>NC_090442.1:994518280-1004518280 GCF_031143425.1 Pleurodeles waltl
TTTCCTGTCGCGGGCGCTAGGCCCATCCACACAAGTGAGGTATCATTTTTATCGGGAGACTTGGGGGAACGCTGGGTGGAAGGAAATTTGTGACTCCTCTCAGATTCCAGAACTTTCTGTCACCGAAATGTGAGGAAAATGTGTTTTTTTAGCCACATTTTGAGGTTTGCAAAGGATTCTGGGTAACAGAACCTGGCCAGAGCCCCACAAGTCACCCCATCTTGGATTCCCCATGGTCTCTAGTTTTCAAAAATGCACAGGTTTGGTAGGTTTCCCTAGGTGCCGGCTGAGCTAGAGGCCAAAATCTACAGATAGGCAATTTGCAAAAAACACCTCTGTTTTCTGTCAAAAAATGGGATGTGTCCACGTTGTGCTTTGGGGCATTTCCTGTCGCGGGCGCTAGGCCTACCCACACAAGTGAGGTATCATTTTTATCGGGAGACCTGGGGGAACGCTGGGTGGAAGGAAATTTGTTGCTCCTCTCAGATTCCAGAACTTTCTGTCACCGAAATGAGAGGAAAATGTGTTTTTTTAGCCAAATTTTGAGGTTTTCAAAGGATTCTGGGTAACAGAACCTGGTCAGAGCCCCACAAGTCACCCCATTTTGGATTCCCCTAGGTCTCTAGTTTTCAAAAATGCACTGGTTTGGTAGGTTTCCCTAGGAGCCGGCTGAGCTAGAGGCCTATATCAACAGGTAGGCACTTTGCAAAAAACACCTCTGTTTTCTGTCAAAAAATGGGATGTGTCCACGTTGTGCTCTGGGGCATTTCCTGTCGCGGGCGCTAGGCCCACCCACACAAGTGAGGTATCATTTTTATCGGGAGACTTGGGGGAATGCTGGGTGGAAGGAAATTTGTGGCTCCTCTCAGGTTCCAGAACTTTCTGTCAACGAAATGGGGGGAAAAAGTGTTTTTTGGCCAAATTTTGAGGTTTGCAAAGGATTCTGGGTAACAGAACCTGGTCAGAGCCCCACAAGTCACCCCATCTTGGATTCCCCTAGGTGTCTAGTTTTCAAAAATGTGCTGATTTGCTAGGTTTCCACAGGTGCCGGCTGAGCTGGAGGCCAAAATCCAGAGGTAGGCACTGTTTTCTGTGAAAAAATGTGATGTGTCCACGTTGTGTTTTGGGCCATTTCCTTTCGTGGGCGCTAGGCCTACCCACACAAGTGAGGTACCATTTTTATCGGGAGACTTTGGGGAACGCTGGGTGGAAGGAAATTTGTGGCTCCTCTCAGATTCCAGAACTTTCTGTCACCGAAATGTGAGGAAAAAGTGTTTTTTTTTGGCCAAATTTTGAGGTTTGCAAAGGATTCTGGGTAACAGAACCTGGTCAGAGCCCCACAAGTCACCTCATCTTGGATTACGCTAGGTCTCTAGTTTTCAAAAATATGCTGGTTTGCTAGGTTTCCCCAGGTGCCAGCTGAGCTAGAGGCCAAAATCCACAGGTAGGCACTGTTTTCTGTGAAAAAAATGTGATGTGTCCACATTGTGTTTTGGGCCATTTCCTTTTGTGGGCGCTAGGCCTACCCATACCAGTGAGGTACCATTTTTATCGGGAGACTTGGGGGAACGCTGGGTGGAAGGAAATTTGTGGCTCCTCTCAGATTCCAGAACTTTCTGTCACCGAAATGTGAGGAAAATGTGTTTTTTTTAGCCACATTTTGAAGTTTGCAAAGGATTCTGGGTAACAGAACCTGGTCAGAGCCCCACAAGTCACCCCATCTTGGATTCCCCTAGGTCTCTAGTTTTCAAAAATGCACAGGTTTGGTAGGTTTCCATAGGTGCCGGCTGAGCTAGAGGCCAAAATCTACAGGTAGGCAATTTGCAAAAAACACCTCTGTTTTCTGTCAAAAAATGGGATGTGTCCACGTTGTGCTTTGGGGCATTTCCTGTCGCGGGCGCTAGGCCTACCCACACAAGTGAGGTATCATTTTTATCGGGAGACTTGGGGGAACGCTGGGTGGAAGGAAATTTGTTGCTCCTCTCAGATTCCAGAACTTTCTGTCACCGAAATGTGAGGAAAATGTGTTTTTTTAGCCAAATTTTGAGGTTTTCAAAGGATTCTGGGTAACAGAACCTGGTCAGAGCCCCACAAGTCACCCCATTTTGGATTCCCCTAGGTCTCTAGTTTTCAAAAATGCACTGGTTTGGTAGGTTTCCCTAGGAGCCGGCTGAGCTAGAGGCCTATATCAACAGGTAGGCACTTTGCAAAAAACACCTCTGTTTTCTGTCAAAAAATGGGATGTGTCCACGTTGTGCTCTGGGGCATTTCCTGTCGCGAGCGCTAGGCCCACCCACACAAGTGAGGTATCATTTTTATCGGGAGACTTGGGGGAATGCTGGGTGGAAGGAAATTTGTGGCTCCTCTCAGGTTCCAGAACTTTCTGTCAACGAAATGGGAGGAAAAAGTGTTTTTTGGTCAAATTTTGAGGTTTGCAAAGGATTCTGGGTAACAGAACCTGGTCAGAGCCCCACAAGTCACCCCATCTTGGATTCCCCTAGGTGTCTAGTTTTCAAAAATGTGCTGATTTGCTAGGTTTCCCCAGGTGCCGGCTGAGCTGGAGGCCAAAATCCACAGGTAGGCACTGTTTTCTGTGAAAAAATGTGATGTGTCCACGTTGTGTTTTGGGCCATTTCCTTTCGTGGGCGCTAGGCCTACCCACACAAGTGAGGTACCATTTTTATCGGGAGACTTTGGGGAACGCTGGGTAGAAGGAAATTTGTGGCTCCTCTCAGATTCCAGAAATTTCTGTCACCGAAATGTGAGGAAAATTTGTTTTTTTTTGCCACATTTTGAGGTTTGCAAAGGATTCTGGATAACAGAACCTGGTCAGAGCCCCACAAGTCACCATATCTTGGATTCCCCTAGGTCTCTAGTTTGAAAAAATGCACAGGTTTGGTAGGTTTCCCTAGGTGCCGGCTGAGCTAGAGGCCAATATCTACAGGTAGGCACTTTGCAAAAAACACCTCTGTTTTTTGCAAAAAGATGGGATGTGTCCACGTTGTGCTTTGGGGCATTTCCTGTTGTGGGCGCTAGGCCCACCCACACAAGTGAGGTACCATTTTTATCGGGAGACTTGGGGGAATGCTGGGTGAAAGGACATTTGTGGCTCCTCTCAGATTCCAGAACTTTCTGTCACCGAAATGAGAGGAAAAAGTGGGTTTTTTTGCCAAATTTTGAGGTTTGTAAAGGATTCTGGGTAACAGAACCTGGTCAGAGCCCCACAAGTCACCCCATCTTGGATTCCCCTAGGTCTCTAGTTGTCAAAAATACACAGGTTTGGTAGGTTTCCCTAGGTGCCGGCTGAGCTAGAGGCCAATATCAACAGGTAGGCACTTTGCAAAAAACACCTCTGTTTTCTGTCAAAAAATGGGATGTGTCCACGTTGTGCTCTGGGGCATTTCCTGTCGCGGGCGCTAGGCCCATCCACACAAGTGAGGTATAATATTTATCGGGAGACTTGGGGAATGCTGGGTGGAAGGAAATTTGTGGCTCCTCTCAGATTCCACAACTTTCTGTCACCGAAATGAGAGGAAAAAGTGTTTTTTTTGGCCAAATTTTGAGGTTTGCAACGGATTCTGGGTAACAGAACCTGGTCAGAGCCCCACAAGTCACCCCATCTTGGATTCCGCTAGGTCTCTAGTTTTTAAAAATATGCTGGTTTGCTAGGTTTCCCCAGGTGCCGGCTGAGCTAGAGGCCAAAATCCACAGGTAGACACTGTTTTCTGTGAAAAAAATAGATGTGTCCACGTTGTGTTTTGGGACATTTCCTTTCGTGGGCGCTAGGCCTACCCACACCAGTGAGGTACCATTTTTATCGGGAGCATTGGGGGAACGCTGGGTGGAAGGACATTTGTGGCTCCTCTCAGATTCCAGAACTTTCTGTCACCGAAATGAGAGGAAAAAGTGTTTTTTTTGGCCAAATTTTGAGGTTTGCAAAGGATTCTGGGTAACAGAACCTGGTCAGAGCCCCACAAGTCACCCCATCTTGGATTCCCCTAGGTCTCTAGTTTTAAAAAATGCACAGGTTTGGTAGGTTTCCCTAGGTGCCGGCTGAGCAAGAGGCCAAAATCTACAGGTAGGCACTTTGTAAAAAACACCTCGGTTTTCTATGAAAAAATGGGATGTGTCCATGTTGTGTTTTAGGGCATTTCCTGTCGCAGGCGCTAGGCCTACCCACACAAGTGAGGTATCATTTTTATCTGGAGACTTGGGGGAACGCTGGGTGAAAGGAAATTTGTGGCTCTTCTCAGATTCCAGAACTTTCTGTCACCGAAATGTGAGGAAAATGTGTTTTTTTAGCCAAATTTTGAGGTTTGCAAAGGATTCTGGGTAACAGAACCTGGTCAGAGCCCCACAAGTCACCCCATCTTGGATTCCCCTAGGTCTCTAGTTTTCAAAAATGCACAGGTTTGGTAGGTTTCCCTAGGGGCCGGCTGAGCTAGAGGCCAGAATCTGCAGGTAGGCACTTTGCAAAAAACAACTCTGTTTTCTGTCAAAAAATGGGATGTGTCCACGTGGTGCTTTGGGGCATTTCCTGTCGCGGGCACTAGGCCCACCCACACAAGTGAGATACCATTTTTATCGGGAGACCTTGGGGAACGCTGGGTGGAAGGACATTTGTGGCTCCTTTCAGATTCCAGAACTTTCTGTCACCGAAATGAGAGGAAAAAGTTTTTTTGGGGGCCAAATTGTGAGGTTTGCAAAGGATTCTGGGTAACAGAACCTGGTCAGAGCCCCACAAGTCACCCCATCTTGGATTCCCCTAGGTGTCTAGTTTTAAAAAATGTGCTGGTTTGCTAGGTTTCCCCAGGTGCCGGCTGAGCTAGAGGCCAAAATCCACAGGTAGGGACTGTTTTCTGTGAAAAAATGTGATGTGTCCTCGTTGTGTTTTGGGCCATTTCCTTTCGTGGGCGCTAGGCCTATCCACACAAGTGAGGTTCCATTTTTATTGGGAGACTTGGGGGAACGCTGGGTGAAAGGAAATTTGTGGCTCCTCTCAGATTCCAGAACTTTCTGTTACCGAAATGTGAGGAAAATGTGTTTTTTTAGCCAAATTGTGAGGTTTGCAAAGGATTCTGGGTAACAGAACCTGGTCAGAGCCCCACAAGTCACCCCATCTTGGATTCCCCTTGGTCTCTAGTTTTCAAAAATGCACAGGTGTGGTAGGTTTCCCTAGGTGCCAGCTGAGCTAGAGGCCAAAATCTACAGGTAGGCACTTTGCAAACAACACCTCTGTTTTCCGTCAAAAAATATGACGTGTCAACGTTGTGCTCTAAGGCATTTACTGTCGCGGGCGCTAGGCCCATCCACACAAGTGAGGTATCATTTGTATCGGGAGACTTGGGGGAATGCTGGGTGGAAGGAAATTTGTGGCTCCTCTCAGATTCCAGAACTTTCTGTCACCGAAATGAGAGGGAAAAGTGTTTTTTTTTGCCAAATTTTGAGGTTTGCAAAGGAATCTGGGTAACAGAACCTGGTCAGAGCCCCACAAGTCACCCCATTGTGGATTCCGCTAGGTCTCTAGTTTTAAAAAATGTGCTGGTTTGCTAGGTTTCCCCAGGTGCCGGCTGAGCTAGAGGCCAAAATCCATAGGTAGGCACTGTTTTCTGTGAAAAAATGTGATGTGTCCACGTTGTGTTTTGGGCCATTTCCTTTCGTGGGCGCTAGGCCTACCCACACAAGTGAGGTACCATTTTTATCGGGAGACTTTGGGGAACGCTGGGTAGAAGGACATTTGTGGCTCCTCTCAGATTCCAGAAATTTCTGTCACCGAAATGTGAGGAAAATTTGTTTTTTTAGCCACATTTTGAGGTTTGCAAAGGATTCTGGATAACAGAACCTGGTCAGAGCCCCACAAGTCACCATATCTTGGATTCCCCTAGGTCTCTAGTTTGAAAAAATGCACAGGTTTGGTAGGTTTCCCTAGGTGCCGGCTGAGCTAGAGGCCAATATCTACAGGTAGGCACTTTGCAAAAAACACCTCTGTTTTTTGTAAAAAGATGGGATGTGTCCACGTTGTGCTTTGGGGCATTTCCTGTTGTGGGCGCTAGGCCCACCCACACAAGTGAGGTACCATTTTTATCGGGAGACTTGGGGGAATGCTGGGTGAAAGGACATTTGTGGCTCCTCTCAGATTCCAGAACTTTCTGTCACCGAAATGAGAGGAAAAAGTGGGTTTTTTTGCCAAATTTTGAGGTTTGTAAAGGATTCTGGGTAACAGAACCTGGTCAGAGCCCCACAAGTCACCCCATCTTGGATTCCCCTAGGTCTCTAGTTGTCAAAAATACACAGGTTTGGTAGGTTTCCCTAGGTGCCGGCTGAGCTAGAGGCCAATATCAACAGGTAGGCACTTTGCAAAAAACACCTCTGTTTTCTGTCAAAAAATGGGATGTGTCCACGTTGTGCTCTGGGGCATTTCCTGTCGCGGGCGCTAGGCCCATCCACACAAGTGAGGTATAATATTTATCGGGAGACTTGGGGGAATGCTGGGTGGAAGGAAATTTGTGGCTCCTCTCAGATTCCACAACTTTCTGTCACCGAAATGAGAGGAAAAAGTGTTTTTTTTGGCCAAATTTTGAGGTTTGCAACGGATTCTGGGTAACAGAACCTGGTCAGAGCCCCACAAGTCACCCCATCTTGGATTCCGCTAGGTCTCTAGTTTTTAAAAATGTGCTGGTTTGCTAGGTTTCCCCAGGTGCCGGCTGAGCTAGAGGCCAAAATCCACAGGTAGGCACTGTTTTCTGTGAAAAAAATGTGATGTGTCCACATTGTGTTTTGGGCCATTTCCTTTTGTGGGCGCTAGGCCTACCCATACCAGTGAGGTACCATTTTTATCGGGAGACTTGGGGGAACGCTGGGTGGAAGGAAATTTGTGGCTCCTCTCAGATTCCAGAACTTTCTGTCACCGAAATGTGAGGAAAATGTGTTTTTTTTAGCCACATTTTGAAGTTTGCAAAGGATTCTGGGTAACAGAACCTGGTCAGAGCCCCACAAGTCACCCCATCTTGGATTCCCCTAGGTGTCTAGTTTTCAAAAATGTGCTGATTTGCTAGGTTTCCACAGGTGCCGGCTGAGCTGGAGGCCAAAATCCAGAGGTAGGCACTGTTTTCTGTGAAAAAATGTGATGTGTCCACGTTGTGTTTTGGGCCATTTCCTTTCGTGGGCGCTAGGCCTACCCACACAAGTGAGGTACCATTTTTATCGGGAGACTTTGTGGAACGCTGGGTGGAAGGAAATTTGTTGCTCCTCTCAGATTCCAGAACTTTCTGTCACCGAAATGTGAGGAAAAAGTGTTTTTTTTGGCCAAATTTTGAGGTTTGCAAAGGATTCTGGGTAACAGAACCTGGTCAGAGCCCCACAAGTCACCTCATCTTGGATTACGCTAGGTCTCTAGTTTTCAAAAATATGCTGGTTTGCTAGGTTTCCCCAGGTGCCAGCTGAGCTAGAGGCCAAAATCCACAGGTAGGCACTGTTTTCTGTGAAAAAAATGTGATGTGTCCACATTGTGTTTTGGGCCATTTCCTTTTGTGGGCGCTAGGCCTACCCATACCAGTGAGGTACCATTTTTATCGGGAGACTTGGGGGAACGCTGGGTGGAAGGAAATTTGTGGCTCCTCTCAGATTCCAGAACTTTCTGTCACCGAAATGTGAGGAAAATGTGTTTTTTTTAGCCACATTTTGAAGTTTGCAAAGGATTCTGGGTAACAGAACCTGGTCAGAGCCCCACAAGTCACCCCATCTTGGATTCCCCTAGGTCTCTAGTTTTCAAAAATGCACAGGTTTGGTAGGTTTCCATAGGTGCCGGCTGAGCTAGAGGCCAAAAATCTACAGGTAGGCAATTTGCAAAAAACACCTCTGTTTTCTGTCAAAAAATGGGATGTGTCCACGTTGTGCTTTGGGGCATTTCCTGTCGCGGGCGCTAGGCCTACCCACACAAGTGAGGTATCATTTTTATCGGGAGACTTGGGGGAATGCTGGGTGGAAGGACATTTGTGGCTCCTCTCAGATTCCACAACTTTCTGTCACCGAAATGTGAGGAAAATGTGTTTTTTTAGCCAAATTTTGAGGTTTTCAAAGGATTCTGGGTAACAGAACCTGGTCAGAGCCCCACAAGTCACCCCATCTTGGATTCCCCATGGTCTCTAGTTTTCAAAAATGCACAGGTTTGGTAGGTTTCCCTAGGTGCCGGCTGAGCTAGAGGCCAATATCAACAGGTAGGCACTTTGCAAAAAACACCTCTGTTTTCTGTCAAAAAATGGGATGTGTCCACGTTGTGCTCTGGGGTATTTCCTGTCGCGGGCGCTAGGCCCATCCACACAAGTGAGGTATCATTTTTATCGGGAGACTTGGGGGAACGCTGGGTGGAAGGAAATTTGTGACTCCTCTCAGATTCCAGAACTTTCTGTCACCGAAATGTGAGGAAAATGTGTTTTTTTAGCCACATTTTGAGGTTTGCAAAGGATTCTGGGTAACAGAACCTGGCCAGAGCCCCACAAGTCACCCCATCTTGGATTCCCCATGGTCTCTAGTTTTCAAAAATGCACAGGTTTGGTAGGTTTCCCTAGGTGCCGGCTGAGCTAGAGGCCAAAATCTACAGATAGGCAATTTGCAAAAAACACCTCTGTTTTCTGTCAAAAAATGGGATGTGTCCACGTTGTGCTTTGGGGCATTTCCTGTCGCGGGCGCTAGGCCTACCCACACAAGTGAGGTATCATTTTTATCGGGAGACCTGGGGGAACGCTGGGTGGAAGGAAATTTGTTGCTCCTCTCAGATTCCAGAACTTTCTGTCACCGAAATGTGAGGAAAATGTGTTTTTTTAGCCAAATTTTGAGGTTTTCAAAGGATTCTGGGTAACAGAACCTGGTCAGAGCCCCACAAGTCACCCCATTTTGGATTCCCCTAGGTCTCTAGTTTTCAAAAATGCACTGGTTTGGTAGGTTTCCCTAGGAGCCGGCTGAGCTAGAGGCCTATATCAACAGGTAGGCACTTTGCAAAAAACACCTCTGTTTTCTGTCAAAAAATGGGATGTGTCCACGTTGTGCTCTGGGGCATTTCCTGTCGCGGGCGCTAGGCCCACCCACACAAGTGAGGTATCATTTTTATCGGGAGACTTGGGGGAATGCTGGGTGGAAGGAAATTTGTGGCTCCTCTCAGGTTCCAGAACTTTCTGTCAACGAAATGGGGGGAAAAAGTGTTTTTTGGCCAAATTTTGAGGTTTGCAAAGGATTCTGGGTAACAGAACCTGGTCAGAGCCCCACAAGTCACCCCATCTTGGATTCCCCTAGGTGTCTAGTTTTCAAAAATGTGCTGATTTGCTAGGTTTCCACAGGTGCCGGCTGAGCTGGAGGCCAAAATCCAGAGGTAGGCACTGTTTTCTGTGAAAAAATGTGATGTGTCCACGTTGTGTTTTGGGCCATTTCCTTTCGTGGGCGCTAGGCCTACCCACACAAGTGAGGTACCATTTTTATCGGGAGACTTTGGGGAACGCTGGGTGGAAGGAAATTTGTGGCTCCTCTCAGATTCCAGAACTTTCTGTCACCGAAATGTGAGGAAAAAGTGTTTTTTTTGGCCAAATTTTGAGGTTTGCAAAGGATTCTGGGTAACAGAACCTGGTCAGAGCCCCACAAGTCACCTCATCTTGGATTACGCTAGGTCTCTAGTTTTCAAAAATATGCTGGTTTGCTAGGTTTCCCCAGGTGCCAGCTGAGCTAGAGGCCAAAATCCACAGGTAGGCACTGTTTTCTGTGAAAAAAATGTGATGTGTCCACATTGTGTTTTGGGCCATTTCCTTTTGTGGGCGCTAGGCCTACCCATACCAGTGAGGTACCATTTTTATCGGGAGACTTGGGGGAACGCTGGGTGGAAGGAAATTTGTGGCTCCTCTCAGATTCCAGAACTTTCTGTCACCGAAATGTGAGGAAAATGTGTTTTTTTTAGCCACATTTTGAAGTTTGCAAAGGATTCTGGGTAACAGAACCTGGTCAGAGCCCCACAAGTCACCCCATCTTGGATTCCCCTAGGTCTCTAGTTTTCAAAAATGCACAGGTTTGGTAGGTTTCCATAGGTGCCGGCTGAGCTAGAGGCCAAAATCTACAGGTAGGCAATTTGCAAAAAACACCTCTGTTTTCTGTCAAAAAATGGGATGTGTCCACGTTGTGCTTTGGGGCATTTCCTGTCGCGGGCGCTAGGCCTACCAACACAAGTGAGGTATCATTTTTATCGGGAGACTTGGGGGAACGCTGGGTGGAAGGAAATTTGTTGCTCCTCTCAGATTCCAGAACTTTCTGTCACCGAAATGTGAGGAAAATGTGTTTTTTTAGCCAAATTTTGAGGTTTTCAAAGGATTCTGGGTAACAGAACCTGGTCAGAGCCCCACAAGTCACCTCATTTTGGATTCCCCTAGGTCTCTAGTTTTCAAAAATGCACTGGTTTGGTAGGTTTCCCTGGGAGCCGGCTGAGCTAGAGGCCTATATCAACAGGTAGGCACTTTGCAAAAAACACCTCTGTTTTCTGTCAAAAAATGGGATGTGTCCACGTTGTGCTCTGGGGCATTTCCTGTCGCGAGCGCTAGGCCCACCCACACAAGTGAGGTATCATTTTTATCGGGAGACTTGGGGGAATGCTGGGTGGAAGGAAATTTGTGGCTCCTCTCAGGTTCCAGAACTTTCTGTCAACGAAATGGGAGGAAAAAGTGTTTTTTGGTCAAATTTTGAGGTTTGCAAAGGATTCTGGGTAACAGAACCTGGTCAGAGCCCCACAAGTCACCCCATCTTGGATTCCCCTAGGTGTCTAGTTTTCAAAAATGTGCTGATTTGCTAGGTTTCCCCAGGTGCCGGCTGAGCTGGAGGCCAAAATCCACAGGTAGGCACTGTTTTCTGTGAAAAAATGTGATGTGTCCACGTTGTGTTTTGGGCCATTTCCTTTCGTGGGCGCTAGGCCTACCCACACAAGTGAGGTACCATTTTTATCGGGAGACTTTGGGGAACGCTGGGTAGAAGGAAATTTGTGGCTCCTCTCAGATTCCAGAAATTTCTGTCACCGAAATGTGAGGAAAATTTGTTTTTTTTTGCCACATTTTGAGGTTTGCAAAGGATTCTGGATAACAGAACCTGGTCAGAGCCCCACAAGTCACCATATCTTGGATTCCCCTAGGTCTCTAGTTTGAAAAAATGCACAGGTTTGGTAGGTTTCCCTAGGTGCCGGCTGAGCTAGAGGCCAATATCTACAGGTAGGCACTTTGCAAAAAACACCTCTGTTTTTTGCAAAAAGATGGGATGTGTCCACGTTGTGCTTTGGGGCATTTCCTGTTGTGGGCGCTAGGCCCACCCACACAAGTGAGGTACCATTTTTATCGGGAGACTTGGGGGAATGCTGGGTGAAAGGACATTTGTGGCTCCTCTCAGATTCCAGAACTTTCTGTCACCGAAATGAGAGGAAAAAGTGGGTTTTTTTGCCAAATTTTGAGGTTTGTAAAGGATTCTGGGTAACAGAACCTGGTCAGAGCCCCACAAGTCACCCCATCTTGGATTCCCCTAGGTCTCTAGTTGTCAAAAATACACAGGTTTGGTAGGTTTCCCTAGGTGCCGGCTGAGCTAGAGGCCAATATCAACAGGTAGGCACTTTGCAAAAAACACCTCTGTTTTCTGTCAAAAAATGGGATGTGTCCACGTTGTGCTCTGGGGCATTTCCTGTCGCGGGCGCTAGGCCCATCCACACAAGTGAGGTATAATATTTATCGGGAGACTTGGGGGAATGCTGGGTGGAAGGAAATTTGTGGCTCCTCTCAGATTCCACAACTTTCTGTCACCGAAATGAGAGGAAAAAGTGTTTTTTTTGGCCAAATTTTGAGGTTTGCAACGGATTCTGGGTAACAGAACCTGGTCAGAGCCCCACAAGTCACCCCATCTTGGATTCCGCTAGGTCTCTAGTTTTTAAAAATATGCTGGTTTGCTAGGTTTCCACAGGTGCCGGCTGAGCTAGAGGCCAAAATCCACAGGTAGGCACTGTTTTCTGTGAAAAAAATAGATGTGTCCACGTTGTGTTTTGGGACATTTCCTTTCGTGGGCGCTAGGCCTACCCACACCAGTGAGGTACCATTTTTATCGGGAGCATTGGGGGAACGCTGGGTGGAAGGACATTTGTGGCTCCTCTCAGATTCCAGAACTTTCTGTCACCGAAATGAGAGGAAAAAGTGTTTTTTTTGGCCAAATTTTGAGGTTTGCAAAGGATTCTGGGTAACAGAACCTGGTCAGAGCCCCACAAGTCACCCCATCTTGGATTCCCCTAGGTCTCTAGTTTTAAAAAATGCACAGGTTTGGTAGGTTTCCCTAGGTGCCGGCTGAGCAAGAGGCCAAAATCTACAGGTAGGCACTTTGTAAAAAACACCTCTGTTTTCTATGAAAAAATGGGATGTGTCCATGTTGTGTTTTAGGGCATTTCCTGTCGCAGGCGCTAGGCCTACCCACACAAGTGAGGTATCATTTTTATCTGGAGACTTGGGGGAACGCTGGGTGAAAGGAAATTTGTGGCTCTTCTCAGATTCCAGAACTTTCTGTCACCGAAATGTGAGGAAAATGTGTTTTTTTAGCCAAATTTTGAGGTTTGCAAAGGATTCTGGGTAACAGAACCTGGTCAGAGCCCCACAAGTCACCCCATCTTGGATTCCCCTAGGTCTCTAGTTTTCAAAAATGCACAGGTTTGGTAGGTTTCCCTAGGGGCCGGCTGAGCTAGAGGCCAGAATCTGCAGGTAGGCACTTTGCAAAAAACAACTCTGTTTTCTGTCAAAAAATGGGATGTGTCCACGTGGTGCTTTGGGGCATTTCCTGTCGCGGGCACTAGGCCCACCCACACAAGTGAGATACCATTTTTATCGGGAGACCTTGGGGAACGCTGGGTGGAAGGACATTTGTGGCTCCTTTCAGATTCCAGAACTTTCTGTCACCGAAATGAGAGGAAAAAGTTTTTTTGGGGGCCAAATTGTGAGGTTTGCAAAGGATTCTGGGTAACAGAACCTGGTCAGAGCCCCACAAGTCACCCCATCTTGGATTCCCCTAGGTGTCTAGTTTTAAAAAATGTGCTGGTTTGCTAGGTTTCCCCAGGTGCCGGCTGAGCTAGAGGCCAAAATCCACAGGTAGGGACTGTTTTCTGTGAAAAAATGTGATGTGTCCTCGTTGTGTTTTGGGCCATTTCCTTTCGTGGGCGCTAGGCCTATCCACACAAGTGAGGTTCCATTTTTATTGGGAGACTTGGGGGAACGCTGGGTGAAAGGAAATTTGTGGCTCCTCTCAGATTCCAGAACTTTCTGTTACCGAAATGTGAGGAAAATGTGTTTTTTTAGCCAAATTGTGAGGTTTGCAAAGGATTCTGGGTAACAGAACCTGGTCAGAGCCCCACAAGTCACCCCATCTTGGATTCCCCTTGGTCTCTAGTTTTCAAAAATGCACAGGTGTGGTAGGTTTCCCTAGGTGCCAGCTGAGCTAGAGGCCAAAATCTACAGGTAGGCACTTTGCAAACAACACCTCTGTTTTCCGTCAAAAAATATGACGTGTCAACGTTGTGCTCTATGGCATTTACTGTCGCGGGCGCTAGGCCCATCCACACAAGTGAGGTATCATTTGTATCGGGAGACTTGGGGGAATGCTGGGTGGAAGGAAATTTGTGGCTCCTCTCAGATTCCAGAACTTTCTGTCACCGAAATGAGAGGGAAAAGTGTTTTTTTTTGCCAAATTTTGAGGTTTGCAAAGGATTCTGGGTAACAGAACCTGGTCAGAGCCCCACAAGTCACCCCATTGTGGATTCCGCTAGGTCTCTAGTTTTAAAAAATGTGCTGGTTTGCTAGGTTTCCCCAGGTGCCGGCTGAGCTAGAGGCCAAAATCCATAGGTAGGCACTGTTTTCTGTGAAAAAATGTGATGTGTCCACGTTGTGTTTTGGGCCATTTCCTTTCGTGGGCGCTAGGCCTACCCACACAAGTGAGGTACCATTTTTATCGGGAGACTTTGGGGAACGCTGGGTAGAAGGAAATTTGTGGCTCCTCTCAGATTCCAGAAATTTCTGTCACCGAAATGTGAGGAAAATTTGTTTTTTTAGCCACATTTTGAGGTTTGCAAAGGATTCTGGATAACAGAACCTGGTCAGAGCCCCACAAGTCACCATATCTTGGATTCCCCTAGGTCTCTAGTTTGAAAAAATGCACAGGTTTGGTAGGTTTCCCTAGGTGCCGGCTGAGCTAGAGGCCAATATCTACAGGTAGGCACTTTGCAAAAAACACCTCTGTTTTTTGTAAAAAGATGGGATGTGTCCACGTTGTGCTTTGGGGCATTTCCTGTTGTGGGCGCTAGGCCCACCCACACAAGTGAGGTACCATTTTTATCGGGAGACTTGGGGGAATGCTGGGTGAAAGGACATTTGTGGCTCCTCTCAGATTCCAGAACTTTCTGTCACCGAAATGAGAGGAAAAAGTGGGTTTTTTTGCCAAATTTTGAGGTTTGTAAAGGATTCTGGGTAACAGAACCTGGTCAGAGCCCCACAAGTCACCCCATCTTGGATTCCCCTAGGTCTCTAGTTGTCAAAAATACACAGGTTTGGTAGGTTTCCCTAGGTGCCGGCTGAGCTAGAGGCCAATATCAACAGGTAGGCACTTTGCAAAAAACACCTCTGTTTTCTGTCAAAAAATGGGATGTGTCCACGTTGTGCTCTGGGGCATTTCCTGTCGCGGGCGCTAGGCCCATCCACACAAGTGAGGTATAATATTTATCGGGAGACTTGGGGGAATGCTGGGTGGAAGGAAATTTGTGGCTCCTCTCAGATTCCACAACTTTCTGTCACCGAAATGAGAGGAAAAAGTGTTTTTTTGGCCAAATTTTGAGGTTTGCAACGGATTCTGGGTAACAGAACCTGGTCAGAGCCCCACAAGTCACCCCATCTTGGATTCCGCTAGGTCTCTAGTTTTTAAAAATGTGCTGGTTTGCTAGGTTTCCCCAGGTGCCGGCTGAGCTAGAGGCCAAAATCCACAGGTAGGCACTGTTTTCTGTGAAAAAAATAGATGTGTCCACGTTGTGTTTTGGGACATTTCCTTTCGTGGGCGCTAGGCCTACCCACACCAGTGAGGTACCATTTTTATCGGGAGCCTTGGGGGAACGCTGGGTGGAAGGACATTTGTGGCTCCTCTCAGATTCCAGAACTTTCTGTCACCGAAATGAGAGGAAAAAGTGTTTTTTTTGGCCAAATTTTGAGGTTTGCAAAGGATTCTGGGTAACAGAACCTGGTCAGAGCCCCACAAGTCACCCCATCTTCGATTCCCCTAGGTCTCTAGTTTTCAAAAATGCACAGGTTTGGTAGGTTTCCCTAGGTGCCGGCTGAGCAAGAGGCCAAAATCTACAGGTAGGCACTTTGTAAAAAACACCTCTGTTTTCTATGAAAAAATGGGATGTGTCCATGTTGTGTTTTAGGGCATTTCCTGTCGCAGGCGCTAGGCCTACCCACACAAGTGAGGTATCATTTTTATCTGGAGACTTGGGGGAACGCTGGGTGAAAGGAAATTTGTGGCTCTTCTCAGATTCCAGAACTTTCTGTCACCGAAATGTGAGGAAAATGTGTTTTTTTAGCCAAATTTTGAGGTTTGCAAAGGATTCTGGGTAACAGAACCTGGTCAGAGCCCCACAAGTCACCCCATCTTGGATTCCCCTAGGTCTCTAGTTTTGAAAAAGGCACAGGTTTGGTAGGTTTCCCTAGGTGCCGGCTGAGCTAGAGGCCAGAATCTGCAGGTAGGCACTTTGCAAAAAACAACTCTGTTTTCTGTCAAAAAATGGGATGTGTCCACGTGGTGCTTTGGGGCATTTCCTGTCGCGGGCGCTAGGCCCACCCACACAAGTGAGATACCATTTTTATCGGGAGACCTTGGGGAACGCTGGGTGGAAGGACATTTGTGGCTCCTTTCAGATTCCAGAACTTTCTGTCACCGAAATGAGAGGAAAAAGTTTTTTTGGGGGCCAAATTGTGAGGTTTGCAAAGGATTCTGGGTAACAGAACCTGGTCAGAGCCCCACAAGTCACCCCATCTTGGATTCCCCTAGGTGTCTAGTTTTAAAAAATGTGCTGGTTTGCTAGGTTTCCCCAGGTGCCGGCTGAGCTAGAGGCCAAAATCCACAGGTAGGGACTGTTTTCTGTGAAAAAATGTGATGTGTCCTCGTTGTGTTTTGGGCCATTTCCTTTCGTGGGCGCTAGGCCTATCCACACAAGTGAGGTTCCATTTTTATTGGGAGACTTGGGGGAACGCTGGGTGGAAGGAAATTTGTGGCTCCTCTCAGATTCCAGAACTTTCTGTTACCGAAATGTGAGGAAAATGTGTTTTTGTAGCCAAATTGTGAGGTTTGCAAAGGATTCTGGGTAACAGAACCTGGTCAGAGCCCCACAAGTCACCCCATCTTGGATTCCCCTTGGTCTCTAGTTTTCAAAAATGCACAGGTTTGGTAGGTTTCCCTAGGTGCCAGCTGAGCTAGAGGCCAAAATCTACAGGTAGGCACTTTGCAAACAACACCTCTGTTTTCCGTCAAAAAATATGACGTGTCAACGTTGTGCTCTAAGGCATTTACTGTCGCGGGCGCTAGGCCCATCCACACAAGTGAGGTATCATTTGTATCGGGAGACTTGGGGGAATGCTGGGTGGAAGGAAATTTGTGGCTCCTCTCAGATTCCAGAACTTTCTGTCACCGAAATGAGAGGGAAAAGTGTTTTTTTTGGCCAAATTTTGAGGTTTGCAAAGGATTCTGGGTAACAGAACCTGGTCAGAGCCCCACAAGTCACCCCATTGTGGATTCCGCTAGGTCTCTAGTTTTAAAAAATGTGCTGGTTTGCTAGGTTTCCCCAGGTGCCGGCTGAGCTAGAGGCCAAAATCCATAGGTAGGCACTGTTTTCTGTGAAAAAATGTGATGTGTCCACGTTGTGTTTTGGGCCATTTCCTTTCGTGGGCGCTAGGCCTACACACACCAGTGAGGTACCATTTTTATCGGGAGACTTGGGGGAAAGCTGGGTGGAAGGAAATTTGTGGCTCCTCTCAGATTCCAGAACTTTCTGTCACCGAAATATGATGAAAACGTGTTTTTTTAGCCAAATTTTCAGGTTTGCAAAGGATTCTGGGTAACAGAACCTGGTCAGAGCCCCACAAGTCACCCCATCTTGGATTCCCCTAGGTCTCTAGTTTTCAAAAATGCACAGGTTTGGTAGGTTTCCCTAGGTGCCGGCTGAGCTAGAGGCCAAAATCTACAGGTAGGCAATTTGCTAAAAACACCTCTGTTTTCTGTCAAAAAATGGGATGTGTCCACTTTGTGCTTTGGGGCATTTCCTGTCGCGGGCGCTAGTCCTACCCACACAAGTGAGGTATCATTTTTATCTGGAGACTTGGGGGAACGCTGGGTGAAAGGAAATTTGTGGCTCTTCTCAGATTCCAGAACTTTCTGTCACCGAAATGTGAGGAAAATGTGTTTTTTTAGCCAAATTTTGAGGTTTGCAAAGGATTCTGGGTAACAGAACCTGGTCAGAGCCCCACAAGTCACCCCATCTTGGATTCCCCTAGGTCTCTAGTTTTCAAAAATGCACAGGTTTGGTAGGTTTCCCTAGGTGCCGGCTGAGCTAGAGGCCAGAATCTGCAGGTAGGCACTTTGCAAAAAACAACTCTGTTTTCTGTCAAAAAATGGGATGTGTCCACGTAGTGCTTTGGGGCATTTCCTGGCGAGGGCGCTAGGCCCACCCACACAAGTGAGATACCATTTTTATCGGGAGACCTTGGGGAACGCTGGGTGGAAGGACATTTGTGGCTCCTTTCAGATTCCAGAACTTTCTCTCACCGAAATGAGAGGAAAAAGTTTTTTTTGGGGCCAAATTGTGAGGTTTGCAAAGGATTCTGGGTAACAGAACCTGGTCAGAGGCCCACAAGTCACCCCATCTTGGATTCCCCTAGGTGTCTAGTTTTCAAAAATGTGCTGGTTTGCTAGGTTTCCCCAGGTGCCGGCTGAGCTAGAGGCCAAAATCCACAGGTAGGGACTGTTTTCTGTGAAAAAATGTGATGTGTCCTCGTTGTGTTTTGGGCCATTTCCTTTCGTGGGCGCTAGGCCTATCCACACAAGTGAGGTTCCATTTTTATTGGGAGACTTGGGGGAACGCTGGGTGGAAGGACATTTGTGGCTCCTCTCAGATTCCAGAACTTTCTGTCACCGAAATGAGAGGAAAAAGTGTTTTTTTTGGCCAAATTTTGAGGTTTGCAAAGGATTCTGGGTAACAGAACCTGGTCAGAGCCCCACAAGTCACCCCATCTTGGATTCCCCTAGGTCTCTAGTTTTAAAAAATGCACAGGTTTGGTAGGTTTCCCTAGGTGCCGGCTGAGCAAGAGGCCAAAATCTACAGGTAGGCACTTTGTAAAAAACACCTCTGTTTTCTATGAAAAAATGGGATGTGTCCATGTTGTGTTTTAGGGCATTTCCTGTCGCAGGCGCTAGGCCTACCCACACAAGTGAGGTATCATTTTTATCTGGAGACTTGGGGGAACGCTGGGTGAAAGGAAATTTGTGGCTCTTCTCAGATTCCAGAACTTTCTGTCACCGAAATGTGAGGAAAATGTGTTTTTTTAGCCAAATTTTGAGGTTTGCAAAGGATTCTGGGTAACAGAACCTGGTCAGAGCCCCACAAGTCACCCCATCTTGGATTCCCCTAGGTCTCTAGTTTAAAAAAATGCACAGGTTTGGTAGGTTTCCCTAGGTGCCGGCTGAGCTAGAGGCCAGAATCTGCAGGTAGGCACTTTGCAAAAAACAACTCTGTTTTCTGTCAAAAAATGGGATGTGTCCACGTAGTGCTTTGGGGCATTTCCTGTCGCGGGCGCTAGGCCCACCCACACAAGTGAGATACCATTTTTATCGGGAGACCTTGGGGAACGCTGGGTGGAAGGACATTTGTGGCTCCTTTCAGATTCCAGAACTTTCTGTCACCGAAATGAAAGGAAAAAGTTTTTTTGGGGGCCAAATTGTGAGGTTTGCAAAGGATTCTGGGTAACAGAACCTGGTCAGAGCCCCACAAGTCACCCCATCTTGGATTCCCCTAGGTGTCTAGTTTTCAAAGATGTGCTGGTTTGCTAGGTTTCCCCAGGTGCCGGCTGAGCTAGAGGCCAAAATCCACAGGTAGGGACTGTTTTCTGTGAAAAAATGTGATGTGTCCTCGTTGTGTTTTGGGCCATTTCCTTTCGTGGGCGCTAGGCCTATCCACACAAGTGAGGTTCCATTTTTATTGGGAGACTTGGGGGAACGCTGGGTGGAAGGAAATTTGTGGCTCCTCTCAGATTCCAGAACTTTCTGTTACCGAAATGTGAGGAAAATGTGTTTTTTTAGCCAAATTGTGAGGTTTGCAAAGGATTCTGGGTAACAGAACCTGGTCAGAGCCCCACAAGTCACCCCATCGTGAATTCCGCTAGGTCTCTAGTTTTAAAAAATGTGCTAGTTTGCTAGGTTTCCCCAGGTGCCGGCTGAGCTAGAGGCCAAAATCCATAGGTAGGCACTGTTTTCTGTGAAAAAATGTGATGTGTCCACGTTGTGTTTTGGGCCATTTCCTTTCGTGGGCGCTAGGCCTACACTCACCAGTGAGGTACCATTTTTATCGGGAGACTTGGGGGAACGCTGGGTGGAAGGAAATTTGTGGCTCCTCTCAGATTCCAGAACTTTCTGTCACCGAAATATGAGGAAAACGTGTTTTTTTAGCCAAATTTTGAGGTTTGCAAAGGATTCTGGGTAACAGAACCTGGTCAGAGCCCCACAAGTCACCCCATCTTGGATTCCCCTAGGTCTCTAGTTTTCAAAAATGCACAGGTTTGGTAGGTTTCCCTAGGTGCCGGCTGAGCTAGAGGCCAAAATCTACAGGTAGGCAATTTGCTAAAAACACCTCTGTTTTCTGTCAAAAAATGGGATGTGTCCACTTTGTGCTTTGGGGCATTTCCTGTCGCGGGCGCTAGTCCTACCCACACAAGTGAGGTATCATTTTTATCTGGAGACTTGGGGGAACGCTGGGTGAAAGGAAATTTGTGGCTCTTCTCAGATTCCAGAACTTTCTGTCACCGAAATGTGAGGAAAATGTGTTTTTTTAGCCAAATTTTGAAGTTTGCAAAGGATTCTGGGTAACAGAAACTGGTCAGAGCCCCACAAGTCACCCCATCTTGGATTCCCCTAGGTCTCTAGTTTTCAAAAATGCACAGGTTTGGTAGGTTTCCCTAGGTGCCGGCTGAGCTAGAGGCCAGAATCTGCAGGTAGGCACTTTGCAAAAAACAACTCTGTTTTCTGTAAAAAAATGGGATGTGTCCACGTAGTGCTTTGGGGCATTTCCTGTCGCGGGCGGTAGGCCCACCCACACAAGTGAGATACCATTTTTATCGGGAGACCTTGGGGAACGCTGGGTGGAAGGACATTTGTGGCTCCTTTCAGATTCCAGAACTTTCTGTCACCGAATGAGAGGAAAAAGTTTTTTTTGGGGCCAAATTGTGAGGTTTGCAAAGAATTCTGGGTAACAGAACCTGGTCAGAGGCCCACAAGTCACCCCATCTTGGATTCCCCTAGGTGTCTAGTTTTCAAAAATGTGCTGGTTTACTAGGTTTCCCCAGGTGCCGGCTGAGCTAGAGGCCAAAATCCACAGGTAGGGACTGTTTTCTGTGAAAAAATGTGATGTGTCCTCGTTGTGTTTTGGGCCATTTCCTTTCATGGGCGCTAGGCCTATCCACACAAGTGAGGTTCCATTTTTATTGGGAGACTTGGGGGAACGCTGGGTGGAAGGACATTTGTGGCTCCTCTCAGATTCCAGAACTTTCTGTCACCGAAATGAGAGGAAAAAGTGTTTTTTTTGGCCAAATTTTGAGGTTTGCAAAGGATTCTGGGTAACAGAACCTGGTCAGAGCCCCACAAGTCACCCCATCTTGGATTCCCCTAGGTCTCTAGTTTTCAAAAATGCACAGGTTTGGTAGGTTTCCCTAGGTGCCGGCTGAGCAAGAGGCCAAAATCTACAGGTAGGCACTTTGTAAAAAACACCTCTGTTTTCTATGAAAAAATGGGATGTGTCCATGTTGTGTTTTAGGGCATTTCCTGTCGCAGGCGCTAGGCCTACCCACACAAGTGAGGTATCATTTTTATCTGGAGACTTGGGGGAACGCTGGGTGAAAGGAAATTTGTGGCTCTTCTCAGATTCCAGAACTTTCTGTCACCGAAATGTGAGGAAAATGTGTTTTTTTAGCCAAAGTTTGAGGTTTGCAAAGGATTCTGGGTAACAGAACCTGGTCAGAGCCCCACAAGTCACCCCATCTTGGATTCCCCTAGGTCTCTAGTTTTAAAAAATGCACAGGTTTGGTAGGTTTCCCTAGGTGCCGGCTGAGCTAGAGGCCAGAATCTGCAGGTAGGCACTTTGCAAAAAACACCTCTGTTTTCTGTCAAAAAATGGGATGTGTCCACGTAGTGCTTTGGGGCATTTCCTGTCGCGGGAGCTAGGCCCACCCACACAAGTGAGATACCATTTTTATCGGGAGACCTTGGGGGAACGCTGGGTGGAAGGAAATTTGTGGCTCCTCTCAGATTCCAGAACTTTCTGTCACCGAAATATGAGGAAAACGTGTTTTTTTAGCCAAATTTTGAGGTTTGCAAAGGATTCTGGGTAACAGAACCTGGTCAGAGCCCCACAAGTCACCCCATCTTGGATTCCCCTAGGTCTCTAGTTTTCAAAAATGCACAGGTTTGGTAGGTTTCCCTAGGTGCCGGCTGAGCTAGAGACCAAAATCTACAGGTAGGCAATTTGCTAAAAACACCTCTGTTTTCTGTCAAAAAATGGGATGTGTCCACTTTGTGCTTTGGGGCATTTCCTGTCGCGGGCGCTAGTCCTACCCACACAAGTGAGGTACCATTTTTATCGGGAGACTTGGGGGAACGCTGGGTGGAAGGAAATTTGTTGCTCCTCTCAGATTCCAGAACTTTCTATCACCGAAATGTGAGGAAAATGTGTTTTTTTAGCCAAATTTTGAGGTTTTCAAAGGATTCTGGGTAACAGAACCTGGTCAGAGCCCCTCAAGTCAACCCATTTTGGATACCCCTAGGTCTCTAGTTTTCAAAAATGCACTGGTTTGGTAGGTTTCCCAGGGAGCCGGCTGAGCTAGAGGCCTATATCAACAGGTAGGCACTTTGCAAAAAACACCTCTATTTTCTGTCAAAAAATGGGATGTGTCCACGTTGTGCTTTGGGGCATTTCCTGTCGCGGGCGCTAGGTCCACCACACAAGTGAGGTATCATTTTTATCGGGAGACTTGGGGGAATACTGGGTGGAAGGAAATTTGTGGCTCCTCTCAGGTTCCAGAACTTTCTGTCACAGAAATGAGAGGAAAAAGTGTTTTTTTTGGCCAAATTTTGAGGTTTGCAAAGGATTCTGGGTAACAGAACCTGGTCAGAGCACCACAAGTCACCCCATCTTGGATTCCCCTAGGTGTCTAGTTTTCAAAAATGTGCTGATATGCTAGGTTTCCCCGGGTGCCGGCTGAGCTGGAGGACCAAATCCACAGGTAGGCACTGTTTTCTGTGAAAAAATGTGATGTGTCCACGTTGTGTTTTGGGCCATTTCCTTTCGTGGGCGCTAGGCCTACCCACACAAGTGAGGTACCATTTTAATCTGGAGACTTGGGGAAACGCTGGGTCGAAGGAAATTTGTGGCTCCTCTCAGATTCCAGAAATTTCTGTCACCGAAATGTGAGGAAAATGTGTTTTTTTTAGCCACATTTTGAGGTTTGCAAAGGATTCTGGGTAACAGAACCTGGTCAGAGCCCCACAAGTCACCATATCTTGGATTCCCCTAGGTCTCTAGTTTTCAAAAATGCACAGGTTTGGTAGGTTTCCCTAGGTGCCGGCTGAGCTAGAGGCCAATATCTACAGGTAGGCACTTTGCAAAAAACACCTCTGTTTTTTGAAAAAAGATGGGATGTGTCCACGTTGTGCTTTGGGGCATTTCCTGTTGTGGGCGCTAGGCCCACCCACACAAGTGAGGTACCATTTTTATCGGGAGACTTGGGGGGAATGCTGGGTGGAAGGACATTTGTGGATCCTCTCAGATTCCAGAACTTTCTGTCACCGAAATATGAGGAAAACGTGTTTTTTTAGCCAAATTTTCAGGTTTGCAAAGGATTCTGGGTAACAGAACCTGGTCAGAGCCCCACAAGTCACCCCATCTTGGATTCCCCTAGGTCTCTAGTTTTCAAAAATGCACAGGTTTGGTAGGTTTCCCTAGCTGCCGGCTGAGCTAGAGGCCAAAATCTACAGGTAGGCAATTTGCTAAAAAACACCTCTGTTTTCTGTCAAAAAATGGGATGTGTCCACTTTGTGCTTTGGGGCATTTCCTGTCGCGGGCGCTAGTCCTACCCACATAAGTGAGGTATCATTTTTATCTGGAGACTTGGGGGAACGCTGGGTGAAAGGAAATTTGTGGCTCTTCTCAGATTCCAGAACTTTCTGTCACCGAAATGTGAGGAAAATGTGTTTTTTTAGCCAAATTTTGAGGTTTGCAAAGGATTCTGGGTAACAGAACCTGGTCAGAGACCCATAAGTCACCCCATCTTGGATTCCCCTAGGTGTCTAGTTTTGAAAAATGCACAGGTTTGGTAGGTTTCCCTAGGTGCCGGCTGAGCTAGAGGCCAGAATCTGCAGGTAGGCACTTTGCAAAAAACAACTCTGTTTTCTGTAAAAAAATGGGATGTGTCCACGTAGTGCTTTGGGGCATTTCCTGGCGAGAGCGCTAGGCCCTCCCACACAAGTGAGATACCATTTTTATCGGGAGACCTTGGGGAACGCTGGGTGGAAGGACATTTGTGGCTCCTTTCAGATTCCAGAACTTTCTGTCACCGAAATGAGAGGAAAAAGTTTTTTTTGGGGCCAAATTTTGAGGTTTGCAAAGGATTCTGGGTAACAGAACCTGGTCAGAAGCCCACAAGTCACTCCATCTTGGATTCCCCTAGGTGTCTAGTTTTCAAAAATGTGCTGGTTTGCTAGGTTTCCCCAGGTGCCGGCTGAGCTAGAGGCCAAAATCCACAGGTAGGGACTGTTTTCTGTGAAAAAATGTGATGTGTCCTCGTTGTGTTTTGGGCCATTTCCTTTCGTGGGCGCTAGGCCTATCCACACAAGTGAGGTTCCATTTTTATTGGGAGACTTGGGGGAACGCTGGGTGGAAGGACATTTGTGGCTCCTCTCAGATTCCAGAACTTTCTGTCACCGAAATGAGAGGAAAAAGTGTTTTTTTTGGCCAAATTTTGAGGTTTGCAAAGGATTCTGGGTAACAGAACCTGGTCAGAGCCCCACAAGTCACCCCATCTTGGATTCCCCTAGGTCTCTAGTTTTAAAAAATGCACAGGTTTGGTAGGTTTCCCTAGGTGCCGGCTGAGCAAGAGGCCAAAATCTACAGGTAGGCACTTTGTAAAAAACACCTCTGTTTTCTATGAAAAAATGGGATGTGTCCATGTTGTGTTTTAGGGCATTTCCTGTCGCAGGCGCTAGGCCTACCCACACAAGTGAGGTATCATTTTTATCTGGAGACTTGGGGGAACGCTGGGTGAAAGGAAATTTGTGGCTCTTCTCAGATTCCAGAACTTTCTGTCACCGAAATGTGAGGAAAATGTGTTTTTTTAGCCAAATTTTGAGGTTTGCAAAGGATTCTGGGTAACAGAAGCTGGTCAGAGCCCCACAAGTCACCCCATCTTGGATTCCCCTAGGTCTCTAGTTTTAAAAAATGCACAGGTTTGGTAGGTTTCCCTAGGTGCCGGCTGAGCTAGAGGCCAGAATCTGCAGGTAGGCACTTTGCAAAAAACAACTCTGTTTTCTGTCAAAAAATGGGATGTGTCCACGTAGTGCTTTGGGGCATTTCCTGTCGCGGGCGCTAGGCCCACCCACACAAGTGAGATACCATTTTTATCGGGAGACCTTGGGGAACGCTGGGTGGAAGGACATTTGTGGCTCCTTTCAGATTCCAGAACTTTCTGTCACCGAAATGAAAGGAAAAAGTTTTTTTTGGGGCCAAATTGTGAGGTTTGCAAAGGATTCTGGGTAACAGAACCTGGTCAGAGCCCCACAAGTCACCCCATCTTGGATTCCCCTAGGTGTCTAGTTTTCAAAGATGTGCTGGTTTGCTAGGTTTCCCCAGGTGCCGGCTGAGCTAGAGGCCAAAATCCACAGGTAGGGACTGTTTTCTGTGAAAAAATGTGATGTGTCCTCGTTGTGTTTTGGGCCATTTCCTTTCGTGGGCGCTAGGCCTATCCACACAAGTGAGGTTCCATTTTTATTGGGAGACTTGGGGGAACGCTGGGTGGAAGGAAATTTGTGGCTCCTCTCAGATTCCAGAACTTTCTGTTACCGAAATGTGAGGAAAATGTGTTTTTTTAGCCAAATTGTGAGGTTTGCAAAGGATTCTGGGTAACAGAACCTGGTCAGAGCCCCACAAGTCACCCCATCTTGGATTCCCCTAGGTCTCTAGTTTTCAAAAATGCACAGGTTTGGTAGGTTTCCCTAGGTGCCAGCTGAGCTAGAGGCCAAAATCTACAGGTAGGCACTTTGCAAACAACACCTCTGTTTTCCGTCAAAAAATATGACGTGTCAACGTTGTGCTCTGGGGCATTTACTGTCGCGGGCGCTAGGCCCATCCACACAAGTGAGGTATCATTTGTATCGGAAGACTTGGGGGAATGCTGGGTGGAAGGAAATTTGTGGCTCCTCTCAGATTCCAGAACTTTCTGTCACCGAAATGAGAGGGAAAAGTGTTTTTTTTTGCCAAATTTTGAGGTTTGCAAAGGATTCTGGGTAACAGAACCTGGTCAGACCCCACAAGTCACACCATCGTGGATTCCGCTAGGTCTCTAGTTTTAAAAAATGTGCTAGTTTGCTAGGTTTCCCCAGGTGCCGGCTGAGCTAGAGGCCAAAATCCATAGGTAGGCACTGTTTTCTGTGAAAAAATGTGATGTGTCCACGTTGTGTTTTGGGCCATTTCCTTTCGTGGGCGCTAGGCCTACACACACCAGTGAGGTACCATTTTTATCGGGAGACTTGGGGGAACGCTGGGTGGAAGGAAATTTGTTGCTCCTCTCAGATTCCAGAACTTTCTGTCACCGAAATATGAGGAAAACGTGTTTTTTTAGCCAAATTTTGAGGTTTGCAAAGGATTCTGGGTAACAGAACCTGGTCAGAGCCCCACAAGTCACCCCATCTTGGATTCCCCTAGGTCTCTAGTTTTCAAAAATGCACAGGTTTGGTAGGTTTCCCTAGGTGCCGGCTGAGCTAGAGGCCAAAATCTACAGGTAGGCAATTTGCTAAAAACACCTCTGTTTTCTGTCAAAAAATGGGATGTGTCCACTTTGTGCTTTGGGGCATTTCCTGTCGCGGGTGCTAGTCCTACCCACACAAGTGAGGTATCATTTTTATCTGGAGACTTGGGGGAACGCTGGGTGAAAGGAAATTTGTGGCTCTTCTCAGATTCCAGAACTTTCTGTCACCGAAATGTGAGGAAAATGTGTTTTTTTAGCCAAATTTTGAGGTTTGCAAAGGATTCTGGGTAACAGAACCTGGTCAGAGCCCCACAAGTCACCCCATCTTGGATTCCCCTAGGTCTCTAGTTTTCAAAAATGCACAGGTTTGGTAGGTTTCCCTAGGTGCCGGCTGAGCTAGAGGCCAGAATCTGCAGGTAGGCACTTTGCAAAAAACAACTCTGTTTTCTGTCAAAAAATGGGATGTGTCCACGTAGTGCTTTGGGGCATTTCCTGTCGCGGGCGCTAGGCCCACCCACACAAGTGAGATACCATTTTTATCGGGAGACCTTGGGGAACGCTGGTTGGAAGGACATTTGTGGCTCCTTTCAGATTCCAGAACTTTCTGTCACCGAAATGAGAGGAAAAAGTTTTTTTTTGGGCCAAATTGTGAGGTTTGCAAAGGATTCTGGGTAACAGAACCTGGTCAGAGCCCCACAAGTCACCCCATCATGGATTCCCCTAGGTGTCTAGTTTTAAAAAATGTGCTGGTTTGCTAGGTTTCCCCAGGTGCCGGCTGAGCTAGAGGCCAAAATCCACAGGTAGGGATGGTTTTCTTTGAAAAAATGTGATGTGTCCTCGTTGTGTTTTGGGCCATTTCCTTTCGTGGGCGCTAGGCCTATCCACACAAGTGAGGTTCCATTTTTATTGGGAGACTTGGGGGAACGCTGGGTGGAAGGAAATTTGTGGCTCCTCTCAGATTCCAGAACTTTCTGTTACCGAAATGTGAGGAAAATGTGTTTTTTTAGCCAAATTGTGAGGTTTGCAAAGGATTCTGGGTAACAGAACCTGGTCAGAGCCCCACAAGTCACCCCATCTTGGATTCCCCTAGGTCTCTAGTTTTCAAAAATGCACAGGTTTGGTAGGTTTCCCTAGGTGCCAGCTGAGCTAGAGGCCAAAATCTACAGGTAGGCACTTTGCAAACAACACCTCTGTTTTCCGTCAAAAAATATGACGTGTCAACGTTGTGTTCTGGGGCATTTACTGTCGCGGGCGCTAGGCCCATACACACAAGTGAGGTATCATTTGTATCGGGAGACTTGGGGGAATGCTGGGTGGAAGGAAATTTGTGGCTCCTCTCAGATTCCAGAACTTTCTGTCACCGAAATGAGAGGGAAAAGTGTTTTTTTGGGCCAAATTTTGAGGTTTGCAAAGGATTCTGGGTAACAGAACCTGGTCAGAGCCCCACAAGTCACCCCATCGTGGATTCCGCTAGGTCTCTAGTTTTAAAAAATGTGCTGGTTTGCTAGGTTTCCCCAGGTGCCGGCTGAGCTAGAGGCCAAAATCCATAGGTAGGCACTGTTTTCTGTGAAAAAATGTGATGTGTCCACGTTGTGTTTTGGGCCATTTCCTTTCGTGGGCGCTAGGCCTACACACACCAGTGAGGTACCATTTTTATCGGGAGACTTGGGGGAACGCTGGGTGGAAGGAAATTTGTGGCTCCTCTCAGATTCCAGAACTTTCTGTCACCGAAATATGAGGAAAACGTGTTTTTTTAGCCAAATTTTGAGGTTTGCAAAGGATTCTGGGTAACAGAACCTGGTCAGAGCCCCACAAGTCACCCCATCTTGGATTCCCCTAGGTCTCTAGTTTTCGAAAATGCACAGGTTTGGTAGGTTTCCCTAGGTGCCGGCTGAGCTAGAGGCCAAAATCTACAGGTAGGCAATTTGCTAAAAACACCTCTGTTTTCTGTCAAAAAATGGGATGTGTCCACTTTGTGCTTTGGGGCATTTCCTGTCGCGGGCGCTAGTCCTACCCACACAAGTGAGGTATCATTTTTATCGGGAGACTTGGGGGAACGCTGGGTGGAAGGAAATTTGTTGCTCCTCTCAGATTCCAGAACTTTCTATCACCGAAATGTGAGGAAAATGTGTTTTTTTAGCCAAATTTTGAGGTTTTCAAAGGATTCTGGGTAACAGAACCTGGTCAGAGCCCCACAAGTCAACCCATTTTGGATTCCCCTAGGTCTCTAGTTTTCAAAAATGCACTGGTTTGGTAGGTTTCCCTGGGAGCCGGCTGAGCTAGAGGCCTATATCAACAGGTAGGCACTTTGCAAAAAACACCTCTATTTTCTGTCAAAAAATGGGATGTGTCCACGTTGTGCTTTGGGGCATTTCCTGTCGCGGGCGCTAGGCCCACCACACAAGTGAGTTATCATTTTTATCGGGAGACTTGGGGGAATACTGGGTGGAAGGAAATTTGTGGCTCCTCTCAGGTTCCAGAACTTTCTGTCACCGAAATGAGAGGAAAAAGTGTTTTTTTTGGCCAAATTTTGAGGTTTGCAAAGGATTCTGGGTAACAGAACCTGGTCAGAGCCCCACAAGTCACCCCATCTTGGATTCCCCTAGGTGTCTAGTTTTCAAAAATGTGCTGGTTTGCTAGGTTTCCCCAGGTGCCGGCTGAGCTAGAGGCCAAAATCCATAGGTAGGCACTGTTTTCTGTGAAAAAATGTGATGTGTCCACGTTGTGTTTTGGGCCATTTCCTTTCGTGGGCGCTAGGCCTACACACACCAGTGAGGTACCATTTTTATCGGGAGACTTGGGGGAACGCTGGGTGGAAGGAAATTTGTGGCTCCTCTCAGATTCCAGAACTTTCTGTCACCGAAATATGAGGAAAACGTGTTTTTTTAGCCAAATTTTGAGGTTTGCAAAGGATTCTGGGTAACAGAACCTGGTCAGAGCCCCACAAGTCACCCCATCTTGGATTCCCCTAGGTCTCTAGTTTTCGAAAATGCACAGGTTTGGTAGGTTTCCCTAGGTGCCGGCTGAGCTAGAGGCCAAAATCTACAGGTAGGCAATTTGCTAAAAACACCTCTGTTTTCTGTCAAAAAATGGGATGTGTCCACTTTGTGCTTTGGGGCATTTCCTGTCGCGGGCGCTAGTCCTACCCACACAAGTGAGGTATCATTTTTATCGGGAGACTTGGGGGAACGCTGGGTGGAAGGAAATTTGTTGCTCCTCTCAGATTCCAGAACTTTCTATCACCGAAATGTGAGCAAAATGTGTTTTTTTAGCCAAATTTTGAGGTTTTCAAAGGATTCTGGGTAACAGAACCTGGTCAGAGCCCCACAAGTCAACCCATTTTGGATTCCCCTAGGTCTCTAGTTTTCAAAAATGCACTGGTTTGGTAGGTTTCCCTAGGAGCCGGCTGAGCTAGAGGCCTATATCAACAGGTAGGCACTTTGCAAAAAACACCTCTGTTTTCTGTCAAAAAATGGGATGTGTCCACGTTGTGCTTTGGGGCATTTCCTGTCGCGGGCGCTAGGCCCACCCACACAAGTGAGGTATAATTTTTATCGGGAGACTTGGGGGAATGCTGGGTGGAAGGAAATTTGTGGCTCCTCTCAGGTTCCAGAACTTTCTGTCACCGAAATGAGAGGAAAAAGTGTTTTTTTGGCCAAATTTTGAGGTTTGCAAAGGATTCTGGGCAACAGAACCTGGTCAGAGCCTCACAAGTCACTCCATCTTGGATTCCCCTAGGTGTCTAGTTTTCAAAAATGTGCTGATTTGCTAGGTTTCACCAGGTGCCGGCTGAGCTGGAGGCCACAATCCACAGGTAGGCACTGTTTTCTGTGAAAAAATGTGATGTGTCCACGTTGTGTTTTGGGCCATTTCCTTTCGTGGGCGCTAGGCCTACCCACACAAGTGAGGTACCATTTTTATCGGGAGACTTTGGGGAACGCTGGGTAGAAGGAAATTTGTGGCTCCTCTCAGATTCCAGAACTTTCTGTTACCGAAATGTGAGGAAAATGTGTTTTTTTAGCCAAATTGTGAGGTTTGCAAAGGATTCTGGGTAACAGAACCTGGTCAGAGCCCCACAAGTCACCCCATCTTGGATTCCCCTAGGTCTCTAGTTTTCAAAAATGCACAGGTTTGGTAGGTTTCCCTAGGTGCCAGCTGAGCTAGAGGCCAAAATCTACAGGTAGGCACTTTGCAAACAACACCTCTGTTTTCCGTCAAAAAATATGACGTGTCAACGTTGTGTTCTGGGGCATTTACTGTCGCGGGCGCTAGGCCCATACACACAAGTGAGGTATCATTTGTATCGGGAGACTTGGGGGAATGCTGGGTGGAAGGAAATTTGTGGCTCCTCTCAGATTCCAGAACTTTCTGTCACCGAAATGAGAGGGAAAAGTGTTTTTTTTGGCCAAATTTTGAGGTTTGCAAAGGATTCTGGGTAACAGAACCTGGTCAGAGCCCCACAAGTCACCCCATCGTGGATTCCGCTAGGTCTCTAGTTTTAAAAAATGTGCTGGTTTGCTAGGTTTCCCCAGGTGCCGGCTGAGCTAGAGGCCAAAATCCATAGGTAGGCACTGTTTTCTGTGAAAAAATGTGATGTGTCCACGTTGTGTTTTGGGCCATTTCCTTTCGTGGGCGCTAGGCCTACACACACCAGTGAGGTACCATTTTTATCGGGAGACTTGGGGGAACGCTGGGTGGAAGGAAATTTGTGGCTCCTCTCAGATTCCAGAACTTTCTGTCACCGAAATATGAGGAAAACGTGTTTTTTTAGCCAAATTTTGAGGTTTGCAAAGGATTCTGGGTAACAGAACCTGGTCAGAGCCCCACAAGTCACCCCATCTTGGATTCCCCTAGGTCTCTAGTTTTCGAAAATGCACAGGTTTGGTAGGTTTCCCTAGGTGCCGGCTGAGCTAGAGGCCAAAATCTACAGGTAGGCAATTTGCTAAAAACACCTCTGTTTTCTGTCAAAAAATGGGATGTGTCCACTTTGTGCTTTGGGGCATTTCCTGTCGCGGGCGCTAGTCCTACCCACACAAGTGAGGTATCATTTTTATCGGGAGACTTGGGGGAACGCTGGGTGGAAGGAAATTTGTTGCTCCTCTCAGATTCCAGAACTTTCTATCACCGAAATGTGAGGAAAATGTGTTTTTTTAGCCAAATTTTGAGGTTTTCAAAGGATTCTGGGTAACAGAACCTGGTCAGAGCCCCACAAGTCAACCCATTTTGGATTCCCCTAGGTCTCTAGTTTTCAAAAATGCACTGGTTTGGTAGGTTTCCCTGGGAGCCGGCTGAGCTAGAGGCCTATATCAACAGGTAGGCACTTTGCAAAAAACACCTCTATTTTCTGTCAAAAAATGGGATGTGTCCACGTTGTGCTTTGGGGCATTTCCTGTCGCGGGCGCTAGGCCCACCACACAAGTGAGTTATCATTTTTATCGGGAGACTTGGGGGAATACTGGGTGGAAGGAAATTTGTGGCTCCTCTCAGGTTCCAGAACTTTCTGTCACCGAAATGAGAGGAAAAAGTGTTTTTTTTGGCCAAATTTTGAGGTTTGCAAAGGATTCTGGGTAACAGAACCTGGTCAGAGCCCCACAAGTCACCCCATCTTGGATTCCCCTAGGTGTCTAGTTTTCAAAAATGTGCTGGTTTGCTAGGTTTCCCCAGGTGCCAGCTGAGCTAGAGGCCAAAATCCATAGGTAGGCACTGTTTTCTGTGAAAAAATGTGATGTGTCCACGTTGTGTTTTGGGCCATTTCCTTTCGTGGGCGCTAGGCCTACACACACCAGTGAGGTACCATTTTTATCGGGAGACTTGGGGGAACGCTGGGTGGAAGGAAATTTGTGGCTCCTCTCAGATTCCAGAACTTTCTGTCACCGAAATATGAGGAAAACGTGTTTTTTTAGCCAAATTTTGAGGTTTGCAAAGGATTCTGGGTAACAGAACCTGGTCAGAGCCCCACAAGTCACCCCATCTTGGATTCCCCTAGGTCTCTAGTTTTCGAAAATGCACAGGTTTGGTAGGTTTCCCTAGGTGCCGGCTGAGCTAGAGGCCAAAATCTACAGGTAGGCAATTTGCAAAAAACACCTCTGTTTTCTATGAAAAAATGGGATGTGTCCACGTTGTGCTTTGGGGCATTTCCTGTTGCGGGCGCTGGGCCTACCCACACAAGTGAGGTATCATTTTTATCGGGAGACTTGGGGGAACGCTGGGTGGAAGGAAATTTGTTGCTCCTCTCAGATTCCAGAACTTTCTGTCACCGAAATGAGAGGAAAATGTGTTTTTTTAGCCAAATTTTGAGGTTTTCAAAGGATTCTGGGTAACAGAACCTGGTCAGAGCCCCACAAGTCACCCCATTTTGGATTCCCCTAGGTCTCTAGTTTTCAAAAATGCACTGGTTTGGTAGGTTTCCCTAGGAGCCGGCTGAGCTAGAGGCCTATATCAACAGGTAGGCACTTTGCAAAAAACACCTCTGTTTTCTGTCAAAAAATGGGATGTGTCCACGTTGTGCTTTGGGGCATTTCCTGTCGCGGGCGCTAGGCCCACCCACACAAGTGAGGTATAATTTTTATCGGGAGACTTGGGGGAATGCTGGGTGGAAGGAAATTTGTGGCTCCTCTCAGGTTCCAGAACTTTCTGTCACCGAAATGAGAGGAAAAAGTGTTTTTTTGGCCAAATTTTGAGGTTTGCAAAGGATTCTGGGTAACAGAACCTGGTCAGAGCCTCACAAGTCACTCCATCTTGGATTCCCCTAGGTGTCTAGTTTTCAAAAATGTGCTGATTTGCTAGGTTTCACCAGGTGCCGGCTGAGCTGGAGGCCACAATCCACAGGTAGGCACTGTTTTCTGTGAAAAAATGTGATGTGTCCACGTTGTGTTTTGGGCCATTTCCTTTCGTGGGCGCTAGGCCTACCCACACAAGTGAGGTATCATTTTTATCGGGAGAATTGGGGGAACGCTGCGTGGAAGGAAATTTGTGGCTCCTCTCAGATTCCAGAACTTTCTGTCACCGAAATATGAGGAAAACGTGTTTTTTTAGCCAAATTTTGAGGTTTGCAAAGGATTCTGGGTAACAGAACCTGGTCAGAGCCCCACAAGTCACCCCATCTTGGATTCCCCTAGGTCTCTAGTTTTCGAAAATGCACAGGTTTGGTAGGTTTCCCTAGGTGCCGGCTGAGCTAGAGGCCAAAATCTACAGGTAGGCAATTTGCAAAAAACACCTCTGTTTTCTATGAAAAAATGGGATGTGTCCACGTTGTGCTTTGGGGCATTTCCTGTTGCGGGCGCTGGGCCTACCCACACAAGTGAGGTATCATTTTTATCGGGAGACTTGGGGGAACGCTGGGTGGAAGGAAATTTGTTGCTCCTCTCAGATTCCAGAACTTTCTGTCACCGAAATGAGAGGAAAATGTGTTTTTTTAGCCAAATTTTGAGGTTTTCAAAGGATTCTGGGTAACAGAACCTGGTCAGAGCCCCACAAGTCACCCCATTTTGGATTCCCCTAGGTCTCTAGTTTTCAAAAATGCACTGGTTTGGTAGGTTTCCCTAGGAGCCGGCTGAGCTAGAGGCCTATATCAACAGGTAGGCACTTTGCAAAAAACACCTCTGTTTTCTGTCAAAAAATGGGATGTGTCCACGTTGTGCTTTGGGGCATTTCCTGTCGCGGGCGCTAGGCCCACCCACACAAGTGAGGTATAATTTTTATCGGGAGACTTGGGGGAATGCTGGGTGGAAGGAAATTTGTGGCTCCTCTCAGGTTCCAGAACTTTCTGTCACCGAAATGAGAGGAAAAAGTGTTTTTTTGGCCAAATTTTGAGGTTTGCAAAGGATTCTGGGTAACAGAACCTGGTCAGAGCCTCACAAGTCACTCCATCTTGGATTCCCCTAGGTGTCTAGTTTTCAAAAATGTGCTGATTTGCTAGGTTTCACCAGGTGCCGGCTGAGCTGGAGGCCACAATCCACAGGTAGGCACTGTTTTCTGTGAAAAAATGTGATGTGTCCACGTTGTGTTTTGGGCCATTTCCTTTCGTGGGCGCTAGGCCTACCCACACAAGTGAGGTACCATTTTTATCGGGAGACTTTGGGGAACGCTGGGTAGAAGGAAATTTGTGGCTCCTCTCAGATTCCAGAAATTTCTGTCACCGAAATATGAGGAAAATGCGTTTTTTTAGCCAAATTTTGAGGTTTGTAAAGGATTCTGGGTAACAGAATCTGGTCAGAGCCCCACAAGTCAACCCATTTTGGATTCCCCTAGGTCTCTAGTTTTCAAAAATGCACTGGTTTGGTAGGTTTCCCTGGGAGCCGGCTGAGCTAGAGGCCTATATCAACAGGTAGGCACTTTGCAAAAAACACCTCTATTTTCTGTCAAAAAATGGGATGTGTCCACGTTGTGCTTTGGGGCATTTCCTGTCGCGGGCGCTAGGCCCACCACACAAGTGAGGTATCATTTTTATCGGGAGACTTGGGGGAATGCTGGGTGGAAGGACATTTGTGGATCCTCTCAGATTCCAGAACTTTCTGTCACCGAAATGAGAGGAAAAAGTGGTTTTTTTTGCCAACTTTTGAGGTTTGCAAAGGATTCTGGGTAACAGAACCTGGTCAGAGCCCCACAAGTCACCCCATCTTGGATTCCCCTAGGTCTCTAGTTTTCAAAAATGCACAGGTTTGGTAGGTTTCCCTAGGTGCCGGCTGAGCTAGAGGCCAAAATCTACAGGTAGGCAATTTGCTAAAAACACCTCTGTTTTCTGTCAAAAAATGGGATGTGTCCACTTTGTGCTTTGGGGCATTTCCTGTCGCGGGCGCTAGTCCTACCCACACAAGTGAGGTACCATTTTTATCGGGAGACTTGGGGGAACGCTGGGTGGAAGGAAATTTGTTGCTCCTCTCAGATTCCAGAACTTTCTATCACCGAAATGTGAGGAAAATGTGTTTTTTTAGCCAAATTTTGAGGTTTTCAAAGGATTCTGGGTAACAGAACCTGGTCAGAGCCCCTCAAGTCAACCCATTTTGGATTCCCCTAGGTCTCTAGTTTTCAAAAATGCACTGGTTTGGTAGGTTTCCCTGGGAGCCGGCTGAGCTAGAGGCCTATATCAACAGGTAGGCACTTTGCAAAAAACACCTCTATTTTCTGTCAAAAAATGGGATGTGTCCACGTTGTGCTTTGGGGCATTTCCTGTCGCGGGCGCTAGGCCCACCACACAAGTGAGGTATCATTTTTATCGGGAGACTTGGGGGAATACTGGGTGGAAGGAAATTTGTGGCTCCTCTCAGGTTCCAGAACTTTCTGTCACAGAAATGAGAGGAAAAAGTGTTTTTTTTGGCCAAATTTTGAGGTTTGCAAAGGATTCTGGGTAACAGAACCTGGTCAGAGCACCACAAGTCACCCCATCTTGGATTCCCCTAGGTGTCTAGTTTTCAAAAATGTGCTGATATGCTAGGTTTCCCCGGGTGCCGGCTGAGCTGGAGGACCAAATCCACAGGTAGGCACTGTTTTCTGTGAAAAAATGTGATGTGTCCACGTTGTGTTTTGGGCCATTTCCTTTCGTGGGCGCTAGGCCTACCCACACAAGTGAGGTACCATTTTAATCTGGAGACTTGGGGAAACGCTGGGTCGAAGGTAATTTGTGGCTCCTCTCAGATTCCAGAAATTTCTGTCACCGAAATGTGAGGAAAATGTGTTTTTTTTAGCCACATTTTGAGGTTTGCAAAGGATTCTGGGTAACAGAACCTGGTCAGAGCCCCACAAGTCACCATATCTTGGATTCCCCTAGGTCTCTAGTTTTCAAAAATGCACAGGTTTGGTAGGTTTCCCTAGGTGCCGGCTGAGCTAGAGGCCAAAATCTACAGGTAGGCAATTTGCAAAAAACACCTCTGTTTTCTATGAAAAAATGGGATGTGTCCACGTTGTGCTTTGGGGCATTTCCTGTTGCGGGCGCTAGGCCCACCCACACAAGTGAGGTATAATTTTTATCGGGAGACTTGGGGGAATGCTGGGTGGAAGGAAATTTGTGGCTCCTCTCAGGTTCCAGAACTTTCTGTCACCGAAATGAGAGGAAAAAGTGTTTTTTTGGCCAAATTTTGAGGTTTGCAAAGGATTCTGGGCAACAGAACCTGGTCAGAGCCTCACAAGTCACTCCATCTTGGATTCCCCTAGGTGTCTAGTTTTCAAAAATGTGCTGATTTGCTAGGTTTCACCAGGTGCCGGCTGAGCTGGAGGCCACAATCCACAGGTAGGCACTGTTTTCTGTGAAAAAATGTGATGTGTCCACGTTGTGTTTTGGGCCATTTCCTTTCGTGGGCGCTAGGCCTACCCACACAAGTGAGGTACCATTTTTATCGGGAGACTTTGGGGAACGCTGGGTAGAAGGAAATTTGTGGCTCCTCTCAGATTCCAGAACTTTCTGTTACCGAAATGTGAGGAAAATGTGTTTTTTTAGCCAAATTGTGAGGTTTGCAAAGGATTCTGGGTAACAGAACCTGGTCAGAGCCCCACAAGTCACCCCATCTTGGATTCCCCTAGGTCTCTAGTTTTCAAAAATGCACAGGTTTGGTAGGTTTCCCTAGGTGCCAGCTGAGCTAGAGGCCAAAATCTACAGGTAGGCACTTTGCAAACAACACCTCTGTTTTCCGTCAAAAAATATGACGTGTCAACGTTGTGTTCTGGGGCATTTACTGTCGCGGGCGCTAGGCCCATACACACAAGTGAGGTATCATTTGTATCGGGAGACTTGGGGGAATGCTGGGTGGAAGGAAATTTGTGGCTCCTCTCAGATTCCAGAACTTTCTGTCACCGAAATGAGAGGGAAAAGTGTTTTTTTTGGCCAAATTTTGAGGTTTGCAAAGGATTCTGGGTAACAGAACCTGGTCAGAGCCCCACAAGTCACCCCATCGTGGATTCCGCTAGGTCTCTAGTTTTAAAAAATGTGCTGGTTTGCTAGGTTTCCCCAGGTGCCGGCTGAGCTAGAGGCCAAAATCCATAGGTAGGCACTGTTTTCTGTGAAAAAATGTGATGTGTCCACGTTGTGTTTTGGGCCATTTCCTTTCGTGGGCGCTAGGCCTACACACACCAGTGAGGTACCATTTTTATCGGGAGACTTGGGGGAACGCTGGGTGGAAGGAAATTTGTGGCTCCTCTCAGATTCCAGAACTTTCTGTCACCGAAATATGAGGAAAACGTGTTTTTTTAGCCAAATTTTGAGGTTTGCAAAGGATTCTGGGTAACAGAACCTGGTCAGAGCCCCACAAGTCACCCCATCTTGGATTCCCCTAGGTCTCTAGTTTTCGAAAATGCACAGGTTTGGTAGGTTTCCCTAGGTGCCGGCTGAGCTAGAGGCCAAAATCTACAGGTAGGCAATTTGCTAAAAACACCTCTGTTTTCTGTCAAAAAATGGGATGTGTCCACTTTGTGCTTTGGGGCATTTCCTGTCGCGGGCGCTAGTCCTACCCACACAAGTGAGGTATCATTTTTATCGGGAGACTTGGGGGAACGCTGGGTGGAAGGAAATTTGTTGCTCCTCTCAGATTCCAGAACTTTCTATCACCGAAATGTGAGGAAAATGTGTTTTTTTAGCCAAATTTTGAGGTTTTCAAAGGATTCTGGGTAACAGAACCTGGTCAGAGCCCCACAAGTCAACCCATTTTGGATTCCCCTAGGTCTCTAGTTTTCAAAAATGCACTGGTTTGGTAGGTTTCCCTGGGAGCCGGCTGAGCTAGAGGCCTATATCAACAGGTAGGCACTTTGCAAAAAACACCTCTATTTTCTGTCAAAAAATGGGATGTGTCCACGTTGTGCTTTGGGGCATTTCCTGTCGCGGGCGCTAGGCCCACCACACAAGTGAGTTATCATTTTTATCGGGAGACTTGGGGGAATACTGGGTGGAAGGAAATTTGTGGCTCCTCTCAGGTTCCAGAACTTTCTGTCACCGAAATGAGAGGAAAAAGTGTTTTTTTTGGCCAAATTTTGAGGTTTGCAAAGGATTCTGGGTAACAGAACCTGGTCAGAGCCCCACAAGTCACCCCATCTTGGATTCCCCTAGGTGTCTAGTTTTCAAAAATGTGCTGGTTTGCTAGGTTTCCCCAGGTGCCGGCTGAGCTAGAGGCCAAAATCCATAGGTAGGCACTGTTTTCTGTGAAAAAATGTGATGTGTCCACGTTGTGTTTTGGGCCATTTCCTTTCGTGGGCGCTAGGCCTACACACACCAGTGAGGTACCATTTTTATCGGGAGACTTGGGGGAACGCTGGGTGGAAGGAAATTTGTGGCTCCTCTCAGATTCCAGAACTTTCTGTCACCGAAATATGAGGAAAACGTGTTTTTTTAGCCAAATTTTGAGGTTTGCAAAGGATTCTGGGTAACAGAACCTGGTCAGAGCCCCACAAGTCACCCCATCTTGGATTCCCCTAGGTCTCTAGTTTTCGAAAATGCACAGGTTTGGTAGGTTTCCCTAGGTGCCGGCTGAGCTAGAGGCCAAAATCTACAGGTAGGCAATTTGCAAAAAACACCTCTGTTTTCTATGAAAAAATGGGATGTGTCCACGTTGTGCTTTGGGGCATTTCCTGTTGCGGGCGCTGGGCCTACCCACACAAGTGAGGTATCATTTTTATCGGGAGACTTGGGGGAACGCTGGGTGGAAGGAAATTTGTTGCTCCTCTCAGATTCCAGAACTTTCTGTCACCGAAATGAGAGGAAAATGTGTTTTTTTAGCCAAATTTTGAGGTTTTCAAAGGATTCTGGGTAACAGAACCTGGTCAGAGCCCCACAAGTCACCCCATTTTGGATTCCCCTAGGTCTCTAGTTTTCAAAAATGCACTGGTTTGGTAGGTTTCCCTAGGAGCCGGCTGAGCTAGAGGCCTATATCAACAGGTAGGCACTTTGCAAAAAACACCTCTGTTTTCTGTCAAAAAATGGGATGTGTCCACGTTGTGCTTTGGGGCATTTCCTGTCGCGGGCGCTAGGCCCACCCACACAAGTGAGGTATAATTTTTATCGGGAGACTTGGGGGAATGCTGGGTGGAAGGAAATTTGTGGCTCCTCTCAGGTTCCAGAACTTTCTGTCACCGAAATGAGAGGAAAAAGTGTTTTTTTGGCCAAATTTTGAGGTTTGCAAAGGATTCTGGGTAACAGAACCTGGTCAGAGCCTCACAAGTCACTCCATCTTGGATTCCCCTAGGTGTCTAGTTTTCAAAAATGTGCTGATTTGCTAGGTTTCACCAGGTGCCGGCTGAGCTGGAGGCCACAATCCACAGGTAGGCACTGTTTTCTGTGAAAAAATGTGATGTGTCCACGTTGTGTTTTGGGCCATTTCCTTTCGTGGGCGCTAGGCCTACCCACACAAGTGAGGTACCATTTTTATCGGGAGACTTTGGGGAACGCTGGGTAGAAGGAAATTTGTGGCTCTTCTCAGATTCCAGAAATTTCTGTCACCGAAATATGAGGAAAATGCGTTTTTTTAGCCAAATTTTGAGGTTTGTAAAGGATTCTGGGTAACAGAATCTGGTCAGAGCCCCACAAGTCAACCCATTTTGGATTCCCCTAGGTCTCTAGTTTTCAAAAATGCACTGGTTTGGTAGGTTTCCCTGGGAGCCGGCTGAGCTAGAGGCCTATATCAACAGGTAGGCACTTTGCAAAAAACACCTCTATTTTCTGTCAAACAATGGGATGTGTCCACGTTGTGCTTTGGGGCATTTCCTGTCGCGGGCGCTAGGCCCACCACACAAGTGAGGTATCATTTTTATCGGGAGACTTGGGGGAATGCTGGGTGGAAGGACATTTGTGGATCCTCTCAGATTCCAGAACTTTCTGTCACCGAAATGAGAGGAAAAAGTGGTTTTTTTTGCCAACTTTTGAGGTTTGCAAAGGATTCTGGGTAACAGAACCTGGTCAGAGCCCCACAAGTCACCCCATCTTGGATTCCCCTAGGTCTCTAGTTTTCAAAAATGCACAGGTTTGGTAGGTTTCCCTAGGTGCCGGCTGAGCTAGAGGCCAAAATCTACAGGTAGGCAATTTGCTAAAAACACCTCTGTTTTCTGTCAAAAAATGGGATGTGTCCACTTTGTGCTTTGGGGCATTTCCTGTCGCGGGCGCTAGTCCTACCCACACAAGTGAGGTACCATTTTTATCGGGAGACTTGGGGGAACGCTGGGTGGAAGGAAATTTGTTGCTCCTCTCAGATTCCAGAACTTTCTATCACCGAAATGTGAGGAAAATGTATTTTTTTAGCCAAATTTTGAGGTTTTCAAAGGATTCTGGGTAACAGAACCTGGTCAGAGCCCCTCAAGTCAACCCATTTTGGATTCCCCTAGGTCTCTAGTTTTCAAAAATGCACTGGTTTGGTAGGTTTCCCTGGGAGCCGGCTGAGCTAGAGGCCTATATCAACAGGTAGGCACTTTGCAAAAAACACCTCTATTTTCTGTCAAAAAATGGGATGTGTCCACGTTGTGCTTTGGGGCATTTCCTGTCGCGGGCGCTAGGCCCACCACACAAGTGAGGTATCATTTTTATCGGGAGACTTGGGGGAATACTGGGTGGAAGGAAATTTGTGGCTCCTCTCAGGTTCCAGAACTTTCTGTCACAGAAATGAGAGGAAAAAGTGTTTTTTTTGGCCAAATTTTGAGGTTTGCAAAGGATTCTGGGTAACAGAACCTGGTCAGAGCACCACAAGTCACCCCATCTTGGATTCCCCTAGGTGTCTAGTTTTCAAAAATGTGCTGATATGCTAGGTTTCCCCGGGTGCCGGCTGAGCTGGAGGACCAAATCCACAGGTAGGCACTGTTTTCTGTGAAAAAATGTGATGTGTCCACGTTGTGTTTTGGGCCATTTCCTTTCGTGGGCGCTAGGCCTACCCACACAAGTGAGGTACCATTTTAATCTGGAGACTTGGGGAAACGCTGGGTCGAAGGTAATTTGTGGCTCCTCTCAGATTCCAGAAATTTCTGTCACCGAAATGTGAGGAAAATGTGTTTTTTTTAGCCACATTTTGAGGTTTGCAAAGGATTCTGGGTAACAGAACCTGGTCAGAGCCCCACAAGTCACCATATCTTGGATTCCCCTAGGTCTCTAGTTTTCAAAAATGCACAGGTTTGGTAGGTTTCCCTAGGTGCCGGCTGAGCTAGAGGCCAAAATCTACAGGTAGGCAATTTGCAAAAAACACCTCTGTTTTCTATGAAAAAATGGGATGTGTCCACGTTGTGCTTTGGGGCATTTCCTGTTGCGGGCGCTGGGCCTACCCACACAAGTGAGGTATAATTTTTATCGGGAGACTTGGGGGAACGCTGGGTGGAAGGAAATTTGTTGCTCCTCTGAGATTCCAGAACTTTCTGTCACCGAAATGTGAGGAAAATGTGTTTTTTTAGCCAAATTTTGAGGTTTTCAAAGGATTCTGGGTAACAGAACCTGGTCAGAGCCCCACAAGTCACCCCATTTTGGATTCCCCTAGGTCTCTAGTTTTCAAAAATGCACTGGTTTGGTAGGTTTCCCTAGGAGCCGGCTGAGCTAGAGGCCTATATCAACAGGTAGGCACTTTGCAAAAAACACCTCTATTTTCTGTCAAAAAATGGGATGTGTCCACGTTGTGCTTTGGGGCATTTCCTGTCGCGGGCGCTAGGCCCACCACACAAGTGAGGTATCATTTTTATCGGGAGACTTGGGGGGAATGCTGGGTGGAAGGACATTTGTGGATCCTCTCAGATTCCAGAACTTTCTGTCACCGAAATGAGAGGAAAAAGTGTTTTTTTTTTGCCAACTTTTGAGGTTTGCAAAGGATTCTGGGTAACAGAACCTGGTCAGAGCCCCACAAGTCACCCCATCTTGTATTCCCCTAGGTCTCTAGTTTTCAAAAATGCACAGATTTGGTAGGTTTCCCTAGGTGCCGGCTGAGCTAGAGGCCAAAATCTACAGGTAGGCAATTTGCAAAAAACACCTCTGTTTTCTATGAAAAAATGGGATGTGTCCACGTTGTGCTTTGGGGCATTTCCTGTTGCGGGCGCTGGGCCTACCCACACAAGTGAGGTATAATTTTTATCGGGAGACTTGGGGGAACGCTGGGTGGAAGGAAATTTGTTGCTCCTCTGAGATTCCAGAACTTTCTGTCACCGAAATGTGAGGAAAATGTGTTTTTTTAGCCAAATTTTGAGGTTTTCAAAGGATTCTGGGTAACAGAACCTGGTCAGAGCCCCACAAGTCACCCCATTTTGGATTCCCCTAGGTCTCTAGTTTTCAAAAATGCACTGGTTTGGTAGGTTTCCCTAGGAGCCGGCTGAGCTAGAGGCCTATATCAACAGGTAGGCACTTTGCAAAAAACACCTCTGTTTTCTGTCAAAAAATGGGATGTGTCCACGTTGTGCTTTGGGGCATTTCCTGTCGCGGGCGCTAGGCCCACCACACAAGTGAGGTATCATTTTTATCGGGAGACTTGGGGGAATACTGGGGTGGAAGGAAATTTGTGGCTCCTCTCAGGTTCCAGAACTTTCTGTCACAGAAATTCGAGGAAAAAGTGTTTTTTTGGGCCAAATTTTGAGGTTTGCAAAGGATTCTGGGTAACAGAACCTGGTCAGAGCCCCACAAGTCACCCCATCTTGGATTCCCCTAGGTGTCTAGTTTTGAAAAATGTGCTGATATGCTAGGTTTCCCCGGGTGCCGGCTGAGCTGGAGGCCAAAATCCACAGGTAGGCACTGTTTTCTGTGAAAAAATGTGATGTGTCCACGTTGTGTTTTGGGCCATTTCCTTTCGTGGGCGCTAGGCCTACCCACACAAGTGAGGTACCATTTTAATCTGGAGACTTGGGGAAACGCTGGGTCGAAGGAAATTTGTGGCTCCTCTCAGATTCCAGAAATTTCTGTCACCGAAATGTGAGGAAAATGTGTTTTTTTTAGCCACATTTTGAGGTTTGCAAAGGATTCTGGGTAACAGAACCTGGTCAGAGCCCCACAAGTCACCATATCTTGGATTCCCCTAGGTCTCTAGTTTTCAAAAATGCACAGGTTTGGTAGGTTTCCCTAGGTGCCGTCTGAGCTAGAGGCCAATATCTACAGGTAGGCACTTTGCAAAAAACACCTCTGTTTTTTGTAAAAAGATGGGATGTGTCCACGTTGTGCTTTGGGGCATTTCCTGTTGTGGGCGCTAGGCCCACCCACACAAGTGAGGTACCATTTTTATCGGGAGACTTGGGGGGAATGCTGGGTGGAAGGACATTTGTGGATCCTCTCAGATTCCAGAACTTTCTGTCACCGAAATGAGAGGAAAAAGTGTTTTTTTTTGCCAACTTTTGAGGTTTGCAAAGGATTCTGGGTAACAGAACCTGGTCAGAGCCCCACAAGTCACCCCATCTTGGATTCCCCTAGGTCTCTAGTTTTCAAAAATGCACAGATTTGGTAGGTTTCCCTAGGTGCCGGCTGAGCTAGAGGCCAAAATCTACAGGTAGGCAATTTGCAAAAAACACCTCTGTTTTCTATGAAAAAATGGGATGTGTCCACGTTGTGCTTTGGGGCATTTCCTGTTGCGGGCGCTGGGCCTACCCACACAAGTGAGGTATAATTTTTATCGGGAGACTTGGGGGAACGCTGGGTGGAAGGAAATTTGTTGCTCCTCTCAGATTCCAGAACTTTCTGTCACCGAAATGTGAGGAAAATGTGTTTTTTTAGCCAAATTTTGAGGTTTTCAAAGGATTCTGGGTAACAGAACCTGGTCAGAGCCCCACAAGTCACCCCATTTTGGATTCCCCTAGGTCTCTAGTTTTCAAAAATGCACTGGTTTGGTAGGTTTCCCTAGGAGCCGGCTGAGCTAGAGGCCTATATCAACAGGTAGGCACTTTGCAAAAAACACCTCTATTTTCTGTCAAAAAATGGGATGTGTCCATGTTGTGCTTTGGGGCATTTCCTGTCGCGGGCGCTAGGCCCACCACACAAGTGAGGTATCATTTTTATCGGGAGACTTGGGGGAATACTGGGGTGGAAGGAAATTTGTGGCTCCTCTCAGGTTCCAGAACTTTCTGTCACAGAAATTAGAGGAAAAAGTGTTTTTTTGGGCCAAATTTTGAGGTTTGCAAAGGATTCTGGGTAACAGAACCTGGTCAGAGCCCCACAAGTCACCCCATCTTGGATTCCCCTAGGTGTCTAGTTTTGAAAAATGTGCTGATATGCTAGGTTTCCCCAGGTGCCGGCTGAGCTGGAGGCCAAAATCCACAGGTAGGCACTGTTTTCTGTGAAAAAATGTGATGTGTCCACGTTGTGTTTTGGGCCATTTCCTTTTGTGGGCGCTAGGCCTACCCACACAAGTGAGGTACCATTTTAATCTGGAGACTTGGGGAAACGCTGGGTAGAAGGAAATTTGTGGCTCCTCTCAGATTCCAGAAATTTCTGTCACCGAAATGTGAGGAAAATGTGTTTTTTTTAGCCACATTTTGAGGTTTGCAAAGGATTCTGGGTAACAGAACCTGGTCAGAGCCCCACAAGTCACCCCATTTTGGATTCCCCTAGGTCTCTAGTTTTCAAAAATGCACAGGTTTGGTAGGTTTCCCTAGGTGCCGGCTGAGCTAGAGGCCAATATCTACAGGTAGGCACTTTGCAAAAAACACCTCTGTTTTTGTAAAAAGATGGGATGTGTCCACGTTGTGCTTTGGGGCATTTCCTGTTGGGGGCGCTAGGCCCACCCACACAAGTGAGGTACCATTTTTATCGGGAGACTTGGGGGAATGCTGGGTGGAAGGACATTTGTGGATCCTCTCAGATTCCAGAACTTTCTGTCACCGAAATGAGAGGAAAAAGTGGGTTTTTTTGCCAACTTTTGAGGTTTGCAAAGGATTCTGGGTAACAGAACCTGGTCAGAGCCCTACAAGTCACCCCATCTTGGATTCCCCTAGGTCTCTAGTTTTCAAAAATGCACAGATTTGGTAGGTTTCCATAGGTGCCGGCTGAGCTAGAGGCCAATATCTACAGGTAGGCACTTTGCAAAAAACACCTCTGTTTTTTGTAAAAAGATGGGATGTGTCCACGTTGTGCTTTGGGGCATTTCCTGTTGTGGGCGCTAGGCCCACCCACACAAGTGAGGTACCATTTTTATCGGGAGACTTGGGGGAATGCTGGGTGGAAGGACATTTGTGGATCCTCTCAGATTCCAGAACTTTCTGTCACCGAAATGAGAGGAAAAAGTGGTTTTTTTTGCCAACTTTTGAGGTTTGCAAAGGATTCTGGGTAACAGAACCTGGTCAGAGCCCCACAAGTCACCCCATCTTGGATTCCCCTAGGTCTCTAGTTTTCAAAAATGCACAGATTTGGTAGGTTTCCATAGGTGCCGGCTGAGCTAGAGGCCAATATCTACAGGTAGGCACTTTGCAAAAAACACCTCTGTTTTTGTAAAAAGATGGGATGTGTCCACGTTGTGCTTTGGGGCATTTCCTGTTGTGGGCGCTAGGCCCACCCACACAAGTGAGATACCATTTTTATCGGGAGACTTGGGGGAATGCTGGGTGGAAGGACATTTGTGGATCCTCTCAGATTCCAGAACTTTCTGTCACCGAAATGAGAGGAAAAAGTGGGTTTTTTTGCCAACTTTTGAGGTTTGCAAAGGATTCTGGGTAACAGAACCTGGTCAGAGCCCCAGAAGTCACCCCATCTTGGATTCCCCTAGGTCTCTAGTTTTCAAAAATGCACAGATTTGGTAGGTTTCCATAGGTGCCGGCTGAGCTAGAGGCCAAAATCTACAGGTAGGCAATTTGCAAAAAACACCTCTGTTTTCTATGAAAAAATGGGATGTGTCCACGTTGTGCTTTGGGGCATTTCCTGTTGCGGGCGCTGGGCCTACCCACACAAGTGAGGTATCATTTTTATTGGGAGACTTGGGGGAACGCTGGGTGGAAGGAAATTTGTTGCTCCTCTCAGATTCCAGAACTTTCTGTCACCGAAATGTGAGGAAAATGTGTTTTTTTAGCCAAATTTTGAGGTTTTCAAAGGTTTCTGGGTAACAGAACCTGGTCAGAGCCCCACAAGTCACCCCATTTTGGATTCCCCTAGGTCTCTAGTTTTCAAAAATGCACTGGTTTGGTAGGTTTCCCTTAGAGCCGGCTGAGCTAGAGGCCTATATCAACAGGTAGGCACTTTGCAAAAAACACCTCTATTTTCTGTAAAAAAATGGGATGTGTCCACGTTGTGCTTTGGGGCATTTCCTGTCGCGGGCGCTAGGCCCACCACACAAGTGAGGTATCATTTTTATCGGGAGACTTGGGGGAAAACTGGGTGGAAGGAAATTTGTGGCTCCTCTCAGGTTCCAGAACTTTCTGTCACAGAAATTAGAGGAAAAAGTGTTTTTTTTGGCCAAATTTTGAGGTTTGCAAAGGATTCTGGGTAACAGAACCTGGTCAGAGCCTCACAAGTCACCCCATCTTGGATTCCCCTAGGTGTCTAGTTTTAAAAAATGTGCTGATTTGCTAGGTTTCCCCAGGTGCCGGCTGAGCTGGAGGCCAAAATCCACAGGTAGGCACTGTTTTCTGTGAAAAAATGTGATGTGTCCACGTTGTGTTTTGGGCCATTTCCTTTCGTGGGCGCTAGGCCTACCCACACAAGTGAGGTACCATTTTTATCGGGAGACTTTGGGGAACGTTGGGTAGAAGGAAATTTGTGGCTCCTCTCAGATTCCAGAAATTTCTGTCACCGAAATGTGAGGAAAATATGTTTTTTTAGCCAAATTTTGAGGTTTGTAAAGGATTCTGGGTAACAGAATCTGGTCAGAGCCCCACAAGTCAACCCATTTTGGATTCCCCTAGGTCTCTAGTTTTAAAAAATGCACTGGTTTGGTAGGTTTCCCTGGGAGCCGGCTGAGCTAGAGGCCTATATCAACAGGTAGGCACTTTGCAAAAAACACCTCTATTTTCTGTCAAAAAATGGGATGTGTCCACGTTGTGCTTTGGGGCATTTCCTGTCGCGGGCGCTAGGCCCACCACACAAGTGAGATATCATTTTTATCGGGAGACTTGGGGGAATACTGGGTGGAAGGAAATTTGTGGCTCCTCTCAGGTTCCAGAACTCTCTGTCACAGAAATTAGAGGAAAAAGTGTTTTTTTTGGCCAAATTTTGACGTTTGCAAAGGATTCTGGGTAACAGAACCTGGTCAGAGCCCCACAAGTCACCCCATCTTGGATTCCCCTAGGTGTCTAGTTTTCAAAAATGTGCTGATATGCTAGGTTTCCATAGGGTGCCGGCTGAGCTGGAGGCCAAAATCCACAGGTAGGCACTGTTTTCTGTGAAAAAATGTGATGTGTCCACGTTGTGTTTTGGGCCATTTCCTTTTGTGGGCGCTAGGCCTACCCACACAAGTGAGGTACCATTTTAATCTGGAGACTTGGGGAAACGCTGGGTAGAAGGAAATTTGTGGCTCCTCTCAGATTCCAGAAATTTATGTCACCGAAATGTGAGGAAAATGTGTTTTTTTTAGCCACATTTTGAGGTTTGCAAAGGATTCTGGGTAACATAACCTGGTCAGAGCCCCACAAGTCACCATATCTTGGATTCCCCTCGGTCTCTAGTTTTCAAAAATGCACAGGTTTGGTAGGTTTCCCTAGGTGCCGGCTGAGCTAGAGGCCAATATCTACAGGTAGGCACTTTGCAAAAAACACCTCTGTTTTTGTAAAAAGATGGGATGTGTCCACGTTGTGCTTTGGGGCATTTCCTGTTGTGGGCGCTAGGCCCACCCACACAAGTGAGGTACCATTTTTATCGGGAGACTTGGGGGAATGCTGGGTGGAAGGACATTTGTGGATCCTCTCAGATTCCAGAACTTTCTGTCACCGAAATGAGAGGAAAAAGTGGTTTTTTTTGCCAACTTTTGAGGTTTGCAAAGGATTCTGGGTAACAGAACCTGGTCAGAGCCCCACAAATCACCCCATCTTGGATTCCCCTAGGTCTCTAGTTTTCAAAAATGCACAGATTTGGTAGGTTTCCATAGGTGCCGGCTGAGCTAGAGGCCAAAATCTACAGGTAGGCAATTTGCAAAAAACACCTCTGTTTTCTATGAAAAAATGGGATGTGTCCACGTTGTGCTTTGGGGCATTTCCTGTTGCGGGCGCTGGGCCTACCCACACAAGTGAGGTATCATTTTTATCGGGAGACTTGGGGGAACGCTGGGTGGAAGGAAATTTGTTGCTCCTCTCAGATTCCAGAACTTTCTGTCACCGAAATGTGAGGAAAATGTGTTTTTTTAGCCAAATTTTGAGGTTTTCAAAGGATTCTGGGTAACAGAACCTGGTCAGAGCCCCACAAGTCACCCCATTTTGGATTCCCCTAGGTCTCTAGTTTTCAAAAATGCACTGGTTTGGTAGGTTTCCCTAGGAGCCGGCTGAGCTAGAGGCCTATATCAACAGGTAGGCACTTTGCAAAAAACACCTCTGTTTTCTGTCAAAAAATGGGATGTGTCCACGTTGTGCTTTGGGGCATTTCCTGTCGCGGGCGCTAGGCCCACCCACACAAGTGAGGTATCATTTTTATCGGGAGACTTGGGGGAATGCTGGGTGGAAGGAAATTTGTGGCTCCTCTCAGGTTCCAGAACTTTCTGTCACCGAAATGAGTGGAAAAAGTGTTTTTTTGGCCAAATTTTGAGGTTTGCAAAGGATTCTGGGTAACAGAACCTGGTCAGAGCCCCACAAGTCACCCCATCTTGGATTCCCCTAGGTGTCTAGTTTTCAAAAATGTGCTGATTTGCTAGGTTTCCCCAGGTGCCGGCTGAGCTGGAGGCCAAAATCCATAGGTAGGCACTGTTTTCAGTGAAAAAATGTGATGTGTCCACATTGTGTTTTGGGCCATTTCCTTTCGTGGGCGCTAGGCCTACCCACACAAGTGAGGTACCATTTTTATCGGGAGACTTTGGGGAACGCTGGGTAGAAGGAAATTTGTGGCTCCTCTCAGATTCCAGAAATTTCTGTCACCGAAATGAGAGGAAAATGAGTTTTTTTAGCCAAATTTTGAGGTTTGTAAACTATTCTCGGTAACAGAACCTGGTCAGAGCCCCACAAGTCACCCCATCTTGGATTCCCCATGGTCTCTAGTTTTAAAAAATGCACTGGTTTGGTAGTTTTCCCTGGGAGCCGGCTGAGCTAGAGGCCTATATCAATAGGTAGGCACTTTGCAAAAAACACCTCTATTTTCTGTCAAAAAATGGGATGTGTCCACGTTGTGCTTTGGGGCATTTCCTGTCGCGGGCGCTAGGCCCACCACACAAGTGAGGTATCATTTTTATCGGGAGACTTGGGGGAATACTGGGTGGAAGGAAATTTGTGGCTCCTCTCAGGTTCCAGAACTTTCTGTCACAGAAATTAGAGGAAAAAGTGTTTTTTTGGGCCACATTTTGAGGTTTGCAAAGGATTCTGGGTAACAGAACCTGGTCAGAGCCCCACAAGTCAACCCATCTTGGATTCCCCTAGGTGTCTAGTTTTCAAAAATGTGCTGATATGCTAGGTTTCCCCAGGTGCCGGCTGAGCTGGAGGCCAAAATCCACAGGTAGGCACTGTTTTCTGTGAAAAAATGTGATGTGTCCACGTTGTGTTTTAGGCCATTTCCTTTTGTGGGCGCTAGGCCTACCCACACAAGTGAGGTACCATTTTAATCTGGAGACTTGGGGAAACGCTGGGTAGAAGGAAATTTGTGGCTCCTCTCAGATTCCAGAAATTTCTGTCACCGAAATGTGAGGAAAATGTGTTTTTTTTAGCCACATTTTGAGGTTTGCAAAGGATTCAGGGTAACAGAACCTGGTCAGAGCCCCACAAGTCACCATATCTTGGATTCCCCTAGGTCTCTAGTTTTCAAAAATGCACAGGTTTGGTTGGTTTCCCTAGGTGCCGGCTGAGCTAGAGGCCAATATCTACAGGTAGGCACTTTGCAAAAAACACCTCTGTTTTTGTAAAAAGATGGGATGTGTCCACGTTGTGCTTTGGGGCATTTCCTGTTGTGGGCGCTAGGCCCACCGACACAAGTGAGGTACCATTTTTATCGGGAGTCTTGGGGGAATGCTGGGTGGAAGGACATTTGTGGATCCTCTCAGATTCCAGAACTTTCTGTCACCGAAATGAGAGGAAAAAGTGGGTTTTTTTGCCAACTTTTGAGGTTTGCAAAGGATTCTGGGTAACAGAACCTGGTCAGAGCCCCACAAGTCACCCCATCTTGGATTCCCCTAGGTCTCTAGTTTTCAAAAATGCACAGATTTGGTAGGTTTCCATAGGTGCCGGCTGAGCTAGAGGCCAAAATCTACAGGTAGGCAATTTGCAAAAAACACCTCTGTTTTCTATGAAAAAATGGGATGTGTCCACGTTGTGCTTTGGGGCATTTCCTGTTGCGGGCGCTGGGCCCACCCACACAAGTGAGGTGTCATTTTTATCGGGAGACTTGGGGGAATACTGGGTGGAAGGAAATTTGTGGCTCCTTTCAGATTCCAGAACTTTCTGTCACCAAAATGTGAGGAAAATGTGTTTTTTTGGCCAAATTTTGAGGTTTTCAAAGGATTCTGCGTAACAGAACCTGGTCAGAGCCCCACAAGTCACCCCATTTTGGATTCCCCTAGGTCTCTAGTTTTCAAAAATGCACTGGTTTGGTAGGTTTCCCTGGGAGCCGGCTGAGCTAGAGGCCTATATCAACAGGTACGCGCTTTGCAAAAAACACCTCTGTTTTCTGTCAAAAAATGGGATGTGTCCACGTTGTGCTTTGGGGCATTTCCTGTCGCGGGCGCAAGGCCCATCCACACAAGTGAGGTATCATTTGTATCGGGAGACTTGGGGGAATGCTGGGTGGAAGGAAATTTGTGGCTCCTCTCAGATTCCAGAACTTTCTGTCACCGAAATGAGAGGGAAAAGTGTTTTTTTTGGCCAAATTTTGAGGTTTGCAAAGGTTTCTGGGTAACAGAACCTGGTCAGAGCCCCACAAGTCACCCCATCTTGGTTTCCCCTAGGTGTCTAGTTTTCAAAAATGTGCTGGTTTGCTAGGTTTCCCCAGGTGTCGGGTGAGCTAGAGGCCAAAATCCACAGGTAGGCATTGTTTTCTGTGAAAAAATTAGTTGTGTCCACGTTGTGTTTTGGGCCATTTCCTTTCGTGGGCGCTAGGCCTACCCACACCAGTGAGGTACCATTTTTATCGGGAGACTTGGGGGAACGCTGGGTGGAAGGACATTTGTGGCTCCTCTCAGATTCCCGAACTTTCTGTCACCGAAATGTGAGGAAAATGTGTTTTTTTAGCCAGATTTTGAGGTTTGCAAAGGATTCTGGGTAAGAGAACCTGGTCAGAGCACCACAAGTCACCCCATCTTGGATTCCCCTAGGTCTCTAGTTTTCAAAAATGCACAGGTTTGTAAGGTTTCCCTAGGTGCCGGCTGAGCTAGAGGCCAGAATCTGCAGGTAGGCACTTTGCAAAAAACAACTCTGTTTTCTGTCTAAAAATGGGATGTGTCCACGTAGTGCTTTGGGGCATTTCCTGTCGCGGGCGCTAGGCCCACCCCCACAAGTGAGATACCATTTTTATCGGGAGACCTGGGGGAACGCTGGGTGGAAGGACATTTGTGGCTCCTCTCAGATTCCAGAACTTTCTGTCACCGAAATGAGAGGAAAAAGTTTTTTTTGGGGCCAAATTGTGAGGTTTGCAAAGGATTCTGGGTAACAGAACCTGGTCAGAGCCCCACAAGTCACCCCATCTTGGATTCCCCTAAGTGTCTAGTTTTCAAAAATGCACAGGTTTGGTAGGTTTCCCTAGGTGCCGGCTGAGCTAGAGGCCAAAATCTACAGGTAGGCACTTTGCAAACAACACCTCTGTTTTCTGTCAAAAAATGGGACGTGTCAACGTTGTGCTCTGGGGCATTTCCTGTCGCGGGCGCTAGGCCCATCCACACAAGTGAGGTATCATTTGTATCGGGAGACTTGGGGGAATGCTGGGTGGAAGGAAATTTGTGGCTCCTCTCAGATTCCAGAACTTTCTGTCACCGAAATGAGAGGGAAAAGTGTTTTTTTTGGCCAAATTTTGAGGTTTGCAAAGGATTCTGGGTAACAGAACCTGGTCAGAGCCCCACAAGTCACCCCATCTTGGATTCCCCTAGATCTCTAGTTTTAAAAAATGCACTGGTTTGGTAGGTTTCCCTAGGTGCCGGCTGAGCTAGAGGCCAAAATCTACAGGTAGGCAATTTGCAAAAAACACCTCTGTTTTCTGTCAAAAAATGGGATGTGTCCACGTTGTGCTTTGGGGCATTTCCTGTCGCGGGCGCTAGGCCCACCACACAAGTGAGGTATCATTTTTATCGGGAGACTTGGGGGAATACTGGGTGGAAGGAAATTTGTGGCTCCTTTCACGTTCCAGAACTTTCTGTCACAGAAATGAGAGGAAAAAGTGTTTTTTTTGGCAAAATTTTGAGGTTTGCAAAGGATTCTGGGTAACAGAACCTGGTCAGAGCCCCACAAGTCACCCCATCTTGGATTCCCCTAGGTGTCTAGTTTTCAAAAATGTGCTGATATGCTAGGTTTCCCCAGGTGCCGGCTGAGCTGGAGGCCAAAATCCACAGGTAGGCACTGTTTTCTGTGAAAAAATGTGATGTGTCCACGTTGTGTTTTGGGCCATTTCCTTTTCTGGGCGCTAGGCCTACCCACACAAGTGAGGTACCATTTTAATCTGGAGACTTGGGGAAATGCTGGGTAGAAGGAAATTTGTGGCTCCTCTCAGATTCAAGAAATTTCTGTCACCGAAATGTGAGGAAAATGTGTTTTTTTTAGCCACATTTTGAGGTTTGCAAAGGATTCTGGGTAACAGAACCTGGTCAGAGCCCCACAAGTCACCATATCTTGGATTCCCCTAGGTCTCTAGTTTTCAAAAATGCACAGGTTTGGTAGGTTTCCCTAGGTGCCGGCTGAGCTAGAGGCCAATATCTACAGGTAGGCACTTTGCAAAAAACACCTCTGTTTTTGTAAAAAGATGGGATGTGTCCATGTTGTGCTTTGGGGCATTTCCTGTTGTGGGCGCTAGGCCCACCCACACAAGTGAGGTACCATTTTTATCGGGAGACTTGGGGGAATGCTGGGTGGAAAGACATTTGTGGATCCTCTCAGATTCCAGAACTTTCTGTCACCGAAATGAGAGGAAAAAGTGGGTTTTTTTGCCAACTTTTGAGGTTTGCAAAGGATTCTGGGTAACAGAACCTGGTCAGAGCCCCACAAGTCACCCCATCTTGGATTCCCTTAGGTCTCTAGTTTTCAAAAATGCACAGATTTGGTAGGTTTCCATAGGTGCCGGCTGAGCTAGAGGCCAAAATCTACAGGTAGGCAATTTGCAAAAAACACCTCTGTTTTCTATGAAAAAATGGGATGTGTCCACGTTGTGCTTTGGGGCATTTCCTGTTGCGGGCGCTGGGCCTACCCACACAAGTGAGGTATCATTTTTATCGGGAGACTTGGGGGAACGCTGGGTGGAAGGAAATTTGTTGCTCCTCTCAGATTCCAGAACGTTCTGTCACCGAAATGTGAGGAAAATTTGTTTTTTTGGCCAAATTTTGAGGTTTTCAAAGGATTCTGGGTAACAGAACCTGGTCAGAGCCCCACAAGTCACCCCATTTTGGATTCCCCTAGGTCTCTAGTTTTCAAAAATGCACTGGTTTGGTAGGTTTCCCTAGGAGCCGGCTGAGCTAGAGGCCTATATCAACAGGTAGGCACTTTGCAAAAAACACCTCTGTTTTCTGTCAAAAAATGGGATGTGTCCACGTTGTGCTTTGGGGCATTTCCTGTCGCGGGCGCTAGGCCCACCCACACAAGTGAGGTATCATTTTTATCGGGAGACTTGGGGGAATGCTGGGTGGAAAGAAATTTGTGGCTCCTCTCAGGTTGCAGAACTTTCTGTCACCGAAATAAGAGGAAAAAGGGTTTTTTTGGCCAACTTTTGAGGTTTGCAAAGGATTCTGGGTAACAGAACCTGGTCAGAGCCCCACAAGTCGACCCATCTTGGATTCCCCTAGGTATCTAGTTTTAAAAAATGTGCTGATTTGCTAGGTTTCCCCAGGTGCCGGCTGAGCTGGAGGCCAAAATCCACAGGTAGGCACTGTTTTCTGTGAAAAAATGTGATGTGTCCACGTTGTGTTTTGGGCCATTTCCTTTCGTGGGCGCTAGGCCTACCCACACAAGTGAGGTACCATTTTTATCGGGAGACTTTGGGGAACGCTGGGTAGAAGGAAATTTGTGGCTCCTCTCAGATTCCAGAAATTTCTGTCACCGAAATGTGAGGAAAATGTGTTTTTTTAGCCAAATTTTGAGGTTTGTAAAGGATTCTGGGTAACAGAACCTGGTCAGAGCCCCACAAGTCACCCCATCTTGGATTCCCCTAGGTCTCTAGTTGTCAAAAATGCACAGGTTTGGTAGGTTTCCCTAGGTGCCAGCTGAGCTAGAGGCCAATATCAACAGGTAGGCACTTTGCAAAAAACACCTCTGTTTTCTGTCAAAAAATGGGATGTGTCCACGTTGTGCTCTGGGGCATTTCCTGTCGCGGGCGCTAGGCCCATCCATACAAGTGAGGTATCATTTGTATCGGGAGACTTGGGGGAATACTGGGTGGAAGGAAATTTGTGGCTCCTCTCAGATTCCAGAACTTTCTGTCACCGAAATGAGAGGAAAAAGTGTTTTTTTTTGGCCAAATTTTGAGATTTGCAAAGGTTTCTGGGTAACAGAACCTGGTCATAGCCCCACAAGTCACCCCATCTTGGATTCCGCTAGGTCTCTAGTTTTCAAAAATGTGCTGGTTTGCTAGGTTTCCCCAGGTGCCGGGTGAGCTAGAGGCCAAAATCCACAGGTAGGCACTGTTTTCTGTGAAAAAATTAGATGTGTCCACGTTGTGTTTTGGGCCATTTCCTTTCGTGGGCGCTAGGCCTACCCACACCAGTGAGGTACCATTTTATCGGGAGACTTGGGGGAACGCTGGGTGAAGGACATTTGTGGCTCCTCTCAGATTCCAGAACTTTCTGTCACCGAAATGAGAGGAAAAAGTTTTTTTTTTGGCCAACTTTTGAGGTTTGCAAAGGATTCTGGGTAACAGAACCTGGTCAGAGCCCCACAAGTCACCCCATCTTGAATTCCCTTAGGTCTCTAGTTTTCAAAAATGCACAGGTTTGGTAGTTTCCCTTGGTGCCGGCTGAGCAAGAGGCCAAAATCTACAGGTAGGCACTTTGTAAGAAACACCTCTGTTTTCTATGAAAAAATGGGATGTGTCCATGTTGTGTTTTAGGGCATTTCCTGTCGCAGGCGCTGGGCCTACCCACACAAGTGAGGTATCATTTTTATCGGGAGACTTGGGGGAACGCTGGGTGGAAGGAAATTTGTTGCTCCTCTCAGATTCCAGAACTTTCTGTCACCGAAATGTGAGGAAAATGTGTTTTTTTGGCCAAATTTTGAGGTTTTCAAAGGATTCTGGGTAACAGAACCTGGTCAGAGCCCCACAAGTCACCCCATTTTGGATTCCCCTAGGTCTCTAGTTTTCAAAAATGCACTGGTTTGGTAGGTTTCCCTAGGAGCCGGGTGAGCTAGAGGCCAATATCAACAGGTAGGCACCCCGGCAAAAAACACCTCTGTTTTCTGTCAAAAAATGGGATGTGTCCACGTTGTGCTTTGGGGCATTTCCTGTCGCGGGCGCTAGGCCCACCCACACAAGTGAGGTATAATTTTTATCGGGAGACTTGGGGGAATGCTGGGTGGAAAGAAATTTGTGGCTCCTCTCAGGTTGCAGAACTTTCTGTCACCGAAATAAGAGGAAAAAGTGTTTTTTTGGCCAAATTTTGAGGTTTGCAAAGGATTCTGGGTAACAGAACCTGGTCAGAGCCCCACAAGTCACCCCATCTTGGATTCCCCTAGGTATCTAGTTTTCAAAAATGTGCTGATTTGCTAGGTTTCCCCAGGTGCCGGCTGAGCTGGAGGCCAAAATCCACAGGTAAGCACTGTTTTCTGAGAAAAAATGTGATGTGTCCACGTTGTGTTTTGGGCCATTTCCTTTCGTGGGCGCTAGGCCTACCCACACAAGTGAGGTACCATTTTTATCGGGAGACTTTGGGGAACGCTGGGTAGTAGGAAATTTGTGGCTCCTCTCAGATTCCAGAAATTTCTGTCACCGAAATGTGAGGAAAATGTGTTTTTTTTAGCCAAATTTTGAGGTTTGTAAAGGATTCTGGGTAACAGAACCTGGTCAGAGCCCCACAAGTCACCCCATCTTGGATTCCCCTAGGTCTCTAGTTGTCAAAAATGCACAGGTTTGGTAGGTTTCCCTAGGTGCCAGCTGAGCTAGAGGCCAATATCACCAGGTAGGCACTTTGCAAAAAACACCTCTGTTTTCTGTCAAAAAATGGGATGTGTCCACGTTGTGCTCTGGGGCATTTCCTGTCGCGGGCGCTAGGCCCATCCACACAAGTGAGGTATCATTTGTATCGGGAGACTTGGGGGAATGCTGGGTGGAAGGAAATTTGTGGCTCCTCTCAGATTCCAGAACTTTCTGTCACCGAAATGAGAGGAAAAAGTGTTTTTTTTGGGCAAATGTTGAGATTTGCAAAGGTTTCTGGGTAACAGAACCTGGTCAGAGCCCCACAAGTCACCCCATCTTGGATTCCGCTAGGTCTCTAGTTTTCAAAAATGTGCTGGTTTGCTAGGTTTCCCCAGGTGCCGGGTGAGCTAGAGGCCAAAATCCACAGGTAGGCACTGTTTTCTGTGAAAAAATTAGATGTGTCCACGTTGTGTTTTGGGCCATTTCCTTTCGTGGGCGCTAGGCCTACCCACACCAGTGAGGTACCATTTTTATCGGGAGACTTGGGGGAACGCTGGGTGGAAGGACATTTGTGGCTCCTCTCAGATTCCAGAACTTTCTGTCACCGAAATGAGAGGAAAAAGTTTTTTTTGGGCCAAATTTTGAGGTTTGCAAAGGATTCTGGGTAACAGAACCTGGTCAGAGCCCCACAAGTCATCCCATCTTGGATTCCCTTAGGTCTCTAGTTTAAAAAAATGCACAGGTTTGGTAGGTTTCCCTAGGTGCCGGCTGAGCAAGAGGCCAAAATCTACAGGTAGGCACTTTGCAAAAAACAACTCTGTTTTCTGTCTAAAAATGGGATGTGTCCACGTTGTGCTTTGGGGCATTTCCTGTCGCGGGCGCTAGGCCCACCCACACAAGTGAGATACCATTTTTATCGGGAGACCTGGGGGAAAGCTGGGTGGAAGGACATTTGTGGCTCCTCTCAGATTCCAGAACTTTCTGTCACCGAAATGAGAGGAAAAAGTGGGTTTTTTTGCCAACTTTTGAGGTTTGCAAAGGATTCTGGGTAACAGAACCTGGTCAGAGCCCCACAAGTCACCCCATCTTGGATTCCCTTAGGTCTCTAGTTTTCAAAAATGCACAGATTTGGTAGGTTTCCATAGGTGCCGGCTGAGCTAGAGGCCAAAATCTACAGGTAGGCAATTTGCAAAAAACACCTCTGTTTTCTATGAAAAAATGGGATGTGTCCACGTTGTGCTTTGGGGCATTTCCTGTTGCGGGCGCTGGGCCTACCCACACAAGTGAGGTATCATTTTTATCGGGAGACTTGGGGGAACGCTGGGTGGAAGGAAATTTGTTGCTCCTCTCAGATTCCAGAACTTTCTGTCACCGAAATGTGAGGAAAATGTGTTTTTTTGGCCAAATTTTGAGGTTTTCAAAGGATTCTGGGTAACAGAACCTGGTCAGAGCCCCACAAGTCACCCCATTTTGGATTCCCCTAGGTCTCTAGTTTTCAAAAATGCACTGGTTTGGTAGGTTTCCCTAGGAGCCGGCTGAGCTAGAGGCCTATATCAACAGGTAGGCACTTTGCAAAAAACACCTCTGTTTTCTGTCAAAAAATGGGATGTGTCCACGTTGTGCTTTGGGGCATTTCCTGTCGCGGGCGCTAGGCCCACCCACACAAGTGAGGTATCATTTTTATCGGGAGACTTGGGGGAATGCTGGGTGGAAAGAAATTTGTGGCTCCTCTCAGGTTGCAGAACTTTCTGTCACCGAAATAAGAGGAAAAAGGTTTTTTTTGGCCAACTTTTGAGGTTTGCAAAGGATTCTGGGTAACAGAACCTGGTCAGAGCCCCACAAGTCACCCCATCTTGGATTCCCCTAGGTCTCTAGTTTTCAAAAATGCACAGGTTTGTTAGGTTTCCCTAGGTGCCGGCTGAGTTAGAGGACAAAATCTGCAGGTAGGCACTGTTTTCTGTGAAAAAATGTGATGTGTCCACGTTGTGTTTTGGGCCATTTCCTTTCGTGGGCGCTAGGCCTACCCACACCAGTGAGGTACCTTTTTTATCGGGAGAATTGGGGGAACGCTGCGTGGAAAGAAATTTGTGGCTCCTCTCAGATTCCAGAACTTTCTGTCACCGAAATGTGAGGAAAATTTGTTTTTTTAGCCAAATTTTGAGGTTTGTAAAGGATTCTGGGTAACAGAACCTGGTCAGAGCCCCACAAGTCACCCCATCTTGGATTCCCCTAGGTCTCTAGTTGTCAAAAATGCACAGGTTTGGTAGGTTTCCCTAGGTGGCAGCTGAGCTAGAGGCCAATATCAACAGGTAGGCACTTTGCAAAAAACACCTCTGTTTTCTGTCAAAAAATGGGATGTGTCCACGTTGTGCTCTGGGGCATTTCCTGTCGCGGGCGCTAGGCCCATCCACACAAGTGAGGTATCATTTGTATCGGGAGACTTGGGGGAATGCTGGGTGGAAGGAAATTTGTGGCTCCTCTCAGATTCCAGAACTTTCTGTCACCGAAATGAGAGGAAAAAGTGTTTTTTTTGGCCAAATTTTGAGATTTGCAAAGGTTTCTGGGTAACAGAACCTGGTCAGAGCCCCACAAGTCACCCCATCTTGGATTCCGCTAGGTCTCTAGTTTTCAAAAATGTGCTGGTTTGGTAGGTTTCCCTAGGTGCCGGCTGAGCAAGAGGCCAAAATCTACAGGTAGGCACTTTGTAAGAAACACCTCTGTTTTCTATGAAAAAATGGGATGTGTCCATGTTGTGTTTTAGGGCATTTCCTGTCGCAGGCGCTGGGCCTACCCACACAAGTGAGGTATCAATTTTATCGGGAGACTTGGGGGAACGCTGGGTGGAAGGAAATTTGTTGCTCCTCTCAGATTCCAGAACTTTCTGTCACCGAAATGTGAGGAAAATGTGTTTTTTTTGGCCAAATTTTGAGGTTTTCAAAGGATTCTGGGTAACAGAACCTGGTCAGAGCCCCACAAGTCACCCCATTTTGGATTCCCCTAGGTCTCTAGTTTTCAAAAATGCACTGGTTTGGTAGGTTTCCCTAGGAGCCGGGTGAGCTAGAGGCCTATATCAACAGGTAGGCACCCCGGCAAAAAACACCTCTGTTTTCTGTCAAAAAATGGGATGTGTCCACGTTGTGCTTTGGGGCAGTTCCTGTCGCGGGCGCTAGGCCCACCCACACAAGTGAGGTATCATTTTTATCGGGAGACTTGGGGAATGCTGGGTGGAAAGAAATTTGTGGCTCCTCTCAGGTTGCAGAACTTTCTGTCACCGAAATAAGAGGAAAAAGTGTTTTTTTGGCCAAATTTTGAGGTTTGCAAAGGATTCTGGGTAACAGAACCTGGTCAGAGCCCCACAAGTCACCCCATCTTGGATTCCCCTAGGTATCTAGTTTTCAAAAATGTGCTGATTTGCTAGGTTTCCCCAGGTGCCGGATGAGCTGGAGGCCAAAATCCACAGGTAAGCACTGTTTTCTGAGAAAAAATGTGATGTGTCCACGTTGTGTTTTGGGCCATTTCCTTTCGTGGGCGCTAGGCCTACCCACAAAAGTGAGGTACCATTTTTATCGGGAGACTTTGGGGAACGCTGGGTAGAAGGAAATGTGTGGCTCCTCTCAGATTCCAGAAATTTCTGTCACCGAAATGTGAGGAAAATGTGTTTTTTTTTGCCAAATTTTGAGGTTTGTAAAGGATTCTGGGTAACAGAACCTGGTCAGAGCCCCACAAGTCACCCCATCTTGGATTCCCCTAGGTCTCTAGTTGTCAAAAATGGACAGGTTTGGTAGGTTTCCCTAGGTGCCAGCTGAGCTAGAGGCCAATATCAACAGGTAGGCACTTTGCAAAAAACACCTCTGTTTTCTGTCAAAAAATGGGATGTGTCCACGTTGTGCTCTGGGGCATTTCCTGTCGCGGGCGCTAGGCCCATCCACACAAGTGAGGTATCATTTGTATCGGGAGACTTGGGGGAATGCTGGGTGGAAGGAAATTTGTGGCTCCTCTCAGATTCCAGAACTTTCTGTCACCGAAATGAGAGGAAAAAGTGTTTTTTTTGGCCAAATATTGAGATTTGCAAAGGTTTCTGGGTAACAGAACCTGGTCAGAGCCCCACAAGTCACCCCATCTTGGATTCCGCTAGGTCTCTAGTTTTCAAAAATGTGCTGGTTTGCTAGGTTTCCCCAGGTGCCGGCTGAGCAAGAGGCCAAAATCTACAGGTAGGCACTTTGTAAGAAACACCTCTGTTTTCTATGAAAAAATAGGATGTGTACATGTTGTGTTTTAGGGCATTTCCTGTCGCAGGCGCTAGGCCTACCCACACAAGTGAGGTATCATTTTTATCTGGAGACTTGGGGGAATGCTGGGTGGAAAGAAATTTGTGGCTCCTCTCAGGTTGCAGAACTTTCTGTCACCGAAATAAGAGGAAAAAGTGTTTTTTTGGCCAAATTTTGAGGTTTGCAAAGGATTCTGGGTAACAGAACCTGGTCAGAGCCCCACAAGTCACCCCATCTTGGATTCCCCTAGGTATCTAGTTTTCAAAAATGTGCTGATTTGCTAGGTTTCCCCAGGTGCCGGCTGAGCTGGAGGCCAAAATCCACAGGTAAGCACTGTTTTCTGAGAAAAAATGTGATGTGTCCACGTTGTGTTTTGGGCCATTTCCTTTCGTGGGCGCTAGGCCTACCCACACAAGTGAGGTACCATTTTTATCGGGAGACTTTGGGGAACGCTGGGTAGAAGGAAATTTGTGGCTCCTCTCAGATTCCAGAAATTTCTGTCACCGAAATGTGAGGAAAATGTGTTTTTTTAGCCAAATTTTGAGGTTTGTAAAGGATTCTGGGTAACAGAACCTGGTCAGAGCCCCACAAGTCACCCCATCTTGGATTCCCCTAGGTCTCTAGTTGTCAAAAATGGACAGGTTTGGTAGGTTTCCCTAGGTGCCAGCTGAGCTAGAGGCCAATATCAACAGGTAGGCACTTTGCAAAAAACACCTCTGTTTTCTGTCAAAAAATGGGATGTGTCCACGTTGTGCTCTGGGGCATTTCCTGTCGCGGGCGCTAGGCCCATCCACACAAGTGAGGTATCATTTGTATCGGGAGACTTGGGGGAATGCTGGGTGGAAGGAAATTTGTGGCTCCTCTCAGATTCCAGAACTTTCTGTCACCGAAATGAGAGGAAAAAGTGTTTTTTTTGGCCAAATTTTGAGATTTGCAAAGGTTTCTGGGTAACAGAACCTGGTCAGAGCCCCACAAGTCACCCCATCTTGGATTCCGCTAGGTCTCTAGTTTTCAAAAATGTGCTGGTTTGCTAGGTTTCCCCAGGTGCCGGGTGAGCTAGAGGCCAAAATCCACAGGTAGGCACTGTTTTCTGTGAAAAAATTAGATGTGTCCACGTTGTGTTTTGGGCCATTTCCTTTCGTGGGCGCTAGGCCTACCCACACCAGTGAGGTACCATTTTTATCGGGAAACTTGGGGGAACGCTGGGTGGAAGGACATTTGTGGCTCCTCTCAGATTCCAGAACTTTCTGTCACCGAAATGAGAGGAAAAAGTTTTTTTTTGGCCAAATTTTGAGGTTTGCAAAGGATTCTGGGTAACAGAACCTGGTCAGAGCCCCACAAGTCACCCCATCTTGGATTCCCCTAGGTCTCTAGTTTTCAAAAATGCACAGGTTTGGTAGGTTTCCCTAGGTGCCGGCTGAGCAAGAGGCCAAAATCTACAGGTAGGCACTTTGTAAGAAACACCTCTGTTTTCTATGAAAAAATGGGATGTGTACATGTTGTGTTTTAGGGCATTTCCTGTCGCAGGCGCTAGGCCTACCCACACAAGTGAGGTATCATTTTTATCTGGAGACTCGGGGGAACGCTGGGGGGAAGGAAATTTGTGGCTCTTCTCAGATTCCAGAACTTTCTGTCACCGAAATGTGAGGAAAATTTGTTTTTTTAGCCAGATTTTGAGGTTTGCAAAGGATTCTGGGTAACAGAACCTGGTCAGAGCACCACAAGTCACCCCATCTTGGATTCCCCTAGGTCTCTAGTTTTCAAAAATGCACAGGTTTGGTAGGTTTCCCTAGGTGCCGGCTGAGCTAGAGGCCAGAATCTGCAGGTAGGCACTTTGCAAAAAACAACTCTGTTTTCTGTCTAAAAATGGGATGTGTCCACGTAGTGCTTTGGGGCATTTCCTGTCGCAGGCGCTAGGCCCACCCACACAAGTGAGATACCATTTTTATCGGGAGACCTGGGGGAAAGCTGGGTGGAAGGACATTTGTGGCTCCTCTCAGATTCCAGAACTTTCTGTCACCGAAATGAGAGGAAAAAGTTTTTTTTGGGGCCAAATTGTGAGGATTGCAAAGGATTCTGGGTCACAGAACCTGGTCAGAGCCCCACAAGTCACCCCATCTTGGATTCCCCTAGGTGTCTAGTTTTAAAAAATGTGCTGGTTTGCTAGGTTTCCCCAGGTGCCGGCTGAGCTAGAGGCCAAAATCCACAGGTAGGGACTGTTTTCAGTGAAAAAATATGATGTGTCCACGTTGTGTTTTGGGCCATTTCCTTTCGTGGGCGCTAGGCCTACCCACTTAAGTGAGGTTCCATTTTTATTGGGAGACTTGGGGGAACGCTGGGTGGAAGGAAGTTTGTGGCTCCTCTCAGATTCCAGAACTTTCTGTCACCGAAATGTGAGGAAAATGTGTTTTTTTAGCCAAATTGTGAGGTTTGCAATGGATTCTGGGTAACAGAACCTGGTCAGAGCCCCACAAGTCACCACATCTTGGATTCCCCTAGGTCTCTAGTTTTCAAAAATGCACAGGTTTGGTAGGTTTCCCTAGGTGCCAGCTGAGCTAGAGGCCAAAATCTACAGGTAGGCACTTTGCAAACAACACCTCTGTTTTCTGTCAAAAAATGGGACGTGTCAACGTTGTGCTCTGGGGCATTTCCTGTCGCGGGCGCTAGGCCCATCCACACAAGTGAGGTATCATTTGTATCGGGAGACTTGGGGGAATGCTGGGTGGAAGGAAATGTGTGGCTCCTCTCAGATTCCAGAACTTTCTGTCACCGAAATGAGAGGGAAAAGTGTTTTTTTTGGCCAAATTTTGAGGTTTGCAAAGGATTCTGGGTAACAGAACCTGGTCAGAGCCCCACAAGTCACCCCATCTTGGATTCCGCTAGGTCTCTAGTTTTCAAAAAGGTGCTGGTTTGCTAGGTTTCCCCAGGTGCCGGCTGAGCTAGAGGCCAAAATCCATAGGTAGGCACTGTTTTCTGTGAAAAAATGTGGTGTGTCCATGTTGTGTTTTGGGGCATTTCCTTTCGTGGGCGCTAGGCCTACCCACACCAGTGAGGTACCATTTTTATCGGGAGACTTGGGGGAACGCTGGGTGGAAGGAAATTTGTGGCTCCTCTCAGATTCCAGAACTTTCTGTCACCGAAATATGAGGAAAATTTGTTTTTTTAGCCAAATTTTGAGGTTTGCAAAGGATTCTGGGTAACAGAACCTGGTCAGAGCCCCACAAGTCACCCCATCTTGGATTCCCCTAGATCTCTAGTTTTCAAAAATGCACTGGTTTGGTAGGTTTCCCTAGGTGCCGGCTGTGCTAGAGGCCAAAATCTACAGGTAGGCAATTTGCAAAAAACACCTCTGTTTTCTGTCAAAAAATGGGATGTGTCCACGTTGTGATTTGGGGCATTTCCTGTCGCGGGCGCTAGGCCTACCCACACAAGTGAGGTATCATTTTTATATGGAGACTTGGGGGAACGCTGGGTGGAAGGAAATTTGTTGCTCTTCTCCGATTCCAGAACTTTCTGTCACCGAAATGTGAGGAAAATGTATTTTTGTAGCCAAATTTTGAGGTTTTCAAAGGATTCTGGGTAACAGAACCTGGTGAGAGCCCCACAAGTCAACCCATTTTGGATTCCCGTAGGTCTCTAGTTTTAAAAAATGCACTGGTTTGGTAGGTTTCCCTAGGAGCCGGCTGAGCTAGAGGCCTATATCAACAGGTAGGCACTTTGCAAAAAACACCTCTCTTTTCTGTCAAAAAATGGGATGTGTCCATGTTGTGCTTTGGGGCATTTCCTGTCGCGGGCGCTAGGCCTACCCACACAAGTGAGGTATCATTTTTATCGGGAGACTTGGCGGAACGCTGGGTGGTAGGAAATTTGTGGTTCCTCTCAGATTCCAGAACTTTCTGTCACCGAAATGTGAAGAAAACGTGTTTTTTTAGCCAAATTGTGAGGTTTGCAAAGGATTCTGGGTAACACAACCCAGTCAGAGCCCCACAAGTCACCCCATCTTGGATAACCCTAGGTCTCTAGTTTTAAAAAATGCACAGGTTTGGTAGGCTTCCCTAGGTGCCGGCTGAGCTAGAGGCCAAAATCTACAAGTAGGCACTTTGCAAAAAACACCTCTGTTTTCTGTCAAAAAATGGGATGTGTCCGCGTTGTGCTTTGGGGCATTTCCTGTCGGGCGCTAGGCCTACCCACACAAGTGAGGTATCATTTTTATCGAGAGACTTGGGGGAACGCTGGGTGGTAGGAAATTTGTGGTTCCTCTCAGATTCCAGAACTTTCTGTCACCGAAATGTGAGGAAAATGTGTTTTTTTAGCAAAATTTTGAGGTTTTCAAAGGATACTGGGTAACAGAACCTGGTCAGAGCACCACAAGTCACCCCATTTTGGATTCCCCTAGGTCTCTAGTTTTCAAAAATGTGTTGGTTTGCTAGGTTTCCCCAGGTGCCGGCTGAGCTAGAGGCCAAAATTCACAGGTAGGCACTGTTTTCTGTGAAAAAATGTGATGTGTCCACGTTGTGTTTAGGGCCATTTCCTTTCGTGGGCGCTAGGCCTACCCACACCAGTGAGGTACCATTTTTATCGGGAGAATTGGGGGAACGCTGGGTGGAAGGAAATTTGTGGCTCCTCTCAGATTCCAGAACTTTCTGTCACCGAAATATGAGGAAAATGTGTTTTTTTAGCCACATTTTGAGGTTTGCAAAGGATTCTGGGTAACAGAACCTACTCAGAGCCCCACAAGTCACCCCATCTTGGATTCCCCTAGGTCTCTATTTTTAAAAAATGCACAGGTTTGGTAGGCTTCCCTAGGTGCCGGCTGAGCTAGAGGCCAAAATCTACAGGTAGGCACTTTGTAAAAAACACCTCTGTTTTCTGTGAAAAAATGGGATGTGTCCACGTTGTTTTTTGGGGCATTTCCTGTTGCAGGCGCTAGGCCTACCCACACAAGTGAGGTATCATTTTTATCGGGAGAGTTGGTGGAACGCTGGGTGGTAGGAATTTTGTGGCTCCTCTCAGATTCCAGAACTTTCTGTCACTGAAATGTGAGGAAAATGTGTTTTTCTAAGCCAAATTTTGAGGTTTGCAAAGGATTCTGGGTAACAGAACCTGGTCAGAGCCCCACAAGTCACCCCATCTTGGATTCCCCTAGGTCTCTAGTTTACAAAAATGCACAGGTTTGGTAGGCTTCCCTAGGTGCCGGCTGAGCTAGAGGCCAAAATCTGCCGGTAGGCACTTTGCAAAAAACACCTCTGTTTTCTGTCAATAAGTGGGATGTGTCCACGTTGTGCTTTGGGGCATTTCCTGTCGCGGGTGCTAGGCCCACCCACACAAGTGAGGTACCATTTTTATCGGGAAACCTGGGGGAACGCTGGGTGGAAAGACATTTGTGGCTTCTCTCAGATTCCAGAACTTTCTGTCACCGAAATGAGAGGAAAAAGTGTTTTTTTTGGCCAAATTGTGAGGTTTGCAAAGGATTCTGGGTAACAGAACCTGGTCAGAGCCCCACAAGTCACCCCATCTTGGATTCCCCTAGGTGGCTAGTTTTCAAAAATGTGCTGGTTTGCTAGGTTTCCCCAGGTGCCGGCTGAGCTAGAGGCCAAAATCCACAGGTAGGGACTGTTTTCTGTGAAAAAATGTGATGTGTCCACGTTGTGTTTTGGGCCATTTCCTTTCGTGGGCGCTAGGCCTACCCACACCAGTGAGGTACCATTTTTATCGGGAGACTTGGGGGAACGCTGGGTGGAAGGACATTTGTGGCTCCTCTCAGATTCCAGAACTTTCTGTCACCGAAATGAGAGGAAAAAGTTTTTTTTGGGCCAAATTTTGAGGTTTGCAAAGGATTCTGGGTAACAGAACCTGGTCAGAGCCCCACAAGTCATCCCATCTTGGATTCCCTTAGGTCTCTAGTTTAAAAAAATGCACAGGTTTGGTAGGTTTCCCTAGGTGCCGGCTGAGCAAGAGGCCAAAATCTACAGGTAGGCACTTTGTAAGAAACACCTCTGTTTTCTATGAAAAAATGGGATGTGTACATGTTGTGTTTTAGGGCATTTCCTGTCGCAGGCGCTAGGCCTACCCACACAAGTGAGGTATCATTTTTATCTGGAGACTTGGGGGAACGCAGGGGGGAAGGAAATTTGTGGCTCTTCTCAGATTCCAGAACTTTCTGTCACCGAAATGTGAGGAAAATTTGTTTTTTTAGCCAGATTTTGAGGTTTGCAAAGGATTCTGGGTAACAGAACCTGGTCAGAGCACCACAAGTCACCCCATCTTGGATTCCCCTAGGTCTCTAGTTTTCAAAAATGCACAGGTTTGGTAGGTTTCCCTAGGTGCCGGCTGAGCTAGAGGCCAGAATCTGCAGGTAGGCACTTTGCAAAAAACAACTCTGTTTTCTGTCTAAAAATGGGATGTGTCCACGTTGTGCTTTGGGGCATTTCCTGTCGCGGGCGCTAGGCCCACCCACACAAGTGAGATACCATTTTTATCGGGAGACCTGGGGGAAAGCTGGGTGGAAGGACATTTGTGGCTCCTCTCAGATTCCAGAACTTTCTGTCACCGAAATGAGAGGAAAAAGTGGGTTTTTTTGCCAACTTTTGAGGTTTGCAAAGGATTCTGGGTAACAGAACCTGGTCAGAGCCCCACAAGTCACCCCATCTTGGATTCCCTTAGGTCTCTAGTTTTCAAAAATGCACAGATTTGGTAGGTTTCCATAGGTGCCGGCTGAGCTAGAGGCCAAAATCTACAGGTAGGCAATTTGCAAAAAACACCTCTGTTTTCTATGAAAAAATGGGATGTGTCCACGTTGTGCTTTGGGGCATTTCCTGTTGCGGGCGCTGGGCCTACCCACACAAGTGAGGTATCATTTTTATCGGGAGACTTGGGGGAACGCTGGGTGGAAGGAAATTTGTTGCTCCTCTCAGATTCCAGAACTTTCTGTCACCGAAATGTGAGGAAAATGTGTTTTTTTGGCCAAATTTTGAGGTTTTCAAAGGATTCTGGGTAACAGAACCTGGTCAGAGCCCCACAAGTCACCCCATTTTGGATTCCCCTAGGTCTCTAGTTTTCAAAAATGCACTGGTTTGGTAGGTTTCCCTAGGAGCCGGCTGAGCTAGAGGCCTATATCAACAGGTAGGCACTTTGCAAAAAACACCTCTGTTTTCTGTCAAAAAATGGGATGTGTCCACGTTGTGCTTTGGGGCATTTCCTGTCGCGGGCGCTAGGCCCACCCACACAAGTGAGGTATCATTTTTATCGGGAGACTTGGGGGAATGCTGGGTGGAAAGAAATTTGTGGCTCCTCTCAGGTTGCAGAACTTTCTGTCACCGAAATAAGAGGAAAAAGGTTTTTTTTGGCCAACTTTTGAGGTTTGCAAAGGATTCTGGGTAACAGAACCTGGTCAGAGCCCCACAAGTCACCCCATCTTGGATTCCCCTAGGTCTCTAGTTTTCAAAAATGCACAGGTTTGTTAGGTTTCCCTAGGTGCCGGCTGAGTTAGAGGCCAAAATCTGCAGGTAGGCACTGTTTTCTGTGAAAAAATGTGATGTGTCCACGTTGTGTTTTGGGCCATTTCCTTTCGTGGGCGCTAGGCCTACCCACACCAGTGAGGTACCTTTTTTATCGGGAGAATTGGGGGAACGCTGCGTGGAAAGAAATTTGTGGCTCCTCTCAGATTCCAGAACTTTCTGTCACCGAAATGTGAGGAAAATTTGTTTTTTTAGCCAAATTTTGAGGTTTGTAAAGGATTCTGGGTAACAGAACCTGGTCAGAGCCCCACAAGTCACCCCATCTTGGATTCCCCTAGGTCTCTAGTTGTCAAAAATGCACAGGTTTGGTAGGTTTCCCTAGGTGGCAGCTGAGCTAGAGGCCAATATCAACAGGTAGGCACTTTGCAAAAAACACCTCTGTTTTCTGTCAAAAAATGGGATGTGTCCACGTTGTGCTCTGGGGCATTTCCTGTCGCGGGCGCTAGGCCCATCCACACAAGTGAGGTATCATTTGTATCGGGAGACTTGGGGGAATGCTGGGTGGAAGGAAATTTGTGGCTCCTCTCAGATTCCAGAACTTTCTGTCACCGAAATGAGAGGAAAAAGTGTTTTTTTTGGCCAAATTTTGAGATTTGCAAAGGTTTCTGGGTAACAGAACCTGGTCAGAGCCCCACAAGTCACCCCATCTTGGATTCCGCTAGGTCTCTAGTTTTCAAAAATGTGCTGGTTTGGTAGGTTTCCCTAGGTGCCGGCTGAGCAAGAGGCCAAAATCTACAGGTAGGCACTTTGTAAGAAACACCTCTGTTTTCTATGAAAAAATGGGATGTGTCCATGTTGTGTTTTAGGGCATTTCCTGTCGCAGGCGCTGGGCCTACCCACACAAGTGAGGTATCAATTTTATCGGGAGACTTGGGGGAACGCTGGGTGGAAGGAAATTTGTTGCTCCTCTCAGATTCCAGAACTTTCTGTCACCGAAATGTGAGGAAAATGTGTTTTTTTGGCCAAATTTCGAGGTTTTCAAAGGATTCTGGGTAACAGAACCTGGTCAGAGCCCCACAAGTCACCCCATTTTGGATTCCCCTAGGTCTCTAGTTTTCAAAAATGCACTGGTTTGGTAGGTTTCCCTAGGAGCCGGGTGAGCTAGAGGCCTATATCAACAGGTAGGCACCCCGGCAAAAAACACCTCTGTTTTCTGTCAAAAAATGGGATGTGTCCACGTTGTGCTTTGGGGCATTTCCTGTCGCGGGCGCTAGGCCCACCCACACAAGTGAGGTATCATTTTTATCGGGAGACTTGGGGAATGCTGGGTGGAAAGAAATTTGTGGCTCCTCTCAGGTTGCAGAACTTTCTGTCACCGAAATAAGAGGAAAAAGTGTTTTTTTGGCCAAATTTTGAGGTTTGCAAAGGATTCTGGGTAACAGAACCTGGTCAGAGCCCCACAAGTCACCCCATCTTGGATTCCCCTAGGTATCTAGTTTTCAAAAATGTGCTGATTTGCTAGGTTTCCCCAGGTGCCGGATGAGCTGGAGGCCAAAATCCACAGGTAAGCACTGTTTTCTGAGAAAAAATGTGATGTGTCCACGTTGTGTTTTGGGCCATTTCCTTTCGTGGGCGCTAGGCCTACCCACAAAAGTGAGGTACCATTTTTATCGGGAGACTTTGGGGAACGCTGGGTAGAAGGAAATGTGTGGCTCCTCTCAGATTCCAGAAATTTCTGTCACCGAAATGTGAGGAAAATGTGTTTTTTTTGCCAAATTTTGAGGTTTGTAAAGGATTCTGGGTAACAGAACCTGGTCAGAGCCCCACAAGTCACCCCATCTTGGATTCCCCTAGGTCTCTAGTTGTCAAAAATGGACAGGTTTGGTAGGTTTCCCTAGGTGCCAGCTGAGCTAGAGGCCAATATCAACAGGTAGGCACTTTGCAAAAAACACCTCTGTTTTCTGTCAAAAAATGGGATGTGTCCACGTTGTGCTCTGGGGCATTTCCTGTCGCGGGCGCTAGGCCCATCCACACAAGTGAGGTATCATTTGTATCGGGAGACTTGGGGGAATGCTGGGTGGAAGGAAATTTGTGGCTCCTCTCAGATTCCAGAACTTTCTGTCACCGAAATGAGAGGAAAAAGTGTTTTTTTTGGCCAAATATTGATATTTGCAAAGGTTTCTGGGTAACAGAACCTGGTCAGAGCCCCACAAGTCACCCCATCTTGGATTCCGCTAGGTCTCTAGTTTTCAAAAATGTGCTGGTTTGCTAGGTTTCCCCAGGTGCCGGCTGAGTAAGAGGCCAAAATCTACAGGTAGGCACTTTGTAAGAAACACCTCTGTTTTCTATGAAAAAATAGGATGTGTACATGTTGTGTTTTAGGGCATTTCCTGTCGCAGGCGCTAGGCCTACCCACACAAGTGAGGTATCATTTTTATCTGGAGACTTGGGGGAATGCTGGGTGGAAAGAAATTTGTGGCTCCTCTCAGGTTGCAGAACTTTCTGTCACCGAAATAAGAGGAAAAAGTGTTTTTTTGGCCAAATTTTGAGGTTTGCAAAGGATTCTGGGTAACAGAACCTGGTCAGAGCCCCACAAGTCACCCCATCTTGGATTCCCCTAGGTATCTAGTTTTCAAAAATGTGCTGATTTGCTAGGTTTCCCCAGGTGCCGGCTGAGCTGGAGGCCAAAATCCACAGGTAAGCACTGTTTTCTGAGAAAAAATGTGATGTGTCCACGTTGTGTTTTGGGCCATTTCCTTTCGTGGGCGCTAGGCCTACCCACACAAGTGAGGTACCATTTTTATCGGGAGACTTTGGGGAACGCTGGGTAGAAGGAAATTTGTGGCTCCTCTCAGATTCCAGAAATTTCTGTCACCGAAATGTGAGGAAAATGTGTTTTTTTAGCCAAATTTTGAGGTTTGTAAAGGATTCTGGGTAACAGAACCTGGTCAGAGCCCCACAAGTCACCCCATCTTGGATTCCCCTAGGTCTCTAGTTGTCAAAAATGGACAGGTTTGGTAGGTTTCCCTAGGTGCCAGCTGAGCTAGAGGCCAATATCAACAGGTAGGCACTTTGCAAAAAACACCTCTGTTTTCTGTCAAAAAATGGGATGTGTCCACGTTGTGCTCTGGGGCATTTCCTGTCGCGGGCGCTAGGCCCATCCACACAAGTGAGGTATCATTTGTATCGGGAGACTTGGGGGAATGCTGGGTGGAAGGAAATTTGTGGCTCCTCTCAGATTCCAGAACTTTCTGTCACCGAAATGAGAGGAAAAAGTGTTTTTTTTGGCCAAATTTTGAGATTTGCAAAGGTTTCTGGGTAACAGAACCTGGTCAGAGCCCCACAAGTCACCCCATCTTGGATTCCGCTAGGTCTCTAGTTTTCAAAAATGTGCTGGTTTGCTAGGTTTCCCCAGGTGCCGGGTGAGCTAGAGGCCAAAATCCACAGGTAGGCACTGTTTTCTGTGAAAAAATTAGATGTGTCCACGTTGTGTTTTGGGCCATTTCCTTTCGTGGGCGCTAGGCCTACCCACACCAGTGAGGTACCATTTTTATCGGGAAACTTGGGGGAACGCTGGGTGGAAGGACATTTGTGGCTCCTCTCAGATTCCAGAACTTTCTGTCACCGAAATGAGAGGAAAAAGTTTTTTTTTGGCCAAATTTTGAGGTTTGCAAAGGATTCTGGGTAACAGAACCTGGTCAGAGCCCCACAAGTCACCCCATCTTGGATTCCCCTAGGTCTCTAGTTTTCAAAAATGCACAGGTTTGGTAGGTTTCCCTAGGTGCCGGCTGAGCAAGAGGCCAAAATCTACAGGTAGGCACTTTGTAAGAAACACCTCTGTTTTCTATGAAAAAATGGGATGTGTACATGTTGTGTTTTAGGGCATTTCCTGTCGCAGGCGCTAGGCCTACCCACACAAGTGAGGTATCATTTTTATCTGGAGACTCGGGGGAACGCTGGGGGGAAGGAAATTTGTGGCTCTTCTCAGATTCCAGAACTTTCTGTCACCGAAATGTGAGGAAAATTTGTTTTTTTAGCCAGATTTTGAGGTTTGCAAAGGATTCTGGGTAACAGAACCTGGTCAGAGCACCACAAGTCACCCCATCTTGGATTCCCCTAGGTCTCTAGTTTTCAAAAATGCACAGGTTTGGTAGGTTTCCCTAGGTGCCGGCTGAGCTAGAGGCCAGAATCTGCAGGTAGGCACTTTGCAAAAAACAACTCTGTTTTCTGTCTAAAAATGGGATGTGTCCACGTAGTGCTTTGGGGCATTTCCTGTCGCAGGCGCTAGGCCCACCCACACAAGTGAGATACCATTTTTATCGGGAGACCTGGGGGAAAGCTGGGTGGAAGGACATTTGTGGCTCCTCTCAGATTCCAGAACTTTCTGTCACCGAAATGAGAGGAAAAAGGTTTTTTTGGGGCCAAATTGTGAGGATTGCAAAGGATTCTGGGTCACAGAACCTGGTCAGAGCCCCACAAGTCACCCCATCTTGGATTCCCCTAGGTGTCTAGTTTTAAAAAATGTGCTGGTTTGCTAGGTTTCCCCAGGTGCCGGCTGAGCTAGAGGCCAAAATCCACAGGTAGGGACTGTTTTCAGTGAAAAAATATGATGTGTCCACGTTGTGTTTTGGGCCATTTCCTTTCGTGGGCGCTAGGCCTACCCACTTAAGTGAGGTTCCATTTTTATTGGGAGACTTGGGGGAACGCTGGGTGGAAGGAAGTTTGTGGCTCCTCTCAGATTCCAGAACTTTCTGTCACCGAAATGTGAGGAAAATGTGTTTTTTTAGCCAAATTGTGAGGTTTGCAATGGATTCTGGGTAACAGAACCTGGTCAGAGCCCCACAAGTCACCACATCTTGGATTCCCCTAGGTCTCTAGTTTTCAAAAATGCACAGGTTTGGTAGGTTTCCCTAGGTGCCAGCTGAGCTAGAGGCCAAAATCTACAGGTAGGCACTTTGCAAACAACACCTCTGTTTTCTGTCAAAAAATGGGACGTGTCAACGTTGTGCTCTGGGGCATTTCCTGTCGCGGGCGCTAGGCCCATCCACACAAGTGAGGTATCATTTGTATCGGGAGACTTGGGGGAATGCTGGGTGGAAGGAAATGTGTGGCTCCTCTCAGATTCCAGAACTTTCTGTCACCGAAATGAGAGGGAAAAGTGTTTTTTTTGGCCAAATTTTGAGGTTTGCAAAGGATTCTGGGTAACAGAACCTGGTCAGAGCCCCACAAGTCACCCCATCTTGGATTCCGCTAGGTCTCTAGTTTTCAAAAAGGTGCTGGTTTGCTAGGTTTCCCCAGGTGCCGGCTGAGCTAGAGGCCAAAATCCATAGGTAGGCACTGTTTTCTGTGAAAAAATGTGGTGTGTCCATGTTGTGTTTTGGGGCATTTCCTTTCGTGGGCGCTAGGCCTACCCACACCAGTGAGGTACCATTTTTATCGGGAGACTTGGGGGAACGCTGGGTGGAAGGAAATTTGTGGCTCCTCTCAGATTCCAGAACTTTCTGTCACCGAAATATGAGGAAAATTTGTTTTTTTAGCCAAATTTTGAGGTTTGCAAAGGATTCTGGGTAACAGAACCTGGTCAGAGCCCCACAAGTCACCCCATCTTGGATTCCCCTAGATCTCTAGTTTTCAAAAATGCACTGGTTTGGTAGGTTTCCCTAGGTGCCGGCTGTGCTAGAGGCCAAAATCTACAGGTAGGCAATTTGCAAAAAACACCTCTGTTTTCTGTCAAAAAATGGGATGTGTCCACGTTGTGATTTGGGGCATTTCCTGTCGCGGGCGCTAGGCCTACCCACACAAGTGAGGTATCATTTTTATATGGAGACTTGGGGGAACGCTGGGTGGAAGGAAATTTGTTGCTCTTCTCCGATTCCAGAACTTTCTGTCACCGAAATGTGAGGAAAATGTATTTTTGTAGCCAAATTTTGAGGTTTTCAAAGGATTCTGGGTAACAGAACCTGGTGAGAGCCCCACAAGTCAACCCATTTTGGATTCCCGTAGGTCTCTAGTTTTAAAAAATGCACTGGTTTGGTAGGTTTCCCTAGGAGCCGGCTGAGCTAGAGGCCTATATCAACAGGTAGGCACTTTGCAAAAAACACCTCTCTTTTCTGTCAAAAAATGGGATGTGTCCATGTTGTGCTTTGGGGCATTTCCTGTCGCGGGCGCTAGGCCTACCCACACAAGTGAGGTATCATTTTTATCGGGAGACTTGGCGGAACGCTGGGTGGTAGGAAATTTGTGGTTCCTCTCAGATTCCAGAACTTTCTGTCACCGAAATGTGAAGAAAACGTGTTTTTTTAGCCAAATTGTGAGGTTTGCAAAGGATTCTGGGTAACACAACCCAGTCAGAGCCCCACAAGTCACCCCATCTTGGATAACCCTAGGTCTCTAGTTTTAAAAAATGCACAGGTTTGGTAGGCTTCCCTAGGTGCCGGCTGAGCTAGAGGCCAAAATCTACAAGTAGGCACTTTGCAAAAAACACCTCTGTTTTCTGTCAAAAAATGGGATGTGTCCGCGTTGTGCTTTGGGGCATTTCCTGTCGGGCGCTAGGCCTACCCACACAAGTGAGGTATCATTTTTATCGAGAGACTTGGGGGAACGCTGGGTGGTAGGAAATTTGTGGTTCCTCTCAGATTCCAGAACTTTCTGTCACCGAAATGTGAGGAAAATGTGTTTTTTTAGCAAAATTTTGAGGTTTTCAAAGGATACTGGGTAACAGAACATGGTCAGAGCACCACAAGTCACCCCATTTTGGATTCCCCTAGGTCTCTAGTTTTCAAAAATGTGTTGGTTTGCTAGGTTTCCCCAGGTGCCGGCTGAGCTAGAGGCCAAAATTCACAGGTAGGCACTGTTTTCTGTGAAAAAATGTGATGTGTCCACGTTGTGTTTAGGGCCATTTCCTTTCGTGGGCGCTAGGCCTACCCACACCAGTGAGGTACCATTTTTATCGGGAGAATTGGGGGAACGCTGGGTGGAAGGAAATTTGTGGCTCCTCTCAGATTCCAGAACTTTCTGTCACCGAAATATGAGGAAAATGTGTTTTTTTAGCCACATTTTGAGGTTTGCAAAGGATTCTGGGTAACAGAACCTACTCAGAGCCCCACAAGTCACCCCATCTTGGATTCCCCTAGGTCTCTATTTTTAAAAAATGCACAGGTTTGGTAGGCTTCCCTAGGTGCCGGCTGAGCTAGAGGCCAAAATCTACAGGTAGGCACTTTGTAAAAAACACCTCTGTTTTCTGTGAAAAAATGGGATGTGTCCACGTTGTTTTTTGGGGCATTTCCTGTTGCAGGCGCTAGGCCTACCCACACAAGTGAGGTATCATTTTTATCGGGAGAGTTGGTGGAACGCTGGGTGGTAGGAATTTTGTGGCTCCTCTCAGATTCCAGAACTTTCTGTCACTGAAATGTGAGGAAAATGTGTTTTTCTAAGCCAAATTTTGAGGTTTGCAAAGGATTCTGGGTAACAGAACCTGGTCAGAGCCCCACAAGTCACCCCATCTTGGATTCCCCTAGGTCTCTAGTTTACAAAAATGCACAGGTTTGGTAGGCTTCCCTAGGTGCCGGCTGAGCTAGAGGCCAAAATCTGCCGGTAGGCACTTTGCAAAAAACACCTCTGTTTTCTGTCAATAAGTGGGATGTGTCCACGTTGTGCTTTGGGGCATTTCCTGTCGCGGGTGCTAGGCCCACCCACACAAGTGAGGTACCATTTTTATCGGGAAACCTGGGGGAACGCTGGGTGGAAAGACATTTGTGGCTTCTCTCAGATTCCAGAACTTTCTGTCACCGAAATGAGAGGAAAAAGTGTTTTTTTTGGCCAAATTGTGAGGTTTGCAAAGGATTCTGGGTAACAGAACCTGGTCAGAGCCCCACAAGTCACCCCATCTTGGATTCCCCTAGGTGGCTAGTTTTCAAAAATGTGCTGGTTTGCTAGGTTTCCCCAGGTGCCGGCTGAGCTAGAGGCCAAAATCCACAGGTAGGGACTGTTTTCTGTGAAAAAATGTGATGTGTCCACGTTGTGTTTTGGGCCATTTCCTTTCGTGGGCGCTAAGCCTACCCACAGAAGTGAGGTACCATTTTTATTGGGAGACTTGGGGGGACACTGGGTGGAAGGAAATTTGTGGCTCCTCTCAGATTCTAGAACTTTCTGTCACTGAAATGTGAGGAAAACGTGTTTTTTTAGCCAAATTGTGAGGTTTGCAAAGGATTCTGGGTAACAGAACCTAGTCAGTGCCCCACAAGTCACCCCATCTTGGATTACCCTAGGTCTCTAGTTTACAAAAATGCACAGGTTTGGTAGGCTTCCCTAGGTGCCGGCTGAGCTAGAGGCCAAAATCTACAAGTAAGCAGTTTGCAAAAAACACCTCTGTTTTCTGTCAAAAAATGGGATGTGTCCACGTTGTGCTTTGGGGCATTTCCTGTTGCGGGCGCTAGGCCTACCCACACAAGTGAGGTATCATTTTTATCGGGAGACTTGGGGGAACACTGGGTGGTAGGAAATTTCAGAACTTTCTGTCACCGAAATGTGAGGAAAATGTGTTTTTTTAGCCAAATTTTGAGGTTTTCAAAGGATTCTGGGGAACAGAACCTGGTCAGAGCCCCACAAGTCACCCCATTTTGGATTCCCCTAGGTCTCTAGTTTTCAGAAATGTGCTGGTTTGCTAGGTTTCCCCAGGTGCCGGCTGAGCTAGAGGCCAAAATCCACAGGTAGGCACTGTATCTGTGAAAAAATGTGATGTGTCCACGTTGTGTTTTGGGCCATTTCCTTTCGTGGGCGCTAGGCCTACCCACACCAGTGAGGTACCATTTTTATCGGGAGAATTGGGGGAACGCTGGGTGGAAGGAAATGTGTGGCTCCTCTCAGATTCCAGAACTTTCTGTCACCGAAATATGAGGAAAATGTGTTTTTTTAGCCAAATTGAGAGTTTTGCAAAGGATTCTGGGTAACAGAACCTGGTCAGAGCCCCACAAGTCACCCCATCTTGGATTCCCCTAGGTCTCTATTTTAAAAAAATGCACAGGTTTGGTAGGCTTCCCTAGGTGCCGGCTGAGCTAGAGGCCAAAATCTACAGGTAGGCACTTTGTAAAAAACACCTCTGTTTTCTGTGAAAAAATGGGATGTGTCCACGTTGTGTTTTGGGGCATTTCCTGTTGCAGGCGCTAGGCCTACCAACACAAGTGAGGTATCATTTTTAGTGGGAGACTTGGTGGAACGCTGGGTGGTAGGAATTTTGTGGCTCCTCTCAGATTCCAGAACTTTCTGTCACCGAAATGTGAGGAAAATGTGTTTTTTTTAGCCACATTTTGAGGTTTGCAAAGGATTCTGGGTAACAGAACCTGGTCAGAGCCCCACAAGTCACCCCATCTTGGATTCCCCTAGGTCTCTAGTTTTCAAAAATGCACAGGTTTGTTAGGTTTCCCTAGGTGCCGGATGAGCTAGAGGCCAAAATCTGCAGGCAGGCACTTTGCAAAAAACACCTGTTTTCTGTCAATAAGTGGGATGTGTCCACGTTGTGCTTTGGGGCATTTCCTGTCGCGGGCGCTAGGCCCACCCACACAAGTGAGGTACCATTTTTATCGGGAGACCTGGGGGAACGCTGGGTGGAAGGACATTTGTGGCTCCTCTCAGATTCCCTAACTTTCTGTCACCGAAATGAGAGGAAAAAGTGTTTTTTTGGCCAAATTGTGAGGTTTGCAAAGGATTCTGGGTAACAGAACCTGGTCAGAGCCCCACAAGTCACCCCATCTTGGATTCCCCTAGGTGTCTAGTTTTCAAAAATGTGCTGGTTTGCTAGGTTTTCCCAGGTGCCGGCTGAGCTAGAGGCCAAAATCCACAGGTAGGGACTGTTTTCTGTAAAAAAATGTGATGTGTCCACATTGTGTTTGGGGCCATTTCCTTTCGTGGGCGCTAGGCCTACCCACACAAGTGAGGTACCATTTTTATTGGGAGACTTTGGGGAACGCTGGGTGGAAGGAAACTTGTGGCTCCTCTCAGATTCCAGAACTTTCTGTCACCGAAATGTGAGGAAAATTTGTTTTTTTAGCCAAATTTTTAGGTTTTGAAAGGATTCTGGGTAACAGAACCTGGTCAGAGCCCCACAAGTCACCCCATCCCCATCTTGGATTCCCCTAGGTGTCTAGTTTTAAAAAATGCACAGGTTTGGTAGGTTTCCCTAGGTGCCAGCTGAGCTAGAGGCCAAAATCTACAGGTAGGCACTTTGCAAAAAACACCTCTGTTTTCTGTCAAAAAATGGGATGTGTCCACGTTGTGCTTTGGGGCATTTCCTGTCGTGGGCGCTAGGCCTATCCACACAAGTGAGGTATCATTTTTATCAAGAGACTTGGGGGAACGCTGGATGGTAGATAATTTGTGGCTCCTCTCAGATTCCAGAACTTTCTGTCACCGAAATGTGAGGAAAATGTGTTTTTTTAGCCGAATTTTGAGGTTTTCAAAGGATTCTGGGTAACAGAACCTGGTCAGAGCCCCACAAGTCACCACATCCCCATCTTGGATTCCCCTAGGTGTCTAGTTTTCGAAAATGTGCAGGTTTGCTAGGTTTCCCCAGGTGCCGGCTGAGCTAGAGGCCAAAATCCACAGGTAGGGACTGTTTTCTGTGAATAAATGTGATGTGTCCACGTTGTGTTTTGGGCCATTTCCTTTCGTGGGCACTAGGCCTACCCACACAAGTGAGGTACCATTTTTATTGGAAGACCTGGGGGAACGCTGGGTGGAAGGAAATTTGTGGCTCCTCTCAGATTCCAGAACTTTCTGTCACCGAAATGAGACGAAAATGTGTTTTTTTAGCCAAATTGTGAGGTTTGCAAAGGATTCTGGGTAACAGAACCTGGTCAGAGCCCCACAAGTCACCCCATCTTGGATTCTCCTAGGTCTCTAGTTTTCAAAAATGCACAGGTTTGGTAGGTTTCCCTAGGTGCCGGCTGAGCTAGAGGCCAATATCAACAGGTAGGCACTTTGCAAAAAATACCTCTGTTTTCTGTCAAAAAATGGCATGTGTCCACGTTGTGCTCTGGGGCATTTTCTGTCGCGGGCGCTAGGCCCATCCACACAAGTGAGGTATCATTTGTATCGGGAGACTTGGGGGAATGCTGGGTGGAAGGAAATTTGTGGCTCCTCTCAGATTCCAGAACTTTCTGTCACCAAAATGAGAGGAAAAAGTGTTTTTTTAGGCCAAATTTTGAGGTTTGCAAAGGATTCTGGGTAACAGAACCTGGTCAGAGCCCCACAAGTCACCCCATCTTGGATTCCCCTAGGTCTCTAGTTGTCAAAAATGCACAGGTTTGGTAGGTTTCCCTAGGTGCCGGCTGAGCTAGAGGCCAAAATCTACAGGGAGGCACTTTGCAAAAAACACCTCTGTATTCTGTCAAAAAATGGGATGTGTCCACGTTGTGCTTTGGTGCATTTCCTGTCGCGGGCGCTAGGGCCTACCCACACAAGTGAGGTATCATTTTTATCGGGAGACTTGGGGGAACGCTGGGTGGTAGGAAATTTGTGGCTCCTCTCAGATTCCAGAACTTTCTGTCACCGAAATGTGAGGAAAAAGTGTTTTTTTTGGCCAAATTTTGAGGTTTGCAAAGGATTCTGGGTAACAGAACATGGTCAGAGCCCCACAAGTCACCCCATCTTGGATTCCCCTAGGTCTCTAGTTGTCAAAAATGCACAGGTTTGGTAGGTTTCCCTAGGTACCCGGCTGAGCTAGAGGCCAAAATCTACAGGTAGGCACTTTGCAAAAAACATCTCTGTTTTCTGTCAAAAAATGGGATGTGTCCACGTTGTGCTTTGGGGCATTTCCTGCCGCGGGCGCTAGGCCTACCCACACAAGTGAGGTATCATTTTTATCGGGAGACTTGGGGGAATGCTGGGTGGTAGGAAATTTGTGGCTCCTCTCAGATTCCAGAACTTTCTGTCACCGAATTGTGAGGAAATTTTGTTTTTTTAGCCAAATTTTGAGGTTTTGAAAGGATTCTGGGTAACAGAACCTGGTCAGAGCCCCACAAGTCACCCCATTTTGGATTCCCCTAGGTCTCTAGTTTTAAAAAATGTGCTGGTTTGCTAGGTTTCCGCAGGTGCCGGCTGAGCTAGATGCCAAAATCCACAGGCAGGCACTGTTTTCTGTGAAAAAATGTGATGTGTCCACGTTGTGTTTTGGGCCATTTCCTTTCGTGGGCGCTAGGCCTACCCACACCAGTGAGGTACCATTTTTATTGGGAGACTTTGGGGAACGCTGGGTGGAAGGAAACTTGTGGCTCCTCTCAGATTCCAGAACTTTCTGTCACCGAAATGTGAGGAAAATTTGTTTTTTTAGCCAAATTTTGAGGTTTTCAAAGGATTCTGGGTAACAGAACCTGGTCAGAGCCCCACAAGTCACCCCATCCCCATCTTGGATTCCCCTAGGTGTCTAGTTTTAAAAAATGCACAGGTTTGGTAGGTTTCCCTAGGTGCCAGCTGAGCTAGAGGCCAAAATCTACAGGTAGGCACTTTGCAAAAAACACCTCTGTTTTCTGTCAAAAAATGGGATGTGTCCACGTTGTGCTTTGGGGCATTTCCTGTCGCGGGCGCTAGGCCCACCCACACAAGTGAGGTACCATTTTTATCGGGAGACCTGGGGGAACGCTGGGTGGAAGGACATTTGTGGCTCCTCTCAGATTCCCTAACTTTCTGTCACCGAAATGAGAGGAAAAAGTGTTTTTTTGGCCAAATTGTGAGGTTTGCAAAGGATTCTGGGTAACAGAACCTGGTCAGAGCCCCACAAGTCACCCCATCTTGGATTCCCCTAGGTGTCTAGTTTTAAAAAATGTGCTGGTTTGCTAGGTTTCCCCAGGTGCCGGCTGAGCTAGAGGCCAAAATCCACAGGTAGGGACTGTTTTCTGTAAAAAAATGTGATGTGTCCACATTGTGTTTGGGGCCATTTCCTTTCGTGGGCGCTAGGCCTACCCACACAAGTGAGGTACCATTTTTATTGGGAGACTTTGGGGAACGCTGGGTGGAAGGAAACTTGTGGCTCCTCTCAGATTCCAGAACTTTCTGTCACCGAAATGTGAGGAAAATTTGTTTTTTTAGCCAAATTATGAGGTTTTCAAAGGATTCTGGGTAAAAGAACCTGGTCAGAGCCCCACAAGTCACCCCATCCCCATCTTGGATTCCCCTAGGTGTCTAGTTTTAAAAAATGCACAGGTTTGGTAGGTTTCCCTAGGTGCCAGCTGAGCTAGAGGCCAAAATCTACAGGTAGGCACTTTGCAAAAAACACCTCTGTTTTCTGTCAAAAAATGGGATGTGTCCACGTTGTGCTTTGGGGCATTTCCTGTCGCGGGCGCTAGGACTACCCACACAAGTGAGGTATCATTTTTATCAAGAGACTTGGGGGAACGCTGGATGGTAGATAATTTGTGGCTCCTCTCAGATTCCAGAACTTTCTGTCACCGAAATGTGAGGAAAATGTGTTTTTTTAGCCGAATTTTGAGGTTTTCAAAGGATTCTGGGTAACAGAACCTGGTCAGAGCCCCACAAGTCACCACATCCCCATCTTGGATTCCCCTAGGTGTCTAGTTTTCGAAAATGTGCAGGTTTGCTAGGTTTCCCCAGGTGCCGGCTGAGCTAGAGGCCAAAATCCACAGGTAGGGACTGTTTTCTGTGAATAAATGTGATGTGTCCACGTTGTGTTTTGGGCCATTTCCTTTCGTGGGCACTAGGCCTACCCACACAAGTGAGGTACCATTTTTATTGGAAGACTTGGGGGAACGCTGGGTGGAAGGAAATTTGTGGCTCCTCTCAGATTCCAGAACTTTCTGTCACCGAAATGTGAGGAAAATGTGTTTTTTTAGCCAAATTGTGAGGTTTGCAAAGGATTCTGGGTAACAGAACCTGGTCAGAGCCCCACAAGTCACCCCATCTTGGATTCTCCTAGGTCTCTAGTTTTCAAAAATGCACAGGTTTGGTAGGTTTCCCTAGGTGCCGGCTGAGCTAGAGGCCAATATCAACAGGTAGGCACTTTGCAAAAAATACCTCTGTTTTCTGTCAAAAAATGGCATGTGTCACGTTGTGCTCTGGGGCATTTTCTGTCGCGGGCGCTAGGCCCATCCACACAAGTGAGGTATCATTTGTATCGGGAGACTTGGGGGAATGCTGGGTGGAAGGAAATTTGTGGCTCCTCTCAGATTCCAGAACTTTCTGTCACCAAAATGAGAGGCAAAAGTGTTTTTTTAGGCCAAATTTTGAGGTTTGCAAAGGATTCTGGGTAACAGAACCTGGTCAGAGCCTCACAAGTCACCCCATCTTGGATTCCGCTAGGTCTCTAGTTGTCAAAAATGCACAGGTTTGGTAGGTTTCCCTAGGTGCCGGCTGAGCTAGAGGCCAAAATCTACAGGGAGGCACTTTGCAAAAAACACCTCTGTTTTCTGTCAAAAAATGGGATGTGTCCACGTTGTGCTTTGGTGCATTTCCTGTCGCGGGCGCTAGGGCCTACCCACACAAGTGAGGTATCATTTTTATCGGGAGACTTGGGGGAACGCTGGGTGGTAGGAAATTTGTGGCTCCTCTCAGATTCCAGAACTTTCTGTCCCCGAAATGTGAGGAAAAAGTGTTTTTTTTGGCCAAATTTTGAGGTTTGCAAAGGATTCTGGGTAACAGAACATGGTCAGAGCCCCACAAGTCACCCCATCTTGGATTCCCCTAGGTCTCTAGTTGTCAAAAATGCACAGGTTTGGTAGGTTTCCCTAGGTGCCGGCTGAGCTAGAGGCCAAAATCTACAGGTAGGCACTTTGCAAAAAACATCTCTGTTTTCTGTCAAAAAATGGGATGTGTCCACGTTGTGCTTTGGGGCATTTCCTGCCGCGGGCGCTAGGCCTACCCACACAAGTGAGGTATAATTTTTATCGGGAGACTTGGGGGAATGCTGGGTGGTAGGAAATTTGTGGCTCCTCTCAGATTCCAGAACTTTCTGTCACCGAATTGTGAGGAAATTTTGTTTTTTTAGCCAAATTTTGAGGTTTGCAAAGGATTCTGGGTAACAGAACCTGGTCAGAGCCCCACAAGTCACCCCATTTTGTATTCCCCTAGGTGTCTAGTTTTCAAAAATGTGCTGGTTTGCTAGGTTTCCGCAGGTGCCGGCTGAGCTAGAGGCCAAAATCCACAGGTAGGCACTGTTTTCTGTGAAAAAATGTGATGTGTCCACGTTGTGTTTTGGGCCATTTCCTTTCGTGGGCGCTAGGCCTACCCACACCAGTGAGGTACGATTTTTATCGGGAGAATTGGGGGAACGCTGGGTGGAAGGAAATTTGTGGCTCCTCTCAGATTCCAGAACATTCTGTCACCAAAATATGAGGAAAATGTGTTTTTTTAGCCAAATTTTGAGGTTTGCAAAGGATTCTGGGTAACAGAACCTGGTCAGAGCCCCACAAGTCACCCCATCTTGGATTCCCCTAGGTGTCTAGTTTTAAAAAAAGCACAGGTTTGGTAGGTTTCCCTAGGTGCCGGCTGAGCTAGAGGCCAAAATCTACAGGTAGGCACTTTGTAAAAAACACCTCTGTTTTCTGTGAAAAAATGGGATGTGTCCACGTTGTGTTTTGGGGCATTTCCTGTTGCAGGCGCTAGGCCTACCCACACAAGTGAGGTATAATTTTTATCGGGAGACTTGGTGGAACGCTGGGTGGTAGGAATTTTGTGGCTCCTCTCAGATTCCAGGACTTTCTGTCACCGAAATATGAGGAAAATGTGTTTTTTTTAGCCACATTTTGAGGTTTGCAAAGGATTCTGGGTAACAGAACCTGGTCAGAGCCCCACAAGTCACCCCATCTTGGATTCCCCTAGGTCTCTAGATGTCAAAAATGCACAGGTTTGGTAGGTTTCCCTAGATGCCGGCTGAGCTAGAGGCCAAAATCTACAGGTAGGCACTTTGCAAAAAACACCTCTGTTTTCTGTCAAAAAATGGGATGTGTCCACGTTGTGCTTTGGGGCATTTCCTGTCGCGGGCACTAGGCCTACCCACACAAGTGAGGTATCATTTTTATCGGGAGACTTGGGGAAACGCTGGGTGGTAGGAAATTTGTGGCTCCTCTCAGATTCCAGAACTTTCAGTCACCGAATTGTGAGGAAAATTTGTTTTTTTTAGCCAAATTTTGAGGTTTTCAAAGGATTCTGGGTAACAGAACCTGGTCAGAGCCCCACAAGTCACCCCATTTTGGATTCCCCTAGGTGTCTAGTTTTCAAAAATCTGCTGGTTTGCTAGGTTTCCGCAGGTGCCGGCTGAGCTAGAGGCCAAAATCCACAGGTAGGCACTGTTTTCTGTCAAAAAATGTGATGTGTCCACGTTGTGTTTTGGGCCATTTCCATTCGTGGGCGCTAGGCCTACCCACACCAGTGAGGTGCCATTTTTATCGGGAGAATTGGGGGAACGCTGGGTGGAAGGAAATTTGTGGCTCCTCTCAGAATACAGAACATTCTGTCACCAAAATATGAGGAAAATTTGTTTTTTTAGCCAAATTTTGAGGTTTGCAAAGGATTCTGGGTAACAGAACCTGGTCAGAGCCCCACAAGTCACCCCATCTTGGATTCCCCTAGGTCTCTAGTTTTAAAAAATGCACAGGTTTGGTAGGTTTCCCTAGGTGCCGGCTGAGCTAGAGGCCAAAATCTACAGGTAGGCACTTTGTAAAAAACACCTCTGTTTTCTGTGAAAAAATGTGATGTGTCCACGTTGTGTTTTGGGGCATTTCCTGTTGCAGGCGCTAGGCCTACCCACACAAGTGAGGTATCATTTTTATCGGGAGACTTGGTGGAACGCTGGGTGGTAGGAATTTTGTGGCTCCTCTCAGATTCCAGGACTTTCTGTCACCGAAATATGAGGAAAATGTGTTTTTTTTAGCCACATTTTGAGGTTTGCAAAGGATTCTGGGTAACAGAACCTGGTCAGAGCCCCACAAGTCACCCCATTTTAGATTCCCCTAGGTGTCTAGTTTTAAAAAATGTGCTGGTTTGCTAGGTTTCCGCAGGTGCCGGCTGAGCTAGAGGCCAAAATCCACAGGCAGGCACTGTTTTCTGTGAAAAAATGTGATGTGTCCACGTTGTGTTTTGGGCCATTTCCTTTCGTGGGCGCTAGGCCTACCCACACCAGTGAGGTACCATTTTTATCGGGAGAATTGGGGGAACGCTGCGTGGAAGGAACTTTGTGGCTCCTCTCAGATTCCAGAACTTTCTGTCACCGAAATGTGAGGAAAATGTGTTTTTTTAGCCAAATTTTGAGGTTTTCAAAGGATTCTGGGTAACAGAACCTGGTCAGAGCCCCACAAGTCACCCCATCCCCATCTTGGATTCCCCTAGGTGTCTAGTTTTAAAAAATGCACAGGTTTGGTAGGTTTCCCTAGGTGCCGGCTGAGCTAGAGGCCAAAATCTACAGGTAGGCACTTTGCAAAAAACACCTCTGTTTTCTGTCAAAAAAATGGGATGTGTCCACGTTGTGCTTTGGGGCATTTCCTGTCGCGGGCACTAGGCCTACCCACACAAGTGAGGTATCATTTTTATTAAGAGACTTGGGGGAACGCTGGATGGTAGATAATTTGTGGCTCCTCTCAGATTCCAGAACTTTCTGTCACCGAAATGTGAGGAAAATGTGTTTTTTTAGCCAAATTTTGAGGTTTTCAAAGGATTCTGGGTAACAGAACCTGGTCAGAGCCCCACAAGTCACCACATCCCCATCTTGGATTCCCCTAGGTGTCTAGTTTTCGAAAATGTGCAGGTTTGCTAGGTTTCCCCAGGTGCCGGCTGAGCTAGAGGCCAAAATCCACAGGTAGGGACTGTTTTCTGTGAAAAAATGTGATGTGTCCACGTTGTGTTTTGGGCCATTTCCTTTCGTGGGCGCTAGGCCTACCCACACAAGTGAGGTACCATTTTTATTGGAAGACTTGGGGGAACGCTGGGTGGAAGGAAATTTGTGGCTCCTCTCAGATTCCAGAACTTTCTGTCACCGAAATGTGAGGAAAATGTGTTTTTTTAGCCAAATTGTGAGGTTTGCAAAGGATTCTGGGTAACAGAACCTGGTCAGAGCCCTACAAGTCACCCCATCTTGGATTGTCCTAGGTCTCTAGTTTTCAAAAATGCACAGGTTTGGTAGGTTTCCCTGGGTGCCGGCTGAGCTAGAGGCCAATATCAACAGGTAGGCACTTTGCAAAAAACACCTCTGTTTTCTGTCAAAAAATGGCATGTGTCCACGTTGTGCTCTGGGGCATTTTCTGTCGCGGGCGCTAGGCCCATCCACACAAGTGAGGTATCATTTGTATCGGGAGACTTGGGGGAATGCTGGGTGGAAGGAAATTTGTGGCTCCTCTCAGATTCCAGAACTTTATGTCACCAAAATGAGAGGAAAAAGTGTTTTTTTATGCCAAATTTTGAGGTTTGCAAATGATTCTGGGTAACAGAACCTGGTCAGAGCCCCACAAGTCACCCCATCTGGATTCCCCTAGGTCTCTAGTTGTCAAAAATGCACAGGTTTGGTAGGTTTCCCTAGGTGCCGGCTGAGCTAGAGGCCAAAATCTACAGGGAGGCCCTTTGCAAAAAACACCTCTGTTTTCTGTCAAAAAATGGGATGTGTCCACGTTGTGCTTTGGTGCATTTCCTGTCGCGGGCGCTAGGCCTACCCACACAAGTGAGGTATCATTTTTATCGGGAGACTTGGGGGAACGCTGGGTGGTAGGAAATTTGTGGCTCCTCTCAGATTCCAGAACTTTCTGTCACCGAAAAGTGAGGAAAAAGTGTTTTTTTTTGGCCAAATTTTGAGGTTTGCAAAGGATTCTGGGTAACAGAACATGGTCAGAGCCCCACAAGTCACGCCATCTTGGATTCCCCTAGGTCTCTAGTTTCAAAAATGCACAGGTTTTGTAGGTTTCCCTAGGTGCCGGCTGAGCTAGAGGCCAAAATTTACAGGTAGGCACTTTGCAAAAAACATCTCTGTTTTCTGTCAAAAAATGGGATGTGTCCACGTTGTGCTTTGGGGCATTTCCTGTCGCGGGTGCTAGGCCTACCCACACAAGTGAGGTATCATTTTTATCGGGAGACTTGGGGGAACGCTGGGTGGTAGGATATTTGTGGCTCCTCTCAGATTCCAGAACTTTCTGTCACCGAATTGTGAGGAAAATTTGTTTTTTTAGCCAAATTTTGAGGTTTTCAAAGGATTCTGGGTAACAGAACCTGGTCAGAGGCCCACAAGTCACCCCATTTTGGATTCCCCTAGGTCTCTAGTTTTCAAAAATGTGCTGGTTTGCTAGGTTTCCGCAGGTGCCGGCTGAGCTAGATGCCAAAATCCACAGGCAGGCACAGTTTTCTGTGATAAAATGTGATGTGATGTGTCCACGTTGTGTTTTGGGCCATTTCCTTTCGTGGGCGCTAGGCCTACCCACACCAGTGAGGTACCATTTTTATCGGGAGAATTGGGGGAACGCTGGGTGGAAGGAAATTTGTGGCTCCTCTCAGATTCCAGAACATTCTGTCACCAAAATATGAGGAAAATGTGTTTTTTTAGCCAAATTTTGAGGTTTGCAAAGGATTCTGGGTAACAGAACCTGGTCAGAGCCCCACAAGTCACCCCATCTTGGATTCCCCTAGGTCTCTAGTTTTAAAAAATGCACAGGTTTGGTAGGTTTCCCTAGGTGCCGGCTGAGCTAGAGGCCAAAATCTACAGGTAGACACTTTGTAAAAAACACCTCTGTTTTCTGTGAAAAAATGGGATGTGTCCACGTTGTGTTTTGGGGCATTTCCTGTTGCAGGCGACAGGCCTACCCACACGAGTGAGGTATCATTTTTATCGGGAGATTTGGTGGAACGCTGGGTGGTAGGAATTTTGTGGCTCCTCTCAGATTCCAGGACTTTCTGTCACCGAAATATGAGGAAAATGTGTTTTTTTTAGCCACATTTTGAGGTTTGCAAAGGATTCTGGGTAACAGAACCTGGTCAGAGCCCCACAAGTCACCCCATCTTGGATTCCCCTAGGTCTTTAGTTGTCATAAATGCACAGGTTTGGTAGGTTTCCCTAGATGCCGGCTGAGCTAGAGGCCAAAATCTACAGGTAGGCACTTTGCAAAAAACACCTCTGTTTTCTGTCAGAAAATGGGATGTGTCCACGTTGTGCTTTGGGGCATTTCCTGTCACGGGCACTAGGCCTACCCACACAAGTGAGGTATCATTTTTATCGGGAGACTTGGGGAAACGCTGGGTGGTAGGAAATTTGTGGCTCCTCTCAGATTCCAGAACTTTCTGTCACCGAATTGTGAGGAAAATGTGTTTTTTTAGCCAAATTTTGAGGTTTTCAAAGGATTCTGGGTAACAGAACCTGGTCAGAGCCCCACAAGTCACCCCATTTTGGATTCCCCTAGGTGTCTAGTTTTCAAAAATGTGCTGGTTTCCTAGGTTTCCGCAGGTGCCGGCTGAGCTAGAGGCCAAAATCCACAGGTAGGCACTGTTTTCTGTGAAAAAATGTGATGTGTCCACGTTGTGTTTTGGGCATTTCCTTTCGTGGGCGCTAGGCCTACCCACACCAGTGAGGTACCATTTTTATCGGGAGAACTGGGGGAACGCTGGGTGGAAGGAAATTTGTGGCTCCTCTCAGATTCCAGAACATTCTGTCACCAAAATATGAGGAAAATTTGTTTTTTTAGCCAAATTTTGAGGTTTGCAAAGGATTCTGGGTAACAGAACCTGGTCAGAGCCCCACAAGTCACCCCATCTTGGATTCCCCTAGGTCTCTAGTGTTAAAAAATGCACAGGTTTGGTAGGTTTCCCTAGGTGCCGGCTGAGCAAGAGGCCAAAATCTACAGGTAGGCACTTTGTAAAAAACACCTCTGTTTTCTGTGAAAAAATGGGATGTGTCCACGTTGTGTTTTGGGGCATTTCCTGTTGCAGGCGCTAGGCCTACCCACACAAGTGAGGTATCATTTTTATCGGGAGACTTGGTGGAACGGTGGGTGGTAGGAATTTTGTGGCTCCTCTCAGATTCCAGGACTTTCTGTCACCGAAATATGAGGAAAATGTGTTTTTTTTTAGCCACATTTTGAGGTTTGCAAAGGATTCTCGGTAACAGAACCTGGTCAGAGCCCCACAAGTCACCCCATCTTGGATTCCCCTAGGTCTCTAGTTGTCAAAAATGCACAGGTTTGGTAGGTTTCCCTAGATGACGGCTGAGCTAGAGGCCAAAATCTACAGGTAGGCACTTTGCAAAAAACACCTCTGTTTTCTGTCAAAAAATGGGATGTGTCCACGTTGTGCTTTGGGGCATTTCCTGTCGCGGGCACTAGGCCTACCCACACAAGTGAGGTATCATTTTTATCGGGAGACTTGGGGAAACGCTGGGTGGTGGGAAATTTGTGGCTCCTCTCAGATTCCAGAACTTTCTGTCACCGAATTGTGAGGAAAATGTGTTTTTTTAGCAAAATTTTGAGGTTTTCAAAGGATTCTGGGTAACAGAACCTGGTCAGAGCCCCACAAGTCACCCCATTTTGGATTCCCCTAGGTGTCTAGTTTTCAAAAATGTGCTGGTTTGCTAGGTTTCCGCAGGTGCCGGCTGAGCTAGAGGCCAAAATCCACAGGTAGGCACTGTTTTCTGTGAAAAAATGTGATGTGTCCACGTTGTGTTTTGGGCCATTTCCTTTCGTGGGCGCTAGGCCTACCCACACCAGTGAGGTACCATTTTTATCGGGAGAATTAGGGGAACGCTGGGTGGAAGGAAATTTGTGGCTCCTCTCAGATTCCAGAACATTCTGTCACCAAAATATGAGGAAAATGTGTTTTTTTAGCCAAATTTTGAGGTTTGCAAAGGATTCTGGGTAACAGAACCTGGTCAGAGCCCCACAAGTCACCCCATCTTGGATTCCCCTAGGTCTCTAGTTTTAAAAAATGCACAGGTTTGGTAGGTTTCCCTAGGTGCCGGCTGAGCTAGAGGCCAAAATCTACAGGTAGGCACTTTGTAAAAAACACCTCTGTTTTCTGTGAAAAAATGTGATGTGTCCACGTTGTGTTTTGGGGTATTTCCTGTTGCAGGCGCTAGGCCTACCCACACAAGTGAGGCATCATTTTTATCTGGAGACTTGGTGGAACGCTGGGGGGTAGGAATTTTGTGGCTCCTCTCAGATTCCAGGACTTTCTGTCACCGAAATATGAGGAAAATGTGTTTTTTTTAGCCACATTTTGAGGTTTGCAAAGGATTCTGGGTAACAGAACCTGGTCAGAGCCCCACAAGTCACCCCATCTTGGATTCCCCTAGGTCTCTAGTTGTCAAAAATGCACAGGTTTGGTAGGTTTCCCTAGATGCCGGCTGAGCTAGAGGCCAAAATCTACAGGTAGGCACTTTGCAAAGAACACCTCTGTTTTCTGTCAAAAAATGGGATGTGTCCACGTTGTGCTTTGGGGCATTTCCTGTCGCGGGCACTAGGCCTACCCACACAAGTGAGGTATCATTTTTATCGGGAGACTTGGGAAAATGCTGGGTGGTAGGAAATTTGTGGCTCCTCTCAGATTTCAGAACTTTCTGTCACCGAATTGTGTGGAAAATGTGTTTTTTTTAGCCAAATTTTGAGGTTTTCAAAGGATTCTGGGTAACAGAACCTGGTCAGAGCCCCACAAGTCACCCCATTTCGGATTCCCCTAGGTGTCTAGTTTTCAAAAATGTGCTGGTTTGCTAGGTTTCCGCAGGTGCCGGCTGAGCTAGAGGCCAAAATCCACAAGTAGGCACTGTTTTCTGTGAAAAAATGTGATGTGTCCACGTTGTGTTTTGGGCCATTTCCTTTCGTGGGCGCTAGGCCTACCCACACCAGTGAGGTACCATTTTTATCTGGAGACTTAGGGGAACGCTGGGTGGAAGGAAATTTGTGGCTCTTCTCAGATTCCAGAACTTTCTGTCACCGAAATGTTAGGAAAATGTGTTTTTTTAGCGAAATTTGGAGGTTTTCAAAGGATTCTGGGTAACAGAACCTGGTCAGAGCCCCACAAGTCACCCCATCTTGGATTCCCCTAGGTCTCTAGTTTTCAAAAATGCACAGGTTTGTTAGGTTTCCATAGGTGCCGGCTGAGTTAGAGGCCAAAATCTGCAGGTAGGCACTGTTTTCTGTGAAAAAATGTGATGTGTCCACGTTGTGCTTTGGGGCATTTCCTGTAGCGGGCGCTAGGCCTACCCACACAAGTGAGGTATCATTTTTATCGGGAGACTTGGGGGAACGCTGGGTGGTAGGAAATTTGTGGCTCCTCTCAGATTCCAGAACTTTCTGTCACCGAATTGTGAGGAAAATGTGTTTTTTTAGCGAAATTTGGAGGTTTTCAAAGGATTCTGGGTAACAGAACCTGGTCAGAGCCCCACAAGTCACCCCATCTTGGATTCCCCTAGGTCTCTAGTTTTCAAAAATGCACAGGTTTGTTAGGTTTCCATAGGTGCCGGCTGAGTTAGAGGCCAAAATCTGCAGGTAGGCACTGTTTTCTGTGAAAAAATGTGATGTGTCCACGTTGTGTTTTGGGCCATTTCCTTACGTGGGCGCTAGGCCTACCCAGACCAGTGAGGTACCTTTTTTATCGGGAGAATTGGGGGAACGCTGCGTGGAAGGAAATTTGTGGCTCCTCTCAGATTCCAGAACTTTCTGTCACCGAAATATGAGGAAAATGTGTTTTTTTAGCCAAATTTTGAGGTTTGCAAAGGATTCTGGGTAACAGAACCTGGTCAGAGCCCCACAAGTCACCCCATTTTGGATTCCCCTAGGTCTCTAGTTTTCAAAAATGCGCTGGTTTGCTAGGTTTCCGCAGGTGCCGGCTGAGCTAGAGGCCAAAATCCACAGGTAGGCACTGTTTTCTGTGAAAAAATGTGATGTGTCCACGTTGTGTTTTGGGCCATTTCCTTTTGTGGGCGCTAGGCCTACCCACACCAGTGAGGTACCTTTTTTATCGGGAGAATTGGGGGAACGCTGCGTGGAAGGAAATTTGTGGCTCCTCTCAGATTCCAGAACTTTCTGTCACCGAAATATGAGGAAAATGTGTTTTTTTAGCCAAATTTTGAGGTTTGCAAAGGATTCTGGGTAGCAGAACCTGGTCAGAGCCCCACAAGTCACCCCATCTTGGATTCCCCTAGGTCTCTAGTTGTCAAAAATGCACAGGTTTGGTAGGTTTCCCTAGATGCCGGCTGAGCTAGAGGCCAAAATCTACCGGTTGGCACTTTGCAAAAAACACATCTGTTTTCTGTCAAAAAATGAGATGTGTCCACGTTGTGCTTTGGGGCATTTCCTGTAGCGGGCGCTAGGCCTACCCACACAAGTGAGGTATCATTTTTATCGGGAGAATTGGGGGAACGCTGCGTGGAAGGAAATTTGTGGCTCCTCTCAGATTCCAGAACTTTCTGTCACCGAAATATGAGGAAAATGTGTTTTTTTAGCCAAATTTTGAGGTTTGCAAAGGATTCTGGGTAACAGAACCTGGTAAGAGCCCCACAAGTCACCCCATCTTGGATTCCCCTAGGTCTCTAGTTTTCAAAAATGCACAGGTTTGGTAGGTTTCCCTAGGTGCCGGCTGGGCTAGAGGCCAAAATCTACAGGTAGGCACTTTGTAAAAAGCACCTTTGTTTTCTGTGAAAAAATGGGATGTGTCCACGTTGTGTTTTGGGGCATTTCCTGTTGCAGGCGCTAGGCCTACCCACACAAGTGAGGTATCATTTTTATCGGGAGACTTGGTGGAACACTGGGTATTAGGAATTTTGTGGCTCCTCTCAGATTCCAGAACTTTCTGTCACCGAAATGTGAGGAAAAGGTGTTTTTTTAGCCAAATTTTGAGGTTTGCAAAGGATTGTGGGTAACAGAACCTGGTCAGAGCCCCACAAGTCACCCCATCTTGGATTCCCCTAGGTCTCTAGTTTTCAAAAATGCACAGGTTTGTTAGGTTTCCCTAGGTGCCGGCTGAGTTAGAGGCCAAAATCTGCAGGTAGGCACTGTTTTCTGTGAAAAAATGTGATGTGTCCACGTTGTGTTTTGGGCCATTTCCTTTCGTGGGCGCTAGGCCTACCCACACCAGTGAGGTACCTTTTTTATCGGGAGAATTGGGGGAACGCTGCGTGGAAGGAAATTTGTGGCTCCTCTCAGATTCCAGAACTTTCTGTCACCGAAATATGAGGAAAATGTGTTTTTTTAGCCAAATTTTGAGGTTTGCAAAGGATTCTGGGTAGCAGAACCTGGTCAGAGCCCCACAAGTCACCCCATCTTGGATTCCCCTAGGTCTCTAGTTGTCAAAAATGCACAGGTTTGGTAGGTTTCCCTAGATGCCGGCTGAGCTAGAGGCCAAAATCTACAGGTAGGCACTTTGCAAAAAACACATCTGTTTTCTGTCAAAAAATGGGATGTGTCCACGTTGTGCTTTGGGGCATTTCCTGTAGCGGGCGCTAGGCCTACCCACACAAGTGAGGTATCATTTTTATCGGGAGACTTGGGGGAACGCTGGGTGGTAGGAAATTTGTGGCTCCTCTCAGATTCCAGAACTTTCTGTCACCGAATTGTGAGGAAAATGTGTTTTTTTAGCCAAATTTGGAGGTTTTCAAAGGATTCTGGGTAACAGAACCTGGTCAGAGCCCCACAAGTCACCCCATTTTGGATTCCCCTAGGTCTCTAGTTTTCAAAAATGTGCTGTCTTGCTAGGTTTCCGCAGGTGCCGGCTGAGCTAGAGGCCAAAATCCACAGGTAGGCACTGTTTTCTGTGAAAAAATGTGATGTGTCCACGTTGTGTTTTGGGCCATTTCCTTTCGTGGGCGCTAGGCCTACCCACACCAGTGAGGTACCTTTTTTATCAGGAGAATTGGGGGAACGCTGCGTGGAAGGAAATTTGTGGCTCCTCTCAGATTCCAGAACTTTCTGTCACCGAAATATGAGGAAAATGTGTTTTTTTAGCCAAATTTTGAGGTTTGCAAAGGATTCTGGGTAACAGAACCTGTTCAGAGCCCCACAAGTCACCCCATCTTGGATTCCCCTAGGTCTCTAGTTTTAAAAAATGCCCAGGTTTGGTAGGGTTCCCTAATTGCCGGCTGAGCTAGAGGCCAAAATCTACAGGTAGGCACTTTGTAAAAAACACCTCTGTTTTCTGTGAAAAAATGGGATGTGTCCACGTTGTGTTTTGGGGCATTTCCTGTTGCAGGCGCTAGGTCTACCCACACAAGTGAGGTATCATTTGCATCGGGTGACTTGGTGGAACGCTGGGTGGTAGGAATTTTGTGGCTCCTCTCAGATTCCAGAACTTTCTGTCACCGAATTGTGAGGAAAATGTGTTTTGTTAGCCAAATTTTGAGGTTTTCAAAGGATTCTGGGTAACAGAACCTGGTAAGAGCCCCACAAGTCACCCCATCTTGGATTCCCCTAGGTCTCTAGTTTTCAAAAATGCACAGGTTTGGTAGGTTTCCCTAGGTGCCGGCTGGGCTAGAGGCCAAAATCTACAGGTAGGCACTTTGTAAAAAACACCTCTGTTTTCTGTGAAAAAATGGGATGTGTCCACGTTGTGTTTTGGGGCATTTCCTGTTGCAGGCGCTAGGCCTACCCAAACAAGTGAGGTATCATTTTTATCGGGAGACTTGGTGGAACGCTGGGTATTAGGAATTTTGTGGCTCCTCTCAGATTCCAGAACTTTCTGTCACCGAAATGTGAGGAAAATGTGTTTTTTTTAGCCAAATTTTGAGGTTTGCAAAGGATTGTGGGTAACAGAACCTGGTCAGAGCCCCACAAGTCACCCCATCTTGGATTCCCCTAGGTCTCTAGTTTTAAAAAATGCACAGGTTTGTTAAGTTTCCCTAGGTGCCGGCTGAGATAGAGGCCAAAATCTGCAGGTAGGCACTGTTTTCTGTGAAAAAATGTGATGTGTCCACGTTGTGTTTTGGGCCATTTCCTTTCGTGGGCGCTAGGCCTATCCAGACCAGTGAGGTACCTTTTTTATCGGGAGAATTGGGGGAACGCTGCGTGGAAGGAAATTTGTGGCTCCTCTCAGATTCCAGAACTTTCTGTCACCGAAATATGAGGAAAATGTGTTTTTTTAGCCAAATTTTGAGGTTTGCAAAGGATTCTGGGTAACAGAACCTGGTCAGAGCCCCACAAGTCACCCCATTTTGGATTCCCCTAGGTCTCTAGTTTTCAAAAATGTGCTGGTTTGCTAGGTTTCCGCAGGTGCCGGCTGAGCTAGAGGCCAAAATCCACAGGTAGGCACTGTTTTCTGTGAAAAAATGTGATGTGTCCACGTTGTGTTTTGGGCCATTTCCTTTCGTGGGCGCTAGGCCTACCCACACCAGTGAGGTACCTTTTTTATCGGGAGAATTGGGGGAACGCTGCGTGGAAGGAAATTTGTGGCTCCTCTCAGATTCCAGAACTTTCTGTCACCGAAATATGAGGAAAATGTGTTTTTTTAGCCAAATTTTGAGGTTTGCAAAGGATTCTGGGTAACAGAACCTGGTCAGAGCCCCACAAGTCACCCCATCTTGGATTCCCCTAGGTCTCTAGTTTTAAAAAATGCCCAGGTTTGGTAGGGTTCCCTAATTGCCGGCTGAGCTAGAGGCCAAAATCTACAGGTAGGCACTTTGTAAAAAACACCTCTGTTTTCTGTGAAAAAATGGGATGTGTCCACGTTGTGTTTTGGGGCATTTCCTGTGGCAGGCGCTAGGCCTACCCACACAAGTGAGGTATCATTTTTATCGGGAGACTTGGTGGAACGCTAGGTATTAGGAATTTTGTGGCTCCTCTCAGATTCCAGAACTTTCTGTCACCGAAATGTGAGGAAAATGTGTTTTTTTTAGCCAAATTTTGAGGTTTGCAAAGGATTGTGGGTAACAGAACCTGGTCAGAGCCCCACAAGTCACCCCATCTTGGATTCCCCTAGGTCTCTAGTTTTCAAAAATGCACAGGTTTGTTAGGTTTCCCTAGGTGCCGGCTGAGTTAGAGGCCAAAATCTGCAGGTAGGCACTGTTTTCTGTGAAAAAATGTGATGTGTCCACGTTGTGTTTTGGGCCATTTCCTTTCGTGGGCGCTAGGCCTACCCAGACCAGTGAGGTACCTTTTTTATCTGGAGAATTGGGGGAACGCTGCGTGGAAGGAAATTTGTGGCTCCTCTCAGATTCCAGAACTTTCTGTCACCGAAATATGAGGAAAATGTGTTTTTTTAGCCAAATTTTGAGGTTTGCAAAGGATTCTGGGTAACAGAACCTGGTCAGAGCCCCACAAGTCACCCTATTTTGGATTCCCCTAGGTCTCTAGTTTTAAAAAATGTGCTGGTTTGCTAGGTTTCCGCAGGTGCCGGCTGAGCTAGAGGCCAAAATCCACAGGTAGGCACTGTTTTCTGTGAAAAAATGTGATGTGTCCACGTTGTGTTTTGGGCCATTTCCTTTCGTGGGCGCTAGGCCTACCCACACCAGTGAGGTACCTTTTTTATCTGGAGAATTGGGGGAACGCTGCGTGGAAGGAAATTTGTGGCTCCTCTCAGATTCCAGAACTTTCTGTCACCGAAATATGAGGAAAATGTGTTTTTTTAGCCATATTTTGAGGTTTGCAAAGGATTCTGGGTAACAGAACCTGGTCAGAGCCCCACAAGTCACCCTATTTTGGATTCCCTTAGGTCTCTAGTTTTCAAAAATGTGCTGGTTTGGTAGGGTTCCCTAATTGCCGGCTGAGCTAGAGGCCAAAATCTACAGGTAGGCACTTTGTAAAAAACACCTCTGTTTTCTGTGAAAAAATGGGATGTGTCCACGTTGTGCTTTGGGGCATTTCCTGTAGCGGGCGCTAGGCCTACCCACACAAGTGAGGTATCATTTTTATCGGGAGAATTGGGGGAACGCTGCGTGGAAGGAAATTTGTGGCTCCTCTCAGATTCCAGAACTTTCTGTCACCGAAATATGAGGAAAATGTGTTTTTTTAGCCAAATTTTGAGGTTTGCAAAGGATTCTGGGTAACAGAACCTGGTCAGAGCCCCAGAAGTCACCCCATCTTGGATTCCCCTAGGTCTCTAGGTTTAGAAAATGCATAGGTTTGGTAGGGTTCCCTAATTGCCGGCTGAGCTAGAGGCCAAAATCTACAGGTAGGCACTTTGTAAAAAACACCTCTGTTTTCTGTGAAAAAATGGGATGTGTCCACGTTGTGCTTTGGGGCATTTCCTGTAGCGGGCGCTAGGCCTACCCACACAAGTGAGGTATCATTTTTATCGGGAGAATTGGGGGAACGCTGCGTGGAAGGAAATTTGTGGCTCCTCTCAGATTCCAGAACTTTCTGTCACCGAAATATGAGGAAAATGTGTTTTTTTAGCCAAATTTTGAGGTTTGCAAAGGATTCTGGGTAACAGAACCTGGTCAGAGCCCCAGAAGTCACCCCATCTTGGATTCCCCTAGGTCTCTAGGTTTAGAAAATGCACAGGTTTGGTAGGGTTCCCTAATTGCCGGCTGAGCTAGAGGCCAAAATCTACAGGTAGGCACTTTGTAAAAAACACCTCTGTTTTCTGTGAAAAAATGGGATGTGTCCACGTTGTGCTTTGGGGCATTTCCTGTAGCGGGCGCTAGGCCTACCCACACAAGTGAGGTATCATTTTTATCGGGAGAATTGGGGGAACGCTGCGTGGAAGGAAATTTGTGGCTCCTCTCAGATTCCAGAACTTTCTGTCACCGAAATATGAGGAAAATTTGTTTTTTTAGCCAAATTTTGAGGTTTGCAAAGGATTCTGGGTAACAGAACCTGGTCAGAGCCCCACAAGTCACCCCATCTTGGATTCCCCTAGGTCTCTAGTTTTAAAAAATGCACAGGTTTGGTAGGGTTCCCTAATTGCCGGCTGAGCTAGAGGCCAAAATCTACAGGTAGGCACTTTGTAAAAAAACACCTCTGTTTTCTGTGAAAAAATGGGATGTGTCCACGTTGTGTTTTGGGGCATTTCCTGTTGCAGGCGCTAGGCCTACCCACACAAGTGAGGTATCATTTGTATCGGGAGACTTAGTGGAACGCTGGGTGGTAGGAATTTTGTGGCTCCTCTCAGATTCCAGAACTTTCTGTCACCGAATTGTGAGGAAAATGTGTTTTGTTAGCCAAATTTTGAGGTTTTCAAAGGATTCTGGGTAACAGAACCTGGTAAGAGCCCCACAAGTCACCCCATCTTGGATTCCCCTAGGTCTCTAGTTTTCAAAAATGCACAGGTTTGGTAGGTTTCCCTAGGTGCCGGCTGGGCTAGAGGCCAAAATCTACAGGTAGGCACTTTGTAAAAAACACCTCTGTTTTCTGTGAAAAAATGGGATGTGTCCACGTTGTGTTTTGGGCCATTTCCTTTCGTGGGCGCTAGGCCTACCCAGACCAGTGAGGTACCTTTTTTATCGGGAGAATTGGGGGAACGCTGCGTGGAAGGAAATTTGTGGCTCCTCTCAGATTCCAGAACTTTCTGTCACCGAAATATGAGGAAAATGTGTTTTTTTAGCCAAATTTTGAGGTTTGCAAAGGATTCTGGGTAACAGAACCTGGTCAGAGCCCCACAAGTCACCCCATTTTGGATTCCCCTAGGTCTCTAGTTTTCAAAAATGTGCTGGTTTGCTAGGTTTCCGCAGGTGCCGGCTGAGCTAGAGGCCAAAATCCACAGGTAGGCACTGTTTTCTGTGAAAAAATGTGATGTGTCCACGTTGTGTTTTGGGCCATTTCCTTTCGTGGGCGCTAGGCCTACCCACACCAGTGAGGTACCTTTTTTATCGGGAGAATTGGGGGAACGCTGCGTGGAAGGAAATTTGTGGCTCCTCTCAGATTCCAGAACTTTCTGTCACCGAAATATGAGGAAAATGTGTTTTTTTAGCCAAATTTTGAGGTTTGCAAAGGATTCTGGGTAACAGAACCTGGTCAGAGCCCCACAAGTCACCCCATCTTGGATTCCCCTAGGTCTCTAGTTTTAAAAAAGGCCCAGGTTTGGTAGGGTTCCCTAATTGCCGGCTGAGCTAGAGGCCAAAATCTACAGGTAGGCACTTTGTAAAAAACACCTCTGTTTTCTGTGAAAAAATGGAATGTGTCCACGTTGTGTTTTGGGGCATTTCCTATTGCAGGCGCTAGGTCTACCCACCCAAGTGAGGTATCATTTGTATCGGGAGACTTGGTGGAACGCTGGGTGGTAGGAATTTTGTGGCTCCTCTCAGATTCCAGAACTTTCTGTCACCGAATTGTGAGGAAAATGTGTTTTGTTAGCCAAATTTTGAGGTTTTCAAAGGATTCTGGGTAACAGAACCTGGTAAGAGCCCCACAAGTCACCCCATCTTGGATTCCCCTAGGTCTCTAGTTTTCAAAAATGCACAGGTTTGGTAGGTTTCCCTAGGTGCCGGCTGGGCTAGAGGCCAAAATCTACAGGTAGGCACTTTGTAAAAAACACCTCTGTTTTCTGTGAAAAAATGGGATGTGTCCACGTTGTGTTTTGGGGCATTTCCTGTGGCAGGCGCTAGGCCTACCCACACAAGTGAGGTATCATTTTTATCGGGAGACTTGGTGGAACGCTGGGTATTAGGAATTTTGTGGCTCCTCTCAGATTCCAGAACTTTCTGTCACCGAAATGTGAGGAAAATTTGTTTTTTTTAGCCAAATTTTGAGGTTTGCAAAGGATTGTGGGTAACAGAACCTGGTCAGAGCCCCACAAGTCACCCCATCTTGGATTCCCCTAGGTCTCTAGTTTTCAAAAATGCACAGGTTTGTTAGGTTTCCCTAGGTGCCGGCTGAGTTAGAGGCCAAAATCTGCAGGTAGGCACTGTTTTCTGTGAAAAAATGTGATGTGTCCACGTTGTGTTTTGGGCCATTTCCTTTCGTGGGCGCTAGGCCTACCCAGACCAGTGAGGTACCTTTTTTATCTGGAGAATTGGGGGAACGCTGCGTGGAAGGAAATTTGTGGCTCCTCTCAGATTCCAGAACTTTCTGTCACCGAAATATGAGGAAAATGTGTTTTTTTAGCCAAATTTTGAGGTTTGCAAAGGATTCTGGGTAACAGAACCTGGTCAGAGCCCCACAAGTCACCCTATTTTGGATTCCCCTAGGTCTCTAGTTTTCAAAAATGTGCTGGTTTGCTAGGTTTCCGCAGGTGCCGGCTGAGCTAGAGGCCAAAATCCACAGGTAGGCACTGTTTTCTGTGAAAAAATGTGATGTGTCCACGTTGTGTTTTGGGCCATTTCCTTTCGTGGGCGCTAGGCCTACCCACACCAGTGAGGTACCTTTTTTATCGGGAGAATTGGGGGAACGCTGCGTGGAAGGAAATTTGTGGCTCCTCTCAGATTCCAGAACTTTCTGTCACCGAAATATGAGGAAAATGTGTTTTTTTAGCCAAATTTTGAGGTTTGCAAAGGATTCTGGGTAACAGAACCTGGTCAGAGCCCCAGAAGTCACCCCATCTTGGATTCCCCTAGGTCTCTAGGTTTAGAAAATGCACAGGTTTGGTAGGGTTCCCTAATTGCCGGCTGAGCTAGAGGCCAAAATCTACAGGTAGGCACTTTGTAAAAAACACCTCTGTTTTCTGTGAAAAAATGGGATGTGTCCACGTTGTGCTTTGGGGCATTTCCTGTAGCGGGCGCTAGGCCTACCCACACAAGTGAGGTATCATTTTTATCGGGAGAATTGGGGGAACGCTGCGTGGAAGGAACTTTGTGGCTCCTCTCAGATTCCAGAACTTTCTGTCACCGAAATATGAGGAAAATGTGTTTTTTTAGCCAAATTTTGAGGTTTGCAAAGGATTCTGGGTAACAGAACCTGGTCAGAGCCCCACAAGTCACCCCATCTTGGATTCCCCTAGGTCTCTAGTTTTAAAAAATGCACAGGTTTGGTAGGGTTCCCTAATTGCCGGCTGAGCTAGAGGCCAAAATCTTCAGGTAGGCACTTTGTAAAAAAACACCTCTGTTTTCTGTGAAAAAATGGGATGTGTCCACGTTGTGTTTTGGGGCATTTCCTGTTGCAGGCGCTAGGCCTACCCACACAAGTGAGGTATCATTTGTATCGGGAGACTTAGTGGAACGCTGGGTGGTAGGAATTTTGTGGCTCCTCTCAGATTCCAGAACTTTCTGTCACCGAATTGTGAGGAAAATGTGTTTTGTTAGCCAAATTTTGAGGTTTTCAAAGGATTCTGGGTAACAGAACCTGGTAAGAGCCCCACAAGTCACCCCATCTTGGATTCCCCTAGGTCTCTAGTTTTCAAAAATGCACAGGTTTGGTAGGTTTCCCTAGGTGCCGGCTGGGCTAGAGGCCAAAATCTACAGGTAGGCACTTTGTAAAAAACACCTCTGTTTTCTGTGAAAAAATGGGATGTGTCCACGTTGTGTTTTGGGGCATTTCCTGTTGCAGGCGCTAGGCCTACCCACACAAGTGAGGTATCATTTTTATCGGGAGACTTGGTGGAACGCTGGGTATTAGGAATTTTGTGGCTCCTCTCAGATTCCAGAACTTTCTGTCACCGAAATGTGAGGAAAATGTGTTTTTTTTAGCCAAATTTTGAGGTTTGCAAAGGATTGTGGGTAACAGAACCTGGTCAGAGCCCCACAAGTCACCCCATCTTGGATTCCCCTAGGTCTCTAGTTTTCAAAAATGCACAGGTTTGTTAGGTTTCCCTAGGTGCCGGCTGAGTTAGAGGCCAAAATCTGCAGGTAGGCACTGTTTTCTGTGAAAAAATGTGATGTGTCCACGTTGTGTTTTGGGCCATTTCCTTTCGTGGGCGCTAGGCCTACCCAGACCAGTGAGGTACCTTTTTTATCGGGAGAATTGGGGGAACGCTGCGTGGAAGGAAATTTGTGGCTCCTCTCAGATTCCAGAACTTTCTGTCACCGAAATATGAGGAAAATGTGTTTTTTTAGCCAAATTTTGAGGTTTGCAAAGGATTCTGGGTAACAGAACCTGGTCAGAGCCCCACAAGTCACCCCATTTTGGATTCCCCTAGGTCTCCAGTTTTCAAAAATGTGCTGGTTTGCTAGGTTTCCGCAGGTGCCGGCTGAGCTAGAGGCCAAAATCCACAGGTAGGCACTGTTTTCTGTGAAAAAATGTGATTTGTCCACGTTGTGTTTTGGGCCATTTCCTTTCGTGGGTGCTAGGCCTACCCACACCAGTGAGGTACCTGTTTTATCGGGAGAATTGGGGGAACGCTGCGTGGAAGGAAATTTGTGGCTCCTCTCAGATTCCAGAACTTTCTGTCACCGAAATTTGAGGAAAATGTGTTTTTTTAGCAAAATTTTGAGGTTTGCAAAGGATTCTGGGTAACAGAACCTGGTCAGAGCCCCACAAGTCACCCCATCTTGGATTCCCCTAGGTCTCTAGTTTTAGAAAATGCACAGGTTTGGTAGGGTTCCCTAATTGCCGGCTGAGCTAGAGGCCAAAATCTACAGGTAGGCACTTTGTAAAAAACACCTCTGTTTTCTGTGAAAAAATGGGATGTGTCCACGTTGTGTTTTGGGGCATTTCCTGTTGCAGGCGCTAGGCCTACCCACACAAGTGAGGTATCATTTGTATCAGGAGACTTAGGGGAACGCTGGGTGGTAGGAATTTTGTGGCTCCTCTCAGATTCCAGAACTTTCTGTCACCGAATTGTGAGGAAAATGTGTTTTTTTAGCCAAATTTTGAGGTTTTCAAAGGATTCTGGGTAACAGAACCTGGTCGGATCCCCACAAGTCACCCCATTTTGGATTCCCCTAGGTGTCTAGTTTTCAAACATGTGCTGGTTTGCTAGGTTTCCGCAGGTGCCGGCTGAGCTAGAGGCCAAAATCCACAGGTAGGCACTGTTTTCTGTGAAAAAATGTGATGTGTCCACGTTGTGCTTTGGTGCATTTCCTGTCGCGGGCACTAGGCCTACCCACACAAGTGAGGTATCATTTTTATTGGGAGACTTGGGGAAACGCTGGGTGGTAGGAAATTTGTGGCTCCTCTCAGATTCCAGAACTTTCTGTCACCGAATTGTGAGGAAAATGTGTTTTGTTAGCCAAATTTTGAGGTTTTCAAAGGATTCTGGGTAACAGAACCTGGTAAGAGCCCCACAAGTCACCCCATCTTGGATTCCCCTAGGTCTCTAGTTTTCAAAAATGCACAGGTTTGTTAGGTTTCCCTAGGTGCCGGCTGAGTTAGAGGCCAAAATCTGCAGGTAGGCACTGTTTTCTGTGAAAAAATTTGATGTGTCCACGTTGTGTTTTGGGCCATTTCCTTTCGTGGGCGCTAGGCCTACCCAGACCAGTGAGGTACCTTTTTTATCGGGAGAATTGGGGGAACGCTGCGTGGAAGGAAATTTGTGGCTCCTCTCAGATTCCAGAACTTTCTGTCACCGAAATATGAGGAAAATGTGTTTTTTTAGCCAAATTTTGAGGTTTGCAAAGGATTCTGGGTAACAGAACCTGGTCAGAGCCCCACAAGTCACCCCATTTTGGATTCCCCTAGGTCTCTAGTTTTCAAAAATGTGCTGGTTTGCTAGGTTTCCGCAGGTGCCGGCTGAGCTAGAGGCCAAAATCCACAGGTAGGCACTGTTTTCTGTGAAAAAATGTGATGTGTCCACGTTGTGTTTTAGGCCATTTCCTTTCGTGGGCGCTAGGCCTACCCACACCAGTGAGGTACCTTTTTTATCGGGAGAATTGGGGGAACGCTGCGTGGAAGGAAATTTGTGGCTCCTCTCAGATTCCAGAACTTTCTGTCACCGAAATATGAGGAAAATGTGTTTTTTTAGCCAAATTTTGAGGTTTGCAAAGGATTCTGGGTAACAGAACTTGGTCAGAGCCCCACAAGTCACCCCATCTTGGATTCCCCTAGGTCTCTAGTTTTAGAAAATGCACAGGTTTGGTACGGTTCCCTAATTGCCGGCTGAGCTAGAGGCCAAAATCTACAGGTAGGCACTTTGTAAAAAACACCTCTGTTTTCTGTGAAAAAATGGGATGTGTCCACGTTGTGTTTTGGGGCATTTCCTGTTGCAGGCGCTAGGCCTACCCACACAAGTGAGGTATCATTTGTATCGGGAGACTTGGTGGAACGCTGGGTGGTAGGAATTTTGTGGCTCCTCTCAGATTCCAGAACTTTCTGTCACCGAATTGTGAGGAAAATGTGTTTTTTTAGCCAAATTTTGAGGTTTTCAAAGGATTCTGGGTAACAGAACCTGGTCGGATCCCCACAAGTCACCCCATTTTGGATTCCCCTAGGTGTCTAGTTTTCAAACATGTGCTGGTTTGCTAGGTTTCCGCAGGTGCCGGCTGAGCTAGAGGCCAAAATCCACAGGTAGGCACTGTTTTCTGTGAAAAAATGTGATGTGTCCACGTTGTGCTTTGGTGCATTTCCTGTCGCGGGCACTAGGCCTACCCACACAAGTGAGGTATCATTTTTATTGGGAGACTTGGGGAAACGCTGGGTGGTAGGAAATTTGTGGCCCCTCTCAGATTCCAGAACTTTCTGTCACCGAATTGTGAGGAAAATGTGTTTTGTTAGCCAAATTTTGAGGTTTTCAAAGGATTCTGGGTAACAGAACCTGGTAAGAGCCCCACAAGTCACCCCATCTTGGATTCCCCTAGGTCTCTAGTTTTCAAAAATGCACAGGTTTGTTAGGTTTCCCTAGGTGCCGGCTGAGTTAGAGGCCAAAATCTGCAGGTAGGCACTGTTTTCTGTGAAAAAATTTGATGTGTCCACGTTGTGTTTTGGGCCATTTCCTTTCGTGGGCGCTAGGCCTACCCAGACCTGTGAGGTACCTTTTTTATCGGGAGAATTGGGGGAACGCTGCGTGGAAGGAAATTTGTGGCTCCTCTCAGATTCCAGAACTTTCTGTCACCGAAATATGAGGAAAATGTGTTTTTTTAGCCAAATTTTGAGGTTTGCAAAGGATTCTGGGTAACAGAACCTGGTCAGAGCCCCACAAGTCACCCCATTTTGGATTCCCCTAGGTCTCTAGTTTTCAAAAATGTGCTGGTTTGCTAGGTTTCCGCAGGTGCCGGCTGAGCTAGAGGCCAAAATCCACAGGTAGGCACTGTTTTCTGTGAAAAAATGTGATGTGTCCACGTTGTGTTTTGGGCCATTTCCTTTCGTGGGCGCTAGGCCTACCCACACCAGTGAGGTACCTTTTTTATCGGGAGAATTGGGGGAACGCTGCGTGGAAGGAAATTTGTGGCTCCTCTCAGATTCCAGAACTTTCTGTCACCGAAATATGAGGAAAATGTGTTTTTTTAGCCAAATTTTGAGGTTTGCAAAGGATTCTGGGTAACAGAACCTGGTCAGAGCCCCACAAGTCACCCCATCTTGGATTCCCCTAGGTCTCTAGTTTTAGAAAATGCACAGGTTTGGTAGGGTTCCCTAATTGCCGGCTGAGCTAGAGGCCAAAATCTACAGGTAGGCACTTTGTAAAAAACACCTCTGTTTTCTGTGAAGAAATGGGATGTGTCCACGTTGTGTTTTGGGGCATTTCCTGTTGCAGGCGCTAGGCCTACCCACACAAGTGAGGTATCATTTGTATCGGGAGACTTGGTGGAACGCTGGGTGGTAGGAATTTTGTGGCTCCTCTCAGATACCAGAACTTTCTGTCACCGAATTGTGAGGAAAATGTGTTTTTTTAGCCAAATTTTGAGGTTTTCAAAGGATTCTGGGTAACAGAACCTGGTCGGATCCCCACAAGTCACCCCATTTTGGATTCCCCTAGGTGTCTAGTTTTCAAACATGTGCTGGTTTGCTCGGTTTCCGCAGGTGCCGGCTGAGTTAGAGGCCAAAATCCACAGGTAGGCACTGTTTTCTGTGAAAAAATGTGATGTGTCCACGTTGTGCTTTGGTGCATTTCCTGTCGCGGGCACTAGGCCTACCCACACAAGTGAGGTATCATTTTTATTGGGAGACTTGGGGAAACGCTGGGTGGTAGGAAATTTGTGGCTCCTCTCAGATTCCAGAACTTTCTGTCACCGAATTGTGAGGAAAATGTGTTTTGTTAGCCAAATTTTGAGGTTTTCAAAGGATTCTGGATAACAGAACCTGGTAAGAGCCCCACAAGTCACCCCATCTTGGATTCCCCTAGGTCTCTAGTTTTCAAAAATGCACAGGTTTGTTAGGTTTCCCTAGGTGCCGGCTGAGTTAGAGGCCAAAATCTGCAGGTAGGCACTGTATTCTGTGAAAGTATTTGATGTGTCCACGTTGTGTTTTGGGCCATTTCCTTTCGTGGGCGCTAGGCCTACCCGGACCAGTGAGGTACCTTTTTTATCGGGAGAATTGGGGGAACGCTGCGTGGAAGGAAATTTGTAGCTCCTCTCAGATTCCAGAACTTTCTGTCACCGAAATATGAGGAAAATGTGTTTTTTTAGCCAAATTTTGAGGTTTGCAAAGGATTCTGGGTAACAGAACCTGGTCAGAGCCCCACAAGTCACCCCATTTTGGATTCCCCTAGGTCTCTAGTTTTCAAAAATGTGCTGGTTTGCTAGGTTTCCGCAGGTGCCGGCTGAGCTAGAGGCCAAAATCCACAGGTAGGCACTGTTTTCTGTGAAAAAATGTGATGTGTCCACGTTGTGTTTTGGGCCATTTCCTTTCGTGGGCGCTAGGCCTACCCACACCACTGAGGTACCTTTTTTATCGGGAGAATTGGGGGAACGCTGCGTGGAAGGAAATTTGTGGCTCCTCTCAGATTCCAGAACTTTCTGTCACCGAAATATGAGGAAAATGTGTTTTTTTAGCCAAATTTTGAGGTTTGCAAAGGATTCTGGGTAACAGAACCTGGTCAGAGCCCCAGAAGTCACCCCATCTTGGATTCCCCTAGGTCTCTAGTTTTAGAAAATGCACAGGTTTGGTAGGGTTCCCTAATTGCCGGCTGAGCTAGAGGCCAAAATCTACAGGTAGGCACTTTGTAAAAAACACCTCTGTTTTCTGTGAAAAAATGGGATGTGTCCACGTTGTGCTTTGGGGCATTTCCTGTAGCGGGCGCTAGGCCTACCCACACAAGTGAGGTATCATTTTTATCGGGAGAATTGGGGGAACGCTGCGTGGAAGGAAATTTGTGGCTCCTCTCAGATTCCAGAACTTTCTGTCACCGAAATATGAGGAAAATGTGTTTTTTTAGCCAAATTTTGAGGTTTGCAAAGGATTCTGGGTAACAGAACCTGGTCAGAGCCCCACAAGTCACCCCATCTTGGATTCCCCTAGGTCTCTAGTTTTAAAAAATGCACAGGTTTGGTAGGGTTCCCTAATTGCCGGCTGAGCTAGAGGCCAAAATCTACAGGTAGGCACTTTGTAAAAAACACCTCTGTTTTCTGTGAAAAAATGGGATGTGTCCACGTTGTGTTTTGGGGCATTTCCTGTTGCAGGCGCTAGGCCTACCCACACAAGTGAGGTATCATTTGTATCGGGAGACTTAGTGGAACGCTGGGTGGTAGGAATTTTGTGGCTCCTCTCAGATTCCAGAACTTTCTGTCACCGAATTGTGAGGAAAATGTGTTTTTTTAGCCAAATTTTGAGGTTTTCAAAGGATTCTGGGTAACAGAACCTGGTCGGATCCCCACAAGTCACCCCATTTTGGATTCCCCTAGGTGTCTAGTTTTCAAACATGTGCTGGTTTGCTAGGTTTCCGCAGGTGCCGGCTGAGCTAGAGGCCAAAATCCACAGGTAGGCACTGTTTTCTGTGAAAAAATGTGATGTGTCCACGTTGTGCTTTGGTGCATTTCCTGTCGCGGGCACTAGGCCTACCCACACAAGTGAGGTATCATTTTTATTGGGAGACTTGGGGAAACGCTGGGTGGTAGGAAATTTGTGGCCCCTCTCAGATTCCAGAACTTTCTGTCACCGAATTGTGAGGAAAATGTGTTTTGTTAGCCAAATTTTGAGGTTTTCAAAGGATTCTGGGTAACAGAACCTGGTAAGAGCCCCACAAGTCACCCCATCTTGGATTCCCCTAGGTCTCTAGTTTTCAAAAATGCACAGGTTTGTTAGGTTTCCCTAGGTGCCGGCTGAGTTAGAGGCCAAAATCTGCAGGTAGGCACTGTTTTCTGTGAAAAAATTTGATGTGTCCACGTTGTGTTTTGGGCCATTTCCTTTCGTGGGCGCTAGGCCTACCCAGACCTGTGAGGTACCTTTTTTATCGGGAGAATTGGGGGAACGCTGCGTGGAAGGAAATTTGTGGCTCCTCTCAGATTCCAGAACTTTCTGTCACCGAAATATGAGGAAAATGTGTTTTTTTAGCCAAATTTTGAGGTTTGCAAAGGATTCTGGGTAACAGAACCTGGTCAGAGCCCCACAAGTCACCCCATTTTGGATTCCCCTAGGTCTCTAGTTTTCAAAAATGTGCTGGTTTGCTAGGTTTCCGCAGGTGCCGGCTGAGCTAGAGGCCAAAATCCACAGGTAGGCACTGTTTTCTGTGAAAAAATGTGATGTGTCCACGTTGTGTTTTGGGCCATTTCCTTTCGTGGGCGCTAGGCCTACCCAGACCTGTGAGGTACCTTTTTTATCGGGAGAATTGGGGGAACGCTGCGTGGAAGGAAATTTGTGGCTCCTCTCAGATTCCAGAACTTTCTGTCACCGAAATATGAGGAAAATGTGTTTTTTTAGCCAAATTTTGAGGTTTGCAAAGGATTCTGGGTAACAGAACCTGGTCAGAGCCCCACAAGTCACCCCATTTTGGATTCCCCTAGGTCTCTAGTTTTCAAAAATGTGCTGGTTTGCTAGGTTTCCGCAGGTGCCGGCTGAGCTAGAGGCCAAAATCCACAGGTAGGCACTGTTTTCTGTGAAAAAATGTGATGTGTCCACGTTGTGTTTTGGGCCATTTCCTTTCGTGGGCGCTAGGCCTACCCACACCAGTGAGGTACCTTTTTTATCGGGAGAATTGGGGGAACGCTGCGTGGAAGGAAATTTGTGGCTCCTCTCAGATTCCAGAACTTTCTGTCACCGAAATATGAGGAAAATGTGTTTTTTTAGCCAAATTTTGAAGTTTGCAAAGGATTCTGGGTAACAGAACCTGGTCAGAGCCCCACAAGTCACCCCATCTTGGATTCCCCTAGGTCTCTAGTTTTAGAAAATGCACAGGTTTGGTAGGGTTCCCTAATTGCCGGCTGAGCTAGAGGCCAAAATCTACAGGTAGGCACTTTGTAAAAAACACCTCTGTTTTCTGTGAAGAAATGGGATGTGTCCACGTTGTGTTTTGGGGCATTTCCTGTTGCAGGCGCTAGGCCTACCCACACAAGTGAGGTATCATTTGTATCGGGAGACTTGGTGGAACGCTGGGTGGTAGGAATTTTGTGGCTCCTCTCAGATACCAGAACTTTCTGTCACCGAATTGCGAGGAAAATGTGTTTTTTTAGCCAAATTTTGAGGTTTTCAAAGGATTCTGGGTAACAGAACCTGGTCAGAGCCCCACAAGTCACCCCATTTTGGATTCCCCTAGGTGTCTAGTTTTCAAACATGTGCTGGTTTGCTAGGTTTCCGCAGGTGCCGGCTGAGCTAGAGGCCAAAATCCACAGGTAGGCACTGTTTTCTGTGAAAAAATGTGATGTGTCCACGTTGTGCTTTGGTGCATTTCCTGTCGCGGGCACTAGGCCTACCCACACAAGTGAGGTATCATTTTTATTGGGAGACTTGGGGAAACGCTGGGTGGTAGGAAATTTGTGGCTCCTCTCAGATTCCAGAACTTTCTGTCACCGAATTGTGAGGAAAATGTGTTTTGTTAGCCAAATTTTGAGGTTTTCAAAGGATTCTGGGTAACAGAACCTGGTAAGAGCCCCACAAGTCACCCCATCTTGGATTCCCCTAGGTCTCTAGTTTTCAAAAATGCACAGGTTTGTTAGGTTTCCCTAGGTGCCGGCTGAGTTAGAGGCCAAAATCTGCAGGTAGGCACTGTTTTCTGTGAAAAAATTTGATGTGTCCACGTTGTGTTTTGGGCCATTTCCTTTCGTGGGCGCTAGGCCTACCCAGACCAGTGAGGTACCTTTTTTATCGGGAGAATTGGGGGAACGCTGCGTGGAAGGAAATTTGTGGCTCCTCTCAGATTCCAGAACTTTCTGTCACCGAAATATGAGGAAAATGTGTTTTTTTAGCCAAATTTTGAGGTTTGCAAAGGATTCTGGGTAACAGAACCTGGTCAGAGCCCCACAAGTCACCCCATTTTGGATTCCCCTAGGTCTCTAGTTTTCAAAAATGTGCTGGTTTGCTAGGTTTCCGCAGGTGCCGGCTGAGCTAGAGGCCAAAATCCACAGGTAGGCACTGTTTTCTGTGAAAAAATGTGATGTGTCCACGTTGTGTTTTAGGCCATTTCCTTTCGTGGGCGCTAGGCCTACCCACACCAGTGAGGTACCTTTTTTATCGGGAGAATTGGGGGAACGCTGCGTGGAAGGAAATTTGTGGCTCCTCTCAGATTCCAGAACTTTCTGTCACCGAAATATGAGGAAAATGTGTTTTTTTAGCCAAATTTTGAGGTTTGCAAAGGATTCTGGGTAACAGAACTTGGTCAGAGCCCCACAAGTCACCCCATCTTGGATTCCCCTAGGTCTCTAGTTTTAGAAAATGCACAGGTTTGGTACGGTTCCCTAATTGCCGGCTGAGCTAGAGGCCAAAATCTACAGGTAGGCACTTTGTAAAAAACACCTCTGTTTTCTGTGAAAAAATGGGATGTGTCCACGTTGTGTTTTGGGGCATTTCCTGTTGCAGGCGCTAGGCCTACCCACACAAGTGAGGTATCATTTGTATCGGGAGACTTGGTGGAACGCTGGGTGGTAGGAATTTTGTGGCTCCTCTCAGATTCCAGAACTTTCTGTCACCGAATTGTGAGGAAAATGTGTTTTTTTAGCCAAATTTTGAGGTTTTCAAAGGATTCTGGGTAACAGAACCTGGTCGGATCCCCACAAGTCACCCCATTTTGGATTCCCCTAGGTGTCTAGTTTTCAAACATGTGCTGGTTTGCTAGGTTTCCGCAGGTGCCGGCTGAGCTAGAGGCCAAAATCCACAGGTAGGCACTGTTTTCTGTGAAAAAATGTGATGTGTCCACGTTGTGCTTTGGTGCATTTCCTGTCGCGGGCACTAGGCCTACCCACACAAGTGAGGTATCATTTTTATTGGGAGACTTGGGGAAACGCTGGGTGGTAGGAAATTTGTGGCCCCTCTCAGATTCCAGAACTTTCTGTCACCGAATTGTGAGGAAAATGTGTTTTGTTAGCCAAATTTTGAGGTTTTCAAAGGATTCTGGGTAACAGAACCTGGTAAGAGCCCCACAAGTCACCCCATCTTGGATTCCCCTAGGTCTCTAGTTTTCAAAAATGCACAGGTTTGTTAGGTTTCCCTAGGTGCCGGCTGAGTTAGAGGCCAAAATCTGCAGGTAGGCACTGTTTTCTGTGAAAAAATTTGATGTGTCCACGTTGTGTTTTGGGCCATTTCCTTTCGTGGGCGCTAGGCCTACCCAGACCTGTGAGGTACCTTTTTTATCGGGAGAATTGGGGGAACGCTGCGTGGAAGGAAATTTGTGGCTCCTCTCAGATTCCAGAACTTTCTGTCACCGAAATATGAGGAAAATGTGTTTTTTTAGCCAAATTTTGAGGTTTGCAAAGGATTCTGGGTAACAGAACCTGGTCAGAGCCCCACAAGTCACCCCATTTTGGATTCCCCTAGGTCTCTAGTTTTCAAAAATGTGCTGGTTTGCTAGGTTTCCGCAGGTGCCGGCTGAGCTAGAGGCCAAAATCCACAGGTAGGCACTGTTTTCTGTGAAAAAATGTGATGTGTCCACGTTGTGTTTTGGGCCATTTCCTTTCGTGGGCGCTAGGCCTACCCACACCAGTGAGGTACCTTTTTTATCGGGAGAATTGGGGGAACGCTGCGTGGAAGGAAATTTGTGGCTCCTCTCAGATTCCAGAACTTTCTGTCACCGAAATATGAGGAAAATGTGTTTTTTTAGCCAAATTTTGAGGTTTGCAAAGGATTCTGGGTAACAGAACCTGGTCAGAGCCCCACAAGTCACCCCATCTTGGATTCCCCTAGGTCTCTAGTTTTAGAAAATGCACAGGTTTGGTAGGGTTCCCTAATTGCCGGCTGAGCTAGAGGCCAAAATCTACAGGTAGGCACTTTGTAAAAAACACCTCTGTTTTCTGTGAAGAAATGGGATGTGTCCACGTTGTGTTTTGGGGCATTTCCTGTTGCAGGCGCTAGGCCTACCCACACAAGTGAGGTATCATTTGTATCGGGAGACTTGGTGGAACGCTGGGTGGTAGGAATTTTGTGGCTCCTCTCAGATACCAGAACTTTCTGTCACCGAATTGTGAGGAAAATGTGTTTTTTTAGCCAAATTTTGAGGTTTTCAAAGGATTCTGGGTAACAGAACCTGGTCGGATCCCCACAAGTCACCCCATTTTGGATTCCCCTAGGTGTCTAGTTTTCAAACATGTGCTGGTTTGCTCGGTTTCCGCAGGTGCCGGCTGAGTTAGAGGCCAAAATCCACAGGTAGGCACTGTTTTCTGTGAAAAAATGTGATGTGTCCACGTTGTGCTTTGGTGCATTTCCTGTCGCGGGCACTAGGCCTACCCACACAAGTGAGGTATCATTTTTATTGGGAGACTTGGGGAAACGCTGGGTGGTAGGAAATTTGTGGCTCCTCTCAGATTCCAGAACTTTCTGTCACCGAATTGTGAGGAAAATGTGTTTTGTTAGCCAAATTTTGAGGTTTTCAAAGGATTCTGGATAACAGAACCTGGTAAGAGCCCCACAAGTCACCCCATCTTGGATTCCCCTAGGTCTCTAGTTTTCAAAAATGCACAGGTTTGTTAGGTTTCCCTAGGTGCCGGCTGAGTTAGAGGCCAAAATCTGCAGGTAGGCACTGTATTCTGTGAAAGTATTTGATGTGTCCACGTTGTGTTTTGGGCCATTTCCTTTCGTGGGCGCTAGGCCTACCCGGACCAGTGAGGTACCTTTTTTATCGGGAGAATTGGGGGAACGCTGCGTGGAAGGAAATTTGTAGCTCCTCTCAGATTCCAGAACTTTCTGTCACCGAAATATGAGGAAAATGTGTTTTTTTAGCCAAATTTTGAGGTTTGCAAAGGATTCTGGGTAACAGAACCTGGTCAGAGCCCCACAAGTCACCCCATTTTGGATTCCCCTAGGTCTCTAGTTTTCAAAAATGTGCTGGTTTGCTAGGTTTCCGCAGGTGCCGGCTGAGCTAGAGGCCAAAATCCACAGGTAGGCACTGTTTTCTGTGAAAAAATGTGATGTGTCCACGTTGTGTTTTGGGCCATTTCCTTTCGTGGGCGCTAGGCCTACCCACACCACTGAGGTACCTTTTTTATCGGGAGAATTGGGGGAACGCTGCGTGGAAGGAAATTTGTGGCTCCTCTCAGATTCCAGAACTTTCTGTCACCGAAATATGAGGAAAATGTGTTTTTTTAGCCAAATTTTGAGGTTTGCAAAGGATTCTGGGTAACAGAACCTGGTCAGAGCCCCAGAAGTCACCCCATCTTGGATTCCCCTAGGTCTCTAGTTTTAGAAAATGCACAGGTTTGGTAGGGTTCCCTAATTGCCGGCTGAGCTAGAGGCCAAAATCTACAGGTAGGCACTTTGTAAAAAACACCTCTGTTTTCTGTGAAAAAATGGGATGTGTCCACGTTGTGCTTTGGGGCATTTCCTGTAGCGGGCGCTAGGCCTACCCACACAAGTGAGGTATCATTTTTATCGGGAGAATTGGGGGAACGCTGCGTGGAAGGAAATTTGTGGCTCCTCTCAGATTCCAGAACTTTCTGTCACCGAAATATGAGGAAAATGTGTTTTTTTAGCCAAATTTTGAGGTTTGCAAAGGATTCTGGGTAACAGAACCTGGTCAGAGCCCCACAAGTCACCCCATCTTGGATTCCCCTAGGTCTCTAGTTTTAAAAAATGCACAGGTTTGGTAGGGTTCCCTAATTGCCGGCTGAGCTAGAGGCCAAAATCTACAGGTAGGCACTTTGTAAAAAACACCTCTGTTTTCTGTGAAAAAATGGGATGTGTCCACGTTGTGTTTTGGGGCATTTCCTGTTGCAGGCGCTAGGCCTACCCACACAAGTGAGGTATCATTTGTATCGGGAGACTTAGTGGAACGCTGGGTGGTAGGAATTTTGTGGCTCCTCTCAGATTCCAGAACTTTCTGTCACCGAATTGTGAGGAAAATGTGTTTTTTTAGCCAAATTTTGAGGTTTTCAAAGGATTCTGGGTAACAGAACCTGGTCGGATCCCCACAAGTCACCCCATTTTGGATTCCCCTAGGTGTCTAGTTTTCAAACATGTGCTGGTTTGCTAGGTTTCCGCAGGTGCCGGCTGAGCTAGAGGCCAAAATCCACAGGTAGGCACTGTTTTCTGTGAAAAAATGTGATGTGTCCACGTTGTGCTTTGGTGCATTTCCTGTCGCGGGCACTAGGCCTACCCACACAAGTGAGGTATCATTTTTATTGGGAGACTTGGGGAAACGCTGGGTGGTAGGAAATTTGTGGCCCCTCTCAGATTCCAGAACTTTCTGTCACCGAATTGTGAGGAAAATGTGTTTTGTTAGCCAAATTTTGAGGTTTTCAAAGGATTCTGGGTAACAGAACCTGGTAAGAGCCCCACAAGTCACCCCATCTTGGATTCCCCTAGGTCTCTAGTTTTCAAAAATGCACAGGTTTGTTAGGTTTCCCTAGGTGCCGGCTGAGTTAGAGGCCAAAATCTGCAGGTAGGCACTGTTTTCTGTGAAAAAATTTGATGTGTCCACGTTGTGTTTTGGGCCATTTCCTTTCGTGGGCGCTAGGCCTACCCAGACCTGTGAGGTACCTTTTTTATCGGGAGAATTGGGGGAACGCTGCGTGGAAGGAAATTTGTGGCTCCTCTCAGATTCCAGAACTTTCTGTCACCGAAATATGAGGAAAATTTGTTTTTTTAGCCAAATTTTGAGGTTTGCAAAGGATTCTGGGTAACAGAACCTGGTCAGAGCCCCACAAGTCACCCCATTTTGGATTCCCCTAGGTCTCTAGTTTTCAAAAATGTGCTGGTTTGCTAGGTTTCCGCAGGTGCCGGCTGAGCTAGAGGCCAAAATCCACAGGTAGGCACTGTTTTCTGTGAAAAAATGTGATGTGTCCACGTTGTGTTTTGGGCCATTTCCTTTCGTGGGCGCTAGGCCTACCCAGACCTGTGAGGTACCTTTTTTATCGGGAGAATTGGGGGAACGCTGCGTGGAAGGAAATTTGTGGCTCCTCTCAGATTCCAGAACTTTCTGTCACCGAAATATGAGGAAAATGTGTTTTTTTAGCCAAATTTTGAGGTTTGCAAAGGATTCTGGGTAACAGAACCTGGTCAGAGCCCCACAAGTCACCCCATTTTGGATTCCCCTAGGTCTCTAGTTTTCAAAAATGTGCTGGTTTGCTAGGTTTCCGCAGGTGCCGGCTGAGCTAGAGGCCAAAATCCACAGGTAGGCACTGTTTTCTGTGAAAAAATGTGATGTGTCCACGTTGTGTTTTGGGCCATTTCCTTTCGTGGGCGCTAGGCCTACCCACACCAGTGAGGTACCTTTTTTATCGGGAGAATTGGGGGAACGCTGCGTGGAAGGAAATTTGTGGCTCCTCTCAGATTCCAGAACTTTCTGTCACCGAAATATGAGGAAAATGTGTTTTTTTAGCCAAATTTTGAAGTTTGCAAAGGATTCTGGGTAACAGAACCTGGTCAGAGCCCCACAAGTCACCCCATCTTGGATTCCCCTAGGTCTCTAGTTTTAGAAAATGCACAGGTTTGGTAGGGTTCCCTAATTGCCGGCTGAGCTAGAGGCCAAAATCTACAGGTAGGCACTTTGTAAAAAACACCTCTGTTTTCTGTGAAGAAATGGGATGTGTCCACGTTGTGTTTTGGGGCATTTCCTGTTGCAGGCGCTAGGCCTACCCACACAAGTGAGGTATCATTTGTATCGGGAGACTTGGTGGAACGCTGGGTGGTAGGAATTTTGTGGCTCCTCTCAGATACCAGAACTTTCTGTCACCGAATTGCGAGGAAAATGTGTTTTTTTAGCCAAATTTTGAGGTTTTCAAAGGATTCTGGGTAACAGAACCTGGTCGGATCCCCACAAGTCACCCCTTTTTGGATTCCCCTAGGTGTCTAGTTTTCAAACATGTGCTGGTTTGCTAGGTTTCCGCAGGTGCCGGCTGAGCTAGAGGCCAAAATCCACAGGTAGGCACTGTTTTCTGTGAAAAAATGTGATGTGTCCACGTTGTGCTTTGGTGCATTTCCTGTCGCGGGCACTAGGCCTACCCACACAAGTGAGGTATCATTTTTATTGGGAGACTTGGGGAAACGCTGGGTGGTAGGAAATTTGTGGCCCCTCTCAGATTCCAGAACTTTCTGTCACCGAATTGTGAGGAAAATGTGTTTTGTTAGCCAAATTTTGAGGTTTTCAAAGGATTCTGGGTAACAGAACCTGGTAAGAGCCCCACAAGTCACCCCATCTTGGATTCCCCTAGGTCTCTAGTTTTCAAAAATGCACAGGTTTGTTAGGTTTCCCTAGGTGCCGGCTGAGTTAGAGGCCAAAATCTGCAGGTAGGCACTGTTTTCTGTGAAAAAATTTGATGTGTCCACGTTGTGTTTTGGGCCATTTCCTTTCGTGGGCGCTAGGCCTACCCAGACCTGTGAGGTACCTTTTTTATCGGGAGAATTGGGGGAACGCTGCGTGGAAGGAAATTTGTGGCTCCTCTCAGATTCCAGAACTTTCTGTCACCGAAATATGAGGAAAATGTGTTTTTTTAGCCAAATTTTGAGGTTTGCAAAGGATTCTGGGTAACAGAACCTGGTCAGAGCCCCACAAGTCACCCCATTTTGGATTCCCCTAGGTCTCTAGTTTTCAAAAATGTGCTGGTTTGCTAGGTTTCCGCAGGTGCCGGCTGAGCTAGAGGCCAAAATCCACAGGTAGGCACTGTTTTCTGTGAAAAAATGTGATGTGTCCACGTTGTGTTTTGGGCCATTTCCTTTCGTGGGCGCTAGGCCTACCCAGACCTGTGAGGTACCTTTTTTATCGGGAGAATTGGGGGAACGCTGCGTGGAAGGAAATTTGTGGCTCCTCTCAGATTCCAGAACTTTCTGTCACCGAAATATGAGGAAAATGTGTTTTTTTAGCCAAATTTTGAGGTTTGCAAAGGATTCTGGGTAACAGAACCTGGTCAGAGCCCCACAAGTCACCCCATTTTGGATTCCCCTAGGTCTCTAGTTTTCAAAAATGTGCTGGTTTGCTAGGTTTCCGCAGGTGCCGGCTGAGCTAGAGGCCAAAATCCACAGGTAGGCACTGTTTTCTGTGAAAAAATGTGATGTGTCCACGTTGTGTTTTGGGCCATTTCCTTTCGTGGGCGCTAGGCCTACCCACACCAGTGAGGTACCTTTTTTATCGGGAGAATTGGGGGAACGCTGCGTGGAAGGAAATTTGTGGCTCCTCTCAGATTCCAGAACTTTCTGTCACCGAAATATGAGGAAAATGTGTTTTTTTAGCCAAATTTTGAGGTTTGCAAAGGATTCTGGGTAACAGAACCTGGTCAGAGCCCCACAAGTCACCCCATCTTGGATTCCCCTAGGTCTCTAGTTTTAGAAAATGCACAGGTTTGGTAGGGTTCCCTAATTGCCGGCTGAGCTAGAGGCCAAAATCTACAGGTAGGCACTTTGTAAAAAACACCTCTGTTTTCTGTGAAGAAATGGGATGTGTCCACGTTGTGTTTTGGGGCATTTCCTGTTGCAGGCGCTAGGCCTACCCACACAAGTGAGGTATCATTTGTATCGGGAGACTTGGTGGAATGCTGGGTGGTAGGAATTTTGTGGCTCCTCTCAGATACCAGAACTTTCTGTCACCGAATTGCGAGGAAAAGTTGTTTTTTTAGCCAAATTTTGAGGTTTTCAAAGGATTCTGGGTAACAGAACCTGGTCGGATCCCCACAAGTCACCCCTTTTTGGATTCCCCTAGGTGTCTAGTTTTCAAACATGTGCTGGTTTGCTCGGTTTCCGCAGGTGCCGGCTGAGCTAGAGGCCAAAATCCACAGGTAGGCACTGTTTTCTGTGAAAAAATGTGATGTGTCCACGTTGTGCTTTGGTGCATTTCCTGTCGCGGGCACTAGGCCTACCCACACAAGTGAGGTATCATTTTTATTGGGAGACTTGGGGAAACGCTGGGTGGTAGGAAATTTGTGGCTCCTCTCAGATTCCAGAACTTTCTGTCACCGAATTGTGAGGAAATTTGTGTTTTGTTAGCCAAATTTTGAGGTTTTCAAAGGATTCTGGATAACAGAACCTGGTAAGAGCCCCACAAGTCACCCCATCTTGGATTCCCCTAGGTCTCTAGTTTTCAAAAATGCACAGGTTTGTTAGGTTTCCCTAGGTGCCGGCTGAGTTAGAGGCCAAAATCTGCAGGTAGGCACTGTATTCTGTGAAAGTATTTGATGTGTCCACGTTGTGTTTTGGGCCATTTCCTTTCGTGGGCGCTAGGCCTACCCGGACCAGTGAGGTACCTTTTTTATCGGGAGAATTGGGGGAACGCTGCGTGGAAGGAAATTTGTAGCTCCTCTCAGATTCCAGAACTTTCTGTCACCGAAATATGAGGAAAATGTGTTTTTTTAGCCAAATTTTGAGGTTTGCAAAGGATTCTGGGTAACAGAACCTGGTCAGAGCCCCACAAGTCACCCCATTTTGGATTCCCCTAGGTCTCTAGTTTTCAAAAATGTGCTGGTTTGCTAGGTTTCCGCAGGTGCCGGCTGAGCTAGAGGCCAAAATCCACAGGTAGGCACTGTTTTCTGTGAAAAAATGTGATGTGTCCACGTTGTGTTTTGGGCCATTTCCTTTCGTGGGCGCTAGGCCTACCCACACCACTGAGGTACCTTTTTTATCGGGAGAATTGGGGGAACGCTGCGTGGAAGGAAATTTGTGGCTCCTCTCAGATTCCAGAACTTTCTGTCACCGAAATATGAGGAAAATGTGTTTTTTTAGCCAAATTTTGAGGTTTGCAAAGGATTCTGGGTAACAGAACCTGGTCAGAGCCCCAGAAGTCACCCCATCTTGGATTCCCCTAGGTCTCTAGTTTTAGAAAATGCACAGGTTTGGTAGGGTTCCCTAATTGCCGGCTGAGCTAGAGGCCAAAATCTACAGGTAGGCACTTTGTAAAAAACACCTCTGTTTTCTGTGAAAAAATGGGATGTGTCCACGTTGTGCTTTGGGGCATTTCCTGTAGCGGGCGCTAGGCCTACCCACACAAGTGAGGTATCATTTTTATCGGGAGAATTGGGGGAACGCTGCGTGGAAGGAAATTTGTGGCTCCTCTCAGATTCCAGAACTTTCTGTCACCGAAATATGAGGAAAATGTGTTTTTTTAGCCAAATTTTGAGGTTTGCAAAGGATTCTGGGTAACAGAACCTGGTCAGAGCCCCACAAGTCACCCCATCTTGGATTCCCCTAGGTCTCTAGTTTTAAAAAATGCACAGGTTTGGTAGGGTTCCCTAATTGCCGGCTGAGCTAGAGGCCAAAATCTACAGGTAGGCACTTTGTAAAAAAACACCTCTGTTTTCTGTGAAAAAATGGGATGTGTCCACGTTGTGTTTTGGGGCATTTCCTGTTGCAGGCGCTAGGCCTACCCACACAAGTGATGTATCATTTGTATCGGGAGACTTAGTGGAACGCTGGGTGGTAGGAATTTTGTGGCTCCTCTCAGATTCCAGAACTTTCTGTCACCGAATTGTGAGGAAAATGTGTTTTTTTAGCCAAATTTTGAGGTTTTCAAAGGATTCTGGGTAACAGAACCTGGTCGGATCCCCACAAGTCACCCCATTTTGGATTCCCCTAGGTGTCTAGTTTTCAAACATGTGCTGGTTTGCTAGGTTTCCGCAGGTGCCGGCTGAGCTAGAGGCCAAAATCCACAGGTAGGCACTGTTTTCTGTGAAAAAATGTGATGTGTCCACGTTGTGCTTTGGTGCATTTCCTGTCGCGGGCACTAGGCCTACCCACACAAGTGAGGTATCATTTTTATTGGGAGACTTGGGGAAACGCTGGGTGGTAGGAAATTTGTGGCTCCTCTCAGATTCCAGAACTTTCTGTCACCGAATTGTGAGGAAAATGTGTTTTGTTAGCCAAATTTTGAGGTTTTCAAAGGATTCTGGGTAACAGAACCTGGTAAGAGCCCCACAAGTCACCCCATCTTGGATTCCCCTAGGTCTCTAGTTTTCAAAAATGCACAGGTTTGTTAGGTTTCCCTAGGTGCCGGCTGAGTTAGAGGCCAAAATCTGCAGATAGGCACTGTTTTCTGTGAAAATATTTGATGTGTCCACGTTGTGTTTTGGGCCATTTCCTTTCGTGGGCGCTAGGCCTACCCACACCAGTGAGGTACCTTTTTTATCGGGAGAATTGGGGGAACGCTGCGTGGAAGGAAATTTGTAGCTCCTCTCAGATTCCAGAACTTTCTGTCACCGAAATATGAGGAAAATGTGTTTTTTTAGCCAAATTTTGAGGTTTGCAAAGGATTCTGGGTAACAGAACCTGGTCAGAGCCCCACAAGTCACCCCATTTTGGATTCCCCTAGGTCTCTAGTTTTCAAAAATGTGCTGGTTTGCTAGGTTTCCGCAGGTGCCGGCTGAGCTAGATGCCAAAATCCACAGGTAGGCACTGTTTTCTGTGAAAAAATGTGATGTGTCCACGTTGTGTTTTGGGCCATTTCCTTTCGTGGGCGCTAGGCCTACCCACACCAGTGAGGTACCTTTTTTATCGGGAGAATTGGGGGAACGCTGCGTGGAAGGAAATTTGTGGCTCCTCTCAGATTCCAGAACTTTCTGTCACCGAAATATGAGGAAAATGTGTTTTTTTAGCCAAATTTTGAGGTTTGCAAAGGATTCTGGGTAACAGAACCTGGTCAGAGACCCACAAGTCACCCCATCTTGGATTCCCCTAGGTCTCTAGTTTTAGAAAATGCAAAGGTTTGGTAGGGTTCCCTAATTGCCGGCTGAGCTAGAGGCCAAAATCTACAGGTAGGCACTTTGTAAAAAACACCTCTGTTTTCTGTGAAAAAATGGATGTGTCCACGTTGTGTTTTGGGGCATTTCCTGTTGCAGGCGCTAGGCCTACCCACACAAGTGAGGTATCATTTGTATCGGGAGACTTGGTGGAACGCTGGGTGGTAGGAATTTTGTGGCTCCTCTCAGATTCCAGAACTTTCTGTCACCGAATTGTGAGGAAAATGTGTTTTTTTAGCCAAATGTTGAGGTTTTCAAAGGATTCTGGGTAACAGAACCTGGTCGGATCCCCACAAGTCACCCCATTTTGGATTCCCCTAGGTGTCTAGTTTTCAAACATGTGCTGGTTTGCTAGGTTTCCGCAGGTGCCGGCTGAGCTAGAGGCCAAAATCCACAGGTAGGCACTGTTTTCTGTGAAAAAATGTGATGTGTCCACGTTGTGCTTTGGTGCATTTCCTGTCGCGGGCACTAGGCCTACCCACACAAGTGAGGTATCATTTTTATTGGGAGACTTGGGGAAACGCTGGGTGGTAGGAAATTTGTGGCTCCTCTCAGATTCCAGAACTTTCTGTCACCGAATTGTGAGGAAAATGTGTTTTGTTAGCCAAATTTTGAGGTTTTCAAAGGATTCTGGGTAACAGAACCTGGTAAGAGCCCCACAAGTCACCCCATCTTGGATTCCCCTAGGTCTCTAGTTTTCAAAAATGCACAGGTTTGTTAGGTTTCCCTAGGTGCCGGCTGAGTTAGAGGCCAAAATCTGCAGGTAGGCACTGTTTTCTGTGAAAGTATTTGATGTGTCCACGTTGTGTTTTGGGCCATTTCCTTTCGTGGGCGCTAGGCCTACCCAGACCAGTGAGGTACCTTTTTTATCGGGAGAATTGGGGGAACGCTGCGTGGAAGGAAATTTGTAGCTCCTCTCAGATTCCAGAACTTTCTGTCACCGAAATATGAGGAAAATGTGTTTTTTTAGCCACATTTTGAGGTTTGCAAAGGATTCTGGGTAACAGAACCTGGTCAGAGCCCCACAAGTCACCCCATTTTGGATTCCCCTAGGTCTCTAGTTTTCAAAAATGTGCTGGTTTGCTAGGTTTCCGCAGGTGCCGGCTGAGCTAGAGGCCAAAATCCACAGGTAGGCACTGTTTTCTGTGAAAAAATGTGATGTGTCCACGTTGTGTTTTGGGCCATTTCCTTTCGTGGGCGCTAGGCCTACCCACACCAGTGAGGTACCTTTTTTATCGGGAGAATTGGGGGAACGCTGCGTGGAAGGAAATTTGTGGCTCCTCTCAGATTCCAGAACTTTCTGTCACCGAAATATGAGGAAAATGTGTTTTTTTAGCCAAATTTTGAGGTTTGCAAAGGATTCTGGGTAACAGAACCTGGTCAGAGCCCCACAAGTCACCCCATCTTGGATTCCCCTAGGTCTCTAGTTTTAAAAAATGCACAGGTTTGGTAGGGTTCCCTAATTGCCGGCTGAGCTAGAGGCCAAAATCTACAGGTAGGCACTTTGTAAAAAACACCTCTGTTTTCTGTGAAAAAATGGGATGTGTCCACGTTGTGTTTTGGGGCATTTCCTGTTGCAGGCGCTAGGCCTACCCACACAAGTGAGGTATCATTTGTATCGGGAGACTTAGTGGAACGCTGGGTGGTAGGAATTTTGTGGCTCCTCTCAGATTCCAGAACTTTCTGTCACCGAATTGTGAGGAAAATGTGTTTTTTTAGCCAAATTTTGAGGTTTTCAAAGGATTCTGGGTAACAGAACCTGGTCGGATCCCCACAAGTCACCCCATTTTGGATTCCCCTAGGTGTCTAGTTTTCAAACATGTGCTGGTTTGCTAGGTTTCCGCAGGTGCCGGCTGAGCTAGAGGCCAAAATCCACAGGTAGGCACTGTTTTCTGTGAAAAAATGTGATGTGTCCACGTTGTGCTTTGGTGCATTTCCTGTCGCGGGCACTAGGCCTACCCACACAAGTGAGGTATCATTTTTATTGGGAGACTTGGGGAAACGCTGGGTGGTAGGAAATTTGTGGCTCCTCTCAGATTCCAGAACTTTCTGTCACCGAATTGTGAGGAAAATGTGTTTTGTTAGCCAAATTTTGAGGTTTTCAAAGGATTCTGGGTAACAGAACCTGGTAAGAGCCCCACAAGTCACCCCATCTTGGATTCCCCTAGGTCTCTAGTTTTCAAAAATGCACAGGTTTGTTAGGTTTCCCTAGGTGCCGGCTGAGTTAGAGGCCAAAATCTGCAGGTAGGCACTGTTTTCTGTGAAAATATTTGATGTGTCCACGTTGTGTTTTGGGCCATTTCCTTTCGTGGGCGCTAGGCCTACCCAGACCAGTGAGGTACCTTTTTTATCGGGAGAATTGGGGGAACGCTGCGTGGAAGGAAATTTGTAGCTCCTCTCAGATTCCAGAACTTTCTGTCACCGAAATATGAGGAAAATGTGTTTTTTTAGCCAAATTTTGAGGTTTGCAAAGGATTCTGGGTAACAGAACCTGGTCAGAGCCCCACAAGTCATCCCATTTTGGTTTCCCCTAGGTCTCTAGTTTTCAAAAATGTGCTGGTTTGCTAGGTTTCCGCAGGTGCCGGCTGAGTTAGAGGCCAAAATCTGCAGGTAGGCACTGTTTTCTGTGAAAATATTTGATGTGTCCACGTTGTGTTTTGGGCCATTTCCTTTCGTGGGCGCTTGGCCTACCCAGACCAGTGAGGTACCTTTTTTATCAGGAGAATTGGGGGAACGCTGCGTGGAAGGAAATTTGTAGCTCCTCTCAGATTCCAGAACTTTCTGTCACCGAAATATGAGGAAAATGTGTTTTTTTAGCCAAATTTTGAGGTTTTCAAAGGATTCTGGGTAACAGAACCTGGTCGGATCCCCACAAGTCACCCCATTTTGGATTCCCCTAGGTGTCTAGTTTTCAAACATGTGCTGGTTTGCTAGGTTTCCGCAGGTGCCGGCTGAGCTAGAGGCCAAAATCCACAGGTAGGCACTGTTTTCTGTGAAAAAATGTGATGTGTCCACGTTGTGCTTTGGTGCATTTCCTGTCGCGGGCACTAGGCCTACCCACACAAGTGAGGTATCATTTTTATTGGGAGACTTGGGGAAACGCTGGGTGGTAGGAAATTTGTGGCTCCTCTCAGATTCCAGAACTTTCTGTCACCGAATTGTGAGGAAAATGTGTTTTTTAAGCCAAATTTTGAGGTTTTCAAAGGATTCTGGGTAACAGAACCTGGTAAGAGCCCCACAAGTCACCCCATCTTGGATTCCCCTAGGTCTCTAGTTTTCAAAAATGCACAGGTTTGTTAGGTTTCCCAAGGTGCCGGCTGAGTTAGAGGCCAAAATCTGCAGGTAGGCACTGTATTCTGTGAAAGTATTTGATGTGTCCACGTTGTGTTTTGGGCCATTTCCTTTCGTGGGCGCTAGGCCTACCCAGACCAGTGAGGTACCTTTTTTATCGGGAGAATTGGGGGAACGCTGCGTGGAAGGAAATTTGTAGCTCCTCTCAGATTCCAGAACTTTCTGTCACCGAAATATGAGGAAAATGTGTTTTTTTAGCCAAATTTTGAGGTTTTCAAAGGATTCTGGGTAACAGAACCTGGTAAGAGCCCCACAAGTCACCCCATCTTGGATTCCCCTAGGTCTCTAGTTTTCAAAAATGCACAGGTTTGTTAGGTTTCCCTAGGTGCCGGCTGAGTTAGAGGCCAAAATCTGCAGGTAGGCACTGTTTTCTGTGAAAATATTTGATGTGTCCACGTTGTGTTTTGGGCCATTTCCTTTCGTGGGCGCTAGGCCTACCCACACCAGTGAGGTACCTTTTTTATCGGGAGAATTGGGGGAACGCTGCGTGGAAGGAAATTTGTAGCTCCTCTCAGATTCCAGAACTTTCTGTCACCGAAATATGAGGAAAATGTGTTTTTTTAGCCAAATTTTGAGGTTTGCAAAGGATTCTGGGTAACAGAACCTGGTCAGAGCCCCACAAGTCACCCCATTTTGGATTCCCCTAGGTCTCTAGTTTTCAAAAATGTGCTGGTTTGCTAGGTTTCCGCAGGTGCCGGCTGAGCTAGAGGCCAAAATCCACAGGTAGGCACTGTTTTCTGTGAAAAAATGTGATGTGTCCACGTTGTGTTTTGGGCCATTTCCTTTCGTGGGCGCTAGGCCTACCCACACCAGTGAGGTACCTTTTTTATCGGGAGAATTGGGGGAACGCTGCGTGGAAGGAAATTTGTGGCTCCTCTCAGATTCCAGAACTTTCTGTCACCGAAATATGAGGAAAATGTGTTTTTTTAGCCAAATTTTGAGGTTTGCAAAGGATTCTGGGTAACAGAACCTGGTCAGAGCCCCAGAAGTCACCCCATCTTGGATTCCCCTAGGTCTCTAGTTTTAGAAAATGCACAGGTTTGGTAGGGTTCCCTAATTGCCGGCTGAGCTAGAGGCCAAAATCTACAGGTAGGCACTTTGTAAAAAACACCTCTGTTTTCTGTGAAAAAATGGGATGTGTCCACGTTGTGCTTTGGGGCATTTCCTGTAGCGGGCGCTAGGCCTACTCACACAAGTGAGGTATCATTTTTATCGGGAGAATTGGGGGAACGCTGCGTGGAAGGAAATTTGTGGCTCCTCTCAGATTCCAGAACTTTCTGTCACCGAAATATGAGGAAAATGTGTTTTTTTAGCCAAATTTTGAGGTTTGCAAAGGATTCTGGGTAACAGAACCTGGTCAGAGCCCCACAAGTCACCCCATCTTGGATTCCCCTAGGTCTCTAGTTTTAAAAAATGCACAGGTTTGGTAGGGTTCCCTAATTGCCGGCTGAGCTAGAGGCCAAAATCTACAGGTAGGCACTTTGTAAAAAAACACCTCTGTTTTCTGTGAAAAAATGGGATGTGTCCACGTTGTGTTTTGGGGCATTTCCTGTTGCAGGCGCTAGGCCTACCCACACAAGTGAGGTATCATTTGTATCGGGAGACTTAGTGGAACGCTGGGTGGTAGGAATTTTGTGGCTCCTCTCAGATTCCAGAACTTTCTGTCACCGAATTGTGAGGAAAATGTGTTTTTTTAGCCAAATTTTGAGGTTTTCAAAGGATTCTGGGTAACAGAACCTGGTCGGGTCCCCACAAGTCACCCCATTTTGGATTCCCCTAGGTGTCTAGTTTTCAAACATGTGCTGGTTTGCTAGGTTTCCGCAGGTGCCGGCTGAGCTAGAGGCCAAAATCCACAGGTAGGCACTGTTTTCTGTGAAAAAATGTGATGTGTCCACGTTGTGCTTTGGTGCATTTCCTGTCGCGGGCACTAGGCCTACCCACACAAGTGAGGTATCATTTTTATTGGGAGACTTGGGGAAACGCTGGGTGGTAGGAAATTTGTGGCTCCTCTCAGATTCCAGAACTTTCTGTCACCGAATTGTGAGGAAAATGTGTTTTGTTAGCCAAATTTTGAGGTTTTCAAAGGATTCTGGGTAACAGAACCTGGTAAGAGCCCCACAAGTCACCCCATCTTGGATTCCCCTAGGTCTCTAGTTTTCAAAAATGCACAGGTTTGTTAGGTTTCCCTAGGTGCCGGCTGAGTTAGAGGCCAAAATCTGCAGGTAGGCACTGTTTTCTGTGAAAATATTTGGGGCCTTATTTATACTTTTTGGTGCAAAACTGCACTAAGGCAGTTTTGCCCCAAAACGTTTTGCACCGGCTTGCAACATTTTTTAGCACCAGCTGGGCACCATATTTATGGAATGGTGCAAGCCGGTGCAAAGGGTAGGCTAGCTTAAAAAAAAAATTACATTAGGCAGTTTTGAGTCAAAATAAATGATTCTGAGCAGATTAGCATCATTTTTTGACGCTAAGGGGCGTATTTATACTCTGTTTGCAATGAATTAGCGTCATTTTATTTTTACTCTAATTCAGTGCAAAACTAACTCCATATTTATACTTTCGTGCTAGACCCGTCTAGCACCAAATTTATGGAGATAAAGTCATTTTTTGGAAGTGGAAACCTACCTTGCCTTAATGAGATGCAAGGTAGGCGTTCCCGTGCAAAAAAATGACTCTATGGCCTTAACACCATATTTATACTCCCATGTAAAAATGGTGCAAAGGAGGGAGGAAGGGTCAAAAAATGGGGCAAAGCTTGCTTTGCCCCATTTTTTAAGACCTGGGTCAGGGCAGGTCTTAGAGGACCTGTGGCCCTATTTCCATGGTGGAACACCATGGAATAAGCCCAGAGGTGCCCTCCCTAGGCCCTAGGGGCACCCCCACCCACACTAGAGGGACTGCGAGGATGGGGGACCCCATCCCAGGTAAGTACAGGTAAGTGCATTTTATTTTTGAAAGTGCCATAGGGGGCCCTGAAATGGGCCCCCATATATGGCACCGGGTGCAATGGCCATGCCCAGGGGACCCCTGTCCTCTGTGCTGGCCACTGGGGTGGTGGGCATGACTCCTGCCTTTCCTAAGGCAGGAGTCATGCGGCATGGTAGGTTTAGCACCATAAAATGACGCTAATCTGGTTAGAGTCATTTATTTTTACTCTAACCTGCCTAAAGCCATTTTTTGGTGCTAAACCCTCTTCTTCTATACTGCCAGCCCCAACCGCCTAAAGTCATTTTTTTAAACTCTAGCCTACCCTTTGCACCGGCTTGCACCATTCCATAAATATGGTGCCCGGCTGGTGCACAGAAATGGTGCAAGCCGGTGCTCAACTTTTTGGTGCAAAACTGAGTTAGTGCAGTTTTGCAGCAAAAAGTATAAATAAGGGCCAATATTTTGTAAGTTTGCGCCACTTTTGTGTCATAAAATGACGTTAATGCAGTGCAAAAAAAGTTTAAATAAGGGCCTTGGTGCTAGATGGGTCTAGCACCAAAGTATAAATATGGAGTTAGTTTTGCACCGAATTAGAGTTAAAAAAAATGACACTAATTCGGTGCAAACAGAGTATAAATACGCCGCAGAGTATAAATATGCCCCTAAATATGGTGTTAAGGCCATAGAGTCATTTTTTGCACGGGAACGCCTACCTTGAATCTCATTAAGGCAAAGTAGGACTCCACTTTCAAAAAATGACTTTAACTCCATAAATTTGGTGCTAGAGGGGTCTAGCACCAAAGTATAAATATGGAGTTAGATTTGCACCGAATTAGAGTTAAAAAAAATGACACTAATTTGGTGCAAACAGAGTATAAATATGCCCCTTGATGTGTCCACGTTGTGTTTTGGGCCATTTCCTTTCGTGGGCGCTAGGCCTACCCACACCAGTGAGGTACCTTTTTTATCGGGAGAATTGGGGGAACGCTGCGTGGAAGGAAATTTGTAGCTCCTCTCAGATTCCAGAACTTTCTGTCACCGAAATATGAGGAAAATGTGTTTTTTTAGCCAAATTTTGAGGTTTGCAAAGGATTCTGGGTAACAGAACCTGGTCAGAGCCCCACAAGTCATCCCATTTTGGATTCCCCTAGGTCTCTAGTTTTCAAAAATGTGCTGGTTTGCTAGGTTTCCGCAGGTGCCGGCTGAGTTAGAGGCCAAAATCTGCAGGTAGGCACTGTTTTCTGTGAAAATATTTGATGTGTCCACGTTGTGTTTTGGGCCATTTCCTTTCGTGGGCGCTAGGCCTACCCAGACCAGTGAGGTACCTTTTTTATCAGGAGAATTGGGGGAACGCTGCGTAGAAGGAAATTTGTAGCTCCTCTCAGATTCCAGAACTTTCTGTCACCGAAATATGAGGAAAATGTGTTTTTTTAGCCAAATTTTGAGGTTTTCAAAGGATTCTGGGTAACAGAACCTGGTCGGATCCCCACAAGTCACCCCATTTTGGATTCCCCTAGGTGTCTAGTTTTCAAACATGTGCTGGTTTGCTAGGTTTCCGCAGGTGCCGGCTGAGCTAGAGGCCAAAATCCACAGGTAGGCACTGTTTTCTGTGAAAAAATGTGATGTGTCCACGTTGTGCTTTGGTGCATTTCCTGTCGCGGGCACTAGGCCTACCCACACAAGTGAGGTATCATTTTTATTGGGAGACTTGGGGAAACGCTGGGTGGTAGGAAATTTGTGGCTCCTCTCAGATTCCAGAACTTTCTGTCACCGAATTGTGAGGAAAATGTGTTTTTTAAGCCAAATTTTGAGGTTTTCAAAGGATTCTGGGTAACAGAACCTGGTAAGAGCCCCACAAGTCACCCCATCTTGGATTCCCCTAGGTCTCTAGTTTTCAAAAATGCACAGGTTTGTTAGGTTTCCCTAGGTGCCGGCTGAGTTAGAGGCCAAAATCTGCAGGTAGGCACTGTATTCTGTGAAAGTATTTGATGTGTCCACGTTGTGTTTTGGGCCATTTCCTTTCGTGGGCGCTAGGCCTACCCATACCAGTGAGGTACCTTTTTTATCGGGAGAATTGGGGGAACGCTGCGTGGAAGGAAATTTGTAGCTCCTCTCAGATTCCAGAACTTTCTGTCACCGAAATATGAGGAAAATGTGTTTTTTTAGCCAAATTTTGAGGTTTTCAAAGGATTCTGGGTAACAGAACCTGGTAAGAGCCCCACAAGTCACCCCATCTTGGATTCCCCTAGGTCTCTAGTTTTCAAAAATGCACAGGTTTGTTAGGTTTCCCTAGGTGCCGGCTGAGTTAGAGGCCAAAATCTGCAGGTAGGCACTGTTTTCTGTGAAAATATTTGATGTGTCCACGTTGTGTTTTGGGCCATTTCCTTTCGTGGGAGCTAGGCCTACCCACACCAGTGAGGTACCTTTTTTATCGGGAGAATTGGGGGAACGCTGCGTGGAAGGAAATTTGTAGCTCCTCTCAGATTCCAGAACTTTCTGTCACCGAAATATGAGGAAAATGTGTTTTTTTAGCCAAATTTTGAGGTTTGCAAAGGATTCTGGGTAACAGAACCTGGTCAGAGCCCCACAAGTCACCCCATTTTGGATTCCCCTAGGTCTCTAGTTTTCAAAAATGTGCTGGTTTGCTAGGTTTCCGCAGGTGCCGGCTGAGCTAGAGGCCAAAATCCACAGGTAGGCACTGTTTTCTGTGAAAAAATGTGATGTGTCCACGTTGTGTTTTGGGCCATTTCCTTTCGTGGGCGCTAGGCCTACCCACACCAGTGAGGTACCTTTTTTATCGGGAGAATTGGGGGAACGCTGCGTGGAAGGAAATTTGTGGCTCCTCTCAGATTCCAGAACTTTCTGTCACCGAAATATGAGGAAAATGTGTTTTTTTAGCCAAATTTTGAGGTTTGCAAAGGATTCTGGGTAACAGAACCTGGTCAGAGCCCCAGAAGTCACCCCATCTTGGATTCCCCTAGGTCTCTAGTTTTAGAAAATGCACAGGTTTGGTAGGGTTCCCTAATTGCCGGCTGAGCTAGAGGCCAAAATCTACAGGTAGGCACTTTGTAAAAAACACCTCTGTTTTCTGTGAAAAAATGGGATGTGTCCACGTTGTGCTTTGGGGCATTTCCTGTAGCGGGCGCTAGGCCTACTCACACAAGTGAGGTATCATTTTTATCGGGAGAATTGGGGGAACGCTGCGTGGAAGGAAATTTGTGGCTCCTCTCAGATTCCAGAACTTTCTGTCACCGAAATATGAGGAAAATGTGTTTTTTTAGCCAAATTTTGAGGTTTGCAAAGGATTCTGGGTAACAGAACCTGGTCAGAGCCCCACAAGTCACCCCATCTTGGATTCCCCTAGGTCTCTAGTTTTAAAAAATGCACAGGTTTGGTAGGGTTCCCTAATTGCCGGCTGAGCTAGAGGCCAAAATCTACAGGTAGGCACTTTGTAAAAAAACACCTCTGTTTTCTGTGAAAAAATGGGATGTGTCCACGTTGTGTTTTGGGGCATTTCCTGTTGCAGGCGCTAGGCCTACCCACACAAGTGAGGTATCATTTGTATCGGGAGACTTAGTGGAACGCTGGGTGGTAGGAATTTTGTGGCTCCTCTCAGATTCCAGAACTTTCTGTCACCGAATTGTGCGGAAAATGTGTTTTTTTAGCCAAATTTTGAGGTTTTCAAAGGATTCTGGGTAACAGAACCTGGTCGGATCCCCACAAGTCACCCCATTTTGGATTCCCCTAGGTGTCTAGTTTTCAAACATGTGCTGGTTTGCTAGGTTTCCGCAGGTGCCGGCTGAGCTAGAGGCCTATATCAACAGGTAGGCACCCCGGCAAAAAACACCTCTGTTTTCTGTCAAAAAATGGGATGTGTCCACGTTGTGCTTTGGGGCATTTCCTGTCGCGGGCACTAGGCCTACCCACACAAGTAAGGTATCATTTTTATTGGGAGACTTGGGGAAACGCTGGGTGGTAGGAAATTTGTGGCTCCTCTCAGATTCCAGAACTTTCTGTCACCGAATTGTGAGGAAAATGTGTTTTGTTAGCCAAATTTTGAGGTTTTCAAAGGATTCTGGGTAACAGAACCTGGTAAGAGCCCCACAAGTCACCCCATCTTGGATTCCCCTAGGTCTCTAGTTTTCAAAAATGCACAGGTTTGCTAGGTTTCCCTAGGTGCCGGCTGAGTTAGAGGCCAAAATCTGCAGGTAGGCACTGTTTTCTGTGAAAATATTTGATGTGTCCACGTTGTGTTTTGGGCCATTTCCTTTCGTGGGCGCTAGGCCTACCCACACCAGTGAGGTACCTTTTTTATCGGGAGAATTGGGGGAACGCTGCGTGGAAGGAAATTTGTAGCTCCTCTCAGATTCCAGAACTTTCTGTCACCGAAATATGAGGAAAATGTGTTTTTTTAGCCAAATTTTGAGGTTTGCAAAGGATTCTGGGTAACAGAACCTGGTCAGAGCCCCACAAGTCATCCCATTTTGGATTCCCCTAGGTCTCTAGTTTTCAAAAATGTGCTGGTTTGCTAGGTTTCCGCAGGTGCCGGCTGAGTTAGAGGCCAAAATCTGCAGGTAGGCACTGTTTTCTGTGAAAATATTTGATGTGTCCACGTTGTGTTTTGGGCCATTTCCTTTCGTGGGCGCTAGGCCTACCCAGACAAGTGAGGTACCTTTTTTATCAGGAGAATTGGGGGAACGCTGCGTAGAAGGAAATTTGTAGCTCCTCTCAGATTCCAGAACTTTCTGTCACCGAAATATGAGGAAAATTTGTTTTTTTAGCCTAATTTTGAGGTTTTCAAAGGATTCTGGGTAACAGAACCTGGTCGGATCCCCACAAGTCACCCCATTTTGGATTCCCCTAGGTGTCTAGTTTTCAAACATGTGCTGGTTTGCTAGGTTTCCGCAGGTGCCGGCTGAGCTAGAGGCCAAAATCCACAGGTAGGCACTGTTTTCTGTGAAAAAATGTGATGTGTCCACGTTGTGCTTTGGTGCATTTCCTGTCGCGGGCACTAGGCCTACCCACACAAGTGAGGTATCATTTTTATTGGGAGACTTGGGGAAACGCTGGGTGGTAGGAAATTTGTGGCTCCTCTCAGATTCCAGAACTTTCTGTCACCGAATTGCGAGGAAAATGTGTTTTGTTAGCCAAATTTTGAGGTTTTCAAAGGATTCTGGGTAACAGAACCTGGTAAGAGCCCCACAAGTCACCCCATCTTGGATTCCCCTAGGTCTCTAGTTTTCAAAAATGCACAGGTTTGTTAGGTTTCCCTAGGTGCCGGCAGAGTTAGAGGCCAAAATCTGCAGGTAGGCACTGTATTCTGTGAAAGTATTTGATGTGTCCACGTTGTGTTTTGGGCCATTTCCTTTCGTGGGCGCTAGGCCTACCCAGACCAGTGAGGTACCTTTTTTATCGGGAGAATTGGGGGAACGCTGCGTGGAAGGAAATTTGTAGCTCCTCTCAGATTCCAGAACTTTCTGTCACCGAAATATGAGGAAAATGTGTTTTTTTAGCCAAATTTTGAGGTTTTCAAAGGATTCTGGGTAACAGAACCTGGTAAGAGCCCCACAAGTCACCCCATCTTGGATTCCCCTAGGTCTCTAGTTTTCAAAAATGCACAGGTTTGTTAGGTTTCCCTAAGTGCCGGCTGAGTTAGAGGCCAAAATCTGCAGGTAGGCACTGTTTTCTGTGAAAATATTTGATGTGTCCACGTTGTGTTTTGGGCCATTTCCTTTCGTGGGCGCTAGGCCTACCCACACCAGTGAGGTACCTTTTTTATCGGGAGAATTGGGGGAACGCTGCGTGGAAGGAAATTTGTAGCTCCTCTCAGATTCCAGAACTTTCTGTCACCGAAATATGAGGAAAATGTGTTTTTTTAGCCAAATTTTGAGGTTTGCAAAGGATTCTGGGTAACAGAACCTGGTCAGAGCCCCACAAGTCACCCCATTTTGGATTCCCCTAGGTCTCTAGTTTTCAAAAATGTGCTGGTTTGCTAAGTTTCCTCAGGTGCCGGCTGAGCTAGAGGCCAAAATCCACAGGTAGGCACTGTTTTCTGTGAAAAAATGTGATGTGTCCACGTTGTGTTTTGGGCCATTTCCTTTCGTGGGCGCTAGGCCTACCCACACCAGTGAGGTACCTTTTTTATCGGGAGAATTGGGGGAACGCTGCGTGGAAGGAAATTTGTGGCTCCTCTCAGATTCCAGAACTTTCTTTCACCGAAATATGAGGAAAATGTGTTTTTTTAGCCAAATTTTGAGGTTTGCAAAGGATTCTGGGTAACAGAACCTGGTCAGAGCCCCACAAGTCACCCCATCTTGGATTCCCCTAGGTCTCTAGTTTTAGAAAATGCACAGGTTTGGTAGGGTTCCCTAATTGCCGGCTGAGCTAGAGGCCAAAATCTACAGGTAGGCACTTTGTAAAAAACACCTCTGTTTTCTGTGAAAAAATGGATGTGTCCACGTTGTGTTTTGGGGCATTTCCTGTTGCAGGCGCTAGGCCTACCCACACAAGTGAGGTATCATTTGTATCGGGAGACTTGGTGGAACGCTGGGTGGTAGGAATTTTGTGGCTCCTCTCAGATTCCAGAACTTTCTGTCACCGAATTGTGAGGAAAATGTGTTTTTTTAGCCAAATTTTGAGGTTTTCAAAGGATTCTGGGTAACAGAACCTGGTCGGATCCCCACAAGTCACCCCATTTTGGATTCCCCTAGGTGTCTAGTTTTCAAACATGTGCTGGTTTGCTAGGTTTCCGCAGGTGCCGGCTGAGCTAGAGGCCAAAATCCACAGGTAGGCACTGTTTTCTGTGAAAAAATGTGATGTGTCCACGTTGTGCTTTGGTGCATTTCCTGTCGCGGGCACTAGGCCTACCCACACAAGTGAGGTATCATTTTTATTGGGAGACTTGGGGAAACGCTGGGTGGTAGGAAATTTGTGGCTCCTCTCAGATTCCAGAACTTTCTGTCACCGAATTGTGAGGAAAATGTGTTTTGTTAGCCAAATTTTGAGGTTTTCAAAGGATTCTGGGTAACAGAACCTGGTAAGAGCCCCACAAGTCACCCCATCTTGGATTCCCCTAGGTCTCTAGTTTTCAAAAATGCACAGGTTTGTTAGGTTTCCCTAGGTGCCGGCTGAGTTAGAGGCCAAAATCTGCAGGTAGGCACTGTTTTCAGTGAAAATATTTGATGTGTCCACGTTGTGTTTTGGGCCATTTCCTTTCGTGGGCGCTAGGCCTACCCAGACCAGTGAGGTACCTTTTTTATCGGGAGAATTGGGGGAACGCTGCGTGGAAGGAAATTTGTAGCTCCTCTCAGATTCCAGAACTTTCTGTCACCGAAATATGAGGAAAATGTGTTTTTTTAGCCAAATTTTGAGGTTTGCAAAGGATTCTGGGTAACAGAACCTGGTCAGAGCCCCACAAGTCACCCCATTTTGGATTCCCCTAGGTCTCTAGTTTTCAAAAATGTGCTGGTTTGCTAGGTTTCCGCAGGTGCCGGCTGAGCTAGAGGCCAAAATCCACAGGTAGGCACTGTTTTCTGTGAAAAAATGTGATGTGTCCACGTTGTGTTTTGGGCCATTTCCTTTCGTGGGCGCTAGGCCTACCCACACCAGTGAGGTACCTTTTTTATCGGGAGAATTGGGGGAACGCTGCGTGGAAGGAAATTTGTGGCTCCTCTCAGATTCCAGAACTTTCTGTCACCGAAATATGAGGAAAATGTGTTTTTTTAGCCAAATTTTGAGGTTTGCAAAGGATTCTGGGTAACAGAACCTGGTCAGAGCCCCAGAAGTCACCCCATCTTGGATTCCCCTAGGTCTCTAGTTTTAGAAAATGCACAGGTTTGGTAGGGTTCCCTAATTGCCGGCTGAGCTAGAGGCCAAAATCTACAGGTAGGCACTTTGTAAAAAACACCTCTGTTTTCTGTGAAAAAATGGGATGTGTCCACGTTGTGCTTTGGGGCATTTCCTGTAGCGGGCGCTAGGCCTACCCACACAAGTGAGGTATCATTTTTATCGGGAGAATTGGGGGAACGCTGCTTGGAAGGAAATTTGTGGCTCCTCTCAGATTCCAGAACTTTCTGTCACCGAAATATGAGGAAAATGTGTTTTTTTAGCCAAATTTTGAGGTTTGCAAAGGATTCTGGGTAACAGAACCTGGTCAGAGCCCCACAAGTCACCCCATCTTGGATTCCCCTAGGTCTCTAGTTTTAAAAAATGCACAGGTTTGGTAGGGTTCCCTAATTGCCGGCTGAGCTAGAGGCCAAAATCTACAGGTAGGCACTTTGTAAAAAAACACCTCTGTTTTCTGTGAAAAAATGGGATGTGTCCACGTTGTGTTTTGGGGCATTTCCTGTTGCAGGCGCTAGGCCTACCAACACAAGTGAGGTATCATTTGTATCGGGAGACTTAGTGGAACGCTGGGTGGTAGGAATTTTGTGGCTCCTCTCAGATTCCAGAACTTTCTGTCACCGAATTGTGAGGAAAATGTGTTTTGTTAGTCAAATTTTGAGGTTTTCAAAGGATTCTGGGTAACAGAACCTGGTAAGAGCCCCACAAGTCACCCCATCTTGGATTCCCCTAGGTCTCTAGTTTTCAAAAATGCACAGGTTTGGTAGGTTTCCCTAGGTGCCGGCTGGGCTAGAGGCCAAAATCTACAGGTAGGCACTTTGTAAAAAACACCTCTGTTTTCTGTGAAAAAATGGGATGTGTCCACGTTGTGTTTTGGGGCATTTCCTGTTGCAGGCGCTAGGCCTACCCACACAAGTGAGGTATCATTTTTATCGGGAGACTTGGTGGAACGCTGGGTATTAGGAATTTTGTGGCTCCTCTCAGATTCCAGAACTTTCTGTCACCGAAATGTGAGGAAAATGTGTTTTTTTTAGCCAAATTTTGAGGTTTGCAAAGGATTGTGGGTAACAGAACCTGGTCAGAGCCCCACAAGTCACCCCATCTTGGATTCCCCTAGGTCTCTAGTTTTCAAAAATGCACAGGTTTGTTAGGTTTCCCTAGGTGCCGGCTGAGCTAGAGGCCAAAATCTACAGGTAGGCAATTTGTAAAAAAACACCTCTGTTTTCTGTGAAAAAATGGGATGTGTCCACGTTGTGTTTTGGGGCATTTCCTGTTGCAGGCGCTAGGCCTACCCACACAAGTGAGGTATCATTTGTATCGGGAGACTTAGTGGAACGCTGGGTGGTAGGAATTTTGTGGCTCCTCTCAGATTCCAGAACTTTCTGTCACCGAATTGTGAGGAAAATGTGTTTTGTTAGTCAAATTTTGAGGTTTTCAAAGGATTCTGGGTAACAGAACCTGGTAAGAGCCCCACAAGTCACCCCATCTTGGATTCCCCTAGGTCTCTAGTTTTCAAAAATGCACAGGTTTGGTAGGTTTCCCTAGGTGCCGGCTGGGCTAGAGGCCAAAATCTACAGGTAGGCACTTTGTAAAAAACACCTCTGTTTTCTGTGAAAAAATGGGATGTGTCCACGTTGTGTTTTGGGGCATTTCCTGTTGCATGCGCTAGGCCTACCCACACAAGTGAGGTATCATTTTTATCGGGAGACTTGGTGGAACGCTGGGTATTAGGAATTTTGTGGCTCCTCTCAGATTCCAGAACTTTCTGTCACCGAAATGTGAGGAAAATGTGTTTTTTTAGCCAAATTTTGAGGTTTGCAAAGGATTGTGGGTAACAGAACCTGGTCAGAGCCCCACAAGTCACCCCATCTTGGATTCCCCTAGGTCTCTAGTTTTCAAAAATGCACAGGTTTGTTAGGTTTCCCTAGGTGCCGGCTGAGTTAGAGGCCAAAATCTGCAGGTAGGCACTGTTTTCTGTGAAAAAATGTGATGTGTCCACGTTGTGTTTTGGGCCATTTCCTTTCGTGGGCGCTACGCCTACCCAGACCAGTGAGGTACCTTTTTTATCGGGAGAATTGGGGGAACGCTGCGTGGAAGGAAATTTGTGGCTCCTCTCAGTTTCCAGAACTTTCTGTCACCGAAATATGAGGAAAATGTGTTTTTTTAGCCAAATTTTGAGGTTTGCAAAGGATTCTGGGTAACAGAACCTGGTCAGAGCCCCACAAGTCACCCCATTTTGGATTCCCCTAGGTCTCTAGTTTTCAAAAATGTGCTGGTTTGCTAGGTTTCCGCAGGTGCCGGCTGAGCTAGAGGCCAAAATCCACAGGTAGGCACTGTTTTCTGTCAAAAATTTGATGTGTCCGCGTTGTGTTTTGGGCCATTTCCTTTCGTGGGCGCTAGGCCTACCCACACCAGTGAGGTACCTTTTTTATCGGGAGAATTGGGGGAACGCTGCGTGGAAGGAAATTTGTGGCTCCTCTCAGATTCCAGAACTTTCTGTCACCGAAATATGAGGAAAATGTGTTTTTTTAGCCAAATTTTGAGGTTTGCAAAGGATTCTGGGTAACAGAACCTGGTCAGAGCCCCACAAGTCACCCCATCTTGGATTCCCCTAGGTCTCTAGTTTTAGAAAATGCACAGGTTTGGTAGGGTTCCCTAATTGCCGGCTGAGCTAGAGGCCAAAATCTACAGGTAGGCACTTTGTAAAAAACACCTCTGTTTTCTGTGAAAAAATGTGATGTGTCCACGTTGTGCTTTGGTGCATTTCCTGTCGCGGGCACTAGGCCTACCCACAGAAGTGAGGTATCATTTTTATTGGGAGACTTGGGGAAACGCTGGGTGGTAGGAAATTTGTGGCTCCTCTCAGATTCCAGAACTTTCTGTCACCGAATTGTGAGGAAAATGTGTTTTGTTAGCCAAATTTTGAGGTTTTCAAAGGATTCTGGGTAACAGAACCTGGTAAGAGCCCCACAAGTCACCCCATCTTGGATTCCCCTAGGTCTCTAGTTTTCAAAAATGCACAGGTTTGTTAGGTTTCCCTAGGTGCCGGCTGAGTTAGAGGCCAAAATCTGCAGGTAGGCACTGTTTTCTGTGAAAGTATTTGATGTGTCCACGTTGTGTTTTGGGCCATTTCCTTTCGTGGGCGCTAGGCCTACCCAGACCAGTGAGGTACCTTTTTTATCGGGAGAATTGGGGGAACACTGCGTGGAAGGAAATTTGTAGCTCCTCTCAGATTCCAGAACTTTCTGTCACCGAAATATGAGGAAAATGTGTTTTTTTAGCCAAATTTTGAGGTTTTCAAAGGATTCTGGGTAACAGAACCTGGTAAGAGCCCCACAAGTCACCCCATCTTGGATTCCCCTAGGTCTCTAGTTTTCAAAAATGCACAGGTTTGTTAGGTTTCCCTAAGTGCCGGCTGAGTTAGAGGCCAAAATCTGCAGGTAGGCACTGTTTTCTGTGAAAATATTTGATGTGTCCACGTTGTGTTTTGGGCCATTTCCTTTCGTGGGCGCTAGGCCTACCCACACCAGTGAGGTACCTTTTTTATCGGGAGAATTGGGGGAACGCTGCGTGGAAGGAAATTTGTAGCTCCTCTCAGATTCCAGAACTTTCTGTCACCGAAATATGAGGAAAATGTGTTTTTTTAGCCAAATTTTGAGGTTTGCAAAGGATTCTGGGTAACAGAACCTGGTCAGAGCCCCACAAGTCACCCCATTTTGGATTCCCCTAGGTCTCTAGTTTTCAAAAATGTGCTGGTTTGCTAGGTTTCCGCAGGTGCCGGCTGAGCTAGAGGCCAAAATCCACAGGTAGGCACTGTTTTCTGTGAAAAAATGTGATGTGTCCACGTTGTGTTTTGGGCCATTTCCTTTCGTGGGCGCTAGGCCTACCCACACCAGTGAGGTACCTTTTTTATCGGGAGAATTGGGGGAACGCTGCGTGGAAGGAAATTTGTGGCTCCTCTCAGATTCCAGAACTTTCTGTCACCGAAATATGAGGAAAATGTGTTTTTTTAGCCAAATTTTGAGGTTTGCAAAGGATTCTGGGTAACAGAACCTGGTCAGAGCCCCACAAGTCACCCCATCTTGGATTCCCCTAGGTCTCTAGTTTTAGAAAATGCACAGGTTTGGTAGGGTTCCCTAATTGCCGGCTGAGCTAGAGGCCAAAATCTACAGGTAGGCACTTTGTAAAAAACACCTCTGTTTTCTGTGAAAAAATGGATGTGTCCACGTTGTGTTTTGGGGCATTTCCTGTTGCAGGCGCTAGGCCTACCCACACAAGTGAGGTATCATTTGTATCGGGAGACTTGGTGGAACGCTGGGTGGTAGGAATTTTGTGGCTCCTCTCAGATTCCAGAACTTTCTGTCACCGAATTGTGAGGAAAATGTGTTTTTTTAGCCAAATTTTGAGGTTTTCAAAGGATTCTGGGTAACAGAACCTGGTCGGATCCCCACAAGTCACCCCATTTTGGATTCCCCTAGGTGTCTAGTTTTCAAACATGTGCTGGTTTGCTAGGTTTCCGCAGGTGCCGGCTGAGCTAGAGGCCAAAATCCACAGGTAGGCACTGTTTTCTGTGAAAAAATTTGATGTGTCCACGTTGTGCTTTGGTGCATTTCCTGTCGCGGGCACTAGGCCTACCCACACAAGTGAGGTATAATTTTTATTGGGAGACTTGGGGAAACGCTGGGTGGTAGGAAATTTGTGGCTCCTCTCAGATTCCAGAACTTTCTGTCACCGAATTGTGAGGAAAATGTGTTTTGTTAGCCAAATTTTGAGGTTTTCAAAGGATTCTGGGTAACAGAACCTGGTAAGAGCCCCACAAGTCACCCCATCTTGGATTCCCCTAGGTCTCTAGTTTTCAAAAATGCACAGGTTTGTTAGGTTTCCCTAGGTGCCGGCTGAGTTAGAGGCCAAAATCTGCAGGTAGGCACTGTTTTCTGTGAAAATATTTGATGTGTCCACGTTGTGTTTTATGCCATTTCCTTTCGTGAGCGCTAGGCCTACCCAGACCAGTGAGGTACCTTTTTTATCGGGAGAATTGGGGGAACGCTGCGTGGAAGGAAATTTGTAGCTCCTCTCAGATTCCAGAACTTTCTGTCACCGAAATATGAGGAAAATGTGTTTTTTTAGCCAAATTTTGAGGTTTGCAAAGGATTCTGGGTAACAGAACCTGGTCAGAGCCCCACAAGTCACCCCATTTTGGATTCCCCTAGGTCTCTAGTTTTCAAAAATGTGCTGGTTTGCTAGGTTTCCGCAGGTGCCGGCTGAGCTAGAGGCCAAAATCCACAGGTAGGCACTGTTTTCTGTGAAAAAATGTGATGTGTCCACGTTGTGTTTTGGGCCATTTCCTTTCGTGGGCGCTAGGCCTACCCACACCAGTGAGGTACCTTTTTTATCGGGAGAATTGGGGGAACGCTGCGTGGAAGGAAATTTGTGGCTCCTCTCAGATTCCAGAACTTTCTGTCACCGAAATATGAGGAAAATGTGTTTTTTTAGCCAAATTTTGAGGTTTGCAAAGGATTCTGGGTAACAGAACCTGGTCAGAGCCCCAGAAGTCACCCCATCTTGGATTCCCCTAGGTCTCTAGTTTTAGAAAATGCACAGGTTTGGTAGGGTTCCCTAATTGCCGGCTGAGCTAGAGGCCAAAATCTACAGGTAGGCACTTTGTAAAAAACACCTCTGTTTTCTGTGAAAAAATGGGATGTGTCCACGTTGTGCTTTGGGGCATTTCCTGTAGCGGGCGCTAGGCCTACCCACACAAGTGAGGTATCATTTTTATCAGGAGAATTGGGGGAACGCTGCGTGGAAGGAAATTTGTGGCTCCTCTCAGATTCCAGAACTTTCTGTCACCGAAATATGAGGAAAATGTGTTTTTTTAGCCAAATTTTGAGGTTTGCAAAGGATTCTGGGTAACAGAACCTGGTCAGAGCCCCACAAGTCACCCCATCTTGGATTCCCCTAGGTCTCTAGTTTTAAAAAATGCACAGGTTTGGTAGGGTTCCCTAATTGCCGGCTGAGCTAGAGGCCAAAATCTACAGGTAGGCACTTTGTAAAAAAACACCTCTGTTTTCTGTGAAAAAATGGGATGTGTCCACGTTGTGTTTTGGGGCATTTCCTGTTGCAGGCGCTAGGCCTACCCACACAAGTGAGGTATCATTTGTATCGGGAGACTTAGTGGAACGCTGGGTGGTAGGAATTTTGTGGCTCCTCTCAGATTCCAGAACTTTCTGTCACCGAATTGTGAGGAAAATGTGTTTTGTTAGTCAAATTTTGAGGTTTTCAAAGGATTCTGGGTAACAGAACCTGGTAAGAGCCCCACAAGTCACCCCATCTTGGATTCCCCTAGGTCTCTAGTTTTCAAAAATGCACAGGTTTGGTAGGTTTCCCTAGGTGCCGGCTGGGCTAGAGGCCAAAATCTACAGGTAGGCACTTTGTAAAAAACACCTCTGTTTTCTGTGAAAAAATGGGATGTGTCCACGTTGTGTTTTGGGGCATTTCCTGTTGCAGGCGCTAGGCCTACCCACACAAGTGAGGTATCATTTTTATCGGGAGACTTGGTGGAACGCTGGGTATTAGGAATTTTGTGGCTCCTCTCAGATTCCAGAACTTTCTGTCACCGAAATGTGAGGAAAATGTGTTTTTTTTAGCCAAATTTTGAGGTTTGCAAAGGATTGTGGGTAACAGAACCTGGTCAGAGCCCCACAAGTCACCCCATCTTGGATTCCCCTATGTCTCTAATTTTCAAAAATGCACAGGTTTGTTAGGTTTCCCTAGGTGCCGGCTGAGTTAGAGGCCAAAATCTGCAGGTAGGCACTGTTTTCTGTGAAAATATTTGATGTGTCCACGTTGTGTTTTGGGCCATTTCCTTTCGTGGGCGCTAGGCCTACCCACACCAGTGAGGTACCTTTTTTATCGGGAGAATTGGGGGAACGCTGCGTGGAAGGAAATTTGTAGCTCCTCTCAGATTCCAGAACTTTCTGTCACCGAAATATGAGGAAAATGTGTTTTTTTAGCCAAATTTTGAGGTTTGCAAAGGATTCTGGGTAACAGAACCTGGTCAGAGCCCCACAAGTCACCCCATTTTGGATTCCCCTAGGTCTCTAGTTTTCAAAAATGTGCTGGTTTGCTAGGTTTCCGCAGGTGCCGGCTGAGCTAGAGGCCAAAATCCACAGGTAGGCACTGTTTTCTGTCAAAAATTTGATGTGTCCGCGTTGTGTTTTGGGCCATTTCCTTTCGTTGGCGCTAGGCCTACCCACACCAGTGAGGTACCTTTTTTATCGGGAGAATTGGGGGAACGCTGCGTGGAAGGAAATTTGTGGCTCCTCTCAGATTCCAGAACTTTCTGTCACCGAAATATGAGGAAAATGTGTTTTTTTAGCCAAATTTTGAGGTTTGCAAAGGATTCTGGGTAACAGAACCTGGTCAGAGCCCCACAAGTCACCCCATCTTGGATTCCCCTAGGTCTCTAGTTTTAGAAAATGCACAGGTTTGGTAGGGTTCCCTAATTGCCGGCTGAGCTAGAGGCCAAAATCTACAGGTAGGCACTTTGAAAAAAACACCTCTGTTTTCTGTGAAAAAATGTGATGTGTCCACGTTGTGCTTTGGTGCATTTCCTGTCGCGGGCACTAGGCCTACCCACACAAGTGAGGTATCATTTTTATTGGGAGACTTGGGGAAACGCTGGGTGGTAGGAAATTTGTGGCTCCTCTCAGATTCCAGAACTTTCTGTCACCGAATTGTGAGGAAAATGTGTTTTGTTAGCCAAATTTTGAGGTTTTCAAAGGATTCTGGGTAACAGAACCTGGTAAGAGCCCCACAAGTCACCCCATCTTGGATTCCCCTAGGTCTCTAGTTTTCAAAAATGCACAGGTTTGTTAGGTTTCCCTAGGTGCCGGCTGAGTTAGAGGCCAAAATCTGCAGGTAGGCACTGTATTCTGTGAAAGTATTTGATGTGTCCACGTTGTGTTTTGGGCCATTTCCTTTCGTGGGCGCTAGGCCTACCCAGACCAGTGAGGTACCTTTTTTATCGGGAGAATTGGGGGAACGCTGCGTGGAAGGAAATTTGTAGCTCCTCTCAGATTCCAGAACTTTCTGTCACCGAAATATGAGGAAAATGTGTTTTTTTAGCCAAATTTTGAGGTTTTCAAAGGATTCTGGGTAACAGAACCTGGTAAGAGCCCCACAAGTCACCCCATCTTGGATTCCCCTAGGTCTCTAGTTTTCAAAAATGCACAGGTTTGTTAGGTTTCCCTAGGTGCCGGCTGAGTTAGAGGCCAAAATCTGCAGGTAGGCACTGTTTTCTGTGAAAATATTTGATGTGTCCACGTTGTGTTTTGGGCCATTTCCTTTCGTGGGCGCTAGGCCTACCCACACCAGTGAGGTACCTTTTTTATCGGGAGAATTGGGGGAACGCTGCGTGGAAGGAAATTTGTAGCTCCTCTCAGATTCCAGAACTTTCTGTCACCGAAATATGAGGAAAATGTGTTTTTTTAGCCAAATTTTGAGGTTTGCAAAGGATTCTGGGTAACAGAACCTGGTCAGAGCCCCACAAGTCACCCCATTTTGGATTCCCCTAGGTCTCTAGTTTTCAAAAATGTGCTGGTTTGCTAGGTTTCCGCAGGTGCCGGCTGAGCTAGAGGCCAAAATCCACAGGTAGGCACTGTTTTCTGTGAAAAAATGTGATGTGTCCACGTTGTGTTTTGGGCCATTTCCTTTCGTGGGCGCTAGGCCTACCCACACCAGTGAGGTACCTTTTTTATCGGGAGAATTGGGGGAACGCTGCGTGGAAGGAAATTTGTGGCTCCTCTCAGATTCCAGAACTTTCTGTCACCGAAATATGAGGAAAATGTGTTTTTTTAGCCAAATTTTGAGGTTTGCAAAGGATTCTGGGTAACAGAACCTGGTCAGAGCCCCAGAAGTCACCCCATCTTGGATTCCCCTAGGTCTCTAGTTTTAGAAAATGCACAGGTTTGGTAGGGTTCCCTAATTGCCGGCTGAGCTAGAGGCCAAAATCTACAGGTAGGCACTTTGTAAAAAACACCTCTGTTTTCTGTGAAAAAATGGGATGTGTCCACGTTGTGCTTTGGGGCATTTCCTGTAGCGGGCGCTAGGCCTACTCACACAAGTGAGGTATCATTTTTATCGGGAGAATTGGGGGAACGCTGCGTGGAAGGAAATTTGTGGCTCCTCTCAGATTCCAGAAGTTTCTGTCACCGAAATATGAGGAAAATGTGTTTTTTTAGCCAAATTTTGAGGTTTGCAAAGGATTCTGGGTAACAGAACCTGGTCAGAGCCCCACAAGTCACCCCATCTTGGATTCCCCTAGGTCTCTAGTTTTAAAAAATGCACAGGTTTGGTAGGGTTCCCTAATTGCCGGCTGAGCTAGAGGCCAAAATCTACAGGTAGGCACTTTGTAAAAAAACACCTCTGTTTTCTGTGAAAAAATGGGATGTGTCCACGTTGTGTTTTGGGGCATTTCCTGTTGCAGGCGCTAGGCCTACCCACACAAGTGAGGTATCATTTGTATCGGGAGACTTAGTGGAACGCTGGGTGGTAGGAATTTTGTGGCTCCTCTCAGATTCCAGAACTTTCTGTCACCGAATAGTGCGGAAAATGTGTTTTTTTAGCCAAATTTTGAGGTTTTCAAAGGATTCTGGGTAACAGAACCTGGTCGGATCCCCACAAGTCACCCCATTTTGGATTCCCCTAGGTGTCTAGTTTTCAAACATGTGCTGGTTTGCTAGGTTTCCGCAGGTGCCGGCTGAGCTAGAGGCCTATATCAACAGGTAGGCACCCCGGCAAAAAACACCTCTGTTTTCTGTCAAAAAATGGGATGTGTCCACGTTGTGCTTTGGGGCATTTCCTGTCGCGGGCACTAGGCCTACCCACACAAGTAAGGTATCATTTTTATTGGGAGACTTGGGGAAACGCTGGGTGGTAGGAAATTTGTGGCTCCTCTCAGATTCCAGAACTTTCTGTCACCGAATTGTGAGGAAAATGTGTTTTGTTAGCCAAATTTTGAGGTTTTCAAAGGATTCTGGGTAACAGAACCTGGTAAGAGCCCCACAAGTCACCCCATCTTGGATTCCCCTAGGTCTCTAGTTTTCAAAAATGCACAGGTTTGCTAGGTTTCCCTAGGTGCCGGCTGAGTTAGAGGCCAAAATCTGCAGGTAGGCACTGTTTTCTGTGAAAATATTTGATGTGTCCACGTTGTGTTTTGGGCCATTTCCTTTCGTGGGCGCTAGGCCTACCCACACCAGTGAGGTACCTTTTTTATCGGGAGAATTGGGGGAACGCTGCGTGGAAGGAAATTTGTAGCTCCTCTCAGATTCCAGAACTTTCTGTCACCGAAATATGAGGAAAATGTGTTTTTTTAGCCAAATTTTGAGGTTTGCAAAGGATTCTGGGTAACAGAACCTGGTCAGAGCCCCACAAGTCATCCCATTTTGGATTCCCCTAGGTCTCTAGTTTTCAAAAATGTGCTGGTTTGCTAGGTTTCCGCAGGTGCCGGCTGAGTTAGAGGCCAAAATCTGCAGGTAGGCACTGTTTTCTGTGAAAATATTTGATGTGTCCACGTTGTGTTTTGGGCCATTTCCTTTCGTGGGCGCTAGGCCTACCCAGACAAGTGAGGTACCTTTTTTATCAGGAGAATTGGGGGAACGCTGCGTAGAAGGAAATTTGTAGCTCCTCTCAGATTCCAGAACTTTCTGTCACCGAAATATGAGGAAAATGTGTTTTTTTAGCCTAATTTTGAGGTTTTCAAAGGATTCTGGGTAACAGAACCTGGTCGGATCCCCACAAGTCACCCCATTTTGGATTCCCCTAGGTGTCTAGTTTTCAAACATGTGCTGGTTTGCTAGGTTTCCGCAGGTGCCGGCTGAGCTAGAGGCCAAAATCCACAGGTAGGCACTGTTTTCTGTGAAAAAATGTGATGTGTCCACGTTGTGCTTTGGTGCATTTCCTGTCGCGGGCACTAGGCCTACCCACACAAGTGAGGTATCATTTTTATTGGGAGACTTGGGGAAACGCTGGGTGGTAGGAAATTTGTGGCTCCTCTCAGATTCCAGAACTTTCTGTCACCGAATTGCGAGGAAAATGTGTTTTGTTAGCCAAATTTTGAGGTTTTCAAAGGATTCTGGGTAACAGAACCTGGTAAGAGCCCCACAAGTCACCCCATCTTGGATTCCCCTAGGTCTCTAGTTTTCAAAAATGCACAGGTTTGTTAGGTTTCCCTAGGTGCCGGCAGAGTTAGAGGCCAAAATCTGCAGGTAGGCACTGTATTCTGTGAAAGTATTTGATGTGTCCACGTTGTGTTTTGGGCCATTTCCTTTCGTGGGCGCTAGGCCTACCCAGACCAGTGAGGTACCTTTTTTATCGGGAGAATTGGGGGAACGCTGCGTGGAAGGAAATTTGTAGCTCCTCTCAGATTCCAGAACTTTCTGTCACCGAAATATGAGGAAAATGTGTTTTTTTAGCCAAATTTTGAGGTTTTCAAAGGATTCTGGGTAACAGAACCTGGTAAGAGCCCCACAAGTCACCCCATCTTGGATTCCCCTAGGTCTCTAGTTTTCAAAAATGCACAGGTTTGTTAGGTTTCCCTAAGTGCCGGCTGAGTTAGAGGCCAAAATCTGCAGGTAGGCACTGTTTTCTGTGAAAATATTTGATGTGTCCACGTTGTGTTTTGGGCCATTTCCTTTCGTGGGCGCTAGGCCTACCCACACCAGTGAGGTACCTTTTTTATCGGGAGAATTGGGGGAACGCTGCGTGGAAGGAAATTTGTAGCTCCTCTCAGATTCCAGAACTTTCTGTCACCGAAATATGAGGAAAATGTGTTTTTTTAGCCAAATTTTGAGGTTTGCAAAGGATTCTGGGTAACAGAACCTGGTCAGAGCCCCACAAGTCACCCCATTTTGGATTCCCCTAGGTCTCTAGTTTTCAAAAATGTGCTGGTTTGCTAAGTTTCCTCAGGTGCCGGCTGAGCTAGAGGCCAAAATCCACAGGTAGGCACTGTTTTCTGTGAAAAAATGTGATGTGTCCACGTTGTGTTTTGGGCCATTTCCTTTCGTGGGCGCTAGGCCTACCCACACCAGTGAGGTACCTTTTTTATCGGGAGAATTGGGGGAACGCTGCGTGGAAGGAAATTTGTGGCTCCTCTCAGATTCCAGAACTTTCTTTCACCGAAATATGAGGAAAATGTGTTTTTTTAGCCAAATTTTGAGGTTTGCAAAGGATTCTGGGTAACAGAACCTGGTCAGAGCCCCACAAGTCACCCCATCTTGGATTCCCCTAGGTCTCTAGTTTTAGAAAATGCACAGGTTTGGTAGGGTTCCCTAATTGCCGGCTGAGCTAGAGGCCAAAATCTACAGGTAGGCACTTTGTAAAAAACACCTCTGTTTTCTGTGAAAAAATGGATGTGTCCACGTTGTGTTTTGGGGCATTTCCTGTTGCAGGCGCTAGGCCTACCCACACAAGTGAGGTATCATTTGTATCGGGAGACTTGGTGGAACGCTGGGTGGTAGGAATTTTGTGGCTCCTCTCAGATTCCAGAACTTTCTGTCACCGAATTGTGAGGAAAATGTGTTTTTTTAGCCAAATTTTGAGGTTTTCAAAGGATTCTGGGTAACAGAACCTGGTCGGATCCCCACAAGTCACCCCATTTTGGATTCCCCTAGGTGTCTAGTTTTCAAACATGTGCTGGTTTGCTAGGTTTCCGCAGGTGCCGGCTGAGCTAGAGGCCAAAATCCACAGGTAGGCACTGTTTTCTGTGAAAAAATGTGATGTGTCCACGTTGTGCTTTGGTGCATTTCCTGTCGCGGGCACTAGGCCTACCCACACAAGTGAGGTATCATTTTTATTGGGAGACTTGGGGAAACGCTGGGTGGTAGGAAATTTGTGGCTCCTCTCAGATTCCAGAACTTTCTGTCACCGAATTGTGAGGAAAATGTGTTTTGTTAGCCAAATTTTGAGGTTTTCAAAGGATTCTGGGTAACAGAACCTGGTAAGAGCCCCACAAGTCACCCCATCTTGGATTCCCCTAGGTCTCTAGTTTTCAAAAATGCACAGGTTTGTTAGGTTTCCCTAGGTGCCGGCTGAGTTAGAGGCCAAAATCTGCAGGTAGGCACTGTTTTCTGTGAAAATATTTGATGTGTCCACGTTGTGTTTTGGGCCATTTCCTTTCGTGGGCGCTAGGCCTACCCAGACCAGTGAGGTACCTTTTTTATCGGGAGAATTGGGGGAACGCTGCGTGGAAGGAAATTTGTAGCTCCTCTCAGATTCCAGAACTTTCTGTCACCGAAATATGAGGAAAATGTGTTTTTTTAGCCAAATTTTGAGGTTTGCAAAGGATTCTGGGTAACAGAACCTGGTCAGAGCCCCACAAGTCACCCCATTTTGGATTCCCCTAGGTCTCTAGTTTTCAAAAATGTGCTGGTTTGCTAGGTTTCCGCAGGTGCCGGCTGAGCTAGAGGCCAAAATCCACAGGTAGGCACTGTTTTCTGTGAAAAAATGTGATGTGTCCACGTTGTGTTTTGGGCCATTTCCTTTCGTGGGCGCTAGGCCTACCCACACCAGTGAGGTACCTTTTTTATCGGGAGAATTGGGGGAACGCTGCGTGGAAGGAAATTTGTGGCTCCTCTCAGATTCCAGAACTTTCTGTCACCGAAATATGAGGAAAATGTGTTTTTTTAGCCAAATTTTGAGGTTTGCAAAGGATTCTGGGTAACAGAACCTGGTCAGAGCCCCAGAAGTCACCCCATCTTGGATTCCCCTAGGTCTCTAGTTTTAGAAAATGCACAGGTTTGGTAGGGTTCCCTAATTGCCGGCTGAGCTAGAGGCCAAAATCTACAGGTAGGCACTTTGTAAAAAACACCTCTGTTTTCTGTGAAAAAATGGGATGTGTCCACGTTGTGCTTTGGGGCATTTCCTGTAGCGGGCGCTAGGCCTACCCACACAAGTGAGGTATCATTTTTATCGGGAGAATTGGGGGAACGCTGCTTGGAAGGAAATTTGTGGCTCCTCTCAGATTCCAGAACTTTCTGTCACCGAAATATGAGGAAAATGTGTTTTTTTAGCCAAATTTTGAGGTTTGCAAAGGATTCTGGGTAACAGAACCTGGTCAGAGCCCCACAAGTCACCCCATCTTGGATTCCCCTAGGTCTCTAGTTTTAAAAAATGCACAGGTTTGGTAGGGTTCCCTAATTGCCGGCTGAGCTAGAGGCCAAAATCTACAGGTAGGCACTTTGTAAAAAAACACCTCTGTTTTCTGTGAAAAAATGGGATGTGTCCACGTTGTGTTTTGGGGCATTTCCTGTTGCAGGCGCTAGGCCTACCAACACAAGTGAGGTATCATTTGTATCGGGAGACTTAGTGGAACGCTGGGTGGTAGGAATTTTGTGGCTCCTCTCAGATTCCAGAACTTTCTGTCACCGAATTGTGAGGAAAATGTGTTTTGTTAGTCAAATTTTGAGGTTTTCAAAGGATTCTGGGTAACAGAACCTGGTAAGAGCCCCACAAGTCACCCCATCTTGGATTCCCCTAGGTCTCTAGTTTTCAAAAATGCACAGGTTTGGTAGGTTTCCCTAGGTGCCGGCTGGGCTAGAGGCCAAAATCTACAGGTAGGCACTTTGTAAAAAACACCTCTGTTTTCTGTGAAAAAATGGGATGTGTCCACGTTGTGTTTTGGGGCATTTCCTGTTGCAGGCGCTAGGCCTACCCACACAAGTGAGGTATCATTTTTATCGGGAGACTTGGTGGAACGCTGGGTATTAGGAATTTTGTGGCTCCTCTCAGATTCCAGAACTTTCTGTCACCGAAATGTGAGGAAAATGTGTTTTTTTTAGCCAAATTTTGAGGTTTGCAAAGGATTGTGGGTAACAGAACCTGGTCAGAGCCCCACAAGTCACCCCATCTTGGATTCCCCTAGGTCTCTAGTTTTCAAAAATGCACAGGTTTGTTAGGTTTCCCTAGGTGCCGGCTGAGCTAGAGGCCAAAATCTACAGGTAGGCAATTTGTAAAAAAACACCTCTGTTTTCTGTGAAAAAATGGGATGTGTCCACGTTGTGTTTTGGGGCATTTCCTGTTGCAGGCGCTAGGCCTACCCACACAAGTGAGGTATCATTTGTATCGGGAGACTTAGTGGAACGCTGGGTGGTAGGAATTTTGTGGCTCCTCTCAGATTCCAGAACTTTCTGTCACCGAATTGTGAGGAAAATGTGTTTTGTTAGTCAAATTTTGAGGTTTTCAAAGGATTCTGGGTAACAGAACCTGGTAAGAGCCCCACAAGTCACCCCATCTTGGATTCCCCTAGGTCTCTAGTTTTCAAAAATGCACAGGTTTGGTAGGTTTCCCTAGGTGCCGGCTGGGCTAGAGGCCAAAATCTACAGGTAGGCACTTTGTAAAAAACACCTCTGTTTTCTGTGAAAAAATGGGATGTGTCCACGTTGTGTTTTGGGGCATTTCCTGTTGCATGCGCTAGGCCTACCCACACAAGTGAGGTATCATTTTTATCGGGAGACTTGGTGGAACGCTGGGTATTAGGAATTTTGTGGCTCCTCTCAGATTCCAGAACTTTCTGTCACCGAAATGTGAGGAAAATGTGTTTTTTTAGCCAAATTTTGAGGTTTGCAAAGGATTGTGGGTAACAGAACCTGGTCAGAGCCCAACAAGTCACCCCATCTTGGATTCCCCTAGGTCTCTAGTTTTCAAAAATGCACAGGTTTGTTAGGTTTCCCTAGGTGCCGGCTGAGTTAGAGGCCAAAATCTGCAGGTAGGCACTGTTTTCTGTGAAAAAATGTGATGTGTCCACGTTGTGTTTTGGGCCATTTCCTTTCGTGGGCGCTAGGCCTACCCAGACCAGTGAGGTACCTTTTTTATCGGGAGAATTGGGGGAACGCTGCGTGGAAGGAAATTTGTGGCTCCTCTCAGTTTCCAGAACTTTCTGTCACCGAAATATGAGGAAAATGTGTTTTTTTAGCCAAATTTTGAGGTTTGCAAAGGATTCTGGGTAACAGAACCTGGTCAGAGCCCCACAAGTCACCCCATTTTGGATTCCCCTAGGTCTCTAGTTTTCAAAAATGTGCTGGTTTGCTAGGTTTCCGCAGGTGCCGGCTGAGCTAGAGGCCAAAATCCACAGGTAGGCACTGTTTTCTGTCAAAAATTTGATGTGTCCGCGTTGTGTTTTGGGCCATTTCCTTTCGTGGGCGCTAGGCCTACCCACACCAGTGAGGTACCTTTTTTATCGGGAGAATTGGGGGAACGCTGCGTGGAAGGAAATTTGTGGCTCCTCTCAGATTCCAGAACTTTCTGTCACCGAAATATGAGGAAAATGTGTTTTTTTAGCCAAATTTTGAGGTTTGCAAAGGATTCTGGGTAACAGAACCTGGTCAGAGCCCCACAAGTCACCCCATCTTGGATTCCCCTAGGTCTCTAGTTTTAGAAAATGCACAGGTTTGGTAGGGTTCCCTAATTGCCGGCTGAGCTAGAGGCCAAAATCTACAGGTAGGCACTTTGTAAAAAACACCTCTGTTTTCTGTGAAAAAATGTGATGTGTCCACGTTGTGCTTTGGTGCATTTCCTGTCGCGGGCACTAGGCCTACCCACAGAAGTGAGGTATCATTTTTATTGGGAGACTTGGGGAAACGCTGGGTGGTAGGAAATTTGTGGCTCCTCTCAGATTCCAGAACTTTCTGTCACCGAATTGTGAGGAAAATGTGTTTTGTTAGCCAAATTTTGAGGTTTTCAAAGGATTCTGGGTAACAGAACCTGGTAAGAGCCCCACAAGTCACCCCATCTTGGATTCCCCTAGGTCTCTAGTTTTCAAAAATGCACAGGTTTGTTAGGTTTCCCTAGGTGCCGGCTGAGTTAGAGGCCAAAATCTGCAGGTAGGCACTGTTTTCTGTGAAAGTATTTGATGTGTCCACGTTGTGTTTTGGGCCATTTCCTTTCGTGGGCGCTAGGCCTACCCAGACCAGTGAGGTACCTTTTTTATCGGGAGAATTGGGGGAACGCTGCGTGGAAGGAAATTTGTAGCTCCTCTCAGATTCCAGAACTTTCTGTCACCGAAATATGAGGAAAATGTGTTTTTTTAGCCAAATTTTGAGGTTTTCAAAGGATTCTGGGTAACAGAACCTGGTAAGAGCCCCACAAGTCACCCCATCTTGGATTCCCCTAGGTCTCTAGTTTTCAAAAATGCACAGGTTTGTTAGGTTTCCCTAAGTGCCGGCTGAGTTAGAGGCCAAAATCTGCAGGTAGGCACTGTTTTCTGTGAAAATATTTGATGTGTCCACGTTGTGTTTTGGGCCATTTCCTTTCGTGGGCGCTAGGCCTACCCACACCAGTGAGGTACCTTTTTTATCGGGAGAATTGGGGGAACGCTGCGTGGAAGGAAATTTGTAGCTCCTCTCAGATTCCAGAACTTTCTGTCACCGAAATATGAGGAAAATGTGTTTTTTTAGCCAAATTTTGAGGTTTGCAAAGGATTCTGGGTAACAGAACCTGGTCAGAGCCCCACAAGTCACCCCATTTTGGATTCCCCTAGGTCTCTAGTTTTCAAAAATGTGCTGGTTTGCTAGGTTTCCGCAGGTGCCGGCTGAGCTAGAGGCCAAAATCCACAGGTAGGCACTGTTTTCTGTGAAAAAATGTGATGTGTCCACGTTGTGTTTTGGGCCATTTCCTTTCGTGGGCGCTAGGCCTACCCACACCAGTGAGGTACCTTTTTTATCGGGAGAATTGGGGGAACGCTGCGTGGAAGGAAATTTGTGGCTCCTCTCAGATTCCAGAACTTTCTGTCACCGAAATATGAGGAAAATGTGTTTTTTTAGCCAAATTTTGAGGTTTGCAAAGGATTCTGGGTAACAGAACCTGGTCAGAGCCCCACAAGTCACCCCATCTTGGATTCCCCTAGGTCTCTAGTTTTAGAAAATGCACAGGTTTGGTAGGGTTCCCTAATTGCCGGCTGAGCTAGAGGCCAAAATCTACAGGTAGGCACTTTGTAAAAAACACCTCTGTTTTCTGTGAAAAAATGGATGTGTCCACGTTGTGTTTTGGGGCATTTCCTGTTGCAGGCGCTAGGCCTACCCACACAAGTGAGGTATCATTTGTATCGGGAGACTTGGTGGAACGCTGGGTGGTAGGAATTTTGTGGCTCCTCTCAGATTCCAGAACTTTCTGTCACCGAATTGTGAGGAAAATGTGTTTTTTTAGCCAAATTTTGAGGTTTTCAAAGGATTCTGGGTAACAGAACCTGGTCGGATCCCCACAAGTCACCCCATTTTGGATTCCCCTAGGTGTCTAGTTTTCAAACATGTGCTGGTTTGCTAGGTTTCCGCAGGTGCCGGCTGAGCTAGAGGCCAAAATCCACAGGTAGGCACTGTTTTCTGTGAAAAAATGTGATGTGTCCACGTTGTGCTTTGGTGCATTTCCTGTCGCGGGCACTAGGCCTACCCACACAAGTGAGGTATAATTTTTATTGGGAGACTTGGGGAAACGCTGGGTGGTAGGAAATTTGTGGCTCCTCTCAGATTCCAGAACTTTCTGTCACCGAATTGTGAGGAAAATGTGTTTTGTTAGCCAAATTTTGAGGTTTTCAAAGGATTCTGGGTAACAGAACCTGGTAAGAGCCCCACAAGTCACCCCATCTTGGATTCCCCTAGGTCTCTAGTTTTCAAAAATGCACAGGTTTGTTAGGTTTCCCTAGGTGCCGGCTGAGTTAGAGGCCAAAATCTGCAGGTAGGCACTGTTTTCTGTGAAAATATTTGATGTGTCCACGTTGTGTTTTGGGCCATTTCCTTTCGTGAGCGCTAGGCCTACCCAGACCAGTGAGGTACCTTTTTTATCGGGAGAATTGGGGGAACGCTGCGTGGAAGGAAATTTGTAGCTCCTCTCAGATTCCAGAACTTTCTGTCACCGAAATATGAGGAAAATGTGTTTTTTTAGCCAAATTTTGAGGTTTGCAAAGGATTCTGGGTAACAGAACCTGGTCAGAGCCCCACAAGTCACCCCATTTTGGATTCCCCTAGGTCTCTAGTTTTCAAAAATGTGCTGGTTTGCTAGGTTTCCGCAGGTGCCGGCTGAGCTAGAGGCCAAAATCCACAGGTAGGCACTGTTTTCTGTGAAAAAATGTGATGTGTCCACGTTGTGTTTTGGGCCATTTCCTTTCGTGGGCGCTAGGCCTACCCACACCAGTGAGGTACCTTTTTTATCGGGAGAATTGGGGGAACGCTGCGTGGAAGGAAATTTGTGGCTCCTCTCAGATTCCAGAACTTTCTGTCACCGAAATATGAGGAAAATGTGTTTTTTTAGCCAAATTTTGAGGTTTGCAAAGGATTCTGGGTAACAGAACCTGGTCAGAGCCCCAGAAGTCACCCCATCTTGGATTCCCCTAGGTCTCTAGTTTTAGAAAATGCACAGGTTTGGTAGGGTTCCCTAATTGCCGGCTGAGCTAGAGGCCAAAATCTACAGGTAGGCACTTTGTAAAAAACACCTCTGTTTTCTGTGAAAAAATGGGATGTGTCCACGTTGTGCTTTGGGGCATTTCCTGTAGCGGGCGCTAGGCCTACCCACACAAGTGAGGTATCATTTTTATCGGGAGAATTGGGGGAACGCTGCGTGGAAGGAAATTTGTGGCTCCTCTCAGATTCCAGAACTTTCTGTCACCGAAATATGAGGAAAATGTGTTTTTTTAGCCAAATTTTGAGGTTTGCAAAGGATTCTGGGTAACAGAACCTGGTCAGAGCCCCACAAGTCACCCCATCTTGGATTCCCCTAGGTCTCTAGTTTTAAAAAATGCACAGGTTTGGTAGGGTTCCCTAATTGCCGGCTGAGCTAGAGGCCAAAATCTACAGGTAGGCACTTTGTAAAAAAACACCTCTGTTTTCTGTGAAAAAATGGGATGTGTCCACGTTGTGTTTTGGGGCATTTCCTGTTGCAGGCGCTAGGCCTACCCACACAAGTGAGGTATCATTTGTATCGGGAGACTTAGTGGAACGCTGGGTGGTAGGAATTTTGTGGCTCCTCTCAGATTCCAGAACTTTCTGTCACCGAATTGTGAGGAAAATGTGTTTTGTTAGTCAAATTTTGAGGTTTTCAAAGGATTCTGGGTAACAGAACCTGGTAAGAGCCCCACAAGTCACCCCATCTTGGATTCCCCTAGGTCTCTAGTTTTCAAAAATGCACAGGTTTGGTAGGTTTCCCTAGGTGCCGGCTGGGCTAGAGGCCAAAATCTACAGGTAGGCACTTTGTAAAAAACACCTCTGTTTTCTGTGAAAAAATGGGATGTGTCCACGTTGTGTTTTGGGGCATTTCCTGTTGCAGGCGCTAGGCCTACCCACACAAGTGAGGTATCATTTTTATCGGGAGACTTGGTGGAACGCTGGGTATTAGGAATTTTGTGGCTCCTCTCAGATTCCAGAACTTTCTGTCACCGAAATGTGAGGAAAATGTGTTTTTTTTAGCCAAATTTTGAGGTTTGCAAAGGATTGTGGGTAACAGAACCTGGTCAGAGCCCCACAAGTCACCCCATCTTGGATTCCCCTATGTCTCTAATTTTCAAAAATGCACAGGTTTGTTAGGTTTCCCTAGGTGCCGGCTGAGTTAGAGGCCAAAATCTGCAGGTAGGCACTGTTTTCTGTGAAAATATTTGATGTGTCCACGTTGTGTTTTGGGCCATTTCCTTTCGTGGGCGCTAGGCCTACCCACACCAGTGAGGTACCTTTTTTATCGGGAGAATTGGGGGAACGCTGCGTGGAAGGAAATTTGTAGCTCCTCTCAGATTCCAGAACTTTCTGTCACCGAAATATGAGGAAAATGTGTTTTTTTAGCCAAATTTTGAGGTTTGCAAAGGATTCTGGGTAACAGAACCTGGTCAGAGCCCCACAAGTCACCCCATTTTGGATTCCCCTAGGTCTCTAGTTTTCAAAAATGTGCTGGTTTGCTAGGTTTCCGCAGGTGCCGGCTGAGCTAGAGGCCAAAATCCACAGGTAGGCACTGTTTTCTGTCAAAAATTTGATGTGTCCGCGTTGTGTTTTGGGCCATTTCCTTTCGTTGGCGCTAGGCCTACCCACACCAGTGAGGTACCTTTTTTATCGGGAGAATTGGGGGAACGCTGCGTGGAAGGAAATTTGTGGCTCCTCTCAGATTCCAGAACTTTCTGTCACCGAAATATGAGGAAAATGTGTTTTTTTAGCCAAATTTTGAGGTTTGCAAAGGATTCTGGGTAACAGAACCTGGTCAGAGCCCCACAAGTCACCCCATCTTGGATTCCCCTAGGTCTCTAGTTTTAGAAAATGCACAGGTTTGGTAGGGTTCCCTAATTGCCGGCTGAGCTAGAGGCCAAAATCTACAGGTAGGCACTTTGAAAAAAACACCTCTGTTTTCTGTGAAAAAATGTGATGTGTCCACGTTGTGCTTTGGTGCATTTCCTGTCGCGGGCACTAGGCCTACCCACACAAGTGAGGTATCATTTTTATTGGGAGACTTGGGGAAACGCTGGGTGGTAGGAAATTTGTGGCTCCTCTCAGATTCCAGAACTTTCTGTCACCGAATTGTGAGGAAAATGTGTTTTGTTAGCCAAATTTTGAGGTTTTCAAAGGATTCTGGGTAACAGAACCTGGTAAGAGCCCCACAAGTCACCCCATCTTGGATTCCCCTAGGTCTCTAGTTTTCAAAAATGCACAGGTTTGTTAGGTTTCCCTAGGTGCCGGCTGAGTTAGAGGCCAAAATCTGCAGGTAGGCACTGTATTCTGTGAAAGTATTTGATGTGTCCACGTTGTGTTTTGGGCCATTTCCTTTCGTGGGCGCTAGGCCTACCCAGACCAGTGAGGTACCTTTTTTATCGGGAGAATTGGGGGAACGCTGCGTGGAAGGAAATTTGTAGCTCCTCTCAGATTCCAGAACTTTCTGTCACCGAAATATGAGGAAAATGTGTTTTTTTAGCCAAATTTTGAGGTTTTCAAAGGATTCTGGGTAACAGAACCTGGTAAGAGCCCCACAAGTCACCCCATCTTGGATTCCCCTAGGTCTCTAGTTTTCAAAAATGCACAGGTTTGTTAGGTTTCCCTAGGTGCCGGCTGAGTTAGAGGCCAAAATCTGCAGGTAGGCACTGTTTTCTGTGAAAATATTTGATGTGTCCACGTTGTGTTTTGGGCCATTTCCTTTCGTGGGCGCTAGGCCTACCCACACCAGTGAGGTACCTTTTTTATCGGGAGAATTGGGGGAACGCTGCGTGGAAGGAAATTTGTAGCTCCTCTCAGATTCCAGAACTTTCTGTCACCGAAATATGAGGAAAATGTGTTTTTTTAGCCAAATTTTGAGGTTTGCAAAGGATTCTGGGTAACAGAACCTGGTCAGAGCCCCACAAGTCACCCCATTTTGGATTCCCCTAGGTCTCTAGTTTTCAAAAATGTGCTGGTTTGCTAGGTTTCCGCAGGTGCCGGCTGAGCTAGAGGCCAAAATCCACAGGTAGGCACTGTTTTCTGTGAAAAAATGTGATGTGTCCACGTTGTGTTTTGGGCCATTTCCTTTCGTGGGCGCTAGGCCTACCCACACCAGTGAGGTACCTTTTTTATCGGGAGAATTGGGGGAACGCTGCGTGGAAGGAAATTTGTGGCTCCTCTCAGATTCCAGAACTTTCTGTCACCGAAATATGAGGAAAATGTGTTTTTTTAGCCAAATTTTGAGGTTTGCAAAGGATTCTGGGTAACAGAACCTGGTCAGAGCCCCAGAAGTCACCCCATCTTGGATTCCCCTAGGTCTCTAGTTTTAGAAAATGCACAGGTTTGGTAGGGTTCCCTAATTGCCGGCTGAGCTAGAGGCCAAAATCTACAGGTAGGCACTTTGTAAAAAACACCTCTGTTTTCTGTGAAAAAATGGGATGTGTCCACGTTGTGCTTTGGGGCATTTCCTGTAGCGGGCGCTAGGCCTACTCACACAAGTGAGGTATCATTTTTATCGGGAGAATTGGGGGAACGCTGCGTGGAAGGAAATTTGTGGCTCCTCTCAGATTCCAGAAGTTTCTGTCACCGAAATATGAGGAAAATGTGTTTTTTTAGCCAAATTTTGAGGTTTGCAAAGGATTCTGGGTAACAGAACCTGGTCAGAGCCCCACAAGTCACCCCATCTTGGATTCCCCTAGGTCTCTAGTTTTAAAAAATGCACAGGTTTGGTAGGGTTCCCTAATTGCCGGCTGAGCTAGAGGCCAAAATCTACAGGTAGGCACTTTGTAAAAAAACACCTCTGTTTTCTGTGAAAAAATGGGATGTGTCCACGTTGTGTTTTGGGGCATTTCCTGTTGCAGGCGCTAGGCCTACCCACACAAGTGAGGTATCATTTGTATCGGGAGACTTAGTGGAACGCTGGGTGGTAGGAATTTTGTGGCTCCTCTCAGATTCCAGAACTTTCTGTCACCGAATAGTGCGGAAAATGTGTTTTTTTAGCCAAATTTTGAGGTTTTCAAAGGATTCTGGGTAACAGAACCTGGTCGGATCCCCACAAGTCACCCCATTTTGGATTCCCCTAGGTGTCTAGTTTTCAAACATGTGCTGGTTTGCTAGGTTTCCGCAGGTGCCGGCTGAGCTAGAGGCCTATATCAACAGGTAGGCACCCCGGCAAAAAACACCTCTGTTTTCTGTCAAAAAATGGGATGTGTCCACGTTGTGCTTTGGGGCATTTCCTGTCGCGGGCACTAGGCCTACCCACACAAGTAAGGTATCATTTTTATTGGGAGACTTGGGGAAACGCTGGGTGGTAGGAAATTTGTGGCTCCTCTCAGATTCCAGAACTTTCTGTCACCGAATTGTGAGGAAAATGTGTTTTGTTAGCCAAATTTTGAGGTTTTCAAAGGATTCTGGGTAACAGAACCTGGTAAGAGCCCCACAAGTCACCCCATCTTGGATTCCCCTAGGTCTCTAGTTTTCAAAAATGCACAGGTTTGCTAGGTTTCCCTAGGTGCCGGCTGAGTTAGAGGCCAAAATCTGCAGGTAGGCACTGTTTTCTGTGAAAATATTTGATGTGTCCACGTTGTGTTTTGGGCCATTTCCTTTCGTGGGCGCTAGGCCTACCCACACCAGTGAGGTACCTTTTTTATCGGGAGAATTGGGGGAACGCTGCGTGGAAGGAAATTTGTAGCTCCTCTCAGATTCCAGAACTTTCTGTCACCGAAATATGAGGAAAATGTGTTTTTTTAGCCAAATTTTGAGGTTTGCAAAGGATTCTGGGTAACAGAACCTGGTCAGAGCCCCACAAGTCATCCCATTTTGGATTCCCCTAGGTCTCTAGTTTTCAAAAATGTGCTGGTTTGCTAGGTTTCCGCAGGTGCCGGCTGAGTTAGAGGCCAAAATCTGCAGGTAGGCACTGTTTTCTGTGAAAATATTTGATGTGTCCACGTTGTGTTTTGGGCCATTTCCTTTCGTGGGCGCTAGGCCTACCCAGACAAGTGAGGTACCTTTTTTATCAGGAGAATTGGGGGAACGCTGCGTAGAAGGAAATTTGTAGCTCCTCTCAGATTCCAGAACTTTCTGTCACCGAAATATGAGGAAAATGTGTTTTTTTAGCCTAATTTTGAGGTTTTCAAAGGATTCTGGGTAACAGAACCTGGTCGGATCCCCACAAGTCACCCCATTTTGGATTCCCCTAGGTGTCTAGTTTTCAAACATGTGCTGGTTTGCTAGGTTTCCGCAGGTGCCGGCTGAGCTAGAGGCCAAAATCCACAGGTAGGCACTGTTTTCTGTGAAAAAATGTGATGTGTCCACGTTGTGCTTTGGTGCATTTCCTGTCGCGGGCACTAGGCCTACCCACACAAGTGAGGTATCATTTTTATTGGGAGACTTGGGGAAACGCTGGGTGGTAGGAAATTTGTGGCTCCTCTCAGATTCCAGAACTTTCTGTCACCGAATTGCGAGGAAAATGTGTTTTGTTAGCCAAATTTTGAGGTTTTCAAAGGATTCTGGGTAACAGAACCTGGTAAGAGCCCCACAAGTCACCCCATCTTGGATTCCCCTAGGTCTCTAGTTTTCAAAAATGCACAGGTTTGTTAGGTTTCCCTAGGTGCCGGCAGAGTTAGAGGCCAAAATCTGCAGGTAGGCACTGTATTCTGTGAAAGTATTTGATGTGTCCACGTTGTGTTTTGGGCCATTTCCTTTCGTGGGCGCTAGGCCTACCCAGACCAGTGAGGTACCTTTTTTATCGGGAGAATTGGGGGAACGCTGCGTGGAAGGAAATTTGTAGCTCCTCTCAGATTCCAGAACTTTCTGTCACCGAAATATGAGGAAAATGTGTTTTTTTAGCCAAATTTTGAGGTTTTCAAAGGATTCTGGGTAACAGAACCTGGTAAGAGCCCCACAAGTCACCCCATCTTGGATTCCCCTAGGTCTCTAGTTTTCAAAAATGCACAGGTTTGTTAGGTTTCCCTAAGTGCCGGCTGAGTTAGAGGCCAAAATCTGCAGGTAGGCACTGTTTTCTGTGAAAATATTTGATGTGTCCACGTTGTGTTTTGGGCCATTTCCTTTCGTGGGCGCTAGGCCTACCCACACCAGTGAGGTACCTTTTTTATCGGGAGAATTGGGGGAACGCTGCGTGGAAGGAAATTTGTAGCTCCTCTCAGATTCCAGAACTTTCTGTCACCGAAATATGAGGAAAATGTGTTTTTTTAGCCAAATTTTGAGGTTTGCAAAGGATTCTGGGTAACAGAACCTGGTCAGAGCCCCACAAGTCACCCCATTTTGGATTCCCCTAGGTCTCTAGTTTTCAAAAATGTGCTGGTTTGCTAAGTTTCCTCAGGTGCCGGCTGAGCTAGAGGCCAAAATCCACAGGTAGGCACTGTTTTCTGTGAAAAAATGTGATGTGTCCACGTTGTGTTTTGGGCCATTTCCTTTCGTGGGCGCTAGGCCTACCCACACCAGTGAGGTACCTTTTTTATCGGGAGAATTGGGGGAACGCTGCGTGGAAGGAAATTTGTGGCTCCTCTCAGATTCCAGAACTTTCTTTCACCGAAATATGAGGAAAATGTGTTTTTTTAGCCAAATTTTGAGGTTTGCAAAGGATTCTGGGTAACAGAACCTGGTCAGAGCCCCACAAGTCACCCCATCTTGGATTCCCCTAGGTCTCTAGTTTTAGAAAATGCACAGGTTTGGTAGGGTTCCCTAATTGCCGGCTGAGCTAGAGGCCAAAATCTACAGGTAGGCACTTTGTAAAAAACACCTCTGTTTTCTGTGAAAAAATGGATGTGTCCACGTTGTGTTTTGGGGCATTTCCTGTTGCAGGCGCTAGGCCTACCCACACAAGTGAGGTATCATTTGTATCGGGAGACTTGGTGGAACGCTGGGTGGTAGGAATTTTGTGGCTCCTCTCAGATTCCAGAACTTTCTGTCACCGAATTGTGAGGAAAATGTGTTTTTTTAGCCAAATTTTGAGGTTTTCAAAGGATTCTGGGTAACAGAACCTGGTCGGATCCCCACAAGTCACCCCATTTTGGATTCCCCTAGGTGTCTAGTTTTCAAACATGTGCTGGTTTGCTAGGTTTCCGCAGGTGCCGGCTGAGCTAGAGGCCAAAATCCACAGGTAGGCACTGTTTTCTGTGAAAAAATGTGATGTGTCCACGTTGTGCTTTGGTGCATTTCCTGTCGCGGGCACTAGGCCTACCCACACAAGTGAGGTATCATTTTTATTGGGAGACTTGGGGAAACGCTGGGTGGTAGGAAATTTGTGGCTCCTCTCAGATTCCAGAACTTTCTGTCACCGAATTGTGAGGAAAATGTGTTTTGTTAGCCAAATTTTGAGGTTTTCAAAGGATTCTGGGTAACAGAACCTGGTAAGAGCCCCACAAGTCACCCCATCTTGGATTCCCCTAGGTCTCTAGTTTTCAAAAATGCACAGGTTTGTTAGGTTTCCCTAGGTGCCGGCTGAGTTAGAGGCCAAAATCTGCAGGTAGGCACTGTTTTCTGTGAAAATATTTGATGTGTCCACGTTGTGTTTTGGGCCATTTCCTTTCGTGGGCGCTAGGCCTACCCAGACCAGTGAGGTACCTTTTTTATCGGGAGAATTGGGGGAACGCTGCGTGGAAGGAAATTTGTAGCTCCTCTCAGATTCCAGAACTTTCTGTCACCGAAATATGAGGAAAATGTGTTTTTTTAGCCAAATTTTGAGGTTTGCAAAGGATTCTGGGTAACAGAACCTGGTCAGAGCCCCACAAGTCACCCCATTTTGGATTCCCCTAGGTCTCTAGTTTTCAAAAATGTGCTGGTTTGCTAGGTTTCCGCAGGTGCCGGCTGAGCTAGAGGCCAAAATCCACAGGTAGGCACTGTTTTCTGTGAAAAAATGTGATGTGTCCACGTTGTGTTTTGGGCCATTTCCTTTCGTGGGCGCTAGGCCTACCCACACCAGTGAGGTACCTTTTTTATCGGGAGAATTGGGGGAACGCTGCGTGGAAGGAAATTTGTGGCTCCTCTCAGATTCCAGAACTTTCTGTCACCGAAATATGAGGAAAATGTGTTTTTTTAGCCAAATTTTGAGGTTTGCAAAGGATTCTGGGTAACAGAACCTGGTCAGAGCCCCAGAAGTCACCCCATCTTGGATTCCCCTAGGTCTCTAGTTTTAGAAAATGCACAGGTTTGGTAGGGTTCCCTAATTGCCGGCTGAGCTAGAGGCCAAAATCTACAGGTAGGCACTTTGTAAAAAACACCTCTGTTTTCTGTGAAAAAATGGGATGTGTCCACGTTGTGCTTTGGGGCATTTCCTGTAGCGGGCGCTAGGCCTACCCACACAAGTGAGGTATCATTTTTATCGGGAGAATTGGGGGAACGCTGCTTGGAAGGAAATTTGTGGCTCCTCTCAGATTCCAGAACTTTCTGTCACCGAAATATGAGGAAAATGTGTTTTTTTAGCCAAATTTTGAGGTTTGCAAAGGATTCTGGGTAACAGAACCTGGTCAGAGCCCCACAAGTCACCCCATCTTGGATTCCCCTAGGTCTCTAGTTTTAAAAAATGCACAGGTTTGGTAGGGTTCCCTAATTGCCGGCTGAGCTAGAGGCCAAAATCTACAGGTAGGCACTTTGTAAAAAAACACCTCTGTTTTCTGTGAAAAAATGGGATGTGTCCACGTTGTGTTTTGGGGCATTTCCTGTTGCAGGCGCTAGGCCTACCAACACAAGTGAGGTATCATTTGTATCGGGAGACTTAGTGGAACGCTGGGTGGTAGGAATTTTGTGGCTCCTCTCAGATTCCAGAACTTTCTGTCACCGAATTGTGAGGAAAATGTGTTTTGTTAGTCAAATTTTGAGGTTTTCAAAGGATTCTGGGTAACAGAACCTGGTAAGAGCCCCACAAGTCACCCCATCTTGGATTCCCCTAGGTCTCTAGTTTTCAAAAATGCACAGGTTTGGTAGGTTTCCCTAGGTGCCGGCTGGGCTAGAGGCCAAAATCTACAGGTAGGCACTTTGTAAAAAACACCTCTGTTTTCTGTGAAAAAATGGGATGTGTCCACGTTGTGTTTTGGGGCATTTCCTGTTGCAGGCGCTAGGCCTACCCACACAAGTGAGGTATCATTTTTATCGGGAGACTTGGTGGAACGCTGGGTATTAGGAATTTTGTGGCTCCTCTCAGATTCCAGAACTTTCTGTCACCGAAATGTGAGGAAAATGTGTTTTTTTTAGCCAAATTTTGAGGTTTGCAAAGGATTGTGGGTAACAGAACCTGGTCAGAGCCCCACAAGTCACCCCATCTTGGATTCCCCTAGGTCTCTAGTTTTCAAAAATGCACAGGTTTGTTAGGTTTCCCTAGGTGCCGGCTGAGCTAGAGGCCAAAATCTACAGGTAGGCAATTTGTAAAAAAACACCTCTGTTTTCTGTGAAAAAATGGGATGTGTCCACGTTGTGTTTTGGGGCATTTCCTGTTGCAGGCGCTAGGCCTACCCACACAAGTGAGGTATCATTTGTATCGGGAGACTTAGTGGAACGCTGGGTGGTAGGAATTTTGTGGCTCCTCTCAGATTCCAGAACTTTCTGTCACCGAATTGTGAGGAAAATGTGTTTTGTTAGTCAAATTTTGAGGTTTTCAAAGGATTCTGGGTAACAGAACCTGGTAAGAGCCCCACAAGTCACCCCATCTTGGATTCCCCTAGGTCTCTAGTTTTCAAAAATGCACAGGTTTGGTAGGTTTCCCTAGGTGCCGGCTGGGCTAGAGGCCAAAATCTACAGGTAGGCACTTTGTAAAAAACACCTCTGTTTTCTGTGAAAAAATGGGATGTGTCCACGTTGTGTTTTGGGGCATTTCCTGTTGCATGCGCTAGGCCTACCCACACAAGTGAGGTATCATTTTTATCGGGAGACTTGGTGGAACGCTGGGTATTAGGAATTTTGTGGCTCCTCTCAGATTCCAGAACTTTCTGTCACCGAAATGTGAGGAAAATGTGTTTTTTTAGCCAAATTTTGAGGTTTGCAAAGGATTGTGGGTAACAGAACCTGGTCAGAGCCCAACAAGTCACCCCATCTTGGATTCCCCTAGGTCTCTAGTTTTCAAAAATGCACAGGTTTGTTAGGTTTCCCTAGGTGCCGGCTGAGTTAGAGGCCAAAATCTGCAGGTAGGCACTGTTTTCTGTGAAAAAATGTGATGTGTCCACGTTGTGTTTTGGGCCATTTCCTTTCGTGGGCGCTAGGCCTACCCAGACCAGTGAGGTACCTTTTTTATCGGGAGAATTGGGGGAACGCTGCGTGGAAGGAAATTTGTGGCTCCTCTCAGTTTCCAGAACTTTCTGTCACCGAAATATGAGGAAAATGTGTTTTTTTAGCCAAATTTTGAGGTTTGCAAAGGATTCTGGGTAACAGAACCTGGTCAGAGCCCCACAAGTCACCCCATTTTGGATTCCCCTAGGTCTCTAGTTTTCAAAAATGTGCTGGTTTGCTAGGTTTCCGCAGGTGCCGGCTGAGCTAGAGGCCAAAATCCACAGGTAGGCACTGTTTTCTGTCAAAAATTTGATGTGTCCGCGTTGTGTTTTGGGCCATTTCCTTTCGTGGGCGCTAGGCCTACCCACACCAGTGAGGTACCTTTTTTATCGGGAGAATTGGGGGAACGCTGCGTGGAAGGAAATTTGTGGCTCCTCTCAGATTCCAGAACTTTCTGTCACCGAAATATGAGGAAAATGTGTTTTTTTAGCCAAATTTTGAGGTTTGCAAAGGATTCTGGGTAACAGAACCTGGTCAGAGCCCCACAAGTCACCCCATCTTGGATTCCCCTAGGTCTCTAGTTTTAGAAAATGCACAGGTTTGGTAGGGTTCCCTAATTGCCGGCTGAGCTAGAGGCCAAAATCTACAGGTAGGCACTTTGTAAAAAACACCTCTGTTTTCTGTGAAAAAATGTGATGTGTCCACGTTGTGCTTTGGTGCATTTCCTGTCGCGGGCACTAGGCCTACCCACAGAAGTGAGGTATCATTTTTATTGGGAGACTTGGGGAAACGCTGGGTGGTAGGAAATTTGTGGCTCCTCTCAGATTCCAGAACTTTCTGTCACCGAATTGTGAGGAAAATGTGTTTTGTTAGCCAAATTTTGAGGTTTTCAAAGGATTCTGGGTAACAGAACCTGGTAAGAGCCCCACAAGTCACCCCATCTTGGATTCCCCTAGGTCTCTAGTTTTCAAAAATGCACAGGTTTGTTAGGTTTCCCTAGGTGCCGGCTGAGTTAGAGGCCAAAATCTGCAGGTAGGCACTGTTTTCTGTGAAAGTATTTGATGTGTCCACGTTGTGTTTTGGGCCATTTCCTTTCGTGGGCGCTAGGCCTACCCAGACCAGTGAGGTACCTTTTTTATCGGGAGAATTGGGGGAACGCTGCGTGGAAGGAAATTTGTAGCTCCTCTCAGATTCCAGAACTTTCTGTCACCGAAATATGAGGAAAATGTGTTTTTTTAGCCAAATTTTGAGGTTTTCAAAGGATTCTGGGTAACAGAACCTGGTAAGAGCCCCACAAGTCACCCCATCTTGGATTCCCCTAGGTCTCTAGTTTTCAAAAATGCACAGGTTTGTTAGGTTTCCCTAAGTGCCGGCTGAGTTAGAGGCCAAAATCTGCAGGTAGGCACTGTTTTCTGTGAAAATATTTGATGTGTCCACGTTGTGTTTTGGGCCATTTCCTTTCGTGGGCGCTAGGCCTACCCACACCAGTGAGGTACCTTTTTTATCGGGAGAATTGGGGGAACGCTGCGTGGAAGGAAATTTGTAGCTCCTCTCAGATTCCAGAACTTTCTGTCACCGAAATATGAGGAAAATGTGTTTTTTTAGCCAAATTTTGAGGTTTGCAAAGGATTCTGGGTAACAGAACCTGGTCAGAGCCCCACAAGTCACCCCATTTTGGATTCCCCTAGGTCTCTAGTTTTCAAAAATGTGCTGGTTTGCTAGGTTTCCGCAGGTGCCGGCTGAGCTAGAGGCCAAAATCCACAGGTAGGCACTGTTTTCTGTGAAAAAATGTGATGTGTCCACGTTGTGTTTTGGGCCATTTCCTTTCGTGGGCGCTAGGCCTACCCACACCAGTGAGGTACCTTTTTTATCGGGAGAATTGGGGGAACGCTGCGTGGAAGGAAATTTGTGGCTCCTCTCAGATTCCAGAACTTTCTGTCACCGAAATATGAGGAAAATGTGTTTTTTTAGCCAAATTTTGAGGTTTGCAAAGGATTCTGGGTAACAGAACCTGGTCAGAGCCCCACAAGTCACCCCATCTTGGATTCCCCTAGGTCTCTAGTTTTAGAAAATGCACAGGTTTGGTAGGGTTCCCTAATTGCCGGCTGAGCTAGAGGCCAAAATCTACAGGTAGGCACTTTGTAAAAAACACCTCTGTTTTCTGTGAAAAAATGGATGTGTCCACGTTGTGTTTTGGGGCATTTCCTGTTGCAGGCGCTAGGCCTACCCACACAAGTGAGGTATCATTTGTATCGGGAGACTTGGTGGAACGCTGGGTGGTAGGAATTTTGTGGCTCCTCTCAGATTCCAGAACTTTCTGTCACCGAATTGTGAGGAAAATGTGTTTTTTTAGCCAAATTTTGAGGTTTTCAAAGGATTCTGGGTAACAGAACCTGGTCGGATCCCCACAAGTCACCCCATTTTGGATTCCCCTAGGTGTCTAGTTTTCAAACATGTGCTGGTTTGCTAGGTTTCCGCAGGTGCCGGCTGAGCTAGAGGCCAAAATCCACAGGTAGGCACTGTTTTCTGTGAAAAAATGTGATGTGTCCACGTTGTGCTTTGGTGCATTTCCTGTCGCGGGCACTAGGCCTACCCACACAAGTGAGGTATAATTTTTATTGGGAGACTTGGGGAAACGCTGGGTGGTAGGAAATTTGTGGCTCCTCTCAGATTCCAGAACTTTCTGTCACCGAATTGTGAGGAAAATGTGTTTTGTTAGCCAAATTTTGAGGTTTTCAAAGGATTCTGGGTAACAGAACCTGGTAAGAGCCCCACAAGTCACCCCATCTTGGATTCCCCTAGGTCTCTAGTTTTCAAAAATGCACAGGTTTGTTAGGTTTCCCTAGGTGCCGGCTGAGTTAGAGGCCAAAATCTGCAGGTAGGCACTGTTTTCTGTGAAAATATTTGATGTGTCCACGTTGTGTTTTGGGCCATTTCCTTTCGTGAGCGCTAGGCCTACCCAGACCAGTGAGGTACCTTTTTTATCGGGAGAATTGGGGGAACGCTGCGTGGAAGGAAATTTGTAGCTCCTCTCAGATTCCAGAACTTTCTGTCACCGAAATATGAGGAAAATGTGTTTTTTTAGCCAAATTTTGAGGTTTGCAAAGGATTCTGGGTAACAGAACCTGGTCAGAGCCCCACAAGTCACCCCATTTTGGATTCCCCTAGGTCTCTAGTTTTCAAAAATGTGCTGGTTTGCTAGGTTTCCGCAGGTGCCGGCTGAGCTAGAGGCCAAAATCCACAGGTAGGCACTGTTTTCTGTGAAAAAATGTGATGTGTCCACGTTGTGTTTTGGGCCATTTCCTTTCGTGGGCGCTAGGCCTACCCACACCAGTGAGGTACCTTTTTTATCGGGAGAATTGGGGGAACGCTGCGTGGAAGGAAATTTGTGGCTCCTCTCAGATTCCAGAACTTTCTGTCACCGAAATATGAGGAAAATGTGTTTTTTTAGCCAAATTTTGAGGTTTGCAAAGGATTCTGGGTAACAGAACCTGGTCAGAGCCCCAGAAGTCACCCCATCTTGGATTCCCCTAGGTCTCTAGTTTTAGAAAATGCACAGGTTTGGTAGGGTTCCCTAATTGCCGGCTGAGCTAGAGGCCAAAATCTACAGGTAGGCACTTTGTAAAAAACACCTCTGTTTTCTGTGAAAAAATGGGATGTGTCCACGTTGTGCTTTGGGGCATTTCCTGTAGCGGGCGCTAGGCCTACCCACACAAGTGAGGTATCATTTTTATCGGGAGAATTGGGGGAACGCTGCGTGGAAGGAAATTTGTGGCTCCTCTCAGATTCCAGAACTTTCTGTCACCGAAATATGAGGAAAATGTGTTTTTTTAGCCAAATTTTGAGGTTTGCAAAGGATTCTGGGTAACAGAACCTGGTCAGAGCCCCACAAGTCACCCCATCTTGGATTCCCCTAGGTCTCTAGTTTTAAAAAATGCACAGGTTTGGTAGGGTTCCCTAATTGCCGGCTGAGCTAGAGGCCAAAATCTACAGGTAGGCACTTTGTAAAAAAACACCTCTGTTTTCTGTGAAAAAATGGGATGTGTCCACGTTGTGTTTTGGGGCATTTCCTGTTGCAGGCGCTAGGCCTACCCACACAAGTGAGGTATCATTTGTATCGGGAGACTTAGTGGAACGCTGGGTGGTAGGAATTTTGTGGCTCCTCTCAGATTCCAGAACTTTCTGTCACCGAATTGTGAGGAAAATGTGTTTTGTTAGTCAAATTTTGAGGTTTTCAAAGGATTCTGGGTAACAGAACCTGGTAAGAGCCCCACAAGTCACCCCATCTTGGATTCCCCTAGGTCTCTAGTTTTCAAAAATGCACAGGTTTGGTAGGTTTCCCTAGGTGCCGGCTGGGCTAGAGGCCAAAATCTACAGGTAGGCACTTTGTAAAAAACACCTCTGTTTTCTGTGAAAAAATGGGATGTGTCCACGTTGTGTTTTGGGGCATTTCCTGTTGCAGGCGCTAGGCCTACCCACACAAGTGAGGTATCATTTTTATCGGGAGACTTGGTGGAACGCTGGGTATTAGGAATTTTGTGGCTCCTCTCAGATTCCAGAACTTTCTGTCACCGAAATGTGAGGAAAATGTGTTTTTTTTAGCCAAATTTTGAGGTTTGCAAAGGATTGTGGGTAACAGAACCTGGTCAGAGCCCCACAAGTCACCCCATCTTGGATTCCCCTATGTCTCTAATTTTCAAAAATGCACAGGTTTGTTAGGTTTCCCTAGGTGCCGGCTGAGTTAGAGGCCAAAATCTGCAGGTAGGCACTGTTTTCTGTGAAAATATTTGATGTGTCCACGTTGTGTTTTGGGCCATTTCCTTTCGTGGGCGCTAGGCCTACCCACACCAGTGAGGTACCTTTTTTATCGGGAGAATTGGGGGAACGCTGCGTGGAAGGAAATTTGTAGCTCCTCTCAGATTCCAGAACTTTCTGTCACCGAAATATGAGGAAAATGTGTTTTTTTAGCCAAATTTTGAGGTTTGCAAAGGATTCTGGGTAACAGAACCTGGTCAGAGCCCCACAAGTCACCCCATTTTGGATTCCCCTAGGTCTCTAGTTTTCAAAAATGTGCTGGTTTGCTAGGTTTCCGCAGGTGCCGGCTGAGCTAGAGGCCAAAATCCACAGGTAGGCACTGTTTTCTGTCAAAAATTTGATGTGTCCGCGTTGTGTTTTGGGCCATTTCCTTTCGTTGGCGCTAGGCCTACCCACACCAGTGAGGTACCTTTTTTATCGGGAGAATTGGGGGAACGCTGCGTGGAAGGAAATTTGTGGCTCCTCTCAGATTCCAGAACTTTCTGTCACCGAAATATGAGGAAAATGTGTTTTTTTAGCCAAATTTTGAGGTTTGCAAAGGATTCTGGGTAACAGAACCTGGTCAGAGCCCCACAAGTCACCCCATCTTGGATTCCCCTAGGTCTCTAGTTTTAGAAAATGCACAGGTTTGGTAGGGTTCCCTAATTGCCGGCTGAGCTAGAGGCCAAAATCTACAGGTAGGCACTTTGAAAAAAACACCTCTGTTTTCTGTGAAAAAATGTGATGTGTCCACGTTGTGCTTTGGTGCATTTCCTGTCGCGGGCACTAGGCCTACCCACACAAGTGAGGTATCATTTTTATTGGGAGACTTGGGGAAACGCTGGGTGGTAGGAAATTTGTGGCTCCTCTCAGATTCCAGAACTTTCTGTCACCGAATTGTGAGGAAAATGTGTTTTGTTAGCCAAATTTTGAGGTTTTCAAAGGATTCTGGGTAACAGAACCTGGTAAGAGCCCCACAAGTCACCCCATCTTGGATTCCCCTAGGTCTCTAGTTTTCAAAAATGCACAGGTTTGTTAGGTTTCCCTAGGTGCCGGCTGAGTTAGAGGCCAAAATCTGCAGGTAGGCACTGTATTCTGTGAAAGTATTTGATGTGTCCACGTTGTGTTTTGGGCCATTTCCTTTCGTGGGCGCTAGGCCTACCCAGACCAGTGAGGTACCTTTTTTATCGGGAGAATTGGGATAACGCTGCGTGGAAGGAAATTTGTAGCTCCTCTCAGATTCCAGAACTTTCTGTCACCGAAATATGAGGAAAATGTGTTTTTTTAGCCAAATTTTGAGGTTTTCAAAGGATTCTGGGTAACAGAACCTGGTAAGAGCCCCACAAGTCACCCCATCTTGGATTCCCCTAGGTCTCTAGTTTTCAAAAATGCACAGGTTTGTTAGGTTTCCCTAGGTGCCGGCTGAGTTAGAGGCCAAAATCTGCAGGTAGGCACTGTTTTCTGTGAAAATATTTGATGTGTCCACGTTGTGTTTTGGGCCATTTCCTTTCGTGGGCGCTAGGCCTACCCACACCAGTGAGGTACCTTTTTTATCGGGAGAATTGGGGGAACGCTGCGTGGAAGGAAATTTGTAGCTCCTCTCAGATTCCAGAACTTTCTGTCACCGAAATATGAGGAAAATGTGTTTTTTTAGCCAAATTTTGAGGTTTGCAAAGGATTCTGGGTAACAGAACCTGGTCAGAGCCCCACAAGTCACCCCATTTTGGATTCCCCTAGGTCTCTAGTTTTCAAAAATGTGCTGGTTTGCTAGGTTTTCGCAGGTGCCGGCTGAGCTAGAGGCCAAAATCCACAGGTAGGCACTGTTTTCTGTGAAAAAATGTGATGTGTCCACGTTGTGTTTTGGGCCATTTCCTTTCGTGGGCGCTAGGCCTACCCACACCAGTGAGGTACCTTTTTTATCGGGAGAATTGGGGGAACGCTGCGTGGAAGGAAATTTGTGGCTCCTCTCAGATTCCAGAACTTTCTGTCACCGAAATATGAGGAAAATGTGTTTTTTTAGCCAAATTTTGAGGTTTGCAAAGGATTCTGGGTAACAGAACCTGGTCAGAGCCCCACAAGTCACCCCATCTTGGATTCCCCTAGGTCTCTAGTTTTAGAAAATGCACAGGTTTGGTAGGGTTCCCTAATTGCCGGCTGAGCTAGAGGCCAAAATCTACAGGTAGGCACTTTGTAAAAAACACCTCTGTTTTCTGTGAAAAAATGGGATGTGTCCACGTTGTGCTTTGGGGCATTTCCTGTAGCGGGCGCTAGGCCTACCCACACAAGTGAGGTATCATTTTTATCGGGAGAATTGGGGGAACGCTGCGTGGAAGGAAATTTGTGGCTCCTCTCAGATTCCAGAACTTTCTGTCACCGAAATATGAGGAAAATGTGTTTTTTTAGCCAAATTTTGAGGTTTGCAAAGGATTCTGGGTAACAGAACCTGGTCAGAGCCCCACAAGTCACCCCATCTTGGATTCCCCTAGGTCTCTAGTTTTAAAAAATGCACAGGTTTGGTAGGGTTCCCTAATTGCCGGCTGAGCTAGAGGCCAAAATCTACAGGTAGGCACTTTGTAAAAAAACACCTCTGTTTTCTGTGAAAAAATGGGATGTGTCCACGTTGTGTTTTGGGGCATTTCCTGTTGCAGGCGCTAGGCCTACCCACACAAGTGAGGTATCATTTGTATCGGGAGACTTAGTGGAACGCTGGGTGGTAGGAATTTTGTGGCTCCTCTCAGATTCCAGAACTTTCTGTCACCGAATTGTGAGGAAAATGTGTTTTGTTAGTTAAATTTTGAGGTTTTCAAAGGATTCTGGGTAACAGAACCTGGTAAGAGCCCCACAAGTCACCCCATCTTGGATTCCCCTAGGTCTCTAGTTTTCAAAAATGCACAGGTTTGGTAGGTTTCCCTAGGTGCCGGCTGGGCTAGAGGCCAAAATCTACAGGTAGGCACTTTGTAAAAAACACCTCTGTTTTCTGTGAAAAAATGGGATGTGTCCACGTTGTGTTTTGGGGCATTTCCTGTTGCAGGCGCTAGGCCTACCCACACAAGTGAGGTATCATTTTTATCGGGAGACTTGGTGGAACGCTGGGTATTAGGAATTTTGTGGCTCCTCTCAGATTCCAGAACTTTCTGTCACCGAAATGTGAGGAAAATGTGTTTTTTTTAGCCAAATTTTGAGGTTTGCAAAGGATTGTGGGTAACAGAACCTGGTCAGAGCCCCACAAGTCACCCCATCTTGGATTCCCCTATGTCTCTAATTTTCAAAAATGCACAGGTTTGTTAGGTTTCCCTAGGTGCCGGCTGAGTTAGAGGCCAAAATCTGCAGGTAGGCACTGTTTTCTGTGAAAATATTTGATGTGTCCACGTTGTGTTTTGGGCCATTTCCTTTCGTGGGCGCTAGGCCTACCCACACCAGTGAGGTACCTTTTTTATCGGGAGAATTGGGGGAACGCTGCGTGGAAGGAAATTTGTAGCTCCTCTCAGATTCCAGAACTTTCTGTCACCGAAATATGAGGAAAATGTGTTTTTTTAGCCAAATTTTGAGGTTTGCAAAGGATTCTGGGTAACAGAACCTGGTCAGAGCCCCACAAGTCACCCCATTTTGGATTCCCCTAGGTCTCTAGTTTTCAAAAATGTGCTGGTTTGCTAGGTTTCCGCAGGTGCCGGCTGAGCTAGAGGCCAAAATCCACAGGTAGGCACTGTTTTCTGTCAAAAATTTGATGTGTCCGCGTTGTGTTTTGGGCCATTTCCTTTCGTTGGCGCTAGGCCTACCCACACCAGTGAGGTACCTTTTTTATCGGGAGAATTGGGGGAACGCTGCGTGGAAGGAAATTTGTGGCTCCTCTCAGATTCCAGAACTTTCTGTCACCGAAATATGAGGAAAATGTGTTTTTTTAGCCAAATTTTGAGGTTTGCAAAGGATTCTGGGTAACAGAACCTGGTCAGAGCCCCACAAGTCACCCCATCTTGGATTCCCCTAGGTCTCTAGTTTTAGAAAATGCACAGGTTTGGTAGGGTTCCCTAATTGCCGGCTGAGCTAGAGGCCAAAATCTACAGGTAGGCACTTTGAAAAAAACACCTCTGTTTTCTGTGAAAAAATGTGATGTGTCCACGTTGTGCTTTGGTGCATTTCCTGTCGCGGGCACTAGGCCTACCCACACAAGTGAGGTATCATTTTTATTGGGAGACTTGGGGAAACGCTGGGTGGTAGGAAATTTGTGGCTCCTCTCAGATTCCAGAACTTTCTGTCACCGAATTGTGAGGAAAATGTGTTTTGTTAGCCAAATTTTGAGGTTTTCAAAGGATTCTGGGTAACAGAACCTGGTAAGAGCCCCACAAGTCACCCCATCTTGGATTCCCCTAGGTCTCTAGTTTTCAAAAATGCACAGGTTTGTTAGGTTTCCCTAGGTGCCGGCTGAGTTAGAGGCCAAAATCTGCAGGTAGGCACTGTATTCTGTGAAAGTATTTGATGTGTCCACGTTGTGTTTTGGGCCATTTCCTTTCGTGGGCGCTAGGCCTACCCAGACCAGTGAGGTACCTTTTTTATCGGGAGAATTGGGATAACGCTGCGTGGAAGGAAATTTGTAGCTCCTCTCAGATTCCAGAACTTTCTGTCACCGAAATATGAGGAAAATGTGTTTTTTTAGCCAAATTTTGAGGTTTTCAAAGGATTCTGGGTAACAGAACCTGGTAAGAGCCCCACAAGTCACCCCATCTTGGATTCCCCTAGGTCTCTAGTTTTCAAAAATGCACAGGTTTGTTAGGTTTCCCTAGGTGCCGGCTGAGTTAGAGGCCAAAATCTGCAGGTAGGCACTGTTTTCTGTGAAAATATTTGATGTGTCCACGTTGTGTTTTGGGCCATTTCCTTTCGTGGGCGCTAGGCCTACCCACACCAGTGAGGTACCTTTTTTATCGGGAGAATTGGGGGAACGCTGCGTGGAAGGAAATTTGTAGCTCCTCTCAGATTCCAGAACTTTCTGTCACCGAAATATGAGGAAAATGTGTTTTTTTAGCCAAATTTTGAGGTTTGCAAAGGATTCTGGGTAACAGAACCTGGTCAGAGCCCCACAAGTCACCCCATTTTGGATTCCCCTAGGTCTCTAGTTTTCAAAAATGTGCTGGTTTGCTAGGTTTCCGCAGGTGCCGGCTGAGCTAGAGGCCAAAATCCACAGGTAGGCACTGTTTTCTGTCAAAAATTTGATGTGTCCGCGTTGTGTTTTGGGCCATTTCCTTTCGTGGGCGCTAGGCCTACCCACACCAGTGAGGTACCTTTTTTATCGGGAGAATTGGGGGAACGCTGCGTGGAAGGAAATTTGTGGCTCCTCTCAGATTCCAGAACTTTCTGTCACCGAAATATGAGGAAAATGTGTTTTTTTAGCCAAATTTTGAGGTTTGCAAAGGATTCTGGGTAACAGAACCTGGTCAGAGCCCCACAAGTCACCCCATCTTGGATTCCCCTAGGTCTCTAGTTTTAGAAAATGCACAGGTTTGGTAGGGTTCCCTAATTGCCGGCTGAGCTAGAGGCCAAAATCTACAGGTAGGCACTTTGTAAAAAACACCTCTGTTTTCTGTGAAAAAATGGGATGTGTCCACGTTGTGCTTTGGTGCATTTCCTGTCGCGGGCACTAGGCCTACCCACACAAGTGAGGTATCATTTTTATTGGGAGACTTGGGGAAACGCTGGGTGGTAGGAAATTTGTGGCTCCTCTCAGATTCCAGAACTTTCTGTCACCGAATTGTGAGGAAAATGTGTTTTGTTAGCCAAATTTTGAGGTTTTCAAAGGATTCTGGGTAACAGAACCTGGTCGGATCCCCACAAGTCACCCCATTTTGGATTCCCCTAGGTGTCTAGTTTTCAAACATGTGCTGGTTTGCTAGGTTTCCGCAGGTGCCGGCTGAGCTAGAGGCCAAAATCCACAGGTAGGCACTGTTTTCTGTGAAAAAATGTGATGTGTCCACGTTGTGCTTTGGTGCATTTCCTGTCGCGGGCACTAGGCCTACCCACACAAGTGAGGTATCATTTTTATTGGGAGACTTGGGGAAACGCTGGGTGGTAGGAAATTTGTGGCTCCTCTCAGATTCCAGAACTTTCTGTCACCGAATTGTGAGGAAAATGTGTTTTGTTAGCCAAATTTTGAGGTTTTCAAAGGATTCTGGGTAACAGAACCTGGTAAGAGCCCCACAAGTCACCCCATCTTGGATTCCCCTAGGTCTCTAGTTTTCAAAAATGCACAGGTTTGTTAGGTTTCCCTAGGTGCCGGCTGAGTTAGAGGCCAAAATCTGCAGGTAGGCACTGTTTTCTGGGAAAATATTTGATGTGTCCACGTTGTGTTTTGGGCCATTTCCTTTCGTGGGCGCTAGGCCTACCCAGACCAGTGAGGTACCTTTTTTATCGGGAGAATGGGGGGAACGCTGCGTGGAAGGAAATTTGTAGCTCCTCTCAGATTCCAGAACTTTCTGTCACCGAAATATGAGGAAAATGTGTTTTTTAAGCCAAATTTTGAGGTTTGCAAAGGATTCTGGGTAACAGAACCTGGTCAGAGCCCCACAAGTCACCCCATTTTGGATTCCCCTAGGTCTCTAGTTTTCAAAAATGTGCTGGTTTGCTAGGTTTCCGCAGGTGCCGGCTGAGCTAGAGGCCAAAATCCACAGGTAGGCACTGTTTTCTGTGAAAAAATGTGATGTGTCCACGTTGTGTTTTGGGCCATTTCCTTTCGTGGGCGCTAGGCCTACCCACACCAGTGAGGTACCTTTTTTATCTGGAGAATTGGGGGAACGCTGCGTGGAAGGAAATTTGTGGCTCCTCTCAGATTCCAGAACTTTCTGTCACCGAAATATGAGGAAAATGTGTTTTTTTAGCCAAATTTTGAGGTTTGCAAAGGATTCTGGGTAACAGAACCTGGTCAGAGCCCCAGAAGTCACCCCATCTTGGATTCCCCTAGGTCTCTAGTTTTAGAAAATGCACAGGTTTGGTAGGGTTCCCTAATTGCCGGCTGAGCTAGAGGCCAAAATCTACAGGTAGGCACTTTGTAAAAAACACCTCTGTTTTCTGTGAAAAAATGGGATGTGTCCACGTTGTGCTTTGGGGCATTTCCTGTAGCGGGCGCTAGGCCTACCCACACAAGTGAGGTATCATTTTTATCGGGAGAATTGGGGGAACGCTGCGTGGAAGGAAATTTTTGGCTCCTCTCAGATTCCAGAACTTTCTGTCACCGAAATATGAGGAAAATGTGTTTTTTTAGCCAAATTTTGAGGTTTGCAAAGGATTCTGGGTAACAGAACCTGGTCAGAGCCCCACAAGTCACCCCATCTTGGATTCCCCTAGGTCTCTAGTTTTAAAAAATGCACAGGTTTGGTAGGGTTCCCTAATTGCCGGCTGAGCTAGAGGCCAAAATCTACAGGTAGGCACTTTGTAAAAAAACACCTCTGTTTTCTGTGAAAAAATGGGATGTGTCCACGTTGTGTTTTGGGGCATTTCCTGTTGCAGGCGCTAGGCCTACCCACACAAGTGAGGTATCATTTGTATCGGGAGACTTAGTGGAACGCTGGGTGGTAGGAATTTTGTGGCTCCTCTCAGATTCCAGAACTTTCTGTCACCGAATTGTGAGGAAAATGTGTTTTGTTAGTCAAATTTTGAGGTTTTCAAAGGATTCTGGGTAACAGAACCTGGTAAGAGCCCCACAAGTCACCCCATCTTGGATTCCCCTAGGTCTCTAGTTTTCAAAAATGCACAGGTTTGGTAGGTTTCCCTAGGTGCCGGCTGGGCTAGAGGCCAAAATCTACAGGTAGGCACTTTGTAAAAAACACCTCTGTTTTCTGTGAAAAAATGGGATGTGTCCACGTTGTGTTTTGGGGCATTTCCTGTTGCAGGCGCTAGGCCTACCCACACAAGTGAGGTATCATTTTTATCGGGAGACTTGGTGGAACGCTGGGTATTAGGAATTTTGTGGCTCCTCTCAGATTCCAGAACTTTCTGTCACCGAAATGTGAGGAAAATGTGTTTTTTTTAGCCAAATTTTGAGGTTTGCAAAGGATTGTGGGTAACAGAACCTGGTCAGAGCCCCACAAGTCACCCCATCTTGGATTCCCCTAGGTCTCTAGTTTTCAAAAATGCACAGGTTTGTTAGGTTTCCCTAGGTGCCGGCTGAGCTAGAGGCCAAAATCTACAGGTAGGCAATTTGTAAAAAAACACCTCTGTTTTCTGTGAAAAAATGGGATGTGTCCACGTTGTGTTTTGGGGCATTTCCTGTTGCAGGCGCTAGGCCTACCCACACAAGTGAGGTATCATTTGTATCGGGAGACTTAGTGGAACGCTGGGTGGTAGGAATTTTGTGGCTCCTCTCAGATTCCAGAACTTTCTGTCACCGAATTGTGAGGAAAATGTGTTTTGTTAGTCAAATTTTGAGGTTTTCAAAGGATTCTGGGTAACAGAACCTGGTAAGAGCCCCACAAGTCACCCCATCTTGGATTCCCCTAGGTCTCTAGTTTTCAAAAATGCACAGGTTTGGTAGGTTTCCCTAGGTGCCGGCTGGGCTAGAGGCCAAAATCTACAGGTAGGCACTTTGTAAAAAACACCTCTGTTTTCTGTGAAAAAATGGGATGTGTCCACGTTGTGTTTTGGGGCATTTCCTGTTGCAGGCGCTAGGCCTACCCACACAAGTGAGGTATCATTTTTATCGGGAGACTTGGTGGAACGCTGGGTATTAGGAATTTTGTGGCTCCTCTCAGATTCCAGAACTTTCTGTCACCGAAATGTGAGGAAAATGTGTTTTTTTTAGCCAAATTTTGAGGTTTGCAAAGGATTGTGGGTAACAGAACCTGGTCAGAGCCCCACAAGTCACCCCATCTTGGATTCCCCTAGGTCTCTAGTTTTCAAAAATGCACAGGTTTGTTAGGTTTCCCTAGGTGCCGGCTGAGTTAGAGGCCAAAATCTGCAGGTAGGCACTGTTTTCTGTGAAAAAATGTGATGTGTCCACGTTGTGTTTTGGGCGATTTCCTTTCGTGGGCGCTAGGCCTACCCACACCAGTGAGATACCTTTTTTATCGGGAGAATTGGGGGAACGCTGCGTGGAAGGAAATTTGTGGCTCCTCTCAGATTCCAGAACTTTCTGTCACCGAAATATGAGGAAAATGTGTTTTTTTAGCCAAATTTTGAGGTTTGCAAAGGATTCTGGGTAACAGAACCTGGTCAGAGCCCCACAAGTCACCCCATCTTGGATTCCCCTAGGTCTCTAGTTTTAGAAAATGCACAGGTTTGGTAGGGTTCCCTAATTGCCGGCTGAGCTAGAGGCCAAAATCTACAGGTAGGCACTTTGTAAAAAACATCTCTGTTTTCTGTGAAAAAATGTGATGTGTCCACGTTGTGCTTTGGTGCATTTCCTGTCGCGGGCACTAGGCCTACCCACACAAGTGAGGTATCATTTTTATTGGGAGACTTGGGGAAACGCTGGGTGGTAGGAAATTTGTGGCTCCTCTCAGATTCCAGAACTTTCTGTCACCGAATTGTGAGGAAAATGTGTTTTGTTAGCCAAATTTTGAGGTTTTCAAAGGATTCTGGGTAACAGAACCTGGTAAGAGCCCCACAAGTCACCCCATCTTGGATTCCCCTAGGTCTCTAGTTTTCAAAAATGCACAGGTTTGTTAGGTTTCCCTAGGTGCCGGCTGAGTTAGAGGCCAAAATCTGCAGGTAGGCACTGTATTCTGTGAAAGTATTTGATGTGACCACGTTGTGTTTTGGGCCATTTCCTTTCGTGGGCGCTAGGCCTACCCAGACCAGTGAGGTACCTTTTTTATCGGGAGAATTGGGATAACGCTGCGTGGAAGGAAATTTGTAGCTCCTCTCAGATTCCAGAACTTTCTGTCACCGAAATATGAGGAAAATGTGTTTTTTTTAGCCAAATTTTGAGGTTTTCAAAGGATTCTGGGTAACAGAACCTGGTAAGAGCCCCACAAGTCACCCCATCTTGGATTCCCCTAGGTCTCTAGTTTTCAAAAATGCACAGGTTTGTTAGGTTTCCCTAAGTGCCGGCTGAGTTAGAGGCCAAAATCTGCAGGTAGGCTCTGTTTTCTGTGAAAATATTTGATGTGTCCACGTTGTGTTTTGGGCCATTTCCTTTCGTGGGCGCTAGGCCTACCCACACCAGTGAGGTACCTTTTTTATCGGGAGAATTGGGGGAACGCTGCGTGGAAGGAAATTTGTAGCTCCTCTCAGATTCCAGAACTTTCTGTCACCGAAATATGAGGAAAATGTGTTTTTTTAGCCAAATTTTGAGGTTTGCAAAGGATTCTGGGTAACAGAACCTGGTCAGAGCCCCACAAGTCACCCCATTTTGGATTCCCCTAGGTCTCTAGTTTTCAAAAATGTGCTGGTTTGCTAGGTTTCCGCAGGTGCCGGCTGAGCTAGAGGCCAAAATCCACAGGTAGGCACTGTTTTCTGTGAAAAAATGTGATGTGTCCACGTTGTGTTTTGGGCCATTTCCTTTCGTGGGCGCTAGGCCTACCCACACCAGTGAGGTACCTTTTTTATCGGGAGAATTGGTTGAACGCTGCGTGGAAGGAAATTTGTGGCTCCTCTCAGATTCCAGAACTTTCTGTCACCGAAATATGAGGAAAATGTGTTTTTTTAGCCAAATTTTGAGGTTTGCAAAGGATTCTGGGTAACAGAACCTGGTCAGAGCCCCACAAGTCACCCCATCTTGGATTCCCCTAGGTCTCTAGTTTTAGAAAATGCACAGGTTTGGTAGGGTTCCCTAATTGCCGGCTGAGCTAGAGGCCAAAATCTACAGGTAGGCACTTTGTAAAAAACACCTCTGTTTTCTGTGAAAAAATGGATGTGTCCACGTTGCGTTTTGGGGCATTTCCTGTTGCAGGCGCTAGGCCTACCCACACAAGTGAGGTATCATTTGTATCGGGAGACTTGGTGGAACGCTGGGTGGTAGGAATTTTGTGGCTCCTCTCAGATTCCAGAACTTTCTGTCATCGAATTGTGAGGAAAATGTGTTTTTTTAGCCAAATTTTGAGGTTTTCAAAGGATTCTGGGTAACAGAACCTGGTCGGATCCCCACAAGTCACCCAATTTTGGATTCCCCTAGGTGTCTAGTTTTCAAACATGTGCTGGTTTGCTAGGTTTCCGCAGGTGCCGGCTGAGCTAGAGGCCAAAATCCACAGGTAGGCACTGTTTTCTGTGAAAAAATGTGATGTGTCCACGTTGTGCTTTGGTGCATTTCCTGTCGCGGGCACTAGGCCTACCCACACAAGTGAGGTATCATTTTTATTGGGAGACTTGGGGAAACGCTGGGTGGTAGGAAATTTGTGGCTCCTCTCAGATTCCAGAACTTTCTGTCACCGAATTGTGAGGAAAATGTGTTTTGTTAGCCAAATTTTGAGGTTTTCAAAGGATTCTGGGTAACAGAACCTGGTAAGAGCCCCACAAGTCACCCCATCTTGGATTCCCCTAGGTCTCTAGTTTTCAAAAATGCACAGGTTTGTTAGGTTTCCCTAGGTGCCGGCTGAGTTAGAGGCCAAAATCTGCAGGTAGGCACTGTTTTCTGTGAAAATATTTGATGTGTCCACGTTGTGTTTTGGGCCATTTCCTTTCGTGGGCGCTAGGCCTACCCAGACCAGTGAGGTACCTTTTTATCGGGAGAATTGGGGGAACGCTGCGTGGAAGGAAATTTGTAGCTCCTCTCAGATTCCAGAACTTTCTGTCACCGAAATATGAGGAAAATGTGTTTTTTTAGCCAAATTTTGAGGTTTGCAAAGGATTCTGGGTAACAGAACCTGGTCAGAGCCCCACAAGTCACCCCATTTTGGATTCCCCTAGGTCTCTAGTTTTCAAAAATGTGCTGGTTTGCTAGGTTTCCGCAGGTGCCGGCTGAGCTAGAGGCCAAAATCCACAGGTAGGCACTGTTTTCTGTGAAAAAATGTGATGTGTCCACGTTGTGTTTTGGGCCATTTCCTTTCGTGGGCGCTAGGCCTACCCACACCAGTGAGGTACCTTTTTTATCGGGAGAATTGGGGGAACGCTGCGTGGAAGGAAATTTGTGGCTCCTCTCAGATTCCAGAACTTTCTGTCACCGAAATATGAGGAAAATGTGTTTTTTTTAGCCAAATTTTGAGGTTTGCAAAGGATTCTGGGTAACAGAACCTGGTCAGAGCCCCAGAAGTCACCCCATCTTGGATTCCCCTAGGTCTCTAGTTTTAGAAAATGCACAGGTTTGGTAGGGTTCCCTAATTGCCGGCTGAGCTAGAGGCCAAAATCTACAGGTAGGCACTTTGTAAAAAACACCTCTGTTTTCTGTGAAAAAATGGGATGTGTCCACGTTGTGCTTTGGGGCATTTCCTGTAGCGGGCGCTAGGCCTACCCACACAAGTGAGGTATCATTTTTATCGGGAGAATTGGGGGAACGCTGCGTGGAAGGAAATTTGTGGCTCCTCTCAGATTCCAGAACTTTCTGTCACCGAAATATGATGAAAATGTGTTTTTTTAGCCAAATTTTGAGGTTTGCAAAGGATTCTGGGTAACAGAACCTGGTCAGAGCCCCACAAGTCACCCCATCTTGGATTCCCCTAGGTCTCTAGTTTTAAAAAATGCACAGGTTTGGTAGGGTTCCCTAATTGCCGGCTGAGCTAGAGGCCAAAATCTACAGGTAGGCACTTTGTAAAAAAACACCTCTGTTTTCTGTGAAAAAATGGGATGTGTCCACGTTGTATTTTGGGGCATTTCCTGTTGGAGGCGCTAGGCCTACCCACACAAGTGAGGTATCATTTGTATCGGGAGACTTAGTGGAACGCTGGGTGGTAGGAATTTTGTGGCTCCTCTCAGATTCCAGAACTTTCTGTCACCGAATTGTGAGGAAAATGTGTTTTGTTAGTCAAATTTTGAGGTTTTCAAAGGATTCTGGGTAACAGAACCTGGTAAGAGCCCCACAAGTCACCCCATCTTGGATTCCCCTAGGTCTCTAGTTTTCAAAAATGCACAGGCTTGGTAGGTTTCCCTAGGTGCCGGCTGGGCTAGAGGCCAAAATCTACAGGTAGGCACTTTGTAAAAAACACCTCTGTTTTCTGTGAAAAAATGGGATGTGTCCACGTTGTGTTTTGGGGCATTTCCTGTTGCAGGCGCTAGGCCTACCCACACAAGTGAGGTATCATTTTTATCGGGAGACTTGGTGGAACGCTGGGTATTAGGAATTTTGTGGCTCCTCTCAGATTCCAGAACTTTCTGTCACCGAAATGTGAGGAAAATGTGTTTTTTTTAGCCAAATTTTGAGGTTTGCAAAGGATTGTGGGTAACAGAACCTGGTCAGAGCCCCACAAGTCACCCCATCTTGGATTCCCCTAGGTCTCTAGTTTTCAAAAATGCACAGGTTTGTTAGGTTTCCCTAGGTGCCGGCTGAGCTAGAGGCCAAAATCTACAGGTAGGCAATTTGTAAAAAAACACCTCTGTTTTCTGTGAAAAAATGGGATGTGTCCACGTTGTGTTTTGGGGCATTTCCTGTTGCAGGCGCTAGGCCTACCCACACAAGTGAGGTATCATTTGTATCGGGAGACTTAGTGGAACGCTGGGTGGTAGGAATTTTGTGGCTCCTCTCAGATTCCAGAACTTTCTGTCACCGAATTGTGAGGAAAATGTGTTTTGTTAGTCAAATTTTGAGGTTTTCAAAGGATTCTGGGTAACAGAACCTGGTAAGAGCCCCACAAGTCACCCCATCTTGGATTCCCCTAGGTCTCTAGTTTTCAAAAATGCACAGGTTTGGTAGCTTTCCCTAGGTGCCGGCTGGGCTAGAGGCCAAAATCTACAGGTAGGCACTTTGTAAAAAACACCTCTGTTTTCTGTGAAAAAATGGGATGTGTCCACGTTGTGTTTTGGGGCATTTCCTGTTGCAGGCGCTAGGCCTACCCACACAAGTGAGGTATCATTTTTATCGGGAGACTTGGTGGAACGCTGGGTATTAGGAATTTTGTGGCTCCACTTAGATTCCAGAACTTTCTGTCACCGAAATGTGAGGAAAATGTGTTTTTTTTAGCCAAATTTTGAGGTTTGCAAAGGATTGTGGGTAACAGAACCTGGTCAGAGCCCCACAAGTCACCCCATCTTGGATTCCCCTAGGTCTCTAGTTTTCAAAAATGCACAGGTTTGTTAGGTTTCCCTAGGTGCCGGCTGAGTTAGAGGCCAAAATCTGCAGGTAGGCACTGTTTTCTGTGAAAAAATGTGATGTGTCCACGTTGTGTTTTGGGCCATTTCCTTTCGTGGGCGCTAGGCCTACCCAGACCAGTGAGGTACCTTTTTTATCGGGAGAATTGGGGGAACGCTGCGTGGAAGGAAATTTGTGGCTCCTCTCAGTTTCCAGAACTTTCTGTCACCGAAATATGAGGAAAATGTGTTTTTTTAGCCAAATTTTGAGGTTTGCAAAGGATTCTGGGTAACAGAACCTGGTCAGAGCCCCACAAGTCACCCCATTTTGGATTCCCCTAGGTCTCTAGTTTTCAAAAATGTGCTGGTTTGCTAGGTTTCCGCAGGTGCCGGCTGAGCTAGAGGCCAAAATCCACAGGTAGGCACTGTTTTCTGTCAAAAATTTGATGTGTCCGCGTTGTGTTTTGGGCCATTTCCTTTCGTGGGCGCTAGGCCTACCCACACCAGTGAGGTACCTTTTTTATCGGGAGAATTGGGGGAACGCTGCGTGGAAGGAAATTTGTGGCTCCTCTCAGATTCCAGAACTTTCTGTCACCGAAATATGAGGAAAATGTGTTTTTTTAGCCAAATTTTGAGGTTTGCAAAGGATTCTGGGTAACAGAACCTGGTCAGAGCCCCACAAGTCACCCCATCTTGGATTCCCCTAGGTCTCTAGTTTTAGAAAATGCATAGGTTTGGTAGGGTTCCCTAATTGCCGGCTGAGCTAGAGGCCAAAATCTACAGGTAGGCACTTTGTAAAAAACACCTCTGTTTTCTGTGATAAAATGTGATGTGTCCACGTTGTGCTTTGGTGCATTTCCTGTCGCGGGCACTAGGCCTACCCACACAAGTGAGGTATCATTTTTATTGGGAGACTTGGGGAAACGCTTGGTGGTAGGAAATTTGTGGCTCCTCTCAGATTCCAGAACTTTCTGTCACCGAATTGTGAGGAAAATGTGTTTTGTTAGCCAAATTTTGAGGTTTTCAAAGGATTCTGGGTAACAGAACCTGGTAAGAGCCCCACAAGTCACCCCATCTTGGATTCCCCTAGGTCTCTAGTTTTCAAAAATGCACAGGTTTGTTAGGTTTCCCTAGGTGCCGGCTGAGTTAGAGGCCAAAATCTGCAGGTAGGCACTGTTTTCTGTGAAAATATTTGATGTGTCCACGTTGTGTTTTGGGCCATTTCCTTTCGTGGGCGCTAGGCCTACCCAGACCAGTGAGGTACCTTTTTTATCGGGAGAATTGGGGGAACGCTGCGTGGAAGGAAATTTGTGGCTCCTCTCAGATTCCAGAACTTTCTGTCACCGAAATATGAGGAAAATGTGTTTTTTTAGCCAAATTTTGAGGTTTGCAAAGGATTCTGGGTAACAGAAACTGGTCAGAGCCCCACAAGTCACCCCATCTTGGATTCCCCTAGGTCTCTAGTTTTAGAAAATGCACAGGTTTGGTAGGGTTCCCTAATTGCCGGCTGAGCTAGAGGCCAAAATCTACAGGTAGGCACTTTGTAAAAAACACCTCTGTTTTCTGTGAAAAAATGGGATGTGTCCACGTTGTGTTTTGGGGCATTTCCTGTTGCAGGCGCTAGGCCTACCCACACAAGTGAGGTATCATTTGTATCGGGAGACTTGGTGGAACGCTGGGTGGTAGGAATTTTGTGGCTCCTCTCAGATTCCAGAACTTTCTGTCACCGAATTGTGAGGAAAATGTGTTTTTTTAGCCAAATTTTGAGGTTTTCAAAGGATTCTGGGTAACAGAACCTGGTCGGATCCCCACAAGTCACCCCATTTTGGATTCCCCTAGGTGTCTAGTTTTCAAACATGTGCTGGTTTGCTAGGTTTCCGCAGGTGCCGGCTGAGCTAGAGGCCAAAATCCACAGGTAGGCACTGTTTTCTGTGAAAAAATGTGATGTGTCCACGTTGTGCTTTGGTGCATTTCCTGTCGCGGGCACTAGGCCTACCCACACAAGTGAGGTATCATTTTTATTGGGAGACTTGGGGAAACGCTGGGTGGTAGGAAATTTGTGGCTCCTCTCAGATTCCAGAACTTTCTGTCACCGAATTGTGAGGAAAATGTGTTTTGTTAGCCAAATTTTGAGGTTTTCAAAGGATTCTGGGTAACAGAACCTGGTAAGAGCCCCACAAGTCACCCCATCTTGGATGCCCCTAGGTCTCTAGTTTTCAAAAATGCACAGGTTTGTTAGGTTTCCCTAGGTGCCGGCTGAGTTAGAGGCCAAAATCTGCAGGTAGGCACTGTTTTCTGTGAAAAAATGTGATATGTCCACGTTGTGTTTTGGGCCATTTCCTTTCGTGGGCGCTAGGCCTACCCAGACCAGTGAGGTACCTTTTTTATCGGGAGAATTGGGGGAACGCTGCGTGGAAGGAAATTTGTGGCTCCTCTCAGATTCCAGAACTTTCTGTCACCGAAATATGAGGAAAATGTGTTTTTTTAGCCAAATTTTGAGGTTTGCAAAGGATTCTGGGTAACAGAACCTGGTCAGAGCCCCACAAGTCACCCCATTTTGGATTCCCCTAGGTCTCTAGTTTTCAAAAATGTGCTGGTTTGCTAGGTTTCCGCAGGTGCCGGCTGAGCTAGAGGCCAAAATCCACAGGTAGGCACTGTTTTCTGTGAAAAAATGTGATGTGTCCACGTTGTGTTTTGGGCCATTTCCTTTCGTGGGCGCTAGGCCTACCCACACCAGTGAGGTACCTTTTTTATCGGGAGAATTGGGGGAACGCTGCGTGGAAGGAAATTTGTGGCTCCTCTCAGATTCCAGAACTTTCTGTCACCGAAATATGAGGAAAATGTGTTTTTTTAGCCAAATTTTGAGGTTTGCAAAGGATTCTGGGTAACAGAACCTGGTCAGAGCCCCACAAGTCACCCCATCTTGGATTCCCCTAGGTCTCTAGTTTTAGAAAATGCACAGGTTTGGTAGGGTTCCCTAATTGCCGGCTGAGCTAGAGGCCAAAATCTACAGGTAGGCACTTTGTAAAAAACACCTCTGTTTTCTGTGAAAAAATGGGATGTGTCCACGTTGTGTTTTGGGGCATTTCCTGTTGCAGGCGCTAGGCCTACCCACACAAGTGAGGTATCATTTGTATCGGGAGACTTGGTGGAACGCTGGGTGGTAGGAATTTTGTGGCTCCTCTCAGATTCCAGAACTTTCTGTCACCGAATTGTGAGGAAAATGTGTTTTTTTAGCCAAATTTTGAGGTTTTCAAAGGATTCTGGGTAACAGAACCTGGTCGGATCCCCACAAGTCACCCCATTTTGGATTCCCCTAGGTGTCTAGTTTTCAAACATGTGCTGGTTTGCTAGGTTTCCGCAGGTGCCGGCTGAGCTAGAGGCCAAAATCCACAGGTAGGCACTGTTTTCTGTGAAAAAATGTGATGTGTCCACGTTGTGCTTTGGTGCATTTCCTGTCGCGGGCACTAGGCCTACCCACACAAGTGAGGTATCATTTTTATTGGGAGACTTGGGGAAACGCTGGGTGGTAGGAAATTTGTGGCTCCTCTCAGATTCCAGAACTTTCTGTCACCGAATTGTGAGGAAAATGTGTTTTGTTAGCCAAATTTTGAGGTTTTCAAAGGATTCTGGGTAACAGAACCTGGTAAGAGCCCCACAAGTCACCCCATCTTGGATTCCCCTAGGTCTCTAGTTTTCAAAAATGTACAGGTTTGTTAGGTTTCCCTAGGTGCCGGCTGAGTTAGAGGCCAAAATCTGCAGGTAGGCACTGTTTTCTGTGAAAGTATTTGATGTGTCCACGTTGTGTTTTGGGCCATTTCCTTTCGTGGGCGCTAGGCCTGCCCAGACCAGTGAGGTACCTTTTTTATCGGGAGAATTGGGGGAACGCTGCGTGGAAGGAAATTTGTAGCTCCTCTCAAATTCCAGAACTTTCTGTCACCGAAATATGAGGAAAATGTGTTTTTTTAGCCAAATTTTGAGGTTTGCAAAGGATTCTGGGTAACAGAACCTGGTCAGAGCCCCACAAGTCACCCCATTTTGGATTCCCCTAGGTCTCTAGTTTTCAAAAATGTGCTGGTTTGCTAGGTTTCCGCAGGTGCCGGCTGAGCTAGAGGCCAAAATCCACAGGTAGGCACTGTTTTCTGTGAAAAAATGTGATGTGTCCACGTTGTGTTTTGGGCCATTTCCTTTCGTGGGCGCTAGGCCTACCCACACCAGTGAGGTACCTTTTTTATCGGGAGAATTGGGGGAACGCTGCGTGGAAGGAAATTTGTGGCTCCTCTCAGATTCCAGAACTTTCTGTCACCGAAATATGAGGAAAATGTGTTTTTTTAGCCAAATTTTGAGGTTTGCAAAGGATTCTGGGTAACAGAACCTGGTCAGAGCCCCAGAAGTCACCCCATCTTGGATTCCCCTAGGTCTCTAGTTTTAGAAAATGCACAGGTTTGGTAGGGTTCCCTAATTGCCGGCTGAGCTAGAGGCCAAAATCTACAGGTAGGCACTTTGTAAAAAACACCTCTGTTTTCTGTGAAAAAATGGGATGTGTCCACGTTGTGCTTTGGGGCATTTCCTGTAGCGGGCGCTAGGCCTACCCACACAAGTGAGGTATCATTTTTATCGGGAGAATTGGGGGAACGCTGCGTGGAAGGAAATTTGTGGCTCCTCTCAGATTCCAGAACTTTCTGTCACCGAAATATGAGGAAAATGTGTTTTTTTAGCCAAATTTTGAGGTTTGCAAAGGATTCTGGGTAACAGAACCTGGTCAGAGCCCCACAAGTCACCCCATCTTGGATTCCCCTAGGTCTCTAGTTTTAAAAAATGCACAGGTTTGGTAGGGTTCCCTAATTGCCGGCTGAGCTAGAGGCCAAAATCTACAGGTAGGCACTTTGTAAAAAAACACCTCTGTTTTCTGTGAAAAAATGGGATGTGTCCACGTTGTGTTTTGGGGCATTTCCTGTTGCAGGCGCTAGGCCTACCCACACAAGTGAGGTATCATTTGTATCGGGAGACTTAGTGGAACGCTGGGTGGTAGGAATTTTGTGGCTCCTCTCAGATTCCAGAACTTTCTGTCACCGAATTGTGAGGAAAATGTGTTTTTTTAGCCAAATTTTGAGGTTTTCAAAGGATTCTGGGTAACAGAACCTGGTCGGATCCCCACAAGTCACCCCATTTTGGATTCCCCTAGGTGTCTAGTTTTCAAACATGTGCTGGTTTGCTAGGTTTCCGCAGGTGCCGGCTGAGCTAGAGGCCAAAATCCACAGGTAGGCACTGTTTTCTGTGAAAATATTTGAGGTGTCCACGTTGTGTTTTGGGCCATTTCCTTTCGTGGGCGCTAGGCCTACCCACACCAGTGAGGTACCTTTTTTATCGGGAGAATTGGGGGAACGCTGCGTGGAAGGAAATTTGTAGCTCCTCTCAGATTCCAGAACTTTCTGTCACCGAAATATGAGGAAAATGTGTTTTTTTAGCCAAATTTTGAGGTTTGCAAAGGATTCTGGGTAACAGAACCTGGTCAGAGCCCCACAAGTCACCCCATTTTGGATTCCCCTAGGTCTCTAGTTTTCAAAAATGTGCTGGTTTGCTAGGTTTCCGCAGGTGCCGGCTGAGTTAGAGGCCAAAATCTGCATGTAGGCACTGTTTTCTGTGAAAATATTTGATGTGTCCATGTTGTGTTTTGGGCCATTTCCTTTCGTGGGCGCTAGGCCTACCCAGACCAGTGAGGTACCTTTTTTATCGGGAGAATTGGGGGAACGCTGCGTGGAAGGAAATTTGTGGCTCCTCTCAGATTCCAGAACTTTCTGTCACCGAAATATGAGGAAAATGTGTTTTTTTAGCCAAATTTTGAGGTTTGCAAAGGATTCTGGGTAACAGAACCTGGTCAGAGCCCCAGAAGTCACCCCATCTTGGATTCCCCTAGGTCTCTAGTTTTAGAAAATGCACAGGTTTGGTAGGGTTCCCTAATTGCCGGCTGAGCTAGAGGCCAAAATCTACAGGTAGGCACTTTGTAAAAAACACCTCTGTTTTCTGTGAAAAAATGGGATGTGTCCACGTTGTGCTTTGGGGCATTTCCTGTAGCGGGCGCTAGGCCTACCCACACAAGTGAGGTATCATTTTTATCGGGAGAATTGGGGGAACGCTGCGTGGAAGGAAATTTGTGGCTCCTCTCAGATTCCAGAACTTTCTGTCACCGAAATATGAGGAAAATGTGTTTTTTTAGCCAAATTTTGAGGTTTGCAAAGGATTCTGGGTAACAGAACCTGGTCAGAGCCCCACAAGTCACCCCATCTTGGATTCCCCTAGGTCTCTAGTTTTCAAAAATGCACAGGTTTGGTAGGGTTCCCTAATTGCCGGCTGAGCTAGAGGCCAAAATCTACAGGTAGGCACTTTGTAAAAAAACACCTCTGTTTTCTGTGAAAAAATGGGATGTGTCTACGTTGTGTTTTGGGGCATTTCCTGTTGCAGGCGCTAGGCCTACCCACACAAGTGAGGTATCATTTGTATCGGGAGACTTAGTGGAACGCTGGGTGGTAGGAATTTTGTGGCTCCTCTCAGATTCCAGAACTTTCTGTCACCGAATTGTGAGGAAAATGTGTTTTGTTAGCCAAATTTTGAGGTTTTCAAAGGATTCTGGGTAACAGAACCTGGTAAGAGCCCCACAAGTCACCCCATCTTGGATTCCCCTAGGTCTCTAGTTTTCAAAAATGCACAGGTTTGGTAGGTTTCCCTAGGTGCCGGCTGGGCTAGAGGCCAAAATCTACAGGTAGGCACTTTGTAAAAAACACCTCTGTTTTCTGTGAAAAAATGGGATGTGTCCACGTTGTGTTTTGGGGCATTTCCTGTTGCAGGCGCTAGGCCTACCCACACAAGTGAGGTATCATTTTTATCGGGAGACTTGGTGGAACGCTGGGTATTAGGAATTTTGTGGCTCCTCTCAGATTCCAGAACTTTCTGTCACCGAAATGTGAGGAAAATGTGTTTTTTTTAACCAAATTTTGAGGTTTGCAAAGGATTGTGGGTAACAGAACCTGGTCAGAGCCCCACAAGTCACCCCATCTTGGATTCCCCTAGGTCTCAAGTTTTCAAAAATGCACAGGTTTGTTAGGTTTCCCTAGGTGCCGGCTGAGTTAGAGGCCAAAATCTGCAGGTAGGCACTGTTTTCTGTGAAAAAATGTGATGTGTCCACGTTGTGTTTTGGGCCATTTCCTTTCGTGGGCGCTAGGCCTACCCAGACCAGTGAGGTACCTTTTTTATCGGGAGAATTGGGGGAACGCTGCGTGGAAGGAAATTTGTGGCTCCTCTCAGATTCCAGAACTTTCTGTCACCGAAATATGAGGAAAATGTGTTTTTTTAGCCAAATTTTGAGGTTTGCAAAGGATTCTGGGTAACAGAACCTGGTCAGAGCCCCACAAGTCACCCCATCTTGGATTCCCCTAGGTCTCTAGTTTTAAAAAATGCACAGGTTTGGTAGGGTTCCCTAATTGCCGGCTGAGCTAGAGGCCAAAATCTACAGGTAGGCACTTTGTAAAAAAACACCTCTGTTTTCTGTGAAAAAATGGGATGTGTCTACGTTGTGTTTTGGGGCATTTCCTGTTGCAGGCGCTAGGCCTACCCACACAAGTGAGGTATCATTTGTATCGGGAGACTTAGTGGAACGCTGGGTGGTAGGAATTTTGTGGCTACTCTCAGATTCCAGAACTTTCTGTCACCGAATTGTGAGGAAAATGTGTTTTGTTAGCCAAATTTTGAGGTTTTCAAAGGATTCTGGGTAACAGAACCTGGTAAGAGCCCCACAAGTCACCCCATCTTGGATTCCCCTAGGTCTCTAGTTTTCAAAAATGCACAGGTTTGGTAGGTTTCCCTAGGTGCCGGCTGGGCTAGAGGCCAAAATCTACAGGTAGGCACTTTGTAAAAAACACCTCTGTTTTCTGTGAAAAAATGAGATGTGTCCACGTTGTGTTTTGGGGCATTTCCTGTTGCAGGCGCTAGGCCTACCCACACAAGTGAGGTATCATTTTTATCGGGAGACTTGGTGGAACGCTGGGTATTAGGAATTTTGTGGCTCCTCTCAGATTCCAGAACTTTCTGTCACCGAAATGTGAGGAAAATGTGTTTTTTTTAGCCAAATTTTGAGGTTTGCAAAGGATTGTGGGTAACAAAACCTGGTCAGAGCCCCACAAGTCACCCCATCTTGGATTCCCCTAGGTCTCTAGTTTTCAAAAATGCACAGGTTTGTTAGGTTTCCCTAGGTGCCGGCTGAGTTAGAGGCCAAAATCTGCAGGTAGGCACTGTTTTCTGTGAAAAAATGTGATGTGTCCACGTTGTGTTTTGGGCCATTTCCTTTCGTGGGCGCTAGGCCTACCCAGACCAGTGAGGTACCTTTTTTATCGGGAGAATTGGGGGAACGCTGCGTGGAAGGAAATTTGTGGCTCCTCTCAGATTCCAGAACTTTCTGTCACCGAAATATGAGGAAAATGTGTTTTTTTAGCCAAATTTTGAGGTTTGCAAAGGATTCTGGGTAACAGAACCTGGTCTGAGCCCCACAAGTCACCCCATTTTGGATTCCCCTAGGTCTCTAGTTTTCAAAAATGTGCTGGTTTGCTAGGTTTCCGCAGGTGCCGGCTGAGCTAGAGGCCAAAATCCACAGGTAGGCACTGTTTTCTGTGAAAAAATGTTATGTGTCCACGTTGTGTTTTGGGCCATTTCCTTTCGTGGGCGTTAGGCCTACCCACACCAGTGAGGTACCTTTTTTATCGGGAGAATTGGGGGAACGTTGCGTGAAAGGAAATTTGTGGCTCCTCTCAGATTCCAGAACTTTCTGTCACCGAAATTTGAGGAAAATGTGGTTTTTTAGCCAAATTTTGAGGTTTGCAAAGGATTCTGGGTAACAGAACCTGGTCAGAGCCCCACAAGTCACCCCATCTTGGATTCCCCTAGGTCTCTAGTTTTAGAAAATGCACAGGTTTGGTAGGGTTCCCTAATTGCCGGCTGAGCTAGAGGCCAAAATCTACAGGTAGGCACTTTGTAAAAAACACCTCTGTTTTCTGTGAAAAAATGGGATGTGTCCACGTTGTGTTTTGGGGCATTTCCTGTTGCAGGCGCTAGGCCTACCCACACAAGTGAGGTATCATTTGTATCGGGAGACTTGGTGGAACGCTGGGTGGTAGGAATTTTGTGGCTCCTCTCAGATTCCAGAACTTTCTGTCACCGAATTGTGAGGAAAATGTGTTTTTTTAGCCAAATTTTGAGGTTTTCAAAGGATTCTGGGTAACAGAACCTGGTCGGATCCCCACAAGTCACCCCATTTTGGATTCCCCTAGGTGTCTAGTTTTCAAACATGTGCTGGTTTGCTAGGTTTCCGCAGGTGCCGGCTGAGCTAGAGGCCAAAATCCACAGGTAGGCACTGTTTTCTGTGAAAAAATGTGATGTGTCCACGTTGTGCTTTGGTGCATTTCCTGTCGCGGGCACTAGGCCTACCCACACAAGTGAGGTATCATTTTTATTGGGAGACTTGGGGAAACGCTGGGTGGTAGGAAATTTGTGGCTCCTCTCAGATTCCAGAACTTTCTGTCACCGAATTGTGAGGAAAATGTGTTTTGTTAGCCAAATTTTGAGGTTTTCAAAGGATTCTGGGTAACAGAACCTGGTAAGAGCCCCACAAGTCACCCCATCTTGGATTCCCCTAGGTCTCTAGTTTTCAAAAATGCACAGGTTTGTTAGGTTTCCCTAGGTGCCGGCTGAGTTAGAGGCCAAAATCTGCAGGTAGGCACTGTTTTCTGTGAAAATATTTGATGTGTCCACGTTGTGTTTTGGGCCATTTCCTTTCGTGGGCGCTAGGCCTACCCAGACCAGTGAGGTACCTTTTTTATCGGGAGAATTGGGGGAACGCTGCGTGGAAGGAAATTTGTAGCTCCTCTCAGATTCCAGAACTTTCTGTCACCGAAATATGAGGAAAATGTGTTTTTTTAGCCAAATTTTGAGGTTTGCAAAGGATTCTGGGTAACAGAACCTGGTCAGAGCCCCACAAGTCACCCCATTTTGGATTCCCCTAGGTCTCTAGTTTTCAAAAATGTGCTGGTTTGCTAGGTTTCCGCAGGTGCCGGCTGAGCTAGAGGCCAAAATCCACAGGTAGGCACTGTTTTCTGTGAAAAAATGTGATGTGTCCACGTTGTGTTTTGGGCCATTTCCTTTCGTGGGCGCTAGGCCTACCCACACCAGTGAGGTACCTTTTTTATCGGGAGAATTGGGGGAACGCTGCGTGGAAGGAAATTTGTGGCTCCTCTCAGATTCCAGAACTTTCTGTCACCGAAATATGAGGAAAATGTGTTTTTTTAGCCAAATTTTGAGGTTTGCAAAGGATTCTGGGTAACAGAACCTGGTCAGAGCCCCAGAAGTCACCCCATCTTGGATTCCCCTAGGTCTCTAGGTTTAGAAAATGCACAGGTTTGGTAGGGTTCCCTAATTGCCGGCTGAGCTAGAGGCCAAAATCTACAGGTAGGCACTTTGTAAAAAACACCTCTGTTTTCTGTGAAAAAATGGGATGTGTCCACGTTGTGCTTTGGGGCATTTCCTGTAGCAGGCGCTAGGCCTAACCACACAAGTGAGGTATCATTTTTATCGGGAGAATTGGGGGAACGCTGTGGGGAAGGAAATTTGTGGCTCCTCTCAGATTCCAGAACTTACTGTCACCGAAATATGAGGAAAATGTGTTTTTTTAGCCAAATTTTGAGGTTTGCAAAGGATTCTGGGTAACAGAACCTGGTCAGAGCCCCACAAGTCACCCCATCTTGGATTCCCCTAGGTCTCTAGTTTTAAAAAATGCACAGGTTTGGTAGGGTTCCCTAATTGCCGGCTGAGCTAGAGGCCAAAATCTACAGGTAGGCACTGTTTTCTGTGAAAAAATGTGATGTGTCCACGTTGTGTTTTGGGCCATTTCCTTTCGTGGGCGCTAGGCCTACCCAGACCAGTGAGGTACCTTTTTTATCGGGAGAATTGGGGGAACGATGGGTGGAAGGAAATTTGTGGCTCCTCTCAGATTCCAGAACTTTCTGTCACCGAAATGTGAGGAAAATGTGTTTTTTTTAGCCAAATTTTGAGGTTTGCAAAGGATTGTGGGTAACAGAACCTGGTCAGAGCCCCACAAGTCACCCCATCTTGGATTCCCCTAGGTCTCTAGTTTTCAAAAATGCACAGGTTTGTTAGGTTTCCCTAGGTGCCGGCTGAGTTAGAGGCCAAAATCTGCAGGTAGGCACTGTTTTCTGTGAAAAAATGTGATGTGTCCACGTTGTGTTTTGGGCCATTTCCTTTTGTGGGCGCTAGGCCTACCCAGACCAGTGAGGTACCTTTTTTATCGGGAGAATTGGGGGAACGCTGCGTGGAAGGAAATTTGTGGCTCCTCTCAGATTCCAGAACTTTCTGTCACCGAAATATGAGGAAAATGTGTTTTTTTAGCCAAATTTTGAGGTTTGCAAAGGATTCTGGGTAACAGAACCTGGTCTGAGCCCCACAAGTCACCCCATTTTGGATTCCCCTAGGTCTCTAGTTTTCAAAAATGTGCTGGTTTGCTAGGTTTCCGCAGGTGCCGGCTGAGCTAGAGGCCAAAATCCACAGGTAGGCACTGTTTTCTGTGAAAAAATGTGATGTGTCCACGTTGTGTTTTGGGCCATTTCCTTTCGTGGGCGCTAGGCCTACCCACACCAGTGAGGTACCTTTTTTATCGGGAGAATTGGGGGAACGTTGCGTGAAAGGAAATTTGTGGCTCCTCTCAGATTCCAGAACTTTCTGTCACCGAAATTTGAGGAAAATGTGGTTTTTTAGCCAAATTTTGAGGTTTGCAAAGGATTCTGGGTAACAGAACCTGGTCAGAGCCCCACAAGTCACCCCATCTTGGATTCCCCTAGGTCTCTAGTTTTCAAAAATGCACAGGTTTGTTAGGTTTCCCTAGGTGCCGGCTGAGTTAGAGGCCAAAATCTGCAGGTAGGCACTGTTTTCTGTGAAAATATTTGATGTGTCCACGTCGTGTTTTGGGCCATTTCCTTTCGTGGGCGCTAGGCCTACCCAGACCAGTGAGGTACCTTTTTTATCGGGAGAATTGGGGGAACGCTGCGTGGAAGGAAATTTGTAGCTCCTCTCAGATTCCAGAACTTTCTGTCACCGAAATATGAGGAAAATGTGTTTTTTTAGCCAAATTTTGAGGTTTGCAAAGGATTCTGGGTAACAGAACCTGGTCAGAGCCCCAGAAGTCACCCCATCTTGGATTCCCCTAGGTCTCTAGGTTTAGAAAATGCACAGGTTTGGTAGGGTTCCCTAATTGCCGGCTGAGCTAGAGGCCAAAATCTACAGGTAGGCACTTTGTAAAAAACACCTCTGTTTTCTGTGAAAAAATGGGATGTGTCCACGTTGTGCTTTGGGGCATTTCCTGTAGCGGGCGCTAGGCCTAACCACACAAGTGAGGTATCATTTTTATCGGGAGAATTGGGGGAACGCTGTGGGGAAGGAAATTTGAGGCTCCTCTCAGATTCCAGAACTTTCTGTCACCGAAATATGAGGAAAATGTGTTTTTTTAGCCAAATTTTGAGGTTTGCAAAGGATTCTGGGTAACAGAACCTGGTCAGAGCCCCACAAGTCACCCCATCTTGGATTCCCCTAGGTCTCTAGTTTTAAAAAATGCACAGGTTTGGTAGGGTTCCCTAATTGCCGGCTGAGCTAGAGGCCAAAATCTACAGGTAGGCACTTTGTAAAAAAACACCTCTGTTTTCTGTGAAAAAATGGGATGTGTCCACGTTGTGTTTTGGGGCATTTCCTGTCGCGGGCGCTAGGTCCACCCACACAAGTGAGGTACCATTTTTATCGGGAGACCTGGGGGAACGCTGGGTGGAAGGACATTTGTGGCTCCTCTCAGATTCCAGAACTTTCTGTCACCGAAATGAGAGGAAAAAGTGTTTTTTTTGGCCAAATTGTGAGGTTTGCAAAGGATTCTGGGTAACAGAACCTGGTCAGAGCCCCACAAGTCACCCCATCTTGGATTCCCCTAGGTCTCTAGTTTTCAAAAATGCACAGGTTTGTTAGGTTTCCCTAGGTGCCGGCTGAGCTAGATGCCAAAATCTGCAGGTAGGCACTTTGCTAAAAACACCTCTGTTTTCTGTCAATAAGTGGGATGCGTCCACGTTGTGCTTTGGGGCATTTCCTGTCGCGGGCGCTAGGCCCACCCACACAAGTGAGGTACCATTTTTATCGGTAGACCTGGGGGAACGCTGGGTGGAAGGACATTTGTGGCTCCTCTCAGATTCCAGAACTTTCTGTCACCGAAATGAGAGGAAAAAGTGTTTTTTTTGGCCAAATTGTGAGGTTTGCAAAGGATTCTGGGTAACAGAACCTGGCCAGAGCCCCACAAGTCACCCCATCTTGGATTCCCCTAGGTCTCTAGTTTTCAAAAATGCACAGGTTTGTTAGGTTTCCCTAGGTGCCGGCTGAGCTAGATGCCAAAATCTGCAGGTAGGCACTTTGCTAAAAACACCTCTGTTTTCGGTCAATAAGTGGGATGTGTCCACGTTGTGTTTTGGCCATTTCCTTTTGTGGGCGCTAGGCCTACCCACACAAGTGAGGTACCATTTTTATTGGGAGACTTGTGGGAACGATGGGTGGAAGGAAATTTGTGGCTCCTCTCAGATTCCAGAACTTTCTGTCACCGAAATGAGAGGAAAAAGTGTTTTTTTAGCCACATTTTGAGGTTTTCAAAGGATTCTGGGTAACAGAACCTGGTCAGAGCCCCACAAGTCACCCCATCCCCATCTTGGATTCCCCTAGGTGTCTAGTTTTCAAAACTGTGCTGGTTTGCTAGGTTTCCCCAGGTGCCGGCTGAGCTATAGGCCAAAATCCACTGGTAGGGACTGTTTTCTGTGAAAAAATGTGATGTGTCCACGTTGTGTTTTGGGCCATTTCCTTTCGTGGGCGCTAGGCCTACCCACACAAGTGAGGTACCATTTTTATTTGGAGACTTGGGGGAACGCTGGGTGGAAGGAAATTTGTCGCTCCTCTCAGATTCCAGAACTTTCTGTCACCGAAATATGAGGAAAATTTGTTTTTTTAGCCAAATTTTGAGGTTTGCAAAGGATTCTGGGTAACAGAACCTGGTCAGAGCCCCACAAGTCACCCCATCTTGGATTCCCCTAGGACTCTAGTTTTCAAAAATGCACAGGTTTGGTAAGTTTCCCTAGGTGCCGGCTGAGCTAGAGGCCAAAATCTTCTGTCAAAAAATTGGATGTGTCCACTTTGTGCTTTGGGGCATTTCCTGTCGCGGGCGCTAGGCCTACCCACACAAGTGAGGTATCATTTTTATCGGGAGACTTGGGGGAACGCTGGGTGGAAGGAAATGTGTGGCTCCTCCCAGATTCCAGAACTTTCTGTCACCGAAATGTGAGGAAAATGTGTTTTTTTAGCCAAATTTTGAGGTTTGCAAAGGATTCTGGGTAACAGAACCTGGTCGGATCCCCACAAGTCACCCCATTTTGGATTTCCCTAGGTGTCTAGTTTTCAAACATGTGCTGGTTTGCTAGGTTTCCGCAGGTGCCGGCTGAGCTAGAGGCCAAAATCCACAGGTAGGCACTGTTTTCTGTGAAAAAATGTGATTTGTCCACGTTGTGCTTTGGTGCATTTCCTGTCGCGGGCACTAGGCCTACCCACACAAGTGAGGTATCATTTTTATTGGGAGACTTGGGGAAACGCTGAGTGGTAGGAAATTTGTGGCTCCTCTCAGATTCCAGAACTTTCTGTCACCGAATTGTGAGGAAAATGTGTTTTGTTAGCCAAATTTTGAGGTTTTCAAAGGATTCTGGGTAACAGAACCTGGTAAGAGCCCCACAAGTCACCCCATCTTGGATTCCCCTAGGTCTCTAGTTTTCAAAAATGCACAGGTTTGGTAGGTTTCCCTAGGTGCCGGCTGGGCTAGAGGCCAAAATCCACAGGTAGGCACTTTGTAAAAAACACCTCTGTTTTCTGTGAAAAAATGGGATGTGTCCACGTTGTGTTTTGGGGCATTTCCTGTTGCAGGCGCTAGGCCTACCCACACAAGTGAGGTATCATTTTTATCGGGAGACTTGGTGGAACGCTGGGTATTAGGAATTTTGTGGCTCCTCTCAGATTCCAGTACTTTCTGTCACCAAAATGTGAGGAAAATGTGTTTTTTTAAGCCAAATTTTGAGGTTTGCAAAGGATTCTGGGTAATAGAACCTGGTCAGAGCCCCACAAGTCACCCCATCTTGGATTCCCCTAGGTCTCTAGTTTTCAAAAATGCACAGGTTTGTTAGGTTTCCCTAGGTGCCGGCTGAGTTAGAGGCCAAAATCTGCAGGTAGGCACTTTGCAAAAAACACCTCTGTTTTCTGTCAATAAATGGGATGTGTCCACGTTGTGCTTTGGGGCATTTCCTGTCGCGGGCGCTAGGCCCACCCACACAAGTGAGGTACCATTTTTATCGGAAGACCTGGGGGAACGCTGGGTGGAAGGACATTTGTGCCTCCTCTCAGATTCCAGAACTTTCTGTCACCGAAATGAGAGGAAAAAGTGTTTTTTTTGGCCAAATTGTGAGGTTTGCAAAGGATTCTGTGTAACAGAACCTGGTCAGAGCCCCACAAGTCACCCCATCTTGGATTCCCCTAGGTGTCTAGTTTTCAAAAATGTGCTGGTTTGCTAGGTTTCCCCAGGTGCCGGCTGAGCTAGAGGCCAAAATCCACTGGTAGGGACTGTTTTCTGTGAAAAAATGTGATGTGTCCACGTTGTTTTTTGGGCCATTTCCTTTCGTGGGCGCTAGGCCTACCCACACAAGTGAGGTACCATTTTTATTGGGAGACTTGGGGGAACGCTGGGTGGAAGGAAATTTGTGGATCCTCTCAGATTCTAGAACTTTCTGTCACCGAAATGTGAGGAAAATGTGTTTTTTTAGCCAAATTGTGAGGTTTGCAAAGGATTCTGGGTAACAGACCCTGGTCAGAGCCCCACAAGTCACCCCATCTTGGATTACCCTAGGTCTCTAGTTTTCAAAAATGCACAGGTTTGGTAGGCTTCCCTAGGTGCCGGCTGAGCTAGAGGCCAAAATCTACAAGTAGGCACTTTGCAAAAAACACCTCTGTTTTCTGTGAAAAAATGGGATGTGTCCACGTTGTGTTTTGGGGCATTTCCTGTTGCAGGCGCTAGGCCTACCCACACAAGTGAGGTATCATTTTTATCGGGAGACTTGGTGGAACGCTGGGTGGTAGGAATTTTGTGGCTCCTCTCAGATTCCAGGACTTTCTGTCACCGAAATATGAGGAAAATTTGTTTTTTTAGCCAAATTTTGATGTTTGCAAAGGATTCTGGGTAACAGAACCTGGTCAGAGCCCCACAAGTCACCACATCCCCATCTTGGATTCCCCTAGGTGTCTAGTTTTCGAAAATGTGCAGGTTTGCTAGGTTTCCCCAGGTGCCGGCTGAGATAGAGGCCAAAATCCACAGGTAGGGACTGTTTTCTGTGAAAAAATGTGATGTGTCCACGTTGTGTTTTGGGCCATTTCCTTTCGTGGGCGCTTGGCCTACCCACACCAGTGAGGTATCATTTTTATCGGGAGAATTGGGGGAACGCAGGGTGGAAGGAAGTGGGTGGCTCCTCTCAGATTCCAGAACTTTATGTCACCGAAATATGAGGAAAATGTGTTTTTTTAGCCAAATTTTGAGGTTTGTAAAGGATTCTGGGTAACCGAACCTGGTCAGAGCCCCACAAGTCACCCCATCTTGGATTCCCCTAGGTCTCTATTTTTAAAAAATGCACAGGTTTGGAAGGCTTCCCTAGGTGCCGGCTGAGCTAGAGGCCAAAATCTCCAGGTAGGCACTTTGTAAAAAACACCTCTGTTTTCTGTGAAAAAATGGGATGTGTCCACGTTGTGTTTTGGGGCATTTCCTGTTGCAGGCGCTAGGCCTACCCACACAAGTGAGGTATCATTTTTATCGGGAGACTTGGTGGAACGCTGGGTGGTAGGAATTTTGTGGCTCCTCTCAGATTCCAGGACTTTCTGTCACTGAAATATGAGGAAAATTTGTTTTTTTAGCCAAATTTTGATGTTTGCAAAGGATTCTGGGTAACAGAACCTGGTCAGAGCCCCACAAGTCACCACATCCCCATCTTGGATTCCCCTAGGTGTCTAGTTTTCGAAAATGTGCAGGTTTGCTAGGTTTCCCCAGGTGCCGGCTGAGCTAGAGGCCAAAATCCACAGGTAGGGACTGTTTTCTGTGAAAAAATGTGATGTGTCCACGTTGTGTTTTGGGCCATTTCCTTTCGTGGGCGCTTGGCCTACCCACACCAGTGAGGTATCATTTTTATCGGGAGAATTGGGGGAACGCAGGTTGGAAGGAAGTTGGTGGCTCCTCTCAGATTCCAGAACTTTATGTCACCGAAATATGAGGAAAATGTGTTTTTTTAGCCAAATTTTCAGGTTTGTAAAGGATTCTGGGTAACCGAACCTGGTCAGAGCCCCACAAGTCACCCCATCTTGGATTCCCCTAGGTCTCTATTTTTAAAAAATGCACAGGTTTGGAAGGCTTCCCTAGGTGCCGGCTGAGCTAGAGGCCAAAATCTCCAGGTAGGCACTTTGTAAAAAACACCTCTGTTTTCTGTGAAAAAATGGGATGTGTCCACGTTGTGTTTTGGGCCATTTCCTGTTGCAGGCGCTAGGCCTACCCACACAAGTGAGGTATCATTTTTATCGGGAGACTTGGTGGAACGCTGGGTGGTAGGAATTTTGTGGCTCCTCTCAGATTCCAGAACTTTCTGTCACCGAAATGTGAGGAAAATGTGTTTTTTTTAGCCAAATTTTGAGGTTTGCAAAGGATTGTGGGTAACAGAACCTGGTCAGAGCCCCACAAGTCACCCCATCTTGGATTCCCCTAGGTCTCTAGTTTTCAAAAATGCACAGGTTTGTTAGGTTTCCCTAGGTGCCGGCTGAGCTAGATGCCAAAATCTGCAGGTAGGCACTTTGCTAAAAACACCTCTGTTTTCTGTCAATAAGTGGGATGTGTCCACGTTGTGCTTTGGGGCATTTCCTGTCGCGGGCGCTAGGCCCACCCACACAAGTGAGGTACCATTTTTATCGGGAGACCTGGGGGAACGCTGGGTGGAAGGACATTTGTGGCTCCTCTCAGATTCCAGAACTTTCTGTCACCGAAATGAGAGGAAAAAGTGTTTTTTTTGGCCAAATTGTGAGGTTTGCAAAGGATTCTGGGTAACAGAACCTGGTCAGAGCCCCACAAGTCACCCTATCTTGGATTCCCCTAGGTGTCTAGTTTTCAAAAATGTGCTGGTTTGCTAGGTTTCCCGAGGTGCCGGCTGAGCTAGAGGCCAAAATCCACAGGTAGGGACTGTTTTCTGTGAAAAAATGTGATGTGTCCACGTTGTGTTTTGGGCCATTTCCTTTCGTGGGCGCTAGGCCTACCCACACAAGTGAGGTACCATTTTTATTGGGAGACTTGTGGGAACGATGGGTGGAAGGAAATTTGTGGCTCCTCTCAGATTCCAGAACTTTCTGTCACCGAAATGTGAGGAAAATGTGTTTTTTTAGCCACATTTTGAGGTTTTCAAAGGATTCTGGGTAACAGAACCTGGTCAGAGCCCCACAAGTCACCCCATCCCCATCTTGGAGTCCCCTAGGTGTCTAGTTTTCAAAACTGTGCTGGTTTGCTAGGTTTCCCCAGGTGCCGGCTGAGCTATAGGCCAAAATCCACAGGTAGGGACTGTTTTCTGTGAAAAAATGTGATGTGTCCACGTTGTGTTTTGGGCCATTTCCTTTCGTGGGCTCTAGGCCTACCCACACAAGTGAGGTACCATTTTTATTTGGAGACTTGGGGGAACGCTGGGTGGAAGGAAATTTGTCGCTCCTCTCAGATTCCAGAACTTTCTGTCACCGAAATATGAGGAAAATTTGTTTTTTTAGCCAAATTTTGATGTTTGCAAAGGATTCTGGGTAACAGAACCTGGTCAGAGCCCCACAAGTCACCCCATCTTGGATTCCCCTAAGACTCTAGTTTTAAAAAATGCACAGGTTTGGTAAGTTTCCCTAGGTGCCGGCTGAGCTAGAGGCCAAAATCTACAGGTAGGCACTTTGCAAAAAACACCTCTGTTTTCTGTCAAAAAATTGGATGTGTCCACTTTGTTCTTTGGGGCATTTCCTGTCGCGGGCGCTAGGCCTACCCACACAAGTGAGGTATCATTTTTATCGGGAGACTTGGGGGAACGCTGGGTGGAAGGAAATGTGTGGCTCCTCCCAGATTCCAGAACTTTCTGTCACCGAAATGTGAGGAAAATGTGTTTTTTTAGCCAAATTTTGAGGTTTGCAAAGGATTCTGGGTAACAGAACCTGGTCGGATCCCCACAAGTCACCCCATTTTGGATTCCCCTAGGTGTCTAGTTTTCAAACATGTGCTGGTTTGCTAGGTTTCCGCAGGTGCCGGCTGAGCTAGAGGCCAAAATCCACAGGTAGGCACTGTTTTCTGTGAAAAAATGTGATGTGTCCACGTTGTGCTTTGGTGCATTTCCTGTCGCGGGCACTAGGCCTACCCACACAAGTGAGGTATCATTTTTATTGGGAGGCTTGGGGAAACGCTGGGTGGTAGGAAATTTGTGGCTCCTCTCAGATTCCAGAACTTTCTGTCACCGAATTGTGAGGAAAATGTGTTTTGTTAGCCAAATTTTGAGGTTTTCAAAGGATTCTGGGTAACAGAACCTGGTCAGAGCCCCACAAGTCACCACATCCCCATCTTGGATTCCCCTAGGTGTCTAGTTTTCGAAAATGTGCAGGTTTGCTAGGTTTCCCCAGGTGCCGGCTGAGCTAGAGGCCAAAATCCACAGGTAGGGACTGTTTTCTGTGAAAAAATGTGATGTGTCCACGTTGTGTTTTGGGCCATTTCCTTTCGTGGGCGCTTGGCCTACCCACACCAGTGAGGTATCATTTTTATCGGGAGAATTGGGGGAACGCAGGTTGGAAGGAAGTTGGTGGCTCCTCTCAGATTCCAGAACTTTATGTCACCGAAATATGAGGAAAATGTGTTTTTTTAGCCAAATTTTCAGGTTTGTAAAGGATTCTGGGTAACCGAACCTGGTCAGAGCCCCACAAGTCACCCCATCTTGGATTCCCCTAGGTCTCTATTTTTAAAAAATGCACAGGTTTGGAAGGCTTCCCTAGGTGCCGGCTGAGCTAGAGGCCAAAATCTCCAGGTAGGCACTTTGTAAAAAACACCTCTGTTTTCTGTGAAAAAATGGGATGTGTCCACGTTGTGTTTTGGGCCATTTCCTGTTGCAGGCGCTAGGCCTACCCACACAAGTGAGGTATCATTTTTATCGGGAGACTTGGTGGAACGCTGGGTGGTAGGAATTTTGTGGCTCCTCTCAGATTCCAGAACTTTCTGTCACCGAAATGTGAGGAAAATGTGTTTTTTTTAGCCAAATTTTGAGGTTTGCAAAGGATTGTGGGTAACAGAACCTGGTCAGAGCCCCACAAGTCACCCCATCTTGGATTCCCCTAGGTCTCTAGTTTTCAAAAATGCACAGGTTTGTTAGGTTTCCCTAGGTGCCGGCTGAGCTAGATGCCAAAATCTGCAGGTAGGCACTTTGCTAAAAACACCTCTGTTTTCTGTCAATAAGTGGGATGTGTCCACGTTGTGCTTTGGGGCATTTCCTGTCGCGGGCGCTAGGCCCACCCACACAAGTGAGGTACCATTTTTATCGGGAGACCTGGGGGAACGCTGGGTGGAAGGACATTTGTGGCTCCTCTCAGATTCCAGAACTTTCTGTCACAGAAATGAGAGGAAAAAGTGTTTTTTTTGGCCAAATTGTGAGGTTTGCAAAGGATTCTGGGTAACAGAACCTGGTCAGAGCCCCACAAGTCACCCTATCTTGGATTCCCCTAGGTGTCTAGTTTTCAAAAATGTTCTGGTTTGCTAGGTTTCCCCAGGTGCCGGCTGAGCTAGAGGCCAAAATCCACAGGTAGGGACTGTTTTCTGTGAAAAAATGTGATGTGTCCACGTTGTGTTTTGGGCCATTTCCTTTCGTGGGCGCTAGGCCTACCCACACAAGTGAGGTACCATTTTTATTGGGAGACTTGTGGGAACGATGGGTGGAAGGAAATTTGTGGCTCCTCTCAGATTCCAGAACTTTCTGTCACCGAAATGTGAGGAAAATGTGTTTTTTTAGCCACATTTTGAGGTTTTCAAAGGATTCTGGGTAACAGAACCTGGTCAGAGCCCCACAAGTCACCCCATCCCCATCTTGGATTCCCCTAGGTGTCTAGTTTTCAAAACTGTGCTGGTTTGCTAGGTTTCCCCAGGTGCCGGCTGAGCTATAGGCCAAAATCCACAGGTAGGGACTGTTTTCTGTGAAATAATGTGATGTGTCCACGTTGTGTTTTGGGCCATTTCCTTTCGTGGGCGCTAGGCCTACCCACACAAGTGAGGTACCATTTTTATTTGGAGACTTGGGGGAACGCTGGGTGGAAGGAAATTTGTCGCTCCTCTCAGATTCCAGAACTTTCTGTCACCGAAATATGAGGAAAATTTGTTTTTTTAGCCATATTTTGATGTTTGCAAAGGATTCTGGGGAACAGAACCTGGTCAGAGCCCCACAAGTCACCCCATCTTGGATTCCCCTAGGACTCTAGTTTTAAAAAATGCACAGGTTTGGTAAGTTTCCCTAGGTGCCGGCTGAGCTAGAGGCCAAAATCTACAGGTAGGCACTTTGCAAAAAACACCTCTGTTTTCTGTCAAAAAATTGGATGTGTCCACTTTGTGCTTTGGGGCATTTCCTGTCGCGGGCGCTAGGCCTACCCACACAAGTGATGTATCATTTTTATCGGGAGACTTGGGGGAACGCTGGGTGGAAGGAAATGTGTGGCTCCTCCCAGATTCCAGAACTTTCTGTCACCGAAATGTGAGGAAAATGTGGTTTTTTAGCCAAATTTTGAGGTTTGCAAAGGATTCTGGGTAACAGAACCTGGTCGGATCCCCACAAGTCACCCCATTTTGGATTCCCCTAGGTGTCTAGTTTTCAAACATGTGCTGGTTTGCTAGGTTTCCGCAGGTGCCGGCTGAGCTAGAGGCCAAAATCCACAGGTAGGCACTGTTTTCTGTGAAAAAATGTGATGTGTCCACGTTGTGCTTTGGTGCATTTCCTGTTGTGGGCACTAGGCCTACCCACACAAGTGAGGTATCATTTTTATTGGGAGACTTGGGGAAACGCTGGGTGGTAGGAAATTTGTGGCTCCTCTCAGATTCCAGAACTTTCTGTCACCGAATTGTGAGGAAAATGTGTTTTGTTAGCCAAATTTTGAGGTTTTCAAAGGATTCTGGGTAACAGAACCTGGTAAGAGCCCCACAAGTCACCCCATCTTGGATTCCCCTAGGTCTCTAGTTTTCAAAAATGCACAGGTTTGGTAGGTTTCCCTAGGTGCCGGCTGGGCTAGAGGCCAAAATCCACAGGTAGGCACTTTGTAAAAAACACCTCTGTTTTCTGTGAAAAAATGGGATGTGTCCACGTTGTGTTTTGGGGCATTTCCTGTTGCAGGCGCTAGGCCTACCCACACAAGTGAGGTATCATTTTTATCGGGAGACTTGGTGGAACGCTGGGTATTAGGAATTTTGTGGCTCCTCTCAGATTCCAGTACTTTCTGTCACCAAAATGTGAGGAAAATGTGTTTTTTTAAGCCAAATTTTGAGGTTTGCAAAGGATTCTGGGTAATAGAACCTGGTCAGAGCCCCACAAGTCACCCCATCTTGGATTCCCCTAGGTCTCTAGTTTTCAAAAATGCACAGGTTTGTTAGGTTTCCCTAGGTGCCGGCTGAGTTAGAGGCCAAAATCTGCAGGTAGGCACTTTGCAAAAAACACCTCTGTTTTCTGTCAATAAATGGGATGTGTCCACGTTGTGCTTTGGGGCATTTCCTGTCGCGGGCGCTAGGCCCACCCACACAAGTGAGGTACCATTTTTATCGGGAGACCTGGGGGAACGCTGGGTGGAAGGACATTTGTGCCTCCTCTCAGATTCCAGAACTTTCTGTCACCGAAATGAGAGGAAAAAGTGTTTTTTTTGGCCAAATTGTGAGGTTTGCAAAGGATTCTGTGTAACAGAACCTGGTCAGAGCCCCACAAGTCACCCCATCTTGGATTCCCCTAGGTGTCTAGTTTTCAAAAATGTGCTGGTTTGCTAGGTTTCCCCAGGTGCCGGCTGAGCTAGAGGCCAAAATCCACTGGTAGGGACTGTTTTCTGTGAAAAAATGTGATGTGTCCACGTTGTTTTTTGGGCCATTTCCTTTCGTGGGCGCTAGGCCTACCCACACAAGTGAGGTACCATTTTTATTGGGAGACTTGGGGGAACGCTGGGTGGAAGGAAATTTGTGGATCCTCTCAGATTCTAGAACTTTCTGTCACCGAAATGTGAGGAAAATGTGTTTTTTTAGCCAAATTGTGAGGTTTGCAAAGGATTCTGGGTAACAGACCCTGGTCAGAGCCCCACAAGTCACCCCATCTTGGATTACCCTAGGTCTCTAGTTTTCAAAAATGCACAGGTTTGGTAGGCTTCCCTAGGTGCCGGCTGAGCTAGAGGCCAAAATCTACAAGTAGGCACTTTGCAAAAAACACCTCTGTTTTCTGTGAAAAAATGGGATGTGTCCACGTTGTGTTTTGGGGCATTTCCTGTTGCAGGCGCTAGGCCTACCCACACAAGTGAGGTATCATTTTTATCGGGAGACTTGGTGGAACGCTGGGTGGTAGGAATTTTGTGGCTCCTCTCAGATTCCAGGACTTTCTGTCACCGAAATATGAGGAAAATTTGTTTTTTTAGCCAAATTTTGATGTTTGCAAAGGATTCTGGGTAACAGAACCTGGTCAGAGCCCCACAAGTCACCCCATCTTGGATTACCCTAGGTCTCTAGTTTTCAAAAATGCACAGGTTTGGTAGGCTTCCCTAGGTGCCGGCTGAGCTAGAGGCCAAAATCTACAAGTAGGCACTTTGCAAAAAACACCTCTGTTTTCTGTGAAAAAATGGGATGTGTCCACGTTGTGTTTTGGGGCATTTCCTGTCGCGGGCGCTAGGCCTACCCACACAAGTGAGGTATCATTTTTATCGGGAGACTTGGGGGAACGCTGGGTGGAAGGAAATGTGTGGCTCCTCCCAGATTCCAGAACTTTCTGTCACCGAAATGTGAGGAAAATGTGTTTTTTTAGCCAAATTTTGAGGTTTGCAAAGGATTCTGGGTAACAGAACCTGGTCGGATCCCCACAAGTCACCCCATTTTGGATTCCCCTAGGTGTCTAGTTTTCAAACATGTGCTGGTTTGCTAGGTTTCCGCAGGTGCCGGCTGAGCTAGAGGCCAAAATCCACAGGTAGGCACTGTTTTCTGTGAAAAAATGTGATGTGTCCACGTTGTGCTTTGGTGCATTTCCTGTCGTGGGCACTAGGCCTACCCACACAAGTGAGGTATCATTTTTATTGGGAGACTTGGGGAAACGCTGGGTGGTAGGAAATTTGTGGCTCCTCTCAGATTCCAGAACTTTCTGTCACCGAATTGTGAGGAAAATGTGTTTTGTTAGCCAAATTTTGAGGTTTTCAAAGGATTCTGGGTAACAGAACCTGGTAAGAGCCCCACAAGTCACCCCATCTTGGATTCCCCTAGGTCTCTAGTTTTCAAAAATGCACAGGTTTGGTAGGTTTCCCTAGGTGCCGGCTGGGCTAGAGGCCAAAATCCACAGGTAGGCACTTTGTAAAAAACACCTCTGTTTTCTGTGAAAAAATGGGATGTGTCCACGTTGTGTTTTGGGGCATTTCCTGTTGCAGGCGCTAGGCCTACCCACACAAGTGAGGTATCATTTTTATAGGGAGACTTGGTGGAACGCTGGGTATTAGGAATTTTGTGGCTCCTCTCAGATTCCAGTACTTTCTGTCACCAAAATGTGAGGAAAATGTGTTTTTTTAAGCCAAATTTTGAGGTTTGCAAAGGATTCTGGGTAATAGAACCTGGTCAGAGCCCCACAAGTCACCCCATCTTGGATTCCCCTAGGTCTCTAGTTTTCAAAAATGCACAGGTTTGTTAGGTTTCCCTAGGTGCCGGCTGAGTTAGAGGCCAAAATCTGCAGGTAGGCACTTTGCAAAAAACACCTCTGTTTTCTGTCAATAAATGGGATGTGTCCACGTTGTGCTTTGGGGCATTTCCTGTCGCGGGCGCTAGGCCCACCCACACAAGTGAGGTACCATTTTTATCGGGAGACCTGGGGGAACGCTGGGTGGAAGGACATTTGTGCCTCCTCTCAGATTCCAGAACTTTCTGTCACCGAAATGAGAGGAAAAGTGTTTTTTTTGGCCAAATTGTGAGGTTTGCAAAGGATTATGTGTAACAGAACCTGGTCAGAGCCCCACAAGTCACCCCATCTTGGATTCCCCTAGGTGTCTAGTTTTCAAAAATGTGCTGGTTTGCTAGGTTTCCCCAGGTGCCGGCTGAGCTAGAGGCCAAAATCCACTGGTAGGGACTGTTTTCTGTGAAAAAATGTGATGTGTCCACGTTGTTTTTTGGGCCATTTCCTTTCGTGGGCGCTAGGCCTACCCACACAAGTGAGGTACCATTTTTATTGGGAGACTTGGGGGAACGCTGGGTGGAAGGAAATTTGTGGATCCTCTCAGATTCTAGAACTTTCTGTCACCGAAATGTGAGGAAAATGTGTTTTTTTAGCCAAATTGTGAGGTTTGCAAAAGATTCTGGGTAACAGACCCTGGTCAGAGCCCCACAAGTCACCCCATCTTGGATTACCCTAGGTCTCTAGTTTTCAAAAATGCACAGGTTTGGTAGGCTTCCCTAGGTGCCGGCTGAGCTAGAGGCCAAAATCTACAAGTAGGCACTTTGCAAAAAACACCTCTGTTTTCTGTGAAAAAATGGGATGTGTCCACGTTGTGTTTTGGGGCATTTCCTGTTGCAGGCGCTAGGCCTACCCACACAAGTGAGGTATCATTTTTATCGGGAGACTTGGTGGAACGCTGGGTGGTAGGAATTTTGTGGCTCCTCTCAGATTCCAGGACTTTCTGTCACCGAAATATGAGGAAAATTTGTTTTTTTAGCCAAATTTTGATGTTTGCAAAGGATTCTGGGTAACAGAACCTGGTCAGAGCCCCACAAGTCACCACATCCCCATCTTGGATTCCCCTAGGTGTCTAGTTTTCGAAAATGTGCAGGTTTGCTAGGTTTCCCCAGGTGCCGGCTGAGCTAGAGGCCAAAATCCACAGGTAGGGACTGTTTTCTGTGAAAAAATGTGATGTGTCCACGTTGTGTTTTGGGCCATTTCCTTTCGTGGGCGCTTGGCCTACCCACACCAGTGAGGTATCATTTTTATCGGGAGAATTGGGGGAACGCAGGGTGGAAGGAAGTGGGTGGCTCCTCTCAGATTCCAGAACTTTATGTCACCGAAATATGAGGAAAATGTGTTTTTTTAGCCAAATTTTGAGGTTTGTAAAGGATTCTGGGTAACCGAACCTGGTCAGAGCCCCACAAGTCACCCCATCTTGGATTCCCCTAGGTCTCTATTTTTAAAAAATGCACAGGTTTGGAAGCCTTCCCTAGGTGCCGGCTGAGCTAGAGGCCAAAATCTCCAGGTAGGCACTTTGTAAAAAACACCTCTGTTTTCTGTGAAAAAATGGGATGTGTCCACGTTGTGTTTTGGGGCATTTCCTGTTGCAGGCGCTAGGCCTACCCACACAAGTGAGGTATCATTTTTATCGGGAGACTTGGTGGAACGCTGGGTGGTAGGAATTTTGTGGCTCCTCTCAGATTCCAGGACTTTCTGTCACCGAAATATGAGGAAAATTTGTTTTTTTAGCCAAATTTTGATGTTTGCAAAGGATTCTGGGTAACAGAACCTGGTCAGAGCCCCACAAGTCACCACATCCCCATCTTGGATTCCCCTAGGTGTCTAGTTTTCGAAAATGTGCAGGTTTGCTAGGTTTCCCCAGGTGCCGGCTGAGCTAGAGGCCAAAATCCACAGGTAGGGACTGTTTTCTGTGAAAAAATGTGATGTGTCCACGTTGTGTTTTGTGCCATTTCCTTTCGTGGGCGCTTGGCCTACCCACACCAGTGAGGTATCATTTTTATCGGGAGAATTGGGGGAACGCAGGTTGGAAGGAAGTTGGTGGCTCCTCTCAGATTCCAGAACTTTATGTCACCGAAATATGAGGAAAATGTGTTTTTTTAGCCAAATTTTGAGGTTTGTAAAGGATTCTGGGTAACCGAACCTGGTCAGAGCCCCACAAGTCACCCCATCTTGGATTCCCCTAGGTCTCTATTTTTAAAAAATGCACAGGTTTGGAATGCTTCCCTAGGTGCCGGCTGAGCTAGAGGCCAAAATCTCCAGGTAGGCACTTTGTAAAAAACACCTCTGTTTTCTGTGAAAAAATGGGATGTGTCCACGTTGTGTTTTGGGCCATTTCCTGTTGCAGGCGCTAGGCCTACCCACACAAGTGAGGTATCATTTTTATCGGGAGACTTGGTGGAACGCTGGGTGGTAGGAATTTTGTGGCTCCTCTCAGATTCCAGAACTTTCTGTCACCGAAATGTGAGGAAAATGTGTTTTTTTAAGCCAAATTTTGAGGTTTGCAAAGGATTCTGGGTAATAGAACCTGGTCAGAGCCCCACAAGTCACCCCATCTTGGATTCCCCTAGGTCTCTAGTTTTCAAAAATGCACAGGTTTGTTAGGTTTCCCTAGGTGCCGGCTGAGTTAGAGGCCAAAATCTGCAGGTAGGCACTTTGCAAAAAACACCTCTGTTTTCTGTCAATAAATGGGATGTGTCCACGTTGTGCTTTGGGGCATTTCCTGTCGCGGGCGCTAGGCCCACCCACACAAGTGAGGTACCATTTTTATCGGGAGACCTGGGGGAACGCTGGGTGGAAGGACATTTGTGCCTCCTCTCAGATTCCAGAACTTTCTGTCACCGAAATGAGAGGAAAAAGTGTTTTTTTTGGCCAAATTGTGAGGTTTGCAAAGGATTCTGTGTAACAGAACCTGGTCAGAGCCCCACAAGTCACCCCATCTTGGATTCCCCTAGGTGTCTAGTTTTCAAAAATGTGCTGGTTTGCTAGGTTTCCCCAGGTGCCGGCTGAGCTAGAGGCCAAAATCCACTGGTAGGGACTGTTTTCTGTGAAAAAATGTGATGTGTCCACGTTGTTTTTTGGGCCATTTCCTTTCGTGGGCGCTAGGCCTACCCACACAAGTGAGGCACCATTTTTATTGGGAGACTTGGGGGAACGCTGGGTGGAAGGAAATTTGTGGATCCTCTCAGATTCTAGAACTTTCTGTCACCGAAATGTGAGGAAAATGTGTTTTTTTAGCCAAATTGTGAGGTTTGCAAAGGATTCTGGGTAACAGACCCTGGTCAGAGCCCCACAAGTCACCCCATCTTGGATTACCCTAGGTCTCTAGTTTTCAAAAATGCACAGGTTTGGTAGGCTTCCCTAGGTGCCGGCTGAGCTAGAGGCCAAAATCTACAAGTAGGCAATTTGCAAAAAACACCTCTGTTTTCTGTGAAAAAATGGGATGTGTCCACGTTGTGTTTTGGGGCATTTCCTGTCGCGGGCGCTAGGCCTACCCACACAAGTGAGGTATCATTTTTATCGGGAGACTTGGGGGAACGCTGGGTGGAAGGAAATGTGTGGCTCCTCCCAGATTCCAGAACTTTCTGTCACCGAAATGTGAGGAAAATGTGTTTTTTTAGCCAAATTTTGAGGTTTGCAAAGGATTCTGGGTAACAGAACCTGGTCGGATCCCCACAAGTCACCCCATTTTGGATTCCCCTAGGTGTCTAGTTTTCAAACATGTGCTGGTTTGCTAGGTTTCCGCAGGTGCCGGCTGAGCTAGAGGCCAAAATCCACAGGTAGGCACTGTTTTCTGTGAAAAAATGTGATGTGTCCACGTTGTGCTTTGGTGCATTTCCTGTCGTGGGCACTAGGCCTACCCACACAAGTGAGGTATCATTTTTATTGGGAGACTTGGGGAAACGCTGGGTGGTAGGAAATTTGTGGCTCCTCTCAGATTCCAGAACTTTCTGTCACCGAATTGTGAGGAAAATGTGTTTTGTTAGCCAAATTTTGAGGTTTTCAAAGGATTCTGGGTAACAGAACCTGGTAAGAGCCCCACAAGTCACCCCATCTTGGATTCCCCTAGGTCTCTAGTTTTCAAAAATGCACAGGTTTGGTAGGTTTCCCTAGGTGCCGGCTGGGCTAGAGGCCAAAATCCACAGGTAGGCACTTTGTAAAAAACACCTCTGTTTTCTGTGAAAAAATGGGATGTGTCCACGTTGTGTTTTGGGGCATTTCCTGTTGCAGGCGCTAGGCCTACCCACACAAGTGAGGTATCATTTTTATCGGGAGACTTGGTGGAACGCTGGGTATTAGGAATTTTGTGGCTCCTCTCAGATTCCAGTACTTTCTGTCACCAAAATGTGAGGAAAATGTGTTTTTTTAAGCCAAATTTTGAGGTTTGCAAAGGATTCTGGGTAATAGAACCTGGTCAGAGCCCCACAAGTCACCCCATCTTGGATTCCCCTAGGTCTCTAGTTTTCAAAAATGCACAGGTTTGTTAGGTTTCCCTAGGTGCCGGCTGAGTTAGAGGCCAAAATCTGCAGGTAGGCACTTTGCAAAAAACACCTCTGTTTTCTGTCAATAAATGGGATGTGTCCACGTTGTGCTTTGGGGCATTTCCTGTCGCGGGCGCTAGGCCCACCCACACAAGTGAGGTACCATTTTTATCGGGAGACCTGGGGGAACGCTGGGTGGAAGGACATTTGTGCCTCCTCTCAGATTCCAGAACTTTCTGTCACCGAAATGAGAGGAAAAAGTGTTTTTTTTTGGCCAAATTGTGAGGTTTGCAAAGGATTCTGTGTAACAGAACCTGGTCAGAGCCCCACAAGTCACCCCATCTTGGATTCCCCTAGGTGTCTAGTTTTCAAAAATGTGCTGGTTTGCTAGGTTTCCCCAGGTGCCGGCTGAGCTAGAGGCCAAAATCCACTGGTAGGGACTGTTTTCTGTGAAAAAATGTGATGTGTCCACGTTGTTTTTTGGGCCATTTCCTTTCGTGGGCGCTAGGCCTACCCACACAAGTGAGGTACCATTTTTATTGGGAGACTTGGGGGAACGCTGGGTGGAAGGAAATTTGTGGATCCTCTCAGATTCTAGAACTTTCTGTCACCGAAATGTGAGGAAAATGTGTTTTTTTAGCCAAATTGTGAGGTTTGCAAAGGATTCTGGGTAACAGACCCTGGTCAGAGCCCCACAAGTCACCCCATCTTGGATTACCCTAGGTCTCTAGTTTTCAAAAATGCACAGGTTTGGTAGGCTTCCCTAGGTGCCGGCTGAGCTAGAGGCCAAAATCTACAAGTAGGCACTTTGCAAAAAACACCTCTGTTTTCTGTGAAAAAATGGGATGTGTCCACGTTGTGTTTTGGGGCATTTCCTGTTGCAGGCGCTAGGCCTACCCACACAAGTGAGGTATCATTTTTATCGGGAGACTTGGTGGAACGCTGGGTGGTAGGAATTTTGTGGCTCCTCTCAGATTCCAGGACTTTCTGTCACCGAAATATGAGGAAAATTTGTTTTTTTAGCCAAATTTTGATGTTTGCAAAGGATTCTGGGTAACAGAACCTGGTCAGAGCCCCACAAGTCACCACATCCCCATCTTGGATTCCCCTAGGTGTCTAGTTTTCGAAAATGTGCAGGTTTGCTAGGTTTCCCCAGGTGCCGGCTGAGCTAGAGGCCAAAATCCACAGGTAGGGACTGTTTTCTGTGAAAAAATGTGATGTGTCCACGTTGTGTTTTGGGCCATTTCCTTTCGTGGGCGCTTGGCCTACCCACACCAGTGAGGTATCATTTTTATCGGGAGAATTGGGGGAACGCAGGGTGGAAGGAAGTGGGTGGCTCCTCTCAGATTCCAGAACTTTATGTCACCGAAATATGAGGAAAATGTGTTTTTTTAGCCAAATTTTGAGGTTTGTAAAGGATTCTGGGTAACCGAACCTGGTCAGAGCCCCACAAGTCACCCCATCTTGGATTCCCCTAGGTCTCTATTTTTAAAAAATGCACAGGTTTGGAAGGCTTCCCTAGGTGCCGGCTGAGCTAGAGGCCAAAATCTCCAAGTAGGCACTTTGTAAAAAACACCTCTGTTTTCTGTGAAAAAATGGGATGTGTCCACGTTGTGTTTTGGGGCATTTCCTGTTGCAGGCGCTAGGCCTACCCACACAAGTGAGGTATCATTTTTATCGGGAGACTTGGTGGAACGCTGGGTGGTAGGAATTTTGTGGCTCCTCTCAGATTCCAGGACTTTCTGTCACTGAAATATGAGGAAAATTTGTTTTTTTAGCCAAATTTTGATGTTTGCAAAGGATTCTGGGTAACAGAACCTGGTCAGAGCCCCACAAGTCACCACATCCCCATCTTGGATTCCCCTAGGTGTCTAGTTTTCGAAAATGTGCAGGTTTGCTAGGTTTCCCCAGGTGCCGGCTGAGCTAGAGGCCAAAATCCACAGGTAGGGACTGTTTTCTGTGAAAAAATGTGATGTGTCCACGTTGTGTTTTGTGCCATTTCCTTTCGTGGGCGCTTGGCCTACCCACACCAGTGAGGTATCATTTTTATCGGGAGAATTGGGGGAACGCAGGTTGGAAGGAAGTTGGTGGCTCCTCTCAGATTCCAGAACTTTATGTCACCGAAATATGAGGAAAATGTGTTTTTTTAGCCAAATTTTGAGGTTTGTAAAGGATTCTGGGTAACCGAACCTGGTCAGAGCCCCACAAGTCACCCCATCTTGGATTCCCCTAGGTCTCTATTTTTAAAAAATGCACAGGTTTGGAAGGCTTCCCTAGGTGCCGGCTGAGCTAGAGGCCAAAATCTCCAGGTAGGCACTTTGTAAAAAACACCTCTGTTTTCTGTGAAAAAATGGGATGTGTCCACGTTGTGTTTTGGGCCATTTCCTGTTGCAGGCGCTAGGCCTACCCACACAAGTGAGGTATCATTTTTATCGGGAGACTTGGTGGAACGCTGGGTGGTAGGAATTTTGTGGCTCCTCTCAGATTCCAGAACTTTCTGTCACCGAAATGTGAGGAAAATGTGTTTTTTTTAGCCAAATTTTGAGGTTTGCAAAGGATTGTGGGTAACAGAACCTGGTCAGAGCCCCACAAGTCACCCCATCTTGGATTCCCCTAGGTCTCTAGTTTTCAAAAATGCACAGGTTTGTTAGGTTTCCCTAGGTGCCGGCTGAGCTAGATGCCAAAATCTGCAGGTAGGCACTTTGCTAAAAACACCTCTGTTTTCTGTCAATAAGTGGGATGTGTCCACGTTGTGCTTTGGGGCATTTCCTGTCGCGGGCGCTAGGCCCACCCACACAAGTGAGGTACCATTTTTATCGGGAGACCTGGGGGAACGCTGGGTGGAAGGACATTTGTGGCTCCTCTCAGATTCCAGAACTTTCTGTCACCGAAATGAGAGGAAAAAGTGTTTTTTTTTGGCCAAATTGTGAGGTTTGCAAAGGATTCTGGGTAACAGAACCTGGTCAGAGCCCCACAAGTCACCCTATCTTGGATTCCCCTAGGTGTCTAGTTTTCAAAAATGTGCTGGTTTGCTAGGTTTCCCCAGGTGCCGGCTGAGCTAGAGGCCAAAATCCACAGGTAGGGACTGTTTTCTGTGAAAAAATGTGATGTGTCCACGTTGTGTTTTGGGCCATTTCCTTTCGTGGGCGCTAGGCCTACCCACACAAGTGAGGTACCATTTTTATTGGGAGACTTGTGGGAACGATGGGTGGAAGGAAATTTGTGGCTCCTCTCAGATTCCAGAACTTTCTGTCACCGAAATGTGAGGAAAATGTGTTTTTTTAGCCACATTTTGAGGTTTTCAAAGGATTCTGGGTAACAGAACCTGGTCAGAGCCCCACAAGTCACCCCATCCCCATCTTGGAGTCCCCTAGGTGTCTAGTTTTCAAAACTGTGCTGGTTTGCTAGGTTTCCCCAGGTGCCGGCTGAGCTATAGGCCAAAATCCACAGGTAGGGACTGTTTTCTGTGAAAAAATGTGATGTGTCCACGTTGTGTTTTGGGCCATTTCCTTTCGTGGGCTCTAGGCCTACCCACACAAGTGAGGTACCATTTTTATTTGGAGACTTGGGGGAACGCTGGGTGGAAGGAAATTTGTCGCTCCTCTCAGATTCCAGAACTTTCTGTCACCGAAATATGAGGAAAATTTGTTTTTTTAGCCAAATTTTGATGTTTGCAAAGGATTCTGGGTAACAGAACCTGGTCAGAGCCCCACAAGTCACCCCATCTTGGATTCCCCTAAGACTCTAGTTTTAAAAAATGCACAGGTTTGGTAAGTTTCCCTAGGTGCCGGCTGAGCTAGAGGCCAAAATCTACAGGTAGGCACTTTGCAAAAAACACCTCTGTTTTCTGTCAAAAAATTGGATGTGTCCACTTTGTTCTTTGGGGCATTTCCTGTCGCGGGCGCTAGGCCTACCCACACAAGTGAGGTATCATTTTTATCGGGAGACTTGGGGGAACGCTGGGTGGAAGGAAATGTGTGGCTCCTCCCAGATTCCAGAACTTTCTGTCACCGAAATGTGAGGAAAATGTGTTTTTTTAGCCAAATTTTGAGGTTTTCAAAGGATTCTGGGTAACAGAACCTGGTCGGATCCCCACAAGTCACCCCATTTTGGATTCCCCTAGGTGTCTAGTTTTCAAACATGTGCTGGTTTGCTAGGTTTCCGCAGGTGCCGGCTGAGCTAGAGGCCAAAATCCACAGGTAGGCACTGTTTTCTGTGAAAAAATGTGATGTGTCCACGTTGTGCTTTGGTGCATTTCCTGTCGCGGGCACTAGGCCTACCCACACAAGTGAGGTATCATTTTTATTGGGAGACTTGGGGAAACGCTGGGTGGTAGGAAATTTGTGGCTCCTCTCAGATTCCAGAACTTTCTGTCACCGAATTGTGAGGAAAATGTGTTTTGTTAGCCAAATTTTGAGGTTTTCAAAGGATTCTGGGTAACAGAACCTGGTCAGAGCCCCACAAGTCACCACATCCCCATCTTGGATTCCCCTAGGTGTCTAGTTTTCGAAAATGTGCAGGTTTGCTAGGTTTCCCCAGGTGCCGGCTGAGCTAGAGGCCAAAATCCACAGGTAGGGACTGTTTTCTGTGAAAAAATGTGATGTGTCCACATTGTGTTTTGGGCCATTTCCTTTCGTGGGCGCTTGGCCTACCCACACCAGTGAGGTATCATTTTTATCGGGAGAATTGGGGGAACGCAGGTTGGAAGGAAGTTGGTGGCTCCTCTCAGATTCCAGAACTTTATGTCACCGAAATATGAGGAAAATGTGTTTTTTTAGCCAAATTTTGAGGTTTGTAAAGGATTCTGGGTAACCGAACCTGGTCAGAGCCCCACAAGTCACCCCATCTTGGATTCCCCTAGGTCTCTATTTTTAAAAAATGCACAGGTTTGGAAGGCTTCCCTAGGTGCCGGCTGAGCTAGAGGCCAAAATCTCCAGGTAGGCACTTTGTAAAAAACACCTCTGTTTTCTGTGAAAAAATGGGATGTGTCCACGTTGTGTTTTGGGCCATTTCCTGTTGCAGGCGCTAGGCCTACCCACACAAGTGAGGTATCATTTTTATCGGGAGACTTGGTGGAACGCTGGGTGGTAGGAATTTTGTGGCTCCTCTCAGATTCCAGAACTTTCTGTCACCGAAATGTGAGGAAAATGTGTTTTTTTTAGCCAAATTTTGAGGTTTGCAAAGGATTGTGGGTAACAGAACCTGGTCAGAGCCCCACAAGTCACCCCATCTTGGATTCCCCTAGGTCTCTAGTTTTCAAAAATGCACAGGTTTGTTAGGTTTCCCTAGGTGCCGGCTGAGCTAGATGCCAAAATCTGCAGGTAGGCACTTTGCTAAAAACACCTCTGTTTTCTGTCAATAAGTGGGATGTGTCCACGTTGTGCTTTGGGGCATTTCCTGTCGCGGGCGCTAGGCCCACCCACACAAGTGAGGTACCATTTTTATCGGGAGACCTGGGGGAACGCTGGGTGGAAGGACATTTGTGGCTCCTCTCAGATTCCAGAACTTTCTGTCACCGAAATGAGAGGAAAAAGTGTTTTTTTTGGCCAAATTGTGAGGTTTGCAAAGGATTCTGGGTAACAGAACCTGGTCAGAGCCCCACAAGTCACCCTATCTTGGATTCCCCTAGGTGTCTAGTTTTCAAAAATGTGCTGGTTTGCTAGGTTTCCCCAGGTGCCGGCTGAGCTAGAGGCCAAAATCCACAGGTAGGGACTGTTTTCTGTGAAAAAATGTGATGTGTCCACGTTGTGTTTTGGGCCATTTCCTTTCGTGGGCGCTAGGCCTACCCACACAAGTGAGGTACCATTTTTATTGGGAGACTTGTGGGAACGATGGGTGGAAGGAAATTTGTGGCTCCTCTCAGATTCCAGAACTTTCTGTCACCGAAATGTGAGGAAAATGTGTTTTTTTAGCCACATTTTGAGGTTTTCAAAGGATTCTGGGTAACAGAACCTGGTCAGAGCCCCACAAGTCACCCCATCCCCATCTTGGATTCCCCTAGGTGTCTAGTTTTCAAAACTGTGCTGGTTTGCTAGGTTTCCCCAGGTGCCGGCTGAGCTATAGGCCAAAATCCACAGGTAGGGACTGTTTTCTGTGAAAAAATGTGATGTGTCCACGTTGTGTTTTGGGCCATTTCCTTTCGTGGGCGCTAGGCCTACCCACACAAGTGAGGTACCATTTTTATTTGGAGACTTGGGGGAACGCTGGGTGGAAGGAAATTTGTCGCTCCTCTCAGATTCCAGAACTTTCTGTCACCGAAATATGAGGAAAATTTGTTTTTTTAGCCATATTTTGATGTTTGCAAAGGATTCTGGGTAACAGAACCTGGTCAGAGCCCCACAAGTCACCCCATATTGGATTCCCCTAGGACTCTAGTTTTAAAAAATGCACAGGTTTGGTAAGTTTCCCTAGGTGCCGGCTGAGCTAGAGGCCAAAATCTACAGGTAGGCACTTTGCAAAAAACACCTCTGTTTTCTGTCAAAAAATTGGATGTGTCCACTTTGTGCTTTGGGGCATTTCCTGTCGCGGGCGCTAGGCCTACCCACACAAGTGAGGTATCATTTTTATCGGGAGACTTGGGGGAACGCTGGGTGGAAGGTAATGTGTGGCTCCTCCCAGATTCCAGAACTTTCTGTCACCGAAATGTGAGGAAAATGTGTTTTTTTAGCCAAATTTTGAGGTTTGCAAAGGATTCTGGGTAACAGAACCTGGTCGGATCCCCACAAGTCACCCCATTTTGGATTCCCCTAGGTGTCTAGTTTTCAAACATGTGCTGGTTTGCTAGGTTTCCGCAGGTGCCGGCTGAGCTAGAGGCCAAAACCCACAGGTAGGCACTGTTTTCTGTGAAAAAATGTGATGTGTCCACGTTGTGCTTTGGTGCATTTCCTGTCGTGGGCACTAGGCCTACCCACACAAGTGAGGTATCATTTTTATTGGGAGACTTGGGGAAACGCTGGGTGGTAGGAAATTTGTGGCTCCTCTCAGATTCCAGAACTTTCTGTCACCGAATTGTGAGGAAAATGTGTTTTGTTAGCCAAATTTTGAGGTTTTCAAAGGATTCTGGGTAACAGAACCTGGTAAGAGCCCCACAAGTCACCCCATCTTGGATTCCCCTAGGTCTCTAGTTTTCAAAAATGCACAGGTTTGGTAGGTTTCCCTAGGTGCCGGCTGGGCTAGAGGCCAAAATCCACAGGTAGGCACTTTGTAAAAAACACCTCTGTTTTCTGTGAAAAAATGGGATGTGTCCACGTTGTGTTTTGGGGCATTTCCTGTTGCAGGCGCTAGGCCTACCCACACAAGTGAGGTATCATTTTTATCGGGAGACTTGGTGGAACGCTGGGTATTAGGAATTTTGTGGCTCCTCTCAGATTCCAGTACTTTCTGTCACCAAAATGTGAGGAAAATGTGTTTTTTAAGCCAAATTTTGAGGTTTGCAAAGGATTCTGGGTAATAGAACCTGGTCAGAGCCCCACAAGTCACCCCATCTTGGATTCCCCTAGGTCTCTAGTTTTCAAAAATGCACAGGTTTGTTAGGTTTCCCTAGGTGCCGGCTGAGTTAGAGGCCAAAATCTGCAGGTAGGCACTTTGCAAAAAACACCTCTGTTTTCTGTCAATAAATGGGATGTGTCCACGTTGTGCTTTGGGGCATTTCCTGTCGCGGGCGCTAGGCCCACCCACACAAGTGAGGTACCATTTTTATCGGGAGACCTGGGGGAACGCTGGGTGGAAGGACATTTGTGCCTCCTCTCAGATTCCAGAACTTTCTGTCACCGAAATGAGAGGAAAAAGTGTTTTTTTTGGCCAAATTGTGAGGTTTGCAAAGGATTCTGTGTAACAGAACCTGGTCAGAGCCCCACAAGTCACCCCATCTTGGATTCCCCTAGGTGTCTAGTTTTCAAAAATGTGCTGGTTTGCTAGGTTTCCCCAGGTGCCGGCTGAGCTAGAGGCCAAAATCCACTGGTAGGGACTGTTTTCTGTGAAAAAATGTGATGTGTCCACGTTGTTTTTTGGGCCATTTCCTTTCGTGGGCGCTAGGCCTACCCACACAAGTGAGGTACCATTTTTATTGGGAGACTTGGGGGAACGCTGGGTGGAAGGAAATTTGTGGATCCTCTCAGATTCTAGAACTTTCTGTCACCGAAATGTGAGGAAAATGTGTTTTTTTAGCCAAATTGTGAGGTTTGCAAAGGATTCTGGGTAACAGACCCTGGTCAGAGCCCCACAAGTCACCCCATCTTGGATTACCCTAGGTCTCTAGTTTTCAAAAATGCACAGGTTTGGTAGGCTTCCCTAGGTGCCGGCTGAGCTAGAGGCCAAAATCTACAAGTAGGCACTTTGCAAAAAACACCTCTGTTTTCTGTGAAAAAATGGGATGTGTCCACGTTGTGTTTTGGGGCATTTCCTGTTGCAGGCGCTAGGCCTACCCACACAAGTGAGGTATCATTTTTATCGGGAGACTTGGTGGAACGCTGGGTGGTAGGAATTTTGTGGCTCCTCTCAGATTCCAGGACTTTCTGTCACCGAAATATGAGGAAAATTTGTTTTTTTAGCCAAATTTTGATGTTTGCAAAGGATTCTGGGTAACAGAACCTGGTCAGAGCCCCACAAGTCACCACATCCCCATCTTGGATTCCCCTAGGTGTCTAGTTTTCGAAAATGTGCAGGTTTGCTAGGTTTCCCCAGGTGCCGGCTGAGCTAGAGGCCAAAATCCACAGGTAGGGACTGTTTTCTGTGAAAAAATGTGATGTGTCCACGTTGTGTTTTGGGCCATTTCCTTTCGTGGGCGCTTGGCCTACCCACACCAGTGAGGTATCATTTTTATCGGGAGAATTGGGGGAACGCAGGGTGGAAGGAAGTGGGTGGCTCCTCTCAGATTCCAGAACTTTATGTCACCGAAATATGAGGAAAATGTGTTTTTTTAGCCAAATTTTGAGGTTTGTAAAGGATTCTGGGTAACCGAACCTGGTCAGAGCCCCACAAGTCACCCCATCTTGGATTCCCCTAGGTCTCTATTTTTAAAAAATGCACAGGTTTGGAAGGCTTCCCTAGGTGCCGGCTGAGCTAGAGGCCAAAATCTCCAGCTAGGCACTTTGTAAAAAACACCTCTGTTTTCTGTGAAAAAATGGGATGTGTCCACGTTGTGTTTTGGGGCATTTCCTGTTGCAGGCGCTAGGCCTACCCACACAAGTGAGGTATCATTTTTATCGGGAGACTTGGTGGAACGCTGGGTGGTAGGAATTTTGTGGCTCCTCTCAGATTCCAGGACTTTCTGTCACTGAAATATGAGTAAAATTTGTTTTTTTAGCCAAATTTTGATGTTTGCAAAGGATTCTGGGTAACAGAACCTGGTCAGAGCCCCACAAGTCACCACATCCCCATCTTGGATTCCCCTAGGTGTCTAGTTTTCGAAAATGTGCAGGTTTGCTAGGTTTCCCCAGGTGCCGGCTGAGCTAGAGGCCAAAATCCACAGGTAGGGACTGTTTTCTGTGAAAAAATGTGATGTGTCCACGTTGTGTTTTGGGCCATTTCCTTTCGTGGGCGCTTGGCCTACCCACACCAGTGAGGTATCATTTTTATCGGGAGAATTGGGGGAACGCAGGTTGGAAGGAAGTTGGTGGCTCCTCTCAGATTCCAGAACTTTATGTCACCGAAATATGAGGAAAATGTGTTTTTTTAGCCAAATTTTGAGGTTTGTAAAGGATTCTGGGTAACCGAACCTGGTCAGAGCCCCACAAGTCACCCCATCTTGGATTCCCCTAGGTCTCTATTTTTAAAAAATGCACAGGTTTGGAAGGCTTCCCTAGGTGCCGGCTGAGCTAGAGGCCAAAATCTCCAGGTAGGCACTTTGTAAAAAACACCTCTGTTTTCTGTGAAAAAATGGGATGTGTCCACGTTGTGTTTTGGGCCATTTCCTGTTGCAGGCGCTAGGCCTACCCACACAAGTGAGGTATCATTTTTATCGGGAGACTTGGTGGAACGCTGGGTGGTAGGAATTTTGTGGCTCCTCTCAGATTCCAGAACTTTCTGTCACCGAATTGTGAGGAAAATGTGTTTTGTTAGTCAAATTTTGAGGTTTTCAAAGGATTCTGGGTAACAGAACCTGGTAAGAGCCCCACAAGTCACCCCATCTTGGATTCCCCTAGGTCTCTAGTTTTCAAAAATGCACAGGTTTGGTAGGTTTCCCTAGGTGCCGGCTGGGCTAGAGGCCAAAATCTACAGGTAGGCACTTTGTAAAAAACACCTCTGTTTTCTGTGAAAAAATGGGATGTGTCCACGTTGTGTTTTGGGGCATTTCCTGTTGCAGGCGCTAGGCCTACCCACACAAGTGAGGTATCATTTTTATCGGGAGACTTGGTGGAACGCTGGGTGGTAGGAATTTTGTGGCTCCTCTCAGATTCCAGGACTTTCTGTCACTGAAATATGAGTAAAATTTGTTTTTTTAGCCAAATTTTGATGTTTGCAAAGGATTCTGGGTAACAGAACCTGGTCAGAGCCCCACAAGTCACCACATCCCCATCTTGGATTCCCCTAGGTGTCTAGTTTTCGAAAATGTGCAGGTTTGCTAGGTTTCCCCAGGTGCCGGCTGAGCTAGAGGCCAAAATCCACAGGTAGGGACTGTTTTCTGTGAAAAAATGTGATGTGTCCACGTTGTGTTTTGGGCCATTTCCTTTCGTGGGCGCTTGGCCTACCCACACCAGTGAGGTATCATTTTTATCGGGAGAATTGGGGGAACGCAGGTTGGAAGGAAGTTGGTGGCTCCTCTCAGATTCCAGAACTTTATGTCACCGAAATATGAGGAAAATGTGTTTTTTTAGCCAAATTTTGAGGTTTGTAAAGGATTCTGGGTAACCGAACCTGGTCAGAGCCCCACAAGTCACCCCATCTTGGATTCCCCTAGGTCTCTATTTTTAAAAAATGCACAGGTTTGGAAGGCTTCCCTAGGTGCCGGCTGAGCTAGAGGCCAAAATCTCCAGGTAGGCACTTTGTAAAAAACACCTCTGTTTTCTGTGAAAAAATGGGATGTGTCCACGTTGTGTTTTGGGCCATTTCCTGTTGCAGGCGCTAGGCCTACCCACACAAGTGAGGTATCATTTTTATCGGGAGACTTGGTGGAACGCTGGGTGGTAGGAATTTTGTGGCTCCTCTCAGATTCCAGAACTTTCTGTCACCGAAATGTGAGGAAAATGTGTTTTTTTTAGCCAAATTTTGAGGTTTGCAAAGGATTGTGGGTAACAGAACCTGGTCAGAGCCCCACAAGTCACCCCATCTTGGATTCCCCTAGGTCTCAAGTTTTCAAAAATGCACAGGTATGTTAGGTTTCCCTAGGTGCCGGCTGAGCTAGATGCCAAAATCTGCAGGTAGGCACTTTGCTAAAAACACCTCTGTTTTCTGTCAATAAGTGGGATGTGTCCACGTTGTGCTTTGGGGCATTTCCTGTCGCGGGCGCTAGGCCCACCCACACAAGTGAGGTACCATTTTTATCGGGAGACCTGGGGGAACGCTGGGTGGAAGGACATTTGTGGCTCCTCTCAGATTCCAGAACTTTCTGTCACCGAAATGAGAGGAAAAAGTGTTTTTTTTGGCCAAATTGTGAGGTTTGCAAAGGATTCTGGGTAACAGAACCTGGTCAGAGCCCCACAAGTCACCCTATCTTGGATTCCCCTAGGTGTCTAGTTTTCAAAAATGTGCTGGTTTGCTAGGTTTCCCCAGGTGCCGGCTGAGCTAGAGGCCAAAATCCACAGGTAGGGACTGTTTTCTGTGAAAAAATGTGATGTGTCCACGTTGTGTTTTGGGCCATTTCCTTTCGTGGGCGCTAGGCCTACCCACACAAGTGAGGTACCATTTTTATTGGGAGACTTGTGGGAACGATGGGTGGAAGGAAATTTGTGGCTCCTCTCAGATTCCAGAACTTTCTGTCACCGAAATGTGAGGAAAATGTGTTTTTTTAGCCACATTTTGAGGTTTTCAAAGGATTCTGGGTAACAGAACCTGGTCAGAGCCCCACAAGTCACCCCATCCCCATCTTGGATTCCCCTAGGTGTCTAGTTTTCAAAACTGTGCTGGTTTGCTAGGTTTCCCCAGGTGCCGGCTGAGCTATAGGCCAAAATCCACAGGTAGGGACTGTTTTCTGTGAAAAAATGTGATGTGTCCACGTTGTGTTTTGGGCCATTTCCTTTCGTGGGCGCTAGGCCTACCCACACAAGTGAGGTACCATTTTTATTTGGAGACTTGGGGGAACGCTGGGTGGAAGGAAATTTGTCGCTCCTCTCAGATTCCAGAACTTTCTGTCACCGAAATATGAGGAAAATTTGTTTTTTTAGCCAAATTTTGATGTTTGCAAAGGATTCTGGGTAACAGAACCTGGTCACAGCCCCACAAGTCACCCCATCTTGGATTCCCCTAGGACTCTAGTTTTAAAAAATGCACAGGTTTGGTAAGTTTCCCTAGGTGCCGGCTGAGCTAGAAGCCAAAATCTACAGGTAGGCACTTTGCAAAAAACACCTCTGTTTTCTGTCAAAAAATTGGATGTGTCCACTTTGTGCTTTGGGGCATTTCCTGTCGCGGGCGCTAGGCCTACCCACACAAGTGAGGTATCATTTTTATCGGGAGACTTGGGGGAACGCTGGGTGGAAGGAAATGTGTGGCTCCTCCCAGATTCCATAACTTTCTGTCACCGAAATGTGAGGAAAATGTGTTTTTTTAGCCAAATTTTGAGGTTTGCAAAGGATTCTGGGTAACAGAACCTGGTCGGATCCCCACAAGTCACCCCATTTTGGATTCCCCTAGGTGTCTAGTTTTCAAACATGTGCTGGTTTGCTAGGTTTCCGCAGGTGCCGGCTGAGCTAGAGGCCAAAATCCACAGGTAGGCACTGTTTTCTGTGAAAAAATGTGATGTGTCCACGTTGTGCTTTGGTGCATTTCCTGTCGCGGGCACTAGGCCTACCCACACAAGTGAGGTATCATTTTTATTGGGAGACTTGGGGAAACGCTGGGTGGTAGGAAATTTGTGGCTCCTCTCAGATTCCAGAACTTTCTGTCACCGAATTGTGAGGAAAATGTGTTTTGTTAGCCAAATTTTGAGGTTTTCAAAGGATTCTGGGTAACAGAACCTGGTAAGAGCCCCACAAGTCACCCCATCTTGGATTCCCCTAGGTCTCTAGTTTTCAAAAATGCACAGGTTTGGTAGGTTTCCCTAGGTGCCGGCTGGGCTAGAGGCCAAAATCCACAGGTAGGCACTTTGTAAAAAACACCTCTGTTTTCTGTGAAAAAATGGGATGTGTCCACGTTGTGTTTTGGGGCATTTCCTGTTGCAGGCGCTAGGCCTACCCACACAAGTGAGGTATCATTTTTATCGGGAGACTTGGTGGAACGCTGGGTATTAGGAATTTTGTGGCTCCTCTCAGATTCCAGTACTTTCTGTCACCAAAATGTGAGGAAAATGTGTTTTTTTAAGCCAAATTTTGAGGTTTGCAAAGGATTCTGGGTAATAGAACCTGGTCAGAGCCCACAAGTCACCCCATCTTGGATTCCCCTAGGTGTCTAGTTTTCAAAAATGCACAGGTTTGTTAGGTTTCCCTAGGTGCCGGCTGAGTTAGAGGCCAAAATCTGCAGGTAGGCACTTTGCAAAAAACACCTCTGTTTTCTATCAATAAATGGGATGTGTCCACGTTGTGCTTTGGGGCATTTCCTGTCGCGGGCGCTAGGCCCACCCACACAAGTGAGGTACCATTTTTATCGGGAGACCTGGGGGAACGCTGGGTGGAAGGACATTTGTGCCTCCTCTCAGATTCCAGAACTTTCTGTCACCGAAATGAGAGGAAAAAGTGTTTTTTTTGGCCAAATTGTGAGGTTTGCAAAGGATTCTGGGTAACAGAACCTGGTCAGAGCCCCACAAGTCACCCCATCTTGGATTCCCCTAGGTGTCTAGTTTTCAAAAATGTGCTGGTTTGCTAGGTTTCCCCAGGTGCCGGCTGAGCTAGAGGCCAAAATCCACAGGTAGGGACTGTTTTCTGTGAAAAAATGTGATGTGTCTACGTTGTTTTTTGGGCCATTTCCTTTCGTGGGCGCTAGGCCTACCCACACAAGTGAGGTACCATTTTTATTGGGAGACTTGGGGGAACGCTGGGTGGAAGGAAATTTGTGGATCCTCTCAGATTCTAGAACTTTCTGTCACCGAAATGTGAGGAAAATGTGTTTTTTTAGCCAAATTGTGAGGTTTGCAAAGGATTCTGGGTAACAGACCCTGGTCAGAGCCCCACAAGTCACCCCATCTTGGATTACCCTAGGTCTCTAGTTTTCAAAAATGCACAGGTTTGGTAGGCTTCCCTAGGTGCCGGCTGAGCTAGAGGCCAAAATCTACAAGTAGGCACTTTGCAAAAAACACCTCTGTTTTCTGTGAAAAAATGGGATGTGTCCACGTTGTGTTTTGGGGCATTTCCTGTTGCAGGCGCTAGGCCTACCCACACAAGTGAGGTATCATTTTTATCGGGAGACTTGGTGGAACGCTGGGTGGTAGGAATTTTGTGGCTCCTCTCAGATTCCAGGACTTTCTGTCACCGAAATATGAGGAAAATTTGTTTTTTTAGCCAAATTTTGATGTTTGCAAAGGATTCTGGGTAACAGAACCTGGTCAGAGCCCCACAAGTCACCACATCCCCATCTTGGATTCCCCTAGGTGTCTAGTTTTCGAAAATGTGCAGGTTTGCTAGGTTTCCCCAGGTGCCGGCTGAGCTAGAGGCCAAAATCCACAGGTAGGGACTGTTTTCTGTGAAAAAATGTGATGTGTCCACGTTGTGTTTTGGGCCATTTCCTTTCGTGGGCGCTTGGCCTACCCACACCAGTGAGGTATCATTTTTATCGGGAGAATTGGGGGAACGCAGGGTGGAAGGAAGTTGGTGGCTCCTCTCAGATTCCAGAACTTTATGTCACCGAAATATGAGGAAAATGTGTTTTTTTAGCCAAATTTTGAGGTTTGTAAAGGATTCTGGGTAACCGAACCTGTTCAGAGCCCCACAAGTCACCCCATCTTGGATTCCCCTAGGTCTCTATTTTTAAAAAATGAACAGGTTTGGAAGGCTTCCCTAGGTGCCGGCTGAGCTAGAGGCCAAAATCTCCAGGTAGGCACTTTGTAAAAAACACCTCTGTTTTCTGTGAAAAAATGGGATGTGTCCACGTTGTGTTTTGGGGCATTTCCTGTTGCAGGCGCTAGGCCTACCCACACAAGTGAGGTATCATTTTTATCGGGAGACTTGGTGGAACGCTGGGTGGTAGGAATTTTGTGGCTCCTCTCAGATTCCAGAACTTTCTGTCACCGAAATGTGAGGAAAATGTGTTTTTTTTAGCCAAATTTTGAGGTTTGCAAAGGATTGTGGGTAACAGAACCTGGTCAGAGCCCCACAAGTCACCCCATCTTGGATTCCCCTAGGTCTCTAGTTTTCAAAAATGCACAGGTTTGTTAGGTTTCCCTAGGTGCCGGCTGAGCTAGATGCCAAAATCTGCAGGTAGGCACTTTGCTAAAAACACCTCTGTTTTCTGTCAATAAGTGGGATGTGTCCACGTTGTGCTTTGGGGCATTTCCTGTCGCGGGCGCTAGGCCCACCCACACAAGTGAGGTACCATTTTTATCGGGAGACCTGGGGGAACGCTGGGTGGAAGGACATTTGTGGCTCCTCTCAGATTCCAGAACTTTCTGTCACCGAAATGAGAGGAAAAAGTGTTTTTTTTGGCCAAATTGTGAGGTTTGCAAAGGATTCTGGGTAACAGAACCTGGTCAGAGCCCCACAAGTCACCCCATCTTGGATTCCCCTAGGTCTCTAGTTTTCAAAAATGCACAGGTTTGTTAGGTTTCCCTAGGTGCCGGCTGAGCTAGATGCCAAAATCTGCAGGTAGGCACTTTGCTAAAAACACCTCTGTTTTCTGTCAATAAGTGGGATGTGTCCACGTTGTGCTTTGGGGCATTTCCTGTCGCGGGCGCTAGGCCCACCCACACAAGTGAGGTACCATTTATATCGGGAGACCTGGGGGAACGCTGGGTGGAAGGACATTTGTGGCTCCTCTCAGATTCCAGAACTTTCTGTCACCGAAATGAGAGGAAAAAGTGTTTTTTTTGGCCAAATTGTGAGGTTTGCAAAGGATTCTGGGTAACAGAACCTGGTCAGAGCCCCACAAGTCACCCCATCTTGGATTCCCCTAGGTCTCTAGTTTTCAAAAATGCACAGGTTTGTTAGGTTTCCCTAGGTGCCGGCTGAGCTAGATGCCAAAATCTGCAGGTAGGCACTTTGCTAAAAACACCTCTGTTTTCTGTCAATAAGTGGGATGTGTCCACGTTGTGCTTTGGGGCATTTCCTGTCGCGGGCGCTAGGCCCACCCACACAAGTGAGGTACCATTTTTATCGGGAGACCTGGGGGAACGCTGGGTGGAAGGACATTTGTGGCTCCTCTCAGATTCCAGAACTTTCTGTCACCGAAATGAGAGGAAAAAGTGTTTTTTTTGGCCAAATTGTGAGGTTTGCAAAGGATTCTGGGTAACAGAACCTGGTCAGAGCCCCACAAGTCACCCTATCTTGGATTCCCCTAGGTGTCTAGTTTTCAAAAATGTGCTGGTTTGCTAGGTTTCCCCAGGTGCCGGCTGAGCTAGAGGCCAAAATCCACAGGTAGGGACTGTTTTCTGTGAAAAAATGTGATGTGTCCACGTTGTGTTTTGGGCCATTTCCTTTCGTGGGCGCTAGGCCTACCCACACAAGTGAGGTACCATTTTTATTGGGAGACTTGTGGGAACGATGGGTGGAAGGAAATTTGTGGCTCCTCTCAGATTCCAGAACTTTCTGTCACCGAAATGTGAGGAAAATGTGTTTTTTTAGCCACATTTTGAGGTTTTCAAAGGATTCTGGGTAACAGAACCTGGTCAGAGCCCCACAAGTCACCCCATCCCCATCTTGGATTCCCCTAGGTGTCTAGTTTTCAAAACTGTGCTGGTTTGCTAGGTTTCCCCAGGTGCCGGCTGAGCTATAGGCCAAAATCCACAGGTAGGGACTGTTTTCTGTGAAAAAATGTGATGTGTCCACGTTGTGTTTTGGGCCATTTCCTTTCGTGGGCGCTAGGCCTACCCACACAAGTGAGGTACCATTTTTATTTGGAGACTTGGGGGAACGCTGGGTGGAAGGAAATTTGTCGCTCCTCTCAGATTCCAGAACTTTCTGTCACCGAAATATGAGGAAAATTTGTTTTTTTAGCCAAATTTTGATGTTTGCAAAGGATTCTGGGTAACAGAACCTGGTCAGAGCCCCACAAGTCACCCCATCTTGGATTCCCCTAGGACTCTAGTTTTAAAAAATGCACAGGTTTGGTAAGTTTCCCTAGGTGCCGGCTGAGCTAGAGGCCAAAATCTACAGGTAGGCACTTTGCAAAAAACACCTCTGTTTTCTGTCAAAAAATTGGATGTGTCCACTTTGTGCTTTGGGGCATTTCCTGTCGCGGGCGCTAGGCCTACCCACACAAGTGAGGTATCATTTTTATCGGGAGACTTGGGGGAACGCTGGGTGGAAGGAAATGTGTGGCTCCTCCCAGATTCCAGAACTTTCTGTCACCGAAATGTGAGGAAAATATGTTTTTTTAGCCAAATTTTGAGGTTTGCAAAGGATTCTGGGTAACAGAACCTGGTCAGAGCCCCACAAGTCACCCCATCTTGGATTCCCCTAGGTCTCTAGTTTTCAAAAATGCACAGGTTTGGTAGGTTTCCCTAGGTGCCAGCTGAGCTAGAGGCCTAAATCTACAGGTAGGCACTTTGCAAAAAACCCCCCTGTTTTCTGTCAAAAATGGGATGTGTCCACGTTGTGTTTTGGGGCATTTCCTGTCGCGGTCGCTAGGCCTACCCACAGAAGTGAGGTACCATTTTTATCGGGAGACTTGGGAGAACATAGAATAGCAAAACAAGTGTTATTGCCTCTTGTCTTTCTCTACATGTTTTCCTTCCAAATATAAGAGAGTGTGTAGAAAAGACGTCTATTTGAGAAATGCCCTGTAATTCACCTGCTAGTATGGGCACCGTGGAATTCAGAGATGTGCAAATAACCGCTGCTCCTCAACACCTTATCTTGTGCCCATTTTGGAAATACAAAGGTTTTCTTGATAGCTATTTTTGACTCTTTATATTTCAGCAAATGAATTGCCGTATACCCGGTATAGAATGAAAACCCACTGCAGGGTGCAGCTCATTTATTGTCTCTGGGTACCTAGAGTTCTTGATGAACCTACAAGTCCTATATATACCCGCAACCAGAAGAGTCCAGCAGACGTAACGGTATATTGCTTTCAAAACTCTGACATTGCAGGAAAAGGTTACAGAGTAAAACGTAGAGAAAATGGCAGTTTTTTTTCACCTCAATTTCAATATTTTCTTTTTTCAGTTGTTATTTTCTGTAGGAAACCCTTGTAGGATCTACACAAATGACCCCTTGCTGAATTCAGAATTTTGTCTACTTTTCAGAAATGTTTCGGTTTCTGGTATCCAGCATTGGTTTCATGCCCATTTCTGTCACTGACTGGAAGGAGGCTGAAAGCACAAAAAATCGTAAAAATGGGGTATGTCCCAGTAAAATGCCAAAATTGTGTTGAAAAATTGGGTTTTCTGATTCAAGTCTGCCTGTTCCTGAAAGCTGGGAAGCTGGTGATTTTAGCATCGCAAACACTTTGTTGATGCCACTTTCAGGGAAAAAACCACAAGCCTTCTTCTGCACCCCCTTTTTCCTATTTTTTTGAAAAAAACAACATTTTCACTGTATTTTGGCTAATTTCTTGGCCTCCTTCTGGGGAGCCCACAAAGTCTGGGTACCTCTAGAATCCCTAGGATGTTGGAAAAAAAGGACGCAAATTTGGCGTGGGTAGCTTATGTGAACAAAAAGTTATAAGGGCCTAAGCTCAAACTGCCCCAAAAAAAAGGCTCGGCACAGGAGGGGGGAAAGGCCTGGCAGCAAAGGGGTTAATACTCTATACAACAAAACAAACAACAGACAAGATACACTCCCCTACACCCACTCAGAAAATACTCCAGCAACTGGTGAAGCTGTGGCCGTCAAGCAGTCACGGAGCTCATATATGTGGGGTTTAGTACACATTTTTGTACTCAACTTTCTAGTTATTATATTTTTGTAGTACACTATTTAAAACACAGTATGCTGGTAGTATACCAGACTTTCCATATAGAGGAGATATTTACCAAGGAAAAATGAACTTAATACAGGCATTGCAGCTCTTGTGGATGTAGTCCAAGATTTTTTCTTTTTTTTTAATAGACATTATTTTATTGCATTTCAGTACCAACAAGTACATTATAAATAATTGAACAATAACAATACAGCCATTCCGCACTGCAGGTCATAATCTAGTAATATTTTATCGCACATCAGCATCGTTAATTCATTGATCCGTCACAATTATATCCCTTACATTTCCCTTTCCTGTTACTATAAGGAGCAATGCAGTAACGTTTGTGGTTTGTCATTCTGTTGATTCAAAGGATACATTCATTGATCCCTCCTCCCTTCTCTAGAACCTGGTTAGGAGTGTGCCCCATATCTGTAAATCTTCCATGACTCTGTCTTCTCGTTTATCTCCTCCACCACTTCCCACTCGCTAACAACATGCATCCAACCTTCACCACTGGGTCCTGCCTGCCCCACCCACATGATTGTAACCCTTTGCTTCACTAATAACAGGGATAAGTGCACGAATTTCCATTCTATCTTCGTGCCTTTATGTCTCCTAATATCACTCTTTCGGTAAGTTATTGGATTTTGCTTTATGACCCCTCCACCATTCCCAATAGATGTAGGACCATGTCCCAGAAGTCTCTAACTACTGGGCAGTGCTAGGCTAAGTGGAGGAAAGTAGCGTTTTGCTCCTGACAATGATGGCATCCTCCCGTCCTCTTCTGGTTGATCCCATGGAGCAGTGCAGGTGTGACATATGTGCAATATATGTAATTAAAATGTGGTAATTTGAATCAGGCTTTGGAGGATCCCAGGCGTAACAGAACACAAATCCTGTTCCACTGTGCGTCCCTCATGAGAACCCTCAGTTCTTGCTCTCATGCTGCCTTGGTTGGGAAGGGGGTCCTAGATTCAATGCATGGTCTTGTATAAGTGCAACACTAAAGCCCTCGTTACGACTTCAGCAGTCTTTTTGAAAGACTGCCGTCATCCATCGCAGGCACCTAAAGACTGTCGTATTTGGAGTCACCCAAGGATTTTGCCCATTTAAGGGTGGGAATCCGACACCGTTGGCTTGACCGACGGCGGGTGAGAGTCGGTTCCACTGCCAGCACCACCACGCCAAAAGGGCTCTGCCTGCCTCATCACGAGACGTAATATGGCACGGCAGTTCCTGCATGGTGGTGCAATGCTGGTGGTGGTAACTCCGACACCCATCCCTCCCCAGACCACCACCTCGCCCAGACAGGTAAGTGGAGCAACCAAAAGGGGTGTGTGTGGCAGGTACATGTGTGTGGTGCGAAAGAGCATGTGTGTTTTTGTGAGCATGTGTGCATGTATGCGTATGTGGAAGGGGGAGTGTGTGAATGAATGCATGCGTGGAGGGGTAGTGTGTGAATGAATGCGTATGCGGAGGGGGGAGTGTTTGAATGAATGCGTGCATGGAGAGGGAGTGTGTGAATGAATGCGTATGCGGAGGGGGGAGTGTGTGAATAAACACGGAGGGGGTGAATGAATGCAGAGTTTAGAGTGGGTGAATGAATGTATACGTGGAAGGGGAGTGTGTGAATTAATGCGTATGCGGAGGGGGGAGTGTGTGAATGAATGCGGAGAAGGATGGTGTGTGCAGAAATGCGGAGGGGGAGTGTGTGAATGAATGCGTAGAGGGGGTGTGTGTAAATGAATGTGTATGCAGCGGGGGAGTGAGTGAATGAATGAGTGCGTGGACAGGATGGGGGTGTGAATGAATGCAGCAGGGGTGTGTATGTGTGAGTGCATAAATGTATGCGTGTGGTCGGGTGTGGGTGTTTGTATGTATGCGTGTGGTTGGGTGAGGGTGTGTTTGCATGTGTGTGGACGGGTGGTGGGGTGTCTGCAAGTGTATGGACAAGTGGGGGAGCGTGTGCTGGTGCAGGAATGAAGAGGCAACTGCTGCAAAAAGCCTGGTGGTTTGCTACCCCCTAATACGGCCCTGAGGTCTTAGGCTTGCTGCAAGCTCGGAAGAGATCATCGCTGGCCATGGCCAAACCGCACAACTCGTAATGCGGTGGGCTCATGACCGCCAAACTTGTAATGAGGCCCTCAGTGCCAGAATTAGTAAGGAGGAAGGTGGAGCATCGAGGTACGTTGGCCACACCTCTTTTACTATATCTCGTACTATATTTACTATACTGGCATACAGTAGAAACCGTCCTTGTCATACATCAAAGGATTCTTGGGCCACCTCGAAAGATATAAATATCTTGTTAGGATAAAGGTCGCCTAGAGTCTCGCAGCCCCCATCACGCCAATCGCTGACATTTCACTGAGCCAGCAAGGTTGTGAAATGCTAGGAGGTCCCAAAAATTAAAGTCTTGCACAAAAGGGGCCCTTCCCAATACTACCCTCACAACACGGGCCCATTGTGATGCAGTGTGTCTAATAAGGTAGGGTACTGAGGCTTCATTCCTCCCATCACTTTGGAGTAATTGTGGCAATGTAGTGCTATGGGTCTCATCTGCAGGTAACTCCTCTTCCCAATTGTCCCCCTCTGAGAGCCAGTGGGCTGCATGCTGTAGTTGGGCTGCTAAATAATGCATTTCTATGTTAGGTACCAGCAATCCTTCCTCCTCTGTATGCAAGTATAAATACTCATGGGCTTCTCTACACCAGCCTCCTGCCCAGATCAGTGTTATCAGTATGGAATTCAAGCATCGAAACACTGCTTTCGGTAGGGTTTTGAATCAGTGCTTTAGGGTGTACAGGCACCGGGGGAGAAACATAATCTTTGTCACTGCCAAACGCCCCATAAGGGAGAGTGGTAGTGTGATCCAGAATTGTACTGAGCTAAGCAGACCCTTCATTATACTGTCTATGTTGTATTTCTTCTTTTTCTCTTTTGCTAGCACAATCATAACCCCTGAATAACAAAACTGTTCGGCTTCCCATTTCAGCACTAAGAATGGCAAGCTCAAAGGCTCCACTGTCACCAGGAGACTCTTTCCGGTCCTCAACCTGATGCACCATGTACATCAGGCATCTGAGGTTCATAATTGTATTTCCTCCAGGCATAAATCCACACTGATCTGAGTGAATCAGACTGAAATCACCGGTCCCTGTTGAAGTGCCAATATCTTACACAGTATCTTCATAACAGTATTTATCATTGCGAGCAGTCTGTAAGTGGACAAATCCGTTGCCTCCGCTCCCGGCTTCAGGATGATGGTGATGCAAGCCTCACGCATAGTTGGGGGGGGCACCCACTTCTCCAGCGTCTCCACATTCACTTCGAGCAGTGGGTGTGTGTTGGAAATGGCCCTTCTGCAGGGTTATCCCCAAACTTCTTGCCTTCTTCCTTCTCTTTTTCTGACTTCATTTGTGCTGGTTTTTAGGGGGTCATTCTGAGTCTGGCGGGCGGCGGAGGCCGCCCACCAGACTTCCCCCACCAAAATACCGCTCCGCGGTCGAAAGACCGCTGAGGGTATTTTGGGATTTGCCCTGGGCTGGCGGGCGACCGCCAAAAGGCCGCCCGCCAGCCCAGGGCAAATCATCCTTCCCACGAGGACGCCGGCTCAGAATTGAGCCGGCGGAGTGGGAAGGTGCGACGGGTGCAGTGGCACCCGTCGCGTATTTCAGTGTCTGCATAGCAGACACTGAAATACAAAGTGGGGCCCTCTTACGGGGGCCCCTGCAGTGCCCATGCCATTGGCATGGGCACTTCAGGGGCCCCCAGGGGCCCCGCGGCACCCCCTACCGCCATCCTGTTCCTGGCGGGAGACCCGCCAGGAACAGGATGGCGGTAGGGGGTGTCAGAATCCCCATGGCGGCGGAGCGCGCTCCGCCGCCATGGAGGATTCACAAGGGCAGTGGAAAACCGGCGGGAGACCGCCGGTTTTCCGCATCTGACTGCGGCCGAACCGCCGCGGTCAGAATGCCCTGCGGGGCACCGCCGGCCTGTCGGCGGTGCTCCCGCCGACCCTGGCGCCGGGGTCAGAATGACCCCCTTAGACTCTGGGCACTTTACCACTGCTAACCAGTGCTAAAGTGCATATGCTCTCTCCCTTTAAACATGGTAACATTGAATCATACCCAATTGGACTATTTAATTTACTTATAAGTCCCTAGTAACGTGCACTGTATGTGCTTAGGGCCTGTAGATTAAATGCTACTAGTGGGCCTGCAGCACTGGTTGTGCCACCCACTTAAGTAGCCCCTTAACCTTGTCTCAGGCCTGCCATTGCAAGGCCTGTGTGTGCAGTTTCACTGTCACCTCGACTTGGCATTTAAAAGTACTTGCCAAGCCGAAAACTCCCCTTTTTCTACACATAAGTCACCTCTAATGTGTGCCCTAGGTAACCCCTAGAGCAGGGCGCTGTGTGGGTAAAAGGCAGGACATGTACCTGTGTAGTTTACATGTCCTGGTAGTGTAAAACTCCTAAATTCATTTTTACACTACTGTGAGGCCTGCTCCCTTCATAGGCTAACATTGGGGCTGACCTCATACATTATTGAAGTGGTAGCTGCTGATCTGAAAGGAGTAGGAAGGTCATATTTAGTATGGCCAGAACGGTAATACAAAATCCTGCTGACTGGTGAAGTTGGATTTAATATTACTATTCTAGAAATGCCACTTTTAGAAAGTGAGCATTTATTTGCACTTAAATCTTTCTGTGCCTTACAATCCACATCTGGCTGTGTTTAGTTGACAGCTCCTTATGCATTCACTCAGACACACCACACACCCCAAACACAGGGTATTCAGCCTCACTTGCATACATCTGCATTTTGAATGGGTCTTCCTGGGCTGGGAGGGTGGAGGGCCTGCTCTGACACAAAGGACTGCCACACCCCCTACTGGGACCCTGGCAGACAGGATTGAACTGAAAGGGGACCTGGTGCACTTCTAAGCCACTTTTTGAAGTCTCCCCCACTTCAAAAGCACATTTGGGTATAAAACAGGGCCTCTGCCCTACCACCTCAGACACTTGCTGGAGAAGAAACCTGAACCAGAACCTGCATCCTGCCAAGAAGAACTGCCTGGCTGCCCAAAGGACTCACCTGACTGCTTTCTACAGAGGACTGCTGCCTTGCTATTGCCCTGCTGCCTTGCTGAACTCTTGCCTTGCTGCAGAAGAGCTCTCTAAGGGCTTGGATAGAGCTTGCCTCCTGCTCCCTGAAGTCTCAGGACCAAAAATACTTCTTTCTTTCAACTGGATTCCTTGTGCGGTGAAAAATTAGACGCACAGCTTGCTCCGCGGTGAAAAATTCACCGCACGCCCACCCGAGACGACGCTGCTCGACTTCGCAAAGAAAAGATCGACGCAGCACCTGCGGTGTGAACGGAACTTCGACGCACGGCCAGTCTGGAAAACGCCGCCCGACTTCCAGAGAGGAAATCGACGCGGCGACTGCTGTGAGGGAGAAAATTCCACACACAGCCCACCGGAACGACGCGCAGCCGGACAACAAGCCCAGGATTCCACGTACAGACCCTGGGGCGTCTGAAAACCCACAACCCACAGAGGAGACTGTCCGCACGCCGTAAATCGATGCAACGTCTTCCCCGCGTGAAAAATAACGACGCAAGTCCATGTGTGAAGGGGCAAAACCGACGCACACACCATTTTCCACGCATCTCCTCCTCTGCAGAAATTTTTCACTCCAAACCAGGTACTTTGTGCTTGAAAGAGACTTTGGCCCTCATTCTGACCTTGGCGGGCGGCGGAGGCCGACCGCCAAAGTCCCGCCGTCAAGTTACCGTTCCGCGGTCGAAAGACCGCGGCGGTAATTCTGACTTTCCCGCTGGGCTGGCTGGCGGTCGCCTTCAGACCGCCAGCCAGCCCAGCGGGAAAGAGGCTTCCACGATGAAGCCGGCTCGGAATCGAGCCGGCGGAGTGGAAGCTGTGCGACGGGTGCAGTTGCACCCGTCGCGTATTTCACTGTCTGCGCAGCAGACAGTGAAATACATTTAGGGGCCCTCTTACGGGGGCCCCTGCAATGCCCATGCCAGTGGCATGGGCACTGCAGGGGCCCCCAGGGGCCCCGCGACCCCCCCTACCGCCATCCGGATCTCGGCGGTCCGACCGCCGGGATCTGGATGGCGGTAGGGGGGGTCAGAATCCCCGCGGCGGTGCAGCAAGCTGCGCCGCCGCGGAGGATTCAATGGGGCCGCGGTACACTGGCGGGACCCCGCCAGTGGTGCCGGTCCGACCGCGGCTTTACCGCCGCGGTCGGAATCCCCATTGAAGCACCGCCGGCTTGTCGGCGGTGCTCCCGCGGTCCTCCGCCCTGGCGGTCAAAGACCGCCAGGGTCAGAATGAGGGCCTTTGTTTGCTTTTTAAAGACTTAAGACACTTCATATCACTTTTCAGTGATATCTCTACAATTTCTGATTGCATCTTTTATCGTTTTGACCTGCAAATATCCAGATAAATATTATATATTTTTCTAAACACTGTGTGGTGTATTTTTGTGGTGCTATATAGTGTTATTGTATGATTTATTGCACAAATACTTTACACATTGCCTTCTAAGTTAAGCCTGACTGCTCAGTACCAAGCTACCAGAGGGTGGGCACAGGATAATTTGGATTGTGTGTGACTTACCCTGACTAGAGTGAGGGTCCTTGCTTGGACAGGGGGTAACCTGACTGCCAACCAGAGACCCCATTTCTAACAGTGTGCTACCTCTGTATTAAATGCCTGATAGAATTTCCCCTCCCATTCTGTCGTGCAACTCTGTGTACTTTGTCAAGATGAGCATCACTCCCCCCTGCCCTCTGGATCCAGTAGTATCTCTGATGGGATTCACCACGTGAATTGGGACCAAGGAGTATCTCCCAATTCAATTAAGCAGGCTACTGGTGTATGGTCAGAAAGATGATGCAATAGGTGCAATTTCTCCTGCACTCTGGAAGTCAATCAGTATTCGATCTAGTCTGCTGGCAGTGCCATGTGTAGCAGGTATATTCCTGTCGCTCTGGATGAGTTTGCCTCCAGACATCCCCAAGCCCCAGTTGTGTCAAAACCTCTATCAGTTTAGCAGTCATTTTTGGCTTAGTACATTGTCGAGGGAGTAGGGGTTGGCGATCTAGTGTGCCATCCACCATACAATTATAGCCCCCTGTGCAGAGTATTTCCATGCCAGTTGCAGGCGATATCACATTCTGCATCTCTGTATAAAAGGAATCACCATCCATATTTGGTCAATATGAATTGGCAATTACTACATCCGCTCCATCTATTCTGCCTTGCACCAGTAAATAGCATCCCTCTACATCCGCCTCCATATAAGTCAGTGAAAATGCGATCCTTGGGGAGACCCAAACCAGCACCCCATGAGAGAAAGATGAGTAGGTGGTGTAGTACATCTGCCCCCTCCATTTTTTTGCAAGTATTTTTGCTTCTGTTTCAGTAAGGTAGGTCCCCTGCAAGCATACAATGGTGACCCTATCATGTTTGAAGAGTGATAGTACTCTATAACATTTCTTGTATGAGCCCAAACCTCTCACATTCCAGGAGAGAAGTTTTTACTTACTCTTAACTGTCATTAAACCAGATCATCAAATTACAAATTTGCTTAGACTCCCACATGTTAAGATGACAACAACCTCAAAGTATTAAACAACCAAGGGCCAGATGTAGCAAAGGTTTTTACCCATTTTGTGTCTATGGGAAAAAGTGTTCGTACATATGGCCCCAAGAACTTTAACACATCCCTCCTCCCCACACCCAGGACAAGGGACGTTAACTAAACACCACATACCTGCCCAGTAGAATTGATGAGAGTGGTCATTATTCCCCCCGCTTGACCTCCACTGCAGTTCCCAAATCACTCCTGATATCAGTCCCTACTTCCCTCCCTAATAGACCACCTGTACAGGAAATGCACCATAGATCTAATAAAGACTTCAGATGTGCAACTGGTAAACCACTCTCCACTCCGTTGTGTGTCTAAGTAATGCCTTTGTTTCACAATTTGTGCTCAAAATCGCATTGTGATAACCCAAGCAGGCATGCACAAATGCCTACCCTACCATTAGCACAACTGATCCTCTCATCGCTCTCTCTTTACTGCTGTTTACAAGTATGCAAGTATCAGTTCCAGAGCCTTAATGTCTCAAGTCGCTGCCCCCTTTGAACAGTCCACACCATGGTTACAGTTCCCAACTGCTTGTGTTGTTGGACTGTCAGGGCCATATTTATACTTTTTTAGCGCCGCATTGGCGTCAATTTTTGAAGCAAAAGCGGCGCAAACTTACGAAATACAATTGTATTTTGTAAGTTTGCACCACTTTTGCGTCAAAAAGCGGCGCAAATGCGGTGCTAAAAAAGTATAAATATGGGCCTCAGTTTGTTGGCAGTGTTTTCAGTGTTTATAGTAGTTGGTGTGTATTCAGGTGCCGGTTTCAGGAACCATCTCGCCAGTGTGCGGTTTATTGTCTGCCTCCTCCTCTTCAGTAGACAGTTCCTCCTGTGGATCGTATTCTGGAGATTTGTCGGAGTTCAGTTCTGCTATCGTCCTATCTGGGCAGATTACTGCTCAACCTGAGCTGGCCACTTCTTCCTGGTCGGCGTCTGCAGGCACCTCACCTTTTACTATTACTAAAGTAGGGCTCCTGGTCATCCTCTAGGAGCGCCCACCATATCCAGACATGACCATACCTCCTCTGGGCTCTCAAATAAATAGGACTTTCCTGCATCAATGACCTTTAGCGTCTCAGGCTAAAGAAGCATGTATCTAAGGCCCATAATCCAGAGATGTTTCTTCACTTCTATGAATGTTTTCCAGCGTTCTTGTACTTTATGGATATAATCATGATATGTAGCAATGTTGTGGCCCTCAAATTGTGGTGTTGACACCTTCCTCATGGTTTAAGTATCTCATCTCTATCTTCATAGCTCAGGAGCCGAGTTATGAGCACCCTAGGGGGATCCAACGGAGGAGGCAGTGGAGCAAACCCCCTACGCACTCTTCAATTACAAAAAACAGTTGAGAGGTTAGGCAGTTTCAGTGTCTCCCGGACCCATTGTCCTAGGAATCACTCCACTGACTGTCCCTCCACTTGTTCCGGAAAGCCCAACAGATGTATGTTGTTCCCCTTAGACCTCCTCTCTGCATATTCAGCTCATTCTTCAAGAGTGGTGGTGAACTTAGCCATGTGTGTCATCTGTGGCTTGAGCTGGCAGGCTTCTGCCTGATGGGTAGAAATGTTTGTTTCTGCTGTGCCCAACTTATCTGCTATTTTGCGTAAGTCAACGTGGAGCAGATTTACCTCCACTGTCACTCCAGCTATCTCTTCCTCTAACTCCACCCTGAATTGCCTCCAGGAGGATGGCGCTCGTAAATCCCTCCTGTCAATCTGGTGAATGTTCCATCCCCTCCTGGCTCTGTCTAGTGAGGCAATGCGTAGCTTGTCGTGGAGTAGTGTATTGGGTTATGGTGTTACCCTGGGCCTGTTTCTGTTGTCTGTCTTATCCCCTAGCAGCTCCTCTAGTTCCAGACCCTAGCACCTTAAGGAAGCAGCAGTGACTAGTAGCGAATGGTATGTCTAGCGTGCAGTGCTCAACTGTGGGGCAACGTAGGGTCAGGGGCCTCGGTAGCAGAGTCACAGGTATTTCACTAACAGGAGGTATAGTTTCATATGCTAGGGTTCCAGCTCAGATCACCTATCTAGGTCTTACTGGTACTACCTGAGTTCTTAATGGACAGTTCCCACTTTTATCAAGCTCCCCCCACTTGGCTTAGTGCAGCCTCTGGCAGCACACCCCGCTGTGTGTTAGGTGTGCTAGCATGATGGGGATATAAGTATTTCTTGCCTGGAATTATGTTGGTCTCATCACAGTCTCAGTCTGTCTCCACTGATAGCCTTTATATTGTCACACTTTGTGTTTGAGTGCCCAGCAGCATTCTGATTCATTCTCATACATAGCCCAGTCTGAAGGCCACTGTCCCGCAGAGCACCTTCTCTATGGGCCACCACTCGTCCGTTCTGGTTTGCTGTGCCCCTCAGCCACGCTGCTCACAAAGAGTTCCCCGAGGCTCCACCAGATCTCGCACAGTGTCCCCTTAGTCCAGGCTCTAACACTGGGTCATGTCTCCTCTCGCCGCCGCTCAAGCAGGTTTGGTTAAAACCAGGCCGGTTCACTCCCTGGCGCAATCTCAGATTGCGCCGCTCATCATCCCCAGGATTTTTCAGGAATGGCTGCCAGGCTCAAACACATGCAGAGAAGCAGCAGCAGGCAGTCTCACTGCACACTGTAGTCATGGCCTTTTCTCCAGGGCTGCACTGTACCATGTCACTAGGCTTCTGCAGCAGTACATGTCTCCTTCCTCCTAGCGGGGAGTGGCTGCAATGTCACATTTGTCCTCTGCACCACAGGTGTCTTGAAGCCAGCAGCACAGTCCAGTGTATCCCTGCAAGTTCCGAAGAGGCTCAAAGCCGTGCCCGGTCTCTTTTCTGCATCTTGTCACTGACAGGCCCCAGAAAGCCACCAGCCGACTGCCACCCGTCTCCCCCAGGCAAATCTTGCTCTCTGGCCTCCATAAAGCTGCACTCTGCATCCGGACGAACTGCTTTACTGCAGCGGGTCTCTTGTTGTGCCATTAGCAACAGGATGATTGAGGATAATGCGATCGGGAGATGGAGCTCCCTAAAGGTATGTCTGTTCAGCTATCTTGCCAGGCCACGTCCCTGGTGTAGTACAAGACTTGAAATGAGGTTGCCTTTGGGGAATACAGTGCGATTCAATGTGTATGGAAGAGACGCAAATCGATCAGATCCTCACATTAGTGGCAGAATACAATACATTATGCCTTAAAAACCTAGTGCAGTGCCAGAACTTGATAATGGCTGACCATTTGGTGCTCCCACACCACAGGGGGATATCCAGTCCATGATGAAAGAACTCCATGTTCAGAGCACCCGATGATGCATTGTTTTTGTGATCTCCAAGTGCAAAACATGCATACTGTGATGATTAGTTGTTTTCTATCTATACACCAGTTCGAATAGATGGGCCAAGATGCAAAATCAACATGGGTAGTGATAACGCGTCCAGCCCTTATAAATTACCTGTATCTGGACACGTTGGAGGTCGGTGAATATTTTAACCGAGTCGGGCTCTCCTCATCCTAAAATAGTCGAGTCACTCAGATCAATAATCAATAACTATTGTGATCGGTAATCAATACTCGATTAATAGATCAATATATCATATCAGAAATTAATAACAGTTTGTAATTCGGCGCACCATGACCTTTCAGTCATGAATAACCACACCAGTTTATTAAAAGTTAGTGAATTTATTTCCCTATATTAACAAAGCTAACACGATGTATATAAGTCTCAAAACCAAATGATATATATATATGAACATTACTGGCTGTCCATAACGGCGGAAGAAACGCAATCTACGCAAAATCTGGATAATGATACACTCAGTTATGGCAATGCAAATCACTAATATGATTAACTGTATTTGACTAATTTCATACATTGGTCAGCATAACAAGATTTCAATTTAGCATGGTACATCGAATGAATACCTCGACTAACCTCTAATTAGCATTGGCATGTGGGGCTTCATGCAAAACGAATTTAGTCAACACAAATTTGGAAAACTTCTAGCTAGGACCCTATCAAAAATAGCAGTTGGTACCTAAAAGGAAAAACACAATGCATAATACATTTATCCTTTCATATTTACCAAATACAATCGGCATTCAAGAAAAGTCTTCATCCTTCAGGTACCGGTTGATCAGCACGGGGCAAGTTTCATAGGGGCAAAGTTAAGGGCAAGCTTCCTTGCAGCGGCAAGGAGAATGGGGCAAAGTTACTGCATGGGCAAGACGGAGAAAATCAAAGTTAAAGTCTCTAGGATGAGAATTCTTAAAGTCTCTTTCTCTCAGATAGAGAAAAGGGCATCAGGGTGTCGTCCAAAATGGAGTCTGGCATCTGGCTTCAAACTGGCATCGAGGAAAATGGCTGACTTCTCTTTGTCCAGTGGGTTTAAGTAAGAAACATTCCAAATTCTGCAGGGTCTTCCATTGGAGGGTTCATAGGTTGGCTTCAAATTGTCCAATGAAAATTGTCTTTTACTAGCGCTCATTTATGCATACACTGTCCTTGGGGCCTTGGAACACAAGTTGTAACATGGGTTGCCAATTATTTTACTATCTGTACCTTCATTGTCCGCACCTGCAGACTGACCTTGTATCAAAGGGGATGAAACCGGCCTAGTATGAAACCTTGGAGATAAGTGTATCAGTCAGCTCTACTGGAAAAATACAACTTCAAGCAAGAATATATGTTTCATTAGTTCAAGGAAAAGCCACGCAGTTAGAATTTGAGACCAGGCAACTAGGCCAAAGCCTGTACTAAATTTAAGCTAAGCAAAACAGTTTTCAAACAAGAAATCATGGCATACATTTGCAATTATGACGGATTACTACATTTTCAATACTTCATGATTAATAAAGCTCGTTTACAATGATGGCGAACTACCCCGAGGGCACAATTTCCCTCGTACATTATTTTCTTTACTATAATCACATTGCATTATACGTTTTGATTACACGATATGTATGAATAGATGTTGGACCCTCTTTTTCTGCGTCATCAGTAGGTGCCCATCATCATCATCTTGCTCTGCCACTATGCATCACTATGTTGTGCAAAGTAATATATAAAAGGTGATATGGTCCACTGAAAGAAGCTACTTGAAACATGTTGTTTCCAGCATTCTGGGTCCCTACAGGTTTCTGTTTATGTTGCAGCGTGCTTGTCTTGGTGACCAATAGTTCTCTGCTGTTGTCTTAGAATACTAGATGGACTTTGAGGAGTATACATCCATTGGGGAATCCACTGTGAATTCCTAGATGAAAGGGCAGAATCTCTGAATATACAGATAAAAAAACATAATTAACTCTCAGTGGTCACTGTACCACATCTATATCCTAACCTGGTAAGCCAGTATCACTGGCAACCCTTGTCTTTGGTTGGAGTACGGTTAAGAGGCACCCGTGGTGCTACTGATTCAAAACACTGTGGTGTACTGCATGAGGTATAGCTCATGCCAATGGGTTTGTGACAAGCAGTATGGTAAGTCTTTAATATGTTTCTACACTAATATTGTAACAAAAATATAGACAATCAAAATATTGACAAAGCAAGTAAAAACTGGTAATTATAATTTTACTATACCTTACTTTTCTTAGCTCCACCCACATATGTACCTTGGCTATCTATCTATCTATCTATCTATCTATCTATCTATCTATCTATCTATCTATCTATCTATCTATCTATCTATCTATCTATCTATCTATCTATCTGTCTGTCTATCTATCCATCTATCAATCTATCTAGTTCCCCTACTCATTTTGCGTCGCAACATCCCACCATCTCGATCTTCCCTCCTCTCACAGAAGATTCGGTCATTAATCGTCCTCATTCTTTAAAGTCGGGTTCTCGACTTGACCCAGCACCTCCTCACATCTTGACCCTGGGGTCAGCAGTCATTGCTCTGGTTCTGACTAACCTCCTGAACTCCTCCCTAACCACGAGTCATGTCCCTCACCATTGGAAGCACGTTATAGTCAAGCCACTGCTGAAAATGCCCCATCTTGGTGCAGCTCTTCTCAATAACTGCAGGCCGATATCCCTGTTTCCTGCTGTGTCCAAATCAATTGAAAATCACGTAAAAATCTCTCAGGCTTTCTTGAGGACCATAACATCCTCTACACCTCTCAAATGGGCTTTAGGCCCCAGCATAGTACTGAGACAGCATTGCTCACAGTTATGGAAGATTTCAGAAGGCACCTCGATCAAGGGAGGGCTGCGGTCATTATTTTGCTCAATACCAGTGCAGTCTTTGAGACGGGTGACCACTCCATTCTGATTTGGAGAATGGCAGAGGCTGGGATCACTGGCAGTGCATTAAAATGGCTCTCTTCCTTTTTGGAGGGGGGTATCTTTTAAGTTCCTGACCGTTCTTACCTTCCAACTGTGTCTCTCTCAACTGTGGGGTGCCTCAGGGCTCCTCTCTGAGCCCCACACTGTTTAATCTCTATATGTAGCAGAGATCATAAAACCATATGGTCTGTCGCTGGTGTCCTTTGATGAAGATACTCAATTGGACTTCTCTTTTTCCACCAAATATAATATTGAGCTCTCCTCACTGCCCCCCTGTCTTCAAGCAGTAACCAGATAGATGTCTGACTGCAAACTTAGATTAAACGAAGACAAAACAGAGGTGATGTTGTTAGGGAATCACTTCCTCCAGTGACCACAGTCACTTATCCCAGATTGTCATAAAGACCTGCCTCATCCTAAGGATAACGTAAAGAGCCTGGGAGTCTGGCTTGACTTGCGGCTCACCCTGGACCATCAATCAAAAATAGACTCTTAAGGAAAGTTTTTAAAGTCCTCCCATTTTTAACCAAAAAGCCCATAGTCCAGGCCCTGATTCTCTCGCTTCTGGGCTGTCTTCCTATTTGTTTTGCCCGCATGTGTTAGCCCGTTCCCACACATGCAAGTCGAAGTGCGTATTACAGATAAGGATGGCCTAGCTCTGAAAACTAAATGTCATTAACTGAATTTTGATGATTTACAGATGTCACCATCATCTGAAATCTCACTTTAATGTGCATATTATAGTTTTATTAATCTGTAATATTCTTTTAGAGTGCTTAACAGTATTAACGTTTGGTAGACCTTATCTCTTTAGACGTTTTGGTCAGCCTGTGGTTTTTATGTATGTTTATAACTTAGTTTTGTGCACCATCTATGTTCCATTAGCATGTGGTTGTAATAGAGCTTTAAAATTGTATTTTGTTTGAAGCTTATTTTATGGTTAAAATGGTCATGGTGTTGAAGTGTTATGTTGTTTATGTTATTGATTTGTAATAAATGAATCCAATTACCACACCCCTCACTGAGGCCCAAGATGCAGTCAACTTCTAGTGGTGGAACTGGGTATGGTGTCTCATCATAGTGCTTGCGGTTTCTGAACCCAAGGTGGGAAGAAGACCTCTGCGGGCGCTGCAGAAATTAAAACACTGAGGTGAAGCTGCATTAGAATACTGTGGGCCCAACTGACAGGCTGCTGCTAGTATAGGAAGCAAACACAAAAACAACAAGGTGATGGATAGAATGCTTGAATTAATCTAAGCCACTGGTGATCGTTCGGGCCGCATCCTAATCCATCATTTTTAGGCCACCTCAGTTCAGAGCCAAGCTATACCTTGTTGAAGAGCCATAATTAGGGCAAAACTGTTACTAGGATGCTTGTCTTCCGGTTCAGGGAGGACCTGGCCTAGGAACTGTTCCCATTAGGAGCAGGGTCAAGACTTACTTGCATATTGATTGGGATACGGCCTGAGCGATTGGCAGTGGCTTAGATTAATTCAAGCATTCCATCCACCACCTTCTTGTTTTTCCTAGTATAGGATGTACATCTTTAACTCAGAATACCTGACTTTCTTTCTGACACTGATGTGGAAGATATTTGAAAATTTATAGAAAATGTGTCCCCATTCTAGGTTTCTAGAGCATTAATCATAATTTATTTCTATGATAGAATGAGCCCCTAAAATTTTGTTAACTTCTAAACAAAATGTTTTCAGTTTTACAGCTTTGATTGAATCAAGATGGCATTCAGGGGTGCCCTACTTTTGTCATTTAACACAGAATGTTAGCGCTGTGGTTGTTCCTTAGAACACTGTGGTGAAGCTGCAGTGGAACACTGGGGAATCAATTGAGAGACTTCTTTTGCTGCTCAAAACACGTTTTGCTCAGAATATCAGACTTTTTTCTCACATGGCTGAAGAAGATAATGTGAGTTTATAGAAAATGTGTTCATTATTTTAGCTTTTAGAGCACCTTTCATAACACCTTTGAGAAAATCATGAGAGAAACCTGTTTTCTCATTGAATCCCAGCAGAGGATCAAACTTTTTCACAGGGCAAAACCACCTTAAAACACACCATAATTCCTAAACTTAGTATAGTATCACCAACAAGTGGCTTATATTGTTTTAATTCATAATCAAATATTGACTGATGGATTTTATTAACTTTAATGTAGGTGTGGGCGGAGCTCACGGAGTTTCACTCTGTGGAATTCCACAGAGTTACGTAAAAACTCTGTGGAATTCTGCGGAGTTCTGCCCAGCCCTAATTGTCAGTAAAACACTCCCATAAAAGTAAAGCTGGTTGTCGTTGGTGTTTCAAAGCGTTGGTCGGGCCAGATGCGTCTTGAGTGTCGTACATTTACAAGCCTTATCTTATGGGAGAATGTGCGACTGGCATAGCTCACTTCCTTTTGGGCTTTCAGTTCATTATTCTGACAGCATTTCAAGGACGTGCTTGTGTTTGTTTCACCTGCTGCTGTCCTAAGGCAACCAAGGATTTGTACACAGGAAATGTCCAGATTTATCACCAGTTTCCCCATTATAAATCCTGACAACAGGATGCAACCCCATTTAGTGCCGAGGGAAAGAACGGATAGTTTTCAAATTTGGAAGGCAGATGATCTGCTTTTGGTACATTTATTTTTGTCATAAAATCTCTTTAATAGAATGTAGACCCAGGACACATGGATGCAACATGTAAAATAAAAGGTGTCGTATTTTCTCTTGGTACATGCTGGCATTGTTCCCTTGAGTGATTGAATTTAATGTCCAAAAGGCAGGAAAATAATGGGGATTTTCAGTGCCACAGGCAAAATAATATGTTGCCAGCTGTAGCACTTCTCACACACAGGAAAAATATGGAACATAATTCAGATGCTCGAGGGGAAGGAGGATGGGAATAGCGACTCAATCAGTATGCAGTTGGTTTATAGTAGGGGACAGGCATATGTTTTCCTATATGAGGCACATCTTAACTAAAGCCCAGAATGTCCTCCCCTAATCAGATCATGCCCCACTCTTATTATACATTGTGCTTGCTTTTCTGATCACATGCATGTCTCTTACTGCTCCAAGGTGCCTTGTTGTGCTTCCAGTTTCACAGACTCCTTCCGGTTAGACAGGCATCGGAAAGTATCCATATGAGGATGGCGGATCTCACTGCTGGTGGCCGGCATTGAGATTCAAAGGAGTGCCTACAGGAGCATTCTCCTGTGTGTGACGCCACAAATGGAGTGAGCAGCAACCATACTCCATCCCATGGCTGTGAGGTGATGCACGCAGATGATACCACAAGTCAAAATTTGGTAAGGGGCCCCTAATATTTAACTTTGGATGACTGGTTTGTTGCGTATGTTCTCATTATTCTACTGAGACTTTTGGACTTGGGAGGCAGAATCACCTGAATTGTGGGGTACTGAGTACAATTCCACACAATGTGACACCTGTCGCCCAATCAGGGTTTTCCGCCCCACTAGCAGTGCTTCATCTCCAGCTGAGAGCGGGGATGATTGTGGCACCCGGGGCGCATGAAAGATAGAATTCCTCAGGGGAATCGTAGTCAATCAAATCTCATCCCTTTCACTCAGTTACTTTAGTCCCACACAGGCAAAGACAAACAGAAGCAGAGTATTGTTCAATAATGTTTATGGAAGTAACTGCATATTAGATAAAACGGCATGTATTGCAATAACTAGGATGATAAAACACGCTAGAAGCAAAATGGTGACAAGAAGAGTAAAAAACAAAAACAATCCCACCATACTGTCACTAGGAATAATGTATATATTTCCTACCTAAACTATGTAAGGGCACACTGTGATAAGCCCTAATACGCCCTTCAGGTTTTCTGCCATACCTCAGCAAGGAAGCCTGTTGTCTAAAAAGACACCATCCCCAAATAGGCCAGGGATTCGTCAGTCTAAGCGAGCAGCTTTAGCGAAGACACTCAGTGGTCAGCATGCAGTCGTGGTCATCTGGCTGGTATCTCCCTCTAATGTGTATGGGACAGAGAAGTGTTTTTTATAATAAAACAGTAAGGATATGTATGTTTCTATGAATGTCTGAGACACAGCGCACCACTTTTGCTGGCAACCCTATCTGTCTGCAGCCTTGAGGAAACCACAAAGTGAAATGAATGCTGTGCTAAGAACGTAATGCTTTTCTAAGTGAAAGAACAACCAGATAGAGAAAATGAAACAACACCGCAATTGTGCCTAATACTAAAAAAACAAAGCAATGTTGAATAAAATGTAACTGAGCTCAAGTGCACAATGGCAGGCCTAATTTGCCAAAATAACATGTCTAAAACATGGCTAGAATTGCTAAACAACAGCTTCAGATAGTCAGTTTAAGCCATGCTGATTACCTTTGCAACCTCCCATCTATGTTTCCATTAACATGGTGGATTAAGTATTACCTCGGAAATGCAAGGATGAGCTGACTGTGTCACAGCTACCCCGGCTTGGTTGTCTTAAAGATTTCTCACATGTTTTTGTGGCCCTGTGATACATCAGTGTGCACTACATATACCAATCAGAGGTGGTGGATGAGCGGTAACTGGTTAGGAAAGACGCACATGGCAGAGTGTCTGAGATGGTGAGAATGTTGGCTTCCATAGTATCTGAGGAAGGGCTGATGTGGCGATCACATCTTGACCTAGTGGTGGGCACTGGTGAACTCCAGTAAGTGGCAGTGGGTGGACTTTTTGCTGAACTTGGTACTCCAAGCGGAACGCGGAGTGGCAAAACTCCTCAAAGTCCCCCAGTGGAGTGGTGTTTATTGCACACCCCTACTTTAATGCTGAAATCTAAAGATTAATACCTAATATACAAAATATATGGAAGACTAAAAGACTGGAAAAAAAAACCATTTAATTTGTACCAATTATCTTTATTAACTGAACTAAAAATGTAATAATTGATATTATGTCCTTATGTTGATGATCACTCCTTATTTCTATCTGTCAACAATCAAAGATCCATACGATCAGTGGTGGGATTTGTTTAATGTTCCACCAAGGGATAGAGGTATAGAAAATCCCACTCCACCAAGTAGCAGTGAGAGGATGGTTTATGTTATGAGAGAAATGAGCTGCGTGCCCATGTCACTTTCGCCCAGATTCTGATCTTGAATACTGATGGAGTTGCGGTTTCAAAGGCAGCTGCAGTGATGGATGTGCGAGTATCAAAAAGGTTATGCATCACAGTTGTCTTTATTGAGGTTTTGTTTTTGTGTTCGTGTTTTGTGAAATAGTGGTGTCTAAGCACTGATGTTATGCGGCTGAAATTCTTACCGAACTCAAAGTAGTCTGAGATCCTGGGATGGATACATAAGTTGTTAGTTAAAAAATAAAATGTGCTATTTGTCTTCTAAGGTTTTGTCATACAGATTTGTGAGGTCCCATCAACTGCACAATTGAAATATGGATTATAATGATTTGTTTTGAGTGTACTAAAATTTATTGGTGTTCGTGGAACCTATTGCACAAATGGGAAGCTACATCAGTCAGGGTGATTTCCCGCTGGTCAAGTTTTAATTCATGTAAGAAGTGTGCATAAAGTGGGAAGGTGTTAAAACATTATTTATGACTGTTTTTTGTGTGAATGAACTACTTTGAATTATTTAGAGGAGTAGGCAAGAGTTATTTGTTTACTGTGCTTGCTTAGAGTTGTGGAAACAGAGGTGAACCTCTGTAAAGAGTTAAGAGTTACATCAGGGTGCGCCATGCTGGGATTGGTCACTTAGTGTGAAGAGCTGCGCTGAGTCTGGCTGATGGGTTAACAATTCCAAGCTGCAAAAGGGTTGCAGAGAAAAGATTTGGACAGAATTGGTGAAAGAATTGATGTATAAGGAAATGTGAATCGAACTACAACATTGAAAATTTGAATTTGATCACTGCTCCTTTATTCTCAAATTTTGAAATCATAAAATGTTTTAAGGCTCTTACAGTTTTAATGAGGGGTGATGAATGGGTCCCATTTCGAGAGGATGAAGAGGCACCATTGGAAGTTATGCCAGCTCATTATATGCACCAATGATGCATGGTCACTGAAAATTAAGGGCCATTTACGTTTTCACAATACAGTACTTTTGATTTAAAAGTTATTGAACATTTAAGGGAGAAATTGTATTTGATGATGCCGCTTCTTAGACTTACACAGTATGAAATATTAAAGTAGCTCATGCTAAGGAGAAGGAAAGATATCAGAATGGAGCAAAGAGAGCAGTGTGAAATTATGCAGATGCTCAATGGGATGAAGGACTGCAAAAGTTTAGAAAATGTGTAGTTGAAGCAACTATAATGTATCCAGCTATAACAACCAAAAAGTCTAAAAAGAACCAGAAGCAGGGAAATGATGAAGAAGAAGTTGCCAGGAAAAAAGACACTGATAGTGATTCAGGGGATGATAATTCAGATGCTTGGTTGGCCTCACATCCAATGCCATATGTGGCCCCTACAATGGATAATGATAGTGCTACAACTCCTACTGCTACAGTTGATACAGCACCTGTTGACTGGAACACAATTCAGATTGAAATACTAATTCCAGTACTCCCATTTGTCTGTACAACTGCTGAGCAGCATCTATGGTAGCAGCTCCCAGGGTTACAGCTTCCATTGTGATTGTTCCTGCTCCAGTGACACAGGTCATATCAGCTCAACCCTTAGGTATTCCTGCAGTGACTGGACCCATAAATATTGTACCAAATCTGAATCTAACTATTTTAGGTGCAGGGGGAGGAGTAGCTGTCCTGGCATTGCAGAATTCACAGATTGTTGCTTGGACACCACTGTAAAATGTTAACTCTTTTAGAGAAGAGGGAAGAACTGTGTTTATGACACTAATTGGACAGGGAGAGACAGGGCCATTTGATTTTGGGATCGTTTGAAGAAACCTCAGAAAATAAAAGAATGTGAGATTCAGAGAGATCATCTACTAGTCAGGAAAGAGGGAGACCCTTAAATGTCCCAAAATTGAAGGTGGAGTTATAAAATATTATTAGAGGATGTCTAGACATTTCACAATTGAATCAATATCAGGAATTCAAACTGATAAATTTGAGTGAAGATACCACAAGACGTGCTGCTGCTACTCATGATAAATTAACTAAATTGGCAGAAAAGTATGAACTGGGGGGCATATTTATACTCCGTTTGCGCCGAATTTGCGTCGTTTTTTTCTACGCAAATTCGACGCAAAACTAACTCCATATTTATACTTTGGCGTTAGACGCTTCTAGCGCCAAAGTTCATGGAGTCAGCGTCATTTTTTTGCGTGAACACCTTCCTTGCGTTAATGATATGCAAGGTAGGCGTTCCCGTCTATAAAAATGACTCCGATGCTATTGCGTCGGATTTATACTCCCGGGCAAAAATGACGCCCGGGAGTGGGCGGGACTAAAAAACCTGCATTTGCGCCGGATTTTAGCGCCTGGGTCAGGGCAGGCATTAAGGGACCTGTGGGCTCAGAATGAGCCCAGAGGTGCCCTCCCAAGCCCCCAGGGACACCCCCTGCCACCCTTGCCCACCCCAGGAGGACACCCAAGGATGGAGGGACCCACCCCAGGGAAGAAAAGGTAAGTTGTGGTAAGTATTTTTTTTTTTTGGCATAGGGGGGCCTGATTTGTGCCCCCCTACATGCCACTATGCCCAATGACCATGCTCAGGGGACAGAAGTCCCCTGGGCATGGCCATTGGGCAAGGGGGCATGACTCCTGTCTTTGCTAAGACAGGAGTAATATTAATGGCGTCTGGGCGCCCCAAAAAAATGGCGCAAATCGGGTTAAGACGTTTTTTTGGCCTCAGCCTGACTTGCCCCATTTTTGGACGCCCGAACGCCATTTTTCCCTACGCCGGCGCTGCCTGGTGTACGTGGCTTTTTTTCACGCACACCAGGCAGCGCCGGTCGGCTAACGCCGGCTAACGCCATTCAATAAATACGGTGCCCGCATGGCGCTTCAGAATGGCATTAGCCGGCGCTAATTTTTTTGGCGCAAAACTGCGTTAGCGCAGTTTTGCGTCAAAAAGTATAAATATGGCCCTGGATCTCTATAAGAGTGTACCTTTACAGAAAAGTTCCCGGGCACAATTAGATGATGAAGGTGTTGTGACAATGTGGTCTTCAGGAATTAGATTACGTTTTGTGGAATGGGTGAAGTGCATCTGCAAGTGGAGTGATTTTGACACATTAGAGAGCAGATGGGCAAAGAAACAGGGAAAGAAAAAGAAAGCCAGATGCTACAGAGGACAAAGGTACGTCACTGCCAGCACCCCCAGATGAGGATGAGGCTTTAACTTTTCCTATGAGGGAAATACCAGGTGGAGGGTATGTGCATGTACGTAGAGTAGAGGTGATCTCACAAAATTTACAAACTGTTTTTCAAAGCTGAGAGAGAATTCTGGACAGTGCACAGTAGTTGATATATTTGTAAAACTTCTGAAGGCTTTATGGACAGACTTGAATCCCTCTTTGACATTGTGGGAACAAGTGACTTGTGGGCTGAATGTCAAGGATGTGCATATTCGTGCATTCTCACCTATAGTAATTACTTAGTATGATGAATTGATTACCTTTTTGAAAGGAAAGGTTCCAACAATAGATACTAATTGGTTAGAATGTAACTGTAAAATCCAAGAAGGTAAAGAATTAGTGAATGCTTTGTAGCAGGAGCATTGGAGGAGATAAACGGGGATGAATTGCTTCAGGACAGTGAGCCTTACCCCAGGGGAACTGTGTCCCGAGAGGTTCCCAGTCTAATTTTTCCCTTGGATGACGTAGCAAAGACTGATTGGGAAGCGAAGTCATGAAGCTTTGCTGGGACTCAGAAAAGAGAGGAGAAAGGTAGAAAGAGGGAGTTTGGTGGCATGGGAGGAGTGAACGGTATCACAGAACGGGAGGAGAGTAGCGGGAGTCGGGACACGTCCAGGGCAGAGCTGGAGAACAACCCTGGGAGAGAAGCCTGTGACCCTCGAGCGGACAAGGAAAATTCAACTGCCAGTCGTGTCCCGGGAGGGATGTGGCTCCTCAAAGTACGTGATTGCATATGCAGTCAGAACCATTGGTTACGGGGAAGAGTGGGAGGACAGAGGGTAAAGAGTGGAAAAGGAGCAACACCAAAGTTTGTACATGAATCTTCTTTTTCTTTTTCGTTTCACGATGCACTCGACAATGGTGTGCACGAGGGTGAATACTGGAAAGAGAAGCATGCAATTAAAGTGTGCAGGGACGCACAAAAGTTATTATTTTGGTGAATCAAAAAGAGTACACTGGATCCCTCTTCCCCACTTCCCCCCCCCCACGCAACCCTCCTTCCTCCCCTTTTCCATCACCTACATAGAGCAAGAAAGTCCCCAGTCATCCACTTACCAGTTATTGTGCCTTCTTTCTGAGGTACAGAGAGTCATCCAGAGAGCCAAGATGTAGCTAAAGAAGGAACAAAAGTGGAGAAGAAATTAGATTAACCCAACGTTATGGACATTACTCCTGGCCAAAAGAAAGGGACACAAGAGCCTAGACAAAGATAAAGGAAAAGACGCCACAACTGCAAAAATAAAGCAAGTTCAGTGAAACCATTCCCCTATTTTGGGCCTATTTACTCTGAGAAATAGGAAACAGCCGCGGACAGTCCCTCCACACATTCGTAAACCCTGGTACACGTTTATTATGAACGATTGCTGCAGATGTTTAAGCAACAATGGGGACAAGCAAATCCCGAAAAAATGTGAAATGGGGAGTTCTGTGTCACAATTCATTCTTGGGTTGTGACCAGAGATTAGTATGCACATACAGCAGAAAGTAAAGACAAAACCTTTAGATGAGATCCTGAGGTATGAGTAACAAGCAACCAGAAAAGACTTAAGTAGAAGTTTATGCTTGCTCAAACTAAGCTGGCTCAAAATGGATTTCAGAGTCAATCACATGTAGGAAATGTTGGTGGATTGCAGAGCATTGATTTTCAAACTGAAAGTAAGATTGCACCAGGAGAAGTTGGTGTTTCACAGAGTAAAGGTCAAAGTGTTCCGGTTGATCCAAATTCAGCGATAGACATTTAAAAGTTGAAGAAATCGACTTTTTGTCATTATTGTAACAAGCTCAGTCATTGGAAGAGAGACTGTAGACAGAATCCAAATACGTTGAGTGGTAATGGACAACTTAAATCAAACGTGAATGCAAAATGTTCCGAACGAATGTAGATGCCAGTGCAATCACAAGTTCCCATGATGCAGGTCCCACAAGCTCCAAAGGCCCCAGAGAATATGGGTATTCCTAGGTTCAATATGAATCAAGTGGAGTTTTTACTCTAACTATTCCCAATGACCATGCCTGAGAGGGGAGGAATATTGAGCACTTGGTGCTGTTCTCAGAGATAGGCCAAAGTGGACCATTTTATAGAAGGAGAGGTTAATGACCACCAAGTGTTATTTCTTATCAACACAGAAGCTACCCGTCCCAGACCCTTCTGGGGAAAAAAGATCCAAGCTGCAGGTGTTGTGAATAAGCAAATAACTAACTCTGAAACTAAAAATCTTTAACTCATACTTCTCTTTATTACCCAAAATAAAATCTTAATAATTAATATTATGTCCTTATGTTGATTATTGTTTCTTATTTCTCTGTCAACAATCAATAGTCCATACAACACCAGTGGCAGGATTTGTTTAATGGTTACAACAGGGGATAGAGAAATTAAAAACCTTGCTCCACCATATGTGAGCCTCTAAATAGGTTTTCACAAAAATGCAAATCCATGGGGACAGTGTCTCAGGGTCCTGCAATGGCTTAAACAACATGTTGCCCATGTTTTGATCAGCCAGTCAAGGGGGTGGGTGCCCCAAGGAGACCTAATACATTTGGCTGTAGGGATCATGTCAATGAGTCCTGTAATTGCTGCCAATGGCCAGTCAGTCATGATTGACCAATCCCCTTTATACTGGCATTCACAGCATATCTGGACACCAACAGTCCAGATATCAGTAACTTTTATCTGGAGGTTAACCTCTTCATGCCCAATCTGTCAGGGAGAGTTGCTGACCCCTTCCTACTCTGTGACAAGTGTCACTGCTGGATACTCAACCACAGGTACTTCAGGGCTTAAAACTGAAGAACCCAAGTCTTGAGTCTATCAATGAGTGCCCCCTGGTCATGAGCGGGAGGACCTCCAAACTCTGCCGGGCTGAGGAGGTTATGCCTATTGGGCTGTGAAATTCTCTGTCCGGCAAAGTTCAGGACAGGCACCTAGGCGCCTGTGCATTTAGCACATGTACAACTCCTGGCTGCCTGACCTGAACATGAAGAGTGTCTGTCAGGCCGACCTTTGCTCAGCATGACAGACACTCTTTCTGTTTGAGGACAGAGCGCACCTGTCTGTTTTTCAAATATTGGGTAGTCAAATAGTATGCTCAGAGCAGAGACTCTAATAGTCATGCTTGTTTGCTCCTGCAAATGTTATTTTACGTTGCCCACACCAACAAGGCCTATGGTGTCAAGGTACCCCTACCCAGCACCCTTATTGCTTTATTTTTTTAACTTCAGGAGACAGGGGTCTTTGGCCATCCATGGCAGGGGGTTGGCCACAGCAATTTTGAAAAAGTTGATGGTACCGGAAGCACCATGATTATCACAATTTTAAGAACAAAGCCCATGTAAGGCATTATGGGGCATTCTCGGGAGGTAGCTCTGAATATTTTATGAGCAGGCTCACCAGTACAGTAGTAAAGCTGCAAGTCCTCTTTTTTTGTTTTGTTAATACTTGGGTGCCTTGGCTCTACCTGGTGAGGCCTATTGCCTATATATTTTGTCTGTGCCTTTTTGTTAATATTTGTATTTTTCAGTTTTAGTGAGTGCCCTGATGCTACCTGGAGCAACTACAACATGCACAATCATTGGGGGATGCCCCATGGCTCCCGCAGCCAGCTCAATCCTGGGTGGCAGTGGGACCTGCCTGCATTGTTTTGCTCCTGCCCTCCTAAAAGCAGTGTTTCTTTCTGCTCACGCTGGGTGGGAGCAATCCTGGATTCTTTGTTTCCACATAGCAGAAACATTTGTGCTCCCACTGGCTGGGAGCAGGAAGCACCAGTGTCCCAGGGGATGAGGTCCCCAAGACACTGTTTTACTTTGGGCCCCTAGGGATGGGGTCCCAGGGTCATAACATGGCTCAGGAAGGGGGGCCTCATACCCCTCTACCCAAACAAATATGCATCAAGCCCTGATGGTTGTGGTCTTCAGGACCATGCTCTGGCTCGGGGGCGGGGGCTGACACTGCACTCCCCAAATAAATACGGTGCAGAGTTTGAGGGATGAGGTCCTCAGGGCCTTAACATGGCACACAGAGGGGTTACACACAAGCCCCCTTCTCCTTTTTTAATTAATTAAGAATATGACAACCCTGGGCCCTGGCCCACACCAAGGGGTGTATATTAGAAAAGGGCGGGAGCTTGTTTTAAAAAAAAATTATTTCTTTTTTTATAAATACTGTGATACAGTTAAAAAAAAAGGTTCTGGGCCCGGGACAGAGCCTCCCTACCCCCATTAGGCTTAGGGGGTCAGAGAATCCCTAGCCTACTCCCTTTTTTGACACTGAATACTAAAATAGCTGCTAAACATCTGTGTTGATGTGAGGCAACAATACGTTTCTTTTGATCTACCTGTCCAACTGTACTACTTCGTCTCTCTCTCTCTCTCTCGCTTTCAATATATAGCTATGTATATATATATATATATATATATATATATATATATATATATATACACAATACATATTTTCTTAAAAACCAGTGAATGGCTTTACACCAAATCACAAAAAGCACAGGGCCTCATTTATGAGGCCCTGGTTGCCCCACCGGAGCGATACTTATAGAGACACTCTGTGGCGTAATGCCCACTTTTGGTGACTTAACGCCTCTTTGTAAGTATGACACCTTTACATGCATCACTTTGTGTGAAAGGGGTGTGCAATGGTTGTTGCTGTGGGTGTTCCACTGCAACACCCATTGCATTTTGAAGGTGACCCAGAGTTATGAGGATTCGTAAACGTGAGGCAGCGCAAAAACTAATGCCACCCCAGGGGTGGCGTTAACATGGCGCAACAAGGAGAAATACTTTTATTTCTCCTAGTTTTTTTCTTTGTCTATGTGTGCTGCAAAATGAGAGCCAAACTCCTTGAATGATCGTTTATGTGCAGGAAGGTGGCCCTTCCTGCACATAAACTATCATTAAATAATGATGATTTGCTACTACTATGTGTGCTGCATTCTGCAGCAGACATAGAAGTAACAATCACCCTTATTGATTGTTTATGTGCAGGAAGGGAAACCTTTCTGCACATAAACAATCATTCCCTGCAATGTAGGTTCCCACTATAGTGCAAGGGTGCCTTCCTTTGCGCTAGGCAGCTAATTATCGCGTCAGAGCTAGGGGAAACACAGGGGTGCGCCGTATTTTTGTAAATATGGCGCATCCCTGCATTTCTGATGTAGTGTGTCTCAGCCAATTTCAGCACAGTACCAGTTTCTTGTAAATGAGGCTCACCATTTATTGTTAAAGATACAGCTTTCTGCCAAATTTGATGTAATTCCAGTACGGTAGTTTTGCGTGTGCTTCATTTTCTATGGAAAATTGCACGGGAAAAGTTTGGGCCCATGTTTTTCTCAGCCCCCGCTTGACAGATCACTTTCCAGGAAGGAGCTGAGCTGGCGATAACTACATTGAGCTGTGAAAACGCAGTCCATGCCCACAGCCTCACCCCATTCCTTCCACAAGCTGTGCAGGGCTTTTTCAAGGAATGGGGCCTTGAGAAATTGTTCCAGTCCGCCCCCTCCTTCTGACGGTGCTGCCCTAATCATACGCCTCTACCCAAATTTACTAGCTCCATATTCTTTACTGTAAATGCTCACTTACAATAAACTTTACTTGCTACTTATTGAACAATCTGCGTCTGGATTGAATTAAATGACGATTAGCACACAGTGGAACAAAAGTCTCAATGAAGAAGCTCCTATTAATTTTGCTCTGAAGTGTGTGTGTGAGTGTGCATGAGTGTCTGAATGTCTGAGTGTGTGCGAGTGTCTGAGTGTCTGAATGTCTGAGTGTGCATGAGTGTGTGAGAGTGTCTGAGTGTGTGTGAGTGTCTGAGTGCACGTGCATGTCTGAGTGTGCGTGAGTGTCTGAGTGTACACAAGTGTTTGCATGTGTGTGAATGTCTGAGTGTGCGTGAGAGTCTGAGTGTGCGCGAGTGTGCGCGAGTGTCTAAGTGTCTGAGCGCGCGCAAGTGTCTGAATGTGTGTGAGTGTCTGAGTGTCTGAGTGTGCGTGAGTGTCTGAGTGTGCTCTAGTGTCTGAGTGTCTGAGTATGCCCGAGTGTATTAGTGTCTGAGTGCAGGGGATTGTCGGAGTGCATGTGAGTGTCTGAGTGTGCGTGAGTGTCTGAGTGTGCATGAGTGTGCGAGTGTCTGAGTGTACGTCAGTGTGCGCGAGTGTCTGAGTGTGCACAAGTGTTTGAGTGTGCGCAACTGTCTGAGTGTGCGCTAGTGTCTAAGTGTCTGAGTGTGCGCTAGTGTCTGAGTGTCTGAGTGTGCCCGAGTGTATTAGTGTCTGAGTGCAGGGGATTGTCTGAGTGCATGTGAGTGTCTGAGTGTGCTTGAGTGTGCGCGAGTGTCTGAGTGTATGTCAGTGAGCGCGAGTGTCTGAGTGTTCACAAGTGTTTGAGTGTGCGGGACTGTCTGAGTGTGCGCTAGTGTCTAAGTGTCTGAGTGTGCGCGAGTATCTGAGTGTCTCAGGGTGCTCGAGTGTGCGCGAGTGTCTGAGTTTCTTAGTGTCCGAGTGTGCGAGAGTGTCTAAATGTGTGAGTGTGCACGAGTGTCTGAGTGCCTGAGTGCACGTGAGTGTCCGAATGTACGCAAGTGTCTGAGTGTGCGCTAGTGTCTGAGTGTGTGAGTGTGTGTGAGTGTGTTGGTGTCGGAGTGCAGAGGATTGTCTGAGTGCATGTGAGTGTGCGTGAGTGTCTGAGTGTACGTCAGTGAGCCCGCCAAGCTGTAACCGCCGTGCGGCCGCCAATGCCAATTACATTACAACATCCCCGCTGGGCCGGCGGGCGCAAACCTAGTTTGCGCCCGCCGGCCCAGCGGGGATGCGGCCCCAACATAGGAGCCGGCTCCTAATGGAGCCGGCGGTGTTACGGCCGTGCGACGGGTGCAGTTGCACCCATCGCGCTTTTCACTGTCTGCTATGCAGACAGTGAAAAGCTGCACAGGGCCCTGTTAGGGGGCCCTGCACTGCCCATGCCAGTGGCATGGGCAGTGCAGGAGCCCCCAGGGGCCCCAGGACTCCCCTTACCGCCACCCTCTTCCTGGCGGTGCAAACAGCCAGAAACAGGCTGGCGGTAGGGAAGTCATAATCCCCAGGGCAGCGCTGCTTGCAGTGCTGCCATGGCGGATTATCACCGCCGGGGCTAAAATGGCGGGAAACCGCCGGCCCCGGCGGTGTGACCGCGGCGCTACAGCCGCGGTCAAAATACGCCGGGAGGCACCGCCAGCCTGTTGGCGGTGCTCCCGTCGTTTTGGCCCTGCGGTTGTAATACCGCCAGGGTCAGAATGACCACCTTAGTGTCTGAGTTCACACGAGTGTCTGAGTGTGCTTGAATGTCTGGGTGTCAGAGTGTGCGTGAGTGTCTGATTGTGCGAAAAGTGTGCGCAAGTGTCTGAGTGTCTGAGTGAGCGCAAGTGTCTGAGTGTCTGAGTGTGCGTGAGTTTCTGAGAGTGCGCTAGTGTCTTAGTGTCTGAGTTCACGCGAGTGTCTGAGTGTGCTTGAGTGCATGCGAGTGTCTGAGTGTGCTCGAATGTCTGAGTGTCAGAGTATGCGTGAGGGTCTGATTGTGCGAGAGTGCCTGAATGTGCGTGAGTGTGCGCGGGTATCTAGTGTGCACGAGTGTCTGAGTATGTGCGAGTGTCTGAGTGTCTGAGTGTGTGTGAGTGTGTGAGAGTGTCTGAGTGTGTGCGAGTGTCTGAGTGCACGCGCATGTCTGAGTGTGCACAAGTATCTGAGTGTGCACAATTGTCTGAGTGTGCATGAGTGTCTGAATGTCTGAGTGTGAGTGAGTGTGTGAGAGTGTCTGAGTGTGTGCGAGTGTCTGAGTGCACGTGCATGTCTGAGTGTGCGTGAGTGTCTGAGTGTACACAAGTGTCTGAGTGTGCATGAGTGTCTGATTGTGTGAGAGTGTCTGAGTGTGCGCGAGTGTCTGAGCGCGCGCGAGTGTCTGAATGTGTGCGAGTGTCTGAGTGTCTGAGTGTGCGTGAGTGTCTGAGTGTGCGCTAGTGTCTGAGTGTCTGAGTGTGCCCGATTGTATTAGTGTCTGAGTGCAGGGGATTGTCTGAGTGCATGTGAGTGTCTGAGTGTGCGTGAGTGTCTGAGTGTATGTCAGTGAGCGTGAGTGTCTGAGTGTGCACAAGTGTTTGAGTGTGCGCAACTGTCTGAGTGTGCGCTAGTGTCTAAGTGTCTGAGTGTGCGCGAGTGTCTGAGTGTCTCAGGATGCTTGAGTGTGCGCGAGTGTCTGAGTTTCTTTGTGTCCGAGTGTGCGAGAGTGTCTAAATGTGTGAGTATGCACGAGTGTCTGAGTGCCTGAGTGCACGTGAGTGTCCGAATGTACGCAAGTGTCTGAGTGTGCGCTAGTGTCTGAGTGTGTGTGAGTGTGTTGGTGTCTGAGTGCAGAGGATTGTCTGAGAGCATGTGAGTGTGCGTGAGTGTCTGAGTGTACGTCAGTGAGCGCGAGTGTCTGAGTGTGCACGAGTGTTTGAGTGTGCGCGACTGTCTGAGTGTGCGCTAGTGTCTCATTGTCTGAGTGTGCGTGAGTGTCTGAGTGTCTCAGGGTGTGCGAGTGTGCGCAAGTGTCTGTGGGGGTTATTCTAACTTTGGAGGAGTGTTAATCCGTCCCAAAAGTGACGGTAAAGTGACGGATATACCACCAGCCGTATTACAAGTTCCATAGGATATAATTGACTCGTAATACGGCTGGTGGTAAATCCGTCACTTTTCCGTCACTTTTGGGACGGATTAACACCTCCTCCAAAGTTAGAATAACCCCCTGTGTGTCTTAGTGTCTGAGTGTGCGAGAGTGTCTAAATGTGTGAGTGTGCATGAGTGTCTGAGTGCCTGAGTGCACGTGAGTGTCTGAACGTACGCAAGTGTCTGAGTGTGCGCTAGTGTCTGAGTGTGTGCGAGTGTCTTAGTGTCTGAGTGCGCGTGAGTGTCTGAGTGTGTGCGAGTGTCTGAGTGTCAGAGTGTGCGTGAGTGTCTGAGTGTGGGCTAGTGTCTGAGTGTCTGAGTGTGCGCGAGTGTCTTAGTGTCTGAGTGCACAGGATTGTTTTTAGTGCATGTGAGTGTCTGAGTGTGCGTGAGTGTCAATGAGTGTCTGAGTGTGCAGGAGTGTCTGAGTGTGCTCTTTTGTCTAAGTGTCTGAGTGTGCATGAGTTTCTGAGTGTCTGAGGGTGCACGAGTGTGCGCGAGTGTCTGAGTGTGCGTGATTGTCTGAGTGTGTGAGAATGTCTTAGTGCCTGAGTGCGTGTGAGTGTCTGAGTGTGCACGAGTGCCTGAGTGTGCCTGAGTGTGCACGAGTATCTGAGTGTGCACGAGTGTCTGAGTGTGTGCAAGTGTTTGAGTGTCTGAGTGTCTAAGTGCGTGTGAGTGTGTGGGTGTCTGAGTGTGCGCGAGTACCTGAGTGTGCACAAGTGTCTGAGTGTGCATGAGTGTCTGAGTGTATGAGTGTGTGCGAGTGTCTGAGTGTCTGAGGGTGCACGAGTGTGCGCGAGTGTCTGAGTGTCTTAGTGTCTGAGTGTGCGAGAGTGTCTGAGTGTGTGTGATTGTCTGAGTGTCTGAGTGTGCAAGAGTGTCTGAGTGTCTGAGTGTGCATGAGTGTGCGCAAGTGTCTGAGTGTCTGAGTGCGCGCAAGTGTCTGAGTGAGTGCAAGTGTCTTAGGGGTTCATTACAACATTGGCGGGCGGCTAACGGCGCCCGCCAAGCTGTAACCGCTGTGCGGCCCCCAATGCGGCCGCACTCCCGCGGTCCCCATTACAACATCCCTGCTGGGCCGGCGGGAGCAAACCTAGTTTACGCCCGCCGGCCCAGCGGGGATGCGGCCCCAACATAGGAGCCGGCTCCTAATGGAGCCGGCGGTGTTGCGGGCGTGCGACGGGTGCAGTTGCACCCATCGCGCTTTTCACTGTCTGCTACGCAGACAGTGAAAAGCTGCACAGGGCCCTGTTAGGGGTCCTGCACTGCCCATGCCAGTGGCATGGGCAGTGCAGGGGCCCCCAGGGGCCCCTGGACTCCCCTTACCGCCAGCCTCTTCCTGGCGGTGCAAACCGCCAGAAACAGGCTGGCGGTAGGGAAGTCATAATCCCCAGGGCAGCGCTGCCCTGGCGGATTATCACCGCCGGGGCTAAAACGGCGGGAAAACGCCGGCCCCGGCGGTGCGACCGCGGCACTACCGCCGCGGTCAAAACCGCCGGCCCCGGCGGTGCAAGTTGGCGGTGCTCCCGTCGTTTTGGCCCTGCGGTTGTAATACCGCCAGGGTCATAATGACCACCTTAGTGTCTGAGTTCACACGAGTGTCTGAGTGTGCTTGAGTGCACGCAAGTGTCTGAGTGTGCTCGAATGTCTGAGTGTCAGAGTGTGCGTGAGTGTCTGAGGGTGCGCGAGTGCCTGAGTGCAAGTGAGTGTGCGCGAGTATCTGAGTGTCCACGAGTGTCTGAGTGTCTGAGTGTGTGCGAGTGTCTGAGTGTCTGAGTGTGCGTGAGTGTGCGTGAGTGTGTGAGAGTGTCTGAGTGTGTGTGTGTCTGAGTGCACGTGCATGTTAGAGTGTGCACAAGTATCTGAGTGTGCACGAGTGTCTGAGTGTGTATGAGTGTCTGAGGGTCTGAGTGTGTGCGAGTGTCTGAGTGTCTGAATGTCTGAGTGTGCATGAGTGTGTGCGAGTGTCTGAGTGCACGCGCATGTCTGAGTGTGCGTGAGTTTCTGAGTGTGCACAAGTGACTGACTGTGTGCGAGTGTCTGAGTGTGCGCGAGTGTGCGGGAGTGTCTGAGTGCGCCCGAGTGTCTGATTGTGTGCGAGTGTCTGAGTGTCAGATTGTGTGTGAGTGTCTGAGTGTGCGCTAGTGTCTGAGTGCCTGAGTGTGCACGAGTGTCTTAGTGTCTGAGGGCACGGGATTGTCTGAGTGCATGTGAGTGTCTGAGTGTGTGTGAGTGTCTGAGTGTGCATGAGTGTTTGCGAGTGTCTGAGTATACGTCAGTGTGCACGAGTGTATGAGTGTGCACGAATGTTTGAGTGTGCGCAACTGTCTGAGTGTGCGCTAGTGTCTAAGTGTCTGAGTGTGCGTGAGTTTCTGAGTATCTGAGGGTGCGCGAGTGTGCACGAGTGTCTGAGTGTCTTAGTGTCTGAGTGTGCGAGAGTGTCTAAATGTGTGAGTGTGCACAAGTGTCTGAGTGCGCGTGAGTGTCTGAGCGTGCACGAGTGTCTGAATGTGTGCGAGTGTCTGAGTGTCTGAGTGTGCGTGAGTGTCTGAGTGTGCGCTAGTGTCTGAGTGTCTGAGTGTGCCCGATTGTATTAGTGTCTGAGTGCAGGGGATTGTCTGAGTGCATGTGAGTGTCTGAGTGTGCGTGAGTGTGCGCGAGTGTCTGAGTGTATGTCAGTGAGCGCGAGTGTCTGAGTGTGCACAAGTGTTTGAGTGTGCGCAACTGTCTGAGTGTGCGCTAGTGTCTAAGTGTCTGAGTGTGCGCGAGTGTCTGAGTGTCTCAGGGTGCTCGAGTGTGCGCGAGTGTCTGAGTTTCTTAGTGTCCGAGTGTGCGAGAGTGTCTAAATGTGTGAGTATGCACGAGTGTCTGAGTGCCTGAGTGCACATGAGTGTCCGAATGTACGCAAGTGTCTGAGTGTGCGCTAGTGTCTGAGTGTCTGAGTGTGTGTGAGTGTGTTGGTGTCTGAGTGCAGAGGATTGTCTGAGAGCATGTGAGTGTGCGTGAGTGTCTGAGTGTACGTCAGTGAGCGCGAGTGTCTGAGTGTGCACGAGTGTTTGAGTGTGCGCGACTGTCTGAGTGTGCGCTAGTGTCTCATTGTCTGAGTGTGCGTGAGTGTCTGAGTGTCTCAGGGTGTGCGAGTGTGCGCAAGTGTCTGTGGGGGTTATTCTAACTTTGGAGGAGTGTTAAACCGTCCTAAAAGTGACGGTAAAGTGACGGATATACCACCAGCCGTATTACGAGTTCCATAGGATATAATGGACTCGTAATACGGCTGGTGGTAAATCCGTCACTTTTCCGTCACTTTTGGGACGGATTAACACCTCCTCCAAAGTTAGAATAACCCCCTGTGTGTCTTAGTGTCTGAGTGTGCGAGAGTGTCTAAATGTGTGAGTGTGCATGAGTGTCTGAGTGCCTGAGTGCACGTGAGTGTCTGAACGTACGCAAGTGTCTGAGTGTGCGCTAGTGTCTGAGTGTGTGCGAGTGTCTTAGTGTCTGAGTGCGCGTGAGTGTCTGAGTGTGTGCGAGTGTCTGAGTGTCAGAGTGTGCGTGAGTGTCTGAGTGTGGGCTAGTGTCTGAGTGTCTGAGTGTGCGCGAGTGTCTTAGTGTCTGAGTGCACAGGATTGTTTTTAGTGCATGTGAGTGTCTGAGTGTGCGTGAGTGTCAATGAGTGTCTGAGTGTGCAGGAGTGTCTGAGTGTGCTCTTTTGTCTAAGTGTCTGAGTGTGCATGAGTTTCTGAGTGTCTGAGGGTGCACGAGTGTGCGCGAGTGTCTGAGTGTGCGTGATTGTCTGAGTGTGTGAGAGTGTCTTAGTGCCTGAGTGCGTGTGAGTGTCTGAGTGTGCACGAGTGCCTGAGTGTGCCTGAGTGTGCACGAGTATCTGAGTGTGCACGAGTGTCTGAGTGTGTGCGAGTGTTTGAGTGTCTGAGTGTCTAAGTGCGCGTGAGTGTGTGGGTGTCTGAGTGTGCGCGAGTACCTGAGTGTGCACAAGTGTCTGAGTGTGCATGAGTGTCTGAGTGTATGAGTGTGTGCGAGTGTCTGAGTGTCTGAGGGTGCACGAGTGTGCGCGAGTGTCTGAGTGTCTTAGTGTCTGAGTGTGCGAGAGTGTCTGAGTGTGTGTGATTGTCTGAGTGTCTGAGTGTGCAAGAGTGTCTGAGTGTCTGAGTGTGCATGAGTGTGCGCAAGTGTCTGAGTGTCTGAGTGCGCGCAAGTGTCTGAGTGAGTGCAAGTGTCTTAGGGGTTCATTACAACATTGGCGGGCGGCTAACGGCGCCCGCCAAGCTGTAACCGCTGTGCGGCCCCCAATGCGGCCGCACTCCCGCGGTCCCCATTACAACATCCCTGCTGGGCCGGCGGGAGCAAACCTAGTTTACGCCCGCCGGCCCAGCGGGGATGCGGCCCCAACATAGGAGCCGGCTCCTAATGGAGCCGGCGGTGTTGCGGGCATGCGACGGGTGCAGTTGCACCCATCGTGCTTTTCACTGTCTGCTACGCAGACAGTGAAAAGCTGCACAGGGCCCTGTTAGGGGTCCTGCACTGCCCATGCCAGTGGCATGGGCAGTGCAGGGGCCCCCAGGGGCCCCTGGACTCCTCTTACCGCCAGCCTCTTCCTGGCGGTGCAAACCGCCAGAAACAGGCTGGCGGTAGGGAAGTCATAATCCCCAGGGCAGCGCTGCCCTGGCGGATTATCACCGCCGGGGCTAAAACGGCGGGAAAATGCCGGCCCCGGCGGTGCGACCGCGGCACTACCGCTGCGGTCAAAACCGCCGGCCCCGGCGGTGCAAGTTGGCGGTGCTCCCGTCGTTTTGGCCCTGCGGTTGTAATACCGCCAGGGTCATAATGACCACCTTAGTGTCTGAGTTCACACGAGTGTCTGAGTGTGCTTGAGTGCACGCAAGTGTCTGAGTGTGCTCGAATGTCTGAGTGTCAGAGTGTGCGTGAGTGTCTGAGGGTGCGCGAGTGCCTGAGTGCAAGTGAGTGTGCGCGAGTATCTGAGTGTCCACGAGTGTCTGAGTGTGTGCGAGGGTCTGAGTGTCTGAGTGTGCGTGAGTGTGCGTGAGTGTGTGAGAGTGTCTGAGTGTGTGTGTGTCTGAGTGCACGTGCATGTTAGAGTGTGCACAAGTATCTGAGTGTGCACGAGTGTCTGAGTGTGTATGAGTGTCTGAGGGTCTGAGTGTGTGCGAGTGTCTGAGTGTCTGAATGTCTGAGTGTGCATGAGTGTGTGCGAGTGTCTGAGTGCACGCGCATGTCTGAGTGTGCGTGAGTTTCTGAGTGTGCACAAGTGACTGACTGTGTGCGAGTGTCTGAGTGTGCGGGAGTGTCTGAGTGCGCCCGAGTGTCTGATTGTGTGCGAGTGTCTGAGTGTCAGATTGTGTGTGAGTGTCTGAGTGTGCGCTAGTGTCTGAGTGCCTGAGTGTGCACGAGTGTCTTAGTGTCTGAGTGCACGGGATTGTCTGAGTGCATGTGAGTGTCTGAGTGTGTGTGAGTGTCTGAGTGTGCATGAGTGTTTGCGAGTGTCTGAGTATACGTCAGTGTGCACAAGTGTATGAGTGTGCACGAATGTTTGAGTGTGCGCAACTGTCTGAGTGTGCGCTAGTGTCTAAGTGTCTGAGTGTGCGTGAGTTTCTGAGTATCTGAGGGTGCGCGAGTGTGCACGAGTGTCTGAGTGTCTTAGTGTCTGAGTGTGCGAGAGTGTCTAAATGTGTGAGTGTGCACAAGTGTCTGAGTGCGCGTGAGTGTCTGAATGTGCGCAAGTGTATGAATGTGCGCTAGTGTCTGAGTGTGCGCGAGTGTCTTAGTGTCTGAGTGTACGTGAGTGTCTGATTGTGTGCGAGTGTCTGAGTGTGCGTAAGTGTGAACGAGTATCTGAGTGTGCACGAGTGTAGGAGTGCGCACGACTGTCTGAGTGTGCGCTAGTGTCTAAGTGTCTGAGTGTGCGCGAGTGTCTGAGTGTCTGAGCGTGCGCGAGTGTCTGAGTGTCTGAGTGTGCGAGAGTGTCTGAGTGTGCGCGATTCTCTGTGTGTCTGAGTGTGCAAGAGTGTCAAAGTGTCTGAATGTGTGCGAGTGTGCGCAAGTGTCTGAGTGTCTGAGTGTGCGCGAGTGTCTGAGTGTCTGAGCGTGCGCGAGTGTCTGAGTGTCTGAGTGTGCGAGAGTGTCTGAGTGTGCGTGATTCTCTGAGTGTCTGAGTGTGCGAGAGTGTCCAAGTGTCTGAGTGTGTGCGAGTGTGCGCAAGTGTCTGAGTGTCTGAGTGCACGCAAGTGTCTGAGTGAGCGCAAGTGTCTGAGTGTCTGAGTGTGTGTGAGTTTCTGAGAGTGCGCTAGTGTCTAAGTGTCTGAGTTCACGCGAGTGTCTGAGTGTGCTAGAGTGCACGCGAGTGTCTGAGTGTGCTTGAATGTCTGGGTGTCAGAGTGTGCGTGAGTGTCTGATTGTGCGCGAGTGTGCGCAAGTGTCTGAGTGTCTGAGTGAGCGCAAGTGTCTGAGTGTGCGTGAGTTTCTGAGAGTGCGCTAGTGTCTAAGGGCCAGATGTAGCAAAGTTTTGCGAGTCGCAAATGGCCCGAATCGCTATTTGCGACTGTGCAAAATCGGAAAAGGGATGCAAAAACCCCATTTCCGACTTGCAAAAAGCGATGTGAGCCGTTTGCGACTCGCAAAATTTGCGACCCCAATTTGCGACCCGCAAGTAGCAAGTCGCAATTTGCGAGTCGCAAACCATATGCAATAGCCCATTTTGCACTTGCAATTTACCACTAACTCAGAGCAGGTGGTAAGCAGTACCAAAGTATAAAAGGAGACCCAGAAGCCATCTGGGTTACTCAAGATGGCGGAGATATACCTGATAGCAGTGAGGAGGAGAGTCCACGCAGCCCAGCAGAGGAGGAGGAGGGGTCACAGACAGGAGAAGATTTATAGAACAAGGCAGACCCTTTTTCAGCAAACTGAGGATGAGATATATGACAAATACCTCCTTCGCAGCGCTGCCATACTAGAATTAATTGATTTACTTAAACCACAGCTAGAACACCAGACTCTGCGTGGCTGCGCCATCCCTACGCATGTGCAAGTGCTATGCTCACTGCACCTCTTGGCCTCAGGGAGCTATCAGGGGGTCATTGCTGTGGCAGGTGGGGTATCCCAAAGTGCAGTGTCAAGGTTCCTCAGGGCCTTCCTAGATGCCTTACTCACACACATGTCTCACTTCATATACCTACCAAGGAATGAGGCAGAAATAAACAGCACCAAGCTGGACTTTTACCGCATTGCCAACTTTCCCCATGTCATAGGATGTGTAGATGGGACACATATTCAAATATGCCCCCCTGGAAACCTGGAACATCTTTTCCGCAACAGAAAGTGTACCCACTCACTGAATATACAGGTTGTTTGTGACGCCCATTATGTCATCACTGACATTGTAGCTAAGTTTCCAGGCAGTACCCATGAATCCTAAATTTTTAGGCATAGTGGGATACATCAACGCCTGGAACGTGGGGAGTTTGGAGACGGATACCTCCTAGGTAGAGCTACATACACCTTGCAGACATACACACAGGTCACTGTGCACACCAACCAGGACTTTCTAACAGTGTACTTTTTGTGCCCAACAGGTGACAGTGCAGATGCTCTAAGGCCATAGATTATGACTCCCTTTTTAACACCCAGCAATGAATGTGAGAGGCGATACAACAATGCACATAAGAGGACCAGGAACCTGATAGAGCGCACTTTGGACTCCTGAAAGCAAGATTCCGATGCCTCCACCGCAGTGGAGGTGCCCTCCTGTATACCCCCATTACAGCATTCAAAATTGTGGTCGCATGCGCCATCCTCCACAACATAGCCACCCGACGTGGGCTGCCTCTCACCCCTGCAGACCCAGATCCTGATGATAAAGAGCAAGAGCAACCACATCGCCATCATGGGGATCGGAGTATAGCTAATCAAGGCAGACTGAGACGGGAACACATCGCAACACAATACTTTGGAAGGTACGTGTCAACTCCAACCATACTCACCTATTGACCAAAAACACCATTTGTTAAGTGGAACAGAAAAACTATTTAATTAATGCAGAAATAGAACTATATACAAGTAATGACTGTTCATGGGCATGTAAATGCAAACCATGCATGGGGCACATTGCTCTCATGTGCCACATCAACAGAGCCAGGGTAATGTCTATGTCCTTCTGCGGCTCCTGCCAGCCTGGCTGGTCCCTGGTGCTTCTGCTGTCCTCTGCCTGGTCCTCCGGAGCACCCTAGTGTCTGTGGCAGAGACACTGCTCACTGTAGAGCCCTCCTCACTGTCCTGGGGTGTTTCCCCTGTGCCCCTGGACAGATGCCGTGCCTCCATTAGGTCTATGACGTGTGTGAGATGTCCCAGGCCCCTAGCCACATCCCCTGCAAAATGGCCCATTTCGACCTGGAGGCCAACTGTCCTCCTCGACAGGCCTGTGGTGTTCATAGCCAGCCTGCCGATGGATGTGGCCATCCTATCCAGTCTGTGCAGGAGCTGACGGTCCCTGCGCCGCCCACCCTCGGCCTGGGCCAGTAGTCCTGCCGCAAGATCCCTCATGGCCAGGCCAAGGTCCCCAGTGTTTGTGGCTATCGTGTCGATTCTTGGGTTAAGTTGCTGTATGCTGGCCTCATTGTTGCGGACAAAGCGGTGCAGCACACCACTAATCCTCCCTAAAATGTTGTTTTGTAGGCGCTGACCACGCAGCAGCTGTGCCTCACTGTGGCTGGGAGGTTGATGGCCGGACTCAGCCTGCAGCCCTGATCTTCTGGACCTGCGTTGCCTGCGCAGCGGTGGCTGCCCTGTGTTTTCCACTGTCTCACTCCTGCCTGTTGCTGGCGCAGCCTCCTGGGACACAGGTGCAGCAGGTGTGGATATTGCAGGGATGATGTTGGCCGTGCAGGTGGGAGTGCTGGCGGGTCCTGAGCTGTCCTCATGGGGCTGGCTGCTGTGAGTTGTGGTGGTGTCTTGTGGGAGACCTGTGGGACATGGGGAACAGACTGTCAGCGTCTCCAATCTGTTGCACACTTCCAAATAAATATTTGCCTATGAACTGCCTACTTGACTACATTTTCCATAATGCATCATTCTGGTGTTTGCTACCCTGAAATGGAGCTATTTTGGTTGAGCATGCTCCTGTCTACATGGTGGGTGGGGGTATGGCATTGATAGGGGTACAGGCATGTCACATGGCACTCACCGGTTGATGTGGTGGGCTCTGAGGTGTCCAGGTCCCCAAACCCGGATACTGCCTCCTGCTCCAGGGTTTCCTCCACCCTTTCTTCCAGGGGTGTGGGTGGTGGTACTGACAAAGGTCCCCCTCCTGTGCCTCTCATCTCCCGGAGCCTTTCAGCCACCCTCTCCTTGGTCCGGGAGCGGAGGTCATACCACCTTTTTTAAATTTAATCTATACTCCTGTGGCTCACCCCCAGGGAGTTAATTTTATCCTGGATGTCCTGCCACAGCTGTCGTTTGGTGGCTTCAGGCACATTGAGGGCTGCCCTCCCAAATCATTCGTCATAGTGCTGACAGCATTCATCTGTCAGCACCTCCAGCTCCCTCTCTGAGAACTTCAGTTTTCTTTTCCTTGGAGTTCCTTCCATTGCAGCTGCTGTTTCTCCTGTGTGCAGTTCAGCAGTTAAAAAGGGTGCGGTCCTCTCTCCTCCCAGGTGTATTTGTAAACTTCCTGGCTGTGATGTCATCATCATGTGCCAGGAAGTGTTTCCAGAGTGTTCTGGAGTGGTTTCTGGAGTGTTCTGCAGCACCTGTAAGCAATTAACAAGCTAATCGCAATTTGCGACACACACTCGCAAATTGCGAGTTCGTTTTTTGCACGGTCGCAAAAAGCGACCTCGCAATCGGCGGACTCGCTCACTGCGTTGCGACTCCGGGTGCGAGTCGCTATTTCGGCTCTGTTATTTTACCTGCATTTTGATTCGCGACTCGCATTTTGCGAGTCGCATCAACTCGCAAACTGCGAGTCGCAAATTTTTTGTTTGCTACATCTGGCCCTAAGTGTTTGAGTGTGTGCGAGTGTATTAGTGTCTGAGTTCACACGAGTGTCTGAGTGTGCTTGAGTGCATGCGAGTGTCTGAGTGTGCTCGAATGTCTGAGTGTCAGAGTGTGCGTGAGGGTCTGATTGTGCGAGAGTGCCTGAATGTGCGTGAGTGTGCGCGGGTATCTGAGTGTGCACGAGTGTCTGAGTGTGTGCGAGTGTCTGAGTGTCTGAGTGTGCGTGAGTGTGTGAGAGTGTCTGAGTGTGTGCGAGTGTCTGAGTGCACGCGCATGTCTGAGTGTGCGCAAGTATCTGAGTGTGCACAAGTGTCTGAGTGTGCATGAGTGTCTGAATGTCTGAGTGTGTGCAAGTGTCTGAGTGTCTGAATGTATGAATGCGCAAGTACGGGCGAGTGTCTGAGTGCACGCAAGTGTTTGAGTGTGCCCGATTTTCTTAGTGTGCGCGAGTGTGTGTGTGCACGAGTGTCTTATTTTTTGAGTGTGCTCGAGTGTCTGTGTGTGCGCGAGTGTCTGAGTACGCCCGAGTGTCTGAGTGCATGCGAGTGTCTGACTGTGCACGAGTGTGTGAGTGTGCACGTGTGTCTGAGTGTTCGCGATTGTCTAGGTTTCTGAGTGTGCACGAGTGTCTGAGTGTGTGTGAGTGTGCGCAATTGCCTGAGTGTGCGCGAGTGAGTGCTCGTGAGTGAGTGTGCACGAGTGTCTGAGTGTGCGCTAGTATCTAAGTGTCTGAGTGTGCACAAGTGTCTGAGTCTGCGCAAGTGTGCACAAGTGTCTGAGTGCGAGCAAGTGTCTGAGTGTGCGCAAGTGTCTGAGTGCACGCAAGTGTCTGAGAGTTTGAGTGCATGCAAGTGTCTGAGTGTCTGAGCGTGAGCAAGTGTCTAAGTGTGCTTGAGTGTCTGAGTGTGCACTAGTATCTAAGTGTCTGAGTGTGCGCGAGTGTCTGAGTGTGCATAAGTGTCTGAGTGCGCACAAGTGTCTGAGTTTGTGTGATTGTCTGAGTGCATGCGAGTGTTTGAGTGTTCGTGAGTGTACGCGAGTGTCTGAGTGTCTGAGTGTCTGAGTGCGTCCGAGTGTCTGAGTGTATGTGTGTCTGAGTGTATGTGTGTCTGAGCATGTGTCTGTGTGTGTGTCTTAGTGTGAGTCTTTGTGTCTGAGTGTGTGTCTCTGTGTCTAAGTGTGTGTCTGAGTGTGTATGTTTGAGTGTGTCTGTATGTGTGTCGGATTGTGTGCGAGTGTCTGAGTGTGCGGGAGTGTCTGAGTGTGCGCTAGTGTCTAAGGGGGTCAGTCTGACCCTGGCGGTCATTGACCGACAGGGCCAACGACCACGGAAGCACCGCCAACAGGCTGGCGGTGCTTCCTGGCCAATTCTGACCTCGGCGGTAAAGCGTGTGTGTCTGATTGAGTGTGCGATAGTGTCTGAATGTCTGAGTGTGTGCGAGTGTCTGAGTGTCCGTGTGCGCTTAAGTGTCTGAGTGTGCGCGAGTGTCTTAGAGTCTGAGAGTGCGTGAGTGTCTGAGTGTGCGCTATTGTCTGAGTGTCTGAGTGTGTGCGAGTGTCTGAGTGTGCGCAATTGTCTTAGTGTCTGAGTGTGCGTGAGTGTCTGAGTGTGCACTAGTATCTAAGTGTCTGAGTGTGCGTGAGTGTCTTAGTGTATGAGTCTGTGCGAGTGTCTGAGTGTGCACGAGTGTCTGAGTGTGTTCGAGTGTCTGAGTGTGCACTAGTATCTATGTGTCAGAATGTGCGTGAGTGTCTGAGTGTGCGCAAGTGTCTGTGTGCGCGTGAGTGTCTGTGTGCACGTGAGTGTGCTTGAGTGTCTGAGTGTGCACGAGTATCTCTGAGTGTGCATGAGTGTGTGCGAGTGTCTGAGTACGCACGAGTGTCTGAATGTGCGCTAGTGTCTGAGTGTGCGTGAGTGTCTGAATGTGCACAAGTGTCTTAGTGTCCGAGTGTGCACGAGTGTCTGAGTGTGCGCAAGTGTCTGAGTGCGAGCGAGTGTCTGAGTGTCTGAATGTGCGTGACTGTGTGAGTATGCACGAGTGTCTGAGTGCATGCGATTGTCTGAGTTTCTGAGTGTGCCCGAGTGTCTGAGTGTTCGCGAGTGTCTGAGTGTGCACGAGTGTCTGAGTGTGTGTGAGTGTGCACGAGTGTCTGAGTGTGCGCGAGTGTCTGAGTGTGCATGAGTGAGTGCTCGCGAGTGTCTGAGTGTGTGTGAGTGTCTGAGTGTGCACTAGTGTCTGAGTGTGCACGAGAGTCTGAGTGTGCTCGAGTGTCTGAGTGTGCGCTAGTGTCTGAGTGTTCACGAGTGTCTTAGTGTCTGAGTGCGCATGAGTGTCTGAGTGTGCGCAAGTGTCTGAGTGCGTGCGAGGGTCTGAGTGTGTGTGAGAAAATGACTGCGCGTCAGTGTCTGAGTGTTGAGTGTGCACGAGAGTCTGAGTGTGCTCGAGTGTCTGAGTGTGCGCTAGTGTCTGAGTGTTCACGAGTGTCTTAGTGTCTGAGTGCGCATGAGTGTCTGAGTGTGCGCAAGTGTCTGAGTGCCTGAGTGTGTGTGAGTGTGCGCGAGTGTCTCAGTACGCGCGAGTGTCTGAGTGCAAGCGAGTGTCTGAGTGTGTACGAGTGTGTGAGTCTGGACTTGTGTCTGAGTGTACGCGATTGTCTGGGTTTCTGGTGTGCCCGAGTGTCTGAGTGTTCGAGAGTGTCTGAGTGTGCACGAGTGCAAAAACAACAAGTGATGGACGGAATGCTGAACATTGTCAAACATTCACCCCCAGTCACAGATCTGGGTTTAATCCATCGTTTTTTTGCTGCCCATGCCATTCCAGTTTGGACCCAGCCATATGCAAATCAGTCTTGACCCTGTTCCCCATGGGAACAGTCCAGCCCGAACTGCTAGGCCAGGTCTTCCCTGGACTGGAAACAAGCATCCTGGGACCGGTGAGTGTGCACGAGTGTCTGAGTGTGTGTGAGTGTGCGCGAGTGTCTGAGCGTGCGCGAGTGTTAGACCTGACAGCCTTATGGTGGTCACCCCTAACTTTTTGCCTGCCTCCCTCCACTTTCTGGACACTGTTTTTGCTGGTTTTTAGACTGCGCACTTTACCACTGCTAGCCAGTGCTAAAGTGCATATGCTCTCTCCCTTTAAACATGGTAACCTTGGATCACACCAAATTGGACTCTTTGATTTACTTATAAGTCCCTAGTAGAGTGCACTATATGTGCCCAGGGCCTGTAGATTAAATGCTACTAGTGGGCCTGCAGCACTGGTTGTACCACCCACTTTAGGAGCCCCTTTACCTAGTCTCAGGCCTGCCATTGCAAGACCTGTGTGTGCAGTTTCACTGCCACCTCGACTTGGCATTTAAAAGTACTTGCCAAGCCTAAAACTCCCCTTTCTCTACATATAAGTCACCTCTAATGTGTGCCCTAGGTAACCCCTAGAGCAGGCTGCTGTGTGGGTAAAAGGCAGGACATGTACCTGTGTAGTTTATATGTCCTGGTAGTGTAAAACTCCTAAATTCGTTTTTACACTACTGTGAGGCCTGCTCCCTTCATAGGCCAACATTGGGGCTGCCCTTATACATTGTTGAAGTGGTAGCTGCTGATCTGAAAGGAGTAGGAAGGTCATATTTAGTATGGCCAGAATGGTAATACAAAATCCTGCTGACTGGTGAAGTTGGATTTAATATTACTATTTTAGAAATGCCACTTTTAGAAAGTGAGCATTTCTCTGCACTTAAATCTTTCTGTGCCTTACAATCCACGTCTGGCTGGGTTTAGTTGACAGCTCCTTGTGCATTCACTCAGACACACCCCAAACACAGGGTACTCAGCCTCACTTGCATACATCTGCATTTTGAATCTGTCTTCCTGGGCTGGGAGGGTGGAAGGCCTGCTCTCACACAAAGGACTGCCACCCCCCCTAATGGGACCCTGGCAGACAGGATTGAACTGAAAGTGGACCTGGTGCACTTTTAAGCCACTCTTTGAAGTCTCCCCCACTTCAAAGGCACATTTGGGTATAAAACAGGGCCTCTGCCCTACCACCTCAGACACTTCCTGGAGAAGAAACCTGAACCAGACCCTGCACCCTGACAAGAAGAACTGCCTGGCTGCCTAAAGGACTCACCTGACTGCTTTCTACAGAGGACTGCTGCCTTGCTGTTGCCCTGCTGTCTTGCTGATCTCTTGCCTTGCTGCAGAAGTGCTCTCCAAGGGCTTGGATAGAGCTTGCCTCCTGTTCCCTGAAGTCTCAGGACCAAAAAGACTTCTCTCTTGCAACTGGACTCCTTGTGAGGCGAAAAATTCAACGCACAGCTTGTTCCGCGGTGAAAAATTCACTGCACGCCGAACCGGAAAGACGCCGCTCGACTTCGCAAGGAAAAGATCACTGCGGCGCCTGCGGTGCGACCGGAACTTCGACGCACGGCCCTCCTGGACAACGCCGCCCGACTTCCAGAGGGGAAATCGACGCAGCACCTGCCGTGAGGGAGAAAATTGCACGCATCGTCCACCGGAACGACGCGCAGCTGGTCAACAAGCCTAGGATTCCACGCACAGACCCCGGGGCGTCGGAAAACCCCGCGACCCAAAGAGGAGACCCATCCGCGTGCCGGAAATCAATGCAACGTCTTCCCCGCGTGGAAAATAACAATGCAAGTCCGTGTGTGAAGGGGCGAAACCGACGCACACATCATTTTTCCACGCACCTCCTCCTCTGCTGCCCTTTGCGGAGATTTTTCACTCCAACCAGGTACTTTGTGCTTGAAAGAGACTTTGTTTGCTTTTTAAAGACTTAAGATACTTTATATCACTTTCCAGTGATATCTTTATAATTTCTTATTGCATCTTTATCGTTTTGACCTACATACATCCAGATAAATATTATACATTTTTCTAGTCACTGTGGGGGTCATTCTGACCCTGGCGGCCGGTGACCGCCAGGGTCACCGACCACGGGAGCACCGCCAACAGGCTGGCGGTGCTCCCGAGGGCATTCTGACCGCGGCGGTTCAGCCGCGGTCAGAAAGGGTAAACCGGCGGTCTCCCGCCGGTTTACCGCTGCCCCATTGAATCCTCCATGGCGGCGGAGCGCGCTCCGCCGCCATGGGGATTCAGACACCCCCTACCGCCATCCTGTTCATGGCGGGAAACCCGCCATGAACAGGATGGCGGTAGGGGGTGCCGCGGGGCCCCTGGGGGCCCCTGCAGTGCCCATGCCAATGGCATGGGCACTGCAGGGGCCCCCGTAAGAGGGCCCCGCAAAGTATTTCAGTGTCTGCGTTGCAGACACTGAAATACGCGACGGGTGCACCTGCACCCGTCGCACCCCTGCAACTACGCCGGCTCAATTCTGAGCCGGCGTCCTCGTTGCAGGGGCATTTCTGCTGGGCCGGCGGGCGCTCTTTTGGAGAGCGCCCACCGGCCCAGCGGAAATGTCTGAATGGCCGCCGCTGTCTTTTGACCGCGGTGCGGTCATTCGGCGGCGGAACCTTGGCGGACGGCCTCCGCCGTCCGCCAAGGTCTGAATCACCCCCTGTGTGGTGTATTTTTGTGGTGCTATATTGTGTTTTTGTATGATTTATTGCACAAATACTTTACACATTGCCTTCTAAGTTAAGCCTGACTCCTCAGTGCCAAGCTACCAGAGGGTGGGCACAGGATAATTTGGATTGTATGTGACTTACCCTGACTAGAGTGAGGGTCCTTGCTTGGACAGAGGGTAACCTGACTGCCAACCAAAGACCCCATCTCTAACATTGGTGATGAGCGGTGAGGATAGGACTTGTATTTGTGCAGTGACCTACAGTAGCTAAGTATTTCACTACCTACCCACAGTTGAAGGTCAACTTGATTTTGATCTCTTTTTGCAAATTCGTTTTTCCTGACAATTTTCTAAACCTAAATCCTCACTCAACATGTCTCTGGCTGGGTCTCAAGCAGGAGATTTTGACCTAGCCCTGTTGGAGACATATACTGTCAAACAGCTAAAAGGGTACTGCAGGGAGATGAGTGTACCCATCCAAGGGTCCTCCAGAAAGGAGGACTTTCAAGTGGCGCTGAGGGCCTTGGCAGCAGCCCATTTAGAGGAGGATGCTGAGGAGGAGGAGCCAGAAGATGGTCCCGCAGAGGATTTTTTGCCATCAGTGGGTGATGTTACCACTGCAATTGTGCCCCCTTCCAGACCAGGGAGCAGTGTCTCTGATCAAGGCCTGACCACAGAGGAAAGGAGAGAGGAGAGGGAGTTCCAATTGTAACTGGCAAGACAGAAAATTGAGGCTCAACAGGAGGAAAGAAGGGCAGAGAGAGAAGCCCAAGCAGCTGAGAGAGCCTTGGCTGAAAAGAAACTTTTGTTGGCTCATGAACTGAGTCTCAAGGAGCTGGATCTCGAGGCAAAGCAGTCTGAATCCAGCAGTAATGGTGGCAGCATACAGACAGGACCTGCTGGAGAAAAGAAGGTTTGTATACCCAAAAATGTGGTGCCCAGTTTTGTGGTGGGAGATGACATAGATAAATGGCTAGCTGCTTATGAAGTAGCACTAAGGGCTCATGAGGTTCCTGAAGGGCAATGGGGTACAGCTATGTGGAGTTATGTGCCGCCATTGGGGAGGGACACACTTCTCACATTGGACAGGCCAGATCAAAACACATACCCACTTCAGAAAGCCATTTTACTTGCCAGGTTTGGGCTGACCCCTGAGAAATACCGTCAGAGATTCAGGGTCAGCACCAAACTATCCACACAAACATGGGTAGATTTCTTTGACTTTTCCAGTAAGGCACTGAATGGATGGGTGCGGGGCTGCAAAGTAGATGAATACACAGGATTGTATAATTTGATTCTGAGAGAGCATATGCTCAGTATTTGTTTTACAGAGTTGCGCCAGCACCTAGTAGACAGTAAGCTGACTGATCCCAGGAAGCTTGCTGAGGAGGCGGACCTCTGGACTAGTACCAGAGTGTCCAAAAAGGTATCTGGGGGGGACACCCACAAAGGTGGTCAGGGTTTCCATCAGAAGAAAGAGGGGGGAGAAAAACTTAAAAACAAGGAGTTCTCAAAAGGCCCCCAAAATAGTTCCCAAGGGAGTAGTGGTAACCAGTCCCGGTCTGATTCTCAAAAGAGAGGTTTTACTGACCATAAGACAGGGAGGTTTGTACCCCACTGTGCAGAGTGCAATAAGTATGGGCACTCTGAGGGCGACTCCAAGTGTCCCAAGAGAGCACAGCCCCCCAAAGGAGGGCAGACACCTGGGTTTGCTAGCGTAGCGCTCGGGGAGGAGATGGTCCCAGTCAGTTTTGGGGAGCAGACAGAGGTAACCCTAGTGTCCCTGGGGGATGCAGAGATGGTGCCAAAAACCCACATGCCTGCCAATACTTCCAAGTATAGACAGTGGGTCACCATCAATGGGCAAAGGGTGAAGGCTCTGCGTGACACAGGAGCCAGCATGACTACTGTCAAGGGTCAGCTGGTGTCAGCAGAGCAGGTCATCCCAAATACATTCCACCAAGTCATAGTTGGCGACAATCGTGAGAGCCACCTACCGGTAGCTCTGGTTCCCTTTGATTGGGGGGGTCTCTGGTACTCTAAAGTAGCTGTGAGTCCTGCCATGCCTGTAGATTGTCTGTTAGGCAACGCCCTTGAGCACACTACCTGGAAGGAGGTAGAACTAAGGCCTCACTTGGAGATGTTAGGATTGCCTGAGTGGGTCTGCATGACCACACGGTCCATGGCTGCCCAAGAGGGAAGTCAAGGGCGTCTGGAGCCTGGAACAATGGCCCAGACAACTGCCAAGAGGAGGGGCAAGGGGTGCGGGAAACTGGTCCCAGAAGTTCCCGCAGTGGTTGACGGGGTTCCTGAGGAGGAGGCCCCCGAGCCAACTGGGGAAGACATTGCCGCCCTAGGTGACCTACCTGAGCTTGCTGGCTGGCAAGTTGAGGGTGGGCCCACCAGGGAGGAATTCTGCAAGGCGCAGAAAGAATGCCCCACTCTAGAGGGCATGAGGAAGCAAGCCTCAGCCCAGGCAGCAGGTGAAGACTCTGGCGATCACCACATATATTGGGAGAATGATCTCCTCTACAGTGAGCCTATGGTTCCGGCCATTGGGACAGCACGTGCTCTGGTGGTCCCCCAGTGTTACTGGACCTTAATACTGGGACTGGCTCACGACATTCCCCTGGCAGGACATTTGGGGCAAGACAAGACCTTTGCCAGGCTTGTTACCCACTTCTATTGGCCCAGAATGAGGACAAACTCAGATATGTTCTGTAGATCTTGTCCTACCTGCCAGGCCAGTGGTAAAACAGGAAAAAGGGTTAAGGCCCCCCTGATTCCACTTCCTGTCATTGGCACCCCCTTTGAAAGGGGAGGCATCGACATTGTTGGTCCATTGGACCCCAAAACTGCCCTAGGCAACAGGTTCATCCTGGTTTTGGTGGACCATGCCACCCGTTACCCAGAGGCAATCCCTCTGAGGACCGTAACTGCACCGGTGGTGACCAGAACTCTGATGGGGATATTTACCCGTGTGGGATTCCCAAAGGAGACAGTGTCTGACAGAGGCACTAACTTCATGTCTGCATACATGAAGTCTATGTGGGATGCGTGTGGTGTAACCTACAAGTTCACCACACCCTATCACCCCCAATCTAATGGTCTTGTGGAGAAATTCAACAAGACCTTGAAAGGTATGATCGCTGGCCTCCCTGAGGCCCTGAGGCGTAAGTGGGACGTCCTCTTACCATGCCTTCTCTTTGCTTACAGAGAGGTACCCCAGAAGGGGGTAGGGTTCAGTCCCTGTGAGCTCCTCTATGGGTACCCTGTCAGGGGACCCTTAAGCATTGTCAAGGAGGGGTTGGAGAAAGCTCCAAAGGCACCCCCTCAGGATGTGGTCAGCTACATGCTGGCCCTCCGCAACCAGATGAACCGCTTCTGGAAAGTGGCCAAAAGTAACCTTGAGGTCAGTCAAGAGGTAATGAAATGCTGGTATGACCAGAAGGCCACCCTGGTAGAGTTTCAACATGGAGACAAAGTGTGGGTAATGGAGCCAGTAGAGCCTAGAGCTCTCCAGGACCGCTGGTCTGGCCCATTTGAAGTGAAGGAGCAGAAAGGGGAGGCCACTTACCTAGTGGACCCCCAATCCCCTAGGAACCCCCTAAGGGTGCTCCATGGCAACCGACTGAAGCCTCATTTTGAGAGGTCTGAAGTCAACATGCTTCTGGTGACAGATGAGGGGGCAGAAGAGGAGAGTGAACCTCTCCCCGACCTCCTCGCTCCCAAGGAAGGTGATGGGTCTTTGGAGGGTGTCATTCTCTCTGACTCCCTGACCCTAGACCAGAGAGGGGGCTGCTACCAGTTACTGGAACAGTACTCTTCCCTGTTTTCTCTCACCCCTGGACGCACACACTTGTGTGTCCATGATATTGACACAGGAGACAGTCCCCCTGTAAAGAACAAAATTTACAGGTTGTCAGACAAGGTGAAGGCCAGCATCAAAGTGGAAGTCTCCAAGATGTTGGCTCTTGGGGTTATTGAGAAGTCTAGCAGTGCCTGGGCCAGCCCTGTGGTGCTGGTACCCAAGGCTGCTGCCCCTGGTGCCAAGCCAGAACTTAGGTTCTGCGTGGACTACCGGGGTCTCAATTCAGTCACACGGACTGACGCTCACCCCATCCCCCGAGCTGACGAGCTCGTAGACAGGCTAGGAGCTGCCAAATTCCTCAGTACTTTTGATCTCACATCAAGGTACTGGCAGATCGCCTTGACTGAGGGGGCTAAAGAGAGATCAGCATTTTCCACACCTGAGGGCCATTACCAATTCCGGGTGATGCCCTTTGGGTTGAAAAATGCCCCTGCTACCTTCCAACGGTTGGTTAACGGGATCCTAGCTGGCAAAGATGCCTTCTGCGCAGCCTACCTGGACGACATTGCCGTCTACAGTGACAGCTGGGAGGAACACCTGCTCCACCTCAAGGAGGTGCTTCAGGCTCTGCAACAGGCAGGCCTGACCATCAAGGCCAGTAAGTGCCAGATTGGGCAGGGTTCCGTGGTGTACTTGGGACACCTAGTAGGTGGTGGCAAGGTGCAGCCACTCCAGGCCAAGATTGAAACTATCAAGGCCTGGCAACCACCTAGAACCCAAACGGAGGTGAGAGCCTTCTTAGGCCTCACCGGGTATTACCGCAGATTTGTCAAGGGCTATGGAACCATGGTGACACCCTTGACAGAACTCACATCCAAAAAGCAACCTAGGTTGGTGACTTGGACAGAGGCTTGTCAGAAAGCCTTTGACTCCCAGAAGGAAGCCATGTGCACGGCCCGTGCTCAAGGCCCCTGACTACTCCAAGGAATTTATCGTGCAGACAGACGCTTCAGAGCATGGCATAGGGGTGGTCCTAGCACAGCTAAACGAGGAGGGCCTAGACCAACCAGTAGTCTTTATTAGCAGAAGTCTATTACCACGGGAACAGAGGTGGAGTGCTATTGAAAGAGAAGCCTTTGCTGTGGTCTGGGCACTGAAGAAGCTGAGACCATACCTGTTTGGGACTCACTTCCGGGTTCAGACAGACCACAGGCCCCTCAGATGGCTCATGCAGATGAGGGGTGAGAATCCAAAACTCTTGAGGTGGTCCATTTCCCTACAGGGGATGGACTTTACGGTGGAGCATCGCCCAGAGGTTGACAACGCCAATGCTGATGGTCTCTCCAGATACTTCCGCCTTAGCGATGAGAGTTCCCAGGAGGTTGGGTAGCTCTCCCCACTTTCAGCTGGGGGGGACACATGTTAGACCTAACAGCCTTAGGGTGGTCACCCCTAACTTTTTGCCTGCCTCCCTCCACTTTTTGGACACTGTTTTTGCTGGTTTTTAGACTCTGTGCACTTTACCACTGCTAACCAGTGCTAAAGTGCATATGCTCTCTCCCTTTAAATATGGTAACCTTGGATCACACCAAATTGGACTATTTGATTTACTTATGAGTCCCTAGTAGAGTGCACTATATGTGCCCAGGGCCTGTAGATTAAATGCTACTAGTGGGCCTGCAGCACTGGTTGTGCCGCCCACTTTAGTAGCCCCTTTACCTTGTCTCAGGCCTGCCATTGCAAGGCCTGTGTGTGCAGTTTCACTGCCACCTCGACTTGGCATTTAAAAGTACTTGCCAAGCCTAAAACTCCCCTTTCTCTACATATAAGTCACCTCTGATGTGTGCCCTAGGTAACCCCTAGAGCAGGGTGCTGTGTGGGTAAAAGGCAGGACATGTACCTGTGTAGTTTACATGTCCTGGTAGTGTAAAACTCCTAAATTCGTTTTTATACTACTGTGAGGCCTTCTCCCTTCATAGGCTAACATTGGGGCTGCCCTCATATATTGTTGAAGTGGTAGCTGCTGATCTGAAAGGAGTAGGAAGGTCATATTTAGTATGGCCAGAATGGTAATACAAAATCCTGCTGACTGGTGAAGTTGGATTTAATATTACTATTTTAGAAATGCCACTTTTAGAAAGTGAGCATTTCTCTGCACTTAAATCTTTCTGTGCCTTACAATCCACGTCTGGCTGGGTTTAGTTGACAGCTCCTTGTGCATTCACTCAGACACACCCCAAACACAGGGTACTCAGCCTCACTTGCATACATCTGCATTTTGAATGGGTCTTCATGGGCTGGTGTGCATCTGTGTGTATGAGTGTGTGTTTCTGAGTATGTCTGTATGTGTGCGTGAGTGTGTGCGAGTGTCTGAGTGTGCGTTAGTGTCTGAGTGTGCACGAGAGTTTGAGTGTGCTCGAGTGTCTAAGTGTCTGAGTGTGCTAGAGTGTCTGAGTGTCTGAGTGTGTGCAAGTGTCTGAGTGCACACCAGTGTCTGAGTGTCTGATTGTCTGAGTGCATGCGAGTGTCTGAGTGTGTGCGTGTGTCTGGGTGTGTGTGAGAAAATTACTGCGTGTGAGTGTCTGAGTGAGTGCGTGCGAGTGTCTGAGTGTGCGTGAGTGTCTGAGAGTCTGAGTGTGCGTGAGTGTCTGAGTGTGCGCTAGTGTCTGAGTGTGTGTGAGTGTCTGAGTGTGCGTGAGTGTCTGAGTATGCGCAATTGTCTTAGTGTCTGAGTGTGTGTGAGTGTCTGAGTGCGCGCGAGTGTCTGAGTGTCTGAATGTGTGCGTGTGTGCACGAGTGTCTGAGTGTGCGCAAGTGTCTCAGTGCGCGCCAGTGTGCGCGAGTGTCTGAGTGTGCGTGAGTGTCTGTGTGCGCCTATGTCTGAGTGTCTGAGTGCATGCCAGTTTGCGTGAGTGTCTGAGTGTCTGAGAACACATGAGTGTCTGAGTGTGTGCGAGTGTCTGAGTGTGTGCAACTGTCTGAGTGTGCGCTATTGTCTAAGTGTCTGAGTGTGCGCAAGTGTCTTAGGAGGTTATTCTAACTTTGGAGGAGTGTTAATCCGTCCCAAAAGTGACGGTAAAGTGACGGATATACCACCAGCCGTATTACGAGTTCCATAGGATATAATGGACTCGTAATACGGCTGGTGGTAAATCCGTCACTTTTCCGTCACTTTTGGGACGGATTAACACCTCCTCCAAAGTTAGAATAACCCCCTTAGTGTCTGAGTGTGCACGAGTGTCTGAGTGCATGCGAGTGTGTGAGAGTGCGTGAGTGTCTGAGTGCCTGAGTATGTACGAGTGTCTGAGTGTCTTAGTGTGCGCAAGTGTGCGTGAGTGCCTGAGTGTGCATGAGTGCGCGCGAGTGTCTGAGTGCGCGCAAGTGTCTGAGTGTGCGTGAGTGTCTGAGTGCACGCAAGTGTCTGAGTGTGCGCGATTGTCTAAGTGTGCTCGAGTGTCTGAGTGTGCACTAGTGTCTAAGTTTCTGAGTGTGCGTGAGTGTCTGAGTGTGCGCGAGTGTCTGAGTGTATGTGAGTGTCTGAGTGTGCGCAAGTGTCTAAGTGTCAGTGTGTGTGCGAGTGTGCGCGAGTGTCTGAGTGTACGCGAGTGTCTAAGTGTCTGAGTGTCTGAGTGTGCACGAGTGTCTGAGTGCACACAAGTGTCTCAGTGTCTGAGTGCACACAAGTGTTTGAGTTTCTGAGTGCATGCGCGTGTCTGAGAGAGCAAGTGTGCGCAAGTGTTTAAGTTTGTGCGAGTGTCTGAGTGCGTGCAAGTGTCTCAGTGCGCGCGAGTTTGCATGAGTGTCTGAGTGTGCGACTGTCTGAGTGTGTGCTAGTGTCTAAGTGTCTGAGTGTGCACAAGTGTGTGTGAGTGTCTGTGTGTGCATGAGTGTGCGCGAGTGTCTGAGTGTGCATGAGTGTCTGAGTGCACGCAAGTGTCTGAGTGTGCGCGATTGTCTAAGTGTGCTCGAGTGTCTGAGTGTGCACTAGTGTCTAAGTTTCTGAGTGTGCGCGAGTGTCTGAGTGTGCGCAAGTGTATAAGTGTCAGTGTGTGTGCGAGTGTGCGCGAGTGTCTGAGTGTACGCAAGTGTCTGAGTGTGCACGAGTGTCTGAGTGTACACAAGTGTCTGAGTTTCTGAGTGCATGCGCGTGTCTGAGAGAGCAAGTGTGCGCAAGTGTTTACGTTTGCGAGTGTCTGAGTGCGTGCAAGTATCTCAGTGCGCGTGAGTGTGCATGAGTGTCTGAGTGTGCGACTGTCTGAGTGTGTGCTAGTGTCTAAGTGTCTGAGTGTGCGCGAGTGTCTTAGTGTCTGAGTGTGCGCGATTGTCTGAGTGCCTGAATATGCGTGAGTGTCTGAGTTTGCGCAATTGTGCATGAGTGTGCGAGTGTGTAAGTGTGTGTGAGTATGCACGAGTGTCTGAGTGTGCGCGGGTGTCTGTGTGCGCGCAAGTGTCTGAGTTTTTGAGTGTGAGCGAGTGTCTGTGAGACTGAGTGCATCCGAGTATCTGAGTGTATGTGTGTCTGAGTGTTTGTCTGAGTATGTGTCTGTGTGTGTGTCTTTGTGTCTGAGTGTGTGTCTGTGTGTATGAGTGTGTGTGTCAGAGTATGTCTGTATGTGTGTCTGAGTGTGTGAGAGTGTCTGAGTGCGTGCGAGTTTCTGAGTGTGCGCAAGTGTCTGAGTGTGCGCGAGTGTCTGAGTGTGCACTAGTATCTAAGTGTCTGAGTGTGCGTGAGTGTCTTAGTGTATGAGTGTGTGCGAGTGTCTGAGTGTGCACGAGTGTCTGAGTGTGCTCGAGTGTCTAAGTGTCCGAATGTGCATGAGTGTCTGAGTGTGCGCAACTGTCTGTGTGCGTGTGAGTGTCTGAGTGTTCGCGGGTCTCTGAGTGTGCTCGAGTGTCTGAGTGTGCACTAGTATCTAAGTGTCTGAGTGTGCGCGAGTGTCTGACTGTACATGAGTATCTCTGAGTGTGCATGAGTGTGCGCGAGTGTCTGAGTACACACGAGTGTCTGAGTGTGCGCGAGTGTCTGAGTGTGCGCGAGTGTCTGAGTGTGCGCTAGTGTCTGAGTGTGTGCGAGTGTCTGAGTGTGCGTGAGTGTCTGAGTGTGCGCAATTGTCTTAGAGTCTGAGTGTGCGTGAGTGTCTGAGTGCGCGCGAGTGTCTGAGTGTCTGAGTGTGTGCGTGTGTGCACGAGTGTCTGAGTGCGCGCAAGTGTCTCAGTGCGCGCCAGTGTGCGCGAGTGTCTGAGTGTGCGTGAGTGTCTGTGTGCGCCTATGTCTGAGTGTCTGAGTGCATGCCAGTTTGCGTGAGTGTCTGAGTGTCTGAGTACCCATGAGTGTCTGAGTGTGTGTGAGTGTATGAGTGTGTGCAACTGTCTGAGTGTGCGCTATTGTCTAAGTGTCTGAGTGTGTGCGAGTGTCTTAGTGTCTGAGTGTGCACGAGTGTCTGTGTGCGTGCGAGTGTGTGAGAGTGCGTGAGTGTCTGAGTGCCTGAGTATGTACGAGTGTCTGAGTGTCTTAGTGTGCGCAAGTGTGCGTGAGTGTCTGAGTGTGCATGAGTGTGCGCGAGTGTCTGAGTGCGCGCGAGTGTCTGAGTGTGCGTGAGTGTCTGAGTGCACGCAAGTGTCTGAGTGTGCGCGATTGTCAAAGTGTGCTCGAGTGTCTGAGTGTGCACTAGTGTCTAAGTTTCTGAGTGTGCGAGTGTCTGAGTGTGCGCGAGTGTCTGAGTGTATGTGAGTGTCTGAGTGTGCGCAAGTGTCTAAGTGTCAGAGTGTGTGCGAGTGTGCGCGAGTGTCTGAGTGTATGCAAGTGTCTAAGTGTCTGAGTGTCTGAGTGTGCATGAGTGTCTGAGTGCGCACAAGTGTCTGAGTGTCTGAGTGCACACAAGTGTCTGAGTTTCTGAGTGCATGCGAGTGTCTGAGAGAGCAAGTGTGCGCAAGTGTTTAAGTTTGTGCGAGTGTCTGAGTGCGTGCAAGTGTCTCAGTGCGCGTGAGTGTGCATGAGTGTCTGAGTGTGCGACTGTCTGAGTGTGTGCTAGTGTCTAAGTGTCTGAGTGTGCGCGAGTGTCTGAGTGCGTGCGAGTGTGTGAGAGTGCGTGAGTGTCTGAGTGCCTGAGTATGCACGAGTGTCTGAGTGTCTGAGTGTGCACAAGTGTGCGTGAGTGTCTGAGTGTGCATGAGTGTGCGCGAGTGTCTGAGTGTGCGTGAGTGTCTGAGTGCACGCAAGTGTCTGAGTGTGCGTGATTGTCTAAGTGTGCTCGAGTGTCTGAGTGTGCACTAGTGTCTAAGTTTCTGAGTGTGCGAGTGTCTGAGTGTGCGCGAGTGTCTGAGTGTATGTGAGTGTCTGAGTGTGCGCAAGTGTCTAAGTGTCAGAGTGTGTGCGAGTGTGCGCGAGTGTCTGAGTGTATGCAAGTGTCTAAGTGTCTGAGTGTCTGAGTGTGCATGAGTGTCTGAGTGCGCACAAGTGTCTGAGTGTCTGAGTGCACACAAGTGTCTGAGTTTCTGAGTGCATGCGAGTGTCTGAGAGAGCAAGTGTGCGCAAGTGTTTAAGTTTGTGCGAGTGTCTGAGTGCGTGCAAGTGTCTCAGTGCGCGTGAGTGTGCATGAGTGTCTGAGTGTGCGACTGTCTGAGTGTGTGCTAGTGTCTAAGTGTCTGAGTGTGCGCGAGTGTCTGAGTGCGTGCGAGTGTGTGAGAGTGCGTGAGTGTCTGAGTGCCTGAGTATGCACGAGTGTCTGAGTGTCTGAGTGTGCACAAGTGTGCGTGAGTGTCTGAGTGTGCATGAGTGTGCGCGAGTGTCTGAGTGTGCATGAGTGTCTGAGTGCACGCAAGTGTCTGAGTGTGCGCGATTGTCTAAGTGTGCTCGAGTGTCTGAGTGTGCACTAGTGTCTAAGTTTCTGAGTGTGCGCGAGTGTCTGAGTGCGCACGAGTGTCTGAGTGTGCGCAAGTGTCTAAGTGTCAGTGTGTGTGCGAGTGTGCGCGAGTGTCTGAGTGTACGCAAGTGTCTAAGTGTCTGAGTGTGCACGAGTGTCTGAGTGCGCACAAGTGTCTGAGTGTCTGAGTGCACACAAGTGTCTGAGTTTCTGAGTGCATGCGCGTGTCTGAGAGAGCAAGTGTGCGCAAGTGTTTACGTTTGTGCGAGTGTCTGAGTGCGTGCAAGTATCTCAGTGCGCGTGAGTGTGCATGAGTGTCTGAGTGTGCGACTGTCTGAGTGTGTGCTAGTGTCTAAGTGTCTGAGTGTGCGCGAGTGTCTTAGTGTCTGAGTGTGCGCGATTGTCTGAGTGCCTGAATATGCGTGAGTGTCTGAGTTTGCGCAATTGTGCATGAGAGTGCGAGTGTGTAAGTTTGTGTGAGTATGCACGAGTGTCTGAGTGTGCGTGGGTGTCTGTGTGCGCGCAAGTGTCTGAGTTTTTGAGTGTGCGCGAGTGTCTGAGAGACTGAGTGCATCCGAGTATCTGAGTGTATGCGTGTCTGAGTGTTTGTCTGAGTATGTGTCTGTGTGTGTGTCTTTGTGTCTGAGTGTGTGTCTGTGTGTATGAGTGTGTGTGTCAGAGTATGTCTGTATGTGTGTCTGAGTGTGTGAGAGTGTCTGAGTGCGTGCGAGTTTCTGAGTGTGCGCGAGTGTCTGAGTGTGCGCGAGTGTCTGAGTGTGCACTAGTATCTAAGTGTCTGAGTGTGCGTGAGTGTCTTAGTGTATGAGTGTGTGCGAGTGTCTGAGTGTGCACGAGTGTCTGAGTGTGCTCGAGTGTCTAAGTGTCCGAATGTGCATGAGTGTCTGAGTGTGCGCAACTGTCTGTGTGCGTGTGAGTGTCTGAGTGTTCGCGGGTCTCTGAGTTTGCTCGAGTGTCTGAGTGTGCACTAGTATCTAAGTGTCTGAGTGTGCGCGAGTGTCTGACTGTACATGAGTATCTCTGAGTGTGCATGAGTGTGCGCGAGTGTCTGAGTACACACGAGTGTCTGAGTGTGCGCGAGTGTCTGAGTGTGCGCGAGTGTCTGAGTACGCACGAATGTCTGAGTGCGAGCTAGTTTCTGAGTGTCTGAGTGTGCGCAAGTGTGTGAGTGTGCACGAGTGTCTGAGTGTACACGATTGTCTGAGTTTCTGAGCGTTATGCTTGTAGCATGTCAGATCGTAGTGATCTGAAAATCTGTGTGTTGTGGTGTCCAATGTTTGCTTGAAAATTCAAGGTGAACTAAGTCATAAAGTGGCTTGGTGCATTGTGCATAATCTGGAATGTATGTTCTGCGAAAGTTAAAGAAACCAAGCAATGGCTGCAGTTTCTTGGTGGTGTTTGGTGGTTGTAATTGCACACATTTCTCTACGAAATGTGGTGCCAGGCTTCTACCCTCATTTGATCATTTGTATCCTAGGAACAGGACACTAAGAAAAGCAATTTTTGTTTTCTTGAAATTGAACTTGTAGCGTTGTGTGGCGAATCCCAAAACAATGAGGTCCACCCTGGTTGAGTGTGTGTTGAGGTCGTCATCTGTCAGGTAGATGTCATCCTCATAGGACAACCCCTCAGGATCAATATAATGCAATGCAGATGTCACACAGGCAGAGAACAGTCCTGGACTGTTCGTATGACCTTGAGGGAGACAACAAAATCTGCGTTGAGAACCCAACGGGGAAAATGCACTTAAATCCTGGCTTTTAAGTACTAAAGTTTGCCAGAAAAACCCATTGGAAGTATTCAAGGTTGTTTTGTAATTTTTACGTACTATGCTATTGATTAGTGCTGTACTGTGTGAGTTTTGTACGATAAAAGTGTGTGTATGAATGTATAAATATATAAGACTATTGTATATGAATGATACAGCTTAGCTACAGGAAACAAAGCACTATTCATAGGAGATACACAGTGTTCACTTACTCCCTAATACTCAAGGTGTGAGAGAATTTCCTTCACTGGAGCTTTAACTTCATGTTTAATAGGATAATGAGGTAGGATTTGCGAGTAGGACCGTAATGGTATAAAATGGTAAGGGTAAACCCTAACCCAGCCCACATTGTTGTGGTACAGTGCTGATGCCTGCACCAAGGCCCAAACTGCAGCACAGGCTTCTTTTACTGTATCAGGAACAAGGACTGAGAAAGAAGGCCAAATGACATCTTCCTCTTGTGGAAGCATACAGACAAATTCTGATGGGCAATTTTTTCCGCCAATATAATATCCTGAGTGTCAATCTTTCCCAGAAGATTACTTCAATGCTGTGCTCAATGTCTCCCTCAATTTGAATTCTTAGTTTGTAAACTCTGTTGGGTGGGGAGACTTGCCTGTGTGCTGTTTCAACTTCAAGGAAGTTGTAAGTTGCTGTCATGTCCAGAAGCTCTCGAAGATTCTGGCAAACTATTGTGATCTCTGCTGCACTGTCTAGCAGAGTCACTGTCCACGTCTTGTTCTTCAGCAATGTTCTCAGTATGTGTGGCATATTTGGCTGAAATTGCTGGCCATTTTTTTTTATTGGGGTTTTTGTTGTGGAGTTTCTTTCTTAATCATTATTTCTAAAGAGTGTTGGGAGTCCTTTTTTGATTTCACATACTTCTTTCAGTGCTCTCACCGCCCATCTCTCTCACTTCTTTTTATCAGGTGAGTCCTGAACTGAACGGGACAGGTGTGTATCAGTTTCTCTGAGGTCTACAAATGCGGAGATCTTCTTCTTTGTTTTACTTTGTCTTCGTTATTTTTTGGTCATGGCTGGAATGCACTCTGCCGTCCTTAGGCCCACATGGTGTTTGTATAATAAAATAGAACAGTGTTCTGGGAGCAGGCCTGACATGCTAATATGTCTATGGTTAAGGGTTGTCTTCTAACTCCTAGAGCGGCAATCAGTGTTAGAATATCATGTGCCGAGCAGGACAGCTTTGACCAGTGTAGAGTGAAATGCTTGCAAAGGTGCTGATAAAATGTACAACATGAGCAACTATGCCTTCTCAGAAAAGGCAGCTGATTAAGATATAAAAACAATGGGCTGAAAAGCTGGCTGTGCAAACAAATATTAAAAGGATGAAAATGAATAAAGCATGTATATGTATTTGAAGACACAGGTTACAGGTATGAAGCTAAAATAAGGCTGTCAACCCTAGATACTAAGGCTAAGCCTAGGTACGCAACACCTGCAGGGCTGATTAAAAAAATGGCGGGCTCCCACCTTTTTAATGTATAAGACCACCAGGGTGGTCCAGAGCCCGGAGTTTGCAAAATGTTTATTAGAGAGGACGATGTGCGCCTCCTCTCATCGCACCTTCTAGAGGCTCCTGGGACCCAATCCTCAGGGGTCAAAATTATTTTTTGCTGCAATCCCATGGTACTCCCACAGGATCTTGAAAAAAAGTGGCTACCATTTAAAAAAATATTAATTTGACCACCACTGCCCATCCCCACCCCCTGGTGTGTTAGGTCCCGGGGTCAATATATGTACTTATTTGGGGAGGGAGGTGTGCATGGGGCCCCCTCCTCAAGCTGTTCAAAGCTCTGGGGAGGCAATCCCCTGGGCCTGACATATTAAGAAAAGGAGAAGGGGTGCACAGCTCTCCTTCCCCGAGCCTCCATTAGGCCCTGAGGACCACATGCTCAGAGCCTGAATAACAAATGAAGGGACGTGGGACATCTGGTCCCCTTTCCTGAGCCACTATATGGCTCCAGGGACACCCACCTCCCAAAATAAGTACATATATTGTATTGACCCCCGGGACCTAGGCCACCCTTGGGGTCCTACTAATTTAGGAAAAATGGCAGCTGTCATTTTGTTTCTTTTTTTTCCGTGCACCTGTTGGAGTACTGCGGGATGACAAAAAAAATCATCTTGGTCCCCAGGGATGCCCCCACAAAAGCAACAGGACAGGGTATCACTAATCAGCACCTTAAATTTTTTAAACTATTTTCAGGAAAGGGAAGTAAGTCCATAGAGCTCTGTAATGACTGCTGCAACATTTTTGTTCATGTTGTGGCCATCCAGTCAGACATCGTGCTCCTGCGGGAACCTCACTCTCACAGGAGCAAGGTGGCTAAAGGGTAAAAAAGCCCCCTAGGCCAATTAGACTGCTCTATTTTCTCATTTTGAGCTTTCAGGACTCTCAAGAGAGTCCCTCGAACCCAACCGTCCAGATATACAAATATTTTTGGCACATGCATGGGGATTTTTGTTTTAGGATCCCTCCTCATTTTTCAGCCCCATTACCCCAAAACTTTGCATTAAGACACGAGGAAAAAAGAGCACTTTTTTCAAAGTTTCTTGAAGATTCATACAATGTCACAAACATTATTTGCAAAACAGAGAAGGCATTTTCTATGAAAATGCAGACCTAACTATAATTATCCTGTTGCACCCATCACTAGGTAGTCATAGTTAGTATGCCCCAAAATAGGAATTCCTCAGATTTTTGCAATGTAATAACTTTTGTCCCGTTTGACAAATCTCCACAAAACTTTGCAGACCTATTCCTTTTTCTACATTTGTGGATGATGCAAAGTTTCACAATCATTCATAAAGGGGACAAAGGGGGTACAAAGAAAAAAGTGGGGTCCCAAAATATCTTTTTACAGACTGTTTAGCGGCAAAACGGCTGAAGGGATTTTCATGAAATTTGGCAGGAATATAGATTATGGTCTAGAAAGGATTCTTTTTGCTATTTCATGTAACTCAGTTCAGTAGTTTTGTAGTTATAGGACACAGAAACATAGTGATATTTCAGGCCATAGTAAACCGCTGTAATTTTGATGTATACTGCAGTACTTGCAATGACAAGGCACTATATGATTGGCTAATGACTGCCTTTACAAAAGTTAAATGCAGTCATCTTGTTTATACCACATTGTGGCTATGTTTTGGATTAGCTATTTCCACTTTCTTAGACTGGTAATGGTTAGGGAAAATTATTATTATATATTTTTGACTATAGTTTAAAAATGTTTCTGGAGTACTAGAATATGTCCTAGAAAGTCCTGCAGTACTTAAAAAAATTTAAATAAAGGATGTAAAACATTTAGAAATACACTGAACTAAAATTTAAAAATACAGTGTAATATTGTGTTTTATGAATTTTTTACATTTAAAAAAAAAAGTTTATGTACTGCCACTGTACTACCTACAAATTAATGCACTACTTGCAAATATTTGAAAAAAAAAATATGTAAAAAATTATAAAAAACACTACTACATTTTGTTTTAATTTTAAAAAATTGTTTACACTTAGTCTGTGTTCTGGGTTTTAAGGTGAATATAGTTTAGCACACTGTACTAAAAACAATAAAGAAAAACATAGGTGAAAATGAAAAAATCCTGTGCAACAGTAGGGACCAGATGTATCAATTATCTGGATAGCGATTACCTAATTGCTTTTTTTTGCGAATCGCAAATAAGTAATCGCTATTTGAATGTATGAAACTTCAGGAGTTTCGTTTAGCGATTCCCAACGACTCACAAATCGACCTTCCTCATTAATGTTCATGAAGTAGGTCGCAATTTGCAACCCATTGTGAATGGCTACAATAACAGGGATGGTGGCCTGCTGGGCTCAGTAGACCACAATGTCTGTGATTGCATTTAAATAAAGCAATCTTTTTTTTTTTAAATGCAGCCCGTTTTCTTAAAGTAAAAACGGGATGCATTTATAAAAGAAAAATTAAAAGTGGGACCACTGCCTGCTCTTAAAAATGTTTTGCATGCATTCACAAAGGGAAAGGGGTCCCTTGGTGGCCCCTTCCTATTTGCGAATGGATTACCACCTACTTGAAGTAGGTGGTAAAATGCAAATGTTTTGTGACCAGCATTTTGGTCACAAAACATTTCTACATACCTCTGCGATTCGTTATTAGGAAAGGACGCCCTTGACACGCCCCTTCCTAATACCGAATTGGTAGGTAGTCTCAATTTCAATTTGCGATTCGGTGACAAGTTACCGAATCACAAATTGGGATTCATACATACCAAAATGCATTTTTGCAATTACATACAGCCCAAAAGGGCCGTTTGCAATTGCAAAAATCCATGATACATCTGGCCCTATATTTCCACTTAACATACAGAGGGCTTTATTACGACCTTGACGGAGGGGTTTGCTCCATCACAAATGTGACGGATATCCCGTCCGCCATTGTATGATCTCCATTGAATATAATGGGATCATAATACGGCAGATGGGATATCCGTCACATTTGTGATGGAGGAAACCCCTCTGTCAAGGTTGTACTATGGCCCAGAATGTACACTAAGGGAACCGCCAGAAGACTGTACCGCAGTCAAAAGACCGCAGCGGTCATTCTGACTTTCCCGCTGGGCTGGCGGGCGACCGCCAAAAGGCCGCCCGCCCGCCCAGCGGGAAAGCACCAGCAACGAGGAAGCCGGCTCCGAATGGAGCCGGCGGAGTTGCTGGTGTGCGACGGGTGCAGTTGCACCCGTCGCGATTTTCAGTGTCTGCTATGCAGACACTGAAAATCAATGTGGGGCCCTTTTAGGGGGCCCCTGCAGTGCCCATGCCATTGGCATGGGCACTGCAGGGGCCCCCAGGGGCCCCACGACACCCGTTCCCGCCAGCCTGGTTCTGGCGGTGAAAACCGCCAGAACCAGGCTGGCGGGAAGGGGGTCGGAATCCCCATGGCGGCGCTGCTTGCAGCGCCGCCTTGGAGGATTCACAGGGGCAGGGGAAAACCGGCGGGAAACCGCTGGTTTCCCTTTTCTGACCGCTGCTTTACCGTCGCGGTCAGAATTGCCCTTGATGCACCGCCAGCCTGTTGGCGGTGCATCCTCCAACCCCGGCCCTGGCGGTCAATGACCGCCAGGGTCGGAATGACCCCCTAAGCATTTTCTTAACCATCGTTCACACTTTTAATTTTGGAAGGGCTAAATACTGTTCCGACTGAGAAAACTCTGTGTTCTGTGTTTTAAGGGGAAATATAGTGTACTACAGTATACTTAAACTAATTATACAAATATTTTGAAAATATCAAAAAACACTGTACTACACTATACTTGCCAATAAAACACAGAACACAGACTAAGTGGGGTCTAAACAATATGGCAGTACTGAGGTACTCCCAAAACATTTTTAAAATACATTTATAAGGTAATAAAACAACTTTAACTTACCTTTACACACCTGGATAAACAGACTCATCCCTTCCTATGCACTTATAAAACAGTAGAACACAGCCAAAGTGTGGTTTAAACAATATGGCTGTGTCCACGTGCCGGTTGTGGATCCCCACTGACACGCTGTAGTCACGCTTAACATTTGAACTTTCTGGTTCTTCTTCAAACATTAAAGTCAATGTTGCAACAATTCCATCTTTTAAATGTAAAATTTTTCTCTTTTAATGATTTATGTGATTATCTGTTTATTGTTTAATAATTGAGTGACAGAATCATATATGCAGTTCCAAAATATGTTGTTGACTTCCTCTGTCCACTTAATACTGTATCAATTGCCCAAAGCATTTCCGGTCAATTATCCCTTCTTCAGGGGTCTACAATATAAACAATGAAAACAATGCTATCAGCACCAAGAAGATATCTCTCCTGCTATCTACAAAATAGTGAGTGCTCCACAGGATCTAAAGTGACTAAATGTACCCCATTCCACAGTGGAATCACCCATAGTGTGGAACCTGAAAACGGACCATTTCTCCAAAGTGCTACTGTATCAATATAGTTGTGAAAAATATAATAGTTGACAAAAATGGTTGTGAAAAATATGTGAAACATGCATAATCAAAGCTGTCTCCCACAAATTGATCATGCTCATGCTTACCGACCAATATTCATAAAAGGAAAACAAATAAAAAGATGTGGATACGAAATCACTCAAATTCAGTAAAAAGAGGGCAGTGTCCATCTTACTGATACGGCAAAATGACTTGTGCTCGAAATCCAAGAAGGCCAACCGCGTCCTCCATTACCACCGTGCCTGATGCACTAAGTTCAACGTTACTCATTACATGCATATAACCAATGGGGTTGCGTGTCTCCACCCAAATACCTAAAACCAGAAAACCCTTGAAGGAGCATGAACCCAAATAAACCATGTCCCTACGTAAGCTCCAGTGATCCCATGTGACATTCTCAAACTTTGCAAAGCTATTTCCTCTTGATTACTCATTAAGTGCAAATAACCAATGGTGTTGCACGTCTCTGTCCAAATATCTCAAACCAGAAAACTTTTAAAAGTGCACAAACCCAAACAAACCGTGTCCTGACCTAAGCCCAGGTGATCCTGTGTGACATTCACAATCAATGAAAGCTGTTTCCTCTTTATAACAAATCCTGTCAATACTCTAGAAATGTAAAAGAACACCTAAAAATAAAAATATTGATAATGATAATATTACAGGAATTTTAAACTACTCATATTATAGTCCCATGTCATTGGTGATTCAGCAATTTGCATAACAAATAATAAGAAATCATGCATATTCTAATTTAACATTCATTCCGGATTGATGCAAAGTTTCCAGTTTCCTAATCCAAAAGAATCCCCTTTAGGCTAATGTCAGTCTGTTTGTCCATGTCTGGCCTGGGTATTACAACTTCTAAGACTTGAAAACGTAATTGAGCCACACTGATGTCCATTTTCAACCAATACATTGCCATACTTGAAGTCTTGACCTTATGCAGAATTTTACTCTTATGCTCGGTATTCACATTTTTATCATTATTTAACAGGGCCATTTTAAAGCATATATTATATATTTGGTGACGCAATTCACTGAATGTTTTAATGTAATGATGTTGCCTTTAGTCGGATGTACCATATTATTTCATACAATCACTTTGTTGCAATCTTGTGGTGTTCCTGTGGAGTGTTTTATTGGCAGATAAAACTTCTTTGATGTTCCTGGATCTGCTATATGCAAACATCAGTTTAATAGAAAAGAAACCTGGAAAATATGGTTTGTTTTCAAAATTTCCCACCTTTTATTGATGATAGATTTGATGGCGTGAGCTTCAGTGGAAAATTATGAACCACATACCATAGCCTTAGTCTCCCGTCTTACCATTTTGGTCAATAGATCGTTCCTGTTTAACTGTGCCACTCTGTTCAAAGATGCGTATACTACAGTCAACAGAAAACCCTGATGTCTGAACCTTAATTAAATTTTTTCATTCATGGCCATTAAGTTTTGAGGATTCAAGATAATCCTGTTAAGTCTGATGAATTGTGAATTGTGAATATGGCAAATTACTTTTAAATACTGGTGGATAAAAGATTTTATAATGCAAACAATTGTTCATGTCTGTCAGTTTGGTGAACACATTAGTGCTAATACTTTGATGTGTAATCTCATTTGAAACATCCAAAAAAGAGATAGCATTTTTATTGATTTGGTGAGTAAATTTGATGTGTTCATTCCTCTGATTCAGCATGAAGATACTGTGCTCTAACATTGCAGGATTTCTTTTCCATACCAAAAAAATGTCATAATTGAAACGTTTATACATAATAAAATGCTGTTTCTGTCGCGGGCCCAGGCGGCCGCGGCGCAGCATTTGATAAAGACCGCGGTCTGCGTGTGGGCCACGGGGGAAGCCGCGGCCTGCATGCAGACCGCAGGGGAAGTCGCGGCTTGTGGCCGGTCGCGGGGGAAGCCGCAAGTGGGGCCGGGGGTCGCGGCACTCGCCGCGCCCCCTTCTTCTGTCTCTACATTAAGGGCAGACGCGGCGGGAGATAAGACCCCGAGTTGGGTCTAGATCCTGCCGCGCTTAGCGCATTTAGTGCGCTTTACATTTAAGCGTTTTGGTAACCTTCTGCACTTACCAGTATCCACAGGCAAAAGCCGGATACCTGCACATGGTGGTGTTTTTATGCATGCCTTTTCCCTTTCCCAGCATGCTGCCCACTTCCTCTCTTCCCAGCATGCATTGTTTCTTTTTGTTGAACGCATGTTCTTTATTCAATGTTATACTCTTTTCCCCAATCCAAGATGGTGGTGTTTCTACTTCCTGTTTCCTACTTCCTGTGTAGGGGTATATAAGGGGAATTCAGCTGCTTGTTCATTGCGTTGCAACACTCCTTTGGCGGTAGTCACGCTCCGGCTGGTTTCTTCTTGTGAATCCAGTATTTCCTGACCTGTCTTCGTCTCCAGGCTTCCTGTACTCTCGGATCCGCAGTGCTAACGCCCTTGTGTCCTCCTTATGTTTCAGGGAGTTCCTGTTGGAGGTTTTTTACCCTATTGGGGTTTTTCCTCTGGGACTCCTTCTGGAGGGCACGGACTGTAGTGGCTTGCTATTGTCAAACAGCACCGTGGCTACCGGAAGGGGTCGCCCCTACCTCGGCCAGAGCAGTGAAAACCGTGACAGATTGCAACGCCCACAAATCCAGTTGCAGTCCGGAACCATGGATAATCCAGTAGCAAATACGGAACCCACCAGTCAGACCCTGCTCATGACAATACAACAACAGGCTCAAGAACTCCAACAGCTACGTACTGAAAATACAGTCTATCGACGAGCCTTTGCATCCAGGACCACTGATGTCCCCTCAGTATCTGCCACTACACCTCGTTTCTCCGGGGAGCCTAACAAATTGAGAGAATTCCTGGATGCCTTGACGGTTTACTTTGCCTTTCGCCCCTCGCAATTCGTGCAAGACAAGACCAAGGTGGGGTATTTGATTAGCGCCTTATCGGGGCCAGCCTTGGCTTGGGCCACTCCTTTAGTGACAAGAAATGATCCCTGCCTGTCTAATTATTCCGCCTTTGTCACTACCTTTAAACAGATGTTTGAGTGCCCCGGACTCGAGGCTTCAGCAGAAGAAGCTCTTTGCGATATCCAACAAGGGAATCAAGATGTATTACAATACATCACCTGTTTCAGACAATTAGCAGCAGAAACGTCCTGGGTGGAACGTACCTTGGTGACACTGTTCCGCAGAGGTCTCAGAGAGGACATTAAGGACGAACTGGTGCACTCTGCTAGAATAGAGAACCTTAAAGGATTGATGGATCAGACTCTGACGATAGAATATCGGTTGAATGAACGAAGAATGGAGAAAAGGAAGAGTCGTTTGCCATCACACTCAGTGACATCTTGCACCTTCTCTCATCGTACCGAGGAAGTCCGTCCTGAAACTAAGGGGGCTACCGAGGAAGAGCCAATGCAAATTGATACGGCTCGAGGACCTTTATCAGCTAGCAAAAGAGAACACAGACGAAGAAAGGGACTTTGTCTATATTGTGGTGCAGCTGGTCACCTAATTCGCACCTGTCCGATTCGTCCAACCAAGCCTTTGGGAAACGCCAACTCCCGTCTTCAGTGAGAAGGGTGAGGACGGGATATCGTGAAATACCTTCCATTTGTTCTTCCAGGGAGGAAGGAACTGCTCATTTTCTTTTACCAGTTATCCTTCACTTGACTGATGGCCGAGAAGAAAGAACCCTGGCTTTATTGGACTGCGGAGCCAGTGGCATCTATTTAGATGAAGCGTGGGCCAAAGAACGACAGATAGCACAAATACCTAAGGAAGTACCAGAACAAGTACACACGGTGGATGGGTCACTCTTGGCCTCAGGACCCGTACAATATACCACCCCTACTTTCTGCCTACAGTTTGGGAAACACCAAGAAAACCTTTCGTTTGATTTAATTTCATCGCCACACCACGTCATGATCCTGGGAATTCCATGGCTCACACAACACAACCCCTATATCAACTGGGAAACAAGAACTATTTCTTTATCCTCTCACTTTTGCCAGCACCACTGCTACCTAACAGGGGATTATTGGTCCCCAAAAGGTCTTCTAACCGCACCCCCTAAGGTGGGATGCTCTATTAACGTCCTACAGGGAGTTCCCAGGCAGTATCAGGAATATGCCGACGTATTCCAGAAGCCAGAAAAACCTGAACTGCCACCCCATAGAGAATACAATTGCACCATTCCTTTAGAACCAAATACAGTGGTTCCTTTCGGGCGAATGTACTCTCTCACAGAACCTGAGAAGCAGATTCTTAAGGAATACCTTGATGAGAATCTACAGAGCGGGTTGATTGCTCCCTCCTCTTCACCTGCAGGGGCTCCTCTCTTCTTTGTTCCTAAGAAGACTAAAGATTTGCGTCCCTGTATTGATTTTAGAGGATTAAACAAGATCACTATTAAGGATCGGTACCCGTTACCCCTCATTAAGGACATCCTAGAAGCAGTCAGAGGGGCAAAAAGATTCACCAAGCTGGATCTCAGAGGAGCCTACCATCTTTTAAGAATTAAAGAAGGTGATGAGTGGAAGACCGCTTTTAGAACACCTTTTGGTCACTACGAATATCGAGTAATGCCATTCGGACTCACCAATGCCCCTTCCATTATTCAAAGGTTCATGGATTCTATCTTTTCCGTTCTTTTGCAACAAACAGTAGTGGTTTATCTCGACGATATTTTAATTTTTTCTGTTCAACCAGAGGAACACTCTAAGCATGTTCGCCAAGTTCTAGAGCGACTCCGAAAACACCATTTATTCTGCAAGCCGGAAAAGTGTGAGTTTGACCAGACAGAAGTAAAATACTTGGGGTATTGCATTAACCAAACCGGAGTCGCCATGGATTCAGACAAGGTGCAAGCTATATTGAATTGGCCATCTCCTTCTTCCATCAAGGAGACTCAGTGTTTTTTGGGATTAGCCAACTTCTATCGACAATTCATAGCAGACTTTGCACAGAGAACCAGCTAAATTACTCAAACCCTTAAAAAAGACCATCTAAAGAAGGGCTTTTGTTGGACACAAGACGCAGAGTTAGCCTTTCAAGACTTAAAGAAAGCCTTTATTCAAGCCCCCATTTTACGACACCCAGACACCAACAAACAATTCATTGTGGTCGCAGACGCATCCGAAAGAGCCATTGGGGCTGCCTTACTGCAAAGACAAGACGATGATGATCTAGAGCACCCGGTATTCTACCTTTCCCATATCTTATCTGACTCAGAACGGAACTATTCCGTGCTAGAACGTGAATTACTCACCTTAAAGACCCCATGCACAGAATGGAGACACTTTCTGATGGGCTCGAAAGAACCCTTTGAAGCCCGGACAGACCACAGAAATCTACAGTGCTTAAGAAACTTTCAGTGTCAGAATAGCCAGCAGGCTCGATGGGCTTTCTTTTTCAGCCAATATGACTTTTATATCACATACATCCCTGGTTCGCAGAACATCCTGGCGGATGCCTTGTCCCGACGTTACCCTGAGTGCAGTGATTCTCCTGTTCAGAACCTATTTGACAATAACAAAATCATTGGTTTAGTACAGACTTTTTTAGACCAAGTCAGGGCCGAATATGCCTGTCTGGAAGACACAGAATTGAATAAGTTGCGGCCGCAACTTCATATAGATCAACGGTATTACTATCATGATAAGGCCCTGTTCTTACCCACTAAACTAGTACAAACTGAAGCCTTACGTATGTTCCATGATTCCCCCATCGCAGGTCATCGAGGAATGAAAGCTACTCAAGAACTACTGCTTCGCTCCGTCTGGTGGCCAACTCTCAAGACAGATACGGAAGAATATGTATCATCCTGTCCTATATGTGCTCAAGCCAAGACACCCCGTACTAAACCAGTAGGTTTACTTCGCCCACTACCAGTTCCCCCAGGTCCATGGCACACCATCTCCACAGATTTCATGTGCTCATTACCCTCTTCAATGGGAAATCACGTAATAATGGTAACCGTGGACTCCTTCACTAAGATGGCTCATTACACGGCCTTAAGAAAGTTGCCAACGGCAAAAGGTTTAGGTCAAATCTTTACACAAGAAATCTCAGGTCATTATATCAGATAGGGGTCCTCAATATATCTCCCGATTCTGGAAACAATTCTGTAAGACCTTGGGAATCGAAGTTGCCTTATCATCAGGGTTCCATCCTCAAACTAACGGACAGACGGAACGACTCAATCAAGGCTTCGAACAATATTTACATAGTTTCTGCAATGCTACACAGAGTAATTGGGCTACCTATTTACCGCTTGCAGAATTCTCCTACAACAACTCCATACACAGCGCCTCGAAGGTCTCCCCTTTCTATGGCTCCTACGGTTTCCATCCTAAGGCCTTTCCGACTCCCCTGAAAGATACTTCCAATCTTCCTGCCATCTCCTCCTATGTCCGACAACTACGAGGTGTCCAACGTGTTATCCATTCCAACCTTGTGGCCACTAAGTCTCGCATGAAGAGGGTAGCTGATAAGAGACGTTGTGAGTCTCCTCACTATCAGGTCCATGATAAAGTTTGGCTCTCCTCTAGATTCCTACCTCTCCGACTCACTCAGAACAAATTCAAGCCCCGTTTTATGGTCCCTTCCTGATTCTCAAAAAGATTAACCCAGTGTCTGTGCGTCTTCGCCTGCCCCGGACGTGGAAGATACACCCTGTTTTCCATGTCTCTCAACTTAAACCTTACCTTCCTGATCCTTTTCACAGACAATTCTCCTGTCCTCCCCCTCTGTTGGTTGTTAATGTGCCCGAATACGAGGTCCAGGACATCTGTGACTCTCGGTTTTTCCATGGGCGCCTCCAATATCTTATTCATTGGAAAGGCTACCCTATGAGTGAGTGTTCCTGGGAGGATGCCCCTTCAGTTCATGCCCCTCTTTTGGTCCGTCGCTTTTTCCGACTCTTCCCTCACAAACCTGGGGCCTCGGGGGGGGACCTACTGTTGCGGCGCGGCGGCCGCGGCGCGGCATTTGATAAAGACCGCGGTCTGCGTGCGGGCCGTGGGGGAAGCCGCGGCCTGCATGCAGACTGCGGGGGAAGTCGCGGCTTGCGGCCGGGTCGCGGGGGAAGCCGTGAGTCCGGCCGGGGGTTGTGGCACTCGCCGCGCCCCCTTCTTCTGTCTCTACATTAAGGGCTGATGCGGCGGGAGATAAGACCCCGAGTTGGGTCTAGATCCTGCCGCGCTTAGCACATTTAGTGCGCTTTACATTTAAGCGTTTTGGTAACCTTCTGCACTTACCAGTATCCACAGGCAAAAGCCGGATACCTGCACATGGTGGTGTTTTTATGCATGCCTTTTCCCTTTCCCAGCATGCTGCCCACTTCCTCTCTTCCCAGCATGCATTGTTTCTTTTTGTTGAACGCATGTTCTTTATTCAATGTTATACTCTTTTCCCCAATCCAATATGGTGGTGTTTCTACTTCCTGTTTCCTACTTCCTGTCTAGGGGTATATAAGGGGAATTCAGCTGCTTGTTCATTGCGTTGCAACACTCCTTTGGTGGTAGTCACGCTCCGGCTGGTTTCTTCTTGTGAATCCAGTATTTCCTGACCTGTCTTCGTTTCCAGGCTTCCTGTACTCTCGGATCCGCAGTGCTAACGCCCTTGTGTCCTCCTTATGTTTCAGGGAGTTCCTGTTGGAGGTTTTTTACCCTATTGGGGTTTTTCCTCTGGGACTCCTTCTGGAGGGCACGGACTGTAGTGGCTTGCTATTGTCAAACAGAACCGTGGCTACCGGAAGGGGTCGCCCCTACCTCGGCCAGAGCAGAACCTGCCGGAACCGGGGTCGTTCCCCAACCCTCATCAACTTCAACGGTAAGCCCAGTGAAAACCGTGACAGTTTCCATGTCTCATCATGAAACACAAAACCTCCTCAATTTTGGCCATGAAGATATTAGCATACGATGGTGCTCCAGGAAAATCCATTCATGTTCCAATCTTTTCAATAAAAAGTTGTTGTGCCACTGAAAGTAACTGTGAAATAAAGAAAAATGTAAAAGCTCCATAAAGAACACTTTATTAGCACCTATTTCACTTTGTTTCAGTGGGGCCCACTCCACTTCTTCCATCCCTTCATTATGTGGAATTAAAGTATATAAAACATTGACATCAATTGTACATAGTCACCATTCTGACGTCTTCTTTGGGCAGCTGAAGAATTATGTTAAGGAAAGCTGTAGTATCTTTAATATACGATTGCCACTGGTGAACATTATGTTGTAAGAAATGACTCAGATACAGTCCAATGGGTTCATGTATGGACCCACAGCCTGATGCTATAGGTCAGAATGGACAGTACACTATAGTCAGCGATACTCCACTCTGAATCCAGGCATCCAGTAAGCAATGTAGCACAAGCCCAGAGTTGGAGCCACATTGCTCTGTGCTGCATTGCAGTGGTGTCAACACAAACTGAGGAGTACTGCAAGCGTGGGCACATCTGAAGGCATAGTATATGCTGAGGAATACTCCTAGCCACTTATGTGGCACCCCTGATTGGCACCTATGCACAGGAGGGTCCTTGGAAGAGCCTAGATGACTCTCCACACTCATCTGAAAACATTTGAGCAGAAGAAAACTGGTAAGTCTAATAGGTAGCTATTAATATTATTGCATTTATGTGTTTAAAGTGTTGTCAGTCATCTCTCCAGTTTATTGTTTTTATATAATGTTTTAGTTGCCTGTTCTATATGTTGTCCTGTGAAATGAATCAACTGAAAGATTGCTCAGTTGCTTTTTGTAATATATAAATAATACTGTTTTTTATGTAAAAGTACTGTTATGTTGGCACAATGGAAATGCACATTGAGATCCCACAATTATTTGTTTTTAAACCCTTTTTCATAAACTTTGAATATTTTTATTCCAACGTATATTAACTTTGTCTGCCATTTGTAATTTAACATTGAGACTGAGATACAATTTTTTTGGGGCCGATCTGCGGAGAAACTGCGTGGCTCAGCACTGCCCCCATGTAAACTTGTGAAGTAACTGCGGATCTGAAAAACAATGGAAAAAAAAATACTCACACACCAAAACCTGATGCAGCATGGGGTTGGGTGCATGCAGGGAAGTTGGCTGCAGGCCAAGACCAGCAGCCAACCCTTGCCGCATGTACATGGTGGTGGTTGTATTCAGGTGCAGTAATTAGATATTACTTTAAAATAAAAAAAATAAAAAAAATTGACTGACAAAAATAAAGGTTACAGGGATGCCATAGTTAGGATGACTTTTCACCCATATAAAACCACAGAAATTCAGCAGATATAGTCAGACTTTCAGTTATACTTATGTTAAGAAACTATAACTTGTGGCCTAAAGTTACTTACGGCACAAGTTATAGCTTCTTCAGATAAGTCATAACTATAAGTATAACTATAACATATAAAGATATATATATATATATATGTATATAATCAGTAATCATATTTTCAAACTTCTTCCAGGTACAATATCTTTTTTTGCCAACTTACGTGTATGTATTTTCAAACTTCTTCCAGGTACAATATCTTTTTTTGCCTGACACTGTATGAGTTAATATCCCTACAGTACATGTAATGGTGTTGTTTTGCAATTCTATAACCCTTTTTAAGCATTTTGTGGTGCTATGATTGTCTTTAGGTTTCTGTGCCTCAATTCTAAGACAGACTTTGTGAATTGAAGCCTTTGCATTTTTTTATAAACTATAAGTGAAGATTGTTGTACTATTTGGACAACACCAAACGACTGTTAAAAAAATTATAGCTTTTTTAACAACCCCATGTTGAAGTGTCACAAACTGCCTGCCACCTTACAGTGCCTCCTAGTACAAGTACACACTTCAATGATGAACACAAAGTAGAAATCCAGTTGGAATGTGATCAATACACAACCCACTGACCAATACTGAGTAGGAAGTGTTTTAATGTCAAAATTGGTCCAAACCCTCTTTCAATAAATAAATAACACACTCAAACTAACACTAACAAACATGGGATGGACTTTAATATGTTTATTTCTATAACTCAAGTCTAGTGCATAACACATGAATGGTAACCACACAGAATCAGAAAATAAATGCAATAATGCATGTACTTTCCAGCAAAAACACTATGCACACTCCAAACATGGTTAGCAAGTTCCTAGCATCCTAACGTCCTATCACTACTTACAAGTACAGTGCTAAATTGTAGCAGAAACAAAATACGATAAGCCTATATATCAACTTTCCTGAGTTGGATTGCACAGCATACCTTATCTCAGTAAAAATAGCAGTTGTGCTGTTCTTTATCACAGCTCCTGCCCAGGAATGATAAGCAGTTCAAGACTGAAGGCTACTTCTCTGCACTGCTCCTGGAGCAGCTATGGACCAAGGATGGTTATCACTACAAACCAGCATGTCCCCTAGAGTGAAACCCTTCCAAATGATGTTCAGATACCTGTTTTTTAAGGTATTTCATTGCCAATTGTATCTCATATTTATAACATGAAACAGTACTTGCAGACACTGAAGCATCAACAAGGCTAATGGTGATCAGTGTATCATTTCGATTCACATGTAGATAATATGCTCCAATAACTAAAACAATCAAAACATGTCAACCACTAATGTAAGTGTCCATGATGTTATGGCAAAACCCACAACAACAAAAAAATTAAATGTGTCAGTCTAGATGGTAGGCACACATACTAACACTTTTGCTCATGTCTAAATCTTCATACTTTCTATCAAAAAGACATTTAAGTATGTGCAAATAAGCACATAATAAAAATAGAAGAGGTCTAAATGGGCCTTGACACAGTGCTCACAACACAAGGGTAGATGAATTCTTAATAATATCAACATTTGTCTTAGTAAAAGTTTATTTTTTCTTGCAAAGGTATTCTATGCTATGAGAAACTGGATTACTGATTGACTAGGGTGTGACTAGGATGTGAGCCCTGGTCAAGCAACAACCTAAATCCTTGTCAGGGCAAGACACAAGCAACCCCCAAATGAACCTGTGTTCAATCTCCTGGTAGTTTGGCACACAGCAGTCAGGCAAAATCTCATACTAAGTTACAAACATAGATCAGAATGTAATAAACAAAACAAGACAACAATGACAAAAATCCAATCAGTAGAACTGGAGTTATGAAATTTTAAAGAATAAAGTGTAAAATAGCCACGGTTGTTGCTTTGTGCTTTTAGGTGCTACCGGGATGTGCTGGATGGGTCAAATTCAAAAGTTCAGACCAACTACGATGGAGTACAGGCCCGATGTAGTCCCAGATTAGTCCTGCTGAAATTTGACCTTTTCAAGTAATGTGCAAGAGTCTTGTTTGCATTGCAGAGGACCACGAGGAGCAAGGACTGCATTGAAGGAGGCTGTCGGTGTGACATGAAGAGCAGGCGGGTTTTTGCAGACGGGTGGTCTGGAGCTTCATGTTGGGGGTCAACTGTGGGCGGTCTATGCTGCAGGGCAAAGAGACGGCCTGGCGGTGATTCGCACTGATTTTCGGTGAGAGTGGCAATTCTTGGTGCAAAAATGCCTTTTTGAGGTTGTGAAGAACCCAAAAGCTTGATTTAAGCACGCTGAGGCACACCAAGGATCCAGAACATGAGGAGCACCACTTGGGGGTGAGGACTTGCTACAGCTGGGTCCTGGAGCTGTTTGGTGAGCCTTTTATGTTCCTGAGGCTCAGATCAGGAGGCCAGCAGAATAGCTCTTAGAGTCACTCTGGGGTCCTGGGGTCAAGATGAGGTTGCAGGTCCTTTTCTTCCTCCCAGGCAAGTCAGCAGCAGGGTAGTAGCTCCTTCAGAGTAGCAGTCTAGCAGAGTGGTAGACTTGTAGCAGCACAGCAGTCCTTCTTCCTGGCAGACTATTCACAGGTGCAAATGTGTACTGAAGAGTTGTTGCCTGAGGTCCTAGATTTACACCAGGTGTCCTAGTTCTGGAAGGTGGGGGAAGTTTCTAGACAGTGACTTAAAAGTGCATGGAACTTCCTGCCTCCCCTGTCCTGCCTCCAAACTGGCTAAAGTGACAATGCAGGGTTGTTAGGCCCTTTGTGTGAAGGTAGAGCACAGGATATTCAGTTGTAAGTGGGGCTGTGCTCAGCTCTGCCCCCTCATCCTGCCAGCAGATGGCCCATTCAGGCACACCCAATCTCTCTATTGTGTGACTGTTTGGAAGGAAATCACTAAGTCTAACTGTCAGTTATACCCAGTCATGTGACCCAGGCCAGGAACAAAAGGGCTAATGACAGAAAAATGTCAACTTTCTAAAAGTGGCTTTTTTATTATTGTGATCCCCAACATTAGCATTAAATAGGACTACTCACAACCATTCAAAATACACCAAACACAATATAGGTATCAGCTCTCATTTGGAAATTACAGCTTATTAAATGTAGTAAGGAATCCTCAATGTTCTCCTATGGGAGGGATAGACCTCACAGTAGTGAAAAGCACATTTAGGAGTTTTTACCACCAGGATATGTAAAACCTAAAAGTATGTGTCCAACCTTTTAATTACACAGCACCCTGCCCTATAGGCCACCTAGGGTCTGCTTTGGGGTGACATATGGGATAAAAGTAGAGTTTAAGGCTTGGCAAGGGGTTTTTATTGCCAAGTTGACATGGCCATATAAAACTGCATTCAGGCTACAGTAGCAAGCATGGGACATGTTTTAAGGTGCTTTCTGAGGGGATGACACATTACGTGCTGCATTCCCACTGGTAGCATTTAATTTACAGGCCCTGGGTAAATGATATGCCACTCTACAAGGGAGTTACGAGTAAATTAAATATGCCTATTCAGTATAAGCCAATCAAACCATTTTTAGAGAGAGGGCACAAGCACTTTAGTACTGGTTAACAGTGGTAAAGTGCACAGTGTTGTAAGGACAACAAAAACTAATTCAGTAAAAAAATTGAAGGTAAAAGCAAAACGTTTAGGGATGACCTTACAGAGAGAGCCTGGTCCAATATATGCACATTAAATTTAGGGCTTAGCACTCATCATTTCTTTGTTATGTCTACATTCTTTTTCAGCAACAGAGCTCGCATTACACCACAAGAGCAGGTGAGCACCTGAACTTTCTACAACCATTAAGGGGGAGGAACTTTATAGCAGTATGAAGAGCACATCACCCAGAGATTAACTTGTTCTGCAGCTAAAGTAGTCTAGAAGGAGACTGTAGAGCCCACCGAGGAGGTGTTAGAAATGGACATTGCATGCTACCAGTATGTAGACTGTGGGGCTTTTCTTGGCCAAGAGGAAAAGGTAGCAGTAGGGTCCCAGAAGCAAGTCCCACCATCATCTTGTCCTGCTCCCTCTCACATATTACTCCAGAGGTCTGCATACCAAGGGGTTCTCCAGCTGACTCCCTGCTCACCTTCTCCTCCTCTACCAAGTGCTCTCCAAGAACATCAGTAGCAGAGGGAGTCTTTCACTCCAGACAGTCATGAGTCCTCATGTGTTCATCTCACCCACCCTCATCAATATGTAACAGTTGCTGCTCTCCAAGAGAACAAGATTAATATAGGTGATCATCAGGTAGTGCTAATGCTGTCGTGGTTAAGTTGGAGCCCAAGGAAAAACAGGATCTTAAGCACCAACCCAGGCCTCAAACCTTGACATTCCATCTAGGTTGAGGGTTTTACCTGTCAATGTTATTTGTACACTTGGCTTTGTTTTAGAACTTTTCACTATTTTGAATAACATTTTGAAATCCTTTTCCCTTTCTATCTAAATCTTCTTCCTAATGTTTCCGATGTATTTTTAGGATTTTCCCACCCCTCTGGAAATTCTTTTTACCCATCTGCCGAACTACTTTATTTTAGTTTGTTTGACCCAATTCTATTGACTGCCCCCAAAATATTCATAACTCATATCCATGCATATCCAAATCTAATACAAAAAACATATTTTAGTGTGTATATTGTATTTTATGGGTAAGTTGCTGTGAATGTAAATGTACGCAATTGTATGCTATTAATGTGAAACTGCAAGACATATGCATGGATTTATATATAAAACTTGTGTATACAATTTCCACAAATAATTTATATAGCAATACAGACATTGAAGCACAGACAAGTGATGGTGTGATGCTATAAAGTTGTATTTGCAAAGGTGCTCACATTTAAGAATATTTTAATGTAAGATTTGTTACAGGTACTTACACATTTACTTCAAAACGTGTTTGAGTGAGTGACATATAGAGGCCGAAGTATTGCAATTTTGCAATTTGGGTATTGGTGTTAATTCCCCCAGAGGTTGGCGGGGGCTAGGGAGTTATATCCAGCTACTCAAAACTGGTTGCCCTGGAAGTTGTGGTTGAGATTATGAAAGTGGTTGTGGTTGAGGTGGAGGAGGAAGGCTTGCAGGAGGAGATGGTCAGTTTGTGGGTAGTGCAGGTAGATTACCTTCTAGGATTGTGGTTGGTGTGGACCTGACATATTGATCTGATGCCTTAATTGAGTCCTGTGCATTCCTTAAACATTAGCACTTGTTTACTCTTGTTTAATACATGCATGATCAATGCATGTTGCATTACACTATCCTCCTTCAAACAACCAAGATATTCATGTTGAAACTTTGCCATGCCTTTGGAACATTTGTGAACATTCTCCAAGGTACTGGACTGCCTGTCATACATTTGAGGGATTGGCAGCAGGTTGATCGGCACTGGGCGGAGTGCTATATGGGAGGTGAGGAGAGGGAAGAATGATGAATGGGAGAAATTTGCTCCTCATCTGGGTTGCCTTCTCCCTCATATGATCAAGAGACCAGAGTTGTACTTGAAGGGAAGGAGTATGTAGGTGAGTCATCTGAGGTACATATTGACTGAAGGCTATGTGAAGGTGGCCCCGCATAGCCCAAGAAAAGTATAAGTGGCTAATTTTTGCTATTTGGGGTAGTTCGCTCTTAGGGCTCCATAACGTTTTTCCACAGATGGTATCCATACCAAATATAGGTAAATTTTTCCAATATCCTCTGGATTCTAAAGGTACCTAGAATTTGTGTATTCCCCTGGAGGGGACCGAGAAAATAGGCAAAATATAAATACATTTTAAGATTTTGGGGAAAAATAGGAAAAAGTGCTCCAGACAAAGACCCTCATTACAAGTGTGGTGGTCTCAAGACCCTCAAGGCCCTGTCTGGATGGTCTGACCGCCCTATTATGACTGTGGCACATGGGCCACGGTCCGAACGCTAGCACTGCCAGGTTGCCGCCTGTCAACAGCCTGGAGGTCTTGGCGGTCGCAATCTGCCAGGGCAGTGCTGGGGATTACGAGTCCCCTTTCTGACATGCAAAGGCTGGCAGAAAGGGGGCATCGGGGTCCCCATGGGGGCCCCTGCAATGCCCATGCAACTTGCATGGGCAGTGCAGGGGCCCCCATGGACAGCCCATCGCGCATATAACTGCCCGAATTACGGGCAGTGAAATGCACGACAGGTGCTGTTGCACGCGATGTACCACAACATTGCCACCAGATCGATTACGAGCCGGCGTCAATGTTGTGGTGAGTTTTCCGCTGGGCCAGCAGTCGGAAACGCTGTTTTCATTTGCTGGCCCAGTGGAAAACTCCTAATAGGGCGGCCAGCATACTGCCAGCACTGGCGGTATGCTGGCTGCAGTGGCTTCAGCGGTCTACAAAACAGTCTGCTGAAGCCGTAATGAGGGCCAAAGTGTCTGTTTTTTTCTGAAAAATTGCATCAACGGATGGTTTGCTGTGCTAAAGTCACGATGTTTACAGCTTTCAGGAACATGCAGAGCTAAATAAAAAACTTAGGGCCAGATGTAGGAAGCCTTTTGCGCCTCGCAAACGGCGAAAAACGCAGTTTGCGAGGCGCAAAAGGCCTTACGCAATGCAGAGTCACATTTTGCGAGTGGGTACCGACTCGCAAAATGTGATTCCGACTCGCAAATTGGAAGGGGTGTTACCTTCCTATTTGCGACCGCATCGCGATGTTGAGTTGCTTTGTTACCGCGAAAGCGGTCGCAAACCAACTCGCAGTTGATGGTAACTCATTCGCAAAAGGGAAGGGGTATCCATGGGACCCCTTCCCCTTTGTGAATGCCACAAAAAAGTATTTTTCTGAGCAGGCAGTGGCCCTATGGACCACTGCCTACTCTGAAAAAAACGAAACTAAATGGTTTCGGTATTTTTTCTTTTTGCAGCTTGTTTTCCTTTAAGGAAAACGGGCTGCAAAAAAAAAAAAAAAAAATGCTTTATTTAAAAGCAGTCACAGACATGGTGGTCTGCTGTCTCCAGCAGGCCACCATCCCTGTGAGTGCCTAGACTCGCTATGGGGTCGCAAACTGCAACCCACCTCCTTAATATTCATGAAGTGGGTCTTTGCGACCCCATAGCGAGTCGCAGAAGGCGTCTGAGACACCTTTCTGCATTTCATTTTGTGAGTTGCAAATTGCGAGTCGCTAGTACTCGCAATTTGCAACTCGCAAAATGAAACCTACCTACATCTGGCCCTTAATTTTTTACCACACATTTTTCATTTTTCAAAGAGGCGGCCTATTTTTCCTGTTTTTCCTGCTCTCAACCTAATTCCAGTTTATAGTAGAAACAAATCTGTGATACAGGAAAGCTATAGATTTCTGAAACGTAGAGAACATTCTGAATTCAGCAAGGGCTCATATGTGTAGATCTATTAAGGTTATCCCAAAGGCACCAACTGTTGAAATAAAGAAATATTGAAAATGAGTAGGGAAAAAACTGCCATTTGTGACAGTTTTGATCTGCAACTTTTTAACACAATCCCCAATTTAAAAAAACAATATACCATTACATCCACTAGACACTTCTGGTTACATTGATATATAGCGCTTGTAGGTTCTCCAAGAACTCAAGCTACCCAGAGCCAACAACTGACTTGTACCTTACAATGTTTTTTCATTGTGTACCAAGTTTTGACCAATCCCCTTGCAATGGTACTTCCATTGACCTCGGTTTGATCTGTTCCTATTGAGGGCACTAAGTCCAATGACACAAGTGGGGCAGTGTTTTTACCAGCACAAGTGGGGAAAAGCTGGGTGGTACATATTTTGTGGATTCCTGCAGATTTCTGACGTTTTCATCACAGAAATGTAAGCAAAATGTGTAGTTTCAGGCACAGTTTGAGGTTTGCAGGGCATTGTGAGTAGGAAACCCTCAAGGCACACTACCCTGGAATCCCCTGGCTCTCTAGTTTTAAAAAATGTCTGCGGTTGGTAGGTTTCCATGGCTGGCAGCCAAGCAGGGCCCCAAATCCAGCATCTGCCCCTATTGCTGATCCTTCTATGTAGCGCTTTAGGGCCTTTTGTGTCCAAGTCTCTTAGCCCATCTACACTAGCTTAGTACCATTTTTATCAGGAAACATGGGGTAATGCTATTTGGTAGGACATTTCTGGCTTCTCACAGAAATGTGAGGAAAACGTGTAATTGTAGTCAAAGTTTGAGGTTTGTAGGGCATTCTAGGTTAGAAAATCTTGTGAAATACAGATGAAGCACACCACCCTGGAAATCCACGAATGTCTACTTTTCAAAACTGTCTCAGTATGGTAGGTTGAATACCTGATCTGGGTGGGGGAAGAGCACAGGCCCATGCCCAGGGGGACGCCACTCCACCCCAAATAATTTGCATGAATGCAGTCCCTAGTCTAGTAGGCTTTGAGGCTAATCGCTCCATCTGCCCTAGGTGGAGGGGACAGTGAGGGTGGGGCCATGGCCTTGGCCATGGTGGGCAGTCCACACCCCTGTATTTAAAACATGCTTTACCTAAGATCTAGTGAGTTTTCTGCACCCCCAGGGGGCAGATCCGGGGTAATTACCACTATGCACCTCCCAGAGGGCAGAAAGACTGAATCAAGCCCTTGCCTAAAGGGGTTGATCCCCCATCCCTTGTGCCTAGTAAGTGAATCCCTGCTTTGGGATCGGTGTCCTGTGGCTAACCCCAAGCAGGGATCTACTGGGTAGAAGTACCATTGGAAAGGGGAAATTCCCCCCTTTCCAGTGATACCTCTCCCACAGCAATCAGTGCTTTGGGGGCTAAGACATGTCAATGGAGCACTAATGCACTGGAAGTAAACCGTCCAAAGACATCCATACAAACGTGTGTGTGTGTGTGTGTGTGTGTGCAGACACCCTCCCCTCACACAAGTGTAGTTGCATGTCAGAATATTTATATCAAAAATGTTTAACATAATAAGCCAACCCTATAATCCTCAAGGAATCTGGGTATACTGTAGATACAACATATGTGTACTGCTAACAAAGGCCATTCAAATTCATACATTATAAGAATTAGCATCTAACATCAATTCATAATATAGATGAGTTAAGAAAAGGATAAACAAAGAAAAAGATTTCAAAAAAAGCATATAGACAGTTATATTATTACTATTATTATCATTTATTAATATATCAGACCAGAATAGTTGCAGTAGTCAAAACCTTGATCCCCCAATGCCCAAATATTCCTGACAACCAAGACCAGATGCCACTCAAGATAAATTCAAAGTCACTTTGAATCTCATGTAATTTTTTCACACTACCCTTAATGTGATCTATCTGCAAATATATACTATTGAAAGCATCCAGGAGGCATGAACAACACACAGAGCCTAATAGAGATAGCACAGATCGCCCTGTGGCTGCAAGGATGTAATCTAAGGCCATTCTATTCTGAAACACCATGATAGTCTGAGCATCTATCTGACCTGTTATCAAACCTAGAGAAATGGCAGTGGAGTTGGCTACTTCTTTCAATGTTTGAGCGTTGTGTCTAATCTGTCGGATTGCATGTCCTATGCCATAGAGAATAAAAGGGATTAAAATCTGTTTGTTTTAAAGACTTTGCAGCACCCCTGCTGGTGTTGAGGAGGATGAACAGCAGAGTGTCTGATAGCAGGGATGATGTAGCCAGGGTGACAGACCCCAATACATTCTTGGGGCAGCCATGGATAGGCTCTCTTGCCGCAGAAAAAAATGTGCATAGTTTCTTTGACTTTCACACTTGAGAAACAGCATGCCAACTGGAAGACGATGTTCATAGGGAGGTTGCGTCGTGGTGGATAAGCTCTATAAAAATGTCACGCTCACTTTGACCCTAAAGAACTCCAGTTAGTTCTTTTTTGATGATCATACAACTAACCTCTTTCGGAAAGGGCCAAATGAGTAACAATGGCGTGATAATGACCTGTGAGATTGTTGTACTCTTCCAAGCCTTGCAAAGATTGAGGGGAGGTGCCAGAACATTTGGGCAGTCTGTGCCTTTGATAATACAGATGAAGGCAAGTCTTATTTGTTCTAAGGGGCACTGCGATCAAAGGCACCCCCCCTACATCAGAAGGCAAGTGTGTACAGATGCAGAAGGTGAAAGTAGGAGAAGCATGCCCCACAAGGCATGGCAGCAGATGCTCCAACACTGCCAACCCCTCCCCCTGGTGCAATAATGATGTCAGCACATGCATGGAGCATCAAAGTCATCAGAAGAAACCAGGACAAACCGGAAGCCATATTTTTTCATCGCATTGTGGGACCAAGAACTTTTTCTGGTAGGTCTGCTTGCTAGGGGAGGGATTGGGTTCAAGAGGCACACAGAGAGAAAGGAAAAAGTTTTTTCCTTTCCCCCAGTGTCTCTCTTCAGTGCATTACTGCTGCAGGATCACAGCAGGGACTGCAATCACGTAGCAGGAATGTACCCACTAGACACTAGTGATGTATTTTCAGTGCAGGGAGTTGACCCTTAGGCAAGGATCCCTACCCAAAAGACTTGGGCAGATGTTTTGGCAGTTTCCACTCCCAGGGGCAAATTGGCTATTTTTTTACGTCAATAAACTCCCATGGAAGGAGTGGAAAGCCACTAGATTCCAGGGATTGTCTTCTAAATATTTCTTATTGAGAGTGACCCCTTGGGCAAAGTTTGCACCCCTTCAAGGATGCCATTTTTCTTTGTTTCAGCCCTCCCTCGGGGCAGATAGGCCATTTGTTAGACTGATCTGCCCCCAAGGGCCTGGAAAACCACTAGACACTAGGGATTAGAAAATTATGCATGTTGGGGAGTAATCAATAGTGCAAGGGATGCTCCCCATTTTGGAAATGGTATTTCCTTTGTTTTACCCCCCCAATGCAGATAAGCAATGTTTTAGGCCGATCTGCTTCCAGGTGGGGGTGGAGGCGTATAACCACTAACACCAGGGAAATAGTATTTGTGTATGTGGGGAAAAGGTAACTTGGGCAAGGGTCACTCTCCATTTTGAAACTGGCATGCCCTTTGTTTTCTGCACCCCCCCACTCATAATCACTAGACACCAGGAAATTTGTATTTGTATATGTTGCAGGGGAGTCACCTTGGACAAAGGTCTCTTCCCATTTTGAAGTATGTGGATTGGTGTGTGGCTGGCAGCGTATATGGCTGGCATTTCGCTGGCTTTGTGTTTGTGCACTGGCATTTAGCAGGTGGTGTATATGGCTGGCATGTATGAAAACTGCCATTTAGCTGGCTGTGTGTGTAGACTGGTTTGTGGCTGGCTGTGTGTGTGTGTGTATGTGTGTGTGTGGGCTGGCGTCTGGCTGGAAGTGTGTGTGGCTGGTGTTTGGCTGGCAGTCTGTGTTGACCAGCATCTGGCTGGCAATGTACGTGTGTCTGTGTGTGGCTGGGGTTTGGATGGCAATTTGTGTGAACTGGCATTTGGCTGGTGAGTGGCTGGTGGCGGGGGTAAGAATTACTCCATTCTAGGATGCCAATTAATTGCCTTTGTGATGCAGATCTGCCCCTTGGAGGAGACTTCATTGTCTTTTATAATGTTAACTGTTTTATTTCTTGCCATCATTTGTTTTTATGAACTTAGGGGCATAGTTATACTCTGTTACGCCGTTTGTGCATAATTTTTTTACGCAAAAACTGCACAAACTTAACTCCATATTTATATTTTGATGCTAGACCCATCTAGCAACAAAATATAGGAGTTCCACCCAGTGTTTCCCCAAGTCTCCGGATAAAAATTATACCTCACTTGTGTGGGTAGGCCTAGTGCCTGCGGCTGGAAATACCCCAAAACACAACGTGGACACATCACATTTTCCCTAAGAAAACAGAGGTGTTTTTTGCAAAGTGCCTACCTGTGGATTTGGCCTCTAGCTCAGCCGGCACCTAGGGAAACCTACCAAATCTATGCATTTTTGAAAACTAAACACCTAGGGGAATCCAAGATGGGGGGACTTGTGGGGCTCTCACCAGGTTCTGTTACCCAGAATCCTTTGCAAACCTCAAAATTTGGCTAAAAATACACCTTTTCCTCACATTTGGGTGACAGAAAGTTCTGGAATCTGAGAGGAGCCACAAATTTCCTTCCACCCAGCGTTCCCCCAAGTCTTCTGATAAAAATAATACTTCACTTGTGTGGGTAGGCCTAGTGCCCGCAGCTTGAAATGCCCCAAAACACAACGTGGACACATCACATTTTCCCAAAGAAAACAGAAGTGTTTTTTTGCAAAGTGCCACCCTCTGAGCACTTTACCACTGCTAACCAGTGCTAAAGTGCATATGCTCTCTGCGTAAATTGTACTGTTGATTGGTTTATCCATGATTGGCATATTTGATTTACTGGTAAGTCCCTAGTAAAGTGCACTAGAGGTGCCCAGGGCCTGTAAATCAAATGCTACTAGTGGGCCTGCAGCACAGATTGTGCCACCCATATAAGTAGCACTGTAATCATGTCTCAGACCTGCCACTGCAGTGTCTGTGTGTGCAGTTTTAAACTGTAAATTCGACTTGGCAAGTATCCCCACTTGCCAGGCCTAACCCTTCCCTTTTCCTACATGTAAGACACCCCTAAGGTAGGCCCTAAGGAACCCCATGGGCAGGGTGTAGTGTATAGTTAGGGTAGGACATATAATAATGTGTTTTATATGTCAGCTTTAAGGTGGTCTTTCCCCAAACTTTTTGCCTGTTTGCCTCACTTTTTTGCTGTATTTTTTTGTTGGCCTTAGGACTCTGCACACTTTATCACTGGTGACCAGTGCTAAAGTGCATGTGCTTCTCCCCTAAACATGGTAACATTAGTGTATCCAAAATGGCATATTTAATTTACTTGTAAGTCTATGTCGAGACGTGGCCACTCACCTGAAAAGCAGGATGTCTGTAGGGGCGATGGTATGCCCCCGACCTCCTGGAACACCTCTCGGCACTTCCTGGTGGACACAGAAACCCCGGCAGGTGTCCGAAAAGGAAAGGGGGAGTGGAAGAGAAAGAGACAAAACACTGCCACATCTTGCCAGTCCAGCCAGGGACCCTGTATCTTTGGGGGGCAGGTCGTTGTTGACAGAGTGATAGTAGAGTTAGTGCACTCCACTTCCTTGAAACTGAATCTCTCTTTCTGATACGGGCACGGGAGCGGTAGAAGAACAATGGATGCTCCAGCACTTTTCTTGGATAATAATAACTGTTGGCACAATTACTAACACTGCATTACCAAAAACCCAAACTGAGTACCCTAACAAAAAGTACAGCGACACTAGGGCTGGCTTCACAGAGATTCATTGTTGCACACTACAATTAGAACTATGGTTGCACTTATCATGCACAAGAAAGACAAACAAGGGCATTAATTATATCACGTATAACTTTCCTGCTTGCATATGGTTAAACTAAAAGGAACAAAAACAATCTAAGAAATACAAATGTCTACTCTGGGTTTAAACAGTTAGGGTGGCACAGTTTGGTTTGGTTTCACTGTGTGTGTGAAAAACCCTTTAACCCCTTCGCTGCCAGGCCTTTTCCCCCTCAGGTGCCAGGCCTTTTTTGGGCTTTTTGGGGCAGGGCGCGCTTCGGCCCTCATAACGTTTTGTTCACATAAGCTACCCACGCCAAATTTGCGTCCTTTTTTCCCCAACATCCTAGGGATTCTAGAGGTACCCAGACTTTGTGGGTTCCCCTGAAGGAGACCAAGAAATTAGCCAAAATACAGTGAAAATTTCATTTTTTTCCACAAATGGGAAAAAAGGGCTGCAGAAGAAGGCTTGTGTTTTTTCCACTGAAAATGGCATCAACGAAGCGTTTGCGGTGCTAAAATCACCAGCTTCCCAGCTTTTAGGAACAGGCAGACTTGAATCAGAAAACCCAATTTTTCAACACAATTTTGGCATTTTACTGGGACATACCACATTTTTTACGTTTTTTTGTGCTTTCAGCCTCCTTCCAGTCAGTGACAGAAATGGGTGTGAAACCAATGCTGGATCCCAGAAACCTAAACATTTCTGAAAAGTAGACAAGCTAGGGGAATCCAAGATGGGGTGACTTGTGGTACCTCACTTGTGTGAGTAAGCCTAGTGCCCATGACAGGAAATGCCCCAAAACACAAAGTGGACACATACACATTTTCTCAAAGGAAAACAGAGGTGTTTTTTGCAAAGTGCCTACCTGTGGCTTTTGGCCTCTAGCTCAGCCAGCACCTAGGGAAACCTACAAAACCTATGCATTTTTTTAAACTAGACACCTCAAGGAATCCAAGATGGGGTGACTTGTGGGGTTATCATCAGGTTCTGTTACCCAGAATCCTTTGCAAACCTCAAAATTTGGCTAAAAAAATAATTTTTCCTCACATTTCGGTGACAGAAAGTTCTGGAATCTGAGAGGAGCCACAAATTTCCTTCCACCCAGCATTCCCCCAAGTCTTCTGATAAAAATAATACCTCACTTGTGTGGGTAGGCCTAGTGCCCGCGGCTGGAAATGCCCCAAAACACAACGTGGACACATCACATTTTCCCAAAGAAAACTGAAGTGTTTTTTTGCAAAGTGCCAACCTCTGAGCACTTTACCACTGCTAACCAGTGCTAAAGTGCATATGCTCTCTGTGTAAATTGTGCTGTTGATTGGTTTATCCTTGCGCTCGCAACAGGAAATTGCCAAAAACATTATCTGGACACATCAAAATGATCAAATACAAAACTACCTGTTTTTGCGGGGGCACCTGCGTTTTTGGTCTTGGGCTCAGTAGCCATCTAGGGAAACCTACCAAACCCAGACATTTCTGAAAACTAGACTCCCGAGGGAGTCCAGGGAGGTGTGACTTGCGTGGATCCTCCCAATGTTTTCTTACCCAGAATCCTCAGCAAATCTCAAATTTTGCTAAAAAAAATCACAATTTTCCCACATTTCTATGTGGGATCACCGCACCAGGACAAATTTCCTACCACCCAACGTTCCCCTCACTCTCCTGGTAAAATGATACCTCACTTGTGTAGGTGGGCCAAGTGCTTGTGACAGGGAAGAGCCAAAAACATGTCAAAATTGAGGGGGAACCAAAGTGGGTTCAAAAGGGCAGTTTGAAAAAAATAATTTTTAGGCTGACAAGTGCAGCAGAATTTTTATTGGTATAGATGAGACAATGGTGGGTGGTAAGAATTGTGTGGATTCCTGCAGATTCCGGAAGGTTGCATCACAAAAATGTGGGAAAAATGTGTGCTTTCCAGCAAAGTTGCAGGTTTGCAGGGCATTGTGGGTAAGGAAATGGTGTGGGGTGCATGTGAAGCACACCACCCTGGAATCAACCAGATGTTTAGTTTTCAGATGTGTCTAGGTCTTGTGGATTTTTCTACATTGCAGCACCCCAAAGTGAAAAAAAGTGCAGCCCTCACCATTTCAAGTGGGACGATTTTTAGAGTTACCAAGCTCTCATGGCCCAAATGTAAAACAAAAAACAAAAATAATCAAATGTCCTCTTGCTTGCCATAGTATAAGATGTTTTAGTGTGCGGGGGAGAGCTGAAAGACTGTTAGCCCCTTCAGTTTGGGTGGGGGCATAACCAGGCCCATACTGGTTGGTAGCCACCACCCCACTATTTTCTTTTATTTTTTTTATTCCCTGGCATCTAGTAGACTTTCTGTCCCCCCTGGGTGTGGATCGGGGGTAACTGCCAAACAACTTTGGCCCCATTTATTGGGGGTGGCGGTAGGGCCATACCACCAACCTCTTATTTTGAAAAAAAATCTTCCCTTGTCTCTGGTGGGCTTTCTGCCCCCCTTGGGGGCAGATGGGCCTTCCAAAAATATGCCAATCTTCCCCCAAGGGGGGCAGTTATGGTCAACAGTAATGTGCCTCCAAGGGGAGCGACCCTTGCATAAGGGGCTGCCCCACCAAACAAAACACACACACCAATCCATGGCGTCTAGAGGTTGGCCTAACAAAACTAGGTCGGGGCAGAAATGGCCTAAATAAAATTTTCTCCCCATACATAAAAACATAAAGTAAATAAAAATATATATATATATCCCTGGTGTCCAGAGGTTTCTGCCCCCCTGGGGGCATATCTGCCTAATTATATTATGCTGATCTGCCTCCAGGGGGGGCATAAAAGGCCTAAAAATATTTTGTCCCCCCTGGGGAGTGGCCCTTGCCAAAGGGCCTGCTCCCCTTATGCGTTAGTATAAAAAAAAAAAAAAATCCCTGGTGTCTTGCGGTTTCTACCCCCGCTGGGGGCAGATCGACCTAATTATATTAGGCTGATCTGCCCCCAGGGGGGCAGAAATGGCCCAAAAAGAATTTTGTCCCCAGGAGCGACCCTTGCCTAAGGGGTCACTCCCTACACATAAACAAAATAAAAATAAACAAAACAAAAAAAAATATCCCTGGTGTCTAGTGGTTTTCTGCCCCCCTGGGGGCAGATTCGACTAATTATTTTAGGCCGATCTACCTCCGGGTGGGAGCAGAAATAGGCTAAAAATAATTTGGCCCCCTGGGGAGTGGCCCTTGCCCAAGAGGCCACTCCCCTTATGCGCAAGTATGAATAAAAGAAATAATCCCTGGTGTCTAGTGGTTTCTGCCCCCCCTGGGAGCGACCCTTGCCTGAGGGGTCGCTCCCCAAACATAAAAAAAAAAAAAAAATTGCCCTGGTGTCTAGTGGTTTCTGACCCCCCTGGGGACGGATCGCAAGGCCAATCTGCCCCCGGGGGGGGCAGAAATGGCCTAATAATAATTCCCCCTCTGGGAGCGACCCTTGCCTAATGGGTTGCTCCCCAAACATACAAAAATACAAAGAAACAAAAAAAAATTATCCCTGTAGTCTAGTGGTTTTCTGCCCGCCCTGGGGGCAGATCGGCCTAATAATATTTGGCCGATCTCCTCCCATGGGGGGCTGAAAAAGCCTAGAAATAATTTGCCCCCCTGGGGAGTGGCCCTTGCCCAAAGGGCCGCTTCCCTTACTAAAATGTACAAAAATAAAAAAATCCCTGGTGTTTAGTGGGCATTTCTGCTGCCCGATCGCATCATGATCGGGCAGCAGAAATGCAGTGAGAGACAAGAAAGGAAAGGAAAAGTCTTTCCTTTCCTTTCTTGTCTTTCCCGCCCCACCTCCCGGTCGGAAGAGAAATGCAAAAGCATTCCTCTTCCGGGATCGCGCTGGAAGCAAGCTTCCAGCACGATCTTAGGTGACCTCTGATGCGCGCGCGCTGATGTCATTAGACGTCACTGAGGGGGTGGGGGGTGAAAGGGGTGAAAGGGGAAGCGGTTCCCCTCTCATCCCTGACGGAGGGGTGTGGGTGGGCCAGATGCAGGATGAGCTGGTCTCGTCCAGGGCACACAGGGACCGTGTGCCTGGACGAGACCAGCTCCCCTGCGGCACCCTGGGGGTTAAAAACAAATTCTTCAAACCTGAAACACTGGAATGAATGACACAATTTAAATCCAAAAGTTTTGCTATTAGAGAAAGAAAAGTCACGTAAATGCTCTTTTAAAATTGCACTGTCACTTTTTGTAGTACTTGAGCTCAAGCAGATTTCCTGAAGCACATTTAGGCAAGTAACTACAATAATAATGTAGAATGTTCAGAAATGCATTTGTCTCTTCAAGATAAGCACTCTGCCAAAATACGAGGTCTGAAATACACCAGCTGTTCTAGGAAAGCGCGGCACTCAAAGAACAAACTCCCTGGAGAATGCTAGTCACTTAGCTGCAGTCTTTTCCGGAGTGCTGGAGGAATGCCTGGTGTCAGCTGGTACAGGATTGAAGAAAATAAATGCCTCAAAAGTTCTGAATACAAGGATGACAGCAGGGGCTGCACTGCCAAATCAGATGCTGAGATCAGGAAGCAAAACAAAGCCAAGCAGGTAGGCATGCTTCACTCTGCTATTTATAGCCAATCAGGAAAGCAGTTGAGTTTCCACAGGTGGATGAGTCACCACACCCAATTAGAAGCACATGTCTACACCTGCTCACATAAGCAAACAAGCATTGGTAAAACAAGCATTGATAAAACCAATTGTGTAACACAGCACATTATGTTTACTTAGAAACATAAAGGTTTAACCAAGAACAGAGATATGATTTAACCCTTATCCCTGGGGATGCTGACAGATAACGCAGGAGGCGCCTTGGGGATTCCTGACACTTGTAAAGTGGTATACCATTTAACTAGGGTCTGTAAATTGAATGCTAGCACTGATTGTGCCACTCACACAAGTAGTCTTTCAGACCTGTCTCTGGCCTGACATTACAGGGCCGGTATGTGCAGTTTCACTGCCACTCCGACTTTGCATTTAAAACCTCTTGCGAAACCTTAAACTTCCCTTTTATTTTATATAAGTCACACCTAAGATAGGCCGTAGGTAGCCCATAGAGCAGGGTGCTTTTAAGTAAAAGGCAGGACATGTACCTTTAAGTTTTACATGTCCTATTAGTGAAAAACTCCCAAAGTCATTTTTCACTACTGTAAGGCCTACACCTCTCATAGACCAGCGCTCGGAATTCCTTAATATATTTTAAAACTGTAATTCCTGATCAGAAATTAGTAGCTATGTCATGTTTCACAGAATTGGAATGGTAATGATAAATGCTCCTTAATGGTAAATTCAGATTTAACATTACTATTTTAGAAAGGTCACTTTTAGCAAGTGGGCATTTCCCTGCTCTTACTGCTCTCTGTGCCTTGCAACCTGTCTTCAATGCACGTCTGGGATTGGTGACAGCTACACTTTGTGCATTTCCTCTAGACAGACGCAAGCACAGGAACGTTAGGTGTGCTGAGCACTCATCTGCATTCATCTTCAATCTGATGGGCCTTCCCTGGCAGGATGTTTAGAGGAGAGCTGACAGACTTGAATTGGGAAATGCCTGTCCCCACACAAAAGGTTGATTATCCCCTAGTCTGGAGCAGGGTTAGAAAGAAAGGATCTTTGTGCACTTCAAAGACCCTTCTTTAAAGTCACCCCCACTTCAAAGGCACATTTGGGTATAAGAACTGGGGCTCTGACTCTACCAAATCAGCATCCTGCGCAGGGAGAGGGAGATATAGTTCACACTTACATCTTTACATCTGAATAGGTCGTGTCCTGCCCTCCCACAAAGGACTGATTACCCCCTACTCGTATTCTGGAGCCAGGGTTGGGTTGAAAGGGATCCTTGTGCACTTCAGGGATTTTTTTTAGAGTTACCTCTGCATCAAAGGGCTTTTTGGGTATAAGTACTGGGCTTCTGACACCATATACTCAGAACACTTCTGGACTGAGGACCTTCTACCAGGAAGAAGGACTGTGGTGCTGTCAGGAGGAACTGCCACTTTGCTGTTTGTTCTGTTGTGTTAGCTTGCTGCCTGCTGCTTCTTGCCTGGGAGTGAGAGGATTGGATCTAACTCTCTACATCCTGCAATCTAAAGTTGCTCCAAGGGCCTGACTGAGCTTGCCTCCTGTTTCTGAAGACTCAGGGATATCAAAGACTTCACCTGCATCTTACTACCAGCACCTGGGCTCCTCTGCTGTGAGTCCTGCTCTGCTAAGTGGTGCCAAATGCAGTCCTGGGCCCCTGGAGGTGAGTGCGGCGCTGCAACACAAGAACTGACACATCAACACTAGTGCATCACCTGGAAACAATGCATCCCGCTACAAAATGGCACTTTGCCACTGCCTGCCCGAAGCCACGGACAGCGCTCGCTGACTGCACAATGTAACAACCTTAACTTTCAAGGCAGCCCCAACTTGGCTGATGCAGCACTGATGCATCGGAACCAGTACTCATGGCTTGTGGACACTGATACATCAACGACGTTTCCCGATCAGGAGACAAAATATTGCCTGCAATCACGACACATCCTCTCCTTTGGATCAACACATCGCCACCGAGCATCGACACAACAAAGGCACTGTAGCAGGTCTGCGTGACTCCTGTACCTAGCCTGTGCTCTATTGCGGTCAGACTGAACTTTTGGATTTGCCATGGTCCTGAGCGACCAGAGCCCCTGTTGGAGCTATTGTCTTCTAAGCACTACACTTTGATTTAATCTTTGAAAATTAATAACTTGACTTGTATATGTTGGATTTTTGTCGTTTTGGTCTTGTTTTGTTTAGATACATATTCCCTATTTTTCTAAACCTGTGTTGTGTCATTTTGTCGTGTTTTCACTGAATTACTGTGTGTGTTGGTACAAATACTTTACACATTGCTTCTGAAGTGTAACCTGTCTGCTCTGCACCAAGCTACCAGAAGGTGAGCAGAGATAAACTTTTAGCGTGTATCTTACTTGCCCTGACTAGGATTGTGGTCCCAACTTAGACAGAGTGCAAACCTCAAAGCTGTCAACCAGAGAGCCAATTTCAAACTCTGTTCAATGACAGTGGGTCCACAGTCTGTGCGGCCTGATGACGACCCATTGCATTCAACAGAGTTCGCTGCTGAGGCAGACACAACTGGGAGGTTCAATGACAACGCTTTGACCCAACTGCATGGATGGGAACCGACGCATCGCTTTCCCATTTGCTCCTCTATGCTGACACTTGCTCCACCAAGGTACTTTTTCTGTGGACCCTGCGAGGGTTCTATAGCCAGCCTACCCTTCATTGCAGCCAACCTGAACTTTGGATTTTCACCCGTCCCTCGCAACCTCAAGTAACTATTTGACTTCTGGAGACTTCTAAGCACTATTTTCCATTTATTCTTTTAAAAAATCACATCTCGACTTCCACTGATTGGATTTTTGTTATTTTGGTCTCATTTTACTCAGATAAATATTCTCTATTTTCCCAAACCTGTGTGGAGTTCCTTCTGACTCGCAAATTGCAAGTCGCAATTTGCAATGCAGAACGGTGTCTCAGACACCGTCTGCGAGTCGGTATGGGGTCGCAGAGACCCACCTCATTAATATTAATGAGGTGGGTCGCAAATTGCGGCCCCATACCGACTATAGGCACTCGCAAACATGGAGGCCTGCTGTAGTCAGCAGACCTCCATGTTCGTGACTGCTTTTAAATAAAGCAGTTTTTTTTTTTTTAAGTGTAGCACGTTTTCCTTAAAGGAAAATGAGCTGCACTTTAAAAAAAAAACTAAACCTTTAGTTTCGGTATTTTTTCAGGGCAGGTAGTGGTCCCTTGGACCACTAACTGCCCTGAAAAAATAGTTTTGGGTCCATTCACAAAGGGGAAGGGGTCCCATGGGGACCCCTTCCAATTTGCGAGTGGGTTACCATCCACTTCAAGTGGATGGTAACTGCGACACCATTTGCGACCGCATATGCGGTCGCAAATGGTATTGCATACCACTACGAATCGCAAATAGGAAGGGAACACCCCTTCCTATTTGCGATTCTGAAATGCATTTTGCGAGTCGGTCCCGACGCGCAAAATGCATTTCTGCATTGGAAACACGCATTTGCAAGTCGCAAACGGCAGATTTTGCCATTTACGACTCGCAAAGTGTTTCCTGCATCTGGCCCAAAATGCTTGGGTTGTGAAACATGGAACACTGAATGAACCTTCCAGTCTGAGGTAAACGTAGTCGAACAGCAACTGGATTCAATAATTGGAGTATTTGAAAATGACCATTAAAGCGTGGCTTGAATTTGATCTGAGAAAAATGAAAAGGCAGAAATTTGGAAGAAAGCCATACTTTGGGGTCATTCTGACCTCGGCGGTAAAAGGCCCTTACCGCCGGTCAAAAGTCCGCCATTCTACCGCCGAGGCCGCGGTAAACCGCCACGGTCATTCTGACCACCAACTGTGAAACCGCCAACAATCCGACATCCAAGGAAGGCCGCCTCATCAGCGGGCCGCGGAAAACTGGAGATGACCAAACCTCCACCGTCACGCCAACACAAACACGCCCATGCCATTCTGACCCACGAATCCACGCGGCGGTCTTTCAACCACGGTATTCCATTGGCGGTACACACCGCCGCGCTCAAAATACACACACAGCTCCAAAACACAGCCACATTGGACAATTTGAAATACACACACCTGACACACATACAAACAACACTCCCACACATCCAATCAACTATAAAACACACACCCACATCACCCACAAACCCCCACTAGTTGGAAATCGGAGAGAAGGCGATAGAGATAGAGATAGAGAGAGCGAGCACAGCAATCGAAAACCCCAACACACACAGGAACCCAACTTCATCACCCACACCACATCTACGCACACATCACCACATATCACCACGCACATCACCACAAACACCACCCCACACCTCATCCACACCACCCCATGGCACCCCAAAGACACCCCAGGTTCTTGGACCAAGAACTCAGGGTCATGGAGGAGGAAATTATAAGGGTTGAGCCCCAGCTCTTCGGCACACAGGTGCAGCACACCACTATAGCAAGGAAGGCTGAGCTATGGCAAAGGATCGTAGACAGGGTCAACGCTGTGGGACAGCATCCCAGAAATCGGGAAGATATCAGAAAGCGATGGAACGACCTACGGGGGAAGGTGCACTCGATGATCTCAAGGCACAACATCGCTGTGCAGAAGACTGGCGGCGGACCCCCACCCACTCCACCCCAATTCACAGCATGGGAGCAAGAGGTGGTAAACATCCTGCATCCTGATGGCCTCGCTGGAGTACACGGAGGAATGGACTCTGGTAAGTCAAATCTCAACTACTTCACCCCCCCAACCACCAGCATGCCACCCCCCCTCACCCTCAATCTCAACCCCCAGCACACAACCTCCCTGCCAATGTCTCACCAGCACAACCCACCCTAAACAACACCAACCCCTGAATGCCAACACAAACCATAGACAGCCACCACCAAAGCATGACCATTGCACATACCCATACACCCCCCCCCACCACCCTCACAACACCTCCCACAAGGGAATGCCAGCACTGGGGGACAAGGGCACTCAAAATGCACGCCATGGCACACACAGAAACAATAACCATCCTCCTTTACCCCTGCAGGGCCCGAACACCAACACACCGCCACGGAGGGTCCAGATGTGTCCATCCCACCCCCAGAAAAGGCCCCCAGCGAGGACAGCAGCTCTGTCGACCTAGAACCTGATGACCAGCCCGGACCATCGGGGACCTCTGGACAGTCGGTTCCCCACACACAGACACAGGCCACAGCAGACCCAACCCCCTCTGGGAACACCAGCACAGCTCCCACCCAGCAGGCCCATGCCTCTGTCTCGCGGACGCGTCAATCAGCGGTGTGTCCGCCACTACAGGGCACCCAGGCTGACCCAACACCCCAACAACAACAGGGACCTGGGGGCAGTGGTAGTGGGCACACCGTCCAGGGGACAGAGGCCCGGGGAAACAGGGCAACTGGGAGGGCTGCTGTGCCAGAGGGGGTTGACCGGCCCAGGGAACCCACTCTCCAAGAGGCCCTCACCACCATCATGGGAGCATACCATCACTCCCAGGAGACGATGGCGACGGTACTGGCCAGGTTCACCGAGATCCAGGCACAGCAGGAGGAACGGTACATGGGGTTCAGCAATGAACTCAGGAACATCGCTACCGCTATGGGGACCATAGTCCAGGCCCTCAACCGGATAGAAACTACATTGCGGGACCATGTGGCACCACAAAGGGCCCCTGTCACTAGCCAGGAACAGCCTATCACCTCCGCCGGCGCTAGTAGTCAGGAGGCCCCCACAGAACGACGGCCGACCAGAACCCCACCTCCTGCTGAAGAACAACCACCCCGCAAGAGGAACCTGAGATCTCAAAGGAAGACAGAGTAGGATGCCAAGACCCCCGCCAGCCTAATATCCCCCCGGATGTCATTCCACTGTCCCACAGTGTCACCCTGTCCAACCTTGAACTGCCCCTGCTCCATCCTTCCACAGGCATATGGACAATGCACCTGTGCGACCGAGAACTGGACTCTGCCATGGACATAACTCCACCCTCACCCATCACCGTTTTAATATCATGTACCAATATCTAGCACTAAAAATAAATCACTCATTGCACTGAAATCATTCAGGAGTCAGCCTGTATTATTTACAAATGTATATCACATTACTGATCAATAATGTTCTGTTATTTTTGTGATGACAACATACCGATGTCAATAAGCATTAGTCCATGGGCTAACCAAGCAGAAGTGACGCAGTGGGTCATACAGCACTGAAAAGGGAAGGGAAAATCAAACATCAGTTTAAAAGAACTGGGGGGAAATACACAAAGTAAAGATGCAGGGTGCTTTCAGTAAATGTTAAATGGCGTGGGTGATTCTTACCTGTGTGCTACTGAAAATACTGTTGGATAACTCTGTCCCTGTTGTCTGGGTCGTTCTCTTCGTCTTCCTCCTCTTCACTCTCCGCAGGCTCCACAGCTGCTTCAACACCACCATCTGGACCATCCTCCTGCAGGAAAGGCACCTGACGTCGCAATGCCAGATTGTGAAGCATACAGCAGGCCACGATTATCTGGCACACCTTCTTTGGTGAGTACATCAGGGATCCTCCTGTCATATGCAGGCACCTAAACCTGGCCTTCAGGAGGCCAAAGGTTCTTTCTATGATCCTCCTAGTTCGCCCATGGGCCTCATTGTACCGTTCCTCTGCCCTGGTCCGGGGATTCCTCACTGGGGTCAATAGCCAAGGCAGGTTAGGGTAACCAGAGTCACCAATTAGCCACACACGGTGTCTCTGTAGCTGTTCCATCACATAAGTGATGCTGCTATTTCGCATCACATACGCGTCATGCACTGACCCAGGGAACTTGGCATTCACATGGGAGATGTACTGGTCAGCCAAACAGACCACCTGGACGTTCATAGAATGGTAACTTTTCCTGTTTCTGTACACCTGCTCATCGTCTTTTGGGGGTACTAAAGCCACATGGGTCCCATCAATGGCACCAATTATGTTGGGGATTTGTCCAAGGGCATAAAAATCACCCTTCACAGTGGCCAAATCAACCTCCTCAGGGAATACAATGTAGCTCCGCATGTGTTTCGTCAGGGCAGACAACACTCTAGACAATATTTTTGAAAACATAGGCTGAGACATTCCAGATGACATGGCCACTGTTGTCTGGAATGAGCCACTTGCCAAAAAATGGAGGACTGACAGAACCTGCACTAGAGGGGGAATTCCTGTGGGTTGGCGGATGGGGGACATCAGGGCTGGCTCCAGCTGGGCACACAGTTCATGTATAGTGGCTCGGTCAAGTCGGTATCGTAGTATGATATGGCGTTCTTCCATTGTCGACAGGTCCACCAGCGGTCGGTACACGCGAGGATTCATCCTTCTCCTCGCAAGTCCCAGCGGACGGTGCCTAGGAAGGACAACATGGAGCACAGAGTCAAGCAAATCACAGGTACGTTCACCACAGCATGCATAGCACACGATTATCTATGTATTGAAAGGCGTGTATGTGTGGCAATGCAAGGCCTAGGCCTGTGTGACGCAGTACAAATTATGCCATGTGGGCCCTTGAAATGGCGGCTGCCTGACCTGTGAAGTGGGACAATGGGATGTGAGGTCAATGTGCTGGCGTGGCCCACCGTGGCGGTAGGCGGTCAAAGACCACTATACGAATCCGCATTGGCTAACATTGAAGCCTATGGGTTTCAGGAGCCAATGACGAGGTGCGCCGGTGGTCGCGGGACGCCATTTTCTATCTGCTTAATCACTCGAAACCTGATCATCCACAGGAGAGGACCTATACTGCAAGTGCTGCTGTGACCTCGGTCTGGAAGTGACAATGGCTGCTGCGACTGGGGAAAGGGCCCCTGATTCACGTCTGAGGAGTTGGAGAAACTTGTGGATGGGGTCCTCCCCCAGTATGCGTTACTCTACGGTCCTCCAGACCAACAGGTAAGTACACTGGGTGCACATTGAATGGACTATGCCTGTGTGGAGTGGGGTGGATGTAAGTTGGTGGGGTGGGGGGCGAATGAGGAGTGCAACGCACGACAGATGAGAGCATGTGCCATATGGCAAGGTTGGGGAGGGGGGGCCAATCGCATCTAACATGCAGAAAATTGATGAATTTTTCCTTCCCACCCTGTACATGTCAAATAGGTCAGCGCCCATCAGAAAGTGGACATTTGGCGTGCCATCGCCAAGGAAGTCCGGGGGTCCACGTCAGACGGGGCACCCACTGCCGCAAGAGGTGGGAGGACATCCGCCGCAGGACCAGGAAGACTGTCGAGTCACTGCTGGGGATGGCCTCCCAACCTAGGAGGGGTGCCAGTCGTACCCTGACCCCCTTGATGTCCCGGATCCTGGCGGTGGCCTACCCTGATTTGGATGGGCGCTTGAGGACATCACAGCAGACACAAGGGGGTGAGTATCAGCACATTCTGCTATCTCTCTGCGCAGTGGAGGCGTCTGGGTGGGGGAGGAGGGTTGTGGGTGACATTAGGCCAGGGCGCTTTCTGTAGTGTAGTCCTCTCCTTTAGGCATGGCCCTGTGCTCCCGGCCCCCACCTCTGTAGGGTGACAAGTACAGCTATCGATGGTCCAGCATCACACATGTGCACGTTTGTCGTCTCTAGACCTGTTGTCCTAGTCAGAAGTACTGAGTAGTGTACCCCGAATGCGTGGCTTAGTGCATGAGGCTCCTGTGTCTGTCCTCTCCGCCAACGGTGTTGACATTGCATGCACTCAACCTGGTCTTCGTTTTTCTCCCCCCACCCTTCTTCTTCATCTTCTTGTGCATGTGTGCATTAGCATCATCAGGCGGAGGAGAATTGGCATCGGAGCACGAGGGAGCTGCAAGTCACAAGGCCCCGGTGGGACCAGGAACAGACACCGAGGGCACCAGTGATCCGGAGGGCGAGGGGAGCACCACAACGGGGACCGGTGGTGACACCAGCGACACCGACACGTCCTCGGATGGGAGCTCCCTAGCGGTGGCGGCAACATCCGGGCCCCCCGCCTCTACAGGTACAGCCGCCACCCAGCGCACCAGCCCCGCCCTCCCAGCAGCCCCTCAGCCTACGCTCCGTGCCCGCTCGCCCAGGAAGGCGGGCGTCTCCTTCGCCCCAGGCACCTCAGCCCCTGCCCCTGTTACCCCTGCTGCCCTCAGTGAGGAGGTCATTGACCTCCTTCAGACCATCATTGTTGGGCAGACTACCCTTTTGAATGCCATCCAGGGGGTAGAAAGGGAGGTGCATCGGAGCAATGCCTACCTGGAGGGCATTCATTCGGGTCAGGCTGCCCATCAACGATCGTTCAATGCTCTAGCCTCAGCACTGACGGCAGCCATTGTCCCTGTTTCCAGCCTCCCTCTTCTGACTGCCTCCACCCTGTCTCTGTCTCCTGTTCCTCAGCCTATCCCATCCACACCATTAGACCAGCCTGCACACACCTCAACACCCAAGGGCAGCTCATCCAGACACAAGCACCACAGAACCCACAAGCATTCACGCAAGCAACACCCAGATGCAGACATTCCAACAGTCACTACCACCTCTGTGTCCCCCTCCTCCTCGTCTCCCTCCTCCCTCCCTGTGACGTCTACACTCACACCGGCATGCACACCACCATCAGCCAGTGCTTCCATCACCAGCACACCCTCCAGTACAGCCCGCACACGTGCAGTCACCGCCCCCACTACCATTTACACGTCCCCTGTGTCCTCTCCCACTGTGTCTGTCACCCCCTCTTCCAAGACACACAAACGCAGGCAGACACCCACCCAACAGCCATCCACCTCACGACAGCCTCCAGCACAAGCACCTGCACCCAAAGACAGCACACCTGACTCTCCTACAACCACATCCTCTTCCTCCACTCCCATCACCACTTCTCCTACCTTTTACCTTGGTCCTAAAAAAGTTTTCCTGGCTAATCTTGACCTCTTTCCCTCCACTGACCCACCCCCTCCATCTGCAAAGAGTCCCAAGAGCACCTCAGCCACCACCAGCCCAGCTTCGAGTGTCACTGTGGTGCATGGGTTCTGGAGTCCACCCTTTGCCAGCAGTGACACTTCAATCAGCAGCAAGGGGACAGCCAGCCCCCCCCAGGCAAGAGGACCAGGAAACTAAAGGGCCGCCGTGAGAGGACTGACACGGCTGCCCCCAAGGAGCAAAGTTCGCCCACTTCACCAGCCACAACATCTAGGGGAGGCAAGGGCCCGAGAGCCCCATCTAAGGAGCGAAAGGGCAGCAGGGCGGAGAAGTCAGCCAGCAGGAGCGCGGAGCAGGAGGGGCCCACAAGCCCCATCCCGGGTGTTAGGGAGGACACCAAAGGGCCCAGGACTCCGTCACCGAAGGGTCCAGCAACAGCACGGTCGGAGGGCGACTGAGCAGGGAGTCCAGGTCAGGTCTGGCTCCCTTGACTTACTGGACGAGCACCGCTGAAGAGGGCCCCGCCGTGCAGAAGAGCACCGCTGAACAGGGCCCCGCCGTGCAGAAGAGCACCGCTGAAGAGGGCCCGCCGTGCAGAAGAGCACCGCTGAAGAGGGCCCCGCCGTGCAGAAGAGCACCGCTGAAGAGGGCCCCGCCATGCAGAAGAGCACCGCTGAACAGGGCCCGGCCGTGCAGAAGAGCACCGCTGAACAGGGCCCCGCCGTGCAGAAGAGCACCGCTGAACAGGGCCCCGCCGTGCAGAAGAGCACCGCTGAAGAGGGCCCCGCCGTGCAGAAGAGCACCGCTGAACAGGGCCCCGCCGTGCAGAAGAGCACCGCTGAACAGGGCCCGCCGTGCAGAAGAGCACCGCAGAACAGGGCCCCGACGTGCAGAAGAGCACCGCTGAAGAGGGCCCCGCCGTGCAGAAGAGCACCGCTGAAGAGGGCCCCGCCGTGCAGAAGAGCACCGCTGAAGAGGGCCCCGCCGTGCAGAAGAGCACCGCAGAACAGGGCCCCGCCGTGCAGAAGAGCACCGCTGAAGAGGGCCCCACCGTGCAGAAGAGCACCGCTGAAGAGGGCCCCGCCGTGCAGAAGAGCACCGCTGAAGAGGGCCCGCCGTGCAGAAGAGCACCGCTGAAGAGGGCCCCGCCGTGCAGAAGAGCACCGCTGAAGAGGGCCCCGCCGTGCAGAAGAGCACCGCTGAAGAGGGCCCCGCCGTGCAGAAGAGCACCGCTGAAGAGGGCCCCGCCGTGCAGAAGAGCACCGCAGAACAGGGCCCCGACGTGCGGAAGAGCACCGCTGAAGAGGGCCCCGCCGTGCAGAAGAGCACCGCTGAAGAGGTCCCCGCCGTGCAGAAGAGCACCGCTGAAGAGGGCCCCGCCGTGCAGAAGAGCACCGCTGAACAGGGCCCCGCCGTGCAGAAGAGCACCGCTGAACAGGGCCCCGCCGTGCAGAGGAGCACTGCTCCGCTGGGCCCCGCCGTCTCAAGCACCGCTCCGCTGGGCCCTTCCTGTCAAGCACCGCTCCGCTGGGCCCCGCCGTCTCAAGCACCGCTCCGCTGGGCCCTTCCTGTCAAGCACCGCTCCACTGGGCCCTTCCTGTCAAGCACCGCTCCGCTGGGCCCTTCCTGTCAAGCACCGCTCCGCTGGGCCCTGCCGTCTCAAGCACCGCTCCGCTGGGCCCCGCCGTCTCAAGCACCGCTCTGCTGGGCCCCGCCGTCTCAAGCACTGCTCCGCTGGGCCCTTCCTGTCAAGCACCGCTCCGCTGGGCCCCGCCGTCTCAAGCACCGCTCCGCTGGGCCCCGCCGTCTCAAGCACCGCTCCGCTGGGCCCTTCCTGTCAAGCACCGCTCCGCTGGGCCCTGCCGTCTCAAGCACCGCTCCGCTGGGCCCTTCCTGTCAAGCACCGCTCCGCTGGGCCCCGCCGTCTCAAGCACCGCTCCGCTGGGCCCCGCCGTCTCAAGCACCGCTCCGCTGGGCCCTTCCTGTCAAGCACCGCTCCGCTGGGCCCCGCCGTCTCAAGCACCGCTCCGCTGGGTCCCGCCGTCTCGAGCACCGCTCCGCTGGGCACCGCCGTCTCGAGCACCGCTCCGCTGGGCCCCGCCGTCTCAAGCACCGCTCCTCTGGGCCCCGCCGTCTCAAGCACCGCTCCGCTGGGCACTTCCTGTCAAGCACCGCTCCGCTGGGCCCCGCCGTCTCGAGCACCGCTCCGCTGGGCCCCGCCGTCTCGAGCAACGCTCCGCTGGGCCCCGCCGTCTCAAGCACCGCTCCGCTGGGCCCCGCCGTCTCAAGCACCGCTCCGCTGGGCCCTTCCTGTCAAGCACCGCTGCGCTGGGCCCCGCCGTCTCAAGCACCGCTCCGCTGGGCCCTTCCTGCATGCACTGTTAACGGTTCACTGTGCCCACCATGCCTCCTCCTTGACCAGTGGAGACTGTAATCCACCTGATGGACTGTGGCTTTGCACTCCCCAGGATGGAACAGTGGGCAACCCACCAACTGTAGAGACTTGAGAGACTGTGGCTTTGCACTCCCCAGGATGGCACAGTAGGCATGGTGGCCCCTTCGTGGATCTGGCGTTGTGGACTCATGTGGCTGTGGTGCCCCCCCCTTCCCTTCCCCCTGAGGTGCCTGTAGTTTTTTCATCAGATGCCCCTGCAGTGTTCTCTCCAGAGGACTCAGGTCTCCTGTGTGGGCTTTGCCCTTGTGTTTTTACAGTTTGGCCCACGGACACTTCTATTTTCTTTTGATGTGCAGGACTAATTGCCTCGGTTATCCATTGCACTGTATATGGAATTATTTTGATATTGATTATTTGGCTAGTTGACCATTACTTTTCAGAGCCTATTTTGTACACAAATTTTTATTCACAATTTAATTATGTCTTTGCATTTTTCTGGGGGGTTTGGGTGGTGTCACTGTGACTTGTTGCTCTGCATTGGTGTGTACATAGTTTGGGGGGGTGGGGGTCGCATATGTGTGTGCCGTAAGCTTTCCTCCTCCCCCCTCCCGTGTGTCGTAGGTGCAGTACTCACCGTTGTCGTCTGCGCCGGCGTTCGTACTCGTGGTAGATGAGCAGGTAGACGAGAGCAGGTAGGATGTTTAATTCGGGTTCCATGCTGTCCTCCTTCCTCGTGGAGTGCGTAGAGGTGAGCGTTTTCCCGTTCGTAGTCTGTTTCCGCCGTGTTTTTATCGGCGGTGCTCCCGCCCCGGAAAAGGTGGCGGATTGGCCTGTCATAATAGTGTGGGCGGTACATTGTCTGCCGCCTGTCTGTTGGCGGTGACCGCCGCGCTGTTTGTTTGTACCGCCGTGGCGGTCGGAGTGTTAATGTGGCGGGCTGTGTTGGCGGTTCCCGCCAGGGTCAGAATTCCATTTTTTGGACCGCCGGCCTGTTGGCGGGTTGGCCGCTGCTTTATCACCGACCGCCAGGGTTAGAATCACCCCCTTTGTCTCCTGGCTGATAAGATGGTGCTGACTGACGTTGGCTATCAATCCATCTTTTCATAGTTTGTTTAGAAGCCAAAAGAGTAATATGGATTAGGTTCTGAATATGGCGGAGTCGCAGAGCAAATGATGTAATCACAGGAACAGGTGGTAGCACACGAGGAATTGTTGGGAAGGTCTTGGGATGGAAGCCGTGGTGCATACAAAAGGTGTTGATCCTGTTGCAGTATGCACCATATCATTATATGAAAACTCAGCTAAAGGAAGGAAATCAGACCAGTTACTTTGTGTGGCATTACAGAAACCATGTAAACACTGTTGGGGTTCCTGATTCAAGTGTTCAGTTTGATCGTCCGTCTGTGGATGAAATCCTGATGGAAGGGAAACATCAATGTGTAATGAGGTACAAAAAGCCTTCCAAAAGCGTGACACATATTGGGGTCCCCTGTATGAAATGATTACTTGTGGAAGACCATGTAGACAAAAAATATCTTGCAAGAAAATGTGGCTCATTTTGGCTGTAAGCAATTCCTTTAAGGCTGTAAATCAACGGTTACCATAATGACATGATTCCCTGAAGAAGATGGTTAAGAACATATGAACCCTCTAGACAGGGTATGCCATGGAGCAGAGGGAACAGGCAAAGGCATCAATAATCCTGCTGGTTTGGTCTGAGGTGTCTTGGTTTGAGCACATATAGGGCATGATATTACGAAGGATTCGGCATCGGTCTTAAGTGTAGGCCACCAAATAGAACGTAGGAGCTACTCCTGTGTCTTCTTGATTCCACGATGTCCAGCCACGGGAGAATCATGGCACATCTGTAAAGCCTCGGTCTGTACCTTCTTGGTCAACAAAAATAGAGAATTTTGATGATAGAAGTATTCCTGATCCTTTTGTAATTGAGGACTCAAGATATTCCATTCATCAAGTGGAAGATATTGGTATTCTGTCTTAACACGATCAAGAAAGGACTGGGCAACTCCGATGATTCGACTGGGTTCTATTATTTTTGGAGAGGAAGCGCTTTCTAGATAGAGATGAGATAATGCATCAGCTACTAGGCTCTGAGATCCAGGAATTTAGGTCACAACAAAGTCATATTGGCTGAAAAAGAAAGCCCATTTTCGACACTATTTCGACACTGGAAATTTCGGACACATTGTAAATTTTGGTGATCAGTTCTTGCTTCAAACGGTTCTTTGGTCACCATTAGGTAATGTCTCTATTGTTTACAGGCAGCCTTGAGAGCAAGTAATTCCCATTCTAACACAGAATAATTGTGTTCAGCTTCAGTCAGTATGTGGGATAAGTAAAAGACAGGGTGTTCCAAGCCATCGTCTTCTTGTTTCTGAAGTAAGACCGCACCAATAGCTCTTGCGGAGGCATCAGTGACCACTATAAACTTCTTAGTTGTATCCGGGTGCCGTAAGATAGGAGCTTGGGTAAAGGCCCATTTCAGATTCTAAAAGGCCATCTGTGCACTTTCAGTCCAGACAAATCCTTTTCATTTTCTCCTTTGATGATCTGAGTGATAAAACTTTGTTGATGGGCAAAGTCTTGTAAGAATTGCCGATAAAAGTTGGAGAGACCTAGGAAGCATTGGGTTTCCTTAATAGAAGAGGGAGGGGGGCAATCCAAAATAGCTTGTACTTTGTCGGGATCCATAGCTATTACAGTATGATTAATGCAGAACTCAAGGTACTGTACTTCTGTCTTGTTAAATTCACATTTTTCAGGTTTGCAGTATAGCTGATTCTGTCTGAGTCTTTCCATAACCTGAAGTACATGTTCAGTATGTTGTTCAGGTATGTGAGAATATACTAGAATGTTATCCAGATATATCACCATACTGTGATTCAATAAATCAGAAAACACAGAGTCCATGAATCGTTGGAATATTGAGGGTGTGTTTGTTAAACCAAAAGGCATGACTTGGTATTCATAATGGCCAAATGTAGTACAAAAAGCGGTTTTCCAATCATCACCTTCCTTGATACGTAAGAGATGATAGGCACCCCTCAGACCCAATTCTGTAAACCTCACATCTACTGTGATCTCAGTATGTAACTTAGGGTCAAAATAGGCTATTTGGGCTGCATTCTCAATCACATGTTTTATCTTTTTGAAACAGTGATCACACTCAGGAGACCACTGAAATGGGACATTTGGCTTTGTCAAGTCTTTCAGTGAGGCACTTACTGTAGCAAAGTCATGAATGTGGAGGGGCAGGTAGATGACAGTGCTTGAACCATATCCAGGTCAGGAGTCATTCCTTCATCAGAAATTACATGCCCAAAGAAGTTCAGTTTTATTTTGTGAAACTCACACCTTGCTACATTCAGAGTGAGGCCTGCATTAGCAAGTAATTGTCACACTTGTGTAAGAGCCTCCTCATGCTTCTATATTGTTGCCCCAAATAACAATATGCAAAAGCAACAAGGTGATGGATGGAATGCTTGAATTAATATCAGTCAATGGCAATCACTCAGGTCACATTCCAAGCCATCTTTTTTGCCTACTATTGTCATGTTGGCTCTCACTGTACCAATGCTGGATTTGGGCGGCAGCATCACCTGAATTGTGGGGAACTGAGTCCAATCCCACACCACGGGACAACTGTCAGCCTAATCCATTTCCGGCCAGTCAGCAGCGCCTCATCTCTATCCAAGAGGCAACTGGGTGCATGACATTATGACTTCTCGGAGAAATCGTGGTGGATCAGATCTCATCCTTTTCTCTGGGTTACATTTGTCTCATACATGCAAAGACAAACAGAAGCAGGGAACGGTTCAATAAGATTTATGGAATCAGCTGCATCAGATAAAATAACATGAAATGCAATTATTAGGGTGATGAAACATTCTAGAAGCAATATGGTGAAAAGAAAAGTGAAACACAAGAAAAGTCCCACCATACTGTCACTATGCAAGATGCATGATTCCTACCTATGATACTAATGTTCTATGTTAGAGCACAGCAGGGTAAGCCCTAATCCGTCCTGCAGGATCCCCTAAGAAGACATCATCCCCCATTCCTGGTTATTACTGAGTATGACAGTAGCAGAGAAGCCTTTTGTCTATGAAGACACCATCCCCATGTAGGCCATGGAAACAGTAGCCTAAGCGAGCAGCTGTAATGAAGTCAAACAGATGCAGTCGTGATCATCTGGCTGGAACCTCCCTTTAAGGTGCATGGGACAGAGAGATGTTTTTACAATAAAACAGCTAGTGTTCTGAGAAAAGTGTCCCTACGTAAAAATACGTATGTTTCTGTGAAATGTTAGAGATGCAGTGTACCACTTGTTCCAACAATCCTATCTCGTTATAGCCTTGAAGAAAGCACAGAAGGATGTTGTGCTAAGAAAAGTAAATGTTTTCCTAGGTAAAAGGACAGCAATATAAATGAAAATAAAACATCACCACAAATGTGATAGTTTCTAAAAGAATAAAATAAAACTTTATTAGGCTAAAGGGCACAGGCAGCAGGCCTAGTTGCTAAAATAGCATGCCAACAGACATCACTAAAATGGCTCCACAACACTATGCCACCTCAGTTTGGATCCAATCACATGCAAATCAATATTGACCCTGCTCCTCATGGGAACAGTCCAGCCAGAACTGCCAGGCCAGGTCCTCCCTGAACCAAAACACAAACAACCTGGGAATGGGATCCCCCTAGTTAGGGCTCTTCAGCCAGGGATTAGCTTGGATCTTGTTTCACAGTGAGCCAGGAATCACATCTGGGCATACCCAGTGCACTTAGCTCGGAAAATGCAAAAACAATAAAGTAATGGACGGAACAATTGAATTAAAAAATGATGGATTGGGATGTAGCCCGAGCGATTGCTAGTGGCTGAAATTCAAGCATTCCATCCATCACCTTGTTGTTTTTTCAAATGCCAGTGTGTCATCACTATAATTAAAAGTATGCATAACAGGTTGAATAATTCGGCCAATAACATCCTGAAATATGTCCATAGCCAAAGATACTCTGACACTCAGGCCCATATTTATACTTTTTTATCGCCGCATTTGGGTCATTTTTTTATGCAAAAACGGCGCAAACCTACAAAATACAATTGCAGTTTGTAAATTTGCTCTGATTTTGTGTAAAAAAATTACGCAAATGCAGCGCTAAAAAAGTATAAATATAGGCCTCAGTCTTTTGTATGTGAACAACCCAGCATACATTGAAAAAGTAGTAATGTACCTACGGTTCTCTTCCAGCTCAAGTTAATGATATCCTTTTGATGGAGCACCCGTTGAGATCTTCTTCTTACCTCAGGTACAGAAACCACAAGCGCTTGGGTGAGATACCATCACAAAGCTCACCCTCAAAAGTCGACTAAATCTTTGGACTTGGTGACAGAGGTAGTAGCTAGAATCATACAATCATAATCATTGATGCGAAACCCATAAACAAGATTAAACACCATAAACAATTCAACACTAAAACAAAACTCCAAACTGAATAAACTTTCAAAGCTTAATTACAATCCCAAAATCAATGTGACATAAATGGTGCACAAAACTAAATTTTAAACAAAACGACAAGATTCAACCTACTAAACATCAATACTGTTAAACACTCCAAAAGAATGATGTAGATTAGCAACAACATTATTACCAGATTTCGAAGCAGATGATGATGACATCAGCAAATCCTAAAAATACAGTTTTAACAATCAATTTCACAGCTGAGCCATCCTTATCACTAACCAGAATTGGGACTAGCATCTTTTGGAATGGGCTAGCACATGCAGGCAGATGTAAAATAAAAGAATAAAAAGGATTTGGAAAAAATCATCTAACTAGGACAACTAACTCAAAAAATTATGCTCATGTAAGTGACTAAGCTGAAGAGAAACAAGAAACCACATTTAGTTATATCTCTCCTCATGGGACAGCAGACAAAAGGATTCCATAGGTACTATCACTTTCTTCCAGTGTCAGTTGATAGCAGCATCAGGATGGTGCAGAACACGGGCTGCACATAGAACAACTTAGCGGTTCAGAAGTAGTTGGCCATATTAGCACTGAATCCGCATTGGTCAATTATAACTATAATGAGAAAATTCATCAGGGACTTAGAGAAGAGAATGGGGTAGCAGACAAAAGTGGATGAAGTTCTGGACGGCTTCAAGACAAGAGTGAACTAACTCTAAGTTTCCAAGTTCTTCACTAATTAAAATATGCACAATTCATGCATTGGTTCTTCAGGTGGTCACACGATTGTGTGACAATTTTAGCATCCAATAGCAAGTGGTGGTACCACCAAGGTTGCAACTTTACGAGATCTTCTCAGCAAAAGCCCAATGTTCCTTCTATGACTTCATGTAATTGTGCTGAAGTATTACATTTTCAAATAATTTTTTACTTTCAGTTCCTTTCACACAACACACAATAAACTAAACTAATACTCTTTCACATGAGATCTGTAGTTTTCCTGTACGGTTGGACAACTAGAACAAATAGTTACATTAACTAAACTTGAAACATGAGCTTCTCTTTCAATACAATAGAACATTCAACATTACATTAACTGGCTAGGGAAAAAATTAAGGTAAGAGGGGACAGAAGAAACAAGTGATTTTCCATTGCTGCTTACAAAATAAGCCTTCCAGGCCTAGTCAAGCTAAGAAGCCTAAATGCACATTAACACAAATAATACATTGATAAACCTATTATGCACCTTACAATTCAAATCAAATATGCAAAACAAATTATTTAGTAACAAATATTATTCATTTTATATTAAGGCAACTTTAAATGTGCATTTATTTTTCTGCAAACATGTTAATGAAATCCATTTAATTAAATATATGTGTGTTTAATTCATGTTCATTTAATACTCAACTGTTTCTACTTGAAAATAATACTTTCATGTTAATATCTATTAATAATCCACTCATTTATGAATGTACAATGGTTTCATGTTGAACATGATGTCAAAAATACGAATGGTGGACACATGGCTCACTATAATTAAAACACGCACATTTTGCATTATTTTCTCTGTTAGGCCTTTAAATGCAAATTAATTCATTATCAAATGCTAACTTCTATGCCACTAATTTATTAATAAAACTCGATCTCTATCAGTCCCTCCTCAGACTGCAATCTATGCTGTCACAAAAGAGCTTTTCCTATTTACAATGAGACAAAATCAAAACCTTGCAGTTTAATAACGCATTGGTCTCTGTTTCCCGTAATCATCAATTCTCTTCATTGTCTGATAACAACTGTTTCTCATACTCTCCATTCCCTTCTCTTCCCTCCTCTGTTTATTCTTTATCTTTTCTAGAAAGTGTATGCTTTGTAAAATCAAGCACACAAATTATGCACCTGGTCACAATCAATAAAGGTTTTCGGGATCATTCTCACAAAACCATTTCCCAAGTTTCCAAACCAAGATCCTACATCAGGAAGGTAGGATCTTGATTTGGAAACCTATTGTTCCACATTTGTCTGTTCTAGGTCATTGAGGTCATGTTTCAAACTTGTCATATTGGATGAGTGTCTTTACCTCTCTGCTGTTATCCGGCATGTAAGTGCAGCAGTGCTGTGTTGCCAATCTAAAGATAAGTGTTCTTGTGTATCTGGTGTGTTGTGAAATGATTTCCTTCTGGAAACTATTCCCTTGTCTATGCTTTCTTTCATTGTTTTTCATCTATTACCTACCTGTTTGATGAACTCTTTTTCTACCTGTGTAAGAAGACATGTTAAATTATTCCGGTGTGCATAACCTGTGCCAAATATCAGTGTAGGTTCAAAGAATCCTCCTACTATATCTATGCTGCTCAAATGGTGATTAACGGCAACAAAAGAGAAAACTAGACCAAAATTGGAGTAAAAACACTGACTGTACTCTTGATTATACAATCAAGTTAACAATAAACTACAACTAATCCCATAAATAAGGGGTAAGCTGTCATAAGTGATCCCTTCCTACATTGACAAAGGAATTTATATACACACATAACAATCACGCACATTCTTCGTGTCCACATACTCATACAGCAAACAATAATAGACATTGGAAAATAAATCTCCCTTTGTGTTATCTGAATGAAGCAATCCCTTATCCTTAAAGAATTTTCCCTGCTTAGATGTTGTCATTCTCTGCACTGGAGATGCCGTGCTTTGCAACTCTCCTTTCATTGAAATACTCATTCCTTCAATAAATAAAATACATGCGATCATATACACTACAATCAAACCAATGCACACATATTTGCATTTACTGAGTTTACCCTGTCCAGGATTCATGGCTTCTGTAGAATCAGAGAAGGAAAGAAAAAGAAAAATGTGAATAAGGCAAAAGTGAACAAAAATCAAAACACAAATTACTTTTCAAAGTCTCTTTGCACTATTTACAGCAGTTATCAATCTTCAAGAAACTTCTTGAGCTCAGCCAAAAATTGTCATAAATCAATTCAAATGTTTGTTTTCAATAGGACACCATCTGATGATCGCTAATTGTTACTTCTAGAGTGTAATTACTTTGTTGATCAATTGGCAAGGTTATTTCAAAATTCAGTTCAAATGCAATTTTAAGTTCCATAATGTTCAATTGAATTCTCACGGTCAAAACAAAAGGTCATTAACTTGCTCTCCCATTCATTTGTGACAAGATAGATCAACTCAGGTGGAGAGTATCTGCGACTTAACACTATTTTCCTTTTCGTTCTCCTAACAGCACCATCTTCATCTTCACTCTGATTTGACTCTTTAACTGCTTTTGTTATTGATGAGAGTTTATCAGAAACCAGTTCATGTGCAGCTGCAGACCATTTACCTCTTTTCACAGTTCGGTTGCAACTGCTTTCATCACGTTTGTTGTGCTGACAGGAGTCAGATGATTTAAACTTTAACTTTGCTCTCCTGCATTCAGGCTGTGTGCACTTTCACCACTTTGCACATTTTCAGCTTCAGTCACTGGTTCCGTCCCTACACCTTGGTGAAGTCGAATTCCTTCTTATTCTGCATTCACTCTTGCAGGATCAGACTCTGGGGGTCATTCTGACCTCGGCGGTAAAAGGCGCCTACCGCCGGTCAGAAATCCTCCATAATCCCGCCGCGGTCGCGGAAACCCGCCACGGTCATTCTGACCCGCAGAAGGCAAACCTCCGAAAATCCGACCGCCACAACAGACCGCCAGACCAGCGGTCGGCGGAAAGGTGGAGGTGACCAAACCTCCACCGCCACGCCAACAGAAATACGCCCATGCCATTACGACCCACGAATCCACGCGGCGGTCATTCAAACGCGGTATTCCATTGGCGGGACACACCGGCGCGGTCAGAATACACACAAACGAACAAAACTCACCCACATTGGACGATTTGAATCCCACACACCTGATACACATACACACACCACTCCCACACACACAATACAATATAAAACACCCACCCACATCACCCACAAACCCCTACGCTTAAAAATTCGTAAAGAAGACAAGAGCGAGACACCAGCATCCAAAACATAACAGCCACAGCCACTCAACACCATCACCCACACACTATCCACACACAAAACAACACACACCACCACACTCAACTCACTTAAATACACATACTCCACCCCACACATCATACACACCACCCCATGGCACCCCAAAGACAACCCCGCTTCACAGACGAAGAACTCAGGGTCATGGTGGAGGAAATCGTTCGGGTAGAGCCCCAGCTGTTCGGCACACAGATACAATACACCAGTATTGCCCGGAGGACGGAGCTATGGCAGAGGATTGTCGACAGGGTGAACGCAGTGGGACAGCACCCCAGAAATCGGGAAGACATCAGGAAGCGATGGAACGACCTACGGGGGAAGGTGCGTTCCATGGTATCCAGGCACAACATCGCCGTGCAGAAGACTGGCGGAGGACCCCCACCTCAACCCCCACAATTCACATCATGGGAGGAGGAAGTCTTGAACATCCTGCATCCTGACGGCCTCGCAGGAGTCGGCGGAGGAATGGATACTGGTAAGTTGAAGCTTCAATACTGCTTCCCCCCCACCTGCATGCCAAATCAGACCCCAACCCTCACCCCCATCCTCGAACCCCACCCTCACCCCCACCCCCATCCTCACCCCCACCCTCACCCCCACCACCATCCTCACCCCCACCACCATCCTCACCCCCACCACCATCCTCACCCCCACCCCCAGCACACCTATTCCCCGCCAATGTCTCCCCATCACAACCCACACATCCCAAAACCTAGGCCTGCATGCGTCCACTAAGCATGGACACCCATCACCAAAGCATGCCCAATGCATATACACATCCCCCCCACAAGCCACCCTCACCAAAGCCCCCACACACGAATGCCAGCACTTGGGGACACGAGAACCCACAGATACACCCATATGCCACACATTGAAACTATAACCATACCTCTATACCCCTGCAGGACCCGACCGTCAACACACCGCGGCGGAGGGGCCAGAATTCTCCACACCCCCCACCCAAGAGGCCGTCAGCGATGACAGCAGCTCTGTCGACCTGGACACCGATGACCAGCCCGGACCATCGGGGACCTCTGGACAGTCGGTTCCCCTCACACAGGCCCAGGCCACTACAGACCCTAACCCCTCTGGGAACACCAGCACAGCTCCCACCCAGCGGGCCCATGCCTCTGTCTCCAGGGCGCGTCAATCTGCGGTGTGTCTACCACTACAGGGCACCCAGGATAACCCACCACCCCAACAACAACAGGGACCTGGGGGCAGTGGTAGTGGGCACACCGGCCAGGGGGCAGAGGCCCAGGGAAACAGGGCAACTCGGCGGGCAGCTGTGCGACAGGGGGGGGAGGAGAGGCCCAGGGAACCCACTCTCCACGAGGTCCTCACCAGCATCATGGGAGCATACAACCGCTCCCAGGAGACGATGGCGACGGTACTGGCCCGGTTCCAGGAGATCCAGGTGCTGCAGGAGGAACACTATCGGGGGTACAGGGAGGACATCAGAGCCATCAACACCACCCTGGTTACCATGGTAGGGCTGCTGCAGGACCTCGTAAACAGCAGGGCGGACACTGAACAACACCCAAGGCCCCTGCCACTAGCCTGGACCAAGAACAGCCATCCACCTCCGCCGGCGCTAGTGGACAGGAGGCCCCCGCACAGCAGCAGCCCACCAGACCCCCACCTCCTGCAGGAGAAGAACCACCCCGCAAGAGGGCCCTGAGATCTCGCAAGAAGACAGAGTAGGATGTCAAGACCCCCGCCAGCAATGGATACCACCTGATGTCATCCCACTGTCCCACATTGTCACCCTGTCCATCCTTGAACTGCCCATGCTCCATCTCTCCACAGGCCTCTGGACAATGCACCTGTGTGACTGTTACTCTGGACTCTGCCATGGACATTCCTTCACCATAGCCCCCACCCACTTGAAACCACCCATCCCATTTTGAGCACTTCAATAAACACCTATTTTGCACCAAAATATCAGGAGTCTGGCTGTGATTTCAATAGATTGTAATTGACATGACAGTGCAAATATGTCCTTGTACATGGTGAAGTCAGCAAACAGCTGCCACAAAGCTGTAGTCCATGGGGAAACGAAGCACAGGACTCGTAGTGGGGACCCCAGATATGAATTAGGGAGGGAAAAGCCAAAACTCAGTCATCATACACTGGGGCAAATAGACAGGCAGCAGAGATGCTGCAGAGTAGTTAACATTTACTAAATTATCTTTGAAATGTTACCTGTGTCCTATTGGAAGTACTGTTCAATGATTCTGTCCCTGTTGTCTGTTTCAGCCCCGTCGTCTTCCTCCTCGTCACTCTCCTCAGGTTCCACCGCTGCCACAACACCACCGTCTCGACCATCCTCCTGCAGGAAAGGCACCTGGCGGCGCAAAGCCAGGTTGTGAAGCATGCAGCAGGCCACGATGATGTGACACACCTTCTTAGGTGAGTACATTAGGGATCCACCGGTCATATGCAGGCACCTAAACCTGGCCTTTAGGAGGCCAAAGGTGCGTTCGATCACCCTCCTAGTACGCCCATGGGCCTCATTGTACCGTTCCTCTGCCCTGGTCCGGGGATTCCTTACTGGGGTCAGTAGCCACGACAGGTTGGGGTACCCAGAGTCCCCCACTAGCCATACACGGTGTCTCTGTAGCTGTTCCATCACGTAAGGGATGCTGCTATTCCTGAGGATGTAGGCGTCATGCACTGACCCTGGGAATTTGGCATTTACATGCGAGATGTACTGGTCAGCCAAACACACCACCTGGATGTTCATTGAATGGTAATTTTTTCTGTTCCTGTACACCTGCTCCCTGTCTCTTGGGGGAACCAAAGCCACCTGGGTCCCATCAATGGCACCAATTACGTTGGGAATATGTCCAAGGGCGTAGAAATCACCCTTCACTGTAGCCAATTCGCCCACCTCAGGGAAAATGATGTAGTTCCTCACGGATTTCATCAGGGCAGACAACACTCTGGATAACACCTTCGAAAACATGGGCTGAGACATCCCGGAAGCAATTCCCACGGTTGTCTGAAATGACCCACTTGCCAAGAAATGTAGTACTGACATGACCTGCACCAGAGGGGGAATCCCTGTGGGTTGGCGGATGGGGGACATCAGGTCGGGCTCCAGCCGGGCACACAGTACATGGATAGTGGCACGGTTAAGACGGTAGGTCAGGATAATGTGGCGTTCTTCCATTGTCGACAGGTCCACCAGCGGTCGGTACACGGGAGGATTCATCCGTCTCCTCGCCCAACCCAGCGGACGGTGCCTAGGAAGGACAACATGGAGCACACAGTCAAGCAACCCACAGGTACGTACTCACAGCTAGCACAGTATACGATTCTCTATGCAGTGAATGGCGTGTCTGAGTGGCTATGCAAGGCCTAGGCCTGTGTGACGCAGTTGAAATTGAGCCATGTGGGCCCTGGAAATGGCGGCTGCCTGACCTGTGAAGTGTGACAATGGGATGTGAGGTCAATGTGCTGGCGTGGCACACCGCGGCGGGCGGCGGGCGAAGACCGCGGCGCGAAGCCGCATTGGTTAACATTGAAGCCTATGGGTTTCAGGAGCCAATGGCGAAGGGCGCCGGCGGTGGCGGGACGCCCCGCCGCGGTACGCACCGCCGCGGACGTGACCGCCATTTTCTATCTACTTATCCACTTGCGACTTGAACTTTCACAGGAGAGGACCTATACTGCAAGTGTTGCTGTGACCTCGGTCTGGAAGGGACAATGGCTGCTGCGACTGGGGAAAGGGCCCCTGCCTTCACTGGAGAGGAGTTGGAGAAACTTGTGGATGGGGTCCTCCCCCAGTATGCGCTACTCTACGGTCCTCCAGACCAACAAGTGAGTTTAATTCAATATGGATTTGGGGCCACTGGCTGGCTTGGGGGCCTGGTGGGGATGGGGGGCATGTTGGGGCTGGCGGGGGGCCTGGCGGGGATGGGGGGCATGTTGGGCATGGCGGGGGGCATGGCGGGGGGCCTGGCGGGGATGGGGGGCATGTTGGGCATGGCGGGGGGCCTGGCGGGGATGGGGGGCATGTTGGGCATGGCGGGGGGCCTGGCGGGGATGGGGGGCATGTTGGGCATGGCGGGGGGCCTGGCGGGGGGCCTGGCGGGGATGGGGGGCATGTTGGGTATGGCGGGGGCCTGGCGGGGGGCCTGGCGGGGATGGGGGGCATGTTGGGCATGGCGGGGGGCATGGCGGGGGGCCTGGCGGGGATGGGGGGCATGTTGGGCATGGCGGGGGGCCTGGCGGGGATGGGGGGCATGTTGGGCATGGCGGGGGGCCTGGCGGGGGGCCTGGCGGGGATGGGGGGCATGTTGGGCATGGCGGGGGCCTGGCGGGGGGCCTGGCGGGGATGGGGGGCATGTTGGGCATGGCGGGGGGCATGGCGGGGGGCCTGGCGGGGATGGGGGGCGTTGGGCCACTGGAAAGGAAAATGCTGAGTAACTTGAACGTGGTATTTCTCCCTCCCTGTACGTGTCACATAGGTCCGCGCCCATGAGAAGATCGGGATTTGGCGTGCCATCGCCAAGGAAGTCCGGGCCCTGGGGGTCCACCATCGACGGGGCACCCACTGCCGCAAGAGGTGGGAGGACATCCGCCGCGGGACCAAGAAGACCGCCGAGTCTCTGCTGGGGATGGCCTCCCAACGTAGGCGGGGTGCCTGCCGTCAACTGAGCCCCATGATGTTCCGGATCCTGGCGGTGGCCTACCCTGATTTGGATGGGCGCGTGAGGGCAGCACAGCAGACACAAGGGGGTGAGTACAAGCATTATCTACTCTGTTGTCGCGCAGTGGAGGTGTCTGGGTGGGGGAGGAGGGCTGGGGGTCCCCCTAGGCCAGGGCGATATCTGTAGGCTGGGCACCCCCGTAAGCCCCTGTGTCCCCAGCCACCACCCTCAGTAGTTTGTCAGTACAGCCATCCCTGGGCCGTGTCATCCATGGGTGCAGTTGTCAACTCTAGGCGTGTAGGCCATGTTCCACGGAATGCGTAGCGTACCCCAAGTGCGCAACTTAGTGCAGGGGGCATCTGTGTCTGTCATGTCCGCTAACTGTACCGGAGATCCATGTACTCAATATCCCTTTATTTCTCTCTCCCCCCCCCTTTTTGTTTGTCTTTCTGTGCTTGTGTGCATCAGCATCATCAGGCGGAGGAGAAGTGGCATCGGGGCAGGAGGGAGCTGCATCTCACATGGCCCAGGAGGGCCATGCCACAGAGTCAGACTGGACCAGTGAGACGGAGGGCGAGGGGAGCTCCACGACGGGGACGACTGGAGCCTGCAGCGACACGGACACGTCCTCGGAAGGGGGCTCCCTTGCGGGGGTGGCACCATCCGTGCCCCCCGCCATTACAGGTACAGCCGCCACCCAGCGCACCATCTCCGCCCTCCCAGCAGCCCCTCCGCGTTCGCCCCGTGCCCGCTCTGCCAGGAAGCCGGGCATCTCCTTCGCCCCAGGCACCTCAGGCCCTGCCCCTGTTACCCCCGCTGCCCTCAGTGAGGAGGTCATTGACCTCCTCCGAACGCTCATTGTTGGGCAGACTACCCTTTTGAATGCCATCCAGGGGGTGGAGAGGGAGGTTCATCGCAGCAATGCGTACCTGGAGGGCATTCATTCGGGTCAGGCTGCCCATCAGCGATCGTTCCAGGCTCTGGCCTCAGCACTGACGGCAGCCATTGTCCCTGTCTCCTGCCTGCCTCTACTAACTCCCTCCTCCCAGTCTCCTGTTCCTCTGCCTGTCCCACCCACACCATCAGACCAGCCTGCACACACCTCAACACCCAAGAGAAGCTCATCCAAACATAAGCACCACAGATCACGCAGACATTCACACACGCAACATTCCGATGCAGACATGCCAACAGTCACTACCACCTCTGTGACCCCCACCTCCTCGTCTCCCTCCTCCCTCCCTGTGACGTCTACACTCACACCTCCATTCACCTCACCATCAGCCAGTGTTTCCATCACCAGCACACCCTCCACTCCAGTCCGCACACGTGCAGTCACCACCCCCACTGCCATTTACACGTCCCCTGTGTCCTCTCCCACTGTGTCTGTCACCCCCTCTTCCACACCACACAAACGCAGCCACCCACCCACCCAACAGCCATCCACCTCACGACAGCCTATCCCTCCTGCACCTGCACCCAAAGACAGCAAACGTGACTCACCTACAACCACATCCTCTCCCTCCACTCCCATTCCCACTGTACCTACCACTCTCCATTGTCCCAAGAAGCTCTTCCTCGCCACTACTAACTTCTTTCCTGACCCTGAGCCCCCCCCTCCTTCTCGTCGGGGTAAGAAGAGCACCTCAGCCACCACCAGCCCTGCAGCCCCCTTGACAAGGGTGCAGGGGTATTGGAGCCCGCCAGCCCGCATGTCTGGATCTTCGCCCAGCAGCAAGGGGACAGCCAGCCCACCCCCTGGGAAGAGGAGCAGAAGGCGGGAGGGGCGCCGCAGGAGCCCGCCTTCTACATCCCCCCCGGACACCACCCAGAGACAGTCACCAGCCACAGCTCCAAAGGGAGGAAAGGGCCACAGGCCGACGACTAAGGAGGGCAAGGGCAGCAAGTTGGAGAGGTCAGGCAGCAGGCCTGCTGCCCAGGAGGAGCCCACAACCCCCATAGCCGCTGCCCCGGGAGGAACCGGCACAGCTGCCCCGGGAGAGCCCACCACCCCCATAGCCGCTGCCCAGGGAGGACCCAGCCCAGCTGGCCAGGAGGGCCCCACCACCCACAGCCCAGGTGGGCAGTGAAGGAGCACCATCCCCGCTGCCCAGGAGGGCACCACCAGGCATTTAGCAGTTGGCCATAGACCGTCCGCCGTCTCAAGAACCGCTGAACTGGGCCCTTCAAGGCAAGAACCGCTGAACTGGGCCCCGCCGTCTCAAGAACCGCTGAACTGGGCCCCGCCGTCTCAAGAACCGCTGAACTGGGCCCTTCAAGGCAAGAACCGCTGAACTGGGCCCCGCCGTCTCAAGAACCGCTGAACTGGGCCCCGCCGTCTCAAGAACCGCTGAACTGGGCCCTTCAAGGCAAGAACCGCTGAACTGGGCCCCGCCGTCTCAAGAACCGCTGAACTGGGCCCCGCCGTCTCAAGAACCGCTGGACTGGGCCCCGCCGTCTCAAGAACCGCTGAACTGGGCCCTTCAAGGCAAGAACCGCTGAACTGGGCCCCGCCGTCTCAAGAACCGCTGAACTGGGCCCCGCCGTCTCAAGAACCGCTGAACTGGGCCCCGCCGTCTCAAGAACCGCTGAACTGGGCCCTTCAAGGCAAGGAGCGCTGAACTGGGCCCCGCCGTCTCAAGAACCGCTGAACTGGGCCCCGCCGTCTCAAGAACCGCTGGACTGGGCCCCGCCGTCTCAAGAACCGCTGAACTGGGCCCTTCAAGGCAAGAACCGCTGAACTGGGCCCCGCCGTCTCAAGAACCGCTGAACTGGGCCCCGCCGTCTCAAGAACCGCTGAACTGGGCCCTTCAAGGCAAGAACCGCTGAACTGGGCCCCGCCGTCTCAAGAACCGCTGAACTGGGCCCCGCCGTCTCAAGAACCGCTGAACTGGGCCCCGCCGTCTCAAGAACCGCTGAACTGGGCCCTTCAAGGCAAGGAGCGCTGAACTGGGCCCCGCCGTCTCAAGAACCGCTGAACTGGGCCCCGCCGTCTCAAGAACCGCTGAACTGGGCCCTTCAGGGCAAGAACCGCTGGCCCTTTGGCAGACGTGGCAGGGCAGGATCTATCTCGGGCAGGGCTGCAGGATGTCCTCTGGCCAACTTGCCTCCTCCAGTGGCAGTGGGGTCTGTTATGGACTGTATGGACTGTGGCTTTGCTCTCCCCAGGATGGCCCAGTGGGCAGGCCACCCACTGTATGGACTGTATGGACTGTGGCTTTGCTCTCCCCAGGATGGCCCAGTGGGCAGGCCACCCACTGTATGGACTGTATGGACTGTGGCTTTGCTCTCCCCAGGATGGCCCAGTGGGCAGGCCACCCACTGTATGGACTGTTTGGACTGTGGCTTTGCTCTCCCCAGGATGGCCCAGTGGGCAGGCCACCCACTGTATGGACTGTATGGACTGTGGCTTTGCTCTCCCCAGGATGGCCCAGTGGGCAGGCCACCCACTGTATGGACTGTTTGGACTGTGGCTTTGCTCTCCCCAGGATGGGCCAGTGGTCATGGAGTCCCCTCGTGGATCTGGCGTCGTGTACTCAAGTGGCTGAGGTGCCCCCCCTTCCCTTCCCCCTGAGGTGCCTGTCCTATTTTCTTTCTGATGCCCCTGCAGTGTTCTCTCCGTGGAGTTCTTGTCGTGGGACTGGGCCTTGCCCCTTTGCACAGGACCCCTGTGATCCACGGACAGTGGTTGGACTACATTTAGTAGCTGTATATATTTTGTACATAGTTTATTTATTTATTGGGATTAATGGTGTACATATTTCAATATATCTGCCCGTTTATGATCTCTTCTTTTGGTCTTTGCATTATTTCGGAGGGGGGTGGTTTGTGGGTTGTGACAGTGATCTGTGGGAATGCATTGATGTGTGTGTTGTAGTGGGTGTGGGTGGGTGGGTGTGTGCCGGTAATCTTTTCCCTCCCCTGTGTCGTAGGTGCCGTACTCACCGATGTCTTCCGCGCCGCCGGGCGTGCTCCTGGTATATGAGGAGGAATAGGAGTGCGGGGATGACCTGCAACTCTGGCTCCATACTGCCGGAATCTCGCGTGGAGTGCGTAGAGGTGAGCGTTTTCCCGTTCGTAGTCTGTTTCCGCCGTGTTCTTATCGGCAGTGCTCCCGCCCCGGAAAAGGTGGCAGATTGGTGGGTCGTAATAGGGTGGGCGGTACTTTGTCTGCCGCCGGGCTGTTGGCGGGAACCGCCGCGCTGTTTGTTTGTACAGCTGTGGCGGTCGGAGTGTTAAGTTGGCGGGCTGTGTTGGCGGTTCCCGCCAGGGTCAGAATTGCATATTTTAGACCGCCGGCCTGTTGGCGGCTTGGCCGCCGCTTTATCACCGACCGCCAGGGTCAGAATGAGGGCCTCTGTGTTTTGAAGAAGACACAGAACTTTGCGCATGTGGCTTGAGTGAATCCAGTTCAGAAGACCAACCATCTTAGCTCTAGGCAAGTCTTCCTCAAGTGTTTTTTAACTAGCACCCATTTGCCAGCCTTCAGGTTGTGGTACTGTTCTTGAGCTGCTTGAACCCGATGAGACAAAGAGCGAACCACATTAGCCAGATCTTTGCAAAAATCCAGCACCAAGTCACCTGTTATGTTCACAAGTAAATTTTCAGGTACTGCTGGTAGTCTAATTGCACAACCCATCAGAATTTCGTGGAGAGACAGTCCTGTCTTCCTGTCAGGGGTGCTAAGCATGCTCATCAGGACCAGTGGCAATGCATAAGGCCTCTTCAATGTGGTAGAGGCACAAACCTTTACCAATCAAACTTTCAGTGTTCCATTCATCTGCTACACCAATCCAGATGCCTTTGGTCTGTAACTGCAGTGTAAGTTTTGCTCAATGTTCAATGCTGCACACACAACAACTTTATGATTTTATTGTTAAAATATGTTCGTCAATCTGATTCCAAAGAAGTAGGGAATCCATTCCTTGATATTAGTTCCTGGAGCAGTGAGACTATAATTTCTACTTGTTGGATAAGCCTCAATCCACTTGGAGAACACACACATACAATGACCAACACATACTCCAATCCATTACAGGCAGGCATCTCAATGAAATCAAGTTGCATTAAATAGACCTCCCGATCTGCCTATGTGGCTCAGTTTACCCACTATGCGTTTCCCTACATCAATATATTGGCAGGTAACAAATCTGTGACAAACTGCTTCCACAACCAGTCTAAATTTGGGATTGTACCATGTCATTTTGAATGTCTGAATCATTGCATCTCTGCCGAATTTGAACCTGACCATATTAATACCTCGCCATTGAATTCAGCAAACAGTCTGGTAACACAACTCTCCCTTCATTTGAAATACAGACATCATCTTCCTCTCTTTGAACACAACCTGCTTTTATCCAACATGTGTGTTCTTCCTCTGTAGATTCTTCCTGCAATCTCTTAATCTCGTCTCAGGTATCAACCACTGACAGCAAGAAATGTTGATTTATCTCACTTGTTTCAATTTTATTACTCCACTCTTCATAGAAGGTGACACAATGGAGTGCACAATATCTAGCAATTTGGTCAACATAGGCACTAACAAATTATGAATACTAATTTGATTTTATATGTGCGGTACATTTTACAACCACAATCTTCTCAGGTAACTGTGGAGCATTTAACAAGTTATGAATTCTTTCATCCTTTTTGAATGGGTATTCTAGATGAGGTCAGGAAACCTCGTTAGTGCCATAACTGTATGAAGTCATGGACAACACCAAATCCATACTGACAATCTGTAAATATTGTCACCTTGAGGTATTCTGACATGCAGCATGCTCTTGTAAGAGCAACCAATTTGGGTACTTGGGAAGAAGCAACTTCTTGAAGCCAGGAGCCTTCGACTACTCCTGAGAGTGTACACACTGCTTAACCTGCTCTCAGAATACCTTCACTGTTTCATAAACAGGACCCATCAACAAAAACAACTTGGTGATTCTCCTTTCAAGGAGAATCCTGAATATCAGGTTTGGGTTTGGTGCACAGTTCAGTGACATTAAGGCAGTCATGTTCTATTTCATTAACATTATTTGAATCATCAACATTTACAAACATTAACCCCTTTGCTGCCAGGTCTTTTCACCCTCAGGTGGCAGGCCTTTTTTGGGCTATTTGGGGCAGTTCGTGCTTGGGCCCTCATACCTTTTTGTTCACATAAGCTACCCACGCCAAATTTCTGTCCTTTTTTTCCAATATCCAAGGGATTCTAGAGGTACCCAGACTTTGTGGGTTCCCCTGAAGGAGACCAAGAAACTAGCCAAAATACAGCAAAATTGTTGTTTTTTTCCCAAAAATTGGAAAAAAAGGGCTGCAGAAGAAGGCCTGTGGCTTTTTTCCCCCTGAAAATGGCATCAACAAAGGGTTTCCGGTGCTAAAATCACCACCTTCCCAGCTTTGAGGAACAGGCAGACTTGAATCAGAAAACCACATTTTTGGCATTTTTTACGGGGACATACCCCATTTTTACTATTTTTTTGTGCTTTCAGCCTTCTTCCACTTAGTGACAGAAATGGATGTGAAACCAATGCTGGATCCTGGAAAACTAAACATTTCTGAAAAGTAGATAAAATTCTGAATTCAGCAGGAGTCATGTATGTAGATCCTACAAGGTTTTCCTACAGAAAATAAGAGTTGAAATAAACAAAATTGAATTTGAGGTGAAAAAAACAGCCATTTTTCTCCACTTTTTACTCAGTAACTTTTTCCTGCGATGTCAGATTTTTTAAATCAATATACCATTACGTCTGCTGGACTCTTCTGGTTGCGGGGATATATGGGGTCTGTAGGTTTATCAAGAACCCTAGGTACCCAGAGCCAATAAATGAGCTGCACCTTGCAATGGGTTTTCATTGTAAACTGGGTGTACAGCAATTTATTTGGTAAAATATAAAGAGTCAAAAATAGGTATCAAGGAAACCTTTGCATTTCCAAAATGGGCACAAGATAAGGTGTTGAGAAGCAGTGGTTATTTGCACATCTCTGAATTCCGGGTTCCCATGCTAGCAATTGAATTACAGTGCATTTCTCAAATGGATGTCTTTTTTACACACTGTCTTACATTTGGAAGGCAAAAATGTGCAGAAAGAAAAGGGGCAATAACACTTGTTCTTCTATTCTGTATTCCCTCAAGTCTCCCAATAAAAATGGTACCTCACTTGCATGGGTAGGCCTAATGCCCGTGACAAGAAAAGCAACATTGACACATCACATTTTTACATTGAAATCTGACGTGCTTTTTGGAAAGTGCCTAGCTGTGGATTTTGGCCTCTAGCTCAGCCAGCACCTAGGAAACCTACCAAACCTATGGATTTTTTAAAACTAGACACCTAGGGGAATCCAGGATGGGGTGACTAGTGGGGCTCTCACCAGGTTCTATTGCCCAGAATCCTTTGCAAACCTCAAAATTTGGCAAAACAAACACTTTTTCCTCTTATTTCGGTGACAGAAAGTTCTGGAATCTGAGAGGAGCCACAAATTTCCTTCTACCCAGCATTCCCACAAGTCTCCCAATAAAAATGGTACCTCAATTGTGTGGGCAGGCCAAGTGCCCACAACAGGAAATGCCCCAAAACACAACGTGGACAAATCACATTTTCCCAAAGAAAACAGAGCTGTTTTTTGCAAAGTGGTTAGCTGTGGATTTTGGCCTCTAGCTCAGCTGGCACCTAGAGAAACCTACAAAACATGAGCATTTTTTAAAACTAGACGCCTAGGGGAATCCAGGATGGGGTGACTTGTGGGGCTCTCACCAGGTTTTGTTACCCAGAATCCTTTGCAAACCTCAGAATTTGGCCAAAAAAACACTTTTTCCAAATATGTCGGTGACAGAAAGTTCTGGGATCTGAGAGGAGCCACAAATGTCATTCCACCCAGCGTTCCCTTAAGTCTCCCAATAAAAATGGTACCTCGCTTGTGTGGGTAGGCCCGCAAAAGGAAATGCCCCAAAACACTATGTGGACACATCGAAATGATCAAATACAGAACTACCTGTTTTGGCGCGGGAGGGGCACCTGCGTTTTCGGTCCTGGGCTCAACAGCCATATAGGGAAACCTACCAAACCCAAACATTTCTGAAATCTAGACACCGAGGGAGTCCAGGGAGGTGTGACTTGCCTGGATCCCCCAGTGTTTTCTTACCCAGAATCCTCAGCAAACATCAAATTTAGCTAAAAAATGAAATTTTTCTCAAATTTCTGTGAGGGATCACTGCAACGGCACAAATTTCCTACCACCCAACGTTCTCCACAGTCTCCCGGTAAAAATTATACCTCACTTGTGTAGGTGGGCCAAGTGCCTTTCACAGGGAAGAGGCAAAAACATTTTGAAATTAAGGAGGAACAAAAACGAGTCCAAAAGGGAAGTTTGAAAAAAAAAAATTCAGGCTGACAAGTGGGGCAGAATTTTTTTCGGTATAGATGAGACAATGCTGGGTGGTAGGAATTTTGTGGATTCCTGCAGATTCCAGAAGGTTCCATTCCAAAAATGTAGGGAAACTGTGTGATTTCCAGCAAAGTTGGAGGTTTGCAGGGCTTTGTGGGTAAGAAAATGGTGCATGTTTAGCACACCACCCTGGACTCACCCAGATGTTTAGTTCTCAGATGTGTCTAAGTCTTATGGATTTTTCTACATGGCAGCGTCCCAAAGTCCAAAAAGTGCAGCCCTCACCATTCCAAGTGGGACGATTTTGAGAGTTAGACAAGCTCTCATGGCCCAAATGTAAAACCAAAACACAAAATAATCGAAAATCCTCTTGCTTGCCATGGGATAAGATGTTTTAGTGTGTGGGGGAGAGTAGAAAGACTGTTACCCCCTTCAGATGCCCATACTGGTTGGTAGCCACCACCCCACTATTTTTTATTTTTTTTAATTCCCTGGCATCTAGTAGGTTTTCTGCCCCCCTGGGAGTGAATCGGGGGTAACTGCCCCATCTGCCCACCAGTGGGCAGAACAACTTTGGTCCCATTTATTTGGGTTGGGGGTATGGTCATATTCCTACCCTCTTTTTTGGAGAAAAAAAATCTTCCCTGTCTCTTGTGGGCTTTGTGCCCTCCTTGGGGTCAGATGGGCCTTCCGAAAATAGGCCGATTTGCCACCAACGGGGGCAGAAATGGCATAAATATAATTTGCCCCCCCTAAGGAGTCGCTCCCCACCTCTAAAAAAACAAAACAAAAAAAAAATTGAAAAGAAAGATACCTGGCGCCTAGAGGTTTCTGCCCCCTTAACACTCCCCGGGGCAGATCGGCCTAATAACAATAGGCCGATCTGCCCCGAAGGTGTGCAGAAAAGGCATTGAAAAGAATTGCCCCCCCCCTGGGGAGTGACCCTTGCCCAAGGGGTCGCTCCCCTTATGCCAATTTCAACTTGAAAAATATCCCTGGTGTCTACTGGTCATTTCAGCAGCCTGATCACTTCACGATCCGGCTTCTGAAATGCTCTGAGAGTCATCAAAGGGAAGGAAATTATTTTCCTTCCCTTTGATGTCTCTCAGGCCCCTGTCACATGATCGGAAGAGAAATGCTTTTGTATTTCTCTTCCGATCAGTGCTCCGGTGGGGCGGCCTCTGATGAGGTCAGCGTGTGAGCCGGGGAGCTTCGGGGGTGAAAGGGGAAGCGATTCCCCTCCCAGCCCTGCTATGGAGGGGGTGGGGGCACGGACCTTGGGGGGAGTGCTAGTGCTTCCCCAGAGGGCCAGTACTAGGATGTAATGGTTACGTCTGTGGAGCCTCAACGCTGCAGCCACGGATGTAACCCTTACGTCCTTTGCGTCCAAAGGGTTAATGTGGTGGGATTCACAACATTTGGTGATTCAAGAATCAGTAACTCATAATATGTGAGACGGGCATTTGTAAAATACTGGGTCTTGGACCTAGTCAAAAGAAGTTCAACTGTGTTTGGGACATAGACAGTTAAAAGGTGTCCCATCACAATGCCTTTGCATTGACTGATGCTTACCCCAGCACTAGCCACAGCTTTCAAACAGCCAGCGACAGGATCCAAAGTTGGGGAAAAATATGCCACTGGCCTGTTTGTTCCTCCATGTAATTTCGTCAAAACAGAAAGAGCAGAACCATCATGCTATTGCCAAAACAGTGCAAAACCTTATGTGTAATCAGGCTTTCCCAAGGCTGGAGCTCTGCATAAACTCTCTCTCAACTCAGTGAACTCTTTCATGCATTCTTCATTAAAGGGGACTGGGTCTGTGACTCCCTTGTGTGCTAATTTCTGTAATGGTTTGGAAATTACTGAACAATTTGGGATCCATTGGCGACAGTAGCTCACCATCCCCTAAAACATTCTCATATCTCTCTGCGTAACTGGGGGATTCATCTGCATAGCTGCAACGCTCTCTCTGGACACTTTTCTTGCACCTTTCTCAATTTGGGGCCCCAAATACTTCACTTCCTTCTGACAATACTGTAATTTAGCAAGGGAAACCTCATGTCTGTTTTCACCCAAATGATTCAACAAAGCTATGGTATCTTGTCTGCAAGCCTCACGTGTATTGGACGCAACCATCAGGTCATCAATGTACTGCGCTAAGGCACTCTGAAATGGCATGTTTAAAGACTCTAAATTCTTCTTCAGATTCTGATTAAAAATAGACAGAGATTCCGAAATCCCCTGTGGAGTTCGACACCATGAGTAGACACGAATGCCGAATCGGGAACAAAAGAGGAACTGACTATCCTTATGAAGGGGCACTCAGAAAAGTACTTGTGACAAATCAATAACTGAAAACCACTCTGCTTCACATGGAATCTGAAATAGGTTACTGCTAGATTTGGCACGTACAGGACAACAGGATACCACCATTTTGTTCACCTTTCTCAAATCCTGAACTATGCGGTATTTCCCACTTGGCTTTAGCAAACTGATAATTGGAGAATTACATGGGCTGCTCGTCACTTCTTTCAGAACTCCCTGATCACCAGAATCTGCAATTACTGAAGTAATTCCTTCAATCACTTCAAGAGTCATGTTATACTGAGGTGTTCTGATGAAAACTGCATTTGGCTTCACAGTTACTTTAACAGAATCAACACCTCGAAGAAGTCTAATCTCGTTTCCAGAAAGATCCCAAACTCTCAACATTACTGTGTCTTGTAATTTATCAGGCAAGACTTTAATTGTCATTGCAGGAAACAATGTAATGATAGGATACATCAAATACGTTCGACTAGAAGTCTCATCATTGCTATTAGTCTGCATTTCTATTCCTTTTTGTGTACAAGTAATGAAACATTTTAATTTGCTTAGAAAGTCTCTTCCTAACAGACTCACAGGACTTGAATCACAAACTACAAATCGGTGCGGAGCTTTGAAGGTTCCTATTTTAACTGGAATGGGCTCTGTAATGGGATTTACCAAATGCTGATTTGCTACTCCTACAACCTGCACTGTTCTTCCTGAGAGGGGCACATTCGGGACTTCCGCAGACCTGACAGTGGAATGTGTTGCTCCTGTGTCAACCAGGAATAAAACATCGTCATCCCTTAACACTTGCATTCACATAAAGACCAGGCTGATCTACCTCCAATGAGGCAGCCAACACGCATTCCTCCTCTTCCAAACTCTTACTCATACATTCTTCACTTGCTTATCATCACTGAAATCAATCAATGAATATTGTGTGATTAACTGATTTGCATTTGCATTTACTCTTTTGGTTCACGTTCTGCTGAGGAGCCATCACCTGTTATGGTATCTGCATTTGCTGGGGGACTTGGATTTGCTGTTGGGGAAATTGCACTTGTTGCTGGGGATTCTGCATTTGGACCACTCCTGTAGGAACATTCATGTTTTGATTTTGGGGCCTTTGAACTCTCTGATTTTGAAATTGACTGTTGTCAACCATCTGTACAACACCATCACCTTGCACCAAATTATTCACATTATAGGGGCACTCCCATTTCCAGTGTCCGCCGCCGTACACATGACAAGGATACATTTTCTTCATGTTCTGAATATCAGCCACATTCACATTCAGATCTACTCAAATTCCAAGACCTGTACCACTAAACCGAGGCACCATATTGTCCTGCTGTTGCATCCCTTGCATTCCTCCTGCGTTCAGCATACCATGCTTTTCTGGCGCACCTGCTGCTTGGGCAGATTTAATCCACATCACCATTGATTTTTCCTTCAACCTCTTCTGCTTCAAATCAATTTAATCACTGCAGTACTTTGCGCATTGCAATACTTCATCAATCGTCTTTCCTTATCTGCAAATCAAATGATTCCGAATCATATAACTAATTTCAGGCCTCAATCCTTTAGCAAATCTGAACACAAAATAAATCATTTCTCTCCGTTTAATAATTTCTGTGCCACTGAATTGTCTGAATGCTTTCAGAAATCTCTCATAATAAGCATGACCAGACTGCTTTGCCTCCTGAGATGTCATGTCAATTCTTTGCCAATCAATATCTTTAGGGGAAACTCTAGTCTTCAAGGATTCAATCACATTAAACAACTTTTCATCACCTCTTCAGATGGCGCACCTTTTACTGCATCTCTTGGTGGCTCACGCGTTGGCCAATAAATACTGCGCTAACATTCAACCCACAAATCTGCCGGGACCACAATCTCAAAGTATTCAAATCTTCCCACAGGGACTTTGCAAGCTTGACAAACCTTTCCGTTTGTGGGTACGACTCCACTGGTTTCTCCCTCAACTTTGGCTAATCATTTGTAAATGACAGTTTGTTACTTTTACTCCAAGGGACATAAACAAAATTCACTCCTGGAATTTTTCTCATTAGCATACTTTTTACAGCTCCCTCAGCCTGCTGTACATCACCTGAAGATGTAGTCAGCTTTTTCTTCTTGTCTCTTTTCTTTGCCCATCTGCATTACCATTTATCCAATGCTCCCCATTTTTTAATACTCTGAATCAATTCCTTAATGCGAATCTTCATTCCAGGTGATCTAATGTTTGCATTGTCTCTCAAATCAAATTCTAATCTGTAACTCCTCTTTTACTGTTTGGATTTATTCATTTCTATTTCCTATTTTTTGGCCAAATTAGTGAATTTCTCAGAAACCTGTCCTACTCTAAGAGTTACGTCTTTGCACATGTAGCACAACTTGCTTTCATTGTAAGAATAACATCTGTCTAATTCTAGTCAATCATTTCATTTAATTCTAATTTTCATCTAGCTATGTTCAATGTCTTTTCTCCCTCTTGCGTGTTTCCTGAAATTGGTGCTCCACCTAAATTGTCTAACTATTCAGTCACTTTGTGGGCTGTCAATCCTCTAAGCTAATGTTATTTCCTCTCTCTCTGGGCATAAACTGTGGTACATTGCGTGAGGCTCTCATAGCCTGCTCTTGATCCATCACAGATGAGCCCTTTGAACATGGGAAACATGTCACATCAATCAGTGGACCTATTCTGTCATGTGTCTGGTTGAAGCAAAATAATTCATAGGGGTCATGTCTGGCACTGTAGTGATCAGTCTCTCCATTTCTGCATTAGGTAACAAAGGGGAACTCATTGCTGATATTGGATGTGAGATCTGGGGACCATTCTCATTATTACCCTGGTCAAACAATGGGACTGCTGGAACTATTGTTACAGGAACTGTCATTGCATCTGGTCCTGATAAATTCAACTGACTTTGCTGGAACATTATTCTTTTACTTTGGCCAGTTAATACTGTACTAAAAGCAGGGGTGCCCCCCCGCCGGCAGTAGCAGCAAAACGTTTACCAGTAAAAACATAATAAACTGTGTTTATTATGTTTTTACTGCAAAAGGGGTGGGGCCACAGGTGTGACAAGGACCCTCAATGCGCATGTATCTGTAGCCGGCCATCTCAGGGCGGCCAAACATACATGCGTACTAGGCGCTGTCCAACCTTTGCAACGGATTGGAGAGAGCAGGCAGAGGCTCCCACTCTGCCTCAGAGCGCCCAGGGTGCTCCGTCCAATCCTACTGCTGCTTTCATACTGCCAGCACCAGGAAAGCAGCATTAGGATTGGAAGTAGGGCAGGCTGGGAGCCTGAGCCTGTGCCTGCAGCTGATGAGTGGTGTGATGGTGGCGAGGCGAAACAGTTACACTTTTTAAAAATTATAAAAAAAATTGGGGAGAGCTCCCTGCCATACGCCGCCCCTTCACCCTCCCATGAGCCGTGACTGACCAAAAGCCTGATTTCACCGATTCGGGGCAACATTCTGCAGTATTGTTACCGGAGAATACATTGGCATGGTCTGCCTCTGGTTTACAATTTGTGCAGGTGTCTGTACATTAGGCGTGGATCAAAGTAAGTCATTTCTGCATTCTGATTGACTGTGGCATTGATGGAGCTGTGACATTCAGGACACAACTGGAACTGTTGGATAAATCGCTAACACCTGTACAACATTTGCAGTAGGTACATTTGGAGTCATTTGAACCTGGTTTTGTTGAACTGGAGCTGTGTCAACACTCAGGACTGTATTCTGACTTAATGAGGCAACTGCTTTATACGGTGGGGGACAATTATAAACCCATCCTCTGAACCACTCTCGACATCTGCTACTCTTTTATTTTCACCTAATTTCTGTTCCAGATCTTCTGTGGATTTCTTTTGGCTTGAGGCTTAACACTTCCCTCACTTTCTTCTGTGATTGCTGGAAATAACTTCACTCCATGTAACGTATCTGCTCTCCACATTCTCTGTTCCTCAACCTATCTAGCTTTTGCTAATGTCTTTTCTGCGTTTCTCATTCTCCTTTCAAATTTCTGAGCCTCTTTCTGTCTCGCAGCTAATTCCCAAATAGCAAGTGCTTCAAATTATCCAGGTCTAGGAAGGAGTTTTGATTCATACAGCACCCTCCTCAGATCTCTTAAATTAAACGTTCCGTAACTAGGAAAAGCTAAGGTACCTTCCTTCTCAGTTATTTTGCACCATTGCTTTACTCAAAGACATGCTGAAACTCCGCTCTCTTCCATTACTTTGAATACTGGTGTATCCTGAGGTGGAGTGGGCTCCCTCTTTCTTACTGGAATAAAATCAACTCCTCTTAACACACTCTTTAAAGCTTTGAAAACTTAATTTTTGCACAATTTTAATTCACAAACGCAAATTCTATGAAACCAGGAAGTAATTTCCAATCCCACAATTCCTTTCACAAGCTGTTTTCAACCTATAGCAGCTCAGTCTTGTCCACCAATCCATGTGCAGTTTTTGTCACCAACCGACCTACCCCAGCACGGACCAAATGATGTCACACTCACTTCGTTCAGCACCTGCGACTCACTCCAGAGCTGTCTCACACACCTCTCTCCCAACCCTAAATGCAAAATATTGCGAACAGAAAAATTAAAACCTGTCTGCTCACTACGGGTAGGACTCAAACGCTTTGAAAGCTGTGTGGAAATTTTGAAAATGACCTTTTTCACAAATAGCTACTCTTCTGGCTGTGGCTTTCTCACACACACAAGTGAAATTTGACCCACAAACCTCATTCCAGTTGATACTGGTTCTCCCTGTGCACTCAGGATTCACCTAATTCCAACTGACAACTCACTCAAACTCAAGAGAAATCTATTGGCGTAGTCGACAGCACTCAGTCGACCAACACCTTACCTGCAGTCAATAAATTAACCAAGTGTCTCTATACACCAGTGCAATACTACCCCGGAGTCTTAAGCCACACAGGACCCATTAACAACAACAACCACGTGGACAATTTTTGAGCAGAAAGGGCAGTATTCACTTGGATCACACCAACTCCCCACTCACATACTTGGAGTATGCAAACTCCCAACTCATTTATCTTGGAGTACACAAACTCCCTACTCACTTCATACATCAAACTTCACTGCAGTTTAGCCAAAGCATTGCAAGCGCAAACCCTACCAAAAAAACTCATAGCATACACTTGGAACACAACTCTGGAATTCCATCAACCCCTACACTATACCAAAAACATCTCACAATGTGGGCAAATTCTAACTCTACTCCTCACTAGACAAAATCATCTTCTGAAACTTAAAACTGATGGAGCGCCATCTGAGGTTTTCTTCCTGCCTCGGGTTCCGATACCACAAGCACTCGTTTAAGACACCATCACAATTCTTACTCTCAAAGGTTGACTAAATCTTTGGACTTGGTGACGGAGGTACTAGTTAGAATCATACAATCATAAATCATTGACATGAAACCCATAAACAATAATAAACACCATAAACAATTCAACACTAAAAAAAACTCCAAACTGAATAAAGTTTCAAAGCTTTATTACAATCCCAAAATCAATGAAACGTAAATGGTGAGCAAAACTAAATTACAAACATACATGAAAACCATAGGCTGACCAACACATCTGAAAAGATTCAACCTACTAAACATCAATACTGTTAAACACTCCAAAAGAATGATATAGATTAGCAGCGACAGAATAGGAACATTATTAACAGATTTCAAGTCAGATGATTGTGAAATCAGTAAATAATCAAAATACAGTTTTCACAATCAATTTCAGTGCTGAGCCATCCTTATCACTAACCAGAATTGGGACTACCATGGTGCAGAACATAGGCTGCACATAGGACAATTCAGCAGTTCAGAATTAGTTGAGCATATTAGTACTGAATCTGCATTGGACAATTATAACCATGATGAAAAAACTCATCAGGGACTCGGAGAAGAGAAAAGGACAGCAGACAAAAGTGAACAAAGTTCTGGGTGGCTTCAAGACAAGGGTGAAATAACTCCAAGCTTCTAAGTTCTTCACTAATTAAAATATGCACAATTCATTCATTGGTTCTTCAGGTGGACACATACTGTGTGTCAATTTCAGGATCCAATAGCAAGTGGTGGTATCACCAAGTTTGCAACTTTAAGAAATCTTCTCAGCAAAAGTCCATTGTTCATACTATGACTTCATGTAATTCCATCGAAATATAACATTTTCTAATCATTTTTTATTTGCAGTTCCTTTCTCATGACACAAAATAAACTAAATTCATATTTTCTCACATGGGATCTGTAGATTTCCTGTCCGATTTGACAATTAGAACAAATACTGTTCCGTAAATTAAACTTGAAACATGCTTTTCTCTTGCAACACAATAGAACATTCAGCATTACATTAACTGCCTAGGGAAAAAAATCAGGTCATAGGGGACAGAATAAAGTGATTTTCCATGGCTGCTTACAAAATAAGCCTTCCAGGCCTAGTCAAGTTAAGAAGCCTAAATGCACATTAATACAAATAATACATTAATAAACCTATTGTGCACCTTACCATTCAAATCAAATATGCAAAACAAATTATTTAACAAAAAATATTATTCATGTTATATTAACGCAATTTTAAACGTGTATTTATTTTTCTGCACACGTTAATGAAATCCATTTAATTAAATATGTGTGTTTGATTCATGTTCATTTAATACTCTCAATACATTTTACTTCTACTGTTTCTATTTGAAAATAATACTTTCATATTAATATTTATTAATAATCCACTCATTTATGAATGCACAATAGTTTCATAAACAGGATATCAAAAATACAAATGGTGGCCACATGGCTCACTATAATTCAAACCTGCACATTTTTCATTTCTACATTGTTTTCTCTGTTAGGCCTTTGAATGCGGATTAATTTGTCACCATATTCTATGACACTAATTTATTAGTAAAACGTGATCTCTATCAATTTTTTCAGGTCAAGATGGGAGAAGATTTTAATTCTATTCAGCTGCATGATCATGTCTGCTATGTGGGGATCAGGATGTCTTTCTCTCGTGATTGCTTTGTTGGCCTAAAGCATATCAATGCACACTGTACCTCCACTGTGTTTTTTGGGAACCACAACTATGCACGAAACCCATGGCGTAGGAACGGTGGAGCACTCATTGATGTCATGCTTCAACAGATTTTCTAGTTCTTTCTCAAGGGCTGCTTGCAAGTGAAATTTACTCTGCCGTTGGGCAACAAGGCCGATGTCCTCATTAATATGAAGTTGCACTTTCATCATTTTGAGTTTTACTAAGCAATGAAACAACAATAGTAATTGACTTACAATTGCAGCCTGAGCATAGATCTTGTAATTGAGAGATATTAGTCCCATGTCCGTAGCAGTAGCAGAGATAAATAGGCATGCACAAGTGGACGTTCCCTGAAGGACATGAATTGGTGCTTGCACTGACATCATTTTATGTCACAAGGTTCCTGTAAATGATCCTTAACTCTTTAACTGTTTAGAAGCAGCCCACGTGTATGATGGAGTAAGGTGTGGCACAGATGATAGGGTGTTTAATTTTTTACTGGCATGATGTTAATCGACACACCACTGTCTATAATGAAGGTTATGGAGTTACTGTTCACCTTTAATGTAATTTTAGAACAGCATCCAAATGAATGTTGTCACTTCATTGGGTAATTCTTTTTTGATATTTTTGATATTTTTGCAAGCTTCCAATCCTACATGCGCATGTCATTCCTTAATCGATATCATCAATGCACATCCATCTTCTTCGCTAGTGCTTGCTAATGATGTTGAAGAGCCTTTATATGATGAATTTGGTGATGATCAACTGTGCTTGGTTTCTACTTGTTGTAACTGATGTCGCCTTTTGGCCTTGTGGATGTGGTGAAATACTTCTGGAACCTTCTGACATCAATTTTCTCCTCTCTCTGTGACTCATTTAGTTGCCTTTTCACTTTGTCGACCATTATGAGTACTGATCATGAGGGGGAGCATAATTCAAGCATAGGGGCTTCCCTTTGCTCCTGGTGGATTAGCCAAGCAGAGAGGCATACCAACCTATTACCTTCCATGTCATTTTTGGCCATGTATGCGGTAAGATTGAAACAATACAAGTGTTCCAAAAGGGAAGCGTTTTGCGTGTAGCTTCTTCCAATGCAGGGCGACCGCAGGCATCTTGCTCAGCCTGGGGTGCAGAATAAAATGAGTATATTCGGGATGTAGGGTTGAGGGTCCTCCAAGTGTCTACTAGTAACCAATGTCGCACTCAATTTGCCAACCAGTCTGTTTGAGTGTAGGGAGGGGAGCCGGGAGCCTGGTAGGGGTGGATGGGAGAGATCAAACTGTAGGTTGAGGACACAGTTGTAGTCACCCCCAGGATCCATGGGAGAAAAGTCTTCTGGGATAGTATGACAGAGTGTGATCCATAAGGTGTCTTGATCAATGCTGGTCCCATATATACTCCCAAGTAAAATGGGAAGGCCATTAAGAAGCACCTACCACCTGTCTTTGTCAATTATAGTCTCAATAGATTGAAAGGGAGTCCCTCGGCAGATCCATATCAATGCACCCTTGGCTTATGCTGAGTATGTGGTGGTATAGACTGAACCACTCCATCGTTTCTGGAGTCAGGGCAGTTGTGTTAGAGGGGTGTGCCTCTTCTGAAGAAAACTATATGGGGACGGTGTTGTATGGGAGAAGAATAAATGACTAGCTTTTGAGTGCAGTATGCATGCCCCTGACATTGAGGGTGAGGATCTGGTGAAAATTTGAGGTGCCATTTTGAAGGTGATGGGTGCATGATATCCATGAAGTCATAAGTGAGCAAGGTGTGACCTGTCGTGTCCCCTTGGCTGCACCCCAACAGACGTTCTGGTGTTGTGTCAGTGCTGCATGTCTCTGTGGTGTATAGTTGGGAATAGTGAACGATTGGGGATGGGGATGCAATTGTGAACAAAGATAGCCTACTACAACAGGAGGAAAGCCCAAACTGGGTGTTGGTGATAACTTACCAAACTGATTGGGGGTAGCCATGATGAGAAATAAAGTGGGTGCAATGGTCCACCCTATTAGTGTAAAGTCAGTGTAGTGGGGCCCGGCAGTGTACCTACAGTGTAGTGTAGGGAGCAAGCTATGTGCTATACCATTGTATGGGTGGTGGAGGATGCTGTGGGTTAGATAGAGGAGTGGTTCCCAAACTGTGGTCCAGGGACCTCAGGGGGTCCGCGACTGCTTAGAAAATCAAATAATATTAACAGATTAGGTCCACAGCTTTTAGTAATGTCTCAGTGTGGGGGTCCCTGGATTCCAATAATGATTCAGTGGGGGTCCCTGGGTTCCAGTAACGATCAACTGGGGGTCCACAGAAGTCAAAAGGTTGAGAACCACTGAGACAGAGCACACTTTTAGCAATGATGAAACAGCCACACTAAATAATGATACTTAGCAGAAGATGACAGAGGCATTATTAAAATTATAGTTTCTGTAGTTTGAGGCATCAGCAATGGGAGAACCGGTAAAGTCTGGGTGAAGGCAGGAGAAGAGTTCGACTCTCCATCTGTGGAGAAAATGTTGGGACCACTGTCTAAATCTGAAAGATCATCCTCCGTACCCAGGTGTGGGGCAACCGCAAGGGCTTGGTGGCGATTCTCAATTATCTGCTCCAGTCCCAGGGGGCTCCAGTGAGGGCGATTTCGGTACAGAGGGAGGAGGGCCCCCCCATGCCCGATCTTCTCCATTTCCATTTCGGTCTAGGTGGTCTAGTGGTGCCGCTGTTTGAGCATGGCAGGGAGGAGTCAAAATTTCTGTTGATCCATTCCCATGTTTCTTTAGCTTCAGTGAAGAAGTGAGTTTCGTCCTGATGTATAATCTTGAGTCTTGCTGGGTCCAGAAGGGAGTATTAGACCCCCAGCTGCCTGAGATGTCTCTTGGCCTCAAGAAAGTTGGTTCGTTGGTGTTGGACAGTAACTGTATAGTGTAGGAAGATCATAACGTGTTTGTCCTCCAGCAGAAGGGCCCATTAAGGCAAACTGCCCATAGGATAACATCCCAGTTGCGTAAGTGAAGGAGCTTCACCAGCATGGGTTGAGGCAGTGCCCCCGGGGGGTGGGGAGCACCATGCCAGGATGTGATGCACCCGCTCCAGTGAGAAGAAGGCTGTAAGATCCGAGGCCAGGTTCAAAACATGGTGTCTAGGAATAGCAGAGGATCTTTCCCCTCTACCCTCTCTGACAGGCCATACATCTGTACGTTGTTTCTGCAAGAGCGGCCCTCGGCGTCATCAGCACATCTTCAAGTCTGCGGATCCATTCCTTTAAATAACGAGTAGCTTGTTGGTTGTTTGAGAATTGGGGTTGGAACGTCATTAGTGTTTCTTCCACTTCAGCTACTCAGTCCGTAAGCTTTGGGTGTTCATCTCTGAGGAAGCTCAGTTCTGTAGCTGAAGACCCTGTAAATTTGCAGGACCTTTTAATAGCGGCTAGGACTTGATCCAGTTTATCCTATGAGGGTTGCGAGGATACAACCGGTGGGTCCTGTTGAGGGGGCATCTGTAATCATAAAGGGAGGGTCTAGCTGTGGCGACTTCAATGTTGGTGCAACAGTTTTTGTGCAACCCATGGCTGGTTGCAGCAAGAGGGTGTTTACTCCCCAGTGGGATAAGGGAAATTATCCGAGATAGCCAGATGTAGTTGGAGACACAAGAAAGGGGTCGCAGACCAGTGGAGGTATTTTGGAGGGTACCTTCCAATGTGCAAGTGGGGTAGAGGTTATCACTGAGACTGGCGATTCAAGCTGGGATGGATACGTGGACAGTGTCAAAACTCCCTGTTCCACAAGGGTAAAGAACTTGCCATGTCCTGGTTTGGACACTGAGGCTTTCTGAAACATTCCCCAGACCGTGGATGACAGTGCGGGGTCCACACTGCATTATCACCATGCCCCGATTTGGCACCAAGGGTCTTTGTCTCAGCAGCCCCTCTCCTCAGAAGTCAGATGTTGAGAGATTGTGAGGAACCAACATGGGGGAACAAACCCAAGAACCAGACCAGAGAGAGTAGTCCATGCACCAGACACACACCTGCATCCCAGAGTGCGATATGGAAGGCCATTGCACTCATGTGGGTTGATGAGGCTGTAGCTGCAGGTGGGATAGTGGCCAGCTGGCGAGAGCAAACATGCGGGGGCTCTTATGAGGAGGGTGGTCTCCACAGGTACACTCGTGGGAGGTCTGAGTGCAAGTTCCTTCATCTGGTTCCCCCTACAGGCAGGTAAGGCTGTGTGTGTGTGTGGGGCCCAGTTGTGTGTGGCCCCCTGAAGACAACCAATCGCAATCGTCCAAGCCACAAGCGCCAATCCAATCCCAGCCCGGGGGCCTCAGTCCCTGTCACTCTGTAGTCTCCCAAGATCAAGCGCTGCACTCTGTTGGCCCTACCGTGATTCAGCGGCAGGGTGAGGTTGAAATTCACCAGGAAGGTAGGCCGCTATTAAGGCAACCACCGAGGTTAAGGAGTGCCATTGTGCGGTGCCGTACCCAGGCTTTTGTCTTCTCCAGGGGGGCCAGGCCTTGAGTTGTACAGGTAAGTGGGCCGGTTGTTGAGGAGACTAAGGAAGGTGGCATGTCCTCTGGCCCAGAAGGCCACCCCCACATTCGGCCTGCGAGTCTCTTTTATGCAACTTACCGTGATCATTCAGGTATCGGGAGCTGCCGCAGGGCACCAGAGGTGCTGATGCTGTGAGCCTGGGGCCCAGGCAGATGACGAAGGGACGCCCCTCTGGTGTGGAATGGTGGTCTCTGCTGGCAGAAATCAGAGTCAGACGCTGCAGGCCTAGAAGGGCCACGCCCATGGTGGAAGCTTCCAGGGCGACGTCTGAGTGGGCCACCTCACGCCACTGCTATTAGTACCCAGGGGCTGCTACAAGATGATTGGATCAGGGCTCCTCTGCAGTGCAGGTCTCTGGCTCAGGCACTGGTCCCCCAGGTCTGGCAGGGGGCTCTGGGGTGCAGTTGGCTGTTTTAGAGAGGTGTTAGCGAGCCACCATTTTGCCTCCATGTCGGCCACATGAGGCGAGGTGCAGCCTCCTCCTCACAGAGTCGGACAGCTGTAAGTATGCAGGTCAGGAGAACTGGGTGTTTCAGCTTGCCATGTCCATTTCCTGGTTGGATGGTGGTCAATGCTGGGCTCCAGAGCGAGATTAGGTGGTGATTACAGGGTGGAATTTTAAGGAGTGCTGTTAATGCATGTCTGCCATCGTTGCCTGCTTGGCCACGCCCCCGATGATGGCTCTGTGTTATGGTGCATCAAAGTATCTCTTCTTTCAGCCTTATCAACAGATCTTGGTGGGCTTTAGGAATGGGCTCCTCTGCAAGGCCGTCAACTTCTTCAGTAGCTGTGTATGGGCTTGGGTAGGGCTTTGACTACACATACACCAATTGCAGACTGCTTTGCATTGACTTTGGGCACAAGGGGCGTGCACAAGCAGTTTGCTGCCCCTTCGCAACCTCTCAAGGAGAGCAACTCTGTTTCTTTGGGGTAGAAATCACGTGTTGTAGAACCTTCTCCAGCCTGCGGGTATGTAAATGAATAAGAAACACACAGAGCTCTATGCTTCAACATACTTTTGCACTCTGCTTACATTGCATCATACTATCATAACCACACCTTAACACCTCCGAACCGATTACGTAATTCCTGTTTAAAGTCCACTCAGGACTGCAAGGGTCCTAGCCCTCATGATAACAAAGACACAACAGTACTGAGGGTGAGCAGTGAAGACATAGGGCCTGATTTAGACCTTGGGGGAGAGAATACTCTGTCACTAACCTAATGGCTATCCCATCTGCCGTATTACGATTCCCATTGGAGATAATGGGATCCTAATACGGCAGACAGGATATCCTTCACATTTCCCTTCCAAGACCTAAATCAGGCCCAAACTATTGTAGGTGGAGGAAGCTAGAAATTCACATTGCAAACCATCCAGGAAATAACATTAACATAAATCTAAATGCAGAAATAGATTAGGAGAAGAGACAACTACATTTTACTAGAAGGTACATAGATTAATTAAAAGAAGGCCCAGATACAAATCTAGAAGGGGCTAGCACCTATTAAAATGTGATCCTAAGCATTGTTTTGTAAGAGATCAGTTCCTGCTTCTTAGTAGAAGTAAAACTGTCATAAAAGTGGTTCTGAATTTGGAAGATAGATATAGATGTGGCACTCAGGACACAACTCCAGCCAATAGATATCTCTGTGATGCTGCAGAGTGAAATAAATGCTGTCACACCTTAAAAGCAGGAGCAGGCATGAATAAAAGGTGTACCCCAAAAATGTAGAACCCAAAAGCCCACCACCCAAACACTTAAGACTCAGCCCATAAAAGTTTCTTATGTTCCAACTGATATTCTGGTGACTGGGTGTCTGGTCATCAGTGTCTGGTTAAAGACAGAGCCTGCAGTGAATGAGGGTCAAGGAACATGCAAGGGACTTCAACTGGTCTCTATGTTTGTCAAGGGGAATTATTGAAATAGTGAGTTAGCTTTCTCTTTTGATTTCAAAAGACGACTTTCCATAGGGGAGTAACTGATATGTTTTTCTGGTGGTGGATGCACATATTGGAACACCTTCAACAGTTCCTGGTGGCAGAAGTCGCAACCAGGAACAAGGCAGTTCATGTTTAGGCTTGACTGTGACTTTACAAAGCAATATTTCAGAATGCTAAGGGCTAGAAAGATAGTTGAGGGCAACCACCTGCAGCAGTATGAAATCCAACTTCCCCCTGGTTCCTCTGGGGGCTATGATGGGACAATACAGAAACCTTTTCATGTAAAGATGACCTTGTGGCTCTTGAGCAGGCTCTGTCCAGACTGTCCTCACAAAAGTCTTTCAGTCAGGAGTAGGTCATCCCTTCTACCAGGCACAGTCCTCCTTCTCAGATCGCAGCAGCAAGTCAACTCAGAAGTGTTTGCAGACTTAAGTTAAGGCACTTTTTAGAATGCTATGGTAATTATTTATAAAGGTGTTCTAAAGTGTAAACTGTCACCTACTAGTCAGAGCAGTGGACATGCAGAGTTGAGACAATGACTAATGAGAAAATAATGGTGCGGCACAGATTAGCTTAGTAGCGAAGAAGAGAAGAAAGGAGAGCAGACAGTGTGAAAACAGCTCAGCCACAAATAGCGTTGTAGATTTGCCAATAGCTTTGTTTAAAAGGCCAGAATCCACTCCCTACACCTTTGTAATGTTAATACTGGGGGCTAGCCACCCCCTTCAAAAAAAACACCTGGGTACGACCCTGCCTACCTGTTATTCTATCCTTTTTCTGGGAATTTGTTTATACAATGCACTTGGGATTCATGATTATATTTATTGGCCTTCTCATGCCACTGTAAAAAGAACAGCCACTGTTCAGCCTCTATTTTGTTTTTTATAATCCTTTCCCTTCTTTTGCAAGTTCTCTAATCTCTCTATATTGAAGTTACCATGATCGGCAAATGATTTCTTCTAATCCTCATTAGTGTGTCCCACACACTGTTTCAGATATTTGCACATACCTTTACCATATTAGTGGTACCTAGTTCGGGCAGGATTTCTCTTTCAGTGAAGGTTCAGTATTTTCAGAATACTCAGCTCTAATAGGTGTTCACACAAATGGAAAAAAACATAAGAATGGTCTGTCAGGCTGGTGTTGTTAGCTCATCCCTCTTTCTCGTATTCAGTCATCCTTCAAAGCTCTGTGGTTCGGGTCCTGGTGCTCCTCCTTAACGTCTCAGTCCCTGCACTGTTTGTAGAGCTGCACTAAGTGTAGATTCTCACACACAAAATCTTTGTCTCTGGACCCTTCCCATTCCTAGCTGCCCAACCAGACTAGACTCCTGTCATCTCTTAATTCAGGCAACACCTTCAGCGCACTTTTAACATCATTACAAAACAATTGAGACAGTTCATGCAGAGCCAGCAAGAAAAATATGGCAAACACAGGTAGAATTTACTTAAATTTGTTTTCCTGTCTGGCCCAATTACCAAGTCCTACACAGGTCAGTACTCCACCCAGGTGCACCCCAGAGAGTTGTCTCATCTGCCTTAGAAGCGTAGGGTAGTTGTGTGGAGTCTGCTGCACTGCCTACCCTGCTCACCAAGTGGAGATGTTTCCCAGCACACAATGCACCAGGTTCTGTAAAAGATAACAGACACTCAAGATAGCCGGTAGAGGTTTAGCATGCATTTAATACAAAACTACCCAAGAAGCAGTCAAAAATAAGCAAAGCAATTGTTTAATCCAGTGATACTCAAAGCATGGCCCAGGGGCTGCATGTGGCCCTCCTGACCTTTGTATGCGGCCCCCTGATTAACAGCAGTATTGGGATGCTGTTCACTAGACTCAGCACTAACATTAAAAAGATGTTAAATAAACAGGCAAGCCTTTATTTAAAGGTAAATTTAAGTTAAAGAAAGGAATCAACTATATTGTCCTTCACCACTTAACTTTAGGAACACCATTTTCAATGCCATCTTGCAGCAAAAGGGCAAAAATATGATAAGCTCTCTTCAAAATTCAAAAAATGTGTATTTCATTAACATGCAGAACAATTTCACTTTTGTATATCATATCATATCTGTGCATTGACAAGTATTTTTTAAAGTGATAGTTTTCAAATTTAAATTTAGGAACATTTATTCTTCCCCCACTGACAACAATGGCAGTAGTGAACTAAGAGGCAAGTCAGTTGTTATGCACACTCGAAGGGTAGCCTGGGTCCCACTTATACACAAACAACAGTATAGTTTATTACATGAAACAAAGGAGGTGGTTTTGTACACTGCACATCCTGAAGTCAGGTAATTCAAGGTCGTTTTATATGTGAAATGAAGAAAAAGGAGAGAAAGTTAATAAAACAATGGTCTAGGATCACACAATTTGATAGAGTGGGAAAGCTGAAATTAATCCCAGGTTTTCTGGTTTCTCACTGTGCAATTCAACCATTAGATGTATATGCATCACTTCCCCTGCACCCAGACTGCTACCCTGCTGGCATCAATGCTGCCTGTGTTGTGGTAAAAAAGGTTTTGTGCAGGAAGGAGAACCTACCTGCAAGAAAAATATTCTTAGACTGTTTGTATGTGTGCTTCAGGAGAAATAAAGATATTTACATCAGTTATGCCAGCCTGGGGCAGGTGTACTATTTTGATCCATGCATGTAACGCTTTTTGAGACATAATAATGCAAGGCAGTGCTATGTGCTGCCTTGCGTTACTTTTTTTTTTTTCACAAAGTCGTGACAAGCCACACAAACTGGGCTTTGCATGGATTTGTAAATCCTGAAATAAACTTTGCTTCATAACTGTGCCAAATTAGTGGTGCACCCCTGATGCAAAATGTTAGTAAATCAGGGCCCCGGTGTACAACACAGGATAACAAAATGGAAACTCAGTCAAAATTTGTATAAATGTGAAATAATGCTAAGTCGTTAAGCAGACACAAAAACAAATTCACAACTGATCAATAAAATATTGCAGCACACATTAGAGCTAAATGCAGATTTTCATTTTTGTTGTATATTATCAGTCATTAAGGCATAGATGTAAGTGAATTTATGTTCACAAAAACATTCATATACATGGAGGTATGAGCAAACTTCATATAGACAATGCATAATGTAAACAATGGGGAAGAAGTCAAAAACACAATCACAACAAAAACATTTTCCGATATTACTAAACATACATAACTAAGATTTATCATTTCACAAAAAGAGTTATAATAAAGTGAATATAAAGTAAATTTATATATTCATTGAACAGTCATGTAAAGTTGAGGTTTTGCCCTTCTACACTGTGCCCTGCGGGACAATCATCAGCACATGCATGAACTCCTAAAGAGTTATTCCTCAACGCTATAAAAACAGTCTGCAACATAATTAGAACCCCTATTTCATCAATTCAGATTTCAGAAAAGCAATTTGGTATATAATACGATGTTATAAGGCACGATTTATTGGACATTTCACAGATAAACTTTCCAATTAAAATCATTTACCAAATTTTTGTTCAAATCATTATCATTACCTCACTGAAATTCCTGATTTTTAAAAAAATCAAATAACAGAAATTAATCTGTACAAAATCGGTCTACACAACTCTAACCACAATAAACCTTAATCAATCTTTTTCTCTGTTTAACGCAATAAACATGGTATAAGCTATATATCTACTCTCACCATTGAGGGGTAAAGATAATTATCAACAGGAGCAACACTCCCCAAGGGATGCAAGCTTTCACACTTGCCTATACAGGAACCCTCTATTATCACTGCCACTAGAAGACAAGCTCCACTTAGCATCTGGCAAACACTCTACTTATTCTTTCAAGTTTGCCAGTTTGCTTTTTTCCTACTGGTTTGTTACTGTCAAGAAAACAAAATTAAAAAATACATTGCTTATCCAATGGTATAGAAGCAAATACAAAAAAATGCAATCTCATTCTTTAACCATTATATAGAAGTCTGCTTCAAAACACATTGGGGGTCATTTTGACCCTGGCGGTCCGAGACCGCCAGGGCTAAAAGGACGGAAGCACCGCCAACAGGCTGGCGGTGCTTCCAGCCCTATTACGACCGCGGCGGAAGCGCCGCGGTCGCACCGCCGGGGCCAGCGTTTTCCCGCCGTTTTAGCCCCGGCGGTGATAATCCACCAGGGCACCGCCAGGAAGAGGCTGGCGGTAAGGGGTGTCCTGGGGCCCCTGGCATGGGCAGTGCAGGGGCCCCCAAACAGGGCCCCGGCAAGCTTTCCACTGTCTGCATAGCAGACAGTGAAAAGCGCGACGGGTGCAACTGCACCCGTCGCACGGCCTCAACACCGCCGGCTCCATTAGGAGCCGGCTCCTATGTTGCGGCTTCATCCCCGCTGGGCCGGCGGGCGCAAACTTGGCTTGCGCCCGCCGGCCCAGCGGGGGTGTCGTAATGGGGGCCGCGTGAGTGCGGCCGCATTGGCGGCCGCACGGCGGTTACCGCCTGGCGGGCGGCGGTAGCCGCCCGCCAAGGTCGTAGTGACCCCATATTCTTTGTTGCTGTTTTACTTCAAACTGTGTCTGCTGAACTTCTGTTACCTTCAATCCTCACTGTACTACAGTCCAGGCACTTTATAGTACAGAGACATTGAGAAGTTGAATGGGAAGATTAAAAAAATCATCTTTAGTCTCTAAATTCAAAGATCAAGCAAGTTATGATTTATATGCTCATTCTCTATCAAAAAGCTCAACAATGGATAATCCAGTTTCTCCTGAAATAGTGCAACCTTCGCATACATGCGCTACATCTTCAGCTGGTTCTTCTATAAAATCTCAGTCACCTTCAGCCACAAAAAAAGACTTAAACAGAATCTTCCATCACCAGAAATGTAAGCATCTCCTATATCTTTAGAAATACTTCTGGAAGAAATTCAAGCTCTTCATCCCTTTGTTCGAAGAGACTAACAAACGTATTTAACATCTTGATGAAAAATTGAATTAAATGGAGTCACAAATCTCATTGATGGAACAACATGTGAGTGATTTACAGGTTGAGACCAATAAAATTAAGATCTTGGAAAAGAAAGTTCTTCAATTAAAGCAACAATCTGGAGATTTGGAAAACAGAAACAGGTACAACAATCTGATAATCTATGGTTTATCTGAAGGAACAGAAGGAAATTATCCTGTTACCATTATCACTTATTTTTTTCCAAAGTTGCTGGACCTACCCCCAACTCAATCATTTTATTTCTGGAATTTACAGACCTATAAAAAGTTCTCAATGCAGCCAAACACAAAGATCATTTATCTTGGTCTGGTAATAAAATCTTTATTTCACAGGATGTCTCTAACACCACAGTCAACAGCAGAAAACAATTTCTTGCTTTTCGTCTGATGTTAAGAACACTGGGTGGTTCATATGGTCTATTCAATCCATGTATTTTTAAGGTTACATATCAAAATAACAGTACTTCATAGAACCAGCTGAACTCAAAACATTTATTGACTCTTAATTTTTAGTAAATATGGATATTGCTGGCTCTTCTTCGAGTTAAAAGCCATTTGCATTATACTACTGATTATTTAAGATGTTGAGTGTTAATGTTTATTTATGTAGTATGTGCATATCTATCTTGTTAATATTGTACTATTCTTTCCTTACTGATTCCTACATGTATTACTTCATGCATTCCCTCCTTCTTCCTATGTTTGATTCCGTAGTGGTGAGAGACCCCACATTTTGAATGTTTCATCGTCATCTGTGTTGTCACCATCCATACATCCCTTGCATTAATTATTCAGGTACGTACTTCAGTTGTCATTCCTTGACATGTTCTGTAGTTGTGGATCCAATTTAGTTTTATTGGGTCTCAGGAGATTAGCTTAGCCTTTGGCTTGCAGCCCAGTGCCCCCGTCACCTACGGACGTTTAACCTACTTAGCTTGCTCAGGTTTATCCCATTTATTTTATTATTTGTTTAAGATGGCTGCTATTGTTTATAGTTATAAAAATATTTTGATTTGCATTATCAGTGCCACTCTGTGAAGACGTCACTATCAGTGTCATAATCAAGTGATGTACGTACGTATTCACATCATGTCCCTTTCTCACTTACGTGTGACAGGAACTTAATGTACACTTGTTGGGAATTGTTTACATAATTGCCGCCACAAGTGTGCCTCCTTGTCAATTGTTTGGGAACATACCTGCATTAGGGGTCCTACATGAGCTGTATAAATACATCTCACACATACAAGGCGATCAGAGGGATTCCTACCAGATGCCATCTATGTTGCATGTCACCTCGCCACAGAACTTAGCCTTTGTGTCACCACGGAGTCTGACCTGGAAACCTTATTCCAAGGTAACAAGGGTTAGGAGGCACTTCTCATGGACATAGTATTGGCAGATTTGTTTTATTATACCTAGCTCTTATTAGGTTAGGGATTAGGTTCTCTTTGCTAGGAATTTTACATCTCATGTTTATTGTAAGGTGGTGGGGGTCTTTGTATTCACAACTCTCATCTTCACAGTTATGCTTCTTTTATTGTTCATTATCCTAATCATTGCAGCTCATGCATTTTACCATAGATTGCAGTCTTTTCAAGAAACCTAGTGAAAACTTTCCGGCATCTACTTCATTACCTGTGTGTGACTGAGACTTTTTGCTAACGTGAGAAAAGGATACCTTTCATGTCGGGGTTTACAGTCCATGTGTAAGGCTGCCAGAAATCACCTTTTGCTGTCTGGGTTTTTGGCGAGGTAGTGCTTGTGAGCCGGGAGGGTTGGGTCGACAGTTGCGACTTGCTGTAGGAGTGACTCCGTCCCCTACAAACAAAAGTGCGGTCCTCCCTTAACCAGCAGTCTCACCTAAAAGCATGAGTCCAACTTCAACACTGTCTTAGTTTGGTATCTCTTTTTCCTCTTTCCCTTTCTCCCTCTTTCCTGTCCTGCTCCATTATGTATCCAATCTTTCTTTTACATTCCCTTTTTTCTGTACTTCTTCTCAGTCTTACTTTGTTTTTATGTTTGTTCAACACATAACAGTCCTCATGATTTATAAATGTACTCATACTCACAAAATTCAGAATGCTCTCATGGAATGTGAAAGGATATATTAATCCTATTAAAAGACAGAGAGTGTTGTCCAACTTAGCCAAGTCAAGATCAGATATAGTTTTTCTACAAAAAACAAATTTTAATGAATCAGAAGCCTTAAAACGTAAGCGTTGTTGGTAGGTCATGTATTTGTATCCCTCCACCGATAATAAGAAAAATCGTACTATTATTTTATGCAACAAAAAACTAAACTTTGCTGCCCTTTCGCAGGAAACGGATGACTAAGGCGGATGGATTGCCCTTAAGCTTTTAGTTAATAATATTCCCCTAACTGTTTTTAGTATTTCTGCCCCAACATAGGATGATTTTGATTTCTGGTCTACAATTTCTCAAAAATATATTCAATATAATGGTGTTTATATGATTCTGGATGGAGATTGTAATCAAATTACGGACCCTTTTTTAGACAGACAGTCCGTGGTTCAATTTTCTTCACATAAAATGTATAAACATTTTCACTTTACCATAGTTAATAGTTTGTTTGTAGATTCTTGGAGAATTGCTAACCTCACTTATCGTGAATATACTTCTTATTCAGCTACCCATGACATACTAACAATGGTGGATCATTTTTTTTATATCCAAACGTATGACACAACATATAATTCAATATTTCATTGGACCCATAGTACTTTCAGATCATGTCATGGTGGTTACAAATTTGGTTCCCCCACGACCTGAGTCCCATAGATGGTGTTTTAACAACTGTTTGTTAAAAGATCCACAAATTCTCTACGTCATTTATTTCATTTGCATCTGAATTTTTTCAATTAATGATTCACTCATCTCTCTACCTTCTCCTATTTGGGATACGTTTAAGGCAGCTGCCTGCAATTTTATTATTAGTTATGCTGCTAAGAAAAAGAGGCCTTGAAGTAAAGAGCACAAATCCTTGTTGTCTTCTATCAAAAAGTTGTAGCATAAGTATTTTACTTCTAACTCTGATACTAATCTTAAAAATGTGCTCAAGGCAAAATTTTGATGTAATGCTCTCTCAACTAATGAGGCCTTTTCCATTCTGTTAAAAAGCAATGCATGCTATAATGGCGGTAGAAATAAATTTAATAAGTCACTAGCTAATTATCTTAAAGGTAGAACGCAACAATTTCAGATATGTTCCTTAACTAATTCAGATGGTATTTATTTGAATAAACATAAAGGCATGTTGAATGAATTTGCCAATTTTGATAAAACACTATGGGGGTCATTACGACCCTGGCAGCCGGCGGTATGTTGGCAGTAACACCGCCAACAGGCTGGCGGTGTTCCGCCAGCAATTATGACCGTGGATGAATTGCCACGGCCATATCGCCGGCCCCTCCATTTTCCTGCCAGGATTCAACCTGGCGGTCATAATCCCCAGGGCAGCGGTGCAAGCACTGCTGCCCTGGGGATTATGAGTCCCCAACCGCCGGCCTGTCCATGGCGGTACACACCGCCATGGAAAGGCCGGCGGTAAGGGGACTTGGGGTGCCCCTGGGGGCCCCTGCACTGCCCATGCACTTGGCATGGGCAGTGCAGGGGCCCCCAAGCATAGCCCCGTTGCGCATTTCACTGCCCAAATTTCGGGCAGTGAAAAGCGCGACGGGTGCTACTGCACCCGCTGCACATCAGCATTGCCGCCGGCTCTATTACGAGCCGGCTGCAATGTTGATGTGACATTTCCGCTGGGCCAGCAGACGGTAACACTGTTACCGTCCGCTGGCCCAGCGGAAATGTCATAATAGGGAGACAGAAATACCTCCGGCAATGGCGGTATTCTGTCTCCCGCGGCCTCGGCGGTCTTTTGAAAAGACCGCCGAGGTCGTAATGACCCCCCATATACCCGTGAAACTCAAGAGCAACAGTCTACTTCTTCTAAACTAGACTTTTCTTCTTTGGATACTACTATTAATGATAAAGAGATGTTACAAGCCCGCAATGCATTAAAAAAAGATAAAACACCAGCTCCAGATGGCTTCACTGTTGACATTTACTTACATTTTTCCCATATTCTTATTCCTTGCCTATTCCTCTTTTTACTCACTTTACTATAGCTGGATCTACTTCAGGAACGTTCCAAGAGCCACTAAAAGATTAATCCATAAGTAAGGGAAAGATCCCAAACTATGTAAGAATTTTAGACCAATTTCCTTGTTAAATGTAGACTATAAAATAACTGCAATATGGTTGGAAACGTTTCTTCCACAGTCAGACTTTATAAAAGGTAGACTGATGTCTGACAACACCAGATTATTTCTCAATGTACTTAGCAAAGCCCCTTTTCTTAAGACACCACTAGCAGCCATAATCATTGATGCAGTGAAAGCGTTTGATAGAATTAACTGGCATTTTATGTTAAGAACTTTATTTTGACATTGTTTTGGTCTCACAAAAATTCTCCCATAGCTTTATTGTATAAGTCCACATGAGTATCTGTTCTAGTTATTGGTAAAGTGTCTTCGTATTTTCCTCTTCAACGATGTATTCAACAAGGATGTTCCCTTTCACCTTTATTTGTTCTTGCACTTGGACCCTTCCTGTCTTGCATTCACAAAACCCAAATATCTCAGGTTATCCATATGAAGATCAACATCTAAAATGAGTGGCTTATGCAGATGATGTTCTTCTCGTCTCCAGACAACTCTCTACCTGAATTACGTAATGAAATACATTTCTTTTCTAAGGTCTCAGGTTGTAAAGCTAAGAAGGACAAAACAGAAGTTCTTCCACTAAATAAATACACAGTTAAAAAACCCTTTATAAATTCAGGTTTCCAGTGGGCATTCTCCTCTAAGAACAAATATTTAGGAATTTGGTTTACTGGCTCTGTACACAAATCTATTAATATTAATTTTAAAGAGCTTCACACTAAAAGTGACAAATTCCTTTCATCATGGAAGTTTGTGTACTTATCTTGGTGGGCTCATTTAGATTGAATTAAAATGATGATTTCTCCTCTTTTACTTTATGCTACTTCTATGTTACTAGTACACATACCTCAAATCTTTTAAAAAAAATAATAAATATTACACTTTCTAAATTCTTATGGGAGAACAAAAGAGCAAGGATTCCCCTTTCTTGTTTACAAAAATCTAAAAAGGAGGGAGGTGTGAATTTTCAGAATTTTGCCACATACCACAAGGCATTTGGTTGACGTCAAGCTTCTCTCTGGGTTTCTGAATCTGTTAGTCCTTTTTCTCCATTATGGTTTCAGGTTGAAACAGCTTTGCTTCACCCATTTTTCCCAAGAGAAACTGTTTCCTTTACCTATAATTGCTCTCTCATTTCTACTCCAGTTCTTAAGCATACTTCTGTCTTGATTAGATCCACATTTACTAATACAATATTGAATCCTTCTACCTTTCTCTCTAGGCCCTTATGGTATAACAATTTAGTAACAATAAATAACAGACCCATTTCTTGGCATTCTTGGAGGACAAAGGGTATTGTGTGAATAAGGCTGTTTTTTTATGGGTGAATCCCTCTTTCGTTTCCACAATTTCAACAGAAATATAATTGTCCTCAAGCCTTCCAATAGTGCTTTATTCAAATGGTAAATCAATATATGATTCTTTGTTCTCCTTACAAAATAATTCTTCTTCTATTTCACATAATTCTACAGTAACTGACTTACCTACTACTACCCCTAAAGCTTCTACTATCTACAGAGTTCTTTCATTCTCAAATTTATCGAGAGCCAAATCCAAATCAGAGATCTGATGGGGAAAAGATCTCAGGGTAAATTGGGACGCTGTTTTTTCGAATACACTTTGGGCATGTATTTATAAGACTTCTAGAAAAGCTAATACTACTTAAACCCTTATTTTTACTTACCACAGATTTTATTTTACACCTCTGCAATGCTCACATTTTTCATCCTCCTCCTCACCTAAATGCTAGTCTTGTGACTTTCCTAGAGGTGATCTTCTGCATATGTGATTTTAGTGTCCCAATATTTTGGCATAAAATGTGGTCACAACTCAAACATATATTGAATTTACGACATTCCTGTAATATTTTGCATATATTTGTTGGTACATTGTCTAGTGAATTATTTCTCAATTTTCCAGAGAGTAAACTATTGGACATTTTCCCAGCTACTGCTTTTCAACATATTGCTTATAATTGGAAATGCTCCTCTAAATTATATTATAGCTAATAGAATGTATAATTGTTACAGTTACTTTATATAATATTGTATTAAATTGTACTTTCTTTTTAACACAAATTCAAGTACGCTGATGTTATCTTATGTTTATATCACAATTGTTTCCCTTATTCTCTTCTTTACCCCAGGTCCTTCTTTTCCTGCATCAAAATCCTAAAGACTATTGTTAAAAAGGTCATGTATTAGTATGAATTTTGGTATGTATGTTTATTATTTTAAATAAAAAAATTTAAGCAGTCACTGAAAAGATGACATAAGAATCCTGCATATTTACATGCAAACTTTAAATGGCCTGCTATAATTCTTTACCAGGTGATCGCATATATTGACTATAAGTTTAAATGCAAAGACAGGAGAGTCAGCTGTGCCTTCCAGGCCTTTACAGTCACTAGTGAATCATGATCCCATAGTCCAAGATTTTACATGAATGATCACAAACCGTCTCATTCTTTCAATTGGGCCACAAACAAGATTGTCAGATTTAGGGCACCAGTACACCCCATTGCAATTCCTTTAATTTTGTTTAAAAAACCTGGAAAGAATTCTCCATCAAGATAATTGTGGCACTCAGCAATAGATGATGGTGGTACTCAATGTAGCCTAGGTTGTTTTTTCAAGGGTGATTTGAATAACAGGCAGAGAATAAAATTGTAGGACACTTTTGTACAAGGCTCTATATCCAGTGTTACTGGAAACTGTGCTGTAACATGCTATTCAAAGCCTTCAAGTTTAGTGATGAGTGCCATACTACCCCTCGTGTCATGACAATAAAATATTGCCAGTAAAAAATATAAAATACAAAAAAAATCAACTACAAAATATAGAGTAAAAATGAAAATTATTGCAATAAAGGGTAAATAGATGTAACCATAATATAACTTAAAAATATATTTGATAATATAAATTATTTTAGTAATAGAAAATAGTTATATTTAATAAAATGTAATTCAATAAAGCAATTTCATTTGAAATATTGTTCATTATTTTGTAACTTTTTCAAACATACAAAAAATGAATTTTCGGTATAAAGAATCAGTATAATATAAAATATTTGCAGTATACTTTAAAGCTAATTTTTACATCGAAATAAATAAAAACATGTATTTCCATCTGTATATATATTATTTTCTTCGAAGTAACATATGTTCTATTTAATTTTGCATTCCCTATATTAATACTTTATTTTTATATTTGTCCTCAAATTGTTTTTATTAACATTTTACAATAAGTGGAATGGTAAGTTCCATAGATACAACTTTAGTTTCAGTAGCATTACATAGCTTAGGAGCATACAGAAGTCAGGTGTTAGGGCTATATAGGTACTTTGTGCAAACTATATGCCATAGCATGTGCTTCCACCCGCTCCACAACATCACCCATATGTTGCGCATCATTCATCTCTTCCACCCATCTCAGACCCCAGAGCTATGCCCGACACTCCAGGGTCCGATTAACAGAATAGAGTACCTGGGAAAATAATTAAGAAGAATGATGTAAAGTTGCAGCCCACGACCCCTCATAGACCCATTCTTGTGAGTATCTGACATGTTCATGATCCCAGTGTCTTTGTTGGTGAAGGCTATTAGTACTTCCAGCAAAAGGTCTTGTCAGATCTTAGATCAAGGCATTCAGCATTTAAAATCATGTCCTGGGAACCCATATTGCTAAGTTTGCAAAACAGTAGCAAACCCTCAGGAGCATCAACATTTTCAACAAGGCAACCTGTGCCACGATTGGTAGTTTCAGTGAGCGCCCAAAATGAACATTCCCTCTCAAGGTTCATAGAGCGCCACCTAAGTTCCCCTCCCGGATATCTATTTCAATGTGATATATCTTAACTCCCAAGTACTGAAGTGCTAGGGGTTCCAAGCAAATACAAACATATTTGGTGGAGTGTGGCAGGGTCCACACATCACGGGAGATCGGAAAAGTGAAAGTGCAGAGATTCGATACTCACCCCAAGTCTTGCAAAAACACCACACTCCAGGGCATCCCTGTCTCCACGCTCCTCAGGTACAAGATTATATCATCCGGGTATAGCAAAGTGACATGTACCCTCATGTCCCTGTCAGATGCTATGCCCACTCCTTACACCCTATCCACACAAGCAAACAGTTCCACTGCAAGAACAAAGAGCACTGAGGGCAGTGGACATCCCTGATGTGTACCCCTGTGGACTTCAAAGACCTCAGAAATACACTTCCCTGTCTAGATCCTGGCCCTGGCTCTGAGTACAGTAGTGTGACCCATCAGTGCCATCCCCTCCCCTGGTTCATACGCTTCATAACCACCCTCAGATATTCTCAACAGACGGCGTTGAACACCTTGTGTATGTCTATAGGAAGTACATGTGCCATCCCACAGTACTGTGCTGGAGTTTACTCAATCACTCAAAACAGTTGTCACTTGTTAGAGGTGTTGCATTGGAGGATGAAGCCTCACTGATCTCATAAGGATTGGCATTGTTAAATGTGGTTGCAAGTGATTGATCAGTACCTTGCTGTCTTTTCGTGGGCTAGCTCTTTAATTGCCTTGTTAATTTCTATTTCAGTGGTCTGCCCCCCAGACCCTCATCGGCCTGAACATCCAATCTAGGCAACAATGCACTGTTCAAGTATGCCTCAATGTCAGTCATAGGGATCTGTGGTTGTTTTGCATACAGGTCCTTATAGTGCCATGCAAAGACCTCATGGATATCACTCTGTTGCAACAACATCTCAGCCATTTCATTATTAATGTAGGTGATAAGTCAACCCCATACTTCCAGTCTCACCAACCATACCAACAGCCTTCCCATCCTTCCATCCTCAGCATGGTTCGTAGCCAAATAGTCAAGGTAGGTTATTGGCCTCAGTCTATCCTGCATGACTTTCTACTGCTATCTCGTCAACACTCACCAGGGTTGTATTTTGTGATCTGTCACAAGGTCTTTTTCAAAAGCACACAGATTGCCTTGGAGCACCTGCAGCTTGGCTTCCAGAGACTTCCTAACTCCAACCATTTGTCCCATGAAGTGCCCCTTCACTACTACATTGAACGCTTCTCACTCCGTGTTAACGTGTTAGACCATTCCATTGTTAAACTGGAAGTATTCAACAATTTTTACACCCATTGGGATTCGGAAGGTGCACTCTTTGAGGTGTGAGGGTTGGGACCGCCATATGAGAATAGGTGCTTGCTGTAGGCCCCATACAATCCTCATAAAGAGTAGGTTATGCTCTGAGAATTTGTAACCTAATTATTCAAGCATGTGTGACTCTACTACTTGGGTCGTCAGTGCACATAAATCTGTCCAGCCTTCTATGCAGGTCATGAACTGGAGAGGAAAATGAATACTCTTGACAACAGCTATTTCTCAATCTCCAATTGTTTGCTAAGTCCCACCTTCCTGCCCAGCTCTTAAGTCCTGTGGCAGCTTTGTCTAGGGTGATTCCACTAATGGGGAATGAGATCTATCAAATTCCACATTTTCTACGCAGTTGTAATCCCCAACCAGAACCTTGAACTATCCTGTTTCAAGGGCAAGCACTGCCACCAGGGAGTCAAAGAACTGCATATTGCCCACATTAGGTGCACAAATGTTGCACAGTAACAGCCTCGACCCATTAAGTCTCTCCTGTAGTAAGACGTACCTCCTATCCCTGTCCACATGCACCACAATAGGCTTCATAGGGACCCTTGGCCTAACTCATTTGAGTGCCCATCATGCAGAAGAAGAATGACTAGTGATGTAGACCTGCCCCATCCACCGCCTCTGCAATGCACCAAGGTCCCAGCCCCTAAATATGCCTCTTGTAATACCACTATGTACACCCCCCTGCATTTCAAATAAATGAACACTCTATGTCACTTGCTCATTGTGTTCATGCCCTGCACATTCCATGTGAGAAATTTATAGGAAATCATATCCCCCATGAGCGCTAGGTGATTATTCGTAACTCTGTGTCTAGGTCAGGTGGACTTTCCAAGTCTAAAGTTTCTCAGGCCTGCGTGGTGTCACATATGTGCTGTGTGAAAAGCAGGCAGGTAGCAAATAATATTTCCAACAGCCCCCAGGTTGGAATTTCAATTGCTCTTCCTCTCCAAACAAGTGAAACAATGACAAAAAAACAACATAAGTAGAGACAGAATCATCACAGTGACCTCCATGGCAAACAGCCTAAGAGGTTATTAAGTGTGCATGTCAGACTAATGTCCTAACCATCCTCCCGCCCTCCCCACACCTCAAAAGTAGAAGTTCCTCAATGGCTTAGTTCTTTAACCATCAATGGTGGGTTACTGCCTGAATCAGAGACTGAATCTTATAGCATTACTCATCAGATAGCCATCTAGCTCTGCAGCAGATGCAGTCTCTCCTGAAAAGTAGTCACAAGTCATCTGCTGTGAGTGGTGTTATTTGGGTGTTGGGGGGCAGTGCAACTGCTTCCTATTGTCTGTTATGAGTCCAGGCTGCCTGAATGTAGGCATGAATTTGGGCCACTAGAGATTCTTTGTGATAAGGCTGTCAAAGAGTTCACCATTAGTAGAGTCTCTGGTCTCTCCCTGACCACTTGATTCCGAGGTGGTTTCCGATAGTAAGCATCCTTGCAGGAGCTCTGTCTCCTTTTTTTAAGGTCAAAGGTTTAACCCAGACAGCGTAGTCCTGGCCAGCCTGATACCACTCTAGCCAGTCCCAAACAGCCTCACGAGTCTACAAAAAGGTTGAAGAACCATCCGCCATGATCTTTAGTTGATCTGGGAATAAAAGAGCATATTATACTTTAGCCTCCTGTAGTGCCCTCTTAATTGCCAGGGAAAAGGCTTGTTGACATTGCACCTCCACTGTGTAGTCAACAAAGATCACTACTGCTGCTTCCTCCACGTGCAGTGTGCCCAGAGTGAGGGGCCACTGCAACAGGAAATCCCTATTCCAATATTAAAGCAGCTATGCCCTCAGTGGAAGTAGCAGAGCTCCAGGAGTCTGTGCTCGTTCCTGGCCGTAGAAGGGCAATAAACCAGTTGGTCCCCTTCGCTGGCCGGCCACTTTTCAAGAGATAGCACCATATCTCCCTCAGTTCATGACACTCTGGAAGTCAAGTTACTGTGGTCATCTCTCTCGATTCCTAAGTCAATATCCACTTTGTCAATTTTATACCCCAGGACTTCCCTAGTTGTGTTGACAGCTCCAGATAGTTGGCCAAGTGATACTGGGGAGGTATCCTCCACAGTCTCTGGCTGGGAGGATTCTGTCTGGTCTTGTCCATGTGCAAAGAAGTACTGTCCATTCCTGAGCTGTTTCCACCTCCAACACTTTTATCCTCTCCATGCAAGTGGCCTTGTAGCCGGGAATGTTACAGTCAGTCCTGAATGCAGTGAATACCATTTCCTTGCTCTCCGGGACCTAAGCATGGAAGGCTGCAGTGGTTTCAGCCCACCGTCAACTCCTTCCAGTAACAGTGTAGAGGGTGCTTTTGGAACATCCCTTCCAGGGAGACTCCCAGCCTAAGTAAATGGCCCCTCTAGGGCTACAGTGCTCAGATCAAACACACAGGGGCAGCTCACCTCATGACATGCTCCATCAGTACCTCAAGTACATTCCTCCTCTTTCTCCACTCCTCAGATCATAACTTGTGGGTAATTTCCCAATGGACCACTCAGCAGGTAGATCCTCACCTTTGCTTCGTGGGCTCGCTCACCATTAGCCAGAAGTCTTGCTCTGTATCCAAACCCCAAGCCCATTTGCCTTTAGAGGGCAGGCCAAGGTGCCCCCAGCGCCGCCCCTTTGCAGAGCATCTCCTGCCTGTCTGATCTTCCACTCCCACTGGGGCCCTCTCTGCGTCTTCTCACAGAGAGTGAGTGTGACATCTGCCCATCACCCATGGCAGCAGCTGCTCGAGGCTTACAGCAATATGTGTCAACAGCCCAAGGCTCAACCTAGCAGGCTTTATAGGGCTGAACCTCCAGTGGAGTCTCCAGGGACTCAACAAGCAGCTGCTCTGTGCCAGCCTCTGTCCCTAAGGCCATTTTGGCAGGCTATGCCCCCCCCCACCTATATTAAGATCTTAAAATTAGACTTCCACGAGCAGCGACACATATCCAAATATTGAAATACATTTCTTTATAATCGATTTATTTTTAAAACAAAAATTACAAACATGAACATTTATGAAGTATTTTATCATATTTCTTAAAAAGGAAAAGGTTTTATAACGTCCATTATTTGATTTATGAACTTGAGCTGTAGAAACATTTTTTTTTAAATAAGGAACATCCAGATTATTTAATATAACTGATACTATTAACAATTTTAAAATATCTTATTATAATACTAAATCCACCCCCAGCAGCACTGATTAAATTAAAAAAAATAAAGTGGGTATATTCATTTTTTTAACTTCAGTTCTACAAATATTGTAGGAAGCTCGTGTCCTCGGCATGCACTGCTAATTACCCCAGATATTACATCAGTAATGACATCAATAATGAAATCATCCATAATATAACTGCAATATTTGCAATAAGATTATTGATGAGAAAACTTTGCATGGCAGGGGAATGAGTTGTAGTTTCCGTGGGGCACACGTTTTAGTTTCTTAAGGTAAGTACAACTATAACTGTTGAATTTTGTAAGGTTTTGTGCATGTAAAATCTGACCCTAACTTTAACATACCTGTAACCTTTGTTTCTTTAGTGATAGATAGATAGATAGATAGATAGATAGATAGATAGATAGATAGATAGATAGATAGATAGATAGATAGATACTATTTGGAACACTGATATTATTAACAAACATAAAACACAATAGTCTCACATTCGAGGTATTTTGACCATGATATTATGGTAAAATGATATTTTAGAATTAATAATTATCCACCACAACCAAACATGCAAGCACCCAGATGTAAATTTTCCAATATGTACACACAACACTGTAGACACTCCGCCAACCACCTACCCACTTACATCAAAATTACCATCCCTCATGGTGGCTTTGTGATGTTTAACTTGGACAGGGAAGCATTGCTGTGCACTTTACTGTCCTTCGAGCTAGCGGATATGGCGAGGGACGAACTGCAGGCTTGCCAACACCACATGCTACTAGGTGTCCCTGGTCCTCAGGAGACAGCTAGCTGCTCCCTGTCGATCTTTCCTTGCTGAACCCTAGCATTGAGGAGTAGAGGAAGACAAAAGACAGAACAGGAACTGACGGGCAAGGGGCAGGGAGGCAGAGCTGACAGTCAAGAAAGATGCAGACAGAAATGGCTAAAGCATGCTCCCTGTACCACCATATAATTCAAATTTACGGTTAAATAATGTGGTAATTATATAAAATACAGATGCCTTTTTTTCCCAGATAACCTTAGTGAAACATACATTCATTGTACACATTTTGGAATGCTGGCAATACAGGAAAGATGATTATTTATGGTGGCAAAGCAGAAAAGACTAGTAAGAATAATTGAAAAACACTGAAATACTTTTAACAGAGAAATGCTTTGAGTTAAATGCTAATTACAGTTCATAAAAACAAAAATGTCACTTTTAGAATCAATGCCATGGCCATGCAAGCAGTCCATCTAACATACCTAAAAAATAAAGCAGAGTTTCATATTGGGACAACAAAGAGGCACATCTCTCACTTTATATGTAGCAAACAGGGCGTTTTCAAGAGGATTCAGTGAGAATGTTCACGTGATGCACAAAAACTATGACTTGCAGTGGCACTTAACACACAGAGAGCATTTAATTTAGAAAATTGGAATTTATGTTTATAGTTATAGTAAAAATGTTTGCAGTCTTAAGGAGCACAAGGCATATGTTTATAAACATTAAGGGGCACATTTAAGAGCCCCAAGCACTTCTTTGCTCCACATTAGCATCATTTTTTTTATGGTAATGTGGCCCAACAAGGCCAAAATTGCATCGCCATATTTACAATTTGCATTGTGCCACTTTGCAACCCTTTGCGCTACATTATGCCTGCACCAGGCATAATGTATGTGTTAGACTTTTCAACCTTGGCGTGGTCTCCCTTAACTTTTTGCCTCTGTTTCCCTGGTTGTGGATGTGTGCTGGACTCTGATTTAGCTGTTGTTGTTACTCTGGACACTTTACCAGTGCTAAAGTGCAAGTGCTCCTATACAAAATGTGTATGTAATTGGTTTATGCATGATTGGCATATTTGATTTACTAATAAGTCCCTAGTAAAGTGCACTAGAGGTGCCCAGGGCCTGTAAATCAAATGCTACTAGTGGGCCTGCAGCACTGGTTGTGCCACCCATATTAGTAGCCCTGTAAACATGGCTCAGACCTGCCACTGCAGTGTCTGTGTGTGCAGTTCTAAACTGTAAACTCGACTTGGCAAGTGTACCCACTTGCCAGGCCTAAACCTTCCCTTTTCTTAAATATAAGGCATCCCTAAGGTAGGCCTTAGGTAGCCCCCAGGGCAGGGTGTAGTGTATGGTGAAGGTAGGACCTATAGTAATGTGTTTTATATGTCCTGACAGTGAAATACTGCTAAATTCGTTTTTCACTGTTGCAAGGCCTGTCCCTCTCAAAGGTTAACATGGGGGCTACCTTTAAATATGATTAAAGTGATGATTCCCTTTGGGAGCGGATAGATGTGGAGTTTGGGGTCTCTGAGTTCACAATTTAAGAATACATCTTTTAGTAAAGTTGATTTTAAGATTGTGTGTTTCAAAAAGTGTCACTTTTAGAAATTGACCATTTCCTTGCCTAAACTATTTCTGTGACTCTGCCTGTTTGTGGATTTCCTCTCTGGTCAGTTTGACAGTTGGGCTGGTTGCACCTCTCAGCAGACAGTGACACAAAGGGAGCTGGGGGGTGGTCTGCATTTCCTGATGAGCCATCTGTGCTAGGAGGGAGGGGAGGAGTGGTCACTTACACCTTAAAGGGCTGTGCCTGCCCTCACACAATGCAGTCTCCAACCCCCTGGTGTGTGTCTGGGGCCTGGCTTGGGCAAGGCAGGATTTCACAAACAAGAGAGACTTTGCTTTGAAGTAAGCCTACTTCAAAGGGCAAAATGGGTGTAAGAAGGGCACCCAAAACCACAGACTTTAGAACACTTCTCAAAACCAAGAGGAACCTCTGCCTGGAGAAGAGCTGTAGAGCTGAGGAAGAAGACCTGCCCTGCCTGTGACTGTGCTTTGTAGAGCTATCCTGCAGTTGCTGTGCTAGAAAACAAAGACTGGACTTTGTGTGCCTTCCTTCTTGTGAAGAACTCTCCAAGGGCTTGATTTAGAGCTTGCCTCCTGTTATTTGGAGTCTCAGGGACAGCAAAGACTTCTCTCTGCCAGCACCTGGAGCCTCTGCTGAGACTCCTACTCTGCCAAGTGGTGCCCATCCAGTTCCTGTGGCCCTTAAAGGAGAAGCTGACAGGACAAGAGTGAGAAATCAACGCACAGACCGCCGTGCGGGTAAAAGATCGACGCAACTCTGATCTGCGACTGAAAAATAAACATGCCGCCAGCTGAAAATTTATGCTCGCCTGCAACGCGACCGGAAGATCGATGCCCGCGGCTGGAGAAACGACGAGCAGCATCGCTGACGGAGGCTGGTGAGATCGCAACCCGCGCTGCTTGGTTTTCGGATCATCGTGCGACAGGATTTCTGATGCAAATATTGCTGGGCATGCAAAAACGATGCAAGGCCTGCCCGGACCCGAGAGTGCGGCTCGAATCGACGAATCAATGTCATTGATTGAGAAAGTTTGCCTTTGTTAATTCATGGTCCTTATCCCTCTGCCTTTTAGTTTTTCTTCTTTTTTATCGTAAGAATTGTGTTCCAATCACCGCTCATTTTTACCTTAAAAAACAGACTCCAACATTGAATATTTCTTTGTGACATAGGTGATGATATGAAATTTGAATGTTGCTTGAATTTTTTGTTAATTTGTCTTATATTCCTCAACTGAATGTCACCATTCTGTTGGTCTGTATACAAATATTAAAAATACTAAACTTTAATAATTATTTAAAATCTCCTTAATAAACTGGTGGCCTTTACCTGATGTGTCTTTCATTAGACAATTACTACATAGCTGCCCTGTTTATTTTATATATTATTTTAGTTAATATATCCTACATCAAGATATGCATTTCAAAATGTTTACTAGAATTGTACTAAACATAATTACAAGCATTCAGAAGAACATAGGGGAGTTCATCATAGAAACAAGCACGCAGATATTTTTATACAACATCAAATTCTGTGACTTAACACAATTTAAGAGATTTTACAGAATAAAATATGGGTTTCCAAATAAAAAATAGCACTTCCTAATAATGAACTATGTATGAGTAGTTAATTACAATGAAATAAGAGGCAGCAGGGTAAGTTGGAGATCAGAGAGAAGAATGGAATGAACAAGAGGACCAAATAGGAAGGGAAGTCTACCACAAATAGCTTCAGCAATCACAAGTTATGTGTTCCTTGCCGGACAGGATGGATAGATCTTGGAGATTATTCATAAATAGAGTGATGAAAGCAATGAAGGCCCTGACATGAACTGCTGATAAAGTAACAGAGTTGAAATATAGCCTGTTGAATTCAGATGATCAGGCTTCTGCCTAATTGATACCTCATGGTCAGACTGCCACAGCAATTTGCGCTAGTAAGTCAGTCCTGCACCAGAAAACAGCCCTATTTATGGGTACAAAACTGCTTTCCTAACTCAGAAAAGTTTTTTTAACTGATAACTTGAGGTACTCTCAAAAAGATTTTTATATGAGGAAATCCACAACCGTGTGTGGGTGAGGTGGGAGTTTCAGAGCGGGAATGTCCTGTGGGTTTATGAGCATCAACAGATTTATACACTGGTGTGTGTTCACAATCTTTGCTTTGACCTATTCCCGCCCTAAAAAAAGTTGGACATTTACTCCTGACAAAGTCAAGAGTAAACTAGGCTCAGGCAAAATTTAAATTACACTGGCATCATTGATGTAATTTCAGAAGCTTTGCATTGTAATTGTTACATGAAATTCCTTAAATAAATTACTCCATTATGCCACGCTGCAAAATTATGCTGCCACCCACAGAAAAATTCTAGCAAAGGAGTGAGAGAACAGTGCAAGCTCTCAGAACGCAAGCAGTTTGCAGTGTGTTTTTTCTGCTATTTGTTCCAAAGATGTACATCCTCACTTCGAAAAGTGACTCGAGGACCAATTTCACATTAAGATATAGCGCTAAAAAACAGATCCTCATTACGTATTTATATAAGGAACATGGGCTGCTTTAAAAAAAATATTTATTTCCAGTTTGGGATTGCAAACACAGGGATTGAGGTCGGCAGTCCTTGCAGGTTGCTATAATAGTCTTTAAGCAGGTCATTCTGTGACCCTCTGTGAATTGGCATTTTGAAAAATAACCTGTAGGTCACATAGGTCGCATCACAAAATGGTAGACTGCTCGCAAAAAGTCAGTGTGCAATTACACCCATTATTCCCAATCTTCCTATTTGAACTTCATGATCTTATTTCTTAAATGTCTTTGCACAAATGTTATATTTCGTTATAGGCAAGTGTTCACTCTGTGCAACTGTGCATACTTCCACATTGTGCAATTGCTAATTCACAAAGACTTTACTGCAGTATGCCTGAAAACCTTCGATTGTCTCAAGTTTCAGGTGTAACCTGGGAAATTTTGGTTAATTCCAAAAATATGAAAATTTACACGCATGTTGGGTTGTAAACCTTTAGAAGCAGACTTACTAATTTATTTGTGAATCAAATTCAAATGGCCTACAGTAGATGTCCAAAGAGGCCTGAAAAAACTTGGTGAGTTGTGCCAGGAAAAACGTGCTTGAAACAATTCTGAAAGATGGCAAATGTAGTATCTTCAATGCGAATCTTAACATAAATTCTGCCTTTTGTGCATGTAGCACACGTAGAACACGTCTTTTTTGCTACCTATTAACAAGTTAATAAAGAGTTATGTATTACATAGGATCTTCATGACACAACATTTAGGGCCCATTGAGATTGGTGAAAAATAGATCCACTGGCACAAATGTCTGGAGGAGAGAGGCGACTCAGAGATATTAACACCTCCCAGGCCATTTTGTCAGGAAACGTTTCAGTGCCCGCTGCAAACACCTTTGTGTGGTGCTGCACATTCCTCTTCTGGCTTCTTAAGAGTGAATTGCTTTCTGAGGCCCTTAGATAAATGGCGGAGTCCACACCTGCCATGAGTTCCTCAAGACAAATAGATCCCAACATGCTCCTCTTTCAAAAATTGAATAGAAAATCTTAAGGAAGGAAGTCTTCCTAATGTTTGATATAATTTACTACATACCAAACATGGTATAGTTATTTGTACATCATCATTTTTAAGCCTACCCGCATGAAAAGTTTCGCTTTCGGTCAAACCTATATGGGTTCCTGCCCACCTCCTGTCCTCACCTTTGTTTTCTTCTTTAAACGTCCCCTCTTATGGTCTACATTTGATAATCACTCGTTTAAATGCTGCATTGATATACCAAACTCACTGTATGTTGATACCGCACAATACAGTGTTGAACTGTTACATTACATATTATTTACTTCATGAAAATAGAAATAATCTGAAACAAAAATAAAATACAAATGCACTGGTCAATCTATAGAATCCAGGGGCCACGCGTTGGTGGCTGTTTTCTATCTTACTAAATCTAATCAGTTTCAAAGCCTTGTTTTAAGCTGTGATTCAAAGAAAAAGTTCAAACAGACCAAGCATAGCAAAAGTGATAAACTTACTAACAGCTCTGAGTAACACCGATATCTTGTAGTCAAAAGTCAATATGAATGTTAATTCATTAACCAAATGCTCCCTGCAAGTACAACAAGCAATTATTATCTGGCTTTCATTGCTTGGTGTAAGAAGCTATCAAGGACATTTTAGGCTTCATGACTGATATCCTGTAAAAACCTGTAGCGATAATACACAGTTTTCATTTGGCAAGTTATTATGCTTCTAAAAAGTCTAAAGGTCTGATTCCCAAAGGGAGTTGTTAAGGCAAAAATGTGCAGAATATGCATATAGGTTGCTAAAATATATGGGCCTGATTCACAAACGTAATGTACACTTTTAGTAAGTTTCCATTTTTGAGTAAGTTTACTACTTTGTGATATTCACAAACTGAAATTGATTTGTTTTGAGAATACATTTTACATATAAAATATGTATATATTTTTATTTAAAAACATATTAATGTATATTTCTGTAACTCCTATTTATTTAGGGTTACCAAGGTAACAACGAATAGCACCCCTGTGCTAAAGCATACCACATTGTAAAATTTGAACTTAATTATATATCTAAGTTAAATAATTTGTAAATTAAATTAAAATAAATGTCACTTTTCAATCCTCCTCACTCTTAAGACTCTCAATTGTGTTGACTGTGTCACAGACTTCTATGAAAGTTATATATTATTTTATTTGTGATCTAATCTTTTAAACATATAAACTTATCATCTACAATATATTTAATAAAATGTTATGTATATTAAAAATACCATATATTCTGTATGTGAAAAATATTTGACAACAAACTTAAAAATAATTTAAAAAAGTATCATTTCAAATGTTCTTTAATTTATGTTATTTGTTTCTACATGTGTTGTTATAGCCTTCCTCCATTGATTTGTATGGGTGGGTGCTGAAGTACCAATGGGAGGCTATATGTGGTGCTAGACTTACACCAAGGCTGGACTTGTCCAACAGTGCATTGACAGTAGGATTACTATGGTAGATTTAAATTTGTGTTTTGTGAATTGCAGCTGTCCTACTTTAATGTGGGTGTGTATTTTGTTTTAACATATCCCAGCATAAATACCTCCCTTCAATTTCTCCTAACCTCTACCGATTTTGCAGCATCTATTCCACATTTTCCATCCACTCCCTCTTGTCCTCCACACATTTACTACTTGAATCCTTTACCTATCTGTGTGGAGTTTCCACCACTGGGGCGGAGATCTTTTACGATGATAGAAGGTAGATATTGCCATTCAGACATTTGTTAATTGCATTTTGGAGTAGTGAAATTAACCACTAATTTAAATACTCTAAAATAGTTTTTATGATTAGAGCGCTCTGTGTTTGTGCCATATGTGTAGAATATGTCTACGGCATTCCTTGAGAATTTTTGCTTAATGTACCTCTTGGTTTTCAACTTTTGCCATGGTCTGAGGTCTTCTGTCCATGTCTCATCCACATATGCTCTGCTGAAACAATTCATCTTCCCTTTTCAGGTTAGCCTTGCAACTAAGAGATGGTCCTAATGTTGTATCTGGCCAGACTAATGCATATAACTCGCACTCTAAATGTTAACTGTAACAGTAAAGGTGACCCTTTCAAGTAAGGTGTGCAGTGAGTTGTAAGAGTGTAGAGTAGGACATTTTGGCCCGTATTTATACTTTTTGACGCTAAACTGCGCTAACGCAGTTTAGCGTCCAAAAAATTAGCGCCATCTAACCACGTACACCAGGCAGCGCCGGCGTAGGGGAAAATGGCGTATGAGCGTCTCAAAATGGGGCAAGTCAGGTTGAGGCAAAAAAATCGCCTTAACCCGATTTGCGCCATTTTTTTACGACGCCCATCCCCCATTGAAATGACTCCTGTCTTAGCAAAGACAGGAGTCATGCCCCCTTGCCCAATGGCCATGCCCAGGGGACTTCTGTCCCCTGGGCATGGTCATTGGGCATAGTGGCATGTAGGGGGGCACAAATCTGGCCCCCCTATGCCACAATTTTTTTTTTTTAAAAATACTTACCGGAACTTACATTAATGTCCCTGGGGTGGGTCCCTCCATCCTTGGGTGTCCTCCTGGGGTGGGCAAGGGTGGCAGGGGGTGTCCCTGGGGGCATGGGAGGGCACCTCTGGGCTCATTCTGAGCCCACAGGTCCCTTAACGCCTGCCCTGACCCAGGCGTTAAATTCAGACGCAAATGCGGGTTTTTTTGACCCGCCCACTCCCGGGCGTCATTTCTGCCCGGGAGTATAAATACCACGCACATGCCTGGGAGTCATTTTTTTAGACGGGAACGCCTACGTTGCATATCATTAACGCAAGGAAGGTGTTCACGCAAAAAAATGACGCTAACTCCATGAACTTTGGCGCTAGACGCGTCTAACGCCAAAGTATAAATATGGAGTTAGTTTTGCGTCGAATTTGCGTCGAAAAAAACGACGCAAATTCGGCGCAAACGGAGTATAAATATGCCCCTTTATACTCCCCGAAACATGTCTTCTGTACGTCAGCGAGAAGCTGGCAAATGGTTCAGCATCGTTCGCTAGAACGAACTGTATAATTTGACATTAAATCATTTTATTGAGCCTGGTGGTGTCAGTTGACTTGATGGTGACAGTGATTATGAAAATGTAATTTTGTAATCTCTTCTAGTTTTTGAACTATCGGGTCAAATATGTTATACTTCATACCCAGAGTGGAATAATGAGGTGGAGCTGGAAAATAAAGTATTTTCCTCTGCTCCCACTGTCAGGAGCAGGTTTTCTGAAAATGTGAAATAAACGCACTCATGTATAGACAAGGTCTGCGGCCTCCAAATTCCATTTCTGAATTCAGAATGGAGACTGAAGGAAGAGTGGAAATGATGGTAGACTGAAGAACTCTTACATTCTTCGAGGAAAAAAGGGTGAGAGCAAACAAAACTCTTAGAGTACAGTCATCTCAAGAACAGCAGTCAGAATCATTGTAGCTGTGACAGGACGCAAACTGGAAGCCTTCTGGAGAGAGCAACGAGTTGAGAGCAATGTTACGATGCACCGAATAGGCGGGGATGCACTGAGATGAACAGGAAACATGGAAGGAACAGGAAGCTGATTTCCTCTACGACGGATTGGCAATTCCTTTTTAGAAATATGCTACGTGGTGAGTTGTCCTAAGGTAATATCTGACTAGGATAATGGCTGAACCATAAGGAGAGGGTCTGGATTTGTAATCTCCAGTTCCATTATACTTAAACTGCAACAACTGGGCTAAATAACTTTCAGTGCTGGCAGAGTGAAAATGACTGCTCAAACCTCGCCCAACATTCCACATGTGAATCCCCGACAAGCGGGAAGAGCCAACGCCTAGCATGCCCACAGCAAAACGCTCCAGCTGACTGTGGCTGAATCTGCAACACGCAGTGCAAATGTATCACATTGCACAGATGTTCCTGAGGAAAGGAACTCACCTGATTTCAAACCAAGCTATGGAGCAGATCACCTTCCTAGATGTAAGGGACTGTGTGCCATTTGTACGACCATTACGGATTGAGACTCGCAATTTGCATTGTTGAGACACTTTTAGCTATTCCCAAATGGGTCGCAAAGAACCTGTCTCATTAATATTCATGAGGCAGGTCACAATTTGTGACCTATTTGGGAGTGGCCACACTCACAGGGATGGTGGCCTGCTGGGGTCAGCAGACCACCATGTCTGTGACTGCTTTTTTAATAAAGCAGTTTTTTTACTTTGAAATGCAGCTCATTTTTCTTAAAGGAAAACAGGATGCATTTAATAAATAAACATTAAAAGTTTTCTTTTCATTTTTTCAGAGTAGCAGTGGTCCGTGGGGCCAATGCCTGCTCTGAAAAAACATTTTTGCTACCATTCGCAAAGGGGAAGGGGTCTCTTGGGGACCTCTTCTCGTTTGCAAATGGGTTAGCACCAGTTTGAAGCTGGTGTTAACTGCGATTGTCTCACGATCGCATTCACGGTCACAAAACAATTATACTTGGGCCTATGAGTCACAATTAGGAAGGGACGCCCTTGGAATGCCCCTTCCTAATTGTGAGTCAGAATTCCTATTTTGGGAGTCAGTAACAGAATACCGACTTGCAAAATAAGGATGGTATGTTGTACAAGGTCATTTTGTGGTCACAAACAGTGAAATTCACAGTTTGTGATCTCAAAATTGCTTTGTACCTCAGGCCCCGTGTTGTATAACATGACCCTTTGAAACAAGACTAGAGTTGACAAAATTTTCCAGTCTCCATCTAAACTTCTCACCGCACATGTATTCCTAAGGAATCGTTCATACAATGTTAGTAAAACTCATATCATATAAGAGGAAAGAGTTTCCTGAGCTCTGTCAGATTCTCAAGAGAGGGTGATCTGCCTATGTTCGTCTGATATGACTACCGTCCAAACCTGCTTCCTTTTCACTCTGTTTGAAGTCAGTTGTGTTGTCAAAGGAAAACCTTTACTTTGGAAAGAGCAATAAATCAGACCAGGAGATAGAGTTGGGCAGTAGGAAACATTCCACCTAGCTGGTGGAGAGAGATTCCAACCATTTTGGATATTACCCAATGCTTAATTTGTGAAAAGTTAATAGCCAGGGACCTTCTCAGGAGGCCACTGCATCTTGCACCACCCATAACCCTTGCCAGTGCTGCCAATGACAATACCAACACAACTACTAACCACCACACTCCAAAAAAAGTGAGACAATTCAGACTATTCCAGCCACCCAATGGTAGAAGAATGGTGTTGGTGGCAGGTAATATTCACTTTTAATGTGTATTGGATGATTAAACAGCTGTTGTTGCGCTCATCTCCAAATTATGCAACAGCGACACTATGTGGTAAACTGTCATTAGATCTGGTGCTGAGAACTAAGTGGTGGTGCTGAGCACCAGAAACCACTTGCTCAAATTTAGCACGGATATTTCCTACTCTGCAGTCTCGGGACAATTTTCTGCCATAATGCGATGTTCTATATCAAGAAGTAGATCACACTGTGGCAGGGATTGTGGCCTGTAGGAAGGAGTAGGCATCAGGTTTTGGGGTGCATATTAGGGACATGCTAGTACTAAACTTCAGCCCAGTGAAAGTTTACAATCTGACTGGAAATGAGAAGTGACAAGGACTTCCCTCTCTGTTGATGAGAATGGCCCCTTCTTGTCTATTGGAGGAAATTCTTAGAGATTCGTCCCAACATTCCAAGTATAATCTTTGTTACCAAGGACTTGCTCCTCAGAGGAGCCTGCACAGCCCCCGAACTGGCATTTTCTTTCTCTCTTAACTATCAATTAATAACTTTTTTCTCATAGATTTATATAATTTTTCCTTTCCTTCATTTTTGCCACATTTGCATAACATTTTGAATCTGGATAATAATATTTGGTACGACCTGAAAAATACTAGAACATTTACAATACTGCATAAAAAAATTCAAGCGCAAATGAACAGTTGTGTTTCAAGAATAATGGTTATGCCACTAAAGGAGGTCAAAATAGAAAACATTTTCAGTAGTGCTTGATGTCAAGCAGACACTGTGGGGCTTCTGAGAATGCTATGGGGTTTGGTTTCTATATTTTTGTTAGCAATACCTATATTACCCAAACATCATGAGTCGTGTTAACAAGGTTACTAAATTATCATTGGAACCACAGCTAGGTACAGACTGATAACGGCAGAGTTTTTTAGGCCAACAGTGTTCCTTAGGAGTATCTTAGCTTGCGTTTTTCACAAATGGTCTGGTGAGCTTTCAGGACCCATATCTGAAATACTCCCAGTCACATTCATGATTTTCTTGTTCCATTGGGTACGTCCAATCTTAAGGAACCTGACACATGGTGGTGGACCCCAGAACATCAGGAGCCTACATCATAGCTCCTGAGAATCGATGTTGGAAGCTTCAAATAATAACTGGATTCTGGCAATCTGTGGCAAATTGGCCCTAAAGACTTACCCCAGGGCAAGGAAGACCTAGGTTTCCTCTTAAACTACATTGGAGATACTTGCATTTCAGAGAAGTGACAATGGGACAGCTCCAAATCAGGCACTAGAGTAGCACATAGATGGCTGGAAGGCACCACTGCCCCTAAACCACTAAGAGTTACTGGATTCTGCTTAATGACTCCCCTGGGCATAGCCAGATACTGCAACACAAGGGAGTTAAAAATATCATAGCTGAAGCGGGAGGAGAAAGTCCACTAGATAAAGCCACTCTTTGACAGCTCACCTGCCACTGTTGTTTTCTACAATACTTTGATTATCTGGTGCCGTTCCTCCGAAAGGATCTTCACTGTGCCAGTTCTGGTGAGCTACACTGTTCTCTTGTCCCCAGTCTCAAGTGGAACAGTGACAGAATCCTGGAAGGCACATTCTTCACAGAAGGCCTGTACAGATTTAGTTTGAGTCCAAAGATGGTTCTGCAAGTGAAATCTAATAATCATACAAAACCATTGAGAACTGGTCTAGTGGTTCAACTCCAATAGCAAGCCTTGTTTTGTTTAAAGAGTTGTGCTTTCAGCCACTCATAGTAGAGAGGTTTTGCAGGTTTCCTTATGGGCTACCTCAAGAGAAGCTGAGGGTCGTACGGTAGGACTTGGTTGGGCACAATGTATAAGGAGCAGGAAAAAACACTTGCTGCCAGTGCAGGCAAAATTGTCCATACAAGAGGATTTCTTCTCTTCAATGTAATTGTTGGTAGGACCCAGATCTGTCCCAAGGCACATTTCTTCCGTACAACAGGCTAGAAGAAGTCTTTATAGCATGGGACATAACTCAAAGTGTAAGATAATCCATGACAATAGGGAAAGGGCATTCTCTGACCATGAGCAAATTGGAACCAGCACTACAGATGCTGCCCCTCTACATCCCCAGATTAGTTAATTTGGATGTATGCATGCATCCTCTGCCTGAGCCTTTCCTTCCTTGTTGTTCTTAGTATGAACTTATGTGTAATTTATCTTTTTTCAGTTAGTGATCCTGAAATGTTATAATGTTGTTACTTAGTGGTTTATGTGTCACAGATCACAAGAGTCACGAATACTGAGTTTGCATTTCCGAGTGCACTGATACGGCCAATGTCCATCCATTATGTCTGCCATACTTCTGATCGTTCTGTCCAAACAGATAAGGCACCCCTATACTGACATATACTTTCTAGGGAAGAGACTGCTCTCTGAGAAGTGTCCTGGTGGTACCATTTAGCATTGCACTACCAAACAATCTAAGATTATCATGCCAACAACTCAAAAATAAAACAATCTACTATTAGTTGAAATAACCTATTAATAGTTTTTATTGTGTATTATTGGTTGTTCCTCTAACCAATAGGCACTCTAAATAGCAGAGGAAGCACCAGTCTCAAGCAGTCAAATGTGACATGGCTGATTGCATTAGTCACTGTTTCTTGATACACTAGAAATGCAGGTGACTCATTTAACAAGAATTAACATAGCCAATAGTTCTTATCATTTGGACCTATTCACTTTGACAATGGTTTTTGCAATGTTGCACAGCATACCAAATCTGTTAAGCTTGGCTAAAGAGTAGACAATTAAAGGTGCTATTAAGCACCAACCCACCTCATTTGGAAGGCACAGAACATGCATCTGTGTGCCTACAAAATGATACTGGTGCTTTTGTTTTCTTATTATTTACTGATCCAGGTAGGATAGGTAAATAAAAAACAAAAAAGAAGTGCAAAAGCTTTTACTTCTTACTGGAGGCACAGGTGGGAGAAAGCAACTTGGAGAGCCTGGATGGGAAAGGAAACAATATGGAGGGGATGAAGCAACATGGGGCAGAAATAACACAGAGGGTGAGGAATGGAAGCAACTCAGAGAGAAAGAAAGGGGGAAGCAATATGAAGGGTGAGGAGGGACAACACTGGCTAGAGAGAGGAACATGGAGCTTTTGGAGGGAAGCAAGTACGAGGAAGAACATGAGAAGAAAGCAATACGGCAGGAGAAGCAGATGAGTGTGAGCGCAACACAGAGGGGAGTGGAGGAGAAGCAATGGTTCAGAGAGAGCATCACAAAGTGCAGCAGGGGTGGGTAAGAGCAGTACATGAGGGAGACAGCTAGAAAACACATGCACTCCCATGGACTGCTTAAACAAAAAGAAAATAGTTATTCATATGTGAGCTGTGGAAGACACTAGTAATGTGTCCATGCTCTAGGGGATGGACAAACAGAAGGATAAGAAGTAAAGCACACTCACGCTCATGAATAAAAAGTAAGCAAATGAGAGATACAGTAAAGCCAACCAACAGTAATTAATGGCAGGCTCTGAGCTCACTGTAAGTTGACAATGGGTATTTATGCCAGCAGACAGCCTGCATTGCCTGATAGGCAAGTAAGCACACTATACTCATGTTGGAAATGGACGTTTCTGCAGGGTCATCCACAGACTTTTTCCTCCCCCTGATTTTCTGACCTGTTTTTATTGGCTTTAGGACTCTGTGCACTTTACCACTGCTAACCAGTGCTAAGGTGCTTGAGCTCTCTCCTTAAAATATAGTAACATTGGCCTATCCACAACTGGCACATTTAATTTACTTGTAAGTCCCTTGTAAAGTGCACGACATGTACCATGACCTGTAAACTAAATGTCAACTAGTGGTTCTGCAGCACTGATTGTGCCACCCACTGCAGTAGCCCTTCAAACATGTCCTAGGTCTGCTCTGCAGAGTAGGTGTGTGCAGTTTTAAACTGCCATTTCGACTTGGCAAGTACACCCAGTTGCCAGGCCCAAACCTTCCTTTTTCAATTACATATAAGCCACCACTAAAGTAGGCCCTAGTTCGCCCAAAGGGCAGGGTGCAGTGCATTAAAAAGATGGACATGTACTTTAAAGTTTAACATGTACTGGTTGTGAAAAATTCTAAATTTGTTGGAGTTACCTTGGAGCATCTTTTAAGTATAATTTCTAATTGGGAAAAGATAGAAATTGAGAGTTTGGTGTCTCTGGACTCACAACTCAAAATCACAACTTATGATGAAGTCAGATTTTAAATTGCAAGCCTGAAAATGCTAATTTTAGAACGTTGGCAATTTCTTACTTTAACCATTCTGTGCCTCTGCCTGTTCTCGAAATAGACATCTGGGGTGGATGACAGGTGGACTTTGGGCATTCCCTCTAGACAGTCACACACAAAGGGAGCTGGTGTGTGACATTTGCATCCCAATGTCCCATCACCAGGCTGATGGGCCATTAACTGGCTTGATAGGGGGGAGCTTAGCACTGCCTCACTTACATCTGAACAGGGATGTGCCTCTTCTCACACAAAGGGCTGCATAACCCCCCTCCCCCATAGAGTGTCTGGAGCATAGGAAGGAAGGGTAGGGACCTTGTGATCTTCAAAGGCCTCTTTGAAGTCTCCCCCACTTCAAAGGCACATTTGGTATTAGTACTGGACCCATACCCCACAAAATCAGAACTCTACTGGAACCAAGGACACTCTGCCAGGAAGAAAGACTCCTGTGCAGCCAGGAGGGACTGCCACTCTGCAACTGTATTGCTGTGTTGGCCTACTGCTTGCTGTGTTCTGTGCTGTAGGAGGGACTGCCACTTTGCTACTTGCTTTGCTGTGTTGGCTTGCTGCTTCATGCATCCTTGAATTAAAGATTCTCCAAGGGCTTGTTGGCTTGCTCCCTGTTCTCTGCAGTCTCAGGGACATCGAAGACTGCTTGTAACTTTCCTGGTGCTGCTGTACTGTGCTATCGGTGAGTCCTACCCTTGCCTGAGGTCCCCCCTCCAGTACAGGGCCTCATAAGTGGGTTATGCAGCTGATTTATGCAAAGCCTTCAGTGCATGGAAAAAATCTATGCATTGCTCCTTTGACGCTGATGCAGTGGCTGTTCAACGACAGCAGATTCATAGCCTGCGCTGCCCGATGACAATGCATCTCATTCACTTCAGTGGAGCCGGACGATGACATAGTGGCCTCAAGGAACCTTTTGAGTGCTAGTGACTTCTAAGTATTGTTTTTACATTTAATATTTACAAAATATCACCTTGACTTTCACTGACTGGCTTTTTTGTCACTTAGGTCTTGTTTTACTCAGATAAATATTCTCTATTTTTCTAAACTGGTGTGGGTTTTTTTTGTGGTGTATTTCACTGTGTTACTGTAATTAAGTGTTGCACAAATACTTTACATATTGCCTCTTAGGTTAAGCCTGGCTGCTCTGTGACAATCTACCAGAGGGTGATCACAGGTTAATTTAGGTTGTGTATCTGACTTACCCTTACTAGGATTGTGGTCCCTACTTGGACAGGATGCATACCTCTACCAACTAGAGACCCAATTTCTAACAGCTCAAAAAATAGAATGATGGCCAGCTGGATGGAGAGCAGGCCCTCATTTCTCACCGCTTGAATAAATCTGCTACATCCTAAACAAATCTCTGGATCTCAAATCATGAAGATTCTTCTGCCTCTACATGAGGATTTTTGGCTCCTTCAGACCTGCTAAAATGTAATCATTTATGGTCTTTTTTTGGTTGTCAATTATGTCTGTAGGGCAGGTACTAGAATCTTACAGATTACTCTGGCTTCTGCAGTACTGGCCGGCTGGACATCCTATGTGACTCTGCCAATTAATGTGTCTTAGTGAGCTGGAGGGATAATTCTGTTTCTAGACCCTGGTACTAAGCACTGAAGAGGCTTTCTAATGTCTGTGATAATAGGAAGCAGGGTTCTGTGGACATTGGGACCCAACAATTGTCATTAGAAGAGAAGTCCTAGTCTTGCTTTATGGGGCTACAGTCTTAATTGTGAGCTCTGGAACCTTAAATAAAATTCATAAGCAAGATTGTTCTTTGAGAGTAACATTTATTACCTCTATTTTCCTCAGCCTGGACCCATTACTAACTAAATGAGTCATTGCTCAATCAAAGACAGGAAACAAAACAGGAAATGCTTTCTAACCCCACCCGCCACCCAGTTAAGGCATATGACAATAACCTTACCACTTCCTGTTTTGTTTTCTGCTGTTGACAGGCTTAGTGGGATGCTGAGGTGGCTGCCGGGCTTCTCGCCTCCATCGTGTTGCAGGGTATCTTTCTGTACCAGGCTCAGGAAGACCCTGGAACCCTTGTGGGAGCACCGAAGGACAAAGAGATGTGATTGGTATCCCAGTGTCCCCCTGTGTGGAGCAGTGCTGCTGGAGGGTGTTGGTATCCCGGTGTCCTGCTGATAGTCTGCTGATTGTTTACAGTGAGCCGTCTTGCTGACAGGTGGGCTCATGGTGTGCAGTATTGCTTGTGGGGGAGTACAGCGGAAATCAGCACATGCCGTGACATGGAGTGCTTCCAGGCTTCCTACTGGAGAATGGAAGTCTGTTTTGCAGTCAATTGCATGCCAGGATGCTACGCTGGTTTTCCCTGGATTCATACAGGAGTGCAGTGGGAGTGGCCTCTGACTTATCTGGGTACACAAGGCTTAGACTCATTTAAGAACACGGAAGTTGAGTGCGTCGGAGGTGATTGCTTTGTTTCACTGATTCCAGTCAGCTGTTTTGCCCCATGTTCGTCTGGCCTTTCATATATAAGGGATTCTGAAAAACTGCTAATCGTTGGCACTGTGGTTTGCTGGTTGGTGAATCTGTGTTGCATACAATAATGGGGAAGCATAACCACAAGCAGAGACATTGCTCCTCTGCATCCCAGGATTCTTTGTCCTCTTCTCCTCACTCTGGGCCTGATTCTAACTTTGGAGGACGGTGTTAAACCGTCCCAAAAGTGGCGGATATACCACCTACCGTATTACGAGTCCATTATATCCTATGGAACTCGTAATACGGTAGGTGGTATATCCGCCACTTTTGGGACGGTTTAACACCGTCCTCCAAAGTTAGAATCAGGCCCTCTGTGTCATCCTCCCCACCTCCTTCTGAGAAGAAAGGAGTTGGGTTGGAGGATAAATTGAGGTGGATTATTTAGGAAACATTGTCATGCTTGAAAAAGAAGAAAGGAGCCTCTCTTGATACAGTGGGACAAGATATTTATTCTGATATCTCCAGTTCAGTTTCCTCTGATGACTCCTCGCATGGTTCACTGGACCATAGGGGCAAGTATATTTCGAAAGACAAGTTGCTGGACATACTCACGTCTGTTAGGGAAAATATGTGGTTTTCTGTGGAATCCATGCCCAGTACCTCCAAGGACAGTGTTTTGCCTCAGATCAAGAAGCAGACAAGTACAGTATTGCCCATTAATCAATTTGTCATGGATGAGTTGCTGAATGCATGGAGGGATCCAGAGCATATTTCTATGCTCGCCTTACGTTCTGGCATCTATGATGCCAACGCTGCACAGTCAATACTGTCAGACATTAAGACTTTTTCAAGATAATACAGGAGGGCGGTCAATATCCGGACTTCTTGGAATCTATGGAGCGGCAGACAGAGTTCCTGTTGGATATTGCTTCTGCCTCTGTGAGGGCATCTGCCTTGTCCTGTGGTGCGTCCACTGAGGCAAGACATATTTTTAGTAAAGGATGGAATACTGATGCTAAACAACATTCCATGGCATTGAAACTGCCCTTTATGGGGTCTTGCCTCTTTGTCCATGACGTGGAGGACAAATTGCATAAAGTCTTTAAAGAGTGAAACCATTCTTTGTCCTTCTGGAAACATCAACGCAATACACAGCCCTTTTTTATGTCATCATACAAATCTTTCCGACAGCCTTCTTGCTGGCATCAACCCGCTTCAGTGAGCCAAAAATTTCAAGGAAAGCGGTTTCAAGGGAAGTTTCTGAAGAAAAACAGCACCCAGACTCAAGACATGACAATCAGGGGTTCTGACTGCACAGCCAGTGTCTCAATTGGGGAGCCACTGACTGTTTTGGGACCACTGGGGGTCTTGTGACATCTGACAAATGGGTATTGAACATCTTGACCTACAGGTACCAGCTCAACTATCTGTCATCTCCCCCATCATTAGGGACTGTGGTTACTTCTGCACCCGAGGGACCCTCTAAAACATCAGGCATTGTTTGCAGGGATTCATTCCCTTCTTGAGAAGACAGTGATTGTTCCGGTTACCCCTGCCCAGTGGAGGATAGGAGTCTTTTCCATCATATTCTAGGTCCTGAAAGTGACAGGGGGCTTCTGGAACATTATCTGTCTATTGCCTTTGAACAGATTTACCCACAAGATCCCTTTCAAGATGCAGACCCTGCAATGCATTATTTCCTTGATACAGGTAGGTTCTGTCATGTCTACATTGGATCTTCAGTATGCGTTCCTTTACATCCCTATGGTGCAGGGCTCCCAGAAATATCTCTGGTTTTCATTAATAGGTCACCATTGGTAGTATTGCGTCCTACCCTTCGGCTTTCAATTCTCTCTCAGGGTGTTTATGAAAGTAGTGGTTTTAGTGGTGAATCATCTTCATCTCCAGGGTATATCAATATTCCCCTATCTGGATGATTGGCTCCTGCAGGCTCCTTCGGTTCCTGTACTGCAGCAGCATCTAGCTCAGACCATTCATACACTAAAAGATCATGGATTTCACCTGAATTTCCTTGAATGCATCCTACAAACCCTTTCTCAATCCAGTGGCCTTTGTGCCTGCTATATGTATTTCCTCGCTTTCAGCCCCTGTTGATGAAGATTCACTGGGACAGAGCACAGGTGGTGGCTGTGCTTCCCTTTTGGCCACAGAGGCCTTGTTTCCCTTTGTTGTGGAGATTGGCTGTTTGTCCTTTTTGGCTTCTACAGAGGGACCTGTCCTCTTGCAAGTTCTCAGCCCATACTTTCCAATTTCCCTACACTTGTGGTTTGACGTTGAACGACGGGCTTAGCTGAGGCAAGGTTTGCCCTCCCATATTATTTCAGTGGTGCAGGGCTCCTGTAGGAAATCTTCCCTGTCTTCTTACACTAGGCATTGGGCTACGTTTGATTCATGGTGTTCCCTTCATGATCTTTCTTCTGTTTCCTGTTCCATTTCTGCTACCCTTCTATTTTTGGTGGACGGGTTTGAGAAGGGTTATGCGCTGTGTAATCTGAAGGGTCAGTGGACTGCTATCCAGGCATTTCCGCATCCTGGCTCTCTTTCCGAGTCTTCTGAATCCTTGATGTCCAGGTTGTTTCACAGTTTCTTTCTGTCCACCTTTGGTGAAACCTGCTGTTTCTCCTTGGGATCCTTCCTTGGTTCTTCGAGCCCTTCAGTCTCCACCGTTTGAGCCTTGGTCTTCAGTGGATCTGAAATATCTTTCCTTTAAGGCTTCCTTTCTGGTGACCATTACAGTGGTGGCTGGTGACATTTGAAAGTGGTGGGGCGTAAAACTTAGTAGTGAGTGCGTGGTGGCAAGTGAGCATAGCAAGGGCTTCTAACCACCATAAAGAGTGGTCGGTGTGGGGTTCTCCCCAAGAAAATTTTGACAAAAAGAATGGGCAAATGGTGCATTTGCAAGCATATTTGAGAAAGCAAGTGGTTAAAAAAGCATTTGTGAAAATGTAGTTATGACATCAATAAAGAGACTTCTTATGATAGTTACATAGGTAGCGGCTTATTCAGTATAAACACAGAACTTCATTACGTACATTGTGATAATACTGAGTACATCACAGATTTCTTTATTTATTGCTATACTGTTACAAATGAAAACTACTGAGGAAAGACAAGTTATTGTGATTTGTCAGACTGCACACAATGAGCCAGCAAGAAATAAACATTAAAACACAGTAGGTCACCCTACAAATCACTGTGCGTCTCTTTCAGGGGATGAAGAAATATAATCACATCACCCCTATCCTGATGGACCTCCATTAACATCCCTTGCTGGCCCACTACATCAACAGCACCATGGGGAATCATAATCAGGAGGTTCAACTGTGGGGTGTGGCTGGAGTTTTATTTTGGCAGAATCCTTGTTCTGGGCATCCTCAGAATCAGGCCCACAGTTCTCTTTCAAGGAACGCTTCAGCTTTGGAGAAGAGTATGCTATATAACATACAATTCACCTTATTAACCTATTATAGCAAGAATGCTTGTTTAATAATTTGTTTTCTAGGCTTCGGAAGTGAGATTAAAATAAAATAATTTTTCCACCAATTCAGTCTAGAAGAACTCCTGCTAGCTGGAACTATTTTAGTGATTCTGCCCCCCTCCCCAAAAATCACCAGTCTGTCAGGTTTGGGGCAGATGGCATTAGTTTGTGGGACAGTAGATGACATTCTCCATCCATGCATAGCATGCCAAGGGCCGCCAGTCCACAAGATGACTACTGGGGCTGCATACTACAAAGAATCCACGTGGTCAGAACAGATGTAAAATCAAAAGTGATTCGTAGACACACAGAGACAGCTGAAAGGTGATTTATTACAAAAACTGCAATGGAAATCACAGGTTGTTATTGTTTCATGTATTGCTCAGGAGTAAAATGTGAGCTGTCAGCTCTGCATCCAGGGGCACAATTTGGAAACATGTGGCATATCACCTATTTCCCTTAAAATATTGACCGCCTGACATAGCAGATCCCTTAAAATAGGCTATTTCACCCCCAGTCATTCACCTTCCCATCAGCACAACAAATGCAGAGAGATTTGCACACAGCCGTGTTATCACTTTTCATCGGAGAGACACCAGAATATTAATATCAGGAGCTTTCTGGAAGCTCCGAGTGTCACCCTGGTGGCTTTTGAATTTGTGATAGGCTGACAGAGGAGAGATGCAATGGTCCTGAGCTGAGTCTGGATTGTCATGTATCCAGGTGTGGCGCAATAGTCACCGAGGCCTGGTGAGTGAGGCAGCCTGGTGGCCCAAAGGTAAGTCAGAAACATTGCAGGCAGGCCTCAGCTAGTGAAACTCCAACAGGGAGTCGATACAATAGTAGAAACGGGGGTGCCAAATTGCTTGGCGTGCAACTGACTTTTCTTGTCACACTGGCCCTTCAGAGGGACAGGCCTATTGGCAGGACCACTGGAATCATGAGATTCTGCAGCTGCAGCTTTTCTGCATGATTGTGGAGTTGCCGCAGTTGCCACATAATCCATCTGCTGCTGCATAATCTGAAGATTTTAACAAAAAAAAAATTCTAGTTCAAAAGGATCAAAAGTTACTAAAAGCATGATGACGGGTGTCGCCGTGTAATGAAAAGCTCTTCACAAAGGTTGACTGGTCCTCTTTAAATTGCTTACAGATGTATTTGGGTGTTAAACTGTTACTCACAAGGTGAAATGTGTTAGTAAACTTACAAGGGGACGCGTATAGGTCGATGAACCTTTTGACTCATTTAAGATGTTCTTACCATAGCTCCAGAACAGAAACAATAATCAATATGCAATCATCAAAAATCATTAGTCAAATCAATAATCAATAGAGTCAGTAATTGTCACGCTCCATGACTTTTCAGCCATCAATAACCACACTTTTAGTAAAGTTTAGTACATTTATTTCCCTTATATTAACATTGCTAAAATCATGTGGATTAATCTCAACATCAAATGAAACACATACAAAACAATACTGGTTGACCAAAGCGACAGAAGCGACAGAAGAAACGCAATCTAATCAAGGCTTGAATCACAACACATTCTAAAGCAATGGTACAGATCAATTACAAAGTCAGCTGCAATGAAGTAATGACGTACATAGAACAGCAAGATAGCTCATCTAACATTTGTCCCTGCAATTAGTCAGTCATCATGTGAATAGTCTTAACTAACTCAGATTAGCATCAGCATGTGGGGCTTCATGCAAAACAATTTAGAAAACATCTAGCTAGAAAAACTATTAAGACAGCGCAGTTGGTACCTAGTAAGAAAAGGCATAAAATACAAATCTGTCACATTTTCATATCTACCTATCCACGGTATGAGTCAGCAAGCAGAATCAGTCTTCGTCCTCAGGCCATCAGTCGATCAGCAAAGTATCAGGCTCTCAGTCAGAGAGTATGAGCCCAATGACAGTATCTTGAGTCTCTTCTTAAGACAATATCGCATCTCATAACGGGGTAAGATCTGAAGTCTTTTCCCTCTGTCACGTTGTTCTATCAAAGTCACTTAAACTATCCCCTTATTCCCTATTGGTCAATTAATCGCATGTCATTACTCTGCCCAATAATATTTCTATACCAAATCTATGAATTCTAATATTTCTCTCTTCACATGACAATGATTGGTCCATTTGTACGATGTCCTCATCATCTGGCTCGCGAGGTATCAAATTTGTTGCATCTTCGCCTACAGTCAGTGTCTTCATTGTTTGCGTCCTGGGAAAGTAATTTTCACACACAGCTTGTTACATTTTTAAGGACACTGTCTCCTGTTAGTTGGTTCTCATGGAAAGCTTCTGCTAATCACTTTTGGCAAGACAATGAACATTTCACAGTTAGTTCACACTGTCATAATTGTTATTAAACGCTAAGAAATACAGCTTCTGCATGAGGCCTGGCAACTAGGCCAAGACACTCGCTAAGTTAAGGCCTACAATTAATAAGCTAGAATGTAGTTTGTAACCCTTAATATGACACATTACTACATTAGTCTAGTACATTTTCAATAATTCATAAGTGTTAACCATCAATTAGTACATTTCATGAACAATGATGGCCATTCTTCGAGGTCACAATTTCAAACTTGTGCATTATTTTTCTACATTATTTTATTTTTTACATAATTTAATTATTCAAAATATATAAACATTCATTAATAATTTCTAATTAAAACAGCTGCTTCAGAAAAATCAATGCCGAGACATTCTTACCTTGAATGAAAACGATAAAAAAAATGACGCAATACTATCACATAATGTGCCGTATTGCGCCCTATAATTAGCCTTTTCTTTCTGCATAATCTAGTCAACATAGCCGCATAACTGGGTCTTCCCCTGCTACATAATTCCAGTAGCCCTGCCTATTAGTGTAGCTGTACTGTGACAGACTCTAACCCAGTCATACCGGCCTTTTTTCAGGCAACATCCAACCTCTCGCATTGTAAGTCTTGCAGCTCGGCCTTTTGTAATGAAAAGTCAATTATATATGAACCAGAAAACAAAAGGGAAAAAGACAAGAGTGGGCGAACTGCTCACATGACGTTTGACAGCTTGAAGTGTAAAGAACGGCCCTCTCACCTACTCTGTCTTACTGTCTCAAGTCCCTGCCTTCCCTCTTATATTCGGCGCAATGCTTTGAAGCAGTTTAGGAGCTACACAAGCTGTCCCCATGGCATAAGGCGCACAGTGCTGCTTCGTAACCCCACAGTTTTATGTTGTATTTGAGTGCTTTGTTTGGTTTGTTTGCTCAACGGCCCACAAAATAACTGTGAAACACTGAGTATATAAGTGAACGTGACAGGAACGTCTGCAGCAGTAAAGTGTTGAAGTGTGTGTGTGACAACAACACGTGCTATGAGAGCAGGAAACCGAGAAAGCAGACACACGTTGGCAGTGGCACATACTAAGAGAGGTGACATATCCCGCTTCAAGACTCCGTGCACCTGTATGCCTTACTCCTGAAGAACATCCCTGGGCTGCCCGCACTGGCCAAGGCCTTGCTCCTGGAGCACAAGAAGGAGGAGAAGGCGGGGCAGAGCACTGGGTACTCTGTCTGGGTGGCTACTCGAGTCCGAGGGGGCAGTAATCTATTAGTGGCCAGTGTGTGTGTGTGCATCCCAGAGAGAAGTGTGCACTGATCTTAATGCTGCGGTACAAGGATTATAAAGTTATGCAGCATGTGTTCTTGGCTCTCCCTTTCATACCAGATTGGCGTTATTCTTGGGTAGCGCCTGCCTGCATGCAGTTCATGCATATGTCACCCCACGCCTTAACTTCAAGGTGGACAGCAGCTGCTGTTTTGTGACTATATGAGTTTAGGCTAAGTAAATGTTTTGTCAAACTCACTCTCCGGTTCCGAGTCAGCACCGAGCACAATGGCTTTGTCTTTACCTCAGCCTCCACTCCAGTCATGTATGCATGCCTGCTGCCAGCATGGAAGTTATGACCTCACCTCACTCAGGCCCTGACCCATCCTGCCACCCCTGAGACAACCTAGATGCTGCTCTCTTGCTGTTTCTGTTAGAAAATAGCAAGAGAGCAGCACAAGGACTGGCTTGGTCAGGCGCTGCCAACACTCATTTGGAGCCTCGGGGGCTGTGGCAGCTTTCTCCCGGGCTTCTATGTTGTGGAGGTAGGTGGGGGTTCAAGTGCCCATGTTGGGCTGGATACAGCAAGGCACTCGTCCAAGCCTACATGCGCACTTCACCCCAAAGAGGCCCGGCACCTGCAAATCATGAAGCAGCCTCAGAACGGAGCCCCCACTGCTCTCTCCTGTAACAGTGCCCGGGTTATGCCGCGCACTGCAAATAAAAAATACATATGGAATAAATAACACTATTAACCCCTTTGCTGCCAGGCCTTTTCCCCCTCAGGTACCATGCATTGTTTTTGGCTATTTGGGGCAGTTTGCGCTTATACCCTCATAACGTTTTATCCAGAGAAGCTACCCACACCAAATATGCCTCCTTTTTTCCAACACCCTAAGGATTCTAGAGGTGCCCAGAGTTTGTGGGTTCCCCTGAAGGAGACCAAGAAATTGGGCAAAATATAGCAAACATTTTGTTTTTGTTTTTAAAATGGGAAAAAAGGGCTGCAGAAGAAGGCTTGTGTTTTTTCCCTGAAAATGGCATCAACAAAGGGTTTGCGTTGCTAAAATCACCACCTTCCCAGCTTTCAGGAACAGGCAGACCTGAATCAGAAAACTACATTTTTCAACACAATTTTGGCATTTTACTGGGACATACCCAATTTATATTATTTTTTGTGCTTTTAGCCTCCTTCCAGTTGGTGACAGAAATGGGTATGAAACCAATGCTGGATCTCAGACAGCTAAACATTTCTAAAAAGTATGCAAAATTCTGAATTCAGCAAGGTTATTTGTGTATCCTACAAGGTGTTCCTACATAAAATAACAGCTGAAATAATAAAATATTGAAATTGAGGTGCAAAAAACAGCCATTTTTCTTCACGTTTTACTCTGTAACTTTTTACTGCGATGTCAGATTTTTTAAAGCAATATACTGTAACATCTGCTGGACACTTCTGGTTGTGGGGATATATAGGGTTTGTAGGTTCATCAAGAACCCTACATACCCAGAGCCAAAAAATGAGCTGCGCCTTGCACTGGGTATTCATTCTATTCTGGTTATACAGCAATTCATTTGGTGAAATATAAAGAGTGTAATATAGGTATCAAGAAAACCTTTGTATTTCCAAAATGGTCACAAGATAAGGTGTTGAGAAGCAGTGGTTATTTGCACATTTCTGAATTTTGGGGTCCCCATACTAGCATGTGAACTCTTACATTTGGAAGGAAAAAATGCAGAGAAACACAAGGGGCAATAACACTTGGTCTGCTATTCTGTGTTCCCGCAAGTCTCCCGATACAAATGGTACCTCACTTGTGTGGGTAGGCCTAATGCTCACGACAGGAAACGCAACATGGACACATCACATTTTCCCAAAGAAAACAGAGGTGTTTTTTGGAAAGTGCCTAGCTGTGGATTTTGGTCTCTAGCTCAGCCGGCACCTAGAAAAACATACCATCCCTCTGCATTTTTAGAAATTAGATACCTAGGGGAATCCAGGATGGGGTGACTTGTGGGGCTCCCACCAGGTTCTGTTATCCAGACTCCTTTGCAAACCTCACAATTTGGCCCAAAAAAACACGTTTTCCTCACATTGCGATGACAGAAAGCTCTGGAATCTGGGAGGAGCCACAAATTTCCTTCCACCCAGCGTTCCTCCAAGTCTCCCAATAAAAATGGTACCTCACTTGTGTGGGTAGACCTAGCGCCCGTGACAGAAAATGCCCCAAAACACAACGTGGACACATCACATACTCCCAAAGAAAACAGACCTGTTTTTTGCAAAGTGCCTAGCTGTGGATTTTGACCTCTAGCTCAGCCGGCACCTAAGGAAACCTACCAAACCTGTGCATTTTTAAAAAATAGACACCTAGGGGAGTCCAAGATGGGGTGACTTGTGGGACTCTCCCCAGGTTCTCTTACCCAGAATCATTTGCAAACCTCAAAATTTGGCCAAAAAACACTTTTTCCTCACATTTTGGTGACAGAAAGTTCTAGAATCTGAGAGGAGCCACACATTTCCTTCCACCCAGCGTTCCCCTAAGTCTCTTGATAAAAATGGTACCTCACCTGTGTGGGTAGGCCTAGTGTCCGCGAACGGAAATGCCCCAAAACACTATCTGGACACATCAAAATTATCAAATACTAAACTACCTGTTTTAGAGGGGGATGGGGACCTGCGTTTTTGGACCTGGGGCTCAGCAGCCATACAGGGAAACCTACCAGACCCAAACATTTCTGAAAACTAGATACCCGAGGGAATCCAGGGAGGTGTGAGTTGCGTTGATTCCCCCAATGTTTTCTTACCCAGAATCCTCAGCAAGTCTCAAACTTAGCTAAAAAAAAATCACATTTTCCCCACATTTCCGTGTGGGATCACCGCACCGGGACAAATTTCCTACCACCCAACGTTCCCCTCAGTCTCCCGGTAAAAATAATATATCACTTGTGTAGGTGGGCCAAGTCCCTGTGTCAGGGAAGAGCCAAAAACTGAAATTGAGGGGGAACCAAAGTGGTTCCAAAAGGGCAGTTTGAAAAAAAACATTTTTAGGCTGACAAGTGCAGCAGAATTTTTATCGGTATAGATGAAACAATGCTGGCTCGTCAGAATATTGTGGATTCCTGCAGATTCCGGAAGGTTCCATCATAAAAATGTGGGAAAAATGTGTGATTTCCAGCAAAGTTGGAGGTTTGCAAGGCATTGTGGGTAAGAAAATGGAGAGGGTGCGTTGAAGCACACCACCCTGGAATTGTCAAAATGTTTAGTTTTCAGATGTGTCTAGGTCTTGTGGATTTTTCTACATGGCAGCGTTCCAAATTCCAAAAGGTGCAGCCCTCACCATTCCAAGTGGGACGATTTTGAGAGTTAGCCAAGCTCTCATGGCCCAAATGTAAAACCAAAACCCAAAATAATCAAATGTCCTCTTGCTTGTTGTGGGATAAGATGTTTGAATGTGCAGGGGGGAGAGCTCAAAGACTGTAAACCCCTTCAGTTGGGCTGGGGGCAAATCCAGGCCCAAACTGGTTGGTTGCCACCACCCCACTTATTTTTTTTTTTTTTAATTCCATGGCATCTAGTAGACTTTCTGCCCCCCCCCCCCCAGGGTGTGGATTGGGGGTCATTGCCCCATCTGCCCACTGGTGGGCAGAACAACTTTGGCCCCATTTATTTGGGGTGGGCTTATGGCCATACCACCATCCTCTTATTTTGAAGAAAAAAATCTTCCCTGGTCTCTGGTGGGCTTTATGCCCCCCCTGGGGTCAGATGGACCTTCCATTCATAGGCCGATCTGCCCCCAAGGGGGGGCAGAAATGGCCTAAAAATAAATTGCCCCCCTGGGGAGTGTCCCTTGCCCAAGAGGTTCTCCTTATTCAATTATACAAAAATAAAAAAATTCCCTAGTGTCTAGTAGCGTTACTGCTGCCCGATTGCATTGCAAACAGGCAGCAGAGATGCAGAGAGAGACATCAAAGGAAAGGAAAGGCCTTTCCTTTCCTTTGATGCCTCTCTCGGCCCCTCCAAGTGATCGGCGGAGAAATGCCTTTGCATTTCTCCTCCGATCCGAGCGGTAGGCCTCTGATGAGGTGAGCCTGTGATCGCACGCTGAAGTCATCAGACGCCACGGGGGGTCAGGGGGAAGGGGTGTAAGGGAAAGCGATTCCCCTTCCATCCCTTCCTAGGGGAGGGGGGTGCAAGGCCCCCAGGGGGAGCACTAGCGCTTCCCCAGAGGGCCCCTACTTGGACGTAACCGTTACATTTGAGGCACCGAGGGGTTAAGGATTTAATATGGCAAAAAGAAACAGGGGGCGCTGCCCCCACACCGTAATGAAAAAAATGCCCCTGGGCTATTACATCCGCAAGAAGGTTGAGTGAATTGACTGTTGTTAGAAATGGGGTATCTGGTTGGCTAGGGTATGCACCTAAGCCAGGCAGAACCACCACTCTAGTCAGGGCAAATAAGTTACACATCAAAGGTAACCTGTGCTCACCCTCGGGAAGCTTGAAGCAGATCAGTCAGGCTTATCATCAGAGGCAATTTGTTAAGCGGTTGCGCAACCCACTCATGCACAAACACAATGAAAACACCACAAAAGAGACTCCACACAGGAATGATAGTAAAAAAACATCATGAAAATCACCATTACTGTGCATACTGTGTAGTCACATTATGTAAAACTCATTATCCGACACAGTATAAGGCATAAACCAACATACAACAGTGAACATTGAGGCATACAATGCAACAGATAATGAACAAAGCACCTAGATTACAGAAATTATAAGGCACAGCACACTTATGCTCCTACTAAACACTACACGGTAATTTGCAGAATGCTATAATCGGGGACCTCCATCGAGGTCTCATCCCATCATGCCCACAACCAGATCCCGTACATCAAGTGCCCCCAACCATGTGCTAAAAACGTGTGTGGGGCGCACATACTGAGAAATCCTGTAGGGAGGTCTCTTTGGTTCCCCAGCACTCAGAATGCTCAAAAGCAGCTGCCCACGAATGCACAGTGCCCCTGCCAACAACCTAAGGGAACTTAGCCTTGTATAAGGTGGCTGACTGCGAAGGAGCACGTCACAGCAGTGCCTCTTCTTCTGGCCCCACAGTACCTTTCTGGCTGGCCAACTCCGCGGGCTAAGCGGTGGACCATGCTGGGCTTCCCTCATTTAGCTGAAGCAGTCTCAGTGGCCATGAGGTCCGTAGACTAACTCCCGTGGCTGTGATCACACTCCAAGCCGGCCCTTCACTTGGGGTTGTGGCGGAAGTGCTGCTTTTGGCTTCCTCTGCCCCAAACAGTGGGGCAAACATTGTCAAGGTGATTTATATTGTCCAGGCAACACGCCTGACAGGAATGCTGCTCAGGTGCTCACCCGACCTGAGCAGCGCGAGCCCAACAAAGAGGGGAGCGCATCGGTCCCGGGGGAGGCACAAAGAAAAACACACCTGCCCTTCAGGGATGCTTCCAACACATGGGGGATCGGGCAGAAATGCTTCTTTGGCATTGCAGCACCCATTTACCCCTTTAGCCTTTCAGGATGCCTGGTCTCCAGGAGAACAGCAGCGCTCAGCATGGGCTGGTGAATCCATGAGTGCCCCACCCAAGAATGGTAGTCAATGTCCCCTGTCAAATTCACCAGATGCAGAGTCCCATAGCAGGGTCCGAAAGGGGCACCTTTGATGGTCCTGAGACCCCGAAGAATACAGGGAAAGCAAACAAGTCCTTGGAGGGGGAACACTGCAGGCAGTATCAGGCAGTGGGACCAGCACAACAAAACCAGCTGTTCCACTGGCAATCTCTCCTGGCAGTACCTGCGGGGCCTTGGCAAAACAGAGTCAGGGAGCAGCTGGCAGCAGGGCAACAAACTGAAATGCAATTTAGTGAGTCCTTTAGGCCACCCAGCCAGTAAAAGGCAGAAGGGCCTTTGAGCAGCACAGCAGACCTTCTGACAGAGGTTTGGGTCCAGATCCAAAAGTGCCTCAAAAACATGGGGCAGAGGCCTTCTGCTCACTCAAAATGTCTTTAATCTAGGGATGACTTCAAAGGAATCCTTTCAATTGTACAGCAAATGCCTTTCAGCTATGCCCTGGCTCCAGATATCAGTAGGGGGTAAATCAACCCTTTGTGTGAGGGCAGGACACAACCTATACAACTTTATAGTGTGAACGACCTCTTCCCCTCCCAGCCCAGGAAGAATATCAGTATGCAGATGAATGCAGATGTCTATCCTGTCACACCCAGCCCTTCCAGTGTTATGGCTGTCTGGAAAGTATGCACCAGACATAGCTGTCACTCAGCCCTAGACATGGATTGGAGTCAGGCTGCAAAGCACTTAGAGTTATAAGCACAGAGAAATCCCCACATTCTAAAAAGTGGCATTTCTAAAATAGTAATGTACAATCCAAATACACCAGTAGGCAGGATTTCTCTACCATTCCAAACATGGCAATGCTACTTCTCTCAGATCAAAAATTACCACTTAAATGTATATAAGGGAATTCCCAATGCTAACCTATGTGAGGAGCAGCCTTCACAGTGGTGAAAAATGAAATGGGCTGTTTGTCATTACTAGGTCATGCAAAACATAAGAGTACATGTCCTACCATTTACTTACACAGCAACCTGCCCATAGGGCTACCTAGTGCCTACCTTAGGGGTGACTTAGCTAAAATAGTATTCAATAAAAAGAAGGTCAGAATAATTGAAGGAGGAAGGCATAAAGTTTGGGGATAACCCTGCAGAAAAGACCATTTCCAACAACTGCCCTGCGGTGTTCTCCTCCATTTTTACAGTTTTTGGAGGCTGCTGTGGTTCTGAGACTTGACCCAGGGTTTCTTCCCAAGGTTGCTTCTAAATTCCATGCTTTTCAGGAACATATCCTACCTTGTCTCTGGCCTTCTCCTTCTTCTCCCGAAGATCAGCTGTTGGTAAGCCTGAATGTTAGGTGTGCTTTATCCATGTGTGTTGACCGGTCAGCAGCTTTTACAATTTCTTACAGTCTTTTTGTGACTTTTGGTCTTGCAGGTCATGGGAAGGCAACCTCCAAGTTGGCTCTCAGTTGATGGATTCAAGAAATGATTTCCTTGGCATATCATGGTGCTGGTGTGCCTTTGTCCTTTGAATGTCCAGGCACATTCAACTTAGGGTCTCTCTGCCTCTTGGGCTGCTTTTAAGGCTGTTCCTTTGGATGAGATTTGCCATGCATGCACCTGGGCTTCTGAATCCAGGTTCATTTGACATTATCACCTGAACTGTGTGCAGCCTGCCCAACTGAATTTTTGCAGGGGTTTTTTACAGGCTGAGAAAGTGTCTACCACTGTCTGAATGGTACAAAGTGTTGGATTGCTTTGCTATTCCCCATTTAGTTAGGACTAGGTCAAGGATGTGGGACGTAGAGGTAATATCCTGATTGCTTAACAGTAATCCTCATTACATTTAGTCCTAATCGTTCTTGACCCAGTCATACTTACCATATTTACCACCCACTGTCCCGATATCAGGCCTTTGTGTTGCTTGTTATGTCAGGAAGTGCTAAGGTAAGGTTTTGGTTATATGTCCTAGCAGGAGGATGGGTGGGGTGAGCAAGCATTTCCTGTTTTGTTTCCTGCTTGGGGTAATAACTTATTTAGTTAGGACTGGGTCGAGGACAAGTAGGACTAAGAGTAATGAGGATTACGGGTAAGTAATCAGGGCATTCAGCTGAATTACATAGGTGCTTCTGGACCTAAAGGTAGAATATCTGCCAAAAAACACTCCAAGCACATGTACTTATATCCTCATCCAGCAATAGAAATTTACTCAATAGTTCAGTTTACAACATAGCAAACAGATGTGCACTAATCATATGTGTAATAAAAATGTCTTTCTGGGACATTGATAACATTTTGTGAAACTGTGCTTTTCCCACTCCAGCTCCAACTTTGAGAGTAACTTGCAAATGCTAAACCAAGAACAATATATCACATTCCCTAGTCTTCCCATGCTATGCGGAGCTGAGCTCTACAAAACAGTTGTGTTAGCACTCAGTGGGTGAGTGGATCCCAGTCTAGGGCAGAGTGGGGCCAGGCAATCCCTGACTGACATTGGCAGGGACTGGGAGGAGTAGTGGTGGGCACTGTAAGTGCACATGTCGGTTTGGCCAGCCCTTTTAGGACGGCCAAACCGACAAGCGCATTTACATTTCTCCAAGTCAGCTGTGTTACACAGCCGGGTGGAGATTAGCTACAGGCCCTCAGTCTCTTAGTTAGTGTTTAACCAATCCTGGTGCTGCTCTCATGCTGGGGCATAGCATAAGAACAGTGTCTGGAATGGGTGGGGAGTCTGGGAGCCTGGGCAGGCCCATGGGAACAGAGAAGCACCTACGTGGCCGGCAGCAGTGATGGCAGGTAAGTATATTTTTTTATTATTATTATCCCCACGCTGCCCTACCACTTTGTATTGGCAGTAGCTGCTGCTGGCAGACCCAATGAGGCAAACAACAGACATAGCCACTTAAACAGGATTTTACTCTGCCACTTAGATGGTGACTACTGGCTCATTTGCGTAGATTTATGCTGAGAGGCTAAACCATATCCAGAACTGGTTAGCATATCAGCCTCTTCTTGAAATCTTCAAACAATACTTCTCTACATCTAATCCTGAATAAAAAAAAGTATTGGAATGTGATTTGGTGATGCTTTCAGTGAAAGTTCATTGACAATTTACGAAATTATGCATTTCGCAGAAAATGTGGTTTGCTGGTATCTTATATGAATCTCATGTGAGGACATATTCTATGTAAGACAAAGTTGCACGATATAGCGGCAGGAGACAGGTACGAGCAGCAAATGTCCTTCTGCAAGGCATTATCTGCACTACCGTGTCCCCCACATTTGAAAATTTTGCAAAATCGCAGAACGTGAAATGAGGAAAAATTCCTCCAGTAAGTCCTACACTGTGTTGAAGAGGGTCAAATGAGTTTTTTTTCCCCAAGTTGCAGGCTGCTAACAAGGGGGCAGGGAGAGGTAAAGAGGAAAGACAGGGATAGTGGCAGCGGCGGTTCCTCCGCGATGGCTGAGGAGCGTCTCCCCATTGGTTTCAGGAAAAGGAATTTTTTTAAAATAAAATGATAATAACTTGATGTTATTATCATTTTATTTGTGATCTGGAGCCAGGTTAGGGTTGGGCCGGAGGAGGCCTGAAGGAGGAGTGGTATGCGCATTTAGCATTTCTCCACCCGGCTGTATTGCACAGCAGGGAGGAGAAAGTGCACAGGGTCCCACTCCCTGTGTGAGCGCAGAACCAGGCAGCTCACACCAATCACAATGCTACCATCATGCTGGTGACAGCAGTGTCGTGATTGGCTTAGCGGAGTGTGGGAGCCTGTTTGCTGCACAGAAGAGGATGAGGCTGCTCAGGACAAGGACAGGGGAAAGACGAACCTGTCTCCCGACGGGGCAGGCAAATTTTTGTTTTTTTTACCCACCCACCCTGCCCACCATCAGTGGCAGCCAGCACTGGATAGTAATGTGGTTTCTAGATGTCTCTTTACTGTAATGGTGGAGCTGTTCCCTGGCCACGATCAAGCAAGTGGTAAAAGCCAAACCGTGAAAGGAAACAAATCTTGCCTTGTGTGGTCTCCTTGGTTGGTATGTGCATGTTGGCGAGGGCTGGGTCGGTGCTATGTTCCATCAGATTACTGTGCGGCCATCACTTGTATTCCACTGAGCTTTGGTGTGAGCACCAGTGCATTGCATTTTGCCTATTGAAACATGCCCATAGTTGCAGCTGGCTGCTTATCAGGTGTCTCGCGTGGATGCCCATATTCGAAGTATTAATTAATCCTCTCTGCAATCATGATTTGAACAAGATTTACCTTCTTTTACACTTGTTCATCATTTCTTTTCTTAATTGACACAGCTATAGTTTTGGCAAAGGGCACTTTTCTTTCGTTATTGGAATTTAATATCATGCTAATGCTATTTTGATGAAATTTGATGTTTTTCTTTTCATACGTACATCGTTCACACAGTAGATTGTCAAGCCTGACTTCTACTGCAAAACCTACTGCCTAAATGAGTACGTACATTCCTCAAGTTGTCAACAAGTGAAAGGTAAATGCTTTAAATAGATCTGCGCCATGTGGCAGTGCGGATTTTTCCATGATTGCACAAAAACGCAGATTTAATACCTCAAGCAAGGCAAATAAACACTAGATTAAGAAACGGATTTTCTTTTACTGAAGCTTTTACAGAGTTGTAAAGGATGCCTTCAGGAAAGGAGATCTGCTAAAACAGGCACAGTGCTAAATTAAAAACAAAATAAGTGCCAGGACCCAAGGTATTGCTTGGGATGCAAATGCATCTTGCACCACTCAATGACCCTGCCACTGCTGCAAAATGCCATTGTCTATGGCCTGGTCTCATTGCAAATAGATATACAGCAGCACCATATTGTGGTATGACATTAGAAAAGTACCTGCAATTAAAATGATGTGCTGGTGCCAAGCACAGGAAGTCACAGGCACTAATTAAACACAGGGCAGGACAGGCTTCCTTTGTTGCAGCCTCCTTTGCTCCATGTAGAGCTCTAAATGGACATCCTTTATTCCAGTACAGTAAGTCTGGCCATATCACCCTCAATAAATTCACTTTTCCCAATCTTTGTTAGACTGGTATTAAAAAAGTAAATCTGACCAAATTAATGTATACATTTTCCCCAGTGTTTGTTAGAATGGAGTAGAATAGTAAATCCCACCCCTGTCTCCACAAGTACATATTTATTCCAACATTTGCTATACAGGAGTTACAATAGTAATTCTGATCTCACACCAACTCCCCCCCCCCCGGCTTCAAATGTACTCACTTTTTCCAATATTTGTTGCACTGGAATTAGAATAGTAAATCTGGCCATTGCCAATGCATGCATTTTCACCAATATTTGTTAGATTGAAGTTAGAATATTAATTCTGAAACCCCAATATATTCACTTTCCCTAATGTTTGCTAGACTGGACTAAATGTGTTCCTAACTTCCCCACAAGGTACGCATTCCCCCAAAGATTGTAGGATTATAGGTATATAGTGTTTTTCAATTGTAATGAATCATAATTATTTTGAATTGCAGTCAGGCTACTACATCTTAACATATCATGTCTGTTAAACTGCAGGTAGAATAGTAAATCTGTCCCCCAATGTACATACTTTACCCAAGGTTTGTTGGACTGGAGTTAGAATATTAAATCTGTCCCTCCCCCCAATTTGTGCACTTTCTCCAACATTTGTTAGACTGGAATTAAAATAATAAATCTGATACTGCCCAATGTATACACTATACCTAATGTTTGTTAGACTGGACTTTGAGTAGTAAATGTGACTCCCCCTCACCCACCCCACAAATTGTACATTTTTCCATAATACTTATATGATTGTAGGTAAACGGTGTATTTCAATTATTTTGTGTTTACTTTTATTGATGTTACTACATGCTACTTTATCCTAGACGTTTGTTAAGATATTTATTGATTTTATTAATGTTATGTTCAAATATTATTTGCAATGATTGAATACATTTAAAATATTTTTATATTTTTTTAGAAAATGAATACTTCTTTTATGTATATGTTGTGTTTTATTCTTTAATATGAATAATTAATTAATATTATATATTGTATTCAAAAATTATTTGTGTAACACATTTATTGTAATTTATAATTTAATATGAAAATGTATTGCATACTGACTGGTAATTTTTATTACAATATATTACGTATAGAATTACAATTAAAACATATGTTTACCATTATGATGTAGAGATTTTTTACCACAATTGTTTGGTACTCAATATTTTGTAACTTGACATTATATGTTTGTAAAGTCATCATTTTTGTGATCGATACTTTGAACATGGATTTTTTTTTGTATCAGAATATTTATGTGGTCAATATTTTGGCATTCATCCTGAACTAAAACCAAATTGGTTGTCCTGAATGCACATCCTTATGATGCCAATTTATTTAAAAAAAAAAAAAACCTGTTATCTTTTGAATTGATGTGAGTATTGGGGGGCTGTGAGATTTTTATTTAACAAGGTCCTTTAATAAATGGACAGAAAGAAGGCTGATCAGTTCATAGACTTTATAGTAAAATCCAATTGGGCTTTGCTAATGATCTAATAAACTATGCTCTACTGTTCATTTTTACCATGTAGATCTATTGTTGATATCCTAAAAACGTGAATTAATTTTAGTTTTTGGTGCATATATAATCATATCCTTAATACAGAGGATCTTTTGATAACTGTAAGTTAAGAGGTATTGCAAGTGGATCTATCTTTGTTGATCAATGCTCCTAAGACAACACCATACCCAAATATGTTTGTCACAACAGTAATTATGATATGTACTTTATTCTGCTATTTCTGATTGTGCTAATTATGATCAGTTGGATAGTGCTGAACGCAAAGGGCATAACTGTAGAGCTGTTAAGTCTAATGATCAACTATATGCAACTGCATACAAGCACACAATCCACATAATACATGAAAAATTGATTATCCTTTTTCTTTATCCCCTGCCTAGCAGCCCTTAGGGGTGCACTTTAAAAGAGTGGGGTTTTGGTAATAGTATTTAATTTTGAACTTGTATTAAATTGATGTTACATGTCTGTCCTGTGACTCTATTGGTTTACAGAGTTTCCTAAATGGAAATTGGTTTATCTGACTTTTCAGCATACTATGATATTTTGTGTAGAAAATGCACAGGTGGTGTGTAAGTTCAAAGTCATTTGTGGACTACAGTGTGTATTTATACCACTCACATTTATGACAAGGACAAATAGCCCATAGGGCACCATCAATCTCTTGCAGACTATAGTTTAGAAGTACTCCAAGGAAAGGTGCCGGTGCCATGTAGAAAATTATCCCTTTACATTCAGCTAATTCACCCCAAAAGGTTGTTTTATAAGTCTAAAAGGCTGGATGCATACTGTTTATAAGGGTGGCATGCTAGATATAGAGAAGAGTATGTCCTTAAAGTGAACAGTTCCAAATAGCTGGTTGTCACTATGTTGATAAACCTGCATTTTCTATGTACAGGCCTACTTATTAATACAGTCACTCTTTTCTGTCTTTGCTTAGACAAATGGCTACAGTGGTAGCAAGGTGAGGAGTGGCAGGGGGACTACTAGACCCATAATCCCTGGCCCTGTCAGCTTTTGCCTGTTTTTGGGCAAAGATCTTGCTGGTGCTACATAGCGCATTGTTCTATCCCACTGCGTGGCACGTGAGGAGCTGCAGGGGAACTAGCAGCCAACATAATTCCCCGTCATGTCAGCTGCTCCCTGTGTTGCGGGTGAGGCCAAGACGTTTCTTGAGCTATATAGCTATATAGTGCATTGTTCTATCGCACATCATAAAGACATGAGGAACGGCAGGGAGACTACCAGCCCCATAATTCCCTGCCCTGCCATCTGCTGCCTGTTGTTGGGGTGAGGCCAAGATGTTGCTGGTGCCAAATAGTGCATTGTTCTACCCAGCTGTGTGGGATGGGGGGACAGCAGAGGGCCCACCAGCCCCATAATTTCGTGCCCTGTCAGCTGCTACCTGTTGTTGGGGGGAGGCCAAGATGTTACTGGCGCCATATAGCACTATTTTCTACCCCGCTGCACAGAATGGGAGGAGCAGCATGGGGACTACCAGCTCTGTAATTCCTTGCCCTGTTAGCAGCTGCCTCTTGAGGTCAAGGCCAAGACTTTGCTGGTGCTATATAGTGCGTTATTCTACCCCGCTGAGTGGGCCGTGCCCAAGATAAGCCTGGGCAAAGGACAGGACCGTCCTGTGCCCATCAGTTCAGGAAGAGGCAGGGCGGGGCCACTCCCCTAACGTCTACTTCTGAAGGTACTGCTTTGAATTACTTTATCTACTTTTCACTTCATTGGTGCCCTCACCAGTCAGAACTCTAATTCTGGGACCCATGCAGGACTGTGGTGAAATGGACAAGACATGAGCCACTCAGACTTTGGATGGTAAAAGAAATAAAAGTTCTAAGCTGTCATCAATAGATCCAGTGGGGACATTTCAAGCAGCGCAACTCTTGAAGACATAGACTCCCAGAGGTTGAGTCCCCTTTTGGTGGGTAAAATGTCAAGAGTAATAGGAAACTACAGAGTAGGATTGTTCCCATTTTGGTCACACATGTTAAAAATAATTCAGACAAAACTAAATAAAAACTGGCCAAGTCCTCTCTACCTGACTCCAGGGAGCTACCAAGGGACACGAACATTGACACTGTCACGACTAACCCCCTGCTGCCTACTGATCCTGGAGCGACCCCAAAGCAAGCCACAAACAATGGAATCATAGACGCTATTTCACTTGTGGATGAACGTGAGGGGAAGTGGGTACTTTGGCAATTAGTCAACTAATGAATCTGGTCAAAAGTCTTCAAGATGAATTTGCCTCTTTGAAAATCCAAGTAGTAGGATTGACAGAATTGACAGATAGTGTTGAGAAGCTTAAACAATATATCCCCATGGAAAAAGAGGAGAGGGAAAGGCCTTCTAATCACTTCCCCAACAACATGTACATCTCCCTAATTAATTATCATGGTAGGCGTAGGGTAGGTAGTGATATGAATATCCTGAGCCGAGGACAAAAGTGCCCCATTAAGTTAAATACCTGTCATCTTTTTAAACCTGAGCATGACTTCTCACAAAAACTAGCCCAACAAAGGAAGGCCCGTCCAGGGCAATAGAATTACAGCAAAGTGGTACAATGCAAACAACATACATAATAGACTCAGCCACACTTCCCACACCAGGGCAGCCTGTACGTTATGGTAGCAGGAGAGCCCTCGAAAGTGAAGGGCATAATAATGAAGCAAGGATCCCAGTTAGTGTCTATTTGATAAATGTGGTAGAATTAAGTGTTGGGGTGAAAGAGCCCGAGGAGTCACTTAAAAACAAAAGTATACATGTGATAACATCAGTATAGTGTTGTTGCTTAATAATCCATTTGGAATCTTACTGGCGCCAAAAGATTCCATAACCCAAAAGGGCCAAATAGTGCCTACATTGAAGTAAAACTCAGACACAAACACCTAGTTGAGGGTTTGATGGCACTTGGACTGCGAAAATCCCTTCCTTTGAACACCCAGATTCAGTTTACATTAAACTCACCATGTTTAAATTCTCACACCCCACACTTCTACCCCACATTCAGAGATAAAGTAGGGACATCAATAGTCTATTGACACATACTTAGGCCCTCTTTTGTTCCAGCTGGTAGGGCCCATGTGTGTGGAGTGTCAAAAAGACCAGCAAGAATATACCAAGGGAGAGGGCAGTGTTTCATCAGGAACATCAACTATCAGGGCCTATGTTGGGCAGAGTGGTGAAAAGACCTAAAATACCTAAAAGAACATGGCTTGAGGGGGCAGAGTGTTGCCTGGACCATCAATAGTGATACCTCTCTTTGCTCAATCACAAGTCCAAGCTGCAGATGGGGGAAACATAAATATTGCATAATGGAACGCTGCAGGCCTGAAAAACAAACTTGCCAAACCATAGTTTGGTATGTTTATTGATACTTTTGACGTCTGCTTATTACAGGAGACATAGTGCTTGGAACCTGTTTATAGGCCAGGTTACTTGAATTTATTTCTTGTGGCCTGACACATTGGGATGGGTCACCCTTTGGGTGGCCTCAGTATAGGGATCAGATCAACCTTGCTTATTGATATAATCATACTTTGGATTTCTTTGGATCTTGGAGATTACCTTCATGAGCAAGGCTTATGCATATTTACAACATAGACAATAAAGAGGTACAAGGCGCTAGGGAAACCCTACTTTGAGGCAATTCATGTCACATAGGGGGGATTTTTATATGCATGATGTCCTTATTGCTGCAGGGGATTTTTATACAACTTTTGAGCCTATTGAGGCCAAGGATGGTGAATGGGGTATTCCTGCTCTTGAGATCTCTCCAGTTACGCGGCGCACAGAGAATTAATGTCTCTGTCTTTGCTCTATAGTTTTAGGGCTTGTAATAATCGCACAGAATTTGATTTCCAAGCTCAACATATATATAACCATTCAAGTCACACTACTAGAATAGATAATGTCTTCCCTTCTCTGGCCCTATGGAGGTTTGTGAAGGACCTGGCAGTGATCGAAAGGCAAGACAGTGTTCATAATGCTTTACACTGCTCAATTAGGGATTTCGTGGTATGCCTGGAAACTGCCCCAAAATCATTAAATATGGATGCTAAGCCAGCCAATAATAGGCGTACTCTAAAATGGGCCAGAGTATCCACTAAACCCGAGACCTTGGCTTCCATAAACCGTGCACTAAACACAGCCCCAGAGAACATAGATAGTTTTGACTCTATGGAGGCCAAAAACCTTGCCATCCTTGAAATGCATAGTGCTCCCTTTCATGAAGTTGGAGCCTGTTTCCACAAAGATGCCAGGAAGGACCATTCTACTTTTAAACAAAGTTCCTCATTGTTCAACAAAGATTGTAAGGCTGCAAAACTCAATCTGTTGCATGCACTTAAATCTGGCAGAGGTGACCTCATAAGAGCAAAGAGGACACACTACAAAAAACCTCAGCCATACCGGCCTTGGGACTCTGACGCTATAAAGGCGAAGGACGTGAAAAATATAGTGGAAGCTTTTGGGGATTAGTGCAGAAATGCAACTGAAATATTTCATTTAGCCTAAGGTATGGTGGAAACACTTTTCTGACCTCTATGACATAATAGGAGAGGCCACTATGACCCCCACGAGTGTCCAAAGGTTGGGTGCCCTATAATTAAAGCTGAAATTCATATAAATCCTTCAGTCATCAGGTCTGCTATTACTAGCACTATGTCAGGCAAAGTGGCTGGGCTGGATGTGATCCTGGGTGAATTCTTAAAATCTGAGATAGCAAATTGGACTATATACTTTCATATACTTACAAACACAATAGTTGTTAGCGCCCAGGCCCCTCCTTTTTAGAAAGCTGACGAAAGTGTACCAATCCACAAAAAGAGCCCTAATGATTCACCACTGAATTACAGGCCAAACAACCTTATAGATGTTTCACAGAATATATTCTGTAGAAAGGTTCTGAGCACTCTCGAATCCTGGATGGAAGAAGCAGGCATTCTGCGGATCTGCAATCAGGTTTAGAAGAATTGTGAGCACCATAGATCAGGTGTTCAGATTTCTGTCTGTAGTTTGGAAAACTGCGGTCATTCAGAAAGCCCACTTATTTGTAATCTTTGTAGACTTAAAAACTGCCTCTGATTTAGTCCCCCGGAGCAAGATTTGGGATTTACCAAGGGAAATTGCCATCCCCACGTCATTACTTGATGTCCTGATCTGGTTAAATTCTGGCACATATGAGCAGGTGAGGCAAGTACAGCAAGGTGAACTTACAGAACGCATTGGAGTTGAGAGTGGGGTTTGGAGGGGTTGCATGCTTGCCCCTCACTCTTATCTCCCTGTACCTAAATGATGTAGTGTCACAGAAGGTCCAGTGTAGGAGTGATGCCCCAACGACTGCAAGTTCTAAAACACCAATACTTCTCTTTGCATATCACAGCCTTACATCCTCTAAGACTATGGCAGGCCTTCAAACCCTGATGAATAACGTTGCTGCTTTTTGTCTAGACCAAGGATTACACATTAACTTGGGGAAAATTAAGTTCATGTGTATTAATCCACCCAAAGAATTTAAAGGAGCCATTAATATCAATGGCCACCACCTGGAGAGGGTTGTTGACTTTGATTATTTGGGTATTAGATCAACTGACAACATGTCCTGGTCTCCCCAAATTAGAGAGTGGCCTAAATGTGTGCCAGCATGCATGTTGGATGATGAAGTTGCTTAATTCCTCATAAACAGACAGTCCCAGCCATAGAGGTCTTCAGGCAACTGAGGTAGCAAGCGCGCTATATGGAGCTGAATTATGGGGTACCCTGGGATCATATCATTGGCATAAATATCTAAGATCCTTAGTGAAGTTACCCCAGAATAGCCCTAGGTTACCTTGAATGTGGGATATGGGCATGCAGCGTTGATCGCTCCACCCAAAGAAGTAGCCTTTCAAACCTGCCTCAGGCCTGCCACTGCAGTTGATGTGTACACAGTTCACTGCCACATTGACTTGGCATTTCAAACTACTTGCCTAAACCCTCCTTTTAGTACACCTAAGTCACCCCTAAGGTAGGCCCTAGATAGCCCTATGGGCAAGCTGCTGTGTATGTAAAAGGTACAACATGTACTTAAATGTTTTACATGTCCTAGTAGTGACAAACGGCCTACTTCGTTTTTCACTACTGTGAGGGGTGCTCCTCTCATAGGTTAGCACTGGGAATCCCCTTATATATATTTAAGTGGTAATTTCCGATCTAAAACGAGTAACATGGCATGTTTGGTACTTTTGGAATGGTAGAGAGAAATCCTGCTTACTGGTGAAGTTGGATTGAACATTCGTGTTTTAGAAATGTCACTTTGAGAAAATGGGTATTTCTCTGTTCTTTTAACTCTATGAGTTTTGCAGCCTGGCTCCAATCCACATCTGGGGCTGAGTGACAACTACACTTTGTGCATACCTTCCAGGCAGCCATAACACAGTAGGGGCTGGGTGCATCTGCATACTGGTAGCCTTCCTGGGATGGGAGAGAGGGAGGAGGGGCTGACTTACATTTGTATAGACTGTGCCCCTGCCTCACACAATGAGCGGATTTACCTCATACTGATGTCTGGAGCCAGGGCTGGGTTGAAAGGGTTTGTGTTACACTTGAAAGGATTCCTTTTATGTCTCCCCTACATTTTGAAGTATAGGTACTGGGGCTCTGATCCCATGATTTTTACAGCACTTTTGGAACTGGGACTGAACCTCTGTCTAAAGGACTGCTTTGCTGCGCAAAAGGACTCATCTGGACTGCTCTTCTGTTGTTCCCCTGCTGTCTGATACTTTTGAGTGGCTTAAAGGACTCACTGGACTGCTTTTCTGCTTTTTGCCCTGCTGCCAGCAGCTCCCTACCCTATGTACATGGCGAGGAGGAACTGCCATTACTGTCATCTCCTGAGCTGAGTGGGCCTGCCACCTGCTGATTACCAGGCTGCAGGAGGGATTAACACTCCTTGCATTGATCTGGATGAGCTGGCCTGCCTGCTTTGTGCCCAACTGCAAGTGTTCTCTAGAGGCTTACTGACTAATCCTTTCTCCCTCAGAGCCACTGCACTAGCAGACGTATTGTGGGTCTCTGAGGTTGAGCAACTTAACTTTATTCCATTGGCGCATGGTATGCACTTCAGTTATTGCCCATCAGGGTGTGCCAGGCGCTGTGCATTCCCTGGCACTTCAGCATGTGGAAAGTGCTTTATCTGGTCCTCGAGGAGGGTGTGACGAGTGCTCATTATTCTTTCAGAGTGATAAGTGGTTTCAACACTACAGCCCTCCCTCCAGGAAGGGGGGGGTTGCACTGTACAAGGAGGGAAGAGGTAGTACTGTCCCGCTGCACCATCTCTCTGCCAGGAACTGACCACTCTGTCCATAAAGAACCCCCCATGTGAGGGCCCTGTGCCATGTGAAGCATGGAGAGCCAGGCTCCCCAGCTGCAGAACGAGGAACGGCTGTGTCAGGAGTTCTCCCTGCTGCATTGGAACAGTTGGGAGGAAACTTCACTCTCCTCACCCTGCGCAGGTGATTCAGCAGCATTGTGGATCTCTTCTTAGTGGTGACCAGGTACTGTGGGACTGCCTAGGGTCTTTGGGAAAGAGCAAGAGCCACCCACACTCTTTTTCAGGCAACCCTGTGACCTGGAAGGTCCCCAAGCTCGATGGGGGAGCCCACTGGATTTTCAATTGGCCTGATTTATCCTGCAAGCACTGGGAAGCTTTATTTGAGGCCCCCTAGTGTGGTGAGAAACAGGTGCTAGGGAATTTCTACAGGCGACCATATATTGCTGCCAAAAGGCACGCAGGTGCCCCTGTGGCCTGCATGAGACCTCCTAATTATTGTCTAATGCATGATCGGAGTGCACTCTATGATCTCATAGGAATATCTTGTGATAATGGTGACATGCAGTGATTTGTATGTCGATATTTCCAAGCTGCATGCATGTTCATGATCTGAGCCTTTATGGATCTTTAGGATACATATATTGATTCTTAGATTATCAGGATACTGAGTGCCATTACAATGATTGTTACAGATGCACAGTCTTTATGGGGATCCATTTGTGTTCTGTTCAGTGGCAGCTGCTGCAAATATCAATGGGGGTGGCAAAGGTGATGGGAGAAAGAAACAAACAAAACTATTAAAAAAGACACTTACCTTCCGCTACTGCCGTCTCCTGCTGCCTCGCTCGTTGCTCCTCTACTTGTGATGTCCCAGCATTCACTGGGACACCAGCACAGGCTCCCCAGCAATCCTGGAGCTGCATTCCTGCTAGTGCTAGCATGAAACAGCACCAGGATTGGTCTCAGTGGCTTGCACTGCCGTTAAGAAACAGCCCTGGGGTCTGTGTAGTTTCTCCAGCCCGGTTGTTGAACACAGCCAGGCTGGAGAAACCTAAGTGCGCATGTGTGTTTGGCAGGCTTGAGACTTAAGGCTTGAGAGAGTGCACTATCTCCTCTCACCTCCCGTGACCCATCCCCGCCCATCCCTCTAATGATGGCTGAGCCAGAAGATGAATAATGAAACAATAGTGTAACTATTGTTTAATTTTTAATCTCCTGGCTCTTGGCCAGCGGGGCGATGGTCCTACACCATTGCGGAGGAGCCGCCCCTGGTTCTGTTATAACCTATCTGCTGCGTTTCATGCCCTAATGTTGTGATGTATGGCAGTTAGATTTTTGCATGGGCAAGTTAATGAGTAATGACTCTGGATTTCCATAGTACACACAGTATGATGAATAATGTAATTTTGGTCTATGGTATATACAATCTACACTATATATTTTTATACAAACTGTGTGGAGTCTCTTTTGTGGTGCATGTGTCGCTGGTGTGAGTGTGTTGCACACACACTTTACACATTGCCTCTGGAGATAAGCCTGACTTCTCTGTACCAAGTTACCAGGGGGTGAGCAGAGGTTGTCTTTGGTGGGTAACTTACATGCCCTGACTAGAGTGGTAGGTTCTGCCTAGCTTAGGTGAACCCTAGCCAACCGTAGACCTCCATTTCTAACACTCAGAAACACCCCAGCCATGGAAAATTACTTAAGCACCTTTGTGGAAATTGTAGATTTGGATGAGTGCAGTGGGTCTAAAAGCCTCTCTTACAGCTTTGGGCCTTGAGAAGTACTGGGGAAAAGAACCTAAACCAGTCCCCTGAGTGCAACTTAAGGAAGTCTATTGGGAGCATATTTGGGCTATGAAAGTCAAAAGACCGATTTCAGGCTCCCTCACATCAGACTTTATGGACATCAAAACTGCAGTGGGTTTGATGACTTTCTTGATTATATTATTGGCTTCCTAGCCAAGTGATTACCCCTTACATTTTGTTACAGTACCATTCCCTTCACGAGTTTTACAAAAAAATTGAAGGAAACTACCAATAACAGTTCTGTATGCCCAGTCTGCCTCAAGGCCAATGAATCCCTCAGTCACTTTTTTTTATTTTGCCCAGGGTATGGGTCTCGAAGGAAATGCTGAATTATTCCAGCTTGCAGGTAACTGGAATCTAGAAATTGTAATAGGGCACTCAGATTGTTGATCGCAGAAACCTCTGAATTGTATGTATGTGCGGTCTCAAATATTGACACAACAGTTGGTGCATAAAGTCAAACTCTCTAACTTAATTGTAACAGCCCTAGACGTTCAATTAGATTATTTATTAGCTTTATATATTTAGCCACACTTCTTGCTACGTGGCTCTCGTTTTGCCCTTTCCTTCTTATACTAACTTGGATAGTTATTGCTAGTTCCTCAAACCGGCTTTTCCTCTCCTAAAAAAAAAAAGAAACGTACATTGGGGTGCTCTCACCTTAGCATTGCATTTATACTGTAATAAGAGTATGACATTTTATATTTGCAATTTCTTTGCTGCTAGTTGTTTTTTGTGCTTCGTGTTTTGTATGCACTGATCTTTCATATTTTTTTAATTGGATGTTTTTACTTGTATTTTTAGGGTGTTTTTAACCAAAATAAAGTTTATTAAGATGAAAAGTTATTTTCCATTTAGTTTTCAAAATGTAAATTCATGGTGAAAGTATATGTTTGATAATCGTAAAAGAAAAGAAACTTTAGAAAATTGTAGTTTGTGCTGTCTGAGAGGAAACTCGTTCAAAACCAGCTTGCCTCAAAGACTTTCCCTGGCTGGCTGTGGATGACTCTCCTCTTAAAAGACAATGATTCGGTCTATGGCAGTAGGAAGACAGGAGTGGTGTTAATACTGGCCACTTGGTAGGGATTAGCTATCTGAGAAAGGGACAGGCAGAGTTGGTGCTGATTTTTTGCCTTAAGGGTCCCGCTGGCCACAACAGCTACTCTGAAGGCACTGAAGCTTTGCTCTGTGGGTGACAAAATTAGTGTGCCCTCACAGCATTTCAAAAACAACAAAAAAATGCTTGGGTTTCTTCCAGAGTGGTTGGGTCATCTATGGCTTTGCATGGTGGTACATACAGGAAAATAATATGTCTGCCCTAAATAGGGCATAAAGTGTGAGGTAACTTACCAATCAGTAGCAGTCAGAATGACACGAACATCTTGAAAATGCAATTTTTGCAGTGGTTGGTGGAAGCAATTGTCAGTTTAGCAGTTGTTGGTTGGTGCAAATATTGATTTTGCGCTGATAATTTCGTACAACTTTTAGTGGAAAATAGCAAACTCCTAACACATAACTTACAAAATGATTGAAAATGACAATGCCTTCCACTGAATCAATTTCATAATGAAAATGAAATGTACAACACTTTTCTCTAGAGTTGTCTCTTGCTGGAAGGAGATGCTGCAGTGTGAACAGAGAATAATCCTTAAACCCATGAACATATTTTTAAGACACAGAGCCTCGTTCTGTGTTCCCTGCAGTTTGCCTAATTACTCCACCTCCACATCTGATTTTCTGATAGTGAGATGGAGCTAAAACGCTTAGTTTTGATACTTAAGGACAGTGTTTGAAGGAGTTAGCAACAGTGAAATAGATAGCCTAGATTAATATTCTGTTGTTGTGAGATGGTTAGCCCTGTTGAGGTTCTATTAATGATTACATTGTAGCATGTTCACATCAGGAAGTATGGACTATGTTTGATTAATAAATGGCTCATGAAGTTCCTTTCCTTTTGATGCATGTGGTATGCGTGACGGTTGATTGTTAGTGAGATTTCCTGGGTTTATTGCCTTTTATGACACTAGAAGAACCAATAGAGTGTCAGTGACACCTACAATATAAAGATAGACTGGCTCCCAGATATGTGAAGGAACACTTTGTGTCCTCTATTAAAGCACCAAGACATTCTTTTCTATTTATGTGTCTAACTCATTTCCCATTAGTAGTGATGGAAGTTCCTCAGTATTCACACTCCTATTACATCTGTGAAACTGATTTAGTTTATTCCTGTTAAATGTGCGCACAAGATATGAGGCCATCAGCTGTGAGATTTCCATCTCTTTCAACTGCACAAATCATACACTGATATATGGCCCTTGTTGAACAGCTGCAACCAACTTTGAAATTGTTAACTACTCCTATAATGATTATGTACATTAATGGTCCTGTTCTTTTATCATCATGTTCTTCATTTAATTTTTTATCCATTTCTCTATGAAGAATTAATAACTCGCTCCAATGCATTTCTGATTGACCCCAGGTCTTTGGGAGCCTCTTAATTACACAGTTACAGGACAATCTGTGAATTCACAATTTCACTGAAGGTGGATGCTGTCTCTGCAGGATGCTTGGCAAATTAAAGTATTTTATAATATTTAGGGATAGGTGTCTTTGATTTGCCACAGCAGACAGGTTGACGTCTAAGCATGCGTTTGCCATAGGTGAGTTGTAAATACATGTAAATGTCTCTTGTCACCCATTAATTGCACCATTGTCCCCATACTGAGAATTATAGTGTGGTATGTATTTTGTCACAATAACTACCACTACCTAAAAGTCACTTGAATGTGTTCCTCAAACTGCTCAGTGGTCCCAGTAGCTGTCACACAGGACACAACTGTGGATGCATAATGATGGTGTAACACTGCCATGTTTAAATATCCACATAGTATTTGTGTTGTGAAATTTCACAACTCTCTGTGTCTCTCTCCACAGCAGAAGTGACTCATCATCCCCCGGCAACTGCACTATTAACCACCTATCAACCTATGTCAGAGCACATCCTTCTAGCAACAATTTGGTCTTTTGTCATCCATCAATCATGTAAGTCTGAGGCCTTAGCACATCCACTAAATCTCAGTACCGCCTTTATTACAGTTAACAAATATATGTCCAATTATTAAGTTATCTCTGTGTAAGGAACAAAATTTACCCCCCACTAACATGTATCCACATCAGCTCAAGTTGTCACACCTATTATGGCTGTCCTCTGTCACATTGCCATTCCTCTATTGTCTGTCATTATTTATTTCCGCTACCACTGCATCAATGGACACACTTCCACAACCACCTCTAAGCTGCAGCTGACATCAACGTTTTTGTCCAGATAGAAAGCATCTGTCAGGTAAGCCACAATCCTAACTCATACCTTTGGGCCAATTTCAAGCAGTAACTACCCATATCTGCTGATGTCATGTGCTATCTATGTTGAAGTGACATTTGTGCCCCAAAGTAACGTCCCATAATGTCTAGCTTTTAAAGACAACATGTTTCTGCATCATCACAAACGACAAAAATTCAACTGACGTATCTAATACTTTGAAGCACCTGCAGGTGAAGAGCTTGATAATGATTCACATCCACCATACAGCTGAAGTCATCCTGAAGTATGCCCCTAGTCCTGCAGTCCACCATATCATCAGCCTCCAAATCTGCAGTAGATGATGAGATTGTTGGATCCATGCAGGTTGGACAAACATCTTGATTGCAAGTTCTCAGGCACAAGAATTAAGGCCGCAAATGATTACCCTGTCTAAACAGGACTTGATTTCACCCATCACCTAACTTCCAAGTAGCCCAGTTGAGTCCCATTTTCCCACCCTCAAACCCAAGTGCCACTCCTAACTTCTCTGTTTCATTTTAAAGAGAGGAAACTGCAGGTGAGACAGGTATCGCTTGCAGGCACACTCACAACCAACCACCACACAGGTGTTTACTCTCAATGTGGAGGGCATAATGGTCATCTAAGTCACGCATGTTGAGAGGAGTAGTATGGGCAAGAGCTGTGCTCTGTGAGAACTCGTTTCTTGAACAACAGGCTTCTGTGAATTGGTACAAAAAATATGCACCATCTCTGTCCATCTAGTGAACATTAACACCCATCAGCAGAACATTCAAATGTTTATGGGAAGACAGAACCAGGCCCTGGAGAGCATAGACAAAAGGGTATATATACCCAATTGGGTTGTATTGCAACATCTCTTGGTTCTGAAAGAGAAAATTCAAGAAAGCATGTTCATATCATGTAGCTCATAAAGATTATGGCTCATAGGGGTCCATCTCAAGCTGCAGGCTAACTCATGCACCTCAGATAATTGAGGCTACCACTCTCTCCAATCTGCCTGCCTCCAGTGCACAACCTGATCATGACACCAATGTGGGCACATTTCCTCCTAGGTTTCTGCAGTGTGTCATTTTATGTACCTGCGCTTAAGGGTGAAAGTATGTTTCAACTGGAATGGAAGGTAAGGGTCATTGTTTATCATAGGCTAAGGACCATCAGGTTCTCACTCATATTCATTGAGCGACATGAGCAGACAGAATGCACGCAATGGAGTAAAGTATGGTGTCAGTAGAAAGTATATTAAAACCATCCAGAGGCTAAAAGACAGTACATCTAAGTTATCTGTCCAAATAAAAAGTCCAAAGAGTTTGTGACAATTAAAATATCCTATAGTCTAATACTAATAGAAAGTAATTCTTTCTTTCCGAGCATGGTATCCTTGTCTGTGTCCTGTGATGGAGGCAGGAGATACTGAGGCTTCTTATTAGCTCAACCATCTTTTCAGTCATAACACGGTGGGACAGGTTGTGACTGTTCAGGAGTGTGAATGCTCAATGGGAGTGATCTGGTAGAAAATGAACAGGGAATAACAAAGACGGTGGGTGGATAAGTGTGGGTTGAATGAGGGAATACAGGACAGAAGTCCAGGGGAACTACAAGTATGAGATTTCCCTGTGCTGGACAAACTGTGCATCTTACAGGGCACTTAATTTAGCAAACATTGCCCATGCCCTGCAAAATGGCCTGCTCCCTTGAAAAAACCTGCTATGTGGCATTCTGAAAATGTGTATGAGGCACACATTGATGGGAAGGGGGAACAGAAGTCTAGGAATGTTTCCTATCTACCTACTTGTCATATAATGTAGAATGTAAGTGCAGTGAGAATTCTGGAGGCTGGCAGTTTATTCAGCTATTAGCTGGCTGGAGGTTGCAGTGTTACACCTGAATAAAGAGAAAAGAATTTGTACCTGTGCATGTGTAGATTACATATTTAGGGGACAAGCTGCTGTGCAGTGGGCGGCCCTCTGATCTGTGACCTCCACATCTGGAGAGCTTGAGGAAAGCTCACTCTGGCCGTTGTGGAAGACTGTAAGTTATTTATTACTTTTTAAAAACTGAAGAGCTGCTACAGCCTTGATCCTGAAATATTTAACAGAGCTATTGAGCCAACTGATGCACCTTGGGAGTTACAGAAAACAGAAGACAGGATATATGTATGCTCAGTGGATTCAAGTTTAACTTATCTGTGGTACGGGACAATGTCAAACTATGCAGTGCTATTGGACCAAATGTGATTATTTACTAATGCAGTGATATTGGGCCAAATGTGATTATTCATTATTGAAAGTGACAATTCTTAAGGATACGCACTCGAGTACCTGTTGGTTTCCTCAATGAGTGTTGACTCATGCTACCTCTGTGCCTCGAGTGGCTCTTGAAGTGAGCGCGCTGCCTCATGTGACCTCTAGGTCTCGAGCGCCTCTTAGAATGAGAGCGCTGTGATATGCAACCTCTGTGCATCTTGCAGCTCTTGAAGTGAGCACGCCACCTCACGCGACTTCTCTATTCTGAGCGACTTTTGGAATCATCTCTCTGTTGCTTTTTGTAACACTGCCAGGAGACGTGTTTATGCCAACAGCATCTACCTACTTGTGATGTAATGTAGAATGTAAGCACAGTGAGAATTCTAGAGGCTGACAGTTTGTTCAGCTGTTAGCTGGCTGGAGGTTGCAGTATTGTACTTGAATAAAGAAGAGTGAATTCGCACCTGTGTACGTGACGATTACAATAATAAGGACTTAGGAGTGTTTGTGGTGAATTGCATCGTCAGCCTGCTTTCTAGTTGAACCCTCTGGGTGGAATGTGGTTGATGGGAGGGGCATCCTCAGGCATCAGTGCCCAGTTAAATTGAGGCATGGTCAATGATGAATGGTGTGGCATCAGGGTCTTATGCCTGACAGGCCTGTTTTTCACAACATGTTGTTCTTGCCGGTTCACCACACCCACTTCAGTGACTTCAGTCGCCACCTGGAGTTCATTGATCTGGGACCTTGTCTGCCTCCGGGTTGGTGCATTCTATGCGTTTAGTGTTTCTCCTACTCCTCCTGCACTCTGGTTGTGTTTTCTGCTGACTACCATTCCTATGAAGTTTGGCATCTCCTCTACACCATGTCCTGATGGTTCTCACCTTGATCAGATGAGATGGCGAGTGACCAGACCAGTTTAAGAGTAAAACGCCGCTGTTATTAGGCATGCAGCTCTAAATTTCATTAACATTTTTCAATTTAAAATTAATTACCTCACTAATACAAAGAAAATCTCCTAACACATCACACATAAACCTCCCCCAACAGTAAAATGCATCAAAACCATTCTTACCACCTCCAATCTCCACTGCACAGCCTTCCTCAACTGACTCACCCTGGATCCCCAATGTCCCACATCCAAAGTTACTTCTGCAGTGCCCCTAACCCTTCCGGCCTGTCCTGAGCTTCTTACTTCCTGCTACCAAGAAAAATGCTGTTAAAGCATTTTTCCTGACCCCCTCCCAAATTTTCTTTGAATATTTGTTTTTGTCTGTTGCTAAAACAGTACGTAAAAAAGATAAGCTGTTGTCAAAACAACCTACACTACCTCTCAGCACCAACACTGAATAGTCAAAAATGAAGCTAACTTTTCTTTGAATTCCAGTCAGTATAATTCATTCCCAACAAAAGAAAGATGTACACCATCTTTCCGAAAAAAATGAAAATCTTTTTTTTTATGTCAAAATGTTCTAACCAAACAATACTCTTAGATCTAGAAAAATGCTGCATTTCTCCATTTACTTTACACCTGGCTCGTTCTATTGCAGTAAACTTTACAGCACCTCTCCAAACTCTTCTAGGAACTAGTCCAGTGAGAATGATTTTTGTTCCACTCCAAGATTAACAAATATTGTTCAAATCTTTATTCATATTTTTAATAAGCCCAAGCCTCAATAGCAGTACTAGATCATTCTCACCAAGATGAAACAACAACACATCAGGGCAAATTTGAACACTCAACAGATTAGAGAAACAAGACAAAAGTTGCCCCCATTTCATACCTCCCCTCCCCCACTACTCAATCTTCAACTGATCGGTCCGAAGCTCAGGTTCTTCCTGAAAGGATGCTTCTCAGCTTGCTTCGCTGATCATTTTGCAAAAGAGTGTCCAACTATCCAAATCGATAGGAAAGCCATTGCTGGTCCCGCCACACAACCTGAAAGAAAAACAACAGTTAGCATATCGTAAAAACTAAAAATCTTCAAGCTCCCTAATGTACCACAGGCAACAGTCAGAAGACCAATTACCTAATCTTTTTACCTCTTGTATAGAGAAACCAAACCTGGCATCTTCATAAGCAGTGCCTATCCGATAAGAGTGTGTCCCATATTGTAAAGGGTCTTCTTCAATACAAATTAAGGCTTTTCTCAAAACACCTAGAACTTGTGTTACAGTCAAAAAGGATCCATCTTGGTGGACAAAAATATTCCCAGAAACTCCCCCACCAGGCTCCTTAAACATCTGCCACGCTGTCACCGGGCACGCTATACCACCTATCTTGCCAAGCAACACCTTTGCTCCCTTTCCTTTCTGACCTGGTTTTGAATATTCTAATAAAATTTGCAGCTTATCGTCTGATACTGTTACATTTTCAACATTCAAACCACCTGAATGAGCTCTCTTCACATACATAACTTAAGCAATGTTTGCTCAAACGGAGAAAAGCGCACTACATCTAATGTCTCAAACAATTTTAGCAGTCATTTCATAGAGATAGGATCCCTTACACATATGCCTCTTTGATGTTCCTTGGCCCACCCTCGTAAAATCCTTCTGCCCATCTCTCCTGCTGTAGGTTCAAACCCCAGAAATATTTACAGTATTGATTTTTATTTATTTAACGGATCTCCAGTTTTCATCGTACAGTTTTGCAGTGGCATTGCCACCAGTCAGATACATATCATGGTCTTACAATTTGCATGTACAAATTCCATGTGGATGGACCAATAAAATGCTGTCAGCGTCATAGAGTGATAATAACAAGAATCACATGCATAGGTGCCATGAGGAGACCAGAAACCAAGAATGCACCGGATAATCCTGATAGGCAAGAGGTGGCATCCTACACATCAGAATCTATCTCCAGCCAGGCTAGAGTCAGCTCAGCTTTAATATAAATGAGGCCCTACATGCAAGCAGATATTAATACGTGTACAGGAGCAACAATGGTGAGAGAAAAAAGATTGCATAATACAAACAGAACTAGTAACAAAACGTTAGAGCCCACCCACAACCTCCCATGTCCCTAGAGGCCAGAGGACCCAACAGATAGTAGCGATCCCACAGCCACACTCGCGGGTAGAACAATACATGAACATCAGTTAAAGAAGGAACATGTGAGAGCAGCAGAAACTTATAGGAGAGAACATACAAGTAGGTGACCAGGCAAAAGACGTGTGTCACAATGCGGCTAAGCGGGTGCTAGCTTGTTGTCTGGCACCATTGGATCACTATTGATTACGACTTGATATTCCCCCGCAACTGAGTCGACATCTCAACACAACCAGTCGAAATGGGATACGTGCCCAGGCCCATAGCATCCTTGCGCCGCAGTGCAGCCCCCTCCGCCTCCGCCCATACCATAAAGGAGCGTCTCCAAGCTAATACTGATGGGGGTTCGGTGTCCTTCCATCTTTTAGTAATGAGACGCTTAGCTGTCAAAAGACCCAAGTCCAGGAATCTTGTGGACACTTTATGCTTTTTGGCTGTTGGGAAAAGACCTAAGAGGCAGGAGCCGCAATCTAACAGCAGTGGGCGCTATGTAAACTTGGATAGGGATGTTGTAACTCCATGCCAATAAGCGTTTAAGGAGGGACAAGCCCAGAACATGTGGAGGAAGTCCTCCCCAATTTCACTACAGCGAGGGCAACGGAATCCATTTGATTAAAATACCTGTTAATACAGGCTGGTGTGAGGTAAGCTCTGTGGAGTATGTAAAATTGAATGAGACAGAATCTGGCGTTACAGGGGACATTAATATGGCTGGACAGTGCCCCCGACCAAGTGGCCTCAGTGAAGGGTCCCTCTAAATCAACCTCCCAAGTGGTTTGCAAGGCAGTGAGGGTCCCGCTGTAAGTGCTCTGAGGGCATCAGTGAACCATTGAATCAAGTGTCTGCCTTGTCCGTAACTTGTAAGTATTGCACCAACAGGTGTGTAGGGGGTTCAGAGGACATATCTCCCCATCCGTGTGATAGTGCCTGCAGCAACGAATTGTACAAAATAAATTGTCCCAGTGGCAATCCCGTCTCCTGTGAACCGTAAACCGAATCAGACCACCCTTGCTGTATAGATCACCCAAAGTGTGTATGTCAGCTGCATGCCAAGGACCCAATTCCGTGGTGGTTGTGAGTCGTGCGCCACGACGTGTACCCAGCAACGTGAGTGCTGGAGCGTAGGCAGCAGTGTCACTTGTGAGGCGCAGGGATCTGCGATAGCAGCGGTGAGCTACATTCAGCAGGAGCTCCGCAGGGGGCTGCGGTTTAGTGAGGGGGTGAAAGAGATGTGAAATACGGGTTAGTGTCCAGGGCGGGAATTGGTTGCAGTGTCAGCCAGTTGAAGATTTGCTAGCCAGTGCGCCACCCACTGAAACAGGGAGGCCAGGTAATAATGTTCCATATTTGGAACCGAGGCGCCACCTCGGGAAAGGGGTAATTAACAAATTCTGTCAGGAAGCTTCTGGACTCGCCTCGGTCAATCCCTCGTCGAGCCCCTCCTCTTCCACCATGAAGCTCTCCATCAGCTTGAGGTACTCCCCGTGCTCCCGCACGAATAGAGCTTCTTCAACGCCACCCTGCAGCGGCCCGATTCCAAACAAACTCCCGTAATCTAGGCACCAAATCACTAAAGAAACCAGCTGGAACATAATGAGGCAAATTGGAGAAGTAGCATAGAAGGCAAGGGTGGACTACCATTTTCAGGAGAGCGATCCTACCGGTCACCGACAGCGGCAGAGTCTGCCAGAAGGTCATCTTTGATCATCTTTGATCGGATGGATGACACTGCCCTGCGGAGATTGCCATCATGCAGGTCCCTCTCCGTGTGGAATATCCGTATGCACAGATAGCGAAACGAACTCGACTGCCAGGGGACATCTATGCCAGAGATTCTTAGTTTCAGGTCCAACCGCCCCAGGTCAAAAGGTAAGAGACATGATTTCGCCCAATTACCATGGAGGCCGGAAAATGCAGCAAAGCAGCGCAAGATGTCGGGAGGGACATTGTCAATATCACGGACGTACAAAAGGAGATCGTCTGCATATAAAGAAATAACATGCAAACCATCACCCAACGGAATGCCCCGGTCCGCCCGTCCCTACGTAACTCCACAGCCAAAGGCTCCATCACCAGAGAAAACAGCATTGGGGTTAGGGGGCAGCCCTACCTGGTACCCCTACCCACCTCGATCGGCTCAGATATATATGTGCCAACTTTAACCCTACAGCGTGGCCGAGTATATAACAATTGGGTCAAGCGTAGGAAGTATGGGCCCAACCCGAAGCAACGCAATGAATCAAACAGGTAGGACCATTCCAAGGAGTCAAAGGCCTTCTCCAGATCAAGGACCAGGCATCCTGCACGAGGACAATCCCATGCTGAATATTGCATGACTCTAAAAAGATGCCGGATATTGCTCGAGGTGTCCAGTTCAGGGACAAAACCATTTTGGTCTGAGTGCACCAACTGTGGGACCAAGGGCGCCGAAAGCGTTGCTAGAATCTTGGCCAGAATTGTATGGTCCGTATTAAGCTTTGCCAAGGGCCTATAGGAGCCCAGCTCAGATGGATCCCTGCCCGGCTTAGGGAGCGACACCAAGAGTGCCTTGCTCTGCGAAGCTGGCAATAACGCACCCTGCATGAAGAGAAAGAAGACGGGGTGCAAGCGTCGCAGAGAAAGACTTGTAGAACTCAGATGGGAGTCCGTCTGGGCCGGGCATTTTGCAAGCTGATAGGGCCCGTATTCCCTAGCACACCTCTTCCAATGTCAGGGGTGCCTCAAGTTCTGCCCACTGATCATCTGACAATTGGGGTAGGGTGAGTGCTGAAAAAAAATCAACTCTCTTTTCCAGGTCATCTACCACCGCTGACCAATAAAGTGACCGATAGTACTCAGTGAATTCAGAGTGAATCTCCTGAGGCGTATGAAGCATGTCCCCAGTTATCAAATAGATTGCCATAATGGGGCTTCAATTGTGGTCTTGGCGGATAAGTCAGGCCAGCAATTTACCCGAATGATCCGCCAGAGCATGTGTGCGAGCCGAGTGAGCTGCGTAATTTAGGCAGCGCAGTCTCTCTAATAAGGAGGTGCGTTCAGCTCTGGCCTCAGTTTATTGCTGTGAGTGGGGTGCAGAATGAGATTGCCTACATTCATATCCCATCAGGGATCTCTCCACTCTAGTCAAGTCACTCTCAATAGACTTCCACAAGTTCCACTGCATGCCTGTTAGACCTGACATGCCTTAGGGTGGTCACCCCTAACTTTTTGCCTGCCTCCCACCACTTTTTGGACTCTGTCTTTGCTGGCTTTTAGACTCTGCGCACTTTACCACTGCTAACCATTGCTAAAGTGCATATGCTCTCTCCCTTTATACATGGTAACTTTGGATCCTACCCAACTGGACTATTTAATCTACTTTTAAGTCCTTAGTAATGTGCACTGTATGTGCCTAGGGCCTGTAGATTAAATGCCACTAGTGAGCCTGCAGCACTGGTTGTGCCACCCACTCAAGTAGCCCCTTTACCTTGTCCCAGGCCTGCCATTGCAAGGCCTGTGTGTGCAGTTTCACTGCCAATTCGACTTGGCATTTAAAAGTACTTGCCAAGCCTAAAACTCCCCTTTTTCTACACATAAGTCACCTCTAATGTGTGCCCTAGGTAACCCCTAGAGCAGGGTGCTGTGTGGGTAAAAGGCAGGACATGTACCTGTGTAGTTTACATGTCCTGGTAATGTAAAACTCCTAAATTCGTTTTTACACTACTGTGAGGCCTGCTCCCTTCATAGTCTAACATTGGGGCTGCCCTCATACATTGTTGAAGTGGTAGCTGCTGATCTGAAGGGAGTAGGAAGGTCATATTTAGTATGAATGGTCATACAAAATCCTGCTGACTGGTGAAGTTGGATTTAATATTACTATTTTAGAAATGCCACTTTTAGAAAGTGAGCATTTCTCTGCACTTAAATCTTTCTGTGCCTTACAATCCACGTCTGGGTAGGTTTAGTTGACAGCTTGTGTATTCACTCAGACACACCCCAAACACAGGGTACTCTGCCTCACTTGCATACATCTGCATTTTCAATGGGTCTTCCTGGGCTGGGATGGTGGAGGGACTGCTCTGACACAAAGGACTGCCACACCCCTACTGGGACCCTGGCAGACAGGATTGAACTGAAAGGGGACCTGCTGCACTTCTAAGCCACTCTTTGAAGTCTCCCCCACTTCAAAGGCACATTTGGGTATAAAACAGGGCCTCTGCCCTACCACCACAGACACTTGCTGGAGAAGAAACCTGAACCAGAACCTACATCCTGCCAAGAAGAACTGCCTGGCTGCTCAAAGGACTCACCTGTCTGCTTTCTACAAAGGACTGCTGCCTTGCTGTTGGCCTGCTGCCTTGCTGAACTCTTGTCTGGCTGTAAAAGTGCTCTCCAAGGGCTTGGATAGAGCTTGCCTCCTGTTTTCTGAAGTCTCAGGACCAAAAAGACTTCTTTCTTTCAACTGGATGCCGTGTGCGCCGAAAAATTCGATGCACATCTTGTTCCGCGTGAGAAATTCACTGCAGCCGATCCGGAAAGACACGACACCTACGGTGCGACCGGAACTTCGACGCACGGCCTCGCCTGGACAACGCCGCCCGACTTCCAGAGAGGAAATCGATGTGACGCCTGCCGTAAGGAAGAAAATTCCACGCACAGCCCCCCGGAACGACGCGCAGCCAGTTAACAAGCCCAGGATTCCACGCACAGACCCTGGGACATCTGGTAATCCCGTGAACCACAGAAGGAGTCGGCCCGCGTGCCGGAAAACGACGCACGTCTCCCCCGAGTGAAAAATAACGATGCAAGTCCGTGTGTGAAGGGGCGAAACCGACGCACACACCATTTTTCTTCCCGCAGAACGACGCGCGTCTCCCCGCATGAAAAATAACGACACAAGTCCGTGTTTGAAGGGGCGAAACCGACGAACACACCATTTCTCCACACATCTCCTTCTCTGCGGCCCTCTGCGGAGATTTTCCACTCCAAACCAGGTACTTTGTGCTTGAAAGAGACTTTGGGGGTTATTCTAACTTTGGAGGAGGTGTTAATCCGTCCCAAAAGTGACGGAAAAGTGACGGATTTACCACCAGCCGTATTACGAGTCCATTATATCCTATGGAACTCGTAATACGGCTGGTGGTATATCCGTCACTTTACCGTCACTTTTGGGACGGATTAACACTCCTCCAAAGTTAGAATAACCCCCTTTGTTTGCTTTTTAAAGACTTAAGACACTTTGGGGGTCATTCTGACCCTGACGATCTTGGACCGCCAGGGCGCAGAACGACGGAAGCACCGCCAACAGGCTGGCGGTGCTTCAAAGCCCATTCCGACCGCGGCGGTAAAGCCGCAGTCGAAAAAAAACCGGGGCCGGCGGTTTCCCGCCGTTTTTGCCCCGGCTGGGCGAATCCGCCCAGATCAGATTTAGGCGCTAGGTCCTGAAGCTGGTCCTCTAGTATGCAGGTTCTATCTGCTAACTTGCGGTGGTCTGCATGTAGTAGGGTGAGATCACTAGCCACCTTGTCGATTTTTCCCTCCAATGAGGTCCGAGCTTGTTCCAGAGAGGTGCCTATGCGCTCCACCACTGCCAACATAGCATCTAATTTAGTGTCATCTAGGGACGTAGGTTCCGATCGTGGCGCCTGGGGTTTGGCGCCAGTACCAGAGCGGAGTTGACCCTTAGCCGCCATGTTGTCGCCTAGAAGAAGGCAATGCGCCACGGAACCAGATTAAAATGTGGGTGCTCGCGTATTACTGTCTAGGTAGGAGGCCCACTTGCGTGCGCGAGCTACAGTCCAGGCGCAGCAGCATGAGCAGCCTCCCTCCTCTTTCTGTTCAGGTACACAGGATCACATGTCTCCGCAGGCCTGCTACTGCCAATAGGTCCAAGGGCTTCCTCACTGTCCGCCCTCCGAACTGCTGCAGTTTTCCAGACTGTCTTGTCACCAAGGGTGTCCAGGGCTGACAGGCTCCGCACGCCCAGTCACCACCAGCCCAGCGATGTCACACCCTACCCCAGCTGCCAGGTGAGCCACTGTCTACCTTTTGTACAGGTAAGATCCAGCGTTTCCTCACGCAGCTCAGTTTGTCAGGCGGCATCCGACCAGATGCCTCCCACGGCTCTGCCAAGGGTACCGTCACCTCTCCGCTTGAGGGATCGGCTACAAAGGGCCAGCCATCTCCAGACTGGCCGGCGTGGCTTCTGCAGGCTAGCCTGCTCCCCACAGGTCCTGTGTAAAGAGTTCACAGTGCCAAACAGGCGGGTCCGGCACACCCCCAATCGGTCCCCCTCAGTGCCAGAGGGATCTCCGGTCGGGCAGGTGCTGCTGCAGTCTCCGGCCCGCTCTCCAATCCTGATAATATTAAGGATAAACGGGGTTCCACCACTGAGCGCTATCAACTGGCACTCGCTATCTTGGCTGGCTAGCCACGCCCTCAGTGCTCCTCTTCTCTCTAATCCATTGTAGCGGCCATTGTTCAGCGCACCATCTCCCTTCCCAAAATAATCTAAAACCTGTGGATCTAGCTGTATTTGAAAATATTTGCACTGTACAATGAAAATCTAAATCCAGTGACAACATATTCACACCATTGAAATCTTTCAAAAACATTAACCAAACTTATGTATCTGCTCTCATTGCAGCAGAAAGTCTGATCCTATGGTACGGCAACTGAACTTCTGACATGGCAAAGCCCAGGCGTCTACAAAAAGATCTGCCTGCTCTGACCACTCTGCAAGCAAAATTAAGATGTCCAAATAAGCACTGGATTTGATTTAGTTGAAGCTTTGATGCCGCCAGTGCTTGCTCTAGCAAAGCTACAATTTGTTTGACCTTTTTTCTCAGGTAATCTTGCTTCCATTTTCACTGTATCCATCTCAATTCTGAGAAAGACCAAACAGGTACTTGGAACTTCTGGTGGCTAGGGGTACACCAAGCTCAGTTGCCATATCCTGGAATTCTTGAAGCACCCATTCACAATCGTGTGTCTTGTCCCTACCCACAATAAAAAAATAATTCAGGTAATGTGTCACTAGTTCACAGCCTGACCTGAAACTAAAACACCACTGTAAAAATGAGCTGAAAGCCTTAAACAAACTGCATAAAATAGCACAACCCAAAGGCAACACTTTGTCTACATATGGTAATTGTCAAACTGAATACTTAACAGAGGAAAATCCAAAGGATGAACTAGCAGTAGGCAAAAAGCTGATTTAATATTGCATTTTGCTAGCTTAGCACCAGAATATACCTGCCTGATCGGAGCAAAAGCAACATCAACTGTGGCAAATTGCACTGCAGTATCCTCTTTTGCTATATAGTCAATAACTGACATACCATGGGGCCATGATAAATGACGTATCATGCGAAGCTCGCCTTCATTCTTTTTAGGAACCACGTCAGCCAGAGAAATCATTAAATCATTTAAAGGCCAATCTGAAAATGGGCCAGCCATTCTCCCTTTTACCACATCTTTTTTAGTTTTTGTTTAATAACCTGATGGTGCTCTCTTACCGATTTAATATTGACTGCAAACCTTCTGTATCTCGGACCTTGATAACCAAGTCTAAAACCCTCTCTTAAACCCCATTCCAACTTTGTAGCTTCTTTTCTGTCAAGGTAGATCTTTAACCAAAATGACAAACATTCAATATTGATTGGCGAAAAAGCCTTTGTTACCAGATTGAAATGATCCCCCCATACCTCTGGTTTGACCACTCCCTTCAAAACTTGCCTGTTCTTTGAAACATTGTAAAATTGCATGCTTTCTATCACATTTTGAACATTTATGATTATATTTGCAGAGGTTCCTTGGGCAGTATCCCCTGCTAAACCCCCAACATGCACCAGAGTTAAGACTTTGACCTCTACCCCATGATCCAACCCCCAAAAAGTTGGGTTTCCCAAGAAAGGGCCGATGTGTTACTGCTAAACCGCTAGCCCTATGCATAGTTGGAGGTGCCCTTTGAGGGTTCATCTACTGAACCCATAACTCAATTGTCTACCTCACCCCAGGTTTTTCAGGTAAAAACCCAATACGGCCCCTAAACTCTTCATCATAGTGAAACCACGCAAAATCTCCAAATTTCGTGCTGGCCTTGCAAATTGTGTCTATATATTAAAATATGGATAGTGAGGATATTTTTCGCAATATACACTAGCGTAGATTAAAAATGCAGATATCCAAGTTTCTATTGTTGTAGGCACTCTGGGCCTTTTCGCCAATTCCTAAGCCTCCTCTCTGAAGCCCTCTTTGGATTGTAGTTCTCTCTGTAATAACCTGTACACATCTACAAACTCTCCCTTCCTAATCTTTTCTTTTGTGCCCGTGCTAAGATGTGCACCCAAAGGCATGGACAAACCCATGTATGTTATCCTTTTTAAGCCTTTATGTTTATTCTTTTCACCACTATCTTTCTTTTCTTCTTCTTTACCTACCCCTGATTTTTGTTTCTCTTCAGCAATGCTTGCTCCACTCGATTCATCACCCACTGACTTTGCCATAGAATCACCTTCTTTATTTCTCTTGTAACTTTCTCCAATGTCTTGATCTGTTTCAACACTTTTATCAATCAGTATGGTATTCATGCCCTTATCTGCCATTTTTTGTGGAGCCCTCTCTTCAATAACCCCACAGCTATTCCATCATTAAGTCTCACCTGTTCTCAATCTGTTCTTTGGCTCCGGCGAGGCTTTCCTTTTTCCTTTCTTGTTCTGTGGCCTCTTAACACCTGACTTGTTTCTTGAAATCCCCTTTGTGAGTCTCTTTTCTGAAAGACATGAACTTTGGACAAACTTTTATTATCCCCACCCTTGTTTGATATCTCACCCTTTTGCTCTCCTTTCTGATTCTTCCAAACCGGAATTTCCACTTCCTCTAGATCCTCATCTTCATCTTCATAATCCAACTCACAATCAATATCACTTCCCACTTGCACAACACTCCCACTAGGATATTCCCCATACCTGACACCCCCATCATAACGCTTCCAATAAACTTTGTTATGAATCACACTCGTGGTTGCAGCAATCTTCTTCTCCCGTGCTATCGGGATGGTTGCCCCAAGCCACTCCCTCTATTCTGGCCAGTCGACCTGGGACGCCGGATACCCAGCCGGATGGACAGTGCTGCTCTTCTGTGTGTAAAGCAGTATTCTCCCTTTGTTGTCCCGTAGGTCGCTACATCCTGCAGGGGTTGTGGTCCTGTTCCCTAAATTTCTTCCAATAGGCTTAAGCGAATCCTCATCCTGTGAAAGCCAACCCCATCTTCCTACTACTTTTTTGCTATCTAAAGTAATAAAAACCTCTTTGGCCTTGACAACATGTGCTTTTGGGCTCATTAAAATTACTATGGGCCTTATTTAGATGTGGTGGAGTGGAATACTCTGTCATAAACTTGACAGATATCACGTCCTCCCTATTACAATCCTCATAGGAAATAATGGGATCGTAATACAGTGGATGGGATATCCGTCTCGTTTGTGACGGAGTATTCCCCTCGCCAACATCAGGCCCTGTATCCTTACTCCCTTTCTTTTCTTCACTTACTCTCTTTTTCTCTTCCTTTTCTAGGTCTATTGTTGAATTATTTTTTGTAAACAACTGGTTTTCTGAATGAAAGCAGGCAGTAACTTGCCCTTCTGAAGAACATTTCATAGCTGGCAACATATGCTCCTGATTTGCTAGTGATTCACCCTTCAAAATCGTTTTCTTCAGTGTAGTTTTAAATATGGGCACTACATTGTAATCTTCACTCGCGCTGCAACATGCATTTGTGCTCACTGCTGCCCCTCATATCTGCTGACGCTCCCCACAATGAGGCAGCGCTGACTTTGCGCATAACATGCTCTTTTTTGACAGCCATGATCCTCCAGGGCGGCTTTCCATTTGTACAGCGTTTTGCAGCTTCAATTCGTGCTGCATCTTCATTACGAAAGAAGCGCTCAACTTCACATTTTATACACTTGCCTGTCCCTTCATTCTGTGCAGCCTCTTGAATTTGGCCTGACGCCGTTTTGTGTTTTTTGACAGGCGGTGAGCAACCAAAAATGGCCGCTGCCACACCGCTAGCTGCAGCATGCTTCGGTCGCTTCATGCCGACCCACACTTGAGACAGGACACCAGGCTGAATTGAATCAGCTCTGCCTGCCTCGCATATTATTTGAAGCTCATTTCTAACCGCTTCCGACTGCTCTGACATTAACCTTCTGCTAATTCTCACACAAATAACCTAACTGCCTTCTCTTCAGGACTACAGCGTCGGAATGACCTAAAATCGCCGATTCCACCTAACTGGTACCTAACCTCACTACTATTTTGAACTGATCAATGACAGACCTTCAGGTCTGGAACTCTCCACCCGCCCAAAAATGCCCGGAGGTGGACATCCTGTGGATGCTACTCCAGGTGCCCACATCATGGCTGTCTGCTACAAAGGTATAGGATGAGAACTCATGAGTTCTTTTGTTTCACTTCTTCATGTTTGTCACTGATCTATATTACATTTTGCATGTACAGTAAGCTATACTTCCATGATCATCATGATTACTTCACTGTGCAATACAGGGCGGAATGTAAAAAAAGTATTATTTTGTGGCACATTCTACTTCACCCCATGCCATATTAGTAACATGATTGTCCTTATCATTGTAGTTCAGATGTAGTTCTAAGAAGCGATGGCTCCATGTAATCATGCCATGTCATTCAGGCATTAACTTATGCTTGTACATGCAAAAATGAGCCCAACACAGAGAACCCCATTATCCCAAAGATATTTGTAGTGAGCCTGGCAGCTTGAAAGTATTGTAATAGAGAAGAACTCGAGGCATGCATTGTTGCAGCCAACAGTGCCATTCAGTGTACAACATATCCACTTAATTTACTGGAAAACATTTAAGGGGCAATAATATTATTCACTGTATACCATATGACGGGTACATTCATTGACACATTGTGCATGACCAGATGCATATGATCATGGAATACATTAGAGAAATACACCTCTCCTGGCCATGATTACACTGTTCATGCTAGGCATCTGCCTCCCTAAACCTGTATCTTGTATGTACACACAAATGAGGACTTGGAAGTGACAACAATTTGACAATTAGCATCAGGGCATGTTGCTTCATTAGGAACTTGGCCTAATGATGCATCTATGCCTGACTACATGAACCACTTCACAAGTTCAAGTTCACATGACAACACTTGAATGACCTATATACGAATCCATGTTTATAGTGACAAAGTACTTACCATCATGCTGCTACTGTTGTGCCTCAATGGAGGTCTTGCTACGTCTTCTTCAGGACACTACTCTGCTGTGGGATGAGCTGAGTGTGTCTGGTGAAGGGTTGTGATTGTTCACAAGATGCCCTGCGTCTTGATCCTGCCTCAGTGCTGGAGGTTCTCCCTGTAGTTGCATCAGTCCATGTTTTTTCAAATTAAAATTCTGACTGCAAAACACTTCCTTGTCATCTCGGTCCATATTGCCAGGGACGCAGTGTTGCTTGCCTCAGTGTCTGCCCACTCCTGCACTCAGGAACCCTATTTTCAAGGCTGTCTACTTCTTCTAGTGCAAAGTTGAGTGCCCTATTACTATGTTCCTGAGGCATTTTGGTGGTTCCAGGGCACCTTAAGCAGTAGGATGGTGGTCGGTACCAAAAAGGGTGGAAGAGTGGCCCAGGAATGGATGTTTGTGCAAATCTATTACGTAACTTTCTGTTAGTCATGGCTGGCAGTGAAATCTCCCCCAATATGTAGTTCTACCAACATCAGGGGTTGAAACTGGGAAAGAAAGGGATGGTAAAGAGGACAACATGCCTGTAGTTAATTGGGGGACCTCTAGTGTGCCACACCTAACTAACTGGTCTCATGTCCACATGGAATTGGCTTTCTTGTTAGATATGTAAGTCTAAGCCAAGGATATGTATTTTTATATTTGTGCAGTGTTATTCTTCAATCATAACTAATAAGCATAGATCTGTATACAGATAGAAACTATTTGTAATGTGCTTATTGTGGGTTGACTATTGGGAGTTTTCTACATGGTTTTGGCTAGAAATTACGATTTTCTCATGCATGTTGCTTGTGTTGTAGATCGTATGTATTTGCGTTTTTGTGACAAGTAATGCGTCATGATGTGTCTTTGCGTTTGTGTAGACTTTGCGCTTTATAGTGATTTACTTAAAAGTGATAAAATGTACAGCACTTTGTTCGGTAATTTTAATATAAGTTATTAACAGCAGACGAAAGCTGTCTAATTTCGGCAGATATTGCAAAGAGAAAATATGAATTAGTACTTTCTGTACAAAATATATTTTGCTTACAATGATTTCAGTACCTGTAACCAAAGTCTAGAGAGTTTAATATTTGATGCTAATATTTTTTTCACACTGTCTGCTTCCTTGCTGGGAAACAATACACATAGATACAGGCGCTGCCTGGAGACAGGCTTTAAATAGAAACCTGCACTGATACAAATACAGGGCAAAACATTTTGTGCAGTTTTGCTGCTTGTGTAACGTGGATGAAGCCACCAAATGTTGCTCTGGTTTCTATTACTAAAAGGCCTTTGCAATAGGACAAGAATAAACAAGCATTGGCAAAGCCAACAGGTCTGGCATTGGCAGTCAGCCTTTTGGCAATTCTTTTTTGTTTTGACACGTTTTTTGCAAAACGTTATTGTTCTCAGCGGCGGAGCTTGGTCAGGATGATTGGATGGGGTGGAGGGTTGAACTTCAGAGTTTCCAACAATCACACTGTGATATCTTACATTATATGAGAAGCAGGACATGAAGGGGGCTTAAGGGGCAGTGGAAAGAGAGAGGAAGGTAAATTCTTAGAAGTACTTAAAACACAATATTTTTCAAACTAATCAACATTTTAAGGCCTTTAAGACAGAGACAAGAGAGAGATTGTGTGTCTGTGTTTTTGTCAGCGTGGGCATGTTAAAATTCTAATTGAAATCCGACAGACACTTCACCATATCTGACTGAAAACACTTGCAACCAACTAGTTACTTAAGAGTACATTTTTAGGGTAGTGTAACACCCACCCGTCCTCCCAAAGCTATGCTCGTCATTGTTCGGGAAGCTGCTGGGCCCTCATTAAACCTAAAAATGCATTAGCTAAGGTAACAAGCATTGGCTAAGGTAACAAGCATTGGCAAAACCAACAGGTTTTGCCAATTGTCTGTGTCACTGTGTTTTTTTATAACTTTAAGCTCAACCGCTCTGCAGTATGTAAAAAAAACAAGTGTCAATAGAATTCACATAGGCTAAACCTATTGGCTTCGCCAATGCTAGTTAAAAGCAAGGTTCTGCTTTAGAAGGACACAAATATAGAGTAGACATTTATTGCGCGCCCAGTAAGTGAGAATGCACAGTTAATAGTGTGTCTGCCAGTGTGGGCAGACCATAAATAAAACAACAAGCCCAAGCATAACTCTAAAGCCCACTATAAATGGTGTACAGGTTGCTAGTTACCTGTAGCTTGAAGTATTAATTAAGATGTTTGTTAGTTATTAAGTCTCACGGCATTGGGTAAAGTAACTGGTGTCCATATAAAGACCTCCAAAGCCCTCGGGCTTGGTTCGCACTTTGAAAATGTTATTATATTGCAATCCATTTATAGAAAGCTATTAAATTATGTTTTTAGTGTGAGAAAAAGTTAGCAGCATTCCCGCAAAACTTTTACTACTAATAATCCACTTGTATAGAGGGTCTGAAATCTATAATCAAATGAGGGGCTGCTTTTTAATTCCCACGGTCTTAAAGGAAAGGTGTGCTTTAGTAAAAGATTTGCACACATCTACATTGAGCCACCAATGAGTGATATAGCTCAGTGGTTGAAAGGCCTGCCGCTGTGAGCAGGCCATAGCCACATGTAAAGAGGGCCCAAATTTTTTAATAAAACAAGATCATAACACCTAGATCCTAAAGGAAAGATGTGCTTTGGAGAAAGATAAACATACATATACATTGCACCACCATTGAGAGAGGTATCTCAGTTTGTTGAGTGCTTGCTACTGAGAGTGTGCCTTAAATGAAAGAACTATTCCAAGCGCAACACTGAGGGGCACCATAAATGTTGTAAAGGTAAATATTAATTTAGAAGATTGTAGGTTATGTAGCTGCATTTTATCTAACTGGACAGCATTTGAAAGTCTGTAGCACTTCATGCACTAACTTCCACAATATTTGTTTTAACACATTTCCCTCAGAATGTAGAGCACAAAAGGCTTATTGTGTTGCCAAGCATCAGCAGACTAAAGGTCCCTCTGTAGGCTTCAGAACGGACCCTGGCCATATCGAACCACGAAAACTGTCATGGTATATTAAAAAAAGAGCAAGTAAAGTAACATAAGTGGGCAGGGGAGAGAGGTTTGGGGAAACACAGGGACTTTAATAATGAAGTCGGAAAAGCAAATACAGTGTGTTTGAGCAGATGGACTGGTGACACCTGCATTCCTAGAGACTGCATTTGTAAAAGTTAAAAAAAGGTACCTTGGGAAGCAAGTGGTCAGTGGAAGGACAGTGCTCAGTAGCCAGCGGCCGGTGACCGGAAAGAGTAATTGGTCCCAGCTCCACAAGACAGCATGCAAGGCAAAGCAGAGAGCAGAAAGTGGAAGTGGATGACATGCTACCCAATCAGAAGCATGTAAATTAGAGTGACATTAGACTAAGCCAATAGTAAGTTCAGGTGAGTAGTGGGTGGGTTCGAATCACCTTTTAAGATTTTTTTTTAGTTACAAAAGATTTTGCAAGCACAACGCACAAGCACAGGGTGCAAGTGTGCTCTTGCACCCCAAACCTAAATTATTTCCTGGTCTCAAAGAAGTACACACTACATCCGGCACTGAAGGCAGCTACGTTGTGCATGGATGTGCTCCTTGTGAAAGGGGTGGCATATGTGTAAGTCATTGTAAAGTCAATCAATGGCTGAAGTCGGATACCATTACCCCTTGATTTATGGGGGAGTGGTGGAAGAAAAATGTGAATAACAGAATAAGAGACTTGCAGACTAATGGATAAAGTCGGTGTGACCGGATGGTAGGGGATGAACTACTCCAACAGAGTTCCAAGTGTGAAAAAAAGAAGTTTTATTGGAATAAGATAGATGAACAAGTGCAGGTACGTGTTTATTGTCTTTAACTGCTGGGTATAAGGTGGTAGGGTGTTGTCCGTGGTCTGGTCTTCACTCGTCTCTTTTTCCTATTCCTCTTCCGTAGGGCTCCCCGGGAGGTACATGCAGAAAGTAGAGAACAGTAGTGGTAAGTGGACTAGGCTCTTCTGTCTTACGGTAAGTATTTATTTTGTTTCGTCTTGTCCTCACTATTCTTTTAAAGATACTAGTCCTTTCAGTGCTTTGTATGATTAACATCTATGCTTTCTGAGCTCCCCCCTTCTATAGTGCTCGTTATCCTGTGCGCGATGGTTTCAGTGATCTAGGCTATTGTTGTGTTCTACAATATTCAGAGGTAAGTGTTTTCAGCCCTCCCCCTCCCTTCCTTTCCCTCCCTTTTCCCTTGTTTGTGCTGTGCTTGTGCCCTTATTTGATTCTCTCTCTCTCTCTCTCCTCTTTCACTCAGATTCAGGGTCGTGGTCCCACGCACCTGTACTGCCACGCTTCTCCGGAAGCGTCGCGGGATGCAGCAGCTCGTCCTCCCGGTCCCTGGATTTCGGGGCATCCGATGCTTGTCTCCAGCCGTCTCCTCCAGGATACGAGTGCTTCAACTGCCTCTGTGCAGTCCTTTGGCTCCATCCTCTGCTCTCGGCGTCCGCACTGTTTCCTTCCGATTCTTCTTTTGGATAATAGGTCACGGTTCCTCGATCGCCTCCTACTCCTTCCTTGCAAACCCCGGACGCCGAAAACTTCGGTAGCACCGATTTTAACTTCCTGACCTCCAGTCGCTCTAAAGCGTCCAGCCAATCACGTGAAGGAAAATTGGGCTGCCGGGGCCCACCAGTGGCAGTGTCAGCACAAGTGAAGTCCGAGTGCGGGCGAGCAGGTTCCAGCCCATCACAGTCGGTCTAAAAACTCCGAAAAGTAACCATGCCGTTTATACATACTGTTAGTAAAATCAAAAGGTCTTGGCTAGCACAGACCTTCACTGCTAGCCTCAACTTTGAGAAAGAAGGAAAGGACAAAAGGAATAAAGGAAACAAAGGAAGAAAGAGAAGCAAGAAGGAAGTAAGGGAGGGAGGCAAAAAGGGAAGGAAAGTGGGCAAAAAGGAAGAAAGGAGGAAAGGCAGGAATAAGAAGGAAAAAGAATGAAAGAATAAAAGAAGGCTGGGTTTATGAACTGTTGAGGAAGATGACGGGCTGATATATCCGCAGCTGAGAGCACTCTCCTCTCCATGCTCGCTGAACCACTCCCAACGGCAGCCTCGACTCAACTGCTTCCATGCTAATGCTAATGCTACCTGCCGGCTGTGCCAGCCCAAGGAGCCACAGAAGTTGGTCCTCTCACACCTAAGGACATTGATGTGGCAGCTGTGCAGCTGGAGCTGCCGTGGTCTCCCAATGCTTTCTTCCTGGAGCCAGCATGCTATCTTGGTGCACTGTGCCCTGCGCACTCTTCTTTAGATGCCTTATAGCATGGTCCTGCAACAGGCTCTCCATGGTAGGTGACGCCCCAGCGAAGATGCACGATGTTGATACTATCCAGGCTACCGAGGGTGGGAGCAACTTTCTGGCTACTCCTGTGGACTGTCCTGCTTCCAAGTTCATACTCAAATTGCTCAAATCCGGCACAGTAACCGGTGTTATCTAGGCCGCCACTAAAGAGCAGCCAGCTCACGATAAAGGCTGCTCTATAGCAGAAGCATTGATGACTGGATCTACCACCGGTGGGGGCAGTTTGAGAGCTGCTGTTGCTACATGCTCCGACTTGGAAGGAAACAATGTTGCGGAGCCTCTTGATTCTCCTTCTGCCCACCCCAATGATAGTATTGCCACTTTTAATACCCTGGCCACATCCCTGAGTGCTATAACTATCAAAACTGAGGAACCCAATTGGAAGAGAGGCAGGCAATGTGCCCTAAATAATCACAGTAATACAAAGAAAGCTCCTTAGCTCCTGCCCTCCAAGCTCTCCCAGTTTGGAAAACCAGAATCTATTGTTATGACAAGCAAGGCATATACAGCTGGCAGCATTTCTGCCAAAGATACCCCTCTTCAGAAATGAGTTACATCAAAGGGAGGAGTCAAAGCGTTAATGTATCGGCTTTCAGCAGCTCACATAGCAAGCAGTACCAACAAGCAACTTGTCAAGCGGCAGTTCCTTTCTACACCTTTTACACCTTGTGAAGAAAATGGGCTAACTCCCTGCAACAGCTTTGATACCTCCCGTAGTGCCCCTGCTGTTTGCTCCACACCAGTGGCTCCCATGGAAGCACACATAGAGGAAGATATTCAAGAACTAAAACTAGGTCAGCTCTTGATAGGCTTGCCGGCTTATTTGGATTGTCCGATGAATGGTGGATTTTGCACCCCTCTGAGCCAGGTTACACGTTCTACTTGGCTCCGCATAAACACTACTCTAGGATATACAAGGTATTTGCTAGGAGATTGTTGGTTGAGGATGCAGTAATGGAGGTGTGCTCTATGATCACGTCTGACCATAATCCTATCTTACTGTCCCTCAAACTTACTATATGCAGAGTAGAACGGCCCCAGTTCTCATCTCCCCATCATCTTCTCTCTAATTATGATTACCAAAAGTATATCTCAGGTTTGCTTATCTAATTTTTTGAGGCTACACGTCAGGGGTGCCCATTATCCCCACTACGATTTGCTCTCTATATAGAGCCATTTTTGCATTTGCTCCATACTAATACGGGTATTCAGTCACTGAGGTTTGGAGGCTGCGAACTTAAGCTTACTGCATATGTGGATGTCTTTGCTGTTTTCTGCACAAACCCACTGCCATTGCTGGGCAATATCATAAATGAAGCCGAAAGATTTGGAACATGCTCTGGCTATAAGCTAAATACAATTCAGGTGCTGCTGAACTTTGCTCCAGATAGACAAACCACAGCTGTGTATCTGGGCATTAAACTTAGTAGTCTGGTCGACAATATTCTTAAATTGAATTATGAACCTTTTCTACTTTCAATTATCTCAAAATTAAAGGTTTGGAATAGGCTCCTGATTAGCACCTTGGGGGTCATTCCAAGCTTGGCGGGCGGCGGGAACAGCCAGAAGACCGTACCGCGGTCAAAAGACCGCTGCGGTCATTCTGGGTTTCCCACTGGGCTGGCGGGCGACCGCCAAAAGGCCGCCTGCCAGCCCAGTGGGAAACACCCTTCCACGATGAAGCCGACTCCGAATGGAGCCGGCGGAGTGGAAGGGGTGCGACGGGTGCAGTAGCACCCGTCGCGAATTTCAGTGTCTGCTAAGCAGACACTGAAATTCAAAGTGGGGCCCTCTTACGGGGGCCCCACGACACCCCATACCGCAATCCTGTTCCTGGCGGCCGAAACCACCAGGAACAGGATGGCGGTTGCCATGGAGGATTCCCATGGGCAGCGGAAAGTCGGCGGTACACCGCCGACTTTCCGTTTCTGGCCGCGGCTGTACCGCCGCGGTCAGAATGCCCAAAGGAGCACCGCCAGCCTGTTGGCGGTGCTCCCGCGGACCCCGGCCCTGGCGGTTTTTACCGCCAGGGTTGGAATCACCCCCCTTGGGTCGTTGCAACATCATTAAAATAAATATTCTGCCAAAAGTTCTATACTTATTTTGGGCAATCCCGCCTCGGGTCCCAGATTCTTTTTGTAAGCGTTTGGAAGGTGCAATTAGTAGCTTCATATGGGGATATAAGAGTGCTAGAAGTCCTATCCACTAACTGAAACTTCCATATACTCCGTTGGGGTGTTACAACTCTCAGATTTTAAGATATAATTTTTGGTAGCATTTGCCGGTCGTTTGCGTAGTTTGTTAATTCCAGCAGAACCAGCTATATCGGCTTATGGCTATCAACTAGTGTTCGGGTCAGAAATCAGGCTCTGTTTTTATAGGTTAGCAAAAGTGTCCGCTTTAAAATGATAAAGGACACAGGGGTTCATTCTGACCCTGGCGGTCATCGATCGCCAGGGTCGACGACCACGGAAGCACCGCCAACAGGCTGGCGGTGCTTCCTTAGGTATTCCGACTGCGGCTGTGAAGCCGCGGTCGCCCAGCCGGGTCCGGCGGTTTCCCGACTGATTTCCCCCGGCTGGGGGAATCCTCCATGGCGGCGCTGCTTGCAGCGCCGCCATGGGGATTCTGAACTCCCCTTTCGGAATTCGAAAGCCCGCCCGCCCGCCGAAGTTAGAATGAGGGGCATAATTCGCATATGGTATAAGATCTCTGCCAAATATTCAATATCACTGCTAAATAAAGATACACCACTATGGGATAACATTGCTCTTCCTCAAGTCTTTCACAATCCTGTGTGTAAGGCTTGGGCAAACTTGGGAGTGGGAACGATTGGACAACTCTATGATTTAAATGGATTTTGTTCATTTGTGGGACTCCAGGCCTCATTTGATCTCCCCCAGCATTTCTTTTTCAAATACCTGCATCTCAGGGATGACTTCTTCTCTCCTTTAGGATGTGAGCTTGTGACTGATCTTGAAGGCACTAAATTAATATAAGTGTTTTTACAAAGCTAATAGGATTCCTTCAATAAGTATATTTTATCAAGGTTTTTGTCCGTATAGCATGGATACTTTACTGGCAGCTAAGTGGAGTAGGTCACTCTTTTTAGAGATTTCAGCAACTGAAATCAGTGTGCTCTGACACAGTTGACTGCTCGGTGCATCCTGTAAATCTAAAGCTACAGTAATTTAGGACAATCTGTTTTCTGTATCAGACTCTGGAGAACATTTCAAAATTGAGGGGGTCCTGGCTGTGACAAGTCCAGATGCTCTAAGTGTGGCTTGTTAGCAGCAGATATTGTACATGTTTTTGCTACATGCCCTGCCCTTCATAGACTTTGGGATGGGATCTCCAAACTATCTTCATCTGTTTTGGGTTCTAAAGTACAATTCTCCCCTAAAGAGATCATGATGGGAGTCAAGCTAGAACAGGACTGGGGTCTGAAGCATTTGCTAGCTATAATATTTGTGTTGGTTCGACTCTCTGTCACCAGATCATAGGATTCTCCTTCCCTTCCAAGGGGAGGGGTGGGCACTTGGACAGTTATATGAGTCTGAATTGGCATTGGCAAAGCTAGAGGGCTCTTGTCCCATTTAAAATTTGATCCAATATGGACAGCTTTTAATTAGGATCCCCTGAATTAGAAATGCTATTTGTAGAATGTTTTATGTCTATCATCTGGTTCAGTTATGTCGGCCTTTGCATCTATGCTTTTTTTTTCCTTTGGCCTTTCTTTTATAACTGTGCTATTTTGCTTTCCATGCTGTGGACAAAAAACCTATATTTTGATAATTAGTCCTTGTATACTTTTCGATAGAAATAAAGGTAGAGCCCTTACATTGTGTACCTTGTGACTTAAAAAAATTAAAAAATTAAAATTAAAAAATAAGTAAAAGAAGGCTAAAAAGAAAGAGGGCAAAATTTAAAGAAGTAAAGTTGAATGAAGACAAAAAGAAAGAAACAAGCGAAGAAAAAAGAAAGCACTCAGAAAGACAGAAAAAAAGAAAGAAAGAAAGAAAGGAGGAAAGAAAAAAGGCAAAAAAGTAGGAGAAAAAAAAAAAAAAGAGAAGGAGATAAGGTAATAAGGAAAATAAGAAGGCAAAAAGAAAGAATGTAAGAAGGAAAGAAGGCACAAATGGATGGAAAGGAGAACAGTAAAGTAAGAAATGAAAGAAGGAAAACAGCAAGGTGAGAAACAGACGCAAAAAGGGAAAGAAGGCAAAAAATAAATAAAGGAAAAAGACGCAGAAAGCAAACAAGAAGCAAAGAAGGAGAAAGAAAGAAAGAAAGAAGGCAAGGAAGAAGGAAAGAAAAATGGGAGGAAAGAAAGAGAGGAAATAGAAAAGGCAAAAAAGAAAGAAGGGAAGAAGGAACAAAAGAAAAAAGAGGGCAAGAACAAAGGAAAAAGGGAAAAGAGGAAAGAAAGAAAAAAGAAAAAAGAAAGAAAGAAAGAAAGAAAGAAAGAAAGAAAGAAAGAAAGAAAGAAAGAAAGAAAGAAAGAAAGAAAGAAAGGTTCACGGTATAAAATATTGAATACTAACACCCAAATTACATCCCAACTATGTTTTAATAAAACTATTACAGCTGTCCTGCAAATGAAACACCATAAAGTTTGGTTTGCTTCCTGGGCAATGTTTATTAAAGAACCAGAAGATTAAGTAGGCTGACCCATTGCTCTATGCTGCCGCTGGCGGAATAAAAACAAAATTCACACAATATACCAATGGGTGAAGAGAGGTGGCTGAAAGCCCCTTTTGTTGAGTATATTATGCACATTATTTTAGTAAAATCAAAACGTCTTCGCTAACCCCAGATCAAAAAATAAGGATTGTAGAACTGCTCTTAAATATTCACTAACATATTCTTGCTTAGACATCATTTTACTTGGTTCACTGAGATTTTGAAAACTCAAAGAATAAGTAAGTTATGTGATAACAAAAATTATCAAAATGAAATTGATAGTACCAAGTGAAACACATTTATTTTCTTCACTTATGTAAAGTACTCTGGCACATATTGAGTCGTATTTGCAATTTAAAATATAATAAATAAACATGTAAACACAGGAGAAATATTGCGAAAGCCAATTTGTTGCACATTAGCCTAGTGAACATACTGTTTTCTCCGTTCTGTTATCACACAAGCAACACAATGGTGTAAGTGGGATTGCCCTGTATTTAAGTACCAATACAAAGTTTCTGTATGATGGCCGCCAATGCGTAGTTTTGTGTGTCACATGGATGCCTATCTGAAATGAGGGAGTACATTTACCTGCCGAAGACTCGAAAAGAAGTGGCGCCAAGATCAGACACTGGACAACTACACAGCCTTAAAAAACGCCATCCACAGACACCATCAACTCATCCGAACCACCAAGAGAACTGCCTTCAAAGACCAAATAAACAACAACGCACACAGCCACAAGGAGCTCTTCACCATAATGAAGGAACTCTCGAACCCCAGCTCCAATGCCAATGACATCCCGCCATCTCAAGACCTGTGCGAATCCCTAGCCTCCTACTTCCACCACAAGATTGCAGACATCCACAACATCTTCAGCACTCAGAGCCCCCCCCGCAACCACCAGCACCACAGACTCACCACTGACAAGCCTCCTGCTCTCTTGGACCCCCGTCAACAACAACGACGCCATCGAAATCATGAACACCATCCACTTGGGCTCTCCATCTCACCCCTACCCTCACCACATCCTCAACATAGCAGGCTCTGTCATTGCACCCTAACTACGGAAAATCATCAACAGCTCCTTCAAGTCCGCCACCTTCCCAGAGAGCTGGAAACACTCCGAGATCAACGCCCTCCTCGAAAAACCCAAGGCGGACCCAAAAGGACCTCAGGAACTTCCGGCCTATCTCCATGCTCCCCTTCCTGGCAAAAGTAATTGAGAAGGCTGTCAACAGTCAACTGACCCACTTCCTCGAGGAGAACAGCACCCTGAACCCTTCCCAATCAGGATTCTGCAGCAACCACAGTACCGAAACTGCCCTCATCGCCACCACTGATGACATCAGAACCATACTGGACAACTGCGAAACCGGGGCCCTCATCCTCCTGTACATCTCAGCCGCGCTCGACACCGTCTGCCACCATACGCTACGCACACACCTCGGTAATGCAGGAATCCACACCAAAGCCCTGGACTGGGTCACCTCCTTTCTCACCGGCCTCCCCCATCCTGCTCCAAAGCCACCAAAATCATCTGCTGCGTACCCTAGGGTTCATCCCTCAGCCCGACCCTCTTCAACATCTACATGGCCCTGCTCGCTAACATCACCCAATCTCACAACCTCAACATCATATCATATGCTGACGAAACCCAGCTGATCCTCTCACTCACCAAGGACTCCGCCAAGACAAACCTCCACAAAGGAATGAAGGCCATTGCCGAATGGATGAAGAACAGCTGCCACAAACTCAATTCCAACAAGACAGAAGTCCTCATCTTCAGCTCCACCCCCTCTGCATGGGATGACTCCTTGTGGCCTACCACCCTCGGATCCGCTCCGACTCCCACCGACCATGCATGCAACCTAAGATTCATCTTTGGACTCATTATTATCTATGACCCAGCAGGTCAACGCCATCTCCTCCTCCTGCTTCAACACCCTCTGCATGCTACGAAAGTTCTTCAACTCGATCCCCACCAAAACTAGAACAGTCACTCAAGCCCTTGTAAGCAGCAAAGTGGACTTCGGCAATGCCTTCTACGCAGGAACCACGGGCAAACTCCAGAAGAGGCTGCAACTCATCCAGAGTGCCTCCGCACGCCTCATCCTGGACATTCCCCGCCACTGCCACATCACAGTCCATCTGAGAGTTCACAAAGCACTGAACAACATCGCACCAGAATGCCTCAACAGACGGCTCTCCTTCTACATCCCAATCCGGCAACTCTCTCCGCCGACCTCGTCCTAGCAACCGTCCCACGCATCTGCAGAACTACAACCGGTGGCAGATCATTCCCGCACCTCGCCACCAAGCCGTGGAACACTCTTCCCACCCACCTGCATCAGACCAAAGACCTCCTTACCTTCAGGAGACTTCTCAAGAACTGGCTGTTTGAGCAGTGGCAGCACCTCCCCCCTCCCACCTCAGCACCTTGAGACCCTCACGGGTGAGTAGTGCGCTTTACAAATTCCTTGATTGATTGATTGATTTACAAAATGTTTGCATTAGTGCTTGCACGACGCAAAAGATAGCGTCAATTTACTTACTGTTGTAAAGGCCCACTTACTCAACTCAGAAACGCTGTGTGACATGCCAGAGCCCGCACAAATCATTAGTAAATAAAGGCTATAATGTTATACAGGTTCAATCGGTAACTGCGATGGTTGTTTTCCTATTGAAAATATTGACATTATTGGGAATAAGGAAGTCTTGTTAGTTTCTTAAAACGTATTGTGTGGCCTTAAATCACCTCTCACACATGCTGGATATCTTATCAGTGGTTCCCCACACAGCTCTTGGCGTTGTATTAACCTTGAAAAGAAGAAAGGCCATGTTTGCCTCACCGCGCGGTAGTTATACGTGTATTTTTCTATCATAAAACATGTTTTCTCACATTAGTTATATCAATTATTAGTGGTCCTCAGAGGACTAGTTTTTATCGAACTTCACTCTTTTGAATTTTTGTATGATTTGAAGAATGTGCGGTCTACCGGACTTCCGGCACGTGAGGGCGTGGCGCATTAGATGCAGCATAGTGTGTTTTTCTTTCTATTTTACATGTTTTCATTCCTCACTGGATTGCAGAAACCATTTGGAGGTTTGCTTCCCTAGACGTAGTTACTAGTGTGTTAGTCAAGAATTCCAAGAATAAAACATTTCTCGCGGGTACACAGCTCGTCTCACTGTGACATCCTTATGGCGAGGCCCAAGGCCCAGACGTTTCAGACAAGGGGGGCTATACACCCCTGAGATTCTGTACCTTGAGACCACTTTCAGGGATAGTGAAAGGATTTTGGAAAACATTGGCAAAGTAATTTGACCCCTGCTAGCGCTGCTCTAGGGGGCAGCCTAGTCTTATCTTGTCCTACAACTGCAATGTCACATGGAGGTAGAGTTTGTGTCAGACACTCCCTTCGACACTAGGTGGAAGATTAGAGCTAATTATGGCTTCATAAGTATCATGCTGTGTTATTGCTGAAGCAAATATATTTAGATCTGTTAATGTATTATTTCGATTGAGCCCTGATCTGTTTGTGTATGTAGCCTGGGAAGAACAATTCTAAGGTGGTTTCCGATCCATTGTGGAAGGAAAACAGTATTTGTCTCAGCCTTACAAGATAATAAGCTTATATGGTGTGTAAACGCCTCGGATTAAGAGTAAGAACGGACGTGTTCCATGTGAGCCGTCCTGTTGCTTTGACTTCTAGATTCCTAATGTTTATTAAATGATACCAACTTGCGGAAGTAAAACATTGTTAATGGTGATTACATCAAGAGGCACCAATGGGAGAAAGCAGCCAGTCCAGATAAAATGCCGGCTGATTACATTACTCCAATTTCATGCTATGGGGCTGCTACATCACCTTTCTGAGTACCTGCTTAGTTAGGAAAAGAAATAGTTCCTTTATATAATAACTGCCCCAATTTGCTACCGTGGGACATTGTTTTTGCTTTCTAGTTTACTAAGGGACCCACTGTCCTATTGGTGCCCTGGTCTAGTTTCTGTCCCAGTCCGACAATGCACTTCAGGACAAATGTTTTTTGCAGTCATTTCCTGGCGGCTGCCTGACAACTCTGGGAGCACTTCGCCCCATCAATTGTGATTTTGTATATCTTTCCTGGGGAATTTTTAATGATTTTTGTAAACATTATATGATGTTATATGGCGATAATTATTACTTGCAAGGCAATAAATGTCTGTTTGTTTTTTTACAATGCATATTGTAGGAAAATGGGCTACTGGTTAAGGGGGGGTGAAACTGTACTCAAACAGCAACCACAATTCTTGCCAGGGTGAAGCACAACCAAACCTTAAAGTAACCTGTGCTCAACTCTCTGGTAGCTTGGTACAAATTCCTTCAGGCTTATTAGGCAATGTGTTAAGTATTTATGTAGCACACAAACAATAATAACAAAAGAAAAATCACACACCAATTTAGAAAAAAAAAGTAAAATGTAAAATTCTTTGGCATCAAAACAGCAAAATGGAGGTATGCAATTTGAAAGATTTAGGTAAAAAAAATGGTGTTTAAAAGCACAAAGCACTAAGGTGGTCATTACAACCCTGGTGGACGTTGTTAAAGGTGCGGTAATACCCCAAACAGGCCGGCGGACAAAAAAAGGGAATTATGACCGTGGCGGAAACCGCCAACATAGACAGCCACTTTAACACACCGCCCGCCACGGCGGTACAGACAAGCAGCGCGGCGGTCACCGCCAACAGACAGGCGGAACACAGTGTACCGCCCATAGTATCACAACCCGCCAATCCACCACCTTTTCCGGGGCGGATTCACCGTGGATAAAAACACGGCGGAAACAGTTACTGCAATGGGAAAACGCTCACCTTAACACATCCCACGAGGAAGGAGGCCACCATGGAGCCGGAATTACAAATCCTACCTGCCCTTCTCTTCCTACTCATCTACGAAGACCAGCGGCGACGGCAGCGAAGACAACGGTGAGTACTGCGCCTACGACATAGGGGAGGGGGGTGGCAAAAGTCAGGGGGACACACATGCAACACCCCCACCCCCACCCCACCCCCACCCTCACATATTACAACACACACACCAATGCAATTACAAACATCATAGTAACAACCCCCAACCCCCCCGGAAGAATGCAAAGACAAAACAAAATCAGTTCAAACATTGTAATGTATCAATATACATGTGTCAATTATATACAGATATATATAAACTCATAGAAAGGTATATACAGTACAAGAAGTAGTGCAGATATGCACATCTCAATGTCCGTGCCAAAAGTGCATGGGTGAGGCCCACACAAGATACCTGTCCACAAACGGAGAGAACACTGCTGGGGCATCAGAGAGAAAAACAACAGGCACCGCAGGGGGAAGGGAAGGGGGGGCACCTCAGCCGGATTACAGCACCACGCCACATCCACGACGGAGCTCCATGCCCATTGATGTATCCTGGGGAGTGCAAAGCCACAGTCTCACAAGTCTCTACAGTGGGTGGTTTGCCCACTGTTCCATCCTGGGGAGTGCAAAGCCACAGTCTCACAAGTCTATACAGTGGGTGGTTTTCCCACTGTTCCATCCTGGGGAGTGCAAAGCCACAGTCTCACAAGTACATAACAGCCTCCACTGGTTCTGGAGGGGGACTGGTGCCCAGAGTGTTTCATCCTGTGAAGGACAGAGGTAGTGGATGGATCTCTCCACTGGTTCTGGAGGGGGAATGGTGCCCAGACTGGATTAGTCTCCCCGTGACAGTTCCTGTCTCGTCACAGTTCCAGCTGCACATGGGATAAAGATGCTTGATGTGGCGGTCCTTTCCTTCTTCTGCGGTGCATGCCCTGTTCAGCGGTGCTTGCCCTGTTCAGCGGTGCATGCCCTTTTCAGCGGTGCTTTGCCATGGCGGGCTCTGGACTGTTCAGCGGTGCTTTGCCATGGCGGGCTCTGGACTGTTCAGCGGTGCTTTGCCATGGTGGGCTCTGGACTGTTCAGCGGTGCTTGCCCTGTTCAGCGGTGCATGCCCTGTTAAGCGGTGCTTTTCCATGGCGGTCTCTGGACTGTTCAGCGGTGCTTGCCCTGTTCAGCGGTGATTGCCCTGCTCAGCGGTGCATGCCCTGTTCAGCGGTGCTTTGCCATGGAGGTCTCTGGACTGTTCAGCGGTGCTTGCCCTGTTCAGCGGTGCATGCCCTGTTCAGCGGTGCTTTGCCATGGCGGTCTCTGGACTGTTCAGCGGTGCTTGCCCTGTTCAGTGGTGCATGCCCTGTTCAGCGGTGCTTTGCCATGGCGGGCTCTGGACTGGGCATTGGTGTGTGGCATGACAGTCCCTCATTTCCCAGCAGGGCTGTGGCTGCCGGGGCCCTCCTGGGCAATGACTCTGGTGGTGGTCTCCTGACCAGTGACGATACTTGTGCTCTCCTGGGCAATGACTCTGGCGGCGGTCTCCTGACCAGTGACGATACTTGGGCCCTCCTGGGCAATGACTCTGGCGGTGGTCTCCTGACCAGTGACGGTACTTGGGCCCTCCTGGGCAATGACTCTGGCGGTGGTCTCCTGACCAGTGACGGTAATTGGGCCCTCCTGGGCAATGCCTATGGCGGTGGTCTCCTGACCAGTGACGTTACTTGGGCCCTCCTGGGCAATGACTCTGGCGGTGGTCTCATGACCAGTGACAGTACTTGGGCCCTCGTGGGAAATCCCTATGGCGGTTGTCTCCTGACCAGTGACGATACTTGTGCCCTCCTGGGCAATGACTCTGGCGGAGGTCTCCTGACCAGTGACGATACTTGGGCCCTCCTGGGCAATGCCTATGGCGGTGGTCTCCTGACCAGTGACAATACTTGGGCCCTCCTGGGCAATGCCTATGGCGGTGGTCTCCTAACCAGTGACGATACTTGGGCCCTCCTGGGCAATGCCTATGGCGGTGGTCTCCTGACCAGTGATGATACTTGTGCCCTCCTGGGCAATGACTCTGGCGTTGGCCTCCTGACCAGTGACGATACTTGGGCCCTCCTGGGCAATGCCTATGGCGGTGGTCTCCTGACCAGTGATGATACTTGGGCCCTCCTGGGCAATGACTCTGGCGGTGGTCTCATGACCAGTGACGGTACTTAGGCCCTCCTGGGCAATGCCTATGGCGGTGGTCTCCTGACGAGTGACAATACTTGTGCCCTCCTGGGCAATGACTCTGGCGGTGGTCTCCTGACCAGTGACAATACTTGGGCCATCCTGGGCAATGCCTATGGCGGTGGTCTCCTGACCAGTGATGACGGTGCCGGCGGTGGCGTCCCGGCCGCCGGGAAGGATGCCGCCCTTCTCCGCCGTTATGCTCACAGCAGGCTGTGCAGACTTCTTCTGGCCCTTCCCCACCTTTGGAGGAGTCACAGCTGACTCTGCAATCCCCCTGGGACACCTGTGAGTTGTTTTGCCTCCAGGAGTCTTCTGCCGGTCCCGTCGGCCACTTTCCACCTTCAGAGCCTTTACAGGGGGTGGACTGGCAGTGTCTTGGCTCCGTTTTACACTGCCTGCCCTGGTGGCCGGTGCACTCCACACACCTTGAATACGCACCACTGGTACTGGAGGCTGTTTGGCTGAGGCGCTACGACGGGACTGATGAATTGGAGGGGTGGGGGTGGGGGCAAAAAGGTCAACTTTGCAGAGGGACAGTTTCTGACAAACACTGGGATGGGTAGCTGGAGGGGGTCTGGGAGTGGAGGAAGAGGAGGTGGTTGTAGGAGGTGTCACTTTAGGTGTTTTGGGTGCAGGTGCAGGTACTGGAGGCTGTCGTGAGGTGGATGGATGTTGGGTGTGTGGGGGCCCGCGTTTGTGTACTTGGGGAGGGGGCATCACAGACACACTGGGAGAGGCACGTGTAAATGGGAGTGGGGGTGGTGAGTGCAGGTGAGCGGGGTGTGGTGCTGGGTGTTCTGGTGCGAGTCCTAGTGCCTGTAGATGTAGTGCATGCAGGTGAGAGTGTAGACGACACTGGGAGGGAGGAGGGAGACGATGAGGAGGGGGACACAGTGGAGGCAGTGGATGTTGCTGTGTCTGAATGTGTGTGATGCTTGTGTGTGTGCCTGTGGGATGTGTGGTGCCTATGTTTGCCTGAGCTACTTTTGTGTGTTGAGGTGTGTGCATGCTGGTCTGATGGTGTGCTTGGGATGGGCTGGGGTACAGGGGATTGGGTCTGGGTGGAGGAAGTTGGAGGGGGGAGGCTAGACACAGGGACAATGGCTGCCATCAGTGCTGAGGCCAGAGATTGCAGGGTTCGCTGAAGGGCAGCCTGACCAGAATGAATGCCTTCCAGGAATGCATTACCGTGTTGCAACTCCCTTTCTACACCCTGGATGGCATTCACAATGGTAGACTGCCCAACAGTGAGTGACCTGAGGAGGTCAATGGCCTCCCCACTGAGGGCAGCAGGGGTGACTGGGGCAGGGCCTGAGGTGCCAGGGGCGAAGGTGATGCCCACCATCCTGGGTGAGCGGGCACAGGGCGAACGCTGAGGGGCTGCTGGGAGGGCGGTGCTGGTAGGGGAAGTGGCGGCTGTACCTGTAGAAGTGGGGGGCACAGATGGTGCCGCCACCACAAGGGAGCTCCCATCGGCGGACGAGTCCGTGTCACTGGTTGGTGATCCGGTGCCTGATGTGAAGCTCCCCTCGCCCTCCGTCCCACTGGTGCATTCTGAATCCGTGGTGTGGCCCTCCATGGCCATGTGGGATGCAGCTCCCTCGTGCTCCGGTGCCACTGTACCTCCGCCTGATGATGCTGATGCACAAAAGAACAGAAAGAGCACAAAAAGGGGGGGGACGACAGAAGAAAGACAGGTTGAGTGCATGGCATACCGCTACCGTTGGCGGACAATACAGACACAGCAGCCCCCTGCACTACGCCGTGCTCCTGGCCTCTACAGATGCAATTCCTGGGATCTGGACTACATGGCTATGGTGGACATCTGCACACATGGATGCCACAGGGGCATGTATACCTGTACTTGGCACTCTACTGCGGTGGGGTGGAGTGCCACATGGCCTGCATTACAGAGGGGCCTAGCCTATGGAGGTCGCCATGGCCTAGGGAAACCCACAGCCCTCCTCCCACACCTAGACCCCTCAACTGCGCGCAAAGTCCCCAGAATGATAGTGTACTCACCCCCTTGTGTCTGCTGTGATGCCCTCAAGCGCCCATCTAACTCAGGGTAGGCCACCGCCAGGATCCAGAACATCAGGGGGGTCATGGTGCGACAGGCACCCCTCCCACGTTGGGAGGCCATCCCCAGCTGAGCCTCTGCCGTCTTCTTGGTACAGCGGCGAATGTCCTCCCATCTTTTCCGGCAGTGGGTGCCCCGTCTCTGGTGGGCCTCCAGGGTCCGGACTTCCTTGGCTAGGGCACGCCAAATGTCCTTCTTCTGGTGGGCTTTGACCTACATGACATGCACAAGGGAAGAAGAGAAGTCATTACCAACTGCACCGTCGATGTAAGTGTTCCCCCTCCCTACCCTTGCCATGTGGCACATGCATTCACATGCATTCATGTTCCCTGAACTCTGCCCCCTTCCCTCTTACAACCAGCCCTCTCCACCCAGGCTTAGCCCATTCAACGTGCTCCCTGTGTACTTACCTGTTGGTCAGGAGGACCGTAGAGTAGCGTGTACTGGGGGAGGACCCCGTCTACTAGCTTTTCCAACTCCTGAGGAGTGAAGGCAGGGGCCCTTTCCCCAGACGCAGCAGCCATCGTCGCTTCCAGACCGAGGTCACAGCAGCACTTGCAGTGTAGGTCCTCTCCTGTCGAAGGTCAGGTATCGAGTGATTGAATAGATAGAAAATGGCGGTGACGTCCGCAGCGGTGACGTCCGCAGTGGTGCGTATCATCAACGCCTGCGCACTTGTTCATTGGCTCCTGGGACCCATAGGGTCCAATATTAACCAATGCTGCATTGCGCCACGGTCTACCACCGCCTACCACAACGGTGTGCAACGCCAGCGCAGTTACCTCACAATACCATTGTCCCAATTTAGAGGTCAGGCAGCCGCCATTTCAGGGGCCCACATGGCTTCATTTACTTCTGCGTCACACATAGCTAGGCCTACACTCAACACATATACAGGTATGGTTTTGTGTTTGGTGTCGTGTTCTGTGTATCTGTGGGTACATACCTGGAAATTTGTTGACTCTGTGGTCGCTGTTGTCCTTCCTAGGCACCGTCAGCTGGGACAATTGAGAAGATGGCGGAATCCTCCGGTGGAGGAGCGACATTTAATCATCACCTACAGGTTTGACCGTGTCACTATCCAGGAACTATGTACACAGTTGGAGCCAGACCTGATGTCACCAATCCACCATCCCACTGGAATCCCCCCTGACGTTCAGGTGCTGTCAGTGCTCCATTTCCTTGCAAGTGGGTCTTTTCAGACAACAGTGGCCATGGCATCAGGGATGTCCCAGCCTATGTTTTCCAACGTGTTGTCCAGAGTGTTGGCTGCCCTGCTGAAACATGTAAGGAGTTACATCATTTTCCCTGAGGTGGAGGATTTGGCTACAGTGAAAGGTGACTTCTATGCCCTTGGACATATCCCCAACATCATAGGTGCTATTGATGGGACCCATGTAGCTCTGGTCCCCCCCCACAGGAGTGAACAGGTGTGCAGGAACTGGACGAGTTATCATTCCATGAATGTACAGATGGTATGTTTGGCAGACCAGTACATCTCGCAGGTAAATGCTATGTTTCCTGGCTCAGTGCATGACACCTACATCCTGCACAATAGCAGCGTCCCTTAAATGATAGGTCAACTCCAGAGGCCCCGTGTGTGGCTATTAGGGGACTCTGGTTACCCCAACCTGTCCTGGCTACTGACCCCAGTGAGGAATCCCACGACCAGGGCAGAGGAACGCTACAATGAGGCCCATGGGCGGACTAGGAGGGTGATCGAACGCACCTTCGGCCTCCTGAAGGCCAGGTTCAGGTGCCTCCATATGACAGGTGGTTCCCTATTCTACTTACCAAAGAAGGTGTGCTAGATCATCATCGCCTGCTCGATGCTTCACAATCTTGCTTTGCGACGCCAGGTGCCTTTTCTGCAGGAGGATGGTCCAGATGACGGTGTTGTGGCAGCTGTGGAGCCTGTGGAGCCTGTGGACAGTGATGAGGAGGAAGCTGAGGAAGAAGACAACGACAACAGGGAGTCAGTCATACAGCAATATTTCCAGTGACACACAGGTGAGAACATTTTCATTTTTACCATTACATTCACTGTCACACGTCTTCCTCTATCCTGTGTGTAATTTTATAGCGTTATTTGGTAACTGAGTTGTACCTTTCCATTACGGTTTCACAGGTGTGGTTACCAACGTGTGTTATCTGCTTGCATCCTTCAAGGACTTGTGATGTGTGACATAGGTATGTTGGCTTTACAACTAGAAACGCATTTTGACACTGTCATTGATAATACATTTGACCAAATTACAGACTGACTCCAGATTTTTTTGTGGTTCAAGGGTGTTTATTGAAGTGCTCAAAATGGAGGGGGGTTGTACTATGGTGATGGGGGACGGCGGAGGAATGTCCATGGCAGAGTCCAGTCCATTGGTCACACAGGTACACTGGCCATTTGGGCAAAGCAAGTGGAGCTGGGGCAGTTAAAGTATGGACAGGGTATCAAAGTGGGACAGTGGGAGGACAATCAGGGTGGTCTCATTTCCTGGCGGGGGTCTTGCCATCTTGCTCAGTCCTGTTCCTGGATCTCAGGGACCGCTTGCGTGGTGGTTGTCCGTCTGCAGGGGGTGGGGTGCTGGTGTGGTGGTCCTGTGGCGGGGCGTCCTGTCCACTAGCGCAGGCGGAGGTGGTGGGCAGTTCATCCTCCATGCTAGTGTCAGGGGCCCCTTGGAGTGCCACTGTGTCCCTCAAGGTCTGCTGTATGTCCTTCAGCACCCCTACGATGGTGCCCAGGGCGGAACTGATGGTCCTGAGCTCCTCCCTGAACCCCAAATACTGTTCCTCCTGCAGGCGCTGGGTGTCCCGAAACTTGGCCAGGACCGTCGCCATCGTCTCCTGGGAGTGGTGGTATGCTCCCATGATGGAGGATAGGGCCTCGTGGAGAGTGGGTTCCCTTGGCCTGTCCGCCCCCTGTCACACAGCAGCCCTCCCAGTTCCCCTGTGTTCCTGTGCCTCCGTCCCCTCGACCGTGTGCCCACTACCACTGCCCCCAGGTCCCTGTTGTTGGGGTGGTGGGTTATCCTGGGTTCCCTGTAGTGGTGGACACACCACTGATTGACGTGTCCTGGGTAGGGAGGTATGGGCCCTCTGCGTGGGTGCTGTGCTGGTGTTACCAGAGGGTGGAAGGTCAGTGTTGGGCTGTGCCTGTGCCAGGGGAACCGACTGTCCCGAGGCCCACGATGGTCCGGGCTGATCATCAGGATCCAGTAGGGCAGAGCTGCTATTGTCACTGTGGGCCTCTTCTGTGGGTGGAGTGGAGTTGTTTGGACCCTCCGGTGCGGTGACGGTCCTTCGTGATCCTGCAGGGGCATAAGTGCATGATTATTGCATGTGTGTGTGTCATGGTGTGCAATGGGTGGCTCACCGTGTACAGCAGTGCAAGCATTCCTGTGGGGGGGCTTGTGTGATGATGGTTGGGGGGGTGTTCTGGGTATGTGCAGTGAGCATGCTTTGGTGAGGGGTGACCATGCTTAGTTGTGTGATTGAGGGCTTGGTGTTGGAAAATGTGGTTTGTGTTATTAGTACATTTGTGAGGAGTTGAAGTGATAGGGGAGGGTGTGAGGGTGGGGGTGTGTGATAGCATGCAGGTAGGGTGGGGGATATGATAGTTAGGATTTGCCTTACCAGTGTCCATTCCTCCACCGACTCCTCCGAGGCCCTCTGGATGCATGATGGTCAAGACTTTCTCCTCCCATGTTGTTAGTTGTGGGGGAGAAGGTGGGGGACCGCCGCCAGTCCGCTGAACCACGATGTTGTGCCTGGAGACCGCTGAACGCACCTTCCCCCGTAGGTCGTTCCACCTCTTCCTGATGTCCTACCGATTTCTTGGATGCTGTCCCACAGCGTTGACCCTGTCCACTATTCTTCACCATAGCTCCATCTTCCTGGCTATGGATGTGTGCTGCACCTGTGAGCCAAATAGCTGTGGCTCTACCTGTAGGATTTCCTCCACCATGACCCTGAGCTCCTCCTCGGAAAACAGGGGTGTCTTTGGCGTGACATGGGGTGGTGTAGGTGATGTGTGGGGTGGTGTATGTGTTGATGAGTGTGGTGATGTGTAGTGGTGTGTGGTGTTTTGTGCGTGGATGTTGTGTGGGTGATGGTGTTGTGTGCCTCTGTGTGGTGGGGTTGTCTATTCTGTGCTCTCTCTCTGGCCTTCATCTCTATTTTTTGGTCGTAGGGGTTTGTGGATGATGTGGGTGTGTGTTTTATATTGTGTTGGGTGTGTGGGAGTGTTGTTTGTATGTGTATCAGGTGTGTGTATTTTGAATTGTCCAATGTGGCGGTGTTTTGGAGATGTGTGTGTATTTTGAGTGCGGCGGTGTGTACCGCCAATGGAATACCGCGGCAGAAAGACCGCCACGTGGATTTGTGGGTCGTAATAGCATGGGCGTGTTTCTGTTGGCCTGGAGGTGGAGGTTTTGTTTTTGCAAGTTTAACACTGACCTTTGTTGTGGCAGACTTGTGTGGGTGTCTGAATTTAGGCGGATTCCGAGATGTGGGTCATAATAGCTCTGGCGGGATTCCGCGGTCGCGGCGGTGTATTGGCTGTCATCTGCATGGCGGTAAGCGCCTTTTACCGCCAATGTTGTAATGACCCCCTAAGTGTGCTTATCTGTTCACACTGGACTAGGACACAAATCACAGGTTCAGGCTGACCGCAATGAAGCAAGGGCCAGCTGCAGGGACCAAGTTAGGCCCACTGAATGAAGTAACTTGAACTCTGATTGCGGACCAGTGTGAGATCACGGATCAAGGATACCTCGTGCAGCAGTGATCTGGGGCGGCAGTGTGAGGTATTACATTGAGGATGCGTCACAGAGTAGCGATTCAGAGAAGCTGCAGGGCTGCCATCCGAGGTCCTGTGTAAAGGATGATTTACTCAGTGGCAGTTCCAAGGAGCTGCAAAGTCCTCCGCCGGGGATGCATATCACCTTCAGGCCCACATCCAAGAGTCCAGGACTGGGTGCCACCACTTGGGGGCAAGGCTCACAGCAGACAGAGTCCAGGTGCAGGTCAAGGTGGTTGGTCCCTTTTATGTCCCTAAGGTTGTAATCAGGAGGCCAGACAACTAATCCTTAGAGTCACTCTGGTGGCCCTGGGTTCAAGATGCATGTCCAGTCTTTCTTACTCAGGCAACAATGCAGTAGAGTAGCAGGGCCACCAAGTAGCAGTCCTTCTTGCAGCGGACCATCATAGAAGTCCTTCTAAACCTTCCACAGGTGCAGAGGTGTACTGAAGAGTTGGGTCTGAGTGTCCAGTATTTATACTTGGTACGAGCTTTGAAGTAGAAGTTTGAAGAGCCCCTACCTTAAAGAGGTGTCTGGAAATTCCTGCCTCACTGCCCTGGCCCCAGCTTGTCTGGGGCACAAAAGACTAGTGTGAAGGCCTTCATCAATGTGCTAAGGCAGAGGCTTTGTGATGTGCAAGTCAAGGCAGAGATGGCTCATCCTGACAACACCTATTCACCCTTTGTCTCATGTCTGGGCTGGGAGCATTCCACAAACAACAACCACCAGCTACACCTAGTCATGTGACCCAGTGCCCAAGCTGCAGGCACCAAATGGTAAGGACAAGCTAATGCCAGCTTTCTAAAAGTGCAATAAAACAACAGTGGTTCAGTGGGCTCTTTTTATCTGTACGCAAACCAAACTAAATCCACCCTTTACATTATCCAATAGTATTGACCTGTTTATTCTTAACCAAACATGTGAATGCCATCAAAATCAAATGAATTGTATAAGGCGCAATGCTCAGAAAGTGCAGCGACATGCGTCATTTACAATAATTCATAAATACAAAGGGATGTCTGAGGCTTTGCAGTGGAACAAAACAGTCCAAGATACAATCATTGATTACTACACACAATGTACTTTGAACAATCTGGCAGTCCCAATAAAATAGTTGACGTTTCAACCTTCTTACTATTTCATAGGGGTCTCTTCAGGACAAACATGATGTTTGACATTTCACCTAACAAGGCAAAGAGGGGGTTATTCTAACTTTGGAGGAGGTGTTAATCCGTCCCAAAAGTGACGGAAAAGTGACGGATATACCACCAGCCGTATTACGAGTTCCATAGGATATAATGGACTCGTAATACGGCTGTTGGTAAATCCGTCACTTTTCCGTCACTTTTGCAACGGATTAACACCTCCTCCAAAGTTAGAATAACCCCCAGAGTATTGTAGTGAGAGGTTGGTATCATCTCCTTTAAATTAGACAATAATGCAATCACATAACTCGATTAGTGATATGTAAGATACCTCCAATCAGCATGTGTGTTTTCTCTGCTGGGGTAATGTCAAATTTGTATCAATGCTGTGAAATATACAGTAGAATGTGTAAGGGACATATCACTGTTTCCATAATGTCACACATATGTACACGCCCCCTACCCAAATGGAGACTCTTCTGTCTGCCCACATGTGCAAATCTGGGTTCCACTCCACTCTCCTTAATATTACCCCACCTGGTGGTATGTATCATATGCTATATTTATAATGTAGGGACATTCCCTTTGCAAGTTACAATTCTTTAGAGACCAAACTCAACATTCCTACCTACTCCCAATTGAAATGTATCACTTATTAAATGTTGTAAGGTAACCCGTGCTATCCAATGGGAGAAGAAGACCCTGCAGTAAGGAAAAAAAAATATTTAGGATTTTGTTTTACTGCAAGAAGCTGCAAAAGATAAAATAACATGTCCAGCTTTTTAAATGGACCCTGCCCCATGGACTGTTTAGGGCTTACCATAGGGATGACGTATGTATTAAAAAGGGAGGTCTAGGCGTGGCAAAAGGTTTGTTTTGCCAGGTCATAATGGGAGTTTAAAATTGCACACACAGACTGCAATAGCAGGCCTGAGACATGTTTTAATGGCCATTTTGGAGGGTAGCACAATCAGTGCTGCAGGCCAACGATTAGTACTTCATTTTCAGTCCCTGAGTGTAGGGAGTACAGGTTTATTAGGGACTTTCAAGTAAATTAAATGTGCCAGTTGGTCAGTCACCCACATATCCTCTCAAAAGAGCCACTCACACACCCATACAACCCCTTACATGCCCATTGGCTCACTGTTGGACCTGGCTTTTTGACAGGGTCATCCTCAAACTTTTTGCCTCCTTCCTCCTATTTTTTCTGACCTGTTGTTGTTGGCTTTTGAACTCTGGGCACTTTACCACTGCTAACCAGTGCTAAAGTGCATATGCTCTCTGTGTAAATTGTACTGTTGATTGGTTTATCCATGATTGGCTATTTGATTTACTTGTAAGACCCTAGTAGAGTACACTATATGTGCCTAGGGCCTGTAGATTAAATGCTACTAGTGGGCCTGCAGCACTGGTTGTGCCACCCACTTCAGTAGCCCCTTAACCTTGTCTCAGGCCTGCCATTGCAAGGCCTGTGTGTGCAGTTTCACTGCCACTTCGACTTGGCATTTAAAAGTACTTGCCAAGCCTAAAACTCCCCTTTTTCTACATATAAGTCACCCCTAATGTGTGCCCTAGGTAACCCCTAGAGCAGAGTGCTGTGTGGGTAAAAGGCAGGACATGTACCTGTTCTGCCTTCCTACTTATCTCGTGTCAGAGCTTACAGAACCACTCTGGAATGCACTTCTGAGTTCAAAGAAGACCTTTATTGTTGTTAATTCTTCCCCACCCACAAGTTCTTGAGAGATGAATTAATAGACTTCAAGCACACGTTCAAATGAGTAAAAGTAGTCGCAGCAATGAAAACAAAATATATCACAGTACTTCTCAGTTGCAATGTACACAGCATATAGATAAGATATTCAATGCAAAGCATAAAAATAAAATTCATCACCGTATGAGACCTATCTTCAGCTTCATCTTTATCTTTCTGGGGTCTGCAAGTTGATGACTCCGGTCAACTGTGAGAAAGAGATTATCTACCCACACGGGAGACTGGCAACTGGCGCCTAGTTCCAGCCTGAAGTCAAGCAGATTCGAATCTAACTCACTGTAGCCCCGAGTCATCCTTACAAAAAGCGTGCCCCCTCCTCTCAGATTTGGGAAAACTACGCAAGCCTTTGGAGACGGGCCAGATCTCCTAGACTTCTCCTCTTCCCAAGCCTGAGCAGAAAGGAAAACACCAAATGTACTCTCTCTTATCAGGTCTAGTCTGGTGTGAAGAAAACAGCTTGGTTCATCTTGTGGAAAAACAAAGCTTAGAAGAATACAGACATCTGTGATGTTTCAACTGCAATGTCTAACTCCACGTTAAAACCAATAGGCAGCTAACCTAAATATCAAATGTAATGTCTAATGTCATGTCAAAGCCACTAGGCAGCTAACCTAAATATCAAATGTAATGTCTAATGTCATGTCAAAGCCAATAGGCAGCTGAGATGAACACAAAATGTAATGTCTAATATCATGTCAAAGCCAATAGGCAGCTAAGCTGAATACAGAATGTAATGTCTAATATCAGGTCAAAGCCAATAGGCAGCTAAACTGAATACAGCATGTCAAAGCCAGTAGGCAGAATACAGAATGTAATGGCTGATGCAATGTCAAAGCCAATAGGCGGCTAAACTGAATACAGAAAGTGATGGCTAATGCCATGTCAAAGCCAATAGGCGGCTAAATTGAACAAAACATATAATGTGCTACTGGTGAACATTGAGCAACTAATATGCGCAATGGTGAAACACAAAGTCATTGGTCAAACACAATTAATAGCATCACAGTACCTGTATAGTTTATATGTCCTGGTAGTGTAAAACTCCTAAATTCGTTTTTACACTACTGTGAGGCCTGCTCCCTTCATAGGCTAACATTGGGGCTGCCCTCATACATTGTTGAAGTGGCAGCTGCAGATCTGAAAGGAGTAGGAAGGTCATATTTAGTATGGCCAGAATGGTAATACAAAATCCTGCTGACTGGTGAAGTTGGATTTAATATTACTATTCTAGAAATGCCACTTTTAGAAAGTGAGCATTTCTTTGCACTTAAATATTTCTGCGCCTTACAATCCACGTCTGGCTAGGTTTAGTTGACAGCTCCTTGTGCATTCACTCAGACACACCCCAAACACAGGGTACTCAGCCTCACTTGCATACATCTGCATTTTGAATGGGTCTTCCTGGGCTGGGAGGGTAGAGGGCCTGCCCTCACACAAAGGACTGCCACACCCCCTACTGGGACCCTGGCAGACAGGATTGAACTGAAAGGGGACCTGGTGCATTTCTTAGCCACTCTTTGAAGTCACACCCACTTCAAAGGCACAATTTAGTATAAAACAGGGACTCTGCCCTACATCATCAGACACTTGCTGGAGAAGAAACCTGAACCAGAACCTACATCCTGCCAAGAAGAACTGCCTGGCTGCTCAAAGGACTCACCTGTCTGCTTTCTACAAAGGACTGCTGCCTTGTTGTTGGCCTGCTGCCTTGCTGAACTCTTGTCTCGCTGTAAAAGTGCTCTCCAAGGGCTTGGCTAGAGCTTGCCTCCTGTTCCCTGAAGTCTCAGGACCAAAAAGACTTTTCTTTTTCATTTGGACTCCTCGTGCGCCGAAAACTTTAACGCACAGCTTTCTCTGCGGTGCAAAAATCGCCGCACGCCGATCCAGAAAGACGCCGCTCGACATGACGCCTGAGGTGCGACCGGAACTTCGACGCATGGCCTCTCATGGACAACGCCGCCTGACTTCCAGAGAGGAAATCGATGCAACGCCTGCCGAGAGAAAGAAAATTCCATGAACAGCCTCCCGGAACGACACGCAGCCGGATAACAAGCCGAGGAATCCACGCACAGACCCTGGAACATCTGGTAATCCCGCGATCCATAGAAGGAGATGGTCCGCGTGCCGGAAAATGATGCACGTCATCCCGAGTCAAAAATAACAACGCAAGTCCGTGTGTGAAGGGGCACAACTGACGCACACACCATTTTTCCTCCTGTAGAACGACGCACATCTCCCAGCGTGAAAAATAACAACGCAAGTCCATGTGTGAAGGGGCGTAACCGATGCACACACCATTTTTCCACACATCTCCTCTTCTGCGGCCCTCTGCGGAGAATTTCCACTCCAAACCAGGTACTTAGTGCTTGAAAGAGACTTTGTGGTGTATTTTTGTGGTGCTATATTATGTTATTGTATGATTTATTGCACAAATGCTTTACACATTGCCTTCTAAGTTAAGCCTGACTGCTCGTGCCAAGCTACCAGAGGGTGGGCACAGGATAATTTGGATTATGTGTGACTTACCCTTACTAGAGTGAGTGTTCTTGCTTGGACAGAGAGTAACCTGACTGCCAACCAAAAACCCCATTTCTAACACTCACCCATACAGTCACTAACACAGCCAGAAATGTACCCATAGCCACTAACACAGCCACTGACCCCCATAAAGTCACTGACACTCACTCACCCATCCAGCACTAAAACACCCACTCACTCAGCAATACACCAACTCATTTGACCACTCACTCACCTATACAGTTACTCATATACCTACTTATTCACTCATACCGCCAATCACACACCCACCCGAACATGTATACAGCCACTCAGACTTTTACTCACTCACCAGAACAGCTACTCACACACTGACGTACTTAGTCTTACAGATAACACAAATACTCATTTGACTATACATCCACTGTCAAAAGCACATACTGACCAATCAGTCACTCTCATACTCACTCATGTATACACTCACTAACACACAGTCACTAACCCCAACACCAGTTATGCACTCAGTCACTCACTCTTACACATACTCATATACCCACTCCGTCAAATAATAGTTTGTTACATACCTACTCACTGATCTATACACCAATGGTACACCCACTCATCTACCCATACAGTCACTCTAAAAGCCATTCACTCAGCCACATAGACACCCAGTCTCTCCCCAATACAGATACTCACCCACACATTCACTCATAAGCCACTCACTCAGCCACTGAATCACAGACACATCCATTCACCCTCCCATAGACATACCAGCACAGCCAGTCACTCACCCATACTCCACTCATACTGACACTCACTTACCCATACAATCACAAAACCATTTATTACCGATACAGGCACTCACACACCCACTCATACACTTATACAGACTGGATGATGTCATCAGTGATGTCATTTAAGATGTCATGAGTGCTGTCACTGACTATGTCATGAGTAATGTAATTTATGAAGTCATAAGCAATGCCTTGTGGGGGACATAAGTTACAGTTAGCTCACTTAGCTATAACTGTTGCATCTCTATGGTTTTGTACAATTGAAATCTGAGCCTATCTATAACGTCCCTGTAACCTTTGTTTTTTCAGTGAATTTCTAAGGTTTTTTAAATTCTATTTCCTAACTATATTGTCCCTATAAGCTTTGTTTTTTTCAGTGAATTTCTATGTTTTTTAAAACTACTATTGCTTAACTATAATGTCCCTGTAACCTTTAGTTTCTTCAGTGAAGTTTGATTGTTTTATTTTCTAACTGAAACTTGTAACCTTTGAGAGTGACTGTGTGTGTCTCAGTGAGTGTGTGAGTGAGTGCATGAGTGTTTTAAAGGGTGTTTGAGTGAGTGTATGAGTGGGCTGGGAGTAGCTGCATAAGTGTGTCCCTGGGTGTGCGAGTGGGTGCGTGACTGTTGGAGTGGGTTTGTTCGTGGATGTGTGAGTGTCTTTGTGGATGTAAAAATGGTTACATGAGTGTCTGACGGAATCTCTGAGTGGGTTTGCTAGAGGGTATGAGAGTGTCTGATTGGGTTAGTGAGTGCTCCCATGTGTGTGTCAGGCAGTCTCTGAATGAGTGCATTAGGTTTTGAGTGGGTCTGCAAGTGGGTGGATGAGTCTCTAAGTAGTTTTGTGAGTGGGTGTGTGAAGCTCTGAGAGGGTGGCTGAGTCAGTACATGAATCGTACCCTGTGTGAGCAACCCTTGCCCTTTACAGCACGTTGTTGCTGTGCACTTGTTATATTATGTTCCATTTTGTCTTCAACAGTCCATCAGTGCCCTCTAAATCAATTGTTCCTGATGAGAGTCCAAATTAGAAAGGAGTTCAAAACCTTGTTGGCATTCTTTCAAAATTAACAATTTATCTGACCCCCTTTAATTCTTAAAAGGCGCTGAGTGTTTGATTAATATATATGACTATTGACATTGGTAGTTTGTCATACTTTAGGGACCTTTTGCTTGACTTCTTCTATATTGTATGTATAATTGTATTGTTATCCTATCTAGTTTTGTTTGTTTCTTTTTTTTTTACATTTTTGTATTGTTAAATCCGATTTACTACCAGATGCACTGGAAGCCAAAACTAAAGTTAGCTGTGAACATAAGGATCTCTGCAAAGAACCATTGTTATGCAAATATTAGTAGTAATGGGTGTATCATTGTACCATTTTGTAACAAATCTGATGGGAATCCATTTTTCGCTAATCCTAGAGTCTTCTGAGTGGATTATGGATTTAATTTAGAGCAGATCTCCTAGGGCAACTAAGATTGCTAGATGACCACTGGTGGATGTTTTGTTCTGCTGCCCATCCCTTTTGTAAAACACAAAAGATTGTGAGCTGTCTATAGTGATATGGTACTTCAATTTATTTGTTATCGAAAAGATTAGGAATCATGCACCCGTCGAAACCGTTCGTGCAAGGTACGTGAGTCCGGTGTAGTTTTGGTAGTAGTAAAATACATATATACAGTTCAAAGGTTTAATTTTTGGTAAGATGTTCAGTAATACGATAAAGAAAGTCATCTAATAACAAATTAAAAGTATTTTTATGGTCATTTTAGTAGGTTTTTAGAGAGTCGCTATGCCTTTGCGTACCTTTCTGGCAGGTATTCCTGGAGCCGTGGTGGATATGCAACTCCAGCGTTTTTTTTCCCCAATATTAAAATACATTTATAGACACTTTTGAAGTTTACTTGAAGGAAAGAGGTTCACTAATAGTATAAAGAAAAAAGTATAATAAGATAGAACATTTATTTTTAAGGTCATTTTAATCCATTTTACAGAGTCACAACCCAGGCGTGATGGAGCCACGCTGGGGTTGTGCATCACATGTTACACATAAACAAATAGATCTTATAAGTGGAACACCTTCCTATCATAAATACAGGAAGGTCCCACCCCTTTTCCCCATTATTTTGGGAGTTATTTTGGGAGTCACTGTGAATTTTCACAGTTTTTTTTAGCAGTTCCCACTTTGAATTTGAATTGTTTGTTTGTGTGGATTCTTTCCTTTTTAAAATGGCATCTGCACTAGAGCATGTAGAGAAGGAAGAACGGAATGTTCTGAGGAAAGATAAAGAGCCCCAAAAGAAGAAAAAGGAGAGTTTTGTGTGGGTTTTCTTCAGTATACCAGACGGAGAAAAGAAAGTAAATGCAAGGAAAGTGACATGCAATTTGTGCCAGAAAGTTGTTTCGCATGGCAGAGACAAGAAGTTCCCATGTGGTAAATCTAGCATGTACAAACATCTCAGCACCATCCATGGCACACGTTTGGCATGAGTAGAAATGCAGAGACTTAAAAACCAGCAACATACTACTACAGGTGGAAACAAAGAACCTTGAACATCTTCTGCTGCCCACAAGTTTCTCATGTACCAAATACTATTCAGGAGTTTGGAAAAGTTGGCATTTTCTGTCCCAAGTCTACTGCTACTCTCAGTGTAGGCGAGCAAGCTCTGTCTGCACTTGCACAAATTATTAATGATTGAGTGGTGTATGGGTGATTAAGTGAGTGCATGAATGTTGTATGGGTGATTAAATGAGTCCATGAGTGTTGGTATGTGTGAATGAGTGCATGAGTGATTGAGTGCATGAATGCATCTATAGGTTAGTGAGTGTATTATTGGTGTATGGGTGACTGAGTGAGTGCATTAGTGGTGTATGGGTGTGTGAGTGAATGCACAAGTGGTGAATGGGTGAGTGATTGTATGAGTGATGTATGGGTGAGTGAATGACTGCATGAATGGTGTATGGATGAGTGAGTAAGAGTATGACTGTGTGAGTGAGTGAGTCAGTGAGTGTATAAGTGGTGTATGCAGAGCTGTGTGAGTGTTTACATTGTAGAATGACTGAGAGCCTCATTATGAGTTTGGTGGGTGGCTCAAACTCTTTGGGTCGGAAGATCACCACTCCGGTCTTACGCCCGCTGGCCCTATTAAGAGTTTCTCACTGGCACAGCAGGAAACTCACCACAACATTGACGCCGGCTCGTAATCGAGCCTGCAACAATGTTGCGCTTTTCACTGCCTGTAAATCAGGAGGTGAAAAGGGTGACAGGCTGTCCAGGGGGGCCCCTGCACTGCGCATGCCAAATGCATGGTAGTGCAGGGACCCCTCCAATGGGCCCAGGCACCCATCTCTGCCAGCCTCGGTGGAACCGGCATTCAAAAGCTGGCAGATACAGGAGTCATAATCCCCAGGGCACCATTGCTTGCTGCGCTGCCCTGGTATATTAAGACCACCAGCACCGCCGGGCCATCAGTCAGCCTAAAAGTGGCGGTGCCGGCGGTCTGACCGTGGCGCTTTTGCCATGGTCGTAATGTGGAGGTCGGACCGCCACTTTGGCAGCAGTCCGACCGCCACCACGAGTGTGGCGGTCTTAAGACTGCCACATTCGTAATGAGGGCCTGAGTGTGTGTGTCAAGTACTGGATGGGTGTGTGACAAGAAAACATACTGGTCACAATGTATATCAAACACTGTCTGTGCAAGAAGACTCTCTCCATTAGTATCTCAAAGAAATATTTATCTGCCACTACTAGTATCTTGACACATTTGATAACATATCTCTCCAAACACAGTTGAAAAATGTTGGACTTTTGCTTATGCAGGGTCATCCCCAGTCTTTTGCCTCCTGCCTCCTATTTTTTTCTGACCTGTTGCTGTTGGTTTTTTAACTCTGAGCACTTTACCACTGCTAACCAGTGCTAAAGTGCATATGCTCTACGTGTAAATTGTATATAATTGGTTTATCCATGATTGGCATATTTGATTTACTAGTAAGTCCCTAGTAAGGTGCACTAGAGGTGCCAGGGCCTGTAAATAAAATGCTACTAGTGGGCCTGCAGCACTGGTTGTGCCACCCACATAAGTAGCTCTGTAATCCATTCTCATACCTGCCACTGCAGTGTGTGTGTGTTTATTTTTACACTGTAAATTCGACTTGGCAAGTGTACCCACTTGCCAGGCCTAAACCTTCCCTTTTCTTACATGTAAGGCACCCCTAAGGTAGGCCCTAGGTAGCCCCAAGGGCAGGGTGCAGTGTATGGATAAGGTAGGACATATAGTAATGTGGTTTATATGTCCTGACAGTAAAATACTGCCAATTTTGTTTTTCACTGTTGCAAGGCCTGTCTCTCTCATAGGATAACATGGGGGCTAACTTAAAATATGATTAAAGTGTAGATTCCCCTAGAGAGTAGATGGACATGTGGAGTTTGGGGTCCCTGAACTCACAATTTAAAAATACATCTTTTAGTAAAGTTGATTTTGAGATTGTGCGTTTGAAAATGCCACTTTTAGAAAGTGGGCATTTTCTTGCTTAAACCATTCTGTGACTCTGCCGTGTTTGTGGATTCCCTGTCTGGGTCAGTTTGACAGTTGGGTTGTTTTTCACCTCACACCAGACAGTGACACAAATGGAGCTGGGGTGTAACCTGCATTTCCTTATTAGCCACCTCTGCTAGGAGGGAGGGGTGGAGTGGTCACTCTCATCAGAAATGACTCTGCCTGCCTCTGACAATGCCGCCTCCAACCCCCTGCTGTATGTCTGATGCCTTGCCTGGGCAAGGCAGGATTACACAAGTAGGTGTGAGTCCCCTTTGAAGAAAGGTGACTTCAAAGACTAAAATGGGTATAAGAAGGGCACCCAAATCTACAGACTTTAGAAACACTTCTGGAACCAAGAGGAACCTCTGCCTGGAGAAGAGCTGATAGCTGAGGAAGAAGTGCTGCCCTGCCTGTGCTTTGTGGAGCTTTCCTGCAGTGCTGCTTCTGCCAGAGTAAGAGGGCAAAGACTGGACTTTGTGTGCCTTCCATCTTGTGAAGAAATCTCCAAGGGCTTGATTTAGAGCTTGCCTCCTGTTGTTTGAAGTCTCAGGGACAGCAAAGACTTCTCTCTGACAGCACCTGGAGTCTCTGGAGAGACTCCTGCTCCGACAAGTGGTGCCCTATCCAGTCCCTGGGCCCTTGAAAGGAAAGCTGGTGGAATCCAAGGAAATCGACTTCGGACCGACGCCGCTGCTGAATCCGGTAACGCTGCCTGCACCTGACGCCATGACCTTCGCTGGAACGCGACACTCTTCGCAGGCCCGACGCCGCAGCAGCCCCGCTGAAGTCGGCGACTCCGTGGAAGTCGCCGCACCACGTCATGACCGACGCCGCTCGAAGTGCACGGATTCAACGTTTCGCACAGACGCCGCAATTCCCGACTTCGCGCATCGGCTTGTTTTCACTCTTCACCAAAGGTACTGTACTTGGGGGTCTACAAGACTCCATGTCCGGCGCCGCTGGTGTCGGCTTGTTGGGAATGACTCCATCACGACGCCGTGTTAACATCTCATCGAAGCATTTTTGTTTCTAAGCGCTATTTTTGAGTTAATCTTTAAAAATTCATAACTTGACTTGTGTATGTCGGATTTTTGTCGTTTTGGTCTTGTTTTGTTTAGATAAATATTTCCTATTTTTCTAAACCGGTGTTGTATCATTTTGTAGTGTTTTCATTAAGTTACTGTGTGTGTTGGTACAAATACTTTACACCTAGCACTCTGAGGTTAAGCCTACTGCTCAGCCAAGCTACCAAAGGGTGTAAGCAGGGGTTAGCTGAGGGTGATTCTCTTTTACCCTGACTAGAGTGAGGGTCCTTGCTTGAACAGGGGGTAACCTTACTGTCAACCAAAGACCCCATTTCTAACAAAAAAGAACATAGATATTTTAGTATTTTGTTTAGAAGAGTTGTGAAACAAAACAGTCTACATTGCTTACGCTGCAACACTATAAAACATTAAAGTAAAACATTTTGCTTTCCTACTTTTTCTGTTCTGAAATGAGTGATAAGGTGAATTGCACTCACTACAATTTGTAAATTATTTAATTAAGCTACAGTTACACCACTAAACAAAACACTATATGTTAAAAATATTTTGCATGTTATTATACATGGTATAGCATTCCGAACAAATATAATCCACACTTGAATTTTTCACATCGGTTTGTAGACATCACCCCCACTAGACCGAAAGATTTTTTAAACAGTGATGATCCACATAGACAGAAGACCGTTTGGACCTTTTCTTCGAGAAACCTTATAAACATATTTCACCCACACTTCATTTTGGGATATTCTTTTGTTGACATCGCCCCTGCTAGGCCGAATGATGGTTTAATCAGTGATGATCGATGTAGAGAGAAGACTGTAAATTTGTTTTTTATCAGAAATCCTTTGAACACATTTGATGCATGCTTCATTTTTCGACATTTTTTCAAGACATCACCCCTCAGAGGCCGAATGATGTCTTATCCCACATGTTTTCATAAATCATTATTAGGACTTTGGCTAAAGAAAAAATAGGTATGAGTTAGAAGTTTGAAAGGTAGTTTTTGTTTGAAACACAGCCTGCTGTCATTGCATTCCATCTGTCCAATTTGAGTCTTTAAATATACAGAATAATGTCCAGATGTAATATTAAGGCCTTTATGGAAGATGCTAGCCAGAAGAAAGTGCAGTATGTTCTCCCTGAAATTGATATGTGTCCAGCTTTAAAGTTTGTAATTTCAGTGTCCAATTATGACTAATCTGCTTTGCATCATTGAAACATTGCTATAATGTATTTACCACTTCTCTTTATAATCACTGTAGACAATACTTTTGATTTACAATTTGAGCAGGTCATGTTTTATTCACTCTTTTTTTTATTAGGCACACTTTTAGAATCCAGCGGAGGTAAGTAGAGAAATTGCTCAGATTGGATTTCAGTGGTAGATGAGAAAGAGCAATCTTCACACTCATAGTTCCATGAATAACTTAGTCCAAATATGCAATCAATATTAACATCTTCTTCTTCTAAAACTCCAAGGATCACCACAATAAATGTATGTGTATCTTGTTGAGCGTGTACAGGACATACTAAAGAGCCTCTATATTTGTCTACCAGTTCTTGAATGCCTGAAGCAAAATGTATTACAGTTCTATCACCAGATAAGCATTGAAGGCAAAGAAAGAGAGTTGTACACAATGTGTTCTATGGGGTTTCTTGAATTGCATTTACAACATGCGGTAAATGAAAGAGAACACAGAGAACAACGTTAGCATAGCAGTTCACACCATTAGTGTTATCCAACTGGTAACCTACAATATCTCTATCATTTTCCAGTTTTCTTTTCTTACAGCTTTTTTGCATGTCCTAGTTTACCGTCTTTGCAGGAATATGTGATTCTTTTGTAATTTTCCATTTAGGACATAATACCCGTTTTTCATAAACAGGATACCATCCTAAATGAGAAGCATATATACTTCTTAATCTATTGTTCTCTCTTACACACTTTGCATCCGCACTAAGCTTCTTATCATCAGAATCAACCAGAAACAAAGCGGACAGTGTTTGAATTTGTGACAATGCTACATATGACATTCCTTGTTTAAAAACTGTACTTCCATTATTATAAATGCAACATCCACACTTAAACCTTGTGATTTATGGATAGTTAGAGCATACTTCCGACAGGCTGGGTACTGCTTCTGTCGGACAGATAAGTCTTTTACAGTCAAGAAGCATACAATACATCATCCAATTTGCTTTACGCCATCAACCTGATCAAATTTTAAAGCTAAGAATTCAACCCCATCACGGTTAGAAAATTTTATGAAATCAATAACTTTAACTATCACACCATTTACTAATCCTTCTTCAACACCTAAATTATATCTTCAAATTACTATGCCGTTTTTGCAGACACATAAACAATTCTCTAGTACAGCAGTCCTAGATAAAGATTTCTCCAAAGAGTTACAGTTTTCACTGAACAGAACTGCCACTTCCTTGTGTTACATTTTGCTGATAGCTGTAATCTCTAAAATATCTCCTTTCTCTAGTTTTAGTAATCGTTTATTAAAATCAGCACACTCTTCAAGGGTAGGCATCATAGAAACTATAGGTTTCCATAAATTAAACATTATCTCGGCTGCTGTTGTTAGAGAAAAAAAGTTTCCTAATAAGTCGATTTTCCAAAGTATGTTTTTCCTTCCTCTGTCAGAACTCCTACTCTAATGTCCTTTAGATTGTTCTATATTCCCAGTCAAAAGCTACACATATATTTTCAACAAGTTCATTGTATTTGAAATATTGCCAAATGTTTACATTGCCAATACTTCCCAATGAGTTCTGAGTTTCTTCATGTGAATGGGTCTTGGAATTAGGCTGTCCTTTCACAGGGGTAAGCTGTAGTAGGTCACCAAAAACAATTAAATGCTGCCCTCCAAACAAGACGTCGTATTCAGTTTTTGTAAATCTGTTGTATGCTCATGAGAATAAAGGCAAGCATTAAATTTGAAACTATGCTTACCTCATCAATAATTAAAACCTTAAATTTCTTCAAAACTCTTGCCACCTCATGACAAGCTTCATCAGAAAACATTAGGGATTCCAGTTTATTGTTGTGTTCAACCAGTAGCATAAGTAGTCTATGCAAAGTGATTCCTTTGATATTGTGTGCAGCTAATCCAGTGGGTGCTGTTACTAAGCATGATGAGTTTGATTCTGTAGACTTGTGTTGGTAACTGGAGAAACTTTAATTAAAAAAGCTTTTCTCTGTACCAGTTTAGCCACTGATATATAAAAGTATTAGCTTGAATGATGAGCAACTGCATTGTTTTTTCTCATGTAGAAATTCATGTTCTATTTTGTCTTTTACTTCAATATGAATGATTTTCTGTTCATTGTTGAGTTGTGCAACTAACTGTTCCAGACCTACAGATTCCTGTCTCGCTTGCTCCATTACAGTTTCCATTTCATTCATAGCTATTGCAGCTTCATTTTTAATAATAGGTTGTCCAAGTGGATCCTGACTCAGAGGTCAAGAACTTTGAGAACTATCCTTAGCTACCTCAGCAGCAATTGATTCTTCTTGTTGTATCTCATCATTTAACATTTGTAAATGGTTTGCGAAAACTAAACACTGAATAGTATCTTTGACAGCACTGAAAGAATCTTTGTAGCAGTCATAGTCTCCAAGTAATTCGAATTCACTGCGCCAAAGCTTGAACAGTTGAAATACAGCCAATTAGAAAAACTATTTTTTGTCAGGAGTTTGGTAACTAAGTTTTTGATAGTTAATTAGATTTTCTTTTCTGTGTTTGACAAAGTAACCATCACATCCAATTACTGCATAGTTTCCTTCTTTTATGTTTCACTTACATTGCTTCTACATCTGTAGTGTTGAAAAAATTCACTAAGGCACTATATCCAACACATTTGATTTTACAATGTCTGTACTTTGTGGGCCAAACTTTTCTAGGTACTGAATTTCTGGAAAATACTTTAACACTCTATTTCGTGTTGTAGCTAAGCCTAGACTAACCAAGCAAATCCCTTCAATTTTGAGAACAAACTTGCTGAACTTGACCTGTTACAGGCTTCAGAAGATCCAATTTCTTTATGGGAAAGCTTTTTCAAGCTGAAGGAGTACAATTTCTTGATGAGTGTTTTCTATGCAGAAATCTCCTCCCACATCTCCTTCATCTCTGTCTTTATTGATATTTTAATGTATGAAGTGACGAGCCACAGCGATGGAGTTGTCTGCAACAAATTGTATGTCTATATCAGCATTCCACTTTTTCCATAATCACAGGGTTATAGTCATTAATATATTTGGAAGCCTTTGTTCTTCTCAGGTTATATGTGTTCTTTGGTGATTTCCATGTCATTGTATGTCTGACTTAAGACAAAAAGCTGTTTACTCTTCCTTTATAAATGACAGATCGTGGAAATCCAAATCGACATCTTGTGTAAAATTTTCCTTTGGAGCTGTATTTATGACTTCAGTACTTCCCACATATATATGTTTGGAAATGTAAAAATTGTCTGAGACCTCTTTCACCAGTGTCTTTCGGTATGGTGCTTGTCACATACTGTTCTATGAAAGAAAGTACAGGCTCCAAATTTGGGTGCGTCTTTTGACCATACCAGCATATGACTATGAGGCGCACCTCTTGCTTGGTACTCTTCACGCCAAAAGAAATCAGTTGCTTTTGTTGCAGATGAAAGCCAGCATAGCTTGGAACCTGTAGTTAAAACATCTACAAACATTAGCTGGATCTAGTGAGCAAAGTTCTCCAGCTGTCTTTACACTGATATCCTTTAGATTGGAGTTTACATTTCTCAATAATTCAAGCAGGTCATCCTATGCATACTCAGCGCAACTAAGTGAAAGAAACAAGGTAGGTGCCCCCAGGTTTCTCAGCATACACTTGAGTTCTCCATGACGATGATACCAATACTTGTTGGTACCACATTTGCACACCATTGAATTCATCAAGTTGTGTTCTAAGTTTTTGTCCTTTCCATGAACTTTGTCCACAAATTGTCTTGCAGAGAGATTTTGAAGATTAGCTCTTCTCTTTGGAATGTGGTTTACTGCATGTGAAAGTCCAGGCAAGTCACTATCAAACAGAACATGAAATATATATGGAATACACTGGCAAAATCTTGAATCCTCTAAATATAATCATGTTGATTGGTATTCAGCTGCTGGTATTTGTATGTCCTCCTTTTGCTTGTTACATTTGAAAGAGCTTAATAGCATCACCATTGACTTCTTTAAATTGTAAGGGATGGATGCTGAAGTGCCCATAAAGTTCTTCTGATCTGGATCCATCCACTTTTTCTATCTGACCACTTGCTATTAAAGTTTCATCATCAACTTTGCTATAGCCTGTTAAACATCAACATTTTATAATAAATATTATTTTGTACCAGGTATAATGTTGCTTGTTTTACTTTACTAACATCAACTAACTCTTGCCAAAATGTATTTATTCTCAGGTGGCACACCATTTACTGAAATGATAATTGGCTCATCAATGCCTTTGTCTACCCCCACAGTTTCACTATTCCATTTAAAATTTAAAGTCTAACCGCAAATACACTGCTCCTCCTCTAAGGCCTTTCTGTAACTCTATTGAATGTGATTTACCTGTTTTTGGTTCCAATTGTATAATTGATTGACATGGATGTACAGATTGTATAAGTATAGATTCATAGACATTTAAATCTTGTAGTTGTTCTGGAACAGTTACTAGTTCTAACTTGTTATGTACTGTTCCAACTAGCATTTTATTACCCTCTAACTTATCATATCAGTACTTACGTATAGTTTGCTACATGGACAAGTCAAAACACTCCTCTACTAATAGTTAAGAAGCAAAATCCTGCCACCTATCTCTGTTTTACTCTTCAGTTTTAAGGAATACATCTACATTACGAGTGAGATTTTTGTAGTGAGTGTGTTGATAACAAATACAAACACAGTTTGTTTTTTTCAGAATACACTGTGTTAAACTTTATAAGCTCTTGTACATAGTTCTCACCACTAATACCTGTACTCTGCTCCTCAACACCTGTAGGTACAAATTCCTCATTTTCCCTATACTCCTCTTCTGGACCAAAGAAACAAAACTGCACATCCTCACAAACTTTTTCTACCTCTGCAACTGCACCATGCAAAATTACTATATTCATTTCTCCTAAACATAAGGCTGGAGTCTTCACATAGTAAAGCCCCCTAACTAAATTTCATATTTTTGAGTGGTGAATTGCTAACATTCTCAAGAGATGAAAGGTGCTTTGGCACATTTTCTATGATAGACATGCTAGTGAATGTCCTTGTTAATTACTATACTTTCTTACTTTACATTGATCTAATCTTTGCAAAAAAAAAATATTTTTATCTCAGACTTCTGCATGGAAAATCACGTACAAAACTTCTAAATCTGCTGAATACTACAAATATTGCTGCAGTTCCATGTGTATACAGGGGCGTGTATACTTTTACTCTGTAGCTCTTCAGATATCACTTCTTCAACATTTCTAGTAACAATCTCTTCTTTATCAATGGGACTACAGTCCTTCACCTCATAGCATCGACCAGTTGAATCAACTGCATGGACTAATGTGTTCTCTTGGAACTACCCTTCTTCATTAAAGAAAGGCTCTGTACTGGAGCTATACTTCCTTTCACCACAAACATTTTTACAAAAATGAGTTCTATTAATGTCTTTTCCTTTTGTTGCATCTCTTCATACAAAATACAGTTTTATCCAGTGTTCTCATTCTTGTGAGAGTCAAAATAAAGCATTCGCTTTAAGGAGGTAGCTTTTTATCAACTACAGCCTCAACACATTGCTTTTGTTTCACTAAGTCTCTTCTTTTTTACTACTTCATGGTTTTAGTAAGATTCCGAATTACCCTGCCACAGAACATTCTAACTCTAATTTCCTTAAACTGCTTTCTCCATTAATTTTTTACTGTTATTCTGACGGATGTGATTTTTGTCCTTTGTTGGCTGATTTCAAACTTTCCTTTTTATTGACTTGATTTTGCAGACTTTGCAGTTTCCCACATACAACGTTTTTGGTTTTCTTAATAGCAGCTCTTTTCGCTTTAACCACATTGTCCACATGTTGTCCCTTTTGTTTCTCTGTTGCAAGTATATAGTGTGATTTGCACAGTTTAGTCTGTGTTTCTTTTTTTGGAATTTAAATGTCTGTTTGTATATACAAATGCATGTATGAAATGAAAAAAGATCATATTTGCATTTTCATTGTGTACTGTTCTATTATACATCATAACCATTTAATTCTAATACAAATGGTCACATCAGTATGTTGAAGACACGCCATGTCAGTTAGTTTTCATAGTATGCATGCCTCTGTTAGTATAGGCATCAGTGTCTGACTCAGTGTTTTACTGTATGCATCCGTTTGTACTTGGGTGTGCCACTGCATATCTCAGTGTGTATCTGTGCATCTTATCACATGCATCAGTGTGTCTCTGGGTACGTTAGGGTTTACATAAGTGTGATTCTTGGTGTGTCAGCGTGTGCACCTGTCTATGCCTGGGTGTGTCAGTCTATGCATACGTGTGTGTCTGGGTGTGTTAGTGTATGGATCAGTATGTGACTGGGTGTATGTAGTACACACATGAGACTTAGTGCTGAGATTCTCAGCAGTGCCTGCCTGTGTGTATTAATGTATATATCAGTGTCTACCTCTGTGTTTTAGAGTATGGGTCAGTGTGTGACTAAATGTGTTAGTGTGTGAATCAGTGCTTTGTCAGTGTATGCATCAGTATGTGTCTGGATGTGTCACTGACTCAGAGTTTCACCGGATGCATCAGTGTGAACATCAGTCTCTCACAGTATGGATCACAGTGTGCCTCAGTACCTGCTCACATGCAGCAGTGTGTTTCTGGATACAGCAGTGTATGCATAAGTGTGAGCCTGGGATTGTCATCATATAAGTCCATCTATTTCTGGGTGTGTCTGTATGTGCATAAGTATATGCCTTGGTGTGTTACTGTACCGGTCAGTATGTGACTGGGTATGTCAGTCTATACATGATTGTCTGCCTAAGTGTCTCAATGTATGCATCAGTGTGTTGCTGTGATTCTCAGTGTACGCAACAGTGTGTGCCTGGGTATGTCAGGATATCCGTCAGTGTGTACCTGGATATTTGTATCTGGCAGGGTGTGTCAGCACATATGAGAGTGTGCCTGCGGTGTCAGTGTATGTGTCAGTGTGTGCCTGGGTGTGTCAGTGTGTGCCTGGGTATGTCAGTGTCTGCCTGGGTGTCTCAGTGTATACATAAGTGTATGTCTGAATGTCTCAGTTAATGTACTAATATCTGCCTGGATGTGTCAGCATATGCATGAGTGAGTGCCTGGGTGTGTCATTGTATGCATGAGTGTGTGTCTGTGTGTATTAGTATGTGCATGAGTGTGTGAGTATCACTGTCTGCGTCAGTGTGTACCTGATTGTGTTTGTGCATGTTTCTGTGTATGCCTGAGTGTATAACTGTATGTATTAGTGTGTACCAGGGTATCTCATTGTATGCATTATTGTGTGCCTGGGTGCTACAGTGTATGTATTATTTTGTGCTTGTGAATACAATTGTATGTATGAGTGTGTGATTAAGTGTATCAGTGTATTCAAGAGTGTGTGCCTGGTTTTGTCATTGTATGCTTCAGTATGTGCCTGGTTGTGTCAGTGTATGCATCAGTGTGTGCCTCTATGTGTCAGTCCATATATCAAGGTGTTCCTGGGTGTGTCATTGTATATATAAGTGTGTATATGGGGGTATATCTATATCCATCAGTGTGTCTCTGGGTGTCTCAGTGTAACTATCAGTGTGTACCTGGCATGATAGTGTATGTATGAGTGTGTGCCTGGCTGTCTTAGTGTATGCATGAGTGTGTGCCTGGGTGTACTCTGTGAATATGTTCTCAAATATATAATATCCAAAATATCTTTTTGATTGGGTGGATGATTACGACCATGCTTTCAGAACAGGTTTGTGACACACAGTAGAGGTGGGACACTGGACCTAGAACATCCGATCTGGAACTGAAAGTGCTAAAGTGATAAACTACAACTTCAAACTATGGGCCATATGTACCAACACATTTTCCCATTGACACAGAATGGGAAAAACCCTTTGCTACATCTGGCCCTATATCTCTTATCTTATAAGCACATACTACACTCCTACAACCTACATAAATCTACTTTAGACGTAACTTATATCTAGTAAAAATGAACTCCAAGTCTTGGAAAATAGTTATAAATGAAAACAAACTTGGAACTAAAAGTCTCCAAATACAGGGGGTGCAAACCGCCAGAAACAGGCTGGCGGTAGGGGAGTCATAATCCCCAGGGCAGCGCTGCTTGCAGCGCTGCCCTGGCGGATTATCACTGCTGGGGCTAAAACAGCGGGAAACCGCCGGCCCCGGCGGTACGACTGCGGCGCTACCGCCGCAGTCATAATATGGGTCTCCATACCGCCAGCCTGTTGGCGGTACGGACGCCACTTTAGCCCTGGCGGTCTCAGACCACCAGGGTCGTAATGACCCCCAAAGTCTGCTGTACCACACAAAAGGTCTGGTTTAAAATCTACTTGTTTTAGCCCTTTTCTCAAATAATAAATACTTTACTACACATGTGAATAAAAGTATCAATACCTCTCTGGCTGTACCTGAGACTCTATACTTTTGTCTATGTCATATACACTTTTATCCCTCTTATCTACAGACACAGATGTTAATGCATACTTGTTGTAAACATACACTCTAATTCATATACGTATTACATTGATTTCGTTGATAGATAAAATACTGTCACAATATCACTTTCTCTTTTCTTTTTGTAAGCATGAAATCTCAGCATAAGAATGGTACACCACTCTCACACTAAGGAACAATCAATAGCAAGCTATTCAACTTTAGCCTCGTGGATACTGTCTTATTTAATAAATCAAAAACTGTGTTGTACAGTTTATTTTTCTTATCCCACAAGTAAATGGTTAGTAGCTGTTTACCCTTTCTTGCAGAAAGAAGCCCAATTTGGTTGTGTGTGTGGCTGGAGTCGTAAGTCTGTCAAGGAGCTCAGCGTGCCATCTACCCCCACGTAGCTTTGCTACAGTGTCAGGACTCCAGACAGGGGTTCGCAAATTATTTACCATTGTGTTTCGGTCATTTTTCAGGTACATTTAGAATACAATAATGATATTGAATTAGAAAAGTAATTTTTTCCCATTGCTACTGTAACAAAACCTCTCTTATTTGAAGAATTTAATTCTGATTTAATAACTGCCCTTCCCCCACAGTCTTCTTTCACCTCAGCTGCCATAGCAACCTCCTTTAGAACACTCCACTGTACCAGTAGTTCAAAAGTTCACAATGCCATCTGGCTGTCAGCAGCACAATACCTTTAATTGTTTTGTAGCAGGTGTGTTTGACTGTTACAGAATGTAAGCATCTGCAAAATAGCATTAGTTGTTTATGTAATAATCAGAGCCAATCACAGATCTACTGACTTAATGTTTTAAATCACTACCTATTTTAATCTACCAATGTATTTACAACATCCAATGAAATGTGTGTTTTTTTACACCAGGATCTAACCTCCATTTTAACCACTTCACATTTTGAAAGCTGCCTCATTAAGATCCAGACTTCTGTGTGCTACTGTCCCTTCCCTTCAAAATGGTTAGAGTGTGGATTATAGGTTATAGCTATGTTTTTGGGCTAGTGAGTATGCTAGAAAGAGTGGCACTGACAGGGACCTGGGTTTACATCATTTGGATATCACTTGGGTTGGCCAGAGAGTGTTGAAGTGGCAGCAATTGCCATTGGTTGAAAGCATTGTGGATTCCCAACCCCCTTGCCTCATGACTGTGCACTGTGGTGATAATGACCTGGGCACACTGACTGAGGTAGGACTGAAAATCGTAATGAAGGATACCTTTGTTCAATTAATGAAACTTTTCCCTCATACTGCCTTGGTGTTCTCTAACATATGCTGAAGGCAGAAATGGAAGTGGTCAATGGAATTGTGACCACAGACAGACAAAGCTAGGAAACATGCTAATATAACTGTTTGAGCATTCCTCGGAGACCATAACATGGGCTCTATCTACAATAATAACCTGCACTTTGACATGGATGGAATCTATGGAAGAGATGGTGTTCACTTCACAGACGAAGGCAACAGGGTGTTTCTGAGCAACCTGAAACGCTGCATCCGCTCTTATGTGTACTAATCATATACACACAATAAACACAAAGGGCCATATTAATGGAAAGTGGCGCTGCACCGAGCGCAGCGCCACTTTCCCTGCGCCCCTTAGCACCCCCCTACCGCCACCATGTGTGTGCCGTATCTAAAATACGGTGCACCACAGCGCAGGGTAGGGGGCAATAGCGTAATTTTTCAACCCTATTGTTGTACTCTGCAGGAGTAGCTCAAAATATTGGTGCTTCTCCTGTAGAGTACATAGTGGCCCATTCTAAAGATTTTTCATAGATTTCCTTGCACCATATTACCGGCTCCCCTAATGGAGGAACGCTCCCTTTGCATACATTATGCCTGGCGCAGGCATAATGTAGTATAAAGGGTTACAAAGTGGCACAATGCATGCATTGCGCCACTTTGTAAATATGGTGTGGAGATTTCGGCCTTATTGAGCCACATTAATGTGAAAAATAATGACGTTAATGTGGTGCAAGGTGGCACTAGGGGACTATAAATATGCCCCAAAGTCTCTTCTCAGAGCTACCCTGTTTTCCAAACACTAGTTAATTTTCACAAAATTGAGCATAACCGGATTTTCGTTTTTCCCAAAATGTTGGAGTTGTGACTGCTTCATGGATTGCCAAACCAACAGCACACATTCAATGCACAACACCAAACTTATTATTCATATGTCTTTGTTTTATTCTATACCTGTCCCAATAGCTTGCTTAATACCTGTGTCAATGTCTAATTGGCTCTATGAGTGGGTGTGTGAGTCCTGAGTGGATCTGTGAGTGGGTGCATGCATGTCTCAGTGTGTCTGTGAGTGGGTGTATGAGTGGATCTGTGAGTGGATGTGTGAGTGTCTGAGTGGATCTGTGACTGAGTGAATGTGTGTGAGCGGGTCTGTGACTGGGTGTGTGTGTCTGAGTGGGAATGTGGGTGGGTACATGAGTCACTAAGTGAGACTGTGAGTGGGTGCATGAGTGTGGGAATGGGTCTGTGAGTGGATGTGTGAGTGTCTAATTTGGTCTGTGAGTGGGTGCATGAGTGTTCAATGGTGTCTGTGAATAGGTGCATGACTGTGTGAGTGGATCTATTAATGGGTGTGTGAGTGTCAGAGTGGGTGTGTGAGTGTCAGAGTGGGTCTGTGAGTGGGTTTATGAGTCACTGAGTGGGTCTGGGAGTGGGTGCATGAGTGTTTGAGTAGGTCTGTGAGTGGGTGCATGAGTGGGTCTGTGAGTGGGTGTGTGAGTGTCTGAGTGGGTATCTGAGTGGGTGTGTCAGTGTCTGAGTGTGCATGTGAGTGGTGTATAAGTGCCTTTGTGGGTCTGTGAGTGGCGTATGAGTGTGAGTGGGTCTGTGATTGGTGCATGAGTGGGTATGTGAGTATTTGAATGGGTGTGTGAGTCTGTGAGTGTCTGTGTGTGTCTGTGAGTGGGTGTATGAGTGTGAATGGGTCTGTGAGTGGGTGGATGAGTGTGTGAGCGGATGTGTGAGTATCTAAGTGGGTTTCTGAGTGAGTGAGTGGGTGCATGAGTGTGTGAGTGGATCTGTTAGTGGGAGGGTCTGAGTGGATGTGGGAGTGGGGCTCTTTGTGGGTGCGTAGGTTTGTGAGTGTGTGTATTAGTGTGTGAGTGAGTGTGTGAATGTATATTTATTTTTCAGCAAGGTTCGAGACTGTCGCAATGTTACAAGGGGAGGCATGCTGAGTGCCACCACAGAGTCGAGACTCCACACACATTAAAAAAAGAGTTTTGAGCTTTTTTAAACTAATGAAGGGTCCCTCAGGTACCCATTAAATCCCCCTATTGAGTCATAGAACCTCTACCCTGACGCATTCTATTCTTTTTATTCATGAAATGGCGGCTGCAACTTTCTGCACAGTACTGATTCTGGCTCAAGGAGCTGCGACTCTTCATGCAGGCTTCACAATGGATCTACATCTCTATATAAATATAAATTAGTTTTTTTTACTTAATAACCATAAAACCACTGACTGGATTAAACCAAATCACAAAAAGGGCACTTCCTAGACCAAGCATTATCTTTGTGCCAAATTTGGTGTAATTCCATCCAGCTGGGAGGGCTATAGACCTGTTCAAAAGCCCTATGGGAATTAACATGGGAGAAACCTCATTTTGCCCCCTCGCTCCCTTTTTCTTGATCCCCCGTTTCACAGATCACCCTGAAACTTTCCAGATGGCACCTGACATGAATGTCAATGTTTTTGGGAACATTTTGTGACATTTCATCAACTGCTGCCAAAGAGATAGTGAAATAAAAAATGCTTTTTCTGTAGAAACTAGGCCCTAACTATAACTACTTAGAGAGTGTTGGAGAGAGAGGCATACAGCTAAGTTAAATCCTTTCACTGTTTGCGTTAGATGCAGAACTTCCATATGTGGTCACTAATAGATTCCCTGGTGTCTTTAAGTGTCCATTTCGACCTGCAAACATCACTGCCCCTCAGAAGTGACAAGAGGTGGTTTCTCAAATCTTTGTTTTCTCTCTTATCCCATTTCCCTTTCCCTGTTTTTACTGTTGACTCTTATATTATTGTTGCATGTGTTCATTAGTGGACACTTAGAGAGAAGCATTGGTTTCACTGGATCCTGAGCACAAGGTTAGTGCATTCTGAGGTTATTTTGTCTGCAAAAGGTTTTTGCATTGATATGTAGCTAGACAGACAAAGTGTACTCTATTAATTTGATGGCATCAGGAAAATATGCAAATCTCTGTATATTTAATTCTCTGCAGACCACCAACATGCAAGAATTAACCTGGTGGTGTATCTTATACAAAATAACAATTTGTCATTACAGTGCTCCAATACATTTACCATGTAAATCCACACAGCACAGTCACTCATTGACTTTAATTAAAATATATTTTCCTCCAGCTTAAGGAATCTGATAGGATCATAGCATAACCTACACGAAGCACTCATTTGTTTTTTTTTGTGAGGCAGATAGTGACTGCACATACTGAAGAATAAATACACAGAGACACTATTTTGACCTCAAAAGTACAGAGCACGAGCATGTAAAGTAAGCCAACAGTTACCAAATATAATTATGCCAAGATTTAAATAAGCCTGCAAAAATGCAATATTATCACAGTCACCCAATCTTTCTATTTTAACAGGAGAAGCTATTTTTGCAACCAAGCTGCCTCAAAAATCGGTAATTGTTTCAAAAGCATGGGTGTATTGTGGTGAAATAATTCTGGCATTTCGAAAAGTTAAATAACAAATAAAGGCATAATAAGTAACACAATGCCCCAGTTGCTCAATATCTATGCACATCTAGGAGGCTGATCCTATTCTGCCTTAGTCATGGCCTGAATGGATTATTCCAATCCCCTCCAACTCCGGTCCACCTGCCTATCTACTTTGTAAACTTCCCTTAGTACAAAATTCAACAGCCAGACTACTTCTTAATTTGCTGGAATCAAAGTTATTCATTAAAGCTGAAAGGCCTTCATTGGCTGGGAATTGTTATCCACATTCAACTTTTATTCATAGAGCGATTTAAAAATTACGGCCCTTCCAATTTACAAATGCTTCAAAAGCTCTACTCTCCATTTAGATCCTTAACCTCTTCCAGTGTCCACTGTCCTTTGCCTACCAGATTTCAGCTGTCCAGAAGAGGAGTACACTAGGCCATGCTAGGTGCTAAGTTGTGGTTTCAACGACCTTATTTTTGGAGAGCTATTCCTAACCATTTTAAATTTGGGAAAGAGCTGAAGACTTGTTAACAAAAAGCTGCATGTTTTTAAGCTTGATAGTCTCTTCACTCCTAAATCTTTCTGAGCATTAGTTTGTGTTTAAGAAATAATTTAACATTATATTCTGTCAGAGGAAAAACTGATTTTCTTTACTTTGGGGATAACCCTGCCAGCATGTTCAGTACGACCAAATAAGAGCAAACAAAAATCTAAAGTGACACGAAAGAATGACTAAATTTGCGACTCTGTAGAAGGTATATGCTTTGGGACAAATATGAAGAGACCAAGCTCTAAAGAAGGTTTTGGGGAAGTAAAATAATACAATTAAAGGTGCATGTTTATTCGTCAGAACATCTCCCCCCGACAAGTGAAGGAGTTAGTTTTAGTTTCTGCTCTCAAGAGGCCACTAAGTAGTATGACATATTGCGCCTCAACACTACATTTATGTAAAAGCAATTGGATACCCACAAAGCAAATGGCCCAGTTAAACTGGCACATCTCCAGTAGTAGCCCTGTGCCAATTCTTTAAGGGCAATGGAGCTTTGAGATGTATCCATGAGAAGAAGTGGTTGGGAAACACAAATATGTAAAGTAATAATGGCAAGGACAACTACTGCAGTATCAGATTTAGGAGCTATTTAGGATTGGGGCAGGGTGCAACAAGCCTGGTGGCGGGGGAGAGGCCCCACCTCTGCCAGCACTACTAAATCCTACAAAGTACTACCATTTCACTGTTCGGGAGAGTAATCATTGCTGAAAGCAAACCGTTCGTGTAAGTAGATTGTCATAGCAGCCTGCTTGGCCTCACTCCACATTAGGGGCCAGATGTACGAAACGTTTTGCGACTCACAAACGGCAAAATTTGCCGTTTGCGAGTCGCAAAACGCGTATCCCAATGCAGAAATGCATTTTGCGAGTCGTTACCGACTCGCAAAATGCATTTCAGACTCGCAAATAGGAAGGGGTGTTCCCTTCCTATTTGCGAGCCGCATTGGGATGCAATACCATTTGCGACCGCATATGCGGTCGCAAATGGCATCGCAGTTACCATCCACTTCAAGTGGATGGTAACCCAATCGCAAATTGGAAGGGGTCCCCATGGGACCCCTTCCAGTTTGTGATTGCACCCAAAAATATTTTTTCAGGGCAGGGAGTGGTCAGAGGGACCACTCCCTGCCCTGAAAAATCCGAAACTAAAGTTTTTTTTTTTTTTTGTAGTGCAGCTCGTTTTCCCTTACGGAAAACGGGCTACATTTAAAAAAAAAAAACCTGCTTTATTGACAAGCAGGTCGCTAACATGGAGGCCTGCTGACGTCAGCAGGCCTCCATGTTAGCGAGTGCCCATACTCGCAATGGGGCCGCAATTTGCGACCCACCTCATGAATATTCATGAGGTGGGTCATTGCGACCCCATTACGAGTTGCAGTCGGTGTCTGAGACACCGTACTGCATAGCAATTTGCGACTTGCAAATTGCGAGTCGCAGGGACTCGCAATTTGCAAGTCGCAAATTGCTTTTTTCGTACATCTGGCCCTAGGTTTTTTTACGGAAACAAACTCCCTAAGGAGGGCTTTTTTTGGCAAAACAAAAATAATTATCCCTAACCCACTGGAACTTAGTTTCCCCTAGCATGAGTAGGAAGGGGTTATAACATTTCAGAATATTTTTGTGTTTGTAGCCTCTATGATTTATATGGTGGTCACGGGCATGCACAGTTTGTAGCAGCACACTTCCAATGTATTTTTCAATCAGTCTTTTTTAAAGTGCAACACTGTCACCCCAGGGGTAAATGGGTGCTGAGGTTGCTGTGTCTGTGTTAAAACGCCAGGTCTTGAGTTGATTTCTGAAGTCTGCCAGGGAGGATGGCATTCAGAGGTGGAGGGGGAGGTAATTTCAGGCTTTGGCAGTGATGTAGTCACAACAACGATCGCATCATTACCAAGCACGCCTTTACCACACATGCCTTTACAACAAATGTTGTTGTAAAAGCATGTTTGGTAAAGGGAAATGCGTGGTAGATTATCCCCCGGACTGCTCCCTTACACCTGATACCGCACTCTGCAGTTCACCCTGCCCCAGCCCTTAGAACTGACCCTTCCACCCCCTGCCCTTAGCCCTACACCCCCTGCACTGAGCCTTTAAAATAATCCCGCCCTGTCCGAAAAACTACCCTGACACCCAGCGATGAGCCCTAAAACTTACCCCACCCTGCCCTAAAAACTACCCTGACCCACCACCTCACCCATGCCCTGGACCCTAAAACCTATCCCACCTGTCCTCAAAACTACCTCAAGTCCTCCACCCTGCCCTAAACCCTAAAACCTACCCCTACCTGTCCTAAAAACTACCTTGGTCCCCCAGACATTGCCCTGAACCCTAAAAACTACTGCACTCTGTCCTAAAAACTATCCAAACCCCCCACCCTCATCCCTCATCCGTAATACCTACCCCACCTTGTCCTAAAAACTACCCAAACCCCCCACCCGAAACCTAAAACCTACCCCACCTTGTCCTATAAACTACCCTGACCCACTGCCCTGAACATTAAAACCTAACCCCTGTCCTAAAAATGATCCCAACCCCACTGCCCGCACCCTGAACCTTAAAATCTACCTTGCCCTGTCCTAAAAACTACCCAATCCCTGGCCTCAACCCTAAAATATACCCTACCCTACCCAAAAAAATAACCTGACTCCCCACCCGCAACGGTAAAACCTACCCCGTCCTGTCCTAAATGCCCCACACGCATCCCAGCCCTGCTTTCCCAGCCACTGCGTTCCTCTCTCTGCTGTTCCTGCTGTGTGCCTGAACCAAGCATGTGCATGTTGCCTTATCCATGCATTCGCGTGGTTGAGGCACATGTGTGGTTCCAGCCTGCATGGTTACAGCTGCATAGTAAAGACTATTTCCCAGCTGGAAGGAGATACCAGTGTAGAGCCTGTTGCCGTAGGCGGCTGGTGACAAGGGCTTGTGCGATGATCCTTCTGGTGTTTTCTGGTATCCTTCTAAAGATATTGTGGAGCATGCGGTGGGTGTGAAAACAGGAGGAGGCAACGGCATTGACTTGTTGTTTCATGGTCAGTTGGCTGTCCAGGATTATGCCAAGGTTATGAGCATGGTCAGTGGGAGTGGGTCCGAGTTCTTCTGGCCACCAGCTGTGTCCCCAAGCAGAGGCGTTCTTTCCAAAGATCAGTACCTCAGTTTTGTCTCTCATCCAGTCAGCTACATCGGTCATGGCATTGTGAAAGTTGGTTTTGGAGTTAGAGGGGTCTTTGGTGAGTGAGAGGACGAGCTGAGTGTCATTGGCGTAGGAAATTATGTTCTGTCTGTGGGATCTGATGATGTACACAAGGAGGTAATGTAGATGTTGAACAGAGTGGGACTGAGGATGATCCATGGGGCGCATCGCATATAATGTTCTTAGGAGCTGAGGTGAAAAGAGGTAGACAGATGCTCTGGGTGCATCCTGAAAGGAATGAGATGATCCACTTGAGGCCATGTTGTTATATGTCGATGTTTTGGAGTCTGTCAATGAGGATGTGATGGGCGACGGTGTTGAATGCTGCAGACATGTCGAGCAGAATCAAAGCTACTGTTTCCCCTTGGTCCAGGAGGGTTCTGATGTCATCTGTTGCAGAGATGAGCGTGGTCTCTGTGCTATGATTGGCCCAGAAACCTGATTTTGATGCATCGAGTGGGTGGTTTCTTTCTAGGTGGTTGGTGAGCTGTTCCCAGTAATGCTCTGCTGGATGGGCTACCAGTAAAGGTTTCCAAGAATGGTGTTAGCTCTGCCATATGAAACCATGTGATTCTCTCAGCTCCAAACTATGCAGAGAGCATGAGTTTATCAGAAGTGGACATCTACTCGTTTATGGCTGTTGTAGCACTTATGCTGAAGCCAAAATTGCCCTTATTAGAATTAAATGTGGGAAGTTAAGGAAATGTCTAGAGGCTTTGAGCTGGAACACAATTGCCTGTGATACTGAATAGTACTCCTTATCTGAGCTCTCCAATGGTTCTGCTCACCCTGGCATATCAGACTTTGGGCCTGATTCAGACCTTGGCGGGCGGCCGAGGCCGCCCGCCAAGGTCCCGCCGACAAATGACCGCACCGCACATTTCCACTGGGCCGGCGGGCGCTCTCCAAATGAGCGCCCGCCGGCCCAGCGGAAATGCCCCTGCAACGAGGATGCCGGCTCCGAATGGAGCCGGTGGAGTTGCAGGGGTGCGACGGGTGCAGTGGCACCCGTCGCGTATTTCAGTGTCTGCATAGCAGACACTGAAATACTTTGTGGGGCCCTCTTACGGGGGCCCCGCAGCAACCCCTACCGCCATCCTGTTCCTGGCGGGAGACCCGCCAGGAACAGGATGGCGGTAGGGGTTGTCAGAATCCCCATGGCGGCGGAGCGCGCTCCGCCGCCATGGAGGATTCTGCAGGGCAGCGGGAAACCGGCGGCAGACCGCCGGTTTCCCGCATCTGACCGCGGCCAAACCGCCGCGGTCAGAATGCCCTGCGGGGCACCGCCGGTCTGTCGGCGGTGCTCCCGCCGACCTTGGCCCCGGCGGTCAGAGACCGCCGGGGTCAGAATGACCCCCTTTGTTCTGAAACTAAGGTTGAACATAGTACAAACACTGACAAAACATGATCTGAAAATCAGCATACATTTTAATTACTATTGAATGAACCTTGTTAACCTATTTCACATTAATGCAATTGCTAGTGTTCTTTCTTCTGGGACAATGCAATGAAACTGCAGATGTTTGGTGAGAGACTGGGGAAAGCAGTATTTGATCTCTGTAGGGTAAGATGAGACCTACATATTCATAAAACAGTAGGAAATTCTAGAGATTTAACTAATAGCCATAAAAATAAAAACGGAAAATGTGAAAAATCTACAATCTCAGATATATCCTACATCAGCAAATCTCCAAGTAAAACCTTTAGTCAGATACTGCGCGGGACCCTTGCCGTGTGACTTGCTGCTCCAGGTACCGAGGGGGTGGCGTTTAGCAGCCTGGAAGCCACACCTGACATGCTTCATAGCGCTCCAGCATTCCCCTAGTGCTGGACCCGCGTGGGACGTGCCCAGACGAAGCTTGTGCCAAGGGCGGGCCCGTCCGTACCCATCAGAGACCGACTGAGGCCGGGCTGGGCCACCCCCCTTAACCCCAAGGTAGGAACTTGCCTCTCAACATTTTCCTGCTATGGTATTAATGAGTTGTTGTTAGCTTTATAGCTGGAGGATGTTAAAGTGTATGACAAAAAGAAGTTCGGCAGTGGGTACAGTTTTAACAAAAATCCCTAAGCTCCATCAAATCTCTCATAACTTCTCAAATTGTGTAACTAATAAAATAGACACATTGATTGAAGAAGAAGAAGTAGAATCTATGCTGAAGAAAAAAGAAAAGCGACCTCTGAAGGGGCCGAAAAGCTGCTCCCTTTCTCCTTTTTTTAAGACTAGACTGCCTAGTAAGGAAGATACTGTCTGTAAAGGAGACACCCCGGTAGCATTGGTGGCTCAGGGGGAAGGTTTGAATGCAAAGGCCAAGGAAAGTAGTGCCCCACTTCTAGAGAGCGCTCCAACATGCAGTGTAACTGTCCATGATATCCTTTGCACAAATCGTTTTCTGGCGTTGGAGGTCCTTGACCAATCCTTTGAATCAAGAAGACCTATTCCAACCTCACAAATTTCTAGTCATCAGCCCATTGCAGAGCTCTCCCAGGAGGAAGTGGTTACTCTTATTACTGACATAAAAGAGGAGATGAGGGAATTGAAACAAATAATGATGGAGGTAATAATATCCTTCGACCTATTACTTCGATGAGGGATACTGCACCGACCCAAAAGGAAGGGATGAGCTCCATCACCCTTACTCCTCTAGAACAGGGGAATATGAGGAGTGAGGGCTGTTCCAGCTCAGCTACTAGGCCCACCTGTGTGGAGAGGGTACCCCAGGCCAGTCCCAGTATACTCCCCAGGGCTACGGATTAAAATTGTTCCTTACCTATATCTTGTTTTCATGCGAAACCGTTTGGGATTCTACCATTGTGCAATTTCTGATAAGCCTTATAACAGGGGCTATCCAATTTATATGTGTAAAGTAACTCCACTATCTATCAATATACAAGAAGACAGTTTATCGTTAAAAAATAGTCATCCATTGGATAAGACATGTTAGGCAATGCAGCTGTATTGTACATTCAGACATAATATCTGCCAAACGTCTTACAATGAAGGCAGGGTGTTGGGATAATATTAAGCTAATGCTATCTAGCCCCAAGATGGTAGAAGGCCTGATATCTCTGGAGACACGTAATCCCCTACAAAATGGCTCAAATATTAGCTTCAAAAGTTTCTGGCCCGAGAGTGGTGTTCTGATTAAGGAGTCACCCACTACCTTGAGCAAGGGGCCTCATAATGCAGGAAGTGGGGACTCTGCCCCATTCAGTGGGGTGCATCCTATGACCACTAGGAGGGAGCGTGCGAATTCAACTGAGAAGAAGATCCCACAGGAATCAACGCAAGCATATATTCTTTCAGACACTGACTAACTGTGTTTATCAACAATCCCTCGGATCAATAATTCATCCTCTGCTGTGGGAAATTTCTAGAAAGAAACCGAAGAATACTTAGAATTGTTTACTTCTAGGAGTCTCGACCTAGCCAATAACTTAAATACGTCAGAATCCATTAGGAGCTCCATAGGAACTCCCACCCCTAGCTCCCCCAGAGAGACCACATGGGATTGGGGCCTTCAAATTCGGCATTTATTTAATGGAATGTAGCTGGAATACGATATAAGCTTGATGATGTTGATTGGGGGCTGTTTATTGACAATTTCAACATTTGTTTATTCCTGGGAAGTTGGGCCATTTCAAACGTCTATAGGCAGGGTTATAGCTCTTTCTGTTAAGAGGCTAGCCCATCCACTGCTGGGAGAGCGGGTGGGGGTCTTATTACATGGACAAAAATATCTGAGGTGGGTGAATCTATGTTGATTCGGTTGATATATTGGCAGTTTCTATACCGCTAAGCCAGGGACACTTGCTTCTGTGTGTCAATATATGCAATAGACCAGGCCCCTCAAGTCAAATGACTTGTGTTAGATTTTCTTTCTTCACACTTTGTTATTGTAGCTGGAGACTTTAATGTTTCCCTAGAGCCAAATTCTCTTTTTTCTGAGATAACGCAGGCAGAGGATTCTATATGGAGGATTCTAGCCCTCTCGACCTCAAGAAAACAGCCCAAATCTAGTATTAGGGCCCTGCAGGTCATTGATTTTATGATAACACACGGTCTCTGGCCAGGAAACGGGCACTTTCCCCCAGATACTCCAGCAAAACCTTCATTTTTTTAGACGATCTTATAGTAGTTTTGTTGACTTTGTGCTTATTGACGTCAGGATCTGGCATGTTATTAAAGATCTTAGGGTGGGCAAGCAATATAATAGTGACCACTCTCTTATCTTGGTAGCATATGGTGTGCATTTTTTTGCTAAGGGAGACGTACAACAAGAGTATGAAGGTACGCTTCCCCCTAGTGGTATCAAATTATAGGCATGCAATAAAATGGGACTCCTTTATAAGTTCAAATAAATTAGTGGCAAAAATGCACGACTTAGCTTTGACCCACCAACCATTTGTCACACTTTGCACATATACACCTAACCAGATAATGGCCTTGCATGAAGAATTTTTTTCTTCTTTAAAAGAGTTATTTTTTAGAACCAATAGAGGGAACAAACTACGTAAAATAGGCAAATATCACAGGTGGTTCAATAAGGCATGTATAGAAGCCAAGCGCGGACTCTTGGAAGCAATGAAACAAAATGAGAGAACCATGATAATCTCTTCAAGGCGCGAGTACATATTTGTAACGAAGACTAGCAAGATTCATTGGGAGGAGACAACATGGCAGGAATTATTATCAGCAGCAAAGGATAGCAATCCAAAACGGTGTTGGTCTTTGGTGGCCCAAAATGGGCGGAAAGAGAACCGCAGACCCGACTGCCACATTCCTGTTGACAACTGGATCGGTAATTTTTCTGAATTGTATTGTCAGGAGTCTGCTCTTTTCAAAGGTAAAGACAGTGCAAAAGTGTGTGCCCCTTCCTGTGTAGGCAGGCTTACACCATTTACCCTTAGGGAAATTGAGATAGCCAATAAGGCCCAAAAACCATGAAAGGCGCCTGGATTAGATGGAATACCTTCTGATCTGTTTAAATTCAACCTTAACTGCTGGGGCCCCTATGTATACACTGTGTCTAACGCCGTTCTGACGGGCGACAACCTTCCCCGTTCTTGGAAAGGAACGATAATCGTTCCCATCTATAAAAAAGGGGATAGGTCAGTTACGGGTAATTACAGCCCAATTAGTCTGTTAGACAACCTGCAAAGAATATTTTCCTATCAGGTCCTGAGTAGGCTCAAGGACTGGATGCCCTAAGCCATCTGCAGGCGGGTTTTAGACAGAAGACAAGCACAGTTGCCCAGGTCTTCCGCTTCCTTATGATTAAATGGAAGATGGAGGACCTGGATTCTGGGAGACTTTTTGTTGCCTTTGTGGACCTCAAATCTGCTTTCGATTTAGTCCCTCAACATAAACTGTGGGAGGTTTTAGGTAGGGCCGGAGTCCCAGAACCTCTGTTAAACTTGATTCAAGAATTGTACTCCGAGAGCTATGCCAGAATAAGGTGGGGAACAAACGGGGAACTAATGGGAAAGATTCCAATACAGAAGGGGGTGAGGCAGGGATCTGCGTTGGCTCCCACACTTTGTTTACTGTTTATAAATGCTTGTATTCGTTATTTAGTTGATTGTGTTAATGATGCTCCTAAAGTAGGTGAGGCTAAGACCCCGTTTTTTATTGTTCGCTGGTGACACCTTACTGCTATCGCAAACTGCTTCTGGCCTTGTTAGGCTACTTGAGAAGTTTATGGGATTCTGTATGGAGTACGGTTTACAAATAAATGCCACCAAATATATGTTTATTTTTTGTGATATAAAACACAAAGGGTGGAAAAAGATACTGTTGGATGGCAAAATATGAGAAACAGTTTCTGACTTTGATTATCTGGGAATCAGGCTGGAGGATTCACACAAATGGATAGCCCAACTGTTGAAGTGCTCTATGGGATTGTACCTTGAGATTTGCTGGTAGATCTCCCAGATTCTCCATCACTCCTGCGATGGAAATACATAAAAGTCAAGTCAGAGGGGTGGCTTTATATGATGTAGAGCTATGGGGACATGGCAATCTAAAAGATCTAGAGAGAGCAGAGAATTATTTCATAAAAGCTTTGTTAAAAATCCCTGTAAGCGCCCCTACATTGCCCATTCGAATGGATCCGAATCTACATTCCATCTCAGACATAGCTGCTCTAAGTCCATTGCTGTATTGGATTGGGCTCTGGTCTACGGATACCCTGGTCCCGTTTAGAGAATGGCTGAGTGCTTTGCTGGACACCCCTTCAATCAAAGAAAATTGTGTGGTGCAGTTACATCAAAATACTTTTATTAAACTTGGGCTAGGCCTCTACTGGTCAGATCCCTCTCATCTTCCAAAAAATGCTACACAGATCCTAAAGGATGCATACTCGCTAAGTTTGCAAGTAGAAAAGCTAGCATTGGTTCCTTCTCCTAGCATGACGGATTGTTTCATATCAGTTAAGTGCCATTATGAATTTGAGCACTATATGGATTTGATTATATCACCCTTAGCAGGTGCACTTTATATCACATTTAGAATAGGATCTTTACCATTACGTGTTCTCACTTCCCGATGGAACCAATCTGATGGCCATATAGACCCTTGCCCAATTGGATGCAAAACCAATGAGTGCATCGCTCATGTTCTATTCCATTGTCCTGCCTATTCCAAGCAGAGGGCTCATTGGATTACTCCACTCTGCAGATCCTTGGGCCTTAGGAATCGGCTCTTGGCCCTTAGGATCTGCAAAACAACCCCTCATGGGACTGTAGCATGTGCATTGGCAAAATTCTTAGAGCCAATTTGGCACATTAGAGCTACAATCTTGAGTGCCAATGTATACTTTATAAGTCCTTAATTGTGCTCTGACAAATGAGCTGTTTTTTTATTTTTATGGAAGAATGTAGCCATTCGTAATGTTCTATCATACATGGATTCTGGAAAGCGAGGCAGAGCATCGAAGGTAAGTTATTCGCTGCTCTTATGAGGGTTTGCTCCTACTACTTAGTTTTAAAATTTATTTGTTTTGGTTTTGTATATATATTATATTTTTACCTCTATCCTAGATTCTGTTTATGATATATATTACTAATTTGGATGATTCATTTTATTATGTAGAGGATCTGATTGCTGTTTTTTAACTTTCTGTATTTGTATTTATCAACAGTGGTTGTGTAAGTTGTGCTTTTATTTTATTTTGTACCAAAATAAAGCTGAAATTGAATTGAATAGTCAGACATGGGGAATAAGGAATTCAGCTTGGAAACTGCGCACATAATTAATCTATGTAGTGGAGCATGTCTATTGTCACCTTTTGCTAAGCTTTTTTTCTTTGACAATATTCACTTTTGCACCAGTTCTCATTTAAAGATGAGGTGCTTAGAGACCACAGCAAGGTATATTTTTCATTGTGTCTTTTTGAAATTGGGTTTTTGTTTGAGGAAATGAAGACCCTTCTCAAGAAACAATCACAATCCCTGTCAGAATAAACCACAAAAGGACAATAAATTAACCTGTGCTTAACCCTCTTTTAGCTTGCTCCAAAAGCAGTCAGGCCTAATTTAGAGACAATGGTGAAGTTTGTATGCAGCATACAAACAGCACTAAAGTGAAAACACAGCACAAGAAAAATCCCACACCTATTATAAATTGTCACCAAAATGACAAAAATCCAATCAGTTATGAATTTCTACTGTTTTTAGTAAAAACTAGCACCTAAAGATAAAAGCTCCAAAAGCAGACATTTAGCTGAGCAAGACTTGGCAAAGTTGAAAGGTATGGCCTGCTGCAATAGAGCACGGTCCAGATACTCGAGGTGGATTGGGTCCGGTCTTGACTTACCTCTTGACTTACTTTGGTAGTCCTGGGTTCAAGCAGCAAGGTAGTCCTCGAGCAGAAAGGCAGCAGTCAAGAAGCAGTGCAGTCCTCTGAATTAAAAGGCAGGTGTCAAACAGTAGGGCACTCTTATGAAGTACAAGGTAGGCCTTCTGAGTGTCTGCCACAGGTCCAGGAGTGAACTGAAGAGAGGGTCTGCGAGCCCTATATTTATACCTGGGGCCAGTTTTGAAGTGAAAGAAATGTCTGGAGCCTCTCCCCCTCTCCCCACACACACACATATGATTCTGGTATTTCCTTCCTCCTTGCCCAAGCTCCAAGAGGTCTACAGTAACAAAAGACTGGTATGATGTTCTTTGTGCGTGTTCTGAGGCAGCTCCTTTGAAAAGGAAATGGGGCTGGGGAAGCTCTGCCCCTCCCATTCTGGCCATTGTTTACCTTCTATGTTTTTAATGTATTTGTTTTTTTGGCCTTAGGACTCTGTTCACTTTACCACTAACAGTGCTGAAGTGCTTGTGCTCACTCCCTTGAACATGGTTCAATTGTTTTACACCTGATTGCATATTTAATTTACCTTTAAGTCCCTTATAGATTGGTATACCATATATTGAGGGTCTGTAACCTAGGTGCTACAAGTGGACCTGCAGCACTTATTGTGCCACCCACATAAGTAGCCCCTTAAAACATGTCCAAGGTCTGCCATTGCAACCTGCATGCCGTTTTAAGCTGCAGTTTGACTTGGCAATATAATGCCCTTGCCTAGTCTTAAACTCAAGGTTACATATACCACCGACCATCCCAAAAAAGGCCAAAACCAGAGGCCAATGCAGTGTCTGAAACATCTGCACCTGCCACACTGTGTCCTCCTTCTGAAAAGCCATGGAGACCCCATTAAACTGTGTCAGGAAACGTTCCCACACCCTGATGTCTTCCCTCAAACCTACCGTCAGCCGAATCCTGTGATGAGGGAGGGATGCTCCAAACATCGCCAGCCCCATGCATCTATAAAAGGTCCTACCTTCCCGAACCACCCTGCATGCAAAATTAAGGTGGCCCAGGAGCTGTTGTGCCACACGTAGTTCTATTCTCCATCTCAACCTGATCTGCCACAAAAATTACAGGATTTCAGCAACCTTGTCTGCAGACAAACGCGCTATGAAGGCCACTGTGTCCAGCTCAATACTCAAAAAGGACAGCACACAACTAGGTCCCACTGTCTTTTCAGGTGCCAGAGGCACCCCAAATCCTGTGCCAAATTCTCAAAACACAGCAAGGCCTTCCCACTGCGTGACACCATCCGATGCCCACTCATCTGCACAAAACCCCACTGCAAGAAGGTACTGCAAGTTTCAAACAATGCACAAGAAATTGCGCACCCCATGGGCAACATCCTGTCCCCATAAATATCCCTTCCCAACTGCATCCCCAGCAAGGAGAAATCCTCAGGGTGAATAGGGCTGCCTTAATGTCACACTTGGTCAACTCTGCACCATTGCCGTATACCCTAATGAGCCAGATAGCGTAATCCACAGAGGCATGTACCACCTTAGTATCCTCTGGTAAAATAAAATCATTGACTGGTGCCCCTTCTGGCCATGACAAATCGTGATTCAAACGAAACTCCCACTTTGCCTTCTTGGGGACCACACCCAAAGGTGAGACCATAAGATCATCCATAGGCCACCCCTAAAAGGGACTGGCAATTCTACCCTCTGCCACTTCCTTGGCCAGTTTTGTAGCTACCACGTCCGGCATGGCCAATGCTGACTGTGAGTTCTCCGCCCATCTCCTTGCCTGCGGCCCGCGCTACCCTACTCGAAAACCTTGTCTGAAACCCCTTTCCAATCAGCACACCATGTCCGTATCTGGGTACATGCACAACCAGGGCAGTAACCTATCCAATCTAATTGGAGTAGGCGCCCTTTGGCCCAGGAGTGCCATGGCCTCCTCTGCCCCTGGAAGATCTCCACTGCTCCGCTGGACTGGCCAATGAAAAACATTGTGTGACTGGGTATTTCCACCCACTTTTGGAACATTCGTTCTTAAATTTGCAAGGGTACCTAGAACAAAACCACTTGTTGAAGTTCCAGCATGCTCCTGAGTTAGGCAATGGTGCTCTTGGTACCTGACCCGCCTCGGCCAGAGCGGGATGCTGTTGAAAAGGCCTATAGACCACCGGAAGGCTACTAGCTGTATGGGTGGATGCAGCAGACTGTGAAGAAGCCATCCACTGCATCCCTAGCTCTGAGTCCCTGCCCCCCCACGGCTTCTCAGGATTAACACTCACTCACTCTAGCCCGGAACTCCTCATCATAACTCAACCATGCAAAACCTCCAAAATGCATTTGGGCCTTGCGAATAATATGTATTTAAACATGGCAATGGCTCTGTCCACGTATTTTTCACAGTAAATACTGGCATAAATCAGGAATTCCGAGGTCCAATTATCCGTCGTGATAGGTACCATAGGCCTACGCGTTAGTTCCAACTCTTCCTCCTTGGAGCCTTCATTAGCTTGAATATCTCCATGTAGAAGCCGAAAACCGTCACCGTACTCATGCTTCCATAGCCGAGTCTTTGTCTTCTCCGCCATGTGAGACCCCAGTGACATCGCTAAACCCATGTAGGGGAGCCGCTTCTTATGACCATCCCCTTCTTTAATGTCACTTTCCTTGTCCCCACTGACCACTGCGTCTCCCTTTACTTCCTGTGGTGTCACAACCTTCTCAGCCTCTTTATCACCGGCAGGTACCGCACTGGTACGAAGTGTGCCATGTAATGAATCATCCCCCACTCCAATAGACTTATATTGGGCTGCACCAGCCTTGCCCCTCCACTCACCCGACGGTGCCCACCAGTCTTTCTTACCTTGTTCTCCGTGAGCCCTAGTACTCACCTCCAACAAGGCCTTAGGCCCGCTGCCTCCCATGCGCAACACCTCCTGTGCTCGAGCACCATTCTTAGATGTCTGTAAAACATGAAAAGAAGAGGGGGATGCGCCACTCCTGTGCCCTGTTCCCCTTCCCTGGACCCCGCTCACCTCTTTGTCAGGTATCTCCCCTTCTTCCCATTCCTCCAATTCTTCGCCATAGTCCAACTCCACTACATCCTCCTCGTCCATATCCCATGCATCATTGTCAACCTCAACATCCACTGCCTCACGCTCGCACACCGTCCCGAGACCCTCATGGCATCTGCCATCTGAGCATTTTGTGCAATCCTCTGGTGTAGAGAAGGCCGCCGAGGGCCCCTCTAGTGCTTTGGACCAAAATCCAGGGGCCATGATGCGCCCTGTTGGCTTCACCACCTTTCTGCCAACCTCTACTCCATTGACTCCCCGCACCGCACCTGGCCATATGTGCCATGTGTGCTTATCGCGCTGCCTGCCCCACCGGCCGCATAAGCCTCGTTCTCCCTACCTTGTTCTTCTGCCGGGACTCATACCCAATTTCCGCAAACCCAGGGCACCTCGCTAGCCCCCTCTGACTTTCTCTTTGCCTGCTTTAGCAGGCAGGTCGCTCCCCACCCAGCGCCACCTCCTCACCGTCCTTTCCTTCATCTCTTTCCAAATTCCCCTGCCGCTGCATCCCATGCGGCATCTCCCACCTCCTCCCTACTACTCACCGTCCTTTCCTTTCCTTCATCTCTTTCCAAATTCCCCTGCCGCTGCGTCCCCTGCGGCCCCACCCGCCTCTCCCTCCTCCTCACCGTCCTTTCCTTCATCTCTTTCCATATTCCCCTGCCGCTGCGTCCCCTGCGGCCCCACCCCCCTAGCCTTCCCATTCGGCCAGCCCTCCCTCCTCCCAGCTGTCACTCCCTCCCTCCCCCCCATTTATGGTAGCCACGGCACGGAGGTGCCGCTGGCGCGGCGAAGGCGCGCCAAAGCAAGCCCATCTGCGCCCGTCCGCACCAAGTCCGTGCCCAGCGACAGTCCCCCTGGCCCTCTCAGACAAACCTACTCCCCCCTCACCCTCCACTCAACCCAGGCCCTCGCCCCACCTGCACCCTTTCCAACACCACACACACTCATGGCCCCTTTACTTGCCACACCTGTCATTTCTTCTGCCCCTCATCCCTCACAACACACACCAACCATAGCTACCCCCCGACAACACACACAACTGTCGTGCCGCGGCAGCCGCGGCGGCCGCGACCGCAGGCTCAGGCGGCCGCGATGCGGCATTTTACCGCGGCCTTCATGCGGGCCACGGGGGAAGCCGTGGCCTGCATGCGGACCGCGGGGGAAGCCGCGGCTTGCGTGCGGCCGCGGGGGAAGCCGCGGCTTGCATGCAGGGCGTGGGGGAAGCCGCGAGTCCGGCCAGGGGTCGCGGCACTCGCCGCGCCCCCTTCTTTTGTCTCTACAGAAAGGGCAGACGCGGCAGGATATAAGACCCCGAGTCGGGTCTAGGTCCTGCCGCGCTTAGAGCATTTGTTGCTTTACATTAGGCATTAGGTAACCTTCTGCACTTACCAGTATTCACAGGCAAAAGCCGGTTACCTGCACATGGTGGTGTTTATATACATGCCTTTTCCCTTTCCCAGCATGCTGCCCACTTTCTCTCTTCCCAGCATGCATTGTTTCTTTTTTGTTGGACGCATGTTCTTTATTCAATGTTATACTCTTTTCCCCAATCCAAGATGGTGGTGTATCTACTTCCTGTTTCCTACTTCCTGTCTACGGGTATATAAGGGGAATTCAGCTGCTTGTTCATTGCGTTGCAACACTCCTTTGGTGGTAGTCACGCTCCAGCTGGTTTCTTCTTGTGGATCCAGTATTTCCTGACCTGTCTTCGTCTCCAGTCTTCCTGTACTCTCGGATCTTCAGTTCTAACGCCTTGGTGTCCTTCTGTTTCAGGGAGTTCCTGTTGGAGGTTTTTTACCCTATTGGGGTTTTTCCTCTGGGACTCCTTCTGGAGGGCACGGACTGTAGTGGCTTGCTATTGTCAAACAGCACCGTGGCTACTGGAAGGGGTCGCCCCTACCTCGGCCAGAGCAGAACCTGCCGGAACCGGGATCGTTCCCCAACCTTCATCAACTTCGACGGTAAGCCCAGTGAAAACTGTGACAGATTGCAACGCCCACAAATCCAGTTGCAGTCCGGAACCATGGATAATCCAGTGGCTAATACGTAACCCTCCAGCCAGACCCTGCTCATGACAATACAACAACATGCTCAAGAACTCCAACAGCTACGTACTGAAAATACCGTCTATCAACAAGCTTTTGCATCCAGGACCACTGATGTCCCCTCACTATCTGCCACTACACCTCGTTTCTCCGGGGAGCCTAACAAATTGAGAGAATTCCTGGATGCTTTGACGGTTTACTTTGCCTTTCGCCCCTCGCAATTTGTGCAAGACAAGACCAAGGTGGGGTATTTGATTAGCGCCTTATCGGGGCCAGCATTGGCTTGGGCCACTCCGTTAGTGACAAGAAATGATCCCTGCCTATCTAATTATTCCACCTTTGTCACTACCTTTAAACAGATGTTTGAACGCCCTGGACTCGAGGCTTCGGCAGAAGAAGCTCTTTGCGATATCCAACAAGGGAATCAAGATGTATTACAATACATCACCCGTTTCAGACAATTAGCAGCAGAAACATCCTGGGTGGAACGTACCTTGGTGACACTGTTCCGCAGAGGTCTCAGAGAGGACATTAAGGACGAACTGGTACACTCTGCTAGAATAGAGAACCTTAAAGAATTGATGGATCAGACTCTGACGATAGCATATCGGTTGAATGAACGAAGAATGGAGAAAAGGAAGAGTCATTTGTCATCACACTCAGTGACATCTCGCACCTTCTCTCGTCGTACCGAGGAAATCCGTCCTGAAACTAAGGGGGCAACCCAGGAAGAGCCAATGCAAATTAATACTGCTTGAGGACCTTTATCAGCTAGTGAAAGGGAACACAGACGAAGGAAGGGACTTTGTCTATATTGTGGTGCAGCTGGTCACCTAATTCGCACTTGTCCCATTCGTCCAACCAAGACTTTGGGAAACGCCAACTCCCATCCTCAGTGAGAAGGGTGAGGACGATATATCGGGAAATACCTTCCATTTGTTCTTCCAGGGAGGAAGGAACTGCTCTTTTTCTTTTACCAGTTATCCTTCACTTGACTGATGTCCGAGAAGAAAGAACTCTGGCTTTATTGGACTGCGGAGCCAGTGGCATCTATTTAGATGAAGCGTGGGCCAAAGAACGACAGATAGCACAAATACCGAAGGAAGTACCAGAACCAGTACACACGGTGGATGGGTCACTCTTGGCCTCAGGACCCGTACAATATACCACCCCTACTTTCTGCCTACAGTTTGGGAAACACCAAGAAAACCTTTCGTTTGATTTAATTACATCACCACACCATGTCATGATCCTGGGAATTCCATGGCTCACACGACACAACCCTTACATCAACTGGGAAACAAGAACTATTTCTTTATCCTCTCACTTTTGCCAGCACCACTGCTACCTAGCAGGGGATTATTGGTCCCCAAAAGGTCTTCTAACCGCACCCCCTAAGGTGGGATGCTCTATTAACTTCCTACAGGGAGTTCCCAGACAATATCAGGAATATGCCGACGTATTCCAGAAGCCAGAAAAACCTGATCTGCCACCCCAAAGAGAATACGATTGCGCCATTCCTTTAGAACCAAATACAGTGGTTCCTTTCGGGCGAATGTACTCTCTCACAGAACCTGAGAAGCAGATTCTTAAGGAATACCTTGATGAGAACCTACAGAGCGGGTTGATTGCTCCCTCCTCTTCACCTGCAGGGGCTCCTCTCTTCTTTATTCCTAAGAAGACTAAAGATTTGCGTCCCTGTATCGATTTTAGAGGATTAAACAAGATCACTATTAAGGATCGGTACCCGTTACCCATCATTAAGGACATCCTAGAAGCAGTCAGAGGGGCAAAAAGATTCACCAAGCTGGATCTCAGAGGAGCCTACCATCTTTTAAGAATTAAAGAAGGTGATGAGTGGAAGACTGCTTTTAGAACACCTTTTGGTCACTACGAATATCGAGTAATGCCATTCGGACTCACCAATGCCCCTTCCATTTTTCAAAGGTTCATGGATTCTATCTTTTCCGATCTTTTGCAACAAACAGTAGTGGTTTATCTCAACAATATTTTTTTTTTTTCTGTTCACCCAGAGGAACACTCTAAGCATGTTCTCCAAGTTCTGGAGCTACTCCGACAACACCATTTATTCTGCAAACCGGAAAAGTGCGAGTTTGACCAGACGGAAATAAAATACTTGGGGTATTGCATTAACCAAACCGGAGTCGCCATGGATTCAGACAAGGTGCAAGCTATATTGAATTGGCCATCTCCTTCTTCCATCAAAGAGACTCAGGGGGTGATTCTCACCCTGGCGAGCGGCGGAGGCCACCCGCCAGAGTTCCCCCCTCCAAAATACCGCTCCGCGGTCGAAAGACCGCTGAGGGTATTTTGGGTTTTGCACTGGGCTGGCGGGCGACCGCCAAAAGGCCGCCCGCCAGCCCAGTGCAAAACGGCCTTCCCACGAGGACGCCGGCTCAGAATTGAGCCAGCGGAGTGGGAAGGTGCGACGGGTGCAGTGGCACCCGTCGCGTATTTCAGTGTCTGCAAAGCAGACACTGAAATACAAAGTGGGCCCTCTTACGGGGGCCCCTGCAGTGCCCATGCCATTGGCATGGGCACTGCAGGGGCCCCGAGGGGCCCCACGACACCCCATACCGCCATCCTGTTCCTGGCGGTATGGGGTGTCAGAATCCCGCCATGGAGGATTCTACAGGGCAGCGGAAAACCGGCGGGAGACCGCCGGTTTTCCCTTTCTGGCCGCGGCTGAACCGCCGCGGTCAGAATACCCTGTGGAGCACCGCCAGCATGGACCGCCGGGGTCAGAATGTCCCTCTTAGTGTTTTTTGGGATTAGCCAATTTCTATCGACAATTTGTAGCAGACTTTGCACAGAGAACCAGCTATATTACTCAAACCCTTAAAAAAGACCATCTAAAAAAGGGCTTTTGTTGGACACAAGACGCAGAGTTAGCCTTTCAAGACTTAAAGAAAGCCTTTATTCAAGCCCCCATTCAAAGACACCCAGACACCAGCAAACAATTAATTGTGGTCGCAGACGCATCCGAAAGAGCCATTGGGGCTGCCTTACTGCAAAGACAAGATGATGATGATTTAGAGCACCCGGTATTCTACCTTTCCTATATCTTATCCGACTCAGAACTGAACTATTCCGTGCTAGAACGTGAACTACTCGCCTTAAAGACTGCATGCACAGAATGGAGACACTTTCTGATGGGCTCGAAAGAACCCTTTGAAGCCCGAACAGACCACAGAAATCTACAGTGCTTAAGAAACTTTCAGTGTCAGAATAGCCGGCAGGCTCGATGGGCTTTCTTTTTCAGCCAATATGACTTTTATATCACATACATCCCTGGTTCGCAGAACATCCTGGCGGATGCCTTGTCCCGACGTTACCCTGAGTTTAGTGATTCTCCTGTTCAGAACCTATTTGACAATAACAAAGTCATTGGTTTAGTACAGACTTTTTTAGACCAAGTCAGGTCCGAATATGCCTGTCTAGAAGACACAGAGTTGAATAAGTTGCGGCTGCAACTTCATATAGATCAAGGGTATTACTATCATGATAAGGCCCTGTTCTTACCCACTAAACTAGTACAGACTGAAGCCTTACGTATGTGCCATGATTCCCCCATCGCAGGTCATCGAGGAATGAAAGCTACTCAAGAACTTCTGCTTCGCTCCTTTTGGTGTCCAACTCTCAAGACAGATACGGAAAAGTATGTATCATCCTGTCCCATATGTGCTCAAGCCAAGACACCCCATACTAAACCAGTAGGTTTACTTCGCCCACTACCAGTTCCCCCAGGACCATGGCACACCATCTCCACAGATTTCATGTACTCATTACCCTCTTCAATGGGAAATCACGTAATAATGGTAACCGTGGACTCCTTCACTAAGATGGCTCAATTCACGGCCTTAAGAAAGTTACCAACGGCAAAGGACTTAGGTCAAATCTTTACACAAGAAATCTTTCGACTTCATGGATTACCTCAGGTCATTATATCGGATAGGGGTCCTCAATATATCTCCCGATTCTGGAAACAATTCTGTAAGACCTTGGGAATCGAAGTGGCCTTATCATCAGGGTTCCATCCTCAAACTAACGGACAGACGGAACGACTCAATCAAGGTCTCGAACAATATTTACGTAGCTTCTGCAATGCTACACAGAGTAATTGGGCTACCTATTTACCACTTGCAGAATTCTCCTACAACAACTCCATACACAGCGCCTCAAAGGTCTCCCCTTTCTATGGCTCCTACGGTTTCCATCCTAAGGCCTTTCCGACTCCCCTGAAAGATACTTCCAATCTTCCTGCCATCTCCTCCTATGTCCGACAATTACGGGGAGTCCAACGTGTTATCCATTCCAACCTTGTGGCCACTAAGTCTCGCATGAAGAGGATAGCTGATAAGAGACGTGAGGCTCCTCACTCTCAGGTCCATGATAAAGTTTGGCTCTCTTCTAGATTCCTACCTCTCCGACTCACTCAGAACAAATTCAAACCCCGTTTTTATGGTCCCTTCCTGATTCTTAAAAAGATTAATCCAGTGTCTGTGCGTCTTCGCCTGCCCCGGACGTGAAAGATACACCCTGTATTCTATGTCTCTCAACTTAAACCTTACCTTCCTGATCCTTTTCACAGACAATTCTCCTGTCCTTCCCCTCTGTTGGTTGATAACGTGCCCGAGTATGAGGACCAGGAAATCTGTGACTCTCGGTTTTTCCATGGGCGCCTCCAATATCTTATTCATTGGAAAGTCTACCCTATGAGTGAGTGTTCCTGGGAGGATGCCCCTTCAGTTCATGCCCCTCTTTTGGTCCGCCGCTTTTTCCGACTCTTCCCTCACAAACCTGGTGCCTCGGGGGGGGGGACCTACTGTCGCGCAGCGTCGGGCGCGGCGGCCGCAGGCTTAGATGGCCGCTACGCAGCATTTTACCGCGGCCTGCATGCGGGCCGCGGGGGAAGCCGTGGCCTGCATGCGTACCGCGGGGAAAGCCGCGGCTTGCTTGCGGGCTGCGGGGGAAGCCGCGGCTTGCATGCAGGCTGCGGGGGAAGCCGCGAGTCCGGCCAGGGGTCGCGGCACTCGCCACGCCCCCTTCTCTTTTGTCTCTACAGAAAGGGCAGATGCGGAAGGAGATAAGACCCCGAGTCGGGTCTAGGTCCTGCCGCTCTTAGAGCATTTGTTGCTTTACATTAGGCATTAGGTAACCTTCTGCACTTACCATTATTCATAGGCAAAAGCCGGTTACCTGCGCATGGTGGTGTTTATATACATGCCTTTTCCCTTTCCCAGCATGCTGCCCACTTCCTCTCTTCCCAGCATGCATTGTTTCTTTTTTGTTGGACGCATGTTCTTTAGTCAATGTTATACTCTTTTCCCCAATCCAAGATGGTGGTGTTTCTACTTCCTGTTTCCTACTTCCTGTCTACGGGTATATAAGGGGAATTCGGGTGCTTGTTCATTGAGTTGCAACACTCCTTTGGTGGTAGTCTTGCTCCGACTGGTTTCTTCTTGTGGATCCAGTATTTCCTGACCTGTCTTCGTCTCCAGTCTTCCTGTACTCTCGGATCTTCAGTTCTAACGCCTTGGTGTCCTCCTTCTGTTTCAGGGAGTTCCTGTTGGAGGTTTTTTACCCTATTGGGGTTTTTCCTCTGGGACTCCTTCTGGAGGGCACGGACTGTAGTGGCTTGCTATTGTCAAACAGCACCGTGGCTACCGGAAGGGGTCGCCCCTACCTCGGCCAGAGCAGAACCTGCCGGTTTTCTGGGGTCATCCCCAACCCTCATCAACTTCGGCGGTAAGCCCAGTGAAAACCGTGACAACAACACCACCAATGCAACACACACCTGCTCTGCCCCCACCTCCACCAACCAGCCCCGCAGCACACCACCCATTTAGAGTCACAAAGAAGAAGAGCCCGCCGACAAGAGGACTTTGGACTCTGCCGCAGCCCAAAGAGAAAGTGCCCTAAGGAAATCATATACTCAAACTGTGTGAATGACTGGTGTCCATGGCACAAACTTGTTGCTCCCTGCAATCGACATGCTGTGTGGCGAGAATTGCAACCCACTGGGCCTGCTGAGAGTGAGCCTGAAGTGAAGTGGTGTCTTGCAAACCCAGAATGGTAGCTAAGTCTTCACCAAGTTTCAAGCTGCTACTCCACTGTTGCCCACCAGCTGCCAAAGTAACTGTGGACTACATTTGCCGCAGCCAAGGCATGGTGATCACCAGTCGGGTGAGCGACATCTAAGGTGACATCTCAGCCCAAGAGCAACTCACAGCAACAGTGACCTACATCTGCAACTACCCCGCTGCTGTGCCCCTGCATCCTGAAGGAGGTGTCATTGAGTCTGTGGCAAAACATCTTTGGTGCAACCTGCCCCGGTAATTGACAGCTGCCAGTCATCCCTGCACCCAGAGCTGCACAGCAAGGTAGAAGAAATCCAGCTGTTCCAGCCAAGGTCCTGAGGCCCAAAGGGCCTCTACTCTCAGAGGGTAGAGTTTAACTCCATCTCCAAGTGTGGTTTTGTCAAGTCCTGCAAGTTTGACAGCGCCCCCGGACACAGTCAGCACAAAGGACAGCCAGAGCCCCTCTGCAGCAAGACACCCTGGGCAAAGTCACAACACTCTGCCTGTTGAGACTTGGTCTAGGGACCCACAGGACCTTAACCATAGAACTGACCCCACAAGTGACTGACTGCATTCTGTGTTTTCCACCATTGACTGCAATTATAGAGTTTGCCAGCTCTGTAAATTTTATTTAATACCCTAAAATAGATAACTCTGGTTATCTGCAAAGTATCAACTTCGTTTTGGTGTCTAAAAAATTATTAAAATGTGCTTAATTTTTATAAATTGATGTTGGATTTCTTTCATTGTGTCAATTACTTATCATTCATGTTGGTGTTATGAAATGCTGTTCCTCTATGTAGCCTGACTGCTCTTTGCCACTCTACCAGGACTGAGCTCAGGAGTACTGGTGTGAATCTGAGGTCTACTTATGGGTAGAGTGCTAGTATTACATGGTAAAACACCAGTTATACCACATAATATAACCATCCTTCTACAGTAGGCAATCAGGAGGAGAGGTGGCAAGATACAGAAATGGTGGCTCCCAGGATGGCGCTCGGGCCGGCGCCACCTCCATGCTGTGAATGGGCGGTCTGAGTTGGCACTCTAGACTGTTGCTTCAGGCCTGTTCTGCACTGGCTGATGGGGTGGGCCCACATTCCTGGGGTCAACAATTCTATCACAGACTCCCTGTCTTGTTCGCAGTGGCAGCGTTTCCGCGCATTGGCACCAGGCGCAGAGGAGCACAAGACTGCGGTTCCAGCATACATTTGGGAGTGGTGGTCATGGAACTGGTGGAGAAATTTCTGGCTGAATTCGCGCTGAGGAATTACCATTTAGCATGGTTGGAATTTCAGGATTTTGAGGCAAATGGGGATCGTTTCTGGTGGCAAGGGAGGGGTGGCCTTGAAACGCGAGTGGTGCGTTTTGTGTTCTTCCTGATTCACAAGTGTTGGTCGCCAGCCACGATCGGAGGTAAGCTGGCAGGTGTGTCTTTCTATGGGAAGTTGTTTTTTGGCAGGGACCCTGCAAAGGATGATATTTTGGTGAAAATGTTGAAAGGTTGGGGCAGGGCGCAATCTGGGGCAGGAAGGATGGTGCCTGAGGCTGTTACATTTGAACTATTGGTACAACTGTTACATGTGTTGCTGGTCTGTTGTGTGGATGCTTATGAAGTGGCACTTTTTCGTTTATGTATGATATGGATGTTTTTTGGGGCTTTCCGAGTGTCTGAGTTGCTAGGTGTGGGTAAAGCTTGTGGAATGCGGAAGGAAGATGTGCGAAGGCAGGGTGCGCGTTTGGGCATCTGGTTGAGGCGCTCAAAAACGGACCAGTTGGGGAAGGGGAAGTGGATGTGGTTGGATCAAGGTGGGAGGGGGAGGCATGTCCAGTGCAGGACTGGGAGTCTTTCCAGAAACACATTTCAGAGTAGGCTGGGGGTGTTTTCTTTCACATGGATGGGAAGAAGCTTACGGCTTTCCAGCTGTTGGCTGTGATGAGGATGGCTTTGAGGCGGGTTGGAAGGCAGCCGGGTAATTTTGGAACTCATTCTTTCAGGATTGGAGCAGCAACTGAGGCAGCTCGTTTGGGCTGGGACTGGGATCGAATCAGGCTCATTGGGAGATGGAGATCGAAGTGTTGCGAGAGTTATGCCAGGGCTTGAGAGGGAGTATTATCGAGGACAGGAAAAGTTTTGTCCTACACTGACATTTATTTATCCTTCTAGGTTGTGTAAACGGCCTGGAGAAAGAAAAAGTGGTGACATGGCTGGTTGGACATTTGTTTATTCACTGGGCTGCAAAATATGCTGAAAAGCAAGTTTATGGCCGTTCATTGGGACTTCCGAGTAGCAGACATGAGGTGTTGTGGTGGGGGAAGAATGGCATGTTTGCTTCCTTTTATAACTGCAATGTTGCCGACATGGGGTTGTCATGATGTTCTTGTATTGCACATGGGGGAAAATTATCTGGTCCGATTATCGGGGCTCACCCTACTGCAGCACATGCAGAGGGACCTGGCATTACTGAAACACAAAATGCATGGGACTTGTGTGGTATGGACAGAGTTTGTGCCCAGAAGGAAATGGAGAGGAGCTTTGAAGCATGGGGCCATTGAGCTGGCCAGGAGAAAGCTTAATCGGGCTATGCGGGTGTTCTGTGGGACGCAGGATATCAAAGTGTTGCGCACGAAGGGATTCAAGAAAGTGAACAGGGACTTTTCAGAGATGATGGGGTACATTTGTCGGACCTGGGGAACGCACATTACATGATGGAATTGCCTTTTTTGCTGACTAATTTGTGGGGGGAGAAGCTGTGGAGGACTGAGCATGTCTGATTCTCGAGTTGCGGTGGGTTCGCTGGTGGGGCAGCAAAACGCCAAAAGGGTTTATGCTGGGTGGCAGTAGGTGGGAAGGGTGGAGGGTCAGATGCGGGCCTGGCCACCCTTCCACTGGGGAAAAAGAAGCAGGTGAAGGATGACAGAGTGGGATGCCTGTTTTCAGGCAGGAGACAAATGCAAAAGGGTGATGCATGTGATGTGATGCATGTGCATGGGGATGCTGGGTGAACAGAGACGTGGGGAAGGAAGTGAGATTGGAAGACAAGGGAGTTTAAAGAGAAAAGAAAAAAGTGTTCAATCAAGTTACAGTTATGTTAATGTTATGTTATGGAGCAAGCCTGTCCTAATAAATGGCCTTTTACACTATGGTGTTGAGTGTTTATGTCCCGACAATCACTATGAACTCAACAAGCATTGAGTAGCTAATGTCCACCTGTGCTGTAAGCATAACCATTAACACAGATTATTAAACGCCTAATCATGCTCTCTATCTGGCACTAGTTTATAAAAGTAATATATTTCTGAAGTGATAGCAGGTGTATTTGAGATCAATGTCCTCTAGAGCTGTGTGGAGATTTAGTTGACCTTTTTATGACTAGCCCTTCACGGGAAGAAAGCTAATATGTGCAATTGATTGCGGTTTATTACTGTAGCAAGTGATTAAACCTTTCCAATCGATTTGCAACAGTGTTCGCCTTCAGTACGTTTCCATTGTTCAATAATTAAAAATTCTTGGGCTGCTGCCGCCCCACTCTTTTCAGATTATATCCTTATTAATTATTTTCTTTCCAATTTTCTCTTTGTGTCATTGGAACAATGTAATAAAAATAAAACTGCCTAAAAATATACAGAATTGAAAAATGTCAACCACAGATGGAAATCAAAGGCGATCTGTTCTGCGTCTTATTTATTTCAACTGGATCCTTCTGCCGAGTTGTTTCCAGAGATTTTGTAATGTTCACAAATCTTCTTATATATAAGCAAAAAACTGTAAATTAAAGAAAGAGTTGTTGTAGCCCCAGTAGTGGGCCTCCAAGAAGCGGATTCACCTGCTGGCACAACTCTCCAGCTGAATCTGACTTACTAAACAAACTGTTTGCTCAAGGCATAGTGTTAGAGATGGGGTCTTGGTTGACAGTCAGGTTGCCCCCTGTACAAGCAAGGACCCTCACTCTAGTCAGGGTAAAAGAGAATCACCATCAGCTAACCCCTGCCTACCCCCTTGGTAGCTTGGCAGAGCAGTAGGCTTAACTTCAGAGTGCTAGGTGTAAAGTATTTGTACCAACACACACAGTAACTTAACAAAACAAGACCAAAATGACAAAATCCGACATACACAAGTCAAGTTATGAATTTTTAAAGATTAAACTAAAAAATAGCGCTTAGAAACACAAAATGATTCGATGAGGTGTTAACACGGTGTCGTAAAAGGAGTCATTCCCAACAAGCTGACACAAGCAGCGCCGGACACAGAGTCGCGTAGACCCCCAGGTACAGTACCTTGGTGAAAAAATGAAAACGAGCCAATGCGCGAAGTCGGGGATCGCGGCGTCTGTGCGAAACTTTGAATCTGCGCACTTCGAGGGGCGTCGGTCACGACGTGGTGCAGTGACTTCCACGGAGTCGTTGACTTCAGCGGGGCTGCAGGGGCGTCGGGCCTGCGAAGGTCGTCGCGTTCCAGCGCAGATCACAGAGTCGGTTGCAGGCGGCGTCACCAGATTCAGCAGCAGCGTCGGTCCAAAGTCGTCCAAAGTCGATTTCCTTGGATTTCCACCAGCTTTCCCTTCAAGGGCCCAGGGACTGGATAGGGTACCACTTGTCAGAGCAGGAGTCTCTCCAGAGACTCCAGGTGCTGGCAGAGAGAAGTCTTTGCTGTCCCTGAGACTTCAAACAACAGGAGGCAAGCTCTAAATCAAGCCCTTGGAGATTTCTTCACAAGATGGAAGGCACACAAAGTCCAGTCTTTGCCATCTTACTGTGGCAGACGCAGCAACTGCAGGTTAGCTCCACAAAGCACAATCACAGGCAGGGCAGTACTTCTCCTCAGCTCTTCAGCGCTTCTCCAGGCAGAGGTTCCTCTTGATGTCCAGAAGTGATCTAAAGTCTGTGGTTTTGGGTGTCCTTCTTATACCCAATTTCTCCTTTGAAGTAGGCCTACTTCAAAGTAAAGTCTCTTTTGAATGTGAAATCCTGCCTTGCCCAGACCAGGCCCCAGACATTCACCAGGGGGTTGAAGACTGCATTGTGTGAGGACAGGCACAACCCTTTCAGGTGTAAGCGACCACTCCTCCTCTCCCTCCTAGCACAGATGGCTCATCAGGAAATGTAGACTACACCCCAGCTCTTTTTCTTTCACTGTCTAGTGTGAGGTGCAACCAGCCCAACTGTCAAACCGACCCAGACATGGAATCCACAAACAGGCAGAGTCACAGAAATGGTATAAGCAAGAAAATGCTCACTTTCTAAAAATGGCATTTTCAAACACACAATCTTAAAATCAACTTTACTAAAAGATGTATTTTTAAATTGTGAGCTCAGAGACCCCAAACTCCACACGTCCATCCGCTCCCAAAGGGAATCTACACTTTATTTGGATTTAAAGGTAGCCCCCATGCTAACCTATGAGAGGGACAGGCCTTGCAACAACTGAAAAAAACAAATTTAGCAATATTTCACTGTCAGGACATATAAATCACATTACTGTATGTCCTACCTTAACCATATACTTCACCCTGCCCTTGGGGCTACCTCGAGCCTATATAGGGGTGCCTTACATGTAAGAAAATGGAAGGTTTAGGCCTGGCAAGTGGGTACACTTGCCAAGTCAAATATACAGTTAAAAGTACACACACAGACACTGCAATGGCAGGTCTGAAACATGATTACAGACCTACTTATGTGGGTTGCACAACCAGTGCTGCAGGCCCACTAGTAGCATTTGATTTACAGTCCCTGGCACCTCTAGTGCACTTTACTAGGGATTTACTAGTAAATCAAATATGCCAATCATGGATAAACCAATCACATACAATTTACACAGAGAGCATATGCACTTTAGCACTGGTTAGTAGTGGTAAAGTGCTCAGAGTTCAAAAGCCAACAGCAACAGGTCAGACAAAATAGGAGGCAGGAGGCAAAAAGATTGAGGATGACCCTTCATAAGCAAAAAAGTCCAACACATAGGTTAGCCTGGGTGGACATTGAATAGGTGGGGGTGTTGAGCAGAGTAATAGCAACTCTCCTCTCAGTCTGTCACAGGCTGCTTCCATTCCAATACAGTTGACTTATTTTAGAACTTCAACATTATGTGCTGTGGTGACGCAGATGTATCATTAATATAATTATATGGACCGACACTAGCCACAAGAGGCTCCTAGCCTTGTGTGGGAGGTTACATGTATGTAAATAGAAATAATTGTATGTGTAAATATTTTTTAGATTTGTGTGGCTGGAGTCCTCGTGTGTGTGGTCATATGCAGAGCAGTGAAATGGCAGGAGAGAACCTATGTTTTCGTAGTGGAGTTTGATCCGTGTTTAGTGCTTGTGTGGTTTAAAGAGTCTAGCATTGCGGGAGGGTTCTCTCTGCCATTTGGCTTTCTGGTTTTGGTTGTTTGGGTGAGGGGTTCCAGCTATTTGCCTTTTAATACAAACTGGTAACAGTACGGAGGCAATGTGAAGATGGTGGTCTTTACTTTGAGGCTTGTATGAGTTTTTAGAAAACTTGGAAAACTGCCCGAGAGCCATGAAAAGCAGATGAAGAGTTTCTCAAAGTGTGGTAAAGATAATAACTGAAAAAGAACTGGTGGGAGAGGGGTTTCTCCAAAAGAGTCATGTGACATATGCAGATCTACCATCTGCTGAGGAGAAACTAATAAAGCTCACAATGCTTCAGGGAAAGTCCTGAGAGTGTGATGCCGAATCCCAAGACTGAATGAAACCAAGAGTAACAAAATAAAGTGTAGCTCCCAGGCCACATTGCACAAATTAAAATAAATTCACACAAGATGGAGAGCACAACACCATGTTCTAATGACTGGAAGGAAATGGTAAAAATAATTATTTACAGTGATAGCTCACCCAACTACTTTTTCACCTGCATGCTAAATCCTTGATCAAACACAAATCATCGCCCTATAGCTGCACACCAAGGAGACTACTGATTTTACAAGTAGACCACTGAATGATAAATCGTTTGCATTTCATTTCTGTGCAAATAAAAATGCAGCTACAAGTCCTAAAGTGGGTATTAGCAAACTGTAAAAACCAAAAGCGAAATGCCAGTGGTGGCAAGTGAAATGAATATGGGCATCATTTAGAGTTTGGCAGAGTGGTAAACCCAACTTAAACATGCAGTTCTTCAGACCCTTTTAGAGATGGGGAAAGAGCAAAGTTTACACTGGAAAAGTCTCAGCTGACTCTGACAGGAAAACACCTGACCTGATGGCTTGTCCAATTCCGGGCTGTCAGCCTATAGTGGTAATCATCTCACTCCATTTAGAGAGCTCCACAGAAAAAACAGAGCTCCCCAACTACTTTATAGGGACCTCTAAATTTGGCAGATGATCCTCCATCAGGGGTTTGGAGGCCTGCACCTCTGCATCCTTTCTGTGCTGGCAGACCACCACTAGTTCCTAACTAACCCCTTGTGGCACTCATAGAAGATAAAAGATACTATGTTTTTGGAATTCACCAAACTACGTTTTGTGAAACATGGGAGTTCCTGTGCCAAAAGGATTGATGATTATTTTGAGTAACTTTACTACATTTAGCTAGTTACTATTTATAAGTGTAAAGTTGCCCAAAAGTGTAAACGTACATAAACATAACTGTAATTGTACTGTTAATACTAGTAGTTACTTTACTACTGCGTTTGACAGTCAATACATTAGGAGGCGACCTCTGCATTCTTGTAGAGATCTCTCTACAGTAAATCATAGAGAAAAGTTTAAAAGTGTATCAAACCTTTTATAAAGGGAGTGTGGCCAGCCAAGATGGCAGAGTGGATGTTATCCACTGAGGCTCTGCTGCAAACTTGAGAAAAGGTAAGGCACTACCGTAAACAGCGAACTGATTTTGTGCCTGAAAGCTCGTGCCTGGTTTGGAGAGTTGCAACTGTGCACCGGAGTGTAATTTTGCACCCACAAAGCAATGGATTGAGGCAGATCCCACGCGGGCCTCTGAGTGTGAGTGACTGGCGAAAAGGCCCAATCACAGTGCTCATGTCTGTAGTCTACTGGGAGCCCTATGCTACACTGCATCTAGGAGCTCCCCATGCTACAGTAATGATTAAGCTGAGTGCTTTAAGGAACCCTGGAAAGTGAGGCGCTGCAGTGCCGGGTGGCCCACTATTGTGTCTAAAGCATATGTCTGCCCAGGCAGCTAGCTGAATTTCACTCATAATTACAAGTCCACCAGTTTGCAAGGGGGGCTGAAGTAAAGGTCAGCGGACATCCCCCACCCCCCATTAGAAACAGTGGCCCTGAAGAAGGCATCCTCACTCCCAGGACTGGGCAGGCCCTATGTCTGACTTAAAGATGGCAGAGCCACCACGCAGAGTGAGAAGACCCAGAGAATGAGCAGTTCCCCCAGCTCACAGCTGATGAGATGGTAGCACAGGGTGGTTACCAGTCAACCTCAGGCACCACAAAATTGAAAGTCAGCCAGGGAATCCTCCATTTGCTCTACTCGCTGCCACTACCACTTGCCCATGGCATGAACCTAAGATGGCTGAGTGTTCACAAGCCAAGCAGTCTCGGTTCAGAAGGCAGCTCTGTACCTTTGGGTCTCCCCATAAACACGACCTGGTTGCAAAGGACTGGCTTGTAATGCACCAACTGAGCTGCCAGATGTTTTGATGGGAGCCTGTGCAGCACACATTGGCACCAGTACCCTGCAAGTGAAAACACCAGCCAGTTCAGGACTTCATTGGTAACATCTGTCTGCTAGGGTTTGCAAAGCATAGGCCTTGTGGCGTTGGAGGCCTCACGTTTCAGGGAGGAGATAAGTGGGGACCTCAGTGCGAATGACGCTGCTGCATGCAATGCCCCCCCCATGGAAGAGGTGGCTAAAAGGGCAACCCTGGGCAGCTGCTCCATTACCTACTAACAACACGGAGGGGTTGATGGCTTCCCCCTAGAAGTGCAATTGGGTCTCCTCCACACAGGCAGTATCATCTATGCCCATAACACCTGTCCAAAGCTATATGTGCAGTCATAAGCACTACCAGGCAGTCCTATCCTCACGCTATATCTATGAAGGACTAAAGCCACACACAGTGGACGCTGCACTTGTCCTCACCCTCATTTCTGGGCAGTAACAAGTGACTGGTACTGCTGTCTCTATACCTCCGAAGAAGCAGAAACTTAATAGAGTTTCCAGTTACTTTACAGTAGCAGAGAAGCAAAACGCTTTGCCAGAGACACCTGAGGGCGACACCATGTCTCTTACCAAAGAAAACCTTCATGAGGAGCTTAAAGTGGACTTAGTTTCTTCCCTGGAAACTCTCAAGTTTGACCTTAATAGTAAGCTCATCTCTCTGCAACAAGATGTGGACTAAGTAGGTAGCAGACTGGTGGATCTTGATACTAAACTTCTTGATCTAGAACGGCATGCTGGCCAAATGGAGAACCTAACCCAATCCATCTGTTTGCAGCTCTAGACATCTCTCTTGAAAAGCAAAGATCTGGAAAACAGTTCATGATGCAACAACATACGGATCAGAGACCTGTAAGAAGGAATGGAAGGTCTAGACTTGTAAGCTTTCATAACAGGCTTATTCTCAGAGCTGCTCGGGAGTACAACACTAAAGATCCAACTGGACAGGGTTCATCGTGTGGGCCTACAGTCATCTGATGATAGGAAGCACCCTCATGACATTCTGGTAAAGCTACATTCCTTTAAGGTAAAAGTGGCTATCCTATAGGCGGCCTGAAAAGCAGAAACAATCACATTTCAGGGGGGCTATCTGCTCTCTTTTTTAAAATATAGCCCCTGCCATGTTAGCCTAACACCAACAACTTCAGTCAGTAATAAACAAATTCAATCAATCAATCAATCAGTTTTTATAAAGCACAACTACTCACCCGTAAGGATCTCATGACGCTAATTAAGATTTAAGATGAAACACATTAAGTATCGCTGGAATGCCCATTTGGACTAGCCTTTGAATTTTGCAATAAACCACACTATAGGGGTCATTCCAACCCTGGCGGTCGGTGTTAAAGCGACGGCCAACCCGCCAACAGGCAGGCGGTCAAAAAAATGGAATTCTGACCCTGGCGGGAACCGCCAACAGAGACCGCCACTTTAACACTCCGACCGCCACGGCGGAACAAACAGCGCGGCGGTCACCTCCAACAGACAGACGGCAGACAATGTACCGCCCACCCTATCACAACTCACCAATCCGCCACCTTTTCCGGGGCGGGAGCCCCGCCGATAAAAACACGGCAGAAACAGACTACGAACGGGAAAACGCTCACCTTTAGACACTCCACGAGGAATCTGGACAGCATGGAACCAGAACTACACATCCTACCAGCTATTGTCTTCCTGCTCCTCTACCAGGAGCACGAACGCCGGCGCAGAAGACAACGGTGAGTACTGCACCTACGATACAGGGGAGGGGGAGGGAAAAAATTACGGGGACACACGTACGCGACACACCCACCCTCACCCTCACCCACTACAACACACACATCAATGCAGAGCAACAACTCAGAGTGACACCCCCCACACCCTCCGGAAGAATGCAAAGACAAAATAAATTGATCATGAAACTGAAATATATATTGTACGGCTAAGTTGAAATATTTTTACGAACATCTATAACTATATACACATATGTAAATTGTCCAGTCCAAATTGGGTTTCAGTCATTGTACGTGGACCAATGGGCCAGAACACATGGGCAAAGCCCACACAGGAGACCCGAATCCATTGGAGAGAACACTGCAGGGGCATCAGATAGCAAAACTACAGGCACCTCAGGGGGAAGGGAAGGGGGGGCACCTCAGCCACATGAGTCCACGACGCCAGATCCACGACGGGCCTCCATGGCCACTGTCCCATCCTGGGGAGTGCAAAGCCACAGTCTCTCAAGTCTCTACAGTGGGTGGGTTGCCCACTGTGCCATCCTGGGGAGTGCAAAGCCACAGTCTCTCAAGTCTCTACAGTGGGTGGGTTGCACACTGTGCCATCCTGGGGAGTGCAAACCCACAGTCTCTCAAGTCTATACAGTGGGTGGGTTGCCCACTGTGCCATTCTGGGGAGTGCAAAGCCACAGTCTCTCAAGTGGATTACAGATTCCACTGGTACTGGAGGAGGCATGGTGCCCAGAGTGCATCGTGCAGCCCTGCCCGACACAGATCCGGGCAAGCGGTGCTTGAGATGAAGGGCCCAGCGGAGGGGTGCTTGAGAGGAAGGGCCCAGCAGAGCGGTGCAGAGACGGCGGTGCCCAGCGGAGCGGTGCTTGAGAGGAAGGGCCCAGCGGAGCGGAGCTTGAGATGAAGGGCCCAGCGGAGCGGTGCTTGAGATGAAGGGCCCAGCAGAGCGGTGCTTGAGAGGAAGGGCCCAGCGGAGCGGTGCAGAGACGGCGGTGCCCAGCGGAGCGGTGCTTGAGAGGAAGGGCCCAGCGGAGCGGTGCTTGAGATGAAAGGCCCAGCGGAGCGGTGCTTGAGAGGAAGGGCCCAGCGGAGCGGTGCTTGAGAAGAAGGGCCCAGCGGAGCGGTGCTTGAGAGGAAGGGCCCAGCGGAGCGGTGCAGAGACGGCAGTGCCCTGTTCAGCGGTGCATGTTTTGAAGGGCCCTGTTCAGCGGTGCTTGTCTTGAAGGGCCCTGCTCAGCGGTGCTTGAGACGGCGGTGCCCTGTTCAGCGGTGCTTGTCTTGAAGGGCCCTGTTCAGCGGTGCTTGTCTTGAAGGGCCCTGTTCAGCGGTGCTTGAGACGGCGGTGCCCTGTTCACTGGTGCTTGTCTTGAAGGGCCCTGTTCAGCGGTGCTTGTCTTGAAGGGCCATGTTCAGCGGTGCTTGTCTTGAAGGGCCCTGTTCAGCGGTGCTTGTCTTGAAGGGCCATGTTCAGCGGTGCTTGTCTTGAAGGGCCCTGTTCAGCGGTGCTTGTCTTGAAGGGCCCTGTTCAGCGGTGCTTGTCTTGAAGGGCCATGTTCAGCGGTGCTTGTCTTGAAGGGCCCTGTTCAGCGGTGCTTGAGACGGCGGTGCCCTGTTCAGCGGTGCTTGTCTTGAAGGGCCCTGTTCAGCAGTGCTTGACTTGAAGGGCCCTGTTCAGCGGTGCTTGTCTTGAAGGGCCATGTTCAGCGGTGCTTGTCTTGAAGGGCCCTGTTCAGCGGTGCTTGTCTTGAAGGGCCATGTTCAGCGGTGCTTGTCTTGAAGGGCCCTGTTCAGCGGTGCTTGAGACGGCGGTGCCCTGTTCAGCGGTGCTTGTCTTGAAGGGCCCTGTTCAGCGGTTCTTCACATGTGTCACCAGGGCACCAGATCTGGCCAATGTTTGGAGTTCACTCGCCATCCGACTTCTCGCTTGCGGGGCCCTCCTGTGCTGGAGTCCTGGGCCCGTGGGTGTCCTCCTTCACACCCGGAATGGGGGTGGTGGGGGCCCTCCTGGGCAGCTCGCCTGCTGCCGGACTTGTCGGCCGTGCTGCCCTTGCCATCCTTCCCTGATCCTCTGTGGCCCTTGCCTCCCTTTGTCGATGGGCCAGGTGGCACCCCACTTCCTGACGGTGCCAGGGTAGTGCCTTTGGAGGCTGCCGTCTCTGGCCTCTCGCGCCAGGCCTTGCCTTTCTTGGATTTCTTCCCAGGGGGTGGGCTGGCTGTCCCTTTACTGCTGGCAGATGTAGCTGCCCTTGAAGGTGGTGGACTCCAATACCCCTGGACTATGGTCCTTGTAGGTCCAGGGGTTGTGGTGGCTGAGGTGCTGATTGGACTCTTACGAGATGGAGGGGGTGGGTCAGGTGATGGAAAGAGGTTAATTTTGGACAGGTAAAAAACTTTTTAGGAGCAGCAGGAAGGGTAGGTGCAGTGGGTATGGGAGTGGAGGAAGAGGAAGTGGTTGTAGGAGAGTCAAGTGTGGTGTCTTTGGGTGCAGGTGCTTGTGCTGGAGGCTGTCGTGAGGTGGATGGCTGTTGGGTGGGTGGCTGCCTGCGTTTGTGTGGTTTGGAAGAGGGGGTGACAGACACAGTGGGAGAGGACCTAGGGGACGTGTAAATGGCAGTGGGGGTGGTGACTGCACGTGTGCGGAGTGTTCTGGTGGGTGTGCTGGTGATGGACGTAGTGGCTGATGATGTTGTGCATGCAAGTGTGAGTGGAGACATCACAGGGAGGGAGGAGGGAGATGAGGAGGAGGGGGACACAGAGGAGGCAGTGGCTGTTGGCATGTCTGCATGTGGCTGTTGCTTGTGTGAATTCTTGTGGGATGTGTGGTGCTTATGTCTGGATGAGCTGCCCTTGGGTGTTGAGGTGTGTGCAGGCTGGTATGTAGGTGTGTCTGGGATAGGCAGAGGAACAGGGGAGTGAGACTGGGTTGAGGAAGTTGGAGGAGGGAGGCAGGAGACAGGGACAATGGCTGCCGTCAGTGCTGAGGCCAGAGCGTTGAACGATCGCTGATGGGCAGCCTGACCCGAATGCATTGCTCCGGTACACCTCCCTTTCTACACCCTGGATGGCATTCAAAAGGGTAGACTGCCCAACAATGAGCGTCCTGAGGAGGTCAATGACCTCCTCACTGAGGGCAGCAGGGGTAACTGGGGCAGGGCCTGAGGTGCCTGGGGCGAAGGAGATGCCCGCCTTTGTGTGCGAGCGGGCATGGGGCGAACGCTGAGGGGCTGCTTTGAGGGTGGAGCTGGTGCGCTGGGTGGTGGCTGTACCTGTTGTTGCGGTGGGCACGGATGTTGCCGCCACCACAAGGGAGCTCCCTTCGGAGGACGTGTCTGTGTCGCTGATGTCTCCACGTGTCCCCGTTGAGGAGCTCCCCTCGCCCTCCGTCTCACTGGTGAACTCCGAGTCGGTTGCATGGCCCTCTGGGCCATGTGAGATGCAGCTCCCTCGTGCTCCGATGCCACTTCTCCTCCGCCTGATGATGCTAATGCACACATGTACAGGAAGAACAGCAAAAAAGGGGGGGGGGAAATAAAGACATGTTGAGTGCATGCATTGGCAACACAGTTGGCGGAGAGGACAGACACAGAAGCCCCCTGCACTACGCCGCGCACTTGGGGTACACTACTCAATCATTGGGACTTGGCCTACAAGCCTATGGACGACAATTGCACACATAGGTGACACAGGGCCATGGATAGCTGTACTTGGCACCCTACAGAGGTGGGGGGCGGGGGCACAGGGCCATGCCTTACGGAGGGGCCTAGCCTACAGAAATCGCCCTGGCCTAGGGATACCCACAGCCCTCCTCCCCCACCCAGACACCTCCACTGTGCGCTAAGATAGCAGAATGTGCTGGTACTCACCCCTTGTGTCTGCTGTGATGTCCTCACGCGCCTATCCAAATCTGGGTAGGCCACCGCCAGGATCTGGGACATCAGGGGGGTCAATTGACGAGTGGCACCCCTCCTACGTTGGGAGGCCATCCCCAGCAGAGCCTCCGCAGTCTTCCTGCTCCCGCAGCGCATGTCCTCCCACCTCTTGTGGCAGTGGGTGCCCCGTCTGTTGTGGACCCCCAGGGTCCGGACGTCCTTGGCGATGGCACGCCAAATGTCAATTTTCTGATGGGCGCTGACCTATGTGACATGTACAGGGAGAGAAAATAAAATGTCATCATTTTCTGCATGCTCTATGTGAGTGGCCCCCCCTCCCCACCCTTGCCATATGGCACATGCTCTCATCTGTCGTTTGATGCATGCCTCATTCGCTCCCCTCCCCACCATCGTTCATTCACCCCACTCAACCCAGGCATTGGCCATAAAGCATGGTCCCACGGTACTTACCTGTTGGTCTGGAGGACCGTAGAGTAGTGCATACTGGGGGAGGACCCCATCCACGAGTTTCTCCAATTCTTTAGAGTGAAGGCAGGGGCCCTTTCCGCAGTCGCAGCAGCCATTGTCTCTTCCAGACCGAGGTCACAGCAGCACTTGCAGTATAGGTCCTCTCCTGTGGATGATCAGGTCTCGAGTGATTAAGCAGATAGAAAATGGTCGTCACGCCCGCGGCAGTGCGTACCGCGACCGCCGGCGCACTTCTTCATTGGCTCCTAAAACCCATAGGGTTCAATGTTAACCAATGCGGCTTTGCACCGCGGTCTTCGACCGCCTACCGCCACGGTGTGCCATGCCAGCGCATTGACCTTACATCCCATTGTCGCACTTCACAGGTCAGGCAGCCGCCATTTCAAGGGCCCACATGGCTTAATTCCTACTGCGTCACACATACCTAGGCCTTGCATCGACACTCATACAAGCCATTCACTGCATAGAGAATCGTGTACTGTGCATGCTGTGGGAACGTACCTGTGAGTTGCTTGACTCTGTGCTCCATGTTGTCCTTCCTAGGCACCGTCCGCTGGGACTTGCGAGGAGATGGAGGAATGTTCACGTGTACAGACCGCTGGTGGAACTGTCGACAATGGAAGAAAGACATGTCATATTAACATACCGGCTTGACCGGGCCACTATACAGGAACTGTGTGCCCAGCTGGAGCCAGACCTGATGTCACCCATCCACCAACCCACAGGGATTCCCCCTCTAGTGCAGGTTCTGTCAGTACTCAATTTTTTGGCAAGTGGGTCATTTCAATTAACAGTGGCCATTTCATCAGGGATGTCTCAGCCTGTGTTTTCAAAGGTGTTGTCCAGAGTGTTGTCTGCCCTGATTAAATACATGCGGAGCTACATTGTTTTCCCTGAGGTGGGCGATTTGGCTACAGTGAAGGGTGATTTCTATGCCCTTGGACATATTCCCAACATCATTGGTGCCATTGATGGGACACATGTGGCTTTGGTCCCCCCCAGCAGGAGTGAACAGGTGTACAGGAACAGAAAAAGTTATCATTCGATGAATGTCCAGGTGGTCTGTTTGGCTGACCAGTACATCTCCCATGTAAATGGCAAGTTCCCTGGGTCAGTGCATGACGCGTACATCATGCGTAATAGCAGCATCCCTTATGTGATGCAACAACTACAGAGACACTGTGTGGCTAATTGGTGACTCTGGTTACCCCAACCTGTCGTGGCTACTGACCGCAGTGAGGAATCCCAGGACCAGGGCAGAGGAACGGTACAATGAGGCCCATGGGCGTACTAGGAGGGTGATCGAGCGGACCTTCGGCCTCCTGAAGGCCAGGTTTAGGTGCCTGCATATGACAGGTGGATCCCTAATGTACTCACCGAAGAAGGTGTGTCATATCATCGTGGCCTGCTGTATGCTTCACAACCTGGCTTTGCGACGCCAGGTGCCTTTCCTGCAGGAGAATGCTCCAGATGGTGGTGTAGTAGCAGCTGTGGAGCCTGTGGAGAGTGAAGAGGAGGAAGACGACGAGGATGACACAGACAACAGGGACACAGTAATAGAGTAGTATTTTCAATAACACACCGGTAAGAATCAACACCGGCATTTTACATTTACTTACAGTCTCCTGCCTCTCTACTGTCTGTCCTATTCCCCCAGTGTATGTTAACTGAGTTGTGACTTTCCCTTCCAATTTCAGAGATGTGGGCCCCACTGCGTGACCTCTGCTTTGTTTGCCCATGGACTACAGCTGTGTGACAGTGGTATGTTGTCATCAGAATGTAATTTGACATTTTGCAACGGTTAAGTCTAATACATTTGTTCAAAATACAGGCAGACTCCAGATCATTTTTGTGCAATAAGTGTTTTTATTAAAGTGCTGAATTTAGGGATATGGTTTAAAAATCGGTGATGGTTGATGGTGGACGAATGTCCATGGCAGAGTCCAGCTTTTCAGTCTCACAGGTGCATTGTCCATATGCCTGTGGAAGGTGGAGCAGGGGCAGTTTAAGGTTGGATAGGGTGACAATGTGGGACAGTGGGATGACATTAGGGGGTATCCTTTCCTGGTGGGGGTCTTGGCATCCTACTCTGTCTTCTTCCTAGATCTCAGGGCCCGCTTGCGGGGTGGTTCTCCTTCTGCAGGGGGTGGGGTTCTGGTGGCCTGTTGTTCTTGTGTGGGGGCCTCCTGTCCACTAGCGCCGGCGGAGGTGGTAGCCTGTTCTTGGTCCATGCTAGTGACAGGGGCCCTTTGTGGTGCCACAGTCTCCCGCAATGTGGTGACAATCTGGTTGAGAGCCACGACGTCATCGTCTCCTGGGAGTGGTGGTAGGCTCCCATGATGGAGGAGAGGGCCTCGTGGAGGAGAGTGGGTTCCCTGGGCCTGTCCCCCCCCTGTCGCACAGCAGCCCTACCAGTTCCCCTGTTTCCCTGGGCCTCTGTCCCCTGGACCTGCCCCCAGCTCCCTGTTGTTGTTGGGGTGGTGGGTTAGCCTGGGTGCCCTGTAGTGGTGGACACACCGCTGATTGGCGTGTCCTGGAGACAGAGGCATGGGCCCGCTGGGTGGGATCTGTGCTGATGTTCCCAGAGGGGGGTAGATCTCCTGTGGCTGTGTGAGGGGAACCGACTGTCCCGAGGTCCCCGATGGGCCGGGCTAGTCACCTGGGTCCAGGGAGACAGAGCTGCTGTCATCACTGTGGGCCTCTTCTGGGGGTGAGATGGACATTTCTGGACCCTCCTGGGCAGTGTGGTGGCGTTCGGGTCCTGCAGGGGTATAAGAGTATGGTTATTGCTTCTGTGTGTGCCATATCGTACAATGGATGGGTGCCCGTGTACCCCAGTGCAGGCATTTCCTTGTGGGGGCTGTAGTGACGGTGGTTTGTGGGGGAGATGGGTATGTGCAGTGGGCATGCTTAGGTGATGGGTGTCCATGGTTTGTGGTAGCATGCAGGGTTTGGTGTTGGGATGGGTGGGTTGTGATGGTGAGACATTAGCAAGGAGGATGTGTGATGGGGGTGGGGGGTGAGGGTGGGGGTATGAGTTGGCATGCTGGATGGGGTGGGGGGATGAAGTAGTGAAGATAAGTCTTACCAGAGTCCATTCCTCCAGCTACTTCTGCGAGTCCCTCAGGATGCAGGATGTTCAAGACTTGCTCCTCCCATGCTGTAAAATCTGGGGGTTGAGGTGGGGGTCCGCCGCCAGTCTTCTGCACCGCGATGTTGTGTATGGATACCATGGAACGCACCTTCCTCCGTAGGTCGTTCCACTGCTTCCTGATGTCGTACCGATTTCGTGGATGCTGTCCCACAGCGTTGACCCTGTCCACTATTCTTTGCCATAGCTCCATCTTCCTGGCAATGCTGGTGTGCTGCACCTGTGTCCCGAAGAGCTGGGGCTCTACCCGAACTATTTTCTCCACCATGACCCTGAGTTCTGCGTCTGAGAACCTGGGGTGTCTTTGAGGTGCCATGGAGTGGTGTGGATGAGGTGTGAGGTGGAATATGTGTTGATGAGTGTGGTGGTGTGTGGTGTTTTGTGCGTGGATGTTGTGTGGGTGATGGTGTATTGTGCCTCTGTGTGATGGTGTTCTCTATTCTGTGCTGTCTCTCTCTGGCCTTCTCTCGGTAATTGTGGTCGTAGGGGTTTGTGGGTGATGTGGGTGTGTGTTTTATATTGTATTGGGTGTGTGGGAGTGGTGTGTGTATGTGGATCAGGTGTGTGTATTTCAAATTGTCCAATGTGGTTGTGTTTTGTAAGTGTGTGTGTATTTTGGCCGCGGCGGTGTGTACCGCCAATGGAATACCACGGGTGAAAGACCACCGCGTGGATTCGTGGGTCGGAATGGCATGGGCGTTTCTCTGTTGGCATGACGGTGGAGGTTTGGTCATCGCCAGTTTTTCGCTGCCCTTTGATGTGGCGGACTTTTGTGGATGTCGGGATTTTGGCGGTTTGCCTTTTGCGGGTCAGAATGACCGTGGCGGTTTACCGCGACCGCGGCGGTGTTGTGGCGGTCTTCTGACCGGCGGTAAGCGCCTTTTACAGCCGAGGTTGGAATGACCCCCTATGTTACAGAACTTGGAGAGGTCCTGGCTGTCCTGGACATCCCAGCCTCAGAAGCTCAACAACTCGAGAATGGCCTAGGTAAGTCAAGAAGCAGTACTAGCGAAACTCAAAACACGAGCCTTTGGCTTTCCCAACGTTGTCCATACTAACACTGGAAATGCTGATCCACTATTATCAGACACCTATCCTTCAAGACTGCCCTCCAAAAGTTGGCTTTGTACCCACTCATGACAGAGTGGAGGGAGCTGCTGAGGGATGAAACAGTCACAACATGACAGAGAGCTCGCTACTAAGGGTTTTTTTTTTCTAATGTTTGCAGAGTGCCTTAAGTAAATATGCTTCTCTAGAGCACCATTAGCAGTTTTTGACCTCTTCACCTGCCATGATGTATCTCTACTCACACTCTGCTTGGGATTTGGGACTTGTTGTCCCATTTGTTACCGTTTTGAGGTATTGTTTTTTTGGTTTCAGGTATATGGATGCCAACCTTTAGTAGGGGTGCAGGAGGGAGAAGTGGGAGATAACGATAACATGGGTTTCAGGGGAGGAGGTGTGGACAGGATGGACGGGTTGGAGGAGGAGTCTGTTGAGACGTCACCTTGGGAATGAGACAGCAAGGCACATTACTTAATGCATCATGGTAATCAGTACACTCACATAGAATATTAAGGGCCTGAATTCACCAGCTTAGTGCCACAAACTGTGAAAATATCTACTGGATCAGCACCACAATGTAGTGGTGCTACAGGAGACACATCTCAAACGTGATGAGAACCACAGATTAAGCCTTAAAGCTTATCCCACACTGGATAAGTCCTCCGCATCCACAAAACATAATGGTGTGACGATTTTGTTCCATTCATCTCTAAAGTTTTTGCCTGAAGGGTATAAAAGTGATAATGAGGTGAGGATTATTCTGGTGAAGGGTCGCAGCAGAATGGCTACCTTTGCTTTTGTCTTTGCCCCAACACTGACCATGTCCCAAAGGTACATTCAGTTTTGTCTTTATTAGGTGGCTTTGCAGAAGGTGAGATCTTCGTAAAAAGGATTTAAACCCCACATGGACCTCTGGACTAGATAGCATATACACCCATAGATCAACTACAGGAAGCTTTCCCAAAGTGCTGAAATAGGCAGTACATACATTGGGACTGATGGATGCCTGAAGAACACTCCACCCCCAACTCCTGTGATTACACAATCTTCCCACATTCACACCAAACATACTCCTGATTAAATTATGTATTCATTAGCCAACCCCTTACCCAGGACCTGAAGATGGTGACAATTCACCCAGTCACTGTCTCTTACCATGCGCCGGTGTTGGCAACATTAGACATGAGCATCTCACCACCAAGATATTGCTGTTGGTTCTTCCCCAGCTCCCCTACAAAGGATCGCCTTTTTAGGGATGACCTGAGGAAAGCCATTAGGGAGTATTATCAATTAAACAATCCCCAAAACACTACTCCCTCTAACAGCTGGAACACATTTAAAGTAGTACTCCAAGGCACATGCATTTCCATACTCTCAACACTTAACAAACAAAGGGTGAAATATCAATTGGCACTTGAAAAAGCTTAAAAAGTCCCATAAAGCAAACCCAGCACTAATAGTCACCACACTACGGGGGAGACTTAATGCCATTTACACTAACAGAGCAAAATGGAGACTCTTTTAGGTCTCAAACACATGTCCTATGAACTGGGTAACAAGGTGGGATCACACCTGGCGTAGCAACTCAGAGTCGGTGCGAAATGGAATATATTGGGGATATCAAAAAGGCATTGAGTGAACTAGTGACCTCCGATAAGTGAAGGGCCAAATATTTGTCAGCTTTTACAAAAGGCTCTACACAGCTAAACATACCAGTTCCCAAGTCCAGCTCGACTGCCTCCCATGGGTGACTACATCCCAAAATGAGATACTGGGAGGGCCTATTTGCGAAGAAGAGGTCCAAATGGCTAGTGCATCCTTGAAACTCCATAAGTCACCGGGGTCCGATGGCCTCATAGTCCAATTTTATAAAACATTCAGCTCTGACCTAGTGCCCCTTCTGACCACTCTTTTCAATCACATAGCCGTGTCAGGTGCGGTCACTCCCTCCATGAGTGAGGCACTGTTATCGGGTATCCCAAAGCAGGGTAAAGACCTCCAACTCCTGTAGCTCATACACGCCCATTGCACTACTTAATCATGACTATATTAAACAAATTGGCTTCCAGGCTGGACGAAATGATGTCGGACTTGATTCAACTTGATCAGTCTGGCTTTATCAACAGAAGACAGATGCACCACAAACTGAGAGGGATGCTTCACCTAGTCAAAAAAGCCACTAAGAAAAATATTCCTGCAGTATTGCTAAGTCTTGATGCTGAGAAGGTTTTTGACCAAGAGGATTGGCCCATCTTATTTTACACACTGAAGCACTTGCGAGCAATTCATAGCAATGATTCAGGCCAATTACGCAACACATCCATCTAGGATTTTGGCTAATGGCTTGCGCTCTGAGCCTTTCCACCTAGAGATGGGGCGAGACAATGATGCCCCCTCTTCCCATTCTTGTTTGTTCTCAGTAACAAACCCCTAGTGGCCAAAATACGTTCAACGCCCAACATCAGAGGTCTTACCTTTGGATCTCTAGAACAATATAGAACACATCAGTGAATAAGGTGATTTTAACAACCATCTCTCCCCTGCCCTCACTAACAGCTCTCCTGGAGGGATTACACCAATTTGAAGAGGAAGCAGGCTTTCAAATTAACTTGACTAAATCTTTCCTACACAACCTGATGCTTTCCAACACCAACATGGAGAGCCTGGTGGTCTCCACACCCTTCCAATTGTCTAAAAAAAACATCACTTATTTCAACATCAAAATCACTCCTAAGCTAGCAGATCTGTATTGTGCAAACTTCCCACCGCTCCTGAAACAACTGAAGGCTGACCTTAAACGATGGGCGCCTATGTATCTTTCCTGGCTCAGAAGCATGCATGTCATCAAGATGTTGGTCTTACCAAGGGTTCTAGATCTTTTTCCGAGTCTAACCATAGTGTTAGATCATGAGTTCCTGGTGACTCTGAAAACATGGCAGAATCACAAAGCTTGCTTACCATTCACATTGCTCCGAACTCACAAAAGATGCAGGTGGTTTGGCACTTCCAGACTTTCAACTCCACTCTAAAGCAGGATAATAACGAGGATTTCACAGTGGTCACTCTGAATCGGACAAGTGCTGGTTTCTTATGGCTAAAGCGATAGTGGGAGATTTATATGGGACTTATTATGGAAGATGAAGGCAGACCTCCCACCCAATGCATACTTGAACACCCCCACAAAACAACCCATAAAGTTTACGACGAGGTGATTAAGGTTGCAGGAGGGACTACTTTTCCTTCTCCTTTTACACTGATACCCTATAATAGTTTTCCATCCAGCTATTCTACTAGGCCTTTTTGGTACCTGGAGGGAAGGGGGCAGTCTCACCATGTCCAATCTTTTTCATAATTGGGACATCTTACCTTCTGGACACTGCCAGTAGAACTTCCACCTTCCAGACTCAGAACATTACCACCACACACAATTGAAAGACTGGGCACTCCACCCTGATGTCAGACTAGACGTTACATGAGATCTTACCCACGTTGAACAATTTGTTCGGCGGATGGGAACCTCCCGGGGAACTATTCCTTCTTTTACCTTAAATTGCTCACTACGCTTCCTGCCTCACAGCCGCACAACGTCACTTTCTGGAAATGCATTCTCTAGGAGGAAACATCTGAAGCAAAGGACTGCAAAATATAGAGGAACATTATGAAATGCAATCACTATCTAGGAATGAGAGAGGCACATTCTAAAATACTATTTACTGGTACCTGTATCCCAATAAGCTGAAAAAAATATTTCCCAACACTTCTGACATGTTAGAAGGATTTTCGGTTCCTAGATGATTTTTGCCAAATATGGTGGGACTGCCTGACGATCCGTCCATTGTGGACTGAGATCCTTGCCCAAATCAAAGGCATACTGGGATGTCCGATCCCTGATACTCCAGGATTTGCACTATCGGGTCTGCATGACAACACCCTCAAACACCAAACTAAAGGTGATGGAGCCATAATGTGTTTGTGCCTGGGCGTGGCTAAACTGGTGCTGGCCATGGCTTAGAAGAGGAAAGAGGCTCCAGCGCTGACACAGTGGCATACCAGCTCATGGCACGCTCTCACAATGGAAAGAATGGCAGACAATTTCCTGGATGTTTTTAAAAACGTTTATTTGTTTGTGGGCCTTTGGTGTATTACCTCTCCAGAGGATTGCCGTTAATTGCTTGCACCACACATACTAGGGCGCTCCATCTCTTCCAATTATAAAGGTGGAAAAAGGGGCCCCCTTAGACAAAGATTGTGTCTTCCTCCGACGATTGACACTTGACTGCAGTCTCCAGACGTCTTATAGTTTGACCAAAGCTGTGTGACATCCATGTACCTTATTTAACTTTTTTCCATTCCTCTGTCTCTTCTTCTTTTTCTGACCCTCTTCTTTTGTTGTGGAGATGGGTGTTTTTTTTACTACTTAGAGGGAAGGGATTCTACAGGAACTGTTAATAGCTAAATAAGTTTGGCTTGGCAGTCATTTTAATACATAACTGTAATGTTTTAAAAGTTATCAAGCTTTACAATAGACACTGTTCACTACAACAGTATAAGTGGCATAATGATGGGCTATATAAAGCCCATCTTGCTGTTCCTTATTATATATGCAAAGTTCAACAAAAACAGTTTTGACAAAAATATATTTTCATTCTAAATATTAATGTTAATAAATTTTTATATTTTTGCAAATGGAGAGCAACATAACGAGTAACAGTATTATTATATCTGAAATAAAATTAAAACACTTGTTTTGAATATAGTAAAATAAAACATATATTTTTTATTTTAAATGTGAAAACAAATCATACCTAAATTTAAAGAATTAAGGGGGTCATTCCGACCCCGGCGGGCGGCGGGTGCCGCCCGCCGGGCGGAAACCGCTCAAAGACCGCATCGCGGTCAAATGACCGCGGGGGTCATTCTAACATTCCTGCTGGGCCGGCGGGCGATCTCCAAAAGATCGCCCGCCGGCCCAGCGGGAAAGCCCCTGCAAAGAGGAAGCCGGCTCCGAATGGAGCCGACGGATTTGCAGGGGTGCGACGGGTGCAGTGGCACCCGTCGCGATTTTCAGTGTCTGCAAAGCAGACACTGAAAATCTTCATGGGGCCCTGTTAGGGGGCCCCTGCACTGCCCATGCCTGTGGCATGGGCAGTGCAGGGCCCCCCAGGGGCCCCACGACACCCGTTCCCGCCATCCTGTTCCTGGCGGTAAAAACCGCCAGGAACAGGATGGCGGGAAGGGGGTCGGAATCCCCATGTCGGTACTGCAAGCAGCGCCGCCATGGAGGATTCTCTGGGCCCGGGGTAAACCGGCGGGAAACCGCTGGTTCCAGAATGGCCCTGGAAGCACTGCCAGCCTGTTGGCGGTGCTTCCGTGGTCCCCGACCGCCAGGGTCGGAATGACCACCTATATGTTTTATTATATATTGAAAGGTTAACATTGATGTTAAGAGTTACTTAAAACTAATTAAATGATATATCATAAATAATTATTTTACATTCATTCTTTGAATTTTAAAAGGTTAATAAAAGATTCTGAAATAAAATAATAATTAGTTTTGTTTAGACACTATTTTTTAACAATATATAATATTTTTGTCTACAATATTTACATTAAAATATTTTATGTATATATCATTTTATAACAATATAATTGCTAGGAACTCTATTTATATAGTTAAATAGTTAGTTTCTATAATTATTTTTAACATTAGATTCTATGGGAGTTATACTTCAAGTCCTTCCTGCTGATACGTTCGGTGTGGTGGTATTGCAGTGACCATTGGTGGTGCTAACCTTACTCAAGATCTGAGGTGGAGTATATGAAGGAACAGTGATTTTTTTGTGGTAGTAAATATGGCATTGCATTTTGTTAATAAGAATAGGCTTACTCTTTTGTGGTTGAGTGTATGTCATTCCCTAAACCCCTCCCTTCACCCTTCCTTACTTTTCCCAAAACCCTTGTCCATTAGTAGTATGTATTACCCCAGTCCCTCCCACATTTTCAACTAAAACAAATGTGTATGTGTGTGACAATCTCCGCAAAGGAGGTAAAGATCTTCACACAGAAAACAAAAGAGAAGCAGAGGCGTGCACCTCGGAACATCATTTTGTGAATAACATTTTGTAGTACGCTAGTAGCAATCTAGCCATACTACTAAAGATACTGCAAAATGCAGTTTGTGACTAGGCCCCTTTATTTGATGGATTTTATATGAGTAGACAACCTATTATGAGCTAATTTCCCCCTTTTTTGGCTATAACAGTAAGCTTACTAGCTATATCAAAGACTGATTATTTATTCATTTCTGCTTCACATCCTATAAAAGATTAATGAGCCCAAGCCACTAAAAGGTTAATTTCTCATCCATTTGTTTCCTCTGTGTAAAGGTATTTATTTTTTCTCCAAATTATTTTCCTGCTATTTATTGCTTATGACCATTCTACGTGGTATTTAAATCCTGGCATAATTGACATCTTTATCCAGTCATAGTGTTTCAATCAACATTACTTTGAATTGCCCTAATGTACGTCTCTCTGCTTCTTGCCATACCTACCAGGAGGTTCAGCGCAGGTTAATCTAGTAATTCGAGGGTTCTCCTTAACAAAAGTTTTGATCATACCTTAAGGTGGCCAGTCGTCCACCCCAAATAATAATCCAATTTCCTGCAGAAATCAATGTAGGGCTTCTGGTGATTTTGAACACCATAATTACCACCAAATCCACAAAGCAAATGCTACCCATTACCTCTGTGACCAAGCTGGTGAATTGAAAACGACCAGTATTTTTTTGCATGTAATGGCAACCCTTCTCAGGAGCAGAGAAAAGGTTTAATTATTTTCAGAGGTGGATGCTCAGCAGCCTTCTGGGAACACAAAAAGTATCAGAAGCAAATTTGGCAAAACACAAAACACAAATGCCTCCTGTTCACCCCTGATTCTGTGTCCTTTTCAGTCTCTGGGCCTGTAACAGATGTCCCTATTGTTCCCTGATTCTTAGCTCGCTCTGTTCTCTCGGACTTTAACAAATGTTTCTAGCATGCAAATTGAATCTTTTCCTACTTAGTACACTTTGGCTTAATACATTTTTGCACTAACCATGTTTTAAAAGAGTGGACATTACCACAAATAAAAAAAAGAATTGACTTTACAAAGTTTTACTGGTTTGCTGCTGCTGCATTCACCCCACTGAAGTGGAGAAAAATAATTTACAATGGCGTGCTGGTCACCATGTGTGCTGTTTCTGAATGTGGGAGCCATTCTAGAATTGTAAACTAGTGGTGTAGTATGTAGAATAGCACTTCAGGAGGGTTAACACATTGACGGTAAACATGTTGGCCATTTTGCCATGTGTAATGTATCATTACCATTCCTATTTGGCCACCACACTGAATTGCGACTGTCTTGGATCAGTAAAACATTGGTACATGATGTGCATAATTTCAAGATGGCTGCTTCATTTAGAATCAGTAAGTGTATGTCTGGGGAACAGCATATTTTAGCACTGAATCTGAAAAATAGATACTGCAAAAAAAATAAAAAACAATTACCTTCTACATGTCTAATGTAGAAAATAGAATGTGTCCTGAGCCAAAGAAGCAAATGTCTGAATAAGACTGACCCAAAGCCCACTATATGTTTATTTAATATTACATTTTTTGGGTAGAAAGAATTTGACTGACGTTTTTCATATTAGCATTAAAGAGAAACATATCTAGCATGTGGCCCAATACCTTGTATGCTGCCCACTACACCCTGCCTTTTCAGCCATCAGCACATTGCAATATAGGACTGGTAGACTGGGTTTAACACAGTAGTGATAGGATAATGTGTGTTTATGCAGTGCCAAAACAGTAATAAAGTCAAAATACTAAGCAATAAAACCTCCAAATCAATTTGGAAAAATATAGTAAAAATTCATTTTAAATAAATGACACCAAAATAATGGGCGATCATAGAGCCGAAAGCCACAAAGCACCAATACTAGTAAACAGTCAAGGTAGATTGTGATTCATGTGCAATTTGAGGCTGACCACGATGGATCCCTGGTGGTTACTCCAATCAGGAGATTTTATCTTGTGACTCAAAGCCTGATTTAGAACTTGGTGGAGGGTAATACTCCATCACAAACATGATGGATATCCAGTCCTCCGTATTAAAATTAAAATCCCATTATGTTTTATGGGCATCATAATACAGCAGACAGAATATCCGTCACCTTTGTGACAGAGTAATCCACCTCCCAAACTCTAAATCAGGCCCTTAGTCTTATTTCTTTCCAGGTGTTACCTAACATTTGTTTGTGACGAGGAAGGCCCCTCTGAACTAAATTAAGATCCTCGGTCCACCACACCTAATCTTCAAGTTTGAGATAATGGGAGCAGTTTTCACACCTCAATAGATCTATTCAGCCACTGGGATACTGCTGGAGAGCTAATAGAGATTAGCCTCCAGGAGCTTCAGGCAGGAAATAGGTAACGTTCTAAAAAGTTACCTTTCCTTAATATTTATTAAACGTTCATCTTTTCCATTAGTTTGGATGTTTAATAAATAATAAAAACAGTGGTTTTATCATATTTCTAGCTAGCGCCAATTCAGGGAGAGCAGAATTGGTATTTAATCTCACTTCCTATGGGTCAGCCAAAGTTTCCTACAGTGAGAACAGCTTTTGGGTGATAGCCAGTATAAGTATATTACATTTAAACTTCTGCATATCCTACTGCTGAATACCCTGCACCCAGCCTTGTGAGCTGCAAGGCCAACATAGGGGTGACCTATTAATATTTAAAATAAAGGTTGTTGCCTGTTAAAACATTTTTTTTAACTGGTTGCATCGCAGATTTGACCTTGTAACAGCCTACACCAGGTAGGCGTAAAGTTATGTTGTCCACTGTTGTGGATGGCACAATAGATGCTGCAGTCCACAAGTTTAATTTAAGTTCTAGGCCCTGGGTGCACGTTTACCACCATATGCAAGGGACCATAGGCAAGTAACATGTGTTATGTAGTGAATAATAGTAATCTTGGGGGACATCACAAAAGATGGTCATATCCTACAATTTGCCTTCAAATATCATTTGTAAACAAAATTGTGAAACTCTGTGATTCAAAACACAATTTTTGGCTTTAGTTTCTAGTAAAACAAATTAGATTCTACAAGCAGAATCCTAAGTGATCTTATCCAAAACCATTTTTAAAAATAACCTGATCCACTGCTCAGAACCAGATTCACTGGTCAAAAGCAATTAGATTTTAGAGATAATGTAACTAACACACATTTAAAAGAAAGCTAAACATTGTGAAATTATAAGGCACAACTGCATGAACTACATTATTAAGTAATCAAATCAGACCTTAGACACAAATTGTGCAAACTATTTAGGGTAATTGCATAGAATGTAATTGCGCAATCGGAAGGATGTGTGATTTGATTTATTTATCAAAACAGAACAATACAATAGATGCTTAAAAAAAGCAAAATGATGTTTACCTTTTTAAAAATATTTTTAAGATTGTTTTATTGGGATTTTACACAACAGAAAAATTAAATAACATAAATAAAAAGAAACAGTACATTGCATTGTACCATCAAAACAAGTGGGAACAGTAATTTAGGATTTAGCATGAGGAATTGGTCCACATTTATAAAAGTAGAGGATAGAGATAAGTGTATTTGTTTGCGATGGTGAGGTGAGCTTATTCAGTGTATGTTTTGTGATGGAGCAGTTTTGATGTTGTTGTAAATAGTTACGGTACCTCAATTGTAGATGAATGAGACAGAGTAAAAGAGCAGAGAAGAGAGAGGAGAAGAAAAAGCTGATAAGGGCTGAAAATTATGGAGTACATGGGAGAGTGGGTAGGGAGAGGAGGCGGTGAGAGAGTGGGAAGAGGATGGAAGAGCGGGAAAATGAGTGAGTGAATTCATGAATGATCAAGTGATCAGATGATCGTGGTTACTTGGATAAGTGAGACATAAAGTTGTCTAGTTTGCACCAGAGTTTACCATTCTTCATTGGTGTTGTCTTCAAGTATACATTTAGTGAGTTATTGGCAGTTCTGGTGAATTGGACCCATTCCCACCATGTGGGGGATAGTTTGGATGAGTCTTTCTATTCATTGAGGATGCCTTTAGGGCCAGTTGTAACTAAAATGGCCGATGGGAGGTCGTCCTCTTTGTTTACTGCCTGTTTAATGTCTTTAGGGAGGATGCCCAGTGTAATAGAGGCTAAAGCAGGAATCGGCTTCGTATGAAGTATTTGAGATATTGTATTTCTGATGTCCTGCCAGAACTTTTAGGTGGAGATGCACTCCATTAGCATGTGTTTGAAGTCTCCTGTTTCATTCTCACAGCTCCAGCATGTGTAGGAGAATTGGAGACCTAGTTTTGTCTTTTATTTGTGGTTCCTCAATCAGGGGCACCACAAGCATGTTACCACAGTGTTGTGGGGGGCTGCAAGAAGCACAGCAGCCCCTCAGGATGTTACAACTCGGTTGTCCCATCTCTACGGGGCGCTGTACAGGGACTGTCAGAAGCCTGGGAATCACCTTGAACAGTTATCTAGAGTCCCTTGCTGACTCCGGTTTGTTTCTCTTTTGGCCATGGTATATTTGTGTAGTACTACATTTGCTTCCTGGGACTGCAAATCCCATAATGCGCAGCCTGGTAGTCAGGAAATCCTGGATTCAGTTTCCCATTGTTTTCTGTGGGAGAATTCCAGTTGCTCCTTTTCACCGGATCCTCTCCTCCAGGACTTGCAAGTGTCTGAAACTACACACACCTGAGACCTCTCCTGTGCAGCCCAGCTTGGAACTGCTTATAAGCAGCCATTTCCTCAAGATCCCCGTCGTGCATTGTAGTTCGATTCCTTTGTGTTACAGACCCCTTATCAGATGGTGTTCCAGTTTTGTTCCTGTTCCTGATCTGTTCCAGCTTGAACCTGTTCCTGTTTCTCTGCCCTGCTCCTGATTGTTCCAGCCAGAGTCTGCTCCCTATCTCTTAGCCTTGTACCTGTTTGTTTCTTCCAGAGCCTGCTCCCTGTTTCTCTGCCCTGCTCCTGCCTTGTTTCAGACTGAACCTGCTCTGTTTCCCAGTCCTGTTTACTGCTCATGCCTACTCCCTGTATTCCAGCCCTGTCCTTGCCTGTTCTAGCCAGAGCCTGCTCTCAGTTTCCCAGTCCTATCTCTGTTCCAGCCAGAAGTTTGCGCACTGTTTTCAAGTCCTAATCCCACCTTTGCTTCAGCCTGACCCTGTTCCCAGTTCATGCCTCTGCCTCTTAGTTTGGTCCCTTCTGTTTCCGTTTCTTCTTGGTTATTTGTGTCTGGTAAGTGTTCTATCACTCTTCACAGGTGTATAAGTGTCCTCCTTTGTACTGTGGTTGGCTCCTGGTTTCCAGGAGGCAATTCCAGACCCCATCCTTGTCTAGTGTTATACGTTGTCTTTCGTGCCTAACAGTGACAATGTGCTATTGCTGTTTTCTCAGGAATCGCCACTGTGTTTCCAGCTGGACCCACAAGAGCGTGTCTTGTGTATGTAAGTACTATCCTTGTTTGTGCTCTAGGGTCCAGAGACAGAATCACTTCTGCTGCCTCCTTTCGTTGGGGCTGGCAGGGTGACTATCTCTAAGAGCAAACTGCGCAGAGGCATTGACATTCCCTGTCACTGTGGGAGGTTCTGCGCCCTACTCTGTGTACAACCCCAGTGTGTTTGTCCATTAGTAATCTGTTTCCTGTTTGTTCACACAAGGGTTGCTCTGCTTTTACTTTCCTGTGCCTGTCCATAGCTGTCCTTTCCGTGTATGCCTTTAGCTGCTCTTCTGACCCAGTATACTACCTCCTTAGGATATTCAGTGACTTTAAGGGGTGTCCCAAACAAAGTCCTGCTCAGATTCGCCCGGAACTGTGACACAGGATTTGTTTAAACAGTCATTAAATGCATGACCCCAGAAGAGCTTAACATTGTTTTTAAAGCACTTCAAGAGGGATATGTATGCTCTTCAGCGTAAGTGCGAGGACCCCACATGGTTGATTCTTTGGCTGCATTTTGTGCCTGACGAGTGTTAAAGAAAGACTCATCCACACATTTAGAGTTGTTTCATTTAGAAATGGTTTATTTTGAATATCTTTGAGAAAATATTTATCATGCATTGCCATGTGTGTATCATAATGATCACTTTGGAATATGACTTATTCTGGTGACCTTTTACAAAGGTAATAGGCCTGCTTCATACAGTTTGATATACTGTCCCTTTGCTAAAGCCATTAGGCCAGCTTTTTATATTTTGTTTTTCTGACTCTTTAATAATGTCAGTAGATCTGCCTTACTTAAAATGACATATCTTTATATCGTTACTTTATGAAAAAAAACGTACAGAAATTCACAGAAAAAACTGTTTAAAGTGATGTTATAATTAGGTCTAGTAATAATATCTTAGTTTACTTTAAAAAAAAAAACTCAGAACTAGACTGAAAAGGATAAAGTGATGTTATAGTTATGTGAACCCCCTCCGCCAAACTGAATTTTTGCCCATCTCAGTTAGAGTTGACCGGAGCTTCAGTTTATCAGCAAGGGTGAGTTCTCCATCTCTGTCTCTGACTGGCTATTTGACCATCCAACAGAATGAGAGTGGACGATAAAATGGCTAGTTTGCACTATCCGTCATTGCTAGGTGGTAAGGGCAGCGAAAACTGAAAAATTACCCCACACCATGGAAGACAATTGCCATGGTGATGGGGTCCTTAGTCTTTTTTATTTTCAAAAGCAAAATCCTGCTTTGGGTTTTGTTTTTGAAAATAAAAACAAAAACCAGGTTATAAGTTTGATGGACAGTACCATCGTGTTGACTGAGCAGTCTGTCAAACGTTTAATCCATTGACAGGAACCACTGTCACAGCAATTCCTTTCCAATTTAAGAGACATCATATGGGCCGGCGGACATCTCTAGATTCAGAATGGGTAAGCAAATCATGGTAATGGAATTTCTTTTTTTATAGTAAAATTGTATTAACTATTTTAATCTGTGCCCATGGGATTGATGTGTTTCCTATTTCATTTCTTTCAGGTTTGTTTCATTTTCAGATTTGACTTTTGAGTCTCTTATAGTCTTGACACCAGGTTGTGTCTTCCAATTAAGGCATAAACTTGAAAGATAATCTTTGGTAACTCCACTTCTTTCTAATTTTATCAAGTCATTGCATATCTTTGGCCTATAAGTGTATCTGCTATGGTTTCTATGTTGCCTATCAGTTTCATTCTCAGGTATATTTCATGTGAGGCCCCATGCACCTCCTGTATTTGTTTTAGAACCTCAGGTAACACACCTATTGAAGTAATGCCATATGTGGTGTTTGGTTGCAAATATGCTTCTCCATTGCTGTGGATTTGACACCATCATCATTAGGAGGCACAGACATATATTCATTATACAATGTTTTTCCACCGACGCTGAGTGAGGATAAACTAGTTCAAAAATATATGTATTATGGTCTGTGGATTAAAGGCAGTGGCCTGTGCATGTTTAGGTGTTTGAGCAGTACCTGTGACCTCAGCTTGTCACTGCTGAAGGTCCATTTCTCTAAATTGTCTGTATATCACTACTACCTCTATCCACATTTCCCTACTTTCCTTCAGTTGGTTAGTGGACCCCTATCTGGATGAGGTGTGCATGTAGCTACTGTGGATTATGTCTGTCCTGGGAGGGTAAAGGATCCCAAATATAGGGGGTGATTCTAACCCTGGCGGTCGGTGATAAAGCGGCGGCCAACCCGCCAACAGGCCGGCGGTCCAAAAAATGGAATTCTGACCCTGGCGGGAACCGCCAACAGAGACCGCCACATTAACACTCCGACCGCCACGGCGGTACAAACAAACAGCGCAGCGGTCACCGCCAACAGACAGGCGGCAGACAATGTACCGCCCACCCTATCACAACTCACCAATCCGCCACCTTTTCCGGGGCGGGAGCACCGCCGATAAAAACACGGCGGAAACAGACTACGAACGGGAAAACCCTCACCTCTATGCACTCCACGAGGACGGAGGACAGCATGGAACCCGAATTAAACATCCTACCTGCTCTCGTCTACCTGCTCATCTACCACGAGTACGAACTCCGGCGCAGACGACAACGGTGAGTACTGCACCTACGACACAGGGGAGGGGGGAGAAGGAAAGGTTACAGCACACACATATGCGACCCCCACACCCCCCCAAACTATGTACACACCAATGCAGAGCAACAAGTCACAGTGACACCACCCAAACCCCCTCGAAAAATGCAAAGACATAAATAAATTGTGAATCAAAATTTATGTAAAAAATAGCCTCTGATAACTCATGATCAAATAGCAATAAAAAAAAATAAAATAAAATAAAATATATTTTCTTCAATCGAGAAACCGAGGCAATTAGTCCTGCAAATTTGATGGCATTCTAAGTGTCCGTGGGCCAAAGTGTATAAACACAAGGGCAAAGCCCACACAGGAGACCTGAGTCCTTTGGAGAGAACACTGCAGGGGCATCTGATGACAAAACTACAGGCACCTCAGGGGGAAGGGAAGGGGGGGCACCACAGCCACATGAGTCCACGACGCCAGATCCACGAAGGGGACACCATGCCCACTGTTCAATCCTGGGGAGTGCAAAGCCACAGTCTCTCAATGTCTCTACAGTGGGTGGCTTGCCCACTGTTCAATCCTGGGGAGTGCAAAGCCACAGTCTCTCAATGTCTCTACAGTGGGTGGCTTGCCCACTGTTCAATCCTGGGGAGTGCAAAGCCACAGTCCATCAGGTGGATAACAGTCTCCACTGGTCAAGGAGGAGGCATGGTGGGCACAGTGAACCGTGAACAGTAACTCGAAACAGATCCGGCACTGTCATTGTGCCAGTGGTGCTTGACAGGAAGGGCCCAGCGGAGCGGTGCTTGACAGGAAGGGCCCAGCGGAGCGGTGCTTGAGACGGCGGGGCCCAGCGGAGCGGTGCATGAGACGGCGGGGCCCAGCGGAGCGGTGCTTGAGACGGCGGGGCCCAGCGGAGCGGTGCTTGAGATGGCGGGGCCCAGCGGAGCGGTGCTTGACAGGAAGGGCCCAGCGGAGCGGTGCTTGAGACGGCGGGGTCCAGCGGAGCGGTGCTTGAGACGGTGGGGCCCAGTGGAGCGGTGCTTGACAGGAAGGGCCCAGCGGAGCGGTGCTTGAGACGGCGGGGCCCAGCGGAGCGGTGCTTGAGACGGCGGGGCCCAGCGGACCGGTGCTTGAGATGGCAGGGCCCTGTTCAGCGGTGCTCTTCTGCACGGCGGGGCCCTGTTCAGCGGTGCTCTTCTGCACGGCGGGGCCCTGTTCAGCGGTGCTTTTCTGCATGGCGGGGCCCTGTTCAGAGGTGCTCTTCTGCATGCCGGGGCCCTGTTCAGCGGTGCTCTTCTGCACGGCGGGGCCCTGTTCAGCGGTGCCTATCTTCACGGCGGGGCCCTGTTCAGCGGGGCTCTTCTGCACGGCGGGGCCCTGTTCAGCGGTGCTCTTCTGCACGGCGGGGCCCTGTTCAGCGGTGCCTATCTTCACGGCAGGGCCCTGTTCAGCGGTGCTCTTCTGCACGGCGGGGCCCTGTTCAGCGGTGCTTGTCCAGTAATTCAAGGGAGCCAGACCTGGCCTGGACTCCCTGCTCAGTCGCCCTCCGACCGTGCAGTTGCAGGACCCTTCGGTGACGGAGTCCTGGGCCCTTTGGTGTCCTCCCTTACAGCCGGGATTGGGCTTGTGGGGCCCTCCTGCTCCGCGCTCCTGCTGGCTGACTTCTCCGCCCTGCTGCCCTTTCGCTCCTTAGAAGAGGCTCTCTGGCCCTTACCTCCCCGGGATGTTGTGGCAGGTGAAGTGGCAGAACTTTGGTCCTTGGGGGCAGCCGTGTCAGTCCTCTCACGGCGGCCCTTGACTTGCCTGGGGGGGGGCTGGCTGTCCCCTTGCTGCTGAGAGAAGTGTCACTGCTGGCAAAGGGTGGACTCCAGAACCCATGCACCACAGTGACACTCGAAGCTGGGCTGGTGGTGGCTGAGGTGCTCTTGGGACTCTTAGCAGATGGAGGGGGTGGGTCAGGGGAGGGAAAGAGGTTAAGATTGGAGAGGTAAACTTTTTTAGGACCAAGGTAAAGGGTGGGATTAGTGGTGATGGGAGTGGAGGAAGAGGAGGTGGTTGTAGGAGAGTCAGGTGTGCTGTCTTTGGGTGCAGGTGATTGTGCCGTAGGCTGTCGTGAAGTGGATGGCTGTTGGGTGGGTGGCTGCCTGCGTTTGTGTGTCTTGGAAGAGGGGGTGACAGACACAGTGGGAGAGGACACAGGGGACGTGTAAATGGCAGTGGGGGTGGTGACTGCACGTGTGCGGACTGTACTGGAGGGTGTGCTGGTGATGGAAGCACTGGCTGATGGCGGTGTGCATGCAGGTGTGAGTGTAGACGTCACAGGGAGGGAGGAGGGAGACGAGGAGGAGGGGGACACAGAGGTGGTAGTGACTGTTGGTATGTCTGCATCTGGGTGTTGCTTGGGTGAGTGTTTGTGGGATCTCTGGTGCTTGTGTCTGGATGAGCTGCCCTTGGGTGTCGAGGTGTGTGCAGGCTGGTCTGATGGTGTGGATGGGATAGGCTGAGGAACAGGAGACAGAGACAGGGTGGAGGCAGTTAGAAGAGGGAGGCTGGAAACAGGGACAATGGCTGCCGTCAGTGCTGAGGCCAGAGCATTGAACGATCGTTGATGGGCAGCCTGACCCGAATGAATGCCCTCCAGGTAGGCATTGCTCCGATGCACCTCCCTTTCTACCCCCTGGATGGCATTCAAAAGGGTAGACTGCCCAACAATGAGTGTCCTGAGGAGGTCAATGACCTCCTCACTGAGGGCAGCAGGGGTAACTGGGGCAGGGGCTGAGGTGCCTGGGGCGAAGGAGACGGCCGCCTTCTTGGACGAGCGGGCACGGAGCGTAGGCTGAGGGGCTGCTGGGAGGGCGGGGCTGGTGCGCTGGGTGGCGGCTGTACCTGTAGAGGCGGGGGACCCGGATGTTGCCGCCACCGCTAGGGAGCTCCCTTCCGAGGACGTGTCGGTGTCGCTGGTGTCACCACCGGTCCCCGTTGTGGTGCTCCCGTCGCCCTCCGTATCACTGGTGCCCTCGGTGTCTGTACCACGGCCCACCGGGGCCTTGTGACTTGCAGCTCCCTCGTGCTCCGATGCCAAATCTCCTCCGCCTGATGATGCTAATGCACACATGCACAAGAAGATGAAGAAACAGGGTGGGGGGAGAAATAAAAACAGGTTGAGTGCATGCATTGTCAACACCGTTGGTGGAGAGGACACACACAGGAGCCTCATGCACTAAGCCGCGCAATCGGGGTACACTACTCAGTACTTCTGACTAGGCCAACAGGTATAGGGACACCAAACGCGCACATGGGTGATGCAGGACCATGGATAGCTGTACTTGGCACCCTACAGACGTGGAGGGCGGGGGCACAGGGCCATGCCTAAAGGAGAGGCCTACACTACAGAAAGCGCCCTGGCCTAATGACACCCACAACCATCCTCCCCCACCCAGACACCTCCACTGCGCATAAAGATAGCAGAATGTGCTGATACTCACCCCCTTGTGTCTGCTGTGATGTCCTCAAGCGCCCATCCAAATCAGGGTAGGCCACCGCCAGGATCCGGGACATCAGGGGGGTCAGGGTACGACTGGCACCCCTCCTAGGTTGGTAGGCCATCCCCAGCAGTGACTCGGCGGTCTTCCTGGTTCCGCGGCGGATGTCCTCCCACCTCTTGCGGCAGTGGGTGCCCCGTCTGATGTGGACCCCCAGGGCCCGGACTTCCTTGGCGATGGCACGCCAAATGTCGACTTTCTGATGGGCGCTGACCTAGTTGACATGTACAGGGTGGGAAATGAAATTCCATCATTTTTCTGCATGTTAGATGTGAATGTCCCCCCCTCCCCAACTTTGCCATGTGGCACATGCTCTCATCTGTCGTGCGTTGCACTCCTCATTCGCTCCCCACCCCACCAACTTACATCCACCCCACTCCACACAGGCATAGCCCATTCAATGTGCACCCAGTGTACTTACCTGTTGGTCTGGAGGACCGTAGAGTAACGCATACTGGGGGAGGACCCCATCCACAAGTTTCTCCAACTCTTCGGACGTGAAGGCAGGGGCCCTTTCCCCAGTCGCAGCAGCCATTGTCACTTCCAGACCGAGGTCACAGCAGCACTTGCAGTATAGGTCCTCTCCTGTGGAAGATCAGGTCTCGAGTGATTAATCAGATAGAAAATGGCGGTCACGCCCGCGGCGGTGCGTACCGCGGCGGTGCGTACCGCGGCGGTGCGTACCGCGACCGCCGGCGCACCTCGTCATTGGCTCCTGAAACCCATAGGCTTCAATGTTAACCAATGCGGCTTCGTACAGCGGTCTTCGACCACCTACAGCCACGGTGTGCCACGCCAGTGCATTGACCTCACCTCCCATTGTCCCACTTCACAGGTCAGGCAGCCGCCATTTCAAGGGCCCACATGGCTTAATTTCAACTGCGTCACACAGGCCTAGGCCTTGCATTGCCACACATACACACCTTTCAATACATAGATAACCGTGTGCTATGCAAGCTGTGGTGAACGTACCTGTGATTTGCTTGACTCTGTACTCCATGTTGTCCTTCCTAGGCACCGTCCGCTGGGACTTGCGAGGAGAAGGATGAATCCTCGCGTGTACCGACCGCTGGTGGACCTGTCGACAATGGAAGAACGCCATATTATACTACGATACCGACTTGACCGAGCCACTATACATGAACTGTGTGCCCAGCTGGAGCCAGCCCTGATGTCCCCCATCCGCCAACCCACAGGGATTCCCCCTTTGGTGCAGGTTCTGTCAGTACTCCATTTCCTTGCAAGTGGTTCATTCCAAACAACAGTGGCCATGTCATCTGGGATGTCTCAGCCTATGTTTTCTAAGGTTTTGTCAAGAGTGTTGTCTGCCCTGACGAAATACATGCGGAGCTACATTGTATTCCCTGAGGAGGTTGATTTGGCCACTGTGAAGGGTGATTTCTATGCCCTTGGACATATCCCCAACATCATTGGTGCCATTGATGGGACCCATGTGGCCTTAGTACCCCCAAAAGACGATGAGCAGGTGTACAGAAACAGGAAAAATTACCATTCTATGAATGTGCAGGTGGTCTGTTTGGCTGACCAGTACATCTCCCATGTAAATGCCAAGTTCCCTGGGTCAGTGCATGACGCGTATGTTATGCGTAATAGCAGCGTCCCGTATGTGATGGAACAGCTACAGAGACACCGTGTGTGGCTAATAGGTGACTCTGGTTACCCCAACCTGCCTTGGCTATTGACCCCAGTGAGGAATCCCCGGACCAGGGCAGAGGAACGGTACAATGAGGCCCATGGGCGAACTAGGAGGATCATAGAAAGGACCTTCGGCCTTCTGAAGGCCAGGTTTAGGTGCCTGCATATGACAGGTGGATCCCTGATGTACTCACAAAAGAAGGTGTGCCAGATCATCGTGGCCTGCTGTATGCTTCACAATCTGGCATTGCGGCGTCAGGTGCCCTTCCTGCAGGAGGATGGTCCAGATGGTGGTGTTGTAGCAGCTGTGGAGCCTGTGGAGAGTGAAGAGGAGGAAGACGACGGGGACGACACAGACAACAGGGATACAGTTATCCAACAGTATTTTCAGTAGCACACAGGTAGGAATCACCCTCGCCATTTAACATTTCCTGAAAGCCTCCTGCATCTTTACTTTTTGTATTTCCCCCCAGTTCTTTTAAACTGATATTTGATTTTCCCTTCCCTTTTCAGTGCTGTATGACCCACTGCATGACTTCTGCTTGGTTAGCCCATGGACTAATGCTTATTGACATCGGTATGTTTTCATCACAAAGTTGACTGAACATGATTGAACAGTAATGTGTTATACATTTGTAAATAATACAGGCTGACTCCTGAATGATTTCAGTGCAATGAGTGATTTATTTTTAGTGCTAGATATTGGTACATGATATGAAAACGGTGATGGGTGGGGGTGGAGTAATGTCCATGGCAGAGTCCAGTTCTCGGTCGCACAGGTGCATTGTCCATATGCCTGTGGAAGGATGGAGCAGGGGCAGTTCAAGGTTGGACAGGATGACGATGTGGGACAGTGGAATGACATCCGGGGGGATCTTAGGCTGGCGGGGGTGTTGGCATCCTACTCTGTCTTCCTGTGAGATCTCAGGTTCCTCTTGCGGGGTGATTGTTCTTCAGAAGGAGGTGGGGTTCTGGTGGCCTGTCGTTGTGGTGGGGCCTCCTGTCCACGAGCGCCGGTGGAGGTGGTAGGCTGTTCCTGGTCCTGGCTAGTGACAGGGGCCCTTTGTGGTGCCACATGGTCCCACAATGTGGTTTCTATCCGGTTGAGGGCCTGGACTATGGTCCCCATAGCGGTAGCGATGTTCCGGAGTTCATTGCTGAACCCCATGTAGCGTTCCTTCTGCTGTGCCTGGATCTCGGTGAACCTGGCCAGTACCGTCGCCATCGTCTCTTGGGAGTGGTGGTATGCTCCCATGATGGTGGTGAGGGCCTCTTGGAGAGTGGGTTCCCTGGGCATGTCCTCCCCCCCCTGTCGCACAGCAGCCCTCCCAGTTGCCCTGTTTCCCCGGGCCTCTGTCCCCTGGACAGTGTGCCCACTACCACTGCCCCCAGGTCCCTGTTGTTGTTGGGGTGTTGGGTCAGCCTGGGTGCCCTGTAGTGGCAGACACACCACTGATTGACCTGTCCTGGAGACAGAGGCATGGGCCCGCTGGGTGGGAGCTGTGCTGGTGTTCCCAGAGGGGGTTGGGTCTGCTGTGGCCTGGGTCTGTGTGTGGGGAACCCACTGTCCAGAGGTCCCCGATGGTCCGGGCTGGTCATCAGGTTCAAGGTCGACAGAGCTGCTGTCCTCACTGGGTGCCTGTTCTGGGGGTGGGATGGACAAATCTGGACCCTCCGTGGCGGTGTGTTGCCGTTCGGGCCCTGCAGGGGTAAAATAGTGTGGTTATTGTTTTTGTGTGTGCCATGGCGTGCATTTTGAGTGCCCTTGTCCCCCAGTGCTGGCATTCCCTTGTGGGAGGTGTTGTGAGGTTGGTTGGGGGGGGTGTATGGGTATGTGCAATGGTCATGCTTTGGTGATGGGTGTCTATGGTTTGTGTTGGCATTCAGAGGTTGGTGTTGTTTAGGGTGGGTTGTGCTGGTGAGACATTGGCAGGGAGGATGTGTGCTGGGGGTTTGAGATTGGGGGTGAGGGTGGGGGTGTGGGTTGGCATGCTGGTGGTTGGGGGGGGTGAAGTAGTTGAGATTCGACTTACCAGAGTCCATTCCTCCGTGTACTCCAGCGAGGCCATCAGGATGCAGGATGTTTACTACCTCTTGCTCCCATGCTGTAAATTGGGGTGGAGTGGGTGGGGGTCCGCCGCCAGTCTTCTGCACATCGATGTTGTGTCGCGACACCATCGAGCGCACCTTCCCCCGTAGGTCGTTCCATCGCTTTCGGATGTCTTCCCGATTTCTGGGATGCTGTCCCACAGCGTTGACCCTGTCTACGATCCTTTGCCATAGCTCAGCCTTCCTTGCTATAGTGGTGTGCTGCACCTGTGTGCCGAAGAGCTGGGGCTCTACCCTTATAATTTCCTCCACCATGACCCTGAGTTCTTGGTCCGAGAACCTGGGGTGTCTTTGGGGTGCCATGGGGTGGTGTGGATGAGGTGTGGGGTGGTGTTTGTGGTGATGTGCGTGGTGATGTGTGCTTAGATGTAGTGTGGGTGATGATGTTGTGTTCCTGTGTGTGTTGTGCTTTGCGTTCCCTGTGCTCTCTCTCAGTGTATTGCGCCTTCTCTCAGATATTTGTGGTTGTAGGGGTTTGTGGGTGAAGTGGGTGTGTGTTTCATAGTTAATTGGGTGTGTGGGAGTGGAGTTTGTATGTGTATCAGGTGTGTGTATTTCAAATTGTCCAATGTGGCTGTGTTTTGGAGCTGTGTGTATATTTTGAGCGCAGCGGTGTGTACCGCCAATGGAATACCGCGGTTGAAAGACCGCCGCGTGGATTCGTGGGTCAGAATGGCATGGGCGTGTTTGTGTTGGCGTGGCGGTGGAGGTTTGGTCATCTCCAGTTTATCGCTGCCCGCTGATGAGGCGGCCTTCCGTGGATGTCGGGTTTTTGGCGGTTTCACAGTTGGTGGTCAGAATGACCGTGGCGGTTTACCGCGGCCGCGGCGGTAGAATGGCGGACTTCTGACCGGCGGTAAGGGCCTTTTACCGCCGAGGTCAGAATGACCCCCATAATGTCTTTGTTATAAATATGGTTTTTAATGAGCAGAATTTTTTTTCCATTACATTAATTGCCATCTACCTTATATAGAATACGTTCTTAAAATAAAGTTAAAATGATATGTTGACTTCCGTCGCAAAAGTACAAAAAAAAGCCCTGCAGATAATCAATCCATATATTCAACTGGGAATTTGAGTAGTTTCCCTCCCATTGTTCCTCTTGTCTAAAACTTGTCCATGCTTGTTTTAAAGATTGTCCTCTCCCCACCTTCTTGGAGAGTGCCTATTCAGACATATATTCCTCACGCATTACCTGTTACCATATTTTAGCGACGAACTCCATGTGACTTTCCAGTCGCTGTCTATTATTCCTAGGTCCTGGCAACATTTTCTGATCCAGGCATAATAAAGCATGATATCAGTAATTGCACATTATTAAATAGATGCTGTGTTACTTGAGTATGTTATTCTATCAGCTTCCATTTCTCATTATTTCAGATATTGATGATTGCCTTGGATTGTGCCACAGAGCCGTACTACCAAGCATATAGGGCACATTCTGTAATTTAGTCATCGCATGCCAGATCTTGATAGATACAGTTATTGTTTGACAACTAAAAGGCTCTTGTCACAATCTGAGGCTATACAGTCTCAGCAGAAAATAATGTGACATGGGAGTGTAAAAATATTATTTATATAGTTCTTGGTTATGTATGTGTGCATCATTGTGCTTGCTAGGCTGCTTCCCTAGGATTCCCCAGTAATGTACTGAAAATTGAGTAAAACAATTGAAGAAATGACAAGGCCTGTCTAGGTCTTTTATAATTCCAGACAAGTACTGTGATATCATAGTTTGCCTGCTTGAAAAAACTGTTATCATCATATACTGGCAAAACTTAACATTTTTGGTAGGACAGACATTTTAACTAAATTAGCTTGGCCAAAGGCTGTCAACGGTAGATTATCCCATCTTTTTACCAAATAACATTCCTTCCACACCTCAACATATTCTTTTAATAGGTATTGATATTTGTTGGTCAGTACCACTTCTGACTATTGAACTACCTGCCACTCAAAACAACCTTCATATTCTGGTGCAGGAAATAGCGTCAGTGGTTGGGGAGGGTGAAGCCCTGCTCAAGCAGGAACCACAATGCTTATCATGGTGAAGTCCCAAGTAACCCTAAATTAAGCTGTGCTTAACTCTCTGGTATTTTGTCATAGAGTAGTTAGGCTTTACTCTGAGGCAATGTGTAAAGTATTTCTGCAGGCCTTCATACAGTAACCCAGTGAAAACACACCACAAAGGGACCCTACACCAGATTTAGAACACAGTAAATTTTAATAAATAGAACAAGACCAAAATGACAAAAATCCAATCAGTAGAACCAGAGGTATGAAATCTTAAATATTTCAGTGAAAATATGAACAAAATGCAAAAAACACTAACTGTGGATATCTGGACATGCTAGACCAGGACAAAGTAGCAAGTTCAGTCCGACCACAATGGAGCGTGGGCCAGCTACAGGGAACCAGTTCACCCACTGACCAAGAGTACCTTCAAATATTGAGACATTGTACCTTCAATCTGTTTTGCAAAGCGTTGTGAGGTCCTGTGCCGCATTGCGAATTCCCATGCTGATTGGATTGCACAGCCAAGGCAATGTGTTGGTTTGGAGGTCCTGTGAACCTGTTATGCAAGGTTCTGCATTGTCACAGAGGATACTCTCAACAAGGGCTTGTGAAGTGAAGTCCAGCGTAAGGGATGCATTCCACAGCCGAGATGATTTGTTGGTTCCAAGGAGCTGTGAGACTATGATGTCAGAACCTGTGTTGTTGGGGCTGCTGCTGACAAGATATATGAGATGCAAGGGCCTGCATCAGAAAAGCTTTCCCACAGGTGGCAGATCTAATGCAGAATGTGAGATTGATGCGTAGCCCTTGCACTGAGACATCCCACATAGCATAGATTCCGCTCGTGATTGTGGCGTGTAGCAGAGAAAATGCATCAGTTCTGCTGCGTCCACAGATGGGCTGGCAGAGCACCTTTAGGGTCCAGGACTGATGTGGCACCACCTGGAGCCTTCTGTCCCTGAGGCTGTAGTCAGGAGGCCAGCCAACTAGCCCCTGGAGTCACTCTAGGATCCTGGATTCAACAGATGCTGGTCCAGTCCTTCTCTCCCAGGCAAGAGGGCAGCAGTTCATCACAGCAGGGCAGCAGTCCTTCAGAGCAGCAATCCAGCAGAGTACCAGTTCATTCAGGCAGCACAGAAGAGTTGGTGTTTGAGGTTCAATATTTATACCTGGCCTTCCTTTGAAGTGGGAGAAGATTCTAGAGGTTTCTCCTTCAAGTGCACAGGCTTCCTTCCTCCCCTGCCTTAACTCCAGACTAACTATAAGGGTTATGAAGCCCTTTGTGTGGGTGCAGGACACAGTCTATTAAAGTGTAATTAGGGCTGCACCTAGCTCTACTCTCCTATCCTGCCAGTGATGGCCATTCCAGGCTTACCTAAGCTCTCTATTGTGTGTGGCTGTCTAGGAGTAATAAACAAAGCCCAGCTATCACCTCCACCCAGTCATGTAAACGAGAGACAGGTTACAGGCACTAAATAGCGAGGACAGGAAAATGCCAACTTTCCAAAAGTGGCATTTTTCAAATTGTAATTTAAAATCCAACTTTAACATAAGAGAGGATTTTTCATTACAATTCCAAAGACATAAACACAAACTGGTTACCTGTTCCCATTTGGACCTTAACGCTTCTTAACTGTAATTAGGTAACTTTAGTGTTCTCCTTCAAAAATGAACAGCCGTGCTCTAGTGAAAATCAACTTTAAGAGTGAAAGGACATGTAAATCATAAAAGTAAATGTCAAACTTTTTAGATACAATGCACCCTGCCATCAGGGCCATCCTGGGCCTACTCTAGGTACCTTATATGTATTAAAAAAGAAGGTTTAGCCCTGCCAAAAGGTTTATTTTGGCAGTTTGAATGATCAGTTTAAAACTGCCCACACAGGGAAATGGCAAACTTGAGACATGTTAAAAGAGCTATTTAAGTGAGTGGTACAATAAGTGTTGGAGGTCCACTTGCAGCAGTTAATTTACAGGGCCTGGGTATATGTAGTACTACTTTATTAGGGACCTATAAGTAAAGTAAATATTTCACTTGGGGATAAGCGAGTGTTACCATGTTTTAAGGAGTGAGCATATGCACCTTAACACTGGTTAGCATGATAATAGTGCACAGAGTCCAAAGGCAAGAAAAAATGAGATCAGCCAAAATAGAGGTAGAAAGCAAAAAGTTTGAGGGGGAAGGCTGACAGGTCAAACTTGTAAGTATATGGAAATAATTTGACTTTTCGATGTGTGAAGCTTAAAACTGGATAATGTGTCAAGCTGCATAGCAGGTTATCATTACTAGTGTTGCATATGTGAGTTCATTTGTACAGTCCAATACAGTACCCTTGTAGCCCATTAGATGTCTTGTGTTTCCATTTTCCACTATTACTAAATAGTCTAGTGGGTTACTACTATAGAGAATATTGTTATATTAGTAAACATCCATGTTGATGGATGCCTCTTCCCTTCCCAAACAGTATTTATTCAAATCAATCAATGAATCAATCATAGCATTTGTATAGCGCGCTACTCACCCGGAAGGGTCTCAAGGCGCTTGGGGGGAAGGGGGCCGCTACTGCTCGAATAGCCAGGTCTTGAGTTGTTTCCTGAAGGCGAGGTGGTCCTGGGTCAGCCGAAGGTGGATGGGGAGGGAGTTCCATGTCTTGGCCGCCAGGTAGGAGAAGGATCTGCCTCCGGCGGTGGTTCTTCGGATGCGTGGTACGGCGGCGAGGGCGAGGCTATCGGACCGTAGCTGGCGGGTGGGCGTGTGGAAGGTCAGGCGGTCGTTGAGGTACTTGGGACCCAGGTTGTGGAGAGACTTGTGTGCGTGGGTGAGGAGCCTGAAAATGATCCTCTTGTTGACGGGGAGCCAGTGCAGGTTCCTCAGGTGGCCGGAGATGTGGCTGCATCGAGGGATGTCCAGGATGAGTCGGGCGGAGGCGTTCTGGATGCGTTGTAGTCTTTTCTGTAGCTTGGCTGTGGTTCCGGCGTAGAGGGTGTTTCCGTAGTACAGCCGGCTTGTGATGAGGGCCTGGGTGACCGTCTTCCTGGTTTCGATCGGGATCCATCGGAAGATCTTCCGGAGCATGCGGAGGGTGTGGAAGCATGAGGAGGAGACGGCGTTGACTTGTCTGGTCATCGAGAGGGAGGAGTCCAGGATGAAGCCCAGGTTGCGTGCGTGGTCTGACGGCTTGGGGGCGGTGCCCAGGGCTGGGGGCCACCAGGAGTTGTCCCAGGCGGAGGGTGATGGTCCAAGGATGAGGACTTCCGTCTTGTCTGAGTTCAGTTTCAAGCAGCTGTTCTTCATCCATTCGGCGACGTCTTTCATCCCTTTGTGGAGGCTGGTTCTGGCGGTGTCGGGGTCTCTGGTGAGGGAGAGGATCAGCTGGGTGTCGTCGGCGTAGGAGATGATGTTGAGGTTGAGTTGGCGTGCGATGGCTGCGAGAGGTCCCATGTAGACGTTGAAGAGGGTGGGGCTGAGTGATGATCCTTGCGGGACGCCGCAGATGACTTCGGTGGCCTCGGAGCGAAATGGGGGGAGGCGGACTCTGTGTTCTTCCAGCGAGGAACGAGATGATCCACTTCAGAGCCTTCTCTTGGATGCCGGTGTTGCTGAGGCGTTGGACTAGGGTGTGGTGGCAGACAGTGTCGAACGCGGCGGAGAGGTCCAGGAGGATGAGTGCCACTGTATCCCCGTTGTCGAGAAGGGCTTGGATGTCGTCGGTGGCTGCGATGAGGGCGGTCTCGTGCTGCGGTTGGCTCTGAACCCGGACTGCGAGGGGTCGAGGGATCCATTCGTCTCGAGGAAGCCGGCAAGCTGTCTGTTGGTGATCTTCTCGATGACTTTGGCAGGAAAAGGGAGGAGCGAGATGGGGCGGAAGTTTTTGAGGTCGGTGGGGTCCGCTGTTGGTTTCTTCAGTAGGGCGCTGAGCTCGGCATGCTTCCAGCTCTCCGGGAAGGTGGCCGTGTCGAAGGAGGTGTTGATGACGTCTCGGAGTTGGGGTGCGATGGTGGAGTCGGCCTTGTTGAAGACGTGGTGGGGGCAGGGGTCAGTCGGAGATCCGGAGTGGATGGTGTTCATCGTGCGGGCTGTGTCTTCGGTGGTTACTGCGGTCCAGGTGCGGAGGGTGGCGGTGGGGTGTGTTGGTTCGACGGTTGGGTGCGAGGATGGTGCGCCGAAGCTGTTGTGGATTTTGGCAATCTTGCGGTGGAAGAACGAGGCGAGGGAGTCGCAGAGATCTTGTGATGGGGTGATGTCGTTGTTGCCGGTGCTGGGGTTGGAGAACTCCTGGACGATGCTGAAGAGTTCCTTGCTGTCGCGGGCGTTGTTGTCCAGTCGATCCTTCAGTGATTTCTTCTTGGTGGCGTGGATGAGCTGGTGGTGCTTGCGGGTGGCGTGTTTGAGGGCGGTCATGTTGTCAGTGGTCTGGTTGAGGAGCCAGGCTTTCTCGAGGGTGCGGCAGGTTTTCTTGGAGTCCTTGAGTTCGTCTGTGAACCAGGGGGCCTTCTTGCTTCTGGGTTTGCTGGGAGGGTTCTTCAGTGGTGCGAGGTCGTTGGCGCAGGTGGTCAGCCACTGCGTGAGGTTGCGGGCTGCTTCGTTGGGGTCCGGTGTGCTGGCAGGTGGGTTCTGGCTGAGGGAGGTGGTGAGTTGGTCGGCGGTGATCTTGCTCCAGCTTCTGTGAGGAACCTGCTGCGGGTGGTGGTGGGTGGTGGCTTTTCTGAAGCTGAAGTGGACGCAGCTGTGGTCTGTCCAGTGAAGTCCGGTGGAGTGGCTGAAGACGATGTGCTTGCTGGATGAGAAGACGGGATCTAGCGTGTGGCCAGCGTGGTGGGTGGGGGTGTTGACCAGTTGCTTGAGTCCGAGGTTGGCGAGGTTGTCCAGCAGGGTGACGGTGTTGCGGTCCTTGTTGTTCTCCAGGTGGAAGTTGAGGTCCCCTAGGAGGATGTAGTCGGCGGAGGGGAGGGCGTGTGGGCTGATGAAGTCCATGATGTCTTCGCTGAATTGTGTGCGTGGTCCCGGGGGTCTGTAGATGAGGGTGCCTCTGAGGGTAGTATTTGGGTCGGTGTGAATCTGGAAGTGGAGGTGTTCGGCGGCGGTGTAGGTGTCGTCAGCGTCGGTCGTGATGCGGATGGTGTTTTTGTGGACGATGGCAATGCCTCCCCCAGTCTGGTTGACGCGGTCACTCCTGATGATCTTGTATCCATCCGGGATGGCGATGGCGATGTCGGGGGCTGAGGAGGCGTTCATCCATGTTTCAGTGAGGAATGCGACGTCTGGTGATGTTGTGTCGAGTAGGTTCCAGAGTTCGACGGCGCGGTGCATGTTCGGAGGCAAGTGAACTTGCAGGTTGTGCAGGTGAAGGGTCCATGGAAGCGTTTCGGGGCGGCCCGGCAGCAGGCGGGGGTCCGGCCGGCATTGAGTGCGTTGAGGGCGGCGGCGTCATAGGTCTGTGGGGTCGTCTTGCGTCGGTGGGGGCCAGGGGTCCTGCCACTGGGCGCGGTCCAGGCGCGGACGGGCGCAGACGGGCTTGCCTTTGGTGCGCCTTCGGCGCGCAATCGGCGTGACCGCTGCGCGCCCGCCATTTATGGCGAAGTGGGAGGGCGGAAGGAGCAGCTGGGAGGTGGGAGCGGGGAGGGCACAGAAGGAAAAGGGGGCGTGGCCGCTAGCACGGCGGCGGGAAGCGGGGGCGGGCAGGCACAGGGGGGCAGGGAGACAGTACAACAGCACAGGTAATAACAAAAAAGCAAGAACAGCAAATGGGAAACAAAACAAGATCAACAAGATGCAGGAAAAACAAAAAGGAAACAAAATATAATCAACAGTACACGCAAATGCGGCGGGGGCGGGATCGGCGAGGCAGGCTCAGCGGGGCTGCGGGCAGCAGCGGGGCGAGTTGCACACACAACAGCTGGTGGCCATGCGGCGCGGGGGTGTCCTGAGTGTAGCTGAGGGCTATTGAATGTGAATGTATTTAATTCCATCTGTTGTAGCTGTTTTTGATTTGGGCGCTAGGTTTATTGCCTCAATAGTTTCCTAAAATATGATTGGTGAATTCAGGCTGGTGACCTGCTCATCCATCAGTTGCAGAAGCAATTGCAGATATAGGTGCCTCCAACTTTTATCATAAACCATATTTGATAGCATTGGTAGAATGTCTCTATGCCTTCTGGATCATTACAGTGATTAATGGCCATTACAATGATTGGTGTGCATCTACCATTGTTCAAATTTTCTGCTTGGTCACCCTTTCTTCTGTCATTGCTGCCAATGAAGTGCTACTCTTATCCCCAAATTCATAAATTTGGTATTTATTGGTCTCTACCTGAGTAATTAGAAGGTTCATTTGTTTGGTCTAAATTTGTGAGTTTTCCTGTATGAGATTCTTTGAGGCCATTGGATCTCACCGTGATATGTGATCAATATGTTGTCTTTATCCATCTGCTAGCTTCTTAACTATTAATTATTCAATACATCCTATGTAATATGTAGTCAAACCATAAAGCAAGTTGTAACACCTTGGACAATTATTTGATCTTAATGTGTATAAAATGACAAAACTTTGAATTGACAAATAGGGCTTGCTGGAGAGCTCATGGTGTTATCTTTGATATTTCTCTGGTAATAGCCCATTCCATCATGGCTGGTGTATAATAAGGTATTACGATTATGCCATTTTCGACTTCATTCACATTGTCGTGTTATAGCGATGGATCCCAAAATGACATCCATTATTGAATATTGCTGATGTGGATTTTAATAAAATGTATACCACCAGCAAAAGAGCAAAGTGGTAATTAATAATTGGATTCATAAAAAGTAGAATGAAAAAGGACTGTAGCAAACTGTTAGTTAGATCTATGATGCTATTTAACAAGTAGTTAAAATCTCCACATATGATTATTGGTCATCTTTTACTTACCAGTGGGTAAATATTGTTTTAGTCCAAGTGAGACTGTCCTTAATGGCTTTGTATACAGTACAAACAGTAAAGCAGTGAAGAAGATGTCTCAAAGTAGCCACCATCAAATTTTGACCACTGTCTATTTGAAAGTAGATTATTTCATATGAGGACCCAATATAAGTTGTGTTACTTTCCTGTCTGTGTATTCTACTATATAGCATGTTACTGTACCTCTGATCATCCTGGTACACAGGGCCTGTTTTAGAGTTTGGTGGATGGATTACTCTGTCACAAACATGACAGATATTCTGTCCACCATATTACAATTGTCATAGGATATAATGAAATCGTAATATGAAGGATGGTATGTCCTTCACATTTGTGACGTAGTGACCCCATCCGCCAAACTCTAAATCAGGCCCACAGTTTCCTATTTTTGAAGAAGATGTGGGGGGTCCCTTGTAGGCAATTATGCACCATTTTATAGTCTTAATTTGCTGGGTAACAGCAATTGTTTTTGTTTAGCATTTATACCTTTCACCTATTCTAATCCTGCCACTCATTTCTTTGCTGTGCTATTGGGCAATTGTAGCTTGATTGCTGTTTTCTTCTCTTATTACCACAGTCCATCTTTCTTCATTTACCCTTTCTTTCTTCTGCAGGCCCTCATGCCCCCAGGGCTTCCCTCACACCTTGGTAAGGGCCTCTACACTTGCTCTTAGAATTAAATGCACTCTTCTGCATTCTCTATTGCAGAAAGTTTCTCTTGCCGATTCGAGAATTTCATAGAGAGTCCCAGTGACAGAGGCTTGCAGTGGTTTTATTTTATTCATCTACCTATCATCAAATATCTTCTTATTCTGCTGGCATATGTCAAGGATAGTGCAGGGATAGATTCATGAATGGTACCAGCTTACCCTTGGTGTGTATCTAATGTTTATGCCCCGTTCCTCTTTTCACTATATTATCATCTATAAGTTTTCATACTATCTTCCATCTTCAATCTTCATCCTCAACACAAGGCTCCTTTCTCTCACATTCCCTTTCTTCCCTCGTGTTTCTCCCATTTTTACCTTGTTTTCATTCATTATTCTAGTTAGCTGCTAAATGCGTGTTAAAGCCAGCATGGGAACTTTGTTTTCTGCAAGTCTTCCCATATGGACTATTTGGCCAGAATCTATCTTATTGATACTGTGCATATTAGAAAAAAATCCCTTCAATTTTGTCACTAATTTACCATATTTCTCTTCTAAATTTAAGAATGAGTTTCCTTCTACTACTTCATATGGGGCCAGATTATGAGTACACGTGTCCATAGGACCCCCATATCAGCTGTGCTGGTCCGACCGCTGCATCGTTGGTGCCCTTAGGATGTTGGTGGTTAGACTGCCACTACACCGTCAATACCACCAGGATAATAAATTCTACGGTGCCAGCAGTGCAGAAAGCCGTGGTCAAGCATGCAGTGCTACTGTCGGACCGCAATGCTGTTCACAACTTTCCTTTCTGCTGCTTTTTCATGGTGCTGTCGCTGCCAGTAACAAGGCGGGGGGAAAGGCAGAGTTGTGGCCATTCAGGGGCACCTGCACCTCCCATGACCATGTTGTGGGCAGTTTAGGGGCCCCCCTGTCAGCACACTCGGCATGTGCACTGTCTCCCACGTCAGACAGCATGGATGCTGAGTGTGCTTTGTGGGGTGGCATTGGCCTCAGCTCTCTCTGAGAGCCAAAGCCAATGCTGTTGCACTGTTTCTGCTGGCCAGCCTGGAGGAAACATCATAATATGGCAGTGAGAGGTCGCCTGCTTGGCTGCAGTCTCCCGACTGCCGTTTTGGAAGTCTGGCGGTCCAACCACCAGACTACTAATCAGGCCCTTAGTATTTTAACATTTGCTGCCCCCAACACCTTCAGTGTAGACTACTGTACAGTTTGGGCTTGGGCTCCCGTTCTCCATTGAAGCCTAGGACAATGTTTCCTATATGTTTACTTTGCTGCGTAGTGTTGTGTGCCATGTGGACAAACAGAAAAGGTGAACATTTGAAGAGCAGAAAAGACATTGGATGTTTGTGCCTTAACAAAAATATCTTCTTCAATTCTAAAGTTATGCAAATATATATTGTGATTATATGTGGGCTCCAGGGTTTAGCCTCGGTTAAAAATATATGATGGATCAATCAGCTGTCAGCTTCTTGTCTCTGGTCTCAACATAGTCCCTGATTATTATGTTCAATCAAATTGCTAAAGTCAATCTTTAAATTAGTCACCCCATTCTTCATCTTTCAGTATTCTAACAAATCCTAAATTTGATTTTTTGTAATCGATTTTCAAGACCCCAACTTTTACATGAAAATTTCTTAATGTTATCCTCTGAATATCTTCTCTTATATCTACTTGTTCCATTTAGATTTCCATCTCTGCAAGACTGCTTACAAAAGTATCAATTCAAGTGTGTAGGCTCTCCAATGTAGTTCTAATGTTTCCCGTCTCCACACCATTCTTCTACTCAAGGTTTAGGTATTTTTCCCAGTGTCGAATATCAGCTGAAAAATATCAGAGATTTCCCGGATTCTCTTCTTATATTTTGATGAGGTTAATTTTGTTTGTGCAACTTCTCTTTTTCTATCTTCAGGTGGATAAAGATAAAGACAGGCCCTTCGCTTGAAGTTCTCTTCTTCTTATGGCTGTTCTGATTCAATCGATTCTTTCATATATTCATGTTCTTCTTCTAAGATTCCTTTTCAGTATGATAACAAGTCTACACTTGCAGATGTTGACTGCTCAATATCTTGGATGGAAGGATCACATGTCAAAATATATTTTACAGCTCAATCAGGGGCTAGAACATTCTCAAACATTTCTGGTGATATTTTCCAATGCTACTAGCTGTCTTGAGTATCCCCCTAGTTAGTTTGAGGACTAAGTTTATCTTCAACAGTTCCTTTGCAACTTGAAACAATCCCTTCCCCTGAACTGCTAAGCTGCTGTCTTTCTCATGTCTTTTCCATGGGGTTATTAATACATCTTCTAGCATCCTTGAGCGGCAAAAGTGGAACCTGCACCATCTGACTACTACTCCTCTTGTTGTCTCCTTTCTAGTGCCCTGTTTACAGATCATGGCCGGGTACGCAAGTTCTTGAAGTACTGCTTTTAATTGTACATTTCTCAAGTTATTGTTCACATTATTTGGGGAAATTAGGATCATGGAGAGCTCATAAGGAAGGCCCCAAGGGGAAAGATTAGATATGTTGGTACCTTCCTGAAAAATAGATCCAGGGCTGTGAGTAGGATATAAAGCGAGAGTGGTAGGACTTAGGAAAAAAATTATTTCTCAAAAAATTCATTGCGACAGCGTAAGAGGTGGATGCCTGTTAAGTGATTGCAACAGTGTGATACTGCATGTATTACAGCTGATTAGACTTCCAGTGCAGTGAAACACAGTCAATTGTACATAGCCCAGCAGAATCAGAACTGTAGGTATAATATGGTCAGACACTGCACAAAAGTAAAAGTAATATAAGTGCAGAGGAGTACCAATAGTGTAGTGCCACTTGAGACTCAACGTCCCTTCTAAGCCAGAGACCCCTCAACTCCGCTGCTGAGTTCCTTTTCACCATGGGCCGGCAGATTATGTATGTTAGGGCATTGCTAACTGGAAACCTCCCATTTTGTAGGAGTATGGCAAGTCAGCTATTGGTTCATTCATAGTGCTACAGGCAGCCTGCTCCATTTAAAAAATCAAATCCCTACATGATTCATTTTAAGTAGCCAGTAGTCAAATTCAACATTTCTTTCTATACAGAAAGGTAGAGGGACGCTGTGGGTGAAAACAGGGGCAGAGGTCTTTGGAAATTATTGGCGAACAATAGGCAAAGAAAACAAATATGTACTAAATTGTTCCTCTTAGTCACAATCTGTGCTCTAATAAGAGGAATAACAAAAGAATTAAAGTAAGGGCAAGAAGAGGGACTGTATCACAATCATACAAGATAACTGTCCATTTTGAGGAATGTGTAGTCAATTTTAGGGAAAAACAAGTGCCTTTAAGAAAATATGCCTACCAGTAAAACCAAATCACGAAAGCTAATAACGCCAAAACAGCAAAGAAGAGGGCGAGGAAGAGATCAGTTCTCGCTGCACCTGTAAGACACAAGTGCCAAGGTCAGGTAAGTACATCAGGTGGTAATGAACTGGCTGTGAGTGACTTCACAGTTGGACCTAACAGTGAGGGAAAGGTGGCTAGAGCTAAGCAGAATGCATCAATAGCTTCAAATCCTTCAGGTCTGGTAACGTCAATAAAAGAATGTGTGGGAAAACATTTTAAGGGAAAAAAGAGTCAGTTACAAAATTAAGCTTTTCCATTCGAGGGAAGCAACATAATTAACAATTCATTAAAGAGTTATAATTTCTCTTTACCGGGATCTACCTTAGTACAGACATCGCTGGATGCAATGGAAATGACGGAGAATCCAGACTCCCCTAATCCCCACGATTATCCAAGCTTTTGTCAGGTGGATCTACACATGGAGAGAATTTAGGGGAGCTTTAAGAGACTTTGGCCCTCATTACGAGACTGGCGGTTCTAGGAACGCCAGAATCCAGATGGCTGTCTGACCGCCGCCAAAGGAGTGGTTCAACCACTTTGGCGGCAGTCAGACCGCAACATTATGGCAGTGGCACTTTGGCCATAGTCGAACCACCAGCACCGCCAGTTTCCCTCCACTGGAGGGACTGATGGTGCTGGCGGACCTAATCCGCCAGGGCAGTGCTGCATGCAGCGCAGCCCCTGAAGATTACAACTCCCTGCTCCACCAACTTTTACATGGCGGTTGCACTGCCATGTAAAAACTGGCAGAGAAGGGGTGCAGGGGGCCCCCATGGGCAGCCCCATTGCGCTTTTCACTGTCTGCTCTGTTGCACTCTATGCACCGCAACACTGCCGCTGCCTCAATTATGAGCCGGTGTCAATGTAGAGTTTCCACCCGCTGACCCAGTGGGAAACTCGTAATAGGGACCGCAGGAAGGTCACAGCACTGGCGGTGACCTGACCACAGGAGTTTGGCGGGTGGCCTTTTCTGCCCACCAAACTGGCAATCAGGACCTATGACTCCCCTCTCCAGCAGTGCAGGGGCCCCCATGGACAGCCCTTTTGTTTAGTCGATAATGAACAGCGCAATGGGTGCTGTTGCACCCTTAGCACCACAACATTGGCGCTGCCTCGATTACGAGCCAGTGTCAATGTTGTGGGCTGTTTCCCACTGGGCCAGCGGGAAACTCACTGCACTCTCTCTGACCTGGCTCCGGTAGTTTGGTGGGTGGCCTTTTGCTCCCCCCAAACTTGTAATGAGTGCCTTTATATGGTAGAGAAAAACCTGAACAAGCTGTAAATCATCAACCCTAGAAATATAAAGGAGGCCTCCACTTTCATGCCTCTGGTGAGCAACGAAGGAATTGGAGCACCTAATCTCCATTCTTCTTTGGATTTTGAGACACAAGCTTCTTCAACATTCGTCTATGTGGGATATAATGTTAGTGATGCAAAAAGCATTACAATAAATCATAGAAGTGATAGTGTAAATTTATGATGTATAAAATCAGTCAGTCAAATATTCTTTATTTGGTTCATTAAAACCACAAGAGACAATTTATTTTTTAATAAATACATAATTTCAGGGAATATACTGCATTAAAAGTCAATAGAAACACACATCTTGAAATCTCTTGTTAAAAGAATAAAAAATAAATAAAAATCCAATTCTATTTCCATAAAATAGCATTACAGGACCAAAACAGCATGGAGTTAATTTGTCAGACCTGGGACCTGTGCCCCTATTAAAAGTTTGTGACGTTAAACATACTTGTACATTAGGCAACATCTGCAAGTATGTAAAAGTCATTCTTGCTTGTACAAAATGTTTCCCTCATAACAACGGTAAAATACATTTTTGTCTTAGCAAACAATAGTGGTACGACAACATGACAAACTGCATGGCATCTTGCACCAAAAAACAGTCACAACTGCAGGGACCCATATTATTAACTTTATTCTAGTCCTGTGATTCTGCCAACAACGAATGCATTAGATTTTGTCTAAATCATGCTAGCAGAAAATGATGATAGTAATTTGTGACCACTGTTAATTAGGGCTCTCTTAAGGGGCATGTCTTTATAAAATATAGGAATGCAAGGAGGGTTTGCTAAACTTGCTAGCTTCTCTCTCAGCTTGGGTTACAAAGAGAAAATGTTTCTTGACCCAACCCCGGTCCTCCCTTATGATCCTTTCTGGGGAACTATATAGCTCTGGCCATCTCAACTTATCCACTGAGATTTTAATATAGCTAAGTCACAGGACATAGCCAACCTTCTCCTGAGACAAACAATATTTAATGAGTGTCTGACCTAGTTCCAGGTCCAGGTTTATCCAGATCATAATTCATCTTAAGAGTGGAAGTAGAGCTAAAAGATCAGAGATATACCCAGCACCTATCTCTTTGTGGATAATATATGAGGCAGAATTTTGAGGGACTGAAAGTAGATGTCTGATAAATGTATTCCCCACCGTCTGTAGGTCCCTGGTCTCTTGTAGCACTAAATGTCGGTCCCATAAATAGCCAACGCAATACATTTAGATTGGTAAACTTTAACCAGAGCATTTACAAGTTTAGTGCCCTGCTGACTAGCAAAATCAAAAACAGATCCTACAGCTCTAGCCATTGAGGTATTTTTGCCCTCCTGACTCGAGCCCAATTACCCCTGTCATCAAATAAAAACCCCAGGTAGGAGAAGGTGTTCACCCTTGTGATTTTAGTGCCTTCCAGGGCACACTTTCTTTGGCCTTTATTTTTAGATCCTATCACTATAAGGGATTTAGTGTGGTTAGTGGCCACATCTAGGGTGTCCATAAAACCAACAAAGGAATTACAAAGTTGCTGGAGTCCCACTGTTGTTCTTGCTAACAATACAGCATCATCTGCGTATAAAAGTGCTGGTATTACTGTGGGCATGTCCAGCCTTATATTTCTTTTGATCATTTATTTATAAGGGGACGTGTATAGGGTAACCATCAATTACCCTTAGAGGTCGACATGAATCTTTGGACTCAGGTAGGAGTGAGATATCATCCTAACAGTCAACATCAATAAGATCAAATCGATAAACATCACTTTCAATATTGGAGTCAGTAATTTATAAACACTATGTGGCTATGAATCACCATACCAGTTTAATAAAGTTCAAACATTTATTGCCCTTTAGATTAACAATGCTAAGATCACGTAAATCAAACGCAAGGCCAAATGATAAAGCTCCAAGAATGACACAGGCTGGCCAAATCTCCTAAAAAATATTAACCTAGACAGAATATTTATCATTAAACACTCAAGAACCACCATGCAGAATAACAACAATCGATGAATGATAGACACAGAATACATTTAGTTATCGCAGATGAATTGTTCACAATCAATTTATATGAAACAGTACAATTTAGAATTTGGTATCCTTAACTATTACTCTGATTTGATAAGCATGTTTGGTCTTCATGCAAAAAGAAAAGAAGGCAACATTTAATTTGGAAAACATCTGAATATGGTGCTGATCTAAAATATCAGCTGGTTTTCTAGAGAAAGAAAACATAAAAATCTGCAAGAAAGACAAATGCATATTTGGTTATACCTCTCCTAAATGGATCAGCAAACAACAATGTCTTCGTCAGTGGAGCATCTTCTGGTCTTCCTCACTGGGCAATGGCATAATAGAGAACAGTTCAGTATAGTTTGGCCTTAATGTATCTGCAATGGCAGAAAGCTAAAGACACAGCACAGCATTACACTAGCAGAGTATAAGAAAATCTGCAGACAGCTGAGAACTGCAAGGCACTGAAAGGAATTACTCTTACATCCTCTGAGTTTTGCTATATTAAATCCCTAGAAAGCAACTAGCTAGGTTTCTATCGGTCAGTCAATGGGGTGGTTTAGGTCAGGACCAATTGAATTTACTCTACACTTTCAGAAGTATCTTTTCTTCATTTTCTGCATTTATGATTGGCTCATCTTCTCTCACTGCAGTCACCAGTTTCTGCAGTAGAATACAATTGTTGCAGGTTATACATGAGCACTGAAGACTATTGTTCCTGGGTACACATTATCTCATCCCAGGAAGACAGACAAATTTTACAACATAAGAAGATAACTTTTCCACAGTGAGCAAGTCACACAGGATGCTTAGAGAAACATTAATTTGCAGCACTAACTCTTTTAAAACATTGCCTCTGGAAAATTACTAAAATGTGAGTCCCCTTCAAAGCCAATGCTAAAACATGAAAAATAAAGCATTTCCTAATATATAAACCATTACTCCTAGAAGTACATATTAGTATTCATTTTTCAGTACATTTAATTATGAATAAACAAAATACATTTTAATTAGACAGTTATTAATTTATGTCAAACCCCATTGTTGCTGGCACCAGGGTGATCATTTTTTCCAAAACCCACGTTTTTCATTTTAAGATTTTAATACATGTTATTTCATTATATTTTAATGCTACAATTTGTATAAATAATGTTTACACTCATACAATCCCTCCTCTGATGACTACATGTGTTGTCAAAAAATATACTTATTAACACTTGTGTTAATACTTGTCAGTCAGTTTAAAGTTTAGTTTGTCTACAATATCTATTGTTTCTCGGTTTTCTCCAGTTTTCAGTTTTTCTCAGATCATGAAGATATCTGCTTCTCATCTTTTCCAGTTTCATTTCTTCCCTCTTCTGTTCATTTTTCACCCTTTGTCTTTTTTAGCAGTATGTATAGTTTGTAAAATCTGATTATACAGATGACACATACAGCCACAATTAATAATGGTTTAATAATTTCCCGCAATACCCTGACCAAGATTACCCAGTAAAGTTTTCACTTCAGTAACACCTTTGCCAATATTTTCCCATACCCCTGGCTCTTTCAGATCTTGAAAGTCTGAATTTGAATCTGTCAGGTTCTTAATACAATTTCTAATTTCTTTACTATTGTCAGGTATGTATGTACAACAATGTTTCACTTTTAGCATCTGGCAGTCTCCGCCATTTTTTGCTAAATGTATATCTAACACAAATCTGTTCTGGGAAACCACAGAACAGACCAAGGCCATTTAAGTATCCATTAAGATTAAGGCTACAGAAAAAACATTCAGAGTGTTATCCACAATAGTAGACTACTTTCTAATTTTCAAGGAATTCAGAACAACTCCTATAGAAGGAATAATTGCTCCAAATATATCCCCATTATTTCAGAATAAGTTGCTCTTTTTGATCTTGGTCTTTGCAATTCATTTGTGTCATGTGTGTCATCTATATTGTCAATCTGGTAAATCTTCCGGAAGACTATTCCCAAATAACAAGTTCCATACCACCCCCATGGGAGACGTTAATAAGCATTCTTTCCACATATGTATTATACCCCTGGAATTGCAGGATCTTGCCCATTTAACATAAAGTCCCATGTATTCTTAAAAAGAAATACATGTCTGCACTCACTCGTTCCCACAAACTTAGGCCCTGATTTAAACAAAAGGTTTAGCACCGGCTTGCACCATTTCTGTGCACCAGCCGGGCACCATATTTATGGAATGGTGAAAGCCGGTTCAAAGGTAGGCTAGCGTAAAAAAAAAACATTAGCTGGGTGGGGCTGGCAGTATGGAAGAAGGGGGTTTTGCACCAAAAAATGATGTTAGGCAGGTTAGAGTAAAATAAAATGACTCTAACCTGCCTAGCACAATTTTCTGACGCAAACCCATCCGTACCACATGATTCCTGTATTAGAAAAAACACGAGTCATGCCCACCACCCCAGTGGCCAGCACAGGGGACCAGGGTCCCCTGAGCATGGCCATTGCACCCACGGCCATGTGGGGGGGGGGGCATTTCAGGCCCCCAATGGCACTTTAAAAATATATATATATATATATACTTACCTGTATCTACCTATACTTATCTGGGATGAGGTCCCCCATCCTCCACTGTCCATCTGCTGTGGATGTCCCTGGTGCCTGGGGAGGGCACCTGTGGGCTTATTCCATGGCGCACAACCATTGAAATAGGCCCACAGGTCCCCATATGCCTGCCCTGACCCAGGCGTTAAAAAGTGTTGCAAAGCCAGATTTGCACCATTTTATGACCCCTCACCCCCACCGTGTGTGATTTTTGCATGAGAGGATAAATCATTTTTTGTCCGGGGACGCCTACCATGCATCTCATTGATGCAAGGTAGTTTTCCGCAGGCAAAAAATGACTAACTCCAATATTTTGGTGCTAGACATGTCTAGCGCCAAAATATAAATATGGAGTTAAGTTTGCACCAGATTTGCATTAAAAAAGACACAAATCCGGTGCAAACAGAGTATAAATATGCCCCTTAGGCCCTCATTAAGAGTTTGGCCTCTGCCGCCTACCAAACTCCTCCCGCCTTCAGACTGCCTGTGCGGCCTGAACCCCGCCGGCCCCAATAGGACGTCACCGTAGTGTTTCTGCCTGCCGGCCCTGCGGTCAACAGGGCCTTAGCATTGACACCTGATCCTAATGGAGCTGGCACCAATGTGGCGGTGCTGAGGGTGCAGCAGCACCCGGCGCGCATTCCACTGCCCATAATTCAGGCAGTGAAATGTGCGACAGGGCTGTTTATGGGCCCCCCCCCCAACACCCCCATTCTGCCAGTCTGTCCATGGCGGTTTGCACTGCCTAGGGTGGCGCTGCAAGCAGTGCTGCCCTGGAGGATGCAAAAACACCAGAACCGTTAGGCTGCCAGCATGATCATAATGTAGAAGATAGTCTGGTGGTCATGCGACCACCAGACTCGTAATGAGGGCCTTAGTATCAGTTCTGGATTGAGGACCATATGTGCATAGCTTTCCTACATTTCGTACATGTTGAAAATCAACCTTCCCTTGTGTTTTAGTCTCACAAAATGTGTAATCATTTCTAAATGTCCTCTTCACTAACCCTTTTAATGCTTTTCTCCTGTCATCAGTTTGATCTAGAAAAGGTTTTTCTACTGGCGAAGGCAAGCATGTCAAAATATTCCTATGAGCGTAAGCTGTGCCAAATCAAACCTCCCACAATATCAATATTTCTCTCTTTAGCTATGTTACTCAAGTGTTGACTAACCGTAATCAAAGAAAACACAACATCGAAATTAGAGTAGAAATATTGAATGTACTCTTGGTTATAAAGCCTTGTTAGTAAAAGACTGCAACTACTTCCATATGTTAATGGTAAGCTATGGTAAGTAATTCCTTCCTGCACTGAAGAAGGAATCTGCGTTCAAACTTACCATTCTCTCACATTCATCATCTCAACATATTCATACAGCAAGCAAAAGAAAACATTAGAAGATCTCCTTGTGAGTTGTCTAAGTGCAAATATTTCTCATCCCTGTTAAACTTATCTAACTTAGAAAGTTACACTCACAATCAATTACAAACTTACTAGCACACCTACAATTCCCAAACCAATACACATACATTTGCAACACCTATTGTTTTTAATGTGATTGTGATTGTTATCCTTGACCCTTGAAGAATCAGAAAGCAAAAGAAAAAGACAAATATTTAACTATGCGGCCAAAAATCAAAAACAAAAATAATCTTCACTCTTCTTTGCAGTTATTTACAGCAGCTTTCAGACTTCTCCAGAATATTGTCAAAAATTGGTTTAGCAGCTTGTCAAAAGTCAGTTTTCAAAGTCTTTTTCAGTAGATCATATTCTATTGGACAGTGATTATCACTTGTAGCACGTAATGTCTTTATTGTTCAGTTGGAAATGTAGTTTCAAATTTCAGTTCAAAAGTAATTTCAAGTTCCAAAATATTGATATGGAATTTCACTATCAAAACAAAAAGACAAAAAATCACGTTGCTACTCATCTGTTGTAAAATACGCCCACTCAGGACCTGATTATCTTCGACTTGCAACTCTTTTTCTTTTTTATCTCCTATTCCCCTTCACTCAGATCTCCATCTGTTTCTGCTCTTGTTGTTGTGTCTGGCTCTTCATTTATGATTGACAGTGCATCTGAAACCTTTTCACTTGTCTGCAGTTTGGGCCACTTGTCTTCTTTCACAGTTTTCTATGACAGTGTTGTTTGCAAAACTGGACTTACAACTCTTCTTAATTTGGCAGGATTTTGACTTTGACTTGATGTATCTGCAACATTTTCCAATTCAGGAGGAGTCAAATTTGCATGACTTTGATTTAACTCAAGTCCCTCCTCAGCTGCTTCAGGAAACATGATTTGTTTAAACTGATCTTCCCAATCGTCTGCTTCTGGGAGAGTCCTCCTCTGACTTGACTCTCCTGCTATGTTTGCGGATGCTTGAGCAACCTCAGGAATCTCTATTTCATCTCTCAGGGGTGTACCTGGATCTTTACCAGTTTGCACTGTCTCTGTTTCCATCTCCACAGTCACTCTTCTTGCTCCTTGAGACTGTATAGTAGTTGTTGGTGCTCTCAACAGCTCTTATTCATCATCCAAAAGACAGGGCACTTTCGAGTGTGGCTGGTGCGAATCCCATTTGGGATACTAGCACACTTCACAGAAGTCGTCGTAACAAGTACAACCTGGTAGGGACCCTTCGACCTAGGTTCCAGACACATTTTTCTGGCATGATTCTTGATGACCACCCAATCCAGCACCATATCATCTGTTATTTTCACACGAGCATTTGCAGGAACAGCTGGCAATCTCACTACTCTGCCCAAGAGGAGTTTATGGGGAGAGAGTCCAGTCTTTCTGGCAGGTGTCTCTCATGCTCAGGGGAACCAAAGGCAATACATCGGGTCCTTTCAGATTTGTAGATGCACACGTTTTTGCAATTTGTGCCTTCAGTGTACCATCCATTTGCTGTACTAATCCAGAAGCTTCAGGGTGATAGCTTCAGGGCGATAGCTACAGTGCAAAGTCTGCTCAATGTTTAAAGCTGAACATAGTACTTTGATCACCTCGTTATTGAAGTGACTTCCTCTGTCTGATTCTAAAGAGGCCAGAAACCCAAAGTGCAGAAATTAACTCCCTAAGTAAAAGCTTTGTAACTGTGAGACTGTCATTTCTACATGCGGCGTAGGCTTCAATTCCAGTGACTAAAAATACAGACAATCACAAACACGTATCTCAGACCACCACACACAGACATCTCAATGAAATCCATTTGCATCCTGTTGAATGGACCTCCTGCTCTTCCAATTTGACTCAAATTGACAACTGTTCTTTTCTCCACAGTCATTTTTTGGCCTGTGACATATATGTGGCAGATTGCTTCAGCAACCTTTCTAAACTTTGGATTAATCTAGGACTGCTTAAATGTGTGAATCATTTCATCTCTGCCAATGAGTGCTTGACCATGATAGTATCTTGCCATTTGTGTAAACAGTTTGGCAAAACCACTTGCCCTTCATTTGAAACCCAAGTTTCATCATTGTCTGTTTGGAATCATTCCAATTTCATCCAACCTTTCTTTTCATCGTCAGAGACATTTGCTTGCAAACATTTGAATTTCCTCCCATGTAACAATCACTGTTAATGTGTAACTTGGGTTTACTTTATCAACATTTAGGGGGTGATTCCAACTTTGACGGGCTGCGGAGGCCGCCCGCCAAAGTTACCCCAACAGAATACCGCTACGCGGTCAGAAGACCGCCGCGGTTATTCTGTGTTTCCTGCTGGGCTGGCGGGCGACCGCCAGAAGGCCGCCCGCCAGCCCAGCGGGAAACTCCTTCCCACGAGGAAGCCGGCTCCGAATGGAGCCGGCGGAGTGGGAAGGGTGCATGGCAGACACTGAAAATCTTTGTGGGGCCCTCTTACGGGGGCCCCACGACACCCCTCACCGCCATCCTGTTCCTGGCAACAGGATGGCGGTGAGGGGGTCGGAATCCCCCATGGCGGCGCAGCAAGCTGCGCCGCCATGGAGGATTCCTCAGGGCAGCGGAAAACCTGCGCGACACCGACGGTTTTCCGTTTCTGACCGCGACAAACCGCTGTGGTCAGAATGCCCTTAGGAGCACCGCCAGCCTGTTGGCGGTGCTCCCGCGGTCGTTGACCCTGGCGGTCAATGACCGCCAGGGTCAGAATGACCCCCTTAGTTCTTTCCATTCTTCAGTGAAAGAGGTGCAGTTCAATACGTAAAATCTTGCAACTTGATCTGCATAAGCATTTCCCATTGAAACTAAGTCATTTGATTTGTGGTGTGTACTGCATTTAACCATATAAATCTTTTCAGGGAACTATAGTGCTTGTAACAAATCATGAATTCAGTCAACATTTCTAATAGGTGAACCAGAAGAGGTCATGAAACCTCTCTGTGACCACAACTGCCCGAAGTTGCGCACTACTCCAAATCCATTTTGACTGTCTGTGAAAATTGTAACTTTAAGCTGTGCAGAAATACATCATGCTCTAGTAAAATCCATTTTGACTGTCTGTGAAAATTGTAACTTTAGGCTGTGCAGAAATACATCATGCTCTAGTAAAAGCCACCAATTCAGCCACCTGTGCAGAAAATACTATTTGAAGCCAAGAAGCTTTGAGTATATCAGAAATTGTGCACACAATATATCAAGATTTCAATGTTCCTACATTATCTCTTAGACTGGAGCCATCAACCAAAAAAGTTGATCATTTTCCTCTAACTGAGTATCCTGAATATCAGGTCTGGGTTTTGTGCACAATTCAGTAACCTCCAGACAGTCATGTTCAACTTCTTTTAGTTTCTCATTTCAACATTGTCTGGAAGCAAGGTTGTTAGGTTAAGCCCTGTGCACCTCTTCAAAGTAACATTTGGAGAGCCCAAAATCAACAGCTCATACCACACGAGCCTTGCATTTGTCAAATATTGGGTCTTTGTTTGGGTGAGCAAAACCTCTATAGAGTAAGGGACAAGGACAGTTAAAGAATGTCCCATCACAATGCTCTCACACTGAGTGAGTGACAAACCGACTGCAGCCACAGTCCGCAAACAGCCAGGTAAAGCTGCTGTGACTAGGTCCGGAGTAGTAGAAAAATATGCTACAAGGCGATTTACAGCACCATGTACCTGTACAAGAACTGAAAGGGCACACAAATCACATTCATGACAAAACAACATAAATGGTTTTGTGTAGTCAGGCATTCCCAAAGCTGGTGCTCTGCACAGACTCGCTCTCAGCTCAGTTAAAGGTATCATACAAGCTTCATCAAAAGGCACAGGGTCAGAAATATCTTTGTGGGTCAGTCTCTGCAGTGGCTTTGAAATAACAGAAAATTCGGGAATCAATTGGTGACAGTAACTCACCATTCCCAAAAACATCCTGACATGTCTTTGTGTAACTAGAGGATTCATTTGCAAACTAGCTGTAACTCTTTCTCTGGAAACTTGCCTTGCACCTTTTTCTATTTGATGTCCCAAGTATTTCACTTCTTTATGATAGTACTGTAATTTTGCTGGGGACACTTTGGCCGCCAAAGACCCGCCATCAGGTTACCGTTCCGCGGTCGAAAGACCGCGGCGGTAATTCTGACTTTCCCGCTGGGCTGGCGGGCGGTCGCCTTCAGGCCGCCCGCCAGCCCAGCGGGAAAGAGGCTTCCACGATGAAGCCGGCTCGGAATCGAGCCGGCGGAGAGGAAGCTGTGCGACGGGTGCAGTTGCACCCGTCGCGTTTTTCACTGTCTGCGCAGCAGACAGTGAAATACATTTAGGGGCCCTCTTACGGGGGCCCCTGCAATGCCCATGCCAGTGGCATGGGCACTGCAGGGGCCCCCAGGGGCCCCGCGACCCCCCCTACCGCCATCCGGATGATCTGGATGGCGGTAGGGGGGGTCGGAATCCCCTCGGGGCCTCCGCCTTGGAGGATTCAATGGGGCGGCGGTACACTGGCGGGAGCCCGCCAGTGTTGCCGGTCCGACCGCGGCTTTACCGCCGCGGTCGGAATCCCCATTGGAGCACCGCCGGCCTGTCGGCGGTGCTCCCGCGGTCCTCCGCCCTGGCGGTCTTTGACCACCAGGGTCAGAATGACCGCCTTTATGTCCATTCTCACCCAAATGATTCAAAAAGGCAATAGTATCTTGCCCGCATGCTTCCTTTGTCTGTGAAGCAACAAAAAGATCATAAATATACTGGACTAATGCTGATTGGAAAGGCATTTCCAATGATTTCAATTTTTTTTTCAACACCTGAATAAATATTAAGAGAGATTCTGAAAAGCCTTCTGGGATTCTACACCAGGTATATACACAATTGCAGAATTTAAAACAGAAAAAAAACGGACTCTCCTCATAAAGAGGCACTGAGAAAAATGCTTGTGATAGGTCCACCTCTGTGAACCATTCTGCATCACATGGGATCTGAAACAAAATCACTGCTGGACTTGGTACCACTGGGCACTATTTGACCACTCTATCATTAATTTTCCTCACATCTTGAACAATTCTAAATTTCCCACTTGGTTTTCACAAACCCATAATAGGTGAATTACATGGGCTGCTCAGTACTTTTTTCAGAACTCCCTACTCCACAAAATCTGCAGTTACAGGAATTACTCCTTTAATTACATCTGGCACCATATGATACTGCAGAGCTTGCGGAAAAAACTGCATTAGGCTTGACTGTGACTTTAACCGGTTCAACTCTTTTGATTAGACCAATATCTTTTCCAGAAAGAGCCCAAACTTTTAAAGTAACTGTATCCTGTAGATAAGTTGGCAGGTGTACTGTAAATGCAGGCTAGAAACTAATCAGTGGAAATTTTTTGGTAACTGAATCGCATTCAATTGGCATAGATGAATCATCATAATCATCCCTATTCATCTGAATAGAAATTCCATCATTTGTACAGGTTTTGCACAGCAGGTCCCTTCCCAATAAGGAAACTGGACTTGAGTCACAAACTACAAATTTATGCAAACCTTCAAAATTGCCAATTTTAACAGGAACCGGTTTAGTAATTGGGTTTGTCAGGTATTGATTTGCAACTCCTATAATCTGTACTGTTTTCCCAAAAGGTGGCATGTTAGGGACTTCTGTAGTTCTTACAATAGAGCATGTGGCTCTTGTATTAACTAGGACTAGGACACGATGACCCATTACTTTTCCATTCACATAAAGACCCTTTTGATCTGTGCCATTGGAACTTTAGGTATTTGCATTTGTTGCTTTGGTACCATTTACATTTGGGGCTGCATTTGCTGTGACAGTGGCACCTAAAAATGTGACACCTGTATCTGTTCCATTGGTTGGGGAATCTGCATTTGATTACTCATATTTTGGGCATTTAAATTTGGACCTCTTATTTTCGGTCCTCTCAAATTTGGAAAAAGATCTCTCTCATTTATCTGTGTAACAACACCTTCCAGTACCATCATTGGACACTCCTGTTTCCAATGCCATAGGCCCCCACAAGCGTGACAAGGAACATCCTTTTGGTTGTCTGCAAATCACCTGAATTAACAATAGCATTCAAATCGACGCTACGGTTTCCATTTCCACCACAACCTCTACCTCTTCCCTGACCCAGATTTTGAATCACCTGCATGTTTCCCTGTTGAGAAAAAATTCCCTGCATTCCTAATTGTGCCACTTTAATCTGCATAACCATTGCCTTTTCCTTCAATTTCTTCTGCTTCATTTCAATCTCATCACTACAGTATTTAGCAAACTGTAATACTTCATCAACCAGTTTTGGTTGCCAGCAAATTAAATGACTCGTAAGCATCTGGCTAATTTCAGATCTCAACCCTTCAACAAATCTGAACACAAAATGAATCATATATTTAAGCTGAATTGTTTCTGTACCACTGTAATGTTTAAAAGCTTGCAGCAATCTCTCATAATACGCATGTATTGACTCTTTTGCTTCCTGTGCTGTCCTATCGATTCTATGCAAATCAATACTTTTAGGAGAAATTCCTGTTTTCAAAAATTCAACCACTTTGTAATAGTACTTCATTACATCAGGGGATGGTGCATCTGAAACTGGATCTCGTTGAGGCTCTCCTGTTGGCCAGTCAACACTCTTTTTTAATTCAACCCATAAATCAGCTGGAACCACTATTTCTAACAAAGTGTTCAAATCCTCCAATAGGCATTTTGTGAGCTTCACAAATCTATCTGTCTGCTGGTACCATTATTCTGGTTTCTCTGTCAGTCTGGGATAGTCATTTGAATATGACAAAATATCACTTCTGGTCCAAGGGACACGTACATAATTCCCTCCAGGAACTTCTCTCATTGGTAATATCTTTACCGGATTATCAGTCTGCTTTACATCAGCATTTGAATTCGCAGGCAATTTTACTTCTGATCTCTTTTCTTCATCCATCTGCCTTCCCATTTATCTAATGCTCCCCGTGTTTGAATATTATGGATTAATTTGTTAATATGAATATTCATTCCTGGTAGTCTCATGTTCTCAATATCTTTTGAATCAAATTCTAATCTGTAACTTCTTTTCAGTGGCTTTGATTTCTCAATTTCTACATCATATTTCTCTGCCAGTAATGATACTTTCTGGTGTACCAAACCTGCTCTGTTTGTTACATTTTTACACATAAATTGTAATTCATCTTCATTGTATGAGTCAATTCTATTTAGCTCAAGTGTTCCCTCAAGCATTTAATTCAATTCTAGTTTAAGGGGGTCATTCTTACTTTGGCGGGCGGCGGAGGCCGCCCGCCAAAGTAACCCCGTCAGAACACCGCACCGCGGTCGAAAGACCGCTGCAGTGATTCTGAGATTTGCCCTGGGCTGGCGGGTGGCTGCCAAAAGGCCGCCCGCCAGCCCAGGGCAAATCAACCTTCCCACGAGGACGCCGGCTCAGAATTGAGCCGGCGTAGTGGGAAGGTGCGACGGGTGCAGTGGCACCCGTCGCATATTTCAGTGTCTGCATAGCAGACACTGAAATACTTTGCGGGGCCCTCTTACGGGGGCCCCTGCAGTGCCCATGCCATTGGCATGGGCACTGCAGGGGCCCCCAGGGGCCCCGCAGCACCCCCTACCGCCATCCTGTTCATGGCGGGTTTCCCGCCATGAACAGGATGGCGGTAGGGGGTGTCTGAATCCCCATGGCGGCGGAGCGCGCTCCGCCGCCATGGAGGATTCAGAAGGGCAGCGGTAAACCGGCGGGTGACCTCCGGTTTACCCTTTCTGACCGCGGCTGAACCGCCGCGGTCAGAATGCCCTTCGGAGCACCGCCGGTCTGTCGGCGGTGCTCCCGTGGCCGGTGACCCTGGCGGTCACCGGCCGCCAGGGTCAGAATCAGGCCCTAAGTCTTGCCAGGTTCAATGAATTTCCCACTTCAGCATTTCTTTTTGCACCACTCATTTTTCCCGACTAGTCTGTACAGTGCTGAACTGTCAAACCTTGTAGCAAAACATTATTATTTACATTGGGCACACTCTGTAGAGTAATACACAGAGTCTCTGGCGTCATCAGAAATGAATTTGAATTCAAATCTGACTTTCCCAAATTCTGGTAAGTCCCAGGATAATTTAAGTCAATCAGTTTACCTGTCTTATCAAAAGTCTAATTCCTTGGAGACATGATCCCTGCAGTAACATTGAATCTCTCCATTTCTGCATTTGAATTAAAAAGATTCTGTACATTACTCTCATTATTTCCCTGGACAAACAGTGGTACAACAGGACCAAGAGTAACAGGTGCTCTTGATGCTTCTGGACTTGATTGGACATTCTGATTTCTAGAGTAAATTATTACAAAGCTCTGACCTGAGAGCATTGAAGAGTTCAACTGTGATAATGTTATAGGGGTATATTTCAATATTGCCTGAACTTGCACTGGAGCCATTGAACTAGGTGTAGACTCCATCTAAACCATCATAGGTTTCTGGTAAATCTGTGATATCTGGGATTAATGCACCATTGGTACAGTCATGCTGGGTGCAGAACTTACAACGGGAATTGTAGGATAGACTACAGGCTGTCCTACGGATTGAATCATAGGTGTCTGAGTTACAGAAATAGCAGGAACATTACTTGCAACCTGTACATGACTTTGCCTTGCTACAGCTGGTACTGATGCACTTGGACGAGTACTAGTACTTGTACTGGTCTCTTGTGCTGCATATGGTGGCGGACAACTTTTTAATAACTGCATTATAAATTCATTATCTGAGTCATCATCATAAGTCAATGATTTCCTATCCTTATCTGACTTCAACTTATCTTCTTCAGAAGTGTCCCTATTCTTTTTCTTTGTCATTGGTCTGACACTGCTCTCTTTTTTGTGTGTAATTGCAGGAACCATTTTCATACCCTGTAAAGTTTCAGATCTCCAACATTTCTGCTAATTATCCCACCTTGCCTCTAATAATAACTTCTCAAATGTTCTCATTCTCCTCTCCAATTTTAATTTCTCTTATTGTCTGACCACTAACTCCCAAATAGCTAAAGCTTCAAATTGTGCTGGTCTAGGGGGAGGTGTTTTATTCATACAGCATTCTCCTCAAATTCTCATATTACACGTTCCAAGGACAGGAAACGCTAAGCTCCCTTCTTTCTCTGTAATTTTGCACCACTGTTTCAACCAAATATCTGCTGCAATATATGCAGGTGTACCTTCTGGCGGGCCAATTTCTCCTACTCCAATTGGAATAAAAGAATCTCTGTTAAGCGCACTCTTTAACTCTTTGAAAAATGTAATTTAATAAAAACATTAGTCCAGATCACAATTTCCCAAAAGCTAGCACTATTTTGTAGCACACCAGTCTGAAGTAGTTGGTCTCAAGAATTTCTTTTAATTTTATTTTTTTGATCTGCTATGGTTCGCTTATGTCTCTTCCTGCAGGAAGTTATCAACGTGTTATTCCTAGGAATAGCTTTCAGAGCTATAAGAACTTTGATGTGCCTTTGAGCAATTACGGTCAAACCATCTCTCTCCCCATGCTTAGGCTTTCTTCCCACTAGGCTATTTAAGACATGTGCAAATACGCTCTTAAAAGCATCAGCTCGTGCAAGTCACTCTAAATACAGGCAAATACCCTGACCACAAACACACTGAAGGTTAGTTAAATAGGAATCCAAAAGGACCTTGTTCCATTTCAGTTTTGCGTGCTTGGTTTGTGGTGAAATATCAGAGTTCTTGGGCCACATAGATAATTTAGCCTTCTCCCTCAAATATCCAGTTAACAGCTAAATATAAGGGATTGCAGTCATTAAACTGTTTCCATTTGACCTCAAATTATAGAATAGACTGTACTGATGGGGTAGAAACAAATAATTAATAATCAAGCAGGAACTTCTGCTAAGAAAGGTGGGGATATCCCCTTATTTTTTAATTTGCTGGGTGTCTACCAAATTAAGTTCAGCTATATGAGTAGGCAGCTGCTCTTGGCCTGTATGCTGGATATGGTTTGGGTTGCAACCTTCTAGAAGTGAATCCTTGTTAAAATGACAACAAAGGTAGAAATGGACGAATATTAAGATCTCCAAATAAGATCACCAGATATGAGTGGTCATGGCCTTCTGCATACTACTCTAAGAGGGACTTCAGGACCAGCAAATGTTCCTTGGGCTCAGACCGCGCAAAGGAATTATAAAAACGTACAGCTAGTGAGCTAGGGGCTTTCTTGAAGTCTAGCTGTATCACCGACAGACAGCTAAAGCCTGTATCGAGCTGTATAAACCTACTTGGGAACTTTAAAGATACTAATGTGTCTAAACCCCCCTTAGCTCTGCCACATTGTGAGGGTGAAACTGGAAAAAAATGGTGTATCAATCCAAATAAGAAGTTATCATTATCTCAAGTTTCTTGCATGCCACTATGGGGGTCATTACAACCCTGGCAGACGGTGTTAAGGCTGGCGGTCTTTTTTTTGGAATTATGACCATGGCGGTTACCGCCATGGTCATCCGCCGCTTCTCCGTTCCGCCCGCCAAGGCGGAGACGACCGCTGGGCTGGAGACCTGGTTCTCCAGCCCGGCGGCCGTGACAATACCGCCGCCGATATTGTGACCTGGCTTACCGCCGTGGATTTCCAGCGGTAGGAACCGCCATGAAATCCATGCCGGTCAGCACTATCAGTGCCAGGGAATTCCTTCTCTGGCACTGATAGGGGTCTCAACCCCCCCCACCCTGACTCCTTCCACTACACCCCCCACCACTCCTGCCACCCCCCAAAGGTGGCAGGACCCCCCTCCCCACCCCGACCTCCGACATTACCTTACACATACACACCTGACACGCACGCACGCAGGCACCACCAACACACATACACGCACACACACACTGACATACATGCCAACATCCACACACAGAGTCAGACACGCACACCCACATTCAAACATACACGTGCACATCCATACAGACATACCTACAGACATACACGCACTCATTCCCAAAACACGCAACACCCGCAAGCATACACGCACTCACACATCCCCTCTACAGACACCCACGCACACCCCCATGCAGCCACACAACACACAACACCCCCCACCCCCCTCCCCTAACGGACGATCGACTTACCTGTTCCGTCGATCCTCCGGGAGGGGATGGGAGCCATGGGGGCAGCTCCGTCGACACCACACCGCCAACAGAACACCGCCGCATCACAGGACGTGATTCGCTGGGCGGTGTTCTGTTGGCGTGGCGGTGGAGGTGTCGCAACCTCCACTTCCCCGCCGCCCGTCACTATGGCTGTTGGCAGCTCTCCGTCGGAAAAACGACGTAGAGCTGCCAACAGTCATAATACGCCGAGCGGAAAACCGCCACCACTGGCGGTCTTCAGCACGGCGGTCCCTCAGCGGTCTTGTAAAAAGACCGCTGAGGTTGTAATGACCCCCTATATTCTGATCCATTAATACACTGAATTATCTCTCATCTGCTCTTTTGTTATTCAACCCTGTTATATTCCAAATCATCACCTTCAAGCCAGTGCAAAATATAGATACAGCATTCAGGGGGAAACTAACACCAACGTTCTCTAAACTGTCCTTCACCCGAGAGGCACTGCTGGACTCTCAGCCTAATGTAGATATGACATTCACTAGGAACCTAACACCAAAATTCTGTAAACTGTCTATCCATCACCTGAGAGGCACTAATGGGCTCAGGGACCCATCAATCATTGCTCTCTAACAAACTCAATGTGAGAAATATTTTTGAAAGTGGATGTGGGACTTCCTGATCTCCTCCCTCCGGATCGGTCTGCCACCTTATCAGGTTCCTTAAATTCCTAGCCCTGACTGTACCGTTTGGTGGATAAAAAAAAAAGCCCAGCAATAACAATTTAATCCCTTTAGGGAGGGAACTGGAATGACCTGCCTGACGTATTAGGATTCCTGCTAAATCAGGTTGATTAAAATTGATGAGAATATAGCCCCACTCCCCAATTTTCTCCCTGATTCCTATCACTGGCACTCTTCTGGCCTGTGACTAATCCCCTTCCGCGCCCATCTCCTTTCCTGTAAAATGGGTCCTACCTCCTTCCATTCCTCACTTACTTCCTCGTGGATGACAGAATCGGAAAGAAAAACAAAACACACAATTAGAGGAAAGAAGGTGGGCAAGAACTCTAACAAGCCTGAAACTGATGGAGGACTTGTCTCGACAGAAGAACAGGGGCAGGTCCCTAATTGGGGAACAGGAGGCGGATGGAACAATAAAAGAAGGACAAACTTCCTGGATGAAAGGAGGAGCAGAAGACACCAACACAGAACCCAGAGAGGACTGTGCACTGGAAGACAAGAGCGGAGGGCAGAAGAAAACCCAGTTCTGCACCAAAGACAAGGAGGAGAAGGATCCACAGAATAGCAGTGAGTCAGAGGAGGCACATGAGATTTGGTATGAGACGGAGTGGTGGACACTGACAGACAAGTCGCAGAAGCCTGCCACAGTCCAGGAGAGTTGTGGCTAGTGCAGTGGGTACCCGGAGCAGCTTAACACTATAACAAGTTGAGTGCTATTATGAGGGGACAATTGTGAGGAGGGGAGCACCGCTACAGGAGCAACTGTGAGTAGTGGGAGCACTGCCACTGAGAGGATTGGAAGTGTGGGATCTCTATTGTTGGCAAAAGTTGGCAAGCAGTAATAGCGTGAAACCCATGAACCAAATCATAGTTCTTTTCTATTTGTCCATGGTAATGCCTGATAAAAGAAGAGGCTGAGAAAACCTGTGCCCCTTTTTGATACCTATAGACTTACCTGATAGCCTCTTTATTGGTCCTCGGCATTCCTTGTGGTCCAGGGAGTAGGTGCAAGTCCACTACCCTTGAGAAAATAAAAGAAAGACAATGAGAGCCCAATTTAGGAAAACATGGGTGATCAGTTGATGGGGGAACAAAACTACTAAAATAGAATGCAATACTCACCACATTGTTCCTATCTTTTGAGGGTGCTGGTGGCAACATCCCACCTTAAGAACCCTGTAGAGAAAAAGAAGATTATCACTTCGCCAGTCAAGACTAGGAAACCAAAGTCCTCCTCCCTTTATATTCTGAAACTTTGCTATACTGGTTTATTCTTTGCTTAGTTTTGGCGTTGTAACCCATCTGATACTAAAACCATCAATAAAAAATCAAAATTTGCCAAACAAACAAGCCTCCAAGTCCACATTTCTGCCCATTCCTCTCAAGTGACCATCATAATGTGATTAGACAAGTGGTTTTCACTCCCAATTGGTTGTTGCATCCGTATGTGATCTTCCGTATGAGTTCAGGAGTGGTTTCAACCACACCTGGCTTCAGTGGGGGAACATCCACCAGAATAGCCACCAATGGGGGGGATTTGGTAGGTAGCTGCAACCTGAGATTGTTTGCTGTCTTCCTATCCAAAATGGGGAGAGGGCAACTACCAATCTTCTGCTGAGCTACTGAGGTATGGAATGGGCCAGCCATACGAGGAGAAAAGGCCTACGTAGAAGACGGGACAGCTCCCTTCCCTGTTGCCCTGTTTTTACATGTAATCCTGTTCGTACTTGCCATTTTTGTCAGACTGTACAAGGACCCTTGATTATTCCCCGTCAACTCAGTGTTTTTAGAGGACCTAACAGTGCTCTGTGGATTCTATATGGGAAATAAATGGTTCATAATATGCATGCTCTAGGCAGAATCAAACTTTGGGAAGTGCAGTTGGCCACCCGCCCAATGATCCCCAAAATTCCTTAACATTAATGAATTCAGCATGTTCTAGGCAGAATCAAACTTTTGGGGATCATTGGGCGGGTGGCCAATTGCACTTCCCAAATTCCTTAACATTAATGAATTCAGCTTGGTAACAGTAGATTCTTAGGCCACCAATTTTGCCTGAAAGCCCTACATGGCATCTTTGAGTAGGTTTACAAATGCATCCAACAAATTATTGAATAGGGGGCTCCAGTAATGTCTTAATATTATATAGAAGAGACGGAGGGAACATAGTATCCCCCTGATGTGCGATTGATAAAGGAGACCACAGGGGCCAATACAGAGTTAGTATCCATGTATGGAGCAGATTTCAATGTGCCAATTCTCGGTCTTGACCCCAGATCCTCCTCCCTCTTTTTCTTGGCTGGCAATGTCCATTCAAGGGATGGCATACCCAGGGCCAGATGATTCTCCCCTATCACAGGCTCCCCTACAATAGTCTCCCCTTGAGCGGCCTCTCCTTGCTCTTGGTCATATGCCATGTCTGACGCCTTCCCACCCCTTTTCCTCCTCTCTTTGACTGTGACACTGGGCTCGGTGTGAGTTTATCCATCCCTAAGCACAGTTTTTCGTGAAACACTCTGAATTTCCTAGTTTAGAGCCCCAACTGGCAATGTAAGAAATGAAATGATAGAGTGACACTTACGAGAAAACTTTGGGTCAACCAGTCCATTATTACAAGAAGATTTTCGCTTGCCCATTCTCATGACTGAGTTGCAAGTGCGAGAGGGACGGCCCAGCCCAGACTCTTCCAGGATATGATGGGCCTGCTCTTGGCCTGGTCTTCGCCCAGGCATGCATCCATGCTCATCCTGGGCTGTGGGAGAAGTTCAGAGCTTATAAATGCAATATAGTCCCTCCTGTGCCCATGAGATTGCTGGGAGATGTAGTCTCACTCCAGCTGCTGGGTGAAAATCAGTGCGGGTCGGGCAAAGCAAATAGGTCGAGCACTCATTACTCATTTTTGGCGCTGGCCAAACATTGAATCAGATACATTCGGGACTTGGCTTCAGTCGGTGCCCACTTTACTTTCTGTTTTTCTCTCTGTTGCTCTAATCTACATTCATGGGTCTAGATTTACCTGATTTGGCTGATGGTGATGTATAAAATCATAAAAAACATAATTGTTGATAATTGCATCAGAAAGAAAGCAAATAAATAACAGCATGCCTTCCTTGGTAAGACCAATTGATAAACATAAGGAAAGTACACTGCGAGTGATAGGTGCAGTAGAGGACAAGGAGCTAGAAGAAGAGAAACTGACATTTTTACAAAAAGGTTCTTGCTTACCCATTCTTGTGACTGAGTTACAAGTAAAAGAGGGGTGGCCTAGCTCTGATGGGCCCGCTCTTGGTCTGGTCTTCGCCCAGGCATGGGTCCGGGCTTGTTACATGCTGTGGAAGTAATCAGGCACTTATAAGTGCAATATAGTGTCAGAGTCACCAGATCCTTGGGGTCTGCGCACGTTTCCAACACGTCCACCACTGAACAGCTCCAATACTCTGATAGATAAATCACAGAGGCTAAGAGAGTTCAAGAGGGGATTAGGAAGGGAACAGCTGGGAATGAGACCTGTAGTAAGAAAAAGGTTAAAACACAATATCAAAATTACATCTCGTGAAATCAATACTAGACTATGACTCTAAGCCTTGTCATTCTGAAAACATGAAGAACCTAGAAATTAGGCTTAAAATGACTAAGTTTCAAGATGGCCGGATACCTGTAAGGGAATCAAGATGGATTAAATGAAACTTTCAAATTCAAGTACTTTCCTTTACCTGAGAATCAGGAAAACATTCTGAATAAGTTCTAAACCAGTCATATGAATCCTTTTTTGAGACTGCATACTAGGACCATGCAATATTGCATCTAGAAACTCTGGCCTTTTGTGTTCTCTTGAAATGTTTCAACACGAATTGCGCACATTGCAGATTTTCATATATATAGTAAACACCATAAAAGGATTGTGTACTATGAATAACACTATATGGATTCAGGAAACAAATCACACAACTTGTCAACTCGAATACTACCAAATAAATGTCTTAGAATAGTGGCATACAATGAACAACATGAATTAAGCTTGAGGAGAAAATCGTGCGTCTTGCCGATTCGAGTGGCACCATGTAAAATGTCAAGAAATGGTAGCACGCAATGAATAACAAGATTAAATCAACATGAAACGAATCACGCGTCTTGCCGATTTGTAAGCCACCATGTAAATGTCAAGAAATGGTAGCGCGCAATGAATAACAAGATTAAATCAACATGAAACGAATTGAGCGTCTTGCCGATTCGTAAGCCACCATATAAATGTCAAGAAATGGTAGCACGCAATGAATAACAAGATTAAATCAACATGAAACGAATTGCGCGTCTTGCCGATTCGTAAGCCACCATGTAAATGTCAAGAAATGGTAGCGCGCAAAGTAATCTGTTAATCATTAAAGAATTAGGCCCAAGAATATGAGAGTTCTCAATAACGCCGTCGGGAGGCCAGCCCAACCACCGTCTTACCTCCTAGAACAAGGATCACCAATGAAGAATGAAGGGCAGAGGCCTGGAAGATCAAATAGGCCACCGGGACAGGAACTCAGGAAGTAGCTGCTGCTCTGCACCGGGACCTCTGAATAGTGAGCACGTGGAGCTGGGCTGGCTCCCTTTTATAGAGTCTTGTCCCAGCCCACAACCACACCCAGGCATGCTGTCTCTGGAAGGCCCTGGAAAGGGACCACACCCTAACACACTCTGAAAGCCTGCAGCAATACATTGCAAATGAACAGTATTTGTAAACACATTAAAAATAAGTAATCAGGATTAAGCTCTGCAATGCAAAAGGTTAAACAACAACATATCAGCACAATGCATAAATTACGTTGTTTTGAGAGTGCTGGGTTTTTGCATTCTAGTCGCCAATAGAGCGCGCACTGCCCTGGTGTTAACAGTACTCCCCTCTCCCAGACGCACTCGAGGGCCTGGTTTGCCTGGATTAAGATGATGAAAGCGCCTCACAAGTACTGGAGCATGAACATCAGATGCGGAAACCCATGAGTTACTTTCAGGACCATAACCTTTCCATGAGATTAAGTACCATAGATTACGCCCTCTCAGTTTAGAATCCAACACTTTCTTAACTTCGTATTCTTCTTCCCCCTGTACTAGAACAGGATATGGACGAGGGTGGACCTTTTGGACTGCCTTTTTCAAGAGGAAAGTGTGGAACACTGGATGAATCCGTAAGGATCTGGGCAATTGTAGTTTATAGGTCACCGGATTGATTTGTTGAAGAACAGTGTAGGGACCTATGAATTTAGGATTAAACATGTGCTTCTTCTTGAAGTCTATGGGGGTCATTTTAACCCTGGCGGACGGTGTAAAAGGTGGGGTAATACCGCAAACAGGGCGGCGGAAAAAAAAGGGAATTACGACTCTGGCGGTAACCACCAACAAAGACAGCCACTTTAACACATCGCCCGCCATGGCGGTACAGACAAACAGCGTGGCGGTCACCGCCAACAGACAGGCGGGAGACACAGTACCGCCCACACTATTACAACACACCAATCCGCCACCTTTTCCGGGGCGGATTTACCGTGGATAAAAACACGGCAGAAACAGCCTTTGCCATGGGAAAACGTCATCTCAACACACTCCACGAGGAACGAAGACTCCATGGAGCCGGAACTCCAAATACTACCTGCCCTTGTCTTTCTGCTCCTGTACGAACAACAGAGACGTGGGCGCAGAACATACCAGTGAGTACTGCATCTACGACAAGGGGGAGGGGGGAGGCAAAAGATAGGGGGACACCCACCAAACACCCCCACACTCGCATATTACAACATACACACCAATGCAGTAAAAAATATCACATTAACAACCCACAATCCCCCCGGAAGAATGCAAAGACAAAGCGAGATCCGTTCAAATATTGTAATGTGCCAATATACATGTCATATAAAAATATACTGAATCATATCTCGAAATCTGTCATATTTATATATACAATACAAGAAGTAGTGCAGATATGTACACAACAATGTCCGTGCACCAACAGTCCAAAAATGCATGGGCGAGGCCCACAATAGATACCTGACCAAAATCCGAGAGAACACTGCCGGGGCATCAGATTGAAACACTACAGGCACCTCAGGGGGAAGGGAAGGGGGGGCACCTCAGCCACATGACTGCAAAGCCAGATCCACGACGGGGCTCCATGCCCATTGATGTATCCTGGGGAGTGCAAAGCCACAGTCTCTCAAGTCTCTACAGTGGGTGGGTTGCCCACTGCTCAATCCTGGGGAGTGCAAAGCCACAGTCTCTCAAGTCTCTACAGTGGGTAGTTTGCCCACTGTTCAATCCTGGGGAGTGCAAAGCCACAGTCTCTCAAGTCTCTACAGTGGGTGGGTTGCCCACTGAACAATCCTGGGGAGTGCAAAGCCACAGTCTCTCAAGTCTCTACAGTGGGTGGGATGACCACTGTTCAATCCTGGGGAGTGCAAAGCCACAGTCTCTCAAGTCTCTACAGTGGCTGGGTTGCCCACTGGACCATCCTGGGGAGTGTAAAGCCACATTGACGCAAGTAGATGCAGTTCTCAACTGGTACTGGGTGGGACTGGTGGCCAGACTGGATGAGTCTCCCCGTGAAAGTTCCTGTCCTGTCACTGTCCCAGCTGCACATGGGAGAAGGATGCCTGATGTGGCGGCATATTCATACCCACACGGTGTTTGCCCTGATCAGCGGTCTTCACCATGGTGGTCTTGGCCTTGTTCAGCGGTGCTTTGCCATGGCTGGCTATGGACTGTTCAGCGGTCTTCACCATGGCGGTCTTGGCCTTGTTTAGCGGTGCTTTGCCATGGCTGGCTATGGACTGTTCAGCGGTGCTTTGCCATGGCGGTCTTGGCCTTGTTCAGCGGTGCTTTGCCATGGCTGGCTATGGACTGTTCAGCGGTCTTCACCATGGCGGTCTTGGCCTTGTTCAGCGGTGCTTTGCCATGGCTGGCTATGGACTGTTCAGCGGTGCTTTGCCATGGCGGTCTTGGCCTTGTTCAGCGGTGCTTTGCCATGGCTGGCTATGGACTGTTCAGCAGTCTTCACCATGGCGGTCTTGGCCTTGTTCAGCGGTGCTTTGCCATGGCTGGCTATGGACTGTTCAGCGGTAGCCTGAGATGGCGGTTCAGATACTGACATTGGTGTGTGGCATGAAAAACTCCACACTGGACATTGGGGTGTGGCATGACGAACTCCACACTGGACATTGGTGTGTGGCATGACGAACTCCACACTGGACATTGGTGTGTGGCATGACGAACTCCACACTGGACATTGGGGTGTGGCATGACGAACTCTGGGGTGTGGCATGACGAACTCCACACTGGACATTGGGGTGTGGCATGACGAACTCCACACTGGACATTGGGGTGTGGCATGATGTTCCCTCATTGCCCAGCGGGGCTGTGGGATCCTGGTCCTTCCTGGGCACTGACTCCGGCGGTGGTCTCCTGACCAGTAACGATACTCGGGCACTCCTGGGCACTGACTCTGGCGGTGGTCTCCTGACCAGTAACGATACTCGGGCCCTCATGGGCACTGACTCTGGCGGTGGTTTCGTGACCAGTAACAATATTTGGTCTCCTGACCAGTAACGATACTTGGGCCCTCCTGCGCACTGACTCTGGCGGTGATCTCCTGACCAGTAACGATACTCGGGCCCTCCTGGGCACTGACTCTGGCGGTGGTCTCCTGACCAGTAACGATACTTGGGCCCTCCTGGGCAATGACTCTGGCGGTGGTCTCCTGACCAGTAACGACAGTGCTGGCGGTTGTGTCTGGACCGCCGGAAATGATGGCGCACTTCTCCGCCATGACACTCACAACAGGCTGGGCAGACTTCCTCGGAACCTTCCCCACCTTCTTTGGAGGGACAGCTGACTCACCAATCGCCTTGGATCCCATTTCACTTGTTGTCCTACCAGGAGTCTTGACACAGTCCTGTCGTCCACTCTCCAATTTCGGTGCCTTTACAGGGGGTGGGTTGACAGTGCCTTGGCTCCGGGTCCTACTGCCTGCCCTGGTGGACGGTGCACTCCAAAAACCTGGAACACGCACCACTGGTACTGGAGGCTTTTTGGCTGAGGCGCTACGACCGGACTGATGAACTGGAGGGGGGGTGGGGGCAAACAGGTCAATTTGACAGAGGGACAGTTTCTGACGGACACTGGGATGGGTAGTTGGAGGGGGTCTGGGAGTGGAGGTAGAGGAGGTGGTTGTAGGAGGTGTCACTTTAGGTGTTTTGGGTGCAGGTGCAGGTACTGGAGGCTGTCGTGAGGTGGATGGATGTTGGGTGAGTGACTGCTGGCGTTTGTGTACTTTGGGAGGGGGTGTCACAGACACACTGGGAGAGGACACAGGGGACGTGTAAATGGCAGTGGAGGTGGTGAGTGCAGGTGAGCGGCTTGTGGTGCTGGGTGTCCTGGTGCGAGTCCTAGTGCCTGTAGATGTGGTGCATGCAGGTGTGTGTGTAGACGAGACTGGGAGGGAGGAGGGAGAAGAGGAGGAGTAGCTCAAGCAAACATAGGCACCACACACACCACAGGCACTCACACAAGCATCACACCCATACAGACACAGCAACATCCACTGTCTCCACTGTGTCTGGGTGGAGGAGGTTGGAGGGGGGAGGCTGGACACAGGGACAATGGCTGCAATCAGTGCTGAAGCCAGAGATTGCAGGGTTCGCTGAAGGACAGCCTGACCAGAATGAATGCCTTCCAGGAATGCATTACCGTGTTTCAACTCTCGTTCTACACCCTGGATGGCATTCACAATGGTAGACTGCCCAACAGTGAGTGACCTGAGGAGTTCAATGGCCTCCTCACTGAGGGCAGCAGGGATGACTGGAGCAGGGCCTGAGGTGCCTGAGGCGAAGGTGATGCCCACCCTCCTGGGTGAGCGGGCACGGGACACACGCTGAGGGGCTGCTGGGAGGGCGGTGCTGGTAGGGGAGGTGGCGGCTGTACCTGTAGAAGTGGGGTGCACAGATGGTGCCGCCACCACAGGGGAGCTCCCATCGGCGGACGAGTCCGTGTCGCTGGATGGTGATCTGGTGGCCAACGTGAAGCTCCCCTCGCCCTCCGTCCCACTGGTGAATTCAGAGTCTGTGGTGTGGCCCTCCATGGCCATGTGGGATGCAGCTCCCTCGTGCTCCGGTGCCACTGTACCTCCGCCTGTTGATGCTGATGTACAAAAGGACAGGGAGAGCAGGAAAAGGGGGGAGACAGAAGAAAGAGAGTTTTAGTGCATGGCATACCACTACCGTTGGCAGAGAAGACAGACGCAGCAGCCCCATGCATTACGCCGTGCTCCTGACCTCTGCACATGCTATTTCTGGGAAATGGCCTACATGGCAATGGTAGTAATCTGCCCACATGGATGGCAAAGGGGCAACTATACATCAACTTCCCTCTGTTTTGAGCTGGGGTAGAGATGCCACATGGCCTACATAACGGAGGGGCCTTGCCTACCTAACTCGCCCTGGCCTAGGGACACCCACCACCCCCACCCAGATACCTCCACTGCACGCAAAGTCCATATGATGAGGTAGTACTCACCCCCTTGTGTCTGCTGTGATGTCCTTAAGTGCCCATCCAACTCCGGGTAGGCCACCGTCAGGATCCGGAACATCAGGGGGGTCATGGTGCGACGGGAACCCCTCCCACGTTGGGAGGCCATCCCCAGCTGAGCCTCCGCCGTCTTCTTGCTGCAGCGGCGAATGTCCTCCCATCTCTTAAGGCAGTGGGTGCCCCGTCTCTGGTGGGCCCCCAGGGTCCAGACTTCCTTGGCGATGGCACGCCAAATGTCCCTCTTCTGGTGGGCGCTGACCTACATGACATGCACAAGGAAAGAGGACAGTCATTACCTACTGCACCGTCGTTATGATTGGCCCCCTCCCAACTCTATCCCTGTGGCCCATTCATCCCCATGCATAACTGTTCTATGTACTCTGCCCCCTTCCCTCATCCACCCAGCCCTCTCCACCCAAGCCTAGCCCATCCAACGTGCTCCCTGTGTACTAACCTGTTGGTCTGGAGGACCGTAGAGTAGCGTGTCCTGGGGGAGGACCCCATCCACAAGTTTCTCCAACTCCTGTGCAGTGAAGGCAGGGGCCCATTCCCCAGACGCAGCAGCCATCGTCGCTTCCAGACCGAGGTCACAGCAGCACTAGCAGTGTAGGTCCTCTCCTGTCGAAGGTCAGGTATCTAGTGATTGAAGAGATAGAAAATGGTGGTGACGTCCGCGGCGGTGCGCATCATCACCGGCGGCGCACCTGTTCATTGGCTCCTGGGACCCATAGGGTCCAATGTTAACCAATGCAGCATTGCGCCACGCTCTATGACCGCCTACTGCGACGGTGCCAACGCCAGTGCAGTTACCCCACAATCCCATTGTCTCACTTTAGAGGTCAGGCAGCCGCAATTTCAGGGGCCCACATGGCTTCAATTACTACTGTGTCACACATACCGAGGCATACACTCAAAAGCTTTCCCGGATGGGTTAATTGTCTGTTGTAGTCTTGTGTGTGACTGTGGGAACATACCTGGAGGAATGCTGGCAGTTTCTTCGCTGTTGTCCTTCTTAGGTACCGTCAGTTGGGACATATTGGAAGATGGCGGAATCCTCCGGTGTACCGACCGCTGGTGGACCTGTTGACAATGGAAGAGCGACATGTCATCGTGACCTACCGGTTTGACCGTGCCACAATCCAGGAACTATGTACCCAGTTAGAGCCAGACCTGATGTCACCAATCCGCCATCCGACTGGAATCCCCCTGACGTGCAGGTGCTGTCAGTGCTCTATTTCCTTGCAAGTGGGTCTTTTCAGACAACAGTGGCCATGGCATCAGGGATGTCCCAGCCTATGTTTTCCAACGTGTTGTCCAGAGTGTTGTCTGCCCTGCTGAAACACGTAAGGAGATACATCATTTTCCCTGAGGTGGCGGATTTGCCTACAGTGAAAGGTAACTTCTATGCCCTTGGACATATCCCCAACATCATAGGTGCCATTGATGGGACCCATGTAGCTCTGGTCCCCCCCGCAGGAATGAACAGGCGTACAGGAACAGGAAGAGTTATCATTCGATGAATGTCCAGATGGTCTGTTTGGCAGACCAGTACATCTTGCAGGTAAATGCAATGTTCCCTGGCTCAGTGCATGACGCTTACATCCTGCGGAATAGCAGCACCCCTGATATGATGGGTCAACTCCAGAGGCACCGTGTATGGCTATTGGGGGCTCTGGCTACCTCAACCTGTCCTGGCTATTGACCCCAGTGAGGAATCCCAGGACCAGGGCAGAGGAACGGTACAATGATGCCCATGGGCAGACTAGGAGGGTAATCGAACGCACCTTCGGCCTTCTTAAGGCCAGGTTCAGGTGCCTCCATATGACTGGTGGATCCTTATTCTACTCACCGAAGAAGGTGTGCGACATCATCCTCACCTGCTCCATGCTCCATAACTTGGCATTGCGACGCCAGGTGCCTTTTCTGCAGGAGGATGATCCAGATGACGGTGTTGTTGCAGCGGGGGAGCCTGTTGAGCCTGTGGACAGTGATGAGGATGAAGCTGAAAACGACAACAGGGAGTCAGTCATACAGCAATATTTTCAGTGAGACACAGGTGAGTACATTTTCATGTTTCACATATTATTAACTTTCACACATCTACCTCTATCCTGTACCTACATTTCACTCCCTATTTGTTAAATGAGTTGTCCCCTTCCATTTCAGTTTCACTATTGTGTTAACCTACGTGTCAACAGCTTGCACCCTTGAAAGACTTGTGATGTGTGACATTGGTATGTTGGCCTTCCAATGGGTAACCTTTTTTAACACTGTAATTGACAATACAAAGTTCACAATCATTGACTGACTCCAGTTTTATTAGTGTTTCAAGGGTGTTTATTTAAGTGCATAACAATGAAGGGGGGTTGTGAAATGGGGATGGGTGATGGTGGAGGAATGTCCATGGCAGAGTCCAGTCTATTAGTCTCACAGGTACATTGCACATCTGGCCATTGGAAGTGGAGCTGGGGCAGTTCCGATTTGGACAGGGTAACAAAGTGGGACAGTGGGAGGACGATCAGGGTGGTCTTATTTCCTGGCGGGGGTCTTGCCATCTTGCTCTGTCCTGTTCCTGGATCTCAGGGCCCGCTTGCGTGGTGGTGGTCCGTCTGCAGGGGATGGGGTGCTGGTGTGTTGGTCCTGTGGCGGTGCCTCCTGTCCACTAGCGCCGGCGGAGGTGATGGGCATTTCATCATCGTGGCTAGTGTCAGGGGCCCCTGGGAGTGCCGCGGTGTCCCTCAAGGTCTTTTGAATGTCCGCCAGCACCCCTACAATGGTGCCCAGGGTGGAGCCGATGGTCCTGAGCTCCTCCCTGGACCCCAAATACTGTTCCTCCTGCAGACGCAGGGTCTCCTGCAACTTGGCGGGTACCGTTGCCATAGTCTCCTGGGAGTGGTGGTATGCTCCCATGATGGAGGAGAGGGCCTCGATGAGAGTAGGTTCCCTTGGCCTGTCATACCTCTGTCGCACAGCAGCCCTCCCAGTTCCCCTGTGTTCCTGTGCCTCCGTCCCCTGGACCGTGTGCCCACTACCACTGCCATCAGGTCCCTATTGTTGTTGGGGTGGTGGGTTAGCCTGTGTGCCCTGTAGTGGTGGACACACCGCTGATTGACCTGTCCTGGGTAGGGAGGTTTGGGCCCACTGGGTGGGTGCTGTGCTGGTGTTCCCAGAGGGTGGCAGTTCGGTGTTGGGTTGTGGCTGGGCAAGGTGAACTGACTGTCCTGAGGCCCACGATGGTCCGGGCTGGTTATCAAGATCCAGTGGGGCAGAGCTGCTGTCGTCACTGTGGGCCTCTTCTGGGGGTGGAATAGTGTTGTCTGGACCCTCTGGTGTGGTGACGTTCCTTCGGGTTCCTGCGGGGGTATGAGTACATGATTATTGCATATGTGTGTTTCATGATGTGCAATGTTTGGGTGTGCGTGTACCCCAGTGCAGGCATTCCTGTGTGGGGGCTTGTGTGGTGATAGTTGGGGGGTATTGTGGGTCTGTGCAGTGGACATGCTTTAGTGATGGTTATCCATGCTTAGTTAGGTCATGCAGGTTTTGGGGTTGGGATGGGTGGTTGGTATCATGGGTAGATAGGTGAGGATTTGGAGTGATAGGGGAGGGTGTGAGGGTGGGGGTGTGTGATAGCATGCAGGTAGGGTGGGGGATCTGATAGTTGAAATTTGACTTACCAGTGTCCGTTCCTCCAACGACTCCTGTGAGGCCCTCAGGATGCAAGATGGACAAGACTTGCTCCTCCCATGTTGTTAGTTGTGGGGGAGGAGGTGGGGGTCCGCCGCCAGTCCGCTGTACCGCGATGTTGTGCCTGGATACCGTGGAACGCACCTTCCCCCGTAGGTCGTTCCACCTCTTCCTGATGTCCTCCCTATTTCTTGGGTGCTGTCCCACAGCGTTGACCCTGTCGACTATTCTTTGCCATAGCTCCATCTTCCTGGCTATTGATGTGTGCTGTACCTGTGAGCCAAATAGCTGTGGCTCTACCCGGACGATTTCCTCGACCATGACCTTGAGCTCCTCCTCGGAGAAGCGGGGGTGTCTTTGGCGTGCCATGGGGTGGTGTGTGTGATGTGTGGGGTGGTGTATGTGTTGATGAGTGTGGTGAGTGTAGTGGTATGTGGTGTTTTGTGCGTGGGTGTTGTGTGGGTGATGGTGTAGTGTGCCTCTGTGTGATGGGGTTCTCTATTCTGTGCTGTCTCTCTCTGGCCTTCTCTCAGAAATTGTGGTTGTAAGGGTTTGTGTGTGATGTGGGTGTGTGTTTTATATTGTATTGGGTGTGTGGGAGTGGTGTTTGTATGTGTATCAGGTGTGTGTATTTGGAATTGTCCAATGTGGCGGTGTTTTGGAGATGTGTGTGTATTTTGAGTGCGGCGGTGTGTACCGCCAATGGAATACCGCGGTTCAAAGACCGCCACGTGGATTCGTGGGTCGTAATAGCATGGGCGTGTTTCTGTTGCAGTGGAGGTGGAGGATTTGTTTACGCATGTTTATCGCTGACCTTTGGTGTGGCAGTGTTGTGTGGGTGTCTGAATTTCGGTGGATTCGGAGATGTGTGTCATAATAGCTGTGGCGGTCTACCGCGGCTGCTGCAGTGTATTGGCGGTCTTCTGCACGGCGGTAAGCGCCTTATACCGCCAAGGTCGCAATGACCACCTATATGTTTTGAGTAAAGCCACACTTTGTCACCTGGTTGATATTGCAGTCCCTCACAATGTTTCTTGTCATAATGCCTTTTGTATTTTTGTTTGGCTTTTTCTAAATGCTGTTGAATCAGTTTCTGGGTTTGATACAAACGCTGAATGGTTTCTGACACAGCTGGAGTAAGAGAACTTTCTTGAGAAATTGTGATGGGCAAGGTGTCAGGATGATAGCCAAATAAACCCTAAAAAGGGTGTACCGCCAATAGAAGTGTGGAATGAGTTATTGTAGGCTAACTCAGCTAACCAGAGCATAGATGTCCAAGAATGAAGTGCCTTTTCAGCGTAGGCACGTAGGTATTGTTTCAAAGTCTGATTTAGTCTCTCAGTTTGACCATCTGTTTGAGGATGGTGACTAGTAGATAGTGTAGATGTCACTTGGAGTGTTTTACACCATGTCTTCCAAAAATTGGAGGCAAATTGCGACCCCCGATCGGAGAGGATAACTTTTGGCAGTCCATGATAACGAACCACTCTGTTCAGTAAAATAGTTGCCAATTCACTAGAAGTGGGCAATTTCTTACAGGCAATGAAATGTCCATATTTCGTAAGACTATCTACTACCACCAGAATTACTGAATGCTGTTGAACCACTGGCAGACCGGTAATAAAGTCTAAAGAAATGTGTTCCCATGGACGACTTGGGGTTGGAAGTGGATGTAACAACCCTTTTGGTTTTGAATGACTTGTTTTAGTGCGAGCACAGACTTTGCAGTTGTTTACCATTGCTTTTACATCTTTTGTTAGGGTAGACCACCAAAAATAGCGTTGGATCAGTTCAAGAGTTTTAGGAGTACCTGGGTGACCTGCCGTAGGTATAACATGCAACCAATGAAACACTATCTTGCGAAGTTTGGTAGTGGGTACGAACAAACGAGCGTCGTGAAAGGGTAGTCCTTGCTTGATTGACCTTTTGGGGTCTGCTTGGGCCCATGTTTGCCATTTCTCAACAGTGAAGAGTTGTGAATTTCTTCAAAGAAATCTTCAGTTTTTATGACACATAGAACCTTGTCAGGAGCAATGATAGCTCTGGAGGCTTGAAATGCAGACAACGTGGTAGACTCTTGGCGGGACAAGGCATCAGCTTTGGGATTATCTTTACCAGGCCGGAAGGTTACTACAAAATCAAATTCGGCAAAAAACAGCGTAATTGCCAAGGAGTCAAAAGTCTGGCGGAACTCATGAATTGAAGATTACGATGATCAGTATATACCGTGACAGTGTATTTGGCACCCAACAAATGATGTCTCCATTCTTTAAAGGCATCACGAATCGCCAGAAGCTCTTTTTCAGCAATGACATAGTTCTGTTCGGCTTCGTTCAACTTCTGAGACATATAAGCTACAGGATGGAGTTGACCAGTGTCTTTATTTCGTTGCGATAAGACGGCTCCTATTGCTACATCTGAAGCATCAGCTTCCACTATGAAAGGTCGATTCGCATCAGGATGAGTCAAGACTGGGGCAGTGGAGAAAGCTTCCTTCAAAGTCGAGAAGGCTTGGTCAGCTTCTGGGGACCATAAAAACTTTTCTTTCTTTCTTAATAGCTTAGTGATTGGAGCCACGGTCTGGGAGAAATGATTTATGAACCTCCGGTAAAAATTTGCAAACCCCAGGAAGCACTGTACATCACGAACAGTCCATGGGGTGGGCCAATCAGATACTGTTTTTACTTTCTTTTCTATCATCACCATACCTTGAGGGGTAAGACTAACCCCTAAAAACTCAACTGTGGTAACATGAAACTCACACTTGGTTAGTTTGCAATATAAATGGTGCTTTCGAAGGGCTGTAAGAATTTTCTTGACATGTTGGACATGTTAGTTTTCATTGTCTGAGTAGATCAAAATGTCATTGATGTATACTATGGCAAATATGTCGAGGTACTCCTAAGAACGTCATTCAAGAATTGAACTGCTGCTGGAGCATTACACAGACCAAAAGGTATGACGGTGTATTCAAAAAGGCCATATCTTGAACGCTGTTTTCCATTTGTCACCCTCTCTCATTCTGACCAAATGATAAGCACCTCGAAGGTCAAGCTTTGTGTAGATTTTTGCTCTCTTTACTTGTTCCAATAAGACCGGAATTAGAGGTAAAGGATATTTATTCTTGATGGTGGCTTTGTTCAATCCCCTATAGCCGATACAAGTTTGAAGTGCTCCATTAGCTTTTGAAACAAAAAACAAAGGCAAAGCTGCAGGAGACTTAGAGGGGCGAATTAAACCATTCTTCAAAAATGTATCTAGGTATTTTCATAAATGTTGATTTTCATGTTCTGACAGGGCATACACACGACAGTTGGGAAGTATCGCACCTGGGGCTAGATCAATTTGACAGTCTTAAGATCTATGAGGAGGTAGGGTCTCTGCTCCTTTCTCATCAAATACATCTTTGTAAGATGAATACTGTTTGGGCAGCTGAATTTCATTCTCCGCGGCAGTAGCTATGTAAGAGTTGCAGACTTTTGGTACTTGAATCTTTTGGAGACATTGTTCTTTACATAGCACAGAGGAGAACATGATTTTTCGTTCTGCCCAATTGATCTCTGGATTGTGATGAGTTAACCATGGCAAACCAAGGATAATCCCATATTGGGGAGCATGGATTAAGTCAAGGATGATTTTCTCTTTATGTTTCTTTCTTTGATTCTTATCTTTACAAATCATCGACAAGGGAATAGTCTGAAGAGTTACTGGACCTCCAGTCAAGAGTTTTCCATCGACTGCCTGGATGATTTCTGGGGTCTTCTTTTCAATACATGGGATCCCCCATGCACAAACTAATTGGGCATCAACAAAGTTCCCAGTAGCCCCAGAATCGACTAGAGCTTTTTTGAAATAGATCTTTTTCTTAACCTGAACTCTTATTTCCAGGTTAGGATGTCTAGATTGGAAGGGTCCACGGTGACACCCAAGAGCAACCCTTCTCTGCATCTCGGGTGTTTTAGTTTTCCAACTCGACTGGTGCATTGGCTGCGACCTTCTGAACTGGACCTTGCTTGCTCTTTGGTTTGATTGGACAATCTTTGGCAAAATGACCCTTCCGCCCCCAATAACTACATTGTCCATTTTTTCTGAGTAGGTCCTTTTCATCTTTGGTCAAAGGTCTTCTGATGGTTCCACTTTCCATCAGTTCCGGCGTTCTTTCTTTCGGAGTACTTGAGTCTCTGTTATCATGAACACGCCATGAATATTTTTCAGTCTTTTTGCGCATTCCTTTACGTTCTGTTAAACGACGATCAAGCCTCAAGAAAAGGTTTATTAATTCTTGACAGTCTGTAGGTTGTGGGTCGATTTGCGCTAAGATATCTTTTAGTTCCTCTTTGAGTCTCTTGTAAAACAAGACCGCTTGTTTTTCTTCAGGCCAGGATGTCTCGGCAACCAGCCGGTTAAAGTTGGCTAAATACAACACTAGGTTCTGATTCCCTTGGCGTAAATCTAATAATTCACAATCTGCTGACTGTGTTACAGTTCTACGATCAAAAACCCTCTCAAACTCACAAACAAAATGTCTCCAGTTTTACAACAAGGGACTATCTTTACGTACAAGAGGAATTGCCCAGGTAGCTGCATCCCCGGACAGATATGATAACAAGAAAGCTACTTTGGACTGGGCATCTGGGAAAGTATGTGGTCTGCAGGCGAAGTGTAGTTCCACTTGAGCCAGGAAAGATTGCGCTTTCAAAGGGTCACCTGAGAAACGTTCTGGGGGAGCTAAAGGAATTGCGGAAGGAAAATTGAGAGAAATGCTTGTCTGATTACTTCCAGAAGTCTGAGAAGAAGTACCTGGCCAAGACACACCTGTAGGACTTTGTTCCTTCTTCTCTACCTTATCTTGTAACTGACTCACTCTCTAAGCTAGGCTAGTTGTCAATTCTTTGGATGATACACCTCTGCCTGGAGCTGGGTGATAGCCTTGACTAACTCGTCCAGCGCGGCCATGCTGAGAACATACGCAAACCAGGAGGATAATAATTAGTGGGCTCACTATTCTGTCAGAGTCACCAGATTCTTGGGGTCTGCGCACGTTCCCAACACGTCCACCACTGAACAGCTCCAAGACTCTGATAGATAAATCACAGAGGCTAAGAGAGTTCAAGAGGGGAAGAGGGGATTAGGAAGGGAACAGCTGGGAAGGAGACCTGTAGTAAGAAAAAGGTTAAAACACACAATATCAAAATTACATCTCATGAAATCAATACTAGACTATGACTCTAAGCCTTGTCATTCTGAAAACATGAACAACCTAAGAATTAGGCTTGAAATGTCTAAGTTTCAAGATGGCCGGATACCTGTAAGGGAATCAAGATGGATTAAATGAAACTTTCAAATTTGAGTACTTTCCTTTACCTGAGAATCAGGAAAACATTCTGAATAAGTTCTAAACCAGTCATATGAATCCTTTTTTGAGAATGCATACTAGGACCATGCAATATTGCATCTAGAAACTCTGGCCTTTTGTGTTCTCTTGAAATGTTTCAACACGAATTGCCCACATTGCAGATTTTCATGTATTTAGTAAACACCATAAAAGGATTGTGCACCATGAATAACACAATATGGATTCAGGAATCAAATCACACAACTTATCAACTCGAATACTACCAAATAAATGTCTTAGAATAGTGGCATACAATGAACAACATGAATTAAACTCGAGGAGCGAATCGTGCGTCTTGCCGATTCGAGTGCCCCCATGTAAAATGTCAAGAAATGGTAGCGCACAATGAATAACAAGATTAAATCAACATGAAACGAATCGCGCGTCTTGCCGATTCGTAAGCCACCATGTAAATGTCAAGCAATGGTAGCGCGCAAGGAATAACAAGATTAAATCAACATGAAACGAATCGCGCGTCTTGCCGATTCGTAAGCCACCATGTAAATGTCAAGCAATGGTAGCGCGCAATGAATAACAAGATTAAATCAACATGAAACGAATCGCGCATCTTGCCGATTCGTAAGCCACCATATAAATGTCAAGAAATGGTAGCGCGCAATGAATAACAAGATTAAATCAACATGAAACGAATCGCGCGTCTTGCCGATTCGTAAGCCACCATGTAAATGTCAAGAAATGGTAGCGCGCAAAGTAATCTGTTAATCATTAAAGAATTAGGCCCAAGAATATGAGAGTTCTCGATAATGGCGTCGGGAGGCCAGCCCAACCACCGTTTTACCGCCCAGAACAAGGATCACCAATGAAGAATGAAGGGCAGAGGCCTGGAAGATCAAATAGGCCATTGGGACAGGAACTCAGGAAGTAGCTGCTGCTCTGCACCGGGACCTCTGAATAGTGAGCACTTGGAGCTGGGCTGGCTCTCTTTTATAGAGTCTTGGCCCAGCCCACAACCACACCCAGGCATGCTGCAGGGAAAGTCTCTGGAAGGCCCTGGAAAGGGACCACACCCTAACACACTCTGAAAGCCTGCAGCAATACATTGCAAATGAACAGTATTTGTAAACACATTAAAAATAAGTCTTCAGGATTAAACTCTGCAATGCAACAGGTTAAACAACAACATATCAGCACAATGCATAAATTACGTTGTTTTGCGAGTGCTGGGTTTTTGCATTCTAGTCGCCAATAGAGCGCGCACTGCCCTGGTGTTGACATGTAGCCCGCCTGTGCTCAAGAGAATGTTGGAAGATGTAGTCCCAATCCAGCTGCTGGCAGAAAATCAGTGCAGGCAGGGAACAGCAAACAAGTTAGAGTCCTCATTACATATTCCTGGTTGTGGCCAAACATTGCATCAGATACATTAGGGACTTAGTTTCAATCGGTGCCCACTTTGCTTTCATTTTGTTAGTAAGACCAGTTGATTAAAATAAGGAAAGTACACCTGAGGTGGTAATAGCAGTTGAGGACAAGGAGCTAGAATTAAAGAAATGGCCCCAAATGGTATATGTTTCAAAAAGGTAAATGTTAATTTAAAAGATCGGGGTCAGATAACTTCTATAAAAAATATATAGATCAATGAGAGTTTACAAGAGATTAGCTAGCGGACATGAAAAGTGTAAACTAAGGGAGGGAAACACAAAAAACAATAATGAACAAGGAACAGGTTACCTAACGTCAAAGGATAAAAGTCGTTAGCAGTAAAAAGACCACAGTAAGTATACAAAAGAATCCCCTAAAACTATATTGAATCTAATAACACAGGGATTTCTTTAGCAGACCTCCAAGCCATGTGTGCTGAAGTTCATTCCAAAATACCCCCTATAGTAATAAAAATGAAGGATGGTAGCAAGTACATATGGTAAAACGTGTTATCAATTAATCATTAAAGAGCATACAGAAAATAGACCTGTAGTAAGAGAAGAATTTTCACACCTGGAAAGAGGGGTTTCTGTGGTAAAGTATTTATGGAGCTGCGTGGAGCCTGTAATAAGGTAAAAAGTGGGAAAAAGATGAGCAAATGAAACCCTACAAATCAGTCACAATTACTTTATGTCATGTTGAAATGTTCAAACTCTTTCTTCAAATGATTAAAAACATGTGAGATTTGCTACCAGTAAATCAGGAAGTGAAGGCACGAAGAGTTTAATAAAAAGAAGCAATCCTAATGGCTATTAAATCTGGGTTTAAAGTTTGTATCAGAGAGAGATATAGTGAATTCAGAATTAATGCGCAACAACTTCTTGAAAAATCATAAATTACAAGGTAGATTTTGAATGAAATTTTCTGCACAGAAACCCCCCAAACAACAGTTTAAGTCAAGTGGACAAGGGAAACAAAGGAACAATAAGGGTGACAATTCCCATAGAAGATCATGAATGCGGTAACTCTATCTATGATTTTGCTGCGAGTTCAAATGACCTACACGAGGCTTGAGCAGTACTGCAGTTCACCCCATCGACTCCCTTCTTCTGTGCCTTAACCACGCATGTACGTGGTTAAGGCCCGAAAACCAGGAAGTCATGGAAAACAAAACCATTGTTTCACTTTCGTTTTCCACGACTTCGTGGTTTAGGAGTCGTTGTTCCGGGTGTTTTCCCTACCTAGGTGTTCTATGTTCTATGAGACCAAGATTTTAAATAATACATAAATATGCTGATCAGTTTAACCTACTGTTTAGCTGGCTTGTAAATATGAAGTAGAAAGCTTTCTGGTGCTTGTGCTAACATTGAGTTTGGCTTGCTTGTTGGATGTTCAAATACTACCAAGGTCAACACAGCCATCTGAGGTCTATAAATTATTTATCAACCAATACCGCCTGTTGATTTAATGGGCTTAGTAGTGACAAAAGCTGATTTAGGAAGCAGTATGTAAAACAACCTATTAATATTAGTTCAGTTCAAAGTCAAGGTAAATTGGACTTTACAGTACATTTTGTCACCCATTACCTGAAAACAATTCCAGTGCTTATGAAGAAATAAATATGTCTCATACATTTTCAAACTTCATTAAGGCATCTTCTCAGGGAAATCACAATGGTGGTCATTACGACCCTGGCGGTCGGAGACCACCAGGGGTAATGTAGCGCCCCTACCGCCAACAGGCTGGCGGTAGGGAGGCCCGCATTACGACCGCGGCGGTAGCGCCGCGGTCGCACCGCCGGGGCTGGCGGTTTCCCGCCGTTTTAGCCCCGGAGGTGATAATCCGCCAGGGCAGCGCTGCAAACATCGCTGCCCTGGGGATTATGACACCCCTACCGCCAGCCTGTTTCTGGCGGTTTGCACCGCCAGGAAAAGGCTGGCGGTAAGGGGTGTCCTGGGGCCTTTGGGGGCCCCTGCACTGCCCATGCCACTGGCATGCGCAGTGCAGGGGCCCCCTAACAGGGCCCCGGCCAGCTTTTCACTGTCTGCATAGCAGACAGTGAAAAGCGCGACGGGTGCAACTGCACCCGTCGCACGGCCGCAACACTGCCGGCTCCATTAGGAGCCGGCTGCTATGTTGCGGCCTCATCCCTGCTGGGCCGGCCCGCCGGCCCAGCGGGAATGTCATTATGGGGGCCACGGAAGTGCGGCTGCATTGGCGGCCGCACGGCGGTTACCGCCTGGCGGGCGGCAGTAGCCTCCCGCCAAGGTCGTAATGACCCCCAATGTCTACTATTTTGTTTAGTTTAATAAAGTTTTTTTTTTTTTTTTTCTCAATAATTTACCATAGGGAGATCGCCTCCCGAACTGTGGAGTCACCCTGTGGTGAAGTATCAGGAACAGTAAAAAAAAAAGTTGATTTATCTTAATAAATAAATAGTATAAATACTGTCATGGTAAATATTAAAGTAAATACATTTTATATATTTATTTTAAATATTTAAAAAATACAAATGTTACAGCACTATCAACTTAATTTTTATGTAAATCTTCAATTAATCTAATTATAATTAAACAAATAGAATTTCTTTTTCTGAAGATTAAATTAAAAAAATAGATCCCCACCTAAAGAAAAAAATGAAATATTTCATATTACACCAGCCATATTACAAGTTCCATAGGATGTAATGGACTCGTAATACGGCTGGTGGTATATACGTCACTTTACCGTCACTTTTGGGATGGATTAACACCTCCTCCAAAGTTGTAATAACCCCCTAAGTATTACTAGCAGTGATTTATAGAATTAAAAGTACTTTAGTATATTTTAGGACACTGACTAAGGGCTGGAGGTTGCTGCGGTGATTGGTGGCCCCTCTCCTCTGGACACCCAATTGTTTGCCCTGTTACCCATATTGCAATAGCTATCAGGGATGTGGAGGGGTTAAGCTTCTGTTAGTGGAAGCCTGCTTTCAGCGTCTGCAAGCTGCTGCAGCTAGTTTCTCATTGATGTACTATTGTTGTTTGATGATACTAACTAAAATGTTCATTTTTTTCTGGACATGAACGATGCCCACACTTACCGCCTTGATACTGTATTGGAAATTTTGTATGAAACAAAATGCAAATGTACTCATGTGCCTTGTCTAATATGCTGAACACAATAAACCCATATTTAAAAAATAAGTATATTTTAGTACACATTAATCTTACTTTAATTTATAAATTCAAAAAGGTTATTAAAATAATTTATAACTCAATAATCAATGTTTCATTTTTAGATGTTTCAACATTGTATTATATTTATAGGTGTTGCAGTACCAGTGGTTGGCAATGCCTGGTGCTGGGCTTACTTTAGGTCCATGTTGGAGTAATTTACTACTGTTTTGTGTCCCTTTTTGGCTGTAGTAACTTTAAAATTGTAGCTTGTGAATAGCAATGTGCTTACTTTTGTGTGGGTGGGTGGCTGTCCCTTCCTAAACCCCTCCTTGCTTCTCCAAAAACCCCTCCTATTTAGTAGTATATATGCCTTTTTTCCATCCACGCCCCTGATCCCACTTATATTTTCTACTAAGAAGTAAACTTAAATGTTTGAGGATTGCCCCATATAAAACACAGGAGAGGTAGAGGTGGTGATTCACACTCATAGGTTTGTGAATAGCGTTTTGTAGTACTACTAAAGTGCCACAAAATGCAGTTTGTGAATAAGTGAGTGCTAACTCTTGTTTACTAGTTCAGGACTTGTCACTCTACCTTTATGGAGTTATTAATAGAGAGTTACTAAATTCAAAGTTGCAAAGTAATCTACACAAGAGTTAAACACCTGGAGACAAAAGATAATGAGTTGTAGGACTGCAACAGTACTAGTGGGGGAGAAAGAATAAAGCTGGAAGGGTTGGGACCTGCAGAAAGACTCAAGAATAAAGGGAGCAGGCGTCTTGGAAGGCAATTCATGCTTATATATCAGAAGAACAAGATGTACAAGGCAAAAAGGTAATCCTATTATCAGCCATTATGGTTTTGCCAGAGACCAGTGAAAAAGATAGAAACTATCAAGCAAAATCTTGCAGATGAGCCCTATTAAACCCCTGCTGGTCCTTTTAAGGCTGCATTGCCTTCTCTACCCAATGCAAAGTCCTACTGCTGTTTCTGTCCTAGCATTTCTTCAAATCCTCACACTCCAAAGCAAATGTTCACAATGGCTCCCTGTCTTAAAGCCAAACCTACTGGTTTTTCTAATGCTTGTTGCTATCCATAGAAATTTCCAGTCCACGCACAAAAGGCTCTACTGTTCTCAAAATGTTCCTTTAATCATTCATATAATTCACAAAGCACTATATCAGCATTTAGATATATTGCCATCTATGAGATATGTAGGCTTAAACGAAACAATGACTGCCTATTCTGGAGAAAAATGTATGCAAATATTTTAATAATAAACTACATATGTCAACACTGAGTACACATTTGATAGAAAGCCATTGCTTCTTTATAAGCTTTTACATGTGTTATCAGCAAATGTTGCATTCCAGAAAATTTCTTGGGAATATGTACTGAGTCAGAAGTTCACTTTGAAAATAGCTAGGTGTGTCAATAATAACAGAAGACACATTTTCATGAGCATCCAGTCTGCTCTTTTTGACTATAAGCTTTAGACTTCATCTGGGTCATTCGAAAATATGTTGGAGCAGAAAATGTTTTCCACTGCAATTCCCTTAAAGAAAGTTAACAGTGAGGTCAAACCGGTTGCATAACAGGATTTATCAAATTGAAAGAAATGCAATAAAAGCAGAAAGCAAGGCAACAAGCTTTCTCTGCCAATGCACCTAGAATCTGGAATGAGGTTCTTGTATCCTCCAGGGCTGCCCCAACCCAGTGCTTAATTTGTAAAATTAAAAAAAGGTAAGTGCCAGGGCCCTTCTCAGGCAACTACTGCACTCATTACCCCTGCCAGCATTGCCAATGATGCACTATAAGGACTACTGACCATCATATATTGTGACAATTCAAACTATTTCAGGCTACGCAAAGCTATAAGAACGATGTAGGTGACAGGTATTATTCATTTTTAATGTAAATCGAATAATTAACACTATTGTTAATCTCATCCCAAAATTAGACAGACAGCACCACCACCATGTGTTGGACTATCTTTAGTGCTGATGAAGAGAATTAAGTGCTGGTTTCAAGAACCATAAAGAACAGGATCAAATTAAGCTCTGCCCCAATTGTACTACACATTAGGATAAGTTGAAAACCTCATCTGTTCTGAACACTATTGTTATAAATACCGAGGCAATATCATGGAAAAATGTATTTATTCACTGTCTCTTCTTCCACCATCAACTCGCTACACTTTCTGCCTCTGACAACATTCCAAGTCAGACTCTTCCATAAACTGTAGGAAAGTTCTATTGTATTACAGATATAGGGAAGGGCAGAACCAACTGACAAAGAGGACACCTTATGTAAATGCATATGTTTGTTTTCTCTTTTCTTTATGTGTCCAATTACAACACATCCTCCCCAAAATAACAAAGTGGGATAAGACCCATGGATTATACTTTTCTATATCATAGTCTTTATGACACCTAGGTTGTAATATTCGTCTTCTGGATATATTTGTTGTTGTGTCCATATCTCCCATGCTTGTTTTGCTCATATCTCTGTGGTGGTAGTTCTGGATTCCAGAATCCACTAATGCTCCATTTGTTGGAGTGTGTTTATTAGTCTATCCATACTACTCCACATTTGTCCAGTGTGGCTACATTATGCTTGATGTTGACAATATACCTTGGTTCAGAGAATTTAAATTGATGTCTATTTCTTCCCCAAGGGTTTTTAATTTGCACCCAGTCTCCTATAGTCCATTTTTGGTGCTTCACTCCATGTTTTTGTCATAGCAGGCCTCATATGGGGTATGCTGTATGTTATTATTTTTTAATTTTATTAAATATTTTCTCACCCCATCTCCTTCACCCAACCAGTTAGGGAATAACTTGGTGCTAAGCTTTCTTCCCTTGAGGGATGATAATAGAGACACTCCTGTGACTGTATTGAGAGTTGTGTGGTATGCCCACAGCATTTCTCGTATGGCATTCCCAACTGGTAGACTGTTATTGCTAATTGTATGCAATTTTGCATCATTCTGTTGGTTCTCTCAAGTAGGCAATTTGCACAGGGAATATATAAAACTGTTTTAAGTTGGATGATCGAAGAATGTGCTAGAAATTCTCTCATTGCACAGAAGGTGACTTATACCCCATTATCTGTGATGGGTGTGGATCAAATGCCTTCTGTGGAAGAGGTGTTTTTAAGGCATTGGATGACTGACCCTGTAGTAATTTGATTGACCATCTTGGTGACTATCTGTTTGGAATGGTAATCTACTACTTCAAATATAAACTGCTTTATGGGACCAATGATATCTAATGCTAACTTATCCCTGGGTTTGTCTGGAATGGATACAGGAGCTATGGAGATACTGTGAGGTATTTTCGACATGGTACAGAAGGTGCAATCTTTTACTTTATGCTCAACCATTGAGTCCATGTTGGGGAACCAATAACAAGCCCATACTCTATATTTGATTAAGCTCCTCCATAAATGGCCTTCAAGGGGCAATCAATGATGTTGTCTCTCATATCTTTGGGAGGCATTATTTTGCCATTTACTAGAATCAAATTACCACCGACTTTGATTTTGTGCCTCACCTTCCATTATCCTTTGATGTCTTCATCTAACTTCTGAGAAGGTTTTAGCCAACCTACTAATGCATGAGGTCTAAGTTGGTCCAATTCCCTGTCCTTTTCAATACACTTGTTCCATTCCTCTAAAGAAATGACTCCGAGTGCGATCTCTACAATGGGATATTATGGGATTTAAAATACCGCTTCCCCTGTCTAATGGACGTCTGGATAAGAAATCAGCTGCTTTATTAAGATTGACTGGAACGTAGTCCATCTTGTAACAAAACCTTTCTAAGCCTAGTACCCATTTTGCTATTTGTGGAGTGCCGTTGAAGGATCCCTTAGATGTGAACATGTATATGAAAGGTTTATGATTGGTGTGTATGCAGAATTGTAAACTCCACAGGAAGAATTTCAAGTGTTTCTCTGCCTAAAAACAAGTTAGGGCTTATTTTCCTATAATTGGATAATACATTTCTGATTTATAAGGTGTGCAAGGAGGCAAAAGGCGATGATTCTGTTTTTTCCATCAACAATTTGAGATACTGTTCCGCCAAAGACCTTTTTTGCTGGCATCAGTGGTTAATATAGTGCTTCTGTTTAGGCTCAAAATTGCATCTACATAGAGTTGTTAGGATTGTTTCCTTGAGTATTTCAAAGGTGTGTGGATATTATTCTTGCCAATTGAACTGGGTGCCACTTTTAGTAAGGTCCCTAAGATTATTTGCCAAATCAGCAAAGTTCTTGACAAATTTGGACATGTATTCCAATAGTTCTAAAAAACGCTTTGAACTCGCCTATATTTTTAGGTGGAGGTACTTTATTGGCAACTTCTAAAAACACATACTTTGGGTTTGAAATCTTCCTTGGTGATAGTGCTCCCAGGTATTCAGAGGAGCTGACTCCAATTTGCCAGTTGTCTTTTTTTAAAGTAAGACCCACCTCGTTCAACTTAGTAAGTACTGTTTTTAGATTGGTGGGCGACACATTACAAACAATCTTACTGGTTGTGTAATACGTAGATTGCTTAATCAAGTAAGTTATTTTTCTAAAGGTTCTTTTAATAGATGTGGTATAGGGTGAGTCTTGTTTATAAACAGCTTGGCATCTTGTTTCAATTTTAATGTATGCTGATAATTTTGTAGGAGTACTAATTTTTCTGAGAATACTTCTGGGAATTCCTCACACACCTGCTCTCTAGCAATGTATCTATTTATAACTAAAAACTGTTCCCGGTTATTAGTATCTAATGTAATTCCTAATTCTTGTTGGTGTTGCCATCCTAAAAGGTTGGATTCTTCTTCCACTATGTATACTTTGCCCCACATGGGGCGTTCTTTGAAAGTGATGAATGCTTTTACCTTGCCAATGAGGGAAATGGGATCTTTGTTACATCCACTCTGTGGGACATCAGGTGACTGTAGAATAGTGTTCTCCTTGCTTGATAGCTGCTTTATTTACTGAAGAGAATGGAGAACAGGAGTCCGCAAGCATGTTTATTGGATTACCATTCAAGTACACTTTGCTTTCTGGGTATTTGGTTGATTATTTAAGTTTTTTGCATTCAGCTGGAAAATTACTTTCTTCATTACTTGAGCATTTTCTTCTGATGTTTTGTTCCCAATTTCTCTACAACTCTGGTGAAGTGGCATTTTTTATTAAATTTTCTACAAGTGACTGTTCTGGCCTGGCAGACAGGATTATTAACCAAATGATTACTGCTGCCACATTGGTAGCATTCTAGTTTATTGGGTTCAGGTACATTTCTTTGGTAGTTGGTGAAACAGATTTTAGTTTTACATACTTCTTTTTCTTGTTTAATGTCTGTAACTTGTTCTGTAGGACTTCTGATTTCTTTGAGGCAAAGGCCAGTATGTTTAGTAGCTTTTGCAATTTTGATGACTTCTTGGACAGTATGCTGTTTTTCTAGTGTGTTTTGATTATTTGTGCATTGCAACAACTAACCTCTTATAAGAGAATCATTTAGTTTGCCAAAGTCACAATGTTTATCTAATCATCTGAGAACTGCAATGTAACTCATAACACTTTCTTGTTTTCCTTTTATTCAGCTAAAAAACATGATGTTCTAGTACAATATTTATTTTATACCCAAATCAACTTTCCAACTTTAAAATTGTTATTTTGTACTTATCTAGGGCTCCATTTTCCATACCTTGTGGTATCTTTAGTTCTAGAGGGCTCTCATAAATTTTCCTCCCATGGGTTCCAAGGTTGTGGAGTAAAATATGCTGTGTTTTGATTGGGCCGAATTTGTCTTCTCCTGTAGCTATTAGGTATGACTCAATAATTTTAAGCCACTCATTGCATGGTAAATTGGGTTCACCAAGTTCATTTAGAAATGGTAGTGGTTGCAACATACTTGCAGGTCCATAGTTGCAAAGGTAGGACACAATGAAGGAGCAATAGGATGAATATGAGCAATGTTATAACTCTTTATAAAAGGAATATATGGGAATACATACAACACTATAACATAATATCTGTGTACCACAAGAGTGGTGAAAAACTACAAGTTAACAATATAGGAATAATTGTTCAAAACGTTTCAGTAAAATATAATCACTATACATGGACACATACTAGCGGGTAACTGAATTTTGTAAAAATAAATATTTTTACAAGAGAAAACAATGACTGCCTATTCTGGAGAAAAATGTATGCAAATATTTTAATAATAAACTACATATGTCAACACTGAGTACACATTTGATAGAAAGCCATTGCTTCTTTATAAGCTTTTACATGTGTTATCAGCAAATGTTGCATTCCAGAAAATTTCTTGGGAATATGTACTGAGTCAGAAGTTCACTTTGAAAATAGCTAGGTGTGTCAATAATAACAGAAGACACATTTTCATGAGCATCCAGTCTGCTCTTTTTGACTATAAGCTTTAGACTTCATCTGGGTCATTTGAAAATATGTTGGAGCAGAAAATGTTTTCCACTGCAATTCCCTTAAAGAAAGTTAACAGTGAGGTCAAACCGGTTGCATAACAGGATTTATCAAATTGAAAGAAATGCAATAAAAGCAGAAAGCAAGGCAACAAGCTTTCTCTGCCAATGCACCTAGGATCTGGAATGAGGTTCTTGTATCCTCCAGGGCTGCCCCAACCCAGTGCTTAATTTGTAAAATTAAAAAAAGGTAAGTGCCAGGGCCCTTCTCAGGCAACTACTGCACTCATTACCCCTGCCAGTATTGCCAATGATGCACTATAAGGACTACTGACCATCATATATTGTGACAATTCAAACTATTTCAGGCTACACAAAGCTATAAGAACGATGTAGGTGACAGGTATTATTAATTTTTTATGTAAATCTAATAATTAACACTATTGTTAATCTCATCTCAAAATTAGACAGACAGCACCACCACCATGTGTTGGACTATCTTGAGTGCCGATGAAGAGAATTAAGTGCTGGTTTCAAGAACCATAAAGAACAGGATCAAATTAAGCTCTGCCCCAATTGTACTACACATTAGGATAAGTTGAAAACCTCATCTGTTCTGAACACTATTGTTATAAATACCGAGGCAATATCATGGAAAAATGTATTTATTCACCGTCTCTTCTTCCACCATCAACTCGCTACACTTTCTGCCTCTGACAACATTCCAAGTCAGACTCTTCCATAAACTGTAGGAAAGTTCTATTGTATTACAGATATAGGGAAGGGCAGAACCAACTGACAAAGAGGACACCTTATGTAAATGCATATGTTTGTTTTCTCTTTTCTTTATGTGTCCAATTACAACACATCCTCCCCAAAATAACAAAGTGGGATAAGACCCATGGATTCTACTTTTCTATATCATAGTCTTTATGACACATAGGTTGTAATATTCGTCTTCTGGATATATTTGTTGTTGTGTTCATATCTCCCATGCTTGTTTTGCTCATATCTCTGTGGTGGTAGTTCTGGATTCCAGAATCCACTAATGCTCCATTTGTTGGAGTGTGTTTATTAGTCTATCCATACTACTCCACATTTGTCCAGTGTGGCTACATTATGCTTGATGTTGACAATATACCTTGGTTCAGAGAATTTAAATTGATGTCTATTTCTTCCCCAAGGGTTTTTAATTTGCACCCAATCTCCTATAGTCCATTTTTGGTGCTTCACTCCATGTTTTTGTCATAGCAGGCCTCATATGGGGTATGCTGTATGTTATTATTTTTTAATTTTATTAAATATTTTCTCACCCCATCTCCTTCACCCAACCAGTTAGGGAATAACTTGGTGCTAAGCTTTCTTCCCTTGAGGGATGATAATAGAGACACTCCTGTGACTGTATTGAGAGTTGTGTGGTATGCCCACAGCATTTCTCGTATGGCATTCCCAACTGGTAGACTGTTATTGCTAATTGTATGCAATTTTGTATCATTCTGTTGGTTCTCTCAAGTAGGCAATTTGCACAGGGAATATATAAAACTGTTTTAAGTTGGATGATCAAAGAATGTGCTAGAAATTCTCTCATTGCACAGAAGGTGACTTATACCCCATTATCTGTGATGGGTGTGGATCAAATGCCTTCTGTGGAAGAGGTGTTTTTAAGGCATTGGATGACTGACCCTGTAGTAATTTGATTGACCATCTTGGTGACTATCTGTTTGGAATGGTAATCTACTACTTCAAATATAAACTGCTTTATGGGACCAATGATATCTAATGCTAACTTATCCCTGGGTTTGTCTGGAATGGATACAGGAGCTATGGAGATACTGTGAGGTATTTTCGACATGGTACAGAAGGTGCAATCTTTTACTTTATGCTCAACCATTGAGTCCATGTTGGGGAACCAATAACATGCCCATACTCTATATTTGATTAAGCTCCTCCATAAATGGCCTTCAAGGGGCAATCAATGATGTTGTCTCTCATATCTTTGGGAGGCATTATTTTGCCATTTACTAGAATCAAATTACCACCGACTTTGATTTTGTGCCTCACCTTCCATTATCCTTTGATGTCTTCATCTAACTTCTGAGAAGGTTTTAGCCAACCTACTAATGCATGAGGTCTAAGTTGGTCCAATTCCCTGTCCTTTTCAATACACTTGTTCCATTCCTCTAAAGAAATGACTTCGAGTGCGATCTCTACAATGGGATATTATGGGATTTAAAATACCGCTTCCCCTGTCTAATGGACGTCTGGATAAGAAATCAGCTGCTTTATTAAGATTGACTGGAACGTAGTCCATCTTGTAACAAAACCTTTCTAAGCCTAGTACCCATTTTGCTATTTGTGGAGTGCCGTTGAAGGATCCCTTAGATGTGAACATGTATATGAAAGGTTTATGATTGGTGTGTATGCAGAATTGTAAACTCCACAGGAAGAATTTCCAGTGTTTCTCTGCCTAAAAACAAGTTAGGGCTTATTTTCCTATAATTGGATAATACATTTCTGATTTATAAGGTGTGCAAGGAGGCAAAATGCGATGATTCTGTTTTTTCCATCAACAATTTGAGATACTGTTCCGCCAAAGACCTTTTTTGCTGGCATCAGTGGTTAATATAGTGCTTCTGTTTAGGCTCAAAATTGCATCTACATAGAGTTGTTAGGATTGTTTCCTTGAGTATTTCAAAGGTGTGTGGATATTATTCTTGCCAATTGAACTGGGTGCCACTTTTAGTAAGGTCCCTAAGATTATTTGCCAAATCAGCAAAGTTCTTGACATATTTGGACATGTATTCCAATAGTTCTAAAAAACGCTTTCAACTCGCCTATATTTTTAGGTGGAGGTACTTTATTGGCAACTTCTAAAAACACATACTTTGGGTTTGAAATCTTCCTTGGTGATAGTGCTCCCAGGTATTCAGAGGAGCTGACTCCAATTTGCCAGTTGTCTTTTTTTAAAGTAAGACCCACCTCGTTCAACTTAGTAAGTACTGTTTTTAGATTGGTGGGCGACACATTACAAACAATCTTACTGGTTGTGTAATGCGTAGATTGCTTAATCAAGTAAGTTATTTTTCTAAAGGTTCTTTTAATAGATGTGGTATAGGGTGAGTCTTGTTTATAAACAGCTTGGCATCTTGTTTCAATTTTAATGTATGCTGATAATTTTGTAGGAGTACTAATTTTTCTGAGAATACTTCTGGGAATTCCTCACATACCTGCTCTCTAGCAATGTATCTATTTATAACTAAAAACTGTTCCCGGTTATTAGTATCTAATGTAATTTCTAATTCTTGTTGGTGTTGCCATCCTAAAAGGTTGGATTCTTCTTCCACTATGTATACTTTGCCCCACATGAGGCGTTCTTTGAAAGTGATGAATGCTTTTACCTTGCCAGTGAGGGAAATGGGATCTTTGTTACATCCACTCTGTGGGACATCAGGTGACTGTAGAATAGTGTTCTCCTTGCTTGATAGCTGCTTTATTTACTGAAGTGAATGGAGAGCAGGAGTCCGCAAGCATGTTTATTGGATTACCATTCAAGTACACTTTGCTTTCTGGGTATTTGGTTGATTATTTAAGTTTTTTGCATTCAGCTGGAAAATTACTTTCTTCATTACTTGAGCATTTTCTTCTGATGTTTTGTTCCCAATTTCTCTACAACTCTGGTGAAGTGGCATTTTTTATTACATTTTCTACAAGTGACTGTTCTGGCCTGGCAGACAGGATTATTAACCAAATGATTACTGCTGCCACATTGGTAGCATTCTAGTTTATTGGGTTCAGGTACATTTCTTTGGTAGTTGGTGAAACAGATTTTAGTTTTACATACTTCTTTTTCTTGTTTAATGTCTGTAACTTGTTCTGTAGGACTTCTGATTTCTTTGAGGCAAAGGCCAGTATGTTTAGTAGCTTTTGCAATTTTGATGACTTCTTGGACAGTATGCTGTTTTTCTAGTGTGTTTTGATTATTTGTGCATTGCAACAACTAACCTCTTATAAGAGAATCATTTAGTTTGCCAAAGTCACAATGTTTATCTAATCATCTGAGAACTGCAATGTAACTCATAACACTTTCTTGTTTTCCTTTTATTCAGCTAAAAAACATGATGTTCTAGTACAATATTTGTTTTATACCCAAATCAACTTTCCAACTTTAAAATTGTTATTTTGTACTTATCTAGGGCTCCATTTTCCATACCTTGTGGTATCTTTAGTTCTGGAGGGCTCTCATAAATTTTCCTCCCATGGGTTCCAAGGTTGTGGAGTAAAATATGCTGTGTTTTGATTGGCCCGAATTTGTCTTCTCCTGTAGCTATTAGGTATGACTCAATAATTTTAAGCCACTCATTGCATGGTAAATTGGGTTCACCAAGTTCATTTAGAAATGGTAGTGGTTGCAACATACTTGCAGCTCCATAGTTGCAAAGGTAGGACACAATGAAGGAGCAATAGGATGAATATGAGCAATGTTATAACTCTTTATAAAAGAAATATATGGGAATACATACAACACTATAACATAATATCTGTGTACCACAAGAGTGGTGAAAAACTACAAGTTAACAATATAGGAATAATTGTTCAAAACGTTTCAGTAAAATATAATCACTATACATGGACACATACTAGCGGGTAACTGAATTTTGTACCTGTATATATTACTTTGAAATACACAGAAAGTCTCCTTTTATGTTTGTAAGTATAAAATGCAGAGGTAAGATGTGCCACCATAAATTTCCCATGGTTTACACACACAGGTGTGTATATCACCAAAACTATTATGGAATAAAAGGCAAAGTCAGACACACCTCACAAGCGGACTATAACATATATAATAAGTATAACCTGTAAGCATGATGAAGATAGAGTGATAGCACAGTGCTCCTTTGATGCATATATACTGCAATATGGTGTGTGTGTGTCAACTACTGATTTGCTTGAGACATGTAATAGAATAAATTTGACATGCTTTGTGATGGTATGCATCTCACCGGAAAATTGATGGATGTTGAAGGATACCAATTTGAAACAATTTAAAATATGGCGAGTGTGTACCGATAACTTTAGCAAGAATCAATAGAATAATTGATATGAAATACTTCTTGCATTAGTGTGCATGTCACAGAGTAAATAACAATTAAGCTGGACGTTGATCAGGCAGCTAAGAAGGGATTGGAGGTGGCTTCACATGCCTTGAGTTGGGGTTAAGGCAGGGCTCAAGGTGGGAACACAAAGGAGCCCCCTCGAGTGAGGGGCTATGTACGCTGGAATTTAGGTAAGTTTGGTTCGCTGTAAGGATGTTTATGAAGGCAAACGCTACAAACACAAGAAAAGACATATAATGGATGCCCTAATGGTGGTGCTCTGATGCACCAGAGTGGATTTCACCAGAGAAATGAGATGTTTTGCTGGAAACTGAGGGTGCTCATGGTGGTGTGCTGATGGGTGCTCACGATGGTGCACTGAAGCCCAGGTTGGTGTTCCTTGCAGCAGGAAGGAGGCGGCTGGAGATTGAGGGCTAAAATTGGTGTGCTGGTGTGCCAAGCGGTTTCACCATAGGAGGGAGAGTCACTGCTAGAGACTGACAGAAACACTGATACTGCTGATAGTGATGAGTAACGTTGAATGATGGTTCTCTTGTGCTGGGAATTCTAAATTCAGCTGCCAGGCAGTTGTGTTGGAAGGCACAAGACAAGGACACTTCTCTGTGGACTACTGTAATGTTACGGATTAAATTATGAGTTTTTAGAACATACCTGTGTCACCTTGTCCATCCCCCCAATCTGTACAACTTTACAAAACAGAGAAAGCTGAATGACTGCACACTCTGTCACAGTGCTAATCTAGTGGTGTAAGAGAGATTGGCATCATAAAGGCTCCTTACTTTTGGTGAGGTTGAGAGTGAGGTTTCAAGGCTTGAGGGCGAGTTGAAAGGTTTATAAACCAGATTGAAAGACTCAGATGACACCATTCCTGTACAGGAAACGTACAGTGCTACTAGTAGTCATGGAGTAAAGTAATGTTGGTTTGATTATGTTCCCTATTGTTAAATGGAGAGTGGATTTGTCTGTTGTAACTATACATTTGGAAGGTCAACTGGTGCACAGTAAGAAGCTGAGCTGGGAGCAAACATCAATGCTGAAGAAAACACATGGGTGGAAGGACCCTTGAGCAACACAAAAGCATGCTGATTTTGTTTGCTGTAGTTTGTGAGAAATTACTAAACTTGCTACCATTCAAGTGTCTTATGCAGGACTGTGTGGCTGAAATGCCATGGACATCATAAAGGCTGATTTGTTGACCTCATCCAGGGCGAAGAAGCACTTTTCTTTCATTATAGCCAATATGGTTCATGTTCCACTGTAGGTGGAATTCTGATCACTATTTGTAGAGGAGATGTTTTTTTCTGCATAATATTGAAGTAGCCTCATCACCTGACTCTCCATGATTATTCTGAGGAATGGGGTATCGGAGATGGACCCACAGTTGACAAGGATGTTTGGGTCAACAGGTGCTTTTTACACAAGAAGGTTGGAGATGGTGAGTTTCTGAGTGCAGGAACTGTGGCAGAGAGAAAGAAGCTGTTGAACAGGTTGGTTGTATATACCACAGTTAGGGCAAAATATTGTTTGAGACAAGCAGTGGAACATGGGACTTTGACACTCTTTATTTGGCAGCCTGTTTTTTAAACCTAACTGTTTCCATTGGAAAGAAGTGAATGAAGATTTTAGTGGAAGAGGCAAGGTGGGTAATGATGCTTTTGTGGCTAGTTGATGATAAAGTTGAACGTTTGAGCTCAAATAACCCCTGGAGATCTTTCCAGTGTTACTTAGATGAGCTGGTGTCACCTTTTAGGGCACTAGGTCTGGAACATGTCTGGCAGATACTAATTACTTTCTCCTTGTGATTGGGAGCCTCGTGAATGTACCTTCCATTGTAGGCATGTTTGGCTTTCTTCATGGCTTTGTGGTAGTCTCTTGTAGTCAGTTTTGACCTCTTCAATCCATGATGTATATCACTGTCATTCCCGGTTCCATTTTGTTGTGCTTTACTACTTCTTTGTGGATTTGAGGCTAACCTAAAGCTTTCTTATTTTGAAGAGTTCAGCTGACATGTTGTGGTAGAGATTGTTGTGCAGTACTTCTGGGTCAATTGGTTTCTGGTTCATTGGATGCAGGGAGCCTATTATTGGTGGCACTGTAAGGTTGACTTGAACAACTCTCTGCTTATGTGTCTAAAGTACCTGGTTGGAATGTGGAAAATGTAGTTGCTATGATGTGGAAAGGGATTGTAGGCTTGGTCTGGTTGGGGGATGCAGAGGAGTGATTTGGACGAAGCATGAGTTTTTACTGCTAGGTTGGAGGTTTCAAGGTGGAATGGGAAAGTGATGTCAAGTATGTGTCTGGCTAAGTGCGGGGCCCCTTATCAACTGGTTGAAGCTGAGAGTCTGCATGTTATTGAGTATTTCAATAGCAGGTTCGATATCAGATTTGTCTAGCCACAGTTTAGTCTTTCACAAGCAGAATTGTTTGGTTTTGGTCAGTAGATGATGAGTGAGTTCGTGGCCCAGTACCCCACTGCTACAATGTAATAACTGTTGGGCTTAACAGGAGAGTGGGCCACTATGCACTCAAAAATAGTGAATGGTATTCTGGGCACTGTAGAGCAACACAATTTGTTAGTGTAGACTAGGGCTATTTCTTTCCCTTGCTTGCAACAAGAAAGGGGAGATCAACAAGGCTGGTGGTAGTGTTGTATCCTGTGGTAAAATGGAGTATTATGCAGTGAGGCTGTCTAGGCTTTACTATGTAATACTCTCACAATACCCCAAACTGGGCTCTTTAGATTCACTGTAAAAACTCTCTACCTCAGTCCTAGTACTGTGGCACAGAGCAGTCAGGCTTTACTAGGGGGACATGTGTTAAGGATTTCAGAGCACCATCATGGATGATACGTAATTGACATGACTCAAAAGAAATATGACCCCAGCTCAGGAGGTCTACCATGGGGGTGACTGGCATATATTACAAGTAACATTTTGACCTTGCAACACATGATGAGGACAAAGTTGAATAGGAGCAGTTTGCACTGCTCCTTCAGTCTGCAATGGCAGGACTGCTGTCATCTGTTCACTTTGGTCACCCAGGGTGGTACAACCAGTGCTTCAGACCATGGTGACCCCTTTAACTCCTATGCCCAAGGCACCTTGGCACCAATTACCAGGGACTTATAAGGGGGTTAAGGTCCTTGCCAAGTGGGGATGCTAATTCACATACATCACATTTAGGGAGAGGCCACTAGCACTGGGGCCTGGTTAGCAGGCTTCAGTGCACTTTCAGAGTCATAACCATTAGCACTGGGGCAAAAAGTGTGGGGGTGACCGTACACAAAGGGCACTTTCCTACATTCCCAAACCATGTTATGGTGAAGATACCTAGGTGACATTTAGATTCAGAATTGAAGGATGTTGATGTCTATGGTGTGCCTCATTGTTAAATGGGAATTGGCTAACCCACGTTTAAGGAAAGAGAGCAGGGATTGAGTTGTGTTGTTCAGAGTAGGTGGGAGTGCTGATTTGACTCCAGGGGTTCAATATCATGTGTGATGGGGGCAGATGATATAGATACGTGGAGTATGGGAGCTGGCCTGGGTTGGCAAGGTGGGTTAAAATAAGATTGGTCAGGATGTGATGGGTTGTCATGGAGGTTGGAAGCAGTAAAATGGTGCTAGGCTTTGGTGTTCCGGGTGATGGCCATAAGTTGTGGTGATGGGTAGACAGAGTGGTGAGTTTCCATAAAGTGAATGTAAACTATGAAAGGGAGTCCGCCCTACTTCAGAAACTATCAGAGATGTATTATTTCTGTTTTCTTAATATTCATGAGGCCGAAGTCTGTGTCTTAATAAGAGACGGGTGACTTAGAAAGATAAATGTTTGTAATCAGTGAATGGCACTGTGGGGAGCAGGAGGAGCAAGTAGCGATCCAGATAAAACCCCTAATTTCGGCAGCTCCAGTTAGCAAATGTGCTACCAACCCATCTTTTGCCTCAGTCACTGAGAAATAGCTTGCACCTCAATGACAGTCGCAAATTATTGATACTTTGCATCCCAGATGTAAAGTAAATGGGTACAACATATCCTTTGGGATTTGGTGTGGGCTATGAAGTGTACAGCGCGAGTAAAAGATAATTCAGTTTCACAAACTATATTATGCACATTGTAATGCATTGTGGTTGTAAAGCCCTAATTTTATCAATCATTTTCTACGTCTGGACTAAAAATAGGTAATTGAGGTCTTAGAGAACCATGCTACACTTTTATGAAAAAAGGATCCGAATTTTGTCTACAGCAGTTTTTCTTAACCTGTGGTTCGTAAACCCCTCAGTAGGTCATTGGTATCTATCTACTCAAGGGGTATGCAACTGCTTAGAAAGTTTACCAATATAAACAAATAAAGCATATAAGTATAAAAAAGCAAAAAGGAAAATTAAAAAAACACTATAAATAGAGAGCAAAACAGACTGCAAAATGCTAACGTCTAGCATATTGCTTCGTTTCTTTAAAAATAAAAACACGTTTTGAAAAGCTCCAGCCTTCCCATTTAAATTTAAATTTCGATTTTTTTAGTTTTTTGGTTTGAAAATTATATAACATGTTATAATGTGTGTATTTGTCCAGTGTGTACTCATGTCTGTAATGGTGTGTATTGCTTAGAGATTAAAAATAGTAGAATTCGCGTAGGCGAGGGTACCCGGCTTCCAACAGTGATGTATTCGGTGTCCACAGTATTCAACATGCCAAGAACCGCTGGTTTCGGGGAAAACGTTCCTTTCATCAAATACAAACTACACCAAAATAAATTTTACTATTTCACTATCTCTACAGTTAAGCTACCCACTCAGTGTATCAGACCTCATAGTCTTGGCATCTGTTCTGGTGAGAGACCCAGAGCTACAGACATCTCTCATTTACAAGTCCCTAGGAATCTTCCTTGAGCTCTTCTTGGCTACAGAAGACCATTAAAACCTACTTTTAGCCTCCTAAATTCTAGCTACACAGTCACACCAGTCGCTCGGAATTCTTTTATCAGCCAAGACCTATGTTCATGGAACGCGGTTCTTAACTTACATAAATAGGCAGAATTGCTGACTCACTCCCGGTACAGCTTAAAGGTCAGTGTTATGCATCTAGAGGTAAACCGGTAAAGGGAAGCTGTAGCAAAGTGTACAGTAAAAAAGTAATTTTATTACCCTTTACAACATGAAGCAATACATTTTTGGGGTTAAACTGATTACGAGGGACGAGCACATACTCAGGCCGCTTTTATGAAACTGCTTTTTAAACAAAAACACAAAATAGTTTGTTTTGACATGCATTTGCTACCTTTCTATCATTTTAGTGTTCTTAGCCTTTGCCAACAAAACAGAATTATAACATTACTGCACTATAAAATATACTGTGTTGAATTTTTACCCAATACCTTACTCGACTTCCTCAAAGGCAATTCTGTGAAACCTTTACGGTTAGGTTAGTTGGGCATATCCATAAATGCACATTCCTAGTGCACTATGAATTTACTTTTTGTTCTGGGAGCAAAGTCAACTTAAGCCAGAGGCACAGGAAACAAAGTTCACATAATATGAAATATATATGTATGTCAAATAAATGTTCGTAATGGGCTGTTTTCATAACCATTGATCACCCAGCGAACAAAATACATGTCTGCATTCCTTAGATTTTGAACTAAATATACATTTGTTATGTAATCTAGATTCTACAGGTGTTTAGCATTTTAATCAGTCCTTCGGATTTCTTTGATGGACGAGTTTCTAGTTAAGTAGCCAGCAGAAGATGGAAATTAAGCTTTAGAGTTAGAGCATTTGACTTTCTTGTGCTAATAACAGTATTGACCCCAGGATATGGAATCCACAACAAACAAAATAAGATGTCTAAGTAAAGGCGATTGTCACATAAAGCTAAGCAGCATGAGCATGCCCATCAGAAAGGATTATTTATATAGTCACTAAAAAGACACATAAATTCCCTGATATTCACCAGTTATGCTTGTGCCACCCCATGCACTGCGTATGACATTACACAATGCATCAATGATAACATCATAAGTAACATCATTATAACAACATAACTTATGACATGCTGAGTTTTGGTGAAGCTTACAAACCACTCAGCTTTCAGCCTCGTGGTTAATAATGTCAACAGAACCCTTTGATGCTAATATAGGACTAGTTACTGACACATGCCAACCACTATAAGTCCCATCAAATAGATCTGTTTTCAATGACTTTCTAATTATTTAATTAGTCTGCCTTTCTTCCTATAGTGCTGTGGTACTGCGGAAACTACTTGGAGGAAGCTTGTATGGTACACCAGTAGCTGCATGGAGTTAAACTTGAGAGGTGGCTCCCATTGGAGAGCTGTGGTACTTCATGTCAGGCCTAACTGAATTCTGCAGGGTGTACTGTGGTACCCTTCACATTTTGACTTGGGGGGGGAGGGGTCGCTCATACTAGTGCCAGGGGGTCATAACATCAACATCCAGCTCTGTTATACATATTTTTTTATTTGTTACACATTTTCAGTACATGTAGACTGAATCCCTAAGCCCTGTATTGCCTGCTGCAACATTTTCTTCAGAGTTTGCGGTCAGGCAATTAGATTGCTTGGTACCACAGGACCAGTCTTATGGAACCGAAATGGCAGATTGGATAAAAAGCTCCTTTGACCAATCAGAAGGCCCTTTTTTTTTTTTTGTTACCATGGGACTCCTGCGGGATGAACCGTCCAGATATACCTAACTTTTCAACCTCCTCAAGGCCAACAGGAGCACCTCCTCAAATCTGAATTTCTCAAAAATGGCTACACCAAATCACAAAAAGCATGCTTTTGAGTAAAGTTCTAACTTTTTGCTAAATGTGGTATAATTCTGTTAAGCCTTTCTATATCAGAGAGCAAAGTTTCTAATTGGAATTAACATGGAAAATCATAGTTTGGTCAAAAATGGTCTTCCTATGGAAATTCTGACACAACTATAAGTACACACACAATGGTGACTGCCATAGTTGTGTGCCTATATATATATATATATATATATATATATATATATATATATATATATACACACACACACACACACACACACTCACACAAACACACATGCCCCATTAACTTTCTGCTTGTCTTTCGCTATCTACAGCACTATTTTGTCCAGGTTTGTGCTATACCTAAATGCATATAGATGTCTGTTTATATATTTATATGTACATATGTGTGTATGTGTGTGTGTGTATATATATATATATATATATATATATATATATATATATATATATATATATATAGGAGCATTTTTGTAGATATATAATAATGAATTAATAAACTCTGATCACAACAAAATGAAAATACATGTAAATGAACTGTTTGCATACAGCAGTTAGGAAAGCTAAAATAAAGCATATTTTTGTGACTCTGAAGTTTGCTGGAAATAAAGATTTTACTAGGACCAAAGCAAATCAAAATACTTTAATTGTGTATACTCAAATGATAAATATTCAAAGAAACCCAATTCCCACACATTATTGTTTGAGTATTATGTAGTGCATAGTTTTATCAGTCTGTGTAAAGTTAGTGCCTGATGCTTTAATTACATTAAAATATTCACCCCACCTCATGTCTGTTAAGGGTATGTGGGTTGCAAAGGTTTGTCATTCTTAAAAGTGGGTTGTGGTTCTAAAAAGTTTGCAAACCTCCATTCTAGATAAGACTCTGAAATCCTTCACTGTTTGCAACAAAGTTACATGCTTTTATTTTAATTAGCGAGCCTCACTGAGCTTCATACAGTTAATCCTACATGCTACCCCTGCACAGCTTTTTCTGATTATCTTGTCCCATTCCTGTTTAGTAAACGATACATTGAATGGTCAGAAGACCGGAAATGGCTCTGGTTATGAATGTTTTGATATTAAGGGCTTTCTTATACTCTTTCCCCCAGGATTGTACCTAGGCACATTGGACAGCGCCCAGACGCCACGGGAGATTGTTGTAAACCACAAAATCAACAAGTATATCTTCAGCCATCTTAAATCATCCAACATCCAAGCCCATCTTACGTTTGTCATATAACTACAACATCCTCTGACAATTATATTGGCTTGGGTTTGGGTATTAATCATGCTATATTGTCCTGATTATTCAATTACCTCATTGGCCATTGCTCTTTCATTGCCAATTGTCTCTTATGTCACCCTCACATAGTGCTTAATTTGTAAAACAAGTAAGTGCCAGGGCCTAATGAATATCACAGAAGTCCACTCCAGTTGGCACCATTCACAGCTCCTGACACGTCTGCTGAATGCCAGTGCCAATATTATCTGCTAATAATCACATTTGAACAAGTGTGACATTTTGATACTATTCTAGGTCATCTCCAATTTTAGAGATAGCCGGGAAGTCCTTGTTTCATCCTTTTGTTTTTGAAGTGTATTAAATAGCTCAGTGCCACACTAACAAGCTCTGCAGGAAAACAGGCACATCAACACCATGTAGTGGACTTTCCTAGATATGTGGCAGTGTTTACAAACAAGTGTTGGTGCCAAACAGTGGCAAGCATGGCACAAATTAAGCACTGCTCTCACGCCTTTCGCTAAAACATTATACCTTCATTTAGTTTCTTTCACCACCTGTTTCATGATGATATCCCAAAATTCTTCTCTTCTACTTCCCATCCATTGCAGGCTCAGTCCTTTTTTGTGGTGCTTACTCTTGTAGCTCTGCATAATTATCAATCTTGTTTAGAACCACAAGCCCGACTTTTCTTCTTTCACTGTAGCACATACCATTCCATCTCTAATTTACTTTGCTCCTGATTTCACTCTCCCTTCAACAGAAAGGTTCATTTTTACCATTAGGCAGTTGACCTTTAATTTATAAGAGCTGCCTGGTTGCTTAATGCTAATTAAATCCTAACCTACATTCAACCCTAACTGACCTTCAACTCTGTTTTCATCTATGCCCTATTGGGATACCTATTGGGAACACTAAACCCTGCATCTTTTAAATACAGGGACTGGAGGTGCCGAAAGTTACATACAACTAAGGTCCTGGTAGATATCGCGACAGGGAAGAACTCTTGATGGATGTTTGACTATCTGTCCATAGCCCATACACCTTATATGACTTTTTAGAGCCTGTTACTGAGGTATCAGGTCAGTAAACATAAGCAGTGTGTAATTCTGTGATATGTTTTTCATCTCACATATTACAACACATTTTGCACATTGCAAATAGTACATACCGAGACCCTATCTGTTCCTGTCCCCACACCTACACAAGCAACTATAAGGATCTGCTATACTGAGGAAAGCCTATAGATTCTGTCAGGGCTTAATGTTGCTGAAACATATAGGCCACTATTGCTTCTGATGTTCGGAATCCTTAATCCAGCCCCATTGACATCCCTCTTGTTTTTAACCTTACTTTAGTACTCAAAGGTTCAATAATATTGTATGTGGATATTAGAGGTAATTGTATATACCTAACACAGATCCCACTGGAAATTTCTTTTACAAGAGCTTCCTCCCTTGGAGAGACACACTAGTGGGGTCATTCCGAGTCTGGGGCTCTTGAGACCGCCAGACTCGGTGTGGCCATCGGACCGCCGCGGTAGTGGCGGTCCAATCTGCCACATTCTGACTACGGCTGAAACGCCACGGTCAAACCGCTGACACCACTAGGCTGCAGTCAGCCTCCAACTTGGCAGTCCCAGCAGTTGTAATCCACAGCGCTGCCTTCCGGATTACGAGTCCCATTCAGCCAGCCTTTCCATGTGGCTTTTCACAATGCTGTGGAAAAGCTGGCAGAATGAGGGTGCCAGGGCCCCCTGCACTGCCCATGCATTTGGCATGGGCAGTGCAGGGGTCCCCATGCACAGCCCTGTCGCGCATTACACTGCCCAAATTACGGGCAGGGAAATGTGCGATGGGTGCTGCTGCACCCACTGCACCGCCACATTGACACTGGCTCGATTCCGAGCCGGCGTCAATGTTGAGGCCCTCTTCACCGCAGGTCTGGCAAGCAGAAACACTGTTTCCACCCGCCGACCCTCCGGTGAAGTCGTAATAGGGCCGGCAGTGTCCCGACAGCAACAGCGGTCAGGGGGCAGGTTGAGTTTGTTGGGCAGCCTCCACCGCCCGCCAAACTCAGAATGACCCCCTCAGTGTCTCTGAGTGTAGATTCGATGATGAAGCATACCACTGGTGAATTCTAGTGGGTGAGAGTCCTTTTAGAAAATCCTAAGGATTCCCAGGTTAGGCGAGGTGTCACAGTGGCTCTGCTCCCTTTTGTTTAATTTGGTCTTCTAGGAAGGCTGCATCCCCTACACATTTTTAAACGATCCTTAGACAATGGCTCTTATTGAACTGCAGATAAGACGCAGCTGTTATATTTGGTGATAATTCAATGCCTGCTTCCCATATTATTCGAGAGTGGCTGTACAATTGCATGTAGTGGTTGTACCAATTAATTTATTATTTGCTTTGATGAAGGCAATTATGTCATGCCCATCAATTCAAAGGCTAGATGTGTAACTACAGGAGATTTGGGCTTCCCCTTCTGAATAGCCAGATTCAATAGCCTCATCCTTTGTAGATTTCAGTGCTGTAAATTCCTAAGGCTCAGCTGCCATACCATGCATAGTCCTATATCTTGTGCCTGAAACACTCAATGACAAGGAAGCCTAATCTAAACAAAACTCAGACCATATTTTCTTATTCAGTTCAGCTGTATTGTCGATTATGAACCATAACTGGCAGTTTTATCATGCTTCTGTATACTTTGAAGAGTATGAAAGTACAATTAGCTGCCTTATCTTCTGGGCTACCTGGCAGCCCCTGTTTGTCTGTAGAATCTCACCCAGAACATCAGATGTCCCATCCTGCAAATCATTCCATGTATGTTATTCCATTTCCTTTGCAACCCCCTACAGTTAAGATTTAATTTATTACACTTCAATTCGTTCCTGTCCATGAGGACTTAAGATTGTTTTATAACTGTGGAATCAACCTTTTTATAATTAAGGGCATAGCATGTAGACACTATTTCTGATCAAAATTCATTGTTTATATAACTAAATATCAGTGAAACATCTGCTAAACAAACTTAGGAATGTCAGCTCCTAATAGGTTTCATTATTAATGCCCTGATTTGAGTGTGTCATCATAGTTGCATGCTGATGTATGCAAACTGCAATTAAAATAATGTACCTAATGACCAATGCAGAACTTTATTGGCTTAACATTTGGCTCTTAGGGCCTGATTCTAACTTTGGAGGACGGTGTTAAACCGTCCCAAAAGTGGCGGATATACCACCTACCGTATTACGAGTTCCATAGGATATAATGGACTCGTAATACGGTAGGTGGTATATCCGCCACTTTTGGGACGGTTTAACACCGTCCTCCAAAGTTAGAATCAGGCCATTAGTCTCCTGTTGTGTGTTCTGATTTGTGCAAAATTTTCATACAGCTTGCTTTAGCCAGATGCCTTGTGTTATGGTCTGCTGGAAGATGCAATGGTATGTATGGGTTGCCTTTCTGTGCCATGGAGGATGACTGCACATTAAACACATCTAAAGTGGAGCCCTCATTCTTAAGCAAGTGTAGCAGATAAACTTAAAGCAGCCAACAAGGGCATCCTTTAAGGCTACTACTGTCACAGTAGCTATGACAGATTTGTGGTTCACTTAGCTCCCTGTATACCTTCACTGCGTGGATCACACACAGGTGAAATATCTAAAGACAACGGTCCCCATGGCATAAGCCTTGGGCTATCCAACCTGACCTCTATGAGTGCAAGCAACAGGGCCATTGCCCTTCCACCCACTGTTAAATGTTTAAGCCTATCCTTGGCGGTCTCCACCTTCCTCCCATTGCCTATTAAGGGGTTGCTGGTCCATTCCTGGAGGAAGCCATGAATTATCCAAACTGGCGTTCACAATGAGCCCCTAAATGAGGACTAAGCCTTCATGGTGCTACAGAGAATAAACAAGTTGTGACTATCTTAGCTCTTGGCATCCCAGAATTGTTAGGATTGTGGTGTAGTATCATGGGATGAGGAGTTGTGTAGAGTACTGTGATGTGACGTAAAGTGCCATGTACTGAGATAGTGCTGGATAGAATGGTTTGACTCAATCATGCTGGGTGGTAATTCCCTAGAACATGCAGAATTACAGCACAACTCATAATGGGTGCCTTTCCATGAAACAAACGCACATTCAAACCTAGCTCTCTACCTAAGCAAGTTTCTTAAGAGAATCCTTCAGGGAATGAAGGAGGATAAACAAAATTGAGGCTAATAGCCGCCAAACCACATAGAAAGGAAGAGGAATGGGGCTAAGACCATAAATTAGATTTCTGCTTCAAAGACAATTATAAACTAAACTTAGATTTTTAATTTCCCTTTCACACTTAAAATCAAATGCAAAGGCTTTTGTGAGATATTTAATAGCAATGACAGAAACATTTCGATATAAATGCATGTTCATACAAACACAAGCCTCCAAATCACATCTTGTACATAGCTCCCTAAAACATAAGTGGGTATTGGTCTGAGTAAGTGAACAAGATCACAAAGATGTGGGCACTGAATGACTGAGAAGTATCAGTGAGCTTGGATTGTGAGTCTTTTAAAAAATCAATATAATTTGTGGTTACACATAAGTGTGACCGAGTTAATGCAGTATATTCCTATCTGTTTGCCCTTACCATACCGTTGAGCTGAAGCAAGATGTGTTGTGCTTTTGTCGCTAGCTTTAAAAAGTTTCGCTTAAGCTCCTCTTCTTCCAACCTTTGAGTGCAGTTTCAACCAATGATTATGTCTAAAATTGGGGATGATTTAGATAAAAGTATGCAACTTGACAGAAGCGCAGTTTGTGCAAAAATTGCGATTTTAAGCATGCTAGGCTTCCGCTCCACAAGCCACAAGCCACAAGCCACAAGCCACAAGCTGTCTCGTTAGAAATTTGGTGGCAAAACATGTTTCTCAAGGATCACTTCCGAACTGATCAATGCGTTTCATTCATTTCCACATTTATATATCATTCGATTCTCCACAAAAACACACACAACAATAGTTTCCATGCAAGCCATCAATGTATCTCAAATTGTGCTAAGGTACCAATATAAGCATGTTAGACTCTAATTTATTTATTCAATAAAGACAAATTTCTAAAAGAGAATATTATTAGGCCCAGGAATATTTTCTCGTTACACTAGCATAAAATGGCATAATCGCAGGAATTTCGCTTTGTAAAAATGATGTACAACTGCAGAGGTTACACCATTACGCTACCTTGCGAAAATGAGATTACTCTCAATGGGAAAACTATTGCTGGGGCACAAGAGCAACGCAATTGTCACTTGGCAAAAATGTGTTAGATCTGAATGTGAGCAGCATTTATTTAACACCAGCAACAATAAAGTAATACTGGATAGTCATTTTACATGTCATTTTACATGAATCATTTTACCCGGACGGAGCGTTTGCGTTTTCTGAGCACAAAATGCATTTTTTAATATTATTATTTTTTGGGTGTACGCAAGGAAGTGCCTTAGAGAGTGAGGTTACTACATATACACTATCAACTTCCTCTTCCTTTCCTAAAGACTCATCCCTGTGCTTTGTCCAGTCCATGGTCATTTTGGATTCCGATTTTGGAAGAAAATCACCGATCTTTACTTGTCAACAATCTCTGCTGCATCATCCACCCTTCAAGTTTAAATCTTGACTTTTATTTAAAAAAAACGAAGTCAGTTCAGTGTAGTTCCTTGCAAAATGTTTGTTTGGTAGGCACCACTACTTGTGCTCCTTTATGTTTTTTTCTTCATTTTGTTTGTTGCTGATGAGCTGGCAATTAGGTTAGGGAGGATGCAAGCAGGCTCACGTGAAAGTAAGGGATTATGGTCATTTTTAGATGGTAGAGGCATGGGGTTAATTATAAACATGTTGCGCATTTTCCTGACATGTCTTCATAATGTGGTGTGCTTTGCGTTTTGGAGCCTAGACTGCTGTGAGCCTTTGATGCAGCTCATTAATTTATTTTTCATATTTTAGGTGCTTCTGGGTTTAGAGATATTTTTTATTATTTTAGGGGCTTGTGGGTGGCCTTATATTCATGACAAATGTAGGGTATTTTTTTGTTTACTTGTCCCTTTTGGTGACCTGGGCCAGGGTGGCTCCAGGAGTCCAGGCCAATTTATCCAGACGTCTTCCTCTGTTCTTCACCAGGTGCTTGACTACCATTTGTGTGTGTGTGTGTTTGTATGTGTGTGTGTGTGTGTTTGGGTTAGATGCTTAATTGTTTTTCCTCAGCTTTTAAAATATGTTGCAGTGGTAATTATTGCCTTGTGTTTTCTGGGGCACTTTTAAAGTTTAATTTAACCATTCTCACTGTTTCCATTTCATTTTGATGATGACTTTTCTTTTACATTGTTATTGCTGCTTTACATGTGATGTACTAAGGCCTACGGATAGGGCCAGTAATATTGTGGGTGTATATTTGTGTAGTCCTTTCCCTGCAATCCTCTACGTTTTTGTTGTTGGGGTTGAAGGTACTCCAGACAAGGTGAGCTAGCCAAGTTCTGTTTGTTTCCCATGCCTCCTTCTTTGCTGCCCATGCGGTGAGTGATACCACTTTGTGCAGCAAGTGTGTGTGTGATGGTCAATTTGTCTTGTTTTTCAAGTCTTCTTCTTTCCTGGTCATGGAGTGAGTGACCACCAGTTTGTTGAGACAGTATGAGTTTATCATTATTAATCATTTTATTCCACTAATAAAAGTCATGTTTTGAGGAATGGCAAAGCTGGCCAAAATAGTGAATGCCCAAAGATAAGCTACTATTTGCCACTGCTTACTCATCAATCATAGTTCCTGGAGAGGTCGAGCTGGGACTGGGATTGGGACTAGCCGTGTTCCAGGGAGCCCGACATCCGGATTAACCAACCACTACAACTGGACAAGTATTGCGACATGGAAGGGGGCATTAATACGCTGGGAGTATAGCTTATTGATGATCAAGGCTTGAGGTGGGCCTAATCTGACAATTCTGAGATCCTTTGATTTCTCTTTGGACCATGGGGTGTGACAGGCTCTCCTCCTCCCAAGCGCAAAGATAGACAGATTACTGGCCCCTGCAATGAGCCTACAGGGGACTGGGGGGGAAGGTCCCAGCCTATCTGCTCCCCAAAGGCCAGATAGACTACCATGATCCTTCATGCTATTCAAGATTCTGAAAGGACACTGGAATACAAGATCAGAGAGTTGCAGATTGATGTTGTTCTGCTGCAGCAGGATCCTTGGAACGTGGTGAATAGGGTATTGGAGGCAGATAGCTGTGAAGACACAGTGTAAGAGTTCAAATCTGAAGTTCTCCACCTGTTGGTGATGTCCAAACCTATAGTAAACCAGGCATAGAATGCAGTGAACAGAGTCTGCAGAAGCAATCACAGCTATGTTGGCTATTCAAAATGTGTGGAAGGCTCAGCACCAGAGAGATTCCTTGAGTAATGAATCCAGTCATGGATGACCATGGACCAACTCTCCACATGCTTTATAACTGCACTGCTGCATTCTATGATTGCCAAGCTGTTAAACTACAGAGGTGTAATTCTCAAAGAAGTGCACAACCCTGGCCAATACCCTGGCCCTTAATGACTGGTTGAATGGGGTGTGGGAGAGACCAGCGTTCTGGGGGGAGGTAGCATTGATTGAACACAAGAACATCTTGGGTCTTGTTTATGATTACCCTATTCCCCAAGCCCTCCTAGAGCTCACCAGTCATCCTGCTCGCATAGAGATTGGTGCAGCTGTGAACTTGCTAAGATCACAGGGTGACACTGGAGACACCTCTCTGAAAAGGCTGTTGGCTAGCACACTCCACCCACCTTGAGGACTTCGAGGATGGTAACTCATTGAGATATCGAGTTTTGGGGACATCAGGGAAAGGGAGCAGATGAAATCCTTCCAAGACGTGCAGGCAGAGTCTGAATTACACAAATCTATTGCTACTTAGTTACGCCACGCTCTTACATACCACTGAGAGTCTCTCACTAACATAACTGAATGCATCCCACTGAAGCTAAAAATTCTTATGAGCCCACTAGGGAAAGGGGGATGTAAGGAAATGGCTCCCTGTTGCAGTTACCCCCCACTTTTTGCCTGATACTGATGCTGACTTGACTAAGAAGTGTGCTGGGACCCTGCTAACCAGGCCCCAGCACCAGTGTTCTTTCACCTAAAATGTGCCATTGTCTCCACAATTGGCACAACCCTGGCACCCAGGTAAGTCCCTTGTAAATGGTACCCCTGGTACCAAGGGCCCTGATGCTAGGGAAGGTCTCTAAGGGCTGCAGCCTGTCTTATGCCACCCTAGGGACCCCTCACTCAGCACAGACACACTGCTTGTCAGCTTGTGTGTGCTGGTGGGGAGAAAATGACTAAGTCGACATGGCACTCCCCTCAGGGTGCCATGCCAACCTCACACTGCCTGTGGCATAGGTAAGTCACCCCTCTAGCAGGCCTTACAGCCCTAAGGCAAGGTGCACTATACCACAGGTGAGGGCATAGGTGCATGAGCACAATGCCCCTACAGTGTCTAAGCAAAACCTTAGACATTGTAAGTGCAGGGTAGCCATTAGAGTATATTGTCTGGGAGTCTGTCAAAAACGAACTCCACAGCTCCATAATGGCTACACTGAATACTGGGAAGTTTGGTATCAAACTTCTCAGAATAATAAACCCACACTGATGCTAGTGTTGGATTTATTAAAAAATGCACACAGAGGGCATCTTAGAGATGTCCACTGTATTTTACCCAATTGTTCAGTGTAGGACTGACTGGTCTGTGCCAGCCTGCTGCTGAGAGATGAGTTTCTGACCCCATGTGGTGCGGGCCTTTGTGCTCTCTGAGGACAGAAACAAAAGCCTGCTCTGGGTGGAGGTGCTTCACACCTCCCCCTTGCAGGAACTGTAACACCTAGCAGTGAGCCTCAAAGGCTCAGGCTTCGTGTTACAATGCCCCAGGGCACTCCAGCTAGTGGAGATGCCCCCCCCCCGGAAACACAGCCCCCACTTTTGGCGGCAAGTCTAGAGGAGATAATGAGAAAAACAAGGAGGAGTCACCCACCAGTCAGGACAGCCCCTAAGGTGCCCTGAGCTGAGGTGACCCCTGCCTTTAGAAATCCTCCATTTTGGTTTTGGAGGATTCCCCCAATAGGAATAAGGATGTGCCCCCCGCCCCTCAGGGAGGAGGCACAAAGAGGGTGTAGACAACCTCAAGGACAGTAGCCATTGGCTACTGCCCTCCCAGACCTAAACACACCCCTAAATTCAGTATTTAGGGGCCCCCAGAACCTAGGAAACTAGATTCCTGCAACCTAAGATGAAAAAGGACTGCTGACCTGAAGCCCTGCAGAGAAGACAGGGACACCAACTGCTTTGGCCCCAGCCCTACCGGCCTGTCTCCCCACTTCAAGAAAAACTGCAACAGCGACGCGTTCCTGGGGTTCCAGCGACCTCTGAAGCCTCAGAGGACTACCCTGCATCTAAAAGGACCAAGAACTCCTGAGGACAGCGGCTCTGCTCCAAAGAAGAAACTACTTTGCAACAAGGAAACAACTTTTAAAGGACTGCACGTTTCCCGCCGGAAGCGTGAGACTTTACACTCTGCACCCGACGCCACCAGCTCGACCTGCGGAGAAACAGCACTACAGGGAGGACTCCCTGGTGACTGCGACCCTGTGAGTAGCCAGAGTTGACCCCTCCCAGTGACGCCTGCAGAGGGAATCCAGAGGCACCCCCTGACCGCGACTGCCTGCTTCTAAGAACCCGACGCCTGGTAAAGACACTGCACCCGCAGCCCCCAGGACCTGAAGGATCCGACCTCCAGTGCAGAAGCGACCCCCAGGTGGCCCTCTCCCTTGTCCAGGTGGTGGCTACCCAGAGGAGCCCCCCCACTTGCTTGCCTGCTTCGCTGAAGAAACCCCCGGGTCTCCCATTGAACTCCATTGCAAACCCGACACCTGTTTGCACTCTGCACCCGACCGCCCCCGTGCCGCTGAGGGTGTACTTTTTGTGCTGACTTGTTTCCCCCCGGTGCCCTACAAAACCCCCCTGGTCTGCCCTCCGAAGTCGCGGGTACCTACCTGCTGGCAGACTGGAACCGGGGCACCCCTTTCTCCATTGAAGCCTATATGTTTTGGGCACCACTTTGACCTCTGCACCTAACCGGCCCTGAGCTGCTGGTGAGCTAACTTTGGGGTTGTCCTGAACCTCCAACGGTGGGCTACCTTGGACCAAACTTTGAACCCTGTAGGTGGTTTACTTACCTGCAAAACTAACAAACACTTACCTCCCCCAGGAACTGTTGAAATTTGCACTGTGTCTAGTTTTCAAATAGCTTATTGCCATTTTTGCCAAAACTGTACATGCTATTTTGATGATTCAAAGTTCCTATGATACCTAAGTGAAGTACTTTTCATTTGAAGTATTGATTGTAAATCTTGAACCTGTGGTTCTTAAAATAAACTAAGAAAATATATTTTTCTATACAAAAACCTATTGGCCTGGAATTGTCTTTGAGTGTGTGTTCCTCATTTATTGCCTGGGTGTGTACAACAAATGCTTAACACTACCCTTTGATAAGCCTACTGCTCGACCACACTACAACAAAATAGAGCATTAGTATTATCTCTTTTTGCCACTATCTTACCTCTAAGGGGAACCCTTGGACTCTGTGCATGCTATTTCTTACTTTGAAATAGTACATACAGAGCCAGCTTCCTACAGGGGATATCCCAGATCTATAAGACATTGGTTATTAATTCACCTGATCTACTGCCAGGGCTGAATACACATTGAGAGGAGTGACTAGGCTCCCTGGATGACAGTGACTGGAGAGTTGCCTGTATGGCCCCCACACACTATTGTCATTCCAACTAGACTGCAGCTCATCCCACTTAACTACCTCCATCTTACCTATCTTATGTCCAAGCTCCCTGAACCTAAATGCTTTTGTTGTCCTAATGATACTGGGGATTTCTTCCAGATGGTATGGGAATGCCCGGTTATGATTGGGTATTTGAAGGGAATTTTCACCACACTTTCCAGGGTTCTGGGGAGACTGAGAGACCCTTCACCATGTATCAGACTGTTAAGTATGCTAAAAAATATAGGGGAGTGCGGCGACCGCAGAGACCACACTCTTGTACGAATAGGAACTGTGATCTCCAAAAGAGATGTTACCAAGCAATGGAACTGTGCAAGTTCTCTCTCTTTATCTGAATTGTGATTGGGTATTGACTGGTGCGCTAAACACATGGTACCTATATACATCGGAAAGTGATATCCTCGGAAACAAGCAAAAGTATGGGGGAAATGGTTGGTGTACTATGGCCTGGGAGGAGTTACTTTGGACTTTATTAGATGTATCAAATGTGTAAGCATTACACGATGTGATGGCAATATATGCATTGTTTTGCCACTTTAAAAAAAAATTGAAATAAAAAAAACATTTTCCAGGACTATTGGTATTAGAATTGGTATTAGAAGAACCTCATGTCATTTTTCATGTTTGGTTTTTTTCTTAAAATATGTTCCTGATATATGTACTTGTGCTTGCGGCTGATTGTAGTAGTCAGTATTTTTAAATTAATTTATTCTACTTTTGCCTGCCTTCTCCATCCCTCAGAAGTGAGAAAGATGATGCACCTTGAGAGTGGAAAAGAGGATGTGCAGATCAGCTATATTCAAACTGCTCTGAGTTATATAGTACCACCACCACCACCTGTTTCCATCTTTTCAAGAACACAAAAACTTGCAACAACCACCACCATACTTATGGCAATCACACTACTCCGTAGAGAAAGGCACTTGCAACTACCTAGCGCTACTTCAACAAGTTCTTCAGGCATTGGCCTGATAAGAAATCTCTCCTTGCAGAATGGTCACTTTGCTACAAACCAGTGACTCTAGGTATACCAGGTGGACATTATGGTACCAGATGCCAACTGGCCCATCTGAAAAATCAACACATAATTATGTGGGAAGAACATCTGAGAAAGATAGCTGCAGATGAGAGAGGAGAAGATGCTAAACTAATGGAAGAAGGAAGTGTTGATGAAGTAGTAAATGCTGTCATGTGAAACAGCCCTGTGACTCTTGCTCACAGTACACAGTCACCATCAGCAGCATCCCCAGCAAGTCACACAAAAAAGAGGAACAAAGCCACTTCAGAGCATCCAAGCAGCTTACAAACTACCCATAGGACACTTGTATAGTTGTCCTGACAAAGAATACAATCACAGCAAACCACTATCAAATTTGAGCTGAGCAAGGAGTTGCAGTACTTTCAAACTCATAAAAATGTTCATTTATACAACAGGAAGTTGGTCAAAATGTTAGCCGTTGATTTCCTGCCTTTTTCTTTGGTGGACAGAGATGGGTTTTTTTAATTTGTGGAGACCTTCTGTCCAATATGGATGGTTCTAAGCCGGACATATGTTTTCAATGTTGCAGTGTCAGAGTTGTACCATCATCTGGCGCAGTTGTTTGGGGAAGGAGAGTGCTGTTCAGTTTGTCAACCTCATGATTGACATGTAGACCAGTTGTCAAGCAACAGAATAGATGTGAATCACAGGACACTGGGTCTTCTTCAAGGGGGTTAAGCAAAGGCTATTAGCTGGCCTCACCATTAAGGATGCTTTTTGAGGCATTCGGCAGCTTGCACTAGTTTCAATGTTCTTCATACAAAAATCATACACAGCTGCCAACATCTTGGAGGAACTTACTACCAAAGTCTATGAATGGTTTAAATCCGAAAGTCTCAGCACTGGGTTTGAGGCCACTGACTTTGGCAGTAATATTGTATGAGTCATATACTGCATTGCATCAACGAAATTGTGGAGGGTGTGCTAAAAAAGAAGTAGAAACACAATGCTAGTAACCTGTTGCAGGTTTGCACTCACTTCAATGATATGATTCTTTCAAAGCCTGGAAACAATTGAGGACCATGCAGCTTACTAATAGAGTCCCTTTACAAGCCCTCATAAAGGCATTGCCAACCCATTGGAATTCCACCTTATGCTTGCCACAATGCCTGTTTGAGCAGTATAAGTCTATCAACGAATACGTACTGCAAAGGAGAGAGGATGCAACTGCCAAAGCCACAATGATTAAGTTTGACAACTAGAGACTAGGAGATTTTGACATGGGAAGTCAGCAAAGTGGACAGTACCATGAACCAAACAATCCCGTTGTTGCAAATGCTGCAAGAAAATTTGCAATAAGTGGAAGATGCATATTCCACTGTCAATGAAGAGGCTGCTTATTTGGTCGAATGTCTTAATCTCTTTTTGCCGCCTTTGATTTGTGTTTAGATTATGTCCTTTAAAAAGTACACTATGCTACAATACTGGATCCAAGGTGATCTAGATGATGGTCTATTGTAAGTACGATGCAAGTGTGGAACTGAAGTGCTGTCTTTGCCCTTAAGAGAGGTCAGCATTGTCCCATAATCAAGAAGCATGTTGCAACTGCAGCTGTAGCACCCACCAGTGGTAAAAGCATTGTCTGCTACTGACTGCCAACAGCTACACTTTCAACATCTGCATTGGATTGGGTTATGGATATAACAAGACAAATCGAAATGTACAGATAAAGGCAAATCAGAAAAAACACAAGCCACTTGAAAAGATGGTCAGGACTATTTGGATGACACAACTGAGGTCTACCTAGATCAGGCTTCTCCAGTGAGTAGCTCATGAGCTAGTGGTTGCTCTCCGGCCACATGTGAGGAGCTCTGCAGTGTGCCACTGAGCCTAATAAATTAGAAGCTTTAGCTTGGCGGAATTAAAATCTGCACATCAACATTGAAAAGTGTATTTGAGACAAAAATGTGTGTATTTTTAGAACATTTTATTCCAAAACACATTTAAAGCTGATAGTTGAGTGATAAACCATGCTGTGTGGGGGAGACTTTTTACTTATCTTGTTACTCTGGTGCCAAGAGCATTGGAGCTACAAATGTTATGCATTTCCCATGTAGAAGCATTTCAGATTGACAAAGTTTTTACTGATGATAACCCTGCACTGCGGTGATCAATAATGTAATCTTGTCTGATGTGGTCACTAATAAAACACTAGTACTATTAGTAGCTCTGGATGTTTTTAATTGAACATGAGTAGCTGAAAAGGTTGGAGACCCGTGACCTAGATCAAGACTAATTGACCTATTGCCATGGGAAAAACGATCAGAGACCAGAAATCAGCAGGCTAACAGTTTTTGTAGCCAGTGTATCTTCAAACCACATGTTAAATGCAGCTAGTGCAATTGTGATGGTCAGAAGGACCAATCTTTCTTTTAAAAGTGTGGAGAGACTAGAAATGATTAAAATAAATAGTAATTTCATACCCAAAACCTAAAAGACTACAGATGATACAACCGTGGATGAGGGACATTTCTCACACATCACAGTCGTGGTGAGTGATCGTCCACCAGGTGACCTCCCTGAACTTGAGGATGAACTCTACTTTCCAGATTAAAAAAATAAACAGTGGTACAACACAACTCTATGTTCTGAAAAAACAACTAAACATTTTATTTTTAGATTAGGTGTGTAACTATTGTGAGTAAACTTAAATGGACTAGTGCATGCAGCCAAGATAAATAATCAAGGAGGAAGCAGCCATTTGGCCTGGTGACTGAGTGATGAGCTGTTGGACCTGACATCCAGAGAGGTAGCCTGCCAAAATTTTGCCTTTACCCCTCCTTTCTGCTGAATTAGTTTTTGTTGGCTTTGCAACTCTATGCACTTTATCACTACTAACCAGTGCTAGCATGTGTGTGTCCACTCCTTCAAATATTGCAAATTTGGCCTACAACTAATTGGCACATTTAATTTGCTTGTACATCTCTGGAAAATGGTGCTACAGCATTCTTTGTGCCACTTGCTATAGTAGCACTTTAAAACATCTCTCAGGCCTGCCACTGCAGCCTGAAGGGCAATTTCAAAACTACCATTTTGACTTCTAAAGATGTTTTTCACTGTTGTACGGTCCATCTCTACCATTGACTAATACTGGTTCCCGTATTACATTTAATAAGTGCCAACTCTGGACTGGGAGCAGCCAGAGATATGCTGTTTGAACTCAAATTAATTTTCAAATTCTCTTTAATGGTAAAGTTGGATTGTAAGTCACAATTCTGAAAATGCCACTATAGAAAGTTGCCATTTTCTTGTCCCAACTATTTGTGTCTTCTGCCAGAATCCTGGGTCACATTACTCTGAATGGCTCTGCTATTGGGGTTTGTGTATTCCTCCCAGACAATGCCACATAGGGGTTTAGATGTGGGCAGAATGAGGTATCCTGCCAGGATGGCTAGGGTCAGAGCTGTATCCTCCCCACTAACACTTCAAAGGGCTTGCCTAAAGCGCACACATAGGAACTTGACACCAGCCTTTAGTGACCCAAGACAGTTTTGAGCCGTAACAGGGGTAGTGAAGAACTTTCCAGAACCAGAGGTGGTGGTAGGACACTGTGGTCCCCCACATCCACAAAGGTGTAAATATGTCACCTTCAGAAACACTCTTCAGGATCACTTCTGGACCAGTGAAAGACTCAGTAGAAGGAGTGCTCGGCTGGCTCACTGCTGAAAAGATTGCCTTGCTGCCTAATGAAAGAAGACTGGACCTGCTCCTTGAACACAGGACCACCAGAGTGACTCCAAGGGCTAGCTAGCTGGCCACCTCTGTGAGCTACAGAGATACAACAAGCTCCAGGGGCCTTGAACCCTGCTGCTGGCCTCTGCTGGAGTAAGTCCTAACTGCTTCAAGGGTTGACCTCAGATCCTGGACCCTTGGAAATGATGTTAGTGGTACTGTTCCTGCCTAATCCTAAAAGCTCCAAGGTGCATGACCATTCTACCTGACTTTTCGGTAGCTCCAGCTACGCTCTTCTCTGCGGCAGCACATCTTCTTCTCTGGGATCTCCCAGCAGCGCTGTTTGGCCTCATAGAGCCAACATCAGCTACCACCTGCAGCCTCCACTTGCTGCGTGAATCTGAGCTCCCGAAAAACGTCTAAGACAAAGGTCGACTAAGGTAGTCCCCAATGAACCACAATGACCACTTCAGTCTGGAAGTCCACCTGCTCCAGCTCGTACCTTTTTCCCATCTTGATCGACTGCTTCACTGAGACCTCGCCCAGAGGCTGGCGGTCATTGATAGTGCAACCTCAGATGCAGCTGCTACTTTGCCCCTCTTAAAACCTACCTTCTCATGATATTTTCTCACAACTTGTTCAAAGTCCGAAGGTAAGCTGAGATCAGGCCCAATCCACCCTTACATTCCTCCCACACTCCATTTTGGTTGGCCCTAACTTTTAACTTTGATCCGTTCTCACATGACCAGATACCCACTGTTGGTGCTCTGATCTTTTAGGCACTATTTTTCACTAAAACCTTTAAAATTCATAACTCCGGATCTACTGATTGCATTTAATTTGTTTTGATGCTGTTGTATTTATTAACGTTTGCTCTAGTTTTAGGTTGAGCACGCAAACCCTTTGACCTCTTGAAAGTATTGTGGGCTTTTAACAATGCCCATGTCATACCCATCACCTTCACTCGTTCGTGGGCTTGAATTTCAAAAATCACATTATGTCATTTGTAAATACTTTCCATTTATCCTGCCTTGAGGCTGCTTTTGTCACGTCTTGCAGACTGTCCCTGTTACATGGATTATTGCATGATTGCTGATATACTTGGGCATGGGCAAACAATTTCTTTTATCTCTCCCCTTTCTGCTGCATGACGGTCATGGTGCTCACAGTGTGAACAGGCGCAACAGTGTGAACTCAATCGACGGTATTGGAGCGCTGGTCACATTGTTCACAGTTACCTAATCAGAGTCATTTCTTGTGGCTCTCCCCTTAAAACGCCTGAAATTGGTGAATGCTTCATTTAAAACAGAAATCCTCAAAGTGAAAGCGTCTCTTGCTGGCACAGTGGGAGAGCCGATAGTGCAATATTCACTTGACTCGGAATAACTAGACACATAGGGGGTTATTCCAACTTTGGAGGAGGTGTTAATCTGTCCCAAAAGTGACGGAAAAGTGACGGATTTACCACCAGCCGTATTACGAGTCCATTATATCCTATGGAACTCGTAATACGGCTGGTGGTATATCCGTCACTTTACCGTCACTTTTGGGACGGATTAACACTCCTCCAAAGTTGGAATAACCCCCATAATGCTTTGCAGGGCATTACTTTTACAAAACATTTTTGCTCATAACTCAGCCTGTGATGGTTCTAGGACAGTGTGACTTCCATCAAAACATTGACAACAACATGCTCTTTCTGGCTGTGTGATCTTTGGGTCCTCAAACTAGGTTAGTGGGCACCCCAAAATAAAAAAAACCTCCCACCTTTCAGTGTCCGTTTAAGCTTTCTCATGGCTGGAGCTTTTGCTTTACAGCTGGGAGTTGCTTGTGTTTTAAGGTCTGTAGTTGTAATATCATTGTTTAAGGCTTGTTACCCATGAATATATGTAATCCACTATGCCCTCTAGGGGCTAAATATATGGTTACGCTGCATTATTTATTGCCATTTTCATTTTGTGTGGTTATGCCCTCTAGGGGATAGCTATATAGTTAAATGACTATGGGGGTCATTCTAACCCTGGCGGTCGTCGACCGCCAGGGCTAAAATGACGGGGGCACCGCCAACAGGCTGGCGGTGCCCCGCAGGGCATTCTGACCGCGGCGGTTCGGCCGCGGTCAGAAGTGGAAAACCGGCGGTCTCCCGCCGGTTTTCCGCTGCCCTTCTGAATCCTCCATGGCGGCGTAGCTCGCTGCGCCGCCATGGGGATTCAGACACCCCATACCGCCATCCTGTTTCTGGCGGTTCGCCCGCCAGGAACAGGATGGCGGTATGGGGTGTCGTGGGGCCCCTGGGGGCCCCTGCAGTGCCCATGCCAATGGCATGGGCACTGCAGGGGCCCCCTCAAGAGGGCCCCACAATGAATTTCAATGTCTGCATTGCAGACAGTGAAATTCGCGACGGGTGCCACTGCACCCGTCACACCTTCCCACTCCGCCGGCTCCATTCGGAGCCGGCGTCCTCGTGGGAAGGTTGTTTTACACTGGGCTGGCGGGCGGCCTTTTGGCGGTCGCCCGCCAGCCCAGTGTAAAACCCAGAATACCCGCAGCGGTCTAATGACCGCAGTGCGGTATTCTGGAGGGGGAACTCTGGCGGGCGGCCTCCGCCGCCCGCCAGAGTTAGAATCACCCCCTATGTTTCTCAAAAATGCTATTTTTCTTGTGGTGTCCTCTAGGGGCTGTTCCAAGCATTACAGTCCTATCAATATATTAAAATATTAGTGGCACAGAAACTTGTCCCAAAATGCTTTGCAGGGCATTCCTTTTACAAAACATTTTTGCTCATAAATAAGACCGAGGTGGTCCTTGGACAGTGGGGCCACCTTCAAAAAGTTTACCACAATGTGCTCTTTCTGTCTACATCATCTCTGCACCCACGCACTATATTAATGGAGACTCCAAAATAATAACCCCTACCACCTTTCAGTGTCTGTTTAAGCTTTCTCATGGCTGGAACTTTTGTTTCACAGCTGAGAGAATTTAGGTTTTATGGGCCTTGTTTGTAATATCATTGAAATAGTCCTGCTACCCTTACAAAAGTGTAAAGCACTATGTCCTCTAGGGGCAAAATATGTGGTTATGCTGCATTGCTTTCTCCCATTCTTTTTTCCTGTAGTTATGCTCTGTAAGGGCTGATTGTATGACTACATGACCATGTTTTTTCCAAATGATATTTTTGTTCTCTAGGGGTCGTTCTGAGCATTGCAGTCAACATACTATAATATTCGCAACAGGGAAACTCACCCCAACATTTTAAAATATTAATGGCATGGAAACTCACCCCATAATGCTTTGCAGGGCATTACTTTTACAAAACATGTTTGCTCATAACTCAGTCTGTGGAGGTCCTACGGTCCTATGACAATGGGACCACCTTTGAAATGTTCTTTCTGTCTACATCATCACAGGGTCCCCACACTAGGCTAGTGGGTACCCCAAAATAATAATTCCTCCCACCTTTCAGTGCCTTTTAAGCTTTCTCATGGCTGCAACTTTTGTCTTACAGCCGGGAGAAGTTCTGTTTTAAAGGCCTTGTTTGTAATGTCATTGCAGTAGGCCGTCAAGCCCTACAAATGCTCTCTAGGGGTTAAGTATATGGTTACACTCCATTACCTTCTCCTGTTTTTTTAATGGGGTTATCCCCTCTAGGGGCTAACAATATGGTTACATGACCATGTTTCTAACCAATTAAATTTTTGCTATGGTGCCCTCTAGGGGCTGACTTGAGCATTACAGTCTAATGCCAAAAGTTTATTTCTGATCAAGGTTTATATGATAATTGTGTATAATTTAATATTTCAGGCCAACTTAACGTCCTCATTACACTATGACTATTTGAACACTCTTGATATGTTTGGCCAACCTTTCTAGTTTATTTCTCCTCTGTGGCTGTCTTGTGTCTTTCTTGGGGGAATTATGCTAGCCAGCCAGCAACTCTGATGGGGGGGGGGGTGGTGAAAGTGGTATTCTATTGGAATTAGCATGGCAGATTTAACTTAAGATGCTAAATGGCAACATTTTCTTTTTTTGCTGCAGATAGAGGAAGAAAGTAAATGGAAGTGGTTTAGTTAAATGCAGGGCCACTGGAATTATATGGCAGGAAAAGACAAAATTATGAGGCAGGGTTGACCAATTTATGTGGCAAGAAAAGTCAGGTTATAAATGTATAATGCAAATAGCTCTAACTCAAGCAAATGTGAGACCTACTGCATTGGGAATGCTTATTCTAGTTTGGTGGGGGATTTTTTTGTGTTATGTTTTCACTTTATTGCTGTTTGTGTGCTGCATAAATACTTTACTTATTGCCTTTAAGTGAAGCCTGACTTCTTTTGTGCCAAGCTACCAGAGGGTTAAGCACAGGTAAATTTAGCGACTTTCTGTGGTTTACAACATTTAAGATTGTGTTTTTTATTTGAGTGGAGCTTCCATCCCTCCCAACACACTTTCTTGCATGAGGAGTGACAAAGTAGGAACAATACATCAACATTGAGGTCAACCGTAATTTTTGCAGTGAGCAATCCATTCTATTTAAGTTAGAAATGGACACCACAAGCCCATTTCCTGAAAAAACAAGATGCCTGCCTTCCCTTGTCTAACTCTGCATTCCCATGCTCAGCTGTAAGTGAAGATGCCAAGGAATGCAATGCACAGTTATATATGCTGGTTCCATGGGGAAACGAGATGAATAGATAGGATAGGGCACCACACCTGGAATAGGCAATTTGCATTGAGGAATGTAAAATGATTCAGATTAGGTTGGGTAAATTTAGTATCTCATGCTTGTGTGATCATTTGATTGAGGACGATTGCCAGGGTGTTACCTAAAAAGCATTTTGGTAATTGCACACCAGCATCTCCTAGTTCTTTTTAAACATCTCAGTTTACCTTGTCTAGACTAATGGTCTGGTTTAGAGTAATGAGGACAGTGTACTTGTTTGAAAACCTGACAGTGCACTCTGTCCACCAAATCCAGGGTCTGCCCTGCCCGCCTCAATGGTGGATGTGAAGTATTGCATAGTCGGTGCTCCCGCTAACTCCATCACAGATTACTTTCTCCTATGTACCAATTGAGTAGGAGCCACTGAAGAAGGATATTATACCATCTGTCCTATTTAGGATGAATGGTATTATTTTTCTGTATGTCTCTGCCACTATTCAGGTGGTTAGGGACTGGAAAGCAACTATAGTGGCCACCATTACATGAGATAGGACTCCTAAGGTGTGGTGGTCGTTATTTCTTGTTTTTCTATCGCAAGATTGAGCTTTTGAGTTTGTGGCTTTTCTCAACAAGAACCTTTTTGTTAATTTTGATGCACACAGTTACAATGAAATGCCAAGAAAGGGAATAGATTCCCCTTTGAATAACACAAGAAAAACGCACAGATTCACTCTTTTGTAAGTTTCGCCTCTATGGAGGAAGAACAGTCACGTGGAGCTCCCATCATGCTCCATGACTGAGAGCCCCACAAAACAGCAGACAGTAAGATGGCGGACAGAACGCACTTGTGGCCGTGAGGCCGTACTGTTGTACACTTCGGCAGCCTCCTCTCTCCCCCATTCTAAAAGCGACGTCAGGTCTATCTGAGAGACGATCCCGATCGGCACTATGTAATCGCCCAGATTCATGGCAGGGGGAAGCTGGGCTCATTACAAGACGTGAGTGGTGTGGTGAGGTCGGGTTTCTCGGAGCGGCTGGAGTGGGGAGAGATTTTTACATGGACGGCGGTCCTCTTCCTGGATGTGTTCAACACCTTGATTCCACACGCCCCCCCTTGCCTAGGAACATGGAATGCAAAAGTAAAAGAAGAAAAAGATAAGTAATGGGAGCTGCCTCCCATTTAATTGTCTAATTAGCCTACTATAGCAGCACTAGGCAGCATAATAGGTACGTCTGTGGGGATAAGGGTATGACGAAAGCAGTTCGCGCTAACGTGGATGCGGTTTGTTGCCCCCCTATTTTTCCATGCAGGACTTTCTTGCTAGTAGCTCCTCCTGCAGTCTATTTTTACTGTCTCTTGCCTTACTCTACCCCACTAGAATTCACCGTACTGCCTCACACTCTTTTTTACAATGAAACGCATGTCACACGATCTTGGTTTAAAGCTTGCACACCGGGGAAAATCCCAAAGGGACCCAAATCCAAAACTTTGAATCTGAATCCTGCCATGAGAAGGCAAAGACATAGCTCTGAGTGCCAAGACCTAGGGGAGTCCATGAGAGAATCAATATCACCTGCCTCACCAGTCCGGTCTCTACTGCTGGGCCCAGTCTGTCTGAGGGTCAAGAGCAAGTAGCACCACGGCTAACGCAATTTTCAGAATTATCCACTTAACCCTCCTCCTCCTCATTAAATAATCTAATCAGTGAGTCACATACTTCCTCACCTGTCCCAGTTGCAGTTGGTACCCCCTCCCTGGCTCTATATAAAATCACCCTTCAGCCTAAGGAGAAACCTGCCTACCCCTTGTTCTCTACTTTCAGCAGCAACCTGAAAGGGACATTAAAGGCAATGGAAGAGGGAGGAGGAACAAGAGCAATCTCTCCCAATAAAGACATCGCAATGGACAACAACTACTCCCTACCATGGCTTCAAATTCCACTTTAGGAGGCTCCTGCCTGGTTGTATTCAACTCATTATCATCTAATACTAACACTCTTTCACAGACGCTCTGCTAGTCTTCTAGTACTCTTGATCCGGCCAGCTCGGCCAGTCCAATATGTAGGGTAACAAGTATCCCCCTTGATGGAGGAACTGATGGGTCATATTGTAGAGGAGCTACGAGCAATAAAACTATCCCAAAAGGAGGCTCGTAGGGAGACCACGGACCAGCTTAGCCAATTACATACCCATCAAACCTATCTCTCTACACGAGTATCTCAAGTGGAGCAGAGGGTATCAAATATAGAAGATGCCAAAAAGCAATTTGAGTCTGCATCATCTCAGATCCAGTCGGAACTTGAGGACCTTCAATTAAAGTTGGATGAGATGGAGAACAGGTCTCGGAGCTCAAACCTTAGGTTCATATGAGTCCCTAAAGAGATTGAAGCAGCTTCTTCAGGTGACCAGAGTGGTCGCGGATCTCATCTATAAGTGTATCCTTCCGGACAAGGCAAGAACATAGGAGGATCTTTCAATCATGTGGGCACATTTGGTACCATTTACGTGCTCTGCGAACTCAAATTATCCCCGTGCTATTCTGGTCAATATTAAGGATTATAGGATCAAGGAACAAATCCTTTCTCAAGCCTTAAAAATGGGAACTTCAACTCTGGCGACAGCTTCAGCTTCTGCATATTTTCTGAAATGTCTATTGCAGCTATCCACCGGCCTCACAAATTTGTTGGAATGACAGATGCGTTTAAGAGGCTGGGTGCTCCAGCTGATATTGTGCAATTAGCTAAACTCAAAGTGTTCTACAAAAGACAAGCGCATATCTTCCAGGGAGTTCAGGAAGCAAAGAACGGTGTAAAAAAAACAATGAAAGTGGTTGGGGGGACGAAGGAGGAAAGGGGGAGAAATAATTATTATGGTATTCCGTTATTAGTGTACATTTCATACTGGTGCGCTATGTGTTTGTGCTTTTTTTTGTGCTTTTTTTGGTTCCTCTGTCCTGCTGACTTGCTGCTCTTCCTTGAGATTAAGGCTCTAGGAGTGCCATGACAGCGCACTCTGTTTTGGGGTATATGGGGGAGGGGTTCTATGGATGGTGGGTATTTCACAGTGTAGCGGGCCATGACAGGTGGGACCTGCTGGCGGGGGGAGACTCATCCTCCATCTGATGGGGGGAGTTTTGCAATAGGGTGGGAGAAAAGAGCAGACGACAAAGCAGGCAACGAACAAAAAAAAACATGTACACGGAGTGTTAGCATGGAGGTTATCAATGATTTTGTTACAGGATCACTGCGCCTGGTAAAGGAGGGTCAGGGAGAGCACTAAGAGAAATAAGGGTTATCTCTTGTAATATCAATGGTGCCAACTACCATGTTAAGTTCACTGCTATTCTCAATTAGATTAGGGCCTCACAATCACAGATTTTTCTCCTGCAGGAAACACATTTAAAATGCCAGAACAAGCTCCCAAAGCTTCCCAAATTTATCGTTCAGGCGTATTATGCACTGGCTAATGCCACTGTACGAGGGGTCACTAGATTTGGTATCTCAGGAACTTCCTGGGAAGGTATATCAGACCCATAGAGACCCGCAAGCACAGTGGGTAGTAATAAGTACCCTTATCTCCAATGATCATATTCATTTTTGAAGTTTTTATGGCCCTTTGGAAGACGATCCAAGCCCCCTTCAGGGCCTCTATAAGGTCTTGAGCTCACTCCCTGGCTTCTTCATCATTGGTAGAGATTTTAATGTTATTCCAAACACCCAGCTGGATTCATCTTGTAAAAACAAAAAACAGAACAAAATTAGAGTTCCCCAGTGGCTGGGTAAGATGATTTCTGATTTAGCATTAGTCGATGCTTGGAGGTCTGACCATCCGCAGGATCATCACTATACGTTCTTTAAAAAAAAATACAATACGGCTTCCAGAATAGACTTTATTTTAACTTTGTTTCTTCTTCCACAAAGTAATCCATTCTCGGATCATTAAGCTCCTCAGGTCATCCTTAATCTGCATTGTGAGATGGGTGTTCGTCCTGGAGCTTTGATAAGTCTCTCTTGGCAGATGAAAGATGGGTACAGATTCTCAAAACCTCTGTTACCAATTTCCTTGAGATTAATAAAGATTCAGCCTCCTCATTTTCCATATGGGAAGCACTCAAAGTATATACAAGGGGAGAAACTATATCCTACAAGGCATTTAAAGGCAAACTAAATAAGAAAAAGGTAAGGGAGCTCCAATTGGGGCACAATCAAGCACAGGGAGCCCTTCTGACCTCCCAAGACTCAGAGGCAATCACAAGATGGAGTGAGGCCCAGGCCAAGCTAAGGGATTGCTTCTTATATCGCGAGTTAGTCAATCAACATACATGTCTGCAGAGTTGGTATGAGGAAAGTGACCATGTAGGCAAATTTCTGGCTGGGTGAAGAAAAAAAAACCCATTAAGATACTATCAAATCTATCTTTGATGAGGGGGTAGGCATGCTTGTCAATCATCCGGAAGAGATTGAAAGAGTATTTTTGTCTCACTATGCAAATATGTATTTGCATGTGCGCCCAACCGATGCTCAGCAGAGAGATCAATATCTGGATCCAGTGATTCTGCCTAGTGTAGCAGAGTCTTCAAGGACAAACCTTATACCACCCATCTCACTGCTTGAAGTGAAGGAGGTATTTATGGCCTCCTCAGAAGGGAAGATCCGTGGGGAAGATGGTCTTCCGGCGGAAGTCTATAAATTTCTCGTAGATCAAATAGCTGGGCCTCTAGTCGTTCTTTTTAACGACATCCTTTAGGGGGCAGACATAACTGCATCCTTCACAAGGGCCACAGTGATTAGCATCTTAAAAAAAGATAGGTCACCTCAGTCACCTAATTGATATCACCCAATAAGTCTTCTAAATTTTGACTTCAAGCTTCTAGCAAAGATACTAGCTCAAAGACTGGCCTTAGTTGCCCAAGATTTAATCCATGAAGATCAGTGTGACTTTATTCTGGGTAGGCAGTTAGCGACTAATACTACTTTTCTAATTCAGGCGATAGATTATTATTCTCACAATAACAAACCAGCAGCCATTATAATGTTAGATGCAGAGAAAATGTTTGATTTAGTGCAATGGGAGGTGCTCTTCAGCATTTTAGCAAAATTAAAGTTTCCTAGACAACTTATTCAGACATTGCAAAATCTTTACTCTGAGGCCCAAGCTAAAATTCTTGTTACTTCATGCTTAGCACGCGTCAAGGATGCACCCTGTCCCTGGTGCTCTTCGCGCTTTTTATTGAACCTTTAGCTACGGCAATGCACCAAGATACTTCTATTCTCCCTCCCATGCCGCTGGCACCCACACTAAAACTATTTGCTGATGATATGATTCTCTGTCTTGCAGCAGAGACCACAAATATCGATAGGGCTTTTCCTAAAATAATGGTATTTTCAGACCTGGGGGGATGCAGGATCAATCATTCTAAATCGGAAGGTCTTCTGTTCAATTCCACTGATACTATTCTTCCCTCGGACATGCGAGCCCAGTACCGTCTTCTCTGATGCCCATTGTATATTTGGGTATTTATGTTTCTCATGATTTTTCAGATCTCTTTCCCCTAAACTATATCTCTACTGTTAAGAAAGTGCAATGCCTTTTACAAAAATGCTAAGCCTTCACTTTGTCAACTATCGGACACGTGGCACTCACAAAAATGATGATCATTCCTCTTTTTTTACTAAGCTTTTCTAGTGTGATTATTAAAATACATCAAAGAACTTGACGCGCTACTTTGACAGTTTATATGGGCCAACAAAAAATGAAGGGCACAGCTGGATATTGTATCCCTCAGTCGAGGATGGAGGACTATCTCTACCAAATTTTAGGAGGTACTGTGAATCTGTTTTCATGGACTGGTGTTCCTGAGCAGCCTTATCCCATAATCTTAATTTCTATCTAAACTCTATGCTAGCAGAGCACAGATGTCAGCCACTGCCATTTCTTAAGTTCCTGTGTCAACCTAAACGTACGAGGTAGAAACTTCCTACATTAATTTATGCTAGGCTTTCTCAATTCTATTAGAAATATCAAATTCCTAGCTTTCATCCTGCAATGTTGTTGGCTCATTCAGGGATGATGAGACTAAAGTTGATTCCATTGCATTTAACTCAATGGTTAAATCTGGGATTTACTAGATTTTCTGATTTTTTTAGAGGGAACCAAGTGAAGACCTGGGCTCTGTGTCAGGCTGGAGACCCTATTCCAGATGCCTTAAAATATTCTTACCTTCAGATTGTGTATTTTTTGCTCCCTCATATCCCTGTAGCAGACTTATCTTTCCCTATCATCTTTCAGGCATTTTATGGGAACCAGAAGAGGATTGGCAATTGGTTCTGGATTCTAAACTCGCAGGGAGTGACGCAAATTCTTTCTTGCTTTTTGACAAAGATAGAAAACACTACAGGGTGTAAAATTGAGCTGAAAATGTGGAGGAATCTCAATAGTATATCTCATAAGGCAATTAGGGGGGCAAACTTTAAGAGAATGGCCTTCTTTTCAAAATGGATGCTTTATCTTACTTCAGCCCAAATTAAAAAGGCATTCCCGACCTCTTTAGGTTCCTGTCCATGATGCAAAGGTACTACACGCGACTGGCTCCATATGTGCTTTACCTGCCCTAAGATTATGGAATTTTGGGATAGAAGTTTTCAATGGATCAGCGTGAGGATATAGTGTGCACTTGTCCCAGATGCTTTGGGCACTCTGTTTGGTACTATGCGTCAATATGAATAAACAATTTGGGTACAACAGCTGCTATTTATAGCATCATTGATAGCGAAATCTTTAATTCTACAGGACTGGAAGTCACCTATTTCTCCTACATTCAAAGCCTGGGAGGGGAAAATGAATGCAGTGTGCTATGAGGAAAAGTTGTATGAGCAAAGAATAGGTGCAGTCCGCAAGTTAAAGGGTATTTGGGGTCCATCATTTGAAGGAGAAGGCATATCTATGACAGTATAAGACGATAAAATTGTGTTTCTGCATTGATATGTGCGGTACGTGGTAATAAGGTTTAGGGTGGTTTTGGGAGGGTTGTTTCTTGGGGTTTTCCTTTTGTTTATTTTTATTTTTTGTTTTATTTTATGTTTCTGATGAACTGTAATCCTATGTTTTGCTCTGTGTATAACTCTCATGATCTGTGTCTGCTCAATAATAAAAAAGAAATTAAAAATTGTTTCGCCTCTATAGACATTTATGTGGTAGTTATACCCAATCATCAAATTGTTTCCACACCCCACCCCACACTGAAAACAAACAATGGGGAACATCGACAAATAGTGACACTGATAGGGCTAATAATATGGTTCAGGATTCTTTCCTATACTGTCAATTGCAGTAAACAGATATCTCTCCTTAACAAAGCATCTCTTACTGGGCTAGTAAGCAATCTCGCCTTATGGAAGAAAAACATCAGAGCAGGTGCAATGCTTTCAGCTGAGGTGGCAAAGCTCTAATTGAGGTCCTCACCAATAGATGAGACAAAAGTGGCTCCCAAATAGTCTTATTTTCGTCCACGTTCACAGTGAGGTCTGAAGATAATTTCTCCATGGCCGTTATCGTCCAAAGTTGTTTATGGCACTGGTTGACGTCTGGGGGTTCTTTCTTTTTCCAGGCATTTTTGCTGTGACCAGACAGTTCCAAATTATGGTTTTATCCCCTTTTTATCCTCTTTCCATTGGTATGGTAAGTATGTCGTAGATACCCCAAATAGGGCATAGGGTATACTCTGGATGGCATATTCTAGCATTTTCTGCAGTCCCGCATCAACCTACCATAAAACGTGTTAAATCTTGGGACATGCCCACCAAGAATGCAGGAGAGCCCCTATGTTGCCACACTCTCTCCAACACTTTGGGCTGGTAGCTGGGTAACCATTATGAAGTTTCACCAGGTACATGTACCAATCAAATAGCACTTTGTTACGTGCCTCTTTGCCCAGCATGCTATGTCTTGCTTTGAAAAAATATCAGTAAGAATGTGACTATTGGTGGTTTGAAAGGAGCACCCCCAAATCTGCAGCCCAACTGTTATGAAGGGGGGTATGTTCAATAATAGCCCCTCTAGAAGTATTTCCTATATGGAGGAGATAATCCCCCTAATGACCATAGCCACTCTGAGGAACTCTTCCATGGATTTCGGGTCCCTGGATATTGCCTCTTTAGTAGATATGTACACAGGTGTGACGGATGGGTTAAATTGTAGGGGTGTATGCGAGGAGAGGTATGTGGTCAGAGTCAGCTTTTTGTTATTTTCATCCTAGACCCTCCATGTGGTGTGTGTCAGAGTAGTTCTTGGGGAGGTTTCTGCATCCCTTGCACTTCACTCTGCCGTCACACAAAGTTGGCACACTGTGTAATATGTATGTACATCCGGTAGGGCTAGCCTCTTTTCCTTTTGGGAATCATAGTACTTTATGGGCCATATTCAGTCTCCCATTGCCCCAGATATATTTCAAAAATGCACTTTTCAGGGAGGTAAAGATGGTCTTTGGAATGAGCAGTGAAAGTGGTTAAAATAAATATAGGAGTCTGGGTAAGATATTCATTTTATCTGAATTAATTCACACAAGCTGAGAAGGTTTACCACCTTTTGAGGTCTCTGTAAATATCTCCTAGCAATGGGATCATGTTGTTAGCATACAGGCATAATTTGGTTGGTGTGATCTTAACTCGCAGATAGGTAATGTATTTTAATATTCATTTGAAATGTGTATGTTTCCTTGCCTCGGAGATTGCTGCTGGCAAAAGGTTAAACATTTTACATTTGGAAGCATGAACTTTAAAGTCCATCACTCCTTCAATAGCTAACAGTTGGCATCGCAAGTGTGACATGGAGGTCTTGTGCTCAGTAAGCATGGGCAGAACATCATCAGCAAATAACATCACCTTATGCTCCTCGTTCCCAAACTATAGACTCCTAATCCCCGTATTGCCTCAGAGATAGACGGCAAATGGTTCAGTGCTCAAAGCAAAGAGAAAGGGTGACAGAGGGCATCCCTGTCTTGTTGGCCATTGTAATTATAGAGGTGGGAAGAGTTCTAAGTTCAGCAGTATAATTGAGGTAGAATTACTGGAGCCTGCTAAAGTCATCTTTTCAAGGTCTACACCCACCATTTCTAGGACTTTTGACATAAATTTCCAAACCATCCTGTTGAAGCACTTTTCTGCATCCAAGGCGGTCAGTATTGTTGGGACTGCTTTTTTCTCTGCCATTTCCACCAGGTGGATCACTCTTCTGATATTGTCATGAATCTGTGTTTTTAATGAAAAAGCTGAAGTTGGATAAGACCTGGAAGTATTTCCTCAAGTCTTGACACAAGGATTTTGGTGTAAATTTCAATGTCAATATTTAAGAGGGTTATGGGTCTATCAGATGCACGATTTCCTAGGTCTTTCCCTTGTTTATGTCTGAGTGGAATAATAGCCTTGTTCATGGATGGTGTCAGGTTGAGGATCGAGAGGGAGTTATATACACTTGGTAATATAGGAGCTAAGTGATTCTGAAATGTTTTGAAAAAGTTCTCTGTCAAGCCATCTAGGCTGGCACCTTATTGACTCTGAGGGCCTTAATCACTGTGATAGCTTCATCTTGGTGCCTCCGACCAAGCATTCTGGTAAGGCTACACATGGGGCAGGTTACATCCCTGTAAATTCTCATCTTGTGTCTGGTCTGTTGTGGGGTCAGTTGAGTATAATTATGTGCAGAAAATGTGAGTCATTCAATTTGTTGTCTTCTTTTGTGACCTTAGTGCCATCATTTAGGGGCAAGACTTTCACAAGTGAGCCAAATGGGGTCACATTCTTCCTTTCTGCTTCAAGTTTGAACAGGGAGTGTTCTGCTTTATTTGATTCTAAGGTCCAGTTTTAACCTCTTAAAGAGATGATGTTTCTTAAGTTTTGATGAGTGGACCTGAGTCGATATTGTTCTTCTCCTTCTTCCAGTTCATAAAACTGGGCTCTATATAGATGTCGCAGTTTTATAAGGTGGGCCACCTTACTAAAATGACCCCCTTCTGAGACCTCTTAAATGTGTTACAGAGATGTTATGTTGATGTTTCATGGTTATCATTGTCTTTAAAGTAATTTAATATGTGCATTGTCATTTCCTCCCAAGAACTGGGTCACTCAACACGGAAAGATGGAGAGTCCACAGACCCATTCATCTATTCAAGGAAGTGGGAGTTGAGCTAAATTCAATTCTTCATTTCTGACTACAGCACCTGCTGTGATTCCCAGCTGCCCAACCACTCCTTTTTCAACCTCTGCTCACTCACATCCTATTTCCTCTCCCCGCTCTCCCCCTTAGAATTTCAAGCACATGACTCAACACACTACTCATATAAGGCTCAATCAATCAACCAATCCGGATTTGTAAAGCGCGGCTGCTTCACATGTGAGGCTGCGGTAGCATACTGCCTGTTCCTGTTGGTTGAACATCCAGGTCTTCAGGTCCTTCCTGAACTGTTGGATTGATGGTGGGCTTCTTAGGTGCAGGGGGATGTTGTTCCAGGTCTTAGCTGCCAGGTGGGAGAAAGACTCTGCTGTTTGACTGGCAGACACATCGGTTACCTGCCTGGGAGAGGGATCTGGATTGGAGTTCTCTGGTCGGTTGGTGGAAAGTCACTTGATTTTTAAGGTACACTGTTGCGTCGTTGTGTAGAGCCTTATAAGTGGGGGTGAGCAGCTTGAACTGGCAGCCAATGGAGTTTCTTGAGGTGAGGGGTCATGTGCATCTGCCTGGGGAGGTCAAAGATGAGTCTGGCTGTTGTGTTCCGGATGGTCTTGAGTTTCCTCATGAGTTGGGTGGTGATTCCTACATATAGGGAGTTGCTGTAGTTGAGCCTGCTGGTGACAAGAGCTTGTGTGACAGTTAGCCTGGTGTTGGGTGGAAGCTATCTGAAGACCTTCCTGAGCATTCAGGGGAAGAATAAGCAAGTGGAGGAGACAGTGCTGACCTGTTTCTTCATAGCTGGGTGTTGAGGATGATGCAGAGGTTGTGGGTGTGTTCGGAAGGTTTGGGGGTGGGGCCCAGCTCAGGTGGCCACCATTTATTGTCCCATAGGGTGTCCTTGCCATTCCCAAAGATGGATACTTCTGTCTTGTCTGTGTTGAATTTGAGATTGTTGTTGTTCATGCAGGTGGACACCTCCTTCCTGCATCTTTGAAACCTGTCTTTGATGGTCGTTGGGTCATTTGTCAGAGAGAGGAAGAGTTGAGTGTTGTTGGCGTAAGAGATATTATTAAGTCTGTGGCGCCTGACAATGTTAGCCAGGGGTGACAGTTATGTATTGAAAAGGGTTGGGCTAAGGGATGAGCCTTGAGGTACACCGCAGGTGATGTTCTTTGGGGTTGAGGAGTAGGGGGGATGATGATCTTCTTTGTTCTTCCTGTGAGGTAGGAAACGATTCACTTGAGGGCTGCTTTTTGGATTCCGATCTGGTAGAGTCTGTAAATAAGTGTGTGGTGGGACAAGGTATTGAAGACTGCTGAGAGGTCGAGGTGGATGAGGGCTGCTGTTTCTCCATAGTCTAGCATCATTCTGATGTCATCCATGGCTATGGCTAGAGCTGTCTCGGTGCTGTACTAATGTTAAGGTGATTATGTGTGGTCTGATACTGCGATTATGCTTCTGGTGGCCTCAGAGATGGGCCGTAAGAGGGCAGAGCTATGGAAAAAGAAATCAATTCTGTCAACATTTAAGAAAAAAGTGTAGTCTTAATCTTGATCTTTGGAATGTCTCCATGCATCAAGTCGCCAAGTCCCTTAGTTTAGTTTTTAATGGTTTTGAAAATGCTTTAGGTTGCGGGGAGGTGGATCCTGGTATGTCTATGTTAGGGTCCCACACTGCGTTGAAATCTTATTGGTTCCTCTGCAAATGCGCCATCCAGCATATTTTGCATGAAGTAATCCTAATGAGAGTTGGGGGGATAAAGTACTGCCAAAGTTAAAGGGTGTCCTTCAAGTGTGCCTTAGACAAATAGGAGCATGCCTTCATAGTCCCTCTTATTATCTATCTTTATTGATGAGAGTTTTTGATGTTTAAAGAAAGCTACCCTATTGTGTTTGGAGTTCCATGAGGAGTATAAACCAATGTATTAGTGCTTGTGTTGGAATTTAGTCTCGTCAGAACACTTTAGGTGGGTTTGTTGGAGAGTGAATATATCTTTTGCCATGCTCTTCATGAAGTGCCATATTTGTGCTGGGTGTCTAGTCTCTTCACATTTCGGGAAAAAGGGCCCAACCAAATTGGTCACAATCAGTTTTTTACACTCTGAATGACAAGCATTCTTAAATTTGAAATTGCGATGCAAGCGATTTGCGAGCCACAAAAAACAGCGACCGGATTTTGCGATTCGCAATTAGAGAATCCCTAATTGGGAGTTACAAAACTGCATGTGCCCGTTTGCACATGCAATTTAACACCAATTCAAAACACGTGTTAACTGGAACTAACCTATAAAAACAGGCCCAAAATGCATCAGGGAGTTTTCACAATGGCTGCCCTGTACCTGATAACAAAGAGGTGGCAGATACTGGCTGTCCAGCAGAGGAAGCTGAGACAAGAGAGGGTATTAAGAATCAGTCTGACCCTATTAGAGAAGAAAGAGAAGAAGATATTTGAGTAATACTGCCTGAGTAGAAATGTGATCCTGGAGCTAATAGCCACCTTAAAGCCACACCTGGAGAGCAATACACAGCGCAGCAATGCAATCCCCACCCATGTCCAGATCTTCCCTCTACCTATTGGCCAGTGGTAGTTATCAAAATGTCATTACACTGGCTGGAGACGTGTTACAGAGTGCAGTGCCACATTTCCTGAACAAGTTCCTAGACGCCATGCTTCAACACATATCTCAGCATATCTACTGCGCAAGGGCCGATTTGGAAATGCAGAATACAAAAGCACAATTCCACTGGATAGCCAGATTCCCACAGATATTCGATTTCAGAGACGGAGCCATGTGCCCATATGTGCTCCCTCCCGGCTGGAATACATTATCTGGAACCATAAAAGCACACATTCCATGAGCATACAAGGCATTTGCAATACCCAGAACATAATCATAGACCTTGCAGCCAAATATCCAGGAAGCACACATGACTGATATGTATTCAGACAGAGTGGCAGATACCAGTGACTAGAAAGAGGGGATTTTGACAAAGGATTCCTACTAGGTACTGGAATAGATGGTGCACAGTGGCATCTTGTGGTACAATCATTTGTTTGTTTGTGGTCTAACCCTCATATGTGTCTCAACAGGTGACAGTGCGTATGCCCTATGGCCTCGGATCCTGACACCCTACTTGTCTACCAAATATCCCCATGAGAGGATCTACAACATGGCACAAAGTCACATCAGGTACGTGACAGAACATACATTTTGCGTCCTGAAGTCAAGCTTCCGGTGTCTACACAAGAGTGGGGGAACCTTGCAGTATGCACCTAAAACTGTGTGCAAGATTAGGGTAACCTGTGCAATACTGCACAACAATGCCTGCAGGTGAGGTTTACACATAGAGTTATCCAGATCTGACTCCAAGGATGATGACCCTGCTCTACCTGCCCAACAGCCAGCCGAGGAAAGCAGAGCAAGCGGAGGGAGAAGACGCAGGGACAACATAGCAAGACATTATTTTGCACTCTAAGAAATGCACATGTACCCAATACCCTCCATGAAAGACAAAGCAACTTTTTGGTTTCAACAAAATAGGTATCCCTTTAATTTCAGAGTACACAAAAACAAGGATGTTCACCCTCTCTATCAGAAGTGAAATGTGTAATGTTATTGCACATGCTGTGCGGTTACTTCACCACCCAAGGAAACATAAATGAAAAAGAGCAACACAGGCTCACTGTCAGTGTACAGTCACTTCCGTGAGCTCTGTCCGGCATGTGGAATGCTGGCTATTGAAGGTGCCGGTTGCCGGCTGCTGCTCCTATGCAGGACACATGTATCTGCAGCAGACACACTACTTAGGCTGAACATCTCACTGTCTGATGCGTCACCTGTCACCCCACTGACAATACTGCCTATCTAGAATGCCTCCACAGCTACAGTGATTTGCTGCGGGCCTCTAGCTACATCACCACTGTAGTGGCCCATCTTGGCCTGCAGGGCGCAAGCTTCTGATGTATTGGGTGGTAGCCTGGGCTAGCCTGCCAATTGCTCTGGCCAATGCGACCAATCTTGTGGACTGGCTGTGCTCCTGGCACTTTAGCAGGCATCTGTCCTCTGCTACCTCCGCACAGAGTTGGCCAATCACACCTGTGAGGGCATTGAATTAAGCATCCAGTAGTGCCTGGTTAGCAGACATCTGCTGGGAATGTTGCTAAAACCCTGAGTGAGTTTGCGGTTGATCATTCTTACCTGTTTTTGTTGCAGGTGCTGAACGTGCAGCATGGCCTGTTGTAGCCCACCAAACCCTTCCTGGTCATTAGGGCCTGCCTGGGAGCGAAAGGCCTGGCTAGCCTGTTGGCGCCATCTAGCCTGTTGTGGCGGGCGCAGCTGCCGGACCCTGGTCACATGAATGTGTTGTGGAGTGTTTTTTTGCAGGACTATCGGACACTGCAGCTGAGAGGAGTGAACTGAATGTAGCAGTGGCATGGACCTGTGAGGTTCCTGGTGGGCTAAGGGCACATCCACTGCCCTTCTTCCATTGTGACTGCGCCTGGACCTCTCCCTCATCATCCTCCCCTTCCTGTGGTTCACCAGGTGTTTCTATGTGGTAAATGGGATAAAAAAATGAAAATGTATGTGTTAAACACAAGCTCATTGGTTGTACTACATTATTCAAATACTGTCTGACATTAACAACATTATTTTTGTACATGACTACATCTCCCATAATGCACCAATTGTGTAATTTTGCTTTTGTACATGGACCATCCAGGCTTATATGTGGAGGGTGTGTTGCATGCTTGTGGCCAGCAGGGTTTTGGGACCATTGTTGAAGTATTAGTAATCTTGCACTTACCAATGGTTGGTGGTTGCAGCATTCTTCAGCTAGAATGTCTAATTCTCTCTCAGAGAAGTTGAGTTTAGGCCGGTGCTCCCCTGCTGCCTTCGCCCTCTGTTGGCTGGCCACTGCAGTGTGTTGCTCCAAGCTAGGCAACAGTGTGTGTCTGTGCTGCAAGACCCAAACATGTGCTGTGACTCCTGTGCAGGATTATCCTGGGCCATCACTTCCTATTTAGGGATCCTGACAGTGTTTCAGGAAGTGTTTGGGCATTTTTTTAAGCCGCGGTCTCAAACTTACAAAATGCGAGTTTCAGTAATAGTGATGCAACTTATTTTTGAGTCGTAATTTGACTCGAAATTTGCGAGATACAATTTTTCACAAATTGCGAGTAGTTATTTCAAGTGGTCCTATATCAGGCACAAAATGTTTAACATAGTTTTACGGTGTCAATGTGTTTTGGTAGCTAATGGTCCTAAATTTGTGTTGCAAGATAAGAGCATGCGGGCCTAACCGCTTCCTGTATGTCACAAAGCATGTCACTTGAATGTTCTCCTTGAGTACCTTAACGGTCTTTTTTCCCCTCCCTCTCATCTATCCCCATGCATTGAATAAAAACAACTGCATACAAACTTTAGTACTGCCTCATGATCTGTCACGGGCTTCCAAATGCTCAACAGAGCCACATCTCTTTGCCCAGAGGAGATATGGTGCATTATTTGGGTGAGCACTGTCATGGTGCGATGAATTATCTAGTGCCTGCCTGATAGCAGTCTAGTTTTGTCCATCATAGTTTGTCTCTCTTGGATCCTTTGTCATGTTGAGGGCGCGGAGTCTGCATTCCTGAGATGGCCGGGTTAAAATGTTGCTCGTTTCCCTATAGTGGTCACAGATGATGTGGAGTCCTCTCACTAAATCCCTAGGGTTTGAGCCTATTAATATTGGCATACTCAATGCTGATGCACACAGCGAGATATTCATGTATGTGAACAAAGTCGCATCACCACTATTAAATTTACCTGTCATGAACTCTCCATCAACCCCGGCACAAACGTACTTGGTCAGGCTGGCTGTGAGATCTAGACTTGAAGTTACAGATTAACAGGTCACAGGTGGGGTGGCATTTAGCCGGCAGACAAATGCATGAACAGGAATGTTCGCTCAGTCCCACAGATACAGCAGCAATACCACAATGGTCTGAGGAAGTAGGCCCCAATAAAACACACATGGCCAGAGGGGTTCCCCAACACAAAATAAAGTCAGATGCCACAAGAAGTTAGGAACATTTAGCCAATCAGAACACACCATGCACATCAACAGGCAGTGACCACGTGCCGCTCAGGCCGGAAACCTACTCGCTGGCCCACATTGTGTCACACAAGGTCGAGGCCCGTCTGCATTTGTTATCAGGACTTTATTTATGACTCCAAGACAACTGTTCACATTCTTCACCTCAAAATGAATGTCGTACTTGTTTTATGGTACCCAGAGAATTGTATAAAACACAGTTCAGAATCATTGTACTTTGACACAGTCCTCTGTCCCCAGTTCTGTAACTGTTCTCCAGGCCATTATGTTTAATTAAGCATACTGTTCCTGTTTTGCCAAACACCTCTTGTCTTTTGATTTTTAAGGTAAATTCATAATCGAGCAACATTTTGGTGAGCTAGTCAGGAGCTGATTGGTTCCTTGGACCTGACTGCTACCCAAGGAAGGAAACCCCTCCTGGACAGATTCACATTTGTGCAACAAGCAAAGGTGAGCAGACACCGCAATTAATTGGAAGTTTTACTGAATCCACGGGGTGGAGGTCTGTCCTGAAGCGACTGTTAGAAGCGTAAGAGACTACATCAGAGCCTTAGTCCTAGCATTTGGCAAATGGCAAAGTAGGAAGAAACATAACTCAGAGAAGTCACCTTTTTTGATAATCAGCACCCTAGAAAGACGAATATTGTTTGAATTGGTTGAATAATATTTTGTTGTTTGTCACCTGGGTAGACTCAGGGGTGATCACTTGGACCTCTAGATGTGACACAGATGGTACGCATAGGCCCTGGGTGTCATCTCGGGCTGGCAATTCGATTTTGAGAGATTATCGATTGGACCACTAGGTGAAACACAGATGGTAAACATTGGCTCCGGTGTGATATAGGACTTGCACCTCAATCTTATTTTTAGTCTAAAAGGGTTTCTCATTTCTACCTGTTTCTTAACATGGTTGGTATCTGAAAGAAGAAGAGGTGTGTTTGCCTGGACCGCTGGGTGTGATACAGATGGTACGAACGACCCTGGTTGTGACAAAAGGTGTGACTCGGATGTTAGGGAAGAAAATTATTCAGATGTAGGAGATTGGGCATGGCTTGTGTTTGGCCAAAAAGGGCCTATGGTTTTTGAATTTATACCTTTTTCTCCACACAAATTGTTGTTATCTTTGCCCCAGAACTGATATCGATAAGATTATCAGGCTCACTTAGTCCTGTGTGTGGTGCAGAGTTTCCCATGGTCACAGGATAACATGCGCCAGGAGTGGGATAAGGTAATTGCGACAAAGCCATCACTTTTTGTGCTTTGTCGGTTTTTCTTTGTGCCAGTTGAAATGATGTTGTTTTGATACTGTGGCACTGGTAAAGTAATGCAACTGAGTTTTGTCTTGAGAATTGTTAATGTGTTATATGAAGACGTTGCTAATTCTCACAAATTGCTATTTGATACCAAAGTGAAGCTCGCTATTTTGATGCAAATTTTAATGAAGTTTGAATTAAGAACTGTACTCTCTTCTGGGTTGTGACCCTACATGTACATTGTATTTGTGTTTGTTAAATGTTTATGTTTATGCATCTGTAAACAATGCTGAGTTCAATAGAACTAACAATCCCTGTGTATCTATTTCTCCACTACCAGAGTAGAACTAGTAATCCCAGGTATATATTCCCCCACTACCAGAGTAAAAGTTAAGATTCTCTAAAACCAGAAATCTTTGCCACATATAAGTTAAGATTCCCTTAAATTCTAAAAAAAGTAGAAGTATATTAGTCCCCTAAGAACTTCACAAATACATAATTGAATCACCCCTAATGCATATGCAAACCAGGTTCCAGACACAGGCTAAAAGCCACAAGTGTTTCCCTGGCCAAAGGAGGAACCTTTGACACACATTAGGGCACACATACAAACAAAATACGTAGGGCAAAAGAAGGACAGGATAGAAGCATTATTAGAAATATGGCCCATCTTCGAGGAGACCCAGACCGATAACACTATCCCACAGTCAGCAAGCAAGGTGTCCATTCCTCCCCTACCATATGCAGGAATGGAGGTGCTTTCCCTGATGCCTGCTATCCCTGGCATTAGATTACACCAATCTGCCAGTCAAGGGAGCCAAAGGAGCCCCTACCCAAACAACCAACTGTTAGGTCCGGGCATGACCATGACGTTTAAAAGGCCTGCAGGTCTAGGCAATCCTAGCACCACCTCAGTCCAGCACCAGAGCTCCCTGAAGTCCCCCCATCTGTTGCGGTCAGCCCATCGAATCAAGGCAACACAGAGAACTCGCACTCACTGGTTCCCTAGAACACACTTGAGTGGCAGGGAGATTCATATCTGTTCTGGACAGTGAGACAACTAGCGGAGGTGAGAAAAGGGGTTCCAGTCCTCCGTGATCCAATGATGAGGGGAAAGCCATAGGGTTTGCTCAGGTAGCCAGGGAAACAACAGAAAGTGAGATTGAGGCCATGTCATGTTTGGGCCAAAGAATCCTGTACCTTTCTTTTGTGCCTGCTGTGCGGGTGGCATGGGCTGATCTGGCAGCGCTTCTCACGAGTGCAAATTCCACCCTACTACTGGCGAAGTAAAGTTCTTCATTTGGTGGCCAGCTGTCAAAATGGACAGCAGCCATCCACCAATGTTTTACTATATTCAAAGGAACTACCATGAGTGGTTCCCTTCAATTTACAGAGATGACCACTGGGCCAGTGGTCATTTCTAATTTTTGCTTGTGGAGTAGCATTGGCATATTGGAAGTAAAACTCTCAGCCAACCTGATGGACACTACTTTGTCTGCCACATGCTAAATCAGATATTACGACTAAAAAACATTTTTATTTTCTTATTCAATAGGTCTGTCTCTTATTGGAAGAAACACAATCTGTCAGTCTTCACACCAGCATGCGGAAAAATACTAATACCTATCCACTTCTAAGGGAACCAATGGGACTCAAAGATGCTTATCCTGTGGACTACAAATGGAAAGCAGACCTTCCAACTCACACTCTGCTTTCGTGTGTCACACAATAATGGCTCCCATCACCTGGTCACCCAGTGAGGATCCAATATCACATGGTGTGCACACAATTAGCTGGCAGCTCTAGCAGAGAACATGTTTCCGGCACATGTTAGGAGATAATGCTCAATCAATGTCTGTTACGAGGTGTGATACCTCCGTGGACATTGCAGCAGCCTCAAAGCTTTTTTCATGGTGTTTTGGGAATGGGGTGAATTTAAAAGTGCCTTGAGCTGTGTACTAAGCTTCACCCCATTTCATAAGTTGCCAGGTCTTGTAAAGTGGTGAGTTATTTATAGTTATGCAGATAGGGGCTCAGGTGGCAAATCTTACTGTCAACTGGTAGTGGACATGATGATGATAGACACAGCTAAACTTTAGTATTGTTTGGGTAATCAATCATTGAGAGTACTTGCAGCTAGTTGTCTGGAATTGGTGGTACTGTATCAGCCCTTAGTTAATTGCATGCTAACTTATGCTTCACACACTGACTCAATTTGTACCATGTTTACCTTAACTTTAAAATCGTATAATTTTCTTTTCTCTTTCTATGGACGTTATGGTCTGCAAGTATGTAGAACCTCTATGGAGCTACTGCTCTGCATTCTCCCTTGCTCCCAGGATGGACATTGCCAAAAGAATGCACTAATTGCATAAAGTATGTTTTTTTAAATTATAAATATTTTTCATCTCTCTGTTTTATTGCACTTTAGGCTTCAGTGCACATAACTACCTTGGGAGGCTCTTGGTTGCTTAAGACTGAGTAGGTTAATTTGTGCTATCATCTCCTTTCCACCACACATATGCAGCTGCGCTAATGGACTAGTTGAATGCTGTGTAGGTCTCTCTAAAGTTATACCTGATTCAATGTATCCATCCACTCAACAATATCCTAACCCTCTTCCCCCAGGCTATAAAATCTATTATGCTGTTATCTGTTTCCAATAGCAAAAGATCTCACACTTGGCGGGGCAGATGTGGTGCAAGCAGAATTCAACTGTCACGCAATAAAGTTACAAAAATTGAACAATTTATCCACATCAACCCCGTGATGTAGGACAGAAAGGGAGTTCATAGTGCAGAGAATACATTATTACACTGATGGGCAGCAGATAAGTAGTGTACACTTTTGTCCCCACAATCTATGCTGGATTGAGAACCAATAAACCTACATGATGTTTCTAGTGAAGAAAACGTCTTCCTGCGACCTGAATGTTCATTACACTTACTTTTTTTTTTTTAAAGGACTTTTTCGATTAATATTGCAGGATGAGAATCCCTTTATGCTAATTTGCCTGCTCCATCGCAGGGGCGGTGTCTCTTTTAGTGCTGAGGGTCTGCGCTCCTCTGAAATTCCTACACATTCATATAAAAAAAAATGAAATCGATTTTTTTACAGATACAATTGTATCTGTAAATAAATCAATGCATTTAAGTCTGGGTTGTCTCTCTCAGGTTGGCTGCCCGCCTCACTTTGAAGCTTGAGACAGAAGCCAGTCAGTAAATAACTTTCTACACTGTGACGCCCTTAATTTCCATTGTGGTCTATGGCAGTATCCACTATAAGCCAGTGACAATTTTAGCGTCATGATTTTGGGCATCGGAGTCTTGATCCCTGCGTGAGGGCAGCCATCTTTCATTAACAGGCATAGATTCCACCCTTTCCCCTTTCATCACACAGTAGGAGTGATGCAAGCATATGTAATTTAGTGCCTTGTCTTCGGTAATGGTAAGTGTTATAATCTTAATCTTGTGTTATTTTTATTGTACTGAAACTCCTTGTCATGGTACCCTCCCTCATGTGACACCCCAGGCCCTGGCTGCAGATTGCTGGCTCCTTTACAAGAGGAGCTGTGGTATTTGTTCCTCGTGAAACTGTTCCAAAAGATGAGCAGGCTGCTTGTTCACTTGCAGAATTGATTGAAATATACGAGTCAAGTGCAAGGGGAGAAATACATGCTTACATTAAAGGGCATTATCTGCTGTATGGCATTAAAACTGGCCCTATCTTCGTGTCCTTAATGACCCAGTGAGTCCTTACTCTCACAGAGGTGTCCCATCCTAGTTTTTAAACACACCAGCAGACACCATCATTGAAAGTGTACTTTTCGCACAGGTAACTGCCTAGGTGTTTTTATATTTTCCCTAGTTCAGCTGGATCCCATAATTTTCAGAAAGTAAAAAATGTATGCACTCCCACCTGTTCTTTTAACGGTGAGGTTGAGTCCGCCTAGGTGGCATTGTCCTACCTGGGTGGAGCTAGGTGGTCAAATGATGAAGCATGACACTATACAGTGTGTGAGACCACCTAGTCCATAAAGGAAACACCCCCCATCATCACTTCACGACCCTTCACAGCACCCATACACCATTCACTCACCTAGTAAGGTTAAGGAGCACCAGGAAATGTCCCCTGGGTGCAGCTCCTCATAAGTGAACCCCATTCTTTTTTGTGTTTTTGGTCTTAACATTAATGCCGCAAACATGGATTGATATGGGAGCAACAAATGTTAAAATGTGTGTCAGCCATTTTGCTCCTATTATTTCTCGTTTTACTTAATGTTGCATTACCCACAAGAGTTAGCTGTTTCATCATGCTGTGTTTCTGTGCATTGTACTATACTTGCATAGACCATAATTTGACTTGTGTCAGGGGCTTTGATTGAGAGCGGTGGTGCTTAGGCTAAAGGAAAAGCAAAGTACCTGACAGTGGGTTGGTCTCTCTGCAGAGCACACAGAACAATGGTCATGTATTCCAGTTGCAAATGAAATTCAGTGTAAATGTGTGTGAAGGAGTGCTTAGAGGTCAACATATTTAGAAGGCAAAAGCAAAGTAAAATAAAGTGCTTAAATGTGAATGAGTGCAGTGTATGTTTGGGGTGGTAAAATGAGGTAGATGCGAGAGAGTGCATTCAGGTGGAGGGAAAAGAGGGTGCTGAAGAGGAAGGAAAGGAGGTTGAAAAAGTGCAGATGGATGAGATGTGAAGAGAAAAAGGGCTTACATATCTAATGTAAAGCAAACATAACTGAAGGCCATACTCCTTCCATAGGCCTCAATAATATTTAATTCACAGTATGACAATTTCAGAATTGAAACATTTCCAATGTTAATTACTTATAACTAATCATTGTTGTTACTCATTTATCTTAAAGAGCTAACAACCATAGACAAAGCCAATAGTACTGACAGGCTTTAAGTGTATGTCAGTTGTCATATTTCTGGAAGCAATAACATCTTAGAGAGAAACCAAAATGCAGACCGGTTGGCACACTATGGGAATCACAGAAATTTATTTTACATGCTCCCTCTTAGTGAGGCCCCACTTTTTTATCCCACTTAAAGATCTGTCTGCACATATTTCTGTATGATTAATTGCAGCCAGCAGCTGTGGGTGCTTCCTGATGCCTTGTTAGAGCATTTTCTTCTGAAGTTGATGCTGCATGTAGTGCAAGACACTGGGCGAGCACACACTTCAGAGGGGCCTGAAGTTGTCACACTGTACAATTTGCACACTAAAGTAACTGTTGAACATATTAATGCAGTAAGATATGGGGCAGTTTTTAATGTGTTTAGTATTTCAAAACCATACGTTCCCACTGCTTTATAAACCTTGCTTTCTCAGTGAATTCATTTGCTTTCAAATGCACCATTTGTCAATCTTTTTTTAATTTTTTCTTGGGAGGAAGCCTCACCTTGGACCCCACATTTGCCCATTATGCTTGCTCGCTTCACTCACTACATAAAAGTCATAACCAACTTTTACGCCCCACCACTTTCAAATGTCACCAGCCGCCACTCCCATTGTGAATAAGGACCTCATTTTTCCTGCAACCTCTTTCATTTGTGCCTTTTTACGGCCACCTGCAAGCGCTACTAGCACTGACTCATGGAAGGGTATGAGCTCTCAGGCAACATCAATACATGAAGGAGAGAAGAAAAGGAATTCATTATCAGTTTTCTAACACTGATTGCGGGGGGTGAACTAGAGGCCTGCACTACGGTTAGCGTAGTGGTAAAGTAACCTAAGTCATGTAGAGACTAAACTAGAGAAAAGAAGATGAGGGTGGTCAATTGGACATTTTGTTTGCGATGGGTTAGGTTTGGGTTCAGCTTCTTCTCTGACAATGGGTAGGTGGAATATCTTGATTTACAAATGTTACTGTAAACAGAACAACTAATGATACAACTGATAATAATCATAATACAGATATTAATAACCATGGTAATGAATGAAAAACTCATCAGATGAAAAAAATAGCAAAACATAAAGTCACCCACTCCACTCGCAAGAGATCCCCTGACTCCTTCAGAAAACCTATGAAACTAAACTATACTAAACAAATCTACTCCCTCCCCAATTGTTACCACAACTCCTCAAATCTTATCACACACAGTATCCACAACAGGCACAACCTTTCAAATCGTACCCCTATGAAACTTGCAGTCTTTTTCACATCTCAATGTGGCCCTTCTTTAGTTCAATCAATCACTTCGGGGACCTTTCAGAGGAGAACTTCTATAGTTGCGAGGGGAGAGGTGATGGTTACTTTGTGGGAATGATGACAATCCAGTCAGCAGCCTGAGATGACTGAGGTAAGGGGGCCTTGCCTTCCGTTCGGCTGGCTTTGGAACTGAAAGTTGAAGGAAGTTCTGTATCCTCCTTTTCTATTATCACCAATTGATGATACACCACTAAAATCACCTATTTTTTGGGAGGTGCAGTGAGAGGCTACCTCCTACTGGCACCTATTCTCCTTGGTGGTACTGGTGGTGCTCAGGATGGGCATTCAACAAAACCAGTAGGATCTTTTGAAAACAAAGAAGAAAAGAACATGAATTGGTACTCCTATTGCTAGCACAATTGTGGAGTGAGTCAGGCACTCTGGTTTATGGTTCTCTGTGGCCCTGGAATTGTTTTATGTAGTTTTGTATACATATGACACATTAGTCACACAATACTATTTGCAGTACTTTTCATTAATCATTCCATCACAAGCACCTGCAGAAGTGAAAAAATATAACTTTGGAGCTTAAAGGGAAGAAAAAGAAAAATATAAAAAGTTTACATGAATGATTTCATGAGGTGACACTTTCTTTCAACAAACACTTAACATGCACGTAAAAAAATACTAAACTACAAAGTTGTATACATATCCACCAGAAACTGTGGTGCAACATTAGAGCTAACCTGGGAAGGCACCATGATTTTTAGACAGCTAGATGGCACATAACAAAAACTATAGTGGACATACTAATATGTGTAAGCCACAATCCTGCTCCAAATCCCACTGCCCATGCCGTACCACCCCCCATAATTCATTACCAGTACTACAAACATAATTGCTGGGCAAGTAAGTGTTAGGTAAGGTTGATCTTGTTTAGGCCAAGGCTTGGGCTAGGTTTAGGTTAGGTTATGTACAGGTTGGACGGTTAACGGGTCAGACTGACAGTGGGGCTGTTTGTGAACCCCCTCTAGACAGTGACACAAAGGGAGCTAGGGTATAGCTTGTATATTCTGATGGACTATCTGGGCTGGAGTGGAGGGAGGAGTGATCACTTACACTTGAATCGGCTGTGCCTGCCCTCACACAATGCAGTCTCCAACTCCCTGGTGTGAGTCTGGAGCCAGCCTGGACAAGGCAGGATCTTGTGAACAACAGACTTTCCTTTGAAGTTTGCCTACTTCAAAGGCAGAAAAGGGTATCAGTAATGGACCCAAAACCCCAGATTTTCAGATTACTTCTGGAACCAAGAGGAATCTCTGCGAAGGATAAGAGCTGGAGGAGGAGCCCTGCCCCTGTGTCAATGACTGTACTTTGCTGGGTTGGCCTGAAGTTGCTGCTTCTGCCTGAAAGAGGACAAAGACTGGACTTTGTGGTAAATTCCTGCTTGTGAAGTGTCTCCAAGGGCTTGGATTGAGCTCACCTCCTGTTTTGAAGTCCCAGGGCCATCAAAGACTTCCTCTGCCAGCATCTGTACTCTCTGCTGAGACGCCTGCCATGCCAAGTGGTGCCTTATCCAGTCCTTGGGCCCTTGAAAGGTGAAGCTAATAGAACAAGGACTAAAATCCATGCACAGGAAGCCGTGCAGGGAAAATTTCAATGCAACACCCGCTTGTGGCTGCTAAATCAATGCGAGCCCCACGCAGCTCGGTTTTTCATCACCGTGCAGACGGATTTCCCACACATCGTCGCTGGGCGTCAACATTAATGTGAACCTGCCTGGATCCGAGGTGCCCATCCGGAAATTGACACATCACTCTCTTGCGGGAGAGAGAAACGACACATCACCCTCCAAACCGGAGAAGAAACTGCATACGGCCTCACTCGTGAGTACGAAATTGACACATCGTTGACTTTTCCGATACAATCTTGCCTGTGCGCCTTTACTTTTGATTCAAACCATGTACTTTGTGTAACAATAATGTTTGTATTGCTTTCGATAGAGCAAGACTCTTTCTGCTTTAACAATTCATAACTTGACTTGTGTATGGTGGATTTTTGTCGTGTTGATCTTGTTTGATTTAGATAAATATTGCCTATTGTTCTGGTGTGGTGTCCATTTTGTAGTGTTTTCACTGTATTACTGTGGTACAATGCCTTTGAGATAAGCCTTACTGCCTTTGTCAAGCTACCAAGTGGGTAAACAGGAGTTGTCTTAGGAGTGTAACTCTCTTACCCCGATAAGAGTGAGGATCCCTACTTGGATAGAGTGCAAGCTGACTGCCAACCAGAGATTCAATTACTAACACACAATAGGACAATGATAGTCATTTGAGTGAACAACTCAGGTCTAAATCCAAGTCCATCATTTTCTGCTCACAATGCCACCTCAAATTAGACTAAGCTGTATGCAAATCAGCCTTGAATCTGCTCCAGTAGGAACATTCCAGCATGACCTGCCAAGCCACGTCCTGTCCAAAATGTAACACAAACAACCCAAAACTGGTTTTGCCCTAGCGGGGGCTCTTTACTCAGGTGCATCTTAGTTTGACTGAAAAAGTGAGAACTGGCCTCATGTCTGGTGGTACCTTTCACATTTAGGGCATTGTACTGACATAAACAGAAACGTGATGGTTGAAATGCTGGAATTAATCCAAGCCACTGGTGTCAGGAATCCCCAAGGTGCCTCCTGCGTTATCTGTCAGCATCCCCAGGGAATAGGGTTAAATCATATCTCTGTTCTTGGTTAAACCTTCATGTTTCTAAGTAAACATAATGTGCTGTGTTAAACAATTGGTTTTAGCAATGCTTGTTTTACCAATGCTTGTTTGCTAATGTGAGCAGGTGTAGACATGTGCTTCTAATTGGGTGTGGTATAGATATGTGATTCTAAATGGGTGTGGTGACTCATCCACATGTGGAAACTCAACTGCTTTCCTGATTGGCTATGAATAGCAAAGTGAAGCATGCCTCCCTTCTTGGCTTTGTTTTGCTTCCTGATCTCAGCATCTGATTTGGCAGTCCAGCGCCTGCTGTCATCCTTGTATTCAGGACTTTTGAGGCAATTATTTTCTTTGTTCCTGTACCAACTGACACCAGGCATTCCTCCAGCCCTCCGGAAAAAACTGCAGCTAAGTGACTAGTATTCTCCAGGCAGTTTGTTCTTTGAGCGCGGGGCTTTCCTAGAACAGCTGGTGCATTTCAGACCTCGTATTTTGGCAGAGTGCTTATCTTGAAGTGACAAATGCATTTCTGAACATTCTACATTGTTATCGTAGTTACTTGCCTAAATGTGCTTCAGGAAATCTTCAGTGCAATTTTAAAAGAGCATTTACTTGACTTTTCTTTCTCTAATAGCATAACTCTTGGATTTAAATTGTGTCATTCATGCCTGTGTTTCAGGTTTGAGGAATTTGCCTTTGAAGGGTTTTTCACACACACAGTGAAACCAAACCAAACTGTGCCACCCTAACTGTTTAAACCCAGAGTGGACATTTGTATTTTTTGGATTGTTTTTGTTCCTTTTAGTTTAACCCTATGCATGCAGGAAAGTTATATGTGATATTATTAATGCTCTAGTTTGTCTTTCTTGTGCATGATAAGTGCAACCACAGTTCTAATTGTAGTGCTCAGTTTGGTTTTTTGGTAATGCAGCGTTAGTAATTGTGCCAACCGTTATTATTATCCAAGAAAAGTGCTGGAGCATCCTGGTGTTCTTTTACCACTCCCGTGCCCATATCAGAAAGAGGGATTCAGTTTCAAGGAAGTTGAGTGCACTAACTCTACTATAACTCTGTCAACAACAACCTGCCCCCCGAAGATACAGGGTGCCTGGCTAGACCTGCAAGACGTGGCAGTGTTTTGTCTCTTTTTCTTCCACTCCCCCTTTCCTTTAGGGACACCTGCCGGGGTTTGCGTGTCCACCAGGAAGTGCTGAGAGGTGTTCCAGGAGGTCGGGGGACATACCATCACCCCTGCAGACGTCCTGCTTTTCAGGTGAGCGGCCCATCTCGACACCCGAACTGTGCATAGCTTGTCAGATGTGTAATCGGATGCATAAGACTTTTTATGTCATAGAAACTATTTTTATCTACTGTCTTTGTCCAACCGTGGTTCTATAAACTGTGTTTTACAGAACTTAATAACTTGGTTTCAGCAGAAGACAAAGACAGTGATGCATCTCATGACTCTCTTATCAATATGAAGATCCTAGGAGGATCTGCTATTGTTCATATGATTATACAAGACAAGGCTGTTACCGATAGGGACTATGCCATGAAATTTAAATTTCTTGCTTGCATACGAAATCAGTTCAGTAAACACAGTCTGTTCCATATAGACGTCATCTTTGATGTCAGTAAACCAACTAGTCTAATATCCTTTGTGCAAGCTAAGAGAGGCATAGAAAATTTGTAGATAAGTTGAAATGCTAAAACAGTGACAAAGAAATGGTTGAAATTCTTGTGACATGAACGAATCAAACAATGTCTTTTTGTCTAGTAGCCATCCATTTAGCAGCAGTAACATATAGTTAAGTTGTAGTTAACAAGAAGAAAGAGTTAGATACTCCTACTCAGGTGCTACAACTACAACATAGTGACTGGACCCCACAACCAAGAGATGTTGACATAACATTTCTTCAAGCTGGGGATTACATTGCTGAAGATGGGAGGAACATTCTCATATATATTGTTTTGTGTTGGCTTTATACTTGACAAAGAGCAACTGTGACTTGCATTTGCTGAAGACAAGCTGTTTTATATTCTTAATATTAGTGATATGGCTGAGGCCTTAGAAATTAACCAATACACATCCGTACCATTTTCTACAGTGACAGGGAGTTAGACCACATGAAAGTGCCTGGAATAGGTAAACTGACTTGCTGGCCAATGTGGACTAATTATCCAGCAGTGGCAGCAGTCCTTTGTACCCTTTCTAGCTGTCCTGCACTAGAAGAGACTGTGGTAGCTAGGACTGGTATGGAAAGGGTTGACATCCTTTTGTAAGACCATTGGAGCTATGAAACAAATGTTAATTTGGCCATCCTCCTGTTATGTGCACAGAAAAACATGGATTTAGATCAATCCTAACTATCTTGTTTACAAAGTGTAATTTAATTTAATTTGTTGACATTTCTTTGATATTTGAGCTTAAGTTTTTATTAAAAACCTACTTCTGTAATTTCACTTTGTAACGTAATATGTGTTACTACATCATCCGAGCCAACATTGCCATCACTCTTCCCAAGCCCGCATGACCATTCTCCCTCCTTGCAGTTCTCTCAAGGCTTGTGAAGTAGACCACAGTGTGAAAGGAAAAAGATGGGAAGGAGAGAAAGAGAGTGAGAAAGACACAACTGAAATTTGGTTGATGAAAAACTCAGACCAGAAGGTAAAGGCATAGCATCTCTGGCAAATATTCTAGGGTCTGCAATTTGTTCACACAGGGCTGAGTGCAGACAGCCTGTAACGTGCGCCAAGTATACCTGGATTCTCACCCAAGAGCCGAAGTAAAGAGAATGACACTGTGGTACTGGTTAATAGAAAGCTTTGAGTATGAAGACACAAGAATGCAGAGTGTGAACGGACGCATAAACAAGTGAGTCATGATGACTGCTGTTGCCTGGCAGTTTGCTCTTGCACATGCTATATTTCTATACTAACTCTGACTCTTCTGACACTTCCAAAACTATTTTAAAATAATATTGAAAACCTTATTTCACTGGCTTATCACTCTATAGCATGCTATGTTCCTTACTGAAGCACCGGGACACCTCGTTTGAGGCAGGTGCTATATAACTGCTATTTTATTTATTCATGTGCATTCCCTCCTCTGTAGTTACTCCAAACCAGTTCTGGTACAGCTCCCCTCCCACTAGGACTGGTCCCTGCTTCACTGGAGGGACAAAAGAAGGGGCCAGTCCAGGTGTCAGGTGTCATCTGTCAACTGCCTGTAGCAGGAGAGGCACCCTTGTAGTAAATTAGGCTACTGGGCACAGCCCAAATGGCCAGAAGAACATACACACCTCTCTGGAACCAGACTATTGTCACTGCTCCCGGAGCTGCTTTCCCACCTTATCAAGGCTAAGCACTCTGCGGATTGCAGCTAGTAGGTATTGTAAATTAGCATCTGGGGGCTTTAAGCAGGTTAACTGTAACTTTCTAAAAGGTATAATTCCTTAATCTTTATCAAAACAAACAACTTCACCAATAACATGGACAATGATGAATAATAAACAGGTATTGAATCATGTTCTAGCTGGTCCCTAAGCTGCAGGCAGAATATGTATTACTTTCAACTGTTTCGCTATGGCCGTGCCAGCCTTCAGACAGTGAAAATAGATTTTGGTCCCAGTCAATTTAAGGACATGTTAACATTACATTTCTCTGTGTGCTACTTTTAAATACCATGCCCCTGCCTTGTGGGCTACAAATCCTATTTAGGGGTGACTTCTTCATATTTAAAAGGAAAGTGTAGGCTTGTCAAAAGGAGCCATAGTTGCCCACCACTATAGTGAATGGCACAATAGGTGTTGCCGTCCTCTAGTGGCATTTCACTTTTCAAGCCCTGGGTACACTTGAAACCATGTACTAGGGACCTATGGGCAAGTTAAATATGTCTTCCGACAGCTCATGTGGATATCTCAGCTCTAGCACATTAACTTAACCTTACTAAAATGGAACTGAGAGTCCCTCAAAGACAAGACTCTGTTCCCAATAATAAGATGTCACCTACACTTGCAGCATGTTCAAGTGAAAAATCTCTAGTTTCTATGTTGAAAATGTAGTGCTAACGTCCTACATACATGTCTATCAATACCTACATATTTTTGACTCTCACACAAGGCTATGAATACTGTAAGATCTATTCACAATTGAACAATGTGTCATAGCTGTGATCCTCACGTCACAGAGAGTGAACAACAAATTGCAATCTATTCCCGCAGACTGCACAAGTCAATAATTGCTATATGAATTACAAAACATTGTATTGATCAAAAAGTGAAAAAAACACACATTCACTACAAACAAATGTTTAATGTTAATGATGGCTATTATCGTACACCTACCTGTGGGCATAATTGTAGTTAGGAGAATCAGCTGCTGTACAGTGGTGCTGATATGGCCAAGCCACCAAATTTAAAGATGGCTAGTTTGTCCGCTGAAATGTGTGCGGTGCAACATTTTCTGCATAAATAGGCCCTGATTATGGTCAGGCAGTGCACAATTACTGTAAGTAATTCTGCTCCTACTGATTCTGATTGGGTGTGTGTTCCCACACCTGCTTTTCACAACCTTTACAATACCAGACCTTTTTTAACCATGTGATAGTTTTAGCAGCAATGAAGCATTTTTCCACATTTCTGTCTAGCAGGGATAGCATGCAATACCCCCTGCAAGAAATTCACTTCCCCTTCCCACCCCTCCTCAACACATCTCCTTGCCTCCATCCCTACCCTACACAGAAGCCACAGTATAAATGTACCACCCGCTCACAGCAGATGGTAGGGGTGCCATGGTTTATGTGATGGACTAGGGAAAATAGCATTAGAAAGGCAGCCTTCATTTGGATGACGTTCTCTGACACTATGTTTGCCAGTTCATCGGTCAGGTACACTAGAAAGGCAGAGGAGATAACAGCTCCAAAGTGGGACTTACAATTTCTTCATATTTGTGCTCTGAAAGCAGTGTAAGTGGCAGGAAAGCGCTGCCCACAATTTTGCAGATGAAACTTGTTAGACCTGACAGCCTTAGGGTGGTCACCCCTAACTTTTTGCCTGCCTCCCCTCCACTTTTGAGATACTGTTTTTGCTGGTTTTTAGACTCTGCGCACTTTACCACTGCTAACCAGTGCTAAAGTGCATATGTTCTCTCCCTTTAAACATGGCAACATTGGATCACACCCAATTGAGCTATTTAATTTACTTATAAGTCCCTAGTAGAGTGCATTATATGTGCCCAGGGCCTGTAGATTAAAAGCTACTAGTGGGCCTGCAGCACTGATTGTGCCACCCACTTCAGTAGCCCCTTAACATTGTCTCAGGCCTGCCATTGCAAGGCCTGTGTGTGCAGTTGCACTGCCAATTCGACTTGGCATTTAAAAGTACTTGCCAAGCCTAAAACTCCCCTTTTTCTACACATAAGTCACCTCTGAGGTGTGCTCTAGGTAACCCATAGGGCAGGGTGCTGTGTGGGTAAAAGGTAGGACATGTACCTGTGTAGTTGCATGTCCTTGTAGTGTAAAACTCCTAAATTCGTTTTTACACTACTGTGAGGCCTGCTCCCTTTGTAGGCTAACATTGGGGCAGCCCTCATACATTGTTTGAGTGGTAGCTGCTGATCTGAAAGGAGTAGGAAGGTCATATTTAGTATGACCAGAATGGTAATACAAAATCCTGCTGACAAATTTAATATTACTATTTTAGAAATGCCACTTTTAGAAAGTGAGCATTTCTCTGCACTTAAATCTTTCTGTTCCTTACAATCCACGTCTGGCTGGGTTTAGTTGATAGCTCCTTGTGCATTCACTCAGACACACCCCAAACACAGGATACTCAGCCTCACTTGCATACATGTGCATTTTGAATGGGTCTTTCTGGGCTGGGAGGGTGGAGGGCCTGCTCTCACACAAAGGACTGGTCCACCCCCTACTGGGACCCTGACAGACAGGATTGAACTGAAAGGGGACCTGGTGCACTTCTAAGCCACTCTGTGAAGTCTCCCCCACTTCAAAGGCACATTTGGGTATAAAAACAGGGCCTCTGCCCTACCACCTCAGACACATCCTGGAAAGAAACCTGAACCAGAACCTGCACCCTGACAAGAAGAACTGCTGGCTTCCTAAAGGACTCACCTGACTGCTTTCTAAAGAGGACTGCTGCCTTGCTGTTGCCCTGCTGTCTTGCTGCTCTATTGCCTTGCTGCAGAAGTGCTGTCCAAGGGCTTGGATAGACCTTGCCTCCTGTTCCCTGAAGTCTCAGGACCAAAAAGACTTCTGTCCTGCAGCTGAAATCCAATGCACCGCCTGCCAAGAACGACGCACAGCCTGCTTGCTGTGAAAATTTCACTGTCCGGAACAACGCAGCCCGACTTTCTCAAACAGATCGACGCATCGCCAGCGACGTGACTGGAACTTTAACACACAGCCCTACTGGATCAACGCAAGCCGACTCAGAACGATGACGCCCGACTTCCTGAGCGGAATCTACGCAGCGCCTGCCGTGTGGAAGAAAATTCCATGCATTGCCTACCGGAATCGACGCAGCCCCTGTGACTTCACTCCGCAAGCCCAGGATTCCATGCATCGTCCCTGGGGCATCTGAAAATCTCGCAACTCGAAGAGGATCCAAGTCTGCGCGCCGGAAATCGACGCAACGTCTTTCCACTGTGGAAAATAACGACGCAAGTCCATGTACGAAGGACGAAAACGACGCACCCTCACCGTTTTCCACGCATCACCTCCTCTGCAGTCCCTTGCAAGGATTTTTCAACACAAACCAGGTACTTTGCCATGCAAGAAACACTTGCTGCTTCTAGGAGAACTTTAGCAACTTTTTATTGCTTTTACAGTAATCTTTTAACTCTAAAGGCACTTGAGATCACTTTCAGTGATATACCTACATTTGCTTATCTCAGCTTAATTCGTTTTTGACCTGCATTTATTAAGATAAATATTATATATTTTTCTAAACACTCTGTGGTGTATTTTTGTGGTGTTATATGGTGGTATTGTATGATTTATTGCACTAATACTTTACACATTGCCTTCTTAGTTAAGCCTGACGGCTCAGTGCCAAGCTACCAGAGGGTGGGCACAGGATAATTTGGATTGTGTGTGACTTACCCTGACTAGAGTGAGGGTCCTTGCTTGGACAGGGGGTAACCTGACTGCCAACCAAAGACCCCATTTCTAACAAAACCAAAATATAAATCTTTCATGGTGTGATCCTCAGATGCTTTTATACCTTCTAATTTATTGAAATGCAAACAAGAGTCAGATTTTGAGTCTTATGTTTTAAACCCTGTATGAAACCCAACTTATGATGTTACAATAATCTGTTAATAGTAGTCACAGGCCAGTTTGAATGTGAATATGTATATAAAGTTGTTGGGCAAAAGATGGGCCGACGAGATGAAAATGGTAATCAAATGTATTGTGTGAAAAGATCAGTTAGGATTCAACGGAAAACACGTTGTTCATGGCGATATAGGATTGTCATCGAATATAATGAGAAAGAAAGAGAAGAAGGGCAGGGAGAAGGTTTTAATTTTGATGAATACGGAAAAACATTTGATAGTCTGAATTTAAATTATTGGCTGATTATACTGAATAAAATGAGATTTGGGCAGAAGTTTGTAAAAGCAGTGCATCTCTTTATCCAGACTCAATGGCCAAAGTGATGGTAAATAGCCCAGGTTTCTGAATATTTTAAGGTACAAAAAATTAGGTAATCAAAGCTGTTGAATGTCACTGTTACTATTTAAAATTGTTGTGGATCATGTTAAGAAACAATTGGACTTATTGGACAACTGATTAGGGAGGTATGATTATTAAAACTATAATACAACTGTTATATCACATGCTTTCAACCATGACAGATCTATTCCACTTTTTCAGCGATTATCTTACAGTCTTTTATTGATTTTAGATATATGATCAGTTCTAACTGTAGAAGGAAGCTGGAGAGTGTTCAGTGGCCTTTGAGATAGGCAAAGTTGAAAGTCACTTATTTTGAAACAGTGAAATAAGAAACAAAAAAAGATGACTAAATAAACTTTAGATCCTACTTTGGAAAAGTTAAAAGAAGTGGTCAAAAAATGGAAAGAACTAAATGTAAGTCTATGGATTAGACTTTAATCAATTAAAATGATAATTCCCCATATGATTCATAATACTTGCATAGCCTTGTGGGTTAAATGGCTTCCTTAGTAGTTTATGGATTTTGAAGCAGTTAAGTAGGATTTATTATGGACTGAGAAAAATTAAAAAATACTTGCTTGCAAATGGCAGTCAATGAAGATCATTTTGGATTGCCTAATGTACTATAAACTACTTGGATTTATCAATTACTTACTATCTCTGATAATTTGTTGAAGTGTTTTTTTCTAGCAAGTAGCATATTACTCCAGATCTTAGGGTAATGATTAATCCAGTTTTTATTATTGCTAGTTTTCGTGATTTGTCTTTTGATCCCTATGAATTATTCAAGCATTTTCTTTCAGTTCTTTGGGCAAGACTACATTAAGAAGGGTTAGGTTGATCATTAGTGGGGACTATGTGAGATCTGCAGTGGTTGATGGGATGAAAAAAAGGCTAAAGGAGACAAAGTAGTGTTAGGTTGCATGGAAATGGTTTCAAAGAAAGAGAGAGAAGAGAAGACATGCAAAGGGTGGAGGTAAGAAGAGGTCATTCAAAAGAAAGAAGGAACAACTAAACGTCTTGGGATAGCATGCAATTGGAGGAACTAAAACTAGAAACAATCTGTAGAAAGAAAACATTATTTGCACATGAAGGAGAATTGTAGTATTTTGTCTTCCGTTATAATTGATTCTGTTAAGAAGGGAATGTCCCATTCATTGTATATAGGTGTTTATCCATGCCCTGAGTGCCTGACTGCATGTTTATCTGGTATCCTGACAGTCAATCAGTGGCCGTGGTATCAAACTATTCAAGCATGTTTACAGAGGTGTGTTAGGGAGTTTTATAAGTATTTTGTTTTGCAAAAGTGTAGCTGATGGGTTAACAAAGAAGAAAGGGAGGTTTCACTCTGAATTGTAAATTTAAATTTATTAGGCTGAATTCCACTTGAGTCTTTGTTCTGGATAAATTGGATGTGTTATTTAGTGTGAACCTTCTCCCATCTGCACTGTTAACCAGAAAAGGGTTTTATAGCTTAAATCTAACTTACAATGTTCTTTTCAGATCAACAATATTTGCCTTGTTTGGGACAATGCAAACATACATATAGAATATAAGATGTTATTTTTGAGAAACTGGTTAGAAATGGTTTGGTCAGAATATCTCATCTCCATGAAAGGATTGACTAAATCTTTTATGGAACTCCATGTGAGCTATGGGTTGGAAGAGAAATATGGGAAACTAAAAAGATTATGAAATTAGTTTTATGATTGCCATAGGTTGATGTGAGAAAAAATAATGGATTGCTTATTGGAAGGGCACAGTGGAATTATGTTCAGTATTTTGCTTACATGAAGATTTAGGTCAGAACTCATTTGAAGTAACTTTGAGAACACGGAAATGATTGATCGAATTAGTTGAAATAGGAAATTTCGGAGCAAAAATGGACATAGCATTGTTGTCAATTTATGAAGTACAGATAGACATATCAGGGAGATTAATGGCCTAATTTAGAGTTTGGTGGATGGATTACTCTGTCATGGATCAATGACACAATATCAATGCACATAATATTGATTCACAAAAATATCTGATAATAAATATTCACAAAAATATCAGCTCCTTGTAGGTAACTAAAAAAACTCAAATATCAACAACAAAAATAATGCTGCTATAAATACAGGTTTTTACTAATATCGAAAACAGAAATATTGGAAACAAAAACACTGTAACCTTTAAATAAACATATAAGTAGTCAAAACTATCACCTCACACAACATCGACTACATTATTATCGGCAAATTAATTAGATCATAATTACAAAACATTGAAAAAACAACTTTTTAGAATAAACAAAATGTGAAAGTAAACATTAACACAAACATATTTGAGCAAGATAATAAACATATAACATTAATAAAAGAATTTTTTTTTAAAAATGAAATACATAAAAAAATTACCGTAATACATATTACACGTTATAAAAACATTAATTAGTGTTCACCATAAAAGGAAAAAACCTAAAAAAAAAGCTAACCAAAAACAAATTAAACACATAAAAATCATACAAACAATTAAACTAACAACATAAGAGCCACACACGTTTTATGAACTCACTACTCAAACAACCACAAAAGCTGCAAAAAGCAGAGACTCTGACGCATTTTATAACCAGAACCCGAAAACAGAAGAGGATACGTATATATTTATATGTCTAAATTAATATTTAGAAGCAGGGAGAAGCTATCCTTTCTTCTGTTTTTCGTTAGATGTCAATTCATGGTATAATTACTATTGCATCATCTGCATGGTATGCAGTATATACTAACTATATAGAGATGTGCCCACTTGGTCTCAATTTTGTTCAGTTTTGATTTATTTTTAATAGATGTCTAAACTCATATATAAATATTTTGCACATACTATGTCAAATTAGGATGCAATGTGGGACATAATCATCAGGGGAGCCCGTCCGTCGCTATTCATCAGGAGTGCATCATCTGGATGGTGTGCCATTTTTAATTTAATAACAATATCGAGACATGCACACTTAGGCTCAATTTTTGTTTTTTGTTAGGTACTGATTTGCGATCAATTCATGTGATATGCACATTGGAGAGAGTGTGAGCAACAATGTCAAAATTCATCATGTATAAAGTTCCAACTTGATTAATTTGTCAACATTTACATGCAAAAGATATTGCACATGTAACGTGAAATAGCGATGAAATGTAAGATATAACCTTGTAGTTTCCATTTTATGAGAATTTATGGGGGTCTGTTCTCGATATTCATTAGTGGTATTTTGTTAATTTTCATGATGAGGCAATGGTTATAAAAACAAGAAAATGGCAAAGTGCCTGTTGTGTGATAAAGGCCATTCTTGGCGGCCGAAATGTGCTATGGCTTACATGGCGAGAGAAACAATGAAATAAGTATAACATGGAGCAGTATTTGGTGTCTCCATCAGTCTGTGGAGAGAGCAGTGTGTACAGCACATCCTGTGGATTGATGGTGTAGTGATGTAGATATATAGACAGATAGATATACCTTGCAAAGAAATTAAAATATATATTTAAGCTAAAACATAAAATTAATTGAAGTTAAAAATGTCAAATTAACAAATATTTAACCAAATTCTCTACTACTACTATTTTTTACGTTTTAGTTGCTATAAAGAAATTCCTCCAGCACCAAGAAACTGCCAATCTACCTAAAAACAAAAACAGTGAGACAACTTGAAAAGTCATACAAAAAGTACATTCAATTTATTGATAAACAGGAACTCACCGTAAAAAAGTTAACAAATAAAACCTGGCTAAGCCCCCAATACCTACCAACAAACCAACATTTGAAATGAAACTAATGCACTTTTTAAAACAACCAAAAATAAACCACCTGCTCCACATTACAACACCCCAAACAGAAAACCTGCAAATAAAGTTTGCAATTTCCAACTAGAGCATACATGTAAGTATAAAACAAAAAATGCTTCCATAATTTTGTATGTAAATAAAAAATGTTTTCTACATTTTAAAATTGTAATTCTTTACACTATTAAACTATTTTCAGACATAATGACAGAAAGAGCAAAATACATCACAGAAAACAAACCAATTATTATCTCATATGGGCTACAATTACAACCAAGAAAGTACAACTCTGGAAATTGTCAATTGGAAGTGTACTAAATATTACTCTAATGCTTGCTTTGGGAGGGTCACTACTAAAGATGATGTTGTAATTAATGTAAAGGAATACAACGACCCTACACATGTGACAGAAATAGAAGTAAGACATGTACTGCAAGATTTAAGAAAAGCAAGCTCTAGCTCCCAGGAGCCCACAACCATAATTCTTACTCCCTAAATACCCCAAATACATCACAGGCCAACTACCAGCTATACCCAACTTAAAAAGATTAATTTCACAAACTAAAAAAAGCCACCAGCCTTGAAGAGACCAAGATATTCAAATATCTAAACACTTAACAACCACACATACTGAGGTACCCTTCCTCTTACATGATAGCCTAGACAATGCTAATCGAATCTCAATATTTTCTACAACAGGTAACTTACTAAAAGTGAGCCACTTTCAAACATGGATGATAGATGGGACCTTTAAGATGTGCCACAAAGCATTCACTCAGATATACACCATACACAGTGAATTTCAAAACACAATATACCGTTCATATATACCCTACTACCTAATAAACAAAGTAGCACTTTCTCTGAACTATCAAACCACATTAAAAAGAAAACAAACAACTACTGCCCATGAAAATCAATATTAGTTTATGAACAAACCATGATTCAAGCCATTTCTTAAAACTTTATCCACACAAAGCCATAAAAGGATTCTACTAACATTTGAAAAGGAGACCAACTGAATTAAGTGTAGAATATGCTACAAACAGTCTACGTGCCTTTGAAAGTGTAGAGACAAACTGAATTAAGTGTAGAATATGCCACAGTCTATTTGCCTTTGAAATACAAAACGATTGCACTAGACTATGTTACTAACAGAGCTAGGTAACCACTACAATTTACTTATAGAAACTCCTTTCAATCACAAAACAAACTCAAACTAAGCACCCTAATTGATTATTTTGAAGATGCTGGGTTGGCAGACTACATCGCTCTGGACACAGATGCCAACCTAAATTCCAAATATCATGGTGGAAGATCTATGAAAGAACCATGGCACAGGAAGCCAAAACAAACCATGGTCGTACAATGTCTTCCAGTTCACACGAGACAGAAGTCCATCCCCGCACACTTACTGTCTTCAGACTCCCCCTTCCCTTCCACCTCTCCCACATCTCAGGCCTCACCTCATTTCCCGCCTGTGGCCTCCTGCCCTTCCCTCCTCAGGACCAATTTAATGGTGGTTGCTGTGTGACTGTGCAGTGGGCACACCAAAGGCAAACCCATCTGCCCGTCTGTGCCTGGGCCATGCCCAGCGCCAGGCCCCCTGGACCTGCCATCTGCTCCAGGACCATGTTCAACACCAGGATATTTAGATCTGCCATCTCCCGAACCACGGGCAATGCCAAGACCCCTGGACCTGCCGCCCCTAACCAGTACTCCGACGAGATCAAAAACCTCAAACCCAACGCTCTCAACCCCAACGGTGGCATGGCCTCAACCAGAGGCACCAAAGGTCCATTCTCCTGCCACCACTGCTGCGACGCAGGAACCACCGCAAGCTCCACTCAGCGGATGCCCACCCACAGACCTCAATTTCACTCTGCACTATTAAATGCCCGATCCCTAAGCAAGAATGCCATAGAAATCTGGCACACCGTCATCGATCAAATGTTCATCACTGAAACATGGCTTACCCCCACATCGGCACCGGACATCACCACTGCAACGCCGCAGATACAAGATTATCCACCACAACCACCCAAACAGTCATGGCAGAGGCATCACTATCATCCACAAGGACTCCCTCCACTGGTTCACCTCAGACAACGATACAAACCCAATCATACAACAGCTCAACTTCCATGTCAAAGCTTTCGCCAAAACCACTATTAGAGGAACCCTCACCTACAGACCCCACCACAGTTTGTACAACTCCATCCTGGACTTCATTGCCTCTATGTCTATCTACCCTAAACACTAAGGCGGTCATTTTGACCTCAGCGGTCTTTTTCCAAGACCGCCGAGGGACTGCCGTGCGGAAGACTGCCAGTGGTGGCGGTTTGCCGCTCGGCTTATTATGACCGTTGGCAGCTCTCCGTCCTTTTATGGACGGAGAGCCACCAACAGCCATACTGGCGGGAGGCAGGGAAGTGGAGGTTGCTCCACCTCCACCGCCACGCCAACAGAACACAGCCCAGCGAATCACGTCCTTTGATTCGCCGTGGCGGTGTTCTGTTGGCGGTGTGGTGTCGGCGGAGCTGCTCCCGTCCCCTCCCGGAGGATTGTCGGACCAGGTAAGTCGATCGTCCGCAAGGGGAGGGGGTGGGGGGATGTTGTGTGCGTGCATGGGGGTGTGCGTGTGTGTATGTAGAGGGGGTGTGTGAGTGCGTATATGCCTGCGGGGGCGTTGTGTGTATGGGAATGAGTAAATGTATGTCTGTGGGTATGTCTGTTTGGATGTGTGCGTGTATGTTTGAATGTGGTTGTGCATGTCTGACTGTGTGTGTGGATGTAGGCATGTATGTCGGCGTGTGTGCGTGTAAGTGTGTAGGTGGTGCCTGCGTGCGTGTCGTGTGGGTATGGGTAATGTGATGTTGGGGGTCAGGGTGGGGAGGGGGGCCCTGCCACCTTTTGGGGGTGGCAGGGGTGGTGGGGGGGTAGGGGAGGGAGTTGGGGTGGGGGAGACCCCTATCAGTGCCAGGGAAGGAATTCCCTGGCACTGATAGTGCTTACCGCCATGGATTTCATGGCGGTTCAAACCGCTGGAAATCCACGGAGGTAAGCCGGGTCAAAATACCGCCAGCGGTATAGTGACGGCCGCCGGGCTGGAGACCCAGGTCTCCAGCCCGGCGGGCGGAACGGAGAACCGGCGGATGACCATGGCGGTAACCACCATGGTCATAATTCCACAAAGTAAGACCGCCAGCCTGTTGGCGGTCTTACCGTCGGTTCTCCGCCTTCCGCCAGGGTCATAATGACCCCCTAAATCTTCTTGGGGACCTCAATTTCCACCTAGAGGACCCAGAAGACTTTAACTCCGCCTCACTTCTTGAGAACATAAGCATCATCGGCCTCACTCACCTCATCAACACCCCCCAACACAGTGCTGGAGACACTCTGGACCCCATCTTTTCCAACAGCGAAAGAACCAAGTTCTCCCACACCACCGAGGTAACATGGACTGACCACCACATCGTCCGCTTCAACATTGAGGGATGGCTGGAAGCCCCGACGAGACTACCAACCCTCCACCACTGCAACTGGAGCAGAATCACGTAAACAACCTGGATCTCCGCCCTCAAAGAAGCTAGACCCATCCACCACTGACACACTCGAACACTGCGTTCAAAACATCTCTAACTGGATCTCCTCAGACACCAACACCATAGCTCCCCTGAAGGGCACCACCAAGCAGGTCAGGTGATTCACCCCGGAACTCCTCAGCCTTAAATGCCACTGCAAGAAACTAGAGCCACACTGGCACAGCAACAAGACCCCCACCAACATGAACTCTTTCAGAGTCACCCTCAACAGTTACCACCACTGCATCAGACAGACCAAGAAAGAAGCTCTCAACACCCTCATCGAGGCCTGCACAAACCACACCAAAGAACTAATTAGTATCGTCAGAGAATTCTCCTGCCCATCTGCCAGAGAGCCCAATCCAGCCCTCCCAAGCCCTCTGCGAAATGCTCTCAGACTTCTTTCACTACAAGATCGCCCACATCTACAGCAACTTCGACCCCAACCCACTGACCTAAACCAACTCCGCAACCCAACCCACACACCCCCAACCCACCAAATCTTCGAATGGAAACAGCTCTCCACCGAAGACGCCATCGCCATCATGACCTCCATCCACTCCATATTCCCCACTGACCCAGGCCCACGCCACTTCTACAACCTAGGAAGAGAAGTAATTGGAGACTTCCTCACAGAAATCCTAAATTCCTCCATCTTCACAGCCATCGTCCCTGATGCCTGGAAGCATGCCGAGGTCAAGCCCCTCTTGAAGAAACCCTCAGCTGACCTTAATGAGATCAAGAACTACCGACCTATCTCGCTCCTCCCTTTCCCCACCAAAGTCCAGGAAAAAGCCATTAATCGCTAGCTCGTGGACTTCCTCAAAGACAACGGCTTGCTTGACCATTCACAATCAGGCTTCCGGCCCAACCACAGCACTAAGACCACCCAGCGATATCAGACTCCTACTTGACCTAGGAGGAACAGCGGCCCTTATCCTCCTCGACATATCTCCGGCCTTCAACATCGTCTCCCACCACACCCTCATAACCAGACTCCACAGCACTGGCATCTAAGACAATGCACTCCACTGATCGCCTCCTTCCTCTATAGCCGAACGCAGAGGATCCTCCTCCCCTCTTCATCTCCGCACCCAAAGACATCATATGTGGAGTTCCCCAGGGCTACTCCCTCAGCCCTACCCTCTTCAACACCTACATGTCCCCACTGGCTGACACTGCATACACTCAAGGCGTGAACAACATCTCCTATGTCAATAACACCCAGCTCATTCTATACCTCACAGATGAAGACGCCACCACACAATTGAACTTCCAAAACACCATGACCAAAATAGCCACCTGGATGAGGACCAACTGCCTCAAGCTAAATTCGGACAGGACAGAGATCCTCATTTTCGAGAACAAGCCCTTCCCCTGGGATGACACATGGTGGTCTGCCACCCTAGGCCCCCCTCCCACTCCTACAAACCACTCATGCAATCTCAGCATTATCCTGGACACCCCCTCACCATGAAATAGCAAATCAATGCTTGGTCCTCTTCCTGTTTCCACATACTCTGCATGCTCCGCAAGATCCCCATCCCGACCAGGAAGATAGTCACCCATGCCCTCGTCTCCAATTGCCTCAACTACGGCAACAGACTCTTCACCAGACCCACGAAGCTGCTCCTGAACAGCCTCCAGACCATCCAGAACATGTCAGCAAGACTCATCCTCGACCTCCCCAGAAGAACCAGCATCTCTCCCCAATTCAGGGTCCTCCACTGGCTCCCCATCCAGTTAAGGTGCCACTTCAGGTCCTCATGCACGCCTACAAGGCCCTCTATGATGCCGGACCTGCCCATACCAACAAACGCATCATATTCCATGACCCACCAGAGAGCTCAGCTCAGCCAACCTCACCCTGGCCGATGTCCCCCGCATCAGTTGTGAACTCCTCAGTAGTTGCTGCTTCTCCCACCTTGCTGCCAAGTCCTGGAACGACCTCCACCTGCACATTTCCCCTTCTGTGGAAGACTTCAGAACACAGCTCAAACATGGCTTTTCGGCCTCCATCACCAGCCGGCCAAGACCTGCAGACTCCCCCCAGTGCCTGGAGAACCCCAGGTTGACAAGCTTGCACTCTACAAAGCTCTGTGATTGATTGATTGACTAAACATTTATAGAAGCTGTGCATAAAGAACAAAGCTACCAGCAACTACGAATAAAACAATTAGTAACCTAAATAAAACCAAAGATTGGCAAACAAACCATTACAATGTATGACATGCTACATTGTAAACGGTAACATCATAAACAACAAAGAAGTACACTACTATAATCAATAGCCAAAATCCTATTATGAAATAAATATTAACCTAAAACATTCATATTTACTTACATCAGCCAAAAAAAAAGAAAACTACAAATTCAAATGAGTGATGAATAAAAATATTTAAAAAAGGCAACATCTACTATTCCCACTCTAATTTAAACCATTTTAGAGAAGAGGTTGGTCATTAAAGGGCTAACATTTACTATCTCCATTCTAATCAAAATTATACCTAATATTTAGCTTTATAACATTTTAATTAAAAAAATGAAACATAACTGTATACATACATAAAATGAAAAAGATAAAATATATTTAAATTACATATACAAAATATGATTGAATATAATACAAAATATAAAATATGTTAACTATCAAAAATAATTCAAAGTATTTTCCCAATTACCTGTTTTATACATAAATGTAAATATGAAATTTCTGATTATCAATAAGAACAGATTTCTATTTGTAAAATACAATACATATAAAAAATAACCCCAAATGTAAAAATGTATAAATCCATCAGAATTCATATATATTTAATATATTTTTTTACAAAAAAAAATATTTTACGTTATTTATAAAATTATCAACTTATTTACAATTAACATAAAATGGTTTTCCACACAACTCATTAAAAAATGAAAAGAATATACTTTCGATTTCAAAACAAGAAGCAAAACACTTAATTTTACACAATTTGAATTATCAATATGATGTGCCAAAGTAATTAACCCCTTCGCTGCCAGGCCTTTTCCCCCTCCTGTGCCAGGCCTTTTTTTGGCTATTTGGGGCAGTTTGTGCTTAGGCCCTCATAACTGTTTGTCCCAATAAGCTAGCCAAACCAAATTTGCGTCCTTTTTTTCCAAAATCCTAGGGATTCTAGAGGTACCCAGACTTTGTGGGTTCCCCTGAAGGAGGCCAAGAAATTAGCTAAAATACAGTGCAAATTTCATTTTTTTTTTTTAAATGGGAAAAAGTGGCTGCAGAAGAAGGCTTATGGTTTTTTCCCTGAAAATGGCATCAACAAAGGGTTTGCGGTGCTAAAATCACCAGCTTCCCAGCTTTCAGGAACAGGCAGACTTGATTCAGAAAACCCAATTTTTCCACACAAATTTGGCATTTTACTGGGACATACCCCATTTTTACGATTTGTTGTGCTTTCAGCCTCCTTCCAGTCAGTGACAGAAATGGGCATGAAACCAATGCTGGATCCCAGAAACCTAAACATTTCGGAAAAGCAGACACAATTGTGAATTCAGCAAGGGGTAATTTGTGTAGATCCTACAAGGGTTTCCTACAGAAAATAACAACTGAAAAAGAAATATATTGAAATTGAGGTAACAAAACTGCAATTTTTCTCTACGTTTTACTCTGTAACTTTTTCCTGCAATGTCAGATTTATTAAAGCAATATACCGTTACGTCTGCTGGACTCTTGTGGTTGTGGGGATATATAGGGCTTGTAGGTTCATTAAGAACCCTAGGTACCTAGAGCCAATAAATGAGCTGCACCCTGCAGTGCGTTTTCATTCTATACTGGGTATACAGCAATTCATTTGCTGAAATATAAAGAGTGAAAAACAGCTATCAATAAAACCTTTGTGTTTCCAAAATGGGCAGAAGATAAGGTGTTGAGGAGCAGTGGTTATTTGCACATCTCTGAATTCCGGGGTGACCATACTAGCATGTGAATTACAGGGCATTTCTCAAATAGATGTCTTTTTTACACACTCTCTTATATTTGGAAGGAAAAAACACTTCTTTTGCTATTCTATGTTCCCCCAAGTCTCCCGATTAAAATGATACCTCACTTGTGTGGGTAGGCCTAGCACCAGCGACAGGAAATGCCCCAAAAAACAATGTGGACACATCACATTTTTGGAAAGAAAACAGAGGTGTTTTTTGCAAAGTGCCGACCTGTAGATTTTGGCCTCTAGCTCTAGGGAAACCTACCAAACCTGTGCATTTTTTAAAACTAGAGACCTAGGGGAATCCAAGATGGGGTGACTTGTGGGGCTCTGACCAGGTTCAGTTACCCAGAATCCTTTGCAAACCTCAAAATGTGGCTAAAAAAACACATTTTCCTCATATTTTGGTGACAGAAAGTTCTGGAATCTGAGAGGAGCCACAAATTTCCTTCCACCCAGCGGTCTCCAAAGTCTCCCGCTAAACATGATACCTCACTTGTGTGGGTAGGCCTAGCGCCCGCAACAGGAAATGCCCCTAAACACAACGTGGACACATCACAATTTTTGACAGAAAACAGAGGTGTTTTTTACAAAGTGCCTACCTGTAGATTTTGGCCTCTAGCTCAGCCGGCACCTAGGAAACCTACCAAACCTGTGCATTTTTTAAAACTAGAGACCTAGGGGAATACAAGATGGGGTGACTTGGTGGGCTCTGACCAGGTTCTGTTACCCAGAATCATTTGCATCCTCAAAATTTGGCTTAAAAAACATGTTTTCCTCACATTTTGGTGACAGAAACTTCTGTAATCTGAGAGGAGCCACAAATTTCCTTCCACCCAGCGTTCCCCCAAGTCTCCCGATAAAAATGATACCTCACTTGTGTCGGTAGGCCTAGCGCCTGCGACAGGAAATGCCCCAAAATGCAACGTGGACACATCACAATTTTTAACAGAAAACAGAGGTGTTTTTTGCAAATTGCCTACCTGTAGACTTTGGCCTCTAGCTCAGCCGGCACCTAGGTAAACCCACCAAACCTGTGCATTTTTTAAAGCTAGAGACCTAGGGGAATCCAAGATGGGGTGACTTGTGGGGCTCTGACCAGGTTCTGTTATGTTGTGGAATCTGAGAGGAGCCACAAATTTCCTTCCACCCAGCATTCCCCCAAGTCTCTGATAAAAATGGTACCTCACTTGTAGGCCTTGTGTGGGTAGGCCTAGCGCCCACAAAAGGAAATGGCCCAAAACACAACGTGGACACATCACATTTTTTATAGAAAACAGTGCCTACCTGTGGATTTTGGCCTCTAGCTCAGTCGGCACCTTGGGAAACCTAGCAAACCAGCACATTTTTGAAAACTAGAAACCCAGGGAAATTCAAGATGGGGTGACTTGTGGGGCTCTGACCAGGTTCTGTTACCCAGAATCCTTTGCAAACATCACAATTTGGCCAAAAAAACACTTTTTTCTCTCATACCGGTGACAGAAAGTTCTGGAATCTGAGAGGAGCCACAAGTTTCCTTCCACCCAGCGTTCCCCCAAGTCTCCCGATAAAAAAGGTACCTCACTTGTGTGGGTAGGCCTAGCGCCCACGAAAGGAAATGGCCCAAAACACAACGTGGACACATCACAATTTGTTTACAGAAAACAGAGGTGTTTTTTGCAAAGTGCCTACCTGTGGATTTTGGCCTCTAGCTCAGCCGGCCCCAGGGGGGGCAGAAATGGCCTAAAATAAATTTGCCCCCCACCCCCCAAACCCTCCCCGGGAGCGACCCTTGCCTACGGGGTCGCTCCGCCTGCGTGACATTGGCGGAAAAAAATAATCTCCGGTGCCTAGTGGTTTCTGCCCCCAAGGGGGGCAGATTGACCTAAAATCGGCCGATCTGCCCCCAAGGGAGGCATTAATGGTCTAACTACAATTTCCCCCCCCCCCAGTGGAGCGACCCTTGCCTAATGGGTCGCTCCCCATCTCTAAAAAAAAAAAAAATTGCCCTGGCGCCTTGAGGTTTCTGCCCCCCCGGGGGCAGAAATGGCCTACAATAAATTTCCCCCCTAGGGGAGCGACCCTTGCCTAAGAGGTTGCTCCCCTTGCGTGAAATTCACGTAAAAAAAAACAACTCCCTGGTGTCTAGTGGTTTCTGTCCCCCTTGGGGCAGATTGGCCTCAGAAAAATAGGCCAATCTGCTCCCAAGGGGGATAGAAATGGCCTAAATATAATTTGCCCCCTAGGGGAGCGACCCTTGCCTAAGGGGTCGCTCCCCACCTCCAAAAAGATCAAAACAAAACAAATAGAAAAAAAATAAAAAAATCCCTGGTGCCTAGGGGTTTCTGCCCCCCCTGGGGGCAGATCGGCCTAATAATAGAAAAGGCCTTCCAAAAAAATGCCCCCCATTGGGAGCGACCCTTGCCCAAGGGGTCGCTCCCCTCATGCCAGTTTCACACAAAAAGAAAATCCCTGGTGTCTAGTGGGCGTTTCAAAAGCCGGATTGCAAGCAATCCGGCTTTTGAAATGCTCAGAGAGACTTCAAAGGGAAGGAAATAAATGTCCTTCCCTTTGAAGCCCCTCTTGTCCTCCCCCACGTGATCGAAAGAGAAATGCAAAGCATTTCTCTTTCGATGCGATGGGAGGAGGCCCAGTGACAAATCAGCGCGCTGACGTCACAGGGGGAGTGGGGGGGTCGGGGAGGAAGGGGAAGGGCTTCCCCTTCCAGCCCTGCCTTGGGGGGGTGGGTGGGGAGCACGGGGGAGCGCTAGCGCTAGTTGCCGGGAGGAGGACGAGGTGATCTCGTCCAAGGCACCCGGGAACCGGTGCCCTGGACGAGATCACCTCATCCAGGGCACAGTAGGGGTTAATAAAACATTTACATATTTACACATTTTTAATATTTACATTTTCAATTTTTATTGGGGGAAAAGGGTAAAATGTGCATGACACCTATTTTAATTAGCCATACTTTTAAATTAATAAAAAACTTTAACAATTTAATAAAAAAATAAAAACAATCACCTTCAAAATCTTAAATATGTAATTAATTTGTATATTAGTACAAAGGAAACAAAATCAAATTAGAAAATGCACATTTTAAAGAATCTTCCCACATCTAACCACTAAAAACCCAACATTCTGCTAATATAACACAATAACATAAAAATGAATTATACACATTAATAAAACTTTTTAAAAATCTCAATTTACATACATAAAAAGAGTTTATTAGAGACACTCATCATCAAACTTAAACTAAAAGAAAACAAAACACAATTAAATACACAAACAATAACACATAACACCTATTCTATACAATATTATATCTAACAATATTGTTTGCAATTATATTAAAACACTTCAAACAATTTTTTTACCTTCAGTGCAACTGTCCATGATATTTTAGACATCCTGATATTTTTTACATGATATTTTGGTATCACAATATTTGCTAGTCAATATTTTATCCAAAGGCCTCTAATGTCCCATTTGCTTTATGACTTGGGCCATAGGATATAATCCAGTTGTAATCCGGCATGCTTGTGGCAGAGTAACCTCTGAGCCAAATTGTAAATCAAACCCTAGCTCAGCAAATCTTTTTAACCGATTATACTAGGCAACGGGACAGATGAGAGATTAAAGTTACTTAACTCTGATATCAAATAGAGAAGTAAGTGTGATGGGGGCAATAGTAAGCAATGTTTGACTCGTAAAGACTTAGGCCTTCATTACAACCCTGGCGGTCTTTGACTGCCAGGGTAGTTTTGTCGGAAGCACCGCCAACAAGCTGGCGGTGCTTTCCTGGGAATTACGACCGCGGCGGAAGCGCAGCGGTCACACTGCCGGGACCAGCGTTTGTAATCCCCCTGGGCAGCGCTGCAAGCGAGGATTACGAGTCCCCTTCCTGCCAGCCTTTTCATGGCGGTATGAACCGCCATGAAAAGTCTGGCGGAAAGGGGAGTCGCGGGGCCCCTGGGGGCCCCTGCCACGGCCCCATGGGGCTTTTCACTGTCTGCAACTGCACCCGTCGCACAGCCGCAACACCGCCGGCTCCATGTGGAGCTGGCTCCCGTGTTGCGGCCGAGATCCCTGCTGGGCCGACAGGCGGAAACCAGGTTTCCGCCCGCCGATCCAGCAGGGATCTCAAAATAGACACTGTGGGAGTGTGGCTGCATTGGCGGCCGCCCGGCGGTTTCAACTTGGCGGGTGGCGCTTGCCGCCCGCCAATGTTGAAATGTGGGCCTAAATCCTTTAGGGCAGTGATCTTGGAAAGAATTGGCCAGAAAGTGCAACTTACTGATAAGGCAGTTATTTTTAATAATTTCTCTAACATTACTTCACAAGACTGCTTAATGCTATTAAGTTAGTCAAGTAAATATTTTTACATTATTGGAAAATATTGACATATTAAAATAGAGGATTGGCCTAATAAACTTTCTAAATTGACAGCTTTAGAAATGGCCGCTTACATTCTTTAAAAACAGATTGGATCTATATACCGGAAATCTGAACCAGAAAGTATAAGCTAAAAAAACAGAAACAAAGAACACGAATCGGGAAAAATCCTGTGAGCATCCTAATAAGTTGTTTATGTAAAATGTGTTGTAGTTACTTAAGAATTGTCATTTTTAGGTTGAGCACACAAGCACTTCCAACTTGTTGTAGTATTGTGGGCTTTCAACCACACCCATGTCACACCCATCACTTTTATTCATTTATGGGCTTGCCTTTCAAAAATCCCTTAAGGGTTTTGGTAAATACTTTAGGTTTGTTCCGCCTTGGGGCGGTTTTGTTACCGCCTTGTAGACTGACTCTGTTACATGGATTATCGCACGTTTGCTGATACGTTTTATGTGAGCAGGCTACTTTTTTCTTCTGCATCTTTCCTTCACGATCCTGCTCATGGCGGCCCTGGCACTTTGAATCGGCTCACACTGCCGTCACTGAGCACCTCTTGCCCTTCCCTCAGTTTCATGGGGACAGGCAGACCAAACAGGTGTGAGGAACGAACCTCGGTATAAGCACCAACGCCCCACTTTATATTTTACTCTGAAGAACTTTTTTCATGCTATTACAATTACATTCTTTTTGTTGTATGTTTGTGGTGTCCTTGACTATAGTAGAGTCTGTTGCTTAATTATATGAATGACTGTCCTGCAGTCTTTATTCCCTATTTCTGTATTCCTGATTTTCACCCAGATATATTATTGCCAACATTTTTGGCTGAGTAAGATGTTTCTATATGGTTTCTTCTCCATTACTTGTTTATTCTGTTGGTGGTGTGCTGTGTGTCATGTGCCAGCCATTTCAAAATACCTTTTTCAGACACATTATTTCATTTGGTGAACGGTGAAATCCAGCAACGCCTGAAACATCCGATTGATTATGACTATCAGTTATGGACAAAGCCAAAGCATTTAACCATCATGGTGGCATCAGAACGCCTTCGTTGGTTCTTTTTTCACCTGCCTATTGGCAGTATAGCAGCTTTACAGCGGATTTTCCTCCGTCAGGATGCATTTGCTTGTTTCCAAATCATGGAATGACTTTGTTGTAGGCGACTGTGACGCCAGGTGGCAGTTATTGAAGGAACCTTGAGGAAGTGTTTTACGCCCCCTTATATTTTATCATTATGCACATATAACCTTTATGATGTGATTAGAGCATTAATTTTGATTTCATCCTGCTTGCAAGAATCATTACTGATCTTTTATTCTGCAACTGGTTTGATCTTCCCACATTTCTCACAGCCATTAACTGAAGGTAAGCTACTCGTAGTGTTAACAGCATTATTGCCATATTTCCTTTTTCTTTTAAAGGGGGGCATTTTTTAATTTGTTTACTCGTTACATACCTTTTAGTGTATGCAGCCATTTCACAACATATTTTTAGACTACTTACCAGAATGGGAGATACTCTCATTATGAAATTTTAGACATCTTTTCAAACCCCTTGCTTACACCCCCGTTTCAGGATGGTTTTCTCCGTTTTGTTTTTCAGGAGCCTCATATGCTTCTGGTATTGTTTGTGGGCCTGATGATCTTACAAGTTATACATTGAGGTTGAAACATGGACATTGGATAGGTAGCATTTTTATGACAACTGAACCTCAAGTAATGTGAAGATCTAAGTCTTGGTCCAGAATACCTGTTTCTCCATTTATTCTCTGCATTTTAAAGTCCCACCCCACTCTAAAATAAATAAATATATGTACACACACACACACACACACACACACACGCAAAAAACTGTCTAGTGGCTGTCTCTTGTCACTGCATGGAACTATTTATGCACCTTTTATGCCAAACCTGAAGATATGCTGAAGTAAAGATTGCACTATGGGAATATGTTTGTGTGCTTCATGGCTGTAATATGTTCTCTCTTTGTGGCAAAGGTCAATGTTCAACCATGTGGTTCTATTCTAAATGACACTCCTTGTTAGGCCGAGTGCACAAGCATTTCCACCTGTTTTATATTTTGTGGGCTTTTAACAATGCCCATGCCACACCCATCACTTTCATTCATTCAATGACTTTCCTTATTAAAAACCCCTTGAGGGCGTTGGTAAATTCTTTACACTTGTCCCGCCTTGGGGCGGTTTTGCTACTGCCTTGCAGACTGACCCTGTTACATGGATTATCGATACGTTCTATATGAGCGAACAATTTTTTTCTGCTGTGACTCTCCTTCACACTCATTCTCATGGTGACTATGGCGCTTTGAATCGGCTTGCACTGCCGTCCCCATCACCTCCCGCCTGTCCCTCAGTTTCCTGTTTGTGTCTGCTGTCCCTCGACCCCTCACACGTCGTTCCTTGTTATTTACCTTCAGTCACAAGTCACTGCTTGAGTGAAAGTTAATTGTATGACATCTTTAAATGCCAACATTTCCTTGCCATTGTATTCAATCCAGCAGCAAATATGTTTCAAAGACATTATTACAAAGGCCTTACAAGTGGGAGGTTGCCAGGAGAGTGGGTGGCTCTTGGGAAGTTGATGAAAACCCCAAAACTCAAAATTTTGCAAGTATTCAGAAATATAGCTAAGCTGTGATCACAGCTCAGTTTGTGTCCTTATTTTAGTGCGACTAACCCATGAGAATGTATGAAAACGAGTGAGGAAAAAGCCACAGAAACATTTTTTTGTCTATGGGGAGACTGTATTTAAATTTCAGTTTTGAGAAAAAAATAAGAGAAAGGTTGAAAAGGTTTCTGAGGGGCATTTCCCATAAATCTGCATATCCACGTAAACCATTTGAGTAAACCTAGGACTACCTTAAGATTTTATGTGACTTGGCCATATCACGTAAAGTGCTTAATGGATTTTTTTGTTTCGGCTAAGAGAAAGCTGTGTTTGTTGTGACTACGTATGTGAAGGCGTTGCAGCTCATTGCTACCCACAAGTGCTTTGCATGTAGGTAAGTATTAATATATCAAACACTGAACCACTGATGCCAAAGGAGGAGCTGGTATTCATTGACATCACCACAGTGCTTAATCACACTATTGATAGGATTTCCAGAACATTTGAATATCTGACATGCTATTTGCTTTAAAAGTAGGCAGCAGTAAACTATTAATTGAATAGGATTTCTATTGATTTCGGTTTCATAATACCGTCCCATTTATGGTTATTACCGAGGTTGCGAAGCTATTTTCCTTCAAGTGACGTTGATCAGTGTTGGACCTCTTTCCAGGGCAATATCTTCTCGTAGTTATCATAATCAGCATAGATTACATGCTTCAGATCAATGAAAATGGTCATAAATATTGAGCAAAGCCAAGGTCACTGTATCTGCCTTGCACTGATTTACTCCAAGAATGCCTCTGATTGTGATACACATGGAAATAAATATTAATACAACTGAATTTAAAAATAGGTTGGTGTAAGTTTCCTTCCCATTAAATATCAGAAAATAGTTATTTTCAACACTATTAAATCAATCCTTTGTGTTCTTGTTTAGTTTGCACCGCGAGCTGCCTAGCCTACTGCAGCACCAACTCATAGAGCAATCACTCACTGTTTTACTTCTAGGCCATTTGTTTGATCAATACAGCGTTTATCCCTTCACATTGGTAGTGCGCCACACTTTGCCTTCATAGATGTAGGCCTTGTTGCTTTCTGATGCTGCATGTCAAGCATATTTTATTGAAAATCTTTGTGCAGAAAAGGCCCACACTATCATTTTAAAGCAATTCGGTGGCCTCTTACTGGTAAAACACATAAAATCAAAAGCTTGGGAGATGCCCCCATAATGTGTGAGTAAATCAGAGTGGAGAAGCATAAATCTGATTCACTATGACTGATTCGCTGGTCGAAGTGGAGGGACAATATCTGGAATACGTGTCAGGGCTTTCCTGATAATGCATACATTTTACAGCTAATTCAGGCTTTACTGAATGACAAATATGAGGCAGGCTAACTCTTGATGGTGTGTCTGTGTAAGGCTTGGGGCCTAGAGAACTAATACTTTAAATACAGATTATAGCTAACAAAGTGTGCTAGATTGCCATATTATTACTTTTGCAGCAGGTTGTCACCCTAACAAAAATAACAGAAACACAGGGGAAAGAAATCGTCTATTCTGATGCCAGGAGAGCTACATGTAGTAATTAGCATGGGAAGGTCATTCAGCCTCCCACAGAACAAATCTGAAAGGAAGAAGTAAGCAAGATTGGATTCATTTGCTTGCCTTTCAAATGAGTTTCTGATATTCTTCGTTCTGTGCAGTGCAAACGTGAAAGACTGCACACCATTCTCTCCATAGAGAATTATTGGGGAAAGGGGTATAAAGTGACCTGAGAGTTGGTGGATATATAAATGACTATTAATTAGTGATTCGACTAATTGGTTGCAGGCTGGAAGGATGTGAGATATAAAATGCTTTGGGTTTTTCTAAAGTTCATCGTATTCTACCTGACTGCTGAGATTCCACAAATAATTTCCTTCATTTCGACAGACACTGTTTGTTTGCTAATTGTATGTAATAAACAGTGTTTAAATAAAATGCCAACAGCTGTGTGTGTCTACTGTTTTCAGGGGCCAATGTGCGCTGTCACACTTATACCTATAACCCTCATAACACTCAGAATCTGGATGCGCCAAACTAGTCACAGAGGAGAGATGGTTGTATTAAATCACAATGTGTTAAAACAACACAAGCCTTTACCACACATGTTTTTACCATACATTTTTGTGTGATGCCTTCACGTTTACACTGCATGCCTTTACCACGAAATTGATAGTCTATTTAAGGTAAGTATTAATAAGGTGTGTATGTCTATATATATATGTATATTTTAATCAATATATCTCACCCAAATAGGACAAGAAATCAAGACGCAAAACGGACAGTTCCAAAATATATTAAAAGAAAGGAAAATGGTCCTCCTCCCAACGCGTTTCAGCCGTAGCCTTGTTCACGGATGGGGGAATACTACATACAGCAGACATAAAGAGCTGTGTCACAGGTCTATGTATTTGTATTTATGTCTGCTGTATGGAGTATTCCCCCATCCGTGAACAAGGCTACGTCTGAAACGCGTTGGGAGGAGGACCATTTTCCTTTCTTTTAATATATTTTGGAACTGTCCATTTTGCGTCTTGATTTCTTGTCCTATTTGGGTGAGATATATTGATTAAAATATTAATGGGATTCCCGATCCCATATCAAGACCGCTGCAAATCAGCCTTGATAAGTCGGTTTTTTTTTCTGATGATATATAAATATATATATATATATATATATATATATATATATATATATACACATTCTAATTACCCTTACCAGCCAATAACCTTACCAACCCTTAACCCTAACCACCCTATACCCTTACCCATACCTTAACCGTAAAAATACCCTTACCACCCTATACCCCTACACACCCCTGAAGTCAAAAACTTCCTTTATCTCCCTTTACCAATACCCTCCTCTAAACTCTAAAAATGCCCTTACCACCCTATACCCCTATCCATCCCTAAACCCTAAAATACCTTTACCACCCTATACCCCTACCAATCCCTAAACCACTATCCAACCCTAAACCTAAAACCTTAGAGGTGTGTACAAAGGCAATGCAGGACCAGAAGAGGCAATAGGAAGAGGACAGGGCCAAAACAGGGGGCAGAAATAGAGGATTCAGGGGGATTCGACTCGGTTAATAGTCCCTCTCTGGTTGTGAATATTTCATCTACAGTTTTAGCACCTGACTAGGACAGAATACTGAACCTAGGTCTGACCCTCTGTCCCACCACAGCCCTAGACTTTACTGACGTTAGAACAGAACTTTCTGTATATTAATTACATAAATACCATCTAACAAAATCAAAGGGAATGGTACTGGAAAGGGGACCTGTTGTAGCTCCCTCCAAGTTGAGGATAGCAGACATTCTGGGAATATTGGATATTTATGAACTGGCAGATGCGGACCCTCAGCTGCAATCTGGAATTTCCAATTGCGAAATGGAAGCGCAAGAAGTGGACAATAGGGGAAACGTGGGCAGTGAATCTGTGGAGAAGGATGCCCTTGTTCCCATGCCCCAGAAGGACACCCTTAATGCAATTGGATTTGTGACGCACTGTACAGTGACTAGTGGGCTGAAAGCAAAATCTAAATATTGTCCACAGCTACCACCAGGCAAGAGGGTCGATATATTTCATGAGTTGGAGATTGATGAATTGAATAGCCTATGAAAGGGGTGGCCTGATAAAAGGGGAGGAGCAAAGAAAAGTAAATTTTCACACAAAGATTGGCGGGACCTTACAGTATTAGAGAATAACTCCTTACCAATAGTTAAACCATCGGACAAAGGGGAGGTGGTAATATTGTTCTTATGGACCAAGAGGCATACCTTATGGAAGCAAAGAGAATTCTAAATTAAAACAATGGTATGAACATGACCTCTTAGACTAGGACGAGTACCAATATTTGAGGGTTGAGCATGCAAGGATGTCCACTATTTATTTTCTCCATAAAAAACAGAGGAATGTGAGGGTGCCATCTGGTAGGCCTATTGTGAACTCAATTGGGTCACTGCTGGAAAATACCATATGATATTTGGATTTACATCTTCAGCATTATGTAACTGGATTACTATCTTACCTGAGAGACTTGAACAACTTTTTTATGGAAGTTGGATCAGCTCCCATGGTGAGGTGAATATATTATGGTGGCATTGGATGTTGAACCCTTATATACATCAATACACAATGAACATGGGGTAAAAGTGTGTGATTATTTCTCAGGGATACACCTATAGACCAGCTGGAGCACACTCAGATGATCATTGATATGCTCAGTTACTGTCTCTCACACAATGTGTTCATTTTTAAAAATAGGTATTACTTGCAGCAACAGAGAACAGTGATGAGCACCTCCTTTGACCCACCTACGCTAGTTTATTCGTGGTGTAGTGGAAGAAGGTGATTGCCTTTGTTGAGGACAGTGATCAATACATGGAAAAGGTGGCATTGCGGATGAGATTTATAGGTGATCTGTTTGTGTTGTGAAAGGGAAGTGAGACAGAGCTTATTGATTTTATTAGAGATTGAATTGTAAACTCTATAATATTGGGTTTACTAGTGCAGGGAGTTTATCTCATTGTAACTTCTTAGATGTTGAGCTTAACGTGTTGGATGGAAAGTTGGGCACAAGAATTCATAGAAAACCTACTGCAACTAATTTAATATTACATGCTAATAGTGGGCACTTTGAGGTGTCAAAGTGGAGTATTCCATAGAGTCAGATGCTAAGGGCAAGAAGAATCTGTTCTGTAAATGAGGGGATTAAACACGAGATTGATAGAATGTTTGCTAGATTCTTGATGAGGGCCTGCCCACTAAGTGCTTTAACTGATGCAAAACTTAGGGTGATGGAGAAACGAAGGGATCAGGTGCTTTCTTGACAAAAGGAACAATCAGAAAGTGAACAGGACAATGTGAAACGTTTGTTTTTAGGATATAGTGAGGCGGATTCTCAAATAAGAACTATAATACAAAGGAATTGCCATGTACTCAGCAAGGATGAGCAGCTCAGGGATATTAGTCAAATAGGCCCACACATTACTTCTAAAAGAGCTAGATCTATTGGTGACATATTAACAAGCATTTATTTGGCTCCAAAGGTGAGCATAGATTGGCTGCAGCAAAATACTAAAGGCTTCATTAACTGCAACTCACGTAAAGCCTGTAAAAATTGAGTAAACCAGACGGTGTTTCATATGTTTGAGGACCGTGAAGTCCTGATTAAGGAGAAAATTACCTGCAACACTGAATATGTTGTTCAGGTTCTGCAAGGTGACTGTGGGATACAATATGTTGGGAGTATGATCAACAAATTGAAATTACGTATTTTACAGCAAATATGTACTATCAAACATGGTGATAAGAGTTATCCCACGGCCTCCCATTTTGAGCACTCTTTAGTGAGTTTTCAATACAATGTCAAGGTGCACCCACTGAGCGGGAACAAAGAAAAGGAATTAAGAAGAGAGTAGTCACGAATGATCTTAATGCGGGGCACTGAGGTCCCATGGGGCCATAATATTGATGCTGAGTTACATGTCCATTTATGATTTGTTTATCCTGTCCTTTATGATGACTTTCCTATTAGGATTGGCATTACTTGGCTTTGCTTATATTGGTGTTTGTCTTTAGTGTTAACTTTGCATTTAACATCTAGGCAAGTGTATTTTTTGGATATGTCTTCAAGGATTTAAGATACATATATGCAAGGTTTGCACTTTTTAATATTTATTCAAGGTTTGCACATTTTCCTATGTCTGGTCCTTTTGTGTGAAAGCTACCATGATCATAATGATATGTAGTTTGAATGATTATGTTAGCTTTAACAATTCAACACGAATACCAGTTTCTACACCAATTTTTAGTTGTGTCAAACATATTGGCATGCACTTTTGACGTTTATGATAGCTTGCACTTTAACATCTTTGCATGTTTTGCATTTCTCTTATTGATGCTAGCTTGACATACACTTGAATTTTAACATCTGGACGAAATTTGCATTTTTAAGCATATATGCAAGGTTTGCGCGTTTGTCTATGTTTGGTGATCCTGTGCTAACACTACCATGATTATAATGATCTGTATTTTGAATGATTTTGTTAGCGTTATCATCCAACACAAATGCAAGTTTTTGTACCATTTCTATCCATTCTAATATATTAACTTGCACTTTCAACATTTATGAGAGCTTGTATTTTAACATCTTTGCATGTTTTGCACTTCTCTTATTTCTGCTAGCTCGGTATACTCTCTTTTGCACATTCATGATGTTTATGTGATTTCATACCATCTTTTCAGTGTTATATATATTAATTTACAGTTTTAAGGGCTATGCCGGTCTGTAGTTTAACATCCATGAGCACTTTGCACTTTAACATCTTTGCATGTTTTGCACTGTTCTTATTGCTGCTAGCCCGGTGTACTCTCTTTTTTGCACACTCATGGTGTTTACTTGAATTTTGATATCGACTTTGCTATGCCATTGTTCACTTTGTACTTTGATGCTAATTCTGCATGTTGTCACTTTAGCAAGATTTTGTACAATTTTCATATTTTTTGCATTAATTAGGACAATATGATTTGTTGAGATCTATATAAATTGCCTTGATTGATTATCTTGTCATATTGTAGATGTATATTGAGATTGTTTCTCTGCCGGAATTTCTTACTTTGCCTACAATGACTATGATAATGAAATACATGAATGGAAAAATGGAGGACGAGTTGGGCCTCTTTGAGATAAAGGAGCTTTTGTGTGTAGCGGTCTAGTGGCTGGGCCACAGGAAACCAAAGAGGGACTATGTGATAAAGAGAGGTCTGTCACTGATGCCTGAGGCCCAGTCAAAGGCATATTGTTGAAACAAGTTGGCCATATATATGTTTTAATGTTGCTGCACTATGAAGAGAATAAAAATGCTGTATTCTTTATTGCTGCCATATTTGGATTTTATGAGGAGTTGACGGTGTGCCACTGTATCATGGGCAAGGAGGGGCTGGTGAGGAGCTGTGGGTGTGTGTATATATATATATATATATATATATATATATATATATATATATGTATATATATATATATATTTTTTTTTAAACTTAAAAAACCAAAGGCTACAGGGACGTTTTAGTTTGGTTCTTAATTTATTTGCACAAACCCATAGAAATTCAGCAGTTATAGTTGAAGTTATTTCAAGTAACTATAACGCACACCCTAAGGTAACTATAACTCGTGCCCCAACCATGCACAGTTTTTTCTTCAATAACTTGACTGCTAATGTTTCATTTATATTTTTATAATATCTGGTGTGATCAGGAGTGCATGGCGAGGGTGCGAGTTATAGTTACCTTGGGGCACGAGTTATAGTTACTTGAGATAACTAGCTATAACTGCTGAATTTATATGATTTGGTGCTAGTAAATTCAGAACCTAAATATAGCTCCCTTGTAAACTGTGTGTTTCTTAAGTGAAGTTCTATGGTATTTTGAATTCTATTTCCTAACTATAACGTCCCTGTAACCTCTGTTTTTTCCAGTGACTTTCTATGGTTTTGTAAACATAAAGTAATTTTAATTACTGTACGTTAATACAACTAACTTGGCCGGGTGCAGCAGGGTTTGGCCCTGTGCCCAACCCCCATAACCACCCGCACCACGCATGGCCTATGGCCATCTGGGGCGGGGGTTGTACACAGGGCCTGTCCCTCAGGGTGTGAGAATAGGTGTCAGAGGGTGTCTCTGTGTGTGAGAGGGTCTATGTGTGTGTGAGGGTGGGTGTGAGAGTGTCTGTCTGGGTGTGAGAGTAGGTTTGAGAGGAGGTCTGTAGGTCTGAGAGTGTCCCTAAGTGGGTGTGTGTGGGTCAGTGAGTGGGTGTGGGAGAGTCTGAGTGGGTCTGTAAGTGGGTGCATGAATGTCTGAGTGGGACTGCGAGTGGGTGTATGGGTCTGTGAGTGTGAGTGTGTTAGAAATGGGGTCTCTGGTTGGCAGTCAGTTTGCACTCTGTCCAGGCAGGGACCCTCACTCTAGTTAGTGCAAGGGAGATACTTACTTAAGAAAACCCCTGCTCATCCCCTTCGTAGCTTGGCACAAGCAGTCAGGCTTATCTCAGAGGCAATGTGTAAAGTATTTGTACCAACACACACAGTGAAAACACTACAAAATGGACTCTACACCAGTTAAAAACATAGGCAATATTTAGCTGAATCAAACAGGACCAAAATGACAAACATCCAACATACACAAGTCAAGTTATGAAATTTTAAAATAATAAGAGTCTTTCTCCATAGAAAGCAATGGAAACGTTGATTTTACACAAAGTACCTGGTTTGCGTAAAAAATAAAGCTTCACAGGTCGAAAATTCAGCGATGTGTTGATTCCCTACTCACAAGGGTGGCTGTGTGTCATCTCTTCTCTGGTCGGGTCGGTGATGTGTCATTTTTCTCTCCCGCGAGAGAGTACTGTGTCAATTTCCAGATGAGCAACTCAGATCCGCGCAGGTTCACGATGACTTTGACTCCCAGTGACAATGCGTGAGAAATCCGGTTGCACGGTTTTAGAAAACTGTGCTAATTGGGGTTTGCGTCGTTATCAGCAGCTTCAAGCGGGTGTTGCATCGTTTCTCCAGCCACGATGCACTGATCTCCCAGCCGCAATGCAGGTGGAGCATTGATTTTAGCCGCAAAGTGGGTGGTATGTGGTTTTTCAGCCATGTTGCAGGTGGTGTGTCGAACATTTCCACACATGGCGTTCTGTGCGTGGGTTTCAGTCCTTATTCTGCCAACTTCACTTTTCAAGGGCCCAGGGGATGGATGGGCACCATTTGCAGGGCAAGAGTCTCAGCAGAGAGTCCAGGTGCTGGCAAAGTCTTTGATGGCCCTGAGACTTCAAAACAGAAGACAAGCTAAATCCAAGCCCTTGGAGATTCTTCTCAAGCAGGAATGCACAACAAAGTCCAGTCTTTGCCCTCTTTCAGGCAGAACCAGCAACTGTAGGCCAACCCAGCAAAGCACAGTCACAGGCAAAGAGGCAGTACTCCTCCTCCAGCTCTTCAGCTCTTCTCCTTGGCAGAAGGTCCTCTTGGTTCCAGAAGTGATCTAAAAATCAGGGGTTTGGGGTCCACTGCTTACATCCCCTTTCTGCCTTTGAAGTAAGCAAACTTCAAAGGAAAGTCTCTGTTGTTCACAAGGTCCTGCCCTGCCCAGACAGGGTTGGAGACTGCATTGTGTGAGGTCAGGCACAGCCCATTCAGATATTAGTGACTACTTCTCCCCTCCACTGTAGCTCAGATGGCCCATCAGCATATGCAGCACCCTTTGTGTCACTGTCTAGAGAATACACAAGCAGGCAGAGTCACAGAACGGTTTAAGCAAGAAAATGGACACTTTCTAAAAGTGACATTTTCAAACAAACAATTTAAAAACCAACTTTACCAAATGTATTTTTAAATTGTGAGTTCAGAGACCCCAAACTCCTAATCTCTATCCGATCTCAAAGGGAAACTACACTTTAAGAATATTTAAAGGCAGCCCCCATGTTAACCTATGAGACACATAGGCCTTGCAACAGTGAAAACCGAGTTTGGCAGTATTTCACTATTAGCACATGTAAAACACATCAGTACATGTCCCACCTTTAACATACACTGTACCCTGCTCATGGGGCTACCTAGGGCCTACATTAGGGGTGTCTTACAGGTATCAAAAAGGGAAGGTTTGGGCCTGGCAAGTGGGTGCCCTTGCCAGGACGAATTGGCAGGTTAAAACTGCACACACAAACACTGCAGTGACAGGTCTGAGCCACTTATGTGGGTGGCGTAATCTGTGTTGCAGGCCCTGCTAGTAGCATTTGATTTACAGGCCCTGGGCACCTTTAGTGCACTTTACTAGGGACTTACAAGTAAATAAAATATGCCAATCATGGAAAAACCAAATACACATATATATTTTACACAGGAGCACTCGCGCTTTTGCACTGGTCAGTATTGGTAAAGTGCCCAGAGTATCAAAAACAGTAAAACATAGTCCAGCACACAGTCAAAACTTGGGAAGCAGAGGCAAAAAAGACAGGGGAGACCACCCAAGGATGCCAGATCTAACATTGCATGAATGTCCGAGTGGGTCTGTGAGTGAGTGGGTCTCTGAGTGGGTCTGTGAGTGAGTGGGTCTCTGAGTGGGTATGTGAGTATCTGAGAGAATCTGTGAGTAGGTGCATGAGTCTCTGGGAAGGTCTCTGTGAGTGACTGCATGAGTCTCAGTGGGTCTGTGAGTGGGTGCATGAGTGTCTAAGTGGGTCTGTGAGTGAGTCTCTGAGTAGGTTTGTGAGTGGGTACAAGAGTCTGAGTGTATCTGTGAGTTAGTGCATGAGTTTCTGAGTGGGTGTGTGTGTGAGTGAGTGCACGAGTCTCTGAGTGGGTGCATGAGCCTGAGTGGGTCTGTGAGTGGGTACATGAATATCTGAGTGGATCTGTGAGTGGGTGCATGAGTGCCTGAGTGAGTGTCTCAGTGCGTCTGTGAGTGGGTGTGTAACTGCCCTTCTATCCAACAAGAGTCCACAGCTTTGCAGAAAATATTTACCCAAGTGTCCACAGCTTTGCAGAAAATATTTACCCAAGTGAAGTTCTTTCTGCCTCCTTGGGCAAATATCCAGTATGTATTCTACACTACAGCTGTTTAATGTAGCACAAGGAATTGTCACCAGTGACCTTGTGTGCGTTTTGGCAAAATGATTGTTCCTGGTGCGTCCTTAACTAGAATTCTGTGATTACATGAATCCTTCTATAAAGAGGCCAATGAAACTACAAATATGTAAGTCTCCACCAGACCAGGGTCCTTCCCTTTTATCTATAGATATCTATAGTGCTTTTTTGTTTTGTGAACATGTCCTCATATTCCTCGGCATCGGGAATGCGCCGTGAAAATCAGTGGCAAACGCACTGGTGGGCCCTTTGGTAAGCTTATATCATCCTGGCAAAATGTGGGAAGACCTTTGCATACTACTAAGGTGGTTGGTGAGGGACAAACGGGCAGAGCTTCCAGGTGATTGGCACATTTGCATACTCATTGTAATTTAAAAGGAAAACCATGGACTCTGGTCTCAACAGGAGAGGACAAGAAAGAACCCACTTGTCACAGTCACATACAGAGTGCGCTCCAACATATAAAAAATGCATTCACCTACACAAAGGAATTCAAATTGTAATAAGAGAGGGAAGGCGCAGTCCCCCTCTCTGGGCTGATCTCAGCCCTATGGACCCTGTCCCCTGGGGCCCGGTCTTGTCTCCTGGGTGCCCCCATGGCACCCAACCAATAGCATTGGGGACCACGGGGAGCCTGAATACCGCCCGTTGTCCCAGCTGGCTCCCCATCCCCTGCAGGAGCTGGCATTGCTCTCACACACGGGGAGCTGCTAAACATGCAGCTCCTTGTGTGTGAGAGCAATCCTCTAGTCTGTAACTTTGCCCGCAGAACAGATGAAAACTCACCTCTGAGCAAGCAAGAGCTGTTTGACTGTTCTTGCTGCCTGGGAGCAGAGCTCATGTTTGCTCTGACTTGGCCGGAGCTGTCAAAGATCCTGCCAAGTCAAAAAAAACAGCAGGAGCCTGTCCTGGGGGGCGGTGGTCCCCAAGGCCATATATGGCTCCAGGAGGGGGGGGTAGCGCAGCCCCCCTCCTTCTCCATGCATGGGCCGGCACTGGGGAGGTGGTGGTCCCCGGGCCATATATGGCATGGGAGGGTGGCTGCACGGCCTCCCTCCCTGATTTGAAGCAAAGCCCTGGGGAGGTGGTAGGCCCTGGGGCTTCCTGATAACTCAGGAGGGAGTCCATGTGGCCCCACTTCTTCGCTGAGCACTGGCTGGCCACGGGGAGTTAGTTGTCCCCAGGAAGGTATATGGCCCAGGAGGTGGGACGCACAGCCCCCCTCTGTGATTATTCAAAAATCCCTGGGGAGGTGGCGGTCCCGTGGCAGTTCCCTGGCCTTCTTAGGAGCTTAAATGGGGGGGTCTGCATTGCCCCAATCCATTATTAAAAACAAAGCCCTGGGGATGTAGTGGTCCCAGTGGCTCAATGAGCCTTAGGAGGGGGTCCCAGTGTGCCCCCCTCCTTTTTTAAACAAATGCCCCCGGGACCAGGCCCACCAAGTTGCTCTATTGAAAACAAGCACAGGAGCCTATGCTTTTAAAAAAAAAAAAATCGGGATCTGCCTTGATTTCTAGTGAACACTTTTAAAATATTGTTTTTTTAGCCCTGGTGGCTTCCTTTTGGGTCCCCAACACCAGAGCCAAGAGGTCAGGGTGTACCTACTCTGCCCCTTTTCTTTTTTTTACGTTTTGTTTCTGGGGCTATGCAGAGAATCAGATCTCAGCACGAGATCGGGAGGGTTCACAGAGTCTTTGTGGCCCTATATAGAAAAATCTAGTTTTTCTTTAATATCTCCCAAATTACTGAATGAAATGATCCCAAATAACAAAAAGGGTTCTTTCTGGACTACCCTTCTGAGAAATTTGGTGTAATTCTGTCCAGAGGTTTGGGCTGTAGTCGTGTTCAAAATCCCTATGGAAACATGCATGGGGAAAATGCGTTGGAGCCCCCCTTTTCTCAACCCCTGCTTGACAGATCATCCCAATACTTTCCAGACAGCAACTGAGGGAGACAACAAATTTTCAGGGAAAATTTCATGAAGATTCATCAACCAGCACCAAAGATATAGGCAAGTCAAAAAACACATTTTCTATAGAAATTAGTCCCTAACTATAACTACCTAGTGCTGACTGCCACTAGGTTTTTATATATTTATGTAAATATATACATGTGCATATATACACACATGCACAAACACAAACATTTATACATTGTAAAAAATGTTGATGTAAAAATGTATGGTACTTGTACTGCGTGGTAAAAAAAAAAAACTAATTGTAAAAACTGTTTCTTGTGAGAGACACCTGTCTGTGCTTCTTTTCTCTGAATGACACACATTACCCCTTGGGGATATGGAAATCTAACTGGAGGGCCCCTTTCAAATTTAGAGGTTAAAAACATTACCCCTGGACTTTGAACATTCTAGAATAGAACAAATTCTCATAAATTACTCATCAAAGAACCAAAACCCATGATGCTTTGAAATAAAGTACCCTCAGGGTGCCCAGTAGTTGATTGTAGGATAAAAATTACAGGGACTCAGAGACAAAATGACAGCCCATGAAGCTACATTGCAGTGTTTATTTCTCATAAAACCCAGCTTAAGAGAATGCCCAGTGGGTTGTTCAAGAACCTCTCCCATAGAATATTGTAATGGCTGCAGAGTGTTCCAATGATGGCACGTACTTGACATCAGTTCACCGAATACTGTTTGCTGCTGGAACACTACTGACTGCCAGTCTGTACACTTATTGAGAACTTTCTGCTGGACACGCAATCTCTTAAACCATTTCATTTTATATAGTCAGTATTCGTGTTGACTGCAATCGCTGTCTTTACTGGTAAATTACCAGTAGAATGCAGCCTTTCTTCCATGTCAATGTTATTTTCAACAATTTGTTTGCAATTATAAAAGAAAAGAAATGCGGCATTAAATAACATCTGAAGGAAGGACCTTGATGTGCAGAGTAGTAAGAAGACTGAAAGCTTCATACATATTCCCATATTTGAAAAGTTGAAAAGGGTATCTTCAGAAAACCAGACAAGCCGGAGTTTGGAAGGGGGAGGAAGTGTTTAAATGAGGAAACTAAAGAGGGCAAGGGGGAGATGGACAGAGAAGCCAGACCCAGGACAAGACCGGCTCAGTGAAGCAGAGAGTAAGAGAGAAGCTTCCATGAAAAAGGCTAGAACAAGATGGGCTGCAAGAAGGGCCCTGGGTAACCTGCAGCTTCATTAGTCAATCTTATCATTAGTGTTAGTGGCCCCAAATTAGCAGTGTTATTAATAAAACACAATTATCAGTGTTCATCATGAACAGGGTTCCACTATCATTAGCGACTCAGTACAATAGTTAGTCATACCTCAGTACAGTAGTTAGCTCAGTAAAACAGAAATCCTGAAACTTGTTAATATCGGACCCTGATGTGATGATAATATCTATATAACATGATGTTGATGGCATGAATTATTATGCACAAGATGAATAATGTAGGCCTAAGTTAAAAAAAATATATATATATATATATATACACATTTATATAGACATAGTTTAATAGACTTCTTCCATTCTGGGGCTGGTCTTACTGGACCAGTCAGAATTAATTGGAGAAGCACTGCAGAGGATTTCAATACATTGTTTTCCCTTGTACATCAGATTGATGTACAGGCTAGGGCAGCTGTGGAGCTCTTAGATACTGCCAAAGCCTCCTTCTTAGTCGAATAGGTATTCATCTTTGCAGCAATAGAGAGAATCGGGATAGGCAAGGCAATGATAAATTGGATTAAGAACCCATACACCTCTCCAACTGCTAAGGTCAGGGTTAATAACCTCCTGTCCTCTCCGATTGCTATTGACAGAGGGAGCTGCCAGACATGTCCTTTTGTACCGTGTGCTCTTTGCCCTCACCATTGAACTGCCTTTTTCAGGAATTTTATCAGTCCTGAAGCATAAAGCTAGGGTGTAGAAATATGCTATTGTCAATGTACACATATACAATTTTCCTGATGGTTTAAAATCATTACCTGCATTTAAACCCAATCTTTTTTAAGGCCTAGGGAAGTGTTTTAGACAGACTAAACATTGGTCTAAGCCATTTATTGCCCCCCTCCCAGTTTAGATTATGCAACGGCACATAGACAATGTCAGATATCTTGGGGGTAATTCTACTCCGACCTTGATACTATCCTGCTGGCAAATTACGGGACCTATCTTGAATCACTGGCCAAACAGTTAGATGGATGGATTAAATTCCCCAATAATTTAGCAGTGAGGGCAGTGAGGGTGGGCTGCATAAAATGGTCATTCTGCTGAAACTCTGATATCTGTTCCAGAATATTCTTATTCCACTCATTAGAGGTTTCTTTACAGACCTTAAAACACTTCTAATTAAACCTATCTGGGCAAATTACAATCTAGCATTAACTGGGCCAAGATGCAATTTACATATGAAAAGGGGGGACTTTTCTGTCTCTAATATCGAAATATGCTTTCTCATTGCACAGGTATACTTAATACAACATTGGTTCCAGAATGCCTGCTGCATACCACATCTAGACATTGATACCAACATCTCTCCGACCACTGCACTTGTCACTCCTGTCCCCTAGACCCATTCAACTAGAGTGATTCATACAGTAAACTTCTCCAGGTGGCCCTGTGGCAGGTTGTCAAGATCTGTGTTGTATATCCTATTCTGCGCTTGTGATGCCATGCTCCTTCCTCTTCATTCTGAGATGATCCAGATTGCTCCTCAAGTGACTGAGGCCTATTAAACCTCAGAGGTCAATCAATGCCATTGCAGATGCACAGATTTCCTGGAAGGAAGACAAGATGTCTGCCATTTCAGGTGTCATAGGCCCCTTACATTGGGGATAAGACTGCGTAGTTTAGGGTTGCAGCACCACTGAGTGTGGGTGACTGACTCTGTCCCACACTGTCTGGAAGCTGTCAGCCTGGCTTCTTTGGCTAGCTTGCAGCACCTCACCCAAACCTAGAAAGTAAAGGTGATTCATTGCAGCCTAAAACATGACACTGACTTCTCAGATGAAGCAAAATACAGTGATTATTGTTACCATTACAGTGAAGGAAATAAACAATCACACCATCCTGGTATGATCGTAAAAACCTAATGATTCCTACCTACACCCTAATGTCAAACAAACTTGAGAGCATAGTGGTGTTAGTCCTTTTGCCTGTCCCAGTCTATCAGAAGTTCCCTGGCCCCATACCCGAAAGACTGGCAAGGATTCTGTCTGTTGTCTGCTGGAAATCCTCCCATTTGGCTAAAGAGTCAGTGCCAGGATCAGCAAAGCTGTCAATGAAATAGTGTACTTCTCCAGGTGGCCATGACTGGAATGTACTTTACCCTCCTTAGCCCTACGTGGTGTATATAAAACAAATGGAACAGTGTTCTAAGAACAGGCCTCACGTGATAATATGTCTAAAGCCAAGGGTTGTCTTCATAACTCCTAGAGCAGCAATACTAGTTATAATATCATGTTGAGGAGGGCACAGTCTAAAATGCATGTGAAGGGCTGATAAATGTGCAACTTGATCAACTAAAACTCTCAGAAGAGGCAGATGATTAAAATATAAAAACAAAGAGCTGAAAGCTGGCTCTGCCAACAAATATTAAAAGGAATAAAATGAAGGAAACATATATATGTGTGAAAGGGCACAAGCTAGAAGCTTATTGCTAAAATCAGGGTGCCCAGCCTAGTTACTAAGGGAAACCCACAACACAAGCTGTTCAATGGGAAAGGGCTATCATTTTGAAGCTGCAAACACAGAAAACATGAGATGATGTGTTTTCTAATGAAGCCAGCTGGATGGCTCATCTAGGTAATAAATGTCCCATGATGTAATCCAAAGATGGAGAAACCTTGTCACTTAGCAGCACAACTGTCTGCCTCTGTACTTTTTGAATGTACAGATATAGAATGTAAATACATTTGATGAAGCTGTGAGGACTTTATAAGACTCTCCACTACTTTCAGCACCCTGTTGAGCTATGTCTGGATGTATGCTTTACTGACATCCATATCCTTGGGAAAAGCATTTGGATAACTTTGGAAACCTAAGTGACCATGCTCTTGAAGGTTTGTGTAGACAGCCTACTGTTTTTCCTTTAATGATGTCTACAATAAAGTGAACACACTGGTGTTTGTGCAAGCATCAGTACTCTAATGTCAGGGGTCTTAACAGACTTCTCAACCCCCACTGTGAGGTGACTGGCAAAGGAGACAACAAGATTATATTCCAGGGGGTTAGACTTTTTTCACCCATAACCTTTTTCAGGAAACTGCATATGAGCTCTCATGAGTAGAGGTCCATTCAGTCAAATAAAAACACATTAACCATACCATCCTACCTTAACCATACATTGCACCCAGCCCCTGGGGCTACCTAGGGCCTACCCTAGGGGTGTCTGACATGTAAGAAAAGGGAAGGTGTAGGCCTGGCAAGTGGGTACACTTGCCAAGTTGAATGTACAGTTAAAACCGCACACACAGACACTGCAATGGCAGGTCTGAGACATGATTACAGAGCTGTTTATGTGGGTGGCACAACCAGTGCTGCAGGCCCACTAGTAGCATTTGATTTACAGGCCCTGGCACATCCAGGGCACTTTACTAGGGACTTACTAGGAAATCCAATATGCCAATCATGGACAAGCCATTTACATAAACATTTTGTAAAGGAGCACTTTAGCACTGGTCAGCAGTGGTAAAGTGCCCAGAGTAACAACAACAGCAAAATCAGAGTCCAGCACACATCAACAACCTGGGGAACAGAGGCAAAAAGTTAAGGGAGACCACACCAAGGATGAAAAGTCAGCAGGGTACACATGTTGTATTTCTTCCTTTGTATAAAAATGCCTAAGATGCAGGCTTCCTGTATGTGCAGATCTGTAATCTCCATGACCTCTTGCAGGGTAGTATGTATTGTTTGCCAGTAGCCACATAGTGCATTCCATGACCATAGTATATGTTTAAGGTCAGTGTCTGGGGCATGCTACGGGGGCAGCTGGCATGCACATCAGGATAGTAGCAGTTCTGTTGAGTAGGGTTTAGATGTGGTCTGTGTAGCAAAAATAATTGGATGTTTATGAAGTTGAAGTTCCGGTAGACCTGCTGTTGGTGTTTTAGGGCCTGCTCCCACTCCTTGTTGTGCAGAATCCTTCCGGAGTCTTCCTCCCATCTGTTCCTTAGCATAGTGAGAGGGACATTTAAGAGGTTCTGTATGGCCTTATAGAGCCAGGTGATGAGGTGGTAGCCTGTGTCCATTGTAAGTATGGTCTGCAGGACCGGATGAGTGACTGTTTTGTTTCCAGAGTACCCTAGAGGGTGCAGCAAGTATTATGAAGTTGTCTATGTATGAGGATTTGACCCGAAGAAAGAGTATGTTCTACAGTCAGCTGTTCAAAGGAGAGGAGTTTGCCCTCATTAAAGAGGTTGCTGATCATGTGTAGTGAGCACACTGTCAAAGCTGTCAAATCAGCAGAGGAAAATAAACCTGAAAAGAGGTGTTGGAAATGGCCTTTCTGCAGGGTCACCCCTGAACTTTTTGCCTTCCTCCTTCTCTTTTTCTGACCTCATTTTTGCTGGTTTTAGGACTCTGTGCACTTTACCACTGCTAATCAGTGCTAAAGTTCATATGCTCTCTCTAGTTAAAACATGGCGACATTGTCTCATACCCAATTGGCTTATATAATTTACTTGTAAGTCCCTAGTCAAGTTCACTACATGTGCCCAGGGCCTGTAAATTAAATGCTACTAGTGGGCTGTAGCACTGGTTGTGCCACCCACATAAGTAGTCCCCTAACCCTGTCTCAGGCCTGCCTCTGCAGTGCCTGTGTGTGCAGTTTCACTGCCATTTCGACTTGGCATTTAAAAGTACTTGCCAAGCCTTAAACTCCCCTTTTTCTACATATAAGTCACCCCTAAGGTAGGCCCTAGGTAGCCCATAGGGCAGGGCGCTATGTAGGTAAAAGGCATGACATGAACATGTGTGTTCTATATGTTATGGTAGTATAAAACTCCTAAATTGATTTTTACACTGCTGTGAGGCCTGCTCCTTTCATAGGCTAGCATTAGGGCTACCCCCATATACAGTTCGAGTGGTACATCCTGATCTGAAAGGAGTAGCCAGGTATTTAGTATGGCCAGAATGGTGATACAAAATCCTGCTTAATGGTGAAGTTGGATTTTACATTGCTATTTTAGAAATGCTACATTTAGAAAGTGAGCATTTCTCTACACTTAGGCCCTCATTCTGACCCTGGCGGTCGGTGATAAAGCGGCGGCCAACCCGCCAACAGGCCGGCGGTCCAAAATATGCAATTCTGACCCTGGCGGGAACCGCCAACACAGCCCGCCGCATTAACACTCCGACCGCCACGGCGGAACAAACAAACAGCGCGGCGGTCACCGCCAACAGCCAGGCGGCAGACAATGTACCGCCCACACTATCACGACCCACCAATCCGCCACCTTTTCCGGGGCGGGAGCACCGCCGATAAAAACACGGCGGAAACAGACTACGAACGGGAAAACGCTCACCTCTACGCACTCCACGCGAGATTCCGGCAGTATGGAACCCGAGTTACAGGTCATCCCCACACTCCTATACCTACTCCTGTACCAGGAGCAAGCCCGGCGGCGCGGAAGACATCGGTGAGTACTGCACCTACGACACAGGGGAGGGAAAAGATTACCGGCACACACCCACCCACCCACACCCACTACAACACACACATCAATGCATTCCCACAGATCACTGTCACAACCCACAACCCCCCCCCCTCCGAAATAATGCAAAGACCAAAAGAAGAGATCTTAAACGGGCAGATATATTGAAAAATGGACAGCAGTAATCCAAATAAATAAATAAACTATGTACAAAATATATACATCTACTATATGTAGTCCAACCACTGTCCGTTGACCACAGGGGTCCTGAGCAAAGGGGCAAGGCCCAGTCCCACGACAAGAACTCCACGGAGAGAACACTGCAGGGGCATCAGAAAGAAAAAAGGACAGGCACCTCAGGGGGAAGGGAAGGGGGGGCACCTCAGCCACTTGAGTACACGACGCCAGATCCACGAGGGGACTCCATGACCACTGGCCCATCCTGGGGAGAGCAAAGCCACAGTCCATACAGTCCATACAGTGGGTGGCCTGCCCACTGGGCCATCCTGGGGAGTGCAAAGCCACAGTCCGTACAGTCCATACAGTGGGTGGCCTGCCCACTGGGCCATCCTGGGGAGTGCAAAGCCACAGTCCATACAGTGGGTGGCCTGCCCACTGGGCCATCCTGGGGAGTGCAAAGCCACAGTCCAAACAGTCCATAACAGACTCCACTGCCACTGGAGGAGGCATGTTGGCCAGAGGACATCCTGCAGCCCTGCCCGAGACAGATCCTGCCCTGCCACGTCTGCCAAAGGGCCAGCGGTTCTTGCCTTGAAGGGCCCAGTTCAGCGGTTCTTGCCTTGAAGGGCCCAGTTCAGCGGTTCTTGCCTTGAAGGGCCCAGTTCAGCGGTTCTTGCCTTGAAGGGCCCAGTTCAGCGGTTCTTGAGACGGCGGTCCCCAGCGGAGCGGTGCTGGAGACGGCGGGGCCCAGTTCAGCGGTTCTTGCCTTGAAGGGCCCAGTTCAGCGGTTCTTGAGACGGCGGTCCCCAGCGGAGCGGTGCTGGAGACGGCGGCCATTCTATGGCCAACTGCTCATTGCCTGGTGGTGCCCTCCTGGGCAGCGGGGATGGTGCTCCTTCAATGCCCACCTGGGCTGTGGGTGGTGGGGCCCTCATGGCCAGCTGGGCTGTGTCCTCCCTGGGCAGCGGCTATGGGGGTGGTGGGCTCTCCCTGGGCAGCTGTGCCGGTTCCTCCCTGGGCAGCGGCTATGGGGGTGGTGGGCTCTCCCTGGGCAGCTGTGCCGGTTCCTCCCTGGGCAGCGGCTATGGGGGTTGTGGGCTCCTCCTGGGCAGCTGTGACGGGTCCTCCATGGGCAGCAGGCCTGCTGCCTGACTTCTCCGCCTTGCTGCCCTTGCCCTCCTTAGTCGGGAGTCTGTGGCCCTTTCCTCCCTTTGGAGCTGTGGCTGTTGACGGTGGCTGGCTAGTGTCCTGGGGGGATATAGAACCCGGGCTCCTGCGGCGGCCCTTCCGCCTTCTGCTCCTCTTCCCAGGGGGTGGGCTGGCTGTCCCCTTGCTGCTGGGCGAAGATCCAGACCTGCGGACTGGTGGGCTCTAATACCCCTGCACCCTTGTCAAGGGGGCTGCAGGGCTGGTGGTGGCAAAGGTGCTCTTCTTACCCCGACGAGAAGGAGGGGGGGGCTCAGGGTCAGGAAAGAAGGTAGCAGTAGAGAGATAGATTTTCTTGGGACAATGGAGAGTGGTAGGTACAGTGGGTATGGGAGTGGAGGGAGAGGATGTGGTTGTAGGCGAAACAAGTTTGCTGTCTTTGGGTGCAGGTGCAGGAGCGGGAGGCTGTCGTGAGGTGGATAACTGTTGGGTGGGTGGGTGGCTGCGTTTGTGTGGTGTGGAAGAGGGGGTGACAGACACAGTGGGAGAGGACACAGGGGACGTGTAAATGGCAGTGGGGGTGGTGACTGCACGTGTGCGGACTGTACTGGAGGGTGTGCTGGTGATGGAAACACTGGCTGATGGTGAGGTGAATGAAGGTGTGAGTGTAGATGTCACAGGGAGGGAGGAGGGAGACGAGGAGGTGGGGGTCACAGAGGTGGTAGTGACTGTTGGCATGTCTGCATCGGAATGTTGCTTGTGTGAATGTCTGCGTGATCTGTGGTGCTTATGTTTGGATGAGCTGCTCTTGGGTGTTGAGGTGTGTGCAGGCTGGTCTGATGGTGTGGGTGGGACAAGCAGAGGAACAGGAGACTGGGAGGAGGGAGTTAGTAGAGGGAGGCAGGAGACAGGGACAATGGCTGCCGTCAGTGCTGAGGCCAGAGCCTGGAACGATCGCTGATGGGCAGCCTGACCCGAATGAATGCCCTCCAGGTACGCATTGCTGCGATGAACCTCCCTCTCCACCCCCTGGATGGCATTCAAAAGGGTAGTCTGCCCAACAATGAGCGTTCGGAGGAGGTCAATGACCTCCTCACTGAGGGCAGCGGGGGTAACTGGGGCAGGGCCTGAGGTGCCTGGGGCAAAGGAGATGCCCGGCTTCCTGGCAGAGCGGGCACGGGGCGAACGCTGAGGGGCTGCTGGGAGGGCGGAGATGGTGCGCTGGGTGGCGGCTGTACCTGTAATGGCGGGGGGCACGGATGTTGCCCCCCCCGCAAGGGAGCTCCCTTCCGAGGACGTGTCCGTGTCGCTGCAGGGTCCAGTCGTCCCCGTTGTGGAGCTCCCCTCGCCCTCCGTCTCACTGGTCCAGTCAGACTCTGTGGCATGGCCCTCCTGGGCCATGTGAGATGCAGCTCCCTCCTGCCCCGATGCCACTTCTCCTCCGCCTGATGATGCTGATGCACACAAGCACAGAAAGACAAACAAAAAGGGGGGGGAGAGAGAAATAAAGAGATTTTGAGTACATGGATCACCGGTACAGTTAGCGGACATGACAGACACAGATGCCCCCTGCACTAAGTTGCGCACTTGGGGTCCGCTACGCATTCCGTGGAACATGCCCTACACTCCTAGAGTTGACAACTGCACCCATGGATGACACGGCCCAGGGATGGCTGTACTGGCACACTACTGAGGGTGGTGGCTGGGGACACACGGGCTTACGGGGGTGCCCAGCCTACAGATATCGCCCTGGCCTAGGGGGACCCACAGCCCTCCTCCCCCACCCAGACACCTCCACTGCGTGACAACAGAGTAGATTATGCTTGTACTCACCCCCTTGTGTCTGCTGTGCTGCCCTCACGCGCCCATCCAAATCAGGGTAGGCCACCGCCAGGATCTGGAACATCAGGGGGGTCAGTTGACGGCAGGCACCCCGCCTACGTTGGGAGGCCATCCCCAGCAGAGACTCGGCGGTCTTCTTGGTCCCGCGGCGGATGTCCTCCCACCTCTTGTGGCAGTGGGTGCCCCGTCGATGGTGGACCCCCAGGGTCCGGACTTCCTTGGCGATGGCACGCCAAATCCCGATCTTCTCATGGGCGCGGACCTATGTGACACGTACAGGGAGGGAGAAATACCACGTTCAAGTTTGTCTGCATTTTCGTTGCCAGTGGCCCAAAGCCCCCCATCCCCGCCAGGCCCCCCGCCATGCCCCCGCCAGGCCCAACATGCCCCCCATCCCCGCCAGGCCCCCCGCCATGCCCCCGCCAGGCCCAACATGCCCCCCATCCCCGCCATGCCCCCCGCCAGGCCCCCCGCCATGCCCCCGCCAGGCCCAACATGCCCCCCATCCCCGCCAGGCCCCCCGCCATGCCCCCCGCCAGGCCCCACATGCCCCCCATCCCCGCCAGGCCCCCCGCCATGCCCCCCGCCAGGCCCAACATGCCCCCCATCCCCGCCAGGCCCCCCGCCAGGCCCAACATGCCCCCCATCCCCGCCAGGCCCCCCGCCATGCCCCCCGCCAGGCCCAACATGCCCCCCATCCCCGCCAGGCCCCCCGCCATGCCCCCCGCCAGGCCCAACATGCCCCCCATCCCCGCCAGGCCCCCCGCCATGCCCCCCGCCAGGCCCAACATGCCCCCCATCCCCGCCAGGCCCCCCGCCATGCCCCCCGCCATGCCCCCGCCAGGCCCAACATGCCCCCCATCCCCGCCATGCCCCCCGCCAGGCCCCCCGCCATGCCCCCCGTCAGGCCCAACATGCCCCCCATCCCCGCCAGGCCCCCCGCCAGGCCCCCAAGCCAGCCAGTGGCCCCAAATCCATATTGAATTAAACTCACTTGTTGGTCTGGAGGACCGTAGAGTAGCGCATACTGGGGGAGGACCCCATCCACAAGTTTCTCCAACTCTTCTCCAGTGAAGGCAGGGGCCCTTTCCCCAGGCGCAGCAGCCATTGTCCCTTCCAGACCGAGGTCACAGCAACACTTGCAGTATAGGTCCTCTCCTGTGAAAGTTCAAGTCGCGAGTGAATAAGTAGATAGAAAATGGCGGTCACGCCCGCGGCGGTGCGTACCGCGGCGGTGCGTACCGCCACCGCCGGCGCCCTTCGCCATTGGCTCCTGAAACCCATAGGCTTCAATGTTAACCAATGCGGCTTCGCGCCGCGGACTTCGACCGCCGACCGCCGCGGGGTGCCACGCCAGCGCATTGACCTCACATCCCATTGTCACACTTCACAGGTCAGGCAGCCGCCATTTCGAGGGTCCACATGGCTCAATTTCAACTGCGTCACACAGGCCTAGGCCTTGCATAGCCACTCAGACACGCCATTCACTGCATAGAGAATTGTTTACTGTGCAAGCTGTGAGTACATACCTGTGGGTTGCTTGACTGTGTGCTCCATGTTGTCCTTCCTAGGCACCGTCCGCTGGGTTTGGCGAGGAGACGGATGAATCCTCCCGTGTACAGGCCGCTGGTGGACCTGTCGACAATGGAAGCACGCCACATTATCCTGACCTACCGGCTTGACCGTGCCACTATACATGAACTGTGTGCCCAGCTGGAGCCCGACCTGATGTCCCCCATCCGCCAACCCACAGGGATTCCCCCTCTGGTGCAGGTCCTGTCAGTACTCCATTTCTTGGCAAGTGGGTCATTTCAGACCACAGTGGGAATTGCTTCTGGGATGTCGCAGCCCATGTTTTCGAAGGTGTTATCCAGAGTGTTGTCTGCCCTGATGAAATACATGAGGAGCTACATCCTTTTCCCTGAGGTGGGCGAATTGGCTACAGTGAAGGGTGATTTCTATGCCCTTGGACATATTCCCAACGTCATTGGTGCCATTGATGGGACCCATGTGGCTTTGGTTCCCCCAAGAGACAGGGAGCAGGTGTACAGGAACAGAAAAAGTTACCATTCCATGAACATCCAGGTGGTGTGTTTGGCTGACCAGTACATCTCGCATGTAAATGCCAAATTCCCTGGGTCAGTGCATGACGCCTACATCCTAAGGAATAGCAGCATCCCTTACGTGATGGAACAGCTAGAGAGACACCGTGTATGGCTATTGGGGGACTCTGGGTACCCCAACCTGTCGTGGCTACTGACCCCAGTAAGGAATCCCCGGACCAGGGCAGAGGAACGGTACAATGAGGCCCATGGGCGTACTAGGAGGGTGATCGAACGCACCTTCGGCCTCCTAAAGGCCAGGTTTCGTGCCTGCATATGACAGGTGGATCCCTAATGTACTCACCTAAGAAGGTGTGTCACATCATCGTGGCCTGCTGCATGCTTCACAACCTGGCTTTGCGCCGCCAGGTGCCTTTCCTGCAGGAGGATGGTCGAGACGGTGGTGTTGTGGCAGCTGTGGAACCTGTGGAGAGTGAAGAGGAGGAAGACGACGGGGATGAAACAGACAACAGGGACAGAATCATTGAACAGTACTTCCAATAGGACACAGGTAAAAATTCAAACATCATTTAGTAAATGTAAACTACTCTCCTGCATCTCTGCTGCCTGTCTATTTGCCCCAGTGTATGATGACTGAGTTGTGGCTTTTCCCTCCCTATTTCAGATCTGGGGTCCCCACTACGAGTCCTGTGCTTCGTTTCCCCATGGACTACAGCTTTGTGGCAGCTGTTTGTTGACTTCACTATGTACAAGGACATATTTGCACTGCCATGTCAATTACAATATTTTGAAATCACAGCCAGACTCCAGATAGTTATGTGCAAAATAGGTGTTTATTTCAGTGCTCAAAATGGGATGGGTGGTTTCAAGTGGGTGGAGGCTATGGTGAAGGAATGTCCATGGCAGAGTCCAGAGTAACAGTCACACAGGTGCATTGTCCATAGGCCTGTGGAGAGATGGAGCATGGGCAGTTCAAGGATGGACAGGGTGACAATGTGGGACAGTGGGATGACATCAGGTGGTATCCTTTGCTGGCGGGGGTCTTGACATCCTACTCTGTCTTCTTGCGAGATCTCAGGGCCCTCTTGCGGGGTGGTTCTTCTCCTGCAGGAGGTGGGGGTCTGGTGGGCTGCTGTTGTGCGGGGGCCTCCTGTCCACTAGCGCCGGCGGAGGTGGTTGGCTGTTCTTGGTCCAGGCTAGTGGCAGGGGCCCTTTGTTGTTGTTGAGTGTCCGTCCTGGTGTTGATGAGTTCCTGCAGCAGCCCTACCATGGTAACCAGGGTGGAGGTGAGGGCTCTGATGTCCTCCCTGTACCCCCGATAGTGTTCCTCCTGCAGTACCTGGATCTCCTGGAACCTGGCCAGTACCGTCGCCATCGTCTCCTGGGAGCGGTTGTATGCTCCCATGATGGTGGTGAGGGCCTCGTGGAGAGTGGGTTCCCTGGGCCCGTCCCCCCCCTGTCGCACAGCTGCCCTCCGAGTTGCCCTGTTTCCCTGGGCCTCTGCCCCCTGGCCGGTGTGCCCACTACCACTGCCCCCAGGTCCCTGTTGTTGTTGGGGTGGTGGGTTATCCTGGGTGCCCTGTAGTGGTAGACACACCGCAGATTGACGCGCCCTGGAGACAGAGGCATGGGCCCGCTGGGTGGGAGCTGTGCTGGTGTTCCCAGAGGGGTTTGGGTCTGTAGTGGCCTGTGGCTGTCTGAGGGGAACCGACTGTCCAGAGGTCCCCGATGGTCCGGGCTGGTCATCAGTGTCCAGGTCGACAGAGCTGCTGTCATCGCTGACGGCCTCTTGGGTGGGGGGTGTGGAGAATTCTGGGCCCTCCGTGGCGGTGTGTTGGCGGTCGGGTCCTGCAGGGGTATAGAGGTATGGTTATAGTTTCAATGTGTACCATATGGGTGTATCTGTGGGTTCCCGTGTCCCCAAGTGCTGGCATTCGTGTGTGGGGGCTTTGGTGAGGGTGGCTTGTGGGGGGGATGTGTATATGCATTGGGCATGCTTTGGTGATGGGTGTCCATGCTTAGTGGACGCATGCAGGCCTAGGTTTTGGGATGTGTGGGTTGTGATGGTGAGACATTGGCAGGGAATAGGTGTGCTGGGGGTGGGGGTGAGGATGGTGGTGGGGGTGAGGGTGGGGGTGAGGATGGTGGTGGGGGTGAGGGTGGGGTTCGAGGATGGGGGTGAGGGTTGGGGTATGATTTGGCATGCAGGTGGGGGGGAAGCAGTGTTGAAGCTTCAACTTACCAGAATCCATTCCTCCGCCGACTCCTGCGAGGCCGTCAGGATGCAGGATGTTCAAGACTTCCTCTTCCCATGTTGTAAATTGTGGGGGTTGAGGTGGGGGTCCTCCGCCAGTCTTCTGCACGGCGATGTTGTGCCTGGATACCATGGAACGCACCTTCCCCCGTAGGTCGTTCCATTGCTTCCTGATGTCTTCCCGATTTCTGGGGTGCTGTCCCACAGCGTTGTCCCTGTCGACAATCCTCTGCCATAGCTCCGTCCTCCGGGCAATGCTGGTGTATTGGACCTGTGTGCCGAAGAGCTGGGGCTCTACCCGAACGATTTCCTCCACCATGACCCTGAGTTCTTCGTCTGAGAAGCGGGGGTGTCTTTGAGGTGCCATGGAGTGGTGTGTATGATGTGTGGGGTGGAGTATGTGTAGTTAAGTGTGTTGAGTGTGGTGGTGTGTGTTGTTTTGTGTGTGGATATTGTGTGGGTGATGGTGTAGTGTGCCTCTGTGTGATGGTGTTCTGTGATCGCTGCTGTGTCTCTCAGTGCTTCTTTTTGGATTTTGGTCGAAGGGGTTTGTGGGTGATGTGGGTGTGTGTTTTATATTGTATTGTGTGTGTGGGAGTGGTGTGTGTATGTGTATCAGGTGTGTGGAATTCAAATCGTCCAATGTGGCTGAGTTTTGTTCGTTTGTGTGTATTCTGACCGCGGCGGGGTGTACCGCCAATGGAAAACCGCGGTTGAAAGACCGCCGCGTGGATTCATGGGTCGTAATGGCATGGGCGTATTTCTGTTGGCGTGACGGTGGAGGTTTGGTCACCTCCACTTTTCCGCCGACCGCTGGTCTGGCGGTCTGTTGTGGCTGTCGGATTTTCGGAGGTTTGGCTGCTGCGGGTCAGAATGACCGTGGCGGATTACCGCGACCGCGGCGGAATTATGGAGGATTTCTGACCGGCGGTAGGCACCTTTTACCGCCGAGGTCAGAATGACCCCCTTAAATCCTTCTGTACCTTCCAATCCACGTCTGGCTAGGTTTAGTTGATAGCTCCCTTGTACATTCACTCAGACTACCCCAGACACAGGATGCTCAGTCACACTTGCATAGATTTGCATACTGAATGGGTCTTCCTGGGCTGGGAGGGTGGAGGGCCTGCCACTTACATGTCAAAGGACCATAGCCTACCCTCACACAATGGACTGCCACACCCTACACTGGGACCCTGGCAGACAGGATGGAACTGAAAGGGGACCTTGTGCACTTCTAAGCCACTCTTTGACGCCTCCCCTACTTCAAAGGCACATTTGGGCATTTAAGCAGGGTCTCTTACCCTACCAACTCAGACACTTCTTGACAAGACACTCTTGTCACAGATACTTCCTGGAGAAGAAACCCTGAACCAGGACCTGCAACCTGCCAAGAAGAACTGCGTGGCTGCCCAAAGGACTCACCTGACTGCTTTCTGAGAATGGCTGCTGCCTTGCTGTTGCCCTGCTGCCTTGCCCCTCTCTGGCTGTGCTGAGAAGTGCTCCCAAGGGCTTGTATAGAGCTTGCCTCCTGTTCCCTGAAGTCTCAGGGCCAAAATGACTTCATTCCTGCAAGAAGAATTTCCTGTGCAGCAGAAATCGACGCACAGCCTGCCAGAAACGACGCACAGCCTGTATCGCGGTGAGAAAATCACCACACGCTGAACCAGAACGACGCAGCCCGACTTCCGTAGGAGAAGATCGACGCAGCGCCAGCATAGCGACTAGAGATTTGACACACTGCCTACTGGATCAACACAAAGCCGAGCCGGAACTGACGTAGCACGACTTCCTGAGAGGAATCAATGCAGCGCCTGCCGTGCAGTAAACATTTCCACCCAATGTCCACTGGATCAACGCAGCCCCTGTGACTTTACCCTGTCAGTGTCGGATTTCAAAGCATCGCCCCGGGGTGTCTGAAAGCCCTGCCACCGGAAGAGGATCCCACTCTACGCACCGGAAATCGACGCAAAGCCTGCCCTGCATGAAAACTCAACATCGCATTGCCTGTGTGCACCGGAAAAATTTACGCACACCTCCCCGTTTTCCATGCATCTCCTCCTCTGCGTTCCCTTGTGGAGAATTTGAACACAAACCAGGTACTTTGTGCTTGCAAGAGACATTTGTTGCTTTTTAAGAGAGTAAAGACACTTCATATCATTTTTACAGTGATATTTCTACGTATACTTATTGCATCTTGATCTTTTTGACCTGCATCTTATCAGGTAAATATTATATATTTTTCGAAACAGTGTGTGGTGTTCTACTGTATTATTGCATGATTATTGCACAAATATTTTCCACATTGCCTTCTAAGTTAAGCCTGACTGCTCAGTGCCAAGCTTCCAGAGGGTGGACACAGGATAATTTGGATTGTGTGTGACTTACCCTGACTAGAGTGAGGGTCCTTACTTGGACAGGGGGTAACCTGACTACCAACCAAAGACCTCATTTCTAACAAGAGGGAAGGTAAGGGCATCTGTCTATCATGTGCTAGGCCCTGTATCCAAAGCATGCAAGCTCACACTGCCGACACTTGTATGAGCCAGGGAGATGGATATAACATCTTTGGAAAGAGGAAGTTACACACTGTGGCATTCGATGGGACTCCCTGGGTCCACCGGTCCTGCAGTCCAGCATGAGAGCCGCTGCAATTGCACTGCTAGATAAATACATTTTAAAGTTGGAGGCACAGAGCCCCTCTTGACGCACTGGGAGTTTGAACTTTTTAAGGGCAATGAAGAGTTGCTTGCAGCCCCGAACAAGTGTGCAGAGGAGGCAATGTAGATCGGTAAAGAATAATTCTGGTGGTATAACAGGGAGAAAGGGGGCGTGACCTGCAGCCGATGGAGCCGCACTCTTAACGTGGAACTCCCGGCAGCAATCGCAGGGCCCATAAAATCCTGACACAACAACGGCCCTAAAAAACAGATCAGAGTAGCGCCCGGGGGCTCTGAGTGCCCGGGGCGCCAAAACCAGCTGATGCTGAGTTGAAGGAGGCGGCATGACGCCGCACGGAACTCTTGAGTCCCGGACCGGGGTGCACTAAAATGGCGGCCTCGGCTCGAGTATAGGACGAGGCCGCGCTGCCTGCATTGGGCGGTGCTGGAGGCGACTGGGGCATGCGAGAGGCAGAGGGGGACACCCACGACCAGGTACAGCTGGAGCGACCGCACCCTCATGCGGAGTTACACGGAGACTGCGCCCGTATTATCGGGAATAAGAAGCTTGCGCCATTGCAGGGAGCAAGTTCCTGCGGATCGGGGAAAGGCGGGAGCCTGCGATGATACCCCCATTTGCCCTTTCTCAGTGTTAAAGGATTCGGGGTGGAGTGCGCTTCCCTACTGTGCCGCAACTGCCCCGCAGCGCACTGTTCGGTGAAGGGAGGCGAAGCGAGGGGCCCGGGTACCCTGGTGATCGGGAACCCCAAGAAAAATAGCTTAGCAGTTACTGATGTTCCCATCCTACGAAGTTGCAGGCACACGACTAAGTGGAGCTGAAGGGCCTCATTGTTCCCCGGTGAGTAGCACCAAGATCACACAAAAGAGTCGTGGATCATAGGAGCTGATCCCCCCTGGCATTAATGGAGACTCACATGAGCGGGCTGAGGGGCTCCCTGGTCTAAATAACTTGTGGCTGCGGATGGCACTTGGCCCCAAAAGAAGCGGGAGACAGGGCCTAGCATGGTGGGCAAAACGAAAGAAGAGAGGGCCAGGAAATGGAGGGTATGGGTGCTGCTAAACCACCTGAACAAACAACTAACTCTGGACCAAACGGCAATGCAACAACCCCTGAAACCACACTAGACACAATACTCCGAGCAATCCAGGACTCTTGAGAGGCCCTTGGACAGAAAATAGACACTCTAACATTGTTGAGAGATGACCATCGTAGGTTAACGGACAGAGTGGTTTCCAACGAAAGGACATTGGAACAACTGGCCCCAGGCCAAAAAGCCCTCTCTGAAGACCCAATAGGGCTTACTACTCGAGTTAAATTACTGGAAGCTAGTGCAGAGGACGCTGAAAATTGTGCTCTTAGAAGCAATATCCGACTGGTGGGACTATCTGAAAAGGTGGAGCTGAAAGCAGAGACCATGGAGATTTTTCTGGAGAGTTGGATAAAGGAAGTAGTAGCTTCAGAAGGCTTATCCCCCTTCTTTGCCATTGAAAGAGCCCACAGGGTGCCAACCAGACTTCTCCCTCCCGGGAGCAAGACCTCGCCTGGTTGTTGCCAAACTGCTCCATTTTAAAGACAGAGATTTCATCCTAACACAGGCAAGACTAAAGAGGGAAATAACTCTGGAAAACCAATGGATAATGACTTTCCCAGACTTTACCAGAGAAACACAATAGCAGGGAGCTTCCTTCAAAGATTTAAAGCGGCGGATCCGTGACCGAGGAATTCAATACGCCATGCTCTTCCCGGCTAAACTGAGGGTATCTTATGGCGATAAGACCCATTTCTTTACCTTGCCCCAGCTGGTATGGGACTAGTTGGAGTCTCTTGACCCATCGACATCTGACTCACAGCGAGGAACCTCCCAACAACCAACAGGAGGCGTAACAGATCCAACTAGCGAAGAATGGACGTGGCTCCTCCACGACATCAGGGATTACAGGAAATGCGAGAGGCAGTGGATACTGCAGCAGTTATGAGTGCGGGGAACCTTGTTTTGACTCAGTCCTCCCGAGTCCCTTTCTGATCATGACTCCAATTCTGGTAGCATTTCCGTTTCATCTCGAGACATATCTATCAGAATGCCTAAAGTAACCCCGAGATCATCAGAGGATCTTATTTGAACACCATGCATTTAGGTGTCTGTGAGTATAGGAGGAGGACCATGCAGTTGGACAGTAACAGCTTTTGTTACACCACAAGGTTTTATGCTACATAAGAGAGTCACAGGTCTTGGGAGGGGGAGAGTGATAGTTCAGTTGGAGAAGCTTGCCATATGAGTCCGGGGCTCTATTTTCTGATTGCACAATATAATCAACCGTAGCAGATACAGGGGCAGCGGTGTAACGAGACTGTTGGTACATGATATAATCTGATTGGGCCCTGAGGACACGCCAGGATGCGGGATCTCGGTTTCTGGTGTTCCGCCCTACCTACATGATGTTTGTTATAGCTTTAAACGTTTGGACAGGTATAGTTTTAATTACCAGTCCTGGGGAAAGGGATTTGGGGTATTGGGGTTTTAGTTATGTGTATTACAAGAGATTTGCACCCAGCACAATGGCATTAACCTGCACTTTAAAATAGGAAAGCATTGTTGAGGATAAGTCCCTGGCTGTCGGGGAAGAGTAAACACAATTTGGCCTTTCACATTTGTAAATTATGGGTTCACCCTTGAATTATAAAATCGGTACCTGGAATGTCAGGGGTTTGAATAGCATGTGTAAGAGGTACGAAATATACAATCAGCTTAGGAGAAGAGAAGTCCACATAGCCATAATACAGGAAACACACCTCTTAGAATAGGAAGTCAGAGCCCTCATGAAGAGATGGTGTGGCCAGGTATTCGCGACTACTTATTTGGCCTTTGCAAGAGGAGTATTAATATGGGTTTGTCCTGAGGTGCCTTTCCAAAAGATCCATGAAATTATAGATAAGGAGGGGCGATATGTCTTAATAGTTGGGAGACTAGGAGGTAGAGATATCACAATAGGGGGAATATATGCACCAAACCAAGAACAGGGAGCTTTTCTTAATACACTGTTGTGGGAATTGGGTCCCTATTTTACACGGACAACTCTGATAGGAGGAGACTTTAACTGTATTGCAGACCCTGCATTGGATAGGTCGCATCCCCCCTTGCCTCGTTCCCAAACCACAAAAGTAGCTAGACTGTTCTCGGAATGGCAGCAACAGTGGAGGTTTGGTGATAGCTGGATGTATATCCACCATACAGCCCGAGACTAATCCTTTCATTCTACATTACACGACTTGCATGTTCGTCTGGACACATTCCTTGCCTCCCCTGAGATACAAAGCACAGTAGAAGCAGCAGAATATCTATGCCGCACTATTTCAGATCATAATCCCCTGCTGCTGTCACTAGCCTGGTGCAAGGAAAAAACAAACATTCCAACCTGGCGCATAGATGCTTGAGGACGAGGCATTCAAACATGCGATATCAGAAGCAATAAAAGATTATTTTGCCTTTAATACAGGAACAGCATCATCTAGGGCGACTGAATGGGAGACATTCAAAACAGTCATTAGAGTAATATGTATAACAGAGAGTGTAGGGGTTCGAAGGACCATAGAATTAGAAATCCAAAAACATGAGGAATCCCTTAGAGACATTGAATGCCAGAGACCCAATAACCCAGACCTGACCCTTCTTCTTGCCGATATCAAAGAAAAAATTGCAGGGGCAACTGAAAAGTTGAACCGTTTTGATTACATAAAATACTTGGCTAGACAACACAAAGAAGGAGACAAAGCGGGCTCACTTCTGGCGTGGTTCGCGGCTCCGCCGAGACGGCAGACAGTGGTAACAGAAATTGAAGATGCAGCTGGCTGTCGTCTCTATGGGCAGAGTGAAATAAATGCATGGTTTGCTAGCTATTACTCCCAACTATATTCCCTACCTGTTGAGGCTCTGAGCTCCACCCAAATAGAGGGATTGGATGGACTTGTTCTCCCACGTCTGGGGGAGGAGGACAGACAGGTCCTCACTGAACCAATCTCGATGGCGCATATTAAAGCTGCAGTCCAAAATATGGCTAGAGGAAAGGTCCCGGGGGCTGATAGACTTTTGGTGGAGTTTTATAGTGTATACCTAGAACATCTGGCCCCAAACTTGTGTACCCTATACACAGAAGCGAAGGAGAAGGGATTTCTGCCTCAGTCCACAAAGAAAGCTGTCATGATACCACTTCTAAAACTGGACAGACCGGCAAGGGATGTCCGCTCCTATCACCCTCTGTCCATGCTTAACAAGGACTATAAGATACTTAGCCGTATACTAGCTGCCCGCCTTCTGCCCTATATGACAACACTGATCTATAGGGATCGGTCTGGATTCGTCCCCCAACGTAGCACAGCACAGAACATAAGACAACTGGTCTCCATACTCCACTCTGATCTCCAACCTTGCAACAGGCGGCGATTATTTCAGCTGATATTGAGAATGCCTTTGATAACCTTAGGTGGGATTACTTAGAAAAGGTAATGCTAAGACTGGGCCTAGGACACAACTTTGTCCGCTGGACGCAACTGCTCTATACGAATCCCATGGCGTGAGTGCGTACGGGCAGGACTAAATCAGATCCATACCAAATTGGCAGGGGCACCAGACAGGGTTGTCCCTGTCACCCTTGCTCTTTGCAATAGCGGTGAAACCGCTTGCCCGAATGGCTAGATCAGGCACCTATTCTGAAGGGCTCCGGGTGGGACCGCAGGTGCACCACATTGCACTATATGCGGACAACATGCCAATCTTCCTGGGGGACACAGAATCTGGCCTGCCAGGAGCTATGGCTATGTTTGAGTGCTATGGGGGAGCATCAGACTTACGAATAAACTGGCAGAAATCTTCCATCTTCCCCTTAATGGAGGGGGTCCCGAGGATCAATGACATGCGAGGGCTCCCCTGAGCACCCCCTACATTCCGTTACCTAGGAGTTAACATATACAATAAATCAGAAGACTTACTAGAGGGGATTGTACATAGAGCGATAAGGAAATTGAGAACTGATATGCAGTTTTGGGGGACACTCCCGCTTGCGGTCACAGGGAGAGTGGCGTTTCTAAAAATGATAATGCTGCCAAGATTGTTGTACTATTTCTCTACTCTCCCACTGGTTATCCCAAAATCAGAATTCAGACCCATGATATCCAGTTTCATCTGGGGGTCAGGCAGACACGGACTGGCATTGGACACTCTACAGAGACCCACCTTAGAGGGAGGGCTGGCTGCACCAGATATGGAGATATACTATTGGTCTGGTCAGGTGCAATGGCTAGCAAGATCTCTAGGTGAAAAACCAGCGGACCAGAATTTGTAGTATAATCTAGGTGGATCATTTCACGCCCTCCTGAGTGCGTTGCTAAACCCTAGAGGGAGACAGCAGCGGCTGCCACCAGAATTACATGCTGTGCGGATGTGTTGGGAGCGCAGTCTGCGGCACTCCCATACAGCAATTCCCTATGCTCCGGAAGTGCCAATAGCAGGTCTGAGACATGTGGTGGGGGGTGCGGGCCCTAAAAGGGATCAAGTGACTAGCTACACATAATATTACAGTACTAGGAGACTTGTACCTTAACGGAAAGTTACGTACCTTCGCCGAGCTGCGGGAGCAGTTTGATGTCCCCTCTGGCATGTTTCTTATGTATAACACGATTACTAGGATTATACAGAGGACATGGAAGTTGGGGTTTCACAAACCACCTATACATGAAGGTTGCAGAATTCTTTGTTCACAGGGGGAGGCAGGGGTGCAATATCAGCAATATACAAAGTGTTACACAAAGACACATCCGCTTCTTTGGACAAACTCAGATTGAAGTGGCAGACGGAATTGGGAACACCCATAGACGAGCGGAGATGGGCCAGGATCACTACACATATATATTCCGCAACTAGGAATGCTTGCTTTAAATTAACAAACCTCTATGTCTATCACAGAGCTTATCTTACCACCCTAAAAATTGCAAAGATGTATGCCACCGGAGGTGGGGGTTGTCTCAGATGCCCAGAACCGGAAGCTGGGTAAGAGCACATGTTATGGAATTGTCCACAAATAGTGCCTTATTGGGAGGAGATATTTAAGAACCTGGCCGCTGTTACGGACAGGAAACTGAGGCTATCTTCCTTGACGGCACTGTTGGGAGATTTTCCTTGCCCCTCTGCTAAAAAGACAACCAATAAATATATTGACCTAGCACTAATTTTGGCCAAAAGAGAAATTACGATCCATTGGAAGGACGCTGGTGGCCCCCACATGCAAAGATGTCAGAATGCAATCATAAAATGGGCAGAAGCAGAGGGAAATATATTACATCAAGAGGCAGCACAGGGGAGAGGGTCTAGGCACATGGCAAGACAGTGGAACACAATATTAGATTGCCTCATCACCCAGATGACACAATTTCAGACAGTTCACGAGTAACCTCGTGAGACTCCTTGCGAATCGCTATTTCCGACTCGCAAAACGAGATGCATGAAAAAGATCGCAATACCTAATTGCGATTTGGTGCGGAGTCGCACCGCAATTTGCTACCTCGCAAATTGCACAAGGGTGTGGTCCGGAGTCGCAAATTGCGACTGATTCGCAAATTGCACGCAGGTGCAAATAAAATAGGTAAAAACACACTTCCTGGTTCTGAGTGATGACATCAGAACCAGGAAGTACCTCCATGGAACAGGGAGGAGCCTACCTAGCACAAACAACAGAGTCACACCCTGCTGAGAGGAGCTACTACAACCATGGCATCTCAGGACAAGGAGACACCCAGTGCTGGCAGGAAAAGAAAACTGAAGTTTTCTGAGAAGGAGCTGGAGGTCCTACCAGAGGAGTGCTGCCTGCACCATAATGTCTTGTTTGGTAAGGCAGCAATGAGTGTCCCTGACACCCAAAATAAGAAAATCTGGCACGACATCCTTACCAATATTAATGCCATTGGAGTCAGCCATCGCACAATAGATGAGGTCCGCAAAAGGTGGTACGACCTCCAGTCCAGGACCAAGGAAAGGGTGGCTGAGCGTATGAGGGAGATGCATGGCACTGGAGAAGGACCATCTACAGTACCACCCCCTACAGCCATAGAGACCATGGTGGGACCACTCTGGAGCCGGAGGCAGTAATCGGAATTGGAGACCTTGACAGTTCAGCTCCAGAAACATGCAAAAGAAAGTACCAAAATTAACCTATTTACAACACTCTATGCATCATGCTTACAACCACAGTACACATAAGCATGCATCCTCCAGATTTGCTCCATGCCTATGTTGCAACCTATAGAACAGTGCATTATGGCCAATGTAGTACAGTAGTCCAAATTTTGTGAAATATTTATTCTGAGACATCAAACATATGTGAGGCACTGAGAGTGTATCCCCTGTGTCCCACAGGTCTCCCACAAGGACCCACCAAAAGCCCTACTGTGCAGGGAGATGAACCAGCCACACACAGCAGATGAGGCAGCCACAGAAACTGCCGGGAGTGCATGACTACACCACCCGTCCAACATGCACCAGAGAACATGGATGAGACTGATCTGGGTCTTGAGGCAGCCAACCTGACACCGGGCCACTGATGAGGGAGAGTCGGCCACATACAGCAATTCCCAGTGCATTCAGCGAGTGAGGAGGATGTCACAGATGAACAATTTTTAGGACTGGAGGTATCCTTACTGCAAAGTCACCGGCTGCAAAACAGACACATGCGGGTGATGAATAGGAACCTGAACAGACTACAGCAGACACTCTCCCAGGGTTTTGCCAATGTGGACAACCAGTTTACTGCTATGAACACAAACATGTCAAACCTTACAAGCTCCATAAATGACTTGGTCAGGGAAATGGTGGCAGATAGTGCACATGCAAGGCGCAGGGAGTGCAACACTGCTACCCGTTTGGACAGACTGAGTGTATCAATTGGGTGCCTTGCAACCACAACAACCTGCCTGTCAAGGCGCACAGTGAAGCTGCAGGTGGAACATGGCCATTTTGCTGGTGATGTGGCAAGAGGACTAGGGCGCATCAGCCATGGCGATACCCCTCAGAATAGCGAGGAGATCTCCAGTGTCAGCAGTGTATCTGCCTCTGATGCACAGATCCTGCTGAGTAGCAGTGCCCAGCAAGGATCAGGGGACCAACCTGGATTGGGCCATGGTGGCCGTAGTCGTAGGAGGCTGTGAGCTACCAATCTGTGTTTTGGCTGAGGCACATGAACTTAATGTGTCAGACATTACTTTTTGCTTTCTTCGTTCAGTTGAGTTGAGAATATTTTCGGCATTATATTCCTGACATTAAAGGGATAATTAGAAGTACTACACAACTGGGCTATGTGTGTCTTACATTAGTGAGTGTTGTCACGGTTGCCATGTACCTGCCAAAGTAGTGGGTTGCAATGTGGTTCCGTCTGTGTCTGCCCTCCATTGCGATGCTTCCATCCCCAGGCTGTCGGTGTGGTAGCTCTTGCTCCTCATCCTCCAAATCTGTATCGTCGGGGTGAGATATAGCCCACGTCTGGTGGCAATGTTGTGGAGGATGGCACAAGTTGCAACGATCTTGCATGCAGTTTCTGGTGCATACCGGAGTGCACCTCCACTTTTGTGCAGGCATCGGAAACATGACTTCAACAAGCCGAACGTCCTCTCTATGACAGCTCTGGTCCGCCGATGTTCTATGTTGTATCGCCTCTCATTCTGATTGCCAGGTGTTAGGTATGGGGTGAGCATGGTCTTAGGGCATATACACTGTCACCTCTGTGACAAAAGAGCCAAAATTAGCAGGGCATCACAGGGTTACGTAGTGACATGTATTTAAGGCATCAGAGTGTACTCGACAGTACCTAATAAATATCCTTTGGCAAACTCCCCACGTTCTAGGCGTTGGTGTATCCCACTGTGCCTGAATATGTATGCATCATGTGTACTCTCTGGATATTTAGCCACAATGTCAGTAATGACATTATGGGCATCACATGCCACCTGGATGTTTAGTGAGTGGGTACATTTCCTATTGCGGAACACATATTCCAGATTTGCTGGTGGGAAAATTGGTATATGTGTCCCGTCCACACACCCTATTAGATGGGGGAAGTTGGCAATTCTGTAAAAGTCCAACTTGGTGCTGTTAATTTCCACCTCATTCCTGTGATGGTATATATATCCGGACATGTGTGCCAGTATGGCATCTAGGAAACGTCTGAAGAATCTTAAGACAGCACTTTGGGATACCCCACCTGCCACTGCAATCACCCCCTGATTGCTAACCGAGGCCAAGAGGTGCAGTGAGCAGAGCACTTGCACATGTTTAGGGATGGAGCAGCACGCTTGGCGTTCAAGCTGAGGTTTCAGCAGTTCAATGATCTCTAAGATAACTGCGCTGCTCAGTCTGTATTTATCATAAATCTCATCCTCAGTTTGTTGAAATATTGTCTGCCTGGTTCGGTATATCCTCTCCTGTCTCTGCCTCTTCCTCCTCTGCTAGGCAGCCTGGACTCTCCTCCCCCATGCAATCATGTATAGTGCAGCCATTTTGAGAAACCCAGATGCCTTCTGAGTCTACTTTTATACTTTGGTTCTGGTTACCACCTGTTTGGAATCAGTGCTAATATGGGTGTGCAAAACAGGCTTTTTGCGGCTAGTCGCAATTTGCGATTGCCTTTTGCATTCGGTTTGCGACTCGCAATTTGTGGCTACGTAATTGCGAGTCGCAATTTTTGGGAGTCGGTAATGGGTCGCATCGCTGTTTGGAACTCCGAAATGGCATTGGTACATACCATTTTGTTTTTTGCGAAGTCGCAAATAGTGCTGCAATCCATTTGCAACTCGAAAAAGTTTCGTAAATCTGGCCCCAAGAAACTGGGAGTGGGCATAATATTTATTACAATCGCAAACGTTTGCAGGTATGAAATTTAACTCAATTTTATTCTGCTGAAAAAGAAAATGTCTTGTTGGAGGCTAATTCAAACAAAAATTTGTTTTTGGCGACATTTTATCTTCAAGCCAATTCTACTGCATGTATCTTGCCTGTATTTTGATGAGTTATGTCCCTGTTTTTTTATTTTCACACACAATACCATGGCATCAATTTCGCGAAATTATGCATAATTTTATGTAATTGCCACAAAATGATGTGATTTATTTTTGCAATTTTATTTACCCCTACATCACAACATTTAAAAAGACCCTACACTTAAAATGTCTCTATTTAAGCCATTACATGTAAAACATACATTACAATTTTCATGCCAACTAAATATTATGATACAGATTTCACGAAGGATATGAAATTGAGCTCACTAATTCAACCGGATGGCGACAAAATATACATTGAATAAACCTAATTTAAGAAACTTAAATCAGTATAAAATGAATCAGCTTTACAGAGCAACCACTTACTTAAGAAATACCTCTCATCCAAAACTGCAAACTGTTACACAATGCATATGTAACATCCATACCTTTTGCAGTTTTTCTAATCAAAATGGAGTTTATATAGACTGAAAATTGTATCTTTTCAAAGTTAAATAATTCTATTAACCCCTTCGCTGCCAGGTCTTTTCCCCCTCAGGTGTCAAGCCTTTTTTGGCTGTTGGGGCAGTTCATGCTTAGGCCTCATAACTTTTTGTCCACATAAGCTACCCACGCCAAATTTGCGTCCTTTTTTTCCAACATCCTAGGAATTCTTGAGGTATCCAGACTTTGTGGGTTCACCTGAGGGAGACCAAGAAATTAGCCAAAATACAGCGAAAATTTCATTTATTTTTTTAAATGGGAAAAAAGGGCTGCAGAAGAAGGCTTGTGTTTTTTTCCCCTGAAAATGGCATCAACAAAGGGTTTGCAGTGCTAAAATCACCATCTTCCCAGCTTTCAGGAACAGGCAGACTTAAATCAGAAACCCCAATTTTTCAACGTAATTTTGGCATTTTAATGGGACATACCCCATTTTTAAAAACATTTGTGCTTTTAGACTCCTTCCAGTTAGTGACAGAAATAGGTCTGAAACCAATGCTGTATGCCAGAAAGCTAAACATTTATGCAACGTAGATACAATTATGAATTCAGCAAGGGGTTATTTGTGTAGATCCTACAAGGGTCTCCTACAGAAAATAACAGCTGAAATAAAAGAATATTGAATTTGAGGTGAAAAAAACTGCAATTCTTCTCCACGTTTTACTCTGTAACTTTTTCCTGCAATGTCAGATTTTTGAAAGCAATATACCATTACGTCTGTTGGACTCTTCCGGTTGCGGGGATATATAGAGCTTGTAGGCTCATCAAAAACTCTAGGTACCCAGAGCCAATAAATGAGCTGCACTTTGCAATGGGTTTTCATTCATCCTGGGTATACAGTAATTCATTTGCTGAAATATAAAGAGTGAAAAATAGATATCAAGAAAACCTTTGTATTTCCAAAATGGGCACAAAATAAGGTATTGAGAAGCAGTGGTTATTTGTACATCTCTGAACTCCGGGGTGCCCGTACTAGCAAGTGAATTACAGGGCATTTCTCAAATAGACATCTTTTTTACACACTGTCTTGGGAAAGGAAAAAATGTAGAGAATGACAAGGGGCAATAACACTTGTTTTGTTATTCTTTGTTCCCCCAAGTCTCTCGTTAAAAATGGTACCTCACTTGTGTGGGTAGGCCAAATGCTCGGGACAGGAAACGCAACATGGACATATCACATTTTTAAATTGAAATCTGACATGTTTTTTGCAAAGTGCCTAGCTGTGGGGCTCTCACCAGGTTCTGTTACCCAGAATCCTTTGCAAACCTCAAAATTTGGCCCACAAAACACTATTTTCCTCACATTTCGGTGACAGAAAGTTCTGGAATCTGAGAGGAGCCACAAATTTCCTTCCACCCAGCGTTCCCCCAAGTCTCCCGATAAAAATTGTACTTTACTTGTGTGGGTAGGCCTAATGCCAATGACAGGAAATGCCCCAAAACACTATCTGGAAACATCAAAATTATCAAATACAAAACTACCTGTTTTTGCGGGGGTGGGGCACCTGCGTTTTTGGTCCTGGGCTCAGCAGCCATCTAGGGAAACCTACCAAACCCAGACATTTCTGAAAACTAGAAACCCGAGGGAGTCCAGGGAGGTGTGACTTGCGTGGATCCCCCAATGTTTTCTTACACAGAATCCTCAGCAGGTCTCAAATTTAGCTTAAAAAAATCACATTTTTCCCACATTTCTGTGTGGGATCACTGCACCGGTACAAATTTCCTACCACCCAACGTTCCCCTCAGTCTCCCGGTAAAAATGATACCTCACTTGTGTAGGTGGGCCAAGTGCCTGTGACAGCGAAGAGCCAAAAACATGTTGAAATTGAGGGGGAACCAAAGCGGGTCCAAAAGGGCAGTTTGAAAAAAAAAATTTTAGGCTGACAAGTGCAGCAGAATTTTTATCGGTATAGATGAGACAATGCTGGGTGGTAGGAATTTTTGGGAAAGATTTGTGATTTCCGGCAAAGTTGGAGGTTTGCAGGGCATTGTAGGTAAGAAAATAGCGTGGGGTGCATGTGAAACACACCACCCTGAAATCAACCAGATGTTTAGTTTTAAGATGTGTCTAGGTCTTGTAGATTTTTCTACATGGCAGTGTCCCAAAGTCCAAAAAGTGAAGCTCTCATCATTACAAGTGGGACGATTTTGAGAGTTACCAAGCTCTCATGGCCCAAATGTAAAACCAAAACCCAAAACCCAATATAATCATGGGGGCATAATCAGGCCCATACTGTTTGGTAGCCACTACTTTTTTTTTTTGTATTCCCTCGCATCTTGTAGACTTTCTGCCCCCCCCCCCCCGGGTTGTGGATCGGGTGTAATTGCCCCATCTGCCCACTGGTGGCCAGAACAACTTTGGCCCCATTTATTTGGGGTGTGGGTATGGCCATACCCCTTCCCTCTTATTTCGAAAAACAAATCTTCCCTTGCAATATTTCCCCCCCCCTTATGCTATGTAATATATAAAAAAAAAAACCTTAGGGGGTTATTCTAACTTTGGAGGAGGTGTTAATCCGTCCCAAAAGTGACGGAAAAGTGACGGATTTACCACCAGCGTATTACGAGTCCATTATATCCTATGGAACTCGTAATACGGCTGGTGGTATATCCGTCACTTTACCGTCACTTTTGGGACGGATTAACACTCCTCCAAAGTTAGAATAACCCCCTTAGTGTCTAGTGGTTTCTGCCCCCACTGGGGCAGAAATGGCCTAAAAATAATTCGCCCCCCAGGGAGTGACTCTTGCCTAAGGGGTCACTCCCCACATAAAAAAAAAAGTATCCCTAGTGTCTAGGGGTTTTCTGCCCCCCTGGGGCAGATTGGCTTAATTATATCAGGCCGATCTCCCCCCTAAAAATATTTTGCCCCTCCGGGGAGCAACCGTTTCTTAAGGGGCTGGTCCCCTTATGCGTTAGTATATAAAAAAAAAATCCCTGGTGTCTAGTGGCTTCTGCCCCCGGGGGGGGGGCAGGAATTGGCAAAAAAAATGTGGGCCCACCCCAGGTCCTTGCCTAAGAGGTTGCTCCCCACATATAAAAAATAAATAAAAAATGTAAAAAAAATAAACTATCCCTGGTGTCTACGGGTTTATGGTCTAAAAATATTTTGCCCTCCGCAGGGAGTGTCCCTAGCCCAAGGGGCTGCTCCCCTTATGTGTAAGTTGAAAAAAATAAAAATTCCCTGGTGTCTAGTGGTTTCTGCCACCCCTCGGGGCAGATCGGCCTAATTATATTAGGCCGATCTGCCCCGGGGGGGGGGGCAGAAATGGTCTAAAAATAATTTGCCCCCCCTGGGGAGCGACCCTTGCCTAAGGGGTCGCTCCCCACATATAAACCAAAAAAAATAATTATCCCTTGTATCTAGGGGTTTTCCGCCCCCCTGGGGGCAGAAATGGCCTAAAAATAACTTACCCCCTGTGGAGCAGCCCTTGCCCAAGGGGCCGTTCTCCTTATGCGTAAGTATAATTTTAAAAAAAATTCCCTGGTGTCTAGTGGTTTCTGCCCCCCAGGGGGGAAGAAATGGTCTAAAAACTATTTGGCCCCCACGGAGCGACCGTTGCCTAAGCGATCGCTCCCCACACATAAAAGAAAAAAATAAATAACAATTTTTTATCCCTGGTGTCTAGGAGTTTTCTGCCCCCCCACCCTCCAGGGGCACATCAGCCTAATTATATTAGGCCAATCTGTCCCCAGGAGGGCAGAACTGGCCTAAAACCTTATTTGCCCCCCTGGGGAGCAGCCCTTGCCCAAGGGGCCACTCCCCTCTTGACAATTACCCCCCCAAAAAAATGTCCTGGTGTCTAGTGGGCATTTCTGCTGCCCGATCGCATTGCAGCAGAAATGCTTGCAGAGACATGAAAGGAAAGGCTAAGCATTTCTCTTTCTGCATTGCGCTGGAAGCATGCTTCCAGCGCAAAGGGAGGTGACCTTTGATGAGGGTATCAGACGTCACTGGGGGGGGGGTCGGGTGGAAGGGGAAGTGATTCCCCTTCCAGCTTCCCCTTCCAGCCCTGCCCTCAGGGGACGCCCTCAGGGGGAGCACTAGAGCTTCCCCCGAGGGCCGGTACCTGGACGTAATGGTTACGTCCGTGGTGCCTGACCAGCACAGCCACAGTCGAAACTATTATGTCCATGGCAGGAAAGGGATTAATGTAGAGAATTTCCTAACCACCTAGGACACAGCCACCTTGAACATATGTAAGAAGGCAAATTTGCTTCATGCTGAGTTGAGCTCATGAGCAGCTGTTCGATATTTGCACTGGACCCAAGCACACTTTCGTCCCAGGTCAGAGATTTCAGTGTAACAGCCAATGTTCTTTATGACCTGTTTGAACATTACAGTGTTGTCAAAGAAGGCTAGATGGAAAAAGGTTGAATGGTAGTGTTGGTAGAAGAAATATTCCTCATAAATAATATTTTGGGCAAATCTAGCCACTTAGATATTTTGACCGGAAACCATAAACCAATAAAGGTATCAATTTAGCCTGGGTGAAGGATTTTCCAAGCAAAACGGCTTAACAGTTTTGATGCCAGCCATTTCAGGTGGAGAAGTGTAACGTAGACTCCATCCTTACATGTCACCATTGCTCACTTATGCATTAAAATTTGACAATATACTTACTTTGTGCCTTAATCATAATAATGTGTGTGAAGCATTTAAAAGTGTTAATGAAATGTAATCACTGTAGAGACTAGAAATGTATGCATCATCCCTGTCTCTAAGAACTGGGAGGACGTGGCGGACCGTTTCAACAACTGTATGAGAGAAGTCAATAGGTGGATGGGCTTTAACTGGCTTAAACTAAATGGTGACAAAACTGAAATTTTGTGCTTCGGTTCTGGCAAAGACTTATGGAGTTCACGTTGGTGGTGTCAGAGTGTGGAGTTCCTCCTGTGCCTATTGTGGCCACTAGAAATCTGGGTGTCATTTTTGACAATTGTCTCTCTTTTAAGTCGCACGTTAATCATGTTGTTAAAACCTGCTTCTGGACTCTAAGAATGTTGAAACAGATCTTTCCTTATCTATCAAGGGAGTGGAGTCACAGTTATTTTGGCATTGGTAATATCTAAATTGGATTATTGTAATGCCTTGATGCTCAATTTGGATAATGTTTTACTGAAAAAGCTTCAGCTTGTTCAGAACACAGCTGCTCATTTCACACTTAACCTCTCTCGCTTGACCTCTGCCAGTGGCAGCCTGAGACTACTACATTGGCTGCCAGTGGCAAAGCGTATCAGATTTAAAACTTTATGTCTGACCTATTTTTATTTTTATTTTATTTTTTTAATATTTTATTGGTTTTATATTTCATATATAAGTTACAAGCTATGCAATTGTCATCAACAGGATCCCATTTATCTGCGTGAAAAACATATAACAACCCAGTGCGGGAGGGGGGGTGATCGAGCCCGTTCGATGATGGCGTGCCGTACGTCGTGTTGTGCTTCCGCGGGGGTGCGCAGGAGGATTTGTGCTGCGCTTATTCAATCTGTGTATTTCCCGGTTCATGGGGGCTTATCATCATTTTTGGCCTCAAGTTTAGTTACCAATGTTTCCCAGGAGACACTCCCTGTGTGTTGTTGTCCCTCCCGCGCCAGCTTCTTTAGTAACTGGTATTCCGTGTGGGCCCAGCGTAGTGTTAGGGTGTACCAAGAGTTCCGATCGGGTGCGGTGGGCGCCTTCCAATGCGTAGCTATCAATCTTTTATACATCAAACAGGCTAGGTCTACAAATTGGTGCAAGTGTCTTTGTTTTTTAGATCTTGACCTCAGCCCCAATAGGCAAGACTTGGGGTCTACTGCCAGTACGAGCCCCGTTAGTTCAGAAATCCCCTGTACCAACCTTCATCCATGCTTTTTGTATGCTATGGCACTCCCAGACCATGTGATAGAAATGTGCTGACGGCGCTTTACATCTAGGGCATGTCGGTTCAGAGTCGGGGAACATTCGCTTTATCCTAGCAGGGGACAAGTATGTTTGATGTGTGAAGTTGAACTGGGTGTACCTGAATCTGGGGTTCCTTGACACTCCTCGGGCACGATACAGAGCTTTCGGCCACTCGGCTTGTGAAATCGGGTCAGGGAGAACGGCGTTCCATCTCTCCTTAGCTCTCTCCGCATGCGTCTCAGGGGGTTTATTAAGGATTTTGTACAGACTTGATGTTACTTTTATTTGGGCATCATATTGTAAGATATGATGAATTACAGGGGAGGAATCTGGTTCTGTGGTACCTGCCCCCCACGTTTTCTTAATTGCGTGGCATATGGCGTGGTATGCCAGAAATTGGCCGGGGCTTACCTCGGTGAGGGCCTGTAAGGCCTCGAACGACATTAGCTTGCCGTCTTCAAAGCAGTCGCCCACTGTATGCACTCCTGCCTCTGTCCACGCTGTCCACGCTTGCGTACCGGCCCCGGTCCACCCCAGGAGTTGATCCAACGGAATGTACGGGGAGTAGGGGAGCTTGTTACCCCCACTTTGCACATATTTAGCCCAGCACGCGTGCGCCACTGCCAGCAATGGATTTACAGATTCCTCCTTGGGACGTTTGGATGCCAGCCACTTTAACAGGGGGGTTCCTTTTAACCAGATCTCCAGCCACACGGACTCTGCCAGCGCCGGTCTATGGATCCAATTCTGAACCCACTGCAGCTGTGTGGCTGCATAGTACCGTTCGAAGTTGGGGGCTCCCAGGCCACCCACGTCCACTGGTCGTTGCAGCGTGGTTAGGGCCACCCGCGGCCTGCCCCCGCCCCAGATGAGTTGCAGCAGCGCTGTATACAAATTGCCAAAGAAGCTTTTGGGGATAATGACCGGTAAGGCCGCGAAGTAGTATAGCAGCCTGGGCAGAATCAGCACATTCGCGATCGCCAACTTCCCTGGTGGCGAGAGCGGTAGCTTGTTCCAAAACTGCAGCGAGCCTTTTATGGAGGCCAGCGCCCTTCCCAGATTCCCATCTCTGAGATCTTCAATGTTATGGTATATGTTTATCCTGAGGTATTTGAACGTTTCAAAGCACCATTTCAGATGCCCCAGCGGGGGAGCCCCTTGTCTTTCGGGTAGCCACTTTACTAGCGGAAACGCACATGACTTTTCCCAGTTTACCACTAGGCCTGACAGGTCTCTGAACTCCGCCAATAAAGATATTACTGAGGGGACAGCCTCATAGCCTTTCCGGATATTTATTAGGGCAGCATCTGCATATAGCGAGATTGTATGGTGGACCCCGTTCCTGAGTATTCCCCAGCTGCGTTCCATGGAGCGTACTCTTGCCGCTAGTGGTTCCATTGCTATTGCAAACAATAGCTGGGATAGTGGGCAGCCCTGTCTCGTGCCCCTAGTGATCAAAAAACTGTCGGAAATTACCTCGCCCGTCTTCACCCTGGCTTGTGGGCTGCAGTACAGTGTCCGGACCCAGCGTATGTAGTTGGGGCCAATTCCCTTGCAACGTATTGTGGTCAGCAGAAAGTCCCACTCCAGCGTGTCGAATGCCTTTCCAATATCCAGCGAGAGCACCATTTCTTCGTATGCATCTGGGGGGTGTCTCCCATTATGCTCAATAATCTACGGATATTCAAGAAGGTGTTACGCATTGGTATAAAGCCGTTTTGGTCGTCGTGTATTATGGTGTGCATGATTGGGGCTAGTCTGTTCGCCAATATTTTGCCTGGTATTTTGCAGTCTAAGTTTAGGAGCGATAACGGTCTGTAGGATTTGACATCTGTGGGGTCGCGGCCCTGTTTGGGGAGCACCACTATCATGGCTTCTCTCTGGGATGTGGGCAGGTATTCATTAGTCCACGCTTCTTCGAACACCTTCAGCAGGTGGGGCTTTAGGCAGGACGAATAGGCAGTGTAGTACTCCAACGGGAGGCCATCTGTGCCAGGCGCTTTATTCCTGGGCATCTGCGCTAGGGCTAATTCTATTTCTCCCATTGTCAGGGGAGCTTCTATTGTTTCCCTGTCAGTTTGCGCTAACTGCAGCAGGAAGGAGCCCGTGAGAAAGGACTCGAGTTGCGGAGAGGTGCATGAGGTGCGTTTGGTATATAAGTTTGAGTAATATTCTCTAAACGTTCCATTTATCTCAGCTTGTGTGGTGGCCATACCGTGTGCGTCGACACGTATGGCCCCAATTGGGGATTGCTGTCTATCCTCACGTAGCAGCCACGCCAGTATTCTGCTTGATCTATCCCCTTCTCTTTGCAGACGCATTAGATGATAGTTATAATCGTGACAACGGAGTTTGCTGTCAGCGTAGTTATATTTTGAGCGCCTTTCTTTTAGGACTGTGTGGGGGATTTCCCCTCACGCTACTGCTGTTTCTGCCGCTCTGAGATCCTTTTCTAATTTGCCGATTTCCGCCTGTAAAGTGCGTCTTACTCCCCACGTGGAGGATATGCATAGTCCGTGGACCACTGCCTTGTGGGCATCCCACTCTATGGCACGTGATGTTGCGGTCATGGCATTTGTTTCCCAGTACTGGCTTAATGTGGATTTCAGTGTTTTGGCGAATGCCTGGTCTTGTAGGACTTCCACTTGTAGTCGCCATGTGGGGATCGCCTGGTGTGTCCTACCCCAGTTCAGTGTTACTATCAGTGGTGCATGGTCCGACAGTGTCTTCGCTAGGTACTCTGCCTCTCTGACCAGTGCTCCTATGTCCTGGGTGCCCCATATTATATCTATTCTAGTGTAGGTTTTGTGTGGGGCTGAGTAGAATAAGTATTCCCTCTGTTGAGGATGCCCTAAGCGCCATATGTCGTATAGCCTCATATCGCCTGCCCATTCCTGCAAGGGGCCTGGGGTTTTCCTATTTACTATTGAGCTCGTCTGGGCGTGGGATCTGTCCAGTGTCGCAGTTGGAGTGTGTGAGAAAGTAGCCTCTTTCTAGCCTTGTTACCCCCACTTTTGGCCTGTTTGTGAGTGTATGTCAGGGTGTTTTCACTGTCTCACTGGGATCCTGCTAGCCAGGGCCCAGTGCTCATAGTGAAAACCCTATGTTTTCAGTATGTTTGTTATGTGTCACTGGGACCCTGCTAGTCAGGACCCCAGTGCTCATAAGTTTGTGGCCTATATGTATGTGTTCCCTGTGTGGTGCCTAACTGTCTCACTGAGGCTCTGCTAACCAGAACCTCAGTGGTTATGCTCTCTCATTTCTTTCAAATTGTCACTAACAGGCTAGTGACCAATTTTACCAATTTATATTGGCTTACTGGAACACCCTTATAATTCCCTAGTATATGGTACTGAGGTACCCAGGGTATTGGGGTTCCAGGAGATCCCTATGGGCTGCAGCATTTCTTTTGCCACCCATAGGGAGCTCTGACAATTCTTACACAGGCCTGCCACTGCAGCCTGAGTGAAATAACGTCCACGTTATTTCACAGCCATTTTACACTGCACTTAAGCAACTTATAAGTCACCTATATGTCTAACCTTTACCTGGTAAAGGTTAGGTGCAAAGTTACTTAGTGTGTGGCACCCTGGCACTAGCCAAGGTGCCCCCACATTGTTCAGGGCCAATTCCCCGGACTTTGTGAGTGCGGGGACACCATTACACGCGTGCACTACATATAGGTCACTACCTATATGTAGCTTCACAATGGTAACTCCGAATATGGCCATGTAACATGTCTATGATCATGGAATTGCCCCCTCTATGCCATCCTGGCATAGTTGGCACAATCCTATGATCCCACAGGTCTGTAGCTCAGACCTGTGTACTGCCAAACTGCCTTTCCCGGGGTTTCACTGCAGCTGCTGCTGCTGCCAACCCCTCAGACAGGTTTCTGCCCTCCTGGGGTCCAGCCAGGCTTGGCTCAGGATGGCAGAACAAAGGACTTCCTCTGAGAGAGGGTGTTACACCCTCCCCCTTTGGAAAATGGTGTGAAGGCAGGGGAGGAGTAGCCTCCCCCAGCCTCTGGAAATGCTTTCATGGGCACACATGGTGCCCATTTCTGCATAAGCCACTCTACACCGGTTCAGGGACCCCTTAGCCCTGCTCTGGCGCGAAACTGGACAAAGGAAAGGGGAGTGACCACTCCCCTGACCTGCACCTCCCCTGGGAGGTGTCCAGAGCTCCTCCAGTGTGCTCCAGACCTCTGCCATCTTGGAAACAGAGGTGCTGCTGGCACACTGGACTGCTCTGAGTGGCCAGTGCCACCAGTTGACGTCAGAGACTCCTTCTGATAGGCTCCTTTAGGTGTTGCTAGCCTATCCTCTCTCCTAGGTAGCCAAACCCTCTTTTCTGGCTATTTAGGGTCTCTGTCTCTTGGGATTCCTTAGATAACGAATGCAAGAGCTCATCCGAGTTCCTCTGCATCTCTCTCTTCACCTTCTACCAAGGAATCGACTGCTGACCGCGCTGGAAGCCTGCAAAACTGCAACAAAGTAGCAAAGACGACTACTGCAACTCTGTAACGCTGATCCTGCCGCCTTCTCGACTGTTTTCCTGGTGGTGCATGCTGTGGGGGTAGTCTGCCTCCTCTCTGCACTAGAAGCTCCGAAGAAATCTCCAGTGGGTCGACGGAATCGTCCCCCTGCAACCGCAGGCACCAAAGAACTGCATCACCGGTACCCTGGGTCTCCTCTCAGCACGACGAGCAAGGTCCCTTGAATCCAGCAACTGTGTCCAAGTGACTCCCACAGTCCAGTGACTCTTCAGTCTAAGTTTGGTGGAGGTAAGTCCTTGCCTCCCCACGCCAGACTGCATTGCTGGGTACCACGACTTTTGCAGCTACTCCGGCCTCCGTGCACTTCCGGCGGAAATCCTTTGTGCACAGTCCAGCCTGGGTCCACAGCACTCTAACCTGCATTGCACGACCTCCTAAGTTGTTCTCCGGCGACGTGGGACTCCTTTGTGCGACTTCGGGTGAGCACCGTTTCACGCATCCTCAAGTGCCTGTTTCTGGCACTTCTCCGGGTGCTGCCTGCTGCTGAGAGGGCTCCTTGTCTTGCTCGACGCCCCCTCTGTCCCCTGACACAATTGGCGACATCCTGGTCCCTTCTGGGCCACAGCAGCATCCAAAAACCTTTACCGCACGATTTGCAGCTAGCAAGGCTTGTTGGCGGTCTTTCGGCGGGAAAACACTTCTGCACGACTTTCCTCGGCGTAAGGGATCCGTCAACCAAAGGGGAAGTCTCTAGCCCTTGTCGTTCCTGCAGAAACCTCAGCTTCTACTGTCCAGTAGCAGCTTCTTTGCACCAACAGCTGGCATTTCCTGGGCATCTGCCCATCTCCGACTTGCTTGTGACTTTTGGACTTGGTCCCCTTGTTCCACAGGTACCCTCGACTGGAAATCCATCGTTGTTGCATTGTTGGTTTGTGTCTTTCCTACAGAATTCCCCTATCACGACTTATTTGTCCTTTGGGGAACTTTAGTGCACTTTGCACTCACTTTTCAGGGTCTTGGGGTGGGCTATTTTTCTAACCCTTACTATTTTCTAATAGTCCCAGCGACCCTCTACAAGGTCACATAGGTTTGGGGTCCATTCGTGGTTCACATTCCACTTTTGGAGTATATGGTTTGTGTTGCCCCTATCCCTATGTGTCCCCATTGCATCCTATTGTAACTATACATTGTTTACACTGTTTTCTAAGACTATACTGCATATTTTTGGTATTGTGTACATATATCTTGTGTATATTTGCTATCCTCATACTGAGGGTACTCACTGAGATACTTTTGGCATATTGTCATAAAAATAAAGTACCTTTATTTTTAGTATATCTGTGTATTGTGTTTTCTTATGATATTGTGCATATGACACTTGTGGTACTGTAGGAGCTTCGCTCGTCTCCTAGTTCAGCCTAAGCTGCTCTGCTAAGCTACCATTATCTATCAGCATATGCTGCTAGACACCCTATACACTAATAAGGGATAACTGGGCCTGGTGCAAGGTGCAAGTACCCCTTGGTACTCACTACAAGCCAGTCCAGCCTCCTACAGAGTGCTATTGGATTTGTCAATAGTGTCGGTGTGAGAGAGCCCAGGAAACCCACAATCCCGCTATTTGGAGCGTATATGCCGACTACACCTAACTGTCTGCCGTCCAGCCGGCCTTCCATTACCACGTATCTACCTCCTTGGTCTATTTTGTGTGCCGATAGGAGGAATGGGACCCCGGCTGCGATCCAGATCAGTACCTCCCTCGCGAAAGCTGAGTACGTAGTGCCTATCAGCTGGCCCCCCATCTCGCGCGCAACTCCCGCAGGTCCGCCTCTAGCATGTGCGTCTCTTGTAAGATGGTAATGTGTACTCCTAGACGCCTAAGGCGTGCGTGTACTCTGGTCCGTTTACTCAGCGCTCCCAGGCCCCTCACATTCCATGTTACTATGGCAAACTGTTTTTGTTATTTCTCCCGTGAGGCGCCATAAGGGTTTCTGGGATATATCTCTGTGCTTGGATTCCTGTCCTTGAGCTTGGCCCTCCTGGTCACTGCCCCTCTGACAGAGCTGTTTGTTAAGAGGGGCGTGTGCAGCTGTTTTCCTTGTGTTTTGAGTGTATCCGGCGCGTGCATTTTTACTAAACTACTAACCCCAACCACCCCAGATGGATCCCCAACCCTTCTAACAACTTGTGTGAAACTACTAAACCCGTGAGTGTGTGAAAAAACCCGTATCCGATTGGATTTCCGTGGTGGAGTAATCATATCTACCAGATGTGGCTCTTTTACGGGGCTCACATCTTTCCACAGACTGAGTCTGCTAATACCGTTGGGCGCCCCCAGGAAGTGAGACTGCTCCGCATTCCGCCCCCGCACCCCCGCACCACTCCCCGAGGTGCCCCGCATCAGTTAGCTATACATTTATACCAAAGATACTCATTGCTGGAGGCGCCTTCGTCTCGGCCCTCGCCGGCGCCCCGGTGCCCCCAGTGGCTCCATAGTTCAGCCAATGTTGGTGCCAACGGTCCGGCGGAGCAGTTGAGTGGGTTTAAAGTTCGTCCGCGGATCTAGGGGTGATCCTCGGCCCACCTAGCTCTCCTGTTATTGTGGATACGGAGCTGGTGGTGTCAGAGTCCGTGCCCATCTCATGGGGGTTTCCTAGCCGTCGCGAAGTTGCTTTGCATGAGCAAGGGAGTCTCTTTCAGTACTCTTGCTCTTTCTTCTACCACTTGTTGGTCGTTGGGTTGGCCCCTGGTGCGCCTCCTGGTCCGTTTTCTTGAACCAGAGGTTTGCCATTCCTCATCTCCTTCGCGTCTTCCCGGGGGCGGGCGAGGCCCTTGGCGTGCAGCCATGTCCAAGCATCCTCAGGAGTGGTGAATATGTGGGTGCGGTCCTCCGATACCACCCTTAGTTTCGCAGGGAATAGCAAGGCGTACTTTATGTTGTGTTCACGCAGGCGCTGTTTGATTTTGACATAGGAGTTACGGTGACTCTGCACCTCCTGTGTAAAGTCCGGGTAAGCATTCATGGTTGAGTCCTCGTACTTATATGGGCCTTTGTTGCGGAACTGTTGCAATATTGCGTCTCGGTCCCTGTAGTTTAGGAATCTAGTGATCAATGGTCTAGGCGATTGGCCTGGGGCCGGGGGTCTGCCCGGGACCTCCTTGATAAGCCATTGTTCCAGGGATATTTCCGAGTCTGGTAGCCGCATATTTTCTGGAAACCCCAGGAAGCGCACGTTGTTGCGACACGCCCTGCTCTCCATCTCCTCCGATCTCCTCCAGAGCACTTTCAGCTCTGCGTCTATGCGCTGGTTCTGTTTTTGATTGTCTTGAGCCGTGGGGGTTAGAACGGATAGCCCTTCTTCAGCCGTTTTCACTCTTTCCGCTAAATTACGGTGGTCCACTCGTAAGAGATTCAGGTCTTGTGAGACTGCATCTATTCTGTTTTCCAAGGAGGATTTAGTGTCCATGATCGCCTGTAGTACTTTCTCAAACTGTGCAGAATGCGACATGAGGGTGTTTTCCAATGACTGTAGGGACAGGTTTGTCTGCTGGTCAATGGGTGTTGTTCCAAGAGTATTGCGGTCCAAGTTCTTGGATGATTTGGCCCTGCCAGCCATTGTGACTGTCTAGAAATTACCTTGTGGGATGTTGTTGTGCTCGGCTTGGCGCTATCCTCTCGGCGGGCTAGCCTTTTGACTGTTGTTCTCGGTATGGTGTGTACTTTTTACAGTCCTGGTATGGCGTTAGTTAGTAGAGCTAGGAAGGAGCTTATTCTTAGCTTTTGAGTGCCCAGAGCATGCGGCTATATACTCGCGGGACTGTGCGGTGGCCTCCAGTGCGCCCGTCGTTCTCGGCGTTAGGTCGCCCGAGGCAAAGTGTTGCACCCCTTGCAGGGATGAGTCCTGTATGTGTTAAATTAGGATGGTGGTTCCCCCATGGGTAGCGACGGGGCCAGGCAGCAGTAGCGCCCCCAGAGAGGAGGGGGGGGTGCGGCAGAGAAGGGGAGCACAACAGGGCGAGTTACTGGAGGGGAGCGGGTGTTGGCCCCCAGGCGGGCTCCACGTTCATTCGTGCAGTTGCTGGCAGAGATCCAAGGGAGCAAAGGGAAGCCAGTTTCCTCCTTCTCGCGGCTGATCAATGGGACCCAGGCGTGGGCCCTCCGCTCACCGACGCGCGAATCAGCCCTTCGGGGCGAGGTCAGTGGTGCCCCTGTGCAGAACTCTGGTAGTGAGTCACCCCCGAGTTCAGGTGGCATGTGACACCATTTTGGAGCCGCACGGCGGCAGAGGAAGGAGCGTGGGGGGGGTATTGTTAGTGGTTCCCCACCGCGTGAGCCGAACCTCCCCCAGCAGGCCTCCCCCTCACCTCAGTGTCTCACGGTAGCTGCCTCAGCACTTTTCCTGGGCCCACCCTGGGCCGAGATCCACAGCGCGTCTCGCCTGCGCGCAGGCGAGTCTGCCCGGTCCAATGGAGGGCTTGTTCCTCCACCGCCGCAGCTCGACTCGATCCGGCATTGTGGACCACGCCTGGGCCCTCATCGTCGCCCACCGCGGGCGCCTTTCGCGTTGCGGGAGCGCCGATCACTGCTCCCGAGTTCTGGTTCCGGTGCGGCGGGTCCCACCCGGTAAGCGAGGGCGGAGGCTCATGCCCCCGGCACCTCTGGCTGTCCAATAAGCCAGGTGGGCACGGGCGCCGTCTAAAGGAGGCGCGCTTGGGTCCGCCGGCACGGCACCCCCTCCCAGCTGTCTCGGCCGGGTCAGGGTCCACGCCCCGCGACTCCTGGCCCCGCGGGCAGTCTCCGGCGTCGCGGCCTCAGTCCGGCCGGCACGCAGCCCCCGCAAGACGCTCCGGCGCGCCCCGGGTAGTCCGCCACTCCCGATCTGTACCTAGGGTTCCGGGGGGTGCCCTACAGGATGTTTTTGGCGAGCCCTGGACGGATCGCTCATTTCAGGCCTCCATCCCGGCCGCCATTTTGGCTCCTCCCCCCCTTTATGTCTGACCTATAAGGCAGTGCATGGTAGAGGATCTGAATACGTATCCCGTATCCTCAAGATTGCATTGGCACAGACCCAGCCGGCAACTTAGATCTGCGTGCTCTCACAAGACAACATGGATGCTGCTGGCACTTGACCTTGGCTAGACTACTTTCATGGTTTACCATCTCATTTAGCTGAACTCTTGTAAAATTAAAAGTGGCAGCTCCCTCCACAGCCACCATACCTAAGTTCCATGCACCACAATATTTGTGTCTTTAATTAAAGATCAATAATATTGTCTTTGCCAGGTTCACAACAAACGTCTTAGTGGAATTTTATAACTGTAGTTCAACTAAAGTAATTTGCAGTCCAATGTCTGGTCGAGATATGTTGTTTCATCTGTATACTACAGCAATTGGGAATGATAATCCCCCAGGGTAAGTGTGAATGACTTAATTATCCAAGTTCCATCAGGGAGAGCGTAACTTGGTATATGCATAATTAAACACATTTATTAAAAAATGGAAATTACACTGCTACATAATGTGTGCACCTTTATCATGTTATTTGCAGTAGATTACCTCACTTAGCTATTATAAGCAGAACTTGAATTAACATGTTGTAGTGGATTAAGTTAGCCTATAACAAAGTCATTTTGAATGTTGTGTTTGCAAGTTTTAGGCAAAGAGGCCTGCACTTTTTCTTTGTAGTTGTAGCATGTTATGTTTTCTTCTCCTTGCATATACTGTGTCTTTCCAGAGCTTCTACTAGCTAGCAAATAGTTGTTTTATTATATATTAGATGACTGATAGTGATGTTCCCATCGAGAGAAGATGATGCAGGAATGGGGGACTCGTGGGAAGAGCTGATTGTACCCAATAGTCTGTCTAGTGTAACAATTCAAGGACACAACCATGGATGGACCATTGTAATAACATGAGAAAGAGTGGAGGTTACCTGCTCCCAGAGTCCAAAAGAAGACCATTGGCTCTTGCGAGTGAGAATGAAATGAACTGTTTCAATTAATGATTTTGTTGTGGTTCTCAGCAAGTAGTTTCCCTGCCTGCGTTCCGGCCATATTGTTTCCTTGGCTAGGCGCTGTGGTGGGACTTCGTACAGAGTGCATTTATGTCAAGTGGGACCTCAGGACAGTGTCCAGCATTCACAGCCTCCCACAGCGTGGGTTCTCAGCAAGCGGTTTCCCTGCCTGCATTCCAGCCGCAGTTTCCTGGGCTAGGCTCTGAGGTAGGACTTCATCCCCCACCATGCATTGAGGCCAGATGGGACCTCAGAACAGTGTCTTGATCTCTAAAGTACTCAGTCTCCTGGACTGCAGGACATGCCCGGTCAAAGACTGGGCCGAGAGCGGGCCCGTTTGCACTCATCCATGTCCAGGCATGGCTGAGCTGGGTCACCACTCCTGCCCAGCTTTTTTCACCAACTGGTACCACTCTAGTGTGATGGAACTGCCGACCTTTCAGTAATGTTTTATATAAGTATCTCCTTGCCATAAAATGGGGAACAAGAAGGCCACTGAGCTGAGCAGGGGGTTGGGAAAGAAACCCAAACCAGCTATAAAACATGTTGCAGAGAATTGCACATTATCCTATATTGACAACCTAACTGAAGAGGTTGAAGATTTACTATCCCAGGCAAAGGACAAGTAGTGAGCGAGTGTGCCAAATCTAAAATAACATACATTTTATCAAATGATGCCCATAAGTCTGATGATGGTTCTACAAATTTAACCCAGGAGATGGGAGCCTAAAACATTCTGGATAGTAGTAGTGTGGTGCCTCCGCTCTCACCCCAGCTTGCGTCACCTATCTGCACACCACCCTGAGTCGGGCAGTTGGACAATCATTCAGATCACATCTCTAACATATCTTGTTCAAACCATTATGCCATTTTGTCTGACCTGCCTCTTGAAACAAATTTGCCAATCGGCTTCTCCTCTGACACTGCCCTGATTGAAATAGCACCTTCCACACTAGGAGGACAAGAGACCTGGGCAAGTTAGCTGTGCTTCTTACCACCTTATTAAACAAAATTGCAGACATGAAGGCCCTTATGAAGTTAACCAATGTAAAAGTAAAAGAACTATCTGAGAAGAATGTAAACCTCACAAAAAACTTATGACTGTTCTAGAAGGTCCACTATGTTACAATATTGCTGCCATGCTTGTGGGCAATCTCTTATTTTAACAGGGACAAAAAGCCCTGTGTCTCGGCTCCACTCTGAGGTTTCTCATGTAGTGGAAGCTGAACCCATAATGGCCAATGGATTGGGAGGGCTGGTTCAAACCCTTTTATTCATTGTGAGATCCCTCTCCAGCTAACGGGTTTGTGTCAAAACAAGGAATCTATTGTACTTTGCCATCTTCCTGTGACAATCAAACTAGGCCTTTCCCTATTATCACTTCAATTTCTCCAAAACCATCAGGACCACCTACAATAAGATGCCAGATGGGAAAGCAGTGAGGTGTCACTAGAAGAGTTGTAGTACTCTGAGCCGGGCAGATTAAAGCAAGAGTACTCGGTATGTGTAAGACAGCATTTCAAGGGCTGCCTCATAGCCTGGAATTTGTCATCAGTAAGGGACAGACTATGCAACATTTTCTCCATAGCCATGATATGCCATAGTCGAGTAAACCACTGAGCCAGAGAGGGTGCTGTTTGCTTCCTTGCTATAGCTATAGGTTGCCTGGCTGTGTGCATTACGTGGCTTAGGACTTCCTTCCAGAAGGTGGCACTCAGTGCACAATTCCACATATGTGAAATAAGTCACCCCGCTCCAAGACACATCTCCAGCAGGAGTCCGAGGTGCCCAGGTACATGAGCACCAGCCGTGCAGGAGGATAGTACCATTGGTACATGAGCTTGCAGGCAGTTTCTCTGAGAGACAGACTGCGGTATGTTTTAGTGATGTCCCGCCATGATCTTTTCCATTGTTTGGGAGAGATCTCGTCAGTTGGGGCTACAACCCACTGGCACTGACAGTAATAAGTTTGCTGAGGTGTAGAGTGTTGCAGAACCCGATAGGTGTTGGAGATTAGCCCCCGGAATCCATTGTCTGTCCTGACGAGCATTTCAAAGGAAGTGTATGGGCGGTTTATGACAGGGTATAAGGCCAAATGTATAAGCTGAAGATATTGCAAGCGCACCGCAGCAGGCAGACGATAGTCCTTTTGACATTGCTGGAACATTTTTATGGTATCTCCCTAAAAAAGGTCGCGTAGGGTTATACATTTGCCATCTGTCCAGGCCCCAAAGGTGCACGGAACTGGAGCCTGGGGGAAACGCAGGATTGCATGCCAAGGGAGTGTTGGGTGATGGGAAAGTGGTCAGGCCCCTGGATTCCATAAACCTATCCCACCTACCCCACACGCCTAGGAACGTCCGAGTCGGGTTTGCTAAATACCACTGCGGGGATGAGCTTGTCGTGGAAGCCACGCCAAGTCCCACAAGGGGCGGCATGCCACAAGCCCTATCCATATGGAACCAATGGCTCTCGCTCTCCCTCTCAGTCCATGCCGAGACATATCATAGGTGCTCTGCTGCATAATGGTCCACAAAATTAATCGCAACCCAAGCCGCCCCTATCCCAGTGCTGCATTAGGAGAGAGTTGGCGAGGCAGGGAGCCCTCCCGCCCAAAATAAAGGCTTGCAGGTCATGTTGGAGCCTCAGTATGTCATCTTGGGAGATTGATGTAGGGAGAGATTGAAACAGGTGCAGCACCCACGGGATTACATTCATTTTCACTACGTTTATGTGTCCCAACCATGATATGTGAACTGGCTTCCATCCTCTGAGGTCCTCAAGGAGCGCCCGCCTGAGTTTTGGCCAGTTTGTGCTGGTCCACATTTTCATCATGGGCGTGAGTTAGATCCCCAGATATTTTATCTTACCTGGGGCCCAGCAAAAAGGCACCAGATCTTGTAGCTCCCAAACATCTGACTCTGAGATGATGATGTTCAAGATCTGTGATTTAGAGGGGTTCACTTTGAATCCGGAAACAACAGCGAATTCTGCTAGGTAGGCTACCATTGCCGGTATCGAAGTGTCCGGCCGGGTTAATGTTAAGAGAAGGTCATCAGTGAACAAGTTGATTTTATGCTCTTGCCCCCCAAATGGTATTCCCTCGATCCATTTGCTACCGCCTATCACAATGGCCAAAGACTCCACCGCTAGGGCAAATAAGAGCGGTGAAAGGGGACACCACTGCAAGGTGCCACGTCCAATATTGATGGGATCTGTGAGTCTTCTGTTCACCCAAATAGTAGCCGTTTGGGACACGAAGGACACCATAATTTTGGAGATCATATCTGGGCCCAGCCCCACCCTCACTAAAACAGAGCACAGAAACCTCCAGTCAACCCTATCAAATGCCTTCTCCGCATTCAGCGAGAGAAGGCATACAGGGATTGTGTGCTGACTGGCTTTCTCAGTCAGATGTGCCACCCTGTGGATGTTGTCCGCTCCCTGCCGGCACCAAATTAAGCCCACTTGGTCAGGGTCTATGAGGCCAGGCATATATCTCTCAAGTCTAGTCGCTAGTATCTTTGTGTAGATTTTAGCATCAGTGTTGAGCAGTACAATAAGGTGGCAAGAGGCACACTGGGTAGGGTCCTTGTCTGGCTTGGGGATGATCATGATCTCCACGCCTGCCATTGTGGGGTTGAGCCCCGTGTCCTCTGAAAAAGTATTGTATTGCTTTAGCAGGTGAGCCTCTATGTCAGAAAGAAACAGCCAGTAGAAGGTTACCAGCAGGCCATCCGGCCCCGGTGCTTTGCCTATAGGAAGCACTCGCAGCATCGGGCAAATCTCTTCTGCTGAGACAAAGAATTCTAAGGCTCTCTATGGGCGGGCTCCAGTGGGGCCAGTCACAGTCACCCAGATATGCGTCGATCTGCTCCTGTGATGTTGTGTCACTACCATAAAGGGTCTGGTAATAGGTGCGGAGCTCATTCCGTTTGTCCCTTTCTGTAACTGGCCAAAATCCATCCACTTTCAGGATAAGTACCAACCAACGAATGGCCCAGTCCTGAAGCAGACCACCACCAGGACCACCATTAGGCATCAGAGCGGCGGTCCTTGCCACTGGAGCCCAGGCCGGACTACGAAGGTGGATTGTTCATGTTCCGCAGATGCTGTATAATGTCTCTCTTTGTGTCCTGTGAGGACGTCACCATCCAACTTCACTCCCCTGTAGTCCAGGTGAGTATCAGAAGATCGCTGATTGAGTTCTCTCGCTGAGAAGAGGTCCCGGCTTCCTCGCACCTAGGGAGGCTCAGTAGCTGTTTCACCTTAACAAGCAAGCGGAGTGCACGTCTCTTACCCTCCCATTCAAAGATTAGGGCAAAAGGATGACCCCATTGGTATTTGTAATTTAATGTTCAAAGCTTGTCAGTTACCGCTTGACGTCCTTGCATCTCCTTAAAGTGGTGATGGCAAGGTCTTGATATACTTGAATCTTGTGACCCTGGTACCCTAGGTCAGTGCTGTTGCGCTGCCTGGACGATGGCCTCTTTTTCTATGTAACAGTGTACTCAAGCCAGGATGTCGGGTGCGGCATTGGTGCGCCCCGGTATTGTCACCACTTGATGGGCTCTGTTAACTAATGGCAGTGGCCATGAGGGGTCCTTTCTGACTGCACATAAGAGAGCTACTGTGTAGGCCATAATGTCTGTCCCTTCCTCACCCCTGGCACCCCTCGTACTTGGACATTATTTCGGGGGCTTCTGTTCCCTAAATCTTCCTGCTGGGGCTCAATATGCTGCTCTTCCAATGTCTCCATGAGCCTCCAGAGCTTTTCTTGATCTTCTGCTTGTGCATCTACAGTGCGCTCATGGTCGTCAACCCTCTCTTCAACCCCAGTCACCTCTTTCTGGACTTCTCAGATGCAGGATTTGAGGTCGTCTTTGAGGGATTTCTGTCCTTATTTCTTGGAGGAAGGGGTTCATATAGTCCTGCGTTATGGGCGTGTGGGGCCTGCCATCTCCAGCACCCGCTGGAGTGTGCTTTTTGCTTCCATAGTGGCACCTGGGGGCTTGGTCCACAGGGCGGGAATGGGGTTCTGCTTGGGAGCCTTAGTGCGTGGCATGTTGCAAGTGATCCCCAAGTAATTCTCCTTGGTTATGTCCAGGCTAGATGCTCCCTGCCAGTGCACGTTTGTCCCTTTCCTCATTGCGCACCCCAGCACTGCAGGACACACTCCTAACAGGCAGACCAGTCGAAGAAGAGGGGGGAACCTCTCACATATGGGTTCAACCACCCAGCTGTTCACCATTGGCAGTCCCCACCCTGTTCCCTCAGCCCGGCCTTTCTTAGGTGCTGCTGGGCCACACCAGTGCCCAGCCACCCCGCACCCTGCCTTGATATGGGGTCCTCCAGGGGGGGCCCTGAATCAACCCGTCCAGGCTTCAATGGACCCACAGTTCGCCGTTGGGGCCCCCCTCCATGTCACCCCCATGCTCAATTCACCTTTGGGCCCTCAGGCCGTGTCTCCAACTGGCCATTCTCCTTGCGCATTGCCGCTCCAGCCGGCTCCTGCCTCTGCTGCTTTGTGGTGTTCCGGCAATCAGCCTCTGTGTCCGAGCTGTGCGTAGCAGGCCCCAGGTTCAGCTGGCCCAAGTGCAGGCCCTGCAGGCCTCCGATCACCACGTGGGGAGGTGACAGACACAAGCAGGCCAGGTCCCTGCAGCACAGCAGGCCCCTCCACCGGCCTTCCAGGGCCTGCTCACTTGGGGTATGTGAGCTCCTGCTCTCAGGCCTCAGCCCCGTGGGCCGCCATCAGACGACAGCCACGCCGCCCACCAAGATTGCAGCTCTGGTTAGGCTCGGTCGTGGTGTTTCCTCGGTCTGCCGGCCTTTCGGGTGCCCCCTGCCAGCAGCAGACCAGCTTCCTCCTCCGCAGCTCCTTTCCGCTGGGCAAATGCATCTCCTGGGTCTGGTGCAACATAGGACACCGCTTTATTGCCCCGGTGACCCAGAGCTCCTCCGCTGCACATCTTACATGTCGCGCATGCTGGCCACACCCCCGCCAGTGGGTTTTAAATATCAAATCAGTCTGGGTCTGTGGTTGAGTGGGGTGGCAACAAGAGCATGATCCTCACTAGAAATGTCCTTGGAGTCTCCTGATTGTCTGAATAAATTGTGGTCTCGTATGGACCACAATAGCCTTAATGTTGTGCTTCCTTTTAAAATGGAGCACACCCACTCGAGGTCCACTCATCTCGCTGGGCAGGCCAATATGGATGTTGAGACTCCATGAAGGTATTTTCAACTACCATTTAAACTACCAAGTTTTGATACTTGGCATTTGGTTTCTTTTCTGTTTGTGTTCCCTATCAATTTGCCGATTTGATTCACCCTTAACTTGATGAGATTTATTTTGTGTGATGAAAGGTTGTGCATTGAATGAGTCAGTAAAAAGCAGTGTGTGGCTATGCTCATGCTGATGAAGGAGATGATGTATTATACATAAAATTTCTACTTTTTGGTGATATAATTTCTAATCATTGATGATACTTTCTCTTTGTTTTGTTGTCTGTTACATGTAGCTCTGTTATTTAGGCGGCCTTATAGAGGGTTGAGAAGGAAGTAAACATCCTAATAGATAGGGTAAGGCTGCTTTCCCTGATATACACATACCACCATCCCCTGGTATTCACACTGGTGCTGAGCACATTCACCCATGTCTGTTCACATTAATTGGAATGGGACTTTTTGTAGGTCTATGTATGTGTTTCAAAGTTGTCCTACTTTTACTTCCCTACAAGGTAGGGAGCCTCACAAACAGGATCTTGGGGGCCACCTTTTGTATCAGGTGGCTTATCACTGTTTTGCTATACTAGTTTGTGTATGTCTGTTTTCTCCACACACACCACAGGGTGACTGTAATTACTGGTCCTGAAATATGACCCTGGACCTATACTTGGGCCAAATATAGAGTAGAAACATGTTGTACCGTACCGGGGAGATATTAATTTTAAATGTCCTTTCACTGTTTTTACCTCTATCCATTGGGGGGCAACAGAATAAAATTGACACCTAGCCTACCATGAGATAGTTTTAACTCACTACACATTTAATAAATAGCACTCTGCCTCTCACCGATACCTGGCTCTCATCCAATAAAATTTAAAAAAATGCAGCTCCTCTCCTTTGGAGAGTTGTAGCCCGCACCACATACCCTTGGTCCTGGTGTGAGGAGGGAACCCAATAATGAAACATGTCACCTTCAGGTGGGTGAGGTTTCTTTTCCTAAATAAATGATTTTTTCACATACTTAGGCAATTTCTTATTTTCCTTTTGATCAGGCATACTCTTATTTTAACATAGAAATATGCTTAGTAATTTGTTTAGTTTAATAATGTTTCTAAAAGGTTCCTATACAAATTTGCTCTCTAATCCCTACTTACGCCTCCCAAAAATCCTACCATTTAGAAGTATGCCCCTTTTTCCAGCCACTCCTCCTGGTCCCACTCACATTTAATCCTAAGTAGTAAACCTACCTGACTGAGGATCTCCCCATAACAAAAGATATGAAGGAGGTGGAGATTTACACGTGTAGGTTTGTCATCAGAATTATGTAGTACTACAAAACTGAGAAATTGGGTCTCTAGTTGGCAGAGGTATGCCCCCTGCCCAAGTAGGGACCACAATCCTTGTCAGGATGAATCACAACACAACCTAAACTATCCTGTGGTCACGCTCCTTTAGCAGGCAGGCTTAACATAAAAGGCAACGTGTAAAGTATCTGTGCAATAACTCATACAGTAACACAGTGAAAACACCACAAAAAGTACTCCACACCAGTTTAGGAAAACATATAATATTTAACTGAAGAAAATAAGACAAAAGGCCAATATGCACAAGTCAAGATGTCACTTTTTAAAGGTTTCAATGAATGTTAATCCCTAAGAATCAGTGGTTATACCCTTTTAATACATAGTACCTGGGATGCGCCAAAAATAACAACACAGAGGGGCCGCAGAGGAGGAGATGCATTGAAAAATAAAATGATGTGTCGATTTTTCCAGCACGGCAAAGGTGATACAACATTTCTTTCCACCCTGCAAGGCGATTCGTTGGTTTCCAGGAGCGCAGCCTTGGTTCCTCACTACCTTGCGGGGATATTTTGACACCCAGGGATGATGCATTGAAAACCCAGAATGCGTTGAGTAGAGGCAACAGGCCTTGCCTGGATCCAGCAGGAGATGCAGTGATTTTTCAGCCACGGAGCAGGCGCTGAGTTGATTCGGCAGGCGGTGCATCGCATTTTGCAGGCGTTGCGTGGTGAAGTCTTTGATCACCCTCAGACTTCAGAACAGGAGGCAAGCTCAATCTAATCCATTGTAGAGCTCTTGAGGAGAAAGTCGGAGTCCTTCCAGCAGGGGTCTTCAGGCAGCAGGGCAACAAGAATTGGTCCATGCTTGGACTAGAACATTAAGGGGGTCATTACGACATCAGTGGACGGTTTACACCATCCGCCGAAGTCCAGATGGGCAGGTTGCGCCAATGCAGTCACCTTCCCATGGGCCCTATTAAGAGTTTCCCACTGGGTCAAAAGGCGGAAATCATGTTTTGGCCCACTGGCACAGCGGGAAATGCACAACAGCATTCACTCCAGCTCATATTAGAGCCAGCGGCAATTCTGTTGTGCGTGGGGTGAAAACCAGACAGTGAACATTGCGACGGGGCTGGCCAGCAGGTCCCCTGCCAAGGGCATAGGCAGTTCAGGCCCACCTGCCCTGCACCCCATTTCACAAACATTTACATAGTGGGGCTACTGCCATGTACTCACCGACAGAAAAGGGACTCATAATATCCAAGGCAGCACTGCAAGCAGCACTACCCTGGTGGATTAACACCGCCACCCATCCTTTGCAGAAAAGCTGGTGGTGCTGGCAGTCCGACTGTGGCGAAAATGCCACGGTTGTAATGTGGCAGTGTGACTGCCACATTAGTAGCGAGCTGATCGCCACTCCGTAAGACCACCAGGGTTGCAATGAGGGCCTCAATGTTGAAATTCATCTTTATTGAGTTAATTATCAAAATGAGTCATCCTTGAACATTTGTTACATTAGAATCATTAAGTAACCACTGATTGGGGGAAATTGGTTTACACTATATTTTATGTTACTTTCTAAAAGTGGCATTTCTGGAATAGTAATGTAGAATCCAACTTCACCAGTAAGCAGAATTTCTCACTACCATTCCAACAGTACCAAATATGACAAGTCTATTTCTCTCAGATCAGAAATTACCACTTAAAAGCAAACAAGGGAATCTCTCATGCTGGTCTATTAGAGTAGCAAGCTTCAACGTAGTGAAAAACGACTTTGTGGGGATTTCACTACCAGGACATGTAAACCTTTTAAGTACATGTCCTGCCTTTTACTTACATGGCATCCTGCCCTATGGGCTACTTAGGGCATACCTTAGGGGAGACTTATATGTAATGTAGGAAAGTCCTCCTTTTTGCCATGGTCACCCCCAAAATTTTGGACAGGTACTGGTGGTTACTGACTCTTGGCTCTGCCCTAGGTACTGCTTCCCAGTCCCAGTGCCAGTGTTCTGTGTAAAGTGGATATGCAAATTAGGCTAATTATAATTGGCAAAATTAACCTACCTATAAGTCCTGAGTATAAGGTAGGGCATGGAGGTTTAGGGATCCCAGTATAGGTAGTGCCCCCATAGGTGCACTGCTGAGGTGCCCAGTGTTGTTTTAAAGGCAGGCTTGCCTTGCTGGCTGCTTTTAAATTAAAGTTACATGCAAATTCGACTTTGGAATTAAAAGTAGTTCTAAAGTCTTAAACTGCCTTATTTTTAAATATAAGTCACCGCTAAGGGTTGCCCTATGCTTCTAGAGCTGGGTGCCATGTAACTATAAGCAGGGACCTTATAAAATAGTTTTAAAAGCCCTGATGAGGTAAAACAGCCACATTTGTTTTTCACTCATTATAGTGGATGGCCTCCATAGGCTAGAATGGGGAGACTTTATTTTAATTTTAAAAATCTCGTTAAGTAACAGATACCAGAAGTGTGGTATCAAATTAATTGTTAAAATAAATCCCACAGCTTCCAGTTGTTGGATTTAATATAACTTGTTCAGGTAAAGAGTTTTAAACTTTACCTGAAAAGTTGCCAACTTCAGCCCTGCAGTGTTTTTGCTGCTGTGCTCTGATTGGCCAGCCTCTGGCAGCCTGGCCAGGCTGCCTTGATGAGGTGTGAAGTGGCCTGGCTCAGCACAAAGAGATGTGCCTGGGGAGGAGATCGCCCCTCAGCAGATGGTGAAGCAGGAAGGGGGAGGGCTGCCAAACTGGTTTTCAAAGGCAGAGAAGGACATTTGGAGCAACCCAGCAACACCCTCATATCCTGCAAACCCAGACAATTAGGTGTCCCCTTGATCAGATTAGGAGAGGGCAGGATAGGGGTGGGTTTAGGATTTTTACCCACACCAGTGGGTGGGCTCAGCTAGATGTAACCTCCAAAAATCACTTTCAGCCATGATGGATTTTTGAGAAATGTTGCTCTCTGGGATAGATTTTTGCCACACTTCCCAGTAAGTGGTCATCACAGGGGGACGGACCCTGCCCCTGTTTGGAGAACCAGGAACCCCCTGTTTTCACCCAGGAGCAAGGATAAAACTGGCAGACCTGCACCCACACCTCAGATCCCCATCAGATGCCAACAAGGAAGAACTACAGGAGAAGAAGGACTGCCCTGCTGGACCCCTGGACTGCACCTAGACCCTGCACTCTGGAGGACTACACCAGCTGCACACTTGAGCTTTACCACAAAAAACTACTTTGCCTGGCTTCAACTGGTTCAAGGAGGTACTCCCTGTTTGCTACAGGTGAAAAATTGCTAACCACAGTCCCCTGCACCAACTCCTGAAGAAACCAACCAGCTGACCACTGCCCAGTGGCCAAAAAGGAGTATGTGCCAGGTGCATTCTGGGAGTTGTAGTCCACACCCTCAAGGAGCATCTCAGAGCTTCTGGAACCTTGGGGTAAGCTGTGGACCTCAAAAAGAACATCTGGAAGAAGATCCAGAAGTTTGGAGAACTTTGGAGAATTTTTTGAAAAAAGCTCCATAGAGGGACCGACCCGCCACGGCAACTCTAGCCTGCCTGCCTCAACCGTGACCCGGCCTGACTTGCAGGTTTGTCCCGGTGAAGAAAATCTCCAAAAAAGAGACTAAGGCCCTGATTGCCTGCCAAGCGGGAACCGCCAGAAGACCGTACCGCGGTCAAAAGACCGCGGCGGTCATTCTGACTTTCCCGCTGGGCTGGCGGGCGACCGCCAAAAGGCCGCCCGCACGCCCAGCGGGAAAGCACCAGCAACGAGGAAGCCGGCTCCGAATGGAGCCGGCGGAGTTGCTGGTGTGCGACGGGTGCAGTTGCACCCGTCGCGATTTTCAGTGTCTGCTAGGCAGACACTGAAAATCAATGTGGGGCCCTGTTAGGGGGCCCCTGCAGTGCCCATGCCATTGGCATGGGCACTGCAGGGGCCCCCAGGGGCCCCACGACACCCGTTCCCACCAGCCTGGTTCTGGCGGTGAAAACCGCCAGAACCAGGCTGGCGGGAAGGGGGTCGGAATCCCCATGGCGGCGCCGTGGAGGATTCACAGGGGCAGGGGAAAACCGGCGGGAAACCGCCGGTTTCCCTTTTCTGACCGCGGCTTTACCGCCGTGGTTAGAATTGCCCTTGATGCACCGCCAGCCTGTTGGCGGTGCATCCTCCAACCCCGGCCCTGGTGGACCATGACCGCCAAGGTTAGAATCACCCCCTAAGTCTGAACGTAGGAAGTTGACCGGTATTTCCCAGCCAGCATGTCTGAGGAGGGCTCCAAGGACGTCGGATCAAGATCCAGATTTGCCTGTGTCATGAGGAGGGTTATAACCTCTTCCTGAATCTGCAGTTGGGATTCAATCTTATGATCTAGAGGGGTTATATACAGTGTTGTTGTTCAAGAAATGGACATTTGTTGGAATTGTTGTACATTTTTTGAACTTCCTGAATCTTATTGAGTAATATATTGGATTTTAACAGTACGAGTTGTCTTATTCATTAATTGAATACTGGATAATATGTATGCATACTATATCTACATAATTCCTCTAGGAGCATTTTTAAGTGAGACGTAGGCCCACTAGTAGCATTTAATTTACAAGCCCTGGGCACATCTAGCGCACTTTACTAGGGACTTAAAGGTAAATTAAATGTGCCAATTTAGTATGAGCCAATGTTACCATGTTTTAGGGAGAGAGCACATGCACTTTAGCTCTGGTTAGCAGTGGTAAAGTGCCCAGACTCCTAAAGCCAACAAAACAAGGTCAGAAAAAGAGGAGGAAGGCAAAATGTTTGGGATGACCCCTCGGAGAGGGCTATTTTCCAACAAAAACGTCCTAAAAATGCCCTTTGTAAATAGTGCCTCTAAGTGTTTAAATCAAATACATCAAATTGAGTGCAGGTGGGGTCACAACTTAAAAATGACTGGGGTTAGAGAGTGATACACATAAAATAATGTTATGATTCAACTCAATTTGTCCAGTGACAAATTATTTTGATGAATTGGCTTGGCTGGACTAGCCAAACGGTTAGAGATGATCTACAACTCCTGCGCATCATTCTTTTCACAGATCTTGTAAATAATTATCCAATGTCGGCCCTTGAATTTCCCTTTGCTGCCATTATAGCCTTAGAGCCTTTATTTAGTCTCTTTTTGGGGAGTGAGTTCATGGATAATTTTTAACAAGCCTTCCTTTTTACACTGCAGTTACCTAGGGTAGGATATTTTGTATACCAGTGATAATATTGAGCCTAGCAATGAAAACCTTGAACCAAGACTTATTTGACATTTCAGGGTCTCCCAGATGCCTGTAACAACCTCATCAACATCTGGTGTCAGTCCCAGCCTTGATCCCTTCCAATATGTCCAAAAACTTGTTATTTGTAACAACCCAAGACTTGGAACATTCGAGACTCAATGCTCACAAGAGATATATAACTAGGAGTTAAAGGAGAAAACATGTGAAATGTTTGGTCAAGAGCATAAAACACAGCAGTCACGAGTAACAGAAGAAAAGTGGGCATCTATAAGACAAATAATTGTGACCTCAGTTAAGTTATACTTAACATTGTCCTTACAGAGCTATGTATTATTCATTGGGTTCACTACATCCTCGATCACCTCAAGTGCGATAATTGGATGCTGCAGAATTCCAGTAAGAATAGGAACAATTTCTGTGGAACGGCAGACACTGCATGTGGAAAAGATTGAACAACGGTAAGTGTGGTGTGTCATGGCTCGTACCTAGGAGGCGACCGATGAAAAGAATCACTGGCTCCAACAAATAGTTGGGTGATTGGGTGGAAGAAATGCATTTGGTTGGGTACATTGCCAGGAAGGTGGATGTGGGTGGGGTGGAGAGATAGAGATGTGAGGCTAAAGAGATAGTGGGTTGATGGAAGGATGAATGACTGAAAATAAAAACACAAACAAACATGTACATAAGTAAATAAAAGATCCCTTCAGTGTTTTTGTGCAGTAGGGTAAAGGTGGTCCCTGCTTTATTATTACATACTGAGATGCAGAAGGGAGAGCCGATTTAAGAGTTTCTATTCTGAGGGTACATCCACTCAGTGGTCATAGGCTATTTAATGATCCTTCCCCATACCATTTCAGTGGCGCATTGTGGCTGATGGCCTCGTCCTCCTGGGCCAAGGCAGAGAGACCATGCAGTGGTTCCCCTCCACAGGCTCTTCACTCATTACTTGGCATGTAATGCCTGCTTTCCCACCTTCAACACTGTACACTTGGTGAGGTGTGGAATGGAATGTCCCTGGAGCAAGCTGTCTTCCTAGGGAACGATGGGAGAGGCAGCCTGCACCTGTTCGCACACACCTGCTTCACCGTCTGGCATTATACATGGTTTAAAAGATCCTTAGGGTGGAGGACTGCACTTGTCTGCTTTGTGGACCAAGTCATCCACTGGTGTGCTGCAGAGAGGCTGTCTGGGTCCTGTGTGGCTGTCCCTACCATCATGATGAAATCATGTGACATGTATGATCTGTGAGCTCCTTGGTTACAGCATTAGTGATGATGTGTCATCAGGCCACTAAGCAGTTGCTACAAGGCGAGCTGGAATACTACATGACACCCTTACAACGCTTGGAGAGAGTTATCCATATGGGATAACATATGTTATAAAGTCATTAAAAGCCAGTAGAGGGCCGAGGAAACAGGAAGAGGACCTTTATAAGGTCACCAAAGCCTGAGCCACAACTCTTAGATCACTAATTGCTTTAGTAAGTTGTGACAAATGATTAGTTCCATACTTTTCTTCTTACAGGCACAGTCTGATGTCAGAACACACCTGTAATAAAATAATAAATTACAATATGTGCCTAGTAATGCGCGGCCAATCATCATAATGTTATATAATGTCATCAGTAAGTCTTGCTGAAGGTAGCTGAGATTCTGGAGCTAATGTATAAGAGCATATCGTGACTTTTGTCAATTTGAGTGGAAATCGTAAGGTGCCATAAAATGTATGTTTTTAACTGATGTGCCTGTGTTTAATATACACGCAATGGCACATGTGCAGCATATCATTATTACAACTGAATATGTTTTTACTCTCAAAGGCAAAAAGAGAATGAATCAATTGACCAGTGTATGGCAGGGTTTAGGGGACTTGCTGTAACTTCTGCGTTCCAAAACATGACATACAACCAAATATTAAGGGACCAGCTATTGATGAGAACTAAATAAAAAAATTCAAGAGAAACTATGGTCTTCAGGTGAATTATCTTTAAAACAATGCAATAGAAGTGGCAAGAGGTGTTGAGATTACTGAGAGATGTATACAGGCAGTGAGGAATGAAAATAAAGACAATGGTACTGTATGTGCTGTAGGGAGTGAGAAGAGTAGTAAGGAAAAAAATAATCTTGCGGTTGGTAAAACTAGAGGGCTACTGTGTTTTCGATGAGGAGCTAATACATGTTTAGCTAATTCTAAATTCTGCCCTGCTATTGGAAAGACATGTAATGTGTGTAAGAAGAGAGGACATTTTTCATGTGTGTGTATACGTTTGGGGAAAAAAAGTAAATTGTATTGTGGAGGATCCTAATGATGAGTAGCTTGAGTATGGAATGCGTGATGTGGTATTAAGTGTACAGAGCGAGAACAGCAAAGTGAAGAATGTCCAGTTGCCTAAGTATACATTGAGCATAGATGGAATACAGGTTGAAGCTATGGTGGACTCTTGTGTGTGGTACACCATAATGGGGAAAGGTTATTTGACAAACTATGGCCTGGTAGATTGTTAGAGAATACTAATTCAAGCCCTTGTAGTTATTCTCTTCATAACATTTCTATTGTGGGGTCTGTGCAAGCTGAAATTGGACTTGCTGGAAAAATATGTTTAGGAAGTGTGTTAATAGCAGAAAAAGGAGCTATGATTTTAAGTTGGCCACACATGACTGAACTCAGAGTGGACCCTAAAGCTGACCCACCCATGTATGCAGTGGGTGAGGGTAATATAAAAAGTACACATCATACATATTCTGTCTTAAGAGGGGAATTTCTGAATGTTTTTAGCAGCGAGTTAGGAACTTTGAAAATGTTTAAACATAACAATTTTAAAAGAGAATGCTATACCTGTGAGGCAAAAGTTAAGAAATGTTCTGTTGAACTACAGAGGGAAACTAAAATAAATTGTGCGCGATTTATGTGAAAGGGACATTACAGAACCAATTGAAAGTTCTGATTGGGGCTCTCCAATTGTAATTTCCTTGAAATCCAATGGCGATCGAAGACTTGTGTGGACTTACGTTCTTTAAACAATGCTATTTGGGTGGATGCTTTCCCATTACCAAATTTGCAAGAATTAATGTGGTCCATTGGTGATGCTAAAATTTTCTGGAAAATAGATTTAGCTAGCACTTATCATTAAATTCCGCTGGATCCGACCTCTAAGCACGGCACAGCCTTCATAATACCTGAAGGTTTGTTCCAGTAGAAAAGGATGCCATTTGGTTCTGCCAGTGCATCCAATGTATTCTAGAGTGTTTTCAAATATAACTGGTGCAAAAGTTTTTCAGGATGACATATTGATATTTGAAAGGATAAAAAAGGAACACAAGTGCATATTAAGGGAAGTTCTACAAGCACTTATGGACAATGGATTAAAAGTGAAAGAACAAAAATGCAAATTTGGGAAACAACATGAGGAATATTTGGGTCACGTAATTTCAGAGGATGGCATTTGTCTGAAAATTAGCCATGTGAAAGCCATTTACGATGCTCCAGAACCCAAGAGCAAGGAACAGTTGGTATCCTTCTTAAGATTGACAGAATTTTACACACATTTCATAGAAAATTATGCATCAAAGGTCAAGAATCTTAGAGGGCTTTTAAGGAAAAATGCTACATTTTGCTGGGAACAGAGACACACTGAAGAATTTGCAGCACTTAAAAATGAAATTGTAAATGCATCATACCTAAGATCATTTGATGAAGATGCAAATTGTATAATTTCTGTGGGTGCTAGTGGGTATGGCATTGGTGCTTTTTTATCCCAAAAAAGGAATGGGAATGAGTGGGTGGTCGCATACGCATCCCGTACTCTAACACAAGCAGAGAGGAACTACTCTGTTATTGATGGGAATTACTAGCTGCGACTTGGGCTGTGCAATGTTTTAGGATGTATATGTGGGGTCGCAAATTTAAGATATGTACGGACCACAAACCTTTGGTAAATATCTTGAGTCCTGGAGGTGGGAGAAATCTTAACTCCATACCCCCGATTAGCAAGACTTGCCTCAAAACTGCAAATGTACCATTATAAGATTATGCACTTGCCAGGGAAAGATAATCAGGTGGCGGATGGATTACCATGATTGCCTTTGACGTATGAGAACTGTGAGGAATTGGATGATAATGAGTGTGATGTGGCATTTACGTATGACGATGTGGTATTTATTGAAGATCATGGGGTGGAATTAGAGTTTTACAAAGATAAGTGGATCAAGGCAATGCAAAAAGATGGAATCTTAGCAAAGGTAGGGAAATTTCTTATGAAGGGGTTGCCATCTGAGCAGCAGCTTCAAGGGGAATGTAGTGCATTTTGGAAGATCAAGGATGAGTTATCCATATGCAATAACATTGTTTTGAGAGGCAATAAAATAGTACCTCATTATGGCATACGTCAGGTTAGGACATGAAGGGCATGGTGGTAATAGCAAGTACCAGAAGGAAAATTAAGGAAAGCTTTTGGTGGCCGGAAGTGGATAGCATGGTGGACCGTTGGGTGAGGGAATGCAATGCATCCAAGGCAAGTGACAAGTCTGTCAAGCCAATGGTACTACCTCTGCAGATGGTTGAATTCCCTGAAGGACCTTGGAGGAAGGTAGCAATTTATTTTATGGGGCCTTTCACCACCTTACCATCCAGAGAGGCGTATGCCACCATCCTTATTAATTATTTTTCTAAGTGGCCAGAAGTTCGTTTGGTTGGCAATGTGACCACGGATGTAGTCATCAACTTTTTAGAAGATGTGTTTCCAGGGAAGGGATTCCTGAGACTCTAGTAACGGATAATGGTGTGCAGCTCACATCCAGTAAAATGAAATTTTTCTTGAAAGATAATGGTGTGAATCATCTAAAGGTGTCATTACATCATCCAAAGGGAAATGGTCAAGTCGAAAGGTCAATAGGGTAGGAAAGGAAGCTATACAGTTGGCTCTGAAACCTAACTGAAGGCTCTTCAGAGTATGTTACTATCTTATAGAATTACGCTCCATTTGGTGACAGGGAAAATCCCATTTCAGTTATCAAGGGGAAGGAAACCATCTTCCAAGTTAGTTCCATGGTGGTTAAAGAATAAAAAAAGGAGCAGGGGTTGACCAGCAGTGATGATCTAATTAGAGAACGTGCGCTTAAACACCAAGGTCATTTGCTGAGTAGAGTCAAAGAAAGGACAACCATGTCTAAACTCAGTGCAGGGCAGTTTGTACATGTGAGGAACCCTGGGTTCATAGAAAAAGGGGCAGCCCGTTGGTCAAGTCCTATTAAAATTGTGAAGGTATTGGATGGAGCTGTCAAGCTTGAGGATGGTAAAATACGTAATCTGCTGCATGTGAGTCTGTGTGAAGGAGTCAACATGTGTGAAAACGACAATGAAATTGAGGGGTATTTGCTGGGAAGCGATTCCAAGCTGCAACTAGTTGTGAGTCCTGGTATTCATTTTGATATATGTGCTGACTCTGGTCATTATACAAACAAGTGTGTTTCGACCACCGATGGTATATCTCTTCGACAAAGTCAAAGGGAAAATAGATTACCTGGGCATCTCCAAGAATTTGTCATGGGAAATTGAGCAAAAGTAATGTAATGTAAATATTATTAATCTGGTTAGATGAAGAAATGTAGCTCCTGAAAAGTGCAAATTGGTAGATCGCTATGTAAGGTAACATTAGTAATTTTGGGTTAGTAAGAGTTTTTTTTTATTTTTTTGTTTTGGGGGGAAGATGTTTGGTGATCGGAATGTTGGATAGCTACAATGGGAGTAGAATGTGGGGATGGAATGGTCAGGCAAGGAGAATGTTGTGGGTGGCAGTTGCTGCGGGGCGATTGCTGAAGGATTTCGAGTTGGCATTGCTCCCTTACAATGAACCTTGTCTTATTAAATTGAATCGGAAACAAATTAGTCTTGGTGGCATGTTCTTTTCTCCATAGCCCTCCTCTTCCATTTGTATGTTCGACAGTCATTCACATTTTGCTTGCACCAACCACTGCATACACACAAGTCTATGGTTCAGACCTCTTCAGCCAATTTGCACTTGAGTGATTGCATTTTGACAATCACAGGGGCACATCCACTGAAAGAGAAGGGCACTTCAGTGAGAGAGCAGGTGGGCAAAGACTTTACTTTCTCGATGTTTTTTTTTCTTTTCTCTCTTTGTACTTTTCATTTTAATCATTCATGTGTGTGTTTATGTCTTCAGGTTACTGTAATTCAAAGCCAATAGAACTGTCTTTGCTCTATATTTTCTTAGGACCTGAAATACAGCTAAAAGGGTTTATATTATATTCCTATACACCTTAGTGCCATGGAGCACCAATACTCCTCCTAACATACGTCCGCTACATTAAGGAGACAGCACGTTAAAAAGGGTCCAGGCCTATTAGGTCAACGCCTACTAGGTTTACAAGTGCTCGCTGCCAATGCAAATACAAATTCTAACCTCTTAATTAGGATTTGTGGTGACGAGGGATATACCTGCATACTGAGTAGACGGGAGGGATGACCATCTTTTTGTTGTGGTATTATTGAAGCTTTATTGTAAAGCGATTTCTTCTAGTCCTCAATCTAGTTTTGAATAACATGTGAACCCGGGTGTCTGATTTAAACAGGTTTGAGGAACTGGCGGGGTCACAATTTGCTCAGTCATTTAGAATGATGAAACATGCCTAAGTAATTTTTTTTTAGAATGAAACTAGGAATTCATGCAGAACTACCGGACAGTTAGTGCTGGGGTAATACCTGAAGCAAAATAACTGAAAGCCACCAATAAATAGGGACCTGGCCATGGGAAATGGGGCTTGTGGTCTACTAATAAAACTCACTTAGCATCTACCCATATAAAATCTGTATTTGTTATATGCTGGCTAATACAGAAGGTGGTCACGCATTGTCTGATAGTCTTTTAGTCAGCTGGCAAACCTCTGCATATCTAAATGTTATCTCATTTGGAGGAACTGTTTGGTTCCAGCTGCCTATTAATTAAGAGGGGAATCACTAGCTTTGACTAGGTGGCTAAGTGGTCTAAGGGTTCCTTGATGGTGCTAAAATGGTGAGTTGAAAGACCTGAATCAAGAGCCTGCACCCTGGTAAGGGGTACAGGTTTTGGATTTATGCTGATCTAAAATAAAAGTTTTTCATTGTGGTAAATATTTAGTAAAATGAATTGTTCACAGTCAAGATAGTGTCATATTTTAAAATTGGAATTAAATAGTTCCATTGGTAGCACCATCGCCAATTAGGTTTTTTTCTCAAACCTGCAATTTGACACAAGCTCTTCAATCACTATGGTTATCTATCAGCCTAACTCCCATGTCATTGATGGTGGATTTCGTGGTATTCATGACAAGTGCACACCTGCAAACAAGCAATTCCTACTTAAGGGTGGGTAGTGTTGAAGACCAAACAAATTACAAAGACAGAGGTAAAAAAAAAAACAACCTAAGTTGTACGTAACAGGGGTATAACCTAAGCCCATACAACCCACTGCCTAATTTGTGTAAAAAAAAGAAAAAGCGGCAGGGCCCTTCTCAAGGACACTCATAGCACCTGCCACCTGCTAGCGCCGCCAATGACAATAACAACATAACTACTGACCATCACACGCCTACAAGTATGACAATTCAAACTGGTAAAGGCCGGGCCACCAAAAGCTACACAAATGGCTTCAGTGGCAGGTGTTAGTCATGTTTAATGCATTTTTAGTTAATAAACAACTGTTGTGCTAATCTCTAAATTAGACAGACAGCACCACCATGTGGCAGATTGTCGTAAGTGCTGGTGTTGACCATTAACCTCTTCCCCGTCAAAGTCCTAATGGTTACGTCTGGTGGCGCGGCGCTAAGGTGCCACGGATATAACCATTATGTCCTGGTAGAGGCCCTCAGGTGAAGCGCTTGCGCTCCCCCAGAGGGTCTCCCTCCCACCCTCGCAGGGCAGGGCTGGAGGGGGAATCGCTTCCCATTCCACCCCCACCATAGTGACATCATATGATGTCAGCGCGCCAACGTGCTCTGACCTCATCAGAGGTCAACTCCTGTTGCGCGGGAAGCAATGCTTCCAGCGCAACCGAGGAGAAACTGATTAGTTTCTCCTCAGTACGGGGGGCAGGGGAGGCAGAGAGGCATGAAAAGGGAAGTAAAGGCCTTTCCTTCCCTTATCACGTTCGATTGTGCTGCAGGAAGCCACTAGACACCAGGGACTTTTCCTTTTCTTGGGGGGGAAATTGTCATAAGAGGAGTGACCCCTTAGGCCAGGGTCGCTCCACAAGGGGAATTTTTTTATGAGGCCTTTTCTGCCCCCGCTGGGGGCAGATTGGCCTATATTAATTAGGCCGATCTGCTCCCGGGGGGGCAGAAGCCACTAGATACCAGTATTTATTTATATTAATAAGGGGAACAACCCCTTAGGCAAGATTGACTTGTTTTTGAAAGGTCCACCTGCCCCCCAAACAGGGCAGAAAGCCCACCAGAGACCAGGGATTTTTTTTTTTTAAATAAGAGGGTTAGGGTATGGCCATACCCCCACCTCAAATAAATGGGGCCAAAGTTGTTCGGCCCACCAGTGGGAGATGAGGCAATTACCCCTGATCCACACTCCGGTCAGGGGGCAGAAAGTCTACTAGATGCCAGGGAATTTAAAAATAACAAAAAATAGTATGGTGGTGGCTACCAACCAGTATGGGCATGGTTATGCCCCCTCCCCAAATGAAGGGGGTAACAGTCTTTCAGCTCTCCCCCTGCACACTAAAACATCTTATCCCAGGGCAAGCAAGAGGACAGTTGATTATTTGGGGTTTTGGTTTTACTTTTGGGCCCTGAGAGCTTGGCTAACTCTCAAATTCGTCCCACTTGGAATGGTGAGGGCTGCACTTTTTGGACTTTGGGATGCTGCCATGTAGAAAAATCCACAAGACCTAGACACATCTGAAAACTAAACATCTCGGTGAGTCCAGGGTGGTGTGCTTCACATGCACCCCGCACCATTTTCTTACCCACAATGCCCTGCAAACCTCCAACTTTGCTGGAAATCACACATGTTTTCCGCATTTATGTGATGGAACCTTCTGGAATCTGCAGGAATTCACAAAATTCCTAACACCCAGCATTGTCTCATCTATACTGAAAAAAAATTCTGCCCTACTTGCCTAAAATCCCGACATGTTTTTGGCTCTTCCCTGTCACAGGCACTTGGCCCACCTACACAAGTGAGGTATCATTTTTACAGGGAGACTGAGGGGAACATTGGGTGGTAGGAAATGTCTCCTTGTGCAGTGATCCCACACAGAAATGTGGGAAAAATTTGATTTTTTTGGCTAAATTTGAGGTTTGCTGAGGATTCTGGGTAGGAAAACACTGGGGGATCCACGCAAGTCACACCTCCCTGGACTCCTGGGGTGTCTAGTTTTCAGAAATGTCCGGGTTTAGTAGGTTTCCCTGTATGGCCGCTGAGCCCAGCACCAAAAACGCAGGTGCTCCCGCCTCCCCGCAAAAACAGGTAGTTTTGTATTCGATAATTTTGATGTGTCCAGATAGTGTTTTGGGGTATTTCCTTTCGCCGGCACTAGGCCTACCCACACAAGTGAGATGCCATTTTTATTGGGAGACTTGGGGGAACGCTGGATGGAAGGAAATTTGTGGCTCCTCTCACATTCCCGAACTTTCTGTCAATGAAATGTGAGCAAAAAGTGTTTTTTTGCCACATTTTGAGGTTTGCAAAGGATTCTGGGTAACAGAACCTGGTGAGAGCCCCACAAGTCACCCCATCTTGGTTTCCCCTAGGCATCTAGGCCCTCATTCCAACCCTGGAGGTTTGAAACCGCCAGGGCGGAGGGCAGCGGAAGCACCGCCAACAGGCTGGTGGTGCTTCCTGGGCTATTCTGACCGCGGCGGTAAAGCCGCGGTCAGAAAAGGGGAACTGGCGGTTTCCCGCCGGTTTTCCCCTGGCCCAGGGAATCCTCCATGGCGGCGTTGCTTGCAGCGCCGCCATGGGGATTCCGATCCCCTTCCCGCCAGCCTGTTCCTGGCGGTTTTCACCGCCAGAACCAGGCTGGCGGAAACGGGTGTCATGGGGCCCCTGGGGGCCCCTGCACTGCCCATGCCACTAGCATGGGCAGTGCAGGGCCCCCCTAACAGGGCCCCACAAAGATTTTCACTGTCTGCTTTGCAGACAGTGAAAATCGCGACGGGTGCCACTTCACCCGTCGCACAACTGCAACTCCGCCGGCTCCATTCAGAGCCGGCTTCCTAGTTGCAGGGTCTTTCCCGCTGGGCCAGCGGGCGGCCTTTTGGCGGTCCCCCGCCGGCCCAGCGGGAAAGCCAGAATGGCCTCCGCGGTCTTCTGACCGTGGAGCGGCCATTTGGCGGCTCCCGCCACCCGCCAGGGTCAGAATGACCCTCCTAGTTTTCAAAAATGCACACGTTTGGTAGGTTTCCTTAGGTGCCGGCTGAGCTACAGGGCAAAATCCACAGCTAGGCACTTTAAAAAAACAGCTCCATTTTCTTCAGGAAAATGTCATGTGTCAGTGTTGTGTTTTGGGGCATTTCCTGTCGTGCAAGCTAGGCCTACCCACACAAGTAAGGTACCATTTTTAGCAAGAGACTTGGGGGAACACAGAATAGTAGAACAAGTGTTATTGCCCCAAGGGAGTGACCCTGGCCTAAGGGGTAGCTCCCCATCGGTAAAAAAAAAAAAATAATCCCTGGTGCCTAGTGGTTTCTGCCCCGGCAGATCGACCTAATTAAAATTGTCCGATCCGCCCCCAAGGGGTGTCAGAAATGGCCTTAAATAAATTTGCCCCCAGGGGAGCAACCCTTGCCTAAGGGGCCACTCCCCTTTTTTTAAATTATCACTAAAAACAAAATCTCTGGTGTCTAGTGGCTTCTGCCCCCCTTGGGGGAAGATGGCCTAATCAAAATAGGTCGATCAGCCCCCAAGATGGGTCAGAAATGGCCTAAAAACAATTTAACCCGCCTCCCACCCCGGGGAGCGACCCTTGCCCTTATCAATGTAAGCAAAAAAAAGAAAATCCCTGTTGTCTAGTGGCTTCTGTCCCCCCCCCGGGGGCAAAGCGGCCTAATTAATATAGACCGATCTGACCCCGGGTGGCAGAAAAGGCCTAATAAAATAATTACCCTGAGGGGAGCGACCCTTGCCTAAAGGGTCGCTCCCCTTATCAATGTAAACAAAAAAGAAATCCATGGTGTCAAGTAGCTTCTGCCCCCCTTGTGGCAAATCGGCCTGATTAATATAGACCGATCTGCCCCCAAGGGGGCATAAAAGGCCTAATAAAATAATTGCTCCCCAGGGAGCGACCCTTGCCTAAGGGGTTGCTCCCCTTATACAGGTAAACAAAAAAGTCTGTCTAGTGGCATTCCTGCAGCATGATCGCTATGAGATTGTGCTGCAGGAATTCTCAGAAAGACATGAAAAGGGAAGGAAAAGCCTTTCCTTCCCTTTTCATGACTCTCTGACCTCCCCTGTCCCAGGATTGAGGAACAACTAATCTGTTTCTCCTCAGACCGTGCTGAAAGCCCTGCTTCTAGCGTGATAGGAGATAACTTCTGGTGAGGTCAGCAATTGCGTGCTGACGTCATCAGACGTCAGTGGGGGGGGTCAGGGAGAGCTGGGTGGAAGGGTAAGTGATTCCCCTTCCATCCCTGCCCATGGAAGGGAGGTGCAAAGCCCTCGGGCGAGCACCAGCGCTTCCTCGGGGCCTATTGCTGGACGAGGTGGTTACGTCCCTGGCGTCTGAGCACCACAGCAGCAGACGTAACCACCTCGTCCATGGCACCTGAGGGGTTAATGTGACCCGTTTCATTTAAAGCAAGTGATGTTGATGATAACATTTAGTGTAGCGTAAATATAGGGTTCAAAAGTACGCTTTGGCAACTCGAGGCCCTGTTGCACTGGGCCCCACACCGGAGTTATGAACTCAGAACTCACATGTTGCATAAGTAACAGGAAATTATGCATTTAAAAAATGGTGCTCTTTATAAACAGTTATTGCATGTAGTGGCAAGGCTGGGGCATGATACAGTCATTACTTAATTGTATTCTTTACTACATTCCAAAAATAAAATGTTAATACAGAGAAACAAAATAAGCAAGCTAGGTGTCACTGCATATCTGATTTTGTAAGAGGTTTCATTTAGGAATTAACCTAATGCGTTTTCTGACTCATGACTAAATGCTCTTTTTAGGTCAGGGGCGCGCAAGTGCTTATGACCTGTTGTTAGTATTGTGGACTTTTAACCACGCCCACTGCATGCCCTTCACTTTCACTCGTTTGTAGGCTTGCCTTTCAAAATCCCTTGATGACATTGGTAAATGCTTTTAGCTTGTTCTGCCTTGCAGACTGACCCTGTTTCATGGATTATCTCACATTTGCAGATATGTTTGACTGTGAACTAACTACTTTTTCCTTCTGTCACTCTCCCTGGCACTCATGCTCATGGAGATACATAGCGTGTTGAATTGGCTCGCACTGCCGCCCGTCCCTCTGTTTCCGGTTCATGTTTGCCCACCCCCACACACCCCCACACAAGATACAGCCAAAACGTAATTAATTTACTGGATAAATGCCTTACATGCCATACGAATTCTGTTGCTGTTCATGCTATATTGCAAGTTACTGATCAATTCTGCATTTATTTATATGTATTATGGGTGGGCATGTAACAATATTCATAAGGAGAGATTAGCAGATGAGCCAAAGTGAGGCATAGGTTTGGCTTGGCCTTGATGACCAATGTACGATCCGGGCCATCGACTTTATCACCTAAATCACACAAATATGACAAAACCACTTAGTATTTTTTAAAGTTAATTTTTTTAGCCGACCTAATTGAGCTGTTTTTTTTGTAAAAGTTCTGAAATCTGTCATCTAACAACAGTGATTTACAATCACTCCAAGTTGTTTGCCCAGGAACACAAAATCTGTGGTTTGTGGATTGGTGGATGAAAAGATTTCAGCCCAGGTTTCCCGCAGTCTGCTTTTCAGCCTGGATTTCAGCCCCAGGGTTGTCTCCTCTCACCAGGTTTACACTGATTATCCTGCAAAATATACATATTACTCACAATTATATCTAGCAAAAATTAAAGTGTAAACGAATCATGAAGAATTTTCCTCACATCTCGTATAAATGTTTCCAGCAAACGAACATAGAATAAAAATGCATCTGTGTTATCCCCCACATAACAAATTTAAATGCCTGGATACAGAGTGTTACATTTATGCTGTTAATATTACTAATCTTCCCAAACTGGAACATGCTGCCTCACTAGAAACCCTTCAGCTCGCCAGGTGTAGTGTACTAGATTAGCAAATCGCTACAAATCAAACGAGAGAGGGAGCTTTTTCTCATGGTACAATATGGCATTGCCAAGTTCAATCGAGTGCAGCCTGGTGGACACCTTTTCAGTTTTTTGCAATTACTTAAAACTGCAAGTCTCATGGATGGAGGAATGGATGAAAGAAATGTTCACAACAGATTTACTCATGTTGGAATGTGTTACAGCAAGTCCCCCTTCATTTAACAGAGTTCTATTTATTTATTTATTTATAAAAACATTTGCAGCACACAATAGAGAGAGAGAGAGAGAGAGAGAAGTGCACTGGGCTGTTTGTGACTCGTACATAAATTGGACCCAAGAGCCTGACCAGAGGCAGATCTTTGGTCCAAACCAGACACTGGCCTTCCTTGACTCGCCCAGCTCCAATATACATCATAATTTTGCATTTGTGTAACATTAACCAGCTGGTGAGCAGGAATCATTGTACAATTGTGGGTCGAAGGGTAGGCCTTGTACAAAGGAAAACATTCCAGAATGTATTCAATATAATGAGGATAAAAACAGGAAAGGTGCAAGGGTTTTGCATTCTATGGAATTAACATTTTGCCATTAGAGCACTACCCTCCCCTAAAATGGACCTTTTTAGGTCAAGAGTGCAAGCTCTTTGACCTGTTGTAAGTTATGTGGGCTTTTAACCATGCCCACCTCAGGCTTATCACTATCACTCGTTCGTGGGCCTCCCTTTCAAAACTCCCTTGATGGCATTGGTAAATGCTTTACGTTTGTCCTGCCTTGGGGCGGTTTGGTTACCGCCTTGCAGACTGACGCTGTTACATGGATAATCACACGATTGCCAATATATTTTACTGAGAGCAAACTACTTTTTTGGTCGGGCGTAATGTTCAACGTGTGGTATACTTTTAAGTATACTTATACTGTTATTTCAAGCGATTTAATTTGTTGGTTCCAGAGTCCTTTAAAAATCCTTGCTTGTTAGTGTTCAGTTCTACCTCTTTGTCATGCCTTTTTCTCTCTGGGAGCAGCACCAACTACTGTATAATTACGTTATGTCCTGTTTATCTCTTCTGTAGGGGACTTTTTTTTTAGTATATGCCTGTTGGACTTACACTGTGGGTGTGTGTTCAGTCCCTCCTCTCCACCAGCTCCCTCTGCAAACATAAAACCAACATGAGAGGGAGGCCTTCCCAGTCCCCCTCGTTTATCTTTGCTCCCAGTTTGGCTTGGAAAGGAGAGCTTTATTTTCCTCCTTGCCTCTGACATAGCCATAAAAGATTAGCTGCTGTGCTCCGATCGGAGCTGCTTCAAGTGTGTGCCCTGCTGATTAGTGTTTGAAAGCATGATGTTTGTATGAACATGATCCCACAAGCCTGCATTTAAATTCAGCGAAAGTGCAACTTACAATTTATTCACACAAACTAAATACACTGTAAAAAATGAGAAACAGGCACAAAAACGTACAGAAAGCACTGTGAGTGCAGCTCTGGGCCCCACAAGGCTATAACTGGCATTGTCTCTTTAAGGGGTCCCTGGAAACTGCCCTTGCTCTCTAGTATTATGTACAGAAAACACTGCAAGGGCAGCTCTGGGCCCCACAAGGCTATAACTGGAACTGCGTCTTTAAGGGGTCCCTTGAAAACGCCATCACTCTCTATGTGTTGTCCTTTCTGTCCTCCCTTCCCTGCATCAATAATTTCTGGCAAGTTTTGGCTTGTTTGTCAACTTTTTTTAATCCTAAACAGCAGTCCAACGCTTTGCATGACCCTGTTACATGGATAATTGCACTTTTGCCAATACGCTTCAATGCGAGTGAACTTCTGTTTCTGAAATTGCATTTTTATGCCGCAGTTTGTACTGAATGAAAAAAGTTTTAACAAAAGGCGCGCATAAACAAATGAAAACAATGTGTGAGCGGTGTCACAGAACGGTGCCTCGAAGCACATCACATCAAACCGTACTAGCGCTAAAGAAAGAAAGACTGCAAGGCAGTCTCCAAAGCCCACAAGACGAAATTTGTCACTCTCCTTTGAACAGGCTACACAGACTTCGTTGACTAATTGAGTTCAATCCCAGCTGTAAATCGTCAAGCCATCCTGCAGCTTTAATTAAGCTACCAGAGGGAGCTGGTTATCAATTAACACTTGTTTTAGGTTGATTTCACTACATCAAAGTATCCGACCCTGAAAGTGCTTGGTTTATATTTTTCTATGGTATTACTTAGCTGTGTTGATGCTTTAAACATTTGCGCCTAATTAGTTCTCTTTTCATTCAAATGACAAAAAAACTAAAGTGCCAATGACATTCATATGTGTATTTGAATTAATAGTGTGTGACACTTGCAGCACTTCAGAGGAGAGTTTCATCTCAATTTCCAAACAGATCCTTTTGCGGGAAAATTAAATAAAACACAGAAACGAACAAGATGAGCACTTGTATCCTCAATTACACACTTTGTGATATGTGGTGGCTTTGGTTACTTTGGCAATTCCTTGTTTAAGGCAGGCATGCTCGCCATAGGGCCTGTTGTTACACTTACACTACTACAATATCATGCGGGCATGTATGCCACCACTTCTGACGTGGGCTGGACAGTGCTTATTTTTAATCCCAAACATTACTTAATTTTCACTTTCTTCACCCCCTAACAACATCTACTTCAAAGCTAGTTATGGTAAACTATTCTTCTGTTTCATTTTGATTGTCCCTATGTTGCAACACATATGCAGAGTACATTTCACGTAGCTAACTCCAAGACTATAGCTGGAATAAATGGCGCCCATTTTCATCAGATTAAAAAAGTGGCTTCCGTTCACACTTCTGTTCATTACATCCAGCAGTGACATGATGCGTCATGTCACTGTTTCTAGAGCGTTTCGAGAGAAACTTTGACAATTTATATGTGTGACGATCACAGATTCAGAACTACTGCTCATCTCTACAGGCCCTGTAAATGTACTACATTGTTGTAGATGTTATTCCAAAAATCTACCCCTTTTACACAAATGTTGTGCTATAACATTACGACTACATGTCAAGAAAAACGTACCTCACTACTTTTAACATGGAGGATGGCTTCTTCATGTCATGCTTTTGTATATGGGCATGTTCACAACTACCTTAAATGTTGAGGAAATCCATGTTACCATTTGAGACAGCCCTATCTGGATCTATTGCATACCACTTTCACGTAAGAAAGCTATGTGGAATGAAGTGGTCAATAATATGAATGCGGAGGGAGCAGCAAAATGAGATGGAAAAGACTGTAGGAGACAATCACTGGCAAAGCCATCACATCTGTTTATATTTTATACATATTGCACAGCAGCCCTGCTGCTGTACGATATGGCTGAAAGTTTTTAATTTAAAAAAGCGCTATGAAGTGGCCAGCACTGGCCACGTTACATGGCTGTTAGGTCGAGCACAGCAGCGCACAAATGCTGCTTTTCCAACGTGTTGGTATGCATCTGGGCTTTTAACCATGCCCACTCCAGGCCCATCACTACCACTCACTCCTGGACTTGCCCTTCAAAAATCTTTTGATGACATTGGTAAATGGTTTACCTTTGTCCTTCCTTAGGGAGGTTTTGTTACCGCCTTGGCCATCGCCGGTGTTATATGGTTAATTGCACTTTTGCCAGTAAATTTGACTGCAAAGGAACTTCTTTCTGCTTTTGTGTGTCTGTTCACGCTGATGCTCATGGTGACCGTGGCACTGTGAAACTGTTAATTTAAATTTTCAATTTATGTGGCAAAAAAAGATGGATTAGGAGTTTACAACGCTAATAGTTCTAACTCGAGCAAATGCGAGACCAGCTGCATTGCAAATGCTTGTTTTCATTTGTGTCTCTTCTTCGTGCTCATGGTGGCCATGACGCTTTGAATCAGCTCACATCGGGCTTAAACTGTGAAATGACTACGACACTCATTGAAAGGGATAAAAGGCAGTTTTAATAGAACAGGTCTGGCAATAAAATACAACCTTGGCATAAAAGCCTCACAAAACTACCCAAACCTCACTAATACAAATTCATCACCTAACCCCTCCCCCTCCCTCTAAACTGACCCCTCTGCACTACCCCTTGTCCCATCCCCACCTTGACCCGACCAACCCATTAACCCATCTGCCCTGCTGTCCACCTTCTCCAGTTACCCTTGCCTGTGAAAAGTCCCTGCCCTCTCATCTTTTCTGATCGACCCCTTCCCCCCGAAAGGCCTCAGTGAACAAAAATTCCACCCTACCCCACCAGACCAGAATTCAATATCCATCAAAATGTAAACAACCCCAAACAAACAGGCAAAAGCAGACCTGCCCTGCTAAAACTTCAAACAGCTAACTGCTGACAAGGGAAAGAAGAACCAGGAAGAACCGTAAATGCCCACCCCAACCTAAGGAAGGACCACGAAGGAAGGAAAGAAAATTCACGGGAGGGCACGAAGACAAACGCCCACTGGGTGTGACAACGGCCAAAGAGGCCGCCCACACCCAGCCCCTACCTTTTATACCCCTGCCCTAAACACCGCCCCATACAAAACCTCCTCCAATCCCCCTCGAGCGCGTGGACCATTCCACAGCAGCCCGATAAGCCCGGGAGGAGACCGGGCAAGCCCTTCGCTCCCCCGAAGTCTCCATCGGGCCTAAATCGTGAAATGACCACGACACTCATTGAAAGGGATAAAAGGCCGCTTTAATATAACAGGTCTGGCAATAAAATACAACCTTGGCATAAAAGCCTCACAAAACTACCCAAACCTCACTAATACAAATTCAACACCTGACCCCTCCGCACTACCCCTTGTCCCATCCCCACCTTGACCCGACCAATCTATTAACCCATCTGTCCTACTGTCCACCTTCTCCAGTTACCCTTGCCTGTGAAAACTCCCTGCCCTCTCATCTTTTCTGATCGACCCCTCCCCCCCCGAAAGGCCACACAGAAAAACCCGAGCAGGCGTTTTCCTGCCCCACCCAACCATATCTACCTGTCCCACAATCGTTCACCCATCAATTCAGCAATCAACAGCCAAAGCTCCAACAAATAATGTTTGATACCTAAAAAGGATAAGTGCACCTCGTCCTGCCTAAATAGTTCCACATCAGAAACCACTATATTGTCGTGCGTAAGAACCGAAAAACCTTGAATCTTGCAAAAACTCCTCATCTCCCGATTAATTTTCCTACGCTGCTTCTCTATCCCCTTAAAGGAATTGGCCCCCCTCCACACCCTTCTCGGCACCAGGCTCGTCCAAACAATATGACTACCTGCCCAGCGTTCCTTTATCTTGCATAAATCTAACTTCATCACCTTCAACAAACCAATACTCGACAATGCAACCAGGGCATTCTCCCCTAAGTGTATGACCAATAAAACTTTTTGCCAATAAGTAAAGTAACTCACCCCATCTCACACCACTCTTTCCTACCCAACTAAGTTTTATCCTTGCCCCATCTAGGCCCAATTGCCTCCCGAAATGACGCAATGAAGCTTGCTTCTCCGCCCCGTGAACAAATGAGTGTCCCACAATCCACACAGCGCACGCCTTGTCAGGGCCCCCGACACAACCTACAAGAAAAAATATGTTAAGTAAAATGCCTTGAAAATCATACATCCAACGCCATAGAAAGCTGAATGGAATAGTAAAGTAAAGGATCAAATTAAAGGGTAGATGTAAAGACAGGTAATAGCGGAAAGAGAAAAGATACAGCAAACTCAGTTCCCAAATAAAAAGCATCCTGCTACTTAAACGAGCGCACGTATCACTGAAAACATTGTGATCTCCACCTACCCAAATACATAATTGATTAATCCGATTTACCCTGTCTTCGCGCTTCTGTGGCAGCCCAGATCCTAAATGAATGGGGACCATAGCAATTGGGATCCAGACCCAACCTCCTGATAGACATCCTCAACACAGCTAATAACTGGGAAGCTGACAATTGAGTACCATCTTGATGAATAAATACAAACCTTGAAGAGTGAGGCAATAAGGCTGCAAAAGAACTCCAACACCGCACAGGACAATCAGCCGAGTGTATTGCCTTTAATATAACCTCCTGACCCCTTCCCAACTGATCCCCTTTGGAAAAACGCAACCATATACAAATACCGTCAGCTCTTACCTGAAAATCCTCATGCGTAATACCGTCTCTCCCCTTCACCCCCAAAAGCTCTGAAAGAGGAAAGGCCCCATGAAAAAGCCAAGACATGCAAAGAGAAAACAAACAGACTTTCCAAGTAGAAAAACAAATGTCAGCCAAAATCCCCAACAATGCCCTCAAAAGGTGAGACGTAATGGGGCACATCCGATCCCACCTCGCACCACCTGACCTGGCCCAACCTGCCAAAATCCTCCTGCAAATCTCTCCCTCCACAGGATCGTAACCCCAAAAATACTTACCATAAAAGGAAACCCCAGATAACTTTCCCGATATTGTGACTGCCGCTAAACCAGCCTCAATCTGCTGCATAACAAAACGAACTGCATCATCCTGTCTCCTGGAGATCACATTGGAACCACCCGACCTTCGTACTGCACCTGAATTGAGAAACTCCAACCAGGCCTGAAAATAAGTCCTCCTCGTCGACAGAGCTATAGACTGCTGCACTAGCTCCAACATCCTCAATCTCCTATTTCCCACAACTCCCCAGGTATGACCGTCTTCTGTACATCTGCTCCTGGCACCAAACCACGGAATCTCTGCCACTGAAAACGAGATAGGGCATCAGCAATGTCATTATTCACGCCAGGCATATGTCGAGCCTTGAACAGAATATTGAACTTCAAACAATTCAGCAAGAAAATCCTCAACAACTTAAGTACCTTCTCATCCTTTGCCTTCTGGGAGTTAACCAAATGAACCACTGTCTGATTATCCACATTGAAGATGACATTCCTATTGGCCAAATACTGACCCCAAACCGTCAAAGCCACTACCAAAGGAAAAAAGTCCAAAAATACAATGCTATATTTGGCTTGTTTCCAACTCACGGGCCAGGCCTCTGCTGCCCAATGGCCATCCCAGAACAAACCAAAACCATGACCACCCGACGCATCAGAAAATATCTGAATGTGCCAGAACCAATCCTCGTCCTCCACCAGCATCGTCACACCATTAAAGTCTCGCAGGAACCCAATCCACATCCGCAAATCTTTTACACATGCCCAAAGGCGAATGTGGTGATGTGGCAAAACAGCACCCCGCATAGCAAACCCCAGCCTACGACAAAAAGCCCTGCCAACCCTCACCACCTTACAAGCAAAATTCAAATGCCCAAGCAGTGATTGGGCCTGACGCAACTCCAGCTTGGGTTTTCTCACAGCCTCTTCCAACATGGAGATCAACTGCTGTACCTTGACCTTAGGCAACCTCACCTCCATACTTTCAGAATCCAATTCAATTCCCAAGAAATTGAGACATGTTGAAGGCCCCTCTGTCTTATCTCTGGCCAACGGAACACCAAAAAGAGACATCAAACTCTCAAAATCACGCAACGATCTACCGCAATCTCCTGACTTGGCCCATCCAACAAAGAAAAAATCATCCAGATAATGAGTCACTAATCTGCCACCACCATGGAATTGAAAGCACCACTGCAAAAATGAACTAAACATCTCGAACAAAGAACAAGAAACTGAACACCCCTTCGGCAACATCCGATCAACATATACAGCCTCCTCAAACTGCATTCCCAAAAAGGAAAAGTCCTCTGGGTGGACCGGCAACAGTCTGAAAGCTGACTCAATATCTGACTTTGCCATTTCTGCACCTTTCCCACACTTCCATACCAACGCAATAGCTTCATCAACCGAAGCATAATGCACCACCGAATCCTCCGCTGCAATGAAGTCATTCACTGAAGCACCAGCCGGCCATGACAGGTGATGAATCAAACGAAATTCGCCAACCTGTTTTTTGGGGACCAGCCGGCCATGACAGGTGATGAATCAAACGAAATTCGCCAACCTGTTTTTTGGGGACAACTCCCAAAGGGGAAATCGTCAAATTGGACATCGGCCACTCTGAAAAAGGCCCAACAATCATTCCCAATTCCAGTTCCTTTTGCAACTTAGCCCTCACTACCTCCGGATGCTCCCTTGCAGACTTCCAATTATTAGCCCGTCTCCTCAACCTCGGGCCTTGGTAACACAACCTAAAACCTTCTGAAAACCCACTAAACAGAACCTTCGCATCCTCAAAACTTGGGTAAAACTGCGACCAATAGGCAACCACATTAAAATTAATGGGCGTAGGGCCCTTTACCTGTCAATTGTTGCATGTGTCATCTACCTCTGTCACTACCCCTTGACGATGGCCCATGCCAAGCCCACTGAAGCCCACCCAAGCATTGGTATGCTGGGTGTCTCCCACCACAATTGGAACAATCGTGTCGAAATTTACACTGCTGTCTATTACAAAGTCCGCTGCTGAAGGACCAGCATGCCCCATTAGCTTGAAATTGTCCTCTATGTCCGAAAACCCACCCCAACTTGGGTGGGACGCCCCTGAAAGGGCTTATACTGAACCGGTAATCCACTCGCTGTGTGCGTCGTGGGTGCATTCCTTGCAGTCCGTAACCACTGCATCCATAACTCATCATCAGTTTCACCCCACATCTTATGCGAGTCCATTGCTTTCCGTGCCCTAAATTCCTCATCATACCTAAACCAACCAAAACCACCATAATCCATTTGAGCCCTCCGCACAATGTCAATATATTTCAACAAAGCCACACAAGAATCTTGATGCTTCTCACAATAAACACTAGAGTAGATCAAAAAAGCCGACGTCCAATTCTAAATTGTCGTTGGGACTCTAGGTCTCCTGGCTAATTCCCATTCCTCCTCCTTTGACCCTTCTTTCGCCTGAACTTCCCTATGAAGCAGTTTGAAAACATCAACAAACTCCCCTTTCCATATCTTCTCTTTCAAACTTTGAGTGAGATGCGCCCCCAAAGGCATCGACACTCCCATATAAGGCAACCTCTTGGACTTAATCCCACCCCCGATCCTTCCCCACCTGTGCTAACACATGTGGCCGTCACCCCACCCTCACCCGAATCAGACATTTTAACACCCACAGAGCCATTACCCCCACTTACCTCCAACTTACCATTCGTATCCATAACCAAACTCACCTAAATAGATGCATCCACCTTACTCATCCTTCGTTCATTTAAGCCACCTTTAAAATTCAGAGCACCTCTCCGTATCGAACCCCACATCATCTCATGCAACTCATTAGGCCCCACAGAAAAAAGTAACCCCTCCTCACCTGTCGGCAGGTTGCCTGCCACCATCTCCCGGCGGTGAACCCTAGAATGGCCGCCCTGGACCACCCCAGGCACGTCTCCAGCCATCACAACCCACTGCCGTGACATCACTGGGTCTTCAACGTCATCTTCATAATCAAGCACGTCCTCTTCCATACACATCCAACCAACACCAGCGCCCTGGCTAGTGGACGGCCGTGCATTTTCGGAGTCAATTTGTGGACCAAAAGGTTCAACTCCAGACGTCTCACGCGAAGTCGGATAAACCGCTCCGGGTTGAACCCTCCCTTCCGGCCGATGTTCCGAAGGTGCCCTGACCTTCACTGGCAATCTCTGTTTACCAGCAAGCCGCACTAACTGCTGATGACTCGCCTGCACCCCATGTCCGCTCGAAGCATGGGACGTGTCACACCCAGAGGATCCCTCCCCATTATCAGACTGCCAAAAATCCAGGCTAACATATGCCCTACCCATAGCACCAGTACTACTCACCTCACCACAAACCGTGCCCTTAAGCATGGCACCACTCCTATCAACTAATTTAATCTGCTCCTCCAACCTAAAAACTGCCTGATTACCCACCTCCCAAGACTGTACCCAATGCAGCATCGGACTAACCACCCTCGGAATCCACTGCATAAACCTGCCAGCCCTCTGTCTATCAGAACCCACATTCCCCTTTGTGCCCTTAACTAACCCACTTCCTTTGCTCACCCGCACCTCCTCATCGCCGTCGGAGATGACTACTACCTCATCTTCAATATTAGAAACAGGCGCGGCCATCTTAATTGGCGTGCCCAACTTCCTTTCCTTTAAAGATTAAATCGGCTGGGAAACCACACCGGGCAACGCCATCTTGGAAGTGCCTCCTAAGGGCCTTTCCTCTACCGCACCCATATTATGCTCGTCTCCTCTTTCTAAAGGCGATCGAGCTTGCCTTGTTTTCCCCATCCGCCCATGCGCGAATCCGACCTGCGCCCCCATGCGGCCGCCCACCATCACCGCAGACACGAGGACAGAGCCTCTCCCACCCGCCGTCACACGCCGCAGCAAAGAGGAACTCTGACGGCTAGGCAAACTACTGGCACCACGCTGCCGCATCCCACCCAACGACTGCGGGGCCACAACATCGTCCTTCACCACCTCATCAATTTCAGGTGAGCGCTAACCTTCCTGCCGGTAGGGCTCTTAGATTTAAACTTTTTAAATGTCTTTAGCGGCGATGCACAAGCTGCTACAGCAGCCGATACACCATCGTCAGAAAGCCTTTTAGGCCTTCGTAAGCCCACCCAGGCCTCCTCCAGTACCCCCTCCTTAATTAAATCCTCCTGCCCTTCGTCCTGTAGGACTTTGAGGGCTTTAGCAACTTTGCTCGGCTCCATATTACTCAAAAGTTTAAACACCACCAAGAACTATCACAAAACTCCACCCAAAATCCTTAGACCGCCTCAACTTGCCTCAAGACACGCCTCACTAACATCTCCTGACACGAAGACAAACGCCCACTGGGTGTGACAACGGCCAAAGAGGCCGCCCACACCCAGCCCCTACCTTTTATATCCCTGCCCTAAACACCGCCCCATCCGGAACCTCCTCTGATCCCCCTCGAGCGCGTGGACCATTCCACAGCAACCCGATAAGCCCGGGGGGACACCAGGCAAGCCCTTTGCTCCCCCCAAGCCCCCATTGCCATCACCAGCACCTCCCGCCCATCCCTCAGTTTCCGGCTCGTGTTTGCCCGCCCCGATCACCCTTCCCATTTCATTGCTTGTTTTCTATCTTTCCGTGAAGTATTACAGTGGCCTCTTGAACAGTGAAAAATAACCGGAGCTGCTCACCTTCACAGCTAAAGTCAACATCAACGTCATTTCCCCTCACAACATTAGGTCGTAAGCAACATCATCGCAGCGGCACCGATGTACTCCATCAAAAACTGTTTCCAGCGATTTTCTAAACTGGATAAATCAAATCAGCTGAGCGTGCATAAATGGCTGTGTCACCCGGGTCAGCCATCTCTACTCTATTAAGAGAGGAAGAAAGTAGCTGGAAAGCAAACCTTTCAAAACCACACAATGTTCCTAGAAATTCAATTTACTGCAAGTATTAGCCACTTTAATCTCCCCTCGATGTGGGTGATATCCTAACCCAGACATGCAGTTTCTCAATCAATGCATTTGAAAAGCCAATATCCCTTCTTTTTTGAGGAAGGAGCATTTTTGCAAGATTTGTAGATGATGACAGCTCAGCTGCTATGTTTATTTCCCGATGTTATTCCATAGCTCATGGAGTAACCTGGGAACTGATGTAGATGCATCAAATAACTCTCTTTCAGAAATCTTTGGGCCGGATGTGCAGAATGTAGGATAGTTGGACCAGGGGTGTCTAGCGTTGATCCACAAGAACAAACAAACTATACAAGATCCAAAAATAATAATAATTTGCAAATGATTCCCACTTGATTTCCCCAGGCACCATTCTAGTGAACAAGAATCTGAGTTGCGCATGAATTCCGCTTCCAGTATTCCAAAACAATATTCAGACCGGCGAAATGTGTCTTAGAAAACGGGAATTAGTGAAAGAATGCTGATTGTGATCCATGATTGATCCGTGGATGATAATTCATAATGGTGCAGTAGATTTGCGTCTACTAATCCCAACTGTAGTAGTAATGTCAGTGAAAATGAAAAATTCAGTATTACTGTAAAATTCCGAATGCCCCTAAGTGTATTAGCCAGACTTACAAACTCACCTGATTTATAAGTGCAAAATCATTTTTCTCATTCAAATGAGTGCCTGCAGATAGAGGATGAAGGTAAATGGAAGTGCTTTACTTATATGCAGGGCTGCTGGAACTATGTGGCAGGAAAAGACCAAATTATGAGGCAGGGTTGGCCAATATATGTGGCATGAATAGTCCAGTTATGAATTTACAAAGCCAACGCAAGAAATGCGAGACATGTTGCATAGCAAACGCTTGTTTTAAATTGCTTTAGGGCAAATTTATTTTAGAAGACGGGGGTGGGGGGAGAGGTTTGGGGGTGGGGGTCATTTAATGATAGCTTGAATAGTGCACGTGGCAGAAACACCATTTTGCCAAACTTGCAATTCCCCAACCTCGTTTAGAAGCGGAGAGCCACTGCCTTTCTGTTGGTGGAGTATCAGCCGGCTCTGTCAGTTGAAACCTTTCCCCCTCCAGTCAATCAACCATAGGACCGTTGGGTAACAGTGAGAACACCCTTCTCTCTGTAGAGAAGGGCCACAGTCACTCGCTTTCCCTACCTCAAACTGCCATGAATGACATGGCTAACCTAGGCAGGGAAAATGCATAATTTCTGCCAGAGGCAGTCTGTAAAAACTCTACAAAATTATTTTGTTTGGCAAAAACAAACTCCTGCTTTGAGAGTTTGTTCTTGCAAAATACAAAATACTCTGCTGAGCGAACACATCAAACATGGTTGGCATCCTAACTGCAAGGGATCAGTGCCTTTAATGGAGCTGCCAAAACTGAAGCTTCACAAACTCCTCTAAATCTAGCCTCTAAATTCTGATCCCTATGCAAGTGGGAGTTTGTATAATAATCGGAATTCTGAATAATGAAGTAATTACCACATTTAATATTTACCAGGGTCATTAATGACCACACACCAGCAATTGTAACCTGACAGATATTGCCAGCAAAAACTATTCAACATTTGTTAGAGGAAATGGATAGGAGAAAGGACACAGCATGCAGAATTATGTGTGCTAAATATAGATTCAGCTTATTGTCCATCATTTCTGTGTAGAAAACTCTGAATAGGAGACACTTACCACATCCCATCCCTGAATAAAAGTATTAATCTGGTGAGGTGAATTCCACTTGCTGCCAGAGAATTTGATGGATGTGAGGGTCACTTGCTTACAGCAGTAAGCTTCCCGACTCTTAAAGATCCAAATGTATATCCATGGCTATATCTGACATGGTCCAATTGATATGTTATTACCATGTGACATGGTTACCGCGTCATTAAAAGACACATCCCTACTCGAACCATCTAGCAAAAATGTGATTACCTCCATTGCCCATGGTATCAAACCCATATTTTTCAGCGGATGCTGTAAGAATTATTTTTTTTTTTTTAAGAAGACACATTTACTCTAAACAATGTATATACAGCACGGTTAAAAAAAAACTAAAGTTGACAACCCCATTATGGTTAATCCAGGGGCAATTTCTAATAGACACTAAACCACTTCCTTGGAAGACTGCCACAAGGAAAACCAGTGGTGGTTGCCCCATTATAAATAGGGCCAGGAGATAGTCACTGTGTCCTGCCATTCTAAATGGTGGACAGCAATCCAAGTAAAGAGTTTCCAGCTCTGCTGCCAGAAACTCTCCAGTTCCTCAGACTGTAAATGAGGTGGGCTAACAACAAGTTTGATGGGAGGGACATCCTCCATTTATTTGGTGAACGCCATAGGTCTGTTCTTTGTACCTTCTCTAACTTAATATAGGTTACTTTAGTGTGTGTGTGTGTGTGTGTATATATGTATATATATGGATCCTGGTGGTGCTGGGGATAACCTAGAGGTCTGACATCAGGGTTTTAATGTGGCAGTCTGACCATCACCGCGAGTGTGGCGGTCTGAAGACTGCCACCCATGTAATGAGGCCCTAAATGTCTCTCCTACTTTTGCTTCATTCAACTACCCTCAATTGCACTACAGGTTAGAACACAATAAGCAACACTCTTTCCACATCATATATATTGTCCTCCTGGACACAACAACCAATTTCATGAACACCTGAAGAGATAACTACTCTACTGGGCTTTCACTACTCTAATAATTCCTATTTTGAGAACTTTATAGTGCCATGGAACATCATTAAAACTCTTTTTCTCTGACACCAAGAGACATCTGATCTAACTCAAATCATCTTAGTACACAAAACCAAGAAATACAATCCTCAATATATTAATCTCACCTCCAACCTCCAGTCTATTCAATGTCCTCAGCTGAGTAAGGTCAAATCATCTAGCTATTTCATTCTGCAAGTACTCATCCAAACAGAGGGGTACTCAATACCCCACAAAATAAAGAACATCTCAATTCAAAGCCTAGCAGAAGAACATAGAAAGATTGTTAACACCAACAATATCCCATACTCCCCTGACCAAATCATAAACCTCTTAGAGGTACATAAAAAATGATCCACAAACCTGAATCAGCAATGATAACATCTATAACTCAAAAACATACAGCTCCCTGTAAATCAATTTAAATCATTGCCAGCAGAAGAAACGTTAGGAAACTAAAACTTATCTACAGGAAATCATGTCTCAATTCCTGAAAGAACAAACAAGAACCTTAAAGCCTCCGATCCTCTCCTCCAAAACCAACTGTTTCACAAATGGGATCATAGAGCATTTCAAAAATAAGATCATAGAGCCACTAACTATTTGAGAACTCTTCCAAACTGTAAACACCATCAAACCCAACTGCCCAAACAAAGATTAAAGTCTCTTGATACATTCTCAATAATATAGCCAGTTACTTCTATCACAAACCTCACTAAAGTCACAGAGAAATGAAAGAAAACTTATAGTGTCTCCCATCCCTCAACATTCCTGGGAGAAACACATTCAAATGGTCTTCTTTAAAAATACAGAAATCACACAAATTATTTCCTCAAGTCCATCTTCAGATACAAAGGATCTCATATTAAAAGACTTACTAATAAGTCGAATACAAGACATTGCACCCATCTTTATCAAAAGTTTAAATACCCTTCCTTCTCTCAGATCTGGACAAATCCAGCTAATTACCAAATACATCGAACCCTGATCCCAGCAAACTACAAATCTCAGAGCTATCTCAAAGCTCCCATTGCAAGGTAAAATCGAGAAAGCACATGCCCCCACTATCCACCTTTTTAGTAACAATCTCTTTATTAAGTTCTAGTCTGGATTCCACTCTATTCAGAGCATGGACACTGCCACAATTCAGGTACCGGACAATGTTGTGTTTGATCTACCGAATGACAATGCATTATGCACCATATGCATTTTAACTCTAAGAATGAAATTTGAATGTACAGTTCTGGATTGCTTACCTCATAAAGCGCTGTATGTCGGTAAGCCTACCTATCTGAAAGATAAACCTCCACTCACTGGAGGCAGCAGAAACACCCGAAACAGAAATTCCAGTTTTAGATTATAGATAACACTTTAATTTACATTAAGTTAATTAGGGGTTAAATTTATTGTTAGGCGTAGGTTAAGAAAAAATATGTAATTTAAAATAATTAATATGGTTAGTATTAGAAGTAGGTTAAGGTTATATATTTAATGTATTTTAATGTAAATTAAATTGGGTAACCGAGGCGTTTAGGAGTGGCAAAAGTGCTATGTACATGTGCTAAATGGATATGAGTACAAATTAATGTGCCAGGTAATCTTATGCAAAAGAAAATAACATATTTAATGGCCTTAAACAAGGGTGCATATTCACAATCCTATTACTTTCATTATTTTGACTGAGATCCCAGCAGTTCTAAAGAAAATAAGATGCTTCCCCTACTAAGGTTATAGAGAGACATGGTGATAGCTTTCTGTGAAAAAGATGCTTGTGAAGGACTAGTCACCAGCTGGCCTTCAATGTCAGATCAATTGCCTTTCATGCTACTGCAAATAAATTAAATTAATCATTGTTATTAGCAAAGTCTGTAGTCTTGTATTTTTCATTAGCAATCTTTCATGTGCTGTACATCAAATCAGGCAAAAGAAAGCACACTTAGGAATTTATTACGAGTTCTTTGATAATTCCAGTGGCACCGGTAACTTGAGTTACAAGCCCCAATGTAATTACGAGATCGACAGCAACACCATCACACCAGTGCTTTTCACCTGTAGGGTTCTGTTGTTAAAAGCAGCTTAAATCTTACAGGTGAAATAGAACATTACCCTCCTAGCAGAAATGAGGCATTACGAAGGGGAATCGGGTTTGGTGTCTTCAGGGTAGACCTAGTAAATCTCTGCTATGTAAGCTCATTTGATGGGGAAGTGATTGGGATTGTCTCTTGCCAATGCCTAAGGTGTTATGGAAGAGTTGTCCACATTCAGTTTTAAGAATAGTGAACATTTGATAGTGCCTATGATTAAACATTTGATGGCAAATTGGCTTCTACTGCTCCATATGGATGTCCAAGAACCACATCAGTGTAAAAGTATAACTACCTTACGTTTGAGAGTAATCTCCGAAAACACAGTTTATCACTTTCATCAAGTATTGTATAAAAGCACTTTGGCTTGAAATAGAACTCCGCTCATAATCAAAAGAGGTTTAGGTGGGGAGACAAGTTGATGGGTGCCTTTACATAGCTAAAGTACTACTGGGGTAATGTTAAGGAGTACTCCAATTGATGTGCAGAATAATAGATTTTGGCCTAACAATGCACAAATATATAATAAATAATATACATACTGAAACATTGTCTGTGACTAACTTATACGAAGGGCCTATGTGAGAAATTAGGCCTCTAGCTGACAGACATATGCACCCTGTCCAAGTAGGGACCTCAATCCTAGTCAGGGTAAGTCAGATACACACCCTAAATTAACCTGTGCTCACCCTGTTGTAGCTTGGCACAGAGCAGTCAGGCTTACCGTAAGAGGCAATGTGCAAACTATTTGTGCAGCACTTAAATTACAGTAACATGGTGAAAAACTCCACACCAGTTTAGAAAAGTAGAGAATATTTAGAAGAGTAAAACAATACTGAAATTAAGGAAATACAATAAGTAGAACTTGAGTTCTATTTTTTTAAACAATAAACTGCAATGTAGTGCCTTAAAGGTAACCTCTGAAAGGTTACTTTAAGTCACGCTCAACTGGGTAAATTTAAAGTTCAGGCCGACAAAAGAGGGGAGGCCAGCCATAGAACCCACACAGGGCCCGCTGAAAGAGTACTTTGGATGGAGCAAGCATTGGCTTCGAAGGCTTGATGCATCAGTTGTGATCCACACTATTGGGTAGATGCATGGTTGTCGAGCTTTGCAGTTGGGTCACATGTTGAATTCCTTTCGATGCAGGTGATGCATCTTTGAGCCGTTCAGCAATGTCCTTGGATCAGTGACACTGCATCGTCGAACCTCACAGTCGGGTCTTAGGTAGTCATCAAATAGGTACTGTGTTGGTGTTGAAGGGCAATGTAGCAGTTCTGAGCGGCACAACTCCCTTGATTCATCAGTTTTTGACAAAAAACAGCAGCTGCAAAGTCCTTTCTCAAGGCCCAGGCCTCGATTAGCACATATTGGCAGGGCAGAACTCACAGTGACAGAGTCCAGCAGCTGAAACAGAGGTCGGAGGAAGTCTTTGATGGACCTGAGGCTTCTGACAAGGAGACAAGCACTTGGAGTCACTTGGTTCTTCAATGGATATAGAGAGGAAAGTCTAGTTCTTCTCACTACCAGGCAAGAGGCAGCAGGTCAACACAGCAATGCAGTTGAGCAGAGTAGCAGTCCCTCCTGGCAGCACAGCAGTCCATCTTCTTGGCAGTATGTCCTTCAGGTCCAGAAGTGTACCAATTTGGTGGGGTTTGGGGTCCAGTACTTATACCCAGTTGGGCCTTTGAAGTAGAGGTGCTTCAAAGAGAAGCCTATGAAGTGCACAAGGTCCCTGACATTCCTCACGTGGCTCTAGACACTCTACAAAGGGTTATGCAGCTCTGTGTGTGGGGAGTGGCACAGCCCTATTGAGGTGCAAGTCTCAGCTTCTCCCTCCCATCTAGCCTAGGAAGACCCACCAGCCTGGTGATGGGCCATAAGTTTGCAAATGTCACACCCCCAGCTCCCATTGTTTGTAACTGTCTAGAGGCCAGCGCAGCAGTCAATCACCCTAGACATGTATTTAGAGACAGGCAGAGGCACAAAATGATTAAAGTAAGAAATTATCAACTTTTTAAAAGTGTCTTGTTCAGACTTACAATGTAAAATTGAACTTCACTATAAGTTGTGCTTTTAAATTGTGGGTACAGAGACACCAAACTCCACATTTCTATATTTTCCCAATTGTAAGTTACACTTAAAGGTCGCTTCAAGGTAACTCCAATGTTAACCTATAGGAGAGATAGGCCTTGCAGTAGTGAAAGACTAATTTAATAGTTCTTCTCTACCAGGAAATGTTAAACTTAAAAGTACATGCTCAGCACTCTGCCCTTGAAGCTAACAAGAGCCTACTGTAGGGGTGTCATTTGTAATAAAAAGGGAGGTCTGGGCCTGGCAAGTGGGTACTCTTCCTAGGTTGAAACGGCAGTGCAAAACTGCACATACAGGCTCTGCAGTGCCATACCTCAGACATGTTTAAAAGGCTACTGTAATGGGTGGCACAAGCAGTGTTGCAGGTCCACTAGTAGATTTTAATATACAGGCCCTGGGCACATGTGGTGCACTTTTCTAGAGACTTACAAGTAAACTACTATAGGATTTGATTTATTGTTTGAGTTCATTAAAAGCATAACAGTTGTTTGCTTTACATATTAATTAGATACATTATGGTACTATAAAAATTCCTTTACCAAAATAAACGTCATAAGATTAAAAGATTTTCTAAATATTAACATTCCTGCAATGCTTTTAGAGAGGAGTTTTCAGCACAACATTTACCTTTGAACTGTTCACAAACCTCCTAGGCTCTAGAGGCCAAAAGTGCAGGTGCTTGGCTATGGTGACCCATTCATAAATTACCTAAAGATTAAAATAGTCTAAAACTTGCTTTTAAAACTCCTAAATGTTTAACCAGGCTAAAATGCTCGATTTACTTATCACCCCGACATCTGTAATACAACACATCATGTTTTTGGACTATTAAACATTAAGTCAAGCAAAAGGGCTTTTGGTGCACTATGCACCCAACAGCCATAATAGTCCCCTGGTACCAATGCCCAAAGTGCGAGTGCTGTGTCATTAGTAAATACTAACAAAGATAGCAGCTATTAGTTCAAAGGGATTAAGTATTCAGCTATTTTAGTAAATACTCGACTGTGCTAAGAACACGTGCAGCAGTTTTACTGCAGCGCTGAATCCATGAACATAACAAACTTGCAATTTAACTGCAGATCGTGTGGATTCAAACAAGCTACCATGGCTGCTTTACAAGTTCGGACACCTCTATCATTAAACGTTCTCTTAAGAAGCCTCCTCTGAAGGTCGTACAGACCTGGACAAACACAAGTTATATGAATGAGGGCTTCCTTGTGGCATGTGCAATGCCTGCATTGCTCCAGGCTTTGATTCCTCCATATTGGAAAGTTTGCTGTAGTTGGCAAATCGCCCAATCCCATTATCATTAACTGGTGTTTCATTAACAGCGAGTAGGGTCTGGAGAGATATGCAGCCGGATCTAGTTTGACATAGTGCCTTAGGACCATCCACACATGGGAGTGCACACTAAATTAAATATATTAAATATGACAATAGTGAATAAGCCAAAGTTACCATGCTTTTAGGATACGAGCACAAGCACTTTAGCACCGGTTAGCAGTGGTAAAGTGCCCGGAGTCCTAACGCCAACAAAATGAATAAAGCAAAAAGGACAGGAGGAAGGCAAAAAGTTTAGGAGTGACTCTGCAGAAAGGACCATTTCTAACAGGCTACACGGGATGTGTCTGGTAAACATCATGCTGAGCTCGTGAACTTTCTAAAGACAGCTCCAGAGATGTCTGATTATCTAAATTCTACCACTAATCAAAAAATTTGCTGCACTTTTCTGAAACATTAGATTCTATTGGGCGCTCAAATGTGATAAATTTCACAGCACAGATTTTTGTGCTTTGAATTGGAGATATATATATATATATATATATATATATTTTCTCGCGTGACCAAGACCGTGAAGGTTGAAACGCATTGGTGTTTGTTGCGGAGATCATACTGCACATTAAAATGAAAAACTAAGTTTCCTGTGAGTGCCACGTCTTTGACAGAGATGTCGAACTTGCAAGAAATTAATTAAGGGAACAGGTCCTTCCCTGGCGTGGGCACCGACTGAATAGAGTGCCGCTTGAGTGGACACCTTTGAGCTTATTTATATATATATATATATATATATATATATATATATATCCAGTTGAAGGCTTTCGCCAAAACACGTTGACATTTGGCAGGGACAGTGTGTGTGAGTCTTTTGTTTTTGGCATTTTATTGCTTCACTCGTTTTTGTATATGATTTTTTAAGTGCTGTTTCATTCATGAACTTTCTTTAAATAAATAGAGCCAACGATCATTTATTGCACTTATTTTGCAATTGTGTTAATTTTTTCACTCAGTCCGAGCTTTTGGATATTGTGCGGCTTGTTGGTGCACTATTAGACGGCACCGCGTTTTTGATTTATCATATATATATATATATATATATATATATATATATATATATATATATATATATATATATATATATGTTCCAACAAAGAATTTGCAGCCCACTCCATGAACGTAATCAGTTCCTTTATTACTACAAAGTTTGCAACTCTACCGACCACAACTGTCTTTATCATGGTTAGCGAGTCCTTTTGCTATGTGGCCTTTTATACTCATAAACCTACTAGGGGGGTTCTGGGACATGTAGCATATCCATTAAAGGAACATAATTTCAAACAATATAAACATCTGTTTTTTTAGAACAATCAAATTCATCAATTTCTGCTACAATCAAGGATTGTGTTTCCGTGAGCTGTTGTTTAGCCAATTAACCTCTTTAGCGAGCAGCATATAATAATATATGCCAATACCCTACTATGGGTTGGATATATTCCTCTTGGTATAGTGCCAAATTTTATATTTCATAATGTGTGTTGGTGCTGTGGATATCCTAGTGCTCCACTGTCTAGGTATAGTACCCCAATTCACAACAACAGCTTCTAAGATTATAAATCCATGATTCTACAGGATTTCCATATCCAATTTAACACAACCACATGTTAAACACTATAAATCATTCCTAAGGCTAAACTTTAATAATCTAGTTTCTAAATGAACATGAAGCTCCTCATCATTTTTCAAACCAAAAGGGGCCTTAGTTCTTATCTGAATAATGTATTTAGACTCAAGTTGTCATTATTTCTTTGTCCTGTCCCCTCCTCTTACATGTTCGGGAATATTATCTATCCCATAATATCTCAGTGTTCCCCAGCTATTCATCTCATGTGTCCTTGAATGCTTTGCTACTGCATAAATCAGACCATTTTGCTTAATTGTTCTAATATCCTCTAAAAGTCTCTTTGTAAGCATACAAATAGTGCTACCAATGTATCTTAACCCACAGTGGCACTCAATCACATATACTGTGAATTTGGTATCACAAGTTATCCTGTGTTGATATGGACTTCAGTGTTGTTATACATTAAGTATGTAGAAAGCTCAAAGTAACTAAATTCTATGAAACACACCCTGATGTGTCAGAGATCAGTGATAGTGACCCTATTTGATCAGAATATAAGGTACTGTGCATTCGCAATATTCTAGATTTGAAAACCATATTTTATCTATATCATGATTTGCAAGATGATGAATTAACGGAAATTGAAGTTTGGAAACTTTAGAAATTTATTTCAACAAACACAAATTTAGTCAATTTAAACAGAAGTTGAAATATTGCCCAATTATGTCACCAGGGAATAAAATTGACACTTTTTCAGAACTACTATTGGGAGATTTGGAAAAATTGAAAAAAACAAGGCATCAAGGCAAATGAGAGAACCTAACCCTGAAGGAATATCTGGCATTGAAAGATCTAGCAAAGAATGACAAAATTATCATCAAGCCGGCTGACAAGGGAGGCAATAAAGTAGTCCTTAATATAGAAGACTATATTAAGGAAGCATGTACACAGCTTAATGATGAAAGTAATTACCGAAGACTTGAACACAATCTGATTAATCAGATGATTCATCATATGAATTTGAAATGGAGAAAAGGGCATCAACAACTTTTACTTAATGATAATGAATACCAATTTTTGAAAAAAGAGAATCCAACAATTACCACAATATATTTCCTCTCAAAGAATCATAAATCAATGACTTACCCTCAAGGAAGATCAATTGTGTCAGCATGTGATTCACTTTATGAGAGAATATCTGATTAAGTGGACCATTACTTGATGACAGCAAGTTCCTATATTAAAAAATCAGGAGATCTTTTGAGGATGTTGGCAAATACCAATTGGAGTGATGAGTATCTATTAGCAACTACTGATGTAATATCCCTATATACATTGATTCTAGCATGATGTGGGATTAACAGCTTGTGAATACTTTTCAGTACAAAGAAACATTGGAGAATTAGAACACACTAAGATGCTACACTTCATGATAGAACTTTGCTTAAAAAAATAGTGTTTCATGCTCAACCAGGACATTTTCCACCAGATATGTGGTACAGTGAGGGGCATTTCTTTATCTCCAAATTATGACAATCTACTAATGGGTTGAAGGGAAAGGGATATAGTTCTGGCCAATAAACTATACTTAGAAAAAATTCCATAATGGGTGACATACATTGATGATCTATCCATTATATGGCACAGGTCGCAAGAAGAGTTCATGACATATTTCTCCATTTTAAATTGTAAATGTAAATGTTGGATTAAAATTCACATGTGAAATAAGTCAGGATAAAATAAATTTTTTGGACTTAACCATATACATTAAAGATGGTAAAATAGAAACAACACTATATAGTAAAGAAACATCAACAAATAGTATATTAGATGGAGAAAGTTTCCATCTAAAACATGGTTGAAAAGTATACCATATGGAGAATTAATAGGAATGCGGAGAAACTGTTCAAATGGTGAAGAATGCCAAATTAAGTTCAAGGACACAATACAAAGATTTAAAATGAGGGGTTATGGACAAGGCAACCTTAATACAAAATTTAGAGAACATGAGAAGCATCAGTCGCAATGATGTGCTAATTCCAAGGATATCAAAAGAAAAAACAGACGAAGAAAACTCTTTAAAGGTGATGATGAATTACAGCAAAGAAATTGGAGCAAAAATAATCTTACAAAAACATTTGAATTTGATCTCCAAGGATCCAGATTTAGGTCCTAAGGTGGGCAAAATACCCTCAGTATAATATCGCAAAGCATCTTCTTTGAGAGACATTTTGGTGAAAAGCCATTTATCACAAAAAACTGTGAATGAGTGGCTAGTGGAACAACAAAAAGGATTTATAAAATGGAATAACAGTAAAGCCTGTAAAATTGGAAGAGCTACAAAAACATTTTTAATGTATAACAACACTGAAGTCCACATCAAGCACAGGATAACTTGTGATCCCAGATTCACAATATATGTTATTGAGGGCCACTGTGGGTTAAGATACATTGCTAGCACAATTTGTATGCTTAAAAAGAGAATTTTGGAGCATATTAGAGCAATTACGCACAATGCATAATGATCTGACGTATGCTGTAGCAAAGCATTTAAGAAAACATGAGATGAATAGCTGGAGAACATTGAGATATTATGGGACAGATCAAATTCTGGAACATGAAAAAGGAGGGGACAGGACAAAGAAATTACGACAACTTGAATCTAAATACAACATTCAGATAAGAACTAAGGCCATTTTGGGTTTGAACAATGATGAGGAGCTTCATGTTCATTTATTAGCCTTAAGAATGATTTATAGTGTTCAACATGTGCTTGCATTGAATTGGATATAGAAATCCTGTAGACTCATGGATTTAGAAGGTTAGAAGCTGTTGTTGTGAATTGGGGTATAATACCTAGACAGTGGAACACTAGGATGTCCACAGCGCCAACACAAATTATGAAATTTTAAATTTGGCACTATACCAAGAGGAATATATCTAACCCATAGTAGGGAGTTGGCATATAGTGACATATGCCACTCGCCAAGAGGTTAATTGGCCTAACAACAGCTCAGGGAAACACGATCCTTGATTGTAGTAGAAATTGATGAATTGCTGAATTTGATTTTTCTAAAAAAAAGTTGTTTTTATTGTTTTATGTTTAAAGTTATGTTCCTTTAATGGATGTATTGCATGTTCCAGAATGCCCCCTAATAGGTTTTTGTGACTTTTGGGTATAAAAGGCAACATGGGAAAAGGACTCGCTAACTGTGACAAAGATCGTTGTGATCGAAACACGTCGGTAAAGTTGAAAAAATTGGAGTAATATTGGAACTGATTACGTTCATGGAGTGTGGTGTGAATTTTTTGTTGGAACATTAGATATTGAAGAATCAGTCTATCCTCTTGGCACGAGCACCAGCTGCTGAGCGCATCATCTTTAATGATCACATTGTGAATCGATATATATATATACATATATATATATAAATATTATAGAGTGGCAGTAGCTACTCTGTAGTTATAGTTAGATTCCCAGATATAGTAATTCCTTGGATTTTTGGTTGCTAATCACTTTGCTCTTTTTTGACAAATCTCCACAAAAGTTTTATTTACATTGACTGATGTTTTGCGCAAACGTACAGTGGTACGTGGAGATGACAAGACATTATGGGGGTGATTTCTAGTTTGGCGGGCGGCGACCGGGAACCGCCAGAAGACCGTACCGCAGTCAAAAGACCGTACCGGACCGCGGCGGTCATTCTGGCTTTCCCGCTGGGCTGGCGGGCGACCGCCAAAAGGCCGCCCGCCCACCCAGCGGGAAAGCACCAGCAACGAGGAAGCCGGCTCCGAATGGAGCCGGCGGAGTTGCTGGTGTGCGACGGGTGCAGTTGCACCCGTCGCGATTTTCAGTGTCTGCTAGGCAGACACTGAAAATCAATGTGGGGCCCTGTTAGGGGGCCCCTGCAGTGCCCATGCCATTGGCATGGGCACTGCAGGGTCCCCAGGGGCCCCACGACACCCGTTACCGCCATCCTGTTCCTGGCGGTGAAAACCGCCAGGAACAGGATGGCGGTAAGGGGGTCGGAATCCCCATGGCGGCGCTGCTTGCAGCGCCGCCGTGGAGGATTCACAGGGGCAGCGGGAAACCCGCGGGACACCGCCGGTTTCCCGTTTCTGACCGCGGCTTTACCGCCGCGGTCAGAATTGCCGTTGATGCACCGCCAGCCTGTTGGCGGTGCATCCTCCGTCCCCTACCCTGGCGGTCTCGGACCGCCAGGGTAGGAATGACCCCCTATGTGATTGCTTAATGACTGCCTTTACAAAAGTTAAACGTAGCCATGGTGTTTTAAGTACACTTTGCCTGTGTGCTGGTTTGTGGCCTTAGATATAGGTAAGTATTCGTTTTTGTATTGCTTCCCTACCCTTTATTACTTTGTTAGAGTGGAAATAGGTAGAGACATTTATTTATACATTTCTATGTACTTAAAAGTAGAAGTCTTGTGAAACTTAAAACGAAACATTTAAAAAGAATTAAGATACACTGTACTACAATATTTTTCAAATATAGTGTACTACAACCAATTTGTTTTACATATTTAATTGTTTATAAAAACAAGTGTAAGTGTACCACAAAAATACTAAGAAGTTACTGTGCTTCTTAATAATATAACAAAAGAACTGTTACAAAATAGTGTTTAACATATTAAATGCCACTCGTTAAAGAGGTTAGTTGGCTTAACAACAGCTCAGGGAAACACGATCCTTGATTGTAGTAGAAATTGATGAATTGATGTATGGCAAAATCTCTATGCCCCTCTAGTGTATGCCACGACACTGTACACCATGACAATCTACCCCATCGTATTCTATGTCACAATGCTCGTTGATACCACACTCTACTCTATGTCACTGCAGTCTACTCTGATCTACAGCACTGTACTCCACTCTACACTTCTCTACGTCCCTCAGTCTACCAAACTCTATTACACTCTACTACACTTCACTGTACAACACTGTTCTTCAGCCTTCGACACTCTACGCAACTCCCTCAGTGCCACTCAACTCCATTTCACTGTACTCTACTCTATGACACACTATTCCAATCTACTCTACTGCACTCCACGCTGCTCCAGTCGAAGCCACTTGACTCCATGACACACAATGCCACTCCATACTACAACACCCTACCACACTCTGCTTTACTCTATATCACTCCACAGTACTTGATTCTATGCCAGTCTACTCTACTCCACAACGGTTTCTAACACTTTACAACAGACCACCCACCTCCACTGTACAATACACCACTCCACTCTAACACTTTAATGGACTCTATACTATGCCACTCCACGCTACTTCACTCCATAGCACTGTACAACTGGCATGCCGCTCAACTCCACTTTAAGACACTTTACCCCACTTTACACCACTCCACTCTATGACACTCTCTCTACACAACCCCACTCTACAACACAATACTGCCATCTACACCACTGTACAACATGCTACTACACTGTGCAACACTCTGCTACTCTGTTCCACTGTATGACCCACTATATAACTCACTCTACCCTACTACACCCCTCTCTACTTCACTCTACTCTATGACACAGTATTCCACTGTACTCCACTCCACTCTGTGCCACTTGACTCCACAACACTATATACGACTTCCCTCTACAATACAGTAGAGTATGCCACTGCACTGTACAATACTACTCTACCCTATGCCACTTCTCTCTACAGCACTCCTTTCTATGGTATTCCACTCCACTCTACACCAAATTACTCTATGACACTTCACTCTACCCTAGTCCACTGTACTCCATTCCACTCTATTTAACTCCACTGGACTCCACTCTATTGCACTCAATGACAATACGCCCCTCAACTCTACCACACAAGACGCCACTCTATATCACTCCACTGTACAACAGTGTACTATAGTCTATGCAAGTGTACAACACTAATTTACCGTACACCATTGCCTGACGCTCCATTCTACAACACTCTCCTCTGCCCCATGCAACTCCACTGTACAAACTATACTTTACTCTATGGCACTCTATGAGACTCTACTCCACTTTATCCCCATACACTCCAGTTTAGCACTCTATACTCCACTTTACTGCAGTACACTCCACTGTAAAACACTCTACTCGATTTTCCAACATTTAATGACACAGCACTCCACTGAACTCTATGAGACAGCACTCCAAGTTATGACTTACTCAAATGTTTGCTACTCCACTTTACTGCACTCCATGCCACTCTACTCTACAAGGCACCACTCTAGTCTATGAGACTTTACTCCACCATATACTATGCCAGTACACTTTACAACACTATACTCTACAACACTACAATGTATGACACTCTCCTCCACTGCACTGTACGACACTCCACATACTGACACTCCACTCAACAGTGGACTCAAAGATTTGACATACATTTTTTTTTTTTTTCAAACCATGGACATTCTATGAAAAATAAGTCAAAAACTACTTTTAATTAGGAAAACATTATTTATTCTTTCTATACAAATCAAACTTAAACTACACAAACATTACTAATTCTAAAGTTACAATTATACCTCGATTTTACAATTTACACACCACTTTTAAATTACTATACGCTTATTTATTATTTCTATACAAACCAAACTCCAGCTACTCACATATTACAAACTCTAAAGTTATAGCCTAAATTTATAATTGACGTACCACCTTCAAATGATTATAACTAGCTCACCTCCATAAACAGCGCAGCAAACTTAGTAGACACACTAATTTAACTATAAAAAGCGCCTTCTCCATGCACTGCTTATACCCTTTCATATTACATCACTTATACCATCTGAAATTATAGCATTTATCACAATACTTATGACATCGCAAATCACATATTTTGTCACAATACAGTGTATGGTGGAGTAGTGAGTTATGGTTAATGTTATAGTTAAAATAGCTCCAAAAGATGCTAAATGCCAACTGCAGCCATGTGCTTGATAAGTACCTAGGTGCAAGTTAAGACTGATCGCAATGAAGCTTGGGTTGGGTACACAACCAGGTTTGAATTAGTCAGAAGTTTGAAATTTCACCTTGGACTTGGGGCCTGATTTAGATCTGAGTATAAGGGTTACTCTGTCACAACAGTGATGGATATCCCCTCCGCTAAAATCCAAATACGATAGAAAACAATGGCATTTAGATTTCGGCGGATGGGATATCCATCACTGTTGCGACTGAAACTCCTCCACAAAGATCCAAATCAGGCCCTTAGCCTCTGAGATGGAAGTAAAAAAATCCTCAGTGGGGCAAGGCAGCAGATTGGGGTTGAAGAGGGCTCCATGACATCTGATGGCTGCTGGACGAGATCATGGTCAACACATTGAATTTGGTGACTGAGCTGCAAGTGGGAGAAACTTAAATTTTGCACCAAACTAAAGTCCCTTGCCAACTGGATAGTCTTTGCCTAATGAAGAGTTCTACCTTTGGACTTAGTCACTTTTTTGGAGAGCAGATTCTTCCAGTGGGGTAAGGCTACAGGCTGTGGCAAAGGAGGGGGTCACAAGACCAGGTCCCTTCTTTTTGAGGTCGCACTGAATCGAATTTGCTGCTGCAGTAAAGCTTTGAGCAGGAGAACCATAATCTTTGTTCCAACAGCAAAGCCCCTTTGTCAGGTTGGCTTGGCAGGTTGACCCCAGATAGGCCTGACTGAAATCTTAATTACTTTCAAGTCCTTGGTGAAACTTTGGCAATTTTGGGTAATGAAATTTGCCCAAAATTACTGAGATTATGCCATTACACTATAGTGCATATTTTAGGGAGAAGTTGTAATGTAAGATGTAACATTCGGTTAAATATGAGCAGCATTTCTGGACCATTCAGGTAATTTTCTGAGGTCAAAACTCCAACTCTGAATGCGCATGGCAGTGTTTTAAATGTAAGCTGTAGTTCCTTTAATGAAGGAGGTGAGCAAACGTTTTAGATAGATTTTTTCACCTGAGCAGTCTTTTCAAGTAATTTTAGAGTACGCAACTACATATTCAAATGCGAGCAGCAGTGTTTTGAACGGAATTACATTTTTTAGTTTAATTTTTTCCGAATGGACAACTCAGGTAATTTTCTGAGTGCAATATGCATTTTGCATAAGTACACAAATTATGCAAATCAGACTTGCCCATAGTACCAGTTCATCGGAAATCTTTGGAGCTAAAAGGTTTCTAAGTCCCAGATTTCAGGATAGTTTAGGAGGAGAGTACACTTTGACAACAGACAAGGGTACAGGGCCTTGAAAGCAGCACTTAGAGATCAACACTCACTCCAGCAGGGGCCAACGGCAGTTTACAGGGCAGGTCTACTTAGGACTGGTCAGCTGGGCAGTTGCAAAAAAAGGCCTTCTTTAGCTTATTGTATCCCTATAGTTTAAACAGGTCCATTTTATGACCCTAGAAGTCTACTGTTTTGCACTGGGTACAAGAGGGAGACATATTATTGAGTCTTCTAAGCTATTCTCAGGCCACAGACAGCAGCAGGTCCAGCCATCGTCTGTTCCTACACAGGTCCAGAAAGTGTTTCGAGCATGGTACTGTGGGTGCCACATATATGTGTGACACCAGCCTGTGGGTGGCGGTGGCTCCTGTGCCCCCCTAACCAATATGATAAAAGTTCTCAGGAGCAACCCTAATCACATCTGCAGCACTTCCTGTATACCGTACTGCAAACAATTCCACATTGCCCCCTCCAAAGTCCAACACTTTCCCTACCATTACATAAACAAGAGTGGGAATTGAATGTTTAACAATATAGACTCCAAAAATGCCATAATGTTGGGGATATAGAGTTTATAGCACTAATTGGTTTTTAAAAATAAGTTTTATGTTTTTTATTATATATATATATATATATATATATATATATATATATACATATATAAATGATAGTGTAATTTCTAATAACATATTTTACTTTATGTTCATTTTAATAATATTTTAAATTTATTACTACAAATATGTATAAGTAAATATTTTCATATTAATTACTTTAATATAGAAAATGAATAGAGCATAAAATACATATGTATTCATAGAAAATATTAGAAGTATAGAAGTCTGGAAAATGTAGTTACATTTCAGATGCATTGTGGGACTTGTATGCTACACTAAGTCACATGTAGAAGTGAAAATATATGGGTTGATAATCTGTCTCACCTGTGAACAAGACTGTAGGTGAACAGCCAAAACGCATCAGGAAATGAAATGCTTCGTCCCCCATGAACTGTGGCCACCCTGCAGGATTGGGGGTTCCCTAAGGATGGAAAATGGTGTTATGGTGTTTTATATATATATATATATATATATATATATATATATATATATATATATATATATATATATATATATATATAGATATAGATATAGATATATATAGATATAGATATATAGATAGATATAGATATATATAATAATATTAATGGAATACATTTGTTACATTTTATTAAATTTACATAATAAAATATTTAACATTTGCTACTTTGAACTCTTTAAAAAAAAAACAATATTTTGTCTATTTTTGGAGGATATTATTGTCAGCAATATTTTTTTCCGATATTTTTGTACTGACTATTATAAGTATAGGATCATGATGTAGTAAACTACATTTTAGAATATTTTTGTCAGCAATATTTTCCATGATATTTTGTCAGTGATTCAAACTGGCTGATCATGCAGCAGGGATGGACAGTGCCTGAAGATAAACATCATAAAATGTTACCCAAGCATAATGACAATTATGGATAATATTTTGATGGTTCTATGCTATGTCACTATTTGTGGAGGATAGCTGGTAGCCTCAGTTACGTTTTAATAAAATGCCAATTTGTAATTCTCTTTGTGCTTTTCATAGTATTGTATGTTATAGAACTGGACAGATACTGCTTAAGACTGCTACCCAGGTTAACCTCAAGATGAAGACAACATTAAGTAATGACAAGATCAGAAAAATGAAATCACAACTCAGCATCCTACAGTGAAAGTATGGAAATTTATAGAATGAAAACGAGAAAGAAAAAATCATGCTGTTACATTATAACAGAGCATATAAAGCAGCCATCAGAACTATAAAAATATATTGCTATTCCAGAAAAAGTTGATGCTGACTGCTAATAAAAGGATCTCTTAAGATTCTAGCAGACTTCTGCAGTCCAAAGTGCCCAAATGCTGAGACTCCACAATTGCAAACCTTCTGTAACATCATCTCCATGGAAATGATCACAAAAAATAGAAATTAAAACCATGGAAAGCTATCTTACTGACAAAACAAATAACACTCCTCAAAAGCTTTGTAGAACCACCGTTAAGATGTATACCAATTTGCAATCTCTAACTACCATCAACACCCTGTCTGAAAAAGGATTCTACAATATTATCAATGCAAGCAGACCATTAGGTACCTATAAGCATACTGAACAAGTCCTTGGAATTAGGATCTTTCCCCACAAGAAGAAAGCCTCCATAATTAGGCCACTCTTCAAGAAACACCGTCCCATACAACACAGCAAACACAACAATATCTCAAGCTCCATTCTAGGTAAACTATTTGCAAGAACAGTTATTACTCAACTTTCCCCATTTGCTGAGGAAAGTAATGTGATGACTAACCAACAAACTTTTTTCAAACCAGGTAGAAGCAGAGTCAGCCCAGTGTCCAATATAAAAAGTACCTAACACTCACAATAGACAAGAGTGTCTGCTCTACTGTCTCTGGACCAATCAGTGACATTTGACTCTGCCCACCATCAGTTGCTTCCAAACAGCCAGTCATTTTGGAATATGATAAAATGCTCTAAAATGGACTGTCTTCTATCTCCAAGCCAGACAAAGCTTGATATTCTTTTAAACTTTTATTAGCACTGGTAGCTTTAGGCTGGTCTTCGCCCAAACTATTGCCTCATTACATCCATTTCTGTGCTGAAATTTGTTTTTGTTGGCCTTAGGACTTTGTGCACTTTACCACTGCTAACCAGTGCTAAGGTGCTTGTGCTCACTCCCTTAAACATGGTTAGATTGGTGCAAACCTAATTGGCATATTTAATTTGCCTGTATGTCCCTTTTAGAGTGGTATACCATATACCAAAGACTGTAAATTAAATGCTGCCAGTGGACCTGACGCACTTATTGTACCACCCACTCAACTAGCACTTTGAAACATGTCCTAGGGCCTGTCACTGCAGCCTGAATGAATTTTTAAACTGCCAATTCGACATGGCAATTTAACTCCCTTTCCAAGCCTTAAAAAACTCCTCTTTTATTGCAATTAAATCCCTCCTATGGTAGGATCTAGGTTCCCTACAGGGCAGGGTGCCATGTAATTAAAATGTTGGACATGTACTTTTAGTTTTTACGTGTCCTGTTAGTGAAAAACTCCTAAAATTGTTTTTTCATTTCTGTGAGACTTGCCTGTCCCATAGGTTAACATCTGGTTGCCTTATGGCATTTACTAAGTGCTAATTTTTGACCAGGTATCCAGTTTATGTTTGGTATCTATAAAATTGTAATGAAAAATGCTTAAAGTCAAATTATTTAATTACAATTTTGAAAATGCCACTTTTACAAAGTTGCCATTTTCCTGTTCTTTTGTGCCTGTAACCTGTCTTAGGATACAAGACTGGGTGGAACTCACAGTTAGACTTTATGAACTCCCCACAGACAGTCACACATTAGAGGTTTTAGGTCTGAAAGGCCATCTGCTGGTAGGATGGGGGTGGGGTTGAGCCTTCACATAAAAGACCTAACACCTCCACATTGCTACTGCAGCCAGCTTGGGGCAAGGGTAGGGGAGGCAGGACATTCCATGTACTTCAAAGAACCTTTCTAGAAACGTCTTCCACCTTCCGGAGGATGGGCACTAGGGTATAAAATAAAGACCTTCAGACCCACTCTTCAGTTCACTCCTAGACCTTAGGAAGGACTCTCAGAGGACTCTCTGATGCTGTGCCCTACTGTGGACTTGCAAGACTGCTTTGCTCTACATGGAGGACTGCTTTGCTGCCTGGACACTGCATTAAACCCTTAGAGGCCAGAACTGCATCTTCATCAGAAGCTAGGACTTCCAGAGTGACAACAAGGGCACGCTTGCTGGCTTCTTGTTCAGAGCCACAGGGATACAAAAGGCTCCCACCATTTGAAGTCACACCTGGACCCAATCGGAGTGAGTCCTGAACCCCCAAGTGGTGCCTCACTGGTCGTGGGCCCCTGGTTGTGGAGCTAAAGGTGCCCAGATGTCTCAAACAAACACTGAGGAGTTAGAACATATTTGGCCAAAAACTGCTCTGAGAAACAGGAGGAGACCTGGACCAACCTGCTCACCTATCTGTACGAGGTGCATTGCCAGTCTGACTGACTTCACGACTTCCCCTGCTTTATTCTTCTCTGCAGCAGTAAATTCTGTTCAGTGGTCCTTCGCCAAAAAGGTATCCTGCCTCGTACATCTGTCTTTGGCTACAGCTCTCTACCTCATCTCACTGGAGATTTTAAACTTCCAAAAAAGAGAATAGTTCAGATGTAGAAATCATTGAGGTGGCTTCGACCCAAGGGTTCCCGACGTCGATGTTCCCTCTCAGATACCACCTGCAGCCTTGTCCCACTGAACTTTAATTTTTCAGAACATTTTTCTCAAACTCTCTTCCAAGTCCGGCGGTAAGCTCTGACCAGGACCAATCAACTTCTTGTATCCAAACTGCACTCCATCACGGTCAGCCATATTTTTTTACTTTGACCTGGTCTTGTGCAACTAGATGTCCATGGTTGGCGCTTAGATTTTTTAGGCACTTATTCCCTCATTATGGGTCTGGCGGTCTCATGACCGCCAGACTCGTGATGGTGGTCCCACCGTCAACAGGCTGGCGGTGAAGACCACCACATTATGAGTGTGGCGGGTTGGCCTCTGCCAACCTGCCATATCCCCACTCATACTGCCAGGGCGGTTGGACCTGCTGGGCCGGAGATGAGCAGTCCAATGTACCCGGCAGTCCAATGAAGACCACCAATGGTATTAGAAGTCGGCTTTCCCCCAGGGTTTCCACGGCAGTAGCACTGCCACAAAAACCCTGGCAGAAAGGCTACTGGTGACAAGGAATTTCTTCCCTGTCACCAGCAGACAACTCCTCAGCAAGCCCAATACCCCACCCCACTTCCATACCAGAACACCCTCCCTTCTGGTACAATGCTCCCCCACCCCCCTCCTAGTACAGCACCCTCCAACACCCCCGGCATACATGCATACGCACACAGACACCCATGCACACCCCGCATACACTCATTCACCAACACTGACATACACACATTCACTCACATGCATCCATACATGCACTCATTTTAACATTCATACATGCATTCAACCACGCATACATATGCCCATACCCACACATATGCATACACCCATACAAACATGCATACAAACACACATGCACACACGCATGCACACATGCAGACAACACCCGCACACATGCAGGCAACACCCACTCACATGGACACACAACACTCCCCACTCTCCCACCTCCCTCCCCTGTCGGATGCCAGACTTACCTTGTCTGATGAGGAGATCATCCGGCAGGGAACGATCGATTCCACTGCCGGCAGCACCCCTCCATCAGGACACCGCCAGGCCGTATTACAGCTCGTTATAGGGCTATTGGAGTCCTTTTGTTGGGCAGGGCTGGTGGTGGAACCGCCCATGAGCTTCTGCCCACAAGCACGACTACTGCAAGATTTCCACCCAAAATGTGCCAGAAACTTGTAATATGGTGGGTGGAAGACTGGTCTTCTGGTGCTCGTGGCTTTGGCAGTCTTCGAAAAAGACCGCCAAAGTCATAATGAGGGCCTAAATCTTTACACATTTTTAACTTTTTAACTCCAGTTTCACTCATTGGATTTTTGTTGCATTGGTGTGGAATAAATTGACTTTGTTTTTCTAAATTGGTGTGGAATTTCTCTTGTGTGCTCAGTTGATTACTGTTTGTGATCTGCATAACTACTTTACACACTGTCTCTAAATTTTAGTACCACTCTACCCAGTGGTAAACACACATTGATTTAGTGGCTTTTTTGTGGTTTGCCCTGCAAGGGATTGGAGTTGGACCAGGGCTCACAACCCAGTCAACCTACAACCCTATTACTCATACCTTTAAAATCCACCTTTCACACCCAAGATTGTCCAGGCAGTCTATCATGTCTCCTCTCCTATTCAACATCTGAACAACTGTATTACCAGACTTAATTAGATTGTTCAACCTCACGTGTTACAACCATGCAAATGGACCACAAACCATTCTAAGAGCAGATGGCTCAGGAGACCTTTCCAAATTAAGGACCGACAATTGCCTCCACACCTTCAATGCATGGTTGATAAGTAACCAACTAAAGCTTAATGTTGCAGACCAAAATCATGATGTGATCAATGGCACAAAAACAAGTCAATGACTATATGGGCGAAAGAACGTGGTGTCCCACCAGCTACATCAAGAAGAGTGAGAAATCTTGTGGTGACTTTGGAACGAGACTGTGATCGGGCAGTCTCGATCTCGTCCGCAGCGCCGAGGTTCCTTGACGTGTCGGAGGGTTCCGACACGTCACTTCCGCGTCCTAACATTGCCGTGGAGACGCTCCCTAGCAACGGAGCACGTCACCAGGACGCCGGGGAAACGCCGGAGAACTTCCGGGCCGTGGCGTTATCTAGAGGGGTGTGTCCGGACGAGGGGGAGAAAGGAGGAAGAAGCCGGGAGGAAGAGGACGACGAAAACGAGAGCCGAACTGGAAGACGAGGAAGAAAGACCGGGACACCGACCCACGACGAGGCACTGGAGAAGGAGGTTAACCCCAGTGAACCTCAGCTGACGGGACACGCAGGAGCCAGCCACGGCCCAGGAGGGTCGTGGCTTTCTAAGGTACGGTCATTTTGGGACAGCAAAAACACGATAGAAATTAAGAGGGCACTGGGGAAGGGACCTGGGAAGGAGTGAAGGGAGGCTGGGAGGGATTGTAGAGAGCACCTGTTACACCACCTTAAGTCACCAAACGTGCACTGTTAAAAGCTGGTATTTCACCCTGTCCTACCTCACTACCAGCACCACCCTAACCTTTTCCACCTTCCCCTTTAGTATAAATAACCTGCCTACAGAGTTAAACGCCCCACTTACCGTAGCGTTTTCCTTCTTTTCCGGTCCATCCTCGCTGGAGCCCCACCGAGAGACAGAGGGAACGCCAAACAGAGAAACAGAGAAGAGAAGAGAATAAAAACCCAATAAGAAGATTGGAAGACGACCACTAGAGACTTTAAAAACCCTATAAACCTACGGACAATAAACAAACTGCCACCCCACTTGAAAAATAAACCACTTACCTGTCACCACAATATCTCTCCGTTGTGTTTATACCGTTCGCTCTGCCACAGTGGTGTCAGAAGTGGGATTTTGTGGATACAACCCAGGGCGACTGAACAGTATAAACCATGAGTGAAAGTCCGACCCTCGAGGATATGATTAAGCAACTGGCGGAAGGCCAACGCCACTTGCAGTTGGTATGGGAAGCCCACCAACGCGAAGCCAAAGAGGATAGGGAAGCCTTACAGTCGGCCTTGAAAAGTCAAGCTACAATAGTAGCAAACAACCAACTCGTCCACGAGACAGCAATGAAAAAACTAACAGAGACAATAGCGGCAAGCAAAGTTCACCCCAACGTCCCCAGTTCGGTGTTGCAAAAGTATCAGGAGGGAGAAGACCCGGAATCATTTTTCACTAACTTTGAAAGAGTTGCTTCTTCTGCTCAATGGCCAGAAGAAAGATGGGGACAATACGTCGCACCTTTGCTTACCGGACTCTTGCAAGCCGCGTATCAAGCAGCGAACCCAGAGGGAACAACACCCTACAAACACATAAAAACTAGCATCCTAGAACGGGTGGGACACGATACAGAATATTATCGAGTTAAATTTCGGAAAGTAAAGTGGGGCCCGAATGAGGACCCCCGAACCTTTTATTTTCGTGTTAAAGATTTGGCCCTAAAATGGTTGGGGCCTATCGGAACCAGCCGGGAAGAGGTCATACAAACGGTTATCCTCGAACAATATTTGGATTCTTTACCTACTCCTACAAAAAACTGGATAAGACAACATCCAAAGGTAGACACGGACATGGCCATCGACTTAGCCTGTGCATACCATCGATCCACTGACGTGAGGAATATATCATCCAGACCCAACATAAAATCTGTCTTACCCAGTCCCAAAACCCCACTGAAATTTCCGTTAGAAAGCCTGGTTCCCCGCAGACTTGGAGAAGGCCCTCCGTTACAGGGACCACAATGTTTTAACTGCGGAGACTGGGGACATATAGCTCGTATGTGCCCGGGGAAATCGGAAGGGAGTGAACCTATGGAAATAGGAGTGACCCGGCGACGTGTTCTATGTACAGGAGGGGGAGACATTAAGTTTAAGCAAACCCTCAAAATTAATGGTCGATCCTTATGTGCTCTCATTGATTCTGGTTGCAGCCAATCAGTTGTTCGCGAAGACTTAATAGACCCCATAGATAGGGTAACCAGCCGATGGGTCACTATATGCTGTATTCACGGGGACAAGGAGCAATACCCCCTGAAAGTAGTCGAACTAGAGTGGGGAGAACACAGGGATTGTCTTCCAATGGGAGTTATGTCTCACCTTATTGAGGAATGTATCATTGGTACCGACTATGACCATTTCCCAGATCTCCTGGATCATGTTCGAAGTCCCAAATTCTCCCAGGAGTGGTGGCTTGAGGCTCCCTTTTCGAAAAGCCCCATTGAATGCCCGGTAACCCGACGTAAGCTTTCACGTAGCGAAAAGCGGGGTGAGCGAGTACAGTTCCGGGCTCATAACAACAAGGAACAGACCCAAAGACTTATAGCAGAGACACATGAAGCACCATTAAGTTTCCATCATCAACAGAGAGAAGATCCTTCCCTTACTCAGGCCTGGAGCTCCGCAAAGACAGAAGAAACTGATGAGGTGGGTCCCTACTTCCTGGTTAAAAGAAATCTCCTCTATAGGGTTACCACTACCCGAACAGGAGAACGAAAACCTCAGTTAATTGTACCCAAATCCTATAGAAATCAAGTTCTGACACTAGCCCACAATCAACCTGGGGGGGGGCATTTTGGGAGAGAAAAAACTGAGGAGTATCTCCTCCGACGGTTTTATTGGCCCGGGGTTTTTGCACAGATCAGGAGATATTGTTCCCAATGTCCCAGGTGTCAACTCACCGAACCTGGCAGACCCAGGAAAGCGCCCCTTTTTCCCCTTCCCATCATAGCCATTCCATTCAGTAGGGTGGGGATGGATCTAATTGGGCCCTTAGTGCCTTCCTCAAAAGGGCATACATACATATTGGTGATTGTAGACTATGCTACCCGGTATCCCGAAGCCGTTCCCCTGACAAGTATGACAACAAAAACAGTGGCACAGGCAATGATAACGGTGTTTGCTCGAATAGGGTTCCCCCAAGAGATACTCACTGACCAAGGGACCCCATTCATGTCAAATCTCATGAAACAAGTTTGTAATACATTGGGCATTTCCCAAATAAAAACTTCCGTTTATCATCCACAGACAGATGGATTGGTGGAACGTTACATCAAATCTCTATTAAAGAAAATAGTCAAGGATTCCGGCAGAGATTGGGACCAAAAATTGCCCTTAGTTCTGTACGCTATCAGAACCCATGAACAGGCCTCAACGGGACATAGCCCATTCGAACTCGTGTTCGGCCGACAACCCCGTTCCCTTTTAGATATGGCAGTAGAAACCTGGGAGGAGGAAGCCGAGGGAGAGGGTAGGCCATTGTTGTAATATGTCCACACCTTGAAATCCCACTTACAAGGGTTGTGGGAAGAGGTACGACAGAATATGGAGCAGGCTAAATCAATACAAAAAAAGTATTATGACAGGGGGAGTAAGTTGCAGACCTTTCAGCCAGACGACCAGGTGTTAATAATGCGCCCCACATCAGAGCAAAAACTTCTCGCGAGATGGCAGGGTCCTTATCGGATTGTTCGAGAAGTAACCCCTGTCACTTATCTCATAGAACTAAGTACCAATCCTAAAAAGACCCAGATCTATCACATAAACCTCTTAAAGAAATGGGAAATTGCAGAGAATGGTGATAATTCAGTAGAAATGGGCCGGTTTTTATATCCCAATAAAGAACTAGAAATAGAGTTCTTTCCTAAGGACCGGCCTGATATTACCGAAATGCCCGCTATCAATAGTTCCTTAACAGGTTCCGAGAAAGAGCAGCTATATACATTATTGAGTCAATTTCCACAGGTGTTTCCGGAAAAACCTCATTGGTCTGTCATAAAATACGAACAACCCCAGATAAAATAGTCAGGTTACGCCCCTACCGTATTCCTGAGGCAAGGAAACAGATCATAGAGGATGAAATACAGAAAATGTTGGCCCTCGGGGTGGTAGAACCCTCCAATAGCCCCTGGTGCTCCCCAGTAGTCCTCGTACCAAAACCCGATGGGTCCGTCAGATTTTGTATCGACTTCCGAAAACTTAATGAAGTATCTATGTTTGATACATATCCAATTCCCCGAGTAGACAATGTCCTTGAAAAATTGGGAAAGGCTAAGTATATGTCCACATTGGACCTAACTAAGGGGTATTGGCAGATTCCTCTGGCACCAGAGGATAAAGAAAAAACGGCCTTCTCTACCCAATCAGGACTGTACCACTTTACAGTGTTACCCTTTGGTCTACATGGTGCACCAGCTACCTTCCAGAGACTAATGGACAGGATATTAAAACCCTTTCACACCTTCTCAGCAGCATATTTAGATGATGTCGTCATTTTTAGTGAAACCTGGGGAGATCATCTATATCATCTACAGCTAATCTTCAAAACACTGGCAAAGGCAGGTTTAACAGCCAACCCCAAGAAATGCAGCTTAGGGAAGACTGACATCTCTTACCTCGGATACAATATTAGCCAAGGTACGCTACAACCCCTAACCACAAAAGTGGAAGCCATCAAGACTGCCCCTACCCCTAAAACAAAGAAGGACTTGCGCTCTTTTCTTGGACTAGTAGGCTATTACCGACGGTTCATTCCGGGATATTCCACTCTCGCCGCTCCCCTCACAGACCTCCTTTCCAAATCCCACCCTAATCGATTGTTACCATTTTCAGACCTCCAGATGGATAGTTTTGAAAGGTTAAAATCCTATCTGACAAAGGAACCGGTATTGAACTGTCCAGACTTCTCCAAACCTTTTCATTTGTACACAGACGCCTCTGATGTAGGACTGGGGGCGGTTCTGTCGCAACCTGACAGAGAAGGCAAGGATCACCCTATAGTTTTTATCAGTAGGAAACTTCTTCCCCGTGAATGCCATTATCCCATCATCGAGAGGGAGTGCTTGGCTATTAAATGGGCCGTGGACAATTTGCAATATTATCTCTTGGGCCGCCCTTTTGTTCTATATACGGATCACGCTCCCCTTACCTGGATTGCCGCTCATAAGGATTCTAACTCCCGGATTTTGAGGTGGTTCCTTGAATTGCAGCCTTTTTCTTTTCAGGTTCGCCACATCCCGGGTGCTCAACAAGGTCCTGCGGATTATTTGTCCCGCTTTCCCTGCCCTTCTTCGGTCCTAGAGCAGGACCGCTCTTGGGATGGGGTGTGTGATCGGGCAGTCCCGATCTCGTCCGCAGCGCCGAGGTTCCTTGACGTGTCGGAGGGTTCCGACACGTCACTTCCGCGTCCTAGCGTTGCCGTGGAGACGCTCCCTAGCAACGGAGCACGTCACCAGGACGCCGGGGAAACGCCGGAGAACTTCCGGGCCGCGGCGGTATCTAGAGGGCTGTGTCCGGACGAGGGGGAGAAAGGAGGAAGAAGCCGGGAGGAAGAGGACGACGAAAACGAGAGCCGAACTGGAAGACGAGGAAGAAAGACCGGGACACCGACCCACGACGAGGCACTGGAGAAGGAGGTTAACCCCAGTGAACCTCAGCTGACGGGACACGCAGGAGCCAGCCACGGCCCAGGAGGGTCGTGGCTTTCTAAGGTACGGTCATTTTGGGACAGCAAAAACACGATAGAAATTAAGAGGGCACTGGGGAAGGGACCTGGGAAGGAGTGAAGGGAGGCTGGGAGGGATTGTAGAGAGCACCTGTTACACCACCTTAAGTCACCAAACGTGCACTGTTAAAAGCTGGTATTTCACCCTGTCCTACCTCACTACCAGCACCACCCTAACCTTTTCCACCTTCCCCTTTAGTATAAATAACCTGCCTACAGAGTTAAACGCCCCACTTACCATAGCGTTTTCCTTCTTTTCCGGTCCATCCTCGCTGGAGCCCCACCGAGAGACAGAGGGAACGCCAAACAGAGAAACAGAGAAGAGAAGAGAATAAAAACCCAATAAGAAGATTGGAAGACGACCACTAGAGACTTTAAAAACCCTATAAACCTACGGACAATAAACAAACTGCCACCCCACTTGAAAAATAAACCACTTACCTGTCACCACAATATCTCTCCGTTGTGTTTATACCGTTCGCTCTGCCACAGAGACCTCTGATACCAAAGTACAACAAAGTCTCAAGGAGCAAGCTCTAAGCTATGAAAAAACAACTATGCATCTTCCAATACCTTGGGTACCAACAAAAGATACAAGTTATTGTCACGTTTATGATCTCCAAGCAACATTATAGCCTCTACGTTTGAACCCTGTGTTTCATCATATGCAAAATACAATAAATCCAAAACAATGCACCAGGAACCCTCTTCTGTTTTCACTACAGAGAACTTTTGACACCAGGTCTGGAGGTGCTTATGGGCTATGATCAATGTTCAGTGCACTTTACATCATGCACAGAGCCTCCCAAAAGAAATCATCTACTATAACAGCAAATTAAATGTAAGCAATACAAACAAAATAGAACATTTTCCTCAAAGCTACCACCTTCCTGTGAGGATCTGATTCCTTGGTACAACTACTAAGCTATGAAACTTTTCACCTGCCAAGATTTTAAGTATGCAGAAACATTCAAAATGTAAAATTTGGGTGTTTATGAGATAATTGTATCAACTGTAATATGGCACTGAGCGTCCCCACAATCTCTACATTGGCCGCCATTGCACACAAATTGAATATCACAGTACCAGTTGGGGTGACTGGGGGTAGGAGACCGCCTACAAGTGGCGGGGTAATAAAGGAAGGACTAGTTGAGCCATATGGCATCGGATGGAGGGAGAAGAGCATGGATCTAGAGACAGAAGACATGGGAATGACAGGGGATGCAGAAGTCGAGGACATAAAGAAAGAAAGAAAACAGCTCAGAGGAAGCCAGCGTCATGGAAAGAGAAAATGTGAGAATGATAGGTACCTGTAAGGAAATGCCTCCTTGGCATGGTTGCCCCCTGACTTTTTGCCTTTGCTGATGCTATGTTTACAATTGAAAGTGTGCTGAGGCCTGCTAACCAGGCCCCAGCACCAGTGTTCTTTCCCTAACCTGTACTTTTGTATCCCCAATTGGCAGACCCTGGCATCCAGATAAGTCCCTTGTAACTGGTATTTCTAGTACCAAGGGCCCTGATGCCAAGGAAGGTCTCTAAGGGCTGCAGCATGTCTTATGCCACCCTGGAGACCTCTCACTCAGCACAGACACTCTGCTTGCCAGCTTGTATGTGCTAGTGAGGACAAAACGAGTAAGTCGACATGGCACTCCCCTCAGGGTGCCATGCCAGCCTCTCACTGCCTATGCAGTATAGGTAAGACACCCCTCTAGCAGGCCTTACAGCCCTAAGGCAGGGTGCACTATACCATAGGTGAGGGTACCAGTGCATGAGCATGGTACCCCTACAGTGTCTAAACAAAACCTTAGACATTGTAAGTGCAGGGTAGCCATAAGAGTATATGGTCTGGGAGTCCGTCAAACACGAACTCCACAGCACCATAATGGCTACACTGAAAACTGGGAAGTTTGGTATCAAACTTCTCAGCACAATAAATGCACACTGATGCCAGTGTACATTTTATTGTAAAATACACCCCAGAGGGCACCTTAGAGGTGCCCCCTGAAACTTATCCGACTATCTGTGTAGGCTGACTAGTTTTAGCAGCCTGCCACAAACCGAGACATGTTGCTGGCCCCATGGGGAGAGTGCCTTTGTCACTCTGAGGCCAGTAACAAAGCCTGCACTGGGTGGAGATGCTAACACCTCCCCCAGGCAGGAATTGTCACACCTGGCGGTGAGCCTCAAAGGCTCACCTCCTTTGTGCCAACCCAGCAGGACACTCCAGCTAGTGGAGTTGCCCGCCCCCTCCGGCCAGGCCCCACTTTTGGCGGCAAGGCCGGAGAAAATAATGAGAAAAACAAGGAGGAGTCATTGGCCAGTCAGGACAGCCCCTAAGGTGTCCTGAGCTGAAGTGACTCTAACTTTTAGAAATCCTCCATCTTGCAGATGGAGGATTCCCCCAATAGGGTTAGGATTGTGACCCCCTCCCCTTGGGAGGAGGCACAAAGAGGGTGTACCCACCCTCAGGGCTAGTAGCCATTGGCTACTAACCCCCCCGACCTAAAACACGCCCTTAAATTTAGTATTTAAGGGCTACCCTGAACCCTAGAAAATTAGATTCCTGCAACTACAAGAAGAAGGACTGCCCAGCTGAAAACCCCTGCAGCGGAAGACCAGAAGACGACAACTGCCTTGGCTCCAGAAACTCACCGGCCTGTCTCCTGCCTTCCAAAGATCCTGCTCCAGCGACGCCTTCCAAAGGGACCAGCGACCTGGACATCCTCTGAGGACTGCCCCTGCTTCGAAAAGACAAGAAACTCCCGAGGACAGCGGACCTGCTCCAAGAAAAGCTGCAACTTTGTTTCCAGCAGCTTTAAAGAACCCTGCAAGCTCCCCGCAAGAAGCGTGAGACTTGCAACACTGCACCCGGCGACCCCGACTCGGCTGGTGGAGATCCGACACCTCAGGAGGGACCCCAGGACTACTCTGATACTGTGAGTACCAAAACCTGTCCCCCCTGAGCCCCCACAGCGCCGCCTGCAGAGGGAATCCCGAGGCTTCCCCTGACCGCGACTCTTTGAACCTAAAGTCCCGACGCCTGGGAGAGACCCTGCACCCGCAGCCCCCAGGACCTGAAGGACCGGACTTTCACTGGAGAAGTGACCCCCAGGAGTCCCTCTCCCTTGTCCAAGTGGAGGTTTCCCCGAGGAATCCCCCCCTTGCCTGCCTGCAGCGCTGAAGAGATCCCGAGATCTCTCATAGACTAACATTGCGAACCCGACGCTTGTTTCTACACTGCACCCGGCCGCCCCCGCGCCGCTGAGGGTGAAATTTCTGTGTGGGCTTGTGTCCCCCCCGGTGCCCTACAAAACCCCCCTGGTCTGCCCTCCGAAGACGCGGGTACTTACCTGCAAGCAGACCGGAACCGGGGCACCCCCTTCTCTCCATTCTAGCCTATGCGTTTTGGGCACCACTTTGAACTCTGCACCTGACCGGCCCTGAGCTGCTGGTGTGGTGACTTTGGGGTTGCTCTGAACCCCCAACGGTGGGCTACCTTGGACCAAGAACTAAGCCCTGTAAGTGTCTTACTTACCTGGTTAACCTAACAAATACTTACCTCCCCTAGGAACTGTGAAAATTGCACTGTGTCCACTTTTAAAACAGCTATTTGTGAATAACTTGAAAAGTATACATGCAATTTTGATGATTTGAAGTTCCTAAAGTACTTACCTGCAATACCTTTCGAATGAGATATTACATGTAGAATTTGAACCTGTGGTTCTTAAAATAAACTAAGAAAAGATATTTTTCTATACAAAAACCTATTGGCTGGATTTGTCTCTGAGTGTGTGTACCTCATTTATTGTCTATGTGTATGTACAACAAATGCTTAACACTACTCCTTGGATAAGCCTACTGCTCGACCACACTACCACAAAATAGAGCATTAGTATTATCTATTTTTACCACTATTTTACCTCTAAGGGGAACCCTTGGACTCTGTGCATGCTATTCCTTACTTTGAAATAGCACATACAGAGCCAACTTCCTACATTGGTGGCAGCGGTGGGATACAAGACTTTGCATTTGCTGGACTACTCAGCCAATACCTGATCACACGACAAATTCCAAAATTGTCATTAGAAATTCATTTTTGCAATTTAAAATTTTTCTAAATTCTTAAAAGTCCTGCTAGGGCCTTGTGTGTTAAGTCCCTGTTTAGCATTGTCTTTTAGAGTTTAAAAGTTTGTTAAAGGTTTGAAATTAGATTCTAGAAACAGTTTTAGATTCTTTAAAAAGTCTTCCAACTTTTAGCAAAATAATGTCTGATACAGAGATGAATGTGGTGGAACTCGACACCACACCTTACCTCCATCTTAAGATGAGGGAGCTAAGGTCTCTCTGTAATATCAAAAAAATAACCATTGGCTCCAGACCTACCAAAATTCAGCTCCAGGAGCTGTTGGCAGAGTTTGAAAAAGCCAACCCCTCTGATGATGACCTCACAGAGGAAGAAATTAGTGACTTGGAGGCCAATGTCCCTCCTCCAGTCCTAAATAGGGAGAACAGGCCCCCTCAAGTCCTGTCTCCAACTGTGTTAGTCAGAAATAGTGAGTCCCTCACAGGAGGGTCCCACATTTCTGAAATCACTGAGGATGCTCTCAGTGAAGATGACCTCCTGTTAGCCAGGATGGCCAAAAGATTGGCTTTAGAGAGACAGCTCCTAGCCATAGAAAGGGAAAGACAAGAGATGGGCCTAGGACCCATCAATGGTGGCAGCAATATAAATAGGGTCAGAGATTCTCCTGACATGTTAAAAATCCCCAAAGGGATTGTGACAAAATTTGAAGATGGTGATGACATCACCAAGTGGTTCACAGCTTTTGAGAGGGCTTGTGTAACCAGAAAAGTGACCAGATCTCACTGGGGTGCTCTCCTTTGGGAAATGTTCACTGGAAAGTGTAGGGATAGACTCCTCACACTCTCTGGAAAAGATGCAGAATCTTATGACCTCATGAAGGGTACCCTGATTGAGGGCTTTGGATTCTCCACTGAGGAGTACAGGATTAGATTCAGGGGGGCTCAAAAATCCTCGAGCCAGACCTGGGTTGACTTTGTTGACTACTCAGTGAAAACACTAGATGGTTGGATTCAAGGCAGTGGTGTAAGTAATTATGATGGGCTGTACAATTTATTTGTGAAAGAACACCTGTTAAGTAATTGTTTCAATGATAAACTGCATCAGCATCTGGTAGACCTAGGACCAATTTCTCCCCAAGAATTGGGAAAGAAGGCGGACCATTGGGTCAAGACAAGGGTGTCCAAGACTTCAACAGGGGGTGACCAAAAGAAAGGGGTCACAAAGACTCCCCAGGGGAAGGGTGATGAGACAACCAAAACTAAAAATAGTAAAGAGTCTTCTACAGGCCCCCAAAAACCTGCACAGGAGGGTGGGCCCAGAGCCTCTTCACAAAACAATGGGTACAAGGGTAAAAACTTTGATCCCAAAAAGGCCTGGTGTCATAGCTGTAAACAGCATGGACACCAAACTGGAGACAAGGCCTGTCCCAAGAAAGGTTCCACTCCAAACTCCCATCCAGGTAACACTGGTATGGCTAGTCTCCAAGTGGGATCAACAGTGTGCCCAGAGCAAATCAGGGTCCACACTGAAGCTATTCTAGTTTCTGAGGGTGGGGTGGATTTAGCCACACTAGCTGTCTGGCCGCCTAACATGCAAAAATACAGACAGCAACTCTTAATTAATGGGACTAGAATAGAGGGCCTGAGGGATACAGGTGCCAGTGTCACCATGGTGACAGAGAAACTGGTTTCCCCTGGCCAATACCTGACTGGAAAAACTTACACAGTCACCAACGCTGACAATCAGAGAAAAGTACATCCCATGGCAATGGTTACTTTAGAATGGGGAGGGGTCAATGGCCTGAAACAGGTGGTGGTCTCCTCAAATATCCCAGTGGACTGTCTGCTTGGAAATGACCTGGAGTCCTCAGCATGGGCTGAGGTAGAACTAAAAACCCATGCAGCAATGCTGGGTATCCCTGAACTGGTGTGTGTGAAAACAAGAGCACAATGCAAGGCACAGGGTGAACAAGTAGAGATGGAGTCTGGAAGAATGGCCCAGCCTACCAAGAGAACAGGAAAGTCAGTTGGGAAACCAACTACAACACAGCAAAAGAAAGGGAACCTCTCTTCTCAGGAAGAAGTTCTGCCCTCTGAGGGAACTGAGCCTTTGGAGCTTGAACCTTATCAGGTTGAGCTCTTAGGCCCAGGGGGACCCTCAAGGGAGGAGCTGTGTAAGGGACAAGAAACCTGTCCCTCTCTTGAAGGCCTTAGGCAGCAAGCTGCTGAAGAGTCCAAAGGCAAGAAAAATGGAACGCATAGGGTCTATTGGGAGGATGGACTCCTGTACACTGAGGCCAGAGACCCCAAACCTGGTGCCACTAGGAGAGTGGTAGTGCCTCAGCTGTTCAGGAAGTTCATCCTAACATTGGCCCATGACATTCCCCTTGCTGGACATTTGGGACAAACCAAGACGTGGGAGAGGTTAGTCAACCACTTCTACTGGCCCAATATGTCCAACATGGTTAAGGAGTTTTGCCTCTCCTGCCCCACCTGTCAAGCCAGTGGTAAGACAGGTGGACATCCAAAGGCCCCCCTCATTCCACTTCCAGTGGTGGGGGTTCCCTTTGAAAGAGTGGGTGTGGACATAGTTGGTCCACTAGAACCTCCCACAGCCTCAGGAAATATGTATATCCTGGTAGTAGTGGATCATGCTACCAGGTATCCTGAAGCTAATCCCCTTAGGTCGACTACTGCCCCTGCAGTAGCCAAGGCCCTCATTGGTATCTTTACCAGAGTGGGTTTCCCTAAGGAGGTGGTGTCTGACAGAGGTACCAACTTCATGTCAGCATACCTAAAGCACATGTGGAATGAGTGTGGGGTGACTTATAAATTCACTACACCATACCATCCACAAACTAATGGCTTAGTTGAGAGATTCAACAAGACATTAAAGGGCATGATCATGGGGCTCCCAGAAAAACTCAAAAGGAGATGGGATGTCCTCTTGCCATGTCTGCTTTTCGCTTACAGAGAGGTGCCACAGAAGGGAGTAGGATTCTCACCCTTTGAACTTCTGTTTGGTCATCCTGTAAGAGGACCACTTGCTCTTGTTAAAGAAGGCTGGGAGAGACCTCTCCATGAGCCTAAACAAGACATAGTGGACTATGTACTTGGCCTTCGCTCTAGAATGGCAGAGTACATGGAAAAGGCAACCAAAAACCTTGAGGCCAGCCAACAGCTCCAGAAGTTTTGGTATGACCAAAAGGCTGCACTGGTTGAGTTCCAACCAGGGCAGAAAGTCTGGGTTCTGGAGCCTGTGGCTCCCAGGGCACTCCAGGACAAATGGAGTGGCCCTTACCCAGTACTAGAAAGGAAGAGTCAGGTCACCTACTTGGTGGACCTGGGCACAAGCAGGAGCCCCAAGAGGGTGATCCATGTGAACCGCCTTAAGCTCTTCCATGACAGGGCTGATGTGAATCTGTTGATGGTAACAGATGAGGATCAGGAGGCAGAGAGTGAACCTCTCCCTGATCTTCTGTCATCAGACCCAAAAGATGGCACAGTAGATGGAGTGATCTACTCAGACACCCTCTCTGGCCAACAGCAAGCTGATTGTAGGAGAGTCCTACAACAGTTTCCTGAACTCTTCTCCTTAACCCCTGGTCAGACACACCTGTGTACCCATGATGTGGACACAGGAGACAGCATGCCTGTCAAAAACAAAATCTTTAGACAATCTGACCATGTTAAGGAAAGCATCAAGGTGGAAGTCCACAAGATGCTGGACTTGGGAGTAATTGAGCGCTCTGACAGCCCCTGGGCTAGCCCAGTGGTCTTAGTCCCCAAACCTCACACCAAAGATGGAAAGAAAGAGATGAGGTTTTGTGTGGACTACAGAGGGCTCAATTCTGTCACCAAGACAGATGCTCATCCAATCCCAAGAGCTGATGAGCTCATAGACAAATTAGGTGCTGCCAAATTCTTAAGTACCTTTGACTTGACAGCAGGGTACTGGCAAATAAAAATGGCACCTGGAGCAAAAGAGAAAACAGCATTCTCCACACCTGATGGGCATTATCAGTTTACTGTTATGCCCTTTGGTTTAAAGAATGCCCCTGCCACCTTCCAAAGGTTGGTGAATCAAGTCCTTGCTGGCTTGGAGTCCTTTAGCACAGCTTATCTTGATGATATTGCTGTCTTTAGCTCCACCTGGCAGGATCACCTGGTCCACCTGAAGAAGGTTTTGAAGGCTCTGCAATCTGCAGGCCTCTCTATCAAGGCATCCAAATGCCAGATAGGGCAGGGAACTGTGGTTTACTTGGGACACCTTGTAGGTGGAGGCCAAGTTCAGCCACTCCAACCCAAGATCCAGACTATTCTGGACTGGGTAGCTCCAAAAACCCAGACTCAAGTCAGGGCATTCCTTGGCTTGACTGGGTATTACAGGAGGTTTGTGAAGGGATATGGATCCATTGTGACAGCCCTCACTGAACTCACCTCCAAGAAAATGCCCAAGAAAGTGAACTGGACTGTGGAATGCCAACAGGCCTTTGACACCCTGAAACAAGCAATGTGCTCAGCACCAGTTCTAAAAGCTCCAGATTATTCTAAGCAGTTCATTGTGCAGACAGATGCCTCTGAACATGGGATAGGGGCAGTTTTGTCCCAAACAAATGATGATGGCCTTGACCAGCCTGTTGCTTTCATTAGCAGGAGGTTACTCCCCAGGGAGCAGCGTTGGAGTGCCATTGAGAGGGAGGCCTTTGCTGTGGTTTGGTCCCTGAAGAAGTTGAGACCATACCTCTTTGGGACTCACTTCCTAGTTCAAACTGACCACAGACCTCTCAAATGGCTGATGCAAATGAAAGGTGAAAATCCTAAACTGTTGAGGTGGTCCATCTCCCTACAGGGAATGGACTTTATAGTGGAACACAGACCTGGGACTGCCCATGCCAATGCAGATGGCCTTTCCAGGTTCTTCCACTTAGAAAATGAAGACTCTCTTGGGAAAGGTTAGTCTCATCCTCTTTCGTTTGGGGGGGGGGTTGTGTAAGGAAATGCCTCCTTGGCATGGTTGCCCCCTGACTTTTTGCCTTTGCTGATGCTATGTTTACAATTGAAAGTGTGCTGAGGCCTGCTAACCAGGCCCCAGCACCAGTGTTCTTTCCCTAACCTGTACTTTTGTATCCCCAATTGGCAGACCCTGGCATCCAGATAAGTCCCTTGTAACTGGTACTTCTAGTACCAAGGGCCCTGATGCCAAGGAAGGTCTCTAAGGGCTGCAGCATGTCTTATGCCACCCTGGAGACCTCTCACTCAGCACAGACACTCTGCTTGCCAGCTTGTATGTGCTAGTGAGGACAAAACGAGTAAGTCGACATGGCACTCCCCTCAGGGTGCCATGCCAGCCTCTCACTGCCTATGCAGTATAGGTAAGACACCCCTCTAGCAGGCCTTACAGCCCTAAGGCAGGGTGCACTATACCATAGGTGAGGGTACCAGTGCATGAGCATGGTACCCCTACAGTGTCTAAACAAAACCTTAGACATTGTAAGTGCAGGGTAGCCATAAGAGTATATGGTCTGGGAGTCCGTCAAACACGAACTCCACAGCACCATAATGGCTACACTGAAAACTGGGAAGTTTGGTATCAAACTTCTCAGCACAATAAATGCACACTGATGCCAGTGTACATTTTATTGTAAAATACACCCCAGAGGGCACCTTAGAGGTGCCCCCTGAAACATATCCAACTATCTGTGTAGGCTGACTAGTTTTAGCAGCCTGCCACAAACCGAGACATGTTGCTGGCCCCATGGGGAGAGTGCCTTTGTCACTCTGAGGCCAGTAACAAAGCCTGCACTGGGTGGAGATGCTAACACCTCCCCCAGGCAGGAATTGTCACACCTGGCGGTGAGCCTCAAAGGCTCACCTCCTTTGTGCCAACCCAGCAGGACACTCCAGCTAGTGGAGTTGCCCGCCCCCTCCGGCCAGGCCCCACTTTTGGCGGCAAGGCCGGAGAAAATAATGAGAAAAACAAGGAGGAGTCACTGGCCAGTCAGGACAGCCCCTAAGGTGTCCTGAGCTGAAGTGACTCTAACTTTTAGAAATCCTCCATCTTGCAGATGGAGGATTCCCCCAATAGGGTTAGGATTGTGACCCCCTCCCCTTGGGAGGAGGCACAAAGAGGGTGTACCCACCCTCAGGGCTAGTAGCCATTGGCTACTAACCCCCCCGACCTAAAACACGCCCTTAAATTTAGTATTTAAGGGCTACCCTGAACCCTAGAAAATTAGATTCCTGCAACTACAAGAAGAAGGACTGCCCAGCTGAAAACCCCTGCAGCGGAAGACCAGAAGACGACAACTGCCTTGGCTCCAGAAACTCACCGGCCTGTCTCCTGCCTTCCAAAGATCCTGCTCCAGCGACGCCTTCCAAAGGGACCAGCGACCTGGACATCCTCTGAGGACTGCCCCTGCTTCGAAAAGACAAGAAACTCCCGAGGACAGCGGACCTGCTCCAAGAAAAGCTGCAACTTTGTTTCCAGCAGCTTTAAAGAACCCTGCAAGCTCCCCGCAAGAAGCGTGAGACTTGCAACACTGCACCCGGCGACCCCGACTCGGCTGGTGGAGATCCGACACCTCAGGAGGGACCCCAGGACTACTCTGATACTGTGAGTACCAAAACCTGTCCCCCCTGAGCCCCCACAGCGCCGCCTGCAGAGGGAATCCCGAGGCTTCCCCTGACCGCGACTCTTTGAACCTAAAGTCCCGACGCCTGGGAGAGACCCTGCACCCGCAGCCCCCAGGACCTGAAGGACCGGACTTTCACTGGAGAAGTGACCCCCAGGAGTCCCTCTCCCTTGTCCAAGTGGAGGTTTCCCCGAGGAATCCCCCCCTTGCCTGCCTGCAGCGCTGAAGAGATCCCGAGATCTCTCATAGACTAACATTGCGAACCCGACGCTTGTTTCTACACTGCACCCGGCCGCCCCCGCGCCGCTGAGGGTGAAATTTCTGTGTGGGCTTGTGTCCCCCCCGGTGCCCTACAAAACCCCCCTGGTCTGCCCTCCGAAGACGCGGGTACTTACCTGCAAGCAGACCGGAACCGGGGCACCCCCTTCTCTCCATTCTAGCCTATGCGTTTTGGGCACCACTTTGAACTCTGCACCTGACCGGCCCTGAGCTGCTGGTGTGGTGACTTTGGGGTTGCTCTGAACCCCCAACGGTGGGCTACCTTGGACCAAGAACTAAGCCATGTAAGTGTCTTACTTACCTGGTTAACCTAACAAATACTTACCTCCCCTAGGAACTGTGAAAATTGCACTGTGTCCACTTTTAAAACAGCTATTTGTGAATAACTTGAAAAGTATACATGCAATTTTGATGATTTGAAGTTCCTAAAGTACTTACCTGCAATACCTTTCGAATGAGATATTACATGTAGAATTTGAACCTGTGGTTCTTAAAATAAACTAAGAAAAGATATTTTTCTATACAAAAACCTATTGGCTGGATTTGTCTCTGAGTGTGTGTACCTCATTTATTGTCTATGTGTATGTACAACAAATGCTTAACACTACTCCTTGGATAAGCCTACTGCTCGACCACACTACCACAAAATAGAGCATTAGTATTATCTATTTTTACCACTATTTTACCTCTAAGGGGAACCCTTGGACTCTGTGCATGCTATTCCTTACTTTGAAATAGCACATACAGAGCCAACTTCCTACAGTACCCAATTGGTGGACGGAGAGGATCTCTCTGGGAGCACTATCTACCAGTCCACAAACCCCAAGCAGAGGCAGCCGCTGTGACTCCCGCGACCACAACTCAGGGGGGCCCTGGTACCAGGCAACCTTGATGCAGGGTGGTGGTCTATTTCAAAGGTGGTGTGCCGGAGTGCATGGGCGTAGGGGAGGCTATTGAGGGCAGCAGAGAGTGCACTCAAGAGTCACAATCACATGTGCACATGGTGGAGGGTGCTGCAATGACAGCACATTCAATCCTTATCCTTTTTTTTCCTATGACGGACCGATTACTGTGTACTTTTTGTTCAAGGGTCACCATACGCCTGTACTCTGGGGGTGAAAGAGCCATCACACCACAGATTAACTGAAGCTGGGAGGAGATCTGGAGACCATTGATTAAAAGAGGGAGAAGAGACGTGCCCCTCTGTACCTTTAAGGCTGACTTTATATATACTGTATATGTAGTTGGATGGAGCTGGCTTCAGGTTGCAGTACCCCCACAATTTTTACCTGGTTTTGAGATGCAACTTCGACTGAAGTGCAGTGGGTTCCTGTTAACCAGGTCCCCAGTGCTGGTGTCCCTTCCCTAAAACAAAACACCTGATCACCTGATCCCCAAGTGACCAGGGCCTTCAGACCCATGTAAGTCCCCAGTAAATAGTACCCCTGGTAGCTAGGACATGGAAACTGAAGAGGGCCTCTCAGAACTGCAGCACAACTTGTGCCACTCTGATGAACCCAGCATCAACCTTACGACTGCCATTGCAGGCTACGTGAAAAGGTACTCCCAAAATTGAAAATACGACATGGCACACAGTCTGTGTGCCATGTCCCTTAACACTGCATATAATATATGTAAGTCACCTCTCTAGCAGGGCTTACAGCCCTAAGGCAGGGTGTGAGGGCATGTCTCCAAGAGCAGATATGCCCTTGCTATGTCTTTGTTGATTCTCAGACATAGTAAGTGACCAGGGAAGCCATTTTAAATATATGTGCGGGACACTGGTCACAACAACTAGGAAGCTTCCCACCCTGGAATGCCCATCCTGCCTGGGTGAGGTGCTAGCACCCCTGCCCAGTGCAGGCTTTTGTCTCTGACCCTCGAGAGTGCTGACTCTTACCTTGGGGAGCCAGAAACATGTTTAAGTGGCTAAACTGGTAATGACCCGTCAGTCAACACACTAGTACCTGGCAGGTTTTCAGGGGGCACCTCTGGGTGCAGGTATTGGTAAATCAAACACTGGCATTAGTGTGGGTTCAACAACACAAGATGTTTCATACCAAACATCCCTACCTTTAGTGAAGCTTTCATGTAGCTGAGGAACTTGTTGTGACCAGTGTCCCGCACATATATTTAAATATATATCTAATGTGACCCAGGTCTCTCCAGATGGCAGAGGTGACTGATCTCCCTGTCCTGACCCCACTTTTGGCAGCAGAACAGGCGGGAAAATTAGGCAGATTAGGAGGTGTGCCCTCTTCATTCCAGTCCCACCCCTAAGGTGGACGAGCTGAAGTGTAAACTGCTTTTTAAATTCCTTCATCTTGTTTGGAAGGAATTAGGCCACTGGGGTTAGGGTTATGCTCACTGCCCATCAGAAGTGGTCATAGCAAGGGTGTAGTCACCCTAAAGGTGGCCAGGCCATTGGCTACAACCTAGCATTCCCTGAAATGCCCCTTAATTGAGTATTTAGGTTGCACCCCTGAACCCTAGATCTCAGATCCTGATGACCTAAGAAGAAAAGGACAAAGAAGAGACTCACCAGCAGAAGAGGAGAAGGAGCAGCTGATCTAGTACCAACCCCACTGGCCTAGCTGCACTCCTCAATGGGTTATGCACCAAAAGACACCTTGTCCTGCAGTTGAACCTCCAGAAACCTTGGGGGACTGCCTGCCTTAAAAAAAAAATCTTAAGTCTCCTGTGGGCAGCAGGCCTGCTCTCCAACCTACTTCAAAGAAAGGAATCTGCAGCCTCTGATACCGCATAGACTCAATACATTAGGTTACCACTGCACCCGCTGTCACCGACCCGAGTGGTAACGGACCTCCAGTGCCAGCAAGGTCCCCCAGCTGTCCAGAGTCCAAGTCTATCATGTTGTCACTCCTCTGGGACTCACTGAAGTCACCTGCAGCCTCCTTGCGTAGGCCACCCTCTCCTGCAACTACTACAGGGAGAGAACCTGACAACTAAAGCAACCACTGCACCAATTGCTGCCGGCCGGAGTTGAAGTAGACCATTGGTATCAACGATGTCCCCCGGCTACCCTGAAGTCGAGTCCACTGTGGTCTCCTTCCTCCTGGACTCCCCGATGATGCATGCAGCCTAAGACAAAATGACTCCCCCAACTGTGAGTGCTCTAGGATAAGAAAACCTGATGCTAAAGGGCACCCCTGCATCCGTCACACCTGGGCCTTGGAGAAGAGGACCAAAGGTGCACCTACATCCCGAGCACACAACTTTTGCAACTTACCTGTCTGTTGTCCCTGACTGGCACCTCAAGCCAGAGCCCGCGACCTATATCCAAGGAGACCAATCCCCATTGAAATACATTGGGCACCCGACGTGTAATGCACATCTGCTCCTGGCTGCCCCATTGCTGCCCGGAGTGACCTGTGGTGTGGTCCTGACCCTTGCCCAGTACTCACCTCAATTCTACAGGACTGGTCACATCAGTCGTCAAAAAGTGCTTGTTTGCTGACTGTGTTTTCCTCACATAGGTTAACATTGAAGAACTCTGAAATTGCACTGTGTCGATTTTTGAAATAAAAAAGTATTTGTACTTGAAAACATACTTACCATATAACGAAGTTCATGGGTTTAAAGTATATATGAAAATAAGTCTTCTTTTTCTAAATTGGTCTCTGAATTATTATTTGAGTGTGTGTCTCATTTATTGCTTCTGTGAGTCCCACAAATGCTAAGCACTACCCTCCAATAACCCTAACTGTTCACCTGCACTTCCACAAAATATGGCATTAGTCCTATCTACTTTTGCTTCTACAAACAAATTGGGGATCCACTGGACTCTCTGCACAGTGTACTTCTTTGTAGTGCACGATATAGACATCCAGCTTCCTACAGTAATAAATAAAATATACACGACTACAAAAGCCTACGCGTAGCCTTCTGGCTAGTGGGCCCTAGGAACGAATGAACCTAGATTGATAATGCCCCCTTCCCCCCATCATACAAGTTTGGCCCAGAGCACTGGAAGAGTCCCAAACATCATAACTCACCAGAAAGGCAGACATAGGCACCCTACCCAAACTCGGTACCACAGCCCAACATAGATTCACCAGAATCTAAATATACAGATGGTGCTATGAATTGATTTATTAATTTGGAATAGGTGACCCTTGTCAACTTAATAAACACAATCTGATTTGGCTAAAACACGGTTCATAGAGAATCTCTGCTTAACCCATGAAACTATGGCATGAGCAGCAGGCAATGACCCAGAGAAGTGGGCTTTAAGTTCAAGCAATACCAACTATTGGAACATGTAATGATCTAAAAGACACACAGAGCATCACAATTGGAGAATGTGATACAGAGATGTTAGTTTTCTTAAGATTTAGGGCAGGGAGCACCTAGAAAACTTAAAGCGCTAGTGAAAACCAACAGTTCATGGTTGACAGAAACCTAGGCACAATTTCAGGTCAACCATGATGGAGTCAAGGTTGGATACACCAAGCGGATTGACCAGGTCAAAGATTTTAACTTTGGCCATAGAGCCAGATGTATGAAGGGCTTTAACATTTGCAAACCCTCCAAATCCATAAATGAGGGGGTTTGTGAATGCTAAAACTCTTTTTCCTATGTATAAAAAGTATTTAGCAATTTGTAAAGGTGAACTTGAATTGTTAAATGTGTTAATATTTGGATACTGATTTGATACTTGGAAGGGCTGTGTTGTCGGCATCCCTTTCCAATACCAAATCGGCATGCTACGTATCAATGTTTTACAACCAAATTCCATTTGCAAAACACAGATATTTTACTGACACCTCTAAGGGGGTGGTAATCCATTCGCAAAAGTGCACCACTTACACTTAGTGAATGTAGAAAAAAAAGGTTTATATAAGAGGAGGCAGTGGTCCACCTGAAGAACCCTCCTAAGCAACAAAACAAAAAAAAAGAAAGAAAGAAACGTTTCTTTTTAAATGTTTTTAAGGAAAATGGTCCGCATAAAAAAAAAAGGGGTTTAGTTTTAATAAAAAGCAATCACACTCACGCTGGACTGTTGCCACACTATCCTTCAGATGGCAGTGAATCGTAGTGAGTTGCAATTTGCTACTTACCTCATTAACATTCAGTAAGTAGTCCCGAATTGCGACCCACTACAATTCAGTTCTTTCCAAATGGCCCATTAGTACATAGGTCAGTTTGCAAAGTACTAGATTAGTTGCCACAATATTGGTTGTAAATTGTGACCACTGTTTAGTACATCCGGCCGTAGAGTCTGAAATAGGAGACAAAATTCTTCACCAAGGCAAGATCTAAGGCTGAGCCCGACAAGGGTCACTTAAAGTCAACCATGTCATTGAGGAGCTCATGCTGAAGCCATTGGGTTTGACCGCAAAATCTCTGAGTAGGAAAAGGTGGATTTTTTAACTGCAGCAGTCATTGGCAGGTCTGATAAATTTGCAGCCTTGCTCCAGTTTGGAATTTAGTCATTCTTTCGCTTCTTACAAACCTTCCACAGGGGCAAGGCTTGAAGCTGTGCTGTGAAAGGGCTTCATGAGGACAAATACCTTTCCGTGAGGTCCTGTTGGCCATATTTCAGCAAAGCAAAAGCTCAGAGTTGGACATACCTCTTTTTTGCACCTGCCTGAGGTGCACGCTGCCATGCCCGGCTACAGCTTTCAGCCATGCTTTTATTCCAGCAGAAAGAAGGAGTTAGGATTCAGAAGTCTTCTTTCTTACAGCATGTCCTTCTTCAGATATTGTTTTCCTAGGCCCTTGAATGTTCTGATGGGTGGTGGTGGAGGTGCCAGTTTATCCTGTGGATTAGTCAGTGATTGTGGAATTTTTCCACCCAATACTGCCCCAAAACCACCTAATTTTTTCACATTTTTCAACTTTCTATAGCATTCTCCAAGAGCCCCTCCTTTAAAATGACAGAATCCTTAACAGCTTTATGGCCACTCCCCTGTCAGGTATAAAACTGTTGCTCTTCCTAATGTGACTGAAGCCTCACTGTCTAGGAGAGTCTTGGGTTGGAATAGGAGAAGGCATCAGTGGCATCTCCAGCAGAAAAGAAGAGTCAAGACTGTCCTTTGTTCTGACAGGTGTTAAAGTCCACTCCCATGCACGTAACTCCTGACAAGTGGTTAGTTGCTAACACCAATCCTTGAATACTGGGCTCAGGGGCAGGCCTTTGTCTTCTGAGCAAGGGTCATTAACTATCCCAGTCAAGCGGACGTAATTCAACTCTGGAGGTTTGATGATTGGCAGAATTAGTTCTAAAGAGGCATGTGTAAAATTTGTATAATTTGATTTCAGATAATTATGCAAAATGTCAGCAAAACTGTGTGAAATGTTATGAAATGCAGATCCATCACTATATTTCAGCATGAAATGTGTTCTCACATTAATTCCTAATGCCATAACACATTCTGTGCAAAAACCGTGAGCATCAGCCACTCATGTTCTGTTCTTGTTATACATTGTGGCACATTTTTACTGCAAATAGTGCATTAATGGTAAACATTTACCATAAATAGTGCATAATTAATATATTAAGGGCCATATTTATACTTTTTGACGCACAACTGAGCCAACGCAGTTGTGCGTCAAAAATTTCACCGCCGGCTAAGGCCATTCCATCGCGACATGCGGGCCCCTTATTTATGGAATGAACATTACCCGGCGTTTGGGAAAATGGGAGTTGTGCGTCAAAACTCTTTCCGAGCCCACAGATCCCTTAATGCCTGACCTGACCCAGGTGTTAAAAAACGGCGCACATCAGGCTCTGCGCCGTTTTTTAAGGCCCACCCCCTCCTGTGCATCAAAATGACGCTGGGGGATAAATGAGGCGCACAGGCCTTAAAGTCATTTTTTAGAATGGAACATCTACCTTGCATATCATTAACGCAAGGCAGTTTCCCGCTTCCAAAAAGTGACGCACATGGTGGAATTTTGACGTCCGCGGGGTCGGCGCTAAAGTATAAATATGGGGCACGGTTTGCGCCAAATGTGAGTCAACATTTTTTAAGCACATTTGGCGCAAACAGAGTATAAATATGCCCCTAAGTGTGTAATGGCATGATTCCAGGAACTTCATTTAACATGAAATTCCCAAAATTATGTGAATACAAGTGGCGTAATTCCAGTTTTGCCCAGGCCACCTCTAGGAGAGTTCTGCCTCATGCTGCCTAGAGCACATTGTCATAAAGTTGTTTTTCACAAATATATATCTAAAATCTTATTTTAAAAATTAGGTTGAGCAAAATGTTTGATTATTTCTATAGCACTTTTTCACGCAGAGATATAGAATAATTATTTCAATCGCACCTACTGCTATACATGAAAAAAACATTCCAACCATAACATATGCCCCTTTATTAAATTTTAGAAGCAGCTGCTACCTCCGAGCACGTGAAGATCTGTTTCCTGACTGATGTGATCGAGCATTTTCACTATAGTAGTAGATATTCGTACCTACTCCCAATTAAAAGATACCACTTATTAAATGTAATAAGGTAATCCAAACTTAATCTGTGGGAGAAGACGGCCTTGCAGTAGTGTAAAATGAATTTAAGGCTTTTGTCTACTAGGATATATAAACATGAAAATTATATATTCAACTTTTTAAATACACTGTACCCTGCCCTTTGAGTGGTATAGGCCCTACCCTGCAGGTAATTTATCTGTATTAAAAATGAAGGTTTTAGACCTGGCAAAAGGTTTATTTTGTGATGTTGAAACTGCACACAGGCTGCAATAGCAAACCTGAGGCATGTTTAAAAGGATCCTTAAGTGGGTGGCACAATGAATGCACCAGGCCTACTAGTAGCACTTAATTTACAGAAACTAGGTACAAATCTCACAACTTTTCTAAGGACTTACAAGTAAAATAAAAGTGGCAATTAGGAGTAAGCCAATTTCACCATGTTTAAAGAAATGAGCACACACATTTTAGCACTGGTTGGCAGTGATAAAGTACACAGCGACGTAAGGGCAACAAAAGTGAGATCAGCAAAAAAGGAGGAGTACGGCAAAAAAGACTAGGGCGAAGAGCACCCTAAGGCTGACACGTCTAACAACAAGCATATAAAAAAGGTTGTCTCCCTTCTACCTATAACCACAATATGGTGGACAGTAACTTTCTCTTCCCAGTCCCAAATTTATATAATCTGTGCGAATTTGCTACATGATCCCTCATCATCAATGGGACAAGTATACAGGGGGTCATTCCGACCTTGGCGGGCGGCCATCAGGAGATCCCCGCTGGGCTGGCGGGCAGAGACCTGGTTTCCGCCTGCCGGCCCAGCGGGGATCTCGGCCGCAACACAGGAGCCGGCTCCAAATGGAGCCGGTGGTGTTGCGGCCGTGCGATGGGTGCAGTTACACCCGTCGCGCTTTTCACTAAGTTGCACAGGGCCGTGGCAGGGGGGCCCGAGCACTGCCCATACCAATGGAATGGGCAGTGCAGGGGCCCACAGGGGCCCCGCAACTCCCCTTTCCGCCAGCCTTTTCATGGCGGTGCAAACCTCCATGAAAAGGCTGGTGGGAGGGGGACTCGTAATCCCCTAGGCAGCGCTGCAAGCAGCGCTGCCCTGGAGGATTACTCCCGTGGGTACTAAAGTAGCGGGAAACCGCCGGTCCCGGGCGATGCGACCGCGCCGCTTCCGCCGCGGTCGTAATACCAGGGATTTCACCACCAGCCTCGTGGTGGTGAAATCCGCCAAAACAACCCTGGCGGTCTTTGACCACCAGGGTTGTAATGACCCCCATAATGTTTTATGTTACTTGCAGTACCTTGCTGACAGCTGGAAATCACAGATAGAAGCTATACCAGCCATTTACCGTCAAGGCTAGCCAGGCAGACTTGTGAAGGCTAGAGAGATCTGCCACACATTGTTGGTACCTAGAAGACTCTAAAATACCCTATTGTGCATGCCCCAATTAGGTACATTATATGGGCACCAAAATCCTATATTGTCATTGAAAACATTATGGATATAGCAGTTTGTCTTGGCAACTTTTTGTAAGTAACATGTAATAATGGCTGTAATATAAAAAAGAGAACTGTATCACAATCCATGTGGACGGATCACTGATTCACCTCAGTCTTTTTCAATAGCTGTTACCTCCCCAGGATCCAAAAGACCTCGGTGTTGACAACCTTCTGCTACATCCAGCATAGAAAATCGGAATGAGGATGTAAAAGAAAAATTACCAACAAAATAAAGGGACCTGGCGAGGTAATCTGAACGTCCAGCATACCACAAAGGATAAAAATGCACATCTACCCCTCATACATCCTCATTCATCACAGGTCCACGTGCTGCAGTCCACAGTATGATAACGTCCCCATGGCGATCATCATTACTCATGATATGGAAACATTTCTCACATGAGCTCAAAGCAAAGACAACACACTTGACACATACATCCACGAAGTGTAGTGTGCTATGCGTGTGGATAAGCGCTTCAGCTCACTACCCCCGGAGTACTAAGTGCTATACAAATGCTACAATACAATGTGTACTATACTGAGTCATATTTATATGCTATGTCTTGTGATTTGTGTGTTATGTTTATGTGGACCATCAGTCTTATGATCTCAATATTACATTGAAAATAAAGGTTATGTTAAGGTTAATAAATTCATTTAGATACATTTTAATAGGACCAGGGATACAATTAAGGTTATGACTGGTTAAACAACAAAAATATACTTTAATATAAATATTTTTATTTAAAAAAATCATTCAGTGGTAGTGTAGAGATATTGTGGACAAAGTAGTGGTAAAATATGTTTAAAACCTACCTTTGGGATGTAGTGAGTGTCGATGTAGAAGCACTGATGTTGTTGTCCCTTCTGGTAGTCGTCTGTGGGTTAGTGACACGCAACCATTATGGCCAGGAGGTGAAACATCTTCAATGTCTCTTGCAAATCTCATTTGAACCCTGGCCAAAGCGACATGTTTCCCCCCAACCCCTCCAGGTCACCCACACAACGTTGTTTGAAGTGCAGCACCTAATGTTTGAAGTGGCCCTGCTTCTCCGTGCTATATAACATTTAACACATGAAAGGCAAGCCCCTTTGGAAACACAGCGTTGCTGGTTGTGCAACGTCTTGTCAGATCTGCTCAGGGATCTAGGACTCTGTCCCTTTCCCACTTTCATTTCCTCCCTTTCACCTTTCGACTTTACTACCTTATCAACGATAGTAGCAGGATACTTTACCAACTACTAAAGCAATCGAAATGACTCTCCCTGCTTCTACCTCACTAATCAGCTACTCTTCTATTTTCCAACAGACACATTGCAACAGCGCCTCAATAATGCTGCAACAATTAAATAAAATATATCGTTTGGAAATTCTCTGTTGTTATGAAGACATCATAGCTTATGAAGTAAAGATGTAATTAGTTATATGAAGAGTTCACCTGGACTTCAGACAGGTCCGGCTTTAGGGGAGTGTGACTGGTGTGGCTGCACTGGGTGCTGACCTAGAGGGGGGGCGTCGACCCGAGTGGAGGAAGCGCTATGGCTAGCAATAATTTACAGTTCAGAAGCACCTGAAGCAGAGTTCCATGTGCGTCCAGCTGTCAGGCAACAATAAAAATGTCAAGATAACTCTTGTGGTTAATGTTCCTGACAGAGAGAGAGAGAGATGTCTCCTGCAAAGAACAAATTTGTATGTTTTGTGGATAGCTGAGTGGATTAGTAAAGCTAACCTTTACCAAAACTTTAAAGCAAATTAAATGTATGTGAGAGAAGAGCTATGTAGAGTTGAGGGGCACTTTTGCCAGGTGGTAGTGCAGGAATCCGAGGAGGAGGCATGGAGGGCATTGCCAGCTGCTACCAGGCAGGGCTGGTAGGGCAGCACACAGAGCGGATGGGGGGTAATAACAAAAAAGTTTTACTTATCTGCTACCTCGCCTCTGCCGCACCCTCGCTTCTGCCGCTCCGCCGCCTCAGTGCTTCCTATGCTCCCCTCCCCACCCAATTCAGACGCTAAGCACCAGGATTGGCCTGAGCGGCTGAAATGCATCTCAGGAAGGCAGTGGGAGCCTGCACTTGGTCTCTACCTGGCTGTGAACTACAGCTCCGGTGGAGAGTTCCCAATGTGCATGTCACACTTAAAGTGCACCACTAATCCGCCTCCTTTCTGACATGGAGGATACTGCCCTGTCCCACCCTAGACAGCGGAAAAATACAATGATAATAATGTATCATCGTTTTATTTTTCTGCTGCCTTATTTGCAGTGGGGCGACACTCCACCGTAGGGGAGGGGCCATCCCTGATGGAAGGAGGGGAGCGCCAAAAAAGATTGTCACACAGGGCGCTACAAGTGCTAAAGCTGGCCCTGACTTCAGACATCCAAGTAAAGTTATGTTTGTTAACGTTTCACAAATTCAGTAAGATGCACAAATTACAGAGCAATGTTTTCTACCAGGCTAGTCAGTATTTTGAATGTTATAATCCTATTGGTTGAAAAGTGAAATCCAATAATTTAATTAGCATTTGGCGACAGACTTTATGCAGTAGCCCTTGGGACATCCCATCATAGTGTATCGTCGCGATGATTTTTAGCCAGTTTAGCTATTCCGGATTAGAGAAGGACATAACGTGCTGAGGTTTTTTACTTCTTGGGCACGTCCGTATTTTGGCAGTCTTGTTGTATGGGCTTCTAACAAATCAGTGGTCGAATTGTATTAGCAAATGAATAGGAGCTGTGGTCCTGAGTGCAATGGATGCAGGGCCTCTGAGAGTAAAGCTACAGCTAAAGGTGGGGCTCAAAAGAGAATAGTACTGTCGCTATTTTGTTGGTCTTTCACCTTCAGGTAACTGCATATAAAATAATGTGCATCTTAAATAAAAGAATAAATGCAAGGCGAACTAATCAGTGGGAATGCATTATTTCACACAGTAAAAGATAGGTTGCCACAAAATGCACAGAAAGATTTAGGTTTCAGTTAAAAAGTGCTTCTACAATATAGATTTCAGTAATGCAGACTGTACCTAGAACAAACATGTTTAAACTGTCCATTAAAAACAAGACTCCATTCTTCAGCTGAAACACCCTTACATTACACTACCCCTCATAAAGAATAGAGCTTTGTCTTCAGGACGCTTCATGTGACTCCTTCAACTAAAGCCAAATCCAGCTTCCAAGCAGCCTTTACATTTGCAGGTTAACCAGCTGTACACATTTAGATTTCTTTCAGGCAGCAGACACCCTCGGAAGTTGGCTTTTTTTCTGGTTTAGCTTTCTGTCTCTCCATTTGGCTTCACAGCACAGGAGATTGTCGTTCCTCCTACTTCAGATAAACCATCTAAACTGCCTGTGTTAACTGTCCAGGAAAGTTGTCTTTTAACAAAACCCAGGGGAACTGTTTTTGTTGAATTTTAAAGAGGATGGGCATGTGGTGGGTCACAGAGCCCACCAATGTACCAATGATTTCTATGCTTGTACAGTGTTATACACTATAAACACCTTTTTAAATGTGTGGAAAGGGATAGTATTGGCTGATTACTGTGAAAGAACGTCAGAAAAATGTTGACTTTTTTTAACTGTTTCAAACCAATTCCTTGAGAGTCACCGTTAAAATAAAAGTCTATGGATATAAAACGGGGAGCTGGGGTTGCAAGAGTGAAGAATTGCTACTTTTATTACTGGGGGCCGATATTGGAGCAACGCTGCAAAACCGGCTCCCACTGCTGCAAAACCAGCCCCTACCCTTTCAGTATCCTGCGGAAACACCCGATGCCCGCTGCGGCCAGTCCAGCCCTGATTTAGCCTTTGCTAAGAGTATTTGCTTTTTATTGATGTTGTGGTTCTGTGATTTTTTTCATTCAACATGGAATTTTTGTATAGCACAAAATATCAATGGACTTATCACTAGACGCCTGGGTGAGTTCAGGTTGTGGGTGGGTCTCCACAATCAGGCATGCCTGAGGGATCTAAAGGTCCAGGTCCTCACCATGACTGTCAGTGGGTAAAAAAGTTGCTTAGACTTCATGCCCATTCAAACCTTGGTTTCTTTGTAGAGCCCACAGGGCAATGGTCACATATGTACCAATTGTAAGTACTAGTTTATTTGAAGGTGTGTGAAAGAGATATTCACAGCTGTGCAAATATTAAGATGACCAAAGAAAAGAAAAATGTGTTTACAGGTGAGGTGAGAGAGTGTGTGGGAGTATGAAAGACATAGGACAAGGGGAGCCAATGCAAGTAAGTACACATAGAAGGCTAAAGTGAAAAAACAGTGAGGAAGAGGAAGATCACTGTGTGTGAAATACGCATATGGAAGATTTCAGAAAGATGTGGAAAGACTGACATGGGAAAGTGGTCTGAAGGGAAGAACGGGAGTGACAGAGATACTCAGAAGTCTAGACTATAGTAATGTTTAATTCATAGTCACATATTTTCAGAACAGAAACAATTTCAATTCTAATTATTCATAACAAAATTGTTATTCATTTGTTTGATAGAGCTAACATGCATTGGTAAGGCCAGTATGTCTAGATTGTGTTAGGCATATGTTTTTTGTTGTGTGTCATTTCTGGATACAATAACGGAAAACTCACAGAGATGCACCCAAATACTGAGGTGGCAACTATGGACAGCAGATCATTTTAGTACATATGTTTAGCTATGCCTTTATTTACATAGATAACACCTCTTGGAAAGGACTCCTAGTTACCTTCTTTGTTCACACCCCTTTCAGAGATCCCCCCTTTTTTATCCCATGTAAAGTACTGACTCAAGTATTCCTTGAAGGTCTGTCTCTCTATGGTTTCATGTAATTCAAAGATCACCAAAAGGCTGCAGAAGGCCAGACGCACTGATCAATTCTCCACAGAATATGGGAGAAGTAGAACAAAAGCTCAGTGGATAGGGACTGGGAGGTGACTCACAATGGCCAATGCCGGATGAAGTGCCATCAGATGTTGTGAAGGCATCTTTCCTTTGCTGGTAAATGTGCTGCAGATTTTCACACTCAGGTGCAGTAGGCTGATAGGTTCTATACGGTCAGATGAGGCTTGCAGCATTTCGTGCTGAGTGGGGTTTTTCACAGTTAAAAAGACTATGAGTTGGCCGAAAGGCTGGTGATGCCCTAGGAAATTACCTATTTCCTTCTTAAGTGCTGGTGCTTCATGTTGACCTTTCTAGGTCTTAAAACGTTTAAGGATTGTGGATGGTGACTTTTTATCACATGGTGTTTCAGAGCACTACTTTCTGGCAATTAGATGTCGAGAATTTGCAGTTTTTGATTTCCGCAACTCAGATAAGAACGTTAAGCCTTTCTCATTTCTTCTGCATACAATCATGCACATGGTTTAGGGTACATAGACACTTAGGGCCATATTTATACTTTTTAACGTAAAACTGCGCCAGTGCAGTTTTGCATCAAAAAATGTACCGCCCGCTAACGCCATTTCGTTGCGCCGTGCGGGCGTCATATTTATGCTTTGACGCACAGCGGCGCAATCAACAGGTGGGAGTAATTATTTTTTACGCACACCGGGGCGTCAAGTCGTAAAGGAAAACGACGTCAACGCGGCGGAAATGACTGGGTCGATTTATGACACCGCAACCCGGATATGCGCGTTTTTTTGACGCAATAGCGTCAAAAAACCCCGCGAACACTGCAAGTGCACCAGAGGAGAGCCAAAATGGATCCCAGATGCCACTACAGACCCCAGGAAGATGACAGCAGACCAGGAACCAGCCAGGACGATCCATTCAAGAGCCAGGACACTTACAGAAAGAAAAGAAAGTGTCGCTTCAGTGCAGAGGAGCAGGAAATTCTGGTTAAAGAGGTGACGGAACACCATCACCAACTGTTTATCACCTCAAAGTTGCCAATCAGTAGGAGAGCGGCCATATGGCAACAAATTGTTGACAAGATTAACAGTGTGGCTGAAGTACGCAGAACAGTCACTGAGTGTAAGTAACGCTGGCATGACTGCAAACGCAGGACCAAGGAAAGGATGGCCAGGAACAGGAAGGCAGCACTGCAGACTGGAGGTGGGAGTCCAGCACATCAGGAGGCCCTGGACCACATGGAGGAGATAGTCACAGCCGTCATCCCTGAGGAGATCGTCACAGGGATTCAAGGACAGGACAGCGCAGACTACCACGAGACAACGCACATGCAGGGTGAGTCGCATGGGGAATTATAATGCAATATTGTTGACTGTAAGCAGGGGGGGAAATACCTACTACACATTGCATGTAAGTCATCATATACATGGAATGGCATGGGTAAAGGGGCACCACAGGGGGGCATGGCCTGCACAAACAGAAGCTGGGGCACACCATTACACTACACCAACAACAGTCCCATGGGGGCATGCTGTCATGCCAACGATGGAGCAAAGGGAAAGCCACGACAGGAGGGAAGGCCACTACGTCAAACTTACATCCTGGCACTCGTCAGCCAACATATCTCCTACATTAACTAGGGCCCCATTAGCAATCCTCTAGCCAAACCGACAACTGCAAAGTAACTGCGACAACAGTTGCCACTACCACCTCTGATCTGTGTGCAGCTCAAGTAGCCAATGGCAGTAACCTCCCCATGGAACATACATACCTAAATTAGGGAGTGAGGATGACATCTGCAACAATCTCCTGAAACAAGACAAAGGCCCCAGTACACTCATATATCAATGCCCATAGGTGTCACTAACATCAGCCAATGTAAACAACAATAGGAGCGAAACAGCACTAAGGACACACCCATGCTGCATATGTCAGGGTCCATCCCGTGCCTGGCTAACAAGGCAACATCACAAATGCCATACTGCTCAGACAAGAGCATTGAGGAGGGGCCACATGGAACTGGTCACTGAAATACACCTGCACAGTCAGAGAACAAAATAGGACACTGATAAGACTATCAGGGCAATCCAATGTAACACACATTACCCAACATCAGCAGGACACATCAACAATGTCAACATCCATTACACAACATAACATTGCCATGCATAGGATATGCTACATGTCAAGTAAAATTAAGTCGATGTGAACGATCAGGGATTGGGGCAGGTCCTGATAGTTAAGTGTGGTGCCAGGGCAATCACAACACCTACAGCCACTGAAAGGTCTCACCATGAGAATGGATATACACAGAGGGTCGAGTAGGACAAGAAGGTGGCAATTCTCTAGTTGGCATAAATCTACACCTAGAGGTGATGAGGCTGACAAGTCGGATAACTCAATAACATACATGTGACACACAGGTGGGCCATAGGCCTGAAACAATGCCCATCTGAAGGATTGCAGATATTAACACAAAACAAGATCACAAAGTGAATTCATCAAAAGGCAGACACGTCACGTCAAAAATGTCACAACACAGACACACTAATTGTACCCTGTTTCATTGCAGAGGAAGATGGATCTCCTGCTGATATGCCTGTCCCAGATTTCCCTGATGACATGGATGACGAGCCCATACACATTCCCCAGGAGACTATCCAAAAGGTCCTTGAAACCCTCCAGACCCCACCTTCAGTAACAAGGAGGAGCACAGAACAAGCAGCCATGGCAGAGGACCCACCCACCACCCCAATTGCAAGACCTGCCAGCTCCAATACAGCTGAGGACTCAGACGACACAGGCACCAGCTTTGAGCGAACTGTAGTTGGAGTACAGCGGAGCTGGCCAAGGAGGTGCGGTTGGGGATGCAAACTATGGCAGCCAGCCTAGAGGGGGTGCGTTCGTGCATGATGTCATCTGCAGATCAGGCAGCAGCTATGCAAGCCCTAACATCCATACTGCAAGGACTACAAGAAACTGTCAAGGAATTCACCACTGCAGTAAGGGAGTTGCCACAACACCTCGCACCCTAAACATTCCACTGCATGCACGAATGCAATCATGACTCCCTCAGGGCCGACCTGGCTGCCTACCATCGTAACGTGGCTGCTATTCTTAAAAACCAGCAGACCCTCCTTGCTGCAGTACTGCCCTTAAGACCTTCACAGGGAGCAGCGACCGGGATGTCTGACTCCACGTCTTCTAACACTGAGGTGTGTGTTGCCCCTTCACAACCAACAACAACAAGGACGAAGCAGGTAACAAACACATCAGAAGAAGAAGACATGGAACAGATCACATTCACACGGAAGAGTACCCGGAAGCACTAGTTCCTGCACCATGGCCTACTTTGACCAAGGTCCAACGTTTTGTCAAATGCCAGTCTTACAACAACTATACTCAATGACTGTTCTGCTAACCACTGTATAACTTGTCAGCATGCCCAGTTAATGTCTCTCTCCTACTAATCGGCAAATCCTGTCCCTCTGCACTGTCTGTAACATCACCCCAGCATGTCAGTAGCATTACCTACACCCCTTCTGTAGGATCACCATGTAAGATTTCACTAGAATGGACTCAGCAAACATGGACAATGTACATATTGGACTACATCACCTATCAATAAATAGCACTTGCACAACAAATATGTCTCTGTATAATTTGACACATCAACTGTGCAGTAGATAACACAAATGTGCCTCTGTTCCAATCATGTAGCTTGTCAATACAACTGTCCTGACATTATGTAGTCAGAACCATCTGCACAGTGGCCAGGATTGCATCATAGCATGCCCATCCTGAGGAGAATAACTGATGAAGTGAGAAACCACACACAATCATTCTGTGTTGGACAGAATAATGGTTCCTCAAGAGATATCAAAGTCAACTATTAGTGGCTGTTAAATGTTGTCACCATGCAATACTAACAGATTGAACTGTGCAGTCTAATCTAAGCAAACACTACAAAACACAGCATGAATCAATCTTTCTGACTTAACACCCAAATAGTTAATGATGCTGAATATTGACACAAATGATCTATGTCAGTTATGAAGACAAGAAGACAAGAGTGTTAACAAGACCTCATCTTCAAAGGTGTCCCTGAACATCACACTGCAGTCCGACCTAACACTGTCCCCACAATACCAAGTCTGGAAGCACACTTTGTGACGTAGAAAACATACTCATCGACAAAAATCCTTTGTGATCCATGTCAACTCCGTTTGGTGGTTCGAACAAATGATGAATTCTTACCAAGGTAGCACTGGGGTAGCTGCCATTTTACACCTCAGTTTGTATTTGTTTGTAGCATAGGACACAGATGTCATAGAACAACAATCATCTACACTGATGCCAAGGCCATGATCAAGTAGCAGTTAACACATACTGTAAAGGGTTATCTATATATTTATTCAAAACTAATCACACCAGAGGCAACTAAGGGAAAAGTCATACCTACCCTAATCTAACCTCACTACTCATTACCCACAACTGTCCCTAACTAACCTAAGCTAAACTTACTCTTCACATATAACTAATCGTTCTAAACATCAACCCCCCACCCACCATTATGAGACAGGACACATGGAGGACAACACATACTAACCTACACACATACTATACTATCCTAAACAATCATATTTTTTTTGTTATTTTTTTTTAATAATTTTTATATGTTTTTGTTTTTTTTATTTGTTTTTTCAAACACACAGGAACCCCAACATTGCCCCCCACCCACCCACATACTTAATAAGGAAAAGTAGAAAGAATCAGGACCCCCCACCCCCCTCCCTAACACTAACTAAACTAACAAACTATACTAACCTAACACTAATCCCCCAAGCCCACTAATCATGATGACAAGGAAAGAGGAGGGAGGGGAGGGAATTATGTCCATAGAAAAAAGTTATTCCTAGAGGTTGGCCATCCGGAGGGTCCGCCTGATCGATTTGACCCGCTTCTTGATGTAGCTGACATCCTGGCTAAGATTGTTCACCTTCCTTAGAACTCTGTCCATCTTACGTTCCAAAGCCAGGAATGCCGCAGGGTCGATTGTTGGTGCCGTTTGTGTCCCGGCCGAGGTGCTCTGTGGCCTTGTGGAGCCTAGCCCACTGGACTGTCCTGCAGCTGTCACACTGCTGGGGCCTGGGTGTGCTGCAGATGTAGGGCCACCTGGGGAGAACCAGTGGTTGTGGTGGTCGTGGCTGTATTGGGCAACCTTGGGCCACCCTGCGGTGAAGCCCACCATGCTCCGGAGGCCCGATCAGACTGGTAGGTACGGGCCATCCTTCGGAACCCCGACTGCACCTGCAGGATGTGTCTGTACCTCACGGCCCGCCTCTCAAATTCATGCTTCTGGGCAGGTGTCATGTTTGCAGCTGTGAAGACAATGGGCAACTATTTACCATAGGAACTGCATTGTGTGGAATAGCACAAGTGGTCAATCTGACAATACATCTACTGTACTTGTAACAGCTCATATCACCATACAGATCAGTGAAATTCTCAGAGGAAGTAAATGGAAACCCTGCCTACAAAGGTCATCCCACACATAGCACATACAAAATCTACATGATGGGTAATAACTGGCAATAACTTGTCATCAAAGTACTGACAGTTGCAGCTAACAATCATGCTGCACCTCCTCCGCCTATTGCCTGGACTACATATGTCAGTGTATGTGATGATAATCACAAACCACAAGGTCTGCGATTTGTAATGGGATTTGCTAGTACAGTACTCATGTGCCACATCTCAGTGTGTATACTAGGTTCAAAACAATTTTTCAAATAGTCACAAGTATGTGTAACATACTGGTTGCTTCAGTCCTAGGTGCCCTATTCACAAACCCATGCCTGTGTTTTAGGGGGGGGGAAGAACAACAAACAATTCCAAAATACATGCACACCCAGGAGTGTATAGAAAGCTCAACATGTTTTTGGCTCTACACACACACCACCAGTAAGGGCTATCAACAAATTGGAGTCAGCTAAACCTTGTCCTATCCAAGGCCCACACATGTCAGAATGTACAGACCTAGGTCAACATCACATACTTCCAGTGAGGCATAATTTTCAACAGACACAGAGGAGCAAGAACACCCATGACCATGAATAGCATGCACACCTAGGCCTTTGCACTCTAGTTTCACACACTTGTAGTACAACTTGTGGAAGTACATGTTCCCAGAAGGTCCAACCTACAGTGTACTCAGTACATCGGTTAATAGGGAAGCAGCAGTCTTCAGAAAAGCCATTTGCAGAAGCTATCTGGGAGAATGTCAGTCTGACATGCAGACTCCGTCCGAGACGAGTCCCAGTGCAACTCTTATTGTAACTAGTGTCTTCCACATGACTCACCCCAGTTCTCATAGCGGGCCCTACAGGAATGGCCTACAAACCCAAGATCAGACAAATGGATAAGCATTGGCCAACTCAAAATATTCTAAGAACTGAAATCCCACTAATGGAACAAGACTAAGGATTGGGCAGCGCATCACACCTTGCAATGTGTTAAACACACTGGAGTCCATCACACATCACCAGCAAACACAAAACAGAACACACATGTCAACACTCACTGTAGGTGTCGGGGTCCTCAAAACGAGCCACCTCTCCCACTGTGTACGGTGCAGGTCCACCTGTAAAGCATGGAAGGAAGAATATTCTCAGAATCAGTGCAGTGACAAACAATTTCAAATAAAAATTACAATTTGTGAGCTGACATGGGTAATGAAACACTTTCAGACATGATCGTACTGCATGGAATCTTTAATGGACAACATTTACATAGGATGGGTCTTCTGCTACAGTTACACACACTTCTACACACATGCAGTGGCCCTGACTGTCATGTGGTGGCAAACATGCACCGCCATTAGTAAGCAGCAAGAATATTGGTGTGTATCCGTCTATTCATGTGCATCCAAGAGAGACATCCATAGACTGGTTACTTGAGGACTGCATGACCTGTCAAACAGCCTATGTGGTCATGACACATTTGTGACAGATAGGTACATGGTACATAGGGGCAGGGACTTTGGCAATACCTCATGTTGTAAAAGTTTAATAAATTGATGTGTCCCAACAATGGTGATTGGCACCAAACATAGATGTTTGTACCCTAGTCCATACCTTTGGACTGCCATCCCTAATTGGATTTTGGCACAAGAAACAAAAAATACCTGTCTAAGATGTTAGCTGAGGGCACCTGACTCCTTTCAAAAAATGGTTCATGTTCAGATCTGGCATGTATCAATAAAATATGAAGGAGCACAATAATCCCTAACAGGCATAGCACTTCCGTGAACACTTTCCTTACACACTCACCAGACACACATGAGACATATGTCTGGGCCACATTGATATCATCAAATGACGTGAAGGCAGCACTCATTTTCTGCATCATGTAGGGTTTCCAATTTCAGTCTAGCTATAGCTTCAACATATGTAGCTATGATGTTAGTACATCCATACTTCACTGGCAATTGTGACCTGTAGAGTCCTGATTGCCTCATTAATGTTTCGCTTGTCTGACACAAAGGCGGCACTAAATTACATTCAGCAACAAGCAACCTGTAAGTGTGCAAAACATGAGCTGCCTGACTGCTAGCATTTGTCATCCTTCACATAGTGCATCAATTACCCTGTATGTTTCCTCAGCATTACACACAGTCAGCTACTTATCTGGCAGATTGTGTACCAATCATCTCATGTCACTACACAGCTTTTAATTGTGCACATTTACATGATCTGTACTCACCAACATGGCCACCAATCATGATTCCCAGGTGGTCCAGCAGATCTTGCTCCCTGGAGATCAGGTCAGCCCAGCGGTGCTTCAGTTGATGCTCATTGCGTTGGCTCCCATACAGACGCACCAAGTGATGGCGCACCTTCCCCCACCGGACTTTTCGGGCCTCAGTGTGATACCCCTGTATCACCCTACCCCTGGCCTCCAGCATCAGTGGGAGGAAATGGCACACCAGCCATATGAACCCCCCCAATTCCTCCTCACCCATCCTGGAAAGACGTGGCCTACCAGACATTTAGGCACAGAAAAGGGGAAAATGTAGTGGGAAAAAAAGAAGAAAGGGGAAAATGGGGAAAGTTGGAATAAGGAAATACAAAGTAAACTTAACAAATAGAAGAGCCAAACTATCCCCTATATTACAGTACCCACAACAGACTCCCACAGACAATAAATACAACACTGGACTGGACAAATGTAGACAACACAGACTCAGACAGTATTCTACAACAATATATTAATGACAAAACAACAAGTAAGATGGCACTCTGGACACAAAAGCACAAAATCACAGGACAACACTCTGCACACAGCCACACAGTCTAGAATAATCACAGACTGCAAAGTGAAAGTGAAAGTACACCCACTTTACAGAATCTGTAAACAGGATATCCTATTACATCACATCCTGTATAACATGGCCGCCGTTTCTTTCCATTATGCGTCATATTTTCACGCATACAGCTTGTGCGTCATATTTTTTGACGCACAGGAGTGCAAATAATGCTGAATCAAAATATTTTTTATAATTGGTAAATATTATTTGTTTGCGGCATAATTTACACTTCCAGAGGTGAAAATTAAGCCGCATCCAAATATTATTTACCAATTATTAAAAATATTTTGACTCTGCATTATTTGCACTCCTGTGCGTCAAAAAATATGACGCACAATCTGTATGCTTGAAAATATGACGCATAATGACAAATATGTATTTTATATGTGCAAATGAGTCATGAAATTTTCCTTTACCAAACGGTGCTAAATGATAAATACTGGGGTTAGCGAAAGCAAATGTGCCTTACAGGATGTATGGAAGGTATTCACAGTGCAATAGTAATGATTGGCCAAAATGGAGATTACTCATAATTGCGCACACATGTAGGTAAATGCTGTTTGCGACTTTCCAAATATGAAAGAGCTAACAGGATGTCTTTATTAGCTAATTTGTGAGCACATGTATCAAGCTATTCCAAATTGCAAAATGGCCATTTAGGTAATGCAATTGACGCCTAAACAATTTTTGGGGGTTACCATGTGCTAATTACGAGTTAATGTAGCTAAAATATGTTTCACTATAGACATGTAGCGCACACATGCCCCTCAAGCATGTGTGTGCTTCACGTGTCCGTAAAAAGTTTTTAATTGGGGTGCAGCAGAGGGGGACTCAGGCCCCCAGCACCCTGGGATTTGCTGTTCCTGCCTTGCGAATAAATCAACGGTTTTACCAATTTCAGTAATGCTAAACCATTGGCAGCAGGCCCATAGATGCAAATTGAGTATGATTCTCTTTTTGCAAATCTGTAATACCATTAGCCCATTTGAAGTTTGCCCTATTACTTCTTTAGAGAATTGTGACATACCATTTAGCATTGATTTATTAGGAAATTCTCAAAGTTCCTTATGTCATAATTGCAAATAGGATTTTGATGTATGTGGCCCTTTATGCATTACCTGGTTTAGTGGCATGTTTCAATCTTCATGCTAGGTTACGATTGGGACACTACTGTGATAAGCTGCTTGCAACCACTTTGTTGATTGGATGGTACATGTACATGTGTGTGGTCCAATGTTGATCCTGTATCAACTGTTAAGGTGTATGTTGTCACTGTTACGTCCAGGTCTCATCATGAGTTAGTGGCAGCTAATTGTGTATCTAATGAGTATCCTTTGGAGATAAATGTGAGTAAAGTCATTGAGGACATGGTAACCTACACATGGATGGTCCCACCCTGTCACTGAAGACGTGTAATGAGACTTTAAACTGGGCAACCTTGGTGTGCCGAGTGAGCGAATGTCTCAGGTGTCAGGATCCGGCATGTGTCATTGCAACATTTGTACTCAAGTTGGCCTCTATGGATGGAAATGCATCTGGGAATATCATAGCCTCTGTGCAGAATAATATGGCTGGTATTCACCACACACAAGCCATTTCTATTATTTGGACAATGTTACTCAGTGTGTGAACTGTCAGGGTCCTCAAATGTGTCGACTTTTCATGGACATTATCTGAGGTTGCTGGTTCTGCTGGAGGCCACGTACACCATCAATGGCTATGGGCCAGGTACACTGTCACACTTTGTAGTTTAGGCATTAATGAGGCCCAGACAACGGATGGGCCATGATTTAGCTATTCAAGGGCACTGAAACAAATATGATACCAATAAAAGTCAGATGATGCAACACAATGTATTTGAGTATACATTGATGAGGTAAATGACAAATTAGCGTCTGAGGAAAGAGGTTTTGAACAGCAAGTGTGGTCCATATGTGGCCACCGGGTATCTTTAGGGTGACCCACAGACAGGTGCCAGTCAGGCTGACAGGATGCAGGGTCAACCAGGATCCAGCTCTTTCAGATTTGACATGATCAGTGGTCTGACTAAGACTGGTCAGAGGGAGCAGTAGACAGTTGACATGTCAAACTTTGTATGTTCTGTGTTGTTCTGAAGGTGACACATGAACCCAGATACAGTGTTACTCGGCAACATTAGTAGCAATGCTTAACGATGTAATTGTCAAAATAACTACATCTATGCTGTAGGAGGCATCAGCAGGGACAGTGCATGTAAATTTGGGTGGTGTGCATGGAGGTGATCACTGGTGTGGCCTCCATCCGTGTCTCACAAGTCCTGTCGGATGAGAATTGCTTTCAAATGGCCTACAGTACCTTTCACACTGGAAGCAAACTACAGGTTATACCAAGCCTTAAAAACTCCAAGCCAGTGTATTATTTGAGCTGACTTCCATGCAGTCAGATAGTACAATGACAATGGTATACCATAGGAAAGGGTGTGGCACACTGGATGACTCTTGTTAATGTGTGTGTGTGTAGATGAGGGAATATCAGGGTACACATATTTGTATTCCAGGGACCTCTTCAGACAGGTGGGGTGTGACCAGGCGTTTGGGTGTGTCATGTTTTTAGAAAAGGGCTGACATGTAGATGGGATGTGATGTGCTGGATGCTTGTCATATGTGTGGCCCTTGTGCTGTGTATGTTCTGCTTATGTGTAACTCTAGTGACAGATAGTCTTTGCAAAGATTGTATGTAGTTGGAATTACTGCTGCCAAGGGTCTGGTCATACATTCCTGTTCCTGATGCAAAAGCATGTCAACTGCCTGATGTATGAGGCCTGTTTTCCCCTAGTTGAGTGATGGTGTTTTAGTTGTGTGCCATATGCTGCGATGAAACATGTTTCCAACATGTATGTGTTTAATAGGTGTGGTCCTCAGCTATTGCCCTTCAAAGGTGAACTGTACAGGATGTCAGTCATTTACATTGTGTGTCTATGTGACCGTTGTATGATAGGCATCACATTTGTAGTGGTATTTTCTGTGTCCTGATTGTTATATCATCAATGTTCCATGAGGCGACACTCTTCTCCTGATATTTAGAGCTAAAGGTGTGCAGAAATGATTAGCCAGACCATGATGTGGTGTTTCTTATCAGTGTTTATTTACAATAGTTCATTGAGTGGTGATGTTGATAATATTTTTAAAAAATTGTTCACAATGTGTTGGCACCTACGCACTCCAGCAGCCGTGTTTGGTTGTTTCCCCTCATGTTGCAGGGCAGCATCCTCCTCTTCCTCGTCTTCAGGCATGTATGGGTCTGGTTCCAGGAGGGGAATGTTCCTTTTGATGCAAATGTTGTGCAGGATGGAACATGTTAGTATGATCTTACAGACCATCTCGGGGGAATATAGTAGGCTACCACCAGTGATGTCGAGGCAGCGGAACCTTGACTTGAGGATGCCGAAGGTCCGCTCGACAATGCTGCGTGTCCTCTTATGGGCGTCATTGTATGCACGCTCTGCAGCTGTACTCGGGTTGCCAAATGGTGTCATTATCCATGGCTGGATGCCATACCCCTGATCAGCTGCAAGAGAAAAAGAATGGGATCATGTTGATGTAGCTGGCACTATTGAATAGACCTTTAATGGCAGTAGTTGTCTTGTGTTGTCTGTGACTCTTTTGTGTACTGATGTGACATCCTATACTTGTAGGCTATACCATCTGCATTGTGTTGTTTCCTTGGCTGTGCAAGTGTTTGTCTGCTAACAGTTTGTCATCAGTATGTTTTGGGATTTTCAGTACAGTGTGCCCTCCCTAGCATTGTGACTTGTGATACAGGTGTCCGTGTGTCTTCACTTGGGGTGAGATGATAGTTCCATGTACAGTTAAGATAGAAAGTGTTGTTCACACGTTCATATGTAAGTACCCTGGACATCCCATACCTTTAGTCTTCTGCAATGTATTAATGTAAAGGTCATTGGGACACTTACAATTTGCAAGGTGACATTTCGGCAACCACACTCATTAATGTCTTCACATTAGGCTGTACAGTAATTTCCAATGTGTGACAGGTTCAATGGTGACTTAAGAAACATGGCTAGTGATGTCAGGACCTCAGTGTGTTCCTGTTGACATGTTGCTGTTGTGGTGTATGTGTTGTGTGTCCTAGAGGGTTGCTGTGCAGTGTGTATATATGTAGGTAATTGTACTTACCAACAAGAAGTCTATTGCCATACCGTCCATCCTGGAAGTGTTGGTTGATGGTGCAGTGACGGAAGATGTATGAGTCATGTACACTCCCAGGATATTTAGCCACGATGTTGGTGAACATTCCTTGGTGATCGACAATGGCCTGCACGTTGATGGAATGTGTGTGCTTCCTGATGCGGTAGAGGTGTTCAGTTGCAGCAGGTGGCACAAGGCGTACATGTGTGCAGTCGATTGCACCAAGAACGTATGGGAAGCCACTGATTGCGTAGAACCCCTGTTTTGTTTCCTGCTGCTTCTGCAGTGTGTTAGGGAAGCAGATGTGGCGGGGTGTCAGTCCAATGATGGCATCCAGTACTTTGGACAGAAATGCGGAGAATGATGGTTGTGATATTCCGCCAACCAGGGCACCAGTTGTTTGAAAAGAGGCACTTGCCAGCATGTGAAGTACGGCAAGCAGCTTTGTTTCTGTTGGTATGGTGTGGGGTGTCACCAAAGTGGGGGCCAACTGCTGTTCGATATTTCGCAGCAGCTGCTGAATGGCCTGCCAGTTCAACCGGTACCTCTGTATGATGTTGTGTTCCCTGAGGCCCTGAAGGGATGTTCTTGGGCGGAATATCCTCTCCTGCCTTCTGCGCTGCCTTTGGGGTCCCTGCTGGTGTTGTTGTAGCTGCTGTTGTTGCTGCTGGGCTCTGCGTCTGCGTGCACGCTGGATTAGAATCACCTCCATGGCTCCCTGTTGCTGCTCTGCTGTTTGTTCTGTGTGTTCTGATTAAATACAGGTGTGTTTGCCCCATTTTAACGGCTGCCCTGACCCAGGCGTTGATTTTTGACGCAAATCGGACTGTGCATCATTTTCTGGCTCCGCCTCCCGGCCATGCGTCATTTTTGCCCGAAAGCATAAATACGACGCATGGCCGTTTAAGCCATTTTTTGGACGGGAACGCCTACCTTGCATATCATTAACACAGGGCGGGTTGCCGCATCCAAAAAATGACGCACACAGTGGAATTCTGTCGTCCGTGGGCGTCAAAGTTAAAATACTGGGCAACGTTTGTGCTGTTTGTGCGCCAAAAATTTTGACGCACAATTGACGCAAACGGAGTATAAATGTGTCCCTTAACCACAAACCATGTTAATGATGAGTCAATGGATCCTCTGCTACCAGGCCATGCATTCTTCTGTGCCCTTGAGCTTCAACAGCAGGCAGGGCACAGACAGTGTCCCTGGGGGCTGGTCAGAAACAGCTCAATCCCCGGTGCCACACCAGCCTAGCATGACCACTGGTAGAAGGGAGAATATCTGCTCTCAGCTGTTTGATTGGGGGCAAGGGGATCTTCTCTTGATACAAAAGAGTGAGTGTGAACGCAATTAAACAAGTTTATGAGGGATGGCCTTAATCCTATTGTTACAATTTCCAAACTTTTCAGCCTATTTTATACATTAGGTGTACTGTCCTGGTCTGTTGCAGTGCACCAAGTCAGGAGCAGACCAGGTCAGTGCACACTTTCACAATAATTGCACTGTCTATAGATCAGCCCCAAGCTCATGGCTGTCCTGGGAGCTGCCCATTAGTGAAAGTTGAACAGCAGTTTGAAGCTGCCTGTCCACCTTTCACTGTGCAGACAACAACCCAGCTGTCAGTTAAAAGAGGTGCAGAGATCCTGCTGAAGACGGGTGCAGTGAGTGACTGCATCTTCTTGCAAGGGTGTTTTAGGGGTTGCATAGGACACCCTCCCCCCTTCAAAGGTGTGCCCTTGGGAGGTGCACTATAAGTGCACTTCCTGATTTCCTCTTTGCTTTACATCTGAGTCTGTAATATATGATGGGACCGGGGCAAACTGTTCATTCATTTGCACAGGGCCCCACTCAATACATTTGAAGGAATGTAGACCATAAACCCCTTAACAAAGACCACGCGCTATGTGTGTAACACTGTGATCTGTATTACAAGAGAGGCTGCAGAAGTGTCTGTGGCCATTTCTGTAGTACCAAAGAGCCCCAGAGGTGAAAAACATCTATGCACAAGTGAGTTGCACCCCAGGGCAGTTATGACAATACAGCGTCTCCATGTATCAATCTCATGCTTCGTTTAAGATGTCCTACCGCTCGTTTGCTACAGTGTTCCAATTAAATACAGAGAGATACGACTAGTTGCCCCTCAAGTCACATATCTTATTCTCCCTGAGGTCGAATATGCAAGAGGTCTTTGTTTTTGCAAGAGGTAGTGTCCTATTTTGCACTTCCATTTTCTACTTGAAAGAGAAAATCATTGGAGAGTCAAATCAAAGGGAGGCCCATGCCTGCTAGAATTGGGGCTAGTGTTCTTTATGTTCAAACATCAGATCTGGCACTTTGGCTCTGTAGCACGGTGATTGGCCATCTTAAAGGGGACTAGTTAAGACATTTAAGGGCGAAATATCCAAACAGGCTAATTTAAGTTTGCATTAGGGGGACCATCTCCCTCCACATCATTACTGACACTGTGTCCAATCCTGCTTTAGTCTAATGCATTTTTAGTATTGTAGTTTTGTTGCTAAATTGAACAAATTAGACTCACAAACTTGAAAACAGTGATTTGTTAGTGAAACGTGCAGGACAGGAGACAGTGTTCATAATGACCCAGAGACAGATGGCCATCCTAATTTGCATTCTGTTTATCAAGCTGACCCACGTATATCCGACCAGTTAAATGAAACCTGTATTCTAATTCTCAGGCAAAACTAGAGTAAGAATCAAAATGTCATCAGATCATCAAATTAATAGCAGGTTCATATAAAGCTACACATACCATTAAATGCTGAGGTATGTCAAGGTTGTCATGTGGAAAATCTGAAATATGCGTTTACTTTAACACAGTTATTTATCAGAGACACAGACAGGCTTCAATGTGGCACATGTGCTGAAAGGTCCCAGCGTATTGAGGAGAAAAACATTTAATTCTACTCCCATTTATAAGGAAACACAATGTTTGCAGGACCTTTAGGCACACATGCAAAGAAACACTATTGCATGTGTGCTTACATCAAATAGAAGAGCCGCGGGGTAGGAGGCACAGTCAGACCAGTGAGAGACCCGCATCAAATGCCTACCAAAAGCGGGAATCTGGGAGGCGGGAAAGCCTCAAAGACCGTGAAAGCAAGCGCTGGGATTGTCCGGCATGGTTCAAAGGACCCAATAGCAAGAAGCGCCTTTGTTTGGCTTATGGGTTAAAGGGCGAGCTGTGGCATGGTCCGACAATGTGCTGGGTGTCCTTCGCAAATTGAATTGCCTGCTCGCTAGAAGGAACTCTGACTCACCCACTGACTGCTGAAGGAAGAGTAGTCGTAGGAGCAAGCTTAGACTGTGCTGTGTTGGAGACCGATGGATTCTGAAGCGGAGTGTCTTGACGAGTGGCAAACGGGAAGAGACAGCCAGCTGTAGTAGGCAGGAGGAGTGGAGATCGGAAACTCTGCTTTGGAGTTCAGCCCCTCCCACAAGTGTCAGATCACAGTGGCCAGGGGAGAGAGCATAGGAAAGGAGCTGGGGAAGGCACATCGATGGTGAGCTGTGCTCTAGAGCTCCCCCTCGCTTTAAAGGACAAACCCTGCAAGCCCAACAGTAACAGATGGGACACACCTGACCCGGAGTCAGCGCCATGCAGAAACAGGAGCAGGGGCCCAAAAAGAGGAGAGAACGCTTACGGCCTGAAACAGTATCGGAGGGTAGCCCCACACTGCAGGAGTTGGGGCAAGCCTCACATAGCTCGATTGGAAGAGTGGTGGAGGACTGTAGTAATCAACTGGATATTTAGGTCACTGGTCAATCTGGCAAAGGGACAGAGCGTCGCAAGCCTGCAAGTTTCAGGAGCGATGCTGAGGAAGACCAGGTGAAATCAACACATTTAATAAAACGCTTTGTGGGCAATTAGGCGGAGAAGGAGGGCCTAGAGCTGGATGCGGATCTTCAGGAACTTCTTGGCACAACATGAGCTAGTGGCCAGGCGTGGCATGTAGTGAGTCAGCAAGCAGGTGCTAGGCATGCTGGAGAAGGACAACGATGGGCCGCAAAAGCAGGCACAAGCATCCCAAGCAAAGGAGACGAGGGCCAGGAGCAGCAGAGCTCCCCAGATTTGGGGTCTTGGTGGTAGGAGGCTTGCAGCGAGAATGGGGGCAACTGCAAAGAAGTGGCAATCGGCCTGAGGAGATACAGCCCCAGGAGCAGGGCACAGGCCAGAGAGGATGCAAACCAGCCAAGATAGGATTGTTCAACACCAGGTCGAGTGGACAAAGGGAGACGCCACCCCTTCCATTCACAAAGGACAGCGAAACTGAAAGCAGCAGTGAGGACAGTGACAATGGTCAGCAGACGGTGCCTATAGCCTGGACGGTGGCAGCGACAAGGACACAGCTTCAGACACTGGTGAACCACCAGTGCATACTGGAGCGGGAGCTCAATTGGATGGCGGCACAGTGTTGCTAGGCTTCGGGTGACCATGGAGGGAATTGCAAACTTTGGCATGCAAGTAGGTGTGCAAGGACCTTTGGGACACCATAGCAACACAGCACAAGGCTCGGCAGGAAGGCAGGACTTCAAAGTATGGGGAAGTGGCAAAGAGGACGAAGGTCATGGAGACACACCCTACCACCATGGTGACACTGGGCCAGGGCAGGAACCCCCTGCCTCCGACTTACCCTCTCTTCTTTTGGTAGGGCATTGCTCCTTGATAGGGACAGGGACAAAGTGGGGAAGCCCCAAGACAGGCCACAGCTAGTGTAGGCAATGGGAGGTAGCAGAGGACTGAAAAGAGGTGTCTTTGGGAATAATTGACACAGGGAACTAACAAAGCAGAGCTAAGCCACTAGGGATGTTATCAAAGAGGAAAACTTCACAGCAAGCTAGGAATTGGTGCCTCTTGGGTGTACAAAGGCATGGGCCGGAGGGTGGGGCAACCAAGGGAGGTCAGAGGGAAAACCCACCAGCGAATACATAAGACCATCCCCAGGCAACCCACCCATCACAGTCAGAGAGACTGGCTTGCCAGCCTCATCCCACTAGCGGTAAAAGAAAGGATCTCGCACAAAGAGTTTATTGACATATTCTCACTTCTAGAGGTGCACCAAACACGGATGGATGTGACATTACAGGATAAAAAAGGAGGAAGATAAGAGAGACAGACAGAAACCAAAGGTAGAGAGGTCAATTGAAAATTGGCTGCAGGCCTTCAGGGCACTAGCTTGTGTCTTTGTAGATAAGTTTCCTCAGAGTGAGGCAGCTCTCTTCCTCCATGAGCAAAAGGTATATGCAGCACAGCAAAAGTACCAAGGGGATGCATGGCTTTGTTATGACAAGCACTTTAGAGAAAAAATGCAGATGTGGCCCATGATAGATTGGGATCATCAGGATGAGGAGGGTTTCATGAACCACATGGTAGCAGCTAGGGAAGGAGTAAACACACGAGAGCCACCATTCTGTACAACAAGGCCAAAGGGAAGGCAGAAAGGTATTCAACAAGTTGGCACCAAAGCCCTACTCTGGAGGGGAAGCCAGGGAAGGGCCGCAACAAGGCCTACTGGAAATATCATAAGGATGAAAGCAAATGGAGGCAGTCTTGTAAATGTAGACATACCAGCAGTAACTGCTGGGGGGACGCCCCTGCAATCGTTTTCAAAAGGGCAAAAGGAACAGGGGAAAGCAAAGGCAGCAACAACAGAAAGTAGCAAACTAGTATTGGAAGCAGGGAAGGGGAAATGCAGTCAGTTCATCCTTCTTCCTGCACTCAAAGACTGCAGTGCTATTATGGCTAATGAACAATTACCCAGAAAACAAGGACAAACAGGTGCTGGTGCAAGGCTTCACTATGAGGTTCGCAATACCATGCCAGGGCCCCAAAATTAAATGTTTTAGTCAGAACCTGAAATCAGTCCAAATGAACCCAGCAGTGGCTAGACAGAAAGCACACAAAGAAGTTTGCATAAGCAGGGTCATAGGTCATTTTCCGGAACCTCCATTTGATAACTTTATGGTCTTCCCCCTCAGCATAGTACCCAAGAAGGAAGATGGACAGTATAAGCTGATTCATCACCTGTCAAAACCCTTGGGCGAGTCTATCAATGATTGGCTGGATCAGGATAATTAATCAGTGTCATATGCTACCCTAGATGATGCCATAGACCTGATAAGAGCAAAAGGAAAAAGGGCGCTGTTGATAAAAACAGACATCAAATCTGCCTTCCGCCTCTTGACACTGCACCCTGACAGTTACCACCAGCTGGGCTTCAATCTTGATGGCAAGTATTATTATGACAAGTGCCTACCAATGGGTTGTAATATTTCATGCGCATATTTTGAGACCTTCAGCATCTTCCTGGGGTGGGAATTGGGAGCAGAGCACCCTGCAGCATGATGGGTACACTACCTAATTAACTTACTTTTCACCTGTAAACCAGGCACGTCTGAGTGCGAGGATTTTATTGGGTCATTTTGTGGCAATGGCAGGGGAGCTTGGGGTACCACTAGCACATGACAAAACAGAAGGCCCAGCCACACAACTATCCTTTCTGGGATTTAGTTGGACACTGATGACTTGCATATGCAGGCTGCCACTGGCTAAGGTAGAGTATCTCAAGCAGTTAAGCAGTTGAGCTGTTGCTCTCAAAGAAAAAGACCACACTGGGTGAAATGCAGCAATTGCTAGGTAAACTTTGCAAACCACATGAACTCAGCTGGGAGGCCATTTGCTAACTGCTTGGCATGGTTGACCAAAGGGCTGACAAACACCACAGGGTCAGGCTCATAGGAGGGGTAAGGGACAACCTCAAGCAACGGGCAGTCTTCCTGGCCAGGTTTAATGGAACTTGATTTGGCATGAGACCTGGGAGTCTGCAATGCAGCTACAACTCTCCAATGACACGGAGGGAGGAGAAGGCTTCGGGCCACCCTTGGTTCAGCATGGGCAGCTTCCCTTTGGCCAGCACAATGACACGCAAAAGGGAACACCAAGAACATTACAGTTCTGAAGCTGTTCACCATCGTAGTCGCATTCTCAATATGGGAGGATTGACTCGCCAACAGGCAATTCACCCTGTGGTTGGACAACCATGCAGTGGTGCAAACCCTGAACTTAGAGACATAGGTGGTCATTACAACCCTGGCGGATGGTGTTAAAGGTGCGGTAATACCGCAAACAGGCCGGCGGACAAAAAAAGGGGAATATGACGTGGCGGAAACTGCCAACAAAGACAGCCACTTTAACACACCGCCCGCCACGGCGGTACAGACAAGCAGCGCGGCGAACACCGCCAGCAGACAGGCGGAAGACAATGTACCACCCACAGTATTACAACCTACCAATCCGCCACCTTTTCCGGGGCGGATTCACCGTGGATAAAAACACGGCGGAAACAGTTACTGCAATGGGAAAACGCTCACCTGAACACATCCCACGAGGAACGAGTACTTCATGGAGGCCGAATTACACATTCTACCGGCCTTTGTATTCCTACTCATCTACGAAGACCAACGCCGGCGCGGGCGAAGACAACGGTGAGTACTGGACCTATGACATAGGGGAGGGGGGAGGCAAAAGTTAGGGGGACACACACGAAACACCCCCACCCCCACCCTCGCATATTACAACACACACACCAATGCATGTACAAAAATCACAGTAACAACCCACAATCCCCCCGGAAGAATACAAAGACAAAACGAAATCAGTTCAAACATTGTAATGTAACAATATACATGTCTGTCAAAAATATACAGATATATAATAAAATCAGCCAGAAATATATACATTACAAGAAGTAGTGCAGATATCACATATCAATGTCCGTGCACCACTAGTCCAAAAATGATTGGGCGCGGCCCACAGTAGATACCTGTCCACAATCGGAGAGAACACTGCCGGGGCATCAGATAGAAATACTACAGGCACCTCAGGGGGAAGGGAAGGGGGGGCACCTCAGCCGGATGACTGCAAAGCCAGATCCACAACGGGGCTCCATTGATGTATCCTGGGGAGTTCAAAGCCACAGTCTCTCAAGTCTCTACAGTGGGTGGTTTGCCCACTGGACCATCCTGGGGAGTGCAAAGCCACAGTCTCTCAAGTCTCTACAGTGCATGGGTTGCCCACTGGACCATCCTGGGGAATGCAAAGCCACAGTCTCTCAAGTCTCTACAGTGGGTGGGTTGCCCACTGGACCATCCTGGGGAGTGCAAAGCCACAGTCTCTCAAGTCTCTACAGTGGGTGGGTTGCCCACTGGACCATCCTGGGGAGTGCAAAGCCACAAAAAAGTAGATAACAGCCGCCACTGGCTCTGGAGGGGGACTGGTGCCCAGACTGGATTAGTCTCCTCGTGAAAGTTCCTGTCCCGTCACTGTCCCAGCTGCACATGGGATAACGATGCTTGATGTGGCGGTCTTTTCATTCTTCCCCGGTGCATGCCCTGTTCAGCGGTGCTTTTCCATGGCGGTCTCTGGACTGTTCAGCGGTGCTTTGCCATGGCGGTCTCTGGATTGTTCAGCGGTGCTTTGCCATGGCGGTCTCTAGACTGTTCAGCGGTGCTTTGCCATGGCGGTCTCTGGACTGTTCAGCGGTGCTTTGCCATGGCGGTTCTGGACTGTTCAGCGGTGCTTTGCCATGGCGGTCCCTGGACTGTTCAGCGGTGCTTTGCCATGGCGGTCCCTGGACTGTTCAGCAGTGCTTTACCATGGCGGTCTCTGGACTGTTCAGCGGTGCTTTGCCATGGTGGTTCTGGACTGTTCAGCGGTGCTTTGCCATGTCGGTCTCTGGACTGTTCAGCGGTGCTTTGCCATGGCGGTCTCTGGACTGTTCAGCGGTGCTTTGCCATGGCGGTCTCTGGACTGTTCAGCGGTGCTTTGCCATGGCGGTTCTGGACTGTTCAGCGGTGCTTTGCCATGGCGGTCCCTGGACTGTTCAGCGGTGCTTTGCCATGGCGGTCCCTGGACTGTTCAGCGGTGCTTTGCCATGGCGGTCTCTGGACTGTTCAGCGGTGCTTTGCCATGGCGGTCTCTGGACTGTTCAGCGGTGCTTTGCCATGGCGGTTTCTGGAACGGGCATTGGTGTGTGGCATGACGTTCCCTGGACTGGGCATTGGTGTGTGGCATGACGTTCCCTGGACTGGGCATTGGTGTGTGGTATGACGTTCCCTGGACTGGGCATTGGTGTGTGGCATGACGTTCCCTCATAGCCCAGCAGGGCTGTGGCAGCCGGGGCCCTCCTGGGCACTGACTCCGGCGGTGGCGGTGGTCTCCTGACCAGTGACAATACTTGGGCCCTCCTGGGCAATGACTCTGGCGGTGGTCTCCGGACCAGTGACGACGGTGCTGGCGGTGGCATCTCGACCGCCGGGAAGGATGCCGCCCTTCTCCGCCGTGATACTCACAACAGGCTGATCAGACTTCCTCTGGCCCTTCCCCACCTTTGGAGGAGTCACAGCTGACTCTGCAATTCCCTTGGGACCCCTGTGAGTTGTTTTCCCTCCAGGAGTCTTCACAGGGTCCCGTCGGCCACTTTCCAATTTCAGAGCTTTTACAGGGGGTGGGCTGCCACTGCCTTGGCTCCGGGTCATACTGCCTGCCCTGGTGGCCGGTGCACCCCACACACCTTGAACAGGCAGAACTGGTATTGGAGGCTTTTTGGCTGAGGCACTACGACGGGACTGATGAATTGGAGGGGGGGGGCAAAAAGGTCAACTTTACAGAGGGACAGTTTCTGACGAACACTGGGATGGGTAGTTGGAGGGGGCCTGGGAGTGGAGGAAGAGGAGGTGGTTGTAGGAGGTGTCACTTTAGGTGTTTTGGGTGCAGGTACTGGAGGCTGTTGTAAGGTGGATGGATGTTGGGTGTGTGGGTGCTCGCGTTTGTGTACTTTTGGAGGGGGCGTCACAGACACACTGGGAGAGGACACAGGGGACGTGTAAATGGTAGTGGAGGTGGTTAGTGCAGGTGAGAGTGAAGTAGTGCTGGGTGTTCAATTGCGAGTCCTGGTGCCTGTAGATGTAGTGCATGCAGGTGAGTGTGTAGACAAGACTGGGAGGGAGGAGGGAGAAGAGGAGGAGGGGGACACAGTGGAGGCAGTGGATGTTGCTGTGTCTGTATGTGTGATGCTTGCATGAGTGCCTGTGGGTTGTGTGGTGCCTATGTTTGCTTGAGCTTCCCTTGTGTGTTGACTTGTGTGCATGCTGGTCTGTAGGTGTGCTTGGGATGGGCTGGGGTACAGGGGATTGGGTCTGGGTGGAGGATGTTGGAGGGGGAGGCTAGACACAGGGACAATGGCTGCCATCAGTGCTGAGACCAGAGATTGCAGGGTTCGCTGAAGGGCAGCCTGACCAGAATGAATGCCCTCCAGGAATGCATTACTGTGTTGCAACTCTCTTACTACACCCTGGATGGCATTTACAATGGTAGACTGCCCAACAGTGAGTGACCTGAGGAGGTCAATGGCCTCCTCACTGAGGGCAGCAGGGGTGACTGGTGCAGGGCCTGAGGTGCCTGGGGCGAAGGTGATGCCGACCCTCCTGGGTGAGCGGGCACTGGGCGAACGCTGAGGGGCTGCTGGGAGGGTGGTGCTGGTAGGGGAGGTGGCGGCTGCACCTGTAGAAGTGGGGCGCACAGATGGTGCCGCCACCACAAGGGAGCTCACATCGGCGGACGTGTCGGTGTCGCTGCTTGGTGATCCGGTGCCCGATGTGAAGCTCCCCTCACCCTCCGTCCCACTGGTGCATTCTGAGTCCGTGGTGTGGCCCTCCATGGCCATGTGGGATGCAGCTCCCTCGTGCTCCGGTGCCACTGTACCTCCACCTGATGATGCTGATGCACAAAAGAACAGCGAAAGCACAAAAGGGGAGGGAAGACAGAAGAAGAACAGGTTGAGTGCATGGCATACCGCTACCGTTGGCGGACAAGACAGAAACAGCAGCCCCCTGCACTATGCCGTGCTCCTGGCCTCTGCAGATGCAATTCCTGGGATCTGGCCTACATGGCTATGGTGGACATCTGCACACATGGATGCCACAGGGGCATATATACCTGTACTTGGCTCTCTACTGCGGTGGTGTAGAGTGCCACATGGGCTGCATTACAGAGGGGCCTAGTCTACGTCTTTCTGGCTGGCCTAGGTACACCCACAGGCCTCCTCGCCCACCCAGACCCCTCCACTGCACGCAAAGTCTGCAGAATGAGGTTGTACTCACCCCCTTGTGTCTGCTGTGATGCCCTCAAGTGCCCATCCAACTCAGGGTAGGCCACCGCCAGGATCCGGAACATCAGGGGGATCATGGTGCGACGGGCACCCCTCTCACGTTGGGAGGCCATCCCTAGCTGAGCCTCCGCAGTCTTCTTGCTGCAGCAGTGAATGTCCTCCCATCTTTTCCGGCAGTGGGTGCCCCGTCTCTGGTGGGCCCCCATGGTCCAAACGTCCTTGGCGATGGCACGCCAAATGTCCCTCTTCTGGTGGGCACTGACCTACATGACATGCACAAGGGAAGACGAAAAGTCATTACCAACTGCACCGTCGATGTGAGTGGCCCCCCTCCCTACTCTAGCCATGTGGCCCATTCATTCACATGCATTAATGTTCCCTGAACTCTGCCCCCTTCCCTCTTACAACCAGCCCTCTCCACCCAGGCCTAGCCCATACAACGTGCTCCCTGTGTACTAACCTGTTGGTCTGGAGGACCGTAGAGTAGCGTGTACTGGGGGAGGACCCCGTCTACCAGTTTCTCCAACTGCTGAGCAGTGAATGCAGGGGCCCTTTCCCCACACGCAGCAGCCATTGTCTCTTCCAGACCGAGGTCACAGCAGCACTGCAGTGTAGGTCCTCTCCTGTCGAAGATCAGGTATCTAGTGATTGAACAGATAGTATCATCACCGCCGGCGCACCTGTTCATTGGCTCCTGGGACCCATAGGGTCCTATGTTAACCAATGCAGCATTGCGCCGCGGTCTACGACCGCCTACCGCGACGGTGTGCAACGCCAGCGCAGTTACCCCACACTCCCATTGTCCCAGTTTAGAGGTCAGGCAGCTGCCATTTCAGGGGCCCACATGGCTTCATTCACTTCTGCGTCACACATAGCTAGGCCTACACTCAACACGCATACAGGAAGGGTTTTGTGTTTGGTGTAGTCTTCTGTGTAACTGTGGGTACATACCTGGAAAAAAATTGACTTTATTGTCGTTGTCCTTCGTAGGCGCCGTCAGCTGGGACATTTGAGAAGATAGCGGAATCCTCCAGTGTACCGACCGCTGGTGGACCTGTTGACAATGGAAGAGCGACATGTAATCGTCACCTACAGGTTTGACCGTGCCACAATCCAGGAACTATGTACCCAGTTGGAGCCAGACCTGATGTCACCAATCCGCCATCCCACAGGAATCCCCCCTGACGTGCAGGTGCTGTCAGTGCTCCATTTCCTTGCAAGTGGGTCTTTTCAGACAACAGTGGCCATGGCATCAGGGATGTCCCAGCCTATGTTTTCCAACATCTTGTCCAGAGTGTTGTCTGCCCTGCTGAAACACGTAAGGAGATACATCATTTTCCCTGAGGTGGAAGATTTGGCTACAGTACAAGGTGACTTCTATGCCCTTGGACATATCCCCAACGTCATAGGTGCCATTGATGGGAACCATGTAGCTCTGGTCCCCCTCCACAGGAGTGAACAGGTGTACAGGAACAGGAAGAGTTATCATTCCATGATTGTACAGATGGTCTGTTTGGCAGACCAGTACATCTCCCAGGTTAATGCTATGTTCCCTGGCTCAGTGCATGACGCCTACATCCTGCGGAATAGCAGCATCCCTGATATGATGGGTCTACTCCAGAGGCACCGTGTGTGGCTATTAGGGGACTCTGGTTACCCCAACCTGTCCTGGCTATTGACCCCAGTGAGGAATCCCAGGACCAGGGCAGAGGAAAGCTACAATGAGCCCATGGGCGGACTAGGAGGGTGATCGAACGCACCTTCGGTCTCCTTAAGGCCAGGTTCAGGTGCCTCCATATGACAGGTGGTTCCCTATTCTACTCACCGAAGAAGGTGTGCCAGATCATCATCGCCTGCTCAATGCTTCATAATTTGGCTTTGCGACGCCAGGTGCCTTTTCTGCAGGAGGATGGTCCAGATGACGGTGTTGTGGCAGCTGTGGAGCCTGTGGACAGTGATGAGGAGGAAGAAGACAACGACAACAGGGAGTCAGTCATACAGCAATATTTCCAGTGACACACAGGTGAGAACATTTTCATTTTTACCATTACATTCACTGTCACACGTCCTCCTCTATCCTGTGTGTTATTTCATGGGATTATTTGGTAATTGAGTTGTTTCTTTCCATTACGGTTTCACAGGTGTGGTTACCAACGTGTGTCATCTACTTGCATCCTTCAAGGACTTGTGATGTGTGACATTGGTATGTTGCCTTTACATCTCACAACGCATTTTGACACTGTCATAGATATTACATTTTAACAAATCATAGACTGACTCCAGATTGTTTTGTGTTTCAAGGGTGTTTATTGAAGTGCTCAAAAATGGGAGGGGGTGGTAAAATGGTGATGGGTGATGGCGGAGGAATGTCCATGGCAGAGTCCAGTCTATAAGTCTCACAGGTGCACTGCCCGTATGGGCATAGGAAGTGGAGCTGGGGCAGTTCAAGTATGGACAGGGTAACAAAGTGGGACAGTGGGGGGACAATCAGGGTGGTCTCATTTCCTGGCGGGGGTCTTGCCATCTTGCTCTGTCCTGTTCCTGGCTCTCAGGGACCACTTGCGTGGTGGTTGTCCATCTGCAGGGGGTGGGGTGCTGGTGTGGTGGTCCTGTGGCGGGGCGTCCTGTCCACTAGCGCCGGCGGAGGTGGTGGGCAGTTCATCGTCCTGGCTAGTGTCAGGGGCCCCTTGGAGTGCCACGGTGTCCCTCAAGGTCTGCTGTATGTCCTTCAGCACCCCTACGATGGTGCCCAAGGCGGAGCTGATGGTCCTGAGCTCCTCCCTGAACCCCAAATACTGGTCCTCCCGCAGGCGCTGGGTCTCCTGAAACTTGACCAGGACCGTCGCCATCATCTCCTGGGAGTGGTGGTATGCTCCCATGATGGAGGATAGGGCCTCGTGGAGAGTGGGTTCCCTTGGCCTGTCCGCCCCCTGTCGCACAGCAGCCCTCCCAGTTCCCCTGTGTTCCTGTGCCTCCGTCCCCTGGACCGTGTTCCCACTACCACTGCCCTCAAGTCCCTGTTGTTGTTGGGTTGGTGGGTTACCCTGGGTTCCCTGTAGTGGTGGACACACCGCTGATTGACCTGTCCTGGGTACGGAGGTTTGGGCCCACTGGGTGGGTGCTGTGCTGGTGTTACCAGAGGGTGGAAGGTCAGTGTTGGGCTGTGCCTGTGCAAGGGGAACCGACTGTCCCGAGGCCCACTATAGTCCGGGCTGGTCATCAGGCTCCAGTAGGGCAGAGCTGCTATCGTCACTGTGGGCCTCTTCTGTGGGTGGAGTGGTGTTGTCTGGACCCTCTGGTGTGGCGACGGTCCTTCGTGATCCTGCAAGGGCATAAGAGCATGATTATTGCATGTGTGTGTGTGATGGTGTGCAATGGGTGGGTGTCTGTGTACCCCAGTGCAAGCATTCCTGTGTGGGGGCTTGTGTGATGATGGTTAGGGGGTTGTTCTGGGTATGTGCAGTGGGCATGCTTAGGTGATGGGTGTCCATGCTTACTTGTGTCATGCAGGGCTTGGTTTTGGGATATGTAGTTTGTGTTATTAGTACATTAGTGAGGAGTTGTAGTGGTAGGGGAGGGAGTGAGGGTGGGGGGGTGTGATAGCATGCAGGTAGGGTGGGGGATATGATAGTTAAGATTTGACTTACCAGTGTCCCATCCTCCACCGACTCCTCCGAGGCCCTCAGGATGCATGATGGTCAAGATTTTCTCCTCCCATGTTGTTAGTTGTGGGGGAGGAGGTGGGGGTTCGCCGCCAGTCCGCTGAACCGCAATGTTGTGCGTGGAGACCGTTGAACGCACCTTTCCCCGTAGGTCGTTCCACCTCTTCCTGATGTCCTCACGATTTCTTGGGTGCTGTCCCACAGCGTTGACCCTGTCCACTATTCTTCGCCATAGCTCCATCTTCCTGGCTATGGATGTGTGCTGCATCTGTGAGCCAAATAGCTGTGGCTCTTCCCGGACAATTTCCTCCACCATGACCCGGAGCCCCTCCTCGGAAAAGCGGGGGTGTTTTGGCATGCCATGGGGTGGTGTGTGTGATGTGTGGGGCGTTGTGAGTGTTGATGTGTGTGGTGATGTGTAGTGGTGTGTGGTGTTTTGTGCGTGGATGTTGTGTGGGTGATGGTGTTGTATGCCTCTGTATGGTGGGGTTGTCTTTGCTGTGCTGTCTCTCTGGCCTTCGTCTAAATTTCTGGTCATAGGGGTTTGTGGGTGATGTAGGTGTGTGTTTTATATTGTGTTGGGTGTGTGGGAGTGTTGTTTGTATGTGTATCAGGTGTGTATATTTTGAATTGTCCAATGTGGTGGTGTTTTGGAGATGTGTGTGTATTCTGAGCGCGGCGGTGTGTACCGCCAATGGAATACCGCGTTTGAAAGACCGCTGCGTGGATTCGTGGGTCGTAATAGAATGGGCGTGTTTCTGTTGGCGTGGAGGTGGAGGATTTGTTTTCGCCAGTTTATCACTGACCTTTGGTGTGGCGGACTTGTGTGGGTGTCTGAATTTCGTCGGATTCCGAGATGTGTGTCATCCGCGGGCGCAGCGGTCTCTTGGCAGTCTTCTGCACGGCGGTAAGCGCCTTTTACCGCCAATGTTGTAATGACCCCCATAGTATCACAAAGTTCAATTCAGGGTGATCATTTCACCACAGAAAGTCCTTTCCAGGTTAATACCAACATGAATCAGAGTTCTTTAGGACAGAGTTCACAGAGCTCAGGTCAAATTAGTTCTCTTGGGCAAGCACAGATGCAGAGTAGTTTTAATGAGTCAATAAACAATGGGCAGCTACCACAGATAAATATTCCTGAGATTTATCCAGAGGATCTAATTGTAAAGACGACTACTAATCTATGTTGTCTTTGAGTCAGAATCCACAAGGGATGAGATTGATTCAGAAGGAGCCTACTCCAATATTGATACCACAGATGCAGAATATGGGGATAACACAGCCACAGAATGTAGAAACAAGAAGCCCAGATGCGATTTCAGTACAAATTACATTTGGTCCACCTATGTCGTATATGTCCAGGGCAACAGTGGTGTAGAGAACTTCAACTCCTTTGTTGAAAGTCAGAATGGAAATGGAAATGGAAATATTAGGTTTATGTCTTACATGGGACAAACCCTAAAAAAGGTCTCTAACAGATCTGTCTCCTGTTAGAAATTCTGGAATAATTGGATCATGTAGTGACCAAGAGAGGAGATAATTAACTCAACAATGTGTGAGTCCAATACAGCAGCAGTCATTGAGTGCTTAGCCTGACAAGGTTTCATGGAAGGGTTTGTCTCCACAGGAAATAACAAAATGGTTAGAAGATTTGAATGTTTCAAAAACTCCAAAGGATCAGAATAAGGAAGAGGAAGTGAGAAACAGAACGAGATTATCAATGGAAGCAGGTGAACTTCTTGAAGGGACAATAGGAGTAAATAGACTTGAGTCATTTACTGAAGCCCAGATGAGATACCTGTGTAAGATTACTAGAGAGAGAGCAGGGGAAGTGCATCAGCAATTACAGGAAGTAGCAGATCAATATGGAATAGATCTTTAAAAGATGAAGAACCTGAAGAGAAGTTATAGATTAAATGTTAAAGCAGAAGGTTTTGCACACATGAGGTCTGCAGGGATGAAAACACATCTTAGGGCATTACTTGAGAAAGTACAGGTTTGGAGAGATTTGGACAAATGGGAAGGCAGATGGGTCAAGAAAAAAGAAAGACCAAAGAAAGATTTCAATACTCTTCTTGTAGGTATAACACAGACAAGAGAATCGGTGAAGATTTGCTGATGAGAGAAACTCCAGAAGGGAATTTTGTACATGCACCTTGGAGCAGAAGTGATATTTTAAGCTTTACAAATGATTATCCAAGGTTGAGAGAGAAGCCAGTGGAATGGTATCAGCAGACAGATAGGTTTGTGAAGCTTGTGAAATGCCTGTGGGAGGACTTGAATACTCTTTTTGATATTGTTGTTCCAGCAAATTTGTGGAAAGAGGAGTGTAGATTGGCCTACAACTGAACCGCAAAGAGATATGAAAAACAGGAGCACTATCTCCAGAAGTAATTAAATATTAATATAAGGTCATTGAGCTCCTGAAGACTAGGATTTCAATGAAAAATATTGATCGGCAACGCATAGATAAAACAGCACAGGAAAAGAAAGAGTCGATTCATGCGTACTATGAAAAGTTGTTAAAAGCGTTTAAACATTACAGTAGTATGGAAACAATTGAGCCGAAAGACATGATTAATTTTGTGTTCAGGTTTGTTGAAGGATTGAGACCAGAAATTGGCCAGATTATTAAGAATCATTTGATCTGTTGGCAAGCTAAACCGATTGATGAGGTGTTACAGTATGCAAAATACTGTAGTGATGAGATCAAATTGAAGCAAAGAAAGTTGAAGGAGAAGGCAATGGTGATGCAGATTACATGCTGCACAGACAGGAATTCATTGGAATTTTCAACAGCAGCCGCAAGGAAATGGTAAGTTTCAGAATTGAGGTAGAGGTCGAGGTGGAATGATTCTTCCTCTTGTTAATCGGAATGTAGATTTGAATTCTGTGATGATGGAAGAAGAGCAGCAGGGAAAAAGAATGTTACCTTGTCATGTTTGCGGGGCAATTGGACATTGGAATCTACAATGCCCAATGTTGAATCAAGGGGGTGTTGTTCAGAAATCAATACCTATCAGAGCATGAGAGGACCCAGAATAAGAGGTCAAAATCAGAATTTTCAGAATGGTTTGAATGTTATGCAGTGTTTCCAGCCCTTACAGCCGATGCAGCAGGCACAACGAGTACAAATGGTCCAGGTACAACAATTGCAGCCACAACTGCAGATGGTGCCTGGACTGCAAATTCGGATACCAAGACAAATTCAGGTGCCACAGAGTCCTATGGTTAAGCAACAGGTGATGCTTTCTCAGGTGGTCACGAATCAGAAAACAAACCAGAGTGTCAATGCAGTGAATCAATTTTCTTTACATAGTGAAATAAACAATGTATGGCTGACGAATAGTTCAGATGAGGAGGAGTGTGTGATGGCTACATCGTTAGAAGTGGATCATAAAGGTCCTTATGTAAAGGGAAAAGTGCATGGTCATGAAGTTTCTTTTCTGGTTGATACTGGAGCTACGCAGTCAACTGTGAGATCAGTAAAGGCTTCAGAATTACATCTGTCAGGGAGGACAGTTCAGATTGTGGGAGTTGCAAATAAACATTTGACAAATCCTCTTACAGAACCAGTCATTGTTAAAATTGGTAATTTTAAGTGTTTGCGTAAATATGTGGTTTGTGATTCCAGTCCAGTGTCACTCCTGGGTAGAGATCTATTGTGCAAAACAAGATGTTAAATTACTTAGTTAAGACGAAGGAATTGAGATTCAGAAAATCAGTGATGATGAAGACTCGACCCTCACTGTTAACAATGAGCCAGTGTCTGAGGAGTTTCCTTTGATTAGTTTCAATGAGCCAGAAGTTGAAGAAACACCTTTGACTGATTTGATTAGTTTCTTTCCAGTTTTTGAAATAAAAGATCGTCCAGTTAGTTTACAGAGGACTGTTAAGTCCAAAGTTTGGGATCTTCCAGGGAAAGAGAATGGGTTGATTAAAGGAGTAGAATCAGTCGGAGTTGCAGTGAAGCTGAATGTGGTATTTCCTCAGACTCTACAGTACCCAATGACAATTGAGGCAATTAAATGGTATAAGACCTTTGATAGAACAGTTTGTGGAGAAATGAATCCTGGAGGAGGTGTTGAGTAGTCCGTGCAACTCACCAATAATGCGTTTGAGAAAACCAAGTAGGAAAATTCATCTTGTACAGGATTTGAGGAAAATTAATGATATTGTGATCAAGTGTTGTCCAGTTGTGCCAAATCCAGCTGTGATTATGTTCCAGGTTCCATGTGATGCTGAGTGGTATACTGTGTTAGACCTGTGTCAAGCATTTTTCTCTGTGCCGCTTCATGAGGACAGTAGATGTCTCTTTTGTTTTAATTTCTTGGACAGAGTCTACTGTTGGTGTAGAATTCCACAGGGGTTTTCAGAGTCACCATCGACTTTCAATCAGATTTTGAAAAAGAACTTGGAGTCATTGGTGATGCCTTACCAATCAACATTGGTGCAATACATATATGATTTATTGATTGCATCAAAGACAAAAGAAGGATCTAAAAATGATACAATTGTGTTATTGAATTTCCTGGGAGACAATGGTCATAAAATGTCCCCTACTAAATTGCAATATTGTCAGAAAGAGGTGAAATACCCTGGTCATCTAATTGAGAAAGGGACAAGGAGAATCTCGAGGGAGAGAGTTGCGACAATTTTGCAGATGAAAGAACCAAGTATTCAAAAAGATGTAAGGATGTTTCTGGGAATGGTTGGATATTGTCGTCAGTGGATTCCAAATTTCTCAGTTATTTCAAGACCCTTACAGAGATTGACACATAAAGATGTTTCTGATTATATAATGATAGATGAAGAGTGTATGAAGGCAGTCACTGAACTGAAAGAGTTTGTGTGAAGCACCAGCTTTAGGTATGCCTCATTACACAAAGAGTTTCCTGTTGTTTTTGTCATGAACGTGATGCATGTTCTTTGTCTGTTCTGCTGCAGACACATGGTGGTGTCAATCATTCATTAGCATATTATTCAGCTACCCTGGATCCAGTCGGAGCAGCCTTACCACTGTTGTGTAGCCATTTTAGCTATAGCTCCATGCACGTTATTTTAACATACTAGGCCAAGCCGCTGTGCACTGTAACCTAGATATATTTTATTTGGCTTTATTATTGTTACAATAGCCACTTTTACGGTATTGTTTTATTTTCTGTTTATCTAACTGTTTTTGCCTAGGCCAGCACTCTGTTCTCAAACAAGACATTCTTGCTCACTCTGTGCTTCTTCCAAGGCTACGCACGGTACATTGCCGGTGAACGTGGTAGAAGTTTAGTCTCCAAAATTCTTAGAAATTACACATCCTTGCATAGGGACATTTTCTCAGAACATCAGCTGTTTTACTATAAAAACACTTCCCTGTCCCTTACACGTTAGAGGGAGATTCCAGCCAGAGGACCACAACTGTATGCTGATTGCCGAATGCTTCGCGATAAATGCTAACGCAGACCGCACGCCTTTGCTCAGGTATGGGGGAACAATGTCTTCCCGGGGGAACTTGAAGGGCAGAATTAGAGCTTAACATGCTATGCTATTCTCTATCATGGTCTAGGTAGGAGTTAGTCTATTGACCATGGTGATAATATGATAGCGTTATTTCTATGCTTTACTCTCCTCGTCACAATTTTTATATTGTCATGCTGTGTCGTCCTGGTTATTGCAGCTCACACTTTGCTATCTAAGATGCAGTTGTTTTATTAAAGTCATTCTTAAAACATATACTGCCTCTGTTTGTCATTTATATATGAGACTAAGGTAACTGAGAGAAACGAATGAGACCTGAGTGACCACGGCTTCCCTGAGAAACCAATTATGTCATGCGCTCGGCTGCCCAGTCATCCCTGCCCTCGTGTAGAGATGAGGCACTGCTAGTTAGCAGGAGCAAAACCCGGATTGGAGCGACAGGTGTCATCAGCAGTGGGTTAGACTTAGGGGGTCATTCTGACCCTGGCGGTCATGGACCGCCAGGGCCAACGACCGCGGGAGCACCGCCAACAGGCTGGCGGTGCTCCCATGGCATTCTGACAGCGGCGGTACAGCCGCGGTCAGATACGGGAAACCGGCGGTGTACCACCGGTTTCCCGCTGCCCAAGGGAATCCTCCATGGCGGCGCTGGGGATTCTGACCCCCTTACCGCCAGCCTTGTTCTGGCGGTTTTGACCGCCAGAACCTGGCTGGCGGTAACGGGTGTCGTGGGGCCCCTGGGGGCCCCTGCAGTGCCAATGCCAAAGGCATGGGCACTGCAGGGGCCCCCTAACAGGGCCCCACCAAGATTTTCAGTGTCTGCCACGCAGACACTGAAAATCGCGACGGGTGCAACTGCACCCGTCACACCCCTTCCACTCCGCCGACTCCATTCGGAGCCGGCATCCTCATGGAAGGGGGTTTCCCGCTGGGCTGGCGGGCGGCCTTCTGGCAGTCGCCCGCCAGCCCAGCGGGAAACTCAGAATTACCGCGGCGGTCTTTTGACCGCACAGCGGTATTCTGCCGGCGGAACTTTGGCGGGCGGCCTCCGCCGCCCGTCAAAGTCGGAATGACCCCCTTAGTCTCCCATGCCGCAGGTGATTCTCCCACTCAAAATCCAGTAGTCTTATTAGAATAATGAGAGCCTAGGTGACATGGCACCGCAAACGTTTGGTTAGGCTCTAATTTTTCGGGTCCTCCGGAGTATCTCTGTCTCATTATATACAATGATACCTCAATACTGTATACGGAGACGTCCGTATTACTGAGGATTTCCACTCCAGCTATGTAGGCTATCCTATCTGAAGCTGGAGGTTGTGCTTAAACTTTAAAAGGAAAAACCCTATTTGGTGTGCCTTCACTGAACATATCTTCAATTTAACATGGCAAATCCACAGCAGGTAGCAATAGCAATCAATATGAGACAACATCTGACTGCACACTTACTATAAAATGTCCTAACGGCCAAGGGGGGTCCAGTCATATATGTGGTGGACGCCCATCCAGCTTATAGAACAGAACTCTTGTATTCCTGGGTCACATTTCCAGCAGTTGATGGGAACACAAACACATTTCATCATTATACACTTGCAAACGTACCTGGACAATATAGGGCATATGCATATTTAGAACTATCATTATCTTATCAAGAACATAATAATTGGCTTGGTGGCGCCCTACCCCACACAATATTACCAGTAGGTTAGGTCCTCTCAGTAATGATGGTCCTACCTGGCTTTTACTGGCCACCTATACACCACATCCTGCAGTAGCGACTTTAGCAGTAGCTGAGGTTCATCACTTATATACTGAATTAACAGCGACACATAGACGATTAGTACAGTTTGTGATGCAAACATTAAATACAAACCCAGCACAACCACATGCAGTAACGCCAGGCATAAACCCTGCAACTGTACATTCGATCATGGGTAAAGTACCCGCCAAATGAGAGGAAACTCCGTTTTGGTTAGCACAAAAATAAATGTGCTGGAAGCAGTATTTCCCCATATGGGACCTCAGGATGAACATAGAATTCTACCGATGTGCTTGCCATTTGGGATGGTCCCTGCAGTAGATAACTGTAATACTTGGGGCACGGTATTTGCCGCGCTCTATACTACCGCACACGGTACACTGACACTTGCCAATTTGCCGGAAGTGTTGAAACAAATTCAAGATGAATACGGGGCTACCCCAGCCCTGGACTTGGGGATGCAACTAATGGTCGATTTTGCCACAGTATCCTCAATTATTTTAAGTAATCTTAAAGGGGAAGCGGTCGCGCTAGCCGTGTGCATGCAGCTCCATGACGTTCCTCAACAGGATCAGGAACACGAGCTGCCTAAGATTATCGCAGAGACCTATTCAAGCACTGGTCGAGATAGTCTAGGGGCCAGACCTACTAAACCACAATTTCAGGGCAAATCTAACAAAGATTTTTTACAGCCAAGCTCCTGAGGTAATAAGAAACGCTGGGATAAAAAAAAAAAAACTCCTAAAAAAGAAAGGGGAGAATCTCCACGTATGGAGACCCACAGAATAGATATAATCTCAGAAATAGAGATAATATAAAAACGCCTGATAAATATCAATATACTGATACACACCAATCTTGTTCCTTTCTGGACTCATCAGAAAAACGAAATGAGAGAGGTGGGCGATCAGAGCGAAGATCAGAGTACGTGAAACCGAGACAGGAATCACAACGCTCATCAGAGGTTTCTGTTAAAAAGGAAGAGAAACCTGCCCAACAAAAACCCCAATTCAAAAAGAAAAAAGTGGCAGCGGTCACAGTTCGACATGCCACTCAGGCAGAGGGTTCTCTTGAAGAACAGGAAGTAGGCACTAGCACTGCTAGACAGCGCAGCAGAGGTCACAATAGTTCGCCGGAGTCTTCTAGAGCATCTGGTGGTGAAAGCAACTGATGACTTTATACAAGTAGAAACTGCAGACATTTGTGCCTCCACGCCTGATAGGGTGTATAAAGTAATGCTACAGTTAGAAGGAGACATTGAGCGCATAATAGATGCAATCTTTTGGGATTGCGTTGTAAACATATATGATGTTTTGTTGGCCGAACAAGCTTGGCCAACAGAATTTGTCCGTACCTGCCCATATGGAGAAGACGTTATTAAACCTTCTTTCTTGCCCTTTGTTCCAGAGGAACTCGTTGAATCCTATGCCATTGATTGGGCTTTGGCACAGGCACCTGCGTTATTTCCTAATCACGTAGGATGGGATAAAGAATCCCCCTACCATGTAATTCCTATTAAAAATCAACCCCAACCTCAGTATCTAATAAAACATGAAGCTAAAGCACCTGTGAGGGAAATACTCACACAACTAGAGTACCAGGGCGTAATTGAACCCTTTGTCTCCCCAATTAATAATCCATTATTCCCAGTAGCTAAACCAGACCATTCATACAGAATAGTCTTAGACTACAGACACCTAAACAGTCATACACGCACATATGCTATACAAAACTCAGATAGTACAGCACTAATGAACAATATAGTGCATAAAAAATACAAAACAACACTGGACATTTCCAATGGTTTCTTCTGGCAGAATATAGCACCTGAGAGTAGAGACTTAACAAGTTTAAGTGCACTAGGCTCCCAGAAAAAAATCTGTTGTTTACCACAGGGCTATAAGAACAGCCCAGGACTGTTCACAGCTCGTGTTACTACAATTCTGCCCAAGTTTGACCCTCAAGCATTGTCCTATGTAGATTATATTTATTTTATGGATTATGAATTACTATAACATTTAACATGGGTAGCCCGCATTGTTGTTGGATTTACTGAATTTGGCTACAAGTTCAACTTTAAAAAAACTAAAATTGCTTTTCTCAGTGTCCTGTTTCTGGGATATGAGCTATCAAGTAAAGGAAAGAGCCTAGCTCCACAATTCTTAGAAAAATGTGTACAACTACAACCTCCAAACACGATCAAAAAACTCTAATCTCTATTGCGTTTCCTACATTTTTGCAGAATTTACATTCCAGATTATGCTTCACGCATAAAACCTTTATATGACTTGATATGTCCTGATTTTTCACGTACATTTTGGACAATTGAACATACACGCATTCTCAGAGAACTGCAGACAGACATGCTTGCAGCACAACATCTACAAACAAGGGACAACAAAACACATTTGGTCATCATAGTAACTGCTGGTGACATTGGTTTCACCTTTGTGACATTTAATGAAGGTGAGACGGTCCCGACTGCATACAAATCACACTTGTACTCAGCAGTGGAACAACGCTTTGCTCCAACTGAGAAAATACTCACTGCTGTACAGATGGCGGTCATTAAAGAAAGACCTCTAGCCCAGGGCAAACACATAATTGTTGTCTCCCTGTAAGCGTGAGGGCGTGGATAAATCACTCTAGACTGTAGTAGTCTGGAAAAATGTCTTTTATTGATGATAGAAGATGTAGTAGGAAACAGGTGAGTATCTTTCAGTCTTTGGTTGTGGGTATTTAGGGAGGTGGGATGTTCTTGTGGTTTGGTCTTCACTCTTCTTTTCTGTCTCCCTGGTTCACAGGTCGTCCCCCAGGAAGTGCATGTGGAGAGAAGAGAATATAGCGGTAAGTGTACTAGATACTTATATCTATTTTATCTCTGTATTCTTTCTTTATTTTCCCTGTCTCACTGTTCTTCTTAAGGTTATTGTATTCATACCGATTCAGATTAGTATGTGCTTTCTTCCTTCTGTCTCTTAGTGCTTCAACTCCTGTCTTTTCTGTCTTTTAATTTCCTTCAGTGCTCAATCGGACCTGTGCGTGGCTTAGCCGGTCTACTATTGGTGACGGTGCTCTACGGTGACTGGTGCTACGTATTTTATCACCCCCTCCTTTCGGGTTCTCCTCTGGTACTTGTCCGTTTCTCTTTTCCAACCCCCCCCCTTCCCCAGTGCTCATGCTTGTTATGTTTCCCTGTTTTGTCCTCCCCCTCCCTTCTTTCCGTGATTTTCGACCCCCACCCTCCCCCTCTTTCGCTCCACTCTCTTCCTCTCACTCTTGGTCAGGGACGTAGTCCCACGCACCTGAATGGCCACGCTTCTCCTGAAGTGTGTCGGGATGCTGCAACTCGTCCTCCCGGTTGTCTGGAACAGGGTCTCCTGACGCTCGTCTTCCGCCTTCAGCTCCGGGGCTCGAATGGGACCGTTGTTCTCGACTCTCTGGTGGGTTCCACTCCTGGGCTTCTGCGTTCACCTCTCTTTTGCTGGGCTTCTCCTCTTCCACGAAATGGTTCACAGCTATTCTCTTGCCTCCTCGTGGCTCCTCCAAAGCTCCGACCGCCGCAGGAGTATATCGAGGCACTTTTGAACACCCAGCTCCCCGCCACTGCCGGTCCTTCCACCAATCACGGGCAGGGAGCCGCAGAGCAACAGTGGCAGCGTCAGCACAAGCCGAGTGCGGGCGAACAGGTTCCAGCCCGTCACATACACTCCCCCTAGAGAGTGACCTGTCGAGACGCTCCAAGACCGGATAATGGGAAAGAAAATCTGCGGTCACCATTTGTTTACCCGGAAGATGCTGTATCCAAAAGGAAAAAGGCTGTAACGAAAGGAACCAGCGGAGAACACGGGAATTAGTGTCCTTATGATGGGCGAGCCAAGTAAGAGGAGCATGATCAGTAATCAGGGTAAAGGTCCTGCCGGACAGATAATATCTGAGAGACTCAATTGCCCATTTAATCACCAAACACTCCTTCTCTATAGCAGGATAACGTAATTGCCGCGGTAGAAGCTTCCTGCTGATGTACAATACAGGGTGGAGGGCATCATCATCCTGTGGTTGGGACAACACCGCCCCAAGACCCACGTCGGAGGCATCAGTTAGTAACACAAAGGATTTACCAAAATCAGGACAGCAAAGCACAGGTTCTGACGTGAGAGCGGTTTTCAACTGATCAAAGCTATGTAAGGCAGTTACAGAGGGAGGACCAAGGGTGTTGGGATAGGTGTTTTTTAGCATATCAGTAAGGGGTTCTACCACCTTAGAGAAATGGGGAATAAAACGCCTATAATAGCCAATTAGTCCTAAGATGGCTCTAATATCTTTTTTTCTCTTGGGGAACGACATTTTTGAGATGGCTTCTACTTTTTCTACTTGGGGTCTAATCTGCCCGCTCCCCACAATATAGCCCAGGTACTTGATACTAGTTTGCCCAAGTCTACAATTGTCAGGATTGGCGGTTAACTGGGCCTTTCGTAGAGCTTGTAATATGGTATCTCTGTGTGCCACGTGCTCCTCCCAGGTGTTACTATAGATAACAATAACCTCGAGATAGGTAGCAGCATACTGCTTAAATGGTCGTAGGATTTCATCCATGAGTCTTTGGAATGTGGCGGGGGCCCCATGAAGCCCAAAAGGGAGGACTGTAAACTGATATAATCCCGAAGGGGTGGCAAAGGCTGTTTTTTCTTTGTCTTCCCTTCTTAAGGGTATTTGCCATTAACCCTTCGTGAGATCTAGGGTGGATAAGTATTTGGCTTGGCCTAGTTTCTCAATAAGCTCGTCTATTCTAGGCATGGGATATGCATCGAAATAGGTTAAGTTGTTGACACCTCTGTAATCTACACAAAACCAGGTGCTGCCATCTGGCTTGGGTACCAACACGACTGGCAAACACCATGGACTGGCTGATGGTTCTATGATACCGGCTGCCAACATGGCTTGGACTTCATCTTCAATAATTTTTTGTTTTGCTTCAGGAATGCGGTATGGTCGCAGTCGTGAGACAGTATTCACTTTCAGGTGAATGGGATGTTGGACTAGGGTGGTTCTGCCCGGATATTTAGAGAAGACATCTTGATTGTGATGTACTAGGCGAGTTAGTTGGTTGTGATACAATCTCTTAAGATTGGGATTAATACATGGTTGTACCTGGTTGGACAGGTCCTGGGGAGGTAACATGGGATACGGGATGTCTTCAGTAACATCCGAGTTGATAAAATGAATGGAAGAGACTCCAGTGGGTTCTAGCCATTTTTTAAGAAGATTGATGTGATATATCTGTTCCCTGCCACTTCCTTGGGGAATGGCCAACTTATAAGTGGTAGGTTTAATCTGTGCTATAACTTCAAACGGCCCCTGCCATTTGGCCAATAACTTATTCTCAGTGCTAGGGAGTAAGACTAGAGCTTTATCCCCTACTGTTAGGGTGCGAACTGCACTTCGGGTATCATATATTTGCTTCTGCTTATTCTGAGCTTCCTGTAAGGCAGCATGGGCCTCTTCCCATACTGTATGAAGATTCTCTCTTAAATCCCTGGTATATGTTAAGAGGTCTTTTACTTCCTCCTCCGTGTCCTCCCACTGTTCGGCTAACATATCTAACAGTGTGCGTGGTTGTCGACCGAACAACATCTCAAAAGGGCTATGGCCTAAGGATGCTTGTACATGGGTACGAATAGCATATAGAACCAATGGTAGTTTCTTTTCCCAATCCTTACCGGCCTCAGATATGCTCTTTCTTAGTAAGGATTTAATGGTTTTGTTTTATCTTTCCACCAGCCCATCTGTTTGTGGATGATATATTGAGGTACGGATTTTTTTCACCCCTAGCAATTGACATACTTCAGCCATTAATCTAGACATAAAAGGAGTCCCTTGGTCAGTCAATATTTCTTTCGGGAAACCCACCTGTGAAAAGAACTCTATCATTGCCTGGGAAATAGCTTTAGTGTGTATACTGGGAAGGGGAATGGCCTCAGGATATCGGGTGGCATAGTCCACCAAGACTAAAACATATTGTCTACGCCGAGTGGAAGGGGTGAGGGGCCCGATAAGGTCCATTCCAACCCTGGTGAAGGGAATATCAATAAATCGGAAGAGGTTGAAGGGGTACGGGTGTTTGTGGAGATGGGTTATACAACTGGCATTTGGGACACTCTGAACAATGCTTCCGTATTTCGCCATAAACCCCTGGCCAATAAAATCGTCTAAGAACTGCTTCCTCAGTTTTCTCCCTCCCCAAGTGCCCTTCCCCGTTATCCCCACGTGCTAATTGTAACACTTGTTGGCGGTGGCTTTTGGGCACTACTAACTGCAGATCGTTTCCTCTAGTGGGTGTGGGGTTTCTGTATAACAGATTATTGCGAATCAGGAATCTGGGACCTACCCCTGGTGCTGCCCCAGACTCGGCCTGCTGCCATGCGTGTTTTAAAGTTGGGTCCTCATTCTGATTCTGCCGGAAATCCCCGGTGATTGTGCAAACCTTCCCATTAACAACAGGACCGCCTTGGGATGGGCATTGCTGTATATAAGACCGTCGTTGCTCTCTTTTTTTGTCTCCTGCTGAGGATAATATGTTCCCGTTTGGGTTCTTCTGTAATCGTTCCACTAGGTGCCTCCGTCCACCAACCCCTCAGAAGGTGCTCTTGCCCGGCTTTCTCCAATAAGGAGGGAAAGTCCTCGTAATCAGTCCCGAGGATTATGTCTCCATCCAGGGTGGAGAGTACCCCTACCCGGAGGTTCTCGTTTTGTTCTCTCCATTTCAACCTTATAGTGGCAATGGGATAATACCTTTGATCCCCATGTACACAGGTGATGAGAACCTGGGTCCCGGGATCTTCCTGCCCGGGCAATACTAAATCTCCCTGGATCACGTTCTGGCTGCATCCGGAGTCGATTAGGGCCATTCTTTCAACTTCATTAACGATGATAGGGAGGGTATATTTAGGTTTCTCTCCTCCAGTCCAGAACACTCTGCCCTTGGTTAGACCTATCTCCATAGGTTCCTCGGCATCTTTCTTATGCGGGCAATATCGGGCGATATGGCCCAACTCTGAACAGTTGTAGCATTGAGGACCAGGGCCTGAGTATCCAGAGGGTCCCGGGCCCACTGGTTGAGTTCGTTCCGGCCCGTGGGTTCCGACTGGCCGTGGTAGTTGTAGTCTAGGAATGGCTGGTCTGACCGTAGGAGGGGGAGCCCGACTAACGGTAGCCCAGAAGTCAGAGCCTCTATGATAAGCACAGGCAAGATCTACGGCTGATTCATTTGTGAGTCCTGGATGCTGTCGTACCCAGTTCCGGGTGGTGGGTGGTAAAGCATCCAAGTACTGTTCTAAGACTATTATGTCAAACATGTCTTCTCGTGTCTTCTCCGTAGGATGTAACCACCTCCAGGCTGCATGTTGGACTCTATAATACAAGGTACGGGGATTCTCCTGATTCTGCCATTTCATTTGCCTAAACTTGGTGCGATAACTCTCACTGTCCAAACCCACTCTTTCTAAAATAGTTTACTTAATGTCCTTGTATGGTAGGTTCCCACTCGGATTGATAGCTTGGTATGTTGTTTGCAGGTGGCCGGTGAGTAGAGGGGCGATATACTGACCCCATTTGTCCTCAGGCCAATTAGCAGTACTGGCCACTCTTTCAAAGTTTGTGAAGAAAGAGTCTGGGTCTTCCTGCTCCTGGTAGCGTTGCAACACACTACTTGGTACCGTGGAGTGTACTTTGGTATGGGCGATGGTATCGGTAAGCTTCCCCAATGCTGTTTCATGTACCAGTTGGTTATTAGCCATATTCGTTGCCTGGCTCTTGAGCGCTGTCTCCAATGCCTCCCGTTCCTCTTTGGCTTCTTTCATTTGTTGTTCCCATATCAACTAGAGATGCCGTTGCCCTTCTGCCAACTGGGCTATTACATCTGCCATTGTTGCCTTCTCTTCCATGGTGGTGGATTCTTCGGGAAAGTAACACTTCTGACACCACTTGTAAGCGTGAGGGCGTGGATAAATCACTCTAGACTGTAGTAGTCTGGAAAAATTTATTTTATTGATGATAGAAGATGTAGTAGGAAACAGGTGAGTATCTTTCAGTCTTTGGTTGCGGGTATTTAGGGAGGTGGGATGTTCTTGTGGTTTGGTCTTCACTCTTCTTTTCTGTCTCCCTGGTTCACAGGTCGTCCCCCGGGAAGTGCATGTGGAGAGAAGAGAATATAGCGGTAAGTGTACTAGATACTTATATCTATTTTATCCCCGTATTCTTTCTTTATTTTCCCTGTCTCACTGTTCTTCTTAAGGTTATTGTATTCATACCGATTCAGATTAGTATGTGCTTTCTTCCTTCTGTCTCTTAGTGCTTCAACTCCTGTCCTTTCTGTCTTTTAATTTCCTTCAGTGCTCAATCGGACCTATGCGTGGCTTAGCCGGTCCACTATTGGTGACAGTGCTCTACGGTGACTGGTGGTACGTATTTTATCACCCCCTCCTTTCGGGTTCTCCTCTGGTACTTGTCCGTTTCTCTTTTCCAACCCCCCCTTCCCCAGTGATCGTGCTTGTAATGTTTCCCTGTTTTGTCCTCCCCCCTCCCTTTTTTCCGTGATTTTCGACCCCCACCCTCCCCCTCTTTCGCTCCGCTCTCTTCCTCTCACTCTCACTCTTGGTCAGGGACATAGTCCCACGCACCAGAATGGCCACGCTTCTCCTGAAGCGTGGTGGGATGCTGCAACTCGTCCTCCCGGTTGCCTGGAACAGGGTCTCCTGACGCTCGTCTTCCGCCTTCAGCTCCGGGGCTCAGATGGGACCGTTGTCTTCGACTCTCTGGTGGGTTCCACTCCTGGGCTTCCGCGTTCACCTCTCTTTTGCTGGGCTTCTCCTCTTCCACGAAATGGTTCACAGCTATTCCCTTGCCTCCTGGTGGCTTCTCCAAAGCTCCGACCGCCGCAGAAGTATATCGCGGCACTTTTGAACACCCAGCTCCCCGCCACTGCCGGTCCTTCCACCAATCACGGGCAGGGAGCTGCAGAGCAACAGTGGCAGCGTCAACACAAGCCGAGTGCGGGCAAACAGGTTCCAGCCCGTCACACTCCCCAATCCCAGCCCTAGAGGCTGTTACAAAATCCAGCGTTCCAAACGCAAAAGCATTACAACCACGCTGGATACAATGGGCCATGTCTTTGACAGCCACTGATGTAGACTTCATTTTTGACCCAAAATTACAAACTCAAGAATTTTTGCAGTATGAACTAGAATACCCAGTTCCAGCAAACACACTACCTATCGAACAATATCATAGAGTCATGTACACCGATGGCTCTGCACAACCTGCAATTGGCACAAAGCACCAATATTCTGCTACTTGCGCAGTCGTAAGTGGCTATATGGAGGACAATAAATGTTGTCCCCTACATACATTTACGCAAACCCTAGGGGATTGCACAGCACAATTGGCAAAGCTAAAAGCTCTGTTGCTGGCTCTGGAACATACGGATCCTGCACAGCCAGCACTGATTATTTGTGATTCGTACTATTGTGTCCAGTCCTTCAATGAATACCTGCATTACTGGCGCCAGAATGGGTTCAGAGATTCCAAAGGCAACACCATTAAACACAGAGTTCTGTGAGGGAAAGTAGCAGATCTGAAAGAAACGCTACCAAATGTCCATGTTGTACACACACTTGGACACCAGCATGTTGGAATACACGTTGCTGGGAATACATTGGATGATGAAGCCGCAAAGTCAGCAGTGGCTGTGGCTGCTGTTGCTGCAGTAACTCATTTGAGTTCAAAACCGGACGCAGACATATGGGCTGTCGTGACAGCTACGGCGGATGGTATGCTCTATCCAAAAGGATTTCCTGATAAATATTACTACTGAATGGGAGGTATGCTGAATGCTGAGGTTAAAATACCAGGCGTAGGGGTACGAGATATTCCCAACAGAGATAAAAGATCACAATTGATTAAAGCAGCGCATGAAGGGGTGGCATCTGCCCATGCTGGAGCTGCGGCTACAATCTCAATTTTACAAGCCCATTATTGGTGGCCAGGCCTCTACAAAGAGACCAAGCAGTATGTCCTTTGTTTTGACATCTGCCAACAAATTAAAGTTTCAACTGCCAAATGCCCGCCACAGACACCCCTCTTGATTTCAAATAAACCCTTACAATATGTGTACTTGGACCATCGCAGTCCCCTAACACTGGACAGTGCATACAAGTATATTTTGGTCGCTGTTGACTCTTGCTCCAGATTTTTATGGGTGTGGCCACAACGCTTGGCTGACGCTCGGACTGTTATTAAAGATTTGTGAGTCTTTCTCAGTACATATGCAGTTGCGGCTTTCCACTCGGACCAGGGCCCTGCTTTCGCCTCAAGGGCATTCAGGGACACCATGGCTTTGTTGGGGGTCCAACTCCAGTACTCGTCTCCATTTCATCCCGAGGGAAATAGTGTCGTGGAGTGATTAAACCGTGATTTAAAGCAATCCTTAACAGCCAGAGTCTTAGGTACAGGTCGTAGTTGGCTTAATCACCTGTATGGAGTTCAGAGAGCACTTCCCAATCTGCCTAGAAGGTCCCTGGGGGGTTGTACTTCATATGAGTGCCTGTTCAGAACTCAAATGTATGTTCCAGATATTGATGGTCCTGGCATGGAGGCAGCAGAAACAACTTTTGACATAAATGAATGTGTCACTGTCTCACAGGAATTGCAACAGTTCTGTATTGACAATTCTTCTATCAGTGCTGCCTCCACAGGAATCAAGGATATATCTGTAACGCCTACCGGCTGGATTCCTAGAATTGGGGATCTAGTACGCGAAAAGGTTGCTGTGAAAAAGGAATTTGGTCCTTCCTATCGAGCACCAGTCCCAGTCTTAGGGATACACGGTACCAGAACTGTAATTCTACTGCCATTGACAGGTGCCAAAGAAAATCGTTTTGTCTCCATCGACAATGTCAAACTACACCATGTGGCCGATCCTGCACAGCAGACCAAGAGGAACACCTGATATTTCCAGAATCCCTCTCACTGCTGGTCAAGAAGTTCCTCTACAAGTTGTAAGCAGCAACACTGACACCTCTCCGACCTTGGGGAGGGTGGAAAATGATCTTGTATTGGTTCCATTAACATCAAATAATACAAAGATGATTGATCGATTCGATACAGCTTCAACACAAACGGATGGTGCTATCTATTCTGTGCCACCGCAAGAAACACCAATGAACAAAGCTCCAGCTTTTGCATCAACTGCTTCTGGATATTTTGCCGACATCAATGATGACGTCTCAGACTAATTCGCCTCTTCGACACCTGAACTGTCAAACACACGTAAACTAATGAACTGGCTTAAAATAACATACTTCATTTTTCCATGGAACTGTTTCTGCTTTCCTTGACTGTTCTAGCTTTCCTACTTTGGATTGGTTTTGTTATAACTTTCTTTTTGTTAATACATGGTCATTGTCTTCCTGAAAAATCAACAGTTGAATTGGTGGATGAGGTCCTAAAACCACATTTTTCATCACTCAAGGTCCGAAGAGACTTATCTTTTGTGAACATTTCCACGATACCAATTCCTGATGGGATTGTTTGGGATAAAGTAATATTTGATAGATACGGTCCCATGAAGGTAATTCAAATACCATATGTGTTCAAACTGTCAATGAATGATATAATAATACCAGGCATTGTTTCTGATGATTGGGATGTGAAAACAGTTGATTATATGATAAATGAATTGCAGTATTATACTGTATTTTAAAACTAAGATGTTTATCAATCTAAAGAATATTATGGTGATATGTTTTGCTATAATTATTATGGGAACCACTTCATGCATAGAGCGAGCAGCCCCAAAACTGTTTTTAATTATACACAATGGGAACATTGTCCGACTCCACCACAAGGGAGTTCCAAAACATATTCTGAAAAGTTTACATATGTAAAAAAATGCTGAGTCGTATTATTTTAAATTGCTACCTACTAAAGATATACATATATTATTGATGATACCAAATTTATATATTCTGAATCCTTTGTTTCCCGGATGTCTATAGAAGGCCATGAATATTGTCTGAATTCGATTGACTTAAAAAGTGTCTGGGGAACTAGACACTGGCAAATACGGGGGAAGGGAGCTTTATCCAGGGCATGCCTGATACCTATACAAATGATATTCTTAAATGAAACAGGACAGCAAACAAGTTGTCTAGGCTTAGCAAAGATTAAGAAACTAAACACGGCCAGTATACCTGCCCCTGAAACATTTTATAAATGGCAGAAATATACAAATGCAACTGAAGATCAGCTCGACGAATGGGTCCAGAATGGTACATTTAATGTTTCACTGACACGTCCTGGCGGGTGCTTATTGTGGCCAGTAGATACCAACGAATGTCACCAACATTTTATCAACTCCTCAGGGGGTTTTAGAACTAATATGCCGGACCCTCGCTATATATCATCCGAACATGCGGGTATAGTTACACCATAGAGTGTAGGAAAACTATGCCAGCAATGGTTAAGAACTTCCTCACTAGATGCGGTTAGAGAATACCTCAGTCTCCTGTCTAATAATACTGATTTACAGGATTTCCTGTTAGGCCCCAGAAAACATCTCAGAAATTGTTTCTTATATGAAGTATATAATGAAATTTGGAAGCTTTCCCAACAAGAAGCAGCTGCCCGGTTAAGGCAAATAGACCTGGAAAATCTAAAAAATGCATTGGCTGTTGTGGATAATGGGATTAAAACCCTGGCCGACCGAATATACACCTTAAATAACATTGTCTCTTCTGCTATAGACATTATATAAACAGATATGTCTTCTTTACCCCATGGACAGAGTCAGCTAAGGACCAATATGCAGCTGGGCTGGACACTTCAAACATTGAGGACGGGTCGCGTTCCCTGGCAGCATGTCAGCGAAGGGAAATATTTTCTTCCTTTAATTTAATGCAACAACAACAACTAATGGCTAAGAAAGAAGCAACTTATGTCATGCTAAACATCGAGAAATTAGAAAAGTTGCCTTTTACTGTGGCTGAAGTACCATCTGCTGAGTGGCTAATACACAGGTTCATCAATCTGCCTATTCTTGCACTTCAATTCAGCTCCTGTTTAAAACAAATTCCAGTAGGCAGATATGAAAGGCTGGGAGGTAGTTATATCCATTAGGTGTGGGAGCTTCCCTTCTCATACAATTGTCTCAGTGACATGAAAGAAGTCTTTCTTAGCGGTAGTGAATGTGAGACTTCAGTCAGCCATTCGATGGTTTGTAAACAGCTGTCCTTGCATGGGGCGTGTAATGCATCTGCAGCGAACTTGGCTTGTTATCTGAAGGGAGTTCCAGTCCCCTTGATTAGACCTATGTTCCAGGTGCTTTCAAACTGCAGCTATGTCCTCCTCAACGGTGAAGACTGTTGTGCGATGCGAGCCGGAATAGTTTATGTTGTTTCGGTCTCTAAGATCGTTACATCTGCGGGAATGTACTTTTCCCCCAACTAAGATAAAAGAGGTAGCTGATATTTGGTCTCACATTGCTACTTCGAATGTGAATTTTGACAAGTTCAGCAGACTCAAGGCTTTATTGTTTCAAAAGCATGTGGCCCTTTCATCTGCACGCAAGACCTACGCACTTCAGATGGCGAGTTCGTCAGCAGAAATACAGTCCCTTTTAAGTACAAACTTTCCAAGACACTTTGGTGAACTCGTGGGACGGATATTTAATGCGGCCAATCCAACTGGAATCGCTCATTTCTTTAAGGATTTTGGTTCTGGTTTCATTCACACCTTCTCCTCCAAATTCGGTTTAATACCATTGGCATCCACTCATTATTAGCTGGCATTTTGCTGTTGCTAATTTTTATGTGCAATGGCTGTCCCGCCACGACAAGGAGGAATGAAAGCGCTCCCATCAGCACAGCTGTGTCGTGAACGCATGATGCAGTATTTTGGAACAACGCTCCTGGAGCAATTGGAGTGTGGCTGGTCTCTATCTTTCAGACCGGTTTTGCATTGTGTGCAGCCCGTGTTTCGGTGCCTCTGGTGCTCTTTCAAACACGCACTGGATGTCTGTCTTTCGACGCAGCGCTTGCTTTCATTGGACGCTGATCTGTTGATGTTCTCGCTGAGGGCTCATTACCAGACAGGCGCGTTGAGGTTGCGTTTGCTACTGGAAGCTACTTCTGAGTTGCCCTGGAAGACAATGATCAAATTATCTTTATTGATGGTTTCTGTTTAAGAGACAATGTGGGTACTTTGAGAGCAGGATATGCAGTATTTACTATTACTGGCATACTGGAAGCTTTATGGCTTTGAGGAGTGTTTTCTGCACAAATAGAAGAGTTGGTGGCTCTTACTAGAGCATGCCAGATCTCAGATCAGATGAAAGTAACAATCTATACAGATAGTTAATATGGATTCGGCATTGTGCATGATTTTGGCCAGACATGGTGACAAAGAGGTTTCCTAACGTCTTCTGGTTCACCTGTAAGGAGTGGTGAAAGAATTAATGAATTGTTACAAGCTGTTCAGAAACCTGAGAAAATTGCTGTGGTGAAATGCTGTGCACACCAAAGGACACAGGACAATATGTCTTTGGAAAATGCATACACAGATCAGGTTGCAAAGTTCTGCGCCCTGAATGGTATTTCTTTCAAGGTAAGTTGAGAATTGTTTCCTGAAAATGATGATTTTATACAAATTTCACTATGCAAATTGTTGATACCTTGGAAGAGCTGAAGGCTCTACAAGACAATGTTCCAAAAGAAGAGTGCAAAGATTGGGTCAAGCTTAAATGTAACCAGAGGGAGGACGCTATCTGGGTGACAGCAGAAGAGAAGGTGGTTCTGCCAGATAGTTTACTGACTCAACTGGCTAGATACTATCATGGTCAAGCACACATAGGAAGAGATGCAATGGTTCGAAGTTTTAAGCAACATTGGTTTAACCCAAAATTTAGACAAGTTGCCGAAGTAGTTTGCCATAGGTGCATTGTCTGCCAGCGGATGAATGTTGGTAAAGGGACAGTTGTCAATATGGGACACATTGGCATGGCAGGAGGACCATTCAGCAGAATGCAAATGGATTTCATTGAGATGTTTGCATGTGCTGGTTTGAAATATGTGTTGGGGATTGTGTGCATTTTCAGTCACTGGATTGAGGCTTACCCTACAAGGAGGAATGATAGTCCCACAGTAGCTAAGTTACTGTTTAGAGAGTTGATTCCATGTTTCGGGTTCCCGGTCTCTTTAGAATCAACAATGAAATGATAAAGTTTCTATGTTCAGCTTTAAATATTGAGCAGAAACTCCATTGTAGTTACCGCCCAGAAGCTTCAGGACTTGTAGAGGAGATGATTGGAACTCTAAAGTCCAGACTTGCAAAGATGTGTGCATCAACGAATTTGAAATGGCCAGATGCTTTACCGTTGGTTCTAATGTCAATGAGAAGTATTCCTGACAAGAAGACAGGATTGTCGCCCCATGAAATTTTAATGGAGAGAGCCATGAGACTGCCAGCAATACCTGCAAATGCTCTTGTAAATATTACAGATGACATAGAAAGAGATTACTGCAAAGGCTTGGCTGATGTTGTTCAATCTTTTTCTCATCAGGTGGAAGAAACCACAATCCAACAGTCTCAAGGTCAGGGACACAACCTGAAAGCTGGTGACTGGCTCGTCATTCGCAAGCATGTGAGGAAGTCGTGCTTGGAGCCAAGTTGGAAGTGCCCCTAACAGGTGATACGAATATATCGACGATGGCTGTGAAGTGTACAGGTTTACCGAACTGGATGTATGCAAGCCATACTCAGAAGGTGAACAATCCAACAGAAAGAGAAGAAGAGCTGTTGAGATTGCCTGCAGCTAAGCGTATTCCAGGACGAGAACAAGAAAGAGGAGGACTGGAGGCAGTACCTGGAAACGTTCCAATTGATTTTCCTACTCCTGTGTCAGATGGAGAGAGAATCCTGGAGGGTGGAGGATCATCCCCAAATAAATTGGTGAGAGAACCAGTACAAGGAGAAAACGAGAGAATACAGGTCTAAAGAAGTTCTGCTCAGAGGAGGGTGTCCTCAGAAGCAGGTGGTCTGACACACCAGACTGAACAAGTGACTGACCCCAATGGAGAGGGAGTTGAGACAGATCCAAGCCAAGAGGGTATGACTCTTCCTGAGCCAATTGTGGGAACTTCAAAGGAGAAGAAATTGAATTCGATTCTGAAAAGAGTGTTGACAAGGAGAACTTTGAAAGGCGACAATTGGCCAGAGAAAAGCTCAAAAGGACAAAAGATAAATGTGGTTCCACCAATTTAAGATGAAAAAGAGCTGAATGGAGGAGAAAACATCAGTGAAGAAGCTGGAAATAGTCAAAGAGAAAGAAAGTTACAAACAGAAGATATTCTGGTCCGGAATGGGCATATGTAACTACAAATGAATGGCAAGAAGAGTTTTCAAATTTTTGTTTTGAAAGAGACACTCCAAATTCATATTTTGGTTCGTGAAGAGAAAAAGAAAAGAACTGATAATGAGTTGATTTTGTGCCTGCTGTATACTATATTTGTGGAAAGAATGCTTATTACCGTCTTCCTAAAGGAGGTATGGCACATATTATTTGGGAGTAGTCTTTCCAAAAATGTATCAGTTGGAAACCTTAAGTAAGTTTTCCAAATTTACTAAAATTCAAACGAGACACAAGTGAGAATCAGTTTCTGGCATTGTGGGAGACATATTTGGAGCAATAATTCCTTCAGTGGGAGTTGATCTGACTTCAATAAAAATACAGAAGTTGTCTACAGTTGTGAATAACATGTTAACGAGTTATTCAGGAGCTATTATTCTCCTAGATACTGAATTGGCTGCTACAAGAGCTATGGCTCTTAAGAACCGCCTTGCATTAAACATTCTCTTAGCGAAGGAGGGCGGAGTTTCCAAATTACCGAGTCACTGTTGTTCGTACATACCGGACAATTCTAAGTTGGTGGTTTGATTAATAATTTAACAAGGGATAAAACTGAACCAAAGAACTAACAAACTAATGTCTGGGGAAAAAGCTGGCAAAGGAATTGCTTCAGTGTGAAATTAACTTGGCAACTTGGGAGAAGGTATTACATTGAAATTGGTCAAATAGATTTCCATTGTTGTGTTTTGTCTAATTCGAATTTGGGGAAGATATAAAATGTATAAAATAATCAGAAGAAAAAGGTTTGAAAAGAATCAGAGGAGTGTAGATGTTCAAATGGATAAATTTTATGACAAGACCGGAGGCTCCTATTGTGCGTTTCTTTTCTTGCTTTAATTAAACAGCAGCAAGTGAAGAAAACTACAAATCCAAAAAGCTAAGAGAAAACGATCCAATGGGAAACAAGGTGTAGCACATTCATAACAACCAATCAGCACAGATGTATGCTATTATTACGTAACTTGACTGCGAACAGCCCTCTTTTCTTGCTGCTCGCAGCCAAGTTAAGTACCTTCAGCTTATTCTATCGTTAATATTTACTTATTTTGTTGTGTAGTGTCAGTATTTTTCTTAAAATACTTTTCGCGCTAACGCGCTGCGTTTATATTATTGTGTTGTATTTTTACTCTGCTTTAATCCGCAAGTTGCTGCATATGTGCTTTCTTTTTATTTCTGTCCGCGCTCCTTGCCTCGCGCGTGCTCCTTGCCTAGAATGATTTCAACCATTCCTAAGGCGACGGGCTGCCATTCCGGCCCGCGCTTCAGGAACGACGGTTTGAAACATTTAGGCGGTCATTACAACATTGGCGGTAAAAGCCGCATACCACCGTGCAGAAGACCGCCAACACACCGCCGCGGCAGCGGAATTCCGCCACAGCTATTATGACCCACATCTCGGAATCCGACAAAATTCAGACACCCACACAAGTCCGCCACACCAAATGTCAGTGATAAACTGGCGATAACGAAACCTCCACCGTCACGCCAACAGGAATACGCCCACACTATCACGACACACGAATACACACACTCTTACAAAACACAGCCACATTGGACAATTCAAAATACACACACCTGAGACACATAAACACACCACTCCCACACACCCAATACAAATATAAAACACCCACCCACATCACCCACAAACCCGTACGACCACAATTACAGAGAGAAGGCCAGAGAGAGACACCACCATCAACAAACTGGCATCCACAGCCACACAACACCATCACCCACACAACTTCCACGCACCTCACCATACACACCACTACATATCACCACACTTATCACCACACTTATCACCACACACACCACCCCACACATCACCTACACCCCCCCCCATGGCACGGCAAAGACACCCCAGGCTCTCGGAGGAGGAGCTCAGGGTCATGGTGGAGGAAATCGTCCGGGTAGAGCCACAGCTATTTGGATCACAGGTGCAGCACACCTCCATTGCAAGGAAGATGGAGCTATGGCGAAGAATAGTCGACAGGGTCAACGCAGTGGGACAACACCCAAGAAATCGGGAGGACATCAGGAAGAGGTGGAACGACCTACGGGGGAAGGTGCATTCCGTGGTCTCAAGACACCACCAGGCGGTTCAGTGGACTGGCGGCGGACCCCAACCTCCTCACCCACAACTATCAACATGGGAGGAGCAGGTCTTGGCGATTCTGCATCCTGAGGGCCTTGCAGGAGTAGCTGGAGGAATGGACTCTGGTAAGTCAAATCTTAACTATTACATTCCCCACCCTATCTGCATGCCACACATACCCCCACCCTCGCCCCCACCCCTATCACTCCAACTCCTCACAAATGTACAAATATCACAAACCACACATCCCCACACCAAGCCCTGCATGGTCACCCATCACTAAACATGCCCACTGCACATACCCATACACCCCCCTAAACCATCATCACACAAGCTCACACACAGGAATGCCAGCACTGGGGTACACGGTCACCCACCCATTGCACACCATGACACACACAGATGCAATAAACATGCCTTTACACCCCTGCAGGACCACTACCTAACGTCACCAGACAGGAGGGTCCAGACATCTCCACTCCACCCACAGAAGAGGCCCACAGTGATGACAGCACCTCTGTCCACCTGGATCTAGATGACCAGCCCGGACCATCGTGGGCCTCGGGACAGTCGGTTCCCCTCACACAGGCACAGGCCACCACAGACCTTCCCCCCTCTGGAAACACCAGCACAGCAGCCACCCAGCGGGCCCATACCTCCGTACCCAGGACACGTCAATCAGCTGTGTGTCCACCACTACAGGGAACCCAGGATAACCCACGACCCCAACAGCAAGAGGGACCTGGGGGCAGTGGGCACACGGTCCAGGGGACGGAGGCCCAGGAACACAGGGGAACTGGTAGGGCTGCTGTGCGACAGGGGCGGACAGGCCAAGGGAACCCACTCTCCACGAGGCCCTCTCCTCCATCATGGGAGCATACCACCACTCCCAGGAGACGATGGCAACGGTCCTGGCCAAGTTTCAGGAGACCCAGCACATGCAGGACGAACAGTATTTGGGCTTCAGGGAGGAACTCAGAACCATCAGCTCCGCCCTGGGCACCATCATCGGGGTGCTGAAGGAAGTACTCAACACCAGGAGGGACACTGTAGCACTACAAGGGGCCCCTGACACTAGCATGGACGATGAACTGCCCACCACCTCCGCCGGCGCTAGTGGACAGGACGCCCCGCCACAGGACCACCACACCAGCACCCCACCCCCTGCAGACGGAGAACCACCCCGCAAATGGTCCCTGAGATCCAGGAACAAGACAGAGCACAATGCCAAGACCCCCGCCAAGAAACGAGACCACCCTGATTGTCATCCCACTGTCCCACTTTGTCACCCTGTCCATATTGAAACTGCCCCAGCTCCACTTCCTATGCCCATATGGGCAATGCACCTGTGAGACTAGTAGACTGGACTCTGCCATGGACATTCCTCCACCATCACCCCTCACCATTTTACAACCCCCTCCACTATTTGGCAGTTAAATAAACACCCTTGAATCACAAAACAATCTGGAGTCAGTCTGTGCTTCCACAAATGTGTATTTGCAAAAACTGAGGAAAATAGCAATGTCCATTCTATTGTCAACATACCTATGTCACACAGCTCTAGTCCATGAGGAATCTAAGCAGATGACACATGTTGGGACCCACACCTGTGAAACCGTAAGGGAAAGTGACAACTCAGTGACCAAACACTGGGTGAAATCGACTGACAGGAGAGAGGTAGAAGTGTAAAAGTACATGTAGTAGGCAGGAATGTATTCTCACCTGTGCTTCACTGGAAATATTGCTGGATGACTGAGTCCCTGTTCTGCATGTCTTATTCCAATGCTTCCTCCTCATCACTGTCCACAGGCTCCACAACTGCTACAACACCGCCATCTGGACCATCCTCCTGCAGAAAAGGCACCTGTCATCGCAAAGCTACAGCAGGCCACGATGATCTGGCACACCTTCTTTGGTGAGTAGAATAGGGATCCACCTGTCATATGCAGACACCTGAACCTGGCTTTCAAGAGGCCGAAGGTCTGCTCGATCACCCTCCTAGTTCGCCCATGGGCCTCATTGTAGCGTTCCTCTGCCCTTGTCCTGAGATTCCTCACTGGGGTCAGTAGCCATGACAGGTTGGGGTAACCAGAGTCACCTAATACCTACACATGGTGCCTCTGGAGTTGACCCATCACATAAGGGATGCTGCTATTCCGCATGATGTAGGCGTCATGCACTGAGCCAGGGAACATGGCATTCACATGGGAGATGTACTGGTCTGCCAAACATACCATCTGTACATTCATCGAATGATAACTCTTCCGGTTCCTGTACACCTGTTCACTCCTGTGGGGGGGTACCAAAGCCACATGGGTCCCATCAATGGCACCTATGATGTTGGGGATATGTCCAAGGGCATAGAAGTCACCATTTACTGTAGGCAAATCCTCCACCTGAGGGAAAACGATGTAGCGCTGCATGTGTTTCAGCAGGGCAGACAACACTCTGGACAATACGTTGAAAAACATAGGCTGGGACATCCCTGATGCCATGGCCACAGTTGTTTGAAAAGACCCACTAGCAAGGAAATGGAGCACTGATAGCACCCTGCACTTGAGGGGGGATTTCTGTGGGATGGTGGATTGCTGACATCAGGTCTGGCTCCAACTGGGTACACAGTTCCTGGATTGTGGCATGGTCAAACCTGTAGGTGATAATAAAATTCCTTTCCTCCATTGTCGACAGGTCCACCAGCGGTCGGTACACCGGAGGATTCCGCCATCTCCTCACATGTCCCAGCGGACGGTGCCTATGAAGGACAACAGCGATCACAGAGTTAAACAACTCAGAGGTATGTACCCACAGTCTACACAGAACACCATTCATACACAAAATCTGGCCTGTATGTGTGTTGAGACTAGGCCTAGGTATGTGTGACGCAGTTGGTAATTAGGCCATGTGGGCCCCTGAAATGGCGGCTGCCTGACCTGTAAAGTGGGACAATGGGATGTGAGGTAACTGCGCTGGCGTTGTACACCATCGCGGTAGGCGGTCGAAGACCGCGGCGCAATGCTGCATTGGTTAACATTGGAGCCTATGGGTCCCAGGAGCCAATGACGATGTACGCCGGCGGTGATGGTACGCACCGCCGCGGACGTGACCGCCATTTTCTAGCTGTTGAATCACTCGATACCTGATCTTCGACAGGAGAGGACCTACACTGCAAGTGCTGCTGTGACCTCGGTCTGGAAGAGACAATCGCTCGTGCGTCTGGGGAAAGGGCCCCTGCCTTCACATCGGAGGAGTTGGAGAAGCTCGTCGATGGGGTCCTCCCCCAGTACACGCTACTCTACGGTCCTCCAGACCAACAGGTAAGTTCACAGGGAGCATGTTGTATGGGCTATGCCTGTGTGGAGAGGGCTGGTTGTAAGAAGGAAGGGGGCAGAGTTATGCGTGTATGAAAGACGGTGGGTGCATGTGCCACATGGCAAGGGTAGGGATGGGGGCCACTCACTTTGACGGCGCAGTTGGTAATGACTTCTCTTCGTACTCTGTACATTTCATGTAGGTCAGCGCCCACCAGAAGAAGGATATTTGGCGTGCCATTGCCAAGGACGTCCGGACCCTGGGGGTCCACCACGGACGGAGCACTCACTGCCGGAAGAGATGGGAGGACATTCGCCGCTGGAGCAAGAAGACGGCTGGGGCTCAGCTGGGGATGGCCTCCCAACATGGTAGGGGTGCCCGTCGAACCATGACACCCCTGATGTTCCGGATCCTGGCGGTGGCCTACCCGGAGTTGGATGGGCACTTGAGGGCATCACAGCAGACACAAGGGGGTGAGTACACTCTCATTCTGCTGACTTTGCATGCAGTGGAGGTGTCTGGGTGGGGGAGGAGGGCTGTGGGTTTCTCTAGGCCAGGGCGAGTTCCGTAGGCTAGGCCCCTCCGTAAGGCATGGCCCTGTGGCACCCCACCTCTGTAGAGTGCCAAGTACAGCTATTCATGCACCTGTGTCATCTATGTGTGCAGATGTCGTCCATAGCCGTGTAGGCCATTTCCCAGGAATTGCACTGCAGAGCCCAAGAGCGCGACGTAGTGCAGAGGGCTTCTGTGTCTGTCTTGTCGCCAACTGTAGCGGTAATCCATGCACTCAACATGCCTTTCTTCTGTTTCCCCCCCCTTTTTTTGTGGCCTCCCTGTTCTTGTGTGCATTAGCATCATCAGGCGGAGGAGCAGTGGCACCGGAGCACGAGGGAGCTGCATCCCACATGGCCTTGGAGGGCCACACTACGGACTCGGAATACACCAGTGGGACGGAGGGCAAAGGGAAGCACCACGGCGGGGACAGGAGCTGAAACCAGCGACACGGACTCGTCCTCCGATGGGAGCTCCCTTGTGGTGGCGGCAACATCTGTGCCCCCCACTTCTACAGGTACAGCCGCCACCCCCCCTACCGGCATCACACTCCCAGCAGCCCCTCAGGCTTCGCCCCGTGCCCGCTCACCCAGGAGGTTGGGCATCACCTTCGCCCCAGGCACCTCAGCCCCTGCCCCAATCACCCCTGCTGCAATCAGTGAGCAGGCCATTGACCTCCTCAGGTCACTCACTGTTGGGCAGTCTACCATTGTGAATGCCATCAAGGGTGTAGAAAGGGAGTTGCAACAAACTAATGCATTCCTGGAGGGCATTCATTCTGGTCAGGCGGCCCTTCACTGATCCTTTCAAACTCTGGCCTCAGCACTGATGGCAGCCATCGTCCCTGTGTCTAGCTTCCCCCCTCCAGCTTCCTCCCCCCAGACCCATTCCCATCTACCTCTGCCTATCCCAAGCACACCATCAGACCTGCCTGCACACACCTCACCACACAAGGGAAGCTCAGGCAAACATCAGCACCACACATCCCACAGGCACTCACGCAAGCATCACACACATACAGACACACCAACATCCACTACCTCCACTGTGTCCCCCTCCTCCTCGTCTCCCTCCTCCCTCACAGTCTCATCTACACACACACCTGCATGCACTACCTCTACAGCCACTACGTCCTGCACCAGCACACCCACCAGCACACCCCGCTCATGTGCAGTCACCACCCCCACTACCATTCACACGTCCCCTGTGTCCTCTCACAGTGTGTCTGTGACGCCCCATCCGAAGATACACAAACGCAGGCACACACCCACCCAACATACATCCACCTCACCACAGCCTCCAGCGCATGCACCTGCACCCAAAGCCACAAAACGTACACCTCCTACAACCACCACCTCTTCCTCCACTCCCAAACCCCCTCCAGCTACCCGTCCCAGTGTGTCCAAACAACTTTACATGTCTACCCTTAACCTATTTCCCACCCCCCCCCCGTCCAACTCATAGGTCCAGAACTAGCACCTCAGCCACAAAATCTCCGGGACCAGTGATGCCTGTTGTCACAGGTATGTGGAGTGCACCGGCCACCAGGACAGCCAGTGTGTCACGGAGCCACAGCACAGCCAGTCCCCCCCCTGTGAAGCACCAGAAGTTGGCAAGTGCCCGGCGGGAGAGGGGGAAGACTCCAGCCACCCATGCCGCTTCCAGGGGTCCCGGTGGGAGTGTGGACTCAGCTCTGACTCCTCCCAAGGCGGGGAAGGGCCAGAAGAAACCCGGCAAGTCTGGGAGGAGCAGCACGGCGGAGAAGCTCGCCATCATCCCGCTGCCCAGGAGGGCCCCGCCAGCCCCATCGTCGCTGCCCAGGAGGCCACCACCAGCCCCATCGTCGCTGCCCAGGAGGCCACTGTCAGCCCCATCGTCGCTGCCCAGGAGACCACCGCCAGCCCCATCGTCGCTGCCCAGGAGGCCACCGCCAGCCCCATCATCGCTGCCCAGGAGGGCCCCGCCAGCCACAGCCCACCTGCCCAGGAGGGCCCCGCCAGCCACAGCCCACCTGCCCAGGAGAGCCCCGCCAGCCACAGCCCAGCTGACCAATGAAGGACCGCCAGCCCAGCTGGGCAATGAAGGACCGCCAACTCAAGCACCACTGCACAGGGCAAGGACCGCCATCTTAAGCACCGCTGAACAGGGCAAGCACCTTTGAACAGGACAAGGACCGCCAACTCAAGCACCGCTGCACAGGGCAAGCACCGCTGAACAGGGCAAGGACCGCCAACTCAAGCACCGCTGAACAGGGCAAGCACCACTGAACAGGGCAGGGACCGCCAACTCAAGCACCGCTGCACAGTGTAAGGGCCGCCAACTCAAGCACCGCTGAACAGGGCAAGCACTGCTGAACAGGGCAAGGACCTCCAACTCAAGCACCGCTGCACAGGGCAAGGACCGCCAAATCAAGCACCGCTGAACAAGGCAAGCACTGCTGAACAGGGCAAGGAACGCCAACTCAAGCACCGCTGCACAGGGCAAGCACCGCTGAACAGGGCAAGGACCGCCAACTCAAGTACCGCTGAACAGGGCGAGCACCGCTGAACAGGGCAAGGACCGCCAACTCAAGCACCGCTAGCACATGAGCGGCAGGGGCACTGATGCAACAGGGACCGTCACGGGGTGAGTGATGCACTTTGGGCACCTGTCTCCCTCCAGAACCAGTGGAGACATGCATCCACTCTGTCTGTCCTTCACAGGATGAAGCACTCTGGGCACAAAGCCCCCTCCAGAACCAGTGGAGACATGCATCCACTCTGTTTGTCCTTCACAGGATGAAGCACTCTGGGCACCAGTCCCCCTCCAGGACCAGTGGAGACATGCATCCACTCTGTCTGTCCTTCACAGGATGAAGCACTCTGGGCACAAAGCCCCATCCAGAACCAGTGGAAGAAGGCATCCACTACCTCTGTCCTTCACAGGATGAAGCACTCTGGGCACCAGTCCCCCTCCAGAACCAGTAGAGACATGCATCCACTCTGTCTGTCCTTCACAGGATGAAGAACTCTGGGCACCAGTCCCCCTCCAGAACCAGTGGATACATGCATCCACTCTGTCTGTCCTTCACAGGATGAAGCACTCTGGGCACAAAGCCCCCTCCAGAACCAGTGGAAGAAGGCATCCACTACCTCTGTCCTTCACAGGATGAAGCACTCTGGGCACAAAGCCCCCTCCAGACACCAGTGGAGAATGTTATCCACTTGAGAGAATGTGGCTTTGCACTCCCCAGGATTGATCAGTGGGCAAACCACCCACTGTAGATACTTGAGAGACTGTGGCTTTGCACTCCCCAGGATGCAGCAGTGGGCAAACCGCCCACTGTAGAGACTTGAGAGACTGTGGCTTTGCACTCCCCAGGATGCAGCAGTGGGCAAACCACCCACTGTAGAGACTTGTGAGACTGTGGCTTTGCACTCCCCAGGATGCAGCAGTGGGCAAACCACCCACTGTAGAGACTTGTGAGACTGTGGCTTTGCTCTCCCCAGGATTGATCAGTGGGCAAACCACCCACTGTAGAGACTTGTGAGACTGTGGCTTTGCACTCCCCAGGATTGATCAGTGGGCAAACCACCCACTGTAGTGACTTGTGAGACTGTGGCTTTGCACTCCCCAGGATGCAGCAGTGGGCAAACCACCCACTGTAGAGACTTGTGAGACTGTGGCTTTGCACTCCCCAGGATTGATCAGAGGGCAAACCACCCACTGTAGAGACATGAGAGACTGTGGCTTTGCACTCCCCAGGATGCAGCAGTGGGCAAACCACCCACTGTAGAGACATGTGAGACTGTGGCTTTGCATTCCCCAGGATGCAGCAGTGGGCAAACCACCCACTGTAGAGACTTGTGAGACTGTGGCTTTGCACTCCCCAGGATGCAGCAGTGGGCAAACCACCCACTGTAGAGACTTGTGAGACTGTGGCTTTGCTCTCCCCAGGATTGATCAGTGGGCAAACCACCCACTGTAGAGACTTGTGAGACTGTGGCTTTGCACTCCCCAGGATTGATCAGTGGGCAAACCACCCACTGTAGTGACTTGTGAGACTGTGGCTTTGCACTCCCCAGGATGCAGCAGTGGGCAAACCACCCACTGTAGAGACTTGTGAGACTGTGGCTTTGCACTCCCCAGGATTGATCAGAGGGCAAACCACCCACTGTAGAGACATGAGAGACTGTGGCTTTGCACTCCCCAGGATGCAGCAGTGGGCAAACCACCCACTGTAGAGACTTGTGAGACTGTGGCTTTGCATTCCCCAGGATGCAGCAGTGGGCAAACCACCCACTGTAGAGACTTGTGAGACTGTGGCTTTGCACTCCCCAGGATTGATCAGTGGGCACACCATCCACTGTAGAGACTTGAGAGACTGTGGCTTTGCACTCCCCAGGATACATCAATGGGCATGGAGGCCCCTCGTGGATCAGGCGTTGTGCACTCATCCGGCTGAGGTGCCTCCCCTTCCCTTCCCCCTGAGGTGCCTGTTTTATTTCTATCTGATGCCACTGCAGTGTTCTCTCTGTTTTGATCTGGTATCCTGTGTGGGCCTCGCCCATGCATTTTGGGACCAGTGGTCCACGGACTATGAATGGTGCAATACCTGGACTAATAATCTTGGTGTATATTTTGTTAATAGTGTATATATGTATAATTTTGCTTACTGATTTTTGATATATTACAATGGTTACACTCATTTCCTTTTGTCTTTGCATTCTTCCGGGGGACTTGGGGGGTGTAACTATAATGTATAAACATGTATTAGTGTGTGTGTTGTCGTCGGTGGGGGTGTTGTGTGTGTGTCCCTGTTTTTTCCCTCCCCCCTCTCCTGTGTCGTAGGTGCAGTACTCACCGTGGTCTTCGCCGCCGGCGTTGGTGCTCCTGGTACAGGAGCAGGAAGACAATTGCAGGGAGAATTTCGAGTTCCGGGTCCATGGTGTCCTCCTTCCTCGTGGAGTATGTAGAGGTGAGCGTTTTCCCTTTGAAGTTCCTGTTTCTGCCGTGTTTTTTTTTTTATTCGCGGTGTATCCGCCCCAGAAAAGGTGGCGGATTGGCCTGTCATAATAGTGTGGGCGGTACATTGTCCTCCGCCTGTCTGTTGGCGGTGACCGCCGAGCTGTTTGTACCGCTGTGGCGGTCGGAGTGTTAAAGTGGCTGTCTGTTGGCGGTTTCCGCCATGGTCGTAATTCCAAAATTTTTACCACCGACTTGTTGGCGGTCTTACCGCCGCTTTAACACCGTCCGCCAGGGTTGTAATGACCACCTTAGTCTCTCGGTTCTTTCTCTTACCGGAGACGCTCCGTTTGCCATGTTGAATATTTCCTGCATTTCCTCCTGGCAGTAGGACAATTTTGTACACGCCCAGGGGCGAGGTCTTCAGTGTTTCTCTTCAGAATTAACCCTATAATGCCCAGTTTTCTCTCAAGTAGACCCAAAACTTGTTAATCTGGCGACAATTCAACCTCAAATTAAAACTGAGGGTTTACTTTTTGGTGACACCTTTATTAAAGAGCTGGGCAAACATGTAGCCACTTTTACTTCTCTGGACAAGGCTCAACAGTCCTTAAAGAAAATGTTTAACCAGCGGGTTTTTGCCAGGGCTGGCAGAGGCAGGAGCCGCTTTGCCAAGGTTTCCGTGGTGCCTACAACTCATCATATCAAGAATTCAGGCCACAGTTTTATCCACAGAGGGCTAGAGGCTTTCGATCCAGAGGCTACAGGAATTCCAGGACTCCCAATCAAACAGTTAAATCTATCCTTTGGTCATGTCCCCGTTGGCGGACGTCTTTGTCACTTTTTCCCGAATTGGTTATCCATCACCTCCGATCCTTGGGTTCTAAACAAGATTCAAGGCTAGATGATAGAATTCTACTCAACCCCAGTTCAGGTGCTTATTCCCCCTCCTCCGCGTTTCTCTACAGATATGTCCGATCTTATTTCCTCTGAAGTTCATTCCCTTCTACTAAAACAAGCTATAACAATTACCCAACTAGATTTTTCCGGTTTCACCAGCTCCATTTTCTTGGTTCAAAAGAAGAACAAGAAAATGCGACCGGTTATCAACCTCCAGTTCTTCAACCAGTTCGTCGTTTACCGTCATTTCAAAATAGAAACTATTCCCCATCTCAGAGACTCTTCTCCAGAACGACTGGATGGTTCGGTTGGATTTACAGGACGCATATCTGCTTGTCCCAATCCACCCAGAACACAGGAAGTTTCTCCAATTCCAGTGGCTCGACCAATTATTTCACTTTACATCTCTACCTTTCGGTCTCTCATCAGCTCCATGGTGCTTCACCAACCTCTTGAAACCAGTGGTAGCGTTCCTCAGGGCTCAGGGCGTAAGACTTCTCATTTATCTGGACGATATTCTCCTTATGAGCCAATCGCAACAGTCTCTAATAACCCACCTAAACTTAACTTGTTCTCTGCTATCAGACTTTGGTTTCATCATCAACAAAGAAAAATCTCTTCTTCTTCCTACCCAAATTATTGAATTCTTAGGTTTCCAAATCAATTCAGTTTCGGGCACTCTGCTTCTTCCTTCGGCAAAAATAAAATCTATAAAGTCGGAGATTCTTCAGATATTACGCCACTCTGTCATTTCTCTAAGATCTCTCGCCTGTGACGTCAGCCATATTTCCAGGTTCTTTACATTACCGGGCTCTTCAGCGATTAAAGATTCAACATTTACGCAAAGGACTTTTGTACACAGACATTATCCCTCTAGATCCCAATTCTCGTACAGATCTTCAATGGTGGATAGGCCAGTTAGATGCTTGGAATGGAAGAACTATTTTTGCATCAGCCCCAGATCTTGTATTCGAGTCAGATGCAAGCCAAACAGGCTGGAGGGCCCATTGTGGTCCAATCTCGACTGGAGGTACATGGTAGTTAGAGGAGTCCAGATTGCATATCAATTGTTTAGAGATGCTTGCAGGCTCCTTTGCAATCGGAAGCCTGGCAAAGAACAAAGTTTGTTGTGCTATTCTTCTCAGAATGGACAATATTTCTGCAGTCCGTTACATAAATCATCTCGGGGGGAAAAGATCCAAACCACTAGCAGAACTAGCGAAAGGTTTTTGGGAATTCTGCCCTGCAAACCAAATTTCGGTTCATGCAGAGTGTCTTCCAGGAACCCTCAACTCCATCGCCAACTGGCATTCTCATCATCTCCGCGACTTAAGCGACTGGAAACTCCATCCTTCGATCTTTCAATTAGTACAGAACAAATAGGGCCCCTTGATGATCGATTTGTTTTTAGTCTCGCCTCAATTCACAGCTTCCTCAATTCTACAGTTGGCATCCGGATCCTTTGGCATTGGCCTCTGATGCATTTCTTCAAGATTTTCCCCCCTTTCTTATGATCAGCAGGGTGTTAGCCCAAGTACGAGGTCAGCAGGCCACTTTAGTTCTCATAGCTCCATTCTGGCAATCCCAGATTTGGTTTACAATGCTTTTGGAACTTTCCATAGATTTTCCTTTCCTTATTCCTCCTTTTCCAGATTTCCTCTTGGTCCCTTTACAACGTCCTCACAACCTTGTTTTGGACAACCTTCTTTCTCTTTCGGCATGGAAAATATAGGGTATTCCCAGTCTTTCCCTGTCATTTCGTCACACGCTTCGGAATATATCAGACAATCCTGGGCGCCTGGGACAAGAAAGGCTTACAAGTCAGCTTGGTCTTTATGACACAGCTGGTGTCTGGGAAAACACATTAATTCCCTTTCAGCAGATGTCACCTTTATCGTGAATTTTCTTGCCGCCGAGGCTAGTAAAGGCAAAGCCTTCCGTACTATTAATTTGTACAGATCAGCCATCTCTTCTAATCATGTGTTCGTCAACGGAAAACCTGTGGGTGAACACCCGCTTATTTGCCGTCTTTTAAAGGTAGGAAGATTTTCTAATCCACCATTACCTAAATATAGAATCTTGTGGGATGTTAATGTGGTTTTAAATTTTATCCTCTCATGGCCTGATAATTCTTCCCTTACATTGAAGATGTCATCAGCCAAACTCACTATGCTGTTGTGTCTTATTGCTATTAAACATCTATCCGTTGTTAAAGCTTTAGAAATTTCTTCTAGACAGTTTACTCCTTCTGGTGTGTTATTTACTGTGTCTCGTCGAACAAAAACAAATCTACAATCTTTTTTTTATCCCTATTTTCCGGATCACCTCAAACTATGTGTTGCACAATGTTTGAAAGTTTACGAACAGATGACTGCTCATCTAAGAACGTCCTCAGTTCCCCAACTCCTTATTTCCTTCAGGAAACCTTATTAACCTGTGTCTTCTGCTACACTACCCCGCTGGGTTAAATGGATTATGTCACTAGCGGGGATTGACACCTCCAGGTTTGGAGCACACTCTTCCAGAGGAGCTATGGCATCTAAAGCCTTTTGGACGGGTTCCCGTCTTGAGGACATTCTTAGATCCGCAGATTGGTCTAATGATAATGTTTTTAGAGTTTTTTATTGTAAACCTTTTGATAATGTTTCTATGAATCTCATTAATTTGCTTTAAACAAGAGCCTCCGGTCTTGTCATAAAATGTAGATTTTCCTAGTTTTAATGATGGAAAGTCTTAATTTTATTAAAGACACAGAGGCGAGTATTATCCCACCACTTATATTGGTAACTTTTGTTTGTTTTTTTCTCTTTTCTCCCATCCCTTCAGTGTCAACATCCTCTGTTCAACCTTCCACGTAGAACATCACCTCATGATTTGGATGCTCCACCAATGTCTCGTCTTTCCCCTTCTCCACCCCTTGGACTGGCGGACCATCAGTGTGCTTCTCTTCATTTTCAGTTTCCTGGACTTATGAACTTTTGTTCTGACTTGTTATCCTTTATTATGGCAGTTTTTATTTTGGCTTCTATTTTTCCTTTATTTCGTCCTAGCTCATTGTTAAGCACAAGAAAAGAGGGCTGTTCGCAGTCAAGTTACGTAATAATAGCATACAACTGTGCTGATTGGTTGTTATGAAGGTACTACATCTTGTTTCCCATTGGCTCGTTTTCTCTTCGCTTTTGGGATTTGTCGTTTTCTTCACTTGCTGCTGTTTAATTAAAGCAAGAAAAGAAATGCATAATACTCGCCTCTGTGTCTTTAATAAAATTAAGACTTTCCGTCATTAAAACTAGGAAAATCTACATTTTATTGGAAAAATATAAGGAGTAAGAAAATTTATAAAAAGGTGAAAGAATCAAGGTTCTACATTTTGGAATGAAATAAATTTTAGTGTTTGATGACATATGTAGTCATCAGAGGAGGGATTGTAGGGGCAGAGATTTTAGTGATAAACCTCTAGAGGTATTATGCAATCAATTCAACAGACTAATGTGTGGATTCATTTTTAATAATGATGTTATATCAACGAACGGGTGACTTATTGAATGCCCACTATCTTATGAATTTCTCATGCTAACTTAAGCTAAATTGAATTATTTTTCATTATTCTGTCTTTAGAGAGAAGAGTGTGCTTATTAACCAATAAATGTGTTAATAGTGACATCTGCAGAACTAAAGCAGAAGCAGATGCAAGGTCATTGTGTAATGCAACTAATGAAAATGTTTCAACTGTTTCCATAGCTTTGACTGTCCTTATTGTTAGGCAGATGTTACTGACGTGTGTGTTTTCCTCGAGGATGAAAGGAAAGAAACAGTGTAAATCATTCTTCCTACACGTTCGTATTCTTGGTGAAGTGGGAACAAAGGATCCAAAGATGAGACAGAAGAGAAGGAAGTCAAGAATATAAAATGTATTATTTTAGGTTTCGTCAATGGAGCAACAGCCAATAGAAACGTGGTGTAAAACGAATATATAATTTTCAGATATCTGTTAATATTCTGATTGGTCATACCTTTCTCACCTTATGTCCCATCCAATCGTTTTCACTTACAAGTTTAATTTAACATTCACCCACCATTGTTTCTGGGTCATTCTGTTCATTTTCATGGACGTGTTAACTTGCTTTTGCTACTCAACTATTGTTGAGTTCAGTCCTTTTGGATCATTCTTGGAGATTAATGTTTTAATGATTTAGTGTATCTTAAAGTCCAAAATCTAAACCATTACCCCTGTCCTTTTTATGACTCTATGCCTGAAGTTGGAGCCTGATGGTGTCCCTCTGATGAAGTAGACGTTGTTGCTGATACATGTAGATTATTGGTCATGTATTGACTGTGATTTGTTATGTGTCTTTTGTTTTTCAGGTACCAGCTACTACTGATTAATTACTGCTCCATATAATTTTTGATATTACCTGAACTAGATGTTTTTTTCTTACATTTGTGTGACTAAAACTTTTACATGACGCCCAACATATCAATGCTAATTAGTGTTTAGTGAGGGAGGTGTTTCTCGCATGCTCATGATGTGTTTCTTTGTTTATCATTTTACTGATGTATTCAATTTCGACTCAGATTCTGGTGCTATGGTTTTGTGTAATAACCATTGAGTTCATTAGTCTACTTGCATTGATTAAACTTAGATATATAAGGCATTTGAATCAGCCTTTATTGTCTCTCTATGTGTATCATTTGTGTTTTCAAATTATTTTTGTGACCTAAGTGTTGTTAATGTAGGGAAATAAAATTGTTAACTTCTTAATAAACTGGTGTGGTTATTGAGGTTGAATTGGTTACATATGTTGTTATGATGTTTATGACGCATTACAATTGACGTTCCCTTGAAACAAAGTTGGTTTGGTTCATCGACCTGATGTGTGAAATCCACTGTTCAGACTAAGATAATAGCTGGGCTTTCTCTGCATTCACAGAACATCTCCAGTGACCTAGCAGAGTCAAGTTCAGGCCAGAAAAACATAAGGCAGTCTAGAAATACTAACAAGTCACTGTGGCACAGCATTTATAAGCTATGCAGTGGACATTTAACCCAAGGATTAGTGTTTCCTACTCGAAGTGTAGCATCCCTTGTTGTTCAATATGCCCAGCTCCAGGTATCATTTGTAAAGAGGCGACATTTGTTGCACTGACGACCTCCTGATTTCAATATCTTGAGGTGAGGAATCACTTAAACTTAGCTCTGAATTATTTAGAATACTCGGGGTCATATTTGTAAGAAGGACTAAAAAATCAAAGACACTCTCTTATTGACTAAAAACAAGATACTGCAACGAGATTGGAAACTAGACCCCAACATAGGTGAAGTATGAGATGAAGTATCAGAGAATTAGTAGAGTAAACATAGATGAAGGAAAATATCTAACATTCCACATGTTTCAGAAGCTAAAATAGATAGACTTGGTCAGTATTAGTCCTCATGTGAGGTAGTCACATAAACTCCACAGCTCTAGAGTTGACAGGCAGCCTTTGTTTATTAAAAATGTGACAGACTTGTTAGATAAGTAACAGCTTCTGACAAATCAAATACCAGCATAAATGATTTATATTTTGAAGATAAATAAGAAGATAAATAAGATCACATGAAGGAGCACACTTTGGGGGTCATTCTAACCCTGGCGGTCCAAGACCGCCAGGGCTAAAATGACGGGGGCACCGCCAACAGGCTGGCGGTGCCCCGCTGGGCATTCTGACCGCGGCGGTTTGACTGCGGTCAGAAGTGGAAAACCGGCGGTCTCCCGCCGGTTTTCCGCTGCCCATTTGAATCCTCCATGGCGGCGCAGCTCGCTGCGCCGCCATGGGGATTCTGACAGCCCATACCGCCATCCTGTTCCTGGCGGTTCGCCCGCCAGGAACAGGATGGCAGTATGGGTTGTCGTGGGGCCCCTGGGGGCCCCTGCAGTGCCCATGCCAATGGCATGGGCACTGCAGGGGCCCCGTAAGAGGGCCCCACAAAGAATTTCACTGTCTGCATTGCAGACAGTGAAATTCGCGACGGGTGCCACTGCACCCGTCGCACCTTCGCACTCCGCCGGCTCCATTCGGAGCCGGCGTCCTCGTGGGAAGGTAGTTTTGCACTGGGCTGGCGGACGGCCTTTTGGCAGTCGCCCGCCAGCCCAGTGCAAAACCCCGAATACCCTCAGCGGTCTTCCGACCGCGGAGCGGTATTTTGGAGGGGGAAGTTTGGCGGGCGGCCTCCGCCGCCCGCCAGACTTAGAATCACCCCCTTTGTCTGCTCACATGGAGTTATGTCAACATACTTATTGTAGTTTAGTTATTAAATTCAGGTTCAGATCCTGAACTCAGTAATAGATTTACACGGCCATTCAGCAAAAATATAATGTTTCACTAAGAAAGTGTACCTGCGTGCAGCATGATTACATATTGTAATACTATTCATGGCAGTTGGGGTGTGCTACAAATTCGGAAAAGGATGATTTCACACAAATGCAAAAAATAGCTCTATTCTCTTTGCATGTTTGTGAAGAGAATAGAGGCAACTGTTCTGAAGGCTGAGCTGCACTGATCGGGTGATTATCAAAGGAGTTACATTAAACACACAGAAAGTGAAGGGAGAAAGGCTCACAAATAGTCTAACCCACTAGCTATCGCTCTAGGTAACATTCCAAATTTTGCTTTCTGCCCACCGTGCCACTCCAGATTGAGGCCTGCCTTCTGCAAATCCATACTATCCCTGATCCTCATGGGAAAACTCCATCCCAAACTGCCAGGCAAACCCCCCCCAGAAGAAACACAAGAAAGACCTAGTCAATTGTGCCCTTATAAGGTCTTGTCAGTGAAGTATAGCTTGAATCCTGTGGCACAGAAAGTAAGGAACCAACATCAACTCATTTTTTTGGCCATTTAGGGTGTTACATCAGACACAAATAGTGAAGGGAGGAATGCTTGTAAATAGTGAAGTATGGCAACCACTCTGGGTAGCACTGCAACCCATTGTTTTAATCCTACTGTGCTTGCCTCAACAGAGACGCACCTTATGCAAATCATTACTGACACTGCACCTTCTGAAACCAACCGACCCAAAGCACCTCCCTGCCAAAGGGAACACAAACAACTCTAGGCCATATTTGGCCTTTTTTGGCTCCTGAGGCACAGCAAGTAAGGGAACCAGGTCTGGGCATAAACAAGACCATCTAAGCCATTACATCAAACAGCCTGTAAGATCCCATTCTGGGGGCCTCAGAGCAGATGGGAGCTACCGGCCTTCACTATAGTGACTGAGGTAATGATCAACTGGTGTCCCAGGGTCCTGTCCTACTATGGCTCTGACTCTTGGCACTGGAGTAGGGCAAACTTGGCTGCTTGATCCCATGGCCGGCAGAGGCCTGCAGTGATGGGTTACAGTCACTCTGAGGCCGCCAAGGAGGCCGGGAAGGCTCTTGTCTGTTCATCGCTGGTGCTTGGATTAGTCTGGGGCAAATAGGTGGTCCTGGTACCACCGTAGAAGTACTGTGTTAGCAGCTGCAGCCCCGCTCTCGTCAAGATCAGTGAGGCAAATGGTGTTGAACCAGACTAATGCAAACACCTTAACAGCAGCAGTTCCAACTGGGCAGATCCGATCAAAGCAGTTGCAGGTGAAGCCATCTAGAAAATCCAACATTTCCCCCCTAATCTTATGTTTGTGAACGTGGCAATTCCACTTTACTAGTGAAATTTCCATATTGGAAAATCATGTTTGCAAGTATAAAAGTCCGCCACTCATTTCTCAGTCAAGAATGAGACTTTGCTCTAGAGATGAATAAGGAGAGGTAAGAATAAGGTTATCTGGGTACTGGATACGTTCAACCACTATCAACCAATCTTCCAACCATTTATGGATAAGAATGCTGGATAATGAGCATTTTCCATTCATGGGCGCACAGGTGAGGGAGAAGGCCTTCAACGGCTGCCGCTCCTCACAGACAAATCAAACTCCTGACAGAAGCTTTTGTGTATAACAACCCCGATGGGGAGGCCATGTCCCGGAGGAGACGGCTTTACCTCCGCAGTCACCTGAGCATGTGGAATGGTTGATAAGAGCATCAGGATTTTACCTGAGGTTGGACAGTGGACCTGGCTGTGGCACCAGCGGACGGAGTCACAGAGCAGAAGCTGAAGGTGTGGGGGTAGAGTACCTTGCCCCAAGGAGTGACGTCTACCCCTCAGTCAACAATAATACATTCGTACCAGCTCTCCCTGCCCTGCATACTAATTGTATCAGCTGAGTGGGGGCAATTCATGAAGGAATGGCGTAGAATCACACAGAGCACCTCATGGAAAATATTGGAATTTTATGTGTCAAACAAACACCGTTTATTGCTCCGGCTTTTAAGAATATACGGCAGAGGTGTGTAAAAAAGTTGAGCAACCCTGAGAAAGATTCAAGGAAACCCGGTTATCACCTGTATTGATTCTCGTCTCAATGGTCAAGGCTGCGGGTGAAACCTGGATGTACTTATAAAAGTTAATCAAAGTTAATTATTACAGCCGGAGGCATGATAACACCTCCCGCAGGCATATATGGGGGTGGTGCGGGCGCGCATGCTGCAGAACCTGTGTGTGTTTCTTCCAGGAGCCTTTGTTGGTGCCCTGCTGGGATGAAGTCCCTGACAGCTTTCTGAGAGACAGGTAGGTTTACATCTGGCGGGACATGACCGAGAGATGAAGAGAACATTACACAGCCAATGGATGAGAATTAAGTAAGGCCTAGATTTACTAAGCGTGTGGGTGGGTGGTCCTGTGGTGGGGAAGGAGGGGTGGTTGGGTGGGGGGGGGGTTAATGTTGTGCTATACCCTTGGTCTGTTTTCTACTGATAAGTAAATTGGTGCAATTATTTCCATTACTTTCCTCGACGCGGGTACCCACGCACACTCTTAATAAATAACTTCCGATATATATTATTTTAGGAATTCAAATGGCATCTGCTAGTGGACTACATTAAGTACAAGGGACTGACATGAAACTTACAGAGCCTCTGGGCAGTTTTGCGCTAATAAAGGGCAATTTTTCATCAGTACCTGACCATTATTAAGTGACAATTACACGGGTGAAAACTGCAAGGGTGACATTTACACCCACTGACTAAAGCAAAACGCTAAGTTGCTCCAATTGCTGGTGCAAATTTAGATTCGAGGCTAGAGCAAACTTGGCCATAACCAGCGCATTTTAAATGATCTGGCCCAGGGTGATACAGACCTTGCCTTCGTAGAATTTACATAAAATAACTTTAAAATAATGATGGTGGTGATAGATGTGATAATTAAGAAATGATGCGGCCTGCTCCACAGTGACTAAATGGCGACGGTAAATGGATGAAAATTATTTAATCGCGAGGACCACATTTTGAGATGGATTTATTACGCACAAAAACAACGCTAAAATAACATTGTTTTATTGGATTAATTTGAGGGATGAAATTGACCAGAAGGTAAGGCAATGTGGTCTGATCATTAATTTCACTTTTAGAGTTCATTAGTAACGCTGCATAACAGATGTCTTGCCTCAAAATAGCATCAAACCTGAGCCAGTGTGCCGAAGGTCTGCGCATTTGGGCCATTTTAAAAATAACAATTGTCTTTATAAACTTGTTTGTTTTTTTGCCTGTATTTTCATGTTTTAATATGTCACCCACGAGACAAATTCCAAGGTCTGCGTTTAATATTATCCCACGTATTGGATTTGCGTTTAAAATGCTGCTGCTCCTTGTATTAACTTGTGGGGCAGTTCAGTGGGTCAATGCGCCTGCTGTAGAAATCTTTCTGGAAGTTGCCGATCTTTAGCTGAAATCTAAATAAGCTGACCCTGCATTGTTTCCTTCTGCTGTGGTCATGGTGGAAACTGTGGTGTTGGGTGGGAACTGTAGGGTTGGCTGAAAAACATGGGTGAAAACCCGTATTTTAAATGGTACAGCTTTGTGGTGGCAGCTACTGTGTGGAATACAGCCACATCAAAATGTTCAGTATTTAAATATTTATTCCATCGAGAAGTCATCTCAGTTCTAGGAAGAAACAGTGGGTGGAATTGCCCACTGCGTGCCAGGGCAATTTGTAAAACATGGTCTCAGACACTTCTGCGAAGTACAGAAGGGGGTAATGGCAAAGAAGCTGTTAGGAGGCGCTGTAACTGCACGCGCCTAGAAGTGGCACTCTCAAAGGTTGTAATATTGTGCACTCCTTGGAGAGGAGAAAGAAGGGTTCCAGTAACCCACAGGTCCCCCCTGCGAGGATTGCATCACTCGCTTGCCTGTGGGAGTCCCTGTCCCCCTTAAAGGAGGCTAGGTCTCCGACTGTAATTAAAGGGCAGACTTTGGGGTCCAAACAGCAGGTCTGCTATACGCGCATGCTCCCTGGCCCGCGCAGTGACAATACTGGGGTGTACTGTCCTGTTCTGAGTCTGCCACACCCAGTTAAGGATGCACCGCGGCGCACAGTGAGCAATGTTCACTTTCTGTAAATAGGCCTCTGCTTGAACTAAAAGGTGCTGAATGTTTGTTTTCCAGACCCCCTGAGTGACGTAAGGCTTAACCCAAAAGAACATCAAACACAAGAACAAGGGACCCCAGGTGATCACCACGCCCCTCACCACCCGGGACACAATGATCGAAACAGTAGGGAACCAGTACGTGGTGGCCAGGCCCCTCTACTCTGAAAACTCCTTCAACGAACAGCACCGGAAGCTGGACCGGTACCACAAGTCATCCTTGGACCATCTTCGCCTCTGTTTCAGGTAAGGAGAATCGCTGAAACGATCCGCTGACTTCTGCTCTGACATTTTCCCTCAACGCATCGTTTTTTCAGCTACCCCGGGGTAGCCTGAATTAAACATGGGATGGTTGTGCCGTGAACTGAAAAAAAAAAAACACTTTTGAGACAAAAAAACTGCAGGGTAAATTATACGAATTGTACAGGCGGTGCTTTTATAGGACCGTTATAATATACACAAAGATGTTATCGAGCATCGCTTTACCTATTTGCACGCCGTGTTTTGCTTTGCTATATTCCTTTTTGCGGAGGACAGTACTGGTTTTCACCCTCAGAGCAAAACAATTAATCTTTGCAGTTTGTCAAAATTCAGTGCTCGTATTTTATCAAACCTCAAGGCTTAGTTGACTTCGAATATAAAAGTTCTTACATTTTCCAAATAGAAGCAATGGAATGTATGTTTAAATGTTAAACTTGCCCTAAAGAACGAAAATATGACTCATAAAGGGTATTAACCTATTTTAGGAGAATGAAAGTCTTACTATTGTTCGTCCTTAAGATTGGTTAAGATGGAAGACATGAGTGTCCTTCATCGGGAAAACTCAGGCCCATTGGTTGTGCGCCATGATACTGACAAACGTCAAAACATCCTGCATAGGACCTTGAAATAGCTGAATAAAACCTGTGCTTAATTTCCGTATTGCGGTCTACTGAGACATCCCCGCTAACCTGTAGTACGGAAATTACACCACTATTCTACTGATACCATTTATTACAGTTGGGTTGTGACATCACAGTGCCTAATGCCAGGGCCGAACTGTGTGAAAGACTGGTCACTCGGCAGAGAACCCACTGCTGCTCAAACAATGAAATAGATAATTAGAGTTCAGCTCTCTTTCTTTTGAATTATTTTCACTAACAATGCAGTCTAACAAAAAAACGAGACACTCATGGCAGTATGCTAATTTATTGAATGGTTGAAATACATTACATTAAAGTCGGAATCCATGCATGTCATTGCACAATTGTAACTACTGCTGATTTTCATAGTGGCTTACAGAATAGTGCATAAAAACGTTTTTGAAATAAATTACAACCCACGTGTTAAAGTCTTTATTTTCAAATGTCCCTTGTATTCTGCGTTTCATAAGCAGAAATGAAAGACTAAAGGTTTAACCTTAGAGTTGTGGGGCCAGGCTAAGGTCCTGCCATGTATTGTAAAGGAATAAAACACTTCTAGACACACTCCTATGAAATATTGCAATCACCTAGCAGTTCCCTGACCTTATAAAGGAACTTGGTCTTCTATCTCGTTCTTCTAGACTGTCACTTATTTGACTTGCCACGTCATTACTGCAGTTTAGGTAGCTTTGAGCATTTAGTGCCATTTTAAATAGAACAGATGCATCTTGATCAGCAGGTCTTATTGCATCTAGAGAGCTGTGTTGTGTGCAGTACAGTTCATAACCTGGAGAGCATGCTGACTGCTCTTCGCCCTGCGAGCATCATGCGCCACTGAAGGTTATGGAAGAGAGGGAGAGGGTGACGGAGGTCTGCTGGGAGAGGAAGAGTACGCTGGAGGTCTGCGGGGACAGGCGAAGGCGGGTGGAGGTCTGCCAGGACAGGGAGAGGGTGCTGGAGGTCTGCGGGGACAGGGGAAGGTGGATGGAGGTCTGTCAGGACAGGGAGAAGGTGATGGAAGTGCCAAGGACAGGGGAAGGGGAGTGGAGGTCTGCCAGGACAGAGAGAGAGGACGGTGGAAGTGCCGGGACAGGGAGAGGGTGCTGGAGGTCTGTGGGGACAGGGAGAGGGCGCTGGAGGTCTGTGGGGACAGGGGAAGCGGGGTGGAGGTCTACAGGGACAGGGGAAGCAGAGTGGAGGTCTACGGGGACAGGGGAAGCTGGGTGGAGGTCTACAGGGACAGGGGAAGCAGGGTGGAGGTCTGCCAAGACAGGGAGAGGGCACTGGAGGTCTGCGGGGACAGGGGAAGCGGGGTGGAGGTCTACGGGGACAGGGGAAGCGGAGTAGAGGTCTACGGGGACAGGGGAAGCGGAGTAGAGGTCTACGGGGACAGGGGAAGCAGGGTGGAGGTCTACGGGGACAGGGGAAGCAGGGTGGTGGTCTACTGGGACAGGGGAAGCTGGGTGGAGGTCTACGGGGACAGGGGAAGCAGGGTGGGGGTCGGCCAAGACAGGGAGAGGGCGCTGGAGGTCTGCGGGGGCAGGGAGACGGCACTGGAGGTCTGCGGGGACAGGGGAAGTGGAATGGAGGTCTGCGGGGACAGGGGAAGCTGGGTGGAGGTCTACAGGGACAGGGGAAGCAGGGTGGAGGTCTGCCAAGACAGGGAGAGGGCGCTGGAGGTCTGCGGTGGGCAGGGAGAGGGCACTGGAGGTCTGCGGGGACAGGGGAAGCGGGGTGGAGGTCTACGGGGACAGGGGAAGCGGAGTAGAGGTCTACGGGGACAGGGGAAGCAGGGTGGAGGTCTACGGGGACAGGGGAAGCTGGGTGGAGGTCTACGGGGACAGGGGAAGCAGGGTGGAGGTCGGCCAAGACAGGGAGAGGGCGCTGGAGGTCTGCGGGGGCAGGGAGACGGCACTGGAGGTCTGCGGGGACAGGGGAAGTGGAATGGATGTCTGCGGGGACAGGGGAAGCGGGGTGGGGGTCTGCCAGGACAGGGAGAGGGCGAAGGAAGTGCCAGGACAGGGAGAGGGTGATAGAGGTCTGCGGGGACAGGGGAAGGGGTGGGGGTCTGCCGGGGCAGGGTCAAGTGGATATTAATGTGGTTAGTTATTCTGCTAATGGAGCACTAGAGATACCTAGGGGCCAGATGTAGCAAGCAGTTTTGCCCATTCTGTGTCTATGGGAAAATGTGTTGGTACATATGGCCCCTAGTTCCGGACCTGAGTGGGGATACGCAGTCGTTCGGCCAGCTGGGATGGGGCAGGGGAGAATGCCACATATTGTGCTAAATCAAGGAGACGGAAGCAGCGCACTGGTAAGTATCAGCAAGGGCAAAACAAAAAATTGACAAACACCACAAACCAACAGTGTTTTTTCGACTGTCCCCGGGTATTTCCAAATATAGAGACTTAAAATGAAAGCTCAAAAAAGAATGGTTCTACAAGAAAAAAAGACGTGTAACAGGCAGACAAATTTCTATACTAATAATAACTGGGAGTGCGCATAGTTTATCTCAGCGTTTGCTACCTTTGGTAAGGTTTATATACATTTGTGGCTCTGTTGAAGAATAAACTCTGAAAATCTACTTGCTTTTGGATATTTCTCCAGCAACATATTTTTTGTGGGGGTTTTTACCCCCACAAAAGTAGTGTGACAAACTTTTCATTTTTTATTGAAATTCAAAGCTTATAGATTCTGATTTGACATACTCTAAAGCAACATTACTTGCGCTCAGAAGATTGTCAATAAACTCCTTTGGCTGATAGCTTATGCGAGGGACATGTTCTGGTTCTCTGCTCAATTTCATTTTCCATGTGCATGATTTATCACTGAGGACAGGAAGCTTGCCAGACTCTATGTTTGCATACTTCTGAGTTGCATGTATTGTACAAGCATTGGTGAAAAGACTCACTTCTAAACATTAATGTAACTGTTATTATTCTAATTCACGTTTTTTATGTATGCAGTGTAATAGCACAAAGAGCTTTGAGATGTTTTATCTCAGATGAAGATTCTTTCTTCTGTTGCTGTTTATAGTTATCACAATATACACACCTACTTTTTCTGAAAGTACAAAAAGAAATAATCATACATTTTACAAAATACAAAGTTGTATTTTGTTTTCTTAAGAGGGTTTTTGGACCCTGTGTGTCTTGACTGCGATCCCTTGAAAATATATTCGTTCTCTCATCCTGGAAGTTATTTTCCTGAATATTATATTTAGATGTAATTATTGGTTGGAGACAACAAACACGCAGTTTTAAAGACATAGATACCATGTTTTGGCTACTATAACCCTTAAACCAGATGAATAATTAGTAGCACCAGGGCTTACCAGCATCTGAAAGTAAAGTTAAGATCGATGCGCCATAAAAATGTCTAATTTGAATTGGATGCTTCTTGTCAGAATTTGATTCTTAAGAGGGAATATTGCTGCTGAGTATCTGTTTTAGGAATTTGACTGTTTCTATTTATCGTTTGATGACTTCCCTGCTTCTTCATCTCCGTATTGATGCCGTTCAGCTTTCTCGTGCCAGTCTCAACCTTAAAACACTGCTTCTTTGTAGTATCCAATCCATGGACTATCACAAAGTTGTCGCTATACTTCTAGCCCAATGGCCTCCAACTTTAGACGCACTCTGATTAGAGTTCTTGTGATTGTTTTGTCTACTGGGATCACAACCTCCTTCTTCCTGATGGTTGCAGCTCTCTCAGGTCACTCTATGGTGCATCACTGTACGCTACACACTGCTCTCTAAGTCACTCTACTCCACTGCACTCTGAAACACTACTCTGCAACACTGCATTCTCTCCTACTCGACTCTACTCCGCTCTCCTCTGCACCACTCCACTCTGCACCACTCCACTCTGCACCACTCCACTCTATGCCACTATACGCTATTCTGCACCACTCTTTGCTACTGCACTCTATGCCACTCAACTCTGCTCTACGCCACTGCCCTCTGCATCACTCCACTCCATGCACTGCACTGTGTGCCATTGCACTCTGCGCCACTCCAATCTGAGACTCTCCATTCTGTGCCACTCCACTCTGTGCCACTCTATTCTACACCACTGCATTCTACGATGCTGCATTGTATTCCAATGAATTCAATGCCACTGAACTCAATGCAACTATACTCTGAAACACCACGCCAATGCACTCTACACCAGTCCACTCTACTCTATGCCACTCCAGTGTATGCCACTCTACGTAACTACACACTGTGCCACTCTCTACCACTCCACTATACAATACTATACCCCACCCTTCACCATTTGACTCTACAACACTTCACAGTCTCTCCTCTAGGCCACTAACTTTTAACCATGCTGAACAGCAGCCAGTACAACTGGCTAAAACACACTGGCAAAGCCAATAGCTCTTGAATAGGGAAACCTATTGCCTTTGCCAGCGCTTGCTTGCTGGATGCAATAAGAGAGTAACATTTACTCAGTTAAAGAGGGAGTACTTTCCAGTATTGAGGCCCCTGAATTGAAAAGTCTCGGCCTCCTGGACAGATTAACTTAAAGAGTGGTCTCTACACCAAGATTTGTACTTCTGAGAGCTCTACAAGGTTAATGCGCATGAATTCTCTGCATCAAATAAGTAGATATCATGCATTAAGGCTCTGATATTCCAAACAAATCAATTAAAATTGGATCCTGTCAATGACTAGCAACCTATGTAATGCCTTCCTGGATGTCGAAGTGTGATCTCTTTTTTTAAGACTGGCAAACAGGCAACCTGTCAGCACGTTGTGCCCTTTGCAAGTGATACTTTTGCGGTAGGCAAGAGCGCATACACTGTATTGCCACAGTCGGGGAAATAAATTCCTGGTCATTTTTCACATTAAAATACATTAGCGTTTTTGAAGTCATAGCCAAGTAACTCTGAAGGTTTCCAAATCTTCTATAAAAGGTGGTCACTTGAGTGAATGGAATGGTGAATTTTACTTCCTAAGTAGGTTATGTTACTGTTTTTAAGGCTTTCTTTTCTCTTGTTTATCACAAGAGGCATAGCTTTACTACGGTTCTATCTGGAAAATTCACAACATTTCTGGATTAGGTGGAAGATCTGGTTCATTGCTACACCCACTTTAGAGCTATTCATCAAAAACCTTTTACCATGAGAAGCACTTTCTCTTGGTCCCTGGCTGAAAGTGCTTTTCAGGGTAAAAGGTGCATAACAGTTCATCAGCATACGTGTCTGACGTCACTTATTTCAATTGGTTTCCTACCATTCCTGATTTAGGCAGTATGTAGTAAATTATGCTGCTTATAAAGCCATGGTGTTTAACATAGCACTGAGAGCCTTTTATTTTAACATATTTTTGAGATATCTATGTAAAAAATGTACATATGATGAATCTAAATGCAATACAATTGCGAAGTTGGTGGTTACCCTGAAAATCTGGTTTGGATCTGCCCCTCTTGGACCAGTTGTCACCCTTGAATTAAAGCTTCACAAATGGCAACAGCCCTTTGCAGGATGCTCATATGCCCTTGCCTGGTCACTGATGCATTATTTCTATCCATCATGTTAGCTCCAGCTCGCTCTAACAGATCTGCACAATGTTAGAGTTGTCTCACTACTGAGGAGGACATGTTCAAAAGACATATAGACAGCATGATGCACTAGACCAGTGGTTCCCAACCTGTGGTCCGGAGCCCCCTGTGATCCACCAAGTCTCCTCAGGGGGTCCATGACTGCTTAGAAAATTAAATATTATTAACAGATTAGGTCCCCAGTTTTCAGTACTGACTCAGTGGGGGGTCGCTGGATTCCAATAATGTTTCAGTGGGACTTCAGTAATGATAAAGTGGGGGGTCCACAGAAGTCAAAAGGTTGGGGACCACTGCGCTAAAGTAACGTGCAGTTGAGATGTCACATGTGGTTTTACTCCTGCCATTTAGCAAGCAGTTGTGACGTTTCTTGGTGAAGAAGGCGCAGTCTGTGAGTTGGGGCCGATTGCTTTCGCTAACGTCATTTTTTAACTTAAATTTAGTGGTTGGTTTACCACTAGGTGGTAAAATTTTACTGAGTGGTAGAGCACTTAGAACTGTGCATGTTATCACTTCGTTTAACTCACTCATTGAGGGATGGAATTTACAGCACTAAATGTATAGCGAGTCATATAAACTTAATTTGCCGTGTAATGGCTTACTTTATGTTTATGACAACAGTTTGATAATATTACTCGTTAAACGTTACCTCTATGACTTTAGTCAAGGGCGAATGCATCTATGTATCTGCCAACGCTAGTAACCGTATGTTGCTTTCATATAGCGCCTCACACTGCTGATAATAACAAGGGTTACTGTTATCCAATTTATAGCACTCAATAACGACTTCAGATGGAGGAGGCGGAAGCCGCAAAGTGGGGATTGAACCCGTATCATCGTGGTTGTTAAAATCAAGTGTTGAACTCACTGAGCCATCCCGTGGTATGATCGAACCCCTCGGGTGCCAGTGCGGTTTTAGATTCTGCAAAATGAGTTTTAGATAGGTTAAGCGGGAGACCCTAGAAGACTGTGCACATAAACTCTTTACCCACGGCTGTGAAGCTCCAAAAATGAAAACGTCTTATATATTACGCTTGAGATTTGATTTTTGGTTTCTTTGCTACAAGTCTGTGAATTCCGTTTTCGGCGGTAGATCTGTCATCTGAAGCTGAGAGATCGTGCTCTTCATCAGTCGCCTTTAAGGTGCTCGACTTATCTGCGAAAAGGAAGGGGTGGCTGGCCTCATCCATACAGATCGGAGCCCCCATAAAGCACCCAATAGTGATACGAAATGTCAATAAAATACCAGACGTATGGCTGTTTTGTCAGTGTATGGGGCGCTCTGGCGTACCAAACATCTCTACAGTGTTTCGGCATCTAATAAGAATAAAGGCTCTCTCCACCAGCCCTCCCCCACACATGAATTTGCCACTAACATAAAACAAAGCAAAGTACCTCCATCTTGCTGTGGTACTAGAACTAACCAATAGCGCCCCATGTGAATGCAAACATGTGGTGAGAACCATTTTCCTGCATAGCAAGTACTTCTTAGTGAAAAATAATCCAAGGTATGCGATGCAATGGAAATACAAATGATCTTGAATGTGTGCAGGCTTCGATTCATTTACCTAAATGGCGAAAAGATAAATGAAACCTAAGGCGTGTATTTAGTCAGTGGGTCCTCCAGACCTGTGACAACCAGTCACCGGGAGAAATGTTTAGCCACAACTACCCCTGTCCAAGAATCTGGGAAAGATGCCTGTCCTGTGACGCTTAGTCAAATCGGGAACGGATCAAAGGACCTCCCTCAACAACACAGTGAAAAAGCAAAACGAGTACCTCCCACCTCTTGATTGCAGGGGGTGGGCACCTTTCCAGCTGGGCTTGGCTGGCCCTGATTGCAGCCTAGTGACACCAGTGGTTTGTTCTGATAAGTAAGCTCCTCCTATCCAGCTCTTGGGATGAGCTGGCCTCAGGCATAGGAAGTGGGAAATGCTAGTGTCCTCCAAGAAGGTAATCAAGAAAGTGGAATAGAATGCCGATGTGAGTGGCGAGAAAGGTAATGTTGGTAGGAGTGGTAAAGGTGGTGGTAGTTGTGGTGGTAATTGCAACAATGATGGTAGTGACAAAGCGGTGGTGGTGATGCCACAGGGGGTGATGCTGGTGGTAATGGAAGTGGTGATAAAGGCAGTGGTGATGATGGTAGTAGAGATCATGGTGGGGAAGGGGCTGACGGTATTGGCGGCAGCGACACTGGCTGATGGTAATGGTGGTACTGGGTGCTAGTAATGGTGGTGGCTAATACACAAGCCTACTGCAGCAAAGAACGCACAGGATTGCTTGCTTTATGCAATTCCTGTATGCGATAAATCATTGTATGTGTAATGTTTGTGTTTTTTTCACTTGTACAATAGTCCCTTGTGCACTGCAATGGAAGCACTTGATGGGATGTAGAATGAGACCCCTAACACCCAACAGCATGAGAAGAGAAATAAATACTCTCCTGGGAGGAGCCCAAACCCACTTTATGTTTACTTTAAAAAAAATGTAATACTGATGTGTCTTACTGACAGCTGTACTATCTAGCCATAGCTAAAAAGGGGATACCACCTGACCTTCTTCAGGGATGAAGCCAAGGGCCTCTGGCAGCCTTCAAATATAGGAACAATCCCATGAGCAACAGGTTGCTCGTAAACACATTTCCATGACACCAGCCCCTCTAACGAGAAAGATTAGGAGAGAGACACTGAGAAGTCCGAAAACAACAACACAAAGCAGGCATCCAGGCACGTAGACTAGTCAGAGGTTGAACCACTTGAGGCACACAGCACTCTCAAACCAACTACTATTCTGAGAGCTGGGAGGAAGAGTTACATCCGTCTCATCAACTTCCCTTCTCAGCAGGTGGGACAACACAACCTGTCAAGTGACAGGAAACTTGTAAGGAAGCACAATTAACTTGTTCATCGAGAAAAAAATAACCCCCACCCCACACTAGTTAAAGCCGATGTCTATGGAGCGTCCTAGGTACCACTGAGAAGGACTTTGGATATCAATTTAACTGTGTTTCTATATGTGTGTGATAAAGGCTGGTGTGAAATCACTGCGGTAGCAGGGAAGTGCTACCATTGTCATATGTCAATAGATAATTCAACAAGACTGCAAATGTTAACACATTTGTTCACTCTTTTTCCCCTGAAATTGTTTCAGTTGCTCCCGCGAAAAGGCCAAGAAAATCGCCTACACCTTTCTCCCAATCGCATCGTGGCTTCCAATGTACCGCTTCAAGGAGTGGCTTGTCAGTGACATCGTCTCCGGCGTCAGCACAGGGCTCGTGGCTGTCCTGCAAGGTAATCTCTCCCAAAAGATTGTCAGCCACGATCAAACCGTGGTCCAGACAGAGGTCAGTGAAGCATATGGCTTACAGGAACCAAATTTAATCACGGAATCATGCAGGGGTGATCCAAACCAATAGAGGAAATACGTTCTAATCACTGGAATACATCAATAAGCTATTTCCTTTATTTTTACCACATCTTTGTCCTTATAGAATGGAATGAGCCAAAGACGTGGTCCAGCCCTATCCTAAAAGGACCAGAAGTATTTTTTTAGTCTAACTATAATGTCACTTTACCCATTGATTTTCTCAGTGAATTTAGGTTTTCCTTTTATTATATCCTAAATGCAGCATGTGTTACATCTTCCTCAGGTTAGCTCTTCTCCGGGTGGGCAACCCCTGAGCACCAAGCATATGTCCACACATGATGAGTTAAGATATAATTAAGGGCAGTGGAAAACATTTACGCAGTCACAGGCAGTGGTTATGTGGCAAGGGACACACCCATCTTGACCATCTCCGGTGGAAAAATGACGACTGGATGCTGGAGCACCCACACCAGCCCAAAATAAAATAATACGGGGCTAGAGCTTGTCCAGAACTGCAGAAGGCTTGTAAACGCTGCAGGGTTTTCTGAAGTACCTCTAGAAATTGTGGCCTGCTCCTAAGAAGGCTTGTCCACCTTTGAATGGCAGGTATAATTTAGGTCTCTCTAGAAAGATCATGGCAACAGATCTTCTTGCAAGTTTTACTTTATAGGATTTGGTCTCGCAAGTAGGGTGGTGTTTTACCAAAGACCTGATGTGCTTAATTTTAATCTCATCTGCTGAGTTTATCAAATTGTTTCCTCACATGCAGCGAATTTTAAAGCATTTGTATGGCTGCAGCAATGATTCTCACAACACAGTATCGACCACAGTTTTCCGAAGGACCTCCTGAAAGACAGGGTCATCCAGATTTTCAGGATCGCCACATAAGATACATTTATATAGAGTTAGTCTCATTTGCACAGTCATTGGATAGTCTGAAAATTCAGATCCAGGCATGGATACAGCTCTCTTTAGTTTGCCTTACCCCTGCACACTGGAGATGTGTGCATTGAATTTCTAGAATTTATGAAGTTTATGGGTGAAGGGCTTACTCCATGTCAGAATCCATGGTGGTGAAGGGTGATCACTATCCTAAAGCATATGAGCACTTACCAATGGATCTTTTGGGAATCTTCATGAAACCTCTGTGGTTAAGGCAACATGGAAGCACTTTACTACTATACCTCAATTTTCTCATGGTATTCCTCATTGTCTTTGGGATTCTTTTTCGTTTAAATATTTTTTATTGATGTGCAACTAGTAAGTGGGGTGGTACTAATAGATAGCCGAATATTTATTATAAGGCAAAATGTCCGAGCATTTAGCACAACTGAAAAGAAGGTGTCATGTACTGCAGAGTGGTTAAGAGTTGTTAAAAAGGAAAGGAGGAGAACATCAAAAGGTTATAGGTTGTCCCAGAAGTCGTTATAGCTTTTTTTGCAATAACTTCTGGACTGCCTCGTTCTTATTATTGTGTCTGTCTTCATCATTTCTGGATGTTGTGATGTGGTTGTTCAGGTAGTCAACCAATGGAGTCCAAGTGGAATTCAGAGGTGTATGGATCTTTATCTGCAAATCTATCAATTATCTGGCTCCAGATGACGATATTACACCTTTTAAAATGGAAGGTGGTCCTGCAGCTTTTTCAGAAGTAGGTTTTTCTATGATCTTGGCAATGACTCACTATTCAATAAATACTAATCATGAATTCTTTTGGTGGTTTGCAGGTCTCTCATTTGCTCTGCTCGTCGACATTTCTCCCGGGTATGGCCTTTATGCAGCTTTTTTCCCAGTGATCGCATATTTTTTCCTTGGAACGTCTAAACACATATCAGTTGGTAAGTTTAAACACCAGCAACAAAGGCTTCTCTGAAAGTAATTTATGTCAATTTTGCAGTACTTTGAATGGAAATATAGACACGCAGGTACTCACTATTCCAAAGTACCTGCTTGCTACCGAGAAGTGCCAGTACTCTCCCGTTAAAGGTATAGTACCAGTACTGAGAAGCTGTGGCACTTTGGGGGTCATTACGACCCTGGCGGCCGGCGGTATGTTGGCGGTAACACCGCCAACAGGCTGGCGGTGTTCCGCCAGCAATCATGACCGTGGCAGAATTGCCACGGCCATACCGCCGGCCCCTCCACTTTCCCGCCAGGATTCCGCCTGACGGTCATAATCCCCAGGGCAGCGGTGCAAGCACCGCTGCCCTGGGGATTATGAGTCCCCGACCGCCGGCCTATCCATGGCGGTACACACCGCCATGGAAAGGCTGGCGGTAAGGGGACTTTGGGTGCCCCTGGGGGCCCCTGCACTGCCCATGCACTTGGCATGGGCAGTGCAGGGGCCCCCAGGCATAGCCCCGTTGCGCATTTCACTGCCCGAATTTTGGGCAGTGAAATGCGCGACGGGTGCTACTGCACCCGCTGCACATCAGCATTGCGTCCGGCTCTATTACGAGCCGGCAGCAATGTTGATGTGACATTTCCGCTGGGCCAGCGGACGGTAACACTGTTACCGTCCGCTGGCCCAGCGGAAATGTCATAATAGGGAGACAGAAATACCGCCGGCAATGGCGGTATTCTGTCTCCCGCGGGCTCTGCGGTCTTTTGAAAAGACCGCCGAGGTCGTAATGACCCCCTTTGTCTTTTAAATTAAAGCAGTGCAGATACTCAGTACCTGACAATGCCTGCCCACTTAACGCTCTTGCCTTTGGCTTCAAAGTGCCATAAATGCTTGCATTAAATATAGTGGGGATTGCCATGGCTAATAATCTGATATATATCATTATAACTACTAATCTATTTGAAAACTATCCTTGTATCTATTATTGGCTCCATCTTCAGGTCTCTTTAACATCAAACATTAATGAACTCTCATCAATCGATAGGTCCTTTTCCTGTATTGAGTTTGATGGTGGGATCAGTGGTTGTCCGCATGGTTCCGAACCCCAATACTAATCCAGCGGTCGGGGATAACAGCACCATGAATGGCACTTTGTCATATGAAGAACAGAAAGTAATAGCAGCAGCATCTATAACCATGCTGGCAGGAATTTTCCAGGTAGGCGCCGAATCCACTTGGCTAACTTATAAGCAGTCATTTCTTGAGTACTTAATACTTTCTGTTTGTTTCCAGGAAAGTGTTACTGAAAGGGTTCTAATCTCCTCTCACGTCTGTAACTCCAAAATATCAAATGTGTGGTCAAATCACTCAAATTATTTTGTGTCAGCAGTAGTTGAATTTCTTCATGGTATTGGTTGCATCATGTAGACAGGTTTGTGTCAAGAGCACTTGAATGTCAACAGTAAAATGTGTTGTGAATACTTCAATTTTTGCACAAGATTGTATTTACGTAAAATGTCACCGGTAACAAAGAAAAGTACGATACATGTTGCAGTATTGCTAACATCAGCCACAGCTCAACTTACTGTCGGCAAAATCAAATACCATCCTCAGCTTTAACCACAGGCAAATTCACATATTGCTGCAAAAACATATTTACCTAATTTGGTCTTTCATCTTTTTTGGCAAGCTGTCCAGCCATGTTACTTTATAGACAGCATAAAAAATTGGCAGTATTAGCACCACTACTGTACAACGTCTAAATAGTTTGTGAACTAAAACACTGTGATTGGTCGGAGAAGGTGAACACTAGGCTCATACAAAAATTGAGCAAATGCACCACTTTTCAGCTTGAATAATGAGAAATAGAGAAAGAAAGATTTAGGGCCTGATTACGATCTTGGTGGATGGAATACTCTGTCACGAAAGATATTCTGTCCACCATATTACGATTGCCATAGGATATGATGGAATTGTAATACGGTGGATGGGATGTCCGTCATGTTTGCGACAGAGTAATCCTATCAGCCATGATCGTAATCAGGTCCTTCGTTCCAGTCTATATCACTAAGACAGTTTTGTGCCATGACAAACATAGCAAAAACAGACTGTGAGACAGTTGTAAAAAATAAAAATGCATAATACGGAAACAAATAAAGTGAACTGTGAATATCCTTTGTTAAACTAATATAGGGATTTCATTTTGCAGTGTTATGCTGTATTTGCAATAAGACACAAAGCAAACTGGTTTGACCTCAAACTTAGTTTCACCATCAGATATCCAAAGAAGTTACACATAGAGAAAATTCTGTTTACTCTGATTTTTTGGCAAACTTCAAAAAACATTATACCACGTTGACTATGGCCAGACATTGCTGCTCAAATCCCTTTTTCACTTGAAGCATCAATGGCGGAAGAAGCTTATCCTGTTTTTAAAAGTTTGTCATGTTTGTGGATGGTTCAAGTACAAATCATGCTCACTAAGTATTTGGGAACCTTCTGTCATATAGTTCAAACAATGGAAAAAACTATGGAAAGTTGGTTAGATCAACTACCAACGTTTACTTCATTATATTGAACTATTTGTCAACTAAAATGTTCAATAGTTACAAAATATTGTTATTCCCTTTTTATACAAACAAATACACACATCAGTTAATAGAACAAGTACATAAATTATTCTGCAATTAGTTGCACCCCCTTTGCTTCAAGTTTTGCACACCAAAATTAACCCTTATTTAAACCCAGCTAGTGACTCAAATGAGTACATACAAGTCATTTGTGTCTAGTATATATGCACTCAGTAGTCGGATTAATCAAAAGTCTGTTCTGTAGTTCTCTTAATACAAATGTTAGCACTGATATCACACGTTTCAACCTTTGTAGATCAGTATAAAAGCATTCTTCAGAAGATCTTAAGTTAGTGGAAATTGTAGTTTTTAGTTCTTCTTTCAACAAGGTTGGTACAGAGTTTAATCTTCTCTGTTGTCAAGAATAAATTAGGAACCTTGTTGCCCTTGCATGGTATGTTTAATTTTAGATGAAGCATTGTTTTCTGCTTGATTCAATATCCTCAAAAATCCAAATACTAATCTTTCCTGTTTTCAATAAATAACTCATTTGTATTTGGGTAACAGTATTTTATTTTATATCAATTTGATGTCAAATCAGTATTGTAGTGGTTTTCTATTGCGCTCTCATGCAATGCAACTCAATGCAAACATATATAACCCTTGGCAGTCATATTTATGTTGCAGTTTGCCATTACTTGCACACGACCTCTTTTCCACACACTAGACAGATGCAAATTATGGTAGCCTGCTACAGAGAGTATAAAAGTGTGAGAAGTAAAAGTGGACCATTGCAAACCCTTAAAAAAAAGTAATTTGGTTCTGTTTCAACATGAAACACTAAGGTATAAATATGACTGCCAAGTACCCCTGTCTGCCTAAAATTGCACAGCGTGGGAGAGAATAAGGGATTTCCATAAATCTGATTTTAAATATAATTTAAAGAAAACAAAACATTGTGACCTGTGCTCGTTACCCATGCACCGAAAGACCACAGAGCATAGATGTCAGTTAACCGAGCAGGCTTGGGCCATTGCACATGCCCTTGGTCATTCAATTGATCCAGTCCCTCTAGCCGTTGTACATTTTTGCGTTTCTATCCCCTTCTCCAGGACTTCCATAACGGATTATCCCATTCTAAGAATAAAAGTATTTTTAGTAATTTACAAAGCGGTTCATGGAATTTAAAGCACAGTTTGTGCACCGGGCAGCTGTTCATAAAAAGTATCTTAAATTTACGAAATAGCATTTTCTGTCCTTTCAAATAAAGACATGGAGATGGAGAACTGGTTTGCTCAGCTCGTGGATCAGTTTTCCTGGTTACCATAGCTTTTCAAATTGTATCAAAACATCAGTTTACAGTTACAATAAGAAATTGAAGTACTTTAAAAAGGGAAGAACCACAAAACCAAATAGGATAAAATGCACTTCACCATACACTTTAACTAATTTGACTAGGTTCGTGCCTGTTCTATAAGTCTTTCTTCTTTGAGTTTGTGTCAGGTACTGGGATACATTTTTATCGAACATTTCCTGTCTAGTCCTTCTTTTCTGTTTACTTTATGTCTAGAATCGCACATGAATGAGTAGTGATTGTTTCATTAAAGTCTTTCTTCTCTGAATTTTCAGCTGGCCATGGGACTACTTCAGATTGGATTCATTGTTGTCTATTTATCTGATTCATTGATAAGCGGCTTCACTACTGCAGCAGCAATCCACGTCTTTATTTCGCAGCTGAAGTTTATATTTGGGCTTACAGTTCCAGCCTTCAATGGACCTTTGGCAAGTTTTAAAGTAAGTGTCAATTCCCTATTGAAAACCTAGGACAACTCCCACAATCACTCCCATAGCGCCACGTGTGCACACAATGAATTAGGAAAGAATCTGTGAATGCAATCTATTGACATTTGTGGAGTTTTGGTACATAACCCAAACAACAATTGAAAAGAGAAGGAGGAGATAGAGAGTAAAGGAGAAATAAAAGTTGAAAAAGGAAAAAGCGCGTGTGAGAGAGAGAGACAAAAGGAAAAGGAGAACACGGCCAAGAAAGAGAGATGTCAAAAGAGACAGCTGGAGGGAGTCCTCAGAGAGAACGCGACCAACTGTTGCTCACCCACTTGTGTTCTGTGCTATATTTTCATCATGAAATACGTCCTTTCATCAAAAACTGATGCACGGACGAATGTTATGCTAAAATATAGCGCTAAATGACGTATTTGCATTTTGCGTAATTTTCCTAATTCTGAAAATTCCCCCACAAGTTGGAAATCTTCTACAAAGATAAGAGCAAGCCTATCTGTGTATCTTTCAACTTTCTTAAGCATTTCATTTTGAATCAGCCCCGCAATGCAGCTGTCCATCGCTTGGGGAGCCAACAGTTCAGCTGGGTACAATTACAATCCGTGAGATCATAGGTTGTTGATACCTCTGCTGCTTTTATCACAACCCTAGCTATAACAATTCACCATTTCATTCTGGAGCACTGTGCACGTTCTCAGAACTCGTAAACGCAAGGAGAGCAAATATAATCCTTCGCATAGTGAATAAGATGTGGATAATTCCTTAACTATTCAAATTTTGTATTCAGCTTCCAAATCTGTGCATATTTGCAAAATGTGTCCTGGTTAATAAATATGCATTTTATAGAAAAAACACTACTGATATTTTGACATGCCTGATTAAGATTAAGAGAACAATCACATGTCCTACTTGCTCCCTGTTTTACCTGCAGTGGACACACAGAGGCAGCAGAATGACATGGATGTGAAATTACCAAGCTTAACATTACAGAGCCCTGTCACTGCTGACATACTGGCAAGTGAATCATAGTGTCTCTGGGCCCTGCTGCATCACTGTCACTAGTGGCTGGTAAGAGACAGCTAGGACTGTCTCTTACCAGCCTTACACCCTCCTAGATCCACCATTAGCAGACGGATAAAGAGAACACAAGAAGCATGGTGGCTTTTTCTAATGTCTTAAATGAATAGACCATGAATTCAGAGTTAATTAAAATACAATTTTGTACTTAGCCTGCACAGGTGAACTTCAGGCTGCGCAAGAAGTGAATGAATCCACTCATTTATTACACCAATTTATGGACGGCGGTGCATTGATGAGCCCTAGCAATGCGGCCTCAGACGGTTGGCTGTAGCAGTCCATAGATTTACGTTGGTACAGCATCTCTGCTCTAAGCCTGATTGGTAATTAAAAGAAGCAAACCTGAGTGAAAATTGAATTATCCATATGCTCAGTCTCATTTCAGTGCTGAGCCTTAAATAGGCTGTCAAATGTCCGGAGCAGTTTATTTTGCCTTTCGGAGGGGTTTAGGTCGGGCTTTGGTCTAGTACTTAGGGCTGGATGTCTCTGTTGCAGCAGGCCTAAACTGATTTGTGCATGTTTGGTCCCTGTGTGTAACGGTGGAGACAACCAAAAATGATGGGAGAGAATGCACCAAGTGCCGTTACCAGTCGTTAAAATTAATCCAGCACATTTTTGTTTTTCATATTTGAATTCTTAGGCAACCATCACAATTTTAAATATTGATAGAGTATTAAGGATGTTTTCATTTTGATGCTGGCGTCGGCACCTTGAGCATTTTTTGATGGGAAATGTTCACGATTCATTATTAGAAAGAAAGACATTTTTTGCGGATATCTTGTGCACGCTCTTGCCACCAAACCAATTGTATTAAAAGGGCCACACACACGCGTGGCAATGGAGCCCAGCATGGATCAGTATGAAGGTCTCACCCCTGGAAATCCACCTGTTCGGATTCCAGTGCAGCGAAGTTTGGATTTGGGAGTGAAATTCTGCAGAATCTGCAGTGGCACGGAGTTGCACCCACCACAGTTAACTTGTGACTGGTGGTTCGCTTAGCACTGCTTTGAATACTTGTTAGACCAGAAACGTCAAGACTTCCACGGATTCCATTATGTGTGCCTTTTGATTGCTAGTTTAGTGCCACTTCAGAAGTATTAAATGGCACAGGCCTTTCTCGTCCATATGTTCCTGAGTCCTCTCTTCCACATCCTGTACAGATAGGCGCTCTCCTAACACAATTGCCCGGTGATTCCACCATTGTATCGTCGGACTTAGAAAACATGTAATTCGGGTGAGGTGCGAAGGAGCACACCGCTGGCATCCCAGCAAAAGTTTCCCATTGCATTCTGGTAACTGCAGTTTATGATAATTTCAGTAACTCAGAATGAAAGTCTTCAGCATCAGTGGCAGCCAGTGCAGGTATTGTTGTGCGTTTCTGGACACGTTTCTGAGTGATTGTCCGTCAGCAGGAAGTAACCGGTCTCTTCATGGATGCTTGAAATGCTGCTTGTGTTTCAACTGGTCAGTACCACTAGAAAGTGGACATGTGCGTCTAAAGGCACGTCGTTCTAATTATTCCAGGAGGCGCTTTAACGGTGCAATGTAAACAAAGAGGTCTGCGACTTCACCTAAATGTTGCTTCACATTTATTTGTCATGGAAGACATTTTACTCACGTGATTTCGGCATACAGATTTTCAGACTGCCTAAAAGAGACATACTTTGCAAAATTTCAGGCATTGGATTTTATGACAAGTTCAGCCTGGGACCTTTATGTAAACATAGATGCATTAACCCGGGACCAGTTTATACGACCTGATAAACAGAACTCTCTAAAACCCAGAGCATGCACTCAGAATTTCTTATGATGAGTTCTGAGTGCTCATGTCCATTCATAGCCTGCAAGCCCAACTCTGTAATCAAGCTGTGTACTCACGAACGAGCACATTGAGTTCAGGGTGGATTCTGGCCCTTAAAATGTAGCACATTCTGCTATTGGAATAGAATGACCAACGATGCCTCTTCACGCCCTTTGTCATCTCCATAGATCCTAGCCTTGTTAGCGTAAGTCAAGGAACACCCCATCACTGCACCCCAGTGTACGGGTATAGTCAAATGTGAACCCAGTTATTGTAGATAGGTGCAGTGGTTAATGTGTGGCAATGGTAATACGTGCTACCTTATATTACCCAAAAGAACAGTCCTTTTTTGTATAAACTATAGAATGTAATATTAATTTTGGTTTCATTTCACAGACTTTGGAAAACATATTCGGACAAATCACGAATACAAATATTTGCGACCTTGTCTCATCGATTGTCATAGCAGTCATTGTGTTTGCGGTGAAGGAAATCAATGACCGTTTCAAAGCGAAGCTCCCGGTGCCAATACCCATTGAAGTTGTCATGGTAAGGTCTAGTTTGTAATCTTAACTCTTCCCCTGTTTTTCATAACTGGTGGTGCAGTCCAAGGTTCCTGCTGGGTGCGTCCGGCTGTGTCCACTCAGAGAGAGAGAGCAGAACTGTTTGTTTGATAAAACGCTAAAGCCTTGTAAAATTCGAATACTTCCAGAATGAAAGAGGGTTTGTCGCTGACAAACAGAGTTATAAAAGGAAATGTGTCCCAAATCTGGATTAGATTTACTTTACTTGCAGTACCACATTTAGATTATGCCTTTAAATTCCTTGAGTACGGTGACTAGAAAATGTAGCACTGTTTTTTAAGAATACGGTAATTTAGCACACGTATCGCCCACACAAACTCATTAAAAAAAAAAACAATTTTATTAGCACAGATAAATAGTCAAGCTGACAGGTGGCATTACAACATGGGAACCGTAAACGACAATTCAGGTAAATACACATTTCTGCGATGAAGCATATAACTGAGTGTGCTTAAAAAAGTATTTGTAACTCCCTCGTTCCCACCCACCCAGCCTCGACTTATAGGGAAAACAAATATATCCTTAGCCTCTGTGTTTGCAGTACACCCCATAGTTAAACTATCCTTTCTTAGGTAGCTAGACAACTTATCAATAAATAGGATATACAGCAAATGCTCCGTAAATACTCAAAGCGCACTTAGCATTTTTTTAAACAGATTTTATCAGTTTTCAATAAGGAACCAAGAGAAAAAATCATGCATATACGTTACTCATCTGGTGCACTTCTAGTCATGATGGTATCATAACATTTATATATGTAATGCATGGTAGTCCCAGCAAACTCCCTCACCCGCATCTCTCCCAGTAACCCCCACTGTGCGCAGAGGTTAGTAAGTGTTGCTCTGCATTGCACTTGAATAAAGGGAAAACACATGATATTCTGGGGGAGGCCTTTCCCCGAGCTTTGGTTCCCATTCAAGTCAGGCCCTATTGATAGTTATGTAGAGTATACTGGGGAGTCCCCCTGAGGGGTTATCAACTGTCTAAGGTCCTCTACCAGTCCCTCCCAAGCTCTGGCCCCATCTAATGGGTGGCGGTGCCGCGGGCTTCGAGCAGAAGGGCTTTGCCTTAAGATCCAGCCCACTTTAGACGCTCCCCTTCCATGTGAATACCTAGGGCTCATCACCGATTTCCAATAGCTAGTTATTTCCCCTTTTAGCCAGGATGAAGTCCAGATCCATGAATTTGCTAGTTACTTTCGTTTTCGATGTATGGGGGAAATTACTCAGGCAGTAGGAAGGGTCCTGAGGGATGTCTCTTTCAACAATCTCCAATAGAGTGTCGATAATCTCCTGCCAGTAGTAAGCGGTGGACAGGACCACATCATTTAGAAAAATTCCACCCCAGTGAGACTACAGCTTGGGCATTTAACATCAGTGAAGTTAAACATTGTATTAATCCGGCCTGGTGTCAAGTAAGCTGTATGTAGCATATAAAAAATAAAGAATTGGAATTTAGCATTCCTGGATATTTTGAGTACCCGTTCTAGGATGATTTTTTCGTGAATAGGTGTTCCTATATCAATTTCCCATTTCTGAGAGGGAGAGGATAGCGGTTGGACGGGATCCATTCGTATCCTTCAATAAAGATAGGTAACTGCTTTGAATGTGCCGGACGCAGTTGCATCGTATGAGCATCGGTTGTGTGTGGGTGGTTCTGCTAAGCCTGAACCCCAGTGTCTCCTCACTGCAGCCGTCAATGCCCTGTGGGAGACAAAGTGTTGTGGTTGTAAGTCAAATGCTATTTGCAGTTCCTCAAATGGAAGTAATGTGCCTTCCCCGTATAGCTCGCCTATCGTGGTGATCCCTGCCTCATTGAAGTGCAGGAGCCCTTGTCAACTGCCTCCATGTGGGAGCATAGTCAAAAAGTCTATTGGTAAGCCTGGGGAATATGATGTTTTAGTTTTAGTTTTTTGTAAACATCTATACCTACAAATGCCACCACTTCATATTCTGTTGAAAGAGTGTGTTTTGCCGTTTCTGGCCCAGGAGGAGACGCAGCATCGAGGAGTCATCTGGGATGACCAGTTGTCATTCATGGGCGGGGTATTGACATCCCCTTGTCCAGTGTGTAAAATATTGCAATTGTGCAGTAAAGTAATATGTTTCATAATAGGTGCTGCTAGGCCTCCAGCTTCAGTGGGCCTTTGTAAGGTGGTGAGTGATACTCGCCTGCGACTCGTCCCCCATATGAAGGCTATGGACAGCGAATCTAGCTCTCTAAAAAGAGCACAGAAATTTTGGTAGGTAAGGTCGTGAAATAGTAGAACAGCTGGGGTAAGACTACCATTCTAAGCAACGCTATCCTGCCCATTACCGATAAAGGGAGTGAACGCCAGAAATCTATATTGTGTTTTAATAAACTGATCATTCGACGGATACTACCCTCCAGAATAGCAGAAGAAGTATGATAAATTCTTGTACTGAGGTACATTATGCAGTTGGGTTCCCACGTTAAGGTGCCCAGTGCAGGGGGCGGGGGTGTTCCAGGATGAACAGGGAACAGGATGAACTTTAGAAAATCTACCTTCAGGCCCGATAAGGAGCCAAACTCTTCTAAGAGATCCTGGGTCCTTCCCATGTCCCATCGACCATCCTGGAGGAACAGCAGCAGGTCATCGGAACAGAGATCTATTTACTGTTGCTCACTTAGAACATTCGGACCCTGATAGTCTTGCCCCCATCTGGCCCTAAGCGATATGAGTTCCATAGCTTATGCAAAAAGTAAGGGGGAGAGCGGGCAGCACTGTATGGTGCCACACTCTAAGCCGTAACTCTCTGAGATGTGTTTGCCAGTCTTCACTCTAGCACTAGGGCTTGAGTAGAGTATATGAACCCAGTTTAAAAAGCCCTCACCTAGTCAAAAGTGCCAGATGACCTCAGCAAGGAAGTCCCATTCCAGGCTGTCGAAAGCTTTTTTGACATCCATTGAAAAAAACGTGGCAAGCGTTGCCGTAGTGGAAGTTTTTTCCAATATCAGTAGCAAACGTTGATTTCGCAACGCCGTATTACAGCCCGGTATGAACTATGCCTGGTCTTGTTGAATCAATCTGGACATATGTGGGAGGAGTCTAGAGGCTAGGATCCAGCTTAATATTTTATAATCTATATTTAGTAAAGATAGAGGGCAATATGCTTTGATGTCCTGAGGAGGTTTCCCTGGTTTCAACAGTGGGACAATTATTGCCTCTTTTGTAGTAGTAGTAAACACTTTTAATGTCTTAGCCTCATTGAATAGTTCCACTAATTCAGGAGCCAGCTTGTCACCGTATGTGGCATAAAACTCTATTGGGAAACCGTCAGTATCCAGAGTTTTCCCTCATGCCATATGTTTAATGGCAGCTCTCACCTCAGGTAAAGTAATATCTCCTCCGAAGTGCTCGGCTTCATCAGGATTTATTGCAGGGAATGAAAGGAGTGAGGAAGGCATCTATTTCGCCTGGGGCAATCAGTGATTTACTTTTATATAGGGACAAATTGTATGTATAAAATTCCCTATTAATATCTGTTTGTCTGTGTAATAGGTCTCCTGATGTTGCTTTTATTTTGACTATGGTCTCTATTGATGGGATTTGCTGGCCAGGCTAGTAATTGACCTGCCTGATCTTGTGTTGTGTGGGCCTTGACCGTGTCATTTTTGTAATGAAAGCAACAGAGGCATTCTACTTGTTCGGCAACCTTCTTTTTAGGTTCTAGGAGTGTCGTCTGATCAACTAGCACCTCTGGCCTGCCCTGTTCCAAGTGTCTCAGTGTGGTTTCAGCAGCTGGTACCTCCCGGAGCAATGTTCTCTGGATCACAACCATCTCGGCCTAACAGCATTCCCTCAGGATATTTCAAAAGCATCATATTCCATGCTTCTTGTATTAGTAGTTTATTTATTATCAGTAAAATACTGTTGTATGTACTGTTCTATTTGTTCCCTGAATTGAGGATCCACTAAGGCATCCTCTTTCAGTTTCCATGTGGGCATAGGGAGTGGATCATCACCCTATTGTAAGTGAAGTAGCACTGGGCTGTGATGGGATATCGTTCTTGCTAAGTATTCTATTTAATGTATTCTCTGGTGAATTGATGGGGTGCAAAGAAAAGTGTCCAATCTTACATGGAGATCGCGTAGTGTTGAATAATAAGAATAGTCTCTATCCTGTGGGTGCAGCGCATGCCAAGAATCTAACAAATTCTAGTTTTCCTGCCAGGTGATGTAAGAGCGTGCTAACTTGTAGATCAGTGAATCGATCAATAGGGGGTGGGATCTGTCCACTTTCAGTCCCCTATACAACTAAAATCACCCTCCATAGGCACCTCACATATCACATAAGGAGCGAGTTGGCGAGATAGGGCTGGGAAGAAACGTGCTTGGTTCAGGTTTGGGGCATATACGTTTATAATCGTGACATCTCTCCTATCTAGTCGCCCCACAACAGTGACGTGCTGTCCCTCAGGGTCAACCACATGGACAGTCTATTGAAATGGAACTTCTGGACTGATCCAAATCAGTGTCCCCCTTGTAAAGGCTGAGTATGTTGTGTAATACACCTGGCCTCTCAATCTGCATTGTAGTGCAAGACCTTATTTTTGTATGATATGAGTTTCTTGGAGGAGAGCCATGTGTACACCACGTCGGGAGAGATAGGAGAAGACCTTACAGCATTTCAATATGGAGTGGATTCCCCTCACATTCCATGAGATTATGTTATATCATGAAGAAATTACCATTTAGGTTGTGCTGGAGAATAACTGAGGGAAGTGACCTGATGGGACGATAGTGGAAAGAGGCAGAGTGGGGTAGTGCAACCCAAGGAAGTAATGTCCCCAATTGCACGCAGAACAATGGACAATAAAACATAGAATATTTGAAACAACCAACTCCTACTACCCAGGTCCAGTATGTGGACCCTCCCCATCCAGAACCAACATAATTAGCAACATTAGAGTAGGAACGCCCACTCTCAGTTGGAGTGGTGTGGGACAATGGGCCGGTGCGGCCCACCATAGTAACATATCGTAACCACCCCATAATTATGCCTCACATAAGACTTGCCTTGAAATTGGCTAAACCATTTAATTAACAGGTAGCTATGGCTTAGTGTGGGGGCAAGATTAGGATAGTGCAAATGCAATTTCAAAAATGTAGTGTGTACAGGGTGACAACAGCACCAACGCACTTTAACGCTGAATTTTAAAGCAGATCTTCTGCAGTTTTGGGTGTGATTGCCGGCAGCTCGGAATCTGAGCAGGAATAGTCAGAGGTGACAGGATCACTGCTCGGGGGAGAGCCTTTATTATCGTCCACCGCGTCAGGGTCCATAGACAATGTAGTAGGGCTGGTTCACGCCCCACCCGCAGAGCAGCTATGTCTTCAATTGCTTGCTGTTGAGCTCGTTGGGCCTCCACGGCTGATGGGGAGCCGTTCAGTGCCAGTCATGTCCTTCTTGTCAGTCATGCTGATTTTGGTTGCTGGGGCTCTTGTGCACCTCGGTGATCCCGGTGTGTCTGACTTTTGATCCATGACCATGTTTCCTGGGGTTTACTGAAGAATTGTATGGTATTATGTGCAGCAATCCTGAGGCGGGCTGTGAAAAGCTTTGCATATGCCAGCCCCATTTGGCAGAGTTGGCGTTTCACCTCTTCTGTTTCTGGACCTCCCTGGTATAGTCAGGAAAAATCATCATTTTGCTGTTGTCCAGTGTAATTTCTTTTTTTTTATGGGCTTGAGCCAGGATTGTGTCCCTGTTCCTATAATAGAACAGTTTCGCTACTCATGGCGAGGAGGACCTCCAGGGCGAGGTGGGCGAGCAGTAACTCAATGTGCCCTCTCTAGAGCGAAAAATGATGAAATGTACAGACTACATCAGGACCAGATTGGACAAGAACGAGACCGTCACCCTCATCCTCTTAGATCCCTCTGCAGCTTTTAACACCGTATGCCACCAAACCTCTTTGATGCCGGAATTCGCCACGAAGCCCTGGACTGGCTCACCTCCTTCCTCTCCGAAAGAACCCAAAGAGTTCACCTCCCTTTTTTCCCGGTCTACAGCCACCAAGACCATCTGTGGGGTCACCCAAGGATCCTCCCTCAGCCCCACCCTTTTCAATATCTACATGGCTCCTCTCGCTAACATCATCCTCCCCCACGGCCTCACCATCATTTCATACGCTGACGACACTCAGCTCATCATCTCCCTCATGAGGAACCCATCTACTGCCAAGAATAACCTACAAGCCGGACTCCTCGCCATCGCCAACTGGATGACAGCAAGCCACCTGAAATTGAACTCAGATAAAACTGAGATCATCATCTTTGGCCCCAAAAAGACACCGCCCTTGGACCACCCCCAACACCCACTACCCATGCACGCAATCCTGGCATCATACTGGACTCATCTCTCTCCATGACTCAGCAAATCACGCCATATCATCCTCCTGCTTCAACACCCTTGGCATGCTACGCAAGACTTTCAAATGGATTGCTTTAGAAACAAGAAGAACAGTCACTCACGCCCTCATAAGCAGCAGACTGGACTATGGCAACGCTCTCTACACAGGGACCACAGCCAAGCTTCAGAGAAAACTCCAGCGAATCCAGAACGCAGCCGCACGTCTAATCCTCAACCTCCCCCGCCACAAACACATCTCCGCCCACCTCAGATCCCTACACTGGCTGCCCATCAACAAAAGGATCATCTTCAAAATCCTGATACACGCTCACAAAGCCCTCCACGACACCGGACCAGCCTACCTCAACGAACAAATAAACTTCCACAAACCAACTTGACAGCTCCGCTCCGCCGACCACGCCCTCGCTACAGTCCCCCGCATCTAACGCACCACCTCCGGCGGCAGATCCTTCTCCGACCTCGCCACCAAAACCTGGAACTCCCTCCCCACCAACCTACGCAAGACCTAGGACATCCTAACCTTCAGAAAGCACCTCAAAACATGGCTTTTCGAGTAGTACCCCCCAGCACCTTGAGACCACACCCGGAGAGTAGTGCGCTTAAGAAATTTGTTTGATTGATTGACTGAAGATCTGTAGGAGATAGTTCATCCTTAATCGAATTTTCCAAGAAAGATATCATGTCCCGACCCTCAACTTTCTCAGGCAGCCCAATTTTGTTCTTGAGGGATTTTCAGCATCCTCTGCGCGCCGTTCGAGAACACGGACCTTATTTCCATGGTAATCAGTCTCTGGTTTTTATCAACCAGGTTGTGGGGGATTTCTGAGAACTCCGTTCAACTGTTGTAACTGTCAGCCAACTTATAATGGTCGTGCTTTAGGATTCCGAATTCGGCATCCAAGGTGTCAATTTTAGTCTCTAGTGCCTCTCGTGACGTGGTAATTGCCTGGAGAATGTCTTGCAACATTGGGCCTTCTGACCTGAAGTGCGGGCCTTCAGCCAGTTGGAGATTATTTTCTTCCCTTAGTAAGGGGGGGCGATCAGCCCTTGGATGCCTTTTGTTTGCTACCTTTCCCATGGAAATCTGTTGTAATAGAGTTTGTGCTGTAGTGGCTAGCACTGGAAGGGTTAATGGTCGGTTTTGATAAGGCAGGGATTCTGGTGGAAGTATCAGGCTAGTTAGTGACAACAGAGGTGGGGGAACATGCTGGTCACCGCGTCAAAATGCAATGTCCCCACAAAGTCCCATGGGGGGCAGGTCAATTTAGTTCGCTTACCTTACGTACCTCTTAGACTGGCCAACGTGCCAGGGAAAACAACAGGAGCTGATGTGGATGATGGATCCAGTGTTCAGCGCAGGCAAAGCTGAGGCAGAATTAGATCAGGTAGCAACCAGGGAAGTAGGAGCACCCTGAGGGCAAAAGGTTTCACAGCGTCACGTAATGGTATTACATTGGGCACTGACAGGAAGAATGAGGAGGTTCAGTTGTGAGCATTTTAAGAGTAGGCAGCCAGCAGGAAGGGTGGGGTCCTCCACCCCAGCCTGCCCCTCGTCTTGGAGCTTTTATGTGGAAAGTGTGGGCAACGTTGTGGATGCCGTGGGGTGCCAGCTATCCTAGCAACAGGCTCAATGGACTGAATGGAGCAGTTCGTGCAGCGCCAGCTCGCAAAATGGCGCAGGCTGCCCGTAAATCTCGCACCTTTCTTCGCTGCCAGGCGAGTCTGCTGTCAATGATTCTTCTCCAGAGGTGGCAGGACAACGCCCTGTTTCCTGCTTACAGTGCAGAGGTGGAGGTATCTGTCTCTCTGATCCCCCCAGACGGTCCGACAGGTGCCAGTGGTCAACGGCAGAGACCAGGTCCGCTCAAACTTAATTCCACCCCACCTCTCAGCCCCAAGGTGCCAGTGGCCAGTGTCGTCCCTGCTAGGGGTGGTGCAGCACAGCCAGTCACTGGGGCCAACCACAGCCACTCCTCTGCACAGTCGGCCAGCAACACACCAACAACGGGGCTGCCCGCCAGCTGGCAGTCCTGGGCCTCAGTGCGCCCTCCAATTCCTCTGCTGTTTACCCCTGCAGGGCCCGTGTTGCAATCTGGTGATTGCAAGCAGGCTGGGGCAAGTTTCACAGCTGGAGACCTATAGCAGGTATGTTAGGGGGGTGTAGGGGTTGTAAATATGTATCATGTGGAGAGGATGCCCAGGATGAACTCAGTTAATCGGCAGGCCACAATGGAGCAGTGAATCACACGTCTGCTCTCTCCACCATCTTGGCCATGCCCCCAAAGCACACAAAGCATTATATTGTAAAGATTGTTTATAGTGATAATCAGGTTGTATTTTTGAAGGACATTCATCTTTACTTTCAGATATTAAGGTTTCAAATATTGTATCCCATGCTTGTGCTATAAAGGTTTTTCATAATACTGCTGGTTGTTTTCTACACCAGTAGATACTCTTTACCTCAAGCACATAATGGCTGTAGAGTGCCATTAACTCCTCATCTGACCTCCCCATCACAGTCAGTAACATATAAGCGTATACTCCTCCTGTAGAACAAATTAAAAAAGAACAGTTGATGGACAGCATTCTGAACAATGCAGACATTCACCCCCAGTGGCAAAAATGTGGGTTTAATCCATTGTCCTTTTGCTCACCACGCCACCCCAGTTTGGACCCAGCTATATGCAAATCAGTTTTGACCCTGTTCCCAATGGGAACAGTCCAGCCCGAACTGCCAAGCCAGGTCCTTCCTGGACCCGAAACAAGCATCCTAGGACCGGTTTCAGGGTGTCACCCTTCTTCAGCCAGGCTAGATTGAATCCAGTGGTGCAGTGAGCACAGGACCCAAGTCTGGGCATATCCTTCCCACTTGGGGCAACAGATGCAAAAAGAACAGATGATGGACAGAATGCTGCACAATGCAGACATTCTCCACCAAGTCAAAAATCTGAGAATTACCAGTTTCAGGTATTACCATATAGTCTTTCATCTTCTCCCAGGGTATTTACTAAGGTGTTGGCACAATTGATGGGACATTTACATGCTAAGGGAAATCAGATTTTTCCATATTTAGATAATTGGTTAATTTGTGCATCTTTCGAGAAGATGGAAGCTCAGACTGAAGAGGTCTACAGAGTTGTGACACAACACGTACTTCTAATTATCCAACAGAAATTCCATATGATACCTTCTCAGGGTCTGCAGTTCATTGGGGGCCGCTTCCAGACAAACTTGGGAAGGTGTTTTTCCCCCCTTTGAGAATATGGACATTGCAGTCAGTTTTGACTCTTCTTTAGACAAGCCACAGCCCGACCATGGTTAAGGACCCACAGGTTGATGGACTCCACAGTGATGGTTCTTCCTTGGGCAAGACTTTATATGTAACCCATGGTGAAATATCTGCTGTCGAAATGATCCACCAGTTTAGCAAACAGCAACCATTCCATTATAGTCAATCCTCCTCTTGCCCAGGAGATACAGTGGAGGTTGAAGGAGGAGAACCTGATCAGGGTTTCCCCTTTTCTTCCCTGCTAGTAGTGTTATTTTGTCAGTTCTGGGGCAACATATGAACCAGGATCTTTGGTCTATTCAGGAAGCCGTAACCTCCTCCAAATGGAGAAAACTGAAAGCAGTACAGCTGAATGTTTTTACAAGAGGTTCAGGTCAGAACGGACAATATGGTAAAAGTATGTTACCTGAATCATCAAGGCAGTGTGACAGTCTCACCCTTGAATGTTTAGCATGGCAGAATTGTCCATGGGCTAGGTTGAATTTGTTGTCTCTGGGAGTGAGCCATTTCCCAGGGTTGAGAACATCACAGCAGATCAGCTGAGCAGGGTGTTTCCAGGTCTGTAGTCCATGTCTTTGACTAGGGAGGTTTTTGGAACTTGATAGAGAGGCTTGGCCTTCCCAAGACAGACCTGTTTGCTTCAGAGAAGAACGCTCAGCTTCCTCATGTTTTGCACAATTATACCCTCCCTGAAAGCCTGGAAGGTGGATGTGATGTCATTCAGTTGGCCTGGTAATTGATCTATGACTCTGTACTACTGAAACTGTACTGTAATCCTGAGCCTGTCAGGTGTCAGTTTTCAATCCGCCTGTTCAAATGTCAGTGTTCAAGCCTCATTAAACATTTTAGCTTGGAATGCCATTGCGTTGGAACCTTGTGAGGTCACCACACCCTCCGCATGCGCCTCCACGAAGCAGGGATCCGCCACAAGGCCCTGAACTGGATCACATCCTTACTCTCCGGTAGAACTCAGAGAGTCTGCCTCCCTCTGTTCCTGTCGAAAGCCACCAAGACCATCTGCGGAGTCCCCCAAGGATCCTCTCTCAGTCCAACCCTTTTTAACATCTACGTGGCGCCGCTCGCCAACATCGTCCGATCTCACGGCCTCAACATCGTCTCTTACACGGACGACACCCAACTGATCCTCTCACTCACCAGAGACCCTCCCACCGCTAAGATCAATCTCCACAATGGACTGCATGCCAATGCCAACTGGATGGAGATAAGCCACCTCAAACTGAACTCGGATAAGACTGGATCCTCGGCTCCAACCGCTCAGCATGGGACGACTCCTGCTGGCCAGCCACCCTAGGAACCGCACCAACCCCCACCACCCGCGCACGCAACCTTGGCTTCATACGAGACTCATCACTCACCATGACCCGCAAGTCAACGCCGTCTCATCCTCATGTTTCAACACCCTTCGCATGCTTCGCAAGACCTTCAGATGGATCCCCATTGAAACCAGAAGAACGGTCACCCACGCCCTCGTCAGCAGCAGACTGGACTACAGCAACAAACTCTACGCGGGAACAACAGCCAAGCTCCAGAGGATACTTCAACGTATTCAGAACGTCTCTGCACGCCTCATCCTCAACATCCCATGCCACAAACACATCTTAGCCCACCTCAGAGACCTACACTGGCTCCCTGTCAATGAGAGGATCACCTTCAAACTCCTCATCCACGCTCACAAGGCTCTCCATGACGCAGGCCCTGCCTACCTCAATGAGCGTCTCAGCTTCCAACTACCCACCTGCCAGCTCCACTCTGCCAACCTCGCCACCGTCCCACGCATCCTTCATACCACAACCAGCGGCAGATCCTTCTCCCACCTTGCCACCAAAACTTGGAACTCCCTCCCCGTCAACCTACGTCTGACCCAGGACTTCTTGGCCTTCAGGAAACGACTCAAGACCTGGCTATTCGAGCAGTAGCAACCCCCCCCCCCAGCGCCTTGAGACCCTAACGGGTGTGTAGCGTGCTTAACAAGAGATTGATTGATTGCTTGTGAGGTGGTTTGATGACAGTTGAACGGTGCTGAGTGTGAAGGAGCTCCTGAGTGTCTGTTCTTTACAATGGGGTAGCTCATGTATTTGAATAAACAAACTATTTCACCTGTGACTTGCTTCAGTCACTACAGACTTTTCTCAGATTCCCTTGATTTAGAAGATATTGTTGACAATGAAACAAGATCAGCTTCAGGATCTTGATGGTGGTTTCATGTTGATCAGACAAGGAGGTAATGGCCGGTTACTTACCGGTAATCTTCATTATTCAGCGACCTTCCAAGTACAGTCCAGTTTCCCAACACTCTCTGACTGTCAGCTTCAATGTTAGACTTGGGGAATCCAGGAAGAGATATTGGGGATGGGCAACAGGTATTTCAAATCAGGTTGGTAATTGTTATGTTGGGAGGTGCATATGCTCATATGTTATAGATTATCACGGGGAGGTCGTTGAATCGGAGTAATGAAGATTATTGGTAAGTAACCGCCCATTTCTTGGCATTTTTCCAGTTCATCTTAACATTGCATCTTGCTAAGAGTAGGACAAGGTTTAAGAATTTCCGAGATGCTTTATTGGATTTGGGGCATGTAAAGAGGCCCACCACATAAGTTACCAATGTATTATTTATCCAGCATCATGCAGTACCCCAATTATCTCGTCCCAGTAAACCGTCAGTAAGCCCCAAGACCATTGCATATGAACTAAATCAGCTTTGGCTACAAAGCATCTGGGGCATGTCTATTAGCACCTATATACATTTTACAAATTTGTTTGGGTGTCAAGTATTCTCTGTTTAATATAGTACATTGAATATATTTAAAACATATCTTACACCATACTTCAATTTCGGTGCATTGATATTTTTGCAACTCCAAACCACTTAAGTATCTGGCAATGTCTAACTCCCATAAAGCGCAAAGTTTAGCATGCAAAAGATCCACATGTTGTACATGGACTCTATATTGCCTTCTTATTAGTTTATTACTATCTCCCACACTGTACAATGTATGAATAATTTCATGTACACGAGGTTCAGTAGATTGAATGTGGTATAACTTAACTAATGCATGTTTACTCTGGCATATGTTAGGAATTGCTGTGTTAGGATGTTGCAGACCAATAACATCCAATATTACCCTATTACAGAAGAGACTTCCAATTGTGTAACCCTTGTTCAGTCGTTTCATTTCAATAAGACAGTGCACATTCCAAGGTTACTGGAGTGCTAGAATATTGGCTTCGGCTCCTGTAAAGGAGCCGAGGCCAATATCCTACCACTGTTCCCGCTGGTCAGCCAGGTGGGAACACTGTATTATGCTCGGAGATGCCACTGTTATGACAGTGACATCCTCCCCATGTCTTTGGCAGTCCACTTTTAGGACCGCGAAAGTCGTAATGAGGCCCTTACTCTTGTAAAGTTGAATCATCTCCTTTATCGACTTATGGCTCAGCTTTGTTGCAAATTAAAAAATTTAGTTACAAGCTATCCCCATTTTGTGAGTTCTTTGGTTTTTTAAACTGCCCCAGGTCAGATGCGCTTCAAATAAAATACCTATGTAATTAAAATAGGAAATCTTAGTAATTGGAGTTTTCCCTGTGAAAAAGCCTGTTGATTTTGTATTTTTAGGACCACTAGTTAAGATAAAAGATTTTTGATGGTTTATTTTAAGATTTAAATTAATCATAAAAAAATTATAACCATTTAAGAACATTTGCAAGCAATTTGCTGTCCGTGCAATTAAAACCGTGTCATCCACATAGAGTAAAACTGGGACAGGATTAGAGACAATTTTAGAGATATCATTACTACAGGAGCTCAGGGTTAAATCAAACGCATTGATCTACAAGAAAAACAAAAATGTGGCTGAGATACAGCCCTGTCTTTTGCCCCTCTTGCCACCATTATGGGGCGTGTGCACTCTCCATGCTGTGTATAGCTAACACTAGTCGTCGTTCCCCAGTGCAAATGCCTAATAAGGTTCAGCAAAGGAGTTCTACCCCTGTGAGCTCCATCAATTCCCATAATTTCCCTCTGTCTACCAAATCAAAGGCACTGGAAAGGTCCATGAAGGCCATGTGGAGGGCAACTCTCCTGGTCTTGATGTAGTGCCTCATAATAAGGGATAGGTTTAGTTCTTGTTCGGTGGTCTAAAGACCACTGAACAAGAACTAGACATTTTGGAGAAAAAAACAAATCACCTTCCGCCCATTTTGCAAGTTTTCCCAGTATGACATCCCCTAATATTTTAGCTGTAGCATCTATCGAAGAAATTGGGCGATATCATGCTGGGAAGTTCCTGTCCCCTTATTTGTATATCAGAACTACAATAGATCCTCCCCTCAAGTCAAGCGGGGATTTTGTGAAAGCTGCTCTAAATACATTTGTATGGCGTCCAGAGTTCTAGGTTGCTCTTAAACAAATCTATTGGAACTCCATCAGGGCCTAAGGCCTTTCCTTGTGCTGCACTCTGAATGGTATGAACAACTGTTACTGTTCTAATAAAATCATTAAGATTAAGCCAGTTTTCATCAGAGAAGAGTGGATTGTTTGGTGGTTCTGCAAAGGGATCAGCCATCACGTTATGGGAGTTAAAAATGACAGAAAAATGATTGCTCCAGTCATGTTCCAGGATGTTGTCTCTATGCCACCAGCTGGAAGGTCTGAGAAAAAGGGATAGTTTATACATTTCCAAAACAGGCTGCTATTTTTTTAATTGGCTGCAACAGCAAGGTCTTCCCAGACTTTAGCTTGGATTTCCCTTTTCTTTCTTTCTATTGCTTGTTTATGCAGTTTTCTTGCTGTACTAATTTCCTCTGCATTGCGTGGGATGGTGTTAGTGGCCCTTTTATGAGATTTGAATGCTATTGTACAGTCAGAGTTAAACCAAGAATGTGATAAGTGAGTTTTAGATGGCTTATTGCTTGTTTACAGACAGGCAGCAGCGCCACAAATAGCTATAAAACGTTCTTGAATCAAACTAGGCTTAGCATTTGGAGAAAGGCAGCGAAAACATCTGGGCCATCTTCAGCGATAAGATCTTTGTGAAAAATGTGTGGATCAATACGGTCCCACTTTATTCAGACACCCCTATTTGCTGAGAGACATACGGGAAGATTTTGCAGGGTAAGAGGGCAAGTGTTCAGTGGTATGTCAAGACCAATAATCATTGGATTGTGGTCACTATAGGGGAGAGGCCTCTCCTCATAATGGGTTAGACTCCGGGCCAGATCCTCAGATACTAACACGAAGTCTATTGTGCTGCACTTACCTCTGTCCACAAAAGTGGGTGGGTTGACAGAATTTACACGTTTGCTATCAGATGAAAAAGACAAATTATTCAAAGATACCATTTTGTTTAGATCCAACACAACAGTAAGTGGGATAGTCATAAAAAATATATCAGTCAAGAAAGCAACACCATCTTAATTAGCATTATGCAGGTCATAACAGAGTGGCAAAACATAATCTCTCAGGGAAGAGAGTTTACCGCTTTGCCCAGGTTCACACCTTGGCAATAGCTTGCAATATGATAAATGTTTATGACTATGTACTGGATGTTATACTTCCCTATGGCAATCTGTTTTCTAAAATTTGTTGGAGTGATGAAGTGTATCTGGGGTGCAAGGTTAAAATGCGGGATTTTGAGTAATTCACCTGTAAACGTGAGATCAGTGTACATTTATATAATGTTTGCATTGTACTAGAGATATCTGTCATAAAATCCCTAACAAATAGCAAAATGTCATCAGTGTGTAGGTGGGCTGCACGTATCACCCCTTGTATAGGCATGCCACAATTTAATCCCAAGAGCTACATGTGGGCAGCTAAATGCTCAATAGCCGGAGCAGGCACTAATGGCAAGAAAGGTCGCCCTTGACGAGTGTCCCTGCCAATTTTTGTCAGAGACACTCAGTCCCCTCTTGACTCTAGCAGTTGGGTTAGTAAAAAGCGCATGTACCCTCCTACAGAAGAATGAACTTATCCTATACAGCCCAAGCAATTCATGAATATATACTCAATTGAAAGAATCAAAGGCCTTTTCCAGGTTTAGGTTGTTAGATGCAGTGCATGGAATCGACCCCACAGAAACTACTTATGATGTCCCTTAATCTTCAAAGGTTGAGGGTTGTGTAATGGCCCAGTATTAAAATCCCCTTGATCAATAAGAACCAATCAGAAGAGTTCTGGAAGCAATCTGCAGCCAAGGGTTTGTTAAAGATTGTATAAATCAAATTTAACATAGACAAAGTCAAATATAAAGCCATACCTAGGGATCTTTGTGAGGTTTCAGCATATCAGTGATCAATACCTCGCTAGCAGAGGGGTGATGGGACCCCACAGTCATACGTTCTAAGTAATTAAGTAATTTAGGTGCCAAATAGAGAAAAAAACAACATGAAGAATTTGGATGGGGTACCATCCCAGCCTAGTGTTTTGCCTCTCGTTAAGTCACATATTACTGTAATAGGTAAGTCTAGTGACTCTCTAAATTCGGGCAACAAGGTCTCTGGAAGAAATACGTTTATTTCAGTAGGTGTTGGACCCACATGTGTTTAATTCAAATCCCGGTGGTATTCATAAGAGGGAGTATTTATATCTGATTGTGTATTGGTGTCTACATTAGAAGGTGAGACAATGAGCAAGGTGTTGGCATATGAGGGTGCAGGTTTCGCAAGGCGAGCTAACAGGTGGTTAGATTTATCACCTTCATTATGTATCTTAGCTATATGAAGAATAATCTTGGTATATAAAGATTTCAAGTTTGTCATAATATTTAGATTTCATTGGGCAAAGCTCTTCTAGTGTATCCATGTGTGTAAGTCGCGTCTCCAAGTTTCGCACAGCAGTCTCTAACTTTAGAACCTCCTATAACTGTCAGTCTAATGTCCACTGTTATCTTGATACTCTGGCTTCTCATGACAACTTTAAACATTTTCCATTCTATTAGGGCAGTCGAAGCTGTCCCATCGTTCTTGCAAAAAATGTAGTTATATGCTTAAGCTGCGTGTGGTGTAGCCCAGATTGCTTCTTGGCAATGAAATAATAGATGTTTGGTATTCAAATGCTCGAAGGGCTGGTATCTGCATGCAAGGGCACACAGGTCACAGTGGATCCTCAGAGGTGTCATTCATTCCCTCATGCGGTGTTCATTTGTTGGGTGAAGGAGCTATAGCACACAGTGAAAAAGTGGCAAGGATAAACGTCCCACTATTTTTTTAATCAAAACAATGAGGGTGTGATCTGACAACTGACATGTTTGCTGGGTCACGACTTGCAATTGAGGGTTTCATTACTAGTGCCCCTGTAATTGTGGCTGGGGGCAATGCTAATACAGCAGAATGCAGGTAACGCTGGGAATTGCAGGTTGTTTTCAAGTTTGGGAGGTCAGAATGAGGCATAACATGCAGTATCGAAGTTTGGGCACCTGATTACAGCATGGTTTACTGTTTCCTACCTTTTCAAAAATCTATCCCACTGCAAAATTGCTGACATTTGCATAAAGAAACTGACTTGGAGGTGTGGTGAATCTGTACTATGTATAATCCCGACTCAGGCGCAAACAGAATGCCATATGTAATAAGGCTCTTAGCGTAGACTAAGAGACTGTTTTGAAATGTCAGTGGTCTTTGCTTGGTGTCTTGTTACTACATGGGGCATACCCCTCTGATGGGCTTTAGTGGTGGGACTGTCTTGCAAGCTTGCTTCTACATCTAACCTGTGAATACGTTCTCAACTCACTACCATATCTGAGGCTGGTTGAGGAGGCAGAAGCCATGAACTAGGCAGTTCTGAACATATGACTCCGCCTTGTTCTCTTTCTGAAGCATAATCCAATTTTGTGTCCTTTGCAAGGGTGGGGAGGGATCTCGTACATACCACAGGTACCAGGAAATACTACCCATGTGTAGGAGGCTGGACTGGCTTGTAGTGAGTACCAAGGGGTACTTGCACCTTGCACCAGGCCCAGTTATCCCTTATTAGTATATAGGGTGTCTAGCAGCTTAGGCTGATAGATAATGGTAGCTTAGCAGAGCAGCTTAGGCTGAACTAGGAGACGTGTGAAGCTATTACAGTACCACTTAGTGTCATATGCACAATATCATAAGAAAACACAATACACAGTTATACTAAAAATAAAGGTACTTTATTTTTATGACAATATGCCAAAGTATCTTAGAGTGTACCCTCAGTGAGAGGATAGGAAATATACACAAGATATATATACACAATAGCAAAAATATGCAGTATAGTCTTAGAAAACAGTGCAAACAATGTATAGTTACAATAGGATGCAATGGGGAAACATAGGGATAGGGGCAACACAAACCATATACTCCAAAAGTGGAATGCGAACCACGAATGGACCCCAAACCTATGTGACCTTGTAGAGGGTCGCTGGGACTATTAGAAAATAGTGAGAGTTAGAAAAATAACCCTCCCCAAGACCCTGAAAAGTGAGTGCAAAGTGCACTAAAGTTCCCCTAAGGACAAAATAGTCGTGTTAGAGGAATAATGCAGGAAAGACACAAACCAGCAATGCAACAACTGTGGATTTCCAATCTAGGGTACCTGTGGAACAAGGGGACCAAGTCCAAAAGTCACAAGCAAGTCGGAGATGGGCAGATGCCCAGGAAATGCCAGCTGTGGGTGCAAAGAAGCTTCAACTGGACAGAAGAAGCTGAGGTTTCTGCAGGAACGAAAAGGGCTAGAGACTTCCCCTTTGGTGGACGGATCCCTCTCGCCTTGGAAAGTCGTGCAGAAGTGTTTTCCCGCCGGAAGGACGCCAACAAGCCTTGCTACACGCAAATCGTGCGTTTGGCGTTTTTGGACGCTGCTGGGGCCCAGGAGGGACCAGGAGGTCGCAAATTGGACCTGAAGAGAGAGGGGACGTCGATCAAGACAAAGAGCCCTCACTGAAGCAGGTAGCGCCCGGAGAAGTGCCAGAAACAGGCACTACGAGGATGCGTGAAACGGTGCTCGCTCATGCATTCGTTATCTAAAGTTTCCCCAGAGACAGAGACCCTAAATAGCCAGAAAAGAGGGTTTGGCTACCTAGGAGAGAGGAAAGGCTACTAACACCTGAAGGAGCCTATCAGCAGGAGTCTCTGACGTCACCTGGTGGCACTGGCCACTCAGAGCAGTCCAGTGTGCCAGCAGCACCTCTGTTTCCAAGATGGCAGAGGTCTGGAGCACACTGGAGGAGCTCTGGACACCTCCCAGGGGAGGTGCAGGTCAGGGGAGTGGTCACTCCCCTTTCCTTTGTCCAGTTTCGCGCCAGAGCAGGGGCTAAGGGGGTCCCTGAACCGGTGTAGGCTGGCTTATGCAGAATTGGGCACATCTGTGCCCAACAAAGCATTTCCAGAGGCTGGGGGAGGCTACTCCTCCCCTGCCTTCACACCATTTTCCAAAGGGAGAGGGTGTCACACCCTCTCTCAGAGGAAGTTCTTTGTTCTGCCATCCTGGGCCAGGCCTGGCTGGACCCCAGGAGGGCAGATGCCTGTCTGAGGGGTTGGCAGCAGCAGCAGCTGCAGTGAAACCCCAGGAAGGGCAGTTTGGCAGTACCAGGGTCTGTGCTACAGACCACTGGGATCATGGAATTGTACCAACAATGCCAGGATGGCATAGAGGGGACAATTCCATGATCATAGACATGTTACATGGCCATATTCGGAGTTACCATGGTGAAGCTACATATAGGTAGTGACCTATATGTAGTGCACGCGTGTAATGGTGTCCCCGCACTCACAAAGTTCAGGGAATTGGCTCTGAACAATGTGGGGGCACCTTGGCTAGTGCCAGGGTGCCCTCACACTAAGTAACTTTGCACCTAACCTTTACCAGGTAAAGGTTAGACATATAGGTGACTTATAAGTTACTTAAGTGCAGTGTAAAATGGCTGTGAAATAACGTGGACGTTATTTCACTCAGGCTGCAGTGGCAGGCCTGTGTAAGAATTGTCAGAGCTCCCTATGGGTGGCAAAAGAAATGCTGCAGCCCATAGGGATCTCCTGGAACCCCAATACCCTGGGTACCTCAGTACCATATACTAGGGAATTATAAGGGTGTTCCAGTAAGCCAATGTAAATTGGTAAAAATGGTCACTAGCCTGTCAGTGACAATTTGGAAAGAAATGAGAGAGCATAACCACTGAGGTTCTGGTTAGCAGAGCCTCAGTGAGACAGTTAGTCACTACACAGGTAACACATTCAGGCACACTTATGAGCACTGGGGCCCTGGGTTACCAGGGTCCCAGTGACACATACAACTAAAACAACATATATACAGTGAAAAATGGGGGTAACATGCTAGGCAAGATGGTACTTTCCTAAACAACCCCCCCCAAACGAAGGACAATAAGACTAGCCATGACCTGATGAGTCTTCATTGTCTAAGTGGAAATATCTGGAGAGTCCATCTGCATTGGAGTGGCTACTCCCAGGTCTATGTTCCACTGTATAGTCCATTCCCTGTAGGGATATGGACCACCTCAACAATTTAGGATTTTCACCTTTCATTTGTTTTAGCCAAAGTAGAGGTTTGTGGTCTGTCTGAACAATGAAGTGAGTGCCAAACAGATATGGCCTCAACTTCTTCAGAGCCCAGACCACAGCAAAGGCCTCCCTCTCAATGGCAGACCAACGCTTTTCTCTAGGGGTCAACCTTCTACTAATAAAAGCAACAGGTTGATCCTGGCCCTCAGAATTAAGTTGTGATAGGACTGCCCCTACTCCTAATTCAGATGCATCACTTTGGACATAGAATTTTTTAGAGTAACAAGGGCTTTTCAGGACAGGTGCAGAGCACATGGCCTGCTTCAGCTCCTCAAAAGCTTTCTGACAGTTTGCTGTCCATAATACCTTTTTAGGCATTTTCTTGGATGTGAGGTCATTAAGAGGGGCTGCAATGGAGCCATAGTTCTTAATGAACCTCCTGTAATACCCAGTTAGGCCTAGGAAGGCTCTCACCTGAGTCTGAGTGGTAGGGGGAACCCAATCAATAATAGTTTGGATTTTCCCCTGAAGTGGTGCAATCTGTTCCCCACCAACAAGGTGTCCCAGATAAACCACCTTACCCTGCCCTATCTGGCACTTTGAAGCCTTGATAGTGAGGCCTGCCTTTTGCAGGGCCTCCAAAACTTTCCATAGGTGGACCAGGTGATCATCCCAGCTGGAGCTAAAGACAGCTATATCGTCCAAATATGCTGCACTGAAAGCTTCCAGCCCTTGCAGGACTGTGTTCACCAACCTCTGAAAAGTGGCAGGTGCATTTTTCAAACCAAAAGGCATTACAGTAAACTGGTAATGTCCTCCAATGGTAGAAAATGCAGTCTTAGGTTTAGCATCTTCTGATAATTTGATCTGCCAATACCCTGCAGTCAAATCAAAAGTGCTTAGATACTTGGCAGATGCCAGTGTATCTATAAGCTCATCTGCCCTGGGTATAGGGTGAGCATCAGTTTTGGTTACCAAGTTGAGACCTCTATAGTCTACACAAAACCTCATTTCCTTCTTTCCATCTTTAGAATTGGGTTTTGGTACCAGTACCACAGGAGAAGCCCATGGACTGTCAGAGTGCTCAACCACTCCTAGTTCCAACATTTTCTGAACTTCTTGCTTTATGCAGTCCCTGACATGGTCAGGCTGCCTATAGATCTTACTTTTGACAGGTAAACTGTCTCCAGTATCTATAGTGTGCTCACACCAAGAAGTGGTGCCTGGCACAGTAGAGAAGAGTTCTGAAAATTGTCCTAGGAGATTTATGCAATTATCTTTCTGCTCAGCAGTAAGACAATCAGTCAAAACTACACCTTCCACAAGAGCATCTTGTTCTGTGGAAGAGAAAAGATCAGGTAGAGGATCACTGTCTTCTTCCTGTCCCTCATCAGTTGCCATGAGCAGGGTGAGATCAGCCCTGTCATAGTAGGGTTTCAGGCGGTTGACATGGAGCACCCTAAGGGGACTCCTGGCAGTGCCTAAGTCAACCAAGTAGGTGACTTCACCCTTTTTTTCAACAATTGTGTGGGGACCACTCCATTTATCTTGGAGTGCTCTTGGGGCCACAGGCTCCAAGACCCACACTTTCTGCCCTGGTTGGTACTGAACCAAAACAGCCTTCTGATCATGCCATTGCTTCTGGAGCTCTTGGCTGGCCTGAAGGTTTTTACTGGCCTTTTTCATGTACTCAGCCATCCTTGATCTGAGGCCAAGTACATAATCCACAATATCCTGCTTAGGAGCTTTTAAAGGTTGTTCCCAACCCTCCTTTACAAGTGTGAGTGGACCCCTAACAGGGTGTCCAAAAAGAAGTTCAAAGGGGCTGAAGCCCACTCCTTTCTGGGGTACCTCCCTGTAGGCAAAAAGGAGGCATGGTAGAAGGATATCCCATCTCCTGCGGAGTTTTTCAGGGAGACCCATAATCATGCCTTTGAGAGTTTTATTAAATCTCTCCACCAGTCCATTTGTTTGTGGATGATAGGGTGTTGTGAACTTGTAAGTTACACCACACTCCTTCCACATGGCCTTTAAGTATGCAGACATGAAATTGCTTCCTCTGTCTGATACTACTTCCTTTGGGAAGCCCACCCTGGAAAATATTCCCAGGAGGGCCTTTGCCACTGCACGAGCTGTAGTGGTCCTTAAAGGAATTGCTTCAGGATATCTTGTGGCATGGTCCACTACCACTAAGATAAACCTATTGCCTGAAGCAGTAGGAGGGTCAAGGGGGCCAACTATGTCAACCCCTACCCTTTCAAAGGGAACCCCAACCACAGGCAGTGGGATAAGGGGTGCCTTTGGAGTGCCACCTGTCTTGCCACTGGCTTGACAGGTTTCACAGGACTTACAAAATTCCTTTGTGTCCTCAGACATCCTAGGCCAATGAAACAATGGAACCAATCTGTCCCAAGTTTTCATTTGACCCAGGTGCCCAGCTAGGGGAATGTCATGTGCCAGTGTTAGGAGGAACTTTCTGTACTCCTGAGGAATCACTAATCTCCTGGCAGCTCCAGGTTTAGGATCCCTATGCTCAGTGTACAAGAGGTTGTCCTCCCAGTAAACTCTGTGAGAGTCACTGACATCCCCATTAGCCTGTTTGACAGCTTGCTGTCTGAGACCCTCTAATGTGGGACAGGTTTGCTGTGCCACACTCAGCTCCTCTCTGGCAGGCCCCCCTTCACCCAAAAGCTCAGCAGTGTCTGCTTCCAGCTCCTCTGGTGTAGGTTCTGCACAGGGAGGGAATTCTTCTTCCTCAGAAGTAGAATCCACTGTAGAGGGAGGGATAGTAGGAAGTGGTTTGCTTCTACTAGCCCTAGTTTTAGGGAGCACTTGGTCCATTGTTCCAGGATCCAAGCTTCCCTGTCCTTTTTGCTTTTTGGCCTGAGCCCTTGTCAAAGCAAAAATATGCCCTGGGATGCCCAGCATTGCTGCATGGGCCTCCAACTCCACATCTGACCAAGCTGATGTCTCCAAATCATTCCCTAATAGACAGTCTACAGGTAAATCTGAAGCTACCACAACTTTCTTTGGACCAGTTACCCCCCCCCAGTTGAGATTTACAACAGCCATGGGGTGGCTTTGTGTTATGTTGTGAGCATCGGTTACTTTTTACTGGTGTCCAAGTATGTGTTGTTCAGGGTGCACCAGTTTCTCAATCACCATTGTGACACTGGCGCCTGTGTCCCTGTAGGCCTGGACCTCAACACCATTTATTAGGGTTAGTTGCTTGTACTTCTCCAAGTTATGGGGGCAAGCAACCAAAGTGGCTAAATCAATAGCCTCTTCGGAGACTAAAGTAGCCTCTGTGGTCTCCCTAATTAGACCAACCCCAACTAAATTACCAAAAGTGAGCCCAGCTACTCCCTTGGATTGGCTATTAGTAGGTTTGCTCCCACCACCACTGCTATTAGTAGGGACACTAGGTGTAGCAGTAGGGGTTGTAGTGGTAGGAGCTGTGGTGCCTTTCTTTGGACAAATGGGATCTGTTGTCCAATGGCCTTTTATTTTACATAAATAGCACCATGGTTTCTTTTCCTTGTTCTGATTAAAGGAGGATTTGGACCCACCACCCCCACCAGAGTGTTTTTGTGGGCCTGATGAAGACTCATTTTTAGATTTGTCCCCACCCTTGTCAGAAGACTTACCATCCTTCTTTTTGTTGCCATCTTTGTCACCCCCTGTATGAACTTTTCTGTTCACTCTTGTTCTGACCCATTTGTCTGCATTCTTTCCCAATTCTTGGGGAGAGGTCAGATCAGAGTCCACCAAGTACTGGTGCAACAAATCAGACACACAATTATTAAGAATATGCTCTCTCAGGATCAAGTTATACAGGCTATCATAATCAGTAACTTTACTGCCATGTAACCACCCCTCCAAGGCCTTCACTGCCTGGTCAATGAAATCAACCCAGTCTTGTGAAGACTCCTTTTTGGTCTCTCTGAACTTTATCCTGTACTGTTCAGTGGTTAAGCCATAACCATCCAGGAGTGCATTCTTAAGAACTTGGAAATTATTGGCATCATTTTCTTTCACAGTAAGGAGCCTATCCCTACCTTTTCCACTAAATGATAGCCATAGGATAGCAGCCCACTGCCTTTGAGGGACATCCTGTACAACACAGGCCCTCACAAGTGCAGCAAACCACTTGTTAATGTCATCCCCCTCCTTATAAGGGGGAACTATCTTGTGCAGATTCCTGGAATCATGCTCTTTTGCAGGGTGACTATGGGGAATACTGCTGCTGCCACCATGGGTATCTAAACCCAACTTCTGTCTTTCCTTCTCTAATTCAAAAGACTGTCTATCCAAATCCAGCTGTTGCTTTTTAAGCTTCAGTCTGGTTTGTTCCACCCTCAACTTATTGAGTTCCCTCTCTAACATTCTGTCATCAGGGTTGGTGGGAGGGACATTTCTAGAAACAGAGCTATGATGGGAATGAACAGAAGGAGACCTGTCCCTTACAGAAGCCAACTTAACAGCTTGGTTTACAGAAACATTACTACCAGTATGGTGAGAATAAATGCTTTTGCTATGATGTGAGACAACACTATTTCTTTGGTGTGGCTCATCATCATTACCATCTATGCTAGATTGTCTAGTAATGGGCAGGCTAGGAAGTTTCTTTCCTGAATCTTTTCCTGGTGGAGTCCCTGAATCAGATTGGGAACTATTAGGTACTTTTTCAACAGATGGGCCACCTCTGGCCTTATCCTGTTCTCTAAGCATGTTAATTAACAGTTCCAATGCAGGATTCTTCCCTACACTCAAACCTCTCTCTATACAGAGACTCCTTGCTCTTTTCCAGCTAAGGTTGTCATATGTAAGTTTGGACAGAACAACACTTTGGCCTGTGCCAGACATTTTTTAGAGAGAGTTAAAGTGATAGAGAAAGAGACAAATGTTTTCAGAACTTTTTGGAAAGACAGAAAAAAACTTTTTAAACTTTTAAGAACTTTTTGAAAGTTTAGAAGTACTTTTCAGCACTTAGAAAAGAGTGAAAAGAGGAAATGCAAAACTTTTTGGCTATGTGTATATACGCTGACCTTGTTTTGTATATTTTTCTCTTATGAAAAGTACAATGACAAGAGTGGTAAGTAGTCTCAAGCACTTATCCCACCACTGCACAACCAATGTAGGAGGCTGGACTGGCTTGTAGTGAGTACCAAGGGGTACTTGCACCTTGCACCAGGCCCAGTTATCCCATATTAGTGTATAGGGTGTCTAGCAGCTTAGGCTGATAGATAATGGTAGCTTAGCAGAGCAGCTTAGGCTGAACTAGGAGACGTGTGAAGCTACTACAGTACCACTTAGTGTCATATGCACAATATCATAAGAAAACACAATACACAGTTATACTAAAAATAAAGGTACTTTATTTTTATGACAATATGCCAAAGTATCTTAGAGTGTACCCTCAGTGAGAGGATAGGAAATATACACAAGATATATATACACAATAGCAAAAATATGCAGTATAGTCTTAGAAAACAGTGCAAACAATGTATAGTTACAATAGGATGCAATGGGGAAATATAGGGATAGGGGCAACACAAACCATATACTCCAAAAGTGGAATGCGAACCACGAATGGACCCCAAACCTATGTGACCTTGTAGAGGGTCGCTGGGACTATCAGAAAATAGTGAGAGTTAGAAAAATAACCCTCCCCAAGACCCTGAAAAGTGAGTGCAAAGTGCACTAAAGTTCCCCTAAGGACAAAATAGTCGTGTTAGAGGAATAATGCAGGAAAGACACAAACCAGCAATGCAACAACTGTGGATTTCCAATCTAGGGTACCTGTGGAACAAGGGGACCAAGTCCAAAAGTCACAAGCAAGTCGGAGATGGGCAGATGCCCAGGAAATGCCAGCTGTGGGTGCAAAGAAGCTTTGACTGGACAGAAGAAGCTGAGGTTTCTGCAGGAACGAAAAGGGCTAGAGACTTCCCCTTTGGTGGACGGATCCCTCTCGCCTTGGAGAGTTGTGCAGAAGTGTTTTCCCGCCGGAAGGATGCCAACAAGCCTTGCTACACGCAAATCATGCGTTTGGCGTTTTTGGACGCTGCTGGGGCCCAGGAGGGACCAGGAGGTCGCAAATTGGACCTGAAGAGAGAGGGGACGTCGATCAAGACAAAGAGCCCTCACTGAAGCAGGTAGCGCCCGGAGAAGTGCCAGAAACAGGCACTACGAGGATGCGTGAAACGGTGCTCGCCGAAGTTGTACAAAGGAGTCCCACGTCGCCGGAGACCAACTTAGAAAGTCGTGCAATGCAGGTTAGAGTGCCGTGGACCCAGGCTTGGCTGTGCACAAAGGATTTCCGCCGGAAGTGCACAGGGGCCGGAGTAGCTGCAAAGTCGCGGTTCCCAGCAATGCAGCCCAGCGAGGTGAGGCAAGGACTTACCTCCACCAAACTTGGGCTGAAGAGTCACTGGACTGTGGGGGTCACTTGGACAGCGTCGCTGGATTCGAGGGACCTCGCTCGTCGTGCTGAGAGGAGACCCAAGGGACCGGTAATGCAGCTTTTGGTGCCTGCGGTTGCAGGGGGAAGATTCCGTCGACCCACGGGAGATTTCTTCGGAGCTTCTGGTGCAGAGAGGAGGCAGGCTACCCCCACAGCATGCACAAGCAGGAAAACAGTCGAGAAGGCGGCAGGATCAGCGTTACAGAGTTGCAGTAGTCGTCTTTGCTACTATGTTGCAGGTTTGCAGGCTTCCAGCGCGGTCAGCGGTCGATTCCTTATCAGAAGGTGAAGAGGGAGATGCAGAGGAACTCGGCTGAGCTCATGCATTCGTTATCTAAAGTTTCCCCAGAGACAGAGACCCTAAATAGCCAGAAAAGAGGGTTTGGCTACCTAAGAGAGAGGAAAGGCTACTAACACCTGAAGGAGCCTATCAGCAGGAGTCTCTGACGTCACCTGGTGGCACTGGCCACTCAGAGCAGTCCAGTGTGCCAGCAGCACCTCTGTTTCCAAGATGGCAGAGGTCTGGAGCACACTGGAGGAGCTCTGGACACCTCCCAGGGGAGGTGCAGGTCAGGGGAGTGGTCACTCCCCTTTCCTTTGTCCAGTTTCGCGCCAGAGCAGGGGCTAAGGGGTCCCTGAACCGGTGTAGGCTGGCTTATGCAGAATTGGGCACATCTGTGCCCAACAAAGCATTTCCAGAGGCTGGGGGAGGCTACTCCTCCCCTGCCTTCACACCATTTTCCAAAGGGAGAGGGTGTCACACCCTCTCTCAGAGGAAGTTCTTTGTTCTGCCATCCTGGGCCAGGCCTGGCTGGACCCCAGGAGGGCAGATGCCTGTCTGAGGGGTTGGCAGCAGCAGCAGCTGCAGTGAAACCCCAGGAAGGGCAGTTTGGCAGTACCAGGGTCTGTGCTACAGACCACTGGGATCATGGAATTGTACCAACAATGCCAGGATGGCATAGAGGGGGCAATTTCATGATCATAGACATGTTACATGGCCATATTCGGAGTTACCATGGTGAAGCTACATATAGGTAGTGACCTATATGTAGTGCACGCGTGTAATGGTGTCCCCGCACTCACAAAGTTCAGGGAATTGGCTCTGAACAATGTGGGGGCACCTTGGCTAGTGCCAGGGTGCCCTCACACTAAGTAACTTTGCACCTAACCTTTACCAGGTAAAGGTTAGACATATAGGTGACTTATAAGTTACTTAAGTGCAGTGTAAAATGGCTGTGAAATAACGTGGACGTTATTTCACTCAGGCTGCAGTGGCAGGCCTGTGTAAGAATTGTCAGAGCTCCCTATGGGTGGCAAAAGAAATGCTGCAGCCCATAGGGATCTCCTGGAACCCCAATACCCTGGGTACCTCAGTACCATATACTAGGGAATTATAAGGGTGTTCCAGTAAGCCAATGTAAATTGGTAAAAATGGTCACTAGCCTGTCAGTGACAATTTGGAAAGAAATGAGAGAGCATAACCACTGAGGTTCTGGTTAGCAGAGCCTCAGTGAGACAGTTAGTCACTACACAGGTAACACATTCAGGCACACTTATGAGCACTGGGGCCCTGGGTTACCAGGGTCCCAGTGACACATACAACTAAAACAACATATATACAGTGAAAAATGGGGGTAACATGCTAGGCAAGATGGTACTTTCCTACACCATGTCTGCTAGGAATGGAACCATGGTCTTCTGTAACTTACCACTTTTCTTAACAACTAGGATGTTCAAAGTTGTCTCTCAGCACTCTCTGAGAGTCCGAACTGAACTTTGGCAGGTGTGACTGTGAACTTCCAGATGCCACCCTCCTAAATGAAGACAGTTAGTTCCCCATGCCAGTGTCTGGCTCACCAAAGCAGGATTCCATCTAAGGTCTTGCATAAACATATACAATCTATAAAACGGATTGCACAATGTATGAACATGCTCAATGACGTCACTCTAATAGTATTCTACTGAGGCTCTTTTTTTACTTTGACATAACCCACCTCCCAATGCCCACATGTCTCAAAATAACACGAGCTGTCTACATGTTGGTAGAGGTGTGAACCTTCAAGGTAACCAACTGATAGTGTTTCATTAAATACCTCGGTATGTTTTACAGTGATGATAGTAAAAGCCTTCTGATTTGAGTGAAATCAAGTCATAAGGTCTTAGACTGAGTGTAATTAGAATTCACATCTCACCACACATGCTGGAATTGAGACACACCCCACTACAACTTTCACCACATTTGTATTGCCTATAAACTTTGTGGGGAAGATGAAAAACTCTGTGGGTACTTTTTAGGACAACTGTCAAAGAATAGTAAGTAATGAAGCACAAATAATTGGGTTATGTGCCCCCTAAAAGAATCAAAAACATACAATCCTCAAAAAAGTATATTTCTCTCCTTACAGACAGTGGTTGCAACAGGAATATCATATGCCTGCAATTTTGAACAACGATTTGGAGTAGATATAGTCGGAACTATCGAAAGGGGGTAAGTGCACACACAATTTTTTTTTCTTCATAGTGCATATAGTTTACATTCAATGTATCCTTTTGAGAATATCACACAGAAATACGGTCATTGGTGCCCCGCTCGATCACTTGAGTGCCTCGATAAACATCTTTTAATGTGGATAAATGCCTATCAATCCACTGGGTCAGTTTCAATCTGGTCTAGTATTGAGCTATTGAGTCTGTCATTACTATCACATTATTTGCAGAGCCTGCTTGGAAGTTAGATGATTCCAGGCTCTTGAACCCATCAGACTTCATGAATCACAGTTCCTTAGGCTTGTTGCCCTAGGCTTCAGCTCCTCGAGAGGGGGAGTGAGGGCTATTTAATTATCCACATCATTACTGCTTACAATGTAAAAGAAATATTGCCGGGGCCCAGGGTTTTGCTCAGAAGCCCACTGCCAGTGCTATAAAATGTTGATGTGCCAAGTACCAAGGACACATAGGCGGTCATTCTGACCGCGGCGGGCGGCGGTCGCCGCCCGCCATGCGGTTACCGCCGAATGACCGCCCCGCGGTCAAAAGACCGCGGCGGCCATTCCAACTTTCCCGCTGGGCCGGTGGCCGACCGCCAAAAGGCTGCCCGCCGGCCCAGCGGGAAAGCCCCTGCAACGAGGAAGCCGGCTCCGAATGGAGCCGGCGGAGTTGCAGGGGTGCGACGGGTGCAGTGGCACCCGTCGCGATTTTCACTGTCTGCTAAGCAGACAGTGAAAATATGTATGGGGCCCTGTGAGGGGGCCCCTGCACTGCCCATGCCAGTGGCATGGGCAGTGCAGGGGCCCCCAGGGGCCCCACGACACCCGTTCCCGCCATCCTGGTTCTGGCGGTGAAGACCGCCAGAAACAGGCTGGCGGGAAGGGGGTCGGAATCCCCGTGGCGGCGCTGCTTGAGGATTGCCTGGGCCAGGGGAAAACCGGCGGGAAACCGCTGGTTCCCCTTTTCTGACCGCGGCTTTACCGCCGCGGTCATAATAGCCCAGGAAGCACCGCCAGCCTGTTGGCGGTGCTTCCGCTGCCCTCCGCCATGGCGGTCATGGACCGCCAGGGTCGGAATGACCCCCATAGTCTAGATTCCACTACCAAGCAACCCCTGACCCCCTATCTCATTCCTGTAGGTTCCTGCTTTCTCACTTTGTCGTGTTTTTCCGCCTTTCTCTTCTTCCTTCTTTCACCTGTGTGCGTTTTTCACTCTCTTGCTCTGGGTCAAAGACTGATGAGGAAAAAAAAGGTGCCTGTCCCCAAAAATGCTTGCCCTCTACCACCTCATGCATCCCATACTATCCCGTGCCATGGGCTACCTCGTTTCCCGCATTCCAGTTCTCTCCAGTCCGCTGTGTAAAGAGCCACCCCAGCTCTCCAATACTTTGTTGCTAACAGAGGTTAAAGGGGTTGGGTTTGTTACAGCGAGGAAAAAAAGAGGAGTGGCGTTGACCCCAGCGGCAGCTCCGTAGTACCCACTCCAAGTGTGTGCGTGTTCATTCAGCGCTCCCCCCGACGACCGCCCAGCCGCCCTCTACACGTTGCACTGACTAAATAAACAATGTATTACTGTATATTGTTTTTATCTTAGTTAAAAAGCTCTCCTTGTCAAAAATTGTTATCAATAGCTAAGCAGCTTCAGAAAGCTTGCTTGTCCTTCCATACACAGCACCTGCGAAAAGCAGTGACAAGCAGCTCGCCCTCAAAAGATGACGCTCAGCTAAGAGGCACGTCCTAAACAACAGAAAAGGGAAGGAAATGCAAGCGTCATTTTACAAACTACGATACAAGCATTGATGTACTGAAAATTAGGTAGTTAATCAAAGGTTATGGAAATGCGGGCTGGAGCACGCCCCGCCTCCATCTTTTCTAGACAGAGCTCTTTCGAACGCTGCCAATATTTTTATAGCGAAAGTAATGGTTTTTAACCCACATCGTGCATAATACACCACAGATTCATAAAATGTAATATGTAACAAAAGATTACATATACCCAAGGTCGGGACTGAAAGATGGGCACTGTTTGCTGTTGTGAGTAGCATATAAAACTATTAATAGCAGTCACAATCATAACAACTCAAGATGGTGCCCATGTTTTCCAAACCAAAAGCGCGAGTCTGGTCTCCGCTTCCCAACATAGGCATCAGTCAGAGTTAAGTGAAACACATATAGAGACTAAGAGAGAGGAGGTGCAGATAATCTCGAATTACTTTAAAAACCGTCTCGCATTAAACATAGATTGTTAATACCACAGTCTACTGTTCAACCTAAAGCAGCAGGTCGTGCCCAGCAAACAGCTAGAACAGGGTGATCACAGCACTTCAAGGCATACATGAAGGTGCAGAGAGTAAGTCAGGGAGTATGGAAAAGGAAAAAAGAGCATTATTGTAGAGCATAATTGCAGACATTATTGTGATTTACACATTTTAACATAACAGCTGCAGGATTGTCTTCAAAGCTAAAGTACCCTCATCAGCACGTTCTAAATTAAAGGTCCTTTTTACAGATATCAAGCACCAATTACGCCGAATAGCAAAGTCTTTACAGAATGCATTGCTGATGGGTTTTCTATTGGAATTGTTGGATTTGCTGTAGCCTTCTCCGTGGCAAAAGTATATTCAATAAAGCACGATTATGTCATAGATGGTAACCAGGTAAGGCCATGCTTGCATTACAAATGTAATACTTTTAATATTTCATATGTTGGGAGTTATCGGGTGGCATTCTCAATAACAAATGCATATAGCTGTCACCGTGATTTTTCAGCACTAGGATAAATTGATAATTAGTGGGAAAGGAAAAGCGAGGATGCAGAGAAAGACGGGGAAGAAAAGGAAAACGAGAGAACAGGGGAGACTTTGGGCAGAGGAAGAACATCAAAACAGAAAAGGTGCAGAGTACTAGATATAGGAATCAAGGGCCAGATGTAGCAAAGGGTTTCCCCCATTCTGTGTCAATGGGAAAATGTGTTCGTACATATGGCCCCAAGTGAGAAAGAGAAAAAGTGAGAGAAAGAGATCGGGCGGAGAAAGAGAGAGAAAATTAGAAATAGGAAATGGGTAGAGAGAAAAAAGAAAAAGAGTGAGAGGATGAAAAGCTGAAAGAGTCTTGGTGTATTCAAGGCAGGAAAACTACTAGTAGTAGTCAAAACATTTCTACACAAAAAGGCTCTGATAAGTACTGACCTGGGGAACAAGGGCAGTGCAGAAGCACACAACCTTGATCTGCAGTCAAAGGTCACACAGATAAAAACAGATGCTGTCACAAGGCTAATGTAATTCTACAAAATCCTAAACAGGAATTACACATTAGAAGCATAACTGATCACAGTCAAAAGTCTGAAACAACTGTTAGGAAATGAACCAGAAATACCCTGAATACAAGGACATACAAGGAAAAACAACCCAAATAAACTAATCTGGTGACTAATAACCCATGTTGTATGTGTTTGTCTCAGTGCTGAAATGCATGGTCATGACAATATCATGATAATATCTTATTATACAAAGGTTGGAAATGTCACATAAATTCAAGGAACAATAATGTATTCATTCTTTGGGTGTATGTTCGAAATAAGGTGTTATTACCAATAAACAGAAAGTACCTACTGCTGGTCCTGATTAAAGAACTGAGTCTCGGGGCCTCTAGATTCTGTCAGTGATGACAACTGGAGGTGCTTGGCCATAGGGCTGCACTATATAAACCTAGTGCTTAACTTTTGTAGGTGGTTGGCATAGCACTCATTTCTGAGAACCCGGACTTTTTTCTATCAGGTTTTGACTCGGAGCAAGCGAAGGGCAGAAAAGGGAAATAGGAAGAGGAGGAAAAAGCTAGGAAACAGTCACGAACGTAGAAGGTGGATGTAAAAGAACCTGCATGAATAAGATGAAGAGATCGGAATTGTAGGATGGATAATGAATGAGCTATCAGGTGGAAACAGGCCTAGGTGGCTTGTGTTTGGCAAAACTGGCATTATGCAGCACCCGTGTCAAACTCCGATTACAAAAAAAAACTTTGGGGCTGTGCATTCTTTTTTTCCAAACCGAAGTGCTTTTTAAGTTGTCTGATTATTGATAAGTATAATTGTTATTCTGTGATTCTCTCTAATGAGATATGTGCTTTATTTGAATTGCAGGAGCTGATCGCGTTTGGGGTCAGCAACATATTCTGTGGGGGCTTCCGAGGATTTGCTGCAGCCACTTCGCTGTCTAGGTCAGCTGTTCAGGAAAGCACAGGCGGTAAATCACAGGTAGAAAACACAGCTTTTTTATATCAATGGTGTATACCTTCATGGAAATGAGAATTCAAAAATAATTCAAGGTGGAATTAACCATGTATTGATACAACTATTAACTGTCTACAATACAAGGCAGAGAAAGATGGTTCTTTCAGTTGTAAGGTGGTATATTCTAGAGATCACAATAACACGGAGATAAGGTCAACAATGAATATGTGGATTCACAGAAGCCGTTCCAAAACACCCCTCCTGTTTAGTATTCTTACATTCCAGCCTTATCAGGAAATTAATGCTTGGAGATCAATGTGGCTGAGTGAATGACCACCAATGAAGTGCAAAGGATGTTGCAGTAAATTTAAGCTTTCAGCGGGATGGAGGGATGGCTTCTCTGAAGCCTGGGGTCTTGTGGTGATGCTGGACTTACAGTGATATTAATCATTCATCAGCAGGGTGTTCAAAGTGTAGGATGCTTCCCAGGTAAATGCTCCCAACATTTAACTGCAAATATGTGTCGTATCCTAGGCAGGATATGAACTCTTTGTGCTTTTATCAAAGCATACGATCATGATCTGTAAAAAATAAATATTTAGACAAAAGCAAAACGTTTCCCCTGAACAGCAAGGCTGGCTTAGTGTGATAATAAAGAACAAGCCTAGCAGGTAAAATGAAATTGTTAACATTCTTTGCCCCCATAAAGTCCTATAGCAAGATGGGGCAAGGAAATTTAATAGGGTGGTGTGTTAGGTCACACAACAAATCTTGTCAGGAGGAAGTTCCATGTTCTTGTGAAGCATATAAAGGCCAGTCTGGTAGCCTTAAACTCGGAATATATCCAGACTGCTAATCTCATTTCAGGCACAAACTCCTAGTAGTGCTTGACATAAGTTAACAAGTCAAGCAAAAATTTGTCCAGAAGCATGAGTTTGGGCAGATGATTTGTAGCAGGAAACCCCTGTTGCAATTTGCAGGGGAACAGTGTGTTAAATGCAAGTTTGCATACCCCAGAAGAGGTGAATTTATTACCAGTTTGTACATAATCACCCATTTTGATGTGTCAGTACTTAATAATAGGTGTTTATGAGTACTGATTAATGGCAACGCCGTTCTTCTGAACTACCATCCTAATGAACCACGCTTAGGTTGAAAATAGTAAGGAGGAAGATTGAGCCCTGAGGAAGTACTTGTGTAAGTGGTAGAGGAGCGGAATTAAAGGAATCAGTCTTTGTGAAGATGGAAACATTTTCAGGTCTTTTTAGCTAGATTCTCTCATGGGGATATGGAGTAAGGTGCACACTGTATCAAAGTACAAAGAGGCACCTGTTGGCAACTCTTTCCAAACATCCTGCACATTAGCCCTCACAAGGATCTATGATATCAGTGCAAGCTTTGTAAGGCGCTTAGTGACTTTACTGGGTGATATTTTTAAGATGGTAATGTAATATGCATCTACGAATCATTGTGTGAAGTTGTGGAAGACGTGAACTGGAAAGAGTCTTTGACTTTTTGATTTGTTACATAGGAAGTCAGTACATCATCCACCCATATCAGATGGGATCAAACGGAGTAGTAGATATCAGAACCATATCAGAGTAAAGAATGTGAAGCTGCATGTGTTTCCGCTTCTTGAATGCAACTGTGTACTCTTTCAGATTGCAGGACTCATCTCTGCTCTAATCGTGATGATTGTCACTTTGGCCATCGGATTCCTGATTGCACCTTTACAAAAGGTACATGTTCTTTAATATATCTTTTTTGTACCTTTCCCTCTGGATTGTTCTCGTAGTTTCTGTTTCCTGTAGCTTTAATGTTGTTGTTCAGTGTGACATTTAACGAGGTTGTATGACTTAAATGGGCTGAGTCAGCCCTTGTGGGTGCATAATGTGACAAACTTTTGTTTTCAGAGTTGTCTCAAACACAAACATTAAGAGGAAGCCACTGACAGGATTGGAGTGAGAGAGCAATTAGAAGCTTATGTTGTGTTTTGATACCAGAGCTGAAAGAGTGCTTCCAACACAAAAAGTGTATTTTTCGCCACATGAATGTTTGAATTGTGAAGAATTTACATTTCTCAGAATTAACCCTTACTGGGCTCTCAGTCAATACATTTGTGTCATTGAGTTAGTCTAAAAGTATATTCTAAAAAACACATGGCCTGATTCAGTGTCTGGCGGTAACTGAAAGACCTCCAAATTGTGTGGGAAACTCTAAATACCTGATGAAACACACTAGCTGAATTTCCTTCAAAATACTATCCCTAAAGTGGAGGAAATCCAGCTTGTGGACTCTACTCTGTATTTGGAGTTTCCCCCTGAAATTAGCTTCTTTTGTGTTACTATCAAACTCTAAACGAGGCCCAGAATATTATCACATTTTTAAGTATAAATAGTTTGACATTTTGCATTTGTTCTGCTATGGATGGCTCCTTCACTACCGCATACATATGATGTCTGAATTGTAGGTTAGTCTCTGGGAAATTTAAGACTGTCATTCACAGGGCCAGACACACTGAGCCAATTCACTAAGACAGTTGCAAATCTATGCCCATAAATCTACAACTTTGTGTCCGTTGAGATTTACGACTTTCTACTAATCAGAACATCTTGCCTGGCAGTGCCTGGAAACCTGCTGCAGGAGTGATCATAGAACACTTTCTAAAAAAAATTCTCTTTGCTTTGGTGGAAGCATTTCCCAAACATGTAATAAGTTGTACCATGGTACATTTAGGCCCGTTGAAATACCACCACCTTTGTGCAATGGCACAATTTATTTTCTTTTTTCTGCTTCACAAGAATAAAATGTTGTCTCACGGAGAAACCTCATTCCATAAATCCCAACGAATATTGTGAGTGTATTCATCCCCTTCCCACCCTGGAAAGGGATTTATTCCCACAATTTAAAGGAGTGCATCTCCAGCCATTTCCTCGATTGAAGGGGTCAACAGCAGTTTAAAAACCTTTTCAGGGAAACCACACCATGGAAAGCCAACTTTCCATTGCTTAGTGGAATTTCCGTATGTGCAGTATTATAAAATCATAGAGTTTACAAGTGCAAGGCCAGCTTGTAAAATAGACACATACAAACGGTTTGGTGAATCATCCCCTTACGCATCTTCACTGATCTTAGTTGTCTCCCTTTGCAATCCCACTTTATTCACTGAACGCTTCGCTGAAGCTATTAGCCTCACGATGCACCATTTTAAACAAATGCTCCTATAAAAGGTACACATTCTACAAAAGATTAAACACTGCGGCCTTAAAAGTGTAGCGTCAGCTGGCACTACGCATTAAATAATTGTAACACACTCCTCGTGTTTGTTTTATCATGGCTGGGTGAGTAGATCAGCGGCTCGTTACCACGAGGCTCTCTTAACGCCTCTATCAGCCATCCCTGGCCACACCCTTGACCACACCTTTATTTATAATTACCGTCACATGACCACAGCATAGATTAACATTGGTAAAGCAAAAGGGGAGAAATACGGGGTTAAGGTACACTTCTACACCCCTCCAATCCCAACGCTATTAGTAGTGCCCAGCGACCAGTTACCTCACTGACGCGACACTACATTCCTCCTAAAAATTAAAATAGTACACATATATCACAAACGAAAAGGTCACACATCCACCAGGTGATCACGTAGCCTCACTGACGGGGCAGGATTGCTATGTAGGTTACATCTAGTGGCCTCAGACCTGCCTGGACCGGCATCTTGGCTCATGTCACTAAAAGGCATAGCATCTTGAGCGGTGACTGGTGCGACACACTCCCCTGTCCCGGGACTGGGCACGTCATCGTCTTCACCATCATGTACCGACGACAGATCATCTGTTGGTGATGGAAGGCCAGACACCTGATGGGTGTCCGTTGAGGAGTGAAATCTCTTAAATAGAGACACGTTGCGTGTTACAACATCGGTGCCACGTTGAGCCACCACTGAAGATCCATTCAGCCGAATGATCGTCCATGGAACAGGATCAAAAGGCATGCGAAATTTGCTGCCAGGAGACAGTTATTTTAGCAACACTTGATCGCCGACTTTGAGATCTGACGGACGAGTCCATCATCGGCGACTGGTATAGCGGTTCGTAGCTCTTGGGCCTGATCAGAGTCAATGGCGTTGGGGACCCAGGATCGGTGATGTGGTATGGAATCAACCACTGCTCGTCCAAACACCACATGCCCAGGGGCCCGACTCGTGGTGGAGTGAGGGGTCTGGTGGTAGTTCCTCAAAAAAAATACACTACATATTCACTGGGCTGACCGCTAGCAAGGGCAATGCGTATTACCTAGTTTAAAGTTCTCATGAAGCGCTCAACTTCACCTTTGGCCTGGTGCCACCTTGGGGTTATCCGTTGATGTCGGATGCCAGCACTTTCAAAGTATCCCTCCAATTTGCGACTCTGAAAAGGTGGGCCATTGTCAGTCTTGATTTCCAAGACTAGACCATGAGTAGCCATGATCTTCTCAATGTGCGGAATTACCACCTCAGCAGTGAGAGTAGGGATGATCTCTACTTCAGGGTATTTTGAAAAGTCATCACCATGAACATGGTATGCTGGCCATCTGGGAGGCTCCCAAAGTCCAGACTGGCCAATGCCCAGGGTGATTTGGGACTGGGCTCGTTCTCAACAGAGGTCAGTCGACTAGGTTTTCCAGAGCCTTGGCACCACTCACAGGACCTCACCACGCCTTCCACTTGTTCATCCATTAGTGGAAACCATACCTTGGATCTCAGGCGACTTTTGGTCTTGACCATGCCTTGGTGACTATTATGAGCAAGTTGTACAACTCGGAATGTGAGGGATGACGGGATTACTAGCCGGCGTCCTCTGAGGAGACACCCATCGGCATCCACAGTCAGCTCATCCCTTACATGGTACAAACTTCCCAGGATGCTCTAGGAGGCGGACGTCAGGGTCACTAACTGCTTCTTCACCAAGAACCACTGATTGTTCTGGATGGCTTTCAATGCCTTTTGAAGGCATTCATCACAGGCTGTTGCTTGGACTATCTCATCCGCAGACAGGGGTAGTGGTCTGGACCTGTCGGAGATATACTTAACATATTCTTTTGTCTCATCCGCTTCACAGATTTCACTGTCTGAGGCTGCTCTGGAATGTCTTGGCAGATAATCTGCGGGATTATCTGGCCCCGGACAATACTCCATCTGACACCCGTAGTCCTGCAACTGGAGCATCCATTTTTCGATTCAGGGATGGGGTTTTGATGCTGTGCCATTGAATAGGTGTATGAGGGGTTTATGGTCGCTGGTAACTAGGAATGGGCAGCCATAAACATAAATGTGGAAATGTTTGCACCCCAGTGCACTGCGATTGCTTCCTTTTCTATTTGCGAGTATCTTTGCTCAGTTTCAGTTAAAGATCTACTTGCAAAAGCTACTGGGAACCAGTCATCACTTTTTTGCTTCTGATCAGTACTGCACCTAGCCCTTTTGGTCCGGCGTCGACAGCGACTTTGGTTTCTTTACTCAGGTGAAAGTATCTTAGAGTTGTGTCACTGGACAGGGCATTCTTGATAGCTTCAAATGCTGTCTGTTGGATTGAACCCCAGGTCCATGGTTGTGACGATTTGGTCAGGTTTCGAAGAAGTTGATTAAGAGATGATAAGTCTTTGATGAACCGGCCACAGTTGTTCACCATGCCTAAAAAACATCTGACCTCTGTCAGGTGGGGGGGTGCATCTTTGACATCTCGCACCTTAGCTGGGTCAGGCACTACTCCGTCAGCTGAAAATACGCAACTGAAGAATTGTATTCGGTCTGTCGGGAACTCGCACTTTCAGGTGCAGGGTCAAATCTGATTCTTGGATCCTGTGTAGTACATTCCTGAGCCATGAGTGGTGTTCCGTTATCGTCAGTGTGTGAATCACAATGTCATGTCTGGCATTGATTGTGCCTGGCAAGTCTGCTAATAGTTCATGTATTACATTTTGAAACACCTCAGCTGCACTGGAGAGCCCGAAGTTTAAATGCTTATATCGCCTCAAACCCACATGTGTGGAGAACGTTGTGATAGAGCGTGATTCCTTACCCAATGCCAACTGGTGGTATCCCGACCGTAGGTCGAGCTTTGAAAACCAGAAAGACCCACTGAGCTCACTTATTATGTTGTCTAACGTGGGTGTTAGGTGTCTTTCTCGTTTGATGGCAACCTTGGAAAGGCGCCTATCCGCACAGATCACGGGCAGACAGTGTCTCCGCCTGGTCCACTTCTGAGCCCCTCCAATCCCAATGCTATTGGTAGTGCCCAGCAACCAGTTACCTCACTGGCGCAGCACTACAAAAAGGACTACATATCTCCCTTCACTGAGTTATTAAAAAAATACCACGCCATTTTAACTGACAAGTCTGTTGCTCAGTATTGCGTCTGGAGTGATGGTGTAGCTAAAGTGATTTAGGCCGAAATAGGAACTAATGCACCTGTTTGTTTTCTACAATCGAAAATCAAGATATTGAAATTACAGACTCAACAGAAGTAGATGTTATCCTAGATTGGTACTGCAACAGGCTGTGGAATGGGTGGAGCCAAATGATATTTAAATCAAGAATATTATTTTGCTATTGTTATTATTTTTATTATTATTTTTATTCTTATCATTATTATTATTAATATTATTATTATTGTTACATTACTTCATTCTGATTGAACCAGGTCCAATACCTAGGTTACCAAAGTATTCACAGGATAGTTGTAGCCAAAGTAGGTCCCCAAAGATAAGCAGTATTACATGAAAACGATCCAATCATTTACAAAACTATCTGTGTTTGATCACTACTTTCTTTCAGAATTCTGCATTCTCATTCAAAGTCATAATAAGGAGATAAACAGACACCAACATCCCTAAACTCTTTTTCTCACTTATGGTTTTAGTAATTACATGTTTCTAATCTAAATAAAATGCATGTCTCCCTACTCTTTTCATTTTAGGAATTTCCAGATGTTTTGTTCTGTTGTTTCTCTTTGTACCTATGTCAAAAGGCCTGTTTGAACAGTGAGAGAAACAAAAGGTTCAACAGAGTTTCAAGTGGAAAAGTATTATCATTCCTAGGTTCTCATTGATTTCGTCCGTTTCATCACAAGTGAGGTGAATACACCTCGGTTGACAGAAAATAAGAACAGAAGCATGCTATATACTCAATACTGACCCAGCATTCCTCCTGAACTATCAAGCCTCTCCATTTGATGGCCGGTCATCCGGAAAGGAGGGAGGGGCGTGATGAATGGGACGAGGACAACAGGACCAGGAGTAAGGAAGATTTTTAGTAAGTAATGAAACGTTACCCTTGTCCCCCTTGTCCTCATCCCCTTCTTTACAAGGGAAGAATACCCAAGCAGCATACAGTGGCCTCAATATGCAAATGGAAGAAAAATCAATACAGAGATGCCCTCATGTTACTGCAGCACCTCAACACTGATTTATTCAACAGATTAGTGTCAGCACATCAATACTCAACTGAAAGCAACACACCCATTGCAAAACTGGCGCTTCGTGCTATGCATTCTGCAATTGATAATGTTTAACAAAAGTGTTCAGAGAAGCCCAAGAGACTGCTCAACAAATGTAAGCAATGGAAACCCACTTCAATTCATCTGAGGTGTCCGAAACCACATGGGTGGACCTACCCTGAACTAAGGCTGGAGGAGGAACCCCTTATAACGAATAATCCAACGAGATCAACTGTTTGGTTCACCAACTGATTGACAAAGAGGAAGTCTTATCACCCTTAGAGGAATCTCCAAAAAAACAAACAAGTAGTCAGGTTTTCATAAAGGAATAGTACTGTCCAAATAAACCAAAACGGCCCTCTTGACCAACAACTGCCATTGAAATTCAGCTTCAGAAACGCCTTCAAGAAGCAACACAGGAAGGATTATCTCTTGATCTTTGTGAAACTAAGAAGAGACTTTAGGAACAATAGAAGGGTCAAGACGTAGGACCACGCCATCCTCAAAAAAGGTCAAGAAAGGTTCCCTTGCCATAAGAGCCCCCATTCTCTAATGCACTGTGCAGATGTGATTGCCACCAAAAACACCACCTTAAGGGTCACAAACTTGATACCCTTAGTTTCCAAAGGCTCAAAGGGCTGAGAGACCAATGCCTTTAATACCAGGGGCATATCCCATAGGGCAGTGGTTCCCAATCTGTGCGCCGCGGCTCCCTGGTGCGCCGTGAAAACTAGCCAGGGGCGCCGCACACAGTCTGGAAACCACTCGGAGATGCTTTGAATCGGTAGCTTTCCATTGTGGTATTGTAAACAGAACACCCTGCATTAATTACTGTGACCAGCGGAGGGCGCCAAGTACCATTAATAATATCCCTAAGACAAAAGAACAAAAATAGTTTCCAATAAATGATTTCAGCAACCTAACGATAGAATAAAGAAGACAAACTGTAAATAGTGTATGTACAGGTAAATAGAGACAGACATGAGACTCCAGAGCGCCCAGCCTCTGTGACAAATCTGAATGTGGGAACAATGAAACCAGAGTTCATTTCTCTGGCACTGACAAAGCAAGACGGATACCAGAAAGACATAATGTATGAAGGTGTCTGAGAAGAAAAGAGAATATCCAAGAAAAACTGAAAAATAATAACTGACCCATTCTAGCACAGGAAGGAGATGTCAGAAGCAGCTGCCAGATGGGTTACATCCTTTCACCAGTTTTGTCAAAGGAGGAGATGTGGCCTAGCAGTTAGAGCTGTTGATTTTAGAACTGGGGAACCAGGCTGGAGTCCTGGCGTCAGCTACCATCCTTTGATTCTGTGCAAATTACCTAATCTCATCAGTGCTTATTTAAAAATAAAGCCTGACCCTATGTAGTGTCATCTGGTGCTCTTCTAAAGCTCTCTAATGCCCTCATCAGTTTCATCCCAATTATTTTCCAGGCTAAAAATGGTAGTACTCCCGAGGCTGGGATTACGTTCCCCCACCCGCCAAAAAAAGTAACATAATGGGGAGCCGTGGCCAACACGGCCAATAGGTCAAAGGAGCCGGGGATCGAAAAAGTTTGGGAACCACTGCCATAGGGGAAACAAAGGTTTCACCAAATGTCTGAAAAGGGAAAAGGCTATACCACAACCAGGCCACCAGATCCTCTGCATCTGACAAATTTCCCCTAGGATCCCAGAAAGCCTGAATAGCCACCTACTGGGCACGCAAAGGAAAAACTGCAAGGTGCTTCTTGAAACCTTCCCATGAAAACTACAGGACAAAATTCAAATGGCACTCTAAAGGAGAGAACTGCTGAGGCATACACAGTATGCATGTACAAAACAGCTCCAATGACAATAATAAGATTTCAACATGACTGTTTGAGAAATTTGAATAGCCTCAGCTAAATGCCGGAGAAGGTCTTTCTGCTACAAAACCCTCCTCTCAATTTCAACACCAAGAGACAAAGTCTCAGAAAGGGGAAAGACATGAGAGGGAAGAGATGACACAGGATCATCCATGAACCTTGAATTGCTAGGGGTTTAAGCACAGAAACCATGATCACCTGGGCCAAAACAGACCACCACCTCACTGGTTTCTATAGCCTGACCAACAACTTGGAAATCAGAGGAAGGAGCAGGAAGGCATACAACAGATGATCCGGCCAAGGAATCCACCCCTCAAAATCCCACCTCAGGAACTCTGGCATACAATCTTGGAATCTGAGCATTTTACCAGGAAGGAAACAGGTCAAGGAATGGAATACTAAACCAATCGCACAGCTGAAGGAAGACTGGGCTAGTCGACAAAATTTCCTGGGAGGAGGGAACATGTAGCTGAGGGAATCCAACACCCCTTTGTTCACCCCTCTGAAATGGACCACCACCAATGACAGCAAGTGAACCTCTATCCAATGGAAAAGATAAGTCATTACTGCATTAAAGAAGCTTGTCCTGGTCCCACCCCACTATTGTCCGATCTCACCATGAGATGGCATCCCACCAAATATTGGCACAACCTGAATACAGCTCTGTAAACAGTGGGAAGTTCCCTTCAGCTGGAACACTACCTACAGTCCTGCCCAGTCCATTTTTCTTGAAGAGACAGAGAACCTAGTGTGCCCCCCACTCCCCAATGCACTGGCATCTGGCATCAGAACCTTTATGAGATCCAGCTGAGTAGTAACTCCACTTATCAGAGAGTCTGGCAGAGTCCACCACACCAACGCCTTCCATACCTCTTGTGTCACTGGGATCTGGTCTGCCAAATCTTCAGATGTCAATCCCGAAAGGAATGCAAATGACTCCTGCGTGGGCAAAGATGAAACTGGGCCAAAGGATCCCTGAACACTGCTGCAGCCATATGCCCTTGAGGCTTCAATGATTGCCGCAGGCGGAGACACTGTCTGCCCATGACCTTCAAAGCCAAGGACCTCCGTTGCATTCTTCCATTGTTTTCTGTCAGACGAGGTTGAGTCACCTCACTTGTGATGAATGGGATGAGAACAAAAGCACCAGGAGTAATGAAGATTACTGGTAAGAGACATTAATAAATGTTTTAATGCTAGTAACCTTTGGAGGTGTAGAGCAGGCTACTGCTCACTAAATGTCAATTTGCAAGTGTCTTTAAATCTCTCAAGGCAGATTCTGCTCATGCTGGATGAGGTGTCCTGAGAATCAGCAGTAGCTATTCACTGAGATTTGATGCATTGCAGCAGAAGGCACTGTGCTCCACTACAATAAACAAGAAGAGGCCTGCATGGCCTTAGATAAAGTTCCTTCAGATGAAAGTAGAACTGCCAAAATTGATTAAGCTGATTACTCACTCCTCTAATGCCAAGGTCACTGTTCTTTGTGCATCTTTCAACGGTTCCTCTGTGCTGTGCACCATCTTGTGACAGCTTCGCTGCACAGTAAGATCCTGTGTCACTGAGTATGATATTGTAGCCACACAGCACACCACACTCATTTCACAGGCTCATGATACACAGCGCAACCTATTATTATGGATGTAATGGAAAATACACCATAGACCTTTCACACTTATTTTTTCATATTTACCTTTTTTAGGCTACAACATTGTGCACACCTCCATATTCTTATTTTGTAGGACATTTAGGAAGTTGTAGCAATTTTGTTTTACATTTTTTTCTCTTTCAAACTCAGATTGTGAAACCTGGTCTTTTTTCTCCAATTATAACCTACTTTAATAATTTTAAACATGATAAAATTGAATTAGAGTTTTAGCGCCTACTTGTTCAACCAAAATTTATTTTGGCTACAAGATTATTCCCATAACAAATTGATCTGTTAAGTGAGGCCTTTAAATGTATATTGTCACAACTATTATTTCTATTGGTTAATACATTTTATTGTAATGCACCATGCCATCCTTTAGTAATTGACAAACCTCAGCGGAATCTACAGTACTAAACAAATAGGTTTGTTCTGGTTTTGCTAAAGTTCTTCCAAAGCATTCTGGTACTTTGCTGCACCTTTGTCTTGCACTTATTTCTTAAAAACATGAGCCAGGTGGCAGGTACTACTGGTGCTTCTCTAAAAACTATTAGCAATCATATCAACTGATTCACTTATTGCTGAGCAATTCATTATTCTTTTCAACTGTATTAAAAGTGTTGTGAAGCAAAAGCAGATCAGATCGTAAACAACAAAATTAAGATTACTACTAATGATTTTTCTCTATCTTTAGTCGGTGTTGTCGGCGTTAGTTCTGGTCAACTTGAAAGGGATGCTGATGCAATTCACTGAAATTCCAGTTTTATGGAAAAAGGACAGAGTTGACTGTGTGAGTACCTGACTTCGTTTTCAATTTGCTGCACTACATCTTACTTTCTCTCCATTATTCTCTATGAATCAGGATCAGCTAGAGATCTACGCTTATGCTTTTTACATACTGGCTTCCTCTCTCTGGAGATTGTAAGCTCCCAATATTGAATAATATCCGTCTGAGTAAGGAATATTCACTTACCAGAAATTCATATCCAAATCATCGAGGACCACACTATCTTGTGTGTGTGTGTAAATGTGGAGTTCCTAATAGTAAATCTATACTTTCTTATATACACATACCTGTTGCTATTTTGGTCCTCAATATTTTGGCAACAATATTCCTGTAAATCGATATTCCTCTCTCTATATTTTGAACCTACATTCATTTTGAAAGCTGCCGAAAGTATGTCTGTCCTCTAAATAGTTTGAATAGTTGTTCATTTGCTCAGAAGACCAATGTTTTTCACTCGTAGAGCTAAGAAACCCTCCGAGGTGTACATGTGCCTTAGGAATAACATTGGAAATGAAGCCCTTGCTAGTTTACAGGTATCTGAGGGGACCATAAGGTGTGATTTTGGTAGACTGATACCCCTCAGAAGACATGTGATAAACAGTTGCAGTCTAGATTTGCAGTGGATTTGCTGAGATGTTTAGGGTGGGGGGTTAGGGGGTCACCGCTCTTCTTCACTACATGACTGACCCAACAGAGCCTAATCTCTGCAAACCTGTAATGAGGGCACTCCTGCAGGCCTCTCACTTTTGCTCCTGGGTTTTCCCTAGAAATACTGTGACAGCATTTATTGGGTTATGTCATTGGGTTCCTCAGCATCTCTCCCAGACGGCTCAAGATTGAGTATGGCTGACTGCACACAGTCTTGGTGATTATTCATCTCTTAATTTGTGGGGATTATGCAGAGCATAATCAATCACTGCCTGTATCCAAGGCATGCCATATCTGTTGCTCCTGGTTGACTGCCATCACAGTCATAGGCTTAGAGAACAATGATAGGAAAAAAGCACCACTCTAGTCACTCATGCATTAACAATCACAGCACTTTCACACAGGCCACCCTTTAATTCATCACTTGCCCAACCAAGTACTCTCCCAGGATGTGACATGCTGCCCTCCAGCTCATGCACTTGCCAGCAGTATGAGGTGCAATATAACTGCAATTACCAATTGCTCTAGCAAGTTATATGTGTAGTGACTTTAAACTGTACATTGTTGTCACATGTGGTGTTTGTGGTGACGTTATATCGTGCATTTTGTCTGCAGATAGTGTGGGTCGTCACATGTATTGCTGCAATTCTACTTGGTCTTGATCTGGGACTTGCTGCTGGGGTAGGATTCGAGCTCCTGACTGTCGTGTTCCGCGCACAATTGTAAGTCCATGGCTGCTGAAACATGTGGCTCAATGCCTCCTCTTATTTGTACCTAAACCACACCACTGCCTTTATTAAGTAGTTCTTTGTAGTGGAGTATTAAGACCAAGAGCTAGAAGTAACCCGTCCTTATTACCATTATGCGGATTCTGGTTTCATGTTAAGTGAGAGGGTGTTAAAGATTACATTATAAAATGTCCTTCCTCTGTACGTTTAGTCGCTCAAAGTTTGCAGTCACAACCTCTTAACTCACACCTCTAATTTTCTACAATACTATGCCTAAACCTTTCTCGCCTCTTTTTCTATCTTTTTTCCTCAGTTCTTAGATTCTTTTGACTCCACAGATGCCCAGACTGCTCCATACAATCAGTTGGGAGGACACAGTGGTAGTAGAAGCTACACCAGTTATGTCCTCTGCTGCCCTTGACACTACCCTAGCTTCTCCTGGTCTCAGTGGTCTTGAGGGCAGAGAAAGGGTCCTTTAGGAGCCCTCTTTGGGGCGACTCTAAATGTCGTCTTTGTTTTCTGTAATTTTAATTCCTTGCTTTTCCCCTATACCTCCAACTGAAAACACGAGGCTCTTGAGGGGTGAAGGATCGGAGAAAAATTAAGACATTAGGTGTTGAAGGCTGCATGGTACCACTTCTGCTGGTGTGGTGAAGTGCATACACTGTACTCATATGGGTTAATCCTTCAAAAATGAATATCAGGGAACCTTGGACCATTCACATCGATTGAAGACAAATGGTAGCATCAGTGTTTGGTAATCCCTCATTTTGTATTTCTCTACACGTTATGCTTGCACAGCCAAGCTCCTTTATATGAATTTGTGAAACAACTGACAGCAGAGTACAAGCTAATTATTTTATAGGAAGGTAATTGATAAAAAATCCATGCCTAAAATTTTGGAAGTCTTTTGAATTTTGAGAAGGTTAATTAATTACATTCCTAAACATGCGAGAGTTACGCAATTGACAAAAAAAAACAAAAAAACAATAGGTTTGGTGGCAGATAGTGCTATTCACTTGATTTATGTTTTTCTATTCTGAGAGGAAAATGGTAGAATGAGAAGCCGATGGCCAACAGGGTTTATAAGAGTCCTAGTCATGGGGTAGGAGTAGAAGGGGGTCCCCGGAAAAAGATATATGGAAATGTCTTGGGGTTTAAGAGTACTTCCAAATCTCCTGCTCTAGAAGTCATATTTAAAAACTATGAAATTTCTGAATATGCTCTACTTCTAGGTTTATATTATTGAAGTTTCTTGGCATTCCAGAACACAAAAACATTTTTTTTAAAGGTTGGCCCCAGCGCAGAGTAACCTGTTAAATGAAATATAATACAGATGGAAAATTCTTTTCCCTGCAAATTCACAACTGATCACAGAGCAGTATTGAATCTGATTCTTGCCCTTAAACTACTTAGTAAGGTTTAAAAAGTGTGACTTCAAAGACTATCAAAAACTCATTCATAAAGGCATTTGCACGCATAAATTATACTTAGGTTCACAACTGGCTTGTGCTACACATATAAATTCATGTTTTATATTCTCAGTTCATGAATTTACATTGGCAATTGGATTTATTCACAAGAAATCTTACAATTGTGGGATAACATTATGTGAAAGCCAATCTGCTCACATGGGCGTGGAATGTGCATTCCAGGGTGAAGCTGTCTTACAAAGTTGGTGAACATCCACTAACTTGTGAGTTTGTGTGTGTGCCCTTGATATGGTTGGGGATTTACTCCTGTCAAATGTAAGTGTGAATCTGCATCCAGGGCAGCAATACGGCAGGAACATTCCCAAAATTATTTGGTGTGAAGGGGAAATGTTTTCTTGACATGGACAAATATGTTTCCTGTAGAGAAAAACGTTTTAAAGTGCAGGTTCACTTTTGTGTACATTTGCATTCCTGCAAATGTACACATATGTAAATGGTAAGGCATGTGAGAAACATGCAATTCACAAAATATTTCCCCACCTATTCCTACAAATGTGTGGTTCTTGTAGGTTCCTATCAAGAATTGCAAAATCATTTGTAAATTCCATGGTAGTCACATTTATTCCAAGTGTACAAGGAAACGTCCCACTACTTTTTGCGAACCGGGCCTTTATAACTTTAAGCTCAAAGGAGACCACAGGTTGGCCAGCAATTGACTTTTAACTCATTTCCACATCAAAGTTACCCCTCTAGATTACTACTATGTCTATAAGTTATATTTAGACCAAACGGAATATCCAGTTATCAAAATGATCTTCATCTTGTATCACACCTGCATTAAAACATGGGGATCCACTTTAAAATCCAGAAAATGGAAAGCTTGGAAAATCCACCCAATATCTTTGTTTGAAGTCTGACCAGAAACATTTTGCAGGCTACATTCGTTCAAATTGATTACATTGCTTCACTAAAATCTATGCACACTATTATTGTGATCTGTGACATTTTACCTAGACTACTTTACTAGAGATAAACATCAGTACTGTAATCAAGAATACAACCAATACATTTCAATCTGTGAAAAGTTAGTCTCCCAACGATATCACAAGTAGGTAGGCAGAAACAGCACATTCGCCAATTAACCCATCAACAACAACTTTGCCCCACTGCCAAAAAAACGATTACATTTTGTTTGTTTACTGCACTAAGGGTACCCCCTGGAGCTTCCACCCACCCCCCGCTGCTGTGGCTGCAGGAGCTAATGTTATGCCACTGAAGCCAGCAACATCACTCCTAACCCTATAATGAATTATAAATTAAACATTCTATGACAAAGACTTCAGGAAGTTCTTTCAAACCACTGGCCATGGTACCGCTAAATTCTGAGTAGGCACACATTACAAAGGGGTCAGATTATTGTACAACTTTGATTACCAATCCGCATTTTTGTTTGATCAAAGAGGAAATTGGTTCCTTTGAAAATATGACTCTGACCACATACCTCTTTGACTGTTTTAGAAAGGTTGTTCACAGCTCCCTTTCCCCCACAATCTTACTTCTGCTAAGGAAGAAGCAACATCAGGCAGTCTCAAAAATAGTAAACTGCATGGTAGAGGCTTTGCTCTTCGCTTGTGTATTCAAAACATCTTACATCCTTTTATGTGATAACAAACAATACCTCTGAATTGGCAGATTGAAAGACTAAATAAATCCCATTAGTTGGAGAGCTTTGGAATGAACAATTTTGCTCCTTGTCTGCCAAATATGGCCATGACATAATTTCCACAGTATTGAATTTCACAACTTTCCTAAGCTGAAAAGTAGTATCAATAAATGTAATATGCATAAAGGACCCCAGATTTAATTATGGCTACAGGAGACCTGGAACAGATGGAAGCAGTGCCTCTAGAATGCAAGTACTTAATGGCCCAATAGGAATCTAGGGCTAAATAACTCCTCACTGTTATCTCACTCAAAAGTCTGAAAGGTGAAGATTATTCTTCAAATTGAAGATCTTCTGTATAGCCAAATAGAGATTCTTCATTCACAATCAAATCCAATGCATAAGGCTGCTTTATTGAGATCAAGCAAATGTCTGAAATGTAGGATAGAGGAAACATAATTCATATGTTTTATGACTGTGAAAACCTGAATTCCTGAGATAAGATTAGCTCAGAACTGGATAGAATATTCAAATGAACACTCCATGGACCCTCCCTAGTCCTGAAAAGGTAAATGTGCAACAAATCTAAACTGGTGGTACTTAGATTCAAAATACTTCTGTTCGATTTGTGTTTTGCACAGTATATTAAATGGATCTTATGCAGTTAGAAAAAGGCAGAAGAACTGCCAGTACAAGTCTGCTATCCGTCAGTTACATGTCAATTTGGCAATATAATGGCGTGCCGCCATCGAATGAGGAGTATTATTTTAATTCAGCTTTGGAACAAGCTATGCATAAATCTGATGCTCAAAAAACCTCTAATTGTATTATTTGACCCACACAAAATCAAGGAATTCCCAGTTACGCAAAACACACTGTTGGACGCAGAATGGAACCTCTCCTACAGCTTTCCGTTCCGCACATAAACATCACCATTTTTATTCAGAGTGTGCTACCACCACAGTGGCAAACCCATTGCCATGGGACTTAATTGACTGTTTTCTTTACACCACTCTCTTAGTTCTCCTTCTTAGGGCAATGTCTAATTAAACTTTGTCACAACTTGTTCCACTTTTAAATCCAATCAGAAGTCCAAACCACATATGAGCTCACAACTACAACTTGCTGCGAGCTCACCTCCTCTTACTCTCAGTCTTAATGCTCATGCATTTTTCCAGTGTGACTTAATTATGTTGCTACAATGTTTAGTAAACAGAACCATGTAAGTAACCCTTACTAACAGAGGATATTTTCTTTACTGTTGTGTCGAAGGTGGGTTTGTTTGCTCTGTGAGTTGCCACTTTATATAAATCCATACTTGGAATCAACATCTAAACGTATCCCCCTTTAAATAAATAAAACCTGACAATTAAAAATACCCCAAAAGGATAAAGAAAATAACCGCTCAACACCGTCAATTTGAGGGGAGAATTACTTTCCCTCACCCTGTTCTAAAATATGTTGTGGATTGGATTTCTTGATTGCATTAATTTCACTTCGTTTTACCTTTTCTCTGGTATTTTTTGTGTTTTATTGGCACTTTTTTTTATCTTAGAGCTCCTGTTATATGTTACCTATGGCATTGTACTCCTTGTTAACATGTCCCAAAATATTTATATTGGGTGTTTTGTGTTCCCCAGCCCGAAATTCACTTTGCTGGCTAATGTTGGAGGGAACAATATCTACAAAAACAGGAAAGATTATGCAGAGGTAAATAACCAATATGTTGAATGTTGCAAGCATGTAGAATCAATCACGAATAGGACTCAATGCAAATACACATTTGTTTTCTTCAGATTTACGAAACAGAAGGCGTCAAGATCTTCAGATGCCCAGCACCTGTCTTTTTTGCCAACATTGATTTATTCAGAAGCAAGCTTGTTGCTGCCGTAAGTTTTCTTGATGTTGGTTTTCAGCAGAACTGATTCATAAACATTGACGTACGAAGGAATTGAAATGGACAGATCTCCTCATTTTATTGCTCAAGATACAATGGTATAAAGCTCATATTTCACAGGAAGCTTAAATGTGGAAAATATTTCATGATTCCCTATGAAATATGGATTTCTATATCATGACAGCTTAACCATCCTGCAGAGCTTCAACATTGTCACAGCTATTAGGATTAGGCGGAATGCTGGACCACATTGTGAGTCAAGGTTATCTAAAGTATGTAGCAAAATACCATAATTTATGTAGCACGTTCTCTGGCAGTATTATTTTCATCCATTTGAGCTACAAATACTTTTTGGGCCAACACCATTGTCCCTTTTCTTAGAAAAACGTAAGAATGATAGTTAAACAAAATATAAGCATTCTAATTCTAATCCTTGCTCTTTGTTAGCTGCACCTTGAAGAAAACAGCTTTTTCAAGCTAACTAACGCAAAATAAACAATATTGGTCCTTTTTTTTACAGTTACCTGCTGTATATACTTACTCTCTCTCTCTGTGTGAGTATGTGCAGCAAGGCTCTTAGGCCAACCTCGCTGTGCACAGCCACATGCTGACCAAAGCAGGGTTTATGCACCTGTGGCAAAATGGGTGTAGGGGGGCAATTTTGGCACCCACCTCAACTGTGCATCACTGAAGACCTGTATATTAGGGGTTGACCGCCTGCAGCTAACTGCTGCTGTGTACAGCCGAACGCAGAGTGCAGCAGATTTACATTTTAATATAAATTTAAATTTATTAAAGTGCTTAGTTAATTGAAACCACTGGACATGCATATACTTAAAACCTCTTGGAAAAAAAACTTTTGAATGGATAAAAACTGTTACACAGGATAATTCAAGTAGAAACAGTACCAAAAGGTGAAATCTTAGTGAAGGATTATGGTAGTGTAAAGTGCTAATTGTAATAAGGTGTTCATAGGGTAAAAGGGCAGAGTCATGTTGAGCTGCCAGTGTCCGATAAAGTGGCAGTGCAGCTCAGAAAAATAGCATGTGCATGAGAATAAGATTATTTGTGGCTTTTTAAGTAGCCACAGAAATTGTAGCATTTACTTAGGCAATTGATTTTTAGGTCAAGTCTGATCAGGTATTTTGTAAGCCTGCAACAGAGCTGAATGTCTGTTAAATTAAAGCAAGCTAGAATTGCAGGCCTGCCGCGGCGTAAACCCCTTTGGTTCCAGACTGATCTTACAATGGTTCTTTGGTCTTCCAAGCTGCTTTACATATGCAGATTTGGAGTGCAGCTCGTGTTGCACACCTGTAGTGGAAGGGTGCAGGGCGCCATGCCCTCCATCCACCTCTGCTTTACTGGGCCATGTGCAGCAGAATTGGCACAGTGGGGGTTGGCTACGTGTGGCAGGGTTGGGTGCAGGGAACTCTTGGATGTGGAATATGGCCAAAAGCCAAGACATTCACTGAAAAGACAAAGGTTATAGTGAAGTTATGTGCTGGGTCGAGACACCTTTTTGACCTAAAATGCTCTACTCTGCCTCTTTCCAAGATGACAGAAGTCTTCCTCGGGTGTACAGACCAGACTGCCAACTGAAAGTGTGGCTAGTCTTCTGGGATGTATGCCTCCTGACCAGCCGCGGCCCATCCTTTAGTGCGGAGGGGCCACGCCCCCCCCCACCGTTTGCCCCTCATGAAGAGTGCCTGTCAGGCTGTGCAAAGGTCAGCCTGACAGACACTCTTCATGCTCATCTCAGGCAGCCAGGAGCGAGACATGCGCGACTTGCGCCGACTCCTGGCTGCCTGAGCTGAACTTTGCTGGGCTGAAGAGGTTACAGCTCCTATGGGCGTGACCTCCTCAGTCCGGCAAAGGTGCCTCGAGGCCCTTCCCCTCGGTGATGATGGGAAGCGTCACCCTTTGACTTCGACCTGGGCGCTTCAGGTTTAAGCCCTGAAGCGCCCAGAGCAAGTGTCAACCAGTGACACCTCGTCACAGAGGGTGGGGTCAGCAGTCTCACTAACCCCATCCCATTCTGTGACGAAGTTGAGGCTGCTGCCCTCCCTCTCAGCCAATGAGGGAAGACAGCAGTCCCAACCCTCCTAGGACCTCCAAGCTGAAGGTAAGTGTGTGTTTTAAATGAATGTTTGGTGCATGCGTGCATGTTTGAATGTTGATGAGTGTTGTGAATGGATGTGCGTGTATGTGTGTGTAAATTATTTAATGTGAGTGTGCTGCCCACCTCCCTCCCTCCTAAGATTACCAGCCACCTAACTCATTTTCCCACCTGCCCGGGTGCAAATGTGCCTGGGTGTAGGGGGATGGCTTTGTCCTCCACTGGGGGACAGCCTTCATGCATATCAGAGACAGTGTGCCCTTTGAAGCTCACCATCTTGATGTGCCACTTCACTAGGCTTCTTGGAAGGGAGGGAGGTGTGACCTCCTTCCAATCCAGGCCATTGTCCTGACTCCTGGAAGTGTTTGAACCTCTGCCAAGGGGGTCAGAATCCTGTCTTGGCAGCATGACCTGGCAGCCACAGCACAGAAAAACACGGTAATTTGGTGGGCACCATCTAAGGTGGCTTTCTGGGTCATCACCCGCGGCACGTGTTTCGTGTTGGGGTGAGAAGGCACTTTATTTGATACCAAACATTAGGGGTGGCTTACATATATTAATGGCAGTGCTGGGGCTGTGCAACACATGGTGTGGGCACGGTCAAGTTCCAGCACTTTACACAGCTTCTGAAGTCTGCAATGGCAGTCCTGCTGTCCATAGTTTGGTTGGGTCATGCGGGATGGCACAATCAATTATTCAAGCCCTGGTGACCCCTTTATCACCTGTGCCCTGGGTGCCACTGGTACCATATACCAGGGAGCTATGAGGGGGGTAAAGTACATGCCAATTGTGGACACCAATTCACAGTTACCAATTTAGGGAGAGGGCACTGGCACTGAGTCCTAGTTAGCAGACTCCAGTGCACTTTCAATCATAAACAACAGCATCTAGAGCAAAACGTGGGGGAGGAGGCAACTTATAAAGGGCACTTTTCTACATTATAGTTATCTTTGTTATGGCACCTTAATAAGTGTTAAAAACACATCCTAAATTCACATGAAAACCTAGTGTTAAACTGCAGTTATGGCTATGAGTCAAAGGCGAAAAAAACACTGAAATATACAGTATGTTTAGGATCAGAATTCATAACTTGCACAACATCCATGCAAACCATAACTCGTACCCAAAGTGCAATGCTTATGTAATGCCTATGTATGTTACATACTCCCACAGTGTAGTTATGATGCAGAACAACTTTCCTTTAAAAAGGTGTGTGTTTGATTTATATAAAACTTTTACAGGTTTGAAGGTTTTTAATTTTATAAAAGCAGTTGAACAAAAGATAGTTCACATGGACCAATGAAATATGTGGAAAAATACTTCACTGTGTCCGTGTGAAATATGAATTACTAATCATGATAATGCACATTCTCCGGCACCATTTCTGTTGATCCATTTGATCTACCAACAATTGTTTTTTCAAATCTGTAAATTATTCAATGAATGAAGTGACAAGTGTAGTAAATTTATAGTTCTGGAGTAAACATCAGTGCCACAAAATCACAAAATTTATCTGGCCTAGACCACAATGTTTTGTTTTATCAATAATCTGGTGAAAGCGTGTTTTTCAAGGAGGAAACTATAGCACCAAAGCGTAATGTTTTGCTTTATTTCCACATTATTCTAGTAGTCTTGACAATGCTGAAGCTCAGCAGAGGGGCCTGGGAGATGTCATCATGATGATGAAAGACATATGTCACAGGGACCTGAGAAATACTTTCTATATTTCATGGGTCCCTGTGAAACATAGGTAAATATTTTCTCTACAAATGTTTCAACAAATCTCCTAAGGTTAGCCTGCTCCATGATGACTGTGAAACAACCTTTATTGTTACCAACATGGCAAAAGGTGGATTAGCAAGAAGCAGAACAGGAGGTATGTAAAACATGACAAAGATCTCACCATATTTTTTACAGGTTGGTTTCAACCCCTTGAGGATATTACGTAAACGCAACAAAGCTATCAGAAAAATCAGGAAGCTGTTGAAGAATGGAGAACTGCAGTTGACTCCTGTAAGTTTACGCCATTTTGATTACAAGCAATAGCTCTTTTGAAAACACACTATACGCATGCCTGCCATGGAAGGGGCAGTAAGGTTTCTGACATCACCAACAGTACCACTTCCATCCACCATGCATTCTATTCACAATCGTTAATGCTCACATCATTAACAAAACATACAATATCTAATTAAAGGAGAATTACATTATTACTGAAATACCTAACCAAAGAAATCGTGTAATGAGTAAGGACATGGCCAGTACTTAACTTGTGAAGGCACTAGCAGCTGGGTGGGTGGAAATGGTGATTTTTGGGAACTGAACTGATTTTTCTTCATCAGACTCCAAACTGGGGGGAGGGGAGCAGAAAAAAGATCACAAACAAGAACAAAAGAGGGAAAGACGGGAAAACAGTGACAAAGACAAGAAAAAGCATAGATGTAGAAGAAACTGCAAGAGAGAAGCAAAGGTACAAGTGGTGTAGGGTAGTGGAGGAAAGTGGAATGAGATGGAGTGAAGACAGTGTTACTATTGAGCAATTCTGGGATTCAGCAGCACCAGTGACGAGCTCCTAAGAAAAACTTTAGGTCCTTGCCCTATTTCTTTTTTTTTTTTTTTTTTTTTTACAAACTAATCACCAGACATTAACTACGACTCTACCTGTTATCTTTGCGATTGACAGATAAGACTAAAGATACCAATATGTATCAGAGAAACAGGAAAGTGAGACATGGTGCATAGGTGTGTATAAAGAACGAGGTACAAGGAGAGCTGACCACCAGACAGAACTGATATCTCACCAAGAAAAGGAAAAGATGAGGTCAACACATGATAAGAGCAAATGTTTTGCATGGAGAAAGACACAGTTAAATTATACATTCTTTTTTTTTATACAGAAAGGGGTGATTTGCACTAGCTATAACTACCAAGCATCTGATGATGAAGAAATCGACAATAACCAAATCGAGGAGTTGGACAAGCCCACATACACTGCCGACCTCCCCATAAACATTGACTGGAACTCTGACCTGCCGAACAACATCGTAGTTCCCAAAATTGATGTCCACAGTCTGATCCTTGATTTCACATCTGTCTCATTTATGGATCTTTCTGGCACAAAGGGCATTAAATCGGTAACTAACTTTATTCTCATGTTGGGGCAACTGTTAGGGTGGTGGGTGGGTTGGGTTAGATTAAAGCATGAAACTTTAGTAAAAGTTCAGAGCACAAAAAGAAAATCAGAGTCAGTGATTGCCATGAGCTTGCATGGTGCTACAGCCAGTGCTTAAATTGTAAAAAAAAAAAAAAAAAAAAAAAGGTTAGACATACGGCTCTCGCCAGGGGCAGCTGCAGTTTACACCACCCATTGCCTGTGCCAGTGATGCCAGTGAAAGGACCTGCACAACTAACCATCACACTGCTACAAGTGTGTCAGTTCAGACTATTCGAGGACCTCAAATCTATCAGAATAGGTTGGGCAGCAGGTATTAGCTGCCTTTTATATATTTTGAATTAATAAACAACTGTTGATCTACTCATCTTGAAATTACAGAAACAGTGCCACCATGTGGTAGCTGTCATAAGTGACAGTGTTGAAAATTAAGTGCCAGTGCCGAGCACTGGAAACCACCATCTCAAATTAACCACAAACTACAGCAGCCTCCTGCTCCTCCAACCATACCCTCATTTTGTTCCTCATCTGGAAAGGTCTGTCTCTAGTGAGTGCAAAAAAAAGGTCATAGCCAATAGCATCAAATAGTTTGGCAAGCAATAGAGGTGATCCTCCCATCAGTGATGGATTCAATAGCCACCCATTTATCAAAACACAGGTAAACGTTGAGATCACTTCAGCAAAGAATTAACACAACTCCTTAATTTGTGTAAGGAGTTCATTTACAATTTATTCCAAGTGTAGCCTAATGGGTTGATAGTCAAACATTGGCACAGGGATAACATTCTTACGAGGCTCTGTAATAGGGCCTTATGCTGATTTAAGGACACAATAGCCATATGGAGCCCACCGAAGAGTTCACATGAAGGCAACAGATTGCATAGATTAGTCTCAAAATAGCAAAGCAGCTCGTCATAAGAAAGTACTAGTTTACCTTCGCCATCTCAACCAGGAAAACAACTTCATGTTGTCGAAAAGGTCTCGTTACTTAGGATTTTTAGTACAGAGCTGTTGGCCCCTCTCCTTAGGCAACACTGCCCCACAGTGGTTGCTCAGCCTATGATCAACAGTCTGAAGTTCTCTTTTGGCTCCATGTCATGCTTGCAAACGCAAGTCAGATCTGATTAAGAAACAATGTATTCTTTGAAAACAAGCCTGTTTATGATAAATATGAAGCGATGTGAGGCTAAGGAGCAAAGTAGAACATTTGATACGTTTATGGTCCGTGACCTCTCTCAAGTGAGGTGCAGTCTTGTTTGCGACAACAAACCTGCTATATAAATATCTTATCAGTGCTGTGATAACTCTTTATAGAGTGCAATCAACTGTGACCGTAATCTTGTCAGTGTGCAGCTATTTACTGAAGCAAAGCTCTGAGAGGGGGCAAAAAATACTTTTTAGGTCCGGTTTGACTCAGCCCTGTGTGATACCTATTATCACCATTTCTTTTCAATATACGCAGACTGGGCTTTTATCTCGACCAATCGGAATATTTTTGTCTCATCTCATACTATTTGCTGTTTGGTGTATAAGTCTTTATCCTATGAAGCGCTCGCTTTGCAATATACGAGGAACTGTTTCACACTGAGTAGTCCACTAATTCAAAACATTTTATTATTTGTCTCGTACATGCACTTTATCAAAAATGCAAGACGGATGTACTAGCTTTGCTGAGCTTGTTTATTTTTTCCAGTGTGCTCCAATGTCACCTAGGGACACCTCATAGCTTTATTTGTACAGAGTGCCCGTTTAATCTGGAAAACCTTATTGGCCCTAGCTATAAGCATATCTGTCTTGCCCCTTCTCCAATAGGAAGATTCCCTCCAGAACTGCCAGGCTAGATCCAACCCAAACTGGAACACAAGCAACCCAAGGCTGGTTTAACCCTGAATGGGACTTTTCAGTTGGGTGTAGGTTGGTTCCAGTGGCACAGTGAGCATGGGACCCATGATTGGGCATACACCTGGCCACGTAGCGTAGTACATGAAACACACAAGATGATGAGACAACGCTTGCAATAAGTCTAACCAATGGCAATAGCTTGGGTAGCATTCCAGCCCATCATTCTTTTGCCCTCCATGCCACTTCAGTTTGGACCTAGCTACATGCAAACAAGTTCTGACCGTGCTCCAGTGGGAAAAGTCCTGCCCAAACTGCCAGGTTCTCCCTGAACTGTAACACAACCAACCCAAGAATGTTATGCCAAACCACCCTCAGCACATTACAACAAAGCAAACCCAGCATATTTAGGCTTGATGGTCATCATCAACAGTTTTTGATTTAGTTAATGCTAATATAAAACAGTCTGTACTGCACAACTAGGCCACTTCAGGGCAACAAAAAACAAGCTGCCTTGTCATATTTCTTTTCTCAGAGAAGCAAAACAAAGTATTAAATAAGTTAAGACTGCATTGTTTACCACTAGTGTCTTCTTTTTTTAGTCTTGCTATTGCATCTATATTGAAATATTTTTGCATCTATTAGAAGTGACTGCAGTTCAGCAGACTCGCACATTGTTGTTCTGTTGTCTCTAATTCCTCAACTTTTACTGCCCAGCAGTATTGGTACCCGGAGTCTATTACATCATGAAATGCATGACTGCCTGGTCTAGTTCCAGCAGTGGGATTCGGGTGGGGGTTGTTTGTATTATTTTGAATAAAAAATAAATCCCAGAAATATACATGCAATGACCGTCAATGTCACTGATATATTGGTCAACCCAATATGTGGACCCACACCTTTGTCTAAGCATTATGTTCTTTATACTGCACAGATTTTGAAAGAATTCATCAGGATTGAAGTTGACGTTTATATTGTGGGCATAGACAGTAAGTATTGTCTGTTTTAATTTCAATTTTAATGTTCTACATTATCCCTGCACCCATAGAGGGTAGGGTTGGTGGCCTGTTCTGCCCAAATTTGAAAACAGATCTGTTTTGGTGAAAAGTGTGGGAGAAGACACTTGCTTAAGGAAAGTGTGCTTCGGGCAGTAGTTATTTCCAGGAGGAAGGAGAGGCTTTTTAGCCACCAGGAAGTTACACTGAATCTTAGATTATTCTACAATTAGCAATGTTTACAACTTCTGCATACTGTACATAATATTTAAATGAACATTTTTAATCTGGTTCGAACTATAAATGCCCCTTTCCGTTTTTTAAGTTGTCTCTTTTGCCTAAAAGTTTTAAATAGCTAATTTTACATTACTTGTCTGGTATAAAAACTTTTTAAGAGGTTTATGTTTTTAAAAGTAATAATAGCTGAAAGTTGAATTATTCATTAGACTTTACAAGTTACATTTACTTTGTATTAACATATTTCAGATGTTTTAAAAACTTGGTTAAAGGTCTGATGTTGTGAAAATTTTTAGTAATGGTTATTAATAAAATAACCTTTTTTAACAATATTTTCAGACAATGCCAAAATGTATGTATACATTGTAAACAAACAAGCTCAATCGTCAGCTTTATTAAAGTTTTTTCATACCCAAATAAACTACCCGAGTTGAAGAACGTCATATTTGTTTGCAAGAAAGATACAAATATCTATTTAACTTTAAACATTTGACAGTTTGTCAAGAAGTTGCAGAACCTATATGTAACATTTAAATAAATAGGCCTAACCTTTATACAGTGTTTAAAGTTGTGTAAGGCGTTTTACTAAATTTTGGGGGATATCACTTTCCCAAGGAACACATTAGGCAGACATTTGGAAATTCTACCACATGCACTGATGGAATGGAATTACACAGGATCACTCTGGACAAACGTAATTTCACAGAAGTGTACATTTGGTTGTGTGATTCCTCTTGTGAAAGTCTATATGCAAAGCTAAGTTCAGCTTTCAAAACTCCTATTCACTGTTGACCTGTGTGCAAACTATGGACATGCATATTTTACGTTCGAGATTGTTGGGTTTAAATACTTCTTCCTTATTTTTAGATGACCTTCAGGAGAAACTTCAAAGATCGGCATTTTTCGATGAGGAAGTCACTACTGACATATTTTTTCTCACCATTCATGATGCAGTGTTACATATACTGATGAAAAGGGAAATGGCATGTCCACCACAATACAGCTCCATAAAGGTAATACTAATTTCAGATCTATAATAGCCAATCAAATGATGTGGACCACTCTACACATGTCCCATTGATTTTATTCCATCCCACACTGCAGAGTCTAGAGCATCTCATAACACGTGACCCTTTAATTCTGATGCAGCTAGTGTCAGTTGTTAGCAGCCCAATCAAAACTGCAGGATCCTGCAGATCCCAAGTGTCACCCAGGCACAAGTTGCCTGCTCCATGCAGGTGAAATCCCATTGTGGAACACTGTGGGAAGATGAGGTGTTACTGAGGGAATTATGTGTGGTATTCCTGATTTCCCAGTCATATCTCAATTCTTCACACTCATAATTCCACCTACTTACCTCAACCCCATCCCAGGAGTTACTGATGCTCTGAATATCGGTAACACCTGTATTGTGGCCCACAATTCAGGGCACTCAAAATGTGGCCCTTAACATAACTAGCATTGTGTGGAGTTGGGCATAACTCACTTTGCTTTTTCCACTAACAACGAAACCAACAATGAGAGCAACCTTGAAATTATTTTTAGTTGCTGTCATGTATGTCCCAAAAGCTTAGTTTTTTGGGATATATCTCACAATGTGTGTAGAAAATCAAGTTATCCTGTAAGATTCTCACATGTGATATTTTTTAATAAAACTGAACATTAAGGTTTGGCTCCTTCTGCTTGGACTGAGTCCATCCTTTCCCCTAGCACCGCTCAGATGGCAACTAGCAGCTCTCATTTTCCTCATCTCACAGCATCTCTAGAATCACAAAGATAATTAGCATTTTGGAAATTTATTTAAAAATTATTTTATGATGATCTCGGAATGAAAAATGCAAATATATGTAAAGGATAGATACTTTGCTATAAGAAATGCAAATTCTTTTCAAAACAGGAAAAAGACAAAAATCTCTATGATGAGGTGGTTGAATTCCCAAATGGAAACCTCCGCAGTAGGGAACACACAGTAAGTTTTTACTTCTCTATTTCTGTTGTATAAGCCATTGCTAAAGGTCTTCATGTTGCAACTGATAATAACCCTTTGTTACCATTTGTTACCACTTGGTACCAATATCTCAAGTCATCCTTGTACAGCTCCACAGGTGTCTGATTCAAATAACATTTAAAGGAACAGACGCTTAGCATTCTTTGTCATAAGAATAATATTCATTTACCTTCCTTGTGACTAGTAGTCAAAAGGTTTGGTCAGGGACGTAGCTTGGTCAGTAAGATGGGGGGCAAGCTTCAGATTTTCTGGCAATCAGGCTGGCTTATAATAATATTAAATACATTATATGACAAGCAAGGTGCATGGTTAGGGACCTGTGTGGCAGTGGAAAGGAGAGGAATGCAGATTGGTAGAAGTGCTAAGAGAGAAAACACAATATTTTGTAAAATTACCAATATTTTTGAGGATTTTGAACACAGAGAGGGAGAGTTTGTGTGTGTTTTCATCTGTGCGTTTGTAGGAATTCCTGGTGAAATCCTACTGACATCTCACCATACCAGACTGAAAACACCAACACGTCTACCCAACAAGTTAGCAGAAAATACATATATGAAGAGGTGGGTGTATACCACCCTATACCACCCCCCTGAAGCTACTCCCCTGGATTTGGTGCCTCATTTTGAATTTTAGAATAAACTCCTCATATTGTACTGACCAGTTTTTGAACTTTCCATAGTTTAGTATCTTTTTCAGAGACCTTAAATGAGTATATAGTAAAAATGTGCTTATTACTGATTTTAAAAGTAAAATGTCTCAAATCACCACATTCTTCATTGACTTCTTATTTCCATCAATAGAGATTCCTCGTCCTTCCTCCTTCCAACTCAAACCTCACCAACTGGCCCCTAGTTACAGCCTAAAACAATTGCACACCCACAATAGGCATTTCTAAAGTCCCGGAGTCCTACATCTAAACCTACCTGCCCACAAACAGTTTTCAACTACAGCTTTCTCCAAGGCTGTCCCCTGGGAAGTCCATTCCTATGTCCTGCCTTTCATGACCAGTGACACAACCTCTTTTACGAAACTGCATTCAAATTCATTGCAGACATTTCCCCTTAAACAAGCTGGGTCTTACAATGTGGCCTCTTGGAAGAAGCATTGGGTTTTGCCAAAGCTACACATTTCTTTTGATACCAAAGTCTATAAGGACAAGGAGGATTGAATTCATAAACACCATACATGAAAATCTAAATCTATTTTACAGAATATAAGGCTTGAATTTGAGCATCACAAAGTGCAGGAGAAATACATATTCCTCATTTCACATTAAGCATTTTTATAACTTCTGCAAATGTCACCCTCTTTATTAATTGCTCATTAGAACTGGCCCAAACCCTGAATCAAACAAGCAGATGTGAATCACACACATGATAAAGGAATTTTCTTAGTTTCCTGGAACATAAATTAGGTGTGGGTGAAAGTTTTGTTGTACAGGGAAATCTCTTACATTTTGAATTGCACATATTTTGTAAAATTTGATACAAATTCCTCAGTGCAAAATTCTTTGTGATTTTCACTTTCGGGAAACTAGCTTGAACAATAAATGTCTCACAGACACATTTTCCCTCTAAACCAACCTTATGCTGGCATCTCGTGTGCCTTTTGAATGTTTGGTATCTACTAGTATCCAGACTCCTCATAGAATATTAGCCCGCAAACTTGAAGATATTTCAGATAATTTGCAAACAAAATCAGTTACACCTGTAGTGGCAACTACTGATCCACCTCTAACATTGCTCTGCTCTTAAAGGCCCAGAAACATCTGCCACAGCCCATAAATGTGCTGAGTTTAAAGTACTAAGTGCTGTGCAAACAGGCATCAACCTTGGGTAAGAACATAAAAAGTTCTTTTAAATTTTGCTATTATTGGCTATAACATTCTTGAAGATCATTCATCTGCTATTATCATAAAGCAGTGTTTATTTACAGCCTTTGATTTTTTTATAATTATGGATGTGGCAAGGGAGCCAGAAGTAGCCATGGGATTTTCTGAGTCCTTTTTGAGACACGGTGGCAAAGCTCATAGAGAGCTAAACGAAGCCACAACAACCCCTGGCAATCCTCAAAACACTTTCCATGATGCATGCTTTGCTCTTGCTAATCAAACAACTTTAATAAGTCCATGGCATTTTCAAGGTTTGCTGAAGACCCAACTTCAAGGTTTGTGCAACAACTTAACCACTCCATTCCACCGCAATCTGAGAAACAAGCTGTAGCACCCGTAGCAACCCTGGGGCAGAGTTTAGTAAAAAAATATATGGCTGCTTTATATTTTATATCTAAATCACACTTCTAAACTTCGCTAATGAGGAATAAAAGTACAGGACCTGATAGTTCTAGAACTTTCTAAGAACTTAACACATATTTCATTGGCAAATGTGCACAAAATCTGCTCAACATTTTCATAAATGTGAGTATTCTTTTAAAGTAGGATGCACATTTGGCAATACACTATTACCAGAAATTGGCAGTACGTGTCTGTCAATGTATTCATACATGGCCAGGTGTCATTCTCAGACAAGTGCAACTGTGCAAAGCAGCCACCCGCCACTCCAATGCTTCTTTTATCAAGTGGAAACCTATTATGGCATACCACATTAGTCGTATTGTCATCCCAGCAGTGCACTGCTTTATGGAGGCAGGAATTGTTCCGTACATAGTATATTCACAAACCTATTAAAGGCCATGCCTAACCTACAAACAGTGAAAAGGTCCCATTAAAACTGGAACCTGGGGGTGTCCCAGAGTTCCCTTTGAAAACATATGGCAAATTCCGGTATCAAAGGCATTATTTGAAAAATGAACAGACTTGTGATGTTACTGGGTACAATCTTATAGTCTTCCAGGATGTGTAGCCATGCATATTCTCCTAACAACAGATAAGTACTATAAGTTGATTTATGGAGACAAAAGCCCTCTTCTCTTTTCCATCTACACTGAGCTTCAAAACACCGATTCATCACTATATTCCTGTCATAGAATTGATATTACAAGCGTGATGGCGTTGATACCACACAACTCCCTTGTATTAGGTCAAGGACGGAAATGAAGATTTAAGCTAAGAGGAAAAGTAGTGAGGGTGGTGAGAGAGAGGCATTTCTGCTGGTCAGCTGTTGAAATATCTGGGCTGTATTCCTAGGCACTGTGTCTTCAGTAAGATAAAGGTTAGGTCTCCTATTAAGGGTGAAAGAGCACAAATTATAAAGCAGTCTGCACACAATGGAAGTACAAGACACAAATACCGCATACAGAAATCTACTCGGTGGAGGCAGATGGCATGCTGCACCTAGCCCCTGGAGTACCCTTGAAACCAGCAGAGGTGCTGAAGATGAGGACCACTACAGCACCCAGAAGGAAGGTGACTGGATGAGAAATACAATCTCAAGGGAACTGATTGGACTAACTATGGTTAAAACAACAAATGTGAGGGAGCAAGTCAAGCCAGGTAAAGCTAATAAGGGTAGCAAGGAGTCACAACAACCACAAATGAGCTCAGTGTGAGAGTCGCAATGAGCTCAGTGTGAGTCTCACTACTGACAAGGAAGCTTGTCTGAATGTTCCGGTTCTCTAATTGCTCGGGCTGCAACGCCAACTCTGGCAAATGTAGGTATGTGTGTCAAACTGTGTACATTTACCTTCAGTAGACCCACAGACTACATCAGCAAACCTGAGCTGCTCCTGCTTGCCTGACCAGTCCTGCAAAATGAGGATGTCATGATTGTCAAGACTAAACCCAAATGGTGTATATCAGTGACCGGGGAAGGTCAAATATATTCAGTCTGTTTTACCAGAAGTGGATAAGGCATGAAAAGCTCAGTCTGCACAAGAAGAAACTGAGCTACTTAGTATAGTTTCTATTCAGAACTCTTACAAAGAGTCTTCTGAAAAGGCCCATCTTGCTGGGAATGTGTTAATTCCTGCAGAGAATGTGAAGATGATAGGTATATAATTTGGCTGTATGTCGTCTAGGGAGAAACAGGTAATTACAATGGCAGTTTCCTCTAATTGCCATTACATTTCTCTAACAAGTTCATCACTTTATTATTTTATGCTAGAAGAAGAGGTATTATTGCAAGAGTTACCACACTCCTCACAATTATCATAATCCTCTGCTAAGAAGGATCTTGGGAAAGAGAATGGTAACCTCCAGATTCTTCAGAATATAGCAGCAAGTGCCATTTCCAATGGGGCTCTGCTGAATTTATATTTCATGTACATAGTAATACAAAATTCACATTTTTATAAAGTTTGAGAACTTGACACAACAAAACATACAATCAAAGCATCCTAAAAATGTTGGTAGCTTTTCCCAAAAAGTTTGTTACTGAAGTATTCAAATACTACTTTCTGTTGCTCAGTTCACACAAAACTTGTAACACTTCCATAAGCATGAGATCATTAAGTGCACCAACTTGGTGAAGCTTGAGAGAGTAATTCTTGAAGGGGCTGAATTGTGCAAGTCCTCAGCCATCAACATGCTGGCAAAATACTACAGTGGCTGCCACTCAATGTTTAAGGTTCTAGCATTGACGTATGAATCTTGCATGATCTCGATTCCACTTACTTGAAGAGATTCGATCCTAAAACCCTAGCAATACACCCTGCTATAGCAGCAGAACCCTACTTGAAACCCCCAGATCTATGAGAACAATTGTAGGAAGAAGCTCTTTACCTTCCATTTAGCCAAACTGCAGAATGCATTGGTTTGATATCATCTCATGCCACAAGAAGGGTCTATTTAGGTGGGCAATTAAGACTTGCTTATTTTGGTTTAGCTTATGAATTTTTTTGCAACAGTATTAAGGTTTGATGCCTTCCAATTGGTAAACAAAAAGCTCATATTATACTCCTATATTGTTATTGTGCGTACCTAGGAAAAACATGGGGAAAAAACGTACAGGGGAAATACCATTACCCTCAGTACCAGATATTATTTGCGACAAACTCAAAGTTTTTAATGCAGGCTAACATGCCATCTTTGCGACCAGCTGTAAAGCACAGTATTTCTCATTCTGCATTACTTTGGCCACAAAAGTGTCTGTAGGTTTTACCTAGAAAAAAACGAATGTGCAAAAACCTTGGGTTAAGTGCAATTTGCTCAGAATTTGTAATCAGGCACAAACAGTGTTTTCTCCCAATTTCTATGACGATGGAGATTAATAATTTTTCAAGCTTTCTTAAGAAAAGGGTTAAAAAAAACACTTCCCCTGAGTTTAACAAATGTTCCACATATTTTTAACAAACATATTTGAGGACCTGGCCAGTTTTTACATGCGTGTTGTTGGTTCGTCCCTAAATAATTAATTAGTCCACATTTAACTACTAGTCATCAGGAGTGATTGTGATTTTGGGAATGAGGAATATGGCTTGGTTCTCTGTACAAGGAAGGATAATAAATGTATTTTTGTTCTCCTTTTAGGTGCCATCTGAGACAAGATTCTAACGCAGATCTTTAAAACAATGCTGCTGCCCATCTCAGGAAAAGCTGGTGAAACAATGCACAGAGAGATTCACGGTCTGAAGGTGTAATAGCAGATACAAGAACTGCAAAAATGTCTCCAAGACTGACATAAAACAATGTGTTTTAGAGCCTGTTTCTTAAAGATGTAATAGATCTTTCTTGTACATCTGACTTGGAAATATCTACCTTAATTAGCTTGTGCAACATGCAGGTCTCAATATGAAATCCCAGCTGGGCTGACTCGGTTTTTCATTCTTCATGTTTGAAAAGCTGTTGTGTAGCAAGAACTTGTTCGTTGCAGTGCCATGACAACGATTACATCAAAGTCTCTTTAAATAACACGTTTTTATTATCATCTACTACATTGTGTACACCTGACATTCCAGTTTCAAGAGTATACCAGTTCGAGAGGATTCCTCTGATTACAGAGGAGACCACTGCTACCTTATCTATTTCCTGACTAAAGACACAGTAATAATGTGAGGTTTACTCAACAGAGGACAAGAACAGTGTGCTATATTGTTTCTCTCCAAGATTTCCACCATTATGGAGCTCCTTTTTTGAAGTACCTTTACAAGCATAATCATGAGTGATTCTTTCTTACGAATCGGAGGGGAATAGTTTTCTTCATTTCCTCTATTCAACAGCATCTCTGTATCATGGCTCAGAAGGCCTCACCAAATCACTCTAACTCGTTCTGTGTATTTCAAGAAACAGGTCTGTGAAGATACCCTTCTTCAGAATGAGAACAAATGACTTTCTTTCTACTTCCTATCAGTGACAGCAACGCCATTTTATTCTTTAAATTTGATCAATATACCCTAATTGAATGAGCCGTCACAGGACCCAATCGACCTACACAACAGAAGTATCAAGGTTCTGTCCACACCTACGATGCCTGATTTCTACATTTCCATGGGGCCTTTGATTTCATCAAAAGTCATTAGTAAAGTTTAGTTTGTCAGTTATTACTCCTCCTAAACTTTGAACTTTTTTATAATCTCCAGATAGGCCGAAGAGCCTCAGACGTTAAATTTTATCTAAAAGAACTTCATGTATTCATTAATACATTTTACCTCTACAGGCTCAGTTATGAACTTCTGCGCCCCAACACCAGGCACTGCAACTCTAAGTGCAAGCTGAGACCAATGATTACATAGTATCACTGTTACAGTGAAGAATGGATTGTCTGAAAAGTTCAATTTTAAAAAAATACAATTTTTCTCAGAATTGGATTTGCTCACACCTGAATTGAATATTTGGATGTTACTTTGAAGATCAAATTGACATATTTAATCCATGTATTTATTTAATATATATTTGAAACACCAGATTCTCCTTCAGTTTGGACTAGACATGTTGCATGAATATGACAAATGTTTGGGGCAAGAAGGTGACATGGGGATTCAAAGTTTTAATTGTATTAAGCTGTATTGCAGTTTATCATATTTTCTGTGATGCAATGTTGAAACCTCTCATCTGTTATTGTACAGAGCTGAAGCTGACATCCTCCAATTAGACCCTTCTTCCACTAAACACCACACAACTGTCCACAGTCCCTTAGCATACAAGATTCCACTGCAGTGTCATTAACAAATTTGGCACCTAATCTGATAAAGCTAGTATTAATACATTCTGTGAAGTCAGAGGTCGATTATTTATGTGGGCCTACCAAACTTCACCTTTGAAAAAATATTCAGTTGAGATCTCTAAAAACTGTGAGACTCAATTCCTTCGAGTACAATTTCTTTAGCTATTAGAAAATTGATATTTTTCTGTGCCCCTAGCACAAAGGCTAAGGACATTGGCTGCTGGCTGATTAGTCCATCCCGATTTGTTCTATTTTGCAACTAGCATTCTACGGATTGGCTTGTGTGTTAACTTAAAGACCCCTCTCTATCACTAATTGTTGCGAACTGTCACAGCTTTCATGTGCTGTACGCAGAGCCGACACTCTGAGTCCATGCGGCATAGGTGGTCACATGTTTAGGTTGAACAGTGAGGTATAAGGGGCCAGGGTTAAAGTCTGTAGACTAAGACAATCACAAGGAAGAGGAAATTTACAGACAGAATGTCACAGCAGGAAAGTAGAGTATAGAGGACAAATCAGATTGGGAATTAAAAATATACCACGGGCAAACTAAAACATTTGCAGTGCCCTGGGTACACACCAAAATCCATGTGCCTCATCAGCACGCATGACTACGCTCCTCTGCACCAGAGCTTAATCAAGAGAAGGGCATAAGAGAGAAGGGCAGAGACATGTTAGCCTGTGCGAGAGAAAAGGTGTAATGTTAAGTGTATAATAAGTATGAAGGGAATAAGAAAAAGGGTGTAGCAAGAGAGCAAAGATATAAGAGAGCAAGACCCAAGAGAGGCTAACGGTTGAGAAAAAGAGTGAAAGCTAAAATGGGTAAAAAGAGAGAAGATTAAAGTAAGTGATAGGAGAGGCATAAGGAAAAATAGAACTAAATAAATAAAACGTGCATTGGCAAAGCCAATTTTTCATGCATAGGCTGTAATTCTTTTGGGTTGGTCAATGATTTCTTTGTTTTGTCGTTTTTTTGTTTTTGTTGTGCAAATCCTTGTATTTGGAAAGGCCAACACTCCTCGTCAATCTAAAAAGGAATGGGTAATAAAAGCATTTTTTCTGTTCTCAAAAAGATACATTACCATAGTAGTCACTGGCACTGAAGGTAACTACTTTGTGTATGAATGTACTACTTGTGAAAGGATAGAATGCCGGTACTCACAGTGAAGTTAGCCAACGGCTGCAATGGTCTGAGCCATTGCCCCATGATGTTTGCTTTAGTGAGTGGAAGAAAAATGTGAATGACACAACAGCAGACCAATGGCTGAAGAGGGCTGGCAGAAAGCCCCTATAAGTAATTATGTAATACTTCTAATTTTAGCAAAATCAAAGGCCTTTGCTAGTGCCAGACCTAAAAAGAAAGATGAGGCACAAAACGCAACAACAGCCAGATGTGAATATAGAAAGATGATGAGGAAAAGGAAGAGGAGAGAGAAAGGAAAGCTGTAAACATTACCACAGAGGGCCCCTAGGGTCCTTATATTGCTGCCTACCTATAAGTGATGTCCTCTGCAGCAGAATAGAGGAGCACATTATGGTGCAGTTGGAGACCCCATAGTAGCAAGGCCTCACATGTCCCTGTATATCTGCCCTGCTCCAATCAGCAACACCAGGTCAACAATTTTTTAAACCTGCAGAGGTAGAGAGGGGTGTGTGTGTTTTATTCTTTAGTTATAAATGAAAAACAATTTAGCTCCACATCTAGGCTTGGTCAACAAATCTACCAACTTCGACTTTTGTCCAAGTACTAAAATATGCTACTCAGTAAAACTTTAATCACTTCTTAATATATCTAGTAAATGTCTATGTCATATCAAGCAACCATAAGCAGCAATTATTGCTTTTCAAAACTCCTAAATATATAAATTTAATAATACCTTTCCCTCAGGGGCCTACCTGGATTCATTACAATTTTAACTTTGTTTACGACTGTTGCTGCAAACCTGACAACATATAGGAAATTGAATTGTTTATAGTTTTAAAAGGACTAATAGGGTAAATTTCTAAAGTAAAATGTGATTTTTCTAACTAAGCTAAGTTTCAAAATATTTGTGAAATATTAACATTATTGTACTTTTTGCACTAAAGGCAAGAGGGCTCCAGAATCTATAATAATTATTAAGGGAGATTCTCACACATACACTTTTTGTACCAGATTATAAATATACTTTTTTAAACTATCAGCCTATTTTCAAGGATTTCTTAAGAATTCCTAAAAAGAATAGTTTTGTATCTACTAACATTCTCTCTTGAACCACTGATGTCTTTCGTTTGTTATCCAAAACAGTGAGTTGTGTTTCTAGTTGCATGTGTACATAAATGTATATGTATTGCTCCTTTATCTTATGCACAATACAAATATGTATAGGGTTCCAAACATCTGTTGTTAATGTATAATTTTGTATAGAAAACTGATTTGACCAGCATGAGTGTATAGTAATGGTCTGATTGCTTGTGCTATGTATAGAATGTAAATAATGTACATAAACCTTTTCAAATGCAAGGGGTTTTGAGCTCTTCTCTTTTGATTATATTTTACTTTTCTTGCTGGAAAAGGATTTTAAAGAATTCCTAAGACACCTATGCCCTTACTATTTTTCCTCTGGCTTATTTTCATATCCTCTCTGCACAACTCTCCTTTACTCTCATTCTCTTTTAGTTCTTTTCTTTCCGACCTATTTTTCTACTTGCCCACTCATTTCGTACGTTCTCCTGTGGAATGAGTTATATTCCCAAAAGAGCCAACATAGATCCCCTGTTGTACCTTGTCCTGACATCACCACAGCTTTGGGCACCAGTACTTATTATTTTACACATTAGGCACTGGTCAGTGGCCACCTCCTCAAGCATGGGTGCAAATACTGCATTACATGGTTCAGGATCACTTGTACTCTCTTTCTCTTTAACCCTCGCTCGCTCTCTCCTCATTGTCTCTTGCCTCTTTTACAACAATAACAGATACTGGTGCATGCACACTTCATCTAACTGCAGTTCTGGAAAAGCTGCAAGCAGTAGGGGAAAGCTGGTGAGGACCCCTTACACTGTAGAACATCACAGATGTGATTGTCATATCCAGCGGTGATCTGCTTTGAGCAAATATGATGGGGTCCACTTTACCAAGATTACCGAAATTCAGAAATCTGCCCATTACGTTTTCTCATGACAAGTGGAAAGAGTACAAGTTAATATTCTGTTAGTTACCCTACATCGCCCGTAAAGCCATACAACTGGCAGATTATGGCAGAATTACCTCATCATGCAGCTAACCTGACTCACTATTCAATACGTTTTTACTTTACATTTAAATGTGTTTGGTATATTTTTCTGTCCTGCATGATAGGCTCACACTTTAAGAGATGGCCTATATTTCTGCTTAGACGTTGATATGTTAAATTTACAGAAATTACACGAAATTCCCCAAAATACACAAAATATTAAAATTCTTCCTCAGCATTTTGCTATATTTTTGGATTAAGGGCGTATTTTCTGCTAAAAAAATAAAATGAATAATAGCTTTGATGCAGACAGCAGATACTTATGTTATGTCCACGTTGTTTGTGTACATCGATGACAGGATTTTACCTGAACAGAATCAAAATTATACAACATGGAGTAATTGCGTCATTTCTGGCATTTTACATAACAAGCATTACCCAAAATGCCAGAAATTAAGTGAGAATATACTAATGTAGACAAAACAACTCCTGGGCCTAGATTTTCATTCAGATCACGATCCAGAGATTCACTCTCACCTGACATTGATTTCCTCACCGAAACATGGCTGAATTGTTTCCACTTCATCAGCCATACCTCTAGCACTACCGGATAACTACTGAATGCTCAGACTAGACAGAGAAGGTAGGGTCAGTGGTGGTTTAGTCATCATCTTTAAAGATCCTATTCAAATTTTGTTCATAGATACCTTACAAGTAAATTGAGTAGAGATATGTGTTTTTAGAGTTTAAATCTCTCCCAAGGACTGCTGGAGGGGCACAACAATATATCGTCCTCCGGGGCCAAAAAATACTTTAGTCAGCTTCTCATGGAATTCATAGTTCTCCATGTTCTCACCTTCCAACATTTTCTTCTATTGGGCGATTTCAACTTCCATGGAGAGAATTTCGCAAATCCTGTGGTAGTTCAACTTATCTCTGACCTAGCTTCGGTAGGCCTCCAACAGAAAGTTCAAGGCCCTACACATCTAGCTGGCCATACGTTAGATTTGATTTACACAAACTCTCCCGCTTTATCTTGTGACTCCCCTCAACCCTTATCTGGACAGACAACTCTCTAATAAGTTTTCAGGTTACCAAACCCAAGGTGCCTGAACATACAGAGAAGATCTTAAACAGCACTGGACACTGGCGCAAAATTACCCCTAAAGCTTGCTCTAATGTATTTAAGTGTTCACTCACTTCAGCAGATACTGATGTAAATAAAACTCTAGCAGATTACCACCTATCTGCAAATGCAGTTTTTAATAAAATTGCCCCTATAACATCTTCCCCTAATTCCAGCCACAGCATGTACACATCATGGTAGACACTGGAACTGCATAGGGAAAAAGCTTTGTGCAAAAAGCTTGAGAGACAATGGTGTCAGTCCAGTAATCTCATTGACAAAGATGCATACAAACTAGCCTACATTATCACAGCAAAATAAAAAAAGCCTATAAGGTGCACATCTCCCACCAAATTAATCAGGCTGACAACTCTTCCAAGGAGCTCTTCAAAGTTATCAATTCCTTCTTGATGTCTCAAGCCTGCTTTCAAGACATTGCCCCATAACAAGCTCTTTGTGACTCTTGTGAGTCATTTTGATGAAAAAAAATCAATAAAATGTATCAGAACTTCCCAATAACAACTAGACAAGAAAGCAAGCAATCCAATCTTTGTTCCTGGCTTCCTACCAACAGTCCTTTTGTTGGCAATTTGAAGCCACTCTTGCCCAACTCAATCCAGAAGGTTTTGGCAACTGCTAAGTCAGGATCTCCGCTAGACATTTTCCCACCTTGCATCGCTGCATCCCTGTCACCTTAACTAGCCACAGGCATTTGCTGATTATTTATTTTATCCACCTCTATTGGGAATTTTTCTTCTGCTTGGAAAGCAGCAATGGTCTCTCCCATTCAAAAAAAGACCAATTTGCCGCCTATGGATTTCACCAATTATCGACCTATTCCTCTCTTCCCTCTATTGGATAAGCTGTTGAAAGGTCAAATCAATTGCTAATTTATGGAGCATCTGAAAAGAAACAAGCTGTTGGATCCATCTCAGTTGGGTTTTAGATCAATAAACAGTACTGAGACTACTCTGGTCACAATGACTGATGTAATCAGATACTCCTTAGACAAAATAATTCCATCATTACTTGTGCTGTTGGACCTCTCCACAGCTTCCAGTACTGTTTCCCATCCTAAATTACTGCAAAGACTGCAGCAGGCAGGAATTTATGTCTCAGTCCTATATAGTTCAAGGACTTTCTAACCAGCTGCACTCAGACTATCACCCTTAGGGCTTTCAAATAATGCACCCTGAAACTTGACAAGGGGGTGCCACAGGGCTCCTGTCTGAGCCCTACACTTTTTAACATTAACGTGGCCCCCCTTGCCAACCTTGTTAAACAATATGGCTTTCAACCACTGTCATATGCTGATGATACACACCTAACCTTCATCCCTGACTAAGATATGAATGATGCTAAAGCTCGCTTCTCAGCAGTATGTTAGCCATTGCGACCTGGATGATGGAGAACTGTCTCCAGGTAAATGTCAGCAAAACGGAAGGCTCTACAGTTTTGGTCATTTGACTGGTGGCCATCTGAGCTTGGCCTTGCCCCTACTCCTAAATCAATTGTAAGAAATGTAGCTGTCTGCCTTGACCAGGCCCTCTCTATGACAGAACAAGTTGCTACTACCACTAGCACCTGCTTTCATATGTTGCGCCTGTTGTGGAGAGTTTTCCCCTCCTTCCTCATACAGCAAGAAAAACCCTTTTCCAAGCATTGATCATGAGCCGCCTGGTCTATTGCAATGCCTTATCAGCTTCCATAAATGAGACCGCCTTAAATAAACTGCAAGTCATGCAAAACACAGCAGCGTGCCTCATTAACAATCTTCCAGGCGAAATGCCCTCGGCCCTGCTTTTGCATGCACTTCACTGGTTGCTGAAGCATTTTTAAGGTTTGTTGTCTGACTCATAAGTTCCTGAACGGAAAAAATCACAGTTACCTGTTTTCTAAACTCATCCATTATCATCCACGCAGACCCTTAAGATCTAGTGATAAGCCTTACTGACAGTACCACAGACCATTAAATCTCATTCAGGAGGTAGATCTTTTTCTTACCTAGCCCCTTTGCTTTAGAATAACACCCATTCCACATCAGTCAATTCACTGACCACTTCAAATTCAGGAAATATCTTTAAACACTGCTTTTTCTTGCCTAAGTAGTCTGTTTATTTGGTTATGAGCTGTGTGGCGCCAAGATACCCCTTCCGGGGTGACTCACGCGCATTATAAATTAAATTAACATAATGGCACAGTACTAGGTAAAGTAATAAAGCAATGAAAACTAAAAGCTGGCAAACAACTGTGAATGTTTATTTTTATTTTTAAATAGAGGTAGCGCTAAGTATCAGCAACCACTCTCAGATAATGGCATAGCTAAAAGGTGCCTTCTGTTCACTCAGCCATCACCCCTTTCTTGACTTAGTTGCCGTTGAGCATTTATGCAGTCTGCTGAGATCAGCCCTCACTGGATATGGCATACATACCATGCGATAGGTTGTGACATTGTTCCAGTTCTTCTGAGAAGTGATACAGAAGTGTGTTGTCAATAGAGGGATTATTTCACTGCCCTGATGCAGATCTGCAAGCAGTTCTTAAGGATCATTAAATCAATTATCTTGTGGATTGATCTTAGCCTATGGCATGCCCTACAATGGCCATTGAAGCATTAGCGCTAACCCCTGCTGAAAAAGCAATTCAACCACAAGTATATTTTATTGTTAAGTGTTTCTAGCATCTGGTTTTGCACTATTTTGCTGAGCACTCTGTGGTTACAATCTGCGTAACACTACACATTTCTTTGAAATCCATATTCAAATAAACGTGCACAAACAAGGACGGTGAATGTGAGGGACTAGGTGCGGGCTAAATGTGGGTACCCATCCACTGTTCCAGCTACTATTCACTGGGTGAAAACATAATAGGGACCTAGGGCCAGATGTACTAAAATTAGGAATACTGATTACCTAGTTGTTATTCTCTCTGGATTTCAATTAGGAACTTAGTATTCCTAATGTATGAAACTCTTTTGAGTTTCATTAGCAATCCTTAGTGGGTCACAAATATATCTACCTCATGCATATTATTGAGCTAGGTTGCAATTTGCAACTCATTAGGAATCACAGCTATCTCTGGAATGGTGGTCTGCTGGGGTCGCAGACCATCATGTCTGTGATTGCTTTCTAATAAAGCACTCTTTTTTCTAAGTGCAGCCCATTTTCCTTAAAAGAAAATGGGATGCATTTAAAAAGAAAAAATTGAAACTTTGCAGTTTCATTTTTTAAGTGTAGACAGTGGTCCATGGGACTACTTCCTGCTCCTAAATACATGTTTGCCATTCTCAAAGGGGAAGGGGTCCCAAGGGACCCCTTCCCCTTTGCGAATGGTTTACCACCAATTTTAAACCAATGGTAAATAATTACTGTTTTGTGACCGGAATTGGGTCATAAAACAGCAATACATACCATACCCAAATGCAAAATGCAATTTAGTAACAAGTTACTGAATTGCATTTTATGCATCAGGAAAAGCATTTTCCAGGTCACAAACGGCCTGATGATGTCAATCAGGACGCTTGCGACCGGAAAAATGCTTTGTATGTCTGGCCCCTAGTTTTGTTGGTGAAGCTGTTGTTTTTCTATCAAAAACAGATGCAACAATAAAGGTGCTTTCAGTTGTCCTTTCAGGTCACGATTTGCGTTTTATTGCTGTGATAGACTATGATTTTTTACCCTTATACTCTCTATCTTCATGTGTTAACTTTTAGAGTTATATTGAAGTTTTGACGTTTGCCATTCCTTACTTTACAATTCTAAGATGTGCATGTTTTTACAAAAGAATTGCCAATTTACAAATCTTTGCACAGTTACAATAGCAATTGAAAATAATTTGCAGTTTGGCAACTCTCATTCCAGTAATCATCATTATCCTGTTTAATCCCATCTTTAAGTTCATGCAATGATTGTTTGAGAGATGAAAAAAGAATACTCATTAAAGTGCTACCCTTCTCCTGTAGTTTAGTACTATGATTATTGGCATTTGATATATATCCATAACTTGTTGATGACGTGGGAACAATGGCAGCAAATGTATTACCACTTGAGGAGGCAGGGTTCAGCAGGTTGGTGAAGAACAGCCTAAACAAGCATTATCACTGAGGAAGAGTGTTAGAAATTGGTTCTCTAGTTGGCATAGGTATGCACCCTGTCCAAGTGGGGACCATAATCCTAGTCAGTGTAAGTCAGATACACACCCTAAATTTACCTGTGCTCACCCTCTGGTAGCTTGACACAGACCTGTCAGTCTTAACTTAAGAGGCAGTGTGTAAAGTATTTGTGCAACACCTAATTACAGCAACGCCACAAAAAGAATCAACACCAGGTTAGAAAAATAGGTAATATTTATATGATTAAAACAAGACCAAAACAGCAAAATTCCAATAAGTAGATCCTGAGATATGCAATTTTAAAGATTTCAGTGAAAATAGAGCATAGGAGCGCAAAGCGCCGACGGTGGTCATCTGGTCGCACTGGACCAGGACAAAGTCACAAGTTACGCACGTGTGCATGTGTGTGTGAGTGTCTTTTCACCTTTTCCCATACATTGTCACCTTATTTTTGCTGTGTTGTGTGCAGTGGTGTGCCACCTCTCACCCTTATTAATCTGTGGTTTATTTATTAGCCATTACAGACCTACCACACCATGAACCACCTGTTCAGGTAGGCTCTTTATGATTCACTTTGAGCACGTCACTTATTGTTAGTGCTCCGGGATCCTAGACCCCTGATGAATGCCCCTGACCTACCAGCACTTTGAGAGGGCAGAAACATGTTGGTCATACGTATTCCTTTTTAGACTCTAAGAGACATTATTCTCCAGTGAGCCTCCTCCCCTGTTCCTAATCTTACCAACATGCACCCCCATTAAAATTTAACTAGTAGCAATTGGTGACATGTATGGTAATTTTATCTCCACCTCATCTGGATCCCTGTAATTTATCCAGCCAGTTTAATTTCAGCACTCCCTCTGGTTCTTTTAACCAAGAGGTTGAGTCCGCCCAAGTAGTACCATCTTACTTGGGTTGGGCTAGGTGGTCAAATGGTGAAGCAAGACACTATTATGTGTGTGAGACCACCTAGTCCGTAAGGGAACTCCCCCCTTCCCCCCAGGACAACACAGTTTTTCGTTCCTGGACACTCTTCACTCATGCTTTCTCCATCTCGTACTTCAAGGCGACCTAATTGATACCGCTAATTGAGGGAACACTGGTCCAGTTCCAGCCTCACCCCCTACTACCCCATACCCTTAGTGGTTATATAGATTTCTCTTGGGAGGTGGTGTGGGATAGCAACACTCCCAGTACTCTCCTTTCGTGTTTCATGAGTTAGCGCAGCGGGCAGCTGTGAGCGTCTATGTTATATACTTGTTTACCCACACCCTGTGACACACTTACAGGATTATTAGAAGCCCTTCTTACCCTACCCTACCATGGCTGAAAGGCTAGCCTTTAGCGAGGAAGAAATCCAGGCCATCCTCGCAGCACCCTCACTTTTAGGAGATTCTTCTCTCTTTAAGACAATAGCCCTATTAGGGGACTGGGACACACTGATTGAACTAAAAAGGACACAAGTAAAAACAATATTACATGGGGCCATCCTAACAGAGTATCTGAGAAACAACGCAGCACCCAACGGACTGATCGTTACCACTGAGCCAAGTATCTTCCTAGAAGACAAAGAATTTAGGAAAGATTGGTCACTGGAAGTGCACACGAGATTGGTTGATCTTAATCATCAAAACTGCCTCCAAACTTTCAGATACCCTGATGATCCAAATTAAAGCGGCTGAAACTGGACTCACAACGGCTGCATTTAAAAAGAAGCTAGAGGAAACAAACAAGACAATCAGTTAATTTAAAGATTACTTAACTCAACGCAAAATTGCTAAATTCCAGAAAGACCTGGAAAGGTTCTCTCTAGAAAAAGTACATCCTTACTCAAAGAAAGACTTTGCAGCCCAACCCTCTCTACCCTCTGACACATCTTCCGGGGGTTACTCCAGCTCCGATTCCGACAATAGTCGGACACAACCCTCACGTCCAAGGCGCAGCAGGAGGGGGAACTTACGGAACAATTGGCCTGCCCCATTTACAGGCCCTCCGCCCCCACTGCTTAATATGCCACCCTGGACCTGGCCCTCTCCCTATGGGCCACCTAACCAATTCCAAGCTCCGCTGTACCCCCAACCACCGACGACTTGGACCTACCTAAATGTTCCTTTTTTTGGGTGAGGCCCCGGACGTGGAAGGGGAGGGAAAAAGGGAGTAAGTTGGAACCTAAAGGAGGGACCAACAGACGACGAGACCCTCAGCACAAGCAGAACATAAGTAGGGGGATCAACCACTGTTGTAAACTTGAGCACAAAAATATTGAATGAAAGTGAGCTGCAAGCATTAGAGAAAGGCTTGGGCTTCATCCGCACTCCCAAACTTGACATTTTCAAACTAAGGATTGAACTGGCCGAGTTCTTCCGCAAGATCAGGCTAAGAACTTTCTTTCTCCAGAACCCCGAACCCAACGCTGAACAAGAAAAGAATACAGGGCTGCGTCCAAAATCTAAGTTCACTCCAACCTCCCACTTAATGCCACCCGAAGTCCTGGCTTTCGAAAAATCAGTAAGCAGGAAAATCGATGATCTACAGAATAAACAAAGGGAGGTCTTCCATAATATCAGCACCCAAGAACTTACAGCCCTCAACAATTTAAGTAATGACCCCTCTATCACTATTAAACTAGCTGACAAAGCTGGGGCAATAGTGATAATGCCTACGGCTATGTACAATGTGGAATGCCTACGCCTATTAGACAACAACCACCACTATAGTAGACTGTCGAAGGATCCTACAGAAGATGTCAAGGAAGAAATCACCTTTCTGGTTAACAAGGGTATTAACAATGGCTGGATTACCAAGCATGAGGCCGCCTTCCTCATCCAACCAGGCCCAAAAACACCATACTTCTATATTCTATCTAAGATCCACAAGAATAAACATCCACCCCCAGGAAGACCAATAGTTTCTGGGATTGGCTCCATTCTAGAACCATTGTCTCAATTCTGCGACTGGTTCCTCCAACCATTTGTAAAACAGATTTCCTCGTATCTTAAAGACACCACAGATGTGCCTGCATTACTAAGCACTCTTGAATTTGACAAGGAAGAGGAACAACTAATGACCCTGGATGTGGAGTCATTGTATACCAATATCCCACAGGAGGCAACTCTAGAAGTGATCAGTGACTTACTGAACAAGAGTGCCTGGAACTACATTACCCCACCAGAATTTATCCTAGATCTAGCCCATTTGGCCCTTACCAGGAATTTCTTTGAGTTCGACAAGAATGTCTTCCTACAGATCCAGGGTACCTCAATGGGGAGTACTTTCGCACAGAGTCTGGCATGCCTATATGTGGACCATTTCGAAAAAGAAATGGTACTCACAGAAGATAATCCTTATGTCAATAACATCAAGTTATGGAAAAGATATATTGATGATATCTTGTTTATTTGGAAAGGCACAAGGGAAGAAGCAACTACTTTTGTTACATGGTTAAATACCCTAAACCCTTTTCTAAGATTCACAGCCACCCTGGGAGACCCGGCAGTCTCTTTTCTTGATCTTTTAATAACTGAAAGGAATGGCTCCCTCGTAACAGAGGTGTACTACAAACCTACTGACCGAAATACCCTCCTTCAGTTCCAGAGTTTCCACCCACGCTCTCTCAGGGAGAACCTTCCAGTGGGCCAGTTCCTCCGCCTCCGGCGGAACTGTACCGAAATAATGGACTACAAAAGACATGCACAGCAACTCACGAACAAACTCTGAGCAAGAGGGTACCCAGATCACCTCCTTAGGAGAGCCGATAAACGTACCCGCGTCAGCCCTAGGGAAACGCTACTCCAACCCACCACCAGAACCAATAAGGGAGACACACTGATATGTGTGACCACTTTTAACCCAGCATCCAATATGATCAAAAAAATAATAAGCAAGGACTGGAAAATCCTTACCTCTGGTGGTCTCCCCTTTCAGGTACCTATGAATGCCTACAGAAAGGCCAAGAGCATCTGGGATATGATCATACATACCCGTCCGCGGGCGATCCCCGCTGGGAGCAGACAAAAGACCCTGTGGGGTCTCCCTCCCCCCCAAAGGACACTTCCCATGTGGCAATTGTAGTGTATGTGCCTTCACCAAAAAAAACCTTACAGTAGACTTGGGCCTACAAACACCATGGGAACTAAGACAACTAACAAATTGCAATTGCAAAAATTTTGTCTATATGATCACATGCCCCTGTGGTTTAAAATATATTGAGATGACAACAAGAAGAGTGGGTACACGCATCTGCGAACACAGAAGCACCATTCGCTGCAAAAGAGATGCCACGAGACTCACAGAACACTACGTCACCAACAATCGCCATCCCGACCACATGCAATGGGTGGTATTGGACCAACTAAAATCTACAGCGACCAATGCAAAACAGAAACTCTTACTATACGAACAGAGATGGATATGGAGGCTGCGGACCGATTCCATTGGACTCAATGACAATATCCAGTGGTCAGCCTTAGGCTAATGGCTTTATCATAAGATATAGCCTTACTGAGATATACCATGCACAGTTCTGATCTCTATCCAGCAGATTACCATCTCGTCCAATGGCAGTATCCAAACGACCTCTTTATGTCCTCAACTTCTGAACTTCTTGCTATGACAACCATCTATCGTCATTGAGCATCTCACTGTCCTCGGTTCAATCGAACAAACCCTTTCAGCAACTAGCTATTGTCATTTCTTCTTTCTTTCTTTCTCCTCCTCTCCTCAATTTTTCTTTCCCTATCAGTCTTCACCTTCTCTGTTCCCATTCTCCCCCTTCTTTGCTGTCCTGCCCTCGCATGGGTTTTCATTCTACTCTGCTATCCTCCCCTTGTTCCGTCTCTCTTCGTCCACCTCCAATTCTTTCTACTGTTACCCCTCTCTGCAATCCCCCTCTCTTGTCCCCTCCTGCCTCCACCTTTCCACCTCTACTTTTCATATCTTCTTTTTGTTTCCCCTTTTTTTCCCCCCGCCCACCCCCTTTTTCTTCTGCCCCTTCCCCCTTTTCACAGTTTTGTCCCCTCTTTTGTTCCTTCTTTTAGCCACCCTCTTGCTTTCTGCCCCCGCTTTCCCCCCCCCCCCCCTTTTCTCCTCTCTTTTTCGGGAATTCCCTGTACAATTCGCGTGCAACACGCGGCATGCTGGTTTTCAACTGCAGGACTCCCTTTCCCAGAGTCCCTCGGCCCAGCGTTGCGCGCAGCACCTCCTGCGGCACGTCATCATTAGGTGCCCGACCGCGCCCCTCACACAGGACGCGGTCGGAGCGCTGGCTGTTTCCACCACTTGGAACGCCTCCGCCAATTTGGACGCGGCCCTCTCGAGCTGCGGACTCCCTTTCCCATGAGTCCAGCGGCCCAGCGTTGCGCACCACACCCCTTACGGTGCGTCACAATCAGGCGCCGGCGGCGCCCTCCTCTCAGGACGCGGTCGGAGCGCCAGTTTCTCTCACCATTCTGGACGCACCGCGTTCTTCGATGCTAGCCACACCGGAACCTCGGTTGCTTAATTAAGACGTTGATTGTACGCCGACGCTTGCCTTGCATTCATTGGCTCTGTCCTCCCTCATTACCATAAATACCGGGCCAGCCCTCCACTCGACACCAGAGCAGTCTGGCACCGGCATGTAGGTACTCTCCACGGTAATCCCTTTAGAGTGGTAAGTTTGATCTTCATGGCGTTTTGGATTTCTCCTTCACCCTGTCCCACAGACAACCCATCTGGCCAACAGCCCTTTTTCCCTTCTTTTTCCTGATTTCTCCACTTTCCTTTATCTTGTTCACCCTCCCTTTTCATTTCACTTATATCCTTTCATCCGCCACCCCTCCCCTCTCTCTACCCAGACCTTCTTCCTTTCCTTTTCTTTTTCCCTTTTCTTTTTCTTTTTCCTTTATTATTGTTTTTCCCCCTTTTTTGCTTTTCCCTGTCCCTGCCCCCCTCCTTCCTTTTTCTCCCTTTCCCCCCCCCCAACCCTTCATCTCCCTTCCTCCCTACTCCTAGGAGTGTGACTACAAGGGAATACCCCTCCCCCGGCGCTACCCAGACCAGAGGCCATCCGCTTCTTACTCCGGGGTAAGTCATTAGTGCATGTGTGTGTGAGTGTCTCTTCACCTTTTCCCATACATTGTCACCTTATTTTTGCTGTGTTGTGTGCAGTGGTGTGCCACCTCTCACCCTTATTAATCTGTGGTTTATTTATTAGCCATTACAGACCTACCACACCATGAACCACCTGTTCAGGTAGGCTCTTTATGATTCACTTTGAGAACTTCTCTTATTGTTAGTGCTCCGGGATCCTAGACCCTGACGAATGCCCCTGACCTACCAGCACTTTGAGAGGGCAGTTGGTCATACGTATTCCTTTTTAGACTCTAAGAGACATTATTCTCCAGTGAGCCTCCTCCCCTGTTCTTAATCTTACCAACATGCACCCCCATTAAAATTTAACTAGTAGCAATTGGTGACATGTATGGTAATTTTATCTCCACCTCATCTGGATCCCTGTAATTTATCCAGCCAGTTTAATTTCAGCACTCCCTCTGGTTCTTTTAACCAAGAGGTTGAGTCCGCCCAAGTAGTACCATCTTACTTGGGTGGGGCTAGGTGGGCAAATGATGAAGCAAGACACTATTATGTGTGTGAGACCACCAAGTCTGTAAGGCAACTCCCCCCCACCCCCCCAGGACAACACAGTTTTTCATTCCTGGGACACTCTTCACTCATGCTTTCTCCATCTCGTACTTCAAGGCGACCTAATTGATACCGCTAATTGAGGGAACACTGGTCCAGTTCCATCCTCAACCCCTACTACCCCACACCCTTAGTGGTTATATAGATTTCTCGTGGGAGGTGGTGTGGGATAGCAACACTCCCAGTACTCTCCTTTTGTGTTTCACAAGTTACACCCGACCATAATAGAGCATGGGCCGGCTACAAGGACCCACTGGGGCCCTCTGAATACAGTATCATATATCCTGGTGCGCGGTCTGTGCGGCGTTGCTTTGCGTGGCTTCGCATCATCTGACATCGATGTAGAGAAGCTGAACGGTGAGGCTTTGCAGTGCTTGGCGTCGCTTAGCATTCATCCCAGGGAACTGTTCAACGAGGCTTTGCAGGGCTTGGCGTCACTTTGCGTCTGTTCCGATGGGTTGGCCCCAGCCAGCTTTGAAGGGCTTCATGTTGCTTTGGAGCCATTCTGAAAAAACCCACAGAAGACACAGCACCTTAGGCCAACTTCCAAGGGTCCAGGACCGAAGTGGCACCACTTGGCAGGGTAGACTCACTGATGGCAGAGCCCAGGTGCTGTAGCAGGTGAGTTGCAAGCAGTCTTTGATGTCCCAGAGACTGCAGAAGAACAGGGTTCAAGCCAACAAGCCCTGGAGATTCATGGGTTCAAAGATGTAGACAGCAAGTCCAGTCCCTCCCACTACAGGACAGAAGCAGCAGGCAAACACAGCATTGCAAACAGCATAGTGGCAGTCCCTCCTACAACATCAGCAGTAAGCCAACACAGCACTACAGTTGCAGAGTGGCAGTCCCTAATTGCAGTCTTTCTTCTTGGCAGTGTCTCCTGTGTTCCAGCAGAATCTGATTTGGTGAGATTTGTGATCCAGTATTTATACTTTGGTGCCCTGATTCTGGAAGGTGGGATAAACGTCCAGGCCTTCCTTTGAAACGAACAGATGCCCTGCCTTCCCTGTCCATTACGGCCCATCGAATCACACCTAAACTCCCATTGCGTGTGGCTGTCTAGAGGGAATGCACAAAGCCCAGCTGTCACCCATCCCAGACATGAATTCAGAGGCAGGCAGAGGCACAGAATAGTTAAAGTAAAACAATGGCAACTTTCTAAAAGTGGTATTTTCAGACTTAAATTTAAAATCCGACTTTACCATAAGTTGTGATTTTAAATTGTGAGACCAGAGACACCAAACTTTAAATTTCTATCTTTTCCCAATTAGGAGTTTCACTTGACAAAGTTTTTATGTAATCCCAACGATATCATATGGGGGAGATAGGCCTTGCAATAGTGAAAAAATAATTTAGCAGTTTTTCAATACCTAGACTTAAAAGTGCATGTCCAAGATTTTAAATACACTGCACCATGCCCTTGGGGCTAACTTGGGCCTACCTTAAGGGTAACTTACATGTAACAAAAGGGAAGGTTTGGGCCTGGCAAGTGGGTGCACTTGCCAGGTCGAAATTGCAGTTTAAAACTGCACACACAGGCCCTGCAGTGTCACGCCTGAGACATGTTTGAAAGGCTACTATAGTGGGTGGCACAATCAGTGCTGCAGGCCCATTAGTAGCATTTAATTTACAGGCCCTGGGCACATATAGTGCACTTTACTGGGGACTTACAAGTAAATTAAATATGCCAAACAAATGTAACCCAATTATACCATGTTTAGAGGAGAGAGGACATGCACTTCAGCACTGTGTAGCAGTGAAGAAGTGTCCAGAGTCCTAAAACCAACAAAAACAGTGTCAGACAAATAGGAGGAGGGGGGCAAAATATTTGGGGATAACCCTGCAGGAAGGGCCATTTCCATCAAGGAGGAAGACATTTATTTTTTAAGAGGAGCAGATATGTTCAAATTTATCATTTTGATAAGCAGGCCATATTAGACATTACATTCTCATTCGGGTGAAGGCTAATTAGGAGCCATAAAAGTATCCATATCGCTGGATCACCCTTGGTGGAGCTCTTGGCTATTCATTGTTTCTGAACAAGTGTCTTGTTACAAGGACCTTTGCTAATTTCACTGGAACTTCGCAGCTAAACCTTCTGCAGGATCATCAAGTAAGTTCTCAGAGCCATGTTACAAGACATGTCCTATTATGTTCGATTCCTCAAAGACACGACAGCGTTGACTACTGTCAATATTGATTTCTAAGCCACTGCTTTATTTCATCATTTTGTGGGTGCTACTTATATCATGCACATACAGATCAACACTTTAAAATCAAAACAACAAATCTTTCATAACATAAAAGTGACATACTTTCGAATGGGCAAATGACTTGTGATGAAAGTTTAGTCATCACCTACTGCTAGGCACACAACTCCTATCCTATGGAGTAGCAGCATTCCAACGATTATGATGGGCTTCCAACAGGAGATCAATGTGTTCTTTTCCCAGTATGTAAAGTTCTCGCACAAACATGAGCGTGACTTTGAAAACTAAAGGTATGTCTAAAACATGCCACACCCTTTGCATTTATATGCTGTATGATGCTACGGTTCCTTAATGTCAACCTCGTGGCTTCAAAATTATATACTATACTGTAGCCACAAAACAATGAACAACAGAACTACAATAGAACCACATAACAATACCATTGAAAGGAGTATTGGACTGCTTGAAAGTCAATTTCAGGGTTCGCTTGTGCTGGTGAGGACCTCATGTACTCCCCAGAATCTACTGCATCATTGTGTTTTGCTCCCTATTGCACAATGTGACAAACAGAAGCAACTGGCGATTATTGGTGGATGACCCACTGGTCGGAAATAATAAAACTATGGATGACGAAGTGGAACTATAAGTATAACTAGGGTATAGGGAAGGTACAGAAATGTATACAGACTCCAATTTTTTAATAACTTTTTGTAAAAAAAAAAAAATGTAAGCATGTAGTTTGGACCTATCAATCATTCCTGTGTACGGGTGACATTCCTTTTGTTGTTCTTGTCATCGTTTAAAAAACTGTTTGTGTTTAGAATGTTATCTGCAATGTATATAGTTAAGAAGATGTGTCTTTAATAAATTGCTTGTTTTATTAAAACAATTGTTTTGTATTTTTAAGAGTTTGAAAAACCTCAAAAACATTGCAAAACACACACAGACAAAGTGCAGGTATCAGAAAAAAGTACAGTTAATTTGCTGTCATGAACGTAATCTTTTTATAGAGCAAACATTAGTAAACAAAATGAGATGGACAAAGAAATTCGCTACTTTTTATGTTTTTGCTGACATTGGGGTTGTGGAGTTCAGGTGCACAACATGTACACCAGGTTGCAGGAGCTGTGACAACAAGAGTTTGATCTATGAATGAAGAGTCGGTTGCTACTGAGACCTTATCAGCATACATCTTACTGACCATGTCATTTATGCCCAGCCTGAGCATTGGTTTGGCAGCATTTCACTATCAAAGCTTGTATAGCTTCAGGATGCCTCGTATGGTTCCAGTGGGTGAATATTATTTCCTCTAGAGTCTTGCCTAGTCAGTCATTTTTGGTTTTCACTTCTCATACTAGTCACGTTTTCTCATCAGTTTAGAATGTTAAGTGAAACGTTGGTTCAATTAGCATAGTATCTCTGCACGCAATTTGTATTGCAGAGGAGCGGTACCTCATTGTGCGACACTCCCTGGACATGGGCATCACCACAGAAATGGCTTTGATGTCATTGAATGTCAGCTCAATCAAACTACATTAAGTTTATTTCACTTAAATTAGAACCATAAAACAAAAAAAAAGAAAAGAAAAACACCATATTACTCTTACATAAAAAGAAGTGAGAACAAGTCACTATTGTTAAGTGTGTCACGATGGTCATCAAACCAGTTAATCAACAATCAGCAAGATTTATCCTAACTTTGGAATCAGTTCATAAAAAGCATCCAGCAGTGTACCAGGTCAAAAGATTGATAGAATCTGCAAGAATATTTGAAACGGGTCTACAACTTTTGACACTGCCATTTCTTATCAGAGGAACAACACACATATGGTGGGCAGATCTAAAGTAACTGCAAAATAAAGTGCATTAGCATTTGGGCTGAGCTATGACAATGGAGGCCTAATGTCCTAAATGACTGGTTGTGAATAGTGGTTGCAAATAGCACAACAGGTTTTTCTGACAACTGGTTATTTGGGCAATGCACCCTATGTACATTGCACAAATAGGTCACATGGCAAAATCTCTTGTTGCAGGTAGTTGCAGAACGACCTGCATAATTAATATTAATTAGACTGGTTGCTAGGTGTGACCCACAGGGAGTGGCTAAACACAGGGATGGTGGCCCGTAAGGAACAGCAGACCAGCATCCCTATGTTTGCATTCACAAAGTGGATTTTTGTAAAGTATACCATATTCCTTAAATGAATCTCTGCTTTATTTAAAAATAAAAGTATTTGGAATGACATCAGAGGGAGCAATTCTGCCCCTAAAGTTGCCTTGTCTTGAATAATAGAATAGTTTCCAAATCATGCAAATCAGTTACCATTTCCTTTGAGGTGTTGGTAACTAGTCAATTGACCCACAAACCATTAATATTTAATCATTGAAAATTACAATGAGTCATGCCCCTTTCACACACCCCAAATTGCGGTTCAGAATTGATCGCAAAATCCATTTTGCAAGTCAGAAAGGCTTTGCTCGGTTACAGGGCATGTAACACATTTGCAAACGCTCTGAATTTGTGGATCCCCGGATATGTGATTGCAAATGTTTATTACATTGGGCCTACAATCTATCTAAACAGAACCCTCACCCTTCGGGAAGGACATTATATAGTGAACAATACCAATGCAATTATAGTAAATGTCAGAGACTCATATATAAATATGGCTTTATTCTTTCAATAGTTTTCAACACCAGAAAAAAATCTATGTATCCTTTCATATAGTTCAGTGAAGTGCCGGTAAGGTCAATAGACCTCTCAAGATTCTTCTGGCTGTCCCCTGCAATGGTACCTATGTCCTGGGGCACTCCTTAGCCACCTGCAAGACAATTCATGGAGTATCATAGGCAATGTCATTTTTGATAATGAGTAACTCCTTCCTGGTTGGTGTACTAGTAACGATTCTTAGTAGATCCTCTGCTGATCTACTCTGTAATTGCAGCACCTCAGGCTGGACTTCACCAAGGGGGCACACTGCTTCCTGTCACATTGTCCTCTGCATCTTATTGGTTACAGTTTCTGCTTTCAGATGTTCAGCATCGTACTCTGTAGAGGTGCAGAGGTGAAATACGTTATATTCTCTTACGGTTCTCACAAGTAACACTTCACTGGTAATGGAGTCCACAGTTTGCCATAATACTTTTAACAAGTAAACATGCAGCACTCACGTGACTTCGTGGAACAAAGCACTGCATGCACATCAAAGCCGAAAATGACACTGCAGCAATACACCACCAGTCCTGACTAGCACTCTGCGCTGCTGATGGTAGTAAATGCTACCACCCGAAGTTAATACTCTTGAATAGATACCTTTGAACAGTAGGCTGCCTCCACACAGCAATCAGCCTTTTATACACAAGTACAACCTCAAAGTTCAGCATGTCCCTTTTGTGGCCTAAACACATTATCAGCTAACAGTGGGTCATCACAATCCTGGATACGAGTCAGCAGATTACCAGGGCTCAGCTAGGCTGATGCGGCTGCATTTGGGCCGAAGAAACAGTGATTTGACTAGAGTCCATCAGCACAAAAGTATAGCCTGTCTGGGACGCTGGCTGTCAGTAGCATGGGCGAGCCGCACCGCCAAACGTAAGGACTAAAAATGATTGAAATTTGTGTTGTTGGGAAAAGGAGCTTACATGTCTGGGTGGGGAAGACAAATCAAAACACACCATGACCCACATGCACCCTGAGAAACAGATCCTGACAAAAGCTCTCGGATACACACAGGGATGTGCACCTTTAGACACAGACACAAAATGACCCCCCTCAAACATTGACGACCCCTCAGAGAAAGACTTAAACCAGACACTCAAACTTCTTTCAAAGGGAACAACGACACGTGTGCAGAGAGTGCAGACATTTTGTGTGAGGGTTTAGGCACTTGACACGAGTGGCAATATGTGGTCCTATAGATTGTCAACCCCCAGCTTGTTGGTTTTACACCTTCTACCACACACCTTGTTCGGCCTAACCTCGATTAATGCAGAGCAGGAACTGTATATAATGTTTGTGCTTCTAGCAATGTATGGCATTATCAGGGTCGGAAAGAGAAAAAAACAGCTCGTGCATTACATTAAAAATGTCCCACATTCGTGTACCTGATGGCTAATAAATAAAAGAGGTTCACGTTTGCAAACCAGGCTAGTTTTGAACCGCTGTATGTGCATTTCGCAAGGAGTTGGAGACTACATACACAAGTTCTTGCTGCAGGCAATGTTCCTGGTGATGTCAGGATAATTAACAGAAAGAACCAGCCCAACCGGTCATAAACAGGACCGGCGCTTTAAATGGTCCGGTACTGAGTACCGGCACTTTTGTATTTTGAGAGGGAGAGTATCTGCACTTCTCAAGAAAAACGCAGTACTTTTAAATTGGAGAGTACCGGCACTTCTCAGAAGCTCAGTTTTTCCATTTCAAGCACTGAACAGGACCACTCACTACTGAAAAGCTAGTCCACTTAACTAGTAAGACAAGCACAATGGGCACTGCTTGATAGAGCGAATGGCCTGTCCGACAATGCAGGTTGTTACCTCATTGGTGTTTCCAAAGAACTAGTAGCCCATCAACACCCACCTATTTCCTTCCTACCCCACAAAAAAATACAGCTTTGCCCCAGAGTTCGTGACTGACGTAAAGTAACTGGTGGGCAGTTTCCAAAATCACATTTCTCTACCTGCAACCTCAGGCGACTCTCGTAGCTTTAGACGGGGAAGTTACCGGTCTAGTGGAAGCGGTGACCCATGTTTGACATTTACACCTGCAGAAACCTCAAATGCCATGCACGTACTTTGATAAGTCGAACCAGCATATACTATCCAGGAGACCAAAGGGCACAACACTTTCTGATTATTAAATTAATATTTTAAAACGTATTGTAACTTGCTGCGCTTCCGTTGAATACATTTAGAGGCTGTGCCGGTAAGAAAGGAGTTAGCGGGAAACCACAAGAAACCATTTGACATACACCAAGAAATCTTTTGGCTTGAAACTCTCATCGAACGTATCATTTTATTAGAATTTATTTAGTCAAATTATATGTTGCTTTATTTTCAAAACAATTAATGATTAGAAAAAAAGCCCACGCATGCTACTTTTAAAAGTCTGTGAAAGAAGGAATCCCTCTTTCAAGAGGATACACAGAAGTCGCCGATTAAACAGAGGCCTTGCCGTAAGCGTCAATATATACACGTTTGCGTAACCGTTAGTCAACAGCACACCATCTGATTGGTTAGCATTCAAATTAATTCATTGACGGGTCAACCAAACTCTTTTCTTGGTATTTGTATCTCAGCCCAACCAGTACTCGGTTTGTTCATTTTAAAATCTAACTAGACTCCATGGGAAGCAATTCTAAAACGGGGAACTTCAAAACGCATCGCTAGGTGTAATGATAAAGTCAATTGAATCATCTCCTGGACATTTTACCAGCCTAATGAGAAAGCTTTTTTTAACGTTTCCAGTTCGTTATAAATATTTAATGTAGTTATATTTTTAGAAAAACAAAGTTACTCCCAAATCATTATTTATATCACTGGGCTACCAACATTCAAAGGAATAGCATAAAAAAACATCAGCGGGGGTAACCTTGAAATATTCACATTTGCTGCCAATGCTGAAGAGTAATGTGATCGTATTAATATTTCGTCTAAATTCGGTGTTTTGATAAATGCAATCAACGACGACTTCGAGATTTTTAAATCTCTATATTGTCTAAAGAAATTCCACTGCTTCATTAAATTCCTTCTTACTTTCCAGTATAATAATGAGTCACTAGCCTAATATTGTAATATTAAATATTTTTTCTCCAATTTTTTTTTATTTTTACGAATGATCAAACATAAGGGACTCTTTTGGGGGCAACTCCATTTCTCCTCTAGCTGCAGAAAAGCGGTTCTGTCTCCATCCTTCATTTATAAACCTTTTAGGAATATTGCTAACCTGTTTCAATCTTCTTCTCTGTAGTACAGTTGTGCCAAACACGGAAATATTCTCCGTGGGATATTCTTTTTATTAGCAGTGCAGGATGACATGAAGTTGCATCTATTAATGCATTCGCTGCTGTGGTTTTCTTATGTGTGACGATGCTCAAATTATTCTCCTTCCACATCCAGGCACACAATTTTACTCAGAGTAATGTTTCTGCGTGAGGAAGAAATGTCATCCCCTTTAACCCCTTCGCTGCCAGGCCTTTATCCCCTCAAGTGCCAGGCCTTTTTTTGGCTATTTGGGGCAGTTCGCGCTTAGGCCCTCATTACTTTTTGTCTACATAAGCTACTGATGCCAAATTTGCGTCCTTTTTACCAACATCCTAGGGATTCTAGAGCTACCCAGACTTTGTGGGTTCCCCTGAAGGAGACCAAGAAATTAGCCAAAATACAGCGAAAATTTCATTTAAAAAAAAAATGAGAATAAAGGGCTGCAGACGAAGGCTTGTGGATTTTTCCCTGAAAATGGCATTGTAGGAAAGTAGCATCTTGCCTGGCATGTTACCCCCATTTTCACTGTATGTATGTTTGTTTTTGCCCATGTGTGACTGGGATCCTGCTAGGCAGGACCCCAGTGCTCATAATGTATGCCCTGTATGTGTTCCCTATGTGGTGCCTAACTGTATCACTGAGGCTCTGCTAACCAGAACCTCAGTGTTTATGCTCTCTCTGCTTTCTAAAATTGTCACTGCAGGCTAGTGACTAATTTTACCAATTCTCATTGGCACACTGGAACACCCATATAATTCCCTTGTATATGGTACCTAGGTACCCAGGGTATTGGGGTTCCAGGAGATACCTGTGGGCTGCAGCATTTCTTTTGCCACCCATAGGGAGCTCAGACAATTCTTACACAGGACTGCCACTGCAGCCTGATTGAAATAACGTCCACGTTATTTCACAGCCATTTTTCACTGCACATAAGTAACTTATAAGTCACCTATATGTCTAACCCTCACTTGGTGAAGGTTAGGTGCCAAGTTACTTAGTGTGTGGGCACCCTGGCACTAGCCAAGGTGCCCCCACATCGTTCAGGGCAAATTTCCCAAACTTTGTGAGGGCGGGGACACCATTACACGCGTGCACTGCACATAGGTCACTACCTATGTGTAGCGTCACAATGGTAACTCCGAACATGGCCATGTAACATGTCTAAGATCATGGAATTGTCACCCAGTACCATTCTGGTATTGGGGGGACGATTCCATGACCCCCCGGGTCTCTAGCACAGAACCCGGGTACTGCCAAACTGCCTTTGCGGGGTTTCCACTGCAGCTGCATCTGCTGCCAACCCCTCAGACAGGTTTCTGCCCCCCTGGGGTCTGGGCAGCCCAGGCCCAGGAAGGCAGAACAATGGATTTCCTCTGAGAGAGGGTGTTACACCCTCTCCCTTTGGAAATAGGTGTGAAGGGCTGGGGAGGAGTAGTCTTCCCCAGCCTCTGGAAATGCTTTGATGGGCACAGATGGTGCCCATCTCTGCATAAGCCAGTCTACACCGGTTCAGGGATCCCCCAGCCCTGCTCTGGCCCGAAACTGGACAAAGGAAAGGGGAGTGACCACTCCCCAGACCAATACCTCCCAGGGTAGGTGCCCAGAGCTCCTCCAGTGTGTCCCAGACCTCTGCCATCTTGGATTCAGAGTTGTTGGGGAACAATGAACTGCTCTGAGTGGCCAGTGCCAGCAGGTGACTTCAGAGGCCCCTCCTTATAGGTGCTTACCTCTTTCAATAGCCAAGCCTCCTTTTCTGGCTATTTAGGGTCTCTCCTCTGGGCTATTCCACAGATAACGAATGCAAGAGCTCACCAGCATTCCTCTGCACTTCCCTCTTTGACTTCTGCCAATGATCGACCGCTGACTGCTCCAGGACGCCTGCAAAACCGCAACAAAGTAGCAAGACAACTACCAGCAACATTGTAGCGCCTTATCCTGCTGGCTTTCTCGACTGTTTCCTGGTGGTGCATGCTCTGAGGGCTGTCTGCCTTCACCCTGCACTGGAAGCCAAGAAGAAATCTCTAGTGGGTCGACGGAATCTTCCCCCTGCTAACGCAGGTACCAAACTTCTGCATCACCGGTCCTCTGGGTCCCCTCTCATCCTGACGAGCATGGTCCCTGGAACACAGGAGCTGGGTCAAAGTGTCTCCCGCTGTCCAGTGGCCCTTCTGTCCAAATTTGGTGGAGGTAAGTCCTTGCCTCCCCACGCCAAACAGCAAACCTGTGTTCTGCGTGATTTGCAGCTGCTCCGGCTTCTGTGCACTTTTCCAGGACTTCCTTTGTGCACAGCCTTCCCTGGGTCCCCAGGACTCCGTCCTGCATTGCCCAACTCGCTGAGTTGGACTCCAACGTCGTGGGACCCTCCTTTGTTCAGGGATCCCCCAGCCCTGCTCTGGCCCGAAACTGGACAAAGGAAAGGGGAGTGACCACTCCCCAGACCAATACCTCCCAGGGTAGGTGCCCAGAGCTCCTCCAGTGTGTCCCAGACCTCTGCCATCTTGGATTCAGAGTTGTTGGGGAACAATGAACTGCTCTGAGTGGCCAGTGCCAGCAGGTGACTTCAGAGGCCCCTCCTTATAGGTGCTTACCTCTTTCAATAGCCAAGCCTCCTTTTCTGGCTATTTAGGGTCTCTCCTCTGGGCTATTCCACAGATAACGAATGCAAGAGCTCACCAGCATTCCTCTGCACTTCCCTCTTTGACTTCTGCCAATGATCGACCGCTGACTGCTCCAGGACGCCTGCAAAACCGCAACAAAGTAGCAAGACAACTACCAGCAACATTGTAGCGCCTTATCCTGCCGGCTTTCTCGACTGTTTCCTGGTGGTGCATGCTCTGAGGGCTGTCTGCCTTCACCCTGCACTGGAAGCCAAGAAGAAATCTCTAGTGGGTCGACGGAATCTTCCCCCTGCTAACGCAGGTACCAAACTTCTGCATCACCGGTCCTCTGGGTCCCCTCTCATCCTGACGAGCATGGTCCCTGGAACACAGGAGCTGGGTCAAAGTGTCTCCCGCTGTCCAGTGGCCCTTCTGTCCAAATTTGGTGGAGGTAAGTCCTTGCCTCCCCACGCCAAACAGCAAACCTGTGTTCTGCGTGATTTGCAGCTGCTCCGGCTTCTGTGCACTTTTCCAGGACTTCCTTTGTGCACTGCCTTCCCTGGGTCCCCAGGACTCCGTCCTGCATTGCCCAACTCGCTGAGTTGGACTCCAACGTCGTGGGACCCTCCTTTGTGACTCTGAGTTGACTGCTGTCCTCAGGTCTTCTAAGTGCCTGTTCTGGTACTTCTGTGGGTGCTGCCTGCTTCTGTGGGGGCTCTCTGAGTTGCTGAGTGCTCCCTCTGTCTCCTCCTCCAAGGGGCGACATCCTGGTCCTTCCTGGGCCCCAGCAGCACCCAAAATCCTCAACTGCGACTCTTGCAGCTAGCAGGGCTTGTTTGTGGTATTTCTGCATGGAAACACGTCCTCATCCTCCAGCACGCTGTGGGACATCTTCTCACCAAAGGGGAAGTTCCTGGAACTTTCCGTTGTTGCAGAATCTTTGGCTTCGTCCACCCAGAGGAAGCCCTTTTGCACCTTCATACGGGGTTTAGTGGGCTCCTGCCCCCCCTGGACACTTGTGTGGCTTTTGGACTTGGTCCCCTTCCTTTACAGGTCCAGGAATCCGTCTTCAGTGCTTTGGTAGCAGTTGTGGTTCTTGCAGAATCCCCTATCACGACTATACTGTCTTTCTGGGGTAGTAGGGTAACTTTACTCCTACTTTTAGGGGTCTTGGGGTGGGGTATTTTGGACACTCTTACTGTTTTCTCACAGTCCCAGCGACCCTCTACAATCTCCCATAGGCCTGGGGTCCATTCGTGATTTGCATTCCACTTTTGGAGTATATGGTTTGTGTTGCCCCTAGGCCTATGTCTACCTATTGCATCCTATTGTGATTCTACATTGTTTGCACTACTTTTCTTACTGTTACTTACCTGTTTTGGGTTTGTGACCATATAATTTGTGTATATTACTTACCTCCTAAGTGAGGGTATCCTCTGAGATACTTTTGGCATATTGTCACTAAAATAAAGTAACTTTAGTAACTTCGAGTATTGTGTTTTCTTGTGATATTGTGCTATATGATATAAGTGGGATAGTAGGAGCTTTGCATGTCTCCTAGTTCAGCCTAAGCTGCTTTGCCATAACTACCTCTAACAGCCTAAGCTGCTAGAAACACCTCTATTCTACTAATAAGGGATAACTGGACCTGGCACAAGGTGTAAGTACCACAAGGTACCCACTATAAGCCAGGCCAGCCTCCTACAGGCATCAACAAAGGGCTTGTGGTGCTAAAATCACCAACTTCCTAGCTTTCAGGAACAGTCAGACTTGAATTAGAAAACCCCATTTTTCAACACAATTTTGGATTTTACTGGGACATATCCCATTCTTACTATTTTTATGCTTTCAGCCTCCTTCCAGTTAGTGACAGAAATGGGTATTAAACCAATGCTGGATCCCAAAAACCTAAACATTTCTGTAAAGTAGACAAAATTCTGAATTCAGCAAGGAGGCATTTGGGTTTCCTACAGAAAATAACAACTGAAATAAAAACAAATATTTAAATTGAGGTAAAAAAACAGCCATTTTTCTCCACGTTTTACTCTGTAACTTTTCCCTGCGATGTCACATTTTTGAAAGCAATATACCGTTACATCTGCTCGACTCTTCTGGTTGCAGGGATACATAGGGCTTGTAGGTTCATCAAGAACCCTAGGTTCCCAGAGCCAATAAATGAGCTGCACCTTGCAATGGGTTTTCATTTTAAACCAGTTGTACAGCAATTCACTTGCTGAAATATAAAGAGTGAACAATAGGTATCAAGAAAACCTTTGTATATCCAAAATGGGCAAAAGATAAGGTGTTGAGAAGCAGTGGTTATTTGCACATCTCTGAATTCTGGGGTGCCCATACTAGCTTGTGAATTACAGGGCATTTTTAAAATAGATTTGTTTTTTACACACTGTCTTACATTTGGAAGGAAAAAATGTAGAGAAAGACACGAGGCGATAACACTTGTTTTGCTACTCTGTGTTCCCCCAAGACTCCCAATAAAAATGGTACCTCACTTGCGTGGGTAGACCTAATGCTCGCGACATGAAACGCAGTGGTGGCTGGTGACTGAAAGCAGTGGTGGGGCACAAATACAAGACGGAATTGCACCTTGTGAGAGAGCCTCACTACCCACGTATTTCCATTCACCTACTCACCCACTGTCTTTGGTCACCTACCCATTTACTCATCCACATTGTTATCCACTGCCATTCACACAACTGTTATACACAGACACGCACATTTTCTCAGCCACTCAGTCAAGCCTTGCAAACACATTCAAACAAACACACATTGCCTCACCCATCCAGTATCCAGCAGTTTCAGCCATGATAAATTACTGGAACCATTACTGCCTTTGAGAGACAAAATCACCTACAGAGGCAGTGAAAGGAGAGGAGAGCTGACAGAAAATATGTTTTTCTTATTGTCTGCAAAAAAGATAGAGCTCCAACATACTTGTGTGAATGGTTGTCTTTGGCATATTTATGACTTGAGATCTTCAGGTCACACTCCTGTCTCCCAGAGAGCCCTGGATGGAGTTATTTATTGTATTTATTTCATTTCTCTGCCACAGACTGCTTGTAATGCAGGAAAAGGGGATTTTCTTTGCACAATGCCACATTCTTTTAATAAAATGTGACCTCTGGTACGTAGACCTTTCTGATCACACCCCACCATTTGAGTAAATAGGAAAGGGTGGATAATAATATCGGAGTGACATGACGTTTTCAGAAACCTGGGCTGAACAAAAAACGCTCCAGGCTGTTTACTATCAGGGCTTCTGGTGGAGGAGGAGATAAGCCAGGGACGCACTGCGTTCTGAGAAAACATAAGGGCTTTGCGTGGGCAAGCCCTGTCAGCCCTACTGTGCAGCTTTCAGCCACATACTGACGCAGGCATAGTGGGGCTTTTCAAAGTGCACAACTTTCACTCAGAAAATGTTGTGCAGAAAATGTTTTACTTTCATCATGTAATTAAATATATGCTTCACTAGAGAGGCCAAAAAAGGCTAGGGGCGCAGCCCCTTAGCCCTTGAACACCAGCCGCCCCTGATGAAACGCAACGTGGACACATCACATTTTTACGTTGAAATCTGACGTTTTTTGCAAAGTGCCTAGCTGTAGATTTTGGCCTCTAGCTCAGCCAGCACCTACGGAAACCTACCAAACCTATGCATTTTTTAAAACTAGACACCTAGGGGAATCCAGGATGGGGTGACTTGTGGGGCTCTGACCAGGTTCTGTTACCTAGAATCCTTTGCAAACCTCAAAAGTTGGCTAAAAAACACTTTCTCCTCACATTCTGGTGACAGAAAGTTCTCAAATCTGAGAGGAGCCACAAATGTCCTGCCACCCAGTGTTCCCCCAAGTCTCCCAATAAAAATAGTACCTCACTTGTGTGGGTAGGCTTAGCGTCCGTGACAGGAAATGCCCCAAAACACAATGTGGACACATCACATTTTCCCAAAGAAAACAGACCTGTTTTTTGCAAAGTACCTAGCTTTGGATTTTGGCCTCTAACTCAGCCGGCACCTAGGGCAACCTACCAAAACTGCACATTTTTGAAAACTAGACACCTAGGGAAATCCAAGATGGGGTGACTTGTGAGCTCTCAACAGGTTCTGTTACCCAGAATCCTTTGCAAACCTCAAAATGTGGACAAAAACACACGTTTTACTCATATTTCAGTGACAGAAAGTTCTGGAATCTGAGAGGAGCCACAAATTTCCTTCCACACAGCGTTCCCCCAAGTCTCCCAATAAAAAGGGTACCTCACTTGTGTGGGTAGGCCTAGCGCCCGTGACAGGAAATGCCCCACAACACAACATGGAAACATCACATTTTCCCAAAGAAAACAGAGCTGTTTTTTGCAAAGTGCCAAGCTTTAGATTTTGGCCTCTAGCTCAGCCGGCACCTAGGGAAACCTACTAAACGTTCACATTTCTGAAAACTAGACACCTAGGAGAATCCAAGATGGGTTGACTTGTCGGGCTGTCACCAGGTTCTGTTACCCAGAATCCTGTGCAAACCTCAAAATATGGCAAAAAAACCACCCCACACACACCGCCAGCCAAGCGCCACCCCACCCCACGCACACCGCCAGCCAAGCACCACCCCACACACACCGCCAGCCAAGCACCACCCCACGCGCACCGCAAGCCAAGCGCCACCCCATACACACCACCAGCCAAGCGCCATTCCATGCATACCGCCATCACTTTTTTTTTGTTTTAAACGACAAAGAAACCACTAATTATAAATAAGTACAAAACTACAAACACAAAAGCTCTAACTGAATACATGACAGTAATGCCAACCGCGAAACTGAACATATGAAAATATAAAACAGCAGTTTATGCTAACAGTATTTCCCAATAATTCTTCTGTGTGTGGTAGCTCCTGAAACAGCCACCCATACACAGCCCAGGCTTTAAAGGACAATCAGGGCAGTACATCCTAGTCTCCTTCCTGGAACCTCTTCAAGCACAGACTCTACATCTCTTAGCAGGAAAGTCTTTTTTGGCCGTGGGAGGAATGTGCTCAGTAAAGTGACAATCTTTCAATCTAGCCACATCCTCCACCATTTCTTCTCTAGGAACTCTCGCCTGTTCCAGCACAACAAGGCTCGCTATGATAGACTCCTGAAATTTCACAAATGTCATCCTTGACTCTGGAGAACTATCCTCGAACACAACAAAAGCATTTAAAGTTAGCAAGTGGAACAGGTGAACCGCCAATTTCTTATACCAAACATAAGCCTTATGAGCAGCAGTGTAAGGTTCCAACCTCTGATCTACTCTATCAACACCACCTATGTGCTTATTGTAGTCTAAAATGCACACAGGTTTGCGCACTTCAGCAACTTGACCCCAAACAGCCACAGGTGAAGTACTCTCATCATGGATGGTAGTTAGCATGTACACATCCCTCCTGTCTACAAATTTCAGAGCTAGCAGCTCATCATTCCGCAAGGCACTGCACAATCCCTTCTCATGTTTTTTACAGACAAGCTCTCTTGGATAGCCTTTCCGATTAGAGCGGATTGTGCCACAAGCAACAGTGTCCACTCTGAACAATTCCTTGAATAACTGAACTCCAGTGTAGAAGTTATCTACATATAAATTGTGACCTTTGTTAAACAGTCGTCTACCAAGTTCCCACACAATTTTCTCACTAACTCCAAAAGTGGGCGGACAACCAGGGGAGTCAATACTGGAATCCCTACCAGTGTAGACCCAGAAATTATATACATATCCTGTATTACTTTCAGACAGCATATACAATTTAATTCCATACCATGCCCTCTTGCTAGGAATGTTCTGCTTAAAAGCCAAACGACCCTTGAACAGGACCAAAGACTCATCTATAGATATTTCTTTGCCTGGAACATAGATCTCTGAAAAACCGATCTACCAAATGATCAAGGACAGGTCTAATCTTAAAAAGACGGTCAGAATCAGGGTGCTCTCGTGGCAAGGCTAAAGCATTATCTACAAAATGCAACATCCGAAGAAGAAGCTCATACCGGTTACGATTCATGATTGCAGGAAATATAGCAGTTGCCATCAAGGGACAAGTAGACCGATATGAAGACAGTGATGGCTTCCTTATCAGCCCCATCAAAAAAGTTAAACCCAAGACCTTTTTCAACTCTTCCAGATTTGTGGGAATCCACTGGCTAGCTCTAGAGTGTGGCCTAAGTCTGGCAGCGTTGTCCCTCAAATACTGCTCTGCATACAAATTAGTCTGGTCAATAATCTCTTCCAAAAATATATAATCCATAAACAACTCAAAGAAGTTGACAGGCAAAAAGTTTTCTGTATTTACTCTACACCCTGGGAAACCAGTAAACGCAGGCAACTGTGGCTGCTCCATGTTTGGTGCAATCCACGTGTCAGATCTTCCAATGGGAAGCCTTTCAGATGCTGACTGCTGCACCAGTGGCACATCAGTGTCCTCCTCTAAAACAGGCACTTCATCAGCACTGAGACTGGCTTCATAATCAGATGATTCCTCTCTGACAGAAAATTCACTTCCAGAATCTTCCACTTCCTCCTCTGCCTCAGATGCAGAGTCAATCTCATAATCATGGCCAGAAGACGACTCAAAAAACACACCAACAACCTGCTGTGTGGTCATCCTACGGTCAGCCATGAACCTCCCTACAAAAAGTAACTGGACAAATGCACCACCAACAACCAGCACTCTGTATGTTAAGTAATAAACAAAGTGTAACTTTATCACTAAGAGTTATAAACTCAAAAACTATACTGCTCCATTGCCTGAAAAAGCTTGATTCACCAGCAACTACTCTGCACAGCCACAGCAATCACCAATGATATCCCACTAAAAAGAAAAAAAAGGAAAGTAAATTAGACATAAGACAACACAAATGTCATTGTGCATAAATCTAAGGACAATTTCACACACAATCCTGTATTTAGTACACCACCTACAAACATGTCATTCATTTATGGCAACAATACTCCTTTGGAGTAAATTTATTTATTTACCCAAAACATGCAACTACGCAAACTGCAGGACAACCACTGCCAAAACCGCAGCAAGCCACAGCAAAGGAAGCAAAAGCTTTGAACTAGGACAAAAAGTAGAAATAAACTGTTATTATCACAAATTCAAATACTTTGCCAGTTGACAAACACCCCGCCACCAAACATTTATATATTTTCCCTGGTGTCTAGTGTTCTCTAAACCCCTTGGGGGCAGACGGGCCAAAACAAAATAGGCCAATCTGCCCCAAGTGGGGGCAGAAATGGCATAGAATATATTGCCCCCTTTGGGGGGTGACCCTTGCCTAAGCGGCCACTCCCCCACACACATGATCCCTGGCGCTAAGTGGATTCTGCACCCCTTGGGGACAGATGGGCCTAAAAAAAATAGGCCGATCTGCCCCCAAGGGGGGCAGAACTACCCAACAGTGCTTTTCCCCCTTTGCGGTGCGATCCTTGACAAAGGGGGCACCCCCCAACACAAAAAACAAAGGAAAGAAAAAGAAATCCCTGGTCTCTTTATGGCTTCTGCCCCCCCGGGGGCAGATGGGCCTAAAAAAATAAGCCAATCGGCCCCCAAGGGGGGCAGAAATGGCATAGAATATAATGCCCCCTTTTGGGGGTGACCCTTGCCCAAGGGGCCGCACCCCCACACAAAGTGCACACACACACGATCCCTGGCGCAAAGTGGATTCTGACCCCCCTTTGGGGGAGATGGGCCTAAAAAAAATAGCCCGATCTGCCCCTAAGGGGGGCAGAACTACCCAAGAGTGCTTTGTCCTCTTTGGAGGGGCGACCCTTGCCAAAGGGGGCGCCCCCAACACAAAAAAAACAAAAAAAAACATGCATCTTTATGGGTTCCTAAAAAAATAAATAGGCCAATCTGCCTCCAAGGGAGGGGGGGGGAGAAATAGAATAAATTGCCCCCTTTGGGGGTGACCCTTGCCCAAGGGACCACCCGCCCACACACAGCACACATACACATGATCCCTGGCACTAAGTGGATTCTGCCCCCCTTGGGGGCAGATGGGCCTAAAACAAATAGGGCGATCTGCCCCCATGGGGCGCAGAACTGCCCAATAGTGCTTTTTGCCCCTTGGGGGTGACCCTTGCCCAAGGGGCCACCCCAACACAAAAAAAAAACAGACACAAAAACAATCCTTGGTTTCTAGTGGCTTCTGCCCTAAAATAAAAGGCCGATCTGCTCCCAAGGGGGGCAGAAACGACGATAAATATATTGGCCCCCCAAGGGGAGCGACCCTTGCCCAAGGGGGGGCGCTCTCCCACACTATACACACACACACATAAACAAATTACCTGCTGCTGAAAGAGACATCATGGGAAAGGAAAACTCTTTTCTTTTCCCCCAATGCCTCTTTTATTGCAATTCCCCCCCCCCCCACCCGGAGGAAAAACTTACCTCCTTCTTCCGTGACGCTCTGAAAGCAAATGGCTTCCAGAGCGTCTGGCACCCTCTTATGATGTCAGTGCACAATCACGCGTTGACGTCATTTGGGGGGTTGTAGGGGGTGGAAGGGGAAGCGATTTCCCTTCAAACCCTGACCTGGAGGGGCGGCCCTCTGGGGGAGCGCTATCGCTTCCCCCGAGGGCATGACCCAGGATGTAATGGTTGCGTCCGTGGCACCTCAGTGCCGCAGCCACGGACGTAACCATTACGTCCATGGCAGGGAAGGGGCTAATGTAAAGTAATTTTAATTAATATATGTTAAACCAACCACCACTGCACACAGCCTCAGCGGCAGGGCCTGCAGCCAACCCCCTATAACTACCCAACCCTGCACCACACACAGCCTTTGGCCATTCGTGGTGGGTGTTCCAACCCCCATAACCACCCAACCCCACGCCATGCATGACCTTTGGCGGTGCGCATTGGGGTTTAGCCACAGGGCCCGGCCTGCAGCCAGGCCCTGCAGCCTACACCATGGCACTCATGAAGTACTTCTTTGTTTGGTGAAGATCTTATCACATTCCTATTCATCAAGAACACGTCTCCAAAATCAGTGGGAAATGCATTCAGGGGGTCCTTTTTAGTAAGCTATCCAGCTTCCTTGGAAAAGGGATAACACGATATCTGGTCTCAGCTGCAGATGAGAAAAAAGAACCCACACATCACGGTCACAACCTGAGAAATTGTGCTCAACAAAAGCAAGGATGCAAACACCTCCTTAAAAGCTTTACTCAAATCTTTTCATGGTGGAAATGCAAATAAAACACACTTGTATTGCCTTGGCCATGCGCACAAAGATAAGATGATTAGTACTTTACAGAAGAGGAACTTCAACTTGGACACCTGCTTTTTTTTATATCTGTAAATGCTTCCTGTTGATGTTTATTTTCTGTGAATTGAGCATAGTGGCAGAATGAATCCTGCCCATCATATTAATACAAGAAGTGGCCAGCGTTTTTAGCAGAATGTTAACCCAACTGGAGTTCTTTTACCTGCCTAATTAGTAAGTGCTATCTGGATAGATAAATGTATAGTACATCTCCCACACTGCAGCTCTCTAAAGGATGCCAAGGTAATGTCTCCAATTTTGTTGTGTGGCTATTACTTTGCCACTGTGATGTTCCACGAGTGTCTCCATCAGATAACTTTACAAGGTGAAACTGCAGAGAAAACACAGTTGGATGATTTGTACTCTACAGAAGTAACTGCTTTTTGCTTTCTATTAAGAAAAGGGACAGGGGGAGCCTCAAGACCCCCGATAGTCCCAGCCGGCTTCCCACCTCCTGTGGGAGCCGACATTTCTCTTGCAAGCAGGGATCTGCTCAAAATGCAGCTCACCTCGTGCGGGAGCAATAATTTTATCTCTTTTCCTGCCTGCATGTCTGCGAGCAGGGAAAAAGATAAAAACTCCACTTCCAGCAAGTGGGAGCAGTGGGAGCTCCCACTTGCTGGAAAAGGAGTGTTTGCTTTTGTTTGGTGGGAGCTGTCACAGCTCCCACCTAGCAAAAGCAAACAGCTACCTCCAAGGGTGGGCACCCTAGGAGGCAGTAGGAGCCAACCCTGGGGGGTGGCAGGTACCCAGGGCCATATATGGCTTGTGGGGGTGTCCCAGCACCCGCTCTATATTTAAAAAATAGCCCCAGGGAGGTGATTGTCCAGGTGGCCTCAGTGATCCGTGGGGTCCCCACATAGTTTAAAAACTTAGCCCCAGGGAGGTGGTGAACAGCCCTAGGAGGGGGCCCAGTGCGCCCCCCCTTCTTAATCATAAAATATTTATGCTCCCGGGGCCGGGCCTACCAAGAGGCAAAATGAAAAGCAAACACAGGAGACCGATCTTGCTCTTTTTTAAAAAAAATGCAGGCGAAATTTGTGACTATTTGTGAGTGAATTTCACTGTGAATTTTTTTAAAGGGCTTTTCTTGTGCTGGCTGGGTCCTATGGGGAACCCTGGACCAAGGCTAGAGGGCTAGGGTAAACATACTCTGCTCCCTTCTCTTTTTTATTCTGTTTGTTTTTGAGACTCAACTGAAACTGAGTCCCAAAATGGCCACTAACACTTCCTGATTGAAGTGTTGGCAGCCAATCAGATCTCTGCACGAGATCGGGAGGATTTGAGAAGTGTTTGCGCCTTTAGATATACAAATTTAGTTTTCGTTTAATAGCTCCAAAACTACTCAATGGGTTTACACCAAATAACAAAAAGTGTGGTCTTCGGACCAAAAGCGACCTTTCAACCAAATTTGATGTAATTCTGTCCGACGATTCATCCTGCAGGAGTCTCTAAAGAGTCTATGGGAAAAAACATGGGAAACACACTTTTTCTCTCCCCCTCTTAATGGATCACCCCAAAACTTTTCATGCCCTAGAAGGCACTTTTTTGGGAACATTTTGTGAAGATTCATCAAGTGGTGCCAAATAGCCGAGTCAAAAATGCTTTTTCTATGGAAGCTAGATACTATCTGTAACTACCTACTGGTGACCGCCAGTAGGATATATATATATATATATATATATATATATATATATATATATATATATATATATATATATATATATATATATCTTCACTGGAAAAAAAACAAATGATACAGGGACGTTAAAGTTAGGTTCTGAATTTACTCATTTAAAAAGATAGAAATTCAGCAATTATAGTTAGAGTTATTTCAAGTAACTATAACTTGTGCCCTAAGGTAACTATAACTTGCGCCCTCGCCACATACACTTTTCTTATTAATAATTTTGTTGCAAACGTTGCAGTGATAATATCAAAGATGCCATAGAAGATGTAATCAATTATATAATATGTGGAGTAATTAGTTGTGCATGGCGAAGGCGTGAGTTATAGTTACCTTAGGGCATGAGTTATTCAATAATTACTTGAAATAACTCTAACTATAACTGCTGAATTTCTGTGGTGGTTTTGTGCAAGTAAATTCAGAACCTAACTATAACGTCCCTGAAACCTTTGTTAATGTAAAGAAATTTTAATTACTATACGTTAATCCAACCAGCGCTGTGCACGGCCTTTGGCTATGCACAGTGGTAGTTGGACACAGGGCCTGGCCTGAGGTCAGGCCCTGCAGCCAAGCCCTTATAACCACCCACCCTCGCCCGCTCACAGCCTTTAGCCTTGCGCAGTGGGGGAGTCACCACAGGGCCTGTTACTGTCAGTGGATCTGTGAGTGGGTGCGCAAGTGTCTGAGTGGGTCTCAAAGTGGGTGTGTGAGTCTATGAGTGGATTTGAGTGGTTGCATGAGTGTCTGAGTGGTTGTGTGAGTGAGCACATGAGTCTCTGAGTGCATGTATGATTGATTTAGTGTATAAATTAATCTGTGAATATTTTTTTAAACTTTTTTTGCATATTCGGGAATATCCTCGAATATCCTCAAGTATCCTCGATTATTTGAGGATATTCATGAATAATCGAGAATATTCTCGAATATCCTTGAATATTCGGGGATATTCTAAAATAATCGAGAATATTCTTGAATATTCATGAATATCACGCACAGTAAAGAAAAATCATTTGAAACTCATAATTTGACTCTCAGGCACCCCTATCCTGGGATCAGGGTACCGCTTCTCTGACCGGTTATGTCACTTTTAATTTTATTTTTCAGTCCCCGGGACTGTGTCCCATTACTCAAAATGGTGGCCACAACTTTCTGGTCAGAATGCAGCCAGCCAATCATTGCATTCCTGCTGTAGCGTGCATTTGCGAATTTGCCGCATTCATCCCAAAAATATCATGATGGATCCACAGCCCTAGATATACACATTTGTTTTTCCCTTTAATTTCTCAAAAAACTACTGAACGGATTTACACCAAATAAGCAAAAGCACAATCTGGGTACCAAAAGCAAGCTTTCTGCCAAATCTGGTGTATTTCCGTCAAGCGGTTCAGGCTCTAGCTGTGTTCAAAGACCCCATGGGAATTAACATAGTAAACACAACTTTTTTGACCACCCCTTTTTCACGGCACCCGCTTGATGGACCACCCTGAAACTTTTCATGCACAACAAGAATCACCAGTACACATTTTTTGCAACATTTTGTAAAGATTCAGCAAACGGTTCCAAAGATCTAGGCAAGTTAAAAAACGATTTTTCTTTGGAAACATGGTCCTAACTATAACTACCTACTGGCAACTGCCAGTAGGCAAAACATATATATATCATCTATATATTTATATATATATATTTTATTTATTTATTTTTTATTTTTTGCATCAAAGAAACTGGACACATTCCAGTAGTAGAAAAATGCTGTTTATTACTCCATAAACAGCCTACGCGTTTTAGCCTACTTGGTCTTGATCACAGCTGTTAGACCCTCATTTGAGTCGCCATTATAAACAATCTATACTCACAGAAGCATTCTGGTTGTTGTAGTTGCTAGTTACTTCACAACATTCTTTTTAGTCCCGCTTTAACATTACAACACAACTTACATACATTTAGCATATACATGATCCAATGTTCTTTCATCGCCACCTCCTCTGAGTGAGTGTGTGAGATTGTCAGTATTACAATTTACCATGAGTGGGCTCTTCAAACGCATATTGTACCTGTGCAATCTCATATCATACCTCTTTATTTGTTTTTTCTCTGCTTCAGTTCTTCTTCTCTGCATGAGTATATATACTAATCTAATTTTCATCCTAAGTGGAACTTGGTACTATTATGATCTCTTCCTATATTCTAAATCATTAACTTCAAACCATTTGAACATGTAATCCTTTCTGTAACCAGTTTATCTCACGGTGTGGACCTGTCACAAACTTAAATATGCACATACAGTCCTCATCAAAATTCAGGCCCGATGGGCTATTGGTTTTTAACTTTATTATATACCTGGACTCCTTCTTTCTCAAACTCCGTACTCTGTCACCACTCCTTGTTGATTTTGGTGCTATGTCCACCCCAAAATACTTTAATATTTTCCATGTAGACCCAGCGCCTACATTTTTAAAGTGTCTTTCCACTGCACATGTGGTATCATTATTCTCAACTGCTCTGATGTGTTCTAAGATTCTCTTTTTTAACCAGCAGATGGTGCTCCCATATTTGTATGTATGGATATATATATATATATATATATATATATATCCACAGTTCCAAAATTTGGAGTAAATCTCTGTTCACCTGCAGCCTTTATTTTGGAACCGTGGTTACATTTTGATCGGTGTGCTCCTCCAGCACAGGCTCACCCCCCAAGGGTATTGGGCCCAATTTGGAAGCATTGGTTCAGCGTACATATATATATATACATCCCATGCAAATCAAACAGCTACCGCCTGAGGGTGGGCACCATGGGAGGTAGCAGGAGCCAGCCCTTGCGGGTGGCAGTCCCCAGGACCATATATTGACTCCAGGAGAGAGCCCCTCTCTTTTTTTCAGCGCAGGCCGGCCCCAGGGAGGTGGTGGTCCCCGTGGCCACAGATGGCTCGAGAGGGGTCCCCCTCAATGTTTTTAGAAATGTTATTGGCCCTGGGGAGATGGTGGTCCCCAGGGCTGAGGGGGTCTGCTTGGACCCCCTCTTTTAGATTTCATTGCAGCCCTGGAGAGGTGGTGGTTCCCAGGGCCCGGGGGTCCACGTGGCCCCCTGTATAAATATATTGAATGTAGCCCCAGGAGGGTGGTGGCCTCCAGGGATTTTAAAAGCCCTAGGAGTGTGGCCTGTGCTCCCCACTCCTTACTTACTATTCTGTGCATACTCCCAGGACACGGCCCAGCCAGCGGCCAAATTAATAAGAAGTGCTGGAGTCCTCATTTTTATTTTAATATCCAGAAAAATCCATGGATCCATCTGCAAATTTTGCTGAGAATTAAAACAAAAATACTTGTTTTTACCCTGGCAGAGTCCTGGGGGACCCCAGGACCATGACTAGGGGTTTAGGGTATTCATATCCTGCCCCTTTTCTATTTTTGTGTTTTTGGTTGGGACATGACTAAAGCTGTATGTATATATATATATATATATATATATATATATATATATATATATATATATATATATATATATATATTTACACATATATACACCTACTTTTTGGCAAACAGACTTCACCAGACTTATGGTGCTGCCCGATTTGAAGAGCTGTGTTTTTCAGGATCCAAAATGGTGAGACTCTTTCAATGATAAACATTTTCAATGAAAAAATGTGGAGTAAAAAGCTGAGCGGGGAAACGCTGCTTAATATGGAGGAGTCTTGTGGATACATTGTACCAAATTGGGTTTTTTACAATTGGTCTTTTCGTTAGGATCTATGAGGGTGAGACTCTATCAATGAAGTTCATTTTGATAAACATCTTAAAACACGAATTCAGAGTGTAATGCTAAGTGAGATAACGCTATGAGATATTTATTTGTCACTCTGTAGGTATAATTTGGACCATGTTTCTATCTATTAGGAAATTAATTTTTGGGTTTGTTTAGAACTTTGGTGCCATTTGACAAATCTTCACAAAACTATTGGGACAGGGCCCGGGTAGTCTGCGCAACATTTAATGTATGTGGAGGGGGGGGTGCGGCCCCACTCCCTGTGCCTTTTCAAGAGCCGAGATACCACTTTCCCTGTGACTGATTTCCCTATTTTGGGGAGAGGGTAAAAACATTAGCATAAATGTGTTCAAACTGTGAAAAGTCGCACCAAAACAGAGTGTTGTGCAGGCGGCCAAAACATTACAGCCTTACAACAAAACTTCCTGCGACTTGACTGCAATAGAACTTTTTGTTTTTTGAAACTCTATTGCAAGATGGCTTTAATGCATTCAAGCTCATGCACTGGACCCTCTGGAGGCAAAAAGCATAAACATTGGCAAAACCAACAATTCAGCACTAAGTGGCTAAGGTGAGACCTGTAAGCTTTAGAATTACATGTTACAGTTACCACCCAAGGGATTTTGTATAATTACAGATGCATACATAAGATTGCAAAATAATTCTGATTGCCATGGGACTTCTAAGATGGGAGCTCCGGAAGTCTGAAAAGCGGATGGGCACATACGTGTGTCTGTTTATATTGTACAAATGAAACTAATCTGATGTGGCATTGTGGGTACAAAAACGAGGGACTAGGATGCAGACCTGAGCAATTACTAGTGGCTGAGAATAATTCAAGCATCCCATAGATCACCTTTTCTATTTCCTTTTGTGCAACACCCTACATGTGACAGGTATGACCAGATGCACTTCCTGTTCTCTCTCTCTGTCACAAGAAACAGCTACACCTGACTGACGAGCCCCAACTAAGGCGAAACCAGTGTTGGATTGAGGGGGTTCCACTTCAGAGAATCCAGCCTGGTAGTTAGGGATAGTTTGTTCCTACTAGAGCAGGATCGAGACTGATTTGCATATGACTGGTTTAATTTGAGGTGGCGTTGAGGGCACAAACATGATGGACTGGGAAGTGGCCTCAAGCAGGTACTAGTGGCTGAGAGTAATTCAAGTATCCCACTCAAAAATGTTTAGTTTACTTCAGTGTGAGGCTCTATGTGCGACGGGTATGCTGAGACGTTGGTCCTGTGCTCACTTTACCACTGGAACCAAGCTGCACCTGACTGAAGAGCCCCAACTAGAGTGGAACTGATCTTGGGGTGCTTGTGTTTTAATTCAGAGAGGATCTGGCCTGGCAGTGAAGGTGGAATGTTTCTACTGGAGCAACATCAAGTCTGATTTGCATATGATTGGGTCTAATCTGAGGTGGTATTGTGGACAAATATATGATGGCCTTGGATGTGGCCCCTAGTAATTACCATGGCTGAGATGATTTCAAGCATTCATTTTTTTGTTTACTTCAGTGAGAAGCCCTATGTGCAACTGGTATGCCCTGACATGAGTCCCAAGCTCACATTGTCACTGGAACCTAGGTGAACCCTACTGAAGAGTTGCAGCCAGTTTGAAACCAGCCTTGGGTTGCTTGTGTTCTGCTTCAGAGAGAATCTAGCTTGGCAGTTCAGACTGGACTGTTGTTATTGGAGCAGGATCAAGGCTGCTTTGCATATGCCTGGGTATAATCTGGGGTGACATTGTGGACAAAAAAGCAATGGACTGAGATGCTGCCCGAGTAATTACAAGTGGCTTAGATTAATTCAAACATCTTACCCATCACTTTTTTGTTTACTTCATTGTGACGATCTTTGTACAATGGGTATTACCAGAAATTGATCTCGTGCTCACCTTCCAACTAGAAAAAAGCTGCATCCAACTGAAGATCCCCAACTAAGTTGAAACCGGTCTTTGTTACCTGTGTTCCAGTTCAGAGAAGAGCTCACTTGGCAGTTATGGATAGACTGTTCCTATTGGATCAGGATCAAAGCTGATGTGCATATGACTGGGTCTAGTTTGAGGTGGTATTGTGGGCAAAAAATGATGGACTAGAATGTGGCCTGAAGACCTCACCAGCGGCTGAGATTAATTCAAACATCAACCCCATCACTGTTTTGTTTACTTCAGTGTGATGCTGTATGTTTAATGGGTATGCTCACTCTGCCACTGGAACCAAGCTGTACCCGACTAAAGAGCCCCCTCTAGGGCAAAACTGGTCTTGGGTTGCTTGTGTTTCAATTCAGAGAGAACATGGCTTTGCAGTTTGTCTGGACTTTTCCTATTGGAACAGGATCAACGCTGACTTGTGTATGACTGGTTCTACTCTGAAGTGGCATTGTGGGTAAAAGAATTATGGGTTGGCATGTGGCCACAAGTAATTACCAGTGGCTGAGATAGATTCAAGCATCCTACCCATCACTTTTTTGCTTATTTCAGTGTGGAGCACACTGTGAGATGGTTACCGTGCTATTTTTGCCACGGAAACCAAGCTGCACCTGACTGAAGAGTCCTGACTAGGTCAAAACCGGTCTTGGATTGCTTGTTTCTCTGTACAGAAGGGATATGGCTTGGTATTTGAGCTGGACTGGTGCTTTTGTGGCAGGATCAAGGCTGATTTGCAGATGGCTGAGTCGAATCTAAGGTGTCATTGTAGGCAAAAACTACAATGGACTGGGATACGACGCCAAGTAATTACCAGTGCCTGAAATTAATTCAAGGATTCCATTTACACACATCACTTTTTTTATTTCTGTTTATGATGTACAAACAAATCCGCCAAGTATGGAGAACTTTACTGATTTAAGTAGTATGGTGTGTATTTCGCAATATGTTCTACAGTATTTATTTTGCTCCAAAGTATTTATTTTGCTGCACTGAGTCCGAGTACATTTCGTTTGTAAAAGAATCAAAAGATCAGCCAGATAAAAAGGAGTATATGTTTCGAAACCATGAAATTTAGGTGCAGATGTTGTCATAGAGAATTGATGACCAGAATCAGGGCCGGCTCTAGGGCGGTGCGACAGGTGCCACCTCACCGGGTACTGACTTGTATGGGTGGGCCGTATTTGCAAGTATATTAAGGTTCTGAAAGCACCTGCTTCAGCGTTCCTTGCCTCCGGCAATTTTCAGGCCACGATCAAAATGTCAAGATAACTCTGGTGATTCATGTTCTGCTTGGAGGGAGTTCGGGGTTCCGAGGGGCACTGTTAAATGATGGAAGTGAGGCAACCTGCGCCGGAGGTGGTCACTGAGGTGGGCGCCAACAAACATTGTTGCACAGAGCATCATCAGTGCTAGCTAAGGCTGGCCCTGTCCAGAAGGCGTTCATTCCTCATTTTCACAGAAATGTAACATTACATTTTAGCCGCTAAATGGCGATATTGTTCCATTCAATAATTATGTCGCGCCTTTTCTTTCATCTAGCTAAGGGCTGGAAGGAGAAATAAACGCAACTCTGGACGCATGCATAGTAATAACGTCTTCATAGTACATTCAGTGAGCATGTGCAGTTACCGGGCCTGACCCTCTCTATGACTGTTTGGGACGGAGGGAGGGAGGGAGGTGGGGCTATGACCGCGGACGGAGTAGTGTTTAATGACGTCTCCTGGTAGAAAATAGCAAAAAAATGTGACAATATAGCTCAAATAGAGCAAAATGATTTATAGACAGTTCTCAATGGTAACTCACAGCATAGTCTAATCATTCGTGGAATGCCGCAGAAACAGAGACTTATATTATTACTAAACAGCGACAACTCGTACCTGTGTATCAAAATACGACAGCCCCTTGAAGCGGTTCCTATCAGATTAATTGAACATCACCGGAAGATTGTTCACGATAAATGTTGTGACAAGAGCAAAGTTTCCTTTTTAAAAACTCTGCCAAGAGATGTATTGGCTGCCAGTCGTTGTGTGCTTGTTAACAGCAAGTAGCATTGGCAAAGCCATTTGGTCTCCCATTGCCAATACTCGCTGCCCATGTTTGGTTGGCCAATGATTGTAGAGCTGAGCATCAGAAAATCAAATAGCGAAATAGCAGAGTATGTGAGGGCATGGAGTCTGGCTGATCAGTGCAGCTAGGGTTCTGCAGAACACAAAGCCATGGAAAGGAAAGCAGGAGGGTCCAGGCTGAACAGAGAGGGCAGCGCCAGATCACAACATCAACATAGCAGTGTTAGAAATGGGGTCTTTGTCAGTCAGGTTACCCCCTATCCAAGCAAGGAGCCACATCCTAGTCAGGGTAAAGAAGAATCACCCTTACTTAACCCCCTCTCACCCCCTTGGTTGCTTGGCCCGAGCAGGCAGGCTTAACTTCAGAAGCAATTTGTAAAGTATTTGTACCAACACACACAGTAACTCAGTGAAAACACTACAAAATGACACAACACAGGTTTAGAAAAATAGGTAATATTTATCTAATCAAAACAAGACCAAAATGCAAAATGAAAAAAATACAACATACACAAGTGAAGTTATGAAATTTCAAAAGAATAAATCTTAATCCTTAGAAAACAGTGAGAATGTTGTTATTTCACAAAAGTACCTGGGTAGAGTCAAAATAAGGCCGCACAGGCAAATGTGCGTCAAAAAAAGGCCAGTGATGCGTTGATATCTCACTCGCAAGAGAGACCGTGCGTCGCTGCTCCTCCAGTCGGGTCGGTGTGCGTTGTTTTATCTCTCTTGCAAGAGAGCGATGCGTCGATCCGGACATGAACCTCGGGTCTGGGCAGGCTTTGCGTTGATTTTTCGCACCCAGCAATGTTGCGTTGAAAATTCGGTTGCAAGGTATCACAAAACCACTCTGCGTGGGGTTTGTGTCATTATCAGCCTTTATTAGCGGGTGTTGTGCGTTGTTGCTCCAGCCGCATTGTGTCGATCTTCCAGCCGCGATGCAGGTGCAGCGTTGATTTCAGCCGCGAAGCCGGCAGCGTGTAGCAGCCACGTCAGGGAAAGTGCATCGAAAATTTCCCAGCACCTCGGCCTATGCGTGGATTCTCAGTTCTTGTCTGCCAACTTCACCTTTCAAAGGCCCAGGAACTGGATAGGGCACCACTTGGCAGGGCAGGAGTCTCAACAGAGTGTCCAAGTGCTGGCAGGGGAAGTCTTTGATGGCCCTTAGACTTCAGCAACAGGAGGCCAGCTCAGTTCAAGCCCTTGGAGATTCTTCTGAAGCAGGAATGCACAACAAAGTCCAGTCTTTGTCCCCTTTCATAGGCAGAAGGAGCAACTGCAGGATAGCCCAACAAAGCACAGTCACAGGTAGAGGCAGCACTTCTTCTTAGCTCTTCAGCTCTTTTCCTTGGCAGAGGTTCCTCTTGATTCCAGAAGAGATCTACTTTTCAAGGGATTTGGGACTATTCTTATACCCCTTTCTGCCTTTGAAGTAGGCCTACTTCAAAGATAAGTCCCTGTGGTTTTCAAGATCAAGCCTTGCCCAGGCCAGGCCTTAGACACACACCAAGGGGTTGGAAACTGCTTTGTGTGAGGGCAGGCACAGCCCTTTCAGGTGTGAGTGACCACTCTTCCCCTCCCTCCTAGCACAGATGGCTCATCAGGATATGCAGGCTACACCCCAGCTCCCTTTGTGTCACTGTCTAGAAAGAGGTGCAAACAGCCCAACTGGCAAACTGACCCAGACAGAGAATTCACAAACAAGCAGAGTCACAGAATGGTTTAAACAAGAAAAAGAATACTTTCTAAAATTGGCATTTTCAAACACACAATCAAAGAACAAACTTTACTAAAATATGTATCTTAAAATTGTGAGCTCAGAGACCCTAAACCCCATATTTCTATCATCTCCCAAAGGGAATCTGTGATTTAATAATATTTAAAGGCAGCCCCCAAGTTAACCTATGAGAGAGGTAGGCCTGGCAACAGTGAAAGCCGAATTTGCCAGTATTTCACTGTTGGGACATACAAAACACATAAGTACATGTCCCAACTTTAACATACACTGCACCCTGCCCTTGGGGCTACCTAGGGCCTACCTTAGGGGTGCCTTACATGTATAAAAAGGGAAGGTTTCGGCCTTGCAAGTGGGTACACTTGCCAAGTAGAATTGGCAGTTTAAAACTGCACACAGACACTGCAGTGGCAGGTCTAAGCCATGTTTCACAGGGCTACTTATGTGGGTGGCTCAATCAGTGCTGCAGGCCCACTAGTAGCATTTGATTTACAGGCCCTGGACACCACTAGTACACTGTACTATGGACTTACCAGTAAATCAAATATGCCAATCAAGGAAAGTCAATCAACAATACAATTTACACAGAGAGCATATGCACTTTAGCACTGGTTAGCAGTGGTAAAGTACCCAGAGTCCTAAAGCCAGCAAAAACAGGTCAGAAGAAAATAGGAGGAAGGAGGCAAAATGACTGTGGATGACCCTGCAAAAAGGGCCAAGTCCAACACAGAGTATTCATACTAGCAGCTGCGGTGCTGCAGGGGAGCAGAAGCAGTAGAGCTCCTGGTTACAGCTATGGGTTCAAGCCACCAGTTAGGACACAGATGAAGCAGGAGCAGGGCTGTCGGGCCAGCGCAAGAGCCAGTGTCAGTAATAGGCCAGATTCAGGACAGGAGGGCGTGGCTGGGTCTGGAGTCAGGTCTCTGTGGCTGGTGTTGAAAGGGGTGTGGGCTGGCCCAGGGTCTGAGCTGGTGAAGTGTCAGGTTGGAGCACCAGCCTCTGGAGCAACTTCTTACCAATGGTTTAGGAGGACCAAGGCTGATACATGGGTCAGGGGTCTTGTGTCAATCAATGGGTAGGCACGACAGTAGGGTTAGTGTTGCTGCTGGGGTAGGGGTGGTGCATGGATCAGAATATTGTGGAGGGGGGAGGTGGGAGGGGGTTGAAGCTCACGATGGTGCTGGACTCTTAGTCCCAGCTAACTGCACATTCGCCATGTCATGTGTGCTCAGTATTACTGGTACCAGCAAGCAGAGAGCCTCCCTCCTGCCCTGGGGACTTTTATTTCACATTCCTAGCTATGGGATGGAAAGCCATTTCTGTTCACCTTTCTTTTGGAGTTCATGCTACCACTGCTCTGACTGTCACACACCTGCCAAGCAATCACAGCCAGACCAGTAAAGACCTTGTGACCATGGTGACAGGCCAGTGCCTTCACGCTGCTGTTGGTTGGTGTGTCTTTGGGTCCACCATCCTTTTGACTAACAGGAGAGGCTTGGGTGGACTGCAAAGAAGCACATCAAGAAGGCCTGCTCACCCTCTCACCAGCCTTCCCTCCACATGGTCCTGACCCTTTCAGCTGTCTCCGGCTATCGTCCTTCAACACAAGAGAGAGTCTGAAACTATCCTAGAAGGATTTTACTGAACTGGATGTTGTATCAGAAATACCGGAAGTGCTGCCCAGCATGGAGGGTTTAGTGTTAATCCAGGCCTATTGTGTTGAATGATAACACAATTCTGCATAGCTAAAAGCGGAGCACTTCATTTCAGAAACAGGACATACAGGCCACCATATAGGTTCATTAAGCAGCATTGCTTGGTGTTAGCTGGCGAGCAGTGGAAATACAGTTTACTTGGGAGGGTGGTATGGGCATAGAGGGACGGGGAGGAGAGAGGCTAGTGGGGCGAAATAGAGGTATGGGAGAGAACGACATGTACTCCTGTCAAGTCACAGAGAAATGCAAGAATAAAAATTGTTCCTTGATGTCAGCAGTGGAAGGGTACACTGAAAAGGTAGGGTGCAACCTAAATGCTTCAGGGGCAGGACAAATGCAGGAATAGGAGGAAAGCCATTCACGTGAGAACCTGTGGGATCAATGAAGATGAATAACAGAGCTCAACAAGTCGTTTATTTGGTTGAGCAGTAGGTTTCTTCCATGAAATTCTGCAATGTCGAACTTTGTGGCAAGTGTATAAGGTGTAGAACAGTCTACAGTCTTGAAGAGATATGCTAGTGATGCTTTGAATATGGTCACACCTTGGAAATATCATGATGAGCTGGATACAAAAACATTGTTCTCTCCTAATTCCCAGTCAGTAAGTAAAAAGACGGTGAATCGCAAGCTCGAAAGTCAGAAAAGAAAAAAAGAAGCAACAATTGCTAAAACGCACTGGTGCATATAGAATGAAAAAAGCGCAAAACAATAAAAGTGCATATTATTCTTAAAGAATACTCTCTCACACAAGCAGATTAAAACTTTTTGCCTGGCACTCCCAACATATGTTTTTTCTGCAAGAGTCAGTTTGGAGAATAAAGGGTGTGTATTAGTGCTTCCCTGTAAGTGCATCGATGCCGTATTGTCTCCTCCAAATACCCTGCCCCCCACCACCGTTATAGTCCCCTGTGTGCCCATTACCACAGCCACATAGAATGCCCTTAAGACCATCACCCAAACCCTACCCTTGCTTCAAGCACCACATGGGCTGTCTCCCAGGTAGTCCCCCAGGCAGCCCATTCCACATACTCTGATATCATTACCTCCCCCCAAACCTCCAGACTTATAACTGCTGTAGAGAGTGTTGAATTGTGGCCGTGTGTCTGTCCACAGGATTTCCTGCACTGGAAGCCCCGCTAACTGGAAATCCGGTGGTAGTAAATCCTGCCTTTTAATCACATTGGCAAAGTCTGGAGAAGTTGTACATCTTAACCCGTATTTGCCCAACTTCACAGGTAAAGATACAAATGTGCCGAAAATCATAGTTTTCTAGGTCTTGCTTCCTAGGCCCTCATTACGAGTGGTTGTATTTGGTGTGATATTTAACTTGCCTGACAAAAATTGACTCTGCCGAGTTGTAATTTATTGCTTGGGATAAATACCATTGTTCCTCTGACAAATGTGGCAGTTTTGATCAGCCTATATCTCAGAATCCATAGCTGCAACATGCACTGTAACAGCCACTCCCATACATATCGAAATCACTCGGGCTGCTCATAATGAGTGACATAGTGATAATTCTATTTTGAGCCATGTGAGTCAGCTATAGAGTAAACTGTGCTATTTTGGATGTATGTGTAATAAGGACATGAAAAGCCTGATTACGTAAGACTCCTTATTGCTTTCCCGTTAAACTCTAAATCAGGCCTAAATATGGTACCATGAGTCCGTATGCCCTCTGCTGCCCTTTTGGTCACAAGAAAGACTAGTGCATCTAAGTTGTCTTGTGTTTGTTGCCTTGCAGGAGAATTTGTTACTATTTGTAGAGTGACATTCTGTTTGATGCAGGTTCTGGGGTTTCTTTCTTGCTTAGTGCACTGTGAGTTCGCCCTCAACAATGTGTTTTCACTGTAGTCCTCCTAGTAATGGAGACAGTGGCATGAACAGAATATAGACACGCATTTTAAGGCATGCGGAGTATTACACACTGTTGTACATTTATGCAAAATGAGTGGAACAGAAATTAAAGAGGTGGCAATAACAGAGACTAAGCAGCTTTCAAAGGATACTACCTGATGCCGACTAGTTGCCGAAAATGAGCGAGATAACAACTGGAACACCACATTTTGAGGCATAAGCAGGACCTACAAAAGCTGAATAGGTGTGGATTTAACCCACTCTCACTGGACTGAAAGGAGCTATTTTTAGTGGCGATACTAGGGGGGAGATGATCTGCAGCTGGTAGGGCCTAACTAAAGGGTGGGCGCTTTTCTTATGACGCCTTTGTAGAAGGTTAGTTGGTGGAGGTTTTCTAAATTTACCTGCCAATGAGAGGCATTGTTAAGATTTATCACCTCGACTCCCCCTACACGTTTGTGCTCCAGGAGGTCCCTGAGTGGGTCTTCTTGGAGCAGATGATGGATGGGCAAGCTGCAGCCTCCTACGATCACAAGTAGGTGTAAGGAAGCAGCCAGATGTAGTGTGAGAGTAGAGCCATGGGGGACGTAGGTGATCGGACTGCTGGGCTGTGGGCTGAGGGACACAGGTGGATGGGCGACCACGGAACATGTGTAAGAAGGTGTGGGCTTTCAGAGACAAGGTGGACAGCATCTGAGTGGCACTAGTCCCCTGGTTGCCATGAGCAACTCCTCGCAGAAAATGCAACCGTTTGCTGCTGTCACAAAGAGCCTCTGATGTTACCCTTCATGTTTCTTAAATTACTGGAATCCATGCCTTTTACTTATCTTTTGGTTGCTTGAAAGAGAATAGACAAAAATGTACTTCTTCAGTCTATTCAACTTCGCACACTCCTAGCCCTGGCCAGCTCATGACAAAAGTCTCATGCCAGACTGGCACTGTGCTCATGCGACGGTGAATCCTGAAATAGTATGTTACTGCCTTGACTGGACTAGACTGTTCTGGCCTGTCCTACATCTCCTTTGTGTGTAAGTGAGGTTGTTTCTTCTCCTGCCTTGGAATTTTTGGAATGATATTTTAATTTTTAGGATGGAGTGCCGTTTTTTGGCCATGAAAACGGAAGCTCTGGTGGAAAGGACTAGCAATATTGAAGTAAAATAGACTTATCCTTGAGGTTGGCAAGACTATAGGGGTGGTACGGCGGAGCGGGAGCGCTGTCCCACTCTGTGCTGGTGTGCTGGGTGCAGACTCGGACAGTGCACCTCATTGCAACAAATATACTATTTACCGTGCAGGCATGAAGTATGACAGCACAGTGAACAGCGGATCCCTAGCCTCGGGAGTCCCTAAGACAAAGGTTCAACCTTCCTCAGGGGGTGCTCTAAATGTGGGCTACCACAGATGTTGCGCACAATCAGTGTGCCCCCTGACAGACTCCTTGCCCCCATACTCGCCTATAATATGTCGTGGGCACAAAGGGTTCCTTCATTTGCATGGGGCCACATAGCCATGCAAATTAGGGCGTGCCTGTTGGGATGCCCACACACGGTAAATTCATTAGGACCAGAATGGCCACTGTCTCAGTATAGCCTCTCTGTAAAGCCATGCAATGAGGGAAAAACACTAGAGGCCGTTCATATTCGGAGAGCTACTAACACAGATCTATTCAACCCGGAAGCAGTTTAGCAAGTACAGATTCGTTTGCCTTTGAATAGCGGTTGGCAAATACATCTACTAACGCTTACAGGTTGTTTTTTGTATCTTCTGTGGCGTGCGCCTACTGTGACTGGATGATTTCTTCAGTATCAGTTATAAGAGAGGCAAGCAAAGGGATGTTTAATATGACGCTAGGCAAAATCACTAAGCCATTACCTTTCTGAGGCTGTCCTGCCCTTGCTAGGTGACATGATGAAATAAACACTAGTCTGCTAGTGTGAAGGTTTTTTGCTCCACCTCAAGGAAGAGGGTTTTAAAAATGAAAGCACATGATATCCACCCTGCACTCACACAGATAAAGGTGTTTGCCATCAGTTACCGTTGCCCGGGAATGATTTGTGTCGTAGAGCCACGGGTACAGAATTGTTTGACATACCAGGAACACCTGGCCGTAGGCTGGTGCAACTCAAAGAGTTATTTGGATACGCTCCAAATGTCCTGTGCCTTATACGTGACTCCTAATTTGTCACTTTAATTGTAAATATTTCTTGAGAATGCCTGCCTATGTATGATGCACCCTTTGCCTTGAAATAAATATTAATACCTTTTTTAGTCTTAAAAACTTTATCTGGGGCTCCGTGTCACAACGCAACAATACACAACCTGGCATGGCATAAATTGCCAGGGACTGTAGCATAGAAATCTGAGAACAAATTATAACATACATAAAGTTGTTCTTTATCACCGAGAACACATTGGCTGTTCTAGAAGACCTCTCCACGATCCGTGGCGATAGACTATGAATTCCACCATGCAATCAAATATAGCAGCATTTTCACTGGACTGCTTATAATATCCTTCATTAATAAGAGTTACAACAGTTACCTGGGCAAAATTGCTCTCGAAGAGCCAGAAAGGTGCACTACAATAGGGGCCAGGGGTCAGATGTAGCAAAGTTTTGCGAGTCGCAAATGGCCCGAATCGCTATTTGCGACCTCGCAAAATCCGAAATGGGATGCAAAAATCCCATTTCCGAAATGCAAATAGCTATGCGACACAGCACCGACTCGCAAATATTGCAACCTGATTTTGCGAACAGGAAGTCGCAAATTGAGAGTCGCAAACCATATGCAAAAGCCAGTCGCAAATTGCGACTAGTCACAAAAAAGCCCTTTTGCACATCCAGATTACCACTGATTCAGAGCAGGTGGTAACCAGAACCAAAGAATAAAAGGAGACCCAGAAGGCATATGGGTGACTCAAAATGGCTGAACTTTACGTGATACCATGGAGGAGGAGAGGCCAGGCCGCCCAGCAGAGGAGGAGGAGGAGGAGGCAGAGACAGGAGAGGATACACCGAACCAGGCAGACACTATTTCAACAAACTGAGGAGGAGATATATGACAAATATAGACTGAGCAGTGCTGTAATCTTAGAATTAATTTAACTACTGAATCCTCAGCTTGAACGACAGACAATGCGCGGCAGCGCCATCCCTACACATGTGCAAGTGTTATGCTCACTGCACCCCTTGGCCTCGGGTAGCTATCAGGGGGTGATTGCTGTGGCAGGTGGGGTATCCCAAAGTGCACTCTCACGATTCTTCGGATGTTCCCTAGATTCCATACTCACACACATGTCCATATATATATATATATATATATATATATATATTTATATATATATATATATATATATACCAACCCAGAAATGAGGCAGAAATTAACAGCACCAAGTTGGACTTCTACAGAATTGCCAACTTCCCCCATGTAATAGGGTGTGTGGATGGGACACATATACAAATTTGCCCACCTGCAAATCTGGAATATGTGTTCCGCAATAGGAAATGTATCCACTCACTAAACATCCAGGTGGTATGTGACACCCATAATGTTATTACTGACATTGTAACTAAATATCCAGGGAGTACACATGATTCATAGATATTCAGGCACAGTGGGATACACCAACGCCTAGAACGTGGGGAGTTTGGAGACGGATATCTATTATGTATTGCTGACTACACCCTGAAGCCATACATACAGGTCACTGTGTAACCCATTGATGCCCTGCTAAATTTGCCTTTTTTGTCAAACAGGTGACAGTGCATATGCCCTGAGACCATGGATACTCACCCCGTACCTAACACCTGGCAATCAGAACGAGAGGCGATAAAACAGTGCACATCGGCGGACCAGAACTGTAGTGGAGAGGACCTTTGGCTTGTTAAAGGCAAGATACAGATGCCTCCACAAAAGTGGAGGTGCACTCCAGTATGCCCCATAAACAGCATGAAAGATAGTTTCCGCCTGTGCCATCCTACACAACATTGCCACCAGACGTGGGCTAAATCTCACCCCTGAAGACACAGACACAGAGGATGAGGAGCAAGAGCTACCACACCGACAGCCTGGGGATAGAAGCATCGCAATGGAGGGCAGACAGAGACGGAACCACATTGCAACCCAATACTTTGGCAGGTACGTGGCAACCGTGACGACACTCACTAATGTCAGACTCACATAGTCCAGTTGTGTAGTCAAACAAACAAAACCTTTTTATTTCTAAACTATGAAAAAATTAGAATTGTGCTGTGTGCCACAGCCTTGAATTGTCCAGTCATTTCAGACACATTAAATGCATGTGCCTTATTAGGAGTACATTTTGGTGGCTCACAGCCTCCTCCTACTAGGGCCACCATGGCTCAATCCTGGTGGGTCCCCTGACCTCTGTCGTGCACTGCTACTCTGCAGCACACGGGAATTGCTGGCAGATACACTGCTGATGGTCGAGCCCTCCTCGCTGTCCTGCTGTCAAAGCCCAGCTCACCTGAGTTCTTGTTCAGTTCTGATGGAGGTTGAAGACAATCCGACCCCACCCTGAAACTGCTTGTTCCAGCACACTAGTTTTTAACACAGTGCACTAAGAACAGAAGCTCAAGGGTAGGGGGGAAGTGGATAAAATAAAAAAGAGAGACAACACCGTTCTTGCGTTTCCACTGTTGAAGTGCTGCACAAATCTGCGGCCCTTTCTGACTTCTGTAGAAACTGGTGCCTAATGAAACATAAACAAATACCGTTATCAGAATTACCAATATCAAACATTCATCCTAATATAACTAAAGCCTAAATTCCCAATAGCAGACTCACTTTTCCCATATCTCCAGAATCTTTTGGAAAACAAATACTGTACTTTTACATCAAAATACAGCATGTAATTTGTGCAAGTCCTTGATTTACTGTTTGCCTTGCTGTTAATGGTTTCCACTGTTCGATTCTTAAAAGTTCCATAAAAAAAAAACAATGTTTGTTTCACAAAGCTCCGCAAGGTATTCTTGCAACAAAGAGACTGAATCACAATGTTCGTGGAAGGTATCTTGCTTCAAACCGTCCACACACGAATCCAGAAATTGTTGTCAAAGTTCCTTCAGGTAATAAAAAGTTTTGCACTTACTTGTTGCTGGCAAGAGATACTGATCAGTCTAACCTTGTCTTCTTTCTCTTTTGCAGGTTGTTTGTAGGAGAGAGGCTGAGGCAAGGAGGAACCGGAAACCAGAAGAAGGAAGAGCCAGCAGCTGCGCCCATTGAAGCCAATGAAAGTCTGTAGAGAGCAGGAGTGCCAGCGCCGAGGGATCTGTTCTCAGGTAAGCGGGAGGTAGACGAGCACAAGCACTGGGTGAGGCTCGGGGGCTGCCTTTTATAGACAGGGCTGGGTGTGGTTCGAAGAGCTGGGTGTGGTTTGAAGGGCTGGGTGTGGTCCTCACATGCTGCACATGTTCTTGAAAGGTGAGCAGAGCTGGGTGTGGTTTGAAGGGCTGGGTGTGGTCCTCACATGCTGCACATGTTCTTGAAAGGTGTGCAGAGTTTCAGTTATTATGCAAATGAGTTGAATTAACACATGGCCTAGGGAGGAGTGTTTTAAAGAAGCCTTGGTAAAAGCAAGGCCCAATGTGTAAACAAAACAGCACATTAAACAACATACACAGAAGCCTAAGGGGGGGGGAGGTGAGATGACAAGAAATGGTTTGAATAGTAAGTTTAAAAGGGAGCTATTACAGAACCCACTAGTGCAGTGAGAGGGGACATGCTCTTTGCTGTGCACAAACCCTAACAGTTGCCCCCCTCAAAGGCCCTCCTACAGGACGGGGTTTTCCTGGGTTTTTTAAATAAAACCGTCTAATCAGCTGTGGGGCATGTACATATGATGCTGGTTCCCATGAATTCTCAGATTCATCATATCCTTTCCATTCTACTAAATAAAACAGACGTCCACTAATTCTTTTTGAGTCTTTTATGCTTTTCACTTCATATTCTAGATTTCCCTTAATTGGTATGGGTGGAGGTGGTGGTTCAGGTCGGGTTTTTGGGTTGTACGGCTTAAGCAAGGACACATGGAATGTAGTATGTACTGTATATTCTTTTGGTAAATCTAATTTTACTGTTACCGGGTTTACTATGGCAGTTATACTAAAGGGTCCAATGAAACGTGGTTGCAGCTTTCGGGATCCCTCTATGTTTAGGTTCTTTGTGGAGAGCCATACCTTGTCACCAATTATATACATTGGGGCCTCAGATCTGTGTTTGTCTGCTTGTCTTTTCATGCTTTCCTTGTACTTTAATAAATGTTTCCTGGCTTTGTCTTGTATGTCACCTAACCTCGTTAGTCTATCCGTTACTGTAGGCAACAGGGACTCTTCTAACAAAATGGGTATAGCTCTTGGATGATACCCCTGCAAGAAATAGAATGGTGAGCAAAGTAGAGCTGAATGCTCAGTATTATTATAAACAAACTCCGCTACAGGGAGAGCTTCCAACCATTCACTAGAATAATCAGCCAATAAACAACGTAGCGTTTGAAGTAAGGTTTGGTTCAGTCGTTCAGTCTGTCCATCTGTCTCTGGGTGGAAAGCAGTGGATAATGCCACATCTATTTTCAGTTTTTCACATAATTTTTTCCAAAATCTAGAGTTGAACTGGCTCCCTCGATCTGACACCACTTTGCTTGGCAAACCATGTAAACGCACAATTTCCCTTATAAAAATATCGGCAAATTCTGCCGCCGTGGGTAATTTCCGTAATGGTACAAAATGTGCCATTTTAGATAAAAAATCCACTATAACCAACACTGTTGTGAAGGATTTTACAGGTGGTAAGCCTACAATAAAGTCTACGCTCACAGTGTGCCAAGGTTGCTTGGGTGTTGGCATTGGTATTAACAAGCCGTCAGGGGCCTTATGAGAAGATTTATGTCTTGCACAAATTGGACAGGTAGTGACAAATTGCTTAATGTCCTTTCTTATAGTGTCCCACCAAAAGTGTTTTTGCACATTTTCCAGGGTTTTTACCCAACCAGGATGACCTGCCAACGGTGAGGCGTGATGCCAAATTATCACCTGTGTTTGTAATTCAGAGGTGGGCACTAACAGCATGTTGTCGTGATACAATAAACCTTGTTGTATTGTGTTATGGGAATCCTTTAACCAATCCTGAGGTGCTATTTGCATGTGTGCATTATATAGATCTGTGATGAAATCCTTCTGTTGTACTGGTGCCAAAAACTTTTGGGGAGGAATAATGGGTTCTCCTATTTTATCTTGTTTCATGTCTGAGGTATGTCCGTATCTAGATAACACATCAGATTGAATTTGTTGTGCACCTGGTCTATAGGTTATAACAAAGTCAAATGTGCTAAAAAAATTTAACCAGCGCATCTGACGTGGTGTTAGTGCTTTAAGTGATCCAAAAAACTGTAGGTTCTTATGGTCAGAAAAGATTGTAACTGGGTACTTGGCTCCCATTAAATGATGCCTCCATTCTGAAAAGGCTACTTTGATAGCTAGTAGTTCCCTTTCAGCCACAGTGTAATTTTGTTCAGCTGGTAATAACTTTTTGGAATAGAAGGCTATAGGATGTAACTGGCCATCTACTATATCTCGTTGAGAGAGAACTCCTCCTAAAGCTACTTGTGAAGCATCCGCTTCAACAAAAAAGGGCAAGTCAGGATCAGGATGTTTCAGAATTGGGGCTGAAGTGAACTTTTGTTTTAGGAGTTGAAAGGCGTGTGCCGCCTCATCAGTCCAAAGAAATCGTTGCCCTTTCCGCAACAAGGTAGTTATTGGGGCCGCAATGTCTGCAAAATGTGCAATAAACCTCCTATAAAAATTGGCGAAACCCAGAAATTTCTGAATATCTTTTACAGAGGATGGTTCTGGCCAATCAGCAATAGCACTGATTTTCTTTACATCCATAGTTATTCCTTGAGGTGACAGGCAGTATCCTAAAAAGTCCACCTTGCTGACATTAAAAGTACACTTTTCTAACTTAGCAAAAAGATGATTTTCTTTTGACTTTGATAATACTGCACGAACATGTTGGGTATGTTCTTCTGAGTTCTTAGAGTAAATGAGGATGTCGTCTATGTATACTATGACACAAACGTCCAGGAATTCGTGTAGGACCTCATTTATAAAGAACTGAAAGGCCGCAGGGGCATTACATAACCCAAAGGGCATTACTGTGTACTCAAATAAACCAAACTTTGTCTTGAAAGCTGTCTTCCACTCATCCCCCTCTTTTACTCGGACCAGGTGGTAAGCTCCCCGCAGATCTAGTTTAGTGTATACAGTAGAATGTCTTAATTGATCCAACAACACAGGTATTAGAGGAAGAGGATATTTATTCTTTATTGTAGCCTTATTTAGTCCTCTATAATCGATACACGCGCGCAGGGATTTATCCGGCTTCGGGATAAAAAAGAGTGGAGATGATACCGGAGATGTGGAATGACGGATGAACCCAGACTGTAGTAGGTCATCTAGGTAGGTTCGTAAGTATTTGGTTTCTTCGTCAGTCAAAGCATATACTCTGTTATTATGTAAAGGGGCCCCTGGGATAAGATCTATACGGCAGTCATAAGACCGATGTGGGGGCAGCACACTAGCCTTTACTGGATCAAAGACGTCTTTAAAGTCAGAATATTCAGGAGGGAGACTTGGTTCATCTTGTGTAACACTAGCACAGTGTAATACTGTGCTCTGTTCTGTACCTGCTTCTTGGTAGCAATTGGTTCTACAGAAAGAGGAATCCAAAGTAACAGTTCTATTCACCCAGTCAATTTTTGGGTTATGAGTTGTTAACCAGGGTACCCCGAGAATCAAACCAAAATTAGGAGTATCTATCAGATCAAAGCTAATCATCTCTGTGTGCCCATTCTGACAGACCATAACAAGTGGACTTGTTTGTTTTGTGATTAATCCAGAGGTCAATTCTGACCCATCCACTGCACATACTGCTTCTGGACAAGGCTTTAGGCACATAGGAAGTCCTAAGTTTTCAGCTAACTTATTATCCACAAAATTTCCTGTCGCGCCTGAGTCCAGTAGGACAGGGAGAGAATGCCTCACTTGGGTAGTAACAATTAAAACGACCTGAATTATGAAATGTCTAGGTATGTGCGGTACCATGAAGGCTGCAGCATTAGAGGTTTGATTAAAATGTTTTCTCGAACAAGTAACCTCTCCCCTTGTCGAGCTTAATCGTTTCCCGATTCAGTTGAGGAGGTGGAGGAAACAGCACCCTTTTGTGGAGTTTTAGGCTTTACTGGACATTCTCTGGCAAAGTGACCTGCCCTGCCACAATATAAACATAATTGAAGTTTTCTCCTTCTTTCTTTTTCCTCTGATGTGAGTGGACCTCTGAGTGTCCCTATTTGCATAGGCTCAGGTTCAGGGAGTTTATTATCTGTGTCTTTCTTCTCGTGTTTAATAAAAGTTAACCGTGATTCCAGTTTGTATTTATCTCCCTTTCTTTCTCCTAGTCTATGTTCTAATTTCACAACTAAATCTACAAAGTCCGAATAGTCTTCTGGCAAATCAACGATATGAGCCAGCGCGTCTTTTAACTCGTCTCTCAAACCTTTATAAAAAAGGGAGACACGCTTTCCTTCTGGCCACTGTGTCTCGGTGAGTAAACGATTAAAACTAGTGAGATAGGTCAATAAATCCTTGTTACCTTGTTTAAGATTTAAAAGCTCATTATCACTTGCCTGCATGAAAGTGTGTTTTGCAAAAAGGCTGGTCATGGTACGTTTAAATTGATTCCAATTATGGAGGATGGGATCATCTCTATCCACGAAAGGAATTGACCAATTGGTTGCTGTGCCACCCAAATAAGACAAGACGAATGCCACTTTCGTAGCATCAGTAGGGAACTGTTGTGGCTTACAAACGAAGTGTAATTGACATTGATGGATAAAAACATGGAATTTGTTACTATCTCCATGAAAACGTTCAGGTGCTGCTAAGGGCACAGCATTAGGAACATTAACAGTAACCTCAACTGGGGGAGGCAAAGTTGTATGTTTTGATGGCGCCCCTGTCTCTGAGGTGGTTTTAAACAAAGGCGTAAAAGCTGTGTTCCACTGAGATCCCCTAAATTTATACCTGCTTAAATCCTGTTTTAAAGAGGTATTCTCCATCTTTAATCTCTCTATTTCCTCTTGCATATGTTGTAAGATGCCAGACACTGATTCATTATGAGCCAAGTCCTCATTTAGGGCCTGCGCCATATCCGTGACGTCAATGCCCTCTATTTCTTCCCCGGTATTCATCGTCCACCAGAACTGAAATTTTTTAAGGCTTGTGCTTCTGTCAAAGCCCAGCTCACCTGAGTTCTTGTTCAGTTCTGATGGAGGTTGAAGACAATCCGACCCCACCCTGAAACTGCTTGTTCCAGCACACTAGTTTTTAACACAGTGCACTAAGAACAGAAGCTCAAGGGTAGGGGGGAAGTGGATAAAATAAAAAAGAGAGACAACACCGTTCTTGCGTTTCCACTGTTGAAGTGCTGCACAAATCTGCGGCCCTTTCTGACTTCTGTAGAAACTGGTGCCTAATGAAACATAAACAAATACCGTTATCAGAATTACCAATATCAAACATTCATCTTAATATAACTAAAGCCTAAATTCCCAATAGCAGACTCACTTTTCCCATATCTCCAGAATCTTTTGGAAAACAAATACTGTACTTTTACATCAAAATACAGCATGTAATTTGTGCAAGTCCTTGATTTACTGTTTGCCTTGCTGTTAATGGTTTCCACTGTTCGATTCTTAAAAGTTCCATAAAAAAAAAACAATGTTTGTTTCACAAAGCTCCGCAAGGTATTCTTGCAACAAAGAGACTGAATCACAATGTTCGTGGAAGGTATCTTGCTTCAAACCGTCCACACACGAATCCAGAAATTGTTGTCAAAGTTCCTTCAGGTAATAAAAAGTTTTGCACTTACTTGTTGCTGGCAAGAGATACTGATCAGTCTAACCTTGTCTTCTTTCTCTTTTGCAGGTTGTTTGTAGGAGAGAGGCTGAGGCAAGGAGGAACCGGAAACCAGAAGAAGGAAGAGCCAGCAGCTGCGCCCATTGAAGCCAATGAAAGTCTGTAGAGAGCAGGAGTGCCAGCGCCGAGGGATCTGTTCTCAGGTAAGCGGGAGGTAGACGAGCACAAGCACTGGGTGAGGCTCGGGGGCTGCCTTTTATAGACAGGGCTGGGTGTGGTTCGAAGAGCTGGGTGTGGTTTGAAGGGCTGGGTGTGGTCCTCACATGCTGCACATGTTCTTGAAAGGTGAGCAGAGCTGGGTGTGGTTTGAAGGGCTGGGTGTGGTCCTCACATGCTGCACATGTTCTTGAAAGGTGTGCAGAGTTTCAGTTATTATGCAAATGAGTTGAATTAACACATGGCCTAGGGAGGAGTGTTTTAAAGAAGCCTTGGTAAAAGCAAGGCCCAATGTGTAAACAAAACAGCACATTAAACAACATACACAGAAGCCTAAGGGGGGGGGAGGTGAGATGACAAGAAATGGTTTGAATAGTAAGTTTAAAAGGGAGCTATTACAGAACCCACTAGTGCAGTGAGAGGGGACATGCTCTTTGCTGTGCACAAACCCTAACACCTGCGGGGTATCCCCTGTGCCCCTTGCAGCCTGCCTGGTCTCCATTATGTCTACCGCATGGCTGATGCGGCCAAGTCCCCGTGCCACATCCCCTGCGAAATGACCTAGTTCAACCTGCAGGCTGACAGTACGCCTTGACAGGCATGTGGTGTTAGTAGCAAGGCGCCCAATTGATGCTGCCAATCTGTCAAACCTGGCGGCAGTGTTGCGCTCCCTGCGCCTTGCCTGTGCCCTGTCTGCCACAAGTTCAGTGACCAAATGTTCTATGGCCTGTGTCACGTTCCCCAGATGTTGGTTCATGTGTTGGAACTGACTGTCCATATTTGCCATCCCATGGGTCATAGTGGTCTGCAGTCTATTGAGATTCCTATTTATTAACCACAACTGTCTGTTTTGCAGGCGCTGACCCTGAACCAGTGATACCTCCAGTCCCGCAAACTCTACGTCTGCGACATCCTCCTGGGGCACAGACTGCACTCTGCGCCGGCGTCTGCGCACTGCTCAAGCTGCTGGCTCTGTGTGCCTCTCTGTGGGTTTGGGCCCTGGTGATACCCCTGCTGCCTCCATGTCCTGCGCAGGGTCTTCCATGGATTCTGGTGGTGTTCTGCTGGGCCCTGCTGTGTCACTGGCAGCCTCCTGCTGTGGGTCTGGCCCATGTTCCTCTCCCTGCATGTGTTGGCTGCTGGGGGTGCCTTGTAGGAGACCTGTGGGACATAGGGGATACACTGTCAGTCTCACACATCTGTTTTATGCCTCATAATAAACATTTGCTATATTTGAACCACTGTACTACATTGCCCATAATGCACTATTCTAGAGGTTGCTAGATTGGAATGGAGCTAGTCTGGTGGTGCCTGCTGCTATTTACTGGGATAGTGTGTATACTGCATTTGTGGGTGTCAAAGCATATCTCATGGTACTCACTTTTGGATGTCCCAGGCGCTGAACTGTCCACTTTTCCCATGCCCAGTATGGCCTCTGGCTCAAGTGTCATCTCCACCCTGGTTTCCAGGGCCGTGGGTGGTGGTATGGTGGATGGGCCTTCTCCGGTGCCCCTCATCTCCCTCATGCGCTCCGCAACCCTCTCCTTGGTCCTGGAGCCCAGGTCATACCACCTTTTCCGGATTTCCTCTAGGGTGCAGTGGCTTACCCCAATGGCATTGATTTTTTCTTGTATTTGTTGGCAAATTCTTTTCTTCTGAGTGTCAGGGACACTCATTGCTGCCTTGCCGAAGAGTTGGTCATGGTGCAGGCAGCACTCCTCCATAAGGACCTCCACCTCCTTGTCTGAGAATTTCAGTTTTCTCCTCCTGCCAGCACTGCCTGTCTCCTCCATGGTTGCTGCAGCTCCTCTCCCCTGGGTGTGGCTCAGCAGTTTGGGATGGGTGTGGTCCTCCCTCCTCCCAGTTCTATTTGGTGACTTCCTGGTTCTGATGTCATCACCAAGAGCCAGGAAGTGGGTTTCCCAACTGTTATGTTGTACCTGCAGGCAATTTGCGAGGCAGTCGCAATTTGCGACATTGGACCACACCATTCGCGCAAATTGGGAGCTCTCTTTTAGCGAGGTCGCTAATTGCGGCATCACTAAAACCGGAGGTCGCAAAATGCGGTGCGACACCTCTGCGACTCGTAATTTGGTATCGCAAGTCTTTCTTGCATTTGGTTTTGCGAGTCAGAAATAGCGTGGAGTCGCTATTTCAGATTCGCAAATTTTTACCTACCTACATCTGGCCCCAAATGTACTAACCTTTTTTGCGTTCGCAAACAAGCCGACTTGAGCAATCAGCCTATTTGCGACTGCAAAATGCATTTTGATATATATGAAACCCAAACTGGGATTTGGTAACACGTTACTAAATTGCAGTTTGGGTTAATGATCAATAGGTATTTGGAAGGGGCAACCTTTTCTAGTACCGAATTAGAATTGTGGACTGAATTCCGGTCGCAAAACATTAACATTTACCAACTACGAGCATGTAGTGGTAACCCTTTTGCAAGTGGTAAGGGCCCTTTTGACCTCTCCTCTTTGGGAATGTTAAAAAAAATAAAATTAGGAGTAGGCAGTGGGTCCAGGAACTATTGCGTCTTCTTAAACAAACAAAAAAAGGAAACTTTTATTTTTAAAAGTTTGTCTTTACTTTGAGGGAAATGGGCTGATTTAAAAAAGACTGCTTTAATAAAAAGGCATCACAAACATGGTGGTCTGCTGACCCAAGCAGGCCACCAACCCTCTGATGGCGGCAATTCCTAGTGGGTCACAATTTGTGATCTGCCTCTTTAATATATTGAGAAAGGTTTGTGACCCACTACGAATCGCTAATTTTAAAAGAAAACTTTCATACGTTTAGAAGAGTGATTTAGAAAACATCTCTATTTGGATGTCACTGTTCTAAAGGTACGTACATCTGACCTCAAGTCTTTTTGGGGTCGATTTTTTAAGGAAATGGAAATGAAGCAAAGTGAACACAAAGCAGACCATGGCTTGAGAGCTGTGATATGAGCCTCCCTAGGTCAACAGGAAGTTCAATTACTTTGGAGACGCAATGAAAAAAAAAGTGGGATAAGACTTTAACTATAGCAGCAAATACTCCCATTCTTCCAGGCATATCAGGATTGTGATGGCAGAGATAGTTTTCTACCTTTGCAAGTATTTTTCAAACTGAAGGGAAAATACATGTGGTGCTTCCTGATGGTGGACTGTGGGAGAAGAGGATCCTCTCTGTGGGTAACAGGTTCAGAAAAGTTTAAGCAGCCAGAGACTTTGAAACTGAAAAAGATTGCCCGGGTGGTAATAAAGATTGCCAGAAAGTAATGCAATCTTACCTCACATTGTTACTTCCGTGTCCACTCCCTTACTCTTTGGGGAAGCACCCAAACCAAAATCAAATTTACATTTTCCCATGATATGCATCACTAAAACCACAGACACAAGTCAAACTAGAAGACAAAAGTGAATCTTTAATAGATAGATGTAATTTAAACAACCTTAAAGACATGAAATTGAAGCCAAACATTTTGACCCAAAAGTCCACTAATTATCTGAGCTTATGTGCAACCTGTAAAACAAAATTAAAGTAGAAATAAGGGACCAGCTGCCTTGCAGATGTTCAACATAGAGTCCCCGACACTGCCCATGAAGTTGCCATCCCTCCCATGGATCTACCCTGTGCTCCCAAAGGAGAAATGGAAACTAAAAGAGCATGTCAGGGAGAAAGCAGATCTAATCCTGCTACTTATGGAAGAAGCCATGGGATTCAAACCCTTTTTTCAGAGTAAAGATTATCACACAAAGAATTACAGCACAAAAATCAGTTCTGTTGACATAAACGGAATTGCTCTTTGCACGTCAAAAATATGAAGAGCCTGCTCTTCTGGCAAAAGCAAACTTATAAAAACAGAACAACAGTAATCTCCTGATACACATTTTGTTTAAAAAAAATGGGCAAAAACTTCGGATCCCACCCTATCAAAAAAATTAAGATATGATGCAATACAAGGCAAAGAACCCAGTTCTCACAAGCATTTAGCAGAAGTAATGTCTGTCCAAAATAACACTTTGAGAGTAAGAAACATCACAGAGCCATCCGTTAAGGCCTTTGTTGTGAACAGTTGCCACCAAGGAAGCCAGAAGCTTTGTAAAGACCCTCTGAAAGGACATGAAACCACATGGAAGTAATGTAAACTGATGTTAGTGAGACAGAACAGCAAAGAGGAGAAACATCTGGCCTTGGTGCTGATTTGGAGCATGTAGGAAAGTATCATGTAACATTTCTCGAAGCCACTATCAGAAGTACTTTCTACAGGGTAATCATTTTGATATGAAAAGTTTAGAAGCGGATATTAAAGTGCACCAAATCTATAACCAGGTGATCCTTTCCTGAACATGGAAAACACACCCGGACCTCTTTATTCCTATGGAACTGACACAATCACCCCTTTGTTTAACAGTTTCTGAATCTGAGATTGAAGAGTGATTTGTTTAATCTAATCCTCACAGGATTCTAGAATAAACGTTTACCATATCACTGTTTGGATTTCTGCCTTTAAAGGGTGAGAATATTTTAAACTCTTGTATGAGCAATGAAAAGGAAATAACTTCCTCTGATTTAGATTTCTCCACAGTCAGAAGATGTTTCTGACCTTCAAAAAACGTAGATACCAGTTCATACACCTGAGGACCAAACATATATCGACCAGCAAAAGGCAACTTAAAATGAGAAGAGATTTTAACATTCTTTGTCTTCCAGTTTCTCATCAGCACCTGACAGTGTCTATAAAAAATGGGACCTCCATGTATACATCTTTTTTTATCAATGTGCCGGTATTGGGCAGCATGCCTCTTTAGAGAAAGATGCTGATAGATGCCCCTGAAACAGTGCACGCTGACCATTCTGTGCAGTTTCGACTTAGTGAGTTTTCAAGAACTGGCTTCAGAGTTTCACACAATTTAATGCTTGATGAATACAAGAGTGGTCCCAAAGCACTCATACATTTCAAGTCTGAGGTTGGCATTACTGCCACTATACCACCATTCTTTTGAAAGGTTGCAACTCACAAGGACCCACAAAGTTAATATTGTAGTTTGCAATGGAAATATTGCATTGAAATGGCACCTTTGTACATTGCGTTTGGGATCTTAAAAGTGCAAATTCTGCCATTTGCACATTGTTTTCTTTGCACCTGCACAATCCTTTTGTAGCCCATCTATGGTTCCACAGCAGCTTTAATGTATTTCATTTGACATCAGTTCTCAGGTTAATTACTTGCTGCTAACATCTAGCGTAATCAGCAGATCATAGTTCAGATTTTGGTGAAGCCTTACATCCTGCAGAGCCTGTTAAATGGAGTAACATGAAATTGGGTACAAGTGATGCCTGCTATTCACTGTGCTTAGACATAGCAAAACTGTGGTATTACGTGCTACATAATAAATTGTGTTAAACTTCAAGGTAGCCTGCCACCCGGAGAGAGTACATTTCCTGGCTTTACCGCTCCAATAAGACATAAACTCAAAGCCATGGTGCCTCATAAGACCGAATTTACCTTCTTACTCCTGAATCGTCACTCCTATGAAACCCATAATACATTATGACCTCATCCTATACACCTTCTCTGGGACAAATAGCCAGGTACAAGGTGCAACCCTAGCTAAAGGAATTGCAGACTTTTTATGAGCGGTTGTACCTAGCTGAAGAATACTCTTTTGCAGCCCTGGAAATCTATTTAACAGAAGCAAAGGTTTTCAAACTCCCAGCTGTATATTCAGAATAAATTGAAACTCCCATACTAGAAGATGAAGTCAAGATGATATTAATCAAGTGAAGTTGGGTTATGCTCCGGACCCCGATGTCTACACTGGAGCTTTTTTATAAAACTTTTATGCACAAGTTACTTCCCAGAATGACCTCTCTGTTTAACACGTTTGTTTCATCAGGAGCACTAACGCCCTCTATGACAAAAGTTGCCATCTCCATCAAACTGAAGCCTGAAGAGCCCAAAAGCTGTGCCTCTTACAGGTCAACTATTAAATATTGATGCCAACATATATTTTAAAATGTTAGCAAACTGATTGGATGATCGCCTCTCTGGAATAATGCACCCGGATTAGTAAGGCTTTGTCAAGGGGAGACAGACCTATGACACTGCTCGCAAATTCGTTCACTTCATTGAGAAAGTAGTAAAGAAAAAGGTTCCGGTGTTCTTAGTCACCCTAGACATGGGGAAAGCCTTTGACCTAGTAGACTGGCACATTATGAGGCTAGCCCTGGAAGCATTATATGTAGGCCTGCATTTTACATCAATGGTGATAGCTAACTATAAAGCCTGAAGGCCAGATTAGCCCTAATGGTCAGATCATCTAGGCATTCCAGTTACCAAGAGGAAGAAGACAGGAGTCCCTCCTGTCCCCTTTACTATTTGCTCTTAGCATTGAACCCTTAGCATCTCACATCAGCGAGGCAGAAATTGCAGAAGGCATATGCCTCAAAATAGAGACACACCAACTGGCATTTTATTGGGATAATCTAATACTTACATTGAGAGATCCATCCACCTCACTTGGAAATGCACTCACCCAAATAAAAATAGTTTGAAGACTTAGCGGGATATAAAATTAACATGTCCACATCTGAAGTCTCACACCTAACTCTCCCATAAGTGACTTAAGGGCTACATTTGCACTCCGATGGGCGACTACACATATCAAGTATCTGGGAGTCAATCTCACACCAAATGTACAAGGCCTTTATAGAGCCAACCACCTCGGACTACTGCCTGAATTAAGCGATACCTCTATAAATGGGCTCTCCTTTTCTCTCCTGGATAGGCCGCATCAATGTAGTAAAAATCAATATTTTACCCAGAGTTCCATATATCTTTCAAGCACTCTAGATACTGGTTGAGGACAGCTTTTTCACCTCTCTTCAAGAAGCAATAAACCAAGTTATTTGGTGAGACTCTAAGCCATGCAACTGCCTAAAAGTACTAAACAAAATAAGGCACAGAGGAGGATTGGCCCTGCTTAGCTTAAAACTAAACTGTCAACCTTCACAATTGTGAATTGTGGTAGCGTGGTCTAAAGAAGGGGTTAATACATGGCTTGCCTCACATGGAGAGAGTGGTCATGGTTACACAAAATTAAGAGACCACATAATGCCTACCTCATCACTCCTGTTAACACACTCCTACAGATTTGGGATATTGTAAACAAGAAGCATTAACCACTTATTCTTCCTCATACACCTTGATATATATTCCAATCCAGACTTCACCCCGAAGTACATCAGGGAGCTTTTAATAAATGGCAACTTAGGGGGTGTAGATACATAGCCAACATGTAACACCATAGTTAAATCCTTTACACAATGCAAACTTCACTTTAAGATACCAGAAACTGAGGGACTATTATACTCTTAACTGCAGCATTTCGGTAATGCAGCCTGATAATAAGGTGGCTACCAAAATGGGTAGGTCACCTTTTGAAAAATTGCTGGCCATGCTTACCTCCCAAACAGGACTATACACAACCCTGCTGGACACTGACACAACCTCCAAGTTAGCCTACCAGAATAAGTGGGAGAGGGCATTGGGCAAGGAGATCGTTGCCAAAGATTGGGATGGGATGTAGTTGTATATCCACAAGAGCTACATCCCTATAAAAACAAAAGAAATCCATTATAAACTCCTTCATGCTTGGCACTTTCATCCCACCACGGTACACAAGATGTTCCTGAGGTCTAGCCTTTTTTGATGGAGACAGTGTGGTCCTAGGTGTTCTTTCATCCACATTTGGTGGGAATGCACACACTTTCGACCCTTTTGGAAGGTTGTAGCTAAGGCCTTTCAAGAGATATTGGGTGTTCCTTTTACTTTCACTCCAGTCTTACTGTTGGCAGGCCTCTGAAACCATGAACTCAAATGTTTAATCCACATTGATAAAGCAGCCATCTGGAGTTGCCTGGGCACAGCAACAGAGGCCATAGCGATGAGGTGGAAGAAAGACTGACCATTTATTTTCCACTAGTATGGACACCTTTGGGACATAATAGCAATGGGGCTCATCATCAACATTGTTAAAAGCAGCACTTAACAACTGAGGCCTGTTGGACACTAATAGTGGAGTACTTATGTACAGGCCATCAGAACACAACATGACGAGCTCTCCCATGAGCTATGTACATTTTTGGATCTTCTGCATTTAATGACAGCCAGTAAAGGAAATCATAGAGAGGGGTTGAGGGCCCCCAGTGGCCTGATGGGGAACCACTATGAGGTGTGACTTATTAAAACGTGACTACTTAACTAATAAAATATTCCAGATGTAGAAGGGGGAGAACAGAGGGAGTACTCTTTGTACAGGGATTCTTGTATTTTGGTTTACCAAAAAGTTTCCTCTACAAATGCTCTTATTGACAAATGAAACTTGGGGATGCTGTGTATTTACGAAAGCTGTACGATTCCCTGTCAATGTGACACCAATAAATCTTGTTTTAAAAATAAAAGTCAACCATTTGCATCCCACAGTCGTAATGTGGTGTTAACACTTGTTTTCACTTGTTCTGAGATGTCTAATCTCACATTGTTGCACTTTATCAATGACTCAGTTTCTGTCCGATATTACCCTGCAAAACCTGAGCATGGAAAAATCAGAAGATGTGATAATTACAGCCGAGGCTGTCCCAACTCAGGAGAGCCGTCCATTATGGTGAGGGCAAGGAGGAGCGGAAGGGCGCGGTTGCACACCCCTGGGCTAAAAATCTCTGGAATATCGAAGAACAAAGTCTTTTTGTTGTAGACAACCTTGAGCCGCACCTGAAACTGCAACATATAGGTGATGTGCATAGTGCAATGTTTCTCCTTAACTGCTTGGAATGTGCGCCTCTTTTGTTGTACTTTTAGCGTGTAGTCGGGGAATAACATAATACTTTTCCCTGCGCAGAGCAATTCTCCTTTCTATCTTGCTTCGCGTAGGATCCCGTTCCTGTCAACAAAGTTGAGGAGCTGGGCTATTGTCAATCTGGAGTTAGCCCGGGGGGCGCGGCCTCGGCGCCACAGACCTATGGGCTCTCTCCACCACAAAGCAGGCTGACAAGGAGTGTTGCGGAACCCCAGGAATGGAGCCAGCCCGAGATGTAGACCATGAGCTGTGATCACTCCGTGCCCTCCGGGACCCCAACGATGCGGATGTTATTACATCAGGATCTGCCCTCTGCATCCTCCCCCATAGACTCCAGGAGAACCACCTCCATGCAGAGCATCACCAGTTCATTCTGGAGAAACATAGTGGTGTCTTTGACTTCCAATAGCTGCCCCTCGGCCTCATTGACCCTCCCTACTGTATTACAGAGATCTTGGCAGAGTAGGGAGAGGTCTAAGTTCAGTTCCCCTATCTTGCTCGCAAGGGATGACGAGAGTCCTGTATTGCTTGTAGTATCACCACCGTGGGCTCCTGTTAGGGCGGGCCCAGTTGAGAAGTTTCATCCCCACCATCTCTCTTCTCTGAGGTGGGCTTGGTGAACTTGTCGATATTCCCCTGTAGCGGGGCTGCAGCCCTGTCCTTGCCCATGGTCGGTGTCGGCCCTCTCAGTTCGGTGACAGGTCGCTGACTGTTTGCTCACAGGAGGGTATCCCCTGGGCCTCCAGTACTGGTCCCGGAATACCCAGGCTGTGTCCTGTGCCAGGAGCTGGCTATTATGATAGGGAAAAGGTCTCTCTGATTGTGCCTTCGGCACTTTTGGGGCTAACACAGACTGTGCTGTTGCTGCATTGCCATAGATGGGTAGACCGGGGTCAAGAAGCAGTTTCTCTGGTGGCCAATTAGTGGGTCTCTCCCAGTGGGTCAGTGGCACTACTTTCTCCCCATTGCGGGACGTGTCACGCCCCTGGACCACAGTCACCAGCCTCCTCCGCTTCGAGCTATAGATCACCAGCACTTCTCCAGGGCGGTCCCTGCAGGAGCCTGCTGGAGCATCAAACATACAGGATCACCAGTGATGGCAAATGTTGCTCCCAAGTAGAGCGGCCCAGGTCAGAACTGGTCACTGGGACTGCAGCGAGGCAGGACAATGCTGGGGCATACCATTTTGAGGCTAGTTCCCCCAGAGGCACCCAGGGCCTTGGCTGCCACTGGGGACTATTTGTCAGTCAGGAGTGGTTGGTGTGCAGTCCTTCAGGGTAAGGCATATGGGCAACTCCCCAACTCTATCCCACTGCTGCGCTGGAGAACCTTCGCTTGGCACCCAGTGATGGTGTCGTGGGGGAGGTTCCACTACTGTGGTAGTTAATTGGAGGCCCAAAGAGTCCTGCTAAGGGTGTCAATGGCCACAACAGTCCAGTAAGACATAGGGGGAATGCCTCTCCTTTTCATTCCGCCCCTCCCCGAAGGTGATTCAGGGGATGTGCACTCACTGCCACCAGCCCAGGCAGAGAATCCTCATTGCGCAGCACGCTTGCAGCTCTCACAGCAGACCCAGCATTTCCCTCTGCTGCGCAGCCAGATGTGTGTTCTGGACCGGCTTGATCCCTTCACAAAAGCTAGAGGACGGCCCCACTGGACCGTGCAGCACTTGGCATCCCCCAACAGGTTGGTGTGCCTTGCATGATCCACCGGCTCCAGCAGGCATTGTCTGCAGCTCTGGGCCAGGAATCTTCTCCGACCGCTCAGCTCATGATGCCATCAGACAGTTGCTACGCCGCCCCGGAACAATTGTTGTGGCCCTATCAGCAGGAGCCACCCACTTGTCTGGGCAATCAGGGGAAGAACGCTGCTTCTGGTGTGAGTTGGTGTCTTCAGCTGGGTCACTGGTGCAAATTGTTACAGATTTGGAGGGTCGGGCGCAGAGGTCTCGGTTATGCGGCCGCCATATTTCCAGCTAGCTGCACCAATCATTCTTAAAGTCTTGGGCACTTACTCAATATTTGTCATGGGTTTTTAGTGGGCATTGTAGCTACATTGGTTTTCAGGTTTTGTGGTGGAGATAAAGGTAGCATTGCGAACTGAAGGCTGTGTTGACTAAAAGTAGTCTCACTAGTAAATGTGATAGTGTGGATGGTGTATTGATTGTAGCAGTGGTATTGCTCAGACATTGTTTTTTTATCTGCATTTTTCAGTTGTATTTACTGCAAGCATAGCTGGTGGGGCTAAAAAAAAGCAGAAAGTACCCACGCACTGGAGTAGACATGGAGGTATTGATGTCCAAAATGGATGCAATAGATGTACCCACGGGGCTAGGACACACACCCAAGACAGCAGCACCAGAAGAGAGGCCTAGAAGGCCAGGTATACCTCCAAGAGTAGCATTCCCACAATAAAAAAAGCAGAGTAGGGAGCAGGCTGTAGGTAGTAAAGAGGGTCATGGTTCGCATGTGACCCCGCGAGTCTCAGGCGGCGCAGGAGGTATGGTAGAAGGACAGCATGGTACACCCGGAGTAATAGTATTGTGCAAAGTGGCAATGGCTGCATGGCAATTGGGGTGACCCCATTGATTAGCACAAGGCAGCCAGATCTGCTAACTTAGCTAGAATTTTGCCATAGTTAGCAAAATATATCTATTCCCCTTATGAGAGGGGCGTGTTAGCGGGCATTGCCGAGAGCAATAACGTTAGGAGGGCTAGAGGGCTAGTGGCTCATCTGGACAGTTCAGTTGGGCAATATGGACAAGGTCATCAAGTTGGGGGGTGGCACACCTGCAGTAGCTGGTTTGGGGTCTGCGGTAGTTACACTTGGAGCGCAGATGCCTTTAGTTGCTGATAACCAAAATGCAGGTGGTGTGGCTCAGGCCACGCAGGTGGCTATTGTGGCCCCACCCCCAAACAAGGATTCTGCCCCTGCAGGTACGGTTGAGGTACTACCTAACATCAGTTTGGGGGATGTGTGTTCTGAGCATAGCCAATTGGGCAGGAATGTACTGGTGGACGTAAAGGAGGATATTTGGAAAGGAAGTTATGTTGAAATATGTGAATTAATTTCCAATATGCCTGAAAGGGAAGAGAGTACGCAGTTTAAAGAATTATCTCATTTTAGGGGCTGTGCTCATTAGCCATACAAGAAAAAGGTGGAGGAAACTTTGTTGAGTTGGTTCAAGGGATTCACAATTTTTCAGGAAATCGTGGGCAAGAGATTCTCTTCATTGGGAACTCAACTAGTGTGCTACCAGAATAAAATAGTGTGTGCACATGATGGGTTTGGGATGCGGTATGGAGAGACTTGGATAAGGAATTTAGAAGGATAAAGGTGTCCAAGCCCACTTTGGCTTAATATCAGATTGCATTTCATGAGGGTGCAAAAGGTTGAGGCTGCCCCAAGTCAGCCCTTTCGGGTGACATAAGGGACAATCACCTACACTGGGGGAGGAGACAGAAAGGGGTCATGCTGAGACTTCAACAAAACATCATGTTCTAGAGCCCCAGAGATGTGCAAGTTAAAGCTCTGCTTCTCCTTCTGTGGCCTTCCATCACACCCTGAGTCTAAGTGCTTTAAAAAGTCGGAAGACGGGGCCCAAAGAAGCAATAATGAAAAGCCCCTGTTGGTCAAGGCCCCCTCCCCAGTGAATTGCCAGGCAATGGTGACATGATTGAATGCATACAGCAACACAACTGTGACGCAAACACTGTATGAAAGTTTTAAGAATGGTTTCAGAATCCTTCTGGAGGGCTGTGTAGGGTTTCTATTTTGCAAAAATCAGTCATTGCAGGGGGTAGTGCCAAAAAAAACATCCAGGTGAGTATCCCTTGATCCGTAATCTGTCGTCCCCTTGGGGTCAGTCTGTCAATCAGACCATTAATGGGACAGTGTGCTCAGTCAAGTATGCTTCGCTAGATCAGGCCATCAAGATACTTCATGAGCCTGGAAGGGATCATTGCTTGCAAAGGCCGATATAGACTTGGCATTTAGGCTGCTGCTGGTTCATGCGGATGACTTTAATTTATTAGGTTTTCAATTTGAGGGTTCCTTTTACTTTGCTAAGTGTATGCCCGAAGGCTGTTAGATCTCCTGCGCTTACTTCAAAATGATTAGCACCTTCTTGGAGTGTGTTTTTCCAGCAGAGGATGTGGCACCAATGGATATTACATTATCTTTATGATCTCCTTTTTCTGGAGCCCACAGACGCAACAGGGTGTGGGAGGAATCCTTAGAGTCATTTCAAGATTTAATGGACATTTTTGGGGTGCATTTAGCTCAAGCGAGAACATGTGGCATGGTCACAACAATTGAATTTCTTGGTATAGGCAGGAGTGTCTCAGCTTCCTCAAGAAAAAGTCAGAGCAGTTAGGAAGGCCTTGGAGGAGTATCTTGAAGTCAGGAAAGTGACATTGCATCAACTGCAGGTTGTAGTGAGGCAGCTGAATTTCCCATTGCATATCATACTCATGGACTGCCTGTTTTCCAGGTCCATTGCACAGGTCATGTCTGGGTTGAAACAGAAACACCATCACACCAGGTTGTTGAGTGAGGTGTGACAGGACATGGAAATTTGGGCAGCGTTTTTGAAAGAGTTCAATGGTTCTGTTGTGTGGCCAAGCCTTGCTAAGACCAATGGGGAGTTAGGGATATATACACACTCTTCAGGCAGCATAGGTTGTTGGCATTATCCTGGGTGCTTCTTGGTGCTCTCAATGTTGGCCATCATACTGGGTGGAGTCAGGTCTGGTGGCAAATATAGGATTCCTGGAACTCTTTCCCATTCCGGCCACCCACACAATCTGGCCGGACCAGTTCCCCAACTAATCTGTAATATTCTAGTCAGACAACACTAGTTGAGTGTATTAACCAGCAGGCAGTAAAATGTAAGATGATCTTGAGATTGTTGAAAGAAATCATATTGCTATTATTTACGGTTCAATGTCAATTTTAAATCCAAACATGTACATGGTGCATTGAACAATTGCAGCAGATGCTCTGTCTCATTTTAAGATGCAGACTTTCAGGCAATACCACCCAGAAAACAGTGGAGTTCCCTTCACCATTCCCGAACCAACTCTGGCGGCTTGGTGCTCCGGCCTACCAGACCTTGTGGCTCTCAGTTTAGCACCCAAGGCATGCCCATGTGGGAACATTTTGTATTTACTGCAGGTCTCATGATTAAGATGGGGTGGGGGAGTTGTTTTCGCTGAAGTCTATAATTGCATTCTTGGGGGCTTTAAGGGAGTAGGGGAGGCCAGTGTCGCACATTAGACAGCACACTGCAGCAATTTCCTTCTTCTCAAAAATGCAGCAACACCCAGACAGGACCAAGGTTTTCCTTGTACAAAGACCACTGAGGGGCTGGCAGACACTAGAAGGGATGAAACAAGATTCTAGGCATCCCACAGACCCACTAAAACTGTGGAGGATCATCAGGAGGAGGATTGGGAGGTCTAGTGGTCCAAAGGATAGGGAGGTGGAAATCCAATTGTTAGAAGTGATATGTGAGATTGAATATGTTGTGATGATCAGACATTAATCCTTCGCCATTGCCATTCCATTTGCAGGACCCTCTTGTCAAAGCAATTCAGGTACCTGATTGTTCGTACTGTCCTGTCAGCGTGGAAGCAAGATGTGTTAAGGAAGTGCTGTTGTTGAGTCATTCCTATGTGAAGCATGCAAAGGACTGGTATATGGCTTGGGACTAGGCAACGCATGCCAGGAGCGTCAGATTTCATCTAACCTTCTGTGGGCAAGGAGGTCTGTGCATAGTCAACTCAAGGTCTTGGCTGGATAGATTACTGCCATGGAGGATTCCGCCCCTGGAGGTGGTAATTGTTTATTTAGGAGGCAATAATTTGGCTAATCTAGGGCACAAAGGGTTGTTTGAATTGATAGTCTCAGAGGTGGGTTAGCTCTGAGGAGGTAACCTGGGGCTACGATAGCATGGTCTCACATTGTTCCGAGAATGAATTGGAGAGGCAGTAAGTCTATCAGGGCCCTAAATGAGTCAGCAAAACATCTAAACAAGAAAGTAGCTAAACTAATGAACACTGAACACTGCCAGTTTGTCTTCAATACCTCATGGTTGGACAAAAGGTGAGCAGTTTGTTTTGCAGGATAGTGTACACTTGTCCAAGAAAGGCAACAAAATGTTTCTGGAGAGTTGGTTGGTTTGGCTGGGCCCATGCACCCAGCATGTGTGAGTGGGGCCCAGAAAGGAGGTGAACTATGCTGACCTGTGGCGGGTGAGGTCATGATTGGCAGAGACTCTTCAAGTCCCCTGAAGTATCCTTTTTCTAACATAACAATGGGTCAAATATCAGCATCACAGGAACCTCAAAGGGGTGCTGGCTGCAACGTGTAAGGAAGTTGCAGTGGTGCAGGGGGTCTGGGACAGTCGCTGACACACATTCCTTACCTGTCAACCACCTGCAAAGGTGCAGTGGGCGCAACCTAGCAAAGACCCCCTTGTAGACGAAGAAGTTGTGTGCACAAGGTAAGAATACGAGGGGCAGCCGGGCCCCAAGCACAAGAGCTCCTGTAGTGGTAGAGGGAAGGTGGAGCCCTACCATAAGGAGACTCTCAAACTCTGGACTAGGGGGGTGAGAAAAGAAGGGTCACGGAGCCAATTATGATCTCACTAAGAAACGTTTTTTTCATTTTTTTTTGGTTTTACAGGAACAAACTAGTTATGGTTAGGTCACTCCAGTGGGTCTGTTAAGGATAGGTTTCACTTGTAAGAAACATGTAAATAGGTATGGGTTACTGTGAAAATTATGTTGTGCAAAAAATTGGTTTGTTTATGCAATAAAATATGGCCTGAGAAATTTTGATTTCAACTCCAAAAGTGATCTCAGGCTATTTCATTGATTGGTGCCGGGCGGGCATGGGCAGGGGGGAGGTCACTGTTATTTTGGGACCTCCCTGGCCATACTGCAAATCTTTGAATCATAATTCTACACCAGAATCAGGATTCCATCCATGGTGTAAAGACCCTCTAATTGGGTGGGCGGTAACATACTGTTTGACAATAAAACTTGTGTCCACAACAGCAAACCCATGCACAGATGCAGTATTTCCAAAAGTGACTAAGTCAAAGTAAATGCTGCGCTGTTCACACACAATGTCATTTCACAATGTCGTTTAACATATGAAAGTGTACAAATGTGTAGATTTAATGGACACTTTTGGGAAAGTTTTTTTTTTTTAATTGGAGCAGGCACAGAACCCATTAATGCTCTATGCAAACATTGAAATCCCACATATACTGTATTAATAGACCTTCCTTAAATTGTAGGTAGGATACATTTAACTTTAAGTAAGACCTAATGAAGCAACGTGAATACAGAGTTAACGAAATAGGATGATAAATGAAAACGCTAATGTTTGTCTCTGTGCTGGTTGGAAGGGCAATTAAAACATGACCAAAAGTTATTAAACTAAAACACTAATTATGCAGACAAGCAGATTCTTATTTGTTATCAAGTGTACATAATTTCTTCACAAATTTCAGGGACCACCATTTATGAGACTGCATGCCAAATCTGTGAAGAGTCACAAAATTATGGGGCAATTTTGTAAAGTTCATTAAGACCAGGGCCTTCGGAGTAGATGGAGGTGCAGATGGACGATAATTCCCCAAGCTTCCCCTCTTTCAGGTTATGAAGCTTATGCAGCAACATTTATTTGTAGATTTTAAAGCAAACCTACCCTATTAATGATGAGCCAGTTAAGGGGGTAATACCACTAGATGGTGCCAGATGCTGGAACAGCTCTGTTTTCTCTTTTCATGAATGACCATATTTTAACTTTGAAATAGGTCTTCATCCTACGAAGGGCCCCATGCCAGCTTTTTGACCCGAGTGCAAGAAAAGTATCTAACACACCTGATATGATAAAAAAGATCTAATGTAGATTGAGTTCAAAAGTTAGACCCATTGGAAGCAGATGCATGTACCCACTACTGCCCTTATCCAAGATGCCAGGTGTGCGAAAGTGGATTAGTTGCAGTGTATGGTAGGATACTAGTTGCAGTGTATGGTAGGTCCCTTCAAGTATTAATGGCACTATTCCTGACTAGGTGCAGTTAGGTCTCAATAATGTAAATCTGTTCTCAACTCTAGCAGAGAGCAGACAGGTTTAAGTTAGGAGAAATGTGTAAAGAATTTACCAATGCTGAAACAGTTAAAAAGTAGGAAAGACAACACAAAAAACCCACTCCAATTTTTAAAAATAAAGTAAAATCTAATGTGCAAATTGACACCGAAAATCAGATGTAAAGAACTGTAAATGTGATTTTTCAATTTTTTTTTTCTTTCTAGCTCTAAAAAGTGTAAAGCTCCAACTATGGGTATCTGGTCGTGCTAGACTGGGTCAAAGTCAAACGTTAAGGCAGACTGCGATAGAGTGTGGGTTGGTTGGAGGGACTAGGTTCAGTCCAGTGGAAAGTCTTACCTTCTGACTTCGATATGCTGTCTACAAGGGCACATAGTCATCAGACCGAGTCCCGGTGAAACTCTTGACTATTGGCAGGAAAGCTCTGAATGAACAAAACTCAAATTTTGTCCCCAGGAAAGATACACTCAGTGATTTCTCCTGATGAAGTTTTCTACCTTCAAACTTAGAAACATTTTTGGAAGTCAGACTTCTTTCAGCAGAGCTAACCAGCAAGTTGAAGCCAACCCGGGATGCAATGCTGGCTGCTGCAGCTTGGCGGTTTCAGCGGTGGTCCGGCTGTAGCCTCTGGTTCTTTCTGGAAAAAGTATCTAAGTGCCCCATTTTGCAGTCCGTGTTGGGGAGAGAGCCCAATCTTCACCAACCAATGGAACAGGACCTTTTGGGCACCACTTGTGGGAAAGGGCTTAATCTTCCATAAGCGACCAGCAGGGTGCAGGGCAAATCCAATCAGAACTATTCAACTGGGCAGATTCTTGGGCTTCCTTCAGCTTTTGTGTTCCTAAAGCTTAACAGGAGGCTAGTCAAGTAGCCCTCGGAGACCACTCTTCAGTTTTAGGCACACGTGGGAGTGGGTCCAGCTCTTGCAGTTACTCTCCACAGGGCACAGTAGATGCAGTCCTCTTTCTGAAGATCAAGGTTCAGCAGGCACATCTCTTCTTTCCACAGATATAGAGGTGTTCTGAAGAAGGTATCCAAAGGTGACACTTTTATGTCTGGCACCCTCTTGTGGGTAGAGTGACTCGATACCAATAGGAGGAAAAATCCCAGGGACAACCTTAACCATTTTGACATAATTTCTAGGGTTGTTGGCCCTAAACAGTCCCACTGTGCCCTGGTCATCCAAACTCTAACATGGCAGAATCTTTCTACCCTTGGTTGGAGGTCTGGGCACACCCTTGAGGTGTGTCTGGAGAAATGAGGAACCCCTCCAGCAAAACTAGTTTTGGGACAGGTTACCCCCAACTGAGATTGGTGGCACTCTGGCTACATGGACAATGACAGGGGAAATAAAGTGTACTGTACAGTGACGCACACTGGAGTACAGCAGAGTGGCACTGGGTGGAGTAGGGAATCTTAAAGTCACATAGAGTAGAGTGTCATAGATTAGGGTGGGGTAGAGTGGAGTAGAGTGAAATGGGTTAGAATAAAGTGGCGAACAGTAGAGTGGTGTAGAGTGAAGTGGGGTAGTAGTGTGCAGTAGAGTGGCATAGAGTACAGCGGTGTAGAGCACAGTGGCATGCAGTCGAGTGGAGTAGAGTGGAATGGAGTGGAGTAGGGCAGAGTAAGGTGAGGTACAGGAGACTGTCATAGAGCAGAGTGGTGTAGAGTGTAGTAGGGTAGATTGAAGTGGGGAGAAAGGAGTGGGGTAAAGTAGAGTGGCATTGAGTAGAGTGGCGTACAGTATAGTGGCATAGAGTGAAGTGGGATAAAGTGAAGTCTGTTAGAGTGGTACAGTGTAGAGTGGGATAGAATGAAATGGGGCAGGAAGAAGTGGGGTAAAGTAAAGTGTCATTGAGTAGACTGGCATACAGTACAGTGCCATAGAGTGAAGTGGGATAGAGTGAAGACGGGTAAAGTGAAGTGGGGGAGAGTGTAGTGGGGTAGAGTACTGACCCCTGGGGTTCCACAAAGCCTCCCCAGAGGGTCCGCGACTGCTTAGAAGATTAACTAATATTAACAGATTAATAAAATGTGTAAAAAATATAATAACTAAAAGCACAATTGAAAATTTCAAGTGTGCTGTAAATGTCAAGGAATTCGAAATCAGAGGCTATCACTTAAATTAGTATCCTCAGATTGATTTGTGGGAGAAGGCCAGGTGCATCAAACAGAATATAGTATGGACGGTGTGTGGCATCAGCTGAATTTAGATTTTTCATTTTCTCATTTTATTTGTTTCCAAATTAAATGAAATCTGTTATCTTCTGTGTATGTGTTTGATTAAATACTTGTTTCTGTATTTTGTATGTATTGTTTGGCAGTTCAAATCATCAACAATGTTTAAGCCTGGGTCCCTGGCTTCCATTAATGACTCAGTGGTGTGTGGGGGGTCTCCGGACTCCAATAATGATAAAGTGGGGGTCCACAGAAGTGAAAAGGTCAGGAACCACTGGCATAGAGTGAAGTGAGGATTAGTTAAGTGCGGCAGAGTAGAGTACGGTAATGTAGATTGTAGTGGCGCAGAGTACAGTGATGTACAATAGAATGGTGTATAGTGAATTAGGGTAGAGTAAAGTGGATGACAGTAGAGTGGCGTGGAGTGGAGTGGAGCAGAGTAGCTTTGAGTTGTGCAGAGTAGAGTGGCGTAGAGTAGATTGGCAAAGAGTAGAGTAGCATAGAGTAGAGTGGCATACAGTGAAGCTGGGTACAATGAAGTGGGGTAGAGTAGAGTGGCATAGAGTGATGTGGAATGTCATAGAGTTGAGTAGAGCAGCGTAGAGTAGAGTACAGTGCATTGGAGTGGTGTACAGTACCGTAGCGTAGACTATAGTGGCATAGAGTGCAGTGGAATTGAGTAGAGTGATGCAAAGTAGAGTAGAGTGCCATAGAGTACAGTGCCATAGAGTGGTGCAGAACTGAGTACAGGGGCATAGAGTGCAGTGGTGTACAGTGCAGTGGAGTAGAGTAGAGTACAGTGTTGCAGAGTAGAGTGCAATTGCATAGTGTGCAGTGGGGTGGAGTAGAGTGGTGCAGAGTAGAGTACAGTGAAGTGGTGTAGAGTGCAGTGGTGTAGAGTGCAGTGTTGTAAAGTGCAGCGGTGTACAGTACAGTGGCATAGAGTGCAGTAGCGTAGAGTAGTGGTACAGAACAGAATACAATGGCACAGAGTGCGGTTGCATAGAATAGAGTGGTCAGCAGTAGAGTAGAGGGGTGTAAAGTGCAGTTCCGTAGAGTGGTGCAGAATAGAATGCAGTGGAGTACTGTGCAGTGGCATACAGTGAAGTGGCATACAGTGATGTAGAGTGGCATACAGTGGAGTAGAGTAGAATGTAGTCAAGTGGCATAGAGTGGAGTAAAGCAGCTTAGAGTGGTGTAAAGTAGAGCTGTGTAGAGTACAGTGACATAGATTAGAGTGGTGTAGAGTGGCGTAGAGAAGAGTGGCATACAGTGAAGTGGTATACAATGAAGTGGGGTACAATTAAATGGGGTAGAGAGAAGCGAGGTACAGCAGAGTTTCATAGAGTAAAATGCATAAAGTGAAGTTGCGTAGAGTGGCATAGAGTACAGTAGCATAGAGTAGAGTGGTATAGAGTGCAGTGGTGTAGAGTGATGCAGATTAGAGTGGCATAAAGTGCAGTGGTGTTGAGCGATTCAGAGTAGAGTGCACTGGTGTACAATGCAGTAGCGCAGAGTGCAGTGGCATAGAGTGCAGTACCAAACAGTGCAGTGGCATAGTGTGCAGTGGCATACAGTAGAGTGGTGCAGACTGCATAGAAATAGATTGTCATGGCATACAGTGTTGTGGCATAGTGTAGGGTGGTGCAAGGTAGAGTGCAGTGGTGTAGAGTGCAGTGACGCAGAGTACAGTGGTGCCGAGTAGAGTGACATAGAGTGTAGTGGCATAGAGTGGTGCAGAGTAAAGTAGAATGTCTGTTGTTATAAATTATTATTTTTACCACTGTACTTCAGCCTGTAAAGTTGTTTTAAAATATATAAATAAATATACATAAAAATAATTTCACTACCTATTAAGAGTTTAATAAAGTGCTTCATATGTTTTTTAGCTTCAAGTATGCTATTGTTTTCTCATTCTCTAGGATTGGCCTGTTCCTAGAGAGAATTTTGCTGACCTGTCTTCACCACCTCTAAATGTGTATCCAAATTCTCTCTCTCTGTACAGTCAATCATACATCTTGACTAGTCTTTAGCAAGGGGTCCTTCATCTTAATTTAAACAGTACAGTCCTGAAGATGGTCTTGTGGATGTTCAACAAATGATAGTGAACTGTCCACTGGAAAGTTAATAACACCCGTAAAAGTCTTGTTCTTTTCTTAAGATATTCTCTAGTTGTATACATGAAAGTGGGTACATAGTACATTGACATAGGTTTCAAAAACCTTTAAATTTGGTCTACACTGTAAAAGACATTGCCAATGTACTATGAGACATTATTTGTTTTGAACTCCTCTTATTATCTTCAAATTACTTTGTATAGGTAAATCATAATCACTTGTTTTCAGAGGCCATTTATAGATATCATTAAGTAATAGTAATTGTGTTTGAAATCTTGTTGCCTTCAAGTAAATCCTTTCTTTGCACCTTTACCTATCTCATTACAGTTACTCAAGCCCACAAGGGACTATTAGGGTGTCCTTTTGTGTATTACTAGTGTGCTTGCACCACTGATTGCGGCACCCACTTCAATATCCCCTAAAACATGGCCCAGGCGTGCCATTGCAGAGCCCGTGTGTGCAGTTTTAAACTGTCCTGTCGACCTGGCAAGTTAACCCGCTTGCCAGGCCCAATCCTTTCTTTTTAATACATATATATCAACCCCAACATCCTTGACAGCCCAGAGGGCACAGTGGACTGTATTAAAAAGGTTTGACATGTTTCTATAGGTTTTACATGTCCAAATAGTGAACAACTCTTACATTAGTATTTCACTACTGCAATGCCTATCTCACCCAGAGGCTAACTTTGGGATTGCCTTATTACATTTTATAAGTGTAATTTCCAATTGGAACCAGATATATATTTTGATTTTGGTGACTCTAGAATCACAATTTAAAATCACAACTTAAGGTAAAGTTGGATTTTAAGTTGCAAGTCTGAAAATTCCACTTTTAGAGTGCTGTAATTGTCTTACTTTAACATTTCTGTGCCTCTGCCTGTCTCTGAATACATGTCTGGGTGGGTGACAGCTGGGCTTTTGTGAATTCCCTCCCGACAGCCACCCACAAAGGGAGCTTAGGTCTGACTGAGTGGCCATCTGCATGTGATTCCCCATCCTAGGCAGGATGGAGGGAAGAGCTGACACACATGAGTAGGCTGGGTCCTGAACCCTCACAATGGGCTGCATAACCCTCTGGAGTGTGTCTGGAGCCAGGAAAGGAAGGACAGGGACTTTGTTCACTTCAAAGGCCTCCCTTGGAAATCTTGTGTACTTCAAAGGCACAACTGGGTGTTAGTACTGAACACCACCAAATCTATACACTTCTGGACCTGAGGATAGTCTGCCTGGAAGAAGGACTGCTGTGCTGCTGAAGAGACTGTCACTCTGCTGGAACTGTGCTGGACTTTGCTGGGCTCCTGCTTTGCCTTCCCTGACCTGCTCCCTGCTGCCTCCCTTCCCTGGCAGTGAGAAAGACTGGACCTGCATCTCTACATCCCCAGACCCAAAGTGACTCCTAGGGCTTACTGGGTGACCTCCTGTTCTAAAGTCTCAGGTATATCAAAGGCTTCACCCAACTCCGCTACAGCTTCTGGGCTTTGTCAACAGTGAGTCCAACCCTGTCAAGTAGTGTCAATCCAGTCCTGGGCCCTTGGAAGTGGGTTTTGCACCTGTTTTATACAAGAATCCATGAATCGCCATCACTGCACCAATCAGAACCACTGCATCTCTCCTCGACACCGACACATCGTCGCTGCCACTGAGGACAAGGTCCTCGCATCACTGACTGCACGGCTTAGGGTTGATGCATTGCCATCAGCGCCATGCATCGTCCTCACATAGCTGGCTGAGCGGCTTAACGTTGACACATCTCCTTCATCGCAAAGGGTTCAATGCCACACCACTGCTCGAGCATCGCCGACTGCATGGCGCAGAAATGATGAATCTCTGATAGCACAGATTGAAAGTGACGCATCGTCTTCACATCATTTTGTCTGCTCCTTGCATTGGATCCTTAATGTTGACAAAACCTCCATACAAGGTACTCTTTCAGTGGGACAAGAGGGGTCCCTGTAGCCAGCCCGCGCTCCATCATGGTCAGCCTGAATGTTTGACTTCATACCGGCTTAGCATGACCCAGCGGCACTTTAATAAGCTTCTCAGCACTACATCTGCAGCTATTATTTAAAAATTCATATCTGCACTTCTACATTTTGGAGTTTTGTTGTTTTGGTCTTATTTTACTCATAAAAATATAATCTATTTTTTAACTTGGTATTGAGTCTTTTTGTGATGTTTTCATTGTGTTGCTGTTTCAAGTGTTGCACAAATACTTTACACATTGCCTCCTAAATTAAGCCTGCCTGCTCTGTGCTAAGCTATCAGAGGGTGAGCACAGGTTAATTTAAGGTGCGTTTCTGACTTACCCTGACTAGGATTGTGGTTCCTAATTGAACAGGGTGCATACCTCTGCCAACCCGATTTCTAACAGTACCCTAATAAATATTTTAATCCCACCTTTCTGGGGTGTCTGGAGTTCTTTGTAGCAAAATGATTGGCTATGGGATAGTTTAACATTAAACACAATATATACATTTACTTTAAAAGTTAATCAGTTTTACTTATTTAACATTATTTCCTATGGGGTGTTATTTTAAATTTCAACTTCCGTTGTGTTTTTATGGGAGTGTGTTGCAGTACCTTTGAGTGGCCATGCCTGGTGCTAGACTTACTCCAAGGCTGGCCTGGAGTACATTTATTGTTGTTTTAGGACCTTTTGGGATGTAGTGACTTAGGGCCAGATGTAGCAACGTAAAAATTTGCGAGGTGCAAAGTGCGAGTCCATGCGACTCGCAATTTGCACCTCGCAAATTGGTATGCAGTACGGTGTCTCAGACACCGACTGCAACTCGCTATGGGGTCGCAATGACCCACCTCATGAATATTCATGAGGTGGGTCGCAAATTGTGGCCCCATAGCGAGTATAGGCACTCGCAAACATGGAGGCCTGCTGTCGTCAGCAGACCTCCATGTTCGTGACTGCTTTCAATAAAGCAGTTTTTTTTTTTTTTAAGTGTAGCCCGTTTTCCTTAAAGGAAAACGAGGTGCACTTAAAAAAAAAAACGAAACCTTTAGTTTCGGTATTTTTTCAGGGCAGGGAGTGGTCCCTGGGACCACTCCCTGCCCTGAAAAAATATTTTTGGGTCCATTCACAAAGTGGAAGGGGTCCCATGGGGACCCCTTCCAATTTGCGAGTGGGTTACCATCCACTTGAAGTGGATGGTAACTGCGATACCATTTACGACCGCGTACGCAAATGGTATTGCATACCACTCAGACTCGCAAATAGGAAGGGAACACCCCTTCCTATTTGCGATTCTGAAATCCATATTGCGAGTCGGTACCGACTCGCAATATGCATTTCTGCATTGGGAAACGCGTTTAGCGAGTCGTAAACGGCAATTTTTGCCGTTTGCGACTCGCTAAACGTTTCCTACATCTGGCCCTTAGATGTTTATTAGCAATAGGCTAACTCTTTTGTGGGGACGCTTAATTTATCATATCCCCCGAAACCTCTTCCCAACCCCCTCCTTCTTCGTCCCTAAAGCCTTTCCCTCCCATTTAGCAGTTAGTATTTCCCATTTTTCAACCAGCCCCCTTGTCCCTCCCACATTTAAACCTAAAGGCTTACCTGTGCGGGGATCTTCACACTTTGATATAGATCTCCTCTTACAGAAGATAGGCGAGGCCGGTGCCACTGCATGTAGTACTATGAAAAGCATTTTGCAGTGCGTGAGTAGTACTACTGTACTACAACTACAAAACGCAGTTTCTGAATAAATCCCTAAATATGGATTATATTTTAATACATACGAATCGTTTTATTTTAATTAGCTAATGGCATGATTGTCACAAAAATAAGTTTCTAACCGGAAAAAATCCATCAGGTATGGTATAAATCATTAATTTTCACCTGATGCCATTATTATGACATAGAAACTCAAATAGTACGAGCGGTACCAGTGAAAAATGATGAAGAAATAGCACGCGACTGCGGATCATACAGTTGTGCAGCACGTCATACCAGGGCCTATTTTCTCTTTTCTTGTTCGCTCTGATAGCCCTATTGACTTAATCTGAATTCAGCTAACAAGTTGTTGATAAGCTATCAAGTGGAGTATTTGCTGGACCAAGGCGGCCTATATTAAACTAACAACATGAATACCAAAATATGTCCCACCCATAAGTACGCCCTGTGACATGCTAGGTTGTAATACTGGCTGTACCATATTTACTGCGTGCAATAACCTAAACATTACTTTCTTCTTTATTACTGTGTTTGGTGATCTGCACCTTTTCCACACTGGGTCCCAGGATGGGGCATCTGAAAGGTTTATGACGGAGAAGTGAGGTCTGAAAGTGAAGCATGGAGAGAGATGGAGAAGAGAAGGACTTACAGAAGAAAATCGCACTACGATGAATGAGATGAAAAATGAAAGGGATTTGTAGAGCACTTGGTTACTCAACTGAGTGCCCTGGTGCTGAAGACTGTTGGTGCTTCTAAAGAAAAAAAGAAACTTGAGCCAAATATTCACTGTTAAACAGAGAAAAAGATCCACGTTTTCAGTTTCCTAGTACAAGCTTACTCTGAGCATACCGTTCCTACGGAAGCTGGTTCCAGGCCTTAGCATCTAAGAAAGAGACGCACTTACCTCCCCTCCTCATGTGCTTAATTCGGTGCCAACGTCGATCGCAAAGACCCGGCAGGGTATCAGAAAGAAAATCTATCTGCAAGATAGTCAAGGCTGGCTTGGAACAGTGAACAAAGGATAGTGATTTAAAAAGAACCCGCTTCTTGATGCCCAGCCAGTGCAGAGACCGTAAGAAGGGAGAGATCGATGTTCATCTGGAAAGTCTCAAGATAAGGTGGGCAGCAGCATTTTGAACAACCTGGAGCCAGTGTGACAAAATGTCTGGCACCCCCAAATAAAAAGTATTGCCATAGTCCAGCCGAGATGTAGCCAGCTCAAGGACCACCACCCTCTTGCACTGTGTAGGTAACAAATACAGAAATTCCTTGAGGGTTGGGAGAAAATCGAAATACTGAAATCTGAGGATTCATAGAAATTTGATTATCAAATTTAACTCCCAGAATTGTTTCCACTGAGGATGCAGGAGGGGAAGCCCGCAGAGAGGAAGGCCAGGCCACTGCCCACCAGCTGGCTGTATGAGAGCCAAAAGAAGAATTTCTGTTTTATCTGAATTGCGTTTTAGCTGGCTACCATGCATCCAGTCGAAAACTGCCTGCATGCAATCTTTGAATAATTTCTCCACTAAAGAGGAGGGCCCTTCAAAGGTAAAGAACAGCTGGGTGTCATCAGCATAGGAAATAACTTTGCATCCAAAGGATTCCACCAGTAAAAACAGCGGGGTCAAAAAAAGGTTAGACTAAGGTTCAGAGAGGAACCCTGTGGCACCCCCTGCTGAGCAACATTAACAGTAGAACTAAAGGCACCATCTAGAGTATGGGTACTCACAAACATTTCCTCGGGGGCCACAAAGAACTCTCTGTGGCTTGCCCGAGGGCCGCACCTAAACCAGCAGGGAAGGGTTCAGGTGATGAAAGGTGGGAGTAGGGGGATGCGAAGCAGTTGCGGACAACAAACCGAGCCTTTGCGTGACTTCTGTCTGCCACCAATGCTCTATTCTCATGCACCAACTTCTCATGTGAAACACAAGAGAAAAAGAGAGAGTCATCTGATGGCTGATTTGCAAAATGTGAAACCAGAAAACCTGGCATCTGTCCTGGCTTCCCACTTGACCAAATTGTGTGATCCTAGGCAATTGATTAATTTCACTTTGCCTCGTTTTTCTTCGTTATCCCATGAGAGTCCTTGAAATACACGAGTTCCAGATGTGCGCTGTACAATACCCTTTCTTGTGGTTTATTTAATAAACTATAATGTTTTTCTAGTTATATAACAACCAGGACTATGCACAAGGGGCACCTGACAAATTACTCTTCTTTTAATAATGCCATTGATTTACGAATGTGGGCAGCATGATTGTTTACAAGATCATGTTTGAAAAATATCACTGCTAATAAATGTCTCTCAGTGCAGTGACATAACCTGTACTAATATGCATGTTAATAAAGCACACTTTTTAAAGTTTGCAGATAAGTTTATCATGTCGCTACATGTTTAGTGCAAGATGTCTTTAAAACTAAAGGTGTTCCCAAAGATAAGTTGGCTAGGGCACCCTCTGTGCTTCTTTCCTATTACTTTAGTTAACGTGTAAATAAATTATGTGCATTTCACGTTTTCCTGAATATTCCTGCTCTGTCATGTGTACAGCAGCCCAGTGCTGCCATTAACCAGGGGGCCACAATTAGAGGTCAAGAGGGCCGCATGTGGCCCCCGGGCCGTCCTTTGAGTATCCCTGATCTAGACCGACTGCCTTCTGGAATGAAGCAACAATTGTACCCGGTTGTATGTCAGAAACATGCTTTCCATTACAGCGCTCGTTTTTACCACGAGTGCGTTACAACAAGAATGCCATTACTATGCATATCTCTTACCACGCATGCCTTTACAACAAATTATGTTGTAAAAGCATGTGTTTTAAAGGTATATGCGTGGTAAAGGTCATAGAGCAACCTCCCCCCAGTCATTCTAAAAAATGCAACTCCCTCAGCCTGTGCCCTAAATTTGTCCAACCCTATCCCCTGCCCTAAGCCATAAAATCGTCACCCCGCCCAAATCCCAAAAACGGACCTGCCCTAAAATGTAACCACCCAACCCCCTCCCAAAAACAGTACCTTCCCAGGCCCAATACTCCCCAGCCAGGAAACCACCCCCTGCCCTAAACCCTAACCCTGACCCAGTTCCTCCCTAAAACAGTACCCACTCCCCCCTGCCTGAAGCCCAAAAACCGTTTCCGCCCTAAAACCTAACCCTCCACCCCACTCTCTCCCTAAAACTGTACCCCTACCCCCAAGACCAACCCCCAACCTAAACCTGAAAAACGCTTCTTCCACCCTAAATCTTAACCCCACTCCCTCCCTAAAACAGTACCCCCCAGGCCCAATACCCCCCAGGCCGAAAACAATTCCCTGCCCTAAAACATACCCCCCTACCCCCTTTACTCACTAAACAGAACCCCCAGACCCAATCCCCCCTGCCCTAAACTTGGAAACCACCCCACCCTAAAACCCAACCCCCACCACCACCTCTTCCCTTAAACAGTACCCCCGTCCCCAAGCCCAATCCCCCTTGTACTAATCCCGAAAACATCCCCTCCCACCCTTAAATCAAACCTCCCACCCCCTCCTTAAAACAATACACCCCTAGGCCCAATCCCTACTGACCAAAGCCCGAAAACCATCTGCGCCACCCTAAAACCTAACCCCTCCATCCCCCCTTCCTAAAACAGTACCCCCCTCTCCCACGCCCAATCCCTCCCGCACTTAACCTGAAAACTGTCCCCCCGCCTTAAAACATAACCTCCACCCCTCCCCTCCCCTCCTTAAAACAGCACCCGCACCCCCAGAGCCAATCCCCCTTACCTCACTCCTAAGGCACGTCATAGCTCGTTCTGAGGAAACAGAATATTATTTCCATTTCCTCTAATCACGCCAATAGCCTTCACCATCATTACAACGCAAAACCCTTACCATGCATGTCATTACAATTATTGTAATGGTATGTGTGGTAAAGGGTAGTCATTGTAATGACGCATACGTTGTGACGCATTTGTGGTAAAGGATAGTTGGGGAAACAGCTGTGTTGTAATGGCTGTTTCCCATTTTACCCAGTTATATTATGTGCCCCCAAGCACCAGGTTGGTGAGTAATTCTAGAAGAATTACATGTGGGATGGTATTAAATGCTGCTGAAAGATCGAGTAAAATAAGCACCATATTTCTGCCTTTATCGAGAGACATCTTAATATGGTCCGATATTTCTAATATTGCTGTCTCCTTACTCTGGCGGGGTAGAAACCCTGATTGACTGGAATGCAACAACTTGCCCTGCTCTAGGTATTCGAATAGTTGGGTATTGACCATTTTTTCCAACATTTTGGTATAACCTAGCAGCAGGGAAATGTGACTATAGTTACCAAATATCAGAGGCCTTCTTGAGCAAAAAGAACATCTTGGCCAGGTACCACACGGCTGTCACAGTGCCAGATAACAATGAGAGGTTAACTAATTTATTATTCACCAGGTTACTCACTTCAAATGCCAAACCTAACATCGTTGGAGGACAAGAATACAGGGGAGAACCAGATTTGCAATTCAAGATTGCAACTGTGGATTGCTCAAGAGAAAAAACCCGGAACTGAAAGAAATTACTATCATTATCAGCCATTCTCATAAGTGGGGGTTCTGCCATTGAGCTGGATAGATTCCTTTGGATATAAATGATCTTAACCTTGAATAAATATGCAAGCCAGTTGCACAATTCCTGAGAGGGGACAATCGCCTTATTGCAAGCCTTTGGGGAGAGGAAGGATTTTGCAATCTAAAAGAAACCACACGAGAACTATTGGATGCCACACTGATTTTACTCTCAAAACAGGAAATCTGTGCCTGTTTAATGCAAGCATGATAAGGCCTGAGAGCATTTAGATAGCTTCCAAGGAATAGTCCTTATGCCAACCCCTCTCTAATATTTCACACACTCTCCTTTCAGCAGCCAAGGAGGTGGAGAACCAGGAAGCAGGGACTACTCCCCTCCTCTCCTTCTTGCACTGAAAGTGGCCCACCCAACCAGGGAATTACAACTGCCACACTTGAGTCCATGAGAGGAAATGAGTCAAAGTATCAAAATATGTGTAGGGGGATTAGGTCAAAATTAAGTTTATGGGCAAGAATTCTTGGACTTTAAAATTTAGGAAGCATATTAAAGTTATTAGATTGTTTAAGGATGTTGTTAAAACTGAAGACCACAAAATTTGGAAAGTAGAAAATGATTGTACATATCTTTCCTACTGGAGAGAATATCGAAAACAAAGAGAGTTAACTTCTAACTGCCTACATGCTGTGAAAAGGAAGAGTCTTCATGAAGGGAAAAAGCCAACATATCCCAGCGATTATGCTTCAATTCAGTGTTTGTAAATATTTGTAATTCTCATGTGGTTATGTCTCACTATTATACTGTGTATGTTATTGATTAGCTTGTTTGTTTTGGGGGGTATCTTGGGAATGTTGCTGGTGCGGGTATTGTTCCAATGAAAGTCTCGGTTTACCATCATTAGGACTAAAACCCCACTGTTTTACTCCTTTCCAGGCCGATGGACCTTTGATGTTGATGTAGATTAATCTGGAGCCTATATCAAATAAAATCAGCACCATTTCTAAACTGTATCTGTCAATAAAGATAGTTTGGTATGAGTTTAAAGGTTTTATTAGTCAAATCTTTAAGTACATCATCTTCATTAACCCCTCCCCCGCCACGGACGTAATGGTTACGTCCATGGCAGCGCCCGTGTGGCGCCATGGACGTAACCATTACGTCCAGGGACTGGCAGTCGGGGGAAGCGCTAGCGCTTCCCCCGAGGGCTGCCCCCCAACACCCCCAGGCCAGGGCTGAAAGGGGAATCCCTTCCCCTTTCACGCCCACCCCCCCCGCCCCCCCCCCCCCCATGACGTCAGCGCGCGATCGCGCGCTGATTTCATGGAAAGGGGGAATGACGCGCTGGAAGCCATTTGCTTCCAGCGCGTCAAGGGAGAAGGTGAGTATTTCACCTTCCTGCGGGGTGGGGGTGCTCTCAGAGAGGCATCGAGGGAAAGGAAAGGGTTTTCCTTTCCCTCGATGTTTCTTTGAGCATTCCTGCTGCCCGATCGCGATGCGATCGGGCAGCAGGAATGCCCACTAGACACCAGGGATTTCTGTATGTGTGTGTGTGTGTGAGTGAATATTAGTGTAGGGGAGCGACCCCTTGGGCAAGGGTCGCTCCCCTTTGGGGGCACATGCTTTTTACGTCGTTTCTGCCCCCCCTGGGGGCAGATTGGCCCTATTTTTAGGCCGATCTGCCCCCAAGGGGGGCAGAAAGCCACTAGACACCAGGGATTTTATTGTTGCTGTGTATTTTTTGTGTTGGGGGGCGGCCCCTTGGGCAAGGGTCGCTCCCCTTTGGGGGCACATGTATTTTACGTCGTTTCTGCCCCCCCTGGGGGCAGATTGGCCCTATTTTTAGGCCGATCTGCCCCCAAGGGGGGCAGAAAGCCACTAGACACCAGGGATTTTATTGTTGATTTGTATTTTTTGTGTTGGGGGGCGGCCCCTTGGGCAAGGGTCGCTCCCCTTTGGGGGCAAATGTATTTTACGTCGTTTCTGCCCCCCCTGGGGGCAGATTGGCCCTATTTTTAGGCCGATCTGCCCCCAAGGGGGGCAGAAAGCCACTAGACACCAGGGATTTTATTGTTGATGTGTATTTTTTGTGTTGGGGGGCGGCCCCTTGGGCAAGGGTCGCCCCCAGGGGCCCTCATGTATTTTTGGGCAGTTCTGCCCCCCTTGGGGGCAGAGAGGCCTATTTTTTTTAGGCCTTTCTGCCCCCAAGGGGGGCAGAATCCCAATAGCGCCAGAAATAGTATGTATGTATGTGTGCTTTGTGTTGGGGGGTGGCCCCTTGGGCAAGGGTCGCTCCCCCCAGGGGCGCAATGTATTTATTGTCGTTTCTGCCCCCCTTGGGGGCAGATTGGCCCTATTTTTAGGCCGATCTGCCCCCAAGGGGGGCAGAAAGCCACTAGACACCAGGGATTTTATTGTTGATGTGTATTTTTTGTGTTGGGGGGCGGCCCCTTGGGCAAGGGTCGCCCCCAGGGGCCCTCATGTATTTTTGGGCAGTTCTGCCCCCCTTTGGGGCAGAGAGGCCTATTTTTTTTAGGCCTTTCTGCCCCCAAGGGGGGCAGAATCCCAATAGCGCCAGAAATAGTATGTATGTATGTGTGCTTTGTGTTGGGGGGTGGCCCCTTGGGCAAGGGTCGCTCCCCCCAGGGGCGCAATGTATTCTGGGTGATTTCTGCCCCCTCCCCTTGGGGGTAGATTGGCCTATTTTTTTTTTAGGCCCATCTTCCCCCAAGCAGAGAAGACTAGACACGGGAAAATGAAAAAATGGTTAGTGGCGGAGTGTTTGTCAACTGGCGAAGTATTTACTTTTATGATAATAACAGTTTTTCTCCTTTTTGTTTTAGTTCAAAGCTTTTGCTGACTTTGCTGTGGCTTGTTGCAGTTTTGGCAGTAGTTGTCCTGCGGTTTGCGTAGTTGCATGTTTTAGGTAAGTAAATAAATTTACTCCAAGTGAGTATTGTTGCAATGCATGAATGACATGTTTGTAGGTGGTGTACTGAATGCAGGATTGTGTGTGAAATTGTCCTTAGAGTTATGCACAATGATTATTGTGTTGTCTTATGTCTAATTTGCTTTTTTTTTTCTCTTTTTAGTGGGATATCGTTGGTGATTGCTGTGGCTGTGCAGAGTAGTTGCTGGTGAGTCAAGCTTTTTCAGGCAAGTGAGCAGTATAGTTTTTGAGTTTATAATTCTTAGTGATAAACCTATACTTTGTTACTTATCTTACACAGTGCTGGTTGTTGGTGGTGTATTTGTCCAGTTAATTTTAGTAGGAAGGATCATGGCCAGCCGTAGGATGACCGCTCAGCAGGTTGTTAGTGTGCTTTTTGAGTCATCTTCTGACCATGAATATGAGACTGACTCTGCATCTGAGGCAGAGGAGGAAGTGCAGGATTCTGGAAGTGAATTTTCTGTCAGAGATGAATCATCTGATGATGAAGCCACTCTCAGTGCTGATGAAGGGCCTGTTTTAGAGGAGGACAGTGATGTGCCAATGGTGCAGGAGCCAGCGGCTGAAAGGCTTCCCATTGGAAGACCTGACGCATGGGTTGCACCAAACATGGAGCAGCCACAGTTGCCTGCGTTTACTGGTTTTCCAGGGTGTCGAGTTAATACGGAAAACTTTTTGCCCGTCAACTTTTTTGAGTTGTTTATGGACGATATATTTTTGGAAGAGATTGTTGAGCAGACTAATTTGTATGCAGAGCAGTTTTTGAGGGTCAACGCTGCCAGACTTAGGCCACACTCTAGAGCTAGCCGGTGGATTCCCACAAATCTGGAAGAGTTGAAAAAGTTCTTGGGTTTAACTTTTTTGATGGGGCTGATAAGGAAGCCGTCGCTGTCTTCATATTGGTCTACTAGTCCCTTGATGGCAACTGCTATATTTCCTGCCATCATGAGTCGTAACCGGTATGAGCTTCTTCTTCGGATGTTGCATTTTGTAGATAATGCTTTAGCCTTGCCACGAGATCATCCTGATTCTGACCGTCTTTTTAAGATTAGACCTGTCCTTGATCATTTGGTAGATCGGTTTTCAGAGATCTATGTTCCAGGGAAAGAAATATCTGTAGATGAGTCTTTGGTCCTGTTCAAGGGTCGTTTGGTTTTTAGGCAGTACATTCCTAGCAAGAGGGCACGGTATGGAATTAAATTGTATATGCTGTCAGAAAGTAGTACAGGATATGTTTATAATTTCCGGGTCTACACTGGTAGGGATTCCAATATTGACCCCCCTGGTTGTCCTCCCACTTTTGGAGTTAGTGAGAAAATTGTGTGGGAACTTGGTAGACGACTGTTTAACAAAGGTCACCATTTATATGTAGATAACTTCTACACTGGAGTTCGGTTGTTCAAGGAGTTGTTCAGAGTGGACACTGTTGCTTGTGGCACAATCCGCTCTAATCGGAAAGGCTATCCAAAAGAGCTTGTCTGTAAAAAACTTGAGAAGGGACAGTGCAGTGCCTTGCGGAATGATGAGCTGCTAGCTCTGAAATTTGTAGACAAGAGGGATGTATACATGCTAAGCACCATCCATGATGAGAGTACTTCACCTGTGGCTGTTTGGGGTCAGGTTGCCGAAGTGCGCAAACCTGTGTGCATCTTAGACTATAATAAGCACATGGGTGGTGTTGATAGAGTAGATCAGAGGTTAGAACCTTACACTGCTGCTCGTAAGTCTTATGTGTGGTATAAGAAATTAGCGCTTCACTTGTTCCACTTGGCAACTTTTAATGCTTTTGTTGTGTTTAAGGATAGTTCTCCAGAGTCAAGGATGACATTTGTGAAATTTCAGGAGTCTATCATAGCTAGCCTTGTTGTGCTGGAACAGGCAAGAGTTCCTAGAGAAGCAGTGGTGGAGGATGTGGCTAGATTGAAAGATCGTCACTTTGTTGAGCACATTCCTCCCACGGCCAAAAAAAACTTTCCTGCTAAGAGATGTAGAGTCTGTGCTCGAAAAGGTATCAGGAAGGAGACTAGGATGTACTGCCCTGATTGTCCTTCAAAGCCTGGGCTGTGTGTGGGTGGCTGTTTCAGGAGCTACCACACACAGAAGAATTATTGGGAAATTCCGTGAGCGTAAACTGGTGTTTTATATTTTTATATGTTCGGTTTCACGGTTGGCATTAGTCATGTATTCAGTTAGAGCTTTTGTGTTTGTAGTTTTGTACTAATTTATGATTAGTGGTTTCTTTGTTGTTTAAAAACAAAAAAAAGGGGATGGCATGTGTAGAGTGGCGCTTGGCTGGCGGCGTGGGTGTGGTGGCGCTTGGCTGGCGGTGTGTGTGGGGTGGCGCTTGGCTGGCGGTGTGTGTGGGGTGGCGCTTGGCTGGCGGTGTGTGTGGGGTGGCGCTTGGCTGGCGGTGTGTGTGGGGTGGCGCTGGGCTGGCGGTGTGTGTGGGGTGGCGCTTGCCTGGTGGTGTGGGTGGGGTGGCGCTTGGCTGGCAGTGCCGGCCAAACGCCAGTCCACACACTCATCAGCTGGTGTGATTGCTGTATCAGGCATGTGGGCGTATGAAAGTGATGGGCCCTTGACTGGCGCTGTCTGTGGATGCGAGTCTTGTAATGTGCTGGGCCCGTGGCTGGCGGCGTGAATGGTCTAGTGCATGTCATGTATGAAAGGTGTGTGAATGGACTGTAAAGCGGTTGGTGCCTTGTCGTGGCTTTACAGCTCACGAGCTGTGAGTCATTGGTTCAGTTTTTTGGCCTTTCAGTTATTACCAGTGCATTTCACTTTTGTGAAATCTCTTGTTAATAAAATTTGATCTACTGAACCATCACTCACCCTCGTGCCAAATCCAACCAGTATGTGTGGTACAAATGACAAAACCTGCTCCGCTGTAATCAGGCGTCGCAGCACACTTGAGACACGCTAGGTGCCTCAGGTGGGACCCCGATGATGAAGCATGCCACCAACTTGGTTGGTGGGTGAGGGGTCTTCTTCACATAACCTAAGTGTGTTTCTTTTCACAATTTTAGTGTTTGGCACATCACGGACGTATGTGCACACATCAAAGTGATATATTCCAAAAATACCTGTGTTTGGGGGGGAGGGCCCACCTATGTTTTTGGTCCTGGGTGCGGCCGTCATGTAGGGAAACCTACAAAACCCAGAAACTTTTTAAAACTAGGCACCCCAAGGAGTCTAGGGAGGTGTGGCTTGTGTGGCTCCCCCAACATTTTCTTACCCAGACTCCTCTGTAAACCTCACAATTTGCATAAAAAAGCATATTTTCCTGATTTTTCTTAGTAGGATCACCGCTCCAGCACAAAATTCCTACTCCCCAGTTTTCCCCTCAGTCTCCCAAGTAAAATGACACCTCACTTATGTGGGTCCCCAAAGCAGAGTCCGTCTAAAGATGTATAAAAGAATATGCCCTTATAAACTTGCTGTGCTATCCCTTCTATCCCTTCAGGTTTTGGGCCTTATTATGTTGCAGGCACCTGGGCCACCCACACAAGTGAGGTATCATTTTTATCGGGAGACTTGGGGGAATGCTGGGTGGAAGGAAATTTGTGGCTCCTATCAGATTCCAGAACTTTCTGCCACAGAAATGTGAGGAACATGTGTTTTTTTAGCCAAATTTTGAGGTTTGCAAAGGATTCTGGGTAACAGAACCTGGTCCGAGCCCCGCAAGTCACCCCTCCTTGGATTCCCCTAGGTCTCTAGTTTTCAGAAATGCACTGGTTTGGTAGGTTTCCCTAGGCGCCGGGTGAGCTACAGGCCAAAATCCGCAGGTAGGCACTGTTTTCTCCCAAAATTGTGGATGTGTCCACGTTGCGCTTTGGGGTGTTTCCTGTCGCAGGCGCTAGGCCTACCCACGCAAGTGAGGTATCATTTTTATCGGGAGACTTGGGGGAACGCTGGGTGGAAGGAAATTTGTAGCTCCTCTCAGATTCCAGAACTTTCTGCCACAGAAATGTGAGGAACATGTGTTTTTTTAGCCAAATTTTGAGGTTTGCAAAGGATTCTGGGTAACAGAACCTGGTCCGAGCCCCGCAAGTCACCCCTCCTTGGATTCCCCTAGGTCTCTAGTTTTCAGAAATGCACAGGTTTGGTAGGTTTCCCTAGGTGCTGGCAAAGCTAGAGGCCAAAATCTACAGGTAGGCACTTCGCAAAAAACACCTCTGTTTTTTTCCAAAATTTAGGATGTGTCCACGTTGCGCTTTGGGGTGTTTCCTGTCGCCGGCGCTAGGCCTACCCACGCAAGTGAGGTATCATTTTTATCGGGAGACTTGGGGGAACGCTGGGTGGAAGGAAATTTGTAGCTCCTCTCAGATTCCAGAACTTTCTGCCACAGAAATGTGAGGGACATGTGTTTTTTTAGCCAAATTTTGAGGTTTGCAAAGGATTCTGGGTAACAGAACCTGGTCCGAGCCCCGCAAGTCACCCCTCCTTGGATCCCCCTAGGTCTCTAGTTTTCAGAAATGCACAGGTTTGGTAGGTTTCCCTAGGTGGCGGCTGAGCTAGAGGCCAAAATCTACAGGTAGTCACTTTGCTAAAAACAGCTCTGTTTTCTGTGATATGTCCACGTTGTGTTTTGGGGCATATCCTGTCGCGGGCGCTAGGCCTACCCACACAAGTGAGGTATCATTTTTATCGGGAGACGTGGGGGAACGCTGGGTGGAAGGAAATTTGTGGCTCCTCTCAGATTCCAGAACTTTCTGCCACAGAAATGTGAGGAACATGTGTTTTTTTAGCCAAATTTTGAGGTTTGCAAAGGATTCTGGGTAACAGAACCTGGTCCGAGCCCCGCAAGTCACCCCTCCTTGGATCCCCCTAGGTCTCTAGTTTTCAGAAATGCACAGGTTTGGTAGGTTTCCCTAGGTGGCGGCTGAGCTAGAGGCCAAAATCTACAGGTAGTCACTTTGCTAAAAACAGCTCTGTTTTCTGTGATATGTCCACGTTGTGTTTTGGGGCATATCCTGTCGCGGGCGCTAGGCCTACCCACACAAGTGAGGTATCATTTTTATCGGGAGACGTGGGGGAACGCTGGGTGGAAGGAAATTTGTAGCTCCTCTCAGATTCCAGAACTTTCTGCCACAGAAATGTGAGGAACATGTGTTATTTTAGCCAAATTTTGAGGTTTGCAAAGGATTCTGGGTAACAGAACCTGGTCCGAGCCCCGCAAGTCACCCCTCCTTGGATTCCCCTAGGTCTCTAGTTTTCAGAAATGCACAGGTTTGGTAGGTTTCCCTAGGTGCCGGCTGAGCTAGAGGCCAAAATCTACAGGTAGGCACTTCGCAAAAAACACCTCTGTTTTTTTCCAAAATTTAGGATGTGTCCACGTTGCGCTTTGGGGTGTTTCCTGTCGCCGGCGCTAGGCCTACCCACGCAAGTGAGGTATCATTTTTATCGGGAGACTTGGGGGAACGCTGGGTGGAAGGAAATTTGTAGCTCCTCTCAGATTCCAGAACTTTCTGCCACAGAAATGTGAGGGACATGTGTTTTTTTAGCCAAATTTTGAGGTTTGCAAAGGATTCTGGGTAACAGAACCTGGTCCGAGCCCCGCAAGTCACCCCTCCTTGGATCCCCCTAGGTCTCTAGTTTTCAGAAATGCACAGGTTTGGTAGGTTTCCCTAGGTGCCGGCTGAGCTAGAGGCCAAAATCTACAGGTAGGCACTTCGCAAAAAACACCTCTGTTTTTTTCCAAAATTTAGGATGTGTCCACGTTGCGCTTTGGGGTGTTTCCTGTCGCCGGCGCTAGGCCTACCCACGCAAGTGAGGTATCATTTTTATCGGGAGACGTGGGGGAACGCTGGGTGGAAGGAAATTTGTAGCTCCTCTCAGATTCCAGAACTTTCTGCCACAGAAATGTGAGGGACATGTGTTTTTTTAGCCAAATTTTGAGGTTTGCAAAGGATTCTGGGTAACAGAACCTGGTCCGAGCCCCGCAAGTCACCCCTCCTTGGATCCCCCTAGGTCTCTAGTTTTCAGAAATGCACAGGTTTGGTAGGTTTCCCTAGGTGGCGGCTGAGCTAGAGGCCAAAATCTACAGGTAGTCACTTTGCTAAAAACAGCTCTGTTTTCTGTGATATGTCCACGTTGTGTTTTGGGGCATATCCTGTCGCGGGCGCTAGGCCTACCCACACAAGTGAGGTATCATTTTTATCGGGAGACGTGGGGGAACGCTGGGTGGAAGGAAATTTGTGGCTCCTCTCAGATTCCAGAACTTTCTGCCACAGAAATGTGAGGAACATGTGTTTTTTTAGCCAAATTTTGAGGTTTGCAAAGGATTCTGGGTAACAGAACCTGGTCCGAACCCCGCAAGTCACCCCTCCTTGGATCCCCCTATGTCTCTAGTTTTCAGAAATGCACAGGTTTGGTAGGTTTCCCTAGGTGGCGGCTGAGCTAGAGGCCAAAATCTACAGGTAGTCACTTTGCTAAAAACAGCTCTGTTTTCTGTGATATGTCCACGTTGTGTTTTGGGGCATATCCTGTCGCGGGCGCTAGGCCTACCCACACAAGTGAGGTATCATTTTTATCGGGAGACGTGGGGGAACGCTGGGTGGAAGGAAATTTGTAGCTCCTCTCAGATTCCAGAACTTTCTGCCACAGAAATGTGAGGAACATGTGTTATTTTAGCCAAATTTTGAGGTTTGCAAAGGATTCTGGGTAACAGAACCTGGTCCGAGCCCCGCAAGTCACCCCTCCTTGGATTCCCCTAGGTCTCTAGTTTTCAGAAATGCACAGGTTTGGTAGGTTTCCCTAGGTGCCGGCTGAGCTAGAGGCCAAAATCTACAGGTAGGCACTTCGCAAAAAACACCTCTGTTTTTTTCCAAAATTTAGGATGTGTCCACGTTGCGCTTTGGGGTGTTTCCTGTCGCCGGCGCTAGGCCTACCCACGCAAGTGAGGTATCATTTTTATCGGGAGACTTGGGGGAACGCTGGGTGGAAGGAAATTTGTAGCTCCTCTAAGATTCCAGAACTTTCTGCCACAGAAATGTGAGGGACATGTGTTTTTTTAGCCAAATTTTGAGGTTTGCAAAGGATTCTGGGTAACAGAACCTGGTCCGAGCCCTGCAAGTCACCCCTCCTTGGATCCCCCTAGGTCTCTAGTTTTCAGAAATGCACAGGTTTGGTAGGTTTCCCTAGGTGGCGGCTGAGCTAGAGGCCAAAATCTACAGGTAGTCACTTTGCTAAAAACAGCTCTGTTTTCTGTGATATGTCCACGTTGTGTTTTGGGGCATATCCTGTCGCGGGCGCTAGGCCTATCCACACAAGTGAGGTATCATTTTTATCGGGAGACGTGGGGGAACGCTGGGTGGAAGGAAATTTGTGGCTCCTCTCAGATTCCAGAACTTTCTGCCACAGAAATGTGAGGAACATGTGTTTTTTTAGCCAAATTTTGAGGTTTGCAAAGGATTCTGGGTAACAGAACCTGGTCCGAGCCCCGCAAGTCACCCCTCCTTGGATCCCCCTAGGTCTCTAGTTTTCAGAAATGCACAGGTTTGGTAGGTTGCCCTAGGTGGCGGCTGAGCTAGAGGCCAAAATCTACAGGTAGTCACTTTGCTAAAAACAGCTCTGTTTTCTGTGATATGTCCACGTTGTGTTTTGGGGCATATCCTGTCGCGGGCGCTACGCCTACCCACACAAGTGAGGTATCATTTTTATCGGGAGACGTGGGGGAACGCTGGGTGGAAGGAAATTTGTAGCTCCTCTCAGATTCCAGAACTTTCTGCCACAGAAATGTGAGGAACATGTGTTTTTTTAGCCAAATTTTGAGGTTTGCAAAGGATTCTGGGTAACAGAACCTGGTCCGAGCCCCGCAAGTCACCCCTCCTTGGATCCCCCTAGGTCTCTAGTTTTCAGAAATGCACAGGTTTGGTAGGTTTCCCTAGGTGGCGGCTGAGCTAGAGGCCAAAATCTACAGGTAGTCACTTTGCTAAAAACAGCTCTGTTTTCTGTGATATGTCCACGTTGTGTTTTGGGGCATATCCTGTCGCGGGCGCTACGCCTACCCACACAAGTGAGGTATCATTTTTATCGGGAGACGTGGGGGAACGCTGGGTGGAAGGAAATTTGTAGCTCCTCTCAGATTCCAGAACTTTCTGCCACAGAAATGTGAGGAACATGTGTTTTTTTAGCCAAATTTTGAGGTTTGCAAAGGATTCTGGGTAACAGAACCTGGTCCGAGCCCCGCAAGTCACCCCTCCTTGGATCCCCCTAGGTCTCTAGTTTTCAGAAATGCACAGATTTGGTAGGTTTCCCTAGGTGGCGGCTGAGCTAGAGGCCAAAATCTACAGGTAGTCACTTTGCTAAAAACAGCTCTGTTTTCTGTGATATGTCCACGTTGTGTTTTGGGGCATATCCTGTCGCGGGCGCTAGGCCTACCCACACAAGTGAGGTATCATTTTTATCGGGAGACGTGGGGGAACGCTGGGTGGAAGGAAATTTGTAGCTCCTCTCAGATTCCAGAACTTTCTGCCACAGAAATGTGAGGAACATGTGTTTTTTTAGCCAAATTTTGAGGTTTGCAAAGGATTCTGGGTAACAGAACCTGGTCCGAGCCCCGCAAGTCACCCCTCCTTGGATTCCCCTAGGTCTCTAGTTTTCAGAAATGCACAGGTTTGGTAGGTTTCCCTAGGTGCCGGCTGAGCTAGAGGCCAAAATCTACAGGTAGGCACTTCGCAAAAAACACCTCTGTTTTTTTCCAAAATTTAGGATGTGTCCACGTTGCGCTTTGGGGTGTTTCCTGTCGCCGGCGCTAGGCCTACCCACGCAAGTGAGGTATCATTTTTATCGGGAGACTTGGGGGAACACTGGGTGGAAGGAAATTTGTAGCTCCTCTCAGATTCCAGAACTTTCTGCCACAGAAATGTGAGGAACATGTGTTTTTTTAGCCAAATTTTGAGGTTTGCAAAGGATTCTGGGTAACCGAACCTGGTCCGAGCCACACAAGTCACCCCTCCTTGGATTCCCCTAGGTCTCTAGTTTTCAGAAATGCACAGGTTTGGTAGGTTTCCCTAGGTGGCGGCTGAGCTAGAGGCCAAAATCTACAGGTAGTCACTATGCTAAAAACAGCTCTGTTTTCTGTGATGTGTCCAGGTTGTGTTTTGGGGCATATCCTGTCGCGGGCGCTAGGCCTACCCACGCAAGTGAGGTATCATTTTTATCGGGAGACTTGGGGGAACGCTGGGTGGAAGGAAATTTGTAGCTCCTCTCAGATTCCAGAACTTTCTGCCACAGAAATGTGAGGGACATGTGTTTTTTTAGCCAAATTTTGAGGTTTGCAAAGGATTCTGGGTAACAGAACCTGGTCCGAGCCCCGCAAGTCACCCCTCCTTGGATTCCCCTAGGTCTCTAGTTTTCAGAAATGCACAGGTTTGGTAGGTTTCCCTAGGTGCCGGCTGAGCTAGAGGCCAAAATCTACAGGTAGTCACTTTGCTAAAAACAGCTCTGTTTTCTGTGATGTGTCCACGTTGTGTTTTGGGGCATATCCTGTCGCGGGCGCTAGGCCTACCCAAACAAGTGAGGTATCATTTTTATCGGGAGACTTGGGGGAACATAGAATAGCAAAACAAGTGTTATTGCCCCTTGTCTTTCTCTACATTTATTCCTTCCAAATATAGGGGTGTGTGTAAAAAAGACATCTATTTGAGAAATTCCATGTAATTCACGTGCTACTATGGTCACCCCGGAATTCAGAGATGTGCAAATAACCACTGCTCCTCAACACCTTATCTTGTGCCCTTTTTGGAAATGCAAAGGTTTTCTTGATAGCTATTTTTTACTCCTTATATTTCAGCAAATGAATTACTGTATACCCGGTATAGAATGAAAACGCACTGCAGGGTGCAGCTCATTTATTGGCTCTGGGTTCCTCGGGTTCTTGATGAACCTACAAACCCTATATATCCCCGCAACCAGAGGAGTCCAGCAGACGTAACGGTATATTGCTTTCGATAATCTGACATTGCAGGGAAAAGTTACAGAGTAAAAAGTAGAGAAAAATTGATGTTTTTTTCACCTCAATTTCAATATTTTTCTTTTTCAGCTGTTATTTTCTGTAGGAAACCCTTGTAGGATCTACACAAATGACCCCTTGCTGAATTCAGAATTTTGTCTACTTTTCAGAAATGTTTAGGTTTCTGGGATCCAGCATTGGTTTCATGACCATTCCGGTCACTGACTGGAAGGAGGCTGAAAGCACAAAAAATTGCACAAATGGGGTATGCCCCAGTAAAATGCCAAAATTGTGTTGAAAAATTGGGTTTTCGGATTCAAGTCTGCCTGTTCCTGAAAGCTGGGAAGCTTCTGAGTTTAGCACCGCAAACCCTTTGTTGATGCCATTTTCAGGGGAAAAACCACAAGCCTTCTTCTGCAGCCCCTTTTTCCAATTTTTTTGAAAAAAACGAAATTTTCACTGTATTTTGGCCAATTTCTTGGCCTCCTTCAGGGGAACCCACAAAGTCTGGGTACCTTTAGAATCGCTAGGATGTTGGAAAAAAAGGACGCAAATTTGGCTTGGTTAGCTTATGTGGACAAAAAGTTATGAGGGCCTAAGCGCGAACTGCCCCAAATAGGCAAAAAAAGGCCTGGCACAGGAGGGGGAAAAGGCCTGGCAGCGAAGTGGTTAAAGGAGCAAGTTAAATTTCACTAACCACAGTCATTAGTTTAGTCAAGTATCAATATTAAAAAATAAGCAATTAATAAATCATAATAAAATGCATTAAGCAAGTTCCATAAAGGAAAGTACCCATCTAGGAATGAGAAGGAATCAAAAGGTGTCAGTTCAGGAACTCGAAAGAGTTCTGAAATTCAGAAGGAATCATAGAGTATAAATCTTCGGTATCAAACATCTCAGCTCAGTAAATCAATATTCGATCAAAGGAGAACTTCTCATGAAGAGAAGTTTGAGAAACTCAGCAGAGCCTCAGTGAAACGTGGTACAGAGTGTGTAAATAATGTGGGATAAATGAAGGGGGTAACCCACTCTAGGAACACCCACTGTTACAGACAGACAAAAATATTGTTGCAATCCTGTGAAGCTTCTGCTTTCTTCAGTTAACCAGTCAAATTCTGATGCTCTCATGGGAATGCATTTACTCCCCATCTTCTCACAGGAACACAATATTTTTCAGGCAGCAACTTCTAAGACCACCACTATGTATTATTGTGTAATTATTTTAACTAAGTTCTCATGATTTATCCTCCCATTCACATCTACATTACCATATGTGAACCTTCATATCTAACGTTCAGAATAGCAAGTCTATTCATTAGCTAACATTGGTCTTTTTAAAAATAGAAACATCTGTATAAACAAGAAGAAAACATTTTGCTCAGCCGCCATTCATTGCAAAAAACAAATCTTCTTTATAAGGTTAAGATCAAGTTAAACACTAAGGGGGTCATTACAACCCTGGCGGACAGTGTTAAAGCTGCAGTAATACCGCAAACAGGTCGGTGGAAAAAAAATGGGAATTATGACTGTGGCGGAAATCGCCAACAAAGACAGCCACTTTAACACTCCGACCGCCACAGCGGTACAGTCAAGCAGCGCGTCGGTCACCGCCAACAGACAGGCGGAAGACAAAGTACTACCCACAGTATTACAACCCGCCAATCCGCCACCTTTTCCGGGGCGGATTCACCGTGGATAAAAACACGGCTGAAACAGCTTCTGCAATGGGAAAACACTCACCTTAACATACTCCACGAGGAAGGAGGACACCATGGAGCCCGAACTACAAATACTCCCTGCCCTTGTCTTCCTGCTCGTCTACGAACACCAGCAACGGCGGCGCCAAAGACAACGGTGAGTACTGCACCTACGACATAGGGGGGGAGGCAAAAGTCAGGGGGACACACGCAAAACCCCCACCCCCACCCTCGCACATTACAACACACACACCTATGCATTTCCAAACATCACAGTAACAACCCACAACCCCCCGGGAAGAATGCAAAGACAAAAGGAAATCAGTTCAAACATTGTAATGTATCAAAATACAGTTACCAAATATATACAGAGAGATATACACAATCAAAATATTATACATTACGAGAAGTAGTGCAGGTATGCACATATCAATGTCCGTGCACCATTGGGCCCAAAATGCATGGGGGAGGCCCACACTAGATACCTGTCCACAAACGGAGAGAACACTGCAGGGGCATCAGATAGAAATACAACAGGCACCTCAGGGGGAAGGGAAGGGGGGAACCTCAGCCGGATGACAGCACCACGCCAGATCCACGATGGGGCTCCATGCCCATTGATGTATCCTGGGGAGTGCAAAGTCACAGTCTCTCAAGTCTCTACAGTGGGTGGGTTGCCCACTGTACCATCCTGGGGAGTGCAAAGCCACAGTCTCTCAAGTCTCTACAGTGGGTGGTTTGCCCACTGTTCAATCCTGGGGAGTGCAAAGCCACAGTCTCACAAGTCTTTTCAGTGGGTGGTTTGCCCACTGTTACATCCTGGGGAGTGCAAAGCCACAGTCTCACAACCCTTTTCAGTGGGTGGTTTGCCCACTGTTACATCCTGGGGAGTGCAAAGCCACAGTCCCACAAGTCTTTTCAGTGGGTGGTTTGCCCACTGTTACATCCTGGGGAGTGCAAAGCCACAGTCTCACAAGTCTTTTCAGTGGGTGGTTTGCCCACTGTTACATCCTGGGGAGTGCAAAGCCACAGTCTCACAAGTCTTTTCAGTGGGTGGTTTGCCCACTGTTGCATCCTGGGAAGTGCAAAGCCACAGTCTCTCAAGTGGATAACAGTCTCCACTGGTTCTGGAGGGGGACTGGTGCCCAGAGTGCTTCATCCTGTTAAGGACAGACGGAGTGGATGCTGTTCTCGACTGGTTCTGGAGGGGGAATGGTGGCTAGACTGCATCAGGCTCCCCGTGACGGTTCCTGTCCCGTCACTGTCACTGCACACGGGATAACGATGCTTGATGTGGTGGTTTTTTCCCTGTCCAGCGGTGCTTTGGCATGTCGGTCTTTTCCCTATTCAGCGGTCTTCACCATGGCGGTCTTTTCCCTGTTCAGCGGTGCTTTGCCCTGTTCAGCGGTGCTTTGCCCTGTTCAGCGGTCATCACCATGGCAGTCTTTTCCCTGTTCAGCGGTGCTTTGCCATGGCTGTCTCTGACCTGTTCAGCAGTGCTTTGCCCTGTTCAGCGGTCTTCACCATGTCAGTCTTTTCCCTGTTCAGTGGTCTTCACCATGGCGGTCTCTGACCTGTTCAGTGGTGCTTTGCCCTGTTCAGCGGTGCTTTGCCCTGTTCAGCAGTCTTCACCATGGCGGTCTTTTCCCTGTTCAGCGGTGCTTTGCCATGGCGGTCTCTGACCTGTTCAGCGTTGCTTTGCCCTGTTCAGCAGTGCTTTGCCCTGTTCAGCGGTCTTCACCATGGTGGCCTTTTCCCTGTTCAGCGGTGCTTTGCCATGGCGGTCTCTGACCTGTTCAGTGGTGCTTTGCCCTGTTCAGCGGTGCTTTGCCATGGCGGTCTCTGACATGTGCATTGGTGTGTGGCATGACGGTCCCTCATTGCCCAGCGGGGCTGTGGCTGCCGGGGCCCTCCCGGGCACTGACTCCGGGGGTGGTCTCCTGACCAGAGACGATACTGCTGCCCTCCTGGGCACTGACTCCGGCGGTGGTCTCCTGACCAGTGACGATACTGCTGCCCTCCTGGGCACTGACTCCGGCGGTGGTCTCAGGACCAGTGACAATACTGCTGCCCTCCTGGGCACTGACTCCGGTGGTGATCTCCTGACCAGTGACGACAGTGCTGGCGGTGGCGTCCCGGCCGCCGGGGAGGATGGCGGCCTTCTCCGCCGTGCTGCTCTTCCCAGATTGTGCAGACTTCCTCTGGCCCTTCACCACCTTTGGAGGAGTCACAGCTGACTCGGCACTCCCCCTGGGACCCTTGTGAGCAGGTTTTCCGCCAGGAGTCTTCACCCTGTTCCAACTTGAGGTGCTTTACAGGGGGTGGACTGGCAGTGCTTTGGCTCCGTGTCACACTGGCTGCCCTGGTGGCCGGTGCACTCCACACACCTTTGACATGCACCACTGGTACTGGACTTTTTTTGGCTGAGGTGCTACTACGAGACCTATCAATTGGAGGGTTGGGGGTGGGGCCAAAGAGGTCAACGTTACTGAGGAACAGTTGCTGACGAAGACTGGGATGGGTAGCTAGAGGGGGTCTGGGAGTGGTGGAAGAGGAGGTGGTTGTAGGAGGTGTAACTTTAGGTGATTTGGGTGCAGGTGCAGGTATTGGAGGCTGTCGTGTGGTGGATGGATGTTGGATGTGTGAGTGGCAGCGTTTGTGTACTTTGGGAGGGGGCGTCACAGACACACTGGGAGTGGACACAGGGGACATGTAAATGGTAGTGGGGGTGGTGAGTCCAGGTGAGCGGGGTGTGGTTCTGGGGGTTCTGGTGCGAGTCCTAGTGCCTGTAGATGTAGTGCATGCAGGTGAGAGTGTAGACGACACTGGGAGAGAGGAGGGAGACGACGAGGAGGGGGACACGGTGGAGGCAGTGGATGTTGCTGTGTCTGTATGTGGGTGATGCTTGTGTGAGTGCCTGTGGGTTGTGTGGTGCTTATGTTTGCCTGAGCTACTTGTGTGTGTTGAGGTGTATGCATGCTTGTCTGATGGTGTGCTTGGGATAGGCTGGGGTACAGGGGATTGGGTCTGGGTGGAGGAAGTTGGAGGGGGGAGGCTAGAGGCAGGGACAATGGCTGCCATCAGTGCTGAGGCCAGAGATTGCAGGGTTCGATGAAGGGCAGCCTGACCAGAATGAATGCCCTCCAGGAATGCATTACCGTGTTGCAACTCCCGTTCTACACCCTGGATGGCATTCACAATGGTAGACTGCCCAACAGTGAGTGACCTGAGGAGGTCAATGGCCTCACTGAGGGCAGCAGGGGTGACAGGGGCAGGGGCTGAGGTGCCTGGGGCGAAGGTGATGTCCACCCTCCAGGGTGAGCGGGCACGGGGCGAACGCTGAGGGGCTGCTGGGAGGGCGGTGCTGGTAGGGGAGGTGGTGGCTGTACCTGTAGAAGTGGGGGGCACAGATGGTGCCGCCACCACAAGGGAGCTCCCATCGGCGGATGAGTCCGTGTCGCTGTTTGGTGATCCTGTGCCCGACGTGAAGCTTCCCTCGCCCTCCGTCCCACTGGTGCATTCAGAGTCTGTGGTGTGGCCCTCCATGGCCATGTGGGATGCAGCTCCCTCGTGCTCCGGTGCCAATGAACCTCCGCCTGATGATGCTGATGCACAAAAGAACAGGGAGAGCAGAAAAAGAGGGGGGACGGACGACCGAAGAAAGACAGGATGAGTGCATGGCTTACCAATACCGTTCGCGGACAGTACAGACACAGCAGCCCCCTGCACTACGCCGTGCTCTTGGCCTCTACAGATGCAATTCCTGGGATCTGGCCTACATGGCTATGGTGGACATCTGCACACATAGATGCCACAGGGGCATGTATACCAATACTTGGCACTCTACTGAGGTGGGGTGGAGTGACACATGGCCTGCATTACGGAGGGGCCTAGCCTACGTAACTCGCCCTGGCCTAGGGAAACCCACAGCCCTCCTCCCCCACCCAGACCCCTCCACTGCGCGCAAAGTCCCCAGAATGTGAGTGTACTCACCCCCTTGTGTCTGCTGTGATGCCCTCAAGCACCCATCCAACTCCGTGTAGGCCACCACCAGGATCCGGAACATAAGGCGGGTCATGGTGCGACGGGCACCCCTCCCACGTTGGGAGGCCATCCCCAGCTGAGCCTCCGCCGTCTTCTTGCTCCAGCGGCGAATGTCCTCCCATCTTTTCTGGCAGTGGGTGCCCCATCTCTGGTGGATCCCCAGGGTCCGGACGTCCTTGGCGATGGCACGCCAAATGTCCTTCTTCTGGTGGGCGCTGACCTACATGACATGCACAGGGGAAGAAGAGAAGTCATTACCAATTGCACCGTCGATGTGAGTGGCCCCCATCCCTACCCTTGCCATGCGGCACATGCATTCTCACTCCTTGATGTTCCCTGAACTCTGCCCCCTTCCAACTCACATCCAGCCCTCTCCACCCAGGCATAGCCCATACAATCTGCTCCCTGTGTACTTACCTGTTGGTCTGGAGGACCGTAGAGTAGCGTGTACTGGGGGAGGACCCCGTCGACTAGCTTTCCCAACTCCTGAGCAGTGAAGGCAGGGGCCCTTTCCCCAGACGCAGCAGCCATTGTCTCTTCCAGACCAAGGTCACAGCAGCACTTGCAGTGTAGGTCCTCTCCTGTCGAGGATCAGATTGAAAATGGCGGTCACGTCATCACCGCCGGGGCACTTCATCATTGGCTCCTGGGACCCATAGGGTCCAATGTTAACCAATGCAGCATTGCGCTGCGGTTTTCGACCGCCTACCGCGACGGTGTACAACGCCAGCGCAGTTACCTCACATCCCATTGTCCCACTTTAGAGGTCAGGCAGCCGCCATTTCAGGGGCCCACATGCCCTAATTACCAACTGCGTCACACATACCTAGGCCTACACTCAACACACATACAGGAACAGTTTTGTGTTTTGTGTAGTGTTCTGTGTATCTGTGGGTACATACCTGGGAATTTGTTGACTCTGTGGTCGCTGTTGTCGTTCCTAGACACCGTCAGCTGGGACATTTGAGAAGATGGCGGAATCCTCCGGTGTACCGACCGCTGGTGGACCTGTTGACAATGGAGGAGCGACATTTGATCATCAATTACAGGTTTGACCGTGCCACTATCCAGGAACTATGTACCCAGTTGGTGCCAGACCTAATGTCACCAACCCGCCATCACACTGGAATCCCCCCTGACGTGCAGGTGCTGTCAGTGCTCCATTTCCTTGCAAGTGGGTCTTTTCAGACAACAGTGGCCATGGCATCAGGGATGTTCCAGCCTATGTTTTCCACTGTGTTGTCCAGAGTGTTGTCTGCCCTTCTGAAACACGTAAGGAGCTACATCATTTTCCCTCAGGTGGAGGATTTGGCTACAGTCAAAGGTGACTTCTATGCCCTTGGACATATCCCCAACGTCATAGGTGCTATTGATGGGACCCATGTAGCTCTGCCCCCCCCCCACAGGAGTGAACAGGTGTACATGAACCGGAAGAGTTATCATTCGATGACTGTACAGATGGTATGTTTGGCAGACCAGTACATCTCCCAGGTAAATGCTGTGTTCCCTGGCTCTGTGCATGATGCCTACATCCTGCGGAATAGCAGTATCCCGTATGTGATGGGTCAACTCCAGAGGCACCGTGTGTGGCTATTAGGGGATTCTGGTTACCCTAACCTGTCCTGGCTATTGACCCCAGTGAGGAATCCCAGGACCAGGGCAGAGGAACGCTACAATGAGGCCCATGGCAGACTAGGAGGGTGATCGAACGGACCTTCGGCCTCCTGAAGGCCAGGTTCAGGTGCCTCCATATGACAGGTGGTTCCCTATTCTACTCACCAAGGAAGGTGTGCCAGATCATCATCGCCTGCTCGATGCTTCACAATCTTGCTTTGCGACGCCAGGTGCCTTTTCTGCAGGAAGATGGTCCAGATGGCGATGTTGTGGCAGCTGTGGAGCCTGTGGACAGTGATGAGGAGGAAGCTGAGGAAGAAGACATAGACAACAGGGAGTCAGTCATACAGCAATATTTCCAGTGACACACAGGTGAGAACATTTTATTTTACTATCACATTCACTTTCACACTTCTACCTCTATCCTGTCTGTCATTTAGTAGCAGTATTTGGTAACTGAGTTGTACCTTTCCATTACGGTTTCATAGGTGTGGTTACCAACGTGTGTCATCTGCTTGCATCCTTCATGGACTTGTGATGTGTGACATAGGTATGTTGGCTTTACAATTGAGAAGGCTCAATTTACACTGTCATTGATAATACAAATTAACCAAATCACAGATTGACTCCAGATTGTTTTGTGCTTCAAGGGTGTTTATTTAAGTGCTCAAAAATGGAGGGGGGGTTGTAAAATGGTGATGGGGGACGGTGGAGGAATGTCCATGGCAGAATCCAGTCTATTGGTCACACGGGTGCACTGCCCATATGGGAATAGGAAGTGGAGCTGGGGCAGTTTCAGTATGGACAGGGTAACAAAGTAGGACAGTGGGATGACAATCAGGGTGGTCTCATTTCCTGGCGGGGGTCTTGCCATCTTGCTCTGTCATGTTCCTGGATCTCAGGGACCGCTTGCGGGGTGGTTCTCCATCTGCAGGGGGTGGGGTGCTGGTGTGGTGGTCCTGTGGCGGGGCGTCCTGTCCACTAGCGCCAGCGGAGGTGGTGGGCAGTTCATCGTCCATGCTAGTGTCATGGGCCCCTTGGAGTGCCACGGTGTCCCTCATGGTCTTTTGTATGTCCTTCAGCACCCCTACGATGGTGCCCAGGGCGGAGCTGATGGTTCTGAGCTCCTCCCTGAAGCCCAAATACTGTTCGTCCTGCAGGCGCTGGGTCTCCTGAAACTTGGCCAGGACCGTCGCCTTCGTCTCCTGGGAGTGGTGGTATGCTCCCATGATGGAGGTGAGGGCCTTGTGGAGGGTGGGTTTCCTTAGCCTGTCCACCCCCTGTTGCACAGCAGCCCTCCCAGTTCCCCTGTGTTCCTGTGCCTCCATCCCCTGGACCGTGTGCCCACTACCACTGCCCCCTGGTCCCTGTTGTTGTTGAGGTGGTGGGTTATCCTGGGTGCCCTGTAGTGGTGGACACACCGCTGATTGAAGTGTCCTGGGGACGGAGGTATGGGCCCACTGGGTGGGTGCTGTGCTGGTGTTACCAGAGGGTGGAAGGTCAGTGTTGGGCTGTGCCTGTGCAAGAGGAACCGACTGTCCCGATGCCCACGATGGTCCGGGCTGGTCATCAGGATCCAGTAGGGCAGAGCTGCTGTCGTCACTGTGGGCCTCTTCTGTGGGTGGAGTGGAGATGTCTGGACCCTCCTGTGTGGTGACGTTGGGTAGTGGTCCTGCAAGGGTATAAGTGCATGATTATTGCATGTGTGTGTGTAATGGTGTGCAAAGCGTGGGTGTACGTGTACCCCAGTGCAAGCATTCCTGTGTGTAGGTTTGTGTGATGATGGTTAGGGGGTTGTTATGGGTATGTACAGTGAGCATGCTTCAGTGATGGGTGTCCATGCTTAGTTGTGTCATGCAGGGCTTGATGTTGGGATGGGTGGTTTGTGTTATTAGTACATTAGTGAGGAGGATAGGGGAGGGGGTGAGGGTGGGGGTGTGTGATAGCATGCAGGTAGGGTGGGGGATATGATAGTTAAGTTTTGACTTACCAGTGTCCATTCCTCCACCGACTCCTCCGAGGCCCTCAGGATGCATGATGGTCAAGACCTGCTCCTCCCATGTTGTTAGTTGTGGGGGAGGAGGTGGGGGTCCGCCGCCAGTCCACTGTACCGCAATGTTGTGCCTGGAGACCACAGGACGCACCTTCCCCCGTAGGTCGTTCCACCTCTTCCTGATGTCCTCCCGATTTCTTGGATGCTGTCCCACAGCATTGACCCTGTCCACGATTCTGCGCCATAGCTCCATCTTCCTGGCTATGGAGGTGTGCTGCACCTGTGAGCCAAATAGCTCTGGCTCTACCCATAGGATTTCCTCCACCATGACCCTGAGCTACTCCTCTGAAAACCTGGGGTGTCTTTGGCGTGACATGGGGTGGTGTGGGTGCTGTGTGGGGTGGTGTAAGTGTTGATGTGTGTGGTGATGTGTAGTGGTGTGTGGTGTTTTGTGCGTGGATTGTTGTGTGGGTGATGGTGTTGTGTGCCTCTGTGTGGTGGGGTTCTCAATTGCTGTGCTCTCTGTCTCTCGGCTTCCTCAAAATTTCTTGTCGTAGGGGATTGTGGGTGATGTGGGTATGTGTTTTATATTGAATTGGGTGTGTGGGAGTGGTGTTTGTATGTGTCTCAGGTGTGTGTATTTGGAATTGTCCAATGTGGTGGTGTTTTGGAGATGTGTGTGTATTTTGAGCATGGCGGTGTGTACCGCCAATGGAATACATCGGTTGAAAGACCGCCGCGTGGATTCGTGGATCGTAATAGCATGGGCGTGTTTCTGTTGGCGTGACGGTGGAGGAATTGTTTTCGCCAGTTTAACACTGATCTTTGGTGTGGCGGACCTGTGTGGGTGTCTGAATTTCGGCGCATTCCGAGATGTGGGTCATAATAGCTATGGCGGAATTCCGGTGTATTGGCGGTCTTCTGCACGGCGGTAAGCGCCTTTTACCGCCAATGTTGTAATGACCCCCTAAATCTACACTTTCTTAGCTTTATTCACTTAATATGGCAGTGTCTCATCTTTTCAGGCCATGTACGTTTAACTGTGATTGTCTGCTGCAATTTTCTTTAAGTTTATGTTTTAAGCGTCATCAGCTCTGCACATTAATCAATATTATTCCTCGATTATTTTCAAATGCTTCACCAATGTCTATAGCTAAAAGTGAGAAAAAAGATACTGACTATGGGGAAGTTGAAACATTTGGTGGCTGCGATATTTTGAAATTCCTAATAAACATCACTTTTTGTTTTATTACTTTGTTGGATGATCTGTACATTTTCCACAATCTGCTTGTAACTGTTTGGTGTTGTGGAATTCATTTCTCATATATGTTACTCCATTTATATATTTCACATGTCATTTGTGAGAACGCGTCCCAATCTAGATAATTTAATCATTCTGGGACTCATTTTAGGCCGATGAATCTTTTGACCCTGATTGAAGTCTCCTTAGGACAAGATTACTGTTCAACATATTAATCAATAGATCAATAACCTCATTAATAATCACAATAGCAAATCAATCAAATTAACCAATGACATTTAAGAAGAACTTAGACACCCCATGACCTTTCAGTCATGAATAACCACACCAGAGTTAGCAAGGATTATGATATTTATTCCCTATTGGTTACAATTCGATCAGTAAGTTTATTAGTCTCAATACCAGAAAACTCATCAACAGTGTCATAATATGGTAACTCGAATAAAACTTCATCAAAGCAAAGATCATGAACATTAGAACATAGCACAACGTCAACATGGATTAACTTTAGCAGAGTATCATTAGCGCATTATTCAACAAAGCATAGATTCAGTCATTTGTCTGTTTGAGCCATTCAGTTAACTCCTTAACTACCCTCGAATTAGCATTAGCATGTTGGGCTTCATGAAAAACAATTTAGCAACACAAATTTAGAAAACATCTAACTATGTGAAAAGAAGCAGTTGGTACCTAGAAGAAAAGGCAAACAGACAATTACAATTTCATCATCATATAGTTACCCTCCGTAATGGGTCAGCAGACAGAGTCAGTCTTCGTCCTCAGGACATCAGTTGATTCGCCTTCAGCCAGGAAACTCAGCAAAGTTCAGCAAGATGGGGAAATAGGGCAGGACAAAATAAGCAAAGTAAGGTAAGGATGATTCAAAGAATCAAACAGCAAAGTCTTTAAGCAGAGTGACAGAGTGTCTAGATAACGGCAAGAATGGCTTCTCATGGGTCTTTTTTTTTTCCTCGTGACATACAGTTATACCAAATTTGTTGTACAGTCCCCTCATTTCCAATTGGACAAGTTTTGGTGCACCATTATCTCCATCCAATAATCCACTTGTTGCCTCATTAAGATTGTCACCCCATAACAGTTCTGACGTAGCTTATTGGCTCCTGTGATTGACGTCTCCATCGGGTAGAATGTCAGGTGAAAACTTTTTAGTTTCTCAGGCTCAGTCAGTAGCTCCATTGTCTAAAACAGTTTAGGCAACCTTGTGCCTGTTGCAAGTCTACACTGTTGCGTTCGGCAAGAATATCTCCTTGAGCAAGTCGAGTCTCATGAGAACAGATTTACTACGGTTACATACATCCTCTAGCTTTTTGGAAAAGTACGATTTCATGTCCTTCAGCAAGTCAGCACATTGCACGTTAGAAAAACACATTAATATGAAACCGGGCAGCTAGGCCCCGACTCATGCTAACTAAGGCCTAGTGATTAATTAGCAAACCTTTAACATATAGGGGGTCATTCTGACCCCGGCGGTCAGAGACCGCCGGGGCCAGGGTCGGCGGGAGCACCGCCGACAGGCCGGCGGTGCCCCGCAGGGCATTCTGACCGCGGCGGTTCGGCCGCGGTCAGATGCGGAAAACCGGCGGTCTCCCGCCGGTTTTCCGCTGCCCATGTGAATCCTCCATGGCGGCGGAGCGCGCTCCGCCGCCATGGGGATTCTGACACCCCATACCGCCATCCTGTTCCTGGCGGGTCTCCCGCCAGGAACAGGATGGCGGTATGGGGTGCCGCGGGGCCCCTGGGGGCCCCTGCAGTGCCCATGCCAATGGCATGGGCACTGCAGGGGCCCCCGTAAGAGGGCCCCACTTTGTATTTCAGTGTCTGCTTTGCAGACACTGAAATACGCGACGGGTGCCACTGCACCCGTCGCACCTTCCCACTCCGCCGGCTCAATTCTGAGCCGGCGTCCTCGTGGGAAGGATGATTTGCCCTGGGCTGGCGGGCGGCCTTTTGGCGGTCGCCCGCCAGCCCAGGGCAAATCCCAAAATACCCTCAGCGGTCTTTCGACCGCGGAGCGGTATTTTGGTGGGGGAAGTCTGGCGGGCGGCCTCCGCCGCCCGCCAGACTTAGAATGACCCCCATAATCCTTAATACTAGTACAAAATTATACATTAGTACATTAATAATTCATCATTAGTCAATTTCATTAATCATCATATACATTGGTGGCCACTCCCCGTGGGCACATTTCGAACACACGTTTAGTAAAGAACATTAATACATTTTCTATGCAGCATTATTACGCATTAATTCGCAAACATTTTATGTTAATTTTTTATTATAAAGGCTACACTCTAACATTTGCAAAGCGCTCAGAAAACCAGAAGCCATATCAGAGTGACTGATGATAAAAATAGGTGGAAAAACAGTTCCACTGCATCACTGGATTTCTGGGGGGTGGTGGGTGGGGGTTGGGGGGTGGAGGGTTGCCAGCACAGGTATTATGCCCCCAATTGGCTCATTATGCCCCTGGCGACCGGGGTATACTGGCAGTAACACCGCCAACAGGCTGGCGGTGTTCCACCAGCTATTATGACCGTGGCGCAATAGCCACGGCCATACCGCCGGCCCCTCCACTATACCGCCAGGTTTCCGCCTGGCGGTCATAATCCCCAGGGCAGCGGTGCAAGCACTGTTGCCCTGGGGATAATGAGTCCACAACCGCCAGCCTGTCCACGGCGGTAAACACCGCCATGGAAAGGCTGGCGGTAAGGGGGACTTGGGGTGCCCCTGGGGGCCCCTGCACTGCCCATGCGCTTGGCATGGGCAGTGCAGGGGCCCCCAGGCACAGCCCTATCACGCATTTCACTGCCTGAATTTCGGGCAGTGAAAAGCGCGATGGGTGCTACTGCATCCGCTGCACATCAACATTGCCGCCCTCTCTATTACGCGCCGGCTGCAATGTTGATGTGATTTTTCCTCTGGGCCAGTGGACAGTAACACTGTTACCGTCCGCTGGCCCAACGGAAAAGTCCAAATAGGGTGCCAGATATACCACCAGCACTGGTGGTATACTGGTCGCACACAGCTTCGTCGGTCTTTCACACAGACTGCCGAAGTTGTAATGAGGGCCAACATTTCTTAGTGCTTTCCTGGTGGTGTTTGACATATGAATGATTTGGGAACCTGGCGGGCATGATTAGGAGGGCAAATGGTTCCTTTTTTCTTTTAATCATACAGAGAAATAATTACTTTGAACACATACATGAATACACAAATTAATTGTCGGATCACAGTATCTAAAACAGGAAATTCACTTGTAGTTCTAGCTACCAGATGTGACAATTTCTTTATTACCTGATCAACCTTCACTAGTACTGCATTTAGTGAATCGCAGCCACTCCTCTCTTTGTGCATGCTTCAACATTAATTGAATAGTTTGTGCATGGACTGTGCTTACTTTACCAGCACCTGCAAAAGTGCTTACTAATACAGCATTTACCAACAGCAAGTACTTTCTTTAGACACCACCAGCCCAATCTCAGGCATATTTGACTATTCATTATAGACTCCCCAGTAGACCTTTAGCCTATCCCTCAAACTTTCCATCTGACACTTAGATATGGCTAGCAGGCCCCCTACCTGCCTTCATGCACACTGCACACTGGTTCTTAAACACCAGAGGTCTGCCCTCAGGCACCTCATGCATGTCTTTGAAATCCGTCACCTTTCTCTCAGAAGCCCTCATCCCAGCACCTTTCACAGTCATCTGGTCCTTAAAGACACACAGTGGGCACTGAGAGAAATGTTGTGTGACCTCAGATAACTTTTGCATGCCCTCAGAGACTCCTTGCCTGTAGTCATCACCAGAGAGACCTTAGGATCCCTAGCCAGCCACCCTCAGAGAGGACCATCAGTCTACCTCGAAACCTTCCTACCAGCACATCAAATAAACCTAAGCATGTCCTCGGAGACCTTCTTTTGACCCTTGGAACTTTCTACAGACACATCAAGCCAGCACTCACACTGCCTGGTCCTTAAACAAGCCTCCAAATGCAAACATCCTTCTGAATGGATAGTGACAGGAAGCTGATCTACCCCCTCCATTCTGCCAAGCTAGCATCTAGGAGTGGGCTGCCTAACAGACAAGGCAGTAGTGTCCTCATCAATTGTCCAGTCATGAGGCACCGTCTCTGCGACAGGCTGAATATTGAACACATGAGAACAGTAATGAAGGAAATGTTTTAACAGACAAAACTCCCTGATACTGATCTCTTCATATAAAATATAGATGAGTGATCTCCCTGCATGAACCCCATCATTTTGTATGAACAGACTGCCCGGAAAAGGCCAGAAAAAGCCTGTACTACAATGACGTATTCAAAATAATGGAAACATTAAAACTGAGAAATCTCAATGGAGAAAACCAAATCATGGAAAACAATGTTAAGGAAATACAATTTTAGGGATATATTTTAAAGGAATGATACTTTTATGAAAACATCCAAAATCACACCCTTGGGTGAAGAATAGAGGTAGTGAGGGTTTTTGGGATCAGGGATATGTGATGTTTAGGGGGTGATGAGGGGATTCGGGATATTAGGGTTCAGTAAAGGGTGGAGTTTAGGGGTGGTGAGGGTATTTCAGAAATCAAGCAAGGATGGAGTTCAGAATGGTGAGGGGTGTTTTTAGGGGTCACTGATGAGTGGAGTTTAGGCGGGTGAGTTTTTTTAGTGTTCAGGGATGGGTAGCATGTAGATGTATTGAGGTTTTTGAGTTTTTACGGATGGGTGGAGCATTGCAGTGGGGAGTGATTTTAAGGTTTAATGATGGGTAGAGTTTTGAGGTGGTGAAGGGTTTTTAGTGTTCAGGCATGGGTGGAGTTTAGGATGATGTGGGGTTTTAAGGGTTCAGGGATAGGTGGAGGTTATGTGTAGAAAGGGTTTTCAGGGTTCAAGAATGCAGGAGTTTAGGAGTTGTGAGGGGCTATAGAGGTCACGAATAGTTGATTTTCTGGGGTGCTGAGGGTTTTGTAGAGTTCATGGACGAGTGGAGTTTAGGCATGGTGCAGGATTTTAAGGGATCTGGGATAGGTGGGGTTTAGGAGTAGAAAGGGGTTAATAGGGTTCGGGGATAGGTGGATTTAGCCGTAGTGAGGGAGTTTTAGGTTAAGAGATGGATGTAGTTTAAGAGCTGAAAGGGCTTTAAGTGTTCAGGGATGGTTGTAGTTTAGGGGTCAGAGATGGGTGTAGTTTGTTTGAGGGGCGGCATTTGTAGTGGGCAGAAATGGATGGTGTTTACAGGTGGTTAGGGTTCAGCAAATTAAAGGCATTCAAAATAATTGTTTGACAATGTAAAATATATTAATCCAAAATAATGTCCCCTGATGTAAAGGAGTGAAATAATTACCTTCAACAATTTTTTTTCCCTGAAAGTAATGCCTGCAGTCATTTTCTTTACATCTGAAAAATAAGTATGCAGAAGCCAGCTTAAAAAAAGATTTTCTATGGTTGGTTTCTCTGAAATGGTAAATTACATTTTTCCTGAAAATGTCCATTTAACTGTTTAGATGAAATTGTTTCTCAGTAATTATATTCCATGTAATCGTTTTTCTATGAAATCACATATAGCCTACCCCACAGAGCGACATCAGGTCTATGTATAAGTAACAATTAACCTTTCTTGTGCCCCTTTTTATTGAATTAAAGATGCTGGTTAAGATTCTAACTAAGTTGTGTGTAATTAAGGTGCTGCTAATTAAGTAATGTGATTCTCTGTCTGATATAAATTATCTACTATCTACAATTCTTTTCTCTACATACCCTGGCAGTACTTAAATTAAAATCAGAGTATTTGCCTCTAAAATGGAAACATGTAAATCGGGAAAGAAAACCATCCACGTTGTTCAGATCAAACCAATCTTAAATACTATCTGTTTTGTTACAAAATCTGAAAATCAGTGTCATCATCATGCATTAATTAAAAAAAACATAACAGCTGGGCCACAAGCCCCTCTTCGGTGCCATGTAATGAACAATGTGTGGCTGGACCAAGAGGGCGTTTTTCCCTCTTGCAAGCGATCGCACATTAGTGGTCCCACAATGTTCACTCCAATGGGAAATAATGGTTTCACAAAATAGGAGCGCAAAAAAATATGTTGTACCTTGACTACGTAAATAAATAAATGTGTGCCCTCCTAAACCCCCGCAGCATCCAGTGAATTTTACTCGGTGTTTGCTCCCTTCAGGAGCATTTGGTTCTACAGCTTAACAGGGGAAGTGATTTCTGTTCAGAATGTTGAGGAAAATAAGAAAATATTGCACAGACTCCTCCTGCGCATGTGGTGGGTTAACATTCAAGTATCTGAGAAGGGAAATGTGTTTTCTTGAGCAATCAAGTTATGTTTTTGAGATACATAATCATCAAGCAGGGTATACTTTATCTGGAATCTGCCCTTAAAGGTGCACCACAACAGGAAGAAATAGAATTATATCATTCTCTTTTTGTAATGTACATACAAGCAGTGCTTTAAATGGGCCGGTACTCTCCGGTACTGAGTACCGGCACTTTTTTATTTTGAGAGGGAGAGTACCGGCATATCTCAAGAAAAACGTAATACTTTTAATTGGAGAGTACCGGCACTTCTCAGAAACAAGCAGGTACTCTGATAGAGAGTACCTGCACTTCTATTTTTCCATTTAAAGCACTGCATACAAGGATGTGAGAAATTCATATTCATAGCAACATTACATGTAATTATGAAATATTCAAATCTGTCCTTATGTCAACTTTTTGACAGGACAAAAAAAAAGCAAAACAAAAGTCACTGCAAACAGCTGCCCACGTTTTTCTAATGCTCTGCAATTTGTTTTTACAGCAAATGGCATGACTACAGTATATTTTTATGTAACATTTCTTTTTATTTATTTAGGTTTCATTGTAAATGCGTAGCTTCCTCATGAGGTGATACACAGCATTACTACAACCCAATGGACCGGTTGCAAGACAATATGGAATCCGGGGCGAGCCTATTACATAGCCAAATGCCAACAACCCTGGGGCCGGCGGCGTTGTGGAAGCATTCCTCGAAATCATTGATCAAACAAGTAAGAAAAAAAAGCAACTCCTGAACAACCTCCCTTCCATTCCTGTGCCCTTCCTGCAATCCGCCTGCTGAGCAGTGTAAGGATGTTAGCTTTAGCCTAGATAGTATCTAACTCTGGGTCCCAACTGCCGTTTGAGACTGATATCCAGCAGTGAACGTAGGACCTTTAGATAGGCGGGACAGGTCAGTTTTCGGAATTCCTGGGATAGTAGTTTAATAAGTGGGGCTCACCTGTCAGTGTATTTGGTGGGGTCAACGTCCATGGCTGAAGAAAGTTTCTCCATTACCAAGACCAACCTTAGTCAGTGTAACTACCTAGTATGGTCAGGGACAAGAGCAGTGCCCCAGTGTGCCAGGATAACTTGATGAGCAGTGTTAAGGGCTAAGGCCATCAACTGTCCCTTGTGCTACCGTAAAGGGTATGTCAGCATGTTAGGGAGTCCTAGTATGCTGTAAGTGGGGATCTGCGGTATAGAGGTCCCAAATGTTGTATCAGCGTCCTTGAGGACCTGATCCCAGAAGCGGGAGAGCTTTGGGCAATACCACAGTAAATGAAGTTTGGAACAGGTGTTTCTGCATCCCCTCCAGCACTCAACAGATCTTTGAGGGGCCCATTTCTGGAGTCTCGATGGTGTAAGATACCAGTAAGAGGCAATCTTGTAGGTCATTTCAGTGCCCAATATGGAATGAGGTGTGTAGTGTACTCTATATATGTCAGCCCAATCTTTATCAGATAGTGATGTCTCCCATCGCACTTGTCCCTTGGTCTTGAGTATAGATAGGTTACCCCCTAGTAACAAATATATGTCGGAGACTAGACAACGATCATCTATTTTGAGGAAGAGCCACTTTTCAAATGGGAGCAGTGTTCGTCCACCCCACTTACGGATTGTCGTCTTCTGTGCCCAGTGATGTACTTGAAGATAATGTACATTGTCCATGTTCGAGAGGGAATAATCTAATTTGAGTTGGTCTAAGGGGAGTAAACCATTTGCTTCAAAGAGGGAGCCTAAGCTTTTACAGCCAGCTTTGCGCCGCCGTTTAAAAGTTTTGGATTGCAATCCTGGGTGAAAATCGGGGTTAGCCACGATCAGAGTCATAGGTGAGGGGAATGTAGTGAGGCTCCGCCTCGCTGCCACCGCATACCATATTTGCATAGTTGCACTAGTGATAGGTGAGGAGTAAAAGCCCTTGGCTCTATGTCACTTCAGCAACCATACGTCCTTCCAGATGTGGGAGCTGGCGACTGACTGATCCATGAAGGTCCAGTGTTTATCTGCCATCGAGCGATTCCATTCAACTATATATTGCAGTTGGACTGCTTGGTAGTAGTGCAGAATTTGAGGTACTGCAAGTTCGCCCTGTGTTTTGGGGTGCATCTTACGCAGGCGTAGAGTCTTGCCATCTCAGATACATTTTTTAACAGACATTTGCAGCCTTTTCAAAACTGTCGGTAGGGGGGTTAGCATGAGTGACTGAAAGATATATAGGACACAGCGAAGTATAGTCATCTTGATCGCCACAACCCTACCCTTCTATGACAATTGGAGGCATCCCCACTCGGCGAGGTCCCTACATGTCTGGGATACGACGTTGGAGTAGTTAATGGCTGCTGTCTTATGTGTATTGCGTACCAAGGTGATGCCCAAATAGGGTAGTGAGTCCGATGTCTACTCAAACGGATACATAGACCATAGGGACATTTCGAGAGCTGGGGGGATTGTCAAGTTGAGTCTGGGCATTCGTTTTAAAACCTGCCACATCGCTGAACACATTCAGCTCAGCGGCTAGTGTGAGGAGAGATTCCAAGGTATCAGCACCAGAGAGAATGATGTTGTCTGCGTAATAAACTAACCAATTGTTGGGTACCCCCAAATGAAATGCCATGGATGTTTGGGTTGTCTCTCAGGTGCTGTGCTAGCGGCTCCTTATATAGCACAAAGAGGAGAGGTGACAGCGGGCATCCCTGTCTCGTTCCTCTCTGTATCAGGAAGGGAGATGACAGCGTTCCATTAACTTTGATGGACACTATTGAGTCTGATAGATGCTCTAAATCCATTCACAAAAGCGGGGTCCTAGGTTAAACTGTCAAATGGTGGCAAACAGGTAGGGCCAATGCACACAATCGAATGCCTTTTGGCGTCTATGGACAACAAAAGTGCCCCCTGCTTAGACCAATTTTGTCAATTAAGTGTAAAAAGTGATTGGTGTTGTAGCTTGCCTGGAAGGATAGAATGAAACCTGCCTGATTGGGATCGATCAGCCCTGGCGCCAGAGGTTTGAGGAGTGCAGCTAGTATACTAGCGAAAAGCTTTGCATCTATGTCCAGCAAAGAAATTGGGCGATAAGATTCACACCGGGTCAGTATCACAGAGATGGTAGCCTCTCTCATGGAATCAGTGATGTAGCCTGTGTCAGCGAAAGAGTTGTAGAGCCGAGTGAAAATCGGGGCCAGTTCTTGACAAAAGGTTTTATAGAATAGTGGTGTAAAGCCATCAGGGCTCGGGCCTTTAGTTTTTTCAGGAGACTGATGGCGGAGATGACCTCATCTATTCGGATTGGATTCTCCAGAGAGGAAGACTCGTTGTCAGGGAGTGAGGTGAGAGTGGTGTCCCCCAGGTATTTTGCAGCATCCCCATTTAGGGTATCTGATGATGCATACAGAGTGCTGTGAAGGGCTCAAGATGCTTGTCCAATTTTGGTCGCTGTCTGTCACAGCGGAGAGTCTGGCGTGTATGTTTTTGACCTCTCCTGGGTGAGTGCAAGAGCGCAGCCAAAGTGCAAGTATACGCCCACTGTGGTTGCCGCTCATATAGAATTTGTGTTTTAGGTGCAGCACCACATAATCTGCCGTTTCCTGGTATAATCTTTTGAGGTGGAGTTATGCTTTTTCTAAGTCCCTCCACACTTTCTGGTCACCTGTTCATTTGTGTTTAGTTTCTAGCACCACCACCTCTTGCTGTAAGGCCTCTCTTTTCTCTTTTTGTTTGTGATTGTCACCAGCCGCTAGAGCGATCAGCTCCCCTCTGATTACCAGTTTCAGGGCTTCCCCAACCAACACTAATGGGGTAACTCCTGTATCATTGACTTGTAAGTATGACACCAGCACTTTCTTAAGGTGAGAAATATTGGCTTGGGAGCACAGGAGGTTATCCCTCAGTCTCCAGGGAGGAACTTTAGTATGACTCAGGGGGAGTCTGAGCGTCAAGAGTAAATGATCAGTCAGGGTTCATGGCTCAATTGACGCACCCGTTATCCAGCGTCTAAGGGATGGCGTGACAAAAAGTGGTCAATGCGCGCATACATTTTATGTCTGGCCGAGGCCTAAGTATAGTCACACGTTGTGGGGTAGAGGTTCCACCATACACCCAGCAGTCCACAGTCATCGAGCCATTGTTGACCCTCCGTAGAGAGGGCCTCAGTTTGACCAAAGCATTGGCCTGACCTGTCTAACATCGTATTCAAGGCTAGGTTAAACTCCCCACCCACTAAGATAGATGTATCTGGAGTCTGTAGCACCGATGTGAAGGCTGAGAGTAGGAGTCTCTTGGTGTTCATTAGGGGTTTGAACATTCACTAAAGTCAGCTGAAATATTTCCAGCTGGATGCATATAGCGAGTAGGGGACCCTTAATTTCATGTAAAATCATGTCAGCACCACAATTGAACCTCTGTGAGAAAAGTATTGCTACCCTGCTTTTTTGGAAGGGCCTGACAACAAGAGCTGTCTAGGGAATCTTCTTAACCGCATTCTATGAACATCCTTCTGTAACAGATGGGTTTCCTGAAGGAAGCAAGAGTCGTCCTCCGATTGCCATAGCAGGGATGACAGCTAGTCTCTTTGTTGGGTTCTTAAGACCTCTCACATTGAGGCTAAGTACCTTCATATCTATGACTAATAGGGAGTAGATAGAGAAGCTTGGTAGAACTCAGAACATATCCAAAAGCTCTCGTATAATCAGGCTTAGTACTATTCATTCGGGGATGCGGAATACTGCTGTGAGTACAGCAGCACAGAATAAGGAAAACAACCCCGCTCCAGTCAAACCAAACCAAAACAATATAAAAAGTCTTTCATACAGATCATAAATCAAGATATGCTGGGAGAGGTGTGGCCCCTTTAGACCGGGGAGGCCAATGTTGCTTGTCCTCCGGGGGAGAGGCATCTTCCTTCATAAAGGTGATTTCAACATGGTGCTCCAGTCTCCCATGCCCCGCCTTGCTCTCAACTGCACTGCCCAATCTTAGGAAAATGATTTACAATGGGCTCAGCACAGGAAGATGACACCGACCATAGGTGGCCAGTCAGAGTAGCTATTACTGCTCCTCGCTCCAAGGCCGGATCCAGTTTATGTGTGGCCCAGGATTTCTGGAGTGACCATCTCAGCGCTGCTTCGCGGAGTCACGTGGGTGAGGTTTCGTTAGGGTCCCATCTGTTTCAAGCTTTGAGATGCCGATAACTTTGCAGGCTTCCTGCAGGGCTGCAGCTGATGGAGTTTACCCTTGCAGCAGAATATGATGTGGAAGGGATGACCGCAGGAGTAGGAGATTCCGGTGTTTCGTAGGTGCGCTGTGACAGGTCAGAAGACCTTCTTTTTCTGGAGTGTGATAGCTGCCAGATCTTGATAGAGCACAGGAGTGTGGTTCTTGAAATTAAGGGGGTGGAGTTCTCAAGCCTTTCGTAGAATATTCTCTTTCAGACCAAAGTGATGCATGCAGACAAAGATGTTCGCAGGGGGGTTCGGTGCTGGGCTTGTGAGGCCCACTCTATGATATAGGTCCAGCGGCATGGGCGGAGGTCCCGCGTCCCCTAGTATAAATGTGAACAGGGTCGTCACGTACGATTTCAAGTCCGAGCCCTCAGCACCTGTTGGCATGCTCCAAATGTGGATATTGTTCCGCCTAGAGCGGTTTTCCAAGTCATCCACGTGAGCCTGGAGTTCACTTTGCTGGTCCTGCATGCGCAGTATTTCTTGTTGCATCCACTCAATTTCTTCGCTCCGCTCACCATCTTTGTGTTCTAATGTTGCAAACCTCTCGCCCACCTCATCTAAATCTTTGCACACGTCTTGTAGGTCAGCAGAGAGATCTTTTTTGACAGTCTGCAAGTCCTCGTGATGTGGAAAATAGCCCCTCGAGAAAGGCGCATGTCACTGGGCCTTCAGCATTCTTGCCCTCCAAAGCAATCTTGTCATCATCCTTTTCTCCTCTGGAGCCTCCAGTAGGTTCTGTCAACATCTCCCTGAGAGATCGGTCTTTTTTGTACTTGGCTGCCACGGTTCAGGTACCAACTGTCACAGCTTTCTGGTATCCCCAGGAGTGGGCGACCAAGTGTCACAAGGGAAGTTTGGGGGACAGGCCAGGCCCCCACACCTAGGTCGTAAAGCTGCTTACAGCCTCCCTGCTATAGCCTCTAGTTTCTTAGCCAGCATGGGCCCCTCATGGGGGCACGAGTAATAGTCTGCAAGGGCCCAAGATTATGCAAGCAGGAGATGGTGGTGTGGAGGGGCCTCTCAGTGCCCCTTTATTAGTCTAGATGGAACCAAGGCTTTCAGGTGAAGTGAGGCAGGAAGGCTGGGGTTGACCCCCATTGCGACCAAGTCCAGTGGCATGTGGTAATTGAGTTTATGGCAGAGCGGGCTTCAAGGGATCTGCTAGTGTACTTCTGGTTTGCTCGCTGTCCCCATTTATTAACTCCTGGCAATTAGTAGCAGGGCCTGCTGAGTGTCTCTACTGCTGGTGTAATTCATACCCAAACATGCAAGGGGATGCCTCGGACGGCTGCCCACTGGGCGGCAGTGCTGGTAGTGGTGGGGGGAGTCTCCAGCCCTTCCCCTGCAGCCTCGGATGGCTGAACCACCATGGTTGTCGGTGGGGGCTTCGACTGAGTCCCAGCACCAGGCCTCCTGTCCTTTTTGCCTGCTGGTGCAGGCCCCTTGCCCTTCCTGTCAGCAGCCGAGGATTGCCCTTTGCCCTTCCCTGTAGCAGCTGGGAGTGCCTCCTTGCCCTTCCCTGTAGCTGCTGGGGGTGCCTCCTTGCTCTTCCCTGTAGCAGCTGGTGGTGCCTCCTTGCCCTTCCTAGACGCTGCTGGTGCAGGCACCCTTTCAGTGTGGCTGCCTGGTGCCCGGGATCCTGTCCCACCTGCAGTAGCTGTTGACACTACTGTGGCCGTGGACTGGGTGGCTGAGGTGCTCGCCTGGGTTCTGACCACCCTTGCCCGAAGTGAAGGCCGGGGGGGAGTGTTAGGGAAGAGGTCAAGGGTGGAGAGTAAAAGCTTCTTAGGGACATTGGGATGGGAAGAGGGTGAAGGTTTGGGAGTGGAGGAAGAGGAAGTAGTTGTAGGAGTGTCTGCTGATTTTGGGTGCAGGTGCCTGGGCTGGATACTTTTGTGAGGTGGATGGCTGTTGGGTGTCTGAGTGCTTGCGTTTGTGTACTTTGGGAGGAGAGGGCACAGACATAGTGGGAGAGGACACAGGCGACGTGTGCATGGATGTGGGGGTGGTGACTGCCAGTGAGGGGCATGTAGTGATAGGCGTGATCCTTGGGTAGAGGAAGTTGGAGGGGGGAGGCTAGAAACAGGGACAATGGCTGCCATCGGGGAGGAGGCCAGCGCCTGAATTGATCTCTGTTGGGCTGCCATGCCAGAGTGAACCCCCTCTAGGAATGCATTAGTCTGTTGCAAATGGGCTGCCAGCCCCTGGATGGCATTCACAATGGTTGACTGCTCAACAGAGATGGGGCGAAGGAGATACCCACCCTTCTGGGTGAGTGGGCACGGGAAACATGCTGAGGGGCTGCTGGGAGGGCAGTGCTGGTACGGGGTGGCGGCTATACCTGTAGTTGGGGTGGGTACAGAGGTGTCAGCCACTGCCAGGGAGCTTCCATCAGAGGAGGTATCACTGTCCGAACTGTCCCATCCAGTCCCCGCCGTGGTGGTCCCCTCGCCCTCCGTCCCACTGGTGCCCTCACCGTCGGAGGATTCGGCCTCTCGGGCCCTGTGGGATGCTGCTCCTACGCCAGATGATGGTAATGCACATAAGGATAGGGTGACAAAACAAAAAGGGGGGGGAGACAAAGGATACACTTTGGGGGTCATTTCAACCCTTGCGGTCGATGTTAAAGCGGCGGCCAAACCGCCAACAGGCTGGCGGTAAAAAAAATGCAATTCCGACCCTGACGGAAACCGCCAACAGAGACCGCCACTTTAACACACCGCCCGCCACGGCGGGACAAACAAACAGTGCGGCGGTCAACGCCAACAGACAGGCGGGAGACAATGTACCACCCACCCTATCACAACCCACCAATCCGCCATCTTTTCCGGGGCGGTAGCCCCGCCGATAAAAACAGGGCGAAAACAGACATTTCAAACGGAAAACGCTCACCTCCATACACCCCACGAGGAATCTGGACAGCATGGAACCCGAACTCCACATCCTACCAGCCATTGTCTTCCTGCTCCTCTACCAGGAGCACGAACACCGACGTAGAAGACAACGGTGAGTACTGCACCTACGACACAGGGGAGGGGGGGAGGAGAAAATATTACATGGGACACATACGCGACACACCCACCCCCACCCTCACCCACTACAACACACACATCAATGCATAGCAACACATCACAGTTACCCCCCCAAACCCCCTGGAAGAATGCAAAGGCAAAAGGAAATGATTATAAATATAGAATTATATTGTAAGACTGAGTATAAAATATATCACACATCTGTAACTTTATATACATAAATTGTCCAGTCCGATATGTCTATCAGCCATTGTTCGTGGGCCACTGGGCCAAAACACATGGGCAAAGCCCACACAGGATACCTGCCTCCAACGGAGAGAACACTGCAGGGGCATCAGATAGGAAAACTACATGCACCTCAGGGGGAAGGGAAGGGGGGCACCTCAGCCAGATGAGTCCACGATGCCAGATCCACGAGGGGCCTCCATGGCCACTGTGCCATCCTGGGGAGTGCAAAGCCACAGTCTCACAAGTCTCTACAGTGGGTGGGTTGCCCACTGTGCCATCCTGGGGAGTGCAAAGCCACAGTCTCTCAAGTCTCTACAGTGGGTGGTTTGCCCACTGTGCCATCCTGGGGAGTGCAAAGCCACAGTCTCTCAAGTCTCTACAGTGGGTGGCTTGCCCACTGTGCCATCCTGGGGAGTGCAAAGCCACAGTCTCTCAAGTCTCTACAGTGGGTGGCTTGCCCACTGTGCCATCCTGGGGAGTGCAAAGCCACAGTCTCTCAAGTCTCTACAGTGGGTGGCTTGCCCACTGTGCCATCCTGGGGAGTGCAAAGCCACAGTCTCTCAAGTGGATAACAGTCTTCACTGGTACTGGAGGGGGACTAGTGCCCAGAGTGCTTCGTGCAGCCCTGCCCGACACAGATGCTGGCCTGCCCCTTCCGCCAATGGGCCAGCGGTTCTTGAGATGAAGGGCCCTGTTCAGCGGTGCTTGAGACGGCGGTGCCATGTTCAGCGGTGCTTGAGATGAAGGGCCCTGTTCAGCGGTGCTTGAGACGGCGGTGCCCTGTTCAGCGGTGCTTGAGACGGCGGTGCCCTGTTCAGCGGTGCTTGAGACGGCGGTGCCCTGTTCAGCGGTGCTTGAGACGGCGGTGCCCTGTTCAGCGGTGCTTGAGATGAAGGGCCCAGTTCAGCGGTGCTTGAGACGGCGGTGCCCAGCGGAGCAGTGCTTGAGATGAAGGGCCCAGTTCAGCGGTGCTTGAGACAGCGGTGCCCTGTTCAGCGGTGCTTGAGACGGCGGTGCCCTGTTCAGCGGTGCTTGAGATGAAGGGCCCAGTTCAGTGGTGCTTGAGACGGCGGTGCCCAGCGGAGCAGTGCTTGAGATGAAGGGCCCTGTTCAGCGGTGCTTGAGACGGCGGTGCCCTGTTCAGCGGTGCTTGAGATGAAGGGCCCTGTTCAGCGGTGCTTGAGACGGCGGTGCCCAGCGGAGCAGTGCTTGAGATGAAGGGCCCAGTTCAGCGGTGCTTGAGACGGCGGTGCCCAGCGGAGCAGTGCTTGAGATGAAGGGCCCTGTTCAGCGGTGCTTGAGACGGCGGTGCCCTGTTCAGCGGTGCTTGAGACGGCGGTGCCCAGCGGAGCAGTGCTTGAGACGGCGGTGCCCTGTTCAGCGGTGCTTGAGACGGCGGTGCCCTGTTCTGCGGTGATTGAGATGAAGGGCCCTGTTCAGCGGTGCTTGAGATGAAGGGCCCAGTTCAGCGGTGCTTGAGACGGCGGTGCCCTGTTCAGCGGTGCTTGAGACGGCGGTGCCCTGTTCAGCGGTGCTTGAGACAGCGGTGCACTGTTCAGCGGTGCTTGAGACGGCGGTGCCCTGTTCAGCGGTGCTTGAGATGAAGGGCCCTGTTCAGCGGTGCTTAAGATGAAGGGCCCTGTTCAGTGGTGCTTGAGACGGCGGTGCCCAGCGGAGCAGTGCTTGAGACGGCGGTGCCCTGTTCAGCGGTGCTTGAGACGGCGGTGCCCAGCGGAGCGGTGCTTGAGATGAGTGTCCTGGTCAGCGGATCTGGCCCAGGCATGGATGTCACTCGCCACCTGACATGTGGCTGGCGGGGCCTTCCTGCCCATCTGTCTGGTGGCTTGCGGGGCCCTCCTGGGCTGCAGTACCCGGCCTGTGGGTGTCCTCATGCCCACCTGGGACGTGGCTTGCGGGGCCCTCCTGGGCTGCAGTACCGGGCCTGTGGGTGTCCTCCTGCACACCTGGGATGGGGCTGGTGGGGCCCTCCTGACCAGCTGGCCTGCTGCCGGACTTGTCGGGCGTGCTGCCCTTCCCACCCTCCCTGTACGCTTGTGGCCCTTTCCCACCTTTGGCGGTGTGCCAGGTGGCACCCGACTTCCTGCCGGAGCCAATGTAGGGATTTTGGTCCCTGGGGTCTTTGGTCTCTCGCGCCGGGCACTGGCAATCTTCGGATGCTTTTCCGGGGGTGGGCTGGCCGTGCCTTGGCTCCTAGCTGAACTGGATGCCTTTGAGGGTGGGGGACTCCACAGTCCATGGACAATAGTCTTTACAGGTCCCGGTTTTGTGGTGGCTGAGGTGCTGATTGGAGTCTTATGAGATGGACAGGGTGGGAGAGTTGTAGGAAAGAGGTCAAGTTTGGAAAAGAAAAGCAATTTGGAAAGAGAGGGACGGGTAGGTGTAGTGGGTATGGGAGTGGAGAAGAGGATGTGGTTGTAGGAGTGTGAAGTCTGGTGTCTTGGGGTGCAGGTGCTTGGGATGGAGGCTGTCGTGAGGTGGATGGCTGTTGGGTGGGTGGCTGCCTGCGTTTGTGTAGTTTGGAAGAGGGGGTGACAGACACACTTGGAGAGGACACAGGGGACGTGTAAATGGTAGTGGGGGTGGTGACTGCACGTGTGCGGAGTGTTCTGGTGGGTGTGCTGGTGATGGACGTAGTGGCTGAAGATGTTGTGCATGCAAGTGTGAGTGGAGACGTGACAGGGAGGGAGGAGGGAGACGAGGAGGAGGGGGACACAGTGGAGGCAGTGGCTGTTGGTATGTCTGCATGTGGATGTTGCTTGTGTGAATGCTTGTGTGATGTGTGGTGCATATGTCTGGATGAGCTTCCCTTGGGTGTTGAGTTGTGTGCAGGCTGGTCTGATGGTGTGTCTGGGAGAGGCAGAGGTACAGGGGATTGGGTCTGGGTGGAGGAAGTTGGAGGGGGGAGGCTAGAGACAGGGACAATTGCTGCCGTCAGTGCTGAGGCCAGAGCGTTGAACGATCGCTGATGGGCAGCCTGACCCGAATTAATGCCCTCCAGGTATGCATTACTCTGGTGCACCTCCCTTTGTACACCCTGGATGGCATTCAAAAGGGTAGACTGCCCAACAATGATGGTCCTCAGGAGGTCAATGACCTCCTCAATGAGGGCAGCAGGGGCGACAGGGGCAGGGCCTGAGGTGCCTGGGGCGAAGGAGATGCCCACCTTCCTGGGTGAGCGGGCACGGGCAAACGCTGAGGGGCTGCTGGGAGGGCGGTGCTGGTGCGCTGGGTGGCGGCTATACCTGTTGTTGCGGGGGGCACGGATGTTGCCGCCACCACTAGGGAGCTCCCTTCAGAGGACGAGTCGCTGTCACTGACATCAGCACGAGTCCCCGCTGTGGAGCTCCCCTCGCCCTCCGTCCCACTGGTTTATTCGGACTCCGTTGAATGGCCCTCCAGGGCCATGTGGGATGCAGCTCACTCGTGCTCCGATGCCACTTCTCCTCCGCCTGATGATGCTAATGCACACATGAACAGGAAGACCACAAAAAGGGGGGGGAGAAATAAAGACATGTTGAGTGCATGGATTACCGCTACCGTTGGCAGACAAGACAGACACAGAAGCCCCCTGCACTACGCCGCGCACTTGGGGTCCACTACGCAATCCTCCCACCTCTTCCGGCAGTGGGTGCCCCGTCTGTTGTGGACCCCCAGGGTCCAGACGTCCTTGGCGATGGCACACCAAATCGCGACTTTCTGGTGGGCGCTGACCTATGTGACATGTACAGGGAGAGAAAATTTGTCATCACCTTCTGCATGCTCGATGTGAGTGGCCCCCCATCCCCACCCTTGCCATGTGGCACATGCTCTCATCTGTCGTTTGATGCATGCCTCAATCGCTCCCCTCCCCACCATCTTTAATCCACCCCACTTAACCCAGGCATTGCCCACTAAGCATGGTCCCAGTGTACTTACCTGTTGGTCTGGAGGACCGTAGAGTAGCGCATACTGGGGAAGGACCCCATCCACAAGTTTCACCAACTCCTCCGCAGTGAAGGCAGGGGCCCTTTCCCCAGTCGCATGAGCCATTGTCTCTTCCAGACCGAGGTCACAGCAGCACTTGCAGTGTAGGTCCTCTCCTGTCGAAGATCAGGTATTGAGTGATTAGCAGATAGAAAATGGCGGTCACGCCCGCGGCGGTGCGTACCGCGGCGGTGCGTACCGTGACCGCCGGCGCACATCGTCATTGGCTCCTGAAACCCATAGGGTTCAATGTTAACCAATGCGGCTTTGCGCTGCGGTCTTCGACCGCCTACCGCCGCGGTGTGCCACGCCAGCGCATTGACCTCACATCCCACTGTCGCACTTCACAGGTCAGGCAGCCGCCATTTCAAGGGCCCACATGGCCTAATTACCAACTGCGTCACACATACCTAGGCCTTGCACCAACACTCATACAAGCCATTCAATGCATTGGGAATCGTGTTATGTGCAAGCTGTGGTTACGTACCTGTGGGTTGCTTGACTCTGTGCTCGCTGTTGTCCTTCATAGGCACCGTCCGCTGGGACATGCGAGGAGATGGAGGAATCTTCCCGTGTACAGACCACTGGTGGACCTGTCGACAATGGAGGAACGACATGTCATACCGACATACAGGCTTGACCGAGCCACTATACAGGAACTGTGTGCCCAGCTGGAGCAAGACCTGATGTCACCCATCCGCCAACCCACAGGGATCCCCCCTCTAGTGGAGGTGCTGTCAGTACTCCATTTCTTAGCAAGTGGGTCATTTCAAACAACAGTGGCCATATCATCAGGGATGTCCCAGCCTATGTTTTCCAAGGTGTTGTCCAGAGTGTTGTCTGCCCTGCTCAAACACATGCGGAGCTACATCATTTTCCCTGAGGTGGGGGATTTGCCTACAGTGAAGGGTGATTTCTATGCCCTTGGACATATCCCCAACATCATAGGTGCCATTGATGGGACACACGTTGCTTTGGTCCCCCCCAGCAGGAGTGAACAGGTGTACAGGAACCGGAAGAGTTATCATTCCATGAATGTACAGATGGTGTGTTTGGCTGACCAGTACATCTCCCATGTTAATGCCAAGTTCCCTGGGTCAGTGCATGACGCGTACATCCTGCGGAATAGCAGCATCCCGTATGTGATGGGTCAACTCCAGAGGCACCGGGTGTGGCTATTAGGGGACTCTGGTTACCCCAACCTGTCATGGCTACTGACCCCAGTGAGGAATCCCAGGACAAGGGCAGAGGAACGGTACAATGAGGCCCATGGGTGGACTAGGAGGGTGATCGAGCAAACCTTTGGCCTCCTGAAGGCCAGGTTCAGGTGCCTCCATATGACAGGTGGATCCCTAATGTACTCACCAAAGAAGGTGTGCCAGATCATCGTGGCCTGCTGTATGCTTCACAACCTGGCTTTGCGCCGCCAGGTGCCTTTTCTGCAGGAGGATGGTCCAGATGGTGGTGTTGTAGCAGCTGTGGAGCCTGTGGAGAGTGAAGAGGAGGAAGCCGAAGAGGACGACATAGAGAACAGGAACACAGTAATACAGCAGTATTTTCAGTGACACACAGGTAAGAGTACACACCAGCATATTACATTTACTTAAAGACTCCTACCTCTCTACTGTCTGACTTTTTCCCCCAGTGTATGGTAACTGTGTTGTGACTTTCCCTTCCGTTTTCAGAGATGTGGGCCCCACTGCGTGACATCTGCTTTGTTTCCCCATGGACTACAGCCGTGTGACAGCGGTTTGTTGGCATCACAATGTGAATGAACATTTTGGCACGGTCATGTCTAATACATTTGTTCTAAATCACAGCCAGACTCCAGATTGTTTTGTGCAATAAGTGTTTTTATTCAAGTGCTCTAAATTGGATGGGTGGTTGCAATTCGGTGAGGGGTGATGGTGGAGGATTGTCCATGGCAGAGTCCAGACTATCAGTTTCACAGGTGCATTGTCCAAATGCCTCTGGGAAGTGGAGCAGGGGCAGTTTAAGGTTGGACAGGGTGACAATGTGGGACAGTGGGATGACAATCAGGGCGGTATCCTTTGCTGGCGGGGGTCTTGACATCTTACTCTGTCTTCTTCCTGGATCTCAGGTCCCGCTTGCGGGGTGGTTCTCCTTCTGCAGGGGGTGGGGTTCTGGTGGCCTGTTGGTCTTGTGTCGGGGCCTCCTGTCCACTAGCGCCGGCAGAGGTGGTAGGCAGTTCTTGGTGCATGCTAGTGTCAGGGGCCCTTTGAGGTGCCACAGTGTCCCACAATGTGGTGACTACCTCATTCAGGGCCACTACGATGGTACCCATGGCGGAACTTATGTTTCTTAGTTCCTCCCTGAACCCCATATACTGTTGCTCCTGCAGAAGCTGGATCTCCTGAAACCTGGCCAGGACCGTCGCAATCGTCTCCTGGGAGCGGTGGTATGCTCCCATGATGGAGGAGAGGGCCTTGTGGAGAGTGGGTTTCCTGGGCCTGTCCCCCCCCGTCGCACAGCAGCCCTCCCAGTTCCCCTTTTTCCCTGGGCCTTTATCCCCTGGACCGTGTGCCCACTACCACTGCCCCCAGGTCCCTGTTGTTGTTGGGGTGTTGGGTTAGTCTGGGTTCCCTGTAGTGGTGGACACACCGCTGATTGACGTGTCCTGGGGACAGAAGTATGGGCCCGCTGGGTGGGTGCTGTGCTGGTGTTCCCAGAGGGGGGAAGGTCTGCTGTGGCCTGTGGCTGTGTGAGGGGAACCGACTGTCCTGAGGTCCCCAATGGACCGGGCTGGTCATCTAGATCTAGGGAGACAGAGCTGCTGTCCTCACTGTGGGCCTCTTCTGGGGGTGGAGTGGACATTTGTGGACCCTCCTGCGCGGTGACGTGGCGTTCGGGTCCTGCATGGGTATAAAAGTATGGTTATTGCTTCTGTGTGTGCCATAGCGTGCAATGGGTGGGTGCCCGTGTACCCCAGTGCTGGCATTCCTTTGTGGGGGCTGTTGTGACGGTGGTTGGGGGGGTGGGTTGTATGTGTATGTGCAGTGGGCATGCTTAGGTGATGGGTGTCCATGCTTTGTGGACGCATGCAGGGCTAGGTGTTGGGATGGGTGGGTTGTGATGGTGAGACATTTGCAAGGAGTAGGTGTGATGGGGGTGGGGGTGAGGGTGGGGGTATGAGTTGGCATGCAGGTGGGGTGGGGGGAAGAAGTAGTGAAGATTTGACTTACCAGAGTCCATTCCTCCGCCTACTCCTGCAAGGCCCTCAGGATGCAGGATGTTCAAGACTTGCTCCTCCCATGTTGTAAATTCTGGGGGAGGAGGTGGGGGTCCGCCGCCAGTCCGCTGCACCACGATGTTGTGCCTGGATACCATGGAACGCACCTTCCCCCGTAGGTCATTCCACCTCTTCCTGATGTCGTCCCGATTTCTTGGGTGCTGTCCCACAGCGTTGACCCTGTCCACTATTCTGCTCCATAGCTCCATCTTCCTGGCAATGGTGGTGTGCTGCACCTGTGCCCCGAACAGCTGTGGCTCTACTCGTACAATTTCCTCCACCATGACCCTGAGTTCATCATCAGAGAACCTGGGGTGTCTTTGAGGTGCCATGGGGTGGTGTGGGTGATGTGTAGGGTGGATTGTGTGGTGCTAAGTGTGGTGATGTGTATTGTTGTGTTGTGTGAAGTGCGTGCAAATATTGCTGGATGACAGTGAATTGAGCGTCTGGGTGCTCGGATGTCTTTTCTCTGTGCATGTTCACGAATCTCTAGGAGTGGAGGTTTGTGGGTGATGTGGGTGTGTATTTTATATTGTAATGGGTGTGTAGGAGTGGTGTGTGTATGTGTATCAGGTGTGTGTATTTTGAATTGTCCAATGTGGTTGTATTTTGTAAGTGTGTGTGTATTTTGAGCGCGGCGGTGTGTACCGCCAATGGAATACCACGGTTGAAAGACCGCCGCGTGGATTCGTGTGTCGTGATAGTGTGGGCGTATTTCTGTTGGCGTGACGGTGGAGGTTTGGTCATCGCCAGTTTCTCGCTGCCCTTTGGTGTGGCGGACTTTTGTGGATGTCAGTATTTTGGCGGTTTGACTGTTGTGGGTCAGAATGACCGTGGCGGTTTACCGCGGCCACGGCGGTGTTATGGCGGTCTTCTGAACGGCGGTAAGCGCCTTTTACCGCCGAGGTTGGAATGACCACCTTTGTCAATGGCGGCAACAACACCACTGTTGGCGTACACAGGGAACAGCCCTACTCACTAGGCAATGCACTAACAGTCACAATGCTAGTCATCAGCCCATGGGCAGGGACACCTAACGCCAATTGCAGCATACCTGAGACCCACAGATCCTTGCCCAGAAGTGGATGCCTACTAGCTTTGTTGGAGGTATTTTATATTCAGAACCCTGCCCAAATTGGGACCTACCCTGCAATGTCCAGCCTGGCCTAGGGGCACCCACAGGCCCCATCCCCCACCCGTATGCCACCCCACCACGCGCAAGTAGTACATTGGGCCACTGTATTCACCCCCTTGTGGCTGATGTGATGCCCCCAAGTGCCCATCCAGCTCCAGATAGGCCACCACCAGTATGCGGGCCATCAGGGAGGGTCAGGGTTCAACGGGCACCCCTTCCTGATTGGGAGGTCATCCCCAGCTGGGCCTCCACGGTCTTCCGTGCCCAGCGTCTCAGGTCCTCCCACCGTTTCCTACAGTGGGTTTGCCGCCTGCCGTAGAACCCCAGGGTCCACACGTCCATGGCATGCCATATACCCTTTTTCCGATGGGCGCTGACCTGCAGAGAAATACACATAGGAAAGGGTATCAGTCAGACCGTCCTGCCTGTTACACTCATGGCCCACCATAGCCCTCACATCACCTTACGCACAGACATGGCCCACCATACATGCAGGACGATGCCCAGTGCCCTTTCACCACCCCACCCCTACACGAGGCCTTCACACACACCACTCCATGCATTCATGCCCCATGCATCGTGCTCACAGTGTACTCACCTGTTGGTCTGGAGGCCCATACTGCATTTGGTACTGGGGTAGGACCCCATCCACCAGTCACTGCAACTCATCCGCGGTGAAGGCAGGGGCCCTTTCCCCAGTGACCCGAGCCATGGTAGGTTCCAGGCACAGGTCACAGCTGAACATGCAGTGTAGGTCCCCTCTTGTTGAAAGTCAGGTAGTAAGTGAGTGAACAGATAGAAAATGGCGGTCACATCCGCAGCAGTGTGTACCATCACCGCCGGCGTACATCACCATTGGCCACTGTAACCCATAGGGCCCAATGGTAACCAATGAGGACATGCACAGCGGTTTTTGACCACCTACCACAACGGCGCACAATGTCTGCGGAATGATCTCATTTCCACCTGTCCCTCCTAACAGGACAGGCGGACACAATTTCAGTGGGGGGCAGGCCATGGCACCTAACTGCGTCACAGTACACATAAGCACCATTTGGGCCTATCCAACAATATACTGTTCCAGTCACAACATGCAATGAAGTGTAGTGTTTGGAAATATGGGATACTGACCAACTGCTCACCGTTTTGCCTCCTAGATTGCAACCACTGAGGATGAATAGGAGAAGGAGACATCCCCCATGTACAGGCCCCTGATAGACTTGGCAACAATGGAGTACAGGCACATTACCCTCACCTATAGACCGAGCAGGGCTACAATCACAGAGCTGTGTGCCCAAATAGAGCCTGACCTGATATCTGCTATCCATCACCCCACCGGGATACCCCCTCTTGTGCAAGTGCTATCAGTGCTTAATTTCTTGGCAACTGGTTCTTTCCAAGTGACAGTGGGCTTGGCAGCAGAAATGTCACAGCGAATGTGCTCAATAATGCTGACCAGAGTGTTGTCTGCCCTGATTAAACACATGTGCAGCTACATCATTTTCCCCCAGGTGGAAGATTTGGACACAGTGAAAGCTGATTTCTATGCAATGGGACATATCCCTAACATTATTGGGGCTATTGATGGTTCACATTTGTCCTCCCCCCCCCAGAGAAATGAACAGGAAATAGCAGCATCCCATATGTGATGGCTCAACTCCAGAGGCACAGGGTGTGGCTAACAGGTGAGCCCTGGTTCCTACTCAGTGGATGTTGGTGTATGGGTATGGTGTGTGCCCTAAGGGTGAGTGTGTGGTTAACAGTTATCCCTTGATATTTACAGGTGACTCTGGTTACCCTAACCTCTCATGGCTACTGACCTCAGTGCAAAATCCCAGGACAAGGGCAGAGGAACTTTACATTGAGGCACATGGGCGAACAAGAAGAATCATAAAGAGGACATTCGGCCTCCTGAAGGCTAGGTTTCGTTGCCTCCATCTGACGGGTGGTTCCCTGTGCTACCCACCCAAGAAGGTCTGCCAGATCATCGTGGCATGCTGTATGTTGCACAACCTTGCCTTACGTCTCCAGGTGCCTTTTCTGCAAGAGGATGAGGCTGGAGATGGCCGTGTGGCAGCAGTGGACTCTGTGGACAGCGAAGATGAGGAGGCAGAGGATGAGGATGAGGACAACAGAAGTGCAATAATTCGACAATACTTCCAATGACTCACAGGTAAGACAGTGTAACTTCACATTTAAATGACCGTTTTGTGTTTGACATTGTCAGTGGTTGGCTGATTTTTCCATTCTATGGCCACTCACTGTACGCTTTGGCATCTCTATTTGCAGATATTTGTGCCCCACTATCGCTCCTGGTGTGTTGACTGCAGCCAACTACAGGTCATTCCTATGTATACATTACTGTACAGTTGTACTGCAGGGTTTAAAGCTTGTTAAACAAATACATAGTTCAATCATTTGACAGACTCCATACTTATATATTTTTTCAAATGGTGTTTATTCAAATGTTAATAACTAGAGGCGGATGTGCAATGGGCTGGGGTGATGGTGGAGGAAAGTCCAGGATAGAGTCCAGTCTATGTGGATCACAGGTGCATTGTCCAAGGGGGCATAGGAAGTGGAGCAATGGCAGTTCAAAGTGGACAGGGTGACAGGGTGGGACACAAGGGTGACAATCAGGAGAGTCTTATTTCTTGGTGGGGGTCTTGGCAATAGTCTCTGGCCTCTGCCTGGATCGCAGGGACCGTTTGCGGGGTGGTTCTCCTTCTGCAGGGGGAGAGGTGCTGGTGGCCTGTTGGTCCTGTGGTGGGGCCTCCTGTCCACTACCGGCAGCAGAGGTGGAGGGCTGGTCATCGGTTTGGCTAGTGGTAGGGGCCCGGTGGGGTGCCACTCCTTCCCTTATAGTGTTGGCCATGTCTGCCAGCACCCCTGCAATTGAGACCAACGTGGTGTTAATGGACTTCAAGTCCTCCCTGATCCCCAGGTACTGCACCTCCTGCAGTCGCTGGTTCTCCTGCAACTTGTCCAGTATCTGACCCATCGTCTCCTGGGAATGGTGGTATGCTCCCAGGATCTTGGTGAGTGCCTCCTGGAGAGTCGGTTCCCTGGGTCTGTCCTCCCCCTGTTGCATAGCAGTCCTCCCAGCTTCCCTGTTGACCTGTGCCTCTGTCCCCTGAACCGTGTGCCCACTGCCACTGACCCCAGGTCCCTGATCGACCTGTGTTTGTGGGGTGGCCTGGGGTCCCTGTAGTGGTGGACACACTGCTGATTGACGTGTCCTGGGGACAGAGGTATGGGTAACCGACTGTCCGGAAATCCCTGATGGGCCAGGTTGGTAATCCAGATCCAGACGAGCAGAGCTGCTGTTATCACTGTGGGCCTCTTCCGGAGGGGACTGGATGTTGCTGGCACCTCCTCTCCGGTGACGTTGGCTGGGGGACCTGTGGGGATGTAAATGCAGTGTTATTGTTTCTGCATGTGACATCTTGTGCATGGGTGTGTTGCCCTCTAAGGTTGTTATTGCCCTGGCAGATTTCCCTTGTGTGAGTAGTTATTTGGTGGGCTTGCTATTTCCCTCTAGTGTGCATGCTTTAGTGATAGGTGTCCAGGCAGGTCTGTGATGGGGGTCCATGCATTGGTGCTGCTTGCAGGGCTTGGTATTGGGAGGGGTGGGTTGTGATGGTGGGGTGTGTAGGAGGTGGTGGAGTGAAGGGAGTGTGGGTAAGGGTGGGGGTTTGTGATGGCATGCAGGTAGGGGGGATAGTAGTAAAGAGTTGACTTACCAGAGTACAGTACTCCTCCTACTCCTGCCAGGCCCTCAGGATACAGGATTGCCAAGACATGCTCCTCCCATGTTGTTAGTTGCGGGGGAGGAGGTGTGGGTCCACCGCCAGTCCTCTGTACAGCTATTTGGTGTCTTGCTGCTGTGGAACGCACCTTCCCCCGTAGGTCGCTCCACCTCTTCCTGATGTCATCCCTTGTTCTTGGGTGCTGTCCCGCAGCGTTGACCCTGTCCACGATTTTCCTCCATAGCTCCATCTTCATAGCAATGGATATCTGCTGCACCTGTGATCCGAATAGCTGTGGCTCTACCCGGATGATTTCCTCCACCATGACCCTCAGCTCCTCCTCTGAGAAACTGGGGTGTCGGTGTGGTGCCATGGGTGTAGTGTGAGTGGTGGGGGTGAGGGTGTGTGGGGTGCGGTGTTGGGGTGTGTGATGTAAGGTGCATGGATGATGTATAGGTGATGGTGGTGTGTGGCTGTGGTCTTGTCTGTGGTCTTGCTATCTGTCTTGTGGCACTTGTTTGCAGTCGTAAATGGTTATGGGTAGTGTGGGTGTGTTTTATAGTGGTGTGGGTGTGTTGTGTGTATGGGTGTCAGGTATGTGTAGTTTGAATTGTCCAATGTGATGTTGTTTTGTATGTGTGTGTGTATTTTGAGCGCGGTGGTATGTAGCACCAATGGTTTACCGCAATTGAATGTCCGCTGCGGTGATTCGTGGGTCATAATGTTGTGGGTGTAGTTCTGTTGTCGTAACAATGTGGATTTTGCTACCGCCAGTTTATCACTGACATGTGGGCTAGCGGACTTGTGTGTTTGGCTGTATAGTGACAATTGCTATGTGTGTGTCATAATATGGTTAGAGGTGATCGGCGGCGGCGGTATGTTGGCGGCAGTCAGCATGGTGGTAAGCGGTACTTACCACCAATGTCATAATGAGGGCCATAATCCCAATTTTCCATTTTTTTTCTTAACTATGACTAAAGGTGCGACACATTCTGCAGACTCTACTGGTTTGATAATCCCATCTGTCTGGAGCTTGTGCAGTTCCTCCTCTACCTGTTCCCTTACAGAAACCGGAATGCTTCTGACTTTGTGAATACACGGGATGCATTAGCTTGTAATTGAATCTTGTGTTGAAATCCATTAAGTTTTCCTATATTCCTTGAGAAAATCATTGGGAATTGTTTTGCAATCTGTTCTATAAAATCTACATCATGTTGCACCACCGATACAGGAGTTGAACTACTGGGATCCAAAATTATACCCAGTTCACCTTGATTCTTCCACCCAAGCACTGACGGGCCTTTGTCAGTCACATAAACCTTGCTAAGTGCTTGCTTATGTTTGAATTTGATTAACAACTTTTTGCAACCCATTAAATTAATGGACTCACCCGTAAATGTTTTAGGAGCAATATCCAACTTTTCAAAACAGTTTCCTAAAATGGGTTCAAAACATCGCTGCCACACTTCTTTGTTGACAATAGTATAAGGAGACCTCAAATCATCAGCTAGAGAGATGTCTATTCCTTCAATCGAAATTTCACACAAAGGTCTGCTACTGTTACATTTCACATTTTGTACATTATCAACAATATTCAAAATGCATAAATTTGAATCAGAATCCTCTGAAGAACTATTTTTATCCAAATCGCATTCTTTCACACACTTCACATTTGTATCTCCACCTAACATTTTTTTTTTACTACACACTTTTGCAAAATGCCCCAGTACACCACAACTTTCTGACTACGAGCCAGACATTTCCTGTCATTAGCCAAATGATATTTGCTCACACATCTAGATCAGGATTTCTTGTCTTTCATATTCACAACCTCTTTCTCTTCACATTATGGTCCACTAAATTTATTAAGTACTTTATTGCTTTTCTTCAGCATATTTATCGTGGCATTATCATCCAACTTCGAAAATGTCTTATCCTCATTCCACAAAACAGCCTTTGCACATCTTCCTGTCAGTTCGGCACTTTGAACCATTTCTATAACTTCCTGTAACGATGCTTCCGCTCTTGCCCAAAGTTTCTATTGAATGTGGGGGTTCGCTGTGTGCATTATAATTTGGTCTCTAATAAAATCATCATGTAAATTTCCAAATTTACATGACAATGCCAAATTTTTAAGGACAGCCAAATAATCCTCCACCGATTCTTCCTGCTGTTTCTTCCTATTGAAAAATTTGAATCGATCCACAGCGGTGCACACAGTTGGTTTAAAATGCTCCGTAAGATCTTCAACTGCGTGACTAAATACATCTGCTTGATCCGGTGCTCTAATCTTTTTATTGATTTTGTTGTACATTTTGCACCTAAACAATGTAATAAGATTTTCTTTTTTTTCTGGTGTAAGTTCTTCATCCTGGAACGTAGAAATGTAATTCTCAAAATATTCTCTGTACTCTTCCCATTTTAATGTAGGTTCCCCATTTTTAGGCATGAAAGGTTCTGCCGCACTGAGATTCCATATGTTTCCTGAAGCCTTTATGTCCATTTTTTGTTAAAGTTCAGGAATTAAAATTATAACCAATTCCATTTTCTAAAGCAATTTTTTAATACTATTTTTTTAAACGTTGTAAAATGTAGAGCTTGTATTCTATTTAAAAATAATAACACCAGAAAGACCAGAAAAAAAACATGTGTAATGCGAAATAGTCTTAGTGTTCTTGAATTCTGTTTGATGAACACTTCATCGTTCCATATGAACACTCCTGTCAGATGAATTCAAACAAATATTTATTGTAGAAACACTCATACGTTTTGTAGCCACACTCGCGTTATTAAGCACAAGTGAATGTGAAGTTTCTTCCCGCACACAAATGCTGCGAATATTGACCTAGTGTGAAGAAGCGCGAGAGAATGCTTCCGAAACTGTTGTGCCACACATGCGGCAGTGTGCGTGCTGTCAGTTGAGCTCACACGTCTTCCTACTAGGCATTTGACGAAGCCTAACAGGAGATTAAACGTGGCACGTCAAATGAACATTATTATTTTCTTTCCGCGAGTACCTTTACACACATAAATCCTTTATAAAACTGCGAGAACACGTGAATCCAGCAATTTGCTTGCATGCAGATTCATGGTCGAGGTCCCTCGTCGTCAAATTTGTAGAGAAACGGTCAACGCAGGTAGTAAATTCAACATGTATTTATTCCAATGGAAGGAAATTAACCCGACAACAGGGAAAGCATTCGGAACAGCACCGCCACTTTACCATCGAGGCCAGTGACACCACAATTGAAGGAATGTCGATGTCACTGTGCACGAGCATCGCAACATAATGATTCACAGTCATTTTCCTTCATTTTCCTTCATACATCAGATTCTAAAAGATGAAGATGTTCCTGGTCCAAACTGGAAAACAGGTTAGCAGTTAAAATTCAGTCCTACTCGGTGAGAGTGGCTTGTTTACTTACGGTGTTTTGAATCTTCATGTACTACTGTTCAGTCCTTAAAATTTGGCTACAGAAATGATAATGTTAGTGTATATGAAAGGCATCTTTCCAATTAATCTCATCATTACTATTGAATGGTAAAATATTTTCTTGGTTGCTACTTTCTTGATTAAATGACTATTTAACTATGGCGGCACAGTGGACGCCATTCTATTAGTGGGAGAACGCTGTTTGAGACGCTAATTGTATTTTAGGGGCATTCTTTACTGTGATTTACTGTGATTTGCACACTTTGCTGCTGGGGAGGCAAACCATCTTTAACAGACATTGGGGGTCATTCTGACCCTGGCGGTCCATGACCGCCATGGCGGAGGGCGGCGGAAGCACCGCCAACAGGCTGGCAGTGCTTCCTGGGCGATTCTGACCGCAGCGGTAAAGCCGCAGTCAGAAAAGGGGAGCCGCCGGTTTCCCGCTGGCCCAGGGTATCCGCCATGGCGGCGCTGCTTGCAGCACTGCCATGGGGATTCCGACCGCCTTCCCGCCAGCCTGTTTCTGGCGGTGTCCACCGCCAGAACCAGGATGGCGGGAACGGGTGCCGTGGGGCCCCCGGGGGCCCCTGCACTGTCCTTGCCACTGGGCCCCACTGGGCCTAACAGGGCCCCACAAAGATTTTCACTGTCTGCTTTGCAGACAGTGAAAATCGCGACGGGTGCCACTGCACCCGTCGCACCCCTGCAACTCCGCCGGCTCCATTCTGAGCCGGCTTCATTGTTAAAGGTGCTTTCCCACTGGGCCGGCCGGCGGTCTTCTGGCGGTCGCCCGCCGGCCCCGCGGGAAAGCCAGAATGGCCGCCGCGGTCTTTCGGCGGGAACCGCTTGGCGGGCGGCGACCGCCGCGGTCAGAATGACCGCCATTGGGCCTGATTACAACTTTGGAGGAGGTGTTAATCCGTCCCAAAAGTGACGGTAAAGTGACGGATATACCACCAGCCGTATTACGAGTCCATTATATCCTATGGAACTCGTAATACGGCTGGTGGTATATCTGTCACATTTGGGACGGATTAACACCTCCTCCAAAGTTGTAATCAGGCCCATTATTTTTTTACTTTTAAAGCCACCCAGTTCATGTCTACTTCTGTCCCACTGAGCTCCGTCAGGGATTGATTAGGGGATAGCCAGTAAGGCTGTTGCGAGGGCAGAGTCAGTCAGAGCTCCCGGACCCATTTAACTATGGCGTCAGCACAGACACAATTCCATTAGTAGGAGAGCGTTGTCTGAGATTCTAATTCTATTTTGTGGGCACTTTTACTGTGATTTGCGCACTTCGCTGCTTGGGGGCAATACATTTTTAACAGATGTTATTTTTAACTTTTAAAGCCTCTCAGTCACGCTGAGCTCTGTCAGGGATTGGTTAGGGGTAGCCAATCAGGCTGTAGTCAGAGCACCCCGTCCTATTTAACTATGGCGGCAGCGCAAACATAAGCAGCAGGCGTGCCGTCAGTGTGATAAAGGCAAGCCCGTCTGCACCCGTCCACTTCCTTCCAGGGCCAGGGGCCAAATATTATGGCCAAAAATTGGCATATTCATCAAGAGACCTCAGATCCCTAGCCTCTACTGACTTCTATCGTGAGGCGCCCCTCATAGGGAAATTGGATATACTGGGAAATATCAAAAGCCAACTTCCAGCTTCTTCACAGTCAGAGAAGTGGTTGCTTGATATTACTTCCCCTACTATGGTTGATAATGGCCTGCAGCCCTCATCCTTATCGATCTAAACATTATTTATCTTAATACACATTCTCTAGTTAAGCATCAACTCTAAATATACTATCTTCTCAAGACAGAATCTCCGGATATACTTTCTATTCTCACAGAAACTTGGCTAACAGATGACTCCGTGCCTGATGTGCTAGCAGCTCTTCCAGAAAATTGCTACTTACTCTGTCAAGATCCTCGTAGAGTGTTGTTTAACAGGATAAGGACTTGGGCCAAAGAAAATTCAATCTTGCATCCCTGTCAGTATGGTTTCAGAAGCCATGTGTGGACTATGAAGCAATGCCTCAACCTATTGCCAGACATTCTCCTCTGTACGTAGCTTTCATGGACTTGTCGTCAGCGTTCAACTACATGAATTGTTCAAAGCTATCGGCAAGTCTTCTTAGTTATGGAATGGATGAGGCTATGATGCATCTTAGCTCATCTCCACATGGACATGAAGGCGAGGATTAGACAAACAGCCAATAGTGAAGTTTTCAAAGATATTGGGTTTTTTTGAGGTGTTAGGCAGGGGTGTGTTTTAGCCCCACTTTTATTTATTTTACATCTTAATAACCTTCGCAATCTTCTCATGAATCAAACTGTAGATGTACCTAGAATTAATGGCACCCCTTTGCCCTCACTTCTTTATGTGGGTGATGCCATTTTAATAGCAAGAATTTCTGGTTTTGTCATTTTCATAGGTGATTTAAACTTATAAACTCATTTTAATAAGTCTTTTATTATGGCCTATGGTCTGCAGAAACATCGGCTTTCCGCTATGGCAGTCGGTAACAGTAGTTTAAAATCTACTGGCACGTTTCCGTATCTTGGAATAATTTTTGCTGATACTGGCTCTAAGCTACTACATATGTAGGGGGGAGGGGAGAATGCTTTGCAATAGTATATTTCCCTATGATCAATGACAGGTTGAGCAGATGGGTGCTTCTCCCACTCTAAAAAGCGCAGTCAAAAGCCTTGGGGTTATGGTTGATGAAGATCTCTCACTGAAGCCCTAGATCGGCACAGTTACCTGATAGTTTTTTTCTTCTCCGTAAAGTGGAAAAAAACATATTTTTTTCCATTGAGGCTTTTATTCAGAATATAATTGCCCTCGTCCTATCACGAATTGATCATGCGTACTCCTTCCTCTTGCCTAAGGGTCAGAGCCAGAGACTACAGCTTGTTCAAAATCAAGCAGCTTCATTGGTTTGGCACAGCCCAGATTCTATCATATCAAACCCTTACTGCCCAAATTACACTGGCTTCCAGTCACCCAGAGAACTCTCTTTGAAACTAGATGCAATATCTTTAAAACATGTTATGGTAAAAGTCCTTCCTTAGTCCGTTTTAGAATTAGGAACTATACTCCCAAGAGCAACTTGAGGTCTGGGTGTCAAAATCTATTAGAAGTCCATGCAAAAAAGGCTGGGGGGGTTCAGTACTTTCTCCCGACTTTTGGAATTATTTGCCTATCAACATCAGAGTTTCTACCTCATATGCGAGTTTTAGATCTTTGCTGAAGACTTGACTGTGTCCTTAGCACCATGAAACCTTGTTTGGTGTATGTGCGCTTGCTAAATTCATTATAGCATAACATGTGACCGAAAGGGCAAGCTGGGACAATTCCAGATGTTCAAGCTAAATTTTAGTAGAGTCATTCCATATTTAATCAGGTGTTTGACATATTCCATCTGATGGACAAAATGGAATATCATGTAGGACAATCTGTATCAGGCCTTGGTACACATAACGAATGTGTTTGGCAAGGTGTGGGGCTACTTCTCATGGATGAGTTGTCTAGATTGGGGATCTCTTGGAAGATTCTAACTTCCCTCAATCTACCTGGGTATTTTTTCCTAAACTTTGGGGCTTTGAAGCAAGTACCCTCTTGTATGCAGCTTTAGTGAATTTAACCCCTGATGCCTATCAAGAAAGGCACATTGATGCATATATGTACTGTGATGAATCAGTCTACTGTGAGTACCTTAAAGATGGAGACATGGTAGACATTGACAGATAGAAACATAGATATTATTTCATTTTGATCGTGATTACAATTGAAAAATGTCTACTTTGAAATATTTATGATATCATGTTTGTGAAGAACATAGATAGGATGTCCACTTTAAGGCAGGTATTCAAAGTTAACATTAAACTTCTTAATTAGTTGTTTACCTCTATCAGATATACTCTATAACACCTAATACAATTTTGAAAGCCTATGCAGGCAACAAGATGGTTTTCATAATGAAAATATATTCTCTTTGAGAAAACCTATGGTTTCAGTGCCATAAGCTTTCAAATTCCACCACAGACCTTTGTTTCTTTCACATCTGCTTTTGCATTTAGTAAAGTGTTGGTGACGTTTCATAAGTAATATGCAATGAAATTAATTGCATTTAGAAAAGTGAACCTCTATGACTCTTTGCTAAAGTATGGTTTGGAAGAATGGGATACAACCTTACCCTGTGCAACTACCTAATGTGGGATCCAAAACATTTTAATTGCGACTGAGATTGACATTTTTTGAAAAACTCTCCTTATACAAGAAACTATGTTTCAATGGGGTATGTGTTTTTCAACTGCCAAACTGAGAAAATGCACCAGAGGACTCAATGTTCACATTGAACAATTCAAGAATGCCTTAATGTTGATGCAGATGTAGCTTGAAGTGCCACACATGACTGACTTGAAGAATCCAGGAGAGAAGGGTTACATGTGGGTGACATTTTGTGGAATGTGTACTGATTAAACATGATGGGTTAGCCCTCACAGTGGTATTTGCCAATTGATGCACTTTCAAATTCCAAGATGAAAGACCGATTGTGTTTTGACAACAGGTTGATATGCAGTTAAATCATCCTAGTGGGCTCTGCACTTTGTTGCAAAGCAAACCAAGAGTGTCTTGTGGCACTGCAGGCATTCTGCTGTTTCACAAGCGGTAGAGGATAGAAGGGTTAATTACTTGGTTCAAAACTGATTATGCTCTAACTTAATGCCACTTATCCCCGTAGATGTTCCCAGTCACCCTTGGCAGTTGTTGGCACTGATTTTCTTGGTCATTCTAAAGTACCTCTTCACCTCAAATTTGTTGCTATTTGTTTTTTACGGGACATGTTCAGTCGAGAACTGTGCCTCATCACCTTGTAAGTGACATCATTGTGGAATTAACAGAAATCAGTGTCAACAATTTTGCATGGTTTGGTGAAAAATGCTAATTGTGGTTTCACAGTTTGCTTATGTGTAGTGATGTGAAGAGCATGGGGGGACACAGCCATCCCAGGAATATCAGATTGGCACCAAACTGAGAAGGTGATATACAAAGGCAGGGGCTGCCCTAAGAAATGGGAGAGGATATGGGGTGCCTAGGCGACAGTTCGAGGGGGCGGACTTGAGGGGGATCCACAGGAGATCACAGAGGGAGGGGACTGAGGGCGGGAGTGGAGTTTGGAAGTGGTGGCCATAAAAGCGCAATGTTGGTTCAAAGGACATGCTCAGTGGTAATGTGCAATATGTAATGTATGTCTATGAACGTACCCACAATACATTGGTGTACCCAGCAGTGCAAACCCTGTATTTTTTTTAAAATAAAAACAATAAAAAGAATTTTAAAAAAAGTTTAGGAATGTGATTCTTTAAAGATTAGGGAGACAATTTGTGCAAAACAGCAAGCACTTTGACTGCTTTGAAGAGTGTTCTCTACACAGTAGCCTATTCCATTCAAAGTCTGACAGCGTGATCATCAAAGAATTCCACTAGCCCCCCTGCCTACTCGCTTCACCTTGAAGTTCTAGATCTTCTATAAAGCAGCCAATTATGGCAACCTCTCATACCAAGGTACTGAAATTAAGGCATGGTGAGGACTTCAGCATGTGCAGCAGCAGCATATGTAAACTCCAAAGAGCAGTCCTACTCATGGTTTGCCCCAATGTTCGGGGGCCTCATCTGAGCTAAAATCTGCCAGGCAGTGTCGGGCCAGAAACTCAGCAACCTGTAGTTCTAAGATGTTGCATAAGTGATGAGGACTCAGACTCCCCCCTCCTTGGTGCCACCTCAGGGAGGGGATGTTTTGGGGAAGACTTGACCACCGTGGTTTTATCCCAGGATTGTCTTTGCCTGGCTGTCTTGTTGCTGGGGTTGTCACGGTGATCTGCATGAACATTGGCAATCAAAGGGTGAACGGAAGACAATTCATAATAGAGGAAATACCCATCTGTTCTAATAGGTTGCACGCTGATGTTAGGTTGATTATGAATGAAGGTATTGGGCAGTGAAGAGCAGACTTTGCTGGGATACTAAATACTGAACTTTGTTCCCTTTACTGTCATAGAACTTTAGCACACAGACAGATGTGTTCCAAATACTCACTGCTTCAGGCTCTGCTAGTTCTAGCTGCTTACAGCTCTGGGATTATATAGGAATACCTCTGACTTGCGCCTTATAACCCTTTGTCTAACATGTAACCTCTAAGAACCATTGGTGAAACATTGGTATGCTTCTGTTTTGTTATAATTAACTACGATGGACACTTTCTTCACATCCCAGGAGAAATTATACATAAGGGTGATCCTCCATACTTTTGGGAAGACCAAGGAATGAAAGGATCTGCAGATACTTCACCTCGGGTAAACACGGACGCACTCTAGATGCAGATGCTTGCCCCGCGGCAATTGCCTCACGTTTTTTTTACAAGGGGGAAGGGGTGTTCCCCCATCCCCCCTCTCCGTCTTCTCACCCTACTGAAGGGCATTTTGCCATCTTCATCTACCCCATTGTTTATTTACATGGTGAAATGGAGGCGGTAAAATGCTCGTTGGCAGGAAAGACCTGGCACAAAACCTGCATAAAGAATGAAAGCATACAGGGATTAGCCCTCTTCAGGACATAGCACACTCTGCAGAAATAGCCCAGCTCTGTCCATGGCTGTGCATGGCAAAGGGCGAAGTCAGTCTAGTTTTAGTATGTCGCTCTCTACTTCACGCCTCATAATGGTAAAACTCATCTACTAGATATTAGGGCAGAATACGAGGGAAATATATCTATATATATCTACACAAATATACCATGTGTGAGTTCTTCATTCTTTTTCATCTATCATACGTGCTATTGTCAACTAATTGTGATTTTTTACACTATTTTGCTAGATATATATTATGTACGAAGTTGTCGTATAATAAACAGCCATTGAATGCAAACTCGTCTCATTTGTGTGCATGGGCAGTAAAGGGGTAGGTCTACGAGAATTCCACAAACTAAGTTGTCAGGACTTTGGCAGCATTTAGTGTACATCTCAAAATGAGCTATTTCCACAAATATAAAGTAAAGTAGAAAATCGATGCCCACCTCTTTTCTTTCTCTGCCCTACATGACAGGAGGCTATACCTTTCTGCTCCGAGGACCAAGAAAAATCTACCAGGTGTGACCAGAAATCCACTAGGTACGCATCAGCACTCCGCTCCTGCAAGCTATAGTCATACTTGCCAAATCTACCTGTTGAGTTCACCATAAATTCTATCTACATCAAAGTATCAGCCCTAATCACCCTCCAGCACTTCCGTCTCAGACCATACTTGTCTAGAAGGATCAGCAAAAGGAAACACACTTTCTAACGCCATAAAATATATTGTTTCATGCATTTAGATTTTGAGGTTGTGAATGTGAACACCTTTACAAGATGGCTGACATGTTCACCTTTAAATTAAAGCACCGCCCAAGAAGTGCCATCTGGTCACACAACAGCCTTTGGTAGTGTTGAAGCAGATATGCTAATTAAGAAAATTATTAATGATGTATATGTGTTTACTAATGAAAAATGCGTAGAGAAATTAATCATATAGATTGAAAATGTGCCCTCGAGGGTGTGATCACCATGTGTACTTAAATGACTGAAAATGTGCAAAATAATGAAAAAATTTAAGAAAAATGTAATAATATGTCATAATGAGATGTATAACCTATTTTTTCCATTAATTTGTAGAGCTGAGGGCCTAGTCTCCTTAGGCCTCGCACACTGAAAGCAGAAAACACAAACTCGTTTCCTCCGAGGCTGCTGTGGATTTAGCCTTGACCCGCTCAATGTTAAAATCGCTTAGCTAGAACATTCTGCAATGTACCGGCGGACAGGGGATGATGAAGACAATTTGATACAATTATGTGTAGAGTAGGCTAAATGTACTTTCCCAGGACTTGAACAATGGAGCCACTGACTGAAGAGGAACATGCAACAATTTTGATACCTGAAGGGCCGGAAGATGAGGACATCATATGGAAGAACCAATCCGCTTCTTATGAACCGAGACATATGAAAATTAGTAGATTCGGTAAACAAAAAGTATAGGTTAAAGTCATATCTGCCGACTGACTGACCAATTGGCAACTAGGGGGACGGACTGAGAGACCCTAATAAAAAGTCATGACAAGGGGTAAGAAGAGAGAGTTGCAGGGAGAAAAGTGATGATGTCAGGATACACTGTCAGATGTGCTGATATTGGGCTCATATTCTGTGAGCCTGATCTGTAGCTGACTAATTTATGACCTGAAGACGAAGACTGACTTGTTGCTGATCCATCCTGGATAGGTGCTATGAAAATGTGACTGATGCATTTTATGCCTTTTCTTCTATGTACCAACTGCACTGATTATAGATATTCTTACTTAGATAGATTTTTTCCAAATTAATGTTTTCTCTAAAAGACTTTTTGCATGAAGTTCCACATGCTGAAACTAATCTTGGTTAGGTAGGCTGTTAAGGGTGACGTTGACGGTGACAATTGACTGACGGACTTAATTGCTGAACTTCACTATTCATGCTGATACTTGTAGCTTATGGAATTGTATTTTCGCATATGATCTTTTCAAGTGATGATGTTTTATTAACGGATTGATAAAAATTGAATAAGGTTTGAACTAACGGATGATTTAGAATTGTAAACAATAGGGAAATAAAAAATTGTTAACTCATATCGAGTTGTGGTTATTGATGAGTAGATGGTTTTAGATGTTTTATATAGAATGTTATCTTGATTATTGAGGTTGATACTGGTACAGTAGTCACTGCATGACTAGGATATTCCATGCGATTCAAAAGGTTTATCGACCTGTACGCGTCCCCTTGTCAGTTTACTTACTAAGAATCAGGCGCGCTGGCAGTTTTTGGTAGCAGCTTGATGGTTAGTTACCTTGGAGAACTAGTTATGTTGTGATTAGTGGATATAGTAGTAGTTTAATTTAGGGTTAGTCGTTTATATTTTATGAGATTCAAATTTTGTTTTTCTGAAATGGCAATTGTAGTGAAGATGATGTCCACTTAAGCCCAGAAATGACCTTCCCAGATCCTGGATCCCGCTAGTAAGGTTGGGCATGTTCTCAGCGTATTTTGTAATTATGTGAAAGTGGTAAATTGCACTTGCACAGGCTTAGAGCAAACTGCATGTGATTTGTGATGTATGTGAGGTAAAGTAGGGAGTCTGCGTGCTCCAGTTGAGGTTAGTAGGAGTTTGCGTACTCCGTAGTATGAGAGTAGGGAAGTCGTCCACCTTCACTTGTGTGTGGCGCTTGTGTTCAAAACAATTATACACGTGGTTGTTGATAAGGTACAGACCCTGCGTGGTCTAAGAGTCCGGAGTATATTGGCAAGTGTAGGAGACACTTGGTTATATGTTATGATCAGTCTGGTTTAGTAGGTTGATGAGGCGTGGTCAAGAAGTCGGTGTGTGAGTTAATTGAGTAAATGAAAATTTCGAATGAGATTTGACGAGTCCTATGTGCACCAGGACAAACCCACTGATCAGTTGAGAGTCAGATTTGCATGTCGAATTTTGCTTGCGGATGTGGAATAGCTACATGAGCAATTAGTGAAAATCCGTCAGGTCTGTGAAGCGATTGTGTCCCCTTCCTGAAGTAAACCAGCAGGTTTGTTTTAATTATTTTTGGTTTTGGTGCTCTCAATAATTTGCATTAGTTGTGTGAGTCGAATTCAGGAAGACAAGCCACAAGACTTTGTCAGCTGCTGTGTGTGGGTGTGACGTCAGAGTGTGCCGCGCTGGGATAGGTTGGTTAGTAAGAGTCGCAAACGGATTGGCAGCCGTCCGTAAGAGGCATTTGGTCGAGTAAGCAGGAGAAGGGAATCTTGGGAGTAAGGGTCATTTCATTATTGAATCGAATCAAATAGAACAGACAAAATAAAGTTTTTCAAGGCGTTCAGAAATGTGATGAAAAGTGATACCTACATTAAGGCGTCAGTGGGGGTGCCGACCCCACCGGAAAATTCTCTGGCTTATATTGTAATGGAGGAGCGAGGTGTAGCACCGTGTCTTTGGTTAAAGCAGTGGTATAAGCTAACCAAGAAGCGAGGGTCCTTAACGTTTCCAGAGCATGGAACATTTAATTTGAGAATTTTGGATGAATTGCCAATGGCATTATATGAGATGAAGCCATTACCGAGACCAGCACAATTTGATGCTTTGGCAATTTGGGAACTGGTGGCCAGACAGCAACAAGAGATGAAATTTAAGAAGAGAATGAAACGAGTAGAGAAAACTTTAGCTGAAGCTAGGTGGGATTGGGAGCAGAAAAGATGGAGAGCAGAGACGCTACAGGGTGTCAAATTGTTTCCTGCAATTATGGAGGAAGATGAGATGGAGAAAGAAGAGAATGAGAGTGCAGGAAAAAATGAACATTCTGATGTTGAGGACCTCATTACCCAGTTGTTGAGGGATTGATCTCCACCTTTTGCGACCTACTCAGGGGGTCCAAGTACTAGTGCTGCTTCAACTGTTCCAGCACAAGCCACAGGAACTGAGGGCACAGGACAGACAGACAGTGGACAGATACCAGGGGTAGTAGAGAGTACACCAAATGCATGGACTACTACTGTGGTCCAGGCGCAGATGCATCCACCATCAGTACAAAGGATTTATCCAGATGTGCCAGTTCTTGAAACGGTTTCGAACCTAGTGGTGCCAACGGAGCAAGTACTCCCAAGGCCAATGCTAGTTCAGACTGAGCCGACTCCACTGTTAGTACCTGGAGAACTGACTCAGGGTTTCCCGAAATTTACACCAATGAAAGGAACACAATCAGATATTACACCAGTCATGAACCAGGCTATGGGGGTAACTTTTCGACAAGGTGCAAGTGTCAGGGCAGCTCCGGATGCAATATCACTACCAATTACTGTAGGTCCAGCTGCACCCCTATTTGCGCAGAAGAAAACAAGTACAGGAGATCAGGGTGAAATGTCACAGAGTCTTGTGAGAAGGAGAGTGGGTGATCCTGTGCAGACAATGTCATCTTCAGGTCAGACCTTCAATGAATCTAGACCTTTGATGGATCTTAGTCCACTTGTAGCGCTCCCAGATGCAGTAAATGGCCCGAATGTGAGTCAAAGTTTGAAGCTTATGATGCCACAAGCTTCAGGAGCAGTGATGCAACAGGTATCAGTGCCAAATGCAGGTAACATCTCTTTACAGGGATTGTCAGCGCAGCAACTGAGTGAATGGTGAGACAGTCTAAATAAACCACAGAATACATCCAAGGGGAAGAGCAGATAAGTCGTGTAAGACTGAATATAGAAGCAACCGAGTTAGTGGAGGGAACAAAGGGTGTGAATAGGTTAGAGTCCTACAATGAAGAGCTGAGGTACTTGTGCCCAAAGATTACAAGAGAAGTGAGTCAAATTCATCAGAAATTAGCGGAACTAGCAGAAAAGCATGACATAGGGATTGACAAAACAAAGCATTTGAAACGCAGTTATTTTTGAGGCAAAGTATTTCGAACACATGAGATCAGCAGGAATGAAGGCTCACTTAAGGGAATTGCTGCAGAGTGCTCAGATCTGGGGAGCATTAGAGAAGTGGGAAGGCAGATGGACAAAGAAAAAAGATAAGCGAAAACGAGCTTCATACGAAGGGGTCTGAGGATGTTCAAAAAGAAAGGGAATCAATAAAGATGCTTCCAATGAGAGAGATTCCTGGGGGGAAGTTTTTTCATGTCCCATGGCACAGGAGTGATCTATTATCATTCACAAACGATTACCCAAAGCTGAGGGAGAAACCAGTCGAGTGGTATCAGCCGACAGACAGATTTGTAAAACTTTCCAAATGTCTGCGGGAGGACTTAAACACATTGCTGGAGACAGTGGTTCCAGCCGACATATGGGTTGAGTGTAAGAAAGCAGTGGATTGGCCAACAAGTGAACCAGAAAGAGATAAGGTAACGGGTGCACCTTCACCTAAGGTAATGAAAAACTACTATAAGGTTATCGAGTTCCTGAAGACAAGAATTTCTCCCAAAAATATTGATTGGTAGAGAATTGACAGAACAGTTCAAGAGTCCAAAGAGTCAATACATACTTATTATGAGAGATTGTTAAAAGCGTTCAAAGAGTACAGTGGTAAGGAAGCAATTGAGCCAAAAGATATGTTGCATTTTGTGTTCAAGTTCGTTGAAGGTTTAAGACCAGCAGTAGGGAAGATGATAAAGAGTCATTTGATTTGGTGGCAGGCAAAGCCGATTGATGAGGTGTTGCAGTATGCAAAATACTGTAGTGATGAGATTGAATTGAAACAGAAAAATCTGAAGGAGAAAGCAATGGTGATGCAGATAAAGGCAGCTCAGACAGGAGCGCAAGGAGCTTTAGTACCACGTATGCCGCCACAGCAAAGAGCTGTCATGTGTCAGCCTCAGATTGTAGGTAGAGGTCGCGGAATTGACATGATGCGTGGACCGGAATTGAGTACGGTAGAATGACATGCAGGGAATGAAAAAGATGTTACCCTGTCATTTGTGTGGAAATGTGGGACATTGGAATCAGGAGTCTCCATTTATGGCGCAGGATGGTGTCATTCAGCAAGGAGGTGATGTCAGCACATTTCAAACTGTGAAGGTCCCAGGAATGAAAGGATTTATTCCTAATGTTCAGAATCGGGTGCAAAAGTTCCAACCCGTGCAGCAAATGCAGATGCCCCGTGCACAATTAACACAGCTACAACCAATACAGCAACAGGTTTCTATGGTACCTAGACAGCAAATGCAGATACCTCAAGCCCCGATGGAGCAGCAACAGGTGATGCTTTCTTAGCAGGTCACAGGTCAGAGACAAGACAGTAGTAATAACACAGTACACCAATTCCCATTTTACAATGAGGATGAAATAAACGAAGAATGGATGAGTGACAGTTCAGATGAAGGACCATGTGTGCTTGCAGCATCTTCAGAGGTAGATCAGAGAGGACCTTTTGTAAAGGGAAAAGTCATGGGTTATAAGGTCTCATTCTTAGTTGATACGGGAGCTACACGCTCTACAGTGAGAAGTGTGGAAGTCCCGAATTTACCTCTTTCAGGCAGAACAATTCAAGTTGTGGGGGTAGAGAATAGACAGTTGACAAACCCAATCACCGAACCAGTGCAGGTTGAGATCGGCAATTACCAGGGACTACATAGGTTTGTAGTGTGTGACTCGAGTCCAGTATCCCTACTGGTAAGAGACTTATTGTGTAAAACAAGATGTTCCATTAATTGTTCAGACAGTGGAATAGAAGTTCAAACAAATAGTGATGAAGAAGAAGAGCAGGTGGCTGAAATGGTGATCAATAATGCTAATGAAGAATACCCATTGATTGATTTTTTCATAATGTTTACTGTGAAAGAATTACATGCAGACTTACAAGGAACGGTGAAAGAAGAAGCCTGGGACCTGACAGGTAAAGAAGTAGGTCTGATTAAGGGAGTGGAGCCGATTAACATTGCTTTGAAACCCAATGCAGTGTTCCCGCAGCTTATAATAATGGGCTTAAAGAAGCCATGCGGGAAAGTGCGCGTTGTCCAGGACCTGCGAAAGGTGAATGACTTAGTAGTCAAGTGTTGCCCAGTGGTGCCAAATCCAGTAGTGATACTGTTTCAGATTACTTGCGAAGCAGAGTTGTTCACAGTAGTCGACTTGTCACAAGCTTTTTCTCTTCAGTGCCTCTTCATGAGGATAGCCAGTTTCTTTTTAGTTTCAAATTCCTAGATAGAGTCTACAGCTGGTGAAGGCTTCCACAAGGGTACACAGAGTCACGATCACTGTTTAATCAGATCTTGAAAAAGAACCTGGAGTCATTAGAATTGCCATGCCAATCGACTCTAGTGCAGTACATTCATGATTTGCTGATCGCAGCCAGGACAAGGGACGAGTGTAACTATGACTTGATTGCTCTGTTAAATCATTTGGGAGAATTTGGACATAAGGTTTCACCTGTAAAATTACAGTGTTGCCAAAAATCAGTGAAATACTTGGGACACCAGACTGAGAAGGGGTTAAGGAGAATTTCCAGAGAAAGAATTACCATGATACTGCAGAGAAGTCCTCCGACTTCACAGAGAGATGTTAGGATGTTCCTGGGAATGGTAGTGTATTTTAGACAATGGATTCCGAATTTTGCCGAAATTGCCAAACCATTGCAGCAGTTGACACACAAGGAAGTTACAGATCCCATTACCCTAGATGAAGATCAGATGAAGCATTCACTGAATTGAGAAAAGTTTTGTGCAGAGCTCCAGCGTTGGGAATGCCTGATCATACAAAGCCTTTCACATTGTTTTGTCATGAATGTGATGCTTGTTCTTTGTCTGTTTTGAAACAGGTCCATGGAGGTGCTTATCGCCCAATAGCTTATTTTTCAGATACCTTGGACCTGGTTGCAGCATCTTTACCAGGTTGCCGGCGTGCAGTAGCCACAGTTTGTCAAAGTTTTTCCCAATGTGAGAGGGTAGTCATGGGATCTCCTTTGACGGTAATGGTACCACACTCTGTTGAAATTTTATTGACAAGGACGAAAACACAATACTTGACGGGCGCAAGACTGACAAGGTATGAGACGAGCATAATGGGTGCTCCAAATGTAACATTGAAGAGATGTACAGTACTGAATCCAGCAACATTGCTTCCAAGTGATACTGTTGAAATTGAAAAAGAAGAAGGCATTGAACATGATTGTCTTGAGGTAACTGAATTGTGTACAAAACTAAGACCTGATATTAGAGACACACGTTGAGAAGAAAATGACCAAATTGTCTTTGTTGATGGTTCGTGTCTCAGAGATGGAACAGGGACATTGAGAGCAGGATATGCAGTATGCACATTTACAGGCACATTAGAAGCGTCATGGCTTCCAGGTGAATATTCTGCACAAGTAGCAGAATTAGTAGCTCTTACTAGAGCATGCTATGTTTCTGCTGGACTAAGAGTCACCATCTATACCGATAGTCAATATGGATTCGGAATTGTTCATGATTTTGGTCAGCTATGGTCACAACGAGGTTTCATAACCTTTACTGGAATGCCAGTGAGAAATGGCAACAGAATAAAAGAGTTGTTGTACGCAGTACAGTTACCTGAAGAAATTGCAGTGGTAAAATGCAGTGCACATCAAAAGACAAAGGATTACATCTCATTGGGAAATGGATATGCAGATCAAGTCGCAAGGGTTTGCGCATTGAACTGTATATCGTTTAAGGACAAGTGGGAATTGATGCCTGAAGAAGAGAATAATTGCACAAGTTTTGCCCTAAAAGTAATTGACACTCTAGAAGAATTAAACATATTACAGGAAAATGCAGACAACGAGTAGAAACGACTTTTGATTAAGATGAAGTGTATTCAAAGATCTGATAAAATTTGGGTATCTGAGGAGGGCCAGATGGTGTTGCCAAATAGATTATTGTCACAGATAGAACGTTACTATCATGGCCAGGTGCATATTGGAAGAGACGCCATGGTCAGACTGTTTAAAGTTGATTGGTTCAATCCAAAGTTCAGGCAAGCAGCAGAGGCAGTGTGTCATCAATGTGTAATTTGTCAGCAACTAAATGTGGGAAAAGGGACAGTGGTGAATTTGAGCCACATTGGAAAAGCAGGAGGTCCATTCAGCAGGATGCAATTGGATTTCATTGAAATGCCTACGTCTGGTGGTTTGAAGAATGTGTTGGTGATTGTGTTTGTCTTTAGTTATTGAATTGAAGCATACCCAAAATGGAGGAATGACAGTCTCACAGTAACAAAGGTATTAGAGAGTTAATACCACGTTTGGATTCCCGATCTCTTTAGAATCAGACTGGGGAACTCACTTCAATAATGAAGTGATCAAACTCTTAGATGCAGCACTAAACATTGAGCAGAAATTGCATTGCAGCTATCGCCCAGAAGCGTCTGGACTAGTGGAACAAATGAATGGTACTTTAAAATCAAGAATTGCCAAGATGTGTGCCGCTACTAATCTGAAATGGCCAGATGCATTACCTTTGGTGTTAATGTCATCATGGGCAGAGCAATGAGATTGCCAGCAATACCAGCCAAAGCACTTGTCAATATTACAGATGATATGGTGTTGGACTACTTCAGGGGTCTGGCTGATGTGCTTCGCTCTTTCTCTCAGGAGGTGCAGGCTGTTACCCTGCCACCCATCCATGACTCAGGCCACAATCTGAGAGCTGGAGATTGGGTCGTCATCAAAAAGCACGTGCGCAAAACTTGTTTGGTACCACGCCGGAAAGGTCCATACCAAGTGGTGCTAACAACTACGACAGCTGTAAAGTGTGCAGGACTACTGAACTGGATACATGCAAGTCATACAAAGAGAGTGGTGAGTCCGCAAGATCATGAAGGAGTGATGTTGAGAGAACCGACAACAGTGAAACAAGTGACTGTAGATGAGCTAGAACAAGAGCAAGCTGAACTCGAAGTTGAATCTGAGCTTGTGGAAGATGGATCTATCACCCGTGTAAGAGACGAGAGTGAAGAGTTACAGGAGGGTGAGCAAGAGCCTCATTCAACGGATACAGCAGGTGAACCAACCACAGCAGGGGTTCTCCCAGAAGCAGACGGTGCTGAAAAGCAAACAGAGCAAGTGTCAGATCAAGAAGGTGAAGTGCTTGAGACAGATCAAAGTCAAAGTGATCTGACTCCTCCCTGAACCACTTGCAGGTACATCAAGAGAAAACACCATAGAGAAAGAAAAGGAAAACAGTCCAATTCTGAGGAGAATATTGACAGAAGGGACAAGAAAAGGAGATAAGTGGTCTGAATCACAAATAGGGAAAAAGAAGGAATTGGTCATAAATTAAGCCATAGAGGAAGAAGTAGATACTACAAGAAAGGAAGAAGTAAGTGAAGTGGAATTAGGTGGTGAACAAAGGTTGAAAAGAAGGAGAGTAGCAGGTCGAAGATACGCAGGTCCTGAGAGGGCACATGCAGCAACAAGCGAATGTCAAAGCAAGTTGATGTCTTTTTGTTTTGACAGAGAAGTTCTGAATCAGTACTTTGATGCAACCTGAAGGTGATCAATAGACTGAGTTGTTGATCTAATCTGAAGAAACCTGAAAAAGATTGACTGTTAAAAATAAAACCAGAAAAGACATTGATAACCTGATGTGACAATTGAAAACCCGGATGTGACAAGCTGCTAATCGATTTTGACAAAGGAGAAAGGGTTCCTATGTGTGAAACTGAACTGTGAGAAAGAAACATTTTTCCTTCATTGTACATTGAAATAGATAATTGCATTAAGAATATTAGATATTGAAGGTATTTGAGTGTGGGAGTGGCAATTATGTGTGGAGTAATGTTTATAAAAATGATTGTGGGAATATCTGTTTATGAAATGAAGGACACTACTATTGCTTCTGTTCCTCAGACTACTACACTAACAGCTCTAGAAAGGTTTAAGTTGGATGAGACATACTTGCATGAATATCCTAATGCTCAAGGAGAGCTTGCTTCTAATGTATTCTATCGGTTGCTGAATGAGTATGTTGAGACGATGGATGCAAGGAATTGTCTTGTGTGTACGCAAATTCCTTCCTCTGTGGAAGAAGGGGTTATGTACCATAGTCTGCCTCTAACCTATGGCATAAGCTGTAGCCTGCTACTAACAAGATTCTATGACCAAGAGTATATTCAGTATTTGTATTCTAATTATGATCTTGTGTTTTCTTTTGTTCCTATTTGAGTAAAATAGATATTTGAGTAAAATAGCCAAGGAGCATGATATAGTATTAGTTAGAGGTTTCTTTGAACCGACATTGACATTTGGCACCGTGTATACTCATACAAATAACTTAACCTTCTTACTAACCCCGTTAGAGAAGAGCTTTATAGGACATACTGATGACAGGAGAAAGACATTGAAGGAAAAGCTAGAGAAAGGATTGGAGAAAAGAACTTATAAGAATGATTATGCTGACACTGCTATCAAAACGCAAGGGAAATTAGCCTTAGATGCACTCCATGTAGGGAAGCTTTGTATATATGGGCCAAAATCACACAGTGACACTTTATTTGTGTTAACGAGTGAATGTAGGCATGTGTTTTTGTTCCAGAGTAAATGGACTTTTATGCTGAATGGTCAGGACCCTGCAATTCCTGAGATCTACTATATTTGTGGATTTAATGCTTATTAATATCTTCCTAGAGGATTGTATGGGACATGCTATTTGGGGATAGTTTTCCCTAAAATCTATCAGATAGATGATTTGAACACATTTCTGAAAGTGACTGAATTACATCATGAGCGACAGAGGAGAGAAAACCTCTTCTGCAATTGTGGGAGATATTTTTGGTGTGGTAATTCCTTTGTAGGAGTTATTTTGAATGCAATTAAGATACAAAAGTTGTCTACTATTGTGGATAATATGCTGACAAACTTTACAGGGGCGATACTCCTGTTAGATACTGAATTAGCTGCGGATAGAGCTATGACGCTTCAAAATAGGCTTGCTTTGGACATAATTTTAGCGAAAGACGGTGGAGTCTGTAAAATGATTAACGCTAGGCATTGTTATTCCTATATACCCAATAGTGATAAGGAGATACAATTACAATTCAATTCTCTTTATTCGGTCAAAATTTAGACCATTAGAGTGCAATCAACCATACAACAACACATAAAAAAAAGAAAAACGAAAAAGGAAAATGTAAAAATGAATAATAAAAAACTCTTAATAAATGCTAAAAACAGAAACAACATTTGGTTTCTTCATAATCTAGGGGAAATAAATAACAGGAGACCTCCTTGCCCGCTTAAAAACCGATCATCAGCACATTTCAGCTAGCTCCTTTTGGAAGCTATTGGATTCCCATTCACAGCTATTTAAAATGGGGTGTGCTTTTAACTATTAATACATGTATAAGTACATAACAAAGTCAAGACTTCAATATAAAAATAATTTCAAGACTGCTAGTCTAAGGTTCAGTATACCATTAGCCTAAAAAGAAATACATTTTGTAACCAGAACCACTCATATTGGAATAATTCAAGTACTAACAGTCTAAAGTGCAATGTGCCATCATACGGTAAATACATTTATGAATAAATGCAATATCTCAGCCATGAATCATAGGAACTATTCTGACCATAACAGTCTAAAGTGCAGAGTGCTGTTATACAATTAATAGATTGACAATTAAATACTTTATCTCAACCACTGACCATAAAAACTAAAAATAATAAAAACAAATACTGTTGTTATCGTAATATTGTCACTGTAAGTTATAATACAATTTGATCAAAGAAAAAATATCATCTCTAAAACCATTAAATAGAAACATGAAAAAGGGGACAAAACATCCAAAAATCATAACCATCTATTGTTCCCCACTATACCTGCTAACGGCTCAACACTGGGAGTCAGACACTAAAAGTGGTCCTATAACGAATAGACCAAGCTGCTGTCAAAAAGTTAGTGACCGCACTTACAACCAATGTAGATGAGTCATATTTACAAATTCTATAGGCATTAGCTTGAACAGATAATAGCAATGCTTTACACAATGGAATAATCCATTTCCCCCTAGGACTCTTATAAAGGGGGCGAAAAAAAATAAATGTTCGATTGATTCCTCCAATATATTGCATTTTGAGCATTTATTTGCCTCGGAACTGTTCTTCAACCATCGAACAGTAAAACTGTTGACTGGTAAAGTTCCATATCTGAACCGGAGGAATAGAGCACAGGCATAAGCAGGTATTGGAAGATCAAGAAATTGCTCAGGCCATGGTTCTTGTTTTGCGAGCAGGAACTCAGAAGTTAATCGGCCCACCCCTTTACTATGAAGGATCTCCGCATTGGCCTTCTCCCAGTATCTCTGTTTAACTAATGAAGTAGCATTGGTGGGGATCGACTCAGGTCTCTCCCAAAAGTGGGGGAAAGCCAATTCAACCCAGGCCAATTTCATCTCCCTCAACCAGCTGACCTTTTTCCAGCTATTCTGGGTCTTTATAAGATCTTTTATTGCCTCTCGAAAAGGTTCCAGTTCTTCCATTTTCCATATGCGGATCCAATATAAGAGACGTCTCAGACCCGCTACATCTTTTTATTCCAAGATCAAGTCTGAGAGGGATCATCTGTGTACTTTCCCCAACCTGGTTATATACCTAAAGAAATAATTATCTTTAATTTGGTGAACATCCAACTGCCTTTGGGAACCCCATAACTCTGCCCCATATAGTGCAGCCCCTCAAATTTGTCCTTTGTATATTTCAAGGATAGGATTCAGAGGTGGACTGGCTACAGTCCTAGCTTTACGTCCTAGTGCCCCCCCTCTTTGGCTTATGATATGAGCCCCTTTTCTAATGGCTGCGACCCAACTGCCCGAATCCATTAATCTGGTCCCCAAGTAATCGTACTCAGTGACCCTTTCCAAAGGAATAGAATTCATTGTAATGGTCGCTTTAGCTTTTGTTTTCCTGGAGCTACATATCATAAGCTTAGTTTTGTTGACGTTAACTTCCAGACCAAAATCTTTGCAAAACAAACAGAATTGGTTAGCCAGATTTTGCAATCCCATAGGAGTTTTGGCTAATAGGATGGTGTCATCCGCATAGAGCATACCTGGGATTTTCTTGCCTGCCAACTTGGGCTAATCATTATTACAGTTGGTTAAGTATTTAATACAGTTGTTTATATATAGAAGGAAGAGGGTGGGTGCTAAAACGCATCCTTGCCTAACTCCTCTTTCGATAGCAACTGGGTCAGATAATTCACCATCCTTACCGCTCCTGATTTGGGCAAAGGTACTGTCATAAAGTCGGACTATAAGGTTTAGAAGGCCTTTAGAGACACCTATATTAGATAGTGTCAGCCAAAGTTTGTGCCTAGGTACCAGGTCAAAAGCCGCTCTAAGATCAACAAAAGCCAAATATAGGTTTCCACCTCCAACATCCACTGACTTCCATTTAATTGCTAAGAACCTCAAGATTTGGTCTATTGTACTGATCACAGGTCTGAGCCCAACCTGTAAGTCGGAGATGGCTCCATTCTCTGTTATCCACTCTTCTAAGTGGAACAAGATCTGCTTTGCAAAGAGTTTTTGGAGATTATCGAGTAGGCATATTGGGCAATAGTTAAAGGGATCGCTAGGGCTGCCTTTTTTAAAGAGGGGAACTATCTAGGCTCCCTTCCATGTCCGGGGAATAATTGCTCCTGCAGCAACTGCATTGCAGACCGAGTTCAGATAAGGGGCCCAGATTTCGGGGTTCGATTTGAAGAGATCAACAGGGATTTTGTCGAGACCCGGGGCATTCCCCCACTTCAAAGATGTTATTGTTGCCTTGGTTTCTGCTAAGGTGAATCTAATTGGGGGTACAGCAGATTTTCCTGGTTTCGACTAGTTCCCTGAAATTTGCTACATCTGCCTCTGTATAAAGAGACACAAAATGTTTTACCCAAGTTACAAGGAGGATTAAGGTACCAGGCAGAGGCCGGGAGTCGCCACAATCGCTTGAAATCAGTTTCCAGAACTTGGAGGTGGCATTTGCTCTTGCAGAATCCAGAAGAGCAGCCCACCTTGCTTCCTCCCAGCACCTACGGGCCTTGATGAGTTCCTGTTTATAACTCTCTCTTGATTGCCTTATAGGCTCTCTAGACCCCCTTCTCAAATCCCTCAATCACTTGAGCTTAGCGTCCCTGCATGAATGGTTAAACCATCTCTCACTGGGCTTATTCCTTGTTTTCGCAACCATCTCTTTAATGAAATGATTTTTGAGAGAGTTAAATAAATGTAGATGTGCTACCATAAGCCTATCCCCATCCTCAGGTAGCTGAAGCATATGCTCCAATCGTTCTGCTAAAAGACTATATCGATGTGAGGGAGCCCAGTGAGGAATTAACAGCACTCCACTTAATGTTACGTTTGTTATTGGTCATGGCTAGCTGCTGTACATAATCCTTAGGGTCAGTGGCTTCTAATATAGGCAGCAAACCCCTAGTACATAAAACTAGTGGTTCATGGTCGCTTTCACCATGTTCCATTACCATCACATAGACCATATGTCCCCACAAACGGATATCCAATAAAAAATAGTCGATATGGCTCCTGTAAGCTCCTCGCCTAAAAGTGGGGCAGGGTTTAACATCTGAGCGAGAACAGCCATTACAGGCACGAAGACCGTATACAAGTGTAATGTCAACAATTTGATAGGCTGTTCTGCTCATTCTAAAACTTTTGTTCGATGTTAATTGCGAATACCCCAATAAATGTCCTCTTCTTCATAAAGTTCTTGGGCCACTGAGTAAGGCTCGAAAGTCGCATTAAAATCCCCTGCAATTATGATATGATGAGTGGTTGATTTACTGACTAAAATGTTGTCTAATACAGTCAAAACATCAGACTCACAATTGCTACCCACACTCCTGCTATATATGTTTACTAATAATAGAGGTTTTTCCTTATGGGTCGATAATATTAAGCCTTGCAGATCAACGCTGCCCATTTCTATTTCTTCAACCCGGCACTTAAGTGAACAATTAACCCATATAAACAAGCCACCCGAAGGTCTCCCAGAAGTCACCTTACAGGCTGGGACCCAATAACTTTTAAAACCACATCTATACTTGGGCTCCAAAGCCCATGTCTCTTGAAATAAGCATATTTTGTGCTCGTATATAAAATGGCCCTAGTCAGAGATTCGCATTTTATGCTCAAGCCCGGCTATATTCCAGCAAAGGATTTTTGCTGAAATTTCATCTCTGACTTGTAATGCGTCAGTCGAAGTTTGAGAAGTGATAGATGGGTTACTTGTAGGATTCGTGTTACACATTGCGGCTGTCGATGAACATCTCTCAGTAAGTCCACCTACATCTTTGTCTCCAGTATGATCACTCATCCCAGTAAATTCAGGGTCTGTTGTATTCCATCTAATTACTAGAGACCTTGTGTCATTCTGGGTTAGCATTATGGTTTGGGTATGGCCCATAGAATCTGCATTTAGGGTCAAAGTTCCATCTAGGTTGCCTACTCTGGTTCTTTCTTGCTCAATGACACTGGAGATGGTACATTCCCTAATAGTTGATCCAAACCTCAGAATCTCTGAAGAGTCCTGTATAACATTAGCTTTATGTCAGTCCACATCTGAAAGGATAGATAATGCGTTCAGACTGGTAAGCATGTTGCATTTGGGGGTGAGGGGGGCCTCTGGAATCGGGTATTGACCCACTTAGGGCACACTTGGCTGTTGGGGGATAGAAAGCTGTAAGTCTACACAAAGAGGCACCTCCTACTGTAGGGCCAGTTCTGCATGAATTTGAGAAAAGTTGTTGGACCAAGGCAGGTGAGTCAAGATTAACAACAATGCAGTCCCCCGTTCCAATCTTATTCAACGGGACCACCCATCCTACCCTCCTCACCATTAATATAGAAGGTACCATGTAAAAGGCAAAATTAGCATTAACATGCAACCAGTGTGTGACCTTGTTTTTCAATTTGATATAGGTTTCCAGACTATTTGATCAACATCTAGGAACGTTAGTGATTACAAGAACATATGGACAGGATTCCGGGGGCAGATATAAAACTCTAGACTGTCCCCCATGATTGTCTGAACTGATTCTGCTAGGCTCCAAGTCCATCTCTGTGGGGCCGTGTTGATGATACTTATAAGCATTGGAAGCTTTGCTGGAGTTAGTCACTGTATTAGTAGTTGGAACTACTCCTGCATTTCCCCTAGAGATGGTAGCTGTTGCCTTGAGGCAGTTATCATCTGAGTTGGTATGCGACCTGGCAATCCGACCCATCTCTAATTGGTGAGGGTAGTCACAACGGTCCTTAAGTGACAGAAAACCCTCACCTAAGTTTACGGAGGTCCTGTCGGTAGTGCCAGAAGAGTGACCCAAAGTAAGGGGATGACAGTGAGATTGTGTGTCGCCTTGCAGAGAGATATCAGGCATATAAGGCTTAGTAAGCCCTCCTAATTTCTCCTCGATAGCTAGGAGACGGATTTCAATAGGATGCAATCTTTTAATGAGCTCCTCCCTTATGTGCTCCATTAGACGTTCAAGCGCCAGTTGGCCGGCAGCACTTTCTTGTGATATTGTAGACCTGTCATTCCCAGCTTCAGAACCCGGATTGTTGGTACATAATACGGGCTTGTTTGTTCCTCAGATTAACCTCACCACGCTTTCTTTCCCCTTTTGGGTTAGACTCTAGATCGGATACTAATGCTCCAGCTGAGAGAGCCGGAGTCAACTGGACAGATTCTGCTGTAATAGCCTTATCCAAGGTCACTGAAGTAGTCTCCCGAACATTTTTTATATGAGCAGCTGGGGGGGATGCCATAGCTGGATGCGTGTCTTGGGACCAGCTGGAGGTGCAGGGGCTGTGAACGAGTTTGTGATAAAAGTGGAGGCTGTGGGGTGGAGACTGGGGAGACTGGGGATGCTGAGATGGATAGACGTCGCTCAACCAGCTCTATCTCTTTGTCAAAGGCACCAACTGCCTTTTGTAGGAAACCATCTAAAGTTTTATTAATTTTAGGGTGCCACCCCCTTCCGTCTTCCCATCTCTCACCCTTATATACTTCCTTTTCTCTTCTCCCTCCTGTGTACTTTCCGCACTGGTTGCTCTTCCCCTCCTCCACTGCCTCCTCTAAGGTGTCTGCAAGGGGCTCACAAAGGCACTTCTGGCTCTCACCACTTTTCTCACCTTCAATAATCTCAAGTCTTCGCGCTGCACTGCTTCGCTAGTTGGCCCGAATCACTGGGTCTTCCGGGCACAAATTAAAGAGGGGTGGCCCGGCTGACCTCTTACAATCGCAGACGGGCGCAGACGGGCCCGCCCTTGGCTCGGGCTTCGCCAGGGCGCGTCCCACACAGCAGTGGTGCACGGCGCGCTTTAAAGTGCCCGCGATGAAGAGGCGGTCCCCAACACCAGCGGCAGCAGCCGAGGATCCTGGGACCTGGAGTCCCTTTGAAACAAGCAGCACGGGGGCAACAATTGACGGTGGTGCGCGGCGCGCTTTAAACTGCCCGCGATGAAGAGGCGGTCCCCAACACCAGCGGCAGCAGCCAAGGATCCTGGGACCTGGAGTCCCTTTGAAACAAGCAGCACGGGGAGGGGCAACAATTGACGGTGGTGTGCAGCGTGCTTTAAATCGCCCGCGATGAAGAAGTACTCCCCAACACAAGCGGCAGCAGCCAAGGATCCTAGGACCTGGAGTCCCTTTGAAACAAGCAGCACGGGCAAAAAATTTACAGTGGTGCGCAGCGCGCTTTAAAGAGCCCGCGATGAAGAGGCGGTCCCCAACACCAGCAGCAGTAGCCAAGGATCCTGGGACCTGTAGTCCCTTTGAAACAAGCAGCACGGGGGCAACAATTGACGGTGGTGCGCGGCGTGCTTTAATACGCCCACAATTAAGAGGCAGTCCCCAACACCAACGGCAGCAGCCAAGGATCCTGGGACCCCAAGTCCCTTTGAAACAAGCATCACGGGGAGCAGCAATTGACGGTGGTGCGCAGCACACTTTAAAGCACCCGCGATGAAGAGGCGGTCCCCAACACCAGCGGCAGCAGCCAAGGATCCTGGGACCTGGAGTCCCTTTGAAACAAGCAGCATGGGGGGGCAAGGAGATAAGAGACTTACATACTAACTTAACTAATTCAAGTAAAGATTTGAAAGAATTGAAGGAACCAGGAGTTTGAGAAAAGTTTGCTTCAGTAGGCAATTGGTTTAGGCAAATTTGGAATGGGATATTATGGAAAATTGTACAGGGAATATTAATAGTGATCACTTGTATATTAGGATTATGGGGTATGTGTAAATTATGGCAAAAGATAAAATTGAGAAAGTCTAAACTTGATCAGAGGAGGGAAGAACAACCCAGGAGGAAAATCTATACAAGTAATTCAAGGAGCAATCAAACTACGTCAGAGACTGAGTTGTAAAGTAATGGCGAAGGAAGGTGGGATGACATATTTAGTCATCAGAGGAGGGACTGTTGAAGCAGATATGCTAATTAAGAAAATTATTAATGATGTATATGTGTTTACTAATGGAAAATGTGTAGAGAAATTAATCATAGAGAAAAATGATGTGCATGTTTGAAAATGTGCCCTCCGAGTGTGATCACCATGGGGGTCATTCCGACCCTGGCGGTCCATGACCGCCAGGGCCGGGGACCGCGGAAGCACCGCCAACAGGCTGGCGGTGCTTCAAGGGCCATTCTACCGCCGCGGTCAGAAAAGGGCAACCGGCGTTTTCCCGCCGGTTTACCCCTGGCCCAAGGAATCCGCCATGGCGGCGCTGCTTGCAGCACCGCCATGGGGATTCCGACCCCCTTCCCGCCATCCTGGTCCTGGCGGTAAATACCGCCAGGAACAGGATGGCGGGAACGGGTGTCGTGGGGCCCCTGGGGGCCCCTGCAGTGCCCATGCCACTGGCATGGGCACTGCAGGGGCCCCCTAACAGGGCCCCATTAGGATTTTCAGTGTCTGCAAAGCAGACACGGAAAATCACGACGGGTGCCACTGCACCCGTCGCACACCAGCAACTCCGCCGGCTCCATTCGGAGCCGGCTTCATCGTTGCTGGGGGTTTCCCACTGGGCGGGCGGCCTTTTGGCGGTCGCCCGCTTGCCCAGCGGGAAAGTCAAAATGACCGCCGCAGTCATTTGACCACGGTACGGTCTTTTGGTGGTTCCCGGGGAAAAATGTAATAATATGTCATAATAATGAGATGTATAACCTATATTTTCCCTTAATTTGTAAAGTTAAGTTAGCTGAACTGAGGGCCTAGTCTCCTTAGGCCTCCACACTGAAAGCAGAAAACACTAACAGCGTTTCCTCCGAGGCTGCTCTGGATTTAGCCTTGACCCGCTCAATGTTAAAATTGCTTAGCTAGAACATTCTACAATGTACCGACGGACAGGAGATGATGAAGATAATTTGATACAGTTATGTGTAGAGTAGGCTAAATGTACTTACCAGGACTTGAACAATAGAGCCACTGACTGGAGAGGAACATGCAACAATTTTGATATCTGAAGGGCCAGAAGATGAGGACATCATATGGAAAAACCAATCCACTTCTTCTGAACCGAGACGTATGAAAATTTGGAGATTCGGTAAATAAAAACTATAGGTTAAAGTCATAGCTGCCGACTGACTGACCAATTAGCAATTAGGGGGACGGACTGAGAGACCCTAATAAAAAGTCATAACAAGGGGTAAGAAGAGAGAGTTGCGGGGAGAAAAGTGATGACGTCAGGAGACACTGTCCGATGTGCTTATAGTGGGCTCATATTCTGTGAGCCTGATCTGTAGCTGACTAATTGATGACCTGAAGACGAAGACTGGCTTGTTGCTGATCCATCCTGGATAGGTAGCTATGAATATTTGACTGACAAATTTTATGCCTTTTCTTCTAGGTACCAACTGCGCTGATTATATATATTCTTACTTGGATACATTTTTTCCAAATTAATGTTTTCTCAAAAAGGTTTTTCGCATGAGGCCCACATGCTGATGCTAATCTTGGTTACGTAGCCTGTTAAGGGTGAGGTTGATGGTGAAAATTGACTGACGGACTTAATTGCTGAACTTCACTATTCATGCTGATACTTGCAGCTTATGGAATTGCATCTTCACATATGTTGATTTAAGTGATGATGTTTTATTGACGGATAAATAAAAATTGAATGAGATTTGGACTAACGGATTATTTAGAATTGTAAACAATAGGGAAATAAAAAAAATTGTTAATTGTTAGCGAGTTGTGGTTATTTATGAGTAAATGGTTTTAGATGTTTTCTATAGAATATTTTCTTGATTATTGAGGTTGATACTGGTACAGTGGTCATTGCATGACTGGGATACTCCATGTGATTCAAAAGGTTCATCGACCTAAACGCGGCCCCTTGTAAATTTACTTACTAAGGACCCAGCGCACTGGCAGTAGATTACATTCCAACCCCTCCTGAAGTTACAGCTGTGTGCAGTGAACATAGAGAAACTTCTGCCTCAGCCATCGGTATTACAGGCCCATGCTTAAGACTCTTCTGTAACTGTAACTTGCCGTGAGCCAGTGTTCATTTCGAATTGTGAGATATTTGTATTTAAACAAGTGATATCAACCTTAATTTGGTTTCTTATAAAAATAACTGCTCTAAGATGTAATGGTTTACTTGACTGTGGTAAAAAGAGAGTCATGCTTCACAGAAAAGCTAAGCAAACATTCTCTGAGACCTGAGCAAACATGCATCCAGCTCTGACACACCCAGGGCCATGGGTGAATATACAGGTTGATTAGCTTTCATTCTGTAAGTGTGCCGTATTTAGATATTGCATGCCAAGGAGATAGTTGAAATACATAAAGTAGGATAACAATACTAATGAAAACACAGCCATGAAAAATTGGAGGATGATTCATTAAATAATGTGATTTTATACCTCAAGACATTTTCACCTACTTCTGGATTACTTTTTCTGTGTTTTGAACCCTTCAAAAAATTCCAGTAGTACTAATAGTTACACGCATTTAATTAAAATGAATAAATGTACGTGGTGTACATATGTTTACGTCTGTGTAATTGATTATAAAAAAGTCCATTTGCTAATTGTTGTTTCTTTTTCTCCACACGGAATATATTTTGCACTGTTGAGAAACTCCTTCCCGCACACTGCCACCAGTTCTGGGGGTGTTCTTTCCCAATTTACACCCTGGATAGGGATTTGCAATTGCCTTTGGCAGGAGTAAATTGCCACCCTTACCCAGGGGTATAATAGGCAGTGGAAAAGTTTGCGGACACCTACATACTCACGAGGTTTTGGGTATTCACCAGCTTTCCATGGCATTCCCTCCTCAGAAAGCCCATTTCCTGCCCTTGGGAGCAGGATGATTCCTACAACCTATTGCTTTAACCTTACTTGTGAGTAAATGTGTTTACAGTTCTAAATTCACATTTTGAAAACTTCAAAATATTATATATTAAAATGCAGTTATGATTTTCTCCTGTACGTATAGCCATGGGACTGATAATTTGCTTTATTTTCTATTTAGCTTCGTATAACACTTTAATCATCAGATTACCAGATTGCAGACAATCTTTCAGGGTACCACCATATTTCACTACTGCAACTATTTTCAAATTCTAATCTTGTTATCAACATTATATTATTTAAATAGATCTCTGGTGGACTTCAACTTTATGCCGGACACTTGCAAACATTCCAGGGGCATAGGGAAGGTAATGACTATTGTAGTGATGGCACGGATTGACAGCCGGAGAGGGACAGAAGGGAGGAAGAGTGGCCGTTCTCCATAATAAGACTTCTTTAGTACTCTAATGTATTTGTGGGGGGTGGGGGGGGTTCCAAAATGCACATGTAGTTGATCAGGGCGGGATCAGTAATGGGAACTGTTGATTAGTTGCATATGTGGATGGTCATAATGGGGGGCTGAGTTAGCCATAAGTCACTTATTAATAATGTTACAGGAGAGATGTGAATGAGGGGGTTATTGGTGAGCTGTGGTCCCACTGCAGATGGTTTGAGTGCCTTCAGCCTTGCCACCTGGGCAGTATGCAAGGCTCTCAGCATGAAGCATCACAGAAAGTTGAGGCCTGGACCTCTGGATTGGGATTGGGGCAGTGGGACTGCTAGCTGGCCGAGCCTTCAGGAGGCTTAGTTGTTTAGACTCGCTGCTGGTGAGAGGGGGTATTGTTCCTTTTTTTGATTGGTGTTATTGTTCAAGTACTGTGTAGGTATCGGCTGTGCATTGATTGTGCTATAGACTTAGCATTCTGGAGTATGCAGAGTGACTGTCAATATGAATCAACAGGTGCGCAGTGGGATGAGAGAAATTGTATTTTCTGTGTTCCATGGCTACCATTTGGACCTTTTTGACCTGCAATATGTGGGGCGTGGGCCAGCCTGAAAAAAGGAGGAGGGTGTACTCTTATTTACGGTGCAATAGGGTAAACGTGGCATTCCTGCAGGGGACCCACACATGAGGGGGACTGTATTACACACCTGAGGTGCCGGTGGAGGGGCCAGATTTTTGCGATATCTTATTTTAGCTATGCCAGAGTTGTACTAATTTCAATGGCACCTGGGCTCCCTTTTGTGGGCAAGGGGGTTAAGCTAGATCCTCGGGGAGGTTGGAAATTGTCTCAGGTGCACGTAATGCAAGGGATATATGTTTAGTAAGTGTGTATGCACCGAACTTCTTCTGTACTTCTTCTGTACAGGGATGGGTGCAGCTGCAGATCATCTGGGCACTGAGGTACTCCTGACAGGAGATCTGAATTGTGTGTTGAAAGGGAATTAGATCACCTTTCCCCTATGTTGGACACTAAGCTGGCAATGATAGGTTGCACTTAAAGAAACGATGGCTAGTGTGGGCTTACAGGACATTTGGAGGATAGGATTCTCGAAGTGTAATATCTATTCCTGCATTATGCCCACTACAGGGACGTAAAGTCGCCTTGACTATTGATTATCTGGTGCCCTGCCCCAATACATGGAGAATGTTGCCTACTTAGCACAATACATGTCTGACCATATCTTCTGACTGTATCTTTCAGGATGTCTGGATGCGGGCAGAGGCCCTGACAGATCCGGTATTCACAAGTGCGGTGAAGGAGACCCTAGAACACTACTTTGCAGAGAATTGGGGAAGCATGACAACTAGATCCGTAGAATGGGATGCCATGAAAGTGGTGTTGCACAAGGGAGTGCTTGAAAGTAACTTACGGGGTGAAGCAACAACTCTCCAGATCATTAGATGCTCTAGAAAAGAGGCGTGGAATCTTTGAGACCAGTATGATAGAACAGCCCAAGATGCTGACAGAATGGAAAGAATGTAGACAGGAGTTGTTAGAGACATGGAATCATATGTGTACATTTGTCCTAACTAGTTATTGTCAGTGACTCCATATGGAGGGAGAGAAAGCTAGCAGTTTGCTCTTCACTTAAAAATGAAACATGCAGTCTGTCTTTGGCGGGGGTCCGTGATAAGCAGGTTAAGATGGCATGCACGCAGCAGGGCATCACCAAAGTTTTCACTTTTCATGTACAGGGGGTTATGGATCCCCACTGCACTGCTCTGCCCAGGAATGGGGTAGTTATCTGGATGGCCTTTAGATTGCCTCACTAACCAGGGAAGAGAGAGATAGTTCAGAAGCTCCCCTAAACAAAGAAAAGGTAATGGTGGCAATAAGAGCATTGAAGACTGCTAAGGCTCCTGTCAAAGATGTCTTGGCAACTGAATTCTGTCAACGCAGGGTGGGATCGTTGGCTGATAGACAACTGGAAGTTTACAATGAAGCATATGAGAAGGGGCTGCTTCCGGCATCCCTGAGGGAAGCCCTCATAGTACTGCTATCTAAACCAGATAAGGATAGTGCTGAGGTCACATCCTATCATCCTCCATCCATGCTAGATTTAGATGTAAAAATCCCAAGTAAGGTTTTGGTGACACAGCGCTTGGCTTATGTGCCATGGATGGCACATGAAGATTAATTCAGCTTCATACCGAGGAGGAATACCCTCTGCAATCTGAGAAGGCTCTTTTTGGTCTGGCACACACTAACAGTAGAGTAGGATCTGTATAAGTCAACCCACCTAGATATTGAACAAGCTTTTGACTCCCTATCATGGGACTATTTGTGGGCGGGTTCTGCAGGAGGTAGACATTGAAGAATGCATTTTAAAGTGGGTACAGCTTCTTTATAAAATAAAAATGGCGAGGGTGCGGGTAGGTGGACTGGTGTTGCACCAATTCTCCTTACATTGCAGGACTAGACAGGGTTGCCCTCTGTCCCCCTTGCTCTTTGCACTAACGATGGAGCCACTGGAGTACCAGCTGCACAATGTGCTACAGGACTGGAGCACGCAGAGAAGGGAGAACACACACAGGCATATGATGCCTATCTACGTCAGCCTGAATATTCTGCCCCATCATGTTGGCACTCCTTGTGGAGGTCGATGAGCTATCTGGGTTAAACATTAACTGCACCAAATCAAAACTGTTTGCAATGTGGGTATTGACTGGTATACTGATGATGGCTCTTCTGCAGGTAGACCTTCCCTGGGAAACAATGAGCCTCAGATACCCGGGGATTAGATTAGCTCATAAAGCATCATGGTCTGGGGAAGCCAACATAGGGAGAGTGTTGGAAAGGTTAAAACCATTGATAACACTTTGGAATTGTTTACATCTGTCTGTGATAGGGAAGCTGGCACTCGTTAACCCCTTCGCTGCCAGGCCTTTTCCCCCTCCTGTGCCAGGCCTTTTTGGGGCTATTTGGGGCAGTTTGCGCTTAGGCCCTCATAACTTTTTGTCCACATAAGCTAGCCCAGCCAAATTTGCATCCTTTTTTTCTAACATCCTAGGGATTCTAGAGGTACCCAGACTTTGTGGGTTCCCCTGAAGGAGGCCAAGAAATTAGCCAAAAAACTGTGAAAATTTCATTTTTTTTAAAACAATGGGAAAAAGTGGCTGCAAAAGAAGGCTTGTGATTTTTTCCCTGAAAATGGCATCAACAAAGGGTTTGCGGTGCTAAAATCACCAGCTTCCAGCTTTCGGGAACAGGCAGACTTGAATCAGAAAACCCAATTTTTCAACACAAATTTGGCATTTTACTGGGACATACCCCATTTTTACAATTTTTTGTGCTTTCAGCCTCCTTCCAGTCAGTGACAGAAATGGGCATGAAACCAATGCTGGATCACAGAAACCTAAACATTTCTGAAAAGTAGACAAAATTCTGAATTCAGCAAGGGGTCATTTGTGTAGATCCTACAAGGGTTTCCTACAGAAAATAAAAACTGAATAAGAAAAATATTGAAATTGAGGTGAAAAAACTGCAATTTTTCTCTAAGTTTTACTCTGTAACTTTTTCCTGCAATGTCAGATTTTTTAAATCAATATACCGTTACGTCTGCTGGAATCTTCTGGTTGCGGGGATATATAGGGCTTGTAGGTTCATCAAGAACCCTAGGTACCCAGAGCCAATAAATGAGCTGTACCCTGCAGTGCGTTTTCATTCTATACCGGGTATACAGCAATTCATTTGCTGAAATATAAAGAGTGAAAAATAGCTATCAAGAAAACCTTTGTATTTCCAAAATGGGCACAAGATAAGGCACAAGACAAGACCTAGGGGAATCCAAGATGGGGTGACTTGTGGGGCTCTGACCAGGTTCTGTTACCCAGAATCCTTTGCAAACCTCAAAATTTGGCTAAAAAAACAAATTTTCCTCACATTTCGGTGACAGAAAGTTCTGGAATCGGAGAGGAGCCACAAAATTCCTCCCACCCAGCGTTCCCCCAAGTCTCCCGATAAAAATGATACCTCACTTGTGTGGGTAGGCCTAGCTCCCGCGACAGGAAATTCCCCAAAACACAATGTGGAAACATCACATTTTTTCACAGAAAACAGAGGTGCCTACCTGTGGATTTTGGCCTCTAGCTCAGCCGGCCCCAGGGGAGACAGAAATGGCCTAAAATAAATTTGATCACCCACCCCCACAACCCCCCCCCCCCAGAGCGACCCTTGCCTACGGGGTCGCTCCTCCTGCGTGACATTGGCGCCAAAAAAAAAATCCCCAGTGCCTAGTGGTTTCTGCACCCTTGGGGGCAGATTGACCTAAAATCGGCCAATCTGCCCCCAAGGGGGACAGAAATGGTCTAAATACAATTTTCCCCCCAGGGGAGCGACCCTTGCCTAATGGGTCACTCCCCATCTCTAAAAAAACAAACAAACAAAAAAAAAACACACAAAAAAATTTGCCCTGGCGCCTAGAGGTTTCTGCCCCCCCGGGGGCAGGTCGTCCTAATAACAATAGGCCGATCTGCCCCCAGGGGGGGCAGAAATGGCCTAAAATAAATTTGCCCCCAACCCCCCCCACCGGAGCGACCCTTGCCTACGGGGTCGCTCCCCCTGCGTGACATTGGCGCCAAAAAAAAAATCCCCGGTACCTAGTGGTTTCCGCCCCCCTTGGGGGCAGATTGGCGTAGCAAAAATCAGCTGATCTGCCCCCTTTGGCCTAAATACAATTTTCCCCTCCAGGGGGGCGACCCTTGTCCAAGGGGTCGCTCCCCATCTGTAAAACAAAAAAGAAAAAAATCCCCGGTGCCTAGTGGTTTCCCCCTTGGGGGCAGATCGGCCTAATCAAAATAGGCTGATCTGCTCCCCTGGGGGGCAGAAATGGCCTAAAATGAATTTTCCCCCCAGGATAGCGACCCTTGCCTAAGGGGTCGCTCCCCACCAAAAAAAAAAAAAAAGATCCCTGGTGCCTAGAGGGATCGGCCCAATAATAGGCCGATCTGCCTGGGGGGGGGGTGCAGAAAAGGCCTTCCAAAAAAATGCCCCCCATTGGGTGCGACCCTTGCCCAAGGGGTCGCACCCTTATGGCAATTTCAACAAAAATAAAATCCCTGGTGTCTAGTGGGCGTTTCAAAAGCCGGATTGCAAGCAATCCGGCTTTTGAAACGATCAGAGAGACTTCAAAGGGAAGGAAATACATTTCCTTCCCTTTGAAGCCTCTCTGGGCCTCCCCCACGTGATTGAAAGAGAAATGCAAAGCATTTCTCCAGCGCGATGGGGGAGGCCCTGTGACAAATCAGCACGCTCTCATGCGCTGACGTCACAGGGGGGTGGGGGTGGAAGGGGAAGGGCTGCCCCTTCCATCCCTGCCTTGGGGGGTGAGTGGGGAGCAGAGGGGGGGAGCGCTAGCGCTCCCCCCAGTTCCCAGGTGTAGGATGAGGAACCGGTGCCTTGGATGAGGTGACCTCGTCCAAGGCACCCGAAAGGTTAAAATAGTTAAAATTATTATCCTGCCCCACTGTCCATGTATCCTTCAGGGTACACTATATGAAATTCCCAGAAAGTTTTTTGTAGAATTAGATAAACTAATAGTTGAACTGCTGTGGGAACTGTGTAATCCTGTCTACTCTTAGACAAACCAGGGGTGGGGGAGGCCTAGAACCACCATACCTGGAATTATATTAACCCTCACCCAGTTGCAGCATTCAATACATTGGCATGATGGTGAGAGAAATGGGACGCCCGATTGTTGAAGGGCATCTGAGGAGGCGCTAATCTTCCTGATTTATTGATGATGGGTGCGAGGGTCCCGAACACTATGCCGGTTACAGTTAGACAAGTCTGCAGAACGTGGGGAAGAGCAGTCAGGCTAATCTTGAAGAGAGCTCCATTTGCTCCTAATATGCTTGTGCAAGCGCTTCACCCTTTTTCACTGATCGCACGCTTGATGTTCATAAATAAATGGCGTGAGGGGGCTGTGATAACTTGGGTGACCTATATCCAGGCAATTGGTAAATCACACTCTCAACGCCATGAAACGATTCAACCGGGGGACTGGGCAGTTCCTTCAGTCTGCTAAGATAGCAACAATAGCTTGCTGGATTTGGCCGTCCTTCCAGAGGCCTCCCCTGGAATCCCTGATACTGGTGGCCAAGCTTAACCGTTCAGGCAGTCGTAGGCTGGTATCACACTTATACAGGGCCCTGAGAGAGGATCTGCTGTTGATCAAGCTTCCAGTGCATGGTAAATGGCACAACATGCTGGGGACACCTCAGCAAAGGAGTGGGTTGACATACACAAGGAGGTTAGAATCATGTCCTCTAATGCCCATTTCAAACTAATGCAATATAAGGTTATACACCAGGTGTACCTAATCCCAAGCACGCTTCATTCCATTTATTCTACAAGATCCTCCTCCTGCTCCAATGCACCCAAATGGATGCAGACTTTATACACATGATATGGGAATCCCCTCAACTGAGCGAGTATTGGGAGAAGGTGCTTCCATCCCTGAAGGTGGCCATGTGTTGGGCTACTCCCACAGACATAGGGCAGTGTTAACTGGGTTGGATTCCTGTAAAAAAAAGAAACTAAGCAAAAAATTCCTCATACTGGGGATCACGCTGGCTAAGTGTAGAATTGCAATTCCGTGGCTGACCCAGAAGTGTGCAGAATGGTTGAGAGATATGGCTGAATGTGCAAATGTGGAGGAATGTCACATGTGAAAATACATAGGGACAATAAACTTGCAACAACCTGCAGGCATGGGCAGCGATACTCATTGACTTGTTAGTTTTTCCTGACACCTATCCTCTCTGAACCGTGACATAGATGGGGTGGGAGGCCTCTGTGGAACTGGTATTGGGAGACCGGGAGACACCTAGAGACAGGGACAGGGAATGGCACCTGTAACTTATCCCACGGACATGTTAGATAAGATTTCTACTTATTAATGGAGGAAGGCAGAAGACACAAGAATGGAATACTGAGGGAGGGAGGTGTCTGATTGTTATTGTAATCTGGCATGATATCCTAACAATGCCATGTTGATATGTCACTATTGTATCTGGATATTGTACAAATGCCAATAAAAACATATAAGTAAAAAATAATGAATATCAACTAGCATTGTTTTTATGTACAGCAATTGTGAGTAAATTAGGTAGAGTTGTTATGTGTCTTAAAGTGATTCCTCTGTAAGCATTACAATTGTCTGAGCACTCTTTTGTGTGCGTGTGTTGTGATGTCCTGGTGGAGCAAAACATCCAATATTTAATAAATGAAGACGGTGTGTGAATTTTGTATGCTATGATAGTTATCTTAGGTCAATATGGATTGTATTAGCAAGTTATCAAAAAGATGGAGATTGAGAGGCTTTGATTCATTGAGAACAGTGTGGAAACTACCTAGTCCTCTAAGCTGGTGCTTTCAAGACATTTTAGAACCACAACCCAATTTTTTGAATGAAAAACATTTGCGACACATTCAGCTTTAATGTACATCTGACTGGGTAATTTTATGATGTAATAACCACAATTAGGTGTAAACCTCACAGCCTTGACCACACACTTTGAAATCGGACTGTGGTCAAAATCTTGATCTGTCTCTAAAAGTGGCAAATAATTAACGTCAAAGAAGTCTGAAGCTGCAACTCTATTCAGAGTATCGTGCTGGCCTGTGGCAGCGGTTTACAAAAATTACAATGTTTCTGAAAAATCTTGGTGTGTATGGAATACTTTTGCAGCTCGAGTGTTAAACTGAGGCCCACTGGTGCATTTTGGACTTGATTGGCCTGATTCCATGTTCGTTGGAATACAGGTGTTATTTATCACACATCATAAACGATGATATAGCGGGATTCATTATTTCTCGGATGCAATAAATAACACCTATCATCAGGTTTTGAGGAATAAAATGCGCATTTTGATGCTTAACATAATATAATCCACACGGTAAGGTAAATACTGTATACTTTGCCCTGTTAAAATCCGGCAGGTTTCACCTGCTGAAATAAAACAAAGGGTGGGATATTTGACATACTCAGTGATTACTAGGTTCCAGAAATACACAAACAGGAGTTAGTTTAGGGGTAGGAAAACACCAATCCATTCATAATCAGAGCACATATATTTACTATTTGCAGTTTTGTATAGCATGAACACAGCCGAATGGCATTGAAGGTTTTACATGAGCACCAAATTACATTGCTCAAGGTCAGATTTGTTTAATTTTAAGCACTGAAGATTAAGTGATTTGCCCAGAATTAAAGGGTGTTGAACCAATGTCAGGAATAAGATCTGATTCCATATATCCAAGTCAGTAGCTCTGGCCATTAGGCCACATCCATATTTCTCTATTTATACTTGAAAACCATGCACAAGTAGTATGATTATGTATGATCATGTAGAGTGAACACATTCTCTGTTGAAATGGCCTTGTGAAGTAGAAAATACAGCAGCATCAAATACTGGAAGGTTCACCTGGAATCTTGATGGGAATATTTGCAAGTGTTTGTATTAAAACTGGACTTAGGGGCATTGTTCAGTATCTTTGCACTGATGCACAAACAGCTCTAATTATTTTAAATATTACGTGCATATAGATCATGACTTTTGCAACCCGCCAACACCAAAAATCAGCTTACAATCCCAAGTTTGGGAAAATTTGATCATTGCTGAACGAGGATGTGTTTTTATTTTTTATTTACTTTAACAGTTTTATGTAGTGCTGACTTCATTGAATGGCATGTTTGCTCTTTATGAACAAGAGTAATGACACAGAGCAACAAATAAGAGTCAACAATAATAACTGAGGTGTAGGCAAAAAAATATTACCACATGTAGATTTGGAGTTAAGAATAGTAAATCTATATTTACTTTTATGCACATACCTTCAAAATATTTTGTGCCTCAATATTTTGGTAGCCAGGGGTTTTTGTTGTGAACATTTCGACATTGAACCGTAGACCAAAAAAGTGAGTTTTTATAGTTTTCCTGAAAGAAAGATTGTCAGTCACAGTCCCTAGTTTTTTTGGATATTACACTTGTATTTGTAGCTGCTTAGACAAACGTAAATTTGCAAAAGCAAATATGTGTAGTATAGAAAATTAATTATTAATAGGAGTACATATTACACACAAGAGATAGAGCACTGTAAAATGTATTATTAAAACAGCCATTTTTGGAGGCAACAGAGCAGATCTAAAGGCCTATTATACTTTGGGATTCATCTTATGGTTAAATCCTTGGAGATTGTTGGTGCTTTAAAGATACTAGTTTGGGTGATTTGAACACAGATTTAGAGGTAATTGTTATAAAAATGTGTTGCTATTCTTCCTGCAAGATCTAGTCAATTTTAGAATGAATTATAACACATCTATTTCGCTTACTATGAAACACTGAAGGAAGTAAAGTAACTCTGACATGCTGAAACCTTATCTAAAACTATACATACAATTGTGTATAACATTAAATTGTGTTGCATTAAAGTAAATAATGTTGTGAGGATAGGTGGTTTTATGTAACTGGCATTCAAATCATGTTTTTGTATATGTATTATAATTGTAAGTATCTTTAGGGTTCTTAAATACCATTTACGATTTGGCTACAATTAACATTATCCAGATGTTAAGATGCTTGTATTGAGAATATTAGGGATGTATATTGTAGTTATATTTGTGTATTTTGCATTCAACAGCCATGAAAAATCAGAATATGCAACTGTGAAACTCCTTGCTGGCTGTAGATTTAATATATTATCTGTACGAAGTAATTCAATGCAGAGTGTTTCTTACTGAAGAGTTGTTTCTCTAACATATCTCTGAATAATAGTATATCATTATGTTAATGTGTGATGTTCCCATTATGTATATTATTATTAAAGTAGACACCAGTTGGGTAACAGGTTCTATTTGGAATGCACTCTTTCACCAATTATGGTCCAGATTTAAGAAAAAACAGCCAGGAAGGACCAGCAAAGTCCCAGGAGAAGGAGAAGAGGAAGCGGAAGTGTTGCTTTAGTGAGGAGGAGCATGATATCTTGGTCAGAGGGGTGACGGAGCACCAACACCAGCTCTCCGTGACCCCCAAATTGCCAATAGGTAGGAGAGAAGCCATATGGCAGGCAATAGTAGACAAAGTCAACAGCGTGGCAGAGGTGAGGAGGTCTGTCACCGATTGCAAGAAGCGCTGGCACGATTGCAAGCACAGGACTCAGGAGCAAAACGTCCAGAACCCGAAAGCCAGCATTGCAGACTGGAGGTGGAAGTCCCGCACCACAGGAGGACCTGGATGAGCTGGAGGAGATGGTCCCAGAGGTCATCCCGGGCAAGCTGGTCACTGGAATCGCAGGACAGCACAGACTACCAAGAACTACCACAAATACAGGGTAAGTTGCAGGTGGGGACTATTTGGAATTTCACAAATGGCAGAAGGGGGAGGCACATAGGACACATGCAATGCATGTTTAAGAGTTGCATCAGGACACATAGGCCCTAAATCAAAATGCCCCATCGCCACCCAAACCACACTTGTAGTGACGATCTGGTTGTGCAATGAACTCCAACATATACACAACATTGAGATAAGCCACTTACTATGGTTTTACACCACCATGTAAATATGCAGCACATTGCCTAGAAGGGACGTGCAATTAGTATGGCTGTGGCTGTGGCATAACAACAACCATTGCATATTGTAATTGTCCCAGATCCAACACAACATGCACATTAGAGACTGGGACTGAAGTCAATACCACCCCAGGGGTGGTGTCAGGATGGCATAACAAGGCAAAATTCTTTCCTTCTTCCTTGTCTCATTGTCGTTCTCATGTGTGCTACATCCTGAGGCACACATTGAAATGCCTCCTTGCCATAATAGCTTGTACATGTGCAAGAAGGGGCACCTCCCTGCACATAAAAAAAATCTGTCCCCTCAACGCAGGCACCCCTTTATTGTGGTGCAACAATAGCTGAGTTGGTGAAGGGAGAATAAATCTGCGCAGGCGCAGGGGGAATCGCAGGGGTGTGACATATTCCAGTAAACATGGCGCCTCCCTGCATTTTAAAACTGGTGCAGCACCTTGCAACAAATATTGCTGCTGCACTGAGCTGATCCACTTGAGAAAATATCAGGCCTTAAGTATGCAACCTGTAGAAAGTAAACTGCGCTGGGTGGGCCAACAACAACTCTTATACACCTCCACACGCCATTTGAGAATGGGCAGAAAAGTCAACTCATACAACACATAGGGCATGTCTGTGGACATCATTTGTGCAGCTGTACACGTAGCTGCAATCTCACCATCTAACAAGATTGAGTTTGTTGTGGGAAGGGTTGGTGTACTGCATAATGGGACATTCAACATGCGTAAGAACTGGCGCAAGTGGCATCAAAGTTGCACTACTGACAGAATGTCACTAGCCCATAATGCAACTGTATCATCATACAAATAGTTGCCCATGTGGTTCCAAGCGACTCATTCCCCTTGTGTCACATCAACAAAGCCTCAAAATGCATGCATTGATCCACATTCTACATACTTCCACCAATATATGCCTGTGGCAGATATGCTGTATGCAAGGAAATATCCCAAATGTAGGGAGGGACAAACTAGTAGGGCAGACAATCCATAATGGTTGCATTGTCCCTTCCAATTAGCACATGTGCATCTACAGGCAGATGATAATGTAACAAAAGCATTGTACGCAATGGACCTACCTGTGCTATGCTGCACTAGTGCCATAATTCATGGTGCCAATGCATTATAGCACCAAAAGATTGACAGCACACATTACACTACTGTGGGAATGTCCACCATGGGGAATAGGAAGGCAAATTATGTGCCACCAAGGTGTCAGTGGCAGGGACAAGGAGCCTGCATGGAAATAGGTGGTGTGGGGTCAAAGCACAAAATACCTTGTAATGTGTGATGCACAATGCTACAAATAATATACAACTACAACCTGGGATCTGTAACATGTCACTGAGCCTCCATTATCAAGTAAATGATGTGCTATGTCAACAGCCACCACAATCAAAGATTGTCATGGCGCTATCTCATTGCAGAGGATGATGCCTCACCTCCTGCCGACCTGACCTTCCTGGATATTACAGATGACATGGATGACCAGCTGCCGACTATCAATGAAGAGACTCTCCAGGATGTCCTAGGTTACCTCCAGTCCCATTGAGGACAACAAGCATTGCAGAGTCTCCACATGATCCACCAAGCTACCAACACACAGCACCAGGCAGTCCTGACACAGCCCTGGACTCCAAGGACCCAGACATCACCTTCCAGAGGACAGTGGTAGGAGTCCAGCAGGAGTTGGCCAAGCAGGTGCGGGTGGGGATGGAGACCATGGCAGGTAGCCTAGAGGGAATGCAGAGGTGCCTCAGACCAATTAAGAACAACTCAGCTGCCATCAGAGGCACCCACTCCCTGCTGCATGGACTCAAGCAGTCCCTGGCCAACATGGCTGCTGTCATGAGACAGATGCTTCAACAATTGCCCTCCCAAAGTGGCAGCAGCATCACAGATAACAGGCCAGGGGCTATACAGAATACCCTGGAGTCCATACAGCAGGAAGTGGCCTCCCTCAGGGAAAACATGGCTGTCTACCACTGTGATATTGCTGCACTGTTGAGAAATCAGCAGTTCCTCCTTGCTGCAGTGAAGCCTTATGTGTTTCCACAAATGGCAGCTGCCAAGACCATTTCTATCCCCTGATGTGTGGGTGGCCCCCTCAACCTCAACAGCAGCACCGCCCATGGCACAAGAGGCACCACACACATGAGAGGATGAAGATGTGGAAGTAACAACATTCACAAGTTGCACCAGTCTATGCCACATGGACAGTATCTCCTTAGTTCTGTGCTTAAGATCACACCAGTGGTGTGACAGCAGGCAATGTGCCTTCTTCACTTAACCACTGTTGACATGTATGCTATGTACTGTCATTGTCTCTAATCTTACCTATTGGCAATTTGGACACGTCACTAATGTACACTTCTCCTAGCCATGTCTCATGACATGTTCCTCACCCCGGTGCTCTGATTATACAACAAATGGCTCAGGATCTCTCATGGGGTCTGTGCACTGGACATTGTATACCATTGGAAAATACACTTGCGCCTGTAAATAAATCACCTTGTTCACATGTAAGATGCCAATGTTTAATGTGATCCATCAACTCAGCTAAATGTATGTATTGTGTGAAGCTATGTCAATGAGAACAGAACATAACTACATGTGTGCATTACTGTTAGACACAAAGCCACACACTAGGATCCTAACATGAAAAATGTGAATGATGGTGTTGTAGGCTACAACCAACTTACAGAGTCTAAAATACATGTATTGAACAGATATCTATGGAATTCAACATATGGCATATATGGGTCTGGACCAAGTGTGCCGTAATTTACCCAGATGAGAGCACCAGTCCAACTAATATATGTGGCACAGAAGAGGCAAATCTAATCATTGACGGGTAGCTGACAGTGTGGCAGCATACAGACCCAAATATGGCTAATGTCATATGTGCCACACTTTCCAACACAAATACTGCCAGACTCCAGCAATTACAGTTGAAGTTCCATACTTACATGTCCAAGATACCATATACATACACTATGTGAATGGCTGGAACTGTGGATGACAAATGTTTGGACTAGCCGATGTAATTTAGCAGCCAATCTGACAGCTCCTTGGTCATAGCGGATACACATGGACATTTGTGGAAATAAAAACAGATAGCATATCATAAACCATTCCTCTTACTTGGCCAATGCACACATGATTACACCCAGGCACTCAGTCAACATGGAGAGATAATTGTCTAATACTAACAGAATTTATTAAAACATCATATCAAAACCAATCCTATATACTACCTTACACTAAACTAACCTAAACTAACTTAACTTACACCTACACCTATCTATCCTATTCTAAACTAATCTTACACATGTCACGCCACACTCTAAACATTGCCCCCCCACCCCACTTAAGTGACAAGACACGAGTAGGACAGCCTTAACTAAGGCTATGCATGTACTAACCTAAACTATTACCTAAACAAATATATACTTTTTGTATTTTTTAAAAGATTTTTTTTTTAAACATAGAAACCCCATCATAGCCCCCCCCCACCCAACCCCACCAAAATAAAAAATGTACTAAAACCCACCCCCAAATATACTTACACTAACCTACACCTAAACTACACTATTTTATTATCCTAACACTACCCACCTAAAACCCACTTAATAATTTAACATCAGTAAAAGGGAGATGGGGAAATGGGAAATTGTGGCACACATTCTTTTACAACTTCCTCAACTTCCTCAGTTTTTTCTTGCAGTACTTTAGTAGTTTATAATTAGGGGCACTGTCTCTCTCCAACTTGTCCAGCCTTGCGATCATGGCTGCCATGTCCCGCCTCATGTCTGAACCGAACGTAGAGCTTGTGGCTTCAGCCGGTGGCTGTTGGGGTGCTGGCTGTGTATTAGTGCTGTTGAAGTGGAGGGGGTAGGACCAGCAGAGACCCCCCTGGTCCCAGATGTCTTCCCCAATGTGGCCTGACCAGTTGTGGACTGTAGCGATTGTCCCCCATTTGAAAATGCACGCCAAGCACCAGTCGATTTTTCCCTCCTATGTCTCTTCTCCATCCTTTGGTACACAACCTGTACTGCCATTATGTGCCGGTACCTGTCAGCCCTCTTCTCAAAAGTGTGTTTTTTACCGCTACGTTCATATTGGCAGCTGAAACATGAGGAGAACATGGCATTAAATACAGCATTGGGTGGAGGCAGAACAGACATGCAATGTACAAAGCATCCTCAAACTACACATACTGTCCACCAAACATTCCACAACACTGACGTAGGAAGCTGGCCTGGTGTGTGGTGGGCACCTAAGGTATTTGCACCTTATACCAGGTCCAGTTATCCCTTATTAGTGTACTGTAGGCAGTGTCTAGAAGCCAGGCTCTCTAGAGGTGGCTGTGGATGAGCAGCCAACGCCCATCTAGGAGACATGCAAAGCTCGTGCAAAACCACTGAAGTCACAGAGCACTTAACACATTAAAGAATACATTCTGTTGTACAAAAATAAAGGTGCTTTATTTTTGGTCACACAATACCACAAAAGACTAGAAGGGCAACTCTCCAATAGGAAGTAAGTAATACACTAAGGGCCTCATTACAACATTGGCGGGCCGCAAGTGCCGCCCGCCAAGTTGTAACCGCCGGGCAGCCGCCAATGCGGCCGCACTCCTGGGGTGCCCATTTTGACATCCCCGCTGGGCCGGCGGGCGGAAACCAAGTTCCCGCCCGCCGGCCCAGCGGGGATGTGGGCCGCAACATGGGAGCCGGCCGTGTTGCGGCCGTGCGACGGGTGCAGTTGCACCCGTCGCGCTTTTCACTGTCTGCATAGCAGACAGTGAAAAGACGCATGGGGCCCTGTCAGGGGGCCCCTGCACTGCCCATGCCAGTGGCATGGGCATTGCAGGGGCCCCCAGGGGCCCCAGGACTCCCGGTACTGCCATCCTTTTCCTGGCAGTTCAAACCGCCAGGAAAAGGCTGGCGGTCGGGGACTCATAATCCCCTGGGCAGCGCTGCAAGCAGTGCTGCCCTGACGGATTACTACCGCCGGGGCCGCGGTTGTAATCCCCCAGGAAGCACCGCCAGCCTGTTGGCGGTGCTTCCGTCATTTTAGCCCTGGCGGTCTCGTACCACCAGGGTCAAAATGCCCCCCTAATTGTTTACACCAGTAAACAGCCATAAGCACAGAAAAGGTTAGAAAACAGTGCAGTTGCAAATAACCAATAGTGATCCTAGGGGGAGCCTAAACCATATACTAAGAAAATGGAATGCGAACACAGGATCCCCACCTAGGTAAGTGGAATGTGTAGCTGGGAGCTGGGAGTACTAGAAACCCACAGAGGTAAGCAACAAAGTACTCCCCAGCGACCAGGAAAGCAGGAGTAAATGACTAGAATTTCCAAAACCACCCAAAAGGAAGGAAAAGAAGAAAAGAAGACATGCAGACAAGACTGCAAGAAACCAGCAGTGGATTCCTGGAGAGGAAGACCTGTGGAGAGAGGGGACCAAGTCCAAGAGTCAGAGTGGAGTCCAGGAGGCGTAGGAGCTACTACCCACCCAACTGTATTTGCAGGAGATGGTTGATGCGGATGAGAAGAAGGTCAGACCTGCAGCCCTGGAGCCAGAGAAGAGTTCCTGAGGGATGCAGATGACGTCCCATGCTGAAAGGAGGATTGCAGTCGGGTGTCGGCGCAGGAATTCCATCAACAAGCTTTGGCAAAGACAAATGTTGTGGTTGGTGAAAAGTGGTACTGCCAGGGACCAGCAAGGCCCAGGAGAACTCAACCCAGGAGAGGGAGTGAGAGGGGACCCTCAGTGACACAGAGAGCCCACAGGAGCAAAGGCAGCACCTATAGGAGTCCCACAGGACGGGGACATAGGAGTCGCAGAAGAGCCCATGCAGCACAACTGGAGAAGGACCCCACACTGCAGGAGAACCACGCAGAGGGCTGTGGATCTTAGGAATGAGTGCTGGAGGCTAGAGCTACACGCAGCCTGAAGATCCCTTGGAGGAGATGCAAACAAGCCTTGAAGCTGCAAAAGACGCGGTGCATGGGGTACTGTCCAGCATGGGAAGGTAATTGCTTACCTCCACCAAAGTTGGACAGCTGGCAGAGAGGACCAAAAGGACTACTCCGGACCACCACCCGTGATGCAGGACGCAAGCAGCTCCGGATGACAGGAGATCCACGCAGTCGGTCGTCGCTGCAGTAGGTGCATGCGGATGCAGGGGAATGACTCCTTTGATCCAAGAGAGATTCCTTCTAGTGCAGACTGAAGACTTGTCGCTCTCAGGGGACGCAAACCTGGGAAAATGTTGCAGAAGCTGGATGGAGCCATGGAAACAATGTTGCAGGAGTATTCTCCTTCGTGGATTCAGATTGTCTTTTCCTGGAGTGTCCAGTCGGGGTTCCAGTGGCTAGAAGGTGCTGTGGAGGTTGCAGAGGAGTGCTGCTGGAATCTTACAAGCTGAATCTGTGGACCCACCCAAAAGAGAGACCCTAAATAGCCCTGAAAGGGGTACTGGTCACCTAGCCAGGTGACCACATATCAGGAGGGGGCTCTGACGTCACCTGCCTGGCCTGGCCATGCAGATGCTCCCAGAGGTCCCTGCCAACCAAGATGGCAGAGCCCAGGGACCCTTTGGAGGAGCTCTGGAAATCACCTCTGAGATGGTGATAGAAATGGGAGTGGTCAGTCCCCTTTCTATTGTCGAGTTTCGTGCTAGAGCAGGCACTGAGGGTCCCTGAACCAGTGTGGACTGGTTTATGCATGGAGGGCACCAAATGTGCAATTTAAAGCATACCAATGGCTTGGGGAGGCTATCACACCTATTTCCAAAGGGAGTGGGTGTTACCTCCCTTTCCCAAATGATTTCCTTCATTCTGCCTTCCTGACCATGATCAGATCAAGCAGAAGGAGGGCAGAAACCTGTCTGAGAGGTGGCAGCAGCTTGGGCTGCCCGAAAAACCCTAGACGACTGGTGGTAGCAATGCTGGGGGTCCTCTAAGGAACCCCAAGAGTGCATGGGATCATATTTTCAAAACTTGCAACAGTATTGGGATATGATTCCGACATGTTTGATACCAAGGTTTAGAGTTACCATTATGTAGCTGGACATAGATAGTGACCTATGTCCAGTACATGCATAAAATAGCGTCCTTGCACTCACGAACTCCGGTAAAATGGAACTGGAGTTCGTGGGGGCACCTCTGCTAGTGCAGGGGGGCCCTCACACAAAAGTACTGGCGACCTGTCCTCTGGGCTAGGAGGGCCTGCTATAGGAGTGACTTACAGTGTCATGGTGGGGTGACCTGTACTGATAAGGGTGCATGCACCCTTTCATGCAGACTGCACTGGCAGGCCTGCAGAACATTTTGCAAGGGCTACCCATGGGTTGCATAATACATGCTACAGCCCACGGGGATCCCATGGTACCCCAATACCCTGGGAACCTGGTTACCATATACTAAGGACTTACATGGGGGACCAGTATTTAAATGTGGGGAGAAAAAGGTACAATTAACAAGTTTTAAGGGAGAGAGCACTGGGGTCCTTGTTAGCAGGATACTAGTGGACACAGACAAATACACTAACAACAGGCAGAAAATGGGAGTAACCATGCCAAGAAAGAGGGTACTTTCCTACAACTGACAAAACTTCAAATTGATACAACCTTCATACCAGCCATCTGCGGTATCATGTACATGTCACTGGAGTAACAGCTATCCATTGTTGACCATCAGGGCCCAGATGTAAGTGGACTACTGCGTCTTTGCTGAATATTTGGGTCATCAGACTAGTGAGGATCAAGTGGCATCATTAAAGCAAGGTGGGAGGGTCATCTGATGGGGGACAGGAAACTTCCCACTGGCAATTCTGAGGTTTGGCAAAGCATCGTACATGTGTCCTTGGATTAACACCTGCTCAGAGCACACGTAAGAAGTGGGCACACCATTGCTCACAATGGGCTCACATATACAATTCAGGCTTAGTGCTCATATAGTTTGGCCAAAACATGAACAGTACATCTATGTTGTCTACAGAATTGGTACCTATTGCCCACTACCCTGTGGTATATTGTGCAAATTGGGTAATGCAGCACACACATGGTGGCTGTATGGGTGCCCTAAGGGGCACAGTAAGATTGGCAGTGCACTGGGTGCAGCTACAATATTCCTATATATTGAACAACATGTGAACATGCATGTCAGACATCTCCTATGTACCAGGTACACACTCTGTGCACACGTGATGTGACCAAGATCACTTACAAATACCATGAAGGGTAGACCATGTTGGTAAATCTGCACAAATCTAGCCTGCTGTATACCGTAGACATGTCCCACAACCTAATTGAGCAGAGTTGTATTCTCATTGTGTACTCAACTGACTGCTGGCCAGCACAATGAGGCTCTTTTCACGACGGCTGCCTCACTCAAAATCTGAAGAGTAGTGAGGCACAGGTGTTGCAAGTGTCTCCTGTAGGAAGTTGGCTCTGTATGCACTATTTCAAAGTAAGAAATAGCATGCACAGAGTCCAAGGGTTCCCCTTAGAGGTAAGATAGTGGCAAAAAGTGATAATTCTAATGCTCTATTTTGTGGTAGTGTGGCCGAGCAGTAGGCTTATCAGAGGGTAGTGTTAAGCATTTGTTGTACACACACAGGCAATAAATGAGGAACACACACTCAAAGACAATTCTAGGCCAATAGGTTTTTATATAAAAAAATATCTTTTCTTAGTTTATTTTAAGAACCACAGGTTCAAGATTTACAAACAATACTTTAAATGAAAGGTATTTCACTTAGGAATTTCAGGAACTTTGAATTCGCAAAATAGCATATACAGTTTTCACGCAGAAAAGGCAATAAGCTATTTTAAAACTGGACACAGTGCAATTTTCAACAATTCCTGGGGGAGGTAAGTGTTTCTTAGTTTTGCAGGTAAGTAAACCACCTACAGGGTTCAAAGTTGGGTCCAACGTAGCCCACCGTTGGGGGTTCAGAGCAACCCCAAAGTTACCACACCAGCATCTCAGGGCCAGTCAGGTGCAGAGGTCAAAGTGGTGCCCAAAACACATAAGCTTCAATGGAGAAGGGGGTGCCCCGGTTCCAGTCTGCCAGCGGGTAAGTACCTGCGTCTTCGGAGGACAGACCAGGGGGGTTTTGTAGGGCACCGGGGGGGACACAAGTCAGCACAAAAAGTACACCCTCAGCGGCACGGGGCGGCCGGGTGCAGTGTGCAAACAGGCGTTGGGTTTGCAATGGAGTTCAATGGGAGACCCAGGGGTCTCTTCAGCGAAGCAGGCAGGCAAGGGGGGGGGCTCCTCAGGTTAGCCACCACCTGGGCAAGGGAGAGGGCCACCTGGGGGTCGCTCCTGCACTGGAGGTCGGATCCTTCAGGTCCTGGGGGCTGCGGTGCAGTGTCCTTACCAGGCGTCGGGTTCTTAGAAGCAGGCAGTCGCGGTCAGGGGGAGCCTCTGGATTCCTCTGCAGGTGTCGCTGTGGGGTCTAAGGGGGGTCAACTCTGGCTACTCACGGGCTCGCAGTCGCCGGGGAGTCCTCCCTGTAGTGTTGGTTCTCCACAAGTCGAGCTGGGGGCGTCGGGTGCAGAGTACAAATTCTCACGCGTCCGGCGGGAAACGTGTGTTCATTCGAAGTTGCTTCTTTGTTGCAAAGATGTTTCTTCTTTGGAGCAGAGCCGCTGTCCTCTGGAGTTCTTGGTCCTTTTAGATGCAGGGTAGTCCTCTGAGGCTTCAGAGGTCGCTGGACCCTGTGGAACGCGTCGCTGTTGCAGTTTATCTTGAAGTGGGGAGACAGGCCGGTAGGGCTGGGGCCAAAGCAGTTGGTGTCTCCGTCTTCTCTGCAGGGCTTTCAGGTCAGCAGTCCTTCTTCATCTTAGGTTGCAGGAATCTAGTTACCTAGGTTCTGGGAGCCCCTAAATACTCGATTTAGGGGTGTGTTTAGGTCTGGGGGGTTAGTAGCCAATGGCTACTAGCCCTGAGGGTGGCTACACCCTCTTTGTGCCTCCTCCCTGAGGCGAGGGGGGCAAATCCCTAATCCTATTGGGGGAATCCTCCATCTGCAAGCTGGAGGATTTCTAAAAGTCAGAGTCACCTCAGCTCAGGGCACCTTAGGGGCTGTCCTGACTGGCCAGTGACTCCTCCCTGTTTTTCTCATTATCTCCTCCGGCCTTGCCGCCAAAAGTGGGGCCGTGGCCGGAGGGGGCGGGCAACTCCACTAGCTGGAGTGCCCTGGGGTGCTGTAACAAAGGGGGTGAGCCTTTGAGGCTCACCGCCAGGTGTTACAGTTTATGCAGGGGGAGGTGAGAAGCACCTCCACCCAGTACAGGCTTTGTTACTAGCCACAGAGTGACAAAGGCACTCTCCCCTTGTGGCCAGCAACATGTCTGGTGTGTGGTTGGCTGCTAAAACTAGTCAGCCCACACTGGAAGTCGGGTATGGTTTCACGGGGCATCTCTAAGATGCACTCTGGGGTGTATTTCACAATAAAATGTACACTGACATCAGTGTGCGTTTATTGTGCTGAGAGGTTTGATACCAAACGTCCCAGTTTTCAGTGTAGCCACTATGGTGCTGTGGAGTTCGTGTATGACAGACTCCCAGACCATATACTCTTATGGCTACCCTGCACTTACAATGTCTAAGGTTTTGCTTAGACACTGTAGGGGCATAGTGCTCATGCACTTATGCCCTCACCTATGGTATAGTGCACCCTGCCTTAGGGCTGTAGGTCCTGCTAGAGGGTTGACTTATCTATGCCTATAGGTAGTGTGAGGTTGGCATGGCACCCTGAGGGGAGTGCCATGTTGACTTAGTCATTTTCTCCCCACCAGCACACACAAGCTGGCAAGCAGTGTGTCTGTGCTGAGTGAGGGGTCTCCAGGGTGGCATAAGACGTGCTGCAGCCCTTAGAGACCTTTCCTGGCATCAGGGCCCTTGGTACCAGGGGTACCAGTTACAAGGGACTTACCTGGATGCCAGGGTGTGCCAATTGTGGAAACAAAGGTACAGGTTAGGGAAAGAACACTGGTGCTGGGGCCTGGTTAGCAGGCCTCAGCACACTTTCAAATCATAACTTGGCATAAGCAAGGGCAAAAAGTCAGTGGGTAACCATGCCAAGGAGGCATTTCCTTACACAATCCCCCCACCCCCCAAACGAAAGAGTATGAGACTAACCTTTCCCAAGAGAGTCTTCATTTTCTAAGTGGAAGAACCTGGAAAGGCCATCTGCATTGGCATGGGCAGTCCCATGTCTGTGTTCCACTATAAAGTCCATTCCCTGTAGGGAGATGGACCACCTCAACAGTTTTGGATTTTCACCTTTCATTTGCATTAGCCATCTGAGAGGTCTGTGGTCAGTCTGAACTACAAAGTGAGTACCAAAGAGGTATGTTCTCAGCTTCTTCAGGGACCAAACCACAGCAAAGGCCTCCCTCTCAATGGCACTCTAACGCTGCTCCCTGGGGAGTAACCTCCTGCTAATGAAAGCAACAGGCTGGTCAAGGCCATCATTATTTGTTTGGGACAAAACTGCCCCTATCGCATGTTCAGAGGCATCAGTCTGCACAATGAACTGCTTGGACTAATCTGGAGCTTTGAGAACTGGTGCTGTGCACATTGCATGTTTCAGGGTGTCAAAGGCCTGTTGGCATTCTACAGTCCAGTTTACCTTCTTGGGCATTTTCTTGGAGGTAAGTTCTGTGAGGGGTGTCACTATTGATCCATATCCCTTCACAAACCTCCTGTAGTACCCAGTCAAGCCAAGAAATGCCCTGACTTGAGTCTGGGTTTTTGGAGCTGCTCAGTCCAGAATAGTCTGGATCTTGGGCTGGAGTGGCTGAACTTGGCCTCCACCTACAAGGTGTCCCAAGTAAACCACAGTTCCTGGCCCTATCTGGCATTTGGATGCCTTGATAGAGAGGCCTGCTGCTTGCAGGGCCTTCAAAACCTTCTTCAGGTGGACCAGGTGATCCTGCCAGCTGGAGCTAAAGACAGCAATATCGTCAAGATAAGCTGCACTAAAGGACTCCAAGCCAGCAAGGACTTAATTCACCAACCTTTGGAAGGTGGCAGGGGCATTCTTTAAACCAAAGGGCATCACAGTGAACTGATAATGCCCATTAGGTGTTTAGAATGCTGTCTTTTCTTTTGCTCCTGGTGCCATTTTGATTTGCCAGTACCCTGCTGTCAAGTCAAAGGTACTTAAGTATTTGGCAGCACCTAATTTATCAATTAATTTATCTGCCCTTGGAATGGGATGGGCATCTGTCTTGGTGACAGAATTAAGTCCTCTGTAGTCCACACAAAACCTCATCTCTCTCTTTCCATCTTTGGTGTGAGGTTTGGGGACTAAGACCACTGGGCTAGCCCAGGGGCTGTCAGAGTGCTCAATGACTCCCAATTCCAGCATCTTGTGGACTTCCACCTTGATTCTTTCCTTAACTTGGTCAGACTGTCTGAAAATGTAGTTTTTGACAGGCATGCTGTCTCCTGTGTCCACATCATGGGTACACAGGTGTGTTTGACCAGGTGTTAGGGAAAGGAGCTCAGCAAACTGTTGCAGGACCTTCCTACAGTCAGATTGCTGTTGGCCAGAGAGGGTGTCTGAATAGATCACTCCATCTACTGAACCATCTTTAGGGTCTGTGGAGAGGAGATCAGGGAGAGGTTCACTCTCAGCTTCCTGGTCCTCATCTGTTACCATCAAAAGATTCACATCTGCCCTGTCATGGAAGAGTTTGAGGCAGTTCACATGGATCACCCTTTTGGGGGTCCTTCTAGTGCCTAGGTCTACCAGGTAGGTGACCTGGCTCTTCCTCTCTAGCACTGGGTAAGGGCCACTCCATCTGTCCTGAAGTGCCCTGGGAGACACAGGCTCCAGAACCCAGACTTTCTGCCCTGGCCGAAACTCAACCAAAGCAGCCTTTTGGTCATACCACATCTTCTGGAGTTGTTGGCTGGCCTCAAGGTTTTTACTTGCCTTTTCCATGTACTCTGCCATCTTTGAACGTAGGCCTAGTACATAGTCCACTATATCTTGTTTAGGCTCATGAAGAGGTCTCTCCCAGCCTTCTTTTACAAGAGCTAGCGGTCCCCTTACAGGATGGCCAAACAGAAGTTCAAAGGGGGAAAACCCTACTCCCTTCTGAGGCACCTCTCTGTAGGCGAAAAGCAGACATGGCAAGAGGACATCCCATCTCCTTTTGAGTTTTTCAGGGAGCCCCATGACCATGCCTTTCAATGTCTTGTTAAATCTTTCTACAAGACCATTGGTTTGTGGATGGTATGGTGTGGTGAATTTGTAAGTCACCCCACACTCATTCCACATATGCTTCAGGTATGCTGACATGAAGTTGGTACCTCTGTCAGACACCACCTTCTTAGGAAATCCCACTCTGGTAAAAATACCAATGAGTGCTTTGGCTACTGCAGGGGCAGTAGTTGACCTAAGGGGAATTGCTTCAGGGTATCTAGTAGCATGATCCACTACTACTAGTATGTATTGGTTCCCTGAGGCTGTGGGAGGTTCAAGTGGACCCACTATGTCCACACCCACTCTTTCAAAGGGGACCCCCACCACTGGAAGTGGAATGAGGGGGGCCTTTGGATGTCCACCTGTCTTACCACTGGCTTGACAGGTGGCACAGGAGACACAAAACTCCTTGACCTTCTGGGACATGTTGGGCCAATAGAAGTGGTTGACTAATCTCTCCCACGTCTTGGTCTGTCCCAAATGCCCAGCAAGAGGAATATCATGAGTTAAGGTCAGAATGAACTCCCTAAACTCCTGAGGCACTACCACTCTCCTATTGGCACCAGGTTTGGGATCTCTTGCCTCAGTATAAAGGAGTCCATCTTCCCAATAGACTCTATGGGTTCCTGTTATTTTTCCTTTGGACTCTTCAGCAGCTTGCTGCCTAAGGCCTTCAAAAGAGGGACATGTTTCTTGCCCCTTACACAACTGTTCCCTTGAGGGTCCCCCTGGGCCTAGGAGCTCAACCTGGTAAGGTTCTAACTCCATAGGCTCAGTTCACTCAGAGGGCAGAACTTCTTCCTGAGAAGAGAGGTTCTCTTTCTCTTGTTGTGTGGAAGCTGTTTCCCCAGTCTTCTTTCCTTTCATCTTGGAGGGTTGGGCCCTTTTTCCAGGCTCCAACACCACTTTTTCACCCTGAGCTTTGCACTGTGCCCTTGTGTTGACACACACCAGTTCAGATATACCCAGCATGGCTGCATGGGTTTTGAGTTCTACCTCAGCCCATGCTGAGGACTCCAGGTCATTTCCAAGCAAACAGTCTACAGGGATATTTGAGGAGACCACCACCTGTTTCAGGCCATTGATCCCTCCCTGCTCTAAAGTTATCATAGCCATGGGATGTACTTTAGTCTGATTGTCAGCGTTGGTGACTGGATAAGTTTGTCCAGCCAGGTATTGACCAGGGGAAACCAGCTTCTCTGTCACCATGGTGACACTGGCACCTGTATCCCTCAGGCCTTTTACACTTGTCCCATTAATTAAGAGTTGCTGCTGTATTTTTGCATGTAAGGGGGCCAGGCAGCCAATGTGGCTAAATCTACCCCACCCTCGGAGACTAATGTAGCTTCAGTGTGAACCCTGATTTGCTCTGGGCACACTGTTGATCCCACTTGGAAACTGGCCATTCCAGTGTTAGCTGGAGTGGAGTTAAAAGTGGAACCTTTCTTGGGACAGGCCTTGTCTCCAGTTTGGTGTCCTTGCTGATTACAGCTACGACACCAGGCCTTTTTTGGGATCAACGTTTTTTCCCTTGTACCCAAAATTGGATTGTGAAGAGGCTCTGGACCCTCCCTCCTGAGCAGGTTTTAGGGGCCCTATAGAAGACTCTTTACTTTTTCCCTTGGATGTCTCAACATTCTTCCCCTGGGGAGTCTTTGTGACCATTTTCTTTTGGTCACCCCCTGTGGAAGTCTTGGTCACCCTAGTCTTGACCCAATGGTCCGCATTCTTTCCCAATTCTTGGGGCAAAATTGGTCCTAGGTCTACCAGATGCTGATGCAGTTTATCATTGAAACAATTACTTAACAGGTGTTCTTTCACAAATAAATTGTACAGCCCATCATAATCATTTACACCACTGCCATGAATCCAACCATCCAGTGTTTTTACTGAGTAGTCTACAAAATCAACCCAGGTCTGGCTCGAGGATTTTTGAGCCCCCCTGAACCTAATTCTATAGTCCTCAGGGGAGAATCCAAAGCCCTCAACCAGGGTAGCCTTCATGAGGTCATAGGATTCTGCATCTTTTCCAGAGAGTGTGAGGAGTCTATCTCTACACTTTCCAGTGAACATTTCCCAAAGGAGAGCACCCCAGTGAGATCTGTTTACTTTTCTGGTTTCACAAGCCCTCTCAAAAGCTGTGAACCATTTGGTGATGTCATCACCATCTTCATATTTAGTTACAATCCCTTTTGGGATTTTCAACATGTCAGGAGAATCTCTGACCCTATTTATGTTGCTGCCACCATTGATGGGACCTAGGCTCATCTCTTGTCTTTCCCTTTCTATGGCTAGGAGCTGTCTCTCTAAAGCCAGTCTTTTGATCATCCTGGCTAACAGGAGGTCATCTTCATTGAGGCTGCCCTCAATGCTTCCAGAGTTGCTGGATTCTCCTATGAGAGAAGCAGCATCTCTGACTTTCACTTGTGGAGACAGGGTTTGAGAGACCCTGGGCTCCCTATCTAGGACTGGAGGTAGGAAATCCTCCACATCAATAGGGTCCCCCTCTGTGATGGCATCATCAGAGGGGTTGTTTTTAGCAAACTCTGCCAAAAGCTCTTGGAGCTGTACTTTGGTAGGGTTTGAACCAGTTTTAATCTTTTTGATTTTGCAGAGAGACCTTAACTCTGACATCCTAAGATGCAGGTAAGGGGTGAGGTTGAGTTCCATCACTATCTCTTCTGCAGCAGACATTATGATTCTAAAAGTTGGAATACTTTTTAAGAATCTAAAACTATCTCTAGAACTTAATTCAAACTTTTACAAAACTTCTAAACTCTAAAAGAAATGCTAACAGGGACTAACACAAGGCCCTAGCAGGACTTTAAATTTTTTTGAAAAATAGCTCAAATTTCAAAAATCAGTTTCTAATGACGATTTTGGGAATTTAGTTGTGTGATCAAGTATTGGCTGAGTAGTCCAGCAAATGCAAAGTCTTGTATACCACCGCTGCCACCAATGTAGGAAGTTGGCTCTGTCTGCACTATTTCAAAGTAAGAAATAGCATGCACAGAGTCCAAGGGTTCCCCTTAGAGGTAAGATAGTGTCAAAAAGAGATAATTCTAATGCTCTATTTTGTGGTAGTGTGGTCCAGCAGTAGGCTTATCAGAGGGTAGTGTTAAGCATTTGTTGTGCACACACAGCCAATAAATGAGGAACACACACTCAAAGACAATTCCAGGCCAATAGGTTTTTATATAGAAAAATATATTTTCTTAGTTTATTTTAAGGACCACAGGTTCAAGATTTTCAAACAATACTTTAAATGAAAGGTATTTCACTTAGGAACTTTAGGAACTTTGAATTAGCAAAATAGCATATACAGTTTTCACACAAATGGCAATAAGCTATTTTAAAACTGGATACTGCAATTTTCAACAGTTCCTGGGAGAGGTAAGTGTTTGTTAGTTTTGCAGGTAAGTAAGCCACCTACAGGGTTCAAAGTTGGGTCCAAGGTAGCCCACCGTTGGGGGTTCAGAGCAACCCCAAAGTTACCACACCAGCAGCTCAGGGCCGGTCAGGTGCAGAGGTCAAAGTGGTGCCCAAAACACATAAGCTTCAATGGAGAAGGAGGTGCCCCGGTTCCAGTCAGCCAGCAGGTAAGTACCCGTGTCTTTGGAGGGAAGACCGGGGGGTTTTGTAGGGCACCAGGGGGGACACAAGTCAGCACAAAAAGTACACCCTCAGCGGCACGGGGGTGGTGCAGTGTCCAAACAGGCGTCAGGTTTGCAATGGAGTTCAATGGGAGACCCAGGGGTCTCTTCAGCGAATCAGGCAGGCAAGGGGGGGGCTCCTCGGGGTAGCCACCACCTGGGCAAGGGAGAGGGCCACCTGGGGGTCGCTCCTGCACTGGAGGTCGGATCCTTCAGGTCCTGGGGGCTGCGGGTGCAGTGTCCTTACCAGGCGTCGGGTTCTTAGAAGCAGGCAGTCGCGGTCAGGGGGAGCCTCTGGATTCCCTCTGCTGGTGTCGCTGTGGGGGCTCAGGGGGGGCAACTCTGGCTACTCACAGGCTTGCAGTCGCCGGGGAGTCCTCCCTGTAGTGTTGGTTCTCCACAAGTCGAGCCGGGGGCGTCGGGTGCAGAGAGCAAAGTCTCACGCTTCCGGCGGGAAACGTGTGTTCTTTCAAAGTTGCTTCTTTGTTGCAAAGATGTTTCTTCTTTGGAGCAGAGCCGCTGTCCTCGGGAGTTCTTGGTCCTTTTAGATGCAGGGTAGTCCTCTGAGGCTTCAGAGGTCGCTGGACCCTGTGGAACGCAGCGCTGTTGTAGTTTTTCTTGAAGTGGGGAGACAGGCCGGTAGGGCTGGGGCCAAAGCAGTTGGTGTCTCCGTCTTCTCTGCAGGGCTTTCAGGTCAGCAGTCCTTCTTTGTCTTAGGTTGCAGGAATCAAGTTACCTAGGTTCTGGGAGCCCCTAAATACTCGATTTAGGGGTGTGTTAAGGTCTCGGGGGTTAGTAGCCACTGGCTACTAGCCCTGAGGGTGGCTACACCCTCTTTGTGCCTCCTCCCTGAGGCGAGGGGGGCAAATCTCTAATCCTATTGGGGGAATCCTCCATCTGCAAGCTGGAGGATTTCTAAAAGTCAGAGTCACCTCAGCTCAGGGCACCTTAGGGGCTGTCCTGACTGGCCAGTGACTCCTCCCTGTTTTTCTCATTATCTCCTCTGGCCTTGCCGCCAAAAGTGGGGCCGTGGCCGGAGGGGGCGGGCAACTCCACTAGCTGGAGTGCCCTGGGGTGCTGTAACAAAGGGGGTGAGCCTTTGAGGCTCACCGCCAGGTGTTACAGTTTATGCAGGGGGAGGTGAGAAGCACCTCCACCCAGTACAGGCTTTGTTACTAGCCACAGAGTGACAAAGGCACTCTCCCCTTGTGGCCAGCAACATGTCTGGTGTGTGGCTGGCTGCTAAAACTAGTCAGCCCACACTGGAAGTCGGGTATGGTTTCAGGGGGCATCTCTAAGATGCACTCTGGGGTGTATTTCACAATAAAATGTACACTGGCATCAGTGTGCGTTTATTGTGCTGAGAGGTTTGATACCAAACTTCCCAGTTTTCAGTGTAGCCACTATGGTGCTGTGGAGTTCGTGTATGACAGACTCCCAGACCATATACTCTTATGGCTACCCTGCACTTACAATGTCTAAGGTTTTGCTTAGACACTGTAGGGGCATAGTGCTCATGCACTTATGCCCTCACCTATGGTATAGTGCACCCTGCCTTAGGGCTGTAAGTCCTGCTAGAGGGTTGACTTATCTATGCCTATAGGTAGTGTGAGGTTGGCATGGCACCCTGAGGGGAGTGCCATGTCGACTTAGTCATTTTCTCCCCACCAGCACACACAAGCTGGCAAGCAGTGTGTCTGTGCTGAGTGAGGGGTCTCCAGGGTGGCATAAGACATGCTGCAGCCCTTAGAGACCTTCCCTGGCATCAGGGCCCTTGGTACCAGGGGTACCAGTTACAAGGGACTTACCTGGATGCCAGGGTGTGCCAATTGTGGAAACAAAGGCACAGGTTAGGGAAAGAACACTGGTGCTGGGGCCTGGTTAGCAGGCCTCAGCACACTTTCAAATCATAACCTGGCATCAGCAAATGCAAAAAGTCAGGGGGTAACCATGCCAAGGAGGCATTTCCTTACATCTCCTACATAAGCCACCTAGAGACCTCTGAACATGTACATCATTTGTACCTTTTCCTGAGTAATTGAGAGCTACATCTGGCACACAATACTGTCAAAAGTGCAGTGACATATATGTTGGCAACAGGCATGCTAATCAAATAAACAGCAGCTCAGACACATATCATGATTGACATCAGTGTATATGTGGGTATGCTTTCCTATTCCTAACACCCACTGTTCCATAGCAGCAGATGTTGGCACATGTGCAAAAATCAACTCATACTCCATCTTCAACATTGCATCGGACAAGATGTTGATATCCTAACTCAGATGATGTCATCTCATTGGTCACACATTACATTTTATCATCGCATTGCACACATTAGACCCCCTCACACAAAACCCAGGAATGACACATGTGATGCACAAGGTGATACTTACTGGCTGCATTGGGGTCTTCAAACCGGGACACTTGTCCAGTGGTGTATGGCGGATGCCCACTTGCAATTCAAGACAGGAAAACATAGCTTAGTGAATTTTGGACATTTATTTGCATGAACAACAGTTTCACATTCAACTTGTTAAGCTGAGTAACCAAGTCAACTTAGTGGTAGGTCAGAACAACTGCCAAACATTTATAATCTGTCTGTGAGATGATTGGCCATATAATGGAGACCCTGGCACCACCAAAGCATCAGTTTCCCTACGCTCCTGTGCTGCATTTCACTGCACACCATATGTACATAGATCTGTCATGCAGCTGTTTATTAGCGTTACTCCTCCATGTCCCTATGGGGCAGCATGACACAGTATTCTGCATCCATATGAAATGGTTGTTGCAGTGGCTGTCCCATTGTAATACCCATTGCTTGTAACCCCGCCCCAGATGTTGAAGACATCTTAGTAATTATTAGCGCTAAAAAATCTAACAACTGCCAGGAGTGGTGTGAGCATAGCACAGTGTTGAGGAATGCATTGGTACATCCTTGTTTCCTGTCACTAATATTTGTGTGCCATGTCAAGGCACACACACTAGAGCTAAAATGCCGTGGCAGTTTCTTCATGTTCACGTTGTTGTCCCTTCCTGCACATTAACTAATAACATTATGGATTTCTTGCCAATACTGTGTGGGCAGCCATTGTCACCATAGTAGACCATATATGTCCAGGAAGGTATACCAACCTACGCATATACACTTCCCTCAACACAGAGACACTTGCACTGTGCTCCAAGTATACCTGCATTGGTGCTAACTACTGAGCAATGTGTGAGTGCTGCAGCAGATGCAGGCCTGCCCCATACTGTCTGTAAAACGGGGCGGGCCTGTGGTACAAAATCTGCACATGTGTCAGATTTAATAACATTATGGGATGTATGTGATACACAATATACACAAAGAGGAATGTGCAGGTAGTCTGGACTCGGTGCCTAGCTAAGCTCCTTTAAATGCTGTTAGCCAAACACTCAAAGGGGCAGATTTAAGGAAAGTTGTTCTGCAAGTAGTGCCTCACAACTTTCCTTGTGTCCCTTGGTGCCCCCTTTTCCCCCACCATGTGTGCACCATATGTAATATGCGGCGCACCATGCCGCAGGGTAGGGGGCAATTGCATCATTACATATAAATGCAAAATCTACACTCAGCAGGAGTGGCACAAAAGTTTAGCACTACTCCTGCAGAGTACATAGGGGATCATCATACATAAAGGCATGGCCCCTTTTAATGCCTCCTCTGAACAAGCGTTCAAAGTGTTGGAAAAAATGGCCCTAGGATATATAACATTATTCCCTGCCCCATTTATTTTGCCCCCTTACAGGGGTAGGCTCCTTTCCCATACAGGATGCCTGCGCAGCCATAATGTTGTGCAAACAAACAAAGTGGCGCTATTCATGCATTGCACCACTTTGCTAATATGGCGCAGGGAGAATGGCCCTTCAGCCCTGTCTTAGCATAATTTGTGAATTTTACAATGGCATCACTAAGGTGGCCCACAACAACCTGTCCTGACCCTTGCCAAAACATGCTGCACTCAACTTTATGTCTGCCTGTCATGCACATGCAAATTGGGATGTAGCACTGGAAATGGGGTACTTATCAACTAGTCCACCAATCTGTATCCCCAGGTGATCCAGTAGATCCAGATTTCCTGCTATCAGGTCAGCCCAACAATGCTTCAAATTGTGGTTCCGCGCACTACTCCAAATATTCTGCACAGGTGGTGGAGCACCTTTCCCCACCACAGCTTCCGTGCCTCTGTGGGGTAGCCTTGGATTACATGGCCACCCAAAACTAGCATCATTGTAAGGTAATGCAGCACCAACCAAATGAACCCTCCCAGTTCAACAGCTACCATCTTGGTTGCCCTCCCTTTCCTAGACATTATGCAGTATATACAAACTGCAAATGTACCAACCCCCACAAAATAATTAACAAACTACCCCACCTAACCCCAATTACTTCAACAAACTATGCTAGCCCTGGACAAACACCCCACAATTGAATAGCAAATACAGGAAAAAACACTCCAAAAGACTGAGAAAAAAATACAAAAAGCATACAACAGCAACAGGACACAACACTAAACTCTCAAACAACACTAATCCTCCACCAGCACCAGCTCCACAGACCCTCACACAGTCACAGACAAAAAGACTGTGAAGTGAAAGTGAATGCACTGCATCATGTATGCAGTCAGGAAGTCCTGTTTCATCACTTCCTGGACCTGTGTGTCACGTTTTCTAATATGCATTGTTTTTTTTTTGTTTTATGCATTTTCCCCCATTGAGGCTGACAAGGCCTGTGGACTAGAAATTGACGCACAGGGGCCCTGCGTTAAATTTATGGCATAGCGGAGTATTGGATATTGCCATTTGCATCAAAGTTTTTGACGCATAACGGGAATGTGTGGATTTTGTTGGAAAGGCTGACAGTGCACCCAGATTCACATACCATGTTACAGGGGCTATGCATGTATGTTTTAAGTATGGTATGGCTACCTGTGTGTGCACATTCATACAGATCTTAACGGTAACATCCATATGTGTTACCATTGTGTTTGTATGTGTGTGTGATGCATGCGCTGACTGAAACCGTTTGTATATGTGCATGTGTTGCTAGACTTTGTACACATACATGTTACCACATGTATACTAGGAGTGTACATATGTGATCTAACACGTATATGTGGGTCTACAAAATCGTAATGTCGGATTCCCAAATGTACACATGACTACAACACAGTAGATATGATGGGCTATGTCCAATACACAGTAATGCATGTGATACCCTTAACAAATTGTACTCTGAGGGTGCAGTGGACAACGGCTGGGTTGATTTCACGTTACACCTGGCAATGTGAGTGCATGTGTGTCTACACTGAGGTGTGTTGTTAGGCTCAGGCTTCATGATGCTCTGCTACACATGTGACATGTAGTTCCCCATGCATCTGTGATGCAGGAGATGGTGTACTAACATGTGTCAGTGAAGGTTGGTATGTGCCGGGTGAGTTGGAAGACATGTGTAGTGTCATATGTGAAAAATTTACCACAGTGGTGTATTCATGGGATCGGAAACCTCACATATCTACCTTCCTGCATGGACACATGTTGGACTTCGTTAAATAGCTGTGTAGTCATATTAGTCCCACCTATGTTTCCATACGTTGGAAAACATCCAATGGTCATTTAAGTATGTCAATGATCATGTGATGCTAATGCATTTTTATTAGTGGAAATTTGACTTTTGTGCAGACTCCAACACACAATACCAGGCCTGTGCCATTTAAGTGGTACATGTATGCTGAGATATCAGACATATGTGTACATGCAACAAACTAGGTACTTACACTCAACCACAACATGTTTGTTATGACTGTCACATACAATGACATACAACCGTGTAGCAGTAATGCAGCCAGGCAATGATGGCAGCCTAATGATCCTTTGTACTGTGCAACTATTTATGCCCACATAGACACATGGCCGCATGCTTTGGTGCAGCTTTACAGTGCTCCACTCTGCTCAGTCCCCTGTGCACATGCATCAGGCCCCTGACTGTTCCAAGTGTCAATGTAGCCTCAGAATTGGCAGTGCTTAATTTGTGCTTGTTGTTTCTGGTGCAGAGCACCAGCACTTATTTTTCTGCCTCAAGCATTTACTGCGAGCAAAAGACACGTATTGGATAGAAGGAGGAAGAGAAAAATGAAAAATCATCACAATGAGGGAAAACTGCAGGAGTGATCTGAAGGGGCAGGGAGTGGCTGTAAATGGATTAAAGAGGCTGATATGGCTTCAGGATTACGCTGCCTCAGTATCCAGTTTTTCGCATATCTATTTGCAGCAGCTGCATGTTTAAGAGGAGGGCTTTGAGCACTGGCATACTTTTATTTACAAATTAAGCACTGACCACTGGGTTAGGGGGTGTTGGGCGGGGACCTAGCCTCCTCATGATAGCTCTTCAGCAGAGCAATGTACAGTCCCCTGCAGACTAACACATGTACATTTGTGTAATAGAAGAGAAACCACAGCACATCGCAGGTTCAAAATAGTATCTTTTGATCCTCCATGATAAGTCTGATAGACTTTCAACCAAATATGTCCCCAGCACGTAGATAGCTGAGAAAGATGTTGTCAAGCCAAGACAGTTCTTGTATTCACATACATCAACAGCCGACAGGTGTATCATCAATAATGACTTTCTCAAGGCTGTAAACATAATGTTACATATATAGAATATATCAGTGATATGTTTCCAACTGTCTAACGAATGGTGTTGCGTCTAATAATGAAGTAGTGACATTTCTGCAAACACAAAGGCCCAAAAATAATAGGTGAGGTGAGAAACAAAGTGAGCACACCAAAATGTATGTGTAAACTACAACCTACCAGCACGTATATAAAAAACCCACTGTGTATGTAAGATATGCATAGTGGTGTTTACATGCAGCGAACAGTGATATTGTGTCCCAAGTAGAGAGGTGCAGAACAGGTCACAGATGATTGGTGCTCCTAAAGCCCAAAAGCACAGGTCGAGAAATTGGAGGAAAAACCAGATATCCTATATGAAAATCAAAAGATGAAATAGATGTGTAAAGCGTACCTCTAATGCGTAGATTAATTGACTGGTAGGTTGAAGTTGAGCAAAAAAACGTCAAATTGGACGTTGATCACTATCCTTAATTATTATACACTGGCAGAGCTCCAAATGACTCTAAGAGTATGGTAGAATGTTGGCCAAGAAACTTCCAAGGACCATGATACGTCTGAAACAAGGAAATGAGTGAGGTAATGAAAAATAGCTAAAAGCACTCAATGTACGGTAAAAGGGTAACCATTGCTTATGATGTAGTATAATCAAGAGTCAAAAGAGTGAGAAAAAGGCCGGATTGGTTCAACTGTAATGTTCCTAGAAAAAGAAAACCATGCAGGCTGCAGTTATCCTATTGACTACGCCAGTAAAATAACATGTATGTCGAGGGACCACACAACCTGAAAGGCCGCGCATTTACTATGCTGTAGTGTCGAGACGGATGTGAAAAAGCACAGAAAGCTGCCATTAATCGTAAATAGGTAGCCGCATATTGGAAACATGTATAGTAAGAAAAGCGCACGCGAGACGAATACCAATAAATCAAGGGGAACCACACTAATAGGGAGGCCACGCAAAGTCTCTTTCAGTTACTGAGACAAATATATAAAAGCGTGAAGACCCGCCAAAGGTAATTTGTTGGTAGCAACATGTTGTCTCCCGATACGCAGCTAGTGAGACGTAGAGAAGGTGAAAAACTTACCCTGGGGCTAGTGATAAGCAGGTCCTAACGATGTAGCATCTGTATAGCAGCCTGTGCCCTACTGAGTAGCTGCTGATATAATTGGCACTAGGCAATGGAAATGAAAAGCGGACTCGCAGTGAAATATCGCCTCGTGTCGGCCATATTGAAAGGAATAGAAGGTACATGAAATTAAATTAAACACATTGTGAAAAGACATGTGGATATGGAGAAAGACAAATGAAAGTGAAAAATAGTAAAGCCCACATCACCATTACTGAAATGTGGCCCTAATATCGTGATTAAGTATTCAAAGTAGACTTTCATAGTCCTATATAATAATGGACACATACGTACATGACATAAATAATCCTCCATGATACATCGAATGAGCAATCAATCAGGAGTATCGGACAGTAAGAAAGTTGCTTGAAAGAAGATGAATGAGCCAAAACAGTTCTCATAGTCAAAAACATTGACAGCCACTGATAGTACCATAAATCCCGTTGCAACATGGGTTGATATCAAAGTTTAAATGCACAAATTATAAACAGAAAAAATACAACCTCCTATTGTCAGCGAAAGGAATATAAGCATAGACATATATTTAACTAAACTTCACATATAACATGTAAGTGAACCATAAATAACATCTGTACATGGCACATCTATAGTGCCCTAGGAAATTTAATAAGATCTGTATAATTGCGCGAAAAACTCAAAATAATATGATAACAGACGAACTGGGTGAAATCTAGACCCTATCTAGAAGACGAAGGTTGGGTAACATAATAGTGTGTAGACATCATGATAACTACAAAAAAAAACATGTAAATCCTTATCAGAGTTTAAGCCCTCCTCTACCGCCCGTAGCTTGATGATCCACCTACTTTCTAACTGCCTGAGGCAGAGGGTCTTGTTGCCACCTCTCGGACATCCGCCCAGGGTGGCAATGCCATGTGTTTTGATATCCAACCTTTCTCTGTGAGGATGTTCCAAGTTGTAATGTACAGCAAAAGGGTAATCACTATTGTTGTTTTTTATGGCCCTAATATGCTCTTGTAACCTCTCTTTGAAAGGTCTGATGGTGCTTCCTATGTAAATTCTTTTGCATGTGCAAACGAGACAGTATATGACAAATCTTGTATTACAATTAATGAATTGCTTGATGTGATGTGTTATGCCCATGTTATAACAAAAGGATTTTGTTTTGTCCATGGTAAATTCACATATGTTGCAACGACCACATATGAAAAAACCCTGGGGATGTTGTGGAATCCAACTGTCATTTACGATTGTTGGTAGAAAACTGTGGCACAATTGGTCTCTCAAGGTACGTCCTCTACTGTATATGATTTCTGGTCTGTTCTTAAGACTGCTTTTCAAGATTTCATCCGATAGTAAAATGTGCCAGTTCTTTTTTAAGATCTTGTAGACATCCGAGCTGGCAGAGCTGTATGGTGTAATAAACGATAAACCAGCCCCCTTATCTGACTTCCTGTGAGTTGAATCAGATATTAAGGATGATCTATTAACTGTCTGTATCCTTCTATAGGTATTGTTCCACAGTCTTTTAGAGTAACCTCGATTGAGGAATTGTTGTTCCAATACTTCCAGCTGCTGCAGAAATTCCTGATCTACACAGCAATTACATCTAATCCTGATAGCCTCACCGTAAGGGATAGCTTTGATTTGTGAATGGGGATGAGCACTGGTAGCGTGTAGAACAGAGTTAGAGGCAGTAGGTTTTCTAAACAGTCTGGTGTGGATGTGGTTGCCATTGATGTAGAGAGTCAAGTCAAGGAAGTCTACAGTTGTTGTGCTGGAACAACTGGTGAAAAAAAAATATTGCAACTGTTCATGTTTAGGTGATCAACAAACAGATCAAGAGTGGCAGAGTCACCTGACCAGAATAGAAGAACATCATCAAAGTAACAGCCCCAATACATAATGTGTTGAGTGTGTTCTGGTGGGCATTTTAACCAGATATGTACATTGTTGATCAAATAGCCTGGGATTTTCCTTTTCCTTTGGGGTACTTGATGTCAGGCTTGCCCTGTCATGTACAAAGGATTGTCTACTTGTACATGTAGGACATGTCGCATCATTTGGCATGGTCTGACAGACATTGTAAAACATTCTTTGTAATTTTCATTTGCAGCTGGGTTAGGGCCTGTATCTCTTGTGTAACTTGTAATTTTTGTTTGACCCAGTGGATAGATGTTGTAATCTGTCACTGCCTTCTGTCAGAATAGTATGGTGTAAAAGGGTTTGCACTAATTCAGCATTCCACAATTTATGTCAGAGTCACCATGAGTGCATCTTGTTAGTGAGTGAAATCATCTCAGCGCTCTATTATTTTCTGGCCACATGCAACATATCTGTCTTCTTCTACTGACATACATTTTAGGATGGGTCTGTGACATGTTTGAACATTGATAGAGGTATATTAGTTGGAGTTTCCACCCTTGCAGTGATGTCTGGTGCAATGCGGTGCAGCAGGCGTACAATGGACTCCCGCTTCAGACAGTAGGTTCTGATGACATCTTGTTCCCTGAGCCCAAGGATAGTTATGCGCTCTCAGAATATCCTGTCACTCCTTCTGCACTGCCTTTGTGGCTGCTGTGGTGGTGTTTGGGGTTGCTGTGGTGGTACTAGAGGGACCTGTTGTTGTCACTGTTGTCTGCGCAGTGGGCAACGATGGAGCATTAACAGTTAAATGTAGTCCAGGAGGTGGCCAATGCTCTTCAGTGTGTTTTCCCTGAGTTGTGGTGTGTGAGCCTCATTTTATCGCCTGGTCTGGCAGGCATTACAATTTGACGCAAATTGGGTTTTGCGTCATTTTTTTAGACTGATTCCTTCCTGTGTGTCGTTTTTGAGTCGTGCAGTAAATATGCCGCTAAAGGGCTAGGGTCATTTTTTGGAACGGAATGCATAAATTGCATATCATTGTTGCAGATCAACGTAAGGTAGGTTGGTGTTCCCCAAAAATGACACTAACTCAGATATTTTGACACTAGACGGGTCTGGTGTAAAAATAGAAATATGGCAGTAGGTCTGTGTTGCTTTTGCATCAAAAAATGAGGCAAAGGCGGCGCAAACGTTTCATAATTAGGGACCTATGTGTTACACTGCATTGCACAGCTCTAGTATGCATAACTCCGTATAAGACCATTAAACCTGCTTCTCATATTTGGTGTCACCTGTGCTTTGATGATCCAGAGAGGCTACAAGGGAGACTTTCCAGAGCAGCAGGGCCCTGCTCCACTCTCATGTGCTACAAGGGCTGGCAGCATGTTGAGACCTTTTAATGTTCGCCCATATATAAAGCAGCAGGGAACTGTATCAGGGAGAGACACCAGTACCTGGCACGAGTGGCATTCTCACATAACTCTGGTACTGTATGTACACATGCAAAGAAGTAAATCTGCAGCAGATTTACTACTTTTTGCAGTTCACCACAATGCCCAGTAGGTCATAATTGTGCTCCAGGGGCAGGGATCCAGGTGTACTACTGTGAACGTCATGTGACATCTCCCACAGGACCTATTCCTCTTTGTAGATTTCTACACTGTATAGAACTCCGCACATGGAGAATGCCGCCTCCTGGGCAAATGGATATTTCTGCTTCTCAAGAAAGACGATCCCCTACACCAAACATGGGGTGATTTGTTCCCCTTTCAATCCTGGACTGGGAGTTACCCAAGTGATTGACAGGAGTAAATCTCCAACAATTTCCAGTGTAGGAAAATGTTGGCTTAGAGCCTGGGCAAATCTATAAATACATGTTTGTAGATAGTCCCAAAATGTGAAGTCGAAATGCACCTTTGAAAGACCACGTCTCACCCCTTGAGTGGAATTTATGGCTGAAGTTGTGTCCACACTCATGGCAGAGAAATCTGCATTAGTAAATCAATTTATATCTGCCAGGATTCCTTTGTGAATTCTTGGTTTTCGTACATAGAAGTACTGTTGCCCATGAACATATGTTCATGGACAAAATACCTTTGTGAACAGGCCTGGTAATGTCTGCAGATTGAATATGCTTGAGGGGTTGTTTCACAAATAAGCCTTGATTAAAAGTGCAGGGCTAAATTCCGATCCCTGCCAAAAAGCTTGTTTACAATGACATCCAAATGATGAGTTGTGTGAGAATTATCACACTGTTGTAGTTTTCCCCTGATTCAGTGAGGTCAAACCCTCTGAAATTTATCTGGGGAAAAGGCCTGTAAAAAAAGGCAAAACATGCAGAATTTGGTGAGTTAAATACAGATTCAAAATGCTATGCCTCATTGAAAAGCTCACTCTAGGAGGTACATACTCCAACCTATTCCACCTAACATTTAAACACGGCTATGGTGTGCTCTGGTCTGATCGAAATTCTTTTCAGTAAGGGTCTTTCTCTTACCAGTAGGAGGTAAAGCATTAGAAGTGAAACTTTGAAGCTGCTCATTTGGTTCCGTAAGCTAAACCTTAAACACTCAGGCCTACCCACAGCCCTTTCTTTCTAAGTCTTCCATCATTCTTCTCCAACATACTCTCTTAGCAGTCTAGAGACAGCGTCATGTAATACAGCCCCATAGAAATGGCATTATTCATTTGGTCATGTTTCCAGCATGCATTGCTAAGGCAGCCTCAGGGCCACAGTTTTCATGATATATTTTGGTTCTTTTAGGTTGGAACATTTCAAAAAGGAGTGCGAGAGATTTGCTCCAGGGCACCCTCATCCAAGTGTCATACAAAAACACTATAAATGGTAGGAAGGAGTGTTTTTATTACCCTCTAGTAATGGCTGCAATGTGCAACAGTCTTTTACTACCATCAAGAATTGGCATCTATATCTTAAAATTCAGTAGGCTAGGAAAATAATACTTAATGTGTTTGGTCACTTGCTATTCCCCCTAATAAAAGAGGTCAATGTCTCCTAAGAAGATCAACGAGACACCTCACTGGAGGATTCAGCTGGTATACTGTGGGATTTGTGTAGCGTGTGTCAGTCTTCTCCTCATTGGTGATCTCAGACTGTGAGCCCTACCCTGGAAGAATTTTCCAGGGCATTACATCAGCAGTGTTGCTTGGTGGAGAGGGTCCTTTGCTCCCACGAAGGATAGTTCCATCTCTAATAGGGAAAACTACAGTCAGAGGTATGTGTATCCTTAGGATCAGGTGAACTTCCCTTAATTTCTAAAAAAAAAAAAAGAAGTGTCTACATAGCCAAACGTCCTTTAGCGGTTTGGATGTCAGCTCATACCAAAACATGAAGAGTCACTCTACATGTAAAAAACCTTTGTTTATCATAGTTTGATAGGTTTCAATGCCAGTATGCTGGCAGCTGTGTGCTGAGGACACTGTCTCCAAGAGTACATAGATGCCCTTTGTGTTGCTTCATCGTTTAAAGGTGTTTGGTGAATGTACACCAGGGAGGAAGTGTTATCTTCCCTTTGTCATACATTGCTTAATCACATAACCTTTTGTTCATTCTGATTATGCTTGTTTTGTGGGGCCTGCATTGGGAATCCTTCAACAGCTCTCTTTAAAAGAAACAGAGATTTGTTCTGCCTTTTCTTTTACCTTCTCTTGAGTCACAATCTGAGGCCTTTCTTTCTGTTGAATGTAACTGAAGCAGTCCAAATATAAAAGTCTCAAATCTCAGAAGTGTGCATGGGTGAGACACTGTTTTTGAAATTTCAGAACAAATTTGAAATCCAAAAAGTGAAAATTCCACAGCCACTCCTTGCAAATGGGTATGCAATTTGCAATGCAACCTACGCACTTATAGGACACATCACAATTTGTACACTTGCAGGGCTTTGCAAAACAATCTGCCAAATGCATGTTAATTAGGCAGGTCAAATTTGTGACTCCCTTTGAATGCTCAGGAATGGTGGCCAGCAAGGGACACCACAACACCATCCCTGCAATTGCTTTCCCAATTGAAAAACATGTTTTTTAAAGAAGCCCTTGTCAATAAAAGCCAGGTGGCAATTTTTAAAGAAATGTTTCCCATTTGGGAACATTTGAGGTGGAGCAGTCAGTGGTTCTAGGCTCCAGAGGCAGCCTTACACGGTTCCCATACGGAACGATGTCCCAAGGAAGAAGTTTCTCAGTTGAAAAATTTATCACAACCCACTTTGAGATGACTGATCAATGGTGCCTGGTGCCTCATCAATGATTTGCCGGTGCAAACCATTGATACATTCTATCATGATTCTCACATAAGAAAGGGATGCCCCATCACGAGGGTCTATGGAAAGCTTTTCAACTATGCATAATTTACTAATTTATTCACTTTAGGACAGACATATGATTCTTGTGACAACATATGGCACACGTTCCAGCTGCACAGCACTGCAGAATTGTTCTGCTGTAGATATTCTTTACAAAACAGTTAGTATTCCTCTTCTCAATGTAGTTGTGAGAAAAAAGGTCTGGAAACATTGCAGATAAACATTCTGGATAAAATTTCCAGCATGGAATATAGTCCACTTAGCATGAAAATGATATCACTAGGCAGAGATAAAACTTTGCAGAGGTGAAATAAACTTTACTAAGTATCTGGAGGGTCAAAATAGAGAGCTTTGATAAACTTTGCAGACGAAAAAGATATTTTGGATACCCCTTAAATAAAATAGATGAAAAACAAATGTTTAAAGAGGTTAAATTAACTTTGACAAACAGTGTTTAATCCAATCTTGAAGAATTCCTATGCATTCTTTTATTGCTCCTCAAAGTAATCAACGTTCTGTTATGTACTGTTACCTCCTCCAGTTCTTCATTGCGATTGGTCATTACCAAGTAATTTTCCTTTGAATTTATTTACACAGTATCAGCTCCAATATCTAGGATAAATCTTCACGCACAATTTCAGCCTATGACTGTAACAAGTAGATGTCTCTGAAATCTTCAGGAGCTTTCTGGTCGTCCTAAAACACCTTTCAATCTGCTCTCTCCTTTTCCCCTCCTCTGGCATGGGTCTTTACTATGCTAGATGCTGACTCAGAAACTTGGAATTAATTGGTTGGTCAATTACAATTTGGATCCAATGTTTCATTTGATCACACTTATTTAACCTTTAAATTGTAGTTGTTTTATGACAGCCCTATCTGTGACCTTGTAAAAGGCATTACAAAGTAAGAATTTGTGAAACACTTTCACTGCCTCAGATCTATTATTTAGATTATCTTGGCATTTTCAAGTGCTAGCTTAAAGTGTACCTTGCTATTGCGTTGCACACTTTCTAACCGTCACTTTTCTTTTACCCTTCGGTATTTTGGCCTTTTCAATCCATTATTCACAATACCTTTTTTTTTTTGCAACAGTAATGTAACTTTATTAAATTACTTATTTAACTAACCTGCTAATTCCTTTCACCACAACACAATCTCATCAAAACAGTAAAGACAACTTTACTCATAGAATCAGATCTGTGTACGTTAGCCCTTGCCACTTCTTCTACACCCTCTTTTCTCTGATGTATAGCTGATAGACGCAATGTTATAGTATGAAAAAACAATTTTTTTTAAAGTTATCAAATTACAGAAATGTGCAGGTAGAATCTATTTCCCTTCCCTCATGTAACCTTTGCTGCACAGAAAAATGTATACAATACAAACAAATTATAGTATGGTCAATACACGTAAAAGAAAACTAAATCGAGACTATGCAAATATTAAGTTGAAAAAAGTGATCTAAGACCTCAAATTATTTTTATTCTTTTCTACATTCAAATAAATATATATTTTTTCAGGCTTAGGGCCTGATGTTCAAAAGAGTTTTGTCAGTGAAAACGCCATGATTCAAACTAATGCAGACTTTGTGACTAAGCACCCAAAGTTACAAAGTCACAAAGTGCAAGGGTATTTTGCATGTCGCAAATATCTTTATGATACACAATTTATGTATGTAAGTATGTATTTAGTATTTATAAAGCGCATTCTGGCCGTAGCAACGAAGCGCTGACTATGAGACGAGTAAGTAACTGGTGGCCAAGAAGGACTCAATACAAGATAAGTTTAGCGAGGGAAGAGCCAGGTTTTTACCAACCTCCTGAAGGTCAGGAAATTTTGTTCCTTCCTTATGGACACAGGGAGTGAGTTCCAGTACTTGGCAGCAGCTACCGTAAAAGCTTTGTCACCCCATTTCGCCCTATGAGTATGAGGAACCTGGATCATGAAAGCTCCTGTAGATCTGAGTTGCCGCCTCGTCTATACCAATGTAGTCTCGAGGATAAATATTCAGATCCACCTCCATGCACAGACTTATAGGTTAGACATAAGGTTTTAAATTTGATGCGCTTTGCAACTGGTAGCCAGTGTAATTGTTTCAGACTGCTACTGGCAGAAGCCGAGCAAGGGAGATTTGTTATGAAATGAGCAGCAGTGTTTTGGATCAACTGAAGCTTCTTAGGAGAAAAATTGTCCAGATTGAGGAGCAAGGAATTACAGTGATCCAATTTAGATATTACCAGGGCCAAGATGACTATGACTCTCCACTCCCTCTGTAAGTAGGGAAAAATCTTTTTCAAAATTTTCAAAGTCCAGAAACTGGATTTAGTGATGGAATTTACATGGGATTTAAAGGAAAGAGAATTGTCAAAGATGACGTCCAAATTTCTGGTGGCAGTAATAGGGGCAGGAGGCTCGCCACACTCTACTGGCCACCAGCGTGAGTTCCACAACTCCTTGCCGGAACCAAAGCACAAGATTTCGGTTTTATCACTATTTAACTTTAGCCAATTCAGGCCCATCCACCTATTGACTTCACGCATACAACTTTTAAAACAGTCAGCCACTTGCCCCCAGTTTTTTGAGACTGGAACGATCAGTTGAGTATCATCAGCATAGGAGGTGGGTATAAAACCAAATGAGCGAATTATTCTGGCTAAAGGAGCGACATACAGATTGAATAAGGTGGGGCTGAGTGAGGAGCCTTGAGGGACACCACACGGCAAACAATATGCTGGTGCCCTAAAATCTCCGCAACTCACCGTAATAGATCTGTCTCTTAAAAAAGATTCCAAGATCTTCAATGCAGTATCTCTTATTCCTGCTTGATGGAGACGGGATACCATGATCTGAGGCGAGATGGTGTCAAACACAGCGGATAGGTCCAATAGGACTAATAAGGCTCCATGCCCCTCATCCACCAGTCTACGAATCATGTCAGAGGTGGTAATAAGAGCTGATTCCGTACTATAGGCCTTCCTAAAGCCATGTTGAGAAGAATCTAAGCCTCCTGAATTATAAAGAAAGTTGGCTAATTCATTATTGATGTGCTTTTGAAAGATTTCGACCAGAGTAGGAAGTAGAGAAATAGGCTGTAGATTGCTTGAATCATGTCCAGCTCCATCAGGTTTCTTTTTCAGGAGAACCACTGTCGCTTCCCACCAAGAAGGAGGGAAAACTCCTGTGGTTAGAAGTTCTGCAAAAACCAGGGCAAGGGCAAGGGCTGCTGAGACAAGGTTAGGAACCTGCTTTAAGATATGTGGAGGGCAAGGATCGTTAGGGGAGCCTGATTTGATTCCTAACATCAGCTCTTTAATCTTTTCTGGGAGTAATGCCTGAAAATTGGTTAACAAAGGACAATCTGTGTCTGAAGTGCTAATTGCAGTGTCAGGTAAGCAATCTATCCGTGCAGAATAGTTAAAGCTCAAATGAGTTTGTAGAACTTTACTTTTAAAGAAAGTTGCCACCTTATTGCAGAATTCTTGTGAATTTTCCAACTCCGCAGGGGAGGGAGGCACCGTTAGGGAGCGTAAAACTTTGAAAAGTTCTCTAATATACACTTTGCAAATTAATTTTTCGGAAAAGTGGGCATGAAATTGGCAACCCCTTTCCTAGTGATTCACAGAGGAATGTATGAATGGGTTGAGACCTCAATTGTGATTGTAAAACAATGATTGAATATTGGCTCCCGCAAGAGTTGGTATTCATTGGGAAAGTGGAAACTACCCATGAAGTCCACTGTCTCTCACAAGCCTCCATACTTACTTGCGCAGCACATTCCACAAACAGAATATTCCTCTATTTTTATTAGTGGTACTAGATTCAGCACATTTTATTGAATTATCATTTTTTCATTGTGACAGATTTTGTATCCACCACTGAATAAAAGTGGCAGGTAGAGGTGAAGGGGCATAAGGTTTTTGTAAGGGTTTAAGGATGGGTAAGGGTAAAGGGACGTAAGGGTGTTTTTTAGGGTTCAGGGATTGGTAGAAGTAAATGGTGGTAAGAGGTTTTTAGCATTTAGGTACAGTGTTCCCCTCAGTCACAAACAATAGGTGTTTAACAGGCGTTCCGTCCAAAAAGAAAATTCAAAGCTTAAACTAATGTTATAGTAAGATGAAATGTTCAGTAACTACATAACTTAAACATAGAAATTCACCAGCTATAATACTAGCTATCTCACGTAACATAACCTGTGCCCTAAAGTAACTATAACTCACGTACCTGCAATGCACAGTTTTCTCATCAATAATTTCATTACAAATGTTGCAGTGATATTATCAATGATGTCATAGTGATGTAATATGTGGGGTAGTTGCATGGCGAGGGAGCAAGTTATAGTTACGTTAGGGCACAACTTCTAGTTACTTGAGATAACTATAACTATAACTGGTGAATTTCTGCAGTATTTTCAGTTTAAAATGTTTCTTGTTCCTGAGCCTTTCCCCTAACTATACCATTACTTTACCCTTTGGTTTTTTTTCAGTGAATTTCCAAAGTTTTTTTTTTTTTAAATGTAATATTTTGTTAGCAAATGTAAAGCTCAGTGCCCCTCCCCTGTGATGCACGTCCTGGTTTGTTGTTGGCCACAGAGCCTGGCCTATGGCATTGCCCTGCTTCCAACTCTCCACAGGCAGCAAAACCCACACTGCGGGGTTGGCCACAGGGCCTGGACTGCAGTCAAACCCTGTAGCCAACCCATCTGAAGGCATACATTCCCCTTTCCCCAACCTTAATAGCCCCTGGGGTCCCGATCATGCAGGGCCGTAGTATCCCCCTCCCTGAGCCTTAAAAGGGCCTTGGGATCCCATTCCCTAGTGCTGAATTCTAAGGTCCCCTCCCATAGTGGTACGAGGCACTGAGGACCCCATCCCCTGGGGCCAAATGTAATAAAAAATGGAAGGAGGCTGGGTGGCCCCCTCCCTGAGCCTCATCACGCCCTGGGGACTTCATCTCCTGGGGCCAAATTCTATTAAAAAAGGCCCCCTACCCAGCCTCATTAGGCCCAAGGGACCCCATCCCCCTGGGCCAAAATCACTTAAAAAAGGGAAGGTTGGCCATGGTGCCCAACTACCTGAGCTTCATTGACCCCAGCGGCCCCATTCCCAGGAGTGAAACACAATGAAAAAGGGGAGGGGGGCCTGTAGTCACCACTGTCTGAGCCTTCTTGTACACCAGAGACCCCCATCCCGCGGGCCAGTTTCTAAGGGAAGGAAGGATCACAGCCCCTCTCCCCGAGCCTTAATAAGCCCAGGGTAACCCATCTCCCGGGGTCAAATACAATAAAAAAGAGAAGGGGTTCCATCCTCCCCAAACATTATTAGGCCCCAAACCAATAAAAAAGGGAGGGGGCAGATGGCATCCCCGAGCCTTCACAGGCCCAAGGGACTCCATCCCCTGGATAGTTTTTTATTTAAAAAGGGTGGGAGCCACGTGCCCCTCTCCCTCAAGTCTATTTTATCCCTGGGGACCCCATCTCCCGGGGCCTTCACTAATTTTATGTGGTTCCCACGATGCTCAACCAGGACCCATGAGCCACCATGTTGAGAGCAGCTGGGAGACTCAAGGCTCTCGCAGCCCCAGCTGGGTCCCCACATGGTGCCAGACCTGGCATTGCTCCTGCCCGGAGGGAGCAGCTATCTATGCTTTTTCCCTCTGGGCAAGAGTATTATGTGTTCTGCTTCCCTGCCCACATCACTGGGGCAGGGAAACAGAACACAAGCCTGCTCCTAGCTGGTGAGAGCATTTTTAAATCTTCTGCCAGCTGAGAGAAGAATTAGGGCCTCATTATGAGTTTGCCGGGTGGCAAATGCGCGTAATCAAGCCGGCGGCAATATTGTGGTGCATCTGGTGCACCAGCACCAGTCTCGCTTTTCACTTTCTGCTAAGCAGACAGTGAAAAGTGCAATGGTGCTGGCCATGGGGCCCTTGCACTGCCCATGCCAAGTACATGGGCTGTGCAGGGACCCCCTTGGGGCCCCTGGCACGTCTTCTCCTCCAGCCTTTGCATGGCGGTTCAACTGCAAAAGCTGGTGGAGAGGGGACTCAATGGGATCGACCACCGGCACCGCCAGCCTCTCCTGTGGAGGGAAACTGGTGGTGACAGTGGTCAGACTGTGGTGCTTTTGTCAAGGTCATAATGTCGTGGCCGGACCGGCACTTTGGCGGCGGTCCGTCTGCAACCCTGGCAATCTCATGACCGCCAGGGTCATAATCCCAGCCTTAGTGGTTGCTCTCATTTAGTGGGAGATTTCAAAAGGCTCCCGCCAGACGGAAGCAAGTACATGTTTCCCTGCCTGTGCTAGTGTGGGCAGGAAAACTACTGTGTTCTGGGGGTCGGGTTCTTCAGAACACATTGTCGATGAGCCAGCCCTGGAGGATGGGGCCTTTAGAGGCTCGAGGAGGTGGACCGTGCAGCCCCCTCCCTTTTTTAAAAAGAAATTGGCCCCGATAGGGTGGGGTCTTCTGGCCTTTAAAGGCTTGAGGAGGGGGACCGTGCAGCCTCCCTCCCATTTTTTAAAATTTTGGCCCAGGGGCCTGGGGTCTCTGGGGCCTTTCATGGCAAGGGGAATGGGGCCTCTACTCATGCCTCACTCCCCATTTATTTGAAAAAATGGTGGCCACTATATTTTTTTGTTTTTGCTGTGATCTAGCTGGGGTCCAGCTGGATTCCAGAAACAAAAATGCAGATCTTTTTTATTTTGGTCCAAGGGATCCCTCTAGCTTCCCTCCACAGGCCCAGGGGGGCTGAGTATCCCTACTCTGCCCCTTTGTATTATTTTTTTAACTTCAGGACAGGGGACTTAGGGCCTGATTTAGAGTTTGCTGAGGGATTACTCTGTCACAAACCTGATGGACACCCCGTCTGCCATATTACGATTTACGTAGGCTATTACGGGATTGTAATACTGCAGATGGGATATTCGTCACATTTGTGACAGAGTAACCCTCTCCGCCAAACTCTAAATCAAGCCCTTAGTCCCTGAGTCCTATAATGGCTGCTAGCAACATTTTTCTCATGTTGCTGGCAGCCAATGAGCTCACTCCCATGGAAGTCTGACTCCTGCGTGAACGAATTGGTCCAAGGGAAAAAACTCCCTGGGCTAATCAGAATGCTCTGTTTTTGAACTGGTGTTCCTGCAAGCCTCTCGGGACCCAACCACACAGAAACACACATATTTTTGTACCTTACCTTTTCAAAAGCTACTGAACAGACTTATTCTAAATCAAAAAAATGACAATCTGTATACGAAGATCTAGCTTCCTGCCAAATTTGGTGTAATTCCGTTGAGCAGGTTTTACGGTGGCGCTGTTTAAAGAAATCTATGAAAAATGCATGGGGAAATTTGTTTTTGGACTTTGTACTATCTACCTAGATTTACCTTGTGTTGATGTTATTAATACAATATTATCTCATGGGATATAACTCTTGTACTATAGTGGGTATATACCCTCTCATACAGTAGGAATGCCAGACATGACTTCACAGGGCATGTATGTCAGTTTTAGCTAGGTAGAGGAGGCCCAGAAAGGGCCAGTGTATAAATGGTACTGCTCTTGGTGAAGGGATGAACGAGTTATTAGGGTGCTACTAACTTCATTTCTGAACAAATATACTTTCCTTGGGACAGAGTGGATGTTGGAGAAGCAAAGGAAGACATCCCTATTTAAAGATTAAATAAGTTCTAAGAACCTCTTGCGGGGAATATTTTGAACTACTGTGATTAACTTCACTATCTCTAACACTTGCACCCCACCCCAGACATAATACCAAATACTTTATCCATGGAACACCTGTTCATTTAACATTTTGCCACTTTCTTACCAAGGTTAATAACAGAGCACTCTCCCTGAAATATTTAAATGTCAATGGAATAATAATAAGTTTATTTGATAGTTAATTGAAACCAATCACACAATTAAACATATGGTCCTCAATACTTATAATACCATTTAAATAATAACCTCTTTAAAAGAACATACTTTGTCTCTCTTGGGGTGAAAATTAAAACATTATGGGTACAATCATATATCTTCTCAGCCCCGCAGAGTAAAGAGGTTGACTTACTACAGTTTGCCAGGCTGCACCAATGTTTAAAGGGCATGGATGCGCAGTTAAAGTGCTTGGGGGATGTTATATCGACTAAAATAGTAAAATCCATATTTTGAAAAAAACACTATATAAAACATATTCAAAAATCTGTCCATTCATCCTTTTCTAATGGAAAAAAGTAATTACTTATTTAGCGTCCAAGAAACCAGATATTGATTTACTTCAAGAAACACACCTGTCTGACAAAGAATTAGAAAAGCCCAAGAGAGATTGGGTGGGAAAAGTCATGTTCTCCTTGTGTCACAAGAATAAAGACCATCAACCCAGCTCATTTCTGACACCATACAGGAAAGAGGTGTGGAGATCCTCATATATAAACTGCTGAAGGGGAGGCTATTTAAAGATTTGGACTGATCCAAAAGGAAGATACATTTTCTCAAAACTGGCTGTACAGAAGTCTTCTTTTTTGTTGGATCTAGTTACACCACTGATGATCAAAAAAGTAAATTATTTAAAAAACTAAATCGACGTCTTGAATTTGGACAGACAATGCTCGTAAGAGGCAAAAATTGGAACCTCACCATTGACCCATGCTTAGAAAGATATGGTTGCCAAGATTTCAGAAACACCAATGACAGGTATTATTAAAAATTTGATGCATGATCACTCCCTAATAGATCCTTAGGTCTTGGTGCCTGGATAATCCAAGAGCCAGAGACTGTATGTTTCTATCTTGTCCACGTGGCACAGAGACAAGAGTAGACTATTTCTTTCATAAACAATGGTGAGAATATCTAATCAGGCCCGATTCACCCGATGTTGGACTTCTTAATTTTGATATTACAGTCAATGCTCTGGAAGATGAATGCATTGTATTAATGTAAAGGTTCTGTTATGAACTCGAGGTGGAGTATCCTTCAAGATCAAGGAATATCTGTCTACAGAAGTATTATACGGAAGCAGAGGAGCAGGCAAAGGCATACACCAGAAAGAACAGACACAAACAGGGTAAAGCACAGAAACAGGATAGAGAAAACAAAGTAATGTTAATGTGAACAAAGACGAAATAGAACCAATAATGGACAAAAACACTGAGTTACCACTACGGTTGCTCCCAGGTTAGATTCAGAACTTCTCTCAGCAACAGGGAACGTCAATGTCTCTGTGCAGATTACTCTTACAGATAGTCACCCTGAAAACCCCATTGAATGGAGCAGCAGAAGTGATTCTGTGTCTGGACCCACGGGTGCAAACAAAGATTGTACTCACATACAAGACAAGCCGGGTCCAGCAGGAGACACAGTGGTGATTCATAAGACAATAGAAATGTCACACTACACTGTCACAATTAAGGCATTTAATACTACATGTAATACACAACAAATGATGGAAGGGTAATTGCCTCCTGGAAACCAGTAGCCAAACCCTCTACAGAAAGAATACACATATATTTAGGTGAGGAAAAAATAGCACACTTAGCAGACACAAGAACGCAAGAGTAGTACACAGAGCGTGTGATGGAAAGGAATCTAAATGCTGAAACAAATAATAAATGAGCAGGGTATTTCAGAAACAATTGGAGAACAAATAAGGCAGGACAAGTACAGCTTCTAGGAACTGTAGCAAACAAAAGACTGGAAGTACAAGGAGTCAAAAGATTGCGAGAGAAACACAGAAAAATGTCACACAAGCAAGAAATAGAAGCTAGGAGACTGGGAGAAAATACAAGAGCTATAACAAACAAAAGGATAAGCAAAGGGAATTAAAAAGAGGAATAGAAGATACAAAGTAGGAAAAATTAGAAAGGGAGCATCACTGAGGCTGCACCTGTCTGTAGATAAAAGCAAATAAGGGAGCAAATCAAAAGTAATAAAGGAATGGAGGAAATATGCTTCAAGCTGCAAAGGAACGGGACATAGACTCTGGCTGAAGCAAGGCAGGAACTGTTCTGGAAAACAGATAACAAGAGCTACTATCTTCAGTGCATGAATATGGAGCTTCAGGGAGTGGCAGTTTAACAGCAGTTTCATCAAAAACAAAGTGATGGATGGAATGCTTGAATTAGTCTCAGCTATTAGCATTGCCCACCATGTCACCTCAATTTGGACCCAGCTCTAAACAAATCAGTATTGTCTCTGCTCCAATGGGAAGAATCTGGCCAGAACTGCCAGGCAAGGTCCCCCCTGGACCAGAAAACAAGTAAGCCAGGGCTGTTTTCACCATTATTAGAGCTCATCAGTCAGGTATGGCTTGGTTCCAGTGGCACAGTGAGCAGAGGGCCCACGTCTGTGGGTGCAACCCACAGAGACCAGAGCTATGGCCCCTGTGCCCAATTAATCAGTGGCATTGGGAATGTTGAGGGGTGACAGAGAACTTGGCCATTGTCAGTTGATCGTTGAGGGGAAAACAATGGACAAAGCCTTTTTCCACATGCCACTGACGCTCTGTCTCCCAATTACAGTCCTCTCTGCCAACCTGCCTGAGTTTCAGGTGCCCCAAGCACTCTCTGCCTGCCCAAGGATCAGAAGCAGAGTGCAGGACAAAGGTCTTCACCAACATTTTGGTAATTGTCAGCAGCAAACTGGTCATCATGAGTGAGGCTTTCATCAGACAGCAGACCCCCACCATGAGGAAGAACCCCATTGAGTAAAGAACACATGGTCAAGTCACGCTTCTTCCCCTCTTGCCTGGCAATGTTGCTCCTGCTGATGATTCCGAAATGAATGCATTTTTTAAAGGACAAGGCTGTTAATCTTGTACCCAACACCTAACCTGGAGGTTCAGCGGAACATGCTTCATCTGGATCTCTACTGTATGACCTGACCGGCTTGGGCATCCCTGCAAGGAGACCAAGCTCCTGCCAGCATTGCTGTCTAGGTCATTCAGATACACAAGCCCCCTCATGGGGGCCACCAGCACTCATTTTTAGAAACTGGCACTAATTTTTCCTCATTGAACTTTCACATAGAGGAAGAGAGAGAAAAACACAAAGGGTGGAATGAAAAAAGAAGAGGAAGATTGAAAAACAGTGACAAAGAGAGAAAGCAGTGATGAGAAAAAACAAGCAGGAGTGAGATAAAAGTGCAGGGTGTGCCTGGTGGTGAATAAAACAGGCATGAGGAGGAATCAAGACTCCACAACCTTGATATTCAACACCCCCAATATTTGTAGCCCCAGCCATTGGCTTATAAGCAAAACTTTGGCCCCCTGCACTTATTGATTTACAAATGACCACTGGCTAATGCCATCCACAGAGCTATAGGAACATTGTTGTTTAACCCAATAAGTCTAGGTTCAATGTGCTAACATTTGCAATGTGTTAGTGCGTGTCAGTGTTTGCTTGTGTTAGCACAGAAAAGCCAGACTTACCAGCTTTGCCATTGATTGTTCAGACAAGGTACATAAACATCATTATGTTAGAGATGCCTAGATGAGCGTCTGTGTGCAGGGTGCAACTTCACACCATGTAGTAAGGACTGTGAAAAGGGGGAAAGATGGAAGTGGTAGTGTGTTCCACATTTTTAAGCATTGAATGTTTTTCACTTCTTCTCCAAAGCCACTGAGTAAACGTCAGCTCACTATCAATCAGTGTGTTTAAGGTACTTTCCATAGACAGTGGGCAAATGTCCTGGGGTAGTGGAAGGGACAACATTCTCCTGTTGAGCTACAATGACATTGCAGTGTTGGTGGCTTGTCACATCTCTAGATTCGCAATAACCTCCTATGTGCAGCTGAGGCGCCAAGAGAAGGGCTCAGGGTACGAAATGCAGAAAGAATACAGAATTCTCGGAAGTATGTTTACTTCCTGTTCCTGTCAGCCCGGATGAAACATGTACATTGTTAGGGCTAGCAAAGATGAAGCCAGAAGTAACAGCTGTTTCCTTTGGCTATCTCTAATCTATGTCTCTTAATATGTGGCTGAAAGGCTATCTCTAAGAAAGAATTATGGGCCCCTGCCCTGAAACAAGCGTGATGAAGTAATGAAATATTTTTGACACAAAAGTATTGTAAGGCTAATAGCTAAAACATTAGATGGCGTGTAGACTGGGCATGACTCATAAAAATCCAAGAGGAAGTTCAAGGCAAAAATGGAGAAGTTGCAGTATGCGAAGAACATTGGGGACTGGAGTTAATCACAACCTAACTACCTCACCTTTTGTCCAAATCCTAACTACCTCACCTTTTGTCCAAATTCTTTTGTATGCTGAGAAAATGTTAAAGTATGGACTATTTGGAAGTGCCTTGATTTGAGTTCTATGTGCTATGGAACACTGTTTGAGCATTCAACAAACTACACTTTAGAAAATCTTATGCCGCATCTCTTGGAAAGAGCGAATCTTGTGAAACTCGGGCAGAAGATTCTGTTATCAGCCATGGCGATAGTGGCCTTCCATGGGCAAAGTCGCACGCGAAATCTGATGTACACGAAGCGCTTGCGTAAGGTATCTTTGGTTAATCATTATTGCTGATAACATACATGGTAGACTCAAGGAGGTGGACAAATAACAATCCTTTCTTAAGCTGCCTCCAGATTCGTTACGGACTCCTTTCCACGTCAAAACATCTGGCAGGTCCCTGGACTTCAGAGGTGGGTTAGATTCCTCTACATATTCTTTACATCCGAGGCAATAGTCGGAAAATTGAGATGGAAATGGTGTCTAGTTATCAAAGAAGAGAGGACAGGCGGAAGAGAGTATGATGAAAAATGAATGAAAAGAATATCTTTCTCATTAGTGTACAACCGTGAAACCGACATTTGGCGTGAGGGAGTTTTCAGGAATGAGTGAGGGTTTGCCATACTGTGTGGTGAGCGAGTCAACATTTTCTAGAGTGACTGAGGGATAGTTTGGTGGTGGTTTTACTACAGAGAATAGGTTGCTCTGAAGCAAACAAGGGATGGCATTTTTATACTACTGCCAAGCGATGTTTTTATTACTGCAAACATGGTTTATCTACAGTGATTTAGCTGTGACTTTAACACAGTGATTTAAGATTTTCCTACAGACTTCAAATGCGCATTTTATTGAACTAAAATGAAATGTTATGATCGTAAATGATGGTAATTCTAGATTGACTGTTTTTTTCCAAATTGAATGCTGGGTTTCCACATTGAATTAGGGTATTACTACAGTGAGTGAGGGTTTGTATATAGAGATAAGTGGGCATTTCAGTACAAGTGAGGGTTTTAATGGAGTGATTGAGTATGAAATGCAACACATCAATTGAGTGAAGATTTTACTAAAGCAGTTAAGCAGGAATGTTAATGCAGTGACGATTTTACTACAGAAATTGATTATTTCACTGTAGTCACTGAGTCAGTGTTTTACTACAATGAATGATGGCCTTTTGACAGAGATAGCCATTTGACAAAGGTTGAGTGCGTGAAATAGTACTCTTGTATTAATATGTCTATACTCATAAACGCCTCTGTCAATTGGTCCATGTCGCTAACCCTAAATTAATGTTTATGTTTTGGTGGCTTTCTTTTTCAATGGAAATTCTTTAGGCACACATACAATTATTTTTTCATTCTCATTTATTCTGCCGTGCACGGAGTCACTTCACAGCTTGTGAGTACATGAAGTAGTACTTCGGGTGCACTAATCAGCTTCTTGTGGATATCACTGTGGATTGGTCATTTGGCGTTTTACTGTAGTGATGGTGGTGTTACAGTGAGCGATGATTGCGTTAGTAAGGGTTTTAATGTAATTGTCAGCATTAATCTTGATGAAGCTAAGGAGAAAGAAGAAAGGCATATTAGATGCAGCAAGTTATAAGTGTGTTAATCAACTATCTCATATCAGCATGAAGGATGGTCAATATTTTTATTGGATCTTAACAAGTAGCATCTGCAATGTGACTGAAGCGAACTATTCCATGTGAGCTCAATGAGCACATAAACTTATTACAGGTATCTGCTGAGAAAGCAAAACTTAATATTTCTGAAACAGGATTGAACATCATTTGACACATGCCTCTAAACCAGATTGTGACACAAGCCATAATAGTCCTGTAACAGGTTGTGTATAGTACATTGCACGCAGACAATGAGGTGTGGTTTAGTGGCTAGGGTGCTAGCATTACGCTTGCAGTCATGAACATACAATCCATCTGAATGATTTCACAACATGCAGTGTGATTTGCCCAAGGTTGCACAATTGTGAATGTGGAGAACCAAGTGGCGCTACCTGGAGAGGTCAGTGGCTGAAGGTGCACAATCATGTGTTTTAATCTACTTGCAGATAATCCTCTGGATAAAGAAAAAAGGAAAATCTACAAATAAGTAACAACTGCTAAGGAAGTGGCTGACTTGAACTCCATTACGTGAAACAATGACCGACCGCCCAGGAAACAATTATGTGGTGGCAAGGCCAATTTATTCTGTAAACTCCTTTAATGAAGATCATCCGAAGATGGAAAGAGACCATTTAACCATTTGTGGCCATCTCAAAAGATATTTCAGGTAGGAGAACACGTCTACGTGAATGGTGGTATGTTCACCATTTTGCTGACCATATTCAGATTCATCAACTTTGCTTCATTTCCACTGGTAGCCTGTTATGTTATGTAGTTTTGTAATTTCCTTGATACTTAAAGCGTTTAAAAGAAAGTTAAATCAAAATGTAGGTAGTCATTAAGAAAACATCAGTGCCTAATTTGTAAAAGAATGAGTCCCTTTGCGACACCGCAGCACTTTTTTTGTTTTGATGGAGCGTTGGTGCTAGCAGTGCACTACGCTGCTCCATATTTATCAGCTGATGCATTGGGCCCAATGCATCAGTTTGTAAAGCCCTGCGTCATATTTTACCTGCACTAGGTATAACGTATGCAGGGTGGCATTCCCTTGGAAAAAGCCACATAGAACTGAAGCAGTGAAATTTACAACTTTTCAATGCGTCATTTTATGACTCCACTGCATCAAAATTTTATCGCTTGCTCAGAGCTTGCATAAAATTGATGCAGGGCTTTTTCCTATGAGACTCTCCTCGTATTGCTGGAGTTCTGTTAGTTTAACAACACAACTCCAGGAATGCGTCAGATTAGCACCAACAGGTGCATCAGAAATTCTGACGCATCTGTGAAAGTGTGTGGCATGGAGCTCTGTATTTTAAGGGGATGTGCGGCAGATGCAAGAAATCTGACGCATCGATGCCGATGCATCAGATTCTTGCAAATGAGGCACTGAGTGCACAAAAATATGCTCAGAAGCCTGCGACTGGCTCAATTAAATGTAGGCATGGCCAATACCAAGTCTTCGTAACTTTGAATCCACCCTACGCTGCTTTAATCCATTGCCATACACTCTCTGCCTCTTTATCTCGCCCTTGCAGGTTCCTGCTTTTGCCTTCTGTGAAGATTTTGTCGTCTTTTTGTACCTCGATGTATGCAATTTGTGTGTTTTTTCCTTCTCTTGCTCTCAGCAAATGTCTGATGCAGTAAAATATGTTCCGGGGTAAAAAAAAAACTGCCGGTGGCCCCCACTGTCAACCACCAGCTCAAATTAAGCATTGGCTACTACTAAAACTAAAGCAGCTGTTAAATTAAGATGAAAATTAATATGTAACTTACAGCAACATCTTCAACTAATTACCCCACAAAAAGCTTAAACTACAGTGTGGTATAAATATTGTGAACAATATCAGTTAGATTAATCAGTGATTTAGGTACTCGGGAAAGTGATGTGTGTGCAATCTTCAGGGCAGAGGGTGAAAACTCAGCCTTCTGTTCTTTTGTGAGGACAATAAAATGCTAGTATAGAGTTGGGCAACTGAAAGGTGTCTTTTTATAGCACTATAAGGCAATACAACAGTGCACCACTCATGTGTGTGTGTGTGTGTCTGTTGGTGTGTGTGAGTTGGTGTGTGTGTGTGTGTGTGTGTGTGTATGTATACTTGTGATTATGCAGGTATTCACTGAATGAACGTTTTTAGAGGTATGCTACGGTTCATGTTACTTAAAAGTCACAAGCATTTTTTTTAAGTAAAAGCACAGAAATCCACTGTAAAAAACATTAGTTTCAAGTGGCATTATGCTCAGAATTTCACTTGAAAAGGCACTGAAGGAGCATTAGGATAAGAGATGCAGAGTGAATTATTCCTCTGTGGATTTGTACTGCTCATTCTTTCGGCCATGTGCTTCTCTTTCTCGAGCAGGAGTTTCTGGCAACTGTCATGTGCTAAATGGAGATGATTTTACACTGGCTCAGGTGAAGCTCCGTGGGATGTTTTAGGTGTTTCAGGCTTTGAGAACTGATCTCCTAAAGCACTGTTTCCCTGACTAAATTGAGAATCCAAGATACTGTTGGAGTAGTGTACTTCTTTGACAGTGTTTCACTGGATGTGAGAGGTCAGCTTTCACAGAGCACTATGATGTTCATGAGCGATGTTGAATCGTAGAGTCACTCCTTAACAAACCAGAAGTCACAGAGCTTGGCATCTAAGGTAGCATATGGGGTTTAGAGGCAGGATCAGGTTGAGGTCTCTCCTATCTCCCCTGTGCTTGAAGCAGGATTAAACTAGACCTTGGTGTAATTTTAGAAACAACTAATTGAGCATGCATGACTGGCTGCTGGTGCTGTTGTTTTGCATTTAGCTCTTTGAAACTAGTGATAAATGCCAGAAGTACTTTTGGGTAAATTCCTACCCCAAGAGCACATTGAGAGAGCAGCTGCTCATGCTTCTATTTGTGTTCTGGTACATTGGACTGTTTCTAGGTGCAAAAAGCATCCTTGCCTACATTTAGAACACGAAGGGACATTTTCCCACTAAGAAAATAGCTCTAAATGTAGAATTACTCTTATCTTGTAATTCCGCACACTCTCACAGAATTATTGGGTAATTCCACATGAGTTAACTATACAGAATTATGTGAGTTATGCCTAACACTAGATTAGACCCTCTCCACAAGCCATCTGTTCAGGAAGAGACACTCAGGGCCTCAGAGTACTGATGTGCCACCTTAAGCAACAGCACAAACAATTAGTTAACTTTGAGGCTATATTTGTGGTGAAAGGATAAACCACAGGGTGTTTCAGAGATGTTTACTGCAGTAAAACTTTAAGTTCAGTTTTTAGGTAAGAAAGCAGAGGAGATCTGGGAGTTTATAGCCTACCAGTGGAAAACAGTGAAGTGATCAATGCATTTTTAGGCTTTTGCAGTAATGTTGTCATGCTCAATTGAGGGCAGGCCACACGATTTAGAGAATGAGAAAGTTCAGCCATACTGAGGGTGTTCATTTAATCAGTGTATGTTTCAGAAGAGAGCCTGAAGGACTCGATTGAACACTTCTGGAAGGGGAAAAACTGCTTGGACGCTCACAAAGAGAAAACTAGCTGGCTAGGCGGACTGGGGCACAGTCCTCTCGACACTGCAAGATATAGAACAATATGATATTATCCTATGTTGTGCAGCAAATATTCAAAGATGGACAAGCATTGTTTTCTAGGTGTATGTCTGGTGCATATCTCTAAAAGGAAGCATCTTCAGGCAATGAGGGAAGACTTTGTAAAACGTTGGAACCCATACTAGATTGCAAATCATTTTTAGTTTTCAAAGTTCTTTATTTGGTTATAACATAATTCTACACATCATTCAGGGTACAAGAGAAGTAATAAAAAAGGAACATAATGGCAGTGTTGTCTCCACCTCTGTGCCCAATCACATCCCATCCTTCCCTCTCCTGAAAGCCGAGTATAAAACGTATAATTATTAGTCACAAGTCCTTATGGAGCTTACTATTGTGACACTGCAAACTTAGGTGTGAGTACTACGCTACTCTAAGCCATTGATGACCACGTATGGACTAAAACTAAAACAAAATCTCACAAAACTCAAGTCAATCAGGTTCCAGTTATTCACTTCTGCATGGGTTTGCCATCTAATTGACAGGTACTGCAGTGCCGAACAGGCCTCATGATTGAGCAACATTATTTTCTGGCTGATACAACTGAGTTCTCTCGTTCATCTTGCCCTGTCAATGACAGACTAGTGGAGGTATTTTTGTGGTCTCTTGGTTTAAATTATTGTGAGACTACCTACAATATGTTGATCAATTGATCATGGGTACCCTTGATAGACAGGAAGGTAGAGAAAACAGTAATCGTATGAGCGCAGATCCCTATTGTACTTCAGGAGTGTTTAGAAAGCCACCTCGTAATGTGTTGAATTTGTCTATCTGGGCTTTAATGTGGTAAATCACCTGCTTGTACATTGCCAATATGTACATCTCTTGCCAACAGTATTCTGTCCGGTTTGCTTTTGGATCTCTATAGTCTAAGAATACAGAGTTTGGCAACCGCTAGCAAGGTGGCAACCTGTCTAGTTCTGTGGTGTGTGTCCTTTGGATAGTCATTGTAGCCATGCAGGAGTGCTGGTTGGCTCCTTAGCTATTCTGCTTGGCTCCCATGGATTCGTTCATGATGTCCCATACCTGTCCCAGTAGTACCTTAGATTTGGGCATTCCCAGAGTGACTGTACTAAGTCTCTGTCTGGTGGCTTCCACCCCAAACACACTACTCCTGGTGGTATCCCTGAGTCATTGAGTCGCTGGAGGGGCGAATGCCACATATGTAGTATTTTATAGTATCTCAGTTTCAGGCATGCCTCCCTCAGTGATTTATGTTATATAGCTTTTGCCTCTGCCCATTCTTCATCTGTATTTTCAACTCTCAACTTTTTCAACTCACCATGCTTTTAATAGGCCTGATGTGGGGGCTTAGAATGTGCTGTTTGTAAGGATTATGTAGAGGCCTGTCACTGCACGCTTAAATGTCCTCCATGTACAAAGATTATTAAGTTTAGTGGTCACTTCAGTTTTGATCCAGTTATAGGTAAATAAGTCTTGACCCTGCTCCAGTTGGAACAGTTCAGCCCGAACTGCCAAGCCAGGTCCCCCTGGACCAGAACACAGCAACCCAGGACCAGTTTCACCCTACTTATGGGCTCATCAGCAGGGTACAGCCTGGTCCCAGTGATACAGTGTGCACGGTAACCATACCTGGGCATACTCGTCCCACCTAGGATGACACACTAAAGTATACAAACAAGTGATGGATGGAATGCCCAAATTAATCTCAGCCACTGGTAATTACTCAGGGTTGCATCCCAATCCATCATTGCTTTGCACACCATGTCACCTCAGTTTAGACACAGATGTTTGCAAATAAGTCTTGACCCTGCTCCAATTGGAAGAGTCCAGCCTGAACTGCCAAGTCAGGCCCTTCTTGAACCTTGGCACAGGTTGTCCTGGGACATGTGAGCAGATTTGTTCTATCAGCAGTTTTCAAGTTTCAGTTTGTGTTCAGTGGACAGAAAACACACCAAGACGGCCCATATGATACGGCTAAAAATACAGATAGACATTCTTTTACACAAATTTACAAAACAGAGTAGTTTTTTTCAGATTCTGTATCCTTGGCTGTTTTTAGATTTGGTCATACTTCTCAGTGAGCTTGCTTTGACTATTTCCTTGTGGCTCTCTTGCTTTCTGAAGTCTTTCTTTCTGACTACTCCTTGGGGTGGTTAGTCTCTCTTCATACATAGTAAAATTGCTTTTCTTTGAGTTTTCACGCCATCTGTAAACAATCCTCAAGGGCCTCTTGTGACTTTTTTCTAGTGGGATTTCATCAGCGATAGCCTGCAGTACTTCTCATTGTCCTGTGGAGATGACATTTTGGATAATTGGATAATTTTCAGGTCTTTTAGGTTACTGTTGCACAATAGCATGGGTCATTTATTGTTTAAGTTAATTAAAACCATCACAATTCTTACACTTTCCAAATTCAAATATCCATGTACGAAATTAGAATGTTAATTAAGAAGATTTAATATTAAATGTGATCTTCTAAAATAACACTTAAAATGACTTGGGTTTCGGAATGACAGCGTCTGAATAGCGATAAAATATGCTAACAGCAGCACAGATGTCGACATACATTTTACACATCAATTTGAACAAAAATTACCTGCCGCTGCTATTAAATCAATACTGAGTGCACATCTCTGGAACTCCTACAGCACGGAGGTTACTACCAACTGGCGCTTCACTCAGGATACTGTCACATGCAATTAAATACTTCATCAGTCTTCAGTTGATCTGAGGATCTGATGGATGAATAGCATTAATTATAGCTGACCTATAGCCATTACCACCTCGACTATTAAAAGCTTCTTTCAACTATACAATCCTCAAATGTTTTAATAGGTGGCAGATACAAACTGGGTGTATGATGTCCTCCTTAGCGGCTCCACACAGCCTGCATGATTTTGGGCCAGGATATTTCCACAAAGGCTCGTCAGTCAAAGATGCTAGGACCCCAAAGCGAATAGCCATCAATTTTCATTTTAGATGTGACGAAAAGGTCATGCTTAAGTATGCTGCTGGCTGCAAGTTCTTGTATGTGTGTAGGATCATCCAAGCGTGGGTGCGAGATGCAAATGTTTGCTTATCAACAATGAAAGAGTGGATTTCGCAGCTTTATTCAATGCTGGACAGAATACATGATGAGGTAATTTCGAATTCCACATAGCTGGTGCGCTTGTTCCTTCCAATGCAGAGTACAGATATGCCCTGTAAGATGATTTAAGATACAGGTCCATTGACTGCCATAAGGCATTAGAAAGAGCTTGATCTTAATTTGCTCTTAACTTATGACATGCTTTTATTGCAGAGGACCTGCTCCCCCAGGTTTGATTCACGAGTCCGAACTCCAGTTGGACCTGTGCTGGGGAGGCGCTCAGCAGGAGCCCAAATACACGCTTATACAACCTGATTTGAAGATTATCCAAAAACAGAGCATCCCTTTCAAGCATGGCTGCACTTGAATGGATGACCGATGGCAAATGTTTTGCAGAAATAACCATCATAAGAGGTCTGAATTAAGGCCCAGTCAGTCAGTCAGTCAAAATAACTTTATTCGGCGTGTTGCCATAAAAGTACGCATACATACATAAAAGTAATCATAAAATACAGTACTTATTACATAATTCAAAGGCAAATCTATGGAATCTAAGCTTACCGCCTGTGCTTACTAAATTGGTATAAAATAATAAATACTTATAAAATCGTGTATAACAATAAGACAATATCTAGTTTCTCTTAATAAATAGTCATATTACCAATTCATATCGGTTTCTAATGGTGATAGCGGATTTAATAAAACTAAGAATAGAGCTGCACCTTTGTTTGGATGAGAGGCTTTGAATGCCAGTCAGTCCTTCTTTATAGGAAAAAGTGTGCAAATTGCGCAAAATAGGTAATAGAAAGGTTTTCCTAGGAGCTGAGTAAAGTGTACAAAACAAAATAAAGTGGCAAGTACTTTGTTTTGAAGAATTATCACAAGGGCATGGCGGTAGTGTTTTTTCCCACACGCATTTTGTCGGGAATGCCACTCTATAATGAATCATATTAAATCTAAAAAGTACAAGTAAAGAATATAAAGAAGGGATCGGGAACCAAACAAAATAAGGTTTTAACAAGTCCGATGATGGAATTTGTACATATGAATTAAAAGAGCTCAATTTCTCTGCCACTTGATATCTAAGATTCTTAACATGCTCTTTATGTCGAAGTTTAACAATTTATTTCGCATTGGCGGGCAGAAGCTCTGGTTTAAAATACATAAACTCCAAGTCCAAGTTTCGAAAAGCATTGTGAACTAAATTTAGCCATGGAATTTTGTTACAATTTGTTATGAAATACAATCTTTTACGCAATCGTGTGTTAAAGTAGCAGCCGGATTTGACCATACTTTTATCCATAACAGAAGGGGGGCAATATCTATCAAATCTGTAATATAGCGGATTCCCAACTCCTCATGGCATAAAATATTCGCTATGTTCTTAGGTACCATAAGTAACCGATGAAGGAATTTATTCTCTGCCAGCTGTAAAGTACTTGGACTGGTATATCCCCAAAGGCCACCCCCCGTAACTCGCCGCCGATACACATTTAGAATTGTAAAGCGTGATGATCTGATGGACCGGTCTATGCCCTAATCTACGGGCGAAGCAGAAGATTGCCTCAACATTTCTTTCCAATTGTTGGAACTTAAAGTTCAAATGGAATTTCCATGACAGAGTGGAGCTTAGATACAGGCCTAGATAGCAAAAGTCTTTTATCTTTGTTAAGGTATTCCCCCCCATTGTAAAACATTTGGTGCGGGTATTTTTAGGACCGCAAGTCATGACGTGTGACTTTTTAAAGTTGACTTTCAAATCAAGCTCATGTGTATGTGTTAAAAAAAGATCCAAAAGGGTCTGTAGACCATTGGCCGTACGGGCAATTAAAACGGCGTCATCGGCATATTATAAACTTGGCAGTTGTCTAAAACTCATCCTTGGGAAATCCTTACCATTTTGGACTAAATAACTATACAAGCCATTTATATACAGTAGAAATAAAAAAGGTGCCAAAGTGCAGCCCTGTCTAACACCCCGATTGGAAGCAAGGGGATAAGACCTTTCACCATGTTGTCCAAACTGAATTATAATAGAAAGGTCAGAGTATAAGCGTTTGATCAAATCTAACAAATCTTGCTCAATCCCCATTGTATCCATTATATCCCACAGTTTTGCTCTATTCACCATATCAAATGCACTGGACAGATCTATGAAGGCTAAGTGGATAGGTTCCCTTTTTGCAATAACGTATTTGCTAAGGATAAGATGTAAATTTAGGGCCTGATCCACTGTGCCTAATCCAGGCCTAAACCCATATTGAATTGGCGATAGAATGTTTGTCCCTACAGCCCAATCCTCAAGCCGGGTCAAAATGACACTTCCCAAGATCTTTGCCGTGGAGTCAATAAGAGAGATGGGTCTATAGCAAAGGGGGTCAAGCCTATTACCCTTTTTGAAGATCGGGACGATTATTGCCATTAACCATGAAGAGGGGATAGCACTTTGAATAGCACTGTTCAGAACATTTGTGATTAGTGGAACCCACAGATCAGGTAGAGATTTAAATAAGTCCACCGGTACCCCATCGGGGCCAGGAGCTTTTCTTAGTTTCATTTTAGTTATTGCTGCACTGATCTAGTATGCCTCAAGTGAAATGCCGCTTTTAATTGGAATAAGAGTAGCCAAACATGGGAGGCCACGTGCCTCCCCTCCATACTTGAGATTATTTACGGATTGAAATACAGATGAGAAATGGTCTACCCAAACCCCCTCTGGTATCAGACAGTCATCGTCCCTTTTTACCTTTCCTGAGAAATATGGGTGATTAACCACCTTCCAAAATTGAGAGGGATCCCGTAATTCCGTGGCTGCCATGAGATCTTCCCATGCGCTAGTGCGTATTTCATTTTTTCTTTCTTCAAGGACTGATTTATATCGGCCCCTGGCATGTTTAACTAGATCACTACTGAATGGAATAGTTTTAATGGCTGTCTTTAGATCTCTATGGGCAGCCGTACAGGCCGGATTAAACCACCGTTGAGGTTTTATGCCTTTGGGATATTGGGGACACATCAGTGCCTCCGAAATAGCACAGCTTAAAGACTCAAAAGCAGTTATAAGGTGGACGGAAGTGGATTGCAGGGACAAGCAAGTATTGATGTGGACCTTATTTTGAGTAATAAGGTTCGCATGAAAGGTGTTAGGGTTTACTCTCTCCCACCTCATGCGAGGGCCAGAATTTCTTTTAGAAACCTCTTTCCCTTTATGTACAATCCTGGGTAAAATTACTCTAGTTTTAAAAGATAATTTTATGCTCAAGGGATTATGGTCGCTGGCACAGTGAGATTTAATTTTAAAATCCGCTATTGAACGTGAAAGTGAAGAACTGATAAGAATAAAATCAATAATGCTACCATTCGTACTCCTTGTATAGGTGGGTATTTCTCTTATCCTACTATTTGCCATATCCCTTGCAAAAGCAAGATCAAATTTATAGATAAGGGTATTCAAGGCATTTCCTAAATTAGAGTGAATAAAATGAGTAAGTGACTCTCTGCCTTCTGTAGCAGCACCACATAAGTGAGGTAATTAATACTTACATAGCTGAACATTAAAATCTCCGACCCAGATCATATCAAATTCCCTGTCCTGGAGTTTCCCAGCAGAGTCTAGCAGGTCTGTGAGCTCTTCGAGGCTTCCTGGCAGAGCGGCACTTGGAATGTTATTATAAAAATTTAAAAGTAGGATGTGTTTCCGTCCAGTTATTGATAATAAGACTACTAAGAAAAAAGCAGAAGACCAAATCAATGAAACCTCAATTTTTGAAAGTAGTAATGACACAAGTACCAGAAGGCCACCACTTGCTCTGCCTGCTCTGGATGGAGTAGCTGGCTGAGACACGGAATAGTAGCCATCTAAATAGAAGGGTGCCGTAAGCCAAGTTTCTTGAAAGCAAATGATATCAAATGTAGATATGAACTCCAACCATTCTAAATTTTCAGCTTTAGAACGAAGCCCAGCAATATTCCAACTAATTAAAGATAAAAATGCATTACTTTGCTGGGGCATTATCCCAGACTCCTTAATTATGGCCGTCTCTGTTATGCGATGTGAGAAACTAACTGGCTCATCAGACCCTGTGGGCGATTCCATGGATGTATGCCCTCCCATCAACTCGATTTCCTGTAAACAATCATTTGAGAGCCCCAAACCCTCCAATTGTCAATCAATTGCATCAAGGGAAGAATGATTTTGGATACCCTCAATGTCAGGGGTCGGGTTCTGTAAAAGTGCCTTTATTGAAGTATTTTGACCATGAGAAGCCTCCATAGAAGGAAATGATAAAGTGGGCGAACTGTAGAAAAAGCTTAATGGGTAAACTTTGATCCCACCTTCCCATTTTGCACACAATGGTAAAGACACCAACAAATAATTAACAAAATGAGGATTTGCAAAGTTGATCACTATACAATCGCCTTCATATACTTTTTTAGACAAACTTACCCACTTCACCCTTCTTGCCATAATTATTCTATTATTTAGATCATCTTGGTATCTAAGTTTTTAGCTCATCCAATGTGCACATTTCCTTATTAGCGCATTAGTATCTTCCTTCTGAGTACAATCAAGAGGAGGAACGTTTGCTAAAACTAAAACATATGGCAGGCTATCCGGTTGAAGCTGTAAAACCTCTTTTGTACTGGTAGAGGATCTACATTGAAGAACAGTTTCAGGCTTCAGTAAGGCAGTCGCACCACCGGTCAAAGTGGCCAGAGAATTGGTTAATGAATCATCATAGGAATAGCGAGTGAGTATACAATGGGACGGGAGTTGGTTATAACTCATTACACAATTAGCCTTATGAGAGGCTTTGGGATCAGACACCAATTTCGGAATAGAAGAAGGGGAATTTGTACTAGTTTTTAAAGTGGGCTGCTGAGGCAAATATTTAAGAATAGTTTCTTGTAGCTGCTCAAATTTAGAATTAATTAGTAGTGTTAGTTTCTCCTCTAAGGCCGAAAAAAGGGGTTTGAGGATCGAGTCTAAATTGGTCAAATGACTGTTTCTTAAAATCCTGCATTCTGAGCCTAGTTCACCAAGTGATAGACTTTTCTTTGGGAAAGGCTCGGCCGGGGCATCCAAAGGTGTAGAAATAAATTCCTTGGCCTTCGTTGATTGTTTAAGTAACTTATTACACTTGTGGTGTCCTCCATCTTTCCTTTTTTTTGAAGGAGGGGGAGTGTCAACTAAGTGTTCAGTGTTAGCTGTGTTAAAGGACTGCAAGGAATGCAAAGCATTAGCGTAATCTTCAGGCAGAGGCGATTTAGAATTATGGGGGGCAATTGAAGAGTCTGCAGACTGTATGTGAGTTGTAGGTTCTAGAGAAGTTCTTTGAGTCAAGTTATTAGCCACCCCAATCCTTTCTTCTACTTGGACAATTTCAGTTTCAATTGCCCCAATAACTGAAGATAAATAGCTGGTTATTGATGACAGTACAGGCACAACATGTGCTCCATCTGCCCCAAAGTGTGGTGATCTTCCTTTTACCCATCGCCTTAAAAAAGATTAATGGGGCAGAACACCAATCTAAGCCAGTATAAGTAGTACACAGGGAAGCTATGGCAGTATGAAAAAAGTAAATAAATGAATAAGACTGCTCAGTTAGCAAATCTTACTTAGATGCCGGTTACTTGGGACCTCCTAAGCCATAAAGCCCGGATGGGGGCTATGGAGAAACAATCACAAAGGTTCAAAAAAGAAAAATGCAGTACTTTTTAGAAGTCCAAAGAACCAAATCCTGAGATCCCGAAGAAGTTCTCAGGGGGGTGGCCCAGCCCAGCCTCTGCCGGCCACTGACGGGCGCAGGACGGGCCCGCCCTTGGCCCGGGCACCGCCCATGCGCGTCCCGCGAGGCAGGAGCGCGAGGGAAAGTTTAAAGGGCTCCTGCCCTGTGCAATTCTACTGCCGCCGCCTCCTTCAGCTGAACGCGCTTCCCGCGAGGCGGGAGCGCGAGGGAAAGTTTAAAGGGCTCCTGCCCTGTGCAATTCTACTGCCGCCGCCTCATTCAGCTGAACGCGCTTCAGGTTTTAGGCTAAAGCACAGAATGCTAATATAGATGCATTTCCTTCCTTTGCAATATACTGTTCATGAGCCTTTAAAGTCAACTCGTTATCTATGTACATCCCCAGCTACTTATAACAGTTAACTTCCTCTAAGATGGAATCACCAAGCCTAACCCTTGGAAATGAAGCAGAGTTTCTGCAAATAGACACGGTTTTAGTTTTTCCTGTATTAATTTCCAATTTTTTGAGCCTGGTGTATTCTGTGAGTCCTGTACATAGTCTCTGTAGACACACACTTGTGTGATTAAGTAGAACAATGTCATCTGCATAAGAGAGAGGGGCCAGTCTTAAATGGCCCAGCTGAGGCAAAGGAGAGTTAACCTGGTCAAGTCTGGGGGATAAGTTGGCCACAAATAGATTAAATAAATGCGGGGGTAGCACACACCCTTGGTTTAAACCAACTTAAGTAGGAATTTTTCCAGACAGCCTGATGCCATCTGTCAATCTAATTTGTATAAAAGTGGACAAATAGAACTGCTCCATGGTACGTAAGAGACTTAATGGAAGCCCCCATATTGTTCGCTTTTTCCATAAGATGCCCGATCCACCCAGTCAAATGCCGCTTTGAAGACAATAAAGCATAGATGCAACTTATTTTTTGATCACTTGCATTTGTCAGCAATTAATGCTAATGTTAAGATGTTGGTAGTTCTGACAAAGCCTTTACATAACCCAGTGTGGTTGACAGGAAATAGATCTTTTGATGTTGACCATTCTATCCGCTTGGCTAGAAATAGAGAGGCATCGTACTTGGCTTCCGCATCAATAAAGGCCTCTGCTTTATAGACCACCCTCGGAAGTGAGTCGTTAGTCCATCTCAGCCACTTCAAATTGATACTATAGCAGGAGCCAAAACCAGGCCGCGCAGGTTTATGATGAGAAGGATATAAACATAGCTCCAAGTGCTGTACATGTGATCACTACTTGTAGTATGTTTCACTGTGAATTTCTTCACATATTTTAGTAGAGGGAGTGAGAGAATGGTAAAATCAATTGTTTACCTGATACTTGCGCTATTGTAAGTGTTCCTAGGTGGCCGGTCTTCTTTTGTTCTGCCGTTTATTACTCTCAGACCTAAGTACTCCAGTGAAATAACTAACTCATGACTAGTACGGTCTGTACGTTTATTCAGCTGAGCTGCTTGTGGTGTGACATCCCAAAGGTCGTTCTTGGTTGTCAATAGTTCCTCGTCTGCCAGGGTGGAAATTAAATTGGTATTAAAATCACCAGTTATGATTATTTTCCACCTTGGGTTTGCTAATTTCATCTCCATTACAATGGATATTAGCTTTTTAAACAGCACCCTTTTTCGTTGCAGTATGGTGGGCGTACACATTAGACAAAAGAACTATCTTTGAATAATTGTTGTGACTCAGACTGAATTTTACAATTTGTAAATCTGGTGACGGTGATAGTAATTGCTCTGAGTTTACACCCTAAGCTGTTAATACGTAAACTTCCAAGCCCCCGCATTTGTCTATTAAATCTATGTAGCGTAAATGCTGGTAGCTGGAGAGGATTGATTTGCCAAGTTTCTTGTAGGGCAATTATCACATCAAACGTGCCCCATTCCGGTGGAGGGGCCTCCTTTTACAGAATCTTTTTCAGACCTGATATGTTCCAAGTAAAAATGTTGAGTTATGTCCTCAAAGAAGATTTCACCCTTCTTTGGGGAAGTCACTTGTGCATCGGCAAGTTCAAGACAGATGGTAACCACTGCCACTCATCCTTGTCCTCCCTGTTGTTAAGCCTATTGGACCACCCCCACTGTGCACCACTGAATAAACTGGTTTTGAACCTATTTTGTCAGGTCAGGCAGTAATGGAGGTTAATAAAGGTGAAGGATAGCGAGGCTTTGTGGGTTCCAAAAGCATTATACCCCAGGAGTCAAATTGCTGCCTTGCTTTGAGTATTAAAACTGCTGTCTTTTCGGATCTCAAGATGGACAGTCTGTTCAGGTTAGCAGTTGTCAGATTGGGGAAGGAATTTGACTGTTCATAGGTTAGAAGACTTTAAATGCCTCAACGTAGGTATCGCCTCCAACAACCTTAAGATATTACCTCTATTGAGGATGTCTTGGGGTTCTTGCAAAGTATACTGCAGGGTTAAAACCACATGATGGCTTCCATCTTCCATAATGCGAGTAGATGTTGCCGTAGTAGGAGATCGTGATGTGTCAGAATCTGCCTTATTTGTACTTTGCTCTTTTTCATGCATGGCGGGCTTATCACAAAGGTGCAAAGCCATAGTTGTAGCATAAGCCATGGCAGGTTGGCTTGTAGATGTTTGCCCTTTCATGAGGACAGATCTTCTTCCGCTCTTTGATGTTATGCTTAATAATGCACCACAGTTTGGTGAGCTTTGGAAGTATCACATGGGCTTTTTTTCTACTTGAAGTTGAACCCCTTCTAATTATTGCATCAGAGTGTAAGCATGGGAAGGCATACACTGTGTCGTAGCTATTGAGTCCTGTTGTGGGCTGGGCTGTGTACAAACTTTCTTCAGCCTGTCCCTTGCAATGTCCGCTGATTACATTGAATTCAAAGTGGCCAAGGAATCCCAAGATATGCCAAGATCTACACGCTCCGCATGTCCAGTGTGGTTTTATGTTGAGTTTCTGAGTAATTGCAGTATCAAGATGTTGCTGATCCCGTGTTAGCTCAAAAATAAGATATAATTGCTTATTTTGAGTTGTTGATACCGGAGGAAGGGGATTTTTCCTTGCTTTTCTTGCTAATTTATTCTGTCTTTTACTTAATACTAGGGTCATTGGTTCCTGATCCTTCAGCTCTACTGAATGCAATGCATCCGGAGGGTGAGATAAGTGCTCAATTGGATCCCGGCCCTCTGTTGTATTCACTCATGCTGCAGTGCACCCACTGCCTGCGACTTGATGGATACTCCAATAATTTTATCTGTTGCGCCTTCAGCCTCTGACAGTTTGTCTGCAGTTGTATATGCATAGCTTTGATCCAACTTGGATTGCTTAACCTGCTTATTCATTTGAATGAAGACTTGGCCCAGCTTAAGTTGCTTAGCCTGTTTGCTTGTTTTAATGTTTACCAAACACTGGTTCTGTCTCTTCTGTCTGGTAATCTGATTTTGGATACATTCTGTGGGAGGGCTTCCATTTTTTATTCCCACCTCACAATTTCTGTGTTCATTTAAAAATGCTAGTGAGGATGGCTGGAATGAAGTTTGGCTTCAAAGGATTCCTGTCTTGGTCTTCTAATATGAAGTCCGTCAGTTTCTCCATTTTACCATAAATTGCAACAATGTGGGCTGTTATAACACTCATAAGGTCAATTTGAAGATCAAGTTTAATTTCTTGTTAAAAGCTGTAATCGTTGTATGAAGTGATAACGTGTCCAGCCCTTATAAATTACCTGTACCTGGACACGTTGGAGGTCGGTGAACCTTTTAGCCGAGTTGGGCTCTCCTCATCCTCGAATAGTCGGGTTACTTAAATCAATAATCAATAACTGTTGTACGCGATAGCCAATACTCAATTAATAGATCGAAATAACACATTAGTAATCAGTAACAGTTGGCATTTCGACGCGCCATGACCTTTCAGTCATGAATAACCACACCAGTTTATTAAAAGTTAGTGAATTTATTTCCCTATATTAACAAAGCTATCACAATGTATATAAGTCTCAAAACCACATGATATATGTATACAAACATTACTAACTGTCCATAGCGGCGGGAGAAACGCAATCTACGCAAAATCTGAATAATGATACATTCAGTTATGGCAATACAAATCACTAATATAAGCAACTGAATTTGACTAATTTCATACATCGGTCAGCATGACAAGATTTCAATTCAACATGGTGCATCAAGTGCATACCTCGACTAACCTCTAATTAGCATTGGCATGTGGGGCTTCATGCAAAACTAATTTAGTCAACACAAATTTGGAAAACTTCTAACTTGGGCCCTATCAAAATAGCAGTTGGTACCTAAAGGGAAAAACACAATGCATAATACAATTATCCTTTCATATTTACCAATTACAATCAGCATTCAAGAAAGTCTTCATCCTTCAGGTACCGGTTCGATCAGCATGAGGCAGAATTTCAAGGGGGCAAAGTTAAGGGCAAGTTTCCTTGCAGCAGCAAGGAGGTTGGGCAAAGTTACTGCATGGGCAAGACGGGGCAAATTAAAGTTAAAGTCTCTAGGGTGAGAATTCTCAAAGTCTCTTTCTCTGTGATAGAGAAAAGGGCATCAAGATGTCGTCTAAGATGGCGTCTGGTATTTGGCTTCAAAGATGGCATCAAGGAAAATGGCTGACTTCTCTTTATCCAGTGGGTTTAAGTAAGAAATATTCCAAATTCTGCAGGGTCTTCCATTGGAGGGTTCATAGGGTGGCTTCAAATTGACCAATGAAAAATGTCTTTCTACTAGTACATTTATACATACATTGTCCTTGGAGCCTTGGAACACAAGTTGCAACATGGCTTGCCAATTATTTTGGTATCTGTACCCTCATTGTCCGCATCTGCAGAGACTGACCTTGCTTCAAAGGGGATGAAACTGGCCTAGTACGAAACCTTGGAGATAAGTGTATTAGTCATCTCTGCTGGAAAAATACAACTTTAAGCAAGAATATATGTTTCATTAGTTCAAGGAAAAGCCACGCAGTTCAAATTTGAGACCAGGCAACTAGGCCAAAGCCTCTACTAAATTTAAGCTAAGCATAAAAAAGTTCAACAAGAAATCATGGCACACATTTGCAATTATGACGGATTACTACATTTTTCAATTCTTCATGATTAATAAAGCACGTTTATAATATTGGCAAACTACTGCGAGGGCACAATTTCCTTCGTGCATTATTTTCTTTACTAAAATTACACTACATTATACGATTTTTTTGGTTACATGATATATGAATATATGTTGGACCCTCTTTTTCTGCGTCATCATGAAGTACACTTAACAAGGAGGCATAATATTATGAGATGTTTGAAGCCTCTGTAATGGGCTTTGGGGTGACTCAGACAATTGGTTGATCCTGAGCCAGGCTAGTAAATTATTGTCTTAATACCTTACAAGCAAGACCAGGGTCAGCAGGCAAATCCAGATCCAAAGTGCTCGAGATCTCTAATGGTGACAATATGCACCCTTCCCTCATGTTGGGCCGACTGATTGTTTTAGCCTCTAATGCATCTAATAACTCACTATTATTTATTAATGAAATAGAAAGAAGCCACAAGTTATTGGATACCTCCCTGGATTTAGATGCGCTGTTATTGCCATTGTTGTTACTGGTTACTCCTTGTTTGCCAGATATTGGTGTTGAGTAAAACTGATTGCATGTATGAACTTGAGCCTTAATGGTAATTAAATTGCCTGTTGACTGCCAAGAACCTGTAGCAGCACTGGTATGACTGAGTACTACATCTGTGTTTAAACTGGTATCCAGAACTGGACAGCTTGCTGTTGTAATGTTTTTATGTGGTGAAAGAGGAATCGGTAGCCCTGTGATGGTGGCAGTAGTTGAATAAATGGCTGCTGTAGGATCCTTTAAGAAGGTAAATTGTGGCATTGCAAGCTGGTGCTCCGAAAGTAGTTGGCGGCATTTGGGTTGGCAAAATCGGAGGGGTGGCCTGTGTTGAGACTGCTGTCTCCAAATTTACATGCGCTCCCTCCAGAATTCTATTTCTGGTTGTCTTTCACTGGTTTCGGTTACTGTACAAAGGTAATTGCCTAGATTTGCCAGATCTCATCGTGTTTGCAGTTGGTTCACAAGTGTGCCGGATGTAGGCGGTGAACCTAGTTCCCAAGTAACCGGAAGGCCGGAGATCTAAGAGAACTGTTAGAGCTACTCAGTGGTGCGCCGCCACACTCCTCCTGCAAACAGGTCACTAAATGGATAGGTGGATATCTGCCCTTGTGAAGATTACAGGTTGCCACTTCTAGGAGGAGGGACCGAGCATGCACACTCCCACACCGAAAAACTCTGTGTAAACCTCCTTAATTGTAGTAAATCCTGCAGGGTTTGTTATGCGGCATTGTGGTGTGATGCAATTAACAAGTCACAGTTCTTATTTCACAGTCTACTGAGCCGAGCATGGGAGCATGGGGAGGCGCAAGTCACACCAGGAACTAAACTGACCACTCCGGCACCACCCTAGCTCGACCTTAGTGGTTCAGTCCTCATGCCACACCATGCTACAGCTACCTCCTTGCTCACTGATGCACGTTGCGGCCCCTGCTTACTTGTTGTTTTGCTCTTAGGTCTTCTCCTTACTTGCTTGGTTGTTTACATCTGACTCGCAGCTCCCAAGTTCTGAATTTTGAAGCCTACTAACTTCCTGGCCTTCTAGCGCCTTCTGCCCCCTTTGCCGCCTTCTGCCACACCGTGCTTTCTCACCAGCTCAACCAGTCACTAGCCACCAATGTTCAAATGGGGGCAGCTGAGCGGTAAAACAGCAGGACAGTAGGACTCCAATGAGCCACTCCCGTCACTGTTTAGCCTGTTTTGTATGCACTATCCATTAACTGTGGTAAAAGGTCTGCTAAATTTGGGAAAGATGAAGCACCCGGGGACTGAGGGGCATGCAGCGAGAGGTAAACCTCTGGATAGGTACTCCACCAATGGTCCCCATGTTTATTCAAAGTTTTTGTGTTTATCCAGAAGGATATCAGCCATCCTCTTCATAGTGACTGCTTGCCAGAGTCGTGCATGCCACTGGGACTGGGAGACTGGGAGGGTGCATTTTTTTACTTCCATGCCGCTGCAAGTTTAAGATTGGTAGCCCCCAAACCCAGCCACATTATTATTGCTCTGTCACTAGCTGTTTGGTATTTAAGGGAATCGTCGCACATCCCCAATAAAGTAAAACCCGGGGTGTGTGGGACCAGGGTCTCCCAGAATTTCTTTTGTCTGGGTGAAAATTTCAGCCCAGAAAGGGTAGATTGGGCAGTCCAACCAGACGTGACGGTAGTTGCCCACAAGGCCACATCCCTCCAGCAAAGATCGGACGTGTCGGGGAAAATAGTTTTGAGCTTAGTGGGGTAAAGGTACCAATCTTAGAGCAATTTGTAATGTGCCTCCCTCATACCCATCGAGTGAATAAATCTGGTCATTTCTCTCCATAGCATTTGCCACTTTGCCTCAGGGAGACTCCCTCCTAGGACCTGTTTCCAAAAGGTGACATGGTAAAGTTGCAGAGAAATCATGGTGGAGAGCAATAAAGGGTAGTGGAACGAGATGCCTCCTCCAGCTCCCTTCGTTTTTCTTACAAATTGCTCAATAGGTGTAAGTTATCTAGTGGCCACCTCTCTTAGTTCAATGTGTAGTACCCAATGTTTTAATTGTGTGTAGTGATAGCGTTCTGTGTCAGGGAGATTGAAATCCTGCTGGCAATTCTCAACTGTTACTATGTCCCATCTGTGGAAGTGGTCGGAGAGAGTGAGGCATCTCCCTTCCCTCCAGAAATCAAAAGGTCCGGGTTTGATTGAGGTCAGGAATACCAGGTTATAGTAAATTGGGATGTATGGAGATGTGAAAGTGGTCCACCCTCCTATGCAAGTGAGTTTGTCACATACTTTAAAGGTGTTTTTAAAGGTGTTTTGTGTTAGAGTGCTGAGGTAGGTATTGGGGGGGTGATTCATTTTTGGTTTCCAGATTAAATTTCAAATATTTATGTTTGTATGTTTTAATTTTTTTATGCTTCTACAGCGCGTTCAGACAAGGGTTATCGAAGTGCTAAGCAAAGTGAGAGAAACACACACAATCCACACACCAATGTGAAGTAGTTTTAAGGTGCTTGTGAAACAAAAGAAGTGAATTGATTCCTCTAATCTGGGCAGGTAAACAATTCCAGACCTTAGCCGCAGCCACCGAAAAGGCCCGATCACCCCATTTTACTTTTTTACAACAAGATACCTGGGCCAACCTGAGGTCCGCAGACGTTAAAAAGGGTGACATGGTGAGAACCACTGAAGCACTCCTTGCAGATATCCAGACCCCTGAGAATGGAGGGATTTGCGGGTCAGACTCACAGCTTTAAAGGAGTTTTAAAGGAAATACATTTCCTAACAGGGAGCTAATGCAGCTTCCTGAGACCCTCCCTAACTGAGGAAAACTTTCGCGGCCCAAGTGCCAGATGGGCAGCCGCATTCTACCACAATATATCTACTGGCTATTGCCCTATCCACATGGAGACAGTGCTTGTCAGATTCTCTTTGTGACCACTCAGAGATCACTCAAAGTTGGGCTGCCTTATAATATAAATGTAGGTCTGGCAGCACTAGGCTGTCTGCTTGTCCCAGGAGTCTTAGGACCTTGTATGGAAGTCATCCTTGCCATGTAAAGCAAAATAATAATGAATGCAGAGAGGGTAGGAAATTGCATTCTAGTTCGATAGGGAGTCCTTGGAACAAGTATAGTAACTTAAGTAGTACCACCATTTTGATGGCTTGAATCCGTCCTAGCCATGACATGTTTAGGAGGGGCCATCACTTGAGCTTGGCTTTTAGGTTTTTGGAAGAGGGGGATAATTAGATTTAAAGAGATCTGTGATCTTTAGCGTTATCTTGATGCCTAGATAAGTTATGTCCTTTTTGGCCCATTTAATTGGCACCATTTGTCTCAGTTGTTCCATGTCTGGCACTTAGAGGGTCAAGTTTAACAGGAACAATTTTCTTAAATTGATTAAAAAGCCTACCACACTTTCATATAGCTGGAGTTCCATTTGTAGCATTGCGAGGGAAGTCTGGGGGTGTGTAAGTGATAACAGGACATCATCCACAAAGAGGGACATTTTGTGTGCTAAGGAACCAAATGTGAGGCTGTGAATTGTGGGGGTCAATCAAATTTTAGCCACTAGAGGTTCTATGCTTAGGGCAAATAAAATTGGAGAGAAGAGGCACCCAAGCTGTGCTCCCCTACCCAATTTAAAGGGAGCTGAACTCACCCCATTTACCAGTTCTTTGGACCTTGGTTGGGCCTAGTTTGCTTACACCATAGCTATGAACTGGTTGCAGAAACCAAAGCGTCTAATCGTATGGAACAGAAAGGCCTAATCAACACGGTTGAATGCTTTCTCGGTATCTAACACAAGTAGAACTGCCGGAATGCGTTTCTTGTCAGATTTTTGACCAAGTGTATCACCCTACATAGGTTATCATGCATTTGTCTACCATTAATGAAGCCGGATTGATAAGGTGGATCAATTCAGGTATTATATATTCTAGTCTAGTGGCCAGGATTTTAGAGTAGAGTTTGGCATCTAGGTTGAGGAGGATTATTGGCCGATAGTAGCAACAGAAGCTTAGGTCCTTTCCTGTTTTTGCGAGGACTGTCACTAAAGCCTCACTCATAGATTGGGTGACTGCCTTGGTTTCAGGCATGTGGTTAAACAGTGCTGTCAGATGGGGACCAATTTGGCACTAAAGTTTTCACAAAATTGAGCTGTCAGCCCATCAGGACCTGGTGATTTATGTAGTTTCAGGGCGTTAATTGCTGCCTGGACTGCCTCATCCTTCAGTGGACCCTCTAAAATGTTGCTTTGGGCTTCTGTTACCTGCGAACGCTCAACACCTGCCAAATAATTTAGCTGTGTCTCCTCAAGCACTGGCTCTACTGCGTAAAGCTGACCATAACATTGCCTGAATGCCTTGCTTTCTCTTTCTCCATGACTGCCGGATGACCTGCTTCTCTAGAAATATTCCCTATGTATTCTTTCTCTTGCCTAACCAGCTAACGTGCTAGGTGGGAACCTATTATGTTGCCCTGCTCATAAGTTGCATGCTTAAGATCTAAGAGTGTAAGTTCTAGTCTATTAGTGTGTATTGTAAGTTTGCCCCTGAGGGCTGTTACTTTGTGTTGCTGGGTTTCATTTGTGAGCTGTCTATGTTTTCTGCAGGTCAGCCTCTAATGTCAGCCTGTCATGAGTCCTTTGTTTATTGAGGGTAGATAGAAGTGCTATGCATTTTCCCCTAATTACTGCTTTGAAAGTATTCAAGTTGTTTGATAGATTAGTATCCTTCAGGCCATTTAGTTGGAAAAACTCTGTAATGGTTTGCGGATTTCATCATATTAGAGCTGGTCTCTGGTGAAGGCCCCTGGAAAAAACACTGGTGATATTTAGAAGTTGGAATGACCCATTCAAGCATCAGTATCACTGGGGCATGGTCTGAAAAGGTGATGGGATGGAAGGAGACTGCTTGTAGTGCATATGCAAGGGATTAGCTGATAAAAATGTAGCCCAGTCTTGAGTAGATATTGTGAAAATGTGAGAAGAACATGTAGTCCCTGGTTGTAGGATGTAAAGCTCTCCAAGCATCTATTAACGCTAGGGAGTGGATGGCTTGTTTCACGGATTTTGGAAAGTTCCCCGTTAGGGTTCTATGTGGATGTGTACTGTACATGTCAGGATCCCAAGTAAGATTGAAGTCTCCCATCATGATGATCTCGTCCTCTGCAAAGCTTCCCAGGAATGTCATCAGTGTGAGTAGAAAGCATGCTTGATTTGTGGTGGGTGCACAGATAGAAGCAAATATGCACTTGTGGCCCGCCAGGTATCCTTTAACCAGGACTATTCTACCTTCTTTGTCTTTTTTGCTAAGTTCTGGGTGGAAATTTAGGGAAGAGTGACAAAACTGTGCTACTCTATTATGTTTGGTGGTCGCTGAGGGCTTAAACATTACAGGGTAAGTTTTGTGGTGTAGCACATAGTCCTCATCCCTTTTTAGGTGTATCTCCTGTAGTACTATCACATCGTGTCTTTCGTCAAGTAAATATTTCCACATCTTGTGACGCTCAGCATGCGGGGTGAACCCTTTGTTGTTCCACGTAAGAATGGTCAACACCATGCCAATACTTCCGGGTGATCTCTATCAACCTACCCATTAGGACCTGGGGGACGTGCCCCCTCCGTCCATCAATCCCAGTCCAACTCCACAGTTCCCCGTTCCCCATCTCCATTTGTTCCTCTCACTCATGCACCAAAAGAAAACAGTAATAAAATCTCTTTAATAAAAAGTAAAATGATAGAAGTTCTTCAACTTGGAGAGTGTACTGTTGTGAAACACATCTAGCGAGGCACTTAGATCAAAACCTGTAAGTGCATTCTATGAAAAGCATGCTGTTTTCAAAGCAAACTGACCTTGCCATGAGTGAGAAGTGCTACTAACTACATCTTCCTCCAAAACTATCTTGCCAACTACTACATCTAAAGCCCCCCACCACTTGCTTGTTCATACCAGGCCTGCTGACCAGAGGTCGTTCCCGGATGTTGACCCTCATGGTTCATATAGCAGAATTCCTGTTAGGCTAGACCACTGTATTCACTAGTTCATCGCTTTCTCTGGTTTCTTGGTTGTTGTTGTGTCAGCCAATTGTCCTAGTTCGGTGTTAGCAGTGGCGCTTGTGGATGGCCCTTCTACTGTTCCTATAGATCTCTCAGATCTCAGGTTCTCTGGAACTGGCACTTGGATTCCCAAAAGGGGTGCTGCATTTTCTGCCTTTGTGAAGTGGTGGGTTTTATTTTGGTAGTCGAACACGAGACTGAATGGGAAAGTCCGACCATACCTGAAGCATTTGCTTCAAATCTTTTCCTTGACTGGGTGGAACTGTATTCGGCGGACCAGGGTCGTTGTTGCGATGTCCTGAAAAATGGAGCACATAGCTCCTTGGAAATAGACCTCTTCTGTTTTCCTAGCTGCTTGCAAAATGGCATCTTTTTCTTTAACAAAATGGAGTTTTGCCAAAAATTCTCAGAGTTGTTTCCCCCATCTAGATGGGAGAGGGCCCACTCGATGAACTCTATCCAGTTTGATTTTCGTTTGCTCATGTCCTAGTACTTCAGGAAAGAGTCCTATGATGAATGTCTCCAAGTCGGGCCCTCGGCTCCCTCCTCCAGGTTGCAAATGCAGATATTAACTCTGTGTGATCTATTTTCCAAATCTTCACATTTCAATAAGAAAAATTACAGCTGTGTTGAGATATTAGAAGTCAATCCCTCCACCTGTTCCAATGTTTGTTCTATTTCTCTCACCTGAGCCTCCAAGTTCAATGTTCTACCGCTCACTGAATCCACATCCTGCTGCAAGGAGGATAGCTTGTCATTAATTTCCTGTTTGAGAGTGACCAGGGAGGCATTTAGATCTGCCTTCAAATCCTCACAAAGTTCCCTCTTCAAGTCTCGCAGTGAGGAGAGAAGATCATCTTTAGTGAAGGTCATGTCTGCTAGTTGCCTGACCTCTGAAGGTTTGCGTCCAGTCTCTGTAGATGTGAAGTAGCCAGCCTTATTAGGTCTAGTTAGCTCTAACATCTGCACTTGCTTTATTAGCTCTAACATCTGCTTTTTGTGATTTAAGGGGCATATTTAAGAAAAGTAGTGCTGCAACCAGTGCAGCGCAACTTTCCTTGCGCCCCTTAGCGCCCCCCCTACTGCCACCATGTGTGCACTGTATCTAAGACACAGCGCACCATGGCGCAGGGTAGGGGGCAATAGCATAATTTTTATTGACGCTATTGATGTACTCTGCAGGAGTAGCTCCGAAACATTGGTGCTACTCCTGCAGAGTAAATAGGGTCCTATTATAAATAATGGAAGCCCCTTTTAACCCCTGCTCTGAGCAGGGGTTAAAAGTGCCGTACAAAATGACGCAGGGAAATCTCTTACATTTTCTTGCGCCATTTATTTCCCCCCGTTAGCGGGGGAACACCCACTTTGCATACATTATGCCTGGCACAGGCATAATGTAGCGCAAAGGATTACAAAGTGGCGCAATGCATGCATTGTGCCACTTTCTAAATATGGCGCAAGGTTTTTGGCCTCGGTGGGCCACATTAATGTAAAAAAATGACACTAATGTGGTGCAAGGTGGCACTAGGGGCTTACAAATATGCCCCTAAGTTTGTGAGAAGAGTCGTTAGTTCTAGTAGCTACTGCGGTCTGTTCCCATTAGGCCGAACACAAAATTCTCACTTGAGTTTGCATACCTCTCAGTCTCCGAATGCTATTTGTACCAAGGGGGACATCTCCTCTCCCCATTCCCGGACTGTAGCAAGCACTATTTCTCTTGGTTGTCATCGGACGCCTTACAGTATCACGTATCCTAAATGTCTGTTGTTATTTTTCAGGCTTTCGTATGGACCCCTCCTCTCCTGCTTCCTTCCTTGAATCAGTGGCAAAGCATTGCCATTGTTGCCCTCTACATAGATCATGGGAGATGTAGATGGAGCCTGCTCCCCTGCTGCAGGTCTTATGAGGTGGTTCAGTGAATGGGGCCCTCCTGCTCTTACAGATGCACTGAATAAACTTTGTAGTCTTGGCGCTAGCACGTAAAATTCAAAGCATGCATTCAATCTGGGGGTTCTGGAGTGGGCATGTAATCCCTGTCATTGTAGAGTCTTTCAGTTTTGCTGTTCTCTGGTGCACCAAGGATGGTGCTTCCTTCAACCTTGTGTTGTAGCCACCATCTTAAAGTCATGCACAGTGGCCTGCTTGGGAGTTATTACATGTCTCAGGGCTCTGAGTCATTCTGGAAACTCTCAGGGAGCTGTGGTTTTATCGTCAGCAGGTGCTGAACTGGACAAGATAGATGGAATTCCTGCAGTCCCTCCCACACCCCCATTGATAAGCCTGCCAAGCGCGTCCCTCTATAGCGGCTCAAGTTCCTTCTGCTGGAGTTGAATGAAGCCTCGAGTGTCCCCTTGGCCCTCTCACATTGAGGCCAGCTCTCCATCAGGAAAGTCGCACCTTGGGCTGAGCTTAGTGTCATTGTTACTCGCTGTTCAGTGCCCAGAGCAGCCAAGCTGCCTTTGTGTACATTTTGCCGTCCCCTTCATGTCGTCTCATAGTGCAGCTCAGGCCAGTCGCTTGATCAGTTCTTTGGCAATGAGTGAGCAAAATGTGTGGCTAGCGTTGCGATGGCATTGCCTCATAATCCAATGTAGCCACCAGGCTCTGCAACAACTATTACTGTTTATAGTGTTCAGTTACTTCGATTTTTCTCCAGACTTCCAGCGCTGCCCTTGTGGATCATGTCCACTCGGCCATCTTGGTTAGTCATGACCCCTTTGATAGGTTTGAGTTTGTTTCTTGCTGTGTGGCTCTATTTTAACGAGCCTCAGTGGGTTAGTTATGTGTCTTTTCTTCTGCGTCTGTTGTATGGGGCGGCATCCCCTATAGGTTTCTACTGACAGACGTGGCATTTTGCTGTCTTGGGTTTTTCTCTTTCCCTATTTATACCTTTTTAGAACTCTGAGGAAGCAAAGTCTCCCCCTGCAGTAAATCCCCAGTTCCAGGTCTTTGGATGACACTGTCTATTGGCTTAGTGAAAAATGTGCTTCAAATAATGTCAAAAATATTTTTTGTTTCTGGATTTATCCTTTCTCCTGGCATCCCTGTGGTCAAGTTTCTCTGCTTTGGTGCGTCCTAATGTCATAAAGACTGGGACAAAAAAGAAGAACGAGGAAGTAATGTCCTGATTAATTATTGGTAATATTCATTATTCGCAGTCCTATTCTTCCTCGTCACAGTCCTATATATCCACCTTCCTTGACCAGTTGGTTTTGACCACAAGGCCGCCAAGGTGCTTGTTAGTTCAGTAAGTGTGGTTTATGACCTTCAGGGAGTAGACGGAGCCTCAGTTAGGGTCTGAATACACATATTGCTTTTAAGTTAATTTTAGAGCTAAAGGAGGGCAATCCTCTGTGGGTCACAAGGTAAACCTCACTATGTAAGAACTGTGATAGAAAGGCTAGAACTCAGTTTAGTGAAGATTTCCAGTAAGCAATAGTGAAATTACCCACTGCACTAGGGTTACCAGGGCACTTAAGGTATTTGCACCCACAGTGGCGTGTTATCATACCTGTGTCCGTGGGTCTTGCTGTGGAATGTGGGATTTGGATAGTCATTTGGTGGCCAGAAGGAAACATGCAGTGTGATTTGTACTTTCGGAAGAAGCTGACTTAATACTAAACTTTCTGTGCACTCAGCTTGCCTTAGTAACGTTTTGAATGGTTATTCAGAAGGGTTAAAGGAGGCTATTTTCCATGCCACAAGGGCATGACATCACATGGAATTGCAAAGAGGCTATTTTGTGGTCTTTGAGATCTGTTATCTTGAAGGTCGACAGAGATCGAAAGTGAAGTAAACTTATTGCACTCCAAGCTTCTCTATTATGTCCCTATAATGTGTTACAGATGTTTGTGTAATGATTACAAGCCACTTGTGTTCTTCACAATGACACGTTTAATGTATTGTAATGTGGCGTGAAGCAGTCATTACATGGTGTATTAACCACACAACATGAAATGGAGAATTTAAAGGATAACTGTGTGACATCGAAGCTATATAAAATAGTGAGTCTAGTGGCATAGTTCACATGTTTGGAACAAATGAAATAATATGACTTTCACCATAAAGAGTACATTTTTTCAAGTTACATTTAAAATAATTATAGGCATTTCTCAATGTTGAAGGTAAAATACAATTCTATTGAAATAAAGACAGGCGCTATAGTGCCTAAAAACGTTTTGATAATCATTCAATTTTTGCATAGCAAACAGCTGGTGTATTTAATTTTTAAGTCAGTATTTCTAAAATGAAATAAAATTGAAAGAGTTTTGTCTTAACTTTGAAGACACTATTTACCGCTTTTCAGAAATACGTTTAATTTTTCTCACTTCAACAAAGTACGAATGAAAGGAGGCATAGGTGAAATTAGTTTTTTTTTTTTTTAATCAAATCTTAACGCGACAGATTATAATAAGTTATCAGTCACAGGTCTCAGAATCTAGATTGCTAAATCAATGAGTGTTTATTCTAATTTTAAAAGAAAAATAGAAGCAGAAATGAAGAATACACTTGTCTAACAGCGCTTTAGGTACATTTAAGCATGCCTTGCAGTTTACTGTAAGAAAGGATAATGTTGGCCAACCCACCCACATTTGTCTTTTTAGCTTCTTAAGCAACTCTGCTCAAAGAGGTTACAAGTTATTTGGCATGCTTTCCCTGTTTGCGCCGCCCACAGTGCACCTTTCAAAAGGTGTACCGGGCTCGAACAGGAAAAGAGCGCTGTATTAGAAAGAATGTGATGCCCCCAGGGCACCGCAAACTGGTGCTGCCCTCAGAGCAGGGCATTCCAGTGAAATATGTAGCAGGTGCATTAGAGCAGCTGCGTGTTTCACACTACATGTGGCATCCCCTCTGCACTTGCAAGAGGAGGGAAAGATTCCCTTCCAAGTGGGTTCAGTGAATGGCATCTCTCCCTAGGTGAGCTTGCCCATGATAGAACCGCGCAAGCTGTGATAAGAGACTGTTTGGCAAAACAAATTTTCCCTCATTTGAAACCCATAATTCGTCTGGTCTCTTCATACATTGTGATTTAATCCAGGAATCTCTTTCATCCTCCCTGACGTTATTCTGCAATGCTTTTAATTCATCTATTGTATCTACGACCTTTAAGGCAAATGCTTCAGCTGGTTCGAGTTCTGGTTCACTTATCGAATTCCATTCATCTCTGAGTAATATACAGTTCAAGGCACAAAATCTTGCGACTTGATCCGCATATGCATTTCCCAGAGAAACATAGTCCTGTCCTTTTGTGTGAGCACTGCACTTTACCACTGCAACTTCGGCTGGCACTTGGATGGCGTGTAACAATTCCCTTATCCTCTCCCCGTTCTTCACTGGGGATCCTGAAGAAGTCAGGAAACCTCTCTGTGACCATAGTTGTCCAAAATCATGCACAATCCCAAACCCGTATTGACTATCAGTGTAAATGGTGACTTTCATCAATGCAGACAGTTGACATGCTCTGGTAAGGGCTACAAGTTCTGCTACTTGTGCAGAATAGACTCCTTGAAGCCATCCCGCTTCCAAGACACCTGTTACAGTACATACAGCATATCCTGCTTTCAAAATTCCCATCCCATCTCTTAGACATGAACCATCAACAAAAAGAATTTGGTCATTTTCATCAAGCTTAGTATCCTTAATGTCCGGTCGAGGTTTTGTGCAAAATTCAGTCACCTGAAGGCAGTCATGCTCGACGTCTTCAGCGTTCTCAATTTCAGCATTTTCTCCAGGAAGCAAGGTTGCTGGATTCAACGTAGTGCACCTTTTCAGCTGCACATTCGGTGAGCCCAGAATTATCGTTTCATACCTTGTGAGTCTTGCTCCAGTCATGTGCTGTGTTCGGGAGCGGGTCAAAAGTATCTCAACTGAGTGAGGGACCATGACTGTTACTGGGTGTCCCATCACTATTCCTTCACTCTGAGTGAGGCTGATACCAACTGCTGCTACGGCGCGCAAACACCCTGGGAGTGCTGCTGCGACCGGATCCAAAGTAGCTGAAAAATACGCTACTGGTCTGTTTACGCCACCATGGGCTTGAGTCAAGACAGACAAAGAACATGCATCACGTTCATGGCAAAACAATGTGAAAGGCTTCGTGTAATCAGGCATACCTAAAGCTGGAGCCCTGCACATGCATTCTTTCAGTTCAACAAAAGCATCCATCTCATCTCCTTTCAACTCAATTTGATCCAAAGCATCCTTCTGGGTCAGTTTCAGTAAAGGCTTCGCTAGAGTCGAGAAGTTGGGAATCCACTGGCGACAGTAACCCACCATTCCCAAAAACTTCGTCACCTCCTTCCTCGTCTTGGGCGGACTCAGTTGAAGTGCACTCGTTATTCTTTCCTTCATTATTCTCCGTGACCCTTTCTCTATCTGGTGACCCAAGTATTTCACTTTCTTCTGACAGAACTGCAATTTGGAAGGAGACACCTTGTGTCCATTCCTTCCCAAATGGTTCAACAGAGCAATGGTATCGGCTGTGCAGCCACTTTCTGTCTTTGATGCAACCAGTAAGTTGTCAATGTACTGTACTAGTGTTGACTCGAATGGCAATTCTAATGCTTCCAAATCTTTCTTTAGAATCTGATTGAAGATTGACGGTGACTCAGAAAACCCTTGAGGAATTCGACACCAACTGTACACTCTGTCTAGGAATTTGAAACAAAAGAGGAATTGGCTGTCCTCATGAAGAGGCACAGAAAAGAATGCTTGTGACAAATCGATGACTGAGAACCACTCAGCATCGCAAGGGACCTGGAACATTATCACAGCTGGATTCGGTACTACTGGGCAACATTTGACTATGATGTCATTTATTTTCCTCAAGTCCTGCACAAGTCGGACCTTTCCACTCGGCTTTATTAGTCCCATTATTGGTGAATTACATGGACTGCTTAACACCTCTTTCAGTACTCCCTGTTTTACAAATTCGTCAATAAGTTGAGCAACTTTCATGAGGGTGTCTTGTGCCATGTGGTATTGTGGGGTCTGGGGAAAGATTGCATTGGGCTTTACAGTCACTTTCACTGGTTCCACTCCTTTCATCAATCCCCCCTCTTTCCCTGTCATGTCCCACACTTCCTTTCCGACTGTCTCCCGTAATTCAGCTGGAATATCTTCTTCAGTTATCATCGGGAAAAGACAAATCAGAGGATACTCTTCATCGACAGTTTCCATCTCATCCCCCTCTACACTGTCCTCTTCTTCCCCATCACTGCTAGTCTGTATTGTTATTCCTTCGTTCGAACACATGATCGAACAACCCAATTTGCACAATAGGTCTCTCCCTAACAGTGCTATCGGGCTTGAGTCACATACCACAAACTGATGCACCCCTTGATAGTTACCGATGCTGACTGGTACCGGATCTGTTATTGGGTTCGTCAGGTGCCTGTTTGCTACTCCCACCACTTGAACTGTCCTCCCTGAGAGTGGCAAGTTTGGTACTTCACTGCTCTTAACAGTTGAACGTGTGGCTCCCGTGTCAACCAAGAACGAGACACGATGACCCATTACTCTTCCCTCTACGTACGGACCCTTTTGATCAACTTCCAAGGATGCTGCAAGCACACAATCTCCTTCTTCTTCTGAGCTTTCACTCTCCCATACATTGTTTATTCCACTCTCACTGTGTAATGGGAACTGTTGTACTGTGCCATTTGTACTCATTACCTGACCCGAGACCTGTGGAGGAACCATCACTTGCTGCTGACCCATTGGTGCCAAGGGTATTTGCATTTGCTGATTAGGTACCATGGGTAACTGCTGTTGCATCGGCTGCATTTGCGTCATCTGCATACGAGGCATCTGCATCTGCTGCGGCTGCATAGGTTGTAATCCCTGCAACTGATTTATGGTCTGAAAATTTGGGTTTGGACCTCTCATTTTCGGTCCCCTCATTGTCTGAAATGCATTGACATCATTGTTTTGCTAACCAACACCTGCACCTGCACCTTCCTGCACCACCATCGGGCACTCGCGTTTCCAATGACCGACAATTCCGCACACGTGACACGGCATCACCTTCTTCATTGCCTGCACACCAGTCACAACAGTGTTCAAATCCGGTCCATTATTCACGAAACCTCCTCTGCCTCTGCCTCTGACCTGTGGCTGAAACGCCATGTTTCCCTGCAACTGCGGCTGCGGTTGCGGTACCTGCTGTTGGAACCCTTGCATCCCTTGCAAACCTTGCAGACCTGTCTGAGCTGCCTTAAGCTGCATCATCATCACCTTCTCTTTCAACTTTTTCTGTTTCACCTCAATTTCGTCGCTACAGTATTTCGCATAATTCAACACCTCATCAATCGGTTTCGATTGCCAGCAAATCAAATGCGACTTTATCATCTGACTTATCTCTGGTCTCAGCCCTTCCACAAATCTGAACACAAAATGAAGCATATCCTTCGCCTCTATTGTTTCCGTGCCGCTGTAGTTTTTAAACGCCTTCAACAACCTCTCATAGTAACTATGAATCAACTCTTTAGCCTCTTGGGCCGTTCGATCGATCTTCTGCCAATCCACATTTTTCGCGGCAACCTTCGTCTTCAAATGCTCAATCACCTTATAGTACAGGCTCATCACCATAGGTGATGGTGCACCCGTCTCCCTGTCTCTCTCTGGTTCACTCGTCGGCCAACCTACAGCTCTTTTGCAATCCTCCCACAAATCTGCCGGAACCACAATCTCGAAGAGAGTGTTCAGGTCTTCCCAGAGACATTTTGCAAGCTTCACAAACCTATCAGTCTGTTGATACCATTCAATCGGCTTCTCTCTCAATTTGGGAAAATCATCCGTAAAAGACTGAATGTCGCTTCTGTGCCATGGTACATGTATTAATTTTCCCCCTGCTGTCTCCCTCATTGGTAACATCGTTACTGTCTCGCTGCTTTGTGGTCTTTTCTCATTATGCTCTGTAGCACTGTCCCTCCTCTTTTCCTTTCTCTTTACCCACCTGCTTTCCCACTTGTCTAAGCACCTCCATACTTGTGCACTCTGCAGAAATTCTCTAAGGTGTGCCTTCATGCCTGCTGACCTCATGTGTTCAAAATCTGTGGCCCCAAAATCCAACCTGTAGCTTCAGCTCAAGTGTTTCATCTTGTCTATGTCAACCCCGTTTCTGTCAGCTACTTCCTGCAAACTTTTATGTACCTTGTTCACTTCTTTCGTAATCTTTGGACATAGGTATCTCAGCTCTTCTTCCGTGTAGGACTCTAACCTATTCACACCCATAGTCCCTTCCACCAATTCTTGTGCTTCCATGTTTAACCTCATCCTATTCAGATAATCTTCTCCCTTCCCACTGTCCGAGCTTTGTGTGGAATTTAGACTGTTGAACCATTGTGTCAGCTGTTGCGCATTCAACCCCATCAGTGTAGCATTCACATCGACTGCCATTGATGGTTGCGGCAACTTTTCAGTGTTCGATGACAGAGGTATTATCAGTGGGGGACTCGACCTCACCAGTGTCGACTGAGCACATATGGGACTAAACTCCATCAAGGTCCCAGATCCAGTTGGCTGAGCCGCTATCGGAGTTATCCCTGGAGTGTTTTCTATGCACCTCCCTTCTGTCCCGTTCTGCAGCATTGATCCCTGACCGCTCATACCTAAGTTAGGCTGACTGTACAGAGGTACCGGTGGACCTACAGTAATGGGTAGCGATATCGCATCTGGGTTTTGTCCATTTCCCATGTTCTGTGGCATGTTCATTCCCACACCATGGGTCATCATTGCCGGCATGCCCATCTGACTCCCCGTCATCTGAGCATATGCATTTCCCCCTTGCATCTGCTTTTGAGGCATCAGAAACTGAGTTGATTCAGCTTGTGCCAATGTCTGATTGTGACCATTCTGTACTCCCCTTACGGTTGGATCTAGAATCATTCCTGCACCGTTGTCACTGCTGTAGTACCCTGGCATCTGCGGCTGATAATTTTCTGCTGGTTTCAACATGGGCACATCTGGATATATTCTCCTAACCTGCGGTATCTGCGGGGTGAACAATAAACTCGGGTCCTTAGATCCCGATGACGCTCCTGAACTCTGGGTTTCACTGTTCTGTACCGATGCCGGAGGGGCAGAACTGGTACTTGGACCTTGTCCACTCTCTGCATAAGGTGGTGGACGGTCCTTTAGCAATTGCATTATCAACTCCTCATCCTCTAACTCCTCTTCTCTTCTCAACTTTTCCTCGTCCTCTCTATCCTTGGAACACCTCCTGTTTGTCTTACAGGTAGCTTTCTTACCTGTCTCCTCTTCTTCCTTAGTAATTGCGGGAAACAATTTTATCCCCTGCAATACATCTGACCTCCACACCTTCTGTGCATTATCCCACCTAGCGTCCGCTAGTGTCTTTTCTACCTTTCTTATCCTGTTCTCGAACTTATTTTGCTGTTGCTGTCTGGCCATCAGTTCCCAAATCGCTAGAGCCTCAAACTGTGCTGGCCTTGGAGGTACCTTCATGTCGTACATCGTGAATCTCAAATTCTCTAGGATCCTTATATTGAATGTCCCATGTATCGGGAACGCTACGCTCCCGTGTTTCTCTGTCAGTTTGTGCCATTGCTTTAGCCAAAGGCACGGAGCTACCCCCTTCTCTTCCATTACAATGTAAGCTGGTGTACCTTCGGGCGGCGTCTCCTCTCCTACGCTCGCTTTAATGTAAGACTCCCCCTTCATCGCACTCCTGAATGCTTTAAAGAATTTCATTTTCTCGTCTTTTATTTCACAAAGTTTGTAATCAATAGGTGACTTTAATTCCCGGAATACTCTTCGCTTGCCTTTCCCCTTCCAATCGAGCCCCACGGACTGCGTCCAATCCGTGCGCGACCCTTCTCTACAACCAACCTATCCCAGCGCGGCTCTTAGTGACGTCACACTCACACACACTGCAGCTGACAAAGCCTCGCGGCTAGTCTTCCTTCACTCAGCTCCTCTCGTAACAACTTCTTGCATGTATCGCGAGCTACCAAAAAATAAAACAGATCTGTCGGTTTACTACAGGAAGGGTAACACAATCGCTTCAGGACCTTAGGGACTTTTCACTAGCCTCGGCCGCTATTCCGTCTTTCTCGGTCCCCACGTTCGCAAGCAAATCTGACCCGCAGACGTACTCTCAACTTGTCAATGATCTGTTCTAGTGCACTTAGAATCTTGTCAAAGCCCGAAGTCGAAGTTCCTTTCACTCCCTAACACACGTACCGACTTGTTGACCACGCCCGATCAACCTACTAAACCGCCCAGACCACAACATGGATCAACATACTCCGGAGTCTCTTGACCTCGCAGGGCCCGTCTCAACAACAACAACCACGTGGACCTTTTTATGCACAAAGCGCCACATGCACATGAAGTTCGACGACTTCCCTACTCTCACACTCGGAGCCGCACCTCGGCTATTTCTATGAAGTTCGACGACTGCTCTACTTCTACACTCGGAGTCGCACCTCCGCTATCTTCTAGAAAGAAAAAAATCCTCGCAACCTTTTCACACACCCTGCGGCAATAAGCTGTGCAAGCGCAGAACCCTAACTTCTCTCATACCATCACTAGTACTGCCAACGCTGATTCCACACCTCCGTTCTCTCCATTCGCAAGCTCCGAGATCCCGGGAAAGTCGCGGTGGACCTAGCCCATCATCATTCTGTCAATCAGTTTTACCCAAGAAAAATCTAATTCAACTTCTCGAATGGAGTGTCAAAATGCGTAACCGTTAATTCAACACCATGTACTTTAAGAGTACAGGGTCCCAAAAGACGAAACCGTCCTCTGCTACCATCTACTGATAGAGCGGTCCGTACTAATAATTTACCTGTATTCGGACGCTCTTTAGGCCGATGAATCTTTTGACTAAGTGGGAACTCTCCGTACTCTTATATCGATCAATTGAATCAAATCAATAATCAATAACGAACATAAGCAATACCCTGCTCAACATAACACTTAACAATTAATCCAGAATACATTTCGGCGAACCCTGACCTTTCAGTCAGGAATAACCACACCAGTTTATTGCAAAGTTAGTGAATTTATTTCCCTATATTAACAAAGCTAGCACAATATAGATGTGTCTCAACACCAAATGATAAACATAAATGAACATTAATAGCTGTCCATAACGGCGAAACAGGTGCAATCTATGTAGCATATGAATCACAAGACATTCGATAATAGCAATGCAGATCACTAATACGATAATCTGTAATGAGCTAATTGCATACATTTAGTCAGCATAACAAGATCTCAAATTGCATCGTGCAACAAAGGAATCCTCATCTAACCTCAAATTGGCATCGGCATGTGGGACTTCATGCAAAACAATTTAGCAACATTAATTTAGAAAAACTCCTAACTAGGGATCTTATCAAAATCAGCAGTTGGTTACCTAAAAGAAACACAATGCAATTGTACAATTTCCTTTCATATTTACCAATTACGATCAGCATACAAAGAAGTCTTCGTCTCACAGGTACCGTTTCTCGATCAGCATTGGTACCGTTTCGATCAGCATGGGACGGGGCAAAGGGGCAGGGGTGAACGGGGCAATTGCCTCACGGCGGCAAGGTAAAACTACTACTTCATGTGAGGGATCAAAGTTAAAGTCTCTAGGGCAAGAATCATTTAAAGTCTCTTTCTCTCGATTAGAGAAAGCATCAAAGTCTCTTTCAAAATGGCGTCGCAGCAAAGTGGGCCATAATAGCTACGAAGTCTGCAAAATGGCGGGTATCGAGCTGGCAATGGCTGGTAATAGCCTCATTTCTTCTCGTGCACCTGGGTTTTATAGACAACAGTTCGAATCCAGTAGGGTCTTCCATTGGAGGGTTCATAGGTTAGCTTCAAATTGTCCAATCAAAAACAACAGTTCTCAAGCTTTTACTTAAGCATACATTATCCTTGGAGATGGGTACGCAAGTTGCAACATTTTATACCAATTAGTTCACTTTCAGAGCCTCCATTGTCCACACCTGCAAATCGACCTTGGAGTAAAGAGAAAATATGCCAGGCTGGCACGAAACTTTAAGATAAGCATGTGAACGGTCTCAGTGGAAAAGTACAGCTTCAAGCAAAAATACACGTTTAATAGCACATTGGAAAAATACGAGCATCTAAACCGTGAGACCAGGCAACTAGGCCAAAGCCTCCACTAAAGTTATGCTAAGCTAAAGCATTTCAAACAAGCAAATCGTAGCACACGTTTATGATTATGTCGGATTAGTGCAATTCTAATACACCACGTTATATAAAGCACGCTTATAAATGTTGGCAAACTACTCTGAGGGCACATTTTGTCCCCGTACAATCTTTATTAGTTCGGTTAAAGTCACACATGATTATTTCACACTACGTTTATGCGTTAATAAATGTAAGACCTTCATTTCTGCTTCATCAACTGCTACTACTTGCAGAGGGATGTCTTTAGGAGGCACACTGCAAGTGTGCCAACTTTTTGTGGCACACTTTCAGTGCGCCTCCTAAAGGCATCTTTGCCTCTCCATCTGCATTCATAATACAGCGCGAACACAGGCAAATGTATTTCCTCATTTGCATAGGGCCACGCCACCACGCATTTCATGGAATGACCTCTAGAGGTAGTGCTAGCACTAAATGTTTGCCAGGGGCTGCCCAAAAACCTGCGGCTCCTTCTGTAATACTGAACTGCTCTAAACGGGTGCACAAGCTTGTTGCGCCACCGGGGCACACATTCTGTATTACAGCCCTAGGTGACAATAGAATAGGCAAGTTTAATTAAGACAAGTGAAAATAATTTAAGGAATAAAGTAACAACTCAGTTTAACATAGAACAGACACAGAAACTCAGACATCTATCCAAGTTTTTTATGGCTTAGCTACACAAGACCAATCAATATATAACCGGTGCCACGTGGGTCTTATTAGAAGTCATAACTACCATCCAATTAGTCTGCGGGCTCTGGATTTTACTTCTTTATCAATGTAAACTTAATTTATACCACAACCATAAATGAGTGTTAATCAATGTTAACACACAGGCCTGAAATATCTGAAGAACTGTCAGAAACGTGCTGGAGAAACAAAAAAAACTTTCCATCATATATATACTTTTATGAGACAATAAACACAGATCAAGTATAAAAAAGTGAATCAATGGTGCGGACAATGCAGTGCTCACATAATACAAAATAAGTGACAATATTTACAAAAACAACACCATCATCATCAAAATAATTTATTTGTCTTAAAAGACCCATAAAAGACACAATCAATTACGAACATCATGATCAAAGAGAGAAATTAATCAATAAAAATGAATAATAGCGTCAGATACAAAAACAGATTAAAACAATTAATAACAATTACGGATTCGGATAGCAGCATTTATAAAATTTAACACCGCCTCTATTGTCCCCTCTCTACTGAGGTCCTGTAAATAAGAAGAGGCAAGATGACTACACCTAATACCCGTGGAAAGGACAGGGCATAAAAAACTTCTTACAGAAACTCTGTCTTAATTACGCAAAAGAACAAAATGAAAGGTACTTTGACGCGATCTACCATCACAGCCACGTTTTGTTTATTTCTTAAACCAAGTGTCTTGAGTAGGAAATGCTAATAAATAGTGTATGGACTTCAGGCGAAATCTGGTAAGCAAAAACCTATACCGCTCAGAAATTATCATATTAAGGTATAGCTTAGGAAATAATGACTTTGGTAGCAGACACTCCAAAGCCCCAAAAACAACACACTGTACAATCGCCAATGGTTCTGTATAATTAAAGTTTTGAGTCTAAATGGTAGCATGTACATATTAGCCAGCCCCTTCTATCAATTGTAGCTCTCAACCATTCAGGGAGTTTTTTGTTGATGTTTTGACCCAACTCAATTTAAGGGGTCTCCTTAGGTTGCCGTTGCTCACTTCTCACACCTGATAAATCAAAAGCGGAAGAGGTATGTTACCAGCACTATCTACCACTGAAACCACATAAGGGCCAGCGTAGCCAGGTAAATGGTGGCCATAAAACTTACCACCATGATGCAGAGGTATCATATCTTCAATCTGGGAAACAATTACAAAAAGGAGGTCCATAAACACCCCATACATATCTTATTACCTACATCTCAAACCCTTGTACCACATGAAGCGTGCCACTATGATACCTGGAAGAAAATGTAACCTCGTGTGCTCATTAATTCCTAAATTAATACTGGTACCAACAGTGACATACAGGCGATATAAGGGGAATAACATACTTTCTCAATTCACAATATTACCCAAAAAAGTGTGTTATGTACATAAAATACACCATCTCCTCAACAAGTGAGAAAACCATGTTCTGAATAATCATGTTGCTTATGCATATTTCACAAGAGTTACAGGACCTAAAATATACTCTGATTGGCTTCCCTGACACCATATTCAATCTGCTGGGAACACATGAATCAGTTCCATCTTGAGTTTTATTAAGAAATTCTGAACAAAAATTACCAGCTGTTGTGCCTCAAAATATATGCAATGTTTACTTACGGGAGCCCTTGGTCCTACTCCACACACAATTGCTTACTCAAGGATGAGTCCGTATATAATGAATAGGTGCTTCAAATTTGCCATTCTTTAGTCTGCCAAGAACAAATCACACACCTATAGTGACAAACAAAATCCTAAATGTTGCCCACCCTATTCTGGGCAACACATTCTGTAAACACTAAGCTGTGGGAGTTCTTTGTACTCCTTCATGCAATCTCACTGCTCGCATCTGGGATGTCCCTAGAAGAAGCAGCAGACACAGTTCCATTATCTCTGTTCCTGTCCATGGTAAAAACTAGACCGCCAACCTCCTGTCACCATCTTTAAGTTGCAAAACACTGACAATTCCACTGCACAAAGGCTAGTATAACAATTTCTTCCAAAGGAGGAAATATGATGAAACTAAATGAAGTGATGGCCTATTACAGAACCATACCATTGACAACTGCGATGTGGCAAACAATATGCAAACAATATGCAAGGCATAGGGGTAAAAACAAGCAAAAGAAAAATAAGGGTGTGTGTATGTGGGAGGGGAAAAGGACCCACACCCCTCACCCACTGTACCAAAGCCTCATCTCTCACCAAAGTGTGGTGTATCACAATCCCTACTCTAGGCAGCAACATACCCATGGACTTATAGAAAGCCCCTTCCAATGTTGTATTGATGTCCAAATCACCTGTAGATCAAGCCCCTAACTTGATAATGATAATAGTTACACAGGTAGTTATATCCCCCTGCAACAATGAAAATTTACAGATGGTAGAACAGAAAAGTCAACCATATACACTTTAGAAATGTACCAGTCACAATCGTCTCATGTCATTGACATCATTCAGTCCATTGTTGGTGCTATCCATTAGGTCCATCGGTTTACAGGGGGTCGCAAACTATACACCATACTTTTTAAGAATCCCAAAGATATGAATCCCCACTTACATTATAACAGCCATCACCTGAGGGCTTTGAAGGACAGCCTGCTCAATGGACAATTGCTGCATATCTGTAGGAGCTGCATATACAAAAATGACTAGTTCAGGGAGGTTGAATTGCTGAAACAAATATTGTTAGACAAAGGTGACCCCAGGAAAATAACTAAAGGGCTATTAAGAGAACATAGTGTTGCCCATTAGAAAGAAAACGATAATGGTAGTACTTTTGCACCAGTGAGAAATGAGGTTAAAGAATTTATCCATAAGCTCTGGTTGAGTGATAATTTGAGGAGGCGCCTTTGTTTGCCTTTAAGGAAAACAAAAACATCAAGGTCTATATTGTGAGTGCTCCCAGGGAACTCACCAGCAAAAGAGATATTGGATCACTGTGGGGTCTCCCAGTTCTAGTAGGACATTATATATGTGGGGCTGCTCAGTATGGAATTTCACGGGTGGTACCTAAAATAGGACAACAAACAACAGGGTTTTCAATCTGATGTCTTTGTCCAATTGTAACACACGTAATGTTACTTATGTAATCCAAAGCTCTTATGGTCAAGTGTATGTGGGTCAGACGACACAGGTGGTCAAGCAACATATTGTACAACATAGGAGTTGTATAAAATGTGAAACGGTAGATGCACTGATGGTGAAACACTTCAAGGAACAAGGCCACACTGCCGATGATATCTATTGGTAGGTCGTAAAGGTGATCTCGGTATCAACGAGGGGAGGAGAGATCAGAAATCTATTGAACATTAGAGAATGTAAACCAATGGACCTAATGGATAGCACCAACAATGGACTGAATGATGTCAATGACATGAGACGATTGTGACTGGTACATTTCTAAAGTGTACATGGTTGACGGTTCTGTTCTACCATCTGTAAATGTTAATTGTTGCAGGAAGATATAACTACCTGTGTAACTATTATCATTATCAAGTTAGGGGCTTGATCTACAGGTGATTTGGACATCAATACAATACAGCATTATGTAAGACATAGCCATGTTGTGTATGTACTCAATACATTCATGCACCACTTCTCTTCCACTAAATCGAAAATAAACTCATATTTTTCAAGGGGGTTCTTTTTGTGAAGTATTTTAAACCTGTTAAAGAATAGATTTTAATCAAAAAAGGTAGTAGCCAAAGTGGTACGAAGACCTTGAACAAACCTAAATAATCAATATCAACCATCATCAATGTAGAATAGACATTAATTGGAGGACTTTTTAGGTATTTTCTGTTTTGCTTCTGGTTAGCTTTATACTGTTATTAAATATCATAAATTGACACCTATCAAATACTGGAACCGAGTCAAAAGAATTAGATTAATAGGAGAAACATCCCTAGACAACATTATCTCTACCTTGTAAACACTGATGATAGGGCATGTTGGCCTTGTGTATAAATTGAAAGCCTTTGTAGCATGGCTTGATAAACCAAATCAGGATTTTCTTTTCACAATGCCCTCCTGTAACCAGGTGATAAACTACCTTGATTTGTTGGTAAGACAGAAGGGTGCATTAATGTATTGAGTACATACACAACATGGCTATGTCTTACATAATCATGCTACACCAAACCATTAGATAATTTTCACCTGCATATTCTGGAATGGCAGACACTCTCCATGTGTACACGGCCTAAAGCAACAACAGTGCATAACTGTTGTAGGGCTAACATTTAGCCTCTCTTTTTAGCTTTCTTTTTTTTAGCTAAATGGTGGTTTGAAAATGTATTTCCCTTAACACAAAAATGTGCCACAGACGCATTTATTCTTGGTAGGCATTGCCACCCTGTACTCTGCACAATTAGTTCCAGGGTTACACATTCAGAAAACCATGTCTTTGTTTTACCTTTTACTCATAGGAGACAACTTTTTCTCTCCAGACTAACTAAAGATGTTGTTCTGCACCTCTGGCACAATATGATAAGAATAGTGTTTTAATATTTGAGACAATGTCCATGCTGAACTCGGTGGGAGGTGCTTCACGCTAAATCTATCATGGAACAGATGTGACTAAAATACAGCCCTGCTGGACCTGACTTTCATCCTGAAAAGAAAGATAGCTCTGCAAGAGAAATGTGCAGGCTGCACATTTAGATTAGTGCATTCTTTAAAGCCAGCTTTCTGACACCTAATGCCAAAGTATGGGGTTATATCATTCCAACAGGTTGTAGAAACCGTATAACATAAACTTGAAGCCGCCTCCAAACCAACTGCTTGAGTTATATGTACAAGGAAAACCACATTTTTGTGACCAAGGAACAATTATATCTAGCAGGCTGTTATACATAGATAGATAGATAGATAGATAGATAGATAGATAGATAGATAGATAGATAGATAGATAGATAGATAGATAGATAGATAGATAGATAGATAGATAGATAGATTACAGTGGAGTTATGGTTAGCTTTGGTTCTAACACCTTAACATAAGTTAAAAAAATACACAGTTAAAGTGGAATATGGCTGTGAATTATACATGATCATCCACTGAAGTGCTCATTTATGGATAAAACTCCAACCCAGAATGTACACAACAGATGCAACGCTCATGACTTCACCCTTGATGTGAAAGATGCAATTACAAGTGGTATAACTAATCGTATAAATTAGATATAAATATCTTATGACCAATGTCGTATGATGTGTGAGCTGCTTATATGTTGTAGAGTTTTCAGAATCAGCTAAGAGTTTATTTTATATACAGTAGTGAAGACTATTGTTTTTGGCTGGTCTTCATAATGCAATTTTCATTGTCAATGGTACATTTATGGCCTGCATTAAATGTGCCCCAAATGCAAAGCTAGTGCCGTGGATTTTACCACCATAAGATATTTTTCCTTTTTTTTATGCACACTAATTACCTCACATTACATAAGATGGTTCCAGGATCAAATATGTTTACGTGAAGCAAAAAAACCTGACACACATCTTGTGATGTGTCTGGTAAAGTATTTGACTTACTACTTGGAATTGTTCAGTCTAGCCGTATTACTGAAAGGCCCAGTTCATTGATAGCTCTACAGTGTATTGTATAGCCTGTTGGTCAAAGAATTTGTCATTTTTTACTGTTTCTAACCTTAAAATGGTAGATATGTAATTTGTATGACGTTGTTTGAAATAAAAAACTCTTCCTTGTAGAGGTTCCTCTCCCAAGTTTCAGATTTCCCTGCCTAATCAAAGGGCTTAATGTACATTTTGGAGCAAACAAAACCCCCGGTCTGGAGTGTTTGGTTCATTTATCAAATCAGCTTCCTGATTTGGAAAGTTCGTCTTTGAATGGAATGGGGTCCGGTACTGTGGGTAAATTCTTTGTAACACGTCAAGAATAGAAGGCGTAGGGCGCTCCAGTCATCCTCCGCGGCTTGTCACTCACGGTGTTCCAGAGAAGCTGAGATTATGCGCTGCTATGCGGGGGCGTGCTGCTAAGGATGCAACTATATTGGACTTCTCTTGAGCTCTGGAGGTCCGTATGGGTGATCCACTTTGAAAACCGCTCGAGCCATACAAGCAGGCTGCACAGAGTGGACGACATCGTGGCAGATTGTAGACCGCTTTTTGACTCTACGTAGCTTCCCTGCTGACTCCCTGCTTACTGCATGCACAGCAATTCCTCCCTCCCTCTTCTACTTTCAGACTCGGCTTTCCTGATATCTGGCATTGACTCATCTTGGGTGTTTGTGGTGCAGACAGCAGACCTTGGGTGAGTGGCAATCAAAGTGTAATCACCCAATGCGTACAATGTATACTGAACTGGGAAATCTGGCCAGAAAAAGAAAATCAAAGGCTAATATGAGCTGGTACCTTTGTTATTCAACCCTACGCATCTGGCAACAGTAATTTGTTTGATCATACCAATGGAGGTGAAGAAAGGCAAGCAGAGGAGAGGGGAAGGTGAAGTAGATCTTTCACATGCATATTGTTCTGTCACCTAAAGTAGTTGTGTGTCACAGCAAGGGTAGCAATAGGCTTTCCGCTGGGCAGGTGCATGCTCAAGATTGCCACAGAAGTGGCCTGCTTAGGCGCGAGTGCAGCTTGTGACACCTGAAGCAACACCTGAAGCAACACCTGAAGAAGCTGTGCTTGGTAGTGAGAGTAAACCACCACTGTGATGAAGAGGATTTTGTGCGATCCACAGTTTAAATTGCGTGCTTCAGCCAAAACCACATGCAATGTGAAGAAGAAACAACTTAATTCAAAGGACAAAGAACAAGGACCGGGGACCGCAGCAACGGCTGCTTCTCTGTTGGCCTCTATGGACCCTACCACCCAAATAGCACCTTTACTTGCCAGACGTAAAGCAGAGTAAAAAGGGGTACTAGCAGGCAGTGAGGAGGAAAATGGGTCCAAGGGTTCAAAAGAATCTTCGGGTTCAGCACAGAAACAGTTCCCCCTTGCAAGTGGACTCCAGCAGAATGCCAATCCTGCATCAACCTGCAGTCATGATAGTAAGGAAGGCAGAGGAGAAGTACCCTGTAATAGCCCCTTGGACGCTACGCATCGCCAAACATATCCGCTTTTTGCTCTGACACGGCCTGAGGAACCTTCAAAGATTAACAAACTCAGTGAAAGTACAGCAGGGAGCAGGCAAGCCAGATGCAACTCAGTGCCCAACATACAATGTTCTAGGGTCAGTACTCAGTGCTGTGCATTTACCTTAAAATCTCCTGGCATCGTACCAACAGCGCTCTCCTTAAGTTCAATGGGGGTAGGAGAAGATCCACAGAGCACTTTAAATGTGGCGGTATCCCCGTCCCCAGAACTAGGGCACATCCGGTTTGGGTTTCAAACCAACAAAGGAGAAGACTGAGGCTATTCTTCGTCACATATTGGGTGAACTCAAGACAATGAAAATATCACCAGAGGACCTAGGACACATCCGGTTTGGGGTTCAAACTAACGAAGGAGATGACTGAGGCTCTTCTTCAAATATTGGGTGAACTCAAGACAATGAAAATATCACCAGAGGAAGCTATTCAGAGGACTGATGCAGAGTTAAACCGTATTAATATCACTATCCAACAGCTCACTACACGCATTACAGTGGTAGAACAACGGCTATCAGATCTAGAAGGCGAAGGGCCCATCTGGAAACCTCAGTATCTAAGCTTCAATCTGAATTAAATGACCTACAGATTCGGATCGATGATGCTGAAAATCTGTCACGCCATTCAAAGTTTAGGTTCACGGGGGTGCCAGAAGATCACAAGAATGGGCAGACAACTACTAAATTAATTACGGATCTCATACTTTAGCATGTCCACCCGGAAGGAGCAAATAAAAAAGTGGACCTTAGCATCACGAGGGCCATCGAGATCCAGCAATTCAGTCCCATAATGCTATAAACTCTTGGACGATACTGGCGAATTTCGGGGACTATCACATTAAGGAACATATTTTAGCATTGGCAATTAAATCAAAGTTTTATCGGGTCCCCGGTGATTTCACTTTCAAAGTTTTTTGGACATGTCTACCTTCGCAGCTCTGTGACGGCCAGAATTTCAATAACTGATTTTCAAAAGGCTGGAGCCCCTGTAGGCCTTGTGCAGCAATCAAAACTGAAAGTTCTTTTCAAGGGACAGTCAAATATAATTCACATGTTTGAAACAGCACAAAACCTTTCTGCATTCAATCCTGCACCCCGGGGGGGCAGAGGGGGAGAGGCCACCAGAGTATGTGATTTGGGAAGCTGCAGGTATTAATCATTCAGTATACAGCTTTATGTTTTACATGATAATAAGGTTCCCTTGGATGTGGTGACAAATGGTGCCATGTCAAAGCACTGATTTAAGGGTAGTGGGGGAAGGGTTAGTAGGTGGGAGTTAAGTGGTGGAGGGGTCACTTGGGGGATGTGAGTGAGGGGAGTGCTCCTAGAGCCCCCAGGCATGGGGACCTCGGTTACAGGGCTCTTGGGGGGGCAAGAAGGGTGGCGGTGCACAGGGTGAGGTGGTGGTAGTGGGTTGGGGTAAAATGCTTGAACAAATGAGATCTAAAAAGAGGAATTGATGGAGTATACTCCTGTATGGAAGGTTGGGAAGTGGGAATATTTATGTTGGCTGGACTCCAATGTTGTGCGATGCCAGGTTGACCGTGCGCTGGATGCGTTGAAAGAGCCTCTCCCAGACAAGGTTCAGGCTACAGGATGGACATGCATTTTAAGAACTATATGTACTTTAACATCTGGTTAGCCATGGGTCAGATTCAGCACATATGCACTTTGGGTAGTTTGGGGAGATGGAGGTCCAGGGTAATGGTCAGATTAGGCAATACTTTATTTAATGGTTGCACGTTGATTATGGGTCAAGTATGGGCTATAGGTTTGCACTTTTGTACTACAGTGACTTTATGCAGACTAGCACTGTTAAGTATGTTTGCACTTTTTTTTACAATGTTCTTTGTTGATCCTTTGAGAAAAGAAATTGGGGACAATGTCTAATTGCATACTAAAGGTGATCTCTTTAAATGACAATGGGTTAGAGCTGAGAATCCTTCTGTAGTTTTATTGCCAGAGACTCATATCACAGCCAAGTAGCTTCTGGAATTTTCCATGCTTAAAAAATGGCCCGACTACAGAGGGTTTTTGTCTGCCCAAGCAGTCCATCATGGCACCACAGTTGTAGTGGGCAAAAGACTGGGAGCCATAGTGTTGGATTTTGCTAATGACAAAAATAGATGTTTGTGCTGGGTGAACTACTTGGTGCTTTCATTCGTAAGCTTGTAAGCCCCTTTAAAAGATAATTCTGGGCCTTTTGGGGAACTTTTCCAGTCTCTATTACAAGTTCCAGGGGAAATTATTATGGGAGGGGTTTTCAACCTCCTTCAGAACCCCAGAAAAGACTCCACAGTAAAAAGGAAAAACAGCTAAAGCCTAGAGTTGCGAATGTTTTGCAGAATTACCAAAGAACCTTGTCACTCATTGATCCTTGAAGGGCAGCTTTTCAGACCAAAATAGAATAGACATGCTTCTCTAGTCGATTCCATAGCTCGTCTCAGATCGATTTTTTCTTACTTTAAAAATACTTCTTTTTAAAGACCAGCGGATGCGCCTAATGGTTTTTCAGACCACGCAATTCTCGCTCTGGATGTACTGGTGGAGCCCTGAGCTAGGTGGTGGATTTTTAACAAGCTGTACCTACAGGAAGAAGGATGGGTTTAGATATCTGAAGAGGAGATTAGAGAGTTTTTAAGAAGAAACCATGGGTCAGCTTCCCCTAGTATAGTGTGGGATGCCCTAAGAGCCTTTATAAGGGGATCGTGATAGCAAAAGATGTGCTAATTTTAGGAGAACAAAAGCAGACCTTGGAAGAGAATGTTCATGATAGTCTAGATACATTTTTTAGGCACCCTTCAAGAGTGAATAGGAAAGTGCTAGACCAGGCCAAACAGGCATTAAGTGATCTGTATAATACAGATGTGACATGGTGAATCGCTCCAATATGGAGAAGGTCTATGAGGAGAGTATTTTAACGGGGAAAAGCATGACAGGCACACAAGCAGGCCTCTAGTAATACGATACATGCTCTGAAATGCCCTTTCTCCATGGTTAGGGGTACAGAACAAAGGAAAGTGGGCAAAATCATGTTAAAGCATTATAGACAATTATATAGTCAGAGTCAAGCAGTAGGTACAGGCTATTTTTTATTGGTAGCCAATACATTGCTGAAGGATGGGGCTACTCTGACATCTTTATGGGCGGGGAATATGGTTAACTTCTTTAAAAAAGAAAAAAATGTGGATGATCCAAACTCGTACCGCCCAATTACTTTATTGAACTCTGATTATAAAATAATTATGAAGCTTCTGGCCAATTGATTTAATTTGATAGCACCAAAAGTAATTCATCGCAGCCAGAATGGTTTTATTGCCAGCCGTCAGTTAGGAATGAATACACATTGCCTACCCAAAGCACTGGGCTATTTCTCTGTCAATAATATTCCTGCCGTGGTCCTTTTGCTGAATACAGAAAAGGCTTTCAACCTTATATGCTTCCTTTAACTATTTTAGCGAGGGTCGTTCTGATCAAAATGTTGATTTTGCCATTATTACTTTTTTTGTTTTCAGCCATCCAATGTGGTTTAACCACTTCCTTTATTTTGAAAGTGGAATCTGTGCTCATGTCTTTTATCTGGCAAAATAAACCTGCCAGATTAGCACTTTATATGAGAAACTGGAGAAGGGCAGCTTGGCACTTCCTAACGTCAAAGATTATAATTTCACATATTTTGCACAGTATGTGTCCAGACTTAATGAAATGCGTAGATATGGCATTACTTTTCAGAATGATTTCTTGGAGTTGACTCTTAAGGAACATGGTTTAGGTGATGTGTTAAAATTAATGAAATCACCAAAAAAAGTTTTCTACAAGAGCCTAAGGCAGTTTTTCAGGAAGCAGGTGGATTTCTATCAGAGATACATGATTCCTTATACCAGGGCTGTTACTCCTATGTAAGAATTGGTGGGGGAATCCAGCACTGGGCTGGATCTCGATGCATTAAGAAAATGGAAGAGAGTTGGTTTAGGAAGGTAGCAAACTTTTTGTCCCATGATAGGTGGAAGAATCTTTTGGAAATTGGTGAAGTACTGCAAGGTGATTTCCTCCTCCTTGGCTCCTTTAGAGCAATTCTGAACATATTCAGTAACCCAGATTGTGAACAAATTCAAGATAGTCAAAAAGTGGTAACAAAATTGGTGGAAGTCCCTGACTATAGGAGCGCAGGAGAATGGAAAAGGCTACTGGCATCTCTGAAGAGCTCGGACCTTTATTGAAAGTTATTAAAAAATGGGGAAAGTATGAAGGGTTAAAATTAACAAAAAAGATGTGGGACACAATCGCCATGCTGAATTTTAATGTTTTGAGAGGAGCCAATTGGTGCAGAATGTTATTTTTCAGTAAATGGCTTCTTTATAAAATGACGCAGTTCTTAGACTAGTTTAATTCAAATTGGTCTGGCCACTGTGTACGATGTAATGCAGGGTTTGTCACAAATTGGACACATGTGTGCCCCTATTAAAAAATTCTGGGTAGAAATGTTCAAGTACTTCGAGAGGGCCTTGGAGCTAAAATTAGCTCCTAGTACTTGGTGGATAGCATTGGGCTATGATTCTGTTAGTCAGTTAGCCCCCAGGTTCATAAAATTATTAAATCTTATTACAGTGGCAAGGTCTTTATTACTTCAAAGGTGGTGAACTCAGTCAATTCACACCACAGGGGAATGGGTGATAAAAATGAAACAATTACGAAACAAGGATCGGCATTACATTCTGCAATGCAGGGGGGCTAAGGGAAGTTTATGGAAGTATTGGGATATTAAAGAGGTTGGTTATGCTGCGGGGTTGATGTCATATTTTGGTTTACTGTTGATACTATGAAGTCTGATGTTTTATCTCTGCTTTGTTGACGTGTTCTGTGATGAAATATGATCTATCATTGTATTTATATATGATTGTAGGAGTATGAATGCCATGTCGCAATATTTTTATTGTAAATTCGGATCTCAATAAAAAAATTAAAAAAGTCAGGAATAAAAATAGTTTAAGGCAGAAGAAGAAAGATGAGCACACATTATTCCTCATTATTCCTCATTGTTAATACTATAAATAGACAAATCAAAGGATAACTCCTGGGTATGCCAAAACTTTCCAAAGAAGGTAAGACACTTCACATAAGGTAGAATCTTGTAGAAGTGGGAGATAATCTACCGTCAGCTGATTTTGGGGGTTGGGAGGTGAGAATGTGGCAAAGTTAATGTCGTTGGACCACCAGCAACAATACTGCTACTATGTTGCTATAAGCAGCTCACAGTAATTACGAAGATGGTGAGTTTACCGCACCCGTCAAGAATCAGCTGATTTTACATTGCAAGATATCTCTAAATTAGGCAATTCATAATCATAATCATAAATCTTTATTCGGCCAAATACTTGCCACAAAAGAATAAAACAATGGCTTCATACAATAATATATATAATAAGTGCAGATAATCTTTATTTCAGCACATATGGCCATAAAAGTACATAAAGGAATTAAAAATCGACAAGTGCAAACTTACACGACATTAAAATGCAGTAAAAACAGTGAGCAAGTGCATTTTAGCACCCAGTGTTGGTTGATAAAAGTAATAAAATAAATAACAAACAAAAATAAAATAAGCCCAGACTGAGCACATTAGAAATAAGGAATAATTAGACCCCCATCTTAGTTCCCTACGAAGGACACTCACCCCTACTTTAGTCTTCCTTATAATCACACATATCTAAATATAACATCATAATTATTGTATATGGTAACTAATAAAGTAACCCTGCTGCCTCTTGAGCACCCCCTTGCCTATATTCTAACCCGGCCAAGTTTACTGGTTAGGGCACCGACTAAATTGCAGTAGCTTGACCCTTACCGCCTCTTAAGCACCACCTTACCTGTGTTCTAAGTCTATCAAGATCCTCCCTTTGAAGACAAAAAAAGAAAAAAAGGCTGTACTATAATCAAACTTGTAAACTTAAAGCTAAGTTTTTAGCTTGCTTGTGCCAGACACTGCAAAGGAAGTGACTCACTGAGTACACAATATGCTCTGTTGTGTTTGTTCTAAATAGGTGTATCGCCACCTGATAGTCTCTAACCCCCAGAGATGGACAAATGGGTCTAAGCCAACGCCGCCTTATTTCTCGATAACCTGAGCATGCAATAAGAATATGATTCACTGTCTCAGGAGCAGATTCACAGATCGTACATAAGGCAGATGTGCCTCCTTCACGCTATAAGCTACAAAAGGCGTTCAAAGGCAAAGAACTGTATCTAAATCGCAAGTAAAGGCTTTTAGCCAATGGGGGTGTGGTTACAGGTTCCGGAAAAACTTCAAACATCAGCGCTGGCTTAACCCCAAGAAAATTCTCAGTTAAGTGGCCCTGACTAACCCTGGCTTGTTGATTCTCCAGGATATAAGCCAGAATGCCAAATTCACAGCCTGTTTATCCGATTTACAGATTTAATCAGGGTACTCCCAAAGTGCATCCAGCATCAATCTCTTGCCCTAAGTATGTATAAACCTCAACCAAAGTACTTTTAGGGCATGATCCAGTCTTATTGAATCACTTAAGCAGTCTCTAGGCAACCAATTCAGGAGTGGACCAAATACAAACCCAGTAAAGAAGAAATAAAATCCAAACAAACGTAGTTACAATTCATGATAATTACAATAAATACTCATCACAACATTGTTTGCGCACACGTCTCATACCGTTGAAAACACATAATTAAAACCTCCTAAAACGACAACAAGATGCTCATCAAAAATAATAAAGTAAAGTGGAAATAACTGGCATTGCCCCATCCTAACCAGCCCTAGACTTCCTGCTTCTTACGGTCTCACATAGAAAAGAGCTGATCTCCTCATCACACAACGTTTGCAAGTAAAAGAGTGCAGCTCTATATTTCTGATGACCCAGATTTTTCAGCAGCAGTTTAAGAAAAATTCTAAACTGCAGATTATAAAATCTGCAGTAAAACATAAAATGTAACAAAGACTGTCCCCTTATCTTTCACACAGACCAGGCAAAGCAGTATCTCCAAACATTAAGCAATTGTTTTTCAAACAATATCAATGAGGTCATGGCCATATCCACCATGCATTGTTATTATCAATAAGTGAATTGACATATCCAACATGATTTGGATTATCAGTGAGTGCATTGATATATTAACCAAGAACTACCATTATCAGAGAACGCTTGTGCAAATCAACCAAGAATTGTCAAAGTAAGACATCCTTTTCTTTTCACCTCCAATATTTCATTCTTAATGAGTGCCTAAGAGTGGTTTCAGAAGGTGGTCCAGCTATTCACTACAAGTCTTCCATCCTTTGAAACTATTAGTTGATTATGAGTATTATGAGTATTATTATTATTATTATTATTATTATTATTATTATTATTATTAGTATTATTATTAGTATTATTATTAGTATTATTAGTATTATTATTATTATTATTATTATTATTATTATTATTGTTGTTGTTGTCTTGTTGCTGTAGTTATTGTAATTATTATTGTTTGTATTAATTTAATTGCTAACATGTTGCAATCATGATAATATCTTTAATAATACCAGTAGTATGTACATCATTACCATTATTAAATAATATAAAATCATCATCACTGTAATGGTAAAGTGCTAGCTCTGTAAACAAAAGATGTGCCTTTTCTATTTCTGTAGCATCCATTTCCCAGAAGCATATTATAAACATGGACACACTTGGCTCTGTAGATTAGTAGAAGTACACTTTTGTTCTTACATTCCAGGCATTTTAATGGAGGGTAGTATGTGGAATCATTTGCATACAGCCACATGACATTGTATACTTATGCCGTGCTTGCAGTATATAAGCGCATCCTTGTTCTCAGTAGTTACTCACCTTCTGTACTTTTGCTCTAACTCATGAGAAATCTGCAGAAAACTGGCATTGCCTGCGTGGCACAGACATGTCTACACATGGGTCCTGAGTTTGCTGTGCTACAGGGATTCATGCTGCACTACTCTGATAAAGCCAAGTAATACCACTTTGTGCCTGAGTATCTTTTTGTCCATTTCAGAGGGAAAATATGCTAGCAGCTTAGCTTTGTCCTTTTTAGGGCGAGACCAAGACAGATTTAGCCACTATTGTAATGTATTTATTTGTCATTTCACTGTCCATCTTTATGTTACGCTTACAAGTAATGTTAAAATGTCAAAATATCTAATTTTAAATTCACCCTTTTACCACCCCTTTTTCCTGCCCACATTTCAATCATGACTTACAATTAGCATTCACTTATTCCAGGTACTTCGAACGTTTTCTCTCTCTGCCATCCTGTTTAACTTTTGCTCTTTGCCATCAGCATCATAATTGTTTACCATCGGACTATTCGACTATCATAACCATTTGAGACAACTACCATTTGGGCTTAGCCTGGCCATGCAGCTCTAACAGACACGGTTCTAGGTAGTAATAACCTTTATATTTTATTTCTTAACTATGACCCTTTGCACATTCTTCCAGTATGTCCCTGGAATAATCAGGCATAAATCTCAATGGCACCAAATATTGTGGACACAATATCGAAGGTCAAAATATCGAAAGGTTAGTAAGTATAGATTGTATAGTTTTTCTATCCTTACTACACATCTACGTATAGATGCGGAGTTAAGAAAAGTAAATCTATACGTCCTCTATATACACATACCTTGCGATATTTTGTCCCTTGCTAGTCTTTCCAAAATATTAGTATATCACAGTATTCCTAGCCTTCATATTCCCTAATACAAGAATTATTCCACCCTGAAGGTTTCTTATTGACAGACTTTGCTAGTAAGGTTTTGTCCCGTTCCTCCCCCTTGCAATTTTTGCTATCCTACTCCCACACTTAGGCTTGTTACTCCATCATATCTTCATAGGTTCCTACACACTGAAATGATCATTGATACTGCCATGAAGAGTCATTTACTCATTCTTTTTCCACCAACTTATTTTATAGCACCAACTTTCTTGACTCCATGATCATGTTTCTAAAGGACTAAAGGGCTATGGTCAAACTTTTCTTTCCACGCACTCTCTTCCTTCTAGTATAGCAATAGTGTCTTCTGGGTGTACTCACATTTTTATAAATAAATGATCTCCGTTCGAGTCTCGGTGTCGGCTCAAAATCTTGTGATTACCCACAATTATGCGCCTTGTGACCCACTTGGGTGATTTGCCGCGCTTTACTAATACTGGATTCATTTATTTCTCTCTGTATCATAACTCACTTACTTTTGTAGTTTCAATCACTGAATCTTTTCGGATCTGATCTCTTCTACACTGTTGTTGTAATTATCCAATACTTTCAATGACACTTTGTTGGAGATCATTATTTGTCAGTTTAACCACAGAATCTCTTATTGAGCTTGGGTATCTACGAGTGTATGATGTTAGAACATATTTCTACAAGTATATATATATATATATATATATATGTATATATATATATATATATATATATATATGTGTGTGTGTGTTGTTGGGCAGTGCTACATGTCACAGTAATATATATATATATATATAAACTGAAAATGATTGTTAAATTACAGCCTTGATAAAGTCCCTGTAGACGAAACACGTGTTGACTGTTTCCAAGTAATTAATATCTATGTATCTACGCTAACTGATTGGAATCAAGACCAATTAAATTTACCATGTACAACTTTATCTTATGTGGTGTTGATATTGATGAATGAACTGTTCTATATTACTATAGTGAGTGTAATATACATTGCTTGAGTAAGCATTCTTATGAAATGTTTGTCAATGATTTCAAGGCTTTTATTTCACAGTAAAGAGTTCTTAACTGTGAACAATAAGTTAAATAGATGTTTTACTCAGTATTTCTAATTTCTTTCAGTGCTGGTAAAACAAAATGCTTTCACAATGATAGTGCTGCTCTTAAAGCAGCAGTCAGCACATCTGACAAGCTCACAGTTGCAGGCCCATCCTTGATGCAGGCATCTACCAATGAATCCTTCCAGTCTATGAAAATACACATTCTAAATGCAATACATTGTAGGAAAAAGTTACACTGCCCCATTTGGACTTTATTTTCTTTCTTTGTATTCATTTTGTTAAAACCATTCTATTGTGTCAGAGTAATACAAAAGAAAAGAATATTTTAGTATACAGTTTTCACGTCTTTACAATGTGCTTTGCAGTTAAAATGTGACTTAAAAATACACATTATTGCATAAAATACATTTGAAATATTAACATATTATCCCCAATGAAAACAAACATTGACAGAAATATCTGCAGTTTCAGGCAAACAACTTTCTAATGAGTCAAAAAAGGATTTAATAAATCGTAATATTAAAAAATACATAACAAGTAGCATGTGCAATATATGGTCCTTTGGTCGGTGTTCAGGTGACATTTATAAACCACTCAGCCTTCATCCTCTTGGTTTATAAATGTCACTAGACCCCCTTGATGGCAATATAAGCCCATACCACACATTTACTCTGTTACTCGTGCTCTGCTTTACGGTCAGTGTAAGAAATTGGGTTATTAGACTGATGCAAGTAATAAACACAATCCTCGTCAGGGTGAACAACAAAAGTCAATAAATAAACCTATGCTTAGCCCTCTGGTAGCTTGTCACAAAAGCAATCAGGCTTAACTTAGAGGCAATGTATTAAATATTTATGCAGCACTCAATCAGCAATGAAGTAAAAACATTACAAAAGAAAAATCCCAAAGTAATTTAGAAAAATAGAAAGAATATAATAAATAAAATGACACCAAAGCAACAAAGATCAAACAAGTAAAGCTGAAGTTATGAATTTTTAAAGATTTTGGTAAACATAGCACCAAGTAGCACAAACAACCAATCATGGTTATCTGGTCGCTCTGAACCAGGCCAAAGTCAAAAGTTCAGGTGGACCACAATGGAGCGCAGGTCAGATACAGGAATCAAATTCATGCATTAGAAAGTTGACCTTCTAACTTAGTCCATTTCCACACAAGGAGCTTTATTAGGAGCCCTGCATTGACATGGGACCTCGAGGAGATCATTGTTGGTGAGAAGAGATGTTTTTGGTTGGGTATGACCACATGGACATTGTTGTTGGTGTGAAGTGCAGGTGAGAGCTTCGCATTGGCAGGAAATGTGGGGCAGTTATTGCTGATGTGAAGAGTATGGTGTGGGAGAAATCTGGTGACTATAGCCAGGGATGATGCATCAACAGACGGATGCAGGTCCCATGTCACCGTCCGTGAAGTCCACTCACATTCATGAGGAGACAGGGGAAGGTTTTTTTTCAATGCACAGAGCCCAAAACCTCTGGATTTTCATCTAGTGTTCAGTTCTTGCTATTTGAATCTTGGAAAAGTATACTCTGACTGGAGCCAAGGATCCAGGACATGGTGGGGCACCCTTATAAGGGTCAGTACTCCTTCAGAGTCCATCAGCAGGGTCCAGGCAGGTCCATTCAGTGCTGGTCAGTTGGGCAGTTGCAGGGAAGACTTCTTAAAGTTTATTGTGTTGGTGTAGCTTAAACAAGAGGTCAACTAACTGAGCCTTTGATTCACTGCTGGGATACTGGGTTGAAGGCAAGCAGTTCCAGTCTTCCTTCAGGCTTCAGACAGCACAGCAGTCCTTCTTCTGAGTCTCGTAAGAGCCCAGAAGTGTTCGGATGGGAGGTTTTGAGGGTGCTACTTTTTTAGGCAGTGCAAGCCTATGTGTGGGGGTCACCCCCTTTGTGTAACTCTAAACTGGTTTTGATTGGTTCTTCCTTATTCCCTGGGTGTGGCTCCAATCTGTCTATGGAAACAAGGGTCAGGCAGACCCAGATGTGAGCTGAATTTACCAATGACTGGGCAGACAGCTTCAGAAGCCAGAAAGGGATTGGGCACAGCCTCGGGCTACTCGTTGAAGCTCAGGAAGGTTCAGAGTACCACCCCCCAGGCCATCCTGCTCAGGGGAGGAATACCCCTTGCCACACCTATGGCTTTTCGTCGCTTGTTTGGAACTATTATATTAGACACCAGAGGAAAGTTGTTAACCTGCGAGGTGATCCTGGAGACTGGCAGAAAGTCACATTTGGTTTAGGCAGGAACAAACCAACTTTTTTAAATTGACATTTAAGACTAGTAACTTAAAACTCAACTTTACAATTAAAGAGTATTTCAAATTACAATTCAGATGAGTGGAAGAAGTATATGTCTGTCTGCATCCAAACTGAAATATATTGCATATTAAGTGTGATAAGGTAATCCAGTCTCAAGTCTATGAATGAGCTAACCTTGCTACAGTGAAAAACAACTTTTTGGGGGGTTTCACTGCTAGAGCATGTAAAACTGAAGTATACATGTCTTAGTGCCCTGTGAGCCATCATGACCTACCTTAAGGTGACTTATAAGTGCCAAAAAGGAATGTTTAGGCCTGGCAAAAGGTTTCTTTTTCCAGGCTGAAATGGCAGTTTAAAAATGCACAACTTCCTTCAATGACAGACCTGAGACATGCTATACAGTCCTACATTACTGGGTGACACAATGCTGCAGACCACTGGCAGCATGTCATTTAATAGCCCTGGTTATTAATAGTACTACATACTAGGGATTTATAAGTAAATTAAATGTGTCAATCATGGGTATGACAATTTTACCCTGTATAACTGAGAGCGCACTTTACCCTTGGTTAGCAGGGGTAGAGTGCACAGCGTTGTAATACCCAAAAAAATGGGTTTAGCAAAAAGAGGGAAGAGAAGGCAAAACGTCTGGGGAAAACCACACCAAAGGTGGTCAGGTCTAACAGTCAGGAATAGAGTGAGGGATGATTCTATAATCCAGTGTTCTCTTTGTTCCTAAATTGAGCCATGTTGATGTTTTTATACACATACGTTATTTTTCTTGTCAGTCAGATGCCTAAATGTGCCTACAAAAAAGCCAAAAATCCATATATATAGCCACACCAAAACTTCACCATCAATCCATCACGCATAAGGGGGGGGGAATAGCCAGTCGATTACAATAAATGCGCTTACACACACACACTGAACCTGTAGATGTACTGATGTATCACCTATGAAAACACTCAGGGCTGAATTTAAGAAAAGTGGTGCTGCATCCAATGCAGCACCACTTTTCTTACTCCCCCTGATCCCCACTAATGCCACCATGTGTGGACCTTATATGAGATATGGCGCACCATGGCGGTAGTTAGCACAATAGCATCAACATTGTTGACGCTATTGTGGTGCTTTGCAACACTAACGTAAAAAATGTTGACGCTAGTGTAGCTGAGTGCAAGGAGGCCCATTGATTTAAATGGGTGCGTCATTTTAACGCCTGCGCTGAGCAGGTGTTAAACATATCAGAAAAAAATGTCACAGTGAAATCTTTTAAATTTCACTGCGCCATTTATTCAGTGGTGCAAAGGGTTACAGAGTGGCGCAATGCATGCATTGTGCCACTTTGTAATATGGCGCGGGAAAAGGCCGCCTTAGTGTAAAAAAATGGAATAAGGTGGTGCTAAAGTGGCGCAAGGGGCTCTTAAATCTGCTCCTCAGTGTTGGCCAGCTTTCTGGTCTGTAAACACTAGAAGCACTCTGAGAAGACTGTAAGGTGCAATGTAGCACAATGTAGCGCTTTACGAAGGCCCAAACAAATATGCTTACTATAGAGATATATGAGCCACGGCCGGCTTGAAGCATTACGGACAATCTAGATGCTGGCAGTGTGCATCACATTTATGCCGACATTGTAGCTGGGCTTTCAGGTAGCACATCACGTTGATATCTGGATTATCTGCACACCTCTGTTTTCTAAAAATACAGTGACATGGAACGTGGTGTTCTAAAAATAATTTTGAAACAGAACTACACAAATATAGTTCATATCAAATATTTGTTTTAGTGATTAACTCGCTGAAAGTTAGATAGAAATAAAGGCGTTAACTCATTGCAAAATAACTTATGGAGCAAAGTCTTCTTTGAGGAATAGGAACCTGAGAAACTTTTATATTAGATATGATTAACAAATAAAATTACTTGTGATGTTCCAAGGTTCTGTTTAAATATTTTTATGTTTAATTATATTTGTTTAGCATTCAGTAATGTAATTATGTATAGCGTAACGTAGTTAAAAAGAAGCATAAACGAAAATGGGCTGTTACTATTTTGTGACAAGATTGGCACCAATTTCCACAGTTAAAACCTTGTCGTGAGCACTAAATCACTAAAGGCCCGAACATTATAATTGAGGTCGTAATTACACACTGTTAGAGCCACTAGAACATTAAAAGCAGGAAACTTAATTGATGGGATGATTCTTTACTGAATCATTTTAAGTAAACTTTCAGTTTACATCATTGGCTGGATGTATGTACCACTGCTGGAGTTCAAAACAGGAAAGCATCAGATATCTCTGCAGGTCACCGCATTTGTTAAAACATGGTTTAAAAGGGGTCTAAATGGAAAGGCTGGAAAGACAGGAGTGAGAATTTAATGTCACCACGTATTTTAAACAATAACGAAAGGACGGAGGATAAATAAATAGCACACTGGCGGTCGCATTAAAGTTCCATTACCTTACAAAGGTCTTCCGTACAGTTTTATGACAGCCTACATAAAAAATGTGGCTGTTTGCAATAGCTCATGTCATAAATACATAAAGAGACACTTTGAGTTAGCCCCCTTGACCCGCTGGTAACTCCTGGTCAGCTCCTTTCTGTCATTGCTTGTCTGAAGTTGATCCTCAAAGGAGCGTTGAAGATGAGGAGCCATGGGTCAGAGAGGGAGAGGGATGGCCTTCTGGTGGACCCCCGTCCACTGCCCTTGCAGTGCACTGGGGCAGGCTGCCAGCCGTGTTGGCTAAGTATGTTCAGGAAAATATGGTGTGAAAACAAGAACACGAACGTGATCATGTGGCCTTAATGTTTGGGATTCTCCACAGAATCCAATGTGACTAGTGAACATGTTTCTTATTTATTAGAAGCACCCATCTGTACAAATAGCTTTTAACATACTGTGGCATACCGAGGACCTCATTTATGAGGATCTAGCGGCACACTGTGCCACAGGAGCAACATTTTTTTTTTGGCACTCCAGTGGCTCAGTGTGCCAGCCCATATTTACAAGGCCTCACAAAGCCGACTTGCATGGCTTTTCATGGCCTTGTAAATATGGACCCCTTTCACGCATAACACTGTGCGAAAGGGGAGTTCCATTTTTGTAGCTTGGCATGTTCCCAAGCAACACCCATGGAACCCGAAGGAATCTGATTCATTCCCAGCTTTACAAGTCGGAGAATGCATCGGATTTGCATGCCACCTCGGCGGTGGCGTTCGAGTGACGGAACGGGGAGAAATATCTTTATTTCTCCCCGTTTTTTTCCTCTTTCCTATGAAAAAGAAAAACATCTCTTTTAAATGTTTTTGTGCAGGAAGGCGTGCCTTCCTGCACAAAATCAATTATCCCCACAACTCAGGCCCCTTGCACGATAGTGCAAGCGTGTCTGTGTTGGCGCATGCCAGAAATTTGTGCACCAGTGCGGGGGAGAGGACAGAAATGCACCGTATCTTGTAGATACAGTGCATTTCTGTCCTTTTACCGTGGAGCAGAGCAGCACAGCAAGGCACTTGCTGCGTCGCCTTGCGCTACGGTCCTTGTAAATGAGGCTCTGAGTGTTTCACCACAGTATTAAAGTTTTACTATTGACATGCACTTGTATTTCCTACTACAATATTGAGAACCAAAATAACATCAAAGTAAGTAAAAGTGGAGTTAAGAATAGCAAACCTACACTTACCTACATATACTTACCTTGCGTCCTACTTTCTCCCTCGTCCACCTGGCAGACACCACATCATGGTTCAGGGGGTGATTCAAGTTAAAGAAGAAAAGAAATATAATTTAATGCTGTGAATATCATATAATGTATAATAACATTAGTCAGAGCAATGGCAAAGGGTACATGTGGATGGACTAATTGCACAATATACAAAATTACAGAAGAGTAACAATGAATAGGGAGGATGTTTTCCACTGAAGGGTTCTCAGTGGCATTAGATAGACAAGAGTGAAGCTCACATGGTCTATAATATCACTCAGAACCCTAGGGTGAAAAACAAAGTGAAAGTGAAAACACAACACAAGAAAAATTCCAAACATTTTAATAAATAAAATGATACTAGAAGAAGAAAAATCTAATCAGTATAACCGAAGATATTGAATTTCCAAGTTTTAAGTGAAAATAGCACCAAGAAGCTGAAAGCGCCAACTGCGGATATCTGGTAAGACCAGACCGGGACACAGTCATGAGTTCAGGCCGACCACAATGGATGCAGGCCAGGTACAGCACTAGGGTTGGCCCACTAGGAATTGTACCTTAGTGTCCTTAGAGTTCCAAGGAAGCAGCTGACCAGGAGCTGTGAGGTGCTGTGACACATGGTCCTGCACTGGCTTGCATTGTGCTGTGTCGGTTGGGATGAAACCATTCTCTTGCATCGTGAGGACTACACTTTGACTCCAGCCAAGTGTCCAGAACCTGGGGACTTCCCTTGGAGATCAGGACACACTCCAGCAGAGGCCAGCAGGGTTCAGGCAGGTCCAGTTGCAGGTCCAGGCAGGTTCAGTTGCAGCAGATGGGCAGATGAAAATGGCCTCTGAAGCTTGTTGTAGTGTTGTAGTGTAGCTCACATAGGAGGTCAGCCAACTGACTTTTTGAGTCACTCTGGTTAGTCTGGGATGAAGGCAAGCAGGTCCTTTCTTCCTAATCAGAGAGCAATGCAGTCCTGCAAGCAACATGGCAGTAGGGCATTTCTTCTTCTGTACCTTCCACTGGTACAGGTGTTTTCTAATTGGTGGTTCTGGAGGTCCAGAATTTATGCCTGGTGCCAGCATTGATGTGGGGTTACTCCTTGTCCTACCCTGACCCCGCCAACTGGTTCTGGAAAGTTCTTTCCCTTCCTCTGTCAAGGCTCCAAACTGGCTGTGGAGTGACAAATGGCAGGGCAGATCTGGTATCAGATTCTTTTGTGTGTGCAGAAGGCAAAGCAGTTTGAAGTGTAAATGTGGCTGGGCACAGCCCCTCCCGCTCATCCTGCCAGGATGTCACATCCTGTCCATACCTAAGCCCCCTTCGTGTAACTGTCTGGAAGCAATATACACACCCCACAGAAGAACCATTCACAGTCATGTGACCCAGGACACTGGGAGAAGGCACAAATGGTTGGAACAACAAAACTGTAACTTATAATCCAACTTTACAGTTAAAGACATTTTTAAATTACAACTTGTTTGAGTGTAAACAGCATATCTTTATCTGCCCCAATCCAATGTTATACGCTATTAAATGTAATAAGGTAATCCAATGTTAATAAATGGGAGAGACAGGCCTTACAGCAGTGAAAAATTATTTCTGGAGTTTTTCACTGCTAGGACATGTAAAGGTAAGTGCCAATGTCATACATTGTAAATTCTATGCTCACTGGCCTATGAGCCTTAAGGGCCTACTTTACGCATGACCTATAAGTATTAAAAATGTAGGTTTAAGCCTAACACAAGTTTGTTTTTGTCAGGATGGAACTGCGTTTTAAAACCGCACTAGAGGATGTGGTGGGAGGCCTGGGACATGTTTTAAGAGGCTTCTGTAGTGGATGGCATAATATGTGTCTCAGGCCCACTAGTAGCATTTAATTTACATGACCTAGGTACATGTAGTACAGTTTTGCTAGGGATTTACAAGTAAATAAAACGTACCAATCAGGTTGATGCCAATTGTGACATGCTGTTAAGGCAAGAGCACAAGCTTTTTACCACTAGTTAGAGGAGAAAAATGCACAGAGTCCTAATACCAGCAAAATCAGGTTCAGCAACATAAGGCAGAATCTGGGTAGGCTCTGCAAAAAGGAACAGGTCCAACATGCGACCTCCCCATCCAAATTGAAAAAACACCTAGTGCCACCACCCTCTCCTCAACTGCTCAAATGTATATTGAAAAAGACCTAACCTCTTCCCAACCACTACTATTTCCTACCCAAGCTGAACTCCACACTCTCACATGAGCGGAAAACCAGCGCTGTGGAGACAGCAGCTAACAGTGAGCTGCATGTTAGTGTTGCTTGTTTCTCTGTCAGTGTGGGTCTGCAGAAACCTGTGCTGACAGGAATACAACAATTGGGGTAAGCACAGGGCTATCTACTTTTTTCCATCTCCTTTAAGCATGTGGAGACCAGGGGCAGGCACTAATAACTGGGTGAGATACCGTTTTGCTTCTTTGCTCAGGTCACCTCTGATCAAGGCTTTGCAGGAGAACTGAAGGGAAGCTAGCACTTCTCCTGGTAATGTAACAACATTGGAAAACAACACTTATTTCCCACTGTTGCTATGTTACGGCAGTGAATAAGACTAATTAAAGACTAAATTAATGGAAGGACTGAACAATAACCAGATGTACAACTAGAGATGTGCCCAGATTGTGTTTTTCTGAGTGAGCCTGGTGCGCTCAAACACCTCAGAGGACCTAGTCATTGATATGCACTATCTGCTAGACAAATCTTAGACAAGATGTGTGGCATTTGAATACACTTTGATCAAGGGTCCGATCATCCGTGCAGTGCATTCCCAGCACTGCACAATCTGGGGTATGTGCATTGTACTCTCCACCTGCAACATGTCCAGGATCAAGCCTGAGCTGTCCAGTGCACTTTTGGTGCCATACAGAGTATGATGTGTTGTGTTTCCTCTGACTACATTATGTACACAATCCAAACTACAATATCCAGTGTACATAGTGTTTATTTCTTTTAAGCGCGTCTTTGCATGAGGTCTCTTGACTTGTTAACTGATTGTTGTAAAATAACAGGCTATGTCCTATATTTTTTAACAGGAGTTATTTTATGTAGTTGTTTGAAGCACCGGCTTATAAGCTTGATTTTTCTGGGCACTGTTCTAAGCCGTACAGTGCATGGTGTGTAACCTCTGACTGAAGAGTGTGGAGGATGCAGCTGGAATTGTTCAGCAGTTTCTCTGCACTAAATACAGTCTTGGTGTGTGGCGCGGTCTGCGGCTGGACAGTGTAGATGATCCAGCCTGGACTAGGATCGCTTGTATGCTCTCAGACTCAATACAGTGTTGCTGTTTACACACTATGGCGGTGATTCTAACCGCGGCGGGCGGCGGTCGCCGCCCGCCATGCGGTTACCGCCAAATGACCGCACCGCGGTCACAAAACCGCGGCGCCCATTCTGGCTTTCCCGCTGTGCTGGCGGGCGACCGCCAAAAGGCCGCCCGCCAGCACAGCGGGAAAGACCCAGCAACGATGAAGCCGGCTCCGAATGGAGCCGGCGGAGTTTCTGGAGTGCGATGGGTGCAGTAGCACCCGTCGCGAATTTCAGTGTCTGCTAGGCAGACACTGAAATTCTTTTTGGGGCCCTCTTACGGGGGCCCCTGCAGTGCCCATGCCATTGGCATGGGCACTGCAGGGGCCCCCAGGGGCCCTGCGGCACCCCCTACCGCCATCCTGTTCCTGGCGGGAGACCCGCCAGGAACAGGATGGCGGTAGGGGGTGTCAGAATCCCCATGGCGGCGGAGCGCGCTCCGCCGCCATGGGGGATTCACACGGGCAGCGGAAAAACGGCGGGAGACCGCCGGTTTTCTGCATCTGACCGCGGCCGAACCGCCGCGGTCAGAATGCCCTGCGGGGCACCGCCGGCCTGTCGGCGGTGCTCCCGCCGACCCTGGCCCCGGCGGTCTCAGACCGCCGGGGTCAGAATGACCCCCTATGTTTCCTCTATGTTGCCTTCTTGCACACTTATACGGGTCCAAATCTAGGAAATTTGTAGATGCTCTGAACAGATTGTGGTATATTGTGCTGTCTGCACAGGGTATATGATTCAACAAGGGCTATCCAGTATTCTTTCTGCACTGTAAACAATATGTCATGTATTGTGGGCTCTTTAACAAGATGAGGGATCCAGTCTGGGCAGTAGGTGAAAGTATATTTCTGTTGGAAAGGAGACTTATTTGCACTCTGTAGGAAATGACCATCATTTGTGTGCTATTCCCCCACATTTTTGTCTTCTTATACTGAACATGTATTTGCTGACCATACATCTTTGCTCACCAGTGGTAAAGTGTTTGTGCTTACCTCCCTAAATAGGTTAAAAGTGGCAGACCCCTAATTCTCACATTTAATTTACTTTTAAGTTCATAGCATGTGATGCAACATGTACACAGGGCCTGTAAATTAAAAGCCACAAGTGTACAGCAACACTCATTGTGCCACCCACTAAAGTCGCACTGTAAAACTGCCATTGCAGCCTGGGTGTGCAGTTTTAAACTGCCATTTCAACCTGGCAAATTAAACCTTTTGCCAGTCCTTTCCTTTTTAATACTTATAAGGCATCGTGAGAGTAGGACTTACAATTTCATAGGGCAGGGAAGATGGTACCTAAAAAGCAGGACATTTATATGTATTGCTTTCCATGTCCTGGTACTGCAAAACCACCAAAGTCGTTTTTCACTGTGACAATGCTGGCACTCCCATAGGATAACACTGGTTTACACTATTACATTTAATAAGTACTAAATTCAGTTTTGGAGCAGCTAGAAAGATGGTTCAAGGACTTGTTTTAATAGTAATTTAAAAAACAACTTAATGGCCAAGTCAGATTATATATCACTATTTTGGAAATTACACTTTTAGAAAGTTGTCACTTTCCTGCCTAAAACCAAAATGGTTTTCTGTAGTAATCACTGCATACAAGGTAGTTATTTCAAGTATTTTTTAAAGTGTAAGACCGCTGACATTTCATGTACGCCCGGTGCCTCCTTTTCCATCCTCCAACCTTACAGCTTCAACCAGATTCTCCATGAGAATGCAGCGCCCATGTATGGACAAAGTACACGCATGAGGACTGCACAAGACCTACACACTACATTATCCTCTCCTCTCATAAATATGACTTAGCAGGTGTCAAGTAAAACTCTAACTTAGCCACAGACTTATACAAAAAAAATAAAGAACATACTAAAAACTTTCAAAGATACATAATGTAAATCAACAATACCTATAAGAAAGCATTACAAATAAATGCATAATACAAATATCAAACTAACATTCAAACTTTTAACACAGGTAACTAAGAATATCTCAAAGGTTCAACCCTTTGCCTACAACTTTTACAGACAAACATATCTTGACTGGACCTATTTACATCTTGTAAGTGAACAACAGGTACACCCACAACTTTATGTTTTTGATGTACAAGAGAATTTGATGAGCCATCCCTTCAAACACCTTCATCTTTGACCTTGACCACTTTATCAACATTCCACAAGTTGCCCATATTCACCCTGACATCATTCCCATATATTTTATTGATGAGCATTTCCTCTGAGAATTTCTTCTCTCCTTTCCTTTTGTGGGTAGATATCTTAATCCTAATTTTATTTCCAACCCCCAACTGGTGGGAACAAACTTTCTTCGATGCCTCATAATAATTATTTTGTTTGAAGTGTACCTCTTGAACATTTTCCCTAACCATACCATCAATCTCTTTCCATTCACATTGTTTAAGCCACTTGGACATCCATCCAGGAGAGATTTTGGAAGAAGGTTTCCTACCACGCAACAACTCAAAAGGGGAAAATTGAGTGGACTAATGGGGAGTTGTGCGATAAAACAAAAGCAAGTAACGTACTGCAATTTGAACATTAGACTTGGTTAAAATAGTCCATTGTACACAATTCCCTAACACCCGATTCATGCGTTCCACAAGGCCATTCGTTTGAGGATGATACAGTGAACTCCTAATGTGCTTGACATCCCCCTCTAGCAAAAACTTTTCAAATTCATGACTTACAAATTGCAACCCATTGTCAGAAACAATAAAAGATGGAAACCCTTCACGTAGAAAAACGTCTCTCAAAAAATCAATCACATTCTTTGTAGAGGGATCACTCATGAATCTAACTTCTGGCCATTTGGAGTGATAATCAATTAAGACTACAGAAAACCTCAATGAAGGAGGTAGCATGTTAAAAGGGCCTATTAGGTCAATTCCCACTTTTTTCCCATAGTCTTGAAGGTAAATCAATTGGTTGTAGAGATGGAGTTCTTACTTTGAAACCCTTTTCACAACAATTGCACATAACGCACTCACTCATAAATGCATCAACACACTGATCCATTGCAGGCCACCAAAACATTTCACGTAACCTGCGCTTTGTGAGTGTTCTACCTAGGTGACCCTCATGAGCACCAGCAATAATCTCTGATGCTTTCTGTGGAAACAAACTTCTCACCCCTCATCAGAATGTCATCTTTAACCAACATTTCTTCAGACACCTTTACAAATGTCTGGAACTGAACAGGTACATTTCTTTCTTTAGGCTACCCACCTCTTATGAATTTCATGACCTGTGTCAAAATCATGTCCGAGGCCAATTCCTCCTTCCACTCGCTTTCATTCACTGCACACATACCCTCTAAGTCTATGGCTGCTATAAAACAATTTTAAACATCATCTTCATCTTCATTGACATCAAGGTTACATTCCTCAGTAGTTGGAAATCTAGATCAAAAATTTTCCCTAACATTCTTGTTGCCTGGAATATACTGAACTTCAAAATCGCATTTCAATAACTTTGAGTTCAATCTTGAAATACGCAGTGTCAAATCTTTGATTTTGTCTCCTGTCAAAATAGAAACCAACGGGATATGATCTGTGTGTAATGCAAACTTGTTGCCCCGAATATACTGATGAAACTTCCTAATGGCCCACCAATACACCAAAAGGTTTTTTTTCAATGACTGGAAAATTTACCTCTGATCCCCTCAAAACCCTTGACGCATAACCCAACGTATTCTCAACACCTTCTGTCACTTGAGTTAAAACTGTGCCCACACCAAAAGTACTGGCATCGACAGTTATGACACATTGTACTTTTGGATCAAACAGTTTAAAAAATGTTGATCCTACTAATTGGGATTTGACTCAATCAAATGCTTCCTGACAGTCTCTTTTCCACTCAAATGCAACATTTTTCCTTAACAAATTACTCAAAGTCTTGGTTTTTGAAGCGTAACATTCATAAAACAAGACTAGAATTCACACAATCCAGTCAAGGATTTCAATCCTGCCTTGTCACATGGTAGCAATGCACCCATTATAGCTTTGACCAACCCGGGTTTAGGCTCAATTCCTTGTTTAGACACAACATGATCCAAATATTCAACTTTACTTCTAAAAATTGGCACCTTTCACTTCTTAAAACCACCCCTCTATCCTGCATTATTTTTAACACTCTTCTTAAAACGAGATCATGCTCCCTCCTCCCTAGATGCCGCATGGATCAACACATCGTCTTGAAAAACAGCCACACCCTTAACATCCTTTAACATCTGAGACATTATTCTTTGAAAAACACCAGCCGCAGGCGCCAAACCAAAAGGCATTCTTCAATACTGAAAGGTGCCTATGGGTGAAACAAACGCAGTGAGATGTCTCAATTCAGGATCTAAAATGACTTGATGGTAGGCCGCCGCTAGATCCAATTTAGAAAACCATTTAGATTATCCAATAGTAGCCAACATTTCTGTTATTTTGGGTAGAGGGAGTGAGTCTACCCAAATGAGCTTGTTCAAACTGCGAAGATCAACACAAACTCTTAAATCGCCATTTTAATTCCTGGCAACCATCAATGGAGATAATCAAAGAGAGGATTTCATGGGTTCAATAATCCCTTTTCCACTAAATTCCTTTAATTGCTTCTTTAGCTTGTCTCTACGCTAAATGGTACACTCCTGAATTTATGCTTAACATGAATGACCCCCCCTTTACTTTTATTTGATGAGTAAAGCCTTTAATGGTGCCTACATTTTCAGAGAAAACTAGTGGAAACTCCTCCTTTAGACCTACTCTGTAATCATTTGATTCCACCAAAGATACCTGCTCTTTGGTACCCGGTCTCAATACCATTTGAAACAATCCCTGATGAAATCAACCTAATATGTTTAATTCTTTTATTGCAATATAAACTTTGCAAAATGTATTTACTTCTTTCTACATTTGAACTCAAGCGCCTCCTCAAAATATCCTGCTAATTCATTCTTTCTCCCCTCATACGACACAGGTGCTCTGTCTGGTACATTGAGAGATCCGTTTCCCCAAACCTCTATAAATAACTCTTGAGTAATCATTGTGATCCTAGCTCCAGAATCCACAAGTAATTTGATAACTTTGTCAGCCACACCAATTTCAACATATGGATCTATGCACTTAGCAGGATCACCTCTCACTAGTTAATCATCCTTAACAACCATTATCATGTCTCTAAATTCCTCTTGAATGTTATCAACATTATCTACAACACCTTCTGAAACATTAGCCACACCAGCGATGTTTGTGTGTCTCCCCGAATACTGATATGTCCTTGCGCTAATTGTGCCGCTCTGGCACACTTTGGCAAAATACCCCACTTTATTGCATTTTCTACACACATTTCTGGCTGGACATCCTCTATTGCTCTTAATAAGGTTATATATTATTTTGCTTAAAGAACAGCTTAATGGAATTTCTAGTCAATTTCAATGTCTTTTCATCTTGAGATTTCACTATTCCTATATTCTCTGTTGACCTGTTCTCCAATTCTTTCATGGATAACTTAGGTGTCTCTATGCACTTTGCTAACTTTAATGTTTCATCAAGTGAAGGATTGCTCATGGAGAGTAGTTCTTGCTGGATTGTTTTATCTGTTCATTTTGCAATAAATTGATCTCTAACTAACTGATCCCTAAATGTCTCAAATTGACAATCAGCTGTGAGTTTTCTGAGAGCTGATATAAACGTATCAACATCCTCACCAGAATTTTGCTCTCTTTTGAAAAACTTGTGTCTGATCACCACCAAACTATGTTGAACATCAAACCTTATTTCCACTTTTTTAAACATTTCAATATGTTCATCAACTTCTTCCTCCTCATTTAACATCATGTTTGAAAAGAGACCTCCCTTCAAAACCTAAGGAATGTAAGATTAACAATTTTTTCCTTTCTGGACAGAACTGAGATGCACCTATTGCTCCCAGGTACATTTCAAAAGCATCAAACCAATTTTTCCAGACAATTGGTGGGTTTCCAGGTGTCTCTAGACATGGTGGTGGTGGGTTTACTGATTACATTACGTACAAGGTGAGTCCTTCACACTGTTTCAATATGAGTCCAAAAAACACCACAAAAGTGAGCACGACACTGAGCAGTTTAAATGAGCATACAAGTTTCCAAGCATAGCCTTCTTTTCCTTAGAGAAAATGGAATATGGCACTGAGAGTAATACGCACTGTTTATGGAAGCGTACCTTCACTTTTTCATTTAAAAAAAAAAGAAAAGTAGAGCACTCTGACGTGAGCAAAAAGAATGGCGTGTCAATGGCTTGAAATTACTTCTGTGACTTCCCTAAGATTCTACTGGAAACATGAGGTTAGCCTCCTAGCTGCAGCTGCATGAGGACGTGAAAAAAAATAACTATGCTCGTACCTTCCTCTTCTCGGATGAACGCCTGTACTAGAGGCCTCAATATTTACAGTCCCTCATTGAACACCGCTGTAAGAGAAGGAATACTGCAGCCAACAACCATGCGCGCACCTTCCTCCTCCCGGAATAAACGTCTGTACCAGATACCGTGATATCCACCATCTCTCGATGAACACCGCTGTCATAGAAGGAATACTGCAGCCGGTGAGTAGGTTCTGGTCAGTGGTGTTGTAACTCATCGCCAATAACCTTGTAGTGATCACTGCTTACAAGATAGTTATTTCAAATATTTATTAATGTATAAGACCGCCGACATTTCATGTACGCTTGGTGCCTCCTTTTCCATCCTCCAATCACCCAGCTCAACAAACATTCTCCCCTAGAATGCAGCGCCCTTGCATGGACTAAGTACACGCACGAGGACAGCACGAGACCTGCACACTACATTTTCTGTCAATGTCTATCTTTCACTTGCCCCCTAGTGGCTGCCCTGTGGTGAAATGTGTATTGATACCAGACAGTGGACAAAGGGCTTGGGTATGAGGTTGTTTTTTTATTCATTGAGCATTGTGGCCTGGGGCTGTCTAGCACCTTCCTGAGTTTCAAAGGATGCCTACCTTGTCACTGGTAGATGAATCTCACACCTATGCCTCCCTCAGCTTTCCTTGGTCAGCCTCAGCTTTCTGTTTTGCCCCACTGAAGGAGAACTGATTTTTGAAATATTTTTTATGTCTGAAAGAAGAAGGAATCATCAGGACCGATGTTGAGCAGCATCTGATCGATATCGAGGCCTTCCCAGGCACAGACTTTGGACTTTTCCCACTCTGAGTTTTCTCACCTGCGTCGATGACAGCACCAAGACTCACTCCTTAGCAACCTGCCTTTGTTGAGCCCCATTCCAGATCCAGCTGGCAGCTTGCTCCCCAGACAACTCATCAACAACTACTTTTCCTCCATAAAGTTTCTAAGTCAGAAGGCAAACTTTACATTTGGATGAACCTGGTCTCTGTAATTGACACACACACCATCCTGGCCAGCCTTACCTTTTGACTTTGCCTGGCCCTAACACGACCAGATAACGCAGTTGGCATTTTGTGCTTTTTGTTGCTATTTTTAATTCAAACTTTAAAAATTCACTTATTGGATTTTTGTCGTTTTGGTATCATTTCATTTATGAAAAAATTACTCTATTTTTCTAAATTGGTTTGGATTCTTTCTTGTGTTGTGTTTTTACTTATGGGCTCATTATGAGTCTGGCGGTCGCAAGACTGCCAGCCTCGGGGTGGCAGTTGGACCGCTGCAGCTGTGGCAGTCCGACCACCACATAACGAGTTTCGTGGGCAGACCTGCCTAAAGACCGTCGTCCCCACCAGGATCAAAGATCCCGATGGGCTGATGGCATTCATGGTTGTAATCAGCCAGGGCAGCATTGAACTCAGCTGATTGCAACCTTGTTCTCCGCCAGCCTTTTCATGCCGGTTTCCCCACCATGAAAAGGCTGGTGCAGAACAAGTGCAGAGGGGTACAGGGGGCCCCCTGCACTGCCCATGCCCATGGCCAGGGTGGTGGTGTCCTAACCGAGAGTTTGGCAGTCCCGCATCGGGACCGCCAAACTTGTAATGAGCCCCTTAATTACTGTTTTAGTATTGCATAAATACTTTACACATTGCCTTTACGTTAAGCCGGACTTCTTTGTGCCAAACTACAAGAGGAATAAACTCTGGTTTATTTAGCAACTCTAGTGGCTCACCCTAATAAGGACTGTGATTATTATTTGAGGTGGGTTCTCACCCATTTCAACTAATACTCCAACTTCATTTACTTTAAAAGAGACACTAAAAGATGTAGGGGTGCATGGTGTTGCAGTAATCTGAAGTTCTTGAGAAACAACAGCATAAGCATAATGAAGAATAAACAAAAATCTAGAAACCAATTCTGCTTACTTAATGATTTATTTTCATGGTTGTTTTTCACAATACTTATGTTACTCTACTTGCTTCAATAGATTGGGAGTATAAGGACTTCAAACAACTTAAAAAGTATTTTTGTTGCCTCTCATTGTCTTGTTTTTTTATGACGTCCTGGTTCATAGACTAGTGACTTTTACTCCTTTTTCGTGTGAGTGTGACATACTGTCCTGATATACTTTATTTTCTATCAGTATGTGTAGTTTTGTGGTTTCGTCCAATATATCCACTACAAATATCATAATGCAAAGGAAATGCAGAGAAAATCATGGTACATATATTGGTGTTTATATAAAGCAAAACTAGTTAGAAAGCAATGGAGTGCTGTACATCAGTGGGTGGAGGGACCCAGACAAGGGGAAGTAAGAGATGACTCCAGAACAGACATCAAATGTCATTACACATATTTACACATAATAATTTGTGACAGGAAGATTATTAGTAGGCTGTGCGACAGAAGCTGGGTTAAGAGTCCAAGAGCAGATTGGCGGATGGGATACTCCATCACAAATGTGAAAATATCCCATCTGCCTCATTACAAATGCATAAAATTCTGTGGCACTTGTAATCCAAGGGATAGCATAGCTGTCATATTTGTGAAGGAGCCTTATTCCGAGTGCATTATGTCCTGTAGAACTTGTAATGCAGGGAACAGACTATCAGTCACGTTTGTGAGTTTTACCATCCGCCAAATTCCAAATCAGGCCAAATTTCAGCAATTTAGACATGGAGGCATGTCTGCATGTTGGGCTGATTAAGATGGTCACATCCATCATGGGACAACCTGAGATTTGTGACTTTCACGTTTCTATAAAAGAGTTTTTCTTGGCTTTCATATGTCCATCTTTAGAATGCCCAGTCCAAGTTTGAGACCTCAAGTTATTTCTATAAATTGTAGCATTCTTTGTTGTGTTTTCTTATCGTGCATTGCAGTGTTGAAACTGCACCCTCTTAATGTAACTTCATTGTTGTGGTATACTTCTCTTTGTTGTGACCAGCAGCAGGTGGTATCCTGAATTGTGAATGGCTTGTGTTTTGGAGTGCCAAACTTGACCTTGTGCTTTATTGTAAATCTGATTGGAAACATATATTTAGGCTCTAGAATCATTTGCAAGGTTTTTCCACCGCTGTATCTTTTGCTGGATGGTAGTGAACAATGTTTTTCACTGGTAATGGAGGGCTATTTTAAAGGCGTGAGGAGTCTTATTTCGAGCAATAAGACTGCTGACTGAAATCTTCTTATGACTCTACCAGGCTGAACACGATAACAAAGGCTTTATTGGCATTATTTTTATTTCTGCTGCCCATAGTGTTTCTAAGGCCCTCTCATTTTGAAAGACAGAACTCAAACTTGGCACTTTAAATGATTTTAGAAGGGAACACACTATTTGTGTCAAAAGGGAAAGCCAGAAGCAGATTTCCTATTTGCATTGTCAGCAGTTTAGTCGGATATTACAGTAAGCAAATTCCTTTTATGACCAGGTCCCTTATTTGAATTTCCAACAGGACAGTCTGAGCTCACAAGGTAAGCAGGGGCTACAGGGCCACAACTGTGGTGATTGGAATCATTTATCTCTGGAAACTGGGACAGGTACACCCCTTCTGCACTTCACTCTCGGGATAGCATGGGCCAGCAATCAAAAGCATTTCCCTGAGAGAGCAATGACTGAGAGCAAAACAATCAACCCATACATACAACAATTTAGTGCTCAGACCAGTGCCTGTTTTTAAGAAAAGACAAGTACTTTAATAATGTCACAGCAAAATGAAATACTGGACATGGTAATGGGGTTCGACACAAGGTTCAGTATTCCTGACTATGGGATCCCACTCAGCATCCCACCATCTCCGGTGCCACTTCCAGTTCTGACTGTGCTCCCTAAGGTCCATAAAATATGAAGGGGATAGATAGGTTAGGGCAGTAACAACACAGGAGGTCATAAGCCATCACCATGCACTATCAACACGTAAGTCACTTTGAGTAATGTTGAGCTGAAAGAGTTTAGGTTGGTAATACTGTTCTTCTTACAGCAAAATGGCCTTTAAAGTTCAAAGTCAGACCCCTCCCAGGATATGGTGGCATGGATTAGCAAATTTTGAAGCATAAATTTGAAAGTTTTGCTGCATTTTTGCAGCCCTTTATTTCACTATTCTGCATAAAAAAATTCCCACCGGGCCCTTCATATTCCCCTTGGGTGGTAGGCCCTAGATTTAATTAAAGAAAATTTGCCAATGGGCCCACCACCTTGATCATGGGCAACAGACCTGCAACTGAATAAAAAATTATCCCCCTGGGCCCGCCACATGCCCCATGGGCAGCAGACCCAAAGCTTGATACATAATGAATGCCCATAAGAGGCATTTATTTTTATCAAGTTTTGGGCCTGCCATCTATGGGGCACACAGTGGGCCCAGGCGTCATTTATTTTTATCAGGTTCCAGGCCCACTGATGGCCCCCTGGGCCCGCAGACCACAGGACACCCAGGGGGCATTTATTTTTATTTAACAAGATTTGGGACCACCGCCCATGGGGCATGTGGTGGGCCCAGAGGGCAATATTGTTTACCCAAATTTAGGGCCTGCAGCCAATGGGGCATGTGCAAGCCCAGGGGGTGTTTCTTTTAATCAAGTTTCGGGACTGGTGCCGGCCCCTTGGGAGGCGGAACCTAAACTTGATGAAGATAAATGCGCCCTGGGCTCGCCGCGTGCATCTCAACTTACTGCCTCCTGGCAAAACTTTATAAAAATGAATGCCCTCCTGGGCCCACCACCCACAAGGCACCCAGATGGCATTCATTTTTATCAAGTTTTGGGGCATGTGGCAGGTGAAGGGGACAATTTTGGTACTTAAATCTGGTGTCTGCTGCCCATCAGGCACATAGCGGGTCCAGTGGGCATTTTTTATGCAATTTTCGTCTGTGAGATTCTCCCTTTATTGGCCCAGTGGCGAAGAGGACAATGGACTAATACAAGGAGGGTCACACTCTTCAAATTTTCAGGCAGTTTTGTAAAAAGTGGAGACTATTTACAAAACTGCAGATTTCGCAACTTTTTTTACAAATATAGAAATCACAAAATCCTGGAGGGTCTGTGTATAGCCTCAGTCTCTTTCGTTCAGGCCCCATATCAACAGTTGACCAGGAACATGGCTGGAGCACCTCCAGTCAATGTATAATGAGGGTTGTTAGAGCAACCTTCCACAGAAGAGGTGCAGTACTGTGGAAGGCAGCCTTACTTCTTGCTGGAGACACAGTACAGCATAGCTTGCTCCTGAGCATAGAAGTGCCCTTTGATTCATGTCCGACAGAAGGGGCTGATTTAGTACCTCCATTCGGAACAGTGTACCTTGATGTATTGTCTGTAACAACTGGGAGGCTATGCACTGGACAGGTTAAGTCTCCCCATCCCTCTTTTGCATGAAGACATAGTACAGCATGCCTGTTCATCTGGTGCTTTGTCTTGTGGAGTTGCAGCCTTGGGTCAATAGGGAGGGTAGGATTTTTGCAACAGCAATGACTTGAGCCTGGAAGTGTGTACAATGAGCATCAGCAGCACAAGTCCTTTGGATACACTGCAATAATGCCAGACAGCCCTGAGCCATATTGAGTTCCAGGCATTCTTCATGGTGTTTGTCACATGAACCACGCAGGGAGGACAGGTGTGATTTCATGCCTTGGTAGTCACGGGTTGTGCATCTTTTGTGTGCTCCACAGGCCAGAAACATGGCTGGGCTTCTCCTTTGGACAGCCTCCCCTCCAGCAAGACCACACACTCTGCTTCCACTGTGGAGATAGGCACATGTCTTGATATTTGGCAGATCTTTATATTCTCCACCAATCAGCATAGACTGCAGATAATGTCCACTCACCATTAGGAGACTGGTCGTCATGCAGCCACCAGCACTGGTCTTATAGCTTTACTTCGAGCACTCTGCTTAGCACTCCATTTTTTGGTAACTGAAGTGGCTTGGAACTGGAACCCTTTGGGGTAGTTTGGTCCCAGTTTTATAGTCCTTTTCCAGACTAAGATTCTGGGACTAGTTTGAGTGTCTTCCTATCAAATGTCATTTTCTTTCTGTAGTGTAGATGCAGCAATTGTACAAAGTGATGACTTTCACAGCGTGTAGTGATGATTCTGGCTTCAAATAGAGGATCCACAAAATGGGCATAGTGATGTGTGAGATATCTGCACCTAGTTGTTATTAGCTTTCCTGAAGTAGCAATCAGCAAAATACAAAAGGTCAGGCCCTGTTGAGAAACTTTGGTTTGGCAACAAAATCTACTGATTCACAATCTCTTCCCTACCATCCACTGAATGGCAGTGCTCAGGAAAATCTAATCAGCAATCCTTTGCGATAAGGTCCTCATAAAACTTCTAAGGAGAGCCCGGTATACATCAACCCTCATTTCAGTGCCTGGGTCTCCACCACCTAGATTCAGGAAAGCAAACAATAAATTTTCACTATCTGGGGAAGCTGTATCGATCCACTATCTTCTGCTCTGCTAAATTTATTGATAAAATATGCTGTTTGCATTTTGTTAAAAAAAAGATGTTGATTGTATATGCTATACATCACCCTGTACATGCAAGCGATTACAATTAAAAAAATATAAAAGCAACACAATGTATTTACTTAGTGAATAGTGCACGTGTTAGATGTTGTAACCAAAGTAAACTGCAATTCTTTTAAGCGTCAAAGAGATACATGTGATTTACACAAGGTAAAAAAAAAGCAATGGATTTGTGGCTGTACTTGAGTGTACTTTAATGAGTGTGTGCACGAGTTGGGAAGGGAAAGTTTATTGAGGTATACTTGGGCTTTTTCACCTCTCTTACAGTCTTCAGTCTCTATTAACCATATGGTCACCACAGGCATGGACTACCACCACAGAGCTCTGTATGTGTTAACCACACAAGTTCAACAGACATGCATGACAACCACATGCCTCAGACTGTATACCACAAGGATCTAGGAAACCTGGTCCTCTGAGACAGATCACATTCTGTTTAATAGATATTTATAATTAATGTTTGCTGTGATATACAAGTAAAACCCCATGAAAGTGGGTGATAGAAGAGTTAAGGGAACATTGTAATTAACTCAGTAGTGGGGCTATTCTGTTGAGATTCTGCACACATTCTCTGTTATGCTTGCAACAGAGAAATGGTTTACCCTTCTCGTCACCTTCCCTGATGAACCTGTGTTAGTAAATAGCTTGCGGTATACACATCCCACTTGGTTCCTCCCACTCCCAGTGATCGCACGGTAACATCACAAGAGACTGAAGGTCGCAGTCCTAGCAAAACAACTACATTTCAGTATATGCTTAAGAACCCGTTATCCAATTTATTTGGAATATATCAATATTTAATCATTGCTAATCCACTAATATTTCCCAAATTTATTTCTCCAAACAAATTTGTTTTTCCCTTTTATTTAATTGACTTTAAATAGTCATAGAAAATTTGTAGCAGTACTATAAATAGACTCTATCGATGTATACATTCAAAATGATTACATCTTATATCTCCAAAATCGCTTTAAAAATACAATATTTCATCATAACAATTTTATCCATCTCTAGAAGAAAGAAATAAAACAAACTCTCCACCACTCATCAATTAAAACCAATCACTCAATAACACATAGTCGAACTCAACTCCCTCCACACAACCCCAAAAGTCCTCTTAAAAACATCAAGATGGCAACCATTTTCCATCTTCCTTCAATGTGTCTTGACCTGGGGGGGCTACACACAGTGAACACATGGTTAGGTGGCCACAATAGCTCATAACCACCTTCTCCAGGACCCCATCTTCAGTGGCCTTTTTAATGTAAGCAGATAGAGGTTGTGTAGATGTCACACTCAAAGTTTCCTTCAATGTTTCTTGTATCTTGTATACCTTATAAACCAAGCTTTTTATGCAGTGTATATAGCCCTCTCTTATACACCCAGTAGTAAACCTTTGTAGATTGTGGGTTTACCACATCGCAATTCTACACAGCACAAGTAGATGTCCACTATTGTTCTTCCCAAATGCCACTACCCAAAATATAGATGTGATGTGTCTGAGTATATATATATATATATATATATATATATATATATATATATATATATATATATATATACGTATATATATATATATATACGTATATATATATATATATACGTATATATATATATATATACATATATATATATATGTATATATATATATTTATCCTTAACAGCAGTTATCTTAAGTCTAAAAATAAATAACTATATTTCCCAGACAGCACCCCTGATGGTATTGTGTCATGATTTACGTTCTTCCACACCAAGGCCACGTAGCCCCACCCACCAACTCTCGAGGTTTGGAAACACACCATAAATGCAATGAGGAAGCAATGGGAAAACACCAGCATGGGTGTTTGGTGGTACTACAGGCTGACTGCGACACACAACCCTTGGAGTGGTAAGATGGACAATTCTTGAACTTCCACTACATCTTGGACTGTAGGTGAGTGACGGGGATACTAACGGGTATGTCTAAATGTGGCCAGACTACAGGGACATGTCCCACCAGCCATATACTGTGTTACTATACATCTAGTAGGGAAAGAGTTCATAAAGTACCATTGACCTTACCTACGCACATCACGCTTCTAGTGATACCTGGGATATACAACATTGTGTTCACCTGGTGTATGTTTGTCTGTGTTGCTGAGTCCGTACAATAACATAGATGCAAAGGAACAAGTGATTTGTCCCTATTCCATTGAGATGCATGCAGAAAACAAAATATTGCATGCTGTCTGCATAGTGTGTCCTCAGCCAAACATTAGGGAACGTGGACACACTTCCTGTGTGAATGGGCATGCATGAAACTAACATGTCCATGCATGCATCAAAAGAATGTGCTACACCCACACAATCTTCCCACACTCACTCAGAACAGCTGACTTTAAATATTTTATCTTTCATTTCTTGTTATGTTCATTTGTCCTCTTGCACCGTTATGATTATGATGAAAACAGGCACCACTATATGCCTCTCCAAATGTGGCATAGGCAAGTAGGCCAGCCTCACCTGTTAATGTTTGTTTTATGTCCTGTGTTGTGACAATTGATGTGCAACAGACCCAATATCACTGGCTAAATAGTAACAACAGAAACGGATGAACTCACCCTAGTTTTTTGGGACTAGGGTGCAACTCGATGATGAAGTTTGACACCAATAGGGTGTGAGAGGGTCTTCATTAAAAATATTGAATATTTGTTAGGGGCAGAAAGGCAGAACTACAAAAAGAAGTTATAAGTAGGGTGGTAGGATGCGTGTTGTGAAGTTAATTATAGATAGGGAGATAGTATCCTGCATTTCCTAACGTACATTTCTCTCTACCCTCCCCACACATCAGTGTGAATTTTGGTTGTAAGCTACCATAATAACTATCTGTAGAAAATGTTGTTCTTTGTTAAGGGGAGTGAAACCCTACTCAGGCAGCAACCACAATTCCTGTCAGGGTGCAGTGAGTAGCAAACCCTAAATTAATGTGTGATTAACCCTTGGTAGCTTGGAACAAAGTATTCAGACTTAAATCCCACAATAATTTAGAACAAATATAATAAACGATTTGAGCCCAAAACAACAAAACTCCAATCAGGAGAACCGCAGATGTGTAATTTTATACATTTAAGTGAAAATAGTGCCTAAAAGCACAAAGCGCCAACTGTGGTTATCTGGTCACACCAAAGTCACAAGTTCAGGTCTACTACAATGGGTTGTGTGAGCCAGGCATAGTGATCCAGTTAGACCCATTGAACAAAATACCTTAAATCCTGGTTGCAGAGCATTGCGAGTTCCCTCATTGAGGACGCATCAGACAGTGTAGGATCTGCTTGCCTGCGATGCAAGTTCCTGCATCAAGGATGCGTTGCACAACTGCAATTCTGGGTAGCTGTGAGGCTGCGATGCCAGGTTCTGCATTGAGGATGCATCGCACAGTGGCGGTTCTGAGGAGTTTGCAGGGCTGCGATCCGAGGTCCTATGTTGAGGCATCGCACAGTGGCAGTTCCGAAGAACTACAGGTTCCTGCGTCGGGGATGCATCACGGAGCTGTGGTCCTGATGCGAGGCTGCAAGGTGATGTATTACGTTAGTTGTGGCCAAAGGACCAATGATGGGCTAGCAGAGCACCTCAGACCCACTTCCAAGAGTCCAGGGCTGGAAGGCTCCACTTTGGAGGCAAGACTCACAGCAGACAGGTGCTGGGTTCAAGGTGGGTGGGGCTTTTTCTGTCACTGAGGCTCTGATCAGGAGGCCAGCCAACTAGCCCTTAGAGTCACTCTGGCGGACCTAGGTTCAAGATGCAGGTCCAGTATTTTTCACTTGGGTAGCAGGGAAATGGAGTAGCAGTCCTTCATGCAGCAGAGCAACATAGCTGTCTTTCTGAGTTTTCCACAGGTTCAGAGGTGATCTGAAGAGGTAGGTCAGAGGGTCTAATATTTATACTTGGTGCAGCTTTGAAGTAGGAGAAGGTTCTGGAGGATTCCACCCCCGAAGGTGTTTGGAATTTTCTCCCTCTGTGCCCTGGTCCCAGCTTGTCTGGGGGCACAAACGCCTGGTGTCAAACCCTTTGTAAGTGTTCTCAGGCAGGTGCTTTATGATGTGCAAGGGTGGTAGTTTACAGCTCCGTCCCCCTCCATCAATTCAGGGAGGGACCATCCTACAAACACCTATTCCCTCTTTGTCTCACTGTTTGAGAGCAACAGCATAAGACCAACTGCCAGCTACTCCTAGTCACCCAGAAAACAGGTTCCAGGTACCAAATGGTTGGGATAAGGAAATGTCAACTTTCTAAAAGTTGTGTGCAAGAAAAAGTGCCAATGCTGACAGTCTTCTAACATGAGGGCCTATATCAGAAGCCGAAAAAACTAATTCAGATAGTGGCGCACAGCTTGTTTTTTCTTTACCCAATTTACATTGTTTGCCCTTTCTCCCCAAATTCACTTATTAAGCGCTCTCTGTGTTGTGTCCATTGTAGAGAAAATACCCCTTTTATGTGGCACTAAATTTGTTTTTCTGCTTCTGGTAGAGGCCCTCCAGGTATGAGCTATGAAATGGTTAGAATTGGTTTAGCTCTTTTCTGACAAATTAATTCAGAACCAGGATACAAACATTGGGATATGTTTACACATAAGTCAAATAGTATTGTATCATTGTTTTTTGTTACATGTGATGTACTGTGAAATGTTTTGTGGGTTTAGGTTCCTGCTAAAGGATCGACAGATTGTTCTAACATGTGGTTGTCCACTTTGTATGTTTTTATGTATATAAATGGCTTGCTAATTTTTTTAATATAAAAAAAGTAAAAGGTGGTTGCGTTAATTGATTTGCACGCCCACGAACTGTGTGAATCTTAAATACCCATAAACATTGGCACTTTTTCCTGTACACAGTTCGTAGGGCCTAGCCTTGCTGACTGATACGGACCCAACCCATTCTTTCTTTGTTAAATTTTCTAAAAGTAGCATTTTCAGAATTGTGATTTAAAATCTGACTTTACCGTTAAAGAAGGTTTTAAATTATAATTATTTAGGCACCAAACTCAATATTCCTACTTGCTCCCAATTTAAAGTTAAAATGTATTAAAGGTAATAAGGTAAGTCAATGGTATCCTGTTGAAGAGCTAGGTTTTGTAGTAGTGAAAAACAAATTTAAGAGTTTTCAAATACCAGGACATGTAAAATTTAAAAAGGCATATCCACATTTTTAAATACAGTGAATCCTGCCCTCAGCCCTGTTTAGGGCCTACTCTGGGGGTGACTTACATGCATTAAAGAAAAAGGTTTAGGTCAGGTAAAAGGTTTATTTTGCCAGACCGAAATGGCAGTTTAAAGTGCACACAGGCTGCAGTTGTTGACCCGAGGCATGTTTAAAGGGCTACTAAAGTGGGTGGTACAATAAGTGTTACAGGCCAACTAGTAGCATTTAATTCCCATGTCTTCTTTATATGTGGTGTCACTGTACTAGAGACTTACAACTTACTAGTAAATTAAATGTGCCAATTGGGTGTAAGCTGGTGTTGGCATGTTTTAGGGAGTGAGCACATGCACCTAGGCACTGGTTAGCAGCCCTAAGGCCAAGAAAAACGAGATCAACAAAAAAATAGAGGAGTAAGGCAAAATGTTTGGGAGAAGACCACACTAAAGTTCACAGGTTCAACACTGTCAAAGGTTGTTCTTTAGGGTTCCTTAGCATACCGAACTGTTTAGCACCATTTTCAGTTCTAATTATTCAAAACCATACTTTGACCCATTTAGAGGAGGAGACTAAAATTCAAGTGACTAAAAGGCTAGTGATTTTGTTTTACTGTTCAAGGCACTCAGGTCAGAGGTTCTGTCAATGGCTGATTCACTACCTATCTATGAAATTGTAAGGATTGTTGTTCTGTGTTTGGATTCAGACCTCAGAGCAGTTTTGAGGTCATCCCACCGACATACACTTTTCTACCACTCCACCTACCCCTCTCGGGATCTTCCTCAGTGTTTCACTCACTTGATAGAGCATTGCAGCTGACTACTGATGGTTTCTGGCTGGGAGCTATTTTCTGCAGGTATTTAGAACCTTGTTCCCAGAAAGCTTTATGGACAGGGCAGATAACCTTGAATTTAATTCTGGCTTCACCTGGTAACCAACAAAAAGGCCTCTGAGGAGGCTTATTGTGTTTCTCTTTGCAGAGGCTAAGGAGCATGGCTCTCAGGTTTGATACCCTTTGTAATCTGGTAAACGATTTGTTAAGACCAGTGTATAAAATGTTACTACAGTATAAGTGAATGATAATGATGGGTCTTGTTAGTACAAACCAGTGATCAGTTTGGAGTAGAGGGAGGATTATTTGGAGTAGTGACAGATGGAAATTGATCCCTTTGACTTGATTACTGAGTTGACTTGTAATCAAAAGTTCAAAATAAATGAGTATCCCACGATTCATGGCCTTGGGGTGGCAAAGAGAGGAGTTTAAGATTTCTAGCCAGTCAGATGGTAGTGAAACAGGTTTACATTCTCTCATTATGATGATCACAGTGTGGAGTGAAAGCTCTGTTTTATCCAGTTCAGAACGTTAGTCAGGCAAGAGGTGATATTAGCAAATTAATTTTGATTGCTGTCTAGCTAGAAATGGATTTGTGTTTTATCTGCATTCACTTCAAAATGTACTTGATCTTGCTTGAGAAGGTGTGCCAAAGGGCATGCTCAAATATTGAACAGGAGGTGTGGTAAAGATAACCCTTGTGAGTCACCACACAATATGACGTATGACGTATGAATAATGCACTTGTCCTAAACTTTTGACTGCAGCTGGAAAGGAAGTATAGGAGCCATGATAGGGCAGACGCATCACTTCTGTTCAGAGAAGGAGCTCATTCCTAATATCTGCTATAGCTATTTTGGTGCTTCTCATCGGCCTGAACAGGTGGCCACCAAGGAGATGGTTTAGTTCCACGTAATCTTGGAGCTCTTGCATCAATTTCTTTTCCAGCATCTGCTTGAGAGGAAGGGAGGGTGGAGATTGCAAGGATCTTTGAGTCTGTGGCTGGCTTTTTCATAATTGGGGTGATAATAGCATACTTTAAAGGGACAGGTACGGTTCCTCATCTGGGGGAGGTGTTTATGACATATTAACATATAAGACAAGGGAGAGAGGAGTTGTGTGTACCAGACAGATTTCTTTTGGTGGTTGTGTTTAGTGTTTCATGAATCTCTAGGGATCTGAAACAGTTGAATGCACTTAATAGTTGAGGTAGAGATATAGGTGCATAAGGGAAAGGTTGTAGTGTAGTGTAGTGGAGATGGCATTAGGGATTTGGGAATTTAGAATTTAGGAATGTTCAGGCTTGATTTAGAATTTGGTGGGCTAGTCACTTCATCACAACATGACAGGTATCCAGTCCTCTTTATTAAAACTACATAGGATATACTATACTCCACTAGTATTTTATGGTGCAGGATATCTGTCATGTTGTTATGGAGCAACACATCTGCAAAACCCTAAATCAAGCCCTTAGAATTTGAAAACCCTATTAGGTATACACAGTGTTGTTAGGCTTGCACAGGGATGGCATTTTATCTCATACAGGTTAGCCAGTTCATTTTAGATGTAAAATAACTCTTTCGATTTATGTGTATCTTGCCACAATTTTTGCCTTCTATAGTCTCTGAATTGGTTGTATTTGACCCATCTCTTTTTCAGATAGTTCTCAATAAACCATTTGCTGAGTGCCTTGATGCCTTGTTTGGTTTGTGGGTTTGACAGGAGAATGATGTCTGAGGTCTCTGTTACATTTAGATACAGATTGTTAAAAAAGAGGCAGTGTTAGTTAAGACACGTTACATGACTTTGAATTTGTTGTTCTTAGGGCCTGACTTAGATCTTGGCAGATGGGATTACTCTGTCACAAATGTGACCAATATCCCATCCACCGTATTCCAATCTCATTATATTCTATGGAGATTGCAACACGGAGGACGGGATGTCCGTCAAGTTTATGACAGAGTATTCCATCCACTGAGATCTAACTCAAACCCTTAGTCTCCAAGATTTCTGTAGGGATGTTGGTAGTGTGATGGGGAATGAGCTTGTATATGAGGCTGGAATTGTCTGATCATGTTTGAGGCTGTACAACTAGTTGAGAGGTTTCAAATTTATAGTTGAAGGTGAGGTCGAGAAAGCTGACTGGTCACGTGAGCTCCCATCATGCTCCGTGACTAGGAGTCTGAAGGATTCGCAGGATGGCGGCGGAAAGCGGAACGTCTGAATGACTTCCTGAAAGCCCGACTGAAGTGAGTGGCAGCATTCCCGCATTGTATGCCGACGATGGACAGCAACAGAGACGGGGCGATACAACCCTCACCGGAGGGCTGGATTATCGAAAAAGTGGCTGGGCTGTTGGAGTGCCGGTATCAGCAATACGCGGCTCTTACACCCCCACAAGACCGTGGAAGTAAGCCATCTGTTTACCTACGCCCGTCGTGGCACTGGGGCGGTGGGGAGTATCTCCCCCGGTTGGAGAATTTAAGCGTAGCTGCAGCAGAGCGCCAGGAAGGAGCGATGGCTGTTAGTGGGCTCTCTACCCCCGACGGTGGTATTAGGCGGAGGGAAGCAATACAACGGCACAAGCGGATGTGCGGCCTCAATATTTCCGTGCTTCCAGGACAGCTCAATTGTGAGCGAGGTGAGCTGCAGCAATGGTGGCAGGGGCAAGTTCCCAGGAGTGCTGGGGTAGTGGTAGCGGCACTGGATGAATCTTGTTTGCCAGAAAGATTAAAAAGAGAGCAGAGGATACCTATTCATTATGGTATACGACAAAGACTATTCAGGTATTTTAAGCCATAAAAATAAATAAAGTGAAGTTAAATAAAATATGGGGGCTATAAAAGACTCATAGTGTGATATTGCCGACGTTTTCAACCTTATTTGTTGGGATCAAAGGAGGAGAGGGGGAGGAGAAAGAAAAAGGAAAAAACAGTATGAAAGGCTGAAAAGAAGAAATAAGAAGACATAACAAAGAGGGGGAAGGAAGAAAGAAAGCGAGGTGGAAAAAGAAGATGAAGAAGGGAGGAAAAGAAGGAAAGAAAAAAAAGAAGCAAAAAAAAGAGATAGGAACTGTTTCTAAGTTTTCCCGCGGGTGATTATAAGTAGACATTAGTCTATATCTATAATGAAACGTTTGACGCGCGGCGTAACAGGCAGGCTACGAATGATGGGAAAAAATGTGAAGGATCCCAAAACAAAGACTATGTCGCCGGCCTCAAGCAGACCAAGGTCAGGTTCCGGGCAAAAGTTTTTAGGAGAGCTACAGAGAGATTTCTCAGCAGAACAGGACATTTCACAGCGTATATCCCCCCCTCCCCAATTAATTTCCGCTGAGCTCCTGAGACCTAACCCGGGAGAAGCTCATCCCCAATCGCCAGTTCACGCAGCACCAGCAACAGAAGGGTCAACCCATTCCCCCGTAACGAATACAATTATGTCTTCAGACAGCCTTATCGCTTCTGACAACATTTCTCATATGGCCCTGGATGGCAGTTCACAACATAAAGAAAGGATTATATAGCCTCTGTTCTCATTTAGCAGCGACCATGCCAATCCCAAGACAGCAACAAAGGATAATGATAAAGGTTCTGGGCAAGCTTCGATTTCTCCGAGAGACGAAAGGGGCATGTTGACCAATCCTGTAGCCACAACTACTGCCAGCACTATGATAGACAACCATGGCTCGGTATCTGACCTAGCATTTCCAATTGCTGGAGCTAATAAAGATCTAATTCCCAGCATTTCTAGTTCTAGCTGCACTACAACATTCAATCTTCCTCGTACAAGTTCAATGGAGGAGTGGATAGGACAGATTTTAATAGAGCTGCGGGCAATCAAGTTATCTCAGGAGGCGGCTCACAAGGAGACTAAGGATCAGCTTAGTCATCTAAATACCCATTTGACTCACTACAAGGCTATCCCAGGTCAAACAGCGTGTATCGGACTTGGAGAATTTGGGAAATAAATCTGGGTCGACCATACCACGGATTCAATCAGAACTAGAAGAGCTTCAGATTAAGCCAGAGGATTTAGAAAACAGATCACGATGCTCGAATCTTAGATTCATAGGAATCCCGGAGGATTTGGAGGTAGCATCGTCAGTCACCAAGATAGTTTCAGATCTCATACATAATTCTATTCTCCCGGATACAAGACGGATGTAGATCTTTCTATAATACGAGCACATAGGGTACCCTTTGCACATCCTACAAACCCAAAATACCCTCGTACTATTTTAGTCAACTTTGGGGATTTCAGGATCAAAGAGCAGATCCTCTCACAGGTAATCAAAAGGAGGATCTTTAAGTCGGGAGATCTATTCAGCTTTCGTGTGTTTCCAGACATGTCGGCCTCAGCAGCCAAACAGCAACGTCAATTCGTGGGATTGATCGATGACTTCAAAAAGCTTGGGGCACTAGCAGGGATTGTTCAATTCGCTAAACTGAAAGTTTTGAGTAATGGCAAAATGCATATCTTCCAACGAGTTCAGGACGCCAAAGATTTTTTAAGTTCTTTAAAATGATATTCGAAATGTCATTTACCCATAGAGGGCAAGGAAATAAGTAATGAGGAGGGTGGGGAGTAGGCGGGGAAATAGGGGTTGTATAAGATGTTTTGTATAGGTTTTTTTTTTGTACAGACTCTTCAATGCTCTGGTATAAAAATGTGCATCTTTGGGAATCAGGCTCTTGGAGTGCCAAGTCAGTGCACTCAATTTTGGGTCATTGGGGGGTCACGCCAGCCGGGGCACAATGGGGGCACAAGGGAGTGAGAGGCCAAGACGGGGAAGGGCCCGACAAGTACAAGGGGGAAGGACAAGAGGGGGGTCTCCACAGGGTAGAGGGGGAGGGTAAATAGGGGGGGCTCCATGGGTGGGAAGTTAAATCTCAACTATTGATTCAGTTGCAAGTAGGGTTAAGGGAGGGAAGGGTCAGTGTGGGTACGGCACAGGGTGCAGCTGGGAATGTTGGGAGGGGTGGGGGGCTCAGGAAGGAGTCAGAACAAAAAATGCATGTGACAATCAACCAACTTGATCATTTGCTTGAAGAGAAAACACAAGTCTAAAGTTCAGTTAAACCATTAGTACTAGGACAATGGGGTATGGCAACAAGGATTGGCACTTTGCGTAAGGATGGGATTTAAACTAAGAGTAGCCTCCTGTAATTTAAATGGGGCTAATAATAATGGGAAACTTCGAGCTGCGCTTAGCTGGCCGGAATCTGAAGAGGTTCAAGTGGCTCTTTTACATGAAGCACATCTAAAGGTTAACGCCAAGTTACCTAGACTTCCGGCATATATTGCTAATTCCTTTTATGCATCAGTGGATGCCACAGTACGGGGTTTGGCAGTTCTGTTCTCTAGGAAATTTGTTGGGAGAATAAATAGCGTTGTGCAAGACCCACAGACGAGATGGATAATTGTCTGTGCAATAATGGCAGGTAAAGAGGTCCACTTTTTAAGCTATTACGGTCCGATAGAGGATAATACAAAGCCAATGAAGACACTATGTACGCATCTTTCCCTTCTTCAAGAGTATCTCATAATAGGAGGGGACTTTAATGGTATACCAAATACTCTGTGGGACACATCATGGAAGAATAAAGTACAGAATAAACCAAAAACTTCTCAACTGCTTGCAAAACTGATACAAAAGCTAGCCTTAGTCGATGTGTGGCGAGCCGACCACCTTTATGCTAAAGAGTTCACGTGCCTTTCTAAAACGTATAACACGGCATCAAGAATTGATTATATTCTAGTCTCATTCATATTAAAATGGCAGCAAACAGGAATACTTGCAAATTCTTTTTCCGATCACTCTGTTCCTTGGGTCGATCTTGATGACTTTAAGGAGCCTGGTAACCAGCACCACTGTTTGCAATGGCGCCTGGATAGATCTCTTTTGGCAGAAGAAGACTGGGTAGTCAACCTCAAAACATTAGTAACTAAATTCTTGGAGATAAATAAAGGGTCTGCCCCTATTTTTCATATTTGGGGGGCCACCAAAACCTTTGTACGGGGGAGGCAATCTCCTTTCAGGCACATCTAGGCAAAATTGCCAGTGAAAGAAGTACTATACTGCAAAATGAGCTAGAACAGGCATTAAAAAGAAAGCAACTATTTTCTAGTCTGGAGACGGCACAAGGGCTGGCAAGGGCTCAGGCTAAACTAAGATATTTTTTTCTTTCAAAGGAAAAACTAAATAGACATACTAGCTACCAACGTCAATATGAAGAAAGTGAGCATGCAGGCAGATTTTTTGCCTAGACAATTAAAAAGCGCAACAGTATTAATTTAATGAAAGCTATCTTCGACGAAGAGCAGGGCAGGATGCTCGCATTTTGTCACATTATTGTAAGCTATATACAGAGAAGATACAAGCAAATAATTCGCAAATTAAACAATACTTAGATACAGTAATTTTACCCAGGTTAGACGCGGCGGCACAGAATTTATTATTATTCCCTATTTCTCTTTAAGAAGTTATTTAAACAATAAGGGGTGCTGCCAATGGTAAAGCTTCATGTGAGGACAGCCTTCCTGCAGAAATGTATGAAATTCTAAAAGATCAAATCGCTGAAATATTAGTATATTTATTCAATACAATACTAAAAGGAGCAGAGGTTCCTTCCAAATTTTCAAGAGCAATAGTGGTCAGCTTTATCAAAAAAGACAAACCATCGGAATATCCTGGCTCATATCACCCAATTAGCTTGTTAAACCAGGACTACAAACTTTTTACCAAGATTCTGGCAGCTTGTGTAGCTCAGGTGGCGCAAGTACTGGTATGTGAGGGCCAGTGCGGATTCATGCCGGGTAGGTTTTTGTCCACCAATACCAATTTTTTAGTACAGGCAATAGATTATTTATTGCATAGTTTCCATCCAGCGGCAATTATAATGCTCGACGCCGAAAAGGCATTCAATCTAGTTCAGTGGCAAGTGTTATTTTTGGTGCTTGCAAAGTTCGGCTTCCCCGGGAAGTTCATTCGGACAATACAGACACTGTATACAGGGGCCCAAGCCAAAATTTCAGTCAATACTCAAATAGTAGAGTCAGTACAAATCACATGTGGCACGCGACAGGGCTGTCCCCTCTCTCCAGTTTTGTTTGCACTCTTGATTGAGCCTTTGGCTGCAGTGATTCGACAAACCTTAAATATTCAGGTGCCACTGTCTTGGCTCCTAAAGTAAAGCTATTTGCAGACGACATGATCTTGTCTCTTCATGCGGATCAGCACAATATCGATAGAACGTTTGCAAAGATCAGGGCCTTTTCTAAGTTAGTGGGGTATACAATCAACCAATCTAAATCAGAGGCTTTGCTGTATAATGCAGAGACATCGGTCCTGCCGCAAGATATCCGTGTTGTATCCTCAGCTTCTCACCCCGTTAGATATCTAGGTATATACGTGTCTGCGAGCTCGGCAGATCTGTTCCAGCTGAATCACATGAATGTTCTTTAAAAAATTCAAGGACTATTTCTTAAGTGGCAGGAAATTACTATGACTATTACAGGAAGGACCGCACTGGTTAAAATGTTGATCCTGCCTCCACTATTATTTGTTTTATCGAGTGTAATTTTGAGAGTGTTGAAAAAGTTTTTTGATAAGTTTAATCAGACAATTCATTTGGAATCACAAGAAGCCCCGGCCTCAGTTGGCAAAGCTATCTTTGGCAGTAGGAGATGGGGGATTAGCTCTTCCCAGTATGGCAGCCTATTATAAAGCAGCTGTATTGGATTGGGTGACAAGAGTAGCGCAAAAGCCAAAATTCAATTTCTATCTCAATCAGATGATGGTAGAAACCAATATTCATCTTTCACGCTTTCTGAAATTCCCTCGCCTACCAAAAAGGGATAGCTATAAATTACTGGTTACGATTCAATTTGCTATATCACAGATAAAGGCTAAGTACCAAACTGATAAGGTATATTCAATGTAACGAGTAATGGACATCTGGTTATTACGAATGGAATTAAGTCAAGGCAATGTACAGCAATGTGAAGCGCTGGGCTTTATGACTTTAGAGGATTTTTGCCTAGCGGATCGTTTTTTAAAACATGGGCAGAGTGTGTAATGGGTGCAAGTGATGTTCCAGAAAATAAAAAATTTTATTTTCATATTTCCAAATCCAGCACTCCTTACACTCAACGCGACAACCACTGAACGGCGCTAACAAAGCCATTGCTCAGGCTTTCTATGATAATCAATTAGGTATCAGTAAATGGTATAAACTACTCCAGGATGTAGGGTCAAGAAAAGGCAGTCTCCCAATTTTTGGTGCGAATAGCCAACATGACAGAATTTAAGGTAGAGGTACAACATTGGAGAAAGCACAACAAGGTGTCGTATAAAGCACCTAGAGGCGCTAACTTTAAAAGAATTGTCCTATTTTCTAAATGGTTGCTGTATTATACCCCTGTTAGTATAAGAGAAATGCATCCAGAGACATCAGGCTTCTGTCCACGTATCTCAGGGGGATTGGGTGCATATGTGCTTTTCTTGTACATTTCTGGCAAAGTACTGGGAGCAGATCTTTCAGAGGTTGAGTTCCTGGATAGGTCATGAGATCGCCCCTAGCCCATTGGTGGCTCTTTGGGGCATTACACAAATCACAAATCTTCCTATTTCATCCAGACAAATGTTATCAGCAGGTACTGTAATCGCCTTATCACTTATCCTTCAGGCATGGAAATCACCAGTCCCCCCGATATACGCACTATGGGAGGCAAAAATGGAGTCCACTAGGGTTAAAGAAAAATTGTATGCCCAGCAGATAGGAGCAATGCAAAGATATCAAGGGATATGGGCTAAGATGATTAACTCTGCGGTAGATCAGGTGGAGGGGAGGGGAAGCTGAGGGTATGGATTCAAGAGGCTTATTTTTGGATATTGTATGCTAATAATAAATATGTCTAGCATTAATGTATAAGGCAATGATGCATGTTGGATGAATATATGTAATGCAAGTATCACCTGCTGAATTAAAAAAAAAAAGAAGGTAAGGCCAAGCATGTGACAGCCTGTGTGTTTAGGACCATGAGCTATCTGAGGGAATTGGAGAGGTTACATGTTCTCAATAAACATTTTGCTGCTTTGGAATCAGGTCTATTGCTCCATAAATACAAATTACATTTTAATTGGCTGTGTTCTGGAGGAGGAATGTCAGTTTTAGGAATTTCTCCAGGAATTTGTGGTTGTACCTGTGGGCGAAGAATGGTAGAAAATTGCTGCAATGAGAAATCAGTTCATTTTGCTGGACACACCAAAGTAACTTTAGTTTCAGCTGCTGTGAAGCCTTCGTTGACTAAACTTTTATTTTCAATTATTTTTAGCTGTTCCCGCCAAAAAGCCAAGCACATTGCCTTAACCCTATTCCCAGTTTTCTCATGGATTCGGGGCTACCGAGTGAAGGAATGGTTACTCAGTGATATTGTCTCCGGCCTTAGTACTGGACTTGTGGCCGTCTTGCAAGGTAATCTTTTTTAAATTCAATAGTTTACAGGTGCTACCATCGTCACTTAAGAAAGAGTAAAGATTTTAATGCTCAGTTTCAGGGCCTGATTTAGAGATTGGTGGAAGGGTTTACTCCGTCACAAACATTACGGATGTCCTGTCTGCCATATTATGAAATTGTAATACGGCGGTCAGGATATCCGTCACATCTGTGACAGAGTAACCCGTCCGTCAAACTCTAAATCACGCCCTTAGTGTGGGTCTTCAACATCATGTGAAAGAAAGGATGATGGTGGCAAAGTAATCTTGATCACTTAAATTTTAGAATTGTGCATTTTGGGACAGAAGGTTAGAGGGTTGAAAGAAAGAGAGAGACATGGGACTTTGTGGATATAGGGCACTTAAAGTCCACCAGTTACTTCACAGTGACTCTTTCACATCCACTGCAATCCATACAGACAATGCCACCTTCTCACCTACACTAGCACAAACTTGGAGGAGTTGTCATTCTCCTCAACAAATCACTCATGATTTTCCCTGCCCAATATCAATAATTTGCCCACTCAGTGTGGAATTCCATCCCACCTCCGTTATTGACTCCCTTCAAGGACAACGTTGTGATTTTATTATAGAAAGTGCCTCGGAGGTGCAAAGAGCATGTGTATACTCTGTCAACCATGGAGCACTTTGGTATTACAGAAGGGTCCGCAGACATTTCTTCAGCCTATTCTGTAATACAGATAACATTGGGGCACATATAGCACCAGCACTATCATTAAATGGTGTTCCTTCATTTGCATGGGGGTGTGAACCCATGCAAATGAAGAAATCACATCATGGACATGAGTGCAGTGGTAAACATGCCTTTAGGAGGCGCACTGAAAGTGTGAAACAAAAAGGTGGCGCACTTCCAGTGCACCCCGTAATGTCAGCCCTCTGTCAGCCCTCTGGAGGGGACAAACAGGGTACCCATAAGCCCCTCCAACATCCCTTTGCAACTGGGTTCAGTCACTCACTGCACCCACCTGCAAAGGGATCTATCTTCCCTCTTTAAGGAGCAGGTGAGATGCCACCTGCACAGTAAAACACGGACTTTGACAAAGCTGCTTCATATTTCACTTGAATGCTCTGCTCTGTTCATGGCTGCACTGAAGGCAGTGTATTCATGGTAATATGGCTCATTATCTCTGTTTGCACATGGTGTACCCATTTAAAGGTCAGGGAAAGTGTGCCATATATTTACTACTGCCCCAGAGGCAATGTTTGCTATCTTCAAAGATCTTGATACTGCTATTGAACCTCTAGCACCCACTCCAGCGATCATTCTCTTAATTGTTAACTATTGGAACAGCCTAATAATGGGGATTTTCATATACACCTTTTGTCCATTGAATAAAGTCCTAAGCTTTGCCACCAAAAGCACCATATATATACTTTTACTAGGTACGCTCATACATATTTTGGAAACCAGGTTGGTGGTTTCTATTAAAACAGAGTTCTTCATATATTTCTGCAGTTTTTTTATAAAGCTAGTAGTATCCCATCTATTGGCTCCCTTTCTACTATTATAACTAAGATCTGCCAATCACCATCTCCTAATTTTACCCTATGTACTTTGTGCTCTCACCAGACTGTGGTCCTTCCACCCGGCAATACCCCTCCATTGCAACACACCTACAGTCGCCATTACTGTTAGCCATTCTTTGTAAGAGATCAAAACAGTTTTTAAAAACTACACCCTGTCCTATGAAACCAAGGTTAACTGCCTCAATCCTTAAATCATGCAGTGTAACTATTGAAATAAAACTTTGCAGATAGGTGTAGTTTTGTGTATGTGCTTTACCAGGAATTTAATATGTTGTGTGTGTTGGGTGGGGAGGGGGCCTAAAATTGAACACCCCAAAGTATTGCCTTAACAGCACGCCTATGGATGGAAGGATCAGAGCCGTTGTTAAACCTCAGTTCATGAAGCAATGTGTCCCCGAGATAAGGTACTTTACAGCTTAATAAAATACAGCCAGTTAAGTAAGGACAGACTCAATAAGTGAGTTCTAGAGCAAGAATAGACATTTTTAAAGATTTATTGCAAAAATTCAAAAGGTGATACAGATGTCATAAAGTGTAGATACATATATAATCAATGCCATTAAGGCTCTCAGTAAATTGGACAAAATAGAATATGCGCAAATTAGAAAAATTCGACATTTCAAGTGAGCAGCAAAATCAGTAAGAAAACAGACAGCATCCCTGGTAGCATTAGAACGTCTTCTGGCTCACCCCCAAAATCTGGGGTTTAAATACAGTTAAACTGCAAAGTAAATTATTGATTTCTGCAAAATTACCAGGGTGTGAATAAAGGAATTACACTTTTAGAAAATCTGAAGAAAGTTCCATAAAATGTCACATTTCCTTACCATCTAAGCAGTATGCCACTACATGAATACTGATTCTGCCCATTCTTTGCTAATGTCATCTGGAGATAGCACAAACTGGTTAGAAGGACAACAACAACTATTGTAAATAAATGCAGTACAGTGACCTAGTGGAAGCACCATGAAAATGCTACTTTACTATGTTCATGTTGGAACTTTTCTTCAAGAACAACAACAGCAATGTCAATAAAAATCAAATGTTACTGCTACACTGTGCTGCAGACATACTGAACAGTGAACCTGCAGAAGGAGCTATCCATTTTGAACTATATGGCATTTAGGCCTAACTGAGACCTAGTTAACATAAAACAGGAAAACACACTTTAGCAAGATATAGAAAATGTGTTTCACATGCAATAGCACTATGCCCGTTTATAATATACATTTGAAAGTGAATCCTACAGGTTGTTAATAATGCAAAAATATAAACTGCACAAAAACTCCAACATGTGTTTGCTTATACTGTGAATGGCATCCAAAGGCGCTTCTATTCCTTACCACTTTCAAACATGTTGGTCAAATATCAGTTTTGAATGCTCATTACACACATGATGTACCTGACCTCTCAGCAGCATAAACAAGCGAGAGACGTTTTAGAAATTAACACTGTTTACTTTGAGAAGTGCTTCAAAAGTGAATACATTCACTGGAATAATGGCTTAATATTTTTAACTGGTGCCTGTAGCATCATACCTGCCGATCAAATATAGAACAATAGTTCCTTAGATGTAGAACATTTGTTGTGCATTATCTAAATGCCCCAGCCTATCCTTGTCTAACCTAACCTAACCACAGAGAGTTAATTAACAATAAATCCTGATACAACCTTTGATGATGCCAAGATATTAAGGTGCATTTTCAACAGATGCACATTTGGATTTTCTGGAAAAACTGGAAGTAGGAGTGAGCCTTAGTTGTACTGCAGACTGTTCAAGACTCTCAGTGCTTGCCAGGAGAAGATCAGATGATTTGTCTGGGGTACTTATGAGAGCCACATTAAAGAAGTCAATTACCCTCCTCCTTTCAGTTATCAGTACAATGGGAGACAATAATTCCTCTGAAAAGTACCGAAAAATTGCAAGTTGCACCATAAGGCTGCCCTTCAAAATGAAGAATTACTGGGAAATCCAGACGCCCCCTCTCCAGTAAGTTCAAATGAAAGACAAGTGACCTGCTGTTTCCTTGATATTTCTTGTGTAAAATTTAAAGTGAAACACAAAATAACCAGGGGAATTGGGTCTGATATTTCAGATTCTGCAAGTTATGTTACCTCATCGTCCCCTTCATAATCTCTTGGCAATTTTGCTCATCAGGATTACCAGTACCACCAGCCTCAGGAAGCCTGGCAGGGGAATGACTTTAGAGACCACAATTCACTGACATGATAATGAGGCCCTGTGTCTGCCTAGAGATTGCCCAGCCGCCAAACTATTGTTACCCACGCCTCTTAATCTACTCAATAAATCGAAATGTGTTTGAGACTTGGCTTGGATTGGTGCAGAAAGGACACAAGACCGTTTTAGAGCCTAAGCAAGAGCCTAACTCACTGAAACTTTCACAACTTTTTTCTGCCAATCAACCCTCTATTTTTCCTGCGACAGCATCAGAATCACATCATGCAATTTGACAATGAAACTTATGAAAGTCTGTCAGACTCATCAACACTACAATAGATTTCTCAGGTTTGACAAAAAATGAGCACCAGAAGACCTGTTGCCTAGAGATGTAGCATCAGCCTAATTAGAATGAGGAACATGTTCAAGATGTCAGCTATGTACATAAGCTGAATACTTTGGTGCAGTGGGAGTTGCACCACCCTTGTTGAAATGCCAGGGTACAGACAAGAACCAGAATAGGTACCTAGAAAGGTGTTTTTTGACTCTGAGTTTTCCATAAGACAGTTGGTGCATGCTACCACTACTGTCTGTTTTTGTCATTTAAAAAGTATCTCCAGGGTATTTCTATTCCAATCTGGTTCTCATAGTGTTATGGTAGTTAATGTTTTCATTCAGTCTCGCCTGGAATTCTGTAATTCCTTATGTGTCGGTTTTCCAAAGAAGGCTAGGTTGGATCTTCAGTACATTCAAAGACTTCAGCCAAGAAGTTTGATCACATACCAGATGCCCTTACATACCTCCAATAGTTGCTGGTCAGCAGGAAGATAGATTCCAGCCCACTCCATATCCGTGAAATATCTTCTCTCTTACCTTTCTGTTTATGTCCATAAAGTATCTTCTGTCTTACAAATTCATCAAAATATTAAAACTCTGCTGTTCACCCAATAAAGAAATCCTCTCTTTGGTCTTCTCTGTTGAACTAGGCATTGACTATTGCTATATGTACAGGAGACACATTCCAAGTGTACCCTATGCTTCAAAATGTCCCCATAAGTAAATGAATGAATGAATACATAAATAAATACCTAAATAATCAATCAATCCCTGGCTTTAATATAGCAAAATGGCGTTCACTGCTTTCTGCCTTTGCTGATTTGACCTCTGAGGTACTACGAAAATGGGTGTTAAATAATATGCCCAAGCCAAACCACAGCTGGACTCAGTAAGTTAAGTGCTCACTGCTTGCATAAACATGGATCTGCAAGACACAAGGTTGAATCCGATAGAACTGACTTGTAGCCTTCCATTCTTCTGAGTTCACTAAAGGGAGAGCAAGTAAATTAGGTAATTGTAACACATGGTATTTACAGAGCTTTAGAAACTGAAAAAGTATAGTACAAAGCACTATAAAGAAGAGGTCATTTATGAACCTGAAGGTATGACTGGCATATAAGTGTGTGCCTATGGTGCTGCTTGAGACAACCTTTTGCTAATATGACTCATATCAATGACAAACTCTCACAGTAACTGAGCGCATGCCCACATTCCTCCTCAATAAACATGGCTCAGAGCAGCTGCTCTTGCGACATGAGATGAGCAGGTTTCATGTGTCCACTTTGCCAAAGCTGACGTATTATGTCGAACATAAGAAATTAGGGTTGGGCAGGCATGACTTCCAGCACTAGAAGTTGTGACAGAGTGAATCTAAGGACATTTGATATATTTGTAAAAGGCAAGATAACACTGGGCATTTCAGATTTCATATCTTTCTGGCCCTGCCTCATTCAAGCTTCAGCAGACCTGAGGCACTGTTGGCTTCACATTTAAAAGCTGTTTAAATCACTTTCTGCATCAGTTGGAATCAGTCATTATTTTACCCATACTCACATGATTGTGATTGATTTACTTTGATATGAACTAACACGCACACACACAGGCACACACTATTAAAAAATGTGTAGATTTCAACTGATTTTTTTTTAATTAATTTTTTTTACAAGCCCTTTCTAACAGATTGGCTTGTGAAGGAGATTTTACAACTCAGGCCTTCTCCTTCCCTCATTCAGAAGATACAAGACCTCAAGGCCCATCCCCTTGACTCATTGTCCCAGGTCTTTTAAAGATAACCTAGCTATCAGACCTCTAAACTGACACATGTATATCACCTTCCTACAAAACCCACACCTGGAGTGTAATGCAACCATTCGATATATGCTGTTTTTATGAGCAATCATTTATGGTTGTGTGGTTTGCCTCTGCCTCCCACTTCTCCAATTTCCAAGAATCATCTTTTATCTTTATGTAACCACCTGAACCACAACTGTTCTTATGAACATGAAATTTGTATATTTAAACTGGATAGACATAATCTCCCACAAGTAAGTACAATAATGGAGAGCTATTGTTATGGATTAAGGGAGCAGGTAAAAGCTTAGTCTGTGGAGGATTTTGTGACAAGTCTTAGAAAACTTGCATCTATTTGTAAATGTGGAGGAGCAAGTGAAGAAAGAATAAGAGATCAATTTGTGTTGAAGTGTGCAAATGACAAAATAGGAGAAGAGGTATGGTTGAAGGATGAACCTCTGTTAGAAGAAGTAATTGCAATCGCTAAACATGATGAACACGTGGCAACTGTGCTGATGAACCTAGCGGTGCTAAGAACAAAGTGAAAGAAAATAGCACAAAGGTTGAAGAGATACCTAGTCAAGTTAAAAATAAAAAATCGGAAAGTATCAGAAAGTAATACATTCATACTTGTAACAGGAACTACAAATGTTCAGAAATTTAAAGGAATATGCTTCAGGTGTGATAAAATGGGTCATAAAGCAAATGCAATCGTTTGCACTGCTTTACAAGCAATTGGTAATAAATGCAGTAAGAAAGACCATTTCTCAAAATGTTGTAGAAGTAAGATAAATAAAGATGCATGTCAAGAAGTTAAGGAGATTATATTCCAAGTGAAAGTGGTACAGGCTGAACACCCATCATATGCAGTAAAAATTGAAGGAGTAGAAATAAACATGAAGTTTGACTCGTGTTCACATCTCACAGTGACATGTAAACAAACCTTTGACAAGTACTTTAAGGATAAAATGAAATTGTATAAAATGAACATTTCACCAGTGGGTTATAGTGGAGTACCTGTAAAAATGTTGGGATATTGTACAGATTGTATTCCACTGTGTGAGAGAATGGTGGCTGGGAAGGTCCATATGTCAAACAGAGGAGATGCTTTACTGGGGTGATCACATCAATGGTTGTTAGGAGTCATGTTTAATCCAAATGCTGTACCACAAGTACAACCTCAAGAATTAAATGGAACCACAGATACATTTGAAGAAGAATGTAAGGATGTTTCCCAAGATAAATTAAAGAGGAGAGCTAAACTTGTGATTACCAAAGTGAGGAGGATACCTTCGAATGAGCAAGTGGGGGTTCAAAGAAAGATTGATTGTTTGATTGCTTTAAAGATTAAAGATTAATGAATCAGTAGAAGCAACTGAATGGTTGGCCCGGATTATTGTAGCCAAAAAAGGCAATGGCACTTAATAGGGAAATTTTGGTTGATAGATTCCCTCTTCCCATTATTGAAGAAATCATTTTGACATTAGCTGGGGCTAAGTTTTTCACAACCTTGGATTTAGCGTCCACATATCATAACATTAAGTGTGAGAGATCTTCGCAAGAATTGACTACATTTATTACACCAAAGGGTATTTTCAAATTGTTGAGGATGGCATTTGGTTTGGTTTCTGCAACCTCAGTATTTCAAAGTATAATGTCATATTTACTTAAAGGAATAGTGAGAGTAAAATGCTATCAGGATGATTTGTTGATTTTTGGAAGTACAAAGGAGGAGCACCATTTAAGGGTGTATACAGTTCTAGAGAAGTTGCGAAAAGCAGGATTGACACTGAGAAAAGATAAGTTTAAATTTTGTGTGCAAGAAGTCAACTATATAGGACATCACATTACAGGACAAGGTGTATTTCCTAAAAAGGAATTGTTTGACGTCATTGTAAAATTACAGGACCCTTGTAATAAAGAGGAACTAGTATGTTTCCTAGGTGTGGTAGAATGCTACTGTAAATTCATTCCGAATTATGCAGATAAAACAGTTAATTAAGGACTATTGGGTAAAAACATCTACTTTGAATGGGATTCAGACTGTTGTAAAGAACTCATATCTGTAAAGGAGGATTTGAAAAGTGCTCCTAGTTAGCAAGGTTTTGTGCCTGACGAAGAAACATACATTATAACAGATGCCAGTCCAAAAGGAATTGGAGCTGTATTAAAGCAGAAAAGAAATGGGAGTGAACATTTAATTGCTTGTGCATCCAGATGTTTAAAAGGATCAGAGTTAAATTACTCAGTAATCAGGGAAGAAGTTCTAGCTATTTATGGGCTTTGAGAAGATACAGAAAGCTGATTTGAGGCATGAAGGGTAGAGTGCTTTCGGATTATAAACCTTTGAAAGATGTTTTCTACGAAAAGGGATTAGATGCAATCTTATCAAAGATAAGGAGAAGGATTATTTCTTTGCAAGAGTATGATTTTACTGTTGACTATATATCTAGAGTGATTAAGTGGTCAGCAGATTGTCTATCTCGATTGGTCAATGTGGATGCAATTGAAGAAGAGGCAGAAACATTAGTGGATGACGAGGTATATGTTTGTTAAGTTACAAGGGGTGCCATAGAAGTCATAGAATGGAAGAGTGGGAGAGACAAAGCTCAGAAAATGTCCAAAGTTATTGAAGTGATAGAAAAAGGAAAAGGTAAATAATTAGAGAAACCTTGGTCACTGATTACAGATGTGCTATTGGTTATGATTGATATTCTCACTTGTGGAACCAAACTTGTACCACCAGTTGGAGTGTGTGGAAAGTCACCCAGTTTGGCCCATGAAGGGCATGTGGGTATTATAAAACCAAAAGAAAGACTGAGGTTACAATTTTGGTGGCATCAAATGGACAACGAAGTAGAAAGATTAGTAAGAGATTGTATGCAGTATCGAGTGAGTGATACAATTTATAAAAACAAACAAATGGCCATGGTATGTAGACAGCTTCGATAATATCAATGGGATGAAGTTGCCATTGGCAAAGCAGGTCCATAACATGGTGAAAATCAGACCCTTTTCTGATAATATTATTAGATTTATATTCTAGTTGGGTTGACGTTACTTGTGTGAGAGATATTTCAACTAACAGTGTAATAAAATTCTTAGAGGAGGTATTCAAAAGAGAAAGCTTTCCAAATTCACTTTTATCTGACAATGGTCCACACTTTTATTCAAGTGAAATGCAAAGGTTTTTGAGAAGTTGTGGTGTTATGCATAAAGAAGTTCATTTGGAGGTGGGGCCAACAAGATGGTCACTTAGACGTGCTTCCTAGAGCTCCAGGTAGCCCGCAAGTAATCCTGTTTACAAATCGATTATCCTGCCTTCTTTTTGCAACGTGCAGGCTAAGTGAATACTCAGGGTGTCATCGGCGGAGGCGGATTTCTGTTGATGATGCCAAGGGATCAGACCCGGGGCGGACCGGCTCCGTAGTGTGGCCTGGCGGAGTGGCCTGCTCACCTGATCCGAGTCCACGGCTTGGGCACTGCCCATTCCTGCCTGGGTGGAGGTGCATGGGTGAGAGGAGCGGCCAGTTTGCTGGACTGCGGGAGGCAGAGGAGCCTTTATGGGGTGTGCGGCCCCCCTGACGTGAGGGGGTGAGTGGCAACAGTGTTTGGGCCCAGGGACTGGAGCTATTTGGGTAATACTTAACTGTCGGACCAGGAGGCACGGCTGACACAGCTGTTGTTCCCTATCCTCAGAGTGAGACAGCTGCAGGAGGAGGGGGTGCAACGTTTTGCGCATGGCGGGCACCAGAGTCTGCCACCAACTGCTCACAATGGAGGGCCTGTAACTGGAAGTGCTCCCGTACTCTGTGCTGGACACCCTGCTGTTTTGGAGTGGGCACCTTCTCCCTGGCCTGCTTGACCTGGTCCTGGCAGCTGCTGGCAGTTACCTGATCAGCTGAGCCGCATTGGGAGCTGGATCTGCTGGGAGGTGGGCATTTGGCTGCCCTGTGGACTGGAGGGGAGCAGCGGATCTGGGGCCTAGTTGCGGCTGCCTCCCCTTGCCTTGAGTGTCGGCACCCTGTAACAGGGTCCATTTGGAGTACAGTGGCAGCCTAGCTGGTGCGTGGAGGGAGGACCGCACAAACACACTTCCCCTGCTTTGAAGTGCTTGCCGCACTTATGCTTGGAGGCGTACCTCCACCATATTTTGTCACAATGAGCGGTGGGCTGTGTCCGGGCGTTGTTCCCCGACACACGGACGTTGCCTTGTTCGAGCTTGAGATAGCCGTGACCCTCAGGAGCCCTCCATGTCCGATATGCTAAAAGAAATCAGAGGCACGTGCATGGAGCTAGCCACGAAGATAGACACCGTTGTGGTGAATGTAACTCTCCTGCATGCAGACCTGCTTAAGGTGGTGGACAGAGTTGCAGTGGTGGAAGATAATATTGGTGAACTCCACTGTGATGTGGCTGCAGAGAAGGATACAGTCTGCTCCCTCCAGAAGCTCACTGTGCAGCTCGAGGACAGTGCAGAAGATGCTGAAGGCAGATCCAACAGAAAAAATGTACATTTTGTGGGATTCTTGGAGGGGCGGAGGGGTGACGTGAGAAATTCCTAGAGGACTGGCTCTCAGCTGTGGTCCCCCTGGGAGAACCCTCCTCCTTCTTCAAATTGGAAAGAGCTCATAGGGCTCTAGTGCCCCCTCCGCGACCCGGGCTGCCGCCAGGAGCGAATATTTCTCTTTTTTTTTTTCATTATAAAGATCGCAATGAAATCATGCGACAGGTGTGAAATACTATACTCAGAAAGTTCAGCATCAACGAAAATCCTTTATGGACATTAAGAATAGGATGCAAGATGGGAACTTGCGTTATAGCTCAGTCTTCCCGGCTAAAGTTAGAGTGATCCACAACAGTGAGGTCCTTTTTTCATGAGTCCACAGGAAGCTAATAAGTGGATGAACGCAGTATTCGCGCCACGCCACAGAGACCCAGTAATGTTCCAGATACCGGGAGACCTGAACTTCGTGGGGGATGCAGAACCAGAAAAAGTTGAGGAACGCCGATCCATCCTCTGTGTCAGCCGGTATAGTAATTGTGCAATCTGACGGTACTCTTGCCACCGAGATGGACGACATACATGGGCAGAGCATCTTTGGAGAATGGCTGAGCCATCCTGACTCAGATACGTAAACCACAGTGGATGCTATGGCATCTCTAAATGCGGAGTCACTGATACTGTTATTCTTGAAATGCTACAGGCCGCTTTGGTTGTATAGATGTTTGATGACAGCAATTCTGGTGTGGTGTTTTCTTATTTCTTAGTTTCTTTATTGTCTCATGCGAAAGTTCAATTATTCTGATGATAAATGCTATGTATCCTACTCTGGTATGCCGGCTGGCTGTCCCCATAGCCCTACAGGGGTTCATGCAGAGTTGTGGCCACTGGAATCTTTGGCCTCGTGATTCGGCTTGGTGATGACCTCGGACAAAGCGTTTCAGTTCATAGTTCACTGGTTAAACGGGGATGTCTACTGCTTGTACTGGATTTGCAAATGTGTTTTTTTCAGTCACAACATATATAAACAGCTTCCTTGGGTACACCTACTTACTTACACACTATTATCTTGGAATATGCGAGGTTTGACTCAACTGAATAAGCACAGCTGTGTCTATACCTATTTTAAAAGCTACCATGTATCAATAGCCCTGTTACAAGAGACTCATACCTGGGAGGCCTGTATCTCAAGTCTCCAAAAACGCTATGCAACCTCTTATTCTGGCTTTGCTAGGGGGTCCTGATATGGGTGGCCCCCAAGGTTCCTTATCAACACAAAGGTCATGTACAAGATCCTGATGGGAGATATGTACTGGTGTTCGGAACCCTGGACGGCAAGAAGTATGTCTGATTAATGTATATGCCCCCAATGTGGACAGCGGGACCTTTTTTGGGAATGAGGTTCGTGCTGCCTTCCCATATTTGTAGGCAGATGTCATACTTGCAGGAGATTGTAACTGAGTTTTAGATGGCACGCTAGACCTTGATCTGCCACAACAACACACAAAACCACACTTGACAGGGCAACTGTTAGATAATATACAGGAACTACATTTATTAGACCTCTGGCGACATAGAAACCCTACCTTAAAGACGTATTCATGGTATACACCTGCAACACGCACATACAGTAGACCCGACTACTGCTTTTTGTCCGACACACTGTCTCCTCAAGTGAGAGCTATTACCTATTTAATACATTATACATATCGGACCATACTCCTCTCTTAGTTACATTTAGTAAAGGATATAAGAGACCAGTAATACCGACATGGCATCTTTACCCGAAAGCCTTAAGTGATCCTCCCTTGAGATGACAGTCAGGGATGGCCTGAAGCAAATTCTTTGATGCTAATTGAGGGACATCTGAGACTAGGACCTGTGACTGGGAAGCTATGAAGGTGATGCTCAGGGGACTATGCCTGGAGACTACCTATGGTGTCAAGCACCAGCTTGAGAATTATGTCTCCAAGCACAAAGCCAGACTCTAGGACCTGGAGTAGTGTCTTCCCACAGAGCCACAGCGTGTTGAGGAATGGCAACAAACCTGATGGACTCTGCTTGATGATTGGCGACACCTGGCGAGGCATGTTTACATGGCCCATCACCATTCCCTGCATGCAGAAGGCCACAAGGTAGGTGCGTTACTGGGACGCCTGCTAAAGCAACAATCTGACCGCCAGCCAGTCACTGACTAGTGGACCATACCAGTAAGCAGGTATGCACACATACAATGAAGTATTTAAGGCTCACCTTAGCAGACTTAACGCCACACCCAATAATGTGTTATTGGATTATGAGACTACCTTCTTGAACAGGGTCACGCTTCCTCAATTGGAACATGACAACAGGGCCCTATTAGACAAACCTATTAATCGGGAAGAAATACGGGTCGCCAAAAAACACCTAAAAATGTCAAAAACGCCCGGTTCTGATGGAATCCCAGCAGAATTCAACCAAAAATGTGTTGACATCCTCTCTGAAAAATTGTTAGAGGTACATCAAGAGGCAAATGCCTGCGGTCACTTACCAGATGTGATGCGAGAAGCCCTGGTGTCCTTGATCCCTAAGCCAGCTAGAGATCCAGTAGTTCCAGCAGCATCTAGGCCATTATCCCTTTTGAATGTTGATGGTAAAATACTAAGTAGTATCCTGACGGCACATCTTCTCCCACATTTGGTATCTCTCATCCATAAGGATTTATTTCCCACCGCAGCACAATGTTTAATCTTCGTCGACTCTCTCATATTTATCACGCCCCACTACCAAAGGAGGTCCCATTTGTGTTTGCTCTCCTGGACATTGAACAGGCTTTGGCCTCAGTGGAGTGGGGGTATCTATGGCAAATTATGAATAAACTGGGCCTAGGCCAGAAATATATTGCCTGGGTCCAGCTCCTATATGCTGAACCAACAGCCTGTGTGTGCTCTGGGAAACTAATTTCTGAAGCAATTCAATCACAAAGGGGGACACAACAGGGATGTCCGCTGTCCCCCCCTTTTGCTTACCATGGCCATGGAGCCATTGGGAGCTTTCATTCGCACAACACAGAAACCTTGGGGATGTGCACATTGAGGGAACCACGCATGTGGTTTCCTTAAACGGGGATGATGTCCTGGTTTAAGTACAACATCCAGAGTCTTCCATTCCCATTCTTTTAAATGCCCTACGGAGATTTGGGGAATGCTCGGAGCTCTGGGTTAATCTTCGAAAGTCCTACTTATTTCCGATGGCCGAACACCAGACTGACACTCTCCACTGACAAATTCTATGATCTTAATCACGGCAGACTGTTGGAAGGCTTACAGGTCTCTGTTAGATTTTGGAGAGACTTGCCGCTTTCATTGATGGGTAGGGCAGCCATTGTGAAGATGGTTATTTTGCTGCTTTGCCTATATGGTTTGCAGAATACCTTCTATGATGTACCTAAATACTATATTGCACGCCTGGAAAGTTTAATATTGGATCTGCTATGGGCGAATAGGAGGAAGAGAGTGAGCCTGCTTATGCTACGCAGACATGGGAGCACGGAAGGATCGAGCACCCTCATGTGGAACTCTATCATATGGCCTCCCAACTGCATCATTCAGTACACTTGTTTGATCGTGACAGTAACTAAGAGAAGATGCTCTTACAGGGTTCATGTGGGGATACCACTCTGCCAGCCCTGCTATTGGGGGACCGAAAGTCACATCGAAGGGGCCCTTATGTAGTGCAACAGGTGTGCAACGCATGGACCCATACAGTGTCAGGCGTGTTGCATTGCACCCCGTACACTAGGAATGCACCAGTGTGGGATTTGCAGCCATTTACTAGGATTGCCTTAGGTATGTCCTTGAAGAAATAGAAAGATGGGGGTGCGATGTTTTGGGAAATCTTTATTTTTATGGGCACTTTATTACCCTAAAAGACACAAATGACTCTTTTCAGCTAGGGAAGGGCAAATGCTTCCAGTATTCCAAAATGGTGGTGACGTCTCGTAGTTTGTGGCCCTGTTTCCCTGATGAACCTCTGGCTTCTGCCACCTTGACTCCAGTGCTGACCTTGGGAGGTGGACAAAGACTGATTTTTCTCATTTATAGAGCACTGAGAGATGACTCTCCGGGCATTACGTGGAATGCACAAAGTAGGTGGGAGGTGGTCCTCAATGAGGTAATTTCTGCCTCAGAGTGGAAACAAGTGTACGAGGTTGCTAAGTCCAGGAGTTCAAATGCGCACTTTTAACTTATACAATATAATTACAACCATCAGACGTACCTGGCCACAAACATCCTTCACCGCATATATCCTTCACGCTCACCTCAGTGTCCATGCTGTGCCATGGTTTCTACTGATTTTTTCCATGTAGTGTGGCACTGTAGTTTGCTGACGTCATATTGGAGAGAGATAGTGGAAGCGTTGGAGAGAGCCACCTCATGGAAAATTGCACTTGTACCTAAAGTGATACTGTTAGGATTGCTCCATGCACCAAAAGGGTAAAAACTAAGCTGAAAAATGTTGCTTTTGGGAATCTTGTTGGCAAAGCATCGTATTGTGATTAAGTGGCTCAGCCCTATTCCACCCAGGTATGGGGATTGGCTTAGAGACTTCTCTGACTGGGCAGTGGCGGAAGAGGTTAGGATGAAACACGTTGGAACAGACGAGAAGTTAGCAGACGACATAGCAACTTGGGCACAGATGCTTCATGATCTTAGAACAACAGATACTCCACCTGATACTGCCAGGAACACATGGGGGGTCATTACAACCCTGGCGGTCGGTGTTAAAGCGGCGGCTTAACCGCCAACAGGCTGGCGGTAAAATAAATGGAATTCCGACCCTGGCGGAAACCGCCAACAGAGACCGCCACATCAACACACCGCCCGCCACGGCGGGACAAACAAACAGCGCGGCGGTCACCGCCAACAGACAGGCGGGAGTCAATGTACCGCCCACCCTATCACAACCTACCAATCCGCCACCTTTTCCGGGGCGGTAGCCCCGCCGATAAAAACACGGCGGAAACAGCCATTTCGAACGGAAAACGCTCACCTCCATACACCCCACGAGGAATCTGGACAGCATGGAACCTGAACTCCACATCCTCCCAGCGATAGTCTTCCTGCTCCTCTACCAGGAGCACGAACGCCGGCACAGAAGACAACGGTGAGTACTGCACCTATGACACAGGGGAGGGGGGAGGGAAAACAATACGGGGACACACATACGCCACACACCCACCCCCACCCTCACCCACTACAACACACACATCAATGCATAGCAATACATCACAGTTACCCCCCCCAAACCCCCTGGAAGAATGCAAAGACAAAAGGAAATGATTCTAAACATTTGAAAATATTGTATTACTGGCTTAAAAATATATAACACATCAAAAACTTTTATATACATAAATGTACAAGTCCGATCATTGTAGCAGGCATTGTCCGTGGACCACTGGGCCCAAATCACATGGGCAAAGCCCACACAGGATACCTGACTCCAACGGAGAGAACAGTGCAGGGCATCAGATAGCAAAACTACAGGCACCTCAGGGGGAAGGGAAGGGGGGGCATCTCAGCCAGATGAGTCCACGACGCCAGACCCACGAGGGGCCTCCATGGCCACTGTTCAATCCTGGGGAGTGCAAAGCCACAGTCTCACAAGTCCAGACAGTGGGTGGGCTGCCCACTGTTACATCCTGGGGAGTGCAAAGCCACAGTCTCACAAGTCCAGACAGTGGGTGTGCTGCCCACTGTTACATCCTGGGGAGTTCAAAGCCACAGTCTCTCAAGTCTCTACAGTGGGTGGGCTGCCCACTGTTACATCCTGGGGAGTGCAAAGCCACAGTCTCTCAAATCTCTACAGTGGGTGGGTTGCCCACTGTTACGTCCTGGGGAGTGCAAAGCCACAGTCTCTCAAGTCTCTACAGTGGGTGGTTTGCTCACTGTGCCATCCTGGGGAGTGCAAAGCCACAGTCTCACAAGTGGATAACAGTCTCCACTGGTTCTGGAGGGGGACTGGTGCCCAGAGTGCTTCGTGCAGCCCTGCCCGACACAGATGCGGGCCTGCCCCTGCCGCTAATGGGCCAGCGGTACTTGAGACGGCGGTGCCCAGTGCAGCGGTACTTGAGACGGCGGTGCCCAGTTCAGCGGTGCTTGAGATGAAGGGCCCAGTGCAGCGGTGCTTGAGACAGCGGTGCCCAGTTCAGCGGTACTTGAGATGAAGGGCCCAGTGCAGCGGTGCTTAAGACGAAGGGCCCAGTTCAGCGGTGCTTGAGACGGCGGTGCCCAGTTCAGCAGTACTTGAGGCGGCGGTGCCCAGTTCAGCGGTGCTTGAGATGAGGGGCCCAGTTCAGCGGTGCTTGAGACGGCGGTGCCCAGTTCAGCGGTACTTGAGACGGCGGTGCCCAGTTCAGCGGTGCTTGAGATGAACGCCCCAGTTCAGCGGTGCTTGAGACGGCGGTGCCCAGTGCAGCGGTACTTGAGACGGCGGTGCCCAGTTCAGCGGTACTTGAGACGGCGATGCCCAGTTCAGCGGTACTTGAGACGGCGGTGCCCAGTTCAGCGGTGCTTGAGATGAAGTGCCCAGTTCAGCGGTACTTGAGACGGTGGTGCCCAGTTCAGCGGTGCTTGAGATGAAGGGCCCAGTGCAGCGGTACTTGAGACGGCGGTGCCCAGTTCAGCGGTACTTGAGACGGCGATGCCCAGTTCAGCGGTACTTGAGACGGCGGTGCCCAGTTCAGCGGTGCTTGAGATGAAGGGCCCAGTTCAGCGGTGCTTGAGACGGCGGTGCCCAGTTCAGCGGTACTTGAGACGGCGGTGCCCAGTTCAGCGGTGCTTGAGATGAAGGGCCCAGTTCAGCAATGCTTGAGACGGCGGTGCCCAGTTCAGCGGTACTTGAGATGGCGGTGCCCAGTTCAGCGGTACTTGAGACGGCGGTGCCCAGTTCAGCGGTGCTTGAGATGAAGGGCCCAGTTCAGCGGTGCTTGAGACGGCGGTGCCCAGTTCAGCGGTACTTGAGACGGCGGTGCCCAGTGCAGCAGCGGTGCTTAGGATGAAGTGCCCAGTTCAGCGGATCCGGCCATGGCGTGGAGGTCATTTGCCACCTGACCTGTGGCTGGCGGGGCCTTCCTGCCCATCTGTCATGTGGCTGGCGGGGCCCTCCTGGGCTGCAGTACCGGGCCTGTTGGTGTCCTCCTGCCCACCTGGGATGGGGCTGGCGGGGCCCTCCTGGCCAGCTGGGCTGATGGCGGTCTTGTGGGGCGTGCTGCCCTTCCCAGCCTTCCCTGATCGCCTGTGGCCCTTCACCACCTTGGGCGGTGTGCCAGCTGGCTTCACACTTCCTGCCGGAGCCATGGTAGGGGTTTTAGTCCCTGGTGTTTTCACCCTCTCGCGCCGGCCACTGCCTATCTTCGGATGTTTCTCCGGGGGTGGGCTGGCCGTGCCTTGGCTCCGTACTGAACTGGCTGCCCTTGAGGGTGGGGGACTCCACAGTCCATGGCAGACTGTCATGACAGGTCCCAGTTTTGTGGTGGCTGAGGTGCTGACTGGAGTCCTATGACATGGACGGGGTGGGGGAGTTGTTGGAAAGAGGTTAAGTTTGGACAGGAAAAGCATTTTAGGAACAGTGGGACGGGTAGGTGTAGTGGGTATGGGAGTGGAGGAAGAGGTTGTGGTTGTAGGAGTTTTAAGTCTGGTGTCTTTGGGTGCAGGTGCTTGGGCTGGAGGCTGTCGTGAGGTGGATGGCTGTTGGGTGGGTGGCTGCCTGCGTTTGTGTATCTTGGAAGAGGGGGTGACAGACACACTGGGAGAGGACACAGGGGATGTGTAAATGGTAGTGGGGGTGGTGACTGCACGTGTGCGGGGGGTTCTGGTGTGTGTGCTGGTGATGGAGGTAGTGGCTGAAGATGTTGTGCATGCAGGTGTGAGTGGAGACGTGACAGGGAGGGAGGAGGGAGACGAGGAGGAGGGGGACACAGTGGAGGCAGTGGGTGTTGGTATGTCTGTATGTGGATGTTGCTTGTGTGAATGCCTGTGTGATGTGTGGTGCTTATGTCTGGCTGAGCTTCCCTTGGGTGTTGAGGTGTGTGCAGGCTGGTCTGATGGTGTGTCTGGGATAGGCAGAGGTACAGGTGATAGGGTATGGGTGGAGGGAGTTGGAGGGGGGAGGCTAGAGACAGGGACAATGGCTGCCATCATTGCTGAGGCCAGAGTGTTGAACGATCGCTGAAGGGCAGCCTGACCAGAATGAATGCCCTCCAGGTACGCATTACTCTGGTGCACCTCTCTTTCAACACCCTGGATGGCATTCAAAATGGTAGACTGCCCAACAGTGAGCGCCCTCAGGAGGTCAATGACCTCCTCACTGAGGGCAGCAGGGGTGACTGGGGCAGGGCCTGAGGTGCCTGGGGCGAAGGAGATGCCCACCTTCTTGGGTGAGCGGGCACGGGGCAAACGCTGAGGGGCTGCTGGGAGGGCGGTGCTGGTGCGCTGGGTAGCGGCTGTACCTGTTGTTGCGGGGGGCACAGATGTTGCCGCCACCACAAGGGAGCTCCCTTCGGAGGACGAGTCCGTGTCACTGATATCTGCACGAGTCCCCGCTGTGGAGCTCCCCTCGCACTCTGTCCCAGTGGTGAATTCCGAGTCCGTTGCATAGCCCTCCATGGCAATGTGGGATGCAGCTCCCTCGTGCTCCGATGCCACTTCTCCTCCGCCTGATGATGCTAATGCACACATGAACAGGAAGACCACAAAAAAGGGGGGGGGGGGAATAAAGACATGTTGAGTGCATGCATTGGCGACACCGTTGGCGGACAGGACAGACACAGAAGCCCCCTGCACTACGCCGCGCACTTGGGGTCGACTACTCAATCCGTGGGACATGGCCTACAAGCCTATGGGCGACATCTGCACACATTGATGACACAGGGCCATGAATAGCTGTACTTGGCACCCTACAGAGGTGGGGGGCGGGGGCACAGGGCCATGCCTTACGGAGGGGCCTAGCCTACAGAAATCGCCCTGGCCTAGGGATACCCACAGCCCTCCTCCCCCACCCAGACACCTCCACTGCGCGCAAAGTCACCAGGATTAGAGTGTACTCACCCCCTTGTGTCTGCTGTGATGTCCTCATGCGCCCATCCAAATCGGGGTAGGCCACCGCCAGGATCCGGGACATCAGGGGGGTCAAAGTCTGACTGGCACCCCTCCCACGTTGGGAGGCCATCCCCAGCTGAGCCTCCGCCGTCTTCCTGCTCCAGCGGCGGATGTCCTCCCATCTCTTCCGGCAGTGGGTGCCCCGTCTGTGGTGGACCCCCAGGGTCCGGACGTCCTTGGCGATGGCACGCCAAATATCGATCTTCTGGTGGGCGCTGACCTATGTGACATGTACAGGGGGAGAAAAATATTCATCACCTTCTGCATGCTCGATGTGAGTGGCCCCCCATCCCCACCCTTGCCATGTGGCACATGCTCTCATCCGTCTTTGATGCGTGCCTCAATCGCTCCCCTCCCCACCATCTTTCATCCACCCCACTCAACACAGGCATTGCCCACAAAGCATGGTCCCAGTGTACTTACCTGTTGGTCTGGAGGACCGTAGAGTAGCGTATACTGGGGGAGGACCCCATCCACAAGTTTCTCCAATTCCTGAGCAGTGAAGGCAGGGGCCCTTTCCCCAGTCGCATGAGCCATTGTCTCTTCCAGACCGAGGTCACAGTAGCACTTGCAGTGTAGGTCCTCTCCTGTCGAAGATCAGGTATCGAGTGATTAAGCAGATAGAAAATGGCGGGCACGCCCGTGGCGGTGCGTACCGCGACCACCGGCGCACATCGTCATTGGGTCCTGAGACCCATAGGGTTCAATGTTAACCAATGCTGCTTTGCGCCGCGGTCTTCGACCGCCTACCACCACGGTGTGCCACGCCAGCGCATTTACCTCACATCCCATTGTCGCACTTCACAGGTCAGGCAGCCGCCATTTCAAGGGCCCACATGGCTTACTTTCTACTGCGTCACACATACCTAGGCCTTGCATCAACACTCATACAAGCCATTCAATGCATTGGGAATCATGTTCTGTGCAAGCTGTGGTTACGTACCTGTGGGTTGATTGACTCTGTGCTCGCTGTTGTCCTTCATAGGCACCGTCCGCTGGGACATGCGAGGAGATGGAGGCATCCTCCGGTGTACAGACTACTGGTGGACCTGTCGACAATGGAGGAAAGACATGTCATACTGACATACAGGCTTGACCGAGCCACTATTCAGGAACTGTGTGCCCAGCTGGAGGCAGACCTGATGTCACCAATCCGCCAACCCACAGGGATCCCCCCTCTAGTGCAGGTTCTGTCAGTACTCCATTTCTTGGCAAGTGGTTCATTTCAAACAACAGTGGCCATAGCATCAGGGATGTCCCAGCCTATGTTTTCCAAGGTGTTGTCCAGAGTGTTGTCTGCCCTGCTGAAACACATGTGGAGCTACATCGTTTTCCCTGAGGTGGGGGATTTGCCTACAGTGAAGGGTGATTTCTATGCCCTTGGACATATCCCCAACATCATAGGTGCCATTGATGGGACACATGTTGCTTTGGTCCCCCCCAGCAGGAGTGAACAGGTGTACAGGAACAGGAAGAGTTATCATTCCATGAATGTACAGATGGTGTGTTTGGCTGACCAGTACATCTCCCATGTTAATGCCAAGTTCCCTGGGTCAGTGCATGACGCGTACATCATGCGGAATAGCAGCATCCCTTACGTGATGGGTCAACTCCAGAGGCACCCTGTGTGGCTAATTGGTGACTCTGGTTACCCCAACTTGTCATGGCTACTGACCCCAGTGAGGAATCCCAGGACAAGGGCAGAGGAACGGTACAATGAGGCACATGGGCGGACTAGGAGGGTGATCGAGCGAACCTTTGGCCTCCTGAAGGCCAGGTTCAGGTGCCTTCATATGACAGGTGGATCCCTATTCTACTCACCAAAGAAGGTGTGCCAGATCATCGTGGTCTGCTGAATGCTTCACAACCTGGCTTTGCGACGCCAGGTGCCTTTTCTGCAGGAGGATGGTCCAGATGGTGGTGTTGTAGCAGCTGTGGAGCCTGTGGAGAGTGAAGGCGAGGAAGCCGAAGAGGACGACATAGAGAACAGGAACACAGTGATACAGCAGTATTTTCAATGACACACAGGTAAGAATCCACACTGGCATATTACATTTACTTAAAGACTACTACCTCTCTACTGTCTGACCTTTCCCCCCAGTGTATGCTAACTGAGTTGTGACTTTCCCTTCCGATTTCAGAGCTGTGGGCCCCACTGCGTGACATCTTCTTTGTTTCCCCATGGACTACAGCTGTGTGACAGTGGTATGTTGTCATCACAATGTAAATAAGCATTTTGGCACGGTCATGTCTAATACATTTGTTCAAAATCACAGCCAGACTCCAGATTGCTTTGTGCAATAACTGTGTTTATTACAGTGCTCTATATTGGTGGGTGGTTGCAAATCGGTGAGGGGTGATGGTGAAGGAATGTCCATGGCAGAGTCCAGACTATTAGTATCACAGGTGCATTGTCCAAATGCCTGTGGAAAGTGGAGCAGGGGCAGTTTAAGGGTGGACAGGGTGACAATGTGGGACAGTGGGATGACAATCAGGGAGGTATCCTTTCCTGGCGGGGGGCTTGGCATCTTACTCTGTCTTCTTCCTGGATCTCAGGGCCCGCTTGCGGGGTGGTTCTCCTTCTGCAGGGGGTGGGGTGCTGGTGGCCTGTTGGTCCTGTGGCGGGGCCTCCTGTCAACTAGCGCCGGCAGAGGTGGTAGGCAGTTCTTGGTCCATGCTAGTGTGCGGGGCCCTTTGTGGTGCCACAGTGTCCCGCAATGTGGTGACTACCTGATTCAGAGCCCCTACGATGGTGCCTAGGGCGGAACTGATGTTTCGTAGTTCCTCCCTGAACCCCAAATACTGGTCCTCCTGCAGGAGCTGGATCTCCTGAAACCTGGCCAGTACCGTCACCATTGTCTCCTGGGAATGATGGTAGGCTCCCATGATGGAGGAGAGGGCCTCATGGAGAGTGGGTTCCCTGGGCCTGTCCCCCCCTGTCGCACAGCAGCCCACCCAGTTCCCCTGTTTCCCTGGGCCTCTGTACCCTGGACCGTGTGCCCACTACCACTGCCCCCAGGTCCCTGTTGTTGTTGGGGTGGTGGGTTAGCCTGGGTGCCCTGTAGTGGCGGACACACCGCTGATTGACGTGTCCTGGGGACAGAGGTATGGGCCCGCTGGGTGGGTGCTGTGCTGGTGTTTCCAGAGGGGGGAAGGTCTGTGGAGGCCTGTGACTAGGTGAGGGGAACCGACTGTCCCGAGGTCCCCGATGGGCCGGGCTTGGTCATCTAGATCCAGGTCGACAGAGCTGCTGTCATCACTGTGGGCCTCTTCTGGGGGTGGAGTGGACATTTGTGGACCCTCCTGCGCGGTGACGTGGCGTTCGGGTCCTGCAGGGGTATAAAAGTATGGTTATTGCATCTGTGTGTGCCATAGCGTGCAATGGGTGGGTGCCCGTGTACCCCAGTTCTGGCATTCCCGTGTGGGGGCTTTAGTGATGGTGGTTTGGGGGGGGGATGGGTATGTGCAGTGGGCATGCTTTGGTGATGGGTGTCCATGCTTTGTGGTCGCATGCAGGGTTTGGGGTTGGAATGGGTGGGTAGTGATGGTGAGACATTTGCAAGGAGTAGGTGTGATGGGGGTGAGGGTGAGGGTGGGGGTGTGAGTTGGCATGCTGGTGGGGTGCGGGGGATGAAGTAGTGAAGATTTCACTTACCAGAGTCCATTCCTCCAGATACTCCTGCGAGGCCTTCAGGATGCAGGATCGCCAAGACCTCCTCCTCCCATGTTGTAAATTCTGGGGGAGGAGCTGGGGGTCCGCCGCCAGTCTGCTGCACCGCGATGTTGTGCCTGGATACCATTGAATGCACCTTCCCTCGTAGGTCGTTCCACCGCTTCCTGATGTCGTCCCTATTTCTTGGGTGCTGTCCCACAGCGTTGACCCTATCGACTATTCTGCTCCATAGCTCCATCTTCCTGGCAATGGTGGTGTGCTGCACCTGTGTCCCGAAGAGCTGTGGCTCTACCCGCACAATTTCCTCCACCATGACCCTGAGTTCATCCTCAGAAAACCTGGGGTGTCTTTGCGGTGCCATGGGGTGGTGTGGGTGATGTGTGGGGTGGATTGTGTGGTGCTAAGTGTGGTGATGTGTATTGTTGTGTTGTGTGAAGTGGGTGGTAATATTGCTGGGTGACAGTAAAATGCGCGTCTGGGTGCTCGGATCTCTTTTCTCTGTGCGTGTTCACGATTCTGTTGGAGTGGAGGTTTGAGGGTGATGTGGGTGTGTGTTTTATATTGTGTTGGGTGTGTGGGAGTGGTGTTTGTATGTGTATCAGGTGTGTGTATTTGGAATTGTCCAATGTGGCGGTGTTTTGTAGAAGTGTGTGTATTTTGAGCGCGACGGTGTGTACCGCCAATAGAATACCGCGGTTGAAAGACCGCCACGTGGATTCGTGGGTCGTGATGGCATGGGCGTATTTCTGTTGACGTGACGGTGGAGGTTTGGTCATCGCCAGTTTCTTGCTGCCCTTTGGTGTGGCGGACTTTTGTGGATGTCTGTATTTTGGCGGTTTGCCTGTTGTGGGTCAGAATGACCGTGGCGGTTTACCGCGGCCGCGGCGGTGTTCTGGTGGTCTTCTGCACGGCGGTAAGCGCCTTTTACTGCCAAGGTTGGAATGACCCCCATAATTTGGCTGGATGTGCTGGACTCCTTTTGTGGTTGGGGATTGGGACTGTGGAATGGTAGTCGTGGAACCTCACGGGTGGGGAAGCTAGCCACAGCAAATTGATTTTTGTGTCTACAAATACAATGATAGATATTGTAATAGGTTTTTACCACATGATAATACCTAGTCGACTGAGATGTAATGGGACCAGTAGAGTGGGTGGGGGGTTCTGGGAGTGGTCCCTTTATTTCTTGTTTGCAACCATACTAACGGTAACTGTCTGGTTTTCTGTATACTAATAATGTTGCAACTATATGATATGCCGGTGGATTGCTGTGATATGATGTATAAAATAATAAAAATATATATTAAAAAAAGTTCTGTTTATCATCCAGAAACGAACGGTGCCATAGAAAGGGTGAACAAAACATTAAAAGAAAGCCTACACTTTGCAAGAGCAAACAAGAGCAAGATTCAAACAAATCAGTTTTGCAAGACAGAATAACAGCCTATCACATGTAACCTCATGCCACTACTGGGAAAACGCCTTTTGGACTCTTCAGAGGTGGATCTGCTGACTGTAAGATATTCCCTAGTTGGATGACATGGGGTAAAGGTATAAAAACAATAGTGTGGGTGATTGGAGAAGCAAAGAAATAAAACATCAAAAGTACAGAAAACATAATATTGATAAAAGAAAATCTGTAGCAGAAAACAAAGCTCTTGTAGGAGACACTGTAAAAATAAGGGCACCTGATATCACCATGGTCAAAATATTTTGAGGATAGGAAAGTGGTGAAAGTATTTAAAAATGTGATAAAGACAGAAGGTGGAAGAATTTGGAATAACAATTGTGTAGTAATGATCAAACCTCGAAGTGACTTGGCGCATGATCAACAAATCCACAGAAGGAAGAACTAGGCAGATCAAAAGGTTTTGATGAAATATGGGAAGTCACAACCAAGACTCTTGAGAGAGAAACATATGAAAACACGTAAAATGCCATTTTACATGAAAGATTTTATATTTAATGTGTAGTAGCAGTATTACTGTCATACAGCATTGAATTTAGGATAAGTTATAGTTTGCAGAAAACTACTTTTATAACTTTAAAAATGCAATTGTTTATGCTTAGCTGTAGTGTCTAGTTTATAATTGTTTTATGAAGAGGGAGATGTGTGGGATGACATGGTTAGTGTTCTCAAATGGAACCTTGGAAGATGAGGGTTCCTAGAGGAGGCATAAGAGCATTGTTAAGATTTTAAGTAGTCAGTCAAGATGCTGACCATTTGATGGATGAGGTGAATAAATGCACGCATCTTAATAAGATCAACTGTAGTCTGTGTGCTAACCACAGTCAGCAAAACGCAAAGGGCAATATTCATGGACAAGTCATGCAGTGCAGTGCAGCAAGTCACCTTGCTTCACTGCAGGGCATGACAAGGAAAGGGCAGGAATGCACCGTATTTATCACAATATGGCTCATTTCTGTCCTTTCCCAAACACTGGTGCCCTTTTCGCTGTCTAGCGCCAACGCTGGCTCCCTTACACCACAGTGCAAGAGTGCCTTTGTTGCATGCAGGATTGTTTTTGTGCAGGGTAGGGCAACTTCCTGCACAAAAACAATCCTGGGAGGCATATTCCTCTTTCTATGTAGAAAAAGAAAGAAAGAAGGAGAAATAGATGTATTTCTCCTCGTTACTCCTCCCCTGGGAAGGTGTAAGATTTTGATGTATCCTCAGGTTTACAAGTTCTTGTAAACCTGGGGATGCCTCAACATCCATGGGAGTTACGTAGGAAGCGATTTGCACTGCGTTGTGTTACTTCAGATTTTTTAAGCCACCCAGAGCCAAGATAAGTAGCTTTGCGTGGCTTCAAAAATATTATTTAGAGGTTTGTGTCATGCATGTATCACGTTGCATGGTGAAAATGTAACACAACCCTGTCATATATATGCCCCAAAGATTGTAGGTCCCTAATCGTTTTGCTGGTCCTGTCACAACCCACAGGACCATAAATGCCATACACAATGGCCCTTTTAAGCTGTCCCATTTGACAGTAGCAGAGTGCTTGGTAGGCCAGTCCAATACTGAGGATGCCTTGTGGCCAGAGTTATCATATCCGTCTGGTATTCCCTCATTTAAATACAGCTAATCTGATTTATTCTTCCAGGAATGGGGTATAGTGTGAGGACCCGGGAATACCTGTACATATGCATACATTTTTCCCACTTCAGGGATGAATGATACTCTAAAATCTGGCCCTATTTATCACACTGCAGGTGGTAAATGGGGCGGAGGGGGCCCCCTCAAGTTTCGTTATGTCACTGGGCTTGTGGTGTGTAGGGGGGATGTGGGAGATGCAGAACAGGACAGGGGCGAGCTGAATGGTACATCTACGCTCTACCCTCCCCATGCTATCTGATCATTGGGGCCACATGTGTCTCAGGCTTCAGTGAATGGCCTGGGGTTATTTCTGCTGGAGTGACGGGGCAGGAGAAGGGGGGTGGGGTGAAGCCACCTTTCATCACAACTTGTAGTTTGCAGAGCAGGATCGCCCCAGGGGTACATCTACGTCAAATTCCTAACGGGCCCTCTGTGCTTTGATGACATGGAACACAAATGCCAAGCCTTAAGTAGGAACAGTGAATCTGACCACTCAAAGTAATGGCAGAGGTAATGGTAATAGTCTCTGTAATGTTCTGGTCGATGGACCTATGTCAGGTACTGTAAAAACATTGAGTGGGGAATGTGAGAGACAGGCAAGGAACATGATAGGAGAAATGCTAAGACATGTGATAGGAGAAATGGCAAATTGCTTTATTGTTAGGAAAGTCCCAACCATACTGTGCAGCTGTGACATCCTAGCCGCTTTCAATTAGCCTTGAAGTTCCAACTGTATGTTTTTTTGGCGACAGTAAAGTTAGTCCTGGCAACTAAGCAACACTGACTGAGACAGAGAGAGAGAAATGATTAACCTGGGAAGAAAGGAGACAGAGAAAGAAAGGCAAACAGGGCGAGTGAGTCAGAGACAGCAAGGAAACAAAAAGTACGGCGGTGAGGAAAAGCAAAAGTACGGAAGAAACTAACAAGGAAAAGGGAAGAAGGGAAGAATCTCCATAAACACGGTGTATTCCAGCCTCAGCACATTGGTAATATTTAATTTGTTTAATTATTTCATGGGTGCCCCTATAGAACTAGATGGAACACAGTTTTCTTTTTGGGGAAATTCTACAAAAAATGTGTTGTAAAATGCCCTTTATGACCCATTTTGAAAAAGAAAGTTCTTAAATGCACCAACACCCCTCTTGAAAACGTATTGTGTTGGTTTGACCTCTTCACTTCGCTCACTAGATGCCTCAGAGGAGTGGCCAATAGTCGGGGGTAGTTTAATTTTCTGACCATTCCCGTCCATCATTGACTCCATGGTAGTGGGTTACAGTTTCTCACTCACGTCCCTGAACCCAGTGGCTCTACGTTTGAGATAAATCCTGCAAGAATCCCCTGACTGCGCCTCGATTATGACCAAGACGAGCTGGAGAAATGAAATAGTTTGCAACACTAGTAATACCTGATTACTATTGTTGCCTCTGTTTGTTCCTGATAAGGAGTGTAGTTGTATTTCAGTTACAGATAATAACCTCCATAACTTGCCAGTTTTGCAATGCGGCCTTTTCAGTGTAGATAAGTAGGCAGCAGGTGCAGAAACTAAATCTGGTTGCTTTATACCTCTCCTTTGTTGATTTATCTGCATTGCAGTCTGCCAGGATTGCCATGTTTGTTTGTTCAGGATGGAATACGTAATGCTATTGGTTGCCAGATAATATATCAACCAAATCAAATGAAAAACACATTTATAGGCTGCCAAACCCTTAGAGGTCTGGGTGGCATTGGGGGATGGAGAGCACAGTGGGTCACTCATACGTAAAAGTAACTCAAAAGATGTGTTTTAAGCCGTCTATTGAATAAAAAAAGGCAATAGGTTGTCAAAGGTCCAGGCAGAATTGAGGGAGAGTTGAGGATAATGTAACTCAGTGCAACCTCCACAGAATTGAACGTGGACACAGAAATGTAATCATGCCACTTTCCTGGCTGCATACTTCTGAATTATTTGTAGGTGGCACACGATTTTGTGGGAGGCATCTACAAGGAGGGCACTACAATAATCTAATATTGAGCTCACGTTTGCCTTGCCTATTGTGGGTTTAGTTCTAATAACCCAGACTGTAGCCTAGGTAACAAATGGATGTAAACGCACAGTACTTAGTTGGCCAGACTTTCCACAGGCATTAAACCATGACATACCACCCACTGGGCTTTTACCTCCAGGAAGATGTTGATAGGAGAGACACCTAAGTTGTATAATCCATATGACACGACCAATCTTCTAACCATGGTTCGAGGTTATACCAGCAACAACTCCATTGTATAATCAATTCCATTGTAAAAGTGCTCAGTAAGAGCCAGCTGCCACAAATCCAAGCCGGAATACCTGCCACCAAGGGTTCAAGGTCGCAGAGTCCACATCAAAGTCTTCCCTCAGGGAGAGCAACAGCTCTATGTCATCACCATAGATGTGTAACCCTACCTGCGACCGTCCAGCAAGTCACGTAGAGGTATCATGTGTGCACTTAGCATGTCAACATCATCACCTGAGCTATCATTCCCTCTAAGATTATCTGTACACTTCTTTCTTAGAGAAAGGGCTTGAACCACTTCAAAGAAGATGGAGAGAGTCCAGTATTGTGTCACAGGAGGCTAATCTGTATATCATGGTCCAAGGTACAGAACGTGGTCAGGAGGCCCAAGCAGAAGAAAGAGCGCTGCTACCTCATCATCCACCGTCTCAACTGCACCTCTTGAGCATACAACAAACCAGTTTCTGTACCACGTTACGGGCGAAAACACCAAAGATCATGTGTCTTAAAACATTGAGTCATCTGTCTCATGGTCACGTTTTTCCAGAATCTTAGTAATAAATAATTCCAGCAATGACCCTGTACTTGTCCGATCAGCTGGATCAAAAGATATAAAGCAATCAGCCCTTATTCCGTGAGCTATAGATCTCCGTGATTAACAGCACGATGGTTATATGTTATTTGTGCCTTAGCTCCAAATAGGGTTTGCTGTTTCACTTCTGAAATCTTTAGAATGTCTTTTAGAGTTGTCACCATAAGCGCTTCCAGAATCTTGAAGCTGTGGGCTAGGTCTGCAAATATTTAGCCAGAACGGTACAACGAGCCTTTATGTCTCTCTGGTGTTTTTGTAAGGCACTACTTGATTAGTTTTAAGTCAAACTATGGCCTGTTTTGATGTTAGGTGTTTTATGATTTTGATTGGTATAGCAACATCAATGTATGTGTGAGAGAGAGAAGTGGCAATATAACTAGTGCTGTGGAAACTGGAACCTGCAGACTCAGGTTCGAATTCTGCCTTCGCTCTATATTGTGTGATTTTGGGCAAATCATTGTTATCTCCCAGTTATCTAAAAAGTAAAATGTGTACGTATAATCCTCAATGGATGTACCCAATATCAGACCTGACAAATAAAAAAACACTGTGTGAGAAGGTGTCGGGCCCTTAGAGTATGTGGGGCCTTGTACAGAGAAGTACTGAAGAAGCACTTTTTCTCCCACCCAAAAGCCAGACCTATCCCCCTCCGAAAAAAAAAAAAGCATGCTGATGCTCGTGGCAATGTGATGAGCTATTTGCACATCTCTTAATGAGCATCAGCTGTTCAAAGCTTTGAAATACGATCTGGAAATGTACTCTTTGCAGTTGTTTCCAGCTCATTTTCTCTGCCGCCATGTGATGTTGGTTACTCACTGGGCGACTATGTGAAGGCAAGTTTGCATAATTGTGTGACAAATGGTGGGACAGTGTGAGTAGGCAGGTCTGCAATCTTGCAGGTCATCTCCTAACTCCCTCCCACGTGTAATGCACAGTATTCTGTTGCTTCCTAGCTAGATTTGCGCTATATACATATCAATATGTGTTACAGTGTACCATTGATAGAGCGTTCCGTACTAATAATTTACCTGTATTTTGGACGCTCTTTAGGCCGATGAATCTTTTGGCTAAGTGGGACTCTCTTCACCCGAGACCAGCCAACTTAATGTAATCGATAATCAATAACGAACATAAGCAATACCCTGATCAACATAACACTTAACAATTAATCCAGAATACATTTCGGCGAACCCTGACCTTTCAGTCAGGAATAACCACACCAGTTTATTCAAAGTTAGTGAATTTATTTCCCTATATTAACAAAGCTAGCACAATATAGATGTGTCTTAACACCAAATGATGAACATAAATGAACATTAATAGCTGTCCATAACGGCGGAAAAGATGCAATCTATGCAGCATTTGAATAACAAGGCATTCGATAATAGCAATGCAAATCACTAGAACTATAATCTGTAATGAGCTAATTGCATACATTGGTCAGCACAACAAGGTCTCAAATTGCATCGTGCAACAAAAGGAATCCTCATCTAACCTCAAATTAGCATCGGCATGTGGGACTTCATGCAAAAAACTATTTAGCAACATTAATTTAGAAAAACTCCTAACTAGGGCTCTTATCAAAAATCAGCAGTTGGTTACCTAAAAGAAACACAATGCAATTGTACAATTTCCTTTCATATTTACCAATTACAATCAGCATTCAAGGAAGTCTTCGTCTCACAGGTACCGTTTCTCGATCAGCATGGGACGGGGCAAAGGGGCAAGGTGGACGGGGCAATTGCCTCACGGCGGCAAGGTAAACTACTACTTCATGCAAAGGGACAAATCAAAGTTAAAGTCTCTAGGGTAAGAATCATTTAAAGTCTCTTTCTCTCGATTAGAGAAAGCATCAAAGTCTCTTTCAAAATGGCGTCGCAGCAAGGTGGGCCATATTAGCTGCAATGTCCTGCAAAATGGCGGGTATCGGGCTGGTAATGGCTGCTTTCTTCTCTTGCACCTGGTTTAAATAGACAACAGTTCAAATCCAGTAGGGTCTTCCATTGGAGGGTGCATAGGTTGGCTTCAAATTGTCCAATCAAAAACAACAGTTCTCAAGCTTTTACTTAAGCATACATTATCCTTGGAGACGGGTACGCAAGTTGCAACATTTTATACCAATTAACTCACTTTCAGAGCTTCCATTGTCCGCACCTGCAGATTGACCTTGGAGCAAAGAGAAAAATGCCAGGCTGGCACGAAACCTTAAGATAAGCATGTGAACGATCTCAGTGGAAAAGTACAGCTTCAAGCAAAAATACACGTTTATTAGCACATTGGAAAAATACGAGCATCTAAATCGTGAGACCAGGCAACTAGGCCGAAGCCTGCACTAAAGTTATGCTAAGCTAAAACATTTCAAACAAGCAAATCATAGCACACGTTTACGATTATGTCGGATTAGTGCAATTCTAATACATCACGTTATATAAAGCACGCTTATAAATGTTGGCAAACTACTCTGAGGGCACATTTTGTCCCCGTACAATGTTTATTAGTTCGGTTAAAGTCACACATGATTATTGCAGCACTACGTTTAAGCACTAATAAATGTAAAACCTTCATTTCTGCGTCATCAATCCCTCCTCTGATGACTACTTGTCATCACACAAACTATTCCCACAAATTTTATTCCATTAAAATTCTGTCAGTTCTCTTTTCCTTTTAGTTCCCCTAGTTCTTGCTTTGTATTCTTCTGCCATTCTTTTCATCATTTTCTCTTCCTTCCTTCTCTTAATTCTTGCCATAATCATTATTATTCCCCTTTTTATTCCCCAAATTCCAAATATACAAATCAGTACTATTAATATTCCCTGTATTATTTTTAGTAATATTCCATTCCAAATTCCCCCAATCCACTTTCCCACTGAAGCAAGTCCTTTTCCAACCTTCTCCCACACTCCTGGTTCTTTCAATTCCTTCAAGTCTGCACTCTCTTTTGTTAGATTAGCAAGCATAGTTTTAATTTTCACACTGTTGTCGGGAATATACGTACAACAGTGGCGCGCACCAAGCATTTTGCAAACGCCGCCATCCTTTGCTAAAAGAATGTCTAAGGCAAGCCTATTTTGAAGAGTCATGGCTCTTTCCGCTGCAAGTTCAGCATCTATCAGGATTATAGCACCTGAAAACTTTGTCAACATGTTATCCACTATAGTAGACAACTTTCTTATTTTGATGGAATTCAACACAACTCCCAATGAAGGAATCATGGCTCCAAATATATCTCCTACCACAGCAGCTGCGGTCTCTCTTTTCTGGATACGATGGGATCCAGATGTCTTTTGAATCATCGATAGGTCATCCAGTTGATAAACTTTTGGGAACACTATACCCAAATAACATCTCCCCCACCATCCCTTTGGAAGACGATAATAGGCATTATACCCACAAATGTAATATACACCTGGAATGACAGGGTCAAGTCCGTTCATCATGAATGTCCATTTGGCCTTAAAGATAAACGTATGTTTACACTCACTCGCTCCTACGAAAATGTTATCATAATAGGATTCACCTCGATATATACAAAATTTCCCTACATGCCAAGCATCTAAAGCTATTCTCCCTTGTGTTTTTATTGCGGCAAAATCATAATGATCTACTGAAGTCCTCGTACTTAGCTCCTTTTCTAATTTCGCATTCATTTGTGCCCTTCTATCATCTGTGCGATCTAAAAAGCTTATTTCTACTGGAGAGAGCGAGCAGGTAAGATTTTCCCTATGAGCGTGAGCCGTTTCAAAAGGTTGCATTGGCTCGAAAAATTCCCTCATTATTTTAGCATCCCAATCTTTAGCAATCTGGCTTAGCTGCGCTATTATAGGAACATATGCAAAGGTAACATCATAATTCAAGTAAAAATACTGTATGTTAGTTTGACCATAAAATCTAGACATTACTATACTACATGTAATCCCGTATGTAAGAGGCATGTGGTGATAAGTCACCCCTTCCTTTACTGATGTCGGTATCTGTGTACACACATAACAATCTTTCGCATCCATAGTCTCAACATATTCTGTTAGCAAGCGATAGAAAACATTATATGAAAGTTCTTTCTTATCATGCAAGAGTCTCTCATCTAATTCTAGTCTTTTCAATGCGGTTAGTTCAGTGACAGTAACAGGAGCAAAAGTAGAAGCATCAATTTTCTCATTCTCACCCTTTCCATGCATTGCAAGCACAATTGCCATTATTATTAGTACACATGCAATTATCAAGCCTATACACGCATATTTACAATATTTCACTCTACTGTTTTGTGTAGCCATGATCTGTATAGAATCAGAGAGCTAGAAGCACTTATAAGGAAACTATTTAGCAATTCAGTTACAAAGCTGAACGAGCGCAATGTTCACACAGTCTTCTTCAAGAGGCCAGTCACTTATCGGTTAGCAGCATTTGTCTCAATTCGGCAATAACTCAGTCTTTTATCAGTTCAGCAAGTGTCTTATCCGGTTTAGCAATGTCTCAGCTGGTTGTTTGTATCACGTTAGATTGTAGCAAGCAATGTCATTTATCACCCTTTCAATCAACAGAGTCCATAAAACTTTTCTTTTCTATTGGTATCTCTTCTTCTTCGTTCTCGAGGCTAAGAGATACAAATTCGTCAGTCCAATCGTCATTGACTGCATAGGCCAATTCTGGACCGGAATATCTCCTGTTTGGTATCCTTTTCCTTTTCAATTTTGCTTCTCTTTTCGATTCTGCCTCACTGGTGCTTTCCTCTTTGGCCAAGTCTTTTCCTTCACTTGAGGTTGGTACCACGACAGACACTTCCTTTCTTTTCTCTTTCACTTTTGGCCTTTCTCCGTCGTTCAAATTTTCTCTAGTTCTTAGTTTTATTGGTGATATACTTAGTCTCCTCTTCGCACCGTGTCCATTTGATGGACCTGCGATCTTTTCTGTGGAAGCTTGAACTGTTTCGTTCTGTTCTGCCTTATCCCCTCCTTCTGGGGAATCAATCACGTTCTCTTTTTCTTTTTCTGTATCGTCTGCTTCTGGGAAAGCCCTCCTCTGATCAGGCTCTCCTGCTTTTTCACCTCTTTCGAGCCCTTCGTCACCGTTACTTTCTTCAGGCTCTTTATCACTTTCAGCTGCTTCAGGCTCTTTGTCGCCTTCAGCTGCTTCAGGCTCTTTGCTACCCTCAGCTGCTTCAGGCTCTTTGTCACCTTCAGCTGCTTCGTCGCTGTCTGAGGTTTCTCCTTGGTCTTCCCCAAGTGAATCGGTTGCTTCGTCCTCAGAGAATATTTCTCTCTCTCCTGTTTCTGCCTGTTCACTTTCAGTTCGGGTTTGCTCTGTCTCGGCGCTCAGCACTGTTTTATCAGGCACTGGCAGTTTCAGCGCTTCAACTTCCTCATCTGTGGGACACAACACTTTCTTTGTGTGACTGGCGTGAATCCAGTTGGGAACTCCCGCACACTTCACAGCAGTAGTTGTTGTCAGGATCACTTGGAAAGGGCCTTTCCAACGGGGTTCCAGACACGACTTTCTCACGTGCTTCTTTACCACGACCCAGTCACCTGCTTTCAGTGTGTGTCCTGGACCTTGTATCGGTGGCAAGTTGGTCGCTTCCACCTGGTGAGAGAAAGAGCGAACCACGTCAGCCAGACCTTTGAAGTAGTCTAACACCATATCATCTGTAATATTCAAAAGCGCGTTTGCGGGAACTGCAGGAAGTCTCATAGCCCTGCCCATGAGAATTTCGTGCGGAGACAATCCAGTCTTTCTGTCAGGGGTGTTTCTCATTGACATTAACACCAAAGGCAATGCGTCAGGCCATTTCAAATTTGTCGATGCACATATTTTCGCCATTCTTGATTTCAGTGTACCATTCATTTGCTCCACCAGTCCTGAGGCTTCAGGGCGATAGCTACAATGCAGTTTTTGCTCAATGTTCAGCGCTTCGCAAAGTAACTTTATCACCTCGTTATTGAAGTGACTTCCTCTATCTGATTCTAAAGAGATCGGGAATCCGAAACGTGGTATCAACTCCCTCAACAGTAGCTTTGCAACTGTAAGGCTGTCATTCCTACGTGTGGGGTATGCTTCAATCCAGTGACTAAAAATGCACACAATCACCAACACATACTTCAGACCTCCATGCACAGGCATCTCAATGAAATCTATCTGCATTCTACTAAACGGGCCACTGGCCCTGCCAATGTGGCTCGCGTTCACAACCGTTCCCTTCCCTGGGTTCATCTGCTGGCAAATGACACATCGATGGCAAACTGCTTCTGCAGCTTGACGAAATCTGGGGTTAAACCAATCAGTTTTGAACAATCTTATCATGGCGTCTCTCCCTAGGTGAGCCTGCCCATGATAGAACCGCGCAAGCTGCGATAAGAGACTATTTGGCAAAACAAATTTTCCCTCATTTGAAACCCATAACTCATCTGGTCTCTTTATACATTGTGATTTAATCCAGGAATCTCTTTCATCCTCCCTGACGTTATTCTGTAATGCTTTTAGTTCATCTATTGTATCTACGACCTTCAAGGCAAATGCTTCAGCTGGTTCGAGTTCTGGTTCACTTATCGAATTCCATTCATCCCTGAGTAATATACAGTTCAAGGCACAAAATCTTGCGACTTGATCCGCATATGCATTTCCCAGAGAAACATAGTCCTGTCCTTTTGTATGAGCACTACACTTTACCACTGCAACTTCGGCTGGCATCTGAATGGCGTGTAACAATTCCCTTATTCTCTCCCCGTTTTTCACTGGGGATCCTGAAGAAGTCAGGAAACCTCTCTGTGACCACAGTTGTCCAAAGTCGTGCACAATTCCAAACCCGTACTGACTATCAGTGTAAATTGTAACCTTCATCAATGTAGACAATTGGCATGCTCTTGTAAGGGCTACAAGTTCTGCTACTTGTGCAGAATAGACTCCTTGAAGACAGGACGCTTCCAAGACACCTGTTACAGTACATACAGCATATCCTGCTTTCAAAATTCCCATCCCATCTCTTAGACATGAACCATCAACGAAAACAATTTGGTCATTTTCATCAAGCTTAGTATCCTTAATGTCAGGTCGAGGTTTTGTGCAAAATTCAGTCACCTGAAGGCAGTCATGCTCGACGTCTTCAGCGTTCTCAATTTCAGCATTTTCACCAGGAAGCAAGGTTGCTGGATTCAACGTAGTGCACCTTTTCAGCTGCACATTCGGTGAGCCCAGAATTATCGTTTCATACCTTGTGAGTCTTGCTCCAGTCATGTGTTGCGTTCGGGAGCGGGTCAAAAGTATCTCAACTGAGTGAGGGACCATGACTGTTACTGGGTGTCCCATTACTATTTCTTCACTCTGAGTGGGGCTGATACCAACTGCTGCTACAGCGCGCAAACACCCTGGAAGTGCTGCTGCGACCGGATCCAAAGTAGCTGAAAAATACGCTACTGGTCTGTTTATGCCACCATGGGCTTGGGTCAAGACAGACAAAGAACATGCATCACGTTCATGACAAAACAATGTGAAAGGCTTTGTGTAATCAGGCATACCTAAAGCTGGAGCCCTGCACATGCATTCTTTCAATTCAATAAAAGCATCCATCTCATCTCCTTTCAGCTCAATTTGATCCAAGGCATCCTTCTGGGTCAGTTTCAGTAAAGGCTTTGCTAGAGTTGAGAAGTTGGGAATCCACTGACGACAGTAGCTTACCATTCCCAAAAACTTCCTCACCTCCCTCCTTGTCTTTGGTGGACTCATTTGAAGTACACTTGTTATTCTTTCCTTCATTATTCTCCGTGACCCTTTCTCTATCTGGTGACCCAAGTATTTCACTTTCTTCTGACAGAACTGCAACTTGGAAGGAGACACCTTGTGTCCATTCCTTCCCAAATGGTTCAACAGAGCAATGGTGTCGGCTGTGCAGCCACTTTCTGTCTTCGATGCAATCAGTAAGTCATCAATGTATTGTACTAGGGTTGACTCGAATGGCAATTCTAATGCTTCCAAGTCTTTCTTTAGAATCTGATTGAAGATTGACGGTGACTCAGAAAACCCTTGAGGAATTCGACACCAACTGTAAACTCTGTCTAAGAATTTGAAACAAAAGAGAAATTGGCTGTCCTCATGAAGAGGCACCGAAAAGAATGCTTGTGACAAGTCAATGACTGAGAACCACTCGGCATCGCAAGGGACTTGAAACATTATCACAGCTGGATTCGGTACGACAGGGCAACATTTGACTATGATGTCATTTATTTTCCTCAAGTCCTGCACAATTCGGACCTTTCCACTCGGCTTTATTAGTCCCATGATTGGTGAATTACATGGACTGCTTAACACTTCTTTCAGTACTCCCTGCTTTACAAATTCGTCAATGAGTTGGGCAACTTTCATGAGGGTGTCTTGTGCCATGTGGTATTGTGGGGTCTGGGGAAAGGTTGCATTGGGCTTTACAGTCACTTTCACTGGTTCCTCTCCTTTCATCAATCCCACCTCTTTCCCTGTCATATCCCACACTTCCTTTCCGACTGTTTCCCGTAATTCAGCTGGAATATCTTCTTCAGTTATCATCGGAAAAAGACAAATCAGAGGATACTCTTCATCGACAGTTTCCATCTCATCCCCCTCTACACTGTCCTCTTCTTCCCCATCACTGCTCGTCTGAATTTTAATTCCCTCGTTCGAACACATAATCGAACATCCCAACTTGCACAATAGGTCTCTCCCTAACAGTGCTATCGGGCTTGAGTCACATACCACAAATTTATGTAACCCTTGATAGTTACCGATGCTGACTGGTACCGGATCTGTAATTGGGTTTGTCAGGTGCCTATTTGCTACTCCCACCACTTGAACTGTTCTCCCTGAGAGTGGTAAATTTGGTACTTCAATGCTCTTAACAGTTGAACGTGTGGCTCCTGTGTCAACCAAGAATGAGACACGATGACCCATTACTCTTCCCTCCACATACGGACCCTTTTGATCAACTTCCAAGGATGCTGCAAGCACACAATCTCCTTCCTCCCCTGAACTTTCACTTTCCCATACATTGTTTATTCCACTCTCACTGTGTGATGGGAACTGTTGTACGGTGCCATTTGTATTCATTACCTGACCCGAGACCTGTGGAGGAACCATCACTTGCTGCTGACTCATAGGTGCCAAAGGTATTTGCATTTGCTGATTAGGTACCATGGGTAACTGCTGTTGCATTGGCTGCATTTGCGTCATCTGCATACGGGGCATCTGCATCTGCTGCGGCTGCATAGGTTGTAATCCCTGCAACTGATTTATGGTCTGAAAATTTGGGTTTGGACCTCTCATTTTTGGTCCCCTCATTGTCTGAAATGCATTGACATCATTGTTTTGCTGACCAACACCTGCACCTTCCTGCACCACCATCGGGCACTCGCGTTTCCAATGACCGACAATTCCGCACACGTGACACGGCATCACCTTTTTCAATGCCTGCACACCATTCGGAGTCACAACAGTGTTCAAATCCGGACCATTATTCCCAAAACCTCCTCTGCCTCTCGCCTGTGGCTGAAACATCATATTTCCCTGCAATTGCGGCTGCGGTTGCGGTACCTGTTGTTGGAACCCTTGCAACCCTTGCAAACCTTGCAGACCTGTCTGAGCTGCTTTAAGCTGCATCATCATCACTTTCTCTTTCAACTTTTTCTGTTTCACTTCAATTTCTTCGCTACAGTATTTCGCATAATTCAACACCTCATCAATCGGTTTCGACTGCCAACAAATCAAATGCGACTTTATCATCTGACTTATTTCTGGTCTCAGCCCTTCCACAAATCTAAACACAAAATGAAGCATATCCTTCGCCTCTATTGTTTCCGTGCCACTGTAGTTCTTGAACGCCTTCAACAACCTCTCATAGTAACTATGAATCGACTCTTTAGCCTCTTGGTCAGTTCGATCGATCTTCTGCCAATCCACATTTTTCGCGGCAACCTTCGTCTTCAAATGCTCAATCACCTTATAGTACAGGCTCATCACCATAGGTGATGGTGCACCCGTATCCCTGTCTCTCTCTGGTTCACTTGTCGGCCAACCTACAGCTCTTTTGCAATCCTCCCACAAATCTGCCGGAACCACAATCTCAAAGAGAGTGTTCAGGTCTTCCCAGAGACATTTTGCAAGCTTCACAAACCTATCAGTCTGTTGATACCATTCAATCGGTTTCTCTCTCAGTTTGGGAAAATCATCCGTAAAAGACTGAATGTCGCTTCTGTGCCATGGTACATGTATTAATTTTCCCCCTGCTGTCTCCCTCATTGGTAACATGGTTACTGCACCACTACTCTGTGGTCTTTTCTCGTTGAGCTCTGGGACACTGTCTTTCCTCTTTTCCTTTCTCTTTACCCATCTGCTTTCCCATTTGTCTAAGCACCTCCACACTTGTGCACTCTGCAACAATTCTCTAAGGTGCGCCTTCATGCCTGCTGACCTCATGTGTTCAAAATCTGTGGTCCCGAAATCCAACCTGTAGCTCCTGCTCAAGTGTTTCGTCTTGTCTATATCAACCCCGTTTTTGTCAGCTATTTCTTGCAAGCTTCTATGTACCTTGTTCACTTCTCTCGTAATCCTGGGACATAGATACCTCAGCTCTTCTTCCGAGTAGGACTCTAACCTATTCACACCCATAGTCCCTTCCACCAATTCTTGTGCTTCCATGTTCAACCTGACCATATTCAGATAGTCTTCTCCCTTCCCACTGGCTGAGCTTTGTGTGGAATTCAGACTGTTAAACCACTGTGTCAGCTGTTGCGCATTCAACCCCATCAGTGTAGCATTCACATCGACTGCCATTGATGGTTGCGGCAACTTTTCAGTATTCGATGACAGCGGTATCACCAGTGGGGGACTCGACCTCACCACTGTTGACTGAGCACATATGGGACTAAACTCCATCAAGGACCCAGATCCAGTTGGCTGAGCCGCTATCGGAGTTATCCCTGGAGTGTTTTCTATGCATCTCCTTTCTGTCCCATTCTGCAGCATTGATCCCTGGCCGCTCATACCCAAGTTAGGCTGACTGTACAAAGGTACCGGTGGACCTACAGTAATGGGTAGTGATATCGCATCTGGGTTCTGTCCATTTCCCATGTTCTGAGACATGTTCATTCCCACACTATGGGTCATCATTGCCGGCATGCCCATCTGACTCCCCGTCATCTGAGCATGTGCGTTTCCCCCCTGCATCTGCTTTTGAGGCATCAAAAACTGGGTTGATTCAGCTTGTGCCAGTGTTGGGTTGTGACCATTCTGTCCTCCCACTACGGTTGGATCTAGAATCATTCCCGTACTGTTGTCACTGCTGTAGTACCTTGGGACCTGCGGCTGATAATTTTCTGCTGGTTTCAATATGGGCACATCTGGATATATTCTCCTAACCTGCGGTATCTGCGGGGTGAACAGTAAACTCGGGTCCTTAGATCCCGATGATGCTCCTGAACTCTGAGTTTCACTGTTCTGTACCGGTGCCGGAGGGGCAGAACTGGTACTTGGACCTTGTCCATTCTCTGCATAAGGTGGTGGACGGTCGTTCAGCAATTGCATGATTAACTCCTCATCCTCTAACTCCTCTTCTCTTCTCAACTTTTCCTCGTCCTCTCTATCCTTGGAACACCTCCTGTTTGTCTTACAGGTAGCTTTCTTACCTGTCTCCTCTTCTTCCTTAGTAATTGCGGGAAACAATTTTATCCCCTGCAATACATCTGACCTCCACACCTTCTGTGCATTATCCCACCTAGCGTCCGCTAGTGTCTTTTCTACCTTTCTTATCCTGGTCTCGAACTTATTTTGCTGATGCTGTCTAGCCATTAGTTCCCAAATCGCTAGAGCCTCAAACTGTGCTGGCCTTGGAGGTACCTTCATGTCGTACATCGCGAATCTCAAATTCTCTAGGATCCTTATATTGAATGTCCCATGGATCGGGAACGCTACGCTCCCATGTTTCTCTGTCAGCTTGTGCCATTGCTTTAGCCAAAGGCACGGAGCTACCCCTTTTTCCTCCATTACAATGTAAGCTGGTGTACCTTCGGACGGCGTCTCCTCTCCTACGCTCGCTTTAATGTAAGACTCCCCCTTCATCGCACTCTTTAACGCTTTAAAAAATTTCATTTTCTCGTCTTTTATTTCACAAGGTTTGTAATCAATAGGTGACTTTAATTCCCGGAATACTCTTCGCTTGCCTTTCCCCTTCCAATCGAGTCTCACGGACTGCGTCCAATCCGTGCGCGACCCTTCTCTGCAACCAACCTATCCCAGCGCGGCTCCTAGTGACGTCACACTCACACACACTGCGGCTGACAAAGCCTCGCGGCTCGTCCTCCTTCACTCAGCTCCTCTCGTAACAACTTCTAGCATGCATCGCGAGCTACCAAAAAAATAATAATAAAACAGATCTGTCGGTTTACTACAGGAAGGGTAACACAATCGCTTCAGGACCTTAGGGATTTTTCACTAGCCTCAGCAGTTATTCCATCTTTCTCGGTCCCCACGTTCGCAAGCAAATCTGACCCGCAGACTGCTCTCAACTTGTCAATGATCTATTCTAGTGCACTTAGAATTTGTCAAAGCCCGAAGTCGAAGTTTCTTTCATTCCCTTAACACACGTACCGACTCGTTGACCACGCCCGATCAACCTACTAAACCGAGCAGACCACAACATAAAACAAGTGTCTCATACACTTTTCAACATACTCCGGAGTCTCTTGACCTCGCAGGGCCCGTCTCAACAACAACAACCACGTGGACCTTTTTATGCACGAAGCGCCACATGCACATGAAGTTCTACGACTTCCCTACTCTCACACTCGGAGTCGCACCTCCGCTATTTCTATGAAGTTCGACGACTTCCCTACTCCTACACTCGGAGTCGCACCTCCGCTATTCTCTAAAATCCTCGCAACCTTTTCACACAATCTGCGGCAATAAGCTGTGCAAGCGCAAAATCCTAACTTCACTCATACCATCACTAGTACCGCCAACGCCGATCTCACACCTCCATTCTCTCCATTCGCAAGCTCCGAGATCCCGGGAAAGTCGCGGGGGACTTAGCCCATCATCATTCTGTCAATCTGTTCTACCCAAGAAAAATCTACTTCAACTTCTCGAGTGGGATCTCAAAAGTCGAAACCGTTAATTTAACACCATGTATGTCTCTAGTGGGGTCCCAAAAGTCCAAACCGTTAATTTAACACCATGTATGTCTCGAGTGGGGGTCCCAAAAGTCTAAACCGTCCTCTGCTACCATCTACTGATAGAGCGTTCCGTACTAATAATTTACCTGTATTTTGGACGCTCTTTAGGCCGATGAATCTTTTGGCTAAGTGGGACTCTCTTCACCCGAGACCAGCCAACTTAATGTAATCGATAATCAATAACGAACATAAGCAATACCCTGATCAACATAACACTTAACAATTAATCCAGAATACATTTCGGCGAACCCTGACCTTTCAGTCAGGAATAACCACACCAGTTTATTCAAAGTTAGTGAATTTATTTCCCTATATTAACAAAGTTAGCACAATATAGATGTGTCTTAACACCAAATGATAAACATAAATGAACATTAATAGCTGTCCATAACGGCGGAAAAGATGCAATCTATGCAGCATTTGAATAACAAGGCATTCGATAATAGCAATGCAAATCACTAGAACTATAATCTGTAATGAGCTAATTGCATACATTGGTCAGCACAACAAGGTCTCAAATTGCATCGTGCAACAAAAGGAATCCTCATCTAACCTCAAATTAACATCGGCATGTGGGACTTCATGCAAAAAACAATTTAGCAACATTAATTTAGAAAAACTCCTAACTAGGGCTCTTATCAAAAATCAGCAGTTGGTTACCTAAAAGAAACACAATGCAATTGTACAATTTCCTTTCATATTTACCAATTACAATCAGCATTCAAGGAAGTCTTCGTCTCACAGGTACCGTTTCTCGATCAGCATGGGACGGGGCAAAGGGGCAAGGTGGACGGGGCAATTGCCTCACGGCGGCAAGGTAAACTACTACTTCATGCAAAGGGACAAATCAAAGTTAAAGTCTCTAGGGTAAGAATCATTTAAAGTCTCTTTCTCTCGATTAGAGAAAGCATCAAAGTCTCTTTCAAAATGGCGTCGCAGCAAGGTGGGCCATATTAGCTGCAATGTCCTGCAAAATGGCGGGTATCGGGCTGGTAATGGCTGCTTTCTTCTCGTGCACCTGGTTTAAATAGACAACAGTTCAAATCCAGTAGGGTCTTCCATTGGAGGGTGCATAGGTTGGCTTCAAATTGTCCAATCAAAAACAACAGTTCTCAAGCTTTTACTTAAGCATACATTATCCTTGGAGACGGGTACGCAAGTTGCAACATTTTATACCAATTAACTCACTTTCAGAGCTTTCATTGTCCGCACCTGCAGATTGACCTTGGAGCAAAGAGAAAAATGCCAGGCTGGCACGAAACCTTAAGATAAGCATGTGAACGATCTCAGTGGAAAAGTACAGCTTCAAGCAAAAATACACGTTTATTAGCACATTGGAAAAATACGAGCATCTAAATCGTGAGACCAGGCAACTAGGCCGAAGCCTGCACTAAAGTTATGCTAAGCTAAAACATTTCAAACAAGCAAATCATAGCACACGTTTACGATTATGTCGGATTAGTGCAATTCTAATACATCACGTTACATAAAGCACGCTTATAAATGTTGGCAAACTACTCTGAGGGCACATTTTGTCCCCGTACAATCTTTATTAGTTCGGTTAAAGTCACACATGATTATTGCAGCACTACGTTTAAGCACTAATAAATGTAAAACCTTCATTTCTGCGTCATCACCATCGATCACTGCATAAGCTCTTGTCTTCTTGAAGTGAATTTCACATGGAAAAATCCTTAGGGGTCATATTAATGAAGATGATTAGACATGTTAATTTTAGACACCACCTCAGAACTGATCCAGAAAATGTTAATTATTAAATGTAGGTTGAAATCAAATAATGTTTCCGTTCAATAGGCTCAGTCTTTCATACTTCTGAAGTGGATGTAAAGTACTAGTGGGATGGGTCATGTTAAAATACGTAGATTTCTCCATAGTATCTGCTTGACATGCAACTGGTCCTTTCCGAGTTGTAACAACTTACCTCAGGCATCAGCGCCTAAGAAAATCTCCCTGCAGACCCAGCCCCCACTAATGTTATCTCTTGTAAGTGTCTCTGATAGGCAGAGAAGAATGGGGCAGAGTTGGGGACATACCAGACACACATGAGACAAACTCTCATTCTGTTAGTCAGTAATGTGACCTCAGACACGTGACTAACTACCACAGCCCTACCGGCATTCTGAAATAAGGTAGACGTGCCTTTATTATAGCTACAGGTCGTAGGTTAGGGCCAACACTACCCACCGAGGGCTGACATGCTCTCTCTAACCACAGCCAACAACCTCCAGAACACTCACATCACATTCTGAAGTCTCACTGCATCATAAGTCACCCAGGTATCAACTAGAAGCTGAAACTGGGCCTGTCAGGAAAGGTATCCCTTTATTAAAGGATTGAGTTCTATTAAAGTTCTATTTGAGGCTGGACCATGGCACTGATGTTTGTCCACACTCCCGCTCTTCTCCATCTAGCTGCCAATCACTGGTCCACATCCACTCAAAGGCGTCTCATCCTTTCATCTTTCTGAAGTCAATACAATTCATTCCACTGAGGTGACGACATTAAGAGCTGCGTGCTACACGGGATAAGAGGAGGTTCAGTTCTCGACAGGTCGTGCCACTGAATGTAGGGTGCCACTCATGTCAGGTCACATGACTGACTCGTCTCGGTTTCGGAATGCAACCGAAATATATGTCCTCTGCACGTCTCTGGTTTGAAACCAGAAATTGAGGACCCAGGATTTCATCCTTCTGACCAAAATTATAACCGATTGACTAATTCTGATGTTGTCCGAACTGATTCACGGTTGATTAGTCATTCAATGCTTTATAAATAGCTAGTAGTGTAAAAGCTGGTGTATAATAATTGACTGCTTCGGTCACTAAAGCAGTGACTAATAATGACATTATTTTTTCATTCCAGGCCTTGCCTATGCTCTGCTCGCCAACGTGTCCCCTGGCTATGGACTGTACGCTGCATTTTTTCCTGTATTAGTTTACTTTGTTTTTGGAACATCGAGGCATGTATCAGCAGGTAAGCAGACTGTTCATTGCATATGAGGTAAGGAGCGTAGGACACCTTGTGAAATGTGTATGACTCACGTACACATTGACATGTATGAACACAAATGGAACTGGATTAATTATACAACACATCCATCGGAGCATGGGCTGTTTTCAGGTTTCGCTTAAAAGCAGCTTTGGTTATATATTTGGCACCGCTTGATGAATCTTCACAAAATCTTCTGAAAATAGTGATTTCTGGGGCCTTATTGTGCTTGGAAAGTTTCAGAGTGATCTGTCAAGCGCATACTGAGAAAAAGGGGGAGGTCAAAAATAGTGCGTTTCCCATGTTAATTCCCATAGACTCTTTAGACGTGCCTGCAGCCCGAACTGCTGGACGGAATTACCCCAAATTTGGCAGAAAGTTAGCTTTCTGTCCACAGATCACCCCTTTTAGTATTTAGTGTAAATCCGTTCAATAGTTCATGAGATATTAAAGGAAATCTAAATTTGAATATCTTGAATCCCGAATTCTTTGCGTATAGTCCTGATCTCGTGCTGAGATTTGATTGGCTGTCAACACTTCAAGCAGGAAGCCTTGGCAGCCATTTTGGGACTTGGCTTCAGCTGAGTCCCAAAAGAAAAAATCCCCTACCCTCGGTCCAGGGGCACCCTGGGATCCCGCCAGGGCAAAGGAGCATTTTTTTCAAATCCACAGTGAAATTTACAAATATTCGTGAACTTTGCTGTGAATTTTTTTTAAAAAGCAAGCGTAGTCTCCTGTGCTTGCTTTTAATATTGCCCCTGGGTGAGGATAGTTACTTTTATAATAAAGGAGGGCCCTCCTAGGGCTGTTAAAAGCTCCCAGGAACAACCACCTCCCCAGGGCTACATTAATGAAATATATGAGGGGCCGTGCAGACCCTCTGGGCCCCGGGGACCACCACCTCCTAGGGTTAAATGTAAAAAAGTTGTTGGGGGGGCCATGTAGACCCCCCCGAGCTCCAGGGACCACCACATTCCTGGGGCAACAATACTAAGGGGTCTGTGCAGACCCCTCTGCCCCAGGAGCACCACCTCCTCAGGGCCAAATAGAAAATAAGAATGAGGAGGGCCGTGTGACTCTCCTTCTGGAGCCATATGTGACTCTCCTTCTGGAGCCATATGTGGCTCTGGGGACCGCCACCCCCAGGGCCGGCTCTTACTACCTCCTGAGGTGCTCACTCTCAGGAGATAGCTGTTTGCATTTGCTTTTGCTTTTTTGACAGCTCCCGCCAAACAAAAGCAAACATAACTCTGCTCACAGCAAGTGGGAACGTTAAACCTGCTCCCGCTTGCTGGAAGCAGGGTTTTCTTCTCTTTCCCTGCCCGCTATAATGCGGGCAGGGAAAGAGATGAAAAGATTGTGCTCACATGCGGGGGCAGGGAAAGTGATGAAAAGATTGCGCTCACATGTGGGGAGCTTCATTTTTAGCTGCTTCCTATGTGCGGGAGAAATGCCGGCTCCTGCAGCAGGCGGGGAGCCAGCTGGGACCACAGGACCTTGAGGTTCCCCCACAGTCCTCTAATCATCATTATCACTTTGTGCGCATGGCCAAAGCAAGTGTGTTTCTCTCCTTGCTTTTTTCAAGCGTAATATCTCATGTAGTGTATATGAACAGTGGGTTTTGCAGCTGAGACCAGATATCGTGTTCTAAAGTTTAAAAAACTACAAGTATGTAAACTTGCATAGAAGTTTTGTCGTTTGGCACTGCTCCAACTCATCAAAACTTAATGCGCATGGCCAAGGCACAGCAAGTGTGTTTTCTCTACATTTACACAGTGAACAGTTACCTGTAATCCTTGATGGAGGTGTTTGTATCCTTCCTTTTCTCTAGTGCACTATCTCATATATTGTATGTGAGGATTGGATTCTTTCTTGTCATCTGCTGCTGAGACCAAGATTGTGTTTTAAACTTTACAAATTACAAGTAAGTAAACTTGCTTAGAAGACACGCCTGTTTGGCCCCACTCAATAGACATTAATGATATTCTTTGTCTTCCCCATTTCCCTGGAAAATGGAGAGCTTACTAAAAGGACCCCCACCAAGTGCGATTCCTGCCGATTTTGGAGATGCGTTTTTGATGCATAGGAATACGATCACATCGTCACCAAACACAGAAGCACTTTACGAGTGCTCTGCAGTAGGCTGCAGGTCCTGACCGCAGGCTAGGCCCTGCGGTCAAACCCTGGCATGCACGACTGAAGGCCGTGTGTGGTGTGGTGTTGGGAGGTTATGGAGGGTGGGCTGCAGGGCCTAGCTGCAGGCCAGGTCCTGGACCAACCACGCCGTTCACTGCTGAAAGCCATGCGTGGCAACAGTTGGATTAATGTGAAGTAATTAAAATTACTTTAAGTTTAAAAAACCATAGACGTTCACTGAAAAAAAACAAAGGTTATATGGACGTGGACGTTTTAGTTAGGAAATAGAATTTAAAAAATATAGAAACTCACATTAAAAAAACAAAGGTAACAGGGACATTATAGTTGGGCTCACATTTTAAACGTACAAAAAGCCATAGAAATTCAGCTGTTACAGTTATTTCAAGTAACTATAAATTGTGCTCTAAGGTAACTTTAACTCATGCCGTCACCATGACTGCTAATTATCCCAGATATTACATTGCATCTTCTATGACATCACTGATAATATTACTGTAACATTTGCAGTAAAATTATTAAGGAGAAAGATGTGCATGGCGAGGGTGTGAGTTATAGCCTTATTAGGTCCCAAGGACCCCATCCACTGGTACTAAATGAAATACAAAAGGGGAGAGGGCTGTGAGGCCACCCTCCAAGCCTTTTTAGGCCTGAGGTCCCAATCTCTTGGGGACCCTATCTCCTGGGGTCAGAGGTAGGTGCCCCAGTGCCTACCTGGGGCTTCCAGAGACCACAAAGTTCAGGGACGTCAGGGGAACCCCAGGGCCCCCACCAGGTCCTTGCATAGTGCAAGAGCATTAATTGCTCTCACCCAGCCGGTGCAGAAGTTTTTTGCTTGTTCCTGCTGGGCACAAGCAATTTGTGTTTCTTACCCACATCAGCTCCTGTTGCCACCCTCCCTATTTTTATGAATTAAACCCTAGTGATGGGGTCTCCATTGCCTTTGAAGGGTCGGGGATGGGGACACTGCGACATCCTTCCCCTTTTTTAACATTTCAGCCCCAGGGGATAGGTTCTCCAGGGCCTGACAAGGTTTCAGAAAAGGGGTCTGCACACCCCTCTACCATTAATTAATGTTTTGGGCCTCTACTCCTGCCCCCTTCCCCAAAAGTTTTTTCTTTTTTTTTTTAAGATATGAAGGGTCGCATTTTTTTTTTTTCTTTACAACAATCCCACTGGAGCCCCATGGGATTGTGGCAAAAACTGCAGATTTTTTTTTATTTTGGCCCCATGGGGGTGTGGGGGTCCCTCACAGTATTTTTATTTTCAAACTTCAGGACAAGGGCCTAAGTCCACAAGCACTTTAATGGCTGCAAACAACATTTTTCTCATGTTGCTGGCAGCCAATCAGTGTTCTTGGCCCCACAGGAGTCTCTATCCTGCAGGATTAAATTGGCCCAAGGGAAAGGAGCTCCCTGAGCCAATCAGAGCATTCTATTTTGAAAAATTGGGTTTGACTGACTCTCGAGAGATTCCTTTGAAACCAACCATCCAGATATGCAAATATATTCCCACCTTCGTTTCTCACAAACTACTGAATGGATTTAAACCAAATCACAAGCCACAAGGACCAGGGTCTAGCTTCCTGCCAAATATGGGTAGTTGATAAGTTTAGGTAAAGAGCTTAAAACTCTGCTACAAAAACAGCCATTTTTAGGTGAGCAGATTCAGAGTGCCTGTGGAGTTAGAGGGTGCTCTATATAAAGAAGCTGCTCTCCACCTAAACTTGGGAACTAACTAGCGACTGTCAGGGGTTTGATTCAAGTAAAGACTGTCTGTAGTAAGCGATTAGCTATGTAACAGGAGGAACTTGTTTTTCCCTGAACAGTTGTATACAGATTGAACACTGTGTGGCACCCTGAGCCAAATGGCGCCAAAGTTATTGGCAAAACAAAAAATGCTTTTCCTATGGAAAAAAGGAAAAACATTTTTTGTTTTGCCAATAACTTTGGTGCCATTTGATAAATTGTCACAAAATTTTCAAAACTAGTTTGCCACTCACTTCAGCTGCCATTTGGAAAGTTTTAGGGTGATTCGTCAAGTGGGGACTGAGAAAAAGGGGCATCCCAATACACATTTCCCATGCAATTTCCCATAGGGATTTCAGACAAGACTACAGCCTATTCCACTGGACGGAATTACACTAAGGGCCTAATAAAGAGTTTAGTGGAGGATTTACACTGTCACAAACGTAACGGATATCACGTCCGTGTATTACAACTTCCGTAGGCTATAATGAAATTATAAAACGTCGGGGAGTATGTCTGTCATGTTTGTGACAGAGTAACTTCCCAAACTCTAAATCTGTCCCAAAGTTTAGCAGATAGCTAGATCTTCATCCAGAAACGTCTCTTTTTTGTAATTTGGTGTAAATCTGTTCAGTAGTTTTAGAGTTATTAAAGAAAAAGATTATGGCCCATATTTGTACTTTTTTTGCGCAGCATTTGCACCGCTTTTTAACGCGAAAGCGGCACAAACTTACAAAATGATGCAAATGCAGCACTAAAAAAGTATTAATATTGGCCTATGTATCTCTAGAGACGCGAATCCTAACCGGATCTCACAGATATCATGGTGAGATCTGATTGTCTGCCACCATTTCAACCAGGCTGAGACCCACGAAAAAACATTTAAAAAAAGACAAGGGGCAGGGTAGATATACCCTGACCCCTTAGGCCTGGTCGTGGGGTCCCAGAAGCACCCCCGCCTTGGGCCAAAAATGCTTGAAAATGTTTTTTTACTGTAAATTTATAGAGGATCCGCAAATCCACTGTAAACTTTAAAAAAAGAAATCAAGTGTGGGCTCCCTTGCTTGTTTTCTTTATGTGCACTGCATGGAAAGGACCAGGGGCACGTGTCGCCCCCTCCCCAGGCTGATTTTGGCCCCAGGTACCCCATTCCCTGGGGCCTGGCTGAAACTAAGGGGGAGGGGTGGCCATGTGACCCCCCCTCCTGTGCCAATTTTGACTTGGGGACTGTCACGCCCCCGGACCCAGCCATGAATGAAAAGGCCTCATTCCTGGGCCATTTTAAGGCCTGGGGATCCCAACCCCTGGGCCAGGTTAGTCCAGCAAATGGGAGGGGGACTGCGCGCCCTCCTCAAAGCCATTAATGGCCCAGGTACCCCATCTTGCAGGGCCGGCTCCAGCTTTGTCCCAGAGTACCCAGCCCCGGGACATATCAGTTTCCCTGCCAAAACCTCTGTTTGCTCTTGCTTGGCGGCAGCAATTTTGAAGCTCCCACCAAGCAAGAGCAAACACAAAGATCGCTCCCTGCGGGCGAGAGCATTAAAAATTCTTCTTCTCACTGGCAGAGGAATTTTCATCCGTTTCCTTACCAGCTGTGAAAAAACAAGGTGGCTCCCCCCCAGCCTCCAACAAAGAGGCAGTGGGTGCTGTGGGTGGGCTCCAGAGCACCCACATTTACTGGCCAGGTCCCAGGGAATAGGTCCCTGGGGCCAATGTAGACTTCCTCCCTTTCATATACTGGCTGGGCCCTCTGAAATGGGGTTCCCGGGGCCAATATTAGCCTGGGGAGGGAGGCTCTGTGCCCCCCTTCAAATACTGTCTGGGCCCTGTGAGATGGGGGTCTCTGGGGCTAATACTGGCCCGGGAAGGGAGGCTGTGCGCCCCCCTCATATGCGGGTAGGTCCCCAGGAGATGGAGTCCCTGGGTCCCATACTGGCCCCGGAGGGGGCTGCGTGCCAGCCTCCCCGTTCATAGAATGGCCAAGCCCCGGAAGATGGGGTCCCCAGGGCCAAAATCAGCTCAGGGAGCGGGCCCACACAGCCCACTTACCCAATTATTAAGAAGATACGCCCTGGGGTCCCTGGCTCCAATTTTGGCCTGGGAAGAGGGGTAGTGTGCCCCTTCTAAATATGGCCAGGCCCCGGGAGATGGGGTCCCAGGGGCCAGAAAGCAGCCTTGGGAGGGGGGCTGGGTACACCCCTTCCCTTTTACAATAAGGCAGGGCTGCAGGAGATGGGGCACCTCGGGCTCAAATATGGCCTGGGGTGGGGGGCCACATGCCCCTCCCCCTTGTAAATAAGGCCAGGCCCTGGGAGATGACGTTCCTGGGGCCAGAAATCAGCCTGAGGAGGAAGGGCTGAATGCAGCTTCCTCATTTACGATAAAGCTGGACCCCTGGCAATGGAGTCCCCCGGTCCAAAATACAACCCAGGGAGGGGGACCATGTACCCCCTCCCCTAAATAATGTGGCAGGCCATGAAGCACTGGGGTGTCTGGGACCAAAATTGGCCTCAGCAGGGGGGGGCTGTGTGCCCCATCCCAGGCTGGCTGCCTTTGGGCGGTTAGTTGCAAGGCCTGGCCGAAGGCCAGGGCCTGCACCTAACAACCCATTGAGCAGGGCCAAAGTCCTTGCACAATGCGGATGTTGATGTAGGTCGGGGGTTGGCTTCAGGGTGACCAACCCCTTGCCAGGCATGGCCTCCAACCTCTGGGGTTGGCTGGCTTTGGGGGGTTGGCCACAGGGCCTGGATGCAAAGGCCGTGCATGGCGTGGCGTTGGCTGCATGCAGGAGGTTGGCCACAGGCTCTGTGGCCAACCTCCTGCTGTGTTAAAAAAAACCTAGATATTCACTGAAAAAAACAAAGATTACAGGGATGTTATAGTTGGAAAGTAGAATTTAAAGAACCTTAGAAATTCACTAAAAAAAGACAAAGGTTAGAGGACGTTATAGTTAGGTTAATATTTTACATGCATAAAACCATAGAAATTCAACAGCTATAGTTATACTTATCTCAAGACACTATAACTCATGCTGGTAAGGTGTTGGAAAATCGGTTATTGGTAAGGGCAGGGAGGTACTTACACTTAGCAATAGGCCACTAACCTCCACTTAGGTCCAGTTAGGTCTCAGTAAATTAAACCCAGCTCAACCCTTGGTAGCTTGGCAACGATCGACAAGGCTTAACTTAGGAGACAGAGTGTAAAGCATTCAAATATCACAAAACAGTAATTAAATAAAACACAGGAAACAGTTTAAAAATCCAAAACCAATGTATAAAATAGATTATATTTTGATCTTTGAAATGACACAAAAACGAATAAAATCGGATAAGGGGAACCGGAGATATGATTTTTTAAAGAATTATTGTTTTTAAGCGCCTAGAAACAAAAAGCGCCAATCGGGTCATCTGGTTGCAGCTCGACTGGGGCGAAGTCAAAGTTTCAGGCCAACCGCGATGGAGCCCGGCTTGGCTACAGGCCGCGGGAGGCCTCGGTCAAAAGTTTACCTTCACTCTTAGTCGTTTTTCTGAAGATTTTCTTCAGCGGGACGAACCTGCCAGTCCAAACCAACCTTCTGGAGCCCTTCTCCAGATACGCATAGCGGGAATCCTCGGTGGAGATTTTTACCTTTGGACTTAGTTGTTTTTTCGCAGTGAAAATCCTTCGACCGGGGTAAACCTGGATCTTGATCCGACGTCCCTGGAGCCCTCCTCGCATACGCTGGCTGGGAGGTCCCGGTCAACTTTTTACCTTCAGACTTAGTCTCTTTTTTGGAGATTTTCTTTACCGGGACGAACCTGCAAATCAGGCCGGGTCGCGGTTGAGGCAAGCCAGATAGAGTTGCCACAGCGGGTCAGTCCCTTTATGGAGCTTTTTTTCAAAAGTTCTCAAAACTTCTCCAAACTTCTGGGGCTTCTCCCAGATGTTCTTTTAAGGTTCTTTTGGATTCCACAGCTCACCCCAAGGGTCCAGAAGCTCTGAGATGATCCTTGGGGGTGCGGACTACAACTCCCAGAATCCACCTTGCACAAACTCCTTTTTGGCCTCTGGGCAGTGGCCAGCTGGTTGATTTCTTCAGGAGTTGGTGCAGGGGACTCTGGTTAGCAGTTTTTCACCTGTAGCAAACAGGGAGTCCCTCCTTGAACCAGTTGAAGCCAGGCAAAGTCCTTCTTGTGGTGAATCCCAAGTGTGCAGCTGGTGCAGTCCTTCTGAGTGCAGGTTCCAGGTGCAGGCCAGGGGTCCAGCAGGGCAGTCCTTCTTCTCCTTTGGTTCTTCCTTGTTGGAATCTGATGGGGATCTGAGGTGTGAGTGCAGGTCTGCCAGTTTTATCCTTGCTCGGAGGTGAAAAACAGGGGGGTCCTGATTCTCCAATCAGGTGCAGGGTCCTTCCCCTTGTGATGACCACTTCCTGGGAAGTGTGGCACAAATCAATCCCAGGAGGCAACATTCTTCAAAAATCCATCATGGCTGAATCTGATTTTTGGAGGTTAAATCTGGCTGAGCCCACCCACTGGTGTGGCTAAAAATCATAAACACACCCCTCTCCTGCCCTCTCCTAATCTAATCAAGGGGGCACCTAGTTGTCTGGGGTTGCAGGATGTGGGGGTGTTGCTGGGTTGTTCCAAATGTCCTTCTCTGCCTTTGAAGACCAGTTTGGCAGCCCTCATCCTTCCTGTCTCACCATCTGCTGAGGGGAAATTCCCTCCCACAGGCACATCTCTTTGTGTGAAGCCAGGCCACTTCACACCTCATCAAGGCAGCCTGGCCAGGCTGCCACCGGCTGGCCAATCAGAGCACAGCAGCAAAAACAATGCAGCGCTGAAATTGGCAACTTTTCAGGTAAAGTTTAAAACTCTTTACCTGAACAAGTTATATTAAATCCAACAACTGGAAGTTGTGGGATTTATTATAACAACTAATTTGATACCAAACTCTTGGTATCCATTACTTAAGGGGACTTTAAAAATTAAAATAAAGTATCCCCATTCTAGCCTATAAAGGCCATTCGCTACAATGAGGGAAAAACAAATTTGGCTGTTTTTACCTCATCAGGGCTTATAAAACTACTTTTATAAGGTCCCTGCTTATAGTTACATGGCACCCAGCCCTAGGGGCACATAGGGCACACCTTAGGGGTGACTTTTATGTAAGAATAAGGCAGTTTAAGACTTTGGAACTACTTTTAATTCCAAAGTCGAATTTGCGTATAACTTTCATTTAAAAGCAGCCAGCGAGGCAGGCCTGCCTTTAAAATGGCACTGGGCATCCCAGTAGTGCACCTATGGGTGCACTACCTATGCGGTGGTCCCAAAACCTACATGCCCTACCATATACTAGGGACTTATAGGTAGGTTAACTTAGCCAATTATAATTAGCCTAATTTGCATGTCCACTTTACACAGAGCACTGGCCGTGGGACTGGTAAGAAGTACCCAGAGCACAGCCAAGAGTCAGTAACCACCAGTACCTGTCCAGAAAGTGTGGGGGTGACCAGGGCAAAAAGGAGGACTTTCCTACATAAGGTAACTATAAATCGCACCCCTGCCAAGCACAGGTTTCTTATCAATAATTTTACTGCAGGTGTTGGAGTTATACGATAAATTATGGGATAGAAGATGTGATTACTAATGGAATACGCTGGGTAAGCAGCAGGGAAAGGCACGTCCTGAGTTATAGTTACCTTAGAGCATCAACTATAGTTTCTTTAGATAAGTAGCACTCTAACTGTTGAATTTCTATAGTTTTGTGCCTGTAAAATCTGAACCTAATTATATGGTTCCTCTAACCTTTGTTTTTTAGTGAATTTCTAAGGTTTTTTAAATTCTATTTCCTAGCTGTAACGTTTCTTGTAGCCTTTGTTTTTTTCAGTGAATTTCTAGGTTTCTTTAATATTAACTTACCTTAACAACCCTTGCTGCACACAGCCTTCGGCTATGCTCAGCAGGAGTTGGCTGCAGGCCCTGCAGCCAATCCCCTGTAGGTACCCAATACCTGGCCAAATTGTGAAAGGGCAGGGGGGCACATAGCCCACCTCCCTGGGCCAATTTTGGCCCAAGGGACCCCATTCCCTGGGTCCCAGCCAATTTGTCAAAAGGGAGGGGGGAAGCACACCCCTGGGTATCCTGGGTCAATTTTGGCCCAGGGACCCCATCCCCCAAAGTCTGGCCAATTCATGAAAGCGGAGGGGCCGTGTGGCTCCCTTTCTGGGCCGTATATGGCCCTGGGAACCCCATCCTCTGGGGCCCACCAATCCAAAAAGCAAAAAGAGTAAGTGAGCCATGCATCCCATCCCTGGGTCAATTTTGGCCCATGGGACCCTATCCCCCGGGGTACAGCCAATTATTGGAAGGTGAGGGGGGACTCTTGCCTCGCCACCCTGAGCTGATTTTTGCCCCAGGGACCCCATCCCCCACAGGATGGCCAATTCATAAAAGGGGAAGGGGGGGCCACATGCCCCCCTCCCTGGGCCAATTTTGACCCCAGGGACCCCATCCCCCAGGACTGACCACTTGTTCCTGGGTGTCCTGGCCCCACCCAGGGCACCCAGTGTGCAATTTTGTGGACTGCAAGGGGAGCCTCAATTCCCTTGCAGTGAAATTACTCCCACATAAAGGGAGGAGCAAGAAATACTTCTCCCTGCATTGTGGAGTAATTGTTTCATCTGACGTACAGTCCACTCCCAGCAAGCGGGAACAGTTTTCCTGTTCCTGCCCACTGGGAGCAGATTTATTGTGTGCTCTGTGTGCCAAAGAACAGCAAGCACCTATGTCCCAAGTATGGGCACATCTGGACATAGGGAGCCGACCCTGGGGAATAGCGGTCCGAAAGCTATTAATGGCTCCAGGAGGGGGGCCATGCAGGAAATCAGCTCCCACTTGCGGTGTGCACACTTACTGTGTGCTCTCAATTGGCGGGAGCTATCAAAGCTCCTGCCAAGCTACAGCAAACAACTATGTCCTGAGGGTAAGCGTCTGGGGACATAGGGAGCTGGCCCTTGGGGGTGGCTGTTCCGATGGCCCTTTATTGGTTCCAGGAGGTGGGCCTTGTACCACCCTCCTTTGTTTTTTAGGGCCACCCCTGGAGGGTGGTGGTCCCTGGGTTTGAAAATGGCCCTGGAGGGGAGCCACGCACCACCCCACTTCGAAATTTGCCAAAGTACCAGGGAGGTGGTGGTCCCGGAGGCCCAATATGGCTCAGGAGGAGGTCGACATGCCCCCCCACTAAATATGTCCACAGCCCCGGGAAGGCAGTGGTCCCTGGGGCACAAAGTATGCCCATGAAGAGGGACCACATGGCCCCCTTCTTTATTTTAAGGCCCAGCCCCAGGGAGGTGGCGGTCATCGGGCCATAATCAGTCTTTGGAGAGGGCTGAGTGGTCCTCCTTCAACACATTTTTGGCCTGCCCCAGGGAGGTGATGGTCCAGGAGGCCAGGATGAGCTAGCTACCTCTTAATGTTTGCAAGGATTTGCAGCTCCTCCACAATTTTCGCCGCAAAAATGTTTAAAGAAATGCTTTTTGCCCCAGCGGGGTCTCTAGGGCACCCCACCACCAGTCCTAGGGGATCAGGGTATTACTATCCTGCTCCCTTCTTTTTTTTGTACTTATGTTTTTTGGACTCAGCTGACTCCGAGTCCCAAAATGTCTGCCAACACTTCCTGGTTGAAGTATTGGCAGCCAATCAGATCTCAGCATGAGATCTGTCCGATCTGCATCCCTCGACATCTACATTTTTTTCCTTAACTATCTCAAAAACTACTGAACAGATTTACACCAATTAACAAAAAGAGATATTTATGGACCAAGATCTAACTTTGAAAATGTTGTGAAGATTCATCAAACGGTGCCAAATTTATTAGCAAAACAAAAAACGCTTAGGGGGTGATTCTGATTCTGGCGGGCGGCGGAGGCCGCCCGCCAGAATTCCGCCCTCCAAAATACCGCGCCGCGGTCAAAAGACCGCGTCGGGTATTTCAAGTTTTCCCCTGGGCTGGCGGGCGGCCGCCAAAAGGCCGCCCGCCAGCCCAGGGGAAAACGACCTTCCCACGAGGATGCCGGCTCGTAATCGAGCCGGCGGAGTGGGAAGGTGCGACGGGTGCATTTGCACCCGTCGCGTATTTCACTGTCTGCCAAGCAGACAGTGAAATACTTGTAGGGGCCCTCTTACGGGGGCCCCTGCAGTGCCCATGCCAGTGGCATGGGCACTGCAGGGGCCCCCAGGGGCCCCGCGAACCCCCCTACCGCCATCCGGTTCCCGGCGGGCAGACCGCTGGGAACTGGATGGCGGTAGGGGGGGTCGGAATCCCCTCGGCGGCGCAGCTAGCTGCGCCGCCTTGGAGGATTCAACAGGGCAGCGGTACACTGGCGGGAGCCCGCCAGTGTTGCCGGTCTGACCGCGGCTTTACCGCCGCGGTCGGAATGCCCTGCGGGGCACCGCCGGCCTGTCGGCGGTGCTCCCGCCGACCCTGGCCCCGGCGGTCTAAGACCGCCGGGGTCAGAATCACCCCCTTAGTCTCTTGGAGTTGGGTCCTAACTAAAATTACTCACTGGTGACCGCCGATAGGTGATATATATATATATATATATATATATATATATATATGATACCCATCTTCACTTCAGCTCCTGCGAGTCATGTTTTTCTTTATATGGGTGCTAATTGACATGATAGTAGAATGTAAGTAGTCATGCACAACTCATTTCTAGTGCCATCTTTAGTTGACCTCATGCTATCCTCAATCATATATTTCACTCATATGTGCTATATTGTATTCTCTCAGCTGACAGAACTCTTGGCTTGTTAGAGGGGCATGTCAGGCTCTTTAATCAGATCCAGCTTTTCATCAGAAAAGGGGTAGCACTACACGCTTTGATGCAGTTAGTCAGCTAGGCATAAACCCTGTATAGATTAACTGATGGTTCACCTCTGAATGTCCTATAATGGAATCTTCTTTGCCCACCAGGTCCTTTCCCCGTCCTGAGCCTGATGGTGGGCTCAGCTGTTACCAGGCTCGTACCAACGGGCAATTCAACTGAACACGCCAGTAACTTCGGCAACATGACCATGGAAGAAGAGAAGATAATGGTGGCAGCATCTGTCACCGTCTTGGCTGGAATAGTTCAGGTTGACACAAGAACTGAAAGCTAATATGTTGAAGTGTAATAAGATTTGTATCATAACACTGTGCCTTGTGTTTTAACTATATTAATAAGAGAAGAATATTTTGTATGAATTGCTGCATTTTTTTTTCAACTGTCATGGATGTAAATTATTCTCTCGAATGCTAACAGAGATAGTAAATTACAAGTAGTAGGTCAACTCGAAAGAACAGTGGAGTGGGGTATTTCAAGGCAAAATGGGCCCAGGTTAAATGAATGGCCTCTCCCAAATTAGTAGTTACCCCTCTAGCTTGTTATTGAAATATAATAAATATTAAGCAATTGGAAGCACTTAAAAAATCTTATTTGAATGGCAATTTTAAATGGAAATCAATTCTTGGTGATATCAACTTCTATTTTTATTCTGAAAGTTAATTTTGAGTCAAAAGTGTGATTTCTTTATAAATGGGTACATAGTAGAATATATTTTGTTACATGATCAAGGTACATACATTAACAAAGAACCAGCTTTCATACATTAATAATCTGCAGGCAAGCAGTTAATCTATCAGGATGCTATGTTAAATATATGAATGTCCCATTTACATAAACGGCCAACAAGAGTTTCCTTGCGATAGGGCTTGCCCAAGGATACAGAAACAGAAAACGCACAAAAAATGAAAAATCGAGAGTAGGAAAAGGATGATTATTGTTGTTAAATCTGCATTACTTCCAACAGGTTTCGATTTCGGGAATAGCTGTTTTGAAATAATCAATATATCTTTTCAAAAACTCAATAAAGTGGAAAGTTTTAAAACAGTTAAAATTAGCAAATCATAGTATCTGGAACACCAGTAAATAGTTAGTGAGCCTTAATCATATGCATCCTAAAACGAGGGATAAAAATATATCACTATAAAGATAAGACCTTAACTCAAAGATATGAGGCTTGCTGTAATAAAAACTGGTGACAAAAAGTGGTTGCAAATTGCACATTGACTTTTTGTGAGCAGTTTTTAATTGTTCTATTCGACCTATATAATTTGTAAATAAAAAGGTGCCAGTGCTCAAAGCTCTCCTCTTAAACATGCGGCTGCTGCAATTAAAAGTGCGAGCACATAATACTGAGGCAACGCAATCCTGAAGCCACCTTGGGCATCTTCAATCCATTTACAGCCACTCTCAGCCCCTTTAGCTCACTCCTGCAGCTTCCTACTTTTCCCCTTTCTGACGCTTTTTCGTTTTTTTCTTACTCCATCTTTCCCACATGTCTTTTGTTCACCGTAAATGCTTGAGGCATAAGAATAAGCCCCGGCCCTCAGAAATAAGTGCCGGTTCTGAGCACCGGAAACAACAAGCACAAATTAAGCACTGACCTATACACTATAAAAATTCTCTAGTCACAAAGAGGGTAGGTCGGGGGGGTCACAGAATGACCTGTCTATTGAATGGTATTTAGGCAGGTCGCTATTTGCAACCAATTCTGGTTGTCTCCAAACAGAGGTATGGTGGCTTACAAGTGATAGCAGTCCAAAATCCCTGAGTTTGCATTCCTAAACCACATGTATTTTGAACCAGTCAGTGTTCCTTTAAGGTACTTGTGCTGCTTAATAAATCACATTTGGAAAGAGATGGAAGGGGGATGGGAGGGTACACCACTTCTAGCTCCCACTAGAGACAGCTTCTCTCTGGCATAAGTTGACACCCTTCTTCATTACATTTCCGTCTCCTTGATATTTAGGAAACATCTCAAAGTATTCCTTTTAGTTCATAAACAGCGTAGATCTTCTCTTTACTACCCCTCATTATGCATATTCCCAAAGTACCTGTGATGAGTGGCAGCCTGCTGTACAAATTCGGTCAGTCAATCAAAATGTGTATAATACATAACAAATCCCCTTCCTGGTTGCCTACTAGGTGATTTTATGAATTGTGGAGTATTTTGGTACATCAGATTCTAAAATCTATGTGCAGGTAGGTTAAACAGACTTAGTGAAAGAGATTTATTCAGAAAATTATTTCTTAAATCCCACAACACCACTGGTTTACCAATGGAAGTACTTCACTTCAAATCCAAAATTAAGATTGTTTACTTTTATTTCAAAAAGTACCACACATGCTTGAGTAATATATACAGAGAAAACAAATAGACATTTGATTCTTGAATTTCATATACTGACTGTGAATCTTGTCTGCAATATGGAGCTCATGAAATGGCTGATGTGGCTCTAAACATAAAACAACTCACACGTTGTTTCTGAATATTCTTATTTTCTCACCTCAAAAAAGTTGTAAATTATGATCAGGTAGGGTTCCTATTTGTTCCTCCCTATAGTACACGTTTCTGCTTTGCTTCAAGTTGGTGCCATTGGCAATGGGTACTTTGGCCTCTAGTCAATGGAGGTGAAAAAACAGTGTGAGCTACCAGACAGATAAGTTAACCTACGTATACTCGCCTATGTTAGTGGCACGATTTGCTGTTTTTCACTTATTTCTTTTATCTTGAGATTAACTACAGCATTAGATGACCACTGGCACAATCATGGCTCCCCCCTATTTTGTGTAACACTAAAAAAAGCCATCAGAAGCTCATATCGTAGTTCCATTTTGTAGTAGAACCTGATGCAGAAATCTTTATATCATCTACAAAACACAGGTTGGATCCTACCGTATTGATGCAGCCTAAAATTCTCTCTAGGACTAGAAAACTACTTAGTTAGGACATAGTGTGATATGCATCACTTAAATGCTTAGATATGTGCAAATATTGAAAAAGCTCAAAGCTATAACTTTTTTAGTCATACAAGTCGACATTGCCTTACACCAGCCATCTTGGCGTTAACTTGTTTAAGGTATCGGCAGTGCTGCAGCACCACGGAATCCTAGCTCTTATCTATACTGAATAGTGGATTCTGTGCAAGAGGTCAATGGATTGAAGCAAAATAGATGTGAGGGGATGTCATCAATGAGTAATGTAAACATCAACAATAATCAATATAATCAATGTTAAACCTCAAACAAATAACCACACCAGTTTATTAAGAAGATTTATAAATTTATTTCCCTAGACTAACAACGCTAATGTTACGAAAAAGGCTCTCAAACACAAATGGTAAGGATATAGAATTAATAGTGGTTGATTAGAACGTCTTATATATATCTCAATTTAATCAAAACAACTAGACAAATAAGCTCCAAAAGAATAACACTTAACAATAATACCAAAACTGGTAATATTGGCAAAGTATACATTAGTACAACACTCAAAAGATGTCAATATAAACCATGAGCATTCTAAGTTAGTACCCTCACTAACCACAAATTAGCATAAACATGTTGGGCTTCATGTAAAAAGAATTTAGGGCCATATGTACGAACACATTTTCCCATTGACACAGAATAGGAAAAACCCTTCGCTGCATCTGGCCCCTAGACACATAAATCTAGAAAAATCTCTTTAACTTGGGTTATTAGAAAAAAACATCTTTAATATGCAGCAATCAGATTATAAATTGCAGCAGGTACCTATAAAGCAAAATAGACACATATAACATTACAATATCATACGTTACCCAGTTGATAACTACATGTAGTCTACTTCAGCAAGGGGACACCATCAGATATATCTTCAGAAGAATCAGGCCTAACAACAGCTAAACCCACACTGCTAATACGACTCAAACTATCAGCAGGAACTCTGGAATCAGGTCTCTAACAAAAAGTCTCCCCTCTAACATCTGACAACAGGTTGTTATACTAATCTTCAAAAAATATATGATTGGTCAGTTCATGGGGTGGTTACGCTTCAGCCAATATAAAACTCAATTGCTAACCTAAAATACGACAATGCTACATTAACTAGAACATTTTCTCAACAGTAACTTTTCCTCTTCCTACTTGTCTATAGCTCCATTGTCCCATCCCGCCTAAACTTCTCTTCCCAGGAAATAACTTTTACAGTTGCAAACTCTACTTCCATCGTCGAGGAAGAAATCACGTATTAGTAACATTCTCAAACAATAGAACATTCAACTTATGCAAAGTTCAGTTAAAACATGGCCTTGTAAGATATAATGCAGCAACCCACTAGGGGTAGCTGTGGACACATCTATTAAAGCACTGAATTTGCTTTTATATATGCATTGAATTATGGGAAATAATCACAACATTTAGTTAGAATTTTGCTCAGTTAGGAACAGAAATGAACTGTGGCGACCATTTTCAAAAGTCTCCCGTTTAACACGTTAATTCATTATACATTTATTATACCAAAATCATTAAGAAACATGTTAGAAAATTCACACTCACAGTCCCTCCTCTGATGACTATTTCTGTCATCACATCAATGTATAATAAATTCATTTATTATCATAAATTTTCAAAATTTAGTCTCATTTATTTACGCATTATTTCTCTTTTCCCTTTTATTTTCTCCATAGAATTTCTTCATTTGTATTTCAAAATTTCTTCTATTTTTTCCAATTTTCTTCTTTTAAAACATTTTATCATTTTATATGTTCCCCATATTCCAATTAGACAAAATACAATTATTGACACCCATTTTGCCATTGTCAATATAAAACTTCTTCCCACATTACTAAACCAATTTCCCACAGCTTTAATTCCCTTGCCAGCTTTTTCCCAAACTGTAGTTTCTGTTAGTTTTTTTTTAATCTTCTTTATCAGTCGTTACATTTTTAATCAGCTCTTTAACTTTACCCGAGTTATCAGGTATAAATGAACAACAATGATTCGAACCAAGTAATTTACAAACACTGCCCTCTTTTGCTAAAAGAATGTCTAACGCAAGGCGGTTATGAAGTGCCATAGATCTTGTAGCAGCCAATTCTGTATCTAAAAGAATAATAGCTCCAAAATATTGTGTCAACATGTTATTCATTATTGTAGACAACCTCTGTATTTTGATTGAATTCAAGACTACTCCCACTGAAGGAAACATGTCTCCCGCAATGCTAGAAATGGATACTCGCTTGTGTCTTGTTTTAAATTTCATTATTTTAGGAATCTTACTCAAGTCTTCCAACTGATAAATTTTCGGAAAGACTATTCCCAAGAAACATGTCCCATACCATCCACTAGGAAGACGGTAATATGCATTTCTCCCACAAATATGATAAATTCCAGGTACTGGTGGGTCCTGCCCATTCATCATAAAATCCCACTTACTCCTAAACATAAAAAAAAGTCTACACTCACTCTTCCCTACAAACACTCTATCATTCTTACTCCAAGGTCTGTATATACAAAGCCTTCCCACGTGTTCAGCATCTATTGTTAGTTTTCCTGGTTTAGTAATATTAGTATAAGCATAATCAACTCCAGTTTTTCTATATAGTATTCCCTTATCTATCTTTGCCTTTATTTCTCTTCTTCTATCTTCTGTGTTATCTAAAAATGTATTTTCTACAGGAGTTAGTAAACACGTCAAATTATTTCTATGAGCAAAGGCTGTACCAAAAGTTAAAGTAGGCTCAAAGAAATCTCTCATAATAACTATGTTATTATCTTTGGCTATTCTATTCAAATAACCTATGACTGGTACAAATGTAAATACCATGTCATAATTTGAATAGAAATACTGGGTACATTCTTGATTATAAAAACACGTAAGCATAAGTAACAGCCAAACTATGGTAAGTAGTTCCTTCTTCCTCTGAAGTTGTAATCTGTGTACATACACAACAGTCTTTCACCATCACCTCAACATGCGCATGCTATGAGCAATAGAAAACATTAGAAGAAAGCTCTTTCTCTTCATGTAAGTATTTGACATCTATTCCAAATGTATCTTTCGTTAATGATGTATCAGTTACATCTAAAGAACTATCAGTCCTCATAGTCTGGTTGGATCCATTCATCTCATAGACATTCACCCCTACAAACAACAATAAACATATTAACACACTCACTACTGCCAATCCAATACTTAGAACTTTACATCAACTAATTCTACAGTTTTGTTATGTAAGTTTCTCATATTTTCTATATTCTACAAAAAAAAATCCAAAATTCAAAACAAATATCAAAACAAACACTAAAAAATCCCTCCTCATTTTTTTTTTCTTTCAAAATATTCATTCACTCTGGACAGTCTCTTTGTCAATTTCGGTATAGCAGCTTGTCAAATCCAATTATTTATTTGTCGATTCCAGTAAGTATTTTTCTTAAGCATGACTTTCCATGTAATTTTCAATATCTTTTCCCAAAGTCTTTTCTCGCAATCTTCATGTGCCAAAATAAAAAATGTCAATGTCTCTGTCAAAACAATAGCTCAAAAATTCTTCTTGCCAGTCATTCGCAATTAAGTACCCCCATTCTGGCCCTGCATATCTCTTGCTTGCAACTCTTTTTCTGTTCAGTCTTCTGCTACTTTCACCTTCTTCTCCACTAACTAGTATTTTCTCCTCCATGCAATTCCTTTTCCTCTTGAATTGGTAGAACTACATTAAGCCTTCCACTCTTTGAGCTTTTCTCTCGCCAATTGTCTCCTTTCAATGTCTTTTTCGTCAACAATTTTCTCAAGATTGAGTCTTCACTTGCATTTAAACCTTTTTCCTCAGACGTTTCCGCAACTGGTTTAGGGAGAGTATAATCCACTTGGACAGGACTACCCTCAATTCTTTTCCCAATGGGGTCTGTCCTTTCTTCACTTTGGTAAGTCAAACCACCTGCTTCTGAGGATACCCTCCTCTGAATAGATCTTCCTTCCATTGATTCTTTCTGAACACTCTCATTCGAGGATACCCTCCTCGGATCGGAATTAGTCCTTTCCCTTTCTTCTCTGACTGATTCTTCTACTCCTTTTACAGATTGTTCAACTTCTTCTGTATTTTCTTCTTTCTCGTCTGTTATTGGAGTAGGCACATCTATGTCATTTTCGATGTTCTGCTCACTTTCTTTCTTGTTGCCCCAGTGTTTTCAACTGTTGGTAATCTCAACTGTTCCTCTTCTCTTTCTGTTGGTTCATGCATTTTTCTTGTGTGGCTCACATGCACCCAATTTGGTAAACCAGCACACTTTACTGCTGTTGTTGTAGTTAGGACGATTTGATAAGGACCTTTCCCCCCCTGGTTCCAGGCAAGACTTTCTCACGTGCTTTCTTATGAGCACCCAGTCTCCAGCTCTCAAGCTGTGGCCTTGTCGTATTGTTGTTGCTTCCACCTGATGACCACATCAGCTAGGCTTTTGCAATAATCTAGCACCATATCATCTGTAATATTCACAAGTGCATTTACAGGTATTGCTGGCAAACTCATTGCTCTCCCCATCAAAATCTTGTGCGGAGACAACCCAGTCTTCTTATCAGGAGTTCTTCTCATTGACATTAGCACTAGTGGCAAAGCATCTGGCCATTTTAAATTTGTTGACGCACATACTTTTGCCAATCGTGATTTTAATATTTCATTCATTTGCTCTACAAGTCCTGAAGCTTCTGGGTGATAACTACAATGTAGTCTCTGCGGAATGTTTAATGCAGAAAAAAACTATTTTGTCACCTAATTATTGAAGTGTGTTCCCCTATCTGATTCAATTGAAACCGGGAAACCAAAACGTGGAAATAGGTATCGCAAAAGTAACTTAGCTACTGTAAGACTGTCATTTCTCGTACTTAGAGGATGTGAAGCTTAAAAAATGATTGTAGGGCGGGGGAACATGGCGGGCGGCAGTGAGCGCGCGCGCTGAGACGTGCACCTGAGCTCCCCGGCTCTGCTCCGTTTCCCCCGAAGGATCCATTTGTCCCATTTGTTGCGCCGCGTGCAAGCAGCGTATGAGCGCAGGGAGACGCTCACACGCTGGAGAGGAGTCGGGCGGCAAGTTGAAGCAGAGCCGCCCTGGAGCTCCAAAGAAGCCGCCACGCAGCGGCTCGCATTTCCCTCCGGGGGATTGGAGGCAGAGGCAGCATTAGCACCAGCTGCCCTGCAATTCCTTGGAAACCACCATTGTTGGAGTGAGCTGAGCCTCTGGATTTGGATCGACAGTCAAGCAAATAGGCTCATGAGGTTGGGGCCTTTATTTCTACCCCATTACCAGCCAGGAGTCTTTCAGCTACAAGTAAGCTTAAAACTTTGTGTGCACATAAGGATAACGCGGGGACACAAAAACTGGGAAATAATCGAGGAGAATTTTGTAGGAGGGAGGAGGAGTGTAATGTAAAAAAAACAAAATTAAAGCAGAAGTCTGTTAGGACTAGTACCAGGGTTACCCCCTCCCTGCGGACATATTTTCGAGCCCTCCCAATTGTGTCTACCACTTCTGATTCACCAATGAGTGAGGATAAGGTTACTGAGGTGGGGTCTGCACTTAACTCTGCTGTAGATTTACCTCATAACCTACCCTCAGATTTACTTCCCAGCTCCCAGGAGGTGAATGAGGTCAGGGGCGGCATTTTTGTGGCACAGGAAACTCCGCATCATCTGGCAGGGGCAGAAATTGTAGGATCCTCACAGATGCTTGAAAGTCTACCTCAAAGTACTTCATTAGAGCCTAGTTCTTTGGAAACTATGTTTGTTTCACTGACCGAAAACATAAAAAAGGGGTTCTTAACCTCAGAGACGAATCAAGCTGAAATAAGATTTGCCTGTGAGTCCTTGGAGAAAAAAATAGATCTTTTGGCTTTGTGAACCCAGGCACTTAAAGAGTCAGTAGAGACTATGAGAGAGGATTTGAGAAAGAATAAGGAAGAGATTCAGCAGTTAAAAGGAACAAAACAGGACTTACAAGAGAAGTTGGAATATTTAGAAAACAATTCAAGAAGGAATAATCTTAGAATACTGAATGTCCCGGAGGGAGTGGAGGGGTTGGATTTGAAGCATTAAGTAGTCTCTCTGATTAAAAAGTTTATCCCTTTGGATGCAACAGAGGATCAGATTTTCAATGATATTCAGAGAGTGCATCGCGACCCTTTCAGGAGGAACCTGAGCATCAAGAAACCGCAAAGGATCTTGGCAAATTTTCAAACTTTTTTGCTGATAGAAAAAATTCTTGGAAAGGCACTAGATCTCGGTTCCTTGGAGACTGGGGGTATTAAATTTAAAATCAGGTCTGACCTCTCTAGGACATCATTGAATAGGCAATGGGAGCTAGGAAAACGTTTGGAGGAACTCAAGAACTTGGGTGCGGAGGCCAGGTTAAAATTTCCAGCCAATCTGCGCGTGATGTTTAATAACAAAGGGCCATATGTATGAAAACATGAGCTTGCAAATCGCAAATATCGATTTTTAAGAAATCGCTATTTCCGAGTCGCAATTGGCCATGTAACAAAATTGCGATTCGGAATTAGCGATTTCTTAAAAATCGCTATTTGTAGTTTGCGAGGCCCATTTACCGAATTGCAATTTGCGATTTTTTTGCGATTCTGTACAAAATCGCAAAGTGCGAGTAAGTTCGAGAATGCACACCTGGAGGAGCCTGATGACATCACCAGCAGGAAATGAGTCATCCCAGGCAGTTTCAGGTGCTGCTCCCAATCCAGCATCCTGAGAGAGAGAGAGCAGCCCAGCCACACAGAGCAGCACTCAGAAGGAGCAAGAACACCTGAGCGAGGATGGACACCCCAGGCCAAGCACAGGAGAAGACTGAAAGGAAGCGCAAGCTGAAATTCAGTGAACAGGAGCTTGAGGTTCTAACTGAGGAGGTGGTGAGGAGCCATGACCGCCTGTTCGGAAAAAGCTCTCTCCAGGTGCCTGAGAGTGAAAAGAGGAGATTATGGCTGGACATACAGTCCAAAATCTGCGCCACTGGAGTGGCACAGCGCTCCATCAAAGAAATATAAAAACGGTGGTATGACCTGCGCTCCCGTGCAAAGGAGAGGGTGGCAAGGAGACTTGCGGAGGCCAGGGGTACAGGTGGCGGACCACCAACAGAAGCACCATCAACACCATTGGAGGACCTGGTGGAGTCCACACTCCTCCCTGAAGCTGTGACTGGGGTCACAGACATCAACACCTCCGGCACACCGAGAACCAGCCAAGGTAAGTGCAATGATGTTTTGTAACCCTATATGTGTATGCACAAAAGCCCCTTAGGAATTAGCATGTAATGTGAAGCAGTGTGTGAAGTAGTCCAGTCCACATCCTAGAAGCAGCACAACAATGCATTATGGGAGTGTCAGTCCACAAACTAGTACTGACAGTAGCACAACAATGTAATGAAGTATAGTGACACCCAAGGTAACACAACACACACAACACCGTGTAGAGCAGTACCTGTACCTTTATTGCTATTTTCTGACAGATAATGTAACATACAAAACTGACATGCTGCATATTGTTGTTGCAGGTGGGCCAGGCCCAGCAGCCACACCATCTACATGTGTAGGAGAGACAGACACCCATCAGCCCTCGGATACAAACACCAGTGGGTCCCTCCACATGTCAACTGTCCGACGCAGGCCCAGGGCACTGCCACTGCCAGAGTTCAGCGGCGACTCTGATGAGCAGCAGGAAGGGCCAAGCACACCGTCAGCACCAGACAGGCGCAGCCAGATTCTGGAGGGCAGGGGTCATCCAATAACAGCACCACGCAGGATTGCGATGGAGTCCCGGGCACAACATCATGAGGCAGGTGAGGGTCCCTCCTTATTCGGGGGCCTTGAAGCTGCTATATTGCAGCAGCAGCGTCTGCAAAATAAGCGGATCCTCAGTTTAGACAGAAACCTGCGCATACACAACCGCAACATGATGGACCTGCATCGCCAACTGGACGCACTCAATGGCAATATTGTACAGACTGCGTGAGGGACAGGTGCAGGCTTCAGAGGACACCACGGACCTAACAAGTGCTGTCCGTGACCTCTGCCAGGAGCTGCGCCATGAGAGGGTTAGCCGGCGCAGACAGGAGCACAGATTCCGGACAATGTTTGGCAGCTACTGCAGGTCCTCTAACAGGATGGCAACTTCCAATGCATTGATCGCCCGTCGCGAGGTGGCGGCGCAAATGGAGGCTGCACATAGCAGCAGGGACGTTGTCCAGGGACTAGTTCAAATCACAAATGTGATAGAACACATAATGGGACAAAGATCTGCCACTCCAAGTGAGGTAGCCTTGGGGGACACTGAGGACAGTTCAAGCCTCAGCAGGGTTGCCGTACCAGCAGCAGACACCAGACGGCGTGGTGCCAGGCACAGCACTGCCACTGAAGGTGACAATAGAGGTGCCAGTGACTTAACTGGGCACCCAAGTGGTGTGCGTGGGCGAAAAAAGTGACTCTTGCCGCCATTAGACTGCTGTTGCCACTGTGAGGAAATAGTGCATGACTCTGGTCATTACTTTATTTGCGTTTGTCACATCACCTGTTTCATTTATTTGTCAATCATACATTACCTGACGGGAGGTAATAAATTTATATCACTACAGGTACAGTTGTCAGTGGATTTGTGTCATTCATACGCACGTCTGAAATGGTTGTGTGTGATGTCGGCACGCCTTTGCCTTCCCTCTGCTGCACTGGTCCTGTCTGCTGGCTGTAGAGGTGGTATGGGATCGTCATCCTCATCTGATTCAGTGTCACTGATTTCTATAGGTATGCCCCTGGTAGTAGCTATATTGTGCAAAATTGCACAAGTAGCCACTATTCTACATGTGGTCTCTGGACTGTACTGTAGTGCCCCTCCACTTTTGTGGAGGCACTGGAAGCGACTCTTCAGCAGTCCAAATGTGCGCTTCACCACGTTGCGGGTTGCCCTGTGTGCTGCATTGTATCTCCGTTCAGCTGGTGTTGTAGGATTGAGGTAGGGAGTCATCATGTAGGTGCGCACTGCGTAGGCACCGTCTCCTGGAAGGAACAGCGGGTACAATGAGTAAGTGAGCCATCAGACGTCACAACTGCATAAATGCGCCAGTGTACAGAGGGAAAATACCTAGTAGATATCCTTCACCAAACTCCCCAGCTAGCAGTCTTGTGTGAATACCGCTATGGCGAAAGATGTACGAATCATGTGTGCTCCCTGTGTACCTGGCCACGAGATCAGTTATGATATAGGAGGCATTGCATATCACCTGAATATTCATGGAATGTTGGTATTTACGGTTTCGGTACACATACTCTGTGGCTGATGGTGGACAGATTGCCACATGTGTGCCATCTATGGCACCTAGGACGTGGGGGAACTGTGCTATCTGGTAAAACTCTATTTTTGTCTGCTGTATTTCCTGTGGGGTGTGGGGGAATCTGATGTGCTGTTGGAGTTTGCTCAGCATGGCGTTGATGAAAGAATAAAAAAATCTGGAGAGGGTACTCTGTGATACCCCTCCAGCTGCTGCTATGACCCCTTGATAGCTCCCTGAGGCGAGTAGGTGTAGGGAGCATAATACCTGCACATGGGTGGGTATGCTCTGAGTCCTTAGTGTTCTGCACTGCAGTATGGGTTGTAGCTCAGCTATCAGGTCAAGTATCATTGCTGAGTTCAACCTATACCTCTCATATATTTCCTCCTCTGTCAGGTCAAAAAGTGTAATGCGCACTCTGAAAATGCGCTCCTGTTTCCTCCTCCCTCTCCTCAAACCTGCCAAGATCCTCATCCTCCTCGCCATGACGTACAGTGCAGCCATTGTGGAAAAGTGTCTGAGGCATTCTGGGCCTCTTTATATAGGTTGCACCTGGTTACCATCTGGTTTCACTTGGTGGTATTTTGCATGTGCAACATGCCATTCTGCGAAAAATCACAATTTGCGATTTTTTGATGCATCGAATTGTGACTTGGATTTTGCAAATCGCAATTTCCTACTGGAAATACCGAATCGCAAAATGCGACTCGCAAAACCAGCTCGCAACGCAAGAAATCGCAAAAATTGCGATTTCTTATTTTTAGTCTGCGAATGCCTTTCGTACATCGCAGACCACGTTTTTGCACTAGCAAAAGGCCAATTTTTGCGAATCGCACCGTTTGCGAGTGCAATAACTTTGAATACATCTGGCCCAAAATGTTTAACATCAGGGATCCAGCTGCGGCGGATGATCTTATAGAAACTATAAGGAAGGGGAAGGCGGTTTAAGGAAGCTAGGGAGCTCAATGCATTTCAAAAGGGGGCCTAAGGGCCTATCAGTGATGGTGGGGGTTCTCCCAGGGAGGATGGGTGGGGGCACGTTAGGGGGGTTTACGGGGGTGGGGGGTGTACTAAGGGGAGGCATGTGGGGAAAAAATTAAAATTAACCTCATACTCCTCAGATTTATTTCTACCTGGATAAGAGCCAGGGGGCCCTGGAAGATAGGAAGGATCTGGTGAAATTGATGTCATGGAATGTTAATGGGTTGGGTGTATGAGCTAGGGTGAGGAGAGTTCTGCAATTTCTTAGGGACTCTCCAGCCCATATCATAGTTTTACAGGAAACACATTTGACTAAAGAGGAGAGTGCTGTTTTGTTTAGGACAAAGAGATGGGTAGGGGATTTTGTTGCTACCGAACCCAATTTTAACACAAAGGGAGTGGCGATTTTGGTCAAGCGCCAATTAAATGTTACCCTGTCTAAGGTGTTAACGGATAAGTTAGGGAGATGGATTATACTTAGATTGCAGTTGGGGGGTAGGGCATTTACACTGGTAGGATACTATGGGCCCAACTGCGATGATTTGGAACCTCTTAGAACTGTTTTTTCCCATCTCTTGGGTTTTTCAGACCCTGTTATTATGATGGGTGACTTTAATGTGATTCTTGATAGTAGGCTCAACAGGTCAGCAAAATCTAGGTCAGTGGGTACTCCAAAGTCTCAGCAATATTTAAAGTTAATGATGAAGGACTTTAGCTTGTGTGACTTGTGGAGGCAGAGAGCAGGGCAAAAGCAGGAATTTTCATTTTATAATCAAAAGTATGGTCCTGCATCACTGATCAACAATTTCCTAGTAGATCACGCTATATGTAATTTGGTGGAGACTATAGTCTACTCACCTGCCCATTTATCAGATCATGCTGCAGTGATGTTAAGTTTGAGTTGTCCTCTTGAGGCAGGTGGGGTTAGATGGACTTTTGATCAGTCTCTCTTAATGGAGGATGAGATTATTTGTACCCTTCAGAAGGAGGTTGAGGATTTTTTTAGGGTGAATCAAGGGACAGCATCAGAAGCAGTAATATGGGACACCTTTAAGGCAGTGGTAAGGGGAGAATCATAAGTCTTATGAGCTACAGAAATAAGAAATACAGAGAAGAAGTGAAAGCTTTAGAACAAGAAATAGATTTATATAATACGTACTACGATAAGGGTGGAGATCTGACAAATTTGGAGTATAAGATTTGTCAGTTAAAGTTGCAGTTGGAATCTGTTTTACAAACTAGGATTACTAAGCGATGGGAGGCAAGAGAGCAAATCCACTTTGAATATGGAGAAAATACGTGGAAATTACTAGCTTGGAAGTGTAAAAAGGATCAGGGGCGTAATAAGGTTAAGGAATTGGTGAATACTCAGACAGACGGAATAAACAGAGTGATTTGTCTAGACCTATCACGGAGGGGGAGATAAGAGCAGTGTTAAAAGACAGTAAAAATGGTAAGGCCCAGATGGAATTCCGGTGGAATATTACAAAGCATTGGGGGGATTCTATAATCCCCTTTTTTCTTCAATTGTTTTCAGAGATTGTTGAGGGTCGAGCCGTTATACCGGCTTCTTGGTATGGGGCCACTATCTCGCTTATTTTAAAGCCTGATAAGTCTCCATCGAAGTGTGATTCCTATAGACCTATTTCTTTGTTAAATAGTGATTATAAGCTTTTCGCTAAGATATTGGCTAACAGATTGAGTAGGGTTGTGAGCGATTTGGTCCATCCGGACCAGAGGGGGTTTATCAGAAATAGGTTTCTATACGAGCAGACATTTAATTTGATGGGGGCCATTGACTTAGCTACCACCTTCCAGGATCCCTTAGCAGTTATAGCGGTAGATGCAAAGAAAGCTTTTGATAGAGTGAATTGGAAATATCTATATAGTTTTGGACGGTTGCAATTTGGGGCATAAATTCTGTCATGTAATTCGATCTATATATCAGGTACCAGAGGATAGTTTGTTGGTTAATGGTATTTTAACTGATCCTTTTAAGATTACAAGGGGTACCAGACAGGGCTGTCCTCTTTCTCCTTTGCTATTTAATCTGTATATAGAACCTTTGGCAAGGAGAATTAGGCAGGATTTGAGAAATTCCCCATTTAGTAGTAAGGGCTGGGAGAAGAAAGTAGCTTTGTTTGCTGGTGATCTTCTTATCTACACTTCTGATCTACGGACAACGATGCCTGCTCTGTTGGCTATTATGGAAGAATTTGGGAAGGTTTCAGCCTATTGTATTAATCCGGACAAAACTGAAATAATGGTCTGGAACATGAAATGTATAATTTGGCGCACCACGACTTGTATGAGGTACTTAGGATTGTCCATTGTTCATGATCTGAAACAAATACCTGTAGTAAATATTAGGTCAATTATAGCTGAGTGTAACAAGTTAATGTTTGGTTGGTTACATCTGCCGCTTACAGTTATTGGGAGCGTGAATCTGGTTAAAATGATAATATTGCCTAAGCTGAATTTTCACTTCAATTCTATTCCATTATTTTTCTATAAAAAATTATTGGCTTTATGTCAACAGAAAATAACCTCCTCAAGGCAATATTGAGGAGCCCTTCTGTCACTGGCCTCTCCAATATGGATACCATTCCCCCTAAGAAGACCCCTGAACTTTTAAAGAAAAAAACACAGACGCCCAGGCTAGAGGTTACGGTGGGTCTGCATCCTCCCACTAACTCTCAGGATGCTATTCCTTCACCTTTGAAGATACCATCACTGCCGGTGGAAATGAATGGATGCTCTCCTGTGGAGGTTGCGCCTTCTCTGAGGTGCAAGTCTCCGCCTTTTATTACTATTCCCTGCTCGAATAGGTTTTTGGTTTTGTCCCCAAGTACTGCAAGTCCCGAACACCCTCAAACATTAAATACAGAAGGGGTTGATAAGGGGATTTGGGACAAGAAGATGGGCAGTAATTAAGTTTCCCAGCTAGCAATTATCTCCTATAAATTATACGATATTAAGTGTTTGCTGGCAAAATTTATGAACAACATTTCTAGACTTTATGATCAAAAGTCTGGTTGCAATTGTAATGTGTCTTGTGAGACTGCCTTCTCTTCTGACCAGTTGTTGAGGCCTAAAAAATCATGTCTCTCCACCCTAGGTGACAAAATGACCCCCACCCCTACTTTTATTGTGACTAGGGAAATGAATGGAAACATACCAATGAATGGCAGGTCTGCTTGCCAGATTGCACCAACTACCATTGACCGAGCCTCTAAATTAGGTTAAAAAAATACTGGACACACCCACGGGCAGGGGAATTCAGAAACTCTTTGTCAAATAACTCCCAACTTAGATCTTGGAGGAGTGCCATCTGTTGCGAGTCCTCCTGCTAGTTCATATAAAGCTCTGCATTTTGATTACTTAACACATACACAGATTCATGATATCAAGGGAAGGCATGGATGGAGGAGGGAAGATGCCTACATATACCTGACAGGGGTGCCCAAGTTGTCCCAGGGTAATAGAGAGTCAAACAACTCTCTCATTAACAAAGTTACTCACTGGATACGTATGAAGAGGAATTGCCTCTCTGTTATCCGGTCTGATATTCGTTACGTCCGTAGACACAATCAGTCGGGGTCGAAACTTGATTTTATTTCAATTCTTTTCAATGATAACAGTTTAGTAAATTACCTTCTTTCCTTTGATATACGGACTGGTTCATTAAGCACAGGCAGGGAAACGAATCTTAGACTTAGCAGATATCCTCCTGGTGTTCAGACATATAGAGGATGTTGTACATCTGGAATTACTGCAGATGGGGTTACTTTCCCTCCTGAGAATTTTTCATCATCTAAGACTGAGAATCTCTCCCCTTTGCTCTCTGAATTAGACTGACTAACGGTCTCTTACACAGAAACTCCTAAAATGACATTTGAAGAGTGTCAGACACAATGCACAGGAATTCAACAATTGCCCCCTCGATTGATATCTTCACCCCCAAAAGTTAATGTTTTATCTTGAAACGTAGCAGGAAAAATATAAAAGCTGGGTGACCCTGAATGGGTAAGCTTTGTCAATAAACAAGACATCTGTCTTTTTCAGGAATCTTGGTCTGCAGAATTGAATTACTGACAAGGTTTCACAACCTATTTCTCTGCGGCCCAATCTGCTTCTGGTGGCTCTGGAAGACGGGTTGGAGGGTTAATGATTTTGCTGAATAACAGGCTTGAATGCAACCACTCATTGATAAATTTCAATTCCCATGATCTGCTGGGTGTACAACTCACATTTCGACCTGGTTTCAGGATAATAGTACTAAATGTTTATGCAAGATCTGTTCCACGTGGGACTGAATCAATTGTTCTTACCCAGCTGACTGACTACATAGAGCTTTTAGATTCATCAGACCACCTGATTATAGCAGGTGATTTTAATTGCTCCTTTGCATTGGACAACATCTTTAGCAGCCTGACTTTTGAGGAGGACGAATCTTGGGGTATTCCCCAACCTAAGGAAATCGTTCCCCTTCCTCCTCCTTGTGCTGCAACTCAGTTGGCCTCCCTTTGTCTGAAATTTGGTTAGAGAGAATGCAATGGTCGCACTAGATCTGACCCAAATCGAGCTGTCACTTTTAAGCGAGGGTTTTCCTCTAGCACTATTGATTATATTCTGGTGGACAATAGACTTTGGTCTAGTTCATTGGACATGGAAATAATACCTCGCCATGATAGTGACCATATTCCTTTGCGTCTTGCATTGACTAACCATGCATTTGCAAGAGTCCAGCATACAAAGACCACTAACGTTCCAATCCCTTGTTTGAATCATAGATGTTCTCGTGTCAGTTGGCCGAAGGTAGAATCCAACCCGTATCTGATCAGGGAAATGTATTTATTATTTTTAAAACTCTTTTCTGATTTTGAGGAACACGAGGCCCCTGACATTCCTATTATGGCTATTCACTCAAAAATGGTAGATTCCCTACAGGGTATTTTCTACAAGGAAACTCCTCTCAAGCAGACATATGATGTTACCCTATGTAGGGATTGGTGCAATAAGGATTGTGCGCATGCAAGATCTAATCTAAATGAAGCCCTAAAAAACTCTATTCAAGAGGATATTAGGAATGCCAGACATAAGTACGCTAGGGCCTTGAAACAAGCAAAAAAAGACTGGGATTATGAGACTTGGCAGAAGCTGTTAGAAGCAGTTAAAAATCAAGATGACAGCTCCTTTTGGAGGCTGTTGGCCTGCAGTTCGAAAGGGGCTAATGATGTTATTGGCATGTACATCCAGCCTGAAAAATGGGTGTCCTATTTTTCCGGAATTTATGCCTACCCTGTACCGCAAGCCCAGGAGGTCATTGGATATGCCGACTGCAGGGCACTTACTAAGAGCCCTGCTGAGAATATTGTTTTCACACTCGCTGAAACAATAGCTGCTATAAACTCTCTGAGACCTGCAAAAGCCCCTGGTCCTGACAAGATTCCAGGGGACTTGTTAAAATCTGAACCCAATATATGGGCATGGTATATAAATCTACTGTCTTAGCCATAGCAGCCGGTAGTCCTATTCCTGATTTGTGGCGCGGCGCAGAAATAATCCCTATATATAAAAAAGGTGATGTAGGCTCACCAGCGAATTATCGACCAATTATTCTCATAGACATCCTTCAAAAGATCTTCGCTAAGCAAGTCTTAGACAGGTTTAGCGAATGGGTCCAAGACAATCAGATTTTATCCCCTCTTCAGGACGGTTTTCGGCCTAAAACCAATACTATGGACCAAGTCTTTAGTCTGTCTTTATTATTTTGGAAGTATGTCACTCTAGCCAAGCAAAAATTATACGTTGCTTTTGTAGACTTAAGATCTGCTTTTGATCTTGTTCCAAGAGAGAAAATGTGGAGAGTATTAAACAAAATTGGTATTCCAGGGAATCTAGTGCATTTAATCCAAAGGTTACACAAGAACACATTTGCACAAGTAAGATGGGGTAATCAGGGGGAACTCACCGACAAAATAGATATCGGGAGAGGAGTGCGTCAGGGCTGTGTTCTTGCCCCGAACCTATTCACTTTGTTTATTAACAAGGTGGTGCAAGTTGTCACCGATTGCCAAAATGACGCACCTTCCCTGAATAATCAAAAAATTTGAATTTTGCTATTTGCCGGTGATTCCCTCCTGATCTCTAGGACACCTATGGGCTTACAGGTATTAGTGGATAGGTTTAGCTTGTTTTGTGATGATTTTGGACTGGAGCTCAACCATAATAAAACCAAACTTATGACCTTGGCATGTGGCCCCACCAAAAGATATTCCATTGTCTATAATGGAACCCCCTAAGTAAGGTATGTTCCATCGACTACCTGGGGGTAAGAATCAGTATTAACTTGTACTGGGGGAGCCAGATTAACAAAAGCCTAGCTCTCCTGGTTTGCAGATCTGGGGCTACTTTACACTTTCACAAGTCTACTTCTGAGAGAGTGGTCACCCCAGCCATTAAAATCTATCGGGCGAAGGCACAGAGTGCTGCGCTCTACGGGGCAGAAATCTGGGGGTCCTTGAATGTTGGCAAGCTTGTAGTGGGGGAAAACAACTTTGTAAGGTCACTCTTGGCATGTCCTCGAAATACCCCACTGCTGCCAATGTTCTGGGACCTCGGTCTCTCATGTATCTCAGATGTAATTGCTCTACGACCTTTGCTCATCTGGGTTCGTGTGCAGACCACCCCTGAATTAATTTCATACAAGGAGTCTATCCAAGACATCTTGGACAGACAAAATGTACTCACCATTCCTTGGTTTAAGCACATCTCAATATGGTTCCTTAGCTTGGGTCTCAGTAATTTTTGGAGCAATCCTCACAGTTTAAGGAAAGATCAGAAAAAACAGTTGAAAACTGTTTATTGGACGTATGTCAGGGCAAATTATCTGCTGTGTTTATCACATGGCAGATTGACCTCTCAATTTTTAGATTTTAAGTGGTATCTTTACTTTGAACCATTTAAGGATCTGATTCTTGATCCACTAAGCAAACGTCTGTTTTTCCAGTTTAGATATGGCTGCTTACCTCTCAAATCCTATGGCAGTACTCGGAACTCTGCCCCAAGTACTGATCTATGTCCCAGCTGCAATTGTACTCCAGAATCCACTATACATTTCATGTTTATATGCCCAGCATATAAGATTGCTCGACGGAAGTGGCTAAAACCAGTGTGCAGAATTATGGGGATGAGACATTGTATGGCTGCCTTAAGGATTATGATGAGGGATACTTCCACGTCTCTATTCTGTGCGGCCAGCAAGTATATTGCTGCCACATGGCATATACGTAATCGCTTTTTAAAAACTGACCAATTTTAATTCATCTGTTTTAGTCTTTAGCTTTAATTATTCATTTAAGACTGAAACAAGATCTTACGATCTTAGTGACTGCCTTTTGGGCCGAATGATAGGGTTTAGGGGGTCAAGTACACCTTGAAGGAAAGTATCCTTATGATTTTAAGTACCCATGTTTTATCTTTCTTTAAAAAAAAAAATATATATTTTTATATATGTTGAATTTGTGATATTTACGTCTTTTTCTCTTTTTATTATAACTTTTGTATTCGAGTGATGGTTTTGCTTTTATGGTTGATGGTAACCGAATAAAGCTATATGTGAATTGAACCTCCTTTATTTGGGCACATTGGGACAAGATGGCCACAGCACACAGAGAGAAATGTCCAACAGTGAAACGAGAATAGGTAATCCTGGTGTCGTAATGAGTTGGGAGAAGTATGAAGTTGAAGCGAGTCTCAAATCCTGTTTGCAGATGGTGTCTTTATTTGTAAGTGTTCGAAATCATAGAGACATCATGGAGATACAGCCAACACGTGTTTCGTCACACAGGTGACTTCATCAAGGCTGGGGCAGTTAGCCAATATAGGTGATGGTAGTACTTGGTAGAGAAGTTGCTCAATGGTTCAATTGGGCTTAGTATAGTCATAAAGCTGTAGTGAGTATGGCTGCGCCAAGCAGCTGTAGGTGCGTAGATGTGGAGCTTGTATGATAATGCAGACAGAGGAGGCCCTGATAAGCCTGTCACCATGACCGGGAAGCAGAGTGGCGGTGAGCTCAGAGTGAACGCGAGGTCATGTAATGAAGAATAACTTTTGTATTCGAGTGATGGTTTTGCTTTTATGGTTGATGGTAACCGAATAAAGCTATATGTGAATTGAACCTCCTTTATTTGGGCACATAAGGGCCCTATGATAGCTTGGAAGAAGTTGCGTAGGAAAAGAGAGAAGGGGGGTTTGACTCTCCCGGATGTCCAGTACTATGCTTGGGCATTCCATCTAAAGAACATTACTATGCTGTTTGCTTCTCCAGATTGTCAGCAGTGGGTATAATGTTTAACTGTATGTTGGCTACTCAAAAGGGGGGCGCAAGGTATTTTCTATATAAGTTCGGAGATCCCAAATTCTTCAAGAAATTTAAATTGAGAATACTACAAGATGCTGCTAAAGTTTGGTTTGAGGTGCGTCGAGTGGCAAAGATTCCATATTATAGTCTGGGCGCTCCAGTTTGGGATTCCCCAGGCATTCCCGAATGTTTAACAGATGTATTGGCTCTACCTTTACAGAGAGCTGGAGTTGAAGTGTGGGGGGATCTGATTGAGGCAGGAACCTTCTTGTCTTGGGATGAGCTTACAGAAATAACAGAGGGATCTCTTCAAAGATTGAAATATGTCCAGATAAGGAATTGGTCTTGCGAGCCCGCTATTACTTTGGGCCATGCAAATCATCTAGAAGATAGTTTGGTAAGGACTCATGCCCAAGTACAAAAGGTTTCTAAATGGTATTGGGGAATGTTCTATCTTTCAGAGGGTGACTTCAGCTTACCAGTTGATTTATGGAAGGACCAGTTTCCTCGTGGGCAGGTCCAGATTTGGTGGGAAGTGTCAATGCGAGGGGTGTTCAAAATTGTTAAATTGGCTTCATTGAGGAGGAATCACCTTTTTACCCTGCATAGGGCCTTTTTCTCCCCTGATAGGATTTCTAAGATGAGGAGAGGTGAGGATGTGCTGTGAGCAAAATGTGGATTGTCAGGGGGCTCTGATATTCATATGTTTTTTGACTGCCCAATGTTGTTTCCCTTTTGGAGGGAAGTATGCATAGCTCTTTCAGCTATTTTCCGACAAGAAGTCTATTTAACTTTGTCTTTAATTATTTTTTTGGTACTAGAAGGGGAAGAATCAACTAAGAAGGATGTGAAAACAATATTGTATTATGTAATACTATTGGCTAGGAGGGAAATTTGCAAGAAGTGGATGGCTTCTTCTGCTCCTTCCTATATGGACTGGCTTAACGTTTTGATGTCTATATCAAGACGGGAAGTGGAAGCAAGCAAGACAAATAGGAATAAGAAGATAAAGATTTGGTCACGTCTATGGGAATGGAAAGACACTCTAGTATAATGGGTTGTGTATTTGTTACCTGCATCCTATGATTAATGAACTCAGTTACTCTTGTGTTTTGGACACCGATGTTAGTGTCTGAGTGAGAGAGCTTGGTTCTCACTGGCCGTAGTCAATTCTACGTATGGTGAACATCACAAGGGCGCTATTGAGTGGTTCGAAGGCCAGTGGTGTATGAGGACAAAAAAAAACAAGACTGTAATTTCTCCTTGTTGGATATGCCTCAATCCAGTGGCTGAAAATGCACACAATCACCAACGCGTACTTCAAACCAGCACACGCAGGCATCTCAATAAAATCCATTTGCATTCTACTGAATGGACCTCCTGCCATCCCTTTGTGTCTCATGTTGACAATTGTTCCTTTGCCGACATTCATCTGCTGACAAATCACACACCTATGGCAAACCAGCTCAGCCACTTGCCTGAATTTTGGATTGTACCAAAACTGTTTAAAACTCCTGGTCATCGCATCTCTCCCTATGTGTGTCTGACCATGATAGTATCTAGCCATTTGTGTCAACAAACTGTTTGGTAATACTACTTTCCCCTCTACTGTCATCCAAATTTCATCCTCCCTTTGATTGCAACAATGTTTTATCCAGTCTCTACGCTCCTCTTCTGGAACGTTGTTCTCAACAATCTGCATTGTAAAAGTTGCATACACCTCATCATTTTCAGGCATCAATTTCCAATTTCCTTTGAATTAAATCCCATTCACAGCACAACATTTTGCAATCTTTTCTAAGCATTTCCAAATGCTACATTATATTGTCTTCTCTGATGTGCACTGCATTTGACCACCGCAATTTTCTCAGGCTTTTGTACAGCTTGTAACAAATAATGTATTCTTTCTCCATTTCTCACAGGTGAATCTGATGAAGTGAGGAACCCCCTTTGTGACCAATTTTGCCCAAATTTGAGTACAATACCAAATCCATACTGACTATCAGTGTAGATGGTCACTTTTATCTGGTCTGATGATAGGCATGCTCTAGTAAGAGCCCCAATTCTGCGACTTGTGCAGAAATTACCCCCCTAAGCCATGAAGCTTCTAGTATGCCAGTAACTGTACACACTGCATATCCTGCTTTTAAGGCACCCTTGTTGTCTCTTAAACAAGAACCATCAACAAAGAGAATTTGGTCATTATCTTCCAAACAAATATCTTTAATATAATCTCTTGGTTTGATGCATAGTTCTGTCACTTCCAAACAATCATGTTCAATGTCATCTATTTTATTTGGATCTTCCCCTCCATTTGGTAACAATGTTGCCGGCTGCAACTGCTCGTAAGCATCCTGGTAAGGCTGCTGCAACATTATCCAAAGTAGCTGAAAAATATGCTACTGGACGATTGACACCACCATGTGTTTGTGTCAAAACAGACAAGGAACATCCATCACTCTCATGACAAAACAACAAGAAAGGTTTTGTGTAATCAGGCCTACCTAAAGCTGGAGCGTGACACAAAATCTCTCTCAGTTCAGTAAATGCTCTCATGCATTCCTCATCCATCATTATGGGATCTAAAACATCCTTAGGTGTCAATCTCTGCCATGGTTTAGAAATAGCTGAAAACTTTGGAATCCACTGGTGGCAATATCCTACCATTCCCAGAAACATCCTCAACTCTTTCTGTGAACTCTGTATTTTCATTTTCATTATGGCCGCTACTCTTTCTCCTGAAATTCTCCTTGACCCTTTCTCTATCAAATGTCCCAAATATTTCACCTCTTGCTGACAATACTGCAGCTTAGTAGGAGATACCTTATGACCCCTGTCTTCCAAAAAATGTAATGTCCTTTGTCTTTGATGCGATCAACAAATCATCAACGTACTGCACTAATGTTGATTGGTAAGGCATTACCAATGAACCCAGGTTATTTTTCAAAATCTGATTGAAAATTGATGGTGATTCTGAAAACCCTTGAGGATTTCTACACCAGCAAAAGACTCTGGTCAGGAACCTAAAACAAAAGAGAGACCTGCTGTCCTCATGTATGGGTACTGAAAAGGAAGCTTGGCACAAATCAATTACTGTGAACTATTCTGCATCACATGGAATCTGAGACATTATCACTGCTGGATTTGGCACAGCTGGACAACACTTCACCACAATGCCATTTATTTTCCTCAAATCCTGGACAAAATGAATTTTCCCATTCAGCTTGTTCAAACCCATTATTGGTGAATTACACAGACTGCTCATCACTTCTTTCAAGACTCCCTGTTCCAAAAACTGTTCTATCAAAGGTCTTATCCCTCCTAATGCCTCGGTTGTCATTGGATATTGTGCCGTCTGCGGAAACACTATATTTTCGTTCACCGTTACTTTAACTCCTTCGACTCCTTTAATCAAACCAATGTCTGTTCCTGAAAAGTCCCAAACGTTTGACTTAACTCTTTCTTGTAGATCAATCAGCAGATCTTTTGTTTCAAAAACTGGAAAGAAATTAATCAAAACTACAGAATTGTGATCCTCATTTGCCTGCTCATTTTCATCTGTCTGATCATCTAGATTTAACAAAGCAAATTCTTGAGACACCGTTTTATTTCCATCATTAACTGACAAATCTTCTTCTTCATCACTGTTTGTCTCAATTTCAATCCCTTTCATTGAACACAAAATCGAACAATTTATTTTGCACAGTAAGTCTCTTCCCAGTAATGACACTGGACTAGAATCACAAACAACAAAGCTCTGGTAATCTCTAAAATTTCCAACTTTCACAAGAACTGGTTCTGTAAGAGTATTAACCAAATGTTTATTTGCCACTCCTACTATTTGCACTGTCTTTTCGGAAATCTGTATGTCTGGAACTTCTACAGTTCTTATTATTGAGCGCATCGCTCCTGTATCGACTTGAAAATTAACCTCAGGACCATGTATTTCACCTTTCACGGACCTTGCTGATCCACTTCTAATGATGTGGCCATCATACACTCCTCCTCATCTGAACTATCCAACGGCCATTCAGCTTTTATTTAATCCTTACTGTGTAAAGGAAACTGTTCAGCTGTTTTTACACTTTTGTTCTTACTCTGATTTGTTACCACTTGTGAAAGCATTACCTGTTGCTAATCCATAGGGCTCTGCATCATTTGAACCTGTCTCGGCATGTGCATTTGCTGTACAGGCACCATCTGCACCTGTGGCTGCATTTGTTGCATTTGCAACATTTGTACTTGATGTACCTGATGTTGTGCATTCGGTACCTGTTGTATTGGCTGTAAAGGCTGAAAACCTTGTATATTATTCACATTGTTCTGGAACTTTTTAATTTGAGCCCCCATCCTAGGTCCTCTCATGCTCTGATATGAATTGACACCATTTGTCTGTTGTACAATTCCACCTTGAGTCAACATCGGATACTGTCTCTTCCAATGTCCAATTACTCCGCAAATATGACAAGGTAACACCTTTTGCCTTTACTGCTCATCTTACATCACCACCGAACTCGAATCCACATTTCTATTAACTACCGGAAGCATCATTCCACCTCTACCTCAACATTGAATCGGAAACAAACCATTTCCTTGTGGCAGCTTTTGAAAATGTCCCTGTAGTCCTGTCTGTGCAGTCTTGATCTGCATCACCATCACTTTCTCTTTCAACTTTTTCTGCTTCATCTCAATTTCATCACTACAGTATTAAGGATACTGCAACACCTCATCAATCGGCTTTGTTTGCCAGCAAATTAAGTGATTCTCAATCATCTGATTTATTTCTGGTTTCAACCCTTCAACAAACCTGAACACCAAATGATTCATGCTCTCTTTTTCAATTGTTTCCACAAAATTGGATTGTTTGAATGCCTTCAACAACCTTTCAAAATATGCACCAACTGATTCCTTTCCTTCCTGTGATGTTCTATCTATGCGTTGTCAATCAACATTTTTCGGCAAAACTCTCGTTTTCAGAAACTCACTGACCTTATAATAATGTTTCATTACTTCAGGCGATGGCGCACCTGTTTTCAAATCTCTTTGCGGTAAGCTGTTTGGCCAATAAATACTCCTTTTGCACTCAATCCACAAATCTACTGGAACAAAAATATCAAAAAGTGTGTTCAGATCTTCCCACAGACACTTCTCAAGTTTCACAATCCTCTCTGTTTGCTGGTACCACTCCATTGGTTTCCCTCTCAACCTCGGGTAATCATTTGTAAAATTTTAAATATCACTCCTATTCCAAGGTACATGTATAAAATTCCCTCCTGGTGTTTCTCTCATTGGCAGCATTTTCATTGATTCTCCTGCCTGTGTTACATCCTCTTTCTTTGGTCTTTCTCTTTTCTTGACCCATCTGCCTTCCCATTTATCTAATGCACTCCAAATCTGTGCCTTCTCAAGTAATTCTCCAAGATGTGTTCTCATCCCTGCAGATCGCATGTGTCTAAAATCTTCCACCTCCATCTTTAATCTGTAATTTATTTTCAAAGTTTTCATTTTTGACAAATCAATGTCATAATCGTCTGCTACTTCTTGTAACTGCTGGTAGATTCTCTCTGCTTCTGTTGTAATTATTTTACATAGATATCTCAACTGAGCTTCAGTATGGGACTCAAGCCTGTTCAGACCCATGGTCCCTTCCAGGAGTTCATTTCCTTCCATGTTTAATCTCACGCTGTTTATTTTGTCTTTCTCTCTGTCTTTTCTCTCTTGTGTTTTTGAATAACTTAAATCTTCCAACCATTTTGTTATTTCTTGTGCAGACAAACCTTTCAATGAAACTCCATTAGCTAGTGCACCTGCATCTCGCTCTTGTTCTGAACTCGCACATTTTTGTGGAACCTGTCCCTGACTATTATAGAATATAGTCCCAGAATTCTCAACAGGAGACAAACCTATTAAAGAATTAGTCTCATTCAAGCTTTGTCCTTGTCTAGGAATTGATTTTTCCAAAACTCCATTATGAATATTAATCAATGAACTCACTCCACTATTGTCTACACGTGCATATAATGGAGTTACCGGACTCATCGTAATAGGTACAGTAATTGCATCTGGATTAGTTAAAGGTCCAACCCTCTGCATCTGCACTGCACCCATGCTCTGCATTTGTGAAATCTGTATTTGAGCAGGCTCTCTTATGTTCATTCCTTGCTAACCCTGTGGCAACACTACATTAGTAGTTGTTCTCACAATCCGAGCTTCTGGCTGTATCTCAGGAATGTTTATTTGGAACTGCTGTTTGTTGTCTATGAATCATTGAAACTACTCTGCATCTGAACACTCTCATTGTTCAAGATACCCCTAGACAATTCTGAAGTGGATAGTGCCTTTAGGAATTGTATTACTAATTCCACTCCCATTTGATCCATTATCACATCTCTGATTCACATTTGGTTGGGGATAAGTCTCTAAAATCTGTGAAACTATCTCATCTTCACCCATCTCATCATCATCATTAAACATGACTCGTTTCAAATCCTTCAATTTTTGTTCTTTAGTCTCTGTTGAACCTCTTTTCTTTTTCTTTCCATCTTTTGTTTCATCCTCATCCTCCTTTGTTCTTGCAGGAAATAATCTAATTTCCTGTAATGTTTCTACTCTCAACCTTTTCTGCTTTTCATCCCATCTAGCTTCTGCTAACGTCTTTTCAACTCTACTCATTTTCTTTTCAAATTTTAATGCCTGTTGCTGTCTGGCTACCACCTCCCAAATCGCTAATGCTTCGTATTGTGCTGGCCTCTGTGAAGGTTTTAAACTGTACATCTTTGACCTAAAATTATCCAAAATTCTCAAATTGAACATTCCATTTTCCAGAAAAGCCAAGCAACCTTCTTTTCTTGTAATTTTTGACCAAATGTTTCAACCAAAGACATGCTCCTGCTACTTTCTCCTCAAACACAATATATTCCGGAGTATTTTCTGGCGGACAAACCTCTCCTTCGAGTGCTGGAATATACTCATCACCTCTCAGTGTGCTTCTCAAAGCCTTGAAAAACTTCCTTTTCAACTGAAATTTATTTAAATCTGATGTCCACAACAAAAATTATTTACAAACTCAATTAATCTATGCAACACAAATAGCAAATCAAATGTAAAGAAAGAACAACCAATCATGAAAAATGACTACGATCCCACAATTCCTTTTGACCCTATCACCTTCCAATCGCATTACTCTATTGTCGGACTGATTGATGAATCCGTGCACCACTTATGTCACACTAACACATACATCCCTCCTCAGCTCACTCGCCGAGACACTGACAAAGCCTATTGTACCAATTCCTTTCACAACCCACCCACAAAATCAATGCAATATTAATTTGTGAGCTAACTCAAACAAAAAAATAAGAAAACAAATTTGCTCATTTACTACGGATAGAGTAACACAATCGCTTTAGAACCTTCCAAAGTAACCTTCAGCTTTCGCCTACTCTTTTTCACAGTTCCCACAATCGTGAGTAAAATTCGACCTGCGAAATTCACTTCTCCACTGATCCTTGGACTGTCGTCCTAGTGCACTTAGTACTCACCAAGTCTTCAGTATAGTTTCAATCACACCAATTCTCACAAACTCGACTTACCAATCACGCCAGATCGGTCTATTAAATGAATGAATTACAACATATACCAAGTGTCTCACTACACTTGTTAATATACTCCGGAGTCCCAGACCGCTCTCCTTTGGTCTGTCATCAACAACCACGTGGATAATTTTTCCTGAATCAAGCGCCACACTCAAATGAAGAATGCCACTTCCCTACTCTCATGCCTATAGGAGTACGCCCACTCCATCTAAAAAATCTACTTGAGTATCTCCACTCCTCTAAACAGAAATTCACCTCAATCATATGCAAATTAGCTAAAGCCGTGCAAGTGCAAATCACTCCACTCATTTCAACCAAACACCGCTAGGAACATACCCTTAACCTAGAGGGTCTCCAAGAACCTGGTAAGGTCACTTGAGACAACTAGCAACTCAGCTTGATAAATCTGTATAACATTTTAGAAAAAGAAAACCCAACAAATTTTATTTTCAAAAGGAGAACCTTACATTTATCTCATTATGACATCATCAAATAATGATGTAATCATAATCTGCTACCAAAAACTTCTGCATCGCCACGGAATCCTAGCTATTATTTATACTGAATAGTGGAGTCTGCGCTAGAGGTCAATGGATCAAAGCGACATAGATTTGAGGGGATGTCATCAATGAGTAATGTAAACATCAACGATAATCAACATAATCAAGAATGTTAAACCTCAAACAAATAACCACACCGGTTTATTAAGAATATTTATACATTTATTTCCCTAGATTAACAACGCTAATGTTACGAAAATAACTCTCAAACACAAATGATAAGCATATAGAATTATTAGTGGTTGGTTAGAACGTCTTATATATCTCAATTTAATCAAAACAAGTAGACAAATAATCTCCAAAAGAATTACACTTATTAATTATACCAACACTGGTAATAATGGCAAAGTATAATTTAGTACAACACTCAAAAGATGTCAATATAAACCATGAGCATTCTAAGTTAGTACCCTCACTAACCAAAAATTAGCATTAACATGTTGAGCTTTATGTAAAAAGAATTTAGAAACATAAATTTAGAAACATCTCTTTAACTTGGGTTATTAGGAAAAAACATCATTAATATGCAGCAATCAGATTATAAATTGCAGCTGGTACCTATAAAGCAAAAGAGACACATATAACATTACAATATCATACGTTACCCAATTGATAACTACATGTAGTCTACTTCAGCAAAGGGACACCATCAGATATATCATCAGAAGAATCGGGCCGAACAACAGCTAAACCCACACTGCTAATACGACTCGAACCATCACCAGGATCTCTGGAATCAGGTCTCTAACAAAAGATCTCCCCTCTAACATCTGACAACAGGTTGTTATACTAATCTTCAAAAAACTTATGATTGGTCAGTTCATTGGGTGGTTACGCTTCAGCCAATAGAAAACTCAATTGATAACCTGAAATCCGACAATACCACATTACCTAGAACATTTTCTCACCATAACTTTTCCTCTTCCGACTTGTCTGTAGCTTCATTGTTCCATCTCGTCTAAACTTCTCTTCCCAGGAAGAAACTTTTACAGTTGCAAACTCTACTTCCATCCTCGAGGAAGAAATCACGTATTAGTAACATTCTCAAACAATAGAACATTCAACTTATGCAATGTTCAGTTAAAACATGGCCTTGTAAGACATAATGCAGCAACCAACTAGGGGTAGCTGTGGACACACCTATTAAAACACTGAATAAACTTTTATTTAAGAATTGAATTATGGAAAATAACCACAACATTTAGTTAGAATTTTGCTCAGTTAGGAACAGAAATGAACTGTGGTGACCATTTTCAAAAGTCACCCGTTTTACACGTTAATTCATTATACATTTAGTATACCAAAATCATTCATAAATATATTATAAAATTCACACTTTCACAGTCAGTTAGATCATACCCAATATAACACCTTGATAGCAAGGACTACAAAAATACAAAAGCTATCAGTGGTTACCGGTAGTTGCCGAATTTATTCACAGAGACAATGGAGAGTTCATTATATGTCCACATACCACATCTACTAGGCAATGTGAATATTAAAAAGTGGATAGAGAGTTCATAGTCTGAGCTACAACAAGCCCCAAAGGCTTTCACCACTTTTATCATCATCATAATGGTCCCTTTACTATCCCATCGGAAGTACAATATCTGGTGGAATACTGCAGGTCTATTTTGTTTCAACCAGAGAAGCTGAAATTTCAGAGGCAAAATGAGGAATTTCAGGAAGGTTGGACCTGGAATTGCCAATGCCCCCAATAATTTATTGTTCCTAAAGGGCCCATCAGATGTCACTTGTGATCCAGTGGCAAATCTAGCCCTCAGGAGCTATGGGGGAGGAGTTACCAAGGTACTCATAATGAAGCTATAAAAAGTAAACTAATTTGTATAAGAAATCTTTGTTAAACCTTTGTTAGCTTCATTTAAATATCACAGCTTTCCATAAAGAAATAGATTGCACAACAACTGACCAAAACCACAATTTAGTTACAAAAATAAAGAATGTATAGCTTTTGGTCCAAACCAAGTCAGACTCAGCTACTCCAGAAGTCAAAAGTGGTACGGAGCAATGGAATCTGGAGAAATATGGTAAAAAGAACAACTTCCTTAGGTGGAGAAAAAAAAGAACGTCTCTGCTTCCCAATATCTCTAAACTCCTTCACCATGAGCACTAGCACTGGGAGGCCTTTGGGTAGTTACGCACTCCACAAGAACTAACAGAATGGAATAGAATACAGCTGTCTGTCACCCAAGATAGAAGCACCCCACATGGTATCAGTATCTTTGTACAGAATCAGTCAAGATCACATAGACAGCCCAGCATGCTTACTCTACCAATATATGTGTCTAGACTTTCAAAATATGGGTAAACGTATTGGTTTCAGCTTCCTTAATGGAAAGTTACCCTATCCAGGACTAATTTCAACTCAGCCTGTGAGGGACACAGAAAGGAACCACTTTAGGCTTGCAAATTCTCAACTGTGTGAGCCACTGCATGAACAACCCCACAGCTTGAAGAGAAATGTCACCACCACTACTTCCTGACCAAAATCCAATAGTTTACGTCTTTGCAGAGTTCGCTATGTCAAACATTGATCTTTTTCCCTACTGTAATGAGATGTTGTTGTTTCTGTGATTCAGTAGCGAGTGTAACAGAGGTACACACAGCACTCATCCCACAAGCGCTCTTTTTAAAATACTATGACATTCCCCATGTATCACAAATGTTTCTGTGTGAAAGTTGAGCACTAGGTCTTTAGTATGAGTTTTAACGGATATCTGCCATTGTCTCTGCTCTCATTTTCAGGTGGTTATGGGAATCCTCCAGATTGGGTTCATCGTAGTCTATTTATCAGATGCTTTAATTAGTGGCTTTACCACAGCGGCTGCCATTCTAGTCTTGGTCTCCCAGCTGAAATATATCTTTGGATTGAAGGTGAAGGGCTACAGTGGAGTCATTTCTGTTATCTATGTGAGTAACTTTCATCTACTCTCCATTTAAAAAAGTATATTATTTCTAAAGTTGGAAAAGACTAATTGGAACATTCTTAAACTAGCACGAGGTATCTGTCTCTTTCAGTGAAATTATAGTTAATTGCATAAGTAACCTAGAAGTGCAACAGCAATGCAATTTGAATGGTTTCCTAATCAATTTTTCCAACATGTACCTAGTAAGATATTCAAAAAATGTAATTATCCATTTTAACAGAACTGAGCAAAATTGCTGCCCAGTGTGATATGAGAGAAAGTAATGTCTAGTCTTCAGAATACCTTGGGAAAGCTTTCCTCATGCAGATTTGCCGGTGGCACATTCCTATACTCCTGGATTCTTATTTTAGGAAGAAGGAGTCAGGAGAGACACCTATCTGGGCTCTGTACCTTAATGATGAAAGAACGCACCAGGAAGACCAATCAGGCGTGGCTGTGACACCGCATAACTCGAGTCTGTCCAAATCCGTGCTTTTTAATACCTTCCTTATGTTGCTGTCTGCCTTCTGGATCAAAGTGAAGAAACATGGATACATGTTCTTAGCTTTATAAAATTACTCTCAAAAAGATTTCTTCAGCCCAATTCTTTAGAAACTATGTGAACACTGGGTATGTTTTCAACAGAATCTATCCATCTGAAGGTTTCAACTGACCTGGCAACACTTGTGTTGCTGAGGAACTGGTCCCACTTCCCTAGATGAAGAAATACAGGACGCTGTCTGAGCCGGACACCTCTTCAGTAGAGTGACTAGGCGTTCTGATTTGCCTGGAGAGTCTTAGGCCCTCAATATGATATTGGCGGTAAAAGCCACCTACCGCCGTGGTGACGGCCACCAAAAGACCGTCGCCGCTGCTTCCAGCCGTCCGCCGTATTATGACCACAGCCAGATTTCCACCAAAAGGATGGCGGAAATCTGGCTGTGGCCATGCCCACGGATGAGAAATAATACGGCCTGGTGGTGTTCCGCCCCATCCCGTCTCCTGCCGGAGGACCCCCTGTACACAGGTAAGTGGGTGCTCCAACAGGGGAGGAGTGTGGGGGGTGTTGTGTGTGTGTGTGTGGGTGTGTGAATGTTTGTGCATGCGTGTATGCGGGGGTGTTCCATGTTGAATGTGTGTGCATTGAAGGAGTTGTGGGTGCATGTATGTTGTGTTCTGCAAATTCATGTCTGCGTGTATGTATGAAAGTGTGTGCGGATGTGTGTGTGTGAATGGATGTATGCATGCGTGGATGAATGTGGAAATGGGTGTGTGTGTGTGCGTGTGTGAAGGGAGGGGCATGAATGAAGAAGGGGTCTGGAGAGGAAGGGGAAGGGGGAATTTGGGGAGGAGAGTGGGGATGTTCAAGACCTCTATCAGTGACATGGAAGGGATTCTGTGTCACTGATAGTACCTACTGCCATGGTTTTCGTGGCGGTAAGGAAGCCACGAAAACCATGGCGGTAGGTGGGGTCATTATCCTGCAGGTGGTACAGTGACAGCCGCTGGGCTGGAGATTAGTATCTCCAGCCCGGCAGCCATTACCGTTCTAGTGGTTTGTGTGGTACATTGGCTTCAGCCAAACCGCCAGTGTCATAATATGGTGGAAAGTACTGCCATTCTGTTGGCAGTACTTTCCACCATATTACTGCTGACCTTCAAGGTCATAATGAGGGCCTTAGTCTTTTCATCAGTTGTCCCAGCAGATTTCTGCAAATTTGGCTCATGTACTGGTTTTTAGAGAGGGGTGACTGAAAGCAATGGGATGAAAGTTTGTATGTGTTTTAAAACAGGACTAGTTATCAGCTGTTGACAGAAAACAAACTAATAATCAGACATTATACTGGCTTCAAAAATCTAATTTTATTTATTGCCTTAGTGCCTCTTGGTGTGTATTTCTATGTTGTTGAGCCCTGCCATTGTGCCCTGCAGTTGAGTGTTAGTCCTTCTTCTGTTTTTGAATTTCAGAATCTGGTCACCTTACTCTTCAGCTTTGATAAATATTTTTGTTAGAAGCTTAATTCCATCTAGAAGTCCTTCCTGACCCACTTTCAGCACTTTTGATCAGCCTGGTTTGACTGTCCCTGTAATCAGAGGTGCTCAAAACATAGGCATTAGGAAGGAGGATGGGGATAGGCATTCAGATCTTAACCTTACCATGATATATTATGGTATTTTTAACATAATATAACATAACATTTGTATTTGCAAAGTGTAACATTGCCCCACAAGGAGGTTTCTTGGCACTACTGACAGGTAAAGGATGCTTATGGTTATCTGTAAGCGTGCAAAGCAGGGATTTTTGCAAGTAGCTGGTGAGCTGCTGGTACCGGTACAGACACCTGTCAGTAGTCTCCTGTGTGCATCCCAGCCTTCTAAATAGGAACGTTTTGCTTTGTTAAATTAGGAAAGGTATGACAAAATTGTGGATTCCAAGACAAAAATGTGGGTACTCTTAGATCTCTTAGAAGTTGATGTTCAGAGACTGAATTTCCAAAATAATATTTAAAGGTGATTCTTTTAGTGCTAAATCGTGTGGAGACTTATTGCTAATATGCTTACTTTCGTGCCAAAGTCACTGCAGATGGCATGCATTACCTAGATGTAGGCAGTTCAAATAGACAAAGCCACCTTTTACATTACTGCTGGCAACTCTCCCGGTGCAGAGATGATCACTGCTGGTAATCCTAAACTTGGTGATTACTAATGTAATCTTGTCTGATGGTAATCTTGGAATACTAATACTATTGGTAGCTCAAGGTGATTTTCAATTAACATAAGTAGATCTTACTACGCAAAAGGTTGGAAACTCCTGTTTTAAACCAATGAATTGTGTGCCACTGATAATGTCAGAAAGTTCAAAATATTCACAGTACACCATTTCCATCTGCAATAATACGAGTGAGTAGACTATTTAATTTGATCACTAATAATAATTTTTTATATTTTATTTTTTTAGACCTTGGAACACATTTTTGACCAAATCACTAACACAAATATACCTGACCTCCTTACGGCTGTCATCGTGATGATAATCGTGTTTCCAGTGAAAGAAATTAATGCTCGTTTTAAATCAAAGCTTCGCGTGCCGATTCCCATTGAATTCATTGTGGTAAGTGGTGTTTCAAGATTGATCTTGGTGTCGACTTGTTAAGTTGTCAATACTACATTCATCAAAACGGCAAACGTTGCACTACTGAATTGTACATTCCTACCGACTAAAAGTTTGAGCATGGTTTTAACACGCCCTATTGTAAGTCAAACGTACGTGGCTGATTGTCTTCCTTAATGCTAAGACTGTCGAGATATGTCTTTGATCATTTGTCGTTGACCGTGGTTCAGATTTGAAATAAAACGCAGGCCCCTGTAGTGCACTGGATTGGCTGCTGCCACGTGCAGAGTCTAGGCTTGGACAGGAGTGCTGCACTAGGCCATCGCAGAAAATAACATTTGGGCCCTGATTACTAGTCAGCCCAGCGGAACTGACGCCTGTTTATAAATTGGAGGGTTTTCCATTCCCGTGTGTTCCAGGAATGGGACTACAGTGAAACCTCACGATACTTAGCCATACTCCCTTTTTTCTGAAATGACTTCCCTCTTCCCTTCCCTGCTCTTGCCTCCCTCTCTCACACCCCACACCCCACCCAGACGTTCATATGTACATTTAGCACCTACTGGGTGCTGGTGGTAAAAGCATGCATTAAACCCCATGGAATTGGGGATTTCATTTGATTTTACGACAGTGAAAATCAGCCCCACAAAACAACTCTGCTGGTGGAGTGAGTAGAAACACCGAAAAAAACACCATATTAACTGTGAATGTGGCACAAAGCAATTATTATCACCAAGCAGTGTGGATACCTAATGGGAAAATCCAAAGTGCTGGAATTTACATATTAGCAAACAGGAATCACGATCGGCAGAACTGAGAAAAGTAGAATTATAAATAGATTGGGAGTAGAAGTGAAAAAACTGATCAAATCCCATTATCTGGATCTAGGATTGTAAAGTGTTTATTAACACTATGTTCAACTGTAGTTTGGTGCCCTTGAAGAGACTATGGCGTGCTCATAATTCCATGTCTCTGATCACACCGCTAGGGGTAACATAATGTGTGTCTGTTGGACCTGGCCCTCTCTGCAGGGTCACCCCAAATGTTTTGCCTTTACCCTCCACTTTTATGCTGAACTCTTTTTGTTGTCATTAGCACTTTACCACTGCTAATCAGTGCTAAAGTGCTTGTTCTCTCTCCTTTAAACATGGTTTAACTGGCTTACACTTGATTGGGATATTTAATTTACTTATAGGTTCCTTGTAGAGTTCCTTGTAGAGTGGTATACCATATACCCAGGGACTGTAAATTAAATGCTGCTTTCAGCATGTACAGCCACCCGCTTAAGTAGCACCTTAAAACATGCCCTAAGCCTGCCTTTGCCCCTGAATGCAGTTTTAAAGTGCCACGTTGACTTGACAAGAAAACCCACTTGCCAAGCCTTGAAATCCAATTGTATTGCAAATAAATCATCCCTCATGTAAACCCTAAGTAGCCCATAGGGTAGGTTGCTGTGTAATTAAAATGTTGGACACATGCTTTCAAGTTTTGCATGTCCTGGTAGTAAAAAACTATTCATTTTTCACTATTGGGAGAGCCATGCCTGCAATAGGATAACATTGGGGATTCCTTAAAACAGTTATAAATAAGAGCTGGTAGCCATCTCATGTTTGGTGTGCATGTAATCATAATGATAAACCCCCTTTGATGGTAAAGTTGGATTGTTCATTACAATTTTGAAAATGCCACTTTCAGAAAGTTGGCATTTTACTGCCCTTAGATCTTTGGTGCCTGTTGTCTGGCCTGGGTCACATGACTGGGTGTAACTGACAGACTTTGTGAATTCGTTCCAGACAGTCACACAATAGAGGGATTAGATGTGCCTGAATGGGCAATCTGCTGGCAGGATGGAGGGCAGAGTGTTATATCATATCTCCATGCTGGCCTTTGGGTCAGCATGTACAATGTTTGAACTGGTTCTCCACCGAACGAGCTTGTGCAGGGAATGTTCCACTACTTGTCAGTCGGACAACAGTGGTGGCTTATTACTGAATGCTCCACAACACATAGCTAAGCACAGCCCTACTTGCAACTGAATAGCCTGTCCTCTGTCTTCACACAAAGGGCTTAATGATCTCATATCGTCGCTACAGCCAGCTTGGAGCCAGAGCAGGGAAGTTTAGAAATTCCATGCACTTCAAAGCCACTGTCTAGAAACTTCTCCCACCTTCCAGGACCAGGGTACCAGGGTAGAGAAAGAAGACCTCAGACACATAGGGTCTAATTATAAGTGTGTCAGTCCTCGGATTGCCACACTCGCGGTGGCTGTCGGACTACTGCGGTTGTGGTGGTCTGACCTCCATATTACGAGGTTGGTGGGCAGTCCCACCAACCTACCGCCATCTCCCTCGGGATAGGAGATCCCAACGGACCAACTGCAGTTCAGATTGGGATCAGCCAGTGCGGCGCTGAACTCAGCGCCGCCTTGCTGATTACAACCTGTTTTCACTGCCAGTAAAAGGCTGGTGGAGAACAGGTGCCAGGTGGCACAGGGGGGCAGAGGCAGGGCAGTGGGAACCCTGCACATCAACCCTGATAATGTGCTCATAATGTGCACTCTCTTCTATTCAGACTTGACACCATTATGATTATGAGCTGGCAACAATGCTGCCACCACTTTCCTGCTGGGCTGACCGCAGAAGCTCATAATCGGGCCCCAAGTCTTTAGTACCCTTCTGAACCTGCAGCTACTCTGCAAAGAAGAAGGGCTTCTGTCCTGCTGAAAGGACCACTACTCTGCTGGACTACTGATCAGCTGCTGCCTTCCTGAATTGCTGCCTTTCTGCCACCTTTGCCTGGGAATGAAGAACAGGATCCGCAACTCCATCTTAAATCCAGGGCTACCGGAGTGACTACTTTGCGGACCTTCTTTTGTGATCTTCACGCTCAAAGAAGGACCCAACACTCTGCATTAGCCCCTGGTCCCAGCTGAATTGAGTTCCTGCACCCCCAGATGGTGTCCATCAGGTCCTGGATCCTTGGTGTGGATCAGGGAGCTGAAATCAAGCTTTTGGGCTGTTCACAACTGCGAATGGGCTTGTTCACACCAAGACCTCGCCATCCGCAGTGTGATTCAACACAAAGCTCAAGCAGCCTCCTCTTTGTCCTAGAGCATTGACCACTAGCAGGATGCTGCCAACGTGAAGCTCCAAAAACAACTGCAGAGCCTGGCTTGTTATTTGCACCACACCAGCAGCATCCCGCAACGCTGTCTCTGCTCCTCTTGCCACACTCTGTCACAAACAGGACTCTTGGTACAAATCTGAGAAGGTAAAAGTTCAAAGGGCCTAACCTGGTAACTGTAGCGGACCTGTGCTCCATCACAATAGGCCTGAAAGTGCAACTTTGTCCCATCCAGCGTGATCAGATATCGCTATTGGTAACTTGTGCTTTTTGGCACTATTTTCACTAAAATCTTTAAAAATTCAGAACTCCAGTTTTACTGATTAGAGTTTTGTCATGTTGGCGTCAAATAGTTTATTAAAATGTGCTCTATTTTTCTAGATTGTTTTGGGACTTTTCATGTGTTGTGTTTTCATTTTAAATTTACTGTTGGTGCACTGCATAAATAGCTTACACATTACCTGTAACTTAAGCCTGACTGCTTTTTCTGCCAAGCTACCAGGGGGAAGCACAGGTTAATTTAGTGACTTTTTGTGCAAGAGATTGTGGCTGTAGCATGACTGGGGCTCACACACAGTCAACCAGCAACCCAATTTCTAACAGTGTCAAATGGCAGGAATGGGAATCGTCTGCCATGATTGAATGACTATCAGAACCAATGAGATCTGGGTATGAGTTAGAGACAATAAGAATATGAGAGCACATATATAGAAGGTATTTTAAAATTAATGATGACTGGGTTAGCAGCACAGTTTTCAGTGTATGAAAACATCGAAAAGTGAAGAATCAATTCTGCATATTTAGTCAATATTGAGCTGACTTTGTTTATTGTTTTAAATGTGTGAGGACAAGTCTACCAGACAGTGCAGCCAAATACATATTGTAATCTTATCAATAACATACAGGGGCTTTGACCCCACCCATCGCTTACCATTGGTTAGCTTTCCTCTCACTGTCTTCTATCTTCTTGTTAGTCGTGTCCCAGCTTGTCAATCTTGTGACTATCCCTCCCATGAAACATAGCCTCTTTACCATCTCTTTTCATTGGCTTGCTTATAAGCTTTCACTGCTCCAAGCACTACTTTTTGTCTATTTGTTTAAGCCCTCCACAAGAGTGTACATTTTTCCAGCTGTTTTCCTTGTGTACTTTTCTCATCCTGTAATCCATGTTGGTTTCTGTTGCCCATGTATCTTTTCCTGCTCATTGCATATTGCACTAATTCTGGTGTCCTTCCCTCTGCTGCTTTCCTGCCTGTGTGCTTCTCTTATGCCCCACAATGCTCTCACACCCGTTCTATCTCCTCTCCACTCTCCCTTTCTATGTTGCTTCATCGCACCACCCTCAGTTTTGTTTGGTTACCCATTCATGCTCTCCTTCTCTGACACCAGCTGCTTCTCATCTCCAACCCGTCCTTGTGTTGCTTTTGTCTCCCCTGTTTGTTCATTTCCCCCATCCATCTTCTCTTTTGCCTATTGCTTCTCCTCCCCACTCTTGTTGCTTCACCCCAACCGTGCCCTCTTTGTTGCCCCCAGGCGCCTTATTCATGTTGCTTCCCCAACCAGCACTTCAAAAAATGCTTTTACAGATTTTATCTTATCTTTTTTTGCCGATCCAACTTGCATCAGCAAATAAAGAGAAAAAAAGCAACTACGTCATTTTATATGTTCTCGCAAGTGTGGTGACACCGGCCACACCATAGTCTTTTTTTATTTAGCCATGCTGGACTGCTTCACGGATGCTCTGCAGTGAGGCTAAAAAACAATGGACAAAGACAATAAGTCTTAAAGGTGAGACCTTTTGGCTTTGTCAGTGGTTGTTATCAGGTATCAATTTCGTGCTTTTGGTTCCTTTATGAATTGATTGCTATAATATGCTTTTTTGTAGCATACAATAGTAAATTCACCCACTTAAGGACCGCAAGACACATGTATAAAATTACATTTAAACAACATTCAAGATTTTAGATTTATCAGATAAGTTTTTGTGTTCATGACAAATTTAACAACTAAATAATATTGATGTCATTGAGCAAAGGTAATAATACAATGAAGACATAACACGTATATAATGTATGACATCATTTGTGTATGAAGATTATCTAGTGTAGATTTTGCTGACACTGCATGTGAACAGTGGGACTGTACCTATTCTGGGGTCCCCTCCCTCTTGTCCTGAGTCAAAGGTGGCTTAACTATACATGAGATAAATGTAAATATGGGAAAATCTAAATGCAGAAAATACACTGTTGGACTCAGTAATTCAATAGATGAAAGCCACTTGACCTATACGAGCGATAGACTAATGGCTGTAACAAGTAGGCCAGATCAGTGATGCACATGTCTTAAACAGCCTTTGGCAGCCCACAAAAGTACTAGTGCAGTACGTTTCCCTTATAACATTATCACGGTGTTCATCATTAATTTTTCCTGCTATGGTTTCACACCAGATAATTTTAATAATACCTCATCCCTACAATATGAAGAGCACCCACATCACTGGTTGAGACCACCCAGAAGTATCGTCTTTCTGTGTAAGGGTTTAAGGATGAAGCAGACCACATATATATGTGGGCCCCTTTATGACCCCAACCGGTTGTGCAAGCCAGGTTTTGTAGAAGTAGACACATAGGAGCTCATTACGAGTTTGGCGGTCCTGTGACCGCCATGTTGGCAGTGACAGTCAGACTGCCAACAGGCGAGTGGAGAGGACCAGCAAATTATGACTTTGTCGGGGATGCCAAAAGAAAGCAGCCAAAGCACCGCCGGCACCGCCAGTGCAGTCAGACTCCTGTGGACGATTAGAGCCTCCAGCAGTCCGGTGTAGACCATGTTTCCATCAGACTCATTATGAGGTTGTGCACCTCCAATATTTCCACCGTGATCGGACCACCACGAAACTCAGGCAGAAACAAACTGTATAAAATGAGACACTCACATTCAGGACGCCATTCTCCTCCGGAGCTGCCATGGAATCACAACTAGACGTCATCCCGCAGCTCATGCTCACAGAAATACAACAGAATCCTAGCCGCCGACGACAACAGCAACCATAAGTACACACACTTACCTGTTCCATATGAATATTGGCACATTTTGAATATTCAGATAACATACGATAGGGAGGGGTGCAAGAGCCATTCTCACATGTAACAATACAGTGACACGCACACTCACATACCTCAACAATGACACCCACACATACACAGCACACACACTGCAGCCAGCACTCACACACACACACCACACATCAATAATACACAGTTACGCACAGCAACACATCACAGGCCCAACTTCACACAATCCCATAAAACATACCAATACATCACAACTACACAGCAACTGCACAATCATAAACACATTTTTAAGCACTCACAACCGACACTGACCAAGGACTCATCACACATACAACACAATCTACAACCAACTGGGAACAAACACACACAATTACATAGTCATGCAACTCAACAATCACATCACACACACAGCACATCATACTTATCATACCATGCACAATACATGCATACTCACACAGTCAAAGCACACAAAGCCTCACACTCCAAAAAAACATGTCAACACACACATGACACAATACCATGACAACAACATGTCAGCAACATACACATGCCCATCATACACCCTATCCCTTGGGGACAAAAGCACTGCACACACCCTCACAAACAATACAGGGAGCACAAGCACCACACACACACACAAACACTGGCACACAACCAATGTCAGCTAGGAACAACTCAAACCTAGGAAAGGAAAGGCAGGACAAAGATGTAACCAGAAAACCAACAACTGGTTAGTCAAAATATATTAATTCACAATATGAAATGGACAGGTGCAAGGCCATTGGCCAGTCCATATACACAATTAAATTGGCACCCAAGGAACAAAAACGTTTTTCTCCTGACTGCTAAGTAATCTCCACAGGTAGGGGCATCAAGGGGGCAGGCAGGCACCTCAGGGAGTCTTGGGGGGAGTTGGGGGAGGGGGGGCTTTGGGCGTAGGCTGGGGAGGGGGATTTGGGCTTAGGCTTTGGAGGAGGGGCTTTGACTTGGGGGAGGTTTGGGTCTTCTTGGGAGGGGTCGACTTCTTGGTGGGGGAATGGCATGGGTACTGACAGGGGGTAGGGGAGGCTTTGGAGGTGGAGGGGAAGTCCTTAGGGAGGGAAACTGATCTTTTAGGGGTGTCACAGGGGTGAGAGTAGGGAAAAGTTTAAACTCTGAGAGGAAAGCTTTTTTGGACACCCGGGGACGGTTATAACAAAAGGGTTTGGGTGTGGAGGGAGAGGGACTGGTTGTTAGAGGAGTTGGTGTGGATGTCTTGGGTGTGTATTTGAGAGAGGTATGCTTGTGGGTGGTGGGTGTCTGTTGGGTGGGTGAGTGAGGGAGTTTATGTGTCTTGGGCTGAGGGGTGGTGGAGGTGCTGGTGGATGCTTTGGTGGGTGGGTGGCTGTTGGGGTGGTGACTGCAGGTATGGTGGATGTGCTACATGTAGGCGTGTCTGTGGTGTCTGTGGGTGTGGTGACTGGGGTGGATGTCTGAGGGTCCGCTGTGGGTAGGAGAGGTGTGGCGGCTGGATCAGTGAATGTTGGGGTGGATGCATGCCTGCCTGTTTATGTACTTTGGCTCGGTCAGGGAAGGGGGAATTCGGATTGGGAAGAGTAAGGTGGAGGGGGGACCGTAGAAAAAGGGTGACTGGCTGCCATCAGTTTTGAGGCCAGAGCCCGGAAAGATCTCTGTAGGCCAGCCAGTGCACTGTGAATGCCCTCCAGGAACGCATTACTCTTCAATAATCAGGGTAGATGCTATAACATTTGAAGTTTCAAGTCCAGTGTTCTTGTACCATTGGAAATGGAGATTGGTTTTAGGACAATCAACAGGGTGTATCAGTGACACACAAGGGGAATCAATCCATAGAGTTTCACTTCCTGGCAGTGTTTAAAGTCTTGGCATCTGCTCCTCCTGGCTGTTTAGGTGGACATCCACGTTTGCGAGGGGTTCATCAGCTACAGAGGCAGGAGTGTCTGAGGCATGTCCTTCCCCTGGCAGTGCCTCCAATTCACTGGTTGCTGCAGATGTTGAAGGGGCAGATGTCACATTGCTAATGGTAGGGACCAGCTGTTGTGAACATAACCTATTCAGGGTGGGATTCATGTTTCTCAGCACTCCTGCAATTGCAGCCAAATGGGCATTTTGAGCCTCCCACTGCTGCATCACTTGCTGGTGGTTATCCCTCTGCAGCTGCTTGATCTCCCCATCATGGAAAGTACCTGGCCCATCACGACTTTGTATTTTTGGTAAGCTCTCAAGACTTGGGTGATGGTGTCCTGGCCAGTTGTATCCCTAGAAGCCTCCATTCTTGGGCCCACACCATCCCTCCCATATGCCCTACCCCCATGTGCCTGTGCCCCTGGTATTGTTTCCCACTCCCACTGGTGCCAGGTCCATCATTGTCTGGGTGTATGACTGGTGACTCAGGTACCAGCACTGGGGAGCACATAAGGGTTGACATTGTCCTTGGAACACAGGATTGAGGGTGAATGGTTGCCTGAGATGTTGAAGCAACAGGGCTAGGAAAAGTTGATATAGGCAGGGTTAGGCTGACAGTTGTTGACTGACCAGTTGTCCCAGATGGACCAGAGTCATCCTCAATTTCCACACACCCAGGGGTGTTTTCTCACTAAGGCCTTCATCCAGAGGGGAAGTGACTGTCTCTTGTGGCCTTTCCATTGTCACAATGGGTAGGTTACCTGTAGAAGTGGAATACACAGTTACTAAAAGTAAAGCAAAGTGACATCAAACATTGACATGCAATGTGCCATGCACACAAAGCCTATACTCGATCCCCTGATATGACACTGATACCTGCGTCCAAATCTGGGTTAGAGCTATATGGGAAACAGAGATTTTACATTTCATACACCTTGCTACAGGATGTTGGAGTATCTTGTTGATTAGATGTCTGTTCATTGACTCATATCTTGCCTGCGTAATGACTTTACAATTTAAAGCTATCTCCAAGTTAGGTGTATGGCATCATTTAGTCACCTAACAGCAGCTCAATGTACTATGGAAACAGAGCTGGCCAACAGTATAGGAGTAACCATTATACCTGGGCCCTCTGTATGGGTGTACTCCAAGTATATCCAGCTTCATATATGTGTATGCCCCCCAGGTGAGCAGATTACATAGGTTTAATGGAGATTAAAAGGCCAATTTAACAGGGAACACAGTTGTAGCTGTGTGTTGGATGGTGTTGTACTAGCAGATGTCCATTGCACTGCTCTCATTGCCATAGACTGTACAATTGTGGAGCACTCAGACGGGTTGAATTGTTTGTTAGGTTGACTCGCAAGGCAATTCTAATTGTAGTACACTGTTCTGGTTTTCTTAATGGTGGAACAGTGCCTGCTGGGAGTTGTAGTGCTATCAGTCCCTATACTACCTATGCCATACATAGACACTGGGGTTCCAGGTGAGTTTCGTTAACATGGCAGAGAGGGGTATTTGGACAGTTGGACACAGGGGTGGTAGTTGGTTGGCTGTTAAGATGTGAAAAGGTGATCAGTGATCATGCAAGACAAAAGTTTAGGGTGACATCATAGGTGTTGTGATTTACTCCACTCCACTCCCCCAGGTATTCCTGTCAAGCCCTCAGGATGCAGGATGTACAAGACCTTCTCCTCCCATGATGTGAAAGTAGGGGGAGGAGGTAGGGACCCACCGCCAGTCTTGAGGACCATCAGCCGGTGCCTGACAGCCATGGAACGCATCTTCCCTCTGAGATCAATCCACCTCTTCCTGATGTCCTCCCTTGTGAGTTAATAGTTGTCTATAGCATTCACCCTGTTAACTATTCTTTGCCATATCTCAATTTTTCTGGTGACAGATGTTTGCTGGATTTGTGCTCCAAATAGGTGTGGCCCTACTCTGATGACTTTGTTCACCACGACCCTCAATTCATCATCTGTGAAACGGGGATGTTTTTGTGGAATATGGTAGTGGTGGGGGAGATGGTATGGAAGTAAAAAAAATTGGGAAATGCAATTGGTGATGAAGTGTGGGTGCTGTGAGTGGATGACGAGTGGTTTTCAATGTGTGGGGTACTAATTGTTGTGTTGGGTTTGTTGTGCAGGTGTGTGATGTGTGCTATGCGAAGTGTGTAGGAGTGCCTAATATATGGATTGTGATATTTGAGCACAGCCTTTTTTGAGCTGTCTATGGTGTTTTGGTTGCAAAGGATTGTGCGGTGTGAAGGGGTGTGTTTTATAGTGCAATGTGCAGGTGTGTTGGATGTGTGGATGTGTGTCAGGTGTGGGATTTTCAAATTATCCAATGTGGTATGGTATATTACTGTGGTGACTGCTGGCCACCATGGTTCACAGTGCCATTGGTCTTCCACCATTAAAGAACCGCTATTGTGATTTGTGGGTCGTTATAGGTTTGGTATTTTTTGGCGGGCTGGTGGCCAGGCCTCCTTTTTCCTGCCTTCCAGAGTCCTGGCGTTGTTGGAAATTTGGCTGCATTTCGGAGGTCCTGGCTGTGTAACTCGTAATACGGCAGTCTGTATGACCGCCAACACAGCCGTCTTTTGACGGCCGCCACTGCAGTAGTTTTACCGTCAGACCGCCAAACTTGTAATGAGGCCCATACTGTTTCGTTCAGCTGTTCCTATAGTAGGGCTACCTTATCTTTCCTATTTGAATCTAAAAATCCAGCCATTAGTTCAAAAGATGTGGAATTATTTAAACAACTGTGTGGTTTATTTTGAAAAGCAGCTTACTGAGACAGGAGAAAGGGCCACTGATATGTAGACTCTGTACCAAGTGACTTCACACTAAGTGGGACGGATATGTCCAGACGTGAGTCCTGTGCACAATGTGTCACTGGAAGCAAGCTGAACCCAGCTGATGACCCCATAGCTAGGGCTAAATGGATCCTGGTTTGCTTGTGTTCATGCAGCTGGGTCCAAACTGAGGTGATATGGTGTGCAAAATAACAATGGATTGGGAGGCAACCCTGAGTATTTACAGTGGCTGAGATTAATGCAAGCATTCCATCCATCACTTTTTTAGTATACTTTAGTTTGTCACCCTAAGTGGGACGGGTATGCTCCGACCTGGGTTCCTTAAACACTGTGTCACTAGAACCAAGCTATACCCAGCTGATGAGCCCACAACAAGGACAAAACCGGTCCTGGATTGCTTTTGTTCCAGCTCAGAGGGGACCTGGCTTGGCAGTTGAGGCTGGACTGTTCTGATTTGAACAGGGTCAAGGCTGATTTGCATATAGCTGGGTCCAAACTGAGTTGACATGGTGTGTAAAATAATGATGGCTTGGGAGGCAGCCTGAATAATTACTAGTGGCTGAGATTAATTCAAGCATTCCATCCATTACTTTTTTCTCATATTCAATTTTAAAGCAAACACACCTAGTAGCATCAAAACGCCTACGAAGTCATATTGGACACAGTATATTGGACAAGAATCTAGGTACAATTTCAGGACAATGGCAATGGCTGGATGGTCAGGTAATTCTAGAGGGTCACACCATCTAAAACGTCTGTCTTGGGACTTTATTACTTTTCTCATTGTCAAAATCCTTCAGCAAGGTAGGGTGCTGAAGCTGTTGACGGTCTCTCAAAGTCTGTTATATCATCTTTGAGCTCCTACTGAAGCCTTCATTTTCAACACTGAAAGCTTATAGTGGGACAATGACAAACTTTGTAGCTGCTGATGACACTTTGCAACTTGGATGGGGTCTCAGTCTAGCTCCAGTTTTCCTTCTGCAGGGCAAGGCAAAAGACCTTATTAGAGGAGGGCTCCACAGACTTAGACAGTCATCTGAGACATAACCTCACATGTTGGGTGAGAAAGTCAAGAGTTGCATGAGTTGCCAATCTGTAGCTGGCTAGGTTGCGCTTTCCTTGGGGAGCTTTACTCCTTATCCTCAGCCTAAAAAAGTTAGAATAATGCCTTAGTTTCATTTTTTCATGATGCTGGGGTGTTTGGATGGAATATTGGAAAAAAACATATTTTGATATAAAAATATTGTGTCATGAATACCGGAGCATCAAAAATATCACCCACAGGAACATCAAAGGTAAACATTTCATTTTTAGTGTTGTTTTTAAGAATATTGTAAAAAAAATCGTTATAGAAAATATTATATGTAATATTGTTTGCAAGTGCAAATTAGGAGGTAATATGCTGTATTGTGTTTTATTGTCTGTTTATTTTTTTAGATTAGTATTTTTATTAAGCTACATTTTTTATATTTAGTTGTATTAAAATATACATATGTAAATAATAGTTACATTATTTCAGCAGAGGAATATTGGACTTTTAGGGGATAAAGATGGGGGTATTTTTTTAAAATGTATATTTTAAAATCAAAAGGACGTTAATACATTTGAAACTATGCAAATTTATAAATTAGAATGTTTAAAATAGTTTTATTTTAATATTTATGAAAAGTTCTTTTTTTATTAAGATGTATAATAATGGTGTGAGATTTTGTTAAAAAGTCATTAAACATAATTTTTGAAACAATCTTTAGAAAGATTTTATTTAAAAACTTTTGTAAAAAAGTTTCAATATTCTAGAAATGTGTTAATATTGTTTTAAAATTGTAATTTATTTTCAAAATATATTTTACATTTACAAAAATGTTTATATTTTTAAAATAAAGTTTGATTTTATGATTGCTAACTTTTAAATAATAGTTTATTTGTTATTTTATGGTTTTTAGTTTTGGAAAGGCTGATAAATATTTTCACAAATATTTTAATTTTTAAGAGTGATAAAATGATTTTGTTTTCAATTTAAGTATTTTAGTTTGAATATATAGGTTTCTAGTTTAGGTTAGTTTGTTTTTAGATTAAATTATATTTACTATTTTAGTAAAAATGTGTATGAGTAGGGCATATTACTTGTGTTTTGAAATTGTTTAATTTATATTAGTTTCATTTTTTTACCTTGTTTTACCTTGAACTGGATATTGCAAATTTCACCTCTTTAGCATCCAACACCTTTTTCAAATATCTTTAGATTGAAGTGGAAATCTGAATAGTTACCTTTTTAGTGTCTAACACCTTCCTCCAATGTGGTTTGGAGTGGGAATAGCAAATGTCACCCCTTTAGTTTCCAATGCATTCCCCATATTGGTTTAGATTGGAGTCGGAATAGTAAATTGTACACCATTAGTGTCCAATGCCTTCCCCAAATTGATTTAGATTGGAGTGGGAATAGTACATTTTACAACTTTAGTGTGCAACATTTCATTAAATTGGTATAGATAGGAGAGGGAATAGCAAATGTCACACCTTTATGGTTCAACACCTTCACCCATTATGACTGGACTAGAGTCGAAATAGTAAGTGTCTCCCCTTCAGTGTCCAATGCCATCCCTAAATTGGTTTAGATTGGAATGTGAATAGTAAATGTCACCTCTTTTGTGTTGAATGCCTTTCCCAGTGAGGATAACAATCTTTATCCCCTTAGTGCCCAATGTCTTCCTCAAATTGGCTTAGATTGAAGTAGGATTAGTACATTTTACCCTTCACAATAGTAGTACACAAACAGTTATGGTATACTTCACCACACTCTGTAGAGTTCCCATACACAGGTGCTTCACTTCCAGGGCTAGCCGTCCAGAAAAACACCCTAAAAGTTTCATATGTAACAACATGAGGGAGAAGCTTTCTTTCAACAGCAGTGCAATTAGTTATATACACAAAAAAGGAGGTCTAGTATCACCTACCAAATCAACACAAAGGTCCACATTACAAGTCTGGCGGTCAACAGACCGCTGGACTCGCGATGGCGGTAATGTTCGCCACCGTTTTGTCAGTCCTACCCCGCCAAATTAAGAGTTTTGCGGTCAGACCACCAAACGACCGCCATCTCAACTGGGAACAATGTTCCCAGTGGGCTGACGGTGGTGCAGGTTGTAATCAGCCTGAGCGGCGCTGCAGTTAGCATCGCCGTGCTGATTATGACCTGGTTCTCTGTCAGCCTTTTCATGGTGGTTTCACCAACATGAAAAGACTGGCGGAGAACAAGTGCAGGGGGCCACAGAGGGGCGAGTACCAGCTGGCAACAATGCTGCCACCACTTTCCCGCTGGGCTGATGGGCGGAAACCTTGGTTTCTACAGGTCAGCCCAGCCGGAAAGTCTTTTTAGGGCCAGCAGGGAGGTCGTCAGTAAGGCCACTGTCTGCCAAACTCGTACTCACATCCAAAATCTTTCACTTAATTGGATAAAAATGTCATGAACAGATATGGTTAAAATGTTTATTTTTTGTGTCTTGCGTTAATATTGGAACATGGACATTAACATAGCCAAAGCATTTTGTTCCTAAACATTGGGGTTTCTTCAGTGCATGAGTTACGACTGATATATGAAGTGTAGCCAAGTAGGTAGTTCAATGTAGTTTGTTCAGACCGCTGACAAGTTCTGTGAACAGGTCGCATGTAGCATGTGTTATGCCAATACTCAAGCAAGAAATAAGGAATTAACATTTTACCCAAATGTGTCCATGATATTTTGATCTAATTAAGTGAAAGATTTTGGACCTCATTTTGAGTTTGGTGGACGGGCAAGCCTGTCCGCCAAACTCCCGACAGGGTGGCCCCCACCATAGTGGTGACCAACCTGCTTGACCTATTAAGTATTTCCCGCTAGACTGACGGGCAGAAACCTCAGCCTAGAGGGAAACAGGCAACAGCATTGTCTCCAGCTCGTAATCAATGCACCAGCCCCCTGCACAGCAGACAGTGAACACTGCGATGGTGCTGGGCAGGGGCAGTGCAGGTGCCCCATGTTCCCTGCACCTATTCTCCACCAGCCTTTTCATGGCAGTACAACCTCCATAAAAAAGGCTGGCAGAGAACGAGGTTGTAATCAGCAGGGTGGGACTGCATGCCAGGCTGTCGGGATCATGGATCACGGCAGTGCTGGCGGTCTAAACAACAGGATCTCAATGTCCTGACCACCTCTGCGAGGCTGGTGGTCTTAAGACCGCCAACCTCGCAATGAGGTCCTTTGTGTTGATGTGGTGTGCTGTTGAAAGAGTGCATCTTCCTCCTGGTGTTACATAAGTAAATATGCCCCCTTTTGTGTCCAATATCTTCCTCAAATTGGTATAGATTTGAGTGGGAATAGTAAATGCCACCCCCCTTAGTGTCCAACACCTTTCCCCAATATGGTTGGTTTGGAGTGGGAATGGTAAATGTCACCTTTTTAGTGTCCAGTGCCTTCCTCAAATTAGTGTAAATTGAGGTGGGAATAGTAAATGTCACCTCTTTAGTGTCCAACACATTCACCAAATTGGTATAGTTTGGAAGGGGAATAGTAAATGTCACCCCTTTAGTGTCCAACATCTTCCCCCATTATGGCTGGATTCGAGTAGGAATGGTAGATGTCACCCCTTTAGTGTCCAATACCATCCTCAAATTGGTGTAGATTGGAGTGGAAATAGTACATCGCCCCTTTAGTATCCAATGACTTCACCAATTTGGTTCAGATTGGAGTGGAAATAGTACATGTCACCTCTTTAGTGTCCAACACCTTGCCCCAATATGGATGGATTCTAGTAGGAATAATAAATGTCGCACCTTTAGTGTCCAACCCCTTCACCAAACTAGTGTAGAATGAAGTGGAAATAGTGAATGTCGCCCCTTTCGTGTCCAACGCCTTCTTCAAATTGGTTTAGATTGGAGTGAGAACGGTAAATGTTACTCCTTTAGTGCCCAATGCCTCCCCCAAATTGGTTTAGATTGGAGTGGGAATAGTAATTGTCACCCCTTTATTGTTTAACACTTTTCATAAATGATTTATGTTGGAGTGTGAAAATGTAATTTTATATTTTATTTTGAAATAGTTTATTTCTTTTCTATTAGTATGTTGTAGAAATACTTTGTGTTATTTTATGAGTATTGTTGATCATTAGTAATACAATAAAGAATAGTTTTCTGTAAGCAATATTAATATTTATTACATTGTTTTGTATAGTAAAGACATGTCACACATTTTTCTCAATTTATTTCTGTTTTCAAAGTTTATTCATGGTATAGTCATTAATAAAAACATGTATATTATTTTTACATAGCATTATGTGTTGTACATTTTCAACCTTTATTTTCCATTGTTTAGCAGTTGTTTAACATTTGTTTAATACACATATTTTCTACATCATTTTAACATATATATTTATGTTTATATTAAATATTTGTATATAATCTATACTATTACTTAAATAATTGGATATATTCTATACTATTTTTTAAATTATACTTTATACATTGTTTACTTTTTATCACAACTTTTTTGTTTGTTTGACATGGTTCATATTTTTATCATTTTTAAAAAAAAAATCATACATTTATTCAACATTTCTGCAATATTTTCCATTAATTTCTAAGGGAAGATAGCCTTGTTTTAGTTTCATTAAGCTGCCCTTTTTTATTGCTTCCTGCTATTTTGTAATCTATTTGTATTGTTTTCAGTCTGTTTTCCCAGAACCAGGTTGCGGTAAGGTACTGCTGTTTGTTGGAACAGGCAAGTTCTTTTTTAAGGGTTTCTTAAGTGTTTTGAGGGTGGAGGGGTGTAGGCGGGAGCTCTAGAAGATAGTTATAGTGTTGATTGTGTTTTTTTGTACATTTAGATGTAATAGTGTTTATCACAAATGTGTGGTTTTGCATTTTTGTACACTATTTTAGTAATGTGTGTCTATGTTAAGTTAAATTAAGTTATGTTAGTTAAATGTTGATAATTAACTGTTATGTATATGTATTTTTAGTAGTGCAATGTGTTTTGCGGGTGGGTTTTTTATTTACTTTGCAGGTTTCTGTCTATGAACTTGTTAAATGAACATTGTGAGTTTACTTTTTTTTGGAGGAAATCAATTTTGGTTTCTCATAAACCATTGCTTTTTAATTAGTTATTCTTTCTTTCAGTTTTCCTGGACTGTTCTTTTTTTTTTAAACACTATTTTAGGTTTTTTTGGTTCCTACATAATTTGCATTGCTTTGAGGAATTTTACATTGGATTTCTTTTGTTTTTTAATTATTGTGGGCTATTTGGACATACATTTCTATTTTTACTGGATTACAATTTTTTTAGTATGTGGATAAAAAATATCTGCAACTACAGAACAGTAAGTTTTCTTTATTTACTTGTCTTTTGGTTGGAAAATGTCATTTTTTAATGTTTATGTAAAAATTATGTGATTGTTATGTAAAATTTCTTTGATTTATGTGCTGTAATTAATTTATGTGATGGACTAAGTTAGTTTTTACTTCCTTTGTCGGTGATGATAACTCTTAATTTTAAATAATTTATAAATATTTTTCTTATATCAATCTTTAATAAAATTGGATTTTTAATTCATTTTTGACTAATGTAATAAAATATTACATTTATTCTATTAAACATACAAGGCTTGGTACGTTGGGTATGAAATTGTCAGAGTTTTCGAGGTCTTTGGTAGGTTACTATTTATTTTAAAATATGATTTTGACTAACATTGCTAAGTAACTCCCTTGTTAGTTATGACAGATTTCTCTATTGTTAGTCATTGGTATTTTTGCTCTTTTTACAATTCATCTATAAATTTGTATAGTGTAGGTTGTGTTCTACCTAATGTGGATTTGAAGGCATTGTGACATCCTTCCACTGCGCTGTTTGGGTTGACTTCCTTTGCCATGGTGCTGCATAGACATTCCACCATGGTATTTGGAATTTTGGATGGTGTCTGTGTCCTGAGTTATACAATCTGCCAACCCAAGTGTCTTCAAAATAGTCCATTCCGTTGCTAAGTTTGTTTTTATTTTGTTTGTAGAAAGTGTTTTCTATTAGTAAATTGTAGTCGTTGGCTTCCTCTGGGACAGGGACTTAGGGCCTGATTACAACCTTGGTGGAGGGGATTACTGCATCACAAATGTGACGGATATCCTGCCTGCAGTATTGCAAGTTCCATTACATCCTATCAAACTTGTAATATGGCAGCGGGATATCCGTCACGTTTGTGACAATTAATCCCCGCCGCCAAGGTCGTAATAAGGCCCTTTAGCAAGTGCTATCTTTTTTCATTTCAAGGGCAGATTGGCTGTTTTTAGAATACCCTACATAGTGCAGATTTTTAGAGGTGCCTCCATTTACTTTGATTGAAATTATAGTAACAGACTTGTATGGCTGTGTGAGGGTACATTTTTAGGATGGTTTGAATCATGGCTTGCTCAAACTTTATGATTTTATGGGGGTAGTAAATATTTGTTTTGTGGTTTTTTTTATAGTTTAGTAGCACGTAGTAAGTGCTGCTTTGTTTATTTGGTAGTAAAGTATACATACAATGGATATTTGTGTTTTGATATTCACCATGTATAGTGTTTATCTGAGTGAATAGTTTGGGACACATTTTGAAGGTCCCATCCATCATGCACATTTCATTTTGTCTGAGTTTTATTAGGTTATCTGCTGTAGATAATATTAGGATTCATTTTCCGTTATGTAGGTTGTCGTGTAAAAGTAAAGGTTCCTCATTACGTGTCATTGTGTGTTCAGGTATGTGTATGTTTGGTATTTTCTTACGGCAGGTATGGGATCTTTTAGTTCATATAATTAAGCATTTTGAACGGAGGATAGGCGGTAATTGGCCTGTTTTGTGTTCGGGTACTGGGGTGGTATATCTTTAAGGATTTTGCTTGTGGATTCCTGAGAGCTAGTGCTTGCCTCTCCTATATCCTGCAATATCTCTCTTACTTCTATTTATGTTACATTTGGGGGTGGTTGTGCTATATTACATGAATCTCAACATCATCTTTTAAGGTTGCCTTCCAACAGCATGCATTAGAATAATATTGAGTACATTTCCAGTTTATAGTTGCTGTTGAGGCAGTTTCTTTGCTGTAGTGGCCCATGTTATTGAGTAACTGCTTTCCTTTCTGTGAAGAGATATACTATGCAGCTTGTATCATTGTAGCTGAAATTAGTGTAATAGCATAAACACTTAAAATATTTTCAAATTTATATATTTATTATTTACATTTAAATGGATGCAATGGCTTCCATTTTGTGTACTTACATGTATGTTGTGTATAGATGTTTCACACGATTTTGCATCAGTTCCGTTGGGGGTGTTCTTATGTAGAGCAGATGCTTTATTTTCTGTTCAATGAAAAAAAACATGTATTTTACTTTAAATGTTAATTTGCTGTAAGTTAGTAGATATTGAAGTCATTAGGTATATTTTTACTCACTATATGGGTGAGTTTATACTTTTGTATTCATTTGTACTTCTTTTGTCATATCTTTTTGCAGATTTTTGATAGTTGTTATTTTCAGGCAGTTTATCGCTGTTTCCAGACGGTTTTCTTTTAGGAAGTCTATGTAAAAAGATAGAAGTTGGCTAGTATTGTATTAATTTATTAATATATTAGTTATTTATTAATGATTTTTTTTCATGTATTGTTTTTAATTTAATAACAATTATTTTCTAGTGTAAATATAAGTTTCACTTACTTGGTTAGGTAGTTGAAATGTATATATTTTTTTGTAAAAGTTTGGTGAGCAAATCTAGCAGATTTATCCAGTGTTTGTTGCTTCTGAAGTAGTTAGTTGTTTAAATTAGTGTGCCTTGCGGATTTCATTGTTTGTTTGATTTTATCGGTTAAAGTTGTTAATAGTTATATTTCATTGATTGGTTTAGTTTTAGTTTGATTTTTTTAAATTTGTTTGGTCCTTCTATGGTAAGTGTACACTTTGGTGTTATTTTGATATTTAGTTTATAGTTTGCTACTTTGAATATAAGTTCATATATATGTATTAGTGTAAATATAAGTTTCACTTACTTGGTTAGGTAGTTGTTGAAATGTATATATTTTTTCTGTAATGGTTTGGTGAGAAAATCTAGCAGAATTTCCATATCATGCAGTGTTTGTTGTTTTTGAAGTAGTTAGTTGTTTAAATTAGTGTGCATTGTGAATTTAATTGTATGTTTGATTTTATTGTTGTTAATAGTTATATTTCATTGATTGGTTTAGTTATAGGGCCTAATTACGAGTGTGGTTATCCTTGGATCGCCGCACTCGAGGTGGCTGCCGGACCACCGCGGTTGTGGCAGCCCGACTGCCACATTACGAGGTTGGCTAGTAGCAAGGCCAACCTACCACCATCTCCGTTAGGATCAGAGATCCCAACAAGCTGACAGCAGTGCAGGTTGGAATCAGCTAGGGCGGCGCTAAAGTCAGCGCCACCCTAGCTGATTACAACCTGGTTCTCCTCCAGGCTTTTCATGCCAGTTTCACCACCATGGAAATGCTGGTAGAGAACAGGTGCAGGGGGCCACAGGGGGGCTGTCCAGCACCCTTGTAATGAGCCCTGTCTGCTGTGCAGAGCCTGCTCTGATGGGGCTGTAGGAAAGACTTGAGGGCTGTAGGACTACCTAGGAATTTGAAGTGTAAGTGGATCTGGCTACAGCTATCCTGGCCCATCCTGCACATAACCCACAAAAGCAGAGTCATGTAACCCAGGCTACTGGCAGAAAGGCACTGTGTATATGGACACAAAAATGTAAAATTTGTGAAAGTGGCATTTTCATATTTGTAACCTACAATCCAACTTTATCATAAAAGAGGATTTTAAAGTACAAATCAAAAGAGGCCAAGAATTAGTGTTCTACCTGTTCACAAAAAAAACATTAGCACTATTAAATGCAACCCATTGGAACCTGAGACTAGTCTTTTGTCACCCCAGACATATGGGAGCCGCATCCAGGAAGGGCTGGGGAGTGGGCCAGAAGTTGCTCCCCACACAAAGGCTGGCTTGGGGATAAAAGGTGCCACTCTCAGACCCCAAATGACATCACCTCTGGAACTGTGGAAAACTCAGAAGAAGGAATGCCTTGCTGCTGCAAGGAGAGCCCTGCTGTCCGCTGCCTGAGGAAGACTGGACCTGCTCCTTGAACCTGGGACCACCAGAGTGACTCCAAGGGCTAGATGGCTGGTCTCCTGTGTAAGCTACAGGGACACAACAAGGTCCAGAAACTGGCATTTTACCTGCCTGCTGGTGCTGTTCCCTTCTGTCCTCCTAGAGGTCCTGGACTCTTGGTGTGATGTCAAAGTTGTCTACTCTTACCAAAAACCAAAATCTGTGACTTGGTAAATGTTCAGTTTTCCAGAAAATCTGTCCTGAGTACCAATAGGAGACTGGGACATACCTGTAATCTGATCCAATGACAGTGCATCACCTGTGGGATTGACTTTGCCACAGTTCCCACTTTGTTTTTTCACACAGCAAGAAATCCCTTTGAGTGGGACCTCACAATGATGATATCAGGCCTTCGGAGGCCTCTTTGGGTACAGCCTGCTGCTACATCCCACTGGAGTATTTAAAACTCCTGAAAAATGTTCAAGTCCGAAGGTAGAAATCTTCATCTACCTTGAAGACAAGCAGCACCCCATCAACCCATAACAACCTTCTCAGGTAGGATTCTGGACTTCTCTCGTTCAGAGTTTTTCCCACCCGTATCACTGACTTCACTGAGATGTCATATTTGACGACTCATCGTCGGATACAGCCTGGTGCTTTGTCCCGTCATCACAGTCTTGCACAACCAGATACCCATAGTTGTCATCTTTGTTCTTTTATTAGCACTAGATCTCAGTAAAAACTCAAAAAATTCATATCTCCGGTTCCACTATTTGTATTTTTTTATTTTGGTGTAATTTTATTTATTAAAACATAATCTATTTTTCTCAATTGGTTTGAGATTTTTCATGTGTTGCGTTTCCTAAACTACTGTTGTTTGTCTGCTGCATAAATGCATTATATTGCTTTTAAGTCAGCCTGACATATTTTCTGCCAACCTACCAGAGGGTTAAGTTCAGCTTAATTTAGTGCCTTTTTTGTTGTCCACCCTGATAGGGATTGGGTTTAATATTTGAGTGGCGCTTTCACCAATCTCAACTAATAACACAATTTCTTACAGCAGAGAGGAGAATTTTCGACTTCCTGGGAGATGTGGTGCGTGCAAGCAGAGCAGTAAACATCCTTGTTAAAGCTCACACGTAAGCCTCTCGGAGCAGCATTCCTTATCTGTTTGCTAGGAACACCACAATTAAAATATAGAAACAGAGAGAGACGTTCTAGAAGTAGAGAGCAACATGATTGTTGTTCGGCTAATGTATGGGTCACCTTAAAAACTCAGTCAGGCACTGTTGGTGCCAAGGCAGCTCAGCCAGGATAGAAAGGAGGGGTTGATAAACAAACTTTGGTTCAATTTTTCCATGTAATAAAGCTTTGAAATACTATTACAATGTTGCATTTCTTTTTAATATATTGTTTATTCATTGTTTTCATTGCCTTGCATTGTCTGTTTTTGCAGTTACATCTATCCACATTGTTTGCACTAGATAAGGACATTGATTTAAATGAAGACTTAAAATATGTGACTTCTTGTCTGTGCCTATTCATGATGAATGGAGTTTTGTATCTCACTAATAACAAATAAACCTTTTGCCCAGAATGCACCATCATGAGGTAATGTGCAGTTGGTTTGTGGGTTAAGGTCTCCCAGGTTCCCTGTTGATAAATTGGTATATGAAACCTGAGCACTGCCAGGCAGAATTCACACCAAACCTCATTACTCTTTTTCAGCTCTTCCTCTTTCACCTTACTGTACACCTACCTGATGTCCAGCGGCATAACATTAGCCCCCACAGCCCCTGCAGTCCAGGGGCCCCCATCAGAACAGTACACTGAGCAAAGTGATAGGCAGTGGGCCAGAGAGGGCCCACCACCTATATGTTGCAGGTGGGCCCCCTCAAGTTTTGTTACACTACTGCCTGAGTCCTCAAGCCAGGATGACACAAACCCCTCACAACTACAGAAGCTCTGAGACCCCTTCTAAGCCACCTGTATAGAGATGTGTGTATACCCGATCTCTGATCTATGAACAGCTTTCCCTTCTATTGTGGACAGACACAAATTGGGTGAAATTATCTCTTGTCACTTTGAGTGCCATTTGGTATTTTAATATGAAGAGGAGTTTTTGCTAAACCACTTTGTAGTATCACCTTTACCTGCTTTTCCAAACAATGTGATCAGCATTGTCCTTTTGGCTTTAGAACTGGACGTATCCTTCTCTAGCAGGCCAGCACTTCATGCCTAATAAGGATGCTGTTCACAGTTGATGTTGGAAAGGTATCCATCTGAACTGGTGCAGTTCCAGCTGGCTTTAAACAATACGAAAAACACTTTTTAAAAGTTACTTTTCCATACCAGATACCAAAAATGTACTTTCACTATTGAAGTCATTTTTTGATCAACAGGTGGAACAGAACCCTCAGGAGTGAATTAGTTAATGTATGTAAGCTTCCTACATGGCAAATAAGTTTTCATTGCCATGTGTTATTTCAGGGGTTTTAAAACTGCCTAGCCAGAAAACAACAGTCCTCTCTGGAGCTATATAATTTGTTCATACATATTAGTGGTATAAATATATAATGCTGCCCACATTTACATTCCATAACACTGGCACTTTTTCGGAGACTTATCTAGTTCTTACTGAAAAATTGAATGTACCACTTTTACAGTATATGCTTTTGGAGTCATGCTGTAGCACTAACCAACAGTATCATAACACACATGCCTTAAATCAGCCAACAGGAAAATACTGGGAGGGCCACTATAAAAAATTACAATCCTTACACACTCCTTGTTAAACAGGGTGATCTAGACGATGCTCCTGTGATGCCTTTTCTACCTGTTTGTGACTTCCAATTAAAGTAAACATTTCAACACTACACATCTGCACCATAGAAAGCACAAAAGAATCTGGTGTCTTGTAGGATTCTAAGGAATGCAAACTACTGTAGTGGGATAGAGAGCACTGTGAACATGTGAATGGAAACTGCAAACATCGACTAGCAATAGAATATGCTCAACTTTCAACCTGTTCTGAGAAAACTGATTTTTGCATCATAGTCTAGTCTCTAGATTTGGTGCTTTCCAGTGCCCTCTTATCCCGCCCTCGCCCCTCCAAGCCTACTGTGCTTAATGCAGCAGTATCCAGAACATTAATGTGTGATCATCAAAGGCTTTAGCACATTTCCATGTTTAAAAGAAACCTCGCTAAATTCCTTTTCACATTTTGTTTCACCTTTATATTTTCTGAACTGCTTTTAAAGTGCCTGTCTTGAAAAAATACTCCAGGTCTCCATTGACTTCATTTGCACAGTCGTAATGTCTTGAGATATACCTTTCTAAAAATTAATTGAGTGAAATTTCCTCATCAGACTTTTTTGACGGTTCAACCCTACATATTAAACTCTTGTGAATGTGCATGTGCTTTCCGCACATTGAGGGCCTTATTACAAGTCTGGTGATCTTGCGACTGCCAAACTCATGGATGCAGTCGGACCTCTGCACTCCTGGCGGTCCGACCAGCAGAATACAATCCTGGCAGGTGGATTGCCATCACCGCCGGGATCATGGATTCCGCTGGGGTGGCGGCGGTCAGAGTTGTGGCTAGACATGGCAGTGCCCACGGCGGCACCGCCGCGCTGATCACAAGTCCACTTTCCACCAGGATTTTCATGGTGGGGCTCCCGCCATGAAAAGGCTGGCAGAGCCAGTTCTGGGGACCACAGGAGGGGCATGGGAAGTTCAGGGCAAGGGCCCCCCTGCCAGCACCCTCTGAACATTCTGAGGGAGCTGTTGTGTGACAGCATTGGCCTCGGCTCCCTCAAAGGAGCCGAAGCCAATGCCGATGCATTGGTTCCACCTGGCTGACCAGCAGAAACGTTGTAAAACCATATTTCTGCCAGTCAGCATGGTGGAAACATTAAGCACAACTGGGGGGAGGCTTCAGGCTTGTCAGCAGCCTCCTCCCCGCCAAAGTCATAATGAGGCCCTTAGTATTTTTGATCACATTTTTATGGTCGCGCTACAGACAGCTCCAGCTTCTTTCAGATGCAGCATTGTATACAGTAATCCATAGAGCCAATCCTCGTTCAGGATTAGTGACAATCACAGCTGCCTTGCTCTTGTTTGTTGCTTTCTTCCCTCTCTGTGTTTGACCTGCCCACAGGAGCTTTTTGGTTTTGGCATCAGTATATGAACCATTTCATCATGTTACGAACATTGCACTGGAGCTAAGAAAACAAAGCCACATGAAAACATCGCAGGTTTGCTGCATTTCAATGCCATCTATTGTTGACTAGAAAAACTGTGGCAGAAATAGTTTCCAAAGTAGTCCAGTGTGCAATGTCTAGAAGCTAACAAACACTATGGATTCGATTTCTACTCAGGAATGTTCTGTAATGTTGAGTAGTCAGAACATTCTAGGACCTCTTTATTCTGACTGTCTTGGGGGTGATCTTGAGCTTCAAGTAAGTAAATTTACTATGTCCATTTTGCTGAATGTGCATAAGAAAATGAGTGAAATGCAATTTGTTAGCACCAGCATAAGAAATATCATCTTATGCTGCATGATGCAGGTTGGAATTTCATGAGAAATGAATACTGTCATTGTTTCCTTTATTTGTAACCCTATAGGTGATCATTGCAACTGGCCTATCATACGCCTTTGATTTTAAGGAACGATATGGTGTTGATGTAGTTGGCACAATAATAAAAGGGTAAGTCTTTAGTCTTTATTTTCTGAGGAGTGCCTTTTTCTTGATTGTACACAGAGAATATTATAACTTTGTTTGAAACATGCATTTGGGTATTTATTTCCAGAAAAAATATTTAAGGATGGTTAGCCTCTTTCTAATTATTATGGAAACGCAGTGTCAATTTTATGCTGGGAAAATTACTAAGCCATTACAATGAAAAAAGTAGTTATTTGGTAATTATGTGTAGTGATAACAGTCTAATAAATAATAAAAATAAGTAAAAACAGCAATAACATAAGGTTAGAGAGGTAAGGATATATAGCCAATTACCTAAAACCTGAATTAACAGCAAATCAAACCTTCTTTACAAATTACAAAAGGCCACATATTTTTAGGTCTCACCCACAGACAGCTTCAGCTGTCTACTGGTGGATGGCTTATTGTGTACTTTATGTACAATACTAACACTTCCAGTGGGCTTTGTATCATCGCACTGCCTATCATTGGTTGGTATATTTGTCAGTCCCATATGCTTGCTTGTTATTCAATTACTTCCATTTCTTGTCAATCAATCAATCAAAAAAATTTATAGAGCGCGCTACTCACCCGTGAGGGTCTCAAGGCGCTGGGGGGGGAGTCAGGCAGGGCAGGGAGGGTCACTGTTTGAACAACCATGTCTTGAGGTTCTTTCTGAAGAGCAGGAGGTCTTTGGTTTTGCGAAGGTTGGTGGGGAGGGAGTTCCAGGTTTTGGGGGCGAGGTAGGAGAAGGACCTGCCTCCTGTGGTGGTGCGTTGGATGCGGGGACTGTGGCTAGGGCGAGGTCGGATGATCGGAAGTTGTGTGTGGGAGTGTGAAAGTTCACTCTTTCATTGAGGTAGGTTGGGACGGTGTTGTGGAGGGATTTGTGTGCGTGGATGAGGATCTTGAATGTGATTCTCTTGTATATGGGGAGCCAGTGAAGGGATTTGAGGTGTGGTGAGATTCGTTCGTGACGGGGTAGGCCAAGGACGAGGCGTGCGGCTGTGTTCTGGATTCTCTGGAGTTTGCGTTTGAGTTTGAGTGTGGTGCCGGCGTAGAGGGCGTTACTGTAGTCAAGTCTGCTGCTGATGACTGCGTGGGTGACTGTCTTCCTGGTCTCTGGGGGAATTCATTTGAAGGATTTTTTTAGAGTGCGGAGTGTGTGGAAGCAGGAGGAGGTTAAAGCATTGATTTGCTGTGTCATGGAGAGGGAGAGGTCCAGGATGATGCCGAGGTTGCGTTCGTGGTTTGTGGGGGTGGTTGCGGGGCCTAGGGCGGTGGGCCACCAGGAGTCGTCCCATGTGGTTTTGTTGGGGCCGAAGATAATGATCTTGGTTTTGTTGGAGTTGAGCTTGAGGCGGTTAGTGGTCATCCAGTTAGCAGTGTCGAGGAGAGCAGCGTGTAGGTTGGTTTTGGCGGTGGTAGGGTTGCTGGTGAGGGAGAGGATGAGTTGGGTGTCATCTGCGTATGATAGGATAGTGATTCCGTGTGCTCGGAGGATGTTGGCTAGGGGGATCATGTAGATGTTGAAGAGTGTGGGGCTTAGGGAGGACCCTTGGGGGACTGCGCAGGTGATCTTGATAGTGTTGGAGTGGAAGGGTGGAAGGCAGATTCTCTGGGTCTGGTCGGTGAGGAAGGAGTTGATCCAGCCTAAGGCTTTGTGGCGACGTGTGCGGAGTATGTGTTGGCAGACGGTGTCAAAGGCTGTGGAGAGGTCTAGGAGGATGAGTGTGACGATCTCGCTCTTATCGACTTTGGTCCTGATGTCGTCAGTGCAAGCGATGAGGGCGGTTTCCATGCTGTGGTTCTTGCTGAACCCGGATTGTGAGGGGTCAAGAGTGTTGGTTGCTTCGAGGAAGTGGGATAGGCGGGCGTTGACAAATTTCTCGGCAACCTTGGCGGGGAAATGGAGGAGGGAGATGGGGCGGTAGTTGGAGAGGATCTCCGGGTCGGCTTGTTTTTTTTTTTAGGAGAGCAGTGATTTCCGCATGCTTCCAGGGGTCTGGGTAGGTGGCGGAGTCGAAAGAGGTGATTATGTTGCGAAGTATGGGGTCCTGTTTTTGTCCATCCCCTGGACAATAACTTGTATAGTATCCATTTGATTGGATGAATTCTATCCTTCCTTAGCTTACATTCATGAAACTTTTGCTTCTAGTACTCCAAGGAAGTATGTGTGTTTTCTTGTTCTCACCCGTGCTCTCTTTGATTCTCTTCCATGCCCAATCCTGTCTGTTTCTTCCCTCACCAACCCACTGAGTTTTTGTAATAAACACCCCTTCATTATTACCTACCCCATTTGGTGGTGTTGATATGTTTCTCCAACCCATCTCTGGATCTGTGTCTCTCCACGGCCAATCCTTAAGTTTTATTTTAAAGTTTCAATTTTCTTAATGTTTTAGGAGGACTTGCCAGTTGAAATTTACTATCAGCCCTCTTGTTTCTGTAAATATACTTTCACACACCCTTTAGTTTATTTTTTAAACTTACCGCTCAAAGACAAGTGACCACCATCTTTCTAACTGTAAATTTAAAAAAACAAATGTCCAGTGCTTCATGATGTATGCAATGGTGTCTTACAAATGGCCACCGCTTCATGACATATGCGGCAGTCATACATTCATATTTTAATATATATGTATCCATGTGTATGTGAGTGCACATGCAGATTCTGGCCACATAAATATGTAGTCAGAATAGCTCCATATATATCATAACATTTTAACTTAACACTCCATCATTTTTTTCACCAACAGTGGGGCATTCTTCATGAGAAAAATAACTCCCTCCCTTTACGCGAAGAAACTCTAAATGTGGCAGGGTGACCGATCCCCTAACAGATCACTTAAGAGACATAGGCACAAAGAAGAACCTAGCTAGTACAAGACACTAAATGGCACTTCTTGAATAAGTAGTATATGTGGCGTCTTCCCCAGCCCTGAAACATGAATATGTATTATGCCACACGAGAGCTGCGATCAAACGTTACTTTATTCCTCAGCATATACTAATGTAATGTGCATTATATCATACGTTCAGTGAACCACACCTTAAAACCTCTCCATCCATTACATACCTCCTGTGCAGAGTCCACCCGGAACCACAAGGATTCTAGTGTGCATAACATCAAGATGCTCCAGTGTAGGCTCGCACACTATGACTCTGTTAGTGTTGAACTTGAGACAGACAAAATGATCTGGCATTATTGCTGGGGAAAAAGAGCTCATACAGTCAATCATGAAAGACATGGCAAGTTTTGGGACAACAGGTTCTTGCATTCAAGCAAGTGTTTTCTGAGAGGAGGAGTGTTCAAAACAAGCATTAAGATGTAAAGATATTTGATAGCAGATTTGAATGGGCAAAGGTAAGGGGGACGAGAAAAGATTTGCAGTGGTGAGAAAACAGATAACTGAAGAGAGCTTTGCAGTAAAGGGCAAGGTTCAGTGTATAATGTGGAGGCTAAATGATACACAGGGATGAGTGAAGAGCCTGATTAAGGGTTCATCAGTTAGGGTCCGGCTTAGAGTTTGTCGGTCAGGTTACTCCATCACAAACGTGACGGATCTCCCATCCACGTTATTACAAGTGGCATAGGCTATACTGCAATCTAAATCAGGCCCTTAGTGTAGTAAGCAATTTGGGGGAAAGATAGACATGGCTGCCCACACTGTGACGCATAATTGGCAGCACATGAAAAATGTAATGTGTTAAATTGCTAAATTATGCCAAAAGTGTACCCAAATGATCAGAAAAAGACAAAAAGAAGAAAGTGCACATTTCAATGAAATCCACAGATCTTAACACTATCTGTATGATGCTAGACCTCAATGAAGAACCAAGAACTATTAAAAGGGAACATTCTAGGATAAATGTTCTTACCTTGAATAACAGCTATCATGTGTTTATATTGCAAAGTCTACCATACTTTTTGTTACTTTGTGGTGCTGGAAATAACAGTTGCTGTGATTATCCAGCTCAGGGGTAACATGTTATCGACAATGAAAGGCAGAGTCAACCATGTGGGACTCATTCATGTGACCCCTAGTTTACACATATGTTTCAGCACTGACCATTCCGAAGTTGACCTCCAGGGATATCAGTGTTAGGAGTATACAGACGAGAGATATACAGGGCCTTAGGGTGTTAATAACTTCTACAAATTGTGGTTTCTAATTGTCCATTTAGCCATGCTGCTACAATAAATGTTAGATCACGATAAAAACAAAAGTTCTCTACTCATCTTCTTTTCTTTTGCCCATGTTCATGTCATAATTTGTGGTCACCTGATTGTTTTCGGTGCGGTATATTTGTGAGTAATTTACACATGTAGCTTTACTCTTACACTTTCGAGTAGCTTTACTACTTTTAGCTGTTCTCAAAATTTCGAATATAAAGTACTCAAAAGTGTAGACTTGCATGTCCCAATACCCTGGAAAAGGGAGTGGAGTCAGATCTATGATTGTAAGTTGCTGCTTTTTTTTTTTTTAACAGTAGCAGTCTGGCACCACAGAAGGCCAGCCACTAGTCCTACAACCCTCGATAGAAAATAATGGAGGCAGGGACTTAATTGTAAACCACATAGGAAATAATGCTAATTTAAATTAAAGCATTTAAAATAGATAGAAATGTAAATAAATATAATGTATTGGTAACAAATATATAAAAATAGTACATAGCTTTTATTTAATTCTAAAATATTTAGATTTTAAAAATTAATGTAACAAAACATATTAAAATATAATTAAAATACTTTAATTCTATACATCACTTTTAGTGATGGTTAATGCATGAAATATTTTTTTTACCTTATTTGGGATTTTTTTTTTAAATTGAATCCTAAAACCTTTCCAAAATCAAATTTGCTTTTCTTTGCATAAGGCATGAAATTACATTACAGGCAAAAGTAGGCCTGAGCGATAAACTCTGGATTGCCAGCGGAGTTAGCAGAGTTTTTGCCACTCCGTATTACGCATGTAACGCAAAGTTCTGGCCAAATTTTGCTGACCACCACATGGCGGACTTTTTCCTTATGCATGACTCGCCAATGGTAAGATGGCAAGCACGACCGAGAATTGGCATCCCCTAGCATGGTTTTCGTACACAAAGAGTGCATCCAGCGTGATTTTCCCAATGTGGGTGGTTGTGACCGTTCATGTTGGGAAAGCTGCAGCTTGAGTAGATAATCTACACGAGTGGCAGCAAAGCCCATTCAAGTGGCATTGACCTCTGACGTGCCGCTTGGTGCCATTCATGCTGATTTCTCAGCACAGACGAAGACCCCGGGGCTGAAAATCAGCACAACATGCCAATTTCCATCCGCTCACGGAACTCAGTAGAATCTTGAGGAGTTTTTATGTAACTCCACTGCGAGTTGTGTCCAAGCCTAATCAAGAGGTATTAGCCATCTGTGATGCTCTGATATCAATCATTGAACAGGCAGAACAGGCAACTATCGAGGGTAGACAAAGATATAATACTATATCCGCTTATTCATGCAGGAAAATGTTATCTCCAAATAATGCCTTGAGATTGAAGAAGAACATTATGTTTGACATTTCTCATGACTTCATATCTTACCACCCATTTCATGCATTCATCACTTCCCAGGCCCCATGAACCAGCCATGACCTTGGGGACACTGATGTAGGCAACATGGAGTGAAGAATAACCTCTCACCACACATCAGACAGTGGTAACAGAGATGTGCTGTCTTTGATTCGCACAACACAAGGTCAAGGGTACTCACCACTAGCAGTGAGTTCTACTTAAATCCAGCTCTGAGTTGTAACAATATCAGTAGTTGATGCAGCATTTCAAGTAGCATTAATAATACACCGTATTTTTCATGTGGTAGCAATACTACTAGCAGCTGAAAAGCTACTTTTAGCAGGTATTTACCACAGTAGTGGTAGTATAACAAGCAGCAAGAGCTATAGTATTGGTATCAATAGTTGCAAAAACAGTAGCAGGTCCAGAAATAACTTTGTGCACTTCTAGTATCAGTAGGACCTGGAGAAGATGTACCAGAAATAGTAATAAAAGAAGTATTGTATGTAGTACTGTGAACAGTATTATTATTTGTGGTATAATATGTATGATGCCGAAGACAGCATTGGTAGTAGTAGTAATATTAGTAAAGTTATGAGGGTCTCTTAAGGACTTGCTTGTTGTAGTATTGGCTAAGGATGTTGTGAAAACATTCCCTCTTACTCTTGGTATTGCCAATGTTTTTTTTTATTAAAAGTGGATGAAATGGAACTTTATGAAACTGAGTCTATGTAGAGGGTCCCATGAGTTATTTTAACTTTTAGTCTTGAGAGAGTACATTAAACCGAGTTCATGATTTGGTAATACATGCACAGGTCTGTGTTGTCACCTGCAGGTCAATGCTTTGAATCCAGGCAGGACAAATGGATTTTCTCTTGATGTATTTAGGAATAAATGTTATTATTACCCAGTGTAGACCCTTGTAAGAACTGAAGAAAAATAAAGGGCAAGTTGTTTGTAGGTCAGTTCAAATGTGTGATCCACATGATAGCCACAGATCTCTAGAATAGGAGCAATACCTCAAAAAGAGTCATTAAACTGTTGTTAGAAATGGGGTTTCTGGTTGGCTAGGGTATGCACCTAAACCAGGCAGTACCCACCACTCTAGTCAGGGCAAGTAAGTTACACACCCAAGATAACCTGCGCTCACCCCCTGGTAGACTGGTGAAGAGCAGTTGGGCTTATACTTAGAAGCAATGTGTAAAGTATTTGGGTTCTCATGGACATTCCTCCGGGAGAGGTACAAGTCCGGTGATGACAGGTGCAGTGGCGTTGTCCTCCTGAGTGCTGCTCGTGCTCTGTGCTCTCTGTGCACTTCTACTCCTGCTGGTGATGGCCTTGGCTGCACTGACTGAATTTAAAGTGCTTTCATTCTTCATCCGCCCAGCTGATTGTGGGCCGAAGAGGACCTTGAGGAAGGCGAGTGGAGGGGCGGGGCTCCCAGACCAAGCGCGTAAAGCGCACAGCCGCCTCCCGCTGCCCGGGACATTCTTCATCCACCCAGCTGATTGTGGGCCGAACAGGACCTTGAGGAAGGCGAGTGGATGGGCGGGGCTCCCCAGACCAAGCGCGTAAAGCGCACAGCTGCCTCCCGCTGCCCGGGACATTCTTCATCCGCCCAGCTGATTGTGCGCCGCACAGGACTTTGAGGAAGGCGAGTGGAGGGGTGGGGCTCCCCAGACCAAGCGCATAAAGCGCACAGCCACCTCCCGCTGCCCGGGACATTCTTCATCCGCCCAGCTGATTGTGGGCCGAACAGGACCTTGAAGAAGGCGAGTGGTGGGGCGGGGCGGGGCTCCGGAGACCAAGCACGTAAAGCACACAGCCGCTTCGCGCTGCTCGGACATTCTTCATCCGCCCAGCTGATTGTGGGCCGAACAGGACCTTGAGGAAGGTGAGTGGAGGGGCGGGGCTCCCTAGAACAAGCGCGTAAAGCGCACAGCCGCCTCCTGCTGCGCGAGACGCGGGCACGCAGGGCTAAGCCCGGGCCAAGGGCGGGCCCATCCTGTGCCCATCGGGGACCGGAGGAGGCCGGGACCCCCCCCTTACTCCCACAGTTAAAGAGATCTGCTCCATTGTTATCCACGACATTTATGAGGTCCTAGATCCATTTTCACATTGAAGTACAACATATGGTTATTATCCCAACGTGGTCAGTACTGCTCAGTTCCTACAGTCGCTATTAACAACAGGCTGCTCCTTCAAGTCCCCTAACTTTGGTGGGACCGAGTCCCAGGCTTCACTACTGCTGTTTTTATTAGGGGGCAACTATCTGAGCTGCTGCTTGCTGACGAGTGGGACGCCTGCTATCGCCCAGAGGAGGCCAGGTAGGGCCTAATATTCCAGCCACAGGACAACCAACATACAAGTAAGGGAATCTCTTTCTTTTTTCCACTTTGTATTTACTAACTTTGTGATCACTTGCTCATTATGGGGAAAAGAAAGGCTGTTGATATACCTGTGCAAACCAAGGGGACTAAAATAGCGAAAAACGCTCATGTAGATCTCTGAACCCGGGACCCCTTAGCAGGTCAAATCCACTTGACGAAATAGACCTTCTAGTCGAAGAAGTCGAGTCTATATTAGGTACACAATCAATGGGGGTAAACCCCTCGAAGAAAGGACCTCCTAAGGATAGGAAAATCCCAGAAATATTTAATAAGAAGGTGAAGAGGCACCCCTCGGATGTCATAACAGAGGTTGATGGAAATGGGGGCCTGCATACTTGTAGGAAACTTACTACAAGTTATACACGTAGTACGATAAGTCTCCTAGTATCTCAGAAGCATTCCCCACCTGTGCCGCATACACAACCCTTCCTTCCTCTAAGCCCGGTGATTAAGGTGGTCCCAAGCTTATTGTGCACCAACCGTTTTGAACCACTGTCAGAAAAAGAGGAAGTGCCCGCGCCCATGAGTGCACCCAAGACCTCAGCTGGAATAGCTAAACCCAGTGCCACCTCACTAAATTCCCAGCTTGACCTGGAAGGTGCTGAGTCATCAGCCAGCAGAGGCAACCTGGCTACAGTTCTACAGAGAGTGGATGAAGTCAAGGGGTTGGTCCTAGTATTAACTGATCTCATGAAGGGAAATCTTGTCCATCATCGTGATTGCAATAGTATATGTCAAGGGGCTCACGGGGAGGCCAGGGGAAGCGAAGTATTTTCCTCTATTGATCCAACTATGGGGGCCGGGACAAGGGGAACCTTCGATCTCCCTAATAGTGGGTGATTAATTACATCAGGGAGTGAAGACCACCACTTCAACTATACTAAAGTTAATCAGAGACATAAAAGGATGTCTGAAAGTGCACTCAGATGCAGAGACGCCGAAGAAATTGGGCAAGTAATTTTGACCATCATAACGATGATAAAGTTAGAGGTAGGGTTAGAGAATCTGCCCCCCCGAAAATTGACCATGAGGACAGTTTTTCCTCCATCAGGCCATCCAAAACCTTTCATCAAAATAAACTCCCTCCCCGTAATGACATTGGAAATACGGCTAACAAGGAACAGGATCTGGGCATGTGCCGTGGATTAAATAAAATCGATTTGACTGATGTTCCAAAACTGCCGCCAGGGTCGGTTGAGAACCAAGTCTCCTTGACCAATAAAGTGATACATTGGATACGCTCCCGACGAAATTGCCTCTCCGTTATTCGCTCTGACATATTATCAGCTGAGAGAAGTAGCATCCCAGGAACCAATTCCGATATAATCACTATTCACTTTGAAGATAAGACCCTGGTGACTCAACTAATGGACTTTGATTCCCGTACCTGTTCGAAAAGTGTGATAACTAGGGGGAGGATAAGACTCACACTGGACCCATTTAATTCTAGACCAGATGTGGGTTCAGACGGCTTAATTAGTTCTCATGGAAGTGCCTTACCTATGGCAGTTACTAACCTCCGTCTGATTCCCAACCCTGTATGACTGGTTATTGAACCAGCGGAACATATGGTGACCTGTTCCAAGGTCCAACACTTAAAGGGGAGGGACAGGGTATTACCATTAGATACCTGCAGCAATGATTTGGCCTTGATGGATACAGGTCGTTTAACCCCGGTGATCAACCCAGATAAATGTACGTTGGAACTGATGTCCTGGAACATTGCAGGTTTGGCCAGGAAATTGGATGATACAGAATGGGCTTTTTTTAATCAAAGATATAGACATCTGCCTGTTTCAGGAAACCTGGGTAGAGGACGTTATTAACATAGATGGATTCCTTTCATTCAGCGTTCCCGCCCTACCTCCAGTGAAGGGGTTGGGCCGGCAAAGCAAAAAACAAACGCTGTGGGATAGCGTAACTGGATGGACGGAATGCGGAACCAATCAAACATTCACCCCCAGTCACAGATCTGGGTTTAATCCATCCATTATTTTGCTCACCATGCCACCCCAGTTTGAACCCAGCCATATGCAAATCAGTCTTGACCCTGTTCCTCATGGGAACAGTCCAGCCCGAACTGCCAGGCCAGGTTCTCCCTGGACCGGAAGCAAGCATCCTGGGACCGGTTTCGGGGTTTCACCCCTCATCAGCCAGGCTAGCTTGAATCCAGTGGCACAGTGAGCCCGGGACCCACGTCTGGGCATACCCGGCGCACTTAGGGCGGGAAAAGCAAAGCAAAACACAAACGCTGTGGGATAGCGTAACTGGATGGACGGAATGCGGAACCAATCAAACATTCACCCCCAGTCACAGATCTGGGTTTAATCCATCCATTATTTTGCTCACCATGCCACCCCAGTTTGAACCCAGCCATATGCAAATCAGTCTTGACCCTGTTCCTCATGGGAACAGTCCAGCCCGAACTGCAAGGCCAGGTTCTCCTTGGACCGGAAACAAGCATCCTGGGACCGGTTTCGGGGTTTCACCCCTCATCAACGAGGCTAGCTTGAATCCAGTGGCACTGTGAGCCCGGGACCCACGTCTGGGCATACCCGGCGCACTTAAGGCGGGAAAAGCAAAGCAAAACACAAACGCTGTGGGATAGCGTAACTGGATGGACGGAATGCGGAACCAATCAAACATTCACCCCCAGTCACAGATCTGGGTTTAATCCATCCATTATTTTGTTCACCATGCCACCCCAGTTTGAACCCAGCCATATGCAAATCAGTCTTGACCCTGTTCCTCATGGGAACAGTCCAGCCCGAACTGCCAGGCCAGGTTCTCCCTGGACCAGAAACAAGCATCCTGGGACCGGTTTCGGGGTTTCACCCCTCATCAGCCAGGCTAGCTTGAATCCAGTGGCACAGTGAGCCCGGGACCCACGTCTGGGCATACCCGGCGCACTTAGGGTGGGAAAAGCAAAGCAAAACACAAACGCTGTGGGATAGCGTAACTGGATGGACGGAATGCGGAACCAATCAAAGATTCACCCCCAGTCACAGATCTGGTTGGGTTGGGCCGGGCCAGAGGTGGGCTGTTACTGCTTTTAAACAAGAATTTGCAGTGTGATTATAAGCATTTGAAAATTGATTCTGTTGATATAAAGGTTATACGCATTACGTTTAAACAGGGTTTATCAATTGTTCTTGTCAATGTTTATATAAGATCACTTTCACGTAGTTCTGAGTCCCACACTCTGGCTATATTGTCTGAATTTGTAGAAAGTCTCCACCCTTCGACTATTTTAATCATAGCTGGTGATATGAATTGTACATTCGAACCCTCTACTCTACTTAGCGGCCTAACTGACTAAGAAGATGAACTGTGGGGGATCCCACAGTTATCTACCACTCGGCCCTGCAGACGTTCTCGTGTGGCCATGCAACTAGCCACATTATGTTTAAAACATGGCCTCAGGGCTTGCAAAGGTAGAACATTATCTGATCTGAACATAGCACCAACATTTAAAAGGGGTATGTCCACAAGCACTATAGATTATTTTTTGGTAGATGTTAGGCTGTGGCCTTACTTGGAAGACATGAGAGTAGAAGTAAGATGCAACAGTGATCACTTCCCTTTGCTTCTTACCCTGTTTGGGGGAATGTTTAGGAGAACACTAAATAATCATGTCACAATGGTTCCACCACCACGTTGGAATAACCATTTCACCAAAGTTACCTGGCCCAAAGTGATGTCCAATCCCTACTTGATTAGGGCAATATATCAAACCTTTCTAGACAACTTGGCTGAGTATGAAGACCAGGCTGTGGAAAATATTCAGATCCTTAAAATACATGACAGCCTGGCCATTCAGCTGCAGAGCTTTTTCTATAAAGTGGGCCAGCTAAGGCCTTGAGAAGGGAAAAGGGCCCGCAAGGGATAGTTTGATGAGATCTGCTCCAGGGCAAAGTCTGGGCTAAAATCAGCAGTAATGTCTGGTTCACAGGAGGAGATTAAACAAGCCAGGTGCACACACAAAGGAACCTTAACCAATGCGAAAAAGCGCCGGGAGGATTCCCTGTGGCAGGAACTATTAGTTGCCTCCAGAGTGAAGAACAACAAGCTCTTCTGTGAACTTTTGTCTAAAAGAGAAAATGGAGGCAGGAATTGCCTTAATAATCATATACAACCTGAAAGTTGGGTTGAGCATTTTTCCAGTCTTTCTGCTTTACCAGAGGGTCTAACGGACGCCAATATAGTCCATCCTCCACCAATGCCACATGGGTTGAACCCTAGCCTGCCCCCCTTAGAGGGGGACCACTGCGCTTAAAAGGGTTGTATTATATTTACCATAGAAGAAACCCTTGAGGCCATAAATAGTCTAAAACCTGGCAAAGCACCCGGCCGGATAAGCTTCCTGGAGACCTTTATAGATCGGAACCAAACATTTGGTCCTGGTATATTAATGCTATCTCAAACTGTATTGCTGCAGGGGGACAAATCCCAGGCACATGGAAGGGGGCCGATCATACCAACCTACAAAAAAGGCAATGTAAATCTTCCAGCCAATTGTAGGCCAATTAGCCTTATAGATAACTTACAAAAGATCTTTGCCAAACAAATTTTACAGAGGCTAATTAGCTGTGTTGAGGAACAGCAAATTCTCTCTTCACTTCAGGCAGGATTCCGTGCGAAAACTAGCACGGTTGACCAGGTCTTCAGGTTGGCTATATTGTATTGGAAATATGTCCTTATCACCAAGCAGTGCTTATATGTAATATTCATAGATCTGCGATCTGCCTTTGATTTGGTCCCAAGAGCTAAACTATGGGAAGTGCTGGGTAGACTGGGAGTTCCAGGGGATATACTACTTTTGTTAAAACGTCTACATGAAAACACCTATGCGCAAGTGAGGTAGGGCAATCAAGGCGAACTGACCGAACAGATCCCAATCAGAAGGGGAGTTCACCAAGGTTGCGTGTTAGCCCCCTTACTTTATTTATTAACAAAGTGGTGAAGGCTATGACCACATGTCAGAATGATGCCCCTTCCTTGAATGCACAAAAAATTCCCATTCTCCTCTTCGCAGAGTATTTACTCCTCATTTCAAAGACACCAATGGGGCTGCAAACCCTTGTTGACTGATTTAATTTATTCTGTAGTGAACATGTGTTGGAGGTCAACATTAACAAAACTAAACTGATTGTGCTTTCTAAAGGTCCTAGCAAAATATGTTCCATCCATATTGATGGAGTCCCTCTGAAGAAAGTCAGCTCTATAGATTACCTGGGGGTCAGGCTAACTAGTAAACTAATATGGGAAGATCAGATCATAAAGAGTGCAGGGTTGCTACAATGCCTAGCATCATCTCTATTGCATTTTTATCAAAGTTCTTTTACAAAAGTTGTATCCCCAGCAATTAAAATTTATATAGCCAAGGCGCAAGGAGCAGCTGTGTACGGAGCGGAAGTATGGGGATTTTCTAATTGCAACAAGATATCAGTGGGTGAAAATAATTTCGCAAGGGCTTTGATTGCGTGTCCACGCTCCACACCCTTGTCTCCATTATTTTTTGACCTGGGGTCAAGTCGAGTAGCTGACCTAGTTATTTTAAGTCCTCTTCTTTATTGGATCAGGATATGGACCACTCCTGAACTATACATATATAAGACCTCATTACTCGATTTACTAAAATTTCAAACTGTTTATACACACCCTTGGATCCGACATGTATCTCACTGGTTTCGTTTGTTGGGTCTGGGTGATTATTGGGAAAATCCCCACAATTTAGAGAGACGTCACAAAAAAATGTTAAAGTCAATTTATTGGTCTTATGTCAGGGATAATTATGTAACCTGCAAAATACATGGTCGTTTAACCAATTATTTTATCGATTTTAAATGGACTCCACAGTTTGAACCCTATTTGGATATTATACCAGATTTGCAGGGTAAAAGTTTATACGCAAGGTTCCGGTTTGGATCTCTACCCTTGATGTCATTGACCCATAGCTGGGGGCAGAATAGTCTTCCTGATATATGTACTGCTTGTGGTGGCACTTCAGAAACTGTCAAACACTTCATGTTCTTCTGCCCAGCATACGTGATCCTGCAGTCAAAATGGATCTGCAAAACCTGTAGGGTCATGGGATTAAAAAATTGTTCTTCAGCTATACAGGTTCTAAAAAGTCATAACTCAACTGATGTAACTCTTGCAGTAAGCAAGTTTTTAGTGGCAGCATGGCACATACGTCGCAATTTTCTAAAAGTAAAACAAGGACCCATATTACCGACTTAGATAAGATCTTTTAGATTTTTATCTGTAAATCTGATTTTATCTTAAATTCAATGTTTCATATTAATTTATAGTTGTTGTATTTAAATGTGACTACTTATTTTATTTACTATTTATTGTTCCTTGTTGCTTTCATGGTCAATTGATCGAATAAAGCTGATGATGATGATAAAGTATTTGCACAACACACTCCCCCAGTGACACAATTAATACACCACAAAAGAGACTCCACACAGGATTATATGAAAATATGCTTCTTATACTATAAATATATCATAGACCAAAAATTACAAACTAAGTTAGTAGTTGTTATCCTGGACACTAGGAGACCCATAATGACATACTTTATTATGCCTATGAGGTGAATACTGAGGTAGTATTTTTTGTCCTGGATACTAGGAGAAGCATACATCAGAAATATTATGCATAAAGAGGCAAAAGAAAAGCATATAAATCCCAGAAGGCAGGCACAGACACAGAAACACCTGCTCCCTATTAGCTGTGATACTGTAACCTCTTTGTACCACGGAAATCATATGCCTTAGCAAAGGGTGCAGAAACCTCTGGGCTTATACTAGACTTTTTATGGTGATCTTACCCATAAGGCAGAGCAGCAACTGTACCTCTACTAGGCCTCCTATGGTAATTTATGAGGGTTCCTTTGTAAATAGGCCAGATAAATAGAGCGCAAAGGGACCAGCGCTCCTGTTATGGCCATTACAATAATTTGTATATGTTGTGGAAGGCGGCTGGTTCCTGGGAACAACTGGGAGGCACTGTTGAAGTTTTGCCCAACCTGTCAACCAAGTGCCCTAGATATGATGCCAGCAGGAGGGGTGGCACCCACACTGTGCACTTTTCAGGGGTGAAAACTCGCTGGGCTGTCCACGTATGCGAATGCCCACACAGCTACCTGTTAGCTCCCAGGGTAGCTGCTGTGGTTGGAGGGATTGTGGTTGAATTCATGTGGCCAGGGGCTTCCCACGGTCTTTCTCTAGTTGCCCACGTCTTTGGGCCTGTGGGGCAGGGCAATGCCACTGCCTAGGCGAGGTTCAGGTCCCCTGCATATGGGCTTGCATTGTCAGAAACAGGAGTTGTGGGGAGACATGGCTCTGAGAGGCAGGTGGGCCTGGGACACGCACACTGCTCTAGACCTCCAGGCCTCCAGACCTCCTGGATCTCCGTGCAGGCCGTCACTCTTCCCCATTCAGTGAGGAGGTAGCGCGACCATGCTGGAGTACTCACATTGCTTTCTGAGCCCCTATACTTATGCTCCAAAATGTCTTTGTTCAGGGGGTGACTTCAAAGGAACCCTTTCAAGTGTAACAAAACCTCTTTCAACCCATCCCTGGCTCCAGACATCAGTAGGGGGTAAATCAGCCAATTGTGTAGGGCAAGGACACAGCCTATTGACATGTATGTCGACCCCGCCTCCCTCTCTCCCAGCCCAGGAAGACTGTCAGTATACAGATGCACCCAGCCCCTCCTGTATGATGGCTGTCTGGAAAGCATGCACAAAGTGTAGCTGTCACTCTTCCCTAGATGTGGATTAAAGTCAGGATGTAAAACACATAGAGTTATAAGCACAGAGAAATGCCCACTTTCTAAAAGGGGCATTTCTACAACAGCTATATAAAATTCAAGCATGCCCACACTCCTCCTGTCAGATAAGAAATTACCACTTAAAGATATATAAGGGAATTCCCAATGCTAAACTATGAGAGGAGCAGCCCTCACAGTAGTAAAAGATGAAGTAGGCTGTTTGTCACTACTAGCGCATGTAAAACATAAAAGTACATGTCCTACCTTTTACATACACAGCACCCTGCCCATAGGGCTATCTATGGCCTACCTTAGGGCTGACATAGGTGTAGTAAAAAGAGAATTTAGGTCTTGGCAAGTAGTTTGAAAAACCAAGTCAATGTGGCAGTAATCTGTGTATGCAGGCCCTACAGTGAGAGGCCTGAGACAGGTTTAGGAGGCTACTTCTGTGGGAGGCACAATAAGCTCTGCATGCCCCCTAGTAGCATTTAATTTACAGGCGGTGGATATATGGTATACTACTTTACAAGTGACCTATAGGTAAATTAAATACGTCAAACTGGTGTAAATCAATCATTCCAGATTTTAGGGGAGAAAGTTCATGCACTGTAGCACTGGTTAGCAGTGGTAAAGTGCCCAGAGTCCTAAAGCCAACACGTACAGGGTCAGAAAAATGGGAGAAGATTGGAAAAAAGTTTGGGGATAACTCTGCAGAAAGGGCCATTTCCAAAAACTGTCAAGTTGATAGCTTCAAACATTTTACCAGTAAATCCCATCTCTTAATTACTTTCCAAATACAGTTCAGTAAAACTGCGAGGTTACCATAATTTTCCACATGCAGAAGCAAGTCCAATTTCATGCAGTTAAAAATGTATTCATAACATTTAGCACCACATCTCAACTTTTTTAAAGTTCACACATTTATTCCCACTCAAATCTTTGAAGCTGACACTGAACTCATTGAGCTACACCTTGCAAGCTTAATATTCCGGAAAATTAGGAAGTGCATTCCGTGGCATACAGGCGCGGCCTGTCCTTTAGGGCGGAGGGGCCATGCCCCCCCACCTTTTGCCCCCCATAAAGAGTGTCTGTCAGGCTGAACAAAGGTCAGCCTGACAGACACTCTTCATGTTCAGGTCAGGCAGCCAAGAGCAGACATGCGCCGATTTGCATAGACTCCTGGCTGCCTGAGCTGAACTTTGCTGGGCTGAGGAGGTCACAGCTCCTATGGGCGTGACTTCCTCAGCTCAGCAAAGGTGCCTCGAGGCCCTCCCCTGGGTGACGAGGAAAGCGTCACCCATTGACTTCGACCTGGGCGCTTCAGTTTTAAGCCCTGAAGCGCCCAGGGTAAGTGTCAATCTGTGACACTTCGTCACAGAGTGGGGTGGGGTCAGCAGTATCACTGACCCCATCCCACTTTGTGACGAGGCTGGGACTGCTGCCTTCCCTCATTGGCTGACCTGAGCTCCGAGGCTGAAGGTAAGTGTGTGTGTGTGTGTGATGTTTTAAAATGAATGTTTGGTGCGTGCGTGCATGTTTGAATGTTATGAGTGTTGTTAATGGATGTGCGTGCGTGCGTGCGCGTGTGTGTGTGTGAGTGTGTGTGATGTTTTAAAATGAATGAGTGGTGCGTGTGTGCATGTTTGAATGTTATGAGTGTTGTTAATGGATGTGCATGCGTGTGTGTGTGTGTGAAAGAATGAGTGTGTGTGAACGTTTAAAATGAATGTTTGGTGCGTGCGTGCGTGCATGTTTGAATGTTATGAGCATTGTTAATGGATGTGTGTGCATGTCTGTGTGTGAAAGAATGAGTGTGTGTGTGTGTGCTTCCCGCCCACCCCTCTCCCTCCTAAAGCTGGCGGCCGCCTCTGGTGACTTAATAGATCAATGGATAAGCAGGTCAGCTGCAATTAATCAGGGCTCTTTTCATCCAAGCCCCTGAAATTGGTGCAAGGAAAAATCCCACCTGCAACAATAACATTTCAGACAGTAGGATGTCTTTGTGCCAGGTGGTAAAAAGTTGAAAATTTACCTTTAATGTCCAAAGGCACATCATTCTACTTAAAGAAACTCCTCGAAACTGAGATCTTCAGCCCGGACCTAAAGGACCTTCCACACTACCAGGGTCTGTGATCATATAACATCAGCAACGCAACATGACTGGATGCTTTCTTCATCACTTTTTTCTTCTCACTGGACATTTCTGTATGTGCATCAACCTTAACATGAACGTTTACATGAAAGACATTATACTAACTTTCTTATGTGATTGTATGATGGTCATGGAAGGTCCACAGGGATCCACATTTCAGGAACCACCCTTTGCAGTTTGGTAACATTCAGTTCTTCAAACTTTAGCTGACACACTATGGTCTGGCCCCTTTAAACCTCAGTCAGAGGGCTGCGTGGGGGGAATGTGTCCATCAACAGGCTTCATAACTAATAAAATGCTTTCCCTGACTGGGCTCTTCTCTCTCTGTCTGTGCTCTCCTCATGACCTCACTAAGTGACCACAGCTGAGGGAACTGGGCAACAAAGGGTGACTGGGGTGGTGATGAGGGGTCAGACTAAGTATGTTGCATGAACTCCAGAATCAGTGACTGATGCTCACTGAAAAAACATTAAACTTTGCCTGGGTGGCATGAAGGGCCCGCATGTGGCTCTCTCCTGTGGACTGAGACATTCCTGAACTACTGCTTGGCTGGTCTGGTGGCTGGCTGGGCGCTGCTATTCAGATTTTAGCTTAGAGCCCAGCTGAACGATATTTCCAAGGCTGGCTCCAGTGATGATCAGGACACATATCAGGGTGAAAGATATGAGTGCCTGTGATGGTGTGCCTCCAAAGAATAGACAGGGATGATTCTGAGTTAATGATCTGCACTGCACTGTCTCCGCGATGGCTGTCTGTGTGGATAGGATCACCCACAATGATCTGAGGCCAAATGTCACTAGCCTGTCTGGGCAGCACAGCCAGGAGAACTACACAGGGTCAAGACGTGGGTCCCTTGCTCACTGTGCCACTGGATTCAAGCTAGCCTGGCTGATGATGGGTGATATCCTGAAACCGGTCTTAGGATGCTTGTTTCCAGTCCAGGGAGGATTTGGCTTGGCAGTTCGGGCTGGACTGTTCCCATGAGGAACAGGTTCAAGACTGATTTGCATATGGCTGGGTCCAAACTGGGGTGGCATGGTGAGCAAAAGAACGATGGATTAAACCCAGATCTGAGACTGGGGGTGAGTGTTGGCATTGTTCAGCACTCCGTCCATCATCCTTTTGTGTTGCTAAAGAACTACACTGTACCACATAGCTCAGTCACAATACAGAGGATGATTGGAAGATGGGGTTGGACAGCCACAAGAGTTCACCAATTGCCTGAGCATCTGGCAGCCTTGCAGCAGAGTTAAAGTTGGGTTTACCGTGGCTGCTCTGTTGAAGAGCTGTCTATTGCAAAATCTGCTGCAAATTCAGGGCCTAGGAAGTGCTCACTAATGAATCTTTTGTATTCAACCGAGGCTAACTATCAAAATTTAATACATCTAAATAACGTGAAGCACATTAGGTTCCACAAGGAAGACAGAGAGTTGTTAGGGTTCAAACCATAAAGGTTTATTAAAGGATTACCAAAATTACAAATTCAAATAACCAATTTAGTCATGAATCAATAATCAACACATTAATACTTTAGTCAATGTACAGCTCAAAGCAATTCAAAAGTCATAAAAGCAAAGACAAACAATGATAAAGTTGTCTGAAAAAGGAAAGGTAAATAAAATTGTTTACCCATAAAGAAAGCACCCTACTCTGATAAGTTGGGGAAAAGTTGTGCCATTAAGTCAGGAAAGTAGGAATCTGAATGCTCATCTACATTGCATCACCTTAAATTACACGGTTCTACCATTGTATATCCTCTCCACATGGTTCCCATATGACTAGAGAATCAGAGTTAGGGCACAAGTAGATAACTTAGCTCATTACTTCCTCAAGCTCCTACATAATATGGATTCTATAAATGACCTTCAAGCCTACGGTCATCCGCAACATACTGAGGCCCTGATTTATACTTTTTGGTGCAAAAATACATTAACTCAGTATTGCACCAAAAAGTTTCGAACCGGCTTGCACCATTTCTGTGCACCAGCCAGGCACCATATTTATGGAATGGTGCAAGGCGGTGCAAAAAAATTACGTTAGTCGGGTGGGGCTGGTGCTATGGAAGAAGGGGGTTTTGCACCAAAATATGACGTTAGGCAGGAGAGATTAAAAATATGACTCTAACCTGCCTATAGTCATTTTCTGATGCCAAACGTCCATACCACAAGACTACTGTCTTAGAAAAGACAGGAGTCATGCCCCATTTTTTGACCCCTCCTCCCTCCCATGGACCATTTTTGCACGGAAGTATAAATATGGCATTAAGGCCATAGAGTAAATTTTTGCTCGGGAACGCCTACTTCATAAATTTGGTGCTAGACGGGTCTAGCACCAAAGTATAAATATGGAGTTAGTTTTGCACTGAACTAGAGTAAAACAAATGACGCCAATTCGGTACAAATAGAGTATAAATAAGCCCCTGAGATTCTTCATAATAAGCTGAAACAGCTCATTAAAACATTCTACTATTTTCATGCAAAAGAAAACATGTCACATGAAAACATGAACAAGGTCACATTCATGTAAAGGGGACCAGCTACTCCTGAAATAAAGAAAGAAGCAAGATGGGAACCAGACGCTAGTCATTTTAAAATACAAGCCGACATTAGTTGTAGTCAATCTACATATGGATAACCTATCTTAAGTGTATTTCCGCAGGCACGTGTTAATGTTATTATAAATGCAAACATTTAAATTAAGAAAAGTAATCACCTTCAGCTCTCAGACCGCATCAAACATTGGTGAAGCATAGAGGAACTAGTAGACTGAGATGTGTTAGGTTAATCTGCAAAGCTTGGCGCTTGGTGCTTGGCACTTGGCAGAGCTGAGGAGTCTGACTTACTCTTTTTGCAATCCTGCTTTACTCCAGAGTTTCAAGAGTAATCCAATTCTCTTACATGCTTACAGCTGGAATTCAAGAATAAGCCAGGAGTAAAACAAGGCTGTCACAGCAAAATCTTTGTGAATCGGGCCCTTGCTGTATTCTGATTATTAGCTTAGTGAGAACCTGTCTAAATGTTTCCTTATAAATGATGTCTTGAAAAGGCCTGCTCATAGTCACATTTAACCAAGGTCGTGTTGTGAACTTTTTACAGATCTTTGATAAATTTGCAATCGTCTCTTAGATCCCACTTTTTTTAAGTGGGTAGGAGCTGAGAAGGGACGAGCCAAACCAGTAAACCAGTCAGACATCTTGAAATTACACCATGAACACCTATATATTGCTATTACTAATGGCTTTACTGCATGTTTTCAATGTCTCTTTGCAGCTACCACCCTCCCACAGCAGCAAACACAACAGTGCTCGCACAAACTGTAGGCGATGGCATCTCGATCGGGATTGTTGGATTTGCGGTTGCGTTTTCTGTAGCCAAAGTATATTCAATCAAGCATGGATATGTCATCGATGGCAATCAGGTACTGATACAAATTGGGAATCTGGTTTTGTGTTGAAATTAGTGACTCGTTTATAAAAAATGCTGCTTTAAATAATGTTTCCTGCTGATATGATGTGCTACTGGCCAAAAAGAGTTTAAAAAGGAGGCAGTTTAACAAGTGAACATCTGTGAGGTATGCATGATCACACGTGTCACCTAATAATTAGTGATCCATAAGAACTAATAATGTGAGTCACCAATGTGTGCATATTTCGCATTGATAAAATATGCAAATGCATAAATGTGCACAGAAAAATGAAAAAAGAAATCTGGCAAGTTGCACTGTCAAAATAGTAGACATTATGGAATTTGTCATGAGCATGTGTACATTACACAGGTAACCCTTGGTGGAAATTATTTGCCCTTGTGTGTGGGGGCACATATTTAATCCGATCACATAGTGGTGAACTATGCTTTGTAGTTTACCTGTCTAAAGGATGACCAAAGAAGTGAGATGTGAAGAGAAAATGGTTTTCTGTATTTGTGGGGTGGTATATGGTTGCAGCTTTCCAGTGTTGGGAAGAGGTGGGTGTCACCTGGTAGTGAAAAAATGTGAAGCAATTGCGTCGGAACAAATTTTTACTGCTGTTGCTTGCACTAGAGTCCTGAGGTCCGATGTCCTATCTCTGCACTACAGATATGCACATTGCACCCCGACTGGTTTACCAACAGGAAGCAGTTTAGGATGCGACCTATATACTAATAGATCACCATGTAAACCGTATTTGCAGACTGTTGCAAAACAACCTACCTAATGAATATTAATTGAGCTAGTCAATATTTGCAAAATCTGTGATTGGCTGAGAATGTATTTGCATTTCCAAATGGGAGACTCCTTTTTTAAAAGCAGGCCTGTCCCTTGACGGAATAGGTGGTGCTTTAAAGAATGTTTCCTGTTTGGCAAGCCATCAGAGGTAGAAAGCAGTGGTCTCCTGGACCATTGCCTGCTCCTCCCGAAGACACACAGCACAATTTCTAAATAGGTTGCTGTCCCCACAGAACAGCTTCCCCATTGGAAATCAGATAATAACTCATGAGGGGTCAGTATCTGATCAATGGACAGGGCCACCAGACCCAGACTTCGGGGGGCTAACACTTCCGACGATCGGGCAGGACAAGCATTTCCAGAAGTGTGGTGGGAGCTATCTTAATAACCAATATGAGAAAAAGAAATGACAAACTGTGCAATTTGAGCATATTTGACAAACTTGATATTATAACAAACATGTTTTTGTAGATTTGATACTGTTCCTAGGCTAATCATAGTGATCTTTAGAAAGCACATTGAGTGCACTGGCATAAAAAAACACATCTACAAATTTTAATCCAAGGAACATAAGGCACGTTTCCGCAAAGTTATTTCAAGGCAACACCCTTTTTGTCAAATCACTGATCCTTTCCGTTACAGAACAATTTACTTGTGAAATAATTATCATTTCAAGTCTAGAAAAATGCTGCAACCCCATTAATGATTGAAGGTTCAATTTATTTATCCAATTGGATGTTGCAAAATTTACATGGGTGAAGCTACCCTTATGCACAGGTCTCACAGGCCATTTGCACTCATTTTTGGGGCCCCAACTTATTTTTCCTCATTACACTTTGTTGCAGAATAAGGCCCATATTTATGCTTTTTTAGCGCCGCATTTGCATAATTTTTTTATGCAAAAGCGGCACAAACTTACAAAATATAATTGTATTTTGTACGTTTGCGCTGCTTTTGTGTCAGAAAATGATGCAAATACGGTGCTAAAAAAGTTTAAATATGGGATTAAGAGAGAGAAAAACACAAAAGGGGCTAAGGAGGAAGAGAAAGATGGAACAATTGTAACAAAGGCAGAGAGTAAAGAGGAAAAAGAAAATGCAAGAGTAAGATAAAGGAGCAGGGAGTGCTTAGTGGTGCATGATGGTGGCACACAGTAGAATCGCGTACAGACAGTGGTGGTATTCAGTACTCTTGACACTTGAAATTGCAGGGCACAGGCTCCTGAGCAAAACTTTTGACCCTGGCATTAATTATTTTACAAATAAAGGGCTGCTTAGTTTGTTACCACATGTTTAATTGGGAGATGTGACTGGTAAGTCACAGGTTTAATTCCCCAAATACCATTTCTTCTTCTTGAATTAACTGTGTGCCAATGAGTTGGTAACATTGCTGCCTGTAATTGCACTGCCACACACCTGTTCTACACTAAACAAAAATCCAATAGGCAGTTATTGTTTGCACCCCACATTGAGCAGTTCCCATATATGTAGTATATTGAGCCACATCCATGCAGGAATGCACCAGGGTGTTATTGACGAGCTGGCAAAAAAGTTGCCTTGTAGTGAGTATTAGGTGCAGAGGTGCCAGTCTCAATGGTAGAGGTCTAGCTAACTATATATATCAAGTTATTTTCTTAAGAATATTTGTTGAACTCCAAGACAGTGTAGAGATGGACAGAATCAAAGACAAGGCAGAGGTCAAGTAATAGGCATGTTGGTACTCCATTTGAATCCATTATGATGTTTAAATCATCTCATGTAAAAGTCAGTGCTGCTTTTGCCCCACAGCCGTACCACAATCTATTTTGGTAATCTAAGAGAAGGTTTTTTTCATTGAATAATGTAGCTATTTGTCTTGACGCTGATGTTTCAGTCTTTTTGCCTAGAAACGGTTATCGACTGGTTAAATCAAGCCTTTGTTTATAGACCTCTTTATTTTAGGGAGTTATTTTGAGAAGAGTCCTTTTTCCTAGGAATTGTTGCTACATCTGGCTGAATTAGCTGCAGAGCTATTATGAGTATGTTCTTGCACACATGAGCAGGACATGGATCTGCTGGGGATCATGCTGGTCTACATGATTTTGCAGCCTTGATAAAGTCCTGTGTGGTTAGGAGGTTAAAGGTAAGTGTTTGGTTTCATGATTTGTTTTCTAGTGAACTGCTGAGCACTGCTGGAAATGTGATTGAGCAATGATTGAGCAATGGAAAAGAAAGTAGGGAGTCAAAAATCACTTGGAGCGTTGCAAACTGTGCAGGTGTGCCATGCACACAGCAATAGCCTTTAAGGCCTTTGACTGTGTTGTCAAGGCATAAGAGTGTCCTATGCTACTAACCGGTCTGTTCTTGTGCTCTTGAGAGCCATCGTCAGCTGCCCCCGTTCAGGTCTCTGGAGTGTGGTCTGCTCTTCAGCCTTAGGTCATTTCTCCAGGACCTAGGGCAGGTTCCTCTGAAGCAAGGCAGAGATCTAGGGCCAGATTTATAATTAATTCCAAAAGTGATTACCAAATTGTGATTTTTGCAAATCGCAATTAAGTAATTGCTGTTGGAATGTATGAAACTCCAGGAGTTTCATATAGCAATTCGCAAATGGACCTACTTCATTAATATTCATGAGGTAGGTCGCAATTTGTGAGCCATTGCGAATGGCTACAATCACAGGGTTAGTGGCCTGCTGGGCTCAGCAGACCACCATGTCTGTGATTGCTTTTTAAAAAAGCAATCTTTTTTTTTAAAATGTAGCCCATTTTCCTTAAAGGAAAACAGGATGTGTTTAAAAATGAAAAGTTTTCTTTTCATTTTTTAAGAGCAGGCAGTGGTCTGCAGGACCACTGCCTGCTCTTAAAAAATGTTTTTGCATCCATTCACAAAGGGAAGGGATCCCTTAGGACCCCGTCCCCTTTGAGAATGGGTTACCACCAATTTGAAATTGGTGGTAACGGCGATTGTTTTGCGACTGCATTCATGGTCACAAAACAATCATACAAACCTCTGCGGTTCGGTATTAGGAAGGGACACAGCCCTTCCTAATACCGAATCTATATGTAGTCGTAAATCCAATTTGCGATTCGGTAACAGTTTACCGAATCGCAAATTGGATTTGTTACATACAAAAATGCATACTGGGGCCGTTTGCGACCGCAAAAATGCATAATACATCTGGCCCCAAGTATCTTAGCTCCAGTCAGCTTTCCCTGCTTCCTACTCCTGTGTTTTTCTTCAAAAGAAAAGATGAAACATCTATGCTGCTCAACATATAAAGATTGAGCAGTAGTTTTTCCTGTAGGGTTGCACTGACATTTACTGGAAAAAGTATATTTTGAGTTTCATGATTGTACATTAACGATTATACTTGGAGACACAAATATACATCGGTTTAGTATCCATACAATGATGTATTAAGCCTAGTCAACTAAACATGTAGAGAGTGAACAAACTGTAAGAAAGCCCATGTTAATTTAGTAAAAATATATTGTTGCATGAATGTTCTCTCTACAAGAAAGGATACGCATTACGACATGACAACTGTGTACTGTCTAGCTCCATGTAGTCACTGTCATTCACTTACTAAGATTTCAGCGGGCGTCAAAGGAACAATGGGCGGAGATGGGAACTGTGCACAGTTATTGGCAATAAAGGCATGAATGGAAAGAAATTAAAACAATGTGATTTTGAATAAAACTGAGAGTTTTAGAAAACCACTGCACTGCTTCTGTATATAGGATATGTCATAGCAACCCATGATGTAAATCCATGCGGGAGTCTGGAATAGTTAAGATACCTGTACCGTGCTGTAATGCACTTTGTTTAAGCACTATAGTTAATCGATGTGTTTCAGAACTTCGGAGATTCGGAGATTTACATTTTGGGTCTGGCTTTACATTGTAGAAGTCACCCGAGCTTATGTGATCAAATGAAAAAGAGCTTTAAAGAGCGCACCTGAGAGAATGGCTATATTTCCGCCCATACATTGTTTAAATGTACAGTGTTTGATTGCTGCCATTGAGAAAACATGCTTGTCATGCTCCTGTTGGCTCCAGAGGGGAGTTCAGCCACCACAAAAAATGTAATGATGTGGCAGTTTGCAATGTGAAGACCCATCTACCATTCTGTAGGCTGTAGTACTCACTAATAATAATGCTAGAGGGTCATTATATGCACACTGTGTGCATTAACTACAGCGTGGACCATGTTTTTATTTATAGGCTAATCCTGCTGGCAAATAGACCTTCTTAGTTAGGATGTTCGCTATTTCAAAATGGCAGTGGCAACCACGGTAATGTTGCAAAGGCATCTGTGCATGTTTTTTTTCTTCCACATTTATGCTTGTGCTATGCTGAATAAGCAGTTTGTTTGGCACTCCCACCCCAGCACTCTGACAGATGTGCCAACCTCCACAGTCTCATGCCAAACCTTCCTCCCACACCATCACACTGTCTAGTTTGCTCACCCCAACAGTAGCAGCCCGTACATGGACAACTCCCCTCAGCCATGGGAGCCAGATTCACAGAGTTCTTGGGATATCCTGGACCACATGGCCCTATTTTAACTACAAAATGAGAAGAAATACATGTGGGGAAAGAGAGCAATAAGACTAGCCCCTTTTGAAATGTAAGCAATTATATACATTTCACGATTAGGCAATGCTGTTGTTTCGTTGCCAAATCTCTGCTCCTGTCCTTTCTGCAGACATGTGCACACTCTACTTTTAAACTGTCCCTCTGTACTTTGTCAATTCTGCTCAATAGTGCTGGCATAAGATCTTTGTAAGTGGTAGGGTGTGATGCTCTTCCCATATTTCAGCGATCAAACCAAGCAAACCAAGTAAACAGACTTCTTGTAGGTGGTTTTGGGAGAGTGGGCTACTCCCTCAAGAATTTTTTGAAAGGTTTTGTGTCAGATTTGCTAAAACACCATAGACACTGAAACTGCATTTATGAAACATCACAGTATGTTAATAGTGCTTGAGATGAGCCTGGCCTTTCCTAGGAGTAGATCACATGTTTTCAAATGCCATAAGTCAGAAGTTACTTCAGCTATGCCAAACTTGGCATTTTTCATAGGTGAACCCCTTATGACAAGGATTAAGTACAATATGGGAGTGCCAGAAATTTGCCATGGATAGTCCACCCAGTAGTCATGGGTGCGTATAAAAATTACCTCAGGTGTACAAGGGTCAGAATTTTGCCATCAGCATCCCCCTATAAAACTATTGTTGCACCCCATGTGCTAAGAATTATGTGCAGCATGTCAGGGCCTGCATTTCACCACAGGTAACACCTCCCATTCATATGTCATTAGTGCCCTCATCCATTAGTCAAGAATAACCCCCATTATGCCAACACACTTGGGAGCATAACATGCATACTCTCAGTCAAACATCCACTCATAAACATACTCACTCTCTCACACACACTCACACTCATTCTCACTGTATCTTGACCTCTTTCATACGTTTGTACTCATACCCACAAACACGCTGCCACTCAGACTCCCATTAGTCAAAGCTGCTTGTTTTGCATTAGAAAGGCTTACACAATTGTTGCCCCTGCTTTATTTGCCGCCTTACCTTTTAGTGAAGCTTAGTAAAAGCATTTTCTCTGTACACTATTAAAAAAACAAACATATGCAGTCCTTTATCCACTTTATTACAAACAGCAAGTTGAAAGTTCAAAGATGATTGAGAACACAATACAACTTCAAACCCCACGATGCCCACAAGTAACCATGGCAACCCATAACCAATCCAGTGTCCATAACAAAGAGTATATAAGTAACTGACGGGCACAGTCCTTTCTCTTCTTCACTGAAGGAAGTTAAGGAACTCGCAATCTCATTCACCTTTGGAATCACCTCCTACAAAATAAAGAAGTGATCAGATAACAGCAAACAGAGTCATATCCTAAGCAAACAATCCCACAAGAATACAATTGATAACGGAAAGAAAAACTCATTGAAACAACATAATGCATTTCAAGGTATCACCAAGTGAGTCACCAGTAACATACATATAATCAACAAGCCTCCAACAGATAGGAAAAATACCACTGACCTGAAAAAGAGGAATCCACCCAGAAGCAATAGGCAAGGTAAATCAACATTGGGTGGGTAATACTGTCACAGTATGAGGGAGGGATAATTGTCACCTCCGTGTCCTTAATACAATTGAAAGTTTCCTTCACAGTAGCTAGGAAATTTTTCATTCTATATCAGGACCAGAGGCGAGGATTATGCAAGTTCAAAGCTTACTCACCACCAAAGATGCTACTTCATGAATCGGTTTAAAATAAAATCTCTTGAAAACTGATTCCGAGGACCAAATTCACTGCATTCATGATGTCCTCCAACCTACCACTTACTTGAATAGCTTTGGAAGCCATCGCCCCTCTAGTGGAATGAGCCCCAAAACGCCTAGCGTCAATCCCAGCTTCAGACATGAGCCAGCGAACCCACCTAGCTATAGTAGGGGAAGCCACTGCCTTAAACGGTTTCTTGATAGTAATCAAGAGTTGTCTTTCTCTTGGAGGTCTATTTTCCTCCGTGACAGCTTCATAGGCCTGTAAACATCTGACCACACATAACTTGGGATGAGATTCAAAACTGGGATAAGAAGTCAACCTGGTACTCATTTTAGTCCGTCTCGAAATGGTAAAAGTAACCCCTACAGGAGTGAAAACCCGGGCTCAAACATCCAAAGTGAGCACATCTGAAACTCGTTTACAAGAAATGAGACACAGGAGCATTGCCAACTTAGCGGAAATCTGTTTCCTGGATAAAAACTGATTCTTCGGTCAGGAATAAAGAAAGTTAAGAACCTTATTGACATCCCATGAACCAGAATATCTAGGTTCAGGAGGGCGAGATAAACGTACTCCTTTTAACAGTTTACTTACCCAGGGGTGTTCCCGAACCGGTAAATTATTGATCGTATTGTGTCCTGCCGAAATAGCAGAACGAAAAGAGTTGATGGTACAATACGCCAAACCCGAGGTAAAAAGCTCAGACAGAAAATTGACTACAGACTCAACTGGAGCCCCCACGGGATCCACTTCCCTCTCCATACACCAACGAGCCCATCTGTTCCAGGCCGATCTATATCGTTTGATGGTACCTGGAGCCCACGACTTTCTTGATAAGGGCAGTAGCGTCCCGTGAAAGGGAGACGTTCTCCCAACGTCCCCTGAAATCCTCCAAGCCATGAGTCTGAGGTGTCCCTGTTGCACCAATGGATGGGGGCGACCAAACGGGTCCCAAAGGATTCCCAAGGAACAGGGAAGTCGGAAATGGAGCCATCCACGACAATTCCAGGAGAGTGGGGAACCACGCTTGTGCCCTCTATATCAGATATGTCAGAATCAAGGACGCCCGTTGACGTCGGACCTGCACCACCGCTCTGGAAATCAGTAGAAACGGAGGGAAAGCATAACATTGGTTGTTCGTCCAATCCTGCAAGAGCGCATCCACCGCGATCCCTCCCGGATCGGGCCTCCAACTGAAATAAGTTTGGAGTTGAGCATTCCATCAGGAGGAAAATAGGTCCACAGAACATGGACCCCAACGATCCATCAGAGACTGAAAGATCTCCGGATCCAGTCGCCAGTCGCTGGTATCCCTGAGATAGCGGGAATTCCAGTCTGCCACCTGGTTCTGAATTCTCGGAAGGTATTCCGCTGTTACAGAAATCTGTCTCTGGAGGCAATAATGCCAAAAATCCTTCGCCACGTCTGCCAGGACCCTGGACCGAGTTCCCCCGAGTCTGTTTATGTACTGGACGGCCAAAATTTTGTCCATACGAAGAAGGGCACAACAGGATACTTTGTCGTGAGTCAGGGACCGAATCGCGAACGAGCCCGCTAAGAGCTCGAGGCAATTGATATGAAGGTTCAACTCCTCAGAAGTCCACTGACTCCCCCATAGAAATCTGACCACACCTGGCCCCCCAACCCAGTCTGCTGTCATCCGACCCTATCACTAGGTCGGGGAGAGAGCCAAAGTTGGCCTTCCCGTTCCATGCGTCCATATGGCTTAACCACCACTGCATCTCCGAACAAGCCTCCGAAAAGAGCTCCAGCAGTGCTGAATACGTATGTCCCTTCCGGAGATGTGACGCCTTCAAACGTTGGAGGGCCCTGTAATGCAAGGGACCCGGAAAGATCGTCTGGATAGAGGACGACAGAAGACCCACAATCCTGGCAATCTGCCGGAGGGAAGTCCTGTCCCTGCGGAGCACCTTGGAAATCTCCTTCTTGATCTTGGAGACCTTGTGCTCTGGGAGCTTCAAAGTCGCCGACGTAGTGTCCACTACGAACCCAAGGAAAATCATGGACTGCGACGGGCGAAGAGAAGACTTCTTCGCGTTGATCACGAAACCCAGATCCTGCAACAGAGCAATAGTCATGTTCACGTAACACAACAGTTGCGACCGGGACTGATCCATCAAAAGGATGTCGTCCAGATAAATAATCAGTCTGAAATCCTGAGTCCTCAGAAACTCGACCACTGGTTTCAGCAACTTTGTGACGCACACCAAGGTGCTGAAGAAAGGCCGAAGGGAAGACACCTGAACTCTTAAATTTGGTTCCGCCACTGAAACTGCAGAAAACGCCGATGAGAAGGGTAAATCGGGACCTTAAGGTAAGCGTCCTTGAGGTCCAAGCAGACAAGCCAGTCCCCTTGACACAGAAGATGAGATGAGAAGATGGATACCCTCCATCTTGAAATGGCGATAAACCACCCATTCGTTGAAAGCCTTGAGGTTTATCACCGGACGGAAACCCTTGTCCTTATTTTCGACCAAGAAAATGTTGCTCAAGAATCCCCCCGAATGAAGGGGTGCCGGAACAACAGCCCCTTTGACAAGAAGAAGCTGGACCTCTGTGTCTATTAACTGAGAATCCTGAACACTGAACTGAGTGGGAGGGGGCCGAACCGGTTGAACTGCGGTCTCATAGAACTCTATGTGAAAACCCAACACTGTCTCCAAGACCCGAGGGTCGGAAGTGAGCTGTGCCCAATTCTCTAAGAAGAGAGCGATTCTGCCTCCTAGCTCTTGAGGGGAAAAAGGGGAATGGTCACCAGTGCTTCCTCCCTGAGTATTGGAACCTTCCTCTGTTGAAACATGAGGAACGTCTTGTACCAGAACCTCTGTTGGGGACGAAGGCCCCCCTCTTGACCGTCACTCCAGCCGTTGTTGCGTCATCCTTGAGTTCTGGAGGGGCCTGCCTGCAGGGAACGGCCGGAGGAGTGACCCCTTCCTCGTCTGGCCCCAGAAAAAACCTTTCCTGGAAAAATCTTGTGCATCAAGGACTGCGCCTTGTCGAAAGCAGAGAAGGTGGATTCAAATCTCCCTAGCTCCTTCACAAAGGGGTTCCCAAAGAGATTGCCCTGGGCTACAGCACCTGCCTCAGACGTCGCCAATTCCCCTAATTTGGGGTCAATCTTGATCAGGAGAGAGCGACGCCTCTCCGTAGATATTGCACAATTGGCGTTGCCCAACAGACAGACCGCCCTTTGTGCCCATCCAGTGACCAGATCCGTCAGCAACAGTTCCCCTGTGACCTTGGCCTAATCAGCCAACTCAATAATCTTGGTCAAGGGCCCATGGACATCTGAGAGTTTATCCTGATAAGCCTGCCAGGAACGATCGATCCCCTTCTTGGGGTCATGCCTGTATTTGGAGAAGAAAGTACATAATTTAGGGTCCAAAGAACGCGTAGCCGCCACCTTGTCCCCAAGCGCAGACCTGGGACATTCCGCCCAAAGGCAAGCCCGAACTTCCTTTTCCAAAGGATGGCGGATGGCCTTAGTGACATAAGGTGCCGCTGGGGACCGATTCGGAGGACCGAGGATGGTATATGTCCTCCGGATCAAACATATCAGAGTCCCAACCTTCTACCTCTACACTGGAGGTATTCGCGGATGGGCGCCAAGGTCTACCCATAATGCGATCCTCGTCCGATGAGCCCTCATCATCGGAGTCACCCCCCGAACGGGGCGATCCCACAAAGGGATCCAGCACAAGGGCAGCAGAGCTGCCATGCTCTCCTGGCATAACATCCTCCCGGCAGGGTACAGGATCAAGCGTTTGCGCACTCTTGGAAAAGGCTTCCCTCAATCTGGCGAAACCTTCCAGGTGCCCCGCGTCATGCTTCCGAGAAGAAGAAGTTGTTTTCGAGGTACCAGCCCGTGGGGTCTAGATCTCCTAATACACGAGACGAATTGGACACATTGTCCATTAGCCTATCCACCCTATCCTGCAAGGGTGCTAAGGTTTTCGCAACCACCTGTGAAAGTCATCTGTCCATGCCTTCAGGAAGGTGGCATTGAGGAGGCCAGACTTCCTCCGTCCCCAAAGAGGGAGCGTAAGCGTGGTCCACAAAAGAGTCCATGGAAGGAGTGGACAAGGACATCCCCAGGCTAAGGAATGTATATAGATATACACCAGGAAAATATCCCAACAGAACCAATTAGGGTGGAGTAGGACCCAGGGCCAGACCAGTTAAACACTGCCACCTACCCCCACGAGGGGTGTCAATAGAAGGGATGAGAGCACAGAAAAAATGGCCAACCTAAATTAAACAGGGCAGCCCCCTCGCCGTGCTCTGAAATGCAGAAAATAAGCAGAAACCAAACCGTGAAGGTTCCCCTAAGGGAGAATAGAAAGCAGGTAGTGCCTGCCCGTACCGCAGCGCGGTGTTGGCTAGGCTTGGGAGCCACAGAAATCAGGAATCCCAAGGGCGGGATGCTGAACGGGCCTGACGCGATCGAGAAACACAGCGTGTGAAGCGCTGAATCAAACGATCACAGAGGGGCTCGTACGCGCACCCCTAGCGGTGATAAGGTGTCATCGCACCACGTGCTCGGGCCGAAGCCTACCGCGCAACTCAAAAATGTCTGGTATGCGAGGAATGCATTCGCGTACCGACAGCAATAAACACAAGGTAACAAGGCAACAAGGCAAACGCTAGCAGCACAGTCAATCCCCGAACCCCTGTGAAACTAACGAGAAGGAGCGAGGAATTAACTGACGGGCAGCAGTGAAAAAAGAGGAAGGACTGCGCCCGTCAGCTACTTATATACTCTTTGTTAGGGACATTGGATTGGTTATGGGTTGCCATGGTTACTTAGGGGTATCATGGGGTTGGAAGTTTTATTGTGTTCTTGATCATGTTTGAACTTTGAACTTGCTGTTTGTAATAAAGTGAAGAAAGGACTGCATAATCCTTGCCGCCAGTCCTGGTATAGAATTCTTTCTCATGAGAACTGCTTGCTTGAATATGCTGTACTGTTTAGGGATACAATGTATAACATAGTGTGTGTAAAGGCAACCTTCCCAGGAGAAGACAATGGATGCACTGGAGTACAAGCTGATACAATATTGATACCTGACAAGCCCAATGATGGGAACAGGAGAAGAGGAGCCAATCATCGACATGTGAACCATGTACTAGTAAATCCTTAGATTTGGGATTCTACTTTCATTCGACTAAAAGTAAACGTACAATTCTTTGACCAATGACGAAGTGGGAAGTAGTTTTGGGAAATCTAACTTAGCCAGACTGCACAGGGAGGAGAGAGGCCATTCCACAATATTCTTCTTAACTGTCTTGAGCATTTAGCGATTATTCTTTCTGTACTACATGAAGAGACTTTGCTTTATCTGAACTTTAATGCTGAATTCCGATGCCTTGGTGACTGAACAGATGTCCTATTGACGAAGATTGTCGCAGCTTGCTGAACCATACCGAGGCAAAGTATACAACAATGTTACTGATTGTTATGTCTGCTTCAGTTTCTAGGTACCAACCATTAATTTGGTAGGGCCATTGTTAAATGTTTTTCTAAATTTGTCTTGACTAAATTGCTTTTGCATGAAGTCCAAACATGCTATTCTAATCTGAGGTGAGTTAGGGTACTCACTAATGATGCTTGCTACACGTTATAACAGTTGATGTATTTTCTTTGCTGAAATCTCAATGTATGCCATTTCGTTTGTGCAGTTATTCTTGCTACTGATTTGTACTGTAACTTTAGAATGTGTAGTGATCCAAACGTTGATATATTTTAACTTTTACATAAGGGTATGGTTATTCATGACTCAATAAATTAACCAAATAAGGTCCTGCGCGCTACCATATATTACTGTAAGCATTTGTTCAAACTGAAGAGTTGGTACACAGAATGTGGGTAACTCTCCATAGAAGTGTATTAAAATATTAACTATTGCATGCACAGCTGCTTCAATCCAAAAGAGAGGTAAAGAACTTTTACTCCAAAAGCAGCCTGGAAGGTCCATTTATTTTGTAGAAGTGCACTATCTTGAATGCACTAAGGGGCTTTTCTACAATTGCATTTTTACCCTGCCAAGACTTGAATGTATGGAGTTGGACTTTGTCTTTAAGTGTTTGCACACCTTTGTTCTTGGGGTGTAGAATAAGTGGAAGGGTACAATTTTAAATCCGTGGTGAGGAGTAAAGATGGCACTTCTTAATATCTACCGCTGCTTCAAAACTGTGTTTTCTTTGTATTTTAGGAATTAATTGCATTTGGACTGGCAAACATATTTTCTGGCTCGTTCAAAGGCTTTGCAGCAGGAACCTCATTGTCAAGGTCTGCAGTCCAGGAGAGCACGGGAGGCAAAACACAGGTAGGGCACAAAGTGCTCTTGCATTTTGTTCTTTGGTTATATGAACACAAAATGAGTGGCTTTGGTTTATCATGTTTAAAATACCATTCGTACCACTGAAAATATCAAGCTTTGCAATACCAATAAAAGTTCAAAGAGTATGTTTGTGATTGCAGGTTGCAAGTCTTGTATCAGCTTCACTTGTTATGATTGTCATCCTGGCCCTTGGATTTCTCCTACAGCCCTTACAAAAGGTACGCTTTTACTCATTTTAATCAGCTGAAAATGTCTTCTTGTCCTCACTTTCTGATTGTTAAAAAGCATGTAATTAGTATATGTCCAAAGAAAAATGTTAAGGGCCCGATTCACAAAGGTAAGGTAATACCAGTAACTTTAGTAAGAGTAAAGTTACTAGCAGTAAACTACCAATGTGAACACCAAAAAGTAGTTAACTTAGACCTAAGTCTGAGTTTAACTTTGTTGATCGGGCCAAGGGTGTTTGATTTGGACTCATTAACTAGAGCACATGTTCCTGGATTTTTACCCTAATACCACAAAGCTGCACATTTTCATGGGTCAGGTGAGAAATTTCCTTCCGAGACTAGGGCCGGGTGTTAATGTCTGCTAAAGATCGGAATTTTGGGCACAGTAATATGATAAAGTGAGGCCCGTGTCCAGGTGAAGGCCACGTTTCTACTTAAACTGTCCGTCTAGTTATGCAGATGTCGATTTGATGATTATGACACCTCACAGTTCTGTGAATACGTGCCACATAGCCATGCATGTTTTCAGTTTGTAGAGGAAACACAGAGGAGATCCTGTCCCTGCAATTAGCAGATAGGTAGGACGTTTTCTTATTAGGTACTTATGATGGATGTCATTTTGCAAGGATTCACATATTAGCAGTTAGAGGAATATTTTGACCTCATTATCTACAGCTCTCTTATTGATTTGTCTCCTGATGGTTGAGAACTGCAAAGCCACCTTTTCTCACATGTGCTGCTCTTTTAAGGAGTGAGCCCTTCTATTCCAGTCATTTCCCTGTCCAGCTTCTGCCGTGTAGGCACATGCATTCCTCTCCTGAGAAACACTAAGCCAACACCTAAAACTCTGGAATAATTTTTGCCTATTGTGACCACTGTCAGAGTTCAGAAAACTGGCACCAAGCTGAATACCACTGCTTCGGTGTGCGCACCCCACAACTTTGTCTTATTTTTTTGTGTGTCTGTTGCTTCCTCATCAGGGAGTAACAGCTAGCGCTAGGACGCTTTCTTGGAAGCCATGGTGCACTACATTTTATTTTATTGTATTGTATCAGCATCCTCTACTATCTGCTCCTGTATCTATCCTATAATTCAGAAAATTGCCGGTTTTACAAAAGTGAGGATGGAACTGAGGCTTCCTGCATCTAAGTAGAGATGTCCTACTAATTTCATGAATAATTTAGTTATCAGCATGGTAGCAAATCTATATGCCAAAGCGTATTAGAATATCAAGAGGATGCGTAGTGTACATCTTGAATTGCACTGGGGATAGAGTAGAACTCTATAACATTCCGTATTTGAAATTGATCCTTACGTCCCATTTTGAAAATGTATTTTATGTGTTTTTGCAATTGTATATAGTGCAGACATGGCCCGAAGGCATCAGAGTGCTTTACAACACACAGAATACAGAGTTACATGGGGTTACATTAATAGTTATTGAACTCGGACGTTTACATCAATGTATGTATACAGGAATTACCACAAGAGAAAGTTACACCAACAGGGCAGAAGACACAGTTAAACAAAGCTGACCGAGGCGCGTTGGATAAAGTAAATAAGTCTGGTCAAGGGTGAATTACCCAAGATGAGGAGCTTAAGGTCCTTTTTGAAGGTTGCTAGGCAGGTAGTTAGACGGAGTGTGGGAGGTAGAGAGTTGCAGATTCTAGTGGTGCTGCCAGACAACGACTGATTCATGTATTGTTCTTGCCTGAAGGTGGGGGATTCCAGGAGCAGAGATTGGGCATTTCTGGAACTCCTATTTGCTCTGGAGATTTCCAGTTTCTCATTTAGATAGGGGGATAGCTTCTCATTTAGATAGTGAGGGGGGAGTGCAGCACTCTGGGTGATGCAAGTGATTTTGAATTGGGCCCTTGCTTCAATAGGAAGTCATTCGAGGGTTAGCAAGGCAGGGGAAATAAGGGCAAATTTCATGAGGAAGCGTGCTGCAACATGTAGTATTGCTCTCAGTGGGCCTAGGTGAACTTTTGGAATGCCTGAGAGAAGGGCAATTTCATAGTCTAGTCTAGGGAGAACGCAAGACTGGACCACTGTTTTGATGTCTTGTTCCAGAAGCATTTGCCTGATGCCCCAAAGCTGCCTATGTTGGTATTGTGCGCAGTTGGCTATGGCTGCTATGTGGCTGTGGAGATTAAGACAATTGTCCAGGGTGATTCCGAGTGATATGGCACTCGTGACAATAGCAGGGCAGCCTTCGAGGGCCGGAAGGTTGGCCATCCATTCTTATACATGTGTTTTTGCTTTCAGGGATGAGATAAAAAGGAATTCTGTTTTAGTTGGGTTGGATTTTTAATGGTAGTTAGACATTCAGTTTTGAATCTTTGAAAGTGTATTTGAAAGCAGGGCACCAACCTCCAGAGATGAGATTAACAAGTATATTTTGGTATCGTCGGCATAGAGGTGGAAGAGAATCCCTGAGTTCCTCAGAATCACACATAGTGGTTCTAGGTAGAGGTTGAAGAGAGTTGGGGAGAGGATTGAACCTTGGGGACACCTTGGTGAACGCTGACTGGTCGGGAGAATGAGTTGCCCATTTTTTACAATTTGAGATAGGTTGGATGGGTCAGAGGAAAACCAGTTGAGGACCTTTCCTCCACATCCCATGCATAGTTCAATAATACAAAGGAGTTCATGATGGTTGACAGTGTTGAATGCAGCGGATAAATCCAGGAGGATCAGGAGGCAGGAGTTGCCGGAGTTGCGGATTGTAAGGGAATCATTAACTATTTTGATGATTGCATTTTCTGTACTATGACCGTGGCAGAAACCTGATTGGAAAGTGTCTAGGAGATTGTTTTTTTGGATGTGTGAGGCTAGTTGACATGCTATTCAGCTTTTTGATGACTTTGCCTAAAAATGGGAGTGTGGAGACTATGCTGTAGTTGTTCAATTTCTCTGAATGAAGAGGTTGTTTTTTTAAGAGGAGTGATTTTACTCATTTTTAGTCGTTCAGGGAAGAGGCCCTGATTAAGAGAGGAATTAACCAAGGTGGTCCACATGGGGAATAGATGTGTGGCAAGAGATTTGCTAATAGATCCTGGAATAGCGTCCTGATGATGGTATGAAGGTTTTACTTTGGAGATAGTTCGTAGTAGGTCCTGCTCAGAGATTGTAGAGAAATATTACTATTGTTGTACTGATTTGCACAGTAGAGATTCATCTGTTTAAAGGGAGTAATTGATATGAAGCGAAATATGAATGTCTCTAACTTTTTATCAAAGAAATTCACAAAGTCATTGCAACGGACCACGGTTGGCTTGGTAGCCGAAGTGATCGCGGGGTAAGTAGACTATGCAATATTCTCAAACAGGAGCTTTGGTCTATTCTTTGCAGAGTTCACCAGGGCTCTAATATGGGAGGATTTAGCTCTGAGGATTTGGTCTTTGTATTGTTTTCTCGCAATGCAAAGCTTAGCCATACTCAGGAAGGATGGTGCTTTTCCCCTAGAGAGCCAAGTTCTAGAGGGTTTTGGTCTGGATAATTTGCACTTCAGTAGTGTGCATTTATCAATAAGGGCTTCCATGCAGGAGTTAAACTTGTCCGTGGCCTCGTTGATGTCAAGATGGGGGGTGATCGAATTTAGGTTGAGAAGGGTGGTGATTGTTGGATGTGTCTCTAAACCATATATTTTTTTTTTTTGGGTTGTCCATAAGTTTTGGTGTAAGAACCAGTTACAGAGAACGGAATCTGCACGTGATCAGACCAGTCGACTTGAATGAGGTTGCATATGTTTAGGTAGGGGGAATTGGAAATTATCAGAGTCAAGATGGCACCTTTGTGATGTGTAGGTTTATGGCAGTGTTGTTGGAGATTGTTGGCATTGAGAAAGGAGGTAAAAGTGTCCACATCAGTATTGCCCACGTCTCCCCAGTGGATGTTGAAGTTACCAAGCAAGGTATTGTTGTCAGAGCTGATAAGTTGAGAGGTGAAGAAATCCATGCATTCCTTGATGAAAATGTTGTTTCGACCCGGTGGATCGTAAATCACATTCAATCTAAGGTTGGAGGTAGTGGATGTGGACAGTTCCACCGACAAGATTTAGAAGGACTGAAAGTGAGTTGTTGTGAAGATTCGGCATTTCAGAGAGTTTCGGTGAATGAGTGCAAGACCTCCACCATATGTACCTTCCCGGTCGCGCCGCATAATGGAGTAGCTGGGAGGAACAAAAAGGTCAAGAGCATGGTTAGATGAGGCACTGTACCACATTTCTTTGCGGATCAGAATGTCAAGGATATTAGACAAGTTCAAGTCTGATAGCCAAAGACAATGCTTGACTGCAGAACGATGATTGTGGAGCAAGCAGTTCAGGAAGTAGCTGTTGTCTTTCTGACTTGACTGATTCAGGAGGGTAGTTGGGATTGTATCAAGTTATGGGGGGTGAGCATGCTCTGAGGTGGTGTGTATGAGTTTTACTAAGGTCAGAGATGATAGTGGAAATCAGGCAGCCCCCTAAAGGAGGTAGGATGAGGGGGCAGCAGGCAGATCGGAGAAGGGGGTAGCAACATTTGCATAACTCTTTAGGAGATGGAGTAGGTCTGAGTTGTCAAGGGGAGGTGGTGTTCATTTGGGTCTGGGTAGGTGGCTGTCTCTCAGTATGCTAGAAAGGTGGTGGGCGGAGGGTCCACAGGGAGTGATGAGAATATGAGTGGCAGAAAGACAGAGAGCCACTAAGCTGGAATAAAGCCAAAGTGAGAATGTCCTTTCTTCGAGAGAAGGCTGAGAACGAGGAAAGGAGCTTGTTGAAAAGGGGCCAGTTGTGTTCAGTAATTGTGGGAGGATTGGGATGAACCGTCAGGGATGGACTCTGTGGGGTTGAGGTGTGAGCGGGGGAAGGTTGTGGTTGTTGGTGTCTGGTGATTGGAGATGTTGGGGCAGGAGGCGATAAAGGGAAGGGGTGGGGACTTGTGGGCTGATTGTGGTGAGGAAAGAGATGGCGACAGCAACCGGAGTGGGAGGTAATGGTTTATAATAGGCTGAAGAAAAATGGTGTGGAGATGGTTTGTGGGTGGGATGTTTGCGGTCTGGGATAGGTGGTGGGCAATAGGTTGTGGGGGGCATAACCGATTGTGGGAGAGTCCATGGTGAGAGCAGTTGTCCAGGTGGATCGGAAGGGGGAGAGTGGTTAGAGGGTATAATGGGTGGATGGAGAGGGGGAACATGGAGGGTTGTATGAGGGCAGAGTTAGATTAAGTTGATTGTGTCCAGGATTGTGTCATTGGTTTGGAACATGATCTTCCCATTTTTGTAACAAGATATAGAAAGGTTGCCTGAGAGGCCAAAGGGGGAGCAGCATTTGAGCTTGCGTCCAAAGGGGATATTGGAGTGAGAGGAGGATGGGAGAAAACTATGTAAGGATCTGATCCATAGGTCAGTGTTGTGTGTGAAGAGGAGGAGGTCATTTTTAAGGAAAACTTTGTGTTGGCAATGGTATTGGTCTGCGAAGAGGGTATCTGGGAAGTCTCTCAACGGGCTGTGCTTCAAGTTTTTCATTGCGTGCTTGTAAAGATTTGGTGTGTGTTCAATCTTGAAAGCATATGTGCTGGATTTGGAAAGAGGTGCTTGGGGGGAGCTGGTGGCAGTGGGTGTCGACGGCATGTTTGGGGGCTGATGCCAGGATCCAACTTCTTACAAATAGTTCTCAGAGGTATTGCGTTTTGGGTTTGTCTTTGTTGAGGAGAAAAAAATCTTCCAATATGATTGCCTCGTAAAGATAATCAGTTGATATTGAGCATGGGGTTGTTCATTGATTCAGTGTAAAGAGCTGGTAGAGATAGCTAGTGGAGCATTTAATGGTTGTGGTAGGATTTAATACCATTCAAGGATGGCTGCCCATTTGGAGATGAAGTGTTGGTGAAGTCCTTTCATGCTTTCCATGATATGGACTGTCATTCAGTCCAGCTTCTAATTTGTTGAATAAGAAAGTCCACCATCTTAAAAGGGGGTTGTTCATTCGTAGGGAGGAGAAAGGATCCACAAAATGAAGGGTATGACAGACAAGAACCCAACAGAAGTCACAGTTTTGCTCCCAAGAGAGTGTCACTCATTGTCATTGAATGTCACTCATAATTACACTGAAATTATGAAAATGACACACATAAACAATCTGAAAACTAGGCAGCTATGTTTACTAAGTAGCCATGCTCCCCCTGGGTCATGCAAGCGCAGCCGATCTGATCACCGTAGTCAATCCATGTAGCATGGCAACATCGTGGGCACTTGAATCATCGCCTTTATCAAATTCAAAATAATGCAAACCATCCTTATCATGTTTTGACATTCTGGCCAAAAACCTCTCCTATGTAGTCACTACTTGTGTCTTTCAACTGCACTACTTACAAATTTGTTGATTTTGATGTGTTAGTTCTTTTATACTTAAACAATTGGTGTACTGGATTCAAATAACAACAAATGACCCAGTTTGGTTGCAGACGTGACATGTCTAGGTCCCATTTGCAAAGTTGCACTGTCCTCTCAGAAGTGATAGAAAAGGCAAGCATATTTCACCTGTTTGGGAGTACTTTAAGTGTACTGGACACGTTTATTCTGTCATTCTACTTATGGGTGGTGTGCTGCACACCCTATCGAAAGGAGGATGCTTTAAGTAAAGACTCAAGTTGTATGGTTGGGAGGAAGCAGGTGGCAAACAATTAAATTAGCCATGTCACACCACTGTACTCAAGGACACATTTCCTCTCAAGGACAAGTCTTTATACGTGCTACCCACTGCCAATGACACACTACATAAACGCAATTGCAAAATACAATTCAAAACAATGCAATTGTTCTGCTGCAGGCACTTCCTTCACAAGGTAGAGGTGACAATTATTCAGAACCTTCCATCAAATGAGATGTTTCTGAGTAGGCTTCTGTGACAACCTAATAGAGATGGCCTCCACATATTACATTTCAGATCAAAGATGGGCTCATCTCTGCTTTTAGAGCCATTTTCTACATCAAGCAGCAGAACCTCCTATAAAACATTGCAGCACAAAAATGGAGCATTTTAAATGGTCTTGGTAGGCCCACAAAGTACTAGTAAGTTTGACTTGAATATTGTACAGTAGGAAGTTGCACAGGGAGGAATGTTTGTAGGTGAGCATACTTTAGCAACACTTTGTAGTAGCACCTGTTGATGATGACTAACAGAGGAGACAATGCCACCAGTGTTTGCTTTTCAGAGTCCTGCTTGTGTGTCATAGACTCCCTCATTGTTCAGGGTGGGTTTGTGCTGGAACTGTGGTAAAGGATGAAGATATGCCACCTAATCATGGAGCCTGACCTACACGCCTGCTACGTACAATGCCTGACATGCACCTTGATTTTATGATTTCTGACCTGGTGCTTACAGGGCATGAGGCATGACTGAGGTTTACAATAAGCATGATACCTTGTTGCTACACATTACAAAAATGATAACCAGCATATTTAATGTCGAAAGTAATGCCTAGACGAGGCTTATAATAATCGGGATGCCTGGCCAAAATGCTGACAGTGGGTAAACACTCTAATTAACAATACCAAACAACCAAATATTGGTATTCTTGTGTCAAAGGTATGCAATGAGGAGCATAAACAATTAATTGCCCAAAAAAAGAAGTACATGCAGAATGGGTAAGAGACATGTAAAGAGTATGAGTCACTGCCAAATACCCTCTCCATTTCTTAATGTCTGAGATTGGGCATTGACCTAGAAGAAGAAACAGAGGGGAATGCCATTAAATGTGGGAGGAAGATTCTAGTAAGAGAGTTGGGGTGAGCAATATTGTCAGGTACAAGGGGATTGTGACGGGTGAAGTAGGGGGTGTAAATAAGCTAGGGCAGTCCTAAACAGATGGGTATGTTTGTGTGTCATTGTGAGGTGGCAATGAAAAGTGGGACCGTGGAGCGAAGGACGGTCAAGAGCGGCTAAGGCCCCCGAATGAATGGGGTGATGACACTGATTTATTGTAAATGGCTAGGAGATTGTAAGCAGTCATCTCAATGTTACTGTGCTCATAATAATTCTCTCTTACTTTTTAAAAAAATAGCTTGAAGTCTGCGATGTATGGTAGGAGGACCTTTGTAGTTTCCGGACAAACAAGAGCCCAAAAGCATCTCCAAAACATCCATTAAGCATCATGTCAGACTAAGGCACCCAGTCAGAGTGATGCTTGGCTCTACTGGAATCTTCCAACATCTCAGACTTTTGCCTGGTCCTTTGGGCGCTAACATGGACTTGGATGGTTCTCAGGTTGTAAAAGTGTTCACTCAAGAATCACTAGAGGTGATAGTAACCATTGAAAAAGAACTTTAGTTAGCCATGTAAGGAGTAACACAAGATTATATTGCCTTAAACAATGAATTGCCAGAGTTGGGCTTGACAGTGATTCAGAAGCATAGCATTGTCTGAGAAAAGGATTTGTTTGTGTTGTCTAAAGTTTCCATTATACGAAAAGTACAACATAAATATAACTTCTCTCTTCTTGGTTTTAGTCAGTATTGGCAGCCATAATTATTGTCAACCTGAAGGGGATGTTGATGCACTTCAATGAAATTCCTGCTTTGTGGCGGAAGGATAAGTATGATTGTGTAAGTCGATTTCTCATTCGCAATCTCTTCTCAATACCACCAGGACACTTCGCTGTGCAAAATACCATGTACTAACTTACAAACACTGAGCAAGACGCATATGCTTTCAAACACAGTGCTTCAAATATTCCAGAGTAGGTAGTACAGAGGAGAGAGGCCCCGTCCAGCTAGCACATATAGCAGCTGAACAAGTCCCTAAAATTTGCAATTTAGGGCCTAATTTAGATCTTGGCAAATGACTTACTCCATCACAACGGTGACGTATTTTCCGTCCGTCAAAATACAAATCCTGTTATATCCTCTGGGATTTATATTTTGGTGGATGGGAAATCCGTTACCGTTGTCAGTGAGTAACTCTTCCGCCAAGACCTAAAACAGGCCCTATATCCCTGATCTGAGAAGCCTAAGAGTAGGTTTGCATCCTGTACGTGGCAACAGACTTAATGTCTTCCACTTTTTACAATGCTAGCAATAAGGCAGGCTTGAACTGGCCCTTCTGCTAGCTAACAGTGTGGAAATTAGGAAAATTAAAACTCGCTGGGTTTTAAATAGAGCTCCCTCACCTGAAGTGTGCAGATCAGTTATGCCACCAAGCAGCCCATGTAAATTAGCGTTCTCTGGATTTGAAAAGACAAATTCACAAATAAAATAGCACATCATGGAAGAAAAAAAAGACAACAACCAATTGATACTTGAAAGATTCTGGGTAAAACAAGATATCTCCTCTTTTCCCTCCACCCACAACTTCCTCTCCCCCTTCATCTAACTCCAGAAAGATAGTTGACCATGATCCACTCTAACTTTACTTCTTCTGTTAAAAGTGTTCACTGCATTGGTCATTAACCCCTCCATGTTATATGGGGTGGGCTTTCAGGTGTGGGGAATACATGAGGGCCTGGCAAAGAACCTCAAAGACTACCTGCATGTTCAGTCTCAGGCGAATAGTACACAATGTAAAGTATTGCATATATTTCAGTTCTTACTACGGTTTATGTAATCTGTGCAATGTTGGAAACTCCTTGTTTTCATTTTTGTTTCTCATGTTTGGTCTATGGTCTTTGCTGTACCCAAAATCTAGAAAGGTAATGGCATGTGTCACAGACTGATGATGACAAAATCTGCTGAAACAACACAATAGGAGGTACCACAAAGCTATCAAGAGAGACAGAAAGATTATTTCATCTAATGCATATTTGAGGCACCCATAAAGACAAAGAACCAAGAAAATCTTCAATATATACCAGGCACTGTACAGCCCACACGACAAAAAAGTAGTCATTGCATATCTCAATAACTCTGCAAAGGCGTCTAGAAGCACTTTGAATCAAAACTGCTCAAAGCCATGAACTGATCACTAACGCCCTGAAGGTGTCTTTCTACTCTCCTTTCTGCAATCCCCCAAAATAGTCCATGTTCACCTTTTTCATCTCTTGAAAACTCTAGAGATATTTTGACCTCCACTTCAAAACAAAAATGCCCAAGTCACCTATGGACCATTTTTGGTCTAAAAATGCTCTTACAACCTTGGTTAGTGGACTTACACAACATGATCAACATCTCCCTTCCTCCTTGCAATGTTCCTGCCCATTTAAAACACACAGTCATCATTTGCATTTTTCAAAAAAGCATATTGTTTTGCTGGCTACAGCTGCGATACCAGGCCTTTTTTGGAACAAAGTTTTTACCCTTGTACCCAAATGAGGATTGTGAAGAGGCTTTGGACCCACCCTCCTGTTCAGGTTTTTGGGGCCCTGTACAAGACTCCTTACGCTTTCCCTTGGATGTCTCAACACTCTTCCCCTGGGGAGGCTTTGTGACCCCTTTCTTTTGGTCACCCCCTGTGGAAGTCTTGGTCACCCTTGTCTTGACCCAGTGGTCTGCTTTCTTTCCCAACTCTTGGTGAGAAATTGGACCTAGGTCTACCAGATGCTGATGCAATTGAAACAATTCCTTAAAAGCTGTTCCTTCATAAACAAGTTATACAGCACTTCATAATCATTTACACCACTGCCATTAATCCAACCATCTAGTGTTTTGACTGAGAAGTCAACAAAATCAACCCAGGTCTGGCTCGAGGATTTTTGAGCCTCCCTGAACCTAATCCTGTACTCCTCAGTTGAGAATCCAGTGAACATTTCCCAAAGGAGAGCACCCAAGTGAGATCTGTTTACCTTTCTGGTTGCACAAGCACTCTCAAAAGCTGTGAACCATTTGGTGATGTCATCACCATCTTCATATTTTGTTACAATCCCTTTGGGGATTTTTAGCATGTCAGTATTTTCTCTGACCCTATTTATGTTTCTGACACAATTGATGAGAGCTAAACCCATCTCTTGTCTTTCCCTCTCTATGGCTAGGAAGTGTTTCTCTAAGCCAATCTTTTGGCCATCCTGGCTAACAGCAGGTCATCTTCATTGAGGCTGCCCTCAATGCTTCCAGATTTACTGGACTCCCCTGTGGAAGAACCAGTATCTCTGACTATCACTTGTGGAGTCAGGGTTTGAGGGACCCTGGCCTCCTTAACTAGGACAGGAGGGAGGGAATCATCCTCCTGCTCACTAGCTTCCCCCTCTGTAGGTTTATCCTCAGAGGGGTGGTCTCTTGCAAACTCTGCCAAAAGCTCCTGGAGCTTAACTTTGGTAGGGTTTGACCCAGTCTTTATATTTTTTAGTTTACAGAGAGTCCTTAACTCTGACATCCCTAGATGCAGGTAAGAGGCGAGGTTGAGTTCCACCACCATCTCATCTGTGCTAGACATGACTTTTCTAAAAGTTGGGATACTTTTTAAGAATCTAAAACTATTTCTAGAATTTAATCCAAACTTTTACAAAACGTTTAAACTCTCAAAGAAAAGCTAACAGGGCCTTACACAAGGCCTTAGCAGCACTTTGAAAATTTAGAAAAATAGCTCAAATTGCAAAAATCAGTTTCTAATGACAATATTTGGAATTTAGTTCTGTGATCAGGTATTGGCTGAGTAGTCCAGCAAATGCAAAGTGTTAGACCCCACCACTGATCCACCAATGTAGGAAGTTGGCTCTGTATATACTATTTCAAAGTAAGAAATAGTGCGCACAGAGTCCAAGGGTTCCCCCTAGAGCTAAGATAGTGACAAAATTAGATAATTCTAATGCTCTATTTTGTGGTAGTGTGGTCTAGCAGCAGGCTTATCAGAGTGTAGTGTTAAGCATGTGTTGTACACACACAGGCAATAAATGAGGAACACACACCCAAAGACTTACTCCAGGCCAATAGGTTTTATATTGAAAAATATATTTTCTTAGTTTATTTTAAGAACCACAGGTTCAAGATTGACATTAAACACTTTAAATGCAAGGTACTTCACTTAGATACTTTAGAAACTTTGAATAAAAGCAATATCATGTACAGTTTTTGTAAACATGGCAATAAGCTATTTTCAAAGTGGACACAGTGAAAAAATCAACAGTTCCTGGGGGAGGTAAGTAAAGGTTAGATTAGGAGGTAAGTACAACACTTACAAGTCTCAGTTCTGGCAGCCCACCATTGGGGGTTCAAGGCAACCCCAAAGTTACCACACGAGCAGCTCAGGGCCGGTCAGGTGGAGAGGTCAAAGAGGTGCCCAAAACACTTAGGCGCCTATGGAGAACATGGGTGCTCCGGTTCCAGTCTGCCAGCAGGTAAGTACCTGCGTCCTCGTGGGGCAGACCAGGGGGGTTTTATAGAACACTGGGAGGGACACAAGTAGGCACACAAAACACACCCTTAGCGGCACAGGGGTGGCCGGGTGCAGTGTGCAAAGCAGGCGTCGGGTTTCAGGTAGGAAACAATGGAGGGACCCGGGGGTCATTCTAACGGTGCAGGCAGGCACTGGGGGGGCTTCTCAGGACAGCCACCACCTGAGCTAGGCAGAGGGTCGCCTGGGGGTCACTCCTGCACTGAAGTTCGGTTCCTTCAGGTTCTGGGGGCTGTGGGTGCAGTGTTGGTTCCAGGCATCGGGTCCCTTGTTGGTTCCAGGCGTCGGGTCCCTTGTTACAGGCAGTCGTGGTCAGGGGGAGCCTCTGGATTCTCTCTGCAGGTGTCACTGTGGGGGATCAGGGTGGTCGTCTCTGGTTACTCACGGGCTCGCAGTCACCAGGAAGTCCTCCCTGAGGTCTTGGTTCTCCGAATCTCGAGCCGGGGGCGTCGGGTGCAGAGTGAGAATTCTCACGCTTCCGGTGGGAAATGTGCAGTCTTGGAAAGTTGCTTCCTTGTTGCAAAGAAGTAGCTTGTTTTCAACAGGGCCACTGTTAACGGGAGTTTCTTGGTCCTTTAGTCCAGGGCAGTCCTCTGAGGCTTCAGAGGTCACTGGACCCTGCCAGATGCGTCGCTGGTTGCAGATTTTCGAAGTTGGAGACAGGCCGGTAGGGCTGGGTCCAAAGCAGTTGTCGTCTTCCTCCTTCTCTGCAGGCTTGTAGGTCAGCAGTCCTTCTTCTTTCTTCGGGTTGCAGGAATCTGATTTCCTGGGATCTGGGGTGTCCCTAAATACTGAATTTACGGGTGTGTTTAGGTCTGGGAGGGCAGTAGCCAATGGCCACTATTACTGCATGCTGGGACCATGTGGTCTACTAAATGAAGGAGCAGTTTCTGTGCATGAATAGTGCCACGACTGGCATTCAAAAGCTCTGATCCCAGCACACTTCTTTTCTGGCTCACCTATTGTCCACTTTACTAAAAGTGAGGAACCTGAGGATTCACTTTGGCAACAACCCCCCCCCCCCCCTTCTCCCCCTTAGCACTCAAGTCAATGAAGTGGCACGGAGTGTGAACATGTATCTCTTTTATCTGTGGAAACTCCTCCTTATTTTACACGCAGACCTCAAAGGTAAAGTGATAAGAGCCCTCATCCTGGCACCTTTGACTATTGCAATGCTGGCTAATCTGGCCTTCTCTATAGACTCTTTGCCATTCTTCAAATACTTCAGAATGAAGCAGCCAGAATGTACCTTAACCTTCTTAAGTGATCCACACATTTTCAGTCAAAAGAATAAAACACGGAGGACAGTCTCTGGGCATGAAAGGATCTAAACTCCAGACCTCCATAATATCACCTGATATCTGAACCCAACCACACATATATATTTTAAACCTCTGACAACTGATCCTTTCTGACTGGCCTTTAAGTAAACCCTTCTCAGAAGAAAGGGTCATGAGTGAAGAATATTGTGAACTGTCTGCTGCCCCTTTCTAATTGGACTCTAGTCTGCCTCCTCATCAGGAAGATATATGTTCCCCTATTAAGTGCACTGAAGCACCCAAATGGCGACATGAGGTGCCCTATAAAACTTTTAAGTACATAAATAATAATGTGAATGTTCTTTAAACTTCTATTTTGCTCCCTCAGCTTTGCTAACTACGTCTTCTGATTTTTGGGCATCATGTTAAACATTTATACTTCACCTTATTGGTGCTGCCTTGAATCGGTTGTATGTCCAGTATTTTCCTAAAGCCTCTATATTAACAAAACTGAATAGATGTTATTTTCCTGCAGTCCATGGAGTCCGTGTGTCCCTATTCATCCTGTTTTGGACACTACAAAAGATGCATTCTAATTTGAAAACTTGATCCCTCTTTATGACTTTATGATCTTAGTCCCTCTTATGGAACCGAACTCAATGTAATGGCTGCCCCCAAAGCCAGACATTCCCTCCTCATTTGTGTCCTGCAATCCACAGCCAACTCAGTGCCAGATTTATTCGTCTTAACACTGCATGTGTGTGGCTGTTGTGCTACGTTTTCTCTGTTGTAATATATTCTGAAGAAAGTCTTAACATCTTACCTGGTGTCCTGTTTAAGATAAGCACACTCATATATTCAGATTGGGTCTTTTGAAACACTGGATTTGAGGCTCATTGTTTAGTAAAATAGAATTAGCTGTAAGAATAATACTAAATATACACATAAAATAGACACTTTTCTGTTTACAAACTATAGCTTATGGAGTACACTCCAGCAGTTCCCTCTACATTGTCACAATTATATAACCATACGTTTGCAGTCACAGTTACACTATGACCTAATTTTATGTTGCCAGCAATTACACTATCAATGACAATGTAATTAAACATTGGGGATTAGATTAGGCGTGTTTGGGTTATGGGGTGGGATCGGGGTTAGAGGTTGTAGTTAGGGTTCCCGTTAGTGGCAAGTGTTTGGCGAAAGCAGTAGCAGTGGTTTGGAGTTGAACCATTGTTAGGTTTTGCATTGGCGGAAACGTCTGGGAAAGAGAGTTTCCATTTCCCTGTCACACCCGAGGGCAAACCCGGTCACGCGATAGATAGACATACATACTCTAGCCTTTGATTCGTGGTTGTTCATACGTAAATCGTTTACAGATTCTGATTGGCGATTCTCTTCACAGCTGGTGTGGGTGGCGACTTTCATTGCCTCCGTGTTGCTGGATCTGGATATCGGTCTTGCAGCTGGTGTGGGATTTGAACTAGCAACCGTGATTTTCCGTGCACAGTTGTAAGTAATATTTCCCCTGCTATATTTCTGCCATCGGCATGATTCACTCCAATACCCACTGTACATGTAAAATGTATCTGAATGCGTTGTAGAGTTTATTTATTAGCAGTAATATTGCTTTGAATAAAATATAGAGTATATTGCTTTAAGAATATATGGGATCAGAGGCTCCATTCTTTGGGGGCCTCAGTACACAGCCAAGTGCCAATAAAACATTTGATGGTCAGGTCTTTAAGTTAAAAGGAAGCTTTAGAATTAATCTTACTACTTAGGCATACCGCGATTCTAAAGATAGTATCTAACCTCACAAACAACTCAGTTTTATGTGTAAACAAAAGGGATCGAATGGTGTTTTAGCATCTACCATAGGACGCCGCATGGAAATCATACATTGCTTTAATAGACTTCTCAGTATGCACTAGGAGTCAACAAACCGAAGTCAGGACTAATGAAATTCTGTCTATTCTTGTGATCACTCTAAATCTTAAAATCCTCCTAGTTCCCGTTCAGCAAGTATTGCCGGGCACAAAAAATAAATGTTTAGTTCCTAACCTGGTCTTTGTGTTTTTGGATGTGAAAACCTATTTAGGATGAGGCCATGGCCTTTTAATAAATTAGTGGTCTACTTTTCTGTGGAGAGGATCGACAAGTCTCCAGAGAACTGAAAGCATGCTTTGGGAGAATAACATTGGGCACCATCTCGTTAAATGATGACAGTCAATTAATCACTGGCAGCTGCCATGCATTTAGAGTAGTGGGGCGGGCAAAATACCAGTGGGGTTAATATGTTTTTTTTTTTTAAATGTACCTTAACGACTTGCCACGACGTCCTCCTCACTAGGCATCTTCTCTCCTGGAAGCTTCTCACCCAGGAAACTGAACTACCCAATCCTGGAGCTGTTGTCATGCTGTTAACAGCATGAGAGAAGCGTCAGGATTGGAGAGAGCAAATTCTGAGACAAGAAAAAAGGTGGGTTGACTGCCCAGACACAGAAAATAGCAGATGGGTATTGACCAAAATGGTGGAATTGTGCTGTAATTCTCATCCATATACCATGGACCAATGATGTGCTAGCACTTCTAATGACCCAAGGCATCAGTTTGGAGGCAGTGCATGCATTCAATGGGCTGGAGTGGTACTGTAGAGCATGAGAGAAAGTAATCTGTGGATGAGGGGTAGTGAGACTTGCAAAATATTTAGGGCTAGGGTAATCGTAAAGAATAGGTTATATGGCTAAATCTTTTGGTTTATATAGCATTTTGCACCCCAAAGGGCTACTCTCTCTTAGATAGTCATTTGTAGACTTTTTGAGGTCACTTTGCTCAGTGATATACAACATTATTTTCATTACAGAGAATAAGTGGTAAAAAGTTAAATAAATACAGATGACATGATTCTCTTCTCAAACGACTATTCAGAATAATAGTCTGCATTTTTGAAACTGCTATCTGGTTTTACAAGGGAACCTGGTCGTAAACTTAACATTAAAAACTTCAACATGATACCTTAGAATGTTGTTGACAAAGACGAAACAGTAAAACATACAACAAGAATGGAACTATAAAGACTTATTTAAAACAAATGTAAACTTGATAAAACATTGAATAACATTTTCGAGAGCTTAGATATATCACAAATTTGATTATCAGCATTAGTTTACTAAAATCAATGTTTTTTCCAAAATATTAATATTCATTTATTTTGACCACTGTCATTGAGACTCTCAAGATCTCTCTGTTTTCTAAGACCCATGCAGTCCCCAAGCTGGTTGGTTTCTGGTGGCTGGGGTATCTATAATGTTACCTTTATTAAGTGAGGAGAGACCAGGCGCCAGATATAAACATAAAGCAGTTAAAAAACTGGAAAATAAAATCATGGAAAAGAGATATATAGCTTTAGAAATAAACTATACTAGCGTCATATGATTGTGAAAAGGATTGAGAAGTAGCAAGAAAGGAATGAGAGTAAGCATATATAAAAACGTAGGAGCAAGTAAACTGCGAAATGATGGCGAGTGGCCTTTTTATGATTGTGAACTTTCAGAAATTACTGAGTTTGAATTGACACTTGTTGGCTAACTTCACAATAGTAAACTTTTTAAACATTTATTGGTTCAATGCATAGGACCTGGTATATGATTAGATAAGGTATTCAACCCTATATGCCAGAACTGGAAACCATTTCTGGGTTTACCCAAATTTATTTCATGGTTTAGAACTCCTGGGAGGTCCACAAAAAACACAGAAGTAGAAAGAACACCGACAAATAAATAAAATAGGTTTTTAAATCCGGGATGTATCCTAATTCGCCATCAACTATACTCAGTACAATGGCAAAAAGCACTTTAGAAAGTTAAAAACGTGAATATAAAACATTTCAATTAGCAGGTTGAGCAAAAAATACACAGCCTCAGCACTTGTACAAACAGAAAATCTTAAAAAGAGCGGTCTCAGCTGCTTAGGAGGATGTAGCAGCAAGGCAGGGCATATAAATAGAACATGTTTCAGATCCTGGCTTCTGTTTTTACAACAGAAACATGTGCTTGATGTACCATATCATTTGAATGATACAACATTTATCCGAACAATACTTAGACAGATTAATGCCCAGAGACATCTAACCCCATGGGCCAAAACCCATGACATCTAATGTTGTGATTTATTCAGAGTGAAAGAGTTTATTACTGAATCAAAATTTAGTTTATTTTTAAAAGAGTCCACATCTAAACGGAAACTTAAGAGAAGCATGCTTTAGAAGAGCTTTAAGCTGTATCAGCGACATGGATGAGACCCCATTTATATCAACATCAAATTGCTCTAATGCATCTCTAAAATGCATAAAAAATAAAGCATTGTCTCTTTTCATTTCGAAAATCTCTTTAAACATAAGGGGGGTCATTCTGACCCTGGCGGTAATTACCGCCATGGCGGAGGTCGGCGGTAGCACCGCCAACAGGCTGGCGGTGCACCGCTGGGCATTCTGACCGCGGCGGTTCAGCTGCGGCCAGAAACGGAAAGTCGGCGGTGTCCCGCCGACTTTCCGCTGCCCTTGAGAATCCTCCATGGCGGCAGAGCGCTCTCCGCCGCCATGGGGATTCTGACACCCCCTACCGCCATCCAGTTCCTGGCGGTTCTCCCGCCGGGAACAGGATGGCGGTAGGGGGTGCCGCCGGGCCCCTGGGGGCCCCTGCAGTGCCCATGCCAATGGCATGGGCACTGCAGGGGCCCCCGTAAGAGGGCCCCAAAAGGAATTTCAGTGTCTGCCTAGCAGACACTGAAATTCGCGACGGGTGCAACTGCACCCGTCGCACCTTCCCACACCGCCGGCTCAATTCTGAGCCGGCGTCCTCGTGGGAAGGGTGTTTCCCGCTGGGCTGGCGGGCGGACTTTCGGCGGTCGCCCGCCAGCCCAGTGGGAAAGCCAGAATGACCGCCGCGGTCTTTCGGCGGGAACCGCGTGGCGGGCGGCGACCGCCGTCCGCCGCGGTCAGAATCACCCCCAAGGTGTCGTAGGGAGGTACAATCACTGTCCACAAGGTTATGTCCCCATCGCACCACTTCCACCCAACCATGTTCAAATGAGCTTTTTAACGAATGCTAATCTTTTTGTGGCATTGGGTGCTGATGTATTGACTGATAGTAATCTCTTGAAAATTTGTCCTTCTGTCTTACCTAAAATAAACCTCCATTTTGCCATGTCAATTAATGCAACAGCATAAAGGATGGGAGGAATTTTGACCTGATAGACAGAAGATGAGAAAAATGCCTGTGCCCCACAGCCATCCCGAAAGTGCAGAGCCAGCTAGCCTGTGATTTATAGACACTATAATGTATGTGCTATCAATCATTTAATGTATTGCACCTAATTTCACCTAAGAAGTTATACGATTTATCTGTTTCCAATTTTTGTGTATGAAGATGTCACCAGTAATTAAGAATGGGTGCACACTCTTTTTTCCCAGAAACATAACACCTTACTTCTTGAGGAGTTAATTTTCAAAAAGTGTACTCCAGCGTACTGTTGTAGAGCACATAGGTTAAATCAACGATCACAATGTCATCCACATTAAACAGGCAGGTCACTGAGCAACCCCCGAAACTGGGTGGAAAACTTGAACTTTTAGATAAAAAGCAAGGAAGATCCAATATGTAAGGAGAAAAGAGCAGTTGCAAGAGCAGACACCGTGGCTTAAACATTTTTGGTGGGGGGAACTCTGGACAGTACCCAATCCCCACCTAACAGTATCTGGCACCAGGTAGAAGAATGGAGAGCAACAATTAAGTGCAATAAAATGCTAGGCATTCCAAGATTAGGCAATTTTTCCCACACGGTTAACATTAGCAAAAGCTGTGGAAAAGTCTAAGAAAAGCGGCATAAACAGGGCCGCTCCTGATCGTCACATATTTTCCAGTAATAAGTTGCAAAGCTTCAGTATTATCTAAAATGCAGTGTTTTTTTCTGAAACTCCATTGCTCTAGCGGTATAATCATGTTATTCTCATCCCAGGTATTAAGATGCTCCAAAAGGCATCTGGTAGAAAATTTACCCACAACATCTAGTAGTGTGATTTGTCGATAATTAATAGGTAAGTTCTGATCGCCTTTCTTAAACAGAAGAACAAAAACAATTCTGGTCCAAAAGGAGAGCACAGATTAGTTGATGTAACAACAGGCAAAGATCAGCAGGAGAATTAGTGCCCAATATTTTTATTTCTCTTTTTATGACTGAAATCGAGACTTCACACAGACCCATTGCACCTGAAGACTGCATTGTCCTGGTCGGAGTCTCAATCTCACTAAAGAGGGTGGGCCACAACTAGCCAGTGTCAGCTCAGAGTCATTAGGGACATATTCAACACAAAAGCCAACACCAGGACTGTCCTTCTAAAGTTCCCTAATAGAACTGTGCAATATTTCCTCACTCATGGAGATGGGGTGGTATCTTACTTTTGTCCCGCTGTAATCAGCAATGATTTCCCAGAATTTTCTTGCATTTTTCCTAAATGCCGCTTCTCTTAAATCAATCCACTTATAAACAGTTTTGTTTTCTTGAAAAAATCTTTATGGGGCATCTTATGAGTTTAAACAAAGATTTTTACCTGCCTCTTTCCTTTGAGAAGGAGGCAAATTGAGTTCTAATCAGTTTATTTATTTATTTGTACAAGAAGAGGAGCGGCCAGCACCGAGATTTGTGAGGGGCTTTGGCGTAACTCTGGGAATCAGTAAAAGTATTCAGCTTCATAAATGGTCACATATATCCTCTCTCCAAAGGTCTAAAACATGAACTGTCCTTTCCAATAACTCTTTTAAGTTGGATATTCTAGAAGGGATCTCCCTCTATTCTTATTGAACTGAGACTTGGAACCATCAGATCTCCACAATTCTACTAAAGTCATAATGTAATCAACAGACTACTAATTTTCTATGGTCACTAAGTGAGGTATCTATAACTTTCAAATCAGATATGAATTTACAAGTGTAATACGAAGCAGTGAGGTAGTCAATTACAGAGAGACCCAGTGGGAATTTATGGGTATACTAGGAAGGTGAATCAAACCTACCATTTAGGATAACACAATCATTCATCCTTAGAAGACTGAGGAACGATTGTCCTCTCTTACCTATTTGCATTTTAGGTGGAAAAAGAATTGGGGAAATATGTAGTGCTTCGTTTTTCAACATCTGCAGTTTAATAGAGTGGTTTGAGACTTTACAGTTTAAATCTTCAACTAAGGCAACATGATGATCTTCCTCCTGGGCCATAAGCTCACTTAATAAGGAAAAAAGATAATTTAGCAGTGTATTGTAGTGTGGGTCCAGATGAATGCACACAGGTACCACTAGGATAGAATTCCATATACTGACCAAAAGCAAGGGAACTTTTTATGACTTGAAAATGATTAGAGGGATCCATGAAGCTGCTGTAATTCCATTCAAATGTATTGCTTAACAAAATGGCTATCCCTCCTTTTGCATGCCCTTTCCTAGTTGGGACCGCATTACAGCTCAGCAAATAATAGCCATCAAGAGAGGAACACCAGGATTCCTGGATGCAGATTACTTCGGCCTTCAATTTATTTAAAACTTCAAATTTCACCAGGTATATTCAGTGAGCTCGCTGAATTTCAGGAAGCCACAGTTAAACTATCATTAACTTTGTGGTTTAAGCAAAAGTCCCACTGTATAGGTAGAGTTTAGGGAACCATCCAGCCAAGGAATTAAAAATTTTCACCAAATAACTTATTTCTAGCCAAATGCCGCTCCGAAGAAGAATGATTGGGGGTATCAAAAAATTGATTGTAATCTTTACCCTCCCAAAAGACGTGAATTACGTAGATCCCCCTAGGCCGGAGTAAATGGTTGTCCTGCAGAACCAAGTTTGCAACTATCTTAGACTGAAACAGAACTCTATGGGGGTCATTACGACCCTGGCGGCCGGCGGTAAGGTGGTGGTAACACCGCCAACAGGCTGGAGGTGTTCCGCCAGCAATTATGACCGTGGTACAAAAGCCACGGCCATACCACCGGCCCCTCCACTTTACCGCCAGGTTTCCGCCTGGCGGTCATAATCCCCAGGGCAGCGGTGCAAGCACCGCTGCCCTGAGGATTATGAGTCCCCGAGCCCCAGCCTGTCCGTGGCAGTAAACACCGCCATGGAACGGCTGGCGGTAAGGGGACTTGGGGTGCCCCTGGGGGCCCCTGCACTGCCCATGCACTTGGCATGGGCAGTGCAGGGGCCCCCAGGCATAGCCACGTCGGGCATTTCCCTGCCCGAATTTCGGGCAGTGAAATGCGCGACAGGTGCTACTGCACCCGCTGCACATCAGCATTGCCGCCGGCTCTATTACGAGCCGGCAGCAATGTTGATGTGACATTTCCGCTGGGCCAGCGGACGGTAACACTGTTACCATCCGCTGGCCCAGCAGAAATGTCATAATAGGGAGCCAGGAATACCGCCGGCAATGGCGGTATTCTGTCTCCCGCGGCCTCGTTGGTCTTCTTGCAAGACCGCCGAGGTCGTAATGACCCCCTATATGTGCTCACTAATAAGAAGTGCGATAACATTACAGGGAGTATGTCACTACTTTGGGACATCTTTAAATTTTCAATGTCTGCAAAACAAGATAATAGATAGGAATGATTCAAAATCACATCATGATCATATAAAGCTACAAAGTCTCATGTAGTCATAGCTACTGTTTGAGGGTAGAGAGGAATCATGATCCCGGTCTCCTATAGAGGTTATAGTGTGCGATGACTCACCATAGAAGGGTTCCACAGCTGGGTTAAGTCTAGTTGACAGAGGCTTCAAAGTGGGAAGTAGTTGAGACAGCTGACAACATATCATCTGAACCTCTTGCATTGAAAACAGCAGATGGCAAAGCTGACTTTACAGAATTAGCATTGTTGACTATAGAACTTTGCTATTTTTGTTTTCAGTTTTAATTGCTGGTGTCTCATCCAAGGTGATCCTACTGATATCTTGAAAATTAATTTTTTTAGGGCCCTTTTTTTAAATCTGTTGTTTGCTTATTTGAATTTTTTTGCAAATGACACATTACACCTTTATGTTTCTTTGTGGGCTCTGGGCCTTCATCAATGGATGTTCTTGCCAGTTCTTTAAACCTAAAAATTGGAAAAGCATTGGACATCAGCACTGGGAAAGCAGACTTGTCCACAGAGCACATTTCGGAGAGCCTGGATTAAAAAGAGTTTGTACACAGTGTGTCAGATTTCCTCACTCTTCTGTGTCCTGAGGCCCCCCAAGGTGTTCATAATTGGAGGTTCACCCGCTTGTGAACCGCAGCTTTTATATTTATCTTTCATCTCTAAGAGCTGTAGGGAACCTCCCACGTTTGCCGATATATCTTTTTGGACCTCACAACCTTTAGTTACAACCTTTGCCTGCGGTGCATGGTCAAGTGGCTGGTGACTTCCTGTAATTACTCATAAATTGCACAGCCAGATGTAAAGGGGCATCATCACTCTTCTAACCCAACAGAACTTTCAGAATCGTTGCTAAAGTGTCTTGGATGTGACCAGCATTATTTATAGTTTTTTCAAGCAAAGATAGGATGGATGTTAAGATTCTTTCTAGACATTTGAGAGATTTGAGAGATTAAGAAACTTGCACCTATTGGCCCAGGAGATTAAAATAAAAATTCACAAGTGCGTCCAAGTCGGTGGGTCCAAAGTTCCCATGCCTGCAGAGGAGAGACCAGATGGGGTACTACTGTACAACTTCAGCCCTGAAAACTGAGCATGGCCGAATGGAGTTGACAGGGGAGCTTTTCTAATTCAAAGAGTGATTGTTCACAACTGCATTAATGTCTGGAAGAGTAGAATCCTTGTCATGATATTTAAAATCATCATCCAGATTAATAGAAGCCTTCTTGACCACTGATTTTGTGGTACTTGTACTCATTAGGAATGGAGGAGGGGATGGTGGGGTAGGTTTTATAATGGCATTTAGGTCCAGATTGCCAGAGGATTCCCCCGGCACTAGGTTAACAATCCTGGTGTCAGCAGCCTCCTTTAGGAAAAAGGAAAATATAGTATTCAAGCTCTCCATTAGGTTTACATGTACAGCCTTATTTTTAAGGGGATTCAAATGGGTCTTTTTACAGGCCCTTAGGTGGATCAGCCAGCTCGAGTGAAGTTTCAGAGCTGTCATATTCCTTTTCTGAAAATCTCTGGAATAAAACAAAAAGATTGATGCTAAGTGAGGCATGTGAGAAATAGGCCAGTGATGTTGTAAATCTTCCAGGGTACCCTACCAGGCCTTGATTTCCCTCCATTTGAAAAATTTTCACTGGTTCCCTGTGCAACAGCCTGTACAATGTAAGAGTTTCTGCGTTTGCTACAGAGCCTTGTACAAAACCGCACTGGGCTTCGTTCAATCTACAATCATGCTAAATGCGCTGTCTCTGAACCTTGCTCCACTAGTGCTTTATTTCCTCGTGTCCCACAAACTGCATGCACTAGATTAGGAGGCAGAGCTTCTCCTGTCTTGCACCTAAGCTGTGGAATTTTCCACCCTACTCGCTGCACTCTGACATTAACTACTTGGCATTTTGTAAGCATCAAAACCTAGCTCTTCCATCCAATTACTTACTTTAAGTATTTGTATGTCTGCTACTACCTTTAGCACTGGGACACCCTTTTAGGTAGCTGATGGTGCTTTATAAATGTTCTTTTACTCATTTGTGTGTTTATGAAGATTATGGCAATGCTGCCACCACTCTAGATGAGTCTCTTAGCCTCACACAAAGAAATCTTTAAACATAGAATTCATGTGTCTTGTGTGGGAAAAACAATCTAATCTAAGGCCAAATTGCAGATAAAATTATTGGATAGACTAATGTGTTTCCTTAGTAAAAGCTGTTGCCTATCCTTCCTGGCTAGGTTGTAAACCTCCCATAGAACACCCCTCTGGTCTTACTCCTTTGTCAGCAAATAGTCTATATGTTCTCATCGTATCTATATGCTTGACTTGGGTGGTATCATTAAGGTGCACTAACTTCGTATCCCTTGGGGTGTCACTGTCCTGGGGAACAATCTGAGATTTCTCTAGAAACCTACATTAAAGCAGTATACTCTGTGGGCATGCATTAAGTTTTGGAACATCAGGAAGAAAAGAAATGTGCTACTAAGATGACAAACACTGGCAAAGCCAATAGCCTGGTATTGTCCACCAGCCTTCTGGCAGTTCTTGTTTTGTTTTGTCATGGCTTTTACAAACCTTTATCATTTAGGAATATGCCAGTCCCTCATCAGTCTAAAACAAATCATTTGCTACAGGGAACAAAGTTTCTTGGTCTCAGAAAATACATATCACCAAAGTACTCCCTGGCACTAAAGGGAACTACTTTGTTTGCGGATGTGTTCCTTCTGAAAGACGGCATGCTGTAACTGGTAGGGAAGTCATCCAATGGCTGAAGTGAGCTGATACATTGTTTCCACACAACTTAATGCATGCTGGAGTGAGAGGAAGAAACATGGGAATGACACCAACTGTAAACTGATGGATGATGTCTGGCTTAAACCCCTATAAGTAACTATGTTATACACATAATTTTAGTAAAAGAAAGTAGACAATAACGAAGGAACGAAGAAGGAAGGAAAGAAGGACAGAATGAATGAATGAATGAATGAATCTGGCATGACAAAAAATACCAGAGTTCTGAAAAACCAAAGCACTCCAAAAGGAATTTACAACAACGTTGGCAGAAAATGTGATCTGATAAAGATGGAATGTTCATCAGAAGCAGCTCTCTATCACATCAGGCTATAAACACAAAGGCAAAACTAAAGTAATTATAAAGTAAAAATAAAAACATTGACAATAGTGAAAGCTAGCTTGTGTGTGGATGTGCTACTTGTTAGAGAGCAAAATGCAGTCACTCGAAGTGAAGTTAAACAGTGGCTTAAGTAGGTTGACCCACTGCTATAGTGGGCTGTAGCAAAATGTGAATGCACAGGCCAGTGGATGAAGAGGGGTGGCTGAAAGCTCAGCTCCTGTAGGTAAGCATATTATAAATATCTTACTAAAATTAAAATGTCTTGGCTAACGCCCGACCCAAAGGAGAACTAGCCCATCCTAGGCACATGACCAACAATCCAAGTAGTGAAGAGAGGCAGGCCTGACGAATGTTGCATTAACTACAACAGATGGGTAAAAGCTTTCTTTTTTTGCATTTTGAGGGTGTTTACCTTTGTATTTAAAAAAGATAACAGGATCATTGTCTGTATTACTGGTGTGATCATTTATCAGAGACATCACTGATTCAAATAATTACCCCAGCACCTAAAAATCATTAAAAGATTGAATAAGGAAGGGGCACAACAATTTACTTAAGTGAAAACTTCAGCATTCTGTGGTATCCCTGCCCAAGTCATTTGTTCCAGAGCCCAAAATAATGTCTAGCCTCATGATAGAACTTACAGCCAATACCAAGGATGTTTAATAATTACACCTTCAGAAGAAGGCCATTGCAATTTATCTGTGTAAGGATAGGTTGAGAAAGGTTGTTGGCAAAATAGATTGTGTCTGATGGTTTGTTTCATTTCTCTTGTAATGCCAAATTAAAATGAGAGCCATCCAGCCCTTCTCCTTCTCTGTTGCCTAAATTACTACTCACTGGTTAAGGGCTGCAATATTCCCTTGTGTGCCGCAGTGTGCTGCATTTATCTGTAAACCAGCTGGTAATACTCACTGAGTGCATCCCTAATACATAAGCAACAAATTCTCTTTTTCTTTACAGTCCACTCTGCACCCTTGAGGCTAATGTTGGTGGCCATGACATCTACAGAAACAGAAAAGACTACAGAGAGGTGATGTGCTAATTTTATGAGCTGTACATTGAGCTGCAGAAATGTATGAACCTAATGTACGGTATGACGGATGAGTAGGATATTTTGGATTCATCAGCATGTTTCAGTCATGCTCATTGTCACAGTTCTATGCGTGATTCATGGTTTGGCGTACCCAGTGTATTAACTACTTCTCTCTTTTCACAGATCTATGAGATGGAAGGTTTGAAGATTTTCAGATGCCCTTCTCCGATCTTTTTCGCAAACATTGATTTCTTCCGAAGCAAGCTGAGATCATCTGTGAGTTATTGGTTGCATGGGTTGTTCTGAGAATGATACCTTGAAGTGAGTGTTAAAGTCGATGAAATGAAAGAGCCTTCACAAAAGGGGACGGAAGGCTCGATTACCCATTTCAGTGTGCGTGAAGGTAATCCAAGTGGTGAATTTCAAAAGGAATCTGAAGCTTTAGTGGTGAATCAGGTACATTATTGGCCTTTCTTTTGCCTGATCACTAGAGAGCTGAGTTGTTACAAAATTGTTCCATGTTTCCATGAGTGCCGGATCAACACCAGGTTTGTAGCTTATCCAGAAGAGATAGGTTTACAAACCATGAATCTGAATAAGGATCATTGACATACTCAGTGCGTAACCTGAAAATCTGGCATTATCTGGCCCTTGTAGACCACTGTAGCAATATTCCTCTTGCAATGTGTAGCTAAAAAACTAAAAACAAGCATTGTGCCCTCGCTGTCACTAAATAGCACAATCACCGCAGTGCAGTTTACCACCAGATGTGCAATAGAGAATTGTAAACAATACTATATAATAAAATACAATAGAGACGTAAATTCAATCTACAACACAGTGTAGCACACATCGCAGCTTTTTACCCAACCAGTGCATGGTACATAAGCCGCCTTTGTCTAAAACCCAAATGAAAGCCAAGGAGGCACCATTCTAGTGGGATCCAGCAAGATTCATATTCAGTGTTTTACTCAACATCCCTAAATGTGCTGCTACTAAATTTCTGCTCAGAGAGATATATCATAGGAAATGGCACATTCCACACACCAGGTACAGCTCCCCCACTAAGGCAGAGGAGTGTCACCTCCCCCCCCCAGCAGCAGCAGCTGCCATACTTTTACAATAAAACAATAATAAACTATGTTTATTACTGTTTTATTACAAAAGGGGCGGACCACAGGCATAACAGGGACATCATGCCCCTAATGCTGCTGTCAGTAGCATTCAGATTGGTCGCAAGGCAGGCTGGGAGCCTGTGCCTGCAGCAAAGGCAAGAGGAGCGGCGCGGTGGTGGCGATACAGGGAAATATTTTTTTTGTAATTCATTTTTCTCCTCGCCACGTGCAGCGAGCCGCTTATGCCATACACACAGGCTAACTTGAATGAAATTAATAAGGATTCTTATTTCAGTGTAAAATATGATGCATCAGCTACAAAATAAAAAAAAAGTCACGTCAATAGCTTTTTTTTCCCAAAATAGACGTTTAGAGAATCTGTGTGGGATGTGGAATAAGTCCCAACCAACAATACTCATTTCAGTTAGTCAAGATTTGTCACCCTCACATGCTGAACATACAGAAATAATCGATGTAAAAGATTATGGGATACTTATTAGGCCCTGTCTCACAGTATACTCTGTTAACGCGTCCCTTTATGATTAATTTATTCACTTTGGGACTCGTTTTAGGCCAATGAATCTTTTGACCCTGATTGAAGACACCTTAGGACGAGATAGCTAATCAACATGTCAATCAATATGTCAATAACGTCATCAATATTTATTATAACAATGCACTTCACCTTAGTCAATGACATTTAATAAACTCTGAAACACCATGACCTTGCAGTCATGAATAACCACACCAGTTTAGTATGAATTTAGTGATATTTAATCCCTATTTGTTACAATACTACTAGAAGTTTATTTATCTCAAAACCAAGAAGCACAATAGCATAGTCACAATATGGCAACTCTGATAAGATTTCATCAAAGCAAGAGTCACAAACATTAGAATATAACACAACGTCAGCATAGGTTGTCCTAAGCAGAGTATATTAATGCATTGTTCAACAAAGCATAGATTCAGTCGTTTGGCTATTTGCATCAGTTTAGTGAACCCCTCACCTGACCTCGAATTAGCATTGGCATGTTGGGCTTCATGCAAACAACTTAGTAACACCAATTTGGAAAAACATCTAACTATGGTCTCTGTCAAAAGAGAAGCAGTTGGTACCTTGAAAGGAAAAGCAAACAGACAATCACAATTCATTGTCATATAGTTACCCTCCAAATTTAGGTCAGCACTCAGGTTCTGTCTTCGTCTTCAGGACATCAGTTGATTCGCCATCAGTCAGGAACTCAGCTCAGGCAGGAAGGGCAAAAGGGGGCACTTTCCTCATATGGAGGTAAAGTGTAAACGGGCAAAAAGGCACGGATGGTTTTAAGAACCAAACAGCAAAGTCTCTATTCAGAGTGACAAAACTGTATCATAGCAAATCGCATCAGCATCTCCGCATCTCCCTAACTAGTCTGGTCACTTCCGTGTGTCAAGGGGTTTTATCCCTTTTTCGTTGTACATTCCCTTAAAATCTGATTGGACAAGGGGTTGCCCCCACTATTTTTAACCAATTAACATTAAATTAGCTCATCGAATTTGTTACCCCACAACAGTTCTCACGTATTTTATTGGTTCTTATGATTGACGTCTTTAGCGGGTGGAATGTCCGGTATGATTTCATCGTCTTGTGGTCCTTTGCACATCTTCGGTCAGAGGCTCCATTGTCTGTACCGATTTAGGCGACCTTGTACCTAACATTAATCTACACTGTTGCATTCAGCTAAAATGTTTCTACAAGCAGGATGAATTTCATGAGAATGGATCTACTACAGTTACATTCAACTTCTAGCTTTTGGAAAAACAAGAGTTCATGTCCTTTAGCAAGTCAGCACACTGCACGTTACAAAATACATTTAATGTGAGAGTCAGGCAGCTAGGCCTCGACTCATGCTAACTAAGGCCTAACGATTTTTTAGCAGAAGTCTAGCATTTAACCTTTCAATATTAGTGCAAAATCACATTTTAATAAAACATTTCATAATTATTAGTCAGCTTTATTAGTCCCCGTATATATTGGCGGCCACTCCCCGTGGGCACATTTCAAACGCATGTTATGGCAAAATACATTAGTAGATTTTATATATGGCATTATTACACATTAGTTCATAAACATTTCAAATGAATATAGATTATATAAGCTACGCTCTCTCAGCCCCTCATCTGATGACACTTGTCATCACACAAACTTTTCCCTTTCAACCTTTCACTTTCAACATTTAACTTTGCGCATGATGCGCATTTCATCATCTTGCCCTTTGTGTGAGCTTTCCCAAATTTCATTGAACATTTTCTCCCTTTCATTTTCTTCATTTCTTTTGCTTCGTTTTATCAAATTTCTTTTAATTCTTTCATTAATTTTGCATGCTCCCCCTAAACCCAATAAACAAATCAGGACAATCAATAGACCCCCTAATATTTTTGCAAGAACCCCATTCCAAATATTACTAAACCAAGTCCCTACTCTGGTAATTCCTTTCCCAACTTTCTCCCAAACTCCAGGTTCCTTCAGCTCCTTCAAATCTGCACTATCTCTTGTTAGGTTAGTAAGCATGCCTCTAATCTTTCTACTGTTATCCGGGATGAATGCACAACAATGGCGCTCATTAAGCATCTTGCACACTCCGCCGCTCTTCGCTAAAAGAATGTCTAAAGCTCTTTCCGCAGCTAGTTCAGTATCCATCAGGAGTATAGCCCCTGTGAAGTTTGTCAGCATGTTATCCACAATAGTAGACAACTTTCAAATCTTTATGGAGTTTAAAATAACCCCTACTGAAGGAATTATTGCTCCAAATATGTCACCAACGACAGCAGCCGCTGTCTCTCTCTTTTGTCTAGTATGTTGTAATTCAGACATTTTAGGAATTTGCTTTAAGTCATCAATCTAGTAAATCTTTGGGAAAACTATTCCCAAATAACATGTCCCATACCATCCCTTAGGGAGACGGTAATAAGCATTAAGTCCCCATATATAATAGATCCCAGGGATCGCTGGATCCTGTCCATTTAACATGAATGTCCATTTACTCTGAAACAAAAACACATGCCTGCATTCACTCGTTCCCACAAATAAAGTGTCATGCTCAGATTTCGGCCTATATATACAAAGCCTACCTACATGTAATGCATCTATAGCTAATTTGCCCTGCGTCTTTATTGCGGTGTAAGCATAATCATTTGCATATGTGCGTTTTTCTAACCCCTTTTGTAGCCTTTCTTTCAGTGCTTTGCGTCTATCATCAGTGTGATCTAAGAAGCTCTTTTCTACAGGTGTTAGTAAGCAGGTTAAATTATTGTGGTGCACATAAGCTGTTCCAAATGTTAATGTCGGCTCAAAGAAACCCCTAACTAATTTTATGCTATGCTCTTTAGCTAATTTATTTAAATCACAGGCACAAAGGAAAACACCACATCTAAGTTTGAATAAAAATATTGCACATGTTCTTGGTCATAGAATCTTGTTAGCAGCAAACTACAGCTTATCACATACGTTAGAGGCAGACTATGATAAGTGACCCCTTCTTGCACTGATGAAGGAATCTTTGTGCACACATAACAATTCTTTGCACCCATTGTGTCAACATACTCATTCAGCAAGCGATAGAAGACATTAGTAGCGAGTACCCCTTTTGGATTAGTTCCCTCATGCAAGTATTTTGCATCCTGCTCAAACTTTTCCCATGCTGTTTGTGTAGTAGTTTCAGGTTTTGAAGCATTGTTAGTGACTTTCTTATCCAACCATGGCATTCCCACAATCACACCTATAATTATTATTGCACACACAATACCCAAGATAGCACTTAACCAACCACACATCCTACCCTTTTTGCTATTACCCCTAGTGTAAGCCATGATCTGTAAAGAATCAGATAGCAGAATAATACAAAACAAACAATCAACTTGAGGATGATATAAAAGCTCTCTCTTTTTTTTTTCTTATAAAAAGTCTCTCTGCAAGTATTTACAGCGTTTCACTCACTCCAGGACCCTTTTGTCAAATCAGGTTAACAGCTTGTCATAATCGGTTTTCAGAGTCAATTCAGGTTATCAGTGTCACATCCGGTAATTTATCAGTCTCTTTTCTCAGCTTTTTAGCTTTTAATTTTCAAATTCAATTCAACTCAGTTTCTTTCTCAAAGTGAATTCAGGTGCCGTAGTATTGACCTGGTACCTTCCGATCAAAACAGAATGCCAAGAATTCTTGTTGCCATTCAGCTGTTGTTGCATATGCCCATTCTGGACCTGCGTACCTCCTGTTTGCGACTCTCTTTCTTTTCAGTCTGCGTTCACTTTGCAACTCTGCCTCACTGAGATCCTCTTTTCTGGTTGTGTCAATTTCTTCCTCTATTGTATCTCCAGGGACCACCTTTTCTCTTACAGCTTGTTTCATTGGCCAATTATCACCTTTATGCGTTTTCTTTCTGCTAGGCTTTTCAGAACGTTGAACAGCACCCTACTCTTGTACAATGGTGTTTTCTCTTGACAAACGTGCAATCGGCTCAGGAGGAGTTCATGCACTTTGGCCTCCTTCTGCTTCTACCCCCTTGTCTTCAGGGTCTGTTACAGGCTCAAGTTCAAACCTGTATCCGTCTACTTCTGGGAGAACCTCTCCTTGTCTCGGTTCTCCTGCTGCCTCCGCTGAGATAGGCTCACAGTCACCTCTCTCGAACTTGTTTACTGCTTGAGGGACTAAGCCATCCTCAGTGGGCTCTCTTTCAGTCTCAGTTCCCCTTTGAATATTCTCCAGCCCTGAGACATCCTTCTCTGCAGTTGTTGTTTTGGACACTTCAAATTCCTCATCAGTTGGACATGTCACCTTCTTTGTGTGACTGGCATGTATCCAGTTTGGAACGCCTGCACATTTCACAGCAGTGGTTGTTGCCAGTATTACTTGATATGGCCCCTTCCAACGCGGCTCCAAACACGACTTCCTCACGTGGTTCTTGACAACCACCCAGTCACCGGCTTTCAAGGTGTGACCTGGATCACTGATCAGTGGCAATGTGTTAGCCTCCACCTGGTGAGAAAAAGAGCGGACCACATCAGCCAGACCCTTGCAGAAGTCCAACACCATATTATCCGTGATATTCACAAGAGCATTTGCAGGCACTGCGGGCAATCTCATAGCTCTGACCATCAAAATTTCATGGGGGGATAGTCCTGTCTTCTTATCAGGTGTGTTTCTCATTGACATCAGTACTAAGGGCAATGCATCTGGCCACTTCATATTGGTAGCTGCGCACATTTTTGCCATTCTCGACTTCAAGTTACCATTCATCTGTTCCACTAGTTCTGATGCTTCAGGGCGGTAGCTACAATGCAACTTCTGCTCAATGTCTAATGCAGCACACAAGAGCTTAATTACCTCATTGTCGAAGTGTCTGCCCCTATCTGATTCTAAAGAGACCAGAAATCCAAAACGTGGTAGTAGCTCCCTAAGCAGCAGCTTTGCTACTGTGAGACTGTTATTCCTGTGTGTAGGGTAAGCTTCAACCCATTGACTGAAAACACACACAATCACCAACACATACCTCAAGACTCCGCACACAGGCATCTCAATGAAATCCATCTGCATCTTGCTGACCTCCAGCTCTCCCTATGTGGCTCAAAGTCACCACAGTCCCTTTTCCCGCATTCATCTGTTGACAGATGATGCACCTGTGACAGATAACCTCTGCGGCTTCTCTGAATTTCGGATTGAACCAATCAATTTTGAATAATCTGATCTTTGCGTCTCTCCCAAGATGTGCCTGACCATGGTAAAACCTTGCAAACTGTGACAAAAGACTGATTGGCAAAACCATTTTCCCCTCCTCTGAGACCCGCAAGTCATCAGCTCTTTGTACACATTGCATTTTCTGCCAAGAGCGTTTTTCCTCTCTTCTAGCACGGCCCTGCAGTGATCTTAGCTCATCTAATGTATCCACCATTCTTAATGCAAAGTCAAGCATGTTTAATTTTCAGTTTCAGGTAATAATTCCCACTGATCCTTGAACGATATACAGTTCAATGCGCAAAACCTTGCGACTTGATCTGCATAGCCGTTTCCCATTGACACAAAGTCTTGTGACTTAACATGAGCATTGCATTTCACCACAGCAATTTCCAGAGGTAGCTGAATCGCATGCAACAAGTCCTTAATCTTTTCACCATTTTTCACTGGTGAACCAGAAGAGGTCATGAAACCCCTCTGTGACCACAGCTGGCTAAAATCATGCACAATTCCAAATCCGTATCTGCTGTCAGTATAGATAGTGACTTTCAGATTTTCAGCTGCATGGCATCCTTTGGTAAGAGCAATTAATTCAGCCACTTGCACAGAGTACACTCTTTCGAGCCAGGAGGCTTCTAAAATACCGGTAATCGTGCACACGGCATAACCAGCTCTCAGTATTCCGATTGAGTCTCTCAAGCATGAACCATCAACAAACACAATGGAATCATTTTCTTCTAACTGTGTATCCTTAATGTCAGGTCTGGGTTTGGTGCATAGTTCTGTTACCTCAAGACAATCATGTTCTACTTCCTCAGCATTATTAATCTCAGCATTTTCAACAGGAAGTAAAGTTGCCGGGTTCAATACAGTACATCTCTTGAGAGAAACATTCGGAGACCCCAGTCGAATGGTATCATATCTCGTCAGCCTAGCATTTGTCATGTGCTGAGTCTTGGTTCGGGTTAACAAAATTTCAACTGAATGTGGAACCATTACTGTTAAGGGATGTCCCATCACTATGCCTTCACACTGTGTGAGGCTCTGACCAACTGCCGCAACTGCGCGCAAACAACCTGGTAAGGCTGCTGCGACTGGTTCCAGAGTAGCTGAAAAATATGCTACTGGGCGGTTTGCACCTCCATGGACCTGTGTTAAGACAGACAAAGAACAAGCATCACGTTCATGGCAAAACAGTAGAAAAGGCTTCTTGTAATCAGGCATACCTAAAGCTGGCGCCCTGCACATACAGTACACTCTCTCAACTCTATGAATGCCTCAATCTCTTTCTCTGACATGATTATGGTACCCGGGTCATCCTGAACTTCTTTACCTGTCAATTTCACCAGAGGTATGGAGATAATCGAAAAGTTGGGAATCCACTGGCGACATTAGCCCACCATTCCCCAAAACATCCTGACATCTCTCTTAGTTGTCGGGGGATTCATCTGCAGTATGGCTGTCACCCTTTCTTTGGATATTCTCCTGGAGCCCTTTTCAATCAAGTGACCTAAGTACTTCACCTCTTTCTGACAGTTTTGCAGCTTCTTTGGGGGCACTTTATGTCCGTTCTTTTCCAAATGGTTCAGTAAGGCAATTGTGTCATACCTGCAATCGTCTTTTGTTCTGGACGCAATCAACAAATCATCAATGTACTGCACTAGAGTCGAACTGAAAGGCAGTTCTAATGACTCCAAGTCCTTCTTCAATATCTGATTGAAGATGGACGGTGACTCAGAAAACCCTTGAGGAATTCTGCACCAACTGTACACCTTATCCAGGAATTTGAAACTGAAGAGAAATTGGCTGTCCTCAGGAAGAAGCACCGAAAAGAATGCTTGAGACAGGTCCACAACTGTGAACCACTCTGCATCACATGGAACCAGAAACATGGTCACTGCTGGGTTTGGCACTATAGGGCAGCATTTTACCACAATCTCGTTTATTTTCCTCAAATCCTGCACAATTCGGACCTTCCCACAAGGCTTTTTCAAACCGATTATTGGTGAATTACATGGGCTGCTCAATACCTCTTTCAGAACTCCCTGCTTTACAAAGTCTGCAATTGTCTGCGATACCTGAATGAGGACATCTTGTGCCATGTGGTACTGCAGTACCTGAGGAAACACTGCGTTCGGCTTAACCTGTACTTTAACTGGTTCTACTCCCTTTATCAGTCCCACTTATTTTCCTGTCAGGTCCCACACCCTTTCTGTCACTGTTCCCTGCAGCTCAGGTGGCAAATCAGTCACTGTAAGCGTCGGGAATGAGGTTATCAAAGGGTATTCTTCATTTGTACTCTCTGTCTCTAGATCTGTAGACTGGCCATCGTCCCCTTCATCATCACTGTTTGTCTGCACTTCAATCCCTTCATTGGAAGAGGTAATCGAGCATCTCGTTTTGCACTGTAAATCTCTTCCCAGTAGGGATACGTAACTAGAATCACAGACTACAAACTTGTGTAATCCCTGGAAGTTGCCAATCTCAACTTGGACCGGATCTGTAATCGGATTTGTCAGGAACTGATTTGCTACACCTACCACCCTTATGGTACGCCCAGAAAGTGGTAATTTCGGAACCTCAGCACTTCTGACAGTAGAGAGTGTAGCTCCCGTATCAACTAGGAATGAAACCTTGTGACCCATCAGCTTTGCCTCTACATAGGGACCCCTCTGATCTACTTCTAGGGACGCTGCAAGCCTGCACTTCTCACTGTCTGAACAATCATCCGACCATTCATCACTTAATCCATCCTCACCACGCAATGGGAACTGCTGTACTATGTTATTTTGACTCATTGTTTGGCCTGTGACCTGTTGAGGAAGCATCATCTGTTGCTGTCCCATTGGAGCTAATGGTAATTGCATTTGCTGTCTAGGTACCATGGGAACCTGCTTTTGTACCTGCTGCATTTGTGCTGGTTGGACACGCGCCATTTGTATTTGCTGCATGGGCTGTAACCCCCTGCATCTGAACCATGTTATCTGGAAGTTCTGATTTTGTCCTCTCATTTTTGGTCCCCTCATATTTTGAAATGTACCGACATCATTGATTTGTTGAACAACACCATCCTGCACCACCATTGGGCATTCCTGCTTCCAATGCCCCACGCCCCCGCACGCGTGACATGGTGACACCTTTTTCATCCCTTGCACATCATTTTGAACTACAACAGTATTTAAGTCTGGACCGCAGTTCACAAAACCTCGACCTCAACCTCTCAGTTGTGCCTGAAACATGCCATTCCCTTGCGGTTGATGCTGTATCACCTGCTGTACTCCATTTCCCTGCATCCCTTCTTGCGCTGCCTTAATCTGCATCCCCATCACCTTCTCCTTCAACTTTCTCTGTTTCAACTCAATCTCGTCACTGCAGTATTTTGCATACTGCAACACCTCATCAATCGGTTTTGCCTGCCAACAGATCAAATGAGTCTTAATCATCTGGCTAATCTCTGGTCTCAGCCCCTCAACGGACCTGAACACAAAATGGTTCATGTCTTTCGGATCTATGGTCTCAGTGCCACTGTAATGTTTGAACGCTTTCAACAATCTCTCATAGTAAGCATGAATCGACTCTTTAGCTTCCTGTGAAGTTCGATCGATTTTCTGCCAATTAGTCACTTTGTGCGACACTTTCTGCTTCAAAAACTCAATCACTTTATGATAGTACTCCATCACCTCCTCAGATGGTGCTCCGGTCACCTTATCCCTTGCCGGCTCCTGCGTCGCCCAGTCCACACCTCTCTTGCACTCAAGCCATAAGTCGGGTGGAACTATAATCTCAAACAGGGTATTCAAGTCCTCCCACAGACATTTCGCAAGTTTCACAAACCTATCTGTCTGCTGGTACCATTCTATTGGCTTCTCCCTCAACCTGGGATAATCATTTGTGAATGACAGGATGTCTCCCCTAGACCATGGTACATGGACTAGAACCCCTCCAGCTGTTTCTCTCGTTGGTAACATCTTTACTGTCCCCGTGTCCGGTGCAGCTTTAGCTTGATTTGGTTCCGGACCCTCGCCTTTCTCTTTATCTCTTTTCTTTGCCCATCTGCCTTCCCACTTCTCTAAGGCTCCCCAGATTTGCGTGCTTTGCAGTATTTCTTTAAGATGCGCTTTCATTCCGGTAGACCTCATGTGCTCAAAATCTCTAGAATCAAAGTCTAATCTGTAGCTTCTTTTCAAATGTTTATTATTCTCAATGTCTATATTGAGTCCTTCTGCTGATTGTTCTCTTGGTGTCATTAGTTGGGGAGTTCCTGTAAACCATCCTCTTATTGTCTCTTGGGTCATTACTCCTGATCACACACGCCAGGCTTACCCTGCGCATACAGCGGTACTGGTGGACCAACAGTAACTGGTAATGATATGGCAGCTGGGGTCTGACCAGGTCCCAAACCCCGTGGAGCATTAACTCCCATGGGTTGACCCATCATGGGTGGTGTAGGTACTGAGTGCGGTTTTGCAACTGGAGCATAACCCGGAATCAGCTGTTGCTGCGGCTGGGGCAGCAATTGTAGAGTTGGCTCAATCTGCACTAGCTTTGATCTTGTATATATCGGATCAGACGATACCATCAGACTCGTATTTGTCACTAGTACTGGGACGTCTGGATAAATCCTCTGTATCTGTGGTGGAGGTTGCAACTGTATCTGCGTGTCTGGTGCAGTGGGTACACTGACACCTTTCTGTATCAAAACTGTATCACTTGTCTGCATTGTATTTGTAATTTCCTTACTCTGTGTCGGATTCCCAGGACCCGCACTAGTGCTTGGAGCAGTGTCATTTATAGCATATGGTGGCGGGCGAACATGTAACAACTGGTTAAGAAACTCTTCATCGTATGAATCATCTTCATCTACCCAAGACCTCTGAGTCTCTTTAGGCTTACTAGAGCCCTTGTCTGTCTTACAGGTGGCTTTCTTTCCCTGTGTCTCATTTTCTTGAATTATTGCTGGAAACCATTTAAGTCCGTCAACTATACCCCTTCTCCACATTTTGCTCTCATTGTGCCATCTAGCCTCGGCTAAAGTCTTTTCTGCCCTTTTTATTCTCCTTTCAAGTTTTTGCTGTCTTTGTCGTAAGGCCATTAAATCCCAGACTGCTAATGCCTCATACTGGGCTGGTCTCGGAGGCGTCTTTTGCACATTTAACATCCATCTCAAGTAACACCAGTTTGGAAAAACATCTAACTATGGTCTCTGTCAAAAGAGAAGCAGTTGGTACCTAGAAAGGAAAAGCAAACAGACAATCACAATTCATTGTCATATAGTTACCCTCCAAATTTAGGTCAGCACTCAGGTTCTGTCTTCGTCTTCAGGACATCAGTTGATTCGCCATCAGTCAGGAACTCAGCTCAGGCAGGAAGGGCAAAAGGGGGCACTTTCCTCATATGGAGGTAAAGTGTAAACGGGCTATAAGGCACGGATGGTTTTAAGAACCAAACAGCAAAGTCTCTATTCAGAGTGACAAAAGTGTCTGTATCATAGCAAATCGCATCAGCATCTCCGCATCTCCCTAACTAGTCTGGTCACTTCCATGTGTCAAGGGGTTTTATCGCTTTTTCGTTGTACATTCCCCTAAAATCTGATTGGACAAGGGGTTGCAACCCACTATCTTTAACCAATTATCATTAAATTAGCTCATCGAATTTGTTACCCCATAACAGTTCTCACGTATTTTATTGGTTCTTATGATTGACGTCTTTAGCGGGTGGAATGTCCGGTATGATTTCATCATCTTGTGGTCCTTTGCACAACAAATTCCCTTTTTCTTTTCTGGAGCCAGATGTACGAAGCTCTTTTGAGGTTGCAAACGGCCTAATTTGCAGAATTGGGCTGTTCGTGACTGCCAAAAAGCTATTTGACATGTACCAATCGATCAATCGAGACCCAATTTACGAGTTGGTAACCTATTAATGAATTACAAATTGGGTTTGCAAGTCTGTACTAGGAAGGTGCATGTTTAGGGCATCCCTTTCTAATACCGATTCGCAGTGGTATGTGTGAGTGTTTTGCGACTGAGATCCAGTCGCAAAACATTCGTATTTTACTGCCTACTTCAAGTAGGAGGCAACCCATTCACACTTAGGAAGGGGTCCCCAAGTGACCCCTCCACCTTTCAGAATAGTTGTAAAAATAAGTTACAAAAATAAACAAAAAGAATACTTTTCATTTTTGTTTTGGTAATGCATCTCATTTTCCTTAAACGAAAATGGGCTGCAATTAAAAAATACATTGCTTTATTCAAAAGCAATCACAGACATGGTGGTCTGCTGACCCCAGAAGGCCAGCGTCCCTAAGATTTTTGCCATTCTCAATGGGTCGCAAACCGAGACCTATCTCATAAATATCAATGAGGTAGGTCTATTTGGGTCCCACTGGGAATCGCAAAATATGTCAAAGACACATTAGTACATGGGTGTTTGCAATTACCAAATAGCGAATCACAAAAATTTGCTATTTCGTAAACACAAAGCCAAACCTATGTACATCTGGTCCTTAGTCTTTTACAAATTCAGCACTAGTTACAGAGTATCTTCTTCACTCCCCACAAACCTACATCTACTTTATTAAGGTGTAACTTGAGAAATGCAGTACATTGGTAAAACATCTTAGAGAACAAATGCATCCATGGTAGCGACTGCCATGTAACCTGCTATCCTTCTGCAACAAATTGAGTACTCATGAGTTGGCTAATAAATAACATATTATCAGAGCCTAGAGGCAAGACAAATTGCAAAGCGCACTACCGAAATATGATCATTTTTAAGTTTGGGAAGGTCATTGCACATCTTGGCTTAGACTAAGTTCCAGCTCGCTGGGTGCAAATGCAGTCTCTCAAATATCCTAATTTTAGGAGTCACAACATCAAACATGCAGGTATAAATTTCACATTTTGTATATGTAAATTACGCATTTGTGCATATACATGTTTGGGCATCTGTTCAAGCTTTGCTTCTTGAGGAAGATGGTTTTTCATTTGATAACTGTGAGATCTTTCAACTTACTCGCTCTGTAGCTGGATGGAGCTCTTCTGTAAATCTGCTTTCAGTTTCCACTTGCCTTGGAGTGGCCAGCATTCTGTTAGAGTCTAGATCGTGCCTACATATGTGGGGCAAATCAGAAAGAACTAACTGCTGAGTCTCTTTTAATAACGTCATTAGGCTTTGGATAAATCCATAAAAGCACATAAATCGAAATATAAAAACAATGTGTACATTTTTCCGAGGATTAAATATGAGAAATACAGATAAAAACAAATGAACAGAGGAAGCCTACTCACATCAAAAATTTGAAATGATTTACCAACCATTTAAAGGCCGAGGCTTCAGCAGTACATATGGCAATTCATAATTGCCATTTATGTAACAAGTAGCTAAATAAACCAAAAATTAGCCATATAGTAGTATCACTTCTTAGGATTCCATTGGCGGCCTTTATCTGTCTTACCACCAGAGTACAGCAAATCGGAATAAGCCATGATTTCCTATTCGCGACATATCCAAGGCAAAGAAATAGAAAATGCTCTTTTGTTTCAGGGCTCTCCTGGCAGAATGGGCAGAAGGGTGAAATGTTTAGCCCATTCCATCTACAGCAGAAGCCATTGAGTGGCAAAATACCATATCTGAATTGTACATATAAGGACTTGGCTTGCAGAGGTCCAATCAGATTCATGAATTCCTCGGAGTGTACTTTACCTTTGAAGTCCAGAAAGCTACCAGTTAAAGCCTCCGCAGCACCCTGGTCCAACCACGAGCTACATATATGGATCCAGTAGCTCTTCTTGAGAGCCTCCAGGGTATTTTTCATGATACTTTGAGGGTTGGTCCACAATTCACCCATGCCAAGAGTAATTGGCCATGTTTTAACGTATTGCAACCAGGGGATATTCCCTTTGCGATCAAGTGCCATTACTTCGCTCAATGATTCTCTCATAGGGAGTGGAGAGCTAGTCTGCCAAACTCGTATCCAATATGCTGGGTGTCTGAATGCTGCCACATGAACAATATTTTGCAAGCCAAGGTTCAAGCATGTCAGGGTTAAAGATGCATTTCGGAGTAAGCCCAAGATTGATCTCATGAAAACATTCTCTTTTGAGTCATAATTCTCCTGTATGAATTGAGACAAGCGTGAGAGTTCTGCTAGGTTGTCATGTCTTCTGCAGTCAAGCCACCCACCGTTGGCTTAGTGAAGTATACATTGTTGTTCTTTGGAAAGGAGGTAAGGTTGTGGAGTAAATCCAGTGGTTAATGACAGTACATCATTAGAAGTCAGCTTCAGATTTCTAGATTTGCTTAATTCATGGTCGCATTTCGGTCATTTCCTTTTAGTGTTGTGAACTTTCTAATAATGAGCAGGTGGAGGTCTTCGTAAATTGTTTTTAGCGTGATCTGTAATAAAAATCTATTCAGACATGCAAGCCCCAATTTTGTACTTACTTTACTGCTATAAACGATTACAGGGTAATTACATTTCTCTAATTTTAAACATTGTTTCCTTCCATTTTATATGGCATTAAACAATCACTGACTGAAACCTCAAAATTACCACTTAGGTCCATTAAGGCTCATTCTGGGTTCTGCACAATGTGAATACCTTTAATGATGAGACAAAATTGGAACTTCTTTTATTACATTGCACTCTTTCCCTATTATGACACTTCCCTCTGAACAACATCGCCCTATCAACCAAAGACCACATTTTTCTTTGCCCTTTGCACCACGAGTCACAGTGCAATTTATGTAATTCAGGACCGCTTCATAAATCATTACCTTTATTTTCCGAAATTTTGAATTTTCAGTTCTGCGGTTTATGCTGATTTCCTTATCAGTAGGATATCATGACATTACTATCATTTTTTATTGACTAACAACAAAGATTGGCATTGGAATTTGGAAAACAGCTGAAACAGAGAAGTGAGCTCTCTTTCAGCGTCAGTCTCAAGTCCACATATAAGGAAAGGACGCTGACAGGCTCAAAATGAGGTTTTCTAGAATCAGGGTGCAAAGAGTATCTGCAGGCGGTGCTTCCCTTGCAATACATAGATAGGTAAATAAATAATCATGCAAGTCCAGATCAGCACAGACACAAGAAATTCTCAATGTGAGCTCAGCTTACTAAAAAAGGCAAACAATACATGTTGCCAATGGGTTTCAAGAATGTGTCCCAAGCCATGGTGTTAATCAGAATTGACTACGGCGTTGCCAACCTAATCAGAACTTTGAAAGCACACCCAGCCCCTCTTAAGGTGACCCTCAACGTGGCAGCCAAACGCGTAACTGGAACTGAAATATTCGACCACATTACGCCCTCGCTCGTATCCATACAGTAGCTTACCATTGAAGCCAGAATTTCGCATGACTATCACACAAGGCAGTGTACTACGACACCCCTAAATATCTAGTGCATGCCCCCATCACCTCGGAGACAGCCTCACACTATGCAGTGCAAGTTCCCTGCTATTCATGCCTCTGAGATTCAAGAAAAGTAGGACCTATGCATGAAGCTTCCCTGGAGCAACACCCAGAATTTGGAACTCCCTCACACCAGAAACTTGCTCCATTTCATCAACTACTCTCTTTGAGAAAGCGATGAAATCAAGACGGATGGCAAAACTGTGACCACAGGAGTACAAGACCAACCGGATACCAAGCAGCCCAAAAAATACACAGCTGTGAAGCAAATCTGCTGAACTAGCCCCACCTCGACAAGAATGCGATGTGGAAGATGCAACATGGACAATCACCCCAAGAAAACAGACCACTCTACACCTACTAACTTCACATGTTTAAAGACCACCGAAAAGTCTAAATGTTTTTTTTCTCTCCTTCTACAGTCTCTGGGGAACTATGAAATAATAAATGGCAAATATATGGCACTGATAGACTGATGTAGACTGATTAGATAGCGTCTACACAGATACACCATATACCTCTGTAACCAGGAAGCAAGTACATGTAAGGAGCGAAAGTGGTAGACCTGTGTATTAATAAAACGAGTATCTTGTACAGTGCTCTAATACCCTTGAGTCGTGTGCGTACTCTAGAAAACTCCTAAATAAATACGTTCAATTAAATAAATAATAAAATAAGTATTGGTGCCCAAAACGTTTCTTCAGAGCCCGAGACTGGCACTGCCAAATGCTGGGGTTGGCGAATTCAACCTCATGCCTTTTTTTCCACTATCTTACACTGCCTCTCTCTTTTTCCTTGCTCTTGAAGGTTTTTTCATTCATTCTTTCTCCCTTTTTCACTGTTTTCTGGTTCTTCATTTTCCTTCTTCTTACTCCCTTTTCTGCTTTTCTCTCTATTACTCTGGGTCAAAGTTTGATATTTTAAGTGACCAACCATTTGCTCCGAGTTTAGGGCAGTACAACCAGTGCAGACGCACCCAGCACTGAGCTTGAGAGCTCTTTATTTATGAAATAACGTATGGGTTTAGAAGCACCTGCTACAGAGTTCGTTGTGTGTCCAGCAGTTTCCAGGCAGCAGTAAAAATGTCAAGATAACTGGTGATTAATGTACCAGCTGGAGAGAGATCCAGTTTTGTCAACTGGTTGTCTTGAATCATCAAACAGTAGCATAGAGGGTTAACATGCCTGCTGAAAGAATGGGTACCATGCAGATCACAAAATTGTATTGTGTGTGAATAGCTCAGTAGGATACTGCTTTTGACACAGAGATCCTTTTAACTTGCAGCTCATAAGTTACCATCCTAATATAGCGCAGTGACAGATGAACTATCTTCAAAGAGTTGCATGTAAACTGCATGTTGCAGATTAGAAAATGATGGGCCAGATTTACAAGGCACTAGCGCCACATTAGCGCAATTTTTTAATGCTAATGTGGTTCAATGACGCCACTGCTGACGCGCCACATTTACAAAGTGGTGCAATGCATGCATTGTGCCACCTTGTCCCCCTTTGCACCACATTATGACTGCACCAGGCATAATGTATGCAAGGGGGGGGGGGCGTTCCAGCGTTAGAAGGCCCAAAAAGATGTCACAGTTAAATCTACAAGATTTAATTGCCCCATTTGTGGCGTCATTCTTAATGCGTGCACGAAGCAGGCATTACAAGGATGCACCCATTGAAATAAATGGGCCTCCTTGCACTTTGCTGCACCGGCATCAATATTTTTGATGCAATCAATCAATCACTCAATCAATTTGTAAAGCGCGCTACATACACGTGAGGGTTTCAAGGTGCTGGGGGGGGTGCTGCTACTGCTCGTAGCATAAAAAATGTTGACGGTATTGGCCTAATGTGCGCCATGGCGCGCCGTATTGCTGATACTGCGCACTCATGGTGTCATTAGGTGGCTGTGGGGGGGGGGGCAAGAAATCTGGCGCATCAGTACTGATGCGCCAGATTCTTGTAAATCTGGGACTATGTTTTTCCCCAGTCTTTTACTATCCTAATGTTGCAAAAAAAAGGGCTAATTTGGGTAGAATTCTTATTAGTAAAGCCAAACCCAACCACTGTTCTACGTTTTAAATCCTGAGTTTCTGCTTCACTAGACCAAACACTCTTAAAATATACTGCCTACTAGTGTGGATGACATGATTCTACACCTTGTATTCCTCATTGTCTTAGGTAAAAGTTCCCTATAGACTGATTACTCGTGTATGATTCATTGTCTCTGTATAATGTGCACGTTGTAGAGTGCTCTTACACCAAACAGGGGCATGAGTAGTGCTATAAAACAAGTGAACTGCATGTGAGAGAGGGGCTATGGAGAGAAGAGGGACACTGTTGAAGGATGGTAGTGGGGGAATCTGTGGAGAAGGAGGTCATGGGAGATTGTCGCACCGGGTTGAACTAGCGATGAATACCACCACTTGCAGCCACCAGAACAACTTAGCAGCCACAATAAGGAACCTTCCAGAGATTAAATGCTGAGGCATACAAGAGTTATTAATTGTTGATGCCTTTTTCGAAAGAGTCTCATCATTACAGTGCCTATTGACATTTTTGGGAGAGCGCACAATATAAGTGAACTCACTCGCTCTAACCATTGATTAAAAGTCAATGTAGCACACATGTAAAATCTACAGGAGCATGACATACCTAAAATCGGCCTTCCTTCATCTAACTCACAAAGGGCACCGAAAGTTGATGGCTTTGCAACCTGGTTCAGCCTTCCTCCCTCTGTGTTCCTCCAGCATCCAGCTTTTAATGGAGGGATGATGGTCTGCAATCTGCTCCGGGAGAACTGGTACATTGATGCCCTTCTCATAAGTTTCCTTACATTGGGCTAGGTTATTTTTCTGGGCTGTTCGGCCCCCATCACATCCTCTGCCTCCCAAGTTGAAGTCCTGCTGTAGAGCTTCAATTACTGAGTTATAGCTGACCCACTGTTTTTTTTAGCCTCTGCTTAATCTGTAAAAGAATATGGGACAGTTCCCAATGTTTTGCTCAGAAGTCCTCTGCCGGTTTTCTGAATGTCAGGGTGCCGAATACCAAGGCTGCATACTCTTGATTCAAGCTCATGCCTCGAATCCACCATCAGGCACTCCTTGCCTCTTTCTTTCAGTTTTGGAGTGTTTTTTCATCCCTCATCTATTCCTTTACCACTATTTTTCAATCATTAATTTACACCTCCTTTTCCCCTTTTGTGTTTTTTCTCTTTTGCTCTGAGTCAATCTGATGAGGAAATATTATCGCTAGTCCCTAAAAATAAGTGACGTTGGGCCCCACCTGCAACCACGGGTTCTAATTAGGCACTGTTCTCAGCCCTTCTCTTGAACAACAGTATCATATATTTTTTAAGGAGATGAGTTGCTGTTCTTGGTAAAGTTGTCTTTTTCAGGCGTGGTGTTGTAGACGTGAAGAATGACTTTGTATTACTGACACTGATGTAGTAGGTTAGCAACCCACCTGGCAGACACCCTAATTAGGACCTTTTTTTCGTACTTTAATGCATGATATAAAGGATAGATTTATATGTGGGCTGGTGATGCATTGAGGCCAATGATGGAAGCTGATGTTTATGCTTCCACAATAAATGTATACTGGAGGGGACTAGATAGCAATAAATGGCACCAAGTGGGCGCTCAATTGTAACACATGGCCTTAAAATGGTTTAGTGCTGTGGGAAATGGAAATCCAAAAATCCATGCTCCGTTTTTACCTATTATAGTTTAGGTGCACAAGTGGCAGTGAATGTCAGACAAATGTTAATGCTGGAGTAAGAGAAATAGTGGTGAATTGTTAATCTGTTGAATTTATTAAAATGAGTCTTCTGAAATAAAGAGAATTTACGAAAGTGTAAGGGCACATGCACCCCTAGAAGCTGAGTTGGGGGAGAGGGATGGAATAACATTGAGAGGAGGCTGACTAATTCCAGAAGGGATTAGGAAAGGGGTCATCCCGTGGGGTAGTCAACAGAGGACATGCATCACATCCTTCCTATGAGAAACTGTATGCGAGAGAGGACATGCACATTATATGGAAATGCGTAAATATAAAGAACTGGCCCTCTTACAAAAGGCAAGCTGGAAAGGTCGAAAATTGCATGGGAGAAAGCATCTATATGTCCTCTTCACTGTTGGGCTAACATTGCATTATGTGCGGTTACAGAGAAACTGAGTTTTGTGATAAATCTCAGGAGGTCAAATCTGACAAAATGTATCCAGGGAAAATGTGGGCCAAGGAAACGTGTCACTCATAGGATTCGTGTTCTGGTTACTTTACTGTAAGGTGAAAGTTAAGTGATGTGGTGAGTGAACGTGTGTGTTTTATGGCTAAGGTATGATTTGCAGTTACCTCTACGTCCCTTGTCCTTGACCCAGTCCTAACAATATGAGGTTAAGTCCCTTCCCAGATAGGAAACAAAACAGGAAACGCTTCCTATCCCCCCCCACCCTCCAGTCCAGGCACATAAACACATACCTCACTGGAGCACTTTCTTTTGTTTCCCGCCTTCTATGGGGCTTGCAGGCCACACTGAGGTGCCTCCCAGGCTTTCACCTTCACCTTGCCTCAGAAGATCCCCCTCTGCTGGGCTCTGGCGCAACACATGATGGAGGGATAGTGGCGGGCCTCCTGTGCCATCAGAAGTTACATGTATGCCATGACCCTGAGGTTGGGCAGCGTTGTGTGGCTCCTGTTGCCTGCTCTAGGCACTGGGAATGGCGGCTTTGCCGACCAGAACGGTCTGGGCATTCCGGTGTCGACATTCTGCCTTGCTTCTTGGTTTTGGCATGATGGGGGCGGGATTAATATGCCCTCGTTCATGCAGCTCGCTAGGGCTCACAAGTGGGATTGGAAGGCTCCGTGTGTGTGTCTGCCTCTGTAACGCTTGTCAGCGGGGCTTTCACACACCTACACGTGTTCAGGATTACACTTTACCCTGGAGGGAGGTGAGGTCGCCTCTGAAATGCTGGTCAGCTGTGTTGTGCTGTGCATGTGCGTGTGCCCTTAAAATTTCCCTCAGTTTGGACAGTTCATATTGCTGTTGGGTGTATGGTGGTCTTGGCTCCTTCTGTCTGGCACAGTGAGGCAACATACTGCAAAACAGAGGCATTGTTCTTCCAGTTCTATGGCCTCTTCCTCTTCTTCTTTGGTGATGCCTCTTTCCCCCGTCCACCTAATCTCTGGTACAAAAGGATGGCAAATTAAAGCAGCTGATTGTGGAGATCCTGTCTTCACTTAAGAAACAGAAGGAGGATTCCTGTGCTGTCAAGGAGCAGGATCTCTACTTGGATATTTCCAGCTCCTCTTCTTCTGAAGAATCTTTGCACAGCATTGACCGTAGCGGGAAGTACATTTCTAAAGATCTACTGCCTGAAATGCTGTCCGTATTAGGGTCAATATGGGCTTTCCTGCAGACGCTGCCCGCAGTACGTCCAGGGAGTCAGTGTTGCCTCAGTTCAAGAAACTGCAGAGTGAAGCCCTTCCCATTCATCAGTTTGTCATGGATGTGTTGTTACATCAGTGGAAAGGTCCTGAACATACTGCTGTACCCCATTTCATGGCCAAGCTTTATCCTTTGAAGAAATGGAGGAGAAGGTTTCTAAAACTGTACATGTTGATTCCATTGTCACTAGCCTGTTGGGTCGGCCTTCCATGGCTGAGGAGAATATTCTGAAGGATGTGGCCAACAAGAAGGTGGAGTCTTCTGTGAAGAAAGCTTAATCATGTGCTCATGTGGCCTTGAGAGCTTGCATTTATGGGGCATATTTGGGTCAGTCTTTGGTGTCTGATTTCAAGACCGTTTGTGTCCTGAATCTATGGAGAGACAGTCTGTGTTCTTGTCAGATATTGCTTTTTACTCTGTGAGGCTGTCAGTTCTGTCCTGTGGTGCCTCCATTGCGACCGGACCTTATTTGTTCTTAAAAGGTTGGAATCCGGATGCTGCTCAGTGCTCCATGGCTCTGTGTTTCCCTTTTACTTGGTCTCGTCTGTTTGGTCGTGATCTGGAGGAGAAGTTGCATCGCGTTTTTAAGGAGTGAAAGCATTCTTTGTCCTTTCAGAAGCATCAGCATGCTATATCTTCTTTTGTGGAGTCCTCCTTACGGTCTTTTCATCACTCTTCACAAAGGCAGCCAGTTTCTTTTGGGAATCAGAAGTTTCAGGCTAAAGGTTTTCTAGGGAAGTTTCAGAAGAAGTCCTGCATGGAGCCCTGCAACGACTTGCAGCGGTCCTGACTATGAAGCGAGCACCCCCCTGGAGTTACACTTGTGGTTGGTGGGACGCTCCAGTTTTTTCAGGCCATCTGGAGCCTCATGACATCTTTACAAGTGGGAGCTGATCATTCTGGACATGAGTTAGGGGATAGAGTTTGAAACCTCTCCCTCTCTGTCTGGCACTGTGGGGACTCCTGTTCTGCGGGATCCGGTGATACACCAGGCTTTGTTGTCAGGAATTGAGTCCCATCTTGAGAAGGAAGCCATTGTTCCGGTGCTTGTTGGTCAGTTGAGGTTGGGAGTGTATTGCATCATCTTTCTCGTCTCAAAGGTGACAGGGGTTTCTCCGATAGTGATAAATCTGAAATCCCTGACCAAGTTTGTATGGAAGATTCTTTTCAACATAGAAACCCTGCAACACATCATTTTGTTGGCTCAGAGGGGTTCTGTTCTGGCCACATTGGATCTGCTGGATGCTTACCTTCATGTCCCAGTTGCCTTAGAGTCTCAATAGTTTGAGGTTTGCTCGGATGATTCACCATGGATAGTTTTGTGTCCTGCCCTTTGGTCTTTGCTCCTCTCCCAGGGTGTTTAAGAAGGTAGTGGCTCCCTCTGTGGCTTATCTGCATCTCCAGGGGATCTCCATATTCCCTTACCTGGACGACTGGCTCCTTCAGACTCTGTCAGTTCATGTGCTGCACCAGCTCCTAGCTCAGACCATTCATATGGTAGGAAGCCCTGGGTTCCTCCTGAATTTTCTGAAATGCACCTACCATCCGTACACCAGGAACTTGTTTATCGGGGCAGAATTTGACTCGTCTCTGGATCTTGAGGCTGTAGTCTATGTTGCCAGCTTTGTTGGCCCTGAACTTTGCTCCTCTAACCCAATGGCTGGAGGTCCCAAAGCATATGGTTGCCACTGTCTTCATGGTCCAATGTGCCCACCTACATCTGAGACCGTTGTTGTGGCACTTTCACAAATTTGTGCAGTTTCCTATTTAGGACATGATCCCTGTCTCACCAGAGGTGGTCTCCAGTCTGCATTAGCGTTTGGACTCCTCGAATCTGAACAAGGGGATGTTGATGCATCCCTCTCCTCCAAAGGTGCTGGTGACAGATGCAAGTGTCCGGGGATGGGTGCTACATTGGGTTATTAGTTGTTCCAGGGTCGTTGGCTCCTCTCAGAGGCGAGTCGCTCATCCAATTGGAAAGAGTTGTCGGCAGTGGATAGAGCCCTCCGTCATTTCCATGTTCCTCTGTTGGGATGCAATGTGTTTTGTTCTCTCACACAACACAGAGACTGTTGCTTACATCAATGATCAGGGCAGTACGTCAGTTGCTCAATCTAGCGGCTTGTTTGATTGCACATTGGGCGGAGTGTCATATTCAGTCTATACAGTAGGTACTCAACATATCTGTGGGGGAGAATGTGTTGGCAGATTCCCTGAGTCGGACATTTCCCTCTTCCTTGGACCTAAGGCTCTGTCCTCTAGTGTTTTAGCTGATTTGCAGGAAGTTCGGATGTCCCTGCCTGGATCTGTTTGCTTCGCAGAGGAACTCCCTTCTGCCCCTGTTTTGTTCCAGGAGTCCGGAGGTGGTGGCCTGGGAGATGGACGGATTGTCAATTCAGTGGCCTCAGGGGTTTCTTTATGCTTTCCCTTCCTTTTCTCTCATTCCACCCTTTCTGCTGAAGGTCTGGCTGTAAGTGTGGTAGCAGTGCTCCCATTGTGGCCTCAACGAACCTGGTTCTCGTTGCTGCGGAGCCTGTCTGTTCTTCCTACTTGGATTTCGCTAAGGGTTCCCTTGCCCTTGCGGCTCCTGGGTCCCCACCTGCCAGTTGCCTTGATGCTTGCTCTCTGACTGTTGAACGGAGAACTTTGCTGATGCAAGGTTTGTCAGATCATATTGTTTCTGTGGTACAAGCTTCACAGACAAAGTCCACGCTGCTACTCTTATTCTAAGCATTGGGCCAATTTACAGTCATGGTGTTCCCTTCACAGCATTTCTTCTGTCTCCTGTCCGGTCTCTGCTAATTTTATTTATGGATGGATTTGAGAAGGGTTATGCGTTTTCCACCTTGAAAGGCCAATGGGATGCTATCCTTGCTTTTCGTGATCTTGTCTCTGTGTCCACAGCTTCTGCCACTTTGTTGTCTCAGTTGTTTGGCAGCTTCTTTTTCTCTGCACCTCGGGTGAGGTCTTTGGTTCCTTCCTTGGATCTTTCCCTGGTTCTTCATGTTCATTAATCTGTTCCCTTTGAGCCTCTGTCCTATGTGGATCTGAAATTTCTTTCATTTAAAGTTGTCTTTTTGGTGGCTGTTACTTCTGCCAGATGGTTGGGTGAATTAGATGCTCTGTGTTGTTCCTCTCCATTTCTGAGGGTCTTGGGTGATGCTGTGGTTCTGTGCCTGGGTCCTGGGTTTCTTCCTAAGGTTACTTCCTGCTTCCATTCTTCACAGGAACTTATTTTGCCTGGTCTCTGTCCTTCTTCCTCTCCTGAGAAGCAATTGCTGCACACTTTAAATGCAAGGCTTGCCTTGTCTGTTTACGTTGCCCTGACTGCCCCTTTTCAGGCTTCTGACAGTCTTTTTGTGACATTTTGGTGTTGCAGGTCAAGGGAAGGCAGCCTCCAAGTTGCTGGATTAAGGACACAATTTCTCTGGCTTACAAGCTTGCTGGTTTGCCCTGCCCGGTGTCTGTCCAGGCACATTCCACTAGAGGAGTCTCGGCCTCTTGGGCCACCTTTCAGTGTGTCTCCTTAAAAGAAATTTGCAGTGCAGGGACATGGGCTTCTGAGTCCAAATTTATTAGGCACTATTGTCTGAACTGTGCACAGCCTACACAAGGACATTTTGGCTGCAGTGTTCTGCAGGCCTTTGCTGGGGCCCACCTCTGTCTGACTTGGTTGTTGTTGTTTTTCATTAAACCACTGCATCTTACACTTGACTGTATTGTGTGGTTTGTTGTGGGTTCTGTTGGGCATCCACCAAGGCCTTCCTTGCTGTTTTGCTTTGGTATGCCTCATATTGTTAGGACTGGGTCGAGAACAAGGAACATAGAGGTAATGCCCTGGTTACTCACCGGTAATCCTCATTACTCTTAGTCCTACTTGTCCTCAACCAAGTCTTGCTTCCCACCCACGCTCCCAGTATCAGGCCTTTGTGGGGCTTAGTATGACAAGAAGGGCTCCAGTGAGGTGTGTTTTTATATGCATGGACTGGAGAGTGGGTGGATGGGGCTAGGAAGTGTTTCCTGTTTTGTTTCCTGTCTGGGAAGAGACTCAACCTTATACTGTTAGGACTGAGTCGAGTACGAGTAGGACTAAGAGTAATGAGGATTACCAGTAAGTAATCAGGGCAATTAATTGTTTTTGGTTCAAACTTTTGTTCTTATCAATTACAACATTTGTCCTTTTAAAGGTAAATTCCACTAAAATGTAGGCACACATAGCTTTGCTTCTATTACAAACATGAGCAGTAGTCTGTTTTATTGAAATTGTGTGATGGAAGTCTGCTTTATTTATTATGCCAAATGACGAAGATTATCTTTGCAGGTCGGTTTTGATCCAGTGAGGATTTTGCGTAAACGAAACAAAGCGCTGAGGAAAATCAGGAAGCTTCTGAAGAAAGGAGAGCTGCGTTTGACGCCTGTAAGTGATTCAATCAATTCTATTGAGATAAATTTAATAACGTATTTTTGTAAGAATCGTCATATCATTTTCCTCCTCTTGCATTCTGAACTGTTTTCATTGAAGGTGGCCAGTTCAGTGGTGCAGATGAGCAGAGGGCCCTGTGGGGTACTGTGGCCTTGAGCTGCAGAGGCAGGGTTAAAGATTTAAGCAATACTTTAGGTTTGGTATCTTACTGGTATTTTATCACTGCACTTTTGCATAAAACCTATTAAAAAATGCGAAAAATTGTAAAGGGTGATATTTTTATCCCTAAAACAAACATTCCACACAAGGTTTCAATCAAAAACACCTAAATCTTTGCTAAAGCACCTACAGCCAGAATGTCCATATCAAACACACAGAAAATTACACCAGATCCCATTTGTGTATTCATCTTTAGCCCAAAGACATGTTAGCAAAGCCAATAGATCTTGACTCTAAAAGGCCAAGCTATTGGCTTAGCCATTGTCTTTTAGTATTAGCAGCATTGTGCATGCCTTAAGATGCATTTGCATGCATGGTTGTCAATTTTTACATGCGCCCTATTCACCCGTTCCCCCCCCCATGTAAAACTATGTGTATTTTCTATTTTTGCTTCCGGGCTGCTCACTTTTTCCTCATACCCCCTACGCACACTTTATTTCAATCTCCCTCCCGCCTCTGGCCAGTTCTCCAGCAGCATAAAATGTATGTTTTATAGGTGCCCAGCAACTGCAAATTGCTGCCAGGCTGCTTGCATCCTTTTTAAGACTTCACATACTCCTATTTTTTATTTATTTAACATTTTAATTCATCATTTTAGCATAGCCATTCACTATGTTAGAACTGTAAATTAAAATGGCTACTACATCACCATGATTTGTGACGCCTGTTTTGTAATGAAAGTTTTATACTGCACCGGCCTGTGAAGGGTCACCCTAAGGGAAACTAAGAGAGATGGTAAAATCTCTGATGCTAAACATAAGAGGGGGATTCCTTTGAAGTTTCTAAAGGAAAGGGACCAGGCACCTGTGACAATTAGGGGCTTCACTTCAGGCTTTCAGAAAGCGCTTTTAACAAAACATGCGAAGTCCCCATGTTAGAAAGTCCAAAGATGTTGTGCAGGAGGGTTGGGATGGGGTGGAGTTAGGATGTGTCATTTTAGGATTGGGCATAGCTTCTGGAGCTTTCTACTTCCCTTAAAAACATATACATAAGGGAGAGAATTTTGACTCCTGGCTCCTACTGCAAAGATGGACTCCAGAACGTCTGACTCCCAGCAGAATAGAGAGTTCAAAGGCTTCTGATATCAGTTAGCAACAATGGACTAGGAGCAATCTCCAGAGCCTATGGTGCTGCCCCATATCTTCTTCGAAGCAGTAGAGGGAGCATTGAGGGTTCTCCTGGATCTTTTGTGCGTTGGGCTTAAACGTGAGTGACCTCCAAAATAGGAGGACCACCTGGCCCTTCCTAACACACAGGTACCATGAATGTGGCTACGAATCTGTGGGAGTGCAGGCAGGGAGGGAGTTCAACTTGAGTGATGTTGCTTGCTGTTGGTGGAAACCCCAGCTGAAGAGAGGACCAGGAGTCAAGACAGAGGTAAGTCCTGGGCAAGGAGATAAAAGGCAGGGAGGCAGGACTTGTGCTGTCCCTCATCAAAAGAAGAGCAGTGAAGAAAAGCAGTTACTAGATAGTTATACAATTTTAGAGACCAGGAGGTTGTAGAGGGCACTCCTGGGTGATGGAGTGTACAGGCACGAGCACAAAAATACAAAAACCATCAAGTATGATCCAGTGGCGCCAGCACAAACCACTTCTGTCAGTAAAAGACAATAATAAACATGAATTAAAACACAAATGACATAACACTTTCCTAAAAATCAATATTTCATTCACATTTCCTTAAGATGACGGTAAGCAATATCTAAGAATTTGGTCACTTTCCTGATGAATTCAGAGTCTTTGGTGGAGAAACAATAGGCAATAGCATCCTAAATAGTTCTACAATTATAGGTGACAAATGAAGTCTCCAAATATTTCTTCTTCAGATCAAGTAAAGCAGGACACAATCAAATTATATGCTCAATGGATTCCTCTTTATATCACATAAGCGGCAGACCTTTGATCATGAACAATTTAAAATCCAGGATCCTTCAATTTGACTTATCAGAATCAGCATGAGGTGAAATCTCAAATATTTTATTTTGCATCCGGGATCCAAGTTGTAATTTAAGTATTCTTGTTGTATCTTAGAATACAACTATATTATGTGATGTATATGCCTATATTTCTGTATTGTTGACAGGTCAGCTGCTCTAGCATTCCATCTCTTATTTTGTTTTATCATCACCTAATGCCCCAGACACAGCCGTATTGTGAGGTTTGCAAATGAAGGCAAGTTGTTTTTCCATAATTGTGTTATTAACAACTACCAGATTCAACCAAGAGATATGTTCACTCAAGTTTGTTTACTCATTATAATTCAAGGATGTCAGCAAATCTTTATTTGCTATCAAAAAATCACAAAAATAGTTTAACATAACTGAAAAATATCTTGAAGTTAACAATATCAGAGATAGTTCCAGTCTTAAGGCCGGATTAGAGTTTGGCGGAGGGTTACTCCATCACTAACGTGACGGATATCCCATCCTCTATATAACGATTTCCAAAGAATATTATGGAATCGTAATACAGCAGATGGGATATCCGTCTTGTTTGTGATGAAATAACCCCATCCACCAAACTCTAAATCAGGCCCTAAGTTTGTAGTGCAAAATGGATGGACGAAGATTTAGTAAAAATCTAAGTTCTTTTATGTAGATTTATCCAGATCTTTAATAGATTTTTCCAGGAGGACTGTAGCTCCGTATAGTAAAAAGGGGACTACTTTAGATTCAATTACCTTTAAAGATTAGCAAATCGCATGGACTCCATAAACCACATTTGCTGCTTTCCCACATGTTGGAAGCTGCCGGCTACCGATGCCACCAGGAAAAGAAAATGGATATACTGCCCAGGTGGTTTCCTCAAGTCCCTGGGGAGGCCCAGGGCCACAGGAAGAAGATTGTCTGAGGGAACCAGCATGGTGTTTCCCTCTTAACGTTTACATTTGTTCCTGGGTGTTTCTGTGCCACAAGGACTGACATGAGGAGAAAAGGAAAGCACGCACAGTCACATTCAGAATATTCAATTGTCCTTGGGGGGCCCCATCAGCACCACTGCATTCTACAAATGAAAACTCAAGGAGATGGATAGAGCCTCAGAGGTGCTTTACCAACAGCATCCCATGAAGTGATGTGGCGTATCTGGCCTGACGTTCCCACCAGTGGTCTGCGCGGGCAGGAGATCACTGACCATGCAAGCTTCCATGCCAGCTGGAGAGAAGCGGTCTGTAGAATTGTTCCTTGTTCTACAACAAAGTCCACCACAAGAGCGTAATTGGAGCCAGGAACCCACATAAAAAAAGGAGTGCGGGCAAAAGAAGAGAAATGGACGTGACCAAGAGCCCACTTTGGAACTTTGTCTTAAGGTGAAAGATTGCCTCATAAGGTCTAGTGACCTAGTAAAAAATGTGCATATTCCTTGTGGTGGTGCCCCAGGAAGGGCAGGGACACCACCCTTTTGGAACGCTGTTATAGGGTGGCCAGTCATGAAGCAGCTTCCCCAGGACTCCTAATGTGGTATTGTGGTTGCCACCCTAAGCCTCACTGGGTGTCAAAAGCGTGACCTGCGGAGACTTTCCTAGTACTGTAATCATCCCTGGATCTGGGACTTTTAGTTCAAGGGTACTTAGTGCAAAGACCTATGTTGTTGAGTCCTTGGGTTATTTGGCAGCATGTCACATAGTAGAAGAAAGATTAATGAATATTTTAATGCTTTATTCATAATGGTAATGTTCTCAGTGGCTGATTATATATTATGTTCACTGTCCTTGGAAGGTAGTTGATGTTATATGGATTCATTGGGTTTTTCAGTGTGTATTTCTCAATCAATCAACCAATCAAACAGGATTCATAGAAAGCGGCTATTCACAGCTATCCAAGTGCTGAGAACATAGCTGGTAACGGGATCAGTTGAACAGCCAGAACTTGAGTCCTTCACTGAATTCCAGAAGCGAAGATGACAACAATAGGTGAAGGGGAGGTTTTTCCAGGAATATGCGGCGAGGCAGGAAAAGGAGTGTCCTCCACTGCTGCTTTGGCAGATGTGGGAAGGGTGTGTACAAGGGAAAGGGAAGTGAAGTGCAGGTGTCTGAAGGATTGGTGGAAGTTCAGGTGGTGGTTGATGTATGCTGGACCTTAATTGTAAAGGGCCCTGTAGGGGTGGATCAGCATCTTAAATTTACATATTTTCTGAATGGAGAGCCAATGGAGCTTCTTGAGGTGGGGAGTGGTGTGGTTCCGTTTGAAGAGGTGGTGGATGGGTCGGACTGCTGAATTCTGTATGGGCTGTAGTCTCTTCAGGAGGTGCATGCTGATTCCTACGTAGAATGCATTGCTTTAGTCCAGCCAGCTGGTAAATAGGGCTTGCGTGACGGTACGTCCGGTTTTGATGTGGGTTCTGGTCCTAGTTCATTAGGCCACCAGGAGTCGTTCAATGGGAAGGTGTTGTTCCCGAAGATCAGGATGTCCATTTTGCCTGTTTTGAGTTTTAGGCAGTTGTTATTTATCCAGCTGGCACTGCCCGCCATGCACCTGCGGAAGTTGGCTTTCGTGTTGGAGGGGTCGCCTGATAGTGAGAGAATGAGCTGGGTGTCGTCTGCATATGATATGGTGTTCATTGCATGGGTTCTGACGATGTTGGCCTCGGGGGTCCTATAGATGTTGAAAGGTGTAGTGCTGAGTGGCGAGCCTCTAGCGATGCCTCAGATGATGTACTTGGGTTTTGCTGTGAAAGGTGGTAGGCTGAATCTCTCCTGGTTCTTCTGGTGAGGAAGAATGCAATCCATTGGAGGGCATCTTCTTGGATTCCAATGTGATGAAGCCTCTTGATAAGGCTGCGGAGGGATACAGTGTTGAATGCTGCTGAGAGGTTGAGGACGATCACAGTCGCTGTTTCTCCCCATTTGAGGAGGGTTCTGATGTCATCAGTGGCGGCAATCAGGGTGGCTTTGATGCTGTGGTTGGTGTGGAATCTGGATTGGAAGTCTCAAGAAGATTACTGATCTCCAGGTGTTCTGTGAGTTAGCAGTTGATGGCCTTTTCAAGGACTTTGGTAGGTAAGGTGAGCAGAGGGATGGGATGGTAGTTCTTGAGTTTACCGGGGTCAGCAGAAGGGCTCTTGAGGAGTAGTTTCACTTCTGTGGGTTTCCATCCTTCAGGGAAGGTGGCCATGGTTATGGATTAGTTGAAGATGGCGGTGGGGTCGCCGCTGATCATCTTGTTCCCGAGGTTGAAAATATGGTAGTGGCAGGGGTCCCTGGGTGCGCCTGAGCAGACGGAGTCCATGATGGCTGTGTTGTTTTGTATGGTGAGCTGGTCTCAGGCACCGAGCAGGTGGTTGGAGATAGCTTAGGGGTTTGCATCCGTGGGAGCGAGGAGGCTGAGGGTTATCGCAGCAGTGGGTTAAGGTTAAAAGTTTTTGTAGATGGTGGAGATTTTTATGTTAAAGAAGTCTGCTAGGGTGACGCAGAGTTCCTGAGAAGGGGTGATGATGTTTCCGGGGGGGCTGAGAGGTTGTAGAACTCTCTGAGGATATTGAAGAGTTCTTTGCTGTGATTAAAGCTGACTTCAATGCCGTCAGCTAGGGTGCTCCTCTTTATCTCTCTTAGTAGTTTGTTGAGGGACAACTTGAAGGTGGCTCAGTCTGTGGGCTTCATGCTTGTGCACCATTTCCTTTCTAGTTGCTTGCAGTTGTTTTTTGTGGTTCTCCGTTCTGTGGTGTACCAATTGGCCTGTTTGGTGGGTCTCTTGAGCTTGGTGGGCTTGACGGGGCCAACTCTGTTGGCATAATCAGTGATCCAGGTGAAGACGTTCTTGGCAGCCTTTACCAGGTTAGTTGTGGCATAAGACTGGGAGGTGTTGAGGAAGTCAGTCCACTGGCTGTCTGATACTTTGTTTCAGCTGCAGTGGGAGATGGTTTGAGGCTTGGTGGATGTGCCGGGAGATGCTGTGATGGTGAAGTGGACAATGGCATGGTCTGTCCAGGTGAGCTCGGTGACATGGCTGTACTTGACTCTGTCAGTGGCCGTGAAGATGACGTTGAACGTGTGTCCTGTGTAGTTTGTAGGGTCAGTGACTAGTTGGGTGAGGCTGATGTTGTTCATGCTTTTAAGGAGGTTGGCTGTGTTGGCATCTTTAAGGTCATCAAGGTGAAAATGTAGGTCTCTGAGGAAGATGTATTGCTTGGAGTCGATGGTGAGCAAGGCAATGAATTCGGGGATGGTGTCACAGAAACTGGCATGTGGTCCTCCAGCGTGTAGGCGAGGGTGCCTCTCATGGTGGTTTTTCCATTGATTGTGGAATTGGAAATTGTGGTGTCCTTTGCAGTGGTGGTGCAGTCGATGATTTCTTTGTGGATGTTGACGATTCCACCTCTGTGTTTGTTGATGTGGTCCCGCTGTGCTGTCTTGTAGCCATCTGGAGTTGCTGAGGCAATGATAGGAGTGGATGCTGGGTTGAGCCAGGTCTCGGTGAAGAAGACCACTTTGGGAGTAGGGGAAGTGATGGTGTCCCAGATCTCCATGGCGTGCTTGCAGAGTGATTGTATGTTGAGCAGGGAGGCAGTGGAGTTGGTCCAAAGCAGTTGTGGTTGGTGTGTTGGTTTGTATGCAGATGCTCCGGTGTTGCAGGAGAGGAGACAGTGCTGGCAGGTAAAAGGCACTACCATTGATAGTGAAGTGCAAAAGCAGTTGTTGTTGCGGAGTCTAGGGAACAGGGCTCGGTGGAGGCGTATCGCGGTGTGGCAGGAGAACTAGGGCTCCTGGTTTTGGATGTGTGCCAGGCACAGAAAGGTGCAAACAGGCATGCCTTCGGTGCTCCGGCTGCGGAGCCGTGATGCAGCCTTCATTAAGTAGGTCCTAAGAGGAGGGAAGGGTGCTGGGAGGCAGTGGGCCAGGCCTGTAAGAGCAGAAAATGGGAGTCAGATGCAGTGGGAAAAAGTAGCAGGAAAAACAGCGAGAAAGCAAGTGGGAGGCGAAACAACAGAAGATTAATAAAGGCAGTACAAAACTAAACAAGTTGAACAAAATTAACCAAAGATGAGTTAAACAAGGTTGAGCACAATAACAAAGTGAACAATTCAGTAACCAGGGAGGGAGTGAATTAACAAGGGGAGAGTTATCTCGAAGGACCTTTCCACTTTTCTTGTTGTGGTAATACCCTGACAAATCCAGTAGGCCTGACTTTGGCTATAGTATATGTGGAGTATGCATTGTGGTTTTAGGGTGTAATAAAGTATTTTTCATTTTTATTTAAAAAAATGCATTAGTTGGACAATGTTTTATCGAGTGTTGTTTGTTACATACTTGAGAACTGCAAACAAACTCATACCACCTCAACTCTGTAAGCCTTAGACTGCTCTGCCTCGCAAGCATGAAGGAGTAAAGTGCTACAGAGAGGTACTTGTTTCCCAGTAACAGGAAGAGTTGAGCCCTGTTCCTTGTAAAGGAATCACTTCCTTCACAACTAAAAACCTACTTTCTTGCAGCATGAGTTAAAAACATACATGAATAAAAAGCACTGGCAAAGCCAAGAAGTCAGTGTGCATATGGAGTCCTGACTGAACTATTTTCCAACAGCCAGAAAACAACAACAATACTTTCTGAGAAAGTAATATTCCAGTGGCAAGAGCCAAAGTCCACTCTATCTATATGGTAAAGAATTGATAACAATAGCTCTTGCTGACACCTGCACTGTTAAACCAGACCTACAATTGACGTTTAATCTATACTGCATATTAGTCATGCTCCAAAGTGTTCTTTACCCAAATTTTAGTTTCCCTGACCACATTTGAGCTATGTGTATAGACTTCTAAAGGCCAGAAAATAGCTACTTTTTATGTTAATAATATGTTCTCAGAAATGTCCCCATTATCTCTCAGGGGCTTATTGTAAAGGGCCATGGTTAATATTATTTGTCTTAGGAAAGCACTCTTCTGACAAAATGTGTTTCATTTGTTTACTATCCCTGACCTTATTTACATTTTTTATCTTCCTACAACTGTTTTTATCTTCCTACAACCTTCTGATATAGAAAAACAAAGAATGTATATAACACAAAATAAAAAGTCATAAACGTATCCATGTTCACTTATGTCTTTTTCATGGGCCCTGTTAATACCCCAAATTCAGGGATTCTTTCAGCAAAGATCTGGATTAAATCTTCATTGTGAACAGCATCTTGTTCTGCGTCCAACCCTTTCACGGCTAGAAAAGTCAAGTGCTCACATATATATCGTCAACTTGGCCTACAAAAGAAATTAATAATTTGTTTCTAAGCGCTGAATTTAACAGGTGTTATTATTACTCAATTGTTCAATTTATGATTTTCAACTCCTTCTATTGTGAGATATTAAATTCAAGTTAATCTTTAGAATAAGTCGGATCCCTGCTGGAAACATCCTGTCTCGCTAGTAATTTGTCACAAGAATAACAATATGTGCATTACTTGTTCAAAGTGTCTCTAGTCTTATGTTTATAAAGGTTTGTTTACATGTCTCAAGTAAGGGATTGATGGTAAAGTTGAAATCCCCACCTATGTATAAACATTTTAGAAAAAGTGTCCATTTGTGCATGAAAAGCATTAATCGTAGTCATTATTAATAGAAAGGGTCTACAAACGTACCACAGTTGGCTTGTTCCTCCACCACCACCCACCATCTATTTTACCTCATTTTTCAGGAACACATCTAATGCATATTGTGATAATCTTTTTGAAATTGAATGGTATGCTTCAGTCCATGTTTGTTTTCTCACTAGGTGTACCTCACTGCAACCACTACAAAATTGCAGAGTTCAGCAAGTTTTACATTTTTATGACCTAAGTAAACTTATCAATGTCTCAGTTTCTTCTAAACACTGCATCACACAGTGGTGATGTATTTGGGTTTGTGTTCATGGACATTGCAGCTTATCATTTTTTAATTGATGTCAGTTGTCTTTTTACAATTTAGATGAGTAAAGGATAGATGAGCAAAGAATAGATGTCATGTAAATAGTCATCATTGTGTTCATAATGGAGTGTTTTCATACTTTCCTTTTCTCCTTTCCTTTTTTAATTCTAATTTTCTTGCAACATGCTTTCTTTTCTACGTTTGTGTCACAATACATGCCAACATGCCATCTTTGTGCCCCCTCCTCCACCAAATCCTTCTAAACAAGTGACTTTTTTTTTTATATATTACCAAACATGCTTAAAATCTACTTTATTGCCTTTTTTTTAAATTGTCAATTTGTGAAGTCTCTTTATTCAAATGTAACATCTTTGTGTGTCTTTTGATTATATTAAAAGGAAGGAATCATTAACACTAGTTATGAATGTCAAGAGTCTGATGATGAAGAACTTGACAATAACCATATAGAAGAGCTGGACCTGCCCACCTACACTGCTGACCTGCCACTTAACATAGACTGGAACAAAGACCTCCCAAATAACATCATTGTGCCCAAGATTGATGTCCATAGTGTCATCATAGACTTTGGAGCGGTCTCCTTTTTGGATATTTCTGCCATGAAGGGAGTAAAGGCGGTAAATTATTTTCATATAACTTTTTCTTAAAATGTCCGTGCTACCCTTATTGTTTTCTGCATCCAGTATTCACCATGCTGTGATGAGTACATGAGAATGACAGAGATGAAGGGGTGGCAACCACATGAAAAAAGGTTACAGAGGAGCATTATGTTTGTTACATAATTAAAAATATGTTAGCACAATGTGTTGAGGCTCTGTACACTCAGTGAGACCTGACCAATCCTGGCTACCTCGTAGCATACAGAAAATTCTAGATAATCTACTGCATACACTCATACAGGATAATTTGTTTTGTGCAATCATGATAGATAGTACATGCTTTGCTGAAAGGATGCCAACAGTTACACATGTCCTGGATAACCCAGTATTTCACAGATTATCCCTGCTGTGCAATAATTCAGGACACTATATAGTGTTAACAATTGGCATATATTGTTATTCTCACATCTGTATACCACAGGGTATGTGCCAAATTGTAAGAACACAGGTATGCACAGAATCTGGGTAACAAAGAATATGCACACATTTTGGATAATCCAAGGTTTTAAAAGTACTTTCAAATGAACAATTGTTGGTGGCAATGTGACTGTCTTTAACAGGGTTTGAAGCAGTGATAAATAATGAGCAAATTACGAGTGGAGAAGGAAATTGGATCACCGATAAGACACATTTCTTACCTTATCTGGATACAGTAATAAATTAAGAATAATCAATTTGAGGAACTGTTTCCAGTGACACCATATGGGCATATGGACATTGTTAGAAATGGGGTCTATGGTTGGCAGTCAGGTTACCCCCGTCCAAACAAGGACCCTCACTGTAGTCAGGGTAAATCACACACAATCCAAATTAACCTGTGCTCACCCTCTGGTAGCTTGGCACTGAGCAGTCAGGCGTAACTTAGAAGGCAAAGTGTAAAGTATTTGTGCAATAAATCATACAATAACACAATATAGCACAACAAAAATACACCACACAGTGTTTAGAAAAATATATAATATTTATCTGGATATTTGCAGGTCAAAACGATCAAAGATGCAATAAGTAAGTGTAGAGATATCACTGAAAAGTGATATAAAGTGTCTTAAGTCTTTTTAAAGCAAACAAAGTCCCTGGTTCGTGTGAAAAATCTCCGCAATGGGCCGCAGAGGAGGAGAAGTGTGGAAATAAAGGAGGTGTGCGTTGATTTCTCGGGCCGCACACAGTGATGTGTTGTTTAGTTTCCACGCAGGGACGGCTGTGTGTCGATTTCCGGCGCTCGGTCATGGATCCTCTTCGGGTTGGGGGGTTTTCTGACACCCCGGGGTCTGTGCGTGGAATCCTGGGCTTGTGGAGCAAAGTCACAAGCGCTGCGTCGTTTCGGTTCGGTGTGCGGTGAATTTTTCACTGCGTGGCAGGCTGTATTTTTAGCAAGCTGTGCATAAAATTTTCACCACACAAGGAGTCCAGTTGCAAGAGAGAAGTCTTTATGGTCCTAAGACTTCAGGGAACAGGAGGCAAGCTCTATCCAAGCCCTTGGAGAGCACTTCTTCACCACAGTCAGGGAGCAGCAAGGCAGCAGGGCAACAGCAAGGCAGCAGTCCTTCACAGAGAGCAGTCAGGTGAGTCCTTTGGGCAGCCAGGCAGTTCTTCTTGGCAGGATGCAGGTTTTGGTTACAAGTTTCTTCTCCAGGAAGTGTCTGAGTTGGAAGAGGCGGAGGCCCTGTTTATATACCCAAATGTGCCTTTGAAGTGGGGGAGACTTTAAAGAGTGTCTTAGAAGTGCACCACGTCCCCTTTCAGTTCAATCCTGTCTGCCAGGGTCCCATTAGGGGGTGTGGCAGTCATTTGTGTGAGAGCAGGCCCTCCACCCTCCCAGCCCAGGAAGACCCATTCAAAATGCAGATGTATGCAAGTGAAGCTGAGTATCCTGTGTTTGGGGTGTGTCTGAGTGAATGCACAAGGAGCTGTCAACTAAACCCAGCCAGACGTGGATTGTAAGGCACAGAAAGATTTAAGTGCAGAGAAATGCTCACTTTCTAAAAGTGACATTTCTAAAATAGTAATATTAAATCTGACTTCATCAGTCAGCAAGATTTTAAATCACCATTCTGGCCATACTAAATATGACCTTCCTACTCCTTTCAGATCAGCAGCTACCACTCAAACAATATATGCGGACAGCCCCAATGTTAGCCTATGAAGGGAGCAGGCCTCACAGCAGTGTAAAAACGAATTTAGGAGTTTTACACCACCAGGACATGTAAACTACATAGGTACATGTCCTGCCTTTTGCCTACACAGCACCCTGCCCAATGGGCTACCTAGGGCATCTCTTAGGGGTGTCTTATATGTAGAAAAGGGGGAGTTTTAGGCCTGGCAAGTACTTGTAAATGCCAAGTCGAATGGGCAGTGAACATGCACACACAGGCCTTGCAATGGCAGACATGAGACAAGGTTAAGGGGCTACTTAAGTGGGTGGCACAACCAGTGCTGCAGGCCCACTAGTAGCATTTAATCTACAGGCCCTGGGCACATATAGTGCATGGTACTAGGGACTTATAAGTAAAGTTAATAGCCCAATTGGGTATGATCCAATATTACCATGTTTAAAGGGAGAGAGCATATGCACTTTAGCACTGGTTAGCAATGGTAAAGTGTGCAGAGTCTAAAAAAACAGCAAAAACAGTGTCCAAAAAGTGGAAGGAGGCAAGCAAAAAGTTAGGGGTGTCCACCCTAAGGCTGTCATGTCTAACAGACGTCAAGACATCTTAGATAGTTCAGGCCCTCCCCAAAAGCCGATCACCAGTGTAGTGGTATGTGAGTTATGAATGATGGAACCCTCTCAGCTCTTCAAAACTCCAAAGAACTGTGAAGTAATGGTTAGAACGTGGTGAAGTAAATGCAGGTTTGGAATGTTGAGTTTACAGTTACACACAGACAAGTAAAAGTCTTTTAATATTCAGCTCCATATTTGGCATAGTTATTGGTGGATGGGGAAGATGCTACCAACCAACACAGACCACTACTACAGTGAACATCTGAAGGCTGAGTTAGATACAGGGTCTGCTAAAAATGGACAGTATTTTATCAAGCCAAGTCAGTCCTGAAAAAACTGTCCAGTAAACTAAGACTAAAACAAGGGCAAACTGAGCCATGCTGCTGACCATTACTGCCGTTTCAATCTCTCTCCCTGTCCCACCTGCCCTTGTGATTAAGGACACTCTACTAGCAAGGGGGTTCACAGGACAGAATTTCCTTTTATCACGGTATAGAGGGTGTGTTTGAGTTCTATAATTTGGAATTGTTTACGTCTAATAAAATGGATGAAATACTTGATGAACCTTACCGAGTTGGAGAGTTTTAGCCAAACGACCACTGCCGTGGAAGTCAAGGGCTATAATTCTCCCAGGGGGGCCTTTTTTGCTATTGGAGCATCGACGACTGGCTGGACTTTACCTTCATGACATGAGGCTAGGCTATAGCAATGCAACCAGACCAGTATTTTATTCTTGTGTGGTGATATTCATGCAGATGATGGCTAATTTTGTTAGATATATTTGTTGATCCACCAAGCTGGCTTTATTGTCAAGGCATAGCAGTCTGAATTGATCAGCACTCTGTGTTTTTAGGGATCAGCATTAAAATATCGAAATGGAAAGCTGCTTCTTTCTCTCTCTTCTTAAGATTTATCAGAAGCAACTGATAAATGTACATTGTCAGATGATGTCAAACAAATTGTTGTAAAATCATGAAGTTGCTATAACAGCTATAATGTATCCATTTATCTTTCCCCAAGAACAAAATTGGAACCTTCTCTCACTATTAACATCAGTGTCATAGTGTGTAATTAGATAAGCTCAGGTTACACATTGTGTTGTTACCTTTTGTCACCGTCCCTCTTTGTCCAAAACAGGAGAAGCAAATATGTCACTGCACAATCTTGGATTGACAGGGGCGTGATGACATCATCAAACTTCTGCAGATGGGAAGGGGCATAAGGTGTCATAAACTAAATTGCAGCACATCCTGATTCCCACCGTTTGAGTGGCTCTTCTGTGCACTGTAGTTATGTAGGTGTTTCATCTCTTATGTGTAGCGCATGCTATCCAAACGAGGTTTACTGTGTGCAAAGTGTATGGCAGCGTTTCCCAATCTGTGGTCTGGGGATACCCGGGGGTACTCAACTGCTTAGAAAATTAGATAATATTAACAGATTAATAAAGGGTATATAAATAAAGTGGGTAAGTGTACAATTGAAAATGTTAAAAAAATACTCTAAATTTCAAGGATTTTGAAATTGGAGACTGTAAGTTAAATTAGTATCCTCAGATTGATTTGTGGGAGCAGTGGAGGTGCATCACACAGAATATAGTATGGACGATGTGTGGCTTCAAGTGAATTTAGAAAAGCTCCAACCTTCCTATTAAAATTTAAAAAAATATTTTTTCATTAATAGTTGTTTACAAATTAAATAAAATGTACTATCGTTTGTGTATGTGTTTGATGAATGCTTGTTTCTGTATTTTTGTGTATTGTTTTGCGGCTCAAATTATCAACAACGTTTAGGCCAGTGTATTCCAGGGACAATCTGTGATATACTAGGTTAGCCTCGGCTTCCAGTAGTGACTCAGTGGGGTTCCCCGGATTCAAATATTGACTTAGTGGAGAGCCCCATGCTCCAGTAATAATAAAAGGGGGGGGAGGCTCAGAAGTCAAAAGGTTGGGAACCACTGGTCTACGGTATTTATTGATGTGTGGTTGGCATGCGTCATAATAACACAGAAACAAAAAAATCACATTAAAATCACAGCATATATCATAACATGCCCATGACAAAATAAAAGTGAATCCTTATAGTAAACTTTTCAGAGCCTGGGAGTTCCACATAAAATATGGCATAATTATAAAATTCAGAAAAAATACAAATACAGTATCATCCCTCCAGTCTGCCAGCTCTGACCCTTGCAAGCCAGATGTAAGTAGACACTGCACAGTAAATGTCTTTTTTGTAATCAGTAAGTCACCCCAATAGAGCATCTTCATAATTAGTAACATTATATACTTTTCAATATGGGGTAAAGCCATTTTCTACTAGAGGTTAATGTTAAAGAACAGATAAACATAAAATGGATAGTTATGTACCAATGAGCTCCTCTTTGCATTATTGTATGTTTCTTTTATTCTGGAGAGCCATGTGCTTCTTTGATTCTCCCGGGTGCATCAGAATTAATGCTACAGTGTATTCCCTTAGATCACCAAGTTCAAGGAGCTTCAGTGTCCTTGTTAAATGCTTAAACCACAGTACCAAAGATCCTCTATTAAAACACTTGGAGCCTCATTTATGGGGATTTGTTGTAGGGCAGAGCAGCAAGTCGCATTGCTGGTCTGCCCTACACCAAAGTGAAAGCGCAGGAAAGCACGGTATTCATGCAATATGGTCCATTCCTGTCCTTTCCCCCTGTTTTGGCAGCCTAGAACCAACACAGGCAGCCTTGCACCATGGTGCAAGGGAGCCTGGATTGTTTTTGTGAAGGAAGAGGTGCCTTTCTGGACTAAAGCAATCCTGAGAAGCATTTTCCTCTTTCTATGTGTGCTGCAGAATCCAGCATACATAGGAAAGAGGAAGAAACAAGGAGAAATAAAGTTGTTTCTCGTTACGCCTCACCTCAGGAGGCATAAGGTTTTGGCGTATCCCCAGGTTTACATGGTTTTATAAATAGGAGGAAGCGTAAAAATCCATGGGTGTTGCGTGGGAACACCTTCTGCAACACTTATGAAAACTCCTTCCGAGCACAGAGTAAGGCAATGCAGTGGTCTGTGCTGCCTTGCCTTACTCCATATCCATGAGGCTATTAAAACCCATGCAAAGTGGCTTTACGTGGCCTTGTAAATATGATTTTGTAGTTTGTGCGGCGAGAGCGTCACAAAAAGTGACACTCCGGCGGCGCAAGGAGCTCATAAATATGGTCCTCGATCTCCATAAGTGATTTCTGATAAATACCTGTCTGCTTATTTCTGTGCAACTGAACCTAACATAATATTGGCATTAGGGAGATCCCATCAAAAATGGCAAATAAGCCGCCCACATTCAGCAGGAGAGTGGTAAGGGCGTTAACTGTAGCTGGTGGTGCATTTTGCAATAATATTATTAAACCATGGACTGTTAAAACACTGTCATTTACAGACAGCAAAGTTTCTATTTGATTATGGAATCCTGCCTGATTACGGTACGGGCAAGGGATCTCTGTGTCAATCCTATCTTGAATCGGTTACTCAGCACACGCCCAAATATTTGATCTGCCCCATCCAATAAGGATATTGCCGATAATTTAAAGGAATATGCCAGGCATCCTTGTTATGTTTAGACACAATTGTTGCTAAACGCCAAGAACGAGGAATATCATTAGTTGTTAGTGCAAGGGTCTGGGGCTTTATTTGATTTTTGGTGAGAGATGGCTAGCTCAACTTTTATATAATTAATCTCCAATAAAGTCTTTTGACGAGGCTGCTGCTCAGAGGCTTTTACGTTTTTTGTGTTTGTTTCTCTTGTACTAAAGTATAAAGCGGCTTAAAGGGAGTAAGCCATTCTTGTGGCTAATACATGTTTCCTATTGCTTTTTAGTATTTGATCAACCACAGAAAAAGGGGCCCAAAAGGCTTTTGAATTTTTTTTCAGAGGCTGCGTGCTTTATGCAATCCCAGAAAATTGTTGCATTGTATTGTTTTTGCACTAAACATATCCTTATACTCACTTCTTAGTTTTATAAATGTGTACTCTGCCTCAAGGGAATTATGGCTCTGTACTAGGGTTGGAGGGAGTTTTCTCTTTCTACACCAGCAATCATTATCATACCAGTTGATGTTATTACATCTGCTACTGTTATGTAAGTGCTCGTCTCTGGAAATGCCCCACCGTCCTGGTTATTTGTTCGAACAATGTGAGAATCCTTTTCTCACTTCCATTCTCAGCTGCCCACAGATCTTGTAAGTCTTTATCCCTAGTCTCATAGAGGTCGAGGGCGTGATAGTTCTCTAGTGAGCATGTCAGCTGCCTCCTACTCTTTGTCCTATGTGTTTGAAGGGGAAGCCTTGTTGGCTCACTACATTGTGGGGCATGAAGAAACTTGAGGAAAGAAGTGATAAGAAAGTTATGGTCACTAGCTTATACTGAACTGTTGACCATGCTTACATGTTAATCGTGATATAATCAATGATGCTGGAATGCCTTGCCCCCACAATATAGGTTGATTGGGCCAGGTCATCAGAGCGTGTATGTCCATTTAAAATCATAAGCCAGAGGTCACCATTGGGGATTTAATAGTTTTGTCATTGCATCATTCTCCTTTTTATGCATCGGAGTCGCATTTGGGATACCCCAATGAGAGTCATCTTCTGGTAGTACACTGCTCTGCAAATATCTCCCACGGGAGATGTTAAAGTCACCACAGAATATGACACCTTGCCTAATTTTCAAGAACAATTCCGCAAGTGCTGCCAGGATCTTTTCCCATTTATTCATTCTTCCAGGGGGATAGACACATTTAAGATATCTTGATTCTTGCAGCAGAGAGGAAAGTCTTCTGTCAATCTAGTGTGCAAGATATTGGTTGTAGAATTTGTCGCTGCTACAGATTGTGCAGTTAGTTTAGATTCGGCACAAACCAAAGTAACCAACCCACCAGAAGGGTGACCATGTTTTTGTTTAGTTGCTGGAGCATATTGTGCAGTTTAGTCATCCAGGTTAATATAAATAGTAACCCCAGCCACTAGTAAACAACAAATATTGTGTTGTGCTATAAACACTTGCCATTACAGATCTTCTGTCTTTAATTTTAGCTCATGAACGTTCCAGCTTGCCACTGTCAAATAAGTTGTACTTAGATCCAAATTATTACAGCCAGTTACCTGTCTATGGATTTCATGCAGCTGTTGGTGAAGTGAATTAACTTCTGTAGTGGTGTTGAGAGTTATTTGTGCCTGCTATTAATGCCTCTAAAAGACAAGATGTAGTACATGATATTATCAGGAGCATGGCCCATTTACAACCCATCCTCCAGATACGATAGCTCGCAGAAACTAAGACATCCTCTTCCCAGCAAGACTGTTTTATCCTGGATTTCTGTCCGCTGGTCAAGAAATATGCAAGAGTTTTGACATCCCATCTGCATTTCACTCCCGGCCCTTTTAATCACACAAAACGCGGATTTAGAGAATTTCTCATCATTCGTTGCATGTGGAAGTCAATTGCGTCGGTTAGATGACTGTTTGCACCACATCTGCGTTGCTGCATTCCATTGTGGGAGACATTGCATCTGATTTGTAGACTTCCATTGTGGGTAACACCGCGTCTGCTCTGCTACATTTCGTTTTGAATCTGCTCCGCTTCTTTCAAGTGTGGGTGACACTGCATCTTGCCTACTACATTTCATTGTGAGTGGTAATGTATCTGCCCTGCTACATCCCACTGTGGGCGACACTGCACCTGCCCTGCTGCATTTCATTACAGCACCGAAGCGAGAACTGCAAGGGAATCATAAAGGGCAACAAGGAGGCAAGGCGACAGTAGAGGCAAAGAGTGTGCAGCAAGGGGGGCAGGATACATTACAGTGAGTGGACAGTGGGGAGCAAATATGGGACGTTAAGACAGGCAAGGGACAAGTAAACATAACAAAAGACGGCGGGCCTGATAAAGATGTTGGTGGTCACACTGCCAAGCTATGTCAGACATGGGCCTAAAAAGACCATCACGTCGGTGGTCTTCCGCCCACTGTATTTAGATGTTACAGTCCTGCAGGCAGTGTTCCGGCAGTGGTTTGCTGACAGCGGGAGACAGCAGCGGGACTCAATGGACTTCATACAATGGCAGTGGCTATGGAAGGGAGGTAAGTGACACACACACACACACTGTCCCTTAGACATAGGTGCACCCCCGCACTACACACTACACAACACATACATACACAATCTGCACATGCCAAAAACACACATTGACACGCTTGCTTGACACAACATACACACATCATTGACACTGCATGCACACACCACACAACAAACACAACCACACACTCGGCTACACAAACACACACACCTGCACCTCAGCCTGCCAATTGCATCACATACACACATACACATACCTACTCACACACAACCCACAGCATATCATGACAACCACAGTGTTGGACTTTTTGGTCATCCCCAATCTTTTTGCCTCCTGCCTCCTATTTATTCTTACCTGTTGCTGTTGGCTTTTGAACTCTGAGCACTTTACCACTACTAACCAGTGCTACAGTGCATATGCTCTCTGTGTACAATTGTATGTAATTGGTTTATTCATGAGTGGCATATTTGATTTACTAGTAAGTCCCTAGTAAAGTGCACTAGATGTGCCAGGGCCTGTAAATCAAATGCTACTAGTGGGCCTGCAGCACTGGTTGTGCCACCAACATAAGTAGCTCTGTAATCATGTCTCAGACCTGCCATTGCAGTGTCTGTGTGTGCAGTTTTAAATGTAAATTCGACTAGGCAAGTGTACCCACTTGCCAGGCCTAAACCTTCCCTTTTCTTACATGTAAGGCACCCCTAAGGTAGGCCCTAGGTAGCACCAAGGGCAGGGTGCAGTGTATGGTTAAGGTAGGACATATAGGGCCTGATTACAACTTTGGAGGAGATGTTAATCCGTCCCAAATGTGAGGGATTTACCACCAGCCGTATTACGAGTTCCATAGGATATAATGGACTCGTAATACGGCTGGTGGTATATCCGTCACATTTGGGCCGGATTAACCCCTTCCTCCAAAGTTGTAATCAGGGCCATAGTAATATGTTTTATTTGTCCTGACAGTGAAATATTGCTAAATATGTTTTTCACTGTTGCAAGGCCTGTCCCTCTCATAGGTTAACATGGGGGCTACCTTTAAATCTGATTAAAGTGTAGATTCCCTTTGGGAGCAGATGGAAATGTGGAGTTTGGGGTCTCTGAGCGCACAATTTAAAAATACATCTTTTAGTAAAGTTGATTTTAAGATTGTGTGTTTGAAAATTCCACTTTTAGAAAGTGGGCATTTTCTTGCTTATACCATTTCTGTGACTCTGCCTGTTTGTGGATTCCCTGTCTGGGTCAGTTTGACAGTTGGGATGGTTGCACCTCACACTAGACAGTGACACAAAGGGAGCTGGGGTGTAGCCTGCATTTCCTGATGAGCCATCTGTGCTAGGATGGAGGGGTGGAGTGGTCACTCACACCTGAAAGGGCTGTGACTGCCCTCACACAATGCAGTCCCCAACCCACTGGTGAGTGTCTTGGCCTGGCCTGGCCTGGGCAAGGCAGGATTTCACATTCAAAAGAGACTTTACTTTGAAGTAGGCCTACTTCAAAGAAGAAATTGGGTATAAGAAGGGCACCCAAAACCACAGACTTTAGAAACACTTCTGGGACCAAGAGGAAGCTCTGCCTGGAGAAGAGCTGAATAGCTGAGGTAGAAGAGCTGCCCTGCCTGTGACTGTGCTTTGTGGAGCTATCCTGCAGTTGCTGCTAATGCCAGAGTAAGAGGGCAAAGACTGGACTTTGTGTGCCTTCCATCTTGAGAACAAATCTCCAAGGGCTTGATCTAGAGCTTGCCTCCTGTTGTTTGAAGTCTCAGGGACAGCAAAGACTTCTCTCTGCCAGCACCTGGAGTCTCTGGAGAGACTCCTACTCTGCCCTGTGGTGCCCATCCAGTTCCTGGGACCCTGAAAGGAGAAGCTGGCAGCCAAGACAAGGAAATCCACTCACAGAGCGCCGTGCGGGGAAAAGATTGACGCGACTCCTATCTGCGGCTGAAAAAACAACACCCCGCCGGCTCCGCAGCTGAGAAAACAACGCTTGCAGGAAACGCGACTGAAGAATCGACGAACGGAGCAGGAGAAACGACGCGCAGCTTCACTGACGGAGGCAGGGAGATCACAACCTGCGCTGCGGGGATTTCAGATCATCGTGCGGCTGGATTTCCGACTCATGTACCACCGTGCGGAGTTATATTTGACGCACACCCACCTGTGCGGGGTTATTTTTGACGCACACCAGGTACATTTTCACGCTAGCAGCACTAGAGTGTGTTTAAAACTACTTAAAGACTCTTTTTGCATTTTTATTGATAACTTGACTTGTGTATTGTGGATTTTTGTCATTTTGGTCTTGTTTTGTTTAGATAAATATTTCCTATTTTTTCTAAACTTGTGTTGTGTCATTTTGTAGTGTTTTCATTAAGTTACTGTGTGTGTTGGTACAAATACTTTACACCTAGCACTCTGAAGTTAAGCCTACTGCTCTGCCAAGCTACCAAGGGGGTAAGCAGGGGTTAGCTGAGGGTGATTCTCTTTTACCCTGACTAGAGTGAGGGTCCTTGCTTGAACAAGGGGTAACCTGACTGTCAACCAAAGACCCCATTTCTAACATTGGTGATCAGCGGTTGGGATTTGGACTTGTATTTGTACTTGACATACAGTGATTAAGTGTACACTACTGTTTGAGTTCAGACCACTACGTGACCACATACTACTTTTTTGGTGATCTCTTGCTTTTTCTCTTAAGGACTCCTTTTTTTTCTACTTCCATGATTTTGCTGATCCCTTGACTGATTTGTGTTACTTCATTGGAACTTATTTTCTGCCTTTGGAACTTTGCACTTGTGACCATCATGTCTCAGTCTGGAGATGCAACAGTTGGAGCTGTGTTTGCAACAGAGAAACTGAAGGAGTACTCAGTTGCTCAATTGAAACAGTTCCTTAAAGATCTTGACTGTCTCACTGAGAGCTCCACCAGGGAGGGGGAGCTGCAAAAGGCACAGAGGGCCTGGGTGACAGTCAAGAAGGCTGGAGGGCACACAGAGGAGGAGAATGTGGGTGGGGAAGTGCAGAGGATACACAGTGGTGTAGTGGAGGTACCTGTTACGCCTGGGGGAGGGTCCCCAGCAGGGGTAGCAGGGTGTCACCTCCTGAAGAGTTACAGGACAGACAGGCAGAGAGGGCTCGCCGGTTGAAGTTCAAGGAGTTGAGGATGCAAAGGGAGAAGGAGTTGGAAGAAAGGAGGAGGGACTTAGAGATCAAAAAAAGGATTTGGGCTTATGAGCTTAAATTGAAAGAGCTGGAAGTCATGAGGGATGAGTCCAGCTGGAATGGTGGCAGCAACAATTTTATATCCAGTGTTGCTGAAAAAGTGCACATGCCCAGAGATGTGGTGCCCTACTTGAAGGAGGGAGTTAACATATGCCAGGAGGTTCAGGGTATGAGGTAGCTCCAGTGATGCACAGTGTTCCTGAGGTGGATTGGGGAACTGGCATGGGGAGTCATATTCCTACTGGTGGGAGGGACACTCTACTGACTCTAGGTGAGAGTGACTGGGAGAGGGGTTCCCCCCGGGTAGAAGTCCTGGTTATAGAGTGTGAAGACATCCCAGAAGAGTGTGGGTTGAGTGTCAGGGACAGTCAGGTACTGTCTCACCAGTCTCATCAGGTCAGAGTTTACCCCCTGAACCTGATCATTCAACCTAGAGTCACCACCCTGCAGTTGAACCATTGCCTGGCACTCCAGGACATCCAGCGGGACACACTTACCCCCCTCAAGGGACACACCTTACCCAAGGGCCACACAAGAGTCTGGCTGGTGCAGGTCTCCTGACCTCTGCCCATCTGACAAAGTCTGGATTCCCCCCAACCCAGAAATGGTCTCACCAAGGTCATTCCTGGGGGGCTCTGCTCTCAGAGCTGACCCCTAACCATCCAGGTTCTCCACTGGGGTCTGCAACCCCCTCTCAACCCTCTGTCTGGACTTCTGCACCCCCTCACTAGGAGTGGTACTGCCAGACACCAGAACTGGTGGGATGCTGGCTACAGCCGCCCCCCCAAGTTCTCCTGACACTGTGCGATCTCCCTCAACAGATGGCCCTATGGTACAGGCTAGGCTCCCCTCCTGGTGTTCCCTCATGGAACCCTCCAGGACCTGAGACCGGATCTCAGGCACCTTGGACCTCAGCCCATCCCCATTCCCTCTCCTCTGAGACTGGACATGGGGTCCCTCACCCATCCCACTACACTGGGACCTACTTGGGACACTACAATCCTTCCCTACCTCACCTGGTTGGGAAATACCTAGACCACTCCTCCCAGGAGCCCCCACCAAATGCCTCTTCAGACTCTCTGGTACTCACCCAGAGGTCTGCCTCCATTGTAAGCTCCCTGGGGTCAGATAACTCACACTCCACCTGGTGTTGGCGTAGCTCTGGAAAATAAGGACTAGACATATGCTCTCCAGCAATTACATCACTCAGCCCCTTCCATGAATTAACAAAAGTACCCTTCACCCAACCATCCAGTGAGTCTGCTTGGAAAAAGCATCCCACATGCAGGACCCCAGAAGAGAGGGCAGGGAGAGGGAAGCCTCACCTCTGGCCCTGATCCAACCTGAAGGTACAGACCCCAGGTTGGAGGACCAGTTGCAGGTTTACATCCCTGTACTGGTGGAAGAATTGTGCAGGACTGCTTATACAAGCACCCTGACAATTTTGGACTCTGGGGGTGCCGCTCCTGCAGGGAGGGTACAGAGCCCCAGAAGGGAGGACCAGGGTCAGGTTGTCATCCCTGACCTGGTGGAAGAGAGAGTGGTCAAAGGGTGCCAGGCAACTGGGGTTACCGCCCCCCACTCTCCACAGTCACAGTGGTTGGAGAGGCCTGAGGTCCGGCTCTCATCCCTGACAGTTGTCAGTGGTCCCTGTGGCTTGCTGTCCTGGTGGACAGAGTTGCCCTTGGGGGGACAAGAGTCACACCCGGGGGTGGAGTGGGCAACACCACTGTGTTGGCCATGGTGGTACTATCTGCTCATTGCAATACATCTGTGAGCAAAGTAAAGTTAGGCGCTGCACAGATGGTGTCTGCAGATGTGGAGAAGGGTTTCCCATGGGTTAGCTTAGTGGGCCCTGAGAGTATGGACAGAGGGATCCAACTGGAGTCAGGAAGGCGTAAAACTGGAACATGCCCCTGCCGTTGTGGGCCTGGGTCCTTGTTCTATCGCCCCAATCATGGAAGTACATCAAGGTATTGATTGTTCTCCCCTGGCTTTAGGCTGGTAGCGGGTCATGTTGGACTTTTTTGCTTATTCAGGGTCATCCCCAATCTTTTTGCTTCCTGCCTCCTATTTTCCCCTTACCTGTTGCTGTTGGCTTTTGAACTCTGAGCACTTTACCACTGCTAACCACATGCAGAACCCCAGAAGGGAGGGCAGGGAGAGGGAAGCCTCACCCCTGGCCCTGATCCAACCTGAAGGTACAGACCCCAGGTTGGATGACCAGTTGCAGGTTTACATCCCTGTACTGGTGGAAGAATTGTGCAGGACTGCTTATACAAGCACCCTGACAATTTTGGACTCTGGGGGTGCTGCTCCTGCAGGGAGGGTACAGAGCCCCAGAGGGGAGGACCAGGGTCAGGTTGTCATCCCTGACCTGGTGGAAGAGAGAGTGGTCAAAGGGTGCCAGGCACCTGGGGCTACCGCCCCCCCACTCGCCACAGTCACAGTGGTTAGAGAGGCCTGAGGTCCGGATCTCATCCCTGACAGTTGTCAGGGGTCCCTGTGGCTTGCTGTCCTGGTGGACAGAGTTGCCCCTGGGGGGGAAGAGAGTCACACCCGGGGTGGAGTGGGCAACACCACTGTGTTGGCCCTGGTGGTACTATCTGCCCATTGCAATACATCTGTGAGCAAAGTAAAGTTAGGCGCTGCACAGATGGTGTCTGCAGATGTGGAGAAGGGTTCCCCATGGGTTAGCTTAGAGGGCCCTGAGAGTATGGACAGAGGGATCCAACTGGAGTCAGGAAGGCGTAGAACTGGAACATGCCCCTGCCGTTGTGGGCCTGGGTCCTTGTTCTATCGCCCCAATCAGGGAAGTACATCAAGATATTGATTGTTCTCCCCTGGCTTTAGGCTGGTAGGGGGTCGTGTTGGACTTTTTTGCTTATTCAGGGTCATCCCCAATCTTTTTGTCTCCTGCCTCCTATTTTCCCCTTACCTGTTGCTGTGGGCTTTTGAACTCTGAGCACTTTACCACTGCTAACCAGTGCTAACGTGCATATGCTCTCTGTGTAGAATTGTATGTAATTGGTTTATTCATGATTGGCATATTTGATTTACTAGTAAGTCCCTAGTAAAGTGCACTAGAGGTGCCAGGGCCTATAAATCAAATGCTACTAGTGGGCCTGCAGCACTGGTTGTGCCACCCACATAAGTAGCTCTGTAATCATGTCTCAGACCTGCCATTGCAGTGTCTGTGTGTGCAGTGTTAACTGTAAATTCGACTTGGCAAGTGTACCCACTTGCCAGGCCTAAACCTTCCCTTTTCTTACATGTAAGGCACCCCTAAGGTAGGCCCTAGGTAGCCCCAAGGGCAGGGTGCAATGTAGGGTTAAGGTAGGGCATATAGGTGGTCATTCCGACCTAGGCGGGCGGCGGTTGCCGCCCGCCCGTCGGAAGCCGCCTGAATACCGCCCCGCGGTCAATAGACCGCAAGGGGTATTCTGACTTTCCCGCTGGGCCGGCGGGCGATCTGATTCAGATCGCCCACCGGCCCAGCGGGAAAGCGCCTTCCACAAGGAAGCCGGCTCGGAATCGAGCCGGCGGAGTGGAAGGCGTGCGACGGGTGCAGCAGCACCCGTCGCGCTTTTCAGTGTCTGCATCGCAGACACTGAAAAGCCTAGTTGGGCCCTGTTAGGGGGCCCCTGCCCCCAGGGGCCCCGCGACCCCCCCTACCGCCATCCTGTTCATGGCGGCTTTCCCGCCATGAACAGGATGGCGGTAGGGGGGGTCACAATCCCCTCGGCGGCGCAGCGAGCTGCGCCGCCTTGGAGGATTCTAAGGGGCAGTGGAAAACCGGCGGGAGACCGCCGGTTTTCCCGTTCTGACCGCGGCCAAAGCGCCGCGGTCAGAATGACCAAGGGAGCACCGCCGGCCTGTCGGCGGTGCTCCCGCCCCCGTTGGCCCTGGCGGTAGAGAACCGCCAGGGTCAGGATGAGGGCCATAGTAATGTGTTTTGTATGTCCTGACAGTGAAATATTGCTAAATTCATTGTTCACTGTTGCAAGGCCTGTCCCTCTCATAGGTTAACATGGGGGCTACCTTTAAATCTGATTAAAGTGTAGATTCCCTTTGGGAGCGGATGGACATGTGGAGTTTGGGGTCTCTGAGCTCACAATTTAAAAATACATCTTTTAGTAAAGCTACCAAAGGGGTAAGCAGGGGTTAGCTGAGGGTGATTCTCTTTTACCCTGACTAGAGTGAGGGTTGTACAGGTCCCGTGACAATGTGCACTCATGGACAAAGTTGACAGGTGTGAATGTATTGTCATTATGGTGCCAGCATTCATTTGCCAATGAATACTGGCACCATAATGACAGTTGTGTGTGTGTGTGTGTGTGTGTGATATGTGTTGTGTACCTATGTCTGACCCACTTGTGTCTCTGACATATGCATGTCACAATGATTTAAAAAATTACAGTGACATGAATGTGCCTCCAGTGATCCCCACCTCCCACGTAGTACCCACACCAAGAGTAGTGAGGACAGGGGTTATCCAGTTGAGGCCAGTCGACGATGGGGGGAGTGGTAAAAAGGTACGTTTTCACCCCCTATTCTCCCCAATATGCCAACTAAGGAGTGGCGGTCGGACGGCCACTTTTTCCTTGGTGGTAAGGCACATCTAAATCTCCACAGTGGGAAAGCTGGCTGCGGTCCCGCCAGCAGCATCTTTTCCCTTTCCCGACATAGACGCGGCCAATGCTAGAGGTTCAAATGTGGTCTTCGTCGGGGGGACCGCCAACATCTAAATACAGGAAGTGGACCATTGCGGCAGTGGGCAGGTTTACAGTCAAAAAGTTGACGGTGGAACAGTTACCACCAACATCTAAATCAGGCCCAGAGTCAGGTAATTGTAATGAAAGTTAATTAGTGAAAGTGATAGAGGTGAGAATCAGAGGTAAAGAGACAGGCCCGGTGATGAGGGACCTAATGCCAAGTAAAAGCAACCTTGGGTGCAAGAGGGAGAGAATAGTTACAGGTCAGCGAGTCAGCAAAGGTTGAGGAATAGGCGTTTGATACATTAAATCTTAGGCTGCTGTCATTTTCCTGTGTGAAGAGTAACACTGTGAATATAGTGGCACACCAAAAGTATTGTTAAATAGGGGTGATTCCCCTTGTGTACTGCGATGTCGTTGCTCAAAGTATCATGCATTAGTTCTGCACTTGAACTGCTGATATAGGACCTTGGGTACCACATTTAAGTAGAAATGCTGCCTAAAACACTGAAAGTGCAATGCCAAATCTGGGCTCAGTTACACACAGTCATACCAGGCAAAAGGTGGCCAACACAGTGCCGGGATGGAGAGAGCACAGTGTGCATGTGTGTTTGGCTCGCCCAAGCCGGCGGGCCAAACATACATGCGCACTGAAGGGATTTCACAGTGCACTCCCCCTTCGCCATCCCTCATGGCCCTGCCCCTTTAACAATAAAATGATAATAAACATAGTTTATTATCATTTTATTGTTAAAGTTTTGCTGCTGCTGGCGGGGGTGACGCTCCTCCGCCATAGCAGAGGTGCTGCCACTGTGAGCTTTCTAAAACAGAAGCATTACTTAATTTGTGCAGGTGGTTGCAGGTGGCCTTTAGAACTTATTTTCAAGTGGCTATAAGTACTCTACCTCAAAAGAGTTTGTTGCAAATCAAGAGAGAGACAGGCAGGAAAAAGACAAGGAAGTGGGAAGATTTAAAAAAGTGATAAAGGGATGAAAATATGATAATATTCTCCAGTCATGGGGCTTTAGGAGTCATCCTATTGAGCTTCAATTTTAGATTTCACAATTGCACATCTGTTCATGAGCGAATTATAGCATCAAAGAGTATTTAACCTTTAAAGAACGTCATGCTTTCCATAAAGATGTTTGATCTGTGTTCTATGTCTTACACAGGCACTGAAAGAATTTATCCGTATTGAAGTTGACGTGTACATTGTTGGGATTGACAGTAAGTATTTCTTCAGATATATCAAAGCTGATTCTTGTGTTCCCCTGAAGTTGCAGATGCATAACATCAGAATTATAATATGTTCCCACTACGGTGAGTTACACAGTGGACCTTCTTCAGGGATCCTGAATACACGTGCAAGGTCAAGTTTCAAATGGATTGAGTTTAGAGGTTCACCTTCGGACATACATTGATACCGGGATTGGTACAAAATTCTGCGACATGTCAAATTGAGCTCGCATATGGAAGAATAAGGCTAGGAAGTTTAAATTGAAGCAATTTTTTGAGATTCTATGACATATTCTGTCTGAGGAAAATCAAAATATTATGTACTGGCACTACAGAAGCACTACAATAAAGGCGTATAGATTAGTGGCAGAACAAGTTAAGGATCTGTGCACACTAGCTCACTTCAAACAAACACCAGGCCTCAATGAGTGAAATCACCTCAGGCAAATGACTCAAATATGTCCCAAAAGCACATAGTTACATAAAGATGAAGTCGTGCCAGGAAAGAAGACAATCAAACATTCTAGCAGAGTATTTAACAGTTACGAACATGAACTGCGTACAGAAAGTGATTCTTATTTCTTCAGAAAAGTAACACAGATGATTAATAAACCAGCAAATCATTTAGTAAAAATAAAAAAACTGCGTAATAGAGAATATTAATAGCATTACCAAAACCACAGGCTTTGGCTCTGACTCAGTTTCCATACAGACCTCTGTTATAGGGTCAATTTTAAATGGCAAGACCAGTAAGCTATTGGTAATCACTTCTAGTCAAAGCAAACTAATATTACAAGACTTTCCATTCTCATCCTTTGCAGCAGAATGATCCAGTCCCTGGTCTGCGACTTTACTTTCAGCTGAAAAGCAGGCTTAGGTGTTTGTTATGGTGTTGCATATTTCAAGTAATTTATATTTATCTGTCACTTGTGCATTTGCATCTAATTTTCACATCCAGGAGACTACAGAAACTGTACAACTGCAGGTGTACTGCTGCTGCATAATAAATTGCATTCAATTTCACAGATGGCCTCCTAAAAAAATAGCATAATATGATTAATTAGCATGACATATACACATATTTTTCGGGGGGAAAAAATGTACCTTTGTCCATCCGTAGTAAAAAGCTATCCCATAGTCCCTTTCATTATTGAAAGTTTCATGACAGATATTTTCTCTACCTATGATTATCTTTCTTCTTCTCCGTTCTATACAAGCGTAAGCTTGTTATGTTACTTCTGCTAAGAAAAAAAAATCTCCACCTACAAGCTCCATCTGAGTTTTGGTTTCTTATCTCTGGGGTTGGTATACTTGATCAAAAGCTGCTGGAAGAGCCACTTGTAGGAGGATGTCACCCAGAAGCCCTAGCAGTTGTTTTCCCCATTCGTCGGCAGGTTGTGGAGGCTGCCATGGACGTACAGCTACTAGCTCACTCACCCACAGGGTGATTCAGTGAGAATAACAGAAAGTCAACTAAGAATGTGGATGGCCTCTCTGGCTAAACACAGGTACTTAAACCAGTTCAAAGATGTTTAGAGCTTGAAGCTAATACAGTTCTGATCATTCCATTGGTCAGAATTGCCTAGACTCTATGAAATTGGTTTTGACAGGATTTTCCCTTTTCAGCTTTAGCAGAAAATGTTTTAATACATGATTTATTTTTGGCAGATTTTGGAGTTTTAGAAAACATGTACTGTCTAAACCACAAGTTCCGTTTTTAGATGCAAATAGGAAAAGCTTTCCTTCAGTCGCCCCATGCTTCTGCTTTGTGTACTACACAAACCCTTTTCACAAATATGCAGCTGTTTTCCCAAAGTATCAGGTATGGAAACGATAAACTTAAATGGTTGTCCTATTTAAGAAAAACACATGTAAATGAAGTTTGAGCTGAAGTTTGACCTGCAGGCTTCATGTACTCCAGAGGGCAAAAGGATCAGATGTTGAGGGCAAATAAATGGGGGGAACATAGGATGAAGGCACTAATGGAACCCCAATCGTTTCTCTTCTTCCAGTCTTTCTCTTTTCCAACTTCTGGAAGCTTGTCCTCTGCTATCGCAGTCAGGACCTTAAGTTGGCCAATGCCTGTTGGCAGGGTTCAGGACACTTCTGTCAATCCCAAAACCCAGGTCGACTTTCCCCCTCGTTATGTCATAGCATTTTCCATCATCACTCCAGTTCATAAGTGAATCAGAAAAAGAGGGAGGTCTTCTTACCTCATGACTCTTAGCTACCTTTGACACAGCTCATCACCCCAAACTCCTCCACTACATCAATAGAATTGAAATTCAAGACAAGATGTTCCAAAAGGACTTCCTTCCTTTCACACCACATGCAGAGTATATTGATTCTACCTTTTGGAATATCTGAAGCACTCAGTCTGGCTTACCAGGTCTTCATTGTCATACCAATCCTGTTCCACATCTATCGCACAATACATAGATCCTCCTGAAAGCTGGAACCCCATTCAGACGTCAACTGTACCATGTTCGAACATGCCTTACCACTATCCATAACTAATTGAGCAGAAACCATCTGAAGCTAAATGCTGGCAATCTAGAGATTATAACCTGTGGATCCCTAACGACTCTGACTGGTGGACCTCTCAGTTGGCACCAACAGTGTTAGGCCTGGTTGGTCTGAATTCAGCCTTCCCCAGTAAGTACGGATGTTGCATTCTCCTCCTATCTTTTGACAATACTCAGACAGAACATCACTTTTCTGGGCTTCACTTATCAAATCCATGTGACCATAGTCCTTCTGTGTTCACAACTCGATGGTGCTAATTTTCTATTTCTAGGGGCTTCTGTAGACTTGTGTCAAAGATTTTAAAAGGACCAGGATATCACAGCAACTTTTTTTCTCATATTTACCATCTTGGAACTACTGAAGACTAGCTCTCCTCACCCTGCACTGACTACCTGAACCAGAAGCGCATTTTCCCCGGACATTTACACCACCCACCAAGCACTGCAATGAATAGCACATTACTTAAAATAAATATAAAGTATGAGTACATTGCGACCGGGTTGGTGCAATTTGTGACATGGCTTTTTCACTCTGATGGAGAGAGGTAATTTCTGACGTTTTTACCCCAATTCAGTTTTCACTCATCAACAAACTGAGATTTCCATTTACAATATCTCATAGTTTGGATCCTAACATTGTCCTTTCAGATGGCAAAACTGTAGAACTACTTCCCTGTGTACTTCAGGAATCGTCTTCGCCACCTGGGCATTTGTGAAGCTCTGAAGACATGGTTGCTCCCATGCATATGAGTAACCCAGTATGGCAAACCCTGGAAAAAGCTCGCAAATGTATTACCCAAAAAACAGAATGCCACAGAATCTAACATCAGATTACCACAAATTAATTGACATCGGTCAAGAAACGTAGATCTCTGGTTAAGTGGTGAGTACATATGGATATACTCTTCCTCTTAGCTGCACTCATTGCATTATGATGAGAGCGCATCTTTTGCCCTCACACACTGCACTAATTGAGGCACTTCTCTTCAGTGGAGCAAACATATGCATCTAACCTTCGAACAGTTACCCGAACGCCGACTAGCCCCACTGTACCTAATTGTGCATATAGCTCACAGCACCACATCAGAGCACATCCCTTGACCCACACACATGACATACCCACGCATATACAACCGGTCTCCCACACCTCAACTTCCATGCTGCCAGCATCCACACCCTGCAACACTGGTATGCTAAGACTGCCTACCCAGTTCCGCACTACATCATTTCTCTTAATAAGCATCTGCCGGTCCATGCGGCAGCATTTTCTGTGTAATATCACTGAAGTACCTCTGCAAAAGTCACCCAAACACACCACTCCACTGTACATATAAGTCTCTCCAACCAACACCCTCCTGAGGGACATGAGCATTGGCTGCTTGTCACAAAGTGGGAGGTAACAACATTTGGTTTTATAATGGCAGCACTGGGCTATATGAATGACATTGGCAATATTTCCACAGGATAATAAAAACAGCTAAAAAATAATAGAATTGGGCCCATATTTATACTTTTTTAGCGCCGCATTTGCATCATTTTGTGCCGCAAAAGCGGCGCAAACTTACAAAATACAATTGAGGCCCATACTTATACTTTTTGACGCAAACCTGCGCCAGCGCAGGTTTGCGTCAAAAGGTTTAACGCCGGCTACCGCCAATCAAACGTGCCAGTCAGGCCTCATATTTAAGGAAGGACGATAGCCGGCGCTGCGGCCTGGTTAGCGTCAAAATAAATGACTCTAACCGGGCAGCAGAGGCATAGTGAAGACTGGGGGTTGTGCGTCAAAGAATGGTGCAAGTCAGGTTAGAGTAAAAAAAATGACTCTAACCTGACTAACGTCATTTTTTGACGCACAACCCCCACGGAAATGACTCCTGTTTTAGCAAAGACAGGAGTCATGCCCCCCTGCCCAATGGCCATGCCCAGGGGACCTCTGTCCCATGGGCATGGCCATTGGGCACAGTAGCATGTAGGGGGGCCCAAGTTAGGCCCCCCATGCCACCTAAAAAAAAAAGAATTACTTACCTCTACTTACCGTAGATGGGTCCCCCCATCCATGGGTGTCCTCCAGGGGTGGGCGAGGGTGGCAGGGGGTATCCCTGGGGGCAGGGAAGGGCACCTTCATGGTCAGAGACCATGGAAATGATCCCACAGGCCCCTTAACGCCCGCCCTGACCCAGGCGTTAAAAATCATCGCAAATCCGCCTGGGCGCCTTTTTAAGGCCCGCCTCCTCCTGTGCGTCAAAATGACGTGGGAGGATAAATAAGGCGCACATGCCTTAAAGTCATTTTTTGCACGGGAACGCCTACCTTGCATGTCATTAGCGCAAGGTAGGTTTTCACGTCCAAAAAATGACTCAAACTCCATAACTTTGGTGCTGGATGGGTCTAGCACCAAAGTATAAAGATGGAGTTAAGTTTGCGCTGAATTTGCGTAAAAAAAATGAAGCAAATCCGGCGCAAACAAACTATAAATATGGGCCTGTATTTTGTAAGTTTGCGCCGCTTTTGCATCAAAAAGCAGCGTAAATGCAGCGCTAAAAAAGTATAAATATGGGTCTTAGGCCCATATTTATACTTTTTGACACAACCTGCGCCAACGCAGGTTTGCATCAAAAAGTTTATCGCCAGCTACCGCCATTCCAACACGCCAGCCGGGAGTCATAATTAGGGAATGACGGTGGCCAGTGCTGCGGCCTGGTTAGCATCAAAATTAAGTGTCTCTAACGGGGCAGCAGAGGCGTAGTGAAGACTGGGGGCTGTGCGTCAAAGAATGGTGCAAGTCAGGTTAGAGTAAAAAAAATGACTCTAACCTGACTAGCGTAATTTTTTGACGCACAACCCCCATGGAAATTACTCCTGTCTTAGCAAAGACAGGAGTCATGCCCCCCGCTCAATGGCCATGCCCATGGGACTTCTGTCCCATGGGCATGGCCATTGGGCACAGTGGCATGTAGGGAGGCCCAAGATAGACCCCCCATGCCACCTAAAAAAAAAAACTATTACATACCTCTACTTACCGTAGATGGGTCCCCCCATCCATGGATGTCCTCCAGGGGTGGGCGAGGGTGGCAGGGGGTGTCCCTGGGGGCAGGGAAGGGCACCTTCATGGTCAGAGACCATGGAAACGAGCCCACAGGCCCCTTAATGCCTGCCCTGATCCAGGCGTTAAAAAACATTGCAAATCTGTCTTGGCGCCATTTTTTAAGGCCCGCCTCCTCCTGTGCGTCAAAATGACGCGGGAGGATAAATAAGGCGCACATGCCTTAAAGTCATTTTTTGCACAGGAACGCCTACCTTGCATATCATTAGCGCAAGGTAGGTTTTCATGTCCCAAAAATGACTCAAACTCCATAACTTTGGTGCTGGACGGGTCTAGCGCCAAAGTATAAATATGAGTTAAGTTTGTGCCAAATTTGCGTAAAATAAAATCACGTAAATCCGGCGCAAACAGAGTATAAATATGGGCCTTGGTTTCCAAATTTGCTTGAATTATTCATAATTATTCAAAAGACCATTTGTTCTGACAACTAATATCTTAGGATAATTGTCCTACCCTCGAAACTACATGGGGTATGGTGCAAAAGAAAAGAGCATAGAAATGTGGGATGCTTCCTCGTTCAGAACTAACGAATCAGTTTCTCCCTTCTAAGTGCTTTCTCCTGGCCTTGTTTTTATTAAAGGTTATTTCGACAGCCAAAGACAGTAACTTGTGAAGACTTATGTTTGAACTTCTTCAACTGAAATGATATTTTCTGTAGTGTGTAATTCCCTCATACGTAAACAATGATGCAAACTGTTAATTTATAGGTTAGATATGTTTCTTTATTTTTTACCTTCAGATTTATTACATAGAAATATTTAATTTCGGAAAAGAGGATTCAAGATTCAACCTTTTGTATTTCTCCTTGTTTATACAGGTCAACTTATTGAAAAGCTTGAAAGATGTGAATTTTTTGATAGTGAAATCACAACATCCATATTTTACCTTACTATCCACGATGCAGTGTTGCACGTGCAGATAAAGAGAAGCATGCTCAGTTCAACCAAATGCTGCTCCTGTCCGGTGAGTATGTTGTAATCCATATATGTTTCTGAGAAACTCTGGTCATAAACTATTTTCTATTAAACTGTAATTAGAGGGTTACGGTCACCAATTACTGGTAACAAAACCATGTTTCTGCTTTCTGTTACACTGATGAATCCTTTATCATCACTGACTAAGAATCAACATACAAAAACCATGGCAAATAACCCCATTGGATGAAGTTTAGATTTTTTATTTTTATAATCTATTTATTTGGCTCTCTCATGGCTAAACTGGCCATATGAGACTCAGGGAAACAAATCCCGATAGGTTGAGGAGATAGGGTTGCTTTTAGGGGTCTATCATCGTGGTCAATATCCCCGAGGAAGCACACACAAAGATCGTGTAGCTAGATACAGAAGTACCCTCCGATTTCCTCCATGTGGGGTTGGTATGAACACATTTGCCGGGACAGTTTTCAGTTCCTAGACCACCAGTGGACTCCACGCCTAAGTACAGTACATAGCAATGGAGGGGCATTAAAAAAAGATAACCAAAGTAAACATCCAGGCCTCAGGTCACGAAAGAAGTAAGACTAATCTACACCCTCAGATGTACATCATCGCACGGATGAAGGTTACAAATATTGGAATTCATAAAACGTTTCAAAAGTATGCCTGAAGGCTGCGCCAGTTGTAGGTTTCCAGCAGTGGCTTCAGTAAAACCTTTGTTTCACAGATTCGGAGAGATTTCTATCTCAGTAATTGTCTTGTTGTACAAGTATGCGTGCTGAAACGCCAATCCCCTAAGTAATGGCATATAAAAAATAAAATATCCACAGAGAAAATATTTTCAAGGGGGAAAATCCTTTCCCATATCACCACGAACTTTGGAGGTGTTCCCTTTGGCTTGCCAACCTGAAAAGACACCAAATGGTTTCCAGGGCTGGAAAGAGTCAGAGAGGAGTTTGAGAAAGCCTGTGAACGATTACGTTTCAGGGTGTTCTCAAATTTACCAGGGCAACCCCTCCCTTGCAGCATAATGGGACAATTTGCACATATAAGTTAGGCTTACAGATGTAAATGATTGTGAACCACCAATATCTTCTCATTTGTACCGGAGTAAGCAGGACAATTGCTTGTAAGGCTAAGGAGAGAAGGTGGTCTGAAAAAATAACTCGTGTTAGGCATTTTCGATGCCTGGTGGAATTTCCATTCTTATTGTCAAGCATGTTACAATTTTAAAGCTTAATCTGCTTGAATATCGACGTTATACTTCCGTACAGTATTTTTAGATTCATATGGCCAGTATATTGACAAACACAGAATATGGAGATATAGGGGATCATTACAACCCTGGCGGTCAAAGACCATGAATAAAGACCATGAATAAAACATGCTCTGGGCCCCTCTTTGGTTTTATATAGGCCCGAACAGAATTTCAATTACACAGAGTAACCACAGTATTTTCGTAAATCCACTTTACTTTTTTAGGTAGAATTAGCAGTGCTTAATTTGTAAATAAAACGTGCCGGTGCCCAAAGCCCTCCAAAGCTGCTGCAATTAAATGTGGGAGCACGGAATAATGAGGCCGCGTAACCCTGAAGCTCTCTCGGGCCTCTTCAATCGATTTAAAGCCACTCCCTTCCCCTTCGGCTCACTCTTGCAGCTTTCTGCTTTCTCCCTTTATGACGCTTTTTCGTTTTTCCCCTCTTCCATCTTTCCCATTTGTATCTTTTGCTCGCAGCAAATGCTTGAGGCAGAAGAATAAGCCCCAGCCCTCAAAAATAAGTTCTGGTGCTCAGCACCGGAAACTACCAGCGCAAATTAAGCACTGAGAATTACTGATAGTAATGAGCTTTCTCCTACTGGTCTAATTTGAGTAATTCGTGGGAAAAAGCTATAAGAGCGCAATTAGTGAGAACAAAAGGCTGCTCGGTATACATGTTCTTCTGCATTTAGCACTATTTATTGGTGCAAAATACATCCTTGCATCTATTTTGGACACAAAGGTGCATTTTGCACTAAGAAAATAATGCTACGTGCCGGGAGTCAGTTGGGAGAAAATCCTACACCAAGAGCACATTTACCAAGCGTGTGCGGCTGCATGCGCTTGCTATACATGTTCTCTTGCATTTAGTGCAATTTCTTAGCATAAAAAAGCAGTCTCGCACCCATTCTGGATGCAAGGAATAATTTTTGCGCTAAAATGTAGTACTAAATTCAGTATTATGCATAATCTCACTGAATTCTTAGATAATTCCGCGACATTACAATACACTGAACTACGCAAATTATGCCTACCCTTAGTTTTATGGTGAGCGTTTGTGGTGGTTAAATTGCTTACGTACCTTACGAGAATACAACACAAACCAGATTAAGTCTGACATATAAATGGATTTAGCAGTAGGAGGGTGGAGTCCACCAAAGAGTGGGCCCTGGGCCAAATAGCCCAAGCTGCTTCCCCATGGGCATGGCCCTGTGCTGGAGTACTACATGATTACCCATGAAAAATGTCTGCAGTGCAAAGAAAGTTGAACGAGTTTTGCTCACCTCAGAACTTCCCGCCTGCGTTCCACTAGCTACAACTTCTACTTTATCAAACCACCTGTGAGTTAGGATTCAGTGTTTCCCAAAGTTGTGAAATAGACACTCGCTGAACTGAGATGCAATTTTGAACAATACACCACCACCACCTTCTCCTGCTGAGGATGAAGTACCCATCTTATGCGGCAATACCAAGGAAAAACACAGGTACCCTCTTACCAGATGCTATGTGCCATATCTGAATGAAGTTTGGACAGCAACATTGCATTATTTGTCACCTAATTTCTATTATTAGGCAGGTGGGTGACCTGTTGGCTTCGCATAACTTACCTTACTATCTCTTTATTAATATAATGTCATAAATTTGAGTTTCTGACAAAACGTGCAAGCCAACTGGTTATTAAAAGTTGATTGTCATATAGTAAGAAAACCTTTCAGAAGTATCCAAGTGCTGTAAATACCAGGAGTTATTATTACCCAAAGCAGTGGTACTCAGTGTATAAACTCCGAAAGGATGAAAAGCCGAACAGGTCATGCCTTGAATCTTTACTGGTAGTAGGTGTCTCTGCAGGAGGTGCACAGCTCCACTAAGCTAACTTCCTTGCCCTATTAGGGTCTTTCTCTGTGCCCTTACAAACCCACACCCACACGCGTGCTGCACTTCTCTTCAGGGGGCAATATGAACTGTTATGTGCTCATATCCCGTCTGTTTGCACAAGTGGCTCCAGTGTGAGAACCTTGTGGACGTTGGCTTATTATGCCCAGTTAAAGATGCCCAACGTCACTTTACTATGATATGCCACCGCTTGCTTGACCCCTATTTACATCATATGTTACAAACATTGTTTCAAAAGCGCATGACTGCTTTCCTAGGGAACGCAAGTCGAACTTTTGGGGAAAAAAAACATACAAAAAAGATTAAAGCCATTTCTAAGTTCTGATATTCTGAGGATGCTAACTCTCTCTATTATTAATTAGGAAAAGGAAGACAATGTGCAACATAGTGAACATGAACACGTCAGTGACAATTGGAGCCTGCGCCAAAGAACACACAGCGTAAGTGTAATATTCAGTGCCACTAATACTGCATTTGTAAGGTCTCCGTATAACAAATTCCTCTCTTGATCATTCTGCCTCTATCATGAAGAAGTGCATATGAGAACGTCTATTTGTTAGGCTCCTTCTTCTTAATGGATCCATGCCATCTAGTAATCAGGTGTATTAGCCCACTGTTAACGGTGTGTTAAGAACAGTTAATAACCTCTGATGAGGGTGTTACTCTTAGTTGCATTTATGGGCTTGTTAACATGATGCGTGCTCATACCGAGCTACCCACTGTCTAGTGGTGTAACAAAGGCCCCTGCACTCCCCCTCGGTATGGGGGGGTGCAGTCTCTGCGGTTTCTTGGGGGGTCCAGGGGGACCCCTCAGCACAGTACTCTGGCTCGAGAGCTCCTAAGTGAATCTGGAGGGGGCCCCCTCCACGTACTGTGCAGGGGGAGCCCTCAAGTTGCGTTATGCCAGTGCCACTCTCAGAAGTCTGCATAACTGAGATGTGGCTGCAGATGGCCCAGAGTGCTGATGGAGCCTGAAAGGCTGAGGTCAAATGTCGTCAGAGTAGGCCATGGTGTAGCAATATCTGTTATTTAGATATTTAAGTTGAGGCGGCAGCAGCTGAAAGTCATTATCGATTTCAGTGACATGACCCCCACCCATGCACAATGGGTCCCATTCACAAAGGTAAAGCTGGCCGTAAACAAAAAGTTTAGGGAGGTCATTTAACATCTGTGCAGCAACTTTCTTAGTATCCCGAAAGTATATAGGCCCTCATTACGACTTCAGCGGTCTTACTAGAAGACCACCGAAGCCGCGGGTGCCACTATACCACCAGTGCTGGCAGTATATGTGGTTCCCTGTTATGACTTTTCTGCTGGGCCAGCAGACGAAAACAGTGTTTCCGTCCGCTGGCCCAGTGGAAAAGTCACATCAACATTGCAGCCGGCTCATAATAGAGCCGGTGGCAAAGTTGATATGCAGCGGGTGCAGCAGCACCTGTCGCGCATTTCACTGCCCGAAATTCGGGCAGTGAAATGCGCGATGGGGCTGTGCCTGGGGGCCCCTGCACTGCCCATGCCAAGTGCATGGGCAGTGCAGGTGCCCCCAGGGGCACCCCGAGACCCCTTACCGCCAGCCTTTTGCAGTATGGCGGTGCTAATGCGCCACAGTCATAATCCACTGATGGTACACCGCCAGCCTGTTGGCGGTGTTACCGCCGGCCGCCATGGTCGTAATGAGGCACATAGTCTCCTTTTGACGTGGCCCCAACTTTTATTTTGTTTGAAGACCACTAAAAAAGGGACCAGGTAATTATTGGCACAATCTGCAGGACTGTGACTGTGTGACTACTTGAAGTAAAGTCCTTCTTAATGACTAAGTAGTCAATGGAAAATCCTTTATAGTTAGAAGATTGATACCAATGTTGTGTAAGGTGGATTCTGGAGAGGAATGAGGAGAATTTCAGTAGGGTCACCCCAGTGGAGATTCTTCAAGAAGATTCGGGTTGTTCCCAAGAGGGTGACAGAGGACATGAGACTAACTGAGAGGAATGCTCCGATTTAGTATTGAAGATCAAATATTGGAAGGAAGGTAAAGACTCAGTATCTATTTTCCTGAACTGAACTGCTTTTTGTGTGTTACCATGATCCCTCCAACAGATCTACCCTCATGACATATGATGGAGCAGTCCTACAGGAGATGAAGGCATTGCCAAAGCAGCTAGGTGGGCTGAATTTGTTCATTGAGCATACGCCTCGCGGCACAAACAGTGACGTAGCCAGGTGTGCTAAATCTTATCTGTGGTCCAGCTGCTGAATGTTGTTGCTGGCGACGCCACTGAGATTTTCCTCCAAACTAAACATTTAGTGGAATGGTAACCAAAGCAATTTGTTTGGTTTGCTGTAGAGGACACCAATGTGTCTCACAGTTAAAATAAATTAAAAAAATATTGTATATTATTGTATACATGTGTAAGTAACAGAACTGAATGTGACAACATTGTGATGAGTGTATTTTTCGGATATAAAAAGTCCTTCATACAATCAAATGGAAGCCCTTCCTAGGAGGTGGAACGATAACTAGTTATTAAGAGAACCTAAAATACTGCTCAGGGCAGATGCATGATGTGACTGATAATGAATAAAGTCAATTAATAAAGGGGGCTCACCAAACATGAAATGGATGAAGGGGGCATTCTATTGAACACAAGAGGTTGGCTTAGCCAGACCTTAAAAAGGATGTCATAATGTTATAATCTACAACTTTAACAAGGATAAAAAAGTATGACTGTAGCACAGTGAAAGAAGTATTTATCCTTCAACTTTATTTTTCTAATTAGAGACTTTGTGAGAGCAGGGGCTTTCTAGGACATGTGCTACTCTGCTTTTAAAGGATCAATCAGTGCTCTGAAGTAACCACCGGAGGAGGGATAGCACTGTACAAGATTCCTCATTTATTAAATACAATACCCTTTAGCATTATCAGATAGGACTTGTAAGTGGCAACCTTCAAGGCCAAGAGTGGCGCCTGCCTTTGAGGATTGGAAATCTGTTATCTCAGCCACTATTATGGGGCCCTGTGAAGAAGTTGTCACACCCCCTATTTAAGAGGCAAGGGTTGAGGTGAGACATGAAGCAACTAGTTTCTTACACTTGGCCAAATATTCTGTGACAAACTATTTACTGGCAGAATATTTACATATGGCTTTCATCTGTACGTGGAGACTAGTACTACAATGAAAATAAGGCAACAGCATAACATGATATGTCATTGATGAATGTAGTATGAGTATTTTTTTCAAAGTTAATATGTATTTTTCTATTGTAACGATGAACTCCTAAATAAGGGAGCATATCATCAATATTCCTGTAGGTATGTGGGAAAAGGACTTTGTGTTTGTCAAATGGTTCTATTTATGTTTATTCATTTATTCGTGAATTAGTTAAATGCAAGCCTAACCAGAGGTACTGGAGTACTGTTCATTCAAAGAAATAAAAAGTATTCCTTTCCCACAATACAGCTATCACTTCAGGGGATCAGGAGAATAAACAAATAGGGCCTAGAAATGATTTAAACAAATAAATCATCAATTATATTCTGAATGAAAACAACATAGGGGCAGTTTATAACTTTTCTATTAGCGTGCTCCACAATCTGGGAGCATGGTATGAAAAGGTATAGTGAGCAGATGAAGCTTTTTTCACACTTAGAATTTCCACGATAAGCTTGCAGACATGTTAGATGAGCCTCATGAGACAGTTCATTTGTCAAGCAATTATACTGACTGTAAGTTGGCTGGTGTTGACTTTAGAGTCTAGTAGTAGCAAGTGGTGATTGATCAATGCCAGTGAGATGCTGTTGTTCATATTGTATCATAGCTCTTAATAGCTTCTCATGGGGCAATGACTGTTTTGGAAGACTCTTCAAATGGGTTCCCAAACTGTCAAAGTTGGATTAAAGAAAGAGTTGTACCATCTGTTATAATTGATTTCATCTTGGGTTTTTTATTTTAGTAGGCACAGCTGGTGTTACCTAGATTTGGTTACATTATAGACATTGTTTTGCAATTCATTTTATCATAAGCTGGCATGGTCCCTGTTAAGGCTTACTTGCTTGGAGCCATGGTTGTATCTGTTGGTTTCTTTCCACCATGGTATCTGTAGAAATTCAATCTTTTGCTATGTTTAGCTTCAGTATGGTGGGGATCCAATTCTCAAACTATTCTAGCACAGATTTGCACTTTGCAAAGTCATCAAGAGATGATACCATCGGGTACAACATATGGCATCATCATCTTAGTGATTGAGTATACAATCCCATAAAGCTTCCAGCATTATGTGGCTGTAGATTATATGCCTCTGAGGTATGCTCCATGACTGTGCAAGAGCTGTCAGGAGGTGAATCACTTTAGAAATGAACCACTAATCAACTGTCAGGGGGTAAAATGGCTATTTGCTTATTGGTCTTATTGCTGGTAGCATACTTCAATGGATCATCAATTATCATGATGGATGTAGTCTCCTACTATATTTAGACCTGAATGTGACTGGTAGGACATAATAGGTTGTATTTGGAGATGTGTTTGGTTGACCATTACTTTCTCTAGTACTTTTCTGGGTAATGGTACTTTCGAAACTGGCCTGACATTCAGCACGTTTTTAAAGCCCAGAATTGGTTTCTTTAAGAGAGGGGATAGTAGTCCCAGTTTTATCATAAAAAGAACAACACCCAGATTTATTGACGTTAATTATTTTCAAGATAAGTAGGCTGCTTCTCTGGTCATCTGGAATGTAGATTGTTTGATTTATGAATGGCTGTCAAGACTGTGTCAAGGTCTATCTTCATTAATGAGAGTAAGAATTAAGATGAGTTCTTGGGATGCCCATTGGTTTTGGTTGCCTTGGGAGCCAAATGGCATGCAGCGATGTGCAGTTTTTGATTACTTCCCACTTAGGAGCAAGAAAGGTTTCCTTGGAAGTGTGGCCTTATCCACAGGATCCAGCATTGCCCAGGTAAAGAGCTTTCTAGGGTCACCACAAAGTTGCTTACACAGCCTAAAACCCGAAGGTCACCTGCTCAACTTCCACAGGAAAAAAAAATATTGGGACACTTTCAGAGCAACTTCCCAGCAACACAGCTATTATAGATAGTCAAGCTGACAACACAGTGCAAGGGTACGTTTCACACAAAGATGCAAAATTACAGAATCCTTAACTCAGATGTACTTGCTCACGCATATAGCCTTAGAACCCGCTGTAGCGGCGGGCCTTTAACAAGGGAGAGGGCCTTTGATAGCCGGTAGAGCCCGCTACGGCGGGTTCTAAGGCTATTAGAACATTCTGCCACTCAGGGCAGAATGTTCTATTAAATAAAACAAATTCCTCACGGAATTGGGTGCAGTCCTCACTCGGGGCTTGACTAAGTTTCAACCATGTATGGTTGTGGTCTGCGACTTGGAAGTGTGGGCAGTAAGCCAACGGTACCCACTGGTGGAGAACGACAAGTTTGAGAAAAAACACACAGAGTCCAAGCCAAGTCCTTGTAACACAGGTTTCCATAATGGAATGTAAACTTTAACATTTTTAAATGACACACTAGTCAACAGTTCGAAAATGTTTAATAGACTAGACCAATAATGGATGAATGGCCCTTATCACCTCCCTACTTCCAACCTCTCTACCACGTTGATTAAGAGCAGTGCTTGGGAGCTTTTCTCCATTCCACGTCATACTAGAAGAGAAGAGTTTCACCCAATCAGTGGCTAATCATGATGCACTCACACTATGCAGTGCCTCAGCCTGGATAGACGCTTCCATCACACAGTATGTGGACGCGTTAGCAACATTTTTCCTACATATTCTAGACTGGCGTGACATGTTCACCTACAACAGTTGCTGAGCTGATGTTTAAGGAAGTGGCATGACACATTGATCACAAAATGAACACCATCAGTGAGTCCAGACAACTAACTCAAAAGAAGCATCCAGCAGAAGGCTGGAAGCGCTCATCACGCCAGATATTACCGTCATTACAGATTCAGGCAATGAGGTAAACTAGAATGCAGTTTGACAAAATGCACTCATCTCAGGGATAAATGCAGCATCATAACTTCTACCATGATTTTCCCTCTTAAGAATGTCTATACACCATTGTTTCTACGGTTGCCTTCTCAAATAATGCACACAGTACGTGGAAATAATTCAAACCAACCACTCAGATTGAAGAGAAAACCCTCAATATTCCATTTTGCCCTACTCACCTTAAAAATGTTTTGACTGGTGTGGACACCTCACACAGATCTCAAATGTATTGTCCATCACTCCTACAGTTTATTGTATTCATTTCCAGTAAGATTAGATCACTGTATCCTAGGATCCAGCGATTAGAACATTCTGTTTCAAACCTTATGCATCTTCAGCCCAAGTCTTTCTTTAATTTGTTCAAATTAAAGGTTGAGTGAATATACCAGGTGCTCTTTGACTCTTCCACCTTTATTGCATGACATTCTGGCTAAATAATTTCAGTAGAACCAATCTTCAGCTTCATGTATATGCACTCTTGGGACTTCATGTGTTGATATCCGCTACTAAGATCACCTAACAGCAATCAGGTATATGAATTCACCAAAAAGACAGGGGTAGCAGAATTGACATCACTTGCCCTTTGACACTGCAAATGATGTCACAGGAAGTGATGTCACAAGAACATTTACCTGGTGACATCAAAGGAAATTACATTGTGTGACCTTTGACACACACACATACTGCATGCCATCATAGAAAGTAACATCACATGTCCTTTGGTCTGGTGCCATCTCAAAACGTGAAAAGAGAACAGAGAACAGATGATGGATGGAATGCTGAATGTCAAACATTCACCTCCAGTCAGAGATCAGGGTCTAAATTTATTGTTTTTTACCCACCATGACACTCCAGTTTAGACCCAACCATACGCAAATCCATCTTGACCCTTGACTGTGGTGAATTTTTGACATTGTTCAACATTCCATCCATCAACTCTTCTTTTTGCATCTCAAGAAGTGAGGCATTTTATATTTGACTATATACATCAAACAAAGTGGGTGGAAAGTCTCTAGCAGAAACAGATGAAATACTCTGTAAACAAACATGTTATTCAAATCCTCTTGAAAATGATCCCACATACATTGTAAGTACCAGCAGAATCTTGAAATCCAGGGTTGAGATAATGCAACATCAGTTTAGAACGCTTTTAAACATTGTACAACAATGTAGTACACTAGATTATATCAGTGCATTGAATGCCATTTATTAGAACTGATAAGTGTTTTTTTAAATTAACTTAGAGAAATTCAAGCTCTTTACCCCACTGTCCTGACTACCATGCCATTAGTGAAATAAGAATTAAGTCAGTTGTCAGGCAGTCAGTCAGAACAACTTTATTCAGTTAAGATAAAACTATAAAAGCACGTCAAAAACAATTGCTCTAAATACATTTAGCATGCAAAAATACCTAAGACAAATAGTAATAAAAACAATACTCAATTAAATACATATAAAAAAATCCCACGTTAAAAAAATGGATCATAGCCCAATCTAAGTGCATGTGCCAAACATATACTGAGAAGAAATTAGCATAATATATGCAACAAACAATTAAAAACACATACAAAAATGTTGCAATGTTAAAAAACACCTGCCTTAACCCACACAACACAAAAATAGACCCCTACATTCCCCTTATGCCTTTTCCTGCATTCGATCATGGCTGTTAAGAAATTTGCAATAAAAACAAGCATTTGCAGTGCAATGGGCCCCGCATTTGCTCGAGTTAGAGCTGTTAGCGTTGTAAACTCCTAACCGGACTTTTCTTGCCACATAAACTGAAAATTAAAAGTAAAACAGTTTCACATAAGCGAGCCGACAGCTGCCATGAGCGTGAAGGAGACACACAAAAGTAAACAGAAGTTTGCTCACAGTCAAACGTATCGGCAAATGTGCAATGATCCATGTAACCAGCAAAAGTGCAATTATCCTTGTGACAGAGTTGATATCATGCAAAGTGCTTGACTACTGCCCAGCGAGATTACGCTGCGTATGAAATAAAAATAAAAAGAAGTCCAGAAGCTGTGAGGAAAACATGGAGCCTCATATGTTTTCAGTAGTTTACCGGTGCTCTTGAGGAGGGCTAAACACTGGCTTTTCACTAATGAAATCAAGCGAATTCTAAAAGCCAAGCCCACGAACCAACCAAACTGATGGGCGTGGTTAAAAGCCCACAGAGAGATTACAACAGGGACCAAAGCGCTTGCGCGCTCGACCCTAAAATCTTTTCCCTTGTGCTCCCAAACATCTGGAGATAGATCAATGCCGGCCTAGCCCCATCATGACAAGTCAGTTGTTAGCTTCAGATTTTCTGACAATCTGGCTGGCATATAATATTTGAATACAGTATACGACAAGCAGGGTGCATGGAAGGAGCCTAAGGGGCTGTGGAAAGAGAGAGGAATGCGGATTGATAGGGTACTGAGGGAAGACCCAATATTTTGTAAAATTCCTAATATTTTTGACGACTTTAAAAACTGAGAGGGAGAGAGTGTGTGTTTTTTGTCTGGATGTATGTGACAATTCCTGGGCCGCAGGTAGGCACTCATTATTTCAACACTTAATGCAGCACCTGGGCCCACATATGGGGAACTAATATTTCAACACTGTGCCGAGGTGTGGGGATTCATCATGTCAACATTGGTGAAGTCTATGTTCACACGTGTGGGACTGTATTTATACAAATATCGGTGCAGCATTAATACAGGATTTTCTTTTTGCTTCCTTGATGCTCTTTAATAATGGCCTGTTCCTGCTTGTAACCTGTCATCCTAGCCCCTCGGCCTGCCTGTGCATTAATTAAGAAATGCTGCCAGGGCAGTTGGGGCTAAGTGTAAACACTGCAGACAGGAAACACGTCACCTCGATTCCTGCACCTCGCAAGCTGGAACTGGTTGTGTCTCCTATTTCCTTTTTGCCTGAAGGTTAGCCAGAGGCGGCTCTTCCACAATGGCCGAGGAGCGTCGCCCCCCTGGCTAAGAGCCAGCAGCAGAAAAATAAAACAATACCTGAAGATCCTTTTATTTTTCTGCCGGTGGCTCGGTCGGCATGTGAAGGGAGGGGCATGCTGGACCTCAGGAGGTGGGAGGAGGGATGAGGAGAGAGTGCACTAAGTGTGCAAATGTGCTTGGCCGGTCTAAGACGGCCTTCCAAACACACATGCGGACTTAGGTTCCTCCAGCCTGCTGTGTAGACAGCCGGACTGGAAAAAATGCATAGGCCCCAAGGTTGGGTCTGAGCAGCAGTCCGAGCCACTCAGATCAATCCTAACACGACTTTCATGCTAGCTTGAGCATGCAAACAGCACCAGGATTGCTGGGCAGCCTGTTTCAGAACAGGAAAGGAGGATGAGTGAGGCGGCAAGAGAGGACAGCAACAGTGTCGAACAGTAAGTTTTAAAAAAAAATGTATTTACCCCTCCTCATCCCCATCATCTCCCCACCTCTCCCCTTGATGTTTGTGGTATCCGCCGCTGAGGTTAGCCCAAGGTTGGCAGGGCAGTCTATGGCTGGCAGCATGTGAGTGAGTACCGGGCTGCAGCTTCCTCCTGAACGCGACGTGCTCCAGAAAGGCCTTCACGCCCATATAAGGCTGCATGGGGCTCTTGCCAGTGCACATGTACTCCATAGTGCAGCCTCCTAGCACATCGTTTTGAGACAAAATCCATTATTTTTTAACTAACTTGAATCTTTTGTGTTATGTCCCGTCAAGTCTGACGGGGAGCTACAAACCAAGTGGAGGGGGGTCACAACAGGTTGCTTAGGGGTTGCAGTTGCAACACCTAGCAGTCCGTTAGTGACGTCCACACATGAAACAACACCACTGCTCCCACAGAAGCACACATTATTTTCAAGATTGTTTGCATCACACATATGGCAATACAGTCCAGTCTTACAAGTTACCTGAAAGAAAAGCTACGCACCTCTGTAGGTCAAGGAGAAACAAGATGAATAGAGGCACTAACACTGGAATTGCTTAAACAAAGAAAAGAAAAAAACATTAATCAGACTATGTACCTAGGAGTCAAACTCTGGGACCATATTTTTGAAGGCATAAGAACACTCCCTAACCTCGTTGCTGTCCTTAAAATTCTCAAAACAAATCTTTTCAGACTCATGTTCCATTGTTCTGATTTAACTAATCAGTTACAAATCCCAGAAATATTTACTGGATATATAAGAATTTGTCTGAAGTTGCTCTGTAAAAATGCGTGATATACCCCATTGTACGAGTGGCTTTGGTCATACTGTAGTAATAATGATAATACTAATCATAATAATGATAATTATGATATCAATAACAATAAAAGAAAATAATTAATTATTATTTGTATTAATACCCATGGAATGCTTCAATGACTATAATAATCACAACAGTACTGATTATCATCATCATCAAAATACAGTATGTGTCTCATTACCTTAACTGTAGCATCTCTTAACATCTGGGAAGGGTGGTGATTCTTTTTAACAAGCCCACTCCCATAGAGGATCATCTGGATAAATTCTAGTAGCCGTGTGATGCCTTTAAATATGGTATTAAATTAAAAGTAGATCTTTGGAACTATTTGTACCTACCAACGGGAATATTCATGTCTATACATTGAACATTTATAGAGGTTTATGATTTGAATTGCGTACATGGGAAGGAATGTCCAGGAGTGGATATCAAGGCTTCTCCTCATCCTCGTTGAGTTTGGGTCATAGATTGAGATGAATAAACAGCACTAGGACAATATCAAATGAGTTTCTGTGTGCACTACTGTTTTAACATGTAGGACCAAGTATTATCAGTCTGGTGTAGAGTAAATCAAGAATGTGAATCAATGAAAGAGCCACCGCAGTGGAAAATGGAAACAAATATTTTCTCATTAGTTTCTCTGAGTACTTAGACATTAGTCCGGACTTCAACCCAATGAAAACAAATAGATTAGCACATGGAAGAGAGAGATGTATCATGAACATGTCAGGTAGTAGACTGACCATCAACCCCCACCCTGAGTCACTTTAAGTAGTTATGGATTCTTACCCTTACATCCAACCCTTTATGTGCCCAATCTTGGACTGACCATGAGTCTCCAAGCTTAATCCTCCATTGGGAATGAGATATCTTTTCAGAGTTCACAGCAGTTGCAAGTCATACGCCATCAACAACGACATGCATCAGCACTCCTAGGGTTCCAAAGAATCAAATATAATTTGTTGTTATGAAATTACAGCCCTATATATCTCTCTAGTGGTGATGTGGAAAGTGACTGTAACAAAGCTGGAGCAACTACCAGCACATTATCAACACACAAAGTGGAAAAAGGAAAGACTAACAACTTTTTTCTAAAAATATTTAATTTAAACATTAATTATTAAACAATGTTACTGTCATAATGTAAATATCAGAGTTAAAGGTTGTCATGCAAAGTATTCATTTATCCCTTTAGATCAATAATTCTACAAAACAATCTACTCCTCTTGCAGGGTTACACATAACATCACATGCAGTGAAAATGGCATAGAATCCATCTTGAAATTACATTTCACACAAAACAAAGTCATCCATCATCTGTGGCGAGGGAAAAATGATCACATCTGTCAAAAGATCCTAATTATTTGGCTAACCATGTACCTCCAATTCCAATACATAGGCCCTCATTTATGGGGTTTGGTATAGAGGAGTACAGTAAGTCACATTTCTGCACTTTCCTACACCTAAGTAAAAGGGCAGGAATGCAGTGTATTTATTCAATACGGTGCATTCCTGTCCTTTCTCCCTTAGCTCGTACCATTTTGGCAGCCTTTGCAAGGGTGCCTGTATTGGTAGGATTGTTTTTGTGCAGCACACCTGGAAAGAGGAAAAACCAAGGAGAAATAAAAATATTTCTCCTCATTACGCCTCACCTTGGGAGGCGTAAGGTTTTGGCGCATACCCAGTTTTACATAGATTTGTAAATCTGGGGAAGCTTTAGAATCCATGGGTGTTGCGTGGGACCACCAACCGCAACACCCATGGAACGCCTTATGAGCGCACAGTAAGGCAACGCCGTGATTTGTGCTGCCTTGCCTTACTCCATATCTATGAAGCCCTTCAAAGCCACACAAAGTGGCTTTGCGTGGCCTCATAGATATGATTCTTTGGCCTGTGTTACTGGAGCGTCACAAAAAGTGACTCTATGGCTGCTCAAAGGGTTTATAAATATGCCCCATAGTTCTTTGCTTGGTTTGGAAAGAGCTTATTGTGAATGCCCAAAACACCTATCATCTCTCAAGGATTTTCTCCTACCGGTCACACTCCTGCTCTCCCACTTGTACTAGGTATTTTCTTCACAGAATGGTACATTCCCTAACGTGGAAGCAGATCTTTAAATGTGGCAGTTGAAAAACTCTAGAATAATTTCAACAATGTCCTAGGTCAACTAAACAACTCTACTAATTTTAGGCATAAATTGGAACATATACGTACATTTCAGGCTTAGGTAGCAAGATGACTTCTTCTTAAACCATTTCAAGTCAACATAAGAAGTCTTTCCCTGCATTCTACTCTTGTACGTTAATCATATTTATTTATCCAAATAATGTTTATTTTATTTTCTCTCCTTCGTGGTATACATTTTAGCCTTGCTGTGTTTCTTTCTTCTCATTGTTGATTTTCTCTACTTGCTATATTAATCAGATTGTGGTAATGATATGACTTGTGCATGTTTTGTTTTCTACACCTTGAAGTAGGAACCCTGGCTCAGTTTCTGCATTTCAAGTAATAAACAATAAAATACAGTGTAGCAAACAGCAACATCAATGGGCACTCTTACCTGCAAACGGTAACTCAAATTCACAATGATGTAAGCATCTTTGCTTCTAAAGGTAAACATTTCTCAAGGGCGTGCTAGCTCCAGTGTTATTCAATGTTTCCATTCTGCTTTCTTCGTCTGGTCCTCGTTGGTTGACCTTCCAAACAAGCTAGCTTTCTTATAAGAAGACTATAACACTTTTATAACCTTGACACAGCTGGGATGGCAGCTTCAGTGGTCATCTGTGAAGGGGTTTGTCCCAAGAACAAGAGTCTCACTCAATACCTGATACTCAGTACTATAGGAGGTTCCAAGGTTGTTAGTTATTTCTCTCTCTCTACACTTTAATATGTATATGGAGCCTCTGGGAGTTCTAATCACCAAGCCATGTGTCTCGCTTTAAAACTGTGTGATTGAAACCAAGTTTCATCCATGAAGAGATTTGAAAAGTCACAAGCACACCCTAATGTAAATTAAGAGTTGGGTTGAGGTATTTTCTTGCAAACAAATCCCAGTAATACAGAGGGTCTCATGTAAGCTGCAGCCGGAGGTCTCTAGTCTGCCAGGTTGGCAGAGGCTCTGGCCTTCATCCCTTTATGAGGACAATCCCACAAAAGTTGGGATTCCTGCCTGTCTGGCAGGGATCTCCATTCTTTCAGAAATGTAAACATTTAATTTCACTAAAGACACTGATGATACTGCGTGGGTGTCATGTTTTTAACCTGCTTAGCATGTGTTTCAGTAAACCAAAAAATCTACAGCCCAGACAAGCACGTTTTCACTCTGCACATGAGGTTGATAGTTTTCCTTGCCTAAGACCATCATGCCTCAAATGTAGGTCTTTAGAAGGGAAATCCAGTGATATCACCCTGCTCTCAAAATGCATATAACTGTCAGTGAAACCTTGTGGCCCAGTGGCAGAAAGACAACCAGATGTATTGTTTTCACATGGAAAGGCATCTGAGGCTTCATCAGTAGAAACCCTGCAGTTCCCCTATCTCTAAATTGAGTGGGGGAACCATGAAGTTTCCTGATGCAGCACCCATTATTTTTAGCAGACAGACCACATCTGATGACCAATAAATGAGGCCTAACTACTTTTTATTTTAGTAAACGTAGTGTCCTTCCTGCTTAACTGTTGACCATACTTCACGGTTGGCTTTGTAAAATTGCTGGAAATTGTTTTTGAAACCCACCTCAGCTTGACCTGCACTTCCAAATACGGTTAAAACTTTCACCATGTATAGGTAAAAGAAAGTCATATTCCTTTACATAATTTCCATCCACAGTCTTAGCTGTGGTCCTGTCCAAATTGTACTATGGTAAGCCGGCCAGCTTTCTGGCAGTCTACTCTCTACGCTGATGGTGGTCCGGCATCCCTGCAGTAAGACTGGTGTTGGACATATAGGAATTTCTTTACTTTATCCGAGTATTGAGATACCCTTTCTGGTTTCTTCTATAAGCTCACATTTAAGTTACAATGACATGTTTCATTAAAAAAACAGTTCACAGAGGGTCCCCATCATAATTTCACCTTAAGCGGGTTCCTTCACATAAATACACCATTTTGTAAGAAAGCAAAATGTGAAACACTGTTTTTTTTATAGAGACTTTACTTTTTGGATTTGGACTCCAATGAGCTCTAAGTGAATGAAAATTATCTTCTTTACTTTTAAAGGTTACAAACTTGGCTTTTAAAGTAGTCCTGAAGACCCAATATGTTCTTGCTGAAGTATTTCCCTATCATAGGAACTAAACCTTTCTGCTTCATATTTTGTTTTTTCTTTTTTGTCTTAGCCCTTTCATTTTCAAATTTACCCTTCCTAGATTTCCCTTTTTCTGACTTGTTTGTGCTATCACTAGTTACTGTCGCTCATTCCCTTCCACTCATAACTTTGGATGTCTATTCTCTCTTTAAATTTGGGCCATGATCACCCCGCATCCTCCTCTGCCTAACCTCAATCTTTGGTACCTCTTTTTCTTTCTAAAAATACATTTCCAAATGCATTTGCTCATAGCTACTTTTAATGCTACTGCAGCTCTTGCACAGTTCCCCTTTGCTCGCCATCAACTTCAAGAGTGTGAGAAATGTGTACTCCTTGCCATTCTTCCCTTTTAAGCACTCATCCCACTTTACCTAACACACGTTAATTTGATCCTATTTTTAGAAATGTTATTTTGGTTTCATGATGGATTTGAATGGAGCTACGTTCATGCTCATGACTAGAATGTGTTTCCATTGTTGAATTTGTGGTGCACTGAAGCAGGGGCACAATACTCTCGTGACGTTGGAGTAGTGCCTGGGCGAAGTGAAAGCAACAAAGTGGTACAAAAGGAACTTATGAAAGTTGCACGAGCACAAATGAGCATTTCCTGGGTCAAAGCAGCTTCGTAAATCTTATATGGTAGTAACAGGACATAAAACAGGACATATCTTGATCTCCTGTCAACATACAACAAAATAACCACTTTTATGCAGTTATGGTTGGTTGATAATTATATTACGAAAAAATGATGCAAATGTGCAAATTGTCTGCAGTAGCCTGATATAAACATGCTTTATCTGTTTTTTAAGATTGTTATATGCTGTCTTGATTGTTATTAAAATATACAATAATAAATACTCAAGATCACTTTTTCTATTGTTTTAGGTTTTAGTTGGAACAAGATTCTGAAACGTCGAATCCCATAGTTCTTCTGAACCCCAGACGCACATTCTACCTGCACGATTTTGTTCACTGTTATGTTTGTAAGGATGAACCTAGCTGGCTAGCTGTTGATCTTCACTATGCAGAATCTTTCCTTTTGCACTGTGGATGTTTTTGTAAGGCTACTATGGTTTACTGCATCCCTAATAGGGACTCCGTGAGAAGAGGCAGTTATGTAAACCAAAAATGTGTGCAATATGTCTATTCTGTGTATCCCTCGCTGTCTTTTGAAGGCCGTAGAAAAAAAAACTGTGGAGCCATCGCATTCATTCTATATTGTTGTTGAAGCTGAAGAAAAAGCCTTACTTCGCCAACCACCTCCCCCAAACACACAGACGCACTGCAGACAGACATCCTCTGGGGAGCCCAAGTCTGATCCCCCTTATTTGATCAGGTGATGGTTTTTCATGGCCTAATACCCTGGGATGCATGGTATTAGGAGGTGAACAAATTCTTACTCTCATTACAAAAGGTGTCACCATTTTGGCGGCAATTGGCCTGCTGGTAACAAAACTAAAAGAATATATTTGCATCAAGGGCATTTTTTGCAGTGTTGCTAGAGAATTAAAATCCAGTTAAGGTGGAGAGGAGAAAAAACGCTTTCCTGTTTTTTATGAAAAACATCATTTCCGTTCACTTACATGATCAATAATGAGAGTCTGCCTATGCATTAATGATTTAACAACAGGCGGATTAAAAGGAGGCGGAGTGGGTCCTGGTAGCCCAGTATACCTGGGAACCTGGGTAACAATATTGTATTTGTGCACAATAGTTCCTTCTGTTTAATTAAGGCAAAGAATCTATTTAACTTGAGAGGTGCCAACAAATGGAATAAAACCTACCAAAAACACACATCCCTGTATCAAGAATTTCGAAAAATGAATAAACTTGTATTATGTTTATACAATAAATTAGAATAGGACAAGTAGGCTCTCCATGTGACGGTGCAACGGTGGTGCTTAGTAAGATAATACTTATAATTATTGAGCAGCATTTGATGTGTGCTTTTTACTGTTACATACGTAGTTCAGTGAAAGGACTTGAAATGCCAGCTGTCGTAGCACTTCTCCTACCACTGGCGGAGGCTCAGTAGAAGTAGACTGGATTTTTAAGATTCCTGTTGGCACCCCTGCCTACGGTAGGACTGTTTGCTGACTGTAGGCTTGCAGATTCATGTGTGAACTTTCCATTGTTGACCTCAATGCATATGAAAAGGGAGCAAAAAATGCTCATCTACTTGTTCAGAAACACCACAAATATTTGTTGATTTGACCCTGTTTTTAGTGAGTTGTGTGCTTATTCAGTTGATCACCAGGCATTTTTTGTGGTTATCATTGTCTTCTTTAACAACACATTATCATCAGTTTTCAATCAAAAACGACAGTTGGGCTGATGAAAATTAGACCGTTTTTATATAAAAGTTGTTTACACTAGTCTGTCAGAAAAACTACCCAAAGTAAAAACAAGAGCTTGTAATTGCCTCGATTCTCTTAACTGGTTTGATGGTAATTCCTTCCTTCCTATAATTGTAATTCTGCGAGAGCTTTACAGTGGACCAAACGTATAATCTGTGAACATTGTGACCAGAATCAAGACCATTAAGGTTTTTGCACAAGAGATGGACAGACAAGAAGAGGACATTGAATGCCAATCATATCCCTTTGGTCATCAATAGTGGCTAGAAGTCACCACAAGGGCACTTGTAAAAAAAAAAAAAGATAGAGAAGGAGGAAATGAGTTGGATTTATAAGTAAAATATATAAAGTTCATAAATATATATGTGAATACTTGATGTTTTTCAATAAAGCAGTCTGTACATACTTGGCGTCCTTGTTTTGTAGAGTGATGAATTAATCCTTAGCCAAAGACAGCTCGTAAACCAATCAAGGGCCTGATTTACAGGAAACTCGCTCAGCTCGGTGGTGTGACAAAATTGGCAGCACTGCCCGGCACCAGTTTTGAAATGCAAGGATGCACCGTATTTACAAGAATATGGTGCACCTCTGCATTTCCCCCTTCGCCGGCGCTAAATTAAGCAGCCTGTGCCAACGCAGGCATCCTTGCACCATAGTGCAAGGGTGTCTGCATTGAGGGGTATGATTGTTTATGTGCAGGAAGGTGTCCCTTTCTCCACATAAACAATCTACAATTACATTTTGCTTCTTTTATGTGTGCTGTAGAATGCAACACAGAAAAAGCAAAAAACGAGGAGGAATATAAATATTCCTCCTCGTCGTGCCATGCTAACGCCACCCCTGGGGTGGCATTAGATTTTGGCGCTGTCACAGATTTATTCATATGTAAATCTGGGGCAGCGTCAAAAGCAATGGGTGTTGCAGTGGAATGCCCACTGCAACACCCATTGCACGCCCCTCTGATGGAGAAAACTGTGTTGGAGGGTCCTATATTTACAAGGAGTTGTAAAGCCATGAAAAGTGGCGTTACACCTCCTTGTAAATATGGAGAAGTGGTTAGCGCCACCGAAGCGTCACAAAAAGTGATGCTTCGGTGGCTCTACGGCCTTGTAAATCTGGACCTAAAAGTTCAGTGTGCTTTCTGCTAACAAAATGTAAAGAAAGTATTTTCACAGTGGCGGGCTCAACTGGAACTCAACATATACTAAAGCGGATTTATCTGCAAACACATATGATTCAAATTTCTTCCAGGATTTCACTTAGAATAATTGAGCATTACTTCCCTCTCCCTTAACACCCTTTGCTGAGAATGTTACCCAATGCTAACAGCTACCCCTCAATCATGTGCCCTCTCTTAAAATTACAGCAGATTTCTCTTTTTCACATTCATGTTGAATTTTGAATACAGCAGAACAATAACGTTTTATGCCAGCATTCTAAGCCTTCTGGGTGGCTGTGTAAATCCCAAGAGGGTGAAATTGAGATTGCATTAAAATGTAAATTACATTCATCACCTCAGTTCAGTTCATCTTTATTTCGGTTGTACAAATACGACCATAAAACACATAATAATACAATAAAATTAAAAAAATACAAAAGCTCATAAAACATGGATAAAAATTACAGAAGAACTAAAAAAATTAACGCAATTACACCTGCGCATTGCACATTTAAGGATAGACCCAACTCCACAACCAACTAATTCATCAGGTACCATGCGCAAATAGAGGTAGGCTAGGCGGCATTGTAAAAAACCCTTACTCTTCAATATAGGCAATAAAAACTTATGTCAATGGAGCTTAAAACTCACAAAAGAAAGTAAAATGGAGCAGGGTCTGTGGAGAAGCACCATCACAAGGGCACATAAAAATACTCTTTGGATCATACAGGCCAAGAGGAAAGCACAAATTACATCTAATTGAACGAAGACGAAATCTGATAATAAGCACCCTTTCCCACACATTTTGAACTAGCAATAAATAAGACTCGGGCCCAGGATACGTCCTAATCATAAGGAAATCCAACACAGACATTTTAATCAGTTCAATGGTTTCCCTTTTACCAAACATACATTTATTAAATTCCACCTTAACCCAACGCTTATCAGATTGCCTTAGAAGCTGTGGGGAAATAAAAATCTCTGGGCGTCCCACAAGATGGGCAGTGCTTTTAATGTAGCATAACCAAGGAAAGGCCTGACCAAAATCATACGCCAAGGAATGAAGAATCACCTCCCAGGGAAGCACGCTCATTGGTCCAGGCAGAAATCCACAAAAGTAGCAGAGCAATCTTAATACTGTCTCCTACATACCCAAAATCTATTTTCTTCTTTGAGGCATCATGCTGACAAAATCCCCCTAAATTGAGGCCCGTACAATAAAACTGGAAGACATTTACGCCTATACATCTTGAGTAGGAGAAAATAGGCTTGTTTCCAAACCTTGCCGAAAACTCAAATGTAGCACCAACTGCAGCATTGAAACGTGAGCAGAACCTGGAAATGCAGAGGACCCAAAGTCCTTTATCGTCAAAAGTCACCCCCAGATTGGGGAAATCATGAACACGGCTAATTATTTGTCCATTTATAAACACAGATCCCAGTTTGCTCTTAGACTTCCCACAAACCATCTAATGGGTTTTGCCAATATCATCTTGTGCGAGCCAAAAACACTGCATCATCGGCATAGACCAAGGACGGCACACTCCTCCCATTAATTTTTAGACTATCCTTACATCTTCCTATAAGGAAATCATGCAAACCATTATTATACAGAAGATATAGCATGGGGGCAAGGACATCCCTGCCGCACTCCTCTGTGAAGGGATCTGTACATTCACCCTTCAATCCATACCTCACGGAGGCATTAGTTCCAAAATGGAGCTTTCGCAAGAGATGAACAATTGAGCTCCACAATCCCCACAACTTAACGCGATTAACCCTATTGAGAGCACTGCTAGGATCCATGAATGCCAATTTAAAAGTGCCTTTTTTTGCATTTGTATATTTAAGTAACAAATTTAAGCACTGTTCCTGGGTCCCCAACTCTTCCCTAAACCCATACTGAGCCTGACTCTTTAAATCCTGTTCCACCACACAGCTGTCAATGTGCCACAAAACAATGCAGGCACTGTAAAACAATGCAAATTACATTAAGATTAAATGGGGATTAACATAAAATTGAAGTGAGATTAATAAAAAAATACGGTTTTGATTGAAATGCTACTGAAGTGTGGCAGAAATTAACAATGAAATGAGACTGAATTTGAAATGGAATTGAAACTAAAATCTGATTGAAATCCAATTAAAATTAGTATGAGCCTTGAATTATATTGAAACGTAAATTAAACGAGATTCTATTGAGATTGAAATAAAATGGATGATATGTGCAGATGTATTCACTTCGCTAGATATAACCTTTCAAGCATCCCGTGAACAGTCTCCGATTGAATTCTAGTTTTGTTTGTTTCATTCTAATCATACAGCATGTCAGGTCTCAATCAATCTTTAAGGCGCCATGCATTGTAGGACAAATACAATTAGAATTAAAATACAGCAGTGGCACACATGAAAGTAAAACTTCAGTGTCCGAACTTGTTAATAGATTGAATGGCCAATTGCATGTTCATCTGAAGTATGACTTCTGAAATTTCCAGTGGTTAGCTCCAAATGTCTTTCAACACCACTAGAAATTCAAAACAAATGCTAGGTTCCAAGGCAGATCTTAGTGCTTTTTCAGGGTTATGGAGTAACCTGAGTTTAAATCTTTTTATCTGCATTTTGAAAAGGCAAAAGAAAGACCATAAAATAAGCAACAGCCATTACTGGTATCAAAAGAATCGCCCCACAAATCTCTCCTTCCGGGCATTGTCATCCATTGCAGGGTGTGTTATGGATCAACCTGAGCTTGGTACCTGCTTCAATCTTTGGCCAACTTAGTACGTTCCATTGGCTAGGAACATGATCACATTTATGTAAGCCAAATATGACCAGTACTACTCTATTTTAATGGCTTGCAGTTTGCCAATCAGTTGTTGAGTCATATTTAAATACACAGCTGAGCAATAGAGCAGTCATGAAACCCAAGAGCTTTAATCAGAGCTGTCCTATGGACTACTCAAAGCAATAGACATATTTTTGTAAGATTACATAGATGAAAATGGGTCATCTTTGTGACAGGCATTTCCTGGAGAGGAAAGAACGGCATGGATTGAAGGGAACCCTTAGGTTTCACACTGTGTCAAAGGTTCTACTATGGGACCCAACACAAGAGGTGTTTGTCTCAGTTGAGGGACATAATAACAAAGTTTCTGATCTCCTGGGCATTCTGGCACAAATAATTACTGGTTATGCAATTTTGTATTTATACTAAATCGCCCCAGTTTTTTGAACATCTGGATCTTTTATACAGGCCCAAGCATTGAGTGTGCTGTTGCAATATAGTTGACACTGAAAGCTATTGGATGCATAATCTTTACCAGATTGAAAATGTGGAAAGTGATGTGTCTACAACTGGAACCCTGTGGTTTGGTAAGCAGTCTAGACACACAGTGATGGCAGGATAAAAATGGCACATGTCCATCGGAGCTGTAAGTGAGGTTCTGCTCAGATCGCACACTCCCCTGGAGGTGCCGGCATGAGAGAGGTTTGCATCCAGGGATGAAACACCTGGGCCACCAAGAAGGAAGCTTGCAGACTAACAATTAGCCTAAGATGGAGACAAGATGGCTGCTGGAGTCATGGCCTTGCATTGGACTCACGCTCCAGACCGTGCCTGAACCAAGCCTTTGTTCCCTGGAAACTAGAAAAGCAGAAGTGCTGTTGACTGCTGCATCTGTAGAGGGGAGTGTGTGGGAGACACAGAGGGAGAAGACCACACCTAAAACAGGTGAGGCACCTGTTGTACCTAGGATAAAACAGAAATGGGACACCCCAAAAACAAGGACAATCCTAAGAGGTGCAGAAGAGGGCTTAAATGCTTTCTAAAAGCAACAGAAATACACCCGACCCACCGACAAGAAGCTTGTGACAATGTGATAGCTCAGCAAGGAAGAGGTGGAGAACCACACTTGCAAATCCTAAGATGCCTCTCCAGAAAACTCACACAGCGGGTTTTGATGGCATGACTCTAGCAGCAGCAAAAATGGATAGTGGGGGCCCTACCAACTAACTTTGACAGCATAGTTACCCCTGGTTCTAAATAAACAACAATCATGAATAAAGAGTGCTAGTATGCACAGAGTCAATACCCATGGCACAGGGGTGGGGACACTACTCTGTCTATGTAAACTTCCATGGCAGGGATGCCTCTCCTTTAGCTGCAAACTGACCTGTGAAGCTTAGGCCTTGCTGAGGAAAGAGGGCAGGGACAATAGAGACCCTGTGGTGACAATTATAACCATAAAGTGTAGAAAGAATGGGAAGCAAAGACATGTCCATCCATCCTTCCCTCGCTGCTTATCATCGAGGCAATGATAACTGTCAAGAGAAAAAGGGAGAAATGCAAAAAGAACAAATGATGGATGCAATGCTAAACAATGTCAAACATTCACCCCCAGTCACAGGTCTAGGCCGAAATCCATTGTTATTTTGCTCACCACACAATTCCAGTTTGGACCCAGCCATATGCAAATCAGTCTTGATCCTACTTCCCAGGGGAACAGTTCATCCCAAACTGTCAGGTCAGGCCCTCCATGGACCAGAAACAAGCATTGTTAGACTTGGCATCGTTGGCGTGGTCTCCCCTAACTTTTTGCCTCTGCTTCCCAGGTTGCTCCTCTGTGTTGGGCTCTGTTTTTGCTGTTTTGTTTGCTCTGGACCCTTTACCACTGATGACCAGTGCTAAAGTTTAAGTGTTCCCTGCGTAAACTATATATGAAATTGGCTTTCCATGATTGGCATATTTTATTTACTAGTAAGTCCCTAGTGAAGTGCACTAGAGGTGCCTAGGGTCTGTAAATCAAATGGTACTAGTGGGCCTGCAGCACTGGTTGTGCCACCCAAATGAGTAGCCCTGTAAACATTGCTCAGACCTGCCACTGCTGAGTATGTGTGTGCACTTTTAAACTGCCAATTCGACCTGGCAAGTGTACCCACTTGCCAGGCTTAAGCATTCCCTTTTTCTACATGTAATGCGCTCCTAAGGTGGGCCCTAGGTAGCCCCATGGGCAGGGTGCAGTGTATGTTAAAGGTAGGACATGTAGGGGGTTATTCTAACTTTGGAGGAGTGTTAATCCGTCCCAAAAGTGACGGTAAAGTGACGGATATACCACCAGCCGTATTACGAGTTCCATAGGATATAATGGACTCGTAATACGGCTGGTGGTAAATCCGTCACTTTTCCGTCACTTTTGGGACGGATTAACACCTCCTCCAAAGTTAGAATAACCCCCGTAGTGATGTGTCTTACATGTCTTAACAGTGAAATACTGCTAAATTCAGACTTCAGTGTTGCAAGGTCTATTCATCTCATAAGTTAACGTGGAGGCTGCCTATAAATAACTTCAAAGTGAAGATTCCCTTTGCAAGCAGATAGGAATGTGGAGTTTAGGGTCTCTGAACTTCCAACTTAAAAAAACATCTTTTTGTGAAGTTGTTTTTTACATTGTTAGTTCAAAAATGCCACTTTTAGAAAGCAGGCATTTTCTTGCTTAAACCATTCTGTGACTCTGCCTGTTTGTGGATTGCCTGTCTGGGTCAGTTTGTCAGTTGGACTGTTTGTGAATCCCCTCTAGACAGTGAAACAAAGGGACCTGGGGTATAGCCTACATATCCCGATGAGCCATCTATGCTAGAGTGGAGGGAGGAATGGTTACTGACATCTGAATGGGCTGTGCCTGCCCTCTCACAATGCAGTCTCCAACCCCGTGGTGTGTGTCTGGGGCCTGGCCTGGGCAAGGTAGGATCTTGTGAACAACAGAGACTTCCCTTTGAAGTAGGCATACTTCAAAGGCAGAAGGGGGTATAAGTATTGGAACTAAATCCCCTAAAAATCAAACTACTTCTGGAACCAACAGGAACCTCTGCTACAGAGAAGAGCTTGAGAGCTGGAGGACTACTGCCCCTTTTCCTGTGACTGTGCTTTGCTGGGTTGGCCTGCTGTAGCTGTTTCTGCCTGAGAGAGGACAAAGACTGACTTTTGTGTGACTTCCTGTCGGAAAGTACCATCTTTCTTGGCATGTTACCCCCATTTTTGCCTGTATGTCAGTATGTTTTTGCCTGTCTCACTGGGATCCTGCTGGTCAGGACCCCAGTGCTCATAGTTTATGGCCTAATGTTTGTGTCTGTATAGTGCTTAACTGTGTTACTGAGGCTCTGCTAATCAGAAGCTCAGTGCTTATGCTCTCTGCTTTTAACTTTGTCATTATAGGCTAGTGACTTCATTTACCAATTTCAATTGGCCCACTGGACCCCCCTTTATGAGTCCCTAGTATATGGTACCTAGGTACCCAGGGCATTGGGGTTCCAGGAGATCCTTATGGGCTGCAGCATTTCTTTTGCCACCCATAAGGAGCTCAGGCAAACCCTTTCACAGGACTGCCACTGCAGCCTGCGTGAAATAGTAGACATATTATTTCACAGCCATTTTCACTGCACTTAAGTAACTTACAAGTCACCTATATGTCTAACCTTCACTTGCTGAAGGTTAGGTGCAAAGTTACTAAGTGTAAGGGCACCCTTGCACAAGCAAAGGTGCCCCCCACATAGTTCAGGGCCAATTCCCAGAACTTTGTGAGTGCAAGGACACCATTACACACATGCACTACATATAGGCCAATACCTATATGTAGCTACACAATGGTAACCCCAAATATGGCCATGTAAGGTGTCTAAGATCATGGATTTGTCCCCCCCCATTCCAAATATGGTGTTGGGGAGCCAATTCCATGCATCCTGGGGGCTCCACCATAAACCCCCAGTACTGCCAAACCAGCTCTCTGAGGCTTGCAGTGCAGCTACAGCTGCTGCCACCTCACAGACAGGGTTCTGCCCTCCTGGGGTCTAAGCAGCTCAGTCCTAGGAAGGCAGAACAAAGCAATTCCTTTGGGAGGAGGGTGTTACACCCTCTTCCTTTGGAAATAGATGTAACAGGCTGGAGAGGGGTAACCTCCCCCAGCCTCTGGAAATACTTTGAAGGGTGCAGATGGCACGCTCCTTGCATAAGCCAGTCTACACCTGTTCAGGGACCCCTTGTTCCTGCGCTGGTGTGAAACTGGACAAAGGAAAGGGGAGTGACCACTCCCCTGTCCACCACCACCCTAGGGGTGGTGCCCAGAGCTCCTCCAGTGTGTCCCAGACTTCAGCCATCTTGCTTTGCAAGGTGTGGGGGCACTCTGGAGGACTCTGAGTGGCCAGTTCCAGCAGGTGATGTCAGAGACCCCGCCTGATAGGTCCATACCTGATAAGGTAGCCAATCCCCCTCTCAGGGCTATTTAGGGTCTCTACTGTGGGTTGTCTTCAGATTCTACTTGCAAGTTTCCATCAGGAATCCTCTGCAACTACTACTTAATCCTCTGACCTCGGAGCAACCGCAGCCTGCTCCTGGAACCGCTGTAACAGCAACAAAGTATCCACAAGGGATACTTTTCCTCTGCAACTTCAGCTCCAGCCAGCAACTGCAACAGTTTCCATGGTGTGCACATTCTGAGGACTCCCTGTCTTCACCCTGCACCAGAAGGACCGAAGAAATCTCCCATGTGACGGAGTCACTCCCCTGCTGAAGCAGGCACCATCTAAGTCGATGACCAATTCTCTTGGACTCCTCTCCTGATGACGAGCATGCTCCTTGGAACACAGAGGGTGGACCCGATTGACACAGACTGTCCTGAGGTCCTGCTGCGCAATTTGGAGGAGATAAGACCTTGACAGTCCCCCATGTGCACTGCGTCTTCTTCACCTCCTGAGGCCTCTGTGCACTATTTTCAAAATTCCTTTATGCACAGCCTGGCCCAGGTCCCCAGCACTGTATCCTGCGACGCTCAACTTGCTGAGTTGATCTCCGGCGGCGTGGGACCCTCCTTTGTAGTGCTACACCAACCGCATTTTGTACCTCCTTTGTCCCCGTGTCTTGGGACTCCCGTGGGTGCTATGTGGTGAACTGAGGGCTCTCCAAAGTACTGAGAGCCCCCTCTTCCTCTTCACACAGAGTTGAGGCCCTCAGGTCCCTCCTGGGTCCAGATAGCGCCTACTTGATGCAAAATGCAACTTTGCCAGAACCAAGGCTTGTTGGAGGAATCCAGCGTCAAAACTTGCCTGCATCCAACTTCACGATGTGGGACATCCTTTGCATCATGCAGGAACCTGCTGGCATCTTCCTGGGGTGCATTTCTACAGTCTTTGTCCAACCGTGGACTCTTCTTTTGCACCCTCTTCTGGGTTGGCAGGGGCTCCTGTCCTTCCTGGAACTTCTTTCGACTTCTGGACTTGGCTTCCTTCTTTTGCAGGTCTTCAGGTCCAGGAATCCACCATTTGTTGTTTGCAGACTTGGTTGGTTCTTGCAATAACACTAATCACCACTTGTAGTGTGTCCTAAGGAAACTTGCAGTACTTTACGCCTGCTTTTCTGGGCTCTCGGTGGGGTAATTTACTTATCTTCACTGTATTCTTACTCTCCCAGCGATTCTGCACACACTACACTTGTCTAGGGGGGAATTTGTTATTCGCATTCCACTTTCTTAGTATATGGTTTGTCTTGCCCCTAGACCTATTTTCTCCCACTGCATTCTATAGCATTTCCTATTGTTTGCACTATCCTATGTCTAATGACTTGCCTTATTTTGGTGTCTAGTGTATATATTGTGTGTAATACTTACCTTCAGAAGGAGTATTGCCTCTAAGGTATTTTTGGTACTGTGTCACCCAAGTAAACTACCTTTATTTTTGGTAACACTGAGTATTGTCTTTACTTGTGTATAAGTACTGTGTGACTATAAGTGGTATTGCAGGAGCTTTGCATGTCTCCTAGTTCAGCCGAAGTAGCTCTGCTATAGCTACCTCTATCAGCCTAAGCTGCTAAAACACTACTACACTTCACTAATAAGGGATAACGGGACCTGGGGTAAGGTGTAAGTACCCAAGGTACCCACTACAAACCAGGCCAGCCTCCTACATTTCCCACTGGTGAAAAATCTCCAAGAGCTTGAACTGAGCTTGCATCCTTTTGTTGAAGTCTCAGGGACATCAAACACTTCTCTATGCCAGCACCTGGACTCTATGTTGAGACTCCTGCCCTGCCAAGTGGTGCTCCAACCTGTTTGTGGACCCTTGAAAGGTGTAGCTGGTGGAAAAGGACAGAAATCCATGCACCGACCGCCGTGCAGGAAAACTTTTGACGCACCATCAGCAACACAGCTGATAAACGACCCACGCCGGCCTTGCAGCTAAAATCGTCATTTTACCTGCATTGCGGCTGGGAGATCGACGTATCACTGCTGAAGAAACAACACGCAACACCCGCTAGTGGCTGCTGATAATGACGCAAGCCCCATGCAGCGTGGTTTCCTGACACCGTGCAACCAGATTTCGAATGCAACATCGCTGGTTTTGAAAAATCAATGCAAAGCCTGCCCGGTCCCGGGGTGCTCTTCTGGGAATCGACGCATCACTCTTTTGTGGGAAAGACAAAACAACACACGCCGACCTGACTGGGGAAGGAACAAAGCACGGTCTTGCTTGCGAGTGAGAAATCAACGCATCGCTGATCTTTTCCGACACACGCTAGCCTGTGCAGCTTTATTTTTTAAGCTAACCAGGTACTTTGTGTAACAACAGCATTCTCACTGTTTTCTAAGGATTAAGACTCCTATTCTTTTTAAAATTCATATCTTGACTTGTGTATTTTTGATTTTTGTCGTTCTAGTCTTGTGTGATTTAGATGAATACTACTTATTTTTCTAAACTTGTGTGGTGTCCATTTTGTAGAGTTTTCATTGTATTACTGTGTGTGTTGGTACAAATACTTTACACATTTCTTCTGAAGTTAAACCTGCCTGTTCGTGTCAGGCTACCAAGGGGGTCAGCGGGGGTCAACTGAGGGTGATTCTCCTTTACGCTGACCAGAGTAAGTGTCCTTGCTTGGACAGGGTGTAACCCGACTGCCAACCAAAGTCCCCATTTCTAACCTTGGTGATCAGCGGTTGGGATTGGACTTGTATTTGTACTTGACATACAGTGATTAAGTGTACACTACTGTTTTCAGTGCAGACCATTACGTGACCACATACTACTTGTCTTTGTGATTTTGGTTTTTCTTTTTCTTTGACTTTTTTCCTGCTTCGATATTTTTGGTGATCTCCTTGTTGATTTTTTGAACTTCTGATGGGAACTCTTTGTTCTGCTTTGGAACTTTGCACTTTCTGACTTGCCAACATGTCGCAATCTGGGGATTCATCAAAACTGTACCTACAAAGGCTGTTTTTGAGTTGGAGAAACTGGAGAGTTATACAGTGGCTCAGCTGAAGCAGTTTTGTAAGGATCTGGCCTGTCCCATTAAGGGCTCCACCAGGAAGGAGGAGCTGCAAAGGGCACTGAGGGCCTGGGTGACAGCCAAGCAGACTGAGGGGCACACAGAGGAGGAGAATGGGGTGAGGAGGTGCAAAATGTTCAGGATGTAATAGTGCATGTAACTGTTCTGCCTGGGGGGAGGGTCTCCAGAGCAGGTAGCAGTGTGTCACCAAGGGTCTGACTTCTTAAGAGTGGCAGGACAGATAGGCAGAGAGGGAGTACCAATTGGAACCAAAGAAGCTCAGGTTCAAAATGGAGAGGGAGAGGGAAGAGAGAAGGATGGCAATTGAGAAGAAGATACTGCTGGCTTATGAGCTTAGCTTGAGGGAGCTGGATCAGAGGATCCAATCTAGTAGAGATGGTGGCAGCAGTACCTCAGTGCAGCCTGAGAGGAGGGTACACATTCCTAAAGATCTGGTGAAGGATTACAAAAGGGAGGATGACATATAATTGTGTTTTAAGGGGTATGAGTCTGCTCTCCACATGAACATGGTCCCTGAAGCACATTAGAGGGTGGGTCTGTGGAAGCACTTTGAGGTAGAGGGGAGGTACACCCTGACATCCTTAGGGGATCCTCAGGGGCTCACCTACACTATCATGAAGGACACCCTACTCACAAGATATGGTCTGACCCCTGAGCAGTATAAAGACAAGTTTAGGTCCTACAAAAAGAAAGAATCCCAAACTTGCCTAGAATGTGTTGACTCTTTTTGCAGGTCACTGGATGGTTGAGTGAAGGACAGTAAGTTTACAACCTTTGAGGGGGCTGTACAATTTGATTGCGTGGGAGCACTTGTATAGTCTTTGTTTCCAGGGCTGTGCCAGCACCTGATTCATAGCAAGCCTACTGACCCCAGGAAGCTTGCACAGGAAGCAGACCGTTGGGAGAGCACCAGGGTCCAAAAGAGGTATGGGGGACTATGCCAAGGGTGGGCAGGTTCCCCATCAGAAGAAGTGGGGGTGGGGTAAGGGTAAACAGGGGAAGTTCTCCAGCCCCAAGTAGAAAAGAAACCATGGGTGTCTACAGGGAAACCTGCAGAGAAGGGTCCCGCAAGTGCTTTGCATGTGATCAGGAGGGTCACATGAGGGGGACCCCAAATGTCCCAACTGGACATAAGCACTCACTGGTGCTCAGTCACAGGGTTTGGCCAGTGTAGCACTTGGGGAGGACTTGGTTCCTGGTGGGTGGGAGCCAGCTGAGATGACCTTTGTCTAACTAGGGGACAGTGAGATGGTCCAGAGGACTCTAGTGCCTGAGAAAACTAAGACGTACAGGCAGTGGGTAACCATCAATGGACAGAGGGTGGAGGCTCTGAGAGACACAGGTACCAGTGTGATCACAGTGAGGAGTCAACTGGTCTCTGACGAGCAGATAGATCCCTGTGTACTTCACCAAGCAGTTGCAGTGGACAACTCAGAGCGCCTGTGAAGAGTAGCGCAGGTTCCCTTTGAATGGGGGGGGTTCTCAGGTTCCTTGAAAGTAGCTGTGAGTCCAACCATGCCTGTGGATTGTTTGCTTGGCAATGACCTGGATAATTCCCATGGAAGGAGGTGGAACGCAGGTCACACTTGGAGGTGTTAGGTCTGCCTGGGTAGGTGTGTGTGTCTACCCGGTCCATGGCAGCCCATCAGGGTGATCAGGAGACCCTGGAGTCTGAAAGAGTGGCCCAGATGTCAGCCATAAGGAGGAAGGGCAAGGGGTGTGGGAAACCGGCTCCAAAAGTTTCCACGGTCCAGGAGGAGGCTGAACCTGAGGGGGAGGCCCTGGAGCCTACAGGGAAACAGGTGGCTAAACTGGGGGAGGTCCCTGAGCTGTCACAGTGGCAGCAGGGAGGGAAGGCCACCAGGGAGGCACTCTGTGAGGCACAGAAAGTATGCCCTACCCTGGAGGGTTTGCGGCAGCAGGCTGAAGATTAGGCATCTAGCAAGGAGCCTGGATCACAATTGATTTACTGGGAGGATGGCCTCCTATGTAGTGAGCCTAAGGTTCCTGAGCTGGTGTCAGCCTGTGTGCTAGTGGTACTCCAGTGCTTCAGAGCCTTCCTACTGGGTCTGGCTCATGATCTGCCTTTAGCTGGTCATTTGGGGCAGGACAAGCCCTTTGAGCGGCTTGTCACCCACTTTTACTGGCCTCAAATGCGCAGGCACTCGGATGCTCATTGTAGGTCTGGCCAAACTTGTCAGGCAAGTGGCAAGAGTGTGGGAAAATGCAAGGCTCCCCTCCACCCTTTTTCCTGTGGTTAGTACCCACTTTGAAAGGGTTGGTATTGACATTGTGGGGCCTCTGGATCACAAAACAGCCATGGGCTACAGGTTTATCCTGTTCTTGGTGGACCATGTCACCTGGTACCCAGAAGCCATTCCTCTGAGGTCAATCACCTCCTCTGTGGTGGGACGTGCATTGATGGGTGTTTTCACTCACATGGGGTTCCCCAAGGAAGTGGTATCTGATAGGGGTACCAACTTCATATCAACATATATGAAGTCTCTGTGGAGAAGGTGTAGGGTAACGTTTAAGTTCACCACTCTTTTCCACCCCCAAAGCAATGGTCTGGTTAAGAGGTTCAACCACACTTTGAAAGGCATGATTATGGGCCTATCAGAGCCCTTGAGGAGTAAGTGGGATGTCCTCTTGCCCTGCCTTCTGTTTGCCTGCAAGGGGGTGCCTCAAAAGGGCTTGGATATAGTTCTTTTGAGCTATTGTATGGCCACCCTGTCAGGGGATCTTTGAGTCTTGTAAAGGAGGCTTTGGAGAAAGCCCCGGGTAAACCTCCCCAGGATGTATTCAGCTAAATGATGGCTCTTAGAATCCAGACTGCCCGCTTCAAGGGTCTCACACAAGAGAACCTAGAGGTAAGCCAGAAGGACATGAAATGCTGGTATGACCAGAATGCCATTCTGGTCGAGTTTCAGCTTGGCCAGAAAGTGTAGCCTTGGGTGCTCCAGGACAAGTGGACTGGGCCATTTGAGGTGGTGGAGTGCAAGAGTAAAGTGTCACCTCTCTGGTAGACTTTCGGACTCCCAGGAACCCCTTGAGGGTCCTACATGTGAACCGTCTCAAGCCACACTTTGAGCGAAATGAGTTAACAATGCTCCAAGCAACAGATGATGGGGTGGAGGAAGAGAGTGAGCCTCTTCCTGACCTCCTGTTTGCTAAGGAGAAGGATGGGTCTGTGGAGGGTGTGAACTTCTCCTTCTCCCTGACCCCAGAACAACAGAGGGACTGTCACCAGGTGTTCCGTCAGTTCACCTCCCTGTTCTCCTTGAACCCAGGGGTCACATACTTGTGTACACATGATGTGGAGACTGGGGACAGTCCTTCTGTTAAACATAAAGGCCCATATTTATACTTTTTGACGCAAACCTGTGCTAGCGCAGGTTTGCGTCAAAATTTTTAACGCCAGCTACCCCCATTCCAACACGCCAGCCAGGCGTCATATTTAATGAATGACAGTAGCCAGCACTGCGGCCTGGTTAGCGTAAAAATAATTGACATTAACCGGGCAGCGGAGGCGTAGGGAAGACTGGGGGATGTGCGTCAAAGAATGGTGCAAGTCAGGTTAGAGTCAACGCCCACGGAAATGAATGCTGTCTTAGCAAAGACAGGAGTCATGCTCCCCTGCCCACTGGCCATGCCCAGGGGACTTATGTCCTCTGGGCATGGCCATTGGGCACAGTGGCATGTAGGGAGGCCCAAGTTAGCCCCCCCCATGCCACTTAAAAAAAAAGAAAAACAATTGCTTACCTCTATTTACCTGTACTTATCGTAGATGGGTCCCCCCATCCATGGGTGTCCTCCAGGGGTGGGCGAGGGTGGCAGGGGTGCCCCTGGGTGCAGGGAAGGGCACCTGTGGACTGCTTCCATTGTCAGAGGCCATGGAAATGAGCCCACAAGGTCCTCTAACGCAAGCCCTGACTCAGGTGTTAAAAAATGACTCTAAACAGGCTTAGAGCCAGTTTTTCAGGCCTTCCTCCTCCTGTGAGTCATTTTTGCATGGGAGTATAAATAAGGCGTGTTAGAAATGGGGTTTCTGGTTGGCTAGGGTATGTACCTCAGCAAGGCAGAACTTACCCACTCTAGCCAGGGCAAGGGAGTGATACGTCCAAGATAACCCCTGCTCATCCCCTTGGTAGCTTGGCATGAGCAGTCAGGCTTATCCCAGACTCAATGTGTAAAGCGTTTGCACAACACACACAACACACGTGACGCAATATCCCCACCACAAAGGAAACACAACACCAGATTATATGAAAATATACTGTATTGTACACAACGCAATTATTAGACCAAACATCACATATCAGTACTTATCCTGCTACCTTAGCAGTTGTCAGAACATTACACATCAGTTACTCTGCAAACTAGCAGTAGTCACACCTAACACACAGGTTACTTAGTATTCTGCAACATAAGCAGTAGTCAGGAAACACGTTATCACACCAAAGCACTTGTCATAAGAATATCATAAAATGCCCATAGTAGGAACATTAGAAAACATATGGCAAGTTAGAAAAACATATTAGCAAGTCATGTCCATAAAAGGAACACTTGCACCCATATGTAACAACATCATCAAACAGGCAGGCAGTATATCACTCAGCCAAAGTCTTGAGGAAGAACAGGGATTGTGAATATAACAGTCCTTTGAGAGTACCTGGGTTGATGAAGGCACCTCCAGTGCCTGTAAAATGATAATTGGGCCCCCCTGCGCTCCTCTGCGCAAAACGGGGGCCTCCTGTGAGCATTGGTACCGAGAGGGGTGGCACGCACCCTCTCAGTATTTCCAACGGGCCCCTCCTGGGTGCCGATATCACTGGGAGCCCCCCGGACCTCAACCGACCCTCAGGAAGGGGGGCCAATGTCCACGAGACAAGAGGAGAAGGAGGGGGGCACCATGCACCCCCTCCGATTCTGTAACGGACCCCTCCAGGGGCCCGTGATTTCTTAGAGTCTCATCCGGGCCTGTCCTGGCCCTTGGCAGTGGGGGAGACAACAATTATCAATACTGGCCCACACGGGGACACGCAAGGAAGCTGGCAGCGTGGGGGAACCTCCAGCGGGGTTCCCACCCCGCCCACGGCCTCCTTCAGCACCTCCGGAGTGTCGGAGGAGCAGGGGAAGCCTCCGGTGAGGCCTCCCTTCCCCCTTCCTCGACGGAAGGAATCACAAGGAGCCTGGGGCAAGGGAGCCTCCGATGAGGCTTCCTTCCCTGCCCACGGCTCCTGCAGCACTCGGCGGCCCGTCCGGCCATTGGAAAGGAGGCAGGCACCAGAGTCCGTGCCTGCCAGTCCCCCTGGGGTGCTCCACGGAGCGCGCTTCTCCCCGGGGGCACGATAGGAGCATCCGCGCTCCAATCCTCTATTTTTTCAATGTCTTTCGTGCCCCGGGGGCACAGAACACAGCGCGACTCCGGCGCTGCCTTCAAGACGGCCCAGGTCGCGGCGGTGATCCTTAGGCACAGTGAAAAGCACGATTGACGTGCTAGGCTATCAACAGAGGCAGCGCTTTTCTCCCTCAAGCGCTAGGCCTCCAGATATGAAGCACTTCCCAAAGTGCTTAGTAAGAAAAAAAGATCTTGAAGTACTCTTCGTGCCAATGATGGATGCAGGGGTCAGGGGCCACAGCACCCTTCCCCTGGGGAGCAGAGCCTTAAGAAAAGGTCCTGAGGTGGAGGGCCCAGCAACAGGCCAGCACAAGGGGAAGGCAGCAAGTGGCAAGTCTTTCACAGTGACCAAGCAGGTCACAGGTCAGCACAGCAGCAGCAATCCATGGCGGTTCCTGGTGAGTCCTTTCAGCCTTTGGTGTCCAGTTCCAAGATGATTCCAAGAGTCTCCAAATTGTGGAAAAAATTCCCCTATACTTATACTCAGTCCTTACAATGTTTTGCAATGGTAGGGAGAGTAGGTTCCAGCCAGTTACAACTGGTTCTTGGAGTGCCCCCTCTCTCCTTTCCGCACAGGCTCCAAACATCAGTGGGGTGTTAACGACCTATTGTGTGAGACCAGGGCACAGCCTTTACAAATGTAGGTGTGCCCCGCCTCTCCCTTCTCTCAGCCCAGGAAGACTATTCAGTATGCAGATGCACCTCTGTGACACCTCCACCCTCCCTGTGTACAGGCTGTCTGAAAAGTATGCACAAAGCCTGTGCTTGTTGTTTCCAGTGCTGAGCACCGGCATTTATTTTTGAGGGCCGGCGCTTATTCTTCTGCCTCAAGCATTTGCTGCTAGCAAAAGACACGTATGGGAAAGACGGAAGAAGGGAAAAACGAAAAAGCGTCACAAAGGGAGAAACTAGAAAGCTGCAAGTGTGAGCTGAAGGGGCAGGGGTGGCTTTATATGGAGTAAAGAGGCCCGAGATGGCTTAAGGATTACGCTACCTCAGTATTCTGTGTTAGCACATTTAATTGCAGAAGCCGTGTGTTTTGAGAGGAGGGCTTTGGGCACCGGCACCTTTTTATTTACAAATTTAGCACTGCACAAAGCCCCAACTGTCACTCTGCCCAGACGTGAATTGGAGTCAAGCGGCAAAACACCAGAGTCATAAGCACAGATAAATGCGCACTTTCTAGAAGTGGCATTTCTGTGATAGTAATAAAAAAATACACCCACACTAGTAAGCAGCATTTATTATCGCCATCACAACCATACCAAGCACACCTACGCTACCCCTCATAAATCAGACAATACCCCATTCACATAAAGCAGGGCATTTCTGATGCAATCCTCTGAGAAGGCAGCACTCACAGCAGTAAGACACCAAGTTAGGCAGTTTGTCACTACCAGGACAGGCCACGCAACCTGGCACATGTCCTGCCTTTCTACATACATGGCACCCTGCTCATAGGGCTAGCTAGGGCGTACCTTAGGGGTGACTTACATGTAGTAAAATGGGAGTTCTGGGCCTGGCAAGTAAATTTAGATGCCAGGTCCCTGTGGCAGAAAACTGCGTGCACAGGCTCTGCGCTAGCAGGCCAGAGACAGGTTCGAAAGTCTACTTTAGTGGGTGGCGCAAGCAGCGCTGCATGTGCACCATAGTAGTATTTAATTTACAGGCCCTGGGTATAGAGATACCACTGTACAAGGGACTTATAGGTAAATTAAATATGCCAATTAGGTATAAGCCAATCATACCAACTTTAGATAGGAGAGCACCTGCACTTTAGCACTGGTCAGCAGTGATAAAGTGCTCAGAGTCCTAGAGCCAACAGCGAGAGGTCAGAAAAACCAGGAGGAAGGAGGCAAAAAGACTGGGGATGACCCTGTGTAAGGGAAAAAGTCCAACACAGCAAATGCCTTTGAGTCATTTTTGCCCTGGAACGCCTATCTTGCATCTCATTGACGCAAGGTAGGTTTCCACAGTAACAAAATGACTCTAAATCCATAAATTTGGCGCTAGACGGATCTAGCGCCCAACTATAAATATGGAGTTAGGTTTGCGCCGGATTTGCGTCAAAAGAAATTATGCAAATCCGGCGCAAACAGAGTATAAATATGGGCCAAAGTTTACAGAGTGACTGACAAGGTTAGTGGTCACATCAAAGATGAAGTTTCTAAGATGTTAGCATTCAGGGTTATTGAGTTTTCCAGTAGTCCCTGGGCCAGCCCTGTGTTCTTTGTCCCAAATGCTGCTGCTCCTGGTGCCACGCCAGAACTCTGGTTCTGTGTGGGCTACCTGGGTCTCAATGCAGTCACTAAGACTGACACGCACCCTTATCCCCCAAGCTGATGAGCTCATTGATCAGTTGGGAGCTTCCAAATACCTAAGTAGATTTGATCCAACCACTGGATATTGGCAGATTGCCCTGACTGAGGGGGGCTAAGGAGAGGTCTGCATTCTCCACACCAGATGGGCACTACCAGTTTAGGGTGATGCCCTTAGGGATGAAGAATGCCCCTGACACTTTTCAGAGGTTGGTCAACCAGGTGTTGGCCAGGCTGGATGACTTCAGTGCAGCCTACCTGGATGACATTGCTGTCTTCAGTTCCACTTGGGAGGAATACTTGCAGCACATCTGCAAAGTGTTGAAGGCACTGCAGAAGGCAGACCTCAGTATTAAGGCAAAAAAGTGCCAAATAGGGCAGGGTTCTGTGGTGTACCTGGGACACCATGTGGGGAGTGGCCAGGTGGCACCCCTATAGCCAAAGATTGACACCATTCTGGCTTGGGAGCCTCCTTGGACCCAGACTGAAGTGAGAGCCTTTTTAGGTCTCACTGGATACTATAGGAGGTTTGTCATGGGAATGGCACTATTGTTGCTCCCTTGACTGAGTTGACCTCCAAAAAGCAGCCCAAAAATGTGATCTGCACTGACTCTTGCCAGACAGTGTTTGATGCCCTGTAGGCAGCCATGTATATAGCACCTGTGTTGAAGGCACCTGATTTCTCCAAGGAGTTTGTTGTACGAACTGATGCTTCAGAGCATGGAGTATGAGCAGTGTTTTCACAGCTAAAAAAAAAGGGCCTAAATCAACCTGTAGCCTTCATCAGCAGGAGGTTACTTCCCAGGGAACATAAGTGGAGTGCAATTGAGCGTGAAGCTTTTGCTGTGGTCTGGGCACTGAAGAAGCTAAGACCCTACTTGTTTGGGACTCACTTCCGGGCTCAGATAGACCACAGGCCCCTCAGATGGTTAATGCAGATGAGGGGTGAGAATCCCAGATTGTTGAGGTGCTCCATCTCCCCACAGGGAATGGACTTTACAGTGGAACACCGCCTTGACACAGAACATGCCAATGCTGTCCAGATTCTTCTGCTTTAGTGATGAGAACTCCCATGAGGTTGGGTAGGTGCTCCCCACTTTCAGCTGGGGTGGACATGTGTTAGACTTGGCATCCTTGGCGTGGTCTCCTCTAACATTTTGCCTCTGCTTCCCAGGATGTTTCTGTGTGCTGGACTCTGTTTTTGCTGTTTTGTTTGCTCTGGACACTTTACCACAGTTGACCAGTACTAAACTGTAAGTGTTCCCTGAGCAAATTATATGTACTATATGTGAAGTTGGCTTTCAATGATTGGCATATTTGATTTACTAGTAAGTCCCTAGTAAAGTGCACTGGAGGTGTCTAGGGCCTGTGAATCAAATGCTAGTAGTGGGCCTGCAGCACTGGTTGTGCCACCCATGTGAGTAGCCCTGTAAACATGGCTCAGACCTGCCACTGCAGTGTCTGAGTGTGCCCACTTGCCAGGCCTAACCCACCCTTTTTCTACATGCACAGCACCCCTAAGGTAGGCCCTAGTTAGCCACATGGGCAGGATGTAGTGTATGTTAAAGGTGGGACATGTACTGATGTGTTTTACATGTCCTAACAGTGAAATACTGCTAAATTCAGTCTTCATTGTTGCATGCCTATCCCACTCATAGGTTAACATGGGGGCTGCCTTTAAATAACTTTAAAGTGCAGATTCCCTTTGGGAGCAGATAGGAATATGGAGGTTAAGGTCTCTGAACTTCCAATTTAAAAAAACATCTTTTAGTGAAGTTGGTTTTTAGATTGTTAGTTTGAAAATGCTATTTTTAGTAAGTAGGCATTTTCTTACTTAAACCATTCTGTGACTCTGCCTGTTTGTGGATTGCCTGTGTAGGTCAGTTTGATAGTTGGGCTGTTTCTGAATCCCCTCTAGACAGTGAGACAAAGGGAGGTGGGGTGTAGCCTGCATATCCTTATGAGCCATCTTTGCTAGAGTGAGGGAGGAGTGGTCACTGACACCTGAATGGGCTGTGCCTGCCCTCTCACAATGCAGTACCAAACCCCTAGGTGTGTGTCTGGGGCCTGGCATTGGCAAGGCAGGATTTTGTGAACAACAGAGACTTCCCTTTGAAGTAGGCCTACTTCAAAGGCAGAAAGGGGTATAAGTATTGTACCAAAACCCCTGAAAATCTGATTATTTCTGGAACCTAGAGGAACCTCTGCCAAGGAGAAGAGCTGGAGAGCTGGAGGAGGAGTACTGATCCTTTGCCTGTGACTGTGCGTTTCTGGGGTGGCCTGCAGTAGGTGCTTCTGCCTGAGAGAGGACAAAGACTGACTTTTGTGTGACTTCCAACTGGTGAAAAATCTCCAAGTGCTTGAACTGAGCTTGTCTTCTGTTGTTGAAGTCTCAGGGACATTAAATACTTCTCTCTGCCAGCACCTGGATTCTCTGCTGAGACTCCTACCTTGCCAAGTGGTGCCCTAACCTGTCTCTGGGCCCTTGAAAGGTGAAGCTGGTGGAAAAGGACAGAAATCCACGCACAGAGAGTGTGGGGAAACTTTCGACACTCCATCCTCAACGTGGCTGATAAACGACCCCCCCCCCCCCGGCCTTGCAGCTAAAATCGACGCTCCACCTGCATCGCAGCTGAAGAAATGACACGCAACACCCGCTAGCAGTTGCTGATAATGATGAAAGCCCCACTCAACACGGTTTCCTGACACAATGCAACCGGATTTCGAACGCAACATCGCTGGGTGTGAAAAATCAATGCAAAAACTGCCCGGACCCGAGGTGCCCATCTAGGAATCGACGCATCGCTCTCTTGTGGGAGAGAGAAAATAACGCACGCCAACCCGCCTGGAGAAGGAACATCGCACGGTCTCTTTTGTGAGTGAGGAATTGACACATCGCTGATCTTTTCTGATGCATGCTCGCCCGTGCGGATTTATTTTTTAAGCCAACCAGGTACTTTATGTAACAGCAGCATTCTCACTGTTTTCTAAGCATTAAGACTCCTATTCTTTTTAAAATTCATATCTTGACTTGTGTATGTTGGAGTTTTGTCGTTATGGTCTTGTTTGATTCAAATAAATATTAAATTGTTTCTAAATTGGTGTGGTGTCCATTTTGTAGTGTTTTCACTGTATTACTGTGTTTTTGGTGCAAATACTTTACACATTGCTTCTGAAGTTAACCCTGCCTGCTCGCGCCAAGCTACCAAAGGGGTGAGCAGGGGTTAACTGAGGGTGATTCTCCTTTACCCTGACTAGAGTGAGGGTCCTTGCTTGGACAGGGAGTAACCTGACTGCCAATCAAAGACCCCATTTCTAACAAGCTTCCAGGGACCTTTTCCAGGGTATCACCCCTCATCAGCCAGGCTAGCTTGAATCCAGTGACACAGTGAGCATGGGACCCACGTCTGGGCATACCCTTACCACTAAATGCAACAAGATGATGGACGGAAAGCTGAACATTGCAAACATTCTCCTCAGTCAAAGATCTGGGTTTAATCTATCGTTTTTTTGCTCACCACACCACCCGAGTTTGGACCCAGCCATTTGCAAACCAGTCTTGACCCTTCTTCGCAAGGGAACAGTCCAGCCCAAACTGCCAGGCCAGGTCCTCCCTGGACCTGAAACAAGGATCATGGGACCAGTTTTGGGGTATCACCCCTCATCAGCCAGACTAGCTGGAATCCAGTGGCACAGTGAGCAAGGGACCCACATCTGGGCATACCCTTACCACTAAATGCAACAAGATGATGGACGGAAAGCTGAACATTGCAAACATTCTCCTCAGTCAAAGATCTGGGTTTAATCTATCGTTTTTTTTCTCACCCCACCACCCAAGTTTGGACCCAGCCATTTGCAAACCAGTCTTGACCCTTCTTCGCAAGGGAACAGTCCAGCCCAAACAGCCAGGCCAGGTCCTCCCTGGACCTGAAACAAGGATCATGGGACCAGTTTTGGGGTATCACCCCTCATCAGCCAGACTAGCTGGAATCCAGTGGCACAGTGAGCAAGGGACCCACATCTGGGCATACCCTGGCCACTTAGGGTGACTTCAGCAACACAAAAGGATGATGGATAGGATGCTGAAACATTTCAAACAGTCACCCCCAGTCACAGATATGGGTTAAATGCATCATTCTTTTGCTCACCATGCCATTACAGTTTGGACCCAGCCATATGCTAATCAGTCTTGACCCTGCTCCCCATTGTTCAGCATTCCGTCCATCATCTGCTGTTTTTGCAAGAGAAATAGGGACAGCATCCTTAAAGACATGTTACTCGGTTCCACTTCAATAAATTCTTACCCCCATTGAAGGTCTAAACAGGTGATACTCAGTCAAATTTCCCAAGGAGGCAGTGCAGGAGCCCCTCAGCCGTCCATACATAAAAAATCTGTTCTCCAATATCAAGGAAGGCATGCTAGCGGACTTGAAAAACAAAATCAGAGACAAGAAGAAAGGGATAAATGAGAGGAGAGAGACCATAGGAAACTACCCTCTTTCTTGGCGTGGTTACCCCGATTTTCTGCCTGTTGTCAGTGTGTTTGACTGTGTTCACTGGGATCCTGTTTACCAGAACTCCAGTCATTATGTTCTCTGCCTTCTAACTTGGTATCTTGGATACTTTCACCCACATTTGGCATACTGGTGCCTCCATGTAAGTCCCTAGTATATGGTACCCATGTACCCAGGGCATTGGGGTACCAGGGGACCCTCATGGGCTGCAGCACGTATTATGCCACCCATGGGGAGCCCTTGCAAAATGTTCTGCAGGCCTGCCATTGCAGCCTGCGTGAAAAGGGTGCATGCACCCTTTTTCACTAAAGGTCACTGCACCAGGTCACTGTACGTCACCCCTATGGCAGGCCTTCCTAGCCCAATGGGCAGGGTGCATTTACCTGTGTGTGAGGACACACCTGCACTAGCAGAGGTGCCCCCACAAACTCCAGTACCATTTTCCTGGAATTCGTGAGTGCAGGGGTGCCATTTTAAGCGGGTACTGGACATGGGTCACTACCTGTGTCCAGCTACATAATTGTAACTCCAAACCTAGGCATGTTTGGTATCAAACATGTCAGAATCATACCCCAGTACTGTTGTCAGTATTGTAAGTATGATTCCATGCACTCTGGGGGCTCCTTGGAGGACCCCCAGCATTGCTCCTATCAGCCTTCTGGGGTTTTCCGGGCAGCCCAAGCTGCTGCCACCCCTCAGACAGGTTTCTGCCCTCCTGCTACTTGAACAGCTGAAGCCCAGGAAGGAAGAACCCTGGATTTCCTTTGGGAGAGGGGAGTAACCCTTTGGAAATAGGTGAAACGTGGCTTGGGAGGGGTAGCCTCCCCAAGCTACTGGTATGTTTTGAAGGGCAAATTTGGTGCCTTCCATGCATAAACCAGTCTACACCAGTTCAGGGACCCCCCAGTCCCTGCTCTGGCGTGAAACTGGACAACGGAAAGGTGAGTGACTACTCCCCTATCCATCACCATCCTAGGGGTGGTGCCCAGAGCTCCTCCAGAGGGTCCCTGGGTTCTGCCATCTTGAATCTAAGGTTGGCAGGGACCACTGTGAGCATCTGATTGGCCAGGTCAGGCAGATGACATCAGAGTCCCCTCCTGATAGGTGCTAACCTGGCTAGGTGACCAATCCCCCTTTCAGGGCTATTTAGGGTCTCTCTTTTGGGTGCGTCCTCAGTTTCGGCTTGCAAGATTCCAGCAGGACTCCTCAGCAACCTCTACTTCAACTTCTAGCCACTGGGACTGTGAGTGGTCCCTCCAGGAACCGACAATCTGCATCGATGACAAAGACTCTGCTTGCAACATTGTTTCCACGACTCCTTCCAGCTTCTGCCACACTTCCCCCACTATGCATCCTCTGAGGGTGGCAAGTCTTCAGTCTACATGAGAAGGATGAAGGAATCTCCCTTAGAGTGAAGGAGTCACTTCCCTGCATCCACAGGCACCAACTGCGGTGACGACCGGCTGCCTGTATCTCGTCTCATCCTGAGCTGCTTGGATCCTGCATCATGGGTGGTAGTTCAAAGTAGTCCTCTTGGTTTTCTCTGTCAGATGTCCATCTTTGCCGGAGGTAAGCCATTGCCTTCCTACGCAGGACAGTACCCACGTTCACCCCATATCTTGCAGCTCCCAAGGCTTGTTTGCATCTCCTCCAAGGGATCTTCAGGCTCTGTGTAGCACCAGCACTCCTTCCTGCGACGCACAGCCCTCTGCCTGCTTCTCCTGCAGTGTGGACTGGACCTTGCTGGTCCCCTGCCGCTCCACTTTTGGTTCACTGCGACTTCTGCCTTTGCCAAGGCTTGTTGGTGGCTTTTCCATGCCACTGACGACTGCAATCATCTATCCGACATGGAACATTGACTGCATCCTCCAGGAACTCTTCACCTGGTCCAGGGCTGCATTCCTGACCGTAGACCAACTCCTGCATCCAATGCTGGGTGGGTAGTAGATCCTACTCTTCAGTGACTTCTGGACTTGGTCCCTTCTTTCACTGGTCTTCCTCTCCTGGAACCCACTGCTGGTTTCTTGCAGTCTTGTGTTGCATTTTCTTCATTTTCTTTCTTTTGGGTGGTTTGGGGAAAATCTAGTAATTTCCTCCTTTGCTCCTAGTCGCTAGGGGTCACTGTGGTACTTACCTTTGGGGTTTACTAGTACCCCCACCTCCCCTCTACACATTCCACTTACCTAGGTGGGGGTCCTGTATTCGCATTCCATTTTTTTAGTATATGGGTTAAGCTCCTCTTAGGGTCACTATTGCCCATTTGCATTTGCACTGTTTTCTATCAGTTTCTATGCCTATTTTTGATAACTAGTGTACATATTTAGTGTGTTTACTTACCTCCAATTGAGGGTTGCCTAACTAGTGTTTTGGTACTGTGTTACTGTAATAAAGACCCTTTATTTTCGTAAGACAGAGGCCTAGATTTATACTAGCTTTGCGCTGAATTAGCGTAATTTTGTTAAACACTAATTCAGCGCAAACCTAACTCCATATTTATAATATAATTTGGCGCTAGACCCATCTAGCGTCAAAGTTATGGAGTCATTTTTTGCTAGAAGGAAACTACCTTGCATCAATGAGATGCAAGGTAGGCATTCCCGGGCAAAAATGACTCTATAGCCCAGGCGCCTTATTTATCCTCCCATGCAAAAATGGTGCATGAGAGGGAGGTGGGCCTAAATGATGGTGCTAAACTTGCTTAGAGCCATTTTTTATCACCGGGGTCAAGGCAGGCGTTAGGGGACCTGTGGGCCTATTTTCATTGTCTATTGGTGCCCTCCCCAGGACCCAGGGACAGCGTAGGATGGGGGACCCCATCCAAAGTAAGTATTTTGCATTATTTTTTTAAATGCCATTGGGGGCCTGAAATGGGCCCCCCTAGATGGCACTGGTGCAATGGCCATGCCCAGGGGACCCTTGTCGCCTGTGCTAGCCATTGGGGTGGTGGGCATGACTCCTGTCTTTTATAAGACAGGAGTCATGTGGTATGGTAGGTTTTGCGTCAAGAAATGATGCTGGGCTGGTTAGAGTCATCGTTTTTTACTCTAACCAGCCTAATGTCATTTTTTGATGCAAAACTCCCTTCTCCCATACCGCCACCCCCACCCCCACCCATCTAACATAATTTTCCTTGACGTTAGCACACCCTTTTATGCCGGATTGCACCATTCTATAAATAAGACCCCCGGCCAGTGTCTTGGAATTGCGCTAGCCGGCAGTAAACGTTTTCACTCAAAACTGCGTTACAGCAGTTTTGCGAGAAAAAGTATAAATATGGGCCTGATTGTTTTCTTTCATGTGTGTAAGTGCTGTGTGACTACAGTGGTATTGAATGAGCTTTGCATGTCTCCTAGATAAGCCTTGGCTGCTCACTCACAGCTATCTCTAGGGAGCCTGGCTTCTAGACACTGCCTAAACTAATAAGGTTTACCTGAACCTGGTATAAGGTGCAAGTACCTCAGGTACCCACCGAACACCAGGCCAACTTCCTACCGAGACTCTTCGATCTGGAGGAGCATAGAGATCGCAAGAGTTTATTAAGCAGTTTACAGTAAGCAAACAGATCATCATCCTCCAAGACAAGATAGATCACCTGAAAAATAGAACGTGCCACAAAAACATACAATTCTGAGGAGTGCCACTGTGCAGAGAAGGAAGAAACACAGAGCAGTATCTGGAAGGGCTTCTCAAACAACTACTGAATTTGTATTGCCCAGGAAATGTTGAACTGAACAGAACCCACAAACCCATACCTCATGGTCTCTAGGTCCACAGATAGCATCGGTACCAACTCAAGGAATGTATAATGGAGGCAGTCAGGAAGGTAGGGTATGTAACAAAATACAAATGTTGAACTAAGCCCTCCCTGCATGGCCCTCAAACATTTTCCCTTCACCCCTCCTTTTTTTGCTGAAATCGTTTTTGTTGGCCTTAGGACTCTGTGCACTTTACCACTGCTAACCAGTGCTAAATTACTTGTGCTGTCTCCCTTAAACAAGATAAAATTGGCTTATACTTGACTGGTATATTTAATTTACTTATGAGTTCCTTGTAAAGTGGTACACCATATACCCAGGGCCTAGAAATGAAATGCTGCTAGTGGGACTGCAGCACATATTGCGCCACCCACGTAAGTAGCCTCTTAAAACATGTCCCAGACCTGACTTTGCACCCTGAATGAAGTTTTAAACTGACAATTCGACTTGGCAATAAAATCCCCTTGCCAAGTCTTAAAATCCCCTTATGTCGCCATTGTCACTCCAAAGGTAGGCCTTAGGTAACCCATAGGGCATGGTGCATTGTAATGAAAATGTTGGACCTTTACTTTTAAGTTTTACATGTCCCGGTAGTGGAAAACTCCTAAATTTGTTTTTTACTACTATGAGGCCTACCTAACTTTTGATTGGGAACAGGTAAACATTTCATGTTTGGTGTTTGAGAAATTATAACTAAAATAGAAAGTTGCCTGCCTTAACCATTTGGTGCCAGCAGCCTGTTGCTGGGTCACATGACTGGGTGTAGTTTGCAGTTGAACTTTGTTTATTCCTCCCAGACAGCCACACAATGGAGGGATAACGTGTCCCTGGATGGGCCATCTAATGGCAGAATCGGAGGCAGAGCTGGGCACAGCCCCATTTACAACTGAATAGTCTGTACTCTGCCTTCATGCAAAGAACTTGTCACCCCTGCATTGTTCACGCAGCCATCTTGGAGCCAGGAGAGTCAGGGAACTTAAAGCACTTCAAAGGGAATTCTCTAGAATCTTCTCCTACTTCCAAGCAGTGACCCGTTATAAAAACAGGACCCTCAGATCCACTCTTCAGTTTACTTTCTGGACCGGCGGATGGACTTTCTGAGGTCTGTTTGCTGCTGTGACCTGCTGTGTTCTCCACAAGACTGCTTTGATGTACCTGGAAGGACTGCTTTGCTGCCTGCGGTCTGCCTTGAATCCTAAGAGGCCTGTCGTGCTGCTTGAGACCTGTTTCAACATTTGAAACCAGGATTATCAGAGTGACTCCAAGGGCTAGTTTCCTAGCCTCTTGATCACAACTTCAGGGACAGAAAAAGTTCGAACTTTTTCGAACTTGCACCTGGACCCAAGTGTGGTCCTCCAGCCATGGACCCTTTGTGGTGGTGCTAAAGGTGTCCAGAGAGCCAAAATCCAAAATTCAAGACTTAAAAGTGTTTTGGCTAAAACTGTTCTAAGAAGATCAGGACCAACCTGCTAGTCTATCCACCCAAGTTGCAGCGCCGGTAGGCCTGACTTTGCAGCAGGTCCCTCAGTGTTATTCTCCGCAGCAGCAAATCCTGTTCAGTGGTCCTCTGCCCAAGGGATATCCGTCTTGTTTTACTCTCATAAGCTGCAGACTCCTTCCTTGTCCCCCTAGAGATTTTCAGCTTCCAAAAAAGAGATAGAAGGTAGAAATCATCACCATGACTTTGCCAGTGGGTTTCCTCCTCTGACACTGCCTGCAGCCTTGCACCCTCAGAATGCAGACTGCCTGCTATGGTGGAAACATCATAATATGACAGAGGGGAGGCTGCCAGCTTAGAGATCGCCTCACCACCATCATCTTGGTGGTCCAACAGCCGGAAAGTTTGTAATCGGGCCCAAAGAGTGGATTTGGCCCAGTCGGTGCTTAGAATCAGACTTAGAAGATATTTTGAAGAAAATGGTCTGAGAGGTTAAACTTCAACTTGGCTTGGGCAGTGCAAGGTGCCCCATTGACAGCCCCAATATGCTTTTCATTGCCTGAATTACGGGCAGTGAAATGCGCAATGGGTGCTCTTGCACACCACAACGTTGTGGTGAGTTTTCTGCTAGGCCAGCAGGTGGAAACACTTCCACTGGGCCAGCAGGCAAAAACAAAGTCCTAATAGGGCGGCAAGCATACCACCAGCACCAATGGTATGTTGGCTGCAGCGGCTTCGGCAGTCTTTAAAAAAGGCCGCCAAAGCCGTAATGAGGGCCTACATGGCATAGTGAGCCTAGGACCCACCTCTTGGCATACCCGGTGCGCTTAGGGCGAGAAAAGCAAACAAACACAAATGATGGGCAGAATACTGAACAAATCAAACATTTACCCCCAGTCACAGATCTGGGTTTAACCCATCAATTATTTTGCTCACCATGCCACTCCACTTTGGACCCAGCCACATGTGAATCAGTCCAGCCTGAACTGCCAGGCCAGTTCCTCTCTGGACTGGAAACAAGCATCCTAGGACTGGTTTCAGGGTAACAGGGTCAAGACTGATTTACGTATGGCTGGGTCCAAACTGGAATGGCATGGGTAACAAAAGAACTATGGATTTAAGCCCAGATCACTGTACTGGGTGTGAAGGTTTGACATTGTTCAGCATTCCGTCCATCACTTGTTCTTTTTTTTGCAATTGTTGCCCTAAGTGGGAATGGTATGCCCAGACGTGGGTCCCGTGCTACCCATGCCATTGGATTCAAGCTAGCTTGGCTGAGGAGGGGTGATACCACGAAACCGGTCCCAGAATGCATGTTTCCAGTCCAGGAAAGACCTGGCTTGGCAGCTCGGGCTGGACTGTTCCCATTGGGAACAGGATAAAGACTGATTCGTATATGGCTGGGTGCAAACTGGAATTGCATAGGTAACAAAAAAACGATGGACTTAGGCCCAGATCACTTTAGTGGTGGTGAATGTTTGACATTGTTAAGCATTCCATCCATCACTTGTTCTTTTTTGCAATTACTGGTAATAGGTTATCCTGGGCAGAATGGGAGGGACGAGATGGGCACAGCTTACCTTACATTTAAATAGGCTGTGTCCTGTCCACACACACAGGGCTTAATGACCCTGTATTGTCACTCCAGCCAGCATGGAGCCAGGACGGGTGAGCAATGAATGCCCTTGTGCTTCAAAGCCACTGTCTAAATGCTTCTCCCACTTTTCAGCGTCAAGGCACCAGGGTATAAATACGGGACCTCAGACACCACCACTTAAGAATACTTATGGACGTATGAATAGACTGCCAGGAATAAGGACTGCTGTGCTTCTGAGGGACTACCACTCTGCATGACTCTTTTCTTGCTGTGCTGACTTGCTGCCTGTTGCCCTCTTGCCTGGGAGTGAGAAGGACTGGACCTGCATCTTTACAATCCAGAACCCAGAGTGACTCCAACCGCTAGTTGGCTGGCCTCCTGATCTGAAGTGTCAGGGACATAAAAAACTTCCAATTGGCCTGCTTCTGTACCTGGATTCAGCCATTTATGAGTCTACCCTGCAAGTAGTTCCACTCCAGTCTTGGGCCCTTGGAAGGGGACCTAAGGTGCTTCCTAGCTGGGGCGACCCATCTTCTTTGCTGAGCAGCACATCCTCAAGCAGAACTGACTGCTGCGTGAATTGGCCCCAGCACAAAAGACTCACATCACTGCCCCAACCTGCATCTTGGGTTTGACGTGTCACCTTCCGAACTGTGACAGCATGACGGTTCCTTGGAGAAGGTCATCAAATCCCTCATTGACAGCAGCCTCCACAATGATGCCAAAGCTCTGCATCACAGCTTCACTGCTCATAAGAACAGACACATGGCTAACGCCTTCGATGGTATCTTCAATGTTGACACAACAGGGTCACACACCACAGCCTCAGAACCAACGTATTGTATCAAGCGCATGACGCATCTTCGCCTTTGATCCATGCTACACTCTGCAAAAAGGATTTAAGGTACTGTGTTCAGCTGGCCTAACCGGGTCCCTGTAGCCAACCCACGTTTCATTGCGGTTGGCCTGAACTTGTGACTTTGTCCAGATCCAGCGCAAACAAATATCCACAGTTGGCGCTTCATGCTTTTAGACACTATTTCACTGTTTATGCTTTAAAAATTCATAACTCAAGTTCTGCTGATCAGATTTTTGTCAGTTTTCTCCTGTTTTATTTATTGTATTACGTTCTATTCTCCTAACCTGGAGGGATGGGATCCCTTCTATGTGGTGTTTTCACAGTTTTACTGTTTGAAGTTTTGCATAAATACTTTAGAAATTGCCTTTAAGTTAAGCCTCACTGCTCTGTGCCAAGTTAACAGAGTGTGAGCACAGGAAAATTTGGGGTTTTCTTGTGCCTTACCCTGACAGGTTGTTGCTTGACTAGGGCTCACACCCCAGTCAACTAATAACGCAATTTCTCACAAACACCAACTTAGCTGTTGCTTGGGCCATCAAATAGTGACCAACATGACAACCCAGCTAAGAATTCTTTCTCTTACAGATCATCACTCTTCCGGTACTGATGGTTACTTTCTCTGCTCTACAAAATGATATAGAGGAGATCATTATGGCAAGAGGCACACACAGCATTGCTCAAATATTACCAGGTAGCACAGCCCCACTACATGGTGGAATGAGAGAGAAGGAGCCCAAAAAACTTTCAACGTTGTCGGCTGGGAATCAGGCCCATTCCATTACAATAGAGGACTTCTTGAATGAAGAAAGGATTAAAAGCTTTGCAAACCTAAAGTCAGAATTTCAAAGGGTAAACGGTTCTATTATTTGCAATTATGACACTGGGTTCTGTAACAAGAGATGAGATGAGAGGTAGCCACCCAAAATATTAGCTCTTTCAAGAAATGGCTGATTTTGAGGAATGATGACAGACGTTTAGGGGCATATTTTTGAGAACTGATGCATCGTTGCGGCAACGCAGTGATGCGTCAGAAAAAGTTATGCTCTGAGACGACACTTTGGCATGGATGTTTTGTATTTATGGTATGGTGCACCATGTTGTAAGGTACCAGGGTGCCTCAAAAATGTTGACGCAACTGTGAGAAAGATGGCGCAAAGTGTCAGAACTCATCTGCCCTCAATGTGATGCAAAGCTGATTTGCGGGCCGTAAATACATTTTTACGTGCCCCTAATTATATTTGCTTCACATAGGAGTGTGCCATGCAGCAGAAAGCCTCAAAACGTGATGCATTACAAACAAAAAAAGTTTTGCGATTCATCTAAAGCAAGAACTGGAGGGAGCAGCAAGCATAATCAGTGAGGGCAACAACTTCAGCACCAGCCAAGATGTCCACACAGAAGTCCAGGTGAAGGTGAAGAGCAATTTCAGTGAGAAAGACAACCAAATATTAATAAATCAGCTGACAAAAAATGAACACCTGCAAATTGCCATTAGAGAAGAAGGAAGCCATTTGGCAGTCTATAGTGGATAAGATTAACAGTGTAGGCCAAAAAAAAAAGACAGTACCAAAGTGGAGCAGCGCTGGCATGACTATAAGCACAGGACCAAAGAGAAACTGACCAAGAACATGAGGGCAGCTATGTGGACCAGAGGAGGACCTGAGGACCAAAGTGAGATGGACACCTTGAAGGAGCAGGTGGTGTCAGTCATCCCAAAAGAGTTGGTGTCAGGAGGAGAAGGACAGGACAGTGCTGTGGTTAAGGTCCAGGAAGATCTACAGGGTAAGTGTCAATAAGGGACAATATGGTTAAAAGTGTCATTCAATGCAGTGCAGCAAGACACTTTACTGTGCTGCACTGTGCTGTGTGCAAGAGAAAGGGCAGGAATGCTCACACGTTAACTCATACGCCACAAAATTATAATTTTTTTGCAGAGTGACAATTTGTTAAGCCCGGTTCAGTCCTGCCAAGTCTGTCAGATCTGTGTGTGATGTGCTGCCTCAGTCCAGGTTGTCATGTGAATACTGTAACTTGATAACATGAGTGACCATAACTATAAGTCCCATAATACAAAGCAAAAAACCTGGACTGGAGCAGCATATCATACATGGACTTCGGAAACCTGCCCAATCTGACTGTGACAATGCAGACCCCCTTGCACCATGAGGCAAGTGTGCTTGTTTTGGAGTTATGTAGCCAAACATGGAGTGTGAAGTAATGGAATGGAAGGTGGTTGCCGGAGAATTATCTTCTCACCCGAGAAGGATTGAGGTGCTGAGTATGTGAAGGATCTCCAAATAGGATCATGTGAAGAGCCACATGAACAGTCACTAGCATGAAACCAAATTGCATGCAGCTGCCCTGATGTGCTGGGTGAGATTTCACAGGTGTTGCTTGCCATGTTAGAGATCACACTTCCTCCTGTCTTGTACAAATGAATATTGGGGGTTGAGGGTGAATGAATGTGATGCACGCCAGAGGTCAATGAGTGTTTGTTGGAGGCCTAGATGGTGTGTGAGTTTGGTAGACCCCTGATAGTGTAGTGGCATGTAAGTGTGTTGAGCACATTGAACTGGCAGTGTGTCTGAATATGGAGCCATTGAATAACAACGAGGTGAGGAGTGATCTGTGTGCTGCAAGGTAGTCTGAGTGACAGTCATGCACTGCTGTGTTTGATAGTTTCACACTTGCGTAGCAGCTGTGAAGGGTTGCTGCTGAAGACAGCATTGGTGTACTACATTCTACATGTGATGTGGGCCTGGGTGATGGTGTAGCAGGAGTCATGAGGGAGCCATTAGAAGAAATGTCTGACTATGTATGCTACATATGTTAAAGCAACAGGATGTGAAACGGGGAATTGTGAAGTAACAGGATGAGCTACGTGTCCAGAATGATGGACAGGCTTTGGGGATGGTTGGTGGGTGAGGTGTTTGGGCCTAGTCGTGTGGGCAACCAGCTTAGGTATGTTACAGAATATCACCACTGCTACCTTGTGAGGTTCAGCATGAGCCATAGATCTCACCTACATGTAGCATGTTGCTTCAATTGCATATTGTTACAAATGTTGGTGATGTTGGTGTCTCCTCAGAGTCAATATATGACTTAGGTGTCATCAGTGTGTGACAGTAAGTTGAGTCCCTGAGTCTGAATGATGATTGTCAGAAGAATCATGTTCAGGTACAAGTGAGTAGGGCTGAGTGAAGTGATCTTTGCTACTCTGCAGATGAGCAACTTGGCTAATGAGAGAATGGATCTAGTTTCAGTGGTTGCACATTTCCAAGTGTGACAGTGCCTATCCCCTTCAGAGATGGTTAACAATGCCTACTGTTCTGTACTGGGGAGATGACTGTGTGTGCTAGAAAACTGCAGGATTCAACACAAATAAGTAAACTATGGTAGGTATAGACCCTAACCCATTCCTGCAGTGTAGCAAGGTTGGTTGCTGTGTACAGTTGTATGGATGTGTGTCAAACAAGACCCTTCAGCCCAAATTGCATACAATATGTTTGTTATAAAATCCTGCCCCTCATGGGCGATGACACCTTCCAACAACTCCTGGAATCCATAGAATCTTCTTCTCCAGTCACGGCAGGGTATGACAGCATTGCAGGGTCTCCAGAGGAACCGCCACCCATAGGATATGCCCCATCAGCCAGTCCAAGCCCAGCTTCAGATTTTGACAACCACTAAGTTGTTTTCCAATGGGGAGTGGTAGGAGTCCAGCAGCGAATGGTTGATGAGGTGCGGGGGGATGGAGACCATAGGTTCCTCAGTACTAATAAGGATACATCCGAGGCAATTAAAGGCACCTACTCTTGCCTCCATACTATGGCGAGTCCCTAACTCACATTGCTACAGTCACAAGGCAAAGACAAGAACAACAGGCCTCAACATCTGACATCAGCAAGCTTGCCACCTAGCTGGCACCATCATTGCAATCATGGGAACTATGGAGTGCAAGTTGGACTCCCACATAACAACAATGGATGTCCTCCATAGCGATGTTCTTGAAATGTTGAGAAGCCATTGGAATCTTGCCAGTGCTGTGCTGCCTTCCTTGCTGGCAGAGACAAATGCTGGTAGGGACAGGTGAACTGCATCTTCTGCCCCTGATGTTTTTTTTGCCTCAGATGAGTCCCTCAAAAACACCACCAACTGCAGGGCAGGCACAAGATGTGAAGATGTGGACTTTCCCTGTTTTTTCTGTCGTCAAACTGCCAGGAACATTTGTGTGTGCCCCCTTGCCAGTTTCCCAATGGTCCTGTGTCTATCATCATGCCACTTTCTTTGTCACCCAGTACTGTACTTTTATGTTTGTACACCTGTTAATCCTATCCATTTGTGGACTGTTAAAGAAGCCTCCCTTCCCTAATAGCAATTTGTACATCCTTACAGAAATTCTCCTCACCTGTACATGTCTCCTGACATTCCTCTCAAATAGACTCTGTCTGGACATCCTTTGCTCACAATCAATGTTGGTGTTGTTGCCCCAAACATTGCAAAAATGCTCATGCTGACCCATCCACATTTATAAATGAATTCCAAGTGTTGTAAGTCTGTTGCAGAAAGGACTACTTATAAAATGGAGAATTTGTATTAATAGAATCCACTTCTTAGCATCTCAAGGAGAGTGAGCTAAAGTCACTATCACCTGCTATCTTTGAATATGCACCAACAACAATTACATTCACTGTGATGACATGCTGAATGCGATGTCCCCCAATGAACATCACGGTGTGACAATAAGCTTCAGTTACTTGACTAACACACAGTGAAAAGTTCTTACTAAACACACAAATGCCTAACTGTTACAAATGAGGTCTGTGAGGCTTGTGAGCCAATAACTCTCTTCCACTCATCCACATATATCTAGCTCAGTGAACATGACAACATGATCAAACACATATGATAGCCTCAATGTTCACACTGAAGAGATCCTAAAGTATGTAAATTATAACTGTTCCACTGATAATAGGCGGATACTGATGCCCAGACTCCTTCTTAAGTTGCATCATACCTGTGGCACACAATGATGTACAAGGGCAGGCCAATACCTTGGTTGACTATATGCCAGAAATGCAAGGGATTATTTTTCTGTGTCAACTAATAAATGGTGTATACAGCTACAATAGGATACGTAGGGTAAATGTGTTCCTCTGCCCCTAAGAGGCGTCACATGTTTTGAGTATGAGTGTAACCATACAACACCTAATGTACAATGTACACATATTACTTCATAGGAGCCAGAGCAAAGAATTAGGAACAAAGCAACACCTTCACAGGGGAGGAGGACATGGGAGACTTAGGGTTTGAAACTTTGCAAGTAGTAAAACAAAGTGACATGCACTAAGTGCCACACTCAGCAAGTAGTCAATGCCAAAGATGATGGAGGTTCTTCAGGCAGTTGTGGACACATTCATGGTTTGTAACCAGCCAACAATAATGGCCCACTTGCACAATGGTGCAAGGGTGTGTGCTGTAGTGACAGGCACTAGTGTGTGTTCCAGCATAGCAAGGAATTTGTAATATGTAGTGAAAATCATATCCCAACTATACCTACTCTATCACTTTCACGCAGAGTGGAACAGTAGTATGCTACCTGTGTTATGCTGTGACTAACATTTCCAAAATGGGCCCACTTATAGTGCCTAAAGTGGGAAAATGTGCCACACTTTACTCCATAGGCAACTGACAAAGCTAAATTGACCTACACAGACTGCAGGGCAATAGCTACATCATGTACTCAACTTACTCCATGCTACCAATTCATAATTATGAAATGATGACAAAGTACTGAAAGTTTCAAGAATTTTAATCTATATAAACTATCTAACCTACCTACTTCTACTGAGCCTAAACTAACTAAACTTAACACTACTTTACACTATCTTAACTACTCTTACGCTAACTACACCTACCTAGCCTGCCCTAGCTAACCTTAACTCTAGCTTATCTATCCTAATTTATCTAAAACTATCTTCCCTACTATACACAAATGACAAGTTACACATCAGCTGCCTCCGACATTAATACATATAGACCAGCACAATACATACAACAGTCACATCCTAAACATACACTAGGGTGGGGGAGCGGCTATTCATGTAATCCTAAACAAAGATATTTTTTGGTCTTTTTTATATTTTGGGTTTTGTTTTATAGCACACGCTAAACATCCCCCCCCCACCCACTTACAAACCTAATGCTACAAAATACACTTAAAACCTACCTACTACCTAATAAAATCTGTAAAAAACTCCCATTAAACTATAGTATACCTATGGTAAATCCTAAATAACACTATGCCTATATTAATAAAATTGTAAAAAACAACAGGTAAACAACAAGGAAAGGGGGTTGTCTAAGTTTCAGTTTTGCACATTGATGCACTCCAGGCTGTCTTGCAAATTCGCCATTATGGCGTACAGGCTTGCCTTTTCATCTTCGTTGCCATGCATCCCGATTTTTAACTCCTGTGAGCCCTTCATCACCTGGGCCTTGAACACTTGCAGGTGTTGTGAGCATGGGTCAAGTGACTGGCAAATGAAAGCCAGTAGATGAGTCTGGAATGGACTTTGTAGTGTCCACCTGCATTTGGGCTTCCTCCAATTGTGTGGGCCACGGATAGTTCTGTGTGTGCCCGCCTTCCTGCACATCAGGTACCCGTTGACTTGGGCTTTTCATAAAGCACCTCCATCTTCTGGTAAGTTGTGGCTACATGTCTGGTGTGGTGGTAGCACTCTAGAGTGCAATGAGTGGTGTTTTGCTTCCTCAGTTGTCATGTTAACTAGGGAGGTAAAGGAAGAACTTATCACCTCCAGTTGGAAATGTACTTGATGTCTGGAAGACTAAGCTTACATTGTCATACAATTACATGGGGCAGCTTAAACCAACTCCATAAGGGATATGGACAATATACCTTCTGTACAAATACAAGCCCTACTCAAATAAGGCAAACTGACTCAGGTGCTGGCAGTGTAAGTATGCAATACTGAAATTTAGTCTCACAATTTTTCACTATCATAGCATTCATGACAGTGAGTCGCAATCATGATGATGTGTCCATTGGGAACAGGAGAGACACATCGTCCCGATAGGGACACTTTAGTGTTGTAATTGCATCATGCAAGTGGGTATGTCATTCGCTGATTAACATATGTGAAATGTGATAAGTTAAGCACAGGTAGTGTGCTTCTACATTGCATTGCTCATCAGGAGTAACACAAGGCAACAGACAGTGCTGTCTTGTTTTACTCAGTGCCAAGTGGCCAATACATAGATGGAGGGTGGTTGGCTACCTCCTGTAAGTCATAACTGTAGTGCACCTCAACAATTTAGCCTCAGGCAAATACCAGGAAATCAAACAAATAGCTTCTGGTATACAGTTGTAGCAATACCTTGGTGACCTTAACATTTTCAAATGTCTGTACACACATTCTCCCAAGGCTGCTTTCCTCCCTGCACATTCTAAATTTGGCAAAGCATCTCAGAAGTGTGTGTGTGCTTGCTGGAGTACCCACCTGAACAAGAACTATGTTGGTTGATGATGCAGAGAACCTTGCATCATGAGGCAAGTGTGACAGCATTGTTGCAAGCCAGTATAAGTTACCCCACCAGTAGGTGAGCAGTGTAATGGGCTGTATGCTGCTGACACAGTGCATCTCTGCATGTGGCCTTTTACGCAGCCCAGCAACGTTGCTACGTACCTTGCATTGGATGAATGCCTAAGAGAAATGGGATATAGGGTATATAACTCAATGGGTTTGGCTGATCAATGCAAATCCATGTACAAACCAGTGACCTTTGTCCAATGTGGTCCAAATTATTCTGTTTGCACTTCTATGAGAATCCTGGCATTCTATTATGACCTGGCAGGACATATGACCAGAACCCTGCCATCTGGACATCTACCCTCAGAACGTGCATCAGTCAGGCAGTGTGGTAACCATGGTAATTTAGAGATGCAGGCCTACATCCTTCCAGCCTCGAGGACATCTGTGTTAATGTTCTGTGTCACTCTATTTCACATAAGAATGACACAGACTACTCTGAGGGATGCTCAAGTACCCCTGAGGCCGGATTACAGCAACCATACCTCAGGTGAAGTGAAGTAAATGATGGGATAAAAATACAACTGATAATGTACTCACACCCTTACAGACACACATGTCATATGTCATCTGTCATGACTCAAATGCATGATTAAGAACAACTTTGGCCTATCACAACAATTTCTGGAGCATATATCATAGGAATATTGGTTTGATTGTGATGGCTAGCCTTCTGACAGGGGCAAACAAGATTTAACAAATTGGATTTTGATTTTACACACAGATACACGAACAGGTATGTGTCACCTGACATTTTAAGTGTTGATCAGCATGAATGTCTGACCACACCTATAGTCATCCATGCGGTACTTATGTTGTAGGATAGGTTAAACGTATGCAGTATGTATAAGCATTCTATGATACAAAATGAAGCAATATAAGTTGCATTTGGACACACAATTACTCAAAATGAGATATCATGAGACGGTAATGTTTATAATTGATAACACTGTCTGGGTAATGTGTTACACCTCATCATCACCAATGCAATACTCAAATATGGACATAGGCAACCAGGCTGTGTCCAGGAAAGCTTAGCCTAGCTCATTCTACTTTGCTGCAACATCTGTTGAAACATTGTGTGTAATGTTTGTGCCATGTGTTGGATGTCAGATTTAGATTGTGTTGACCATCTGCTGATTCAGCACAAGATGATTGGACAATGACGTAAGCATTAAAACAGTAGTTGAGCAAATATCACTACAGCTGGTAAAGATGAATGTCACCTATGTACCGGCATACAGTGGCCCTACATGCACATAGACATACATTCTTGTCCAGTTAACATTATTCTGTATACAAGTTCAGTTGTGTTTGTACACTGAGTGTAATTTGGTGGCAAGTGCTAGATACATCACCAAACACATTACAATGTTATGACTATCATGGATCACACACAAACCTTACCAAGCTACAACCATGTACTTATTACACTTACCGGTAGCATTGGGATTCTGGAATGTGTCAACTTCAGCCCTGGTGTAGGAGGCAGATCCACCTACAAGAGATTGATTAGAATATTGCTTTGTAAATAGTGCAAATACACAGTCTTAGTTCCATTAACAGTACCATAACATCCCAGTGATTTGGGAGATTCAACACACTGGACACACACACACATATATATATATATACATATATATATATATAGTCTGAATAGGGGATGCAGCTAGTCACCTGGAATTGTAGAGGTGGCTGGATGTTGAGGCTCAGAGATATCTAACATCACATTGCTGAAGCATGCCTCATGCATGTGATGTTATGTGTACTCATGGGCAGCCAAATCTCAGGCCCCCTTGCGGCATACAGGGGGAAACTATTGGCCCTAGGCAGACCAAAGTAGTGCTGTGATAAAATAAAGGACAGGTTTACACCATATGTAACATTGTAAGGACCATATCAGACTATTCATGGCACAGGTGCACAGAGTGCTGACCAGCGCAAAGCATGCCCCCTTGTAACATAGTGCAGGGGTTCATTCCATGAAAAGGTTACCTTCCTGAACAAATACACTTGCCAGAGGCATTTTTATCTGTCTGCATGTGCTGAACAATGCAGCATACATAAAAACGTTCATTTGAGAGGAGTTTGAACATTACAATCCTCTTTCACATCAGCTGTGCAGGGTTAGAAAATGTCTGGATCATGCCCTGCACAAGCACGTATGTGAAATCAGGTAATCTTTCCCAAGAGATGCATGTTAAATCCAAAAAAACACTCACAACCCATTGAACACCCCTGTGGGGCAGGGTATGGCAATTACATAGCATTGCATTGGATTATTGTAACCAGCACAATAAATGATCTACCCTTTACATGTTTACACTGTTTTAAATGTAATAGTAATAATATAACTACATGTAGATAGTGCATACATACATACCGACAGGGCCACCAATATCCACTCTGATGTGGTCCACCAGATCCCCCTCTTGGGACCACACATCAGCCCAGCCGTTTCAGCTAGTGGATGGTGTGCTGTGTTCCAAACACCTTCAACATGTGCCAATGCACCCTCTCCCAGCTATCTTTGGCAGGGTACCCCGGGCAGACCCTACCCCTGATGACAGCATGTTTGGTAGGTTATGGGTCAGGAGCCGTAGGAGGCTCCACAATGCATTCTCTGACAAGTTCTTGGCCCTACGCCTTTTCCAACATGGTCAATGCAGCAATGCTAACTATAGCCAGACGCACCCCTTAACCTAAACCCTACCCCTAAAATATTAAACCCCTAAATTGACAGACACCCTACAAAACAATGACAAAACAGATCCAATTAACAACAAAAAGAAACAAAGGGTACAAAGATTTCACAAGACAAACCAGAAACCAACAATATCAATACTCAGCACAAAACACCATCCACTCTCCGAAAACACCTCCCATACCCACCACAGACTAAAAGAAAGTGAAAGTAACTTTCACACTTCCTAGTATGCAGCCTGCCACACACATTGCATCATTTCCTGGGAGTCTCCAGCCCATCTCCAACATTTTGTTGCTTTTTATAATGCATCACTGCTCAAATTGCAATAAGGTGATAAATGCACAAGGCCTTTGCACTTCTGCATTCAGTTCCATGCATTGGCCTCGATCCATGCCTTCTTACCAGTGCAAGTCGTGCAATGCACCACGCAACAGGGGTGATGCTCGGAAAGTGACCCACACAACTGGTATGATGTTTAGCATCAACTGTAGAGGTTTGTGCAATGCTGGATCACACACCTTGGGCCCACTTACATTGGAGCGGTACTAGCATGGCACTATTTGGCACATCTGTGTGACAGAGGGCAGTGTCCAGGTGGTGAATCTGGGTGGTTGTAAGTCTTTCATATCCCTGTTACTTCATAACAGATAGCCCGGCACATGGGCCGTAGAGTCAGTTTGGGTTTAAGGAATGCATGTGAATTTCTCTTCAACCAGCCAGGGGAAAAGCACACAGCATGGCAGCTGAGCAAGGCAGGAATCATGAGCTGTATGATCACACATCAGTTGTCACAGCTGATACCATGGTACACACCTGATGTCCCATATGTGAATAATACTCCCGGGACATATGACCCTCTCTATTGTATTTCCTATTCTACCCAATCTCTTTACTCATGTAATGTGTCAGGAATCCTTCCATGTGATGTGTCACAGATGCAGCACACACTTAGGGAAGCACAGAGACAGGCTGGCTCACCATATTACAGTGCATGTGCCACCCAACTTGCAGATTTACTGGACTTTCTTAATCCATCTGGTGTAAATCCAATATTGAACATGTGTTTCTCAGGCAGCCATGTCTTACACACAGTTAGGCAAGGTCCTCCATGTAATGTGGTGGCAAAGACACTTCAGCACTCAGGGCTATATGTATGGCCCAATTTGTGTGAGACTTGCACCATGGTACATGCCCAACACAATCTATTCTGATATTTGTTGAGCCACCAAAGGCCACCTTGCATAGCCCTGAAAAGTGTCCTTAATCTTGAGTGACAAAATGCATTGGAAATCACTGTATTGCATTACTCTGCACCAGAGAGAGGTTCCATGACCGTAGCCTGAGGGTACCTATTCAAATCGCATGGTTTTAGATGCATTCCCAGACTTACCAAACCAGATTAACCTGGAAATGCACCAGAAATTACAACCTTTCCCAGAAGTGGCATTATAATAAATTAGACCTTTAAATCTCCTTGTTACTTCATCTTTCAGTGTGTGCTGCATTCTGTCAATCTAGGTTCTCCCTGGACCGGAAACAAGCATCCTAGGACCGTTTCAGGATATCACCCCTTATCAGCCTGGCTAGCTTGAATCCAGTGGCATAGAAAGCGAGGGACTCATGTCTGGGTAAACCCTTTGTCACTTAGAGCAAACATAGCAAACATAACAAGATGATGCTGGAGAGCTGAAACTTTTCCAAACACCCACCCCTAATCAAGAGATCTGGGTTAAATACATTGTCCACACACTACCAGCACAGAAACATCATTCAGCATGTGCACACTGTTCCACATTTGAAACTATATGTTGTGTATGCCTTGAATAGGCACATGCATTCTGCACATGGTTTTAAAATGCACACATATTTTGATCAACATGATGTTGGGTAGGGGTGAGTGTAACATACAGCAACAGACCTTTTGATGAGGTGAGTGAACCAGTAGGCCTTACTGCAGTGAACCAGGATCACATGGTCATGTTCCCTACAACTGTTCAATAAACATCATACTGCCAACCTTACTTTAGCTCTGTCTCACTCCTGTCAAAGGCAGTATCAGTACATCTACTCTGAGGGCATGTCTTTGTGTGGCCCTCCTCGTCCAAAAAGACTGCAATCCATGACACAGGCCAATGTAATGGCATACACTCAAATGCCATTTCCCTTTTGAGATGATACAAGATTTGTGATCCCCTCAACTATGCACTTGTGCACTCGGGGCAGGAGTAAACTACTATTACCATGCAGAGGTAAGTTCATATCCAAAATCCTTCACTACACTATGTTCAATGAGATAGTATATGTACACATACATTTGTCTGTGACTTTTGTCATGAACACTTCACACTTTTGCTGTCTCTGTATTCTTTAGATGTTTGCAAGAACGTCTTCATTGTCTTACTTCCCTGGGCAATGTCACACATCGCAAGGTCATCTGTTCATAGTGTAGTTTTACAGGACTATGAGCCTCATCGCATTGCTGTGCAATGCATGGAAAATTTGTATGTTGTCAATTCTGGCCTGATGTTGTATATATGACAATCTGGCCAGGAACTCAGGCCCTCATTATGAGTGTGGCGGTCTTCAGATTGCCAGAATCACAGTGGCAGCCCCACCAACGACGGGCCGGCGGTGTGGACTGCCAAATTACGAGTGTGGTGGTTTTGCCTGTGCCAAACTGCCACTTTCCCGTGGTTACCGCCAGGGTGGTAGGACTGGCGGGCCGGCGATAAGCATCTCCGACCCAGCGGTCCACCCAATACCGCTGGTGGTATCACAAGTCCCCTTTCCGACATGAAATCCCTGGCAGAATTAGCATTTATGTTGCCTGTAGATGACTCCCCCACCCCCCTCTACCCAAGAGCCCCCAACCTCCACTTCCCTTAAAACATTCCCATCCCCCCGCTCCCAGTAGTGGCCTCCTCACCCCTGCATACACTTATTCACTCCCCACCCATGGTACTTACCCTCCACCCCCTGAATACACGCACGCACCCACATGCACCCACAGACACAGACACCCTGACACTCACTCACTCACACTCACAACACCCTTACACTCACACGCACACAAGCACACGCAACCCCCCCAAATCCATACACATATACAACACCCCCACACATACACGCACTCACTACATTCACCCCCATTGACACGCATTCACACTCCATTCCCCCACCCCTTCCTTTTCTCAACATATATACATACACAACCCCCACCCCTGTCTACATGCATGCACACATGCACCCCGACACAGCATTCACATTCACCACATTTACACAAGGACGCACGCACGCACAAACACTCCTCCTCCCTCCCCCCCATTCATGACACGCATACACACACTCACACACATCCATTTCTCACACCCCACCCTCTACCCTGGCTGGGCGGGGCCAGCGGTGGAACTGCCTCTGTGCCTCCGACTGCCAGCACGACTACTGGAGGCTTTCCACCCAAATTATGGCAGGAATCCTTCTGTACTAAAATGGTGGTCAGAAGACCGCCAGCACTGGCGGTCTTCTGGCGCTGGCGCTCGTGGCTTCGGCCTCTTCGGAAAAGACCACCTAATTCATAATGAGGGCCTGAGTAATCTGTAGTGTTTTGAGGATCTCCATACATGCATGTACGCCTTCTTTACAAATTACATTTTCACATGTACACATGATACTAGGCCTTTGTCTATGACAACGGTCACTCATGATCTGTGATAGTATCTGCAACAATATTTGTTCCTACAAAGTTCTGCTATTCTGTGTGCTACCACATTAGTAAGATACACTACAATGAGTGTTTTCTCTCAGGAATGGAAATATTGGGTGATTTCTGTTCCAACACTCATTGAGTACTTTTAGACTTGACAGCCTCAGGGTGGTCATCTCCCAACTTTTTGCCTGCCTCCCCCAATTGTCTGGCACTGTTTTTGCTGGTTTCCTACCCAATTGACATATTTAATTTACCTGTATGTCCCTAGTAAAATGCACTACATGCGCCCAGGGCCTGTGAAGGAAATGCTACTAGAGAGCCTGCAGCACTGATTGTGCCACCCACAGAAGTAGCCCCTTAAGCATGTCTCAGGCCTGCCATTGCAAGGCCTGCCATTGCAAGGCCTGTGTGTGCACTTTCACTGCCATTTTGATTTGGCATTTAAAACTACTTGCCAAGCCTTAAACTCCCCTTTTTCATCATATACGTCACCCCTGAGGTAGGCCCTAGTTAACACATAGGGCAGGGTGTCATGTAAGTAAAAGGAAGGACATGGACTTATGTGTTTTACATGTCCTGGTAGTGGAAAACTCAAAACATTGTTTTCCACTACTGTGAGGCCTGCTCCTCTCATAGAGTAACATTAAAACTGCCCTCATATACTTTTAAGTGGTAGATTCTGGTCTGGAAGGAGTAGCCCTGTCATGTTTAGTATGACCAGAATGGTAATAGAAAATCCTGCTTACTGGTGAAGTTGGATTTAATATTACTATTTTAGAAATTCTACTTTTAGAAAGTAGATATTTCTCTGCACTTCCTGCTATCTGTGCCTTGCAGCCTGTCTCCAATCCACATCTAGTCTGGTTGATAGCTCCCCTTGTGCATTCCACCCAGACAGCCATAAACACAGGTCACTCAGTCACATCTGCATAGTGAATGGGTCTCCCTGGGTAGGAAAGGTGGAGGCGGTCTCTCTTATATTTCAAAGGCCAGTGGCCTGCCCTCGCACAAAGGACTGATAACCACAGACAGACACACACACACACACAGATCCTGGCAGAGAGGACTGGGCTGAAAGGGGAACGTGTGCACTTCGAAACCTCTCTTTGAAGTTCCCCCCACTTTGAGGGCATTTTTGGGTATATAAACTGGGTCCCTGACCCCACCAAACCAGACACTTCTGGATCTACATCTGAACTCTGTTAGATGAACTGCCTGGCTGCCCAAAGGACTTATCTGGATTGCTTTGCTGAGAAGGACTGCTGCCCTGCTTGCTGCTCTAGTGCCTGCTGGTCTCTGACTGTCCTGGAGGGACTCTGCCTTCCCCCAAAAGTGCTCTCCAGGGGCCTGGATTGTGCTTGCCCCCTGTTCTGAAGTCTGAGGATCAGCAAAGACTTCATCTACTAGCTTTTAGCTATTTCTCTGACTTCAGCAACACCAGTAACGTCTTCAGCAATGCCAGCACCAACACCGCAGCATGCTCCGACCCTGTGGATCTCGCTGCATGCACCCACCATGGCCTGCAATGCAAGTGAGACGTTGACGCTCCTCAATGCTGTTGTGACACTGTAAGGAAATGCCTCCTTGGCATGGTTACCCCCTGACTTTTTGCATTTGCTGATGCCAAGTTATGATTTGAAAGTGTGCTGGGACTTTGCTAACCAGGCCCCAGCACCAGTGTTCTTTCCCTAAACTGTACCTTTGTCCCCACAATTGGCACAACCCTGGCACCCAGGTTAGTCCCTTGTAATTGGTACCCCTGGTACCAAAGGCCCTGATGCCAGGGAAGGTCTCTAAGGGCTGCAGCATGTCTTATGCCACCCTGGGGACCCCTCACTCAGCACATACACACTGCTTGCCAGCTTGTGTGTGCTGGTGGGGAGAAAATGACTAAGTCAACATGGCACTCCCCTCAGAATGCCATGCCAACCTCACACTGCCTATGGCACAGATAAGTCACCCCTCTAGCAGGCCTTACAGCCCTAAGGCAGGGTGCACTATACCACAGGTGAGGGTATAGGTGCGTGAGCACTATGCCCCTACAGTGTCTAAGCAAAACCTTAGACATTGTAAGTGCAGGGTAGCCATAAGAGTATATGGTCTGGGAGTCTGTCAAATACAAACTCCACAGCACCATAATGGCTACACTGAAAACTGTGAAGTTTAGTATCAAACTTCTCAGCACAATAAATGCACACTGATGCCAGTGTGCACTTTATTGTAAAAATACACCCAGAGGGCATCTTAGAGATGACCCCTGAAAACATACCCGACTCCAGTGTGGGCCGACTAGTTTTTGCCAGCCTGCCACACACCAGACATGTTGCTGGCCACATGGGCAGAGTGCCTTTGTCACTCTGTGGCCAGGAACTAAGCCTGTACTGGGTGGAGGTGCTTCCCACCTCCCCCTACAGGAACTGTAACACCTGGCAGTGAGCCTCAAAGGCTCACCCCCTTTGTTACAGCGCCACAGGGCATCCCAGCTAGTGGAGATGCCCACCCCTACGGCCATTGCCCCCATTTTTGGCGGCAAGGCTGGAGGAGATAATGAGAAAAACAACGAGGAGTCACTCCCCAGTCAGGACAGCCCCTAAGGTGTCCTGAGCTGAGGTGACTCTTACTTTTAGAAATCCTCCATCTTGCAGATGGAGGATTCCCTCAGTAGGATTAGGAATGTGCCCCCCTCCCCACAGGGAGGAGGCACAAAGAGGGTGTAGCCACCCTCAGGGCCAGTAGCCATGTGCTACTGCCCTCCCAGACCTAAACACACCCCTAAATTGAGTATTTAGGGGCTCCCAGAACTGAGGAAGATAGATTCCTGCAACCTAAAGAAGAAGAAGAACTGCTGACCTGAAGCCCTGCAGTGAAGACGGAGACGACAACTGATTTGGCCCCAGCCCCACCGGCCTGTCTCCCTACTTCAAAGAAAACTGCAACAGCGACGCATCCCACAGGGTCCAGCAACCTCTGAAGCCTCAGAGGACTACCCTGCATATAAAGGATCAAGAAACTCCAGAGAACAGCAGCCCTGTTCAAGAAACTGCAACTTTTGCAACAAAGAAGCAACTTTTAAAGACCACACGTTTCCCGCCAGAAGCGTGAGACTTTCCACTCTGCACCCGACGCCCCCGGTTCGACCTGCAGAAAACTAACTCTACAGGGAGGACTCCCCGGCGACTGGGAGCCCGTGAGTAGGCAGAGTTGACCCCCCTGAGCCCACACAGCGACGCCGGCAGAGGAAATCCAGAGGCTCCCCCTGACCGCGACTGCCTGCTTCAAGGAACCCGATGCCTGGAAACCACACACTGCACCCGCAGCCCCCAGGACCTGAAGGAACCGAACTCCAGTGCAGGAGCGATCCCCAGGTGACCCTCTGCCTACACCAGGTGGTGGCTACCCGAGGAGCCCCCCCTGTGCCTGCCTGCATCGTTGAAGAGACCCCTGGGTCTCCCCATTGATTCCTATTGAAAACCCGACGCCTGTTTGCACTCTGCACCCGGCCGCCCCTGTGCCGCTGAGGGTGTACTTTCTGTGCCTGCTTGTGTCCCCCCCAGTTCCCTACAAAACCCCCCTGGTCTGCCCCCTGAAGTTGCGGGTACTTACCTGCTGGCAGACTGGAACCGGGGCACCCCTATTTCCATTGAAGCCTATGTGTTTTGGGCACCACTTTGACCTCTGCACCTGACCGGCCCTGAGCTGCTGGCGTGGTAACTTTGGGGTTGCCTTGAACCCCCAACGGTGGGCTACCGTGGACCCAACTTTGAACCCTGTAAGTGTTTTACTTACCTGTGAACTTAACATTTACTTACCTCCCCCAGGAACTATTGATTTTTGCAGTGTCCACTTTTAAAATAGCTTATTGCCATTTTTGTCAAAACTGTACATGCTATTGTGATAATTCAAAGTTCCTAGAATACCTGAGTGAAATACCTTTCATTTAAAGTATTGTTTGTAAATCTTGAACCTGTGGTTCTTAAAATATCTCACTGGGGTGCTCTCCTTTGGTAAATGTTCACTGGAAAGTGTAGGGATAGACTCCTCACACTCTCTGGAAAAGATGCAGAATCCTACGACCTCATGAAGGCTACCCTGATTGAGGGCTTTGGATTGTCAACTGAGGCGTACAGGATTAGGTTCAGGGGGGCTCAAAAATCCTCGAGCCAGACCTGGCTTGATTTTGTTGACTTCTCAGTCAAAACACTGGTTGGTTGGATTAATGGCAGTGGTGTAAATTATTATGATGGACTGTACAATCTGTTTATGAAAGAACACCTTTTAAGTAATTGTTTCAATGATAAACTGCATCAGCATCTGGTAGACCTCGGTCCAATTTCTCCCCAATAATTGGGAAAGAAGGCAGACCATTGGGTCAAGACTAGGGTGACCAAACTTCCACAGGGGGTGACCAAAAGAAAGGGGTCACAAAGACTCCCCAGGGGAAGAGTGTTGAGACATCCAAGGGTAAAAGTAAAGAGTCTTCTACAGGGCCCCAAAAACCTGCTCAGAAGGGAGGGTCCAAAGCCTCTTCACAATCCAATTTTGGGTACAAGGGTAAAAGCTTTGACCCCAAAAAGGCCTGGTATCGTAGCTGTAATCAGCAGGGACACCAAACTGGAGATAAGGCCTGTCCCAAGAAAGGTTCCACTTTTACTACTACTCCAGTTAGCACTGGAATAGCCAGTCTCCAGGTGGGATCAGCAGTGTGCCCAGAGCAAATCAGGGTTCACACTGAAGCTACATTAGTTTATGAGGGTGGGGTGGACTTAGCCACACTGGCTGCCTGGCCCCCTAATATGCAAAAATACAGGCAGCAACTCTTAATTAATGGGACTAGTGTAGAAGCCCTGAGGGATACAGGTGCCAGTGTCACAATGGTGACAGACAAACTGGTTTCCCCAGGACAATACCTGACTGGACAAACGTATCCAGTCACCAACGCTGACAATCATACTAAAGTATATCCCATGGCTATGGTAACTTTAGAATGGGGAGGGGTCACTGGCCTGAAGCAGGTGGTAGTCTCCTCTGCTATCCCAGTAGACTGTTTGCTTGGAAACGACCTGGAGTCCTCAGCATGGGCTAAGGTAGAACTCAAAACCCATGCAGCCATGCTGGGTATCCCTGAACCCGTGTGTGTCAAGACAAGGGCAAAGTGCAAGGCTCAGGGTGAAAAAGAGGTGTTGGAGCTTGGAATAATGTCCCAACCCTCCAAGAGAAAAGGAAAGAAGACTGGGGAACCAGCTTCAACACAGCAAAATAAAAAGAACCTCTCTTCCCAGGAAGAAGTTCTGCCCTCTGAGGGAACTGAGCCCATGGAGTTGGAACCTTATCAGGTTGAACTCTTAGGCCCAGGGGGGCCCACAAGGGAACAGCTGTGTTAGGGGCAAGAAAACTGTACCTCTCTTTAAGGCCTTAGGCAGCAAGCTGCTGAAGAGACCAAAGGAAAAATCAGTGGAACACACAGGGTCTATTGGGAAGATGGACTCCTTTAAACTGAGGCAAGAGATCCCAAACCTGGTGCCACTAGGAGAGTGGTAGTGCCTCAGGAGTTTAGAGAGTTCATCCTGACCTTAGCCCATGATATTCCACTTGCTGTGCATCTGGGACAAACCAAGATTTGGGAGAGGTTAGTGAACCATTTCTATTGGCCCAACATGTCCCAGAAAGTAAAGAGTTGTGTGCCTCCTGTGCCACCTGTCAAGCCAGTGGTAAGACAGGTGGCCATCCAAAGGCCCCCCTCATTCCACTTCCAGTGGTGGGGGTCCCCTTTGAAAGAGTGGGAGTGGACATAGTGGGTCCACTTGAACCTCCCACAGCCTCAGGGAATCAGTCTATCCTAGTAGTAGTGGATCATGCTACTAGGTACCTTGAAACAATTCCCCTTAGGTCCACTACTGCCCCTGCAGTAGCCAAAGCACTCATTGGTATCTTTACCAGAGTGGGATTTCCTAAGGAGGTGGTGTATGACAGGGGTACCAACTTCATGTCAGCATACCTGGTACACATGTGGAATGAGTGTGGGGTGACTTACAAATTCACCACACCATACCATCCACAAACCAATGGTCTTGTGGAAAGATTCAACAAGACATTGAAGGGCATGATCATGGGGCTCCCTGAAAAGCTCAAAAGGAGATGGGATGTCCTCTTGCCATGCCTGCTTTTTGCCTACAGAGAGGTGCCTCAGAAGGGAGTACGGTTTTCCCCCTTTGAACTTCTGTTTGGCCATCCTGTAAGGGGACCACCAGCTCTTGTTAAAGAAGGCTGGGAGAGACCTCTCCATGAGCCTAAACAAGATATAGTGGACTATGTACTAGGCCTACGTTCCAGGATGGCAGAGTACATAGAAAAGGCAAGTAAAAACCTTGAGGCCAGCTAACAACTCCAGAAGATGTGGTATGACCAAAAGGCTGCTATGGTTGAGTTTCAGCCAGGGCAGAAAGTCTGGGTTCTGGAGCCTGTGGCTCCCAGGGCACTTCAGGACAGATGGAGTGGCCCTTACCCAGTGCTAGAGAGAAAGAGTCAGGTCACCTACCTGGTAGACCTAGGCACTAGCAGTACCCCCAAAAGGGTGATCCATGTGAACCGCCTCAAACTCTTTCATGACAGGGCAGATGTAAACATGTTAATGGTTACAGATGAGGACCAGGAAGCTGAGAGTGAACCTCTCCCTGATCTCCTCTCCACTGACCCTAAAGATGGCTCAGTAGATGGAGTGATGTATTCAGACACCCTCTCTGGCCAACAGCAAGCTGACTGTAGGAAAGTCCTACAACAGTTTGCTGAGCTCTTTTCCCTAACCCCTGGTCAGACACACCTGTGTACCCATGCCTGTCAAAAACAACATTTTTAGACAGTCTGACCAAGTTAAGGAAAGCATCAAAGTGGAAGTCCACAAGATGCTGGAATTGGGAGTCATTGAGCACTCTGACAGCCCCTGGGCTAGCCCAGTGGTCTTAGTCCCCAAACCTCACACCAAAGATGGCAAGAGAGAGATGAGATTTTGTGTGGACTACAGAGGACTTAATTCTGTCACCAAGACAGATGCCCATCCCATTCCAAGGGCAGATGAGTTAATTGATAAATTGGGTGCTGCCAAATACTTGAGTACCTTTGACTTGACAGCAGGGTACTGGCAAATAAAAATGGCACCAGGAGCAAAAGAAAAGACAGCATTCTCTACACCTGATGGGCACTATCAGTTTACTGTGATGCCCTTTGGCTTAAAGAATGCCCCTGCCACCTTCCAAAGGTTGGTGAATCAAGTCCTTGCTGGCTTGGAGTCCTTTAGTGCAGCTTATCTTGATGATATTGCTGTCTTTAGCTCCAGCTGGCAGGATCACCTGGTCCACCTGAAGAAGGTTTTGCAGGCCCTGCAAGCAGCAGGCCTCTCTATCAAGGCATCCAAATGTCAGATAGGGCAGGGTACTGTGGTTTACTTGGGACACCTTGTAGGTGGAGGCCAAGTTCAGCCACTCCAACCCAAGATCCAGACTATTCTGGACTGGGTAGCCCCAAAAACCCAGACTCAAGTCAGGGCATTCCTTGGCTTGACTGGTTACTATAGGAGGTTTGTGAAGGGGTATGGATCCATAGTGACACCCCTCACAGAACTTACCTCTAAGAAAATATCCAAGAAGGTAAACTGGACTATAGAATGCTAACAGGCCTTTGACACCCTGAAACAAGCTATGTGCACAGCACCAGTTCTTAAAGCTCCAGATTACTCCAAGCAGTACATTGTGCAGACTGATGCCTCTGAACATGGTGTTGAAGTAAGCCTCAGCAAGGCCTACTAGTGCAAGGGGTTCACCCTTCTCTGCACAAAGTCCTCAGACCATATAGGAAGAAGTTGGCACAGAAACTGAAATAAAAGACCAAGTTTATTAAACCTCAAGAGGTGGTACTACAGGTCAAACAGCACCCTTCGGTAATGTTTGAAGTAGCACACTGAACTAAGAGAGCATGGTCCTTTTATACCCACGCTGGGGCTAAAAAGAAGGTGGTACAATTATAGAAGCAAGACTTATATACATATAAGGTCATATGGAAATGCACAGTCGACAGGCAGGAGGGGCTGACAGTTTTCAAGGACTAGTAGACACATTACTGTCTGTTACTAATTACTAACAGCTGCAGACCTTACCGGGCATGTGCGAAAGTGGGGGATGCTAAATATAACTTGTCACTAGACAGATTTTCAAGAGTAGTTAACAGGAAGGTAGGACAGAGCACATGGCGAGCACATGGCAGCATGTGGCAGAGAAAATGGCTGCTATGAATACAAATGGATTCCGTGAAATGTTCACAATAGTTGCTAAATACAAGATGTCTTCTGCTAATGCTTAATCTAATCGCTACTAAATTACAACAGACAACCCTTTCAGCATTAGCTGAAGACATTCGTCTTTCTGGGATAATCTAAATATTCGTCTTATATATTTATGCTCATCATTTCAGCTATTTCCTTATCTAACATATGTTGTGCTTTCATTTCTGTAATATCTCTTTCGGTAGGCATACAAGCAGTAATACACACAGAGCAGAACATTGGACCACACTGAATACAGATACAGCATGTGAAAAATATTGCAATCATTACACACAGGATAGTCAGTAGTTTCCAGCCCCGAGCGGAAGCAAGAGCCCAGAACCATCCAGAAAAAGTCCAAGTACCAGTCTCTGTGTGAATTTCTGCAGCAATTTAATGCAATTTAGATATTGCATCATATACTGAAGGTGAGTGATCTGGAATTAAAACGCAGCAACTACTACTGATGATGCGACATGCACCACCTCGATCAGCTAATATCACATCTAGTACCATATGATTTTGGAGGACTACAATCCTCGCAATTTGGAGCTCCTCGGTAATATTCCCAAGTGCCAGAGCTGCCTGATTGGTAACAGCTTCCACAACCCTAGTCAATCGTCTCACTTTCCTACTGTTTAACGCAGCACCCACAAAGAAGAACAATCCTAAATTAAAATCAACATATTGTTGCAGGCTAGTGTCCGTTTGGTCTACCTCATTTGTACTTATTGTCCTTTTCTATTTTTAATGATGTCATTGAACAGTTTAAAATCTCGGTGATATGATGCAGGTGCCAAAAACACAGGGGGTAATAGAAAAGATACATAACACACACCTGACCACCCAACAGGTAGCTGGTAATATCCATAGTTACCACAAACAAAATATGTATTATGTGAAGCTGTAAAACTACTATTATTTACACCCTCAATAGTTAAAATCAAGGTACAATCGCTTATCCCCACTGGAATTCGCCCAATGCTACTTATACATAAATCTGCTTTAGTTTTTGTAACAGAAATCACAAATTGTTCTTTCTTGTCAGAGTCTCTTATATTTGTGAAGACATGGTATTGAAACATTGTCCGGTTGATACTCTTCCCATTTAGTTCCTTTGGCTTGGGGATACCCATCATTGTCTTGGTAGCATACTTTATTAAGGCGAAAAAAAAGTCCGCCCTCTGTACGTTTTCCAGATGCAAACAAAAGCGTATACCAAGCTTGACAAGAACAATTGTGTGAAAAAGGAAGAGGAGTGAAAGGTGTTCCTCCTTTCTTTTGATGCGCAGGTATCATTCCACATACCCAACAGTTAGTAGTATTTGTAGCATTATGAGTATGATGCAACATTTGAATGAAAGTATTATTGAAGTACGATTGACGGTGCTTCTGCTCATGAGAGGGAAGCGTAAAGTAATAGTGATCCTCTGGTACTGGAGTAGTGACAACAAAAAACTCACGAGAAGGAGCCATCTTTTCAACAAACCAGGTGATTATTGCCATAACCACCAAAATAACAACAAACCCCATAGTACTAATGATCACTTTGTTATTCATTTTAGCAACAGTGATAATCGACCCTTCCAGAAATGAATTAAAAACAATCGTTGGAGCTCTTATCCCTGGGCAACAGCTGATTTCTTCCCCACCGGGCAAGACGGGTGTCACTACTCTAATGTATGGCAGATCCCCCCTTGCCACATTGACTCTCCGTTAAACTAACCCAGGGCGGTAGCTCAACCAGTTTTCTCCAGCACTACAGATTCTTTCCTCGGTCTCAAATTATATCGCGACACTCCAGAAATCGTATGGTCCTGGAAGAACTCCGCAGATTCGTCAGGTGATATAGCATGGCCTTTCTCCGTAGTCAAGATCTCTCAATGATCGGTGAGCACAGCAGGTTCCACCAAGGTAGGTAGCACTCTCTTGCAGTGAGTACTATGGACCCAATTATTTTGGTTCGTCACTCAAACTGCTGTCCTCGTCACAAGGAGCACCTGCTCTGGGCCTTGCCACCTTGGTTCCAAGCTGCTTGATCTTTCAAAGGACTTAATCATCACCTGGTCACCAGGTCGGAGTTCATGGCCTTCACCTGTAGATCTGTCAGGAAGTGCTTCTCGAACCTGTTGATGAATAGAAACCAAATTGCCGGTTAACTGTGCCAAATAATCATTCATCAGGACACAAGGTACATCATGTACAGAATTTGGCTTAGGAACTCCCCAAATGTTAATTGGCCTTCCAAATACTATTTCATAGGGGGTAAAGCCTGTTCGAGAGTGTGGCACTGACCTAATAGACAATAATACCAACGGTAATGCATCTGGCCAAGTTAAAGATGTGGAAGCCTGTATCTTCGCTAACTTCAGCTTCAAAGTAGCATTATACCTTTCCACCAACCCTGCTGATTGTGGGTGGAAAAACGCATGGAACTTCTGTTTGATCCCTAATCCTTTCAGGACATACTTAATAACTTCCCCAACAAAATGAGGTCCATTATCATTCCATAAAAGTCTGCAAACACCAAACCTAGGGAAAAATTCTTTCAAAAGCACCTTCGCTGTGGTAATGGCAGTATTATCCTTTGTGGGGTACGCCTCTATCCATTTACTAAAGGCACATACCACCACCATGACATACATTAAATTATTGCAGCGTTCAAGCTGAATATAATCCATTTTTAGAACTTCGAAAGGTGCAGTTGGTGTAACAAACCCTCCCGCAGGAGTTTGTGTCCCTTTTCCAGGATTGGATTGTAAACAGATCAAACAAGACTGTACTACTCTCTTAGCTGTAACTACGTGAGGATGTATTGTACTGGGAGAAAACTAGGCGCTCTGGGTAGCGAGGTGAATATCAACGAAGAATGTCGAATCTCGAAATGGTGCACTCTTGAAAGACCACACCCAAAAGGTCTTGATAGATGCTTAAAGCACTATTGCAAATATAAAGTACAAGAGGCACTCATTATAACATGAAAAATAATAGTACTCATAAGTCAGTATACATAGGTAATGTTTTGTCATATATTTCTGAAAATTAATAGGATTATTTCCAACATAATCCCCAATTACAGTATCACTGTCCAAATCCAAATAGTAGAATTAATTGATCTGTTGTTCCAAGATTGCTATGATCCAAAGTCCAAGTCCAGATTTCTCTAATCAAAGTTCAATCATATTCTTCAAAAGATGATATAGCTTATTATTTAAACTTTAGCAGCCGCATCCAAAATGATAGCCAGTCCAGATTTTCTCAAATCAAGGTTCAATCATATTCTTCAAAGGATGATATAGCTTATTATTTAAATTTTAGCAGCCGCATCCAAATTGATAGCCAACACGTGTTTCGTCTGGGAGTTTCCCAATGACTTCATCAGGGCTGTAAATTATATAGGTACCTATTATTATATGTGTATCCATATTTCCTAATTAAAAAGGAGAGACCTCCACCAGTGTATGGGCATGAAAAAATATATGAGAATATGTATGAAAGGAATATAAAAATTAATGGAAAAGTTGTGGAATAAAATGTGAACACAATGGTGGGATGCAGACATATGTTAGTTCTCAGTGCACCTTAATTCCCAAAATGTGAGAATATCATACCCTTAGGTATCAAACATCATATATTATTATTAGATACTATGTCACCCATTCTTGAGTGAAAGGTGAACTTGGTGTTAGGATATAAGAATTAGTGAATAAGTATCAAAAAAATTAAACTTACTTAAATTGCTCTTATTTACTTATTATGAACTGACCCCGTACCCTAGTGATGTCCCTTGCTACTAAAAAAAACGTGCAAATGAGCCATGCTCTTACCTAAACATATATGTAGATGCGTCCTATATCATAAGTATTCCTTGCAAGAGAATCCCAGAATAATTCCGTTAAGCAACTTATCTGCTATGTAAAAAAAAAAAATTCAATATAACTATCAAACACATCCAACCAAACCAATATCAAGAAACAAATCAAAACCATAGTAAAGCCTAAAATCCCATCTTTATCTAATCAGAGTTCTTATGAAAATTAACATGCCCTATTAAATAAATTCCTCCAATATAAATAAAAAAGGGCAAGTATATAAATATATCGTAATCATATCTCTCTCCTAAGTCCCTTTAAAAAAAAAAAAAAAAAAACATTGCTACTATGTCATATCCTGAAATCTTGAATAAACTTATACCTAAAGCATGTAGCTTACCTGATGTCAGTTATATCAATCCACCTTCCAATGAGTCAAAACATGAAGCGCGAGTACGCGTATGTATCGATGAAGTATCAAAACTCGAGTGTTCAAGTCTGGGTCCCTTATATGAGACCACAGACAAATAAAAATAAAAGAAGGACCAAGAGTTCTGGCGGCCATCTTTAGAGTGAATCACATCTTCCAAACAGAAATGTAAAAAGTAACCATAAAGAAGGGACTACAATATTGGCGGCCATCTTCGAGGGATAAAGTATCAAAACTGAAATAAAAATAAAAGAAGGACCAAAAGTTATGGCGACCATCTTTAGAGTGAATCACATCTTCCAGACAGGAATGTAAAAAGTAACCATAAAGAAAGGACTACAATATTGGCGGCCATCTTGGAGGGAGTCTCACAAAGACCTATAACAATGGTCAAAAAAAGGAAAGGAACTACCTTATATACCGACTATCTTCAAATGATTATATCTCCAATAGTAAACTATTAAGTAAAGACCTGGAGAGAGCATTGTAATATATACCCTAATAGGAGTGCTCATATTAAAATGAGATGTCGTAAATAAAATTCAAATACCAACCAAAATTAAAATTTGATGTGTTATTAGCAATGAGTGTAAAACAACAAACCATCTACAGTGAAGATTAGTAAATAGTTTTAAAGAAAATCAGTAATATATAAGGAAAGTGCAGCCAATATATTAGTAATATTTGAATAATATATCCCCAGAGATTATATATCTAAACTTCATAATGTAATTGGTTGCAAAGGTTGTTACATTGCATCATTTCGTTAATAATCCTACCAAATACAAAGCATGGATCACAAAATTGGATGTACACTACTTTCACAGAAAATCAAATTTCATCGCCAGTACGTACTATCATTGAACAGTAGATACATTAGTTAAGGTGAATTACATTTCACATTAGACCAGAATCTCAATATACCCAAATGATGTCAGTTTACAAGATTTATATGAATTTATATTAATGACAAAATGTAGTCAAATATCATATTGACAATATTGAGATAAGTTACCACTGCTGAATACTGTTAAGATTCAAAATATGTTTTCCCTAGTCACCAAGAAAGTATTCAAGTTCCCTATCCGTATTTAAACCTGTCTCAACTGTCTTCAATCGTAATATCCACATGGCCTCTTTCCTCCTTAGTATCAACTCTCTATTACCTCCTCTAGGATCAATTCCTACATGCTCAATACCAAAAAACTCAAACGATTTGTAAGGTCCTTGAACTTCACATGATATTATATGTGCTACTAAAGGATATCTACAATCCTCACGTGCAAGTGCCCAACTCTCTTAGCTGTACTGGAAATTTCTGGATGCTCCCCAACTTGCGTAAGCAACTTCGTTATTGTTGAAGCTCCAACATGTGCCAGCCCATGTGCCATCTGAACCATAGGTTGTACAAAAGCTATAGGCAATTTCCATTTAGCCATCTGCTTACTCCACCAACAGCCCTCATCATCCAATTCTCCTTCTTCAGACCATTGCTCACGTTCTTTCACAGAAGCAGATTTCTGTATATCTAATACGTCTTGTCTAGCATTATGCCAACGTTCAGCTTGTGACTTCACTACATACATAGAAGTAGTACTTCGCTGCATCGCAGTCTCACGTGCTACGCGGTCCGCAAGGGCATTACCTTGCCCTATCTTATCGGTCACTTTCTTATGTGCACTACACTTCACAATAGCTATGTTCTTTGGATGTGTCAATGCAGTCAAGAGGTTATGCACTAATTCTCTGTGCATTATCTGCAGCCCGTGGGATGTGAGAAAGCCTTTCTCCTTCCAAAGCAAACCAAAATCATGAGCCATTCCAAAAGCATAACGGCTGTCTGTATAAATGTTCACACATAAGTCAGTACTAAGTTCACCTGCTTGTGTCAAAGCTATTAGTTCAGCTGCTTGAGCTGATTTCTGTGGTATGCGAGCTGTCTCCACTACCGTGTGTATTGTGGTGATTGCATATGCAGCTGAGGTCGTACCGTCTGGCAACTTCAAACAAGACCCATCAACCCACAATTCCCTGTCTACATCTGGAAGGGGCGTATCTTGCAAATCAATACGACCCTTTGTCTGTTCTTCGGTAAGGAATATACAATCATGTGTTTTTTTGTGGGACTGAGGCTGAGTCACCGGATATGGCAACAAAGTGGCTGGATTTAGTGTTGCACATCTCTTCAGTGTAATGTGAGGAGCCAGCAATGTCAATTCATATCCTGTCAGGCGAGCGATAGTTAAATGTTGCGTCTTTGTTTGTTTAAAAGAGCATGAACCACATGGGGTACTAATACCAACAGCTTATATGACAAAACTATCCCTTCACTCTGACGTATTGACACAGCTGTTGCCGCAACTGAACGAAAACACCCAGGCAACGTTCGAGCGACAGGATCAAGTACTGCTGAAAAATATGCACAGGGACGCTGCTTATCGCCATGTGTCTGTACTAAAACTGACAATGCACATCCATCTTTCTCATGTACGTAAAGTGCAAAAGGCTTCGTGTAATCTGGAGTACCTAACACTGGTGCTGAACAAAGGGCTTGTCGTAGCTGCCGGAAAGCAGTCTCACATTCATCTGTCCATGGGAGGGGCATTGGAGTATCTTTAGTCAAAAGTGCTAGCAAAGGTTTGAGAATGTGTGAAAACCCTAATATCCATTGCCTACAAAAAGAAGTAAGACCAAGGAATGCACGAACATCTTTCTGAGTAGAGGGTACTGGTGTGTCTAAAATTGCTTGAATATGATCTGATGTAAGTGCACGGCCCTCATTAGACAAAAGGTGACCTAAATAGGTTATCTTTGGTCTACAATATTGCAATTTCTTTCATGACACTTTATGATGGTGTGAAGCAAGACAGGAAAGTAAGGATAAAGTGCACTTTTCACATTGCTCAGGGGTATCAGCTGCCAACAAAATATCATCGACATATTGTATGAGAGCCACATCTTCAGGCAAAACAAAAGAATCAAGTTGTCGTTTTAACGCTTGACTATAAATACTAGGACTCTCAGTATAGCCTTGAGGAACTCTGCAAAATCTATATGATTGTTTATTCAAAGTAAAACCAAACAAATATCGGCTGTCAGGATGAATAGGGTTAGAAAAGAAAGCATTCTTCAAGTCTATCACAGAGAACGTAGTTGCTGTCGGGGGAACCAAAGTAAGAAGTGCCGTGATGTCAGATACCACAGGATATTGTGGTACCAAAATCTTATTCACTTCTCGTAAATCAATAATGAATCGGTAAATCCTAGTATCAGTATCCTTTTTCAGAATAGGAAGAATCGGACTGTTACAAACATTATACAGAACTTCCTCAACAACTCCAACTGCAATTAGATCATGCACAATTCGTGTGAGTGCTTCTTCGCCCTCCTGTGAAATTTTGTATTGAGGCAAACGTGGCAATATAGCTCCCTCCTTGACACTAATATATACAGGTGGAATAATCATTTGTCCCACATCAGCATCTGAAGTAGCCCACAAAGTACTAGGGAGTGAAGCTAATGCAATATCCTCTTTAACAAGACAAACTCTTTCCATCACAGGATAATTATCATTCAAAATAACACGCACCCCTTCAGGAGAGCATCGTATTGTAGCCCTGAAATACTTGAGCACATCAAGACCCACAATATTGTCTGGTGTATTTGGAGAAAGCAAAAATGGACATGGAGCAGTAAATTTATCAACATGGAATGCAAGTGGTTGTGACAATGGGCTAGCGGAAGGTGTTCCATCGAAACCTATTGATGTAATGGTTAAGCCAGACAGGGGAGCCCTTGGAACCAATTGTTTAGACAAGGTGCTACGAGTAGCTCCTGTATCAACCAGAAACTGATCAGTAGAACCCAAAACGTGCTGTAACATAGGGACCCCTATGATCTACTGGAACTTCAACTGATTCCTTACCCCATCCTAGGCAATCCTATGCATAAGCAGAATCTTTGAAATCAGGCTGCACATAATTAGACATCTGGTATTGGTTCCGTCTATCAAAACTGTTAAACCCATCCTGCCCTCGTACATTAGCATCAACCCTAGCATGATCATTCGTGCTTCTTCTAGGCCCTGAATATCCTGAGCGATATCTCATTTGTCCCCGACCACGTGAACACTGCTGAACACGTAGTGCTGGACAATCGGCAGCCCAATACCCAAATTTCTTACAATACGCACACTGATCAACAGACAAATTCGAACGAGTGTAAGAAGAACCATAAGATCCACATCCACCTCTATTACTACCTCTAAAAGGCGGACTATAAGCTTGAGCCAACATAACCTTCGTCTTTAATTCTTTAGTCTTTTTATCCTCGCTACCTTTTGCTTCCAATTCCTGACGTTCATAATACTGAGCCATATTCAAAAGAGAAACCGGAGTAGAGGTAGTCCATGAACTTTCACTAGCTTTTAGACGACTAGCTATTCCTAGTAACAGATTTGCGACATATTTATTGACAAACAAATGTCTGCCTGTATCATCTGACAATAACTGGCCACTAAAATCATGAAATGCTTCTTCAAAACGTGTAAAGACATCAGAGACTGATTCATCTGCCTTTTGCTTACAAGACGCTAAAACAGTCCAATCTATCTTTTTAGGGGGAATAATCGTTTTTAACGTAACCAATATGGCTGCGGGAAGATCTAGAATCAACAGATACGGCTTTTTCGCAGGTTCCCTATCCCCGTCCATCTGTTCTAAATCTTTCCATGACGCCCCAAAAGCTATACGATCATCAACTTTACGAACAGTTCTCCACATATCTGGCGGTAATATCAATCCAAAAAATAAATCAATGTCAGCCAAAGTCAGAGTACAAGAACTAATTGCTCCCTCAACTTCCTCATAAAAGGCGGCTGGATTTTTCCGCGGGTCAGGTAATGCTGTTTTAAGTGCAATTAGATCTGCCCTATTCCAAGGAGTATACACCCAATTCTAAATAAAATAACCCTTAGCATCAACAGAAGTTTTATCATCACTTGTACCCGATCCTTTAGGAGGCACATACAAAGGCGCGGCCTCCCGCATTGGTTTTGCGCGAACTATCATAAGTCTTATACGTTCCGAAGATGGAAGCTTGTACCCCGCCGGTCTGAGATGTCCGTGCAACTACGTCCACGGCCTTTTTCTCCTTTCGCAAACAGACTGCTGCAACACATAATTTTACCAAACGCCTGATTGCATCAGCCACCTGGGAGAAAACAAAAAGACCATCACGCATTTGCTTACGATCAGCTGCTATATCATCGGGCTCTAACTCATCAGAATATTTCCGAAATAGTTCAATAACTTCTGTGCCAAATGCCTCAGTAAAATATAGCTGCTCCTTTTCCGTCCACCATTTCATGTTGTCCAAAAGTTCAGAAGCAGAGACAACGCTACGAATTCCTTCACGAGCAATAGATCTAAGCTCAGACGCACGGTCAGCAGGCAACATAGAGCGACTGTCTCGTATCTTCTGTTGCTCCGAACCGGAGACCTCAGCTAACTCATGAGGGGCAGAAGGAATGACATACAGAGGTGGAGGGCGATCTAGTAACAAAAAATCATCGTGCAGTTTATTAAGGATAGGATAGAGAGGTTGCCGAACAGTGTATTGGCCAGTTACCTGTAATTTACATTCTTTCTCTTCTATCTCCTTTAAATCATTTATTTCTTCCTTTCTCATTTCCAAGGCTTTCACATATACATTCTTCCGCTGCTCTTTCTCAAGCAAGGCTTGCTCACGCTTCACTCGTCCACCCACTTCTTTCTCCCACATTTGTACACAGTCAAACATATCTTGCCTAGACCTTCGCTTACACATACATTGTTCCACATACTCAATCTTTCACAAATCAAATGACCCATGCATAGGCCAACGTAACTCAGGATCCGCACGAGTGTATTTATTCCATAATGTGCTGTACATTATAGAAGAAAGACCATGTTTAACATACATATCTCTATTGGGCGTCCCCACTGGGGGTGCCGGTTGCTATTCTTTCAGTCTCAAAATGGTACCATTACAAAAGCAATATATCCTACGAAGTGCGCTAAAAACAGGCATGCCAAAAATAATGCAGAATATGCAGTATTATAATCAAAGTAGCACTTAAGGTACCTCTAGTACGATGTGCCGTTCAAATCAAAATTAAATAGGAGAAAATTCTCCTCATTACCTGCCTATATAAATTGCAATTTATATATCAATTCAAAGGACACAAATTGACTAGTTACCCAAAACACGAGAGCCACAGTAAGTGGTGCTAAACTACATTACCAAACAAAGGCATCAAAACCATGCCGAAAAAACGGCTCTAACCAATCACAGGGCGTCCAGATTCCAACTGCCAAGTTCTAAAATCGACCAAATGGTCACTGCACAACGAATGAACAAAAAGGATCTCAGTCGAGGACCAGTGCCACCTGGATGGTCAAATCAGAAAGAAGGGAAAAACGCTGTGGTTGCCAAGACTCGGGTCTCCTCAGGCATTGATCGTCCGCAGCGAGATCCCAATCCTTCGTCGCGACCAATCCGTCGGGCGTCCGATTCGCCGATGAGTCCCTGTTCGGGCGCCAATTTTGTCGAAGTAAGCCTCTACAAGGCCTACTAGTGCAAGGGGTTCACCCTTCTCTGCACAAAGTCCTCAGACCATATAGGAAGAAGTTGGCACAGAAACTGAAATAAAAGACAAAGTTTATTAAACCTCAAGGGGTGGTACTACTGTTCAAACAGCACCCTTCAGTAATGTTTGAAGTAGCACACTGAACTAAGAGAGCTTGGTCCTTTTATACCCACGCCGGGGCTAAAAAGAAGGTGGTACAGTTATAGAAGCAAGATTTATATACATATAAGGTCATATGGAAATGCACAGTCGAAAGGTAGGAGGGGCTAACAGTTTTCAAGGACTAGTAGACACATTACTGTCTGTTACTAATTACTAAGCGCTGCAGACCTTAATGGGCATGTGCGTAAGTAGGGATGCTAAATATAACTTGTCACTAGACAGATTTTCAAGAGTAGTTAACAGGAAGTTAGGACAGAGCACATGGCGAGCACATGGCATCATGTGGCAGAGAAAATGGCTGCCATGAATACAAATAGATTCCGCAAAATGTTCACAATAGTTGCTAAATACAAGATGTCTTCTGCTAATGCTTAATCTAATCGCTACTAAATTACAACAATGGGATAGGGGCAGTTCTGTCCCAAACAAATGATGATGGCCTTGACCAGCCTGTTGCTTTCATAAAGCAGGAGGTTACTCCCCATGGAGCAGCGTTGGAGTGCAATTGAGAGGGAGGCCTTTGCTGTGGTTTTGTCCCTGAAGAAGCTGAGACCATACCTCTTTGGTACTCACTTTGTAGTTCAAACTGACCACAGACTTCTCAGATGGCTAATGCAAATGAAAGGTGAAAATCCAAAACTGTTGAGGTGGTCCATCTCCCTATAGTGGAACATAGACCTGGGACTGCCCATGCCAATTCAGATGGTCTTTCCAGGTTCTTCCACTTAGAAAATGAAGACTCTCTTGGGAAAGGTTAGTCTCATCCTCTTTCGTTTAGGGGGGGGGGGGTTGTGTAAGGAAATGCCTCCTTGGCATGGTTACCCCCTGACTTTTTGCCTTTGCTGATGCCAAGTTATGGTTTGAAAGTGTGCTGGGACCCTGCTAACCAGGCCCCAGCACCAGTGTTCTTTCCCTAAACTGTACATTTGTCTCCACAATTGGCATAACCCTGGCACCCAGGTAAGTCCCTTGTAACTGGTACCGCTGGTACCAAGGGCCCTGATGCCAGGAAAGGTCTCTAAGGACTGCAGCATGTCTTATGCCATCCTGGGGACCCCTCACTCAGCACATACACACTGCTTGCCAGCTTGTGTGTGCTGGTGGGGAGTAAATGACTAAGTCGACATGGCACTCGCCTCAGAGTGCCATGCCAACCTCACACTGCCTATGGCATAGTTAAGTCACCCCTCTAGCAGGCCTTACAGCCCTAAGGCAGGGTGCACTATACCACAGGTAAGGGAATATGTGCATGAGCACTATGCCCCTACAGTGTTTAAGCAAAACCTTAGACATTGTAAGTGCAGGGTAACCATAAGAGTATATGGTCTGAGAGTCTGTCAAATACGAACTCCACAGCACCATAATGGCTACACTGAAAACTGTGAAGTTTGGTATCAAACTTCTAAGCACAATAAATGCACACTGATGCCAGTGTGCACTTTATTGTAAAAATAAACCCAGAGGGCATCTTATAGATGCCCCCTGAAAACCTACCTGACTCCAGTGTGGGCTGACTAGTTTTTGCCAGCCTGCCACACACCAGACATGTTGCTGGCCACATGGGGAAAGTGCCTTTGTCACTCTGTGGCCAGGAACAAAGCCTGTACTGGGTGGAGGTGCATCCCACCTCCCCCTGAAGGAACTGTACCACCTGGCGGTGAGCCTCAAAGGCTCACCCCCTTTGCTACAGCACAACAGGGCATCCCAGCGAGTGGAGATGCCCGCCCCTACGGCCACTGCCCCCACTTTTGGCGGCAAGGCTGGAGGAGATAATGAGAAAAACAATGAGGAGTCACTCCCCAGTCAGGACAGCCCCCAAGGTGTCCTGAGCTGAGGTGACTCTTACTTTTAGAAATCCTCCATCTTGCAGACGGAGGATTCCCCCAATAGGATTAGGGATGTGCCCCACTCCCCGCAGGGAGGAGGCACAAAGAGGGTGTAGCCACCCTCAGGGCCAGTAGCCATTGGCTACTGCCCTCCCAGACCTAAACACACCCCTAAATTGAGTATTTAGGGGCTCCCAGAACCGAGGAAGATAGATTCCTGCAACCTAAAGAAGAAGAAGGACTGCTGACCTGAAGCCCTGCAGTGAAGATGGAGACGACAACTGATTTGGCCCCAGCCCCATCGGCCTGTCTCCCTACTTCGAAGAAAACTGCAACAGCAACGCATCCCACAGGGTCCAGGGACCTCTGAAGCCTCAGAGGACAACCCTGCATCTAAAGGATCAAGAAACTCCAGAGAACAGCGGCCCTATTCAAGAAACTGCAACTTTTGCAACAAAGAGCAACTTTTAAAGACCACACATTTCCCGCTGGAAGCGTGAGACTTTCCACTCTGCACCCGACGCCCCCGCTCGACCTCCGGAAAACTAACTCTACAGAGAGGACTCTCCGGTGACTGCGAGCCCGTAAGTAGCCAGAGTTGACCCCCCTGAGCCCCCACAGCGACGCCTGCAGAGGAAATCCAGAGGCTCCCCCTGACCGCGACTGCCTGCTTCAAGGAACCCAGCGCCTGGAAACCACATTGCACCCGCAGCCCCCAGGACCTGAAGGAACCGAACTCCAGTGCAGGAGCGATCCCCAGGCGACCATCTGCCTAGCCCAGGTGGTGGCTACCCCGAGGAGCCCCCCTGTGCCTGCCTGCCTGCATCGTTAAAGAGACCCCCGGGTCTCCCCATTGATTCCTATTGAAAACCCGACGCCTGTTTGCACTCTGCACCCGGCCACCCCTGTGCCGCTAAGGGTGTACTTTCTGTGCCTGCTTGTGTCCCCCCCGGTGCCCTACAAAACCCCCCTGGTCTGCCCTCCGAAGTCGCAGGTACTTACCTGCTGGCAGACTGGAACCGGGGCACCCCTATTTCCATTGAAGCCTTTGGGGGTCATTCCTAGATTGGCGGGCGGCGGTCGCCGCCCGCCAATCGGGAACCGCCAGAAGACCGTACCGCGGTCAAAAGACCACGGCGGTCATTCTGAGGTTCCCGCTGGGCTGGCGGGCGACCGCCAGAAGGCCGCCCGCCCGCCCAGCGGGAAACCCCCTTCCACGAGGATGCCGGCTCCGAATGGAGCTGGCGGAGTGGAAGGGGTGCGACGGGTGCAGTTGCACCCGTCGCGATTTTCAGTGTCTGCCACGCAGACACTGAAAATCTATGTGGGGCCCTGTTAGGGGGGCCCCTGCAGTGCCCCCCGACACCCGTTTCCGCCAGCCAGGTTCTGGCGTTGAAAACCGCCAGAATCAGGCTGGCGGGAAGGGGGTCAGAATCCCCATGGCGACGCTGCTTGCAGCGCCGCCGTGGAGGATTCCCTGGGGAAGCGGGAAGCCGGCGGGAAACCGCCGGCTTCCCTTTTCTGACCGCGGCTTTACCGCCGCGGTCAGAATGCCCCCGGAAGCACCGCCAGCCTGTTGACGGTGCTTCCTCCGTCACCTACCCTGGCGGTCATAGACCGCCAGGGTAGGAATGACCCCCTTTGTGTTTTGGGCACCACTTTGACCTCTGCACCTGACCGGCCCTGAGCTGCTGGTGTGGTAACTTTGGGGTTGCCTCGAACCCCCAACGGTGGGCTACCTTGGACCCAACTTTGAACCCTGTCAGTGTTTTACTTACCTGTGAACTTAACATTTACTTACCTCCCCCAGGAACTGTTGATTTTTGCAGTGTCCACTTTTAAAATAGCTTATTGCCATTTTTGACAAAACTGTACATGCTATTGTGATAATTCAAAGCTCCTAGAATACCTCAGTGAAATACCTTTAATTTAAAGTATTGTTTGTAAATCTTGAACCAGTGGTTCTTAAAATAAACTAAGAAAATACATTTTTCTATATAAAAACCTATTGGCCTGGAATTGTCTTTGAGTGTGTATTCCTCATTTATTGCATGTGGGTGTACAACAAATGCTTAACACTACCCTCTGATAAGCCTACTGCTCGACCACACTACCACAAAATAGAGCATTAGAATTATCTCTTTTTGCCACTATCTTACCTCTAAGGGGAACCCTTGGACTCTGTGCACACTATTGCTTACTTTGAAATAGTATATACAGAGCCAACTTCCTACAGACACTGTGAAGTCGACACATCTCGTCATGACTGACTGGATCCATCGACCCCTCCGGGTCACAAGGAACCGACGGCTCACCACCGACCCTGCACCAGCTCCCCCTGCAACTGGACTGAACCGATGGCCCGCCTCCTCTGCCTCGCAGTTCAGAACTGACGCCTCATCTCCCCGGATGCTGTAAGGGACTGACGCTGCACCGGCCTCAGTGACGCCTCACCTCCACAACTCCATGCAATGTCTTTGGTTCTTAGTTTTCAAAGGTGCTGTACCTGGGGGTCCGTGTGACTCCGTGACCGGCGCCTGTGGCATCGGACTATTGGGAACAACAACAATGGCGGGATAGCTCGAGTTAGAGCTATTGTGTTTCTAAGCACGTTTGTGGGATTTAATCATTAAAAATTCATAACTTTGCTTGTGTCATTGGATTTTCATTGTTCCCACCTTATTTTATTCAGATAAATATTCTCAATTTTTCTGAACCTGTGTGGTGTATGTTTGTGGTGTTTTCACTGTGTTATTGTATGCGTTGTTGCACAAATACTTTACACATTGCCTTCTAAGTTAACCCTAGCTGCTCAGTGCTAAGCTACCAGAGGTCGGACACAGGATCATTTAGATTGTGTTGTGACTTACCCTGACTAGGATTGTGGTTCCTACTTGGACAATGGTGCATACCTTTGCCAACTAGAGACCCAATTTCTAACACACTTTGCTGCTGCAGAACACAGCAAGACTGCTAGCTGTACATCACTGCACTGCTCAAGTGGGTGAGGACAGAAATTGACAATTTAGATGTGGCCATGTGACAACCCTGGCCATTCCCCTTAATGCAGTACACTGCAACAAATTGCATTGCTCGTTGGTTGATGAATTATTTTCATCCATAGTCCCATGTTGCTCAACAGTTATGACATGATTGTTACATCTTGAGGCCTACTTCTAGTTGAGAAAATGTGAGTGGCTTTATGTTTACATTGACTGTGGCATAAAGACAACACAATGAGTGAGTTTAAACATGTATTCTCATGTGGAATATTTCAGACAATTGCAGACAGTTTCTTCATCATGTCATATATTTCATGAAAAAAATTGGCCACAACGTGCTTGCGTCACTGCCGACCAGCCAGTGTGTAGTGGATCGCTCCTCCTTCATCCATTTGGTTGCCTCTTCAGGTTCCAAGTCCCACAGGACATTAGTTCATACACATATATTGTGGAGGATTGCACACACAAGTATACTTTTGCACACCATGGTGGGTGGTATAACAATCTTCCCCCTTACATGTCCAGACATCGAACCTGGGCTTCAGTACTCCAAATGTTCATTCAACCACAGTCATTGTCTTTTATCAGTGCCTGGTTGATCTGTTTTTCTGGCTCCGTCTGGAGATGAACAATTGGGGTCATGACTGCAAACCATATGCTTGGTCAGCTGGAAGTAGAATAAATACATCTGTTATGATTATTCACATTGTTACAGACATACCTATCCATGTGTGTTATGTATACTAACTCATACACATTTCGTACAGTATTGAACAATATGGGTTAAATAAACAGTTTACCATTGGTTTACTCATCTCTTCCAGTTCTCTGTGTCATTGGAAATGTTGACCATGTCCTGGTACTTTGAACACTTCTACATGCTGACTTTGATGTTCAATCAGTAGATTACTGTGATATGTATTTTAAAATGTTCTTACCCTCTCTGTGTTATGTGCACTCACTACATGTGCAAAGTGACAAAGTAGTGATCTAATTTTCTGGCATATATTCAGCCATTGGTAGGTTTGGACAGTACCAACCTGTTTGACACACATACAGGTGTCCTTTTGAAACATCTGTTGTTGTCGCTTACCTACATGAGATTAGCACAGCCTTTGATTTGTACACTTACTTTAGCATGGGAATATGCTGCATGCATGTAGTGCATTTCCAACATGTGACATGGATAGTTATACATTTTGTTTTCAGCCTTCAGCTAATACTTTTTGTCAGACAAGTTGTCATGTTGAACTTAGATTGATACATAGGTATGGCAATGTGGGTCATTTTTATGAAGGACATACTTATGTAGTTACAAGTAGCTTTCTACTACAGAACTCTACACAATACTTTAGGTTTTCAAATGTATGTACATGATTCTAACTTGTAGGGGATTCTGTACTATGCCTTGATTCTGTCATCATAAATGTGGCAAGAAAATGTTGAGATTGGGATCCTGAGTAGACTGTTATACCTTGCCCTGTTTGTATTTTATTCGATGCTAGCTACAGGTGTATGACATGTTTGACAGCATTGTGCGTGAGTTTGTGAGTTTAACATTGATGGATTCATATGCAGGAAATTTGGCCAACGTACACCACAAAACTTGTGATCTGTCACATTGGTTACATTTGTCAATGTGGCTTTATACCTATGTATATGTGTGTACCTAGACTGTCAGTATGGCTGAGACATATGTGTGTTTTGTACAGTTGGTATCACATTGGTACACAAAATTGACATTTAAACATGAAATAGGCCTACACTTACAGTGCATGACACAAATGGAATTTACAACTACTTCTTCCAGTGTTGCTCTAGAAACTTTGGTAAGCATACAAGTATACTGACATGTAACACACTTACTTATGAATACAGGATGTATTCACGCACCAATAATTTAGTGCAACTTTAACTGATACTAAGGCTGGGTACGCCATTGAGGTAACATTGATCTCACACTTAGCTATCATGTGCCTTTCGTACTCATAATGACTTGTCTTGATTTGTTAACCAGTACACATGATGTGGTCAGTCTATTGACACAGTGTGAGATGAAACGACTATGCACAGATGCCATGTTGCTACTTCCATTGCAGGATTAGTGAGAGAATAAAGCAATGGAAAATCATTGTCTACATGTTGCAGGAAGTTGTTCCCACTATGTGCACATGAAACTAGGGTCCAGATATTCAGCAAAGTGGCACACTGCAGCACAACATGTCACCTTTCTGCGCTGCACTGCGTCACTGGGAAAGGGCAGGAATGCACAGTATTTAAGCCATGCAGCACTGTCTTGTGTTTTTGTCCTGCACTGGCACACAGTATGCTGCCTAGCGCAAATACATGGTGGTGCAAGAGTGCATGCGTTGTATGCAGGATTGTTTTTGTTCAGAAAGAGGCACCTTCCTGCAAAAACAATCTTGCAGAGGCCTATTCCTCTATCTATGTGTGGCACAGAATGCACAGAATGCAGCACACATAGAAAGAGGAAGTAACATGAATTAATTAAGTAATTTATCCTCGTTATGCCTAACCTAGGGATGCATGTTCATTTGATGCATTCCCAGGTTTACCTGTTTTGGTTTCATATACATGACATGCATCATAAACCATGGGAGTTGCATGGAAGTATCCACACAACACCCATGGAACACTTCCCTTACATACAGTAATGCAACACAGCATTTTGAGTCGTGTTGCATTACTCCAGATGTTTTATGCCATTCAAAGCCACACAATGTGGCTTTGCATGTCTTCAAAAATCTGACTTAGAGGTTTGCATCATGCTTGCACCACATCCCTCGTAAATATGCCTCTACCTCCATAGACAAACACAGAGATGGCTATTATGTCATGTGTTTCTAAATTTTAGTTGATATGTTGTATACTTCAGATTTTCTTACCAACAAGTAGGCCTTTCCCGTATTGCACATTCTGAAAGCGCTCATTGATGATACTGTGCCACAAGATGTAGGCATCATGCACACTTCCTGGGTATTTGGCCAGCACATTGATGACCATCCCCCCAGATAGTCCACTATGGCCTGGACGCTGGTGGGTTATGTGTGCTTCTGGTTTCAGTACAGGTAGGACGTTTCAACAGCGGGGAACCAATTCCACATGTGTGCAACCAATGGCACCTAATGCATGGGGAAGTCCTGCAATGGCATAGAAGCCCCAGCTTGCTGTCCATTTGTTGTTGTTGGGTCTTGGGGGGAGAGAAGGTATTGGGGTGTGACCCTGATTATGGGATCTAGGACAGAGAGTAGGAAGGCAGAGAATTATGCCTGTGAGATTCCTGCTACTCTGGCTGTTGTGATCTGGAAGGAACCGGATGCCAGCAAGTGGAGCACAACCATCAGTTTGGCCTGTGGAGGAATGTTATTGAGCCTGGCAGATGATGGCTGGAGACTTGGCCTTGGAGTGCTGGCAAAACACACGCTCCTTCCCCCTTCACTGCCTGCATGGTGGTCTTCTTGTGACTCCTAGCTGCAAAATGATGACCTCAATGGCATAGTTGAGCTTGCCAAATTGTGTTATAACATAGTCACTATGTCATTTCTTGGGTTGCCAATGTGGAGGTTTTGGGGCATTTCAGGCTTTGCGCACTGCTTCCAAATGATGCATCACACATCAGCAAACCCAATCTGGAAGTAACTGGATGCCAGCATGTGGAGCACAGCCATCAGTTTGGCCTGTGGAGGAATGTTATTGGGCCTGGCAGTTGGTGGCTGGAGACTTGGCCCAGTCTTTGGAGGAGTTCAATGATAGCCTCCCTCCTGAGTTTGTAGAATTTGATGACCTCATCCTCCCCGAGGTCAATGAGGGATATGTGCTGACAGAACACACACTCCTTCCTCCTTCACTGCCTGCATGGTGGTCTTCTTGTGACTCCTAGCTGCAAAATGCTGTCCTCCATGGCATAATTGAGAGCTTGCCAAATTGTGTTATACCATAATCACTGTGTCATTTCCTGGGTTGCCAATGTGCAGGTTTTGGGGCATTTCAGGCTTTGCGTGCTGCTTCCCAATGATGCATCACACATCAGCAAACCCATAAATATCTTTGTATTAGATTTGCATTCGATTTTGCAGGGAATGCCTACCTTGCATATTTTTAATTGTGCGTGGCACAGCTGGTTTAGGCGCAGCTTTTGCCCAAAGCAAGCCTTCAAAAACTATGGATTTTGGCAAATGTGTCATCTTAGAAATATGGAGTACTGCTTGCACTGCTGTTGCATCAAAGTTTGTGGTGCAGCAACGATGCTTGTCTCTCATAAATAGTCTCAATAGTATGAAAGATAAGGTCTTTTTGGGAAAGAACACCCACGGTCCTAATTTATGGTGAAGTTGGATTTTAAATTGAAATTCTGAAAATGCCACTTTTAGAAAGTTGACATTTTCTTGCCTTACCCCCTTGGTTCCTGTAGCCTGGCTCTAGTCACATGACTGGGTGTAGTTAGCAGTTTGGATTTGTGTATCCTCCTAGACAAATATGTGACAGAACAACTAGGTCCTAAACAACTATAGCCTAAACCACTACTGCTAAACAACTAACAAGTCTCTACAACTAAGTACTGAACAACTACTGTCTAAACAACAAGTGTGCCTGAATGACAATTGCCTGAACCACTAATATATACATATATTCTAAACAACTAATAATCCATAAAAACCAAAAAGAAAACCTTACCTTAAAATTAGTTGTTCAGGCAATTGTTATTCAGGCACAATTGTTGTTTAGACAGTAGTTATTCAGTACTTAGTTGTAGAGACTTTTTAGTTGTTGAGCAGTAGTGGTTCAGGCAAGTAGTGGTTTAGACCTAGTTGTTCAGGATGTTTCCCCTCCTAGACAGCCACACACAATGGGAACTTAGGTGCGACTGGATAGGCCATCACTGACCGGATGGTAAGGAGGAGCTGGACACAGCCTCACGTAGACCTGAATAGGCTGTGTCCTGCCCACGTACAAAGGGGCCTAATGACCCTGCATTGATACTTCAGCCAGCTTGGAGCCAGGGTACGGGAGGCAGGGAATTCCTTGCACTTTAATGCCACAGTCCAGAATCTTCTCCCACCTTCCACAATCAGGGCACCAGGCTATAAATTATGGCTTTTGACACCACCCATATAGTACACTTCAGGAACTTTGGATACTCTGCCAGGAAGAAGGACTGTGCTGCAGAAGGACTGATGTGCTGCTGAAAGACTGCCACCCTGCAGGACTGCACTCTGCTGGGCTCCTGCTTTGCTGGGCTCTCGTGCTGCCTGCTTCCCACTTGCCTAGATGAGAAGTACTGGATCTGCATCTCTTCAACCCAGAATGCACAGTCACTCTAAGGGCTAGTTGGCTGGCCTCTTGAGCTGAAGCCTCAGGTAGATACCAGGCTTCCAACAACCTTGCAACTGCACCTGGACTCTGCCATTTGTACATCTGCGCTGCTACCCCAGCCCTGCATCCTTGGAAGTGGGCCTAAGGTGCACTGCCATCCTGTGGATCCAGCAGAACCGATGCATCTCCTCTGCTGTGTGGCGCCAACCTGATCAAAACCAACCCATCGCGGCAGCTGCGACGATTGGACCAGTCACAAAGACTTGCATCACCACCACAACCTGCATCCCCTTCTGAACTGCAGATGCAAGACGCTTCCTCACCTCACGCACTCACATCTATCGGCAACAGCAGCCTCGACGATGATGCAGGACTCCACATCTCTGCCCCGCAGCCCTTTGGAATAGACACATTGCCCCAACTGCGCGTGACATCTCAGAGACCAGACTTCGCATTGCAAGCCGCATCAACAGGATCCTCTACGACAACACAACAGTACCTCGCACCGCAGCCTTGATGCATCTTGAGACCAACACATTGCCTCAGCCGTGTGATGCATCCTCAGCACAGATTCAAGCGCTTATGACTTTTTGGTGGATTCATGTTTCATGATTGGTTGCAGAAAATCTAGTAGGCATGGAAAATATAACACCTTCAATGTCTAACACTCGCTTTTTTGATACAATGTGGGAGCCTTTCTTTAAGTTTAAGTGTGTCAGGTACACGGGAGCAATAAAGATTATTAGCCCACACAACTCCAGACGTCTGCGAAAAAGAAATCACCATGTAGTGGACACTAAAACACTGATCCCGAAGGAAATGAAATTACCAGAGCTACAGGACTTTGTCCTGATCAATTGGGAGGGAGGGTCACATAAGGAAGTTTGAGTTAAATTTGACGTGTAAAGCAAGACTTGCCCCACAATTGAGTTAATTAATTGATCAGAGTATGATAGATTTTGGGTTTCTGGTTGGCAGGAAGCACAATCCCAGGCAGGTTTAGTCACCAACACACCCTAAATTAACCTGTGCTCACCCACTGGAAGCTTGGCACATAACAGTCAAGCTTAACTCAAGAGGCAATGTGTTAATTATTTGCGTAAGACTTCTAACAGTAAAACAGTGTAAACACTACACAAAAATATACCCCACCTGGTTAGAAAAATGGCACTTAAATAATGAACAAAGCAAGGCGAGAACAACAAAAATCCAACTAGTCGAACTCGAGAAATGATTTTTTATAAAGAATAAACTGATATGTAGTATTTGAAAGCGTAAGGCACCAACAGGGCTGTCTGGTCACACTTGACCGGGTCAAATCTGAAAAGTCAGGCTGACCATGATAAAGTGTGAGTCGGATACAGGGACCAACCTTGAGCCGCTGAAACAGTACCTTGGTTTGCGGTTGCATCCTCACTGAGAAGCAAAGGAGGCGATGCATCAGCATCCATTCCAAGGATGTAGGTGATACGTCGGCTTCAATTGTGTAAATTCAGGGATGCGTCGGGAAAGGAGGCGATGGGCCATGCAGTCAGTGACGCTATGTTCCTTATTCTCGCAGCAGCGGTGATGGACCCGCAATGTGGTGTCCTCTATCCTTGCAGCAGCGGCGATGAGTTTGCATCAAAGGAGATGCGCCAGTTCAGAGCGAAGCAATGGTGTTAATGCATGGAATTTGGCACTTGCAGCACTTTATACCCACCTCCAAGAGCCCAGGATGGGATTGGCACCACATGGCCAGACAAGACTTTCAGGTGACAAAGCTCATGTGCTGTAGGTGATGAGTTGAAAGTCTTTTGTGTCCCTGAGACTTCAAAAGAACAGAAGGCAAGCCCTTGAAGTCACTCTAGTTCTGGGTTCACGTGTTGTGGGTCCAGTCTTTCTCACCCAGGCAAGGAGAGCAGCAGAGCAAGAAAGCAGTTCTTTCAGAGCAGGAATTCAGCAGAGTAGCAGTCCTGGTAGCAGCACAGCAGTCCTTCGTCCTGGCAGAGCATCCACAGGTCCAGAAGTGTAGTGAGTTGGTGGGCTCAGAAGTCCAGTTCTTATACCCAGTGGTGCCTTTGAGGTGGGGGAGACTTCAAAGAAGGGCTCCGAAGTGCACAGAGGTCCTCCCTTCCTGTCCTGACTCAAGACTCACTACAGGAGATTAAGCAGTCCTTTGTGTGGGGTCAGTTGTAAGTGTGTGGTTGTGGCCAGCTCCTTTCTCCCATCCTGCCCAGGATGGCCCATCAGGATGTTGCTAGCCCATCAGTCACACCTAAGCTCCCCTTGCTTGTGGCTGTCTAGATGGAATGCACAAACTCAGCTCTTACCCCATCCCAGATGTGTATTGGAGACAGACTGCAGGCACACAGGGCTAAGATCAGTGTTTTAGTTCTTTCCTTTTCTTTTTTTCTTTTATTGGATGTCTTACAACTCTTATTTTTTTCTTTTGCTGGTTAGCCCCCTTCCATGGTGTTCTTTGCTACTACGTTTCTCTCCTTTCTAGCTCTTTGATGCTCTTTTGAGTAGGAATGCGCTCTATAAATCATGGCATACATACATACAAGAGCAGGAAAATGGCAACTTTCTAAAGGCAACATTTTCAAAATTGTAACAACAAATCCGGCTTTACCATTAAAGAGAATTTATCATTACATTTCCATTGGTATTAAACATGACAGGTCTACCCATTCCTAATCAGGATTTACAGTTTTTTTAATGTGGGAGGGGTATGCCTCACAGTAGTGAAAAACAAATTTGAGAGTGTTTCACTACCAGGGCATGTAAAACATAAAAGTATATATCCTGCCTTTTAATTACAAAGCACCCTGCCTGCCCATGGGCTACCTGGGGCCTACCTTTGGGGTGACGTATATGTAATGATAGGGGAATTTATGGCTTGGCAAGGGGTTGAACATGCCAAGTCGACAAGGCGGTGTAGCACTGCTTATAGGCTGCAATGGCAGGCCTGGGACATGTTTTAAAATGCTACTTAAGTGGGTGGCACAATCAGTGCTGCAGGTCCACTAACAGCATTTAATTTACAGGCCCGGAACATGTAGTGCATTTTACTAGAGACTTATAAGTACATTAAATATGCCAATTAGTTATCTACAAATCAAACTATGTTTTAGGGAGAGAGCACATGCACTTTAGCAGTGGTCAGTAGTAGCAAAGTGCTCAGAGTCCTAAGATCAACAAAATAAAATCAGCAAAACATTACACAAGCAGGGAAAAAGTTTTGGGGAAGACCACCCTAAGGCTGTCAGGTCTAACAGAGGAGAAAGTGTGTCTGAGTCCAATTATAAAGGAAATCTAGTTAACTTTCTAAAACCATGGGGGATGTCAGAGTATTGTAGGTCATGCTGTCCATTATAGCCACGTTCAAATAATTGGCCGATATTATCCTCAAACTACTTAGAAAAAGCCAGTTATATCCCAAGCTTTCTCTTTAAATAACATATGCTTTAACTCTTTGAGGCACTAGATAAAGTGCTCCTAGTGTCCATTCCTCTTACTGGAAGTTCTATTCCTAAACACAGAAAAGATATCTGGAAAACAATAAGCACCTCAAAGCTGTAATGGAGGTAACTGATTTTCTGACAAAGTTTACTGGGTTCATCCTGTCCCTGTAATGAGATACCTCTACCTGACTTATTTTCAATGGGTTGTGCGCTTCTTCTTTGGTCTTCTTGTTGGACACTGCCTCTTGTGGTTATACTTGCACTACTGATATTGTGCAACCGAATTGTTCCCTTTTACAATTTGGAGCAGAGTAGTTCATGAGAGAAGATGGGGTGTCACACTCTCTCAGAAATACCTGAGTCCTGAGAAAGGGTGGGCTCCCCAGGGCCTCTGGAGGCTCGAGGAGGGCGGCTATATAGTCCCACTCCCCCTTTATGAAAACAGCCCTGAGGTTGGGATCTCGGGGGCATAAACATAATACAGGACATTTTATTAATTTACTTTTCTCGATCTTGTGGCAGTTCCACGGGATTGCTGCATTGTTTGCTGATTTATTTTCTTTTTGGTGCTAGCGGTGTCCCACATGGGCCCTTGGGGGTCAGGGTATCCTTTGTAATGGCTGGCAGCAACATGATCTTCATGTTACTGTTAGCTGATCAAAGTGCTCTCTCTTGCAGGAGTCTGCGGAAGCAAGATGGCCCAAGGAAAATAACGTTTTCTGGGCTACTCAGAGTGCCTGTTTTCAGACTGCCCCCTCCCACAACAGTCTTAAGAGTCTCTTTTGGACCCAGACATCTAGATATGCAATTATTTTTCACCTTAATTTCTCAAAAACAACTGAAATAAATAAATAACAAAAAGGGCGACCTGTGCATCAAGATCTAGCTTTCTGCCAAATTTGGTGTAATTCAGCAGGCCGGGCTGTATTTGTGCCTAAAGACCCAATGGAAAAATGCATGGGGAAAATGTTTTGGGACCCCCCCCGCCCACCCCACCTTTTTCTCAGCACCTGCTTGATGGATCATCCCAAAATTTTCAAGACAGCAACTGAACCAACTGTCATATTAGTTTTGAAAATTTCATGAAGATTCATCAAACAGCACCAAAGCTATTGGCAACAAAAATGATTTTCCTATGAAAACTAGGTCCTAACTATAACTACCTACTGGCAACTGATATATATACATATATCACTCACTTTATGTATACTTACCCTTTGTTGTAAAGGCATGCATGGTAAAGACATATGCATAATAAAGGCTTGTGTGGTGAAGGCAATGTGTCATAAAGACATTGCATGGTAATGGATGCATGGTAAAGGCATGTGTTGTAAATGCATACGTTGTGAAATCATACAGCCCTGGTTAGCAATGATAAAATGCACAGAATCCTAAAGCCACAACAGCAACAAATTCATCAAAACAAGAGGGGTGAAGGAATAAATTTGGGGGATACCACACCACACTGCTCTTCAACATGCCTAAAAAATATTGCTATAGGCAATACCTTTCAGATAGGCAAACCTATTTTTTTCAATGCTTGTTGTTCCTTGAAGCTGTAAATATAAAACAAGCCTCAACTTCCTTCACACCAATTTTTGAGGAATGGTCTCAAATTCATACACATTTGAAATCAAGAACTTGGTTAGTCTGTAAAAAACTCTGTAAATTAAATGATTGCCACTGAGATCAGCAGTGCGCTTCAGGTCACAAATTTAAATCCCTACCAAATCGAATTAGTCGTCCATCCTTCCAAAGTCAAGAATTTTAGAACTGTAAAGATGAGCAATAACACCGGCTAATAAGACCCTGAAAAGGATGTAAAATCTCAGTGTTAAGTACTATATAACAACTTATTGTTCTAACTCAGCAGATGGCTATAAACCAGTTCTAATAAGTGTAAATCAATGATTCTCTAGAGGTGAATGTATGATGGAACAACGAATGCTGGAACCACGCATGACAGAACAAAGCGGTTGGAAAAATGACTGCGTTGTTACCACAAATGCCTTTACCACGCATGCCTTTACAGTGATCTTTCATGGTAAAAGCAGGCCTAGTAAGGGCATGTGTGGTAACAGCATGTGTGGTTCTAGCATGCGACCCCCCACCTGCCCTAATGCCCATCCCTAATACTAAAACTACCTTGACCCCGCATCCCTAAAACAAAACTACCCCAGATACCTTCCACTGACCCTCAGCCCTAAACCCTTCTCCGACCTACCCACGCCGACCCTAAAAACAAAACAACCATGATCCCCCCCACCCCCAAAAACCAAACTACGCCAATCCCTCATCCCCACCCCTAAAAACAAAAGTACCCGATCCCCCACACCCGCCCCTAAATACCTAACTACTCGATACCTCCACCCCCAAAAACCTAACTACCCCGATTGCCCACCCCCAAAAACCAAACTACCCTGATCCCCCACCCCCAAAATCCAAACTACCCCGTCTCCAAAAACAAAAGTACCCCGACCCCCAAAACAAAACTACCCAACCCCCCCACCTCGCCCCTAAAAACAGAACTACCCCGATCTCCCCACCCCAAACCTAAAAACAGAACTGCCCTGATCCCCGTCCCTAAAAAACAGAACTACCTAGATCCCCCTACCCCGCCTCTAAAAGAACAAACTCCCCCGACCACCCCACACCTAAAACCTACCCCCCCAACCCTGCCCTAGCCCCACTTACCTGACCGTGTTCTCTCCCAATGCACTCTAACATTTTCTCTGCCTTAATCACGCATGGGCGTTGCTCAGTACATGCATGGTTTAGGCAGAGTAAAAGGGAGTCGTTAACACAAGTGTGGTTCCACTTGCGTTAACAACGTAATCGTTGTTCCGAACGTTTCCCTTTACAGGTATCTCCAGAACAGTTCCGAAAACTTGTTCTAGTCATACACATGTTCATCTTCTTAACTAAGTGACCTATATCGATAGTCTGGAAATAACGAACATATTCTACATCTAGTTCAGAAAACTGAAGAACTTGAGAGCTCAAAGGAGATCTTTGAATGACTACCTACATCTCAGGGCAAAAAACGCCTTTTTCTTCCTTGATCAGACTTATCTGCCAGTGACTACCAGGTTCCCAAATGAATATCCTATAATGGCTTCCAAAAGGGAACCCTCAAAGAAGCTTGTTGGCAACAACAGATGCCGCGAGAGCTGCGAACATAAACCTTGATGGGCAACCCCCAATTTGATGGGACTATGCTGACTAGTCTTGCAATGAGGAACACAACTCAAGGTTGTATCCACTATTTTCAAAGGTTTCCACGCTATGAAGAAGCTGTTTCAGAGATACCTCGCTGCAGGCAACTATATCGACCTTGACCTTAAACCTGACAGTTCCAAAGTCCAAACCAACATCTTTAAAGGAAAAAGCTCTGATTGGAATTGGTTCATGTTACGGGGTTTTCAAATCTCTTTGCGTTGTTTTTGTCCCATGGAAACAGGAGTTAGGTGAAAACACACCAGAGTACGGGCAGTATCTGGTGTGAGAAAAACATCTGGGCTCAATCCCGACTAGGTTCATGAGATTGGAAGGTTAAGACATAACCAGGACCCCATATTGAAAGAAGAGAAGTGCCAAAATCAGTACTATTCCTCCAAGATTATCCCAGGAAGGCCTTAGAGAGAAACTTTCTATAGACTGACTACTGAAATCCTACAGTGATTGTCATAAATGAAACTCCAGGGCCGTGAAGCGTTATAAAATCTAGTTAGACCAATGAAAAATAAAAGTAAACTCCGAGATTATAGGTTGAAAGTTCTTCTCGAATTCACCATCACTCTCAACGACAACAAAAACCATGAGCATCACTAAGATATAATGCTAATCTGAGCTACAACTCCTAAAATACTCTCAAAACCATTTCAGAGCAAGACGCCCCCCCACCCAGACAAAACACCAAATATTGTTCTTGTAAAGGCATACAAAAGACACAGCGGGCAACCACACTACCATTCTTTTCCCAACCACAACTCAAAGATAAATTTAAGAAATAGCAGAAAATGACATGAAGCACTGTCAATGCCATTCAGACTCGCTTTGTTATAAGAAAAGGAATGGCTTACGAATATAGCAGAGCTTTTATTACTAATGGTGAAAACTATGTAAATGTAAACTATGTAAATCTATATACCTAGCATTGTTAGTAAGTAAAGATTTTGTTAACATTTGTAAACTCTCTTTGTTTAGCGCACTTTTCTTTGTGCGTTTTGTTATATGCTCTGTTGTTGGCAGATTGTGAACGCCTTGTAACTGGAATTTACTTTTCTAAGCATCTAGAAGGCAGAATTACTGACTTTTCCAAAGCTTTTATAGTGCACATGAACTGAGTCGCCTCTAGAATTCCAGGGGGGTTCAGATTGTGGTAGGGCACGATTGGCACAGCTCTGGAGCAGAGGTTAAAGGCAGTTTGGGTTTTGATGAATGTAAATTTACCTTGAAAAAACAAAAGTCAAGAGGTGTTTGGCAAAACAGGAAAAGTTTGATTAATTAGACAGCACGTCTGGGAGAACAGTTACAGAAACAGGGTCTGAGGACTGTGTCTAAGTACAATTGATCTGTGCAGTGTTTTAAACATGTCTCTGAGTACCCTAAAATAACTACAGCCTTCCTTTTTGGATGAAGAATGTGAGCAGTTGTTTTGGAGTCATGAATAAGGTCCCTGATAACACACATGATTGTGGCATGTTGCTGTGCTTGCTGTGTTCTGATTGTCTGAGTGTTCCTAACTTTATGTGGCATCTGACTTTATGGTGTTTTGAGAATGCATGCACCCCTCCAGCCATGTGTGCTTTACTGGGGCCAGTCTCCTGGGATCTTTGTGGTGTTGCTACGCCCAGATTTCCTGACATGGATTATCTATGCCAGTGGTTCCCAACCTGTGTTCCGCGGACCCCCAGGGGTCCGTGACACGTTCCCAGGGGTCCGCAGGCCTGGGCTGGGAGGAAGGCACTTCTACAGTTGGGGGCCTCTGACAAACACGTGCGTGCGGTTTTCATTTGTATTACTTCCTTTGTTGAGCAGTTTTAAATGCACTGCAAAGCTTCTTGTACTGCAAAAATAAAAGCATCAAGCTAACTCAAGTGATTAATGTATCTGCTGGAGAGTTTGAACTCAAAGGTAGTGCAGATGGCTACTATGCCTGCTGCAAAGCATGTTTATCATTGAAAAAACAGTATTTTATGTGCATGGCACAGTGGGTTACTGCTTTTGTCACAGAGATTCTTTTGTTGCTATGCAGTTCATAATCGTAATCTAGGAAGGTTTTACATTTATTAGCGCATAAACGTAGTGTTGCAATAATCAAGTGTGACTTTAACCGAACTAATAAAGATTGTACGGGGACAAATGTGCCCTCAGAGTAGTTCGCCAACATTTATAAGTGTGCTTCATATAACGTGATGTATTAGAATTGTACTAATCTGACATAACCGTAAACGTGTGCTATGATTTGCTTGTTTGAAATGTTTTAGCTTAGCATAACTTTAGTGGAGGCTTCGGCCTAGTTGCCTTGTCTCACGGTTTAGATGCTCGTGTTTTTCCAATGTGCAAATAAACGTGTATTTCTGCTTGAAGCTGTACTTTTCCAATGAGATCGGTTCACATGCTTATCTTTAAGGTTTCGTGCCAGCCTGGCATCTTCTTCTTTGCTCCAAGGTCAATCTGCAGGTGCAGACAATGGAAGCTCTGAAAGTGAGTTAATTGGTAAAATATGTTGCAACTTACGTTCCCGACTCCAAGGATAATGTATGCCTAGGTAGAAGCTTGAGAACTGTTGTTTTTGATTGGACAATTTGAAGCCAACCTATGAACCCTCCAATGGAAGACCCTACTGGATTTGAACTGTTGTTTATTTAAACCCGGTGCACGAGAAGAAAGCAGCCATTTTAGCCATTACCCATCGGACATTACAGCCATTACCCGCCTTTAGCTATTTTAGCACATTGCAGCCATTATGGCCCATCTTGCCGACTTCGTCATTTTGCCATCTTCTACGATGCCAATTGATGTTCGATGCCATTTTGAATGAGACTTTGATGCTTTCTCTAATCGAGAGAAAGAGACTTTAAGAAATTCTTGCCCTAGAGACTTTAACTTTGAACTGCCCCTTTGCATGAAGTAGTAGTTTATCTTGCCGCCGTGAGGCAATTGCCCCGTCCACCCTGCCCCTTGCCCCGTCCCATGCTGATCGAGAAACCGGTACCTGTGAGACGAAGACTTCCTTGAATGCTGATTGAATTTGGTAAATATGAAAAGGAAATTGTACAATTGCATTGTGTTTCTTTTTAGGTAACCAACTGCTGATTTTTGATAAGAGCCCTAGTTAGGAGTTTTCCAAATTTATGTTACTAAATTGTTTTGCATGAAGTCCCACATGCCGATGCTAATTTGAGGTTAGATGAGGAATCATTGTTGCACGATGCAATTTGAGACCTTGTTATGCTGACTAATGTATGCAATTAGCTCATTACAGATTATAGTTTTAGTGATTTGCGTTGCTATTATCGAATGCATTGTTATTCAAATGCTGCATAGATTGCATCTTTTCCGCCGTTATGGACAGCTATTAATGTTCATTTACATATATCATTTGGTGTTGAGACACATATATATTGTGCTAGCTTTGTTAATATAGGGAAATAAATTCATTAACTTTGCATAAACTGGTGTGGTTATTCATGACCGAAAGGTCATGGTTCGCCGAAATGTTTTCTGGATTAATTGTTAAGTGTTATGTTGATCAGGGTATTGCTTATGTTCGTTATTGATTATTGATTTGATTAAATTGATTGATCTCGGGTGAAGAGAGTCCCACTTGGTCAAAAGGTTCATCGACCCAAGAGCGTCCAAACACAGGTAAATTATTAGTACGGAACGCTCTATCAGTAGATGGTAGCAGAGGACGGTTCCGACTTTTGGGACCCCACTCGAAAGGTATATGGTGTTGAATTAGATTTTTCTTGGGTAAAACAGATTGAGAGAATGATGATGCCCTAAGTCCCCCGCGACTTTCCCGGGATCTCGGAGCTTGCGAATGGAGAGAATGGAGGTGTGAAATCGGCGTTGGCGGTACTAGTGACGGTATGAGTGAAGTCAGGGTTTTGCGCTTGCACAGCTTATTGCCGCAGATTGTTTGAAAAGGTTGCGAGGATTCTAGAGAATAGCGGAGGTGCGACTCCGAGGATTTTAGAGAATAGCGGAGGTGCGACTCCGAGTGTGAGAGTAGGGAAGTCGTCGAACTTCATGTGCATGTGGCGCTTTGTGCAGAAAAAGGTCCACGTGGTTGTTGTTGTTGAGACGGGCCCTGCGAGGTCAAGAGACTCCGGAGTATGTTGAAAAGTGTATGAGACACTTGTTTTATGTTGTGGTCTGGTCGGTTTAGTAGGTTGACCGGGCGTGGTCAACGAGTCGGTACGTGTGTTAAGGGAGTGAAAGAAAACTTCGACTTCGGGCTTTGACAAATTCTAAGTGCACTAGAATAGATCATTGACAAGTTGAGAGCAGAGTCTGCGGGTCAGATTTGCTTGCGAAAGTGGGGACCGAGAAAGATGGAATAACTGCTGAGGCTAGTGAAAAATCCCTAAGGTCCTGAAGCGATTGTGTTACCCTTCCTGTAGTAAACCGACAGATCTGTTTTATTATTATTTTTTTTTTTGGTTGCTCGCGATACATGCCAGAAGTTGTTACGAGAGGAGCTGAGTGAAGGAGGACTAGCCGCGAGGCTTTGTCAGCCGCAGTGTGTGTGAGTGTGACGTCACTAGGAGCCGCGCTGGGATAGGTTGGTTGCAAAGAAGGGTCGCGAACGGATTGGACGCAGTCCGTGGGGCTCGATTGGAAGGGGAAAGGCAAGCGAAGAGTATTCCGGGAATTAAAGTCACTTATTGATTACAAACTTTGTGAAATAAAAGACGAGAAAATGAAATTTTTTAAAGCGTTAAAGAGTGCGATGAAGGGGGAGTCTTACATTAAAGCGAGCGTAGGAGAGGAGACGCCACCCGAAGGTACACCAGCTTACATTGTAATGGATGAAAAAGGGGTAGCTCCGTGCCTTTGGCTAAAGCAATGGCACAAGCTGACAGAGAAACATGGGAGCGTAGCGTTCCCGATCCATGGGACATTCAATATAAGGATCCTAGAGAATTTGAGATTCGCGATGTACGACATGAAGGTACCTCCAAGGCCAGCACAGTTTGAGGCTCTAGCGATTTGGGAACTAATGGCTAGACAGCAACAGCAAAATAAGTTCGAGACCAGGATAAGGAAGGTAGAAAAGACACTAGCGGACGCTAGGTGGGATAATGCACAGAAGGTGTGGAGGTCAGATGTATTGCAGGGGATAAAATTGTTTCCCGCAATTACTAAGGAAGAAGAGGCGACAGGCAAGAAAGTTACCTGTAAGACAAACAGGAGGTGTTCCAAAGATAGAGAGGACGAGGAAAAGTTAAGGAGAGAAGAGGAGTTAGAGGATGAGGAGTTAATCATGCAATTGCTGAACGATCGTCCACCACCTTATGCAGAGAGTGGACAAGGTCCAAGTACCAGTTCTGCCCCTCAGGCACCGGTACAGAATAATGAAACTCCGAGTTCAGAAACGTCATCGGGATCTAAGGACCCGAGTTTACTGTTCACCCCGCAGATACCGCAGGTTAGGAGAATATATCCAGATGTGCCTATATTGAAAACAGCAGAAAATTATCAGCCGCAGGTCTCAAGGTGCTACAGCAGTGACAACAGTACGGGAATGATTTTAGATCCGACTGTAATGGGAGTACAGAATGGTCGCAACCCAACATTGGCACAAGCTGAATCAACCCAGTTTTTGATGCCTCAAAAGCAGATGCAGGGGGGAACCGCACATGCTCAGATGACGGGGAGTCAGATGGGCATGCCGGCAATGATGACCCATAGTGGGGGAATGAACATGTCTCAGAACATGGGGAATGGACAGAACGCAGATGCGATATCCCTACCCATTACTGTAGGTCCACCGGTACCTTTGTACATTCAGCCTAACTCAGGTATGAGCGGTCAAGGATCAATGGTGCAGAGTGGGATGGAAAGGAGGTGCATTCAAAACACTCCAGAGACAACTCCAATAGCAGCTCTGCCAACTGGATCTGGGTCCTTGATGGAGTTCAGTCCCATATGTGCTCAGTCAACAGTGGTGAGGTCGAGTCCCCCACTGATGATACCGCTATCATCGAACACTGAAAAGTTGCCGCAACCATCAATGGCAGTCGATGTGAATGCTACACTGATGGGATTGAAAGCGCAACAGCTGACACAGTGGTTCAACAGTCTGAATTCCACACAAAGCTCAGCCAGTGGGAAGGGAGAAGACTATCTGAATAGGGTCAATTTGAACATGGAAGCAGAAGAATTGGTGGAAGGGACTATGGGTGTGAATAGGTTAGAGTCCTACTCGGAAGAAGAGCTGAGGTATCTATGTCCCAGGATTACGAGAGAAGTGAACAAGGTACATAGAAGGTTGCAAGAAATAGCTGACAAAAACGGGGTTGAGATAGACAAGACAAAACACTTGAGCAGGAGCTATAGATTGGATTTCGGGACCACAGACTTTGAACACATGAGGTCAGCAGGCATGAAAACGCACCTTAGAGAATTGCTGCAGAGTGCGCAAGTGTGGAGGTGCTTAGACAAATGGGAAAGCAGATGGGTAAAGAGAAAGGAAAAGAGGAAAGACAGTGTCCCTGAGCACAACGAGAAACGACCACAGAGTAGTGATGCAATAACCATGTTACCGATGAGGGAGACAGCAGGGGGAAAATTAATACATGTACCGTGGCACAGAAGTGACATTCAGTCTTTTACGGATGATTTTCCCAAACTGAGAGAGAAACCGATTGAATGGTATCAACAGACTGATAGGTTTGTGAAGCTTGCAAAATGTCTTTGGGAAGATCTGAACACCCTCTTTGAGATTGTGGTTCCGGCAGATTTGTGGGAGGATTGCAAAAGGGCTGTAGGTTGGCCGACAAGTGAACCAGAGAGAGACAGGGATACGGGTGCACCATCACCTATGGTGATGAGCTTGTACTATAAGGTGATTGAGCATTTGAAGACGAAGGTTGCCGCGAAAAATGTGGATTGGCAGAAGATTGATCGAACTGCCCAAGAGACTAAAGAGTCGATTCATGGTTACTATGAGAGGTTGTTGAAGGCGTTCAAGAACTACAGTGGCACGGAAACAATAGAGGCAAAGGACATGCTTCATTTTGTGTTTAGATTTGTGAAGGGCTGAGACCAGAGATAAGTCAGATGATAAAGTCGCATTTGATTTGTTGGCAGTCGAAACCTATTGATGAGGTGTTGAATTATGCGAAATACTGTAGCGACGAAATTGAGGTGAAACAGAAAAGGTTGAAGGAGAAAGTGATGGTGATGCAACTTAAAGCAGCTCAGACAGGTCTGCAAGGGTTGCAAGGGTTCCAACAGCAGATACCGCAGCCGCAGCCGCAGGGAAATATGGTGTTTCAGCCACAGGCGAGAGGCAGAGGCAGAGGAGGTTTTGGGAATAATGGTCCGGATTTGAACACTGTTGTTATTCCGAATGGTGTGCAGGCAATGAAAAAGGTGATGCCGTGTCACGTGTGCGGAATTGTCGGTCATTGGAAACGCGAGTGCCCGATGGTGGTGCAGGAAGGTGCAGGTGTTGGTCAGCAAAACAATGATGTCAATGCATTCCAGACAATGAGGGGACCGAAAATGAGAGGTCCAAACACAAATTTTCAGACCATAAATCAGCTGCAGGGATTACAGCCCATGCAACCGCAGCAGATGCAGATGCCCCGTATGCAGATGACGCAAATGCAGCCAATGCAACAGCAGTTTCCCATGGTACCTAATCAGCAAATGCAAATACCTTTGGCACCAGTGAGTCAGCAGCAAGTGATGGTTCCTCCACAGGTCTCGAGTCAGGTGATGAATACAAATGGCACCGTACAACAGTTCCCATTACACAGTGAGAATGGAATAAACAATGTATGGGAGAGTGAAAGTTCAGATTAGGAGGGAAATTGTGTGCTTGCAGCATCCTTGGAAGTTGATCAAAAGGGTCCATATGTGGAGGGAAGAGTTATGGGTCATAGTGTTTCATTCTTGGTTGACACAGGAGCCACACGTTCAACTGTTAGGAGCATTGAAGTACCAAATTTGCCACTCTCAGGGAGGACAGTTCAAGTAGTGGGAGTAGCAAACAGGCACCTGACGAACCCAATAACAGATCCAGTACCAGTCACAATTGGTAACTATCAAGGGTCCCATAAATTTGTGGTATGTGACTCAAGCCCGATAGCACTGTTAGGGAGAGACCTATTGTGCAAATTGGGATGCTCGATTATGTGTTCGCACGATGGAATTAGAATTCAGACGAGCAGTGATGGGGAAGAAGAGGACAGTGTAGAAGGGGATGAGATGGAAACTGTCAATGAAGAATATCCTCTGATTAACCTTTTTCCGATGATAACTGAAGAAGATATTCCAGCTGAATTACGAGAAACAGTCGGAAAGGAAGTGTGGGATATGACAGGAAAAGAGGTGGGATTGATGAAAGGAGTGGAACCAGTGAAAGTGACCGTAAAGCCCAATGTAACTTTTCCCCAGACCCCACAATACCACATGGCACAAGACACCCTCATGAAAGTCGCCCAACTCATTGACGAGTTTGTAAAACAGGGAGTACTGAAAGAAGTGTTAAGCAGTCCATGTAATTCACCAATCATGGGACTAATAAAGCCGAGTGGAAAGGTCCGAATAGTGCAGGACTTGAGGAAAATAAATGACATCATAATTAAATGCTGCCCTGTAGTACCGAATCCAGCTGTGATAATGTTTCAAGTCCCTTGCGATGCCGAGTGGTTCTCAGTCATTGACTTGTCACGAGCATTCTTTTCGGTGCCTCTTCATGAGGACAGCCAATTTCTCTTTTGTTTCAAATTCTTAGACAGAGTTTACAGTTGGTGTCGAACTCCTCAAGGGTTTTCGGAGTCACCGTCAATTTTCAATCAGATTCTAAAGAAAGACTTGGAAGCGTTAGAATTGCCATTCGAGTCAACCCTAGTACAGTACATCGATGACTTACTGATTGCATCTAAGACAGAAAGTGGCTGCACAGCCGACACCATTGCTCTACTGAACCATTTGGGAAGGAATGGACACAAGGTGTCTCCTTCAAAGTTGCAGTTCTGTCAGAAGAAAGTAAAATACTTGGGTCATCAAATAGAGAAAGGGTCACGGAGAATAATGAAGGAAAGAATAACAAGTGTACTTCAAATGAGTCCACCAAAGACGAGGAGGGAGGTGAGGAAGTTTTTGGGGATGGTGAGCTACTGTCGCCAGTGGATTCCCAACTTTTCAACTCTAACAAAGCCTTTGCTGAAACTGACCCAGAAGGATGCATTGGATCAAATTGAGCTGAAAGGAGATGAGATGGATGCTTTTATTGAATTGAAAGAATGCATGTGCAGGGCTCCAGCTTTAGGTATGCCTGATTACACAAAGCCTTTCACATTGTTTTGTCATGAACGTGATGCATGTTCTTTGTCTGTCTTGACCCAAGCCCATGGTGGCATAAACAGACCAGTAGCGTATTTTTCAGCTACTCTGGATCCGGTCGCAGAAGCACTGTCAGGGTGTTTGCGCGCCGTAGCAGCAGTTGGTATCAGCCTCACTCAGAGTGAAGGAATAGTGATGGGACACCCATTAACAGTCATGGTCCCTCACTCAGTTGAGATACTTTTGACCCGCTCCCGAACGCAACACATGACTGGAGCAAGACTCACAAGGTATGAAACAATAATTCTGGGCTCACCGAATGTGCAGCTGAAAAGGTGCACTACGTTGAATCCAGCAACCTTGCTTCCCGGTGAGAATGCTGAAATTGAGAACGCTGAAGACGTCGAGCATGACTGCCTTCAGGTGACTGAATTTTGCACAAAACCCCGACCTGACATTAAGGATACTAAGCTTGATGAAAATGACCAAATTGTTTTTGTTGATCGGTCATGTTTAAGAGAAGCATTGGGAATTTTGAAAGCAGGATATGCTATATGTACTGTAACAGGTGTCTTGGAAGCATCCTGGCTCCAAGGAGTCTATTCCGCACAAGTAGCAGAGCTTGTAGCACTTACAAGAGCATGCCAACTGTCTACATTGATGAAGGTTACCATTTACACTGATAGTCAGTACGGGTTTGGAATTGTGCACGACTTTGGGCAACTATGGTCACAGAGAGGTTTCCTGACCTCTTCAGGGTCCCCAGTGAAAAACGGGGAGAGAATAAGGGAATTGTTACACGCCATCCAAATGCCAGCCGAAATTGCAGTGGTAAAGTGTAGTGCTCATAAAAAAGGACAGGACTATGTTTCCCTGGGAAATGCATATGCGGATCAAGTCGCAAGATTTTGTGCCTTGAACTGTATATTGCTCAGGGATGAATGGAATTTGATAAGTGAACCAGAACTAGAACCAGCTGAAGCATTTGCCTTGAAGGTCGTGGATACAATGGATGAACTAAAAGCATTACAGAATAGCATCAGGGAAGATGAAAGAGTTTCCTGGATTAAGTTACAATGTACAAAGAGGCCAGATGAGTTATGGGTTTCAAATGAGGGAAAATTAGTTTTACCAAATAGTCTCTTATCGCAGCTAGCGCGGTTCTATCATGGGCAGGCTCACCTAGGGAGAGATGCCATGATAAGATTGTTCAAAACTGATTGGTTTAACCCCAGATTCCGTCAAGTTGCAGAAGCAATTTGCCATTGATGTGTCGTTTGTCAGCAGATGAACCCAGGAAAGGGAACGGTTGTGAACATGAGCCACATTGGTAGGGCGGGAGGCCCGTTCAGCAGAATGCAGATGGACTTTATTGAGATGCCTGTGCATGGAGGTCTGAAGTATGTGTTGGTGATTGTGTGCATTTTTAGTCACTGGATTGAAGCATACCCCACACGTAGAAATGACAGCCTTACAGTTGCAAAACTCTTGTTGAGGGAGTTGATACCACGTTTCGGATTCCCGATCTCTTTAGAATCAGATAGAGGAAGTCACTTCAATAACGAGGTGATAAAGTTACTTTGCGCAGCGCTGAACATTGAGCAAAAACTGCATTGTAGCTATCGCCCAGAGGCCTCAGGACTGGTGGAACAGATGAATGGTACCCTGAAATCAAGAATGGCGAAATGATGTGCATCAACAAATTTGAAATGGCCTGACGCATTGCCTTTGGTGTTAATGTCAATGAGAAACACCCCTGACAGAAAGACTGGATTGTCCCCGCACGAAATTCTCATGGGCTGGGCCATGAGACATCCTGCAGTTCCCGCAAACGCGCTTTTGAATATTACAGATGATATGGTGTTAGACTACTGCAAAGGTCTAGCTGACGTGGTTCGCTCTTTCTCTCACCAGGTGGAAGCAACCACCTTGCCACCGATCCAAGGTCCAGGACACACACTGAAAGCAGGTGACTGGGTCGTGATAAAGAAGCACGTGAGGAAGTCGTGTCTGGAACCCCGTTGGAAAGGCCCTTTCCAAGTGATCCTGACGACCACTACCGCTGTGAAGTGTGCGGGAGTTCCCAACTGGATTCACGCCAGTCACACAAAGAAGGTGTTGTGTCCCACAGATGAGGAAGTTGAAGCGCTGAAACTGCCAGTGCCTGATAACAAAGTGCCGAGCGCTGAGACAGAGCAAAACAGAACTAGAAGCGAACAGGCAGGAACAGGAGAGAGAGAAATATTTTCTGAGGACGAAACAACCGATTCACTTGGGGAAGACCAAGGAGAAACCTCAGACAGCGACGAAGCAGCTGAAGGTGACAAAGAGCCTGAAGCAGCTGAGGGTAGCAAAGAGCCTGAAGCAGCTGAAGGTGACAAAGAGCCTGAAGCAGCTGAAAGTGACAAAGAGCCTGAAGAAAGTCACGGTGACAGAGGGCTCGAAAGAGGAGAAGAAGCAGGAGAGCCTGAACAGAGGAGGGCTTTCCCAGAAGCAGACGGTACAGAAAAAGAAAAGAAAAACCTGATTGACTCCCCAGAAGGAGGGGACAAGGCAGAACAGAACGAAACTGTTCAAAGTTCCTCGGAAGAGATCGCAGGTCCATCAAGTGGACACAGTGCAAAGAAAAGACCAAGTATATCACCAGTAAAACTAAGAACTAGAGAAAAGTTGAACGACAGTGAAAGGCCAAGAGTGAAAGAGAAAAGAAAGGAAGTGTCTGTCGTGGTACCAACATCAAGTGAAGAAAAAGACTTGGCCAAAGAGGAAAGTACCAGTGAGGCAGAATCGAAGAGAGATGCAAAATTGAAAAGGAAAAGGATACCAAACAGGAGATATTCCGGTCCAGAATGGGCATATGCAATCAATGACGATTGGACTGACGAATTTGTATGTCTTAGCCTCGAGAACGAAGAAGAAGAGATACCAATAGAAAAGAAAAGTTTTATGGACACTGTTGATTGAAAGGGTGATAAATGACATTGCTTGCTATAATCTAACGTGATACAACCAGCTGAGACATTGCTAAACCGGATGAGACATTTGCTAATTTGATAAGACTTTAATAACCTGATTGACTCTTAAACACGATTTGAGACAACGTTGCTAACTTTGAAAAAATTTTTTTGAGTTATTGCCGAATTGAGACAAATGCTGCTAACCGATAAGTGACTGGGCTCCTGAAGAAGACTGTGTGAACATTGCGCTCGTTCAGCTTTGTAACTAATTGCTAAATCGTTCCTTTATAGGTGCTTCTAGCTCTCTGATTCTATACAGATCATGGCTACACAAAACAGTAGAGTGAAATATTGTAAATATGCGTGTATAGGCTTGATAACTGCATGTGTACTAATAATAATGGCAATAGTGCTTGCAACACGTGGAAAGGGTGAGGATGAGAAAATTGATGCTTCTACTTCTGCTCCTGTTACTGTCACTGAACTAACCGCATTGAAAAGACTAGAATTAGATGAGAGACACTTGCATGATAAGAAGGAACTTTCGTATAATGTTTTCTATCGCCTACTAACAGAATATGTTGAGACTATGGATGCGAAAGATTGTTATGTGTGTACACAGATACCGACATCGGTAAAGGAAGGGGTGACTTATCACCACATGCCTCTTACATATGGGATTACATGTAGTACAGTAACTTCTAGATTTTATGGTCAAACTAACATACAGTATTTTTACTCAAATTATGATGTTACCTTTGCATATGTTCCTATAATAACGCAGCTAAGCCAGATTGCTAAAGATTGGGATGCAAAAATAATGAGGGAATTTTTCGAGCCAATGCAACCTTTTGAAACAGCTCACGCACATAGGGAAAACCTTACATGCTCACTCACTGCAGTAGAAATAAGCTTTTTAGATCGCACAGATGATAGAAGGGCACAAATGAATGCGAAATTAGAAAAAGAGCTAAGTAAGAGAACTTCAGTAGATAATTATGCTTTTGCCGCAATAAAAACACAAGGGAGAATAGCTTTAGATGCTTGGCATGTAGGGAAATTTTGTATATATCGTGGTGAATCTTATTATGATAACATTTTCGTGGGAGCGAGTGAATGTAAACATACGTTTATCTTTAAGGCCAAATGGACATTCATGCTGAACGGACTTGACCCTGTCATACCGGGTGTATATTACATTTGTGGGCATAATGCCTATTATCGTCTTCCAAAAGGATGGTGGGGGAGATGTTATTTGGGTATAGTGTTCCCAAAGGTTTATCAACTGGATGACCTATCGGTGATTCCAAAGACGTCTGGATCTCATCGTATCCAGAAAAGAGAGACCGCAGCTGCTGTGGTAGGAGATATATTTGGAGCCATGATTCCTTCATTAGGAGTTGTGTTGAATTCCATCAAAATAAGAAAGTTGGCTACTATAGTGGATAACATGTTGACAAAGTTTTCAGGTGCTATGATCCTGATGGATGCTGAACTTGCAGCAGAAAGAGCTATGACTCTTCAAAACAGGCTTGCCTTAGACATTCTTTTAGCAAAGGATGGCGGCGTTTGCAAAATGCTTGGTGCGCGTCACTGTTGCACGTACATACCAGACAACAGTGTGAAGATTAAAACAATGCTTGCTAATCTAACAAAAGAGAGTGCAGACTTGAAGGAATTGAAAGAACCAGGAGTTTGGGAGAAAGTTGGAAAGGGAATTGCTTCAGTGGGAAATTGGCTTGGTGGCATTTGGAATGGAATATTACTCAAAATAATACAGGGAATACTAATAGTACTAATTTGCATTTTTGGGATTTGGGGAATAAAAAGGGGAATACTAATGATAATGGAAAGAATTAAGAGAAGGAAGGAAGAGAAAATGATGAAAAGAATGGCAGAAGAATACAAAGCAAGAACAAGGGGAACTAAACGGAAAAGAGAACTGACAGAATTTTAATGGAATAAAATTTGTGGGAATAGTTTTGTGTGATGACAAGTAGTCATCAGAGGAGGGATTGATGACGCGGAAATGAAGGTTTTACATTTATTAGCGCATAAACGTAGTGTTGCAATAATCAAGTGTGACTTTAACCGAACTAATAAAGATTGTACGGGGACAAATGTGCCCTCAGAGTAGTTCGCCAACATTTATAAGCGTGCTTCATATAACGTGATGTATTAGAATTGTACTAATCTGACATAACCGTAAACGTGTGCTATGATTTGCTTGTTTGAAATGTTTTAGCTTAGCATAACTTTAGTGGAGGCTTCGGCCTAGTTGCCTTGTCTCACGGTTTAGATGCTCGTGTTTTTCCAATGTGCAAATAAACGTGTATTTCTGCTTGAAGCTGTACTTTTCCAATGAGATCGGTTCACATGCTTATCTTTAAGGTTTCGTGCCAGCCTGGCATCTTCTTCTTTGCTCCAAGGTCAATCTGCAGGTGCAGACAATGGAAGCTCTGAAAGTGAGTTAATTGGTAAAATATGTTGCAACTTACGTTCCCGACTCCAAGGATAATGTATGCCTAGGTAGAAGCTTGAGAACTGTTGTTTTTGATTGGACAATTTGAAGCCAACCTATGAACCCTCCAATGGAAGACCCTACTGGATTTGAACTGTTGTTTATTTAAACCCGGTGCACGAGAAGAAAGCAGCCATTTTAGCCATTACCCATCGGACATTACAGCCATTACCCGCCTTTAGCTATTTTAGCACATTGCAGCCATTATGGCCCATCTTGCCGACTTCGTCATTTTGCCATCTTCTACGATGCCAATTGATGTTCGATGCCATTTTGAATGAGACTTTGATGCTTTCTCTAATCGAGAGAAAGAGACTTTAAGAAATTCTTGCCCTAGAGACTTTAACTTTGAACTGCCCCTTTGCATGAAGTAGTAGTTTATCTTGCCGCCGTGAGGCAATTGCCCCGTCCACCCTGCCCCTTGCCCCGTCCCATGCTGATCGAGAAACCGGTACCTGTGAGACGAAGACTTCCTTGAATGCTGATTGAATTTGGTAAATATGAAAAGGAAATTGTACAATTGCATTGTGTTTCTTTTTAGGTAACCAACTGCTGATTTTTGATAAGAGCCCTAGTTAGGAGTTTTCCAAATTTATGTTACTAAATTGTTTTGCATGAAGTCCCACATGCCGATGCTAATTTGAGGTTAGATGAGGAATCATTGTTGCACGATGCAATTTGAGACCTTGTTATGCTGACTAATGTATGCAATTAGCTCATTACAGATTATAGTTTTAGTGATTTGCGTTGCTATTATCGAATGCATTGTTATTCAAATGCTGCATAGATTGCATCTTTTCCGCCGTTATGGACAGCTATTAATGTTCATTTACATATATCATTTGGTGTTGAGACACATATATATTGTGCTAGCTTTGTTAATATAGGGAAATGAATTCATTAAACTTTGCATAAACTGGTGTGGTTATTCATGACCGAAAGGTCATGGTTCGCCGAAATGTTTTCTGGATTAATTGTTAAGTGTTATGTTGATCAGGGTATTGCTTATGTTCGTTATTGATTATTGATTTGATTAAATTGATTGATCTCGGGTGAAGAGAGTCCCACTTGGTCAAAAGGTTCATCGACCCAAGAGCGTCCAAACACAGGTAAATTATTAGTACGGAACGCTCTATCAGCTGTGAACTCCCATTAAAGAGCTGCATGTAAACAGCATGGCACAAATTAGAAAGTTGTTTTTTTCCTAGTCTTTCATTTTCCTTATGCTGCTAAGAAAGGTTTGCTTGTGTAGAAATACATTCTTATTGCTAACGCAGTGCTTAATTTGTGCTTGTTGTTTCCGGTGCTGAGCACCGGCATTTATTTTTGAAGGCCGGGGCTTATTCTTCTGCCTCAAGCATTTCCTGCGAGCAAAAGACACATATGGGAAAGACAGAGGAAGGGAAAAACGAAAAAGCATCACAAAGGGAGAAAGTAGAAAGCTGCTAGTGAGCAGAAGTGGCAGGGAGTGGCTTTATATGGATTGAAGGGGCCCGAGATGGCTTCAGGATTACGTCGCCTCAGTATTCCATGTACCCTCATTTAATTGCAGCAGCCACGTGTTTAAGAGGAGGGCTTTGGGCACCGGCACGTTTTTATTTACAAGTTAAGCACTGTGCTAACGTTATCGCTAATCACTGTGCTGTGTTCTGAATCCTAAGTTTGTGCTTCTCTGGACCAAGCACTCTTAGAAAATGCCTACCAGTGTGGATGACATGTAAATCCTACACCTTGTAGTCCCCTGTAAAGTGCCCTGACACCCTACAGTGGTATGAGAGGTGCTATAAAACAAATGAAGTACATGTGACAGAGAGGCTAGGGAGAGATAAGAGGCCCTTATGGTTTACTTCCTTTCCCCTTCACTTATTTATTTGAAAAAGCTTTCTCAGATCTTGCATACCTAAAAAATAAAAACAGAAATCGCTCCGGAAATGTAGAATCTGACCTGAGGATTCACCTTTCCTAAATAAAACCAAACATTGAAAAGGTAGTTGCCGAGATGTAGCGCCAACCTTCCCAATAAAACGTTTTGATTTTTCCATATTTTTTCAATACAAAATAATTTTATCTTTAGTAATTTGAGTATTTGTTTGGTGTGTACTTGTTATATTTTTTGCAAATTACTGTTTTAATGTTTGAAAATTAAATCGCACAAATTGCTGGGGGTCCCCTGCTTCCAGTAATGATTAATTGGAGGTCCACAGGAGTCAAAAAGTTGGGAACCACTGATCTATGCTATTATTCAACCCTCCCCTACGAGACTCATTTCCCTTTGTATCATCTGGGTGGATGGCCCTACACTGGAACCCCATGTCTGGGGTCCATTTGTTATTAAAGAAAACAGCCCCAGATAAATTAAGGACCAAGCTGGGACCACAGGCGGCGGGGTGTGTTTGTGCATTGGTTTTCTACCTCTAAGAATCTCTTTTCTGGAAGGTCTTGGGGCCAAACAGTATAATCCCCTTGTGATCCTCCTGCGCAATCTACCTTGCTCCAATTGAATATCGCTAGGCTTGGTGAAAAGGTGCTATGGGATTGGTCTCATATCAGGTCAGATTCACTACTACTACTCCTTGGGCCTCTACACTGTTGGGTTGTACCTTGGCTCTAATCCTACCTAAGTATAGGTGGAGAAGGCATTTTGCTTTTTCATGGGCTATCTCTTGGGACAAGTAAAGCCTGCATGCTCCTATTGCATGCGGTATCAGTGAACAGATGTCTCTGGTGATGGGGGTTTCTAAGTTGTAAAGAGTTTTAAAAAAAAAGGTTTGTGGTGCAGTTCATAGTTTTTGATCCTGTGGGGAGTATTGTTGTGGACGCTAAAAAAGTGATTGTCCGCTGCAAAGATGGTGCACTTGGAGGCTCGATTGCATATCTGTTGGATGAGAGCTAGGTTTGGTTTGTTATTTTAGAATAAATTGCATCTTTGCATGTGTTGTCGCCAATTATTTCTTAGGGCTTCCTACCCACTCGGGGTATCTATTTTTGAAAAAGTTGTTTAAAAAGTGGGTTATTGTTCATGGACACATTTATTTTTATGGGCCTTCCCTCTCTGTGACTGACTGGGGGCACAGAAGTAAAGCATTTTTTACGGGGCAATCTCGTGAGCATGTGTGTGATTTTAGTTATTAACTTGCACTATGTGGGTGTCACCAGCCCTCTAGTATCCTAGTGTTTACATGGGAGTATCATCAATGTGGGCGGTGTCCTTTGACCTACATGTACGCGGTGTGATGTACAAGGAGAGGCGTGCCACAACTGAATGTTGTTTGGCGATCGCAGGTGCCCTGAGGTCACGTGTATACCCCTCTAGTCCCAGCATATGGTGTGCAAAGTGACCCTCCCTAGTGGCACCAGGTGTCTAGACTACACCCTTTTTGTAGGGGCTTCTTTTGGACTAGCTTAGGGATTCTTTTTATTGGTCTTTGAGCTCTACCCTGGAGTTTTTAATGCTCTGTTATCTAGAACTGTCATGAATGGAGGGGGTCGGAGAGTTGTTCCACGGCCCCATGTGCCTCTGTTATGGGATTATTGCTTCCCATAGATGGTGTGTATAAGGTCTTGTTTGCTAGCCGATTGCTAGGCCTGATACAGGGGTGAGCATGTCTCTGCGATCTATTCTGCTAGGAGCTGTGATGGAAGTTTTTGGACTCCCTTTTCCCTGGCACCCCTTCTCCTTCAGATGACATATTTCCCAGGTTATTTGGACCTGTGGTTCCCGGATGGGGCCAGGGACTTCTAACCCACAACATGCTAATTATTTTGGAGGGACATAACCTGGCGAGCAGGATTATGTTATTTTGGAAAACTTTGAGGGAAGGAGGTGGCAAAATGTTGCTGCATGGAGATTCTGGTGTAAGGCCAGACTCCCCATCCAAATGATGGTAATGGACTGGGATGGCTGGTTTTTCTGGTGAACCTCCTCTACTGGCTCGGCATCATACGGGGCTTCTCAATCTGTCGGACCTTGTGCATGTGCTCTGAAGGTTATGGACTCTTCACTATCCAAAGCGTACAGGAAACCTGGCTCCCAACACTGGATGACAGTTTTGTTTTGGAACTTAAAGGGCCTCCATTTGGCTGGAAGCTGTTTAGCTTTCTGGGTGGACTGTTGGGACCACAGCCCATGAAAGAATTTTGGTCCCGGGCTGCCCGAGAATGGGGACCTTTTGACTTGGTCATTAGAATTGACTTGTGGGTACTGAGGACTTGGGTGTCTGCTTTTAAGCAAAGGTGGGAGAGCTGCTTCGCGGCCCCTGCGCCAGACTGCTCTCCCTCTGGGGTGTGGCCAGCCAACCCCGCTGTGTGGGATCAGCAGCAGAGAGGGGCCTATGCTCCTGCGGGCATCCTGACTCGCAGACTCTAGTGAGGATACCCGATCAATAGAAAACGTATCGCAGTCCTGAGCTTCCTGAACACAAGTAAAGACTTGATTTTCCTCTGCCTTGTTCGTCCTTCTTTTGAGTTTTGGTACAACAGATTTCAAGGTGTTCATGAAATGGAAGCTTCGTACTGGGGGTTTTAACTTACTGCACCTTTGGGTTCTGCATTGCTTCCCCAATCAGTTATCCTTCCCTGCAGAGGTTGTGTTTCTCTGTCTCGCTTTTGATTTTGTCCATCTCCAGATGAAGCTCCCTCTCATGCTGCAGTTTGAACCTCTCCATTTCAATTTGATGCCTTTAGGTCTCCCGCCTGTACTCCATCTGACCCTTTGAAGAAACACTGCTGCCTACCCTGGAGGGCGCTCTCCCTCCAGGCAGATCCTGTTGTGCAACAAAATCACTATGTAGGCTCTGCTCCTTCAAATCCACACTGCTCACCTCTGCTTGCTCACCAGCCTTCCTTGCTGCCAACCAGGCCCTCAGCACCTTTATCAATTCTTCCTTTCTAAGGAGACCTCTAAAAAGACATCTTAACTCCTTGCAGAACTTTTTGAGCTGAGGCACCATGTAGGTCTCCAATTTCTCCTGCTCAAACACAACATCAAAGACATGGTTATAGATCACCCAAAAGTTGCAAAGTTCCAATAAGACAAAAAGAAAAGAAGGCCAAAAAAATGAAAAATCAGTATGTGGTCACGTAATGGTCTGGGATATGGAAGTAGTACACAACAGTCACTGTATATCAAGTAAAAATTAAAGTCCTAGTCTCATCGCTGATCACCAATGTTAAAAATTGGGTCTCTAGTTGGCAGTTCTTTACACCCTGTCCAAGTAGGGACCTTCACTCTAGCTAGGGTAAGGGAGTCACACAGCTAAGATAACCCCTGGCACAAGCAGTCAGGTTTATCTCAGAGACAATGTGTAAATTATTTGGACACAAAACACCACAGAAATACTACACACCAGTTTATAAAAATAACCAATATTTATATGAATAAAATAAGACCAAAATTACACAAATCCAACATACACAAGCAAGAACAGCTCCTGGTGCAGTCAGTGGTGCGGAATTGGACAGCGGCACCAGTTCTGGAATCGCTCTGGAGTCATTGCACTTGGTTTCACCATAAATCACTTCCAAGGGCCCACAGACTGGAGTTGGCACCACCTGGCAAGTCAGGACTCTCAGCAAGAAGGTCCAGGTGCTGGCAGATGAAGTCTTTGATGTTCCTGAGGCTTCTAACAGGAGGCAAGTTCTGTTAAAGCCCTGAGAGAACCTTGGAAAGCAGGATGTAAGTGATGGCAGATGAAGTCTTTGATGTCCCTGAGACTTCTAACAGGAGGCAAGTTCTGTTAAAGCCCTTAGAGAACCTTGGAAAGCAGGATGTAGAAAGCAAAGTCCAGTTCTTTCACACCCAGGACAGAAGCAGCAAGCCAGCACAGCAAAGCAACAGGCAGAGTGGCAGTCCCTCCTACGGCATCTAGCTCTTCTTCCTGGCAGAATGTCCTCAGTCCAAAAGTGATCTGAAGGTGTGGTCTCAGAGGCCCAATACTTATACAAATTTCTGCCTTTGAAGTAGGCAAACTTCAAAGGAAAGTCTTTGTAGTGCACAAGACCCTGCTTTTTCTGCCCTGGTCCCAGACACACTCCAGGGGGTTGGAGTCTGCTTTGTGTAAGGACAGGCACAGCCCCATTTAGGTGCAAGTGTCAGCTCCTCCCACCACACTAGCCTAGGAAGACCCATCAGGATTTGCAGGGCACACCTCAGATCCATTTGTGCGGCTGTATAGAGTGAATTCATAGCCCAACAGTCATCCTGACCCAGACATGTATTCCCAGACTGGCAGAGGCACAGAATGGTTAAGCAAGAAAATGCTCAGTTTCTCAAAGTAGCATTTTCAAACTTACACTTTAAAAAGCAACTTCACCAAAAGATGGATTTTTAAATTGTGAGTTCGGAGACCCCAAACTCCACAGCTCGATCAGCTCCCAATAGGAAATTACACTTAAAAGATATTTCAGGGCAATCTCCATGTTATCCTATGGGAGAGATAGGCATTGCAATAGTGAAAACCAAATTGAACAGTATTTCACTATCAGGACATGTAAAAAACACACCAGTACATGTCCTAACTTCTTAAATACATTGCACCCTGCCCATGGGGCTCCCTTGGGCCTACGATAGGGGTGACTTGCATGTAGGAAAAGGGAAGGTTTGGGCTTGGCAAGGGGGTACACTTACCAGGTTGAACGGGCAGTTCCAAACTGCCCACACAGACACTGCAGTGGCAGGTTTGAGACATATTTACAGGGCTACCCATGTGGATGGCACAATCAGTGCTGTAGGCCCACTAGTAGTATTTGATTTACAGGATGTGGGGACGTAGGGACTTACTAGTAAATCAAACAAGCAAATCATGGAGAAATCAATCACCCATACAATTTTAACAGAGAGCAGATGCACTTTAGCAATGGTCAGCTGAAGTGCAAGTGCTCTCTGTTAAAATTGTATGGAAAAAAAAATCCAAACTCAGTAAGTTTTCATTTCAGTAGATCCCTAAAGGTTTTCTCACAGAAAGTAACACTTGAAATAAAACAAATATTAAAATTGAGTTGAAAAAACAGCCATTTGTGTCTACATTTTCATCTGTAACCTTTTCTAAGTATGGCAGATTTTCAAAAGCAATATAGTGTAACGTTCACAGTACCTTTCTGGCTGCGGGGATATATAGGGATTGTACCTTCAATAAAAACCAGAGGAACCCAGAGCCAGTAACTGAGCTGCACCTTGCAATGATTTTTCATTGTGTACCGATATAGCAATTAATTTGGTAAAATATCAAGACTGAAAAATAGGTATCAAGGAAACCTATGTATTTCCAAATTGGGCACAAGATTTGGAGTTTAGAACCAGTCTCCATCTCTGAATTTGGGGATACCCATACTAGCTTGTGAATTAGAAGTTATTTCTCAAAATGACTTCTTTCTTACACACTGTCTTACATTTGGGAGGCGCAAATACAGAGAAAGACGATTGTTATTAGCAATTGTTCTACTATTCTGTGTTCCCCCAAGTCTCCTGTTAAAAATGGTACCTCGCTTGTGTGGGTAGGCCTAGTGCCTGTGACAGGAAATGGCCCAAAAGGCAATGTGGACACAACATTTTTCTACTGAAAACTGACTCTTTTTCAATGTGCCTACCTGTGGATTTCGAACCCTAGCACAAATGGCACCTAGGGAACCTAGCTAAACTGTACATTTTTTAAAACTAGATACGTAGGGAAATCCAGGATGGGATGAGTTGTGTGGCGCTAACCAGGTTCTGTTACCCAGAATCCCTTGTAAACTTCAACATTTGTCTAAAAAAAAAACCACACATTTCTGTGATGGAAAATTCTGGAATCTGACGGAAGTCACAACTTTCTTCTAACCAGCATCCCCCCCAAAGTCTCTACCAAGAACTCTACACACACCACAAGTGCTCTGTCATTGGGGGAACAGCTCCCATGGCAGGAGACCTCCCCCTGTCTCAGCTGTCTCCAAAGGACGGCCATATCTAAGAGTTGTTTCCCTGCTGAAACGGACCAAGCTACGTTTGTGGTGCTTTCTAAACCAGGGCAACAGCAGTCTACCTCAGCATCCTTTAGACGCATCTCCTTTATTAATAGTAAATCAGAATATATGCCAAACAACTGGCCAACTGCTTGCTGATGGTTAGTCCTGGGTTAGTTCATCCTGACCAGTGTGGATTTATCCCTCACGGCAGCACCAGACATTCCATCGGCAGACTACACGTATCACTAGCCTGTATACGAACGTTGTGTCGCCCTGCTGCCTTTCTGATCATTGACTTTGAGAAAGCATTTAATACAGTTGACTATCTGGATGAGGTGCTTGAGGGAACGGGCCTTGGTTCCGGAGATATGCTGGGATTTTATATGTTGCCACCCACGCTTCATTGTGGGTCAAAGGGGCACTTTCAGAGCCCTTCCGGTGATGCAGGGCAAGTCAGTGTTACCCCCTGTCCCCTGTCACACTGGCAGTGTGGTTCCGATGCGATGCACAGGTGTGGGGATTCGATTTGGACTTGGCCATGGAAGACTATATAGCATAATATGCCGATGACATCCTGATATTCATGTCCAGGACAGGAGAGACAGGGCCCGGTTACTTCAGATCCTTAATGTTTCAGGGATGCCTCAGGACTCCAGGTTGATTGGGGTAAGTTCCTATTGTTCCCATTAAAAGGAGACCACCAGGATGAAACCTGGCAATCCCAAATCACAGTGTGCCAGGTTAGTTTTCCATACCTTGGGGTACAGATTTCATGGGAGCCAAACCTCACATGGACTAATAGGTTAAATCGAACAGGCAGCAGGCCTCATTTTAACCACACCTCACCCATGTTTAAATATTTCATTTAAGAAAGAATTATATAAATTATTTTTGTTGTGTGCACACACTATAAGCACCGGCTGCCACGGCGCTACCCTAAAAATTAGGGCAAAAACATCAGTCCAGGAACATAGAAGTGCACCACATATGAACTACTTACTCAAATAGTCCAAAAGTCCATGTATAAATAGATAAAATCTTCTTTTATTAATTTCTCTCAAAAACATCTTTGTGACACTGTATTAATAAAATAGGTTTTTACCATTTATACTTGGACTTATGGAATACTTGGGTAATTAGTTCATATGTGGTGCACTTCTATGTTCCTGGACTGGAACCTCACATGAAGCCTCAATCAGAACCCGATACTGCGCAGGGTGAGGGAGGATCTGAAGCATTGGAATACCCTGCCCCTCAAAACTATGGGGAGAATTGCCTTGAATAAAATGATGTTCCTTTCCAAATTCTTATATGTTCTTCAAAATTACCCCATGCAAATCCCTCAGGCATGGTTTGACTCCGTACAAGCCTTATGCAGTACATTTATCCGGGTAGGTGGTCCATCCAGGGTATTCCTTGATAAGTGCATATGTGCAATGTACGACAGGGGCCTAGCAATGGCCGATGTGCACCTTTATTATTGGCTCTCTCACATACTTCCCATTAAGGACTGCTTACACAGTGAGTCGGATGACCCAGCTTACAGTGGGGAAGTGGCTATCCTGTGTCTATACAACACCTTGCATATTCTCTATGGTGGCCCTATTCCTTCAGTCTCCCTGAGGTCATCCCATTGACTTTTGGAGTATGGAGAACTATGCTGTGATTGATGGGCTGGAACTGTAAACCAACTGCAGAGACCCTTTTGTGGGCAGGCAACTGAATGGAGCAGGTGTCTACCCTTAAGGGATTTAAAGGATGGGATTCCATGCTTGGGGGCGATCACATAAAAAAATTCAAAGAAATCCAAACTGATTTCAAAATGCCTCACTCTCAATTCTACCACTACTTATAACTCAGACATGCACTGCACGTCTATGGTGAAGCCATTTAGGGCATTCCTAAGTGTAGTCCCCTGGAAAACAAGATACTCATGAGCCATTTGGGTAAAGGAGGAATCTCCCAGATTTACAAATCCTTGAAAATACATACCCCTACATCCTTGATCCCCCCCCCCTTCAGAGTAAATTAGAAAGGCAAGCAAGGGAGCTGGACAAAGCAGACTGGTGGGGTGCACACATGGCCCATCGTACTCTGACAATCTCTGCCAAACTCTGCTTTATACAATTTAAATACTTACACCAAGCTTACATGACTCCCCCTCTGACTACATAGAGCAGGCCTTCTTGCCTCCTCTGTGTGTCCCAAGTGTAGAGGCTCCGTGGGTAATTTCTTTCATGTTGAATGGTCATGCCCTGTGACCCAGGAGTACTTGGGGAAGGTGTTGGATGTACTATCCGCTGTGGTGGGCAAGACCATTACTGGGGACTCTAAGATTGCCCTGTTGGGAATGCTTGATGACCTGGGTGGGCCTAGGGGAGATAGGATACTGGTAGGGGTGGGCACGGTGATTGCTAAATGGGACATTGCCCATTCCTAGACTTCTTCAGTGGTTCTCTCTATAACGGTCTTAACTCGGGCATGGACTGGTGTGGTAAAATGGAGGAAGTTATTTGCAGGTGCCATGGTTGCCACTGCAAATATGAAAGATTTGGAAGATTTAGTGGGATTATTATAGTATACTGAAATATTGACTCTGAGACACCAGACCATAATACCTAGGTGACCTGCATCCCATTCAACTAATTGGGAATATGATTTGACAATGTTATGTTGGATTGCAATCCATCACTTCAGACATGAAAGAGTAGATTTTTGTTGTTATTGTATAAAAATGCTTTATAAAAAAAGAAATAGTACCTCACCTGTGTGGGCAGGCCTAGTGTCCTCGACAGGAAACGGCTAAAACGCAACATGAACACTTCACATTTTTCCACTAAAAACTGACTAGTTTTTTGCAATGTGCATAGCTGTGGATTTGTGGCCCTGGCATAGCCAGGACCCAGGGAAACCTAGCAAACCTATACATTTTTTAAAACTAGACACCTAGGGGAATCTAGGATGGGGTGACTTATGTGATGGAAAGTCTAGAATATGAGGGGAGCCACAAACATTTTTCCATGCAGGATTCCCTCAAGTCTCCTGATAGAAATGGTACCTCACTTGTGTGGGTAGACCTAGTACCCACGATAGGAAATGGCGCAAAACATAACGTGGATACATCACACTTTTCCACTGAAAAGTGACTCATTTTTTGCAACGTGTCTAACTGTGAATTTTGGACCCTAGCACAGCTGGCACCTAGGGAAACCTAGCAAACCTGTACATTTTTGCAAACTTCTAGGGGAATCCACAATGGGATGACTTGCATGGCTCTCACTAGGTTTTGTTACTCAGAATACCTTGCAACCTCAAAAAAAGTCTAAAAAAGATTTTCCTCACATTTCTGTGATGGAAAGTTCTGGAATCTGAGGGGAGCCATAAATTTCCTACCACTCAGCATTTCCCTCTGTCTCTCAATTTATAATGATACCTCACTTGTGTGGGTGGCCCTAGTGCCTGTGACAGGGAGGGGCCAAAAATGTGTATAGCTGGAGGGTGAGCCACAGCGGGTCCAGAAGGGCAGGTTTTTTTTAAATATGTTTTTAAGCTGACTCTGCTTTGGGTACCCACACAAGTTAAGTATCATTTCTATCAGGACACCAAGGGGTGATTTAATCATGCTTATGGAAGAATATGGCACAGAAATACAAGGAAAATGTGTGATTTTAGTCACATTTTTAGGTTTGCAGGGCATTGTGGGTAAGAAAACTTGCTGCAATACACGAGAGGCACTCCACTCTGTACTCCCCCGGGTGTCTAGTTTTTTAGCATATCTAGCATTGGTAGATTTCCCCTAGACAAGAAGCGACCATGCTACCAAGTCTCTTACTTCTGTGATATCCTAAACACTTAAATTGTGAAAAAGACACCCTTCGTTTTTTTTTAAAAAGACCCCATCACCCACCAACCTAGTTGGTGGCATGCTTCATCATTGGGGTCCCACCCGAGACACCTAACATTTCAGGGGTATGCTCTGATGCCTGATTACAGCGGAGCAGGTTTTTTTGGGAGATTAATTCCCAACTAAGAGGATAAGTGCAATAAAATGGTCATGTGGCTGCCTACTGTTCTTATAACATATACATACTGGTTGGATTTGGCATGAGGGTGAATGATGGTTCAATATAAATACAATTTTATTAACAAGAGATTTCACAAAATGAAATGCTCTGTTAACAATTGATAGGTCACCAAACTGAATCAATGACCTGAAGCTTGTGAGCTGTAAAGCCATGTCAAGTCACCAAACGCTTTACAGTCCATTCACACACTTTTCATATGTGACACACACAAGACCATTCATGCCACCAGCCGTGGGCCCAGCACATTACAACACTCACATCAACAAACAGTGCCATTCAAGGGCCCAGCACCAACAAAATGCAGCATTCGAAGCAGAAGCAAATACTGATCACGACTCATGGTTGCAGGAAATATAGCTATTGCCTACAAGTGATTAGTAGACCAATATGAAGACAGCAATGGCTTCCTTATCAAGCCCATCAAAAAAATTAAACCCATGAACATCTTCAACACAATCAGATTTGTGGGAGTCTACCGGCTAGCTCTAGAGTATGGCTCAAGTCTGGCACTGTTATCCCTCAAATTCTGTTCAGCATACAAATGTGTCTGCTCTACAATCTCATCCAAAAATACATCGTTCATAATCAACTGAAAGAAATTTATAGGCAAATATTTTCAGTATTCACTTTACACCCTGAGACACCAGTAAAGGGAGGCAACGCCGGCTGCACCATGTTTGGGGTAACCCAGAATTCAGCTCTTCCAATGGGAAGCCTTGCAGCTCCAGGTTGCAATCCAGATGCCTCTTGCTACACTACCAGTACATCGGTGTCTTCCTCTAAAAGAGTAACTTCCTTCACACTGAGAGTGGCTTCATCATCAGATGATTCCTCTCAGACAAAAGTTCACTGCCAGAATCTTCCTCTTTCTCCTCTGCCTTAGATGCAGAATCAGTCTCATAATCATGGTCAGAGGAAGATTCGAAAAGCATACGAACAACCTGCTGAGTGGTAATCCTGGGGCTAGCCATAATCCTTACTGATAAAAGTAACTTGACAAATGAATCAACAATAACCAACACAGTGTAAAATAAGTAATAAACGAAGGGGGTCAGCGTCCAGATAAAGAACATCCAGCTGGGCCAGCGGATGCAGGGCCTGAACATTGATGCACCCGTCGCGCATTTCACTGCCCGTAAACCAGGCAGTGAAATGCGCGACACGGCTGTGCATGGGGGCCCCTGTACTGCCCATGCCAAGTGCATGGGCCCCCAGGGGGTTCCCGGGTCACCCATCCACCAGCCTTTCCCTGTCGGGGTAAACCGCCAGGGAAAGGCTGGTGGAACCTGACTCATTATCCGGCGGGCAGCGCTGCTTGCAGCGCTGTCCTGTCGAATCTGAAACGCCACCACTGCCAGGCTGCCTGGTGGCAGAAGTCTGGCGGTGGCGGCGTTTCCAATGTGGCGGTTCAGCCACGAACATTATATGGCGGCCCACACAGCCATGTTTATAATGACCCCCAAAGTGTGGCTTTATAACAAAGACCTAATTACTCAAAAACAATACCACTCACTTGCCACAGACAGCTAGACTCACCAGCAACATGCTGCACAGACACAGCAAGCATCCCACTAGAAAGGAAAAACAAATTACTCACAAGACAACACAATACACATCATGCGCAAATGCAAGGAGAATGTCACACACAATAAAACAGAGCTAAACATACAGCTATTATTACAACATTTATAAAAAACACTTTAATGCAGTGAAATGACACTCATTTAGTACAAAACAGTTTGCTTACCAAACACAGGCAACTACACAAACTGTAGGTCAACCACAAGCAGGAGTCGCACAAAACCAAAAGCTTTGAGAAATACATTACAATCACAAATGCAAATGCTGGCAATAAATAACACAGTTAACATCATAAAAAACTACCCATCACCACCAAAATGCCAGTACACACACAGTTAGCCAAAGGCCAGTACACGGGGACTGAACTTTCCCTGGTGTCTCATGGCTTTCTGCCCCCCTTGGGAGTAGCCTGGCCTAAAAATACAGCCAATCTGCCCTCGGGGGGCAGAAAGCAGCCAAAGCTATACCAATACATTTCACTAATAAAGGGGCCCACAGAGGCGCCCCGCCCGACATGTCAAAAAGAAATCCCTGGTGGCCTAGTGGGCTTGGATCCTGCCTGGTGGTAGATCGACTTAAAAAACGTCTGATTTACCCCCAGGGGGCCGAAACACAGATGAAACATAGCCCATAAGGAGCAACCCTTGCCTAAGGGGTCATTCCCCTACTTTTTCATAAAATAAAAGATCCCTGGTAGTCTAGTGGTTTAGACCACTACCCCACCCATTCCCCGGTGGGGGCAGATCAGCTGAAAAAATGGCCGATCTACTCTCGGGGAGGCTGAAACAAAGCAACATTTTACCCCGAGGGGGCCTAAGGGGTCGTTCCCTTACTTTTTCCTACAAACATAAAATCCTTGGTGGCTTGGTGGTTTTGACCCCCGGGGCCATGTTGGCCAAAAAAACAGCCAATCCATCACCCCTGTGGTCTGGCGCTGAAGCACAAAGATGCAGTGCCCATCAGGGAGAGCGACCCTTGCCTAATAGTTGCTCCCCAACATACACCAAAAATAATCCCTGGCGGCCTAGTGGACTGATTTCTGTTCTGCAATCGTGGAGCAGGAATCAGTTCAAAACAGGCACTGGGGAAAGGAACAGCACCTTGCTTTTCCCCTGTGTCTGTTTTGGAAAAAAATAAACTCCTCCTGGCTGCCCGAGAAGCACCTACTGTGCCTCTCTCCATCAGGCTGGAATCAGAAATGACTACCAGAGTGGGCAGCTGCATTTAATGATGTCAGTGCGTGCACCAAATCGCCAATGGATGGGTGGGTGTGACAGTGGAAGCGCTTCTGCTGCCATCCCAGGTGAGGAGGGGTGGAAATGGGTGACCCACAGGGGGTGTGCCAGCGCTTGCCCAGTAGGTGGATGCTACGACAGAACGGTTCCATCCCCAGCACATGCCCACCAAGGACGGATCAGATCCGTCCTCAGCACGTAAGAAGTTACCTATTTTATTAATAAAGCATTGCCAATCATCATCTGTTTTGTCTTTAACACGTTTAGGCTACATAAAATGCAGCCTTAAAACCAACAACTAGAGACTGTTACACTCCCAGGCTGTAGAATAAAAGTTCCAGCTTAAAGAATGTTTTAAAATAACGGTGAAGTTTCTGGAGGTCATGGATTAAAAAGGCAGAACGTTGTAGAAACTAACACTCTGGCTTTATCTACAAGGTGTGCTTTCACACCTACAGGTATGACGCGTGAACTTTGTTCAATGCACCAACACTTGATTGTGAAAAAACAGGTTATTGTAGTTCCACCCAACCCACAGAGCATACCTGCCTATGTGGATCTGTGATTTCAGAATTGCTGACATGGAGTAGTGGCAGTGCTTAATTTGTGCTTGTTGTTTCCGGTGCTGAGCACCAGCACTTATTTGTGAGGGCCGGTTCTTATTCTTCTGGCTCAAGCATTTGCTGCAAGCAAAAGACACATATGGGAAAGACTTAAGAAGGAAAAACTAAAAAGCGTCATAAAGGGAGAAAGTAGAAAGTTGCAGGATGAGCTGAAGGGGCAGGGGTGGCCGTAAATGGATTGACGAGGCCTGAGATGGCTTCAGGATTATGCTGCCTCAGTATTCAGTGCTGGCAGATTTAATTACAGCATCCTCGTGTTTAAGAGAAGGGCTTTGAGCACCGGCACCTCCAGTGGCGGCCCGTCCTTTAGGGAGGAGGGGCCACGCCCCCCCATACCCCCACACTGCCGCTTGAAAGAAATGCATAGCACCAGGCCTGTAGGATAAGAGCAAGTGCTGAGCACCAGATACCACTGACGCAAATTAAGCACTGCAGGTAAGCTTTTTAATAACAGTGAAAACAGGGAAAAATTGTAACATCATAAGTTGTAGCCCTTAACATCTCACTGTGCTATTTCTAAAAACTCTGCTAGTTCTCGCAGATAAATAAAATGAACTGCAATTTATCTGATTTGAGGAATTTCTGACATAAATTTAGAAACTTATAACAATCTGTCTGCATTAATATGCAAGTCTTAGACACGTTAAGCAAATATGGTAAAAATATGTCAATTCAGACTACAGTGTTTGCTGTTGTTATCTAACCTTGAAATATAGATAACACGGTGCTTGTCTCAGACTGATATCATATTAGGTGTTTTTTTTATAATTTCTGGATGATTTGACACATTTACAGGTTCCTAGAAAGACAATGACATGCAGTACCTATGTCGGAGCTAGATAGGCCAATGATCAGGCAAACAAACCTACATCACTTCTGTAAAAAGCCCCTAATCATTTGCGTCATCTTTAGCTCATGTTTACTTTAAGCATTCACTGTCAGACCTGGAAACAGAGACAACAGGGAACTTGTATTAGACTTATGTCACCTTAAGTGTTTGCAAAGTCATTATTTAGATTGAAGTAACCCTTTTATGAGTTCTGTGAAATATGACATTCAGTATTTGGGCAAAAGGTAAACAAGCTAGACAGGCTAACTAAAAAAGAAGCTACAGCTAAAATTGAACCTGTCCTGTATGCGCTTAAGAACCTAAAATTTAAAACTAAAATAAAAAAAGCCTAAAAGCCAACGATTAAACTAGATAAAATAATAGAATTAGGAAGGGAGCCCATCATAACATTTATGACATCCGCTGGAATAATTTGTAGAATAAACCATCACTAAATATTCACTGCATGTGTGTTTTTTTGCATGATCCTGTTTATTATAACTTCATGACGTTCATTGTTTTTTCAATCATTTTATTAGGCAATTTTTACGTTTAGAGTCACAGCATAACAGACAGTCTGCAAGTAAGGCATACAGTTGACAACACCATCAAATAATACATTCCCATTAAGGACATACCAGTCAAGCGAGAGGCGAGTGGCAGACTAGCTAATAGAAGTGCATTGGGGCGTGGCTTCGGGTGTCAGGATGGCGGTCGCACTCTGAGAGTGCTCTGGACCCCTCCATCATCCGCGCGAATAACCTGCTGTTTTTCAACTTGGTGGTGCCATCCTAACTGCTCCTGCGAGCTCCCCGATCCTTGAGGATCCTGCTGAGATGCAAAGCGGTGGGGAGTAGGCTCTGGGCGCTTGCTGCGGCCTGATCCGACCCGAAGATCAAAATGGTGGCCGAGGCCGGGGCTACCCGGCGAGGCTTGGACTGGAGCACCGGGTCCTGGGTACGATCGCGCTGAACCACAGACGCCGTGGGTGGCTCGAGAGGAGCTGGCGCCGTGTTCCAGAGCGCGAACCCCCATGAACTGAAAGGGGCGGCGCAACAGCAGCCCGTAAAAAGGGATCCCAGCGGCCCGGGCCGCCTCCGTGTGTTCCAACCCGGCGGAGCCGGGTGCTGAAGGTCACTGCAGCTGGGCCCTGGACGGGGAGCAAACTGCGGGCCATGCTGAGGAGAGGACTCCTCGGTTCAGTTTGGAGCTGTGGGGCCGCCGCGCAGGAAGCGCGCGCCTGCCGCCGCTGGACTCCGGGGCTGGCGATCTGGCTGAGACGGAAGGCCTGTTGGGGGTGCGCCGGGCTCCGGGGGCGTGAGGGGCCCTGGACTCCCGGCCCCCCAGAGAGGCAAGTGGACTGCCGGGGACCGGACTGTGATTCAGGCGCAGGCCCCGGTGAACTGAAAGGGGCGGCGCAGCTGCATCCAGAGGGGGAGGAAGAAAAAAAAAGAATAAAAGGAGAATCCTAGCGGCCCAAGCAGCTTCCATGTGCCCCGGCCCGGCGGGGCCGAATACTGAGTGCCGCCGCGGCTGAGCTCCAGGCGTGGAGCCGGCCGCAAATCAGACTGACGGAGAAGGACTCCCTCAAACTTCCATTATATTGTGGAGCCGCTGCACGGACGGCGCACGCCCGCCACCACAAAATACAGAGGCTGGCAGCCTGACGGGGGTGAGCGCAGACCTGTCGGGGATGCGCCGGGCCCCGGGGGTGTGGAGGGCCGGATCCCCGCACACCAAACAAGACCGGTTGAATCCCCGAGGAGGGGGGGCTCCCTTTTCTCCCCCCCCCCGCCTGCACTGAGGGGCGCGGCGGGTGGACTGCGGATGGCGACCTGATCCGCTGACCCCCTCGTGGGACCGGGGGTGAGGTTAATTCTCCGAAGCATGGGGGATCACAGAGACTTGGCAACGGAGAGTGGAGCCGGAATCGGAAGCTGGACGCCCAGGGGTTCGGACTGTGGATCCCCGCAGGTGTGACCACCCGCCTTTGGAGTTATCCTCCCGAAAATTTCCAGACAGGGGGGGCTCCTGGCACAGGGGCCTCCTAGTGATTTTGAACTGGTGGCGCCTGGAGGGGCCCTGGACAGAGCTGAGTGATTCCTTGAGGCCTGCTCTCCCTACTTGGCGGCGCATTCTGGCCGGACTGGGGGCGGACTCGCGGCTGCCGGGCCCCAAGCAAGGAATTAAGACTGTACAAATCCTCTTATAATGACGGAACCACACCAATGAACCTCCTCTAGGGGCACCCCTCTTGGGCCCCCGGAAGTGTGAGGGAGCTTCAGGTGCTGGAGCTCGGAAAGAATTACTACAGGATACAATATAGGCCCGTCCTGACTCCCTGAGGCGAGATGGGGAAGGACAGAGCGAACAAGCAACCTACGGCCTCCCAGCAGAAGATCGATCAGTTCACGACACCGGCGGGCCCAAGAGGAGACGGAGACGCGACTAACGGGACCCCGGCACTGGATGGAGTGAGTGCCATCCTCCAAGCAATTCAATCATCGCAGTCAGCCGTGAAGACCAGAATTGTGGAAGTGCGAGAGGATGTGGACCTTATTAGGCAGGACCTCAGAAACGCAGTGGGCCGAATTACCGAAGTGGAAGGCCGGGTCTCCCGGACTGAGGATGAACTAGCCGATCTTAGAACTAAAGTGGCCCAGTTGCAGACTTGGACCGGTGAGTTGCACCGCCACGCTGAAGACGCAGAAAATCGATCGAGGCGCAACAATCTGCGCCTCATCGGATTCCCAGAAGGGGTAGAAGAAGACAAGGCCTCCGAATTTTTGGAGCGTTGGATCAAGACTTGGATGCCAGACCAAATTCTCTCACCCTGGTTTGCAGTTCAACGTGCCCACAGGGCCCTTGCTCCGCTTCCACCTCCGGATGGCCCAAAACGGCCGATGATTGCACGCTTTCTCAATTTTAAAGATCAAGACAATATCCTGAAGGAAGCCAGGCGCTCTGAAGACCTTCAGTGGGAGAATCATAAGATCTTAATATTCCCAGACTACACTTGTGAAGTCCAGATCCGTCGCCGGTCATATGAACAGGTCAAACAAAAACTTAGAGCGATGCAACTTTTATACATGCTCCTCTTTCCTGCACGGCTTAAAGTCCTGATGGCTGGAAAGGCGTATTTATTTAAATCCCCGGAGGAGGCGTGGGACTGGCTGACCGAAGGGGGCGTTGGAGCCCGGAGGGGACCCCTGAGACCGACGGGAGAGCCCTCCCGAGACGGACCCCCCCCCTGACGGGACCCCGAAGGAGCCAGAGGCGCACCAGATCTCGGAAGGGGATGCGAAGGGACTCGGCCATTCTCACAGGTTGAGAGGTGGCTGGAGACCCTAGTTCTCAGATAGAGGAGGCCCCCATCGGGACCCCGGAGGTCCGGGACACGGCGCGGGCCGCAGGTGACGACCGCCTGAACCAATCCCCGGTGCTCGGCTGACATGAGACACACGACCCCCATCGGGGTACGCTGAGGGTGACCAGGGCCGCCCGGTGTTCGCACCTGCAGATCCTGGAGGAAGCCCCACCAGCAGCTTAATGCTTCTTTATTGCCTGTCACACATGGCTTGACTTCTGACCGTTGATTGCAAACGATCCGACTGAAGGGAGGGGTCCACCACTCCACTCCAATGACAGTCCTGGCTGTGTTGTTTTGGTTGGGTATTTGGGCGACAGATGCTTCCTGGGTGGGAGTATGGGGAGGGGGGCGGTTGGGGGTGAGAAGTTTGAAATAGGGTTAAATAGTAATGTGTTTATAAGTTTCCTTTGTTGTTCTAATATTTCACTGTTACGTTCGAAACGGTTGTCCCTACACCTACCGGCAGACACTCGACAATCTACAACACCCACACAACCCACGCCTGGCCCTCACTGACACAGATCATCTCATGGAATGTGAACGGCCTGGTAGACAAGATCAAGAGGTCCGCAGTATTTAATATTCTCCGCAGATACTCCCCCTCAGTGGTCCTACTACAAGAAACCCACCTCCTTGGTTCTAAGTGCCCCATGCTCGCACGAGGAGGATATGACAGGGTCTATCACGCGGGCTTCTCCAATGGCTCTAGAGGAGTGGCCATTCTACTCCACCGTTCACTACCCATGGTGATTACAGCCACGCAGTCTGACCCTCAGGGCAGATTTGTAGTAGTCACGGGGTCACTCCACAGATTGCCGCTTAGTCTTGTATGTGCATATGCGCCCCCAGCTGGACTCGATACCTTCCTACTCTCACTCCATCAGGTGGCGGTGGGACTCCCCCAGGGACCCACACTAATGGATGGGAGGGGATTTTAATGCCGTTTTCAACCCCAGGCTGGATGTATCCGGCGATGTCACTGCTAGTAGAGCCAACCGGGCTTCGAGCCTTAGTGGCTGGGCTGAGAGTCTCGGCCTATGTGAGGTATGGAGAACTTGGCATCCTAGGAAACGTCAACACACACACATCAGCTGCCCACCTGACGCACACCAGAATCGATCTCGTGTTCATGCCCGCTCTAGACATCATCAACGTCACAGGGCCGGAGATATTACCTCGTGGAGTCTCAGACCACGCGCCAGTACAGATCCGGCTGGGTGGTGCGGACCCCACCAGACGCCCGATGTGGCGTCTGAACGCATGGTACCTACAGGACAGCGACTACACTCTTGAGGTTAGAGATCATCTTGCTCAATATTTTGAACAGAACCTGGGATCGGTCCGGTCTCCAAGTATAGTGTGGGCCGCCTGTAAAGCTACTCTTAGAGGACATGCCAAATATCTTCTTCGCTCGCATGAGCGCGCTCGAAACTTGCGAGTGTCTGAGTTGTAAGCCAGGGCGTTATACCTGGAACGCCAGCAAACGACCTCAGCGTCGGCCTCTAGTCTGAGGCAGCTCACCATTGTTAGAGGCGAAATCAAGCACTTAGTGCTAGAATCAGCTAAACACATTTGGAGAGCCTCAGCCGCCCAAGTGTACGGTTGGGGGGACAAAAATGGGAAGCTTCTACGTTGGCTGGCCACCCGCCCAGTGGCTAATAGAGCCATACCCGAAATCATGGAGTACTCGGGTTCTCTTTCTAAGACACCCATCGAAATTGCGCAGAGCTTTGCCTCCTATTATGCACGATAATACGCAGAGCACCCTCTGTTGAAAGGGAATCCCCCTTCTAAACGATATAACTCTCCCCAGAGTTTCCCAAGAGGCAAGGAATAGCTTGGACTAGGGTATCAGCCTCGCAGAAATCACCAATGCGATTGCCAGCTTGGCATCGGGCAAGACCCCAGGGCCAGATGGATTCCCGGCAGAGCTATACAGTAAATGTGGTGACATCCTGGGTCCCCACCTGCTTAGTATGTATGAGGAAGCTGAAAGACAGGGCTGTTTCCCCTCTGGGATCGACCAAGCCACAATTGTAGTGATCCCCAAGACCCAGCCCCCGTCGCAACATTGCTCGTCATATCGGTCCATTTCACTTCTAAATACTGAGATTAAAGTGCTGTCCTCAATTCTCGACTCCAGGCTGAGGGAGGTAATGCCCGCATTGATACACCCTGACCAATGCGGCTTCATGCACTCCCGTAGCACTAGGCACTGCATTAGACGTTTACACCTGGCCTTGGCACACCACAGGACCCTGTCTTGCTCCCCTTTGGCTTTACTTCTGCTCAACTTTGAAAAAGCCTTTGATACAGTAGATTGGTCCTACCTTGATCACGTTCTGCAAGGAAACGGACTTGGGCCTAAATTCCGAGGCCTGGTGAGACTACTCTACTCTAACCCGATGGCCCGGATCCAGGTGAACAGGGTGGTCTCCGACCCGTTCCCCATTGGTCGTGGCACCCGACAGGGATGCCCATTATCCCCCCTACTTTTCGCACTAACAACAGAACCCCTGGCAAAGCTGTTACGAGAAGACCCTCTGATCGAAGGTTGGTCTTGGCATGCTGGCCCAGAGGACCGTGTGGCGCTGTACGCGGACGACGTCCTACTGTACATTTCTAACCTGGCCAAAAGTGGCCCTTGCATTCTACAGATTCTGGGCCTCTTTTCGGAGGCCTCAGGACTGATTCTAAATCCCAGCAAGTCTCTATTGGTCCCCCTCCACCACTCCAGAGATTGTGTTGACTGGCAACAAAATATCCCAGTGCGGAGAATTAGTTTTAAATACTTGGGAATACATGTTTCACTACTCCCTGAACTAACATGGGAACTTAACGTTACACCACTTACTGGAAAAATCAAGAACGACCTCCAGCGTTGGAGGACTCTCCCCCTCAACTTGCTTGGAAGAATAGCACTCTATAAAATGATGATCCTTCCCAGACTCCTCTATTTATTACAAAATTTTCCACACCCTATCCCCATGAGATGGTTCAGGGAGATGGACTCGATAGCACGCAAATTCTTATGGAACGGCACCCGTCCCAGACTGGCGTTCAAAACCTGCCAGAGAACGTCTATGATGGAGGGTTGGCCATGTCCAATGTTCATTATTATCACCTCGCGATGCACCTGCTTGTGATCAATGACTGGGTGGGGGGTGGATGAACAGATCCAGCATTCCGATTGGAACTCCAGACGCTGAGCTACCCGCGGATCTTTGACGCCCTGTATGGTGGGCCGATCTCCCGGAACGTCCCAGATGTGACCAGGGTGATATTGCTGGGATGGCGGGCGGCCCAGAAGGTGTCGGGATGGTGGGGGCACCTCACCCAGCAGACCCCGCTATGGCACGGGAAACATTTAACAGAGGTAGCGGGCCTGGAGGGATTTCAGAAGTGGGACAACATAGGTATTTCCACGCTGGGCGACGTTTGGGGTGGGTCACACATGCAATCCTTTGAGGAACTCCAGAAACTCTTTTCACTAAACAAGACGCAGTTCCACAAGTATCTCCGGTTTCGCCACATCCTACTAGTACATGTCCGAGGAGGGGATAACCTACCTGAACATAGCCCTATGGAGGCAAAGGCACTGATGGGGAGCCTGGGCAAAGGCGGTGTCTCCCAGATTTACCGCACCCTGGTTGCCAGCACTGCCTGTTCTCTGGAGGGACTTCGCCAGAGGTGGGAGGGATGGGTGGGTCCCATGGAGGAGGTGGACTGGGACGAGGCACTGATGGCCCGCAAACTCTAACAATGGCTACTTGATTCCGACTGATACAGACCTTCAACCTCCACACAGCATACCTTACACCCACTAAATTACATAGAGCGGGCCTTCGGTCCACAGCCGACTGCCCCCGATGTATGAATCCGGAAACTGATTTCTTCCACATGGTATGGGCATGCCCGGTCATAGCGACTTACTGGAGGGCGGTCATGCGGGAAGTCTCTGGGGTCTTGCAGGAAGATATAGAGATGGCACCGCTGCCTCTCCTGCTAGGGGTCATGGGAGACATTGGAATGAGAAGACCAGATCGAACCTTCCTGGGGGTGGCATGCCTAGTGGCTGGTGTGCCCAGCGTGAAAAACTTGTATATGAGGTTAGAGGATGCCCAAATAAATATAACAAGGTATGGGGGAGGTGGGAGGCCGCGTCATGTTCCTGTGTTGTCGAGCGGCACCGCATCGGGGAGGATCGGCGTGAACACCCTATCCCCCCCCCCAACTGGTGTGTGGTCTCCACAAGGTTATTCCAACAAGGCTGTGTACAAACATCACCTGCAGTGTTTTGCCCGGGACAATGGGATTGACCATCTTTAGGTGCTCGTTGGCACCTAGTTATATGTATGCATCATTGTTTTATTTTTCTGCAAAATCAACAAAATGTCTTTATCAAAAAAAGAAGTGCATTGATTACAACATCAGATTGAAGAGGGTTTAGGATTGCCATAGTAATAAAAAGACGGAACACATCTCAACCTCAAATAAAAAGAACTAGCCCAAACCTAAACAGTAAAATAGGATAACTGGTACAATATTGGAGCACAGAAATATGTTATCTGAGATGGAAGGATAGATTACGTTACTCCAAAAAAAGAAGGTGCCATGAGGAGCAGTGCAGTCAGGGAAGGAGGTTATCATCTCTCATGGAAGACCATAACACAGATAGCAGAGTCTCCCAGCCGGCAGAGATAGGGTATTTACGCAGGCCCCTAATATCTTTGCGGTGCAGGGCAGTGCTCTCAGCCTAAGCCCACATATCCATATAGTTGGCCGAGGCAGAGAGTTTGGGATGGGTGGGTGACCGGTATCTGCAAGTAATCAAAGGTTTTGCTAGCAAAAGAGCCAGATACAAGAACCACACAGTTACTTAGTTCTTTTTGGTGCGTCTGAACATGCCCAAAAGGCACAACTCACGTTTGTGGTGAGCAGTCCCCATACAGCAGTCTAAGAGAGATGTGACTCCCAGCCAGTATTAGGAGAGCAGTCGGCACGCCCATAACATGTAGGAAAAAAGCATCTGGCAAAAGGCCGCAGGGGCAAACAGCATCTGTGCTGTTAAAGTAGCTGTTGATTTTGTCTGGGGTACTTAGGCCCTGTGTAATATGCAGGAGTAAAACACGAAGGCAAGATAAGTCAGCGAGGTCTGCCAGTCTTTGCCCGAGGAAGTGCGACTCAGCTCAGGGTCCCAGTAGTTGTGTAATGTTAGAAGTGCTGCAGCATGTGTACATAAAAAGCTAGCAAAACAGGTTATTAGATGATGACCCAACCACATTACATGCATATACTAAATCACTAGATGCATTGTGGGCTCCTGTTGAATTGCGCCCCAGTGCACCCCTATTGTCCAGGTAAGGGAGTTGCATAGTAGATATTGACCCAGGTGAAACCCAACACTAGCTATGAGTTCCTCCAGAGGGAGGAAATAGCCGTCTTGATAAAGATCTCCAAGACTATGAATCAAACTTCATGCCAAGGGCTGACTTCTGGCAGGGAAGTGACCACTCGGCTTCTAGGTGTACCAAGCAGTGGAAGCACTGGAGGATATGCAGTCACCGAGCAAGTAAGGAAAAGGCTTTTCCGGAAGCAGCAGCACACCACTAGCATAAGATGAGAGCGGGGCAATTCTGTTTTGGAAAAGGGGTGAAAGAGGTGCAGTATCCTTGTTAACTCCCAACATGGGAATGCAGCCAAGTGTCATCCAGTTGGCAACCTGATAACCACCTGGCCACCCACTGTAGCTGAGAAGCTAAATAGTAATGATCAAAATTTGGGACTCCTAAGCCCCGCTGGTCAGGTGACAGGTAAAGCTTCTTGAGTGCAACTCTACGTCACGTAGCATGCCAAATGAAATTGCCTGTCAGTTGTTCAAGACAGCAAAAGAAGGGCTTGGTGATATAGAGAAGGAGATTAGCAAAGAAATACAGTAGGCATGGCAGCATCACCATTTGCATGAGGGCTATGCAACCGGCCAATGACAGTGGACATACCTCTGAGCATGAATATGAGCCCCAGAATCCACTTGTATGGGACATTGTGCTTGATCATACCTGACAAGCCTGGTAAGCAACGCTCCTGATTTATCCACTCCGCACTGGGTCTTCGCAGAATGAGCTACATAATTGAGACAGCGAAGTCACTCCAGAAATACAGCATGTTCACAATGCACTTGTTCTAGGTTCTCCTTGCCCTCTGCAGACCACTTCTCCTACATCTCACAGCGGAGCAGTGCCCTCTCCATTTGGGAGATTTCATTATCAAGCTGGGAGTGCATATTCAGAGTGCTGCCCAGAGAATGTCCTCTGGTCACTATTTTGAAGGCGTCCCACTCTACCAAACGGGAGAGAGCAGTGTCACTGTTAGTGTCAAAGTAGTCAGATATGCCATTGCTGAGGTAAGCCAAGAAGGGAAGATCCTCCAGCAAAGCCAATTGTAAAGGAGCGATCTAGGTCAACCTTCAAGACACTGATGAAGTCTCCACAAAGCAACCAGAGGAATCCACTCCAGCGTGACAAAATCACAGACAAAGAATCCAGGAAGACTGCCTACTCGGACTGCCCTCCAATCTACCCTCTTTAACTGCTACGGTGCTTGGGGCGAGCTGGTCTCATCCTCGCACACGGTTTCCGTGTTCCGGGGACCAGACCAGCTCGTCCTGCACCAGACCCACAGGGGAGCGCTAGCACTCTCCCCGTGGGCCTCTCTCCCACACCCCCCAGTCAGGGAGTGAAGGGGAATCACTTCCCCTTCCACCCCCGATCCCCCCCCAGTGACGTCTGATGACGTCACCACGCGATCGCGTGCTGACCTCATCAGAGGTCACCTCCCATTCAGCGTGATGCTCCGCATTTCTCTTCCGCTCTGGAGGAGGGGGCAGGCAGAGGCAGGAAAGGAAAGGCCTTTCCTTTCCTTTCATGTCTCTGCAAGCATTTCTACTGCCCAATCGTGATGCAATCGGGCAGCAGAAATGCCCACCAGACACCAGGGATTTTTTTTTTTATATACTTACGTATAAGGGGAGTGGCACCTTGGGCAAGGGCTGCTCCCCTGGGGGTCAAAATATTTTTTGGCCTTTTCTGCCCCCACTGGGGGCTGATCGGCCTATTATACTTAGGCCGATCTGCCACAGAGGGGGCAGAAACCCTTAGACACCAGGGATATATATGTTTTTTGTTTCCTTGATGTTTTTATGTATGGGGAGTGACCCCTTAGGCAAGGGTCACTCCCCTGCGGGGGCAAATTGTATTTAGGCCATTTCTTCCCCCCCCCCCCTTGGGGGCAGATCGGCCTATTTTTGTTAGGCCAATTTGCCACCAAGGGGGGCAGAAACCACTAGACACAAGGGATTTTTTTTTCTCATACTTACGCATAAGGAGAGCGGCACCTTGGGCAAGGGGCGCTCCCCCGGGGGAAAATATTTTCAGGCCTTTTCTGTCCCCACTGGGGGAAGATCAGCCTATTATAATTAGGCCGATCTGCTCCAGAGGGGGCAGAAACCTGTAGACACCAGGGATATTTTTTTTTTATTTACTTTATGTTTTTATGTATGAGGAGCGACCCCTTAGGCTAGGGTCGCTCCCCTTGTGGGCAGATCGGCCTATTTTTATTAGGCACCAGGGATTGGTGTGTGTGTATGTTTGTGTTTTTTTTTGGGGGGGCAGCCCCTTGGGCAAGGGTCGCTCCCCATGGGGGCACATTACTGTTGGCCATATCTGTCCCCTGGGGGACAGATCGGCCTACTTTTGGAAAGCCCATCTGCCCCCAACCGGAGGAGCAGAAATCCCACCAGGGAAGATTTGTTTTTCAAAATAAGAGGGTGGGGATATGGCCATACCCCAACTCCAAATAAATGGAGCCAAAGTTGTTCTGCCCACCAGTCGGCAGATGGGGCAATGACCCCCGATCCACACCGGGGGGGGCAGAAAGTCTACTAGATGCCAGGAAATTTAAAAAAGAAAGTGTGATGGTGGCTACCAACCAGTATGGGCATGGTTATGCCCCCACCCCAATTGAAGGGAGTAATAGTCTTTCAGCTCTCCTACCGCACACTAAAACATCTTATCCCAAGGCAAGCAAGAGAACATTTGATTATTTTGGGTTTTAGTTTTACATTTGGGCCATGAGAGCTTGGCTAACTCTCAAAATCGTCCCACTTGGAATGGTGAGGGCTGCACTTTTTGGACTTTGGGACGCTGCCATGTAGGCAAATCCACAAGACCTAGACACATCTGAAAATTAAACATCTGGGTGAGTCCAGGGTGGTGTGATCCACATGCACCCGCACCATTTTCTTACTCACAATGCCCTGCAAAACCTCCAACTTTGCTGGAAATCACACATTTTTTCCACATTTTTGTGATGGAACCTTCCGGAATCTGCAGGAATCCACAAAATTCCTACCACCCAGCATTGTCTCATCTATACGGATAAAAATTTGCCCCACTTGTCAGCCTAAAAATATATCTTTTTCAAACTGCCCTTTTGGACCCGCTTTGGTTCCCCCTCAATTTCAACACGTTTTTGGCTCTTCCTTGTCACAAGCACTTGGCCCACCTACACAAGTGAGGTATCATTTTTACCGGGAGACTGAGGGGAATGTTGGGTGGTAGTAAATTTGTCCCGGTGCAGTGATTTCCACACAGAAATGTGGGGAAAATTGTGATTATTTATCTAACCTTGAGGTTTGCTGAGGATTCTGGGTAAGAAAACATTGGGGGATCCACGCAAGTCACACCTCCCTGGATTGCCTCAGTTGTCTAGTTTTCACAAATGTTTGGGTTTGGTAGGTTTCCTTATATGGCTGCTGAGCCCAGGACCAAAAACGCAGGCCCCCTCCCACCAAAAACAAGTTGTTTAGTATTTGATAATTTTGATGTTTCCAGATAGTGTTTTGGGGTATTTCCTTTTGCGGGCACTAGGTCTACCCACACAAGTGAGGTACCGTTTTTATCGGGAGACTTTGGGGAACGCTGGGTGGAAGGAAATGTGTGGCTCCTCTCAGATTCCAGAACTTTATGTCACCAAAATGTGAGGAAAAAGTGTTTTTTGGCCAAATTTTGAGGTTTGCAAAGGATTCTGGGTAACAGAACCTGGTGAGATCCCCACAAGTCACCCCATCTTGGATTTCCCTAGGTGTCTAGTTTTCAAAAATGCACAGGTTTGGTAGGTTTCTCTAGGTGATGGATGTGCTAGAGGCCAAAATCTATAGCTAGGCACTTTGCAAAAAACACATCAGATTTCAATGTGAAAATGTGATGTGTCCATGTTGCGTTTCCTGTCGCGAGCATTAGGCCTACCCAAGCAATTGAGGTACCATTTTTATCAGGAGACTTGGGAGAACGCAGAAAACAAGTGTTATTGCCCCTTGTCTTTCTCTACATTTTTTCCTTCTATCTGTAAGACATTGTGTAAAAAAGAAGTCTATTTGAGAAATGCCCTGTAATTCAAATACTAGTATGGGCACCCCAGAATTCAGAGATGTGCAAATAACCACAGCTTCTAAACACCTTATCTTGTGCCCTTTTTGGAAATACAAAGGTTTTCTTGATACCTAGTTTTCAGTCTTTATATTTCAGCAAAAGAATTTCTGTATACCGGGTATAGAATGAAAACCAATTGCAAGGTGCAGCTCATTTATTGGCTCTGGGTACCTAGGGTTCTTGATGAACCTATGAGCCCTATGTATCCCCGCAACCAGAAAAGTCCAGCAGACGTAATGGTATATTGCTTTCAAAAATCCGACATTGCAGGAACATGTTACAGAGTAAAACGTGGAGAAAAATGGCTGTTTTTTTTCACCTCAATTTCAATATTTTTTATTTCAGCTGTTATTTTCTGCAGGAAACCTTGTAGGATCTACACAAAAACCCCTTGATGAATTCCGAATTCTGGCTACTTTTTAGAAATGTTTAGCTTTCTGGGATCTAGCATTGGTTTCACACCCATTTCTGTCACTAACTGGAAGGAGGCTGAAAGCACAAATATTTTTTTTAATTGGGTATGTCCCAGTAAAATGCCCAAATTGTGTTGAGAAATTGGGTTTTCTGGTTCAAGTCTTCCTGTTCCTAAAAGCTGGGAAGATGGTGATTTTAGCACTGCAAGCCCTTTGTTGATGCCATTTTCAGGGGAAAAAAACAAGAGTTCTTCTGCAGCCCTTTTTTCCCATTTTTTTTTAAAAAAACGAAATTGTTGCTACATTTTGGCTAATTTCTTGGTCTCCTTCAGGGGACTCCACAAACTCTGGGTACCTCTAGAATCCCTAGGGTGTTGGGAAAAAAAAGGATGCAAATTTCGAGTGGGTAGATTATGTGGACAAAAAGGTATGAGGGCCTAAGCATGAACTGCCCCAAATAGCCAAAAAAAAGGCCTGGCACCTGAGGGGAAAAAGGCCTGGCAGCGAAGGGGTTAAAGATGCAATGCCTCTCCTGCCCTGTAATTGTGGTTTCCACAATGAAGGAAACTCCCACTATTATCCAGACTAAAACCCCACAAGCTTATGTGGAACAGTTAGTAGAGAATACCTGACATCTCCAGCGTTTCTGCAAGCGTGCAGCCTCTGTTTTAGTTAGGTGGGATACTTGTAGAAATACAAAGTGCTTGCCCTACGGCAGAGGTAAGAGTATACCGCATACCTTTGAGAAGGAATGTGCATGCCCTGAATGTTCCAGGTAAGTAGGTAGTTTTGGCCATTGTGATAGCTATCTAAGAAGTGGAATCCGGCAGTGTCGTGCAGAGCTCACCTAGAAGTCCATGATTAGGGTAGGTAAAGACAGCAACAAGGAACCAGCGAAAGCTAAAACAGTAGAACTTATACTTTTAAAGGGCAGAGGAACTTCAGGTTTCCACCCAAACTTGTTAACAGCTGGCACCAGGGAAGGTGAACTAATGAGGGACTAGGTGGCAGCATATAGGGTGAATGAGGGCACATAGCCCCCAAAGCCATAGGGCTTAGAGGCGGCCTGCATAGTGTTCTCAGAGTGAACCGCTAAGGAGCAAGACATAACAGGTCTGGAGGAAGTAGCTACCAAGGAAGCTCTGCACTGGGGACAGCACTGGAATTGCAGCAGAAAAACACATTGGCCAGTCGAACAGATGCATACAGGGCAGGACTTTTAACAACACCCTGCAAAATGGTAGTCTGAACTAAATGTTAGCAAGTATGGCACCCCTCAGCAGATCCACTGCATGGGTTTGGAGGCTTAGTTTGAGATAAGAGACACAAGGTAGGCGCTGAACCTAAAGCACCACGCAGGTCTAGGAGGCCACAGGAAGACCCAGCAGGCACATGATCCTCATATTGGGGGATGTTAAAGGTAGGCACCCGCTAAGGCCCGCAACTCGCAACAGCAGGCATACAGTAGCAGACCCCCAAGCTGGCCTGATTTAAGCACCATGCCCCACTAAGCACAATCAGTACAATAGTTACAGGTCTCCTGTAACACCATAAGGCCAGGAAAAAGAGTCTCGCCTGCGGCCAGGCAAGTAGGTGAATGACAACATTCATACAACACAACAGAACGTCCAGTGTACAAGACTGCAAGCACATTAAAGAACTATTCCAGCACAAGCAACAAGTACTACATTAGAGATGCATGCAGTGCTCCAATCCCTGAGAAGTACAGCAGGACCAATTAAAGAAATTATATACATAAAAGTTAGGACATTTTAAAAGAGGAGATAAGCATAACGATGTCCTACCACCAGAAAGGGTTTAAAGAATATTGTCTGCTGCATGTGCAGTCAGATTAGTTGGCATGATGGAGCCCAGAGGGAGAAAGCAAGATGTTGAGGATTCTGCGACGCTAGAAGATTTGGAGCCAACTCAGTCAGATTACGAAGACGGAGCAGGATCTCGGAATGTCACCGCTGTTCCCAGTGCCTGCAGTCTTTACTGTATATCCTGCTCTAGATTGGGCAGATGACTGCAACAGTGCGAACACTGATGCTGTGGAGGCCAGAGCGCGGAGGGACAGGTGGCGCTGGCAGGTGCAAGGCGAGCTACAGAAGCTGGAGCAGGAAAGAGCTACCATTAAAAAACAAGTTTGAGGAAGGAAATCGAGGTATCCGCAAACTCTTCAACAAGATCAGCAAAATTACCATGCCAAAGCCTGTCCCTAAGGAAGAAACGCAGGGGAGGCCCTGAACCCGCCCTCCCTTCCAGTAGCAGTTGCGGCAGAAGACACGCGTTCACCATCACGGAATCAGCACACTCTTCCCACAGTGCGGAATGTGCAACCGACTCAAGAGGGAGGCCCTAAATCCACCCTCCCTCCTAGCAGCAGTTGCAGCAGGGGACACCCCACCCACCATCACGGAAGCACCAGGAGGCGCTTATAATCAGAGCACCCTTCCTGCAGCGCGGGACATGCCTGGGTGCGTGCCCGGGTGAAGACCGGGTCAGGAGCGGGACCGTCTGTGGCCATGGGAGGCTAAGCCGGGCTAACCCCCCCTTATTTTGACAGTTTATTTATATTCTATTTTTTAATTTCTCTTTTTGTGTCTAAGGCATAAGCTTTAGTATTTTTAATGAATTTTAGGTTTTAAGTCAATCCTTGGAGAAATGTTATTGATTGTTTGGAGACTAAGGGGGTTATTCTAACTTTGGAGGAGGTGTTAATCCGTCCCAAAAGTGACGGAAAAGTGACGGATTTACCACCAGCCTTATTACGAGTCCATTATATCCTATGGAACTCGTAATACGGCTGGTGGTATATCCGTCACTTTACCGTCACTTTTGGGACGGATTAACACTCCTCCAAAGTTAGAATAACCCCCTAATTGTTCAAGGGGCCTCCTTCTTTTATATGACATTAGTAAACATGGGTAGGTGTGAGAGATCATCAGTTGCCCCCACTCCCAATTCTACACAGAGGCCCTCATTCTGACCTTGGCGGGCGGCGGAGGCCGCCCGCCAAAGTCCCGCCGTCAGGTTACCGTTCCGCGGTCGAAAGACCGCGGCGGTAATTCTGACTTTCCCGCTGGGCTGGCGGGCGGTCTCCTTCAGACCGCCAGCCAGCCCAGCGGGAAAGAGGCTTCCACGATGAAGCCGGCTCGGAATCGAGCCGGCGGAGTGGAAGCTGTGCGACGGGTGCAGTTGCACCCGTCGCGTATTTCACTGTCTGCGCAGCAGACAGTGAAATACATGTAGGGGCCCTCTTACGGGGGCCCCTGCAATGCCCATGCCAGTGGCATGGGCACTGCAGGGGCCCCCAGGGGCCCCGCGACCCCCCCTACCGCCATCCGGATCTCGGCGGTCCGACCGCCGGGATCTGGATGGCGGTAGGGGGGGTCAGAATCCCCGCGGCGGTGCAGCAAGCTGCGCCGCCGCGGAGGATTCAATGGGGCCGCGGTACACTGGCGGGACCCCGCCAGTGGTGCCGGTCCGACCGCGGCTTTACCGCCGCGGTCGGAATCCCCATTGGAGCACCGCCGGCTTGTCGGCGGTGCTCCCGCGGTCCTCCGCCCTGGCGGTCAAAGACCGCCAGGGTCAGAATGAGGGCCAGAATGGTTACCTGCAAAAAGCGCTGGGTGCACTCAGCAAGGGGATTGAATTGGCTGAGACAAGTCTGTCCTTGTCGTCATCCTTATCATATAGTCCGAGTTCAGCTCAGGCTTCTGTTTTAGCCCCTAGTTCATTGCAGCATTTGGGTAAAGAGGAGGAAGGCGCACGGCAACCCATGCAGGCAGCATCCTTATTGGTCACTTCTCCCTTAAATGTTAATGATGGTCTTCCACCAATGGTCTGTGATTCTCAGAACATATTAGGGGAATCAACACTTATAGTGAATCCCAACCCCACTACTGCGAAAAGCGAAAGAGTGGAGAGTTCATCAAGATCTGAAAAGCAGAAAGTTGTTGCCCATAAGATCGACCTAAGCCCTACCAAGGAGGAGGCCTCAGGGGCTTGTCAGTCGGCAAATGTGGCCAATGAAGGTTTGCTGTCTCTGCAGGAGGTCCCCCTGTCGAACTTAAGGAAGATGATTAATGATGGTATGCATCCAATATTGACGCACTTAGAACAGATTGAGAGTAAAATGGATCAACTGATGACTGCCCCAGAAAGTAATTATCAGCCCAATTTTTGGGGTCAGGCCCTCCCAAGTACTATTGTTGATAATCAGAGGGCCCAGGCTAATGTAAGTCCCTCATTATTTGTTGATTCCACTGCTACTGTTGTTCCTGTCAGTGTTACATTTTCTACTAATGGTCCTGGTGAGGGGGCTGGGTGTAGCTCTAACATGCAATACGATCAAGTAAACATTAATCTAAAGCTAAACCCTTACAGTATAACTCACAGCATGCCCCCCAGGTTAAAGGGGCTTCTATTTGTTTGCATTTACCCCCTGAGTGTACTCTGTATATAATGGTGTTAACCTAACCGAGGTCCCGCCTCTGGCAATTGGCCAACCTGAGGATACTCAAAGCTTGATGAATAAACCAGCGGACTGGTGTAAAAAAAACGTTAATTGTCTCCACACAATAAGCAACAATATCATTATCACTTGGAGACTGAAACCAGAGTCATTAGAAGACGTACACTTTCAGGAGAAGTTGAAACAACACATTACTCAATTCTTTACGGATTAGGAGGCCAAGCCCAATAGCCCCCTGATCAAATGGGATGCATTTAAGGTGGTGATGAGGGGAGATGCATAGCTGGAGTGGTGGGGGTCCGCAGGACACTTCTTAGGGACACTGAGGTGGCAGACGATAAACGGAGAGAGGCCGAAAAAAATAGACCGGAAAATCCAAACCTACAACACACCATAATGGAGCTTAGAGCAACAGTAGCAGAATGCGTAGAGCGTCTTCGATAGCTCGATTACAGAAACTACCTTACAAGGGCACATGGGGAAAGGGACAAGGCGGGCCGGATGCTGGCTTGGGTAGTATCACAAACTCAAAGAAGCTCAGTCATACTGGACATGACAACAGAGCAAGGAGACCATATATATGGACAGGAACAAATTAACTCACATTTCATGACCTACTACGAACGACTATATAAAAATAACCTCCGATATGACAGGGACTCCACGGAGAATTATTTAACCCAAATGCAACTCAGGACATTAACACCAGATATAGCGGGGCAGTTGGGAGAAGCCATCACTCAGCCAAAACTCAAGGGGGCCATCAAGGATTTAGCTAGGAGGAAGACACTGGGGGACAGACGGATTCCCTGTTGAATTTTATGTCACTTATGTAGAACTACTGGCTCCAAGATTGGAGACTCTCTATGGGATCGCCAAAGAGCATGGAATATTACCAGCTTCGGCGCGTGAAGCGATAGTAGTACCTCTGCTAAAGCCTGGTAAAAATCCTATGGAGACTGATGCATACAGACCATTATCCATGGTGAACCTAGACTATAAGATCCTCAGTAAGATTTTGGCCACAAGACTTCTTCCACACATGACAACACTAATACACCCGGATCAAGCAGGGTTTGTCCCTGGGCGAAGCACAGCGGATAACATTCGCAGATTGTTAGTAGTCATGAGGGATTAGAATTCGGATAGTACAGCACCCGGGGTGCTAGCGGTAGACATAGAAAAAGCCTTCGACAGTCTAGAGTGGGATTTCCTCTATGCGGTAATGTCCCGGCTAAGATTGGGTCCCGAATAGGTTCCATGGGTGAGACTGTTATACACCAAACATACAGCTAGAGTGCGAACTGGGTGGACAATATCAAGAAGTTATGCGGCGGAGCGTGGCACTAGACAAGGATGCCCCCTGTCACCGCTACTTTTTGCGCTGGCAATGGAGCCATTGGCAGCCATAGCGCGGGTGGAGGAGGGGGTCCAGGTGTATGGGCAGGAGGCGAGAGACATCAGATTGCCTTATAAGCTGATGACCTGCTGATATTTCTGGAGGATATGCACAGAGACCTACCCCGGGCACAGCTGATGCTTTCTCAGTTCAGTAGACACTCTGGACTGGGAGTGAACTGGGATAATACCAGGTTGTTTGCTCTGAGTAGCGATTCTTAAAATGATAGTCTTACCAAGGCTATTATAACATTTTACAGTACTGCTGGTGTGGATACCCAGGGCTACATTTAAAGAGCTGGGATCAACGGTCATAGCATTCCTGTGGGGTAATGGACAGAATAGAGTGGCTTTGACGAAACTCCAGAGGCAATCCACGGATGGAGGCTTAGCGGTCCCTGACTTTGAGGCTTATTATCTAGCAGCACAGCTGGACCCTGAGGCGAGAGTGAAACCATTCACCCCTCCGGGGTCTAGGTTACTTAAAGTATTGCTGGGGTGCCCGGGCGGTGGTACAAGGGACTCCCCAGAATTCAAAATTTTGATTCAATGCTGGAAAAGCTATCTACGCAAGATTAAGATAAGGACCCCCCATTCCCCAGAGCTTCCTCTGTTGTTCTTGCAGGCCTTGCCTCACCAGAGTGACTGGGACGGGCTCCAGACTTTGGTGGATGCCGGAATTCAGACAGTGGGAACACTGTTTACGACAGGGATACGGATACCCTTTGAGGCCCTCAGAGCGGAATTCGGCTTACGGAGGGGACATTTCTTGCTATATGGCTCCCTCACAGCCAGTATTCGACAGCACTGACGGGGGGACTGGGAGAACCTCCAAAGCAAACAACCTGTACTTATCTAGCGACTTCCGCAGGCAAACAAAGCAGTGTCAAATTTATACGGCAGGATTCGGGCTGATAAGACATTCCCCTTGACCCAACTTAAATTGACTTGGGAGGGAGACCTGGGCACTGATATCGCTGGTAACGATTGGGAGCGCATTTTTGAGGGGGTCCCCAAATTGACTCGAAATGCTAGATTTAAGCTAATTAACTTTTATGTGCTGCATCGGGCTTACCTTACCCCTGGGCGGATCAACAGGTACTTTGGGACGGAAGGAGTGGGCTGCCCGAGATGCAGGCTGTTGGGTGCGGAATTCAAGCATACGTTTTGGGACTGCCCTCTGCTAGAGGCATACTGGGAAGCAGTGAGTCTGACCGTGGCTAGAGCTATAGCTAAAGCGATTCCCTGCACAATGGGTCACTGCTTGCTTGGGTGGTTCCCACATTCATCCAAGAACAAAGTAACTAGCAGGTTTCAGGACTTGGCCTATGCACAGGCTCAGAGGGAAATTGCGATGACCTGGAAGAACCCGACAGGACCGAGGTTATCCCAATGGGCAAGAGAATTGACTAAATGGGCTAGATGTGAGGGAAATATTCTTCATAGGGAGGCTAAGAGAGGAATGAAACCACCAGAAGTAGCACAAGGCTGGGAGACAGTGTTAGATGCTTTTGGAAAGGAGAGCCAGGCGGAGCCCGTCCCCTGACAGAATAACTGACCGATAGACTATAGAGACCCAGTTGAGACCCACCTACTGACGGTCCCCCTTATGATTAATGAGTTAGACACCACCACATACAGAGGAATGTCATACCCAACCTGACGCACCAAGTTCCACTGGCTTTATAGCAAGATATCAATGGGCTCACCAATGGGGGGAGGGGAAGTTGGGGTGGATGAAGGGAGGGATGTTGGGGAAGTTATTGGGGTCTCAGCTATCCAAGGAATCAGGATTGTACGGATCGGGTAGAACCCATGCACTGCATTACAAGACTATTATATGTTGTACTGTATTATGACTACATGTTAAATGGATGACTGAAACTGCAATAAAATATGTTTAAAAAAAAATAAATCAGTGGTGAGGTAGTAAGCGAATTAACCTCTAAAAAGCAGATAAAAGAGCGCCCAATGAAATCTTGGTTTAATAAGGAGTGTACTAAGGTACTCAAATCCCTAAAAAAAGGCTACAGCGCATGCACCACGTAATCAAGAGGTCATAACTAGCCCCAGAAGGGCCTATAAACAGGTATTATTAAAGAGGAAGTGTGAGCTGAGGAGCAAGGCTTGGGAAGATCTGGATAGAGCGGCCAAACTAAAAGGTGTTAAACTCTTCTGGGAGACTGTTAGTCACCCATTTTTTTTTTACTAACGATTCTTCCTCTGGAATTGAGTGTTATATTAGTAGTCAGGACTGGACTGATCACTTCTCCGCTATTTTTAAATCTGGGGAAGTTTTCTGTACTTAAAGGGAAGTGGCAGTCTTTTAGTCTACTTCGGCTGGGGAGAAATGGTTAGTTGATCTTATTATTCTAGCCTCAGTAATAAATGCAATTCAGAGCGCTGCTAGTGGCAAGACTCCAGGCCCAGATGGGATCCCAATTGATTTATTTAAACATAACATGGAGTTCTGGACCCGTTATTGACTAATGTTTTAAGGGCAGCCATTAAAGGCAACATGATTGATTCATGGAAAGAGGCCGTTGTCGTCCCGATTTTTTTGAAAGGAGATAGGAGCTTGCCTACCTGTTATCGTCCAATCTCCCTATTAGACTCCACAATAAAGGTTCTTGGCCGGGTAATTCTTGATAAATTAGAAATCTGGGCAAAGGCCACCGTTTTTTTCTCTCCGCTACAATATGACTTCAGACCCAGTCGCGGGACAGTAGAGCAGGCACTAAATCTAAATCTTATTTGGGGTAGGTGTGTGAAAGCCAGGAAATGTGCCCTTCACATGGCATTTATGGACCTCTCCTGTGCTTTTGATTTAGTGGATCGTGCGATTTTATGTTACTTAATGGATCAGGTTGGGATTGATCCCGCATTGGTGAATCTGGCCCAAAGATTGCATACAGACACAACTACCAAGGTGCGCTATACACTTTCTGGGGAATGCACAAGTCCAGTTAGGGTGTCTAAAGGGGTAAGACAAGGTTGTATCCTCGCCCCATTTTTATTTTCACTGTATATCAACTCGTGAGGCACTTATTTAGATTCATTCCACGTCTTGGCCCACAAGCAGTCCCGGTCCTCCTTTACGCACATGATGCTGTCCTTTTAGCATTAAATGCTAATGGTCTACAAAATTTGTTGAATGGATTTTACAATTTTATGACCAAATTAAAGCTCAAGGTTAACTTCCAAATATCATTTATATTGACTAGTGGCCCTAAATGAACAAAAACAAAGGCTTTTCAAATAGGAGGAACCAAGCTAATGAAATTACCTTTTTTTAACTATGTGGGTATCCGGGTTGATGCCTCTGGGTCTTGGAAGAGGCTTATTGGCCAAAGAGCACTTTAAATGGGGGCAGCATCTGATGCTCTTTTTAGATTTGCTAACAAGCTTGGTCATAAACCCTTTAGGGAATTGATCCAGTTGTATAAAAGCAAATGTATCTCTCTTTAGACCTATGGGCAGGCATGTGGGGTTGCTCTTCCTCTGGGTGACTTCAAGCTGTAGAAAATAAATGTTTATCTCACCTGCTGGCTTTACCTCAAAGTACAGCTAGTCCGATTCTCCGTTTTGAATCAGGAGCAGACTATATTGAGGATTTTGTGAATATGGCCCCTTTGTTGTTATGGATTAAGATTTGGGTCACACCAAAGGCTGCATTCTCCCATTTAGTTTTAGCAGACTGCTTAAAATTGGACAATTGGCAAGCCATCCCTTAGTTGGCATATATCATTTTTATGACCTTGAATTAAATACCCTTTTTGACCGCCCTGGGGAGATTTGTGCCCAAACTAAAGAACACGTTAAAACACGTTTTCTATCTCATAGGGAGGAAGGATGTATTGTAAGGGCCTCTGTGATTAATTTTATGCAATTGGACAACATTTCAGGGATGAACACGTATTTGTTATGATTAACCAATTCCCAGCACAGAGTTTATATAACAGGGCTGAGGCTTAAGTTAATCCATCATTTGGTAGCATTCTCAGTGATTGGGACCAAAACACCCGCATATTCTTGTTGCCCGTGTGATAACACTTCAATTCAATCTACGGTACAATTTATGCTTTTCTGCAAATTATATTCTGTATGTCAGGCTTGTTTTCTTTGCCCTATTTTCAAACAGATGCATCTTTTAACATATAAAGATAGTCTGAAGTATTTGCAATCAGTTGCTCTACCGGAAACCTGTTATGCTGTTGTGAACTTTACTAGTTCGGTCATAAAAATACAGAGGGCCTATGGCAACGTATATGCTACTGTCTATCTATCTGCACACTGCACTTTATGTAGATGGTATTGGAACATATTTTATTATGAGTGAATTTTGCCAGAATCATGTTTTTAATGTTATTTAAATTGATTCTATTCTTTCTGGAAGTAACGTATTAGGAAAGCCTAAAGCTATTTTGCACAATTATACTGAGAAAATGGGTGATACAGCTCATATTATCTGCAGTTCTGCACATTTTGTATGTAATGTTGTTAGATTTAGACCTAATAAAGATATTTTGACTTGACTTGATTGCAACAGTTGCTACAGCCGGTGGCTCCTGTAACGCAGTCACCACCTGCCGGGAGCCTGAGACCATTCTACCTGAGGCTGTGACAAGACGGTCCCAACAGCCAGGTGCTGCTCCGCCCAGTCCGCGTTATCCTTAGGATCTGTAAAAAAAAAAAAAAAAAGAGCAACGTGCCATCCGGCACGACTCAGACTCATGCCAGGAATAGAAGAGAGTATTTCATGTTGGATTCCTGAAGTCTATGTTTGACAGCAAGAAATGAGCTCCGCTGACATTGTACTGTCAGCGTATAGTCAGGAAAAATCATCACACATGAGTTATTCACTGTTAGATTGTCAAGTTTGTGGGCCTCTTTCAAGAGCACATCACAGTACTTGTAGTACAACAATGCTGTCACCAGCAGTCTCTGAGGGCCTGGAAGGGGCCTCCTCATCCGCACTCAGTGTGCCCTTTCAATTGAAGAGAAGGGCGCAAGGGCAATGGGGGGAACAAAACTGAGGAGCCATGCTTCGAAATAGCTCACTGCATCCTGTCTCTCAGTGTTCTCAGGAGGATTCACAACATGGACATTGTTTCTAAGGGAGTGGCCCTCTGCCACCTCTGCCACCTCTGCCCTATCTTCCATGAAGTGGACTAGATAATGCAGTGTGCGCAGCTGATTCAGCGCATTCTGAGTCAGCGTTTGAAGAGTAACTAATGATTATTCCATAAAAGCAACTTTATCGCCTAATTTGTGATGATCATTGAGTAGTAAAGTGAGATCAATCACCACTATGTCAATTGTGTTCTCTAAAGATACATAGGATTTTTCTATGGCCACCAGGACTGTCTTGTTTGTCATCAAGAGTGGTGGATGTGGTGGAAGACTGACGGGACCCCATCACTTTGATCAAGCGAGGTTTGGGCCAGTGGATACAAAGGTGCAGGATGGCCGGTTGGGCTCAGGGTCGAAGTCACCCTATGTCCGCTGAGGGTACGTTTGCAGAACCAGAGAGGGAACAACAAATGCCTTGAGGTGAGGGCCTGCTTGTGAGCCCTCAAAGATTATGAAGAACTAAACAGCACGAGCCGCCCAGTGATTGAATAAATCCTCAGGAGAATCGTTAACAGACGCAGGTGAAAGTCCAGGTGGTTTGGAAAGGCTAGTAAACTCAGACATAGAGGGTCTAGATCAGGCGTGCTCCTGTGTCCCAGCCAGATTGAGGGTGAAGGGCCAAGAACAGCCCAGCAGGTCAAGTTGGAAGCAGCTGTAGCCATGAAAACATGGCAGAGTATGCACCAAACAGGTGCAGAGTAGTACACGATAGAGACCACAAGACAGCTTAGTATCAATCCAGAGATGGCACTACAGAAGACAATATGTCGAGCATCAGTGAGGATTGGCCTCCGAAGTGAGCCTTGAAAGGTATATCCAGGTGTAATAGCCTGTAGCGTGAAGGTCAGAAGTGCACGGTTACAAGGCAGGCAAAGGGCATAAGAGCTTGAGGTATCTGTGAGCGCTACTGAAGAAATCCACTGCACTATGCAGAGCAGGTGGTGGAATTGTTAGTAATGCCAGTTAGTGCAAGGCAGTCCTGGCAGAGGAATGAAGGCTAAGCAGGTGTTGAAAAGTGCCCGACAACCCCAGCAGGGTAAGCGGATCTCCCAGTGAGAAGGGCAGACTCATCAAGGCAGGCCCCTAGAGCAAAGCCAAGCTGTCCACAGTACCTTTCTGAGGGCTGCAGTCAGGGACCAAGGAACCCCTCTCACTGAAGGTATTTCAGGGAGTGAATTTCTATAGTTTCAGGAAGGGCATCTTCTCTGTAGGCCATAGTAGATGCTACACAAGCTCCTGTCCCATGCTCCAACCACCTCTGCTGCTGCCGACTCCTTCTGATCAGCGACCAGGGCATGGCTGGCAGGGAACCCTAGGATGCAGAAAATGGCAGGCCCTGACATCTATGGTCCACGGCTCCTCAGGTACACTCTGTCTCTTTGGCCCCAGTTCCCAAGTCAATGAGGCCTAGTAGGGTCGATGCCACAGGCACGTGCCCCCGTCACCACAGGCAGGACTCTAGCTGTGATCCCTCCCAGGGTATGCCATATAATGAGGCCCCATCCAATCAGGACTGAAGAGAAAGATGTAGACATCTGCGGCTGGCTTCACGTTAAGGAAGGCCAGGCTACAGTGCTCCTTAGTTAAGTTGCGCACCATGACATGACAACCGTAGCCGACTGCCCAGCTATTCAGTACTGCTCCATGGGGGAAGAGGCAGCCTCCTGCTCCGCAGGTCTTGTGGCGTGGTGAGATAGAGAAGTAGAGAGCAGTCCTCCTGTCACCATACCTCTGTTAGGGGAGGGGGGTATCCCACCAGTGCTTCCTCAACGTATCCACCACCGGGAAAACAGGATCTTCCAGCCTGGCTGGTTCTCCAGGAACGCAGGTAGTCTCATATGCTGCTAGGCACCAGCACACCACAAGGCTGGGAGGGCTATCTTGGGGCAGGAAAATTACAACTTTGTAAAAGTAAAAAGAACAGATGATGGACAGAATGCTAAATAATGCAAACATTAAGCCCCAGTCACAGAGATCTGGGTTTAATCCATTGTTTTTTTTTTACCACCACTCCACCCCGGTTTGGAACCAGCCATATGTAAATCAGTCTTGAGCCTGCTCCCCATAGGAACAGTCCAGCCTGAACTGACAGACCCAGGCCCTCCCTGGACCACAAACAGGCATCCTGGGACCAGTTTCAGGGTATCACCCCATATCAGCCAGGCTAGCTTGACTCCAGTGGTGCAGTGAGCAGGGGACCCACGTCTGGGTAAAAGTGCAGCTGACCCAGCCATATGCACATCAGCCTTAGCCCTGCTGCCCATGGGAACAGTCCAGCCAGAACCCAGATCATTGTGACTGATGGGGGCGGAGAATTTTTGTATTGGTCAGCATTCCGTTCTCTGTTCTTTTTGCCTTTGTCGCCCTAAGTGGAAAGAGTGACAATCTAAAACTCTCCATACAACCTAAATTGTGCACCCGTTTCCAGGCTGCGGCTCTCGGACACAGCCTATAAAGTTACAGTGCTTGAAGTTTGGACTATTCTGTTTCGAATGTGTATCGTGGTGGAGCTGCAGACCTGAAGCCCTCTTTAGACTATCTTGTTTCTCCAGGAACAATCAGAAAACGTAAACAGAGCTTTGACCCATCAAGGCCAAGGGTTGATACTGGTTCGCTCGACCACATTTTCTAGTCCATTTTTATGACTAGTGGACTGTACTGCCCTCCAAACCGTTTTAGAGTCTCCCATTCACGAAGGTGCCGAATCAGCTCATGTCTCAGTTTGATAGTGGATGCCTTTCTTTTGTATGCACGTTGATGTGATGGTGGGAAGGCAAATAACGTTTTGAGAAAACTTACAACTTTGGTATTTATTTCACCTATGTAAACATGAAAGCATACTGAGGGTAATTTGTCATATTTTCGTATGCTCATAAAGCATTCAAATTTCATGCACACAGACCAGGCCTGGGAACTTAGGCCCTGATCTATACTTTTTTGCGACGCTTTTGCGTCAAAAAATGACGCTAATGCATGGCCGAAAGGTCATGGTTCGCCGAAATGTATTCTGGATTAATTGTTAAGTGTTATGTTGATCAGGGTATTGCTTATGTTCGTTATTGAATATTGATTAGATTAAATTGATTGATCTCGAGTGAAGAGAGTCTCACTTAGCCAAAAGATTCATCGACCCGAAGAGCGTCCAAACACAGGTAAATTATTAGTGCTGAACGCTCTATCAGTAGATGGTAGCAGAGGATGGTTGAGACTTTTGAGACCCCGCTCGAGAGGTATATGGTGTTGAATTAGATTTTCTTGGGTAAAACAGATTGAGAGAATGATGATGGGCTAAGTCCCCCGCGACTTTCCCGGGATCTCGGAGCTTGCGAAATGGAGAGAATGGAGGTGTGAGATCAGCGTTGGCGGTACTGGTGACGGTGTGAGTGAAGTTAGGGTTTTGCGCTTGCACAGCTTATTGCCGCAGATTGTTTGAAAAGATTGTGAGGATTTTAGAGAATAGCGGAGGTGCGACTCCGAGTGTAGGAGTAGGGAAGTCGTCGAACTTCATAGAAAATAGCGGAGGTGCGACTCCGAGTGTGAGAGTAGGGAAGTCGTCGAACTTCATGTGCATGTGGCGCTTTGTGCAGAAAAAGGTCCACGTGGTTGTTGTTGTTGAGACGGGCCCTGCGAGGTCAAGAGACTCCGGAGTATGTTGAAAAGTGTATGAGACACTTGTTTTATGTTGTGGTCTGGTCGGTTTAGTAGGTTGACCGGGCGTGGTCAACGAGTCGGTACGTGTGTTAAGGGAGTGAAAGAAAACTTCGACTTCGGGCTTTGACAAATTCTAAGTGCACTAGAATAGATCACTGACAAGTTGAGAGCAGTCTGCGGGTCAGATTTGCTTGCGAACGTGGGGACCGAGAAAGATGGAATAACTGCCGAGGCTAGTGAAAAATCCCTAAGGTCCTGAAGTGATTGTGTTACCCTTCCTGTAGTAAACCGACAGATCTGTTTTATTATTATTTTTTTGGTAGCTCGCAATACATGCCAGAAGTTGTTACGAGAGGAGCTGAGTGAAGGAGGACAAGCCGCGAGGCTTTGTCAGCCGCAGTGTGTGTGAGTGTGACGTCACTAGGAGCCGAGCTGGGATAGGTTGGTTGCAAAGAAGGGTCGCGCACGGATTGGACGCAGTCCGTGGGGCTCGATTGGAAGGGGAAAGGCAAGCGAAGAGTATTCCGGGAATTAAAGTCACTTATTGATTACAAACTTTGTGAAATAAAAGACGAGAAAATGAAATTTTTTAAAGCATTTAAGAGTGCGATGAAGGGGGAGTCTTACATTAAAGCGAGCGTAGGAGAGGAGACGCCGCCCGAAGGTACACCAGCTTACATTGTAATGGAGGAAAAAGGGGTAGCTCCGTGCCTTTGGCTAAAGCAATGGCACAAGCTGACAGAGAAACATGGGAGCGTAGCGTTCCCGATCCATGGGACATTCAATATAAGGATCCTAGAGAATTTGAGATTTGCAATGTACAACATGAAGGTACCTCCAAGGCCAGCACAGTTTGTGGCTCTAGCGATTTGGGAACTAATGGCTAGACAGCAACAGCAAAATAAGTTCGAAACCAGGATAAGAAAGGTAGAAAAGACACTAGCGGACGCTAGGTGGGATAATGCACAGAAGGTGTGGAGGTCAGATGTATTGCAGGGGATAAAATTATTTCCCGCAATTACTAAGGAAGAAGAGGCGACAGGCAAGAAAGCTACCTGTAAGACAAATGGGAGGTGTTCCAAAGATAGAGAGGACGAGGAAAAGTTAAGGAGAGAAGAGGAGTTAGGGGATGAGGAGTTAATTATGCAATTGCTGAACGACCGTCCACCACCTTATGCAGAGGGTGGACAAGGTCCAAGTACCAGTTCTGCCCCTCAGGCACCGGTACAGAACAATGAAACTCCGAGTTCAGAAGCGTCATCGGGATCTAAGGACCCGAGTTTACTGTTCACCCCGCAGATACCGCAGGTTAGGAGAATATATCCAGATGTGCCTATATTGAAACCAGCAGAAAATTATCAGCCGCAGGTCCCAAGGTACTACAGCAGTGACAATAGTACGGGAATGATTCTAGATCCAACTGTAATGGGAGTACAGAATAGTCACAACCCAACATTGGCACAAGCTGAATCAACCCAGTTTCTGATGCCTCAAAAGCAGATGCAGGGGGGAAACGCACATGCTCAGATGACGGGGAGTCAGATGGGCATGCCGGCAATGATGACCCATAGTGTGGGAATGAACATGCCTCAGAACATGGGGAATGGACAGAACGCAGATGCGATATCCCTACCCATTACTGTAGGTCCACCGGTACCTTTGTACATTCAGCCTAACTCAGGTATGAGCGGTCAAGGATCAATGGTGCAGAGTGGAATGGAAAGGAGGTGCATACAAAACACTCCAGAGACAACTCCGATAGCGGCTCTGCCAACTGGATCTGGGTCCTTGATGGAGTTTAGTCCCATATGTGCTCAGTCAACAGTGGTGAGGTCAAGTCCCCCACTGATGATACCGCTGTCATCGAATACTGAAAAGCTGCCGCAACCATCAATGGCAGTCGATGTGAATGCTACACTGATGGGGTTGAATGCGCAACAGCTGACACAGTGGTTCAACAGTCTGAATTCCACACAAAGCTCAGCCAGTGGGAAGGGAGAAGACTATCTGAATAGCATGAGGTTGAACATGGAAGCAGAAGAATTGGTGGAAGGGACTATGGGGGTGAATAGGTTAGAGTCCTACTCGGAAGAAGAGCTGAGGTATCTATGTCCCAGGATTACGAGAGAAGTGAACAAGATACATAGAAGGTTGCAAGAAATAGCTGACAAAAACGGGGTTAAGATAGAAAAGACAAAACACTTGAGCAGGAGCTATAGATTGGATTTTGGGACCACAGACTTTGAACACATGAGGTCAGCAGGCATGAAGACACACCTTAGAGAATTGCTGCAGAGTGCGCAAGTGTGGAGGTGCTTAGACAAATGGGAAAGCAGATGGGTAAAGAGAAAGGAAAAGAGGAAAGACAGTGTCCCAGAGCTCAACGAGAAAAGACCCCAGAGCAGTGATGCAATAACCATGTTACCAATGAGGGAGACAGCAGGGGGAAAATTAATACATGTACCGTGGCACAGGAGCGACATTCAGTCTTTTACGGATGATTTTCCCAAACTGAGAGAGAAACCGATAGAATGGTATCAACAGACTGATAGGTTTGTGAAGCTTGCAAAATGTCTTTGGGAAGACCTGAACACCCTCTTTGAGATTGTGGTTCCGGCAGATTTGTGGGAGGATTGCAAAAGGGCTGTAGGTTGGCCGACAAGTGAACCAGAGAGAGACAGGGATACGGGTGCACCATCACCTATGGTGATGAGCTTGTACTACAAGGTGATTGAGCATTTGAAGACGAAAGTTGCCGCAAAAAATGTGGATTGGCAGAAGATTGATCGAACTGCCCAAGAGGCTAAAGAGTCGATTCATGGTTACTATGAGAGGTTGTTGAAGGCGTTGAAGAACTACAGTGGCACGGAAACAATAGAGGCGAAGGACATGCTTCATTTTGTGTTTAGATTTGTGGAAGGGCTGAGACCAGAGATAAGTCAGATGATAAAGTCGCATTTGATTTGTTGGCAGTCGAAACCTATTGATGAGGTGTTGAATTATGCGAAATATTGTAGCGACGAAATTGAAGTGAAACAGAAAAGGTTGAAGGAGAAAGTGATGATGATGCAACTTAAAGCAGCTCAGACAGGTCTGCAAGGGTTCCAACAGCAGATACCGCAACCGCAGCCGCAGGGAAACATAGTGTTTCAGCCACAGGCGAGAGGCAGAGGCAGAGGAGGTTTTGGGAATAATGGTCCGGATTTGAACACTGTTGTGATTCCGAATGGTGTGCAGGCAATGAAAAAGGTGATGCCGTGTCACGTGTGCGGAATCGTCGGTCATTGGAAACGCGAGTGTCCGATGGTGGTGCAGGAAGGTGCAGGTGTTGGTCAGCAAAACAATGATGTCAATGCATTCCAGACAATGAGGGGACCGAAAATGAGAGGTCCAAACCCAAATTTTCAGACCATAAATCAGCTGCAGGGATTACAGCCCATGCAGCCGCAGCAGATGCAGATGCCCCGTATGCAGATGACGCAAATGCAGCCGATGCAACAGCAGTTTCCCATGGTACCTAATCAGCAAATGCAAATACCTTTGGCACCAGTGAGTCAGCAGCAAGTGATGGTTCCTCCACAGGTCTCGGGTCAGGTAATGAGTACAAATGGCACCGTACAACAGTTCCCATTACACAGTGAGAATGGAATAAACAATGTATGGGAGAGTGAAAGTTCAGATGAGGAGGGAAATTGTGTGCTTGCAGCATCCTTGGAAGTCGATCAAAAAGGTCCATATGTGGAGGGAAGAGTTATGGGTCATAGCGTTTCATTCTTGGTCGACACAGGAGCCACACGTTCAACTGTTAGGAGCATTGAAGTACCAAATTTGCCACTCTCAGGGAGGACAATCCAAGTGGTGGGAGCAGCAAACAGGTACCTGACGAACCCAATCACAGATCCAGTACCAGTCAGCATTGGTAACTATCAAGGGTTACATAAATTTGTGGTATGTGACTCAAGCCCGATAGCACTGTTAGGGAGAGACCTATTGTGCAAATTGGGATGTTCGATTATGTGTTCGAACGATGGAATCAGAATTCAGACGAGCAGTGATGGGGAAGAAGAGGACAGTGAAGAAGGGGATGAGCTGGAAACTGTCGATGAAAAATATCCTCTGATTAACCTTTTACCAATGATAACTGAAGAAGATATTCCAACTGAATTACGAGAAACAGTCGGAAAGGAAGTGTGGGATATGACAGGGAAAGAGGTGGGATTGATGAAAGGAGTGGAACCAGTGAAAGTGACTGTAAAACCCAATGCAATCTTTCCCCAGACCCCACAATACCACATGGCACAAGACACCCTCATGAAAGTCGCCCAACTAATTGACGAGTTTGTAAAACAGGGAGTACTGAAAGAAGTGTTAAGCAGTCCATGTAATTCACCAATCATGGGACTAATAAAGCCTAGTGGAAAGGTCCGAATAGTGCAGGACTTGAGAAAAATAAATGACATCATAATAAAATGCTGCCCTGTCGTACCAAATCCAGCTGTGATAATGTTCCAAGTCCCTTGCGATGCCGAGTGGTTCTCAGTCATTGACTTGTCACAAGCATTCTTTTCGGTGCCTCTTCATGAGGACAGACAATTTCTCTTTTGTTTCAAATTCTTAGACAGAGTCTACAGTTGGTGTCGAATTCCTCAAGGGTTTTCGCAGTCACCGTCAATTTTCAATCAGATTCTAAAGAAAGACTTGGAAGCGTTAGAATTGCCATTCGAGTCAACCCTAATACAGTACATCGATGACTTATTGATTGCATCTAAGACAGAAAGTGGCTGCACAGCCGATACCATTGCTCTGCTGAACCATTTGGGAAGGAATGGACACAAGGTGTCTCCTTCAAAGTTGCAGTTCTGTCAGAAGAAAGTGAAATATTTGGGACATCAAATAGAGAAAGGGTCACGGAGAATAATGAAGGAAAGAATAACAAGTGTACTTCAAATGAGTCCACCAAAGACGAGGAGGGAGGTGAGGAAGTTTTTGGGGATGGTGAGCTACTGTCGCCAGTGGATTCCCAACTTTTCGACTCTAGCAAAGCCTTTACTGAAACTGACCCAGAAGGATGCATTGGATCAAATTGAGCTGAAAGGAGATGAGATGGATGCTTTTATTGAATTAAAGGAATGTATGTGCAGGGCTCCAGCTTTAGGTATGCCTGATTACACAAAGCCTTTCACATTGTTTTGTCATGAACGTGATGCATGTTCTTTGTCTGTCTTGACCCAAGCCCATGGTGGCATAAACAGACCAGTAGCGTATTTTTCAGCTACTTTGGATCCGGTCGCAGCAGCACTGCCAGGGTGTTTGCGCGCCGTAGCAGCAGTTGGTATCAGCCTCACTCAGAGTGAAGGAATAGTGATGGGACACCCAGTAACAGTCATGGTCCCTCACTCAGTTGAGATACTTTTGACCCGCTCCCGAACGCAACACATAACTGGAGCAAGACTCACAAGGTATGAAACAATAATTCTGGGCTCACCGAATGTGCAGCTGAAAAGGTGCACTACGTTGAATCCAGCAACCTTGCTTCCCGGTGAAAATGCTGAAATTGAGAACGCTGAAGACGTCGAGCATGACTGCCTTCAGGTGACTGAATTTTGCACAAAACCTCGACCTGACATTAAGGATACTAAGCTTGATGAAAATGACCAAATTGTTTTTGTTGATGGATCATGTTTAAGAGATGCATTGGGAATACTGAAAGCAGGATATGCTGTATGTACTGTTACAGGTGTCTTGGAAGCATCCTGGCTTCAAGGAGTCTATTCTGCACAAGTAGCAGAGCTTGTAGCACTTACAAGAGCATGCCAACTGTCTACATTGATGAAGGTTACAATTTACACTGATAGTCAGTACGGGTTTGGAATTGTGCACGACTTTGGGCAATTATGGTCACAGAGAGGTTTCCTGACCTCTTCAGGGTCCCCAGTGAAAAACGGGGAGAGAATAAGGGAATTGTTACAGGCCATTCAAATGCCAGCCGAAATTGCAGTGGTAAAGTGTAGTGCGCATACAAAAGGACAGGACTATGTTTCTCTGGGAAATGCATATGCGGATCAAGTCGCAAGATTTTGTGCCTTGAACTGTATATTGCTCAGGGATGAATGGAATTTGATAAGTGAACCAGAACTAGAACCAGCTGAAGCATTTGCCTTGAAGGTCGTAGATACAATGGACGAACTAAAAGCATTACAGAATAGCGTCAGGGAGGATGAAAGAGATTCCTGGATTAAGTCACAATGTATAAAGAGACCAGATGAGTTATGGGTTTCAAATGAGGGAAAATTTGTTTTGCCAAATAGTCTCTTATCGCAGTTAGCGCGGTTCTATCATGGGCAGGCTCACCTAGGGAGAGATGCCATGATACGATTGTTCAAAACTGATTGGTTTAACCCCAGATTCCGTCAAGCTGCAGAAGCAGTTTGCCATCGATGTGTCATTTGCCAGCAGATGAACCCAGGGAAGGGAACGGTTGTGAATGCGAGCCACATTGGCAGGGCAAGTGGCCCTTTCAGTAGAATGCAGATGGACTTTATTGAGATGCCTGTGCATGGAGGTCTGAAGTATGTGTTGGTGATTGTGTGCATTTTTAGTCACTGGATTGAAGCATACCCCACACGTAGGAATGACAGCCTTACAGTTGCAAAACTCTTGTTGAGGGAGTTGATACCACGTTTCGGATTCCCGATCTCTTTAGAATCAGATAGAGGTAGTCACTTCAATAACGAGGTGATAAAGTTACTTTGCGAGGCGCTGAACATTGAGCAAAAACTGCATTGTAGCTATCGCCCTGAAGCCTCAGGACTGGTGGAGCAGATGAATGGTACACTGAAATCAAGAATGGCGAAAATATGTGCATCGACAAATTTGAAATGGCCTGACGCGTTGCCTTTGGTGTTAATGTCAATGAGAAACACCCCTGACAGAAAGACTGGATTGTCCCCGCACGAAATTCTCATGGGCAGGGCCATGAGACTTCCTGCAGTTCCCGCAAACGCGCTTTTGAATATTACAGATGATATGGTGTTAGACTACTGCAAAGGTCTGGCTGACGTGGTTCGCTCTTTCTCTCACCAGGTGGAAGCAACCACCTTGCCACCGATCCAAGGTCCAGGACACACACTGAAAGCAGGTGACTGGGTCGTGATAAAGAAGCACGTGAGGAAGTCGTGTCTGGAACCCCGTTGGAAAGGCCCTTTCCAAGTGATCCTGACGACCACTACCGCTGTGAAGTGTGCGGGAGTTCCCAACTGGATTCACGCCAGTCACACAAAGAAGGTGTTGTGTCCCACAGATGAGGAAGTTGAAGCGCTGAAACTGCCAGTAACTGATAACACAGTGCCGAGCGCTGAGACAGAGCAAAACCGAACTAGAAGCGAACAGGCAGAAACAGGAGAGAGAGAGATATTTTCTGAGGACGAAACAACAGATTCGCTTGGGGAAGACCAAGGAGAAACCTCAGACAGCGACGAAGCAGCTGAAGGTGACAAAGAGCCTGAAGCAGCTGAGGGTAGCAAAGAGCCTGAAGCAGCTGAAGGTGACAAAGAGCCTGAAGCAGCTGAAAGTGATAAAGAGCCTGAAGAAAGTAACGGTGACGAAGGGCTCGAAAGAGGTGAAAAAGCAGGAGAGCCTGATCAGAGGAGGGCTTTCCCAGAAGCAGACGGTACAGAAAAAGAAAAGAAAAACCTGATTGACTCCCCAGAAGGAGGGGACAAGGCAAAACAGAACGAAACTGTTCAAAGTGCCTCAGAAAAGATCAAATATATCACCAGTGAAAGCAAAGACTAGAGAAAAGTTGAACGACGGTGAAGGGCCAAAAGTGAAAGAGAAAAGAAAGGAAGTGTCTGTCGTGGTACTAACACCAAGTGAAGAAAAAGACTTTGCCAAAGAGGAAAGTACCAGCGAGGCAGAATCAAAGAGAGAGGCAAAATTGAAAAGGAAAAGGATACCAAACAGGAGATATTCCGGTCCAGAATGGGCATATGCCATAAACGACGATTGGACTGACGAATTTGTATCTCTTAGCCTCGAGAACGAAGAAGAAGAGATACCAATAGAAAAGAAAAGTTTTATGGACTCTGTCGATTGAAAGGGTAATCAATGATATTGCTTGCTACAATCTAACGTGATACAACCAGCTGAGACATTGCTAAACCGGATGAGACATTTGCTAACTTGATAAGACTTTGATAACCTGATTGACTCTTATTGCCGAATTGAGACAAACGCTGCTAACCGATAAGTGACTGGGCTCCTGAAGAAAATTGTGTGAACTTTGCGCTCGTTCAGCTTTGTAACTAATTGACAAATCGTTCTCTTTATAAGTGCTTCTAGCTCTCTGATTCTATACAGACCATGGCTACACAAAACAGTAGAGCGAAATATTGTAAATATGCGTGTATAGGCTTGATAGTTGCATGTGTACTAATAATAATGGCAATAGTGCTTGCTACACGTGGAAAGGGTGAGAATGAGAAAATTGATGCTTCTACTTTTGCTCCTGTTATTGTCACTGAACTAACCGCATTGAAAAGACTAGAATTAGATGAGAGACACTTGCATGATAAGAAGGAACTTTCGTATAACGTTTTCTATCGCTTGCTAACAGAATATGTCGAGACTATGGATGCCAAAGATTGTTATGTGTGTACACAGATACCGACATCAGTAAAGGAAGGGGTGACTTATCACCACATGCCTCTTACATACAGGATTACATGTAGTATAGTAACTTCTAGATTTTATGGTCAGACAAACATACAGTATTTTTATTCAAATGATGATGTTACCTTTGCATATGTTCCTATAATAGCGCAGCTAAGTCAGATTGCTAAAGATTGGGATGCTAAGATAATGAGGGAATTTTTCGAACCAATGCAACCTTTTGAAACGGCTCACGCACATAGGGAAAATCTTACCTGCTCACTCTCTGCAGTAGAAATAAGCTTTTTAGATCGCACAGATGATAGAAGGGCACAAATGAATGCGAAATTAGAAAAAGAGCTAAGTAAGAGGACTTCAGTAGATCATTATGATTTTGCCGCAATAAAAACACAAGGGAGAATAGCTTTAGATGCTTGGCATGTAGGGAAATTTTTTATATATCGTGGTGAATCTTATTATGATAACATTTTTGTGGGAGCGAGTGAGTGTAAACATACGTTTATCTTTAAAGCCAAATGGACATTCATGATGAACGGACTTGACCCTGTCATACCAGGTGTATATTACATTTGCGGGTATAATGCCTATTATCGTCTTCCAAAAGGGTGGTGGGGGAGATGTTATTTGGGTATAGTGTTCCCAAAGGTTTATCAACTGGATGACTTATCGATGATTCCAAAGACGTCTGGATCCCATCGTATCCAGAAAAGAGATACCGCAGCTGCTGTGGTAGGAGATATATTTGGAGCTATGATTCCTTCATTGGGAGTTGTGTTGAATTCCATCAAAATAAGAAAGTTGTCTACTATAGTGGATAACATGTTGACAAAGTTTTCAGGTGCTATAATCCTGATAGATGCTGAACTTGCAGCAGAAAGAGTTTTTGACTCTTCAAAACAGGCTTGCCTTAGACATTCTTTTAGCAAAGGATGGCGGCGTTTGCAAAATGCTTGATGCGCGCCACTGTTGTACGTATATTCCAGACAACAGTGTAAAGATTAAAACAATGCTTGCTAATCTAACAAAAGAGAGTGCAGACTTGAAGGAATTGAAAGAACCAGGAGTGTGGGAGAAGGTTGAATTGCTTCAGTGGGAAATTGGCTTGGTGGCATTTGGAATGGAATATTGCTAAAAATAATACAGGGAATATTAATAGTACTGATTTGCATCTTTGGGATTTGGGGAATAAAAGGAGGAATAATAATGATAATGGAAAGAATTAAAAGAAGGAAGGAAGAGAAAAATGATTAAAAGAATGGCAGAAGAATACAAAGAAAGAACAAGGGGAACTAAAAGGAAAAGAGAACTGACAGAATTTTAATGGAATAAAATTTGTGGGAATAGTTTTGTGTGATGACAAGTAGTCATCAGAGGAGGGATTGATGACGCAGAAATGAAGGTTTTACATTTATTAGCGCTTAAACGTAGTGCCGCAATAATCAAGTGTGACTTTAATCGAAATAATAAAGATTGTACGGGGACAAATGTGCCCTCAGAGTAGTTTGCCAACATTTATAAGCGTGCTTTATATAACGTGATGTATTAGAATTGCACGAATCTGAAATAATCGTAAACGTGTGCTATGATTTGCTTGTTTGAAATGCTTTAGCTTAGCATTACTTTAGTGGAGGCTTTGGCCTAGTTGCCTGGTCTCACGGTTTAGATGCTCGTGTTTTTCCAATGTGCTAATAAACCTGTATTTCTGCTTGAAGCTGTACTTTTCCACTGAGATCGTTCACATGCTTATCTTTAAGGTTTCGTGCCAGCCTGGCATCTTCTTCTTTGCTCCAAGGTCAATCTGCAGGTGCGGACAATGGAAGCTCTGAAAGTGAGTTAATTGGTATAAAATGTTGCAACTTACGTACCCGTCTCCAAGGATAATGTATGCTTAGGTAGAAGCTTGAGAACTGTTGTTTTTGATTGGACAATTTGAAGCCAACCTATGAACCCTCCAATGGAAGACCCTACTGGATTTGAACTGTTGTCTATTTAAACCAGGTGCACAAGAAGAAAGCAGCCATTTATTCGCCATTTTTAGCCATTACCAGCCATTTTTGCAGCTAGTATGGCCCATCATGCTGCGACGCCATTTTGAATGAGACTTTGACGCTTTCTCTAATCGAGAGAAAGAGACTTTAAATAATTCTTGCCCTAGAGACTTTAACTTTGAACTGCCCTTTGCATGAAGTAGTAGTTTATCTTGCCGCCGTGAGGCAAATTGCCCCGTCCACCTGCCCCTTTGCCCCGTCCCATGCTGATCGAAACCGGTATCCATGCTGATCGAAAACCGGTACCTGTGAGACGAAGACTTCCTTGAATGCTGATTGTAATTGGTAAATATGAAAGGAAATTGTACAATTGCATTGTGTTTCTTTTAGGTAACCAACTGCTGATTTTGATAAGAGCCCTAGTTAGGAGTTTTCTAAATTAATGTTACTAAATTGTTTTTGCATGAAGTCCCACATGCAGATGCTAATTCGAGGTTAGATGAGGAATCATTGGTGCACGATGCAATTTGAGACCTTGTTATGCTGACTAATGTATTCAATTAGCTCATTACAGATTATAATTTTAGTGGTTTGCGTTGCTATTATCGAATGCATTGTTATTCAAATACTGCATAGATTGCATCTTTTCCGCCGTTATGGACAGCTATTAATGTTCATTTACATATATCAATTGGTGTTGAGACACATCTATATTGTGCTAGCTTTGTTAATATAGGGAAATAAATTTATTAACTTTGAATAAACTGGTGTGGTTATTCATGGCCGAAAGGTCATGGTTCGCCGAAATGTATTCTGGATTAATTGTTAAGTGTTATGTTGATCAGGGTATTGCTTATGTTCGTTATTGATTATTGATTAGATTAAATTGATTGATCTCGAGTGAAGAGAGTCTCACTTAGCCAAAAGATTCATCGACCCGAAGAGCGTCCAAACACAGGTAAATTATTAGTGCTGAACGCTGTATCATGCTTGAAGTTTGGACTATTCTGTTTCGAATGTGTATCGTGGTGGAGCTGCAGACCTGAAGCCCTCTTTAGACTATCTTGTTTCTCCAGGAACAATCAGAAAACGTAAACAGAGCTTTGACCCATCAAGGCCAAGGGTTGATACTGGTTCGCTCGACCACATTTTCTAGTCCATTTTTATGACTAGTGGACTGTACTGCCCTCCAAACCGTTTTAGAGTCTCCCATTCACGAAGGTGCCGAATCAGCTCATGTCTCAGTTTGATAGTGGATGCCTTTCTTTTGTATGCACGTTGATGTGATGGTGGGAAGGCAAATAACGTTTTGAGAAAACTTACAACTTTGGTATTTATTTCACCTATGTAAACATGAAAGCATACTGAGGGTAATTTGTCATATTTTCGTATGCTCATAAAGCATTCAAATTTCATGCACACAGACCAGGCCTGGGAACTTAGGCCCTGAACTATACTTTTTTGCGACGCTTTTGCGTCAAAAAATGACGCTAATGCAGCGCAAAAAAGGTATGAATCAGGGCCTAAGTGCCTCGGTTTGTGAATATAATTTATTCACTTAGGCTCACAGACCGTTCACATTGTCTTGGAAGAAGAGTGTGCAGAGAAAGGCTGACACCGGATTTAAACATTTTGTGTGTGTGTGTGTCTCTCCTGAAGCAATAAATGGATACAACTTCTGCATCGAGGAAAATACTTGTATGTTGCTTCAACTTGACATCCCAGGGTAGGAAAAAAAAAACTACCTCATTCAGCCCATAGTCTGGGTGTGCTGCTGTGCGAAAATATGACTGTTACACTCTGTCAAGATCAGAAACTAGCTGACCAGCTCTAAACCGCAATGTGTGTTAACTGTGAAAACACCATTTTACGGCAACCATGATCATCCTGGGGTTGACCACAGGGCCTAGCTTCTGGCACCACCTTGGAGCCTATCCTATGCAGGAGGCCCTTACCAAGGTGTTGCATTCCCATTCAAGTATCATTTCCTGATGTTGGTACTGGAACCAGTATTGGGGACCCGTTTGCAAAACAGCTTGCATAGGATTGCACCAGCTCGGGTGCTTCGCTGGCTTCTGCATTTGAACCACATTACACATCATGGTTTCGCTGGTACCCTCGATCCCCCAACATTTTTAGGGTCGAGCACGCATGCGCTCTAACCTGTTGTAATCTCACTGTGGGCTTTTAACCACACCCACTCTTGCTATTCATTCTTTGTTGTGCTTGTCTTAAATACTTCATTTTTATTGGTGCATTTTGTGAAATTGTGTGCCGAGTTCCCTACCCAGGCAATTTAACTAAGTGAGCATTTTGGATGGCCATTACACTACATCACCCTTCCTCCTGTTACAGCTTGTTATGGTCCCTCCTCTGGTTTCAGTTTGCCTTTCATCCCAGCTTCGGTCCTTTCTAGACATTCACGCAGGAAGCCAATAACTCGTGCTCACTGCAGCAGTGGCAATTTGCATCGGCTTGTGCTTGTTGGCTGCACTGTGATTTGTGGCCCATGTAGACACGTTCAAATGAACAGAATATTTCAAAGCTTGAGTTTAGAATTGCCTTCTTATTTTAATGTACCTATAGAGCAAACTTTTTCAGTGTAATACAATTGTATCTCTTAATCTCATCACCAAAATTGAACAACCACTTAGTGTATTCTTCCTGCCAGTAGAAACATGCTGCTTTTCTCTCCATTAATGTACGTACTTAGGGCCGTATTTATACTCTGGTTGCGCCGAATTTGCGTCGTTTTTTTTGACGCAAATTCGACGCTAAACTAACGCCAACTAACGCCATATTTATACTCTGGCGTTAGACGCTTCGGGCGCCAAAGTGCCCGGAGTGTGCGTCATTTTTTAGCGTGAACCCCTTCCTTGCGTTAATGATATGCAAGGGAGGCGTTCCCGTCTTAAAAAATGACTCCCAGGCCTTTACGTGGTATTTATACTCCCGGGCAAAAATGACGCCCGGGAGTGGGCGTGGCCAAAAACGGCGCTTTTGCGCCGCTTTTTAACGCCTGGGTCAGGGATGGCGTTAAGGGACAAGTGGGCTCAAAATGAGCCCAGAGTGCCCTCCCCTGCCCCCAGGGACCCCCCCTGCCACCCTTGCCCACCCCAGGAGGACACCCAAGGACGGAGGGACCCATCCCATGGACATTAAGGTAAGTTCAGGTAAGTATTTTTTTTTGTTTTTTTGTGGCATAGGGGGGCCTGATTTGTGCCCCCCCTACATGCCACTATGCCCAATGACCATGCCCAGGGGACAGAAGTCCCCTGGGCATGGCCATTGGGCAAGGGGGCATGACTCCTATCTTTACAATGATAGGAGTCATGTTGATGGGGGATGGGCGTCGAAAATAAATGGCGCAAGTCGGGTTACGATGATTTTTTCGACGTAACCTGACTTGCCCCATTTTAAGACGCCCATGCGCCATTTTCCCCCTACGCCGGCGCTGCCTGGTGTACGTGGTTTTTCTCGCGCACACCAGGCAGCGCCGGTCTGCTTGTGCCGGCTAACGCCATTCAATAAATACGGCGCCCGCATGGCGCTTCAGAATGGCGTTAGCCGGCGCAAAACTTTTTGACGCTAAACTGCGTTAGCGCAGTTTAGCGTCAAAAAGTATAAATATGGGCCTTAATTATTTTGCTGTTTTTTATTTTTAGCTAACTTGATTCCAAACAAATACTGGTTATGGGGCAGCAATAGTGTCTCTGTGACAGTAATAAACATGGAATTGGTACTTTCCAATATAACTTAAAATGAGATATGTTAATTTTTATATGTTAGCAAAGTGTGTCACCTAGTTACTTTTACAGCCAATTCAACGTTTTAAGTTTTCTCACAGCGCCCTTTCTTAGGTCGAGCATAGCAGCGCGCAAGCACTGCTTTTCTGACGTGTTGGTATCTATGTGGTCTTTTAACCTCGCCCACCTCACGCCCATCGCTTTCACTCGTTCATGGGCTTGCCTTTCAAAAATCCTTTGATGACATCGGTAAATGCATTATATGATTGTCCCACCTTGGGCGGTTTTGTTACCGCCAGGGAACAAGTCCTAATAATTCATTTTTTTTAAAAAGGGGGTGACTCATCAAGTCCGGCAGTATGCAAGAGACATCATGGCGTGTGACATCACAGCATGCCATCGCACTTGGCATCACAACCCTTGACCACACAGGAAGTGGCATCAGATCTTATCACCTCAGACACTTTAGCAGTTTTATCACAACTACATTTGCAAGATTGCAAATTGCAAAGAACAGCAGCACACCCAGACTATGGGCTGAATGAGGTAGGTTTTTTTTTCCTACCCTGGGATGTCAAGTTGAAGCAACATACAAGTATTTTCCTCGATGCAGAAGTTGTATCCATTTATTGCTTCAGGAGAGACACACACACACACAAAATGTTTAAATCCGGTATCAGCCTTTCTCTGCACACTCTTCTTCCAAGACAATGTGAACGGTCTGTGAGCCTAAGTGAATAAATTATATTCACAAACGGAGGCACTTAGGCCCTGATTCATACCTTTTTTGCGCTGCATTAGCGTCATTTTTTGACGCAAAAGCGTCGCAAAAAAGTATAGATCAGGGCCTAAGTTCCCAGGCCTGGTCTGTGTGCATGAAATTTGAATGCTTTATGAGCGTACGAAAATATGACAAATTACCCTCAGTATGCTTTCATGTTTACATAGGTGAAATAAGTACCAAAGTTGTAAGTTTTCTCAAAACGTTATTTGCCATTGCAAGATTTAACAAGTGACATTTTGCGTTGGGTGTTGTGCCAAAAACGTTATGCAACCACAACACAAAATTATGGGCCTCAATTTCTACATTTATTTTTTTTAAACTCTGCCACACAGAAACTGGAAGCAAGAAAATGTGACAGTAAATTAGTTCTGCTTAGTTTGTTGCAAAATCTGCATTTTAAAATATCTTATAGGGTTAAGGCACCTGCTGCAGAGATCTTTGTGCCCAATAAATTTCAGGGACTAATAATGGTAAAACAACTCTGGGGTTTAATGCATTTGCTGTAGAGATCTGTGCTTTGCCTAGTCCCAGTTTTGAATCAAAGTAGTATTGAGGGTTAATGTGTGTCCCAGCGGTGTAGCTTTGGGAGTGGAAGGGGGGTGTTTGGGGTGTTACACCCTCCTGCCTACTAAATGTATGTTCTGCTAAATAGTGGGGTACAGGTGCTTTTAGTCAGGTATTGTGAGGCGGCTGTCGGATTTCACAAGGAAGTTTAACAAGCACACAAACAAAAAAAAACACACACACTGTTTTGATAGTCTTAAAAAAAAATGTTCGTTTGCAAAATATTGTTTTTTTCCTCAACTTAGTACCCTACCAATCTGCATTCTTCTTCCTTTCCATTGCCCCTTACACCCCTCTCATGTGCCATGCTTGTCATATAATGTATATTTAATGTATATTAAAATGATATGCCTGTATGACTGTTGGAAAACCAGAAGCGCATACCCCTTACTGTCCAAGTTACGCCCCTGCTGTCTCCTGCAAAGCACATGATGTAATTTGAAGATGACAGATTTTTATTTTATGTAGATAGGAAAATAGGTTACTGCTTTTAGCACAAAGATTGCAGTTCACAACTTGTAATCCTTCTAATATTACACAAGGAGCTATGAAGGACATGTCACTCCTACACCTTTTCACCCTCAATGCATGATGTAACACATGCTGTACATTGCTTTACATATAATATTTATTGTCAATCTATAATGTTTACCTATCATGTAGAGCGCTTGGATACCCTAGATTGGGAGGAGTACCGCTATAAAAGAAATAAAGCAAATACAGTGGTATTTAAATTGTTGTTTGTATAAATACTGGGACAGACAGATGCATCAGACATGCTTACACTGCATGCATATCTCTTATATACAGGGACTGAACAAAGTGAAAACCGTGCCTCTCAAGTACCTGTGAGGTGATGACAAGCTGTGTGCCTTTTATTTTCTCCATTGAAGCTAGATGTGAGGCTTCAGACAGCTTCCAGCCAGGAGAATCAAACAAAGGAGGCCTGATGGCCTCTTAATTTGGGCCTTTGCCCTGGACAAACAGGAATTTAAAATAAGGAAGCCCTCTCTCACCCTGTATGTTGCTGCTCAGAACAAACAAAAGCATGTGCAGGCGCTGCTGAAAGTGTCCCTTTACATCTGGACAAATTCCCCATTTTCTACCGGGCCCAGCTTTTTGGCAGGGGGGGGGGAGGGGGGAGGGTGCGGGGAACATTGTCCACCCTGTGAAAATAGTGGGTGGACACCATTTACCCGCGTGTACCCCAGACTTGTGCCCTGGTTACCGCCTTAGCCATTGACCCTGTTACATGGATAATTGCATGTTTGCCAATATGTTTAACTGCGAGTGAACTTCTTTTTCCTTTTGTGTCTCTCCTTTGTGCTCGCGCTGGCAGCAGCCTTGAATTGGCTTGCTTATATCAACTGTTTTACTTTACATTTTCAATTTATGTGGAAGAAAAGTCCAGTTAGGCATTTACAATGCTAATAGCTCTAATTCGAGCAAACGTGAGACCCATTGCATTGTAAATGATTGTTTAATACTTTGGCCTAGGGGGGTTAAGGTGTAAATAATGTCTATTAAATTTTTTAAGAGAAAAAAAATCTGCCTGCATAACTACATGTTTTGTAAGTTCTACATTAACTAAACATTCAACCCACACCCCTCCAAATGCAAAGCCCTGAAAATTCAATCTTACCATCCCCCCCCCCCCCCCGAATGTCTAAAGCCTAAAAAGACGTCATGGACAATTCAGTGAGCCTTGAGTAGAACCTGGTGTTTTGGTTGTTTTAGAGACTGTGGCAATACTTGTGACAATTGTTGTCCTATAGTTTCACAGTATAAAGAGAATTGCTCCAACATGTATCAAACAAAAAATGTGAATTCATCATTATAGCTAAACTGCTTAGTAGGTATGGCAAGTACACAGGGTTTGGTAAATGTTCTTGAATGTTAATGTGAATAATGCCCTTACAGCATGGTTCTCTCAAGCTTGAACTAGATGTTAAACTTTCCCCTTTAAGACAAAGCATGTCAACCATTGGCTGAGTTCCAGGATACCATGTTTTAGAAATTGGGTCTCTAGTTGGCAGTGTATATGCCCTGCCCAAGAAGGGACCACAATCCTAGTCAGGGTAAGTAAGTTGCACTTCTTAGATTAACCTATGCTCCCCCTGGTAGTTTTTCACAGAGTAGGCAGGCTTAACATAGAAGGAAATGTGTAAAGTATTTGGGCAGCCCTTATTTACATTAACAGTGAGACACCACAAATTAACTCAACGCCAGTTAAAAAAAATATAGAGTATTTATCTGTTTAAATTAAGGTCAACGTGAAAAGAGGGAAAAAGAGTAATAACGATTTGGGTGCAATAAATTAGATCAGATAGGTTGATGCCGTTAGGTTTCACCAAGACATTAAAGTAGTTTTATGGAGGCTTCCCCCGAGTCTGTAATAGTTTCTGTAGTCCTTTTCTGACATCAGTACTGACCTCGCAGATGCCTCAAAATTGTAGCACAGGAGAAGGTGGACGGAGCGTATCGCAGAAGTCTCCCACCACCCTACTTTAATGCTGCTCGTAACATGATCTGGAAAAGGGTTTTGAGTGAGCTCCTGCTATGGGAGTTAAGGTAGTTAGTGGGGAGTGCAAGGTGCTCACCGTGTTGGTTGAAGTGGACAGGGAAAGTTTGCTGGCACCTCAATTAGCAGGTTTATGGTGTGGATCCTCTAGCCCGGGCAGACAGGCAGCTCCGGCATATCCTCGCAATCCGGAGGGAGGGATGTTGACCCGGTAGCCCCACACTTCAGATGAGTTTCCCCTCGCAGGCAGAAGTGATGTGCTGCACAGTTCTGGCAATCTGTCACAGGTGGCAGACCTGAGTCATGCTTGGAAGGCTACTGTGGCGGGTCACACAATCAATGCTCCAAGCATTTAATTCACATCCATGGCAGCAAGAGAGGGTGGTCAGGTGAACCTGAAGCCTGAAACTTTGGCCCAGGGTACTGCCAACGAGAGGAAGGGCACGGGAAACCCATCCCAGAAATTCTCACAGTCCAGGAGGAGGCTGACCTAGAGGAGGACGCCCCGGTACCTACAGAGGAGGACATAGCTGAACTGGGCAACCTGCCTGAGCTGTCCAACTGGCAGCAGGAAAGGGGACCAACCAGAGAGAAATTCTCCAAGAGGGAGTGCCCCACTCTGGAGGGTCTTCAGCAGCAGGCTTAGGCCCAACCAGATGGTGAAGCCCCTGGCAAGCACATGATCCATTGGTCTCGTATATAGCGAGCCTAATGATCCTGAGCCTTGACCAACACGTGTGTTGGTTGTCCCCCAGTGTTATGGATCTTTCGTCCTGGGTCTGGCTCACGATGTGCCACTGGCAGGTCATTTTGGGGCAGGGCAAGACCTTTGACAGGCTTGTCACCCACTTCTATTGGCCTCAAATGAGAGGGCACACAGCTGCATACTGCAGGTCCTGTCAGACCTGCCAGGTGAGTGGCATGTCAGCGGGGAAGTGCAAGGCAAGGCCCCCTACAAACCTTAGCAGTCATTGGCACCACTTTTGAGTAGGTGGACATTGACATTGTGGGGCCAATTGTGGCAAAGCCAATGTTAACATGTTTTGAAGGGCAAATCACCTGCACATTAGCACTGGGCAGCCGTGGTAAAGTGCACAGATCCCAAAAGGCCAACAAAAGTAGGTCAGAAACTCTAGTCAGAAGCCAAAAAGTTAGAAGCAACCACACCAATGATGCTTGGTCTAACATCATATCACTAAAAAGCCTGGTACCTCAAAGAGAAGACAAACCAGCAGTCTTCACTGGAATTCAGTGGGATACAGGAGAGCGTACTGCATGCCTTCAAGGTTATATTGCAGGAGGCAGTCACTCCACATGAAGTGGGCAAGGCACTATCAGACTCCCACCAGCAGTGCCAGCTGTCAGGCTAAAACACTGGACCACCATTAAAAACACTTGGTAATATGAAGAGGGTGCAACTTGGAGAAGTAAACGCATACAACTATGTCCCAAGATCACTCAGGGAAGTGGGTAGAGGAGATACCTTCTACATCTTTAAACTGAGAATAAGATAAAGGCAGAGGAAATGGGTAAGCCTCTCCCAAGAAGGAACAAAGGTGGACACTGGGAGGGTTAATCAACACCAGGTAGAATTCAAGGGAGTATTAAAAACAAAATGTCTAGAGGGTTTGATTTGTGGTTTTCTCCTCTCAAGAAGTTTCTCATCCAGCTAAAATATGGATCAATCTTTACAACCCTCATGTTAGGCAATTTCATCGGTGAACTTCTGACCAAGACCTCCGCTTTGTAGACTCAAAACACACCCTAGAAAGTACCTTCCAAGTTGAAGGACATTATTGAGACTAATCATGTGCACCGAGAGCAGTGAATGAAACTAGATTGCCAATGGGGGCCTTTCAGCCTCCACAATTGCTTACAAGTCGATAATTAAAATAATGGAAAAAAAATTTCCCTCAAATCCGGAAATGATTGCTCAATCCCTCATTCACAGAAGACTTGTGCCTTGATTATGCCCTAACATTTAGGTTCCACTAAGAGCACAGAATATGGACAACCCTAATCAAAATCTATGACAATATCCTCAAAAGAGCTCATCAGGACAAGGCTTGTGTTCAGTTGCAGCAGAAGACAATCAAGTCCTATGTGATCCCCTTCAGAAGCCATGGATTGCAGTCTTCCCTCAGTCATTAAATTCCAATAAAGTTGACTTTTCCTGCTCAAATTATGGCAAACAAAATACAGAGTTCTACACACGGATCAATGTCATCTCTGCATCAGTCTGTCGTGGCCACTGTTGGTGATCACAACTTACTCTGCCATAAATACACAGATGACATGTAACATTACCTAAGTATCACTTGTAAGCTAAAACAGCTGATCTTACAGATGATTGTGAGCCACAGTCACTCAATGCGTCAGTTTCTCAACATGTGCAGGTTTCTTTTTTATTAACAAAAATATATACTTCAAGATGTATTGACATTACACCCCAATTGTGACAACACACATAAAGAACATCCATGCTGTCATATTAAGAAACATGCATTAGCAATGCAATAGGTCTCACGTTTGTGAGAGTTAGCACTATTAGCGTTGTAAATGACAATGGCCCTCATTCTAAGTCTGGCGGGCGGCGGAGGCCGCCCACCAGACTTCTCCCCTCCAAAATACCGCTCCGCGGTCCAGAGACCGCGGAGGGTATTCCAAGTTTTCCCCTGGGCTGGTGGGCGATGAAGCCGGCTCGTAATCGAGCCGGCGGAGTGGGAAGGTGCGACGGGTGCTACTGCACCCGTCGCGTATTTCACTGTCTACTAGCGGGGCCCTCTTACGGGGGCCCCTGCAGTGCCCATGCCATTGGCATGGGCACTACAGGGGCCCCCAGGGGCCCCGCGACACCCCCTACCGCCATCCTGTTCCTGGCGGGCGAACCGCCAGGAACAGGATGGCGGTAGGGGGTGTCAGAATCCCCAAGGCGGCGCAGCATGCTGCGCCGCCTTGGAGGATTCATTTGGGCAGCGGGAAACTGCCGGGAGACCGCCAGTTGTCCCGGTCCGACCGTGGCGTTACCGCCGCGGTCGGAATGCCCAAGGGAGCACCGCCGGCCTGTCAGCGGTGCTCCCGCCCCCGTTCTGTACCGCCAGGGTCATAATGAGGCCCAATGTCTTTTACCTATGTATTTTGGTTTGGAGTGAAATAGATTATACCTTGTGCCCCAGCAACACCCACCAGGCCTGTTGCTGCATGAGAGTCACCATCTTGGGAGTGTTTTTGCCTCATTCCTACAGACTGGCAGTGATACCCTAGAAATGCAACCCATTCTAGTGTGTTTACCTAAACTTTTATAGCACCAAACAAGTGACAAAGATGCACCTTTGTAGCATTTAACCCAGAGAATGAGGGGGGGTCACAGGAGTTAGGAGCAAAGAAAAAGGGGCAGCCATATATTTGTGTGTTAAACATTTAAATGAATTATTCCTCTACATCTGCAATACCACTCTAACTTAAACATTGACCGTATACAAAGAGAATAACAGAAGAGGCAGCTTAACTGAACAGGAGGCTTCAAATGTGTGCAAACTGGTGACACAGAGCTTCAGTGTTCGATGGGCCGACACAATAGGTTTCAGAGGTGCGACATCAGTGACCTTGGGTCAGTGTTTTAAATGGAAATACAGAAAGGCTTGTACTCTGTATTCAATTAAAGCACTACCTTGGGTTAATAGTCTCATGACAGCCTCGGCTCAGGACTGGACTCTGTAGAACAGATGCATGTACCTGAATTTCCAGGGCCTTCATGGTGCATACATTTGTGCACTGGCTGATGGTTTTGAAGTCAAAATTATCTCTGTTGGGGCGGCTACTCAAAATTTGAAGTCTTGGCCTTGCCATCTGGACCAGTCAGAGTAGAGAGTGAAGCCTGGGTTTGGACAATAGCTTTTTTTTTTTTTTTTTCCTCACCAAGACCAGTGGTGCCCAGTACGGCTCCTTCAGGGCTGGTTCATTGGTATTTGTTCAGGCTATGAACATGATTCAAATGTATGTTTGTTTTGGGAATCCAAGGGAGACCAAGAACCATGCCAGAGTTTCTTTATACCCACATAAGATAAATGACATAAAAATAATTTATATGAACTTGTTTAAACAATGGTTACCCTGCAAGCCTGGCATGAATCCGGTCTGTTTGTCGTCTTATACCAAAAAAAAAAAAAAAAGACTTCAGTCAGAACAACACATTTGGGTTACATATGTAAAAGCAGTGGCTGGTCCTGGTGGCCAGTTTGTGAAACAACGGTTTTCCTGTTTAAAACATCTCCTGCCCATGGAGTCTTTACTGTTACTGTCCAGGATTGACTTTGAGATGTAGTCCTTGAGTGTGTCCCATATAAACAAACGTGCGTATATTCCCATAAACATAGGAGGCGTGAGGAACACCAGTCGAAGCAGGAGTGAGAAAAGGGCCATTTGATAAGGTCAGAAAGATATGTTCTTGACATTGATTTTCCATGTACTTGGTGACCACAGCAATCAGAAATAATGCACGGAGTTCACATCAAATGATGCATAGGAACTTAGTGGAGTGGTTACATGAAGCCTGGGGTTGGAAGAGAGGAGAGCAGATTAAACATTACTGGAATGTGACAGATAATGCATGAATCATTATACACAGTAATCCAGAGGGTGACTGGGAAGCACTCTGCACCTATGACACAGACAAGGGAAGGGGGGTTGAGGGGGTATTCGAGATGGTGCCTCTTCAAATAGGATGCATTGCTATTCGACAGCTGTTTTAGACAGCGCTTCTGGCAGTGGCCTCTGCAAGGGGAACTGTCATCAAAGCCATGACACCAGTGAATTTTGAGAGGAGGAAGTGATGGAGCTTGCTGCACTATTGTGCCCAACTGCACGGCTCCAAGCAACTCCATCTGACGTCACCGTGCCAATAAGAGGTCCTCGCCAGCGTGCTGACGTCAGTTTCACCCATTTTTTTAATGTGCCTTTGAGGCAAACAGGTGAGAACCGACCCCACAATAGATACATATATACATCAAATTTCCATGATGAAATATAATCAAAACCATCATTTATATGTACAGGAAAAACATCAATATATATACATCTATACAATCACATATCCTAGTGTAATCAGACAGGCATCAGGGAGGCGGGTGGGACTGTGAGGAATCCACAGGTAGCTATTGTATCCACCAGAAAAAGTGTTACCGAAGGTAAGTAACTTGTTCTTCTGATGGATAAAACTACCTGTGGATTCCTCGCCTTATGAATATACAGGGAGTGCAGAATTATTAGGCAAGTTGTATTTTTGAGGATTAATTTTATTATTGAACAACAACCATGTTCTCAATGAACCCAAAAAACTCATTAATATCAAAGCTGAATATTTTTGGAAGTAGTTTTTAGTTTGTGTTTAGTTTGAGCTATGTTAGGGGGATATCTGTGTGTGCAGGTGACTATCACTGTGCATAATTATTAGGCAACTTAACAAAAAAAAAATATATACCCATTTCAATTATTTATTATTACCAGTGAAACCAATATAACATCTCAACATTCACAAATATACATTTCTGACATTCAAAAACAAAACAAAAAAAAATCAGTGACCAATATAGCCACCTTTCTTTGCAAGGACACTCAAAAGCCTGCCATCCATGGATTCTGTCAGTGTTTTGATCTGTTCACCATCAACATTGCGTGCAGCAGCAACCACAGCCTCCCAGACACTGTTCAGAGAGGTGTACTGTTTTCCCTCCTTGTAAATCTCACATTTGATGATGGACCACAGGTTCTCAATGGGGTTCAGATCAGGTGAACAAGGAGGCCATGTCATTAGATTTCCTTCTTTTATACCCTTTCTTGCCAGCCACGCTGTGGAGTACTTGGACGCGTGTGATGGAGCATTGTCCTGCATGAAAATCATGTTTTTCTTGAAGGATGCAGACTTCTTCCTGTACCACTGCTTGAAGAAGGTGTCTTCCAGGAACTGGCAGTAGGACTGGGAGTTGAGCTTGACTCAATCCTCAACCCGAAAAGGCCCCACTAGCTCATCTTTGATGATACCAGCCCAAACCAGTACTCCACCTCCACCTTGCTGGCGTCTGAGTCGGACTGGAGCTCTCTGCCCTTTACCAATCCAGCCACGGGCCCATCCATCTGGCCCATCAAGACTCACTCTCATTTCATCAGTCCATAAAACCTTAGAAAATCAGTCTTGAGATATTTCTTGGCCCAGTCTTGACGTTTCAGCTTGTGTGTCTTGTTCAGTGGTGGTCGTCTTTCAGCCTTTCTTACCTTGGCCATGTCTCTGAGTATTGCACACCTTGTGCTTTTGGGCACTCCAGTGATGTTGCAGCTCTGAAATATGGCCAAACTGGTGGCAAGTGGCATCGTGGCAGCTGCACGCTTGACTTTTCTCAGTTCATGGGCAGTTATTTTGCGCCTTGGTTTTTCCACACGCTTCTTGCGACCCTGTTGACTATTTTGAATGAAACGCTTGATTGTTCGATGATCACGCTTCAGAAGCTTTGCAATTTTAAGAGTGCTGCATCCCTCTGCAAGATATCTCACTATTTTTGACTTTTCTGAGCCTGTCAAGTCCTTCTTTTGACCCATTTTGCCAAAGGAAAGGAAGTTGCCTAATAATTATGCACACCTGATATAGGGTGTTGATGTCATTAGACCACACCCCTTCTCATTACAGAGATGCACATCACCTAATATGCTTAATTGGTAGTAGGCTTTCGAGCCTATACAGCTTGGAGTAAGACAACATGCATAAAGAGGATGATGTGGTCAAAATACTAATTTGCCTAATAATTCTGCACTCCCTGTAGAGTCCCAAAGCAGTACCGCACTCGGAGGTGGGTGCCTGCCTGATTATAACAAGGAACCCTGCAACACAGATCGTGCAAAATGGCCGTCCCTCCGAAACTCAGAGTCCAAGCAATAAATGCCCAAGTTGCTGCCTTGCAAATATCCACTACTGGAACCCCCCCCATGCCATGGCCCAAGTAGTGGACTTAGCCCTGGTGGAGCGGGCTCTGATACTTTCAGGGAGAACCTTTTTCGCCAACGAGTAGCAGATCGTAATACAAAGAATGACCCACCTGGAGATTGTTCTTTTCTTGACTGCTCTGCCCTTCCTCTGTCCAATATACCCAAAGAACAGCTGATCCTCCAGGCGAAAGTCTTTTGTCCTTTCAATATAAAAACTAAGCGTCCTTTTAGGGTCCAATCGGTGGAGCCTTAATTCCTCCTTCGAGGGATGAAGAGGAGGAGGATGGTAGAAAGATGGAAGGGTAATGGTCTGCCCTATATAAAAAGGAGTGACAACTTCTGGCAGGAAAGCCACCCTGGTTTTCAACACCACTTTATCTGGGAAAAACAAGGTAAAGGGGGGTTTAACAGAAAGAGCTTGAAGCTAACTAACCCGCCTAGCGGAAGTTATAGCAACAAGAAAAACTGTTTTAGGCACTAAAAACTTTAACGGGCAAGAGTGCATGGGCTCAAAAGGTGACCCCATTAAAAAGGTTAAAACAAGATTTAGGTCCCACTGAGGAACATAAAAAGGAGTGGGAGGAAACTTATTAACTAAACCCTTAAGAAACCTAACCACAATAGGTGATTTAAACAATGAGGGCTGATCAGGGAGGCAAAGAAAGGCTGACAGAGCAGCTAAATAACCCTTAATCGTAGCCACCGCACAACCCTTCTTTGATAAATCTAAAGCAAACAATAAAATATCAGAAAGGTGGGCCTTCAAAGGATCAATTTGTCTTTCTCCACACCAAGCCATGAATTTTGGCCACCTACCGGCATAAATGGTCTTAGTGGAGTGTCGCCTGGCCGATAAAAACATCCACTACATCCTTGCGCCGGATACTGGAGGCTGCAGAATGACAGGCAGTGCGTGTTCTCCCGAGTGGCAAACAGATCTATCACTGGAGAACCCCACATCTGAAAGATGTGCAGAACCAGATCTGGATGGAGACGCCACTCGTGATCCGCCAAAAAATGTCGACAGAGTGTCCGCACGTACATTGAGCACTCCGGCCAGATGATTCACTATCAAGCAAATCCGATGGTCCTGAAGCCAGGACCAGAGATGCAGAGCTTCTCTGCAGAGAAGATACGACCCTACCCCTCCCTACTTGTTTATATACCACATCACGCTAGTGTTGTCCGTCAGGACCTGAACTGACTGACCGCGAAGGGACGGGAGGAAGACCTTGAGAGGCAAACGTATCGCCCACAATTCTAACAGATTTATATGAAAAGTCTGTTCCACTGCAGACCAACGACCCTTGATCTCCAGGTCCCCCAGATGAGCTCCCCACCCTAGAGTGGAAGCATTCGTCATGACCGTGGCCACCGGAGGCGGCAGTGAAAAAGGCCTTCCTTGAGAAAGGTTGCCATCCACAGCCCACCATCGTAACTCTGCTGCAGTGTCTCTGGAGATAGTTATCGACTCCTCGAGATCCCCTTTGTGTTGAAACCACTGCCTGCAGAGGCACCAATGGAGAGCCCTCATGTGCCAACGTGCGTGAGTGACCAACAGAATGCAAGAAGTGAACAGACCGAGCAGGCATAAGACCTTGAGGACTGGAACAACCGCTCCATTTAGAAACATTGGAATCAACGCAAAAATGTCCCAAATCCACTGAGGCGGAGGATAGGCCAGATTCAATGTTGTATTCAGTACTACCCCTATGAACAGGAGGCATTGAGAGGGCTCCAGGTGAGATTTGGGTACATTTGTTGAAAAACCCAGCCTGAACAACTGAGATGTCATCTACAAGTGATGCAACACAAGCTCTGGAGTCTTGGCTTAGATCAGCCAATCGTCCAGGTAAGGGAATACTGATATCACCTTCCGAGACTTGCTGCCACCACTGCCATCACCTTTGTGAAAACTTGAGGTGCTGAAGTAAGACCAAACGGAAAAACCGCAAACTGGTAGTGTTGCGACCCCACCACAAACCAGAGATACTTCCTGTGCGAAGTGAGTATATGAAAGTAAGAATCCTGCAAGTCAACAGACACCATCCAATCCTCTTTGTTCAACGCCAGAAGTACCTGTGCCAGAGTCAGCATCTTGAATTTTTCCTGTTTGAGGAACCAATTCAAAATCCTCAGGTATAGGATTGGTCTCAAACGACCGTCCTTCTTGGGGATCAGGAAGTATCTTGAATAACAACCCTGACCTCTTTCCTGCTCTGGAACCAACTCCACCGCACCTTTTGACAATAGGATCTGAACCTCCTGCTGTAACAGGAGGTTTTCTGAACAAAACGAAGGACGGGGAGGGATGGGAAGAGGAGGAAACTCCTGAAAAGGGAGAGCATATCCTTTTCTCACAATGTTTAGAACTCATGAGTCTGATGTAACTAACTCCCACTCATGGAGAAAAAGACATAATCTTCCCCCTACAGGAGAAGTATGGTCGATAAAGGGGAGAAAACTAGGGCTGCTTCCCTTGCTGTTGTCCCCTGGAGGAAGAGGATGATGCAGGGTTCTGCTGGGTGGCCCCTCTTGTCCTAACCCGCCCTCTAAAAGATCGATATGGGAGGCTGGTAGGCTGCTGGACCGAGGACTGGGGTCTCCCTCGATAAACGGCTCCACGCCCAAACCCCTGAACCTCCGAAAGGACCTGAAAGGGGTAGCAGAGGAGACTTGCAGACCCAAGGACTTCGCCGTGGCCCGACTATCTTTAAAGCGCTCTAGAGCAGAGTCCGCTTTATCTCCAAACAGCTTTTCCCCATCAAAGGGCAAATCCAATAAAGTGGTCTGTACATCCGAAGAAAACCCAGAGGACCTCAACCAAGCGTGCCTCCTGGTAGCAATAGATGTACCCATTGCCCTGGCCACCGAGTCCATAGAGTCCAGACCAGACTGGATTATTTGTTTTGCCGCAGCCTGCGCATCAGATAGGAGTTCACCGAATGGTTTCTGTACATCCTGCGGCAGGTCAGGAACCATGGCCTTCGCGGAGTCTATGAGGGCGTGGACATATCTACCCAGCACACAGGTAGTGTTTGCATCCTTGAGAGCCATGCTACAAGACAAGAAAGTCTTCTTTGCAGATTGCTCCATCCGTTTGGATTCCCTGTCTGATGGAATCGCAGGGAAGGAGCCTGGAGCACTCCATGTAGAGCAAGAGGCCTGAACCACCAGACTCTCCAGGATAGGATGTCTCGATAAAAACCCCAGATCACCAGGCGCCACTTTGTATCTCCGTGCTACAGATCTATTCACAGTAGGCGACATCACAGGCTTCCTCCAAAGCTCTAATATGGGCTCCCTAAGAGCATCGTTGAACGGAAGCAAAGGATCCACAGAAATCAAAGAAGGATGCAGGACCTCTTTTAAAATGTTCGTCTTAACCTCTGCAGCAGGCAATGGAAGATCTAAAAAAGACCGCAGCCTTCCGAATCACTGTGTGATAAGAAGCACCAGCTGACGGGGTGATGAAATCTGCGCCATAGACCTGGAAGGTGACGTCTTGGGAACCACAGGGCCTCGAGGCGATGTCATCGATGCCGGTCCGGCACTCTCAGCCGGATAGAATGGCATAAATGGCGCCACCTTGTATGGAGCAGGGAAGCCCAACGAAAATGCCAACGGACCCGTGGGCCAGCCAGTGCACTAGCAGGGGCCATCGCATTGAACACTGAGAACAAGGCATGAAAAAAATGCTGCCGGATCTACTCCCGGAGCCGGGAAGGCAGGGTACCGCTGGTCTCCCTGTTGCACCTGTGGTTGCTGAACATCAGACTCAGGAGAAGCAGGTAAAAATCGAGGTCTGTCCGGAGGTGCCACTACCTGTAAGACTGACGGCACCGGAGAAGCCTCAGGGGCCTGGGGTTGTGGAGTCACCGTCAGACTCACCTCCCATGTCGCCGAGATGGAGACCTTGATCTTGATCGGCACCAAGCCGAACAACGCAGAGTCATGACGATGCTGTTTCTTATGCGTCTTCGAAGAAGCATGGGAAGAGGATCTACGATGGCCCTTTCCACCGAAGCCTTTGGATTCATGCTCTGGCAAGACACACACTCCTCGACGTCATGCTCACAATCATCATGAGGGTCAGTGACTGACATGCGACCCCGCACTCTCAGCATGGCTTGAAACCGGACTTCATAGGAGGAGACATTGTAACTAAAAAGTCAGATAGCGACAAGATGGAACACCACCAACAGAAGCGAGAGCTAGAAGACGAAAAAAAAAACATTAGCATCGAAGGCACAGTAAAAAGGGAACTGACGTCAGCACGCCAGCGAGGACCTCTTATTGGCACGGTCACGTCAGACGGACTCGCGTGGAGCTGTGCAATTGTGATGTCCTCGTCGACATGGAGAGCTGGGAAGAAGATTTTCCGTCGGATGCTGGCGCAAGGGTGAATTCATAAGGTGAGGAATCCACAGGTAGTTGTATCCACCAGAAATATTTTTCTATCAAGCTTGAGGCCATGAAGTGCTTGGGTCTGGCGTCACAACTCCTTTTCCACCATTTTGGAGACAACACTTTTCACCATCTTCTTGCCTAGAACTAATCTATGTGCTTGGCTGGTGACCCTCAAAAGGTTATCAAGAGCATGTGCTATCACCTAGTGTTAAGCTCTCCTCAAGTTGGTTAATGCACCCACTGCAGAGGTTTTAGCAGAACAAGAATGTCACAGATTACAATCCGGACATAGCCTTTTCACCTCTTCATCTCTGCAAGGTCGACACAAATGCATTTGAGCTATTTTGTTAATAAGAGCCCCTGTTTTGCAGTGCTATGAAATGGCACAACCTGTATTACCAAGAGCTATTTAAAAAAAAAAAAAAAAAAAAGAGTTATTCCCACACTACCCTAGCACGCACCAGAGAAAGAACTCTAGGGGGAGAGGATGTAGCATAAGGGCCAGAGCTGCCGACTTTTGAGCTGGAGAACACAGTTTGAGTCTCAGCGCCATCTCAACATTCTGTGATTCTGGGCAAATCACTTAATCTCCCCTTGCTACAAAAAATGAACGTGCTCTTGTGTAATGTAACCGGTGCGCACGTAAAGCTTAAAACTTAAAAAGAAAAAAACATAAGGAGCTTTAATACCTTCGTGTCGAGCTCATGCTACATAAAAAAAATTAGATGAAAAAAGACCCTACAGACATTGCAAAGAAACAACAAAACTCCTGAAAACAAGGAAGAGAAAGAAATATACCGCCATGAGCGTGAAGCGGCAAGGCAAAAGAAAATGAGGGGTGGTATAGGGCATGCAGCCACGATGGCAAAAGCGTAAACGAGCGGGAGGAGGGTGATTCGACGGCTGGACAAGCAAGAATAGGGTGTGGGAGAGGGTGATTTAAGCGCTATGGATGAAGCAGTAGGGCGCAAGCTCAGCATTGTAAGTACATTGAATCACAGGCGCAGGAAACCAGGGGTAGAAGGGGGAGTCCTCCAAAGAAGTGTAATTATACAGTATTAAGTCCCTGCTCCCAAAGAGAAAAAGAAGGGACAAAGAGGCATGGCCGACTACTAGCAAGCAAGGATTTCTAAATGACACTGAAAATACTAAATGTAATGGCTTTAAGCCCAGAGAAGTAAGTTTACTAAAAGTATACAATTTCATGACAGGACCTGAGGCTTTGGATTATGCTTCTCCTTATTTGCTGTTTATTGTTAAACACACACCCTTATGGGGTTTTAGTTTAAGTTCCTTCCTCTATTATCTTCTATGGGAGGCTGTTGTATTACTAGTCGTTGGCCATGTGCAGTTGTGGACTCACTACAAAAGTGTAAGTTAATACAAAAGTGCTGTTCCTGAATACTGAAAAGCAGTAAACTTACTAAAACGTGCAAGTTGTCCTTTTGAATCAGGCCCACAGTGTTTAACTAAGGCATGGTAGCATGGGGTGTTTTATTTTTAGGTTGAGCGTAAGCGTATGGGCTAAAAAAAAAAAAAAAAAGCTTTCGCATCAAGAATTTTCAATTCTTTAAAGTACACAGAGGCGAGGATTATGCTTCTACTTGTTTGCTGTTTATTGTTAAATACACGCAGCAGCAGCCAATCAAACTAAACTTTAATAAACTACATTTTCCATATTACTTGATGGCATCATGTCCCTTTCGCCATTGACGGTCCCCATCATATATATAGTTCCTTTGGTGCCGCCATCTTCCTCTTTCTTTGCCCCTAAGCGATGAGATAAGTACATTTGCATTTTCATTATAAATTATTGTTGATACTTTGTTTAAAGTATTCAATTTGGTTTGCTAGTGGAAGACTTGCTGTGTCGCTATTGACACCAGACAGGGGTGCCCATATGCAGGAGATGAAATGCGTCAGAGCAAGGACTTCCCAGTCCTATTTTTAGCTTGCCGTGCGCACTCATCGTGCAGCAGGCGTGTCCATGTCAAGTATCGGGACATGAGCTACACCCTTCGGCAAGTCAGTGCCAGCTGCAGGAATAGTGAGGCTTTGTTTTATATTATAAGGCATCTGCAGCCACCAAACGTCTCCTCTGAGCCCTAAGCCAGGGCCTAGTCTTAACTGGGCTGCCCCCTCCTTTTTGACTGTCAGGCTCTTTCACAAGGATTTTTACATTTTGTAAATACCATCATGGCCCAAACTGACTTACCTGAAAAACTCCCCCAGGATGATGATGATGATGATGATCTGCTTCTGGCTGGCGATATTGTCCATGCTTTGACGCGTCCGTTATACAATCTGTGAATAGAACATTTGTATTCGCACTACAACCTATAGCCCACCAATTAAACAGGTACACCCTATATGCTCTCCCTTATGACTCAGAACCCAGTGTCACACCCCGTCAGATGGATGAATTTCCACAGTCCTCTAACTGGCCCCATGCAACTACCATGTCCTGCATATCCCAGGCCCTCACTTCGGTTTCAGACCATACCTATTCAGCGCCCAAAGCATGCACCAGCACACACACACTCCCACCCCAACACAGGAGCTTCTGGCTCCAACAATTCTAAATGATGACTCGTACCGAGCTCCTAAACATCATCGAGACAACTCTCATGATCTGTCCTCTTCCCTTTCAATTGCAAGTACTCTAAACTAGATTTTAATCCGGACAACATGGTCCATCCCCGTTCCTCCAACTGATCACCCTTCCCAGCAGTCTCCGACTACATCCATGGTAAACTGCATAAAGCCTTCGATAAAGAGATACGGAACAGACTTCAATCTGAGTGTCCAGGTCCAGGCATTCCACACAAGGTCTCGGAAACACAACAATAAGATGCCAAAATGGCCACCTTCCTCAAACAATCCTCAAAGGATCCCAAGAAAGGGATCGACAGACCCTGGAAAGCCTGGCAGGACAAGCTCCTACATATCTTGCGGCCCTCATGCAAGATCCTTGACAAGGCTTTGACAGCAAAGCAAGATCAGACACTCCTGTCGACCCTGGTACTTTGGTAGGCTGGGCCCAGCAAACTTTCGGTCTGCTAGGCAACCCGAATTGGGAGTAGAATGCAGGTGATCTGCGCTCATAAACATAGACCCTAAATTAACCAAAAAGGCGAATGCAGAACCAGGGCCCTTAGCAAATGGTATGCTTTTTGGCGATAAGTTTGTCAAAGATCTAAGAAACTTTGTCCACACATTTATGGCCTTGGACAAGGCTCAGAGTTCCATACAGAAAGTCCTGAACCAACTCGTTTTGCCAGGGCCACCCGTTTAAGAGGGCGACCGTCCGGCTGCTTCATCTCTTGTAAGCCCTTATCCTTCCACCTCAGCTGGAGGTTGTGTTTACTTCACCCAGAGCACAGATACCTTCTATCCAGCCAGATCAAGGGATGGCTGACCTCGTTACGACAGAGGCTCTTTCCGAGCCCAGTCCAGCTATAATTCCAGAGCGAACACTCAAGGTAAGATTGATTCCACCAAAGTCTGATTTTGAGGGGCAGGCAACGGTTATTCCTAGTCAAATGGTTTCTCCGGACATTAGACCTTGGGTTCTGGAAACAGCAATTGCTTTTAATTTACAATTCTTTGGAGTTCTCCTACACTCTTCCACCCCGCCCCCTTCTCCATTTTCCTCAAGTAGATAAATCCTTTATTCAGTAAGAGAGATAAACCAACTCATTACAAAAGAAGCCATCTACCCTGGTCTTTAGGACTCCTCAAGCTTCTACAGCAATATTTTCGTAGTGAAAAAAGAGGGAGGCACCCGCCTTGTCATAAATCTAAAGGATTTCAACAGTTTGGTCCTCTATCGCCACTTTAAATTTCAGGGAATCCATCTTTTAAGAGACATCCTTTGAGAAGATGACTGGATGGTCCATGCAGACCAAAAAAGATGCATATCTCTCAATCCCAATTTGGGACCCACACTTTGAATTTCTCCAATTCCAAAAGCAGGGCCAATGGTTTCCCTTCAAAGTCCTCCATTTCAGACTCTTCTGCCCCATGGTGTTTCACCAAAGTCATGCGTCCAGTGGTAGGGAACCTCCGCTCCAAGGATGTTCGTCAGATTATTTACTTAGACAACATTGTAATAAAGGACCAAGAGATTTAACTTCTCATAACTCACCTAGATCAGACTATCCAATTGTTACAAGATGTAGGTTTCATCATCAACTAAAAGAAATCTGCCCTTTATCCCTCCCACTGCATAGAGTTTCTAGGTTTTCAGATCAACTCCTCTTCCTCTGCAGAAACTGAAATCAGTGCAAACAGAAATCAAATCAGTCCTGTAGAAGGACCAGTTCTCTCTGGGGACTTTGGCCATGATAGTGGGTCTCCTGGCACCCTAGATCCAAGCACACTTCCAGGCCCCTCTTCACTACAAGCACTTAAGCCCTTGAAGATACAACACCTCCAGTAGGGTGTGGGCTACTCAGATCTCATTTCTCCCAACCCCAAGACAAAAGCCGGATTTTACTGGTGGCTAGACCACATAGGCATGGAACGGCAGAGCCAACGTCGGTTCTCAGCCAGATGCAGTTCTGGAATCAGATGCCAGTTGGTGGAGCTGGGACACCAAGTGTGGCAACATTTCCACCAGGGGTCGGTGGTCTCAAGAAGAATCCCAGTTGCACATCAATTGCTTAGAACTCTTAGCCGGTTCTTTCGCAATCCAGACTTCAGTTCCCCTCTCCAAATGTTCTGTCCTACTGAAGATAGACAACATCCCAGCAGTCCGCTAGATCAACAAGTCGGGAGGGATACGCTCCCATATTCTGATGGAGATCGCAAAGAACTTCTGGCTATATTGCCTTCAACATCTCATTTCAGTGACTGCAGAGTAACTCCCAAACCAATGCAATGTGGTGGCGGATTGGAACTCGAGATATCTCAGAGATTCAGGTGAGTGGAAGATTCTCCACTCCACGTTCCAAGTACTTCAGGATCAATGGGTCCAATACCACACAGATCTGTATGCGTCTCGCCTGTTTCATCAGTTGATCCTGTTCTTCTTGTGGAGATCGGATCCGCTAGCCAGTGCCATGGATGCCTTCCTTCAACACTGGAGCAGTCATCTGCACTACGCCTTCCCTCCATTCCTAATAATTCCGAGGGTTGTAGCGCAAGCCCTCTGTCAATGAGCGGAACTGATACTGGTCACACCATTGTGGAAGGAGAAGCCTTGGTTACCTATCCTGTAAGTAATGTCTCAGGATTGTCCAGTACTAATTCCCTCTTTGCGACCCATTGGTTCAGTCAGCAGATCTGGTAGTCATCCCCTTCTTCTTCAGGGCAACATTCAACTCACAGCTTTGCACATTTCTGGACACAATGGTTTGTGTCTAACCTTTTGGAACAGACAATTACATTCATTCACGCTTCCTAATCTGAATCCACTCATAAGAGATATGCCTCCACTTGGCGAAAATGGTTGGGTTGGTGTGACTCACAGGCTCTGCAAGTAATACTTTCTTCTATGTTAAGCCTATCGGTGAGCACCCACTGGTAAGTAGGGTCATGAGAGGTATTCACCTTTCCAATCCTCCCCATCAGAAATATTCGGCACTGTGGGATGCTAACATTGTTCTCAAATCTCCGCAACAATGGCCGTGTAATGCTGACCTGTCTAGGAAACAGTTTTCTGCCAAACTAATCCTCCTTCTGTGTTTCAAATCATGCAGAAGTGTGTCAAATGTCAGAGCACTGGACATCTCAGGCTGCATTTTTCCACAGAGGGAGTCACGTTCTCTATTTCGGGATGCATAAAGACATTTTCCAAACAAATTACTTATCGCAGTTTCCCTGAAAATGTAAAGCTTTGCGTTCTGCTTTGCCTAAAGGAATATGAAGATCATACTAAAGAGTTTTATCAGTCTCCAGAAACCTTTCTATCCAGGGTCTTGCGCCACATTAGCTCACTGGGTGAAAAGGATTCTTTCAGAAGCAGGTATAGACACTTCTAGGTTTGGGGCACATTCAGTGAGAGGAGCCATGGCTTCCAAGTCATTCAGTCTGGGTTCTCAACTACAAGACATTATGAAAGCAGCAGACTGGTCTGCTGATTTTACATTTAAAAAGTTTTACTATAAACAGATTCTAGATGTAGCTTCCTTTGTCCTATACCAGTTTTGAACAAGCATAATCTGAAGCCTCCGGTCCTTCCATAGAATGAAAAAAATGTCTAGCTTTCGTGTCAAGAATTTTCAATTCTATGAAGCACGCAGAGGCAAGGATTATCCTACCCAGTCATTCATCAATACCATGCATATGAAAATTGTTTCTGGCAATGATACCAAAGAGAATTGTATTGCTGATGTTTCATCCCCCCTCGCCCCCCACCCTTCTTATTTATGCTGATGTTAATTATGATGACCTCTGCCAGAGTTCTGGGTGTTACGAGGTTTTCACCTATCTTATTGCAGATTCAAAAGAAAGGAGGAGGGAAGATGGACTTTTCTTCTCAATTTCCAGTTCTGGGCTCAGTTGGTCCTCAAATGAGTTTCCGGTTATGTTCGTCCCACTGAGTCGAGCGGTGGTTGGTCAGTTTGGAGGTTTATCCAATTGTGTATGAAGTCTCAAGAAATCACGTCTCGCCATCAGACAAAGAAAGAGGAAGAGGATGGCACCGGAAGACCTATATATGTGGTGGGGAACATCACTGGGGTAGGCAATGTGATGTCATCAGGAAATATGGGAAATGTAGTTAAAGTTTATTTTGATTGGCTGGTGTGTGTTTTTAACAATAAACAGCAAAGGAGGAGAAGCATAATCCTCACCTCCGTGTCCTTAACAGAAGTGAAAACAATGCGAAAGCTAGATTTTTATTTTTTTTAAGGCACTGTATGCTTATGCTCGATTTTGAAGACACCACATACTACCATGCCTTGGTTAAACACCGCAGGCCTGATTCACAAAGATAACTTGCATATTTGAGTAGGTTTAATACTTTTTGCTATTCAGAAACAGCACTTCTGCATTAACTCACACTTTTGTACTAAGTCCACAAATGCACATGGCCAACAACTAGTTCTACAACACCCTCCCATAGAAGATATAAGAGGTAGGGACTTTAAAATCCCATTGGAAATCAGTTTACATTGAGCTATTTAAAAAAAAAATATATATATATATATAATGTCACTTACCCAGTGTACATCTGTTCGTGGCATGAGACGCGGCAGATTCACATGCTGTGCATATCCCGCCATCTAGTGTTGGGCTCGGAGTGTTACAAGTTGTTTTTCTTCGAAGAAGTCTTTTCGAGTCACGAGATCGAGGGACTCCTCCCCTTTCGGCTCGATTGCGCATGGGCATCAACTCCATCTTAGATTGTTTTCCCCGCAGAGGGTGAGGTAGGAGTTGTGTATATAATAATAGTGCCCATGCAATGGAGTAAGTATGTATGTACATAATGTGATTAAAAGTGTTATATTTACAAGTTTACAAATGTACACGTTTATTTTTATCAACTTATAACGGCTACAGGCTCCCGGGGAGGTGGGAGGGCGCATGTGAATCTGCAGCGTCTCATGCCACGAACAGATGTACACTGGGTGTAGGAAGTTGGCTCTGTATGTGCTATTTCAAAGTAAGGAATAGCATGCACAGAGTCCAAGGGTTCCCCTTAGAGGTAAAATAGTGGTAAAAAGAGATAATACTAATGCTCTATTTTGTGGTAGTGTGGTCGAGCAGTAGGCTTATCCAAGGAGTAGTGTTAAGCATTTGTTGTACATACACATAGACAATAAATGAGGTACACACACTCAGAGACAAATCCAGCCAATAGGTTTTGTTATAAAAAAATATATATTTTCTTAGTTTATTTTAAGAACCACAGGTTCAAATTCAACATGTAATATCTTGTTTGAAAGGTATTGCAGGTAAGTACATTAGGAACTTTGAATCATTTCAATTGCATGTATACTTTTCAAGTTATTCACAAATAGCTATTTAAAAAGTGGACACAGTGCAATTTTCACAGTTCCTGGGGGAGGTAAGTTTTTGTTAGTTTTACCAGGTAAGTACGACACTTACAGGGTTCAGTTCTTGGTCCAAGGTAGCCCACCGTTGGGGGTTCAGAGCAACCCCAAAGTTACCACACCAGCAGCTCAGGGCCGGTCAGGTGCAGAGTTCAAAGTGGTGCCCAAAACGCATAGGCTTCAATGGAGAGAAGGGGGTGCCCCGGTTCCAGTCTGCCAGCAGGTAAGTACCCGCGTCTTCGGAGGGCAGACCAGGGGGGTTTTGTAGGGCACCGGGGGGGACACAAGCCCACACAGAAATGTCACCCTCAGCGGCGCAGGGGCGGCCGGGTGCAGTGTTAGAACAAGCGTCGGGTTCGCAATGGAAGTCAATGAGAGATCAAGGGATCTCTTCAGCGCTGCAGGCAGGCAAGGGGGGGCTTCCTCGGGGAAACCTCCACTTGGGCAAGGGAGAGGGACTCCTGGGGGTCACTTCTGCAGTGAAAGTCCGGTCCTTCAGGTCCTGGGGGCTGCGGGTGCAGGGTCTTTTCCAGGCGTCGGGACTTGGGTTTCAGAGAGTCGCGGTCAGGGGAAGCCTCGGGATTCCCTCTGCAGGCGGCGCTGTGGGGGCTCAGGGGGGACAGGTTTTGGTACTCACAGTCGTAGAGTAGTCCGGGGGTCCTCCCTGAGGTGTTGGTTCTCCACCAGCCGAGTCGGGGTCGCCGGGTGCAGTGTTGCAAGTCTCACGCTTCTTGCGGGGAGATTGCAGGGTTCTTTAAAACTGCTCCTTTGGATAAAGTTGCAGTCTTTTTGGAGCAGGTCCGCTGTCCTCTGGAGTTTCTTGTCGTCGTCGAAGCAGGGCAGTCCTCAGAGGATTCAGAGGTCGCTGGTCCCTTTGGAAGGCGTCGCTGGAGCAGAGTTCTTTGGAAGGCAGGAGACAGGCCGGTGAGTTTCTGGAGCCAAGGCAGTTGTTGTCTTCTGGTCTTCCTCTGCAGGGGTTTTCAGCTAGGAAGTCCTTCTTCTTGTTGTTGCAGGAATCTAATTTTCTAGGGTTCAGGGTGGCCCTTAAATACTAAATTTAAGGGCGTGTTTAGGTCTGGGGGGTTAGTAGCCAATGGCTACTAGCCCGGAGGGTGGGTACACCCTCTTTGTGCCTCCTCCCAAGGGGAGGGGGTCACAATCCTAACCCTATTGGGGGAATCCTCCATCTGCAAGATGGAGGATTTCTAAAAGTTAGAGTCACCTCAGCTCAGGACACCTTAGGGGCTGTCCTGACTGGCCAGTGACTCCTCCTTGTTATTCTCATTATTTTCTCCGGCCTTGCCGCCAAAAGTGGGGGCCGGGGCCGGAGGGGGCGGGCAACTCCACTAGCTGGAGTGTCCTGCGGTGCTGTGACAAAGGGGTGAGCCTTTGAGGCTCACCGCCAGGTGTTACAGCTCCTGCCTGGGGGAGGTGTTAGCATCTCCACCCAGTGCAGGCTTTGTTACTGGCCTTAGAGTGACAAAGGCACTCTCCCCATGGGGCCAGCAACATGTCTCTAGTGTGGCAGGCTGCTGGAACTAGTCAGCCTACACAGACAGTCGGTTAAGTTTCAGGGGGCACCTCTAAGGTGCCCTCTGGGGTGTATTTTGCAATAAAATGTACACTGGCATCAGTGTGCATTTATTGTGCTGAGAAGTTTGATACCAAATGTAGGAAGTTGGCTCTGTATGTGCTATTTCAAAGTAAGGAATAGCATGCACAGAGTCCAAGGGTTCCCCTTAGAGGTAAAATAGTGGTAAAAATAGATAATACTAATGCTCTATTTTGTGGTAGTGTGGTCGAGCAGTAGGCTTATCCAAGGAGTAGTGTTAAGCATTTGTTGTACATACACATAGACAATAAATGAGGTACACACACTCAGAGACAAATCCAGCCAATAGGTTTTGTTATAGAAAAATATCTTTTCTTAGTTTATTTTAAGAACCACAGGTTCAAATTCTACATGTAATATCTCATTCGAAAGGTATTGCAGGTAAGTACTTTAGGGACTTTAAATCATAAAAATTGCATGTATACTTTACAAGTTATTGACAAATAGCTGTTTTAAAAGTGGACACTTAGTGCAATTTTCACAGTTCCTGGGGGAGGTAAGTTTTTGTTAGTTTTACCAGGTAAGTAAGACACTTACAGGGTTCAGTTCTTGGTCCAAGGTAGCCCACCGTTGGGGGTTCAGAGCAACCCCAAAGTCACCACACCAGCAGCTCAGGGCCGGTCAGGTGCAGAGTTCAAAGTGGTGCCCAAAACACATAGGCTAGAATGGAGAGAAGGGGGTGCCCCGGTTCCGGTCTGCTTGCAGGTAAGTACCCGCGTCTTCGGAGGGCAGACCAGGGGGGTTTTGTAGGGCACCGGGGGGGACACAAGTCCACACAGAAATTTCACCCTCAGCGGCGCGGGGGCGGCCGGGTGCAGTGTAGAAACAGGCGTCGGGTTCGCAATGTTAGTCTATGAGAGATCTCGGGATCTCTTCAGCGCTGCAGGCAGGCAAGGGGGGGGTTCCTCGGGGAAACCTCCACTTGGGCAAGGGAGAGGGACTCCTGGGGGTCACTTCTCCAGTGAAAGTCCGGTCCTTCAGGTCCTGGGGGCTGCGGGTGCAGGGTCTCTCCCAGGCGTCGGGACTTTGGATTCAAAGAGTCGCGGTCAGGGGAAGCCTCGGGATTCCCTCTGCAGGCGGCGCTGTGGGGGTTCAGGGGGGACAGGTTTTGGTACTCACAGTATCCGAGTAGTCCTGGGGTCCCTCCTGAGGTGTTGGATCTCCACCAGCCGAGTCGGGGTCGCCGGGTGCAGTGTTGCAAGTCTCACGCTTCTTGCGGGGAGATTGCAGGGTTCTTTAAAACTGCTCCTTTGGATAAAGTTGCAGTCTTTTTGGAGCAGGTCCGCTGTCCTCTGGAGTTTCTTGTCGTCGTCGAAGCAGGGCAGTCCTCAGAGGATTCAGAGGTCGCTGGTCTCTTTGGAAGGCGTCGCTGGAGCAGAGTTCTTTGGAAGGCAGGAGACAGGCCGGTGAGTTTCTGGAGCCAAGGCAGTTGTTGTCTTCTGGTCTTCCTCTGCAGGGGTTTTCAGCTAGGCAGTCCTTCTTCTTGTTGTTGCAGGAATCTAATTTTCTAGGGTTCAGGGTGGCCCTTAAATACTAAATTTAAGGGCGTGTTTAGGTCTGGGGGGTTAGTAGCCAATGGCTACTAGCCCGGAGGGTGGGTACACCCTCTTTGTGCCTCCTCCCAAGGGGAGAGGGTCACAATCCTAACCCTATTGGGGGAATCCTCCATCTGCAAGATGGAGGATTTCTAAAAGTTAGAGTCACCTCAGCTCAGGACACCTTAGGGGCTGTCCTGACTGGCCAGTGACTCCTCCTTGTTATTCTCATTATTTTCTCCGGCCTTGCCGCCAAAAGTGGGGGCCGGGGCCGGAGGGGGCGGGCAACTCCACTAGCTGGAGTGTCCTGCGGTGCTGTGACAAAGGGGTGAGCCTTTGAGGCTCACCGCCAGGTGTTACAGCTCCTGCCTGGGGGAGGTGTTAGCATCTCCACCCAGTGCAGGCTTTGTTACTGGCCTCAGAGTGACAAAGGCACTCTCCCCATGGGGCCAGCAACATGTCTCTAGTGTGGCAGGCTGCTGGAACTAGTCAGCCTACACAGACAGTCGGTTAAGTTTCAGGGGGCACCTCTAAGGTGCCCTCTGGGGTGTATTTTGCAATAAAATGTACACTGGCATCAGTGTGCATTTATTGTGCTGAGAAGTTTGATACCAAATGTAGGAAGTTGGCTCTGTATGTGCTATTTCAAAGTAAGGAATAGCATGCACAGAGTCCAAGGGTTCCCCTTAGAGGTAAAATAGTGGTAAAAATAGATAATACTAATGCTCTATTTTGTGGTAGTGTGGTCGAGCAGTAGGCTTATCCAAGGAGTAGTGTTAAGCATTTGTTGTACATACACATAGACAATAAATGAGGTACACACACTCAGAGACAAATCCAGCCAATAGGTTTTGTTATAGAAAAATATCTTTTCTTAGTTTATTTTAAGAACCACAGGTTCAAATTCTACATGTAATATCTCATTCGAAAGGTATTGCAGGTAAGTACTTTAGGGACTTTAAATCATAAAAATTGCATGTATACTTTACAAGTTATTGACAAATAGCTGTTTTAAAAGTGGACACAGTGCAATTTTCACAGTTCCTGGGGGAGGTAAGTTTTTGTTAGTTTTACCAGGTAAGTAAGACACTTACAGGGTTCAGTTCTTGGTCCAAGGTAGCCCACCGTTGGGGGTTCAGAGCAACCCCAAAGTCACCACACCAGCAGCTCAGGGCCGGTCAGGTGCAGAGTTCAAAGTGGTGCCCAAAACACATAGGCTAGAATGGAGAGAAGGGGGTGCCCCGGTTCCGGTCTGCTTGCAGGTAAGTACCCGCGTCTTCGGAGGGCAGACCAGGGGGGTTTTGTAGGGCACCGGGGGGGACACAAGTCCACACAGAAATTTCACCCTCAGCGGCGCGGGGGCGGCCGGGTGCAGTGTAGAAACAGGCGTCGGGTTCGCAATGTTAGTCTATGAGAGATCTCGGGATCTCTTCAGCGCTGCAGGCAGGCAAGGGGGGGGTTCCTCGGGGAAACCTCCACTTGGGCAAGGGAGAGGGACTCCTGGGGGTCACTTCTCCAGTGAAAGTCCGGTCCTTCAGGTCCTGGGGGCTGCGGGTGCAGGGTCTCTCCCAGGCGTCGGGACTTTGGATTCAAAGAGTCGCGGTCAGGGGAAGCCTCGGGATTCCCTCTGCAGGCGGCGCTGTGGGGGTTCAGGGGGGACAGGTTTTGGTACTCACAGTATCCGAGTAGTCCTGGGGTCCCTCCTGAGGTGTTGGATCTCCACCAGCCGAGTCGGGGTCGCCGGGTGCAGTGTTGCAAGTCTCACGCTTCTGGCGGGGAGCTTGCAGGGTTCTTTCAAGGCTGCTGGAAACAAAGTTGCAGCCTTTCTTGGAGCAGGTCCGCTGTCCTCGGGAGTTTCTTGTCTTTTCGAAGCAGGGGCAGTCCTCAGAGGATGTCGAGGTCGCTGGTCCCTTTGGAAGGCGTCGCTGGAGCAGGATCTTTGGAAGGCAGGAGACAGGCCGGTGAGTTTCTGGAGCCAAGGCAGTTGTCGTCTTCTGGTCTTCCTCTGCAGGGGTTTTTCAGCTAGGCAGTCCTTCTTCTTGTAGTTGCAGGAATCTAATTTTCTAGGGTTCAGGGTAGCCCTTAAATACTAAATTTAAGGGCGTGTTTAGGTCTGGGGGGTTAGTAGCCAATGGCTACTAGCCCTGAGGGTGGGTACACCCTCTTTGTGCCTCCTCCCAAGGGGAGGGGGTCACAATCCTAACCCTATTGGGGGAATCCTCCATCTGCAAGATGGAGGATTTCTAAAAGTTAGAGTCACCTCAGCTCAGGACACCTTAGGGGCTGTCCTGACTGGCCAGTGACTCCTCCTTGTTATTCTCATTATTTTCTCCGGCCTTGCCGCCAAAAGTGGGGGCCGGGCCGGAGGGGGCGGGCAACTCCACTAGCTGGAGTGTCCTGCGGTGCTGTGACAAAGGGGTGAGCCTTTGAGGCTCACCGCCAGGTGTTACAGCTCCTGCCTGGGGGAGGTGTTAGCATCTCCACCCAGTGCAGGCTTTGTTACTGGCCTCAGAGTGACAAAGGCACTCTCCCCATGGGGCCAGCAACATGTCTCTAGTGTGGCAGGCTGCTGGAACTAGTCAGCCTACACAGATAGTCGGTTAAGTTTCAGGGGGCACCTCTAAGGTGCCCTCTGGGGTGTATTTTGCAATAAAATGTACACTGGCATCAGTGTGCATTTATTGTGCTGAGAAGTTTGAAAACTGGGAAGTTTGGTATCAGTGTAGCCATTATGGTGCTGTGGAGTTCGTGTTTGACAGACTCCCAGACCATATACTCTTATGGCTACCCTGCACTTACAATGTCTAAGGTTTTGTTTAGACACTGTAGGGGTACCATGCTCATGCACTGGTACCCTCACCTATGGTATAGTGCACCCTGCCTTAGGGCTGTAAGGCCTGCTAGAGGGGTGTCTTACCTATACTGCATAGGCAGTGAGAGGCTGGCATGGCACCCTGAGGGGAGTGCCATGTCGACTTACTCGTTTTGTCCTCACTAGCACACACAAGCTGGCAAGCAGTGTGTCTGTGCTGAGTGAGAGGTCCCCAGGGTGGCATAAGACATGCTGCAGCCCTTAGAGACCTTCCTTGGCATCAGGGCCCTTGGTACCAGAAGTACCAGTTACAAGGGACTTATCTGGATGCCAGGGTCTGCCAATTGTGGATACAAAAGTACAGGTTAGGGAAAGAACACTGGTGCTGGGGCCTGGTTAGCAGGCCTCAGCACACTTTCAATTGTAAACATAGCATCAGCAAAGGCAAAAAGTCAGGGGGCAACCATGCCAAGGAGGCATTTCCTTACACCAAACTTCTCAGTTTTCAGTGTAGCCATTATGGTGCTGTGGAGTTCGTGTAAAACAGACTCCCAGACCATATACTCTTATGGCTACCCTGCACTTACAATGTCTAAGGTTTTGCTTAGACACTGTAGGGGCACAGTGCTCATGCACTGGTACCCTCACCTATGGTATAGTGCACCCTGCCTTAGGGCTGTAAGGCCTGCTAGAGGGGTGTCTTACCTATACTGCATAGGCAGTGAGAGGCTGGCATGGCACCCTGAGGGGAGTGCCATGTCGACTTACTCATTTTGTTCTCACTAGCACACACAAGCTGGTAAGCAGTGTGTCTGTGCTGAGTGAGGGGTCTCTAGGGTGGCATAATACATGCTGCAGCCCTTAGAGACCTTCCTTGGCATCAGGGCCCTTGGTACTAGAAGTACCAGTTACAAGGGACTTATCTGGATGCCAGGGTCTGCCAATTGTGGATACAAAAGTACAGGTTAGGGAAAGAACACTGGTGCTGGGGCCTGGTTAGCAGGCCTCAGCACACTTTCAATTGTAAACATAGCATCAGCAAAGGCAAAAAGTCAGGGGGCAACCATGCCAAGGAGGCATTTCCTTACACAACCCCCCCCCCCCCAAACGAAAGAGGATGAGACTAACCTTTCCCAAGAGAGTCTTCATTTTCTAAGTGGAAGAACCTGGAAAGGCCATCTGCATTGGCATGGGCAGTCCCAGGTCTGTGTTCCACTATAAAGTCCATTCCCTGTAGGGAGATGGACCACCTCAACAGTTTTGGATTTTCACCTTTCATTTGCATCAGCCATTTGAAAGGTCTGTGGTCAGTTTGAACTAGGAAGTGAGTCCCAAAGAGGTATGGTCTCAGCTTCTTCAGGGACCAAACCACAGCAAAGGCCTCCCTCTCAATAGCACTCCAACGCTGCTCCCTGGGGAGTAACCTCCTGCTAATGAAAGCAACAGGCTGGTCAAGGCCATCATCATTTGTTTGGGACAAAACTGCCCCTATCCCATGTTCAGAGGCATCTGTCTGCACAATGAACTGCTTAGAATAATCTGGAGCTTTTAGAACTGGTGCTGAGCACATTGCTTGTTTCAGGGTGTCAAAGGCCTGTTGGCATTCTACAGTCCAGTTCACTTTCTTGGGCATTTTCTTGGAGGTGAGTTCAGTGAGGGCTGTCACAATGGATCCATATCCCTTCACAAACCTCCTGTAATACCCAGTCAAGCCAAGGAATGCCCTGACTTGAGTCTGGGTTTTTGGAGCTACCCAGTCCAGAATAGTCTGGATCTTGGGTTGGAGTGGCTGAACTTGGCCTCCACCTACAAGGTGGCCCAAGTAAACCACAGTTCCCTGCCCTATCTGGCATTTGGATGCCTTGATAGAGAGGCCTGCAGATTGCAGAGCCTTCAAAACCTTCTTCAGGTGGACCAGGTGATCCTGCCAGGTGGAGCTAAAGACAGCAATATCATCAAGATAAGCTGTGCTAAAGGACTCCAAACCAGCAAGGACTTGATTCACCAACCTTTGGAAGGTGGCAGGGGCATTCTTTAAACCAAAGGGCATAACAGTAAACTGATAATGCCCATCAGGTGTGGAGAATGCTGTTTTCTCTTTTGCTCCAGGTGCCATTTTTATTTGCCAGTACCCTGCTGTCAAGTCAAAGGTACTTAAGAATTTGGCAGCACCTAATTTGTCTATGAGCTCATCAGCTCTAGGAATTGGATGGGCGTCTGTCTTGGTGACAGAGTTGAGCCCCCTGTAGTCCACACAAAACCTCATCTCTTTCTTTCCATCTTTGGTGTGAGGTTTGGGGACTAAGACCACTGGGCTAGCCCAGGGGCTGTCAGAGCGCTCAATTACTCCCAATTCCAGCATCTTGTGGACTTCCACCTTGATGCTTTCCTTAACATGGTCAGACTGTCTAAAAATGTTGTTTTTGACAGGCATGCTGTCTCCTGTGTCCACATCATGGGTACACAGGTGTGTCTGACCAGGGGTTAGGGAGAAGAGTTCAGGAAACTGTTGTAGGACTCTCCTACAATCAGCTTGCTGTTGGCCAGAGAGGGTGTCTGAGTAGATCACTCCATCTACTGAGCCATCTTTTGGGTCTGATGACAGAAGATCAGGGAGAGGTTCACTCTCTGCCTCCTGATCCTCATCTGTTACCATCAACAGATTTACATCAGCCCTGTCATGGAAGAGCTTAAGGCGGTTCACATGGATCACCCTCTTGGGGCTCCTGCTTGTGCCCAGGTCCACCAGGTAGGTGACCTGACTCTTCCTTTCTAGCACTGGGTAAGGGCCACTCCATTTGTCCTGAAGTGCCCTGGGAGCCACAGGCTCCAGAACCCAGACTTTCTGCCCTGGTTGGAACTCAACCATTGCAGCCTTTTGGTCATACCAAAACTTCTGGAGCTGTTGGCTGGCCTCAAGGTTTTTGCTTGCCTTTTCCATGTACTCTGCCATTCTAGAGCGAAGGCCAAGTACATAGTCCACTATGTCCTGTTTAGGCTCATGAAGAGGTCTCTCCCAGCCTTCTTTAACAAGGGCAAGTGGTCCCCTTACAGGATGACCAAACAGAAGTTCAAAGGGTGAGAATCCTACTCCCTTCTGTGGCACCTCTCTGTAAGCGAAAAGCAGACATGGCAAGAGGACATCCCATCTCCTTTTGAGCTTTTCTGGGAGCCCCATGATCATGCCTTTTAATGTCTTGTTGAATCTCTCAACTAAGCCATTAGTTTGTGGGTGGTATGGTGTAGTGAATTTGTAAGTCACCCCACACTCATTCCACATTTGTTTTAGGTATGCTGACATGAAGTTGGTACCTCTGTCAGACACCACCTCCTTAGGGAAACCCACTCTGGTAAAGATACCAATGAGGGCCTTGGCTACTGCAGGGGCAGTAGTTGACCTAAGGGGAATAGCTTCAGGATACCTAGTAGCATGATCCACTACTACTAGGATATACATATTTCCTGAGGCTGTGGGAGGTTCTAGTGGACCAACTATGTCCACACCCACTCTTTCAAAGGGGACCCCCACCACTGGAAGTGGAATGAGGGGGGCCTTTGGATGCCCACCTGTCTTACCACTGGCTTGACAGGTGGGGCAGGAGAGGCAAAACTCCTTAACCTTGTGGGACATATTGGGCCAGTAGAAGTGGTTGACTAACCTCTCCCACGTCTTGGTTTGTCCCAAATGCCCAGCAAGGGGAATATCATGGGCTAAGGTCAGAATAAACTCTCTGAACGACTGAGGCACTACCACTCTCCTAGTGGCACCAGGTTTGGGGTCTCTGGCCTCAGTGTACAGGAGTCCATCTTCCCAATAGACCCTATGTGTTCCATTTTTCTTGCCCTTGGACTCTTCAGCAGCTTGCTGCCTAAGGCCTTCAAGAGAGGGACAGGTTTCTTGTCCCTTACACAGCTCCTCCCTTGAGGGTCCCCCTGGGCCTAAGAGCTCAACCTGATAAGGTTCAAGCTCCAAAGGCTCAGTTCCCTCAGAGGGCAGAACTTCTTCCTGAGAAGAGAGGTTCTCTTTTTCTGACTGTGTTGCAGTTGGTTTCCCAACTGACTTTCCTTTTCTCTTGGTAGGCTTGGCCTTTCTTCCAGACTCCAGCTCTACTTTTTCACCCTGTGCCTTGCATTGTGCTCTTGTTTTTACACACACCAGTTCAGGGATACCCAGCATGGCTGCATGGGTTTTTAGTTCTACCTCAGCCCATGCTGAGGACTCCAGGTCATTTCCAAGCAGACAGTCTACTGGGATGTTTGAGGAGACCACCACCTGTTTCAGGCCATTGACCCCTCCCCATTCTAAAGTTACCATTGCCATGGGATGTGCTTTAGTCTGATTGTCAGCGTTGGTGACTGTATAGGTTTTCCCAGTCAGGTATTGGCCAGGGGAAACCAGTTTCTCTGTCACCATGGTGACACTGGCACCTGTATCCCTCAGGCCCTCTACACTTGTCCCATTAATAAAGAGCTGCTGCCTGTATTTTTGCATGTTAGGCGGCCAGGCAGCTAGTGTGGCTAAATCCACCCCACCCTCAGAGACTAGAGTAGCTTCAGTGTGGACCCTGATTTGCTCTGGCTACACGGTTGATCCCACTTGGAGACTAGCCATTCCAGTGTTACCTGGATTGGAGTTTGGAGTGGAACCTTTCTTGGGACAGGCCTTGTCTCCAGTTTGGTGTCCAGGCTGATTACAGCTACGACACCAGGCCTTTTTGGGATCAAAGTTTTTACCCTTGTACCCAGGATTGTTTTGTGAAGAGGCTCTGGGCCCACCCTCCTGTGCAGGTTTTTGGGGGCCTGTAGAAGACTCTTTACTATTTTTATTTTTGGCTGTCTCACCACCTTTCCCTTGGGGAGGTTTTGTGACCCCTTTCTTTTGGTCACCCCCTGTGGAAGTTTTGGACACCCTTGTCTTGACCCAATGGTCCGCCTTCTTTCCCAATTCTTGGGGAGAAATTGGTCCTAGGTCCACCAGATGCTGATGCAGTTTATCATTGAAACAATTACTTAACAGGTGTTCTTTCACAAATAAATTGTACAGCCCATCATAATTACTTACACCACTGCCTTGAATCCAACCATCTAGTGTTTTTACTGAGTAGTCTACAAAGTCAACCCAGGTCTGGCTCGAGGATTTTTGAGCCCCCCTGAATCTAATCCTATACTCCTCAGTGGAGAATCCAAAGCCCTCAATCAGGGTACCCTTCATGAGGTCATAAGATTCTGCATCTTTTCCAGAGAGTGTGAGGAGTCTATCCCTACACTTTCCTGTGAACATTTCCCAAAGGAGAGCACCCCAGTGAGATTTGTTCACTTTTCTGGTTACACAAGCCCTCTCAAAAGCTGTGAACCATTTGGTGATGTCATCACCATCTTCATATTTAGTTACAATCCCTTTAGGGATTTTCAACATGTCAGGAGAATCTCTGACCCTATTTATGTTGCTGCCACCATTGATGGGTCCTAGGCCCATCTCTTGTCTTTCCCTTTCTATGGCTAGGATCTGTCTTTCCAAAGCCAATCTTTTGGCCATCCTGGCTAACTGGATGTCCTCTTCACTGGAGTTATCCTCAGTGATTTCAGAGTTGTTGGTCCCTCCTGTGAGGGAACCTGCATCTCTGACTATTATTTGTGGAGTCAGGGCTTGAGAAGCCCTGTTCTCTCTAAGTAGGACTGGTAGGGGGGAATTTTCCTCCAAGTCACTATCTTCATCCTCTGTGTTGCCATCCTCAGAGGGGTTGGCCTTTTCAAACTCTGCCAACAGCTCCTGGAGCTGTAGTTTGGAAGGTCTGGGGCCCATTACTATTTTCTTTATTTTACAGAGTGACCTTAGCTCCCTCATCTTAAGATGGAGGTAAGGTGTGGTGTCGAGTTCCACCACATTCATCTCTGCACTAGACATTATGCTTCTAAAAGTTGGAATACTTTTTAAGAATCTAAAACTAGTTCTAGAATCTAATTCAAACTTTTACCAAACTTTTAAACTCTAAAAGAAATGCTAAACAGGATCTAACACAAGGCCCTAGCAGGTCTTTTAAGAATTTAGAAAACTTTTCAAATTGCAAAAATCAATTTCTAATGACAATTTTGGAATTTGTCGTGTGATCAGGTATTGGCTGAGTAGTCCAGCAAATGCAAAGTCTTGTACCCCACCGCTGATCCACCAATGTAGGAAGTTGGCTCTGTATGTGCTATTTCAAAGTAAGGAATAGCATGCACAGAGTCCAAGGGTTCCCCTTAAAGGTAAAATTGTGGTAAAAAGAGATAATACTAATGCTCTATTTTGTGGTAGTGTGGTCGAGCAGTAGGCTTATCCAAGGAGTAGTGTTAAGCATTTGTTGTACATACACATAGACAATAAATGAGGTACACACACTCAGAGACAAATCCAGCCAATAGGTTTTGTTATAAAAAAATATATTTTCTTAGTTTATTTTAAGAACCACAGGTTCAAATTCAACATGTAATATCTTGTTTGAAAGGTATTGCAGGTAAGTACATTAGGAACTTTGAATCATTTCAATTGCATGTATACTTTTCAAGTTATTCACAAATAGCTATTTAAAAAGTGGACACTTAGTGCAATTTTCACAGTTCCTGGGGGAGGTAAGTTTTTGTTAGTTTTACCAGGTAAGTACGACACTTACAGGGTTCAGTTCTTGGTCCAAGGTAGCCCACCGTTGGGGGTTCAGAGCAACCCCAAAGTTACCACACCAGCAGCTCAGGGCCGGTCAGGTGCAGAGTTCAAAGTGGTGCCCAAAACGCATAGGCTTCAATGGAGAGAAGGGGGTGCCCCGGTTCCAGTCTGCCAGCAGGTAAGTACCCGCGTCTTCGGAGGGCAGACCAGGGGGGTTTTGTAGGGCACCGGGGGGGACACAAGCCCACACAGAAATTTCACCCTCAGCGGCGCAGGGGCGGCCGGGTGCAGTGTTAGAACAAGCGTCGGGTTCGCAATGGAAGTCAATGAGAGATCAAGGGATCTCTTCAGCGCTGCAGGCAGGCAAGGGGGGGCTTCCTCGGGGAAACCTCCACTTGGGCAAGGGAGAGGGACTCCTGGGGGTCACTTCTGCAGTGAAAGTCCGGTCCTTCAGGTCCTGGGGGCTGCGGGTGCAGGGTCTTTTCCAGGCGTCGGGACTTAGGTTTCAGAGAGTCGCGGTCAGGGGAAGCCTCGGGATTCCCTCTGCAGGCGGCGCTGTGGGGGTTCAGGGGGGACAGGTTTTGGTACTCACAGTCGTAGAGTAGTCCGGGGTCCTCCCTGAGGTGTTGGTTCTCCACCAGCCGAGTCGGGGTCGCCGGGTGCAGTGTTGCAAGTCTCACGCTTCTTGCGGGGAGATTGCAGGGTTCTTTAAAACTGCTCCTTTGGATAAAGTTGCAGTCTTTTTGGAGCAGGTCCGCTGTCCTCTGGAGTTTCTTGTCGTCGTCGAAGCAGGGCAGTCCTCAGAGGATTCAGAGGTCGCTGGTCCCTTTGGAAGGCGTCGCTGGAGCAGAGTTCTTTGGAAGGCAGGAGACAGGCCGGTGAGTTTCTGGAGCCAAGGCAGTTGTTGTCTTCTGGTCTTCCTCTGCAGGGGTTTTCAGCTAGGCAGTCCTTCTTCTTGTTGTTGCAGGAATCTAATTTTCTAGGGCTCAGGGTGGCCCTTAAATACTAAATTTAAGGGCGTGTTTAGGTCTGGGGGGTTAGTAGCCAATGGCTACTAGCCCTGAGGGTGGGTACACCCTCTTTGTGCCTCCTCCCAAGGGGAGGGGGTCACAATCCTAACCCTATTGGGGGAATCCTCCATCTGCAAGATGGAGGATTTCTACAAGTTAGAGTCACCTCAGCTCAGGACACCTTAGGGGCTGTCCTGACTGGCCAGTGACTCCTCCTTGTTATTCTCATTATTTTCTCCGGCCTTGCCGCCAAAAGTGGGGGCCGGGGCCGGAGGGGGCGGGCAACTCCACTAGCTGGAGTGTCCTGCGGTGCTGTGACAAAGGGGTGAGCCTTTGAGGCTCACCGCCAGGTGTTACAGCTCCTGCCTGGGGGAGGTGTTAGCATCTCCACCCAGTGCAGGCTTTGTTACTGGCCTTAGAGTGACAAAGGCACTCTCCCCATGGGGCCAGCAACATGTCTCTAGTGTGGCAGGCTGCTGGAACTAGTCAGCCTACACAGACAGTCGGTTAAGTTTCAGGGGGCACCTCTAAGGTGCCCTCTGGGGTGTATTTTGCAATAAAATGTACACTGGCATCAGTGTGCATTTATTGTGCTGAGAAGTTTGATACCAAACTTCTCAGTTTTCAGTGTAGCCATTATGGTGCTGTGGAGTTCGTGTAAAACAGACTCCCAGACCATATACTCTTATGGCTACCCTGCACTTACAATGTCTAAGGTTTTGCTTAGACACTGTAGGGGCACAGTGCTCATGCACTGGTACCCTCACCTATGGTATAGTGCACCCTGCCTTAGGGCTGTAAGGCCTGCTAGAGGGGTGTCTTACCTATACTGCATAGGCAGTGAGAGGCTGGCATGGCACCCTGAGGGGAGTGCCATGTCGACTTACTCATTTTGTTCTCACTAGCACACACAAGCTGGTAAGCAGTGTGTCTGTGCTGAGTGAGGGGTCTCTAGCGTGGCATAATACATGCTGCAGCCCTTAGAGACCTTCCTTGGCATCAGGGCCCTTGGTACTAGAAGTACCAGTTACAAGGGACTTATCTGGATGCCAGGGTCTGCCAATTGTGGATACAAAAGTACAGGTTAAGGAAAGAACACTGGTGCTGGGGCCTGGTTAGCAGGCCTCAGCACACTTTCAATTGTAAACATAGCATCAGCAAAGGCAAAAAGTCAGGGGGCAACCATGCCAAGGAGGCATTTCCTTACACTGGGTAAGTGGCATTTTCCGTTCGATGGCATGTGTAGCTGCAGATACACATGCTGTGCATAGACTAGTAAGCAGTTATCTCCCCAAAAGCGGTGGTTTAGCCTGTAGGAGTTGAAGTTGTTTGAAATAATGTTCGTAATACTGCCTGTCCTACTGTGGCTTGCTGTGTTGTTAACACATCCACACAGTAATGTTTAGTGAATGTATGAGGCGTAGACCATGTGGCTGCCTTACAGATTTCTGTCATTGGTATATTTCCTATAAAGGCCATGGTGGCACCTTTCTTCCTAGTGGAGTGTGCCTTTGGTGTAATAGGCAGTTGTCTCTTTGCTTTAACATAACAGGTTTGAATACATTTAACTATCCATCTGGCAATGCCTTGTTTGGATATTGGATTCCCTGCATGGGGTTTTTGGAAAGCTACAAACAATTGTTTTGTTTTGCAAATTTGTTTGGTTCTATCAATGTAATACATTAGTGCTCTTTTTTATATCTAATGTATGTAATGCTCTTTCAGCTACAGAGTCTGGTTCTGAAAAGAACACTGGGAGTTCCACCGTTTGATTTAAGTGGAACGGTGATATAACTTTTGGCAGAAATTTGGGATTTGTGCGTAGAACCACTTTATGTTTGTGTATTTGTATAAAGGGTTCCTGTATGGTAAAGGCTTGTATTTCACTTACTCTTCTGAGAGATGTGATAGCTATTAGGAAGGCTACTTTCCAGGTTAAGTATTGAATCTCACAAGAGTGCATGGGTTCAAATGGTGGACCCATGAGTCGTGTTAATACAATATTGAGGTTCCACGAAGGAACTGGTGGTGTTCTTGGTGGGATGATCCTTTTTAGACCCTCCATAAATGCTTTTATGACTGGGATTCTAAATAGTGAAGTTGAATGTGTAATTTGCAGATATGCAGAAATTGCTGTGAGATGTATTTTAATGGATGAAAAAGCTAACTTAGACTTTTGTAAGTGTAGTAAGTAGCATACAATGTTTTTTTGCGGACGCGTGTAATGGTTGAATTTGATTATTATGACAGTAATAAACAAATCGTTTCCATTTATTTGCGTAGCAATGTCTTGTAGTAGGTTTTCTAGCCTGTTTGATGACCTCCATACATTCTTGTGTAAGGTCAAGATGTCTGAATTCTAAGACTTCAGGAGCCAGATTGCTAGATTGAGCGATGCTGGATTCGGATGTCTGATCTGTTGTTTGTGTTGAGTTAACAGATCTGGTCTGTTTGGTAGTTTGATATGAGGCACTACTGACAGGTCTAGTAGTGTTGTGTACCAAGGTTGTCGTGCCCAAGTTGGTGCTATTAGTATTAGTTTGAGTTTGTGTTGACTCAATTTGTTTACTAGATACGGAAGGAGTGGGAAAGGGGGAAAAGCGTAAGCAAATATCCCTGACCAACTCATCCATAACGCATTGCCCTTGGAGTGAGGCTGTGGGTATCTGGATGCTAAGTTTTGGCATTTTGCGTTTTCTTTTGTTGCAAATAAGTCTATTTGTAGTGTTCCCCAGTTTTGGAAGTAGGTTTGTAGTATCTGAGGATGCATTTCCCATTCGTGGATCTGTTGGTGATCTCGACTGAGATTGTCGGCTAACTGGTTTTGAATTCCTGGTATGTATTGCGCTATTAGGCGAATGTGATTGTGAATCACCCAATGCCAAATCTTCTGTGCTAAGAGACACAACTGTGTTGAGTGTGTGCCTCCCTGTTTGTTTAGGTAATACATTGGTGTCATGTTATCTGTTTTGACAAGAATGTGTTTGTGGGCTATTAGTGGTTGAAATGCTTTTAATGCTAGAAACACTGCTAGTAGTTCTAGCTGATTTATATGAAGTTGTTTTTGCTGAGTGTCCCATTGTCCCTGGATGCTGTGTTGGTTGAGGTGTGCTCCCCACCCTACCATGGAAGCATCTGTTGTGATCACGTATTGAGGCACTGGGTCTTGGAAGGGCCGCCCTTGGTTTAAATTTATAGGATTCCACCATTGAAGCAAGGTGTGTGTTTGGCGGTCTATCAACACTAGATTCTGAAGTTGACCCTGTGCTTGTGTCCATTGTATCGCTAGGCACTGTTGTAAGGGCTGCATGTGTAATCTTGCGTTTGGGACAATGGCTATGCATGAAGACATCATGCCTAGAAGTTTCATCACTAATTTTACTTGATATTGTTGGTTTGGGTGCATGCTTTGTATTACATTTTGGAATGCTTGTACCCTTTGGGGACTTGGAGTAGCAATCCCTTTTTTTGTGTTGATTGTCGCTCCTAAGTATTGTTGTATTTGACACAGTTGTAAGTGTGATTTTAGGTAGTTTATTGAGAACCCTAATTTGTGAAGGGTTTCTAGGACGTATTTTGTGTGTTGAAGACACAGTTTCTGAGTGTTGGTTTTTATTAACCAATCGTCTAGATACGGGAATACGTGTATGTGCTGTCTTCTGATATGTGCCGCTACTACTGCAAGGCATTTTGTAAATACCCTTCGTGCTGTTGTTATCCCGAGTGGTAACACTTTGAATTGGTAATGTACTCCTTGGATTACAAACCTCAAGTATTTCCTGTGTGAAGGATGTATGGGTATATGGAAGTACGCATCCTTTAGATCTAATGTTGACATGTAGTTTTGTTGTTTGAGCAAGGGGATCACGTCTTGAAGTGTTACCATGTGAAAGTAATCTGATTTGATGTAAAGATTTAGTGTTCTGAGATCTAAGATGGGTCTCAGAGTTTTGGCCTTTTTGGGTATTAGAAAATACAGGGAATAAACACCTGTTCCTATCTGATGGTTGGGTACGAGTTCTATTGCCTCTTTTTGTAACAACGCTTGGACTTCTAGTTGTAATAGATCTAAGTGCTGTTTGGACATGTGTGTTCTTGGTGGCACATTTGGTAGTAATTGTAGGAATTCTATGCAATAACCATGTTGGATAATGGCTAGGACCCACGCGTCTGTAGCTATTGCTTCCCAATTTTTGTGAGTCTCCCCCCCACTGGTGTTATGTGTTGGGGATTTGTGACGTTGAAGTCACTGTTTAGTTTGTGGGGCCTTTGGGCTTTGGAATTTCCCTCTGGTTTTCGGGAACTGTCCACCTCTATATTGTCCCCGAAAGCCTCCTCTTTGATACTGGCCCTGGTATGTGGGTCTGGCTTGTGAGGTTGAGGGTTCTGTGCTTTGGGCTTGAAACCCCCCTCTAAAGTGTGGCTTTCTAAAAGTGCCTCTGCTTTGTGGGGAGTAGAGCGCGCCCATGGCTTTGGTCAGTGTCCTTCTTTAGCTTCTCTATAGCTGTATCCACCTCCGGGCCAAACAGCTGTTGTCCATTAAAAGGCATATTAAGCACAGCCTGTTGGATCTCTGGCTTAAATCCGGAGGTGCAGAGCCATGCGTGTCTCCAAATAGTGACCGCTGTATTCACAGTCCTGGCGGCTGTGTCCGCTGCGTCAATTGCCGATCGTATCTGGTTGTTGGAGATACTTTGGCCCTCCTCCACCACTTGCTGTGCACGTTTTTGAAACTCCTTGGGAAGATGTTCAATAAAATGCTGCATTTCATCCCAATGAGCCCTGTCATATCTTGCCAATAAAGCCTGTGAATTGGCAATGCGCCATTTATTGGCTGCCTGTGCTGCAACTCTTTTCCCCGCTGCATCAAACTTTCTACTTTCTTTGTCGGGTGGTGGTGCATCCCCAGAAGTCTGTGAGTTTGCCCTTTTGCGTGCTGCGCCTACTACCACTGAGTCAGGTGTTAGTTGTTGCATGATGTACACGGGGTCCGTAGGGGGAGGCTTGTACTTTTTTTCCACCCTAGGTGTAATGGCTCTGCATTTGACGGGGTCTTGAAACACTTGTTTTGCATGTTTTAACATTGGCAGACTCTGGTACTGGCTGTGTGTTGACGACAACGTATTAAATAAAAAGTCATCCTCAATAGGTTCAGCATGCAGTGCTACATTGTGAAAAGTAGCTGCTCTGGACACCACCTGCATGTAAGCAGTACTGTCTTCAGGTGGTGACGGTCTTGCCGGGTAGCAGTCTGGGCTATTGTCAGATACTGGTGCATCATATAGATCACATGCATCTGGGTCATCCTGGGTCATCCCTGTGTGCGTTGGAGATTGCATCATAGGGGGTGTTGAAATTGGTGATAATTGCGGTGAGTGCTGTGGCGAGAAACGTGGTGGAGTTTTTTCTTTCGCCACCTTTGCTTTTGGCTGTTTCTCTGTGTCTTGGAAAGCAAGTTTCCTTTTCATTTTAATAGGGGGAAAGATTTCTTATTTTCCCTGTATCTTTTTGAGTATGGAGCCTTCTTTGCGTATAGTCCGACTCCCCCATCTCTAACTCTTGTCCAAATTTATGGCCTTGTAGTTGTGCTGAAAGGCCTTGTTCTTCGGGATAAGAGCTTGTTTTCGGCTCCGATGCTGGGTGTTTCGGCACCAAAACTTTTTCCACAGTCTTTTTCGGCTCCAAAGCCACTTTTTTCGGTTTCGGGGTGCCGATCTCTCGGTGCCGACTTTGCTCAGAGCCAGTATCTCGATGTCGAGTTTGGTCGTATCTCGGTGCAGAGTATACTCAGTGCCGGTACCTCGACCGGAGTCGGATGACTTCGACACGTGTGTGCCCTTTTTCGGTGCCGATGGTTGGTCACCGATTTTACGGTTTAAGCCATGGCCTGCCGGCGGTGGCGTCCCCTGGGCCTTCATGATTTTGGCGTGACTTTTGGCCGGGGCAGGTTTACTCATGGTTTTCGCCGGCTGCTCACTTTCGGCCTCGTCAGAGTCGGCAATGGAGAAAGTCTCCTCTTCTTCAACATTGTGGTGTCCTGATGGCGTCGATGCCATTTGAAGCCTTCGAGCTCTCCGGTCCCGTAGCGTCTTCTTCGACCAAAATGCCTGACAGGCCTCGCAAGTATCCTCTTTGTGTTTGGGGGACTAACACAAATTACAGACCAAATGCTGATCTGTGTAAGGATACTTATTGTGGCATTCAGGGCAGAAGCGGAATGGAATCCGTTCCATGAGCCTTGAAGACGCACGCGGTCGGGCTGACCAGGCCCCGCCGGGGGATAGAAGCCCTGAAGGGCTACCGGAGCTCTTCTTTTATTCGGTGTCAATCTGCTATAACTAACCCGATACCGAACGCAATCAATACCATCGAATTTTCCGAGTTTTAACTAACTTTCTGAACTGAAACACGGAGCGAAGAGGAACACGTCCGAACCCGATGGCGGAAAGAAAACAATCTAAGATGGAGTCGACGCCCATGCACAATGGAGCCGAAAGGGGAGGAGTCCCTCGATCTTGTGACTCAAAAAGACTTCTTCTAAGAAAAACAACTTGTAACATTCAGAGCCCAACACTAGATGGCGGGATATGCACAGCATGTGTATCTGCAGCTACACATGCCATCGAATATATATATATATATATATATATATATATACACACACACATACACACATACATACATACACACACACACATTTATAAATTCATGTTAAAAATGTCATTACAAAAGTTTAAGTAACTACAAAGGTGTAGTTTGTGAACAACTAAACGCAATACAGTTGCTGAAAGTTGTAAACTTACTCAAAAGTGCAGTTTGTTAATCAGGCCCCATAATTTCCTCTCTTCCTTCTCCCGTCAACATGTAATGAGGAGTCTTCCAGATAAAATGAAATAAGCGTTCAAACACACCAGCAACGTCCTTATCAAACAAGATTTCTCTTTGGCCTGGGCCAGGCAATCACCGCAGTCAAAAACAAGTATCCATTTGTTACTCAAACAATTTTCAATGTCCAAGAGGTTTCAATTATAGAAAAAACAACATTAGTGGAATTAAAGTGGGTTAAAGAATATAAGGCTCTTTGGAATGCACTGAAGACCCGCACTTACAAGATGCGGAGGGGCTGAAGTGTTAATGATGCAGCGGAGACTGCAAAAGATGCCAATTAAGTTCGACAAAAGTTAGGAGGACACTCAAAATGTTCCTTTTCTCTAAACTGCAGATGCCTTAAGGAGAAGTTTCTCTCAGCAAGACAACAAAGGTGCTCTGTGGTTGCTTTAAGAGAAACCGATAATCTTTCAATAGTTTACTTTGCTGCAGGTTACTACCACATTCAACTGCATGGGCAAAATCACTGCTAAATGAGTGTTTGGTTGATTCTACCCAAAGGAAGTGGTGATTGTAGGCATCAATGATACTCTGTAACTATCAGTACAAGAAATCATCCCAAACCAAACTTATGTGATACTGAGTATCAATGACCTAACTAGCCACTGATGGAAAACTTTCCAAACTGATGAGAAATAAATAGCAGTTAATTTTTTGTTTTTTTTGTTTAAACAATTCGTGGCCTCCCAACTTTTTGCAGTCTCGAGGAAAACCAGAAATACAACAGGAGCCCCCACAATGCAGAAGCAAATGTTAAGTGCTACATAAATATACATGTATTTTGTTTAAAACCAAGAGTATGGAATCCACTGTTGTAAAATTATCACAGAGACCAGGCTTCAAAGACTTCAGTTCCAGGTTTTTTTCAGGTTTGCCAGCAATGAGATAACAGTGTAAGTTAGCCCTCTACAAGCTCTGCTCATCTTTGGGGACAGAAGCCTGTCAACACAGGACCATAATTATGCAAGGAAAGAACACCACCACCAAACGAGTTACAATCAAAGAGAAAATAAGTGTTTGAAATGGCCCTTTTTGCAGGGTTATCCCCAAACGTTTTGCTTTCTTCCTCCTATTTTTTCAGGTCTGTTTTTGCTGGTTTATTGTCTCTGCACACTATCACTGCTGATCAGTGCTAAAGTGCAAGTGCTCCCTAGGTAAATTGTACTGTTGATTGGTTTTTCCATGATTGACATATTTGATTTACTGGTAAGCCCCTAGTAAAGTGCAAATGTGTCCAGGGCCTGCAGCACTGATTGTGCCACCCACATACGTCTCTGTGTGCAGTTTTAAACTGCCATTTCGACTTGGCAAGTGTACCCACTTCCCAGGCATAAACCTTTCCTTTAACTACATATAATTCACCCCTAAGGTAGGCCCCGGGTAGGCCCATGGGCAGGGTACAGTGTATTTAAAAAGGTAGGACATGTACTGGTGCGTTTACATATCCTAAGTGAAATACTGCCAAACTCGTTTTTCACTGTTGCAAGGCCTATCTCCCTCATAGGTTATCATGGGGGCTACCTTCAAATAACTTTAAAGCGCAGATTCCCTTTGGGGGCAGACAGAAATATGGAGTTTAGGGTCTCTGAACTCACAATGTAAAAACAGATCTTTTAGTGAAGTTGGTTTTTAGATTGTCAGTTTGGAAATGCCACTTTTAGAAAGTAGGCATTTTCTTGCTTAAACCATTCTGTGACTGCCCATTTGTGGATTCCCCATCTGGGTCAGTTTGACAGTTGGGCTGTTCACACCTCTCCTCTAGACAGTGACACAAAGGGAGCTGGGGGTAGCATGCATATCCTGATGAGCCATCTGGGCTAGAGTGGAGGGAGGAGTGGTCACTTATAACTGAAAGGGCTGTGCCTGCCCTCACACAATACAGTCGCCAGACCCATGGAGTGTGTCTGGGGTCAGCCCTAGACGAGGAAGGATCTTGCAAACACTTGAGACTTTGCTTTGAAGTTTGCCAACTTCAAAGGCAGAAAGTGGTATAAGTAGTAGACCCAAAACCCCAGACTTTTAGAATCTTTCTGGAATCAAGAGGACCCTCTGCCCAGGAGAAGAGCTGCAGGAGGAGTACTATCCCTTTGCTGTGTTGCTTTGCTGGTCTGTCCTGGCCTTCAGTTGCTGCTTCTGCCTGAAAAGAGTGCAAAGGGTGAACTTTGCCATGTATCGTGCTTGAGAAAGTTCTCCAAGGGTTCGGAGTAGAGCTTGCCTCCTACTGGAAGTCTCAGGGATATCAAAGACTTCAGTTTCCTCTCCCACCAGCACTGTATACTGTGTGTTTTGTGCTGTTCAAGGAGAAAAACCACTGCAACGCCATCAATGATGCCACTGGCCTGCACCGTGACCTTCTGACGCCGCACGGCCCCGCTTCGCACCACAACCCTGGTCTCACCGACACAGTCATTGGACGACTTCACCAAGCCGCTGCTCGCACCACAACCTGTGGGCCCGCACTCCGGCATCGCCTGCTCACACCACAGCCTGGGCATCCCCAACGATGCCGCTCCTGCCGACACCGGCACTGTGGCCTGTGGACACCGTTCATGAGGTACACAAAGATTCATCCCATCCTGCACCGCAGCCCTGGTCCACCGATACTAGCATCATCAACTCGTGTCGGCACCAGGCATCCTGCCTGCACTGTAGCCTGTGGACACTGCTCGTGAGGTACACGAAGCACCGTCCCGTACCACTGACTTGGGCCTGCTGACAACAGCACTTAAGCAAAGACGCCGCTGCCCGCACCATGACCCGGTGACACCGCACATCGCACCGCCCCACTTCACACCATAGCCATGGTATCACCGAAGCAGTCACCGAGCCGCTGCCTGCACCGTGACCTGTGGGCACCCCACGTTGCATTGTCCAGCTTCGCACTGCAGCCCCAACACCATCCAGACCAGCGCTCCTGACTTCTTCAGCCCAGAGTTCGATCTGCAACGTGTACGACTTCAAGGGCCCGACGACCCCCACACCGACTCTGGAAGCGACACTACACTAACGGAGCTCACTGCAAGGACCACGATGCCCTGCAATTCCAAAGGTACTGTTTTTGGGTCTCCCAGACACCATAGCAGGCCTGTGACGTCGCGGCCAGCCTGAACTGTTGGTTTTGTTGATCATGCCGTGATAGCCCCAGGTGGAGCTATCAACTTCAAGGAATTGTATTTTTTTTTTAGTAAATCTTGCAAAATTCACAAATTTAGCACTGTATGTTTGATTTTTATCGTTTTGGTCTTGTTTTGCACAGATAAATATTGGTTATTTTTCTAAAACTGGTGTGGTGTTCTTTGGTAGTGTTTTCACTTATTATCGTGTGTTATGTGCAAATGCTTTACACATTACTTCTGAGATAAGCTAGACTGCTCGTGCCAAGCTGCAAAGGGGAGCGGGTACCTCCCTTATCCTGACTAGAGTGAGGGCCCCTACTTGGACCGGGCGCAAACTGACTTCCAACTAGAGACCCCATTTCCAACAATAAGCATTGGCAAAGCCAAAAGGTCTAAGCCCTCTAAACTGCTATGAAATAGCTTTTTTCAAAATAATCAGGGGTAGCCCCTCCAGGAGAGCGGAGGAGCGTCGCCCCACAATTAAAAAAAAAAAAAATGCCCCCAGAACTGAAAAATTAAATAGTAATGTTACCATTTTATTTTTCAACACCCTGTCCTGAACAGTGTCAGGACAGGGTGGGGCAATTGCTGGTGAGTGACAGCAGGGAGCTCTACACTTTAAAATGGGCTTCTCTAAATCAGCTGTCATAGGACAGCTGGGTTAGAGAAAGCCTTGGCCTTGAGCGGTCTTAAGAGTGCTGAAAGAGGCTGCTCCCTCCAATCTTGACACTTCTCTCAAGCTGTTTAACAGAATGAAAGCAGCACCAGGATTGGTTAGTGCAGTTTCCTGGGTCCCGCATTGGAGCTTCCAGGAGAGACGAACGAGAGAAAGGTGCGGCCAGGTAAGTGCCTTTTTTTTTTTTTTAATGATTAATATTGGACCCCCACTCCCTCACTGTGAATACAAGCCAGCCACAACTGTAAATGGCCACAGAAATTCAAAGACGGGCGCCGCAGATGCACACGTACCTGTGGAGGTAACCTTTGATCAGTATTTGGAGAATATTACAAAATGCACTGTAAGATGGCCACAGCAACTGTGCAGGCCTCGATGGTAGCCTCCACTTTATAAAACCCAGTTGAAAGAGGAGATTGGCTACAACAGACGCATGTGCCATTTTCAATGCATTTATCTTTAAAAAAAAAAAAAAAAAATACTGCCACCATGGATGCGTGCACATCCACTGTGTCCATCTGTAAATGGGAATGAAGATTGCCACTGCACTACAGTGTGTTGGCCCTAATGGTTTAAAAACCATTTTACAATTACTGCCTGCTGATAGCATGGCTGGAGGCGCACAAAGTACAGAAGTGCTGAGGTGGTTAAGCACAGTCTGGGTGGGAGCTGAGAATGGGCGGGGATTAAAGAGGAGAGCAGCAGGAAGAGGAGCAATGAGAGAGGGAGACAAAATAGTCCCTCAATGCACTGCAATGGAAGATCTTACGTCAGCAGTAGAATACATTACTCATTCAAAACACTGAGACCGAAACGCTCCTGGGCAGCACAAGACCAAGCACAGTGAGGAAAGTCATCGAATCAGATGCAGGGAAGTGAGACACAACAAAGCCATCCAATCACAAAAGACTGGCTGACCCAAAGCCCACTGCATGCAGATGTAACGTATAGAAAGCAGCAGGCCTCTAAAACAACTCTAAAGCTGTACGAGATGTGAAAACAAGCTTACTGGTTTTAAAAGCTAATAGTTCTGTTGTGCTACGGCACAAGACAATTACCCATACCCAACGCTTGCAAAATAACGCTTCTGGGGTATAATGTATTCAGTGAACAAACTTAACATGGGATACAGAGTCTATTTTGCTACACATGTAATAACAGATTTCAACGATGTAACCTGTTTAAGTATGGCATTAGACACTTATTTCACAAAGAGGAGCAGCAGGTGGAGAGAATCTCATGTTTAACAAACCATGCAAAAAACACAAATTAGGTTTCTGCCAGAGTAGGAAATGTTGTTCACTTGTGAAAGTGAACTGCCTCAAGATGACGTAGAAATATTGCTGTTTAACGTTGAATTTTACAGATGCATAAACTTGAAACATTGCAGACTGTCAGTCAAACACAAATGTTCCACGTGCTGTTTTCACGTGTGGAAATTTGAACATAATGGCAATGGGTGAAAATGGCTGCTAGTACCACATCTCTCCTATACACTTGTGCAGTGGCACATCATTGCATCACACTTTCAGCATCTCTGGTCTACAATGTTATGTAACTGCAGTGTAAGAGCAGGGCTTGAGGTGCTTGAGTGGGCATGTCCTTGTCGCAGCCATGTTATAGGAAAGCCTGATATATCAGGAGCTGTAGGATTAAGTGCACCTCAATGGAAGTACATGTGTGTATGTACATAACTGTGCAGATTTTCCCTGCACTTATGCACATTTAGGGTACACATTAGATGCGGAGCTCCCAAAACAAGTGCTACCCTTATAGCACCATCAAGATTGGCCCAGTGTTCTACTGAAGTGGGCTGAAGTGATTTGTGCCAACAATGCTATGTAAGAATTATTTGTCATCCTTTGCAGACAAGTCACTAAGGGCTTTCTGCAGCACTTTTGTTGTGTGGCTGGGATTTCAGCTGCCAGGGCATTTGCTGCAGCAATGAGCGTATGGCATCTACCTTTGCCATTTCCAGTGCAGTGCGGCATTTAAGATAAGAACTGGCAAAGCCAACAGGTTTCGCCTATGTGAGATCGTTTGGCTTTGTAAATGTTTTTGACACAGCAAACAAGACAGAGGATTGGAGTCTTACCATCTGCAAAAGCCTACTTGTCAGATGTGCCAGGGGATCTGAAAATAGTATACAATGTAAGGTCAACATTACACATAGCGGTATCCCAGAAACGCTATTTTCCAGAAAGCCGGTGGCAGCATCATCACAGAATATGTATTTTAATATCTATAATATTCAGTCTTTAAAACTACCGATTTAAAGGAGCGCTTTGCTCTAAAGTTGCAATCAAAACTCGGCAGAGTGAGACCTCAATTTGCGGAACAATCTATTTGGTAACACTAGGAAGATTCATGGAAGATTTTCAGAACGAACAGAAAGAAAGAGCAAAAACGTGTTGATTTGGAGTGGAAAAAGTATTGATTATTAATGGGGGGGGGGGGGGGGAGGGTAAAAAGTGAACCCACTTCAAAATCTGCACCTACCAAGCAAGAAGTGGGAGGCACGGAGCTGAGGGAAAGCAATGACTTGTAAGGTGTGGGGAAGGAATCAACAATGAAGAGGGATGATTGTGGAAGGGATGGGGCTCCCAACAAGGACAGGAGGGGTGGGAGTATCAGTGACAGCTTGCAAACACATGCACTCCTAATGAGTGCTAGTATAAAAAGAAGAAAAAACAAAAAGGAGCTCTTCAAGTGGGCGGCTAGCGGAAGGCCACTCCGGAAGTAGTACACTTCCACAGACTCCAGGGCAGGATGAAGGATCAATAACACAAAGCCCAGGAGAAGGAAGAAGGAGGAGGTGCTGACTAATCATAAGGAAGGAAACAAAAGTGATGTGGGAGTGTGGCAGCCAGGAAATGGTAAGTAAAGGTAAGTAATGGGTGAGCTCCAAGCCCCTTTTAAGGTTTTTTAAAAAACATTTTTATACAAGAGATTTCACAAGCACAGAGCAAGCGCAGGCGAAACCTAAAAAGCACACTGCAGTTGAATTTTAAGCAAATTGTAGGCAAATGTGGGTGCCATGTATGCAATATCATGGGAGAACACATTCCCTGTTGTTGTGCAATAGTCTGCCTGCAATATATTTGAGTGTCTCATTTCAGTACACTGTCATTGTAGACCAGGGGGGTTTAAAGAAAGGGACGGGAAGGAAGAGGGAAAATAGTCCTTCACATGCACCCAAGGATCTGATGTCAGCTGTGGAAGTATACATCAAAACACTGAGACCGAAATGCTCCTATGGAGGAAAGCCATTGACTCCAGAGTAGACAAGTGAGATAAGACAGCAAAGCCACCCAATCAGGCGTGAGGAGATTACCCCAAATCCACTCATTGTATGCAGGGGTAATTGACTGGGGGGTTTGCAGAAGACAGCTAAAGCGGAATGTAGCACAGAACTTAAAAGTCATCTAATGCAATTAAAAAAACGAATACTTGGAGGTAGGGCTAAACCTAGCTCCTGATGGACGATAACGCAATAAAAGGAAGTAATATTGATAGGGAGGACTGTTTATGAAGTAGAGATTGTCCTTAGGCAGGTTTACTTCAAATGTTTCATGGTTCGAATTAAGCAATATTAAAAACCTTTCAGTGCAAATTAAATGATAATTACATTTTTTACCTGCATTTTCCCAGAGCATTTTCTAACATTTTACAATATTTAACAATATCCTGCAAGTCACTATAGTGAAGATCAAATGTTGTTCTCATTTATTACAGAAAAAATTAAGTAGTCACCAGGCGCTTAAAATGATCCCCTTACAGGGAAAACAACCAACGTTTAAAGGAAACTTTTTGGAGAGTCCATGCCTTAACAGAAACGTACGTGCACATACAGGAGATTACCATACGTAATGCAAATTCACAAAATGATTATGACATTTTAACAGGAGGCATTATCATGTCGAGGCATATGCTATTAAATATCCAGGGACTGCTCACAAAGCAAATTGTGTCAAAGTTTTATGTGCTAAAATTTTCTGGATAAACTTCAAGGACATTGTACATTCAAAACTTCGAAAAAGCAGTGAAACTAAGTTCAGTTAATATTTATGACTTGAGCCCACTATCACTTAACTGAACTTGCGATACTGGGTGAAATGTCAAATTGGAACATAGAAAATGTATTGTTAGAGACAATCCTTTCTAAGCTACACTATCATGTAAGAAATTAGCTTACAAAACAACAACAAAAGTGCGACCTGTTTGTATCACATGTCAAAAAGAATGGTGCAAAATAAAAATAAATAGAAAAACATAAAGGGCAAATGCTGAACAGGAGTTTCCAGCATTGCCTGTTGAGTTCAGCTCCAGAACTTTTCAGAGATATATCAAATAATTTCCAGCATGCCTCTCAGGAGATTCAAGCACATTTGCAAAGTAATTACATTATATTCTAATGGCTGATCTTAACCATTTGTCCCCAGCAGAGCAGGCAGCATGTTATCTAGTCATAGTGGGCAGTACTGTTAGATTTAGTTTTCGTTTGACATTTTTCTAGCATACAAAGAAAACAAGACACCATGAATAAAAACGAACAAATAAGGCTTCTGGTCAAAAAGAAATACAGAAATTGAAACACAAATATATCGTTTACTGTGTACTGGAAATATAACAACTGTTCGGAGGCTATGCTTCAGGGCATAAAAAATAAGTTCTCAAATTTTCAACAAGCAATTGCGTCCGATGTTCCTTCAACTACTCAAAAAAAGGATAGAGGCCGAAGGAGGACATGTCTAGCTCAAGTGACCAATTCATTCCACCGGGTCACCCTTTCATTACTGGCATCCAGTGCATGGCCAGCCATGATCAGAAAGAAAATACTGCAGCACAGTCGAGTTACACATGTGCGAGAAGATGCTATGGTAGGAGGTTGTACTCTGGAATGATGTGGCAGAGGAGGAAATGAAGTTGAAGGGCCCAATTTTATTAGCTCCGGCCAGACAGCCAAAACACGATGGTAAGTTATCAAACTGTAGTAATCACAAAACAGAAAACACTCTAAATTCTACACTGTGACTTCGTGCACGAACCTGGAATATCTTGTGGTCCATAATGCCCAGCCACAGAAGTGCTTAATTAGCTTGGTCACTAAGTGATCACAGATATTCACATTACAAGACATTAAAAGCTAAATAGATATGACAGTAAAAGACAAAGCCTTTCGTGACTTCATCGAATAGTTCCCTGGTTATAAAGACATTCTCCCACAACCAGTAGGAAGTTACTCTAATGTTTTTCAGAAAGTATGAACATTGTAAAATATCAAATCATTATAACCGTATGAGTGTCTAAATGAAAACGTGTCTATGAAAAGCATTACTTTTCAAGAAATGCCATTAAACCAAAGAAAGCCTGTCTTGAGGTACTTTAGATTCCCTGTAATACAAACTTTGAACATTTTGTTGCACAATATTTTGAAAAACGATCGTCAAACAAACATGTTATTAAGAGGTAAGCACGTTAATGCACTCAACTCCATATAATGTACATTTATGAGCATTTAAATTTAATGTTACACAGGTTAACAAAAGCATCACAAGTAAAACTAAATATTGTCTTTATCAATAACATTTAAAGTGGTACTGTACACGTTTTCTATTCCACAACTTAGGAATTTGCACAGATCATTAAACCAAGGCAGCTGTCGCTCTAGAAGCTTTGGTGTCCGTTAAAAGAATCTGAAATTTTCTGTGCTACAAACCCAAAGACTGGGGTTTAAAATAATTGGGATTTCGGCCCACGAGTGTCTAAGCCAAAGCAACACCTAGATTTAGGAAATAGTCACATTCCTTAAAAGGGAAAATATATACATCAAATCAAAATTTGCTGCTGCATATCCTCCATTCAGCATGGAATTGAAATGATGTCACATCACTGATAATAGGGTCGATATCTTGTTTGATCTGGGTGACGTGGTCCAGGAATAGGGGCTTGAGATGGGGGGCCTTGCATTCTTGGAGGTGGAGGTGGCCCTCTTGGAGCAGGCCACATACCCGGGCTCATTCCACCAGGCTGAGTAAACGGAGGGCTCAAAGTTCCTTGATCCTCACTGAACTGTGGCAAAGAACTGGGATTATAGTGGTGGGGAGGGGGTGCATTTACAGGTGGGCCACCATGTTGAGGGGGAGGTCCGGGAGGTGGATGATTCATATAAGGTGGCATTTGAGGAATAATATGTCCAGGAGGAGGGTTGATGGGTGGTGGAGCAGTTGTCATTGGTGGAGGCGGTGCTTGGCTATAAACCAAATGAGGAGCAGCTGTTGCCTGGGGCGGATGCTGCATTGGATGACTAATAGGCGGCGGTGGAGGTGGTGGTGGTGCATAATGTTGTTGTGGAGGCATAATGTGATGGGGCATAGTTACCACTGGTTGGCCTGGATATTCAGGATGATGATGAGGTGGAACAGGACCGTGCGGAAGTGGTTCACGGGCGTTCGAACTGGAATCATCCTGAATAGGGACAGTTATTAAATTGCTGTGTTTTCTTATCCGGTAAAGGTCCTGACTAACAGAGCGAGGTGGAGGTGGAGCCATGGACATCTCTGTAGGGGGAGGCCGAATATCTTCTTGCTGCGGGTTATAATGCTCATGTGGCACATGCTGTATTGGAGGTGGTGGCATCAAAATAGGTGGCTTTGGTGGAATGTGGTTCATGTGATGCTTTTCTGGTGGCATTATGAAGCGATCAGGAATTTCAGGGGTAGACGGAACTATTGGAGGATGAACAGGCTCGGGTGGAGGACGGCTGGCTGGTTTTCCTGCTCTCATATGACGGTGATTGATGTGGGCCTGCAAGTCCCTCTGAGATAGGTATGTTCTCTTGCATCCCTGAACAATGCTACACATGAAGAGGGCTCCTCTTGCACACTGCTCAATTCGCTGGACCGGGTCATTGCAGCTGGTTAAGAAGAAAACACACCTGTTTAGTTTGTTGTAACTATAGTCAATCAAGAAATGCATATTTTCACAGATATACATTACAATGTTATTGCACTTGACACGCATGGAGTAAATTATTTTCTTAACGACATACAGAAAAGATTATTGATCCACCTTGGCTAACAAAAAACAAAACGCATGAAAATACAGTTAAAAAAAAAAAAATGTTATTGCCTGATCAACTTACGCGATAGTGCTTACCTGCACCAGTAAGGCTTTCACAACGTTCAAAAGCAGACTGCTCATAATTAATCTGAGATCGTATCTATGCTACAGCATAACCCACAGAGGAGTGGGCAAGAACCATGACATTTCTAAGACGACTAATGTCCAGTGATTTGAGGGAGTGGGAATGGAGATGGTAGGGAGAAATTAATCAAAAGAAAATGAAGCGTGGTCAAGCACCTTCTCGTTGTTTAAAGCCACGACTCTGTGCTCCTTTCTTCTAACTCGTTACTTACCGACCCAGACATCTATGAATTAGATTTCGTTTCTCGATAAGAATGCAGAGCTCTCAAAAATGCTACATTAAAGTAATTACAAAACATAACCATAGGGAGCACGAGAGCCACGTCCAGGAATTTCACGAGACTTTCCAACAGTGATAGTGAAATAATTTCTTTAACATGATTTTTATGTGTGTGTTCGACTCCGACAATCTTCATCGATAGTCCAATGTTAGCTCCAGATCTGCCACTATTTTGAGAGCACAGAGCCTAAAGGGTAACTGGGCCCCAATCGTGGTGGCTGAAGTAGTTTGTCACTGGTGCCTAGGAAGGTGGCATACTTCTGGTTCTGCAAACAGGGCCACACCCAGCTCTTTTTGCCTTTCAATATAGTGAAAATGAGCAGTCACAGGCTGTTCAGGGCGGGAGTGTGGTTGATAGGAGCTCAGAACTCAATTAACCCACAGACAATAACACCATGCCCAGTCCTGTGTCTGCCTAATAAAAAAATAAAGTGCGATTCCCCTGATCAGAATTCCCCTGTGAATGCAGCCCCCATCTATGCTCTCACTACCGAGGCAACCTTGGTTCTTACAGGGAGTGCAGAATTATTAGGCAAATGAGTATTTTGACCACATCATCCTCTTTATGCATGTTGTCTTACTCCAAGCTGTATAGGCTTGAAAGCCTACTACCAATTAAGCATATTAGGTGATGTGCATCTCTGTAATGAGAAGGGGTGTGGTCTAATGACATCAACACCCTATATCAGGTGTGCATAATTATTAGGCAACTTCCTTTCCTTTGGCAAAATGGGTCAAAAGAAGGACTTGACAGGCTCAGAAAAGTCAAAAATAGTGAGATATCTTGCAGAGGGATGCAGCACTCTTAAAATTGCAAAGCTTCTGAAGCGTGATCATCGAACAATCAAGCGTTTCATTCAAAATAGTCAACAGGGTCGCAAGAAGCGTGTGGAAAAACCAAGGCGCAAAATAACTGACCATGAACTGAGAAAAGTCAAGCGTGCAGCTGCCACGATGCCACTTGCCACCAGTTTGGCCATATTTCAGAGCTGCAACATCACTGGAGTGCCCAAAAGCACAAGGTGTGCAATACTCAGAGACATGGCCAAGGTAAGAAAGGCTGAAAGACGACCACCACTGAACAAGACACACAAGCTGAAACGTCAAGACTGGGCCAAGAAATATCTCAAGACTGATTTTTCTAAGGTTTTATGGACTGATGAAATGAGAGTGAGTCTTGATGGGCCAGATGGATGGGCCCGTGGCTGGATTGGTAAAGGGCAGAGAGCTCCAGTCCGACTCAGACGCCAGCAAGGTGGAGGTGGAGTACTGGTTTGGGCTGGTATCATCAAAGATGAGCTTGTGGGGCCTTTTCGGGTTGAGGATGGAGTCAAGCTCAACTCCCAGTCCTACTGCCAGTTCCTGGAAGACACCTTCTTCAAGCAGTGGTACAGGAAGAAGTCTGCATCCTTCAAGAAAAACATGATTTTCATGCAGGACAATGCTCCATCACACGCGTCCAAGTACTCCACAGCGTGGCTGGCAAGAAAGGGTATAAAAGAAGGAAATCTAATGACATGGCCTCCTTGTTCACCTGATCTGAACCCCATTGAGAACCTGTGGTCCATCATCAAATGTGAGATTTACAAGGAGGGAAAACAGTACACCTCTCTGAACAGTGTCTGGGAGGCTGTGGTTGCTGCTGCATGCAATGTTGATGGTGAACAGATCAAAACACTGACAGAATCCATGGATGGCAGGCTTTTGAGTGTCCTTGCAAAGAAAGGTGGCTATATTGGTCACTGATTTGTTTTTGTTTTGTTTTTGAATGTCAGAAATGAATATTTGTGAATGTTGAGATGTTATATTGGTTTCACTGGTAATAATAAATAATTGAAATGGGTATATATTTTTTTTTGTTAAGTTGCCTAATAATTATGCACAGTGATAGTCACCTGCACACACAGATATCCCCCTAACATAGCTAAAACTAAAAACAAACTAAAAACTACTTCCAAAAATATTCAGTTTTGATATTAATGAGTTTTTTGGGTTCATTGAGAACATGGTTGTTCAATAATAAAATTAATCCTCAAAAATACAACTTGCCTAATAATTCTGCACTCCCTGTATTAATCCCCCGTAAACTTTGGCAGAAGCATGAATAAGGCTCAGGTGCAGACTATGTTCAGTCCACTTCATTCTTAACATTGTTGTTGCAGTAGGCAAGACAATCTAAAATCCTCATCCGCGCCTCAGCATTTCACAGCTGCATGGTCCAAACTGCTGACAGATATCCACGTTACTCAAGTGCTGTTCCGGCAGGAGTTACAGGGAAGGGTGGATGCAGCCCATTTCTTCAAGGTATGCAGCCTCCCTATGGAACAGACCGATGCCTCTCGGCGGGCCTTGGTGTGGGAATCCCAGGGTATTCAGCAATCGCATCCACTTCTTGGATGGAGCAGACAGAACACAGTAAAGTAGTTGCAGGCCACCATGGGCTTGTGCATGTATTGTACGGCAAGGTAGCTGTAGCGCACCTGGAGCAAGCACTGACTGATCACATGGCAAGGCAGTTGTCGTTAAATAAGACCAGTAGAGACAGCGCGCACAGCAGTAGCCCAAATCTGGCAGGTAAAGTTCTCAATGGGAACCGGAAGAAGAAACCGGGAGACCCACTACAGCACTGATCCCTACTGGCTTCTCTCCAAGGCTGGAAATTAAGTTGGGTTTGTCCTCTTGAACAGGCTCACCTCCCACAAGACCAGGCAGACTCCTTCCTTCTCACAGCAGGCAGACAGGATTCGAAACACTAGGCAGACCCTAAGCTCTTTCAGCAGAAAGTGCAGACTTCAGGTGATGTATCCTCACCTCTGGTAGACTAGCTGTCATACAGCCACCAGCCTGAGTCACACAGCACTGCTTTGAATAATCAGTGAAGCCTTCCCTTTCATGGCCATGTACCTGAAGCAGTGATCAGTGACAGAAAAAACAGAGTTGGCCTGACCTAGAAACATTCGCAGCTCATCTTTTAACACAGAAACTGCAGTCCCACCAGTCTTTCAGACCACTACTTGGTTGATGGTAGCAGTCTCCTTAGCAGCCTCTGGTTAAAATGTGGTTGGGGAATTTCTAACTTTATCCCCATCTCCAACCTCCTCACTTTAGCATTTGAATCTCCAATATCCAGCCAAAATAATTAAGGCAACACACTTCCACTGTCAGAGGATGAAGACCGCTTTCTCAGTCTTGTGCCATGCTAGATCGGGATAATTCTCAAAATCGATCCACTGGATTCAGTATTCTGATTCACACACACACAGAGTTCTACTATTACACATGCACTGCACACACTCTAGAGCCACACAGGGTGCCAATGCAAGGTTCTGGGTTTCATTTGACATGAGAGGGAGTCAAGTAGGCCACACTCTCAATGGCCGAGATAAAAAGGTTTGGTCACACTATGGATTCACAAAACCCAGTACACCTCCGCCACCACTTTATGTACTAAACCTTTAACAGGGACTGCAGTCCACTATGAAGACACTCATGGTGACCTCCTTCAGGTCACAAGACAGGTCCTGGACTTCAAACTATCAAGGACTGAACTTGGAATCAACACATACTTTATAATAAAAGGAAGGAAGAATGGGCCCACGTCCCAGCAGTGCAGGGATCGGACTGGCTCGCCATACATTTTTAAGAATTTATCACTGCCCGGGGCACACAATTTATGTACCTCAACTTAAGTAGGAGATGGAGGTGACTAGCCAACAGAGACTTAGAAAGGTTAGCAGACACAGGCAAAAAGTAAAGATACAGTAGAGAAGAAGAATTGCATAGGGTGAAGAGGAAAGATGCAGTGATGTAAATGGGCGAAATGAGGAGAGAAGTGATGTAGAGACAGGGAGAGTCAAAAACAGAAGTGGAACAATATAAGGACAGAGAGAGACACTGGGCAATTTAGGTTTGAGACAGCTGATAAAAAATGTAAGACAGATGTAATCAAGGGAGCCAGTCACCGTGAGGAGAACTGAAATGTGGAGTCAGACGGGGAATGATGTGGTGGGGAGCAAGGGACATGTCTGTCAGTACTGCAGGGGACCTTATAGTATTAGCAAGATGGTGACATACAATTCTCTATGCAGGTGAATCCCCCCCACATACCCTCAGATATGCTTGCCCGCTCTGAAGGCTGAGTGCTTTGGCAGCAGACAGGGCCATACAGACTTGGCTCTGTACCAGTACACTCTCATACTAGTGTTATTAGCAAGGATTTAATATTCTGGCAACTGTAATTTTGACCATATTTCTAATGTTAATACCTAATACCTTTTACTCTAAAGGACTAGTACCTTTAAGACGTTTTTCACAATACAGTCAGTCCTACTTGCTTTGCCTTAATGTTTCATAATAAACAGATCACCCCTATGGAATTAGACATGACTTTTCCGTACAGCCTTTACCGTAAGCTTGACACCAGCACAGGCCTATTAAACTGCATATAAACTGGCAAACATCACACAAAGCTATAGAATCAAATATGACAACTAAGATAGACTGCAAAACAATACACAACCCATTTCAAGAGGGCTTGACTAGAATCATCACAGTGAAACCCTCGGATTGGTCAGTGGATGGCCAATGCCAAAACCCTTGCCTACAATGGGGAATATGAAATTACATGTAACAAATACCCATCTATAGGGTCTAACACAATGTGAGATCAACCAACTGTTGAAGGACTGCTGGTTTTAACAAATGCTTTTCACAAATAAGATAGGCCTACTGTCTTTGACATCACTCTTCATAATAAGCAGGTCAGACTTATGGCTACGAATACACTATTTCCCTATGTACCAAGCAGGGCTATAGCTTGCTAGCATAACCATGTCGGTCCTACTGTCTTGAGCATAATTTTTTCCACAAGGCAACCATCATGTACAGAGTCATTAAATAGGAAAAGTACACAAAATGACAGATGGCTAAGCAAAACGAACTCTCTCTCGTAAGAGGGTCTAACAAGGATTCTCACAGAGCAAATCTTCAACATCCACAGATTTCCCCAGGGGCCACCAACACCAAGCTCTTGTCTACTTAGGTAGTGGTTCTAAACCTTTTGACTTCTGTGGACCCCTCCACGTAATCATTATTGCAATCTGGGGACACCCACTGAATCATTACTGAAATCTGCCCCCAACTGAATCATTATTGAAATTCAGGGACCTGGCCTGAACAGTTTTGATGATTTGAACCGCAAACCTATACACAAAATTACAGAAACAAGCATTAATCAAGAAAAATTATGCCGAAATGTTTTATTTAATTAACAAATAAGAAAATCAGAATTTGAATGGGATGGTTAGAGCTCTAAATTCAACTTAAGCCGCCTAATATCCTTCCTATATTCTATTTAATGCACTTGCACTGCCCTCATGACTCAATTTGAGGATATCAACATAATGTTTTTTCCAATTTAAAATTCCTACACACTTACAAAACATTTTCAATGTTTCAATTTTACACTTTTCTTCTTTCTTTATTTGCTTAAACCCTGAGTAGGCGTGATCCCCTGGGATCCCAGAAAAACAGGTTAAAAAATGCCCTACTAAGGTAATCTGTGAGCCTATCTGTATGCTTTGGGATAGAGTAATAATCCATCCTTAAAAGCCTATTGACTCTAGCATATGCTTTTCTCAATAAATACATCAGGCCTCTTAACTTCTTCCACATTTCACAATAAAAATGAGGCATATAGCCATGATCACTGGCTTGCCACCATAACCAACTCAGTCCTGCTCTATAGATAAGCTTTGGCACAAGCCAAAAATGCAATACAACACTCTTCAGCAGACCCACACAACCTCGGTCCAACCAAGACCTCTATTCATAGAATGGAATATGGCTGGGTCAAAGGGTTGCTCGTGGGACAAGAGAGACATGAGTATAAGAAGAGGCAAAACAATAATCCACAGTAAGCAGACATAGTGCAGAAACATTAGAGCTTTGGTAATTCAGCTAAACAAACTACAAACGAAAGCAACAATGAGCACAGACTCGGTCCTTTAAGATACAAATAAAATTATTTTACTTTCAATTTGTCAGAAGATTTTAATACCTGAACTTGGTGGATCCAAAAAGTTGGATTGAACCCTTCAATTAAAGGCTATGGGGCAACATGCTCATAGTCTAGAAGACAGTGGCCTGTAGCTTGTCAGGAAATGTTAATATTTACTCATGTGCACATACTGAAAGGATCATCATACAGACAGATGTGAAAAGCAATATGGTGCAAGAAAGAATCACTTACCTTCTCACAACAAAACACTATTAAGAGACTGTTCTACAAACCCACTGTACCTTACAATGAATGCACTGATCTAATCTCAAATCTGTGACCATACACACAAAGAGAATCGCCCTAAAATGTCCTTTCTTTCACTAAGCAGCAGTTACACACATTATACTGATACTCCGACATCATTGTAGTAGCAACTGAAATCGCTACAAAGCAAGCCACACTCGTGATTGTTAGTTTTACCTAGTCGTCAGTCCCTCAAGGTCTTCTTTCGGCTTTTCTTTTCATAGGATGTTTATCAGTAAGAGCTGTTGCAAAGTCTTGTTGCTGCTGGGACATTTAGAGAAAATAGGAATGCTGGGGTGGGAAAAATAAAACAAGTTACTTACCTCTGGTAAAGATCTTTCTGGTGAGTGCTATCTGTGGCAGACTCCTAAGCCTCTCCTGTGCTACAATTGTTGCCTCAGCTCTTTGACCCACCCTGAATATCACATAACAGAGCTATATAAAGGTAAAACCCCAGTTTAGGGACATCAGTTTCCCATCCTTGTTTTCCATACTGAGGCAGAAACAAGGCTGACATGATTGATCGTAACTGCAGTGCACAAAAACTAACATGGGATCCAACTCAAAGCCGCATAACCAATCCTTAGAATGGCGAGACTGGCGAGATCACTGAGGAGACTGCAGGTAGCGTATCTACTAGAACGAGGTAAGATACTTGTTCTTCAAGGATATTTCGACCTGCAGATTCCTCATTTCTCAAATCAATACCTAATCACTATTTCCAAGGTAGGGGGTCCAAGGAGCTGGTCAATCCAGGAACTCCTGTAACAAAGATATGGCATAATAACCCCTGGTGAAGGTCAGGCAGAAGTTAATATTGCAGCCTAGCAGATATCAAGAGCAGGAACACCCTGGACAACAAAAAAAAAAAAAAAAATCTGTTGCACTGGTGGAATGAGCCCCGATGTCTTCAGGAAGCTCAATCCAGCCAGGCAGCATCTGCTTCCAAACCACCTTGCCTTTCTGAAGTCAGCAAAGCCAAGGAAGTGCTGACAATCAATCTGAAATTCACGAGTCCTATCAATGTACGAACTGAAGGCCATCCAAGCATTCAGGTGGTGTAAGTATCTTTCCTCCTAGGTTAGGTGAGGGGTGAACAGAATGTCGGCTGAGTAATGTACTGAACCACATGAAAAGATAAACAGCTTTGATAAGAAGGAAGCCATGATAGTAAGGACCAGTTTGTCCAGGAAAATGAGGTAAAAGGATGGCTGACAGAGAAAGCCTGCAACTTAAAAATGCACTCATCTGAGGTAATGGCAATCGAGAACACAGTCATCAAGGTAAGTAGTTACAACAGGCACAAAGGGCAAACTTATCAGGAACGTGAACATGATGTTAAGACCCCTCGGGAGGGGTGTGGTGTGTGTGTGTGTACCGTTCAGCATTACAATAACATACTTTAATAATTAGAAATATAAATTCTAAATGGCCAACAGGTAAAGATTAGCTGTGGCCACAACAAAATCTTGCTATGCCAAGAGAAGTATAAAGCACAACATTTCAAACCCGCCCTAAGAAGGGTCAATTTCCTTCTCTACGCACCATGAAGTGAGCGGGGTCCAGCATTAAAAGTAAGAAAGTTTGGTAGAGTGGAACAGAAGTGACAAGAGGACGTCCACCACCTCTGCTGGCTCGGTCAAAGGTGCTCAGACTGCACTGCTCTATTCTACAGACATGAATGTGGAGGCTCTGGGTGTTTGTATGCAGAATCCACCCCTCCTATTGTGAGAGAAGGTCCATCCTGAGTGAAAGAGCAGGGCACATGGATAGGCAGAGAAGATATGAATACCACATCATCTGTGGCCAATCCAGCACAATCAAAATCATCTAGCCATGGGCCTAATGTAGCTTCCTTAGAAACCCAGGAGTCAGATGGATGTGAGAAAGTGCCATCTCAAGTAGAATAGCCTGCCAGGCATCCTTGCTGCATACAGTGTGTGCACTTGTGAGTCATGAAGAGGTCCAGTGGCGGGGTCCCCAAAACGCAAGGACGGACTGAGACACCTCCTGTGTAAGGGCTCATTCGTGATCAGTAAGATCATGCCAACTGAGTTAATCAACACATATTAAGAGACCCTACCAGATGGTTCACGGCCAGCAGGACACCATGACCCTGAGCCTAACTAAACAGCCGTAGCGTCTCCTGCATAGGAGGAACAAGCCCACATCACTGTTAGGTGGCAGATTTCACTGTGGTTGTGCAGCAAGCCACAGGAAACAAAACTGACTTACCACAGATGGCAGGCAGAAATGCCTTGAGAGCCAAGCAGACTGCTCGAAGCTCAAGCATACTGATTTATGTTTTCTGCTCTGTCGGAGGCTATGCATCAAGACAGCCAGCCATCGAGGTGAGGACTACCACAGTGGCCACTGCTGATGAAGAACTTAATGCACATTATTTGCTCCAGATACCACTGCAGGTGTTCAGGCACTTCCTGGGAAATCTGGCCAATGTACCATTGTGTGTCGGGAACCAAGATGATGCATATTAAGTTATTTGTATTTGATAAAGTGCACAAACAGCAAACATTTCTTGTCGCTGAATAAAATGTATAATTCTAACATAAATCAGCTTGACTGGAGTCATGATAAACGACAGCTAACCAGTTCAGTAATCTATTTTATACAATGAGCTGTTACGCAAATGCTTACATAAAAAGCTAAGCCTTCAGTGCTTTCCAGATGTGAAGTAATTCAGATTCAGTCCTGAGCAACAGCAGTAAAGCGTTTCACAAAATAGTGTGCAAACTTAAAAAGGAGCAGCCTCTCATTTTGGCTTCTGTGATTCTTGGAACCAACAGAGATAAGCAACAGATGACCGCAGAGTGTGAGATTGAATATATCCAATGATGTGTTTAGAAATAAATGATGAAGCTAGGCCATGCAAGGACTTGAACACCATGCAGTGTTTAAATTGCACTCTATTTTTTACTGGCAAGCAATGAAGAGGGTTTAAAAGGGAGGTAGCGGGGTTTCTTTAGGTAAGCTTAGGGGTTGCACTGCTGTGTTCTGAATGAGGAGTAGCCTGTGAACAATTGCCGATGGAAGGCGAAGGTTCAGTGAGTTGACATAGTCCAATTTTAAAATTACAATTACCTGAGTTACAATCACTGTTTTAATGTTAAAATTCAGATGTTAAAAAGCTACCAAATTCCTGATCGGTATCTCCAGATTCCACTGATTAAATCTGGGGTTTCAATGAAAGATTTGAATCAATTATCAGTCCTGATTTTGGCAGGGTTTGACGAGGCTGGTGGGGAGCCCTTCTCATGGGGCCAGTAAATATCACACCAGATGTCTGCTCTTATATGAAAAACTACTACCTCTTCGCATCAAGTTTTTTTTTACTCAACGGCTAAACATAGATGTTGAATAAATGCGGGGATAAGGAGAACCCCTGTGGGACCCCAAGATGAACCAGATTTCTTCACATCACATAAGATGGCAATTGGGCTGCCTGTGTTGTTATACAGTAAAGAATTCAACAAAGAGGATGCATATCCTATAAATTCAGCGCTCTGGACATGGTTCAGTAAGGTATTATGATAAACTGTATCAAAATACACAGATGGGTCCAATAAGACTAATGAAGAGGTGTGACTAGACTCTCCCTCCATTCTGAGATCATCCATAACTGACAATAATACTAATTCAGTGTTGTACTCTGGGCTGAAACATGCCTGTCTCGGGTCCAAGACATTTAACCTCTGCAGATGATTCCACGTGATGTCAGCAATGTAGGTTTCCTAAACTTTGGCACAGAATGTCAACAGCAAAAAGGGTCTGTATTTCTTTAAGTCAGACCGCTCTGCTCCATCTTTTTTGTTGGCAGTTAAAAACACTATTTTTTAATGTTTGTGTGGCCACTCCAGGACTTGGACACAGATTTGGTAACATCAAAAGCTGGTTATGGATCGTCAACCGAAAATTGTTTATGGATAATTAAGTATGGGAAGACTGAAGGGGCAGGGAATCGAGCAAAGAGCCAAATTTAACTCTAGTAGTAATTTTCTGGAGAGTATATAAATAAATTGGGGTAAAGACATTGATTACTACATCATTAGATTACAATAAGAGGTTGATACACCTTGTTAATGCGCTCTCTTAAATCCTCAATTTCATCTAGACAGAGTTCAGCTGGTCGCACAGAAGTTGAGAAGCAATGACTCCCAGTAAAATTCTTTCAGTAGAAGAGAATTCATTGACCATCTTCAATACCTCTATGCATACTGGAGGCATTCAGGCTGTTGTCAATAAATCAACCAACCAACATTTATAGAGCGCTGCAAATCACCCGTGAGGGTCTCCAAGTACTGGAGCTTCTACGTTGCTGCGTGGAGGTATGATCATTTGAACATACAGGTCTTTAGTTCTCTTCCGAATTGCTGGTGCGACAGTGTGATCTTGAGATGCAGAAGGAGCACCCCTCACTGTTTGCTTGACAGATCCGTGAGATGTCTGCGAGGGAGAGGGAAGCAGAGGAAGTTCATTTGAGGCGTCTGGTCGGTTGGTGGAAGGTCAGGCATTTGTTAATGTATGCTGGTTCTTCGTTGTGCAGGGCCTTTTCGGCATGGGTCAGCATCCTGAACAGGCTGATCTTCTTGATCGGACGCCAGTGTAGTTTCCTGAGATGGGGCGTGATGTGGGTCCTTCTCGGGGGTGGGGTCAAGTATGAGCCTTGCCGCCGAGTTCTGTATTATCTGGAGTTTCTTCAGGAGGCATGCAGTGATTCCTACATACATCTTGTTTCTGTAGTCCAGTCTGCTAGTGATAAGGGCCTGCATGATGGTGCTTCTGGTCCCACCTGAAGATCTTGCAGAGCATGCAAAGGATGTGGAAGCAGGCACATGAGACTGCGTCAACTTGCTTCTTCACGGATAGCTTGCTATCCAGGATGATGCCAAGGTTGTGGGTGTGGTCTGTTAGGGCGGGGTTGTTGGTGTAAAAAGTTGTTTTAGAGTTAGAAATAATTTGTTTACAGTCATGCATAACTTTTTTTTAATCTCACCTTAGAACCTCAGAATAACTTTGGTGACAGTTTTTCTAAGCAACGCAGACTATTTTTAGCTAAGGCAAGCTCATAAGTGAACTACTGAGAAGGTCAAGTCCCTTTCTGGTTAGCAATTTAAACATACAGGGGCATTTGTTTGTGAAATGCACCATTAAGGCAACTTGAGAAGGCTAAATCCATAGCTTCAACTGACTGAGGCCTTTCATTAGGTGAATTTGAAAGTATTTTCACCATTACTATTGGAGGAAGTCTGCATCACTGACTCATTTCTGTAATTTGACAGTTAAGGAAGAGGCCCTTCCCGCAATACAAGAGAAAAGAGAAAAAAAGGAGTGATCAGGCCAAATGCAAGATGAAGTGGAAAGTCTAAAATATGGCCGGAGATGTGTGGCAGAATTCATGATTTTTAACTCCCACTTTTGGGGGTATTCAGCCTAAAAATTAATAATTTGGGGGAGCGGAAAGTCCTAGCAAGGGGGCAGCGTTGCTCAATCCAGAGGATCCAAAAGTCCGAGGTGATAGACAGCCAGGCTGTCAATTGAAAGGTTACCCTACCCTTTACAGACCACACTTGTTCCCTTAAGGGACAGATAAAGTTGTTTTGAAGGGGGCTGGGAATGGGAAAAAATGGGGAGAAAGAGGACTGTCCCTGCTGTCCTCAAGGACCTTTGGAGCCATTATGCCCCTTGTAGCTGTGAAAAAAAACTCTGAGCTAATACACTGGTCATGGGAGCTGGTGTCGCCGAAAAGAGAACCCTGGAGTAGTTTCTTAACTTAAAGCATAGCTGACGAAACTGGGGTGGAGAAGGACCAAGATGTTGCATTCTACTCAAAGAGGTGCGCTCCATCCGAAGGCATGTCCAAAACACTGACTTGGGCTACACCTGTTAAACTAGTGGAAAGCAACCAGTCACAGAGATAAACAGCAATAGAAGAGCATCTGGCTCGTTCCACCAAATCCAGTGTGCAGGCCATAGTGAAGGGTCCATTGCACCTTGCTTTGCCAATCAACCAAAACAGTCACTAAGGTGGTTGAGAAGGGCTCTGAAAGATCATTTGTGAGATTTTCCATAGATCACGGAATAATCTTCAACTGCATTCCTCAAACTATTCAATCCCCGATCTATAGCAGAGGAAACAGGAGTGAAGGTTCCCCTTCGGGCAACGATAAGCTGCCAAAAATCTTGGGTTTCCATAATTCGGATGATAGAATTGATTTATATGGCAGTTCACTGTAGGAGCAGGATTGTTCCCTGCAACCAAGACAGGGTCCATCAATACCTCAATGAAGGAGACAACAGCGGAGGATGCCAGGTGTGTGAGGTTAGATGTTAAACTTGTTCATATGCACAGGCAATGGCAAAACCAGGACCTCTGAGACATTGTGCAGTACTGCTACGGACAAGGTAATTTCCACAGTGGGAGGTCCTGAAGGGTACTCCAAATTCACCCTCATGGAAGGTACCCAAGCACTAGATTTCTGCACGGGCAAACAGTCACCACTATCTGAACTTGTAGATGGGAGGAGGTTGACCGCCATATTGTTGTTAGTGATATGGTAACCCTATTGGACATCTGAACAAGGTCTAAATCGGAGCAAAAAAGCTCCTAAAGTATGCTAATGTATTAATCACAAGGAAAATGCCATTGTCAGGGGGTTGGGGGGGGTTGTTGTGTCAGGGGGAAGGTTAACAGAGACTTCTCCTCCACCTACAAATGCTTCATCTTGAGTCGACATGTGACCAAAACAGCCACCTTTGGAAAATTTGCCAAATTTTATAGCAGATCTGTAGCCAGCAACAGCAGTGTGAAGATGGCACTGACAGCCTACCAACAGACAAGGCCTCTGGCTGGGGGAGAATTTCAGCTGGTCCAAGAGTTTGGGTAAGAGGCTGAAGTGGATAGGCCAGTGGCACAAGCCAGTTTGAGGTCTTAAAGGTTTCTTGGGATCTGCACATACAGCAGACGGATCCCGAATGATGTGGAAGAGGGCCAGCGTAGCCTGAGCGAAAGGCGCAATCTCTGCAGGGTCTGCATAAGGAAGAAACTCTAGGTGTGGAGCCGCCGCCAAATCTAGCACTGCACATTTCTCCACCAAAGCAGGCTCCAAAGACTATGGTAAGGCCCAAGCTGGGAAGCCAAGCTGCCAATTGGAAAACTTCTCTCTTGGCCGTGAGCAACATCAAGAAGAAAAAGAATACTTGGTGTTTTTTGTGCTTTTTATAGGAGTATTTGTCCTCGTTGGTAGGGCGTTACGAAGATGTGCTGGTTTGAAGGCGATCCGGAGCAGTACCTGGATCCAGATGCCACTGGTCATAGAAACTGGACTCATAAGGGCCACAGGCAAAGTGACAGACATCTTGAAGGTCAGACAGTGACTGCCGTTTTTGGGAGGGGTTTGGGGGGGGGGGGGGGGAGACACAAACTGACGCTACAAACAAATACAATTTAAAGGGAAAGGTTCAGGGAGAGAGACTCCAGATAAGCAAAGGGAGGGAGGGAGGTTGGAACTGTTATTTGTACACTTCGGTGGCACCTTATATGTAATATCAAATCAGGGATATATTGCAGGGCCAAGGCAACCCCGGTAATTTATAAGACCAAGTTCAGCTAATTGCTTGGAGGAGTTTAAAGAAGTGACAAAACTGCAGGAAGAAGCATACATCAGAATAAAATAAAGGATCTGAACTCAGAGCTCTAGTTAGGAGTCAGAAACCTGTGCATGGTAATGTCCAGAAGACTAGGAATCAGAACAAAACCAAAAAAAAAAAAACAAAAAAAAAAAAAAAAAAGACCAAACCTCTAGCTTCAAGCTTTAGAAAAAGAAGCCTAAAACTAACTGTGTAGGAAATCTCACTTCGTTGCATAGGCACCACAGATCTTTTTGCTGGACCGAATAAGTTTGCTAGCTTTAGAACTCTATGCACTTTCCTCCTGTTAACCAGTGGTAAACTGCTTGTGCTCCCCCTTTAAACATGGTTGAATTGGCATACGCTAAACTGGAATATTTAAGAAACCTATAAGTCCTTAGTATATGATGCAAAGAGTACCCATGTCCTTGAAGTTAAATGGCACTATTCAGCAGAACACCTACTGTGCCATCTATGTGACACTGCAAATATGGCTTCAGGTCTAGCATTGTAGTCTGACTGCAGCAGAGTAAAAACTGCAATTTGATCAGTCAAAATAAACCCTTTCGAGAGGTAAAAATCTTCAGCTTTAAATAAGTCACCCATATGTAGGCCTTACAGCCGAGAAGCCACAATGCATGGTGTTTAAAAGGTAGGACATGAAGAAGTAGAATGTAAATGTGTCTGTACCTTGACGAGCACCAAAAATCTATTTTCACTGTGGCAGGCTTGGCTGTCTTATATAGAAAACCATATTACAGAAAATTGTAATACTGTGTCTCGAGAAAGGGACCAACAAGAAAAATAAAAAACTAGTTTTAATAGTTAACAAAAATCAGACTTCAGCATTGAATTGGACATTTAATAAATATTAAGGAAGCATAACTTTTAGAAAGTTATCTTTGTCCTGCCTGAAGTTCATTAAGGCTAATTTTCATTGACTCTCCAGCTTCTCCCAGCCAGTAGTAGGCATAGATGACTCCTTATAATACACGAGTTGGTCATTTGGGCATTGTTGTTGACACTAAAGTGTAAAATCTTAACAGGTCTGCTGTGTTTCCATATTACTCTTGTGGGTTAGGGGTGGTGGTTGGGGGGTGGGTTTGTTAAATGAGGAGAGAACAGGATGCCAAGACCATTCTTGTGGATGGTCAGAGTAACTCTGCTCTTCTGTTAGATGTGGGCGGATGCTGGAATATTTTCTATCTCTCCCGCTTCCCGTCTCACGCCTCTCTCTTACCCCATTTGTTAGGGTGTGCCCAGGAGTCAAACCTACCCTCTAGCTAGTACCAGGCAAATGCGACACACCTCAGAACACTTCCCGGACCTGTAGAATATCAGAGAAATACTGAACTGGCAGCATGTGATGTGAAAGGAGCCCTGAAGGACCAGACTTGCTCTATTTTGTACCCAGGACAAAGGACTTCAAGGGCCATAAGATGACCTCCTGTTCAAGCTACAAGGACAGAACATTATACAAGACCCCTTTTCCTGGAATCAACCACTGGGCCAGTGGCAACATGACCTGGACTGGGCCCTGCTGTTAGCCGCTACCTTGACACCCAGTGAGATTCTAAGTTCCATTCCTGGGGTCCTGGGAAGGCTTTAGTAATGTACTCCGGCGGTGGATTGGGAGTTAAAAGGAATAGATCAGAAGGTAAATGCTTTGGATAGGACAAAATAGTTGGTGTATCAAACCTGCACTCGGCATCAAATTGCACCTTGGTCCAGATCTAACACAACCGTTGACTATAATTAGCACTTTGTTACTCAAATTCCACTCAAAACTTTAAAAATTCACAATTTTAGTTCCCCTTATTAGAGTTTTGTCATTGTCTATTACATTTTGCTTTATTTTTGTAATTATGTTTGGGATTTTTTTTTATTGTTTAGCATTTTGACTTTCTTACTGTTTGGGTACTGAGAAAACACTTTACCACATTGCCTAAAGTTAAGCATATCGGGTCTCTTCTGTAGCTACCCAGGGATTGAGCTAAGGTTACGAGAGTTCAACCTGACAAGGGATGTTATTATTCCATAAGGTGGATAGTCACCCACCTCAAATAATAATCCAATTTTTTACTCTAGGAATGAGGTACAGACTCAATAATGAGCTTCTAGTTTTGTCCGCTGAGAACGCAACAGTATCTCTAGTAGAGAGATTCATGAAGCAATGACATTGGCATTTGAGAAGTAGCTCCCCAATCTGAAAGATTTCTTCAGCAAAATTTCAATTAGCAGTTGCAGTGATTTTGTATTTCTACAAGAATGGCAATGATCATTAAAATGATGATCACATCTGCCTGATCTGCAATCATAAGATCCAGACTAGAAGAAATAATTTCTAGATATTTCTTCCTTAATCTTATCGAATGGAAGGTTGGAATCCCCCCGAAGAATGTTCCTTCTGGTGGCATTTCACCCAAGGCCACTTTTCTTAATCCATAGGTTTCAAACCAGCCTTGTGCTCGTCATTCAACCAGTCATGCTAATTTGTGGAGTAAGGGTGTGCTACAGAGTTTTATACTCTGGTCTGCATAATTGTTGCAACCATGCAACATTGCCCTCCAAATATACAGAGAGATTAAGGATTCCATCAAACACAATTAATGTTGTATTTCATAATCATTCAGGGTAATTGAATTTGCCCCCCATGACCTACAAGGTGTCAGATTAGATGAAACACCAAAGCATGTTTAATTCAATTGAATGAACAGTCATTAGTTAGCATTCAGTGTCACAGCCTTTACTGCAAGAGAGCAGCGAGTGTCAATCAAATGAGCATAAATTAGAGAAATATAAGTGGGGCATGTGTAAGCACGAATGGCCGTCAAATAGCTTTAAAGTTAACAGATGTTTCTAGAGTATAGTACTATTGTTCCAAGGTACACTAATTAGGCAAAGGTTAAGACAGCCCATAGTTGTTTGAAGTTGTTCTCCAGGATCCTGCACATTACTACGGTTTATAAGTTTCAGAAAGAAGAACAGTCAGCAAAAATGGATACAATGCCCAAAAAAAGATGGAGGTACCTTCTGTTTTAATCAATTTGCTTTTCAAGTTGTAGACATACACCAACCCATACAATTGGCATGGTGATAACACTGACTTTTATATAAATTCCTGGCCTCTAAAGAAAAACACATAACTGTGTTGTCATTATTGTAGTAGGGGCCCAGTGTGTGTACTGGAAATACTCAAACAGGTTATAGCACTGCTATGACAGTACATGAAGGCTTCAGCGTAGAGTAGACAGCAATACTTCACTTCCATATCCATACCTTCTCTCCCAAGAAGGGGTTTCCAGAGCTTTAATCATAGTACACTGATCCAGCTCAAAGTGATGAGTAACAAACAAAACAGCTGTAGCTTTCTAGTAGCACAAACCTTTCACCTAAAAACAGACTACCTCCATGCAAATCATTCTCAATCAATCAAGTATTTAGAAAGAACAGCTTGTCACCCACGAAGGTATCCAGGGGCTGAGAATAGTCTCACTGAAAAGCTGGATTTTGAGCCCTTTCTTGAAGTCTCCAAGTGACAGGGCGATGCAGCAGCGATGGGTGCAAGGGATCTGTGCGAGAGCCTGGTGTGAGAAGCGGAGGTTCCTGCGGGGGAGGTTGAAGTGCAGGCAGTGGTTCAGGTAGGTAGTTCCTTGGTCACAGAGGGCTTTGAAGGAGTGCACGAGGAGTTTGAAGTGTCATCACTTCTGAACTGGAAGCCAGTTGAGATCTTTCAGATCCTGGGAGATGTGGGCTCTCTTGGGCAGGTCAAAAATCAGTCTGGCTTCAGCGTTCTGTATTGTTTGGAGACTGTGTGCGAGTTCAGTGGAGGTGCCAGCATAGAGTATGTTGCCACAGTCAAGCTGGATTGTGATGAAAGCGTGACACTGCAAACGGGAGAGATAAAAAGAGGCGTAACGGCTGTACAAATCCTTCTGTGTAAAAAGCCAAGTCTTAAGGGATTTCCTGAAAGTCATCAAATCAGTGCAGTTCTTTAGTTTTAAGGGGAGAGTGTTCCAGAGCTGTGCTGTTCTAAGAAAATTGCTCCCACCACCCTAGGAAGACCGTTTAAACCTGGGTAACAAAAGGTTCTTGTATACTGTGGATCTGAGATTTTGAGACGGTCTGTAAATTATGAATCTGTCCTGGAAATATATAGGAGCAATCTTGTGTATCACCTTAGAGGCTATACAAATGTTTTTCAATTTTATTCTCTTTGTCAAAGTTTGGGTCCAAGGTAGCCCACCGTTGGGGGTTCAGAGCAACCCCAAAGTTACCACACCAGCAGCTCAGGGCCGGTCAGGTGCAGAGTTCAAAGTGGTGCCCAAAACACATAGGCTTCAATGGAGAAGGGGGTGCCCCGGTTCCAGTCTGCCAGCAGGTAAGTACCCGCGTCTCCGGAGGGCAGACCAGGGGGGTTTTGTAGGGCACCGGGGGGGGACACAAGTTAGCACAGAAAGTACACCCTCAGCAGCACGGGGGCGGCCGGGTGCAGTGTGCAGACACACGTCGGGTTTGTAATTGAAATCAATGGGAGACCAAGGGGTCTCTTCAGCGATGCAGGCAGGCAAGGGGGAGGGCTCCTCGGGGTAGCCACCACCTGGGCAAGGGAGAAGGCTTCCTGGGGGTCACTCCTGCACTGGAGTTCCGATCCTTCAGGTCCTGGGGGCTGCGGGTGCAGGGTCTTTTCCGGGCATCGGGATCTGAGAGTCAGGCAGTCGCGGTCAGGGGGAGCCTCGGGATTCCCCCTGCAGGCGTCGCTGTGGGGGGGTCGGGGGGGACAACTTTGGTTACTCACAGTCTCGGAGTCGCCGGGGAGTCCTCCCTGAAGTGTTTTCTCCACAAGTCGAGCCGGGGGCGTCGGGTGCAGAGTTGCAAGTCTCACGCTTCTGGCGGGAAACGCAGTTGTCTTTAAGTTGCTTCTTTGGAAAAAAGTTGCAGTCTTTGGTGAACAGGGCTGCTGTTCTCGGGAGTTTCTTGGTCCTTCTAGAGCAGGGCAGTCCTCGGAGGCTTCAGAGGTCGCTGGCCCTGGGGAAAGCGTCTCTGGAGCAGTTTTCTTCCGAAGGGGGGAGACAGGCCGGTAGAGCTGGGGCCAAAGCAGTTGGTGTCTCCGTCTTCTCTGCAGGGTTTTTCAGCTCCGCAGTCCTCTTCTTCTTAGGTTGCAGGAATCTATCTTGCTGGGTTCTGGGAGCCCCTAAATACTCGATTTAGGGGGGTGTTTAGGTCTGGGGGGTTAGTAGCCAATGGCTACTAGCCCTGAGGGTGGCTACACCCTCTTTGTGCCTCCTCCCTGAGGGGTGGGGGGCACATCCCTAATCCTATTGGAGGAATCCTCCATCTGCAAGATGGAGGATTTCTAAAAGTCAGAGACACCTCAGCTCAGGACACCTTAGGGGCTGTCCTGACTGGCCAGTAACTCCTCCTTGTTTTTCTCATTATCTCTCCTGGACTTGCCGCCAAAAGTGGGGGCTGTGTCCAGGGGGCGGGCATCTCCACTAGCTGGAGTGCCCTGGGGCATTGTAACACGAAGCCTGAGCCTTTGAGGCTCACTGCTAGGTGTTACAGTTCCTGCAGGGGGGAGGTGTGAAGCACCTCCACCCAGAGCAGGCTTTTGTTTCTGTCCTCCGAGAGCACAAAGGCCCTCAACACATGGGGTCAGAAACTCGTCTCTCAGCAGCAGGCTGGCACAGACCAGTCAGTCCTGCACTGAACAATTGGGTAAAATACAGGGGGCATCTCTAAGATGCCCTCTGTGTGCATTTTTTAATAAATCCAACACTGTCATTAGTGTGGGTTTATTATTCTGAGAAGTTTGATATCAAACTTCCCAGTATTCAGCGTAGCCATTATGGAGCTGTGGAGTTCGTTTTTGACAGACTCCCAGACCATATATTCTTATGGCTACCCTGCACTTACAACATCTAAGGTTTTGTTTAGACACTGTAGGGGCATAGTGCTCATGCACCTAGGCCCTCACCTGTGGTATAGTGCACCCTGCCTTAGGGCTGTGAGGCCTGCTAGAGGGGTGACTTACCTATGCCACAGGCAGTGTGAGCTTGGCATGGCACCCTGAGGGGAGTGCCATGTCGACTTAGTCATTTTCTCCTCACTAGCACACACAAGCTGGCAAGCAGTGTGTCTGTGCGGAGTGAGGGGTCCTGAGGGTGGCATAAGACATGCTGCAGCCCTTAGAGACCTTCCCTGGCATCAGGGCCCTTGGTACCAGGGGTACCAGTTACAAGGGACTTACCTTGTTGCCAGGATTGTGCCAATTGTGGAGACAATGGTACATTTTAGGTGAAATAACACTGGTGCTGGGGCCTGGTTAGCAGGGTTCCAGCACACTTCTCAGTCAAGTCAGCATCAGTATCAGGCAAAAAGTGGGGGGTAACTGCAACAGGGAGCCATTTCTTTACACATATTAAGTAATCATAGGTCTTTAGCACTCGTAGCTTTAGCTGCAGCGCACAGAGAACCTTCATTGCTGCAGAGTGATAAAACAATTAGTGAGAAAATTGGTCCAGGGTGAATATTTTAAAGCGGATGTGGTCATGGGGCCTTGGTAGCAAGCATTAATCCTGGTTTTGCCAAGGCAATTGGGGGTGGGGGTTGGGGTTACAACACTTCATAATGAGACACAAAATGAAAAACATTTGACTGAATCCCAACCCTTATGTACAGAAATCTTTTTTTTTTAATTTATTTATTTATAGTTTTATGTAAACAACATACAACAAAAGATGAAGTGCCACCTTGGTCCTTACAGTAAAAGATCAGTCAGCTACTTTAATCTATCTTCGGCTCTTTCACTCGCCGCGTCTCAGTAACTTATGAATCAGGCAGAGGGAGACCAAAAAAACATTGCTGAATGTCCATATAGTAGTATGCCCCTGCCGGAGGGACCCAAGTCCAAGGGCAGGACCAAACAGATGTGGCAGAAAGAAAGGAAAAAGGAAAGGAGGAAAGCAGAAACTTCAAAAATAAAGGGAGAGAGGGTGAAGACCGGGAGGAGCAAGCACAATTCTCAGCAACCATTCTGTACATCCTTATCCCATTGTAGAGTGAACAACACTCATCACCTCAACATACCCATCCACAGCAGGTTCTTCAGACAGACGCAGATTCAAGATAGGAACGAAGCGGTGCCCAGATGTCTCGCGGCCTGGAGCCAACCGGAGTCAACTCCCAGTAATTTGTTAATTGTTCCTGGCAAAAAGCGGCATCTCGCAGCCAATCTGATATCTGGGGGGACCGGGCCCGGCCCCAACAGATTGCCACCCTGCGCTTAGCTAATAATAACATCATGCCAACCAGGCGCCGCACTGTAGTCTGCACCTCATTCTCCCCTCCCAGCAGCGCCATCAAGGGAGACTGAGGAATCTCCAGCCCAATCATCTCAGAAAGTACACTAAAGACCCTTCCCCAATAGGCAGATACTGCCGGACAGGTCCATGGCAAGTACAAAAAAAATCAGCAGCAGGGGCTCGGCCTCTTGCACAGGTATCATCCGTCCGCAGCCCCATAGCTCAATCTACTGTGGGTTTAGTACAGACGGTGAAAAAACTTAAAATGTATGAGGCGTAATCTATAGTTTGGTGACAACTCTTTCATATGCGTGCAGCACATCCTCCAAACATCTTCTGCAATGTTCTCACCACATCTTCTGCCCATTTCATCCTTACAGACAGCCAAGTCTCCTCTCCCTGCCCCTGCACACTGCCATACAGCTTAGTGATTAGCCTCTCAGGCGTCCGTGCACTCCATAGCACTTCCAGCGAGCGGCAAGAGGCTGGGGTCGTGGGCAAGCAGGGGTAGCGAGCGTGCAGCATAGCGCATATTCTCAACACGTAGAATCGGTGGAGAGCAGTGGCCGGTCTGTCCCCCAGGATCTCCTCCGGGGACATCAACCTGTCATCAACAAACCAATCATCGAGAGTTATCAGATCAAAGTCCCGTAGGAAGCTCCGTAGCCGCGAGTCCTGAAACATCGCCGTATCGCCCGCCGCCACCACCACTTGCATAGACGGTGCAAACGGCGCACCTATCCCAGAACGTTTCAGCAAACCCAACCAAGCCCGGACCGTGGCAGCCACCGTATCAATGCCCCAAGGGCGAGGTCTGTCCAAATTGCCCAACACTCGCTCGAGCCCATCCGGCCACACCGCGTCGCTTTCGGGAGCCAGGTGTGGCAGATAGCGTATCTGGTTGATCCAGTAGTAGGCAAAACGAGCCTGCGCGCAGAGATAATAGAGCTCTAGATCAGGGGCCGCAATACCACCCAGCTCAAATGGCAGCACTAGTGTCTTCCAGGCTATGCAAGGCTGACCACCCGCCCACACCAATTGGATCAGCGCGGAGTGAATGCGCCGCAGAAAACTGGCCATAAGCACCAGCGGAAGGTTGAGAAACAGATACAAAAACTTGGGCAGCACCAGCATCTTAGCTACCGCAATCCGTCCAGTCAGGGACAATGACAAGGACCGCCACGCCGTGACTCTGTCGTCCAGCCAGGCCATGGCCCTATCATAGTTGGCAAGCCAGAGCGTGTCAACATCACAGCTCAACCAGATGCCCAAATATTTAACAGGACCGTCCGCCCACACAATAGGGTAGTGGGACCGGCACTCTGCCGTTCCAGACGTCAGAGGCAACACAACCGACTTAGACCAATTTATCGCCACTCCAGATATGTCTCCGAACCTGACGATATCATCCAGCAACACATCCAGGTTTCGCACAGGGTCCCGTACATACAGTGCTACGTCATCAGCGTACATGGAAATCAAAATCGCTCTCTGGCGGAACGACAGCCCCCGCTCACTATGGTGCTGTCTCGGAAAGGCCACCAGCGGCTCCATCGCAATCGCAAAAAGCAATGGTGACAGGGGGCAACCCTGCCTAGTTCCACGCGCCACCTTGAAAGGCTCTGACACGCATCCGTTTACCCTCAAGCAAGCCACTGGCTGCGAATATAACAAACGTATCCAGTTCACAAAGCGGCTACTCATCCCCACTCTTTCCAGGAGCGCAAACATATTGCCACAGCAATGAGTCGAACACCTTAGTAGCGTCCAAAAACACCGCCACAGCTCCATCATCAACGGGAACTGAGCCAGCAACAGCAAAAACTTTACGTAAGTTTTGTGCCGTGGATCGCCCCGGTATGAACCCTGACTGATTCGGCAGCACCAGTTTCGTCATAAGAGGCCGCAGTCGCGCCGCAATAATTTTGGCTAATATCTTATTATCAATGTTAATCATCGACAGGGGCCGGTACGAATCACAGCTAGCTGCAGCTTTCCCTGGCTTGAGAATCGTAACAATAAGCCCCTCGCGCAAAATGGCCGGGAGCACTCCATTCCGCAGTGCCTGGTCATAGACCTCCAGCAGATAGGGCGCCAAAATATCTGCAAACTCTTTATAAAACGCCAAAGTCAATCCATCCAACCCAAGTGCCTTGTCTCCCGGGAGGCTCCGGATAGCAGCCTTCACCTCCTCTTCTATAGTAAAGGGAGCATCAAAGTACTCTCTGTGTATCCTATCAAACCAGAGGAGGCTAGTGTCAGAGAAATATCCCCGGATCACCTCCTCAGGCACCGCAGAGGGAGCAGAATAAAGATCCTGGAAAAAGGTAGTAAAGACCCTCAGAACCTCAGACATACCTGCCACTCGCTTCCCACTCTAATCATCCATTTCAGTCACATAGCCACTAGCCCACGGCCTGCGGAATAGAGTCGCCACAGTGCGTCCGGCTCTATCACCCTCTCCATATCGCCTGGCCCGTGCAAATTTCCTTAAAAAAAAATGTACTTCTCTCAAAGAAGCCTCCTCATACGCAGAGACTGCAGCCCTCAAGGCCGCCAATGTGGCTCCAGACCAGTCCAACACCAGTCGGGCCTCCAGATCTGCAACCCGATCCTCTAACTCAGCCAGCTCACGACGCAACGCCCGTAGCACGCCGTGCTGCTTTGAAATGCAAATCCCGTGTACAACCACCTTAAAGGCTTCCCACAGCGTACCAGCCGACCCCACTGTGCCCACATTCTGTTCAAAGTAAAGATTGATATTGCGACGCAGTTCCTCACAGAACAACTCGTCTCTAAGTGCCCCAGGCGGCAGCCACCACATATAGGCCTGAGCAGGTCCGCTGGGTATTTCCAGCTCTACGCGCACCGGGGCGTGGTCAGACAGCGTGCGCGCCATGTGATCGACTGAGCGGGTCCATAAAGCCACATCTCAAGAGCCTATCCAACGGTCAAGACGCGACCAGCTGTTGTGTACATAATTAACCCAAGGGCCTTCCCGTACCGCAGGGTGTTTCATCCGCCACAAATCTACCAGCGACGCATCGTCCATAATCGCAGATAAAACGCGAGCAGTAGAAGTATGCTGTGCCCGGGCCGAACTTTCTCTATCCAGAATGGGATCAAGGATCACATTGAAGTCTACTCCCCAAAGCACAGTTCCTACCCCCAAAGACTCGATCAGTCGCCAGACCTCACTAAAGAACTCAGGATCATCCGAATTAGGCCCGTACACCGACGCGAGGCGACACGGCCTATCCATCAGCACTCCGCTAAGCAGAACATACCGCCCCAATGGGTCAACAATCACCCTGCGAGTGCGCCACTGCAACCCCTTGCCCAACAGAATCGCCACTCCTCTAGCATAACTCGAATACACAGACCCGTGGCATTCCCCAATCCATCCAGCCTTTAAATAATGTAAGGCATTCTCCACCAGGTGTGTCTCCTGTAGCATGCATATATCTATATTCTGCCTCTTGACGTATGCCTACATAAGGTGCACCTTCCGTCTGTCATTCAAGCCACGCACATTCCATATTAAGCAGCGAATCAGAGACTCGCTCATCTGTTCTCCTCAGCGAACATACAGCGCAGTTCCATCACTCCTCCATCCCGGCCAATCTCCCAAAACCACAAAACACAAAATGGGAAACCGAAAAGCACACAATACAACAACCCCAAAGGCCCACTCACCCCCCCCCCCCCACCCACAGAGACCCCCCAAACGGGTCAAAGACATCCCTCCCCCAAAAACCACAGTTACCCAAATATGCAAATAATGGGGACTCCTCCAGAGGGTGGAAGCTAACCGCCCAACCCGCCTAGTATCAGGGAGGGAGGGCAGGCGGGGGCCCAGCACAAAAGGAGTGACTTCAGGACAAGTGGCACAAAATAAAGTGCATCCCACAACTAGTTGCAGCAGGGCCTTCTCTGCTGAAAAACCAAAGATAATCAGTCATTATCGCTCAGCGACTCTCGTTCCGCGGCACACCCAGCCTCCGGCATTGCTTCTGGCTTCCGAGGAAGAGACTTGGCATACCTGGCTGCTAGCTTGGGTCCGTAAAGAATTGTAGAGACCCACCATGTTGCACCTTTAGTTTCGCCGGGTATATGAGCGAGAACCTAGCAGCAGTTTGGGCCAGCGAGCACTTCGCCGGTAAGAACGCCCTGCACGCCGCCTGCACGCCAGGGGTGTAGTCTGGAAAAAAGTTCAATTCAGTGTTTTTGTATATCACCGGATGACGCTCCCTGGCCAGTCGCAGAATCGAGTCACGGTCACTATAGTTCAGGAGCCGAATAATGATCGAGCGCAGAGGAACTCCAGGCGAGGGCCGCGGCCCCAGCAATCTATGCGCCCTTTCCACCACCACCAAACGGGACAGCTGGTCGGGGAACAGATCAGATGGCATCTCCTCCACAAAATCCTCCATTCTGCCCATGTGCGTGGTCTCGGGGAGCCCCATCAACCTGAGGTTATTCCGACGCGATCGGGCCTCCAAATCTTCGTTCTTTGCCCGGATGACCTCCAGCACCCTCTCCATGCGCAGCAATTGTTCACCCTCACCTCGCTGCGTGTCTTCCAGACCAGAGGTACGCGCGCTTCCAACTGGTCAAGGCGGGCATCATGCTCGTCCACCAGAGTCTCGATACGATCAAGTTGCTCTGTCACGTGGTCTAGCTTCCCATCTATTCAAGCCAGGCTGGTCTTGAGGTCCAGAAACATGGCATTTACCGAACCATCTGAGTTCTCTTCATCCGTCGCTGGCCCCTCCGGCTGGGATGCGGGAGCATCCCCCCCCACCCCCTCCGTCAGCCCCCCTCGAGGGAGAGCTTAGCCTGTCTCTGCTCCACCTTCCCCATCACATAACCAGTGGGTCGTTGACAACCACACTCCGCTGACCCCCCCCCTAGATGTCCAGGAGGGAAGGTCAGATATTCAATCCACCTTCACAAAGTCCTCCCGGCTCCTGCTAATCAGCTTTATCCAGCGTCAGCGGTGCTATGAATCTCGTCAATGTCTGGCGTCAAGTAAGCCTCTGCGTCAACGGCACTAGGCCAGAGCACCCTTACACCAGTTCCCACCTCAGCTCAGGCTTTTCCTTCGCCACCACCTCACCTCCGGGCCCTGGCCCGATCCCGCCGCCTCCACTTGTTCGATCGTCTGAGTGTGCCCCCCCCAAGCCACACAATCACAGGAGAGGCTCTCAGGTCACTCAGCGCGCAGCGCCGTCCATGCAGCCGTCCTACCTCCAGGCCACGCGGTCTAGGCCTTCAAGGCAAGGCCAAGATCCCCAGGCGCGGCGAGAGAAGGCCTTCAATCGTGGAAGTGAAAAGGGGGGAGAGGGGGCCGCAGCACAACACCACCGCCGATAAGGCCACCCCAATGATCGATGCCCCCGAGGCCCTCCAGGTCCCCGGGGGAAGCGCAGGCCAGTCCCACTCAGCGCGGCGGCCGGGAGCACAAGATGTGAACCAAAGGTTTGTGGTCTGTAAGGTGTACTTGTTTATTTTTATTTGGTAAAGTTTCTGAAGTGCTTTGTGGCTGAAGTTAACGGTCAAGGACAGTTTCATCAATGGATCTTAAAGCTTAAGCCACTCACAACTAATACATGGTCTGGCGTACATGAACTGATTGTTATCGTCAAGAGTCTTTGATTGTTCCATTCATTTTCTCTTCAGTACCACATAAATCTTGACCCATGAGGATCTTCCTCTAAATCCAACATTTTATGCAAGTACCCTAAGAAGCTGATACAAAATCCATCAAATGTGATGGCTCCCATTCTTTTCTACTGGACTGTCAATTGTTTCCTTGATGGTGAATGAGGAGCCCAAGTCAGTCATGACAAGCAAGTCTTCACCTAAGCCTTGGAAGGCACACATGGGTGGTTTGTCAATTCTGTTGTCTTCCCTGCTTTTCACATTCTGAACTATTAGGACCATGTTCATAATATCTGAACTGTAATCTGCCTTGAATTAATGGCCTGAGATAATTCATCAGAATTCATGCCTACATGTGGATTTGAATTGCACTTATTTTCACGACAAGTACTTGCAGAATGCCCAATTACACTCCCTAGTAGCTCAGGGACCCATCTATGAAGTAATGAGTTTGTTGCAAGAAATGACCACAAGCCTACCTTTCCTACAATCTAAATAACATCTTTGGATTCAGTTTAAACCTGCTGTTAGTATTTACCGTGGCAGCAGGCTATAATTCATTAACATCCATCTGAAATGTTCAGTATGTAGACCACTTTTCGCACCAACGCAATGGACGGCTTTGATTTACATACGCACTCACATACGCATAAAAGATCCTTCACAACACCGGCCTCACCTACATCAACAACAATCTGTCATCCTACCAACCCTCCAGAGAACTCCAATCAGCTACCCTCGCCACACACATCTGCAGAGATCGCTGTGAAGGACGCTCCTTCTCCTACCTTGCCGCCAAAACCTGGAACAGCCTCCTCCTCCGACCTGTGCACGTCCCCCTCGCTGACTGACTTCAGGAAGCAACTAAAAACCTGGTGATTCGACTGTCATATCTAGCTAGGCCACGCACCAGCCACCTAACCCCCTCCCCCCCTTCCCTCCCACCCCCCATGCCCCCCCTCTCCCCACCCCCCTCCCCCCCTCATCTTTTATCACTGCATTGAAGTTGTGACTCCTCGTGGTCACAACTATAAGGTGAAACAAGTGACTGACTGTCACCTCTTTTGCATGAGTTCTGTCTCTGGCGACTGAGAAAAGGTGATTGGAAGCACCTCTGGTACTTCTCTGGGGCTTATGCCCTGGGCACTTCAGAATAATTAGTGTCTCATTAAAAGATTTTTTTCTGAGTTGCAAAAGTCTGAGTTACAATTACACAGGACTTTGAAATCTTTGTAAATAAGTCTTGTTGGCTTTTTTAAAATCAGACCCCAGATAAATGAAATTGTGGAGTTTCTGGCATCAAAGGAGCTTTGTTTTATAGCTCTGCTTGAAAGTCTCTTAGGTCTGAAATCCTTTGTCCATTTTAGCACCCATGGTCTTTGGAATGTTTCAACACCACAGTGCCTTAGAGGTCTATTTAGTGGTTGCAATCTCTCCCAGCTGTTACGAAGATGTTATGGCTAATACGAGCATCATGCAAACTACACTTGTTAAGTTAAAAAAAAAAAAAAGGAAAGTATGACTGAACGGAAAAGCCAGCAGGCAGGGAACCCTGTTGCAAGATGATAACCCTGTAAGAAAGCAAAAGGAAAAAAAATGCATTCTCAAGTCCTAAAAACAATGTGGGGGCCCGGATGTTCTAAACAGAGAAGTGAAATGCATCTGTAAATGTTGATCTTCTCATCATTAGCCCAATAGCTTAGTGTGGTTGCTATTAATGCCACAGGGTCGTTGAGTACCAGCCGTAGGTGCTCTTTACAGTTGCATGTTGCAGAACAAAAAAAACAAAAAAAAACACAACCACAATTGCTTTTTGTACACAATGCACACATGAAAAAGAATTGCATACAACAGAATTTGGCATAAGCACGAAGGGTAACTGAATATGGAGACAAAAACTGGAAATTTCATCTTTAGCTACATAACACCCCAAGGGACTTATCTATTGAACTTTGTTTTTCAAAATACATTTCATATTGTTTTGAAATTCTTAGCCTTTAATTTGACAATGATTACAACATACATGACTGTACTTACCAGAACTATTTATCCCAATAAAATGATACGTTGTTTTTCAAAATTAAACTCAATTTAATTCAAAATGTGTATTATATTCTAGATCCCCATCTAAACCCAGACACATCACTCATCCTCAAATCTTGTACTTTCCGATTCAGTTTGAAAGACAATGTGTTGTACAATTCCAAGATTTGTCTTTACAAACAATAGGCGATAGTAAACATTATCATATTTATCAACAACTTGCACAAAATATCTGCACTAGTTGTATGGTACTTCTTGTAGCATAATTAAATGATCGATAACATTAATATTACTTCAGCAATTTTTGCACTGTTTATGCATGCTCATTATAGACATTCCAATTGGATTTACTTTTTATCTTTAAAGGTCCTTTTCTTGCCCATTTTAAGTAGCCCATCAATCCATTTAATATTTACAGTTGATTTGCTGTTTATTTCAGGATGCAGCTATATTTGACTGTATCAGGGAGAACTACTAAAAACATTAATTACCTTTTACTGAGTTGTAGAACCATGGCAGGTGGGACAGTTGAGTGGGAACCTACATATCATATAAAGGAGGAGAAATCCATTTCCAAAAGGCTAGCTCTCAGCTACTAATGCCCTCAATCTACAGATATATTACCAATAAGAGTATAGTAGGTTCAACCAAGTAGGCTGACAAATTACAGAATACCACCAAAAAAACTAGTGGAAACTCAAGAATGGATTGTGGTTAATCCATTAAACAGGACGTGGGTATCGGTCGGATTTGGGGTGTGCCAATGCACCTTGAAAGTTCACTTTCATATCCAGCCAAGCTACATGAATACTATGCCTAACAATTACTACCTTAAATGGCCTCATTCTAAAAAAAAAGAAAAAAAAAAAAAAATGCTCTTTTAACATAAACCACTGCTCTCACAAATGTAGGCTTACACATTTTATCACCCAGATACTGCCCAAGGCTCAGGATTTGGCGTCATTAAACATAATTAAAATGACAGAGTGGCAGATTCAAACACCAAGGTATTGCAATGGCGGTACTACTGTTCTCCACTAACTTGGCAGAAGGTGCCCAAAGGACTCCCTCTCAAAAAGCAATGGTAGTGTGTATCTTGTTCAACACAAGACACGTTTCTCTAATTCAAGGGTTTACAATACTAATAACCTCTGCCTCCACCATATCATTCAACCCACCCCCCAAAAAAACCTACAAAAAAAAAAATAAGAAATGCATGTTCAGCATAATGTTTGCTTGCCTGGATTTTCAATCTATAAGTGGATCTTGAAATGCCCTGCCCAATATGATAAAAGGTAAAATTTCATACCACAATGAGCATGAATCTTCACTTTTGGGAGCTAGTGGAGAGTGATAATCACAACTGTGCTGCCAGGTATGAAATCAAGCAACCTCATTTTCATTTGGGAAGTTTGAGCATTCAAATGTCGTAGAACTTGGCTTAATGGCAATTGGAAAAATGTAAATCTCTTAGCAATTAACATTCTAGCTATCCTAGACAGAAGAATGCAGCCATCAACGCCAAGAGTGATGTTTTTTAAAAAAATGAAGAAAAAAACAAAAACAAAAAAACTGAAGGATGCATATAAAAACCAACACATCTGTCCGCTTATGCAAATTAACCTGGACATCACCCTGCCACAGCATTTCCATGCTCTGCCATAATGCTGTTCTATCTGGTATTACTACCCTAGGCACCCTAAGCAAATACTCTTAAGTATCACTCCTACCACTAATGCCAAATATTGACAGAGCACCCAACACAACGTGCTCGACCAGATGACAAACAATGTGTGAAAAAAAGATCAAAAACATACCAATACCAAGAACTGGACCATGTCAAACATTAATTTGGAGATACAACGTAAGTGTCATATATACCTCTGGATCTCCTTTGTCCCTTTCCTCCCAAACCCTTCAGCGACTCTGCGAAAACAAAAACAATTGCAAATAAAAATACAACAGAAGGTAAGCACACTTACCTTAGAACTTAAAATTCCACACTCCCTTGCTAGACACATAAGGGACAGCTTGAATAAGCTAGCCCACATGTGATGTACATAAAACCCCTTATTCTCAGGACAGTTGAAGAGGAGTAAAGGGCGATCATTGCAATTCAAGCACTACACCTCTATGTGAGTAATGCATGGACATCAGAGGTCTCCCTTCTGTATTCCAAGAGTAAGAATGCAAGACAATACAATAACACCATTCCTTTGAAAGCTGGCAAGATAAACAACAAGGAAAGTAACAAGCAAAGGTAAAGAACAAGCAAAGTAGGAAGCCACTTTGCTGAATGCTTACTACAATTTGATAGGTTTCTAAGCAGAGTTGACCATTAAATGCCTACTAGTATTCAAAACAACCATTTAATACCTGGCTAAACAAGGGACTAACTACCAAATTTGATTATGGGTGTATGTTTTATTTTTTTACTTTTCACTGGAGTTCTCCAGGGCAAATCAATGGATGGGGCAATTACAGCTTGTGTCAATTTGGTGCATGGAACAGTTTAGGAAATATCGAACAGATGTTTAGCCTTACACCAAGTGCGTCATATTTAAAATTAGGAAGCAAAAGGGAAAAATACACTTCTTTTGCTCAAAGTACAAAAAAGGATTATGAAGGATATGGACCCTGATTCTGTACTGTCCAATATGGCCTCTATAGTGAGCCCCCCTAAGAGTTTCAAAATTTAAGGCAATGTTAATACAGCTATATGTACATACAAAGAATAGTGGGATTAGAACAAGCCACTCTGCAAAGTTTACTGGATATCCTTTTGATGATGCCTTTCCTTTGATATTTGAGATATACCCCCGACACTGCTACTCAACAAACATTAGGCTGGACATGAATGTGAGATTTTTTCCAGTTTAAAATCAACATGTGCAGTGTATTCAGATTACAGTACTGTTCCACAGCTATGCATTTTAATTGAAAATAAAGTTACCAAAAGAAACTATCAGACACACTTACCCTGGGCAAACCTTGTCTCCTTTTTTCTCCTGCTGGATTGCACAGTCGTAGCAGAAGACATGTTTGCATGGTATCTGAAAAAGAATAATAGCCATTTAATTGCAACCTTTAGTAAATAATAAAGTTAAATGCAAACAAGTTTCTCTCCAGAAAACTTTTGATTATGGCCTGAAGACTGCCTTGTGTTATGACCGTGCAAAAATTGTACTTCGTGTATGGATGAAGATAATACAAATTCTCCAAATCAAACAGAATTGGCCTCACATGCGCAGTGCGTTATCATAGATTAGTGAAGGAAGCACATTCTTCTATAATATGTGGCCATATCTCGCTCACTTCAAGCTGAAAAAAGAACTGTGAGACACCAACGCATGATCTAACTTCCACCTCAATTTTGGCGAGCTGCTCTGATTGACATGAGCAATTAAGCCGACCACCAGGTAGATTACACAGCTGCCCACCTACTGCAGCTTAGGAGAAGGCTCCCAAACATGTTTTAGTTTCAATTTCAGAATTCATCTCAATCGTCCTATTTATTTTATTTTAAACATGGGTGGCTTAAAAATAAGATTTTTTTTTTACTCCATTCTAGTTAGTAAGGGCTTTCTCTTCTGCTCTTGTTGGGATCGTGGTCTCGAATACAAACTGCAAATGTTGAAATGGAGCCTGACAAAATATTTTATAAGTGAGATGGCCGGCAACAGTCAAGCCATATCTGTAGGCGATATTCAAAATAAAACGCACAAGCCACAATTTCATTTACCTTTCAGTTTCCTACAGAAATTATAAAACTTTTTAATACATTTATAATTTCAAAAAGTCAAACTCAAAGCAGTGGAGTCATTAATAATCATTTTAATAAAACAATGAAGAAAGGCATTTAAAGGAAGGAACAGTCATACTTCTGTCTATTATATCTTACATAGCGATCCCTCGAATACAGTGTTTGTGTACATGTATTTGCCATTACTTCCAACAATTTCTCCTCAAAATCATCACTTTATATGGTTCTATAAAAGAATGTTATAAAAAATGTCTTGCTGAAGACTGTTCTCCTTGCTAGGGTAAAAACTTGCAACTGCAACAAGCATTGGTAAAGCCAATAGGTCTCACCTATGGAAGTTATTGGCTTTGCCAGTTTGTTTTTGCCATGCTGCACAGCAGTACGGCTGCAGATCAACATGTCTGAAAGTTATTATAATTTTTTTTTTTTAAATGTAAGCGCTCTGCACCGTTTTTGTTTTCTTTGCAGCTGTGCTGCACAGTATGGATTTTTAAAAAAAAGGAATTCTAGAAAATCTTTTAAATCTCTCACCACCTACCACCTTTTGTGCAATCTACTAAAAATCCAGGTGTCATTTGCTGATTTAAATGAACCAGATCCTCCTGTGCACTCTTTATTCTTCAGACCATCCAGCTTTGATTTTTCCCACCAGGTGAATCGTTTTGCTAGAATTGTTAAGAAATTTGTGACTCAGCCATACAAAAGCGCAAGGGCAGATTCCGAGGTACACATCGTCAGAGCAAAGAGTCTTCTATTGCCTTTTAATCATTATAACAAATCAGAGGCAGGAAAAGCAGAATGATCAAGCATAACATGGACAGTGGAAACCAAACGCTTAATGGTTAAAGATAGATAGATAGATAGATAGATAGATAGATAGATAGATAGATAGATAGATAGATAGATAGATAGATAGATAGATAGATAGATAGATAGATAGATAGATAGATAGATAGATAGATAGATAGATAGATAGATAGATATCCCCTTCATATGGCTTTTAAAATTCACACAGAAGGAAACTGACCTTCTGACTTCCTGGGTCAGAGCCAGGAAAAAGGCAAAAACTCACACCAAGCAAACATGCCAGAAACTATATTTTCTGCAAGGGTTGCTTACAGTCATGGTTTTGAGTTATACTGAAAGGGTCCAAAAGAGAAGAATGATCTAACAGGGCCTGTTTATAAAATAAAAATAAAAAACACTACCACCACCACCACAGGATTGGCCTCTTCAAGATCGGCAAGGTCCTTCTGTACTGGTTTTTACAGGCCTGACAGAGGAAGATTTCATACCTTTGAGGCAAAGGACCCAAATGAATGAAGACTCTCAGCACCACACATTTTCTTTCTAACAGTGCAAATTATTCACTCTGCACAGGCAGGTCTGTTGGTTTCAAACCCCTTACACCAACGGGAGGCATCAAAGATGGTGCTGGAACATCACTCAGCAACCAACAAGTGTCTCAACATCACAAAACATTGCCCTGTAGGGGAAAAGAGAATGGAGACGGGAGGAGGGAACATCGATCTTGCAATAAGGTGTGAAAATCCAAGATGGCACAGGATTACGACAGTCCTATCTTCCTTTTTTTAGAGGGTGCCTGGTTTCATGTCTGGAAAGCCGGTTTTAGATTTAATGGAGAATTTCCTATGCTGAGAAAAAAAAGAACAGTTCTATCACAGTGCTGGTTCTGGGCTTTATCTTTAGAAAGTGGCAAGCAGTAGAGGCTCCTTGAGTGCCCACCTATACCTCTCCCATCAGAGAAGACTGTCCAACCCCATCCAATCGTCCCATTTTCTGCCAGTTTTGGATGCAGACTCTGCCTGGAGTGAACCATCAATGCAAATTTTCTTTCAGGGTCATCCACATAACAAGCAGAAGAACTTCTTACAGTAAAACGATAATACAACAGGTGTGGGAGGAAAGACTGAGTGTATCATACACAAGAGTAGAAATCCATGTTTGGCACCACAGCAAGGCACGTTTGTAGCCATTCCAAAAGCCTGTGCTTAGCTTACAAAAACACACACCTAGTAACTGTGTAATCGTTTTTCGTAACTACTGGACAAAACTTCCAGCAGCTTAAGTTGAAGTGAATGCTTAAATCATGAATTACAATTTGCAGAGATGCTTTCAAAAAGTAATCCATGTGTCACAAGGAACATTACTTGGCTCTAGCAGACAAAATAAAAGGCATTTTACTGAATTACACAGCATTCAGAGAGATTAATGGGGACTGGCTACATTAACATTCCAGTGTGCTTTTAATCTGTACTACATCTTCCTTGTTCAAACTTCACAAACAAACCAACTAGTTAATTAATATTTAATTGACCTTGGCTCTCATTTCATGCACTTGTAATCAATAAAAAAAAGACAATATATATCATGGCTACAGCCCTCATTAAGCTAATCCTCAGAGAGGTTATGAAACCTGCTGAGAGCTGACCCAACGTCAAAAGTAACTATGTAATACTTACCATACGCCCATAAATTTTAATCGGCAGCCCACACTGATCACAGAAATGCACAGGTGTGTCATCCTTTTCTCCAATAAGATTTATCTGTAGTATAATTTTGGGTAAAAAAATAAATTAATTAAAATTAAAAAAAACTCTGATTAATGAAATAATGCGGCATTCTAAAAACTTTCAAAAGTGAAAACATATGCTAAAACAAAATGATATTATGCTCTTCCATTAGCAAGTAAGGACTGCTTCTAATATGCTTCTTTATGACTGTGTTGCCAATTAATTTTTTTGTTTGTGAGAGTGAAGCAAGGGGAGGGACTGTCACCATAATCCAATTTCTCCCAATCACCACACTCAATATCATATGTTCATGTACAACGGCATGATGCTATCGCCCTCTAACACAAAACACATAATTTTTGCTTCCAGTTCCAAGCCCACCCACCCCCCTCCCCGATCACAAATACTCACCCTCCTCTTAATCTAATGGAGCATGTATTTAAAAAAAAGTTTAAGAATGGCTTGGTATGCTACATTTCTATCACAAGACAGCACCAGCTCAAGTTCAAGGCAAAATGAAGTAATGCCCTCATGACAGATGACTAAAAGAGAAGAGTCGGATTCGAAATTCACTTACCATAGAGACCTGCAAAAAGACATATCAAGGAACAAACACTCCTTGAACAAGGAAACTCGTTTTCTCTCAAATAATTTCACAATTTTACCTTATAGTCCCAGAAATGGTGTCCAGGAAATCTTCTCTGATTCATAAACATGTCACCTGACTTGCAATCATACCTTTCCTCTTCACCGTACTCAAATCCTTCTGAAAAAGCAAAGCACACAACATGTAATTATGATTTAAATACAGAACACTCCAACACTGTATCTGCTGACCTACCTTTACATGCATGTAACTGTATTTACAGAGCTTCTCCTTCACTAACGTGATTGAATAACATACCACACATTATGTGCTGTGCTGTGCTGTAAAAAGAGTATTCTGATTTCAACAAACCAGATTTCATGCTTCTGTTTCATTGTAAAATATGTTATTTAGTGTTTGTTTGTATGCATTTGTGCTTTGTAAAGGAATTAGGGTTTGTTGGGAGAATAGGAGTCGACAGTGCTTTTATTCAAACTATTGGCTTGTGCAGGCAGTCTTTTCAAATATTTTCTCCATCCAGTGTCAGCGCTGTAAGACCAGTGTCTTGTCTTTTTAACTTAAGCAAATGCACAAGTGCATCAGGGAAACATTCATTGTGAGCCCCAGCCAGCATCCATCAACCTCCTTCACTGATAACAGTGTGAAGCCGTTTGGTCTTGCAAATAAAATAAATAAATGACATCCTTTCAAGCCCTTCAAACCATCAGACACCACACCTTGTAGTAAATACATTCACTTCTGCTAAAGCATTTATGTGTTGTTTAAGAATCTAAGAGGAATACTTTCCTGAAATAAAACATTTACAAAAGTATATTCTCACTCATTTCAGTGACGTGATGGGGACAGGGTATCAATGGCTAGAAGACTTCAAACAAATCTTCAATCTCATCTACTTCAGAAGAGGTTTTTGTGGTCAAGGTCGACAACACATGCTAAGTGTCCTGCTGGGCAAGCAGACAACCATGTCTGTGTCAGCTTTTAAAAGAAATCTAACTTTTTTTTTCCTTTTTAAATGCAGCCATCGGCTTTTCCTTAAAGAAAATAGGTTGTGAAAAAAAATAATGTTTGTTTGAGAGTTTGCAGTGGTCTTATGGACCAATGCTTTTCCCTAACAAACTTTTTCTTAAGAAATTTACAAAAGGTTAAGGGGCTGCATTGGGCCGATTTCCATTTGTAAAGAGATTGCCGCCTCTTTTCAATGTTTTGCAACCAGATTTCAGTCGCCAAATACAGAATGTAGCATACAGATTTGGTATTTGGCAGGGACACCTTCAACCGGCCCCTTCCAGATACTGAATAGGTATTCATTTGCAGTTCCTTTTTAGGGATCCGAGAAACTTTTCTGACTCCTAAAATGGGATAAGTACATCTAAAAAAAAAAAAAAAAAAAAAAAAAAAAAAAACTTTTACAACCGCTAACACAAAATTAGGGCATCTGAGAACATAAAAATGCTTAGCAGAGCAGGCCTTAGATTGTGCACTAAAAAAGGCTAAGTTACAATAATCAACAGCATAAACCCTTAATTTACACGCGAAAGTCAAACATGAAATTAGATTACCTTCTTCACCAGATTGCGTCTTTGCAGTCACTCTTGGCATGCTCCTTGGAGAACGGACCAGAACTTTGTTTTTGTTATTGTTGTTAGCACTTGTGGTTGTGCTGGCTGTATTCTGTTTGGAAATTAGCTTTATTGGAATTCGCCGACGAACATCAAGACCACCAAGAGATCCTGAACTGTTTGTGCCTTGTAAATCATTGTCTAAAAGAAAAAGAAAAATCCATTTGCTACTGTTCTGTACTACGTAGATGGAGGCACTGTGCAATGTATGAGGGTGGAGTTCTAATGACATTAAAGACAAAACCAATGCCATGTATATACAACATTTCGGTCATGTAGCTTGAGATTTCAGGCCTAGAACTTGATCAAAAGCAAAAGGTCAACAATGAAATTCGTGAGAAAAAAAATTAACATCCATGAGGAAAGCAACTATCGCCCACGAAATGCCTGAATACCTGGATGAGTTTCTTATGATTCTAGCAGTTTGAGTTTTGATTTTTGCCTTATAACATTAAAATTAATGTTCAACAAATGGACCAATACAGACCTAGGTATTTCTAGGGATCGAGTCGGGGGACAGTGGGGTCAAATCTCAACACCCTACAGGCAAAATAGAAGACTTCTTTAAATATGATAGCTCCTACTATTGCAAATTGCTCAAGCTATGGCTACGGAGTGGTGGTAACAGATCGGTATAATATACTGAATGATCTGTCTGGGCATCTGGTTTAACACCATGCAGGATGCTCTTGAGACATCTGGCCTGGGGCAGTGTCTTCAGCACACAAAAATTGCCACCTCAGCCAGAGAAATGGCCTAGGTTCCCCCAAAGCCCCGGAACCCCTGAGGATATTTGTCAGTTTGCTGTCCATTGCAGTGGATGATGGGGTGGGGGCGGAGGGGGACGGTTAGGGTTATTACACACCCATATATTGAGCTCTCTGGACCGACAGACAGGGGGCCGCCCTTGAAGATTGAAGACGCTTGGCAACAGCTTAGTGATGACCCTATTACAGCCAGGGAGTGGGCTAGGGTACACAGGGGAGTGCACGAGGTGTCAATTAATGCACAATTTAAGATTATTCAATTTAATATCATCCATACTGCTTACTTCTTTCCCAAGCAGTTACATACTATATATCCAACATGAGACCCCGCGAACCGTGCGTTGTAGAACCGTTCCGGTGTTTTGTTTTTTTGTTTGTTTTGTTAGGCAATTTTGAAGGAGGTGTAGGGCCACCAGTTGGACTATCTCTTTTGGGATTAAGCAATGCCTCTTTGGCCTCCTACCAAAATGAAAATTTTTAAATGTATTAGGAAATTGAAACTGCTCAGTTTAACTCTGGCTAAAGAGTGCATCGCTATTAGATGGTTCAGCCCGAAACCTGTGTGCCCACCGTCTGAGGTAGACTGACGGCATAACTGACTGAAAGGGGAGGAGCAGAAGTGGTACATATGAGAAAAGTGTAGCAGGATGAGAAACTGGCTGACGATCTGATCTTGTGGGGGAGCTAGAATACACCACCTGACTGCAAACCAACACTGCTGTTCTCAAAATGGATTTCCTATTCAATCAGAAAAGATACCACTGTAAGCAGAGATCCTCACCTCAAACATAACAGTTTCCCACAAATTCAAAGTCCACAACAAACCAAGCAGCCATAATCCCCTTACCTATTTTCAAAGCAGAAACATATTTCACTGCACAACAAAGGCAAAGGGAGAATTCATGCTTGTGATGGTAAAACATATGGTTTCCAAAAAAAGTTTGAATTGTTAATAAATACCAACACCTCCCACCTCTCTTCAAATGAGGCTCTTCTCTCCATTCCACCAGATCATGCCCAGCTGCCCCCTAGATAGGGCTACTATGCTCTTACTTCATACTGTCATCGCCCAATGACAACTACAAAATGTATCACACTGACCTTGTATTCAAACCACATCCATTGACAACAACTCTACCCCTTGGTGAGAATAGAAACCCTCCAGAAAAGCAGGACCAAGATGATTACCAAAACAAAGTTACCCTATTATTTGCAACAAGACTTCTAGCCGCTGACGCAAAGCTCACCCCATCAACACTACAATTTTGAAAATATGATATTGCACTTCAATTCTTCCCCTACATCCAGCATAGATGCTGAAACTTGCCACCATAAAAAAAAATGAAGGAACACATTCCCACATCTTAAGAGAGACTAGACCAATTTATCGGAGGTCAATATAAATACTCACCTAGTTTAGTAGGATTCTACCATCTCCAACCATCACCATCAGAAACTTTCCACTAACCCTTCCATCTTGAAACACAAAAAACAACCAACCGGCAAAGCCGAGGATGCATCTCGACCCAACTCACCAAGATTAATTTCTTACCATTCACAGTCCACAATTCAATCATCAACCAAATTCCTCCTTCACAACAGCAGATCAGTGGCTTAATACAGAGAAGAGATCTCAGATCCTATAACAAATAACCACTTAAACTTCTTATTTTTCAGACACTTGATGAGGTACATCAGTAGGCTTTAAAAATTGTGGTTCAACATACCAACGAACACTCACTCATTCAACTTGACTAAACTTATAAGGCGGCGAGTGAGACAATTTTACACACACTTAATTCAATGCAAGACTGTGAAAAATGACAAACTCTTCTTCCAATATCTTAATAAAAAGTCACACAGCCGACATACTCTCCACAAAAATTCACCTCATTTATTATCCCCTGGAAACAATCATGTGCAGAACAGAGGAGAGCTTATCCTTGAGAAAGAACAGACCTCTGATAACATAACCTGTGGTACATTCAACCTTCACTGGGGAGCCTAGAATGACATAGTGTGTCTCAGCTTACTGCTTTTTTTTTTCCTCAGTAAGAAAAATACTCAACGCTTCGTTTAGCCTACTCATGAGAAATGTTCTATTTATAACCTTTTGATTGCAAAATCTGAATTAGTCAAGGCAGACTGTCAATCCAGGTATATTAGTAGGACCCTTTTCTTGTCCACTTTGGACTCTCCGACTTCAGAACTCCAGCCAAAGTACAACTAGAAAAATAAAACAACAGATCAGACAGTGCAAAAACAATCATCTAATGGACAGCTGACTAGATATCCCAGCCCGCTGTGAAATCGCACTCATTCAAGAGGTGGATAAAGTGAATGATCAATACTTAACCAAAGTGACTAGGATCCTATATGAAACAACCTAAAAAACTAAATTTAATGCTACAAGGTTCACAGACTAACTGAACTATTTTAGGAAACCCCTCAGAGAAGCTGGTGGCACTTAAATTCAACAGCAGAGAACTACAAGACCTCCCATTACGAGAGAAAATACCCACACATGTATTTTCCCCATATTCTAAGAGAGCTCAACCATGCTAAAAACAACTGCCCTAAATCCCTTTTGAGGTCAGATAGCCCACTAATGTCCCATTAAATTCTTTACTCAACAATTTCCCTGAGTCGATCTGTAAGTGCTTTGCACACTTTTTTTTAAGAACTGTTGAATGCTTGAACTGTTATACAAAAAATGAAATTCCAGCAATACCTTATAGCTTAATTGCGTATTTTCGACTGTAAATCCTTTGAATGCCCAATCTCAGGAATGGGGCTACCTAGAGGAATCAAGGGCCAAAAATGCTGCTACGTTATGTGAATAACACAATTATTAGGAGATTACAGTCGTTTCTAAATTTGGATAGACACAGCTAAACTTATCATACCTTTCGATCTCTCTAACTTATTGTAAATACTCTGAATGAAAGTAATGAAATATTGCTTAAAACTTTTTTTTTGTTTTTTTTAAATTGGAAATATTTTCTTCTCTTTATGACTGCATGAAACCTGTATCTGTTACAATTTGGCACTTTGAGGCTACTAACGACTATTAAAAACTACATACATAAATCTAGCAACAGAAAAGCTAATTATTCTAACGTGGGCTGCCAGACTTTTTGGCTTTGTCAATGCTTGTCTAGATTTGTCATGGTTTTGATGAAAAGTTACTGCTGGGAAGCAGCTGGTCTTCGCCAATGAGACTGACAACACAACATACCAACAAAAAGGGCTAGATGAAAGCCCTAAATATATTCATTTATTATGGAGGATGAAGCCTAAGGGAACATCCATCTGCTATCAGGAACAGCCCAGATGGCCTCAGTGGGAACGCTACTCTGGCCCCCCCATTTGAGAATGTAATGTCCATGTGGTTGAAATTCTGCAGAAGGCTGAAACCTTCTGCCTTTCCTCCATCTATTGTGTAATAAGTTTATGACAGGAGGCCTATAAATAGAGTTGTGAACAGGAATAGAAATGTTTGAGGTGCGCCCAAATTGGAAGAGCATGATTTTCTTCAGATGCCAGAGGTAATTAGAGTGGCTACCTTGAGGGGTAGGTTGAACATGCTTACTCCCCAATAACAAAGTTCATGTTGGAAAGCAAGCAATGCCAGAGTTTCACAGGAAATCGAAGTGGTGCAGAAGTAGAGCTGGTTGGCAAAAGCTCTAACATCATGACAACCAAGGTAACAGGCGTTAGGAGAGCACTGGAGATCATCCACATGAGGAGTGGGAAAACAATGAGTGATACTGAAGTGAAAGCAAATGGTAACAGCAAGCTCTCTAGAAACTTGTGTTAAAAAAAAAGATACTTCTCAGCTGGAAAAAAAAGTTAGAGGACACAAATAACAAGAAAATTAACAACGGGCACATCAAGAGAAAAAGTCTCAGAAGAGGCGTGGAGGGGAAAGACAAAATAAGTCTTGCCTGAGGGGAACACTGCTGTAAAATCTTCTTTTGAAACAAAGGAAAAAACTAAGAAAGAAGGCTTATTTATCTGTACCGTTTATTTTTCAGACGCTTCTGTTGACACGTTACCCAACTGATCATAAACATGACAACCATTTTAGAAAGGAAAAATAAGAATAAGAATATGTGGACTCGCCAATATGGCCACCATGTTTATAATCATTCAGTGAAAGGTGGGGCAGCATTGGTGAGGGAGTGTTTAAAAAAAAAAAATCTAAAAATCGATGCAACAAAAACGATATAAATTCTTTGAAGGTCTTGGCTCGATACATATTTAGCGGTCTGTTGGCCAATCCTATAATTTCCATAGTCAGCTTTGGGTTAGCCCCTTGCTTACGACTGGATGGATTTGTCCATCTCAGTTGCGTCCTCTTGATTTGACGGCTTTCACAAGGTTTAGGAAGCTGAACACACCATTCAATATGAACCTACATTAGTGAGTAAACAGTTAAAACACTGACAAAGTATTCTGAATTGAAAATTAGTCTCAGCCCAGTAGATCATTTATAAAAATTATGGAAAAAAGAAATGATGCAAATAAAGATATGAAAGAGGGGGGCTGTAAAAATAGATGTTTTTTACCACTGACTATGTTCACCACTGTGCCTATTAGTTGTTTTGTGTTCACCAGTTGCAGATTACATTTTGTATTCAGTTTAGCTGCCTATTGGCTTTATCATGGCATTAGACATTGCAGTTGAGACATTGCAGGTGAGCTGTGTTTTTCCACATGGTAAACTAAGTTTGTTTCTTCGTACTTCTCTCACCAAACACGAACAGTTCATGATAAGAATGTATATATTTTTTGTTTTCTCCAGTGCAGGGAAAGGTGCCTCCTTGGAAGGGAAGCCTTGAAAGGTTGGCCAATTTTCAACGTTTTTCTTCCAACTCTGACCTATACAGTAGCCAGCATGTTTGAATATTTCCATCTGAGAGGGGAGGGCCTTTCAGAAGGCTCTTTCCATGATTGTTTAAGCTATAAAATAGGAGGCCCTGCTCAGTATCGGGGGAATTTCAGATACCGTGGTCAGGATTGGACGTCAAATGCCTGACATTTTCCTGTGAAGGTGAGGATCTCTTTCTTGCAGTTGAACAGGGGTCGTCTTCTTGCTAGCATGAGAAAGATGAAGATCTTGGCAGGCCCTACGGTGATTAATTTTTACTTCATCCTTTGCTTTGCAATGATGCTAGAATATAATCACATATATTTGCTGTGTACATTGCAGTTGAGAATCATTTTGATATATTTTCCTTTCATTGCTGTGTCTATTTTTAAACGTGTGCCTTCGACCTACTATTCTCCTTCATTTTTTTAGGAACCTTGTGGCGAAGTAATAATAAAGGTCTTCTTTAAACTCAGAAGTGCATTACAGAGTTTTTTTGTCAGCTCGGTCATATGTGAAAGCAAAACAGGGGGTCACAGAAGACTTCCCTCTCAGTAGCTACAAGAATACTTGTAACACAAAGGAGATATTTACTGTGAAAGAAAATTATTCCTATGTGGATTCCATGGATTTACCCAAAATATACAAGGACCAGAGGGAAACCCTTGGCCAATCACATTAGCTGGGGGTGGGGAAGCAAAAGCACTGGCATCTGCCAACAAGTCCCACGAGTCAAACATGTTTGGTGTCATGTTTTACAAGAAAAACACACAGTAACATCAATTATACTGTCAACATTTAAGTAATGGTTAGAAAAAAAGGGTGCCTGCATTTTCAATGTGGTTTTATAATAATATTTAGGTAACAGGTGAGACAGACTTTCAGGCAAAACTGGTTCCAAGAAGCGATACTAATACTGGCAACCAGGCTTCACTGAATGATGCCTCTACTGGCACTGCCAAACAAAACGCATTTAAACCAGTTAGTATTTTTAGACATGATTTGAAGACAAAGCTAGTGTAATTATGTGCGTTTACCTGTGGGAAAAATAAGACATTAAAAGGTTAGTAAAGTCTGTTGCCAGAGTTCTACTGCAACTTGGTGTGCATACACGCATCTGGCGTAGCAGTTGTTAAGAAAAACCTGTTACCAAAAGCCTTTCATTTCACATAGGTCAAACAATTTACCTTACAAAATCCTGGAACTCTACAGTCTCAAGGAAAAGTATTTGCATTGCAAGAAGACAAACTGACTTTTGACCTCTGTCTCTGAACACAGACCAAATGTGACAAGAATAAGACTTAAAGGCATCTTAATTTGCTAATTCAGTTTGACTGAAAAGAACACCTCTTCTTTGTCCACTCTCCAGAAGGGTCCAGTGGAATCTAAAAATAGCTCCAATTCATAAAATAAAAATTGCCATAGTGAGTGGTTGAGTAGATTTGTCAAGCTCTGCAATACCATACACAAACGGTTTGTGTTTAGTGTTTTGGGTGTTACAACCTCTAAATGAAACTGCTAGTGTTCAGCGCACTCACTAGCCACTATAATAGCCAACTTGCACCCTCTCAGTCAGGATTCTGGTCTCTTTATTCAATCATTCTCATGCCTGTAAATAACTTACCTTGACACTGTTGTATAGCTATTTTAGCCATGTTTTTATACATGTTTTAGCAACTAGGCCTGCTGTTGTGCACTTTAACCCAGTTACATTTTATTCAGCTTCCTTTTATTATTTTAGCACAGGCCATATTTGTGGCGCTGTTTTATTTTCTTTATCCAGTTGTTCTTTCGCCTAGGAAAGCATTGCATTTCTATTAGAACATTCTTTTCACTCTGTGCTTTCCTCAAGGGTACAACCAGGTGGAGTTGCCGGCAAAGTGGTAAGCTGCATCTCCAACATTCACATCCTTATGTGGGAACATTTTCTCAGAACTTCAGCTGTTTTATTATAATAAAAACACTTCTACCCATACATGTTGGAGGGAGATTCCAGCCAGATGACCACGACTGCATGCTGATTGCCTTCACTACAGCTGCTTACTCAGACTATCGGATCCCTGGTCTACATGGGGATGGTGTATTTTTAGACAACAGTATTCCATGCTCAGGTATGGGGGACGATGGCTTCCCAGGGGGGAAACCTGAAGAGCGGATTAGGGCTCATCATGCTGTGCTCTAACATAGCTTGGGTAGGAACCACATTTATTATGCCAAGTGACAGTATTGTGGGACTTTTTCTGTGTTTCACTCTTCTTGTCACCATTCAGTTTTTAGCACGTTCTATCATCCTAGTTATTGCGTTTCATGCCATTTTATCTAAGATGCAGTTAATTCAATAAACGTTGTTGAACCATTCCCTGGCTCTGTTTGTCTTTGCATATGTGAGACTATTGTAACAGAGAAAAAGATGGGATCTGATCAACCAGGATTCACCTGAGGAGTCACTTTTGTCATGCACCCGGTTGCCACAATCCCCCCTGCTCTTGGGCAGAGATTAGATGCTGCTAGTTAGCCGGAAAACCAGATTAGGCCGACAGTTGTCACACGGTGTGGGTCTGGACCCAGTTCTCCACAATTCAGGTGGTTCTGCCACTCAAATCCAGTAGCCTCATTGAGATAATGAGAGCCTACGCAACAACACAACCACTGATTCTCTTTACTGCTCTACTTGCTTTCTAGCCACATCCAACAGTGCCAACCATTCAACCCTGAATTTTCTTGCATCCCTCAGAATTGCCAGCAAAGGCCATGAACGGATCTTGAATTGCCTGTTCAACCAATTAAACTTGCTCCCGGGTGCTCTGCGCCATCCTCACTCGCCTCACCCAGCATGACTGTTCCACCGGTCTACTTTGTTTATCACATTCTACCTGATCAATGGGTGCTCTCATAGTCTCAGTTTTCTTTACTACCTCTTGGCAGAGAACACTCACATGGTCCCTTTGATATTACATCCAACTGTCACTGAATGGCTACGCTCTCTCATTGCTGTGAAAAACTAGATTGCCGTTTGTTTATTTAAGTTGGCCCAAAACATCTTTAAAACGTTGCCTGTCCAGCAGGTCTAGAAACTTGGTTTACTCAAACCAAGAATAATGCACAGGACCCCTGAACTTTACACAGCTTTTATATTTAAATTTTTTTTTTTTAAAAAACAACAACAAAAAACGCACACAACAACAACTAATCAGGTGTTAAATATATTTTACATTACTGATTTGCTACTCAAACTGTAGCCCTGCAATTATAACTGACAATAAAGATACTACATCCCTCTTGCTACCTATTTAAATGACTTAATTCAATCCCAATCTAAACAAGGTGGCCAAACAAATTTACATATTTAGCAACAGACTTCCTTTTAAAGCGCGTCTAACAGTCGATCACCTTAATTCATTAGAAACCTTGGTATGGCTTTATCAGTTTTTATAACGTACAAGTAAGTTTAGCAAGCTACTGCTGTATACAATTTATAAAAAATAATTCACTCTACAGCCTTAACGGTGACAATTCCTCCCATAAGTATGCTTTATGCTAACCAGAATTGCTTGACTTCAAGTCAAGGAATGGAACATAAAATAAAAAAAATCATTTAGATACCCTAATTACCTTTGGGTTCACATCTGTGATCCAGGATGTCTTCAAAAGGTGCATTAACCCACTGAGCCTGGACATTGCTGGCACAGTGCCACAAAAGCAGATGAGTGCGGTTTTCGACTCTTGCGTTCAACTCTTCTGAAGCCATCAGGTTTTCCAACCTGCATATGTTCTCTGCCATACTCTCTCCCCACGACATAGAAATTACTGCACACTGTCTGAGTCACATATGACAAACCTCCCTTATCTAAAACACTGTTAAAGCGCCAAGACACAAGTAATTACATATTTTAAAGATGTGTCCACGCTTACCTTTGAGTATCAGCGGATTAGACTACTGTAACAGCCTACTATGCTTAGTTGCTCTAAGACTTAGGGATTAACTTCACTACACTTGTCGCGTTCTTTCCAATATCATAGCACCATAACATAACACACAAATTGGGAAACTGCACCGGAAACAAAGGCTAACATAAAATAGCTCTCATTGGTGCTCAAGGATATTCATACTTTGCCCCCTGCCTTCTGAAACAGTATGCAGATATCCTGCACCCATAATCGTGCAGCACCCAACCACTCTCCTCTCCCTCTACCCCCTCCCCCCCCGCCCCACCTAATCCTTGGACAACCCCGTTTCAACTCCTCCCAACTACAGGGCTCTCATCACAGGAATGCACTTATATGGTCTCATGGAAATATCCTAATCCAATTTAAGACAGCACTGAAGACGTACATCCTTGACATGAAGTCAACAATGCAAGAATGAAACTTACACTCAGACTCCTCCTCCCACACCATCATTCCCCAATACGTAAATGACCGTGGACATTTATGTTATTATAATGTACCTTTTTCCCCTCTTAACTTAATCCCTGGGCCTTCAAACACAGGTTTCAAATAACCACCGAACTAATTAAAACGTGAGGGAGCCAGAACCCAAGCTGTTGCAATGGAGACAATATCCCTGGAGTGTGCAGCTCAGATTCATAGTTAGTTAGTTAATCAGCTATAAAAAGCACAGAAAGTACACAGCACAAGGTCACTCTGATGAAGGCCATCAGTTTCTGAAGATCACTAATACACTCTAGAATTATCCTACCTGCAACTCTGCCAAATGGCCCACCCGGTTTGTTTTGTTATACTGCTGGACTTATTTGAAAGCAGAAATGCATTAGAGAACCTGAGCAACTTGAAGGACTAGGGACACAGATGAAAAGGAAGGGACAGGATTCACGGCAGGTTTGCTGTTCAAGATTGCTCAAACACATTTTACAGGTGTCTCACACTAGCCACAATAAAGGAAGGTGCACTAGATTTGAAAGCCATATGCAGTCAGTATGGAATTGGTCAAGAAAAGCAAGACTTATGCTGACAATGTACATCTCTTTTCCAATGAAACCGGCCACTGTCATTGAGCTGGTGCCTGGATCATCGAGAGACTGTTGCACATCTAGTGACGAATTAATGTTTTTGAGTTGCTGCCACCGACAGGTTTTATTTAATATAAAGGAGAATAAATCAATGGATTGTGACTTTAAATTACAAATGTTTGTTTTCATTTACTATTTGGGTTAACATACTCAGCATCTCTTGTAGGAATGCTATTATTCCTCAGCTGTACTCAATTTGCAAAAAGTAAGTGCCAGGGCCCTTGTCTTTAAGCCACTACAGCTTGCACTACCAATGACAGTACCATTACAACTAACCATCACACTCATACAAGTTTGACAATCCAGGCTTTAAAAATAACGAATGCACGCCGTCCACTCTATTCTTATAGCTCTGTGTGGCAGGTATTAGTGAATTTAACATTTAATTATCATAACAATTGTTGTTTTATTCCTCACAAGATCATACAAACAGTGCCACCATATGTCAGGCTGTTAATAGAGCCGGTGCCAAGCACTGGAAACCACCAGCTCAAATTAAGCACTGCTCCTGAGCAATATATATATTAGATGCAGGTAAAGGAACCCTCAACCGAGACTCATAAAACAGCTCTTTGAAGCCAACAAGAGGACAGGGTGGAATTTTGGCCTTTTGAGTTGAAGTGACCTATTTGTGCTGATAGAAAAGGAGCCATGTGACTATCAAGAACATGTTAAAACGAAGGATGTGGAACTAAAAAGCATCAGAATTGAAAACACTAGTAATGGTAATAAATAATTCCCTCGAGACATTCATTTCAAGAGACTCTCTTGAATAAACTTTTTTCTGAAATTGAGGAACAGCAGTAGATTCACGGCCAACGGAAGAAGACTAGTAGTATTCTTAACGTGAGACAAGAGTTGCTGGGGTTATGTGATGTGGATCATGTAAGATAGGTGAAAAGGTCGGGTCGGCTGGTAACCGTAATGTTGCAATCAAAAGAGAAGAGGTCTGGAGAATGAGAACATTAGTGTAATGTCAAATACAGTGCTGATCAAAAGGTCTGAGAAAAATTAAGATTCCTACTTTAAAACATATGACAAAAGTTGTAGAATAAATTGCTCCAATGGCTTCTGCCTTAGTCAGCAATCCACTATTTACTGATACTATCAATTATGACAATTTCCTGCCAGGACAAATAATCACAAATGAAGTAATGAAGAAAGAAACAAGATTGTGGAATTAAGGATTTTATTATATGTCACATGCAAACATACAAACTGGAGATTGATTCACCCAAAAGATTAAGACCTCGGATTGCAAAGGTGACACTATTTGCTGACGGAGCAATTAAATAACATGTAAAACAAATAACAAGTGGCTATAGCTCTAAGGCAATGAACCCCTAAGGATCTTGGACCCTTACAACAAACCAATGAAGCTCCCAAAAGCTGGGAAAGGGCTAAATGTGAATATTTATATAGAAAGATCAACAAGTCCAACAAATGTAAATTCAAGAGCAATTCGCAATTTGAAAACTGATTTTTATTTTTGTTCAACCTTATATATGGATACTTTGGACAAGAACTAGCAGGGGTGAAAGGTTCATTATTAAATGTCAGTTGTACTGCACGAATCTAGGACTTCCTGAAAAATCGGGCATTTGTTTACATTCTAAGCTTCTCACAAAGCAGGACGTCATTAGAGAAACTGAAGGTCCACTCCCCCCCCCATTATGATGATTTAGCAGAACACAGAGTCTTATGCCCAAGAAACATTTAATGGGATGAGACTTGGTAATCCAAGTGCAGCAAAAAATCTTTCCAAGTTCTTAAGCGCCGCAATAGCACAACTCAAATTAAGCCACAGGCAGACATTAGGTTTAGTTTAACTGTTTACAGGTCCAAAGAAAGGAGGGTCATTCCCTGGCACAAATAGCAATTCTTACTCAAACAGATGCAAACGGACCACCGTTCCTCAAACGTGTCCAATCTTGGATAGCTAAAATGTAGTCTTAAGTATACGAAAAAGTGATGGATTGAATGCTTGAATTAATCTCAGCCACTGGTAATTACTCGGATTGCAACCTAGTCCATTGTTATTTTTTGCACACAATGCCACCTCGTTTGGGACCAAGCTGTATGTAAATCAGCCTTGCCCCTGCTGCAATGGGACCAGTCCAGCCTAAACTGACAGGCCAGTTTCTCCGAAGCCGGAACACAAGCATTCATAGGAAAATGGTAGGCAAATATTCTGGTAAGGCTAGGTGCAGGGTTGTGGTGGAGGGTATTAAAGCCTGCAAAAACTATGGTTGAAGAGGTTTATTATGAACTGAGGTTAGTTGTTCAGCACTTGGTGGGGAATCATTCAACATGGTGGGGCAAATAGATGCAGGGCCATGTAACAAGCCTTGTCAATGGAAGGAAGCAGCATTTCTGGTGGAAGTGGACAGAATATTTGAGGAGGGGGATAAGTCACTTGGAAAAGAGCCAGTCCATCAATATGGCTTTATTACTAGTCAGTATAAGAATGAAGTCACTCACCCAGGTCGTCTCAGAACCAACACACAAGGCACACACTGGACCCCATCTTCGCCACAAGTAACAGCATCAAATACAATTTTACCACACAGCTCAGATGGACTGACCGCTCCATCACCTACTTGGAAATCAACACATCTAAAAGTCAACACCCTACCATGTTCAGCATTCCAAGTCGCAGCAGGGGCAAAATCACAGAAGCAGACTGGCTCAGCAGCGATAAACCTAGCCCTACAGACAGCCTCGACAAGGACATCAACACTACAAGTGGATCAAGAATTGCATGGACTCTCTTGCACCCGTCAAACCTAACAAGCATGGCAGATCAAGCAAGCATGCCAGCTGGTACATAGAAGACCTCCGAGACACCAAACGACATGATAAACACCTAGAAAGAAAATGTAGATCCAACCACGACACCACAGACAGTACTACCTACAAGGCTGCACTGAAACTATCATCAGCAAATAAGCGACACCAAGAAAAATGCACAAGCGGACCATGTTGAACGACAAATACAGGCAGGAGTTCTAAAATAGTTTGGGTAGAATCAAAAAATATGGTCACAGACGGGTTTGAACATTAGAGACGAAGCCTGCCCATAGTAATCATCTTAGTCACTAGATTACAGCTCCTTCCAATATGGGCTTAGTAGCTTACAAAACAGAACTTTCACCAAGATGTCAACACCATGAAACGGTTTAACTTGCCAACGGGGACAGGATTGTGAAATTCCTATAGCCTGACACCCATGATATATTGTTTGGGATCAAGGACAAGTTTTCATATGAATTTTGTCCTTGGGACAAGTCGGTCCAACCCCATGGCAACACAAACCCTTTGGCTGCCAGTACCACATTATGGAAGAGGAAACAGGATTGTCTACAGTTGAGGTAATATTTGTGCCCATATGTAAATGCTGATCGAACTTGTATTTATGGTTCATTAATGCAAAGCCTCTATTATTAGAGTGAGAGCTCGAAATACTACTTGTAAGCTTAGACTGTAGTATTGACAGTGGGTGTAGTAAAAAAAAGTGTATCTACATTTTCAAAGTTCAATAATATGAGGATACATGTAATGCTCTATGATTAGATGAAAATATTTGCACAAGCTTAAAAGCAAGATTGAGCATTTTATTTTGAAAGCAAATAATATTCACAACATAAACACGTAACTAGGAAAAAAAAAAAAATGTTTGACAAATTACTGTGAAATTTTAGATACCATTCCTCTGACGCATCATTCAGTAAAAAGTTTTGACGCACGTCAGTATTTCCAAATAATATTTATAATGGAAAACTAGTGAAACCAGTTTCAACAACATTATGGGAAACATGAAAATGAAATATCATTGGCACAGCCAATAGGTCTGACATTGGTGGTCAGTCTTTTTGTTTTGTTAATATGTGTCTTATTTTGACATGGCTTTTGTAACACTTTCTTGTGGGAGCTGCCTGGCGCTCACCACTGTAACAAACATTCGCAAAAAGCAAAACTTATTTTTGGTCTCCAAAAGCAGACATGGGCACAGTATTTGCTGGCACTAAAAAGTACTGTGTGCCAATATGCTCCATGTGACAGAGAAGAATGTTATCACACACAGTAAAGCCAGACTGATAGAGAAATAGAATTTTAATAGAAACAAAAGCCCATGGTTAGCACCCAGCATAATTAGGGGTCCAATTCCGAAAGAGTCACAAAAGTGCACCCATGATATGTCTTTGCATTAGTGCAGAATTATGGCTTTCATTAATTCACAAGCATTTACAGAAGTAGAAGTGGAAATCTTACTCCTAGAAAATATTTGCAAGCTTTATTTTAGCATGAGCAAATATGCATGTGTAGATTTGCTCATGCGAAAATCTATTGAGAGTTTACAAGTTCACTTTCCCCACAACCACTTTTTTCCCCAACCCTGGAAGAACTTCTAATTCCACCCTTGTCAGAAGTAAATGTCCAACCTTTATCAGTATGGGAAAAGAAAGCATGCAAGTTAGGTTTGCACTGACTTAACGACATCCTAACCCTGGAACTATGGCTTACGGCATATGTAGGTATGCAGAAAGGTGGAGAAATAAGGAAATTGCTAGTATTCAAGCCCTAAAATAGTACTAGCCCTGGCATAACCAAGAGGCTATTATCAGAGATCTTAAAATAATGAGACTGTTACCATAATTTGCTGCCTCACTACACAGCACCAAAGGGACAAGTAGATTTGTGAAGAAACATGTTACATGGACAAGTAGATATTTTATTAAATTCCACACCCCTGTAATCTATAGGAAATACAAAATTTGCCAACATGCCAGCATCTTTGGCAGGTTACGGGTAACCGGGGTTCAAACGGCAGGCTCCTGTTCTCACTTTATAAAACCCTTCCACCCTATCATAACATGTGATTCAGCAAGCCAATGACCGAAACGTTACCAATGGGGGGGGGTTAGAAACCACTTAGGCACCAGGGATTGGTGTGTGTATGTTTTGTTTGGGGGAGGGGGGGGGGGGGGGGGGGGGGGGCAGGTATAATTTTTACCGGGAGACTGAGGGGAACGTTGGGGGGTAGTAAATTTGTCTCTGTGCGGTGATCCCACACAGAAATGTGATTTTTAGCTAAATTTGAGGTTTGCTGAGGATTCTGGGCAAGAAAACATTGGGGGATCCACGCAAGTCACACCTCCCTGGACTCCCTCGGGTGTCTAGTATTCAGAAATGCCTGGATTTGGTAGGTTTCGCTAGATGGCTGCTGAGCCCAGCACCAAAAGCGCAGGTGCACCCACCCCCCTTGCAAAAAACAGGTTGTTTTGTATTGCATAATTGTGATGTGTCCAAATAGTGTTTTGGGGCATTTCCTTTCGTGGGCAGTAGGCCTACCCACAAAAGTGAGGTACCATTTTTATCTGGAGACTTGGGGGAACGCTGGGTGTAAGGAAATTTGTAGCTCCTCTCAGATTCCAGAACTTTCACTGAAATGTGAGGAAAAAGTGTTTTTTTGCCCAAAGTTTGAGGTTTGCAAAGGAAAGGATTCTGGGTAACCCCCTAGGTGCCGGCTGAGCTAGAGACCAAAATCTACAGCTAGGCACTTTGCAAAAAACAAGTCAAGTTTCAATGTAAAAAATGTGACGTGTCCATGCTGTGTTTCCCGTCGCGAGCATTAGGCCTACCCATGCAAGTGAGGTACCATTTTTAATCGGAAGACTTGGGGGAAACACAGAATAGTAAAACAAGTGTTATTGCCCCTTGTCTTTCTCTACATTTTTTCCTTCCAAATGTAAGACAGTGTGTAAAAAAGACATCTATTTGAGAAATGCCCTGTAATACACATGCTAGTATGGACACCCCGGAATTCAGAGATGTGCAAATAACCACTGCTTCTAAACACCTTATCTTGTGCCCGTTTTGTAAACACAAAGGTTTTCTTGATACCTGTTTCTCACTTTTTATATTTCACCAAATTAATTGCTGTATGCCCGGTATACAATGAAAACCTGTTGCAAGCTGCAGCTACTTTATTGGCTCTAAGTACCTAGAGTTCTTGATGAACCTACAAGCCCTATATATCCCCGCAACCAGAAGAGTCAAGCAGATGTAACGGTATATTGCTTTTGAAAATCTGACATTGCAGGAAAAAGTTACAGAGTAAAACGTGGGGAAAAATGGCTGGTTTTTTTCACCTCAAATTCAATATTTGTTTTATTTCAGCTGTTATTTTCTGTAGGAAACCCTTGTAGGATCTACACAAATTACCCCTTGATGAATTCAGAAATGTGTCTACTTTTCAGAAATGCTAGGTGTTCTGGGATCCAGCATTGCTTTCACACCCATTTCTGTCACTAACTGGAAGGAGGCTCGAAGCACACAGAATTTTTGTTTTGTAAAAATGGGGTATATCCCTGTAAAATGCCAAAATTTAGTTGAAAAATTGGGTTTTCTGATTCAAGTCTGCCTGTTCCTGAAAGCTGGGAAGATAGTGATTTTAGCACCGCAAACCCTTTGTTGATGCCATTTTCAGGGGAAAAACCTCAAGCCTTCTTCTGCAGCACCCCCCCCCCTTTTTTTTTTTTTTTAAACAAAATGTTCGCTGTATTTTGGGTAATTTGTTGGTATCCTTCAGGGGAACCCACAAAGTCTAGAATCCCTAGGATGTTGCAAAAAAAGGACGCAAATTTGGCATGGGTAGCCTATGTGGACAAAAAGTTATGAGGGCCTAAGCTAGAACTGCCCCGAATAGCCAAAAAAAGGTTTGGCAAAGGAGGGGAAAAGGCCTGGCAGCGAAGGGGTTAATAAATGTATTACTAAAGCATGATGTGGTAGCGCACTGTCATTTACAGACTGTAAATTTCCACAAACCTTGCCACCAACGTGCCGCTATACTGATAAAACTATATAGTGTATTAATAATCTGTGAAAAACGGCTGTCAGGTAACATATTTATAATTTGCACATCACCAAGTAAAGTGTTCTCATTTCTTTTCACTCTGTTGAAATATTTTTTTCATCACACTGAAGAAGAAAAAAAATGGTCTTTTACAGCTACTAACATTTATTTTTAAATGTTTGTACAGTTAACTTATTTAAATGTATGTAAGGAAAAACCCATACAGCCTTTCATTTCACACTTCTTACAGGTCGCCTTATAAAATCCTGGAACTCTGCAGTCAGAATGGAAAAAAAAAAAAAAAAAAAAACACACTGACTTGACCTTTGTCTGAACACAGAGCAAACGTGACAAGAAGATTTAAAGGCCTCTTTTTCACTTTCTGACTGAACAGAACACCTGTTCTTTGTCAACTCACCAGAAGGGGAGAGTAGGTCCTAAAAATAGCTTGACGTGATTATCATATGACATGCCATAGTGAGTAGATTTTTCGAGGTCTGGTTAGGAGAAAGAAACTGAGCTCCGTGAAGACAGAAAATATCACATCTGTTGCCTGCAGCAACACTGAACTAAAAACAGCAGCATCAGCGATCCATATGTACAGGAAAAAGGTTTCTATATTCTTTAAACCAGTGGTTCCCAAACCTGTGGTCCGGAGACCCCTGGAGGGCCGCAAAGCCTCCTCAGGAGGTACGTGACTGCTGAGAAAATTAAACAATATTAATAGATTAGTTCCCCAGCTTTCAGTAATGGACTCAGTGGGGGGTTCCCAGATTCCAATAATGAATCAATGGGGTCCCCGGGTTCCAGTATTGATAAAGTGGAGGTCCACAGAACTCAAATGGTTGGGACCTCTGAATTAGACCTGTTGGGCAACAATGGTGCACATGAAACAGCCTTCGCTACAACTTGAAGCATCAAGTTTTCACTGAAATATCTGCTTAGTATTGGTTATGTTACTACTACTGGACGTTTGCAAAATAAAGGAGAGAAGTACTTGTGTTGCTTTATTCAGAATGAGACAAGACCAAATTAAAGGTATGCAAACAATGCAGCACTCTTAGCCAAAGTAATACATTTATTAAAGCACTTTTCAAGGTTCATATATGGAAAGCGTGCAGGTCAAATGCAGTAACACGAATACACTTCTGAAAATAATCAGAGCAGTAGAATAATAATGATCATGGAAACAAACATAGAAAATACACTTTCTCAATTATGGACAATATATCTACATATACAGTGATTATTCATTCACAACGCAAATCTAAAAATCAGAATTAAAAATGCATCACCATAGGGTGAGGTAGGGACGTCATCTCTTTGCCAACTTCAAGTCAAGAACCCAGACAACTGCCAAAAGAGAGAAAACGACCTTCAATGGGAACTGGGCAAAGGCATCCCTTTCCCGGAATGGGTTCTGTCTAGCCCCAGTCGCCAATGTTTCCCCCTTAAATAAGCTAAAGAGGAGAATTCTAGATCCCCTCCCTCCCATATTGTAAGTTGTTGTTCAATCGCTGGTTATACCAGTCCGTGTTGAAAGAGCACGTTATAGATTGCCCACATCCCAAGGTGCGCCCCCAAGACCTAACTGTTCCCTGCCATACCATAAACATTCTTCTGGTACAGCCTTATCTTTCCCTCACTCCTCCGTGTTATGTCCCTGCCTTGGTGAGAAAGAGAGCAAAAACATGTTGCACAAGCTGTGCGCAGAAAAATACCCGACGGTGATAGAGTATGAAGCTAAGTTAAACACAAAATGGAGTCAGTGGTCAAGATGGAGCTGGTGGTCAAATACGAATAGCATTACAGTACTACGGATAGAAAAGAGACTACTCAAATGTTTCAACTTCCTTTAATAGAAATAGCTTTAACTGAAACCTTGGAAAGAACACAGCTAAGGGATAAAAACCTGCCAGTAGAGAGGCCTGACAATAAGCAGGCAGAGAAGAATGCCTAGTTCAAAACAGGGATATTGTACCAGTTCAAAGTATTAAGTGCCTGTAATTTTGCAGTTTTCAGGGGCCACGGTATAGTCCTGGTTGCTTTCTAACATGCATTTCATTGCCAACCACAATATGGCAACACATGCACCCAACGCTGCAATTTAATGACAACACTAGACTCGAGCATCACACACTTAAAGTGCCCACCATCAATTTCAACGTGAACAGCACACCATGCTCGCAATTTATTTCTGCCGCCGAGAGAAATGTGTATACTAGCCATAGAGATTTTACCTATGCGCATTTGAAATTGTTGTTTCACCAAAGAAGTGGCACGTGTGCCTTTCAACTGAGATTGTAATTGAATCATATTAAGTGGTATTAAAGTATAATTTACTTTGGTAAATGCAAATTTAAGAGCTTTTCGAAAATAATTAATCTATGTTGCGAATCCAAAAGAGTAGCCAGTTTTTTTTCTTGAATCTGAAACACGGAGTGGTGTTTGCGTATTTTTACATGTTTTACAATCATCATGATTTCATATTGTTTTGTTCGCCAACGTACAGCAAGGAACCAACAATATGTAAGACTAGAACCATGGGTCGCGGGTAACATAAACAAAGGCTATCACTGACTACGGAGGCCAACTAAGCAGAAGCACTATATAATAAAGTAGTGTACTGACGGGTTGTGTCAGAGGGTCTACACGCTTGTGAGCGGCCTGTCAAGTAGGGAGTGGAGATTCAGCTAGTCGTAGAGGATATTCTTTCAGTGGGTGCGGGGGGGATCCCGTGGGATAGTGGGGGCTATCAGCACGGCAAGCTACGGAAGGGTTCCGTATGGTTGACCGAAGGGTCTGTTACTAAGGTGGCGAGGCGGACTATCAATGGGGGCGGGGGAAACATGCTAGTAATGACGGGCGAAAGACCTTCTAACAAGAAGGGCGAGCAAGAGAGGGTCTGGCAGAAAAAGGAGTAGGAGAGGGTAGAAGAGCTGCTATTAAAGGGGGCGGGGGGTCTGTCAATGACAGCGGAAGAACTGGCAGTAACGAATGATGACCCTATCTGTATTCACCTACACCCAAACATAAACAAAACAATCCAAGGCGATTAGCAGTCACGCGTCCTGACAGGCTTGGCCGCGGACAGACACCTGAGTGAATCGCAAATCGATCTGGGGACAGACCACACTCCTGTCGGACAAGCTAGGGCAATTACTGAAGAAACCTCTGCTCGGCGGCACTAAAAAAGGACCCACTCGTTTCGTCCACTGCAAAACCCCACTTACCATTGTGGTCCATGATTCGAAGCACTGCACCCTGGGACCGGAACCTGCAAAGTTTTAGACTATGGGAAGTGACGTAGCTACTCAGCCGCCATACGCCCTCGCGAGTGAGGTAATGAAAGAAAGGGAAGAGAGACTACGGAAGCACTTCTACTGAATTTAAAGATGCAACGAGGAGAACGAAAGACGATGTGATTACATAGTAGATAAGCTAATAGTACAGAAGGGTTGCTGATGGGCCGTTGATTTATCGGATTGGTAGATACTTCTGCAAATCCCGAAAATGAATAAGATCTTTCAGCTTCATTTTTAAACTACATGAATAAAAAAAAAAACAATTGCACTTTTAAAAGCAAATACAAGAAGACATAACTTTCAATTCGTTTTGGAGTTGTCAAAAAGATAATTAAATTATTATTAAAGCAAATATTGGCAGAGGCATGTTACAAAACATAGAAAAGTTTACAAAATCGATTTAAAGTACTAGCTCCTGCATGCATAATAACAAACCTATTTAGATGGGATATTGAACATTTTTCTAGCAGACATAAAAGAAAATGTAAATTCTATTAAGGACACGAAGCTGAAGATTATGCGTTACTTCCTTTACTGAAAAACCCACAACAGCAAAAAAAAAAAAGTAAACAACAGCTCCCATTAACACTTAAAACATGCCATCAATCATATGACCTCTATAAACCAATCAGAAAGTCCTCCAAATTATAACAATGCTTTCCATTACGTCACTAGAAGTACAAAACCAAGGTGTTAATTGTCTGCTCCAATCATATTTTCCTTTACATTTGCAAGGAATTTTTTCATTCTACAGCAGGACTGGGGATTTCAATTATGCTAGTTCAAATCATGCTTACCACAATGGAAGCCAACTGGGTTGTTGGTTTAAAATAAAACCTTTTAAAAATAGAATCAGATGACCAATCTTCTGTTTTTAGTATGTTTTCCAGCCGTATCCCTAGTGTGAATGCTTTGGAAGACATGGGACCCCAAATACTGAAGTATCAATACACACCTTCTGCATGACCCAACATACCCACCTAGCCATGGTGGGCGTGGAAACTGGTTTATGAGGATTGGTCATCAAGATTAGTAATTGAGACGTCCTCACAGCTCTAAGATCCTCAGACACTCTCTGACCTGGTATTTGACTTTGTTAGTCGAGAAATGGTAAAGATCACATCTTCCGGAAAAAAGGATCACCTCCATCAAGTCTGAAACACACATCTGAAACTCTCTTACATAAAATGAGAAAGAATAATGAGAGAGCGTAGTTTAAATATTACATATTAGACTTGAAATGCTTATACCTAACAATGCTGCATACAAAAACGATCACAAAATATTATTCGCTTGGATGTATTCTTAACGCAATTATAAGTGTGAAGCTGCTATTGTACTCATATACTAATGTCGATTATAAGAAATAATTGCTTGCATTATGATTAATTGAATATGTTAACATCTACGAGGATTACGTTTATTAGAATCCATGAGTCTTAAGTTAGCGTGAGTTGAAAACGTAGTCGTGCAGCTCTCATATTAAAGCATATTTTTCTGTTTCTTCAGTGTGCTGACTCGCAAAAGGCCATGACCCAGCATTTGTTCTTTTCTCCGCTTTATGTAACAATGCTAGTTATATTCCCATCCGCTTGCTAGATGTTTTAGTATAAGATTTCTACGTTTGCAACAAAATTGGAAACTTTCAAGGACATTCGACCATGGACAAAGGAACTTTTGACCTGATGAACGTGCCAGAAAATGAAGTAACCCCGGATGTGCCACCTACGAAGACGTCAATTATGAAAACCAATCAAAGTGTTATAATTTATCGTGGAATGACAAATGCATTACGTAATGTATAATTTGATAGGTTGAAGATAGTGGGGTGTAGTGACTATCCAATAGAATTTTGGGGGAATGTATTATGAAAAAGGGATAAAACTCATGACACAGAACAGTTAGTACCATTAGGTAGGGAATGATATCGATTGCATCCAGAAACTCTGTCACTCTATTTGGTGATTTGAGACTTAGACAAAACCATCCTCACCCATAGACTGCCCCATTACACTTTCCCTCATTATGAGGGAAGTGTCCCCTGTCCTTAGACAAAATAGACTGTTGGCGCTCTAACTGATGTCCTGAGGACGAAGACTGATCCTGTATGCAGACTCATTCTGAGGAGGGTAACTATGACAATTGCTATCGTAATTTGTCTATATGCTTTTCCTTTCTAGGTACCAACTGCTGTATTTTTGGTTAGAGACCCTAGTTAGATGTTTTCCAAATTGGTGTTCTAAATTGTTTTGCATGAAGTCCAACATGCTGATGCCAATTAGTGGTTAGATTAGGTATTCACTTTGACTGACGCCAACAGACGTGACTGACATTGTGCTATGTTGAACTAAGGCGTATATAATGTGCTATGCATTCTGATCTGTGTGCCTCATATATCGGTGTCTTATGTTTGTGATCTTTGTGTTGTCAAAATCTTATCACAGTTGCCATATCGTGACTATGCTCTTTGCTTCATGGTTTTTTTAAGATTAATACTCTTGCTATTAGATTGTAATCAATAGGGAATAAAATTCACAAAACTCCAATAAAGGTGTGGTTATTCATGACTGAAAGGTCATGGTTGCGTCGGTAGTTTAACCAATGTCTAAAGTGAAATATATTGTGGTGATATATGTTGATAACATCATTGATATATTGCTTGACATATTGATCAGTTATCTCGTTCTACGGTGTCTCACCACTGGGTCAAAAGATTCATCGGCCTAAAACGAGTCCTAATGTGTAAAAATTAACATAGAGGGACGCGTTAACAGTAACATAATCAATTTCACAAATGACTGTTTTCTCAAAAGACCAGCATTATCCAACCATTTAGTCAAGAGGTTTAATAATCTATTCACATCCCCAGTGTACGAATATTTAGGCTTTGGTGGATTGGAGAATTTAAAACCCTTCATCTGTTTGCATACTAAGAGATGAGATCCCACCGGTTTCCCTGTCACTGGTAGTTGGCCTGCTGAAATGGCTGACCTGAAACAACTAACTGTAGAATACTCCTTACCTACCTTTGCCATGTGGGAAAGGAAATTTAGGATGAGGGCAATGTCGGCCCTCAAGGGAGCCTCGTCCTTTTCCAAACACCAAAGGTGCCAAACTGCCCCGGCACCTATGCCTGTTCCTTGTAGCCTGAAGTTGATTTCAAAAGTCTTGGCACCTTCCATCTGAACCTGATATCCATGCCATGAGGTCCAAAGTCTTGTCTCAAATCATCAGATTAATCTCTCCCCTGCATCCTGGACTATGGTAGGTAATGTCGGAAGTATTACATAATAATTGTATGACGTCTCTAGAAGTACCTGGACCCAGGGTTGTGCCCTCCAAATCTAGTATCCGCTCCACCTGCTGCCTCTTGGCTTGCATTGCCACGCTGGAGATTGTGATGAATGGGGGACAGACATAGTTGAGAACTGTGACTAAATTCTGGAGAAAGGCATCCACTTGAGCTGCTACAGAGTTCGTTCCACAGCTGTAAAAAATAAGTATCTGCACATTCAACCTCAATGCAAACAGTCTGAATGGGACATTCCCTTTTCTGACAAAAGAGTTGGAACACCTGAGAGTCAAGTCTTAAATTGCTGGGATTAGTCAGGGACCCTGAATTCCAATCTACTAAAGGGTTGGAGCTTCCTGGCTGGTGAACCCCTGCAACCAATATCATCTTCTCCAGGCAATAATACCAGAAGTCCTTGGTGATTTCTGCCAGGTGCCTGGATTTCGTTCCCTACAACTTGTTGATGTACTGTATTGCTGACACATTGTCCTTCTTCAGCAAAATGGAACATCCCACTCTGCCCTTTGCCAAACTGTAAAAGGCAAAAGAACCAGCCAGCAACTTGAGACACTTGATGTATAACTTCAGCTCCTCCTGCAACCATCTCCATCGGGTGGATATCTTCCTGCACCTGGCTCCCCAGCCCAGTCAGCTGGCAGCTGACTGTGTGGTGATCTACGAGTGCGAGCCGAAGATTGCTTGCCCATTCCATTCCTCCATGCGGGTCAGCCACCAACTCACTTCCCTTCAAGCCTCATCCGTTAATGGTACCTCTTCCTTGTAGGAGAGTCACTTCTGGAGGTCTCAGCTCTTTAGATGCTGCAGAGCCCTATAACAAAGGGGTCCCAGTAAGATAGTGTGAATTGATGATGCCAGAAGACCAATTACTTGTGCCAATTGTCTCAGTGTAACTGTATGTGGCGATATCCTTCTTCAAAATTCCTCCTTGACCCTTTTCAACTTGTGGATCAGACGTTCAAGTGTTGCCTTCACCAAGTCGATCATGAACCCTAGAAACCCCATTCTGTGTATGGGAGTCAAATCTGATTTGGTTTGGTTGATCACAACCCCTAGGTCACCCAATAAGGATACTGTTACCTGTGCTTGGTTAGTAGAGTATTCTTGTGCTGCACCATTAGGATTATGTTGTCCAGATAGATGATAAGGTGTTGTCCCTGCATCCAAAACCATGCCACTACCAGCTTCAGAAGCTTTATGATGTACCACGGGGTGGACGAAAGAACAAAGGGTAGAACTTTGACTTCCCATACCTGGTTTTGCCAAAGGAATTGTAGAAAACATAGACGAGGAGGAAAACTTGGTAATGACAGATAGGCATCCTTTAGGTCCAACCTGATCAGCCAATCTCTTTACCTCAGTAAGTTTAGCAAAAGATGGATTTTGTCCATCTTAAAGTATCTGTAGACCAACCAACCATTGAACTGTTTCAGATTGATTACCAGACTCACTCTTTTGTCTTTGATCTTTACTATAAATCTGTTGCTTAAGAAAACCTTCGGGTATAAATAGAAGCACTCAATAGCTCCTTTGCTCTCCAAGTCTAGTATTTTTTTTATCTATAATGCCACAGACTCTTCTGAGAACCTGAGGGGTTGCAGACTTACCATTTTCACTGGTGAACCCTAAAACTCGATGTGGAAGCTCTGCACCGTTTTGAAGCAGCCAGGCATCTGAGAATATTTGTTCCCACTTGCTGAGGCCCTCTCCTGTCCTGCCCCCTGGTCTTACTAGGGAAGAAGATTGAGGCCCTCATTACAACCCTGGCGGTTGGTGTTAAAGTGGCTGTAATACCGCCAACAGTCTGGCGGTAATTACCGCCAAATTATAACCATGGCGGAAAGATCTCTGATAGACAGCCAGTGTACCACACTGACCGCCAGGGCAGAAACAACAGCCACCACGGCGGTAGCCGCCTACAGCTAGGCAGAAGTCAATGTTCCGCCCACCATATTAAGACCAGAAAATCCGCCACCTTTTCCGGGGCGGTACCAACGACATCAAAAGCCTGGCAGAAACAGACCTTAGAAGGGAAAGGACTCACCATTGGAGACACAGGGAATAACCATGCCGCCATGAAACCTGAGTTCATGTGTTCCCCATGATCTTCTACGTGCTGCGCCACCACGAACACGAACGCCGGCGAAGACAACGATAGTGAGTACAGCCGCCTAGCACACAAGGGAGGGTTAGAGGAAAACGAGAGTGACATACACACACACACACACCCCCACCCCCCAACATCATACACACAATCAGCTGCATTACTAAAACATTTTTAACCCATACATCGGATGAATAATGCAAGGACAAAACGATTTTGAAAAAGTGAATGTAATGAGAGCAACACATCAAGAAAAATAAGTTAGGCAAGATAATAGCTATATACATATGTACACAAAAAGGGACACAGCCCAGTCCACAATGTTCGTAGGCCACATGCCCATAGGCCAAAGTCCAAGGCCACACATTTCACCTGCCTCAACACGGAGAGAACACTGCAGGGGCATCAGTTGGAAAATAGGCAGCCACCTAAGGGGAATGGGGAACAGGGGAGTACCTCAGCCGGGAGATGGAACAAGACCACTGGTTCTGGAGGGGGCAACATGCCATGTGCTTGGTCCTGGGGAGTGCAAGGCCACAGTCTCTCAAGTGGTTACATGCCCACTTGCTCAGGAGGGGGCAACATGCCCTGTGCTTGGTCCTGGGGAGTGCAAGGCCACAGTCTCTTGAGTGGGTGACTTGCCCACCAGTTCTGGAGGGGGCAACATGCCCTGTGCTTGGTTCTGGGGAGTGCAGGGCCACAGTCTCTCAAGTAGGTGACTTGATCACTGGTTCTGGAGGGGGCCTCGTGCCCTGTGCTCTTGATCCTGGGGAGTCCAAGGTGACAGTCTCTCAGGTGGGGTCATACCCACTGGATTTGCAGGGGGCAGGTCGCACAGCAGCCCATGGAGGCAGGATTACATACCGTCCACCGGCGGTGACGGCTGCTCAATGGAGGTTGTGGTGCTGCTGGTGGGGGGAGGCTCCTGCCCATCCCCTGCAACCTCGGACGGCTGCTCACTGGAGGTGGTGGTACTGCTGGTGGGGGGAGGCTCCTGCCCATCCCCTGCAACCTCGGACAGCTGCACAACCATGGTTGGTGGTGGGGGCTCCGTCACAGTTCCTGCCCCAGGCCCCTTGCTCTTCCTGCCTGCTGGTGCAGGCTCCTGGCTCTTCCTGGCAGATGGGGCAGGCTCCTTTCCCTTCATAGTAGCTGCTGCAGGCTCCTTTGTCTTCTTGGCAGCTGGGGCAAGCTCCTTTCCCTTCTTAGCAGCTGCTGTGGCAGGCTCCTTGCTCTTTCTGGCAGCTGGGGCAGGCTCCTTTCCCTTCTTGCCTGCTGGGGCAGGCTCCTTGCTCTTTCTGGCAGCTGGGGCAGGCTCCTTTCCCTTGAGGCTGTCTTGTGCAGGCACTTCCGCCTTCAGGACATGTGGCCTGGATCCTTTTCCACCACAAGTGGGTGTGGTGACAACTGAGCCGGTGGACTGGGTGGCTGAGGTGCTTGGCTGGGTTCTTCTTACCCTGGCCATATGTGCAGGACGGGGAGGAGGTAATGGTTGATAGGAACAGTTTTTTAGGGACATTGGGGCGGGAAGAGGGAGAAGGAATGGGAGTGGAGGAAGAGGGAGTGGTTGCTCGAGATGTCTATCTGCTGATTTTGGGTGCATGGGCTGGATGCTGTTGTGAGGTGGATGGCTGTTGAGTGTGTGAGTGCTTGCGTTTATGAACCTTAGGGGGGTAGACACAGTGAGAGAGGACACAGGGGACGTGTGCATGGCTGTTGTGGAGGTGTCTGCCAGTGAGGTGTGTGTTCTGCTTGGTGTGGTGATGATGCTGGTAGTGGATGATGATGTAGTGCATGCAGGTGTAGACGGAACTGGGAGGGAGGTGGAGGAGGAGGAGGGGGAGACAGTGGAAATAGTGGATGTTGGTGTGTCTGCATCTGGATGGTGTTTGTCTGAGTGCCTGTGGGATGAAGTGTGGTGCTTGTGTTTGCCTGAACCACTCTTGTGTGTTGTCTTGTGTGCATGCTCGTCTGCTTGTGTGCTTGGGATAGGTTGGAGTTGAGGAGAATGGGACTGGGCAGTGGAAGCTGGAGGGAGGAGGGTAGAAACAGGGATAATGGCTGCCATCAGAGAGGAGGCCAGAGCCTGGATCGATCTCTGTTGAGCCGCCAAACCAGTGTGAATGCCCTCCAGTAATGCATTAGTCTGTTGCATCTGGGCTGCCAGCCCCTGGATGGCATTCACAATGATTGACTGCCCTACAGATATGGATCTCAGGAGGTCAACAGCCCCCTCACTCAGGGCAGCAGGGCTCACTGGGGCAGGGCCTTTGGTGCCTGGGGCAAAGCAGATGCCCACCCTCCTGGGTGAGCGGGCACGGGCAACTCGATGAGGGGCTGCTGGGAGGGCAGTGCTTGTACGGGGTTGGCGGCTGTACCTGTAGCTGGGGTGGTCACAGAGGTGTCCGCCACCACCAGGGAGCTTCCATCGGAGGAGGTATCTGTGTCAGAACTGTCCCCTCCAGTCTCTGCCGTGGTCCTCCCCTCGCCCTCCGTCCCATTGGTGCCCTGAGCGTCGGTGGACTATGCCTCCTGGGTCCTGTGGGATGCAGCTCCCTCCATCACCGGTGCCTCTGCTCCTCCGCCAGATGATGCTAATGCACATAAGTAGGTGACAAAACAATCCGGGGGGGAGAGACAAAGGATACACTTGGTCAGTGGCTGTACCAACACCACCGTTGGCATACACAGCACCCTCACACACAGGGAGCATCCCTACGCAATATGCCACGGCACTACCAGAGAAACAGTTAGCAGCCAAGGCATGGGGAGTGGCACACACACCGCCAAATGCAGCACACCTAGGACCCACTCAGCTCTGACCAGTAGTGGATGCCTACAAGCTAGGTTGCAAGATTTTCCCTTCTGAACCCTAGCCACCACGGGACCCACGCTGCAATGTAAGGCCTGACCTAGGGGCACCCTCTGACACACATCCCCGACCGATAACACCCTACTATGCGTAAGTTGTAATGATGGGCACTACAATCGCAGCCTTGTGGCTGCTGTGATGCCCTCAAGCGCCCATCCAACTCAGGACAGGCCACCGCCAGTATGCGGGTCATCAGGGGGGTCAGGGTTTGATAGGCACCCCTTCCTCGTTGGCAGGTCATCCCCAGCTGGGCCTCTGCCGTCTTCCGTGCCCAGCATCTCAGGTCCTCCCGCCGTTTCCAACAGTGGGTGCTCCGCCTGCCGTAGACCCCCAGGGTCCGCACGTCTTTGGCAAAGGCACGCCATATACCCTTCTTTTGATGGGTGCTGACCTGCAGAGGAAATACACACAGGAAAATAGAATCAGTCAAACAGTCCTGCTTGTTACACTTATTTCCCACCATACCCCTTTACATCATCATTTACACACACATGGCCCAGCACACAACCAATACGCCACCCAGAGGACATCCACTCACCCCCCTTACACGAGGCCTTCACACACACCACTCCATGCATTCATGCCACATGCATCATGCCTACAGTGTACTCTCCTGTTGGTCTGGAGGCTCGTACAGCAGTCCGTACTGGGGTAGGATCCCATCCACCAGTCTCTCCAACTCCGCCAAAGTGAAGGCTGGGGCCCTTTCCCCAGTCACATGGGGCATGGTAGTTTCCAGACACAGGTCACAGCAGCACATGCAGTGTAGGTTCTCTCCTGTTGAAGATGAGGTAGCAAGTGAGGGATGAGATAGAAAATGGTGGTCACGTCTGTGGTGGTGCATAATGTCACTGGCATAGATCACCATTGGCAACTTGAACCCATATGGCCCAATGTTAAACAATGAGGAGTTGCGCGACGGTTCCCGACCACCTCCTGCAACAGCGCACAACGTCAGCGGAATGACCTCACTTCCACCTGTCCCTCCACACAGGCCCTGGATAATTGCTGCGTCACTGGTGAAATTAGGACATACTGGCCAAATCACACTTACCCATTACAAGTTAACAGCATGCAAAGTTCTGTTGTAGCCCCATTGTTCAGTTTGTGACAGGCTCCTCACTCTTTTGCCCCATAGATTGCTACGCTGCAGATGAATAGGAAATTGAGACATACCCTTGTGTACAGACCCCTTGTGAACTTGGCAACAATGGAGGACAGGCACATTATCCTCACCTATAGACTTAACAGGGTCACAATCACAGAGCTGTGTGCCCAATTTGAGCCTGACCTGATATCTGCTATCCGTCACCCCACTGGGATCCCCACTCTTGTGCAAGTTCTATCAGTGCTCCGTTTCCTGGCAACTGGTTCTTTCCAAGTGACAGTGGGCTTGGCAGCAGAAATGTCACAGCCAATGTTCTCAATAGTGCTAACAAGAGTGTTGTCTGCCCTGATTAAACACATGTGCAGCTAATTGTATTTCCCCAGGTTGAAGATTTGGCCACAGTGAAGGCCGAGTTCTATGCAATGGGACATATCCCCAACATAATTGGGGCGATTGATGGAACACATATTGCATTTGACCCCCCGTCAGAATGAACAGGTGTTCAGAAATCGGAAGAGTTTCCACTCTAGGAATGTACCGATGGTGTGCTTGGTGGACCAGTTCATCGCCCACGTCAATGCTAAGTATCCAGGGTCGCTGCATGATGCCTTTGTCCTGAGGAATAGCAGCATCCCAAATGTGATGGGCCAACTACAGGGGCACGGGTGTGGCTAATAGGTGAGCCCTGGTTTCCACCCAGTAGATATTGGTGTGTGGGCCATATGGGATAATGTGTGGTTAAATGTTGTCCCTCAAAATTTGCAGGTGACTCTGGTTACCGAAACCTATTATGCCTGCTGACCCCTGTGAGGATTGCCAGGACAAGGGCAGAAGAACGTTATAATGAGGCACATGGGAGAACCAGAAGGATAAAAGAAAGACCTTTAGCCTCCTGAAGGCCAGGTTCCGGTGCCTCCGTCTAACAGGTGGATCCCTGTGCTACTCACCCAAGAAGGTCTGCCAGATAGAAGTGGTATGCTGCATGTTGCACAACCTTGCCCTGAAACGCCATGTGCCTTTTCCGCAGGAGGAGGAGGCTGGAGATGCCAGTGTGGCAGCAGTGGACCCTGTGGACAATGAAGATGAGGAGGCCGAGGATGAGAAGGAGGACAACAGAATATCGGTGATAAGACAATACCTCAAATGATACACATGTAAGACAGTGTTACTTCACATTTCAATGACATTTGTTTGAATTTCTGTGGCACTGGCATGCTGTTATTGCCCACTTCTATGCCCACTTACTGTACCCTTTGGCAACTCATTTTGCAGATGTTGGTGACCTCACATATGCTCCTGGTGTGATCACAGCAGCCAGCCACAGGTCATCAATCTATGCTCATTTTCTGTACAGTTGAATTGCAATGTGTGCACCTGTTTAAATGAATACATACTTGAAATATTTGACATACTTCAAACTTCTTTTTTTTCCAAGGGTGTTTATTGAAGTGCTAAAATATTGAGGGGCAAGTGCAATGGGATGGGGTGATGATGGAGGAAAGTCCAGGGTATTGTTCCAGTCTGTTTGTAGCACAGGTGCATTGTCCAAGGGGACATAGGAAGAGGAGCAATGACAGTTCAAGGTGGACAGGGTGACAGAGTGGGACACAAGGGTGACAATCAGGAGAGTCTCATTTCCTGGCGGGGGTCTTGGCAAGTATCTCTGGCTTCTGTCTGGATCGCAGGGAACGTTCACGGGGTGGTTCTCCTTCTGCAGGGGGAGGGCTGCTGGTGGCCTATGAGTCCTGTGGCGGGGCCTCCTGGCCACTAACAGCAGTTGAGGTGGAAGGCTGTTCAGATGTCTGGCTAGTGTCAGGGGCCCGCTTTTGTGTGACTGCCTCCCTCATAATATCGGCCATGTCTGCCAGCACCCCTGCTATGGAGAACAGGGTGTTGATGGCCTACAAGTCCTCCCTGATCTCCCGGTACTGTCCCTCCTGCAGCCGCCTGTTCTCCTGCACATTGTCCAGGATCTGGCCCATCGTGTCCTGGGAATGTTGATATGCTCCCAGGATCTCTGCAAGTGCCTCCTGGAGAGTTGGTTCCCTGGGCCTGTCCTCGCCCTGGCGCACAGCAGTCCTCCCAGTGTCCCTGGTGGCCTGTGCCTCTGTCCCCTGAACCGTGTGCCCAGTGCCACTGCCACTGCCACTGACCCCAGGTCCCAATTTAAGTGGGTATGAGGTGTGGCCTGGGGTCCCTGTAGAGGTGGACACACTGCTGATTGACATGTCCTGGTGACAGAGGTGTGGGTATGTTGGGTGAGTGCTGTGATGGTGTTTCCTGATGGGGGAGGCACTGTGGTGGTGTGTGACTGGGGCTGGGTAACCGGCTGTCCAGAGGTCCCTGATGGGCCAGGTTGGTCATCCAGATCCTGAAGACCAGAGTTGCTGTCATCACTGTGAGCCTCTTCTGTTGGTGGACTGGATATTGCTGGCACCTCCTCTCCGCTGACATTGGCTGGGGTGCCTGTCCGGATGTAAATGATGTGTTATGGTTTCTGTGTCTGACATATTGTGCATCCGTGGCTTGGCCTCTTTGGTTGTATTTGCCCTGGCAGCTTTCACTTGTGTACGTTGGTGTATGGTGGGATGATTAGTTCTCTATAGTGTGCATGCTTTAGTGATGAGTGTCCATGCAGGGCTGTGAGTGGTGTCCATGCATTGGTAGAGCATGCAGGGCTTGGCATTGGGATGAGAGAGATGGGATGGTGGGGTGTGTGGGTAGTGTTGGAGTGATGGGAGTGAGGGTGGGGGTATGTGATGGCATGCAGGTAGGAGGGTGATAGTAGTAGAGAGTTGACTTGCCAGAGTCCAGTCCTCCTCCTACTCCGGCCAGGCCCTCAGGGTGCAGGATTGCCAAGACTTGCTCCTCCCATGCTGTTAGTTGTGGGGGAGGAAGTGGGGGTCCACCGCCACTCCTCTGTACAACGAGTTGGTGTCTTGTTGCAATGGAACGTACCTTCCCCGCAGGTCGTTCCACCTCTTCCTGATGTCATCCCTAGTTATTGGGTGCTGTCCCACGTCATTGACCCTGTCCACGATTCTCCGCCATAGCTCCATCTTCCTAGCTATCTATATCTACTGCACCTGTGCTCCAAACAGCTGTGACTCTACCCTGATGATTTCCTCCACCATGACCCTTAGCTCCTCTTCTGTGAAGCGGGCGTATCTTTGTGGTGCCATGGATGTTGGGTGAGGTGTGTAGGTGAGGGTGTGTTGGGTAATGTGTTGTGGTGTGTGATGTGGGGTGTGTGAGTGGTGTATAAGTGTGAGTAGTGTGTGGCTCTGGTTGTGTCTGTGGTCTTGCTGTCTCTCTGATGGCAATGGTTTGTAATGGTAAAGGGTTGTGGGTAATGTGGTTGTGTGTTTTATAGTGGTGTGGGTGTGGTGGTTGTATGAGTGTCAGGTGTGTGTTGTTTGAATTGTCCAATGTGGTGTTGTTTTGTTTGTGTGTGTCCTTTTTGAGCGTGGCGGTATGTACCGCCAATGGTTTACTGCCCTTGAATGTCCACTGTGGTGATTCGTAGGACATAATGTGATGGGCGTTGTTCTGTTGGCGTAACGGTGTGGGTTTTGACACCGCCACTTTATCACTGACCTTTGGTGTGGCGGAATTGTGTATGTGGCTGAATACTGACGGATTGGTGTATGTATGTCATAATGTGGTGAACGGATATCCCCTATGGCGGCTGTAAGTTGGCGGCAGTCAGCGTGGCGGTAAGTGGGATTTACCGCCAATGTCATAATGAGGGCCTAAGTTCTCACCTGTACTGGTCGGATTTCCTCTGCTGTTTTTGATTGCATGGCCACGTTGAAATTTATTCCTGGAGGACAAGAAAGGGGAGAATCCTCTTTGGTCAGGCCAATTCAAATGTTTTGTGCCTTGGCTGCATCTGCTACCTTGTGAAAGGAATAAGTGGACAAGTGGCCCCTGTTGCGTCCGGCCCTGCATAAACCAAGAGGGCTGAGAACCTTCTTGAGGGAGTTCTGGGCTTTATCCAAGGTCATGAAAGCCTGTACAAATTTAGCCAAGTCCCTCACAAAGGCACCTCCGAAGAGATTCCCTTAGCGTCCGGTCCTGCATCCGTCGAAACCAGTTCCCCAATTTGGGTTCCAAGCATAATAGTAGTGAGTGCCTACATTCTGCAGAAATAGCACAATTGGCATTGCCCAGTAGGCAAATAGCTCTCTGTGGTCCTCTGCCATATGGTGAAGCTATTGCAGGCAAAAGAAGCATGTAAAATATGCCTAATTAACTACACTATATATATATGGGGTAATAATAACCTGCTGAGGTTAGGGAAGATGAGAGAGCACTCCACTCGCAGTAGAGGGATTTGAAGAGCGCATTTTGAAATTATGTACTTTTCTTCTGCTTCTTGTGCTCATATGGATGGGAGGAGCCAGGTTTTTAGTGCCCTCTAAACTATTTTTTCTAGCTATTATGCCAAGAATTTTCAGTTCTATTAAGAGCATAGAGGCAAGGATTATGCTTCTCATTTCTTTACCGTAAAATTACTGTTGCCAATCAAAAATAATTAAACGTATAAACTATACTTCTCATAAAAAACTCAACCAATGAGGATCAATCTAGCTCTTTATCTGTCAGAATGACCAAGATCACCCCTCTTTCTTTGCCATATCACACAAATGTAAGGAAGAAATAATAGCCAACATGACCAAAACATCAATCAACAAGTCTACAGTGCCTTTCTGTTTCCACCAGAAGTTTCTTCAGCTGAAGGCTCCACGACGTTGCACCAGGGCAAGCACGCTAATTCCTCGTAGCACAGAAATCACCTCAAGCTGGTCCCTGATCCTAGAAACATGATGAATCACCTCAACTGCAAAGCATCAATGCTGTTTCTGAGTGTTTCCTGAAAGGCATAAGCTAAGCAGTAACAAGTACCCCACCAAAATATATATAAATAATTAGGTTGGGAACAAAACAGTAAGCAGATAGTAACTTATGTATTAACAAGAAATTCAATACATTTTAGAATGCAAATAACAAACTCCAACAGTACATCAAAAGCAATACATGTTAATTCAAGTGGGATATTCCTCGCCTCTATGTCCTTAATAGAACTGAAAATGCTTGACTCAATAGCTAGAAAGTTTTTAATTCTGTGTCAGGACTGGAGGCTCAGAGTATGTTTTTTTAAGCTGATTCAGTACCACAGACACCACATTAGGAATAGGCTTATTATAAAAGGTTTTAGATGTTGAATCCGAGGGCCAGTCTGCTGCTCTCATGATGTCCTCCATATAAAAACCTAACCTTAAAAGTTCTTGATGCCGTGGCACCCTTTACCAAGTGTGCACCAAATCTAGTCACATCAATGCCCACCTTGGCCATAATCTATTTCACCTATCGTGACAGGTAGCTGACATGACTGATCGAAAATGCTTTTGCAAAGCAATCAGAAGTTGACCTAAGGGGAAATCCTAAGCTCCCTCATTCAGTCCTCGTAAGCCTTCAAACACTGAACAACACACAATTTGGGATTATTCAGAAAGCACAGATATGACACACTTCTGGAGAAAGTCTTTGTATGCCTAGAAATTTGAAAAGAAACTCCATCAGGAGAAAAAGTCCTACCAGCCAAGTCAAGAGCCCACACATCAAACACTCTCCAGCAGAAAACCAGACAAATAAGCATAGTAAGCTTTGCAAACAGTTGCTTTATAGAACGATCAGAATTAGCAGGGGTTTTGCAAACGTCAAAACTACATTAGCCATTACAAAGACAGGAATACCAAGGTTAAGGGGTATTGGATAGATGAATACCCCTCAGGAGTTTACAGAGCAAATGGGGCTCTCTCATCGATTTGCCTTGAACATAAAACTGTCCCGCAGAAATAGCAGAGAATAAATTGTTGACCGATCTGTAGTCAAACTCTTCTAAAGCCAAGGCCGATAGGCAATTTATCATGTAAGGCAAATCTGCCCCCACTGGATCTGCATGGAGTCCACAACACCAATGTACACATCGCCGTCAGGCTAAATAATAGTGTTTATGGCTACCAAATGACCGCTGGATAACAAAACTAACCTGTTCCAAAAAGCCAGGCATTTGCCAGTAGCCCTTGAAATGTTCCATGAGCTGCAGATTGCTCGCTAACAGTAGAAGATGAAGAGATCCCACAGGATCCGAAAAAATCTCTGGAAACGAGGGAAGATGAACAAGAGGCTCGCAAGCCAATTTCAGAAGAAACGGAAACCACGGTTGGGTCCTCCAAAGAGGAGTTACGAGTATCAGATGTGGTTTCTGTCTCCTCACCTGGGCCCCTATCTTGGGGATTATCATGAATGGAAGAATGGAGGAGAGGCATAATGGAGAGACCCGCTCCAGTCCTGAAGAAACACGTCTGTTGTGCCTTCCAGATCCGGAGGCAAACTGGGGAATCCCTCCAGCTAACAAATGAGAGAGACTCAAAAAGGTTGATCTTGCACGAACCCCAAAGGGTCACAGGCCCCCACCTACACATGGGGTGCACCTGCTAATCACTGACACACCTAAGGAATTTGGGGCCTCATTACAACCTTGGCGGGCGGCAGTGTAACCGCCGTGCCAATTTTGACATCCCCGTTGGGCAGGCGGGCGGAAACAGAGTTTCACAAGTTGAGAGGACCCCAGCTCTGGCTCCCTAACCCCACCTCCTGGAGTCCGACTCAATGATGATTTCCAACTGGGAAGCAAGGAGTCTTCTGACATTTCATGCCTCCATGTGGTTCAGCCAGCAAGACAGTTATGCCTTGGCCTTCTGAGATAGATGGATGTGGTCTTCATAAGAAAGGCCCTTCTGAAGGTGCAACATTTTTTCAGTCCATGAAAAGCCCTGTAATTAAGGGTGAGAGCAATTCAAAGAATTTCTCTCAGAGAAATTCCACAGAGTAACATAAAACCTCCATGCGATTCCGCGGTCCTCCACCCGCCCACCCCACTGCATTATGCTAATGCCTTGTGATCATTAAGGCTCAGCCCTTCGCCCAAAGCCTATCAAGATGGCAAGCCAGTTCTTTTTTTAGATAACTTTCTAAACATTATACTGTGTTCTTGATGCTTTTTGGTACGGTCTGGTCCCCGACTTCTTCATTCTTAAAACAAGTTTGCTGTGTCACACTGATTCGAGCAAACTATAGCACAACATATTAGATACTGCTGTGTGCCTTTAAGAGATGATTACAAGACACATGAATTCTATGTCAGGACCGGAGGCTCACATTATGCTTCTCTTTCCATGCTTTATTTTTAACAGCAGCCAATGAACATCATGGAAAGTAAAAAACTACATCACCCAATATTAGTCATAACACATGATCAACCATAGAGGAGGAAGCCTTTAAAGTGCTGAATCACACCAAGCCACTCCTCTTTCTTTGCTGCTTCGCAGCCAGATAAGTGTGATATTTTCTTACTATTAATATTTTAAATCATGTTAGGAGCGGGCTTTTCCCCTCCTTATAAGCGTCCATGGACGCTTTTTTAATACGTGGAGTGGGAGCAAGGGAGCAGGACTCGCGCTCCTTGCGCAGTCCTTTTTCATGCCGTGGAGATGCTTTGTCTAGTTTTAAATTATTTAATTTTACGATCCGCGCTCTGCGTGAGCGCGTTTTATGGGACCCATGTCGGTTTGCCCCTTTTTCTCCTCCGTACTAGCTGCACGTGTGAGCCCTCTCTTTGTCTGTGCCCGATCGCTGCTACCGGCCGCTGAAATTTTTCCCCGATTTCAACGCTCGCTCGGAGCGTTTATTTGTTTAGAGAAATCCTCACGCTCAACGGAGCGTGTAAGCTAATTGCTTCTCCCCTGGATGCCGGCATTTAGCACTCGCGCTGAGCGCTCGTTAGAATCTTTTTCTCCTTGATCCTCCTCACCCCCGGGGCTATTATTTTGGCAACGCTCGCTCGGAGCGCTATTTGTGAATTGTTCACGCTCATCAGAGCGTTGATCTAAATAGTGGATATTTATAGTTTTTTCCTCTCTCCGGTCTCTCAGCGCTCTTCGCGGAGCGCATTCTTGATTTAATCTTTAATTTCTTTAATTACCTTGTGAGGGCATTATAGAGGCCCTGCCTCCACGACTGTCAGCGCATCTGCGCCATTTGACCCCTCGTCAAGAGGATATTATTATCAGAGGCTCTGCCTTGTGTTTACTAAGTGCTACAGCACTTTAAGCCCCTGTTAACATACATCTCCACCTGCTCAGCTCCCACTATGCCCCAGTGCTTGGCCCCTGGGGTTGAAACAATTCCTATTCAGGCTGGGCCTGGTTTAAAGGGCATTTAACCCCTTCAGGGCAGCTCCCTCCACATCTGAAATAGTTGAAATTTGTTTCTGCCCTGATTTATTTTTTATTGGTGTTACTGCTCCTCAAGAGCTCCCTTTTTGCTGTTTTTCAGTATGGCTGGTTATGTTGCCCAAGCAGAAGACTTTTACTATTTTGATGATACTTCTGGCTCTTTTGACCAGGATTTGGTGTATGCTCTAGATGCGGGGGTGCGTCATTCAGTCAATCAGGCCTTGGTTCAGGCCATTCAGCCCATTAAGCATCATCTCTTGGGTTTGGTCGATCAACAGACTTGGACAGCGCCCGTAGGCGCCCCCTCATTGGGAGACCCTTCCTTTGCAGCAGACTCGCAATCTGCAAAACAAACTTCTAACCCGCATGCTGCGGATTTCCAATCCCTGTTAAGGAACATGGCAAAAGAGCATGATTACAATGCGGGATCGCTAAAGAAAGCTGTGGATGCTCCAGCCTCTTCCTCCGCTTCATCTGATCACTCTTTCGAGCAGGAGGACGCTCCTCCACGTAAACGCAAGAAGAAAGCACACCACCAGGAGGCCCCTACCCCTAAGGTGTTGACTTTCGAGCCAGAGGACAGTGTGCACCCCAGATCCTCTCTGTGGTTACCACCCCCTGAGGTGGCGGATTATGTAGAAGCCCATATCAGACACGGGTTTGATAAAGATATTCGATCTAGATTAAGGTCTGAGTGCCCCAGACCTGACTTTCCCTCTAAGGTTACAGAGACTCCGGAGTTAGATCCTACCCTTGTTACGTTCCTTAAAAAATCAGCCAAGGATCCTAAGAAGGGTATCGATCGCGCCTGGCGTGGATGTCAAGACAAACTTTTAAACATTTCCGGACCACTAACTAAGATTCTGGAATTGGCCTTTCAAGCCAAAGAATCGGGTGATCCCATTAACCCGGATATTCTAGTAGGCTGGGCTCAGAGAGCTCTATGTTTCTTGGGCAATGCTAATTGCGCTATCTCATCTGAATGACGCAGATCGGTCTTGATGAAACTAGACCCCAAACTGGCAGATCTCGCTGCTTCGGAATCTGGGCCCGTGGCTCAGGGTTTACTATTTGGCTCTCCCTTCATGAAAGAACTGGCTAAATTTGTATCCACCTACGCCAGTCTAGACAAGGCACAAGGATCCATACGGAGAGTGCTGCGTCCACTTTTTCGAGGGGCCGGACGCTACAGAGGGCGTGCCTTCGGCCGTTTCAATCAGCAAAGCCCCCATCGTGGATCCTTCCAACAAGGAAGAGGGGGTTACCAGAGTTACGACTCCTCCTCGTCTACCTTCTACCCGTCAAGGCCGAGGTATGGTTGAGGCAGATTCCGCAGAGGAAGAGCCAAGGGACAACAATCTTTCTCCCAGGACTCGGGAGCCACAGGTGAGCTTGGTCTTGAGTTCAGAAGTAATGTTGGGGGGCAGAACTCAGAGGTTTTTGGAGAATTGGCATCTAATTTCAGCGGATGCTTGGGTCTTAGAGACCGTACAGGGGTTCAAACTGGAATTTTACGAGACCCCTTATCAAACATGCCTTCCCAAGCAGGGATATTTTTCCCATCAAGAACACAGTCTTATTTCTGCAGAAATTGCCGCTCTGCTCAAGAAAGGTGCCGTTATCAGAGTTCCCCTTCACCCTTCAGGGTTTGTCAGTCCAGTCTTTCTAGTAGACAAGAAAGGGGGCGGCTCTCGCCTAGTTCTAAATTTAAAAGACTTCAACGTTTTTTTGCTATATCGTCATTTCAAAATGGAAGGTATCCATTTACTAAGAGATGTTCTCCAAGAGGGAGACTGGTTAGTTCGATTAGATCTAAAGGATGCTTACTTGACCATTCCTATTTTTCCTCTGCATCGGAGGTTCCTTCATTTCTATTGGGAGACCGAATATTACGAGTACCAGGTCCTCCCCTTTGGCCTGTCCTCTGCCCCTTCGTGTTTCACGAAGGTCATGCGTCCAGTAGTAGAATTACTTCGCTCCCAAGGGGTCAGACTTATTGTGTACCTAGACGACATCTTAATCATGGCTCAAGATCGAGATCTTTTGTTAGACCACCTCAATTGGTCAGTGTCTCTTCTTCAGAGTCTGGGTTTCATAATCAATGCCCAGAAATCTGTCCTGGTCCCCTCGCATCAGATAGACTTTCTGGGGTTCCAGATAGACTCATTACGGTCTCTTCTGATTCTTCCTTCTGGGAAGATCCAGTCAATCAAGAGAGAATTGAAGTCTCTATTATCCAGACAGACTGTTTCCTTGAGAGCGATTGCTCGCATGGTGGGCCTGCTATCTTCTTCGATTCAGGCAATTTTCCCGGGTCCTTTGCATTACCGAGCCCTTCAACGTCTGAAGATTTCTCATCTTCAGAAGGATCTCAGGTATGCAGATCAGGTTCCCTTGTCGGAGGAGTCCCGTGTGGAGATGCATTGGTGGCTCGATCATATGGAAGCCTGGAACGGCAGAGCCATATTCAGCTCTCTCCCGCATGTAGTGATAGAGTCCGACGCCAGCCGCTGGACCTGGGAAGCCCGGTGCGGTTCGGTGTCCACGGGGGGCAGATGGTCCAGTTCGGAGTTGAATCTCCACATAAATTGCTTGGAACTCCTAGCAGGCGCTTTTGCAATCAAGAGTCTTTCCCCCATCAGAGCGAATTGTTGCATTCTTCTTCGCATGGACAATATCTCGGCAGTGAGATATGTCAACAAGTTGGGGGGAACTCGTTCCCGCATTCTGGCAGAAATAGCCAAGGAATTCTGGCACTTTTGTCTTCAACACAGGATATCTGTGGTGGCGGAATACCTCCCTGGGGCCAGCAACTTAGTGGCCGATTGGAACTCTCGTCACCTGAGAGACTTCAGCGATTGGAGGTTACACCCCAGAGTTTTCCGAACTCTGTCTGCGAAGTGGGGTCCCTTTTCGATAGATCTGTTTGCATCTCGCCTCAATCGGCAGATGAAACGTTTTTTCAGTTGGAGGCCAGATCCAGAGGCATCAAAGACAGATGCATTCCTTCAGGACTGGTCTCAGGAGCGGAGTTATGCATTTCCTCCTTTCTTGATGATTCCCAGGGTTTTGGCCCAGATCAGGCGTCAGCAAGCGGAGTTAGTTCTGGTGACGCCCCTTTGGAGATCGCAAGCTTGGTTTCCGATAGCAATGGAACTGAGTTGCGACCATCCGATCCTTCTTCCATTCCGAGAGAATCTCCTGCAGGACCCTCAGGGCTTGTTACATCCATTAATCCTGGCAGGCAAGCTATCCCTGATGGCATGGCGTCTTTCAGGCAAAGATGGGTCATCCCAGGACTTTTGCAGGAGTCTTCCGACATCATTGCAGGTTCCTGGTCCTCCAGTACTCACAAGAGATACGCTTCGTTATGGAAGCGATGGAGTGCTTGGTGTAGTTCTAGGAGTGCAGCTCCTTCTTCAGCAGGTACCTGTCTGGTCCTGAATTTCCTTTCCTCCTTAGCAGCGTCAGGTTTGGCTTACCGTTCTATCAATAATTACAGGTCCACCATTTCAGCAGGGCATTTACCAGTAGAGGGTAAACCCATCGGTGAGTCTCCTATTGTGTGTAAATTAATGAGGGGTATCTGGTTAGCTAATCCTCCTCGTCCCCGTTATTCGTCCCTTTGGGATGTTAATGTTGTTCTTAGATTTTTAGAATCCTGGCCTGCTAATAGATATTTGTCTAGGAAACAGTTATCAGCTAAACTCACCATGTTATTGTGTTTGATATCATGTAAGAGGGTGTCAGATGTTAGAGCTCTAGATCTAGCGGGAGAGTTTTTTCCCCTGAAGGAGTCTCTTTCGCCATTTCGCGTAGGACCAAATGCAATTTGAAGTCAGTGACTTATCCTTGTTTTGTGGACAACCCCAAGCTTTGTGTGGTACAATGTCTTAAAGCTTACGAGGTAAGTACAGAAGAATTTTGTTCTGATATGGGGGGTCAATTACTCATTTCATTAGTTAAACCATATCACCCTGTTTCCTCAGCCACTCTCGCTAGATGGATGCGTTGGTTGCTGAGTGAGGCAGGTGTTGATGTTTCTAAATTTGGGGCACATTCTGCCAGAGGAGCTATGGCATCAAAGTCTTTGGTTTTAGGTTCTCGTTTAGAGGACATTTTAAAGGCAGCAGATTGATCTTCGCCTTCTACGTTTAAAACTTTTTATTATAAACCTATTGTTGATATAGCATCTGTTGTTGTGAATCAGCTTTGAACAAGCATAATCTGAGCCTCCGGTCCTGACATAGAATAAAGAATTTTCTAGCATTCGCATTAAGAATTTTTCAATTCTATTAAGGACACGGAGGCGAGGATTATCCCACCGCACTGTATATATATGATGTCAGAATGTCATGGTATTTTGTTGATTTCATGTGCAAATTACTGTACGTCAGTTCTATCCCACCCTATTGTTTAATAATATAAGTATTTCTTATGCTATTCAGTTTTTATGGCCTGGATTTTTTCATTTTTCTAGGAAATGATGAGAAGTAATACGATCTGCCACGATTTCGTTCTTCTTCCAGTCAAGTGGGATGCCGATTCGTCTGCTTTCGAGATTTCGTTTACAAGTTTTGATTAGACTTTGGATTTTCTGTTGCGAATTTTGGATTTTGATTTTGATATTGAATTTTGAATTTTGGACAAAGAAAGAGGAGTGGCTTGGTGTGATTCAACACTTTATAGGCTTCCTCCTCTATGGTTGATCACGTGTTATGACTAATATTGGGTGATGTAGTTTTTTACTTTCCATGATGTTCATTGGCTGCTGTTAAAAATAAAGCATGGAAAGAGAAGCATAATCCTCGCCTCCGTGTCCTTAATAGAATTGAAAAATTCTTAACGCGAATGCTAGACATTTTTTTATTCTCTTGTCTTTCCCCGAGTGTGAAAGCACATCACTGTCAAGGAGTCAAACCGCACTCCCATAATAAATCAAATCTCACCATTGCCATTCCATGGTGCTTGTTGGCTACTGTCCAATGCATTCTGTAGTGCATACCTGGACCAGCGTTTGATGGGGAGGCAGGAGGAAGACCAAAGGTCGCCCTGCTACAGTCTTTTTTGTTCTCATTACCTAGGGGCTTGGTGCAACGTGACGTGTGACAAACCGTAATTGTTCACTAGAAGAACAGAAAATTAAACTATTATATATGCAACAATATGCAGAGGAAACAACACACAGGCTTACATTGTTGGTGTTATTAAATTCATTATGTCCCTTACCTGTTGGGGGTGGTGACGGTCATGGTGCCCTTCACAGGGTACAAGGGTCAGGGTGACGGGACCTGCAGCTGTGTTGCAGACCATGAGATGTGGCCGCTGCAGTTGTAGTACTTCTCGTAGAATGCCGCTGGTGGTGGCTGTCCCACTCGGCCCCTACCCAGCCATCGCAGTAGCTCCTGTACAGCTTGGGTCTGGGTGGCATTAGCTTCCTGGGGCTTCAGGTGCTCCAGGGTGGCAAACTCCTTGTTGGGGCACTCTAAACCCAGCTGCTGCATCAGGCTTCTGGGACCTGAAGCTGGAGAAAGTTAAGCCTCTTCCTAAGGTGTTTCTTGATTGGCTGTAGCAAGCAAAGTATGGGCTGTGTTTCATAAGCCTGCTCTGATTGGCTTTTGTTCCGATGTCTCTCTGTTTGAAGGGGAAAATGAGCTTCTGAAGAGGTGGAGATCCTTGGAATTGTAAAACTTGGCTTCGCCAAGGCTCGTGCACAAAGTATCAAGAATTAAGACTACAACTCAAAAATGTATGATAAGGAATCTAAATGACCCTTTGATGCAACACCATTTGCAGTGTCCTATTTAAACCTACTTAGGGTTTGCCAGCCCCATGTGGCACATATGAGGTGGGCAGCAGGCGCTGGTAAACTCTGCCAGGCGGCAGATGGTAAATATTTGCCAAACTCTGCACTGCATGCGGAGCGAGGAGTGGTTAAACTCTGCCAACTCTGCCTGCAGAGCAGAGTTTACAGCACACCCCTACCTGTAATGCAGAGGGCCTAGAAAGATGGCCCAAATTGACAATGCCAAGAGGCCCACCAGTAAGACAATCACCTGTAAGAACACCAGCGTTCTATTGAGGGCCAAACAGATCTCCTGTTTGGTGTTCCTCATACTCTGGCCTGGTAATAATAGCCGAGCCATCCCTGAATCTATGTGGAAACCCCGAAAATCTATATTCTGAGACAGATGCAGCACAGATTTGCTCCTATTCACCACAAAGCCCAACTTTTGCAGGAGGTAAATCATCCAATCGAGACGGGTCATCAACAGCACCTGGTCTTGGTCCATCAGGACAAAGTTGTCTAGATAGATAAAAGCTACCTTCCACCTCCTATACTGAGACTCATTGTTTGAATCTTCTGTTCCTGTCTTCCCTTTTATGAGGAAAACCATGTTCTTGATGCTGGACTTATCCCTTATGTGAACTTTTTGTCTGAGAAGAAAGGTCAGCCCTGTTGGAGTATGCGGGATCACTTTTTCCAAACATCAGTAATGCCACGTAACCGGGGGATAACCAGAATAACTCTCCTGTGAATGACTGTGGTACTCAAGTGGCTTACTCTTTCTGTCATCACTTAATTGATAAACCTCCTTGGAATTCTCCCTCACATCATTTCATTTTAGATCTCCTATTAGGAGACCCATTCCTATTTGTTCCTGTATCTTTTCATGATATTTTCTGATCCTGATCTCTCGGAGTGCTTTCTATTATCTGATTTTAGACCAGATTGGAGTTTTAGTGGAAGTATTCCCTAAGTGTCTTTCCCTATATGAGGCCATTATGTCGCATTTCCAGGAGGGATTGAGGGGGTTACAATGACATATCTCTGCCTAATCACCAGGAGAGCTGCATCACTACTTATGTTTCCGTAAGCTGATTCAGGGCCGACCTCATAATTGACAATTAACTACATTGCTTGATACAGGTCACACCTTGTCTTCCTTTTGAATTTGTTTAAAGACACCAGGAATAGAGGCAAATGATGTAATACCATGTATAAACACTGCAAATAGTAGCAAATATACATTCCCATTTTGTACCAAGCGTTCATGTGGGATTCATCCCTAATGGGACACACAGTTAAAATCCTTGTATATCTTGTGGGCTACAGAGTAGATATACTGCATTTAGAAGATGTATGTTACAAGGAATCCAGAAAAAATATTTCATTCTGGTTGGTCGGGCATGTTCCAACAATGTATTTAGAGTTTCTGATTTAATAACTGGCGATGTAGCGCCTTGAAGTGTAGGCACTAGAGAACCAGTACACATCATTAGTTTAAACCTTTTGATCTCATCGGCCTGTAAATGCCTGTCATCTCTTCTAACGTAAATTATACTGGTCTCACTCAGAGTAAGAAGTGTAAGTAGCTATAACTGGCTAAACTTCAATGGTACCATTCCAAGTGGATCTGTGAAATATAGCAACTGTTTTGAAACCACTGTATATGTTCATATTTTAATGGTATCACCAGATACGGTGCAGGTGCATTTGCTGGTGTGTATCAAGAAGAGAATCCTGCATTAGCTTCTATCACAGGGAATTTTATCCAGTGATAATATGTGTCACTGGAATGATAACCAAGTGCTCCAAACACAAACACTAATTATTTAATGGAGCTGTTAAATCTCGAGCTGTGCTGTGCACAGCGAGTAAATTAAAACATCATTTGGTATTGTGAGGGGACAGAAGAAGCTCTCAGACTTGATATCCGATTGTTTATAGTAAGGTTCACCATTTTCTCGGACAGTTAGAGTTAATTTCATAATATTCTCCCAGTTCTCAAAAATATTCCTTATTTTCTTTTTCAGGTCTCCTGATGACTGAGGCCAAACATTATTCACTTTCTCCAGAGTGATCTTGACTCTTTGGAGAGCAACCATAAAAAGGTAAGCCTTTGAATATTTAATTCTTTGACTTTCTTCTTTCTATTTATTTCTGTCGTTTTCTTCGTTATCTAATTTTCACTCTAAAATAACAAAGTCAAATACTGAAAAAAATGAAAATATAGCATGAGGCAAAGTAGACCAACTATCTCAGTCACCGGACCTAAAGAGCTAGGGCCACAGCCATCCTCTACTTACCCAAAGTGAGGAACTTAGGCATGATTATGACCTCCAGTCCTTCATTTGTATCCCAAGTGAACCAAGTTTCCACTCAATTCGTGTGCCCGATGAGATGCCTTTGTTGATCATCCTTTCCTATAAAACCTCTCAATATGTTCAAGCCACCAACACCTTAGTATGCTCTCATCTCAACCATGCCTTAGGTCAACATTGCTTATATTTCGGAAATTACAAATAATTCAGAATGAATCCATCAGGTGGCTTTTCAGTCCACCAATCTAGACTCACATCACATTAGGCATTAAACTTTACACTTGCTGCCTCTGGGAAGATTGATCACTTTCAAAGCAATGCATATTGCTTATTCAGCAATCAATGGGTATGGATCGAAGAATGGCTCCTCTTGTCAATAGCAAGACTTCTTCAAATGGATTACGGATGGTTCTTGATATTAACATAGGGCCTGCTGCTTTCTCTTTTCACCTTCGAATCCAATATTGAAAACAGGAAATGGAGGCAAAATCTGAAACAGCAAAACCCTCTTATGTAACCAGGCAGATCAATGAAGGCAGCAACAAAATATATGAAGACTGAGGTAAATATCGGGAGCACTGGAAACAGCAACAAGAAAGAGAGCTTCGCATGTGATGCTCCGTGCCCATGTTCAGTCTTATTTTAAGTGCTAAGCAAGAAAAGTAACCTGGAACAGAAACTGGTTAAACATGAAGTAATACTGTGTTGGAAACCGTTCTTCACTGACGTTATGAAATTAGTCCTGGAGACTCTTTGGTCAAGGGGCGTGCAGGCGATTCTGTTATGTTATGTTATGCTACGTTATGCTATGTTATGTTATGAAGACTTATAAAGCGCATGGCTACCCAAAGGCCTCCCATTTCTTGATACAGGTGACACCTTGTCTTCCTTTTGAATGTGTTTAAAGACACCTGGAATCATGGCAAAGGATGTAATACCATGTATGGCATTGCAAATAGCAGCAAATGTACATTCCCATTTTGTACCAAGCATTCGTGTGGGATTCATCCCTAGTGGGTCACACAGTTAAAATCCTTGTTTATCTTGTGTTATATCTTGCGCTATACGGGGGAGGAACCAAAATGGCGGCCGGGATGGACACCTAAATCAAGTGCTCCGTCCAGGGCTCGCCGAAAACATCCTGTGAGGCACCCCCCGGTATCTAACATACAGACCGGGAGCAGCGGCCTTTCCGGGGAGCAGCCACCGCGGGACTCGGAGGTGAGGAGGAGGACTACCGGGGGAAGTTTGGCTCATGCGGGTGGGGAACCACCAACAGCTCCACTCCCTTCCCCCCCTCGCCATGCTCCTTCCTCTACCGGCGGGTGGCTCCAAGATGGCGACACGTGCCGCCTGAACACGGGAGTTGCCCCACACCCGGAAACCTGCGCAGGGGCACTACTGGCCTCGCCCCCACGGGCCGATTTGTGCTGGCGGCGGGCCTGGACCGAGAGCGGGGGGCCTAAACCCAGGTCCCATAGACTTGCTGCGAAAAGGAGGAAATTGACTTCCCTCTATGCCCTTGGATCTACGCCAGCGGCTGCACGAGTGGCCAAACACCCGTTTCCCTTCAGTGGCTTGCTCCGTTGCGCTCCCCTTTGCTGCCGCGCCCCCCCCTCCTCTGCGGGGGCGCTGCTGCTGCCTGGCCCTGACGCTGATCCCGGGAGAACCTGCATCCTAACCGTGTACACACGGGACTCTTCCCTGCGGGGGATGCGACATTTTGCCTCGGGGCGACCCAACGCCGAGAAAGACAGGCGCACTGGCGGCCACCGCGTCGCCCCGTGAGCATACGGTGGCACGCTCTGGGCACTTAAAAGTCAAAAGAACAAGCTCCTGCTTGGCTCTACTAACTAACGTCATACCCGGAGGGTAAAAAGTACACGTCACACTGAGTACAACAGTCAAGGCTGACCCGCCGAGAGGATAGCGCCAAGCTGTGCACGACAACATCCTACAAGGTAACTTCTAGACAGCCTCAATGGCCGGCAGGGCCAAATCATCCAGGAACCTGGACCGCAATACTCTCGGAACAACACCCAATGACCAGCAGACAAACCTGTCCCTACAGTCATTGGAAAACACCCTCATGTTGCATTCTGCACAGTTTGAGAAAGTATTACAGGCGATCATGGACACTAAGGGGGTCATTCTGACCCTGGCGGTAGACTACCGCCAGGGCCAATGACCGCGGATGCACCGCCAACAGGCTGGCGGTGCATCCCTGGGCATTTCGCCGCGGTCAGAAACGGAAAACCGGCGGTGTCCCGCCGGTTTCCCGCTGCCCTGAGGAATCCTCCATGGCGGCGCATGGGGATTCCGACCCCCTTACCGCCAGCCTGGTTCTGGCGGTTTTGACCGCCAGAACTTGGCTGGCGGTAACGGGTGTCGTGGGGCCCCTGGGGGCCCCTGCAGTGCCCATGCCAATGGCATGGGCACTGCAGGGGCCCCCTAACAGGGCCCCACTAAGATTTTCAGTGTCTACATAGCAGACACTGAAAATCGCGACGGGTGCAACTGCACCCGTCGCACCCTTCCCACTCTGCCGGCTCCATTCGGAGCCGGCATCCTCGTGGGAAGGGGTTTCCCGCTGGGCGGGCGGGCGGCCTTCTGGCGGTCGCCCGCCCGCCCAGCAGGAAACTCAGAATAACCGCGGCAGTCTTTTGACCGCGCAGCAGTAATCTGGCGGTTCCCGTGGAGCCGCCCGCCAAGCTCAGAATCACCCCCTAAGTCCTCCTTGGAAAACAGAATAGATGCAGTCTCACAAGACCTAAATCTTCTGCGAGTGGACCACCGTAACTTAGCGGAAAGAGTGAAAACGGCTGAAGAAGGGTTTTCCGACCTAACCCCCATGGCTCAAGATAATCAAAAACAGATCCAGCGCATAGACGCAGAGCTGAAAGTGCTCTGGAGGAGATCGGAAGAGATGGAGAGCAGGGCGCGCCGCAACAACGTGCGCTTTCTAGGGTTTCCAGAAACCTTGCGGCAACCAGACTCGGAAATATCCCTGGAACAATGGCTTATCAAGGAGGTGTTAAACGGAGCTCCATCCAAGTTTTTCTCCGTGGAGCGGGCGTACAGAGTCCCGGGCAGACCCCCGGCCCCAGGCCAATCGCCTAGACCATTGATTGCTAGATTTCTAAACTATAGAGACCGAGATGCAATACTACAACAGTTCCGTAACAAAGGCCCATATACATCGACTATCAATGCCTACCCAGACTTCACACAGGAGGTGCAGAGTCAACGTAACTCCTATGTCAAAATCAAACAGCGCATGCGTGAACACAACATAAAGTACGCCTTGCTATTCCCGGCGAAACTAAGGGTGGTATCGGAGGACCGCACCCACATATTCACCACTCCTGAGGATGCTTGGACATGGCTGCACGCCAAGGGCCTCGCTCGACCCCGGGAAGATTTGGAAGGAGTTGAGGAATGGCAAACTTCTGCCTCAAGGAAGCGGTCCAGGAGGCGAGCCAGAGGCCAACCTAACAACCAACAAGTAGCAGAAGAAAGAGCAAGGGTACTGAAGGAGACACCCTTGCTCATGCAAAGTAACTTCGTGATGGCTAGGAAACCCCCCGAGATGGGCACGGACTCTGACACGTCCAGCTCCATTTCCACAATAACAGGAGAGCTGGGTGGGCTGAAGATCACCCCCAGATCTGCGGACAAACTTTAATCGCACTCAACTGCTCCACTGGACTGCCAGCACTAACAATGGCTGAACTGGCAATGAGTATCTTTGGTATAAATGGACAGCTAACTGATGTGGGGTGAGTGGGGGAGCGGGGTGGGGGGTGCGGGGGTGGAGGGCAGAGCAGACTCACTTCCCGGGGGCGCCCAATGTTATCAGCAGACTCAGTCTGCGGAAAGATGTGAGCCCCGCAAAAGAGCCACATTTGGTAGAAATGATTACTCCACCACGGAAATCCAATTGGATACGGGGTTTCTCACACATTCACGGGGTTAGTAGATTCACACAAGTTGTTAGTAGGGTTAGGGATCCATTTGGGGTGGTTGGGGTTAGTAGTTTAGAAAACACACACGCACCGTATTCACTCAAAACACAAGGAAAACAGCTGCACAAGCCCCTTTTAATAAACAGATATGTCAGAGGGGTAGTGTCCAGGTGGGCTAAGCTCAAGGACCGGAACCCAAGCACTGAGATACATCCCAGAAACCCACATGGCGCCTCATGGGAGAAATAACAAAAACCAGTTTGTCATAGTAACATGGAATGTGAGGGGCCTGGGAGCGTCGAGTAAACGGTCCAGAGTACATGGACGCCTCAGGCGACTAGGAGTACACATTGCCATCTTACAAGAGACACACATGCTAGAGGCGGACCTACGGGAGTTGCGCGCGAGATGGGGAGGCCAGCTGATAGGCACCACATACTCAGCTTTCGCGAGGGGGGTCCTGACCTGGATCGCGGCCGGGGTTCCATTCCTCCTATCGGCACATAAAATAGACCAAGGAGGTAGATACGTGGTGGTGGAGGGCCGGTTGGACGTCAGACAGCTAGCTGTAGTCGGCATATACGCTCCAAATAGCGGGATTACAGGCTTCCTGGGCTCTCTCACTCCGTCCCTATTGACAAATCCAATGGCACCGGCCCTCTGGGGCGGAGAATTTAATAGCACCCCAACTGCGGCACTGGACAGATCCCACGCCCGAGCGAGCTCGATAGTAAATAGGAAAACCCTAGGCCCCCTGCAGGAATGGGCAGGAGGTATGAGGCTATACGATATATGGCGACTAGGGCATCCGCAACAGAGGGAATACTCATTCTACTCAGCCCCACACAAAACCCACACTAGAATAGATATAATATGGGGCACCCAGGACATAGGAGCTCTGGTTGGAGAGGCAGAATACCTGGCGAAGACACTGTCGGATCATGCACCACTGAGAGTAACACTGAACTGGGGTAGGACACGTCAGGCGATCCCCACTTGGCGATTGCAAGTGGAGGCCTTACAAGACCAAGCATTTGCCGAAACACTGAAATCCACATTAAGCCAGTACTGGGAAACAAATGCCATGTCCGCAACATCACGTGCTATAGAGTGGGATGCCCACAAGGTGGTGGTCCGCAGACTATGCATATCTTCCACGTGGGGAGTAAGACGCACTCTACAGGTGGAAATCGGTAGATTAGAAAAGGAGCTTAGAGCGACAGAAACAGCAGTAGCGCGAGGGGAAATCCCCCCCACAGTCCTAATAGAAAGGCGCTCAAAATATAACGAGGCTGACAGCAAACTCCCATGTCATGACTATAACTATCACCTAATGCGTCTGCAAACAGAAGGGGATAGATCGAGCAGAATGTTGGCGTGGTTGCTACGTGAGGATAGACAGCAATCCCCAATCGGGGCCATACGCGTCGACGCACAAGGTATGGTTACCACAGAGATTATTACTCAAATTTATATACCAAATGCACCTCATGCACCTCTACGCAACTCGAGTCCTTTCTCGCGGGCTCCATCCTGCCGCAGTTAGCACAAATTGACAGGGAAACAGTAGAAGCTCCCCTGACAATGGGAGAAATAGAATTAGCCCTAGCACAGATGCCCAGGAACAAAGCGCCTGGCACAGACGACCTCCCGTTGGAGTATTACATTACCTATTCGTCCTGCCTAAAGCCCCACCTGCTGAAGGTGTTCGAAGAAGCCTGGACTAATGAATACCTGCCCACATCCCAGAGAGAAGCCATGATAGTGGTGCTCCCCAAACAGGGCCGTGACCCCACGGATGTCAAATCCTACAGACCACTATCGCTCCTAAATTTAGACTGCAAAATACTAGGCAAAATATTGGCGAATAGACTAGCCCCTGTCATGCACACCATAATACACGACGACCAAAACGGCTTTCTACCAAGGCGTAGCACCTTCTTGAACATCCGTAGATTATTGAGCATAATGGGAGACACCCCCCCGGATGCATACGAAGAAATGGTGCTCTCGCTCGATATTGAAAAGGCGTTTGATACGCTGGAGTGGGACTTTCTACTGACCACAATGTGCTACATGGGAATAGGCCCCAACTACATACGCTGGGTCAGGACACTGTACTCCAGCCCACAAGCCAGGGTGAAGACGGACGGGGTGATCTCCGACAGTTTCTCGATCACTAGGGGCACGAGACAGGGCTGACCACTATCCCCACTATTGTTTGCGATAGCAATGGAACCGTTAGCGGCAAAAATACGCTCCATGGAACGCAGCTGGGGAATAGTCAGGAACGGGGTCCATCATACAATTTCGCTATATGCAGACAATGCCTTAATATATATCCGGAAAGGCTATGAGGCTGTCCCCTCAGTAATATCCCTATTGGCTGAGTTCGGAGACCTGCCAGGCCTAGTGGTAAACAGGAAAAGTCCTTCACGTTCCAGCTGGTAAAGTGGCCACCCGAAAGACAAGGGGCTCCCCCGCTGGGGCGTCTGAAATGGTGCTTTGAAATGTTCAAGTACCTCGGGATAAACATATACCATAATACAGAAGATCTCAGAGACGGGAATCTGGGCAGGGCGCTGGCCTCCATAAAAGGCTTGCTGCAGTTTTGGAACAAGCTACTGCTTTCGCAGCCAGGGAAGGTGGCGATCACGAATATGCTGATATTACCTAGGCTGCTATACTACTTCGCGGCCTTACCGATTATCATCCCCAAAAGCTTTTTTGGTAATTTGAATACAGCGCTGCTGCAACTCATTTGGGGCGGGGGCAGACCGCGGGTGGCCCTAACCACGCTGCAACGACCAGTAGATGTGGGGGGCCTGGGAGCCCCCAACTTCGAACGCTACTACGCAGCCGCACAGCTGCAGTGGGTTCAGAATTGGATCCATAGACCGGCGCTGGCAAAGTCCGCGCGGCTGGAGATCTGGTTAAAAGGAACCCCCCTGTTAAAGTGGCTGGCACCCAAACGCCCCAAGGCGGAATCTATTAATCCACTGCTGGCAGTGGCGCACGCGTGCTGGGCTAAATATGTGCAAGGTTGGGGTAACAAGCTCCCCTACTCCCCGTACATTCCGTTGGACCACCTCCCGGGGTGGATTGGGGCTGGTACGCAAGCGTCGACAGCGTCGACAGAGGCAGGAGTACAGACAGTGGGTGACTGCTTCGAAGACGGCAAGCTAATGTCTTTCGAGGTCTTGCAGGCCTTCACCGAGGTAAGCCCCAGGCCAATTCCTGGCATATCACGCCATATGCCATGCAATTAAACATACGTGGGGGGCAGGTACCACAGAACCAGTCTCCTCCCCTGTAATCCATCATATTCTACAACATGATGCCCAAACAAAAGTAATATCAAGTCTGTATAAAATCCTTAGTAACCCCCCCGAGATGCATGCGGAGAGAGCTAGGGAGAGATGGAACGCCATTCTCCCCGACCCGATTCCACAAGCCGAGTGGCCGAAAGCTCTGTACCATGCCCGAGGAGTGTTGAGGAACCCCAGATTCAGGTACACCCAGTTCAACTTCACACATCAAACATACTTGTCCCCGGCCAGGATAAAGCGTATGTTCCCCGACTCTGAACCAACATGCCCTATATGTAAAGCGGCGTCTGCACATTTCTATCATATGGTCTGGGAGTACCCTAGCATACAAAAAGCTTGGACGGAGGTGGTGCAGGGGATCTCCGTACTAACGGGGCTCGTATTGGCAGTAGACCCCAAGACCTGTCTATTGGGGCTGAGGACAAGAGCTAATAAACTTGCATAAATTTGTAGACCTAGCCTATTTGATGTATAAAAGATTGATAGCTATGCACTGGAAGGCGCCCTCAGCGCCCGACCTGAACTCTTGGCACACCCTAACACTACGCTGGGCCCGCACGGAACACCAGGTACTAAAAAAGCTGGCGCGGGAGGGAGAACAACACACAGGGTGTATCGCCTGGGGAACATTGGTAACTAAACTCGAGGCCAAAAACGACGATAAGCCCCCATGAACCGGGGAATACACAGATTGAATAAGCGCAGCACAAACCCTCCCGCGCACCCCCCACTGAGGATCAATTCGACGGCAGCATGCCATCACTGAACGGGCTCGTCCATCCCCCCTCCCGGGCCGACGGCTCACTAGCTCACCAACGCAAGAAGATCTATAACACATAGGGCAAACATCCAACCTCCATCACCACTTGCCGTTACAAGGCCCACACTAGGCCACCACAAGGCGACACGCGGTACAGGTCCAGCAGTAAAAGGCCCACACTGGTCACACTCGCGCAACCCCTCAGCTATGTAACACAAGCTATAGTTTCCAGCCACTGCAGCAAGTAATGTTACTGAAGGTGAAGAAGTGTTCCGAGACGTGTTTAATGTGTGGGGTTAGGGGTTGTTATATGTTTTTCATGCAGATCAATGGTATCCTGTTGTCGACAATTGTATTACTTGTAACGTATATATGAACATAAAATCAAAAAAATATTATAAAAAATAAAAAAACATCTTGCGCTATACCGAGACCTTGAAGACACAAACTGAGGGAAGGAATTAAAACTGCGACGTTTTGAGCAACGTACCCCAGAAAAGAAGGGTCCTCCTGTGACAGAATGTTGGCAACCCGTTTTCTGGACAGTGCTGCAGTTCGCCAGATAGTTGAGTCATAGAGAATATTCACATTTACCTTAAAAAAGGTGCTCCGTGGTTAGTGCAAAAGTGCGAGTGCAATGTGTTAACCGGTGAATGATACATAAAAAGGGTCGCATATGTACATAAATAATAATTATATGTAACTGTAGCCGGGCGTCCCCGGCAGCCGCGGCTCGGCATGACGCATCGGAGCAGGCCGATGCGTCATGTCCGCGTCTCCCCGTTGCCGGGGCAACGCGATCCGACCGAGGCAGGGGGCAGGCCGTTGCCCGGGAAACCGGATGGGTTTCCCGGCGCGGCAGAAACAAAAGGGAGGACGGCACCAGCAGTTAGAGGAAGGAGGAGTGACAGGAGACCGAGGAGCAGGAGAGGAGGAAGGAGGAGAGACAGGAGACCGAGGAGCAGGAGAGGAGAACGGAGGAGGAGAGACAGGAGACCGAGGAGCAGGAGAGGAGAGCCCAGGAGAAGGAGAAGGAGCAGGAAAGGAGAGCCCAGGAGAGGAGACCGGAGGCGCAGGAGAGGAGAGCCCAGGAGAGGAGACCGGAGGAGAGGGAGACCAAACAAAAGACGGCAGGAGAAGAGACCACAGCAGAGGAACGCCACAACGCCAGCCACGACCCCGGAGGGTCGTGGCTCACCAAGGTACGGTCCTTGTGGACCAAAACAAAGGCCACTTCAGACTAAGGGAGGGGGAAGGGAATATAGAAGTGAAAAGGGAGGGAACCGAAAGGGGCACTATAACGAGCACATATGGGCACCCCACAAAATCTATCATAAGAGAGTGAGAGCACTTATCCCCCCCCCCCCAACTCCTCACAGACACCCCTCCTTATCGTTCCTACCCATACCCAGACAAGACTACAGTGAAGAGTGAAATAATCCTTTTGGTAAAACCCCATACTTACCCGGGTGTTGTTTTCCTTTTGTTTTCCGGTACCCGGGAATCCACCTGAGGGAATCCGCCAGACGTTCTCCCGGGAAACATTGAAACTAAATCAACACTACAGGAACTGAACCGCAACACCGAAACCCCTAAGGAAACCCCGCCCTCTGGATTACATACTTCTAGTTTTTGTCTTTATTCCACCTTAATCTTAGAATAAATTCCACCACAAACTAAAACGCATATCTTGTCGTCATTTGTATATTGTTCGATCTGTCACAGTGGTGTCAGAAGTGGGATCAGACTCTAGATCCTCCTCGACAATCGAACAGTATATACAATGAGTGACACCCCCTCGCTGGAAGACATGATAAAACAGTTGGCCGAAGGCCAACGACACCTACAACTGGTGTGGGAGGCCCACCAGAGGGAGGCTAAGGAGGACCGTGAAGCCTTACAGTCGGCTTTGAAAAGTCAGGCAACCATACTGGCCAATAATCAACTGGTCCACGAGACGGCCATGAAGAAGCTAACGGAGACAATCGCTACCACTAAGGTACATCCCAATGTCCCAAGTTCCGTCCTGCAAAAATATCAAGAAGGGGATGATCCCGACTCCTTTTTCACTAATTTTGAAAGGGTGGCCTCAACCGCACAATGGCCGGAAGATAGATGGGGCCAGTATGTCGCCCCTCTGCTTACAGGAATCCTACAAGCCGCATACCAAGCTGCGAATCCCGGGGGAACAACCCCATATTCCGAAATAAAGACCAGTATATTAGAGCGGGTGGGGCATGACACGGAATATTATAGAATCAAATTCAGGAAAATCAAGTGGGGACCGAACGAGGATCCCCGAACCTTCTACTATCGGGTAAACGATTTGGCTTTAAAATGGTTGGGTCCGTCAGGGAATAGCCGGGAAGACGTAATCCAAACCATTGTCCTCGAACAATATTTAGATGCCTTGCCTACGGCCACAAAACACTGGATCCGTCAACATCCCAAGGTGAATACGGAGACGGCAATTGACTTAGCATGTGCATACCATCGTTCGGTGGATGTATGAAGTATGCCAACCCGCCCCATCATAAAACCGGGGCTCCCCAACCCAAAAAGCACTCCCAGAGTCCTTCCCGAAGAACCCGTACCTCGCAGAACCTACGAGCGTCCACCAGTACCGGGTCCCCAGTGTTATAACTGTGGGGAATGGGGACACATTGCCCGTATGTGTCCCAGGAAACAAGACACTAGTGAACCCATGGAGGTTGGAGTTACCCGATGACGGGTGCTGTGTACAGGCCAGGGCAACCCCAAATTTAAACAGTCCTTAAATGTCAATGGTCGAATGGTTTACGCCCTTATAGATTCCGGATGCAGTCAATCCGTGATAAGGAAGGATCTCCTAGCCCTAGCAGACCAGGAAGACGACCATTGGGTGACTATTTGCTGCATTCATGGGGATAAGGAGAGATACCCCTTACAGACCCTGACAGTAGAGTGGAGGAACTACAGGGACAGCCTTTCTATGGGTATAATCTCAGATCTGATAGAGGAATGTATTATTGGGACGGACTACGAACATTTTCAGGAGATCCTGGATCACGTTCGACAACCAACCCTGACCCAGGACTGGTGGAAGGGTGCCACTTTTTCGGACAGCGACCTAGAGCCCCCCTCTACCCGTAGGAAACTGTCACGTAGGGAGAAACGTGTTGAAAAAGCAACCCACCGAGAGAAAGAGGCACATAGCACACCCTCAGGTCTGAATGCCGAGACACATGAAGTGCCTGTCGGGTTTCCCCAAAGACAAAGGGAAGATCCTTCTCTCGCTCAAGCTTGGAAGTCGGCCAAAGCAGAAGAAACCGAAGAGGTGGGTCCCTACTTTTTAATTAGAAAAAACCTCTTATATCGCATAACCACTAATCGCTCCGGGGACCGTAAGCAACAGTTGTTAGTGCCCGAACACTATAGAGAACATGTTTTAACCCTAGCCCACTGTCAACCCGGAGGAGGTCATTTCGGAAGGGAAAAAACAGAAGAGTATCTCCTCCGGCGGTTTTATTGGCCGGGGGTTTTTGCCCACATGCGAAAATTTTGCTCCCAATGTTCCAGGTGCCAACTTACCGAACCCGGTAGACCTAGAAAAGCGCCTCTCATGCCATTACCCATCATAGACGTTCCGTTTAGTAGGATGGGAATGGACTTGATAGGTCCCATAGTTCCCTCCACGAAAGGACACACATATATCCTAGTCATGGTAGATTATGCCACCCGATACCCAGAGGCCATTCCATTAAGAAGTATGACAACCAAAACAGTAGCCCAAGCAATGATTAATGTATTTTCTCGAGTAGGATTTCCACATGAAATACTCACTGATCAGGGAACTCCTTTCATGTCTACCCTCATGAAGCAGGTGTGCAAAACGTTAGGCATTTCCCAAATTCGCTCCTCGGTGTACCATCCACAGACCGATGGACTGGTAGAACGGTACAACCGTACCATAAAAACCCTGCTAAGAAAAGTAGTAGAGGAGTCAGGTAAAAACTGGGATCAAAAGTTGCCCTTGGTATTGTATGCTATACGTACCCATGAACAGGCATCTACAGGACACAGTCCTTTTGAACTCGTATTCGGAAGACAGCCCCGATCCCTGCTGGACATGGCCATAGAAGCGTGGGAAGAGGAGGCGGAGGAAGGGGGGAAACCCTTGTTAGAATATGCCCACGACTTACGGTCTGAGTTACAAGGGTTATGGGATACAGTCCGAGTAAATATGGAACATGCCCAACAAAACCAAAAACAATATTACGATCGAGGGAGTAAATTAAGAGTTCTATTACCAGGAGATCAGGTACTTATAATGCGCCCCACGTCTGAACACAAATTGGTAGCAAAATGGCAGGGTCCACATAAAGTACTACGAGCCGTTTCCCCGGTCACTTACCTAATTGAAATCTCGACCACGCCGCAGAAAACCCAGATTTATCACATAAATCTATTAAAAAAATGGGAAGAACCCGAGGGCTCTAACTCGACCGAAGCCGTGGGCCGGTTCCTATGTCCCAATGGGAGGGTTCAAATTTAATTTTGCCCGACCGAGACCACTATTGGGGAGAATCTACCCACAGTGAACTCCTCGTTAACAAAATTAGAGAGGGAACAGGTATTCAATCTACTGGAACATTTCAGATCGTTTTTTCCCATAGTGCCAGGCAAAACCTCTTTGATCGCCCATAAAATACGGACTGCACCAGGTACAATTGTCCGGTTACGACCATATCGTATACCAGAGGCCAGGAAACAGATTATGGAGGACGAGGTCCAAAAGATGCTAGAGTTAGGAGTAATAGAGCCTTCTACTAGTCCCTGGTGCTCCCCAGTTGTCCTCGTACCAAAACCTGATGGCACTATTAGGTTCTGCATCGACTTCAGGAAACTCAACGAACATTCCATGTTCGATACTTATCCGATTCCCAGGGTGGATGATGTATTAGAAAAACTAGGAAAAGCAAAATACATGTCCACCCTAGATTTAACTAAAGGATATTGGCAGATTCCACTAGCCGCAGAAGATAAAGAGAAAACGGCCTTTGCCACGCAGTCAGGCCTGTACCACTTCACAGTGTTGCCGTTCGGACTGCATGGAGCCCCAGCAACATTTCAACGGTTAATGGACAGCCTCCTAAACCCCTTTCGACATTTTTCAGCTGCTTACTTAGACGACGTAGTTATTTTCAGTGAAACATGGAATGATCATCTACTACATTTGCAGCAGATATTCCATACTCTGAGACAGGCAGGGTTAACTGCCAATCCAAAAAAAAGCGTTATCGGTCAACCTGACATATTGTACTTAGGATACAAAATCAGTCAGGGGAACCTCCAGCCACAATCTAAAAAGATAGAAGCTATTCTCAATGCACCTAACCCTGCAACGAAGAAAGATTTGCGCTCCTTCCTAGGGTTGGTCGGCTACTATCGAAGATTCATTCCCAATTATTCCACCCTAGCCGCCCCCCTTACAGATCTTCTGGCTAAATCTCGTCCTAATCAATTAGCCCCTTTTTCGGATCAACAGGAGACTAGTTTTGAACAGTTAAAAGCCTTTCTGACTAGAGAGCCCATCCTACGGTGCCCCGATTTCTCGAAACCATTCCACCTCTATACAGACGCCTCTGATGTCGGGCTAGGAGGGGTACTGACCCAGCCCGATGGGGACGGTAGGGATCACCCGATAGTGTATATTAGCAGGAAACTGTTTCCTCGGGAACGCCATTACCCCACGATTGAAAAGGAATGTTTGGCCATCAAATGGGCTGTAGACACCTTGCAGTATTACCTTTTAGGTCGCCCTTTTATTCTCTATACAGATCATGCTCCCCTCACTTGGTTGTCGGCTCATAAAGATACGAATTCACGGATCTTGAGGTGGTTCCTTGAACTCCAACCCTTTTCGTTTCAGGTCCGTCACATCCCTGGTCCCCAACAGGCCCCGGCTGATTATCTCTCCAGATACCCAGACTCTACCTCGGTCCTCGTCAGGACCGTTCTTGGGAAGGGGTGTGTAGCCGGGCGTCCCCGGCAGCCGCGGCTCGGCATGACGCATCGGAGCAGGCCGATGCGTCATGTCCGCGTCTCCCCGTTGCCGGGGCAACGCGATCCGACCGAGGCAGGGGGCAGGCCGTTGCCCGAGAAACCGGATGGGTTTCCCGGCACGGCAGAAACAAAAGGGAGGACGGCACCGGCAGTGAGAGGAAGGAGGAGAGACAGGAGACCGAGGAGCAGGAGAGGAGGAAGGAGGAGAGACAGGAGACCGAGGAGCAGGAGAGGAGGAAGGAGGAGAGACAGGAGACCGAGGAGCAGGAGAGGAGAACGGAGGAGGAGAGACAGGAGACCGAGGAGCAGGAGAGGAGAGCCCAGGAGAAGGAGAAGGAGCAGGAAAGGAGAGCCCAGGAGAGGAGACCGGAGGCGCAGGAGAGGAGAGCCCAGGAGAGGAGACCGGAGGAGCAGGAGAGGAGAGCCCAGGAGAGGGAGACCAAACAAAAGACGGCAGGAGAAGAGACCACAGCAGAGGAACGCCACAACGCCAGCCACGACCCCGGAGGGTCGTGGCTCACCAAGGTACGGTCCTTGTGGACCAAAACAAAGGCCACTTCAGACTAAGGGAGGGGGAAGGGAATATAGAAGTGAAAAGGGAGGGAACCGAAAGGGGCACTATAACGAGCACATATGGGCACCCCACAAAATCTATCATAAGAGAGTGAGAGCACTTATCCCCCCCCCCCCAACTCCTCACAGACACCCCTCCTTATCGTTCCTACCCATACCCAGACAAGACTACAGTGAAGAGTGAAATAATCCTTTTGGTAAAACCCCATACTTACCCGGGTGTTGTTTTCCTTTTGTTTTCCGGTACCCGGGAATCCACCTGAGGGAATCCGCCAGACGTTCTCCCGGGAAACATTGAAACTAAATCAACACTACAGGAACTGAACCGCAACACCGAAACCCCTAAGGAAACCCCGCCCTCTGGATTACATACTTCTAGTTTTTGTCTTTATTCCACCTTAATCTTAGAATAAATTCCACCACAAACTAAAACGCATATCTTGTCGTCATTTGTATATTGTTCGATCTGTCACAGTGGTGTCAGAAGTGGGATCAGACTCTAGATCCTCCTCGACAATCGAACAGTATATACAATGAGTGACACCCCCTCGCTGGAAGACATGATAAAACAGTTGGCCGAAGGCCAACGACACCTACAACTGGTGTGGGAGGCCCACCAGAGGGAGGCTAAGGAGGACCGTGAAGCCTTACAGTCGGCTTTGAAAAGTCAGGCAACCATACTGGCCAATAATCAACTGGTCCACGAGACGGCCATGAAGAAGCTAACGGAGACAATCGCTACCACTAAGGTACATCCCAATGTCCCAAGTTCCGTCCTGCAAAAATATCAAGAAGGGGATGATCCCGACTCCTTTTTCACTAATTTTGAAAGGGTGGCCTCAACCGCACAATGGCCGGAAGATAGATGGGGCCAGTATGTCGCCCCTCTGCTTACAGGAATCCTACAAGCCGCATACCAAGCTGCGAATCCCGGGGGAACAACCCCATATTCCGAAATAAAGACCAGTATATTAGAGCGGGTGGGGCATGACACGGAATATTATAGAATCAAATTCAGGAAAATCAAGTGGGGACCGAACGAGGATCCCCGAACCTTCTACTATCGGGTAAACGATTTGGCTTTAAAATGGTTGGGTCCGTCAGGGAATAGCCGGGAAGACGTAATCCAAACCATTGTCCTCGAACAATATTTAGATGCCTTGCCTACGGCCACAAAACACTGGATCCGTCAACATCCCAAGGTGAATACGGAGACGGCAATTGACTTAGCATGTGCATACCATCGTTCGGTGGATGTATGAAGTATGCCAACCCGCCCCATCATAAAACCGGGGCTCCCCAACCCAAAAAGCACTCCCAGAGTCCTTCCCGAAGAACCCGTACCTCGCAGAACCTACGAGCGTCCACCAGTACCGGGTCCCCAGTGTTATAACTGTGGGGAATGGGGACACATTGCCCGTATGTGTCCCAGGAAACAAGACACTAGTGAACCCATGGAGGTTGGAGTTACCCGATGACGGGTGCTGTGTACAGGCCAGGGCAACCCCAAATTTAAACAGTCCTTAAATGTCAATGGTCGAATGGTTTACGCCCTTATAGATTCCGGATGCAGTCAATCCGTGATAAGGAAGGATCTCCTAGCCCTAGCAGACCAGGAAGACGACCATTGGGTGACTATTTGCTGCATTCATGGGGATAAGGAGAGATACCCCTTACAGACCCTGACAGTAGAGTGGAGGAACTACAGGGACAGCCTTTCTATGGGTATAATCTCAGATCTGATAGAGGAATGTATTATTGGGACGGACTACGAACATTTTCAGGAGATCCTGGATCACGTTCGACAACCAACCCTGACCCAGGACTGGTGGAAGGGTGCCACTTTTTTGGACAGCGACCTAGAGCCCCCCTCTACCCGTAGGAAACTGTCACGTAGGGAGAAACGTGTTGAAAAAGCAACCCACCGAGAGAAAGAGGCACATAGCACACCCTCAGGTCTGAATGCCGAGACACATGAAGTGCCTGTCGGGTTTCCCCAAAGACAAAGGGAAGATCCTTCTCTCGCTCAAGCTTGGAAGTCGGCCAAAGCAGAAGAAACCGAAGAGGTGGGTCCCTACTTTTTAATTAGAAAAAACCTCTTATATCGCATAACCACTAATCGCTCCGGGGACCGTAAGCAACAGTTGTTAGTGCCCGAACACTATAGAGAACATGTTTTAACCCTAGCCCACTGTCAACCCGGAGGAGGTCATTTCGGAAGGGAAAAAACAGAAGAGTATCTCCTCCGGCGGTTTTATTGGCCGGGGGTTTTTGCCCACATGCGAAAATTTTGCTCCCAATGTTCCAGGTGCCAACTTACCGAACCCGGTAGACCTAGAAAAGCGCCTCTCATGCCATTACCCATCATAGACGTTCCGTTTAGTAGGATGGGAATGGACTTGATAGGTCCCATAGTTCCCTCCACGAAAGGACACACATATATCCTAGTCATGGTAGATTATGCCACCCGATACCCAGAGGCCATTCCATTAAGAAGTATGACAACCAAAACAGTAGCCCAAGCAATGATTAATGTATTTTCTCGAGTAGGATTTCCACATGAAATACTCACTGATCAGGGAACTCCTTTCATGTCTACCCTCATGAAGCAGGTGTGCAAAACGTTAGGCATTTCCCAAATTCGCTCCTCGGTGTACCATCCACAGACCGATGGACTGGTAGAACGGTACAACCGTACCATAAAAACCCTGCTAAGAAAAGTAGTAGAGGAGTCAGGTAAAAACTGGGATCAAAAGTTGCCCTTGGTATTGTATGCTATACGTACCCATGAACAGGCATCTACAGGACACAGTCCTTTTGAACTCGTATTCGGAAGACAGCCCCGATCCCTGCTGGACATGGCCATAGAAGCGTGGGAAGAGGAGGCGGAGGAAGGGGGGAAACCCTTGTTAGAATATGCCCACGACTTACGGTCTGAGTTACAAGGGTTATGGGATACAGTCCGAGTAAATATGGAACATGCCCAACAAAACCAAAAACAATATTACGATCGAGGGAGTAAATTAAGAGTTCTATTACCAGGAGATCAGGTACTTATAATGCGCCCCACGTCTGAACACAAATTGGTAGCAAAATGGCAGGGTCCACATAAAGTACTACGAGCCGTTTCCCCGGTCACTTACCTAATTGAAATCTCGACCACGCCGCAGAAAACCCAGATTTATCACATAAATCTATTAAAAAAATGGGAAGAACCCGAGGGCTCTAACTCGACCGAAGCCGTGGGCCGGTTCCTATGTCCCAATGGGAGGGTTCAAATTTAATTTTGCCCGACCGAGACCACTATTGGGGAGAATCTACCCACAGTGAACTCCTCGTTAACAAAATTAGAGAGGGAACAGGTATTCAATCTACTGGAACATTTCAGATCGTTTTTTCCCATAGTGCCAGGCAAAACCTCTTTGATCGCCCATAAAATACGGACTGCACCAGGTACAATTGTCCGGTTACGACCATATCGTATACCAGAGGCCAGGAAACAGATTATGGAGGACGAGGTCCAAAAGATGCTAGAGTTAGGAGTAATAGAGCCTTCTACTAGTCCCTGGTGCTCCCCAGTTGTCCTCGTACCAAAACCTGATGGCACTATTAGGTTCTGCATCGACTTCAGGAAACTCAACGAACATTCCATGTTCGATACTTATCCGATTCCCAGGGTGGATGATGTATTAGAAAAACTAGGAAAAGCAAAATACATGTCCACCCTAGATTTAACTAAAGGATATTGGCAGATTCCACTAGCCGCAGAAGATAAAGAGAAAACGGCCTTTGCCACGCAGTCAGGCCTGTACCACTTCACAGTGTTGCCGTTCGGACTGCATGGAGCCCCAGCAACATTTCAACGGTTAATGGACAGCCTCCTAAACCCCTTTCGACATTTTTCAGCTGCTTACTTAGACGACGTAGTTATTTTCAGTGAAACATGGAATGATCATCTACTACATTTGCAGCAGATATTCCATACTCTGAGACAGGCAGGGTTAACTGCCAATCCAAAAAAAAGCGTTATCGGTCAACCTGACATATTGTACTTAGGATACAAAATCAGTCAGGGGAACCTCCAGCCACAATCTAAAAAGATAGAAGCTATTCTCAATGCACCTAACCCTGCAACGAAGAAAGATTTGCGCTCCTTCCTAGGGTTGGTCGGCTACTATCGAAGATTCATTCCCAATTATTCCACCCTAGCCGCCCCCCTTACAGATCTTCTGGCTAAATCTCGTCCTAATCAATTAGCCCCTTTTTCGGATCAACAGGAGACTAGTTTTGAACAGTTAAAAGCCTTTCTGACTAGAGAGCCCATCCTACGGTGCCCCGATTTCTCGAAACCATTCCACCTCTATACAGACGCCTCTGATGTCGGGCTAGGAGGGGTACTGACCCAGCCCGATGGGGACGGTAGGGATCACCCGATAGTGTATATTAGCAGGAAACTGTTTCCTCGGGAACGCCATTACCCCACGATTGAAAAGGAATGTTTGGCCATCAAATGGGCTGTAGACACCTTGCAGTATTACCTTTTAGGTCGCCCTTTTATTCTCTATACAGATCATGCTCCCCTCACTTGGTTGTCGGCTCATAAAGATACGAATTCACGGATCTTGAGGTGGTTCCTTGAACTCCAACCCTTTTCGTTTCAGGTCCGTCACATCCCTGGTCCCCAACAGGCCCCGGCTGATTATCTCTCCAGATACCCAGACTCTACCTCGGTCCTCGTCAGGACCGTTCTTGGGAAGGGGTGTGTAGCCGGGCGTCCCCGGCAGCCGCGGCTCGGCATGACGCATCGGAGCAGGCCGATGCGTCATGTCCGCGTCTCCCCGTTGCCGGGGCAACGCGATCCGACCGAGGCAGGGGGCAGGCCGTTGCCCGAGAAACCGGATGGGTTTCCCGGCACGGCAGAAACAAAAGGGAGGACGGCACCGGCAGTGAGAGGAAGGAGGAGAGACAGGAGACCGAGGAGCAGGAGAGGAGGAAGGAGGAGAGACAGGAGACCGAGGAGCAGGAGAGGAGGAAGGAGGAGAGACAGGAGACCGAGGAGCAGGAGAGGAGAACGGAGGAGGAGAGACAGGAGACCGAGGAGCAGGAGAGGAGAGCCCAGGAGAAGGAGAAGGAGCAGGAAAGGAGAGCCCAGGAGAGGAGACCGGAGGCGCAGGAGAGGAGAGCCCAGGAGAGGAGACCGGAGGAGCAGGAGAGGAGAGCCCAGGAGAGGGAGACCAAACAAAAGACGGCAGGAGAAGAGACCACAGCAGAGGAACGCCACAACGCCAGCCACGACCCAGGAGGGTCGTGGCTCACCAAGGTACGGTCCTTGTGGACCAAAACAAAGGCCACTTCAGACTAAGGGAGGGGGAAGGGAATATAGAAGTGAAAAGGGAGGGAACCGAAAGGGGCACTATAACGAGCACATATGGGCACCCCACAAAATCTATCATAAGAGAGTGAGAGCACTTATCCCCCCCCCCCCCCCCAACTCCTCACAGACACCCCTCCTTATCGTTCCTACCCATACCCAGACAAGACTACAGTGAAGAGTGAAATAATCCTTTTGGTAAAACCCCATACTTACCCGGGTGTTGTTTTCCTTTTGTTTTCCGGTACCCGGGAATCCACCTGAGGGAATCCGCCAGACGTTCTCCCGGGAAACATTGAAACTAAATCAACACTACAGGAACTGAACCGCAACACCGAAACCCCTAAGGAAACCCCGCCCTCTGGATTACATACTTCTAGTTTTTGTCTTTATTCCACCTTAATCTTAGAATAAATTCCACCACAAACTAAAACGCATATCTTGTCGTCATTTGTATATTGTTCGATCTGTCACAGTAACAGTCTGTTCAAGAACAAATGTCATGAATGTTTATACAGTTAGGACTGTGCACTTGGTTCATTATGATTATTAAACTAGAGCAAGCGGTGGAAGCCATAATAACCCATATGCAATGTTGCCAGGTACCAGAGTCACAGTTTTGAAGTCTCTATACTGCCACTGCCTAGCATAACCTAGTACTACTGTGTGACCTAAGTTTTTTAATGTGCTACATGACTTGGAAATACTACTTGTAACATGGTTGTCATTTCCCACACATAATCAGCCGGTTCTCTGAAGTAACCAAGCCCTAGCACCCAGTCTCTTCCTAACTGTACGGCTTGAATTAAGTATCAGTTAGCATCTTGCCTTGTCCTGATCAATATTTCTTCCCTCCTGATGATCAGGTGCATGTACGCCTTTCTTTCTATGTGTGTGGAGCATGTTTGCTAACTTGCTGAGCCCTGGCAGTAATATTACGATGTAGATCTTAAAATGTAGCTAACAGATGAGGGGTATGACCAAAAGTGGCACGTTTCCATGAATGATAATACACTTCATAGCCCCTTACAACCTCTAGTAACTGTAGCAGACACTTTCCAATGCATGAATCTAAGATTGCCTCCACCTTAAATTCAGGAGAGCCATCCAGTATGACAGGTGGCAGTAGTACCGGAGGAACTTCTAGTGCAGATTTCAAATGAGGTGCATGGAGTACATCACATATTTTCTATCCCCTAGCAGATAAAATTGCAATGGTATTACCCCACCTTCGTCTTGATTGACAAAGACCCCACAAATAGGGGGTGCGGGTTGCGGCTACATTTAGGATGGGGCATAGATATAAAAGGGTAGATAACCATGCTTAGTAACCTGAGGTAATAATATGTAAAGTGCCTGTGTGTAGGAGGCTGGACTGGCTTGTAGTGAGTACCTAGGGGTACTTGCACCTTGCACCAGGCCCAGTTATCCCTTATTAGTGTATAATTTCAGCTCAATCCTGTCTGCCAGAGTCCCAGTAGGGGGTGTGGCAGTCCTTTGTGTGAGGGCAGGCCCTCCACCCTCCCAGCCCAGGAAGACCCATTCAAAATGCAGATGTATGCAAGTGAGGCTGAGTACCCTGTGTTTGGGGTGTGTCTGAGTGAATGCACAAGGAGCTGTCAACTAAACCTAGCCAGACGTGGATTGAAGGGCACAACAAGATTTTAGTGCAAAGAAATGCTCACTTTCTAAAAGTGGCATTTCTAGAATAGTAATATTAAATCCGACTTCACCAGTCAGCAGGATTTTGTATTACCATTCTGGCCATACTAAATATGACCGTCCTGCTCCTTTCAGATCAGCAGCTGCCACTTCAACAGTGTATGAGGGCAGCCCCAATGTTAGCCTATGAAAGGAGCAGGCCTCACAGTAGTGTAAAAACGAATTTAGGAGTTTCACACTACCAGGACATATAACTACACAGGTACATGTCCTGCCTTTTACCTACACCGCACCCTGCTCTAGGGGTTACCTAGGGCACACATTAGGGATGACTTATATGTAGTAAAAGGGGCGTTCTAGGCTTGGCAAGTACTTTTAAATGCCAAGTCGAAGTGGCAGTGAAACTGCACACACAGGCCTTGCAATGGCAGGCCTGAGACAGGGTTAAGGGGCTATTGAGGTGGGTGGCACAACCAGTGCTGCAGGCCCACTAGTAGCATTTAATCTACCTGCCCTAGGCACATGTAGTGCACTCTACCAGGGACTTACAAGTAAATTAAATAGTCAATCATGGATAAACCAATCAGTAGTACAATTTACCCAGAGAGCATATGCACTTTAGCACTGGTTAGCAGTGGTAAAGTGCCCAGAGGTCAAAAGCCAACAACAACAGGTCAGAAAAAATAGGAGGAAGGAGGCAAAAAGTTTGGGGATGTCCCTGTCAAAAAGCCAGGTCCAACATGACCCCCTACCAGCCTAAAGCCAGGGGAGAACAATCACTATCCTGATGTAGTTCCCTGTTTGAGGCGACAGAACAAGGACCCAGGCCCACAACAGCAGGGGCATGCTCCAGTTCTTCACCTTCCTGACTCCAATTGGATCACTCTGTCCATACTCTCAGGGCCCACTAAGCCAACCCATGGGGAACCTTTCTCCTTACCTGCGGATCCCATCTGTGCAGCACCTAACCTTACTTTGCTCACAGATGTATCCCAGGAGCAGGATAGTACCACCATGACCAACACAGTGGTGTTGCCCACTCTACCCCTGGGGTGTGACACTTGTCCCCTCCCCAGGGATAACTCTGTCCACCCGGACAGCAAGCCACAGTGATTACTGACAGCTGCCAGGGATGAGAGCCAGGCCCCAGGCCTCTCAAAGCTCTCCAACCACTGTGGCTGTGGAGAGTGGGGGGCGGTAGCCCCAGGTGCTGGGCACCCTTTAACCACTCTCCCTTCCACCAGGTCAGGGATGACAGCCTGAACCTGGTCCTCCCCTCTGGGGCTTTGTACCCTCCCTCCTGGAGCGGTACCCCCAGAGTCCAACATGGTCAGGGTGCTTACAGAAGTCACCCTGTACCATTCCTCCACCAGTGCAGGGCTGTTAACCTGCAACTGGCCCTCCAACCTGGGGCCTGTACCTTCAGGTTGGACTAGGGCCCGGGGTGAGGCTTTCCTCCCCCTGCCCTCCCTTCTGGGGTCCAGCACCCTCCAACTAGGAGTGGCCTCCTCAGAAGACAACATGGTAGGGGCACTGTTATCAGTAGCCCCTCCCTCCAGGTCCGGGGGGACACCCTGAACCTGGTCTTCCAGCCCAGGGTCTGTACCCTCAGACTGGATCACTGCCTGGCAAACCAGGACTTCCTGGGAGGCACACCTACACCCCACCAGGTCAGAGTTTAACCTCTGCACCTGCCCATTCAACTCAGAGTCACCACCCTGAAGTTGAACAATTGCCTGGCACGCCAGGACTTCCTGGAGGGCACACTGACCCTCCACCAGGTCAGAGTTTAACCTCTGCACCTGACCATTCAACTCAGAGTCACCACCCTGAAGTTGAACAATTGCCTGGCACGCCAGGACTTCCTGGAGGGCACACTGACCCTCCACCAGGTCAGAGTTTAACCTCTGAACTTGGCCATTCAACTCAGAGTCATCACCCTGAAGTTGAACAATTGCCTGGCACACCAGGACTTCCTGGAGGGCACACTGACCCTCCACCAGGTCAGAGTTTAACCTCTGAACTGGGCCATTCAACTCAGAGTCACCACCCTGAAGTTGAACAATTGCCTGGCGCACCAGGACTTTCTGGGAGGCACACCTACCTCCCACCAGGTCAGAGTTTAACCTCTGAGCCTGGTTCCCCAACCCAGGGTCACCACCCTGAGGTTGGGCAATTGCCTGGCACGCCAGGACTTTCTGGGGGGCACACCTACCCCCCACCAGGTCAGAGTTTAACCTCTGAACCTGGTCATCCAACCCAGAGTCAACACCCTGAGGTTGGACAATTGCCTGGCACAGCAGGGCTTCTTGGGAGGCACACCTACCTCCCACCAGGTCAGAGTTTAACCTCTGAACCTGGGTATCCAACCCAGAGTCACCACCCTGAGGTTGAACAATTGCCTGGCACGTCAGGACTTTCTGGGGGGCACACCTACCCCCCACCAGGTCAGAGTTTAACCTCTGAACCCGGTTATCCAACCCAGAGTCAGCACTCTGAGATTGAACAATTGCCTGGCACGCCAGGACTTTCTGGGGGGCACACCTCCCCCCCACCAGGTCAGAGTTTAACCTCTGAACCCGGTTATCCAACCCAGAGTCAGCACTCTGAGGTTGGACCACTGCCTGGTACACCAGGACTTTCTGGGGGGCACACCTACCCCCCAACAGGTCAGAGCTTATCCCCTGATCCTGGTTAGCCAACCCAGAGTCACCACCCTGAGGTTGAACCATTGCCTGGCAGGCCAGGACTTCCAAGGAGGCACACCTACCTCCCACCAGGTCAGAGTTTAACCTCTGAGCCTGGTTCCCCAACCCAGGGTCACCACCCTGAGGTTGGGCAATTGCCTGGCACGCCAGGACTTTCTGGGGGGCACACCTACCCCCCACCAGGTCAGAGTTTAACCTCTGAACCTGGTCATCCAATCCAGAGTCAACACCCTGAGGTTGGACAATTGCCTGGCACAGCAGGACTTCTTGGGAGGCACATCTACCTCCCACCAGGTCAGAGTTTAACCTCTGAACCTGGGTATCCAACCCAGAGTCACCACCCTGAGGTTGAATCTTTGCCTGGCATGCCAGGACTTCCTGGGGGGCACTCTCACCCCCCACAAGGGACACACCGTCCCCAAGGGCCACACAAGAGTCTGGTTGGCGCAGGTCTCCCGACCTCTTCCCATCCGGCAGAGTCTGGGTTTCCCCCAAACCAGAAACGGTTTCACCTGGGTCATTCCTGGGGGGCTCTGCTCTCAGAGCTGTCCCCTGACTCTCAAGGTCCTCCACTGGGGTCTGCAACCCCCTCTCAACCCTATGTCTGGACTTCTGCACCCCCTCACTAGGAGGGGTACTGCCAGACACCAGAACTGTTGGGATGCTGGCTACAGTCACCCCCCCAAGTTCTTCTGACACTGCGGGGCTTCCCTCAAAAGGTGGCCCTACGGTACAGGCTAGGCTTCCCTCCTGGTGTTCCCTCATGGAACCCTCTAGGACCTGGGACCTACCTGGGACACTACAATCTTCTCCCACCACACTCGGTTGGGAACCACCTAGACCACTCCCTTCAGGAGCACCCCCAAATGCCTCTTCAGACTCTCTGGTACTCACCCAGAAGTCTGCCTCCATTGTAAGTTCCCTGGGGTCAGAGAACTCACACTCCACCTGGTGTTGGCGTAGCTCTGGAAAATAAGGACCAGCCATATGCTCTCCAGCAATTACATCACTCTGCCCTTCACATGTATTAACCACAGTACCCTTCACCCAACCACCCAGTAACTCAACCTTGGAAAAGCACTCTACTTCACCCTCCTGAGACTGGTGAGACAGTATCTGTCTGTCCCTGACACTCAACCCAAACTCTTCTGGGATGTCTCTACACTCTATATCCAGGACGTCCACCAGGGGGGAACCCTTTTCTCTGTCACTCTCTGCTAGAGTCAGTAAAGTGTCCCTCCCCCCAGTAGGAATATGACTCCCTGTGCCAGTTCCCCAATCCTTCTCAGGGACCCTGTGCATAACGGGAACTACCTCATACCCTTGAACTGCCTGGGGTGTGTCAACTCCCTTCTTCAAGTTGGGCACCACATCTCTGGGCTTGTGCCCTTCTTCAGCAGTACTAGATGCAAGATTTTTGCTGCCACCATCTGAACTGGACTCAGCCCTTCCGGCCTCCAGTTTCAGCTCTTTACAGCTCAGCTCTTGAGCTGCAATCTTTTCTTCTTCCAGGGCTAAGAGTCTTTTTGCCTCAACCTCTGCAAGATACTCCTCTAATTGTTGCTCCTGTCGCCTTTGACTTCGGAGCCATTCATCTATTTCTGGGTCACTGTCCAACTCTGAGTAGTCTTCCTCCTCATCTGAGTAGTCTTCCTCCTCATGTGCGTAGTCCTCCTCCTCATCTGAGGGGTACTTAGTCATTTGGTTTCTTGCTGCCTCTCTCTCTGCCCATCTTTCCTCCCCCCAGACTATGTAGTGATGGAGCATCTCCGCTTTAGTAGATCTCCTTGCTACAGGAAGGCCCCATTGTCTGCAAAGCTTCCTTAGGTCAGCCTTAGTGAGGTGGTCAGTACGAACAAAGAATGAGTAGGTACACAATCCCATTTTGATAAGATCTTATCAGCAAAAACCAAAATCCAAAGTCCAAAATATCAATAGTATATCCAGGAGGACATCAGAGAACCAAGAGCCAAAAAAGATGAAAAATCAAGTTGACCTTCAACTGTGGGTAGGTAGTGAAATACTTAGCTACTGTATGTCACTGCACAAACACAAGTCCTATCCTCACCGCTGATCACCAATGTTAGAAATGGGGTTTTTGGTTGGCAGTTAGGTTGCCCTCTGTCCAAGCAAGAACCCTCACTCTAGTCAGGGTAAGTCACACACAATCCAAAATCAGCCTGTGCTCACCCTCCGGTAGCTTGGCACGAGCAGTCAGGCTTAACTTAGAAGGCAATGTGTAAAGCATTTGTGCAATAAATCATACAACACCATAGCATAACACCACAAAAATACACCACACAGTATTTAGAAAAATATATAATATTTATCTGGGTATCTTCAGGTCAAAACGATCAAAGTTGCAATATGAATTTGTAAAGATATCACTGAAAAGTGATATAAAGTGTCTTAAGTCTTTAGAAAGTAAACAGAGTCTCTTTCAAACACAAAGTACCTGGTTTCTGGTGGAAAATCTCCTCAGAGGGCCACAAAGGAAGAGGTGCGTGGAAAAAGGGTGTGTGCGTCGATTTCTCCCCAGCACACACGGACTTGCGTCGTTATTTTCCACGCGGGGTAGTCGGGCGTCGTTTTCTGGCGCGCGGACAGTCTCTTTCTGTGGGTCGCGGGGATTACCAGATGTCCCGGGTCTGTGCGTGGATTTTCCTGCTTGTTTTCCGGCTGCGCGTCGTTCTGCGGGGCTGCGCGTCGAAGTTTCGATCTCACGGCAGGCGTCGTGTCGATTTCTCCTGCGGAGTCGGGCGGCGTTGTCCTTGCGAGGCCGTGCGTCAAAGTTTTGATCTCACGGCAGGCGTCGCGTCGATTTCTCCTGCGGAGTCGGGCGGCGTTGTCCTTGCGAGGCCGTGCGTCAAAGTTTTGATCTCACGGCAGGCGTCGCGTCGATTTCTCCCAGGAAGTCGGGCGGCGTTGTCCTTGCGAGGCCGTGCGTCAAAGTTTCGGTCGTCCCGAAGGCGTCGCGTTGATCAGCGTCGGTGTGCGGCGTTTTTCTTGCCGCGGAACAAGCTGTGCGTCGAAAAGTTCGGCGCACGGAGCGTCCAAGAGGAAGAGTGAAGTCTTTTTTGTCCTCAGACTTCAGGGAACAGGAGGCAAGCTCTATCCAAGCCCTTGGAGAGCACTTTTACAGCCAGGCAAGAGTTCAGCAAGGCAGCAGGCCAACAGCAAGGCAGCAGTCCTTTGTAGAAAAGCAGACAGGTGAGTCCTTTGAGCAGCCAGGCAGTTCTTCTTGGCAGGATGTAGTTTCTGGTTCAGGTTTCTTCTCCAGCAAGTGTCTGATGAGGTAGGGCAGAGGCCCTGTTTTATACTAAGTTGTGCCTTTGAAGTGGGGGTGACTTCAAAGAGTCTCTAAGAAATGCACCAAGTTCCCTTTCAGCTCAATCCTGTCTGCCAGAGTCCCAGTAGGGGGTGTGGCAGTCCTTTGTGTGAGGGCAGGCCCTCCACCCTTCCAGCCCAGGAAGACCCATTCAAAATGCAGATGTATGCAAGTGAGGCTGAGTACCCTGTGTTTGGGGTGTGTCTGAGTGAATGCACAAGGAGCTGTCAACTAAACCTAGCCAGACGTGGATTGAAGGGCACAACAAGATTTTAGTGCAAAGAAATGCTCACTTTCTAAAAGTGGCATTTCTAGAATAGTAATATTAAATCCGACTTCACCAGTCAGCAGGATTTTGTATTACCATTCTGGCCATACTAAATATGACCATCCTGCTCCTTTCAGATCAGCAGCTGCCACTTCAACAGTGTATGAGGGCAGCCCCAATGTTAGCCTATGAAAGGAGCAGGCCTCACAGTAGTGTAAAAACGAATTTAGGAGTTTCACACTACCAGGACATATAACTACACAGGTACATGTCCTGCCTTTTACCTACACCGCACCCTGCTCTAGGGGTTACCTAGGGCACACATTAGGGATGACTTATATGTAGTAAAAGGGGAGTTCTAGGCTTGGCAAGTACTTTTAAATGCCAAGTCGAAGTGGCAGTGAAACTGCACACACAGGCCTTGCAATGGCAGGCCTGAGACAGGGTTAAGGGGCTATTGAGGTGGGTGGCACAACCAGTGCTGCAGGCCCACTAGTAGCATTTAATCTACCTGCCCTAGGCACATGTAGTGCACTCTACCAGGGACTTACAAGTAAATTAAATAGTCAATCATGGATAAACCAATCAGTAGTACAATTTACCCAGAGAGCATATGCACTTTAGCACTGGTTAGCAGTGGTAAAGTGCCCAGAGGTCAAAAGCCAACAACAACAGGTCAGAAAAAATAGGAGGAAGGAGGCAAAAAGTTTGGGGATGTCCCTGTCAAAAAGCCAGGTCCAACAACAGGTAACACATTCAGGCACACTTATGAGCACTGGGGCCCTGGCTGGCAGGGTCCCAGTGACACATACAACTAAAACAACATATATACAGTGAACAATGGGGGTAACATGCCAGGCAAGATGGTACTTTCCTACACAACCCCCCCCAAACGAAGGACAATAAGACTAGCCATGACCTGATGAGTCTTCATTGTCTAAGTGGAAATATCTGGAGAGTCCATCTGCATTGGAGTGGCTACTCCCAGGTCTATGTTCCACTGTATAGTCCATTCCCTGTAGGGATATGGACCACCTCAACAATTTAGGATTTTCACCTTTCATTTGTTTTAGCCAAAGTAGAGGTTTGTGGTCTGTCTGAACAATGAATTGAGTGCCAAACAGGTATGGCCTCAACTTCTTCAGTGCCCAGACCACAGCAAAGGCTTCCCTCTCAATGGCAGACCAACGCTTTTCTCTAGGGGTCAACCTTCTACTAATAAAAGCAACAGGTTGAGCCTGGCCTTCAGAATTAAGTTGTGATAGGACTGCCCCTACTCCTAATTCGGATGCATCAGTTTGGACATAGAATTTTTTAGAGTAACAAGGGCTTTTCAGGACAGGTGCAGAGCACATGGCCTGCTTCAGCTCCTCAAAAGCTTTCTGACAGTTTGCTGTCCATAATACCTTTTTAGGCATCTTTTTGGATGTGAGGTCATTAAGAGGGGCTGCAATGGAGCCATAGTTCTTAATGAACCTCCTGTAATACCCAGTGAGACCTAGGAAGGCTCTCACCTGAGTCTGAGTAGTAGGGGGAACCCAATCTATAATAGTTTGGATTTTCCCCTGAAGTGGTGCAATCTGTTCCCCACCAACAAGGTGTCCCAGATAAACCACCTTCCCCTGCCCTATCTGGCACTTTGAAGCCTTGATAGTGAGGCCTGCCTTTTGCAGGGCCTCTAAAACTTTCCATAGGTGGACCAGGTGATCATCCCAACTGGAGCTAAAGACAGCTATATCGTCCAGATATGCTGCACTAAAAGCTTCCAGCCCTTGCAGGACTGTGTTCACCAACCTCTGAAAAGTGGCAGGTGCATTTTTCAATCCAAAAGGCATTACTGTGAATTGGTAATGGCCTCCAATGGTTGAAAATGCAGTTTTAGGTTTAGCATCTTCTGATAATTTGATCTGCCAATACCCTGCAGTCAAATCAAAAGTGCTTAGATACTTGGCAGATGCCAGTGTATCTATGAGCTCATCTGCCCTGGGTATAGGGTGAGCATCAGTTTTGGTTACCTGGTTGAGACCTCTGTAGTCAACACAAAACCGCATTTCTTTCTTTCCATCCTTGGAATGAGGTTTTGGTACAAGTACCACAGGAGAAGCCCATGGACTTTCAGAGTGCTCAACCACTCCTAGTTCTAACATTTTCTGCACCTCTTGCTTTATGCAGTCCCTGACATGGTCAGGCTGCCTATAGATCTTACTTTTGACAGGCAAGATGTCTCCAGTATCTATAGTGTGCTCACACCAAGAAGTGGTACCTGGCACAGTAGAGAAGAGTTCAGAAAACTGACCCCGGAGATTTATGCAATGATCTTTCTGCTCAGCAGTAAGACAATCAGCCAAAACTACACCTTCCACAAGAGCATCTTGTTCTGTGGAAGAGAAGAGATCAGGTAGAGGATCACTGTCTTCTTCCTGTCCCTCATCAGTTGCCATGAGCAGGGTGAGATCAGCCCTGTCATAGTAGGGTTTCAGGCGATTGACATGGAGCACCCAAAGGGGACTCCTGGCAGTGCCTAAGTCAACTAAGTAGGTGACTTCACCCTTCTTTTCAACAATTATGTGGGGTCCACTCCATTTATCTTGGAGTGCTCTTGGGGCCACAGGCTCCAAGACCCACACTTTCTGCCCTGGTTGGTACTGAACCAAAACAGCCTTCTGATCATGCCATTGCTTCTGGAGCTCTTGGCTGGCCTGAAGGTTTTTACTGGCCTTTTTCATATACTCAGCCATCCTTGATCTGAGGGCAAGTACATAATCCACAATATCTTGCTTTGGAGCTTTTAAAGGTTGTTCCCAACCCTCCTTGACAAGTGTTAGTGGACCCCTAACAGGGTGTCCAAAGAGGAGTTCAAAGGGGCTGAAGCCCACTCCTTTCTGGGGTACCTCCCTGTAGGCAAAAAGGAGACATGGTAAAAGGATATCCCATCTCCTGCGGAGTTTTTTAGGGAGTCCCATAATCATGCCTTCGAGAGTTTTGTTAAATCTCTCCACCAGTCCATTTGTTTGTGGATGATAGGGTGTAGTGAACTTGTAAGTCACACCACACTCTTTCCACATGGCCTTTAAGTAAGCAAACATGAAATTGCTTCCTCTGTCTGATACTACTTCCTTTGGGAAGCCCACCCTAGAAAATATTCCCAGGAGGGCCTTTGCCACTGCAGGTGCTGTAGTGGTCCTTAAAGGAATTGCTTCAGGATATCTTGTGGCATGGTCCACTACCACTAAGATAAACCTATTGCCTGAAGCAGTAGGAGGGTCAAGGGGGCCAACTATGTCAACCCCTACCCTTTCAAAGGGAACCCCAACCACAGGCAGTGGAATAAGGGGTGCCTTTGGGTTGCCACCTCTCTTGTCACTGGCTTGACAGGTTTCACAGGACTTACAAAATTATTTTGTGTCCTCAGACATTCTAGGCCAATGAAACAAGGGAACAAGCCTGTCCCAAGTTTTCATTTGTCCCAGATCCCAGCTAGGGGAATGTCGTGGGCTAGAGTTAGGAGGAACTTTCTGTACTCCTGAGGAATCACTAACCTCCTGGCAGTTCCAGGTTTAGGATCCCTTGCTTCAGTGTACAAGAGGTTGTCCTCCCAGTAAACTCTGTGAGAGTCACTGACATACCCATTAGCCTGTTTGACAGCTTGCTGTCTTAGACCCTCTAGTGTGGGACAGGTATGCTGTGCCACACTCAGCTCCTCCCTGGCAGGTCCCCCTTTACCCAAAAGCTCAGCAGTGTCTGCTTCCAGCTCCTCTGGTGTAGGTTCTGCACAGGGTGGAAATTCTTCTTCCTCAGAAGTAGAATCCACTGTAGAGGGAGGGATAGTAGGAAGTGCTTTACTTCTACTAGCCCTAGCTTTAGGGAGCACTTGGTCCATTGTTCCAGGATCCAAGTTTCCCTGTCCTTTTTGCTTTTTGGCCTGAGCCCTGGTTAAAGCAAAAATATGCCCTGGGATGCCCAGCATTGCTGCATGGGCCTCCAACTCCACATCTGACCAAGCTGATGTCTCCAAATCATTTCATAGTAGACCGTCTACAGGTAAATCTGTGGCTACCACAACTTTCTTTGGACCAGTAACCCCCCCCCCAGTTGAAATTTACAACAGCCATGGGGTGGCTAAGTGTGTTGTTGTGAGCATCGGTTACTTGGTACTGGTGACCAAGTAGGTGTTGTTCAGGGTGGACCAGTTTCTCTATCACCATTGTGACACTGGCACCTGTGTCCCTGTAGGCCTGAACCTCAACACCATTTATTAGGGGTAGTTGCTTGTACTTATCCATGTTAAGGGGACAAGCAACCAAGGTGGCTAAATCAATAGCCCCCTCAGAGACTAACACAGCCTCTGTGGTCTCCCTAATCAGACCAACCCCAACTAAGTTACCAAAAGTGAGCCCAGCTACTCCCTTGGATTGGTTATTAGTAGGTTTGCTCCCACCACCACTGCTATTAGTAGGGACACTAGGTGTAGCAGTAGGGGTTGTAGTGGTAGGAGGCTTGGTGCTTTTCTTTGGACAACTGGGATCTGTTGTCCAATGGCCTTTTATTTTACATAAATAGCACCATGGTTTCTTTTCTTTGTTTTGATTAGAAGAGGATTTGGGCCCACCACCCCCACCAGAGTGTTTTTGTGGGCCTGATTAAGACTAATTTTTAGATTTGTCCCCACCCTTGTCAGAAGACTTACCATCCTTCTTCTTGTTGCCATCTTTGTCACCCCCTGTATGAACTTTTCTGTTCACCCGCGTTCTGACCCATTTGTCTGCCTTCTTTCCCAATTCTTGGGGAGAGGTCAGATCAGAGTCCACCAAGTACTGGTGCAACAAATCAGACACACAATTATTAAGAATATGCTCTCTCAGGATCAAGTTATACAGGCTGTCATAATCAGTAACTTTGCTGCCATGTAACCACCCCTCCAAGGCCTTCACTGAATGGTCAATGAAATCAACCCAGTCTTGTGAAGAATCCTTTTTGGTCTCTCTGAACTTTATCCTGTATTGTTCAGTGGTTAAGCCATAACCATCCAGGAGTGCATTCTTAAGAACTTTGTAATCATTGGCTTCACTTTCTTTCACAGTAAGGAGCCTATCCCTACCTTTTCCACTAAATGATAGCCATAGGATAGCAGCCCACTGCCTTTGAGGGACATCCTGTACAGCACAGGCCCTCTCAAGTGCAGCAAACCACTTGTTAATGTCATCCCCCTCCTTATAAGGGGGAACTATCTTGTGCAGATTCCTGGAATCATGCTCTTTTGCAGGATGACTATGGGAAATACTGCTGCTGCCACCATGGGTTTCTAAACCCAACTTCTGTCTCTCCTTCTCTACTTCTAAGGTCTGTCTATCCAAATCCAGCTGTTGCTTCTTGAGCTTCAGTCTGGTTTGTTCCACTCTCAATCTATTGAGCTCCCTTTCTAACAATCTGTCATCAGGGTGGGAGGGAGGGACATGCCTTGAAACAGAAGTATGGTGAGAATGGACAGAAGGAGACCTGTCCCTTACAGAAGGCACCCTAACAGCTTGGTTAACAGAAACATCACTTCTACTGTGGTGAGAATGAATGCTCTTGCTATGATGTGAGACAACACTATCTGTATGGTGTGACTCTACATCAGTACCAACTATGCTAGACTGTCTAGTAATGGGCAGGCTCTGAATTTTCTTTCCTGAATCTTTTCCTAGGGGGGTCCCTGGATCAGATTTGGGAACCATTAGCTGCTTTTTCAACAGATTGGGCCCTTTTGGCCTTATCTTGTTCTCTAAGCATGTTAAGCAATAATTCCAAGGAAGGATTCTTCCCTACACTCAAACCTCTTTCTACACAGAGACCCCTTGCTCCTTTCCAGCTAAGGTGGTCATATGTAAGTTTGGACAGATCAACATTTTGGCCTGTGCCAGACATTTTAGAAAGAGTTTAAGTGACAGAAAAAGTGAGAAAAACTTTTTAGAGCTTTTAGAAAGACAGAAAAAAACTTTTTAAACTTTTAAGAACTTTTAGAAAGTTTAGAGGTATGTTTCAGCACTTAGAAAAGAGTGAAAAGAGGAAATGCAAAACTTTTTGGTTAGGTGTACATACACTGAACTTGTTTTGTATATTTTTCTCTTATGAAAAGTACAATGACAAAAGTGGTAAGTAGTCTAAAAGCACTTATCCCACCGCTGCACAACCAATGTAGGAGGCTGGACTGGCTTGTAGTGAGTACCTAGGGGTACTTGCACCTTGCACCAGGCCCAGTTATCCCTTATTAGTGTATAGGGTGTCTAGCAGCATAGGCTGATAGATAATGGTAGCTTAGCAGAGCAGCTTAGGCTGAACTAGGAGACGAGTGAAGCTCCTACAGTACCACTAGTGTCATATGCACAATATCATAAGAAAACACAATACACAGATATACTAAAAATAAAGGCACTTTATTTTTATGACAATATGCCAAAAGTATCTCAGTGAGTACCCTCAGTATGAGGATAGCAAATATACACAAGACATATGTACACAATACCAAAATATGCAGTAATAGTATTAGAAAACAGTGCAAACAATGCATAGTTACAATAGGATGCAATGGAGACACATAGGGATAGGGGCAACACAAACCATATACTCCAAAAGTGGAATGCGAACCACGAATGGACCCCAAACCTATGTGACCTTGTAGGGGGTCGCTGGGACTATTAGAAAATAGTAAGGGTTAGAAAAATAGCCCACCCCAAGACCCTGAAAAGTGAGTGCAAAGTGCACTAAAGTTCCCTAAAGGACATAGAAGTCGTGATAGGGGAATTCTGCAGGAAAGACACAAACCAGCAATGCAACAACGATGGATTTCCAGTCGAGGGTACCTGTGGAACAAGGGGACCAAGTACAAAAGTCACAAGCAAGTCGGAGATGGGCAGATGCCCAGGAAATGCCAGCTGTGGGTGCAAAGATGCTGCTACTGGACAGTAGAAGCGTAGGTTTCTGCAAGAACGACAAGGGCTAGAGACTTCCCCTTTGGAGGACAAATCCCTCACGCCGTGGAGAGTCGTGCAGAAGTGTTTTCCCACCGAAAGACCGCCAACAAGCCTTGTTAGCTGCAAATTGTGCGGTTAGTGTTTTTGGATGCTGCTGTGGCCCAGGAGGGACCAGGATGTCGCCAATTGCGTCAGGGGACAGAGGGGGCGTAGAGCAATACAAGGAGCCCTCTCAGCAGCAGGCAGCACCCGCAGAAGTGCTTGAAACAGGCACTACAAGGATGCGTGAAACAGTGCTCACCCGAAGTTGCACAAAGGAGTCCCACGTCGCCGGAGAACAACTTAGGAGGTCGTGCAATGCAGGTTAGAGTGCCGTGGACCCAGGCTAGACTGTGCACAAAGGATTGCCGCCGGAAGTGCATGGAGGCCGGAGTAGCTGCAAAAGTCGCGGTTCCCAGCAATGCAGTCTGGCGTGGGGAGGCAAGGACTTACCTCCACCAAACTTGGACTGAAGAGTCACTGGACTGTGGGAGTCACTTGGACAGAGTTGCTGGATTCAAGGGACCTCGCTCGTCGTGCTGAGAGGAGACCCAGGGGACCGGTGATGCAGTTCTCTGGTGTCTGCGGTTGCAGGGGGACGATTCCGTCGACCCACGGGAGATTTCTTCGGAGCTTCTAGTGCAGAGAGGAGGCAGACTACCCCCACAGCATGCACCACCAGGAAAACAGTCGAGAAGGCGGCAGGATCAGCGTTACAGAGTTGAAGTAGTCGTCTTTGCTACTTTGTTGCAGTTTTGCAGGCTTCCAGCACGGTCAGCAGTCGATTCCTTGGCAGAAGGTGAAGAGAGAGATGCAGAGGAACTCGGATGAGCTCTTGCATTCGTTATCCAAGGAATCCCAAGAGACAGAGACCCTAAATAGCCAGAAAAGAGGGTTTGGCAACCTAGGAGAGAGGATAGGCTAGCAACACCTGAAGGAGCCTATCAGAAGGAGTCTCTGACGTCACCTGATGGCACTGGCCACTCAGAGCAGTCCAGTGTGCCAGCAGCACCTCTGTTTCCAAGATGGCAGAGGTCTGGAGCACACTGGAGGAGCTCTGGACACCTCCCAGGGGAGGTGCAGGTCAGGGGAGTGGTCACTCCCCTTTCCTTTGTCCAGTTTCGCGCCAGAGCAGGGCTAAGGGGTCCCTGAACCGGTGTAGACTGGCTTATGCAGAAATTGGCACCGTGTGTGCCCATGAAAGCATTTCCAGAGGCTGGGGGAGGCTACTCCTCCCCTGCCTTCACACCATTTTCCAAAGGGAGAGGGTGTAACACCCTCTCTCAGAGGAAGTCCTTTGTTCTGCCATCCTGGGCCAGGCCTGGCTGGACCCCAGGAGGGCAGAAGCCTGTCTGAGGGGTTGGCAGCAGCAGCAGCTGCAGTGAAACCCCGGGAAAGGCAGTTTGGCAACTATGCCAGGATGGTATAGAGGGGGCAATTCCATGATCATAGACATGTTACATGGCCATATTCGGAGTTACCATTGTGAAGCTACATATAGGTACTGACCTATATGTAGTGCACGCGTGTAATGGTGTCCCCGTACTCACAAAGTCCGGGGAATTGGCCCTGAACAATGTGGGGGCACCTTGGCTAGTGCCAGGGTGCCCACACACTAAGTAACTTAGCACCCAACCTTTACCAGGTAAAGGTTAGACATATAGGTGACTTATAAGCTACTTAAGTGCAGTGTAAAATGGCTGTAAAATAACGTGGACGTTATTTCACTCAGGCTGCAGTGGCAGGCCTGTGTAAGAATTGTCAGAGCTCCCTATGGGTGGCAAACGAAATGCTGCAGCCCATAGGGATCTCCTGGAACCCCAATACCCTGGGTACCTCAGTACCATATACTAGGGAATTATAAGGGTGTTCCAGTAAGCCAATATAAATTGGTAAAATTGGTCACTAGCCTGTTAGTGACAATTTGGAAAGAAATGAGAGAGCATAACCACTGAGGTTCTGATTAGCAGAGCCTCAGTGAGACCGTTAGTCATAACACAGGTAAGACATTCAGGCACACTTATGAGCACTGGGGCCCTGGCTGGCAGGGTCCCAGTGACACATACAACTAAAACAACATATATACAGTGAAAAATGGGGGTAACATGCCAGGCAAGATGGTACTTTCCTACACTGTGGTCAATTTTTTATTACAGAAGGGGCCACAGATGCTTGTGTGGCTCCTTCGAAAATACAGGTGCTAAGTGTGAGTCAATTATATTATATAGGTGTGTTTCCACATTTGAATGATGGTGTGGCCCCATGCATATAAGGGAAGCATTTTGCCCCTGTTCCTGTTGTATTTTAGACACCAAGGCAAAGAGGTCATCAGGCACCATAAGAGGTCATGCCCAGTCAGGGACCCTCCTCAGGGAGGGGGCAAAGGCGGTCCTGTGAACTCATTCACTACACCCTCCTGCAGGAGTATCTCTGTTCCCTTGAAAGTGTAGGCTGAATGCCACCTGCACTGTAAAAGACAGACCAGCTGCTTTAATCAGCAGGTCAATCTTTCGCTATTTCTCTATCCCCAAGGGAGCGCCAGTTCAAGAATGCCCAGTGAGTAGCCCACTAGTAGAAATAGGGTGCACTATAAGGGAGCCCCTGGTAGTTAAGAAGGAAATGATCTACGATGATGGTCAGCAAACCGCTAATAAGAGATTTTAGCTAGCACCAAATACTCCTTACTCTCTGCTTGCATCTTGGTTTCCTCTTGGTAGCAGCCCCAAACAAAAGGAACTGTAGATTCAGGAAAAACTTGCTGGCAAAATTCAGGAATGTTGAATTTGGCCCTCTTGGCAGAGTCACCCCCCAAACGTTTCGCCTTTATGCTTCCTGTTGCTGGATTTGTTTGTCAGGCTTTTGGACTATATGCACTTTACCATTGCTAGCCAAAGAACACCATGGCATACTAGGAATCAGAGCTACATAGTGAACAGGTGGGTCTTCAAGCCTTTCCTAAAGATCTTTTCCAAGGGAGCCCAGCAAAGGGAGGATGGCAGCGCATTTAATAGTTTAGCCATCAAAAAGGTTAAAGATCTCCCACCGCACCTAGCCTTGTGAACTCACAGGATGTGCAGAAACCTCTGGGAATTAGACCTGAGAGATCTCCCCTGATGATAGACCTTGAGTCTGGATCGCAAATACTGAGAGCCCTCATTCTCCATAGCTCTATAAGCGAAGACTAGAGCCTTGCATTTTTTGCAGCAGGTCTCAGGGGCCAGTGCAGCTGCTGGTGATTTGTGGACACCGGTTGACATAGCGGGACCTTAAGAATGAGGCCCATGCCGGCATTGTAAATAATCTGCAGCCGTTACAGAAAGTAGGCTGGTAAACCAGGTAAAGACTGTTGGAATAGACCAATTAGGACTAGGACTCAAAAAGCTCCAGAGACCTCTCCTTCAACTTTAAAGTTGACCAACACCCACTGGACCTGCCTGAGCTCTGCTGCTGTGCTCTGCTGGAGTGAGGATTGAGCCCCACAAGGTGTCCCTCAGGTCCTGGACCCCTGGTTGGAATCAGAGTGTACTCCTGCCAGCGCAACTGACAATTTCATCTGAACCAATGCATCTCAAACAAACCTAACACAGGACCTTTCATTGCATCACCTCTCAGCTCCTGATGGTTGGTGTCATTGGAACCCATGCAGCACAAAGCAACCTGACACAGGAGCTCACAGCTCCTGATCAGCAGCTTAATAGCACAATGCAACTCAGTGCAGGACCTCACATCACAGCATCTCACAGATCCTGACCAGAGGCTTCACCAGAATTGACACAGTGTGTGTCAGAACAACACAAGACCTCGCAACACCACAGGCACAAATGTTCAACTCTCAGTAGGCCAAACACGGTACTCTACTCGGCCTGCACTCCATCGGAGTAAACTGGAACTTGTGGCTTTATCCTGGCCCAGCATGACCAGATAACTGTAGTTAACATCCTAACTCCATTTCTACTGATTGGATGGGCTTTGGTGGAATTTTATTTATTAAAATTCACTCTATTGTTCTAAATTGGTTTGGGATTTTTTTGTGTCGTGTTTTCACTTTATTACTGTTTAAGTGCTTAAGGTTAGCTTAACTACTTTTGTGGCAAGCTACCAAAGGGTTAAGCAGAGGTGAACTTAGTGACTGTTTGTGGTCCATTCTAACAAGGGTTCTGGTTTAAGTGCTTAAGGTTAGCTTAACTACTTTTGTGGCAAGCTACCAAAGGGTTAAGCAGAGGTGAACTTAGTGACTGTTTGTGGTTCATTCTAACAAGGGTTCTGGTTGTTGCCTGAGTGTGGCTTTCACCCCTCTCATAGAATAGCCACCTTTCTTACAAGGTATAATTGCCATAACATCAAAACAAGCAATGGCAAAACCAATAGGTCTTGCATATGCAAGAGACATTGGCTTTGAGGAGAGTGGGGTAGGATGGACTGGCATAGATTGGTGTGGAGTGGTGTACAGTAGCTTAGAGTAGAGTGCAATGGCATTGAGTAAAGTGCAGTGGCAAAGAGTGGCATGGTGTACTGTAGCATAGAGTAGAGTGGTGTACAGTAGAGTGCACAGAGTGAAGTGGCATATAGTATAGTGGCTTAGAATACAGTGCATAGAATGGAGGCGCATAGATTGGTGTAGCGTGAGGTACAGTGGCATAGAGTGGAGTGATGTAATGTATAGTTACATACAATAGAATAGCATAGATTGGAGTGAAGTGGCATGGAGTGGAGTGAAGTGGTGTAGAGTGGAACGGAGTGGGTAGAGTGGAGTGGCATAGAGTTGAGTGTTGTAGAGCAGAGTGGCGTACAGTGGACTGGCATAGAGTGGAATGGAATAGAATGGATTGGTACAGAGTGGCATAGAGATGTATGGAGTAGAGGGGAGTGGCGTAGATTGACGTGTAATGAAATGGAATGGAGTGGTTAGAGAGGCCTAGAGCACAGTGTTGTAGTGTAGAGTGGCTTACAGTGGAGCGGTGTAGAGTACAGTGGCCTATAGAGGAATGGAGTGAAGTGGCCTAGAGTGGAGTGGCATAGAGTGGAGAGGCATACAGCAGCGTGGAGTGGCATACAGTAGAGTGTGTACATTGAATGGCGTAGAGTGGATTGGTGTAGAGTGGCATAGAGTAGAGTGGCTAGATAGGCATGGAGTAGACTGGAGTGGCATAGATTGGCATGGAATGGAGTGGTGCAGAGAGGAGAGGTGTACAATACTATGGAGTGGAATGCCATAGACTAGAATGACATTGGGTGGCATAGATTGGAGTGATGTAGAGGAGAGTTGCTTAGTGTGGAGTAGTGTAGGGTAGAGTGGCATAGAGTGGAGTGATGAAGAGTTGAGAGACCTACAGTAGTGTGGTGTAGAGGAGAGTGCGTAGAGTTGACTGGAGTGGCGTCAGGTGGTACAGAGTGGAGAGAAGTGATGTAGAGTGGAATGGGGTGTGACATAGACTAGTGTGAGGTAGAGTGGAGTGGCATAGAATGGAGTGGAGTGACAGAGTAGAGTGGCAGAGAGTGGAGTGGTGTAGAGTAGAGTGGATGTGCAATAAACAGAGTGGCATAGAGTGGCATGATGAGAGGGCAGAGTGGAATGGGGTGGCATAGAATTAATTGGCATAATGTAGAGTGGCGTACAGTGGAGTGGAGTAGAGTAGACTGGCATGGAGTAGAGTGACACAGGGTGGAGTGGCATAGAGGGGGGAAATGTTGTGTGACTTGGAGTAGAGAGGTGCAGATTGGCAAGGGTGGCATGTGGAGGCATAGAGTGGAGTGCCATAGAGTGGCTGTGAGAAGGTAGCCTCTTTCTAGCCTTGTTACCCCCACTTTTGGCCTGTTTGTGAGTGTATGTCAGGGTGTTTTGTCACTGTTTTCACTGTCTCACTGGGATCCTGATAGCCAGGCCTCAGTGCTCATAGTGAAAACACTATGGTGGTCATTCTGACCTCGGCGGTAAAAGGCGCCTACCGCCGGTCAGAAATCCTCCATAATCCCGCCGCGGTCGCGGAAACCCGCCACGGTCATTCTGACCCGCAGAAGGCAAACCTCCGAAAATCCGACCGCCACAACAGACCGCCAGACCAGCGGTCGGCGGAAAGGTGGAGGTGACCAAACCTCCACCGCCACGCCAACAGAAATACGCCCATCCCATTACGACCCACGAATCCACGCGGCGGTCATTCAAACGCGGTATTCCATTGGCGGGACACATCGGCGCGGTCAGAATACACACAAACGAACAAAACTCAGCCACATTGGACGATTTGAATCCCACACACCTGATACACATACACACACCACTCCCACACACACAATACAATATAAAACACACACCCACATCACCCACAAACCCCTACGCTAAAAAATTCGTCAAGAAGGCAAGAGCGAGACACCAGCATCCAAAAAATAACAGCCACAGCCACTCAACACCATCACCCACACACTATCCACACACAAAACAACACACACCACCACACTCAACTCACTTAAATACACATACTCCACCCCACACATCATACACACCACCCCATGGCACCCCAAAGACAACCCCGCTTCACAGACGAAGAACTCAGGGTCATGGTGGAGGAAATCGTTCGGGTAGAGCCCCAGCTGTTCGGCACACAGATACAATACACCAGCATTGCCCGGAGGACGGAGCTATGGCAGAGGATTGTCGACAGGGTGAACGCAGTGGGACAGCACCCCAGAAATCGGGAAGACATCAGGAAGCGATGGAACGACCTACGGGGGAAGGTGCGTTCCATGGTATCCAGGCACAACATCGCCGTGCAGAAGACTGGCGGAGGACCCCCACCTCAACCCCCACAATTCACATCATGGGAGGAGGAAGTCTTGAACATCCTGCATCCTGACGGCCTCGCAGGAGTCGGCGGAGGAATGGATACTGGTAAGTTGAAGCTTCAATACTGCTTCCCCCCCACCTGCATGCCAAATCAGACCCCAACCCTCACCCCCATCCTCGAACCCCACCCTCACCCCCACCCCCATCCTCACCCCCACCCTCACCCCCACCACCATCCTCACCCCCACCACCATCCTCACCCCCACCACCATCCTCACCCCCACCCCCAGCACACCTATTCCCCGCCAATGTCTCACCATCACAACCCACACATCCCAAAACCTAGGCCTGCATGCGTCCACTAAGCATGGACACCCATCACCAAAGCATGCCCAATGCATATACACATCCCCCCCACAAGCCACCCTCACCAAAGCCCCCACACACGAATGCCAGCACTTGGGGACACGAGAACCCACAGATACACCCATATGCGACACATTGAAACTATAACCATACCTCTATACCCCTGCAGGACCCGACCGTCAACACACCGCGGCGGAGGGGCCAGAATTCTCCACACCCCCCACCCAAGAGGCCGTCAGCGATGATAGCAGCTCTGTCGACCTGGACACCGATGACCAGCCCGGACCATCGGGGACCTCTGGACAGTCGGTTCCCCTCACACAGGCCCAGGCCACTACAGACCCAAACCCCTCTGGGAACACCAGCACAGCTCCCACCCAGCGGGCCCATGCCTCTGTCTCCAGGGCGCGTCAATCTGCGGTGTGTCTACCACTACAGGGCACCCAGGATAACCCACCACCCCAACAACAACAGGGACCTGGGGGCAGTGGTAGTGGGCACACCGGCCAGGGGGCAGAGGCCCAGGGAAACAGGGGAACTCGGAGGGCAGCTGTGCGACAGGGGGGGGAGGAGAGGCCCAGGGAACCCACTCTCCACGAGGTCCTCACCACCATCATGGGAGCATACAACCGCTCCCAGGAGACGATGGCGACGGTACTGGCCCGGTTCCAGGAGATCCAGGTGCTGCAGGAGGAACACTATCGGGGGTACAGGGAGGACATCAGAGCCATCAACACCACCCTGGTTACCATGGTAGGGCTGCTGCAGGACCTCGTCAACAACAGGGCGGACACTGAACAACACCCAAGGGCCCCTGCCACTAGCCTGGACCAAGAACAGCCAACCACCTCCGCCGGCGCCAGTGGACAGGAGGCCCCCGCACAGCAGCAGCCCACCAGACCCCCACCTCCTGCAGGAGAAGAACCACCCCGCAAGAGGGCCCTGAGATCTCGCAAGAAGACAGAGTAGGATGTCAAGACCCCCGCCAGCAATGGATACCACCTGATGTCATCCCACTGTCCCACATTGTCACCCTGTCCATCCTTGAACTGCCCATGCTCCATCTCTCCACAGGCCTCTGGACAATGCACCTGTGTGACTGTTACTCTGGACTCTGCCATGGACATTCCTTCACCATAGCCCCCACCCACTTGAAACCACCCATCCCATTTTGAGCACTTAAATAAACACCTATTTTGCACCAAAATATCAGGAGTCTGGCTGTGATTTCAATAGATTGTAATTGACATGACAGTGCAAATATGTCCTTGTACATGGTGAAGTCAACAAACAGCTGCCACAAAGCTGTAGTCCATGGGGAAACGAAGCACAGGACTCGTAGTGGGGACCCCAGATCTGAAATAGGGAGGGAAAAGCCAAAACTCAGTCATCATACACTGGGGCAAATAGACAGGCAGCAGAGATGCTGGAGAGTAGTTAGCATTTACTAAATTATCTTTGAAATGTTACCTGTGTCCTATTGGAAGTACTGTTCAATGATTCTGTCCCTGTTGTCTGTTTCAGCCCCGTCGTCTTCCTCCTCGTCACTCTCCTCAGGTTCCACCGCTGCCACAACACCACCGTCTCGACCATCCTCCTGCAGGAAAGGCACCTGGCGGCGCAAAGCCAGGTTGTGAAGCATGCAGCAGGCCACGATGATGTGACACACCTTCTTAGGTGAGTACATTAGGGATCCACCTGTCATATGCAGGCAGCGAAACCTGGCCTTTAGGAGGCCAAAGGTGCGTTCGATCACCCTCCTAGTACGCCCATGGGCCTCATTGTACCGTTCCTCTGCCCTGGTCCGGGGATTCCTTACTGGGGTCAGTAGCCACGACAGGTTGGGGTACCCAGAGTCCCCCACTAGCCATACACGGTGTCTCTGTAGCTGTTCCATCACGTAAGGGATGCTGCTATTCCTGAGGATGTAGGCGTCATGCACTGACCCTGGGAATTTGGCATTTACATGCGAGATGTACTGGTCAGCCAAACACACCACCTGGATGTTCATTGAATGGTAATTTTTTCTGTTCCTGTACACCTGCTCCCTGTCTCTTGGGGGAACCAAAGCCCCATGGGTCCCATCAATGGCACCAATTACGTTGGGAATATGTCCAAGGGCGTAGAAATCACCCTTCACTGTAGCCAATTCGCCCACCTCAGGGAAAATGATGTAGTTCCTCACGGATTTCATCAGGGCAGACAACACTCTGGATAACACCTTCGAAAACATGGGCTGAGACATCCCGGAAGCAATTCCCACGGTTGTCTGAAATGACCCACTTGCCAAGAAATGGAGTACTGACATGACCTGCACCAGAGGGGGAATCCCTGTGGGTTGGCGGATGGGGGACATCGGGTCGGGCTCCAGCTGGGCACACAGTTCATGGATAGTGGCACGGTTAAGACGGTAGGTCAGGATAATGTGGCGTTCTTCCATTGTCGACAGGTCCACCAGCGGTCGGTACACGGGAGGATTCATCCGTCTCCTCGCCCAACCCAGCGGACGGTGCCTAGGAAGGACAACATGGAGCACACAGTCAAGCAACCCACAGGTACGTACTCACAGCTAGCACAGTATACGATTCTCTATGCAGTGAATGGCGTGTCTGAGTGGCTATGCAAGGCCTAGGCCTGTGTGACGCAGTTGAAATTGAGCCATGTGGGCCCTGGAAATGGCGGCTGCCTGACCTGTGAAGTGTGACAATGGGATGTGAGGTCAATGCGCTGGCGTGGCACACCGCGGCGGGCGGCGGGCGAAGACCGCGGCGCGAAGCCGCATTGGTTAACATTGAAGCCTATGGGTTTCAGGAGCCAATGGCGAAGGGCGCCGGCGGTGGCGGGACGCACCGCCGCGGTACGCACCGCCGCGGACGTGACCGCCATTTTCTATCTACTTATCCACTTGCGACTTGAACTTTCACAGGAGAGGACCTATACTGCAAGTGTTGCTGTGACCTCGGTCTGGAAGGGACAATGGCTGCTGCGCCTGGGGAAAAGGCCCCTGCCTTCACTGGAGAGGAGTTGGAGAAACTTGTGGATGGGGTCCTCCCCCAGTATGCGCTACTCTACGGTCCTCCAGACCAACAAGTGAGTTTAATTCAATATGGATTTGGGGCCACTGGCTGGCTTGGGGGCCTGGCGGGGGGCCTGGCGGGGATGGGGGGCATGTTGGGCCTGGCGGGGGGGCATGGCGGGGGGCCTGGCGGGGATGGGGGGCATGTTGGGCATGGCGGGGGGCCTGGCGGGGATGGGGGGCATGTTGGGCCTGGCGGGGGGCCTGGCGGGGATCGGGGGCATGTTGGGCCTGGCGGGGGGCATGGCGGGGGGCCTGGCGGGGATGGGGGGCATGTTGGGCCTGGCGGGAGGCATGGCGGGGGGCCTGGCGGGGATGGGGGGCATGTTGGGGATGGCGGGGGGCCTGGCGGGGATGGGGGGCATGTTGGGCCTGGCGGGGGCAATGGCGGGGGGCCTGGCGGGGATGGGGGGCATGTTGGGCCTGGCGGGGGGCATGGCGGGGATGGGGGGCATGTTGGGCATGGCGGGGGCCTGGCGGGGATGGGGGGCATGTTGGGCCTGGCGGGGGGCATGGCGGGGATGGGGGGCGTTGGGCCACTGGCAAGGAAAATGCTGACAAACTTGAACGTGGTATTTCTCCCTCCCTGTACGTGTCACATAGGTCCGCGCCCATGAGAAGATCGGGATTTGGCGTGCCATCGCCAAGGAAGTCCGGACCCTGGGGGTCCACCATCGACGGGGCACCCACTGCCGCAAGAGGTGGGAGGACATCCGCCGCGGGACCAAGAAGACCGCCGAGTCTCTGCTGGGGATGGCCTCCCAACGTAGGCGGGGTGCCTGCCGTCAACTGAGCCCCCTGATGTTCCGGATCCTGGCGGTGGCCTACCCTGATTTGGATGGGCGCGTGAGGGCAGCACAGCAGACACAAGGGGGTGAGTACAAGCATTATCTACTCTGTTGTCGCGCAGTGGAGGTGTCTGGGTGGGGGAGGAGGGCTGGGGGTCCCCCTAGGCCAGGGCGATATCTGTAGGCTGGGCACCCCCGTAAGCCCCTGTGTCCCCAGCCACCACCCTCAGTAGTTTGTCAGTACAGCCATCCCTGGGCCGTGTCATCCATGGGTGCAGTTGTCAACTCTAGGCGTGGAGGGCATGTTCCACGGAATGCGTAGCGGACCCCAAGTGCGCAACTTAGTGCAGGGGGCATCTGTGTCTGTCATGTCCGCTAACTGTACCGGAGATCCATGTAATCAATATCCCTTTATTTCTCTCTCCCCCCCCCTTTTTGTTTGTCTTTCTGTGCTTGTGTGCATCAGCATCATCAGGCGGAGGAGAAGTGGCATCGGGGCAGGAGGGAGCTGCATCTCACATGGCCCAGGAGGGCCATGCCACAGAGTCAGACTGGACCAGTGAGACGGAGGGCGAGGGGAGCTCCACGACGGGGACGACTGGACCCTGCAGCGACACGGACACGTCCTCGGAAGGGGGCTCCCTTGCGGGGGTGGCACCATCCGTGCCCCCCGCCATTACAGGTACAGCCGCCACCCAGCGCACCATCTCCGCCCTCCCAGCAGCCCCTCAGCGTTCGCCCCGTGCCCGCTCTGCCAGGAAGCCGGGCATCTCCTTCGCCCCAGGCACCTCAGGCCCTGCCCCTGTTACCCCCGCTGCCCTCAGTGAGGAGGTCATTGACCTCCTCCGAACGCTCATTGTTGGGCAGACTACCCTTTTGAATGCCATCCAGGGGGTGGAGAGGGAGGTTCATCGCAGCAATGCGTACCTGGAGGGCATTCATTCGGGTCAGGCTGCCCATCAGCGATCGTTCCAGGCTCTGGCCTCAGCACTGACGGCAGCCATTGTCCCTGTCTCCTGCCTGCCTCTACTAACTCCCTCCTCCCAGTCTCCTGTTCCTCTGCCTGTCCCACCCACACCATCAGACCAGCCTGCACACACCTCAACACCCAAGAGAAGCTCATCCAAACATAAGCACCACAGATCACGCAGACATTCACACACGCAACATTCCGATGCAGACATGCCAACAGTCACTACCACCTCTGTGACCCCCACCTCCTCGTCTCCCTCCTCCCTCCCTGTGACGTCTACACTCACACCTCCATTCACCTCACCATCAGCCAGTGTTTCCATCACCAGCACACCCTCCACTCCAGTCCGCACACGTGCAGTCACCACCCCCACTGCCATTTACACATCCCCTGTGTCCTCTCCCACTGTGTCTGTCACCCCCTCTTCCACACCACACAAACGCAGCCACCCACCCACCCAACAGCCATCCACCTCACGACAGCCTATCCCTCCTGCACCTGCACCCAAAGACAGCAAACGTGACTCACCTACAAACACATCCTCTCCCTCCACTCCCATTCCCACTGTACCTACCACTCTCCATTGTCCCAAGAAGCTCTTCCTCGCCACTACTAACTTCTTTCCTGACCCTGAGCCCCCCCCTCCTTCTCGTCGGGGTAAGAAGAGCACCTCAGCCACCACCAGCCCTGCAGCCCCCTTGACAAGGGTGCAGGGGTATTGGAGCCCGCCAGCCCGCATGTCTGGATCTTCGCCCAGCAGCAAGGGGACAGCCAGCCCACCCCCTGGGAAGAGGAGCAGAAGGCGGAAGGGTCGCCGCAGGAGCCCGCCTTCTACATCCCCCCCGGACACCACCCAGAGACAGTCACCAGCCACAGCTCCAAAGGGAGGAAAGGGCCACAGGCCCACGACTAAGGAGGGCAAGGGCAGCAAGTCGGAGAGGTCAGGCAGCAGGCCTGCTGCCCAGGAGGAGCCCACAACCCCCATAGCCGCTGCCCCGGGAGGAACCGGCACAGCTGCCCCGGGAGAGCCCACCACCCCCATAGCCGCTGCCCAGGGAGGACCCAGCCCAGCTGGCCAGGAGGGCCCCACCACCCACAGCCCAGGTGGGCAGTGAAGGAGCACCATCCCCGCTGCCCAGGAGGGCACCACCAGGCAATTAGCAGTTGGCCATAGACCGGCCGCCGTCTCAAGAACCGCTGAACTGGGCCCTTCAGGGCAAGAACCGCTGAACTGGGCCCCGCCGTCTCAAGCACCGCTCCGCTGGGCCCCGCCGTCTCACGCACCGCTCCGCTGGGCCCCGCCGTCTCAAGAACCGCTGAACTGGGCCCTTCAGGGCAAGAACCGCTGAACTGGGCCCCGCCGTCTCAAGCACCGCTCCGCTGGGCCCCGCCGTCTCACGCACCGCTCCGCTGGGCCCCGCCGTCTCAAGAACCGCTGAACTGGGCCCTTCAGGGCAAGAACCGCTGGCCCTTTGGCAGACGTGGCAGGGCAGGATCTATCTCGGGCAGGGCTGCAGGATGTCCTCTGGCCAACTTGCCTCCTCCAGTGGCAGTGGGGTCTGTTATGGACTGTATGGACTGTGGCTTTGCTCTCCCCAGGATGGCCCAGTGGGCAGGCCACCCACTGTATGGACTGTATGGACTGTGGCTTTGCTCTCCCCAGGATGGCCCAGTGGGCAGGCCACCCACTGTATGGACTGTATGGACTGTGGCTTTGCTCTCCCCAGGATGGCACAGTGGGCAGGCCACCCACTGTATGGACTGTATGGACTGTGGCTTTGCTCTCCCCAGGATGGCACAGTGGGCAGGCCACCCACTGTATGGACTGTATGGACTGTGGCTTTGCTCTCCCCAGGATGGCCCAGTGGGCAGGCCACCCACTGTATGGACTGTATGGACTGTGGCTTTGCTCTCCCCAGGATGGCACAGTGGGCAGGCCACCCACTGTATGGACTGTATGGACTGTGGCTTTGCTCTCCCCAGGATGGCCAAGTGGGCAGGCCACCCACTGTATGGACTGTATGGACTGTGGCTTTGCTCTCCCCAGGATGGCCCAGTGGGCAGGCCACCCACTGTATGGACTGTATGGACTGTGGCTTTGCTCTCCCCAGGATGGCCCAGTGGGCAGGCCACCCACTGTATGGAATGTATGGACTGTGGCTTTGCTCTCCCCAGGATGGCCCAGTGGGCAGGCCACCCACTGTATGGACTGTGGCTTTGCTCTCCCCAGGATGGCCCAGTGGGCAGGCCACCCACTGTATGGACTGTTTGGACTGTGGCTTTGCTCTCCCCAGGATGGCCCAGTGGGCAGGCCACCCACTGTATGGACTGTTTGGACTGTGGCTTTGCTCTCCCCAGGATGGGCCAGTGGTCATGGAGTCCCCTCGTGGATCTGGCGTCGTGTACTCAAGTGGCTGAGGTGCCCCCCCTTCCCTTCCCCCTGAGGTGCCTGTCCTATTTTCTTTCTGATGCCCCTGCAGTGTTCTCTCCGTGGAGTTCTTGTCGTGGGACTGGGCCTTGCCCCTTTGCACAGGACCCCTGTGATCCACGGACAGTGGTTGGACTACATTTAGTAGCTGTATATATTTTGTACATAGTTTATTTATTTATTGGGATTACTGGTGTACATATTTCAATATATCTGCCTGTTTATGATCTCTTCTTTTGGTCTTTGCATTATTTCGGAGGGGGGTGGTTTGTGGGTTGTGACAGTGATCTGTGGGAATGCATTGATGTGTGTGTTGTAGTGGGTGTGGGTGGGTGGGTGTGTGCCGGTAATCTTTTCCCTCCCCTGTGTCGTAGGTGCCGTACTCACCGATGTCTTCCGCGCCGCCGGGCGTGCTCCTGGTATATGAGCAGGAATAGGAGTGCGGGGATGACCTGCAACTCTGGCTCCATACTGCCGGAATCTCGCGTGGAGTGCGTAGAGGTGAGCGTTTTCCCGTTCGTAGTCTGTTTCCGCCGTGTTCTTATCGGCGGTGCTCCCGCCCCGGAAAAGGTGGCAGATTGGTGGGTCGTAATAGGGTGGGCGGTACTTTGTCTGCCGCCGGGCTGTTGGCGGGAACCGCCGCGCTGTTTGTTTGTACCGCTGTGGCGGTCGGAGTGTTAAGTTGGCGGGCTGTGTTGGCGGTTCCCGCCAGGGTCAGAATTGCATATTTTAGACCGCCGGCCTGTTGGCGGCTTGGCCGCCGCTTTATCACCGACCGCCAGGGTCAGAATGAGGGCCTATGTTTTCAGTATGTTTGTTATGTGTCACTGGGATCCTGCTGGTCAGGACCCCAGTGCTCATAGGTTTGGGGCCTATATGTATGTGTCACTGAGACCCAGTCACACAGGGCCCCAGTGCTCATAGGTGTGCATGTATATGTTCCCTGTGTGGTGCCTAACTGTCTCACTGAGGCTCTGCTAACCAGAACCTCAGTGGTTATGCTCTCTCATTACTTTCAAATTGTCACTAACAGGCTAGTGACCAATTTTACCAATTTACATTGGCTTACTGGAACACCCTTATAATTCCCTAGTATATGGTACTGAGGTACCCAGGGTATTGGGGTTCCAGGAGATCCCTATGGGCTGCAGCATTTCTTTTGCCACCCATAGGGAGCTCTGACAATTCTTACACAGGCCTGTCACTGCAGCCTGAGTGAAATAATGTCCACGTTATTTCACAGCCATTTTACACTGCACTTAAGTAACTTATAAGTCACCTATATGTCTAACCTTTACCTGGTAAAGGTTAGGTGCAAAGTTACTTAGTGTGAGGGCACCCTGGCACTAGCCAAGGTGCCCCCATATTGTTCAGAGCCAATTCCCTGAACTTTGTGAGTGCGGGGACACCATTACACGCGTGCACTACATATGGGTCACTACCTATATGTAGCTTCACAATGGTAACTCCGAATATGGCCATGTAACATGTCTATGATCATGGAATTGCCCCCTCTATGCCATCCTGGCATAGTTGGCACAATCCCATGATCCCAGTGGTCTGTAGCACAGACCCTGGTACTGCCAAACTGCCCTTCCTGGGGTTTCACTGCAGCTGCTGCTGCTGCCAACCCCTCAGACAGGCATCTGCCCTCCTGGGGTCCAGCCAGGCCTGGCCCAGGATGGCAGAACAAAGAACTTCCTCTGAGAGAGGGTGTGACACCCTCTCCCTTTGGAAAATGGTGTGAAGGCAGGGGAGGAGTAGCCTCCCCCAGCCTCTGGAAATGCTTTCTTGGGCACAGATGTGCCCAATTCTGCATAAGCCAGTCTACACCGGTTCAGGGACCCCTTAGCCCCTGCTCTGGCGCGAAACTGGACAAAGGAAAGGGGAGTGACCACTCCCCTGACCTGCACCTCCCCTGGGAGGTGTCCAGAGCTCCTCCAGTGTGCTCCAGACCTCTGCCATCTTGGAAACAGAGGTGCTGCTGGCACACTGGACTGCTCTGAGTGGCCAGTGCCACCAGGTGACGTCAGAGACTCCTGCTGATAGGCTCCTTCAGGTGTTAGTAGCCTGTCCTCTCTCCTAGGTAGCCAAACCCTCTTTTCTGGCTATTTAGGGTCTCTGTCTCTGGGGAAACTTTAGATAACGAATGCATGAGCTCAGCCGAGTTCCTCTGCATCTCTCTCTTCACCTTCTGATAAGGAAACGACCGCTGACCGCGCTGGAAGCCTGCAAACCTGCAACATAGTAGCAAAGACGACTACTGCAACTCTGTAACGCTGATCCTGCCGCCTTCTCGACTGTTTTCCTGCTTGTGCATGCTGTGGGGGTAGCCTGCCTCCTCTCTGCACCAGAAGCTCCGAAGAAATCTCCCGTGGGTCGACGGAATCTTCCCCCTGCAACCGCAGGCACCAAAAAGCTGCATTACCGGTCCCTTGGGTCTCCTCTCAGCACGACGAGCGAGGTCCCTCGAATCCAGCGACTCTGTCCAAGTGACCCCCACAGTCCAGTGACTCTTCAGCCCAAGTTTGGTGGAGGTAAGTCCTTGCCTCACCTCGCTGGGCTGCATTGCTGGGAACCGCGACTTTGCAGCTACTCCGGCCCCTGTGCACTTCCAGCGGAAATCCTTTGTGCACAGCCAAGCCTGGGTCCACGGCACTCTAACCTACATTGCACGACTTTCTAAGTTGGTCTCCGGCGACGTGGGACTCCTTTGTGCAACTTCGGCGAGCACCATTTCACGCATCCTTGTAGTGCCTGTTTCTGGCACTTCTCCGGGTGCTACCTGCTTCTGTGAGGGCTCTTTGTCTTGCTCGACGTCCCCTCTCTCTTTAGGTCCAATTTGCGACCTCCTGGTCCCTCCTGGGCCCCAGCAGCGTCCAAAAACGCCAAACGCACGATTTGCAACTAGCAAGGCTTGTTGGCGTTCTTTCAGCGGGAAAACACTTCTGCACGACTCTCCACGGCGAGAGGGATCCGTCCACCAAAGGGGAAGTCTCTAGCCCTTTTCGTTCCTGCAGAAACCTCAGCTTCTTCTGTCCAGTCGAAGCTTCTTTGCACCCGCAGCTGGCATTTCCTGGGCATCTGCCCATCTCCGACTTGCTTGTGACTTTTGGACTTGGTCCCGTTGTTCCACAGGTACCCTAGATTGGAAATCCACAGTTGTTGCATTGCTGGTTTGTGTCTTTCCTGCATTATTCCTCTAACACGACTATTTTGTCCTTAGGGGAACTTCAGTGCACTTTGCACTCACTTTTCAGGGTCTTGGGGAGGGTTATTTTTCTAACTCTCACTATTTTCTAATAGTCCCAGCGACCCTCTACAAGGTCACATAGGTTTGGGGTCCATTCGTGGTTCGCATTCCACTTTTGGAGTATATGGTTTGTGTTGCCCCTATCCCTATGTTTCCCCATTGCATCCTATTGTAACTATACATTGTTTGCACTGTTTTCTAAGACTATACTGCATATTTTTGCTATTGTGTATATATATCTTGTGTATATTTCCTATCCTCTCAGTGAGGGTACACTCTAAGATACTTTGGCATATTGTCATAAAAATAAAGTACCTTTATTTTTAGTATAACTGTGTATTGTGTTTTCTTATGATATTGTGCATATGACACTAAGTGGTACTGTAGTAGCTTCACACGTCTCCTAGTTCAGCCTAAGCTGCTCTGCTAAGCTACCATTATCTATCAGCCTAAGCTGCTAGACACCCTATACACTAATAAGGGATAACTGGGCCTGGTGCAAGGTGCAAGTACCCCTTGGTACTCACTACAATCCAGTCCAGCCTCCTACAGTGGCATCAATTAGAGTGATGTAGATTAGAGCTGGGTGGAGTGGTGTATAGTATAATGGCATGGAGTAGAGTGTTGTAGAGTTGCATAGCATGGAGTGGACTGGAGTGTAGTGGCACAAGATGAAGTTGAGTAGAGTAGAGTGTAGTGTGTAGTGAAGTGGTGTTGAGTAGAACGGAGTGGTGGAAAGGCATACAGTAGAATACGGAGTGGAGTGGCGTAGAGTGGAGTGGCGTGCTGGAGAATGTATAGAGTGGAGTGGCGTAATGTGGTGTACAGTGGAGTGATGTAGAGTAGAGTGGCATAGAGTGGAGTGCTATAGAGTGAAGAAGTGTGCAGTAGCATGGAGTGGGGTAGGGTAGAGTAGAGTGCATAGCGTGGACTGATGTGGCATCAGTTGGCGCACAGTGGAGTGGCATAGAATAGAGTGACATAGAGTGGAGTCACAACAGGAGCATGGCCTTGTGAGGACTGGCATAGTGTTGAGTGGCCTAGAGTCAAGTGGCATAGAGTAGAGAGCAGTGGAGTAGCGTAGCATGACTGGAGTAGAGCGGCATAGAGGTGAATGGCATTGGAGTGATGTAGAGTATAGTGACAGAGTGAAGTGGCATAGGGTGAAGTTGAGTGGTATAGAGTGGAGTGAAGTAGTGTAGAGTGGAATAGAGCAATGTAGATGGCAGTGGCACAGACTAGAGTGGGATAGAGTTGAGTGGCATAGAATGGAGGACAGTGTTGTGCCTTAGAGTAGAGTGGCAGAGAGTAGAGTGGTATAGAGTGGAGTGGCATCGAGTGGAGTGGCGTACAGTGGGGTGGCATATAGTAGAGTGACATAGAGTGGCGTGGAGTGGATTGGCGTAGAGAAGCATTAGTGGAATGGCATACAGTATAGTGGAATTGCATGGAGCCGAGTGGAGTTTAGTGGAGAATAGTGGAATTGAATGGCGTGGAGTGGAGTGGCTTAGAGTGGATTGACATAGAGTAGAATGATGTAGAGTGACAGAGAGTGGAGTGGCATAGATTGGAGTAGTGTAGAGGGGAATGAAGTGAAGTGGCGTGAAGTAGAGTGGAGAGGCGTAGATTAGCATGGAATGGCATAGAGAGGCATAGAGTAGAGTGACATAGATAGGAGAAGAGTGGAGTGGAGTGAAGTGGAGTAGTGTGGAATGGAAAGGTGGACAGTAGCATGGAGTAAGGTGTCATTGGGTGGCATAATGTGGAGTGGCATAGAAGTAGAGTGTGCAGAGTGGGGAGGCATAGAGTGAAGTGGCGTAGAGTGGAGTGGTGTAGAGTGGAGTGGAGTGGTGTAGATCGACATGGGGTAGAGTGAAGAGGCATAGACTGGCGTGCAATGGAGTGGTGTAGAGAGGCATATGAAGGCGTGGCATCGAGTAGAGTGATGTAGAATGAAGTGGAGTGGTGTAGAGTGGCATAGAGTGTAGTGGGGTATAATAGAGTGTTGTGGTGTTGAGTGGAGAGGTGTACAGTAGCATGGAGTGGAGTGGCTTAGAGTGGGGTGACAGAAGGGTGCATAAAATGTAGTGGAGTAGCGTACAGTGGAGTGGGATAGAGTGGAGTGACTTTGTATAGAGTGGCATAAAGTGGAGAGGTATACAGTAGCGTGGAGTGGCATAGAGACGAGTGGTTCAGATTAGAGTGCGTAGATTGAAGTGGAGTGGTGTACAGTAGAATGGTGTACTGTGGAGTGAAGTGGAGTGTAGTAGCATTGAGTGGAGTGGAGTAGTGTAGAGTTGAGTGGTGTAGAGTCATGTAGAGAGCTGTGGTGTCACACAGTGGCATAGAATAGAGTGTAGTGGCATAGAGTGGAGTGGTGTAGAGTAGAGTATAATAGAGTACAGTGAAGTGGCATAGAGTGGGGTGGCATTGAGTGGCATGGCCTAGAGTACAGTGGAGACGCATAGAGTTGAGTGGCTTAGAGTGGAGTGGAGTGGTGAAGTGAGGCAATGGGTGGTTTAGAGTGTAGTGGCATTGAGGAAAGTGGTGTGGTGTGGAGTGTTGTAGAGTGAAGAGGGGTACAGTAGCTTGGGGTGAAGTGGCTTAGAATGGAATAAAATAAAATAGTGTGTGTAGAGTGGAGTGGCACAGAGCGTTGCAGAGTAGGGTGGCATACGTTAGAGTGGCATAGAGCTGAGTGTAGAATGGAGTGGAATTGCATAGAGTGGAGTGGCATGGATTAGGGTGGCATAGAGTGGAGTGGAGTGACATAAAGTAGAGTAGTGTGCAGTAGAGTGGTGTAGAGTGGCATGTAATGGCAGAGAGTGGCATAGAGTGGAGTGGTGTAGAGTGGGGAGGCAGAGAGTAGAGTTGAGTGGTGTAAAGTGGAGTGGAGTGGCATAGAGTGGAGTGGCATAGAGGGGAGTGATATAGAGTGGAATGGCACAGAGTGGAGTGACATGGAGCTGAGTGGCATAGAGTGGAGTGGTGAAAAGTGGTGTAGAGTTGAAAGAAGTGGTGTAAAATAGAGTTGAATCACATAGAACTGAGGGTGTAGAGTAGAGTAGCATCAAGAGGCATAGAGTGGAGTGGCATAAAGCAGAGGGGAGTGGTGTAGAGTAGCATAGAGTGGAGTGGCCTAGAATTACATAAAGTAGGATGGTATAGAGTAGAAAGGCTCGGAGAAAAGTGGAGTTGTATAGAGTGGTGTGGAGTGGTGTAGAGTAAATTGGTGTAAAGTAGAGTAGAGTGGTGTGGAGTGACGTACAGTGACATAGAGTGGCATAGAGTAGAGTGATGTGTAGTGGAGTGTCGTAGAGAATAGTAGCATAGAGTGGAGCAGTGCAGAGTAGAATAAAATACATTGGCACAGAGTAGAGTGGCATGGAGTGGTGTGGAGTGGAATGAAGTAGAGAACAGTAGAGTGGTATAGAGTGGAGTGGAGTGGCGTAGAGTAAAGTGGCATAGAGTACACTGGAGTGGCATAGAATGGAGTAGCATACAGTGTTGTAAACTGAGAAGGAGGAGAGTGGCATGACATAGAGTACAGTGATGTGGAGTGGCATGGAGTTGGGTGCTGTAAAGTAGAGAGGAGTAGCATACAGTGGCATGGAGTGGCTTAAAGTGAAGTGGTGTGTAGTGGAGTTGTATACAGTATAGCGGTGTAGAGTGGATTGGAGTAGTGTAAATGGCATAGAGTAGAGTGGCATAAATTAGAGTGACCGACTGGTGTGGAGTGAAGTGGCGTAGTGTGTTATAGAGTGGAGTGATTCAGAGTAAAGTGGCATAGAGAAGAGTGGAATGGTGTAGAGCAGAGTGGCAATGAATAGAGGGGCATACTGTAAAGTGGAGTGACATAGACTAGATTGGAATAGAGTGGAGTGGCGTAGGGTGGAGTAACATAGAGTGGCGTAAAGTGGGCTGGATTAGAGTGAAGTGGAGTGGTGTACAGTAGAGGAGTGAAGTGGCATGGAGTTGAGTGATGTAGAGTGGTGTAAAGTGATATGGAGTGGCATAGAATGGAGCAGCATAGAGTTGAGAGGCAGAAAGTAGACTGGAGGTCAATAGACTGGCGAGAGTGGAGTAGAGTTACAGAGTAAAGTGGAGTGGCATAGTGTAAAGACGAGTGGCAGTGAGTGGTGTACAGTGGACCTGAGTGGAGTGGCATAGAGGGGAGTGGTGTGGGGTGGAGAGTCATAGAGGTTACTGGCATGCAGTGGAGTGGCATACAGTGGAGTGCATAGAGTTGAGTGGTGTACAGTAGAGGTACATGGAGAGGAGTGGAGTGCCATATAACAGCAGTGGGTGGCAGAGAGTGTAATGGCACAAAGGAGAGTGGCAGATGTAAGTGGTGTAAAATGGGGAGGAGTTCGGTAGTGTGGGGTGGAGTGGAGTGGTATGGAGTATAGTGACGTAGAGTGGATTGGAGTAACTTAGAATGGCATAGAGTAGAGTGGCATGAATTAGAGTGAGCGGCTGGTGGAGTGGAGTGGCGTAGAGTGTCATAGAGTGGAGTGATGCAAAGTGAAGTGACATAGAATAGAGTGGAGTGGCATAGAGTGGAGTGGTATAGAGTGGAGTGGCATAGAGTGGAGTGGTGAAGTGTTGCATGGAGTGGTGTAGAATGGAGTGGAATAGCGTAGAACTGAGTGGTGTAGAGTAGAATAAAGAGGCATAGAGGAGAGTGGAATGGCATAAAGCAGATGGGAGTGGTGTAGAGTAGCATAGAATGGGGTGGCCTAGAATGACATATAGTATGATGGTATAGAGTAGAAAGGCTCAGAGTAAAGTGGAGTTGTATAGAGTGGTGTGGAGTGGAGTGGTGTAGCTCAGAGTGGTGTAAAGTAGAGTAGAGTAAAGTACTGTGGAGTGACTACAGTAACATGGAGTGGTATAGAGTAGAGTGATGTGTAGTGGAGTGTCGTAAAGTATGTAACGTAGAGTGGAGTAGTGCTTTGTGGAATAGAATAGAGTGGCATTGAGTGGTGTTCAGTGGAGTACTATAGAGAACAGTAGAGTGGTATAGTGTGTAGTGGGGTGGCATAGAGTGGAGAGGTATAGAGTAGAGAAGCGTAGAGTACACTGGAGTGGTAGAGTGGAGTGGCATAGAATGGAGTAGCGTAGTGTGAGAAGGATGAGAGTGGAGTAGAGTGGCATAGAGTACAGTGATGTGGAATGGCGTGGAGTTGAGTGCCGTAGAGTAGAGAGGTGCGGAGAGGAGTAGCATAGAGTGGCATGGAGTGCCTTAAAGTGAAGTGGTGTGTAGTGGAGTGGTATAGAGTATAGTGGTGTGGAGTAGATTGGAGTAGCATAGAATGGCATTGAGTAGAGTGGCATAAATAAGAGTGACAGACTGGTGTGGAGTGGAGTGGCATAGTGTGGCATACAGTTGGGTAATGCAGAATGAAGTGGCATAGAGCAGAGTGGAATTGCGTGAAGTGGAGTGCCAAAGAACAGAGGGGGATACAGTAAAGTGGAGTGGCGTAGAGTGCATTTGAATAGAGTGGATGGTGCATGGTGGAGTAGCATAGAGTGGTGTAAAGAGGGCTGCAGTAGAGTGAAGTGGCATGGTGTAGAGTAGAGGAGTGGAGTGGCATTGAGTGGAGTGACGTACAGTGCCATAGAGTGGAACGGAGCGACAGAGTGGAGTGGCATAGAGTTGAGAGGCATAAGGTAGACTGGAGCATAGTAGAGTGGAGTAGTGTGACAATAGAGTAAAGTGGAGTGGCACAGAGTAGAGTGGTATTGAGTGGTGTACAGTGGATTTGAGTGTAGTGGCATAGTGTGGAGTAATGTAGGGTGGAGTGTCATAGAGGTTAGTGGCATATAGTGGAGTGGCATACAGTGGAGTGCATAGAGTTGAGAGGCGTACAGTAGAGGGATGTGGAGAGGAGTGGAGTAGCATAGAGCGGCAGTGGGTGGCAGAGAGTGTAATGGCACAGAGGAGAGTGGTGGAGGTGAGCGGTGTAGAGTGTGAATGAGTTCGGTAGTGTAGGGTGGAGTGGCGTAGAGTGGAGTGAAGTACAGCAGAGTGTATGGAGTGGAGAGACGTGGTGTAGAATTGTGCAGATTAGTGTGGCATAGAGAAGATTGGTGTAAAGGAAAGTTCCGAGGCATATAGTAGTGTGGAGTGGCATAGAGTAGAGTGACATTGAGTACACTGGAGTGGCATAGAGTGGAGTGGCATTGAATAGAGTATCGTAGAGTATTGTAAAGTGAGCTGGAGGAGAGTGGAGTGGTGTGGAGAGGCATAGACTACTGTGATGTGGAGTGGTGTGGAGATGAGTGCCATAGAATAGAATGGCATATAGTAGAGTGGCATAAATTAGAGTGACAGACTGGTGTGGAGTGGCATAGCATGGAATAGAGTGGAGTGATGCAGAGTGAAGTGGCATAGAGTAGAGTGGAGTGGCAAAGAATAGAGGGGCATACAGTAAAGTTGAGTGGCGTAGAGTGCATTGGAATAGAGTGGAGTGGCGTACGGTGGAGTAGCATAGAGTAGTCTAAAGTGGGCTGCAGTAGAGTGAAGTGGAGTGCTATAGAGTAGAGGAGTGGAGTGGCATGGAGTGGAGTCATGTACAGTGCTGTAGAGCGCAATGGAGCAACATACAGTGGAGTGGCATAGAGTTGAGAGGCATAAAGTAGACTGGAGCATACTAGAGTGGAGTAGTGTGACAATAGAGTAAAGTGTGTGGCATAGAGTAGAGTGGCATTGAGTGGTGTAGAGTGGACTAGAGTGTAGTGGCATAGAGTGGAGTGGTGTGGGGTGGAGTGTCATAGAGGTTAGTGGCATATAGTGGAGTACATAGAGTTGAGTGGTGTACAGTAGAGGGACATGGAGAGGGGTAGAGTGGCATAGAGCGGCAGTGGGGGGCAGTGAGTGTAATGGCACAGAGGAGAGTGGCGGAGGTGAGTGGTGTAGAGTGGTGTGGAGTTCAGTAGTGTGTGGTAGAGTGGCGTAGAGTGGAGTGAAGTACAGTAGAGTGTACCGAGTGGAAAGAAGTGGTTTAGAATTGTGCAGATTAGAGTGGCATAGAGAAGATTGGTGTAGAGGAGAGTGACATAGAGTGTAGTAGTGTAGACTGTAGAGGCATACAGTAGCGTGGAGTGGCATAGAGTAGACTGGAGTGGCATAGAGTGCAGTAGCATTGAACAGAGTATTGTAGAGTATTGTAAAGTGAGCTGGAGGAGAGTGGAGTGGAGTGGAGTGGTGTGGAAAGGCGTAGAGTACAGTGATGCGGAGTGGCGTGGCAATGAGTGCCATAGAGTAGAGTGGTGCAGAGAGGAGTAGCATAGAGTGGCATGGAGGGGCTTAAAGTAATGTGGTGTGTAGTGGAGTGGTATGGAGTATAGTGGCGTGGAGTAGATTGGAGTAGCATAGAATGCCATAGAGAAAAGTGCCATAAATTACAGTGACGGGCTGGTGTGGAGTCGAGTGGCATAGAGTGGCATAGAGTGGAGTGATGCAGAGTGAAGTGGCAGAGAGTAAAGTGGAGTGGCGTAGAGTGGATTGGAATAGAGTGGAGTGACATAAAGTGGAGTAGCATAGAGTGGTCTAAGGTGGGCTGGAGTAGGGTGAGGTGGAGTGTTGTAGAGTGGAGTTCTCGAGTGGAGTGGCCTGGGGTTGACTGACCTAGAGTGGTGTAGAGTGGAATGGAGTGGCATAGAATGGAGTGGCACAGAGTTGAGAGGCATAAAGTAGACTGGAGCAGAGTTAAGTGGTGAACAATGGAGTAGAGTGACAGAGTAAAGTGGAGTGGCATAGAGTAGAGATGAGTGGCATTGAGTGCTGTACAGTGGACTGGAGTTGAGTGTCATAGAGTGGGATGGTGGGGAGTGGAGTGTCATAGAGGTTAGTGGCATATAGTGGAGTAGCATATAGTGGAGTGCATAGAGTGGAGTGGCGTACATTGGAGGTGCATGGAAGACTGAAATAGAGTGGAGTGGCGTGCAGTAGAGGGACATAGAGTTGAGTGGCGTAGAGCGGCAGTGGGTGGCAGAGAGTGTAATGGCATAGAGGAGAGTGGTGGAGTGGAGTGGTATAGAGTGGGAAAGAGTACAGTAGTGTTTGGTGGAGTGGCTTACAGTGGAGTGAAGTACAGTAGAGTGTGGAAGTGGAGAGGTGAGGAGTGGCATAGAATGGTGTAGATTAGAGTGGCATAGAATAGATTGGTGTAGAGGAGAGTGGAATAGAGTTTAGTAGTGTAGAGTCATACAGTAGTGTGGAGTAGCATATAGTAGAGTGCCATATAGGTGAGCAGAGTGTTACAGAATGGAGTGGAGTTGCTTAGAGTTGAGTGGTTACGCGTAGAGTGGTGTACAGCAGAGTGGAGTGGTGTGGAGTGGCATAGAGTTGAGTGGTAAAGAATGGAGCGAAATACAGTGGAATGGTGTAGAGTGGAATGGTGTAGAGTTGAGTGGCTCAGAGAGGAGTGGCATAAAGTGGAGTAAAGTGGTAAAGAGTGTTGTAGAATTGAATGGAGTGGTGTTGAATGGAGTAGAGTCGCATGGAGTGGACTAGCGTAGAGTGCAGCAGCGTTGAGAGGCATAGAGTATAGTAGAGTAGCATAAAGGAGCCTGGAGTGGCATAAGGTTCAGTGGCATTGAATAGAAGAACATAGAGTAAAGGGGCTCAGAGTAAAGTGGAGTGGTACGGAGTGGTGTGAAGTGGAGTGGTGTAGAAGGCAGTAGCATAGAGTGGGGTGGCTTAGAGTAGAGTGGAAGAGTAACATGGAGTGGCATAGACTTAAGTGGAGTGACATAGAGTAGAGTGGAGTGGCATACAGTGGAATGGCATAGAATGCAGTAGCCTAGAGTGGTATAAAGTGGGCTGGAGTAGAGTGGAATGGAGTGGCGTAGGGTAGAGTGGCATGGAGTGCCGTGGATTTGAGTGGTGTAGACTGAGTAGGGTAGTGTAGAAAGAAGTCACACAGAGTGGCATGGAGTGGCATAGAGTAGAGTGGTGTGTAGTGGAGTGGTGAAGAGTGGAGTGTCATACAATGGAATGGTTTAGAGTGGAGTGGAACTGAGGGGAGTGGCAGAGAGTGGAGTGAAGTGGTGAAGAGTTGTGTAAAATTTACTGTGCTGTTGAATGGAGTGGAGTCGCATAGAGTGGTGGAGCAGGGAGTGGAGAAGCATTGAGAGGCATAGAGTAGAGTGGAGTAACGAAAAGTAGACTGGAGTGGCATATAATGGCTTTGAGTGGAGTGGCATAGAGTGGTGTAGAATAGAGTGGAGTGACCTAGAGTGGCATAGAGTAGAGAGGCATAGAGTAAAGTGGCTCAGAGTAAAGTGGAGTGGCATAGAGTGGTGTGGAGTGGAGCGTAATGGAGTGGATTCGTATAGAGTGGAGTAGCGTAGAGTGGCGTAGACTAGAGTGACGTAAAGTGAAGTGGCATAGAGTGGAGTGGCATACAATGCAGTAGCATAGAGTGGCATAAAGTGAGCTGGAGTATAGTGAAGTGGAGTGGCATAGAGTAGAGTGACATGGAGAGGTGTGGATTTGAGAGGCTTAAAGTTGAGTAGAGTGGTGTAGAGAGAAGTAGTACAGAGTGGCGTGGAGTGGCTTAGAGTAGAGTGGGGTGTGGTGGAGTGATATAGAGTGGAGTGTTATAGAGTAGAGTGGCGTAGAGTGGCATATAATAGAGGGGGTCATTCTGACCTCGGCGGTAAAAGGCGCCTACCGCCGGTCAGAAGCCCGCCATAACACCGTCGCGGCCGCGGTAAACCGCCACGGTCATTCTGACCCGCAACTTGAAAACCTCCAAAAACCCGACATCCACAAAAGTCCGCCACACCAAAGGTCAGCGAAAAAATGCCGATGACCAAACCTCCACCGTCACGCCAACAGAAATACGCCCATGCCATTACGACCCACGAATCCACGCGGCGGTCTTTCAACCGCGGAATTCTATTGGCGGTACACACCGCCGTGGTCGAAATACACACACCTTTACAAAACATCCCCACATTGGTCAATTTGAAACACACACACCTGAGATACATATACACACCACTCCCACACACCCAATACAAAATAAAACACACACCCACATCACCCACAAACCCCTACGACAACAATTGCGAATCAAGGACCGAGAGGGACAGCACTGCTTAGAGTAGACCATCACACCGAGGCAAATCACAACATCACCCACACAATTACCACGCACAAAACACCATACACCACCACACACATTACACTCCACAACACATACACCACCCCTCACCTCATCCACACCACCCCATGGCACCCCAAAGACACCCCAGGTTCTCTGACGCAGAACTCAGGGTCATTGTGGAGGAAATAGTCCGTGTAGAGCCCCAGCTATTCGGGGCACAGGTGCAGCACACCACAATAGCTAGGAAGATGGAGCTCTGGCAAAGGATAGTGGACAGGGTCAACGCGGTGGGACAGCATCCACGCAATCGGGATGACAACAGGAAGCGATGGAACGACCTACGGGGGAAGGTGCGTTCCTTGGTATCAAGGCACAACATTGCGGTGCAGAAGACTGGCGGCAGACCCCCACGTACTCCCCCAGAATTTACAGCATGGGAGGAGGAAGTCTTGCACATCCTGTATCCTGAGGGCCTCGCAGGAGTATCTGGAGGAATGGACTCTGGTAAGTCAAATCTTAACTACTACTTCCCACCCCCACCCCACCTGCATGCCAGCACATACCCCCACCCTCACCCCCACCCCCATCACACCAACTCCTTGCAAATGGCTCACCATCACAACCCACCCATCCAAACACCAAGCCCTGCATGCGACCACAAAGCATGGAGACCCATCACCAAAGCATGCCCACTGCACACACACATCACCCCCACAAGCCACCCTCACAAAAGCCACCACAAGGGAATGCCTGCACTTGGGTACACGGACACCCACCCATCACACGAAATGCCACACACAGAAGCTATAACCATACCTTAATACCCCTGCAGGACCCGAACGCCACCACACCGCCACAGAGGGTCCAGAGATGTCCATCCCACCCCCAGATGAGGCCCCCAGCGATGACAGAAGCTCTGTCTCCCTGGAGCCAGACGACCAGCCCGGCCCATCGGGGACCTCTGGACAGTCGGTTCCCCACAGACAGCCACAGGCTACACCAGACCCAACCCCCTCTGGAAACACCAGCACAGCTCCCACCCAGCGGGCCCATGCCTCTGTCTCCAGGACACGTCAATCAGCGGTGTGTCCGCCACTACAGGGCACCAGGTTGACCCACCACCCCAACAACCACAGGGACCTGGGGGCAGTGGTAGTGGGCACACCGTCCAGGGGACAGAGGCCCAGGAACACAGGGGAACTGGGAGGGCTGCTTTGCGACAGGGGGGGACAGGCCCAGGGAACCCACTCTCCAAGAGGCCCTCACCACCATCATGGGAGCATACCACCACTCCCAGGAGACGATGGCGACGGTACTGGCCAGGTTCCAGGAGATCCAGGCACAGCAGGAGGAACGGTACATGGGGTTCAGAGACGAACTGAGGAACATCGGTTCCGCAATGGGGACCATCGTCCTCGCCCTTAACCAGATAGTCACCACATTGCGGGACCATGTGGCACCACAAAGGGCCCCTGTCACGAGCCAGGACCAGGAACAGGCTACAACATCCGCCGGCGCTAGTGGACAGGAGGCCCCCACACAACGACAGTCCACCAGAACCCCACCTCCTGCTGAAGAAGAACCACCCCGCAAGCGGAACCTGAGATCTCACAAGAAGACAGAGTAGGATTGCAAGACCCCCGCCAGCATATGATACCCCCTGATGTCATCCCACTGTCCCACATAGTCACCCTGTCCAACCTTGAATTGCCCCTGCTCCATCCTTCCACAGGCATATGGACAATGCACCTGCGCGACTGAGAACTGGACTCTGCCATGGACATTACTCCACCCCCATCCATCCCCGCTTCCCAATCATTTACCTATATGTAGCACTTGAAATAAATCACTCATTGCACTTAAAATAACAGGAGTCTGCTTGTATCTTTCACAAATGTATTACACATAACGGTGCAATTATGTTCAGTAACAATGTGATGACAACATACCAATGTCAATAAGCTTTAGTCCATGGGCAAACAAAGCAGTAGTCACGCAGTCGGTCATACAGCTCTGAAAAGGGAAGGGAAAGTCACAATTAATTTAAAAGGAACTGGGGGGAAACACAGACAGTAGAGACGCAGGAGGCCTTAGGTAAATGTAAATTGGGGTGGCTGTTTCTTACCTGTGTGCTACTGAAAGTATTGTCGTATGACTGTATCCCTGTTGTCCGTGTCGTCCCCGTCGTCTTCCTCCTCTTCACTCTCCACAGGCTCCACAGCTGCTACAACACCACCATCTGGACCATCCTCCTGCAGGAAAGGCACCTGGCGTTGCAAAGCCAGGTTGTGAAGCATACAGCAGGCCACGATGATATGGCACACCTTCTTTGGTGAGTACATTAGGGATCCACCAGTCATATGTAGGCACCTAAACCTGGCTTTCAGGAGGCCGAAGGTCCTTTCTATGATCCTACTAGTTCGCCCATGGGCCTCATTGTACCCTTCCTCTGCCCTGGTCCGGGGATTCCTCACTGGGGTCAATAGCCAGGAGAGGTTGGGGTAACCAGAGTCACCCAATAACCACACACGGTGTCTCTGTAGCTGTTCCATCATATAAGGGATGCTGCTATTTCTCATAACATACGCGTCATGCACTGACCCAGGGAACTTAGCATTTATATGGGAGATGTACTGGTCAGCCAAACAGACCACCTGGACATTCATCGAATGATAACTTTTTCTGTTTCTGTACACCTGCTCACTTCCACTGGGGGGAACCAAAGCCACATGGGTCCCATCAATGGCACCAATGATGTTGGGGATGTGTCCAAGGGCATAGAAATCACCCTTCACTGTAGCCAAATCATCCTCCTCAGGGAAAACAATGTAGCTCCGCATGTATTTCATCAGGGCAGACAACACTCTGGACAAAACCTTAGAAAACATAGGCTGAGATATCCCTGATGACATGGCCACTGTTGTCTGAAAAGACCCACTTGCCAAAAAATGGAGTACTGACAGAACCTGCACCAGATCCCTGTGTGTTGGCGGATGGGGGACATCAGGTCTGGCTCCAGCTGGGCACACAGTTCATGTATAGTGGCTCTGTCAAGTCTGTATCTAAGTATAACATGTCGTTCTTCCATTGTCGACAGGTCCACCAGAGGTCGGTACACGGGAGGATTTATCCTTCTCCTCGCAAGTCCCAGCGGACGGTGCCTAGGAAGGACAACATGGAGCAGAAAATCAAGCAAACCACAGGTTCGTTCACACAGCTTGCACAGTAAAAGAATCGCAATGCATTGAAAGGCTTGTATGAGTGGCAATGCACGGCCTAGGCCTGTGTGACGCAGTTGAAATTATGCCATGTGGGCCCTGGAAATGGCGGCTGCCTGACCTGTGAAGTGTGACAGTGGGATGTGAGGTCAATGCGCTGGCGTGGCACACCGTGACGGTAGGCGGTCGAAGACCGCGGTGCGAAGCCGCATTGGTTAACATTGCACCCTATGGGTTGCATGAGCCAATGACGATGTGCGCTGGCGGTCGCGGTACGCACCGCCGCGGTACGCACCGCCGCGGGCGTGCCCGCCATTTTCTATCTGATTAATCACTCGAGACCTGATCATCCACAGGAGAGGACCTATACTGCAAGTGCTGCTGTGACCTCGGTCTGGGAGATACTATGGCTGCTGCGACTGGGGAAAGGGCCCCTGCCTTCACATCTGAGGAATTGGAGAAACTTGTTGATGGGGTCCTCCCCCAGTATGCGCTACTCTACGGTCCTCCAGACCAACAGGTTGGTACACAGGGTGCACGCTGAATGGGCTATGCCTGTGTTGAGTGGGGTGTATGTAAGATGGTGGGGAGGGGAGCGAATGAGGAGTGCAACGCCCGACAGATGGGAACATGTGCCACATGGCAAGGTTGGGGAGGGGGGGCCACTCACATCGACCATGCAGAAAAATGATGATATTTCCTTTCCCTCCCTGTACATGTCAAATAGGTCAGCGCCCATCAGAAGATCGACATTTGGCGTGCCATCGCCAAGGACGTCCGGGCCCTGGGGGTCCACAACAGACGGGGCACCCACTGCCGAAAGAGGTGGGAGGACATCTGCCGCGGGACCAGAAAGACCGCCGAGTCTCTGCTGGGGATGGCCTCCCAACGTAGGAGGGGTGGCAGCCGCCAATTGACCCCCCTGATGTCCCGGATCCTGGCGGTGGCCTACCCCGATTTGGATGGGCGCGTGAGGACATCACAGCAGACACAAGGGGGTGAGTATCAGCACATTCTGCTATCTTTGCGCGCAGTTGAGGTGTCTGGGTTGGGGAGGAGGGCTGTGGGTAACTCAAGGCCAGGGCGCTTTCTATAGGCTAGTCCCCTCCGTTAGGCATGGCCCTGTGCCCCCACCCCCCACCTCTGTAGGGTGCCAAGTACAGCTATCCATGGTCCTGCATCACCCATGTGTGCATTTGTCATCCATAGACCTGTAGGCCTACTCACAATAACTGAGTAGTGTACCCAGATTGCGCAGCGTAGTGCAGGGGGCTTCTGTGTCTGTCCTCTCCGCCAACGGTGTTGCCAATGCATGCACTCAACCTGTCTTCATTTCTCCCCCCCACCCATTTTCTTTTTCTTCCTGTGCATGTGCGCATTAGCATCATCAGGCGGAGGAGAAGTGGCATCGGCGCACGAGGGAGCTGCATCTCACATGGCCCCGGAGGGCCATGCAACCGACTCCGAGTTCACCAGTGAGACGGAGGGCGAGGGGAGCTCCACAACAGGGACCCGTGGAGACGTCAGCGACACCGACACGTCCTCGGAAGGGAGCTCCCTTGCGGTGGCGGCAACATCCGTGCCCACCGCCACAACAGGTACAGCCGCCACCCAGTACACCAGCCCCGCCCTCCCAGCAGCCCCTCGGCCTTCGCTCCGTGCCCGCTCGCCCAGGAAGGCGGGCATCTCCTTCGCCCCAGGCACCTCATGCCCTGCCCCAGTTACCCCTGCTGCCCTCAGTGAGGAGGTCATTGACCTCCTGAGGACCATCATTGTTGGGCAGTCTACCCTTTTGAATGACATCCAGGGTGTAGAAAGGGAGGTGCATCGGAGCAATGCATACCTGGAGGGCATTCATTCGGGTCAGGCTGCCCATCAGCGATCGTTCAACGCTCTGGCCTCAGCACTGACGGCAGCCATTGTCCCTGTCTCCAGCCTCCCTCTTCTAACTCCCTCCACCCAGTCCCACTCCCCTGTTCCTCTGCCTATCCCATCCACACCATCAGACCAGCCTGCACACACCTCAACACCCAAGGGCAGCTCATCCAGACATAAGCACCACAGATCCTACAAGCATTCACACAAACAACATCCAGATGCAGACATGCCAACAATCACTACCACCTCTGTGTCCCCCTCCTCCTCGTCTCCCTCCTCCCTCCCTGTGACGTCTACACTCACACCTCCTTGCACACCACCATCAGCCAGTACTTCCATCACCAGCACACCCTCCATTACAGTCAGCACACGTGCAGTCACCACCCCCACTGCCATTTACACGTCCCCTGTGTCCTCTCCCACTGTGTCTGTCACCCCCTCTTCCAAACCACACAAACGCAGACAGCCACCCACCCAACAGCTATCCACCTCACGACAGCCTCCAGCCAAAGCACCTGCACCCAAAGACAGCACACTTGACTCTCCTACAACCACATCCTCTTCCTCCACTCCCATTCCCACTGCACCTACCCCTCCCATTGCTCCTAAAAAACTTTTCCTCTCCAAAATTAACCTCTTTGCATCACCTGACCCACCCTCTCCATCTGGTAAGAGTCCAAAGAGCACCTCCGCCACCACCAGCCCTGAATCTAGTATCACCATAGTGCAGGGCTATTGGAGTCCACCAGCTCCTAGGGAAGGAACATCGGCCAGCAGCAAGGGGACAGCCAGCCCACCCCCTGGGAAGAGGACAAGAAAAATTAAGGGCCGGCGCGAAAAGCCTGAGACGGCTGCCACCAAGGAGAGTGGCCTTGCCCCGTCACCTGCCACATCATCTAAGGGAGGCAAGGGCCAGAGAGCTGCAGCGAAGGAGGGCAAGGGCAGCAGGGCGGAGAAGACATGCAGCATGCGAGCGCACCAGGAGGGCCCCACCAGCCCCATACCGGGTGTGAAGGACGACACCCACGGGCCCAAGACTCCATCACAGGAGGGCCCCGCTACCGCAAGGTCGGAGGGCGACTAAGCGGGGAGTCTTGGCCAGGTCTGGGTTCCTTGAAAGACAGGACAAGCACCGCTGAACAGGGCCCGCCAAGACAGGCACCGCTGAACAGGGCCCCGCCAAGACAGGCACCGCTGAACAGGGCCCCGCCAAGACAGGCACCGCTGAACAGGGCCCCGCCGTGAAGAGCACCGCTGAACAGGGCCCCGCCAAGACAGGCACCGCTGAACAGGGCCCCGCCAAGACAGGCACCGCTAAACAGGGCCCCGCCGTGAAGAGCACCGCTGAACAGGGACCCGCCGTGAAGAGCACCGCTGAACAGGGCCCCGCCGTGAAGAGCACTGCTGAACAGGGCCCCGCCGTGAAGAGCACTGCTGAACAGGGCCCCGCCGTGAAGAGCACCGCTCCGCTGGGCCCTTCATCTCAAGCACCGCTCCGCTGGGCCCTTCCTGTCAAGCACCGCTCCGCTGGGCCCTTCATCTCAAGCACCGCTCCGCTGGGCCCTTCCTGTCAAGCACCGCCCCGCTGGGCCCTTCATCTCAAGCACCGCTCCGCTGGGCCCTTCCTGTCAAGCACCGCCCCGCTGGGCCCTTCATCTCAAGCACCGCTCCGCTGGGCCCTTCCTGTCAAGCACCGCCCCGCTGGGCCCTTCATCTCAAGCACCGCTCCGCTGGGCCCTTCCTGTCAAGCACCGCCCCGCTGGGCCCTTCATCTCAAGCACCGCTCCGCTGGGCCCTTCCTGTCAAGCACCGCTCCGCTGGGCCCTTCATCTCAAGCACCGCTCCGCTGGGCCCTTCCTGTCAAGCACCGCTCCGCTGGGCCCTTCATCTCAAGCACCGCTCCGCTGGGCCCTTCCTGTCAAGCACCGCCCCGCTGGGCCCTTCATCTCAAGCACCGCTCCGCTGGGCCCTTCCTGTCAAGCACCGATCCGATGGGCCCTTCATCTCAAGCACCGCTCCGCTGGGCCCTTCCTGTCAAGCACCGCCCCGCTGGGCCCTTCATCTCAAGCACCGCTCCGCTGGGCCCTTCCTGTCAAGCACCGCCCCGCTGGGCCCTTCATCTCAAGCACCGCTCCGCTGGGCCCTTCATCTCAAGCACCGCTCCGCTGGGCCCTTCCTGTCAAGCACCGCTCCGATGGGCCCTTCCTGTCAAGCACCGCTCCGCTGGGCCCTTCCTGTCAAGCACCGCTCCGCTGGGCACTGCCGTCTCAAGCATCGCTCTGCTGGGCACCGCCGTCTCAAGCACCGCTGGTCCATTGACAGTGCCGGTTCAGTGTCGAGCAGGGCTTCAGGGAGCCCTCGGGGCACTATGCCTCCTCCAATACCAGTGGAGTCGGTTATCCATCTGATGGACTGTGGCTTTGCACTCCACAGGATGGTACAGTGGGCATGGAGGCCCCTCGTGGATCTGGCGTCGTGGACTCATGTGGCTGAGGTGCCCCCCTTTCCCTTCCCCCTGAGGTGCCCGTTGTTTGATCATCTGATGCCCCTGCAGTGTTCTCTCCAATGGTATCCGGTCTCCTGTGTGGGCTTTGCCCATGTGTTTGTACACATTGGCCCACGGACTATGGATATTTAACGGACTGTGCAGGACTTATTGCATATGTTTATACTTTGCACTATGTTCATTATTTCTTTTGTATATTTCATATGGCATATTTACCATGACTTCAATGAACCTATTTTATACATAAATTTGGAACTTCTTTTTAATTATGTCTTTGCATTCTTCCGGGGGGTTTGGGGGGTGTCACTGTGACTTGTTGCTCTGCATTGGTGTGTAGGTATTTGGGGTAGGGGGGTGGGTGTATTGCGTATGTGTGTGCCCGTAACCTTTCCTCCTCCCCCCTCCCCTGTGTCGAAGGTGCAGTACTCACCGTTGTCGTCTGCGCCGGCGTTCGTACTCGTGGTAGATGAGCAGCTAGACAAGAGCTGGTAGGATGTTTAATTCGGGTTCCATGCTGTCCAGATTCCTCGTGGAGTGTGTGGAGACGAGCGTTTTCCCGTTCGTAGTCTGTTTCCGCTGTGTTTTTATCGGCGGGGCTCCTGCCCCGGAAAAGGTGGCGGATTGGTGAGTTGTGATAGGGTGGGCGGTACATTGTCTGCCGCCTGCCTGTTGGCGGTGACCGCCGCGCTGTTTGTCGGTCCCGCCGTGGCGGTCGGAGTGTTAAAGTGGCGGGCTGTGTTGGCGGTTCCCACCAGGGTCAGAATTGCATTTTTTGGACCGCCTGCCTGTTGGCGGGTTGGCCGCCGCTTTATCACCGACGGCCAGGGTCAGAATGACCCCCAGAGTGTCCTAAAGTAGTGTGACACGGACTGGTGTGAAGTCTAGTGGCATAGAGTGGAGTGGCATACTGTAAATAGGAGTGACATAGAATGTATTGGAATAGAGTGGAGTGGTATACAGTGGAATTGTGTAGAATGGACTAGCGTAGAGGGTTGAAAGTGGGCTGGAGTAGAGTGAAGTGGCGTAGATTGGTGTGGAGTGGCATGGAGGTGCGTGGTGTAGAGTGGAATGAAGTAGCGTAGAATGGAGTGGCATAGAGGTGAGATGAGTAACGTAGAGTGGTGCAGAGTAGAGTGGCATAGAGTAAAGTGAAGTGGCATAAAGTAGAGTGGAGTAGCATTGAGTGGAATGGTGTAATGAGGTGTACAGTGAGTGGAGTGGCATAGAGTAGAGTTGTGTAGAGTGGAGTGGGTGGCATAGATCATAGTGGAGTGGAGTGGAGTAGAGTGATGTTGAGTGGAATGGCATAGCCTGGAAATACATAGAGCAGAGTGGTTCAGAGTAGAGTGGAGTGGCATAAAGTGGAGTGGCATGAATGGAGTGGAGTAGAATGGTGTACAGTAGAGTGGAGCAGCACGTTGTAGAGTAGAGTAGAGTGGAGTGGTGTAGAGTGTCATAAAGTGGCATCGAGTGGACTGCATAGACTGGAGTGGCATAGAGTGGAATGGAGTGGCATAGAGTGGCATAGAGTGGAGTAGAGTGGCAAGGAGTTGCAGACAGTAAAGTGGACTACAGTAGAATGTTGTGGAGTCAAGTACAGGTAAGTGGCATAGAGTGGCATGGGGGGCATGCAAGCATAACAACGGACATGCCTTTTGGAAGGCTGCTAATACCAATAAGTTGTCCAAGGTCCCTGCTCAGGGCCTAGCTCAGAATGTTGGTCCCGATTAATGGGTTGCCCAATTTGAAAATATCTATCTCCTTCCTTTTAATGTTAAAAGCATCAGTGAGGAGGCCTCCGTCTCATATCCTCTCAGTATAGTATTTGAATTGCATGAGTTGGTAGCTGCCATTCATAAGAGCCATAGCAATAAGGCCCCGGCCTGCACTGGGTCCCTTTAGACCTATTCAAACAAAATATTCGTCTTTGGGCCTCTCTGCTGCCAAATGTTATAAATGCGGCTTGCATAACTGGACTGTCCCAAACTTGGTGCACCACAATATTAGTAACAATAGTCAAAAAGGGCAACTTTAGGGTTCTCAGCTGCTACTGCCCAAAATCCTTATTGGATTCTACCGTACAAATTGTCAGTAGGATAGTACTCGAAAGGTTGTTGTTGTGGACCTCAGAATGTAATCTAATTTCCTGAGTACATGATAGCTTTAAGTTGCTCCAAGGGACCCTCCAGCAGTGTTTGAACTTACACCTCCTCATATCCAAGTGCAATGTAACCAATCATAAAACATTTTAAATGGCCTTAAAAGGTCTTTCAACAGTTTTCGATAGTGGCAACAGGTCGGGGTTGTGGGAGATCTTGTGTGATCTGGGTGTTTGCGTTTTATTCTTTCAGCATCTGTGCGTATATGATTTAAGGGAAATGTACAGACTTCTTTGGTTTAGCACATGGGATCTGAAAAGATTATGTTTTGGCCCGAATTTTGTTTTTATTGTATAATAATGACCTTCAGTCAGCCTTGCTGCAAGTGGGGAATGACACGCCAGTGGTAATAACAGGTCTCTACTTGTATTGTTGTATGTAGATAATACAGTGAGCTTGTCTAGAACCCCCAATGGTCTAAAGACGCTGCTTGGTTCCATAGTGCGATTTAAGGAACAGTTAGATTTGGAAAACAATTTCACCAAAACCGTCACCATGGCTTGTGGCTAAGGACATGAAGACTAGCTGCTCTGCTATCAAGGGCAATTGTACAGAAAGACACTCGCACTTTCTTATTAGGGCATCACTTTTGATTTCAAAGGCTCAAAGGGGCATGCCAGCCAGCTAAGAAACAGTGTTTTGCACAATCTGTGGGTTTCGTATTTAATTTAGCAGCCAATCTAGGGAAAAAACGATCATTTCACTTTTAGAAATCTAGAAACATAAGTGAGTCCCAATATTGATGTTCGGGTTGGAGTAAGGGCGTACTGTAGTGTTATCTCCATTCAGGTGGAGGAAACCCGCCTTTGGGTCTCCCCATGTGGAGCCTCGATTACGCAATCCATATGGAACTGGAATAGGTTTTATACAGGACCACGTCAAGTTGGCTCTTATCCTATTGTGGATTTCTATATGGCAAGAGAATAACAAAATAATTGAGGAATGTCTCTCTTGTGATTATTGCTACTCTATTCGCTGCCTCCACTAAATAAAATCCATGGCAGAATATTTAGGCTGGCCTTTGCTTTCTTCCCCAGCTAAGTTAAATAGTGTGGATACTTCATAGTTTTTGGAATGCAAAACTCACTGAGCGGGAGTGCGTAAAGCCCTCCATTAAGGAATATATTTTGACACAGACCTCCCCAGGTCTTGAAGCATACATTGAGTATCCTATTTACACCTGGGAGTGATATCGCTTAACAAAGTTGAGAATGGGCTCAATATTGTGGCAGACGTGTTTTCCTCTAGGCCAACATGATGCTAAATCCATATGGTGTTGCCATTGTGAGGAATTTTCATCGCAGATGTTGCTTCACTTGCTGTGTTGTTGTAGATGTTATTTGTCTTTCTCTAAGAGATATATTTTCCCAATTTTAAAGAATCACTGGGATCCTAGGTGCCAATGTTTCTCTATTTACTCATGCTTCCTTCCCCAGATGTCTCTGTGAACGTTGGCCTCTTTCTTAAACCTTGTAATATACTCAGAACGTGATCACATTTAAAGCATCTCAGATAGAGTCATTGCTTTCTGATACTTCCTTTCCCTGGTTCAGGTCCCTCTATCATTTCATAGTGTTTCCTTAATTGCACCCTTTTTTCTTGCACCTCCTCCACATGCAGTCTCTCTCTCTCTCTTACTCTGGATTCACCGACCCTAGCAGCTCCACTCTTCCTGAGAACTGACCACCATCAAAGGAGATACATCCAAAAGTCCGTTCTCTGCGGTCCACATCACGTTAGTCATCTCTTGTCCCTAAATCACTGCCTGACGTCTGTATTTTTATCCATTTATCTTACTAAAAACAAAAACATGAGGATTTAGGCACAAACCTGTCGCAGACACCCAATTATTAAGTGTTATTAGCTGGGTTGATCTCTGAGTCTGTAACCCACCCCACTTAGTAAGCTGGAGACTGATCTAAGCCTCTGCCCTGAGAGTCAAGTGCTATAGAAGGGAACTTGGAGCTGAGCATTGGGTCCCACAGTAGGTAGGAACCAATAAATCAAAGGTAGATGGTCACTGTTGTCATTGTTGGAGCCCAGTAGTCTGTCTGCTTTGTGACCAACCAGTTCCTACACATATGATCCTGTACAAAGCTATGTACATACGTTAGAAAAATATTTAATTCTTATGTAAAGTAACGAATTTTGCTATGGATGCCATATGGGAGAAGTGTAACTGGTGCTCACGTAAATCGCTCCAATAGCTTCTTACTAAGTTTGCTCTACATAACAACTTCAGATTTCTACAACGATTGATTTGCACAAAGTGAGACCAGAAAACTTGGCAAACAGCAGCTTTCCTTCTTAAATTGTTTAATGTTAGGCAAATATTTCATTTCACCAAAACTCCTTTACTTTCATTATTTAATATGAAAGCACTTTCAAATATGTAAGTTCAGAATACCAGTTGTACACAAACCTATTGTGTTTGATTTAATAGACAATGATGTTGCTCTTAAATATTCTGGGCGATATACAGGGTGTACGTGGCATCTGTCTTCTCTTTTTAGTTCACTAATGGGTGATGTTTAAAAACTATCACTTTCAAAAAGTATTTCTCTGTTCGCTGGTATAGTTGACGCATTAATGTCCAACTTCCACATGTAAAAATCCCCTTTTTGAATTTTGAACAGACTTTAACATATTTTACATGATGTTCTTGTGTGATTTACGTAGCAAAGTTTTCAGGGCTTGGCTCGTGCATGGGCTCTAAGTGCCGAGCCAGACCCTTGAATCTGCTCTGGCTCGGTTCTCCTGTTAATTTATAGGCTCCATCTAGTCTCAGAGGAGCATACGTGTCCGTGTGACTCCAACCTCCCCGAACTATCCGTATCTCCATCTGGAGCCCCAAACTGAATGTTATTTGTGATTCATATCACTCCTACTTCACATCTCTAGAGCAGAGTTTGACTTAGGGTCTGATTTAGAGCTCGGAAGACGGGTTTCTCCATCAAAACAGTGAGGGATACTTCATCCACCAAAATCTAAATCTCATTATGTTCTACGGCAGTGGTTCCCAACCTTTTGATTTCTGCGGACCCCCACTTTAACATTAATGGAACCCAGGGACCTGTGGTTCTAAAAATTCTGGACCCATGTAATTTACTTTGCCACAGCAGTACGATTTTAGTATCAAAAGACCGATAATGACTAGTACACTAAGCATGAGCATTTTCGCTCAATTCCAGCAGCGTTTTCACCTCGAAATCGCCATTTTCGTCCTGCACTCGTGGCTCCCATTTTATACACGACAGCCATTTTTAAAAAGTTGCCCTCACATAGGCTTATAATACAGTCAGATTTGATTCCAAGGACACGAACACCTTGATTGACTTTTCTCTGACCTGGGCAAGCTGGAACCATTGCCTCAGGCCAAACCTGTTTGATCAGTCCCTCTCCCAGTGGCCGAATCAGATAGCATCAAGGCACACCATGCCATAAAAACTTTTTTATCGCTCACACACCCTGCCTAATCTTGCTCACACCTGCACCTGCTCTTTTCTTCTTCTTACTTTACGAGGGGGAGGTGCCCGTTTTTATTGGGGGTCCACACTTATCTGATGTAAAATACTAGGCCTTGCCGGGTAATTTATTATGGGTTGGATGACATGAAATATGAGGTTTCATATTGACACTGTTTTTTCCTTTGTAGTGAAAACATGTGAATAACCAACCAAAATGTCAAGAATGTTTGCCTGAAGCTTAAAAAACTGTATATAAGGAAACCTGACTTTGCATTGAAACACAGTCTCCTGAGAACATACAAACCGTGCTGTTGTACTTCTAGGACGCTTGTTACTTGGTTGCAGCCAATAAATTCGATCTTTGACTTCACCTAGAAGACTCTGAGTTTCTGTGGTCTGAATCAGGAAAGTACCAGAGGTCTTTGGGTGTACCCTGGCACCGCTGGGTTACCGGATCAGTACCGGTTCTGAAAAACCCAGTACCTCAGTTGGCACCCAACGTGGGGCGATACCAGCGGTACCGGTCCAAGCCTGAGGTCCGTGAGGAGCTTCGTGTGAAAATTCTGGAGGAAGGCCGCCACTTCATCGACCCCTGCATGTCGACGTGGTCCGAAAGTCTTTGCTGCGAGGTTCCCCGCTTCCCGACGGCTACGAAGGACTGCTGCCCTGGCTATCGCCCTGATTTGGACCCTTGATGTTTGGTAGAGCGAAACGATAAGACGAGTCTTCTGGTGACGTCATCGATATTTTCAGTTAAGTATAAGTGGAGCGTCTCCCAGTCCTTAGTTGGACACTTGGTTTGGTCCTTAGTTGGACATTTGATTTGGTATCCCTTCTGGATCACTTTGATTTGGAACTTGCAAGTACCAAAGCCAAAGGACTCGTGTATTCACGAGACTATCGTAAACGATAATCCTTTGAAGTTTGAAGCTAGACTAGTGAGCGAAGATGCCTGGTCTTAGCAGACTTGGAAATTTGTTTTGTCTTGGTTGTAAAAGGGACTCCCGGTTGGAGGACTCATGTCCGGTTCCTCCGATTGGAACTCCACCCTATGAACTATATGTGAAGCACGGAGTAGGCCCCATCACATATAATGAAGTATGGATCCGTTACACCAGAAAAGATGTTGTTTTAAAATGGCCCCAAAATGGTAGCTTTGACACAGAAATCTTAGATAACCTCGAAGTTAGACTTTTTAAGAAGAAAGCCCGGCCGGCAATGTTTGATTCTTTCCGCTTATGGCGTAAGGAAGCCAAGCAAAAGGAAATTAAATTAGCTAAGAAAAATAAGAGAGAAAAAGGTATTTCGATTATGCAAGCTGCTATACAGTTTAAAGATAACGAAGTAGAACAGTTGAATGAGCAGTTGCATAGGCGACATAAAATGACAGTAGATAAATGCTATCCAGTTTTGCCACCTCTTCAGCAAGATGGAGCAAAAGACTCTGAAAAAGATCCCCTAATGTCGCATTTGCTAAGTTCGCCACCACCCTATGCGCAGAATGCCACGGCACCTCTGCAACCTCTGGTTGCACCACCAGTGGTTGCATTGCCTCCTGCTCCTCCCCAGCACCCGCCAGCTATTCTTCAGTTGATTCCTATTCCTCCGGTGCAGCCTCCTCAAGGGCCACTGGCTTTGACATCTGCTCTGCCTTTACTTCCTACAACTTTGACTACTATAGCGACTACCACTCCTGGTATTGTGTCTGACACTGCTTCTGTCTCTGCCTTGTCTCATTCTGTTTTTCCTCCTGTTCAGTTGTCAACCTCTCCCTCTATCCGTCAGAGAATGACAAACACTGTGACTAGTCTTTTATCCCCTCTCTTTGGGTCATTGGCTACGACCCCAGTTTCAGAGCGTAAACAATTGCGTAGCCAATTGCCTGATGGTATGGAGAAAGAGACACTGAATTATTTGGCGCATAAATGGGTTACTGAACCAGCGAGATATGAACTAGAGTCTGTTATGGATGTCTTCCATCAGTGGGAAGAACCGAAACAGAGATACGTTTTTGAGAAAATGTGTACTTTTCTTTCTGAGGATTTAGAGGAAAATGGTTTGGAGCCCAATCCGCCTAAGTTGTGTCGTGTACGGTTCGATGTTGCGACAGGTTTGATTGTGGGTTCAGATGTCGAGAAAGCAGTTGCGATGTTATTGTCGTTTAGGACTGAAGGTGTTTCCAGGTTATTGTTTAAATATGATTCTTCTGCTAAAAAGAAAGGGAAACAGTACCCCATGAGAGAAGTTCCCCCACAGTGGAGGGAAGGGGACCCAAATGCTAATCCACCTGTCCTGCCTCATTTCCAGCGTGTATGGGTACACGTTCCATGGAAGCGAGCTGAAGTTTTAGCCCTTAAGCAGACATTGCCTGATCCCCGTAAGAATCCTACAGGGTATTACAAGGAATTGTCACAGACTGCGGGGTCTTGCATTATGAATTTAGGTGACATAGACATGTTGTTTGGGAATGTTGTTCCACAGCCTTTATGGGGAAAGATTCGCCATACAGACCATGCTCAAGAGTTAGGTGACACATGGGCTAATATTGCTGCTGCAGATGCCCGACAAATTGGTGGTGCTAAACCTGAGCCTTTAGTGACAGAGCTTCCTGGTAGGATTATTGATTACATGAAAACTATAATGCCTGCGATGCGTGTAAACTGGGATAAATTGTCTGCATGTAAGCAAAAGAAAGAAGAAACGGTATCAGATTTCTTCACCAGGTTTGAAGAAACGTTTGTGGACCACAGTGGTCAAGATATGAGCACGGAAGGTGGTCAACGTTTGTTCGTCGATAAATTTGTGCATAATCTGCTTCCTGAGTTGTGTAAAAAGTTAAAAGACTCAGAAAGTTCTTGGGCAGTTTCCTCTTCAGCACAGATATTGGCTACTGCACAGTACTACGAAAATAGAGATAAAGATGAGAGAGATAGAGTAGAGAAGAAAACAAAAGAATTGAAAACGAAGTTTCTGTTACAACAAGCGTACCCGCCACGTGGTGGTCAGAATAGTGGTGCACAGAACAACTATCAGAATAACTATCAGCCCCAACCGTTTCAGAGAAACTCGCAAAGAACCGAGTATGCTCAACCACGTATCCCAGTAGGTCCCAATCAGTGTTCATATTGCAAGGAAGAGGGTCATTTCAAGTGTAGTTGCCCTGCCTTGCTACAGCGCGCAAATGGTACCTCCGGTTTAAGAGGTCGAGGTGTTCCACAAGCACCTAGAGGAAGAGGACGTGGATATGTTCCCCAGAGCGCGCGCCCATTCCTCCCTCAAAACTCAATGAACAGATTTGATCAACAGGTTAATGCATCTGGTAGGACGGCTCAGTACTATACTGATGATTACTATACAGAGGATGAGCATTTGGACAGTAATGATTGCTAGGACAGCCATAGACAAAGAGAGGGAGTTGTTTCAGTTCCAGTAGATCAGAGTGGGCCTTATGTTAAGGTGATTGCATCAGGTGTGTCAGAACCTTTTCTGTTGGATACTGGTGCTACCAAGAGTTCTATTATGCACTCAAAACTCCCTGGCGCACCTTTGTCTGGTGAAACAAATGTATCAGTAGGGTTTTCCGGCGCCCCAGTTAGAAATCCAATTTCTAACCCTATATCTCTTTCTGTTGGACCTTGTAAATTTGAAACACCCCTTATTTTGACGACAGGTTGTGGCGAGAACTTGTTAGGATTAGATCTGTTAAAGAGATTGTATGCAACATTGTATTGCTCTCCTTCTGGAGTGCAACTCACATTGGGTAAGAAAGTGGTTTCACCAATGTATTTATCAAAGGACAGATTTCCACCAGAATTTTCGTCTCTTCCTAATACTCTTTGGGCTACTGGACCTAATGATGTAGGTCTTTTGGAAATTCAGCCATATGTGATAACATTAAAAGCCAATGTTAAAATGGCACGTATTCCCCAATACAAGATCTCTAGTGAAGGGGAAAAAGCGTTGTTGGCAATTATTCGTGATCTGATTGAGAAGGATGTAATTGAAGAGACAAGAGGCAACGTTTGCAATAGTCCTGTTTTGCCTGTCTTGAAGCATACTGACCCTACTCAGCCACCTGTTTATAGGTTTGTAATTGATCTTAGAGAGGTGAGCAAAATAGTTGTGCCACAGTTTCCAGTCGTCCCCGATATCACTGCATTGTTGACAATGATTCCAGATTCAGCCACTTGGTTTTCAGTAATAGACCTGAAAAATGCTTTCTTCAGCATCCCTATTGCAGAAGAGAGCAGGGACATTTTTGGCTTCAATTTGGGAGGACGAAGCTTCAGATTTAAGAGAGCTCCTCAAGGCTATTGTGAAAGTCCATCTATCTATAGTCAGGCTTTGAAAGCACAACTTGACACTCTTATGTTACCTGATGGCGCCACTCTCATTCAATATGTCGATGATTTGCTAGTTGCCGCAGATACTAAGGAGATCTGTAAAGAAGCAACATTGTCATTATTGCGTCATCTGTCTGATTTACACCACAAAGTGTCCCTTTCAAAGTTACAGTATTGTCAAAAAGAAGTGACCTATTTAGGTCATCTCTTTTCGAAGGAGGGAAGGCAACTGACCCCTGAGAGAATCAGGGCTGTTGCAGCAATGAGTGTTCCAAGAACACAAAGAGAAGTGCGTGCTTTCCTGGGTATTACATCATATTGCAGACAATGGATACCTAATTTTTCGTTAATAGCCAAACCCTTGGTGGCATTAACTTGTAAAGATATACCAAATCCCGTCCCTTGGCCTGAAGATTGTCAGAAAAGTTTTGTCGAATTACGTGATGCATTATGTTCAGCTCCTGTGTTTAGTACCCCCAACTACAGCAAGCCTTTTACATTGTATGTCCATGAGAAAGAAGGTTGTGCGTTAGCAGTTTTGACACAACAGTTTGGAGACAGGGAGCGTCCATGCACCTATTTCTCTTCAACCTTAGACCCAGTAGCTAAGGCGCTACCGAGCTGCTTAAGAGCGGCAGCGGCAGCTGCTGTTTCTATCCGACAGTCTGCTGGTTTAGTGATGAATAACACATTAATCGTAATGGTTCCACATGCAGTAGACACGTTGTTAAACAGAACCAAGACACAGCATTTAACTAGTGCTCGATTGTCAGGTTACGAGTTGACATTGTTAGCAAGCCATGTACATATAAAAAGATGCACTACACTTAACCCAGCTATGTTATTGCCAATTGTGACGGAGTTAGATACTTCTGAACAACATGATTGTCTCCATAGAACAGAAGAAGAAACGAAAGGGAGAATAGACCTTCTGGACACTCCCATTGCAAAGAGTGATGGTACTTTGTGGGTGGATGGTTCATGCTTTAAGCTCCCGAATGGTGACACGACTGCGGCGTATGCTGTGACAACTTTGTGTACGATTGTTGAAGCTGCACGTATCCCACATAATTCAGCCCAAGCAACTGAGTTAATAGCCCTAACAAGAGCATGTACAGTATCAAAAGGAATGAAAGTGACTATCTATACCGATAGCCAATATGCGTTTGGTGTGGCCCATAGTTTTGGGCGTTTGTGGAAGAAACGTGGGTTCCTGACCTCGCATGGAACTAAAATACAGCATGGTCAGTTGGTAAATGAGCTCCTTGATTCACTTACTTTACCGTTGCAAGTTGCGATTGTGAAGTGTAGCACACATAAAAAGGTGACTGATGATGTTGGTCGTGGGAATGCATTTGCTGACGAGGTCGCAAAAGAAACGGCAAGGAATGTGATGAGCCGAATGTATGTCGCGGGCCCTGCAAGATGGATTGGTGATGTTGGAATGTGTGAAGACACGATAGAAAGCGTGAAATCGATTCAAGCTGAAGCCACAGAGAGAGAATTGAGTGTGTGGAGAGAAAGTACGGGTAAATTGGATGCGAATGGTTGTTGGGTCGAGTTGTCAGAACATCAAAGATGGTTGCTACCCTATGCGTATGTGCTTGCAGTAGTTACAATGGCTCATGGAATGGCTCACATCAGTGTGAAAGGGATTTGTAAGTTGTTGGCCCCAGTATGGCAAAATGCAGGAATTCCCAAGTGCGCAGAAAATATGGTTAAAAATTGCATGGTATGCCTGAAACACAACCCTGGTAGAGGAACCCCAACTCCAGCTGGTCATTTTGCACCTCCTACGTATCCGTTTGAGGTTTTGCAGCTAGATTTCATCCACATGGAGAGGTGCAACAACTTAAAATACGTACTCGTTGTTGTTTGTGCCTTTTCAAGATGGGTGGAAGCCTATCCCCTAAAAGACAATACTGCGCTATCCACAGCCAAAGCCCTTGTGAAAGAGTTCTTCCCTAGATTCGGAATGCCGAGAATGATCTGGAGTGACAATGGAAGTGAATTTGTGGGTCAAGTGATGAAGAAAGTATGCGAAGGGCTAGGCATAAACCAAAAGTTTCACGCTGCAAATCACCCCCAATCAGCTGGATTAGTGGAGTGCTATAATGGCACTCTAAAGCTAAAATTGGCCAAGATACAAGCGAGCTCTGGTCTCAAATGGCCTGACGCTCTACCCTTAGCACTCCCATCAACCAGAATGACTGTGCATTCATGAGTGAAACTTAGTCCTTATGAAATAGTCTTCGGCCGCCCGGCCAATATATGGGGAGTGCCCAGGCCCAAGAAGTTTAGCGAGATAGAGCATCCTGTTTTGCTTGACTATCTGTATGAATTGACGGCTAAATTGCGTGTTTTACATCAACAGGTCCACGACACCCTGCCTCCGGTCTCTGAATCTCCAGGTCATCCCATTGAGCCTGGATCCTGGGTTTTAATAAAGAACTTTCAGCGAACCAAAAACGAGCAGCCCAGGTGGACCGGACCGCACCTCGTTCTTCTCTCCACAAGATCAGCTGTTCGAGTAGAAGGGAAGAAACACTGGATCCATGGGACCCATTGCAAAAGGGTACCCCTACCTCTGCCATATGACCGGTGGGTCCAGGAAGTTGTCGCCGACTCAGAGACTGAAACCGTGCCACGTTTTCTGCCTTTCAACGATGCACGAATAAAAGGAACACTCACTGAGAAAGAAAGTGATGACATTTTACAATCAGCAGTATCACCGTCAGTTCGATTGGACACTACAGAACCTGAACTCCTTTTTCAGGACCACACGATACCTGGGACTAACCGTTATAATCTACGACCAAGAATAAAGGACAAATAAAACAGTTTACTTTTCTTCCCTTTAGCAAAGTTCTCCAATATGGAAAATTATTTTTGAATGACTTTGTTTTTTTTTTTTTTTTTTGAACCTCCATCCGGATTCAGCTGTAGGATCGTGGCTGAAAAGACTTAGGGGGGTAGCCTGTGGACACAAGGTCTACAGGTCTGGTTTGTTCTAGGGCGGCCTGGAACATTCAGAACACTCCTAAGTGAAGTAAACCAACCGCCACGAACGGCAACGGTTAGAGGATGGAATCTTTCCAAAATGGAGAACATGTTGAAAGACTGAGTTTCAAGAAAAGAATATGTGAAACGATAACCAGGAAATGGTTTTTGCTGCTGTGCATTTTTATATTATTTAGTATACTTATGTTTTTTATAGGATATATTTTATTCTGTTTTAACGTGATATTGGCACCCACTACCTCGTCTACACCTCCTCCTTCCACTGTTTCCCCACATTCTTTTCAACTCCTCCCTAAACATGAATCTGCTAGGAGACTAGAGTTCATTAATAACTCCTTCATCCAGCTTTTGCACCAACACCAACTAGTGATAAATACAACTAACTGTTGGGTGTGTGGCCTTATGCCTCACACAGCAGATAAAGGTATCCCTTATCTGATCCTGCCTTTCAGCCACAATGGTTCCGTGTGGGCATTCAGAACGATATTCATCTATGCACACTACCCCCTACGTTTTGCGGAAGACAACCCTAAGAAAAATGCTTTAGTTAAAGGTATCATAGACATGATGAAGGACAATATCTTCTACGAGACTATCCCCAGAGATGAGACAATAGCATATATAGGATGGAACATGACCGGATATGAAGCCACAATGAGTGAGAAACAGCAAGCTAAGATATCTTCCCTGATTTGGGTTGTACCCCATCAGGGTCACCTGTGTCTGCAAGGTACTGGCAAGAATCCCAGAGCTCAGCTAGGGGAAAGCGTCTGCACTGAGACATATGTCTTCGCATCTCAGACCTCCCCTCCGCTCTTGGCAGCTAAGGGTACCTATTTCATCTGCCATGATAGAGCCTTTACATGGTTGCCCCCTGACTTTTCGGGCACATGCTTCGTTTCGTTCCTGTTGCCCCCTACCTACACAGCAGCGGCAGATTACCACAAGACAAGGATAGTTAGAGGCGTCTTCAGTGAAGAAGACACTGCAGGACAAGAATTTGGGGACTTCGTAAAGGGTTTTCTGCCGTTCTGGGGACAAATAAGTAACAGCAGGAGCATAAGGCAATTGATAAGAGTGGTTGAATCCACCGTGGCTGAAACCGCTGGTGCCCTTGGTAACTTGACTGCTGAGCTCCAGTCGGATCGTCTTATGACCCTTCAGAACAGGGTCGCATTAGATGTCATACTTGCAGACCGGGGTGGAGTATGTACATTGATCCAATCGAGTTGCTGTGTTTTTGTCCCAGATAACGCTCCAACAGTATACCAGGCCATCTCCAAACTGCATAGAATTTCCGAATCTATTCATTTAGATAGAGGAGATTGGTCATTAATGGGATGGTTCTGGGAACTGATATCAGCATGGGGATGGAAGATACTGATGGTCATTGGGATGATCTTGGCCATTCTTTTCCTGTTCTGTCTATGCGTGCAGTGTGCTCCTGCGATATGTGGCCTCTGTGTTACATCATGCATAAGGAAACCTGCACCAAGAGACAAGCTAAATACTAGGATGATGTTACAGCAACATCTCAACGACTTTAGAAACATAGACCTGGACTCAGATTAGCATGAGAATAGGTTTATTGCCTATGTAAGGGCAAAAGGAGGGTTTGTGGTTCTAAAAATTCTGGACCCATGTAATTTACTTTGCCACAGCAGTATGATTTTAGTATCAAAAGACCGATAATGACTAGTACACTAAGCATGAGCATTTTCGCTCAATTCCAGCAGCGTTTTCACCTCGAAATCGCCATTTTCGTCCTGCACTCGTGGCTCCCATTTTATACACGGCAGCCATTTTTAAAAAGTTGCCCTCACATAGGCTTATAATACAGTCAGATTTGATTCCAAGGACACGAACACCTTGATTGACTTTTCTCTGACCTGGGCAAGCTGGAACCATTGCCTCAGGCCAAACCTGTTTGGTCAGTCCCTCTCCCAGTGGCCGAATCAGATAGCATCATGGCACAACATGCCATAAAAACTTTATTATCGCTCACACACCCTGCCTAATCTTGCTCACACCTGCACCTGCTCTTTTCTTCTTCTTACTTTACGAGGGGGAGGTGCCCGTTTTTATTGGGGGTCCACACTTATCTGATGTAAAATACTAGGCCTTGCCGGGTAATTTGTTATGGGTTGGATGACATGAAATATGAGGTTTCATATTGACACTGTTTTTTCCTTTGTAGTGAAAACATGTGAATGACCAACCAAAATGTCAAGAATGTTTGCCTGAAGCTTAAAAAACTGTATATAAGGAAACCTGATTTTGCATTGAAACACAGTCTCCTGAGAACATACAAACCGTGCTGTTGTACTTCTAGGACGCTTGTTACTTGGTTGCAGCCAATAAATTCGATCTTTGACTTCACCTAGAAGACTCTGAGTTTCTGTGGTCTGAATCAGGAAAGTACCCGAGGTCTTTGGGTGTACCCTGGCACCGCTGGGTTACCGGATCAGTACCGGTTCTGAAAAACCCAGTACCTCAGTTGGCGCCCAACGTGGGGCGATGCCAGCGGTACCGGTCCAAGCCTGCGGTCCGTGAGGAGCTTCGTGTGAAAATTCTGGAGGAAGGCCGCCACTTCATCGACCCCTGCATGTCGACGTGGTCCGAAAGTCTTTGCTGCGAGGTTCCCCGCTTCCCGACGGCTACGAAGGACTGCTGCCCTGGCTATCGCCCTGATTTGGACCCTTGATGTTTGGTAGAGCGAAACGATAAGACGAGTCTTCTGGTGACGTCATCGATATTTTCAGTTAAGTATAAGTGGAGCGTCTCCCAGTCCTTAGTTGGACACTTGGTTTGGTCCTTAGTTGGACATTTGATTTGGTATCCCTTCTGGATCACTTTGATTTGGAACTTGCAAGTACCAAAGCCGAAGGACTCGTGTATTCACGAGACTATCGTAAATGATAATCCTTTGAAGTTTGAAGCTAGACTAGTGAGCGAAGATGCCTGGTCTTAGCAGACTTGGAAATTTGTTTTGTCTTGGTTGTAAAAGGGACTCCCGGTTGGAGGACTCATGTCCGGTTCCTCCGATTGGAAATCCACCCTATGAACTATATGTGAAGCACGGAGTAGGCCCCATCACATATAATGAAGTATGGATCCGTTACACCAGAAAAGATGTTGTTTTTAAATGGCCCCAAAATGGTAGCTTTGACACAGAAATCTTAGATAACCTCGAAGTTAGACTTTTTAAGAAGAAAGCCCGGCCGGCAATGTTTGATTCTTTCCGCTTATGGCGTAAGGAAGCCAAGCAAAAGGAAATTAAATTAGCTAAGAAAAATAAGAGAGAAAAAGGTATTTCGATTATGCAAGCTGCTATACAGTTTAAAGATAACGAAGTAGAACAGTTGAATGAGCAGTTGCATAGGCGACATAAAATGACAGTAGATAAATGCTATCCAGTTTTGCCATCTCTTCAGCAAGATGCAGCAAAAGACTCTGAAAAAGATCCCCTAATGTCGCATTTGCTAAGTTCGCCACCACCCTATGCGCAGAATGCCACGGCACCTCTGCAACCTCTGGTTGCACCACCAGTGGTTGCATTGCCTCCTGCTCCTCCCCAGCACCCGCCAGCTATTCTTCAGTTGATTCCTATTCCTCCGGTGCAGCCTCCTCAAGGGCCACTGGCTTTGACATCTGCTCTGCCTTTACTTCCTACAACTTTGACTACTATAGCGACTACCACTCCTGGTATTGTTTCTGACACTGCTTCTGTCTCTGCCTTGTCTCATTCTGTTTTTCCTCCTGTTCATTTGTCAACCTCTCCCTCTATCCGTCAGAGAATGACAAACACTGTGACTAGTCTTTTATCCCCTCTCTTTGGGTCATTGGCTACGACCCCAGTTTCAGAGCGTAAACAATTGCGTAGCCAATTGCCTGATGGTATGGAGAAAGAGACACTGAATTATTTGGCGCATAAATGGGTTACTGAACCAGCGAGATATGAACTAGAGTCTGTTATGGATGTCTTCCATCAGTGGGAAGAACCGAAACAGAGATACGTTTTTGAGAAAATGTGTACTTTTCTTTCTGAGGATTTAGAGGAAAATGGTTTGGAGCCCAATCCGCCTAAGTTGTGTCGTGTACGGTTCGATTTTGCGACAGGTTTGATTGTGGGTTCAGATGTCGAGAAAGCAGTTGCGATGTTATTGTCGTTTAGGACTGAAGGTGTTTCCAGGTTATTGTTTAAATATGATTCTTCTGCTAAAAAGAAAGGGAAACAGTACCCCATGAGAGAAGATCCCCCACAGTGGAGGGAAGGGGACCCAAATGCTAATCCACCTGTCCTGCCTCATTTCCAGCGTGTATGGGTACACGTTCCATGGAAGCGAGCTGAAGTTTTAGCCCTTAAGCAGACATTGCCTGATCCCCGTAAGAATCCTACAGGGTATTACAAGGAATTGTCACAGACTGCGGGGTCTTGCATTATGAATTTAGGTGACATAGACATGTTGTTTGGGAATGTTGTTCCACAGCCTTTATGGGGAAAGATTCGCTATACAGACCATGCTCAAGAGTTAGGTGACACATGGGCTAATATTGCTGCTGCAGATGCCCGACAAATAGGTGGTGCTAAACCTGAGCCTTTAGTGACAGAGCTTCCTGGTAGGATTATTGATTACATGAAAACTATAATGCCTGCGATGCGTGTAAACTGGGATAAATTGTCTGCATGTAAGCAAAAGAAAGAAGAAACAGTATCAGATTTCTTCACCAGGTTTGAAGAAACGTTTGTGGACCACAGTGGTCAAGATATGAGCACGGAAGGTGGTCAGCGTTTGTTCGTCGATAAATTTGTGCATAATCTGCTTCCTGAGTTGTGTAAAAAGTTAAAAGACTCAGAAAGTTCTTGGGCAGTTTCCTCTTCAGCACAGATATTGGCTACTGCACAGTACTACGAAAATAGAGATAAAGATGAGAGAGATAGAGTAGAGAAGAAAACAAAAGAATTGAAAACGAAGGTTCTGTTACAACAAGCGTACCCGCCACGTGGTGGTCAGAATAGTGGTGCACAGAACAACTATCAGAATAACTATCAGCCCCAACCGTTTCAGAGAAACTCGCAAAGAACCGAGTATGCTCAACCACATATCCCAGTAGGTCCCAATCAGTGTTCATATTGCAAGGAAGAGGGTCATTTCAAGTGTAGTTGCCCTGCCTTGCTACAGCGCGCAAATGGTACTTCCGGTTTAAGAGGTCGAGGTGTTCCACAAGCACCTAGAGGAAGAGGACGTGGATATGTTCCCCAGAGCGCGCGCCCATTCCTCCCTCAAAACTCAATGAACAGATTTGATCAACAGGTTAATGCATCTGGTAGGACGGCTCAGTACTATACTGATGATTACTATACAGAGGATGAGCATTTGGACAGTAATGATTGCTAGGACAGCCATAGACAAAGAGAGGGAGTTGTTTCAGTTCCAGTAGATCAGAGTGGGCCTTATGTTAAGGTGATTGCATCAGGTGTGTCAGAACCTTTTCTGTTGGATACTGGTGCTACCAAGAGTTCTATTATGCACTCAAAACTCCCTGGCGCACCTTTGTCTGGCGAAACAAATGTATCAGTAGGGTTTTCCGGCGCCCCAGTTAGAAATCCGATTTCTAACCCTATATCTCTTTCTGTTGGACCTTGTAAATTTGAAACACCCCTTATTTTGACGACAGGTTGTGGCGAGAACTTGTTAGGATTAGATCTGTTAAAGAGATTGTATGCAACATTGTATTGCTCTCCTTCTGGAGTGCAACTCACATTGGGTAAGAAAGTGGTTTCACCAATGTATTTATCAAAGGACAGATTTCCACCAGAATTTTCGTCTCTTCCTAATACTCTTTGGGCTACTGGACCTAATGATGTAGGTCTTTTGGAAATTCAGCCATATGTGATAACATTAAAAGCCAATGTTAAAATGCCACGTATTCCCCAATACAAGATCTCTAGTGAAGGGGAAAAAGCGTTGTTGGCAGTTATTCGTGATCTGATTGAGAAATATGTAATTGAAGAGACAAGAGGCAACGTTTGCAATAGTCCTGTTTTGCCTGTCTTGAAGCATACTGACCCTACCCAGCCACCTGTTTATAGGTTTGTAATTGATCTTAGAGAGGTGAACAAAATAGTTGTGCCACAGTTTCCAGTCGTCCCCGATATCACTGCATTGTTGACAATGATTCCAGCTTCAGCCACTTGGTTTTCAGTAATAGACCTGAAAAATGCTTTCTTCAGCATCCCTATTGCAGAAGAGAGCAGGGACATTTTTGGCTTCAATTTGGGAGGACGAAGCTTCAGATTTAAGAGAGCTCCTCAAGGCTATTGTGAAAGTCCATCTATCTATAGTCAGGCTTTGAAAGCACAACTTGACACTTTTATGTTACCTGATGGCGCCACTCTCATTCAATATGTCGATGATTTGCTAGTTGCCGCAGATACTAAGGAGATCTGTAAAGAAGCAACATTGTCATTATTGCGTCATTTGTCTGATTTACACCACAAAGTGTCCCTTTCAAAGTTACAGTATTGTCAAAAAGAAGTGACCTATATAGGTCATCTCTTTTCGAAGGAGGGAAGGCAACTGACCCCTGAGAGAATCAGGGCTGTTGCAGCAATGAGTGTTCCAAGAACACAAAGAGAAGTGCGTGCTTTCCTGGGTATTACATCATATTGCAGACAATGGATACCTAATTTTTCATTAATAGCCAAACCCTTGGTGGCAATAACTTGTAAAGATATACCAAATCCCGTCCCATGGCCTGAAGATTGTCAGAAAAGTTTTGTCGAATTACGTGATGCATTATGTTCAGCTCCTGTGTTTAGTACCCCCAACTACAGCAAGCCTTTTACATTGGATGTCCATGAGAAAGAAGGTTGTGCGTTAGCAGTTTTGACACAACAGTTTGGAGACAGGGAGCGTCCATGCGCCTATTTCTCTTCAACCTTAGACCCAGTAGCTAAGGCACTACCGAGCTGCTTAAGAGCGGCAGCGGCAGCTGCTGTTTCTATCCGACAGTCTGCTGGTTTAGTGATGAATAACACATTAATCGTAATGGTTCCACATGCAGTAGACACGTTGTTAAACAGAACCAAGACACAGCATTTAACTAGTGCTCGATTGTCAGGTTACGAGTTGACATTGTTAGCAAGCCATGTACATATAAAAAGATGCACTACACTTAACCCAGCTATGTTATTGCCAATTGTGACGGAGTTAGATACTTCTGAACAACATGATTGTCTCCATAGAACAGAAGAAGAAACGAAAGGGAGAATAGACCTTCTGGACACTCCCATTGCAAAGAGTGATGGTACTTTGTGGGTGGATGGTTCATGCTTTAAGCTCCCGAATGGTGACACGACTGCGGCGTATGCTGTGACAACTTTGTGTACGATTGTTGAAGCTGCACGTATCCCACATAATTCAGCCCAAGCAACTGAGTTAATAGCCCTAACAAGAGCATGTACAGTATCAAAAGGAATGAAAGTGACTATCTATACCGATAGCCAATATGCGTTTGGTGTGGCCCATAGTTTTGGGCGTTTGTGGAAGAAACGTGGGTTCCTGACCTCGCATGGAACTAAAATACAGCATGGTCAGTTGGTAAATGAGCTCCTTGATTCACTTACTTTACCGTTGCAAGTTGCAATTGTGAAGTGTAGCGCACATAAAAAGGTGACTGATGATGTTGGTCGTGGGAATGCATTTGCTGACGAGGTCGCAAAAGAAACGGCAAGGAATGTGATGAGCCGAATGTATGTCGCGGGCCCTGCAAGATGGATTGGTGATGTTGGAATGTGTGAAGACACGATAGAAAGCGTGAAATCGATTCAAGCTGAAGCCACAGAGAGAGAATTGAGTGTGTGGAGAGAAAGTACGGGTAAATTGGATGCGAATGGTTGTTGGGTCGAGTTGTCAGAACATCAAAGATGGTTGCTACCCGATGCGTATGTGCTTGCAGTAGTTACAATGGCTCATGGAATGGCTCACATCAGTGTGAAAGGGATTTGTAAGTTGTTGGCCCCAGTATGGCAAAATGCAGGAATTCCCAAGTGCGCAGAAAATATGGTTAAAAATTGCATGGTATGCCTGAAACACAACCCTGGTAGAGGAACCCCAACTCCAGCTGGTCATTTTGCACCTCCTACGTATCCGTTTGAGGTTTTGCAGCTAGATTTCATCCACATGGAGAGGTGCAACAACTTAAAATACGTACTCGTTGTTGTTTGTGCCTTTTCAAGATGGGTGGAAGCCTATCCCCTAAAAGACAATACTGCGCTATCCACAGCCAAAGCCCTTGTGAAAGAGTTCTTCCCTAGATTCGGAATGCCGAGAATGATCTGGAGTGACAATGGAAGTGAATTTGTGGGTCAAGTGATGAAGAAAGTATGCGAAGGGCTAGGCATAAACCAAAAGTTTCACGCTGCAAATCACCCCCAATCAGCTGGATTAGTGGAGTGCTATAATGGCACTCTAAAGCTAAAATTGGCCAAGATACAAGCGAGCTCTGGTCTCAAATGGCCTGACGCTCTACCCTTAGCACTCCCATCAACCAGAATGACTGTGCATTCACGAGTGAAACTTAGTCCTTATGAAATAGTCTTCGGCCGCCCGGACAATATATGGGGAGTGCCCAGGCCCAAGAAGTTTAGCGAGATAGAGCATCCTGTTTTGCTTGACTATCTGTATGAATTGACGGCTAAATTGCGTGTTTTACATCAACAGGTCCACGACACCCTGCCTCCGGTCTCTGAATCTCCAGGTCATCCCATTGAGCCTGGATCCTGGGTTTTAATAAAGAACTTTCAGCGAACCAAAAACGAGCAGCCCAGGTGGACCGGACCGCATCTCGTTCTTCTCTCCACAAGATCAGCTGTTCGAGTAGAAGGGAAGAAACACTGGATCCATGGGACCCATTGCAAAAGGGTACCCCTACCTCTGCCATATGACCGGTGGGTCCAGGAAGGTGTCGCCGACTCAGAGACTGAAACCGTGCCACGTTTTCTGCCTTTCAGCGATGCACGAATAAAAGGAACACTCACTGAGAAAGAAAGTGATGAAATTTTACAATCAGCAGTATCACCGTCAGTTCGATTGGACACTACAGAACCTGAACTCCTTTTTCAGGACCACACGATACCTGGGACTAACCGTTATAATCTACGACCAAGAATAAAGGACAAATAAAACAGTTTACTTTTCTTCCCTTTAGCAAAGTTCTCCAATATGGAAAATTATTTTTGAATGACTTTTTGTTTTTTTTTGTGTTTTTCGAACCTCCATCCGGATTCAGCTGTAGGATCGTGGCTGAAAAGACTTAGGGGGGTAGCCTGTGGACACAAGGTCTACAGGTCTGGTTTTTTCTAGGGCGGCCTGGAACATTCAGAACACTCCTAAGTGAAGTAAACCAACCGCCACGAACGGCAACGGTTAGAGGATGGAATCTTTCCAAAATGGAGAACATGTTGAAAGACTGAGTTTCAAGAAGAGAATATGTGAAACGATAACCAGGAAACGGTTTTTGCTGCTGTGCATTTTTATATTATTTAGTATACTTATGTTTTTTATAGGATATATTTTATTCTGTTTTAACATGATATTGGCACCCACTACCTCGTCTACACCTCCTCCTTCCACTGTTTCCCCACATTCTTTTCAACTCCTCCCTAAACATGAATCTGCTAGGAGACTAGAGTTCATTAATAACTCCTTCATCCAGCTTTTGCACCAACACCAACTAGTGATAAATACAACTAACTGTTGGGTGTGTGGCCTTATGCCTCACACAGCAGATAAAGGTATCCCTTACCTGATCCTGCCTTTCAGCCACAATGGTTCCGTGTGGGCATTCAAAACGATATTCATCTATGCACACTACCCCCTACGTTTTGCGGAAGACAACCCTAAGAAAAATGCTTTAGTTAAAGGTATCATAGACATGATGAAGGACAATATCTTCTACGAGACTATCCCCAGAGATGAGACAATAGCATATATAGGATGGAACATGACCGGATATGAAGCCACAATGAGTGAGAAACAGCAAGCTAAGATATCTTCCCTGATTTGGGTTGTACCCCATCAGGGTCACCTGTGTCTGCAAGGTACTGGCAAGAATCCCAGAGCTCAGCTAGGGGAAAGCGTCTGCACTGAGACATATGTCTTCGCATCTCAGACCTCCCCTCCGCTCTTGGCAGCTAAGGGTACCTATTTCATCTGCCATGATAGAGCCTTTACATGGTTGCCCCCTGACTTTTCGGGCACATGCTTCATTTCGTTCCTGTTGCCCCCTACCTACACAGCAGCGGCAGATTACCACAAGACAAGGATAGTTAGAGGCGTCTTCAGTGAAGAAGACACTGCAGGACAAGAATTTGGGGACTTCGTAAAGGGTTTTCTGCCGTTCTGGGGACAAATAAGTAACAGCAGGAGCATAAGGCAATTGATAAGAGTGGTTGAATCCACCGTGGCTGAAACCGCTGGTGCCCTTGGTAACTTGACTGCTGAGCTCCAGTCGGATCGTCTTATGACCCTTCAGAACAGGGTCGCATTAGATGTCATACTTGCAGACCGGGGTGGAGTATGTACATTGATCCAATCGAGTTGCTGTGTTTTTGTCCCAGATAACGCTCCAACAGTATACCAGGCCATCTCCAAACTGCATAGAATTTCCGAATCTATTCATTTAGATAGAGGAGATTGGTCATTAATGGGATGGTTCTGGGAACTGATATCAGCATGGGGATGGAAGATACTGATGGTCATTGGGATGATCTTGGCCATTCTTTTCCTGTTCTGTCTATGCGTGCAGTGTGCTCCTGCGATATGTGGCCTCTGTGTTACATCATGCATAAGGAAACCTGCACCAAGAGACAAGCTAAATACTAGGATGATCTTACAGCAACATCTCAACGACTTTAGAAACATAGACCTGGACTCAGATTAGCATGAGAATAGGTTTATTGCCTATGTAAGGGCAAAAGGAGGGTTTGTGGTTCTAAAAATTCTGGACCCATGTAATTTACTTTGCCACAGCAGTACGATTTTAGTATCAAAAGACCGATAATGACTAGTACACTAAGCATGAGCATTTTCGCTCAATTCCAGCAGCGTTTTCACCTCGAAATCGCCATTTTCGTCCTGCACTCGTGGCTCCCATTTTATACACGGCAGCCATTTTTAAAAAGTTGCCCTCACATAGGCTTATAATACAGTCAGATTTGATTCCAAGGACACGAACACCTTGATTGACTTTTCTCTGACCTGGGCAAGCTGGAACCATTGCCTCAGGCCAAACCTGTTTGGTCAGTCCCTCTCCCAGTGGCCGAATCAGATAGCATCAAGGCACAACATGCCATAAAAACTTTATTATCGCTCACACACCCTGCCTAATCTTGCTCACACCTGCACCTGCTCTTTTCTTCTTCTTACTTTACGAGGGGGAGGTGCCCGTTTTTATTGGGGGTCCACACTTATCTGATGTAAAATACTAGGCCTTGCCGGGTAATTTGTTATGGGTTGGATGACATGAAATATGAGGTTTCATATTGACACTGTTTTTTCCTTTGTAGTGAAAACATGTGAATGACCAACCAAAATGTCAAGAATGTTTGCCTGAAGCTTAAAAAACTGTATATAAGGAAACCTGACTTTGCATTGAAACACAGTCTCCTGAGAACATACAAACCGTGCTGTTGTACTTCTAGGACGCTTGTTACTTGGTTGCAGCCAATAAATTCGATCTTTGACTTCACCTAGAAGACTCTGAGTTTCTGTGGTCTGAATCAGGAAAGTACCCGAGGTCTTTGGGTATACCCTGGCACCGCTGGGTTACCGGATCAGTACCGGTTCTGAAAAACCCAGTACCTCAGTTGGCGCCCAACGTGGGGCGATACCAGCGGTACCGGTCCAAGCCTGAGGTCCGTGAGGAGCTTTGTGTGAAAATTCTGGAGGAAGGCCGCCACTTCATCGACCCCTGCATGTCGACGTGGTCCGAAAGTCTTTGCTGCGAGGTTCCCCGCTTCCCGACGGCTACGAAGGACTGCTGCCCTGGCTATCGCCCTGATTTGGACCCTTGATGTTTGGTAGAGCGAAACGATAAGACGAGTCTTCTGGTGACGTCATCGATATTTTCAGTTAAGTATAAGTGGAGCGTCTCCCAGTCCTTAGTTGGACACTTGGTTTGGTCCTTAGTTGGACATTTGATTTGGTATCCCTTCTGGATCACTTTGATTTGGAACTTGCAAGTACCAAAGCCGAAGGACTCGTGTATTCACGAGACTATCGTAAATGATAATCCTTTGAAGTTTGAAGCTAGACTAGTGAGCGAAGATGCCTGGTCTTAGCAGACTTGGAAATTTGTTTTGTCTTGGTTGTAAAAGGGACTCCCGGTTGGAGGACTCATGTCCGGTTCCTCCGATTGGAACTCCACCCTATGAACTATATGTGAAGCACGGAGTAGGCCCCATCACATATAATGAAGTATGGATCCGTTACACCAGAAAAGATGTTGTTTTAAAATGGCCCCAAAATGGTAGCTTTGACACAGAAATCTTAGATAACCTCGAAGTTAGACTTTTTAAGAAGAAAGCCCGGCCGGCAATGTTTGAGTCTTTCCGCTTATGGCGTAAGGAAGCCAAGCAAAAGGAAATTAAATTAGCTAAGAAAAATAAGAGAGAAAAAGGTATTTCGATTATGCAAGCTGCTATACAGTTTAAAGATAACGAAGTAGAACAGTTGAATGAGCAGTTGCATAGGCGACATAAAATGACAGTAGATAAATGCTATCCAGTTTTGCCACCTCTTCAGCAAGATGCAGCAAAAGACTCTGAAAAAGATCCCCTAATGTCGCATTTGCTAAGTTCGCCACCACCCTATGCGCAGAATGCCACGGCACCTCTGCAACCTCTGGTTGCACCACCAGTGGTTGCATTGCCTCCTGCTCCTCCCCAGCACCCGCCATCTATTCTTCAGTTGATTCCTATTCCTCCGGTGCAGCCTCCTCAAGGGCCACTGGCTTTGACATCTGCTCTGCCTTTACTTCCTACAACTTTGACTACTATAGCGACTACCACTCCTGGTATTGTTTCTGACACTGCTTCTGTCTCTGCCTTGTCTCATTCTGTTTTTCCTCCTGTTCATTTGTCAACCTCTCCCTCTATCCGTCAGAGAATGACAAACACTGTGACTAGTCTTTTATCCCCTCTCTTTGGGTCATTGGCTACGACCCCAGTTTCAGAGCGTAAACAATTGCGTAGCCAATTGCCTGATGGTATGGAGAAAGAGACACTGAATTATTTGGCGCATAAATGGGTTACTGAACCAGCGAGATATGAACTAGAGTCTGTTATGGATGTCTTCCATCAGTGGGAAGAACCGAAACAGAGATACGTTTTTGAGAAAATGTGTACTTTTCTTTCTGAGGATTTAGAGGAAAATGGTTTGGAGCCCAATCCGCCTAAGTTGTGTCGTGTACGGTTCGATTTTGCGACAGGTTTGATTGTGGGTTCAGATGTCGAGAAAGCAGTTGCGATGTTATTGTCGTTTAGGACTGAAGGTGTTTCCAGGTTATTGTTTAAATATGATTCTTCTGCTAAAAAGAAAGGGAAACAGTACCCCATGAGAGAAGTTCCCCCACAGTGGAGGGAAGGGGACCCAAATGCTAATCCACCTGTCCTGCCTCATTTCCAGCGTGTATGGGTACACGTTCCATGGAAGCGAGCTGAAGTTTTAGCCCTTAAGCAGACATTGCCTGATCCCCGTAAGAATCCTACAGGGTATTACAAGGAATTGTCACAGACTGCGGGGTCTTGCATTATGAATTTAGGTGACATAGACATGTTGTTTGGGAATGTTGTTCCACAGCCTTTATGGGGAAAGATTCGCCATACAGACCATGCTCAAGAGTTAGGTGACACATGGGCTAATATTGCTGCTGCAGATGCCCGATAAATTGGTGGTGCTAAACCTGAGCCTTTAGTGACAGAGCTTCCTGGTAGGATTATTGATTACATGAAAACTATAATGCCTGCGATGCGTGTAAACTGGGATAAATTGTCTGCATGTAAGCAAAAGAAAGAAGAAACAGTATCAGATTTCTTCACCAGGTTTGAAGAAACGTTTGTGGACCACAGTGGTCAAGATATGAGCACGGAAGGTGGTCAACGTTTGTTCGTCGATAAATTTGTGCATAATCTGCTTCCTGAGTTGTGTAAAAAGTTAAAAGACTCAGAAAGTTCTTGGGCAGTTTCCTCTTCAGCACAGATATTGGCTACTGCACAGTACTACGAAAATAGAGATAAAGATGAGAGAGATAGAGTAGAGAAGAAAACAAAAGAATTGAAAACGAAGGTTCTGTTACAACAAGCGTACCCGCCACGTGGTGGTCAGAATAGTGGTGCACAGAACAACTATCAGAATAACTATCAGCCCCAACCGTTTCAGAGAAACTCGCAAAGAACCGAGTATGCTCAACCACGTATCCCAGTAGGTCCCAATCAGTGTTCATATTGCAAGGAAGAGGGTCATTTCAAGTGTAGTTGCCCTGCCTTGCTACAGCGCGCAAATGGTACTTCCGGTTTAAGAGGTCGAGGTGTTCCACAAGCACCTAGAGGAAGAGGACGTGGATATGTTCCCCAGAGCGCGCGCCCATTCCTCCCTCAAAACTCAATGAACAGATTTGATCAACAGGTTAATGCATCTGGTAGGACGGCTCAGTACTATACTGATGATTACTATACAGAGGATGAGCATTTGGACAGTAATGATTGCTAGGACAGCCATAGACAAAGAGAGGGAGTTGTTTCAGTTCCAGTAGATCAGAGTGGGCCTTATGTTAAGGTGATTGCATCAGGTGTGTCAGAACCTTTTCTGTTGGATACTGGTGCTACCAAGAGTTCTATTATGCACTCAAAACTCCCTGGCGCACATTTGTCTGGCGAAACAAATGTATCAGTAGGGTTTTCCGGCGCCCCAGTTAGAAATCCGATTTCTAACCCTATATCTCTTTCTGTTGGACCTTGTAAATTTGAAACACCCCTTATTTTGACTACAGGTTGTGGCGAGAACTTGTTAGGATTAGATCTGTTAAAGAGATTGTATGCGACATTGTATTGCTCTCCTTCTGGAGTGCTACTCACATTGGGTAAGAAAGTGGTTTCACCAATGTATTTATCAAAGGACAGATTTCCACCAGAATTTTCGTCTCTTCCTAATACTCTTTGGGCTACTGGACCTAATGATGTAGGTCTTTTGGAAATTCAGCCATATGTGATAACATTAAAAGCCAATGTTAAAATGCCACGTATTCCCCAATACAAGATCTCTAGTGAAGGGGAAAAAGCGTTGTTGGCAATTATTCGTGATCTGATTGAGAAGGATGTAATTGAAGAGACAAGAGGCAACGTTTGCAATAGTCCTGTTTTGCCTGTCTTGAAGCATACTGACCCTACTCAGCCACCTGTTTATAGGTTTGTAATTGATCTTAGAGAGGTGAACAAAATAGTTGTGCCACAGTTTCCAGTCGTCCCCGATATCACTGCATTGTTGACAATGATTTCAGCTTCAGCCACTTGGTTTTCAGTAATAGACCTGAAAAATGCTTTCTTCAGCATCCCTATTGCAGAAGAGAGCAGGGACATTTTTGGCTTCAATTTGGGAGGACGAAGCTTCAGATTTAAGAGAGCTCCTCAAGGCTATTGTGAAAGTCCATCTATCTATAGTCAGGCTTTGAAAGCACAACTTGACACTTTTATGTTACCTGATGGCGCCACTCTCATTCAATATGTCGATGATTTGCTAGTTGCCGCAGATACTAAGGAGATCTGTAAAGAAGCAACATTGTCATTATTGCGTCATTTGTCTGATTTACACCACAAAGTGTCTCTTTCAAAGTTACAGTATTGTCAAAAAGAAGTGACCTATTTAGGTCATCTCTTTTCGAAGGAGGGAAGGCAACTGACCCCTGAGAGAATCAGGGCTGTTGCAGCAATGAGTGTTCCAAGAACACAAAGAGAAGTGCGTGCTTTCCTGGGTATTACATCATATTGCAGACAATGGATACCTAATTTTTCGTTAATAGCCAAACCCTTGGTGGCAATAACTTGTAAAGATATACCAAATCCCGTCCCATGGCCTGAAGATTGTCAGAAAAGTTTTGTCGAATTACGTGATGCATTATGTTCAGCTCCTGTGTTTAGTACCCCCAACTACAGCAAGCCTTTTACATTGGATGTCCATGAGAAAGAAGGTTGTGCGTTAGCAGTTTTGACACAACAGTTTGGAGACAGGGAGCGTCCATGCGCCTATTTCTCTTCAACCTTAGACCCAGTAGCTAAGGCACTACCGAGCTGCTTAAGAGCGGCAGCGGCAGCTGCTGTTTCTATCCGACAGTCTGCTGGTTTAGTGATGAATAACACATTAATCGTAATGGTTCCACATGCAGTAGACACGTTGTTAAACAGAACCAAGACACAGCATTTAACTAGTGCTCGATTGTCAGGTTACGAGTTGACATTGTTAGCAAGCCATGTACATATAAAAAGATGCACTACACTTAACCCAGCTATGTTATTGCCAATTGTGACGGAGTTAGATACTTCTGAACAACATGATTGTCTCCATAGAACAGAAGAAGAAACGAAAGGGAGAATAGACCTTCTGGACACTCCCATTGCAAAGAGTGATGGTACTTTGTGGGTGGATGGTTCATGCTTTAAGCTCCCGAATGGTGACACGACTGCGGCGTATGCTGTGACAACTTTGTGTACGATTGTTGAAGCTGCACGTATCCCACATAATTCAGCCCAAGCAACTGAGTTAATAGCCCTAACAAGAGCATGTACAGTATCAAAAGGAATGAAAGTGACTATCTATACCGATAGCCAATATGCGTTTGGTGTGGCCCATAGTTTTGGGCGTTTGTGGAAGAAACGTGGGTTCCTGACCTCGCATGGAACTAAAATACAGCATGGTCAGTTGGTAAATGAGCTCCTTGATTCACTTACTTTACCGTTGCAAGTTGCAATTGTGAAGTGTAGCGCACATAAAAAGGTGACTGATGATGTTGGTCGTGGGAATGCATTTGCTGACGAGGTCGCAAAAGAAACGGCAAGGAATGTGATGAGCCGAATGTATGTCGCGGGCCCTGCAAGATGGATTGGTGATGTTGGAATGTGTGAAGACACGATAGAAAGCGTGAAATCGATTCAAGCTGAAGCCACAGAGAGAGAATTGAGTGTGTGGAGAGAAAGTACGGGTAAATTGGATGCGAATGGTTGTTGGGTCGAGTTGTCAGAACATCAAAGATGGTTGCTACCCGATGCGTATGTGCTTGCAGTAGTTACAATGGCTCATGGAATGGCTCACATCAGTGTGAAAGGGATTTGTAAGTTGTTGGCCCCAGTATGGCAAAATGCAGGAATTCCCAAGTGCGCAGAAAATATGGTTAAAAATTGCATGGTATGCCTGAAACACAACCCTGGTAGAGGAACCCCAACTCCAGCTGGTCATTTTGCACCTCCTACGTATCCGTTTGAGGTTTTGCAGCTAGATTTCATCCACATGGAGAGGTGCAACAACTTAAAATACGTACTCGTTGTTGTTTGTGCCTTTTCAAGATGGGTGGAAGCCTATCCCCTAAAAGACAATACTGCGCTATCCACAGCCAAAGCCCTTGTGAAAGAGTTCTTCCCTAGATTCGGAATGCCGAGAATGATCTGGAGTGACAATGGAAGTGAATTTGTGGGTCAAGTGATGAAGAAAGTATGCGAAGGGCTAGGCATAAACCAAAAGTTTCACGCTGCAAATCACCCCCAATCAGCTGGATTAGTGGAGTGCTATAATGGCACTCTAAAGCTAAAATTGGCCAAGATACAAGCGAGCTCTGGTCTCAAATGGCCTGACGCTCTACCCTTAGCACTCCCATCAACCAGAATGACTGTGCATTCACGAGTGAAACTTAGTCCTTATGAAATAGTCTTCGGCCGCCCGGCCAATATATGGGGAGTGCCCAGGCCCAAGAAGTTTAGCGAGATAGAGCATCCTGTTTTGCTTGACTATCTGTATGAATTGACGGCTAAATTGCGTGTTTTACATCAACAGGTCCACGACACCCTGCCTCCGGTCTCTGAATCTCCAGGTCATCCCATTGAGCCTGGATCCTGGGTTTTAATAAAGAACTTTCAGCGAATCAAAAACGAGCAGCCCAGGTGGACCGGACCGCACCTCGTTCTTCTCTCCACAAGATCAGCTGTTCGAGTAGAAGGGAAGAAACACTGGATCCATGGGACCCATTGCAAAAGGGTACCCCTACCTCTGCCATATGACCGGTGGGTCCAGGAAGGTGTCGCCGACTCAGAGACTGAAACCGTGCCACGTTTTCTGCCTTTCAGCGATGCACGAATAAAAGGAACACTCACTGAGAAAGAAAGTGATGACATTTTACAATCAGCAGTATCACCGTCAGTTCGATTGGACACTACAGAACCTGAACTCCTTTTTCAGGACCACACGATACCTGGGACTAACCGTTATAATCTACGACCAAGAATAAAGGACAAATAAAACAGTTTACTTTTCTTCCCTTTAGCAAAGTTCTCCAATATGGAAAATTATTTTTGAATGACTTTTTTTTTTTTTTTGTGTTTTTCGAACCTCCATCCGGATTCAGCTGTAGGATCGTGGCTGAAAAGACTTAGGGGGGTAGCCTGTGGACACAAGGTCTACAGGTCTGGTTTTTTCTAGGGCGGCCTGGAACATTCAGAACACTCCTAAGTGAAGTAAACCAACCGCCACGAACGGCAACGGTTAGAGGATGGAATCTTTCCAAAATGGAGAACATGTTGAAAGACTGAGTTTCAAGAAAAGAATATGTGAAACGATAACCAGGAAATGGTTTTTGCTGCTGTGCGTTTTTATATTATTTAGTATACTTATGTTTTTTATAGGATATATTTTATTCTGTTTTAACGTGATATTGGCACCCACTACCTCGTCTACACCTCCTCCTTCCACTGTTTCCCCACATTCTTTTCAACTCCTCCCTAAACATGAATCTGCTAGGAGACTAGAGTTCATTAATAACTCCTTCATCCAGCTTTTGCACCAACACCAACTAGTGATAAATACAACTAACTGTTGGGTGTGTGGCCTTATGCCTCACACAGCAGATAAAGGTATCCCTTATCTGATCCTGCCTTTCAGCCACAATGGTTCCGTGTGGGCATTCAGAACGATATTCATCTATGCACACTACCCCCTACGTTTTGCGGAAGACAACCCTAAGAAAAATGCTTTAGTTAAAGGTATCATAGACATGATGAAGGACAATATCTTCTACGAGACTATCCCCAGAGATGAGACAATAGCATATATAGGATGGAACATGACCGGATATGAAGCCACAATGAGTGAGAAACAGCAAGCTAAGATATCTTCCCTGATTTGGGTTGTACCCCATCAGGGTCACCTGTGTCTGCAAGGTACTGGCAAGAATCCCAGAGCTCAGCTAGGGGAAAGCGTCTGCACTGAGACATATGTCTTCGCATCTCAGACCTCCCCTCCGCTCTTGGCAGCTAAGGGTACCTATTTCATCTGCCATGATAGAGCCTTTACATGGTTGCCACCTGACTTTTCGGGCACATGCTTCGTTTCGTTCCTGTTGCCCCCTACCTACACAGCAGCGGCAGATTACCACAAGACAAGGATAGTTAGAGGCGTCTTCAGTGAAGAAGACACTGCAGGACAAGAATTTGGGGACTTCGTAAAGGGTTTTCTGCCGATCTGGGGACAAATAAGTAACAGCAGGAGCATAAGGCAATTGATAAGAGTGGTTGAATCCACCGTGGCTGAAACCGCTGGTGCCCTTGGTAACTTGACTGCTGAGCTCCAGTCGGATCGTTTTATGACCCTTCAGAACAGGGTCGCATTAGATGTCATACTTGCAGACCGGGGTGGAGTATGTACATTGATCCAATCGAGTTGCTGTGTTTTTGTCCCAGATAACGCTCCAACAGTATTCCAGGCCATCTCCAAACTGCATAGAATTTCCGAATCTATTCACTTAGATAGAGGAGATTGGTCATTAATGGGATGGTTCTGGGAACTGATATCAGCATGGGGATGGAAGATACTGATGGTCATTGGGATGATCTTGGCCATTCTTTTCCTGTTCTGTCTATGCGTGCAGTGTGCTCCTGCGATATGTGGCCTCTGTGTTACATCATGCATAAGGAAACCTGCACCAAGAGACAAGCTAAATACTAGGATGATCTTACAGCAACATCTCAACGACTTTAGAAACATAGACCTGGACTCAGATTAGCATGAGAATAGGTTTATTGCCTATGTAAGGGCAAAAGGAGGGTTTGTGGTTCTAAAAATTCTGGACCCATGTAATTTACTTTGCCACAGCAGTACGATTTTAGTATCAAAAGACCGATAATGACTAGTACACTAAGCATGAGCATTTTCGCTCAATTCCAGCAGCGTTTTCACCTCGAAATCGCCATTTTCGTCCTGCACTCGTGGCTCCCATTTTATACACGGCAGCCATTTTTAAAAAGTTGCCCTCACATAGGCTTATAATACAGTCAGATTTGATTCCAAGGACACGAACACCTTGATTGACTTTTCTCTGACCTGGGCAAGCTGGAACCATTGCCTCAGGCCAAACCTGTTTGGTCAGTCCCTCTCCCAGTGGCCGAATCAGATAGCATCAAGGCACAACATGCCATAAAAACTTTATTATCGCTCACACACCCTGCCTAATCTTGCTCACACCTGCACCTGCTCTTTTCTTCTTCTTACTTTACGAGGGGGAGGTGCCCGTTTTTATTGGGGGTCCACACTTATCTGATGTAAAATACTAGGCCTTGCAGGGTAATTTATTATGGGTTGGATGACATGAAATATGAGGTTTCATATTGACACTGTTTTTTCCTTTGTAGTGAAAACATGTGAATGACCAACCAAAATGTCAAGAATGTTTGCCTGAAGCTTAAAAAACTGTATATAAGGAAACCTGACTTTGCATTGAAACACAGTCTCCTGAGAACATACAAACCGTGCTGTTGTACTTCTAGGACGCTTGTTACTTGGTTGCAGCCAATAAATTCGATCTTTGACTTCACCTAGAAGACTCTGAGTTTCTGTGGTCTGAATCAGGAAAGTACTCGAGGTCTTTGGGTGTACCCTGGCACCGCTGGGTTACCGGATCAGTACCGGTTCTGAAAAACCCAGTACCTCAGTTGGCGCCCAACGTGGGGCGATACCAGCGGTACCGGTCCAAGCCTGAGGTCCGTGAGGAGCTTCGTGTGAAAATTCTGGAGGAAGGCCGCCACTTCATCGACCCCTGCATGTCGACGTGGTCCGAAAGTCTTTGCTGCGAGGTTCCCCGCTTCCCGACAGCTACGAAGGACTGCTGCCCTGGCTATCGCCCTGATTTGGACCCTTGATGTTTGGTAGAGCGAAACGATAAGACGAGTCTTCTGGTGACGTCATCGATATTTTCAGTTAAGTATAAGTGGAGCGTCTCCCAGTCCTTAGTTGGACACTTGGTTTGGTCCTTAGTTGGACATTTGATTTGGTATCCCTTCTGGATCACTTTGATTTGGAACTTGCAAGTACCAAAGCCGAAGGACTCGTGTATTCACGAGACTAATGTAAATGATAATCCTTTGAAGTTTGAAGCTAGACTAGTGAGCGAAGATGCCTGGTCTTAGCAGACTTGGAAATTTGTTTTGTCTTGGTTGTAAAAGGGACTCCCGGTTGGAGGACTCATGTCCGGTTCCTCCGATTGGAACTCCACCCTATGAACTATATGTGAAGCACGGAGTAGGCCACATCACATATAATGAAGTATGGATCCGTTACACCAGAAAAGATGTTGTTTTAAAATGGCCCCAAAATGGTAGCTTTGACACAGAAATCTTAGATAACCTCGAAGTTAGACTTTTTAAGAAGAAAGCCCGGCCGGCAATGTTTGATTCTTTCCGCTTATGGCGTAAGGAAGCCAAGCAAAAGGAAATTAAATTAGCTAAGAAAAATAAGAGAGAAAAAGGTATTTCGATTATGCAAGCTGCTATACAGTTTAAAGATAACGAAGTAGAACAGTTGAATGAGCAGTTGCATAGGCGACATAAAATGACAGTAGATAAATGCTATCCAGTTTTGCCACCTCTTCAGCAAGATGCAGCAAAAGACTCTGAAAAAGATCCCCTAATGTCGCATTTGCTAAGTTCGCCACCACCCTATGCGCAGAATGCCACGGCACCTCTGCAACCTCTGGTTGCACCACCAGTGGTTGCATTGCCTCCTGCTCCTCCCCAGCACCCGCCAGCTATTCTTCAGTTGATTCCTATTCCTCCGGTGCAGCCTCCTCAAGGGCCACTGGCTTTGACATCTGCTCTGCCTTTACTTCCTACAACTTTGACTACTATAGCGACTACCACTCCTGGTATTGTTTCTGACACTGCTTCTGTCTCTGCCTTGTCTCATTCTGTTTTTCCTCCTGTTCATTTGTCAACCTCTCCCTCTATCCGTCAGAGAATGACAAACACTGTGACTAGTCTTTTATCCCCTCTCTTTGGGTCATTGGCTACGACCCCAGTTTCAGAGCGTAAACAATTGCGTAGCCAATTGCCTGATGGTATGGAGAAAGAGACACTGAATTATTTGGCGCATAAATGGGTTACTGAACCAGCGAGATATGAACTAGAGTCTGTTATGGATGTCTTCCATCAGTGGGAAGAACCGAAACAGAGATACGTTTTTGAGAAAATGTGTACTTTTCTTTCTGAGGATTTAGAGGAAAATGGTTTGGAGCCCAATCCGCCTAAGTTGTGTCGTGTACGGTTCGATTTTGCGACAGGTTTGATTGTGGGTTCAGATGTCGAGAAAGCAGTTGCGATGTTATTGTCGTTTAGGACTGAAGGTGTTTCCAGGTTATTGTTTAAATATGATTCTTCTGCTAAAAAGAAAGGGAAACAGTACCCCATGAGAGAAGTTCCCCCACAGTGGAGGGAAGGGGACCCAAATGCTAATCCACCTGTCCTGCCTCATTTCCAGCGTGTATGGGTACACGTTCCATGGAAGCGAGCTGAAGTTTTAGCCCTTAAGCAGACATTGCCTGATCCCCGTAAGAATCCTACAGGGTATTACAAGGAATTGTCACAGACTGCGGGGTCTTGCATTATGAATTTAGGTGACATAGACATGTTGTTTGGGAATGTTGTTCCACAGCCTTTATGGGGAAAGATTCGCCATACAGACCATGCTCAAGAGTTAGGTGACATATGGGCTAATATTGCTGCTGCAGATGCCCGACAAATTGGTGGTGCTAAACCTGAGCCTTTAGTGACAGAGCTTCCTGGTAGGATTATTGATTACATGAAAACTATAATGCCTGCGATGCGTGTAAACTGGGATAAATTGTCTGCATGTAAGCAAAAGAAAGAAGAAACGGTATCAGATTTCTTCACCAGGTTTGAAGAAACGTTTGTGGACCACAGTGGTCAAGATATGAGCACGGAAGGTGGTCAACGTTTGTTCGTCGATAAATTTGTGCATAATCTGCTTCTTGAGTTGTGTAAAAAGTTAAAAGACTCAGAAAGTTCTTGGGCAGTTTCCTCTTCAGCACAGATATTGGCTACTGCACAGTACTACGAAAATAGAGATAAAGATGAGAGAGATAGAGTAGAGAAGAAAACAAAAGAATTGAAAACGAAGGTTCTGTTACAACAAGCGTACCCGCCACGTGGTGGTCAGAATAGTGGTGCACAGAACAACTATCAGAATAACTATCAGCCCCAACCGTTTCAGAGAAACTCGCAAAGAACCGAGTATGCTCAACCACGTATCCCAGTAGGTCCCAATCAGTGTTCATATTGCAAGGAAGAGGGTCATTTCAAGTGTAGTTGCCCTGCCTTGCTACAGCGCGCAAATGGTACTTCCGGTTTAAGAGGTCGAGGTGTTCCACAAGCACCTAGAGGAAGAGGACGTGGATATGTTCCCCAGAGCGCGCGCCCATTCCTCCCTCAAAACTCAATGAACAGATTTGATCAACAGGTTAATGCATCTGGTAGGACGGCTCAGTACTATACTGATGATTACTATACAGAGGATGAGCATTTGGACAGTAATGATTGCTAGGACAGCCATAGACAAAGAGAGGGAGTTGTTTCAGTTCCAGTAGATCAGAGTGGGCCTTATGTTAAGGTGATTGCATCAGGTGTGTCAGAACCTTTTCTGTTGGATACTGGTGCTACCAAGAGTTCTATTATGCACTCAAAACTCCCTGGCGCACCTTTGTCTGGCGAAACAAATGTATCAGTAGGGTTTTCCGGCGCCCCAGTTAGAAATCCGATTTCTAACCCTATATCTCTTTCTGTTGGACCTTGTAAATTTGAAACACCCCTTATTTTGACGACAGGTTGTGGCGAGAACTTGTTAGGATTAGATCTGTTAAAGAGATTGTATGCGACATTGTATTGCTCTCCTTCTGGAGTGCAACTCACATTGGGTAAGAAAGTGGTTTCACCAATGTATTTATCAAAGGACAGATTTCCACCAGAATTTTCGTCTCTTCCTAATACTCTTTGGGCTACTGGACCTAATGATGTAGGTCTTTTGGAAATTCAGCCATATGTGATAACATTAAAAGCCAATGTTAAAATGCCACGTATTCCCCAATACAAGATCTCTAGTGAAGGGGAAAAAGCGTTGTTGGCAATTATTCGTGATCTGATTGAGAAGGATGTAATTGAAGAGACAAGAGGCAACGTTTGCAATAGTCCTGTTTTGCCTGTCTTGAAGCATACTGACCCTACTCAGCCACCTGTTTATAGGTTTGTAATTGATCTTAGAGAGGTGAACAAAATAGCTGTGCCACAGTTTCCAGTCGTCCCCGATATCACTGCATTGTTGACAATGATTCCAGCTTCAGCCACTTGGTTTTCAGTAATAGACCTGAAAAATGCTTTCTTCAGCATCCCTATTGCAGAAGAGAGCAGGGACATTTTTGGCTTCAATTTGGGAGGACGAAGCTTCAGATTTAAGAGAGCTCCTCAAGACTATTGTGAAAGTCCATCTATCTATAGTCAGGCTTTGAAAGCACAACTTGACACTTTTATGTTACCTGATGGCGCCACTCTCATTCAATATGTCGATGATTTGCTAGTTGCCGCAGATACTAAGGAGATCTGTAAAGAAGCAACATTGTCATTATTGCGTCATTTGTCTGATTTACACCACAAAGTGTCCCTTTCAAAGTTACAGTATTGTCAAAAAGAAGTTACCTATTTAGGTCATCTCTTTTCGAAGGAGGGAAGGCAACTGACCCCTGAGAGAATCAGGGCTGTTGCAGCAATGAGTGTTCCAAGAACACAAAGAGAAGTGCTTGCTTTCCTGGGTATTACATCATATTGCAGACAATGGATACCTAATTTTTCGTTAATAGCCAAACCCTTGGTGGCAATAACTTGTAAAGATATACCAAATCCCGTCCCATGGCCTGAAGATTGTCAGAAAAGTTTTGTCGAATTACGTGATGCATTATGTTCAGCTCCTGTGTTTAGTACCCCCAACTACAGCAAGCCTTTTACATTGGATGTCCATGAGAAAGAAGGTTGTGCGTTAGCAGTTTTGACACAACAGTTTGGAGACAGGGAGCGTCCATGCGCCTATTTCTCTTCAACCTTATACCCAGTAGCTAAGGCACTACCGAGCTGCTTAAGAGCGGCAGCGGCAGCTGCTGTTTCTATCCGACAGTCTGCTGGTTTAGTGATGAATAACACATTAATCGTAATGGTTCCACATGCAGTAGACACGTTGTTAAACAGAACCAAGACACAGCATTTAACTAGTGCTCGATTGTCAGGTTACGAGTTGACATTGTTAGCAAGCCATGTACATATAAAAAGATGCACTACACTTAACCCAGCTATGTTATTGCCAATTGTGACGGAGTTAGATACTTCTGAACAACATGATTGTCTCCATAGAACAGAAGAAGAAACGAAAGGGAGAATAGACCTTCTGGACACTCCCATTGCAAAGAGTGATGGTACTTTGTGGGTGGATGGTTCATGCTTTAAGCTCCCGAATGGTGACACGACTGCGGCGTATGCTGTGACAACTTTGTGTACGATTGTTGAAGCTGCACGTATCCCACATAATTCAGCCCAAGCAACTGAGTTAATAGCCCTAACAAGAGCATGTACAGTATCAAAAGGAATGAAAGTGACGATCTATACCGATAGCCAATATGCGTTTGGTGTGGCCCATAGTTTTGGGCGTTTGTGGAAGAAACGTGGGTTCCTGACCTCGCATGGAACTAAAATACAGCATGGTCAGTTGGTAAATGAGCTCCTTGATTCACTTACTTTACCGTTGCAAGTTGCAATTGTGAAGTGTAGCGCACATAAAAAGGTGACTGATGATGTTGGTCGTGGGAATGCATTTGCTGACGAGGTCGCAAAAGAAACGGCAAGGAATGTGATGAGCCGAATGTATGTCGCGGGCCCTGCAAGATGGATTGGTGATGTTGGAATGTGTGAAGACACGATAGAAAGCGTGAAATCGATTCAAGCTGAAGCCACAGAGAGAGAATTGAGTGTGTGGAGAGAAAGTACGGGTAAATTGGATGCGAATGGTTGTTGGGTCGAGTTGTCAGAACATCAAAGATGGTTGCTACCCGATGCGTATGTACTTGCAGTAGTTACAATGGCTCATGGAATGGCTCACATCAGTGTGAAAGGGATTTGTAAGTTGTTGGCCCTAGTATGGCAAAATGCAGGAATTCCCAAGTGCGCAGAAAATATGGTTAAAAATTGCATGGTATGCCTGAAACACAACCCTGGTAGAGGAACCCCAACTCCAGCTGGTCATTTTGCACCTCCTACGTATCCGTTTGAGGTTTTGCAGCTAGATTTCATCCACATGGAGAGGTGCAACAACTTAAAATACGTACTCGTTGTTGTTTGTGCCTTTTCAAGATGGGTGGAAGCCTATCCCCTAAAAGACAATACTGCGCTATCCACAGCCAAAGCCCTTGTGAAAGAGTTCTTCCCTAGATTCGGAATGCCGAGAATGATCTGGAGTGACAATGGAAGTGAATTTGTGGGTCAAGTGATGAAGAAAGTATGCGAAGGGCTAGGCATAAACCAAAAGTTTCACACTGCAAATCACCCCCAATCAGCTGGATTAGTGGAGTGCTATAATGGCACTCTAAAGCTAAAATTGGCCAAGATACAAGCGAGCTCTGGTCTCAAATGGCCTGACGCTCTACCCTTAGCACTCCCATCAACCAGAATGACTGTGCATTCACGAGTGAAACTTAGTCCTTATGAAATAGTCTTCGGCCGCCCGGCCAATATATGGGGAGTGCCCAGGCCCAAGAAGTTTAGCGAGATAGAGCATCCTGTTTTGCTTGACTATCTGTATGAATTGACGGCTAAATTGCGTGTTTTACATCAACAGGTCCACGACACCCTGCCTCCGGTCTCTGAATCTCCAGGTCATCCCATTGAGCCTGGATCCTGGGTTTTAATAAAGAACTTTCAGCGAACCAAAAACGAGCAGCCCAGGTGGACCGGACCGCACCTCGTTCTTCTCTCCACAAGATCAGCTGTTCGAGTAGAAGGGAAGAAACACTGGATCCATGGGACCCATTGCAAAAGGGTACCCCTACCTCTGCCATATGACCGGTGGGTCCAGGAAGGTGTCGCCGACTCAGAGACTGAAACCGTGCCACGTTTTCTGCCTTTCAGCGATGCACGAATAAAAGGAACACTCACTGAGAAAGAAAGTGATGACATTTTACAATCAGCAGTATCACCGTCAGTTCGATTGGACACTACAGAACCTGAACTCCTTTTTCAGGACCACACGATACCTGGGACTAACCGTTATAATCTACGACCAAGAATAAAGGACAAATAAAACAGTTTACTTTTCTTCCCTTTAGCAAAGTTCTCCAATATGGAAAATTATTTTTGAATGACTTTTTGTTTTTTTTTGTGTTTTTCGAACCTCCATCCGGATTCAGCTGTAGGATCGTGGCTGAAAAGACTTAGGGGGGTAGCCTGTGGACACAAGGTCTACAGGTCTGGTTTTTTCTAGGGCGGCCTGGAACATTCAGAACACTCCTAAGTGAAGTAAACCAACCGCCACAAACGGCAACGGTTAGAGGATGGAATCTTTCCAAAATGGAGAACATGTTGAAAGACTGAGTTTCAAGAAGAGAATATGTGAAACGATAACCAGGAAACGGTTTTTGCTGCTGTGCATTTTTATATTATTTAGTATACTTATGTTTTTTATAGGATATATTTTATTCTGTTTTAACGTGATATTGGCACCCACTACCTCGTCTACATCTCCTCCTTCCACTGTTTCCCCACATTCTTTTCAACTCCTCCCTAAACATGAATCTGCTAGGAGACTAGAGTTCATTAATAACTCCTTCATCCAGCTTTTGCACCAACACCAACTAGTGATAAATACAACTAACTGTTGGGTGTGTGGCCTTATGCCTCACACAGCAGATAAAGGTATCCCTTATCTGATCCTGCCTTTCAGCCACAATGGTTCCGTGTGGGCATTCAGAACGATATTCATCTATGCACACTACCCCCTACGTTTTGCGGAAGACAACCCTAAGAAAAATGCTTTAGTTAAAGGTATCATAGACATGATGAAGGACAATATCTTCTACGAGACTATCCCCAGAGATGAGACAATAGCATATATAGGATGGAACATGACCGGATATGAAGCCACAATGAGTGAGAAACAGCAAGCTAAGATATCTTCCCTGATTTGGGTTGTACCCCATCAGGGTCACCTGTGTCTGCAAGGTACTGGCAAGAATCCCAGAGCTCAGCTAGGGGAAAGCGTCTGCACTGAGACATATGTCTTCGCATCTTAGACCTCCCCTCCGCTCTTGGCAGCTAAGGGTACCTATTTCATCTGCCATGATAGAGCCTTTACATGGTTGCCCCCTGACTTTTCGGGCACATGCTTCGTTTCGTTCCTGTTGCCCCCTACCTACACAGCAGCGGCAGATTACCACAAGACAAGGATAGTTAGAGGCGTCTTCAGTGAAGAAGACACTGCAGGACAAGAATTTGGGGACTTCGTAAAGGGTTTTCTGCCGATCTGGGGACAAATAAGTAACAGCAGGAGCATAAGGCAATTGATAAGAGTGGTTGAATCCACCGTGGCTGAAACCGCTGGTGCCCTTGGTAACTTGACTGCTGAGCTCCAGTCGGATCGTTTTATGACCCTTCAGAACAGGGTCGCATTAGATGTCATACTTGCAGACCGGGGTGGAGTATGTACATTGATCCAATCGAGTTGCTGTGTTTTTGTCCCAGATAACGCTCCAACAGTATTCCAGGCCATCTCCAAACTGCATAGAATTTCCGAATCTATTCATTTAGATAGAGGAGATTGGTCATTAATGGGATGGTTCTGGGAACTGATATCAGCATGGGGATGGAAGATACTGATGGTCATTGGGATGATCTTGGCCATTCTTTTCCTGTTCTGTCTATGCGTGCAGTGTGCTCCTGCGATATGTGGCCTCTGTGTTACATCATGCATAAGGAAACCTGCCCCAAGAGGCAAGCTAAATACTAGGATGATGTTACAGCAACATCTCAACGACTTTAGAAACATAGACCTGGACTCAGATTAGCATGAGAATAGGTTTATTGCCTATGTAAGGGCAAAAGGAGGGTTTGTGGTTCTAAAAATTCTGGACCCATGTAATTTACTTTGCCACAGCAGTACGATTTTAGTATCAAAAGACCGATAATGACTAGTACACTAAGCATGAGCATTTTCGCTCAATTCCAGCAGCGTTTTCACCTCGAAATCGCCATTTTCGTCCTGCACTCGTGGCTCCCATTTTATACACGGCAGCCATTTTTAAAAAGTTGCCCTCACATAGGCTTATAATACAGTCAGATTTGATTCCAAGGACACGAACACCTTGATTGACTTTTCTCTGACCTGGGCAAGCTGGAACCATTGCCTCAGGCCAAACCTGTTTGGTCAGTCCCTCTCCCAGTGGCCGAATCAGATAGCATCAAGGCACAACATGCCATAAAAACTTTATTATCGCTCACACACCCTGCCTAATCTTGCTCACACCTGCACCTGCTCTTTTCTTCTTCTTACTTTACAAGGGGGAGGTGCCCGTTTTTATTGGGGGTCCACACTTATCTGATGTAAAATACTAGGCCTTGCCGGGTAATTTATTATGGGTTGGATGACATGAAATATGAGGTTTCATATTGACACTGTTTTTTCCTTTGTAGTGAAAACATGTGAATGACCAACCAAAATGTCAAGAATGTTTGCCTGAAGCTTAAAAAACTGTATATAAGGAAACCTGACTTTGCATTGAAACACAGTCTCCTGAGAACATACAAACCGTGCTGTTGTACTTCTAGGACGCTTGTTACTTGGTTGCAGCCAATAAATTCGATCTTTGACTTCACCTAGAAGACTCTGAGTTTCTGTGGTCTGAATCAGGAAAGTACCCGAGGTCTTTGGGTGTACCCTGGCACCGCTGGGTTACCGGATCAGTACCGGTTCTGAAAAACCCAGTACCTCAGACCCCCACTGAATCATCATGGGAATCCGGGGACCCCTGCCTGAGTCATTACTAGAAGCTGGGGACCTAATTTGTCAATGTTTGTTCATATTTTTTTATTTTCTAGGCTCTCGCGGACCCCCTGAGAAGGCTTCGCAGACCCCCAGGGGTCCCCGGACCACAGGTTGGGAACCACCGTTCTACGGGATTTAGATTTCGTCAGAAGGGGTATCCATCACCGTTGAGACTGGGTAACCCGTCCCCTGAGTTTTAAATCAGGCCCTAAATCATCATGGTGTCTTCGGCTGGGGCTTCCTAAATACGTGTGTGCATTCTAGAGCTTGAACATAAGGAAGAGGGGGGAGGGGACTGATTTCGTTTTATATGGCTTTTCCATGGGTGCAACTAGAATACGGGTAGGCTTTGACTTATCTTACAGAGTTTCGTCTTTCACAAAACTTTGTTGCTGCATTTGTTTGAAAGAAAAGTCCAACTAGCGTTTCCACACAGGTTGTATTTAATTATTTGTACAGAAAAGTCTATATAGTAGAACAGTGTCAAAGAAACTGCAAATAAAAAATAGAAAAACATAATGTGCAATTTGTTTCCATATATTGTTACTGTACTTTATTTCTTCGTTGATGTAAAGTGCCTTAAAAGTATTGTTCTTTTCCCAAGTTATATAAACATACTGCTTTTGTGAAGTTCTATCTCGATTAGTCAAAGAGAGGTACATGGTTCTTTGTTTCAGTTTTAGAAACAGCGGTTATTTTACAGCGCTGCCAAACTGCAAGACTGTGGCAGCAAACACTGTACAGAACTATTATTATTTCCTATAAGAGGTTTAGGACTCAGAGATACAATATACTTTTGAATGCCAAGCTAGATTGGTTTCATTTATTGTCCGGTAGCAGAAGCTATAAATCACCCAGGCCCAGAACAACACATTCACCTTTCACCAACTAACACAGCAGTTTATGAAAAAAAGCTTTACCTTTCGCACACTACATGTATTCACCCAACAATCACACCTATAGATACAGTTGCAGGATTACATAGGTTTTCCCAAGGTCTGACCAGAAACTGTTCAACTAAAAACAGTCAACGAGCTTTCCTCACACACAAATCTAGTGATTGACTCTTGTTTTCAGGGTCCAAAGTTTAAAGAAAAAACAAAAAAAATGAATTTCTCCTGAAGCTGGGTGGGTTCTCATGCAGCTGTCTGATGTGGTTGGCATTTGTTAAAAAAGATTCTACACAAATTGATGAGACTTTAAACTAACCTGGCAATCAACAAATGCGCCCATGTGAGTGGAGAGCCATTCCTCTGGTCGGGCTATAGTTATTTCATCCAGTCCTGCCTCAGTGCAGGGCGGAGGGACCGTGCTGGGCCCGCTCAAGGGACTCAGGCAATATCAAGAGACAGGAGCACTGTGTGTGCTCCTTTGTTTTGCTTTTTGGAGTCTGTGTCCAGCACTTGTGTTGCTGCCCTGCACCTCTCCCCGAGCAAAGTTTCCCTTAGCCCTCTCCCCTGGAGTGCTTGTAGTAGTCGGAGAGGGAAGAAAGGGAAGAAGATAGGAAGAGACAGAAGGGATGTAACTTCAGTGTGAGAGAGGAAGGAAAGAAGGAAGGGCGAAAGAGAGCGAGGGTAGGAAGAATGGGGAAGAAGGGTGCACAAGAGGAAGGACGCAGCGAGGTAGCACAGAGGCAAGGAAGGAAGAAAGAAAAGAAGGATTAGAGAAAGAGAGGGAAGTTATGGAGGATGGAAGGTACGGAAAGAAAGAGGATGAAAAAGAAAAAGAAAACAAAAGAGGGACAGGGGGACGACAAAACAAAAGGGGAAGTAAGGAAGCAAGGATGGAAGGAAGGAAATGGCAGACGTGGCTAAAGGTAAGAGACAGAAAGGAGGGAGAGCTTGAGAAGAAGATAGAATAATGGAGAGAAGCTGAGAGAGGACACATTCAAGGAGGGGATAGATGGGAAGGGAGAGATGAAGGGGTAGAGGGAGGGTGGAGAAGATGAGGTAAAGGGGCATGGAAGGGTACAGGGCTGGGAAGCACGTAGGGCGGGAGAGTAGGGTGAATGAAGGGAGGGAAGGAAAGAGGAGGGTAAGGAAGAACTTTATTTCAAGCTGGTCTGGTGTGGATATAGACACGCGTGTTGTCTGGAAGCAGTACAATTTACATGCCGAGAATACATCATCCTTACTCTGAACCTTCACAACGCCACTGCAGGACGCCTTCTATGAGTGCTACTGACCACTTCTCTGCAAACTGGAAAAACACGTACTGCCTGTGCTTTAAATGGGCCGGTACGCTTCGTGATAGGAGAGTTTATTCTTAAAGTCCATAAATCTTAAAATCCACTGACAAGGGAAAAAATGTAAATTGAGCTTACAAATATTCTCATAGGAGTCAAGCCAGAGGGACGCCCCAGAAGTCAGTCTTATTTGGTGAGTTTAGGGGGCGCACAAAAATCAGTTTGATAAGCCTTAGGAGTTAGTAAATTTGCACTTGGTTCCGACCACTTCCTCTGACTTTGTGAGGGTGCGTGGGGCAGCCTAGAGCGTAGGATCACAAAACAGCAAGCTTTGCCACCACTCTGGTGCTGCAGAGGATCTGTCCTTTGGTGGGGACAGGGCAGCTAAGGCCTCTCGCTATGAGGGTTGCATTCCTCTGACAGACGTTTGTGCATAAGCTCTCCTGGTCTCACTTTGGAACGGCTCATGAACTCCATGCATGTGTTTGCTGCACCCTCCAGCCCAGCCCCTGCAAGAACCACAGGGTCTCCTCTTAAGCCTAACTTTCCCAGGGGGCACTCTCATTTTCACGCTTCTGCCTGCTTCCATGACGGAAGCTTGTGCAGTGCACACGGGACTTGATCATTTCCCAAGACCCGCCCCATCAGCTGTGGATCTGCCCCTATTGTTGTGAGGACATTGACTCTGCACACACGCAATCGGTCTCACTGAAGGGGTAATGGCGAATGCTTGAGGCCCGTCTTCTAAAACCAACTTTTCCATGTAATAGGACAAACTGGTGCTACTGCCGGGTGTGTATCCTATGCTGTTTGTATTATACTACTCGGATGTTGCCTAGATCTGGCCCAGGAGACAAAGAATGTGTGTATTACAAATAAAGAGAGTGTTTTACTGGCCTCTCCCTTACCGTCCTCTAATAAGTACACATGCTGCTTGTCAGATAGTACTCCATGTTGAAAGTCGGGTGCCAGCACTACCAGGCCCTCATAAATGCTCCCTTAAATATGTGTAGTTCTCTGCTATGTCGCTGTTAGGGAATGAGCCCCCTGGAACCTTCCCCATCTACATCACACTGAAGTATTAACAGATACGCCCTTTGTCAGTGAGATGAAGACACACTTGCTCTTGAACCAACTGCAGCAACTTATAAACTTGCAAGGACAAGGCCCTGTATCATTGGCACAGCCACCATGAATGTGACGTGGGTCACTGTCACAGAGTCTTCAGAATCCATAGTTATTTGCTTGTCCCAATTTAAAACATAGTTGTTCTAATATTAGTGTATAAATTGTGTGCCCTTTTGAGAAAGATAATGTTGTCAGCAAAATGGAAATTCTAAATAAAAAAGAACTATTTTACATACAAAATGGGTGATTTTTGATCATCAAAGTTCTAGAACTGATCTGATAAGTGTTGTTTCCAGTATACTGTTAGAAAACAGGCTCTAAGTACATAATACAGGTAATACCTAAACCCGCTGTATGAGCTTTAATTTCATGAAACAGGCCCACTGGATGCTGTTGTAAGGGTGATGATCATAAGCAGATCGGTAGACACTGTCCAAAACTAAATGTTGTGGAAATGTATCTAAATCAGAGACTTAGATGCATTTTCTGTTCACCAACGAAGTACCGATGAAGTGAAAAGAGCTTGATAATTAGTTGAGACAGAGTCCATTGCCGCGAAGAACCACAACATCTTCTTCATCCACCCCACATGCATGGATCCTCGACCTCTCTTCACGAAGCCAGTCTGCGCATGGCCTGTGATGAAAAAAAAGTTAAAAAGAAGTAGTTATAAAATTTTGAATGGTTTTAGATTCAATTTCTGATCCATGTTCTCCTTTTTCTCTGAAACAAAATAAACTACACCTGAGCTTTCACTAAGACTATGGGGGTTATTACAACTTTGGAGGAGGTGTTAATCAGTCCCAAATGTGACGGATATACCACCAGCCGTATTAAGAGTTCCATAGGATATAATGGACTCATGATACGGCTGGTGGTATATCCGTCACTTTACCGTCACTTTTGGGATGGATTAACACCTCCTCCAAAGTTGTAATAACCCCCTATGGTCTGCTCCACCAGGAGCTGCAATGATAGAACATGCCTTACTGCTCTTAGCAGTTGTGTGTCCACCCTTGGAGCCTTAAGATGGTCTGAAGAGAACCTAAGGAAACAACTGTGCCTACAGTGGAACCAATCGATGTATAAGACATGTTAGTGCCCTTAGCAATCGTGTGACAGAACCTCTGACACTTAAGACCTTCTAGAAGGGCTATGGAAACAGCTAGCTCTCGATTGGCAGGAACCACAATTCTAGAAAGCAGGTTAACAACCTGAGCACTAGTGTATCTACACTGCTGATCCTTAAACCGGCCACATCTGCCCCAATATGAGTCGCCGTGCCATAAAATGTTACACTTGCAAATATTCTAACAAAACATGGCTCTCTTAAGTGTTCCAGGAGCGCTCCTGGAATTCTCTAAGAACTTCATAAATGGTGGAAGCCCGCTCCAAACATAGAAGTAATATGAAAAGTGCAGGTTTCTAAATCAGACTAAAAATGATGAAGAGTCTGAAAAATGCTTCCAAAAGGATCAAAATAAAGTCTTGCAAATCCAGCATAAACTAGGAAAATTAACATGTGCACAATATTTTACATTTTTTAAACTGCAAGTCCACTCTAAGTTAACTGAAGCATATGACTTGTGTAGCCAAATTATGCTTCTAAAAAAATCAGTAATTAGCAGCTAAATAATCATTACGTGAATCTGATTCCATTTGAGTTTACCAGCTAGTTCATGGAAAGTCAACTTTAAAAGTTTTTTATGTCCTCTGAGCGACCCTTGCTTAAGTTCTTGTAACACAGTGATTCCTCATACTATAGCTCTGTTCATAAGTAACTGAGCGTAGTAAATGGTTTATGCTTTGGGCAACTTTTTAATGATAAATAGATCAATGTTCTAACTGGGTTTCCCACTCAGCAGCTATTTGAGGGGAAGATCCGGAACAACCAATCCTGCATTGTTCACGCAAGCGGAACAACGCTTGCCTGAACAATGCAGGCCTTTTTCTCTGCCTTAACCATGCATGTGCTGAACAACGCACATGCGTGGTTAAGGCAGAGAAAAAGGAAGTTCCATTGGGAGAGGATGCGGTCAGGTAAGTGGGTCTGGGGCAGGGTTGGGGGGAGTTTTTAGGGGCAGGGGCGGCGTTGGGAGTGAAGGGATTGGGGTGGTTAGGTAAATTTATTTTTAAGGGGTGGGTGGGGGGGTCGGGTTTTTAGGGACGGGTAGAGGGCCAGGTTAATTTTGTATTTGGAGGTTGGGGTAATTGTGTTTTTAGGGTGGGTGGGATATTAGAGGTGGGGGTCGGGGTAATTTTGTATTTAGGGCGGGTGTGGGGGTTGGGTTTTTAGGGGCAGGATGGGGGTTGGGGTAATTTTGTATTCAGGGCGGGTGCGAGGCGGGTTATTAGGGGTGGGGATAATTTTGTATTTAGGGCGGGTGGGTTTTTAGGAGTGGGGGTTGGGGCAATTTTGTATTTAAGCTGGGTGGGGGTTGGGTTTTTAGGGACGGGGTAGGGGGTTGGGATAATTTTGTCTTCAGGGCAGGTGGGGGTTGGGTTTTTGGGGCGGGGTGGGGGGTTGGGGTAATTTTATCTCCAGGGCAGGTGGGGGGTCGGGTTTTTGGGGCGGGGTGGTGGGTTGGGATAATTTTGTATTTAGGGCGGGCGGGTTTTTAGGGGTGGAGGGTTGGGGTAATTTTTTATTCAGGGTGGGTGGGGGATCAGGTATTTAGGGGCGTGGGTGGGGGGTTGGGGTAATTTTGTATTCAGGGCAGGCGGCGGTCAGGTTTTTAGGGGCGGGCAATTTTGTTTTTAGGGGTTGGTTGGTTTTATTTTTGGGGGGTGGAGTCGGTTTTAGGGCTCAGGGTGGGTGAGGGTATCGAGGTAGTTTTTAAAGGTGGGGGGGTCGGGTACTTCTGTTTTCAGGGACGGGGTGGGGGGTTGGGGTAATTTTGTTTTTAGAGTTTGGATTGTTTTATTTTTGGGGGTGGGGTTGGTTTTAGGGCTCTGGGTGAGTGGGGGGGTATTGGGGTAGTTTTTAAGGGTGGGGGGTCGAAGTACTTCTGTTTTAGGGTGGGGAGGGTGGCATGCGACAACCACGCATTCCATTTCCACACATGCCTTTAGTAGGCATGCCTTTACAACGAAAAATTGTTGTAAGGGCATGCGTGGAAACAACGCGGTCGTTGTTCCGATGGCATTGTTCAGGCATGCATTGTTGCAACATGTGTGGTTCTATCATCCAACCGCTATTTGGTTCTGAATTTTCGCAAACAGGTTTCTTACTTCTGTTCTCCTCCATTTTTAAATTACCTTCAACCCCTGAAAAAAGTGAAATGTAAGGAGGACCAGGACTGTAGCCTAGTGGACAATTACAGAAAAAATGGTGCAATATATATATATTTTTTTTTTTGTGGGAAAGTCAAATTAAATACAGCTATTGCTTTGTACTTTTGCCACTGTGACAAATCTATAGAATTCAGTTCCTTTGCTTCTTTGATTTCACTTTCAGTTTCTATGGCTGCAGTCCACAAAATAGAGAACACCATAACTAACCAAAATGGTGGAAGACATACTATGGGCAAACGTAGAGGAGGATGAGAAGGACAAATCTGCTTAAATGTCACCTGGTTCTGTAATGCAATGCAAATCAGCAGTAATTCTACTGTGGTGAGGTGCCAGGTCTACTACTTTTGTGTTAAAAGGCAGCAGTAAAGTCATTGGAAAGGCAGAAGTACCCAAAACCAAAAGATGATCATCTACCTTTATATTTAGAGAATTCCCAGTGTCATGGAAATATGGAGGAAACTGCAGAATAAAAGTATCTAAAAAATATATCCGTCGTATGCAGAAAAACATCTAGACACTGTGCCTTTTCTTAGCAGGTTCCTAGGTACACAATGGACACCATTTCGAGTTTAGTCAAAATTCTGATATAGCCGGTAACAGGATTGCTGCCACTATCAGGATGTTGAGTAGGAGCAGAAAACTTGAGGTTTTCACTATGTGGCAGGCAAAGGTAGGGAATCGGCTCAAAATGGCCAAACATGCACAAAAGGGATCGTTGTTTTATTATCGAAACACCTATTCCTGCACGCTTTTCCCCATTTCTAAGGGGCAAATTTGTAATCCCCTGGTATTCCTGCAACCTGGACGTACCTGCAGTAGTATCCCTGCATAATTTAGAATGTATGCCTATTTGTCATTTACCACTGTTTTTGCTTTGTCCTTGTCTCTAAAGGAAATCACCCTCCTCAGTAAGGGACCAGGAGCCAGTCCCTGAGATATGGAATGTTGTTACTTATAGTGTACCTCCACTGTAAAGGTACATTTGCAGTTTTTTCACATATTGATGGATATTCCACATTAGCAACGTTGAATGAAATCCCCCCTGTGTTTACTCCTAATCCATCACATTGGGAGACAAGTCTGAATATGTCTAGTTTGCCTTCACCTTCGTACCAGAGGTTCTTTAGAAATGGCATTTCTGTTAGTCAAACTTCAAATTGTGCCTTAAAACAATTAGATTGTTAAAGCTATACAAATCCCCACTTCTTTTTCTCACTCCAAAATCACCACGAACGCCACCAGCCAAAGCTTTTTGCGACCTTAACACAGAGTGCTGGATGATCATTCTAGAGTGCCTCGTTTTCCCGTATTCCGACGCCACACTGTTTACTACCACATCCTGTACAACACAGTGAACACAAATAACACAAATTCAGTTAATATCAAGGTACGTTGAATGAGATACCTCTTCCTGAGCATCAAGCTCGTTTTCTGAGGGTTCTAGACCAGTGAATTCCAGTGGCTCCTTGGATTCTTGCATCAGTGATATCTAAACATTAAAAGAAGAGCATGACAGAATTAGTAAATGCAGAAATACAAAAACGTTTGCACAAGAAGTACTTTTTGAGATCCATATTTTTGTCACCCCCACTTCAGTGGGGTGATCTTTAACACGTCCTGGCAATTTACCAATCATTCCCCTGGGTCCTAAAACTTACACATTGTCTTTTTCTGTATTCAGCTAAGGACTACATGTCCAAGGAGCAAAACATTCTAAAATAAATATAAGGATTGGCTGACGCTAACCCAGAAGACATGGGGTCAGTACGAAGTCAAAGATTCAGGGCCATATTTACAAGTCCCTTGCGCCGCCATAGAGTAATTTGTTTTATGCTTAGGCGGCGTTAAGGAGGCCTTTCTTCCACACCGTATTTACAAAGTGGCGCAATGCGTGTATTGCGCAACTTTGTAAACCCTTGCGCCACATTATGCCTGCGCCAGCCATAATGTATGCAAGGGGCCAGGGCGTTCAATTGCAGAGAGGCCCAAAAAAATGGTGCATTAAAATTTACAGCATTTAACTGCACCATTTTTTCTGTAATTTTTAATGCCTGCTCAAAACAGGCGTTAAAATGATGCACCCATTTTAATCAATGGCCTTCCCTGTGCTTTGCTGCGCTAGCATCAACATCTTTGCTGCTAGTGCAGTAAAGCGCAACAACAGCATCAAACATTTTGACACTATTGTCCTAACGACCACCATGGTGCGCAGTATTATAAATATGGTGCAACCATAGTGTCGTAAGGTGGGGCAGAGGCGACACAAGAAAAGTGGCTCATCGCAAAATAAGTGGGACACCGATCTGCCACTTTCTTGTAAATATGCCCCACAGTGAGGGAAGATGAAGGGATAGTTAAGAGGGTAGATGGCTGTGGTTAGAATAAATTGTGCACTTTTCAAATCATATTATTGGAAACTGTCTCAAAAGGACATTCTAAACATTTATGAGAGGAAGCCTGCTCAATATACAGATGGCAAAAGGGGGTGTTTCATACCTGGTCCATGAGTCTGTAGTAACACTATCAGATACTCTTTTATGGAGTGGCAGAAGAAAGGGCAGCCTTCTTACCTTCTCAAAGATCGGATCCTCAGTGTCTCGGAACATGTTCTGACTCTGTATGTAGAGGACCGCATCATGAACAGTCAGGAAAAATATGTCATGCTTCAAATCACCGTCGAAGAAGTGACAGGCTTCAAATTTTTTTAATACTTCATCTAAAAGAAATTAGATATTTAAGGAATGTTACGAAGCAGTATTACCGAGTGGACCACGAAACATAGAGCAACAAAAAACAATTCTTTAATAAATATTTTGCAAGTTTCACTTAATTGATTTGGGTTTTTATTTTCAATGTACAACAATAAGCATGAGCTCATAATATTGCTCTAGAAGAAACTACATAATTTAAAGATGGTCCTGACAAAACTAAAGGGACCTCAGCTCCCTGGTTGTTTTTAGCATTCCTAATAGTTTCCCTGAATATTGTAAGTGTTTTGTTTCATGTATCAGCTATTGGGATACATTCATTAGACAATAGGGTGCTCTTGTTATTTATAGAGCTGATGATTACATTTGTTGGCAGAGGGTGAAGTTTCAAGTGCTTGACTGACAGTGCTGAGGACTAGTCCTTTTTTTGGAGTTTTATATAGCGTGAGCTCGACCTGAAGGTATTGAAGCGCTTTACATGAGCACCAGTTACATTACACAAGGACATATTCATTATTGTAGGCACAGGGAGATTAAGAGCCTGATTTAGATCTTGGCGGAGGGGTTACACTGTTGCAATGGTGACAGATATCCCATCCACCGAAATCTAAATTCTATTGTTTTCTATAGAATTTAGATTTCAGCCGACGGGATATCCATCACTGTTGTGACCGAGTAACCCTTCCATTGAGATCGAAATCAGGCCGTAATTGATTTGCCCAAAATCACAGGATGTTGAGCCAAAGCCAGCACTCAAACCCGGTTCCCCAGTTCCAAAGCTGGCATATATGGCTGTTACTCCACATCCTCTCCTTGATCGTAACTAGTTAGTATTGGAAGGGATTCCTTGTGATGTGATTTGTTAACCATGCAGTGAGGAAGAGCTTTTGTTTCTCAAGTTATGGGACACCATTTACAATGTACACTTTGATCCTAGGATGGGAAAGAGAGGAGATTGCAAACACAGGTTACTTTTGTGGAAATATTATTCTATTACTCTGGAATCATGACCTACTACTAAATTGACTGTGACACTGCTTGTGAGTCAGCTTCTCCCACTTTGGGACGGGTAATGAGCATTTGGAAGTGGTATGGGTGACTGACTGTTGGATGCAACTCAAAACACCACTGCAATGAGAGGAATTTTCAGTTTTTACCACATTTCTCCTAAAACTTTTTGACATAAATGTGTGTTAGTAAGAGAGAAAGAGAGTAAGCCAGTCTCACACCCATAACCTATAGAGTTAGGATATTGTTCACTATCTCTGATACAGCTTTACTTTATTTTGTTCTGGCAGTTCCAAAGGAAGTTAGAAAGCCAGCAGCTGTGGTGCTATTTCTAATCAAAAGATGCATGGCCAAGACATGGTTATGAGGACTGTCACCTAGACTGCCTCACTGGATAAAGGATATAAGAACCTGCAATGAGTGGCAGGAAACAAACTCTGCGCTTCAACTTGTTTCGTCATGCTAGGTCCCTTAAGAACATATTTAATCAGCATCGGGGAAGGCCAAAATTGATATTCTACATATCATTTAAAGTAAAATCCTCTTTGTGCAACCTAGGATTGGATTCTTGTTTTAAGTGTGCCAACATGCAGATAGCACTTGATACTCAGATCTGGCATTCTGACATGGTTTAATCTAGTGTGGTAATAAGAAAACTAATAAATAAAATCATTTTAAAAATGCTGGACAGTATGAAACCTATCCTATTCGTTCACTCACTGCTTTTGGTACATGGGATAATCACAAAGGGAGTAGGTCACTTGATATTCAGTGAGCTCAGCAGTGGAAGACATGCAGACAAATCTATCATCAGCTGATCCTCCTTTGAGACCAGTCCTCAAAGTCTCCGGTCAGACTTTAAAACACAGTCCATAACAAGAAATTTTGTTCAATCACACACCCAACATGTATGTATTTTTTTTAACTCTTCGGTACTATGCTGTACTAGAAGGTTTTTCCAAAGCTAGTTCCTTCTTTAGGAGCTGATCAAATCCGCTGGCCCTTTAATTGTGGGTGAGCTAATGACTAGTGTCAGTCCTCTGGCGTCTGAGTGCTGTCCCACTGTGGTGCTGTAGAATATGGGGACCAAATGCAATTGGTACATAGACCAACATAGCAGGGGTGCATGGGCACCGCAGGCACATCATTTGGAGGGATGAAGAAGATAGGGTAAAAGTCTTTGATATGTACCTTCATATGCAGCAATGAAGACTTTCACGTCAATCCTTTGGAATTCTTTTGCAATCTGAAAATAAAGGATGATATTTCAGAAATTGTCATATTCATATTTATGCTTCAGGGGTGTTATTTTTGTTATTTCTGTACATGCATAATATACGTACTTCTTTATTAACATCCAAAAGATTTTAAAAAATGTGTGAAGACCATCAAAAACCGCAGTATTGCAACATGATTGAGAAACTATTACATTTCTTAAAAATTAAATACAAAATATTTCTGACAGTCACAGTGTATTCTTCTTTTTAAATAAACATTACAAAATAAGACAAGCTATAAAGCTATAATCTATCATACACATTTCATAGTTCAACTCTCTTTATTGAAATTTTACACATACTCCCGCCTACAACCACCGACTGGCGGGACAAGTGAACTTTTATGACTAAGCATATAATCCTTCTTTAAACATAAGACCATGAGAACTCCCCCCACCCTATACCAACCCGTTCGGGGGTACATCATCCATACTTTGTCTATGCGAGTACCACTGGTGGCTGGGTGTCTGTGCGTGATGTTAATCCCACTAACTAGATCATGGGGGCAGCTCCGTAAGGCAGAGAAGTCTCAAATATTTCAGACAGGACAGTTCGCAGAATTCCGTAGTCAACAGGAAGATAAATGGGGCCCATGTCTCCCTGTAGGATTCAGCTTGTGCAGTTAGGGAAACCAAATCCAGTGTGTAGGAAGTTTATCAGTCCCCTACAGTGAGAGAATCATCTGATGTGCTGCCGCTGGGGCAATATCTACCTGGCAGTCTCTCTGTGCTTTAAGCGGATATGTAAGGGGATTTGGTAAGCCCAGTACGGTGTAAGTGGGGAATCTAGGAAGAGTTGTGTCAAGAAAGGTGTCTATGTCTTTCAGAATAGCCTCCAAGAAAGGAGCTATTTTAGGGCAGTCCCAGAGAATATGTAGTAAGGTCCTTTTCTGTCTGCAGTGCCGCCAGCAATTGGGGCTGTGTATCGGGTTATCTTTGTGCATTGTAGGCCGCATGAAGTACCAGCAGAACACTATTTTCGTGGCCGTTTCTATGTTTGCAGAGCTGGAGCTTACATGTCAAGCACAATGGTAAATGTTCTCCCATTCTGCCACCGAAAATGATCTACCTAACTCCTGTTCCCAATGTTTCTGGCTGGAGGATTTATCTTGTGGGGTTGGTGGCAAGAGTAATGCGTATAATTCGGACACCTATTTGCAATCTTCTTTCTTTATAACAAGCCATTTTTCAAATATAGTCAGGGTGCGTCCTGCCCCTAGTTCTACTAAGCTGTTGTAAAGCCAGTGCCTGACCTGCAAATATCGTAACTGGTCCGTTTCTGGCAGCGCATAGTGGTACTTTACTTGTTCGAATTTCAAAAGGCCATCTTCATGAAAAAGGGGGTCTATAGAGCGGCATTCAGCTACCAACCAGTGGTGGAATGCTAACTCATTGAGGCCAGAGGTGAAATCAGTGTTCCCCAGTAGTGGAGTCAGGGGTCAGGGGAACGACGTCAAGCCTCTGTGAACAGCGATCGCATCCCAAACTCTCTGGGTCGCTTGTGTAATTGGAGAGGAGTAGAGTCTCCATGCTCATTGCTGGCACGTGAGGAACGGGATTTTCCATAGCTGGGTACCTGCAATGGCCAGGTCCATAAAGAGCCAGTGTTTCTCTGACTCTGACTGGGACCATTCCATGAGGTAGCAAAACTGGGCTCCATAGTATCTCTGGAGGTGTGGGATCCCCAAGCCTCCCTCATGCAGAGGACAATAGCTCCATTCCCTGTTCTTGAGGGGGCGTTGACCTGCCCAAATGAAGCCAAGGATTTTATTTTGGAGGGAGGCAATTTCCCCGATCGGAGGGGCTACTGGGAGGGCTGGAACAGAAATAGAACTCTCAGGAGTATCACCATCTTCACTGCAGCAATCCTGCCTAGCCAGGAGAGACGATAGGATCGCCATGTATTCAGGACTGTAGTAGTTTGTTTAAGCAGCGATTATTAGTTAAGGGCTGTAGTGGCCTCAGCGGCGGTATATAATTGAATACCTAAATAGGAGATGGAATCTTTCTGCCATTGTATGTGGAAGCGTCGGGCTAAGAGTGATACATCGTCTCATGGGACTGTGAGATTTAGGGTCTGGGCTTTGTTAACATTCACTAAGAAGCCAGAGTCCTTCCCAAACTGTTCGATTCTTTCCAGGAAAGCAGGGAGTGCCACTGATGAGTTATCAAGAGCGACAATAAAATCATCTGCATATAGACCGAGGGTATGTTCCTCCCGGCCAAAGCTGACTCCCGTGATGCCTAGGCTAGCCCTCACTCTCTGTGTGAATGGCTCCAAATAGAGAGCAAAAAATAAGAGTGACAGAGGGCAGCCCTGCCTCGTCCCCCTACTGATGGTGAAGGGAGCCAATGTTACTGTATTCACATGCACAGTTGCTCTAGGGAAGCTGTAACTGCTCAGTATCCAACTACAAAAGCATTCTCTGAAGCCCAGGTGTGCCAGGGTGAGCTCCAGGTATGGACAGTGCACTCTATCAAATGCCCTTTCGGCGTCAACCGAGAAGAGTGCGACCTGTTTCGAAGATCAGGGCACCTTATCCAAGATATGTAGTAGCCTTTTAGGTCGAGTATTCAAGACCTCTTGCATATACTTTAGTATATATTTCTTGTATACTTCTTTGTGGGCTCTCTGCTTTTTCATTGGTTTGTTTCAGTGTCTTTAAAAAATCCTTTCTTGCTAGTGGTCAATCCTTCCTTTTTGTCCCACCTTTTCCTCAGTTGTATACTCCCCTGGAGCATGGCCACAGTACGTGTACCCTTCCACTTATGCCACTGTAGCTGGTGCTTAGGGACTACGTTTTTCTTAGGCTAAGAGCATTTGACCAGAGCACTGGATAGTTTCAGTGGCTCCAGTCCGTATCTGTAAACAGAGCTCAAAATCACGTTCTTCTCAGGTTACATGTGCTGTGCATTCAAACACGAGGTCAAATGCTAAAGGCTGTTTTATGAGGGTGCCTGTTTCCGCCCCCTGCCACCACTACACAAAGACAATCACGACCACAACATTTACATTGGTTTCCTTACGCGCTGCTGATGCATAGAGAAAATTGCTACCACTACAATATTTAATACAAATTCTCCCAATTTACGATGGCCGCTGCATGTTATACGCAATGACGTCATTAACGTCATGACACGGTCGTCTCTTTTCCTTTGCCACTGCTTGTTTTTAATGGGCTTTAACCATTTATGATAGTTACAGAGATGTGATTCATCCTCCTATTGCCAGGTGACGCTGCAGGTCGCTCTGCTCTCCCGAGACTATTTCTCCCGAGTATTCCTTTGCAGAGGCTCCTAAAATCTCATGTGACTACCCTTTTCCTCCTCTTTTGTTCCCTAAGCTCCAACCTGGGAGTCGGCAAGAACAAGAGCTGACCAAAGGAGGCAAGGAAGGGGCTAAAAAGATGAAAGTTCCCTCTATTAATGGCGTGGTGCTTGGATGCCTGGGATACAAGTTAGATGGAGTTTGAAGCCCCCACTCTTCCAGTTTTTGAAGCCACCACTCTTCTAGTGGTAGTATGGCAGTGGGCACATGGAACAGAGGCCGGTGCAGCCTTACTGTGAGCAAGACGACACAGTGAAATGTCCCTACCAGCGCAGTGTGAATTTCATTTCTTAATGCGTTGTTCGTGTTTAATGTGGTCAGAACATAAGCCTGTCATGGTTTGCTTGCCGTTCAAAAGCAGTTATGGTTGAATCCTACCCACCCCCAAAATGAGTGGGTGTTGACTTTGATGTCAGTTTCTTAAGCCAGTGTATATTATTCTCTTAGCAAAGATATAATAAATGCAGACATTTGCAAGAGTTATGTTCACATGATATTGAAATGTTCCTCCTCTTAATTGTAAGTACCCGAGTTATGAGTGTTATTAAAAAAAGATGCAAAACACGCAACTCTTTACCAGTGCAGAGTTAATGGAAGTAAGGCATTACACATTATTTGGAGTGATTGCCCAGACTTCGAGATAGTGATTCCCTTTTGGGTAGAGTGCTGTCACTGGTGACTTGGGATGTGTTATACTTGGTCATCTGGCGTTTACTAAACTGTACGAGTTTTTCTCATCTTAATATGTTTTATCTCTGGCCATTTGATGTTCTTGGTCTAACAAAACCACGCCTTTTTGTCAAATATTATATTAAACGCGATTTTGTTGAGGCAGTTATAGTTTTTGCCTTTACCATTTTAACATTTGTTTCCTATTTTAAGGGCCCTCTTTGGTCATATTTGCGTGCAAGGTCTCATAAATACTTTTTAATCTGTTGCATGTTGGTGTCAGTAAAGCTTTCTGCGGTATGTGTTAACATCTTCCCAGATTCTCTAAGCTTTGGTATTTTGCATTTTGTAATCTTGAAAGTAATTGGCCTGAGGCTGCTCCTGTAGCTGCTTTGGTGTTATGGGTTGACAAGTGGGAAAACGTATCCCTAGCCTTACAATATATGGATATTGAAAGTTACAGAGGAATTGCATGACTATACAGAGCAACAAGGGCAAAAGCAGGGTTCCTTTATATTAAAGGTACTTGCAAACATTTTCCCAGGAAACACAAAGTTTGGTCAGTGATGTAAATATAATAAATACAGACAATGTTTTCATTTTTTGCTGCAGAAAGAGGAAGAATGTAAATGGAAATGCTTTAGTTATATGCAAGGCCACTGGAATTATCTGGCAGAGAGGACTAAATTATGCAGCAGGGTTGACCAAATTATGTGGCAAGAAAAGCCCAGTTATGCATTTACAACACTAATACCTCTAACTCAAGCAAATGCTAGAACTATTGCATTGAAAATGCTTGTTTGTATTATCGCTGCATTGCCAATGAGGAGTGAAGCCTGATTGGGAGGGGGGCTATAAGCCCTGGCATTAAGGGGTTCAGATGGGCTGCAAAAATACTCCTGTAAAGTTTAAGATCATTGTTTAGCAGGGAGACAGGTCTATTTGACCCGCATTGTTTCAGATCTTTACCAGGTTTGCGGATAACACTAATTGACGCTTTCATCATCGACTGGGAGATAGTGCCTGGGCCAGTATAAGAGTTAAAAAGCCTTGTAAGGATGGGAGCTAGAGTTGTGCAGAAGGCTTTATAAAATGAGGCTGGGAAGCCATCCGGGCCAGGCGATTTGTGAATCTTTTGTCTGGCTATCGCTCCGATGACGTGGAGTGTCAAGGTCACTGGCCTGTTCCGGTGTAAGGCTAGTTGTGTGTGTCCGCCCTAGGTATTGCGTAGGCCTCTCTAGTGTAAGTGTCTAGGCTGTATAAAGCTGAGTGTGGAATTCACATAAATGGTCTGCTATTTGATGGTCATCTGTGATGTCTATCCCGTCCTCCCCAGCCTCCACCCTGGTCTTCTGGCATTGGGCATGTAACCTATTAGCTAGGGGTCATCCACTTCTGTCTCTCCCAACATAGAATTAATATTTTAAATGTAGCAAGGCATATTCGACGCTGTCTATATCTATCCCTGCCAGTTGTTTCCTAACGACCTCTTGCTTTCGCCACACTCTGCGGTCTCCAGTTCAGTTGTGAATCTGTTCCAGTTCTCGCGCCTGAAGTGAAGTGGGTTATTCTTTGTGCGCTTTGTTGTCCACTGCGGAAATGGCTATAAATTCACCCCTAAGCACTGATTTCATGGTGTCCCAGAGAAGAGATTTGGGCTTATCAGGGCTGTTATTGAAATTGAGGAAATCCTGGATTGCGGTTGTAATTTGTTGCAGCAACTCTGGTTTGTTAAGAGAGTCTCTCGCAAGTGCCAGGGTTGATATACTATTATGGCAGAGTTGTCTAACAGTGAGCAGGCATCTATGTCACAGACAGGGGACAAGCACTGGACCTCCTCTGTTCCTAGGAAATGGTCTAACCTAGCGTAGGTCTGGTGGGCGTGTGAGTAGAACGTGTTATCACGTGTGGTGGGGTGGCTGTCCCTCCATAGATCTCTGAGACCCTGCTCCCAAAGCCAGTACTTATAATCAGCAGCTAGTTCTCCCATCCCGCCCTGTCTCATAGCGGAGCGATCTAGGGTGTTGTCAAAGACTATATTGAGATCTCCTCCTACTAATATGTGTCTGTTAGGGAAGGCAAGAATCTCCGTCATTGAGCGGCAGAGGAAGACTTCTTACCCTCATTGGCAGAGTAGAGAGAGCCCAGTGTGAATGAATATCCCTGTATGTGTACACTAAGGGCCAGTAGGCGCCTTCTCATCTCTACTAATCTGCCCCCAATCGCCCCTTAAAATGTGCTGGCCACAGAATAGCCACCCCTGTTGTTTTCAGGAGGAGAAAAGTTGTTGTGGGAATGTTTGGACTGGAGGCGGTGCCAATCACTGGGCAACAGGTGTGTGTATTGCAGAAGACAAATGTCGGCTCCAGACTTCTTTAGATTTGAAAGTACCTCCCATCTCTTAACTGGGTTGTTTAGCCCTTTAGCATTCAGTGGGAGAATTCGTAAAGTAGCAATTGGACTAAGTCAAGGCTAAGACGGCTAGGCATTGTGCTCCCCGAGATCCAAGAGTACCATGATCTCTGTAGTGCATGCTCCAGGGTATATCTAAGTTGGTACATGCGTGCCACTTAGTGGGGGAAAGTCTGTATGTTAGGTACCCATCTAAATGGCTAACAGAATAAAAACCTCTAACAAAATAACAACCAAACAGGTAACTGTCCCTGGGAAGGCTGGAATATTTGGCTTCCCAGTGGTGGATCTCTGGGTCTGAACCATCGTCAGTAGCGGTCTCTCCTTGAGGTACTGGCCGATATGTGGTCCCCCCACCTGATACATTAGGTCCAGCAGGGCTCGATCATTCTCCCTCAGTTGTCTGTTGTCGGAGTCCCGTAATAAGACTCCTGGCCTGCTCTGTGTTCCTGAGCCGGGGTCCAGGTGTAGATCGCTGGCAGAAGACAGAGGCCTCCTCTTGCCTGATCTCCTGCTACCTTTCAGATTTCCAGAGGTGTGGGATGTTTCTTCCGTTGTAGCCGGGTAGATTCCCAACAGCTCGCAGGCCGCTTTCAAGGAATGGATCTGATGGAGCGACTCCTCCGATTGAAGTATGAGTCTAAAAGGATGGCCCCACGAATAATATATGCCGTGGTCTCAAAGAAAGGTGGTCACTGGGCAGAGGACCTTGCATTCCGGCAGCTTTAGAGCACAGAGGTCCTGGTATAATGTGACAGTGTGTCGTCTAAATTTCAGTGGATGCTGATCCCTTGCTTTATGTAGTATCTGCTCTTTGAGGGTGAAGTTGTGGATACATGCCAAAATGTCAGTAGAGCGTGATGAGCCAGCTGGAGGGAGTCCAACTCTGTAAATCTGGATCAGCTTTGGGTCTGAGGCATCTAGGATCTGCACAAAGAGGGCCTGCATATAGGACTCCATGTCCCCTTCCTCTGCTCCATGCAGGCCCCCCCCAGATTCTGATGTTGTTACGCCTGGACCTGTTATCGAGGTCTTCAGCATGTGCCTGGAGATCAATATGTTGTTCTTTAAGACGGAGGACCTCTTGTTAGAGTTGTTCTTTCTCTTTTTCACTAGGTGTCTCTCTGTCTTCCAGTGTGGCCACTCTGTCTCCCAGCTCTGTCACATCTGTGCAGATCGCTTTCAGGTCTTGGGAGAGCTCCTTTTTAACAGAATGGTGGTCGTCTCTGTGGAACGTGAAGATTGACTCCAGGAAGGAATCAGCTCTGGGTCCTCCGCTTCATTGCCCCGTGGCAGAATCCAAGGTGGAAGGTATGGGAGAAGGGTCTCCCTGTCCCCCAGAGGGGCATGTGAGCATGTCCCTGAGGATGCCGTATTTCTTGCTCCTCGTTCCTTCCATGTTCGCCCCTGTTCCAGCCTCAATAATGCCGGCCACGTGGGCAGTTGTGAGAGTCCACCACCTACTACTAGGGAAGGAATGGCATAGATGAGGTTTGTGTCAGAATATTGGGGAGGTCAGGAGCCTCACAAGTCCTGCGCGGTGTTTCAGACCGTTTCCCAGCAAGGGCTGGGCAGCTACTTCAGGTGGGCCACCATTTCTGGTGTTTCCAGTGGCAAAGACTGGCATAGCCACTCATTCCTTGTGTGAGGCAGGTGACCCATCGATATCTGGCAGTCCATAGGAGGCTAGGCCATGGGTTATCGGCTCGTCAGCAGGGGAAGGTGCAAGCATTCACCAGTCCGTTCCTCCAGAACCCGGTGCTCCAATCCACAGCCTGGAGTGGATGGTGCCATGAGGCACAGTTGGGATGAACTGAGTCTTTTTACACTGGCAGAGGGCTGCTTCACTGTTGGCCCCAAGGTCTTTATATAGTCTCTCTCCCGGAGTCTCACCGGGCTCACCAGGCAGGAGTTGATCCCCAGGACACCGGCACCGTCCAGCGTGCGGGTCCAGTATAGAGGAGGAGTGGTTCCTGTAGGGCTGCATTGTCTTCTGCCCTTGCTCTTGGCTCCGCTCGTCATCTGGGCCACCTACCCGCCCTCTGGAGTCAAGACGCCTGCGTCCCGCAAGGCTCAAGCGAGGCATCAGGGGCCAGGCGAGGCGCCCCCTCCCCGGACCAGGCTGTGTGCCCGCAATCAGCCCACAGGAGAGAAATCTTTGGTAGGAAGGACGCAGTGTGGTCCACTACCCCGCCATCAGCTGCAGTGTCGCTAGGTAGGCTCCCGTTGTCCGCCAGGGTCTGTAGTCGTGGCCAGGTCACAGTGAAGACCCGCTACTCCGCCTGCCCGAAATTACAGGTTGGTCGCCATATTGCAGGCCATATTGCTTCAGGTGTGATTTGTCTGCAGTTTTGCTGATCCCCTTGGGTCCAGGTGGACAGGGCAAGATTTCAGGTAGCAGGCGGCAGCTTTCACCTGGGTGGGGGGGCGCTCGTCACTTCGCATTTAAAGTCGGGAGAGAGACCCAAATGCGCGGCTCACTCCTTCACCACCTCAGCCACGCCTCTATCATACACATTTTAGAAAAAGATTCATTTGTCATGTTAGAATAAAAAAAATTGAAATCAGTAACATCATCATTGGAGGCTGCAAGTAGTTGCTTAAGGCATTGAGAGAGGAGTTACTTTCGTGCATTTGCATTCACAGTGCCCTCTTTGCCGTGGCAGAAATGACTGAAATTGATTCCTCAGTAGTTCTGTAGATCTATATTCTATCAATTAACAATATACTCTAAGCACGCCAAGTTCAAACAGGAATTACAAACTTATACTAAATGGATCAGTTCTGTCTGCACTTTTAACCAGAAATAAAGGTAGCCAACAAAGTAAACCGTTTACATTTCTCCAATGAATTGGTGAGGAAGAAGAAATGTATTTGGTGTAAAGCAGATTTCTGAATTTGTTTGATGTAAACTAGATTTATTTCCCCGTCAAAGCAAACAAAAAAGACTACCTAGCAATCAAATGTTTTGAGCGCCATGCCTGGTGTAACCCAGTTTCCAATCCTCATCATTGAAAATAATGTGATTTTAAAAACATTGCCTACTTTTAGCGAGTGACCGGAGCTACTTCCACATACAACTCATTTTCCCTTCCGTTGTTTTACCTAGTGACTCTTATACGCACATTGTATGAACTATATTTAACCCCTTGTTCGCCACGGATGTAATGGTTACGTCCGTGGCTGCGCCTCTCAGGCGCCACATACGTAACCAATATGTCCATGTACCGGCCCTCGGGAGAAGCGCTGGTGTTCCCCCCGAGGGCCGCCCCCCTCACCCCACCAGGTCAGGGTTGGAGGGGAATCCCTTCCCCTTCCACCCCTGCCCCCCCCCCGGCATCTGATGACATCAGCGCGCGATCACGCGGGCTAACCTCATCAGAGGCCTGCATTTGGATTTCTCTTCCCATCACTGGAGGGGCAGAGAAAGGCATGAAAGGAGAGGAAAGGCGTTTCCTCTCCTTTCATGTCTCTCTCAGCATTTCTGCCATCGGATCGCGATGAGAAATGGGAAATTCTTTTTGTATTGTAATTGTAAATTTGTGGCTCGTCTCAGATTCCAGAACTTTCTGTCACTGAAATGAGAGGAAAAAGTGTTTTTTTGGCCAAATTTTGAGGCCTGCAAAGGATTCTGGGTAAACGAACCTGGTGAAAACCCCACAAGTCACCCCATCTTGGATTCCCCTAGGTGTCTAGTTTTAAAAGATGCGCAGGTTTGGTAGGTTTCCCTAGATGCCGGCTGAGCTACAGTCCAAAATCCACAGCTAGGCAGTTTGCAAAAAACAGCTCTGTTTTCTTTAGGAAAATGTGATGTGTCCACGTTGTGTTTTGGGGCATTTCCTGTCGCGGGTGCTAGGCCTACCCACACAAGTAAGGTACCATTTTTATATGGAGACTTGGAGGAACGCTGCGTGGAAGGAAATTTGTGGCTTCTCTCGGATTCCAGAACTTTCTGTCACTGAAATTTGAGGAAAAAGTGTTTTTTTTACCAGGTTTTGAGGTTTTCAAAGGATTCTGGGTAACAGAACCTGGTGAGAGCCCCACAAGTCACCCCATCTTGGATTCCCCTAGGTGTCTAGTTTTTAAAAATGCGCAGGTTTGGTAGGTTTCCCTAGGTGCCGACTGAACTAGAGGCCAAAATCCACAGCTAGACACTTTGCAAAAAACACCTCTTTTTTCTGTGGGAAAATGTGATGTGTCCATGTTGTGTTTTGGGGCATTTCCTTTCGCGGGCGCTAGGCCTACCCACACAAGTGAGGTACCATTTTTATCGGGAGACTTGGGGGAATGCTGGGTGGAAAAACATTTGTGGCCACTCAGATTCCAGAACTTTCTGTCACCGAAATGTGAGGAAAAAGTGTTTTTTGGCCACATTTTGAGGTTTGCAAAGGATTCTGGGTAACAGAATCTGGTGAGAGCCCCACAAGTCACCCCATCTCGAATTCCCCTAGGTGTCTAGTTTAAAAAAATGCACAGGTTTGGTAGGTTTTCCTAGGTGCTGGCTGAGCTAAAGGCCAAAATCTACAGCTAAGCACTTTGCAAAAAATGTGATGTGTCCATGTTGCATTTCCTGTCGCGAGCATTAGGTCCACCCACGCAAGTGAGGTACCATTTTTATCGGGAGACTTGAGGGAACACCGAATATCAAAACTAGTGTTATTGCCCCTTGTCTTTCTCTACATTTTTTCCTTCTAAATGTAAGACAGTGTGTAAAAAAGATGTCTATTTGAGAAATGCCCTGTAATTCACATGCTAGTATGGGCCCCCCAGGAATTCAGAGATGTGCAAATAACCACTGCTTCTCAACACCTTATCTTGTGCCCATTTTGGAAATACAAAGGTTTCTTGATACCTATTTTTCACTCTTTATATTTCAGCAAATGAATTGCTGTATAGAATGAAAACCAATTGCAAGGTGCAGCTCAATTATTGGCTCTGGGTTCCTAGGTTTCTTGATGAACCTCCAAGCCCTCTATATCCCTGCAACCAGAAGGGTCCAGCAGACGTAACAGTATATTGCTTTAAAAAATCTGACATCGCAGGAAAATGTTACAGAGTAAAACGTGGAGAAAAATTGCGTTTTTTTTACCTCAATTTCAATATTGTTTTATTTTAGCTGTTATTTTCTGTAGGAAACCATTGTAGGACCTAAACAAATGAACCCTTGATGAATTCAGAATTTTATTTACTTTTCAGAAATGGTTAGCATTCTCGGATCCAGCATTGGTTTCATACACATGTCTGTCACTAAGTGGAAGGAGGCTGAAAGCACAAAAAATAGTAAAAATAGGGTATGTCCCAGTAAAATGCCGAAATTGTGTTGAAACTGTGGTTTTCTGATTCAAGTCTGCATGTTCCTGAAAGCTGGGAAGATGGTGATATCAGCACCACAAATCCTTTGTTGATGCCATTTTCAGGGGAAAAAGCACAAGCCTTCTTCTGCAGCCCTTTTTTCCCATTTTTTTTAAACAAATGAAATTTTCGCTGTATTGTGGCTAATTTCTTGGTCTCCTTCAGGGGAACCCACAAAGTCTGGGTACCTCTAGAATCCCTAGGATGTTGGAAAAAAATGACCCAAATTTGGCTTGGGTAGCTTATGTGGACAAAAAGTTATGAGGGCCTAAGCGCGAACTGCCGCAAACAGCCAAAAAAAGGCTTGGCACCTGAGGGGAAAAGGCCTGGCAGCGAAGGGGTTAAAATGTACGTGACAAATTATTATTGTGTGTAAAAATGCGGCCCTGCAGCTCAATATGGCGTTACTGCAGTAGGCATGGATATTGTACAAGGGAAACAAACATACTTGCTTAATTGACCTCACGGCGACAACGTCCATGAAGGGTATCCCTCCAAAGTCGAAAATGATGCTGTGGATGCTGACTTTGGGGACCGACACTTTGACTGGCAGGTCTGAATTCCAATCCACTTGCACCTCCACCTCCTTGGATTGGATTTCATTCTCTTCGGGATCATCCAGGTCGGGGTCAGGCTCAAAGCCTTCATTGGTAACACCGCTTTCACTAATTATGCCATTCTAAAAAACACAAGGGGAAAGGTTCACATCAAGCTGATGAAAACAATGCAAGGATACTTAACAAATTCAAATCTATTATTTAATGTTCATGAAAATATTGTGCTACTTAAGACTCTACTCGGATCATCTTATTAAACATACAATCAATTAGGCAGTGAGTCACTCAAAAAAAGGAAAATGGACATGCACCATCCTTCCCTGGAAATCAAAGAGATTGCCTTTTGATTAGGAACATCAGCAAACAAAGAAATATATGCATTTTGAAAATATTAACAATTAACAGTAACTATACTACGGAACACTACGTTAGTATAATTACTATTACTCTCACCGCGCCCACAAATGCAGAACTTTTAACACCTATCAAGCTTTATGACACAATTTTCTGCAAGCACATTTTCTACCAAGGGCTATTTACATTTGTGACTGTGGACTAATCAGTGGCCATCACCACAATGCAATGTCCCACTCTTAGCTCACCACCATACATGCATGTGTTTTGACCTTAGGGAAATTATCATCTTTGCCAGACAACTGTCCCAGGGATTCTAATCACCCTCAGTGCATGCTCCATCTCATAAGGGCAAGCAAAGCATCACCAGTGGCCTTTTGCTATACTACCATCCCTACCACCAAAGTATGACTCCTGCCCTGAGGGGGGTTATAACCTGGACAAGCAGATTTTTCCATTACCCAACCCATGCTAATGATCTCTACAGGGACCAACACTACCTGTGAAAATTTCATGACAGCCTTCCCCATATGAGCCAGCAGATTTAATTTTTTGTAACTTAACACCTATGCTCGGGGCACGTTCTGCTGTCATCATCTATGTATCAACAATGTAGTGTGTGATCCAAAATCATCATATAAAAGTCTGTTTACGGTGTGGTGTGGGTCCCAATCAAAGTAAGTATGCATTAGATTACAAGAGGCCTGGGCGGTCTCACATAATGACCACAGCACTTAGAGGATGGCCAGGTTTTGGCAACATGCATTCTGGTCTGTAGGCATGCACATGAAGAGACACTTCACTGAAATGGTGTTAGTAAAAGAAAATGGTGTGATCCAGAAACCATGCTCAAAGGGCAGATCACACATACACACATGCATTTTTCATGCCAAGAAAGAAATAACTTCTAGGCAAAGTGTTCAATCAATGCTCTATGCACATTTGTGCACAACTCTGAATTTTTGATTTATCATCTTCTGCATTTCTCTGGTTCTTCATCACCACAAGTGTTTGACTCAAATTACTCTTTCCCAACCTGACCATGTGATCAGTATAGGGAAAGGTGCGGAAGACATTGTGACGCGAAGGGTTAATTAGCTTAAACAGTGTAGATGAGCGTGATGCCTGCTGAAGCCAGAGCAACGTTGAAAAGATCATGATGTTCGCTTTCAAGCTTGTTTTTTTTAATGACATTCCGTAGATAAACTTATTTGCAGCTGCATGTGTAAGAAACAGGTTGTGAAGGAGATTCAGTCTCAATCTTGAGAACGAGACCACAGTAAAAGATGGAATGAAAACAATGGCCAGGGAATGGCAGAGCAGCCAAGAGACATGTGCTGATAACATAGCTAGAAAATGCTGGAAGGGGATAGAATCCAAGCGTCAGGTTATTTAAGCACTGAAAGGTGGGTGAGGGAATTGAAGCTCGCAGGTGGAGTTGTGAAAACTGTCATCTTCAGACCCAGCGCTGCCTCCCTGTTGTGCTGTTCAGAGACCGTGACGCTCGAGGGGGAGAGAGGTCCAAGCGGGCGGTAGAGGGCTTCCCAGCATTTCGTGGACTAAGTTAAGTTCCACCCAGGGATGAAAGACCTTTGTTTCTCTGCTCTATTATTATGATTGATTATTATGCTTGCACTATGTTTATAATCTGAAGTGTTCAGCTCGTTTATATTTTGCTTTCTGAACATCATAGTGTGAGCCTGCTGCAGTAATTGAAACATACATTTTGATATGCAGTTAAGCAAAGCTAATCTGAAGAACTCAGCTCGTTTATATTTTGCTTTCTGAACATCGTAGTGTGAGCCTGCTGCAGTAATTGAAACATGCATTTTGGTGTGCAGCAAATCAAAGCTTATCTGAAGTATTCAACTTGTTTATATTTTACTTCCTGAACATCGTAGTGTAACACATTTTGGTATACAGTTATTCCAAGCTTATATCTGTCAATGAAGTCTTTGCTCATATATATACATAGATGCTCTTTGTAGTGTACTCATATATATATATATATATATAGATGCTCTTTATTGCTATTTTTATTCTGCAATTGTTGAAGTGCTAAATTCATACATTTCCCTGAAATTCTATTAAAGCTAAGTTGTGTTCATTATTGGCATGTGGTCCTTCATTGAGCGTCCCTATTGACTGATATCGAACAGGTGTCAACCAATCACCTAGATAAGACATTTTGGTACCAGGAGTGGGGTATAAGTCAATAATGCCTCTTTGGGGAGTAAGAAAAGTGAGGCAGAGAGCGGAAGGCAGCATGGGGCAGAAGCCAGATCCATTCCCGGGTGGTTAGCAACTGACCCGTTCTCTGGTGTGGCAGGACTCCTGAACCGGTGGTCAGCGCCGGTGTTATGGGAGGCATTAGATGAGAAAGTGACTCCTCTCTAAGTGGAAGATGCAGTTAAGAGTGTGAAGCTAAGAGGGGCGAAGCTGGAGCTGAAAGCAGCAGGGCAAGTGGGATGGCTTTTCCTGTCTGCGCTCCATACGGTGTACAGAAAAACGTTAACACAAGATGCAGAGATGAGAAAACTGCGGGATGAGGTTGCAGCCTTGCAGGAAAGGAACTTACTTATGAAAGAAACTATAGAAAGTGCAGTGACTAGGGGTGATCAAATGGAGGCAAGGTGCACCGCATTAGCAGTACGAGTAGCAAAACAGAAGAGTAGGCAGAAGCTTAAAATACCCTCAGCTGTGCAAGTGAGGGCATTGGTACGCAAAGAAAACTGGGATCCTTATACTTGGGATGGAACAGTCTTGGATAATGATGATGACTGGAATTGGGAGGATGAGGTGGAAGTACGTGTAGCAGAACTAGGTGGAGTTGAAAGTGGAGAAGGACGTGTAGGTGAAATTGAAGGTGAAAGGGGAAGTGTAATGGAGGTTCGCCCACTCGTGCAAAATAAATCAAAGGGAGTGAATGGTGGGTAAATACAGAATTCTCGTTTGGTAAGAGATTATACACAGAGTGTGTTGTTGGAGATAACTCGCATGTTAAGGTAGATGCCTGCAGAGCCTTTGTTTAAATGGTTGGTGAGATTGTGGGACACTGGAGCAGATGGTACATATTTGTCACCAACTGAACTTTTGAAAATGGGATCAGTAACTACAAATGCCATGTTAGGGCAACGGTTACGAGGTGCACAGGGGCAACAAGCTTTCTCTCTAATGGGTTGGTTGATGGAAGGAGTGAAGCAATTGTACCCAACTGCTATAGATGTGGAAGAGAGTTGGGGCCCTTGGCATATGATTTCAGAGGCAAATGAACAACTGCGAGAAATGGGGATGCAGAACGCAGTGTATTCCCAACAGTTTTTAGGACCTGATGTTGAACCCATGACAGCAGGGATCAGGGCACGGTTAATCAGAAATGCCCCTCCGCATATGAAAGGTGCCTTGTTGGCTCTTCTAGGACCCGCTCAGGGAAGACCAGTGGGGGATGTGGTGTTATTAATGGCACAATTGGAAGGGCTTGACAGACAAAAATCAACAAGAGCAGTGGGGCAGGACAATAAGTATAAGGGAGGAGAATCTACAATAAAAGTGACCAGACGACAAATGTGGATAGATTTGGTGAATGCTGGGGTGAAGAAACAGGAGATAGATGGGAAGCCTACCCCTTATCTGCTTAATAAATGGAAAGCTTTGCAGCGTAGACAGAAAGAGAAGGAGGCATTTGATGAGAAGCAGCCCTCAGCACCCCCCATGGAAGAGTCTGAGAAGGAAAAAACAGACTCAGGGAAAAATAGGAAGGTGCCTGTCTCAACTCTATATCCCGACTTGTCCAGCGATGGCTGGGAAGTCCCAGACCCCTTATTATGAAGGTCAGGCCAAACCCCGGGGGTCTGAGCAGTGCAAGAGGTAAGCCCCGGGCACAGGCGGCCATATGTACCTCTCATCATTTATTGGCACAAAGGAACACAACATGTTATGGCACTGCTCGATACAGGTGCGGAAGTAACTTAGATAAATGGAAACCCTAAGAGGCTGCCAGGAAAGGGTGTGATCATTAATGGTTACGGGGTGCAGAGACAGAGGCCAAACCTGTTAAGCTCAAATTGTCAATTGGTAAAGGACCCCCGTTCACGGCAGAAGTATTAATAGCCGAAGTACCAGAATACATTATTGGCATGGATTTGTTACTAGGCCAAACTATTGATACGCATTGGGGAACATTTACTTTTGGTGTGAGGAGCGTACATATAAAGAAATCTAGGACAGTTCTGGTTGGACATGCAAAGTGGAGTCCATTACATGTGCCTCCTCCAAAGGAGACGGTGTGCATTAAACAGTACCGCATACTCGGAGCTCATAAAGAGATTTCAGAAACCATGCAGGGGCTGCTAGATGCAGGCGTGTTAAGGCCGACTGTGAGCCCATTTAACTCTCCCATATGGCCCGTGAAGAAACCAGATGATACCCATCGAATGACTGTCGACTGTCGACAACTGAATAAAGTGGCTCCACCCTTGGCAGCCACAGTCCCAGACATCATCACACTGGTGGAACAGTTGAGTAAAGATGTGGGGGAATGGCATGCCGTGATTGATTTAGCAAACGCCTTCTTTTCAATTGATATTGATGAGGCCAGTCAAGACCAATTTGCAATAAGCTGGCAGGACAGACAATTTACATTCAGGAAGTTGCCCCAGGGGTACGTGCATAGTCCCACATTGTGTCATGGGCTAATAGCCAGAGATTTAGCCAACTTCTTGGCAGGAAACACCCGACTTGCACATTACATTGACGACATAATGATCACTGGGGAAACTAAAGAGCAAGTCTCAGAAAACACTGGAAAGGTTAATTGAATACTTACAGCAGAGGGGATGGGCTATTAACCCGAAAAAGGTCCAAGGTCCGGCACAAGAGGTGAAATTCCTGGGCGCTATTTGGTCAGGACCGGTAAAAAGAATACCGCAGAAAGTGATTGATACGGTACAGCAGCTAAAGATTCCTACAACTAAGGCAGAAGCACAACGATTTATTGGTTTGATGGGATTCTGGAGACAACATATCCCTCACTTAGGATTAATACTGAGACCATTATATCAAGTCACACGAAAAAAGCACCCTTTCCAATGGGGACCTAAACAGCAAGATGCCTTTGAGTGAGCAAAAGATGCATTACAGAATTATTTTGCGTTAGGTCCCATGACAGAAGGAGACCCGTTTGAGCTGGAAATGATAGTACAGGATGATGTAGTGATGTGGAGCTTATGGCAGAGGCAGGGAAAAAAGAGAGTGCCACAAGGATTCTGGTCAAAGAGATTAACACCATCCATGAGCAATTACACCCCGTTAGAAAAGGAACTAGCAGGAGCATATTGGGCATTAGTGGAAACAGAACGCATAACTGGTGACCGGCCGGTTACCTTAAGAACACGGGTCCCCTTACTAGGCTGGATAAGAGAAGGAGGGGTTGGCACTAAAGTAGGCAGGGCACAGGAGTCTACCATCGTAAAGTGGAAATGGTATCTGCAGCAGAGGGCAAAACCGGGGCCAGCAGGAGTGTCGAAGTTACAAGAAGATATGCTGGGGGCAGTGGACTTACAGGCAATGGTCCCCTCGCCAGAGCCATCTGAGATGGAGTCCTCACCATTTAAAACAGCCCCAACTTTTGAACAACTCACTGAAGAAGAACAGCAAAATGCATGGTTCACAGATGGCACCGCCCGGTACCATCAAGGAAAAAGGCAATGGCAAACAGTCGCATTCCAGCCTGCTACAGAAACGCTGTTGCTGCGAGGAGGAGATAATGGATCAAGCCAGCTTGCAGAACTACAGGGGGTAACAGCAGTGATCGAACAGGCCCCCATTGGAGAAAAAACATTTGTGTACTCTGACAGCTGGGCCACTTACCAAGGACTAGTAAGCTGGGCCCCGACTTGGCGCAAGGGTGGATGGAAAATCAAAGTCACCCCCATTTAGGGAGGCGAGCAGCTATGGGAAGAGATGTGGCAGAAAGGGCAAAAATGTCAAATCTATGTGGGACATGTGGATGCCCATTGCCCATCAGACACCTCACTTGCATCTCTATTCAACAACACCACAGATCAGATGGACAAAACACGAACAGTGGTCATCAATGAGGAGGCTGAAGCTGCTCCAGCAAACTGGGCTCAGGCAACATCTGGACATCTACGAGAGAATGGCACTTATGCATGGGCACAGCAACGACAGATTCCAGTTACTAAAGAACAGGTGCAACAAGCAGTAAAGGAGTGCCCCACATGCAACCAGATAAGACAAATGCCCCTGCAAAAGAAGCCTAGCTGCCATATTAGAAGAGGAACCGCAGCTGCTACAGTGTGGCAATTGGACTATATCGGGCCGCTACCAAAGGAAGGAGGAAAAAGCTACGTATTGACCATGGTGGACACCTACTCTGGCCTTATGTTGGGTATGCCCTGTAAGTCTGCAGATCAGAAGTCCACTTTGCGAGGGCTAAACTACCTGATAAAACATTATGGGGTACCTGATGAAATCCAAACAGATAGGGGCACACACTTTTCAGGGAAAACAGTGCAGGATTGGGCGCAGGAACAGGGAATTCGGTGGATTTTACATCTTAGTTATTATCCACAAGCTGCAGGCATGATTGAGAGATATAACGGATTGTTGAAAGAACAGCTAAAAAAGTTATCAGCACATCAGACTCTAAAAGGATGGTGTAGTAATTTAGACAAAGCCTTGTTCGAATTGAACAATAGACCAGTTGGGCAGCAGACTCCTTTCGTTCGAATGACAGGGCATGATAAAGAAATCACCCACACAATGATTGTCTGGAAAACAGACCCTCGAGCTCGATTACCTTTACAGGCTACCTCTGGCAGTATAGGATTGGACCTGTTTGCTCCAGAGGATGGAGAAATACCTGTAGGACAGGTGAAGACTGTTCCCCTAGGAATAGGAGTAAGAGTACCACCTGGAACATATGGTAGAATTGCCCCTCGATCCAGCCTAGCCATCAAGGGAGTGTTGGTGCTAGGGGGAGTCATAGACCCAGATTTTAGAGGAGAGGTTAAAGTAGTATTACTGAACCAAGGAGATGCTACTGTATTGTATCAAGCACATGACAGACTTGCTCAATTGATTTGTGAACAAGCGTATACCCCCCACATTGAAGAAAGATCTGCCCCCGATAACACCCAGAGAGGTGAGGGAGGATTTGGAAGCACAGGAAGAAGAGTATGGGTGCATCATCCAGGGAAAAAGCCAGAGGCAGGCGAGATATTGAGTCAAGGGGTTGGGAGTATGTATATTGTACATTTGAAGAACTCTAATGTACCTGTATTTGTACCTGCAGTGAGACTTACCCCACGGTCGTAAATGATGACATCTGCATCGATGACGTGGTTCCTGTTTGCGGTCATGATTATAACCGGAAGAAGTGTATGGGTCCGACCGAACATAGTAGAGAATGTTGTTACGGACCTTCATGTCACTTGTGCACGTCAAGCCGCTAACGTAACTGATGACCAGGGAAATGTTTCACTTTGCAACGTGAAGGTACCTGGAGGCAAGTGGATGGCTGCCAAAGTTGTAACCTGGAAGGTAACTGGATAGCAAATCCGACATGCCAACGGACTGAACGAGTTGCAGGGGATGCCAGCAACAGTACAGGCTTTGAATTATACGCTCAACATGATATGTAAATATTGTGACACCATTGTACCTTTTACACCAGTACAGGCATATCCGTGTAGACCCTATGATTGTTCCAACAAACAAAATATTTTACCAGGACATATGGTGGTTGTTACAATGAACAATGGAACCAAAGGAGTTCGATACTCCAAATTGCCCGCCTTTATGTTTTATGTAGCCGAAAGACGCATGGTTAGCAACTTAGGCAACGTTTCCATAGTTCGATATAGAATAGGATGTAAGCAAGCTTTGCATGCAAGCATAATTAACCATATTGTGTTACAGATAACTATTGCCAAGGGGAATGTTTCTAAGTATGATCCATTATGCACACCATGGACACTACAGTTATGGCTCTTGACGAAGTTACGCATCAGAAGAGATCTAGGATCCTTGATAGCCGGGGCCACCGGAATTGGGGTAGGGGCCCTGAATGCTTTTCATATTGAAGCCATTAGGAATAAACTATCTTCTACAGGATATAGTACAGGGGAGGCCATAAAAGTAATTTCACAATGGGGGCCCACACACTCACAAGAAGTATGGAAGGTTCTGCGTGGGTTGTATCGTGATTGGCAATGGCATAATTTCACTTATGAACAATTTGGAAAAAGCTTTCAAAGCACACAAACAGTGTCCAAAGGCATTCAGTGCATACTATGGCAAAGCATTGTTAATCAACAGTATGTAGACTTCAAAGCAGAATGGGGACAGCTTCAGGGTGAATATTGGAGACAACAATTGCATTTGCCTGAGGAAATATGGGTAAAGCCCATACAGTTTCATTGTGAGGGAGAAATGTGTTATGCTCATTTTGATATAGCTAGAAGTGATGTTCCTCCTGAAATATGGTGCCCCTTTATATTGCTCCCTGTAGTGATAGGTGAAGAATGGTGGATACCTCACACTGACAAAAAGTGGATTGATCAAACAAATCACACTGTAGGTCCCACTAGATGTGCAGATTGGTCTAAGGGGTGGGTATGTACCCACACTGGACGGGTGCTAGATCCATGCCTTCACCCAAAACCAGGAGAATGTGAATGGTTACCTTATCCTATTAATGGCACAGACAGGAACAGAGAGTATATGTTACGTTACTAATCATCCCTTACTTATTAACAGATTTGTACAAACCACCGGAGAGCAGGTAATTTGTATGTGCAATATTACCAGCATTATTGACATAAGTACTCACATCCTATACCGACCGACTAAGTTCACCACAACCACATTACAGACGCAAATGCAAGCACAGTGAGAATGGAACATCCCGCTTGTTGTGAAGCTGCCTCGACTAGAGGCAATCAGGCGCTACGCACAAATCACATTTGCTAAATTCGACATGGCGGCTAAATATACCAAAGATACCGCCATACAGATGACCATAGACGCCAAACAGCTTATGCACACTGCTTCACGCATCCAGCAAGTAACTGAGCACCATTGGTATGACATCTTCTTAGGATGGGCACCAGGAGCTACGAAGACGCTAAATATAGTGTTACATCCGCTAATTTGGTTATTGATTGTCTGTGTCACGCTAATGATTATACTATGTAGACTATATGTACGCACAAACCAGCTTTATACCAAGATGCAGGCACTTAGAATAATGCTAACAAGTATTCGTAGCAACCTAGCTAGCGAAGCGTCAAAATAAATGATTCTTGTTTCGCATGCATCGCGCTCATCTAAGGGGTGGAGTGATCAGTATAGGGAAAGGTGCGGAAGACATTGTGACGCGAAGGGTTAATTAGCTTGAACAGTGTAGATGAGCGTGATGCCTGCTGAAGCCAGAGCAACGTGGAAAAGTTCACGATGTTCGCTTTCAAGCTTGTTTTTTTTTAATGACATTCTGTAGATAAACTTATTCGCAGCTGCATGTGTAAGAAACAGGTTGCGAAGGAGATTCAGTCTCAACCTTGAGAACAAGACCACAGTAAAAGATGGAATGAAAACAATGGCCAGGGAATGGCAGAGCAGCCAAGAGACATGTGCTGATAACATAGCTAGAAAATGCTGGAAGGGTATAGAATCCAAGCTTCAGGTTATTTAAGCACTGAAAGGCGGTTGACAGAATTGAAGCTCGCAGATGGAGTTGTGAAAACTGTCATCTTCAGACCCAGCGCTGCCTCCCTGTTGTGCTGTTCTGAGACCGTGATGCTCGATGGGGAGAGAGGTCCAAGCGGGCGGTACAGGGCTTCCCAGCATTTCGTGGACTAAGTTAAGTTCCACCCAGGGATGAAAGGCCTTTGTTTCTCTGCTCTATTATTATGATTGATTATTATGCTTGCACTGTGTTTATAATCTGAAGTATTCAGCTCGTTTATATTTTGCTTTCTGAACATCGTAGTGTGAGCCTGCTGCAGTAATTGAAACATACATTTTGAAATGCAGTTAAGCAAAGCTAATCTGAAGAATTCAGCTCATTTATATTTTGCTTTCTGAACATCGTAGTATGAGCCTGCTGCAGTAATTGAAACATGCATTTTGGTGTGCAGCAAATCAAAGCTTATCTGAAGTATTCAACTTGTTTATATTTTACTTCCTGAACATCGTAGTGTAACACATTTTGGTATACCGTTATTCCAAGCTTATATCTGTCAATGAACTCTTTGCTCATATGTATACATAGACGCTCTTTGTAGTTTACAAATATATATATATATATATATAGATGCTCTTTATTGCTATTTTTACAGCCGAAACGCGTAGTGTGTGAATTAAAGACTCTAATTAATTTCTGGGATTTCCCGAGTGTGCGTCCTTCTGTGGAAGTTATTTTCATTGTTTATATACATATATATATATATATATATATATATATATATATATATATATAGATGCTCTTTATTGCTATTTTTATTCTGCCATTGTTGAAGTGCTAAATTCATACAGTTCCCTGAAATTCTATTAAAGTTAAGTTGTGTTCATTATTGGCGTGTGGTCCTTCATTGAGCGTCCTTATTGACTTATACCGAACAGGTGTGAACCAATCACCTAGATAAGACACCAGGCATACCTAAATTGTACCAACATGTACATCTCTCTGACTCTATCTCTCCCCACTCTCTCTCTCTCTCTATATATATATAGATATCGCCAGTAGATAATATATATATATATAAGTGTGTATATATATATATATATATATATATATATATATATATATATAGACATACACTGAAAAAACAAAGTTTACATGGACATTATAGTTAGATTCTGAATTTACTCATACAAAGCCATAGAAATTCAGCAGTTATAATTAGAGTTATTTGACGTAACTATAACTCATGCCCTAAGGTAACTATAACTCGTGCCCTTGTCATGCACAGTTTTCTTATCAATATTTTGATGGCAAATGTTGCAGTGATAATATCAAAGATGCCATAGAAGATGTCATGAATGATATACTATGTGGAGTAATTAGTTGTGTACGGCAAAGGCACAAGTTATGGTTACCTTAGGACATGAGTTACAGTTACTTGAAATAACTCTAACTATAGCTGCTGAATTTCTATGTGGTTTTGTACGAGTACATTCAGATCCTAACATGGTGAAGAAAAATAATTTTAAACCCATAATTTGACCCTAAACCATCCCTATATCACACCCCTATATCACACTCCTAGGGTCATGGTACCTCCACCCTGACCACTTATACCACTTTTCATTTCTATTTTCAACCCCTAGGAACCTCTCCCATAAAATAAAATGGTGGCCACGACTTTCTAGTCAGGTTGTGGCCAGCCAATTACAGCACTTCTATTTGAGTGTGCATTTGTGAAAATTCACAAATTTTCCCAATATATTTGTGGCCTAAGATATGCTAATTTGGATTGTCCTTAATTTTTCATAAACTACTGAACAGATTTACACCAAATCACCAAAAGCACAATCTGCTACCAAAAGCTATCTTTCTGCCAAATTTTATGTAATTTCATCCAGCAGTTCGGGCAGTAGTCTTGTCTAAAGGTCCTATGGAAATTAGCATGGGAAACGCAACTTTTTTAACACTCCCTTTTTCTCGGCCCCCTATTAACAGATCACCCCAAAACTTTCCATGTGCAACAAGAATCACTGGGGCACTTTTTCTGGAAAATGTTATATATATATACTGGAAGATGAAGGATCACAAGAAAACGACAGCCAGCCAGGGCAAAAATCTGGATCCCAAAGGATATATATCAGCGGAAATATATATATATATATATATATATATATATATATATATATATATATATATATATTTATTCTTACTACCCTAAATGGCCATTTTAGTGAGTGACTTAGAATAGGAAAGTATGTCATTTTAGTGACTGACTTAGAATAGGAAAGTATGTTATTTTTATTAGGTCAGACGTTAGCTGAGACCTTTTGATTTTACTAAATTTATATGTACAACATACTTTTTTAAGGGGCTTTCAGCCAACCCTCTACTTCTGGTGGCCTGTTACTGTGTCATTCACATGTTCTTCTACCCACTACAGTACACAGTACAGGACAATTCTTTAGCACACTTCCGCAATTGGTTAGCTTCACTGTGAGTGACGGCATTTTTCCATTCCACAAGGAGCTCATACACACACAAAATAGGTCCCTTCAGTGCATGAGACTACTATTGCACTGAATGCTTTTGAGACCAAAAAAATATTTTTGATTTAGCCAATGTTTCTTTTTTAGAATGACAAGAGTCTGGTAGTTTCCCCAACAAAAAGGTTTTGCCAAAAACATGCCAAATCAAACATTGATAAAGCTAAAAGGCTATCTGCTAATAACAGACCTAATGGCTTTCCAAATGCTCATTTCTGGATTGCAAGCATGTCCTCCTGGTTCCCAGGATGATGGTGAGTAAAAATAAAAGTGAGGGTGATATGTCAGAAATGTGGTCAAGGAACCAAACATATGTAAGATTTTTATCCTTTACAGGAATTTGTTTCTTCAGTCGTAAGATCTCTTTATAAACAAGTGTTACTAATAACTACTTATCACTGCTGATCAGTCTAATCTAATATATGAGAAGCATTTCTAATCTCCACAGTTTTTCAACATCAGAACTTGTAATCATACTTAATTTGAGCCGGTGTTTTCTGGTGCTTGGCACCAGCACTTAATTCTCAACACCAGTACTAATGACAATCCACCATGTGGTGGCGCTATCATCTAATTTTGAGATGAGCACCACAGCAGTTTTTAATAAAGCAATACTTATTAAAAATTTATAATACCTAATGCCCACACAATTCTTATAACTTTGGTTGGCCTGGAATAGTCTGAATTGTCACACTAGTAGGAGTGTGATGGTTAGTAGATTTGTTGATACTGTCATTGGTGAAAGTTGCAGTGGCCTCCTGAGAAGGGCCCTCACACTTACTTCTTTACAAATTAATCACTGCTTGTTGTGGTCATTTAAATTTTTCTATTTCACTGACAGTTCAATGTGGCTCCGCTCTTCAGTTTTTACAATAACAATCTCAAAATGAAAACTTAAGTTAAATGAAGGTGGTCAAGGGCTTATTTTTATGCTGTTATTCACAACAGTAGCGTAGTCAGAGGGTCTTGAGCGATAGTGCAAGTGCTATTTGAATTCTAAAATGCAGCAATAATCAGGGTTCAGTGTGTCCCGGTGCCACTGCACCTGCTGCATCAGCGAAAGCTATATGCCCCAGGTTCACAATGATATCTGGTGATGTTAACTTGCAAAATAAAAGTGCATTGACTCAAGAAAAGGAAAAACAGTTCTGCAGTTACCTTTGTTGCTCTTAGCTTTCCTTTCTTGATGAGGTTTTGGATCAGGCTCAGAGCCTTGGCCCGCTTGTTGTACACTCTGATGGCACTAAACCCCACCTAGAGGAAGAAGAGGGGAGGGCGTGAGGGCGGCGTCGCACAGAAACACCCACACACAAAAACACAAGAAGCAAATTACTTACAACGGAAACAATGGTCTTTCTAAGGCTGTCGATATTGCCGTAGAAAAGAGGACTTGAAAATCGAATAATCTTCACCCCTTCTGGCTCAACCACCTGCAAATCAAAGTTTTGAGAAGTGAAGCTGACATTTATTGCTTGAAATAACTGGTTACTCACATGGAAGAAAGAAAAAACTTCAATACGTACATTTTTGTAGTCCTTAACTGACTTGTAGATGTCGGTGCCAGGCACATTTCCAAGCGCTCCACTGCTGGGGCTAGCGAACGATAAAAAGATAATGTAATCAGTCCTGCATCAGAGCTCTCTCAAACATGATGGTTATGTCATTCCCAGGTCACTGAAGCAAAGTAGTGCTTACCACAATAAATGTGCTGGAGTACATTTAGGTAGGCTGATGGCACCTAACTAGCTAGGATAGAAGTAAATCCTGCTGAAAATGTATTTTTGACATCGCTATCTGAGCTCCTTTCTACAAAGCAGCACTTAAACCTGCCATGAACAAAAATGAATTTCCCCATATCTGTGGAGGGAATTTTATGTATTATTTTATTGGGAGTATTACTAGAACACAAACCTATCCCAGAGAGTAGCAGAGTGTTTTGTATAAGGTCAGCGAATTACAGATATATCTCTGGGCACCAATAGCGTAGTGGTGGAGACTTCGAAGAAAGTATTGTTAAGGAGTGCTCCAGTGAGGCTCAGACTGAATTAAAAAAACTCTCTTAATTAGGGGTGAGAAATGGCATAATTTATTCATGAAAAATTTCAGTTTTCTGATTTCTTGCAACACTTTGTTATGTGAGGGCATGCCTTGTGTAAAATAGTCAAGCAGCACACCAGCAGAAGACTGGTTTAAGCACAAAATATGTCTAGAGAAAGGATATTTAATCCTTCTCGAAGATGGCCACCACAAAAGGATCTTTACGGAAAGGAGAGCGGGATCCGATATGAACGGAGGCCACCCGTGGTAGCCTCCAATACATTTTTGAAGGATCGGAGGTTTCCCTGAATAAGACGCGATTCATGTTATTGCATCTGTGAGGAGCAGTGACGTGACGCGTTGCTCATATGAAGAAGTTCATCAGGGTCAAGTTTGTGACTGACTCAATCTAATAGAAACAGGTACTTCTCTTTCCGCTAGTCTTGATGAGACCCGTAATTAAAATGGGCCGAAACGCGTCAACCTTTTGTATTTGAAGAGAGATTGCGAGGAAATTTAAATACTGCTTATAAGGATTTCTTAAGTCACACATCTTTCTTCAAACTTGTATGAAAATAAGGGTGATATAGAGATGCGTACATGACGCAGCCATCTCTTTGATGTGGATTTATATTGAAAGCATTGGTGATAACCACACTGTTTCAAAATGAGGAGATGATTGAAGGACTACGTGTTTTACAAATGTTTTCATTTGTTTGTATTTTGATTTATGTGTATAATATGTTTCATAACGTGTGTAGGCTATTCTTATGTCTGAGCAAAATAGAATGAATTGAGAACATGTAATTAAATTGCAGTTTCAATGACTGATTTACAGTTTAATTTTTTGATATTGAGAATTGTATTTTTCCCTACTATTTTGCCACTTGTTAATTTTCTGTTTGACTTTACCCAGGTATAGTGGGGTTCACAGGATAGACTCCTTTTTTGTCCAATTGTGTAAAATAGTCAAGCAGAACACCAGCAGAAGACTGGTTTAAGCACGAAATGCGTCTCTGCAAGACACTTGTAGCTCAAACAAGCGTCTTGCAGAAAAAAAATTATGCAAAATGGAATGAAGCAAAATTCATATAAACTTCATGAATTTTGCATTGTGTCAATTGTGCCCGCAAAATTTTAACTATGTTATTGAGTAGATCAAATTTGCTCATGTCTAAATAAAATGCTCCATCTTTTCTAAATTGTATCAGTTGATAGCACACTTGCAGTTATTCTACACCACAGTGGTGGGAAACAAGAGAAAAAGGAACTCACATGCTTTCAATATGCTTCCAAGGAGGACCAACTAAATCGTGGGATGCCTAGGCCTCTTGAGCAGGACAACACAGGGTTTGTGATGAAATGTTGGGTGTAATTCACTCCCTCTAGTAAGAGGGTACCTCTACATATACTCCTTAATGGGTTGTTTTATGAGTGACAAACCTACAGGTAGCAAGCACAGGGCACAGCTATCTGTGTTTGGGTACTAGTTCTTTGTGGTGGCTCTTGTTATGGCTAGATATCAACCAAGCAGCTGAGATCTGCAGAAGCTGTGGTCTGTTCTATGGCATATTCTGTTGATCTTCCAACAGGTCGTAACAATAAAAATGTGGTAAAGTTGTTAAATTGACATCCAGAAAGCACAGGGCACCATTATTTGTGTTTGGACACGAGAAATTTGTTGTACATCTTGTTATAGTCATATATTGTGGTGCTGCAATATTACTGTCAGAATATCTGTTAACATTAAATTGAGTCATAAAAATTGTCCACAAAATTTTGCTTCATTGGAATAAAAAATGTAAACCCAACAGCATGATATTTTTATAAATATATATGGAACTGTAACTATGAAAACCTAAGACTGATTCTCTCATCAAATCACGTTATGGCTGCATATAGATGATTAAAGGGATGAGAGACGCCAGGGTTTAGAAGAACGGCAGAGCTGAGAAGCTACCACTAGAGACTCAATTTGAAAGACCTCAAAAGCAAATTAACTGGTGGAACAAACCATTCGATATATCAGAGCCTTTTCACAAGCTGTCCAATGGAGTGCATTAGACAGGACAGTTTCTGGATAAGCGCTGACAAGGTGAATGGTTCCCATTTATACTAAAAGAATCCCAATATATTTCAAGTGGATATCCTCAAAATATGCCATGGATCCACTATTGTGGATCAATATTCAGCAATCGTGGGCTAGACTGACGCAATTACGTGTAGAGTGGACCAACCCTAGTCACTCAGCGCAAGCTTATCTGAAGATGCTACTGTGGCAGTCCTTTTCTGCCTAAAGACAGATGCATGGGGTCATGAAACTGATGGGGTTCCAAGTAGTTCTTCAGTTGTTGCTTACCAACGTGCTCCAAGCTTTTCCATGAATGAATGCCTGCAGAAAAATAATTTGGCCAAAGAGTGTACAGATCAGTTCTTGAGAAAGAGTATGGCCAAAGGTTTCCTCGGGAATGTGCAATCACACTCCTAAAGAGACTGGTCAAGAGCAGTTCATTTGAATTGACTAGGATGCTAGGCCAGGGCTCTTGGGGAGCATTGTTTAAAAACAATAAGAAACCTTTCCATTTCCGGAACAGCTGCTGTGGTCAGATTGAAGAACATCGCTAGCCATATGCATCACATGGCTATACAGCACTTTGATACTTTACTTGGTATGTTATGTTATTTGCATTTGCGTAGCACTAAAGAACACTGTTATAACACTGCAGCGTATTCTTTACCTGTGTACCCTTTCAAGAAGATCTGGGAAGACAATCGCACTACAGGACCACTGTTTGATTGTGTTTGGTTGTGTGCAGTTGGTAGTGTGCTTGAATAGTATTAAGACACCGTTTTAGTGACATGGTGTGAAGGCTTTTCTATGATTCACTTTTTAATGGGTGTTGCACCTCTCCATCACTTATGCGATAACTACATGTTTTAGAGGGATCGACAGAGGGCATATGAGTGCATGCATTTTCTACTAAGAGAGGAACTATGGAAGGTCTAATGATGGTATTCTACTTACAACTGCACTCTCAACACGATGGTCAGCAGTCCGAATACCAGCCCGGCCAAAAGCCCAAGGTCGAGCCCCAGAATGATGGCTGCGATACAGGTGAAAACCCAGATGATCTGTTGGAAACAAATGCAAAGCCTGTCATGCATGTACTCATCAAAGTGTATTTAAGAGCACCTTGATGGGAAGGACATTACAAAAAAGCAGGTTTGATGCCAGCACACTCAAACAGAAAAGGTCTAGGAAATACCTATGCAAAGGGACATAGACTTTATTTATGCCCAGAACACAAAATCAAGCATGCGTTGGAGTCGAGCAGGCAGGGTGTCCGAATATTTTACTAGTTCCAGCAAAGTGTAGGCTTTTGGGCGACTCGTATCTTAGCCCAGATGGCCGCATCATGGGGGCAAAGGATGCCTGAGTGAAACAACTGGTTGCCTTTTTAGTGTACAATTGGTGTGAGCGCCACATGGATTTGGTACCTTACCGAGGGCCTTCAAATCGACTCTCTGCCAAAGGGCTTGAATGCTAGGGTCCACTTAAGGCCAAATGGAGTGAAGGCTTTTCACGCTGCCTACAGCTCTGCTCTGGCGGTGCTATTAAAAATCAGTGTGTCAATACCAAAGCTGTGTAGTTTTGAATTCACCTCAGGGCTCTTTAATCCACTACCAGATCGAAGCCGTTTTAAGGCATGGGCATATTGGGCTCTGGCCCAGGGCCCCCGCCTTTTAAGGAGCCCCCTGATACAGCCTGCTCTGTTATATGGTGTTTAGCAGTGATGAGCTTGAACAGTTCTTAAACAGATTATTTTAAATAGTGTTTCCCTTTAATTTATTTTCAATGTGTGTGAATAGTGATATTCTATTACAGACATTTTGCAGAGAAATGTTGTGTTTATGTTTAATACAACACCCATAAAAAAGTTTCTCTTAAAAATAGGACCTCATATATGAGAAATGGGAGGGTGTTCAGAGATTATATACAGTAATATTCGTGAGCTGCTGCTGTTACAGTATTGAAAACACACGTCACTATCCCTGAATACTAGGTGTAAACACATTTAAAATGTGGACGAATGTGGCTGTGCACTGTCAATGACCTGGACAAAGAGGGCATGAAAGAGCTATAATTGGATCATAAATTCAAAGCCGTTCTGAACAGGGATCCCCAAAATCCTTAAGATGTCCCTGTACCAGACATTGCTACCCCTTCATCTCACTCTTGCCATGCCCTGCCTTCCCCCCTTGTGACAGCTTTTACGTCTATCTCTTCCTCTATGTATTTCTGTTTTGGTGTGTTTTTCCCTATCTTGCTCGCGGTCAATATCTGATGAATGACCAAGCCTGAAAAGGCCAACATAACTCTTCAATAAATATTTGGTTCCAAGGTGTAGAGGTGAATGGACATTAAATATACAAATCACTGTATTATGTGAGTAACTGCTGTACCGAGAGCCTGTGGTAGCTGGCAGCGTATCTGGTTCCTTATAACAGTTAAATGCAAGATTACTCCAGAGATGCAGAGGGTTGGAGTAGCAGACTTTGATGAAATGTGCTGGTATGAACTGGTATGATCAGCTAAAGTCTGCTGGATGGTGGAATCCCTGCGAAGTGTGGATAAAGTGTGTGAGGTACTCAATGCCAATTAGCTGCTGCGTCGAAAGTGAATGGTGAAAGTGCCTGTTTTAGAAGGTTGTAGAGATAGTTTTCTGATAAGATTTTCTGCAACAACTTCACCTCTCCACTACCATTACAAAATCACCCCCACTGGCCAGACTAAACATTTTTGTACAAGACTATAGACAGGGCCGGCTTTAGCGCTGGTGGCGCCTGGTGTGACAATCATTTTGCGTCCCCCAACTCCCAGTTCCCTGCCCCCCACCATGAGCTCATCCCTGGATTCCCTCACTACCACCCGGCAAAAGTCCCCCTCATCTCTCCATAGCCCCTCTCTCACATATATTTCATTTGTTTTAAAATGCGAGTTAAGGCTGGCTTTACTAATCCAGTCAGCTATCCATATAGAATACAGATCTGTTCTTTGCAGCAGGTATATTAACTCTCTGTGCTACTTTATGGCAAGTCAAAACTGTCACTAGACAAAACGCTGATCTCTCTCTCTAGCAGGAACATTAATCACAAGAGTTATCCTGAGATTTTTATTGGTGCCTGAAAGCTGGATGCACAAGGAACTCTGCAGCAGGTGTTTAAAAATGGAAAAGTATTGCTCCACACAGCACTCCCCTTGAGGTGAGTGCCACCATTCCAGGTCAGTGCCCAGTGGGCTGCACCAATCGCACCCCTCTGAAGTAGGCCATGACTATAGAGCTGGGGAAAAAAGTACAGTGCTTTGAGATATTATGAGTCCTTTATCTTAGGGGCAATGTTTAATGCTTCTACAACAAAGAGTTCTGAGATGTGTAATTAAGGTCCATTCTGCCGCTAAGGCATGCTCATTGTATAAGTACACAAGTTGAAGATATAGGGGAACCGTGGGTGTTCTGTGCGAGTAAGGGGTGATTGTCAGCCTGTGTAAAAGCAAAGATGCTTTTTCTGTTTTTATGGTGGCTTTACTTTGTAGCAGGAATCTGACATTGACCAGTGTCTGGTGTCAGGCCAGACAGCCGCCATTTTCTTTCCAAGTACAACCCTTCTTTAAGACTAGCAGCTCTCTGTAAAGCCGCCTATCTTTCACAAGGCTTAGGATGGCCATAGAGATAGTGACACTCTTTGAAAGGGAATCACACAGTTCAACTCTAAGGATCCAAGGAGACTGAGATTCTCACTGTAAATAAATGAATAAACGAGGTACTATTGGTCCTTGCTGCAGTATGAGACCTACACAGAGAAAGAAGGGTATTTCCACCACTGGTTTCAACACTAGACGTCAGGGTCAACCACCTGCTATTGGCCAACAAACAGCCGTAGCAGAGTCAGTTCTGAACACTTCATTCAGAATGAGGCACATTCAAATAAAAATGCCTATTTTTATATAGCGCAACGTGCTGCAGATTTACCATCTCTAAGCACATCAAATAAAAACGTATGATACTGGAATGTACAGGCAGAAGGAAGCTGCAGGGGATGACGTAGCTCTCATCCCCAACATTCAAGCTGTGGGTAGGACTGGAAACCAAAACTAGCCATGGACACTAGGTAACACCAGCCCCACATCGCCTCAGGCGAGTGAGCGCCGCAAGCATCACAGTCCATCTTCAGTGCCTTGGGAGCAGATGCTCCTCGCAATTAAAATATTAGACAAAATGGACCAAAACAGTGCACATCATAGTGTAATATTTCAAATATATTGGCCACCAGATGTACAGGCAGGTTTGAGGAGTAATTATGAAATACTGCAATTCTTCAAGATCTCTTTGGGTACTCAGGAGCAACATTTCTCCTAAGGAGAACATCATGTACGTCCCATTGTCATGCCGAACCCATATTATCCTATATGTAGAGCACAACGGTGATGGGAGAGTGAGTATATGTTGCCCTGGAAAGCAAAGCAATACTGGTATGCAAGAATCCACATGTCTATTGTGTAAAAAAGCTAGCATGCACATCAGTCCAGTTTGGAAAGGGGCACAGTCGTGCAAAAACCCATCAGGCACGTGAATGTTCAGTATCACTGTTATGCCAGAAACCAGATTGTCCTGATATGTAAAGCCCCATTTCAGTGCAAGCACCATGTCCAGGATGCTACTGGCCTCAATATCCAGGCCCCTCTCTCCTCTGTGCTCCCTATTCTACTCCTTGCAGGAACATGTCTTGCAACAGGTACAGTAGCAGCTGTGTCTGAATTCTAGCTGGATAGTAGGGTACCGGAGAGGGACAGCAGCCTATGCTTCCTTCCTCCCTTCAGTGACTCTGTTCTTAACTTAGCCAGTCGGCCAAGCAGGCCTCCTGGTCCAGGTCACCCAGTTGTGCAGACAAGGGGTTGGCTGGATCATGGCAGCCCACCTAGCTCTAAAAACAGTCCCCAGGCTTAAAGCCCATCTAGAAATGCCAGAATGCACTAGTCTAACCTGGACAGTAGCAAGAAACTGATATGGCCAAATGGCCAGTAGGTTTGGTGTTTGGCTCTACGTAGGTTTTTAGTGTTGAAATAGCAGGTCTCTCCTACCACGCAAAGAAAGATCTTGCAGTGATCACTTAGTAGGTGTTTAGCAAAGATGTACTGAACACAATACAATTACATACACACTGGGTTTGAACCTTTGGCTAGAACTATCAGATTTTCATAATCACAAATAAATCCCCCTTTGCATCATTCAAAGGCATGCGTCGCCTACACTCACACTAGTACCCCCTCTATAAATTTCTCCTCTCAGAGAGTAAGCTCCCGCTTTGCTAAGTCATAGGGAGAGACGAGGGGGTAGACTGAGGACAAAGACAACAAGGGAGAAGAGGAAAGGGGTGGGAGGGATGGGCTTGGAAAGTGAGAAAAGGATAGATACAGTTAAGGCCACAAAAATAGAGGGTAGAGGCAGACAGTTAAAGAAGAAGGAAAATAATGGTGGAAATACAGGGGTTGAGGTTAATTTGTAGAGTTAAGCAGGGGCTGCTCCTCCTTTAGGGCGGAGGAACGTCGTCCCCGCCAGCTGTGGCAGCTGCATACCAAAACTGTGTTTATTATTGTTTTTTGGTAAAAGGGCGGGTCCACGGGGATGACAAGCAGTGGTGGGGGGGGTGCTCAGCACTCCCCGTCAAAGTGCATGTGTGTTTGGCTGGCCATCTTGTGCTGGGCTGGAGAGAGCCTGCACAGGCTCCCAGTCTGCCTGGGCGCTCCCAGCCAATCCTGACGCAGCGTTGAGCAGCATCAGGATTGGCCACAGGGCAGGCTGGGAGCCTGTGCCTGCAGCGAGGGGACAGATATTATTTTGAATTGTATTTTAATTCCCCCCCTTTCCACGCACCGCCCTGCGCCACCCCGCCCCTTCTGCTTGCCGCAAGCCACGAGCCGCTCCTGGTGTTAAGGGAGGTAGTAACGAGTAATGGGCTAGAGGTAGAATATGAAAGAGGCAGAGGAATAGGTCTGGGGGTAAAGGGGCAGGAGTACAGCTACAGGTGAACAGGTAGAGTGGAGCAGGGTTAGGTGTTGAGGGAAAGACATGCAGATATAGCAGGTGGTGAGCAGAGTTTTTGAGGTAAGTGGAGAATGAGGCGGGAAGAGGATGAAGGATAAAGAAGAGATAGTGGAAAGTGGAAAAAAGTTAATAAATTGAGATAGAAGTGTGGGAGGCCAAAGGCAGAGGGGTAGAAGGAGTGTGGTAGAGGTAAAATTATAGCTATAGAGATGGAGAGGGAGAAGGGCAAAGCTACAGCAACAGAGAAGAGGAGAAAAGCAGTATTGATAGAGGATTAGAACCAGAGACGCAGAGGGAGGTGAATTGAAGGCGGGGGACAGGGAAGGACTTTTCTTGAGAGAGGAGAGCAGGAGATATAGTGGGAGTGGTAGAGGAAGAACTTAATGTAGGGGAGAGAAATCGATTTACCAGGCAAGGTAAACGCGGAGTGGTAGAGTACTGCAGGTACAGGGCCAAAAGGTGGGTAAGCTACTGCATTCATAGAGAGGGCTAAGCAGTGATTAATTTGTAAAATAATAAGTGCAGGAACTGTAGGAGGCTGGACTGGCTTGTAGTGAGTACCAAGGGGTACTTGCACCTTGCACCAGGCCCAGTTATCCCTTATTAGTGTATAGGGTGTCTAGCAGCTTAGGCTGATAGATAATGGTAGCTTAGCAGAGCAGCTTAGGCTGAACTAGGAGACGTGTGAAGCTACTACAGTACCACTTAGTGTCATATGCACAATATCATAAGAAAACACAATACACAGTTATACTAAAAATAAAGGTACTTTATTTTTATGACAATATGCCAAAGTATCTTAGAGTGTACCCTCAGTGAGAGGATAGGAAATATACACAAGATATATATACACAATAGCAAAAATATGCAGTATAGTCTTAGAAAACAGTGCAAACAATGTATAGTTACAATAGGATGCAATGGGGAAACATAGGGATAGGGGCAACACAAACCATATACTCCAAAAGTGGAATGCGAACCACAAATGGACCCCAAACCTATGTGACCTTGTAGAGGGTCGCTGGGACTATTAGAAAATAGTGAGAGTTAGAAAAATAACCCTCCCCAAGACCCTGAAAAGTGAGTGCAAAGTGCACTAAAGTTCCCCTAAGGACAAAGAAGTCGCGTTAGAGGAATAATGCAGGAAAGACACAAACCAACAATGCAACAACTGTGGATTTCCAATATAGGGTACCTGTGGAACAAGGGGACCAAGTCCAAAAGTCACAAGCAAGTCGGAGATGGGCATATGCCCAGGAAATGCCAGCTGCGGGTGCAAAGAAGCTTCTACTGGACAGAAGAAGCTGAAGTTTCTGCAGGAACAAAAAGGGCTAGAGACTTCCCCTTTGGTGGACGGATCCTTCTCGCTGTGGAGAGTTGGGCAGAAGTGTTTTCCCGCCGAAAGAACGCCAACAAGCCTTGCTAGCTGCAAATCGTGCGGTTAACGTTTTTGGACGCTGCTGTGGCCCTGGACGGACCAGGAGGTCGCAAATTGGACCAGGAGAGAGAGGGGACGTCGAGCAAGACAAGGAGCCCTCTCAGCAGCAGGTAGCACCCGGAGAAGTGCCAGAAACAGGCACTACGAGGATGCGTGAAACAGTGCTCACCCGAAGTTGCACAAAGGAGTCCCACGTCGCCGGAGACCAACTTAGGAAGTCGTGCAATGCAGGTTAGAGTACCGTGGACCCAGGCTTGGCTGTGCACAAAGGATTTCCACCGGAAGTGCACAGGGGCCGGAGTAGCTGCAAAAGTCGCGGTTCCCAGCAATGCAGCCCAGTGAGGTGAGGCAAGGACTTACCTCCATCAAACTTGGACTGAAGAGTCACTGGACTGTGGGGGTCACTTGGACAGAGTCGCTGGATTCGAGGGACCTCGCTCGTTGTGCTGAGAGGAGACCCAAGGGACCGGTAATGCAGCTTTTTGGTGCCTGCGGTTGCAGGGGGAAGATTCCGTCGACCCACGGGAGATTTCTTCGGAGCTTCTGGTGCAGAGAGGAGGCAGACTACCCCCACAGCATGCACAAGCAGGAAAACAGTTGAGAAGGCGGCAGGATCAGCGTTACAGAGTTGCAGTAGTCGTCTTTGCTACTATGTTGCAGGTTTGCAGGCTTCCAGCGCGGTCAGCAGTCGATTCCTTGGCAGAAGGTGAAGAGAGAGATGCAGAGGAACTCGGATGAGCTCTTGCATTCGTTATCTAAAGTTTCCCCAGAGACAGAGACCCTAAATAGCCAGAAAAGAGGGTTTGGCTACCTAGGAGATAGGATAGGCTACTAACACCTGAAGGAGCCTATCAGAAGGAGTCTCTGACGTCACCTGGTGGCACTGGCCACTCAGAGCAGTCCAGTGTGCCAGCAGCACCTCTGTTTCCAAGATGGCAGAGGTCTGGAGCACACTGGAGGAGCTCTGGACACCTCCCAGGGGAGGTGCAGGTCAGGGGAGTGGTCACTCCCCTTTCCTTTGTCCAGTTTCGCGCCAGAGCAGGGCTAAGGGGTCCCCTGAACCGGTGTAGACTGGCTTATGCAGAATTGGGCACATCTGTGCCCAACAAAGCATTTCCAGAGGCTGGGGGAGGCTACTCCTCCCCTGCCTTCACACCATTTTCCAAAGGGAGAGGGTGTAACACCCTCTCTCAGAGGAAGTTCTTTGTTCTGCCATCCTGGGCCAGGCCTGGCTGGACCCCAGGAGGGCAGATGCCTGTCTGAGGTGTTGGCAGCAGCAGCAGCTGCAGCTGCAGTGAAACCCCAGGAAGGGCAGTTTGGCAGTACCAGGGTCTGTGCTACAGAACACTGGGATCATGGGATTGTGCCAACTATGCCAGGATGGTATAGAGGGGGCAATTCCATGATCATAGACATGTTACATGGCCATATTCGGAGTTACCATTGTGAAGCTACATATAGGTAGTGACCTATATGTAGTGCACGCGTGTAATGGTGTCTCACAACGTTCAGGGAATTGGCTCTGAACAATGTGGGGGCACCTTGGCTAGTGCCAGGGTGCCCTCACACTAAGTAACTTTGCACCTAACCTTTACCAGGTAAAGGTTGGACATATAGGTGACTTATAAGTTACTTAAGTGCAGTGTAAAATGGCTGTGAAATAACGTGGACGTTATTTCACTCAGGTTGCAATGGCAGGCCTGTGTAAGAATTGTCAGAGCTCCCTATGGGTGGCAAAAGAAATGCTGCAGCCCATAGGGATCTCCTGGAACCCCAATACCCTGGGTACCTCAGTACCATATACTAGGGAATTATAAGGGTGTTCCAGTAAGCCAATGTAAATTGGTAAAAATGGTCACTAGCCTGTTAGTGACAATTTGGAAAGAAATGAGAGAGCATAACCACTGAGGTTCTGATTAGCAGAGCCTCAGTGAGACAGTTAGTCACTACACAGGTAACACATTCAGGCACACTTATGAGCACTGGGGCCCTGGGTTACCAGGGTCCCAGTGACACATACAACTAAAACAACATATATACAGTGAAAAATGGGGGTAACATGCCAGGCAAGATGGTACTTTCCTACAGGAACCCAAAGTATTTCTCAAAAGCCCACAGCCGGCGCTGACGAATGTCGAGATTGCCAAATACCAACACTATGTAGTTAAGATTCCTTCTCATGCCTCTTTCTTACACCATTCCTGCAGGTGCTTTTGCAGCCCGCGTTCTCTTTTTGGCACTGTTTTTCCATCTTTCTCTTCCTCCAAAATTCCCTTTTTGTGTTTTTCTCTCTTTTATTCTGGGTCACAAGTTGATAAAGAAAAGTAAATGCCGGTCCCCAAAAATGAGTGCTAGTTGGCCCCACCTGAAAACCTCCGGCTCAAATGAAGCATTGTCCGAGCCATGAGTCTGGTTGGTCCTAAGATGCAGATCACAAGCCGAGTCATCAGAAGACCCAGACATATTTTAACTTTCTTGGTTTGCATTTAATTAAAACTGCAAGCTCCCTGACAGTACAAAAGCAGAGATTTCGTATTTTATTGCTGCTCATACACTGCTGCAGCAGCTCTCCTTAGGCAGACGCTGCTCGCGTGTGTTTTTATTATATTACCAAAGTGCCTCGTGCGGGGAAGACAGGGCAGTGCACTGGCTCAAATGCAGCTCGTCTTTAAATTGAGTCCCAAGGCAGAGCCAGAGCCACAGCTTTCACTCGAGCCGGGCTCCAGCCTGCATCGGCTCGCCCATCTGCAACAGGGCCACATAGAAGAGACAGAGGAGAGAGAGGTGATGCAAAGGCTGAGGGACAGAAGAAGGGCTAGAGGGCAGAGCTGTAAATAAGGAGGGGGAGAGAGCTAGAACTAGAGGTGGAAGATTGGAAATGGAGAATTGGCGGCATGGAGATGTAGGGGCAAAGGGGTGAAGCAGCACAGATAGAGGGGCAATAGAAGCTGGGAAGAGGAAGGAGGGCAGGAGTGGTTAAGGTAAAAGACTAAAAGTCAAGTGGAAGTGAGGAACTTACTGAGTCGTATTTGTTCTGTTTCCACAAGCGCGGCACATCCAGCACCTGCCAGAACATCCCTTTCAGGTTGGCGATAACAATGGCGGCCAGCACAGACTGCGATGGAAAGAGAGAAAAGTTGCTTTCAACAGAAGAGATGAAAGAAAATCTCCAGTCAAAGCCCCCTTACAAGTTGGGCTGATGGATGTTACAGGACACATCCAAGATATAGGTTCTCACACTTCAAGAACACTGGTCACTTATCCAGACCCAGAATTTCCATCTTCGCAATGGGTGTCAGAGCCTACCCATGATCTGCCCTGGTCTGTTTCTCTGCTTCAATGGGTCTTGTCAGAATCACGGATAAAAGTCAAAGGGCGTACTTTTCTCACACCCCCTTCCATGAATGATGGTCATGTCCACACCTCTGAGAGTCCCAGAAGATCAACCAATCACTACACTTTTGGAATACATTCATTTTCTATAATTTCAAAGAAAAAAAAGGTGTACCTTCTGCAGAGGCTCCAGCAGTGTCCCCAGGGCCACAATGGCTATTAACACTATCAAAGATGAAATAAGGCCGGCCACCTAAAACACAAACAAACCATATTGTCAAAAAAGAGCCTGCAAGAACCATTTTCTCAGCAATTCATTTTGGTTTGGTTCCATGTTTTCTACCATGAAGTGACTATCTGAATCTTCATTGCCCATTTGCCAAGGAGGTTACTTAAGGACAATTCACTCCGACAGTTGCCAAAGCCACATACACTGCAAAACAAATCTAAATAGGTGACATGGTGTGCATCCCTTAGCCCTTGCATGTGTTAAATTAGTGTATTTATTTGTGCACCTTTCTAGAATAGACCACTCTACAATTTATGGACATTGTTTCAAAAGTACAACTGTAGAGACATAGGTACATAACTATACAGGAACATTTCATGCACAAAAACAAAATAAAAATGAAATGGAATCATAAATGTATGCAAACAACAATGGATAGGTGAATCAAACATGTAAACAATACAGATGAATTTAGGAGACCACAACAGGAACTTGAGACGTTGTGGTAAGCTAGTTTACCTTAGAGATGAGCGTTTGCTTCAGGCAAGTTGGGCTGAGACGAAGATGCAAGAATGGAAGGAAAGAAACTCAGCAGGCTATACCAAGAAAGGGTAAGAGAACCACTCAACAGGAGATGAAGGAAATAAAAAGGGAGTAACAACAAAACTGCACCCAAGGTTAGAATCAGGACTCACCATAAAACAGAGACAGGACAACAATACAGTTACCAGAGAAGCAGTAGACTCAAACCAAATTAGAAACCCATTCATAAAATGAAGGAATTTAAGATCTTTCTTGAACATTGCTTTTATAGTGGGTGTCCATAGATCAGAGTTCCAAATTTTGGTCACACTGCCTGAAAAGGATTTAGCTTAAGGTTCTGTAATTATTTGCCTTTGCTCCTTCCCTCTTGATAAGCAGACAAGAACCATATGTGTTTGAGGAAAAGAGATTTCATGAGCAATGTTGTTGTGCTAAGCTGGGGTGACCAATGAAATAGCCACCAGAGGTCAGGTGGTCCTATCAGAGAATGGATAATGTTGAGGTTGTCCATCCTCTCCTGACTTAGGAAGGCTGATTATGCTTACAGATGTAGCAACACAAAAGTATGATGGACTGGGTGCTGAAACACTTCAAACACTCACCCCCTGTCAAAGATCTGGGTTTAATCCATTGTTCTTTTGCTCACCATGCCACCCCAGTTTGGACCCAGTCATATGCAAAGCAGTCTTGACCCTGTTCCCCATGGGAACAGTCCAGCCCGAACTGCCAAGCCAGGTCCTCCCTGGACCAGAAACAAGCATCCTGGGACCGGTTTCAGGGTATCACCCTTCATCAGCCAGGCTAGTTTGGATACAACCTACACCATACTGTCTCCATGTAAAGCATGGACTGTGCAGGCTCAAGAAACATTTATATAATGATGAGGGGGTGTCATGGGAGCCCTGCCACTGAAACTGATATGGGCAGTGGTATTATTTACAACCAACTGCAATTGTTGTGTTCCAGGAGATGGAATTATACTTCGTGTATGTTTACTACCACCTTTAGTTAACACAGGGCTTTGTATACGACTGCAACACCATCACATTTAGCTGAGGGAGAAGTGGTAATGTGAGCAGAGCTGTAATGTACTGCTGGCAGTATTTCTCATACGATGGAGCACAACTTTCTTTCATTCATAAAAACTGGAACTGGTCGTCCTCTACCGCTGAATTTTTCTGTGATTACGCAAGACTGGCCATAATTGATTGTATCTGTCCCTCTGGGTCAAAACAAGTCCTAGTCCCTAAAAATGAGCGCCAATGACCAGCACCGGCAACCTATGGTTGAAATCAAACACAGCAAACAGCACAGGTGAGAGGGTGTGACAGTACAGTGAACCTTACCTGCGTCTTTCCCCCAGTGCTTTCTTGGACGGCGGTTCGCGAGAGTGCGGTGGTTGCAACGAAGCATGAGAAGGCACCTGAAAATATGTTGGTGATCCCAAAGGCGATGAATTCCTTGCAAAATGTAAATTAACAAGGTCGTGAGTGATTAGATATTAAGCACACATGCAGTTCCTCAGTAAAATACAAACGATTTTTGCTCCCGTTTTAACACTTGCACTATCAGAGTTTAGCACAAACTTGGTAGTTTTTTGTGATCCACCAAAGTTCAGAATGGGCACTAAAGTTATTTGTGGACGTTATTCTTTTTCTTGTCCAAAAAACCTAAACGGTGCATGAATCGCCAAACTTGCATAAACTTGCAATTTTGCAGAGTTTGCATACCCAGTTAAGTGCTACACTCTAAGGAGCCTACTGTGTCCACAGATGAACGTTACGTAAAATGGAGCCCTGTACCAGCCGCAGACTGCCTAATTTCCTTTTAAACAATTACGTGAAATTTCACAAAAATTATGGAAAATACAATACCAGCATTTGGTGCTGTGTATTAGCATATACTGCGTCCTCACGTTTTGGACACAAGGGCTCATTTTGCTCCAAAAAAATAGCACAAAAAACACAATATCCACAAACAGCAGCCACTAGGGTACTTTTTATTAACATTGTCCCCGTGCACTTGTGCTACATTTTTGCTATTAAAGGCACATAATTATGCAACGTGGCACATTGGCTTAATTTTAAAAAATTTGTGTGACAAGCGTAACATGAAATGACCAAAAGTATGCTATATTACACCGTATAAAGGAATTTTTGTCCAAGCCAAATCATAACCTAACTCTTACCATGTCCCTAAACTTGTATGTAATCATAACCCTAAAACTAATCTACAATTTCCCTTAATCCTTGTCTTAAATTTGGCCATAACCCTAACCCTTAAACCAAACCTAAATGTTGGCCTTAATCGTGGTCTCAATTACTCTTAACCACAAACGTCGCACAAACCCTAACATTAATTCTGCCCACCACTAACCCCTACTCTACCATAACAATCTGAACATCTACGCTGCCCTTACACTGAAGATGGCCTATTAGTTAAAGCCTAGCTCTAACCCTTTTCCTATCGTTGAGTTTAACCCTCGCCCTAACCCTGACCCAATCTGTAGCCCTCATGCTAAATGCAGTCACTTGTACTTCATGTACGTTGTCTTTGAAATGCGATTGATTTTGATTACATATTTTTCAAGGGTTGTTTTTCGATCGGTTAAATGAGATGAGCTGACAGGATTTTGCTTTGACTTTCTGATGCTTAGCATTCACCTATGGTGCTCTGTGTCCATGACTACCTCCCATTACTCAATACGTATTGGTTTACACAGTCTTCTGGTGCCCTACAAAGTGTGACTCGTGCTCTCAAAGGCTACTTAAGAATGACATTAGGTCACCAGGCTTAAGGATGGGACAAATGGAAGTGTGCATGCCTACAGATGAGACTAAAAGAGGCCCAAAACATATGTATGCCACTGTGGGCCCTCAGATTTGACTAAAGTCACACCTCTGATCTACATTCCAATTGCTTATTGTTTGCTGAGTGTGTTCTGTGGCCTGAATTCAATGCACAATAATAGTTGTCCATAAAATCCAGTGGGCCTTATTTAGAGTTTGGTGGACAGACTACTCCATCGCATACGTGGTGCAGTACCCTGTCCACCAAACTTGTGGTTTCCAAGCTCTATTTAGAGTCAGTAGTAAAGACATGTTTGTGCTGGCAGAGCCCCTCTGTTTCCACCTGGACACACCTTTCACCAGCGGCGTGACTGACTTTGGGCTGTTGGTCAAAGTATCTCGGACTGTTCAACTTAATTGTTTTCCTTTTGGGCCCACTCAGGAAAGCCTGGATGCTGCCAGTAAGGCAACAAATATATGACTACCACACGCTGGGGTAAAATTCAAAGTGTTACTGGGCCATATCTTTCTTTTGTGGAACTGTCACTTTTGGAGTTTTAGTTTTTAAAAACCAATAAGCTTTGTGGTTCGGGTGCATTGAACATGGAGACCATACAGCAAAGCGGCAAGTCTGATGAATGCACAGACATATATGCCTGCCTGGCCGGGGTCTCTAAATATGGCGGGCTGTCGTCCACAGGCGATCGGAGTCCATCCCTTACAATGGTCACCCTGAGCAGATCACTTTACTTTATGTAGAGAGTAAGCGGAGAGCCATGCGGGCTCTCCTTGTTGGTACAACGTTCTCTGCGTGTCCGGGAGGGGCACGGACCACGAGTATATAATAAAGAGAGAGCTGCGGTGATGCAGTCTTGTGTGTGTATGCAACCACACCTGGTCTCCGAGTGTGTCATTCCTTGGTACGATCACGAACTTACAATGGCGACGAGCGGGATGTCGACATCCTACGCATCCAAAGAGTAAAACCTTAAGTGAGTGACGAGGTGGAGTTATTAAAAAAAAAAAGAATAAACGTACCAAAAGTGGTGCGGAGTCGGCTGCCTGTGAAGGGGAAACCGCGGCACAACTTCGACGACGAAGGCGATCGGCGGTACTGGTTTGGTGGAAACCGACCGCCTGGTGTGGTGCCGGAGAGTGTGCGGCTTGGCCCCCTGCTCGGGGAGGCCAGATACGGTGACCCACGCCCCGCCCCGCCCCAGAGGGAGAAAAAAAAAAACACGTGGAGCGAAACGCTCCGTTGAGCGCTCCCCTTGGGTGCATCCTGGTGCCGGGAGATCCTGCCCCGAAGTGCGAACCATGTGGAGCGACACGCTCCGTCGAGCGCGCCGGCTTCGAGCGTCCTGTTGCCGGGGGAGCAACAGTGACGCAGGTGCCTTCCTGGTCGGGCGCTCCGCCTCACAGTGTTCGGCCGCTGCAGAAGAGCAGCAAGACGAATGTTCCCCCTGGAGCTGGGGGAAACGGATATAAGAGAACGTATGGAAGGCGGGATACCGCCTCGTAACACAGGAGACGAGCGCCTGTGAAAACCGGAGGCACTACTGGCAGACAGAGGCCTGCAAACAAGTAAATAAAAATAAAAATAAAAAAAAAACGATTTTTTTTTCTTTTTCTGCTCTCTCTCAGTGGTGAATAACAAGCACAAACAAGTGTGGGTGAGCCAGTATTTAATAAAAAGACTGTTTCAAAAAATAAAAAATAAATAAAACGTTAACTTCTGTGAATCAGTGGAGCGTGAGAGGGCAAGCATGAGTGCCCCACCCCAGGACAATGCCGATCCGCCACCACCACCACCAGGGAATCCCCAACTCCCAGCACAGCTGAATAATAGTATTCACTCCTCAATCACGTCATTACCACCGTTTAGCCAACTGATTGACCCGGCCACTGTTGCGCCCAGATGGCACTTATGGATAAATCGCCTAGAAAACTATTTTTTGCGCAACTAGAGAAACGGATGGGGCCGTACTTAGGTCCGTAATGCTGTTGATGGGAGGAGATGAACTGCAGGAGCTGTTTGATTCCCTCCCTGATACAGGAGACAAGTCTGACTTTGATGCAGCGGTAACTGCTTTAAATAGACACTTTGATGCTCAACTTAATTCTGATTATGAACGTTTTAAATTGAGACAGGCGCAACAGACAGAAGTCGAGTCGATGGATATGTTTTACGCCAGGTTGAGAAAGCTGGTGAGCTCGTGCACAGGACTCAACCAGCAAGAAGAGATCCGAGCGCAGATCATCCAAGGTTGCTGGTCCAATGCCTTAAGAAAACGTATTCTTCGACAACAGGGTATGTCCCTCGACGATATTTTGATTCTTGCACGATCGCATGAACTGTCTGCGGTACGAGCAGACGCGATGGCAGCCGTAAGGGGTCAGTCGTTAGCTGCAGCGTCGTCGACTCGTGCTGTCCAGGTTAAGGAGGAACAGGTAGATGCTGTCCAGACACGCCAGGTAGTACCGCGCAAACCGAACCCGGCCAAACCCAGTGATAGGGTTTGTGGAAGCTGTGGCTATGAGCACCGAGCGAACATGGGGTGCCCGGCGAAAGGACAGTCGTGCAACCGCTGTGGTAAGGCAAACCATTTTGCTAAAGTGTGCAGATCCAGAAGGAATAAGCCAGGGGAACAGAAAGGAAAAGATGCTAATGTTAGAGCTGTATCCAAAAGCACGGAAGAAGTAAGGGACCATGTCATGGTGAGTGGCCCGGTTTTCGATGAAGACGAAGAAGAGGACATTTTTGTAATTTCTTTCACGGGAGGGAGACAACTAAAGAAGAGACCGCCTCCCATGAGCGACGTTCACGTCAATGGCATGCTTGTATCCGTACTCATTGACACAGGGGCGTCTGTTAATGTTATGGATGAAACTCTTTTCCAGAAATTAATACCTGCCCCGATACTCACTCCAACGACTACAAAAATATATAACTATGGAGGACGAGACCCCCTTCCTCTCAAAGGAACAGTGGAGGTAGCTGTGAATAGTGGGGATAAGTCAACAGAGGCAAAGTTCTATGTGGTGGCTGGGGATCGTGGCACTCTACTAGGATGTCACACAGCAGAAGAGTTAGAATTGGTGTTCTTCGCACGTCAAGTCCATGACACTCAGGTGGAACAGCTTCTCAATGAGTTCCCGCAGCTCTTCGAGGGGTTGGGACGGCTGAAAGGAAAGCGCATCAAACTGCACATAGACCACAGTGTGGTTCCGGTGGCACTAAGACATTGTCGAGTGCCGTTCCATTTGCGCCCTGTTGTTGAGAAAGAATTGCAGCTGCTGGAAGACCAAGGAGTCATTGAAAAGGTAGACGGGCCTACACCTTGGGTGTCACCGTTGGTGATCGCGCCAAAGCCTAAACAACCGGGAGCGATTCGTCTCTGTGTTGATATGCGGTTGCCGAACAAGGCCATTAGAAGAGAGAGACACATAACGCCCACAATGGATGATATTGTTGCAGATTTGAATGGGGTACAGTGGTTCTCGAAACTGGATCTTAACATGGGGTATCATCAGTTGGAACTAGACCCTGGAAGTAGGAATATCACCACCTTCTCGACACATGTGGGGCTAAGAAGATATAAGAGACTAAGGGCCTGATTTTAACCTTGGCGGACGGCGGAGGCCGTCCGCCAAGGTTACGCCGCCAAATGACCGCACCGCGGTCACAAGACCGCGGCGGCCATTCTAACATTTCCTCTTGGCCGGCGGGCGCTCTCCAAAAGAGCGCCCGCCGGCCCAGAGGAAATGCCCCTGCAATGAGGACGCCGGCTCAGAATTGAGCCGGCGTAGTTGCAGGGGTGCGACGGGTGCAGTTTGCACCCGTCGCGTATTTCAGTGTCTGCATGGCAGACACTGAAATACTTTGCGGGGCCCTCTTACGGGGGCCCCTGCCGTGCCCATGCCATTGGCATGGGCACGGCAGGGGCCCCCAGGGGCCCCGCGGCACCCCCTACCGCCATCCTGTTCATGGCGGGTTTCCCGCCATGAACAGGATGGTGGTAGGGGCTGTCAGAATCCTCATGGCGGCGGAGCGTGCTCCGCCGCCATGAAGGATTCCCCCGAGCAGCGGTAAGTCGGCGGGAGCCCGCCGACTTGCCGCTTCTGACCGCGGCTGAACCGCCGCGGTCAGAATGCTCGTGGGAGCACCGCCAGCCTGTTGGCGGTGCTCCCGTGGTCGGTGGCCCTGGCGGCCACCGGCCGCCAGGGTCAGAATGACCCCCTAAGTTTTGGGGTATCCTCGGCTGCCGAAGTTTTTCAGAATGCAATCAGAGAAACATTGTCTGGGTTACCGGGAGTAATCAATTTAAGTGATGACATCTTGATACACTCCCGGACGAGAGAGGAGCATCATCGCCATCTGAGAGCGACGCTGCAAAGGTTAGCTAATGCAGGATTGACGCTGCACAAAAAGAAGTGTGCGTTTTATCAAACATCTGTAGATTTTTTTGGTTACATCTTCTCGAAAGATGGCCTGCAGGTAGATCCACGGAAAGCTGAAGCAATCCGTCAAGCCCCCATTCCACAAAGTCCCACGGAAGTTCGTAGTTTTCTAGGAATGGCCACGTATTGTGGAAGGTTCATACCACAACTTGCCACCATGTCTGAACCTCTTTGACAGCTCACGAAAGGGCAACATCGCTGGGACTGGACTCAGGAGGCCCACAAGGCGTTTGTGGACATTAAGGCTGCATTGCTAGATAGGTCAACTATGGCTTATTTCAACCCCCGCAGGAGAACGGAAGTGGTGGTAGATGCGAGCCCCGTTGGGTTAGGGGCCGTTCTATTGCAAGAACAGAGACATCAAGAGTGGATCCCTGTTGCATATGCCAGTAGGGCTTTGTCGGCGGTAGAGACTAGGTACGCGCAGATTGAGCGCGAAGCGCTAGCCATTCGATGGGCGTGCCGCCATTTTCATCTCTACTTGTATGGGCATGAGTTTCAAGTGGTCAGTGATCACAAGCCGTTAGTTTCGTTGTTTGCGGGCAGCCCACGTCTTGCGCCCCCGAGAATTGAACGATGGACCGTTCTGCTTCAGCCTTATCGCTTCACGGTCGTTTATCGGCCTGGGGCGAGTAATCCTGCAGACTATCTATCTCGTCACCATTCTCCGAAGGTATTTGATGCACACCAAGAACAAGATGAAGAAAGTACTGAGGTCTTCGTCAGCATGGTCGTACAGTCGGCATGTCCCAATGCTCTTCTTATAGCTGACATTGTCAGTGCTACCCAGGACGATGTGGTGCTGAGTCATGTCAAGGAAGCGTTGACCCATAAGAAATGGAAGTATTTTCTAGAGAAGACCAATGTGTCGTGCCCAGATCAGAAGTTGGCTATGCAAGGTATATGGAAGGTGCGTGATGAACTGTCTACAGATAATGATGGGTTGGTTCTAAGAGGAAGAAGAATTGTGCTTTCGCAGTGTCTATGGTCTCGAGTAGTTGAGTTGGCTCATCAAGGACATCAAGGTGCTGGTAAAACTAAAGCAAGGCTACGTGCCAAAGTGTGGTTCCCTGGTATGGATAAGCAAGTTGAAGATATGGTAGGGAAGTGTCACTCCTGTATTATCACATCGATGGAACCTCCGAGTTGCCCAGTGGCAACCGAACCGGCTACTTTGAAACCATGGGTAAAGGTGAGCATGGACTTTGGAAGTTTTCCGGATGGAAGATTGACGGCTGTTCTGATTGATTCATGTACAAAATTCCCCGTGGTCGAGTTGGTATCGTCTACGGCGTTCGAAAATGTAAGACCAGTTCTGCAAAAGACGTTTGCGTTGTTTGGTCTGCCCGACGAAATTAGAACGGACAATGGGCCCCCATTCCAGGGGCAAGAGTTTTGCGCGTATCTTGATGGGTTGGCAATTCATCATCGTAAGATAATGCCCTACTGGCCTCAAGCAAATGGGGACGTTGAAAGGTTTATGCGAACTTTGAATAGGGCCCTCAGAATTGGAGTTGAGCAAAAGGAAGGCAGTGAACAGTGTTTGTATCAGTTCTTGAGTGCTTATCGTCAAACACCCCATAGCACCACTGGGTGTGCCCCCTCTGCTCTAATGTTCAAGGTGTCTCCGCGTGACTGCATTCCAGCAGGTACTAAATGGAAACCTCCTGCGCTGGATGTCAAGGCCACTCAACGACGACGAGCAATTACTAATCAGAAGGCCAGTATAAAACGAAGATCCAAATATCGAGGGTTTCAAGAAGGAGATCGAGTAGTGGTAAGATGTCGGCGAGGAGGAGGGAAGTTTAGGACACCGTTTGAGCCTGAGGTATGGGAGGTCATTGGAGTAAAAGGGTCAATGATAACTGCGTCCAGAGGAAGACAGAGAGTGACCCGAAATGTGTCACACTTTCGGAGGGCTGGCCTGAGAGAATTGGTTGAAGAAGAAGAATGTGAAATGGATGATACCAATGGTGGTCCCTCCATGACATCTGGAGAGATGGAAAGTGCATCTGGACCAGCTGTGACTGAACAAACCCAGCCGGGCTGTATTCCTGGGCATGGAAATGTGCGCACTAGAAGTGCGAGGTATGACTTACGCCCCAATCCTGCACCAAGTAGTCAGCTAAAAGACTTTGGGGGTCATTCTGACTCCGGCCGGCGGCGGAAGCCGCCGGCCTGGCTGGGACCGCCAGAATACCGCTGCGCGGTCAAAAGACCGCCGCGGGTATTCTGGGTTTCCCGCTGGGCTGGCGGGCGACCGCCAGAAGGCCACCCGCCAGCCCAGCGGGAAACACCCTTCCATGAGGATGCCGGCTCCGAATGGAGCCGGCGGAGTGGAAGGGGTGCGACGGGTGCAGTTGCACCCGTCGCGATTTTCAGTGTCTGCATGGCAGACACTGAAAATCATGGTGGGGCCCTGTTACGGGGGCCCCTGCAGTGCCCATGCCATTGGCATGGGCACTGCAGGGGCCCCCAGGGGCCCCACGACACCCCATACCGCCATCCTGTTCCTGGCGTGCAAAACCGCCAGGAACAGGATGGTGGTCGGAATCCCCATGGCGGCGCAGCAAGCTGCGCCGCCATGGAGGATTCCCCAGGGCAGCGGAAAACCGGCGGTACACCGCCAGTTTTCCGTTTCTGACCGCGGCGGTAAGCCGCAGTCAGAATGCCCAAGGGAGCACCGCCAGCCTGTTGGCGGTGCTCCCGCGGTCGTTGGCCCTGGCGGATTTTACCGCCAGGGTCAGAATGACCCCCTTTGTCTGTCAAGTTGACTAGTCATAAACTGCATATCATCATCATCTCTTGATGACGGAACACTGTTGGAGACTGATGGGGACAGTGTGAGAAGGTCTCCGGGCGTCTAAAGAGGACAGTGTGAGAAGATGGGGCACTGGTTGTTACAGAATTGCACTGTTTGGTTATTGGTTGTTTAGTTTTGTTTTCCTTCAGTTTTCTTCCTTACGGAGGGAGGGCCTGGAGGGTAATGTTAAGTCATTTGTTTAAGTTGTCAGTTAATCCGTCTCCATGTGGAGTAAAACATGGGGGGGATGTAGAGAGTAAGCGGAGAGCCATGCGGGCTCTCCTTGTTGGTACAACGTGCTCTGCGTGTCCGGGAGGGGCACGGAGCACGAGTATATAATAAAGAGAGAGCTGCAGTGACGCAGTCTCGTGTGTGTATGCAACCACACCTGGTCTCCGTGTGTGTCATTCCTCGGTACGATTACGAACTTACACTTTACAGTGTCTCATTTTCCTTGAGCAACCCGTGTGAGCGCACCTTGAAGTCATTTAGGTCAGGATGAATGCTGCACAAAGGATCACTCCTACGTGGTTTAACAAATAATGACATTGTTTCACGTGTGACAATACATTGGTTGTTTAAATAGGGTAGATAAGAGACCATTTCATGGTTGATTTATGGCAACCATGTCAGGGCACAAGCATTTTCCTGAATATTTCTAAGTTCATGTTAGGAACTAATAATTTCGATAAATGTAATTCAATACAGTGATATTATCTAACATATTAAATTAAATACTTTACAAATATTTCCCTTTATGAGTTTCGCCGTACACCCGTGCTTGAATCTTAAAGAAACTTGAATGTATTTTTACATTATATTTGTTATTTAAAGTGTATACCAAGTCTTTCGATGGTTCGGTTCATGCTGCTGTCGCACTTAGGCCAAAGACACATGGCTTAGCTCACTTTATGAATTAGCTGGTTTATTAACTTCTTAATACATACATCCATATAAGTCCCTGTATGCCTTGGATTCATCTTTACAGAAACTGAAACGATAAAAATCTGCCTAAAAATGTCTTTACTTTGGGCTCCACATTTGTGTTACATTTGTGAGGAATGTTAGATCTTCATGTTACGTATTTTGAAGCATGTTCTCAAATTAATAAAAAATAAATAATATGTTTTAAAGTTCACCTGGTTTCCATCAACAACATAGTTGTGCTTCGTGGCGTATACTTTTCCGACAGACACAGCTATGGCATACGCTACTATGGCTATTGGAAAAGCCGATCCAATCATATCCGAAAACATCGACACATCTGGGGACACAGGTGGTATGAACCTGCAACAGTAGAAAGAGAGATACATATGTTGGTTTGCTGCTGTAAGGTGTGGTCCAGATCATTATCAAACTGTACTAGCCTTTAGGCAAGAGAGACTGGCATTGCTTCTTGAGGACCTGATATATGCTATATTTTCAGGTCGTACACACAAGGATATAGTTGCATGCAGTGACTATAAATGAAATTCATTTACATAGACACATTGATTGACCTGTAAATTTGACCTGCATCTCAGGGCAGGCTCCAGTCTGGACAAAGTGGCGGGGGCACAAAAACAATCACAAATTAAAAAATAATGAAAAAAAAAAAACTTACCTTACTTGCCGCCTCTGCTGCACCGCTCCTCACTCACAGCAGCACAGGCTCCCAGCCTACCCGGTGGCCAATCCTAACGCAGCGCTCATGCTGCTGGCAGCATGAAAGCAGCGTTAGGATTGGCCGGAGCGTCCTGGCTTGGCCTTCCGAGGCAGAATGGGAGCCTCTGCCGGCTGGCTCTAACCCAGCAACACAGTGCCGGGTTGGAAAGAGCACAGTGTGCATAATTATTTGGCCAGCCCAGACGGCCAGCCAAACACACATGCATACTGAGGGGAGTGCACCCCATAGTCCCTATGGCCTGCCCCTTACAACATAAAAATAAACATTGTTTATTATCATTTTTATTTTTTTATTTGCAGCTGCTGGAGGTGGGTGGGGGGAAGGATCCTTTCGCCATAGCCACTGGGACGCTGCTGCTGCATCTTCCCTTCTGGACAGCAAACATAGTGTTTGATACTCTGAGCAAGTTGAATAATTTGCAAAGTCATTGCAATTGTCATCCTACAAGCTGCATCTTTTTAAAAGTACCATTTAGTAAGTGGCTTCTGGTAAACAGACATATTTGAGCTATTTAAATAATGAATGGTATTACAGGGCACATTAGACACTAAAACATCACCGAAAACAAGAAATGCACGTTAATGTAGTCAGGGGTAGTGAGAGAACTCATCCCAATAGCCGAAGTCAGAACTCTCTATTTCATCTTATAGAACCCAAGCCAAAATCTCACTGAATCTCTCAACATCACATGGAGAATGTAAAGCCAGGGAGCCTGATTCACAAAGGTAAGTTACAATTTTGTGTAAATTTCCAGTTTGTAGTATGTTTACTACTTTTAGTATTCACAAACTCTGAGTGCAAACTTACCATAAACGGGTGAGTTCCATGTCTCCCCCACCAGATCAATGCAGTTCGCTTACTCTTGTGAAAATGGGTGACATCCCTACCTAAACCCCTTCCTGGCTCTCCTTAAACCCCTCTGATTCCTCATTAATCAAAGCCCCTTTAGTGGTAAATCTGACCCTTTTCCAACCCACTCCCCTGTGCCCCTCCCACATTTACTACTAAAATCTGTACTTATATGTGTGGAGACGCAGCAGGAAGGCTGAGAACTCCGCATGTATAAGTATAGGCAAAGCTTTTTCTTTGCAGTTTGTTCTGTAGTGCTACAAAATGTACTGCAAAATGCAATTTGTAAATCAGACCCAGAGTCTCCCTAATAGCCCCTAGTTTAGATCTAAATATTGTGCACCCTACTTATCTGACACCATTGACGGCATTCCAGGGGATGGCGACAAGTATAGGACTTTCCAACCTTGGTATAAAGACCTTCTTTCAAATGAGTGTCAGTATAGTTACTTTGCATGGAATACTTATTCTTTTACTATAGTTCATCCAATAGTTTGTTGTAAAACTGCTGTAACACGTAGATCCTTCCTGCTACAAAAAGGTGAAGTTAACAGTTATCTGAGGTATGTGGGCAAAGCCAATATGTAAAGTGATGCCATGATTGGAGAGGAAGGACAAGAGACACATGTTTTTGGTGGTGTGGGAGAATAGCGAGCGGTATTCTAATATAGCCTTAGAACCCGCTGTAGCGGGCTCTACCGCTATTAAAGGCCCGCTCCCGCAGGCGAGGGCCTTTAACAAGGGAGAGGGCCTTTAATAGCTGGTAGAGCCCGCTACGGCGGGTTCTAAGGCTATTAGAACATTCTGCCATGAAGTTCACCTCATACACTTAGCAGCTCTTTTCACCTGTTTTAGCATGATATGCCAGGCAGGAAAAGAAAGACAGCAGAAGAGTACCAGCACACCCCTTAGCACAAACTTGCTCTTTTCCACTGCAGCAAAATCCAACAACTTGGTATAGTTGGCTAGGCACTGGGGCGAACGCCATCTTGCATAGCTCTGGCAGACGGTGTCTCCGTGGGGCTGTGCTGGATAAGCTGTATGCTGAGATGTCCAGCTTGGGTGGTAATTTTGGTCCAAAGTTGCAGCGAGCCTGGGGATACCGGACTCTCACATATACGGAGATTGTGAAACTGATCATTTGGTGGTGACAACTGTGTTGATTTGGAAACCAATGCTGACTGCGAGCAAGCTTTTTCAAAGGGTAGTGGGGTTTGCGTCGGCATTTATGAAGAAGATAATAGATATTGGGGTGTCGCACTAGTCCAAGGAGAATCTCAAAACACTGAGGGGGTGATTCCGACCCTGGCGGTAAAAACCGCCAGGGCCGGGGTCCGCGGGAGCACCGCCAACAGGCTGGCGGTGCTCCTTTGGGCATTCTGACCGCAGCGGTACAGCCGCGGCCAGAAACAGAAAGTCGGCGGTGTACCGGCGACTTTCCGCTGCCCAGGGGAATCCTCCATGGCGGCGCAGCTTGCTGCGCCGCCATGGGGATTCCGACCCCCATACCGCCATTCTGTTCCTGGCGGTTTCAGCCGCCAGGAACAGGATGGCGGTATGGGGTGTCGTAGGGCCCCTGGGGGCCCCTGCAGTGCCCATGCCAATGGCATGGGCACTGCAGGGGCCCCCGTAAGAGGGCCCCACTTTGAATTTCAGTGTCTGCTTAGCAGACACTGAAATTCGCGACGGGTGCTACTGCACCCGTCGCACCCCTTCCACTCCGCCGGCTCCATTCGGAGCCGGCTTCATCGTGGAAGGGTGTTTCCCACTGGGCTGGCGGGCGGCCTTTTGGCGGTCGCCCGCCAGCCCAGTGGGAAACCCAGAATGACCGCCGCGGTACTGTCTTCTGGCGGTTCCCGCTTGGCAGGCGGCTCCCGCCGCCCGCCAAGCTTGGAATGACCCCCTGAATCTGCTGCTGGGGTGCCACTGGAAGTGCTGGACTGCTGAGGGAGAAAACCTGCATCTATATAGCTGCCTTCTTCCAAAACCCTTAGCACCACACGACCATCAGATAGATGCTTAGCCGAATATAATGTTCTGATTTATTAAGATAAATCTCTCAAAAGAGTGGAGTGTGCAGGATTTACTTTAAATGACCCAGAACATTGGGGAGAAGAGAAAACTGTGAAATAACATACACACTGAAAAAGGATACACCTGCTGCAGATTTTCGCTAGACAAAGAGAAATGTACTCACCCTCTTGGAATGGTTTTCACAATGCCAGCGTTGTATTTTCCTGCGAGGTTAGCTCCATACGAAATCCCTGTTGCTATAACTGTCTTTTGATAAAATAAAACAAACAGGTAAATAACAAGTTATCTGAATTACATTAAAATAATCACGAGTCTGGTTTATGTATATTTCACAATTAATCTAAGGACTTCACCCACAATTCCCCCTTTTCCCCCCAGCTATTGTTATTTATGAATGCTTCATGCGGCCATCATTGCATCTTGCTGTTCCTAAGCCTGACTATCATCTGGCCTGAGAAGAAACAAACAAGTCGTTATTCCTCCTAATGGTGATAGCTTTGTGTGGGATCATGGATGACACAGAGTGAAAGCTTCAAACTGCCAGTACCTTTTCCTGGTGCTGTTCCCCATGTTTTGCCGCTCAGCATTCGGCTCCATGAAGGACCACAGGGGGTTAGGGTGGAGTAGGAAGGGATGAGCCTTTCTATTGATGAACTTTTTTGGGGCTCCAGAACACAGACAGAGGAAGGTGTGTCCATTCTCTGCATCATCAAGAAACAGGTGCATTTCTCTTCCCTCCCCCACAGCATAACTTGGACAAGAGCTGTGAGGAGCTACCAGACAGGAATGTAGGTTGGGTGATGTTTGTGCATGTACTTCTGTGTAGAAAGGTCAATGTATATGGCAGGGTAGGTGCCTTTTAGTGTGTAAGTACGGTGTGTGTGTGTATGGTTCCCTGTTTATGTGCAATAATGCACCAGTGTGTGTCTGTGTGTGGGGGTATCTATAGATGTATGTGCTTAGAATGCAGGTGAATTGTCATATTGCAGCACTGGCAGGCCTTCTCATTGATGCCGGTTTGTTGGAGTTCAGCAACACCATATGTTTTTGGAATTAAGGGCCAGATGTACGTATTTTCTAAATTGTGACTCGCAAATTGCAAGTTAGAGAGACTTACAATTTGCGAGTCGCAATTCAGAATGCAGGATGGTGTCCCTGACACCATCTGCGACTCGCAAGGGACTCGCAAAGGCCCACCTCATTAATATTAATGAGGTGGGTCGCAATTTGCAACCCCCTTGAGACTCGCAGCACTCACAGGGATGGTGGCCTGCTGGAGACAGCAGACCACCATGTCTGTGACTGCTTTTAAATAAAGCCGTTTTTTTTTTTTGTAATGCAGCCCGTTTTCCTTAAAAGGAAAACGATATGCATTACAAAATGAAAAAATGAAACGTTTTCGTTTCATTTTTTCAGAGCAGGCAGTGGTTCATAGGACCACTGCCTGCTCTGAAAAAATGTTTTCCATGCCATTCACAAAGGGGAAGGGGTCCCATGGGGACCCCTTCCATTTTGCGAATGGGTTACCACCAGTGTGACACTGGTGGTAACTGCGATTGCTTTGCAACCGCGTTAGCGGTCACAAAGCAATGCAGCATCGCGCTGCGACTCGCAAGTAGGAAGGGGAACACCCCTTCCTAATTGCGACTCGCAGTCCTGTTTTGGGAGTCGGTAACCAGGTTACCGACTCGCAAAACAGGCATTGGGCATCACGATGTGCTTTTTGCACGTTGCAAACAGCCAAATTCACTGTTTGCGACGTGCAAAAAGTTTGCTACATCTGGCCCTATATTCCTTGCTTCCTAAGGGCTGGAGACTACACAGTGGGCAAGCTGTTCCAGCAGACTTTTGTACAGGTTCTGAAGTTGCTTCATGAATACAAACCGACTCTGCTGCACTACTCTAATGAAAAAAGGGAATTAAATCATGAGTTGCATTGAAACAAAATGTCAGGAAATGCCACTTAAATAACTACAATAACTAGAGTGCACTAGGATAAGATAACGTGTGCTTTGCTTTCGAAACATGCAGTTGTGCTGTAAATGAAGAACTGAAAAATACTCACCAAGGAATCTCTGTCATTTCATGCACAATAACTACATCAGCAACTTTTACATAGTCATATCATTAGAATGATTTACATCCTAACAGTGACCCTAAAGCTCACTTGGCACCTTACTCTAATACTGTGACTAGTCAATGCCCCCTGTATGCAAAAAGAAGAGCCTTTCCCACTAAATTTAACTTCTTGATGCTATATTATGTTATGCTGATTTGTAGAGCACACTATCACCCGAGAGGGTATCAAGTGTGAGTCTAGAAACACCTCGGGCTAGAGGGACTACTTAAAAAAAACAGGACTTCAACTTCTTGAGAAATTCAAGGAGTAAGGAGTTGGCTCTTATGTGTAGCAGCAGGTTGCTCCATTCTTCAGGAGTGATGTAGGAGAAGGAGGTTCGACCACAGGAACTGGTTTTCCATATGAGTGGGATTTCTACAAGTAGGAGTCTGGGTGAATGGAGGTGTCTGGAAGGTTTGTGACAGCAGATGTGATTGTTGAGGGTAGGCTTGGCCAGTGTTATTAGTGCTTTGAAAGTGTCGGTGTGGAGTTTGAATTGTGTTCTTTTGTTTATGAGTAGCCAGCAGAGTTCCTTCATGTGTGTTATGATATGAGTGTGGCGTGGCATGGGAAGTTAAGAGTGATTCTTCCCACTAAGTTCTAAATGCTCTGCAGCCTTCTGGTGATCTTTTTTGTTGATTTAGGCATAGAGGGTGTTCTCATAGACCAGCTTTCTTGTGGCCTGGACATGCATAATGGTTTTCTGGGTGCTGATTGGGAGCCATTTGAAAATCTCCCGGGTATGGAAGCATGAGGCGGTGACAGCATTGACTTGGGAAGTCATATTGAGTTTACTCTTGATGATGATCTTGAAGTTCTTGGTGTAAGTGGTGGGGGTGGGTATCAGTCCTAGCTCTGTTGGCCACCAGGTAGAGTCCTCCTGTGATGTACTCATCCCGAAGATCACAATTGTGGAATTGTCAGTGTTCAGCTTTAGACAGTTGGCCTTCATCGAGTGGGCGATTTCAGGGATTGAACTTGATCCTGGTACTGAGAGTCTTGTGCATGAGGTACAGAGTGAGTTTCATAACAGTGGCATAGAAGAGGACTCTGGTATCATGAAAGCAGATGATACTGGCTAGAGGGATCATGTATGCTTTGAAGAGGGTCCGTCTCATTGAGGATCCTTGTGGAACTCTGCAGATAAGATTGCGGGTGTCCGAGATGTATGGTGCCAGGCTAAATGACTGGCTCCTGCTGGTCAGGAAGGAGCAGATCCATCAGAGTGACAGTCCTCGGATTCCGATGTTGAATAGGCGTTGGATGAGTATGGAGTGTGAGACTGTGTCATATGATACAGAGAGGTCCAGGAGGATGGGAGTCGCCATGTCTCCTCTGTCCAGAGTCATGCAAATGTAATCCGTGACATCTATGAGGACAGCTTTCCGTGCTGTGCTTGGGTCTGATGCCAGACTGAGTGGTGTCAAGTAGTTGGTGGTATTTGAGGTATTCAGTGAGATGTCTATTGATGATTGTCTCTAAGACCTTGGTTGAGACTGGTAGCAGGGAGATCGATCTGTAGTTACCAAGCGTTTGTCGGTAATTTCTGATCCCGTTATGTCAACCTTAATTGTGAGGAGAAATTGGCATCAGAGTGTTGAATTAAGGCGTCTTGGGAGCGTTAATAGTGTAAAACGAAGTTCCTTGAACCAATTATCAACGTTATGGAGGATGATCTGCAACAGCGACTCCTCTGCTATGGCGGAGGAGTATCAATCCCCCTCACCAGCAGCAGCCACTGCAAACCTTTAACAATGAAAGGATAATAAACTAGGTTTATTATACTTTTGTTGTTTAAGGGGCAGGGCCATGGGGGATGGCAAGGACGTGGGGAGTGTACTGTGCTCTCCCCTCAGTGCGCATGTGTGTTTGGCCGGCTGTCTCTGTCCCTGTACCTTTTCTCTCCAGCCTGGCAACACAGTGCTGCCTGGAGAGAAAAGGTACAGGATCCTAGTCTGCCTTGGAGCGCTTTGGTTGGGCGCTCCAGCGAATCCTAATGCTGCTCTGAGCAGCGTCAGGATTGGCCGCAGGGGAGGCTGGGAGCCTGTGCCTGCTAAGGGGACGGAGGAGTGGCGCCGCATGCTGCCCCGGCCCTTGTGACCCCTGCGAGGCGCCACTGATGATCTGGGCAGTATTATAGTTAGTAGCAGCAATAAGAGGCATATAAACTAACAATTTAGAGTCAAGTCAATCAGCGGCCATTAACATTCCCAAGATGCCTTAATTCAGCACTCTGAAGCCAATTCCTCCCATGGTTAAGGTCCTCATTCCAAATCCTGCTCCTTCCCCTAGACCTTCGTCTATGGCTTCAACAAGCCCGAACCCTTACACTGTTTCTAAAACGTATTCCAATGCTAACTACTTCTTATCCTCTCACCAGTCCTCCTGGCACAAAGACTAATAATATATTTTTTTCTTTGTGCTTAGGCTTAACCATAACATCGACACTGACCCTGTCCCTGATACTTACCATAAACCTTTGGTCATTCTCAAGAGAGTGATTTGACTCTGCAAAGGTTGGCAATGGAAGTGCTGGTGTAATTGGGGTGCACCAACTAAAAGGCCACCAATTTAATGGAAGACTAGAAAGAGATACAGTTTTATAAAAGCCAAGGCACAAAGCTGCTTCCTGTGGTTTCTGGTGTGTTGGACAGCAGTCATAGCATACAATGTTGGCCTTTATAGCATACTTAGGGACATGGTATCGACTGAACTTTTGGGCTGCCTAGGGAATATGGCGTTCGTAGGCATCCAGGACATACCTGAGTGCTTTGCACTGATTAGCTTATGAGATATATAGGAGCACTGGGTGGCATTTTTGGTACATGGATCGTAAGTCTAGTTTTGACTAGCATATAGAGTATATCTCAATACATAACATTGACTTGCCCTTGAAGCATATCTGGGCACGTCATTGACTGAATAAATGGCAATGGATTTGACATAAACGGGAGCATGGCCTTGACTGGCGTGTGGAGGGGCTTGCATATGGATATGGTGGATATGGTGGCATGGGCTCCCAGCCTGTGGGTGTAACTAAGCACATGATGGCAATGATAGACATGGGTTGGAATACCTGGTTTCTGAGGCTGATTATGAACCTAATGACGTACTGGAAAAGAAATAATGTTATTTTGGGAAACAATATGTATAGATATTTTTACAAATGACATGCTGAGAGTAAGGGGCAAAAAATGTTAATTTGCTAAAAATGAAAATGGTCATTTGGGAAAATTATCAGAAAACATAAAGATTATGGTTGGGCCGAGGTCTGAATGAGTTAATTTATGGAGAATTACAATCTGATGATTTGGGACACAATGAGTGCATTTACAAGAAATTTCAAATTGTTATTTTAGGGAGAATTTGTGCTGGTATGAGGGCAATTATTGTTGATGTTATTGCATTATTGCATTTGTTGCTCAGAGCATTGTCTTGCTGCTGGGGTGTAATGTCATTTCTCATGCCTCAGGTGGAGACATTTCATGAGGTCCTATTTATAGTTGTAATTATGTATGAGCATTATATGTAGCTGATGCCTGACTTCTGAGCCTGTAAGATCTGTAAAATCTCTCCCTCACGTCAAACACAGTTTAAAGGCAGCGGTGAGCACAGAAAACGAGCCAGTGATTGTCTTGTGTACTTTATAATTTCCCGTCATGCGCTCTCTTAATGGTTTCTCAATCATATTATGTAACGAATTACGTGAATAGAATGCAAAGGACGGAAATATGGAAGAAGTGAAAGGGAAATGGCAGGATATAGGAGGCAGTGTCAAACTGCATATCCAGATTATTTTAATGACCACTACAACCCACGGCCTTTCGGTGAACTTCTATAAGAAATTATCTTGTAAAAGGATTAGCTTCATTTCATTATTGAGCAAACCTTTTAGGAATGTACTCTCCAACTACCCCTGAGGAGTTTTGGACTTACTCAACTGAGCATTGTTTACTGAAATAATTCACCATTTCAATCCATTTTCCATATTGTTCTGCTGATGAGAGCACACCCCCAACCCCAGACCGACTGCTCGCTCCTGTATTCTGGGCATTTCATACAGGGGTTTACACTATTTGTTTGCAAAATCAACCCCCGACATGGAGTGGCCAGACAAAAGTCGATAAGCATCTGCTGATCAGTTTAAATATATTCAATAGGAGATTCGCCTCCTTGCGTTTTGGGGGTGGGGAAAGATAGGATGAGGCAGAGCCATGAATGAAATTCAAACCATTTCCCCAGGTATAGTATTGCCAATTGGCCTGATTTACATTTTGGTGGGCGGTAACTCCGTCACAAACATAATAGAAATATCATTCACGTGCCATAGTATATAAAGCAGTTGTAATAAAGCGGAAGGGATATCCATTACTTTTGTGACAGATAACCCATCCGCCAAACTCTCAATCAGGTCCAATATCTTTATACCTTTGCAAAAGCGAGCTTATTTATTTTTTATAGACTCTACGCACACCAATTAGACTTTTTGATAAATCTGCAGCAATACGCCAGGTTTTCCAGGTTTAGCGCCAGTTGTTTGCTTATGAACAGAAGCTCGATGCTGGAGTAAAATTATTACTGCAATATTTTTAACCAGGAAAAAGTGGTGTCAGTAACCTAATTACCACACATTAATACACATCTGCGGTATTCTAAATTAGTTCGTCAATGTCAAAGTGCCTGTGCCCCAAAGCTTTGTAACTGACCAAATATAACTTTGCTGTGGATAAAATTCATTTATAAGAAAAGAGACATTGCTCCTGGTCTCACCCTGTTTTTTGCATTTATGTCAAGTGATGTAGCATGGTTCGTACCTACTTAGAAGGAGCAATACAGCTCCTTGGAGGCAGTTTTTAGTGTACTAGGCGTATTGCAAACTTGCGGCACCCTTGATAGAAGAGAGTGCCATGTGAAATGTGACTGAGACCACATCACAGAAAGAGGAAAGATGGGAATGGGGCTATAGAGGACAAACTGTGGAGATCATTCTAGAGTGCATATACTGACATTTTATTTTACATTGCACAATTACAAATTTACAGCTTCGGGCAGATGAAGTAACAACATTTCTTTGGTCAGTGTCAAAGATGTCATTAGACCTCCCGGACAACTAGTATTCATTAGACCGCATCTCCTTGATACTTGTCTGGTGCAGGGCTTTATACATTTTCTTCTGAGTCAGTTCGCAGATATTTCATGTGTGAGCCACCATTACGTCTCTACTTACCCCTGGGCAACTTGTATGCAAATTGTTTGGGTGGAAATTTTGAGAAACATTATCAACACAGTACAATCAATCTTTCCATTTAGTAAGCTGAGCGAAAATTAGTTTAATTGTTTTCTTACCACGATCACTTCTATGGGAATAGGCACTTTGAGAATGTGCTTGTACCGATCATTAATTTCTTTCACCACCACACAGACAACGAATGTCAGAAGCCCCGCAATGAGATCCGCAATGTTGGTTAAGGCGATGTTAGAAAAGATATCTCTAAGGGTCTGCAAGGAAGAAAAAGAGACGTGTTCTGTGAGCTAGTGGCATTGAAAGCCTGTCAGGGATTTCTTGTCTCTCATTGGTCCTCTTCCACTGTTGCAATGCCATTCTTGCTTGTCATTCAAAAGAACTTAGCCCACAGAAAGTTTCTCACATTTTCAATCTACCAATCATAACATCTTTAGAGCTGAGAGGTAACATCACACAACTCCATTTCTTATCCCTGTTAAACTGTTACCTCTTGAAGGCTGAAACACCCTGAAGATTAGCCGCAAAGCGCTCCATCTGCAGCGCCAAGTCATAAGTGAGAAATGCTGCCTCTCACCTGGTGATCGTTCAGACTAGACATCTGTGATGTCATTAAAAGTAGAACATTTAACCATGCCCATGTAGAGACATTCAAACAACCCTAACCAGTTCATGCAGTAGCCCAACCATCAAAGAAAGCCTTAAATCCAACCCCTATAAGACACAGAAACAAGCTCAGGTTCTCAAGATGTCCAAAACAAATAAGTATAAGTTGCATTTACATATAGTGAATTTCGATGTGCAGTGTTGGAGATACAGGGAAAAGCATGGAAATACAGTCTTAATGTAAAAAGGAAAAGTTACATCTTCCAGTAGCATACACGAAAGTGGTAAAATATGTAATTAGGAAATAAGGTATGCACAGAGTACCTTGTAAAACAAATTACTGAAACATTGGAATGTTAGAAGTTCCATTGAAGACGAAGGAGTAGCAGAAGACCAATAATGACTGATGTAGGCCATCTGTTCCCATATCCCAATGTGTATCTTAGCAGTATCCCCTCATTTAGTTTCGAACAATGTATCCTGCGTGTAGGATGCTCATTATAGTTCCACCCCCTCGATTAGGCTTTCCCCTGTAGTTTGGTGCCATAGCTAAGGGAGAGGGTTTTCATGACCAGTGCAAGTCTCTGCAGTGGGCTATAATGCTACATTAATGGAGGATTTTATTAGAAACTGCTGGTCACTGCAAAACTGATGAATGCAAGGGGGGATGTATCATGTGACTTAATGAAATATTAGGGTAAGTATAAGTGGTAAGCACCGGTTTTCTGTACTTAACTAAACATACATTCTCTCTCTCCTTCTAGATATATATAAATACATATATATATATATATATATATACACACCTTCAAGGTAGATAGATGTGAATGTATGAATATTGTATATATATATATTCATTGAATAAATCCAAAGGTTACAGGGATGTTATAGTTAGTGTGAGAAAACAGTTTTCCTCACTGTCTTCCTCGCCTGACAAGCCAGGAAGATTCTCCCAGGGTTGGGCTGAGTCTCCTGGGTGTGTGGGCTAGGGGCTTGTGTGAGAAAACAGGACTGATTGCAGAGGCCCACTAACATTTTGCCCCATTTTTCAGTTTTTGCTGTTGTTTTCTTGACTCTGATGGTGCCCTGTGTACTGCTAACCAATCCCAGGGCATGTTCTCTGTGTAAAATGAGTATGCAAATTAGGCTGATTATAATTGGCTATGTCAACCTACCTATAAGTCCCTAGTTTATGATAGGGCATGTAGGTTTGAGGGACCCCAGCATAGGTAGTGCCCCTATAGGTGCACTGCTGAGGTACCCAGGGTCATTTTGAAGGCAGGCCTGCCTTGTTGGCTGATTTTAAATTAAAGTTATATGTAAATTCGACTTTGAAATTAAAAGCACTTCCAAAGCCTTAAACTACCTTATTTTTACAAGTCCCTAGGACCCTGGGTAGTGCAGATGGAGGTAGAGAAAGCTTCAGAGGTAGGAAGTGAGAGGGAAGATGTCCTCTCCAACCTCCAGGAGGAGGATGATTATTGCCAAACTGCATTCTCAGCAGCTAGGGCCCCATCCAGAGCTAGTGGGAGGGGAGGGTCTATGGCATCAGACCAAGAAGAAGCAAACCTGGACCTCAGGGAAAGGGAACTTGAGGCTCAGATAGCCCTCATAGCTTTGGAGGCAGAGAAGTTGGCCTAGAGGAAAAAGAAGTGGGCAAAGATTGAACAGAGAGATGGTGGCAACGACAGAGAAGTTGAGGTGTCCGTGGGTGGTGGGTTCAACCCCAGGTTAACCAAGTTGGTTGTTGCTGCTTATGTATAGGGGGATGGCAGACAAGTGGTTGGAGGCCTTTGAGAGGGCTCTCCTAATGAGAAGAGTGAAGCCCCAATATTGGGGCTCACTCCTATGGGAGTTGGTCCCAATATCTGGGAGGGATAGGCTCCTGACCCAAGGAGGGGGAGAAGCAGATTCCTATCCCAGCATGAAGAGGTGTTTAACCAAGAAGTTTGGTCTTACCCTAGAGCAGTACAGAATTAAGTTCAGGGACACCCAGAAGGTCAATACTCAGTCTTGGGCTGACTTTGTAGACACCTCACTTAAGGCACCAGGGGGCTGGATACATGGTAACAAAGTAAATACTTATGAGGGGTTATACAATTTGATCATGAGAGGGCACATCTTGACCAATTGTATCCAAGAAAGGTTATGCCAGCATCTAGTGGACTCTAAGATGACCAACCCCAGAGAGCTGGGGGAGACAGCTGATGAGTGGTTGAGAACCAGGGTAGTTGTCAAGACCCAGGAGGAAGACTCCAAGAAAGGGCGTTGGGTCCCCAAACACCTAAGGAGGGAGGTGGTAAGCCCACCACATAGACTCGCTCTGTACCCCAGGACCCTAAGAAGGAACGGGGTAAATCCCACTCCCTCTGACAAGCTGAGGCAGGATGACCCAGGGTTAAAAAATCTCTTGGACAGTAAGGCTTGCTTTGACTGTCAGCAGACAGGTCATTTCATGGGAGATGCGGCCTGTCCCAAGAGGGTGGCTAGCACCGGGCTGTCCAGTATAGCCATGGAAGAGGATTCCTCAGTTGATGAGGTCCTCATGGCATTTGGCTGGGAGACAGGACCAGATGGTAAGCTGGTGATCCCTGAGGGTGGGAGTAGACACTTTCACCCCATTCAGGTGAATGGGATCCCTACCACTGGCCTGAGAGACACCTGTGTCAGTCACACTATAGTGAGTGACCGGTTGGTGACCCCAGACGTGAATGTCCCAGGGGAGACAAGGAGAGTCAGGATAGCCACAGGTGAGGTCACTACCAAACCTGTAGCCTTTGGGCCCCTACAGAGGGAGGGTATCCTTGACTGGTATAGGGTGGTGCTGGTCAGTGCGGACCTCCCCCTAGATTGTACCCTGGACAATGACCCCCAAGAGGTGAGTCTGGTCCCAGATTGGGAGGTGCTCCCCCAACCCAAAGTCCTGGGGAGCCAAACTCTATAGTTAGGAGACAGGGGTCCCCCCAAAAAAGGGAAGAAGAAAAGGAAAGGTAGGCCACTCTTACAGAGAGTTCCAGTGAGCCCAAGCCCTTCAGTAGGGGGGGGAGCCCAGAGTTGGCGCTAGTGAGGCCTCACCTGACCCCAAGGAAGTCCTGAATAGTCAAACAGCTGTCGAGTTGCAAGGTGTTGCCCCTGCACATACAAAAGGGAGAGCAGAAAGAGGGTGTCTGCTACAGGAGGTGGCAAACCCCCACTCTAAACAGGAAAAGGGGTGCCAGGACCCTAAAATTGCCCCTAAAGCATCTCACCCACCTGTCCGTGGAGAGCTTAGGGTGTGGTTCTGTGTTATGGCAGCTGTCAGTAGCCTCTGCGTGGTGCTGACCTTCATGACAGCACCACATTTGGCCTGGGAGGCAGACCCCAGGGCAAAAAGTAAAGTAGGCCCCCTGACTCTGTTGGTCATGGTGGGGTTGCTCAAGTGTTGGGTGACCTCTTTTGGTAAGCTAGGTGTTGCTCTACCAAAGTTAGGGATAAGTGAAGTGGGTACTTCACTACCCAAGTTGGCAGAGAGAGAGGAGACAGACCCCCCAAGAGGGAAGTTACAGTTTAAATAGGTCCTTTGACTGTGGGGATGATTTTACTACCCAGAGGGAGTGACCATGACAGGAGGATGTAAGGCCGTGCAAAAGGACTGCCAGTTTTCCTCACTGTCTTCCTCGCCTGACAAGCCAGGAAGACTCTCCCAGGGTTGGGCTGAGTCTTCTGGGTGTGTGGGCTGGGGGCTTGTGTGAGAAAATAGGGCTGATTGCAGAGGCCCAACCTTTTGCACCATTTTTTCACTTTTTGCTGGTGTTTTCCTAACTCTGATGGTGCCCTGCGTACTGCTAACCAGTTCCAGGGCCTGTGTTCTGTGTAAAATGCTTATCATAATTGGCTATGTCAACCTACCTAAAAGTCCCTAGTATATGGTAGGGCATGTAGGGTTAAGGGACTCCAGCATAGCTAGTGCCCCCATAGGTGCCCTGCTGAGGTGCCCAGGGTCATTTTAAAGGCAGGCCTGCCTTGCTGGCTGCTTTTAAATTAAAGTTAGATGCAAATTCGACTTTGAAATTAAAAGCACTCCCAAAGCCTTAAACTACCTTATTTCTACATATAGGTCACCCCTAAAGTGTACCCTAAGTGCCCCTAGGATTGGGTGCCATGTAACTATAAGCAGGCCCCTTATAAAATTGCCCTGGTGAGGTAAAATAGCCAAATTAATTTTTCCCTTACTGTAGTGAATGGGCTCCATAGGCTAAAATAGGGAGACTTTATTTTAATTATTAAAGTCCCCATAGGAGCCAGATACTTTGAGTTTGGTATCAAATTAATTGTTATAATAAATCACACAGCTTGCCATTGTTGGATTTAATATAACTAGTTCAGGTAAAGAGTTTTAAAACTCTGCCTAAAAGTTGCCATCTTCAGCTCTGTAGTGCCCTTTTCTGACTGGCCAGCCTCTGGCAGCCTGGCCAGGCAACCTTGATGAGGTGTGAAGTGAGCTGAGCACAAAGGAAGTGCCTGGGGGAAGAGATCGTCCTCAGCAGATGGTGAAACAGGATGGGTGGAGAGCAGTAAACTGGTCTTCAAAGGCAGGGAAGGACATTTGGAGCAGCTCAGGACCTCCCCCATTTCCTGCAACCCCAGACAATTAGGTGCCCTCTTGATTAGATTCAGAGAGGGCAGGAGAGGGGTGTGTTTAGGATTTTTAGCCACACCAGTGGGTGGCTCAGTCAGATCTAACCTCCAAAAATCAATTTGAGCCATGTTGGATTTTTGAAGTACGTGTCGAGCTTTAGACCAATGGGGCTATAAAATGGCGGCCCATGCAGGATATACTTCAGGCTCATGGGAGTTGGTATCCTTTTGCGCATGTCCTGGCCCTTCACGATCAAACACACGTGGGTGGAGAGGCCTGGCAGCTATGCAGCACTCACAGGGACATGGGGTGGAGCCACACTAAATATTGTCTCTATGTATATTCCGCCATGCCTACACGTGGATGCATACGCAGAACTTAGTGCCCTGCTCCTAAAACTACCAGACGGAGAACTCCTAATGGGGCAAAACTTTAATGGGACACATTGCGAGTTGTAAGATAGATGGCCACATCGGCAGGTGGCCCAATTCCACTACTCACTTGCAGATTTCTTGACGGCCATGGGGCTTATTGATGGGTGGCGCGCTTGTCACCCACAAGAGTGGCAATACACATTTTTATCGGGGTCCATGGCAGCCTCTCAAGAATTGACTACATCCTTGCCTTCCCTCACCAGCTAGGCCACTTTAAAGAAATCAAGTACTTGGCACGAGGTATATCAGACCACTCACCAATCTGGGCGGTATATGGTACTCAAATCCCGGCTAGACAGTGAAGGGTAGTCATCAGTCCCTGGTATCTAAAGACAGCTCATGTCTGCACTAATTTGTGCAGGGCAACCCAATGCTACTTTGCTGAAAATGTAGGGTCTGTCGAGTCTCCACAGACACTATGGGAGGCCAATAAAGTGGTAATAGCGAAACAAGGGTTCTCGGCGATAGTGGGACATAAGAAGGATGCAAGAGCACATGCAGAGGCCTTAGAGAGAGAAATTAGAGACCTAGAAGTGGGGCTGATTGGTTTGGATCAGGTAGGTAGAACACATCAGCTAGCGCTCAAATAAAAAGAATATAGAGACACAGAGATGGAAGCAGCTCGCACACTATATGGGGCTAAGCAGTTTAGGCTATATGAGGTGGGTGACAGGGCGAGTAAGTTACTGGCCTGGTTGGAGAGAAAAGAGAGAGCCAATAGGTGGGTACCCGAGACCGAGACTAATGGTGGGGTCCAGGAGCGTGAGGGGAGATTGATAGCTGGGGATTTTGCTGACTACTACGCAGCCCTGTACTCCAAGACCTCGTTGGCCTCCGATGTTGACACCCAGGAACTACTATCAGATATCAACCTGCTGAGTCTCAGCAGTCAAGATAAAGATCTATTAGAACACAAAATAACGCAGGACTAAATAAGGCAAGCAATAAGAGACCTGGCTTCGGTAAAGCCATAGGGCCTAACAGGCTACTCATTGAATTATATTAAATTACGGCTTCTAACATTGCTCCACACTTGCTGGCGATGTGTCTAGAGAGTAGGCACAAGGGCCTTTTGCCTAAGGACCAGCGGCTAGCTAGCATAGTGGTCATACCCAAGGAAGGCAAACCACCTGAGAAGTGTGCCTCGCATAGGCCAATTTCGCTTCTCAACGCGGAAGTAAAAATCCTAGCTAAACTTTTGGCCACCAGACTGGTGAAGGTGATCCTATCCTTGATACATCCGAACCAATCAGGCTTTATGTCGGGTCGAAGTACTGCCCTGAACTTGAGACGCCTACATGGGGTCATAGGTCAGATACCTAGAGGCCGCACTGGTGTTTTCGCTGGATACACAGATGGCTGAAGATACCATAGACTGGACTAATCTCTTTGAAGCCCTCAAGAAATTTGGGTTCGGACCAAGATTTATAGGCTGGGTGAGTCTCCTGTGTGCTGAGCCCTTTGGCCCAGGTGATTGTCAACCAATGCACGTCCTCGGTTTTCGACTCCAGCTGGGTACTCGTCAGGGGTGCCCACTAGCCCCCTTAATTTGTGCAATGGCATTGGGGCCACTGGCTGAGTGGGTACAGGGCGATTCACTGATCAGAGGTTTTCAACGGTCGGAGGGATGGGAAGACAGAATATTGCTCTATGCTGCATCTCAAAGCCATATTCCTCCCTTGACAGAGTAATGCATTTCCTTACACTCTTCCATCTCTACCCCGGCTACACTATTAACTGGGACAAGTCAGTGATTTATGTACTGTATGGTCGGGCCCCATGCCTCCCAACTGGCTGCAGCACTCATATCGTTACGTAAGGGTTCCAATATTTGGGTCTGTATATAATTGGAGCTCCCACCAGCTTCTATGCCCAGAATTTGGAGCCCCCATTGCAATGCCTTAGGGTGATGTTGCACAATGGAGATCCCTACCACTGTCACTCCTGGGTAGGGTTGCACTGTTTAAAATTATGGCATGAAACACTGGGTGTGGTAGGATGGAAAAATGTAATCACACAGAGCACCCCCTTGTGGGAAAACGCAGCTCTGGGCACACTGGCAACGTAGCCTGGATTTAACAAATGGGACCTCATCCGTCTAACAAAAGTGGGAGACCTGTGGGCAAGGGGAGCCATTCTTTCCTTCTTGGATCTCCAGGTGGAGTTCCAGTTAGACCCAATGGACATGTATCACTACCTCCAAATCAGATATGCACTCTATAAAGTATTAGCCAGAGGAACGGATCCTCACGAGTCTTCCCCCCTTGAAGATCGAGTACTATCCGAACATCTACCTAACGAGGCAACATCCCTCATATGTCATGAAATAATCAATAACCTGCCGGATATATGTAAGGTCCTGAGAGCGCACTGGGTACAGGATGTAAGGGAGTTAGATGACGACGAATGGCCGCAGGCTTTAGCATCCCCTAGGGAGGTGGGAATGTGAGCAAGGTTCTGGTTAGTGCAGCTGAAAATTCTCCTTAAGAGCTATTCTGCCTGCACCACATTGGCTAAGATGGGCACAGGAGCTTCACCCTGGTGTCCCCGAAACTGTGGCCAGCCTGGGTCATTCTACCATATGCTATGGAAATATCCAATGATACAGAGATACTAGACTGCAGTAGTTTCATGTTTAAATGCAGTTCGTGGAGACACGAGAGAGCCTCAGCCCAAGTGGTGCACACTAAATATATTGGGGGTAACTGATCGCACCTACATGGGGATGCCCCCAAAAATGGATCAAGGTTTGGGGGAAGTGGAACTCATACAGGGGAGGACTGTGTGCATTGACGATGGAGGCGGGGTTAGAGGAGTAAAGTGGAACATGAGTGACTGCCTTGGAGACAGAGTGGGTCCAGGAAGGGAGAGGAATAGAGGGAGGGGCATGTGGGATTGGGATGGTGGGATGTGGTGATGACTAACTGTATTTTGACTAATATGACTGCAAAGACTGCAACATGTACTTCTGTTTTTTTTTCCTTTTTTCTGTTGTGTTGTTTCTTCTAATAAAAATAATTTTAATAAAATGATGTCATTTAAGATATCAGCAGTGATGTCATAAATGATGTCATAGAACATGTCATGAGTGATGTCTTATGTGAGGTCATGAGCAGTATATGACAGGGGTGCAAGTTATGGCTAGTGTTGCTAATTATAACTGCTGATTTTCTGTGTTTTTTTTAGTTAAAAACGTTAATGTTCAAACAGACAAATCCACCTAACTATACTATTCCTTTAACCTTTGGCTTTTCAATGAATTTCTAAAGTAAAAAAAAAAAGATACTTTTATCACACCTAACTATAATTTGTTACTTTAACCTTTTTTTTTTACTTAAAGTAATGCCTAATAACCATTTGTAAATGCAACCCCTCACCTTGCTCTTTGGCTGTGTGTGGCAGTTGGTTGGCTGCAGGGACTGGCCCTGGGGACCCTATCCCCCAGGACTGTTTCTTTTAAAATTAAAGTGGAGAGGGGAAATGTGGCCCCCTTCCTGAGCCAGTATCACCCCATGGAGCCCATCCCCTGGGATCGCTTATTTAAATAAGGGGGGGCATCCCCAATTCTTGTAAGGCCCTGAGGACCCATGCCTTAGGGCCACTTTTTTAAATAAAGGGGAGGGGGCACTTCCCAGGTCGATTTAGGCTCCCTATCCCAAGGCCCAGTGCTACTGTGGGCACAGAAATGTCTATGTCCCAGGGGGACACCCCTGAGATAGCCTGTGAGACGGCCCTGGGGGATCGTGTCCCCAGGGCCATTAATGATTCAGGGAGTGGGGGGGTGGACACCCACCTCCCTTAAAGAAATTAGCCCCAAGGAGTGGACGTCCTGGAGCCTTTCTGTCTCGAGGATGGGTGCCACACAGCCCTCTTCCCATTTCGTGCCTTTTTGGCCCAAAGAGTGTCATCCGCAGGGTGTTTAGAAGCTAGGGGAGGGATGGAGCGCACAACCCCCTCCCCATAAAAATGAATCTTATAATGAATAAATGTGGTCCAGTCACCCTTTTGGGATTTTGTTTTGATCCCGCAAGAATCTTGGGGTATCACAGCATTTTTTGTGATTTTTTTCCTTTTTGGGCTCCAGAGAATCCCTCTGTCCGCCCCCCCCCCCCCCCCTACACGGAGCCTATGGGGTCAGGGTATCCCTCTCTTGCCCGCACATATCTTTCTTTTTTAACAACTTCCAGACAGGGGACTAAGGGCCAGATGTACGAAAGGATTTTACCCATTCTGTGTCTATGGGAAAAAGCTTTCGTACATATGGCCCTAAGTCCCCAGATCCTGTAACAGCTGCCAGCAACATTTTTCTCATGTTACTGGCAACCAGTCAGAGTACTCACTTTTGTGGGAGTATCACTCCTGTGAGAGCAAGATGGCCCAAGGGAAAAAAAGCTCCCTGGGCCAATTAGAATGCTCTGCTCTATTTTTCAAATTGGCGCTCTCGCAAGAGTCTCAGTGACAGTAGCAAGTCCAACTGCCAAAACATACTAATATTTTTGGCCCTTAATTCCTCAAAGACTACTGAACTAATTTACACCAAAATACAGAATCCACAATCTGGGCACCAGAATCTAGCTTCCTGCCAAATTTGGTGTAATTCTGTTCAGCAGTTTTTGCTAAAACCTCTCTTAAACAAATCTATGAAAATTGTACAGAGATTTTATGTGTTGGGAGATTTTATGTGTTGGGAGATTTTAGGCCATCTCTTGACGGATCAAACCGAAACTTCTCAGGAAGAAACTGCATTGGATGAACTTATTTTCTGTGAAAGTTTTGTGAAGATTTGTCAAACAGGGACCAAGTTATTAGCAAGCCAAAAAACACTCTTTGTAGGGAAAAGCAGACCAAACTATACCTAGTGGCAAACGACACTATCTTCAAGGTAGATAGAGAAATATTATTCATTTATTAAGACTGATAAATAATTACCTCCAAAATATTTGGCTGTCAATATTTTTGCTACCATATTCTTACAGCATGTTCTTTCTGTAGTCAATATTCAAAGATAAAAGGAATTTCATACATAACCAAGATGGCCTACCGGCAAGTTTATTAATTTAGAGCATGATGGTATCCAACATAGGTCTATGAGGGTTTGACCTATAAAAGATGTACAGAATAACATGTATAATAACATGTTCAATTTACACTTATCAACCTAAGGGGCAATTATGAAAATTTGGCATGGATCCAATCCTCGTGCACTTACATTGGTCTACGTTGATGTACATAAAGTCATCAAACATTTCATGGTCTTCCTTCTACAGGATGTTCTGTCAGGGAGCCCATAAATCTGTGCTAGGTTTGAGGTCAATGCACAGTAATGGGTCCCCTTTCTAGCAAAAATGTGCCATGCTACCATTTTTGAGATGTGCAAAAACGTTTTGGATTTCCAGTTTGCTCTTGTAGTTTTAAAGACAACTAAGAGCATGATATCCGAAGATTCAGGCCCTTATTATGAGTTGTTGTATTTCACCCACAGCAATAGCTCTGGGTTAAACTCAGCGTTACAAGTCTCCTTGGGCCCATAACTATCAAGTCCACAAACTCTGACCTGACAACTGTGGGCCAGAATCACCGGAACTGAATTTGGTACTACAGCTCAGTCTACCCACACTCTACAGTAAATCACAAAATGCCTTTCACAACCCCTAATGCAATATTCTGTGATTCACTTCATCTTTTGCGTATTGATCAATAATAAAAGTTCATACAAAAAACATAAAATTCCTGGCTGCCAAAAACCCGGGAGCTATAGCAGAGCCAAGATTAAGGATCAGAATTTGAAACTATGATAATGTAAATATCAAATAGGAGATTCCATATGCCGTTATAATACACACTTGAATGTATTCCTTGGAAGGAAACTTGTCTCAAATGTACACGTGGAGCATAACCTGACATGTCTCACCCTGAAGGCAGCCCTGCCTGAGGCTTTCAGATTGTTGTGTTGTCATAAACAAGGCCTGCACTACTGCATAATGCTAATAAGTGTGGCTACATGCGTGGAAGTACCACAGTCCTGGGCGGTGTGGACAAAGAGTTTGTACTGTAGTTTGTGCGTTTTACTCAAAGGAAACAGGCGAGCAGACCACATTGTGACAGCAGCATTTCTTATTTTCTTTTTGATTCTTTGAAAATCAATAAAACCATTTAAATAACAAAAATCAGTACTATACAGAGAATCTCTGAGTGCCTCAGATCCTTAACTGGCAGAAGAACAGACAGAATCCCTAGTTTTTTGATCGAGCGTGAGCATATGACATCAGGTATACTTTAGTATACATCTCTGTGGGCTTAAATCAATGCCCCCGCTTCTCATTTGCTTGTTTCAGTGCCCTTTAAAAATCCTTGCTTGCTAGTGGTCAGTCCTGCCTCTTTGTCCCTCCTTTTCTCTTTCGTTCCACCCACGGAGCATGAACTAAATACAGAATCATTCTGCTTTGTTCTGTTTATCTGTTCATGGGGGAACTATTTTATTATTTTTTCCAGTTCCTGTTACACTGTGAGGGCTCAGGCCCATAGCTGCTTGCATTTTATTGCAGCATTCGCCCCTTTTAGTTCTCCCATTAGGCTGACATTCTTTTGTGTTCATCCTGAATACAGCTTCCACGCTTGGCTTGGAATGTGGAGCTTTAATTTCCTTGTTGCATTGGTAGCCGGAAAAGACCAGTTGTTGTGCTCCGATCGGAGCTGCTTCAAGAGGGGGGGTCTGCTGCTTAGTGACGGCAGGATGTGACTCCCATTGGCGAAAGTAAATAAACGTTGTTATATATTGTTAAGGGAGCCTTTGTGTCCTTTGAAAAGTGCTTTTGTTTATTTGTGTGAAAGGTAGAAGCGCAATGCTTTTTAAGCATATGCAGTGGGTTTCTACCTTTTAAGTTAATAAAGAAATGTGTTTTAAAGCGTACACACACTCCCTTCACAATAATTCATAATGCTTGTTTAAATTTTGACAACAGCCATGTGTGAAAAGTGACTTCAATCATTAGAGGCCTGCTTTCACCTCCGGCAGTGACTACCGCTGCGGGCTGGGTCCAGCTGACTGCATTGATTTGTAAATAGTTGAGACCCGCTGCAGCTCGGTTGCTCTAGGCCTCCCTTGACTACAAGTGCAAAGGTTTCATTTTCACAATAGTAGGTATAAATAATGTATTTTTTAATTACAAAAAATCCAAGAGTATTGTTAATGTTGGTATGGGGCCTGCATGTTGCTACGCCAGGTTTCCCTCTTCTGATGATGTTTCAGATTGACTTCACTTTACTTCATGCAGTGCAGAGGCCTGTGTGTTTTGTGTATTGTAAGATTCTGCAGTGCTGGGCCTGCTTACTTTTGTTTTACTGACTCAGCCCACAAGTGAGAAGGACCCTGCTTGGCTAATGTTATCCCTCCTCAATGCTCTGCACGGATACAGCAGATTATGGTGTGGCACCCAACTCTGTCTGTTAGCGGTCGGACCGCTTGGGAATCGGCTCTTCCAACTACAATGATGTGGGATCCCTCCCCTTCAGGTGCTATGTACTCAGAAATAACACCATCTTCTGCCAAATTCCTTGTGTGTCCAGGAATTTTCCGACAACAATTAAAATGTCAGGATAACTTTTGTAAGTGATGTTCCTGCTGGTGGAAGATCAGCTTTTTATCTACTGGTAGGTTTCACCCACCATGAAGTGGTGCACAGGGTTAATGTGCCTGCTGCAAAGAACGTGTACTGGGTAGATCACTTAACTTCATTTTATGCAGCTAGCTCAGTGGGTTACTGCTTTTGTTACAGAGATTCTTTTGTTTCCTGCAGTTCAAAGTTACAATCCTAATAAATTACAATTACATATGAACTGCCATCAAGGAGCTGCATTCAAACTGGGTGGTATGAGTTAAAATGTTATTTTCAAGAGTCTTTCATTATCCTAATGTTGCTAACAGGGTTAGTTTGGTAGCAATACATTCTTTTCAGTAAAACCAACCACTGTGGTATGTTTTAAATACAGATTTTGCACTTCTCTGGACCAAAAATACTTAAAATATAGTGCCTACTAGTATGGATGATGTGATTCCTACAACTTGTAATCCTCTCTCTCTTATGTAACATTTCCTTTAAACTGATTTACACACGTAAGATTGGTTGTCTCTGTATAATGTGTGTATGATGTAAAGTGCTCTGACACCATACACTGGTATGAGGAGCACTATAAAACAAATGAAACACATGAAAGAGAAAAAATAGTGCCCTTCCATTTCAGGTGCCTCACAGCAGTTTCAAGATATTCTTACTGCTTCTTGTTGCTCTCATGGGTGTAACTTCTGGTATCTGTTTCCATGGACATTATTACTTGATTTTACTCGTGAGAAAGTGTCACTCTAAAGTGTCCCACGGTTAGTCATTGAATGTCACTCATAAGTACACTGAAACTATGAAAGTGTCAAACCTTGGCAGCTATATATGTGTGCCGCGTGCCAGAAGGCACGTGCCTGAATGTGTATGGTTGTATGTATGTGGGAGTGTGTTTGTATGTGGCCTTGTAGACTCTTGTGTCTGTGTCTACGCCTGTCTGTCTATTCCAGTGCAATCGGTTTCATTCCTATGTGACATTGTCTATGTATGTCCTGGGATAAAGACAATGGCCCTCATTATGAACACGGCGGTCAAAACAGCCGTGTTCATGCTGGCGGTCAAACCACTGACCACCAACGTCCCCGAATCCCCGCTGTAGGAGGCTGGACTGGCTTGTAGTGAGTACCAAGGGGTACTTGCACCTTGCACCAGGCCCAGTTATCCCTTATTAGTGTATAGGGTGTCTAGCAGCTTAGGCTGATAGATAATGGTAGCTTAGCAGAGCAGCTTAGGCTGAACTAGGAGACGTGTGAAGCTCCTACAGTACCACTTAGTGTCATATGCACAATATCATAAGAAAACACAATACACAGTTATACTAAAAATAAAGGTACTTTATTTTTATGACAATATGCCAAAGTATCTTAGAGTGTACCCTCAGTGAGAGGATAGGAAATATACACAAGATATATATACACAATAGCAAAAATATGCAGTATAGTCTTAGAAAACAGTGCAAACAATGTATAGTTACAATAGGATGCAATGGGGAAACATAGGGATAGGGGCAACACAAACCATATACTCCAAAAGTGGAATGCGAACCACGAATGGACCCCAAACCTATGTGACCTTGTAGAGGGTCGCTGGGACTATTAGAAAATAGTGAGAGTTAGAAAAATAACCCTCCCCAAGACCCTGAAAAGTGAGTGCAAAGTGCACTAAAGTTCCCCTAAGGACAAAGAAGTCGTGTTAGAGGAATAATGCAGGAAAGACACAAACCAACAATGCAACAACTGTGGATTTCCAATCTAGGGTACCTGTGGAACAAGGGGACCAAGTCCAAAAGTCACAAGCAAGTCGGAGATGGGCAGATGCCCAGGAAATGCCAGCTGCGGGTGCAAAGAAGCTTCTACTGGACAGAAGAAGCTGAGGTTTCTGCAGGAACGAAAAGAGCTAGAGACTTCCCCTTTGGTGGACGGATCTCTCTCGCCGTGGAGAGTCGTGCAGAAGTGGTTTCCCGCCGAAAGAACGCCAACAAGCCTTGCTAGCTGCAAATCGTGCAGTTAGCGTTTTTGGACGCTGCTGAAGCCCAGGAGGGACCAGGAGGTCGCAAATTGGACCAGCACAGAGAGGGGACGTCGAGCAAGACAAGGAGCCCTCTCTGAAGCAGGTTGCACACGGAGAAGTGCCAGAAACAGGCACTACGAGGATGCGTGAAACGGTGCTCGCCGAAGTTGCACAAAGGAGTCCCACGTCGCCGGAGACCAACTTAGAAAGTCGTGCAATGCAGGTTAGAGTACCGTGGACCCAGGCTTGGCTGTGCACAAAGGATTTCTGCCGGAAGTGCACAGGGGCCGGAGAAGTTGCAAAAGTTGCGGTTACCAACAATGCAGTCTGGAGTGGGGAGGCAAGGACTTACCTCCACCAAACTTGGACTGAAGAGTCACTGGACTGTGGCAGTCTCTTGGACAGAGTTGCTGGATTCAAGGGACCTCGCTCGTCGTGCTGAGAGGAGACCCAAGGGAATGGTAATGCAGCTTTTTGGTGCCTGCGGTTGCAGGGGGAAGATTCCGTCGACCCACGGGAGATTTCTTCGGAGCTTCTGGTGCAGAGAGGAGGCAGACTACCCCCACAGCATGCACAAGCAGGAAAACAGTCGAGAAGGCGGCAGGATCAGCGTTACAGAGTTGCAGTAGTCGTCTTTGCTACTATGTTGCAGGTTTGCAGGCTTCCAGCACGGTCAGCAGTCGATTCCTTATCAGAAGGTGAAGAGAGAGATGCAGAGGAACTCGGCTGAGCTCTTGCATTCGTTATCTAAAGTTTCCCCAGAGACAGAGACCCTAAATAGCCAGAAAAGAGGGTTTGGCTACCTAGGAGAGAGGATAGGCTAGCAACACCTGAAGGAGCCTATCACAAGGAGTCTCTGACGTCACCTGGTGGCACTGGCCACTCAGAGCAGTCCAGTGTGCCAGCAGCACCTCTGTTTCCAAGATGGCAGAGGTCTGGAGCACACTGGAGGAGCTCTGGACACCTCCCAGGGGAGGTGCAGGTCAGGGGAGGTCACTCCCCTTTCCTTTGTCCAGTTTCGCGCCAGAGCAGGGCTAAGGGGTCCCCTGAACCGGTGTAGACTGGCTTATGCAGAATTGGGCACCTCTGTGCCCAACAAAGCATTTCCAGAGGCTGGGGGAGGCTACTCCTCCCCTGCCTTCACACCATTTTCCAAAGGGAGAGGGTGTCACACCCTCTCTCAGAGGATGTTCTTTGTTCTGCCATCCTGGGCCAGGCCTGGCTGGACCCCAGGAGGGCAGATGCCTGTCTGAGGGGTTGGCAGCAGCAGCAGCTGCAGTGAAACCCCAGGAAGGGCAGTTTGGCAGTACCAGGGTCTGTGCTACAGACCACTGGGATCATGGGATTGTGCCAACTATGCCAGGATGGCATAGAGGGGGCAATTCCATGATCATAGACATGTTACATGGCCATATTCGGAGTTACCATTGTGAAGCTACATATAGGTAGTGACCTATATGTAGTGCACGTGTGTAATGGTGTCCCCGCACTCACAAAGTTCAGGGAATTGGCTCTGAACAATGTGGGGGCACCTTGGCTAGTGCCAGGGTGCCCTCACACTAAGTAACTTTGCACCTAACCTTTACCAGGTAAAGGTTAGACATATAGGTGACTTATAAGTTACTTAAGTGCAGTGTAAAATGGCTGTGAAATAACGTGGACGTTATTTCACTCAGGCTGCAGTGGCAGGCCTGTGTAAGAATTGTCAGAGCTCCCTATGGGTGGCAAAAGAAATGCTGCAGCCCATAGGGATCTCCTGGAACCCCAATACCCTGGGTACCTCAGTACCATATACTAGGGAATGATAAGGGTGTTCCAGTAAGCCAATGTAAATTGGTAAAAATGGTAACTAGCCTGTTAGTGACAATTTGGAAAGAAATGAGAGAGCATAACCACTGAGGTTCTGATTAGCAGAGCCTCAGTGAGACAGTTAGTCACTACACAGGTAACACATTCAGGCACACTTATGAGCACTGTGGCCCTGGGTTACCAGGGTCCCAGTGACACATACAACTAAAACAACATATATACAGTGAAAAATGGGGGTAACATGCCAGGCAAGATGGTACTTTCCTACACAACCCCCCCCCAAACGAAGGACAATAAGACTAGCCATGACCTGATGAGTCTTCATTGTCTAAGTGGAAATATCTGGAGAGTCCATCTGCATTGGAGTGGCTACTCCCAGGTCTATGTTCCACTGTATAGTCCATTCCCTGTAGGGATATGGACCACCTCAACAATTTAGGATTTTCACCTTTCATTTGTTTTAGCCAAAGTAGAGGTTTGTGGTCTGTCTGAACAATTAAGTGAGTGCCAAACAGGTATGGCCTCAACTTCTTCAGTGCCCAGACCACAGCAAAGGCCTCCCTCTCAATGGCAGACCAACGCTTTTCTCTAGGGGTCAACCTCCTACTAATAAAAGCAACAGGTTGATCCTGGCCCTCAGAATTAAGTTGTGATAGGACTGCCCCTACTCCTAATTCAGATGCATCAGTTTGGACATATAATTTTTTAAGAGTAACAAGGGCTTTTCAGGACAGGTGCAGAGCACATGGCCTGCTTCAGCTCCTCAAAAGCTTTCTGACAGTTTGCTGTCCATAATACCTTTTTAGGCATTTTCTTGGATGTGAGGTCATTAAGAGGGGCTGCAATGGAGCCATAGTTCTTAATGAACCTCCTGTAATACCCAGTGAGGCCTAGGAAGGCTCTCACCTGAGTCTGAGTGGTAGGGGGAACCCAATCAATAATTGTTTGGATTTTCCCCTCAAGTGGTGCAATCTGTTCCCCACCAACAAGGTGTCCCAGATAAACCACCTTACCCTGCCCTATCTGGCACTTTGAAGCCTTGATAGTGAGGCCTGCCTTTTGCAGGGCCTCCAAAACTTTCCATAGGTGGACCAGGTGATCATCCCAGCTGGAGCTAAAGACAGCTATATCGTCCAAATATGCTGCACTGAAAGCTTCCAGCCCTTGCAGGACTGTGTTCACCAACCTCTGAAAAGTGGCAGGTGCATTTTTCAAACCAAAAGGAATTACAGTAAACTGGTAATGTCCTCCAATGGTTGAAAATGCAGTCTTAGGTTTAGCATCTTCTGACAATTTGATCTGCCAATACCCTGCAGTCAAGTCAAAAGTGCTTAGATACTTAGCAGATGCCAGTGTATCTATGAGCTCATCTGCCCTGGGTATAGGGTGAGCATCAGTTTTGGTTACCAAGTTGAGACCTCTATAGTCTACACAAAACCGCATTTCCTTCTTTCCATCTTTGGAATGGGGTTTTGGTACCAGTACCACAGGAGACGCCCATGGACTGTCAGAGTGCTCAACTACTCCTAGTTCTAACATCTTCTGGACCTCTTGCTTTATGCAGTCCCTGACATGGTCAGGCTGCCTATAGATCTTACTTTTGACAGGTAAACTGTCTCCAGTATCTATAGTGTGCTCACACCAAGAAGTGGTACCTGGCACAGTAGAGAAGAGTTCAGAGAATTGATCTAGGAGGTTTATGCAATTGTCTTTCTGCTCAGCAGTAAGACAATCAGCCAAAACTACACCTTCCACCAGAGCATCTTGTTCTGTGGAAGAGAAGAGATCAGGTAGAGGATCACTGTCTTCTTCCTGTCCCTCATCTGTTGCCATGAGCAGGGTGAGATCAGCCCTGTCATAGTAGGGTTTCAGGCGGTTGACATGGAGCACCCTAAGGGGACTCCTGGCAGTGCCTAAGTCAACTAAATAGGTGACTTCTCCCTTCTTTTCAACAATTGTGTGGGGTCCACTCCATTTATCTTGGAGTGCTCTTGGGGCCACAGGCTCCAAGACCCACACTTTCTGCCCTGGTTGGTACTGAACCAAAACAGCCTTCTGATCATGCCATTGCTTCTGGAGCTCTTGGCTGGCCTGAAGGTTTTTACTGGCCTTTTTCATGTACTCAGCCATCCTTGATCTGAGGCCAAGTACATAATCCACAATATCCTGCTTAGGAGCTTTTAAAGGTTGTTCCCAACCCTCCTTTACAAGTGTGAGTGGACCCCTAACAGGGTGTCCAAAAAGAAGTTCAAAGGGGCTGAAGCCCACTCCTTTCTGGGGTACCTCCCTGTAGGCAAAAAGGAGGCATGGTAGAAGGATATCCCATCTCCTGCGGAGTTTTTCAGGGAGACCCATAATCATGCCTTTGAGAGTTTTATTAAATCTCTCCACCAGTCCATTTGTTTGTGGATGATAGGGTGTTGTGAACTTGTACGTTACACCACACTCCTTCCACATGGCCTTTAAGTATGCAGACATGAAATTGCTTCCCCTGTCTGATACCACTTCCTTTGGGAAGCCCACCCTGGAAAATATTCCCAGGAGGGCCTTTGCCACTGCAGGTGCTGTAGTGGTCCTTAAAGGAATAGCTTCAGGATATCTTGTGGCATGGTCCACTACCACCAAGATAAACCTATTGCCTGAAGCAGTAGGAGGGTCAAGGGGGCCAACTATGTCAACCCCTACCCTTTCAAAGGGAAGCCCAACCACAGGCAGTGGAATAAGGGGTGCCTTTGGTGTGCCACCTGTCTTGCCACTGGCTTGACAGGTTTCACAGGACTTACAAAATTCCTTTGTGTCCTCAGACATCCTAGGCCAATGAAACAATGGAACCAGTCTGTCCCAAGTTTTCATTTGACCCAGGTGCCCAGCTAGGGGAATGTCATGTGCCAGGGTTAGGAGGAACTTTCTGTACTCCTGAGGAATCACTAATCTCCTGGCAGCTCCAGGTTTAGGATCCCTATGCTCAGTGTACAAGAGGTTGTCCTCCCAGTAAACTCTGTGAGAGTCACTGACATCCCCATTAGCCTGTTTGACAGCTTGCTGTCTGAGACCCTCTAATGTGGGACAGGTTTGCTGTGCCACACTCAGCTCCTCTCTGGCAGGCCCCCCTTCACCCAAAAGCTCAGCAGTGTCTGCTTCCAGCTCCTCTGGTGTAGGTTCTGCACAGGGAGGGAATTCTTCTTCCTCAGAAGTAGAATCCACTGTAGAGGGAGGGATAGTAGGAAGTGGTTTGCTTCTACTAGCCCTAGCTTTAGGGAGCACTTGGTCCATTGTTCCAGGATCCAAGCTTCCCTGTCCTTTTTGCTTTTTGGCCTGAGCCCTTGTCAAAGCAAAAATATGCCCTGGGATGCCCAGCATTGCTGCATGGGCCTCCAACTCCACATCTGACCAAGCTGATGTCTCCAAATCATTCCCTAATAGACAGTCTACAGGTAAATCTGAAGCTACCACATCTTTCTTTGGACCAGTAACCCCCCCCCCAGTTGAGATTTACAACAGCCATGGGGTGGCTAAGTGTGTTGTTGTGAGCATCGGTTACTTGGTACTGGTGACCAAGTAGGTGTTGTTCAGGGTGGACCAGTTTCTCTATGACCATAGTCACACTGGCACCAGTGTCCCTGTAGGCCTGAACCTCAACACCATTTATTAGGGGTAGCTGCTTGTACTTATCCATATTAAGGGGACAAGCAACTAAGGTGGCTAAATCAATAGCCCCCTCAGAGACTAACACAGCCTCTGTGGCCTCCCTAACAAGGCCAACCCCAACTAAGTTACCAATAGTGAGCCCAGCTACTCCCTTGGATTGGCTATTAGTAGGTTTGCTCCCACCACCACTGCTATTAGTAGGGACACTAGGTGTAGCAGTAGGGGTTGTAGTGGTAGGAGGCTTGGTGCCTTTCTTTGGACAACTGGGATCTGTTGTCCAATGGCCTTTTATTTTACATAAATAGCACCATGGTTTCTTTTCCTTGTTCTGATTAAAAGAGGATTTGGGCCCACCACCCCCACCAGAGTGTTTTTGTGGGCCTGATGAAGACTCATTTTTCGATTTGTCCCCACCCTTGTCAGAAGACTTACCATCCTTCTTTTTGTTGCCATCTTTGTCACCCCCTGTATGAACTTTTCTGTTCACCCTTGTTCTGACCCATTTGTCTGCCTTCTTTCCCAATTCTTGGGGAGAGGTCAGATCAGAGTCCACCAAGTACTGGTGCAACAAATCAGACACACAATTATTAAGAATATGCTCTCTCAGGATCAAGTTATACAGGCTGTCATAATCAGTAACTTTACTGCCATGTAACCACCCCTCCAAGGCCTTCACTGAATGGTCAATGAAATCAACCCAGTCTTGTGAAGACTCCTTTTTGGTCTCTCTGAACTTTATCCTGTATTGTTCAGTGGTTAAGCCATAACCATCCAGGAGTGCATTCTTAAGAACTTGGAAATTATTAGCATCATTTTCTTTCACAGTAAGGAGCCTATCCCTACCTTTTCCACTAAATGATAGCCATAGGATAGCAGCCCACTGCCTTTGAGGGACATCCTGTACAACACAGGCCCTCTCAAGTGCAGCAAACCACTTGTTAATGTCATCCCCTTCCTTGTAAGGGGGAACTATCTTGTGCAGATTCCTGGAATCATGCTTTTTTACAGGATGACTATGGGGAATACTGCTGCTGCCACCATGGGTTTCTAAACCCAGTTTCTGTCTCTCCTTCTCTACTTCTAAAGTCTGTCTATCCAAATCCAGCTGTTGCTTCTTGAGCTTCAGTCTGGTTTGTTTCACTCTCAATCTATTGAGCTCCCTTTCTAACAATCTGTCATCAGGGTGGGTGGGAGGGACATGCCTTGAAACAGAAGTATGGTGAGAATGGACAGAAGGAGACCTGTCCCTTACAGAAGCCACCCTAACAGCTTGGCTAACAGAAACATCACTACCAGCATGGTGAGAATAAATGCTTTTGCTATGATGTGAGACAACACTATTTGTATGGTGTGGCTCATCATCATTACCAACTATGCTAGACTGTCTAGTAATGGGCAGGCTAGGAAGTTTCTTTCCTGAATCTTTTCCTGGGGGAGTCCCTGGATCAGATTGAGAACCATTAGCTACTTTTTCAACAGATGGGGCACTTCTAGCCTTATCCTGTTCTCTAAGCATGTTAATTAACAGTTCTAAGGAAGGATTCTTCCCTACACTCAAACCTCTCTCTATGCAGAGACTCCTTGCTCCTTTCCAGCTAAGGTGATCATATGCAAGTTTGGACAGATCAACATTTTGGCCTGTGCCAGACATTTTTAGAGAGAGTTAAAGTGATAGTAAAAGATAAAAAGTTTGTCAGAGCTTTTAGAAAGACAGAGAAAAAAACTTTTTTAACTTTTTAGAACTTTTTAGAAAGTTAGAAGTACTTTTCAGCACTTAGAAAAGAGTGAAAAGAGGAAATGCAAAACTTTTTGGCTATGTGTATATACACTGACCTTGTTTTGTATATTTTTCTCTTATGAAAAGTACAATGACAAGAGTGGTAAGTAGTCTCAAAGCACTTATCCCACCGCTGCACAACCAATGTAGGAGGCTGGACTGGCTTGTAGTGAGTACCAAGGGGTACTTGCACCTTGCACCAGGCCCAGTTATCCCTTATTAGTGTATAGGGTGTCTAGCAGCTTAGGCTGATAGATAATGGTAGCTTAGCAGAGCAGCTTAGGCTGAACTAGGAGACGTGTGAAGCTACTACAGTACCACTTAGTGTCATATGCACAATATCATAAGAAAACACAATACACAGTTATACTAAAAATAAAGGTACTTTATTTTTATGACAATATGCCAAAGTATCTTAGAGTGTACCCTCAGTGAGAGGATAGGAAATATACACAAGATATATATACACAATAGCAAAAATATGCAGTATAGTCTTAGAAAACAGTGCAAACAATGTATAGTTACAATAGGATGCAATGGGGAAACATAGGGATAGGGGCAACACAAACCATATACTCCAAAAGTGGAATGCGAACCACGAATGGACCCCAAACCTATGTGACCTTGTAGAGGGTCGCTGGGACTATTAGAAAATAGTGAGAGTTAGAAAAATAACCCTCCCCAAGACCCTGAAAAGTGAGTGCAAAGTGCACTAAAGTTCCCCTAAGGACAAAGAAGTCGTGTTAGAGGAATAATGCAGGAAAGACACAAACCAACAATGCAACAACTGTGGATTTCCAATCTAGGGTACCTGTGGAACAAGGGGACCAAGTCCAAAAGTCACAAGCAAGTCGGAGATGGGCAGATGCCCAGGAAATGCCAGCTGCGGGTGCAAAGAAGCTTCTACTGGACAGAAGAAGCTGAGGTTTCTGCAGGAACGAAAAGGGCTAGAGACTTCCCCTTTGGTGGACGGATCCCTCTCGCCGTGGAGAGTCGTGCAGAAGTGTTTTCCCGCCGAAAGAACGCCAACAAGCCTTGCTAGCTGCAAATCGTGCAGTTAGCGTTTTTGGACGCTGCTGAGGCCCAGGAGGGACCAGGAGGTCGCAAATTGGACCAGCAGAGAGAGGGGACATCGAGCAAGACAAAGAGCTCTCTCTAAAGCAGGTTGCACCTGGAGAAGTGCCAGAAACAGGCACTACAAGGATGCGTGAAACGGTGCTCACCGAAGTTGCACAAAGGAGTCCCACGTCGCCGGAGACCAACTTAGAAAGTCGTGCAATGCAGGCTAGAGTGCCGTGGACCCAGGCTTGGCTGTGCACAAAGGATTTCTGCCGGAAGTGCACAGGGGCCGGAGAAGTTGTAAAAGTTGCGGTTACCAACAATGCAGTCTGGAGTGGGGAGGCAAGGACTTACCTCCACCAAACTTGGACTGAAGAGTCACTGGACTGTGGCAGTCTCTTGGACAGAGTTGCTGGATTCAAGGGACCTTGCTCGTCGTGCTGAGAGGAGACCCAAGGGAATGGTAATGCAGCTTTTTGGTGCCTGCGGTTGCAGGGGGAAGATTCCGTCGACCCACGGGAGATTTCTTCGGAGCTTCTGGTGCAGAGAGGAGGCAGACTACCCCCACAGCATGCACAAGCAGGAAAACAGTCGAGAAGGCGGCAGGATCAGCGTTACAGAGTTGCAGTAGTCGTCTTTGCTACTATGTTGCAGGTTTGCAGGCTTCCAGCGCGGTCAGCAGTCGATTCCTTATCAGAAGGTGAAGAGAGAGATGCAGAGGAACTCGGCTGAGCTCTTGCATTCGTTATCTAAAGTTTCCCCAGAGACAGAGACCCTAAATAGCCAGAAAAGAGGGTTTGGCTACCTAGGAGAGAGGATAGGCTAGCAACACCTGAAGGAGCCTATCACAAGGAGTCTCTGACATCACCTGGTGGCACTGGCCACTCAGAGCAGTCCAGTGTGCCAGCAGCACCTCTGTTTCCAAGATGGCAGAGGTCTGGAGCACACTGGAGGAGCTCTGGACACCTCCCAGGGGAGGTGCAGGTCAGGGGAATGGTCACTCCCCTTTCCTTTGTCCAGTTTCGCGCCAGAGCAGGGCTAAGGGGTCCCCTGAACCAGTGTAGACTGGCTTATGCAGAATTGGGCACCTCTGTGCCCAACAAAGCATTTCCAGAGGCTGGGGGAGGCTACTCCTCCCCTGCCTTCACACCATTTTCCAAAGGGAGAGGGTGTCACACCCTCTCTCAGAGGAAGTTCTTTGTTCTGCCATCCTGGGCCAGGCCTGGCTGGACCCCAGGAGGGCAGATGCCTGTCTGAGGGGTTGGCAGCAGCAGCAGCTGCAGTGAAACCCCAGGAAGGGCAGTTTGGCAGTACCAGGGTCTGTGCTACAGACCACTGGGATCATGGGATTGTGCCAACTATGCCAGGATGGCATAGAGGGGGCAATTCCATGATCATAGACATGTTACATGGCCATATTCGGAGTTACCATTGTGAAGCTACATATAGGTAGTGACCTATATGTAGTGCACGCGTGTAATGGTGTCCCCGCACTCACAAAGTTCAGGGAATTGGCTCTGAACAATGTGGGGGCACCTTGGCTAGTGCCAGGGTGCCCTCACACTAAGTAACTTTGCACCTAACCTTTACCAGGTAAAGGTTAGACATATAGGTGACTTATAAGTTACTTAAGTGCAGTGTAAAATGGCTGTGAAATAACGTGGACGTTATTTCACTCAGGCTGCAGTGGCAGGCCTGTGTAAGAATTGTCAGAGCTCCCTATGGGTGGCAAAAGAAATGCTGCAGCCCATAGGGATCTCCTGGAACCCCAATACCCTGGGTACCTCAGTACCATATACTAGGGAATGATAAGGGTGTTCCAGTAAGCCAATGTAAATTGGTAAAAATGGTCACTAGCCTGTTAGTGACAATTTGGAAAGAAATGAGAGAGCATAACCACTGAGGTTCTGATTAGCAGAGCCTCAGTGAGACAGTTAGTCACTACACAGGTAACACATTCAGGCACACTTATGAGCACTGGGGCCCTGGGTTACCAGGGTCCCAGTGACACATACAACTAAAACAACATATATACAGTGAAAAATGGGGGTAACATGCCAGGCAAGATGGTACTTTCCTACACCCGCCGACCGTATAATGTACATTCCTGTGGGCCGGCAGGCGGAAACATTGTTTCCGCCGGCCCACAGGAATGCCTGGCCGGGACATTGACGGTGGCCAATCCCTCTGTGCAGCGGGTGTAGGTGCTCCCATCGCGCAGGTCATTGCCCGAAAATCGGGCAGTGACCTGCGCGATGGGGCACGGCACAGGGGCTCCTGCACTGCCCATGCCAAGTGCATGGGCAGTGCAGGGGCCCCCAGGGGTGCCCCGGAGCACCCCTTCCACCAGCCTTTTGGCTGGAAGCTGAGGAATCATTATCCGAGGGGCAGCACCGCTGCCCTGTTGGATAATGAGTCCGACTGCCGCCAGGCTGCCTGCCTGAGGCAGCCTGGCGGTGAGTGAGGGCCGCTGATGGCGGCCCTCATGGTGTTCATTATGTGGCGTTGTGGCCCGCCATGCCAGCTGTACATGGTGACTGAATGATCCCCTCGCTTCCTCTGCCATTGTGAGATGCATATTAGTTTGTAATAAGGGTTCACTTGAACTGCTCTTGATAACTCACGAGTGATCATATCAAATAATTACCCAGTGGATATAGTTTAAGGCGTGAACCTCGTTGTTTTTATTTTTTTGCTGGCTAATTAATAGCACTCTGCGACTTTAAAGATTGACTGTTCAACTTGCTTTTTTCCAAACCATTTTGCTGCCATCTGAGAACAAGAGGAAGGTTTTTACTAACGATAAAACTTAATTTACAAAAACACGTTTCCCTAGTTTTCTTGCGATCATGCATTTCATTCAGTTTCTTTACTCTTGGTTGATTTGCTTAGACATGTGGAATTAGATGGTGGTATCAATTTAATTCCCTCAAAGTCGATGACTACTTGACACAGAAAATAAAGATACTGTCATCCTTTTTAGCAGTGTGAGCTTGGGGGCCATGGATGAAATGTGCATGAAGTGTGTCTTTAGCGCACCAGAACAGTATGAGGTAACTTGAAATGACAAGAAGGTATAACGCATCTCCATTTTTTATTCAAATACATCTTCAGCACTAAACATGCACAATCATAAAAGGAGAGTTGTGTTCTGCACTTCTGATCGCAAAAGCAGAAAGCAAATGGCATTTGAAGAGAGTACAATTTAGCTACTTGAAATTGAGTGGAGGGGCGGTGGACTCGGGGGAGACACGGAAATGATAAATACTAGATGTCTGTGAGACTGAGTCGAAGACTGTATAAGGCCGAGTAAAAGTCTTTAAATGAGTATGACACCAAATCTAAAGTTACAGTTCACTCAGGTTAAATAGCCAGTTTTAACAACTACAGTAAACTCACTTGAAAGTAGCTTACGTTTTTGTCACAAAACACTCGAGTGCTGCTAACAAATAAAGCCACACCTCTAGCATAGCCCTCTCAACCTGCATTAATTTGGCGGGTGCTGCTCTCTTTTCACCCCTTTCACCTTCTGGACAAACACCATTTATCTATAGACTCCATACCAAACCACCCAATCCCACACACACAATTCCACAACAAACGATTCCAAAACAACATATCTCTAACTCGCACTCCCACCAACCCTCTCATCTCTCCCTCACACTGCCACTACCCCTCTCGTCTCGCAATTCACTACCCTATCTCATACCTCCCTCACACTCCCTGTCTCCTCTCCATACTGTCTACTCACACATGCTACCTTCCTATACTACCTCATGCTGTGCAAAAGCCCACCTCTCACCCCCCCAACCTCTAGGTGCCCGTCCTACTTGTCCATTTCTATCATACTCTCTCTAACACCGATCTCTCACTCTCTCATGCACTCTTCCCGCCACACTCATATTAGTTCACTTCAGGTCTACAAGTACAATTTCTTTCCCATTCCTTTTTAACATTTCCATCCCTCAAATCCACCCTCTCTTCCTCTTCTTAAGGTCTCTTCTGCGTACACAGGTGCTTCCTCTTTATGCATTTGTGGGCTGCTCCTTCCTGCTTTCTTTTACTCACACACTCTTTCTGCTCCTCTGTCTAGAGTTCATTCACTACTTTATGCACAAACTACCTATCCCTCTCTATCTTTCTTTCTATCTGTTGTGTGCAGTTCTCATCCCTATCTATTCACCATGTCACACAATTCCAATACACTACATACAACACAATTCCACCTCACACAATTCCACAACTAACAATTCCAATCCAACCAACATATTTCCACGCCAAACTACATACATCCAGTCCACTCCAAACCAAAACACATAGATAAAAGACTTAGGGCCAGATGTAGGAAACTGTTTGCGACTCGCAAACGGCAAAATTTGCCGTTTGCGAGTCGCAAAACGCAGTTTCCTATGCAGAAATGCATTTTGCGAGTCGGAACCGACTCGCAAAATGCATTTCCGACTCGCAAATAGGAAGGGGTGTTCCCTTCCTATTTGCGACTCGCAGTGGGATGCAATACCATTTGCGACCGCGTATGCGGTCGCAAATGGCATCGCAGTTACCATCCACTTCAAGTGGATGGTAACCCACTCGCAAATTGGAAGGGGTCCCCATGGGACCCCTTCCAGTTTGTGACTGGACCCAAAAATATTTTTTCAGGGCAGGGAGTGGTCCAAGGGACCACTCCCTGCCCTGAAAAAATACCGAAACTAAAGGTTTCGGTTTTTTTTAAGTGCAGCTCGTTTTCCTGTAAGGAAAACGGGCTACACTTAAAAAAAAAAAAAACTGCTTTATTAGCAAGCAGTCACGAACATGGAGGTCTGCTGACGACAGCAGGCCTCCATGTTTGCGAGTGCCTCTACTCGCTATGGGGCCGCAATTTGCGACCCACCTCATGAATATTCATGAGGTGGGTCATTGCGACCCCATAGCGAGTCGCAGTCGGTGTCTGAGACACCGTACTGCATTGCAAATTGCGACTTGCAATTTGCGAGTCGGATGGACTCGCAAATTGCAAGTCGCAATTTGCAAACTTGCTACATCTGGCCCATTCTTATTTACAATGGCGATAGCTCTATATTGTTATTTACAATGGCGATAGCTCTAACTCTCGCAAATGTGTGACCGATTGCATTGAAAATTCTTGATAGTAATTGTAATTGTGTATCCATAATAGTGGAAGACTGCTTAGTAGTTCTCCACTATCAACAGGGGGCGGCTCCTAAATGAGGGCGGAGGAGCGTCGCCCCCCGTTCCCCGCCAGCAGCGACTGGTGCAAAACCTTTATAAGGAAACAATAATAAACTGTGTTTATTATCGTTTCCTTGTAAATGGGTGGGGCAACAGGGGTGACGAGTGTGAGGGGGCGTGCTGAGCACTCCCCCTCAGAGCGCATATGTGTTTGGCTGGCCGTCTCGGGCCAGCCAAGGACACATGCGCATAGGGCTCTCTCCAGCCCAGCAACACAGTCAATCCTGACGGTGCTTTAAGCAGCGTCAGGATTGGCCGCAGGGCAGACTGGGAGCCTGTGCCTGCCTGCAGCCAGCAGAGGAGTAGGACGCTGTGCGGCGCGCATGGTTTTCAGGTAAGTTTATTTTATTTATTTTTTAATTTTTATTAATGTTTTCTCCCCAATCCCCTCCTTCTCAACCCCCGTGCGCCACCCCGCCCCCGTTAACACAGCGAGACGATACTGCTATCAACCCAGCAGGAACAAGCTTTAACATTTCTGGGACCGAGTGATTCTCCTCTTGGTTCTAATGCAGTCAGTATAGCATACCATAAAACGCTATTCTTTAAAATTTGTATTTAACAATTCTTTAGAAATGTGTAAAGTAACAAGAAAAAAAGCAAATAAAAGTTGAACAGACTGTGAAGTTCATGAAACTTACGTATATGATGGACAGCACTCCATTGTAGTTATTGGTGGGAACGTTTAGCACCAGTTTCAGTTGTGAGACAAGCACCTGGAAGGCAGCGGCTGTGGTGAAACCTCCCACCAGTGGGTCTGCGAGATACCTGACGATGAAGCCGACCCGCAGGACTCCCATGGCAAGCTGAAAACAAAAGGGAACCGGTACCAATGTTACACCACAAAGGCTTGGTATCAGCATTGGCGTTACTCAGCTGAAACATATGAAGAGTCATCAGTGTCCCATGGCCAAAGCTTGGAAATCAGCATGAGTTACACTGCCAAAACATGCGCACCGCTTCAGTATTACACTGCTAAAAGACGTGTACCAACATCGGTATTACACTGCTAAAATATGCAAACTGGCATCATTGTTAAGCAGCCAAGACTTGTGAACCAGCATCAGTGTTAAACTCCCAAAGCAAACAATATGACATCAGTGGTAAAACAGCCAAGACTTGTGAACTGGCATCAGTGTCAAACTACAAAAGCATGCGAAGGTGTAAAACAGCCAAGACTTGTGAAGCAGCATTGGTGTTACACTGCCAAAGCATGTGAAGCGAGATCAGTGTTAAACAGCCAAGACTGTGTTGAACTCCCAAAGCATGCAAAGGTGTAAAATAACCAAGAGTCGTGAACCGGTGTCCGTGGTACACTGCCAAAGCATGTGAAGGGACATTCGCGTTAAACAGCCAAGACTTGTGAACCCTCATCAGTGTTACACCATCAAAGCATGCGAAGGTGTAAAACAGCCAAGACTTGTGAACCTGCATCAGCGTTACACTGCCAAAGACTTGTGAACTGGCATCAGTGTTATACTGCCAAAGCATGCAAAGGTGTAAAATAGCCAAGACTTTAGAAACAGCATCAGTATTAAACCGTCAAAGCATGTGAGGGTGTACAACTACCAAGACTTGTGAGCTGACATCAGTGTTACCCTGCCAAAGCATGCAAAGGTGTAAAGCAGCCAAGACTTGTGAACTGGCATCAGTGGTACACTGCCAAAGCATGCAAAGGTGTAAAATAGTCAAGACTTGTGAACTGGCATCAGTGGTACACTGCCAAAGCATGTGAAGGTGTAAAACAGCCAAGACTTGTGAACTGGCATCAGTGTTAAAACGTCAAGGCATGTGAAGGTGTAAAACATGCAAGACTTGGGAACCGGCATCAGTGTTACATTGCTAAAGCATGTGAAGCGACATCAGTGTTAAACAGACAACACTTGTGAATGGCATCAGTGGTACTTTGCCAAAGCATGCAAAGGTGTAAAATAGTCAAGACTTGTGAACCAGCATCATTATTACACCGTCAAAGCATGTGAAGGTGTAAAACTACCAAGACTTGTGAACTGGCATCAGTGGTACACTGCCAAAGCATGCTAAGGTGTAAAACAGTCAAGACTTGTGAACTGGCATCAGTGGTACACTGCCAAGCATGTGAAGGTGCAAAACAGCCAAGACTTGTGAACTGGCATCAGTGTTAAAACGTCAAGGCATGTGAAGGTGTAAAACATGCAAGACTTGGGAACAGGCATCAGTGTTACACTGCTAAAGCATGTGAAGCGACATCAGTGTTAAACAGCCAATACTTGTGAATGGCATCAGTGTAAGACCGGCAATAGCGAAGACTTGTGAACTGGCATCAGTGTTACTCTCCCAAAGCAAGCACACCAACATCAGTGACAGAACAGCCAGGACTTGTGAACCGGCATCAGTGGTACACTGCCAAAGCATGCAAAGGTGTAAAATAGTCAAGACTTGTGAACTGGCATCAGTGGTACACTGCCAAAGCATGTGAAGGTGTAAAACAGCCAAGACTTGTGAACTGGCATCAGTGTTAAAACGTCAAGGCATGTGAAGGTGTAAAACATGCAAGACTTGGGAACCGGCATCAGTGTTACATTGCTAAAGCATGTGAAGCGACATCAGTGTTAAACAGCCAACACTTGTGAATGGCATCAGTGGTACTTTGCCAAAGCATGCAAAGGTGTAAAATAGTCAAGACTTGTGAACCAGCATCATTATTACACCGTCAAAGCATGTGAAGGTGTAAAACTACCAAGACTTGTGAACTGGCATCAGTGGTACACTGCCAAAGCATGCTAAGGTGTAAAACAGTCAAGACTTGTGAACTGGCATCAGTGGTACACTGCCAAGCATGTGAAGGTGCAAAACAGCCAAGACTTGTGAACTGGCATCAGTGTTAAAACGTCAAGGCATGTGAAGGTGTAAAACATGCAAGACTTGGGAACAGGCATCAGTGTTACACTGCTAAAGCATGTGAAGCGACATCAGTGTTAAACAGCCAATACTTGTGAATGGCATCAGTGTAAGACCGGCAATAGCGAAGACTTGTGAACTGGCATCAGTGTTACTCTCCCAAAGGAAGCACACCAACATCAGTGACAGAACAGCCAGGACTTGTGAACCGGCATCAGTGTTACACTGCAAAAGCATGCAAACCGAAATTAATCGAGTGAAACTCATGGTAAACAGTCAAAGCACGTGAACTGGCATTAAAATAAGCTAACTGTTTACCAGTTTTACATCAGCAAAAATATGTTAACCGGGATCCATCAATATCACACAGCCAAAATATGCGAACAGGCATCTGTCGGTGTCACAAAGACAACATTTTGGAACCACCATTATTGTTACACTGGCACCATGCAAACTCGTATCACTTAGTGCTACACAGCCAGATCATGCAAATCTTTTCAATCAATTATACATATGGTAATATATTGAAACCAATATCAATCAGTTAACAGAAAGCAAAACATGCAAACCAGTATCATGTAGTGTTACACAGCCAAAACATGTGAATCAGAAGCAATGATACGCAGTTGTAATATGCAAACTTCTATCTTAAATGTCTCCCAGTGAAAGCATGTATACCAGCATCAATTACACAGAGTCAAAACGTGCACACCAGTATTAATCAGCATTAAACAGCCAAAACTTTGGATCTGGGGACAAAACATGCAAACTGGAATAAATCAGGGTTTAGGGTGACTAAACATGCAAATCAACATGATTGTTACAAAGTGAAAATGTGAACCAGTATGAGTCTTACACACAAAAGGTCAAACCGCCATGAACTTTAGATACCATGCTGTTCATTTTTGATTTAAGACAGAGCTAGGGGCGGCCATTCCGCCATGGCGGAAGAGCATCGCCCCACTGACAAAAAGCTGAAAAATAAAGGGATAATAAAAATATGTTATTATCCCTTTATTTTTCCGCCTTCGTAGGATGGAGCCGGTCCAGCCTCCTCCAAGTCAAGTGGAGGAGGAGTGGTATGCGCGCTTCTAAGTGCGCATGTGAATTTGGCCGGCCGGCCAAAGCCGACCAAACTGACATGCACACTTAGAAACTCTCCACCCGGCTGTAAAATACAGACGGGTGGAGACCAAGCGCAGTGCCCCACTATCCCCCTGAGAGGCATTTCTGCCCACTCAGGCCAATCGCTGCACTTCTTTAGTGCTGTGTAACAGCATGAAAGAACCGTTGTGATTGGTTGGGAAGAGAAGACGAGGCCCCTGAAGCGGAGCGGTGCATCACGGAGGGGCAGGTACGTTTATTTTTCTTATTTTACCCCCCCTGTGCCCCCTGCTCCGCACGTTGCTCAGTCTCCCCCCACCCCTTCCTGGTAGCAGCCACGACTGGACAAAACACGCGTAATATCCTAATGTATTTGATGGATCTCCGGTGACTGGACACTATCCTTGTGGGACCAGCAAAATGAGTAGTTGCATCTGTGCCACTAAAAAAAACACACTAAGAGACAATAAAGTTTAGATGCAGAAGTGTAGCAAGTCCACCCAAGCTATTTGCTGTTTGCCTTGCAAAGGGATTTGCATATATGGGCATAACTATGCATAAAGTTCAAACAAGGACGTAGGAAAATGCAGGTATCTCAAAACAACTGAAGATTACCACAAAACTTAAAGAATTGGTTGCTAGCACAGACAACTCACATGGACTTGGACAAATAAAAGCCCGGTCTTCCAAAAACGAAAATACAATTGTTAGGAAAGAAAGGCATTGGATTATCACCCAAAGGACAGACAAAGACGGACTTAAGAAGCACTTGAATTCAGTACTTTGCCTTACTAAATTATGTTGATATTAGCAATATTAAGGATAGCTTTACGTTTCATCCGCTCCAATATGGGGCCACCACTTTAGGTTGATTTTCAGCCGTTTTTTCGTCTGGATTACTAGGTCTTTGAAACGTTCCCACTGCCCTGAATTACTCTGACTTGCCCTGTCCATATTGCTGCGCTTCTCCGTTTTCCATCTTTCTCAACTGTGGAAGGGCACCGTTGCTACAGTGAGACTTTTGTGCTGCTGCTTGCTCTAACTACATCATGATACCTGATTTTAACTTAACTGCTTCCTCAGTGTTACTCTGAGACGTTCACCGTCAGCATCATTTGAAAAGTGTTTTGCTTCACCAGATTGAACATTGGGCAGTACACTCTGTGGGTGAGCAAAAGCTGCCCCTCTTTTTTGTGGTCTTGCAACAGTCAGCGGCAGTCACAGACAGCATTGTTACCAGTACTATAGAAGTAAGATGGGCTTTGGGTCCTTGCTCATAATTCAATAGGCTTGCTTGTCTGATTCAGTTCCGGCTTCTGATTTGATGGTTTATCTCCCTATTCTATTGTCTGTTTGCCTTCTTTGAACTGCTCCCCAAGTGTTATATGTAAATCCAGTAGACCTGTGTAGCAGGCTTCAACACTCGAGTAGGAGCTGAAACTGTAATGTCAAAAATGATACTTACAGTGATGTTAGCCTGCTAAATGGTAAGACAAAGGAGGGGCTCTGCCCAGATATTGCTGATATTTGCCTGTGACAGGGAAGAACTCTTTGAAGGTAGGGAAAGCCTCTTTGAAGGTAACCAAGAGTCCTGGACACATCAAACTGGCCATCCTATCAAGAGAACAACAGCTGGGAGCATTTTCTCCCACCTCACCGAGGGACTATTCAGATGCCAGGTGATAGTTGGAGCTTATGCAAATAGGCCTCCAGAGGCTTTAGTCAAGAGAAAGGTAACTTTCTAAAAGTATCTTTTCATCAATAATTATTAAAAATTTAACTTCAACACTGAATTGGATAGCTAATAACTATTAGAAATACTTGTACTCTGGTATTCTACATAGGACGGGTTGGCCTGCCACAGTGAAAAACATCTTTTGGGTGATAGTCACTGTAAGGACATGTTAACATAACATTTCTACATGTCATGTTTTTAAATACACACGAGCTTCTTCTTGGGCGACGTGGCCTACACAGAGGTGACTTGTTAATATTTCAAATGGAGGTTCTCACCTGTCAAAAGGGTTTATTTTGACAGGTTGAGTTTGCAGTTTAAAGCTGCAACAGCCAGGCTACAAATGGTAGGCCTGCAGTCATGTATGCACTGTCACTGTAGTGGATGTCACAATGGGTGCTGCACCACTAGTGACATTAAAATTACAGTCCTTGGGTACATCTTCTACCATATGATAGTGACTAATAGATAACAAATGTATAATAATTAAGAGTATGCCAATTTCATCATGATGAAAGGAGGAGCATAGACACTTTACCACTGGTTATCTGTGGTAAATTGCAGAAACTTTTACAGGCAGCAAAAACACAGGGTGCAGCTAAAGATCTGAATTTACCACACAGAAAAAGAGGATCTCCATTGGTTTTCAGTGGACTCTTTCTGGGCGCAGCTGTTTGTGACTATCTACATCTACAGCACTTATGTCTCTGGAGGGTCTCCCTGTATCCTCCTTTCTGCTTTCTTGATTACCACTCCCAAATTGATTTTTAGCCATGCATCTTAAAGTATCACCCCTTGGTATATCCTGCACTCTTCCAGTTCCTAGCAAGTTTGTTTCTTTCCCTGCACTTTCTCCCCCTCTGCTCAGAAGATTTCACAGCAAGACCAATTATCTTCGACAATGCTTGTCATGACTATTTGTTGATAAGGGGGTAAATGGTGAATTGTTAAAATACATTCTTTATATGTTTTTATACACATAGGTCTGCTGAGGCATATTGTAGCCTATAATGATGTATAATGGGATGACATTTCCTTAATACTATTATGCCTCTTCGCTTGATCTGAGCCCTTCTCCACCGTCATTACCCCTTGAATGCTAGACACACTCCAAAGAACTATGCGTCGAGGATTTTTCTTAAAGGCACTGAGGAGTTCACATTGCACATTCCGTTTAATGTATGACATTTTTCAGTCGAAGAGGTATTCATCACACATTAATTTACTGATCTTACATTTTTGGCTTAGGGCTTGTTAGACCTTACAGCATTAAGGTGGCCTTCTCCCAACGTTTTGCCTGCTTCCCTCCATTTTGTCTGAACTAGTTTTTGCTGGTTTCAGGACTCTGCACACTTTATCACTGCTGACCAGTGCTAAAGTCCTTGTGCAGTCTCCCCTAAACATGGTAATAGTGGCTTCTACCTGATTGGCATATTTAATTTACTTATAAGTCCCTAGTCAAGTATGCTACATATGCCCAGGGCCCGTAAATTAAAGGCTACTAGAGGGCATGCAGCACTGATTGTGCCACCCACATAAGTAGCCCCTTAACCATGTCTCAGGCCTGCCATTGCAAGGCCTCTGTGGGCAGTTTACTGCCACCTCAACGTGGAATTTAAAACCCCTTGCAAAGCTTTAAACACCCCTTTTATTACATACAAGTCACTCTTAAGGCAGGCTCTATGTGACCCACAGTGCAGGGTGCAATGTATTTAAAAGGCAATACATGTACATTTATGTTTTACATGTCCTGGTACTGAAAAGCTGACAAAGTCATTTTTCACTATTGTGAGGTCTGTTCCCCTCATAGGCCAGCACTGGGAATTCTTAAATAGACTTTTAAGCTATAGTTACTGGTAAAAAATGGAGAAGCTACATCATGTTTCATATCTTTGGAATGGTAATGATAAATCCTCTTTCCTGGTAGAGCTGGATTTATCATTTTCATTTTAGAATTGCCCCTTGTTGAAAGTAGGCATTTCTTTGCTCTTACTGCTCTGTGTGCCTTACAACCTGTCTCCAGTACACATCTGGACTGGCCCTGGTGAAAGCTACATTTGTGCATTGCATCCAGACAGCCACAAACACAGGACATTCAACTGCACCTGCATGCATCTGCATACTGATGGGTCTTCCTGTGATGGAATGAATGGAGGTGCTCACACATACTCTTCAAAGTCTAGTGGCCTGACCCCATACAAAGGACTGACTACCCCCCACAGCCAGCATGGCCGACAGGACTGGGTTGAAAGGAATTCTGGTGCACTTTAAAGACACTCTTTGAAGTCTCCTAAAATCAGACACTTCTGGACCTGAAACTGAACCTCTATCAGAAGGACTGCTGTGCTGCTCAAAGGACTCAACTGGACTGCTTTTCTGGAAGGACTGCATTTCTGGTTATTGCCCTGCTGCCTACTGCACCCTGACTCTACTGGAAGGACTGTTTTCCTGCAGTCTGGACTCTGCCTTCTGTTAGTCTCACCCTTGCATGAGGTGCCGTTTCCACCCTCTGGGCCTCAGAAGTGGATTCTGCAGCTGATTTTTGCAAAATACGACACAGCTCCTCAAGTGCGGAAGAAATTCCAATACATCGCTCCTTCGACGCCGACGCAGAGGCTGTTCGATGACAGCAGACCTACAGCCTGCGGGGCGAGATGACACTCTGTACGGCTCGACGACAACACATCCCATTCACTTCAATGGAGTTCGACGCCGACACAGTGACCCAACTGCAAGGAAAATACTGATGCATCGTGCCCTCAAAATTGATGCTTTGCTCCATCCAAAGTACTGTTTTAGCAGACCCTGCATGGATTCGGTAGCTGGCCTACACTCCATCGCATACGACCTGAACTTTGGATATGCACCAGTCCTTCGTGACCGCAAGTAACCTTTTGACCGATAGTCACTTTTAAGCACTATTTTGGATTTAATCTTTAAAAATGTATATCTCAACTTCTATCAGATGAATTCTTGTCAGTTTGGTGTTATTTTACTCAGATAAATATTCTCTATTTCTCTAACTTGGTGTGGAGTCTTTTTGTGGAATTGCCACTGTGTTACTCCCTTCTAAGATAGACCTGCCTGCTCTGGGCTAAGCTACCAGAGGGTTAGGTTGTGTTGTGACTTACCCTCACTAGGATTGTGGTCCCTACTTGGTCGCTTCCAACTAGAAAGCCAATTTCTAACAGAACTGCATTATATAGGAGGAATGTGAATACATTAAACACTTTCTTGTTCTGTTAGAATCATTTACACAGAGAATGCTTATCCTGACTATCTGACCTGGCCCTGGATTAGGTAAAAAAAAATTTGGGCAGCTTGATGTGATGCATAACACAAAGGTGAAAGATGAGAGGAGTTCCATGTACTTAAGAAGACATGAAACAACCCCTTTACTAAATCACATATGAAATAAAACTATATACGAGGCCAAACATGAAATAACCCACTAGAGTAGACCAGAAATAACCCATCTGTTACAGCAGATGTGAAATAACCAGTTTACTAAAGCAAACATGAAATAACCCATGTGCAAAAACAGGCATGAAATAAACACATCCTAGAGCAAGCATAAAATAACCCACAGAAGTGTATGAAACCACTTTGAGGCACCACATCCTACATCTATGTTCTTGACTTGCCTATCCCTAGGATGCCTCTCAATTAACGTTATAATCTATTGATATTTTAAAAATGTTTGTGGAATCTTCTAAATCTCATATATCCAGAGGACGACACCCTGTGCATGGTAATACCTGTAATATTCCAACCAGAAAACAGAGGGTCCCGGAGATCCCCACTCTGGCTGCATCTCTGGCCACCGTGTTGATCACCGTTTTGTTCAGCCCTGTGCCATTGCTCAATAATGTAAACTTGTCATCAGGAGCCATGCTCAGGACAACTGACCCCACCATCAGACTGACAACAGGGAATGGCCCTATGAGGACAAAGAGAACAGATATGACTTTAGTGTGATTTTGTGGGAAGAAACAGAAAGCATGTGAAAAACAATTCTTGCTAACATTCACAAATGGAGATATTTAACGAAACACTTCTCCACAAAATGGATGTTTATTCATTAATTAAAAATTTGTTATAGCAAATAGTGTTCATAAACTGACTGTCAAAACTAGAGCCTGAGATTTTTTACTCACGTTCAACAGAATAGTTTAACACTATTGCACAGAAGCAATAGAATTATGTAGCATTGTAAAACTAAATTATATAGCTGGGTTGGCTACATTATGTTGCATATTGTGAGGTTATAAGGAAAGTATGCAGAAAATGCTGTGGCATTTTTGACTAGCTATTAAGAGTAAATCCATTGTTGTGTGATAGAGAGACTAAAGAGTAGGGAAGGAGATGCATGTTTCTTAAAATATCCCAGAACTAGACCACAACAAGGAATTCACCAAACACCAGAGGGTGGGTGAGGGAAAACTGCTATTCCAAGAGACGTTCAGAACAACCTTATCTCCATTTCGATTGACAATGTTTTTCATACTGGACAAGAAGCCTTGAGAAAGCTCTTGGCTTACCAGCTGCGTGGGGTGAAACATCTCTTGGCTGTTGTTACATGAAGACAGAAGCATGGACGTAATTTAGGGGTCGCAATGCGTCGCAGCTGCGTCCCCCATCTTGCAACCCGTGGCACTGCCTCTGCGACCCCTGGCCAGTGCCAGGAGAATATATGCATCTCATACTTATGAACGTTGCTTGGGGTTCCACTTCCTTGTTTTCAATCCGTGTTTTTTTTATTACAGTGCAATACAAAATTGAGTGCAGTTGAGTGAAAGTAAATATGAAATGGTGTGTGATGTCGCTTCTGCTACCCCTGGCATTTTGGTGAATTGAGTCCATGGACAGAAGAAAGACTTGTAAATCAAAACCCGTTCATCATTGTACCCATGTACTGCTCTGTGTTCAATCAAGTGGACACAAACATACGAGAACGAATTAATTATAAGTAATTAATATATCTTGTGCTTTCTCTCTGCATGTAAATCTTGAGCCTTTGAAAAGGTCACCAAAGCGCATAAAATGCTTCCAATGAGGGCAGCCTGTGGCAGACTGTTTTCTCAGTGTAAAGGGTTCCTTTGCAAGCCAAGACCAAAGACCAATAATATATATATATATTAAATATACTAGAAAAATATCATTTGTAAAGTGCAAGTGTCTGCTCGTTCATGCTGTTCTCTGCTGATACTGTAGAATACAAACCAGAACTTGTTTTTTCAGAAGTAGCATTTTTGTTGTAATGGGGATGAAGTCCTCAGAGTTTTTGCAAAAACCCTGTAACTTTGAAATTAATTCTACTTTGTGAGGAGGTAACGTGGCCTTGAATTGCAGCGACAGGGGCATGGCTTGGTCAGTAAGACTTGGTGGGGGAGTGGGGCGTTCGGGGCGTTGACCTCCAGATTTTCCAGCTATCAGACTTGCATAAAATGTTAAAATGCATTACACAACTAGCAGGACACATATGAGGGGCTTAATGGTCAGTGGAAAGAGAGAGGAATGTGTAATGGTAGGAGTACTAAAAGAGAAAACACAATAAGCAGAGTGATAAAGTGTGTGTTTGTAAAAATTCATGCTGGAATCAGACTGGCATTTCACAATACCACCGAAAGCACCTGTGCTACACTATTTATCAATAAATACATTTATTAGGGGGGTGTTACAACCCAAATACCCCGCCCCACCCCCTGAAGCTACTCCCCTGTACGGCGGTCTGGTGTTGCGTTAGGACTTTGAGCCCATCACCCCCTGGCCAACCACAGAAGCGATGGAGGACGCTGACCCCACCACACCCTCTACAAACTAAATTGTAAACACACCTGAGGCTACTGTCTGGGGAGATTGTAAAAACCCTGCTGGACATACTCTGCGCAGAGCCTCAATACAATCAGCTAGAACCCTGTTTTCTGCAGGGGTATCCAGCTCAATTTGCCCAGATTGTGTGATATGGGCACTTCACCAGGACACAATGTGACTGGAGTCAAAAATGTGTTAGACACAGTGGCACCCAGTGAGTTGGAATGTCTGTATTGTCATTTATGTTTCTATCACAACACAAGGGCACAAATCAGAAGTCAGTGCAACCACATATTTAATAAAATCAAAAAGCGCAAACTCTTGAAATAAATGATAGGCCGCCTTGTTTTTTCCCCACAATCCTACCAATTCAAATAATGGCGTGAATCTGGGGTTTCATTTAGATCAAGCAATAAGCAGGACTCGTGGTTTGTTGAGAGCACTTTTGATAGTGTTTTACCATCCATAGGCCTTGCAACCTCGCTGTATTAACCTGTCTCATCATAAATTCCGATAAAGAGAAATTGGAAGCCTCGTTAAAGACAGCAGCTGTCAAGCAAAGAAAAACACCACAGGTGCCTGCTAAGAGTTGACGCTGCAACAAGAGGGTAAGTGCTGCCTCAGTGAAGGCAAAGAGGCTTGAGGAGAAGCCCTCCGGGCAGGGGATATTCCATACACAAAGACACCTTACCATACAGATACGAGCAAAAGAGGAAATGTAATAAAATCTAGCGGGGTATTTCACATATGTTTGTCGGGGTCATCCTATTGACAAGCCAGCTTTTAAAGAATCTTCATCATTCATAAGTTCTTCTCCTGAAGAAGGACCTTCAAAGCATAGAATAATTTCCAGACAATAAACACTGGAGCTGTGTCAAATGTCACTAACTTCTAACAACATGCAGAAGTGGGGCAAAACTATTTTCCTATTGAGCGCACAACTCTGGGTTGGACTCTACTCAAAACTCAAAGGTAGATGGTGGTGTTTATAGTAATCCAGAGGCAACCTTTGGGTATTTAGCTTGTTCTAATGAGCACACGATTTTCTTCCACTTATAGAGGTTAGTCACAACACACATTTAATGATTTATCCACATCATGTAGGAAATTACAGATTAACTCCGATATTATTTTGTCATACCCCATCAGTTAAAACTGTTGTCTTAATGTGTCATTCCAAAGTCCCTGAGGACATTGTTTTTCACCATAGGACCTTAGAACTTCCTAAGTTCAAATTGAGGGCATTGCTCTCAAGTAATTTAGAGAGGATGTTCTTATGTCATATATAAATTAACCTAGTTCTCACCTGTACTCCCTCAGCTCCAGTAAAACATTTAAATATTATGCCACTAGTGGCTTTGGCTGATAGGGAAAAGAGTGCTACTGAAGTCCTTCAAACCATTACTGTGAATCTGCCAGCATCAATCCCTTACTAACCAGGCATTGACTGTAGAGAGGTTTGCACTGTGGCAACACCCAATACAGGTCCAGTGAAGGAAGGAACACAGTGGAAAATCAACCCACTATAAGTAAAATGCAGATTGGCCCACTTTTCTATACTACGCAGGTCACTAGAATAAAAGAGACACTGTGGGGATTACTGGCTCCTGTGCATGGAGCAGCAGTTTGTCTTCAAAGGGAAGGGAGCTAGTCAGATGTAACCTCTTCCGTAAAAAATGTCCGTAGGGGCACCATGACAGCATTCTCCGTCAGGAAGGAGGCAGCGCTGACCTTAAAAGTAGAAGGAGTTGCGAAGCTCCCTACAAAAAACCAACTAATGGAAAGCCATTTTGTCCACAGGGCCTTCCCTGAGATGCATTTGGTCCACTACAGAAGATACAGTGAGAGAAGGGGCCAAGTCCATGGACCTTTTTAGGGGTCAGCTTGCCCCTTGGGACCCCTAGCACTGCCTCTGCTACCCCTTGCCTCAGAGTTAGCAAAATCAATTCCAGGAACACAGGGTCAGCTCGTCCTTAGGGACGTTGCTTAGATCTCCACTTCCTTGTTTTCAATCATTTTTTATTACACTACGTGAATAATATTCAATATATATTATTCACTATTAGTGTAATAAAAAAATGGAGTACAGTTAACTGGAACATGACTTTCTTTGGTAGCTGAGGAACGTGAATAACACTTTTAACCCCTTCGCTGCCAGGCCTTTTCCCCCTCCTGTGCCAGGCCTTTTTTTGGCTATTTGGGGCAGTTCGCGCTTAGGCCCTCATAACTTTTTGTCCACATAAGCTAGCCAAGCCAAATTTGTGTCCTTTTTTTCCAACATCCTAGGGATTCTAGAGGTACCCAGACTTTGTGAGTGCCCCTGAAGGAGGCCAAGGAATTAGCCAAAATACAGTGAAAATTTCGTTATTAAAAAATAAAATGGGAAACAGTGGCTGCAGAAGAAGGCTTGTGTTTTTTTCCCTGAAAATGGCATCAACAAAGGGTTTGCGGTGCTACTATAACCAGCTTCCCAGCTTTCAGGAACAGGCAGATTTGAATCAGAATACCCAATTTTTCAACACAAATTTGGCATTTTACTGGGACATACCCCATTTTTACGATTTTTTGTGCTTTCAGCCTCCTTCCAGTCAGTGACAGAAATGGGCGTGAAACCAATGCTGGATCCCAGACACCTAAACATTTCTGAAAAGTAGACACAATTCTGAATTTAGCAAGGGGTCATTTGTGTAGATCCTACCAGGGTTTCCTACAGAAAATAACAACTGAAAAAGAAAAATATTAAAATTGAGGTGAAATAAACAGCAATTTTTCTCTACGTTTTACTCTGTAACTTTTTCCTCCAATGTCAGATTTTTTAAAGCAATATACCGTTATGTCTGCTAGACTCTTCTGGTTGCGGGGATATATAGGGCTTGTAGGTTCATCAAGAACCCTAGGTACCCAGAGCCAATAAATGAGCTGCACCCTGCAGTGCGTTTTCATTCTATACCGGGTATATAGCAATTCATTTGCTGAAATATAAAGAGTGAAAAATAGCTATCAAGAAAACTTTTGTATTTCCAAATGGGCACAAGATAAGGTGTTGAGGAGCAGTGGTTATTTGCACATCTCTGAATTCCGGGGTGACCATACTAGCATGTGAATTACAGGGCATTTCTCAAATAGATGTCTTTTTTACACACTCTCTTATATTTGGAAGGAAAAAATGTAGGGAAAGACAAGGGGCAATAACACTTGTTTTACTATTCTATGTTCCCCCAAGTCTCCCAATAAAAATGATACCTCACTTGTGTGGGTAGGCCTAGCGCCCACGACAGGAAATGCCCCAAAACACAACGTGGACACATCACATTTTTTGAAAGAAAACAGAGGTGTTATTTGCAAAGTGCCTACGTGTAGATTTTGGCCTCTAGCTCAGCCGGCACCTAGGGAAACCTACCAGACCTGTGCATTTTTGAAAACTAGAGACCTAGGGGAATCCAAGATGGGGTGACTTGTGGGGATCTGACCAGGTTCTGTTACCCAGAATCCTTTGCAAACCTCAAAATGTGGCTACTAAAACACATTTTCCTCATATTTTGGTGACAGAAAGTTCTGGAATCTGAGAGGAGCCACAAATGTCCTTCCACCCAGCGTTCCCCCAAGTCTCCCAATAAAAATGATACCTCACTTCTGTGGGTAGGCCTAGCGCCCGTGACAGGAAATGCCCCAAAACACAACATGGACACATCACATTTTTTTAAAGAAAACAGAGGTGTTTTTTGCAAAGTGCCTACCTGTAGATTTTGGCCTCTAGCTCAGCAGGCACCTAGGAAAACCTACCAAACCTGTGCATTTTTCAATACTAGAGACCTAGGGGAATCCAAGATGGGGTGACTTGTGGGGCTCTGACCAGGTTCTGTTACCCAGAATCCTTTGCAAACCTCAAAATTTGGCTAAAAAAACACGTTTTCCTCACATTTCGGTGACAGAAAGTTCTGGAATCTGAGAGGAGCCACAAATTTCCTTCTACCCAGCGTTCCCCCAAGTCTCCCGATAAAAATGATACCTTACTTGTGTGGGTAGGCCTAGCACCCGCGACAGGAAATGCCCCAAAACACAACATGGACACATCACAATTTTTTACAGAAAACAGTGGTGTTTTTTGCAAAGTGCCTACTTGTAGATTTTAGCCTCTAGCTCAGCCGGCACCTAGGGAAACCTACCAAACCTGTGCATTTTTGAAAACTAGAGACCTAGGGGAATCCAAGATGGGGTGACTTGTGGGGATCTGACCAGGTTCTGTTACCCAGAATCCTTTGCAAACCTCACAATCTGGCTAATAAAACACATTTTCCTCATATTTTGGTGACAGAAAGTTCTGGAATCTGAGAGGAGCCACAAATTTCCTTCCACCCAGCGTTCCCCCAAGTCTCCCAATAAAAATGATTCCTCACTTGTGTGGGTAGGCATAGCGCCCGCGACAGGAAATGCCCCTAAACACAACGTGGACACATCACAATTTGTGACAGAAAACAGAGGTGTTTTTTGCAAAGTGCCTACCTGTAGATTTTGGCCTCTAGCTCAGCCGGCACCTAGGGAAACCTACCAAACCTGCGAATTTTTGAAAACTAGAGACCTAGGGGAATCCAAGATGGGGTGACTTGTGGGGCTCTGACCAGGTTCTGTTACCCAGAATCCTTTGCAAACATCAAAATTTGGCCAAAAAAACACTTTTTCCTCTCATTTCAGTGACAGAAAGTTCTGGAATCTGAGAGGAGCCACAAATTTCCTTCCACCCAGCGTTCCCCCAAGTCCCCGATAAAAATGGTACCTCACTTGTGTGGGTAGGCCTAGCGCCCACGAAAGGAAATGGCCCAAAACACAACGTGGACACATCACATTTTTTCACAGAAAACAGAGGTGTTTTTTGCAAAGTGCCTACCTGTGGATTTTGGCTTCTAGCTCAGCCGGCCCCAGGGGGGGCAGAAATGGCCTAAAATAAATTTGCCCCAAACCTGTGCATTTTATAATAATAGGCCGATCTGCCCCCAGGAGGGGCAGAAAAGGCCTTCCAAAAAAATGCCCCCCCCCCCGGAAATGACCCTTGCCCAAGGGGTCGCTCCCTCATGCCAGTTTCACAAACAAAAGAAAATCCCTGGTGTCTAGTGGGCGTTTCAAAATCCGGATTGCAAGCAATCCGGCTTTTGAAATGCTCAGAGAGACTTCAAAGGAAAGGAAATTCCTTTCCTTCTCTTTGAAGCCTCTCTGGGCCTCCCCCACGTGATCGAAAGAGAAATGCTTTGCATTTCTCTTTCGATCGCGCTGGAAGCTGAGCTTCCAGCGCGATGGGAGGAAGCCCTCTGTGATTGTCAGCGCGTGATGCGCACTGATGTCACAGGGGGGTGGGGGGGTCGGGGTGGAAGGGAATGGCTTCCCCTTCCATCCCTGCCTTCTGAGCGCTAGCGCTCCCCCTAGTTCCCGGGTGCAGGACGAGGTGATCTCGTCCAAGGCACCGGGAACCAGTGCCTTGGACGAGATCACCTCGTCCAGGGCACCGGAGGGGTTAAATGTATGTTGTGTGTATGCTTGTGGATGAGAGTGTGCTTATGTAAAAGAGAGTGTGGGTATGTGTTAATGTGTGTTTATGAAAGCATGTGTGTGTGAGTGACAGTAATGAGGAAATGGCGCATGATGTCACTTCCGCTTCCCCTGGAATTTTGGTGATTTGACGTCCATGCTCAAGTCATGGAGGAAGGGTACGGGAGCAAGGTTGATTTGTGACTACTTCCATTCGTGTTTCACGAGGCACGTGCTGTGTTTGCACCAGAAGTTTGGAGCGGGTCTGCTAGTGAAGGGAGTTCACGAGAACAGGCTGGATTTGTGATTGCTGACCTGTATCTCTTTCCGGGAGCCAGAGCAGTGCAAGAATCCTGATTAACTATTATAGACTGAAATTCGAGTATTCATTCACCATAAGGACAAAATGTTCTGTAAAACCGGAGCCTAAATGAGTCTGCTGTAATATTCCATGAAGGAGAACAAAGAGACTATAAAAGAGTATGTATTTGTTGGAAATTAATAAAACCACTGGATGCTTGTGCAGGTGTCTGAGTGCTTAAAGCAAAACATTTACCAAATCTTACCATAAACCATGCAGTGGAGTACTTTTTGGTTCATTTAAAAATTCTGCAAATGTTGCACATATACATTTTGTAATGGCATATAATAAAGTATGTTTTAAAGTTATCTATAGAGAATGGTTTAAATTATATATATATATATATATATATATATATATATATATATATATATATGTACTCACTGCAAATGGTCTGAACTGCGGAGCACTCTTAATGCCGGTGCCAGCACAGGGTTGAGACGACAACCCTTATAAATTATTACGTAACATAAAATGCAGCACTCCCTGAGGCATTAAGTAGCAGATTCCATTTATTCACAGAGCAGAACATAAAACACCACAACGCGTTTCAACATTCCGTCTTTCTCAAGTAGTTTCAGTTGGTAGGCACACATTTTTCTGATTAACATGCCTTTTATCATTTCAGAGGCATTATGGGAATGATAGTACATGGTGCCTCCTTTCAAATTCTTTATTCAGCTGAGGCTAATAAGCCCTGTTTCCAAATGACCAACTTCTGCTGATTTCACTGGCATTCAGACTGTTATGGGTAAAAGCATTGTTTTCATTGTTTCTGCTCAGTGCATTAAGGCTCGTACTTTCACTTGTTAAAATGATATATCTATATAAGCGCTTGCTTGCTTATGTGTTTGTACACAAACACATATATATATATATATATATATACATCCATATATGTATGTATGTATATATATACATATATATATGTATGTATTTATATATATATATATATATATGCAAATCCGTCTCCATACACACTCGTGAAGGAACTTGCAGTTCTCCAAAGTTATAAATTGCAGGAATTTACTCAGTAAATGGAAGACTCGTCCGCGCAATTTGGCACAGACTGTGCCATTGTTACGATGTTGGTTGACATTCATAAATGCATTATATACAACAACCCATCCCAAAATGAGACATAAACAGTGAAGATAGACAAAAACAGCTGCTAAAAAGGTACCGCCATCTTAAAATAGTTCTGCTTACTTGGAACTATACCAGTCAGTTTATGAAACATAATCAACTATACAAAAATTATATCCCATCTAAACTCTTAAACAATCATGTCTTCATGACAATATACATTTCCATTTCAATTTATGTGTGTGGAGCTGGATTTGCATTAAAGTTGCACTGCCCTCAACACTGCCGGTGTTCTGGAGCCTACAGGCAGTAAGCTGCAAGTCTGTCTGTTTTTTTTAGGTCAGCGGGCCCTCTACGTGTAGTAACAGTTGGGGATTAGGGTGCAGTCAGGTTGATTTGGAAGTCTCATTCCTTTGGTACTTGAGTTCCCAGGGATTTTTAAAGCTGGAGCTTTGGGCACCCGAGCCTTTTAGAAGCCATGGGTTAGCAGAAATCACACTTAGCTATGGCAGAGGAGGAGATTGCGGCTAGGTTGGTAGCTGCCAACTAATTATTTAATAAGACTGAGAAAGAGGTATGTGATGCACCTGTGCAAAGGGTGGAGCTATGGCACAAGGCACTTGTGACCTGCAAGGGCTGTTAGTCATACTGGAGAAACTTTCCAAACAAGAGGTCTCGAAGTGGTGAGATGCCATCTCTCTAAGAAACTATATGGAAGTGGAAAGAATACCTTGAAGCTTAAGTTTCATGATTGTACCAAATTATGAGAATCCCCATCCAGACCTCAAGGAGTGGGTTTGAGTGAATACTAACAGTTTTATGAACATGATTAAAACTTTAGTGAAGTATGCTGATATCAAGAAAGAAACCCTTGTGGGTCAAATCACTAGCATCAATAATGAATTGAGCGAAGTGCAAGATCAGGAAAAAATTTAAACTTTTAGAGAGGAAATGAAAGCATGCATGGCAAAATACGAGGAATCGATTAAATAGAGAAAGAAGCACAACATTCACCGAGACCAAATGGATTACCAAAGGGGGCAGATTTATAGTTCTGATCCGGGTTTGGAGGTGGAAAGGGATTGTGAGGGAAATGAGAGAAGATGTGCTTCTGTCCAATATGAATTCTGTTTTTCAGCATCAGACAGATGTACCAACCACATACCGAGAAGACAACAAAGCCCATGAAAAACAGGAAAATGAGGAGAGGGGGAGAAGGGAAAAGAACTGGCATTGAGCTGATGGGTTGAGTGACACACAGCAAACGCAAGTAATGATGCAACAGAGTATGGTAATTAACCTTACAAATATCCCTCTTTCCTCAGAGGATGAGGAAATATTGACCCCGGGCCTCTCTCATTGTCCTGTAGCGAGTTTCAACTATGCTCAATTATGAATAGACTTATTCAAGTTTATATAGAAATTGAGACTAAAAAAACATGTTATACTGAATGGAAATTGAGTCTAAAAAAACATTTTACACTGAAACCTACACATAAGACGTTTATGAGGGAATTAGGAATGTTTCAGATAATTTACAGGTCTCTGATTTATTGGCCTTAAGGGACTTATTATCATTGGGTGAACAGGTGGATGAGACAGAGAATCCAACTGGAAGTACAGAGGTATCAATGTCTTTAAACATGGAGGCGGGAGGGGTTTCTAAACTTAGGTCTAAATCTAGTTTTATTCCCCCTACCACCCATGACAATATTGAAGTTTTTTTCTGATTTGATAACAACTGAAATGAGCAAATTGCAAGGAGTGTCCAAACACAGCATGAGATTTATCAGAAATACAAATCCCAAATTTAGGCATGTAATGACCAAAAAGGAATATAGAGATGATTGTGGAATCCAAGCTTCTGACAAAGGGAGAAATGTGGTTATGTGGAGTAAGAGGAAGTAGATGGAGGAAGCTTATGACCAACTGATACTGAATGTTACTCTAGGATTTCTAAACAAATGTATAATAAGGTGAAAAGTGATTACTTTGATCAGTTATCAGAATGGAGAGATTATGAGTTGTTGAGTTGGGATGAATACAACTTTTTGAAAATAGATGAACTTATCCTACCGATCTTTTATCTCATCCCTAAGATCCATAAAGATGCATTGAAACCACCAGGCAGGCCCATCATAGCTGCAATAGGAAGTTTGTTTGAAAACAATTCAATTTATATTGATCATTTTCTACAGCCATTAGTACAGATCCTTCCCTCTTATATTAAGAATACTTCAGAGTTCCATAAAATATTTTTTCATATAACCTGGGAGGATGACATGCTTATGATGAGCTTAGATGTGTCTTTGCTGCATACAAGCATACCCCACAGGGTGGTTTAAGGGCTGTGCTGCATTTTTTTAAAGTAAGACCTTTGAAATATTTAGCTCACAATAAGATGTTGCTCCGTATGATTGAGTGATGTCTGACTCACAACATTTTTCTTTTCAATGGAGAATTATTTCAACAGGAAAGGGGAACTGCAATGGGGACCTGCTTCACGCCCAGCTATGCAAATTTGCATATGGGCTGGTGGAAGAAGCAGGTATTCAATTGCGCAGAAATGAGTGAGTGGACTGACAGAATTATTAGAGATAAGATTTATTGATGATCTCTTTGTATTATGGAAAGGTGATGAGAATCCAGTGTCTCAATTTGTAGAGATCATTAATAACAATTAATTTAATTTGTACTTTACATGTCACACAAGTAAGACAGTTGTATTTTCTTGATGTTAGGTTATTAGTGTAAGAATCCAAATTATTCACCATGTTGTTCATGAAGCCCACAGCCAGGGAATAGTACTTTACATACTCACAGTTTTAATCCTATAGCACTCAAACAAAATATCCCATCTGGGGAACTATTCAGAGTTAGACGCATTTGTAGTACTCCTGAAAAGTATGATATTACCGAAAGGGAGATGTCATCTAGGCTCAAGTCAAGGACATATTCTGTTAACACTTCGGAAGCAGCTACTACTAGAGTTTCTTAATTAAGGAGGGAAGATGTCCTCTTTAAGCCTAGTAAGAAAGAGGGTAATATTGAGAGGAATAATGTAACAAGACTCACTATGACATATAGGCCCTCATTATAAGATTGGCGGCAAATGCCGCCTACAGCTACGGCGATGGCCGCCAATATACCGTAGCCGTGGCTACCGATCATCCACCAAAATATGACCGTAGCCGGAATCCCGCCAGAAGGCTGGTGGAATTCTGTCTACCGTCATGGCGGCGGATAGCGGTAAGGTGGCGCTGCTGCCAGCAGCAGCGCCAAGCCAACAGAAAGCCGCCGACCGTATCATGAGCCATGATACGGCCTGGCAGTGTTTCGCTGCGGACGCTGCTGTTGGCAGCAGCGTCGCGTCCCGTCAACTGCCAGAGGACCCCCTGCAAGTAGGTAAGTCAGGTTCTCCGACACGAGAGGGGGTGGGGGTTGTTGTGTGCATGGGTGGGGGTATGTGTGACTGTGTTTGAATGCGTGCATGCGTGTGTAATGCCTGTGTGCATGAATGGGTGTGTGTACATGCATGTTGTGTTGTGTGATTGCGTGTGTGCCTGGATGTATGTTCATAAGTGTTGCTGTGAGTGTGTATGAATACAGTATATGCACACGTGGGTGAATGTGTGTATGCATGTGTGTATGGGTGTGTATGTATGTGCATGTATGTGTGTATGTGTTGGGGGATTGGGAGGGGGGAGAGTGGGGGAGGACTCTGGGGAGGGGGCGGAGGAGACCCCTATCAGTGCCAGGAAAGGAATTCCCTGGCACTGATAGTGCCTGCTGCCAGGGTTTCCGTGGTGGAACAGAAACCACGGAAACCATGGCAGTGGGTGGGGTCAAAACTCCATGGGTGGCATAGTGACGGCTGCTGGGCTGGAGAAAGTAGTCTCCAGCCCGGCGGTCATTACCGCCGTGGCGGTCAGTGTGTTAACTTGGCAGTTTGGCCTTGGCCAAACCGCCAATGTCATAATAGTGGCGGTATGTACCGCCAGCCTGTTGGCGGTACTACTGCCACTATTACACCGACCGCCGGGGTCGTAATGACCCCCTTAATGACAAACATTCACAAGTGAAAAAAATCTTGAATAGACATTGGCACCTCATTAAGAATAATCTTGTCATTGGAGATAGTGTTACCATCAAACCTCAAATCACATACAGAATAACCTGCTCTATGAAGGATTTTATTGTTAGAAGCAAGGTGACTACCACTAAACCACAGTGGCTTAAGCCCACAGCTGGTTCTCGCAAATGCCATAAATGCAAGTCATGTGAGAATGGTAAAAACATGACAGAAATATACACACCCTTGCACAAAACCATCAGGATAAAGAAGTCTTTGACTTGTAGAACTCAATACTCAGTATATGCCCTTTTCTGTCCCTGTCCAAAAGTTTATATCAGTAGTACTGTTCTCCTAATGCATAAGCGCATATTACAGCACTTGCGAGCCATCAAAACTAATCATAACAACTGTCCAGTGGCTCATCACTTCCATAAATTACACCCTGGTGACCATACACTATTGTAGTATAGCGCAATAGATCATGTACCTAAAAAGCAGAGGGGGTATAGGGAACATAAACTGAGTTGGTTAGAGTCTCAACTTATCCTGGAAATGGACAGCAAAGAACTGTCTGGGTTAAACACTTATGAAGAATTGCATGTCCATCTTTGATGTTTGTTTTCCCAATAAAATACTTTCCTAGCCACTGACTTATGGTTGAAAAAAGGATTGTCATACTTCTTATAATGTATATAATGATTCATTTTTGAATGTTTGTCTGTGTTTTCTAGGGACGAAAGCAACTGAAAAAGTTCGAGAAATTGATTATGCAGAGGCAATATCTAGTTATGAAAATTGACTATGTTTGATGGCACACTCCTATATTGTTTAGAGAAAGGTCAAGCTGGCTTATTTATTTTATATTCATATATTTCTTGATTTTGAAATGTGATTCCTTTTGGCATGCTAAGCCCACTTGGGCTCTATTGGAGGTGTAGTGGGGTTATTTTCACATAGCCCCAGTTATTGCATGGTAGTGGTTGACTACTAGACAGCCTGCAGGAGGATTAAATTATGAGTATCGACATAGGGGTTTTTAAATTGAAATGGAAATGCATATTGTCATAAAGACATCATTGGATAAGAAACTAGATGAGCTACATTTTTTGTGTAGTTGATTATGTCTCTAGAACATTGTATGCAATTTCACGGTTTTCATATACTGACTGCTGTAGTTCCAAGTAAGCAGAACTTTTCCAAGATGGCTGTACCTTTTTAGCAGCCGTTTTGTCCATTGTCACTGTTCATGTCTCATTTTGTGATGTGTTGTATATAATGCATTTAATAAATGTCAACCAACGTCGTGACAAAGGCACAGTCTGTGCCAAAACGCATTGATGAGTTCTACGTTTACTGAATAAATTCCTGCAATTTATACCCTGGAAGTGCTGCAACTTCCTTCACGAGTGTGTATGGAAGCGGATTTGCATTGAAGCAACGCACGGCGTAGTGCTGCCCTTGGCACTGCCGGTGTTGTGGATCTTGCAGACAGTATACACTGTGAGTCTGTATATTTATATATATATATATTTATATATATATATACATATATATATATATATAGATATATATAACACTAAATGAATCGTTCCTTTCAAGAAAGGAAAGGAAACACCGCTGTCACTTTAAGTGACTGCGGTGTTTCCTTTCCTTTCTTGAAAGGAACGATTCGTTTAATTAAATTTAGGGCCTCGCAACCCCACCGTAGTCTGCTGTGCTGGGTGCAGACTGGACGCGCATTTTTGTGAGCATATATATATATAGTGGTCACATGTAGCTAGTTATACTAGACCTAGTTTTCCATATGAAAGCGTTTATTGTTTTGCCAATAACTTTGACGCTGTTTGACAAATCTTCATGACATTTTCCAAACTAGTACAACTGTCAGTTCAGCTGCTGTCTTGAAAGTTTCAGGATGATTCGTCAAGCGGGGGCTGAGAAAAATGGGGGTCCCAAATTGCTTTTCCCACATGCAATTTCCATTAGTGATTTTGAACACAACTACAGCCTGAACCAATGGACGGAATTACACCAAATTTGGGGGGAACAAGTATTTCTTGGTCCAGAAAGAACCCTTTTTGTTATTTGGTGTAGATCCGTTCAGTAGTTTTTGAGATTTAAAGGAAAAAGAAACAGAGATATCTGGGGACACGGATCCGTTGTGCATCCAACAGTCCCCGTGCTGATATCTGATTGGCTGCCAACCCTTCAACAGGAAGTTTTGGAAGTCATTCTGGGACTCAGACTCAGCCGAGTCCCAAAACTAAGGTAAAAGAAAAAAGAAAAGGGGGTAGGGTAGGAATAACCTGACCCCCCCCAGCCCAGGTTCTGGGATCCTCATGGAGCCTGCCAGGGTAAAAAATATTTTCTTTTTTAATTTTTGCCAAGAAATCGCAGAATCCGGGCAAATTTTTTTTTTCAAACAAGCACAGTTTCCAGCCCTTGCTTTCAGTTTAGCCCCTAGGTGAGCCAGGTCCTGGGAGGCAGCAGAATACAAAAAAAGTTGGGGGATGTATGCAGCCCCCCTCCTCAGGCTCTTTTGAGCCTTGGTGACCACCACCTCTCTGAGGCTTTATTTAAATATTAGAGGGAGACCAAATAGACCCCATCATTTGGTTCTTAAGAACCCCGGGGGCACCACCTCCCCAGGGCTTTAGAGAAAAATTAGAGGTGGCCGTTCAGACTCCCCCCCTCTTGCTGGGAATAGCCTCAGGGACCACCACTTTCCTGGGGCTAAAATAATGTATTGGAGGGGACCCACGTGAGCCCCCTCCTAGGCCCTTGAGGGCCCCAGGGACCACCACCTCCCTGGGAAAGAAATTTAAACAAAGGGGAAGGGCGTGTAGCCCCCCTCCCAGTCCAAATATAGGTCCAGGGAATACCACCTCACCGGGGCCCCCTGTGCAAACTATGCAGCCCTTCTCCTGGAAACACTAATGGCCTTAGAGACCACCACTCCACAGGGATGACTCCCTATCTCCAGAGGTGCCCACCCTCAGGAGATAGCAGTTTGCTTTCACTTGGCAGATTCTTTGACAGTTCCTGCCAAGTGAGAGCAAACTGTAAGTCCACTCTCAGCGGGTGGGAGCAGGAAAACTGCTCTCCTTCGCTGGGAGCGGACTTTTCATCTGTTTTCTGCCCACTGTCAAGCAAACAGATTCCTCCTGCATGCAGGGGACAGCATTTCTAGCTGTGTTCTGCATGTTAGAGCAATGCCGGCTCCCGCTGGAGGCAGGGAGCCAGCAGGGACCACTGGGCCAATGAGGCTCCACCTGCAGTCCCTAGGAGGGGAAAATAAAATTGTGACTTAATGAGTGGATTCTTTCATGTCATTTCCTGTTCAGACCAGAGCTCGTTGTTCACACTTTTAACCACTATGTGTATGCAGAATGACGTAGAAGTCCCACCCATTTGGCCCCACCACATATACGCTAGTGGTATACAACTTCTTTCTGCCTTTTTCTAGGATGATGGACAGCTTACCAAAAGGACCCCTCAGCAAGTTTCACGTCGACTTTGGAGATGCATTCCTAATGCAGAGGACCATGAGCACTTCTCCAGTAATCAAAGAAGCACTTATCACATATAATTAAGAGGAAGTACCCTTGTTTGGTGGAGATTCATCACTTTGTAGTCTTGTCATCATCTCCACATGAGAATTTATGTTATTGCAGGTTTTTGTATGAAGACGCTCGAGGAACAATCACATTGCCAAAATTACAGACACACAAGGTCACTGGAAACATTACTTCGGGTCCTTTACGCAGCTGTAGTGTGGAATATACACTATACATGTACCCAACGAGAAAGCACTTACTAAATAGCCAGTAAAAATACTGCAATTGGGTAGACATTTTGAGCGAAACTGTGGCCTGTTCTTGGATAAATAAGGAGGTCAGGATGCATTCTGGCACCAATGCTTATTTCACAGAAATTTAACCTGAATGGGAAGCACTTACAAATATAAACAAAGCAGGTGACCCAGTTGATTCTCATCTTCCAGGCCCTGTGGCAAACACATGCAGTGCATGGCCAAACTATGCATGGTGGGGATATCAGTTATAGTTACTTTAGGACACGAGGTATAGTTACTTGAAATATCTCTAAGTATAACAGCTGACTTTCTATGGTTTTGTGCGTGTAAATTCAGTACCTAACTACAACGTCCTCAGTGAAAAAAAATACTTATATGTATATATATGTGTGTGTGTGTGTATGTGTATATATATATATATATATATATATATATATATATATATATATATATATATATAAAAATGGGCATCTTCTAACTCACTGGTAAGCTCACTCCCCTAAGCGAACTTGTATCTGTATTGCCAATTGTTTTATTCAAACTCCATGGAGCTATTTCTCAATCTCTATTCCCTTTTTGTCATCCACAACTTTAGGCTCAGCCACGTGAGTATGTGTATACATTTTTTACCCTTTTGATAATTATTCATAAGGCATCTGCCCTTCATCAATGAGGAGTGTCTTTGGGTAAGTGCTACCTGAAATTTTAATTTGTCCATACCAGCGGCATTCTGCTCAACTTCCCCATGGTGAATGCTGTACATATGATTATTCCTCCTATAGCTACCCCCTGGGCCTTTTTACCCGTGGCACTTTCCGGCGGTCCTGGAGTGATGTCTTGTACGCAGGCTCTGCTTTTATTCCATGGCAGTATGTATTTAAGTATTTTCCTGCCATCATTTAGCCCTCATGCTAATTCTCCTTATTTCATCAGCCCCCCAGGACATCCGCAGTCCTGAGAAGACCCTCCTACCAATTGTAGGGTTGAAACGTTGTCGATCCAATCACAGACAGACCTATTGTTACTTTCCTAGTGACACTGTAGTAGTCTTCAACGTATTCCGGTGAATAAGGCTGTCGGTTTCATGCCAATGTACCTTTATTTTCACATTTTATTCTCACCACTCTTCGTTTTTGGTTATGGTTTATTCACTTGGGGCTTCTCAAAAACCTTTTTTTAGCTATCCCTAAACTACGTAACCTTCCTCATGCGTTTTGCATTTTGTGTTTAAAATAAAATTTAATTCGGGTAAATTGATTGCTACAACTGCATACTGGCTTTCACCCATATGTTCTGTTTCAGATTGATTCTTGACAGTTAGTTTCTGTCCCGTTACATTTTCTATGTGTACGAGTTCCATGTGAACGCCTGATTTAAGTTTAAGGTCAAGATCATAGATAGCATGTGTTCCAAAGTCACATTTAGATCATTATCTCTAGCCCTATATAGATATGTCATAAAGTAAGTTAAAGCATTTTTAAAAATCATAGAGTATATTCTAATGTACATATAGAGCACGGTCTAAAGGCATATGCAGAGCATTTCCAAAGTCATATATAGTGCATGCTCCAAAGTCTTATATAGAACATTTTCTAGAGAGCAGGTTCCTAATCTCTGACTCAAAAAGGATTAATATAGACGAATTACCATAATAATGAAAGCACTGAAGATCTTGTAACTCTTAAGGTGTATACAACGGTGGAATACAAAAAGGTCAACAAGGGCAAAGTGCACACACTTCAAATGAAGAATTTTTTTTCATAATTACCAGCAGAGAGGTGCTTTGATGTTCCGAAAATGAAATATGTCAAAAGTGGAAAGAAGGAAGAATACAAGCCAAAACCCACGGGAACTGCGGCCAGCAAGGCAAACGCCAAACCTGAAGGAAGGCACAAGAATAATGTATTAATATTAATGTTTTTAGTATCTCACAGAAGCAATTAAAAAAATCAAATTGCATCTCTAACAATTTCTAATAAGCAATTTATTTATCTCTATTTCAAGTCACAAAATTAAGGGATTCTTGAGGGTATGGAGTTAAAAAAAACGCTTGTTCTTTTTCGCAGAACTCAATCTGGAATTTGATAGAGTTAAATGTTGTTAAATTTCTGAGCGCCTCAAATTACTTAGTTAGTTCTTTAAAATGTGCATGGAATAGGCTTTGATTTCGCCCAGAGCGATATTTCTCTCTCACCTCATGCTATTGGCTCTTTAGTGTATCTTACCACCCCCTTTGGAGAGCTTGCACTGCAGTGCACATAATCTGCACTCTGAATTATTACAAATTGAGGACTAGATGTACAAAGATTAGGAATAGTTGTGAGAAAGTAGCCTCTTTCTAGCCTTGTTACCCCCACTTTGGGCCTGTTTGTGAGTGTATGTCAGGGTGTTTTCACTGTCTCACTGGGATCCTGCTAGCCAGGGCCCAGTGCTCATAGTGAAAACCCTATGTTTTCAGTATGTTTGTTATGTGTCACTGGGACCCTGCTAGTCAGGACCCCAGTGCTCATAAGTCTGCGACCTATATGTATGTGTTCCCTGTGTGATGCCTAACTGTCTCACTGAGGCTCTGCTAACCAGAACCTCAGTGGTTATGCTCTCTCATTTCTTTCCAAATTGTCACTAACAGGCTAGTGACCAATTTCACCAATTTACATTGGCATACTGGAACACCCTTATTATTCCCTAGTATATGGTACTGAGGTACCCAGGGTATTGGGTTTCCAGGAGATCCCTATGGGCTGCAGCATTTCTTGTGCCACCCATAGGGAGCTCTGACATACCTTACACAGGCCTGCCACTGCAGCCTGAGTGAAATAATGTCCACGTTATTTCACAGCCATTTACCACTGCACTTAAGTAACTTATAAGTCACCTATATGTCTAACCTTTACCTGGTAAAGGTTGGGTGCTAAGTTACTTAGTGTGTGGGCACCCTGGCACTAGCCAAGGTGCCCCCACATTGTTCAGGGCAAATTCCCCGGACTTTGTGAGTGCGGGGACACCATTACACGCGTGCACTATACATAGGTCACTACCTATGTATAGCTTCACAATGGTAACTCCGAATATGGCCATGCAACATGTCTAAGATCATGGAATTGCGCCCCCAATGCCATCCTGGTATTGGGGAGACAATCCCATGATTCCCTGGGTCTCTAGCACAGACCCGGGTACTGCCAAACTGCCTTTTCAGGGGTTTCACTGCAGCTGCTGCTGCTGCCAATCCCTCAGACAGGTTTCTGCCCTCCTGGGGTCCAGCCAGGCTTGGCCCAGGAAGGCAGAACAAAGGACTTCCTCAGAGAGAGGGTGTTACACCCTCTCCCTTTGGAAAAAGGTGTTAAGGCAGGGGAGGAGTAGCCTCCCCCAGCCTCTGGAAATGCTTTCATGGGCACAGATGGTGCCCATTTCTGCATAAGCCAGTCTACACCGGTTCAGGGATCCCCCAGCCCTGCTCTGGCGCGAAACTGGACAAAGGGGAGTGACCACTCCCCTGACCTGCACCTCCCCTGGGAGGTGCCCAGAGCTCCTTCAGTGTGCTCCAGACCTCTGCCATCTTGGAAACAGAGGTGCTGCTGGCACACTGGACTGCTCTGAGTGGCCAGGGCCAGCAGGTGACGTCAGAGACTCCTTCTGATAGGCTCCTCCAGGTGTTGCTAGCCTATCCTCTCTCCTAGGTAGCCAAACCTCCTTTTCTGGCTATTTAGGGTCTCTGCTTTGGGGAATTCCTTAGACAACGAATGCAAGAGCTCATCAGAGTTCCTCTGCATCTCTCTCTTCACCTTCTGCCAAGGAATCGACTGCTGACCGCGCTGGAAGCCTGCAAAACTGCAACAAAGTAGCAAAGACGACTACTGCGACCTTGTAACGCTGATTCTGCCGCCTTCTCGACTGTTTTCCTGGTAGTGCATGCTGTGGGGGTAGTCTGCCTCCTCTCTGCACTAGAAGCTCCGAAGAAATCTCCCGTGGGTCGACGGAATCTTCCCCCTGCAACCGCAGGCACCAAAGAACTGCATCACCGGTCCTCTGGGTCTCCTCTCAGCACGACGAGCGAGGTCCCCTGAACTGAGCAACTCTGTCCAAGTGACTCCCACAGTCCAGTAACTCTTCAGTCCAAGTTTGGTGGAGGTAAGTCCTTGCCTCCCCACGCTAGACTGCATTGCTGGGAACTGCGTGTTTTGCAGCTACTCCGGCTCCTGTGCACTCTTCCAGGATTTCCTTTGTGCACAGCCAAGCCTGGGTCCCCGGCACTCTAACCTGTAGTGCACGACCTCCTGAGTTGTCCTCCGGCGTCGTGGGACCCTCTTTCGTGACTTCGGGTGAGCTCCGGTTCACTCCACTTCGTAGTGCCTGTTCGGCACTTCTGCGGGTGCTGCTTGCTTCTGAGTGGGCTCCTTGTCTTGCTGGACGCCCCCTCTGTCTCCTCACACAGTTGGTGACATCCTGGTCCCTCCTGGGCCACAGCAGTATCCAAAAACCCTAACTGCGACCCTTGCAGCTATCAAGGCTTGTTTGCGGTCTTTCTGCACGAAAACACCTCTGCAAGCTTCTTCTCGACGTAGGGCATCCATCCTCCAAAGGGGAAGTTTCTAGCCCTCTTCGTTCTTGCAGAATCCTCAGCTTCTACCATCCAGTGGCAGCTTCTTTGCACCCACAGCTGGCATTTCCTGGGCATCTGCCCACTCCCGACTTGATCGTGACTCTTGGACTTGGTCCCCTTGTTCCACAGGTACTCTCGTCTGGAAATCCATTGTTGTTGCATTGCTGGTGTTGGTTTTACTTGCAGAATTCCCCTATAACGACTTCTGTGCTCTCTGGGGAACTTAGGTGCACTTTTCACCCACTTTTCAGGGTCTTGGGGTGGGCTGTTTTTCTAACCCTCACTGTTTTCTTACAGTCCCAGCGACCCTCTACGAGCTCACATAGGTTTGGGGTCCACTCGTGGTTCGCATTCCACTTCTAGAGTATATGGTTTGTGTTGCCCCTATCCCTATGTGCTCCCATTGCATTCTATTGTGACTATACATTGTTTGCACTGTTTTCTATTGCTATTACTGCATATTTTGGTATTGTGTACATATATCTTGTGTATATTTGCTATCCTCATACTGAGGGTACTCACTGAGATACTTTGGCATATTGTCATAAAAATAAAGTACCTTTATTTTTAGTATATCTGTGTATTGTGTTTTCTTATGATATTGTGCAAGTGACACTAGTGGTACTGTAGTAGCTTCACCCGTCTCCTAGTTCAGCCTAAGCTGCTCTGCTAAGCTACCTTTTCTATCAGCCTAAGCTGCTAGACACCTTATACACTAATAAGGGATCCCTGGGCCTGGTGCAAGGTGCAAGTACCCCTTGATACTCACTACAAGCCAGTCCAGCCTCCTACAATAGTGATTTCCTAATTGCTATTTCCTGCAAATCACAATTAGGAAATAGCTATTCTTAATGTATGAAACTCATTGAGTTTCATTTTGCGATTCAGAGTGAGTCACAGATAGACCTACCTCATGTGTAGGTCACAGTTTGAGACCATTACGATTTGCTGCCATCACAGGGATGGTGGCCTGATGAGGTCGGCAGTCCACCATATCTGTGATTGCTTTTAAATAAAGCAATCTTTTTTTTCAAAGGCAGCCTGTTTTCCTTGAAGAAAAACAGGATACGTTTAAAAAGAAAAAATGAAACTTTGAAGTTTCATTTTTTAAGAGTAGGCAGGGGGCCATGGGATCACTGCTGGCTCTTAAAAATATTTTATCAACCATTCTAAAAGGAGAAGGAGCAGTAAATTGCAGATGTTTTGGGAACGTATTTCGGCAGCAAAACATTCGTACCTACCATTCCAATTCAATATTAGGAAGGAACCCCCCCTCAGCACGCCCCTTCCAAATACCATATCGCAAAACCCAAAATGCGATTTAGTACGAAGTTACTGAACCACAATATGGGCTTTGTACATTCCATAAAACATTTTTGCGGATGCAACCGGTGATTCTGAGAATCTGGCTGTTTGCAACCTCAAAAATGCTTTGTAGACCTAACCCTAAATTCTTTATCCATAAGTTCACTGTACAGAGAAAGCAGTTGTATGTTTTGTTTTATCTTTTCACTGCAGCTGGCTATTTTTTAAATATTTTAGTCAGAGTTCAAATGCAAGCCAGACCTCTTAGCTTTGCCGGTGCTTATTTAAACAAGGTAAGTACTGCTACATTATTCTATGACACACAAAAAAGTGAAATATTATTTGGTGAACTGACAAGGCATTATTCACTTTAATTTAATAATAAAAACTTGGTCATAAGTGTGGTAGAGTCTCCTGAAGTCAGACTTCAATGGGCAGCAAATAGTGTAGAAATAGACAGATTTCTTTAGTGTGGGGTTATTGATTCCACCACAGTGCTATGAGAAATGAACTTCTAAAAACTCAAAATGTCAACAAAAGGTAAGACCTATGTGTGTAATGGCAAACATTTCCACAGGCAGCTCATTTGTAAATATTTAACTTACACCTTGTGTAGATACTCACAGACACTTTTCTTTTTTTCAATTAAGATGACTTACATATATTTCTTGAAGCCTAATAATACGGCATTTGTGAATTGTATAGATTATGCAGGTGTAGCATTAAGAAATTCAAATGTTTGCATTTATTTCTGTTTTAATCTTCTTGCTTCCAAAAAAACATGTTTCCATTTATACTATCCTTTCCTACTCAAAAGTGCTGCATTTAAACATACTTCTCACAAGATCTACACTAAGGGCCAGTTGTATCATTTGTAGGAATGGGGATTATCTAATTGCGATTCTCTGCGAATCGCAATTAGGACATCTATTCCTAATGTTTGAAACTAACAGAGTTCCATTAAGCGTTTCCTAACGCATCGCAAATCAGCCCACCTCATTAATATTAATGAGGTATGTTGCAATTTGTGACTTATTAGAAAGCACAAAAATCACAAGGATTATGGGTACCCATTCCCATTTGCGAATAAGTTACCATCTACTTGAAGTAGGTGGTCAAAGGCCACATGCACAAAGCACTTTTCAAGTTGCTTATGACTTGAAAAAATCTTTTTGCGATTTACAAAGCCCAAATTGTGAGTTGGTAACTTGTTACTGACTCACAACTTGGGTGTTACGATTCACTGTTAGGAAGGGGCATGCTGACTGCATCCCTTCTTAATACTGAATCTGAAAAGTATATGTGAATCCTTTGCAACCAAAATGCGGTTGCAAAACATTCTCAGTTTACAGCCAATAGAAAGTTAGTGGTAACCCATTCGCAAATGGAACGGGACCTCTTCCCCTTTGTGAATGGTTGGGAAAATATTTTTTAAGAGCAGGCAGTGGTCCCATGAACCACTGCCTACTCTTAAAAAAAATTAACTTAAACGTTTTACTTTTTATTTATAAAGCATCCTAGTTTCCTTTAAGGAAAAAAAGATTGATTTATTTAAAAATTAATCAGAGACACACATGGTGGGCTGCTGATCTCAGCAGGCCACCATCCCTGTGATGGCTGTGATTCTAATGGGTCACAAATTTCAACCTACCTCATCAATATTAATGAGGCAGGTCTATTTATGACCCACTATAAATCACAAATGTAACTCTGAAGGGTTTCATCTATTTGAATTAGTGATTTCCTAAATGAAATTCGCAGGAAATTGCAATAAAGAAATTGGTAATTTAAACATATGTACATGTGGCCCCCAAATGCAAATGTTTTGCACCCACATTTCGGTCCCATCACATTCTTACATACCCCTGAGGTTCAGTATTAGGAAGCGACGCCCTGAACACGCCCCTTCCTAATACCGAATCAGGATGTATTCGCAATTCTAAATTGCGAATCAGTAACAGGTTACCAAATCACAATTTAAAATTCATACATACCAAAATGCATTTTACCGGTTGTGATCGTTTGTGACCGGTAAAATCAATGATACAGCTGGCCCTAAATTAGGTGTATCTAGGTGGATTTCGAAACTTTTTCGACAGATTCTAACGTCTATGATTATGTGGGTCTTCGCAAAATGTGCATATCATGTCCTGGACCACTCCTCTGACAATCCCTTTTTATAGTTACATTCCATAGAGCCAGAAGTTGAAGACAAAACAATCATCGGCAAAGCAGAGGGAGAAAATTAAGAAAGGGAGAGTAAAGAAAAATGTGAGACATGAGAAAGGGATAAAGACGGGTCGGGATGAGAAAAGTGGAACAAAGCAGAAGAGAGGAAGGAAGTAGGAGAGGAAATGGAAGACGAAGGGAAGGTAGGATAAGATGTGAATAGTTGAGCCCACCTGTGCGTGGCTGTAAGCATATATGCATGTAGTCTGTCTCTGTATGTGTGCTTGCTGTGTGTGTCCCATGGCTACTTTCTGGCGTCTCTACACATGCCTGTCTGTCGAAATTTGTCTGCAAGTGCATGTGTGCCACTTTGTTGTTCTGTGTGTGAGGATGCCTGAGTCAATGTGTGTGTATGTGTGTGTGTGCGTGTGTGACTATGCATATTGGCTAGTGTGTGTATGAAGGCTGAAAGGTGTGATATTCTGTCTGTGTGTGTGCTTGTATTACTATATGGCATGTTTCTTTTTAAAATCAGTACAATAAAGCTAGTCTGCCTTGCACTTGCTTGTTTGCCTAAAGCAACCCAAGTTGATATGCTACCCTTTCAGGACCTGTTTTGGCCTAGGAGTAATAAAACGTTTGGGCATATTATGGTGTTCTCACACATTTGTTTATAACCAAGGTCAGCATTATTGATTTCAGAATGACCTCTCTTACTTCAGCACAGCAGGGGCTGCAAACCACACCATGATCATGAAAATGATTAGGCAATATATACAATTCAGTGTCATGTCCTCATATAGTTTAGAGACAATCGTTGAAAGTGTGATCCACTACACCAGTGTCGACCTCAGAAGATCACAGAAATGTTTAAATGCTTCATGGACATCTGAACTTTAGACACCTTCTGTTACTGTACCTAGAATTCTTGCCCAAAACAAATAATTTTTCACTAAAACATATCCAATGAGTGATAACTGAGTGTACTTTCTAGGTGTAAAATAGTGCATTCTAATGAAGGACACATCCAAGCATAGATAATTGAGAGACTAAAATTCTCAATTGAGAGAGTCCAAGTTTTAATTCCTATTGTCCCAAACCACAAGATGAAGGTTCAGGAGCCAAAACGTTAATGGCTGATGGATGCTCGCCCAAGGCTCCTTTCTGTATTTCGATGGTATGTATTAAATACAGTAGTCCATGAATGGTTCAAGAGCCATTACACATCACAAGTAACAAAGGAGCAGAACTGTGACTGGGCAGCTGAGGTGGGGCAGAGGTGTATACTGAAAAGAGATGGATTGTTTGTGGCAGATTACCATTTAAATGTCTCAATTCATCAGGAGCACAAGCAAAATAGCTAAAGAGCACCAAGTTTAAAACTAAGAGCCAGGCTTTGCTGCTAAATGGACAGTGCAGAAACTGTGGAAATGAGTGATGATTTTTCAATTTGCATATGGACTGTACTGCAGGGTTATATCAAGCATGTGTTCCTCAGGAAAAAAGCATTGTTTTCACTGGTGTTTGCATACAAATTGTGGTACTACGCCTGATAGCGGCATGCACAGAGCGTTGGGGTGGGAGGTGGGTAGTTAATACAGTGCTAGGAAGTTATAGTCCTCTTTCCTGTAAGATGAGCATGCCAGTCACCAGTCAGGAACAGCTATTGCGGTCAGCTCAGGGTGTTAAGGGGGTGATTTTGTCATGTTTACTGTCACAGAGATAGATAAGGGGTGCTGCACAGATAGCACCAACTCAAGGAGGAACAGGATCACAGAGTGAGGAAGGTCATCCTTCAAGGGTGAATCCATGTCTCGTGGCTAGAGGTAGAAGCAAAGTGGCGGAGGTAGCAAGGAGCACCCTGCCTTTGGATTTTTTGGGTGTTTCTGGGAATGTTTGGGAATGGCAAAGATCGACAAGAGTTGTGGCAGTCTGAAAAAGGCACTATACAAATATAAGAGCAACCCAGAATGTCCACGTGAACCTGGGTATAATTATCACAAAACACATATCCACGTGAAACTCATTTTCAATCAATTTAAATATTATAGCAGAAAAATCTTGCTACTGATTGACTCATACAAAAAATTCTTATATGAAGACGAAAATCATCTTTCTAGAATCTTTCAAAAAAGCCTCATTGAATCCAGTACCAACACATATGTGAAAAATGTGTTTTTAATGTTTTGGACTATGAATCAGCATATAATGGTGAATCATTTTTATAATCATAATTTAAGAAAATAAACAAAGAGTGGTAGTTGAAAAAAGTGATCCCCAAGTGAGAAAAGAGACACCAAACCATAAAGCAATAAAGAAATTGCTTATAGTTCTGTGATCTTTGGTGTATCTCACAAAGACAGCCTATTATTAAGTTATAAAGTATGCTTGTCAATACATGGATTGATAATTCAAAACAAAATTGAAGAGGTCTTGTATGACTAACGTGTCGACGATGTTTTGACCCTCATGCTGGATACTAGGGTCTCATCAGGACAAAAAATTACCTGGGGAATGGTGAAAGGTTGGAATTATTAAAGCCTCAGTTGGATGTGGAATATTGGTATCACTGTCTGACCCAGAATGGTGCTTTTGTCACCTTAATATGAGAGCTGGATATACTGGCAGCATCTTCCCACAGCGGGGAACGCTGTATTTTCTTAATTCTGAAGTCTGAATACAAGGGTACAGTGGTAAAGAGGTCAGATTTACCTTGGGTATGTTTGGGAATGGCAAAGGTCAACAACAGTTGTGGCAGCATGAAAAAGGAAGCAGGAGGGGGAGCATAGATCATAAAAGGTGCTGAGTAAGGTCAGAAAAAGCACTGGGGAAGAAGCGGTAGTAAGGTTGGTGAAGATAGTGGTGGGAGAAAGGGGAGGGTTGGGCATCAATGAGAGTGTGCAGGGGAAAAGAGGTAGATGGGTGTGGTTGGAGTGTGCCTCAGCAGGGAAGAGGAACAGGGACAGATAGATAGGTATGGTGTCCGGGCAGGGCAAGAGTTGAGTGTTGGGGTGGTACAAGGAGGCAAGAGGTAGTGAGCTTCATATTCGGTAGGGTCTTGTATGGCCCTGTTAGAAATGGGGTCTCTAGTTGGCAGTCACTTTACACCCCGTCCAAGTAGGGACCCTCACTCTCATCAGGATAAGGGAGAAACCCAGCTCAGATAACCCCTGCTCACCTCCTTGGTAGCTTAGCATGAGCAGTCAGGCTTATCCCAGAAGCAATGTGTAAAGCATTTGCGCATAACACATAGTAATACAGTGAAAACACTACAAAAAGACATCACACCAGTTTTAGAAAAATACCCAAAATGTATATGTGTAAAACAAGACCAAAACGAGAAAAATCCAAAATACAAATAAAGAATATATGAATTTTGCAATAATTACTTAAAGATACAGTTCCTTGAAGTCGATAGCTCCTTCTGGGTCTATCACGGCATCGTGAACAACAAATTCAACAGCTCAGGCCAGCTGTGGCGTTGTGGGTCAGCTATGGTGTCGGGAAGGCCCACAAAAAGTACCTCCGAAATGTAGGCTATTGTGATCCTCACGATGAGATCGGGAGTGCCGCGTCGCTGGCGTCGCTGGCGTCGGCAGGCGTTGGCGGGCATCGGTTCAAGAGGTCGGTGAAGGGGTCATGGGGACCTTGAAGTCACACGTGTTGCAGGTTGAACTCCGGGCTAATGACGAAGTCAGGAACGCTGGCGTTGATGGTGTTGGGGGTGTGGTGGAAGCAGGACGATGTGAAGGTGTGGTGCCTACAGGTCAGAGTGCAGGCAGCGGCTCAGTGACGGCATCCTGCGGTGTCAGTGAGACCAGGGCTGCAGTGTGAAGCGGGGTAGTGCGACATCTCCAGGTCACTGTGCAGCCTGTGGCGTTTTCGTTGTTGAAGCACTGTCATTGGTAGGCCCAAGTTGGCGGTACAATGCAGGGCGTGCTCCATGCGGCGCCATGGATCAAGGTGCAGACAGGGGCATCTGTTGACGATGCTGGAGTCGATGGAGCTGGCTTCAATGGATGGGGGCTGCGGTGCAGGTCGGTGCTTCTTGTACCTCACAAGCGGTGTCCTGAGGCCCCGTTGCAGGCAGCGGCATCGGTGTCAGCATAGAGCGGCGTCATTGGGAAGACCAAGGCTGCAGTGTGATCGAGGCAATGCGGAGTGCGGGGCCCAAAGGTCACGGTTCAAGCAGCGGCTCAGTGATGGCGTCAGGAGGCGGCGTCAGTGGGACCAGGGTTGTGGTGCAACGCAGGGCATGGCTCCATGCAGCAGTGTCAGGTCACGGTGCAGGCAGCGACGGCGTTGCAGTCTTTTTTCTTCTGTTGCAGCACAAACCACACAGTTCCTAGTGCAGTAGGCAAATGAATCTGTTATCTTTGATATCCCTGAGACTTCCAACAGGAGGCAAGCTCTACTTCAAGCCCTTGGAGAAACTTCACAAGCAGGGCACACAGCAAAGTCTAGTTTTTGCCCTCTTTAAGGCAGAAGCATAAACTGCAGGCCAACCCAGCAAAGCACACACAGCAAAGGGGCAGTATTCCTCCTCCAGCTCTTCAGCTCTTCTCCTCGGCAGAGGTTCCTCTTGATCCAGAAGTGTTGTACCAGTCTGGGGTTTTGGGTCCATTACTTATACCCTTCTCTGCCTTTGAAGTAGACAAACATCAAAGGATAGTCTCTGTTGTTCACAAGACCCTGCCTTGCCCAGGCCTGGCTCCAGACGCACTCCAGCAGGTCAGAGACTGCAGTGTGTGAGGACAGGCACAGCCCTTTCAGGGGTCAGCTCCTCCCTCTCCACTCTAGCCCAGGAAGGCTCATCAGGATGTGCAGATCACACCCCAGCTCCCTTTGTGTCACTGTCTAGAGGGAATTCACAAACAGCCCAACTGTCTGTCTGACCCAGACGTGGATTCCACAGGCAGGCAGAGGCACAGAATGGTTAAGCAGGACAATGTCCACTTTCTAAAAGTGGCATTTTCAAAGAGACAATCTAAAAACCAATTCTACCAAAAGATGTATCTTTTAAAATGTGCGTTCAGAGACCCCAAACTTCACATCTCTAACTGCTTCCAATGGGAAACTGCACTTAAAATATATTTAAAGCCAGTCCCCACGTTAACCTATGGGAAAGATAGGCCTTACAATAGTGAAAAACAAATTTGGCAGTATTTCACTATCAGGCCATGTAAAACACACCATTACATGTCCTACCTTTTAAATACACTGCACCCTGCCCATGGGCTACATACGGCCTACTTTAGGAGTTACATGTAGCAAAATGGAAGGTTTGGGCCTGGCAAGTGGGTGCATTTGCCAGGTTGAATTGGTAGTGCAACACTACACGCACACAGACACTGCAGTGGCAAGTCTGAGACATGTTTACAGGGCTACTCATGTGGGTGGCACAATCAGTGCTGCAGCCCCACTAGTAGTATTTGTTTTACAGGCCCCGGGCACCTCTAGTGCACTTTACTAGGGACGTTTTAGTAAATCAAATATGACAATCAGGGATAAACCAATCACCAATACAATTTACACAGAGAGCATATGCACTTTAGCCCTGGTCAGCAGTGGTGAAGTTCCCAGAGTCCTAATGGCAACAAAAATAGGGAAGAAAAAATATGAGGAAGGAGGCAAAAAGTTTGAGGATGACCATCAAAAAAGGGCCAAGTCCAACAGGCTCTTATACCCCAGAAGGTAGACAGGGTACAATCTAGGGTGGTTGACCCAGTAGTAGCAAAGGACCAGTGGAGAGGCAAACAGGGAAGGTCTGGAATGGAGTTTATGGATTTAGGGGCAAACAGAGGGCATTTGAGTGAGGAGGCTGTTGGTGGATTTGAGATGAAAGATATGGTTACTTTTATTATGTTAATGATCAAGAAAGGTCTGTCCCCGGTGACTCTTAGCTGGAAAGAAGGCAGAGATTGCCTTCTGTGGTAAGCTGTTATGGGGTCATAAGCAGTTGGCTAGGGCAATGGGGAGGATAATAGTTGTGGTGTGGGCAAGCCAGTGAGGGGTGGTAAGAGGATGAAGAGACCATTGTCACTGATTCCTTTGAGGAGTGTTCTACAGGTGCTGGCAGAGGTTTGTATTAATGAAAGCAAGGATGTATTATTCTCCAATGGCAATGGTCTGGTGCTTTTTTGGGGCATTTCAGATGTCAGAGATTCTGGGGGGTTAACAAAGGGGGTGGTTTGAGACGGGAGGAGATGATTGTGAGGAGCTCTAGTGGCACTGCAGAATTATCCTATAAAGCACGTATGTCCAGTATACTGGTGGCAGCAGTATTTGGACTGCAGGTTTGCGGAGAGAGAGAGGGTTTTTCATTACCTTGATGGGTATGCGGTATCTAGCTGTTAATTGCTGAAGGTCTCAGTTAAGGGGCTGAGGGTTTTTGGCCTGACAACTGAGAACATTGGCAGACATTCTTTCAGAATAAGATTGGGAACAAATGCAGAGGCTATGATAATTCAGATGAGAGGATGAAGAGGTGAGGTAGATGGAAGTCAAATTGTTCTCAGTTGTATGAGTGCCCAGAAGGTTTAATCGTGTAAGTTGTGGGTATTAATGCTGTTCTGTGCTGGTTCATTTTGCATACTGTGTTGGGCCCATAGAAGGGGATACTTTTGTAAATGGATATGAGATCACACATACATCAAATGGGCAGTAAGGCGGGTTGAGAAACACAATATGGTAAGCAACTGGGGTTTGCCTACACATAATTTAAGTGAATTGGTGGAACAAAGGGGTGATGGTGGGAGTTGTTGCCGGTGTAGGAATGGCTTTCTTAGTCTGTGGTGCCCTGATGTGCTCTTAATTTGATTAGAGAATGATTTTGTGTAATTGAAAGGGTTGGGACTGTTGAAGAGCATAAAAAGAGATCCAGATAGCCATTATTTGGATGGAAGTACTGCCTTAGAGGGATTGGAGGGGAGCAAGGAATCCATCAGCAATAGGTAGGGCAAGGAGGAATGTCAATATAGAATTGCACAATTATAGAAGAGAAGAAGGAAGGAAGAAGGGATGTTGTATTCAGAAATATGAGCAAGATATTTCTTTTGGGTTGATGGTGTGTACCACTCAGAAATGTAATCCAACTGCAAGAGGCACTGGAGTCTTACTGGGCATGTGTGGAAAGGGCTGGCATTGTAAAAATGGGTGGCAGAAAATGTGCTTTCTGAGTGACAGATTTGCAGGACGTTTTAGGAGTTAACTCGGGTTGATTATGCTACTGAGCAGGTGGACCAGCTTCTGAGGAGTGGGGGGGAGATTGTGATGGAGGATTCTGAAGGATTAGAATTCAGGGGCCAAATCAGACCCAAAACCTGTAGCTACTTTATGCAGGGCAGGAGGGCAAAGATGGGCTGTTGCACCTGTGGGGAACATTGTGGAGCGGTAATTTAGGGGTGGAGATGTAAGGCTGATTTTTGCATAGTGAGGCCTTAAGGACAGTCTGTAAGGCAAAGTACCTAGGGTTGTTTATCATGATGAGCACATGTATCACTAAAGCAGCCGTTTTCACACACACTTTTCTGTGTTGAGTAGCTAATAGAGTGCACACTCTCAAAGGATCAGGCACTATATCCATTGCCCATTAACACTCCATGGTGCATCACATCCCACAATCCATCACCCGAGTATTACTGCATTCGGACATTAATGCGTGCAGACTGGAGAGGCATACATTACAGAACATATAGGTGGTCATTCTGACTTCGGCGGTATTAGGAAAAGACTGCCGAAGCCCTATGTGCCAGAAGACTGCCAGTGCTGGTGGTCTTCTGACCACCATATTATGAGTGCTGAAGGATTTCTGCCACAATTTGGGGGGAAATCCTCCAGCAGTCGTGCTGGTGGTCGGAGGCGAAGAGTCGGTTCCACCGCTGGCCCGGCCCCCCAGAAGGAGTCGGTCGTCGTATTACAACCTGTAATATGGACTGGTGGTGTCCTGATGGCGGGGCGCTGCCAGCAGTGGGAGCACCGGAATCCTGTCCCCTCAGGGAGGAGCACCTCGTCAGACGACGTAAGTGTCCTCCGCAAGGAGAGGGGGGCAGGGTGTGTGAATGGATGTGTGTGAGTGTGTGTATGCGTGTCGTGAATGAGGGAGGGAGGAGGAGTGTTTGTGAATGCGTGCGTGTGTGTGTAAATGTGGTGATGGCGATGCGTGTTTGGGTGAATGTGAATGCTGAGTCAGGGTGCATGTGTGCATGTATGTAGACAGGGGTGGGGGTTGTGTGTGTATATATGTTGAGGAAAGGAGGGGTGGGGGATGGAGTGTGAATGTGTGTCAATGGGGGTGAATGTAGTTAGTGCGTGTGTGAGTGGGGGTGTTGTGTGTGTGTACATGTATGTGTGTATGGATTTGGGGGTGTCACATGTGTGAGCGCGTGTGAGTGTAAGTGTGTTGTGAGTGTGAGTGAGTGTCAGGGTGTGTGTGTCTGTGGGTGTATGTGGGTGCGTGCGTTTATGCAGGGGAGGGTGGGGGTAAGTACAGGGATCAGGAGTGGGGAGTAAGTACGTGTATGCATGAGGTTTGGGGGTTCACTACTGGGAGCTGGAGGTCCTAGGGGGTTTAGGGAGGTGGGGGGGTAGGAATTTTGTAAGGTAAGGGGGCGTGGGGGCTCTTGAGTAGATGGGGGGTGGAGGAGTCATCTACCGGTGACAGGAATGCAAATTCTTGTCACCGTTAGCCTTTCCGACAGGGATTTTGTGGTGGTGCTACCGCGACAAAATCCCTGGCGGAAAGGGGACTCATGATACCTCTGGTGGTATTGGGTGGACCGCCGGGTCCGAGATCCTTATCTCCAGCCCGCCGGTCCGACCGCCCTGGCGGTAAGCACGGGAAAGTGGTAGTTTGGCACAGACCAAACTGTCACACTCCTAATTTGCCGGTCTTCACCGCCGGCCCGGTCTTCGAACCACCATAGTCTGTCTTCTCTTCCACTACCAATACCTTTCAATGCTGCATCTTCCCGAACCAGCATGTATTCTCACGAGATTAGCGGGAATCTAGAAAAAGGTGATAATGGCTACAAAATGTCACACCCTTGTGTGCATCCACACCTCATCCAAACCAGAAGAGACAGAGCACCGTTGGGATTTGTCAAGCCCCATCCTTAGCTATACCTTGATCCAAGACCGCTCCCTTGAGCAAACCTGAGGTGTGAACATTCCTTGGAAACATGAGAATAGGCCCTGCTTTAATATTTCTTTGTTTGGGTGGCTGGACTCCTGACCCATATACCCTTCAACTAAAGTACTGAGTACATATTGTGAGACAATGGCATGTACACCATGTCCATTTCAAGCACCAGCAGACTTTATCATGTGCATAGCCTATTGCCTCGTGGGAATTGAGTGCACTATATTCTGTGTTTAATTAGTAAAGGAATATGTGCTGGTTCCTAATGTTTACCTCATACGCGCTCTGGCAGTGTTCTGCATACTCTTGATTCCACCTATTGCCTCTTCAATGCACCAGCAGACACCCTGTGTCTCTTTCTTTCACTTTTGAAAGTTGTTTTCATTCCTCCTCTCTCCCTTTGCCACTGTTTTTCAATTCTTATCATATACCTTCTTTTCCCCTTTTGTGCTTTTTTCTCTTTTGCTCTGGGTCAATCTGAACAAACCTAAAAATGTGTGACGTTGGGCCCCACCTGCAACCACCAGTTCGAAGTAACCACTGTTCTCAACCCTCCTCTTTGAACAATCTTCTTTTTTAAGTTTTTTTTAAGATGAGTTGCTTTTCTTGGTAAAGTTGTCCTTTTCAGGTGTGATGTTGTAGACATGAAAAATGGCTTTGTCCTACTGAGAACTGATAAAGTAGGTTCACAACCCACCTGGCCTTTATCCTAATTAGGACCCTTTTTCATACTTTGATCCATGATATAAAGGACATATGTACATATGGGCTGGTGATGCACTGAGGTCATTGACGGGAGGCTGCTTTTTATGTTACCACAACAAATGCCCACTGGAGGGGCTAGATTACAAAAAATGGCACCAAATGGGCGCTCAGCTGCAACAAATAGCCTTAAAATGGCTTAGTGCTGTGGAAAATAGAAATCTAAAAATCTTTGCGCCAGATCTGCTTCTTATAGTTAAAGAGCACGAGTGGCAGTGAATGTCAGACAAATGTTAGTGACAAGTGTAAGAGACAGAGGGCCTCATTACCAACCTGGCTGCAAGGATCGCAGGTGGCGGTCGGAGCACCAGATTACAACCCTGGTAGTCTGGCTTCCAGAGAACCACCAGCTCTGCCAGGATCGGAGATCCCGGTGGTTTGAGGTGGTGGCAGTCCTAATCCGCCAAACTTGAAATCGGGCCCAGAGTGTTAAATTGTTAAACTACATTGACTTTATCAAATATGAGTCTTCCGAAATAAAGAGAATTCACAAAATTGTAGGGTCACGTGCACCCCTAGAAGTTGCGTTGGGGGAGAGGAATGGAATAACATTGAGAGGAAACTGACTAATTCCAGACTGGATTAGAAAAAGGGTCAATCTTTAGGGTAGTCAATAAAGGACATGCATCAAATGCTTACTATGAGAACCTTTTTGCCAGTGCTTAATTTGTAAATGAAACAGTGCCAGTGCCCACATTTCTGCTCTGAAACACGGGACCGGTGTAAATAAATTTGCGTGCATGAAATACGAATGGTGGGTAGCCCTAAATCTACCTCATGCATCCACTATCAATCACTCCCTGTCGCTTTATCTTTCTCTTGGAGGCTCCTGCTTTCTCCCTTTGTGACGATTTTCCGTCTTTTTCTTTCTCTGTCATTTCTGTTTGTGTATTTTTCCCTCTACCGTTCTAGACATAAGTCTGATACAGAAACATACGCACCGGTCCCCAAAAATAAGTGCTGGTGTCCCCCACCGGCAACCACTGGCTCAAATTAAGCACTGACTACATTGTGAATCACTACAACACCATGGTAAGTTTTTAATGCATTTACTAATACCTTGACCCCACTACATCATCCCTACAAATGCCTTGATTTTTTTTGTTGTGGTTACTTCTGTTATTTTTTCTTTACTGAATTAACAATAATTGAATGCTTTTTTTAATTAATTGACATATGTCATGTAGCCCTTACACCTACCATGACTTTTAGATTAATTGGTTTAATTATTATTTTTAATCCTCGCGCTACCTAGTTATAAATGTAACCGTTAATTATTTAGTCCTAAAACAATTTTTATTTTTCTTATGCTCATCCTAAAACTATTTTTATCATTTTAAAACGCATTTTAAAACCATACCACTGAAAAAAATACCTTTTAAAGTGTTTTATTATTTACTTTTTAAGCCTAACACCAAACCAGATTTTAACGATTTTCTGTTTTTTAATCAAACAAATCACATTTCTACAAGTTTCCTTCAAAATATCCTTTTTTAAACCGTTAATTTACACTTTATTTAAAAATGTAATAATAACTATATAATGCCATTTTTGAATTTGCATTATTAATCATTTGCCTAATGTTATTAATACTTTTAAGAATAACTATGACAATACTATGTAGCTCTCACTGAGACTCACTAATATGAATACTAGATTCTCATCTCATTATCTAGTTAATGTCACTCAGAACTTAGTGATAAAATCCCCGTTTTCACTGCTATTGATCAATAAAGGAATATATTTAGCGTAGTATATTTCAGTGGGACCCTCTAAAACACCTCTCTTTATTAAGACATACAATTATTAAAATGCAATATATCAAATATTCATGGTATTATTTTTTTACTCTATAATGTATGGCATTTCAATTTGCATATGTTGGGTTCTCCTACGCATGCCATTTTTATACAAAAATAACATATTTTAAAACTAATTATATTAAACATTCACATTATTAATTATATTATTAGTATTTCTCAATAATATATTTGGGTTGAGGCCCAATTCACATTCATACTTTTTAAATTGTATTTTAAACATTTCTTAACTTAAAATAAATGTATTACTATTCCTTATTGTTTTACTTCGTTCACATTCTAAATAAACTTGTTTTGCTTGATTTACATACCATGCAGTGGCTTATCAATGTAGTAATGGTCGTGCTGAGGGGGTATATTGTAGCACCCAATCTTTTCCTCGGAGTATATTGCAACTCCTTCAGGGGAGACAGCCAGCGTAGCCTACCTCTGGTTCAATCTGCACAGATGTGCAGTCTTTCTTCAAGAGAAAAAGTGAACTCTGACTTGACATGTAGAGCTAACTAATAACCACAAACTGCTGCAGTTTGGCAACACAGTTTGCCACTCTGGTTCAAAGTTATCCCAAAACCCTAGACGGTAGACAGTCATTCAGATTTGCACCTTTGTTCTAGATGTTTTACAGTTCCAAAGCAACCAGCTTCCAAAGGTCCACTGTCAATCTGATTTCCCTGAGGATGGCCATCATCTCACAATGTCCACGTGGTTTGTAGATGTGAGTCAGACAGCCATCTAATATGCATCTGTTGATGAACCAGTATCACTTGAGCAAACCAGAACATAGGATGTAGGGGATGGGCAGACAGTCCATCACCTGTGTGTAGCAGTAGCTGTGCCTAAGCCATTAACTTTGTTCAGGTGTTTCATCTTCCAGGCCACAGGCCATGACATACTTGAACAAGCTTGATCCAGATGGGCCAAGAACATATCTTCCGCCTCTACTGAAAGTTGTGTGAATCCACCAAACACATATACTTGGCTTTACAATGGCTTCAGTCGGTGGGGGAAGGCAGCAAAGAGGGATATACAAGGAATGGGAGACAGCAGGCTTCTGATTGCAGCTAAACCTACAAAGCAGCCCACAAACTTAGAGGCAACATACATGCATGTGGAGGGCATACTAGGGGATACCTTCATGTGTCTAAGCACTACGTCACACACCGTTTACATTTTCTGGAAATGAAAGGATCAGCCATGACAGACTACAAGATTTACACAGGACGTGCAAACAGTCTGCCGAAAGGCCTTTGCCACAAATCTATAAATCAGCTTTCCCAAACATTTATCGTGTAACAGTCTGGTTATTGGTACGGTGCTCACCAATGACTGTTGGTGAGTGACAACCAAAATCAACCAAAGCACCTGTCAGAGGACTCATGACATAAATCTCCTGCCCAGGAAAACATGCAAGATCCAAAACCACACCCTAATGTACCTTTTTATAACATGCTGTACCATAAGCATATACAATAGCATACCATGCAATATAACAACACACCATATTATACAATACCATATTATTTTGTACCTTAGTTCACATTATGGCATAACACCTAACTGCACTGTACAGTACCATATGCACCACTCTACAGCATACTATACCATACCATATGGAACAGCACGGTGCTATACTATAGCATACCATACAATACAGTATTGTAACATTTCATATGGTACTTGTTCATACAATACCACATTCTATTATGCAGTACTGTAAAATACAAAACTATGCCACATTCAACCAGACTAGACAACATGTCCTCCTCATTTAGACCCCTTTCGCACAAGGAGCTCCTATCACCAAGCCATCCTACTTGTCAAAAGGTTATAGAGAACTACAGCCCAAATCAGGACTTCCTGTAAAGAAATTGCCCTGTCCTGAAGAACAAAGAACAAGGAAAAAGATCACACAAGATGGCATAAACTGGAGCAAATCAAATAAAATAAGCAGGCAGAGAAGGTGGCCTATTTCACTATACCTTCAGGAGACTGAATGTGTGAAGAGGCCATGGCTGTCTCCAGACCATAATTGTGTCAACCCAGATTTTGTCTACTGACTCTGGCCTTCCAAGCAGTGATAAGTGTTGCCATACTCTGATTGTGTCAAAAAGCTGTGTAGGTCTCCAGACCATGAACGTATCAATAAGTAAAGTCTGTCTCAAGAACCTGTATGTGTCTGGGTAGATATGGAAAGTAGCTGTGTCTATTTTCAGACTCTGATGGTGTTCAGAAGCCGCGCCTGCCTCCAGACCTTGAGTGTGGTAAGAAAAAAAGTATTTCTGCAGACTCACACAGTGTCTGAGTAATGTAGAGGCTCCTCCTGACCCAGATTATTTCTGGGCACAGGAGAGGTGTAGAAAATGTGTCTAGCTCCGGGGCTGTTTCTGATAGCTTCAAAGATTACAAGAAGTCATGGATTTCTCCAGACCTCAAGTGTTAAGAAGTTGAATCTGTTTCGATATTCCAATGTGTTGAGAAGCAGTGTTTGCCTCTAGACCAGGAGTATCTCTGGGCACTGGAGAGGTGGAAAGCAGTTGTGTCTATCTGCAATCTCAGCCCATGAGGGTGCCAAGAAGTCATGTCTGTCTGTAGACAACACCTGTGTCAAGGCACTGGTTAGGCAGAAAAAAACTGTCACTCTCTTCAGGACACACATTTGTTTGTCTAGTAAAGCTGTGGAAAGAAGTCGTACAATGTCAAATTGGAGGGTAACAATATCATGGCTGAAATATTCACCTGCAAAAATATCAACTCCACATTATAGACTAACAGATAGCGTGAGGTGGCATTAAGAATAGTCTAGTAAATTTACACTTCTGGATATATATACTTTCCTTGAAAATATAATGGATTTCGACACTGTGCAAGTTGATATTATTGACCTCAATATTGTGACATACAACCCAGTTCAATTTCAATGCACAACGTTCATGTAACCTCTCCAGAGAGGACTACTGACTCCCCTTTGAGTTACATGCTTGGCTTACATCGCAGCACTAAGAACATTCAATACATCATACTTTTGTCTGCCAGTGATACAATGAGAGCAGGTTAGTACCATATAGCCATTAAGGTTAGTGTCACTATTAGTCCAATCTATAAGGCTAAACGAGTCCTACCTTGTAGAGTAGCCACAAGTCCCGTGCTGACGCCAGAGATGGTATCGTTGACTATCCATTCCTTAACCTTGTATTTGGGCAGCCATTCAAGAACCGGCAGGAAGGACTTGGTTACTTTTAGTGCTTTTCTGGAGGTACAGCTGTCAAACAAAACAATCATTGTCATCAGAAGTCACAGCTGCACATCATTCACATAGTTCATATATAAATCCTAGAGCAAATCAACATAGTGTGAGCTACACTATTTCCAGGTTCTTTTTCAAGGTTAGTTTTTCCATGCTAGTGTAACCTGAATGAGCATCCTCACCTTTGACACTTAGAGGCAGAATTATCTATCTTTCACCCAGCACAACGCAGCAAGCCACCTTGCTGTGCTGCGCGATTTGAAAGGAAAATGGCAGAAATGCACCATATTTAACATTATACAGCGCATTCCTGTCCTTTCCTAATGCTGGTGCACCTTTTGCAGCTTAGCGCCAATGCAGACACTTTTGAGTCAAGTTGCAAGAGAGTCTGCGTTGTAGGCAGGATTGTTTTAGTGCAGGAAGAAACGGCTTTTTGCACAGAAAAAGTCCTGAGAGGCATATTCATCTTTCTGTGTGTGCAGCAGAATGCAGCAGACATAGAAAGGTGAAAAAACGAGGAGAAATAAACCTCACCTGGGAAGGCATAGCATTTTGTCTCATTCCCATGTCTACCAGTATTGGTACATCTGTTAATGTGTCAGAATCCATGGGTGGATGCGTGGGAACACCCACACTCCACCCACGGAATGCCTCCCTGCCACAGAGTAATGCAAGCCAGCAATCTGTGCAGCCTTATGTTACTCTAGAGTTATCAAGCTGTGCAGGGCCACGCAAGGTGGCCTTCCATGGCTTGATGGATCTTACTTAGGATTTGCGTTGCCGTTGCACCCCCTTCCACCACACAAGGGTGATTCAAAACCTTGATAAATATGTGCCTCAGCATCCTATCAACACTTGCCCAAAGGTAACATCCATGGGACTGATCATGGTGATCACGATTGTGTCAAATTCATGAGTTTACCATCTGTCCCTGAAAAGAAAAGAAATATTTCTATAGCTCATCCTTTCCGAAGCACAGTCCTGCTCCTTGTTTTCTCTCTCACATGAGCAAATGGGATGCTTTTGTTTCTGGTTTAACCTTTGCTCTACAAGCCCTTTCAAAATCTATTTTGTGCACAACTGCCCTTTTGATTTCAAGTTCACGCAGGTTTAACATTATTTAACATACCTTGGTGTCCCTGCACCGACCCAGGTCAAGCTTTTGTCATATTGTATGTCTATGTTTAGATAGCTTTGCCATTGCTCAGGAGGAAATCACTATAGAACTCATTATAGGTGGCCCGTTACTCGGTCCAGTAGTCAAGACCCTGGAGATACCATTACTGGCCAAAATTGGTACTTTGTCTACAGGGGTTCAGAAAAATGGGCACATTAAAAGTTGAAGGCCCACTTAAGATTGTAGAATAACCGAGGGAATTAGATTTAATGTGTCTGATTCTACAGGTTATTCCACTTTCTTAGCCAACTTTTCGCACAGGGATTTCAGCTGCTTTAAGCAGCGGGGGAGCTCAGGGAAACTGTGAGCCCGCAGGGATTCTGAGTTACTGCAATCGTGAAGGGCCCAGTAACTTCTGTTACCTGGGGCATCGCAGATAACGTGGCCAGCTCTGCAAAAACCAGAAAACAGGACCTTCCATAAACAGAAGTAGGACTACAATTTTGCATCAAGGAAGGAGCACGGAAATACTTAACTGACATCTCTCACCAACAAAGAAAACACAGACTATGAGAGACTAAGGATCTTAAAATGCAATTTGTACACACAAACAATGGTAATTAAGTTGCATTCTTAAAGAACTGCTAATTAATCCTGCACTGGAACACATAATACCTTCCCTCCATTTATCTTCAGTCAACTTCTCCGAAAACCAGGACATGTTCTAAATTTACTGAAATTTGTCAGGACACATGGTGAAAAACCAAGACCGTCCCTCCAAATCCGGGATAACTGGTAACTTTAATTGGAGATTATGGCCATCTCATAATGAGAGTCTCCATCATTTATTATTACTGTGATCACATCAACGGTTCATGGACCCGACTGCAGTCAGAGACAAGAACACCACACTGAGCCCTCACATCTCATCACCAGTGGTCTGCCCTCAGTCACAGGCTACGATCAGGTCAATCTATGTCTGGCTTCAGCGAAGGTTGGTGAAGCTCTCCTACTCGAACACTTCGACAGCGTAACAACTCGCCCTTTTTCTTTTCTACAACCCAACCAAACATAGTCACAAATACCTGTCGCGTCACAAAGCACCACCATTTGTAGTACATAAAAGTGGACAGGAGTAGGGAGTCGAAAACATAGGATGGTGGAGTCAGTCATATGGTTAAGGGAGTGACTTAACTTTGCAAAGAACAGCAAAAGATAGCTGCGAGAGCAGGCTGTGAGGATGGAAATGGGGCACACAAGGAGGCATATATGACATGAAAGTCGAGACTGAGAAAGAGAATGAAATCAGCGTCAAGAATGGGTAGCAGAAAAACTTGCAGGGTCAAGGGGAGGCAAGGGCAGACTGGCCACTCACTCAAAAGAGCAAAAGCAAGACTGGCCTTTCTGCATTAAAGGCTTAAGGGGAGGGCTTTAAGTGGGATGAAAAAGTTGGGGATCTCTAAAAGGAGAATGGCCAAAGATGCATAACTATGACTACTTTCCCAAGAGGCATGGCCTGTGTAATTAAAGACGTGGCTTAAAACATGTAAACTAAAAGCCTGTGCTTCACACAGTGTGTCGTAAAACAGAAAGGCACACAGTGGTAAAGCCGTCTTCTGTGTCGGGAAATCTGAGAGTCTGCATGTACTGAGGTACTGTTTCCAGATTTTTTTTTATAGAGTGTAGAAGCAGAAACATGTCAATACAGTGTAATGTCTTGGCAACCTCTTGAATAGGGGAAAAGGCATTCCACTATTTGACTGCATTATAATATCATAGCTTTAGGGAGTGCTTGTCGGCAGTCTGAGAAGGACCGAGTTGTAGCTAATATTCAACCTACAAAACATGTTAACAACAGGCTCACAGTGAAGGTAACTTTATCTTCTCTAGGGGCCTGGAGAGTTCATCCGAACATTCTTTTTTTTCGAAAGTGGTCTAAATCTATCAACGTTCCTGTTTAATTTCCAACTATATCGGCCAAAGTCCCTAACCTTTACAGGCAATTCTAAAGAGAAATTATCCAAAATGTCAAGGTCGTCACAGCTCCTAAGAACGTTATTCCTTTCAGAGTCTGACTTGGACCGAAAATTGCCCTGGGCACCAATACTGTATAAAAGGGGCCCCATTAGTGAATGAGCAAGCTCAAATTGTAGCCCATGTTTGCAAACTGGAGCAGTTCTGAACTTGTAAAGACACGCTAGTGCTTTGCAGTATATGACAGACTGCATGGACTTGAGCTTGTGGCAGGCAATGTTTGTTTTAATATCAGGGAATGCAACAATAAAAACAGGCCCAGCAGACCCTAAAACTGGCCTACAAACAGCCAAAGGCCCACACACTGGTGTATGAGACCGGCCCACCGGGACCTGCCTGATTGCCCCATAGGCCAGTTGACCCTAATTCCTTCTCAACAACAAATGATATATGTGATATAAGATTCTACTCTGCTCCCTCTGGGCAGAGTTCAGAGCTGGATGAGGTGACCCATAACTGCCAGATTACCTTATGTAATTAATCTGTGACACCTTGAGCAGTCTTTTTTTTTAAATCAATTTAACATTGCATGCTGCGATTCATGAGTTCACACTTGCAAAACAAAACCACAGGTCCCAGAATGCAACGTGGTGTTTACTGGCACAAAAGCGAGGGCTAGCCACCTCTGCCCATCAAATACACACTGAAGGAAGAGCCCTGGGGTCTTTCACACGAGTAAAGTCTAAGATTATTTGGTACTGAAATCTAATGGGCGCTACGGGTCCACTGGTTTTTACAGCAGGCCTCTGGCTTCCGTGCACGGCCTGCAGGGCTAAAGAAGAGGAACAGAACTGCTGGCAAGTAGCGCGTGCTTGTTTGTGTGCCATGCGCCACTGCTCTGTGTCAGGGATCATCTTGTAACATCTTCTTGGTACCTGCAAGAACCAGCAGTCCGCAGGTTCGTACCTGTTTGGTCTTCAGCGTCGGAACTAACAATAGATTTATCAGTTCCCTCGCATTTGAACTATATCACTGCATAACCAGTGCTTAATTTGTAAATAAAAACGTGCCGGTGCTCAAAGCCCTCCTCTTAAACAGGCCCCTGCTGCAAATAAATGTGGGTACACGGAATACTGAGGCAGCGTAATCATGAAGCCATCACGGGCCTCTTAAATCCATTTACAGCCACTCCCTGCCACTTCGGCTCACTTGTGCAACTTTCTAATTTCTCCAATTATGACGCTTCTACGTTTTTCTCTTCCTCCGTCTTTCCCATTTGTGCCTTTCGCGCGCAGCAAATGCTTGGGGCCGAAGAATAAGCGCCGAACCTCAAAAATATGTGTCAGTGCTCTGCACCGGAAACAACAAGCACTCATTAAGCACTGTTCATAACAAAACAATCCGCTATTAACCACTGTTGAAAAAATGCTTAAATATATAACTTAATATTCATCGTATTCCTTCATGGTTAATTTCAGTCTCTGGGCTAGCTCCTAGAGCAGACAACGGGCACCACTGGTTTTGGGCACTATGTTTTTTTTACAGAGGTAGAATGCCATGGCCTCTGTCGTCGACCCTAGATGTATTCAGCGTAGTAAGGTCTTCGGATTATCTGGGATAGGCAGAGGGGCAAAGCCTTTGCGTTAGCTCCCCTCGGCAGGTCAGCAAGGCCTCTGGACCAGCTCCTACAGGTGGAGCAGCAAGGTATCTGGCTAGCTCCTAGAGGCAGGTTAACAGGACTTCTAGAACAGTACCATGTGACTGAGTAGCAAAGCCTTTGAACTACCTCTTAGAAAAGCGGGGCTTCGGGGATAGCTCCTAGAGTCTTAGCAGCAAGGCATCATGGAAAGCTCCAAGATGCAGAGCATTAAGGTCTCTGGTAAGGGCGCTAGGCTATCTCTTACGGAAGATGAGCAATGCCTTTGGCGTAGCATCTAGAAGCATGGTGGCAAGACCTCTGTGCTTACAAATATCTTCAGTTTAGCAAGGGGAAAAATATTAATATTAATATGGCGCCTGTTACAGATACGACCTAACTCAAATATTTAAGGAGTGAACACATGTCCTAGTTTAACGTACAGAATTTTAGTATACAGCTGCACATGCATATAAGATGCGCACACGATTAAAATACTTAAACAACAATCACTTACAAATGCTTTCTTAGGAAGCTATTTATATGTTTACAGAATGCAATATTAGTCGCTAAATCCCGCACAAACAACCGAGCAGGTTCACTGGAGCACTTTGCATTTTCAGTTCTGGAGCGTGTTGAGATAAAAACTTCTGAAACCGGTGTCAGGCGGTGTTCCCTTTCCTATATATTGAAAGCCTGTTCCACTGTGGTTGAAATATGAATATAGAGTAGCACCGACCACACATGCCAATATTTTCGAAGAGGAAAATGGGAGATTTAAAAAACATTATTGGGAAAATGTATTTCTCCCATTGACTTCTGTTGAAGCGGAGGTAATATCAAGCAGGAGACAACCAAAATAAACCAATTTTTGGCTTTCAAAATCCGGAGTCTCCCCCCTTGAATCCGGTCTATTGGCATGTGTGAGCTACTCTCTCTCCAGCTACTGAGAGCTGTTAGCACTCTCCTATTAAAAGTATTGTGCTTTTTCTAAGGGCAAGTACTCTCGCTCTAAAAAATAAAAATTGCAGGTATTCTCTACCTTCTAGTACTTAAATTAGAGTAAGACAGTGGAAGCACCACAAAGAGACTCCACACAAGTTTAGAAAAATATTGAATTAGTAGAGCTCAAGATATGAATTTTTAAAGATTAAACTGCAATTTAGTGCTTTAAAGTCAGAAGGTTACGTGTGGTCGAGCTAGACTGGGGTAAATCCAAAGTTCAGGCCAACCACAGCGGAGGGCAGGCTGGCTACAAGACCTACACAGCGTTCCACCCCCCACACACTGCCTCAGCACCTCTGTGGGGATTAACGCACTTTACAAATACTGATTGATTGATCGAGCGACACAGGGCCTGCTGAAAAAGTACCTTGGATGGAGCAAGGTCAGTGTCGAAGACTCAATGTGGCAGATCTGATCCATGCAGTTGGGTAGACGCGTCGTCCTCGAGCTTCATAGTCAGGGTCGGCATTGAACCCCTTTGGATGCAAGTGATGTGTAGTCGTGAAGCCGTGCAGCGATGTCCTCGGATCGGCACTGTGTCGTCATCAAACTTTGTAGTCAGGTCTTATGTTGTCCAATTGGCAATGCATCGGTGTAGGAGGCACTGCATCAGTTCCAAGCAGTGCAACAGCCTTAATGCATCATTTTCCGATGAAAACAGCTGAAACACCCTCTTCTGAGGCCTAGGACTGGATTGGAACCACAGGCAAGGGAGGACACACAGGTGGCACAGTCCAGCAGCCGAAGCAAAGGTGAAGAAAGTCTTTGATGGCCCTGAGACTTCGAGATTTCAAGCTCTTGGATAAACTTGGGTTCAAAGATGTAGAGAGCAGGTCCAGTCCTTCTCACTCCCAGGCAAAAAGCAGCAGGCCACACAGCAAAGCATAGTAGCAGTCCCTCGTACAGTACAGCAGCCTCCTTCAAGGCATAATGTCCTTGGTTCTAGCAAAGTTTTGATTTGGTGAGGTTTGGGGTCTAGTGCTTATACCCGGTTGAGAATTTGAGGGAAACTTCAAAGAGAGGCCTTTAAGTGCACAAAGTCCCTATCCTTCCTTCCTTAGATCCAGACACTCTACACTGGGTTATGCAGCCCTTTGTGTGGGGATAGGCACAACCTTTTTCAGGTGTGTCAGTGCCTCCCTCCCATCTTGCCCAGAAAAATCCATAAGCCTGGTGAAGGGCCATCACAACGCAAATGTCACACCCAAGCCCCCTTTGTGTGTGACTGTCTAGGGGGAATGCACAAAGCCCAGCAGTCACCCACCTCAGACGTGTATTCAGAGACAGGCAGAAGCACAGAATGGTTAAGATATGAAAGTGCCAACTTTCGAAAAGCAGCATTTTCAGAATTACAGTCTAAAATCTGACTTCACCATAAGTTATGATTTTAAATTATGAGCCCAGAGACACCAAACTCCAAATTACTTTTTTATTAATTACACTTAAAGGCTGCTTCAATGTAACCCCAGTGTTAACCTATGAGAGAGATAGACCTTGCAGTGGTGAAAAATGAATTAATAGTTTTTCAGTACCAGGACACGTTAAAATTAAAAGTACAAATCCAAAAGTATAAGTCCAACACTGCACCGTGCCTTTGGGGCTAACTCAGGCCTACTTTAGGGGTGACATATGTAGTAAAAGGGAAGGTTTGGGCCTGGCAAGTGAGTGTACTTGCCAGGTCAAATGGCAGTTTAAAACTGCCCACATACGCTTTGCAGTAGCAGCCTTGAGCCATTTTTAAAGGGCTGCTGTAGGGGGTGGCACAATCAGTGCTGCAGGCCCACCATATGGACACATATAGTGCATTTTACTAGGGACTTAAAAGTAAACTAAATATGCCAATTGTGGATAAGCTAACCTCATTGTGTTTTAGAATGCAGAGCACCTGCACTTTGGCAGTGGTTAGCAGTGCTAAAGTGCACAGAATCCTAAAGACAGTAAAAATGAAGTCAGAAAAACAGGAGGTCAGAAGACAAAAAGTTTGGGGAAACCATGCCAAGGACGCCAAGTCTAACACACTCTATTGATACATTGGCCCATTCCTTCTTGGGGAGCTCGTCTCTAAAAATTCATCTCTTCCATAAAACACATTTCTCTTCCCCTCACTTTGTGTCCAATCCCTCAGTCAAGAAACGGTGCCCAGTATCTAAGGTAGGATTCCTTGCCACAGGTTCCTCATATGTTTCTATCTCAATATGATGTCTTCTGTACGGCTGGGACGGGCTTGAGGCCCTCCTTACTTTTACATGCATTCCCTGGTGAACAGCAGCACTGGGCTGCTGTTTCCGTGACTAAGCACTAACAGTCAGAAAGCTGTTAGACAGGCATTTATTTACACATTAACTGAAGTAGAGGACAATATTTAAAGAAGGTCTCCTGCATCATATAGCTTTAGGAACACAATGTTTTTTTTAAAAACGTAATTTTTAAAGATGATATGTAATAAACATGTAAAATATGACACATCTTAAAAATGTATAAAAGTGCATTTCATTAATATGCTGAAGTGTTTCACCTTTGTAAATCATGTCATGTCACTGCATTAACAGGCATTTATTAACAGTGACAGTTTTCAAACATGAACTTAGAAACATTCATGCCTCCCCTCACCCTGACAACAATGCCGTCAGTGAACCAAAAGGAAAGCTTTCTGTCATGTGCACCCTCTGGGAGGCCTAGTTTTTATAACATATGGACAATGTTACAGTTGATTAAATCAAACACAAGAGAAGGTTTTGTCTGTGTACATCCTCAACTCATGTATTTCAAAGGTGCTCTGATAGATTATTATGAAGACAAAGGATAGCCCAGTATCACACAATTTTGTCAAGTGAAGAAGCCATTCTTGATCAAAAGGTTTCTGGTTTCACATTGTGCATTTCAGTTACGAGATGGGAATCACTTTTCCTCCCCCTTTTACATAAAAACGTAATGATTGGTCTGTATTCTTGGCACGCGAGGTTACAGTGTGGGTGGCAGAGGCTCAGGAACTATTTTCACCAAAGAAATGCCACTGTGATGTGGAACCAGCCCTTACTTCAAATACACAGTTCAGAGGCAGCAGATTTTGGCAAAGTAGTAAAGCCAGGACTAAATGTCAAGTCTCATAGTGTCATGGCTTCCTCTGTCCCGTATCTAGCAGTCGAGGCTGAGTGTTTGCCCACCTCAGTGAATTGCACACCTCCTTGGGAGGTCTTTGTCAAGAAGTTTTATAGCACTCAGTACCCTAACAGGGCATATTTCGAAGCACTCCTAATGTTTACAGTCAAGAGACTAAAGGCATAAGGAGTTTGCGGGGCCAGATTCCATTCCATTCCAATTTAGTGATCAAGTTATTTCCTTTGTACGCTTGACTCACTAAAGATAGCGAGAGTAAGCAGCGATGGGTTACCCCAGGATAGCGATTAAAATGCAGCATCACACAGTACTGTTAAATCTATGACTTTTCTGGAGACAAAACGCTTAATTTAGAGGGCAGTATGGAATTTAACTCTTAAATTAACTGAGCGACTCACTGTCCACAACATGTACATGCTGCTCTCCCCCATGCCCACCTTATACTCCTCCCCAGGCTCCCAATCCTTCTGGCATCAATGCAGCCCTCTGTTGCACTACATACCTTTCTTTTTGGCCCACATACATTTTTTGGGAATAAGTGTGTAGAAATCCTTATGTTTACAACTGAATCCAGTAAAGACCATTTGTAACTGGTCAGGCAGAATCTGAACCAGAGATAATATAACCAAAATTGATAACCGAGGCATAGCTTGGTCATTAAAATTGGGCAGGGGGAGGGCAGTGTAAATGTTTCCAACAATCATGCTGTCACATCTTGTTAAAATACAATACACTTAACAGAATGGGAAGACATTACAAGGGGAACAAGGAAAAAGAAGCGCTCCCAACAGTCCCCTTATATTATGAGCTTAGGTGCTCCCGGCCCTAGAGGATTCTTCCCTACCCCCAAAATCTATGAGAACACAGATATACAGAACTTTAGAAAAAAGGACCTAGGCACTCTATAAACATAAATTAGCCACTATATTAGTAATACGCAGTCCATTAGTAAATAAGCAGATTAATTGTACAGATGAAATTAGCAGTAATCCAGAAGCCTCTGTATATCATGGTCAATCCATCTTTAATGTAGCGAAAAGCAGCATGCAAATTCCTTCATTCGTAATAATGAAAAGAGAACAACAGCCATGAGGAACAGCCAACACGTGTTTCGTCATGGGGGGTATATTCCCCTTGACTTTTTCAAGGCTATAAAACACAACAAACAACAGTATTTGTACATTGAAACAGAAGGCTTGTAAAAACCATACATGTATATATCAAAATTAATATGATTAAGTGTCAAACAAGTCTCAAAATTAACTAAAGTTTAGTATCACTAACAATGGAATATAATGTATATGAACCCCATTATAAATTACATAATTCATGCATGTGCAAATTAATTGTTAGACCATCACATCCAAAAAAGTGAAAGTGACCAACCACAGCACAAACGCGTGGATGACTCAAGCTGGTGAATATCAATAAGCTAAAAGTGTTTGCTAACAACTATGTGCACCAACAAAGTTCAATGTATTTAATCCCCAAGGACCACCACTGATCACTGACCAAATGAAAAAAAACTACCTCACTGAATCTTCCAAAGTAACACTAGAACACCAACCCTAGGCGTTAAACAGAACTGCTGTAAAGAAATTATAATACCAAAATGAAATAAGAGAATTTCCCAAGCAACTTAACATATGTGTCCACCACCTACACCAATGTGCAATAAAATCGAATCACCTACTGGTACGTAAACAAGTACCTTACTCCAAATATTGAGCCCACGAGTATGCTCAGAACCTACAATATTCAAATACAAAAATAAACCTAACACGAATAGGCGCCAAATGACTTGTTTAGATGAATAATGGTACCCTTCTGTTGGCTCACCCAAAATTGCTCCACTGACTGGGGCCCGGCTTCCCGATTCGGCCATTCCCCGATACGCGTTACATCCCCGCCGCCTTGGTGAACAAAATAAAGCATGCCGGTATACGCGTGCCATTTACGGCAAGACCGAAAACCTCACAACAAAGAAGCTACTCTCCCGGCGGCACAGAGGCGCCATCTTTGAAAGGGCGCCGATATATTTAATAACATTAATTATATTGGCCACTTCTCCATTTAAACAGCGTCTAGCCCTATATAATAAAAGAACCAGATTTATATAATATGACAAGATATGAAAGAAAATGTATAAATTATCCCCTATATTTGGAAAAACAACCATTTCATTAGAATTAGTGTTTCAAGGTAACTCAAGAGTAACTAATCAGAAGGCTAAAGTCATAATTTGTAGCCAAACGGACGTCTGCGTCATGATTCCCACCCCACAATTCAGGATGTGATGGTGACATAGTCCATTTAGCTAGGCAATAGAGATAATATATATAAAATTTGAAAAATGGACATGTTGGGAATAATACCTTATACATACACAAATAAAGAACAAAAGTAATGATTACCACAAGAGTTACAATACAGAAAAGAGTTCACAAATAATACGACAAATACAATTACAAAGTATAACGGATGGAATGAAATCACCATCAAGGTGAAGGTCGCAACATCAGTAATTAGTATTTATACAACTAAACAACCATATATCATTGATATGTATCAAGAATAATATTCGAAAAAAATAGCATAAAGAGTATATTATTACATACTGCACACTAATTCACTATCTATTACAAAAGGTTTATTCATAATCAAAAATTAAATTCTAATGATACAACACAAAAAACATTACACTGGATACCTTAATCCAAAAAATATTCCATTTCGTAATTGGAGTTGAGTCCTGGTTCTACAGCTCTAAGTTTAAGAATCCATAGGCACTCCTTCTTTCTTAATTGTAACTCTCTATTTCCACCACGTGGGTTTGCATGGACAAAATCGAAACCAAAGAATTCGAAATTACATCCATTAGTCTGTCTAACACACTGACTCATGTGTGTGACAATGGGATAACGTTCATCACGATGTTTCAAAGCCCTATAATGCTCACTGATTCTAGCTTTGAGAGATCTAATTGTACTACCAATATAGTATAGACCACATTTGCATATGATCATATAGATCACATAGCAGCTATCGCATGTGATGTGGGCATTGATGTAAAATTTGTCACCCGTCAAACTTTCAAAAGACGAAATCCCCGATCTGCTCAACTTGCACATCCCACATCGACCACACTTGAAAAACCCCTTGTTATGGGTAGTAAGCCAGTTATCCTTTTGCAATTTTATAGGATAGCTAGGACACAAAATATTTTTAAGGGCTCTACCCCTTCGGTAAGTAAACATTGGTGATTCAGATAGTAAACCCTTCAGAGAGGTATCTGCCTGTAATATATGCCAATATTTCTTCATACTTTTGAGAAGAGCTGTTGAAGCCGGAGTATAGTCAACTACACACCTAATATTATTGTCGGATACTTAATCCCTATGTCTCAAAGTGTCGGCCCGAGACAAACGACCAACTCTAATACGTGCTTTCGTCACAATATTCATAGGGTAACCCCGAAACTCAAATCTAGAGGACATATCCTGAATATTATTAAGAAAATCAGTATCCATACTGCAATTCCTTCTAGCACGTACCATTTCACCATAGGGAATGGAGTAAATTTGGTGTTTCGAATGTGCACTGCTAGCGTGCAGAATGGAATTGCAGGCTGTACTCTTTCTATATAGACGACTTTCGATCTTGTTTTTGCAGATAAAAAGTTCAACATCCAAAAAGGATATACACGTCTCACTGTGATCCCAGGTGAACCTTATATTAAAATGATTTGAGTTTAGAAAGTTAACAAACTCATTTAGTTGCCTGAGGTCCCCTGTCCATATCATGAGACAGTCGTCGATATATCGACCCCAGAAAAGTATATTAGAATTCCAGGTTTTAGCATCAGGCCCCCATATCCATTTGTGTTCGAGGTAACCCATGAAAAGATTCGCATACGATGGGGAAAAGCGAGATCCCATTGCGACACCCCTTTTTTTGTCGAAACCATTTACTCTTGAAGAGAAAGAAATTGTTGTCCAGAATTAACCTTATCATATCTAGAATCATCGTGGTATGTCCATAAAGGCTAGCTGATTGATTGTATAAAAGTTTCGGGGTTACCCTATGCATATTGTGACGAAAGCACGTATTAGAGTTGGTCGTTTGTCTCGGGCCGACACTTTGAGACATAGGGATAAAGTATCCGACAATAATATTAGGTGTGTAGTTGACTATACTCCGGCTTCAACAGCTCTTCTCAAAAGTATGAAGAAATATTGGCATATATTACAGGCAGATACCTCTCTTAAGGGTTTACTATCTGAATCACGAATGTTTACTTACCGAAGGGGTAGAACCCTTAAAAATATTTTGTGTCCTAGCTATCCTATAAAATTGCAAAAGGATAACTGGCTTACTACCCATAACAAGGGGTTTTTCAAGTGTGGTCGATGTGGGATGTGCAAGTTGAGCAGATCGGGGATTTCGTCTTTTGAAAGTTTGACGGGTGACAAATTTTACATCAATGCCCACATCACATGCGATAGCTGCTATGTGATCTATATGATCATATGCAAATGTGGTCTATACTATATTGGTAGTACAATTAGATCTCTCAAAGCTAGAATCAGTGAGCATTATAGGGCTTTGAAACATCGTGATGAACGTTATCCCATTGTCACACACATGAGTCAGTGTGTTAGACAGACTAATGGATGTAATTTCGAATTCTTTGGTTTCGATTTGGTCCATGCAAACCCACGTGGTGGAAATAGAGAGTTACAATTAAGAAAGAAGGAGTGCCTATGGATTCTTAAACTTAGAGCTGTAGAAACAGGACTCAACTCCAATTACGAAATGGAATATTTTTTGGATTAAGGTATCCAGTGTAATGTTTTTTGTGTTGTATCATTAGAATTTAATTTTTGATTATGAATAAACCTTTTGTAATAGGTAGTGAATTAGTGTGCAGTATGTAATAATATACTCTTTATGCTGTTTTTTTCGAATATTATTCTTGATACATATCAATGATATATGGTTGTTTAGTTGTATAAATACTAATTACTGATGTTGCGACCTTCACCTTGATGGTGATTTCATTCCATCCGTTATACTTTGTAATTGTATTTGTCGTATTATTTGTGAACTCTTTTCTGTATTGTAACTCTTGTGGTAATCATTACTTTTGTTCTTTATTTGTGTATGTATAAGGTATTATTCCCAACATGTCCATTTTTCAAATTTTATATATATTATCTCTATTGCCTAGCTAAATGGACTATGTCACCATCACATCCTGAATTGTGGGGTGGGAATCATGACGCAGACGTGCGTTTGGCTACAAATTATGACTTTAGCCTTCTGATTAGTTACTCTTGAGTTACCTTGAAACACTAATTCTAATGAAATGGTTGTTTTTCCAAATATAGGGGATAATTTATACATTTTCTTTCATATCTTGTCATATTATATAAATCTGGTTCTTTTATTATATAGGGCTAGACGCTGTTTAAATGGAGAAGTGGCCAATATAATTAATGTTATTAAATATATCGGCGCCCTTTCAAAGATGGCGCCTCTGTGCCGCCGGGAGAGTAGCTTCTTTGTTGTGAGGTTTTCGGTCTTGCCATAAATGGCACGCGTATACCGGCATGCTTTATTTTGTTCACCAAGGCGGCGGGGATGTAACGCGTATCGGGGAATGGCCGAATCGAGAAGCCGGGCCCCAGTCAGTGGAGCAATTTTGGGTGAGCCAACAGAAGGGTACCATTATTCATCTAAATAAGTCATTTGGCGCCTATTCGTGTTAGGTGTATTTTTGTATTTGAATATTGTAGGTTCTGAGCATACTCGTGGGCTCAATATTTGGAGTAAGGTACTTGTTTACGTACCGGTAGGTGATTCGATTTTATTGCACATTGGTGTAGGTGGTGGACACATATGTTTAGTTGCTTGGGAAATTCTCTTATTTCATTTTGGTATTATAATTTCTTTACAGCAGTTCTGTTTAACGCCTAGGGTTGGTGTTCTAGTGTTACTTTGGAAGATTCAGTGAGGTAGGTTTTTTTCATTTGGTCAGTGATCAGTGGTGGTCCTTGGGGATTAAATACATTGAACTTTGTTGGTGCACATAGTTGTTAGCAAACACTTTTAGCTTATTGATATTCACCAGCTTGAGTCATCCACGCGTTTGTGCTGTGGTTGGTCACTTTCACTTTTTTGGATGTGATGGTCTAACAATTAATTTGCACATGCATGAATTATGTAATTTATAATGGGGTTCATATACATTATATTCCATTGTTAGTGATACTAAACTTTAGTTAATTTTGAGACTTGTTTGACACTTAATCATATTAATTTTGATATATACATGTATGGTTTTTACAAGCCTTCTGTTTCAATGTACAAATACTGTTGTTTGTTGTGTTTTATAGCCTTGAAAAAGTCAAGGGGAATATACCCCCCATGACGAAACACGTGTTGGCTGTTCCTCATGGCTGTTGTTCTCTTTTCATTATTACGAATGAAGGAATTTGCATGCTGCTTTTCGCTACATTAAAGATGGATTGACCATGATATACAGAGGCTTCTGGATTACTGCTAATTTCATCTGTACAATTAATCTGCTTATTTACTAATGGACTGCGTATTACTAATATAGTGGCTAATTTATGTTTATAGAGTGCCTAGGTCCTTTTTTCTAAAATACAATACACGACAAGCAGGGTGAGATAGGGAGGCTTTAGGGGCACTGGAATGGGAAAGGAACACTGATTGGTAGGAGTAGTAAGTGAGAGAAAGCACAATATTGTTTAAAATAACCAATATCTTTGAAGACCTTCAACAGAGAGAGAGTGTGTGTTTGTGTCTGTGTGTATGTAAAAATTCCTGGTGAATTTTGACAGACACCTCACCACACCCAACTAAAATCACTTGTAGCCAACTATTTACCAGAAAGCAGCTGCAGCCCGTCCTGTAGGGCAAAGGGACCACACCCCCCACCTTTTGCCCCTCATGAAGAGTTACTGTCAGGCTGAGCAAAGGTCAGCATGACAGACACTCTTCATGTTCAGCTCAGGCAGCCAGGAGTGAGACATGCGCAATTTGCGCAGACTCCTGGCTGCCTGAGCTGAACTTTGCTGGGCTGAAGAGGTCACACCTCCTATGGGCGTGACTTCCTCAGCTCAGCAACTGTGCCTCAAGGCCCTCCCCCTCAGTGTCGAGGGGAAGCGTCACCCATTGACTCCCATTGACTCCAACCTGGGCGCTTCAGGTTTAAGCCCTGAAGAGTCCAGGGCGAGTGTCAATCAGTGACACCTCGTCACAGAGTGGGATGAGGTCAGAAGTCTCACTGACCCCATCCCACTCTGTGACGAAGTTGGGACTGCTGCCTTCCCTCATTGGCTGACCTAAGGTCAACCAGAGAGAGAAGACAGCAGTCCCAACCCTCCTGGGACCTCCAAGCTGAAGGTAAGTGTGTGTGTTTTTTAAATGAATGTTTGGTGCATGCGTGTATGTATGAATGTTGCTGAGTGCTGTGAATGGAGGTGCGTGCATGCGTGAATGAATAAGTGTGAGTGTGCTTCCCACCCGCCCCCCTCCCTCCTAAAATTACCACCCACCACTGCCAGACAGTACTTTTATTAGGGGAGTGTAACACCCCAAACGCCACCACTGGTTCTACGCCCCTAGTATCCAACATATTTCCTCCTCTAACCCACAAGAAACTCAACTGCTTGTAGCAGTGGCTGAAGAAGGGTGTTGCCCGGTTTGCCTTTCCCCCTCCTGGAGTGCCATAGAGTAGCTTTTGTGCATGCAGACTGGCTCCACACCCTCCCCTATGGAAGAGAATCAGTAACCTGCAACTTTTCTGAAGTCTTTCGCGCAAAGTCTTCGACACCCGCAGTTTCTTCTCATTTTCACCCTGGAAGGTGGGCTCCGAATAGATTGCCCGGGACACTAGATAGTGGTTATATTCCGGGCTCGGAATGTCCATGCTTTCTTCCTATGGACACCTGTAAGAAAGAAGGCAAACACGTGAAAATCTTTATGTGTGCTTAGACGTGTGCAAAACTGCACAATTTGTTCTCAAGACCTGGTTATTCACATTTGCGTATTTCATTGTCGTAATTTCTGGTTTGTTAGCACTGTGATGCCCTAGTTGGGTACCTGCCGCGTTCTACAACTAGGCCATTCATTCATTCTCTGGGTATTATCAGCAGTTCTCGCAGAACTACAGATAGTAGGTTCTGGAATGAGGAATCCATGCCATATTTTCAAGACAGCCAATTAGTATAATGTTCTGCATTTATAAAACGCTGATTTACCCATCCAAAGAAGCATTTCAATGGGAAAATAACAGGATGTTTTTGCTACCCAGTTCAATGGTACTCATATTATCAACCTCAGAAGAATGAAAGATTGGGCGGGTATTTCTGCTTTCAGACCTGTGACCTGCAGTTTACACACTGACCTCTACAATTAGCTCTTTAGCAAACTCAACTAGGTTAGATTTACATAAAATGCGTTTAAATGGAACTCGTATACGCAGTTCAGGAGTCATCCTGAAAATTTGACGTGGATCCAGAAACCTGCACTAACATTGGACGATCTCAAACACATCCAAGTGGAGTACAATCTAGAGCGATTTCAGGGAGGACTGTCCTCTGCTGAAAACCATAAACAGATGCTGAACATTATTATTGGTCGAAAGCATACTTTCAGTGACATCTAAAATTGGCCATTTTGTCATTTGTATATACAGTAGTGGTGTGCCAGTTCACCATAGCCCAGTAGTGTGGCCAGTGTGCCATGGGCCCTAGTGCAAGGAAGGAAGTGCCCCCCACCGTCTGCTGTTTGGATTATAAGTAGGGATCCTGGTTTTACAGTATTTATGTTTTTTTTAATTCTATCTCTATTTATCCATATTTATTTTCTGGTCATCTTATTGTTTTTAATCAATATTTATTTTGTGTGTTGAGAATAAATGAAGTCATAAAATGGTATATTTCCAAATGTGTTTTACTCTTAGACGTGCATTCATACGTGGAAGCCTGTCGCGTTTTAGCAAATGAAGTAGCCACGCATAAAAAAAACACTACACTCATAGGTGCATACTAGCTTTATACTACACATATGTGCTAACATATGTATATATTTAGGGAAATCTGATCCTGTTTTGTAACTCTCTATCTGCTCCGCTTTTGCCTAGAATTAATGAAAGACCGCATGGACAGTCTTTCACAAAAAGCACAATTATCAGTATTTTTCCACTTTTAAAAATAAATACAGACGGGAAACACATTGTTGAATTCTGTCTGTATTTATCTGTAAAAATCAGTAAAAACAGAAAATTGGAAGCTTTAATTATAATCAGGCTTCAGTTGACCCCTAGGGCCTCTGGGTCCTAGTGTCACTGCACATGCAGCACCCATGAAAGCAACACCCCTGTCATAGTCATTTGTGTAACAAATCAGAATGCTTTCACTGTGTGTATGTACCGTTTGGAGGCTATTCTCTGATATTTTGACATGCACTATTTTCAGTAAATGTCTCCGTGCAGTCTTCTGTGTAGTACTTTGTCCCAGCACTTTGCCAGCTTTGTAGCCCACATAAGTGCAGGTAAGGAAACTGAGGCACTGGCAGAATAAGCAATATGCCCACGATCAAACAATAAGGAAGTTGGGTTCTAACCTGGGCCACTTGGTTGTGCAGTCCTTACTGGACCACATCTCCTCTTGGCATCTATTGCCTGGGATCTGCATAATATTCAAGTTTAGTGCCTCAAAACCTCAGAACTTTGATGTTTACAAACACATGTTTACAAGCACATCATCAAATTGTATTTGTTTGCCTGAAAACCCCAAAACTGCCAGCTTGCACCAGTGTTTGTAAATATATTAACAGCGACTATATTCTGGGTATTCTTAACATTGTATGGCTAAAGACTGTTGTTTCACCATTTGTGATCTACCCTTATGCAGTGCTTAGTTAGAGCAGGTGGATGCAGGTGGGGCCTACAGCACTCATTCTTAGGTCAAAGCCTACCAGACAGCCCAACTGTCTGGTTTGCTAATTACATCTTGGGGACATTCAGAAAGCTTCCCTGGGAATGCATACCACACATTGCTTACCATTGGCTTTGCGGTTTGTAACTCACATTTGCTTGCTTTCTATTTGTTGGCTTTATTTGTTTTAGGCTGCCCAGCTTGAGTTGGTCCCTTCCCTTGCCATAACCCTATTTACATTATTCTTCCACCAGTACTGGCTTTCTATAAACCGACCTTTACATCTTGTTCTTATCTTGTCACTTTTGCTGTGCATTCAAAGACAGAGGTTGAATGTCAGACTCTGTCTCCCAGAGGCATTGGTGCTTACTTTTCTTCCTCTGACTTCAAAGTAAGAGGATTTATGTGACAATCATGCTGGCTACTCATGGTTTGCTGTATGATGATATTTTTTTAGCTCAAAACAAAATTTAAATATCTGTAAATGAACTGTGCAGATATTTCAGAATATGGAAAGCACAAATTAATCCCACTTTTTTCAATTCTGAAGTGTGGTCGGAACAAATATTTTAATACAATGAAAACAAATCACTACACTAGGTGACGACATTTCTATGCATTATTGTTTGAGCGTTGTATAATTTTGCAGTAAAAGTGTATGTCTATGCAAATGCAATGGTCATTTCATTTCAAGATGTGCTGTCTATAATGCCAGGGCACCACCACACCATGCATACTCCACTTTACCCCACTCCACTTTACTGTGCACCACTCCACACTATGCCACTCCACTCTATGCCACTCCACACTGCATCACTACACTCTATTATGCACAACTTAACTCTATGACACTTCACTCGATGCCTCTCTACTCTACACCATTCTACTCTACGTCAATGCCCTCTACCCCATACTACTCTACTATGCACCAATGCACTCTACCCCAAGCGACTCTAAGCCACTCTAATCTACTTTGCAACAATGCACTCTACGACACTGCACTGTATGGCACTCTATGCCACTGCACTCTACGCTACTTTATTCTGAAACAATCTACTTTACCCCACTCTATTCCAAGGTTAGCCACTCTCCGCCAATGCAATTGTTCCTGCGCCACTCCACTCTACCCCACTTCACTCTATGCCACTCTATTTTACTCTGTTGCAGTTTGTGCCACTTCACTCTATGCCAATGCACTCTACACCACTTTCCTCAAAACCAAAACACTCTACACCACTGCATTGTACGCGAATCTGCTTTTCTTTACTGCATTGTATGCCATTATACTCTTCTCTCCAACACTCTATTCTACCCCACCATACTCTATGCCACTATACTCTACACCATTGTACTGTCACTTTACTCTGCAATACTCTGTGCTACAGCACTATACACCAAGTCACTCTACGCCACTCTACACCACTACACTCTATAACACACTTCTCTGCAACACTGCACTCTCTGCTACTGAACTCTATGACACTTTACTCTGTGGCACTGGCACTCGATGCCTCTGCACTCTATACCACTGCACCACGCTGCTACGCTCTATGCCACTACACTCTAGGTCAATACACTCTATACGAATACACTCAGCACCAATACACTCTACGCCACTCTAATCTATTATGCACCACTGAATTATATGAGACTGCACTCTATGCCACTTCACTCTATGCTTCTCTACTTTGCACCACTCTACTCTATGACTGTGCACTCTACCCCACTCTACTATGCACCACTGCGCTCTTTGCAATTGCACTACTGTACTCTGTACCACTCTACTCTATGCTGCTGTAGTCTACAACACTGCACTCTATGAAACTCTACTCTGCACGACTGCACTCTCCACCACTGAACTCAATGGTACTTTACTCTGTACCACTACACTCTATGCACTGCACTCTACTCTCCACAACTCAATTCTACACCACTCTACTGCTCTCTGTGCCAATAATCTCTATTTGACTGCATTCTATGCCACTCTATTCTACATCACTCTACTCTACACCACTCTAATCTATTCTACACCACTGCACTCTATGCCACTGCATTCTACACCACTCAGTTACATGCCGCAATACTGTACGCACTCCACACTACACTTCTGCAGTTTACCACGCACCACTCCACTCCACCATGCACCACTCCACTCTACGCCACTTCACTCTAATCTGAAGCAATCTATTCTATGCCACTGCACTTCATAACACTGAACTCTACACCACTCTGCTTCACGCTGACGCCACTCCACATCATTGCACTCTATCCCACTGTAATCTACTCTGAACCATTCTACATCACTGCACAGTACATCAATGGACTGTACACCACTTTACTCAAAATGATTGTTCTCTATGCCAATCTACCCTACAGCACTGTACTTAATGTCACTTCAATCTAGTCCTCTCTACTCTATTCTACGACACTCCTCTCAACCATACAACATTCTACCCCCTCTCTTACAATATATTACTCTCAACTCTACTCCACTCTAAACCCTTCAACTCTACAACACTCTAAACCCTGCTCGACACTGCACAACACTCTACACCCCTCCACTCTATGCCACTCCATGACACTCCTCTCAACTCTACTCTACTCCACTCCACGACTCTACATTCTACACCACTCCGTGCCACTCCACGATTCTCTACAACACTCCATAGCACTCCACTCTACTCCACTTTACCACTCTCCTTTACCCCACTAACTTTCAACCATGATGAACAGCAGCCATGCTGTTGTACAACCTGTCTATAACATATTGACAAAGTCAGGATCTCTTGCATAGGCAAGCCCTAGGGGCTTGCCCATCCTTGTTGGGAATTGGTGCTTATTTTTCCACAGCAGAGTTTGACCAAGAGCAAGAGAGTGAACAATACAAAGGGTGAAATAATGCAAAAGATTAAGATTGAAAAACAGTGACATAGAAAGAAAGCAGGGATGTAAGTGAACCTGCATGAGTAAGATAACAGAGGAGGGAGTTTCCGCTGGTCATTCAAGAGGCATGGGGTGGAATCAAGACTACGCAACCTTGGTATTAGCAACTTCGGCATTCAATTGCATTGGCTGTGGGCTTCTGAGGAAAAATTTCGACCTGTCACTTATTGTTTTACAAGTTAAGCACTATCCTTACAGTAAGAAAAAACTTTTCAGTCTATAAAAAATGTTTTATGTACAGTGTCCTTATTTCCACTTAGACACATAATGCCTCCTGTTACGAAATTAAGACAACCAAGCGCAGCTCCCTCTGTCTTGATGTGGACATATAGAAATGCTGTGAAGGCATTAAATCTATGTAGAGTCACAACACTAAAGGAATTGCCAATTTATTGATTTACGAAAAGTGTTTCACCCTCTTGTTACTCAGGAATCGAAAATGAAATATTCCTCCTAGTCTCTTGGCTTTCTGGTGCAGAGCTCCAGTAAAAAGCTGTGGGAGAATTAGTACGTTGGAGTACCATGTCGAAAGACTGCATGGGATACCCACAGTGAAGGGGGTGTTAACTGAGCTACAAATTAGAATTGGGACCTATATTTTTCAGTGCTTTTCTTTATTGATCTTTGTTACAAAGAGATCTTGATACCTAGACATAGATATTTCATCCACAATACACCGTCTCATTAGCAATCATCGGATCATTAAGAGAATGACAATCATTTGTAGTATGAATAAACCTGAAGCTAGAATACATGAGAAGACCTTTAAAAGTAGGTGTTCACTACAACAGTCTAGCATTTAGAGTGCGTTTTGTGCCTTGTAAAAAGCCGCTAATCTGTGGAACGCGTGTGAGCTCAGCTGTTGTTGTAATTGTCATGAATACTAATAGAGACATTTTGATCTGTTACAACATTGAAAAATGATTTATTTTAGAATCAATAAAGCAAATTATTTTATGAAATCGACAAAACAAAGATGTTATTATTTGGATAACCTTCAAAAAAGTAGTTATATTTGTCCTTTAAATACATACAAGTGCACCAGAGGGTCGCTGGAGATCACGTGAGGTGCAGCGCCGGGCACAGATTTGCTTATCGCCGTTTTGTAGCCAATGGAAATGATCATAAACGCCCACAAAGTTCTAACTATACTAACAATATTCCCGGTGATCCCCTACTGCTGCGACCTTGCTCATGTAATGCCACTTTTCCCACCTCTTTCCTATAGGTGCACTGAGGATAATCCAGCCACCAGCTACAATTAACGCAGGTGTAAGTGGCATTGGTGCCACTAAAGATCCGCAGATCTTTCCGCTGTGACTCAGGTCTGTCCTTTGTGGGCACAGATGGCACTGAACAAGTGTTATTTAGGTATGGATTATGTATTGTGTGCACCATCCTAGTCTTCGGGGCAGCACGCCTTACCTATCAGCGGTGCAGCAAGACGGTGGTCCTGGAGCCCCGTGGTCTTTGGGGCCCACTGCACCCCTAGTGCGGCTGTTTTTTGCTACCAAGCAGGTGGGTATGGGGCATAGTATCGTCGCTCACATTAGGACCGTTTCTACCCTTTGCCACACCACGCTAGGACTGTGCGTCTGATTATTAAATATAACGTGCTGCCTCCAGTACAGGCCCAGACTCACTCCTGCTGGGAGCAGTGCTGCGGTGGAATACGGGGCACCAGTTTGAAACTGACCTCCTTTATGCCGCCGCAGGTGTCAGACCACCTGCTTCTCGGGAGGGGCGGGAGCCCATAGCTGCCCGCAGGCGGGTGAAGTGTGTGACTGCACCGTCTGGTGTGAAGGTCTCTGGGGCTCCGACCTCTCTTCAAGGGGCACCTTTGGGGGTACGCTAACAGTGTGCCACTTCCCATTTGGTGCACAGTCTATTTGGTTTTGAATGAGTGGTGGATAGTGCAGGGTGCAAATGAGAGAATGACCCATTGAGAGTGCATGAGCGTAAAATGTGGTCGCATAAAATCGGGGCCAGGCAAGCCCGTTGCTGCAGCGGGGCACTACAGAGGTACACGTGCAGAACAAAACCTTTAGGGAATCCAGCCACAAGACATCAACTTGCCCGCTAAAACGTTTCCTCAGTTAAATTTACTCTTACGGCTCGTTTTTCACATTCACCTCTAAATGCTCAAACACAACCTTTACCTCTTAGTAGGTTAAAACTCTGAGAAACTAAACACCTAACACAGTATTTCTGTTCTGACTGGTATGTTCTGCAGAATGAAAGTTGAGGACACTTTTACCCTTGTAGTCCTGGAGTCCTCGCCATTGGTTGCTTCCCTTTCAAAGCCCATACTTTTATCTACGGAAATACCTCCTCCTACCTCAGCAGCCATCTCATCCCCCCTGCTCTCGGCCCCCCAGGATGCAGAATGGGTTCTCCCAATGAAACCCTTATCAAGATCCACCACACATGAAGCTCGAATGAGCAGAGCCATCATAAAGACCCCTGGTTGTGTAACTCCCTCCCTACAACCTCTGGCGCTAAAACCACCGCCATATCCTCTCCCCACTTTTAAAAAAAAAACACAAGGCCTGAAGAACGAAGTTACCTGTGTTGCTCAGGAGTGACTACCTTCTGAATTTCAGAAAGGCACAGTTCAGAAAGACACAGCTTCTTAAGGAGAAACGTGTTGAGGACTAGGCCTTAAAATTAAATCCTTTTCTGATTCGTCTGCGCACTGACTTTTACACTCAAAAGTGCCTTCGGACAGTTTGGAAAGGCAAATGTAGAGAAGTACCTAAATCATTTACTTTGGGGGCTTCTATGACAAGGCAGGGCCAGGTAGCCATCTGGGGGCATCACCTGAAGATGGCAGAACACTGGCCGAACAGGAAGCAAAGATGGACCTGTGTCAGTAATCACCAAGAGGTCACATGTCCTGGGCCAGCCAAACCATTGCCATAACCCCAACAGTGGCAATCCACAAATAAAACGTATCCCGGCCTTTCACGATCAACCAAGCGCAACTCACCGAATGCAGGAGTTCACAGTACTGAACATTCAGACATTCAAAACTGTGGCGGGACAAAGTCAAAAAGGAATATTTATGATGAATCTAGGTGCCTTGCTTAAAAAAAAGCAAGTAATCCGCCAGTCCCAACTACTGCTACCAAAATCTGTTGTTGCTCAATTTGTTGCTTTAGATGAGGAGGGGCCCGTGCTGGGCCACATGCACCAGATCCAAGACAAATTCGCAGGCTATCTCCACGGCATAGACTTATTTACAATGAGCGTAAATAGAACTCATTCCTGAAATTCGAGCACGGATCCGATCCTCATACAACACTACTACTGGGTTCCAGTGTTTTCGATATAAATTAGTGCCGTGCCATACAGGAACCCATACACATTATGTATATATTTCCACATACACCTTTTAAAGTTGTCACCTGATGGTCCAGTAAATATTCACTGCACCACTCAAAGCAACTTTGAGAAGGAGCAGTCTCTTTGGATCATGCTATAAAGATGCCCTAGATGAGATGTCTTCCGCAACATATATTCTTTTAATTTCAAATCACTTTTATTTTGTCACTCAATACTATTTGTCATACAGACTTTTTAAATCCGCACATCGCTATGTACGACATATGACACCACAATAAATTTATTTCTGCTTGCATTTTGAAAATCATAACTGGCACTTATTTTACACGTAAGCAAGCGTGTTCAACGCCACGAATCAAACTGTCTCTCACACACAAACACCTGTCAAGCATCCTGTAATCAAATGTTTGATAACATCTCAGGTCACATTTCCTTTGCCCACACATTTTGATTATACATGCACCTACACATATACTTGACAGTGCCTATCATAAAATAATAAACAAACTGTGACCCCTTCACACCCGGAGCTACAACACACGCAGTGCCCGTACCTGTGGGAAGTCAGCGTCCACCGACCTGAAAGGTAATGTCTCCTTGCAGAGGCCTTATATACTGGGCAGTGCCAGGTGTTTATGGAGAAACACGCACAGCTCCAGTTCGAGTGAGAACTGACCTGCCAGGCAGGTCCCACACACAGGAGCAGAAGCTACAACTCACGCTAGGTGCCCTCGCTCCGCTCCTGCCCGCCGAGCGCCTACACTGCGTTAACACATGTTTTACAGTTAATCCACGCAGATAAAGATTTCACAGGCCGCAGAAGTCCTAAATGTTAAACTGTGGCAATTTAGCACTGTGGTGACATTGAGGGTTGATGCAAGCCAGCACCACATCCTGCTTGCTGAGGGGGCATTATTGTGCTTCAGTGCAGGGATTCTCACTGAGTAGCTGTGCATTCTATAAAACACCCTAATTCATTCATTTATCCACTCACAGAGAATGCGACAGTACCTATGCCGCACTCACATGCAACTCCTCATAAAAACGCAGGAACTCCTCGAGTACGCAGGACGCCCTGCATAATGGGATCAATGAAGGATTCCTTAAAATGGTCCTAGCTCTCTGCAGCCCTATGTTAGGCAATTCCACAGGTCAAGACCCGCGGACAGGCCCACTACCAAAACGTCACCAGTAACTGTGACACTCACATTTTTTTTGCTTTTACTTGCTTGCAGAGTTAGGGTAGATTAACCCGTGGAACAAAGGATGAGAAATACATTCTATTCAGCATATAATTGATAATGTCACGCCATAATCTATTTTACCATACAATCATGTGGACTTAGGAGACCTGTGTTGAACACAGCTTGAATCAAAGATTTTTCTGATTTCTTTTTTACCAGCATTGATACTTGGCTCCAGTGACATGTTCCTAATTGTTTTTATGGGTAGCAATATGTGTCTTGTGAAATGCCAAGATTCTGCAGCTGCACCTGCTGCTGAAAAGGATGAATACTGAGTGAACAAACTAGACGTAAAGAGTCCCACCCAAGTGACGGAATAAACGTATTCTAGAGTTCCCATAAGCCTTTGCCACCGACCTCCCAATACTTGGCTTTAGTAGCTAAAGCATTTGTTTTTTTGTTGTTGTTCAAACACAATTCAACTAAATGTTGGGATCTTGAAGAATATGATTTGCTTTGTCTATATTTTTTGCAGAATGCTGTTCTGTCAGAAAGTCGATTTTTTTTAGCAACACTGTTTAATGAAGTCCATTTGAGGTGATCCATGCACTCCGAAGCAACGCACGTCGTTACCACAAGTGCGTTACCAAGAGAATGCCATTACTATGCATATGCCTTACCAAGCATGCCTTTACAACGAATTCTGTTGTAAAAGCATGTGTTTTAAAGGCATATGCGTGGTAAATGTCCCCCCCCGGCCCAATACCCCCAGGCCAAAAAACACCACCGCCCTAAAACCTCACCCTGCCTCTACTCCCTATAACAATACCCCCAGACTCAATTCCCTGCCCTGATCCTGAAAACTGACCCCTGCTCTAAAACGTACCCCCTACCCCCCACCACTGCCCTAAAACAGCCCCCACCCCCAAGCCCAACCCCACTCCACACATAACCTGAAAACTACCCGCCCTAAAACATAACCCCGACCCCTCCCTTAAACAGTAACCTCCAGGCCCTATACCCCCAAGCCCGAAAACCAGCCCCACCCTGTAACCTAACCCCCATACCCTGCCCCTCCCTAAAACAGTACCCCCACCCCCAGACCCAGTACCCCCCAACCCCTTCCTAAAACAGTCCCCCTAGCCACAAGCCCAACTGCCCTCTGCACTTTAACCCAAAAACTGCCCCGCCCTAAAACATATCACGCCCGCCCTCTCCCTAAAATAGTACCCTCCAGGCCCAATACCCCTCAAGCCCGAAAACCACCCCACCCTAAAACTTAACCCCTGCCCCTCCCTAAAACAGTATCGCCACACCTAGACCCAATCCCCCCACATTAATCCTGAAAACTCACCCACCCTAAAACCTAACCTCCCCCACCCCGCAACCATCCCTAAAACAGTACCCACCACCCCAAGACCTAATCCCACTTACCTTACTCCTACCCTGCGCGAAACCCTAACCCCCCTAAACCTCCTTAAAAGAGTAACTCCCACCCCCAGACCTAATCCCACTTACCTTACTCCTACCCTGCGCGAAACCCTAACCCCCCTAAACCTCCTTAAAAGAGTAACTCCCACCCCCAGACCCAATCCCACTTACCTTACTCCTACCCTGCCCGAAACCCTATCCCCCCTAAACCTCCTTAAAAGAGTAACTCCCACCCCAGACCCAATCCCACTTACCTTACTCCTACCCTGCCCGAAACCCTAACCCCCCTAAACCTCCTTAAAAGAGTAACTCCCACCCCCAGACCCAATCCCACTTACCTTACTCCTACCCTGCCCGAAACCCTAACCCCCCTAAACCTCCTTAAAAGAGTAACTCCCACCCCCAGACCCAATCCCACTTACCTTACTCCTACCCTGCCCGAAACCCTAACCCCCCTAAACCTCCTTAAAAGAGTAACTCCCACCCCCAGACCCAATCCCACTTACCTTACTCCTACCCTGCCCGAAACCCTAACCCCCCTAAACCTCCTTAAAAGAGTAACTCCCACCCCCAGACCCAATCCCACTTACCTTACTCCTACCCTGCCCGAAACCCTAACCCCCCTAAACCTCCTTAAAAGAGTAACTCCCACCCCCAGACTCAATCCCACTTACCTTACTCCTACCCTGCCCGAAACCCTAACCCCCCTAAACCTCCTTAAAAGAGTAACTCCCACCCCCAGACCCAATCCCACTTACCTTACTCCTACCCTGCCCGAAACCCTAACCCCCCCTAAACCTCCTTAAAAGAGTAACTCCCACCCCCAGACCCAATCCCACTTACCTTACTCCTACCCTGCCCGAAACCCTAACCCCCCTAAACCTCCTTAAAAGAGTAACTCCCACCCCCAGACCCAATCCCACTTACCTTACTCCTACCCTGCCCGAAACCCTAACCCCCTAAACCTCCTTAAAAGAGTAACTCCCACCCCCAGACCCAATCCCACTTACCTTACTTCTAAGGCACATCGCGGCTCGTTCTGAGGAAACAGAATGATCTTTCCGTTTGCCCTAATGGCGCCAATAGCCTTCACAATCATTAGTTTACACTTTTTGGCCGGTGATGAAAATCTTAATTGACACACTTTTTCCTGGACTTAGAAAGGTAGGGTGGCACCCTTGGGCCTTATTTGATTTCGTTTTTTGACAAAAAACACGAGTTTAGATTTAGGTCTGACAATAGCCAAGACCTTTTGGTTTTCAAAGAAAAAATTCTTAAATGCATATTTTGTTTCATAACACTGCCGCTGGCATTGAACTGGATGCAACTTAACCACACAAGGAGGCCTGGAAAATGACGCACATAATGCAGTCTTTAGATTAGGTGCCATAAAGGTGAAAGACATGGTTGTGCGTTTTGTTTCTCCATGCGGATGCTAACATGGATATCTCTCCATATTAAGAGATTAAGGGACATATTTAAGAGCCCCTAGCACCACCGGAGCATCACCTTTAGTGACGCTCCAGTGGCACTGTGCACTGCACCGTATTTACAAGGTTGTGTTAAGCCACTTTTTGTGGCTTAATACCTTCTTGTAAATAAGGCCCCTTCACACACAGCACTTTGCGTGGAAGGGAGTGCAATGGGTGTTGCTGTGGGCGTGCCACAGCAACACCCATTGCATTTTGACACTGCCCCAGATTTACCAGTTTTTGAAAATCCTAGGCAGCGGCAAAATCTAACGCCACCCCAGGAGTGGCATTAGAGTGGCACAACAAGGAGAAATGCTTTCATTTTTTCCTTGTTTTTTGCTCTTTCTATGTGTGCTGCATTTTTCAGCACACAGAGAAGGAGCAAATCTCCATTGAAGATTGTTTTTGTGGAGGAAGGTGTCCCTTCCTGCAGAAAAATAATCTCCCCTTCAACGCAGCCATCCTTGCACTATGGTGCAAGGGTGGTTGCGTTGATGCACGGCAGCAAATGTAGTGCAGGGGGAAACACAGGAGTGCACCGTATTATTGTAAATACGGCGCATCCCAGCGTTTTGAAAATGATGATGCACGACGCTGCTAAATTTGCCCAGCGACGCGCACCGTCATTTTCTCTTAAATCTGGCTCTTGATTTAAAAGCTTGTGTTTATTGTTAATTATGTATTTTGTCCCTTAATAAATGTCCTCTTCTTATTAGTACAAAACGTGCTTTTGTTACAGCAGTGGCCAGTGCTTAATTTGTTAAAGAATGAGTGCCAGTGCCCATGCTCTGGTCAGAAGCCAGCGGCCGGTGCAATTAAACATGGGCAAGCCCAAAAACAAAGCTGGTAGTAAATCCTTCTCATGCCCCTTTAACTCACTACCGGATACTCCCTGCCCCTTTATTTCTTGCTTGCAGATGTCTGCTTTCTCACTTTGTCGTCTTTCTCTTCCCCCGTCTTTCCGAACTGTGGGCCTGATTACAACTTTGGAGGATGGTGTTAATCCGTCCCAAATGAGACGGATATACCACCTACCATATTACGAGTCCATTATATCCTATGGAACTCGTAATACGGTGGGCAGGATATCCATCACATTTGGGACGGATTAACACCGTCCTCCAAAGTTGTAATCAGGCCCTGTGTGTTTTGCCATATCTTTCTCTCAGTAAATATCTGACATGATAAAATAAGTGTCGGTGGCCCCACCGGCTCAAATTGAGCACTGGCTGTGGGCCTGTAGAGTGTTCATTTACTTCTTAAGACAATATCTGTCGACTGATTCATTAGCAAGGTTACAGGGTGTGCCATTATTGAGGACAACGACATCCTCCTACAACTTACGCCATCTTGTTTTATACTTTGCGAACCTGCAGCGAGGGTAACAAAGTACTTTACGTGAGCACCAGAAAACAAAACCATAGACACGTTTTGAGGAATGATGAGATTACGTGATTTGGACTTTGAGCCGAAGCCGAGCCTCGAACATCGTTTCTCAATTCATAAATTAGCAAATAGCGCAAAGCCACATCTCCTACCCAGCTTTACAGAAGAGCACCGCCCTCGCTGTATGATCTCTTTCTTGTTTGTAAGGCAAACGCTTGTCAACATTAAAACAGAAGTTGTTAGTGGGATCAGTCCGTGCCCCTCATTCACATTCTACAGTAAAATGTTGCTGTTAAAGTGAGAAGAGCGCCAGACAGAATGCGTGATTTCAAAGGCCCTGCTTGAAGTGCTCAAAGACTTCCCACTTCTTTAGTGTGGGCATCCTTGGTAACTCGACAATGACATTTAATTACAAAATACACATCCTCTCGGTCTAAATTCCTATCCTGTTCGCTACTTGCCATCCTTTAAATTTATGACGAAGCACCTTGCAATATCCGAGTTTGTGCATCTTTTTTCCAACCTTTACAGCCTCCTTTCCGAGTTCAGCATGTGGTTGGGTCAGTGGCTGGCAAAGCATTTTAGTAATCTGCAATATGGCTTTTGTGTTTCTCTTTTTATCTTTGCTTGGCTTTATTAAATGAAATTTAACTTCACTAGTGAAGGGAATAAGTAAGCTAGCACACCAACCTCTGCTGGATCAGGAGACCAATGTATTGACTCCAGGAATCTGTGTTTGACATCATGGTCACCGGTTCAAATACCAGCTTGTCCTCTCAGGCTTTCATTCATCTGAGTTCTTAAAAGTAGTGCCATTGAGTTGGATAACAAAATATATATTATACAGTACTGTAAAAATACACTTTACAAATACATTGAAATTTAACACGCTGCCACAATTTAGTGTTGCTTTTACCTTGTCCTTTTACAGTTTGTCAAATGTCTCATGGTTAATCAATATGTCTGGCTTTAATGTACTAAAAAATGGAAACAGGCATGCACAAATGCTATTTACAGGCTCCCCACCGCCGAATGGTTCACATTTAAATATCTGAATCTGGTCAAGCACAAACAAGGCTCCATTAATCTACAAGAACAATTTCTGCCTTATCGCCCTTGATAGAGCGGTCCGTAGTAATAATTTACCTGCGTTTGGACGCTCTTTAGGCCGATGAATCTTTTGACTTAGTGGGAACTCTCTGTACTCTTAATCGATCGATTTCATCAAAATCAATAATCAATAACGAACATAAGCAACCCCTTGAACGACATAACACTTTACAATTAATCCAGAATCCATTTCGGCGAACCCTGACCTTTCAGTCAGGAATAACCACACCAGTTTATTGCAAAGTTAGTGAATTTATTTCCCTATATTAACAAAGCTAGCACAATATAAATGTGTCTCAACACCAAATGATAAACATATATGAACATTAATAGCTGTCCATAACGTCGAAACAAGTGCAATCTATGAAGCATTTGAATCACAAGGCATTCGATAATAGCAATGCAAATCACTAATACGATAATCTGTAATGAACTAATTGCGTACATTTAGTCAGCATAACAAGATCTCAAATTGCATCGTGCGACATATGGAATCCTCGTCTAACCTCAAATTAGCATCGGCATGTGGGACATCATGCAAAAACGATTTAGCAACATTAATTTAGAAAAACTCTTAACTAGGGCTCTTACCAAAATCAGCAGTTGGTTACCTAAAAGAAACACAATGCAATTTTACAATTTCCTTTCATATTTACCAATTACGATCAGCATACAAGGAAGTCTTCGTCTCACAGGTACCGTTCTTCGGTCATCATGGGTACCGTTTCTTGACCAGCATGGGACGGGGCAAAGGGGCAGGGGTGGACGGGGCAATTGCCTCACGGCGGCAAGGTAAAACTACTACTTCATGCAAAGGGATCAAAGTTAAAGTTAAAGTCTCTAGGGCAAGAATCATTTAAAGTCTCTTTCTCTCGATTAGAGAAAGAATCAAAGTCTCTCAAAATGGCGTCGCAGCAAAGTGGGCCATAATAGCTACGAAGTCAAAATGGCGGGCTGTCCGATGATAGAGAGAGCAATGAGCTCCAATTTCTTCTCGTGCACCTGGGTTTTATAGACAACAGTTCAAGTCCTGTAGGGTCCCCATTGGAGGGTTCATAGGTTAGCTTCAAATTGACCAATCAAAAACGACAGTTCTCAAGCTTTTACTTAAGCATACATTATCCTTGGAGATGGGTACACAAGTTGCAACATTGTTTCCCAATTAGCTTACTTTCAGAGCCTCCATTGTCCGCACCTGCAAGTCGACCTTGAATTAAAGAGAAAATATGCCAGGCTGGCACTAACTTTAAGATAAGCATGTGTACAGCTTCAAGCAAAAATACACGTTTATTAGCACAGTGGAAAAATACGAGCATCTAAACCGTGAGACCGGGCAACTAGGCCAAAGCCTCCGCTAAAGTAATGCTAAGCTAAAACATTTCAAACAAGCAAATCGTAGCACACGTTTATGATTATGTCAGATTAGTGCAATTCTAATTCACCACGTTATATAAAGCATGCGTATAAATGATGGCAAACTACTCTGAGGGCACATTTTGTCCCCGTGCAATCTTTATTAGTTCGGTTAATATCACCCATGATTATTTCAGCACTACGTTTAAGCGTTAATAAATCAAAACCTTCATTTTCTGCTTCATCAATCCCTCCTCTGATGACTACTTGTCATCACACCAAACCACGCCCACAAATTTTATTCCATTAAAATTCTGTCAGTTCCCTTTTCCTTTTAGTTCCCCTAGTTTGCGCTTTGTATTCTTCTGCCATTCTTTTCATAATTTTCTCTTCTTTTCTTCTTTTAATTCTTTCCATAATCATTATTATTCCCCTTTTTATTCCCCAAATTCCAAATACACAAATTATCACTATTAATATTCCTTCTATTATTTTCAATAATATTCCATTCCAAATTCCCCCAATCCAATGTCCCACTGAAGCAAGTCCCTTTCCAACCTTCTCCCACACTCCTGGTTCTTTCAATTCCTTCAAATCTGCACTTTCCTTTGTTAGATTAGCAAGCATAGTTTTAATCTTCACACTATTATCAGGTATATAGGTACAACAGTGACGTGCACCAATCATTTTGCAAACGCCTCCATCTTTTGCTAAAAGAATGTCTAAAGCAAGCCTATTTTGAAGAGTCATAGCTCTTTCCGCTGCAAGTTCAGCATCTATCAGGATTATAGCACCTGAAAACTTTGTCAACATGTTATCCACTATAGTAGACAACTTTCTTATCTTGATGGAATTCAACACAACTCCCAATGAAGGAATCATGGCTCCAAATATATCACCTACCACAGCAGCTGCGGTCTCTCTTTTCTGGATACGATGAGATCCAGATGTCTTTTGAATCATCGATACGTCATCCAGTTGATAAACCTTTGGGAACACTATACCCAAATAACATCTCCCCCACCATCCCTTTGGAAGACGATAATAAGCGTTATGCCCACAAATGTAATATACACCTGGAATGACAGGGCCAAGTCCGTTCATCATGAATGTCCATTTGGCCTTAAAAATAAACGTATGTTTACATTCACTCGCTCCTACAAAAATATTGTCATAATAGGATTCACCTCGATATATACAAAATTTCCCTACATGCCAAGCATCTAAAGCTATTTTCCCTTGTGTTTTTATAGCAGCAAAATCATAGTTATCTACTGAAGTCCTCTTACTTAGCTCCTTTTCTAATTTCGCATTCATTTGTGCCCTTCTATCATCTGTGCGATCTAAAAAGCTTATTTCTACAGCAGAGACTGAGCAAGTAAGGTTCTCCCTATGAGCATGAGCCGTTTCAAAAGGTTGCATTGGCTCGAAAAATTCCCTCATTATTTTAGCATCCCAATCTTTAGCAATCTGGCTTAGCTGCGCTATTATAGGAACATAAGCAAAGGTAACATCATAATTCGAGTAAAAATACTGTATGTTAGTTTGACCATAAAACCTAGACATTACTATACTACATGTAATCCCATATGTAAGAGGCATGTGGTGATAAGTTACCCCTTCCTTTACTGATGTCGGTATCTGTGTACACACATAACAATCCTTCGCATCCATAGTCTCAACATACTCTGTTAGTAAGCGATAGAAAACGTTATACGAAAGCTCTTTCTTATCGTGCAAGAGCCTCTCATCCAATGCTAGTCTTTTCAATGGTGTTAGTTCAGTGGCAGTAACAGGAGCAATAGTAGAAGCCTCAATATTCTCACTTTCACCCTTTCCATGCATTCCAATCACAATTGCCATTATTATTATTATGCATGTAATTACCAAGCCTATACACACGTATTTACAATATCTCTTTCTATTATTTTGCGTAGCGTACCTAGTCATGATCTGTATAGAATCAGAGAGCTAGAAGCACTTATAAATGAAACTATTTAGCAATTCAGTTACAAAGCTGAACAAGCGCAATGTTCACACCGTCTTCTTCAAAAGGCCAGTCACTTATCGGTTAGCAGCATTTGTCTCAATTCGGCAATAACTCAGTCTTTATCAGTTTAGCAAATGTCTCATCCGGTTTAACAATGTCTCAGCTGGTTGTTTCCTTCACGTTATATTGTAGCAAGCAATATCATTTACTCTTTCAATCGACAGAGTCTATGAAACTTTTCTTTTCTATTGGTATCTCTTCTTCTTCTTCGTTCTCGATGCTTAGAGATACAAACTCGTCAGTCCAATCATCATTGACTGCATATGCCCATTCAGGACCGGAATATCTCCTGTTTGGTATCCTTTTCCTTTTCAATTTTGCTTCCCTTTTCGACTCTGCTTCGCTGGTACTTTCCTCTTTTGTCAAGTCTTTTTCCTCACTTGACGATTGTTCCACAACAGTCACTTCCTTTCTTTTCTCTTTCACTTTTGGCCTTCCTCCATCGCCCAAACTTTCTTTACCCTTTTCTTTTATTGGTGAGATACTCAGTCTTCTCTTTGCACCATGTCCATTTGATGGACCTGCGATCTTCTCTGTGGAAGCTTGAACCTTTTCGTTCTTTTCTCCCTTATCCCCTTCTTCCGGGGAATCGATCACGTTCTCCTTTTCTTTTTCTGTATCGTCTGCTTCTGGGAAAGCCCTCCTCTGATCAGGCTCTCCTGCCTCTTCACCCTTTTCGAGCCCTTCGTCACCGTTATTTTCTTCAGGCTCTTTATCACTTTCAGCTGCTTCAGGCTCCTTGTCACCTTCAGCTGCTTCAGGCTTTTTGCTACCCTCAGCTGCTTCAGGTTCTTTGTCACCTGCAGCTTCTTCGTCGCTGTCTGAACTTTCTCCTTGGTCTCCCCCAAGTGAGTTGGTGTCTTCGTCGTCGGAGAATATCTCTTTCTCTCCTGCTTCTGCCTGTTCGCTTTCAGTTCGCTTTTGTTCTGTCTCAGCACTCAGCACTGCTTTATCAGGCACTGGTAGTTTCAGCGCTTCAACTTCCTCATCTGTGGGACACAACACCTTCTTTGTGTGACTGGCGTGAATCCAGTTGGGAACCCCCGCACACTTCACAGCGGTAGTCGTCGTCAGGATCACTTGAAAAGGGCCTTTCCAACGGGGTTCCAGACACGACTTTCTCACGTGCTTCTTTACCACGACCCAGTCACCTGCTTTCAGTGCGTGTCCTGGACCTTGGATCGGTGGCAAGGTGGTCGCTTCCACCTGGTGAGAGAAAGAGCGAACCACGTCAGCCAGTCCTTTGCAGTAGTCTAACACCATATCATCTGTAATATTCAAAAGCATGTTTGCGGGAACTGCAGAAAGTCTCATAGCTCTGCCCATGAGAATTTCATGCGGAGACAATCCAGTCTTTCTATCAGGAGTGTTTCTCATTGACATTAGCACTAAGGGCAATGCGTCAGGCCATTTCAAATTTGTCGATGCACATATTTTCGCCATTCTCGATTTCAGCGTACCATTCATCTGCTCCACCAGTCCTGAGGCTTCAGGGCGATAGCTACAGTGCAGCTTTTGCTCAATGTTCAGCGCTTCGCAAAGTAACTTTATCACCTCGTTATTGAAGTGACTTCCCCTATCTGATTCTAAAGAGATCGGGAATCTGAAACGTGGTATCAACTCTCTCAACAATAGCTTGGCAACTGTAAGGCTGTCGTTTCTACGTGTGGGGTATGCCTCAATCCAGTGACTAAAAATGCACACAATCACCAGCACATATTTCAGACCCCCATGCACAGGCATCTCAATGAAGTCCATCTGCATTCGACTAAAAGGACCGCTTGCCCTACCAATGTGACTCGCGTTCACAACTGTTCCCTTTCCTGGGTTCATCTGCTGGCAAGTGACACATCGATGGCAAACTGCTTCTGCAGCTTGACGAAATCTGGGGTTAAACCAATCAGTTTTGAACAATCTTATCATGGCATCTCTCCCTAGGTGAGCCTGCCCATGATAGAACCGCGCAAGCTGTGATAAGAGACTATTTGGCAAAACATATTTTCCCTCATGTGAAACCCATAACTCGTCTTGTCTCTTTATACATTGTGATTTAATCCAGGAATCTCTTTCATCCTCCCTGACATTATTTTGTAATGCTTTTAGTTCATCTATTGTATCTACAACCTTCAAGGCAAATGCTTCAGCTGGTTCGAGTTCTGGCTCATTTATCGTATTCCAATCATCTCTCAGTAATATACAGTTCAAGGCACAAAATCTTGCGACTTGATCCGCATATGCATTTCCTAGAGACACATAGTCCTGTCCTTTCGTGTGAGCACTACACTTTACCACTGCAACTTCGGCTGGCACTTGAATGGCGTGTAACAATTCCCTTATCCTCTCCCCGTTCTTCACTGGGGATCCTGAAGAAGTCAGGAACCCTCTCTGTGACCATAGTTGTCCAAAGTCATGCACAATCCCAAACCCGTATTGACTATCAGTGTAAATGGTGACTTTCATCAATGCAGACAGTTGACATGCTCTGGTAAGGGCTACAAGTTCTGCTACTTGTGCAGAATAGACTCCTTGAAGCCATCCCGCTTCCAAGACCCCTGTTACAGTACATACAGCATATCCTGCTTTCAAAATCCCCATCCCATCTCTTAGACATGAACCATCAACAAAAAGAATTTGGTCATTTTCATCAAGCTTAGTATCCTTGATGTCCGGTCGAGGTTTTGTGCAAAATTCAGTCACCTGAAGGCAGTCATGCTCGACGTCTTCAGCGTTCTCAATTTCGGCATTTTCTCCAGGAAGCAAGGTTGCTGGATTCAACGTAGTGCACCTTTTCAGCTGCACATTCGGTGAGCCCAGAATTATCGTTTCATACCTTGTGAGTCTTGCTCCAGTCATGTGTTGTGTTCGGGAGCGGGTCAAAAGTATCTCAACTGAGTGAGGGACCATGACTGTTACTGGGTGTCCCATCACTATTCCTTCACTCTGAGTGAGGCTGATACCAACTGCTGCTACGGCACGCAAACACCCTGGGAGTGCTGCTGCAACCGGATCCAAAGTAGCTGAAAAATACGCTACTGGTCTGTTTACGCCACCATGGGCTTGGGTCAAGACAGACAAAGAACATGCATCACGTTCATGACAAAACAATGTGAAAGGCTTCGTATAATCAGGCATACCTAAAGCTGGAGCCCTGCACATGCATTCCTTCAGTTCAACAAAAGCATCCATCTCATCTCCTTTCAGCTCAATTTCATCCAAAGCATCCTTCTGGGTCAATTTCAGTAGGGGCTTTGCTAGAGACGAGAAGTTGGGAATCCACTGGCGACAATATCCCACCATTCCCAAAAACTTCCTCACCTCCTTCCTTGTCTTTGGTGGACTCATTTGGAGTATACTTGTAATTCTTTCCTTCATTATTCTCCGCGACCCTTTCTCTATTTGGTGACCCAAGTATTTCACTTTCTTCTGACAGAACTGTAATTTGGAAGGAGACACCTTATGTCCATTCCTTCCCAAATGGTTCAACAGAGCAATGGTATCGGCTGTGCAGCCACTTTCTGTCTTTGATGCAACCAGTAAGTCATCAATGTACTGTACTAGAATTGACTCGAATGGCAATTCTAATGTTTCCAAATCTTTCTTTAGAATCTGATTGAAGATTGACGGTGATTCAGAAAACCCTTGAGGAATTCGACACCAACTGTATACTCTGTCTAGGAATTTGAAACAAAAGAGGAATTGGCTGTCCTCATGAAGAGGCACAGAAAAGAATGCCTGTGACAAATCGATGACTGAAAACCATTCAGCATCGCAAGGAACTTGAAACATTATCACAGCTGGATTCGGTACGACAGGGCAGCACTTGACTATGATGTCATTTATTTTCCTCAAATCCTGCACGAGTCGGACCTTTCCACTCGGCTTTATTAGTCCCATTATTGGTGAATTACATGGGCTGCTTAACACTTCTTTCAGTACCCCCTGCTTTACAAATTCGTCAATGAGTTGAGCAACTTTCATGAGGGTATCTTGTGGCATGTGGTATTGTGGGGTCTGGGGAAAGATTGCATTGGGCTTTACAGTCACTTTCACTGGTTCCACTCCTTTCATCAATCCCACCTCTTTCCCTGTCATGTCCCACACTTCCTTTCCGACTGTTTCTCGTAATTCAGCTGGGATATCTTCTTCAGTTATCATCGGGAAAAGACAAATCAGAGGATACTCTTCATCTACCGTTTCCATCTCATCCCCCTCTACACTGTCCTCTTCTTCCCCATCACTGCTCGTCTGTATTGTTATCCCTTCGTTTGAACACATGATCGAACAACCCAATTTGCACAACAGGTCTCTCCCTAACAGTGCTATCGGGCTTGAGTCACATACCACAAACTGATGTACCCCTTGATAGTTACCGATGCTGACTGGAACCGGATCTGTAATTGGGTTCGTCAGGTGTCTGTTTGCTACTCCCACCACTTGAACTGTCCTCCCTGAGAGTGGCAAATTTGGTACTTCACTGCTCTTAACTGTTGAACGTGTGGCTCCCGTGTCAACCAAGAATGAGACACGATGACCCATTACTCTTCCCTCTACGTACGGACCCCTTTGATCAACTTCCAAGGATGCCGCAAGCACACAGTCTCCTTCTTCTCCTGAACTTTCACTCTCCCATACGTTGTTTATTCCACTCTCACTGTGTAATGAGAACTGTTGTACAGTGCCATTTGTACTCATTACCTGACCCGTTACCTGCGGAGGAACCATCACTTGCTGCTGACTCATTGGTGCCAAGGGTATTTGCATTTGCTGATTAGGTACCATAGGTAACTGCTGTTGCATCGGCTGCATCTGCGTCATCTGCATACGAGGCATCTGCATCTGCTGCGGCTGCATAGGTTGTAATCCCTGCAATTGATTTACGGTCTGAAAATTTGGGCTTGGACCTCTCATTTTCGGTCCCCTCATTGCCTGAAATGCATTGACATCATTGTTTTGCTGACCAACACCTACACCTGCACCTACACCTACACCTGCACCTACACCTGCACCTTCCTGCACCACCATCGGGCACTCGCGTTTCCAATGACCCACTATTCCGCTCACGTGACACGGCATCACCTTCTTCATTGCCTGTACACCCGTCACAACAGTGTTCAAATCCGGACCATTATTCACAAAACCTCCTCTGCCTCTGCCTCTGGCCTGTGGCTGAAACGCCATGTTTCCCTGCAACTGCAACTGCTGTTGCGGTATCTGCTGTTGGAACCCTTGCATCCCTTGCAAACCCTGCAAACCTTGCAAACTTGTCTGAGCTGCCTTAAGCTGCATCATCATCACCTTCTCTTTCAGCTTTTTCTGTTTTACCTCAATTTCGTCGCTACAGTATTTCGCATAAGTCAAGACTTCGTCAATCGGTTTAGACTGCCAACAAATCAAATGCGACTTTATCATTTGGCTTATTTCTGGTCTCAGCCCTTCCACAAATCTGAACACAAAATGGAGCATGTCCTTCGCCTCTATTGTTTCCGTGCCACTGTAATTCTTGAACGCCTTCAACAACCTCTCATAGTAACTATGAATCGATTCTTTAGTCTCTTGGGCAGTTCGATCAATCTTCTGCCAATCCACGTTCTTCGCGGGTACCTTCGTTTTCAAATGCTCAATCACCTTATAGTACAAGCTCATCACCAAAGGTGATGGTGCACCTGTCTCCCTGTCCCTCTCAGGTTCACTTGTCGGCCAACCTACAGCTCTTTTGCAATCCTCCCACAAATCTGCCGGAACCACAATCTCAAAGAGAGTATTCAGGTCTTCCCAGAGACATTTTGCAAGCTTCACAAACCTATCAGTCTGCTGATACCATTCAATCGGCTTCTCTCTTAGTTTGGGAAAATCGTCCGTAAAGGACTGAATGTCGCTTCTGTGCCATGGTACATGTACTAATTTTCCCCCTGCTGTCTCCCTCATTGGTAACATTGTTACTGTATCACTACTCTGCGGTCTTTTCTCATTGTGTTCTGTAGCACTGTCCCTCCTCTTTTCCTTCCTCTTTACCCACCTGCTTTCCCATTTGTCTAAGCACCTCCACACTTGTGCACTCTGCAGCAATTCTCTAAGGTGTGTCTTCATGCCTGCTGACCTCATGTGTTCAAAATCTGTGGTCCCAAAATCTAACCTGTAGCTTCTGCTTAAGTGTTTCGTCTTGTCTATGTCAACCCCGTTTCTGTCAGCTGCTTCCTGCAAACTCTTGTGTATCTTGTTCACTTCCTTCGTAATCCTGGGACATAGATACCTCAGCTCTTCTTCTGTGTAGGACTCTAACCTGTTCACACCCATAGTCCCTTCCACCAATTCTTGTGCTTCCATGTTCAACCTGACCCTATTCATATAGTCTTCTCCTTTCCCACTAGCTGAATTTTGTGTGGAATTCAGACTGTTGAACCACTGTGTCAACTGTTGCGCATTCACCCCCATCAGGGTAGCGTTCACATCGACTGCCATCGATGGCTGCGGCAGCTTTTCAGTGTTCGATGTGAGAGGTATTACCAGTGGGGGGCTTGACCTCACCAGTGTTGACTGAGCACATATGGGACTAAACTCCATCAAGGATCCAGACCCATTTGGCTGAGTCGCTATCGGAGTTATCCCTGGGGTGTTTTCTATGCACCTCCTTTCTGTCCCATTCTGCAGCATTGATCCCTGACTGCTCAGACCCAAGTTAGGCTGACTATACAGAGGTACCGCTGGACCTACAGTAATGGGTAAGGATATCGCGTCTGGGTTCTGTCCATTCCCCATGTTCTGTGGCATGTTCATTCCCACACCATGGGTCATCATTGCCGGCATGCCCATCTGGCTCCCCGTCATTTGAGCATGTGCGTTTCCTCCCTGCATCTGCTTTTGAGGCATCAAAAACTGAGTTGATTCAGCTTGTGCCATTGTTGGGTTGTAACCATTCTGTACTCCCCTTACTGTTGGATCTAGAATCATTCCTGCACCGTTATCACTACTATAGTACCCTGGTATCTGCGGCTGATAATTTTCTGCTGGTTTCAACACGGACACATCTGGATATATTCTCCTGACCTGCGGTATCTGCGGGGTGAACAGTAGACTCGGGTCCTTTGATCCCGATGACGCTCCTGAACTCTGGGTTTCACTGTTCTGTACCGGTGCCGGAGGGGCAGAACTGGTACTTGGACCTTGTCCATTCTCTGCATAAGGCGGTGGACGGTCGTTCAGCAATTGCATTATCAACTCCTCATCCTCTAACTCCTCTTCTCTTCTCAACTTTTCCTCGTCCTCTCTATCCTTGGAACACTTTCTGTCTGTCTTACAGGTGGCTTTCTTACCTGTCTCCTCTCCTTCCTTAGTAATTGCGGGGAACAATTTTATCCCCTGCAATACATCTGACCTCCACACCTTCTGTGCATTATCCCACCTAGCATCCGCCAGTGTCTTTTCTACCTTCCTCATTCTGGTCTCGAACTTCTTTTGCTGTTCCTGTCTGGCCATTAGTTCCCAAATTGCTAGAGCCTCAAACTGTGCTGGCCTTGGAGGCACCTTCATGTCATACATCGTGAATCTCAAATTCTCTAGAACCCTTATATTGAATGTCCCATGTATCGGGAACGCTACGCTCCCATGTTTCTCTGTCCACTTGTGCCATTGCCTTAGCCAAAGACACGGAGCTACCCCCTTTTCTTCCATTACAATGTAAGCTGGTGTACCCTCGGGCGGCGTCTCTTCTCCTACGCTCGCTTTAATGTAAGACTCCCCCTTCATCGCACTCCTGAATGCTTTAAAGAATTTCATTTTCTCGTCTTTTATTTCACAAAGTTTGTAATCAATATGTTACTTTAATTCCACAAAAATTTGTAATCAATAGGTGACTTTAATTCCCGGAATACTCTTCACCTGCCTTTCCCCTTCCAATCGAGTCCCACGGACTGCGTCCAATCCGTGCGCGACCCTTCTCTGCAACCAACCTATCCCAGCGCGGCTCTTAGTGACGTCACACTCACACACACTGCGGCTGACAAAGCCTCGCGGCTAGTCTTCCTTCACTCACCTCCTCTCGTAACAACTTTTTGCATATATTGCGAGCTACCAAAAAATAAAACAGATCTGTCGGTTTACTACAGGAAGGGTAACACAGTCGCTTCAGGACCTTAGGGACCTTTCACTAGCCTCGGGACTTTTCACTAGCCTCTGGCCGCTATTCCGTCTTTCTCAGTCCCCACATTCGCAAGCAAATCTGACCCGCAGACCTACTCTCAACTTGTCAATGATCTGTTCTAGTGCACTTAGAATCTTGTCAAAGCCCGAAGTCGAAGTTTCTTTCACTCCCTAACACACGTACCGACTCGTTGACCACGCCCGATCAACCTACTAAACCGCCCAGACCACAACATGGATCAACATACTCCGGAGTCTCTTGACCTCGCAGGGCCCGTCTCAACAACAACAACCACGTGGACCTTTTTATGCACGAAGCGCCACACGCACATGAAGTTCGACGACTTCCCTACTCTCACACTCGGAGCCGCACCTCCGCTAACTCTATGAAGTTCGACGACTTCTCTACTTCTACACTCGGAGTCACACCTCCGCTATCCTTAAAAAGAAAAATCCTCGCAACCTTTTCACACACCCTGCGGCAATAAGCTGTGCAAGCGCAAAACCCTAACTTCACTCATACCATCACTAGTACCGCCAGCGCTGATTCCACACCTCCGTTCTCTCCATCCGCAAGCTCCGAGATCCCGGGAAAGTCGCGGTGGACCTAGCCCATCATCATCTTGTCAATCCGTTCTACCCAAGAAAATCTAATTCAACTTTTCGAATGGGGTCTCAAAATGCGTAACCGTTAATTCGACACCATGTACTTTAATAGTACAGGGTCCCAAAAGACGAAACTGTCCTCTGCTACCATCTACTGATAGAGCGGTCCGTAGTAATAATTTACCTGCGTTTGGACGCTCTTTAGGCCGATGAATCTTTTGACTTAGTGGGAACTCTCTGTACTCTTAATCGATCGATTTCATCAAAATCAATAATCAATAAAGAACATAAGCAACCCCTTGAACGACATAACACTTTACAATTAATCCAGAATACATTTCGGCGAACCCTGACCTTTCAGTCAGGAATAACCACACCAGTTTATTGCAAAGTTAGTGAATTTATTTCCCTATATTAACAAAGCTAGCACAATATAAATGTGTCTCAACACCAAATGATAAACATATATGAACATTAATAGCTGTCCATAACGTCGAAACAAGTGCAATCTATGAAGCATTTGAATCACAAGGCATTCGATAATAGCAATGCAAATCACTAATACGATAATCTGTAATGAACTAATTGCGTACATTTAGTCAGCATAACAAGATCTCAAATTGCATCGTGCGACATATGGAATCCTCGTCTAACCTCAAATTAGCATCGGCATGTGGGACTTCATGCAAAAACGATTTAGCAACATTAATTTAGAAAAACTCTTAACTAGGGCTCTTACCAAAATCAGCAGTTGGTTACCTAAAAGAAACACAATGCAATTTTACAATTTCCTTTCATATTTACCAATTACGATCAGCATACAAGGAAGTCTTCGTCTCACAGGTACCGTTCTTCGGTCATCATGGGTACCGTTTCTTGACCAGCATGGGACGGGGCAAAGGGGCAGGGGTGGACGGGGCAATTGCCTCACGGCGGCAAGGTAAAACTACTACTTCATGCAAAGGGATCAAAGTTAAAGTTAAAGTCTCTAGGGCAAGAATCATTTAAAGTCTCTTTCTCTCGATTAGAGAAAGAATCAAAGTCTCTCAAAATGGCGTCGCAGCAAAGTGGGCCATAATAGCTACGAAGTCAAAATGGCGGGATGTCCGATGATAGAGAGAGCAATGAGCTCCAATTTCTTCTCGTGCACCTGGGTTTTATAGACAACAGTTCAAGTCCTGTAGGGTCCCCATTGGAGGGTTCATAGGTTAGCTTCAAATTGACCAATCAAAAACGACAGTTCTCAAGCTTTTACTTAAGCATACATTATCCTTGGAGATGGGTACGCAAGTTGCAACATTGTTTCCCAATTAGCTTACTTTCAGAGCCTCCATTGTCCGCACCTGCAAGTCGACCTTGAATTAAAGAGAAAATATGCCAGGCTGGCACTAACTTTAAGATAAGCATGTGAACAGTTTCTGTGGAAAAGTACAACTTCAAGCAAAAATACACGTTTATTAGCACAGTGGAAAAATACGAGCATCTAAACCGTGAGACCGGGCAACTAGGCCAAAGCCTCCGCTAAAGTAATGCTAAGCTAAAACATTTCAAACAAGCAAATCGTAGCATACGTTTATGATTATGTCAGATTAGTGCAATTCTAATTCACCACGTTATATAAAGCACGCGTATAAATGATGGCAAACTACTCTGAGGGCACATTTTGTCCCCGTACAATCTTTATTAGTTCGGTTAATATCACCCATGATTATTTCAGCACTACGTTTAAGCGTTCATAAATCAAAACCTTCATTTTCTGCTTCATCACCCTCTTCATTCTCTTCAATGTTTTTCCTCACAGCTTCGCACTGTTATTCAGCATTCCCTCACTCGGTCAGGAAGCTGAGCACTTTCTGCACTTGATACAAAACTTTGGAACTCTCCTCTCTTACACCTTCTTCTAATTGACACCTCTTTTGACTGCCGCAAAGCCCTTATGACTTGGCTTTTTGACTCTGACATGTAATATGCGCACTCTTGACCAGTTTAATTTCCACAATGCCAGTGTACCATTCTGGGCGATTGCCATCCTCTATAAATCCTACAGTAGAGCATAACATAGACCATATTGGTTTTAGTAGAAGTATATTATATAAAAAAAAAAACAGGCAAAGGCAATGTGACACCACACATTGCTTTAATGTTTTAAGGTTCCATGTATTTACCAAGTGCATGTTAACCACTTCTGGCACCTCTGCTCTGAATAATAGATACTTTTTGCTATCCCACTCATTTTATCAACCTCCGAAGGAGAAAAGGCTAAGTGGAGCCACTGTGATTCACTTTGATAAAAAGCAACCAAGGCGGCTGAGAGTGCTCATGCACAAGCATGGACAGCATCTCCTACAGGGCATCCTTCTCCGTCCAAACCAGCCAAACTGTGGAACCCATTACCCCAAAACATAAGATCCACGGATAAGTATCTTATCTTCAGAAGACTACTCAAGAGATAGCTCTTTCCTACATAACCACTGTATTCAAACACTAATGTACAGAATATCCCAGTGTATATAAACATTCATAATTTGATTATATCTATGTATCTAGATGTGTGTTTCTTTGTACAAATATGTATAATAATTGTTTTTTAAACATATAGATTCTCTTTAGGACTGCTTAATAACTTTATATTACCTATATATACATATTACATTGATATATTATTCTATGCTTAACATGCATTTAGGTCACTGCATAGTTTTCATATAAGTTATTTGAATAGATGTTTATGGGTCTCTGTTTTATTTATCTATCATATTATGTAAATAGTATAACTATTTTTTGTACAAGTGCTTCACTATTTAAATATATTGAGGAAAATATAAAATTAAAAAAATGTAATAATTATTAAAATTCACAAATAAATTAGCTTAAAGTACAGCAACAGTTGAAAGTCTGAGTTTATAAAATACTACTTTAAATCTTGATATATTCTCTTCCTTGTACATGTATACCCTCTCCATGTACTTATGTATATATATATTTATTATTTTACTCCTACTGTAGAAGAAAAAAACACCTATCTCTCCAAAGCACTACTCTGTTTCATCTTCTACCTCTCTCAATAAATCCTCTACCTCCACTCTCCATCTCCTCTCAAACCTCATTCTTCTACCATGATCTACAAAATAACCCTTTCTAGACTCTTCCCTCCTCTATCCCTCCTTTGACTCATCCCAAACCTCATTTTACTAGTATGATCTCCCTAATCCATTTTTGGAGACTCTTCTCTCCTCCCTCTCTCCTTTTACTCATCCCAGACCTCATCTTACTACTATGAACTCCCAAACAACACTTTCTGGACTCTTTCTTCCATTATCCTATTCAATTCAACTAACAGAAACCACTCATATTAACTAATATTTCTGTAAACTACTCCACCACTAATTCTTTTTGGGTTTTCATAAGAGCATGCTACTCACCGAAAAGCGCTTCAACGCCTGGTTAGGGGTAGTAAGCACTATATAAATACAATTACAATTAAAATCTTTGAAAGTCTTTGCCTAAAGTATAGTAAAACGATTCAAAGGTGAGCATCCAGGCATCCATACACATGAACACACACAGGAGATAAACATGGAATGTTTTTTTCATAATTCATCATTCTTTACCACTGCAAGATGTTTTCAAGTGTGTCATCCATCTTGAAGAAATAAAGTTATAACAAACTATATCACAGGAAAAAAGCACTGGCAAAGCCACTAGTGCAACCACTATGTCTGATTTCTTGTCTTTGTCAATGCTTGTTAGTTTGCTGATTTCATAGCTGGTTTTTATAGAACTTAATTGTAATTTCAGGGTCTTATATAAAACTTGGATACTGGTATGGAATCGTCCTCCTAAAGTAACATCCTTTTTTTAATTAAATCCTTTTTAAGTCAACATATCATGCACATCATTTAAAAACAAACATACACTTTCCTTTCATTCTCCTTTTCCAAAGTAACATGATGCAGAACTATCTCCTGCAAAGTAATTTTATTTTATGCTTCAGGCTGAAAAATCCCTTCTGAATCTCAAAACCCCTCATTACCGATGGGTGGAGTACGGAGATGGAAATGAGATGGAGAGAACATGCAAGCCAATGCCTTTACAGTTCCTAATAGTTTATCATCTTACCAAAACCCTCTCATCATCCTTCTGAATGCTAACTTAACAAACCATGTTTAAGATAGTTAGCTAGAGTTCACCAAGGCACCCCTGTTACCATAGACCTTTCCTTCCAGCATTAATCACTTTCTAATCAGTCGCCTGAGGAAGGACTTCTCCTCAAGGATTCACTTGATCCTTCTGATTAAACACTATTGCATACATGCTAACATTTCAGAACAGGAAAGTGGGAGACTTTGGAAAAAAATCTGGGGAATATATTTCTCCCGTTGACTTGTAATGAAGCAGAGATAATTTCAGCGGGGAGAAAGACAAAATAAAGCCATTTTTTGCTTAAAAAATTGCGAGTCATCTTGCTGAATCAAATCTATTGGCAAGTATGCCATTAGGTCACCTGACAGATCTTGAGGAACATTGCAGACACCATCAGTCCAATTTTTTCTCCTATGTCACTTTTTACAAATCCACAAACAGAAGTGAAGGCTTTTTGTTTAAAAACTGTGCCTCCCCGTTGAATTAAATATGCTCCATGTAGGCAGTTGCCACTCAGCTACAGAAGCACTTAGGCAAGAATAACCTACTTCAAGACTATTAATCAGGGAGCAGACCACACTGCAGTATTGAAAAAGTAATGTTCCTAGTAGTCAACAACATCACCTACCTCAACAACAAAAATTACCCTTGCCTCCTAGTCCTGCTCAACCTCTACGCAGCTTTCAACCCCATTCACAACCCAGTATTGAGCCACACCCTGAAAGCTTGCGTAAGTTTAACTGCCACAATACTACAATGGTTTACATCCTACCTCACCAACCGATAGCAATTTATTCAGATAGGATCTGCAAGATCCCAGACTTTCCCTGTTACCTGCGGGGTTCCACAGGGCTACATCCTATCACCCATCATTTTCATGTTTATAAAGATTCCGTCGGAGGTATCCTTGCAGCAATATCAAAATCCACCAGTAGACAGAAAACAACTAACTATATATCAGAATCTCCTCAACCAATAACACACAGAGGCTCTATCCTGCCTCAAACACAGCTAAACATCAGTGTTAACAAACTACCTGATGCTAAACCCCACAAAGACCAAGTTCCTCATCTTTTCCAATAACCCCAGAGATTGTCTTACTCAATCATGAATCTCCAACTAAACTATAACTGGTTACACACCCCAACTGACAGGAAAGGTCAAATGCCTCTGATTCACCCTTGTCTCAACCTTCTCACTCAAAGAACACATTGCTAAGAAGGCCAAAAAAGCCTGGTTCCAACTGTTTCTACTGACAAAAGTGAAAATTTTCACGCCCTAGTTCACTCCCTCCCAGATGAAGGTAACACCCAGCTCAACAGTATCCCAGAGACCACCCTCACTCACATTAAATGGGTCCTTCACACAGGAGCACAGCTTGTCAAGGGACTGAAGAAATCCAACCAAATCACACTTGCACTAAAGGATCTACACTGGCTCCCACTGTAAGCACAGATCATCTTCAAGATCATCTGCGTCACATACTAGGAACTGGACACTAAGACATCTTTCTCTCTAGCTCGCAAACTAACAGTATCTGCAGGTTAACACATGTAAGGGGCTCCTGCATCACTAGATTACAGAATAAACAATGCAGGAAAGAGTAAACAAGAAAACAAGCCTTCTTCTTCCAACATCAGAACAGTACTATGATACAAATCAGGAGGAAACAGAAAAGTCAGTTTCTCAAGGAAAGCCTCCTCAAAGGGCTGACTTTTTATATCTTTCCATTAGCTCTAACACTTCCCTGCTCCTTCCTCCATATATCCCAAGTGGGTTCTGTCCCCTGTGCAGCTCTCTATGTCTAGCCAGCTAGCTTCACACTTTAGAATTATCAAAACATACAGACATGCATACAAACATTCATTTGTAGCTCTGCAGATCAAAGTAATTTTTCTTCACAGGGTCACTGGGCAAGAGCACCATTTGGTCATGCCCTATTTGTTGCAGAGCAATATGATGTTGCTCCATGGTCAGCAGCACCCTATTACATTTCTAATGAGGGGCTCCAAAGGAAACATCCAGAATTACATTTCTTCAGTTGCCCCCTGCAGAGAAGTTCTTGTGCCACTTTCATTTCTCTTTTGGATCGCCATCCTCCCACTCAGACTGGACTCAATGTCCTTTCCCTTTTGCAGATGGCCACAGCTTTTCCGCCCCTTCTGTCAAGCTCAGGACACTGAACAGCAATTACTCAATTCTTTCTTACAAACTGCTTAACTTTTGAAGATGGCCTCCTCCCACCTTATCTCACAAGCAGTATTGGATCTCCAGAATTATTCGCTATAAACCTGAAACTCTTAAACAATTGCCCATTTCAAACAACAGGATACCAGCACCTCCTGTGCATCCTGAGAATAATTGTATTTGGGCACCTGCTTCACACTGTTCCCTCATCTTGGCCTTCCGTGCTCTGCCCCCTTTCACCTCCATGTATTCCCCTGTTGGGTCCAAGTTCAACCCCAGCAGTTATTGACATTCCATCTGGCTTCCTTATTGTCGTCTTATGATTTACATGGATGAACCTGTGGCTGCTGCAGTAACAGTACGATTTCTTAGTTTCAATTAGACTTGCTTAATTTTGATCATGTCTGGCTTTACGTAGCATGCAGAATTATTTTTTCCTTTTTTTACCTCTCAGTTTGACTGCTGATTTTTTAAGTATAGGTTTTTATTGGCATTTAAACAACATCAGGTTACATAATTGAAATTCAACAAAATGAAACAGCAATGGATCATGTGATGGTACAGCCACCCACATCATTTTAGCAATGATCCCTAAGTCCCCCACCCCAATAATCTTCCATCCTCCCATATTAGGACCGGGCTTCAATGATCATAGTATAGGGGAAGGAACAGTACAGCCTCACATACTTCTGCAACTGTGATATGTATGTCAATTCAATCGCCTCCTTCATTATTAGGTTTAGTCCCCTTCATCTCATGCAGGTCACGTGGACGCGCATCTGGAGGGTCCAACAAGTCAGTCAGCCTCGCTGCCCAGGCTCACAAGTCATCCAACAATTTGTCATCCCTGCGAGATCTGCGCATATGGCCCTCCTCAGCTGTTGCCCGTTCAGCCACATCCTTTTTCCAGTCTGCATGTTTGGGGGACTTAGAGGACTGTCAGTGTATGGCTATCCTTTGCTTTGCTAGTGTGAAACCCAGAATGGGGTACCGTCTACTCAACTTATTTTTTTAATAGGGACTCATCCCAACAGGCAGTGCCCTATATCTCGGGGGTATCCCAGCCCGTGGCCTCCTTCAAAGAGGCAAGTACCTCATCCCAATATTCTAGCAGACCAAGACTTTCCCAGATCATATGTATAAAGTTTGCCTGCCCTTGATCACATCTGGCCATGTTGTAGGTTGGTCTGGGTAGATGGCATGCAAGATGTTTGGGATCAAGTGACCTAGTGTTCAATTTTGAATTGTGTTAAGTTAAAGCAAGTATGTAGAGTTACAAATAGTCAGTCTATACTTACTTGAAGCAAAGATGGCACTGCATATGAAAGCCATTTTCTCTCACTTTTGACTATTCAATTCTACTACCTGCATAGAATTGACTACACTCCAGAGAAATTGTCAAAAATGAAACCAAGCAAATCTCCAAACTGCACCAGATGGCACTGCATATGAAAGCCATTTTCTCTCACCTTCGACTATTCAATTCGAATACCTACTTAGAATTTACTACACCCCAGAGGAATTTTCTAAAATGAAACCAAGGCTATCTCCAAACTGCACCAGATGGCAACAGAAGTAAGGAGAGGGGTACCTTGCTAAAAATGCATAACCAATATAAAACCATACTGGACTAAGATCCCACAGTATCTCACCATGGTTATGGGACAAATTATGGACTTAACACCAAAAGTGGCAAGTCCTTTGACTCAGGGGCCTGAAACATAGAAAGAAAAGGAAGAATGAAGGGCCCGCCCCCTACGCTCCAGGATTGGAAACAAGGTATGGATAAATGCCCCACAATGCAACATATGGTGTACAGCACAAGGGGGTGCCATTGGAAATTTGAGAAGATCTGATGGAAAGGTCTAGAAATGCCTTAACTATTACATGGATGATACTACAAGGTAGATACATTCTGTTTACACACACTTTACGGCAGCCATACCAACATGTTGAAGATTGACAATAGTATAGGCTCTACACTATACAAATCATAGGTCATTGTAATTCACTTTGTATTGTTTTGCTGCCCGTACTACTATTTTGTCTCTATAAAATAATTAAAGAAGTTCTGAAAAAATCTATACTTACTGACATATCCTGATCTGCCTGTGCTGTTTGTTCCCTATTGTCATCAGTTTCTTCTAGTTGGACAGGTGCCATGTACTCTAGTATGCACTTATTGTCAGGGACTCCACTATGCACTTTATTTAGGCATGCTATGTACTTTAGTTTGAGTGCATTAAAAGCATCTGATGCCTGCGGACCTGAATGTTACCTGATATGCTTGCTTGTTGTTTTTTGTTCATCTGCCCTGCCATCTAATTAAAGGCCCCCAGTTCCTATACCATTTTAGTTAAAAGCCTATGTTTTCTGCTGACCTCAAGGTTATCTGATAGGCTTGCCTGTTGTTTATTTGCTCAACTTCCCTGCCTTATAATTAAAGGCCTCCATTTCCTGCCTCAGTCTCCTGCCAGACACAGCCTTCTAATTAACAGGAAACACTTCATCATATTTGTGCAGCACAATATTTAAAATAGAATATCATGGTAGAATACTAGCTAGAAAACATATGATTTCCTGGTAGATATTGATTCATTGGAATACAAAGGGTTACAGAGGTGACATCACACAACCTTCCATACCTTCAATGATATCAGTTGAACCCAAGTCTCATCTTCAATTGTTCAATAACCTCCTATTGATGCTCGGTGTTTAGGGGAAGGTCACGGACTGGACATTTTAGGTAGTAAACAAATCTTCTGGAGTTTACTTTTCCCTTTTTTTATCCTGCCAATGCATTCAGGACCCCCTGAGACCAGTGGTAGCAAGGACAGTGACTGTGGTGCCAAACAGCCTCATAGGTTGTAGCTATTGCATGTCTACTCTAAATTGAGCTCCATGACTTCAATTATCCCATAGAAAGTTCTAGTAATGTGCTGTGGTGGACTGGGTGAAGTATAATCTTAATTATCTTTTCTCAGGCATGCAAGTGCTGACTACTGGAGTACAGGTGGAGTGCAAGCAGCCTGTGTGCTGTCTGAAAACATATTCCATGATCTGAAGTACACTGCCACTGGGGAGAGGACAGTTCCTTAGTAGAGGCAGCAAGAATAGCAGTACACTGCACATGCCTTGCATTGCTTTGCTCCTCTCTGCTGCTTTCCCTGTGCACTAGAGCAAATTGGTCACTTTGAAAGCTAAAGGACTGAGTCCCCCTTACTACATTAAGAACACGGAATCTCCCGTTCTTTAGTAGACTCCATACATAATAGTAGAGAAACCACAGTTTCACGAGATGCACAGTTTGGCCTCTAACTGGGGAACAGACTGGTCCTGGATTTTTGCATAGATGTCAATTAGTGGTAGGCAGCAGCTACTAACCTGCACATGCTCTTTGGTAGCACTTGCACTGCCCTTAAAACCTATGGTCTCAGGATTCATGAAGAGAGACGTTGGAATAGAAAGTAATCAGGGTCCTATGAATCCTCTATATTTTCTGTAGTATACATTTCTTGAGCATCCTCTCACTCTCCAGTAGTAGTTAGAAGGCTTTTGCAGATCTAAGGGTAAAGCAATGGTCCAGTCTGTGATTTCATCAGGGGCCATAGGGTGACGGATTGCCTTTTGTAACAGGTTGGCCACGGACCAACAGTAGAGCAGGATTGTGGCTTTGTGGCCCATGCTAAAATGGTATGCATAATTATGGATACTGCTAATATCTCCAAAACAACACAGATAGGTAGAAAACATTGGGATACATCACTAAGGTAAAACGCAAACATATATGGAAAAAGTTCTGACACCTGCTAGTTTGGCTTTCTGATATTTCCAGGCTTTAAATGTACAGACATTGAATTAAATACCCAACACCATAATACACAAGGCAAGCCACACTCCCTGTAGCCTACTGATTTGTCAATAAACATGTAAGGGTTAAATCTGAAGTCTTGTGCTGAGGGAGTTAGGTGTACTGTGCGTGAATGTTACCTTTCACTCAGGGTTGTACTCAGAATTAATATCAGTCACTCTTCTAAAAATATATGCGAAAGAGCAGTGGATTATATGAGCTGCTATGAAGTGGCACGGATGTTTTATTTAATGATCTTTGCCTCCTGCAAAGGAGCCAGGATTTGTTTGATCTGTAGTCATTGTAAGAAAATGATGTGTTGCTCACTTAAGGCATCTTTCAAGGGGATGGGCTGAGGATCTAAATGAACCCTGGAAACAAGCCAATGCTCCATTTAGGAAGCTTGTCCCTATTTCGCCATAAATAACACTTCTTTGCCCTTTTTGCTTCTTTCGTTTTAATCCATCTTACCTTACAGCAACCATCACTACCTTTTCTAACTTATCTGTTCATCTTTCTCACAATCCAATCATGATCTGTCCTCCTCTCCATCCAATAGCCATCCTTCTCTCCACCTTCCATTTCTGCATCCATCCATCCTCTCCTCATCCCTCTCATCATCTCTCCTGTGAGAACTGACAAGACCTGTGAAGCTGTTGCATCCTCACTGTTTTCATTCTTTTGTCCTAGAGGTTCCCCTGTATTTTTCATTTTTGGACATGATGAGGTGAGCTCCAGGGTATAGCTTGGTCAGTAAGACTGGGGTGGGGTGTGAGCCTCAGATTTCCCGACTATCACGCTGTCGTATAATGTTAAATATATATTATATGACAGGCAGGGCACAATGAGAGGGGCTTAAGAGGCATTGGAAAGGGAGAGGTATGCAAACTGGTAGGAGTACTAAATGATAGAAACACAATGGGGGTCATTACAACATTGGCGGTAAAAGGCGCTTACCGCCGTGCAGAAGACTGCCAATACACCGCCGCGGCATTCTGCTACAGCTATTATGACCCACAGCACGGAATCCGCCGAAATTGAGACACCCACACAAGTCCGCCATAACAAAGGTCAGTGATAAACTGGCGAAAACAAAACCTCCACCGTCACACCAACAGAAACACGCCCATGCTATCATGACCCACGAATCCACGAGGCGGTCTTTCAACCGCGGTATTCCATTGGCGGTACACACCGCCGCGCTCAAAATACACACACATCTCCAAAACACTGCCACATTGGACAATTGAAAATACACACACCTGATACACATACAAACAACACTCCCACACACCCAACACAATACAAAACACACACCCACATCACCCACAAACCCCTATGACCAAAAACTAAAGACGAAGGCGACAGACAGAGACTACAGCAATAGACAACCCCACCACACAGAGGCACACAACACCATCACCCATACAACATCCACGCTCAAAACACCCCACACCACCACACATCACCACACTCATCAACACATACACCACCCCACACATCACCTACACCACCCCATGTCACGCCAAAGACACCCCAGGTTTTCCGAGGAGGAGCTCAGGGTCATGGTGGAGGAAATCTTATGGGTAGAGCCACAGCTATTTGGAGCACAGGTGCAGCACACCTCAATTGCAAGGAAGATGGAGCTATGGCGAAGAATAGTCGACAGGGTCAACGCTGTGGGACAGCATCCAAGAACTAGGGAGGACATCAGGAAGAGGTGGAACGACCTACGGGGGAAGGTGCGTTCAGTGGTCTCCTGGCACAACATTGCGACTCAGCGGACTGGCGGCAGACCCCCACCTCCTCCCCCACAACTAACAACATGGGAGGAGCAGGTCTTGACCATCATGCATCCAGAGGGCCTCGGAGGAGTCGGTGGAGGAATGGACACTGGCAAGTCAAATCTTAACTATCATATCCCCCACCCAACCTGCATGCTATCACACACCCCCACCCTCACCCCCTCCCCTATCACTCCAACTCCTCACTAATGTACTAATAACACAAACCACACATCCCAACACCAAGCCCTGCATGACACAACTAAGCATGGACACCCATCATTAAAGCATGCTCACTGCACATACCCATAACAACCCCCCAACCATCATCACACAAGCCCCCACACAGGAATGCTTGCACTGGGGTACACGCACACCCACCCATTGCACACCATGACACACACACATGCAATAATCATGCTCTTATACCCCTGCAGGACCACTACGTAATGTCACCACACAGGAGGGTCCAGACATCTCCACTCCACCCACAGAAGAGGCCCACAGTGACGACAGCAGCTCTGGCCAACTGGATCTAGATGACCAGCCCGGACCATCCTGGGCCTCGGGACAGTCGGTTCCCCTTGCACAGGCACAGCCCAACACTGACCTTCCACCCTCTGGTAACATCAGCACAGCACCCACCCAGCGGGCCCATACCTCCGTACCCAGGACACGTCAATCAGCTGTGTGTCCACCACTACAGGGAACCCAGGATAACCCACCACCCCAACAACAACAGGGACCTGGGGGCAGTGGTAGTGGGCACACGGTCCAGGGGACGGAGGCACAGGAACACAGGGGAACTGGGAGGGCTGCTGTGCGACAGGGGGCAGACAGGCCAAGGGAACCCACCCTCCACGAAGCCCTCTCCTCCATCATGGGAGCATACCACCACTCCCAGGAGACGATGGCTACGGTCCTGGCCAAGTTTCAGGAGACCCAGCGCCTGCAGGATGAACAGTATTTGGGGTTCAGGGAGGAGCTCAGAACCATCAGCTCCGCCCTGGGCACCATCGTAGGGGTGCTGAAGGACATACAAAAGACCATGAGGGACACCGTGGCACTCCAAGGGGCCCCTGACACTAGCACGGACAATGAACTGCCCACCAGCTCCGCCGGCGCTAGTGGACAGGACGCCCCACCACAGGACCACCACACCAGCACCCCACCCCCTGCAGACGGAAAACCATCCTGCAAGCGGTCCCTGAGATCCAGGAACAGGACAGAGCAAGATGGCAAGACCCCCGCCAGGAAATGAGACCACCCTGATTGTCCTCCCACTGTCTCACTTTGTTACCCTGTCCAGATTGGAACTGCCCCAGCTCCACTTCCTATGCCCATATGGGCAGTGCACCTGTGAGACTAATAGACTGGACTCTGCCATGGACATTCCTCCACCATCACCTATTACCATTTTGCCACCCCCTCCAATAATTAGCACTTCAATAAACACCCTTGAACCACAAAACAATCTGGAGTCAGTCTGTGATTTTGAAAATGTGTATTAGCAATGACAGTGACAAAATGCGTTTTCAAATGTAATGCCAACATACCTATGTCACACATCACAAGTCCATGAAAGATGCAAGCAGATGACACACATTGGTAACCACACCTGTGAAACCATAATGGAAATGTACAACTCAGTTACCAAATACTGCTTCAAATTGACAGACAGGATAGAGGTAGAAGTGTGAAAGTGAATGCAATAGTAAAAAAGATGTTCTCACCTGTGTGTCACTGGAAATATTGCTGTATGACTGACTCCCTGCTGTCTATGTCTTCTTCCTCAGCTTCCTCCTCATCACTGTCCACAGGCTCCACAGCTGCCACAACACCGTCATCTGGACCATCCTCCTGCAGAAAGGCACCTGCCGTCGCAAAGCAAGATTGTGAAGCATCGAGCAGGCGATGATGATCTGGCACACCTTCCTTGGTGAGTAGAATAGGGAACCACCTGTCATATGGAGGCACCTGAACCTGGCCTTCAGGAGGCCGAAGGTGCGTTCGATCACCCTCCTAGTCCGCCCATGGGCCTCATTGTAGCGTTCCTCTGCCCTGGTCCTGGGATTCCTCACTGGGGTCAATAGCCAGGACAGGTTGGGGTAACCAGAGTCCCCTAATAGCCACACACAGTGCCTCTGGAGTTGACCCATCACATACGGGATGCTGCTATTCCGCAGGATGTAGGTGTCATGCACAGAGCCAGGGAACATAGCATTTACCTGGGAGATGTACTGGTCTGCCAAACATACCATCTGTACATTCATCGAATGATAACTCTTCCGGTTCCTGTACAACTGTTCACTCCTGCGTGGGGGGACCAGAGCTACATGGGTGCCATCAATAGCACCTATGATGTTGGGGATATGTCCCAGGGCATAGAAGTCACCTTTAACTGTAGCCAAATCCTCCACCTGAGGGAAAACGATGGAGCTCCTTACGTGTTTCAGCAGGGCAGACAACAGTCTGGACAACACGTTGGAAAACATAGGCTGGGACATCCCTGATGCCATGGACACAGTTGTTTGAAATGATCCACTTGCAAGGAAATGGAGCACTGATAGCACCTGCACTTCAGGGGGTATTCCTGTGGGATGGCGGATTGGTGAGATCAGGTCTGGCTCCAACTGGGTACACAGTTCCTGGATTGTGGCATGGTCAAACCTGTAGGTGATGATCAAATGTCGCTCCTCCATTGTTAACAGGTCCACCAGCGGTCGGTACACCTGAGGATTCTGCCATCTCCTGATATGTCCCAGCTGACGGTGCCTAAGAAGGACAACAGCGACCACAGAGTCAACAAATTCTCAGGTATGTACCCACAGCTACACAGAACACGACACCAAATACAAAACTCTTCCTGTATGTGTGTTGAGTGTAGCCCTAGGTATGTGTGACGCAGTAGTAAATGAAGCCATGTGGGCCCCTGAAATGGCAGCTGCCTGACCTCTAAAGTGGGACATTGGGATGTGAGGTATCTGCGCTGGCATTGTACACCGTCGCGGTAGGCGGTCGTAGACCACGGCGCAATGCTGCATTGGTTAACATTGGACCCTATGGGTCCCAGGAGCCAATGATGAAGTGCGCCGGCGGTCATGATACGCACCGCCGCGGACGTCACCGCCGCGGACGTCACCGCCATTTTCTATCTGTTCAATCACTCAATACCTGATCTTCGACAGGAGAGGACCTACACTGCAAGTGCTGCTGTGACCTCGGTCTGGAAGAGACATTGGCTGCTGCGTCTGGGGAAAGGGCCCCTGCCTTCACTGCTCAGAAGTTGGAGAAGCTAGTTGACGGGGTCCTCCCCCAGTACACGCTACTCTGCGGTCCTCCAGACCAACAGGTAAGTACACAGGGAGCACATTGTATGGGCTATGCTGGGTGGAGAGGGCTGGATGTCAGTAGGAAGGGGGCAGAGTTCTGTGACCATGAATGACTGTGAATGCATGTGCCACATGGCAAGGGCAGGGATGGGGGCCACTCACTTCGACGGTGCAGTTGGTAATGACTTCTCTTCTTCCTCTGTACATGTCATGTAGGTCAGCGCCCACCAGAAGAAGAACATTTGGCGTGCCATTGCCAAGGACGTACGGACCCTGGGGGGTCCACCAGAGACGGGGCACCCACTGCCGTAAGAGATGGGAGGACATTCGCCGCTGGAGCAAGAAGACTACGGAGGCTCAGCTGGGGATGGCCTCCCAACGTGGGAGGGGTGCCCGTCGCACCATGACCCCCCTGATGTTCCGGATCCTGGCGGTGGCCTACCCGGAGTTGGATGGGCGCTTGAGGGCATCACAGCAGACACAGGGGGGTGAGTACACTCTCATTCTGCGGACTTTGCGCGCAGTGGAGGGGTGTGGGTGGGGGAGGAGGGATGTGGGTTTCCCTAGGCCAGGGCGAGTTACGTAGGCTAGGCCCCTTCGTAAGGCATGGCCCTTTGGCCCTCCACCCCACCTCTGTAGAGTGCCAAGTACAGGTATACATGACCCTGTGTCATCTATGTGGACAGATGACACTCATAGCCATGTAGGCCATATCCCAGGAATTGCATCTGTGGAGGCCAAGAGCCCGGCGTAGTGCAGGGGGCTGCTGTGTCTGTATTGTCCGCTAATGGTAGAAGTAAGCCATGCACTCAACCTGTCTTTCTTCTGTCGTCCCCCCCCCCCTTTTTGTGCTCTCCCTGTTCTTTTGTGCATCAGCATCATCAGGCGGAGGTACAGTGGCACCGGAGCACGAGGGAGCTGCATCCCACATGGCCATGGAGGGCCACACCACAGACTCTGAATACACCAGTGGGACGGAGGACGAGGGGAGCTTCACGTCGGTCACCGAATCAGCAAACAGTGACACGGACTCGTCCGCCGATGGGAGCTCCCTTGTGGTGGCGGCACCATCTGTGCCCCCCACTTCTACAGGTACAGCCGCCACCCCCCCCTACCAGCACTGCTCTCCCAGCAGCCCCTCAACCTTCGCTCCGTGCCCGCTCACCCAGGAGGGTGGGCATCACCTTCGCTCCAGGCACCTCAGCCCCTGCCCCAGTCACCCCTGCTGCCCTCAGTGAGGTGGCCATTAACCTCCTCAGGTCACTCACTGTTGGGCAGTCTACCATTGTGAATGCCATCCAGGGTATAGTAAGGGAGTTGCAACACACTAATGCATTCCTGGAGGGCATTCATTCTGGTCAGGGTGCCCATCATCGAACCCTGCAATCGCTGGCCTCAGCACTGATGGCAGCCATTGTCCCTGTGTCTAGCCTCCCCCCTCCAACTTCCTCCACCCAGACCCAATCCCCTGTACCCCAGCCTATCCCAACCACACCATCAGAAAAGCATGCACACACCTCAACACACAAAAGTAACTCAGGCAAACATAGGCACCACACATCCCACAGGCACTCACACAAGCATCACCCACATACAGACACAACAACATCCACTGCCTCCACTGTGTCCCCCTCCTCGTCTTCTGCCTCCTCCCTCCCAGTGTCGTCTACACTCTCACCTGCATGCACTACATCTACAGGCACTAGGACTCGCATCAGAACACAAAGCACCACACCCCGCTCACCTGCACTCACCACCCCCACTACCATTTACACTTCCCCTGTGTCCACTCCCAGTGTGTCTGTGACACCCGCTCCCAAAGTACACAAATGCGGGCACCCACACACCCAACATCCATCCACCTCACGACAGCCTCCAGTACCTGCACCTGCACCCAAATCATCTAAAGTTACACCTCCTACAACCACCTCCTCTTCCTCCACTCCCAGACCCCCTCCAGCTAACCATCCCAGTGTTCGTCAGAAACTCTTCCTGAGCAACGTTGACTTCTTTCCCACCACCCCCACCCCTCCAATTCATAGGTCCCGTAGTAGCACCTCAGCCAAAAAAAGTCCGGTACCAGTGGTGTGTGTTAAAGGTGTGTGGAGTGCACCGGCCACCAGGGCAGCCAGTGTGACATGGAGCCAAAGTACTGCCAGTCCACCCCCTGTAAAGCACCTTAAGTTGGAAAGCGGCCGACGGGAGAGGGTGAAGACTCCTGCTGGCAAAACAGCTCACAAGGGTCCCGGGGGGAGTGCCGAGTCAGCTGTGACTCCTCCCAAGGTGGTGAAGGGGCAGAAGAAGTCTCCAAAGTCTGGTAAGAGCAGCACGGCGGAGAAGGCCACCATCCTCCCCTCCGGCCGGGATGCCACCGCCAGCACTGTCGTCACTGGTCCGGAGACCACCGCCAGAGTCAGTGCCCTGGAGGGCAGCAGTATCGTCACTGGTCCGAAGACCACCGCCAGAGTCAGTGCCCTGGAGGGCACCAGTTTCGTCACTGGTCCGGAGACCACCGCCAGAGTGAGTGCCCTGGAGGGCACCAGTATCGTCACTGGTCCGGAGACCACCGCCAGAGTCAGTGCCCTGGAGGGCAGCACTATCGTCACTGGTCCGGAGACCACCGCCAGCGTCAGTGCCCTGGAGGGCAGCAGTATCGTCACTGGTCCGGAGACCACCGCCAGAGTCAGTGCCCTGGAGGGCACCAGTTTCGTCACTGGTCCGGAGACCACCGCCAGAGTGAGTGCCCTGGAGGGCACCAGTATTGTCACTGGTCCGGAGACCACCGCCAGAGTCAGTGCCCTGGAGGGCAGCAGTATCGTCACTGGTCCGAAGACCACCGCCAGAGTCAGTGCCCTGTAGGGCACCAGTTTCGTCACTGGTCCGGAGACCACCGCCAGAGTGAGTGCCCTGGAGGGCACCAGTATCGTCACTGGTCCGGAGACCACTGCCAGAGTCAGTGCCCTGGAGGGCAGCACTATCGTCACTGGTCCGGAGACCACCGCCAGCGTCAGTGACCTGGAGGGCCTGGCAGCCACAGCCCCGCTGGGCACTGAGGGACCGTCATGCCACACACCGCTGCACAGGTCAGAGACAGCAAAGGCAAGCACCGCTGAACAGGGCAAAGACAGCAAGGCAAGCACCGCTGAACAGGGCAAAGACCACCATGATGAAGACCGCTGAACAGGGCAAAGCACCGCTGAACAGGGCAAAGACAGCAAAGACAAGCACCACTGAACAGGGCAAAGACAGCAAAGGCAAGCATCTCTGAACAGGGCAAAGACCGCCATGGTGAAGAACCGCTGAACAGGGCAAAGACCGCCATGGTGAAGACCGCTGAACAGGGCAAAGCACCGCTGAACAGGGCAAAGACAGCAAAGGCAAAGCACCGCTGAACAGGGCAAAGACCACCATGGTGAAGACCGCTGAACAGGGAAAAGCACCGCTGAACAGGGCAAAGACAGCAAAGGCAAAGCACTGCTGAACAGGGCAAAGACTGCCATGGTGAAGACCGCTGAACAGGGCAAAGCACCGCTGAACAGGGCAAAGACAGCAAAGGCAAAGCACCGCTTAACAGGACAAAGACCGCCATGGTGAAGACCGCTGAACAGGGCAAAGACCGCCAAATCAAGCATCGTTAGCCCATGTGCAGCTGGGACAGTGACGGAACTGGGACCGTCACGGGGATTGTGATGCACTCTGGGCACCATTCCCCCTCCAGAACCAGTGGAGACCTACATCCACTTGAGAGACTGTGGCTTTGCACTCCCCAGGATGGTACAGTGGGCAAACGATCCACTGTAGAGACTTGAGAGACTGTGGCTTTGCACTCCCCAGGATGGTACAGTGGGCAAACCACCCACTGTAGAGACATGAGAGACTGTGGCTTTGCACTCCCCAGGATAAAGCAGTGGGCAAACCACCCACTGTAGAGACTTGAGAGACTGTGGCTTTGCACTCCCCCGGATGGTACAGTGGGCAAACCACCCATTGTAGAGACTTGAGAGACTGTGACTTTGCACTCCCCCGGATGGTACAGTGGGCAAACCACCCACTGCAGAGACTTGAGAGACTGTGACTTTGCACTTCCCCGGATGGTACAGTGGGCAAACCACACACTGTAGAGACTTGAGAGACTGTGACTTTGCACTCCCCAGGATGGTACAGTGGGCAAACCACCCACTGGAGAGACTTGGGAGACTGTGGCTTTGCACTCCCCAGGATGGTACAGTGGGCAAACCACCCACTGGAGAGACTTGAGAGACTGTGGCTTTGCACTCCCCAGGATAAAGCAGTGGGCAAACCACCCACTGTAGAGACTTGAGAGACTGTGGCTTTGCACTCCCCAGGATAAAGCAGTGGGCAAACCACCCACTGTAGAGACTTGAGAGACTGTGACTTTGCACTCCCCAGGATGGTACAGTGGGAAAACCACCCACTGGAGAGACTTGGGAGACTGTGGCTTTGCACTCCCCAGGATGGTACAGTGGGCAAATCACCCACTGGAGAGACTTGAGACACTGTGGCTTTGCACTCCACAGGATAAAGCAGTGGGCAATCCACCCACTGGAGAGACTTGTGAGACTGTGGCTTTGCACTCCCCAGGATGGTACAGTGGGCAAACCACCCACTGGAGAGACTTGAGAGACTGTGGCTTTGCACTCCCCAGGATAAAGCAGTGGGCAAACCACCCACTGTAGAGACTTGAGAGACTGTGGCTTTGCACTCCCCAGGATACATCAATGGGCATGGAGCCCCGTCGTGGATCTGGCGTGGTGCTGTAATCCGGCTGAGGTGCCCCCCCCTTCCCTTCCCCCTGAGGTGCCTGATGTATTTCTATCTGATGCCCCTGCAGTGTTCTCTCCGTTTGTGGATAGGTATCTAGTGTGGGCCTCGCCCATGCATTTTTGGCCCAGTGGTCCAAGGACATTGATATGTGCATACCTGCAGTACTAATCGTGATGTATGATTTTCGAATGTTTATATATATCTGTATATATTTGGTTACTGTATTTTGATACATTACAATGTTTGAACTGATTTCCTTTTGTCTTTGCATTATTCCGGGGGGGTTGTGGGTTGTTACTGTGCTGTTTGGAAATGTATTGGTGTGTGTGTTGTAGTGGGTGAGGGTCGGGTTGGGGGTGGGGGTGTTGCATGTGTGTCCCCCTGACTTTTGCCTCCCCCCTCCCCTATGTCGTAGGTGCAGTACTCACCGTTGTCTTCGGCGCCTATGTTGCTGGTGTTCGTAGAGGAGCAGGAAGACAAGCACAGGGAGTATTTGTAGTTCGGGCTCCATGGTGGCCTCCTTCCTCGTGGAGTGTGTTGAGGTGAGCGTTTTCCCATTGCAAAAGCTGTTTCCGCCGTGTTTTTATCCACGGTGAATCCGCCCCGGAAAAGGTGGCGGATTGGCGGGTTGTGATATGGTGGGCGGTACATTGTCTTCCGCCTGTCAGTTGGAGTGTTAAAGTGGCTGTCTATGTTGGCGGTTTCCGCCACGGTCACAATTCCCTTTTTTTGTCCGCCGGCCTGTTTGCGGTATTACCGCAGCTTTAACACCGTCCGCCAGGGTTGTAATGACCCCCAATATTCTGTAAAATAATTAACATTTTTCAAAGCAGAGATGAAAGAGAATGTTGTGTTTTTGTGATGAGTTCTGCTTCGTTGAGGAGTTAACAGAGTTATTGGCACTCCATGCTCTGCTTAGCATGCAGAGTTCGGTCAAAAACTCCTCTAGCCCCGGAACCAGTGCAAAGCTCACCACATGCACACTGCAGCCCAATTATGGGCCGCACAGTAGAAGTGCAGACAGTCTGCGTTTGTGCTGTGTGGCCCATAAATGGGCTGCAGTGTGCACTCGCCCCAAAGACATCGGTGATGAAGGTGCGCCGCCATGGAGCTGCTGCAAGTTGCTGCTGAGGGGATGCACCGCCTCCAGAGCTTGTTGCAGGCCTCCCTCCTTTCACTATATTCAATAGCCCAGGAGCTGGGGGCAGAGGGAGACAAGAGAGCCAGGCCACTGGCAAAAGGGACCCTGGAGGGACCCACGTAAGACCCTCATTTAGCTTTCAATTCTATGTGCACACTGGGGCTGGCACTGGGCACTGACAGGATTTGCATAGGAGGGAGGGTCTGTGCTTCGAAAAAAGGAAACTTGCAGTCAGAGCTCCATGTGAAAAGGACCTGCCTCCCCAGAGTCCCTGGGAAAGTAAGTGGTATAATGGTGTTCTGGGGTACAGTGTTGAGGCCAGCAGGGAGAGCTGGAGACCGGGGGGATCCCTGGCACCACTGCACCTGCTGCTCCAATGGAAGCAGCGCCCCTAGGAATTGACACGTGCACTTCCTCGTCACCTGCCTAAATGATGCCAACATATCAACTGCGTGCCCCATCCTTAGTTTGGCGTTTACAGTGACACCGTGACTTTGTAACAACCTTCTCGTGGGCTGGTGTTTTGTAAATAAATCTCTGCTTCTGGTATTTAACTCGCTACATTTCAGACACATACCTAGGATTCAGGTTCCAACTCGAGGCTGGATTTATGGCACAGCTGGGAGAGAAGTGAAGAAAATGGGTGGATGGATGGAAGTAGAGAAAGAAAGAGGGAATGAAAGCAAGATGGAAAAAAGTCAGAAAGAAAGATGACCACAGAAGGACAAAAGAGTTTTAAAATAGTTTAAAAAGAATGAGGAAAGATAGGAAATACATTTAAGAATTTTAGAATTCCCTTAAGGGGCACAGTCTTCTAAACAACTGGCGAATTCCCTTGCCTCAGAGCTGTTTGGGACATGGTTTAAAGTGGGGGGTATTTTCTTTTCCTGACTACTCCCTTGCACTCATTTGGAATAGAATCTCTGTTCAATGAAGAGGCATGGTGGGGTAACTCCAGTGTTTATAATCAATATTATCTCATATCTACACATATTGTGGAGAGTTTGTGTTTTCTATGTTTCGACAACTTGTGTTTTGATTTTATGTATTTGAAATGGTGGAGATAGTCCCATTTACAGGCCTCTGATTGTCATTTGCTTGTTGGAGTCTGTGAGTGATGGTGTTGCAGTTGCTAGGCAACTTTAACAGCGATGAGCGCGTTTAATGCCCACATCGGGTGCAATCGGTGCAGATAATATTATATTTTGCTTAGATTAAAGTTTCAGGGTCGTTTTTTTTTATTAAAAACATTAATTTAACAGTTTTTTAATCCCCGTTTCCGGGTCCCAATGCTGCATTCTGCAGGCGATCACACCATCTCGTGATACACCCCCAAACTACACGATGTTTCTTTAGCCATTCAAAAATTAAATCACAACTTTCGTGCGCTTCAAATATCCATCGTTGTCCACCAACCCCAACTTCTGTTTTCAAGTTTTAGTACCCTGAACGGTATAAATGGGATAATCCTGTTTAGCTTAAATCAGATTAAAGAGATATCCAAACAGTGGCACAGAAAGCCCTGAACACTGCCACTCACTGTCGTTCCGCCAGCAACTAGCTGGTGACCGCTGCCAGCGGTAATCTGCTCACAGCTCCTCCTGGAGTCAAGTTCGAAAATGGCTGAACATTGTGCAGATAACTACTTTAGCCCTTTTTCAGGGATCTAAACGTCCCACACGTACGAACCCACAAACCATCCAAGTATTGATGCAGAGAAGGACCTTGTTATGTTGTGAGGTGGCCAAGGTAGGAGTGAACGACGGTGATACCTTGTTTAATGTGCTTCACCCACTAACAGAAATAGACTCAAACTGACCCACGAGGTAAACTTGATCATATGAGCGCAACAATATTTTATGTGGGTAAGTGACTGACTCCAAGGAGGCTGCTAGTTTATAGCAAACTATTTTTTTTATTGCTGCCATAATAGTGTTCAGATGTAAGCAAACCATTTGAGTGACTGAAAGCGGGGAAGATTGAAGTATAGCTTTGAGGACCATGTTCAGATTCTGTTTTATAGTAATATCTTGTTTTATATAGTGCTAAATGCTGGAGCACTAAGCACCCCAAACAACATATGTGGTAATCACCCTATTTAATGGTACCTAGTTTGTTAATCTTTGAAGGATGAAATGTTAAGGAGGCTCTTGTGAGATTCAAACTTGCAGTCTGAAAATCACATGCATAGCAGCAGGGATTCCTGTTATCCTTGATCCTAAATCCTCCTTTTGATGAGCCATCAGCCCATGCTGGTCAGTAACCGTGGAAGCTCAAGAGATCATGAATTGTTCTGGAAAGACTATACCTAAACTACATCAAAATGAGGGTGCAGACCGCAGACCCTGCCCCAGCAGGACAATCACATGCCTATTCTCACATTCACCAGTAACTGGCATAATTGCAGGGCACTGAAGCGAACGAAGGGAACACAAAGCACTGTAGTGTGCCTCACAGTCTGACTCTACAGTCTAGGACATTAACTAACATGGTATCCTGTCTTCGGTATGATAGAATATTATAATAAGATTTAAATAGAATTTAATTGATAGACTCCAAAAAGACCTGACCTCATATCAGGCAAGCAAGATGATCTTAAATTTTACGTAAATTTGACAATAAAGATCCTGCTCGACTTTCAAAAGTCTAAAAATCCCAGGCTCCAAGACTGTTTTTTGGGCCACGGCTCAACTAGTTGGAACACCCTTAGGATCCAGGAATGGCACCAGGCATCATCTCATTCCGAAAGAGACTCAAGACCCACCTGTTCACAAAATTCATGAGTCAAGCCCGGCCATAATCGAGGGAACTCTAACACAAGGGTTAAGACTCCAAGCTCTCTTGTGATCTATTTCAACTATACTTTTTGAGGCTTTTCTGTATTTGTAAAGTTTGCTGTTTACACCGCTTTTTTCTCTAGCAACTCCTTCTCAGTCTACACTTCCTTCTTCCATCTCCGCTTGCCACCCTCCTACAGTTTGCTTTGATGACCTTCATGCTCTTGAGTTAAACATAGCTGGCATATGTAATTACAGTTCTGTGTAAGGTGCGTTAATACCCACTGATGAAGCTATGCTAAAGAAAAACACTGCAAATAAATAAATACATTTAAAAGTGCTTAGCATAGATGAAGAAAAACTGGCCTCACATTACATCCCAATTACAATCACTGGCCAGCATCTTTGCACCTTATCCCACAATGTCCCTTCAATTTTCAGAGATACAGGGGCTTAGCTCTGGAAATGCTGCATCCTACATTGTGGAGCACCCTGGAAGTCAATGATGGTCCAAACTAGCTCCACTTTTGGACACACCATTAAAAACAAAACTTTTCAAGAAAGCATTTGTATGAGCACCTTCCACGGTGACAAAAGAATGTTAAAGAGAACCGAAAATCTGAACGGATCCCCATAGCTTGTTTTCTTTTCCTATTTTACTAGTGTCACCCTCTACTTCCCTATACTTTAGCCGTCTAAATCTATCATAAAATCAAAATGAGTGCATTATTATATTTATAAATGTGTTTTCTAAAGCGCTATTTGTAGCTTGTCAGTCGCTTCAGAGCACTGAGAGCACTGTGAACGGGAAGGAGTTCAGCGAAATAATAGGTTTACGGTTAGCATCGAATGGGTTAGTAAATATGTCTGATGTTCTTCGATCAGTGCCCAGCTCAGTGCAGACGTCAGTTGAAAGCAAGTCTAAATATTTCAGTTTTGAGGAGGTTAGCAAGCCGTTTTTGGGTTCAGATCTCTGGCTAGATTTGAGGGCGTTTCAGAGTGTTGGGCCATTGAAGTCCCAAGGACTTGCCTAGTGTTTCTTCTTCTTCAAGAATCATTAGTTGATAGCACGGCTGGACCCGAAGAAGACGTTTCTGGCTGGTGTTTAGTGTGGGTCCCGTTCCTGTAGGTTTTTGGTCTTTGCCCCAGTTTGATTCATGAAAGTACAGAGGACCTTGAATTTGATCCCAGCATCGAATGGAATCCAGTGGAGTGCTTTCAAGTTAGGTTTCATGTAGCCACCCTCTGAGATGCTTGAGATGCTTAGGCATGTACTTGCTGCCTGGTTTTGTTAACTTGTAAGCTGGAAATTATTTTTTGGGGTAAGCCTGTGTAAACGTATATTACACCTGTCAGGTGGGGCAAGAGCAGGGGCCTGTCAGCTCCAGCCTGTGGTCGCACTGGAGGAGGGGTAGAATTTCTTTTTAAGTTTAGAAGAGGTGGAGCTTGACACTACTACTCTGTTGACTTGGGAAGCAAATAACATTTCAGAATCAAGGAGTATCCCCAATTTCTTTATTTTCTGAGAGGTTGGGTTGGGAGGTGAGGGATGTGTGTCACATGCAGTGTGTTATGATATGTCTTTGAGTATGTGCAGAGTAATGTTAAATGTGAGATGAGTATTTTGTTTTTTATAGTTCAATTTACCTATTTCTACTTTTCTATGTAAGGGTATCCAATAAATGTATAATATTATAGTGTGTGTTAGCAATGTTTTCCCTAATTTTTTTACATTAATTTTATTTCATTTATATTTTTTAGCATTTGTACTATGTGACATATGGGTGTATTCAATATCTAAATTGTATGATGTGTGTGCATCTTTAGTGAATTGAAATGACATACCTTTTTGCACACATATCTTTATATTTGTATATCCCTTTCAAAGTCTCTCCTTAATTTTCCCTTTCCTTATCCCACTTTGTTTCATTTATGCATCATTTTCCAGCCACTCCCTTAATGTTACTCTACCTAAAATATGTACCCTTGTAGTGAAGAAACCCACACATGAGGTATATGTCAGGCTTACGCATGGATCTATACTTGTAAAATATGTTTCTCTGTAAAAATGAGACTGAAAAGGGGCAGAGGCTGCAGGCAAAGGAACATCCCAGTCCTACAAACCCACAGGGTAGCAGACCACAGCTAAGCCACGTCATCCCCTCAACCTGGACACTCTGCATGCCTCCCACCCGAATCCTCAACCTGCACTGTACCCCCCCAACATTTACCACCTGCTCAGTAAAGGGCGTAAATTACATCAGATTTGCACTCTGGAATTGACACAAAATGGTCAGAAATGTAGTCAATAATTCTGGATCTGCATGGTTACTCTCCAACCCAAGAGCAAATACTTGTAATGGCTGGTTTTAGGTGTGGGTATACTGAACAGAGCGGCTTATTTAGAGTTTCGCAGAGAGGAAGCTTGACAAATATTCAGTTCCCTGTATTACAAGTGGCATAGCCTTTAATGCACTTGTAATATGGAAAACAGGACATCAGCCACTTAGGTAATGGAGTAGCCATTCATTCAAAGTCTAAACGAGTCCCAGAATCAGAAATTCCAGATTCCTCTTATCCCTGCTCCTAAATCCATCTAACTCATAATGCAGGCCTAAGTGTTCCTAGATCAGCTTAAAATGCACAAATTATGAACCAACAAGTCAGCTTATAATTTTTTCAGCAGCAAAACTAATTCTGGTCTGGCCCTACTCATCAGGTTTTCATTGTTCTGAATATATACTAATTCCCTCTGTAGGAAATCCATCTTTCTGTGAGGTCACCCCAGGTTTTTCACCTTCTGCTGGCCCTTTTTATTTTGTTGGCTTTAGAACTCTGTGTACTTTCCACTGCTGACCAGTAGTAAAGTGCTTGTGAATCCCTTCAAACATGGTTACATTGGCATAATCCTAACTGGCATAATGAACTTGATTATCAGTCATAGTATATGGTACAAAGTGTAATCAGGGACTGGAAGTTAAATGTCACTAGTCCACTGCAGCACCTATCGTGCGTTCCACTGCTGTGGTTGTGCAAAGATGACGTCACACCTACCACTGTAGCCTCATTATATGTATTAGTGTAAAACCTGCAATTTGAACTAGCAAAATAAACACTTTTGACAGTTAAAAACGTCCTTTTACATATTAATAAGTTATCCCTATGTAGGTTTTGTAGCACACAAAGAGGGGTGCATGGTATTCAAAAGTAAGACATGTAGAGATTTAGGGGGTCATTACAACCCTGGCTATGCAGACAGTAAAAAGCGCGCCAGGTGCAACTGCACCTGTCGCACAGCTGCAACACCACCGGCTCCATTTGGAGCTGGTACCCGTGTTGCGGCCGAGATCCCCGCTGGGCCAGCGGGCGGAAACCAGGTTTCCATGCGCCGGCCCAGCGGGGATCTCATAATAGACCCCCCGGGCGTATGGCCACATTGGCGGCCGCACGGCGGTTCAAGGTTGTAATGAGGGTTTTAGTGTAACCTTGTCCTTACAGTGACTAGCACCCAAAAGGTATCTTCACTGTAGCAGGCCGAGCAAATCAGTGTACATATTAAAATACTAAAACTGTATCTCAAGAAAGAGACCATCTAGACATAATTATTAGACAACTGTTTTTTAATAGTTATTAAAAATCCAATTCAATGGTGAAGTTGGAATTTTAATAAATATTAGGGAAAAGTAAGTTTTAGAAAGTTACCGTTTCTATGCCTGAAGGTCCTGAAGACTAATTTGCATTAATTCTCCAGCTTCTCCCAGCCTGTACTTTTTCTGAATAAAGTGTGAATGAGATGTGAAGTTCCTCCCAGGAGCTACACATTAGGTCACTGTGATTGAAAGGTCGAGCTGAATGAGCAGGAATGACACCTATGAGCTCAGCAGATGGATGGTGGCTGTGCCTATCCTGTTGACACCCAACTGTCCAATCCTCCTTGACATCTTGGTTGAGCCACATTGAACTCTTGGTGACACTTGAAAGGGGCAAGAACAGAATGCCAAGACAATAGTAGCGGATCCATTGTCTGGATGCTGGACAACTCTGCTTTTGTTGCACTAGACTCTGTCTCTGGGTGTACATATAACCCTTGGGGTCACTTGTATATCATACCTAGTGGCAGTCGCCAATAGGTATTTATAGGTAGGACCTAGTTTCAAAAGAAAAAGCATTTTTCATTTGCTAATAACTTTGGCACTTTTGATGAATCTTCACAAAATTTTCCAAGAAAATGAGACAGTCACTTCAGCGTCTGTCTGGAAAGTTTGCGGATGATCGGGCAAGAGGGGGCTGAGAAAAAGGGGGTGTCCCAAAATGCTTTTTCCCCATTCATTTTTCCATAGGGATTTTGAACAGTTTTAGCGCCCGAACCACTGGACAGAATTACATCAAATTTGACATAAAGGTAGCTCCTGATCCAGAAAACGCCCTTTTTGTGATTTAATGTAAATCCATTCAGTAGTTTTAGAGAAATTTAAGAAAATCCAAATTTGTAGACATAGGGACACTTAGGATTCGCGACCCCTCCTGATCTCGTGCTGAGATCTGATTGGCTGCCAACACTTCAACAAGGAAGTGTTTCCAGCCATCTGGGATCTCGGCTTCAACTGAGTCCCAGAAAAAAAGGTAAAAATTAAGAAAAGGGGCCATGATACGACCACCCTGACCCCTTAGCTCTGGTGGTGGGGGGCTAGAGGAAACCCCCAGGGCTAAAAAGCACTTTTTTGTTTATTTTGTTTGCCACAAATTCACGATGGGCTCGCAAATCCAGGCAATTTTTTTTTAAAAACAAAGCGCGGGCCTGGTGCTTCGTCATACTTAAGTCCCTGGGTGGGCGGAGTCCTGGGGGTGTTAATATTTGTAATGCGGGGGACTCCCTTAGGCAACGATAACTTGCGCCCTTGCCATGCACTGCTAATTACCGCACAAATTACACCACTCATGACATCTTTGATAACATCATTGATAATGTCACTGTAACATCTGCAGTAAAATTGTTGATCAGATAACTGTGCATGGTGAGGGCGCGAGTTATAGTTACTTGAGGTAACTCTAACTATAACTAGTGAATTTCTATTTAGTATGTTTAAAATGTGAGCCTAACTAGAACGTCCATGTAACCTTTGGTTTTGCAAGTGAAAAAAAAATATATATGTATATATACATGCCAATAATTGCCCTTAAATCACTAGGTAGCACTATGTCAATACCACCATATGCCTAGGGAAGGCCAATATGTCAATCAGTGCTACAATGTCCCAAGGAACCTCACTGCAGCTTGCCCACACACAAGGAATAAAACATGGTCCTATACTAATACATGTCTAAACACATCCATAAATGCACATATGCATATGCTTGCACATTTACATGCTTGCACCCCCAGATTTACCTCTCTACCAGTGTCTGCCCTTCTCCACTGCTCTGATGACAGTACTGCTCCTTCATTCCCAGTCCCAGCGAGTGGCTAGGGTTAATAGACAAGACCTCATGCCACTGGTACTGGATCTTCATTAGGGCTCAGAAGACAGACAATTAGTACACTATGCATCATAAACCCAGAAGCAGGCTTGATGCTAATTCCCTCAGAGAGCTTGAAATATTCTGGGTGCACAGGAGTCAGAGAGAGGGTGGGCATCTGGGACAAGCAGTGGATGAATTACAGAGTCATTTCTGTGCTGCCAGAGTTCCTGCCAAGGTCCCTTCATTGGTAAGACTGACTGGCTGTCTCTGAAGTTCAGGGAGTGATGGAAGGAGACACAGAGACGGCTTCACCCATGCTGAGGGCTCATGTCGATCAAAAGTTAATCAGTTGGTTGTTACTACACATCTTTAAGATTTCATTAAAAACAGGAAGTTCCTGAGCTCATTTCAGGCAGGTTGCCAATACAGGTTGGGAAACGACTTGCTTCTTGTAGCTTTAAACAATGACCTCAAGAAGGTGGATAATGCCATGGTTGTTGGAAGTCATTTTTGTTGGATTGTTATGTGGCATTTGACACTGTGGAGCAGCTCATACCACTGTGCCACTTGTGGGAGGCAGGATGTTGTGGCATGGCCCATGAATTAATTGCTCCTTTTTTGGTCAACAGCAAGTGGGCATTGGTTAGTTCAAGTCTGAGCCGTAAAAACCAATATTGGAGTCCCAATAGGATGTGTTTTATCTCCTCTTCTCTTCAACACCGATTTCCAAGTAGGAGCCGAGTTCTATTGCATACTCAAATAATACTCAGAGCTGCATCTACTTCAACTATATTAATGCTATAGCTACTTCTTTAGACTCAGGAGTGGTACTGAGATCTTTCCATGTCCAACTGAAAATACTCCCTGCTTCCTGAGTCTCATAACAAGCTGGTAGTGAGATCACCGATTCCCACTGGGTATCATTATTACAATGTACTGTCTCTGCACCTCCCAAAGGTTTTACTGAGTCAGCTGCAATATCCCCAAAATAGTGTGGCATGCCTAATCATAAGCACTCAATTAAACAACCAGATGTCTTCCATCCTAGACCAACTCCAGTGGCTACCCAATCAGCAACAAATCATATTTAAATCAGTTTTGGTTTGTTGATAAGGTGCTTAACAGCCTTCAAACAAAATTCCTTGCCTGTCAATTTCAACTGTACAGCCCAACACATGACCTGCCTATTCTACACAGATACTTCTGCAACTCCTACCGTTCAGGGGGGTCCTTCCTGAGGGCAATCTTTAATATCAACTCCTCTCCACTCTGGAAATCCCTGCCTTGGAACTCTAGGGCGCAGACCATCTTGCTTTCCATACATAAATGAAGATGTGAAGGGAAATGCCCGGCTAAAGCTTCATTAGTTTATGGGTTTAAGTAATTTAGCACATTTAGCAGAACAAACCCTTTACTAAAATACATAAATAAGGACATTCAGCACCCTCTGTGCTGGAATCTCTGGTGTTCCTCCTCCTTCCCACAAACTTATATACACTCTGTGCATGTGGATGGAGAGCAACAGCTCAGTGCGTACCGTGTTCACATATACAATGTGCAAGTACACACTAATAACCAAGGGTCTGATTACGATCTTGATGAATTGCAAATGTGACAGATATTCCATCCACTGTATTAAATTTTCATATGATATAATGGAATCGTAATACGATGGACGGGATATCCGTCATGTTTGTAATGGAGTAACGGCGTCAGCCAAGATCATACACAGGCCCTAATACTGCATCCTGAACTCAGCCAGGTCATCAGTTTACTTAATGGCAGTGGCCACTTTATAAACAACAGTGGGACTTTTCCGCACACAGCTTACCAGGAAACAAGGGCGCCATTGTTGCCTATTCTTCAGTGTCAAATTGTTCCCTCAATGACAAGGGATAGAACCCCCCCTGAGCAATACTGTGGGACCACTTCTCTCCCCTATATCTGAACGACAGGGTCCTCTAGGCACCCCATCCTGTAGAATCTTTCCACCCATAAAGCTTAGATTCATCCACCAAGATCCATGGTCAACTATGTGATCCAAGAGGGAAAAAGCCATCAGCTGATGAACAACAACTATAAATCCCTAAGCTGTGAAGTGGGCAGAAAGAAACATGGAAGCTATATACAAAACACGTAAATAAATCAATGCAATAAGGATAAGCTAAAAGAGCAGAGACACGGGTTTAATTTGCCGTTAGGAAAGAGGTGTGTTTTTTATAATTAATGTTTCCTTATTCATCATGCAAGTAATCTGCACTGCACTATACCAAGGTGCCAATGAAACCATAAATCACAAAATATAATTCAAGATAAAACTAACATAATAACGTGACCATTACTTGGATGGGTACTCATATTTAAGTGAACTATTCACTCAAATTAATCGTTTTTAGTTATTTCCACCATCTTTAATTAATTATTTTTTTAAGAGTTCATTATTGTTGTCTTGTCAGCAGTGGGGACACTTGGACCTTGAAGACGATGGATTTCTCATTCTCTGGACGTCACTTCCTGTGGCAAGCTATGAACAGGAAGTGGAGGACAGGAAGGTTCTCTTCTCGCTAGAAGGTGATATGGACAGCCAGGTGGAAAGGAAGCTACCCTAGATGAAGACGAAGAACGACTCACAGTAGATAGTCATACACGAATCACTCTCCATACTGTTCTTTCCAATGTCAGCAGTTAATGCTTGCGCCTATTGGAGAGCTCCATCGTTTAAAATAGGTCAACTAAACAGCCTTGAGTCAAAACAAATATTAGGGTAAGCCTACCAGGAAGCAAAGTCGGATACCTAGCAGTAGGCGACCTCATCAATCACTCACTGCGAGGAATGCTACAGTCTCCACACCAGAGACTGTCCGCACAATCTGGGCAGCACCACAATGCTGGCCTCAGTGGTAGGGCCCTGATGTTTTCAAACACAACAGAAGCCGAGCAGCAACCACCGGGTCGGAGCTAGATGTTGGCTTCATCAACACACAACACACTGTGCACCTGTTTCTGGGAATCTACGGATCTTTTTGTGCCCCCCGGGTGATGGCAAGCACCTGCTTTTTTCTCGCAGTGTGGTAGTCACAGCAACCATGAGTCTAAGTAAGCAGCGATTGAAAATATTTCATAACATGATGAATTACATTCAGTTCAGCATCCACAAAATTTGCAAGCACTGAAACTGTATTTGTTTGCCAACTAATTATTCTCTATCTAATGTTTTTTTAGTCGGGTATTGTTTTATATACTTCTGGGTTGCCGAGTTTATCGACACACATTATTGTAAAATTAATTTGTGTTTTAAAATTAAGCAACGAGTATGCAACAATGATAATATGTAAATGAACCTTATGAATACTTAATGTCTGTATCCCTAAAAATCTGGCGGCATGTTCCTATTCAACGGTCGAATAGCCGGGCTATTAGCTCAGCCGTACTTGCAGGCCCTTATATCTAAAATAATCTACCCTCACCTACCATTCGGACTCCATTTGTTTCAAGGCGCCATTTGCTACCTTCTACATACCATTCTGTGTTCATTTGCTTGCAACACAGGGAGGGGACACTCATACAATTTATGATGCAGCCCTCCATTTTAGAGAATTCCGGGTCTCGTAAAAATATTTTTTGTGGTCCCAAAGCTTGAGATATACAAAAACACCTTTGTACAATTTATAAAATCCAATTTACCAGCCAGAAAATTATTTCCAACTTGTAAAAGAACTTTGGTGATCCATTACTTACTTAATAGAAATATGAGAGTTCGTGAAAGGGATGCTCCTTTCCTACCCAGGAGGTGCAATTGAATGTATTAATGGTTTGTGACTACAATTTAAGTTGCAAAACATTGATCAGTTACTGTCCCCAAAGTTGAGGTAGGAACTGATTTGCAAGTAGGAAGCTGTCCCACGAAATAGTTTTCCCTTTGGGAATCGTATCAGCTGCCAGAGAGAGAGTAGGCAATGGCCCATAGGTCACCTGCCTGCTCCATTGATCTCCTACCAAAGTGAAACATTTTTTAAATCAGCGTCTGTCCCTTAAGTGGTCATGGTTTGCATTTTAAAAAAAAAGTTTGCTAATGCAAATGCAGGCATGCAGTTCTGCTCTCCCATGCAGGCCTCCATCCCGGCATTCACAGCAAATCAGGGGGTCGCAAATTTAGACCTGCCTGATTAATATTCAGTAGGGAGGTGATTTTGCAACCCCTTGTGAATCTGCAATTTGGGTGCGACCTAGAAGAACATAGGTCTCATCGCAATTTGTATTCTCATTGTAAAGCAGTTGCTGTTCAAACTGAATATCCTTGGTTTGCAAGAGATACTAGTAATCTTACCCTCTCTGCCTTGCTCATGTCAGAATTTAAGATGATACTATAAAAATGTTGAATGCAAATTTAGAAAAAATATGGACCAGATTCTGGAACTCCCTTGCTAAACTGTGACATTTATTCATTTATTCATATGTGCTTATGTGTGCTTATACCTATATTTTGAGTACATTTCTCACCCCCAATTCTAAGAGCACTGCTGAGAATATTTAACGGTTGAAGATTCGCAGGATAGCTCACATGGGTATTGTATGCATGCATGAAACTGAGTAAGTAAACATATGCATGTGGAAATTGCAAACGAAAATCTGCACTTTCCTGGAGAATCACTTTTCACAACTTCTGTGGGAAAGTACCGTCTTGCCTGGCATGTTACCCCCATTTTTCACTGTATATATGTTGTTTTAGTTGTATGTGTCACTGGGACCCTGTTCACCAGGGCCCCAGTGCTCATAAGTGTGCCTGAATGTGTTACCTGTGTAGTGACTAACTGTCTCACTAAGGCTCTGCTAATCAGAACCTCAGTGGTTATGCTCTCTCATTTCTTTCCAAATTGTCACTAACAGGCTAGTGACTATTTTTACCAATTTACATTGGCTTACTGGAACACCCTTATAATTCCCTAGTATATGGTACTGAGGTACCCAGGGTATTGGGGTTCCAGGAGATCCCTATGGGCTGCAGCATTTCTTTTGCCACCCATAGGGAGCTCTGACAATTCTTACACAGGCCTGCCACTGCAGCCTGAGTGAAATAACGTCCACGTTATTTCACAGCCATTTTACACTGCACTTAAGTAACTTATAAGTCACCTATATGTCTAACCTTTACCTGGTAAAGGTTAGGTGCAAAGTTACTTAGTGTGAGGGCACCCTGGCACTAGCCAAGGGGCCCCCACATTGTTCAGGGCCAATTCCCCGGACTTTGTGAGTGCGGGGACACCATTACACGCGTGCACTACATATAGGTCACTACCTATATGTAGCTTCACAATGGTAACTCCGAATATGGCCATGTAACATGTCTATGATCATGGAATTGCCCCCTCTATACCATCCTGGCATAGTTGGCACAATCCCATGATCCCAGTGGTCTGTAGCACAGACCCTGGTACTGCCAAACTGCTCTTCCTGGGGTTTCACTGCAGCTGCTGCTGCTGCCAACCCCTCAGACAGGCATCTGCCCTCCTGGGGTCCAGCCAGGCCTGGCCCAGGATGGCAGAACAAAGGACTTCCTCTGAGAGAGGGTGTTACACCCTCTCCCTTTGGAAAATGGTGTGAAGGCAGGGGAGGAGTAGCCTCCCCCAGCCTCTGGAAATGCTTTGTTGGGCACAGATGTGCCCAATTCTGCATAAGCCAGTCTACACCGGTTCAGGGGACCCCTTAGCCCTGCTCTGGCGCGAAACTGGACAAAGGAAAGGGGAGTGACCACTCCTCTGACCTGCACCTCCCCTGGGAGGTGTCCAGAGCTCCTCCAGTGTGCTCCAGACCTCTGCCATCTTGGAAACAGAGGTGCTGCTGGCACACTGGACTGCTCTGAGTGGCCAGTGCCACCAGGTGACGTCAGAGACTCCTTCTGATAGGCTCCTTCAGGTGTTGTTAGCCTATCCTCTCTCCTAGGTAGCCAAACCCTCTTTTCTGGCTATTTAGGGTCTCTGTCTCTGGGGAAACTTTAGATAACGAATGCAAGAGCTCATCCGAGTTCCTCTGCATCTCTCTCTTCACCTTCTGCCAAGGAATCGACTGCTGACCGCGCTGGAAGCCGGCAAACCTGCAACATAGTAGCAAAGACGACTACTGCAACTCTGTAACACTGATCCTGCCGCCTTCTCGTCTGTTTTCCTGGTGGTGCATGCTGTGGGGGAAGTCTGCCTCCTCTCTGCACTAGAAGCTCCGAAGAAATCTCCCATGGGTCGACGGAATCTTCCCCCTGCAACCGCAGGCACCAAAAAGCTGCATTACCAGTCCCTTGGGTCTCCTCTCAGCACGACGAGCGAGGTCCCTCGAATCCAGCAACTCTGTCCAAGTGACCCCCACAGTCCAGTGACTCTTCAGTCCAAGTTTGGTGGAAGTAAGTCCTTGCCTCACCTCGCTAGACTGCATTGCTGGGAACCGTGACTTTTGCAGCTACTCCGGCCCCTGTGCACTTCTGGCGGAAATCCTTTGTGCACAGCCAAGCCTGGGCCCACGGCACTCTAACCTGCATTGCACGACTTTCTAAGTTGGTCTCCGGCGACGTGGGACTCCTTTGTGTAACTTTGGGTGAGCACCGTTTCACACATCCTCGTAGTGCCTGTTTCTGGTACTTCTCCGGGTGCTACCTGCTGTTGAGAGGGCTCCATGTTTTGCTCGATGTCCCCTCTCTCTCCTGGTCCAATTTGCGACCTCCTGGTCCCTCCTGGGCCACAGCAGTGTCCAAAAACGCTAACCGCACGATTTGCAGCTAGCAAGGCTTGTTGGCGTTCTTTCGGCGGGAAAACACTTCTGCACAACTCTACAAGGCGAGAGGGATCCGTCCTCCAAAGGGGAAGTCTCTAGCCCTTTGCGTTCTTGCAGAAACTGTAGCTTCTTCTGTCCAGTAGAAGCTTCTTTGCACCCGCAGCTGGCATTTCCTGGGCATCTGCCCATCTCCGACTTGCTTGTGACTTTTGGACTTGGTCCCCTTGTTCCACAGGTACCCCAGATTGGAAATCCAGCGTTGTTGCATTGTTGGTTTGTGTCTTTCCTGCATTATTCCTCTAACACGACTTCTTTGTCCTTAGGGGAACTTTAGTGCACTTTGCACTCACTTTTCAGGGTCTTGGGGAGGGTTATTTTTCTAACTCTCACTATTTTCTAATAGTCCCAGCGAGCCTCTACAAGGTCACATAGGTTTGGGGTCCATTCGTGGTTCGCATTCCACTTTTGGAGTATATGGTTTGTGTTGCCCCTATCCCTATGTTTCCCCATTGCATCCTATTGTAACTATACATTGTCTGCACTGTTTTCTAAGACTATACTGCATACTTTTGGTATTGTGTACATATATCTTGTGTATATTTCCTATCCTCTCACTGAGGGTACACTCTAAGATACTTTGGCATATTGTCATAAAAATAAAGTACCTTTATTTTTAGTATAACTGTGTATTGTGTTTTCTTATGATATTGTGCATATGACACTAAGTGGTACTGTAGGAGCTTCACTCGTCTCCTAGTTCAGCCTAAGCTGCTCTGCTAAGCTACCATTATCTATCAGCCTAAGCTGCTAGACACCCTATACACTAATAAGGGATAACTGGGCCCGGTGCAATGTGCAAGTACCCCTTGGTACTCACTACAACCCAGTCCAGCCTCCTACAACTTCCCTATTAATTTTGAATGTGGTGCATTCTCAATACCACACCGAAAATTGACTTACTCCTGTCATTGACAAAAAAAAATTGTGCATGCACATTTAGGAGTGTGTGCATGTTCTTCGGGCTTAACAGGTCTAACAATACTTCTAGTGGAAGTTCCTTGTGAACAAATCAATTTTCCAAGGAAGCATATTTTACAATTGTAAATGCTGCTCATTAAGCACCCACTATATTCTCATTTGTGCAAATAGCTTTGTTAATCATGGTCCTATATGTCCTGTTTCTGAGACATTTGTGCTCTAAAAGAAGGTGTTTGCCAATAAGCAATCTAACACAAGGCACAGATCATTTTTTGAATATCCCCTAAGGGGGATACACAAAGCTCTACCTTTTGTCTAGAGGTCCCTCAAATGCAGTAGTGTAGTCCTATAAATGAGTGCTACATTTCCCTTCTCTCTACACCCAGTCCCTTAACAGTGTAAGACAGCACTGACATGTCCAATGGATGTAGCTTTTGTACAGTATATATATACGTATCAGAGGGACACATGCACACACACAGAGAGATAGACATGAAAAAGACACACCAACACCCATATACCCACAGGTCAAGATGAGTATGCTCATTCAGGCACAGAAACAAATGAACATTCAGACAGACACATGAGGCTGCTTGAGAGCCAGGAGCAGGAATACACAAAGACAATCCTGGGGGAGGTTGCAAGGATCAAGAGACTCTACATGAGGCGGTGGACTGTCACAGGAATTCTCAGAAATAATGTGAGTGCAACACACTAGATTCTAGGGGCACCCGAGGAACACAAGCTGTGGGAGGGGAAGGGAAGACTGAAAGAACAAAGGACCATAAAGAAGGATCAGGAGAAGCACAAATAAGGAAGAATGTAATGAAGCTAGGCGAGCGTTCAGATAGACTGATAGTACTACAGTTGTAAATCATGAACCAGCAAGTGATGAAGTCTTTTTTCTTAGGCATTTGCATCTGGGTGTAGATGTTCCATGGTTTCTGAACACAACATACACATGTAATATTGTGAGCATACAAGAGACTTTGGTGCAGTCACACACATACCACACTGTTTTACAGCACCTGGCATTGTTGACTTCTAAATGTCTTCTTATTGTGGCTGTGGGTGTACAAGTGGCTGCCCCAAGTGCCTCACAATAAAGTCCATAGAGTGGCTGTTTTCTCTGGTCCCTCCTTCCACCTTTGCCACTCTGCTCTGACAGTGGATCCACCAAGCTGGACCAATATCTAACCACCAAGGCCATCTGGACCCAAGTGGCAGATGTCCAGATCGGAATGAATACAAAAAGAATGCAAGTAGAAGACTTGGAGCAAGATGATGGCCCAGGGTTCATGATGGTAAAACATTTAAAGACCTGTGCAAATCCAGAGGAAGACACATCTGCCCAAGCCTGGGAAAATATAGGCCCAGTTCGCATGGCCAGACCTAAAATATTCCTAAACTCTGACATGTTGCTTGGTTTTAAACCATACACTTGTGATTGTGGGTCAATGATGTGGGTGAACGTGTTATGTCTTGCAATTAGCTAAGTGTGACATTGTAAGCAAGTCCTTGGAAGAACACAAGTAGCTATTCCTGAATCTCCTGTGGTGTGCTATTGTTCTGGGTTGTTGTTTCAGGTTACCATTGGCTTTAGAGACCTTTAATAAGAACATTCCTGCAAGGTTCTACAGGTGGTCAAAACATAACTTTTACTACTCATCTGCTTGTTCAGTTCTTTCTGTTATATGAGAATATTGTATTTGCTCTGCTGGAGCTTTGCTGCTTTTTGGGTTAAGAGAGATTTGTGTAATGCTATGTTGTCTTTCGTATGGCCTTGCAGCACAGTCAGGTTCTCACTCCTTCTTGTCCTGGGAGCAAGGATTCCGCCACAGGCCGGACTTTATTTTCCATTTGCCTCAGATTATCCGTTTCGTGGGTGAGGTTATACTTTGTGCATAGGATGGGTTGAGAGTGTCCTGTAATTGTGGTTGTTTTTCCAAAATAATTTACCTTTAAGAGTTTCGTTTCGTGCGCCCTTATCATTACTTTCTGCTTTGCCCAGCTTGTTGTGAGATTGCCATAGCAGAATACTGCCACACTTACAGGGGTTGTGGCCCCCCATGTACTCCTTGTACTTTCCCAAATTCTCTCTCTCTGACTTTCTCTTGTACCCTTGTTTCTCACTCACTGTGTCTTCCCCCAGGGTCATCGCGTTTTATAAGGAAAGGTGCACAGTGATGTGCTTTACTTTGGTGTGGTGTGGTGTGGTGTGGCGTGATGTGGCTCGCTATAGAGTGCTGCATGACTGTATTGTGTACGGACTCTGTAAACCTTTCTAATGTGCACTTAATTTGTTAATGTTAAAAAAAGTAGCATTGTATTGAAGAGATAGTCAATTGTTGATGACAGTTGTAGAAGTGACGTAAAGCATTTTTCACTGCTACAAAAGAGAGTGTTTAAGTCACAACATTGCTTTTTAACATGTGTAGTGATACCGAATACAAGAGTGCTGGGCATCTAAATATCTTGTGGGATTTGTCCAAGCCATGCCAGTAGGATCCAAGTGTCTTGTTGACATCCGACCTCAAATAGGTCTTGCAACAGAAGATGAAAATTGCGAGTTTTGCAATAGTTCATTTATTACCATTTTTGCTGCTTGCATAAAATAGAAACGGAACGAATTGTCTTGTCCACCAAATGCATATATTGCTAAACGAATGCCTAAGATGGATAAACATATTTTGCTCAGCAAGCGCTCTATTTCCCTTAAAAGGAATGAAGCACAAACATTTTGTGCGGAATAATCGGTTTGGTACATACTTTGTTCTGTAAGTAGCAAAAATAGAGAAGTAGCACTTTCTTTAGTTTTTTTTATAACAATGGTTTCCCTTGGTAAAAGGTCTATTGCATATGCTAAATGGTTTACAAGAACATACTTTACATGTTTTTGCAATATTTCATTATTCATTTGATCCAATGTTGTCAGGGCGCAGACCTCCTTCTATAATACTGAGAGCAGTAACATCTGTTCGCTCAGTTGCCCATTAAAGGATGTAGAACAATACTGCAACGTGATTTTACTGCTCTTTTTTGCAGAAGGGCAGCGTTTGCATAATAAGGACTCTGGAATGCCCCCAGGCAATGTCCTCTTCCATCATCTATATCAATGCGGGTCGGGGTGCCACATTTTGCAACCACTTGCTTAGTGATTCCTCTTGAAAGCACACACAGTTGCATGTTCAGGCTCACACGGGCTGAAAAATCTCACCCGGTTATGCCTCGTGCCCTCAACACATTTTACACAATGTATCTTTTCTTTGTTGCCAGTACACACTCCTTGTGTGTCATAGCACGGCGTGCCCTGTATTTGCTGACTACACCACAGTGTACATGTCAACAAAGGCACATTTCTAACTGGCCGATCCTTGCTTCCCACAAACGCAGGGTCTGAGACTATGCGAGGGAGCCCAAGACACTGCTTAACTTAGCATGCACTGGGCTAATCGCCACATCAACATTATTTTTTATTTTAATCTGAGATTCTTGGAGTGGATCTGCTTGGAAACACAAGTGTTCCTCTAGAATGGAGCTTCTTTAGAACTAGAGCTCTTGGCGGTGTGTCAGATACTGTTGACGCTCAATATGCACATGAATGCTCTTCCAAGAGCCCTGTCCTTCTGTCCCATTCCTCGCAAACTTTGCAAGACAGGATACTTAAAACTCTAATAATATTAAAATCTGTGGGTCTGGGCATTTGAAAAGTGCTAAAACGCCTCACAGAGGTCTCATCTGAGAGTGATCAAGCAGAAGAACTGTGGCAACAGGAGTGCTTTCCTTGAACTTAATAGGCTGGGTATTTAATTGTTGGCAAATATGAACAATAAGGCCGAAACATTTGTTTAAAAAAAACAGAATAAAGTTAAAAGGCTAAGGGGCAGGTTTGCTAATTTATTTTGCACCCACAAACACTTCGATTTGCAAAATCGAAGTGTTTGCAACCGCAAAATAGGTTTTTGTTATGTACAAATCTCATTTTTGGAGTTGGTAAACTTTTAACAATTCCTAAGATAGGGTTCTAGATGGTTACAGACTTGCAATTTGGAAGAGGTATACTGTGGGTACCCCTTCCCAATTGCAATTCGGTAACATAAGTATCAATGCTATCAAACTGTTGAAAAGTTACTGACTTGGGGTGGGAACCTATTCACAAAAAGGAATGAGTACTCATTGGTCACTTCCTCTTTATGAATTCGGGTAAAATTTTAATAGGGGGAAGAGGATGGCCGCTGCCAACTGTTTCTGAAAATTATAAAAATCAACCATTTTAGGCCACCAACCCAGTGATTGTGGACAATCGAAGTGAGTCACAATTTGTGATCTACCTCATAAATATTAATTAGGCAGCTTGGATTGGGACCTCACTCCAACAGAAGTGCTTTCACTGAACTTAAAACCTGGATATTTAATTGTTGGCAAATATGAAAAATAAGTCTAAAGCATTTGTAATAAAAAAAATCAGAGTAAAGAGAAAAGATTGAGGGCCAGATTTGAAAGGTGCTAAAACGCCTCACAAAGGTCTAATCTGTGAGTGATAAGCAGAAGATCTGTGGCAACAGGAGTGCTTTCCGTGAACTTAAAATCTGGGTAGTTTATTGTTGGAAAAAATGATAATTAAGACAAAACGTTTGTTACTGGTAAACTTTTACCAATTCCCAAAGTGGGGTTCCAAATGGTTACAGACGTGCAATTAGGAAGAGGCGCATTGACTTCTAAGGCATGTATCTTTTTTTTTTACCAAACCCATTTAGTTTCTGAAACATTTCATCAATTACACTAAGTAAATTTTGAAACCAGGTTGGTGAGAAACAATAAAACACAGGCTTTACAGTCTATATAGTGAGTAAACATTGCTCAGTGAGAGGTCCTTCTCTCTCAAAAAGCTCGGTCCAGGTACATCCAATTACCAAATGTACACAGCTCTTAAAGGAAAAGGGCACAGCAAGGCCCTAATATGATCAAAGCATGCTCATAGGCAAGATTAATCCACTGCCAATGATCAATCATGTGTCAACCATGTATAATTATAATGTATCTATTAACGACCTTTAAGATAATTTATCCACTCATTTGTAGCTCTTTATTGTATAAGATAAGGTCCACAAAGCAGTAGTAGGGATTGTGCACCAGATTTTCAGACGTTTTACTATACATTAGACAGACAAATGTGAAAAAAAGTGGAACACAACACCCAAAAGTCTTAACCACCAGTTCACAAAGATAACATCAATGTGACTTTGCAAGCAGAGAAATCACTTACAGGTTCAGACTATGCTGCTTTTTCTGGAGTCGTACGGACCATCGCATGGATGTTGCCAGAGGAATGTTAAGGAAGTGGTCTTCATAAGTGAGGTGAACACCCACAAAACACCCAAACACTTGCAACTTTGCATCTACTCACAAGGCTCTGGAGCAATGTTTCCATACTTATCTGCTCTTCCAACTTTTTTTGTAAATTAATCAGCTTGAAAACATTTATTGCAAGGTAATAATAAAATCTAGTGAAATTTCGAAAATTACGTAATCATAGGCATGCAGTTTTTTTACATTTGGCATATTCCACACACATAGCATTAGGGACAACAGGCATATATCAGAAAGTTTGTAAAATAATTTAATTGCACCACTTACATCCGAGGTCTGAATGGGACCGAAAGTAAACGAGGTACCCAGAAGAAAGTGCACCAAGTTTGCCTTTCACAAACATTGTTTGGTTAGAGTCAAAGGGCATAAACACAGCAGCAACATGGGGTACATCCCAGTATCTACTGAAGAAGAACTCAATCACCGATCTCTGACCCTCAGCATAGACTCCCACGTTGTTGGCCAACAAAGGGTCCTGAAAAGAAACCTTTAGTGCATGAGACGAGACATATCTCACTTGCCCTTACACTGGTTGCAGCACTCAGATGCTAACCAGAAGCACTTCTTTGGCTAAACCTTCTCCTGACTCCTTTTTTTGTGTGTTTATGACCATCAAGTGATGTAGAGGGACCCCCATCATCCTCCACACTCATGTAACATCTTGACAGGTGCCCTCATGTTCTTTTTGACTTTGTCATTTCCCTTAGGCATACGGCCTCTCACATCGTCATAATCCTCATTCGGACTGACTCTATTCGTCTACAGATGACATGCTGCACACATCGCTCGATGTGGAAGCAGATAAATGGCAATATCTGATCAGGTTCTGGAAAGGCTGTTACACATCCTTGAATAATATATACTCTGATTTTGCAGGCAACACTAGCAACTGCTGATTGAATAGACCAGCCTTGTACCTACCTTAGATTAGATGCTGCCATTTCAAACTGACTGCAGTTGTGGTTGCGTAGTCTGTGGCTCCAACTGTCGTCTTCTGGACTACTAACCTCAGGGAAATAACCTTTAAAAAGAACTCTTTACTACGCAATGGCTTTATCATGTGCCTTTTACCACATATGTATGTGCACGTTTGCCAAGCATGCCTTTTATCACACAGGTAAGTATGTTTTTTAAATAACACATTTATCTTGTTATTTAAAACAGGCATAGGTGTGAGGTAGGGTTAATTCTAGGGTTTTGGGGTGGGTAGTGGTAAAAGGAGGTAAGGGTAATTTTAGGGTTTAGGGGTGGGAATTGGTAAAGGGTGGGTAGGAGAAAATTAAAAACATGGGGGAGCTTGGGTGGTCCTCCCCCAGAAAAATACAAAACATATGTAATAGGTTTAGTGGAGCCCCCAAAAAATATAAATTAAGTTATAAAATTATACATAAAACCTCAGGTATACTTACAATGCATGGTAGAGGATTGTGTGGTAAGGATATGCTGTGTGATAAACAATGCCTTGAAAAGTTATGTACGGTAATTGCAAGTATTGTAAAGACATATGTAAAGCCTGACCTCATATACTGACTACTTTCACCTTACATATTATTGTTCATTTACTACAGAAATAGGCCAAAAGGCTGAAATAACATCCTACAGGTTAAGGTATGTGGAACTCCTTATGGCATGCTTATGAATCCTTCTCCTATAGGATGTTTATATTACTGCAGAATCCAAAACCCGATGACCACCTCACACCTGTCTTCTTTGCCCCATCGTTTGTCTTTCTCCAGGCAAGAAGCACCCTTTCTGTAGTTTACCCTGGTCAGCAGAAGAAACACCCCCTTGCTGCCTAGCTGTCATATCATGCTCGACAATTCACTCCAAGCTACTAAATTGGCTCAATAGAACTGATCAATCACTGATTAGCAACTTCCCCTCACTGTACTAGACCCTCATTATAACCATCTCAGCTACTCTGACAGGACAACTGATGACCCTCAACAGTGGGCATCCTAATGTTGATTATCTGACCCACAAAACTGTCTATTAGAGCTATTGCAGAAATCACAACTTTTGCTATTATAATATGAAACACCAAAGAGATTGAAGTGGGCAGGTGTGCAGAATGAACAACAATAACAGGTCTTCTCCTTCCAGATTCACTGACCATGTCCTACTTCTGGGCACTAAAAGTGTGCGGCTGCTTTATTCTTCATGAAGCTCCTCCCTTGGTGAATCTTAAAAAACATGGACTCATCTAGGTCACAGGTACATACGGCTACCATACTAGATCACACTAGAAAGCCAGGTCCTTCCAGTACTGATGGCAGAAGCTTGGAGACTTATAATCAAAGACTATGGGCCTCATTACAAGTGTGGCGGTCTTCAGACCGCCACACTTGCGGTGGCGGTAAGGATCGCCACTGTTGCGGCGGTCTGACCACCACATGAAAACCCTAGTGGTCAGACCACCAGGGACCACCAGTTCCGCCAGGATCCATGATCCTGGCAGCCCGGCTGTGGCGGAGATCATAATCTGCCCGGGCAGCCTGCAGATTACAACCTTGTTCTCCGCCAGCCTTTTCATGGCGGTAACACAGCCAGGAAAAGGGTGGCAGAGAACAGGTGCAGGGGGCCACAGGGGGCCCCATTCACTTGGCATGGGCAGTGCAGGGACCCCCCTGCCCAGAACTCTCACAATGTTCACTGTCTGCTTTCCATTGCTGTCGGCCCGATTTCAAGCCAGAGACAATGCTGTAGCCTGCTTCCCACTAGGCCGGTGAGCGGAAACTGAGGTTTCCGCCTGCCGACCTTGCCGGAAACTCTTAATTACTCCGGTGGGGTGGTCGCCACAAGGGCGGCGGGCACCCTGTCGGGAGTTTGGCAGACGGGCTTTCCCATCTGCCAAACTCTTAATTTCTTAATTAGGCGATATGTTTTTCTAGATCCCCTTGAGACTTGGCAGGAAATTAATGTTTGTATCTTGTGTCCATGAACTCTGCTTCTGAATTTTACTTTTTCTTACGTTCTGGCTCAGTGGTACCCTACAGTTCATAGTGCTTACTTCTACAAGGGGAATATCAGATCACTCTCCTGTTCTGCTGTATTATTCTAAGAGACCCTCCACAGCACCAACACATCATATGGAAGCAGTGAAATTCAAACGCAATGCACTATTCACTTGCCAATTGGAATTCTAAAATTGAGGCATTATGAGCATGTCTGAAAAACAACTAGTTGCTCAGGTCAGTCAATGTGAAGCAGTGGCGGAAATATCCACCATCTACTGTGTGCCGAGCCAGTCGAAAATGCACCTGCGAGAGATCACAAGTTAGTTTGTCAACATCTTTTGACATCTGATCACCTACACCACTACCAACGCTGAAGAGGAATTTTTGTAGAATGTAGTGTTACCATGCCTTTTTAAAGAGTCTAGATAGGCCATAGATGATGCATTTTGTAAGAGGAAATAGCCATGGTACCAAAGGATATGGCATCACAAAAGGACCTAGTCTACTGAACAAACCATTCAAAATAATAAATCCACATCTTTCCTCCATGCTTTACAGAGGGGCCTATTTACAAACTGCATTTTATAGTACGTTTTGTAGTACTGCAAATGTACTACAAAATGCTGTTCACAAACATATGTCTAGATGTTCTACCTCTGACTCTTCTACCTTTTTCGGTGTTGAGATTTCCACCCAACTGTAGAGACTCCCCACACATAAGTGTACGTTTTAGGAGTAAATGTGGAAGGGACATGGGAGTGGCTGGGTAAATGGGAATGGTTTACTACTAAATGGGAGGGGGTTAGGGAGGAGTTGGGAGATGAGAGAGATATGATTGGTTCAGGGAGGGGCACACAGCTACCCACAAATAGTAATCCCATTGATATTCACAAACTGCACTTCTAAAGGCACTACAGCCAAAAGTGGACCCAAAACAGTTGTAAATTACTACAGCTCTCAACTGATGTCCAGCACCACACATAACCAACCATTGGTGCTGCAACAACCTCCTCTCATAAAAATAATAGTGGTAGGGACTTAAAGAAACCCCCCTAGGAAATATTATTATATTAACTTATTTAAAATAGTTAAAAATATAAATGCATCTAATTTACTTTTAACACAATGAGTATGTTATTTTATTCTAAAATGTTAACCTTTTTAATTTCAAAATTAATGTAAGATTATATTAAAAAAAATATGATTACATTTCTTCAAATTAATTCTTTACCTCACGTGTAGCTAATTATTAATGCATACATTTTTTTTTTTTACTTTAGGTGGTATGTTTTACGATTTAAACTTTAGAAAACATATCTTAAGATGTATATAGACTTATACTTGCTTAAACATTTATTTTAAAATCAAGTTACTCATGCTGTAGCATTTTTTTTCTTTTGTTTTGCATTTAAGATGAATATATACATTATTTTTACAATAACTATTAACATAAAATATTTGTACTATTTATTTTGTACTTAAACTGTTTTAATTTGCGCTATACTTTACCATAGGGAGTCTCTGCAATTAATAGGACATTTAATGATTGAGCCTGAAGAAATGAATTTACACTTGCAAATGCTAGAACATTACATAACAATGATTAATACACTTGAAAAACACCTGTAAATGAAATGACTGGTTGTTCTTAGCTCCACCTCCCATCTCCAGCTGAAACTCATTTCAACACCAACCAATCACAGTGAGACTGAAAACAGAAGAAATAAGCTCACACAACAAACAAGTTTAGCTGTATTCACTAGGTCGCTGAATGTCTCTTTAGGTTTGGCCCTTGTTTGGAGGATGAATTATCTGAAGAGCAGAAAAGAGAATGTTTACAGGCAAAGGATAAACTTATTTGGCATGCCCAGGGAAGCTGCCATTACTAGATGCCACTACTCATCTGGTGTTATCCTGGACATGGTCACTGACTGAAGGCAGGAGCTGGATTCCCCTACACCCAGGCTATCCCAGCCCAGGTCAAAATACTGGCTGCACTCTACATCATGGCCACTGAATCTTTCCAGAGGTCCTCCTCATAGAATAATGGCATCTTAAAGGCAAGCTGAGTCTTCATACTTGCATCTGGTACCAAGAGGCATCAACAGAAGAGGGCACCCGTTTAACGCCAGGGTGGAAAGGCAAAGGGTGGCAAGGGAATTTTATGGCTTGTCACACTTCTCTTGTGTGCTAGATGCCATTGACTGAACCCACGTTGCACTTCATCCACCTCACCACACAGCACACATTGTCCACAGGACACTGCTGGAAAATTATCAATATGCAAGCTGTCTGCGATGGCAGGGGCTGCTTCATTGATGTCTACACTGCCATTCCTGGATTCACACAAGAACTTGATGATGAAGCATGTTGCTGAATAATATTCAGTGAGTGAATGTTCCTTTTAAGAAAAAGTTTTTTCTCCTAGATCGAGTGGGCTCCCTTTGCATGAAACAAGGTTGACTCACTTTTAATTGCTATGTTGTATAGAGGAAGGTGAGTCTCAACCTCCTGTTTCCCTCTTCCTTCCCTATCTTCATCTTTATATTGTATCTTAAACATAATCAATAAACACTACAACACAATACACACATTACCCTGACTCACACTACATGAAGGTTGGAATGATAAGGTACAATGAGAAGAGAGTCCCCATTGATAAAAATTCACTTCATTTTTTCAGGTGATGTAGGGTATGTTCTCTCTCCATCTTCTCACACCCTACAGAAGTCCAACCACGGTATCTCAGCAGAGGTACAATAGGGCACACAATTGTGCACAGGCCATTACTTAACATACTTATTGGTATCCACAAGTCATGATTCAGAGGTTTTGACCGTTCACGTGGGATGCTGGTGTACTCACAAAAAGTTGCATGCAAACTTGTTGTAGCCTGTTGTGTGTTGCATCGCAATGCCGTAAGATGGGGCTTACATATCGATCTGGATCCTGATCTATGCCCATGAACAGGTACCCGGGATGCGGTACAGACTAGAGGTCAGAGTATGCAGGTACAGGATTGCCTGGTCAATTAAGTTTTTCTCTTGAGATGCTAGTTTGGTTGCTGCATTCATGTGGTTGACAGTCACTTGCCAATTATGAATAGTGGACTACTAACACACTGTCCATTAATTCTATCCTGAGACAACTTTATTTACTTTGCATAATGTTGCCAACTAACATGCTATACTCAAGCTTAAAAATAGTAGTTTATTTTTTCAAACAATGTAACATTTGCCATTACCGACACGCAATCTCAATATCTCACATACTACAGTCATGTGTTTGGAAATATACTAAAACCCTCACTTAAAACAAATATATTTGGTACACAAACGATCCCTGCTTTGATTCTGTTACTGTTTCATATTCAGAGTTCTTGTAGTATATGCTGGGTTCTCTCTCTGGAATCCTGAGTCGCCACACCCTGTGCAGAGGTTCTCCTCCACATGTGGGGTGGATATTTCTGCAATCAGAGCTCTGATATTTGCTTAATGCAACAAACAGGAAATGGTATACTGGAAGAGGGCGTGCTTTATTTTATGGTAATTCTGAGACATCCTCTCTTGCATGCATCATCCTCCTTAATCTTGCTGCTCCTTAGAGCAATGCAACACAGGCCCAAATCTGGCCCAAACCTGGGCTAAATCTGGCCTAAATCTGGTGAGACACTGCAACGTGCAGCAGCACAGTGGCTGTCAACACCCTTTGGGGGAAGCTGTGTCTCAAGCATTGGGAGGACCTTCATCACTGCGCCAAGATTACGGCCCAGGACATCATGGGCCTGTCCTCCCAGCCACATACGCAACACACCTGTAGGACAACACTGTGCCAGAGGGCCCTGAAAGCTGCCTGACAAACACTCCGTGCTCATCTGGCAGTTTGAGCAGCAGAGAAATGGTAAGTAAGAATATATAAGTCACTTTTTAGACGTATCTTTTGAGAGTGCTGTCCTATGATTATTGGCTGTGACCTTTGTCATAATCTTACATTTTCTATTTAACATGTATTTTTGAGTAAGAAAGATATGAAAGATCAACTCAAATAATATGCATGTTTCATGTTTGTTTTCTTTGGACTGACTACTCGTCAAATGAAGATAAAATTAAAAAACAAGTTTTTTCAATAGAAATCTGTACTATTTCCATTTAATCTTATATGATGCTGACATTGTGTGCCATTACCTTGCTCCCTAACCACTGTATGTTTGTTATGTTTTACCTTGAAATTGAAAGCAATGAATGAATGGGCGAAACTTTTGATGTTAAAAAATATCGACCTGTTCAACTGCCTTTAAAATGCTTTGTAGAACCGTTGAAAAACTGCCTCCTCTAAGATAAGCAATGCGTGGACTCTGTTGGTAACGTATATTTTTGGGGTCTACTGCTTTCATAAGGCTGCCTTCTGGGCTCGGCTGTGGGAGAATGAAGGCAATACATGTTGCTGCTGTTGGTTTAAAACCATAAGTTTCACTATAATACTGTCTCCTCCTCAGTGACTGCAGGACCCGAAAGCTGAAGTATAAAAAACAGAGCCTATGCTGAGGGCATTGTTTATGTTGTTCAAAGTGAATGTGCGTCAGCTCTGTCTGATTTCTTTCAGATGTGTATAATTTCCCTATTCACTGCCATGTGGGGATTTTCTCTCCGGGGCCTTCTCTCCTGTTCACTACCATGTGTGGCGGTCTCTTATTCACTACTGTGAAGAATTGCCCCGCCTAGAGTGTGAAGGTCCCACCAGAAGTAAAAATGTAGTAACTATATGGTCGTAAATTATGGTTATTCTGACTCCACCCCCTAAGCAGAGAGGGTGGAGACATGCAAGTCTACACTTTTGAGCAACTTTACACTCTTATTTGTGAATAGTCGACAATAGTAGTAAAGTTACTCCAAAGTGTAAGAGTAAAGTTAAACATGTAAAGTACTCACAAATGCAGCTTAGCTTTGTGAATAGCCCCAAGAATGTTTAGGTCGCTAGCAAAATTAGTTCTGAATTCAACAATCTTGCTGATGCTCAAACCTGTCAGAACCCTCACTTGTTCAGAAATAAACATCGTACTCTTTACTCCTGCTCGTGAGAATGCTGATGTCCTGATGTTAAAGTGGCCATCAATCTCGAGACAGAGAAGGCGTTCAACCTCTGAGGTACTTGGATGTGTGGTACTTTACCTTGTCTCCAACAGGCCTTGTTCTTCAAATTTTTGACTCCGACTGGATTTGGAGTGGATGTATTTTTGTTGTTGCATCCCTACCAAAATGTGTACTTATAGTTCATAAAACATGTGTTTTGCATTGCACATCCTCTTTTGTTTTTACGAGGAAGAAGGTGTGGCTGACTGAAAACAGCAACATTGCTGCCAGGTGCGGGTGGACCGCCGTGGCCAGCCAGGGTTTTCGCGGCAGTTGCCCCACCACGAAAACCCTGGCAGTAACATACCCGATGACAGGAAAACTCATTCCTGTCGCACTGAAGCGCACCCCACACCTACACACACCCATTTACACACACACACAAGCCTACACACACACCCACACCACAAACATACACATCTCACCAACACTCCCCCCATTACAGTCATCCCACCTGCCTGTCAGGAACATACAGCAGCCCATGTCATGGAGGTTGTCAGGTAGGGATCAGATGACGGCGGTGATGGCGGCTATGTACCAGACCTCCAGCATTTGTCGTCATGGGCCCCAATCCCCCATTGGCAGCAATGATATCCCATTGGTTGGTGCATGGCAGTTCAAACCGCCAATGGTTCACCGACATGCTCAATTGTGGCTCGTAAAATGTCAGGTGGAGTCTTGATGTTGTGGCAGTACCAGCGGTGGGACCACCTCTCTCCCACCCTCGGTTGGCCTGGCGGTGTTTGGAAATCGACCGTATTTTGGTGGTCCTCTGTGCGTGACTCTTAATGCAGCGATCAGGAGACTGCTATCACTGGCAGTTTTTCGGTGGTCTTGCCGAAATACCGCCAAAGTCGTAATGAGGGCCTCAGTGTTCCATAGCTCGCAAAACACTTTTACAGCACATATAAGACAAAAACTGCCCTGATTTGCAAATGTGGGCTACTTTTTGCAGCTATCTTTTTCGCGTATGGGTGGCCCTTTTATTTTTCTGGTAGGACCTATTTTTCTGTCCCGGACCGACCATGAGCGTGTTTCCCTCACTGAAGGGAATCTCCATTTCAACCTGTCTCTTAGGCTGCGTTCTTTGGTCACACTTAGGCCCATATTTATACTTTTTGACGCTAAACTGCGCTAACGCAGTTTAGCGTCAAAAACTGTAGCGCCGTCTAACGCCATTCTGAAGCGCCATGCGGGCGCCGTATTTATGGAATGGCGTTAGCCGGCGCTAGCAGACCGGCGCTGCCTGGTGTGCGTGGAAAAAAACCACGTAGACCAGGCAGCGCCGGCGTAGGGGGAAAATGGCGTTAGGGCGTCTTAAAATGGGGCAAGTCAGGTTGAGGCAAAAAAATCGCCTCAACCCGATTTGCGCCATTTTTTTCGACGCCCAGACGCCATTTAAATGACTCCTGTCTTAGTAAAGACAGGAGTCATGCCCCCTTGCCCAATGGCCATGCCCAGGGGACTTATGTCCCCTGGGCATGGTCATTGGGCATAGTGGCATGTGGGGGGGCACAAATAAGGCCCCCCTATGCCACCAAAAAATATTCAAAATATAAAAAATTATACTTACCTGAACTTACCTGAATGTCCCTGGGGTATGTCCCTCCATCCTTGGGTGTCCTCCTGGGGTGGGCAGGGGTGGCAGGGGGGGTCCCTGGGGGCAGGGGAGGGCACCTGTGGGCTCATTTTGAGCCCACAGGCCCCTTAACGCCTACCCTGACCCAGGCGTTAAATAGTGGCGCAAATGCGGGGTTTTTTGACCCGCCAACTCCCGGGCGTGATTTTTGCCCGGGAGTATAAATACCACGCATTTGCGTCGCCGTCATTTTTTTAGACGGGAACGCCTTCCTTGCATGTCATTAACGCAAGGAAGGCGTTCACGCAAAAAAATGACGCTATTTGCCCATACTTTGGCGCTAGACGCGTCTAACGCCAAAGTATAAATATTACGTTCGTTTTGCGCCGAATTTGCGTCGAAAAAAACAACGCTAATTCGGCGCAAACGGAGTATAAATACGGGCCCTAGGCCCATATTTATACTTTTTGACGCTAAACTGCGCTAACGCAGTTTAGCGTAAAAAAATTTAGCGCCGTCTAACGCCATTCTGAAGCGCCATGCGGGCGCCGTATTTATGGAATGGCGTTAGCCGGCGCTAGCAGACCGGCGCTGCCTGGTGTGCGTGGAAAAAAACCACGTAGACCAGGCAGCGCCGGCGTAGGGGGAAAATGGCGTTAGGGCGTCTTAAAATGGGGCAAGTCAGGTTGAGGCAAAAAAATCGCCTCAACCCGATTTGCGCCATTTTTTTTCGACGCCCAGACGCCATTTAAATGACTCCTGTCTTAGTAAAGACAGGAGTCATGCCCCCTTGCCCAATGGCCATGCCCAGGGGACTTATGTCCCCTGGGCATGGTCATTGGGCATAGTGGCATGTAGGGGGGCACAAATAAGGCCCCCCTATGCCACCAAAAAATATTCAAAATATAAAAAATTATACTTACCTGAACTTACCTGAATGTCCCTGGGGTGGGTCCCTCCATCCTTGGGTGTCCTCCTGGGGTGGGCAGGGGTGGCAGGGGGGGTCCCTGGGGGCAGGGGAGGGCACCTGTGGGCTCATTTTGAGCCCACAGGCCCCTTAACGCCTACCCTGACCCAGGCGTTAAATAGTGGCGCAAATGCGGGGTTTTTTGACCCGCCAACTCCCGGGCGTGATTTTTGCCCGGGAGTATAAATACCACGCATTTGCGTCGCCGTCATTTTTTTAGACGGGAACGCCTTCCTTGCATGTCATTAACGCAAGGAAGGCGTTCACGTAAAAAAATGACGCTATTTGCCCATACTTTGGCGCTAGACGCGTCTAACGCCAAAGTATAAATATGGCGTTAGTTTTGCGCCGAATTTGCGTCGAAAAAAAACGACGCTAATTCGGCGCAAACGGAGTATAAATACGGGCCCTAGGCCCATATTTATACTTTTTGACGCTAAACTGCGCTAACGCAGTTTAGCGTCAAAAAATTTAGCGCCGTCTAACGCCATTCTGAAGCGCCATGCGGGCGCCGTATTTATGGAATGGCGTTAGCCGGCGCTAGCAGACCGGCGCTGCCTGGTGTGCGTGGAAAAAAACCACGTAGACCAGGCAGCGCCGGCGTAGGGGGAAAATGGCGTTAGGGCGTCTTAAAATGGGGCAAGTCAGGTTGAGGCAAAAAAATCGCCTCAACCCGATTTGCGCCATTTTTTTCGACGCCCAGACGCCATTTAAATGACTCCTGTCTTAGTAAAGACAGGAGTCATGCCCCCTTGCCCAATGGCCATGCCCAGGGGACTTATGTCCCCTGGGCATGGTCATTGGGCATAGTGGCATGTAGGGGGGCACAAATAAGGCCCCCCTATGCCACCAAAAAATATTCAAAATATAAAAAATTATACTTACCTGAACTTACCTGAATGTCCCTGGGGTGGGTCCCTCCATCCTTGGGTGTCCTCCTGGGGTGGGCAGGGGTGGCAGGGGGGGTCCCTGGGGGCAGGGGAGGGCACCTGTGGGCTCATTTTGAGCCCACAGGCCCCTTAACGCCTACCCTGACCCAGGCGTTAAATAGTGGCGCAAATGCGGGGTTTTTTGACCCGCCAACTCCCGGGCGTGATTTTTGCCCGGGAGTATAAATACCACGCATTTGCGTCGCCGTCATTTTTTTAGACGGGAACGCCTTCCTTGCATGTCATTAACGCAAGGAAGGCGTTCACGCAAAAAAATGACGCTATTTGCCCATACTTTGGCGCTAGATGCGTCTAACGCCAAAGTATAAATATGGCGTTAGTTTTGCGCCGAATTTGCGTCGAAAAAAACGACGCTTATTCGGCGCAAACGGAGTATAAATACGGGCCCTAGGCCCATATTTATACTTTTTTACGCGAAACTGCGCTAACGCAGTTTAGCGTCAAAAAATTTAGCGCCGTCTAACGCCATTCTGAAGCGCCATGCGGGCGCCGTATTTATGGAATGGCGTTAGCCGGCGCTAGCAGACCGGCGCTGCCTGGTGTGCGTGGAAAAAAACCACGTAGACCAGGCAGCGCCGGCGTAGGGGGAAAATGGCGTTAGGGCGTCTTAAAATGGGGCAAGTCAGGTTGAGGCAAAAAAATCGCCTCAACCCGATTTGCGCCATTTTTTTCGACGCCCAGACGCCATTTAAATGACTCCTGTCTTAGTAAAGACAGGAGTCATGCCCCCTTGCCCAATGGCCATGCCCAGGGGACTTATGTCCCCTGGGCATGGTCATTGGGCATAGTGGCATGTAGGGGGGCACAAATAAGGCCCCCCTATGCCACCAAAAAATATTCAAAATATAAAAAATTATACTTACCTGAACTTACCTGAATGTCCCTGGGGTGGGACCCTCCATCCTTGGGTGTCCTCCTGGGGTGGGCAGGGGTGGCAGGCGGGGTCCCTGGGGGCAGGGGAGGGCACCTGTGGGCTCATTTTGAGCCCACAGGCCCCTTAACGCCTACCCTGACCCAGGCGTTAAATAGTGGCGCAAATGCGGGGTTTTTTGACCCGCCAACTCCCGGGCGTGATTTTTGCCCGGGAGTATAAATACCACGCATTTGCGTCGCCGTAATTTTTTTAGACGGGAACGCCTTCCTTGCATGTCATTAACGCAAGGAAGGCGTTCACGCAAAAAAATGACGCTATTTGCCCATACTTTGGCGCTAGACGCGTCTAACGCCAAAGTATAAATATGGCGTTAGTTTTGCGCCGAATTTGCGTCGAAAAAAACGACGCTAATTCGGCGCAAACGGAGTATAAATACGGGCCCTAGGCCCATATTTATACTTTTTGACGCTAAACTGCGCTAACGCAGTTTAGCGTCAAAAAATTTAGCGCCGTCTAACGCCATTCTGAAGCGCCATGCGGGCGCCGTATTTATGGAATGGCGTTAGCCGGCGCTAGCAGACCGGCGCTGCCTGGTGTGCGTGGAAAAAAACCACGTAGACCAGGCAGCGCCGGCGTAGGGGGAAAATGGCGTTAGGGCGTCTTAAAATGGGGCAAGTCAGGTTGAGGCAAAAAAATCGCCTCAACCCGATTTGCGCCATTTTTTTTCGACGCCCAGACGCCATTTAAATGACTCCTGTCTTAGTAAAGACAGGAGTCATGCCCCCTTGCCCAATGGCCATGCCCAGGGGACTTATGTCCCCTGGGCATGGTCATTGGGCATAGTGGCATGTAGGGGGGCACAAATAAGGCCCCCCTATGCCACCAAAAAATATTCAAAATATAAAAAATTATACTTACCTGAACTTACCTGAATGTCCCTGGGGTGGGTCCCTCCATCCTTGGGTGTCCTCCTGGGGTGGGCAGGGGTGGCAGGGGGGGGTCCCTGGGGGCAGGGGAGGGCACCTGTGGGCTCATTTTGAGCCCACAGGCCCCTTAACGCCTACCCTGACCCAGGCGTTAAATAGTGGCGCAAATGCGGGGTTTTTTGACCCGCCAACTCCCGGGCGTGATTTTTGCCCGGGAGTATAAATACCACGCATTTGCGTCGCTGTCATTTTTTTAGACGGGAACGCCTTCCTTGCATGTCATTAACGCAAGGAAGGCGTTCACGCAAAAAAATGACGCTATTTGCCCATACTTTGGCGCTAGACGCGTCTAACGCCAAAGTATAAATATGGCGTTAGTTTTGCGCCGAATTTGCGTCGAAAAAAACGACGCTAATTCGGCGCAAACGGAGTATAAATACAGGCCATAATTTTTAAACTTCATTCCATTCAACAATTATTATAATTTTGACAGCACCTTTTGCCTACAAAACATTTGAATGGCAAAGGGAAACAATTAAGGAATTGATTATAGCAACATCTTAGTGAACCTTTTTGGGTAGGGTCAAACAATACAACACCACGACTGGGGAAACAAGGTACTGACAGCGATTCACGGACAATATGTTCGGAATAAGAATGTCCCAATGCTTAATCCAAGTGTTAGCTATACAAACAATACAATATCACATAAACAAAGGAAAAGACAGGCAGACCTAGTTAAACCTATTGATGGAAACATATTATTTAGTCCAGAGATTCTACGTGAAACTCCTGAGGGAAGGCTTACCCAAAACAAACTGTTAGAAGCTCCTGGGTTGCAGTAAAGAGATATTTTATACAAAAAGCAATATGGAGATGCTACTAAATTTGCTAAACGTAGATATTCTAAGAAAATATAACGAAGGTCGGGGGCGTCTTCACAACAAGCACTGGAACGCAAGTTAGCAAAGATGACCAAAGATTACAATTAATAATGCCTTGTATTTTGCTATCATATGTGATTTCAAAGCTTGTCAATAAACATTTGAATATTTACCAACATCAACTAAACTTAACCAAACTCACAATGAATAAACCCCCTAGAGTATACATCAATAAATACAACATAAAGGATTATTTGGTATGAGTTAATATTAGTTGGCATTTGGAAAATTGGCTAATTTAACGCCAAGGAACATACCCGCGCTTACCAAGGGGCGTAGCAACGTAATAATAGAAAGGTCAAACATTCAACATCCATTAAAAAGTGAACTAATTTCTATATGGTGTCAAGCAACATGAGACTCTGAAATTTTCATTTAGTTATCATATACCCTTGTGGCAAAGTGTATGTTTGACAGACCTTTCAGAAATGTAAAAAAAGAATGGATGAGCACAGATCTACCCCATGAAATCCATTTAGTACAATGATAGCAAGTATGCTAGCAAGTACAACTACCAACCCGAGGGGCAATATGAATTTTAAATTACAACAGCACTTTTTATATTGGATGGGATGCTTCAGTGTGCTAAGAGTGTGATTTACAATTCACAAAATCACAGGGTTTTTGGCCTTTCTGAATTTCAAAATGGATTTACCAACTAATTCCTATTCACAATTAGAAATGGGCATAAATGGGCATCCTCCCCAATCGCAATGAGATGTGTCAATGGTTGGTAATTCCAATTGCAGTCACAAACTATTGATCATTTACTGACTCCTCAAAGGAGATGGTAACCCATTTGGAAAGGGAAAGCTGCCCTTGTAGGACAGCTTCCTCTAAGAAAATTATGTCAGGTGACCTCTGGGGGATCTGGCAGTGGCCCTCTGGACTCGATGTGTTCCAAGCAGGATTTTTTTTTTAAAGCAGCACTAAGGGCCTGATTTAGATCTAGGCAGGAGTTCCGTTGTTCCGCAATGACAGCGGTTTCAAGTACTCTGACAATCTGGGGGAGTTCCGATGGCCGTATTTAGATCTATGGTTAATGAACCTCTGTCCAAGATGACAGAGTGTAGTCAGCTCTGTAAGCGGTCTCCCGGTGCTGATGCGTGAAACTTCAATGCTGGCTAATAGAACTTCATCGCCATCAGGGTGGCAGCATTGCGCCGAGCATATTTAGGTTTCACAGCCATGCTGGCGTTGTTCTGGAAGAAGATTCCTGATGGCGGGAGTCCATTGCGGGACACGCTCAACATTGTATTATGGCTGTGGGTATTGGAAATATGCTAGCAGCACACATCTGATGTATATTGGCCAATTGTGAGCACCTGCAACTCAAACTATAAACACACTCCATTTAAGACCATTTCCTTTCCCATTCCACTGCAGAACACCATTTTGCTGCTGATTTTGCCACTCAGAAGTTTTTTTCTTACTCTGTTCATTGTTGTTTTCTTTCAGTTTTTAAATTTTTCATCAACTTGTGGGCTACAATATTTTTTTTTTAGTTACTCAGAATGGCAGGGAGGAGGAATCTACATTTTACAGAGGTAGAATTATCAGTCATGGTAGATAAAATTATCAGAGTAGAGCCACAATTGTTTGGAGCCCAAGTACAAAATACAATCATATCTCAAAAAAACAAATGTTGGCCAGAATAGTTGACAGAGTGAATGCTGTTGCAAACAACCTGCACACACGGGAGGAAGTTAGGAAAAGGTGGAATGACCTGCAGGGGAGAGTGCATTCACTGGCCTCCAAGGGTCACCTAGAGGCCCAGAGGACTGATGGTCGTTCTCCGAACCCCTCATTACAACTTTTTCTCTGGGAGGAGAAGGTCTTGCAGATCCTACATCCTGAAGACTTGATAGGAATCCCTGGCAGAGTGGAGACTGGTAAGTTACACTTTTGAATGTCTCACTAAACATAAATATCATTTTTGATCTTAAGTTACCTGTTGATCATAAATTTAAAACACTTATTAAAACATATAAATCAAAATGTAAAGTATCAAAATATATTCTCATGAAATTAGTAGCATTATTGTTGTATTTCTCTTTTTAACAATGATCAATATGTGTTGTTATAACATGTGTTGTTCTCCATGGATCATCCCTTGCATTGACCTAGTTTGTGGATTGTTTCAATATGTGGTGTTGTACTCAAGAAAACAGGTTCCAAACTCCATCTATTTCCACATGAAGGAAGAGCGCCCCTAAGTGTCATTTTCACATCTTTCCATCATTTATATATGTGTGTGTGTGTGTGTACATATTGTAAAGGTGTGTTCATGTTGATTGCATATATTTTACCAGGTATGTTTAACTTTTTTTACAGGTGTTGTTAATGGTGAATGGAAATGACTCCAAATACCATGATGTCCTGTTTTTGTCTTTGGAAATTAATATTGCAAGGTGCTGTTGGCCATTATCTCTTTTCTTCCATGTATGCACATATGTGAAAATATTATGCATTTGACAATCACCATTGTAAGCTATTTATGAAAATGTAATTTTTAAGTATATCTATTATGTTGTCACCTTCTTGTCATTTGATTGGATGTATGTAATTGGTTTCACAAATCATAGTATGTTGACTTAAAGTTGTATGCTGAATATAAGAAGTATTATTATGATGACTACTGCCATTAATCTTCTAAGTTGCATAATAGTCTGATATTTAGGCTGCTAGGCCTCGGGATGGTTTTGTTCTCAATTCTACACTCTACTGTGTTGGGTTGGACGTTTGGTACATGTAAAGGACACTTTCTAAAGAACCCTTTTTCTCTTCAGAACATCTCTTCACCAGTATTGCTGAAGTTTCCATGTGTGTAAATTATCCTATATGTGTAATTCACAAAAAAATCAAAGAAAGGTCTAATCCTTCCATTAATCTTTTTTACAGTTAGGTTGCTTCATTTGTAGCTGAAGACATATTTGATGTTCAGTGCAGACTTTCAATGTCTAAATGTTTGTAATCCATATTAGGACATACACCCAGAGCCAGTGGACCACCGTCTGTCACTGAGGACACTTCCACTCCAGACCAGGATCAAGCCTTCAGTTACAACACCACTCCTGCAAGTCCGGATGATGATAAGCTGTCTGGTCCATCTGGGCTGTCTGGGCAGACAGCTCCAGTGAATTTGACTTGGCCCACACCTACACCTCCTACCCCAGTTGGGACAATACCTCAACCTCAGGAGACCTCCACGTCCAGTATCCAAAGGAATACTACACCCTTCTTGTATTCCTCAGCCCTTGCTGGTGTTTAGCCAACACCACAGTCAGTTCAACCTGGACCCAGTGAGATGGGGCACACTTCCTCAAGGACACAGGGTAGTGGGGATAGGGTCGTAGGAGGGAATCTGTGGGCCAGCAAAGTGAGGTCATTGGGTACACTGTCACCCAGACCACCATTGAGCAAGTCTTGGCAGCGCCACATCAGTGCCAAGACATGATGTGCCAGGTCCTAACAGAGCTACTGGAGATGAATCCCTGCAACTGTGGATCTCCCCCCAGAGGGGAGGTTCATATGGGACCACCAGGAGAGAATGGCAAGACCTCCACCACCACCAGCAAGAGACGCAGAACCTAATTTTCTCCAGTGTGTGGCTATCTTTCACTCTGTGGACTACTTTATGGAAACATTTATGGGGATAGCTCTATGTTTGTACATTGGCTCTAAACAATGCTGCCTCTACAAAAATAGTTCTATCCACGTTAATTGACTGTTTTGTTTGTGGTTAGTTTTCTATATATTTAATTGTATTTCTGTTTGTTAAATAAATTCAAAAAGAACAAAATCAAAGACTGGTGTTGTATTTCTTGTGCTACTTCCCTTATTTATTTCTTCCTTCAATCATATTATTAAAAAATCTAATAAGAAATATAGGCCCGTATTTATACTCCGTTTGCGCCGAATTAGCGTCGTTTTTTTCGACGCAAATTCGGCGCAAAACTAACACCATATTTATACTTTGGCGTTAGACGCGTCTAGCGCCAAAGTATGGGCAAATAGCGTCATTTTTTTGCGTGAACGCCTTCCTTGCGTTAATGAGATGCAAGGAAGGCGTTCCCGTCTAAAAAAATGACGGCGACGCAAATGCGTCGTATTTATACTCCCGGGCAAAAATCACGCCCGGGAGTTGGCGGGTCAAAAAACCCCGCATTTGCGCCACTTTTTAACGCCTGGGTCAGGGTAGGCGTTAAGGGGCCTGTGGGCTCAAAATGAGCCCACAGGTGCCCTCCCCTGCCCCCAGGGACCCCCCCTGCCACCCCTCCCCACCCCAGGAGGACACCCAAGGATGGAGGGACCCACCCCAGGGACATTCAGGTAAGTTCAGGTAAGTATAATTTTTTATATTTTAAAATTTTTTTTGGTGGCATAGGGGGGCCTTATTTGTGCCCCCCTACATGCCACTATGCCCAATGACCATGCCCAGGGGACATAAGTCCCCTGGGCATGGCCATTGGGCAAGGGGGCATGACTCTTGTCTTTACTAAGACAGGAGTCATTTAAATGGCGTCTGGGCGTCGAAAAAAATGGCGCAAATCGGGTTGAGGCGATTTTTTTGCCTCAACCTGACTTGCCCCATTTTAAGACGCCCTAACGCCATTTTCCCCCTACGCCGGCGCTGCCTGGTCTACGTGGTTTTTTTCCACGCACACCAGGCAGCGCCGGTCTGCTAGAGCCGGCTAACGCCATTCCATAAATACGGCGCCCGCATGGCGCTTCAGAATGGCGTTAGACGGCGCTAAATTTTTTGACGCTAAACTGCGTTAGCGCAGTTTAGCGTCAAAAAGTATAAATATGGGCCAAAATGAATTCCCAAAAAATGTTACAATGATGTAATGGTTTTCTCATTTCCAAATACGGAAAAAATATATTGATTACACACATCTGTGAAAAAATATTTGTTTGTAAACAATACTGAAGAAAAATCACAACCAATGCATAACCCAAATAGCCTGTATCAATTGTAGTTTTACTGTCCAAAGCCCTGACACCATAGAAGAATGAGATATAATCCTAATAAACAGATTCAATAGTCAAACTCTTATTGATTCATGTCATCAGCTGGACCCAGACATCCCACCTCACAATAGGAAACCTGCATCAATAACACCAATAGTGAAAATCATGGTACTACTACATTTTGTGGCCACAGGATCATTTCAATACTCTGTGGCAGTTTCTGGGATAATGTCACAATCAGCTTTCTGTGGTGTGCTACAAGAAGATCTTTCTACTATGATGAGACACATCAACAGCTTCATACACTTAACATAAAATGAGGATTTAGCCAATCTGAAGGGAGAGGTGTATGCTATAGCTCAACTTATACATGTGGTTAGAGCAAGTTAAGGAGCACATATTGCCTTGGTGGCAACATTCAACAGTGCAAGTTGTCTTTGTATATGATATGAACTTCCAAATTGTGTTCATTCCTCAGGACTAAGCCATTTTTACTTTGTACCATGCAACAGCAGCATATAACTGCAAATGTCACAACACTGCAATGTCAAAATGAGAATTACATGGTGAAGGATCCTAACCAATAAAAACAGAAAGAAAAATGTATTTTACTTGACAAAATAGACTCAAATGATACGTTATCCGGACACATTCACTTAGAACAATCACTAAACATGCGGTTAGTTGTGAATTTTAATTGTATCATTTAGGTAAATTTCTTAAGATTATCAGATTATTTATTTTTGTAGAAGGACATTTTTTATGTATGAAGATGGGTTTATTTATCTTTATTATCTTGTTTTAAAATAAATGTTGTTTATTTAATTGTGAGGAGAAATCACAAGGTAACACAACTGTTCTATTTTTGAGCTCAAGCGGTGGGCAGTTCCTTGAAACTGAGTAGTGTTTGCATCAAGGGGTGAATGCGCTTGGAGTGCCCGAACGGTAGCTTGCGCTTCTCAGAGTTGCTCGAGTTCAGGGTCAGAAGGCACTGCGAGCATAGAGTCAAAAAGACTTTTACTAGGTCTTTTGAGAGTGTCAATTATTTTTTAAGTAAACAGTTTATCTTAAAAACAGTTGAACAACAAAACCGACAGACACAGTAGACCTGAGACATTTCTTGCGCAATGTCAGCAGAGACGGAAGTTGACACGCAGGAATCACACATTTTGGAGACCATTCTAAATTGGTCAAAATCAAAAGGAATACAACAAAAAACAATCTATTGCTGCAAATAATGTAGCACTTCAAAGGTTAATGCTTAAATCACCTCTATTGTATTGAGGAGAGTCGATACTAGGCTAGTGGGATTTGTTATTTGTGAGGAGTATATAGGTTTTGGAATTCTGAGTAGCTAACCAGAGGCTTACTTAGGAAGAAAAATGTCTTCAGTTCAGGAGGGTTCAGTTGAGGTTTTTGAGGAGAGATTGAATGAGGAAAATTTGAAAAAATAATACATGAAGAGATGAGGTCCCAAATGAGACAGACCATTGACATAATCATGGCCCTGATTTAGATGTCGGCAGAGGGATATCCCGTCTGCCATATTACAATCCCATTATATCCTATGGGGATCGTAATACGGCGGACAGGATATCCATCACGTTTATGCCGGAGTATTCCTTCTGCCGACATCTAAATCAGGCCCTATGTCAAGGAAGAGAAAAGAGATAGGATCTAGGGAGGAATATTGGAATTTAGATCCCGTGGAGGCTTCTGTGGCAGAAGTGGTAAATATTTTGGTAGAACAGTTTGAGAAATGTCTTAGTTACAGGACTTTGAATTGCTACAGATCGGTAATTTTAGTAGATGTTTCACAGATTAATGGGAAGTCAGTAGGTTGGGATAATAAGATTTGTAAGATTATGAAAAGTGTGAGACTGAGAAGACAACCTGGGACAAAATATGGGTGACTGTGGGATGTTAATATCATTCAGATTTTTTACAATCATAGCCAGATAATAGATATTTGTATTTAAAGAGATTTTCTGTGAAATCGTCAACTTTACTATGCCTAATATCCTGTCAAAGGGTATTGGATGTGAAAGCTTTATAAATAAACAGAAGGATTTATGGTTTGGATGGAGTATATTTTGAAATTTATAAAATAACTAAAACTAAGGCAGAAATGATATTTTATCCAAGGTATGATGAATGTACAACGTTATTTGTGGTGAATTGTTTGAGGAACTATGAGAGTCAGTTCCAAGAACATAGAAGGGATGGAAAAAACAGTTATTTTCTTATGTAAAGCCATTTGATGCAGTAAGTACAGCTACTATTGCAAGATGGATTAAAGGGTTAATGGATTAGGCTGGTATCAATGTAAACTAGTTTAAAATGCATTCAATTAGAGGAGCTATGAAAAGCAAAAGTTACTTATCAGGAGAAATATTGGAAGAAATAATGAAGGCTGCAAATTGGTCTAATACAAGTACCTTTGTAAGGCATTACTGTAGATCAACTGAACATATGTCGAATGTGGTGTTGAAGAACTTTCATTATGCGTAATGATAGCCTCCGGTCTTGTAATCAAATGGCAATTCTCCAAATGAAATGAAAAGAGATTTCATTAAAGACAGGGAGACTAACATTATCCCACTGTCCACACCAAGGAATAAAAAACATGAAGGTAAGGGAATTAGAAGAAAAGTTGATTCATTTTTCTTGCTTTTCATGGTGTTTATTTAAAAATTGCTGTATTTGAAGGCTGATTTATTTCAAAGTTTGAGTATTAAATTCATTCTTATTTATTTTATTTCAGATGTGAATTAGGAGAAACTTGAAGAAGATTTTTTTTGGACAGATCAGGAATTTCGGAGTGTTTAGTTAAGAAGAGAAGAATTATTTCAACTCATTTAAAAGAGGAAGGACATTCTATGTGGGGACTATTTATAGAATGTTGTGTTCTAATTCTAGATTATGTTATGTTCTTCAAAGGAGCTGCTTGAAGTAGCATTAAAGGATGTTATGCATAATGTAGCCTCCATGTCTTTAATAAAATCTTGATTCTCTTTTAATTTCATTTGGAGAATCGTCATTCTTCCTTCACGTTCGCAAAATCCTTATGTCGTGCAAACTGGATTAAGCTATTGATGTGCCTCATCATTGAATAAAGGACTTTTTGTAGCACACCACCAAAGGTTGGTTGTGACATGCCTCCAGATACTGCCACAGTGTTCTATAAGGATCCTGTGGCCGAAAAAAGGAGTACTGCCATGATTTTCACTATTGGCATTATTGATGTGGGATTCCTAATATGAGGCAGAAGATCTGGCTGCAGTTGATGACATAAATCAAGAATAGTTTGCCCATTCAATCTGAATTTGTTGATAATATCCTTTTCTTCCATGGTGGCAAGGTCTGGAAATGGTCTAAAAACTTGAGATCATTGTCTTCTTCCTCTACCTGGGTTCATATGTCTGCATTTAAGATTTAAAAAATCACTTAAAATTGGCAAACAATAAATTAATAATCAACACACTTCTCATGTCTTTATAGAATTCCATATGCTTTTGTGGCATATATGTACACACCATTTTTCTAGTGATGTTGAAACTTAGAATAACAATTTCTAACATGTCTGATAGTTAAAAAAAGTAATGTGTAAATAATACATTTGAAATGTATTATTTACACTATTTCTTCTAAAATTCCATCAACAGAAGTATAAAATAAACAGTGTCACTATTGTACTGAAACACAGTAACGCATTACATTATACTGTGTTAAATTTATTAAAAAAACTGTAATGTATGAATTGTGCATTGGTAAACAAACTAGCCACCATTTTAAGTGGTGGTGACACACTTAAAAATACACTGGTTCACATCCTCAAATGGTGCCTCCTGACCTTGCAGTGACAACTCAACAGGCGTCAGTGGAAGTTGACCGTGTAGCAGGTGTAGCACTCCACAACATGCCCAGCCATAGGCCAACGCATGTGACAGCAATGCACAAAAGCCAATGGCTATGTCCGTCTTCATTGACGATCATGTACGTCATGTACATGTATGCAGCATTACGAAAAGAACTCACTTGCCTCCTAATACTGCAGCCAACAAAACATCCTCCACTTTTGCAGATTTTATCAACATTTGGGAGCCACAATGCTGGGCAAAGAAGGTGACAAGGCCGAACATTTCTCCACTAAGGAGTTGGGACTTCTCACCATGGATGTCTTGTCCCTGTACAGCCAGCTGTATGGGAACCCAGAGGAAGAGATCCGTGAGTGATGTGTTGTGACTAGAGAGTAGTCAACTCAATAATTTGCCTGGGAAAATAATGGTGTTTAACAATGTTTCTAAATGTCTGTAAATTGAAATGAAAAGTCATCTGAATGAATAAAGTGACTTTTCATTTCAATTTGCTCACAAATCAAGATTTTCCATTTACTAAGTGCATGCCTCTTACTTCCAGTGGCCAGTAGACACTGTACCATAAGCATAGGTTAAAAATACAGCCATATACTGAGATGGGAGAAATGTAAGGTGCAAGAAAACAAAAATTCAAGTTATGGACTTGTCTAAATATTTTGTTTATCACTTTAAATTCATCCTACTTTCGGATAAATGAGTATCTGTTATTATCATCCATGTAATGGTGCCACATATTGGGAAAGGTGTATCCTGTGCTGCAAGTACATATGATACAGGCTCTCAATCACCAATACAAATCTGTCCCATTCCTACACACACTTGTTCATACATCACTGAACCTGTGCTCTCACTGACACACTTGGCAGTCCTTCCATACTGCCCTTAGTCATTGTATATGTTTCAAACCATAGTATCTGACTCTAAAAACATTGGTAATTGAGCCAATGAAGATGTGCATTGGGGTGTGTGATAACATTGTAATAGTTTTTTAGCCTTCCGTAGCTCACAATGATTTGTACTGATCAGAAGTAGCTCTCACTATAGGAAATGTTTCTGGCCCCTGGCCTAGATGATATGTGTGGCCTGGATTTGTATAATGAGGACATTAAAAGTGATGAGGTTCTCAACATATCACAACAAATGACTATTGTTTTAAGAATAAGACATTTTGCTAGATAATCTGTACTAACGTTTTAGGAATGCTTGTGAGAGATTTTACAAAATGTGTCACAGCAAAACTGACCAACAAAACCTCACAAAACATACTTTTCCTTCTTTTTTCTTATCCATACAGGTCAACGCTCATCAGAAGAAGATGATATGGAAGGCCATCTCCAAGAAGGTGCGTATCCTGGGGGTCTATAAGCAGCGCAGCATACATTGCTGTAAGGGGTAGGAGGACCTACGACGCTGGACCCACAAGTCATCAGATGTCGAGCTCCACCAGTCCTCCCAACATGGGAACCACGTGCACCCCACATTGACCTGCCCTAATTTGCCACATACACGCATTGGCCTATCCGGACGATGATGGGCATTTGAGAGCCCAACAGCAGCATCATGGGGTTAAGTTAGTGTTTTCAGTTCCTATTGTTAGTTAATTATTTTTGTGCTACAGCAATGGTTTCTGGCATCAACATAAAGGTTGACCCACATCCAATGCACCAGAGGATTTCTGGAAGGTGTAAGTATTGCACAAGATGTATGATGTGTTTTGTATCTTGATTTGTGTTAAGGGTCGCCAGTATATTCCTTATCATAACCAAAACACTGTTTTGACAAGACACATGCCTGCATAAGAATTTTTTTTTACCTGGAATTTGTCTATGTTATAAGGGACAGTTGTACCAAACAGTCCCCAATTAAGGATTCTGTCAGGTGTCATGCTCCATCACAAATTTGAGGAGGTAAAGTTGGCCCTATTACAGGTCACTTGGCTTGCAATGCCCTACAAGGGGCATCATCCCTGCCCCAGACCAGAGGCCTGTACCCTGATAGTTTAAGGTATCCATAATTTATTACTGACACTCAGGTAGGCAGTGAGTGTTTGGATATTAATTATTCCTTTCTAGCAGTGGGATAGAACAGTAGTTAGCTCACTGATGTATGGTTAGGGATCCTTGGCCCTGAAGAATGCCCCAGCCCAGGTCAGGCTTGTTGTGAGAGCAGAAACATGTTGGCTTTGTCTTAAGACAGGGTGAGTCATTATACCCACATATACCATATATTTGTTTTTTAACCTTACCACTAGACACCACTGTTAAAGGTGTATTAACACTGGTTGTCCGCTAGGAATTTTAAATTCAACTGGATCCCATTATTATCCAAAAAAACTCATCTTAGAACTTCCTCTGGGTGTAGTTCACTGTGAGATCAAGTCCACTCTGGTGGTACTGTCCTACTAGGGTGGGGCTTGGTGGTCTATGATGAAGCATGGCACTATTAAGTGTGTGAGACCACCTATTCCATAAGGAGGAATTCCCCACATAGGTTCCAATACAGCAGCCCTAAATAGAACTACAAGAAAATATTTACATAATCACAAGCAAAGTGGTTGTGACTCATAGATCAATATCATTTCCTCCACACCTTTTGTGTAGACTGAGTTGGTATAATGACCAAACAATATTGAGCATCTGTTCCAAAATGACTAGCAACATGAGTACAATGGCAACATTTCTTAGCAAATACATTTTATGAATATGTTTTCACTGCAAGATTCAAGTCAGTTCATTTGGGTGTAGCAGATTGGCATTAAGCATTACTCCTTCACAAATGTGCATGTAAGCCAGCACGTTTAAACAAACATGAATTTAGTAGGCAAACTGAAACATACAAGAATGTGTACACATTGGTGACAGTTACATGTCCCTCAAACAACATTGTTGTGTCCTTTGTTATGTCCAGATGTTAAATCAATGTCGAAGTACAGGAGTTATTGAAGGGGACTTTTGCAGTTGGACAATGTACTTGGTAGAGATATTTTTGCTAGATATCCATTTTGTGACATGAGTTCACTATTCAAAACTACAAATCTGTGCCATTCAGAGATGTTAACGCTTCCATGAGGAATTTGAAGTCTTTAAGTGAAATGTTCTACATTAAATGGGACTAATGGTAGGTGCCCTACATACATGGGATAATGGTAAAGTATACCTATGTTTTATACCCTTTCAGCAGGTTAAAAATTGAAATTAGGAAATGTTTTGCTGGATAACCTTGTGACCATTTTGATTTGCACAGATATGTGTGTGTCTTTTCAGCATCTGTAGAAGCTGGCTAAGAAAGTGAGGAAGCAGATGGCCACTGTGTGCTGGGTGGAGAAACATCAGCCACTGACAGACACGGTGGCATGGAGGGTGAAGGGACTGGCACAGAGGCCACCAGCTCCACATCTTCGGAGGCCTCCAGAGAACACCAGTCCTTAGTGGTGGCAGACCCATTCCATCAGCATCCTTGTCCGCCACCCCGATTCCCTTCTTCACCCTCTCTTTTGCTCCCCCAGTTGGCCAAACTCGTCCCCCCCTAAAAGGGCTGGGGTCTCCTTTGCAGCAGGCACCTCCCCCCCACCCCTATCCCCCTGGCTGCGCTCAGTTAAGAGGCTAGTGACATCTTATACATCATCTCTATAAGCCAGACAGCAATTGTGAATGGCATCCAGGGGCTTAGTTGACAAATTCAACATGCAGCTGTATTCCTGGATACCATTCACAGTTCAATGTCTAGCATGCAGAGATTGTTTGCGAAGATAGCCTCAGCAGTGACCACTGCCCCCTACCCGGCCCAACCTTGTGCCCCTACACCTGTCCCTTCCTCAACCCAAATACCACCTCCCACACCCCAATCCAACACACATTCATTTGCTTGCATGTACCCACTCCAACAGACAAAATCAGCATACCCACACATAAACATAAATACACCAAGAAATACAAACATACACCCATCCAACAGACATACACACCTGACACTACACCCACAGGTACCACAACAACCACCACCACAGCCACAAGCACAAAACACACAACCACCACACCCACAAGCACCACCACCACACCCACAATCACCACACTCACCACCACCACACCCACAACCACCACACCCACCACCACAATACCTACAACCACACACACATGCTACACCACAACCACAAGCACACCCACAAGCGCCACAACCACAACATCTACCACGACATCACACTTATCCAAACACATGCAGTCACACACACACACACACCTACATGCAAAACAACACCAACCAGACGCACACACGCTCACAGACACCTCAATGTACAACACCTATAAAACCACACACATCCAAACATACACCAGACACACATGCATCTACAACACATACTGACACACACACCACAACCACCTCAACAGCACACTCATCCAAACGTACACACTCACAGAAAAACATACACACCAACACCCTCCAAACACAAATGCACACACTCACCTGAACACCACACACCATCAAAGACACACACAGCTAAGCATACACCAGACCCACATGCACCTGCACAACAGACACACAGACAACACCCACTCCAGCTCCCTCTACCTCCCAAACCCCATCCTCTCCCACCCCTTCTCGTCCGCCTCTTTTTACTGCTAACCTGTCCGTGACCCCTGTGTAACCGGAACTCACCCCTCCCAAGAAAGATTATTGAGGTCCCTGCTCTGCCCCCTATATGCCCACTACTGAGGAGGTTCGTCCTTGGCAGTGGCATTAGGAGGCAAGTTATTGGGCAAAAAATCCCAAATATTGGAGCACTGCATTTTGCATTATTGGGCAATTATGATTAGTTTAATTTCATACCTTTTGAGAGACGCATCACATTTAAGAGTAAAAAAAATTATTTTCACAAAGCTTGCCCTGACATTATTTATTGAATACAAGTAATTGATTCATATCTATGTTATTAATGAAACTGTGAGTAACATGGACTTAATGTCATTTATGACAGTGTACAAAACAGGTTTTATCTTTGACATGTTTGTAAGGTGCGTACATTAGTGATAAACATTTGTATTGGACATGTTAATGGAACAAGCATTCATCATGGTGATGGACACTTACACCAAAATTAAACATGTTTTTATTACTATAACTTGCAAATGCAGATATGTTTCTTTAAAATTGATAAGTGTTAATGATAAACACACATGCATTACACATGAAAACAGACAACCTTTGATTTAACTGTAATCTAATGATATACAAAAAATTCACTAGACAAGGGGAAATATGACAATAATACATCTATGACATGTTTAACCCCTTTGCTTTTCCCACTCAGATGCCAGGCCTTTTTTTGGGGCTATTTGGGGCAGTTTGCGCTTATGCCCTCATAACATTTTGTCCACAAAAGCTACCCATGCCAAATGTGTGTCCTTTTTTTCCAACATCCTAGAGATTCTAGAGGTACCCAGAGTTTGTGGGTTCCCCCGAAGGAGACCAAGAAATTAGCCAAAATACAGCGAAACTTTCAATTAAAAAAAAAAATGGGAAAAAGGGCTGCAGAAGAAGGATTATGGTTTTTTTCTCTGAAAATGGTATCAACAAAGGGTTTCTGTTGCTAAAATCACCATCTTCCCAGCTTTCAGGAACAGGCAGACTTGAACCAGAGAACCACATTTTTCAACACAATTTTGCCATTTTACTGGAAGGTACCCCATTTTTACTATTTTTTGTGCTTTTACCCTCCTTCCAGTTAGTGACAGAAATGGATATGAAACCAATGCTGGATCCTAGACAGCTAAACGTTTCTGAAAAGTAAACATTCTGAATTCACCATGGGGTCATTTATGTAGATCCTACAAGGTTTTCCTACAAAAAATAGCAGCTGAAATAAAACAATATTGACATTGAGCTGGAAAAAACAGCCATTTTTCTCCAGGTTTTACTCTGTAACTTTTCCTGCGATGTCAGATTTTTTAAAACAATATACCTTTATGTCTGCTGGGCTCTTCTGGTTTTAGGGATATATAGGGCTTGTAGGTTCATCAAGAACCCTAGGTTCCCAGAGCCAATAAAGGAGCTGCATCTTGCAATGAGCCTTCCTTGTATACAGCAATTCATTTGGTGAAATATAAAGAGCGAAAAATACGTTTCAAGGAAACCTTTGTATTTCCAAAATGGGCACAAGATAAGGTGTTGAGAATTAGTAGTTATTTGCACATCTCTGAATTCCGGACCCCCATACTAGCATGTGAATTACAGGACATTTCTTAAATAGTCGTCTTTTTTACACACTGTCATACATTTGGAAGGAAAAAATGTAGAGAAAGACAAAGGGCAATAAAATTGTTGTGCTATTCTGTGTTCCCCCAAGTCTCCCGATAAAAATGGTACCTCACTTGCATGGGTAGGCCTAATGCCCACAACAGAAAAAGCAACATGGACACATCACGTTTTTACATTGAAATCTGACATATTTTTTGGGAATGCCTAGCTGTGGATTTTGGCCATTAGCACAACCAGCACCTAGGGAACCTAGCAAACCTATACATTTTTTAAAACTAGACACCTAGAGGAATTCAGAATAGGCCGACTTGTGGGGCTCTCACCAGGTTCAGTTACCCAGAAAATTGACCAAAAAAACACTTTTACCTCAGATTTCGGTGACAAAAAGTTCTGGACTCTGAGTGGACCCACAAATTTCCTTCCACCCAGCGTTCCCCCAAGTCTCCCGATAAAAGTGTTACCTCACTTGTGTGGGTAGACCTAGTGCCTGTGACAGGAAATGCCCCAAAACACAATGTGGACACATCACATTTTCCCAAAGAAAACAGAGCTGTTTTTTGCAAAGTGCCTGGCTGTGGATTTTGGCTTCTAGCTCAGCCGGCACCTTGGGAAACCTACCAAACCTGCGCATTTTTGAAAACTAGACACCTAGGGGAATCCAAGATGGGGTGACTTGTGGGGCTCTCACCAGGTTCTGTTACCCAGATTCCTTTGCAAACCTCAAAATGTGGCCAAAAACACACTTTTTCCTCACATTTCGTTGACAGAAAGTTCTGCAATCTGAGAGGAGCCACAAATTTACTTCCACCCAGCGTTACCCCAAGTCTCCCAATAAAAATGGTACCTCACTTGTGTGGGTAGGCACCGGAAATGCCTCAAAACACAACGTGGACACATCACATTTTCCCAAAGAAAACAGAGCTGTTTTTTGCAAAGTGCCAAGGTGTGGATTTTGGCCTCTAGCTCAGCCGGCACCTAGGGAAACCTACCAAACCTGTGCATTTTTTTAAAACTAGACACCCAGGGGAATCCAGGATGGGGTGACTTGTGGGGCTCTCACCAGGTGCTGTTACCCAGAATCCTTTGCAAACCTCAAAATTTGGCCAAAAACACACTTTTTCCTCCCCTTGGCCCCATTTATTTGGGGTGGGGGTATGGCTATACCCCCACCCTCTTTTTAAAAAAAACAAAATCTTCCCTGGTGGGCTTTCTGCCCCCCTTTGGGGCAGATGGGCCTTCCAAAAATAGGCCGATCTGCCCCTAGGGGGGCAGATATGGCCAACAGTAATATGCCCCTCCTGGAGAGCGACCCTTGCCCAAGGGGCTGCTCCCCCAAACAAAACACACATATACACTAATAGAAATAGGCCCACAGGGGGGCAGAAATGGCCTAAAATAAATTTGCCCCCCCAGGGGAGTGACCCTTGCCTAAGAGGTGGCTCCCCTTGCGTGAAATTGGTGCAAAAAAAGAAATCTCTGGTGCCTAGTGGTTTCTGCCCCCCTTGGAGGCAGATTGGCCTAATAAAAATAGGCCGATCTGCCCCCAAGAGGTGCAGAAATGGCCTAAAGACAATTTGCCCCCCAGGGGAGCGACCCTTGCCTCAGGGGTCACTCCCCACATATAAAAAAATTAAGTAAACAAAAACAGAATACCCCTAGTGTCTAGGGGTTTCTACCCCCAGCCTAATTTTAATAGGCCGATCTGCCCCCGGTTGGGCAGAAATAGCCTTAAATTAATTTGCCCCCCTAGGGAGCGACCCTTGCCCAAGGGGTCGCTCCCCTCATGACAATAACCTAAAAAAAAAAATCCCTGGTGCCTAGTGGGCATTTCTGCTGCCCGATCACATCGCGATTGGGCAGCAGAAATGCAGAAAGAGACATGAAAGGAGAGGGAAGGCCTTTCCTCTCCTTTCATGCCTCTCTCACCCTGGAGGGGGAAACCTCTGATGACGTCAGCCCGCGCGATTGCGTGCTGATGTCATCATATGCCACAGAGGGTCCGGGGAGTGGGTGTGGAAGGGGAAGCAATTCCCCTTTCATCCCTGCCCAGGGGACGGGGGGTTCCAGGCCCAAAGCAGGACGAGCTGGTCTCATCCACAGCACCTGACCAGCTCGTCCTGGGCACCCAAGGGGTTAGAGTTTAAATGTGACATTGTATGTATAGTTCATGCCCACTTGTTACATTGTGTAGTACAATTACTACATTATATTGTCTTTATGTAGTTACAATGTGTCCGTTTTTGTATCTGGTATGGTATTTTAGGAAGAATTATTAAACACACCTGTATGGACACATTTCAAATCAGGGATTAATGTGACTTTTTGTGTAGGTGTCCATTAGCATGAAGGCAGTTGGTACAAAATTGGTAAATGTAAATAACACACAGAGATGGGTTTTGTTAAGTTTCTGAAACTACTACATTACACACATATGCAAGGAATATCATTGTACTATTGCTTGCAAGTATTTTTAAACATGCACAGGTCCAGAGCTAATATACACAGACAATTCCCATAGTTAGAAGTAAAACAGTCACTTATTTTTGGTTCTGGTTACAACAGGGTTGATTTTGTCGAGTAGGCTCTCATTATCCTAATGGGACTACTGGATTTGGGCGGCAGAATCACTTGCACTGTGGGGGACTGAGTCTGAACCCACTACAGGTGACACCTGTCGGCCTAATCCGGATTTTGTTCCGGCTAATTAGCAGTGCCTCATCTCCACCCAGAGCAGGGATAATTGGGCAACAAAGCACATAACACAAATGACTCCTCAGGGAAATCGTGGTCACTCAGATCTCAACCGTTTCTCTGAGTTACATTAGTCTCACGTATGCAAGGACAATCAGAGGCAGAGTATAGTTCAATAAGGTTTTTATTGAAGTAACTGCATCTTAGATAATAAAGCATGTATTGCAATAACTAGGACGATGAAGCATGACATTAAAATTGTGACAAGGAGAATGAAACATAAAAATAATGCTACCATATTGTCACTAAAATCATTAAGAATAGCTCCTACCTAGGCTAAGTTAGAGCACAGCATGTTAAACTCTAATTCTGCCTTTTAGGTTCCTCTGGGAAGACATCATCCCCCATACCTGAGCAAGAGGCCTGTAGTCTACATAAGCAGCTGCAGCGAAACACTCAGCAATCTGCATACAGTCGTGGTCATCTGGCTGGAATCTCCCTCTAATGTACATGGGTCAAAGTAGTGTTTTTATAATAAAACAGCTGATGTTCCAAGAAAGGTTCCCCCTTAAGAGTGTGAATGTTTCTGTGAACCTTAGAGACAAAGCGTACCACTTTTGCCAGCAACCTATCTTACTGCAGCCTTGAGAAAAGCACAGAGTGAAAGAAATGTCTTGTTTAAGAACTCAGTGCTGGCCTAGGCAAAGAACAGCTAGTTAGAGAAACTAAAACAAGACCACAAATGTGGCTATTGTTAAAATAATAAAAACTAAGCTGAATAAAATATGTCTAGGTTAAAGTGCACAGCCGCAGGCCTAGTTTGCCAAAATAATGTGTATGAAGCTATAACTAAAATGGCTACACAACAAGTATTTTTAAACATGCACAGGTCCAGAGCTAATGTACACAGACAATTCCCATAGTTACAGGTAAAACAGTCACTTACCTTTGGTTCTGCTGACAACAGGGTTGATTTGTGTAGTGGTCCAGTATCAGCACCAAAGGCAGGAGTTGGTCAATTGGGTACATGGTGTCAAGGGAAGTGAAAAGAAGAGAAAAAGGTAAGTTTTGAGTTTATATCCCTTCCAATCCGCCAACTCGGGTGTGAAGGATTTGCTTTCACAGTTACGTTGGCAGGAAGGCACATTGTGATTGGGCCAGCGGTAAAACTGGCTTTGGTCCCTCCACCAGCTGCTTTTGCTTATTGGGTTGTCAATGCAGTTGTAAAATGTTGGTAGTTTTAGCGGTTCACCAATAGACTTTCATCTATGGGCCCACAAGCATCTAAATAGAGGGAGCAGACCGCCTAATCGGCGGACAGATTATCCAACGGAAACCTGGCAGCGGGACCGACTCCTGCAAGATCTAAATCAGGCCTTTATTCCTTTATGTAAAATGGGTTGCTTTAAAAAGAGAGAGATTTCTTGTTAGGAATGCAAACACTCTGGTGGTGTTCAACTGTTCTTTGCAGGTCACCGTCTTTGTGTTTGTTGGTAATCAGAGGTATTGCAAACAGCAACCTGCCTAGTTAATATTATTTTGACAGGTTGTTCTGCAACCTCCAGTGCTGTTGATTTTGCGACATGACCTATTGGTATTGTTCACATCACAAAATCTGGTACAGGTCACAAATATTCGGTGCGCAATGTTTGACCGCTATTTGTGGCTTGTCTCTTTGGCAATTAGAACCCCTAGTTTTGATTAATTCAATCATGAACAGAATTGGGCCTGGTTTTTAATGAACTCTGATTAAGACAACAGAATTTCCACCATTAGCCCACATTTTGAAATAATACTTACCGGTGAGAAGAATATTCATGAGTTGTATAAAGGTACTTACTTATTTCTGCATTCTTATAAAGCAGACTGCATCTAAGGGTATCAGAGAGCTTTACACATAAAGGAAAGCCTTTTTCTTCAGCTTACAAATAATTCAGTCACTAACATCAAAGGTTAACCAGAAACAGTTAGTCAGCCACTGTAGAATGAAAAAAAGTTCCTGAATGTGAAAGGGGAAAGCTAAGGGGGGAGGAAAGATGCCTGTTGTTAAATATGTGGCATGAGTCTTGAGAAGACCTTACTGAAGTTTGCATGCATTAAAGAAATGAAGGAGCACCTCTTGCATTGCAGGCCAATCTTTTCCTGGAACATTAAGCACAGATAACATCAAGCTGTCATGCCACCCACACTGGTCTGGTGTCTCCACACTCATGGTCTCACAGGGATTTTCTGTGAGTCCCCATGCCACCCACACCGGTCTGGTGTCCCCAAACTCATTGCTACTCTCAGGGATGCTCATTGAGCCCCAGACATGGATGTAAGCTGAGAGATACTGGCATCCAGGAACAAAAGGAAGATGTCAAACATCGGCTTCTTCTTTGATCACCAAATGAACAGCATGGCTTTATCTAAAGGAGCTTGGACAAGCCTTTTAACCAGCCCTTCTCAAGACAATGGATTAATCATAGAACATTGGTTGAGATTTCCAATCTAAGATGAAGATGAGTCTTTACCAGTGATGTCAGCTTGTGTTTTAATCATATATGCAGGAAACAGTCAGGATAGGAAGACGCGTTGCAACACATTCATTCTCTTCTTTTTCATTATGTTCTCTACCCACTTCCTACTATTTTGTTAAACAATTTTTGTTTTTGCCAATTGATCCACTTCCAGATTTCTTCTCCTGAATTTCTTGCTTGGTTCTTCTCTCATTCCTCATAATAGAAGGCTTTAGTACCTGCCTGATGTCTTCAATTCTGATATTCATCTTCAATCAGCTATAGAATTTCCAATGCAATTTGTCCCTTTCTGTGGGTTTCCATTCTAACCGAGATCTTTGGACAAACATGACACTTTCCAAGTATACTATTTTGTTCAGGGTGGCACTGTGGCTACTGGTAGGAGTTACCCTTTCCATGGGCAATCAAGAAGAATGCTACTCACACCTTATCAGCGTCCCATCATTGATACATGGAAAAGAGTCCAAGGGATCAGCAATGGTTCAAATGATGATAGACACATAGGGAGCCAGGCGAATTGAAGATGCAGAATTGAGAAGCCATTGTCAGGAGTAGGATCACAATGTTGTGTAAATCATAAGATATAAGTGACAGCATGGGAGATGTACAGAAGAGACGGTTTATACACATAGAGGCAACCTAACGAAAAGAAGGGCAGAACTGGTAATAGGCAACATCTTCCACCTATTGTGCAGCCAGGGATCTGCCGGAGATAGTAGGTGGGTCAAAGAGGAAATAAAAGAGAAACAAGAAAATGCACATGGATAAAGAGCATTATCAATTGAGACTTTCAAATAAGAACATTTTACAGGTTTTTGGAAGGACAATAAGAATTATGATAAATTGAATTTTAGGTGCACAAGGGACCTCCTTTGATTTCCAGTCTTTCTCTGTATGGTAAATACAGAAGTAATAGCTAAACTGCACCAGTCAAACTACAACTGTCACAGTTTCGGGCGGGTCTGATCAGGACTTTGGTTGGGACACCCCTTGAGGTCACTGAATATCCTAAAGAGGTAGTACACTGGGGCAGAGGAGCAGCTAAAGGCATACACGGAAAGGACAGCTATGGATAGGCACAGGAAACAGGAAAGTGAAAGCAGAGCAACCCTTGTGTGAACAAACAGGAAACGGATTACCAGTGGACAAACACGCTGGGGTTGTACACAGAGTAAGGCGCAGAACCTCCCACAGTGACAGGGAATCTCAATGCCTCTGTGCAGTTTGTTCTTACAGATAGTCACCCTGCCAGCCCCACAGAAAGGAGGCAGCAGAAGTGATTCTGTCTCTGGACCCTAGAGCACAAACAAAGATAGTACTTACATACACAGGACACGCTCTTGTGGGTCCAGCTGGAAATACAGTTGCGATTCCTGAGAAAACAGCAATAGCACACTGTCACTGTTAGGCACGAAATACAACGTATAACACTGGGCAAGGATGGAGGCTGGAATTGCCTCCTGGAAACCAGGAGCCAACCCCAGTACACAGGAGGACAAGTATACACTGGTGAAGACTGATAGAACACTTCCCAGACACAAAGAACCAAGAAGAAACAGAAACAGAAGGGAACCAACAAAGAGGCAGAGGCAAGAACTAGGAACAGGCTCAGGCTGAAGCAAAGGCGGGTCTAGGACTTGAAAACAGGACGCAAACTTCTGTCTGGGACAGACAGAGACAGGACTGGGAAACTGAAAACAGGCTCTGGCTGGAACAGGCAAGGACAGGACTGGAATACAGGGAGTAGGAAATGAGCAGTAAACAGGACTGGGAAACAGAGAGACGGTTCAGGCTGAAACAAGGCAGGAGCAGGGCAGAGAAACAGGGAGCAGGCTTTGGAAGAAACAAACAGGTACAAGGCTAAGAAGTAGGGAGCAGACTCTGGCTGGAACAATCAGGAGCAGGGCAGAGAAACAGGAAACAGGATCAGGCTGGAACAGAACAGGAACAAAACTGGAACACCATCCGACAAGGGGTCTGTAACACAAAGGAATTGAAGTCCGATGCACGACGGGGAGCTTGAGGAAATGGCTGCTTATAAGCAGTTCCAAACTGGGCTGCACAGGAGAGGTTCCAGGTGTGTGTGGTTTCGGACACTTGCAAGTCCTGGAGGAGAGGATCCAGTGAAAAGGAGCAACTGGACTTCTCCCATTGAAAACAATGGGAAACAGAATCCGGGTTTTCCTGACTACCAAGCTGTGCATTATGGGATTTGCAGTCCCAAGAAGCAAATGTAGTCCTACACAAGTGTACCATGGAGAAAAGGGAAACAAACAGGAGTCAGCAAGGGACTCTAGATAGGTGTTCAAGGTGATTTCCAGGCTTCTGACAGTCCCCTTACAGCGCCCCCTGGAAATGGGTCGACCGAGTCGTAACAGTATATCCCCTGCCACCAGTCTGCTCAAGAAGAGAAGGCGATCCTTTGGCTGAAAAAAGTTGAAGAGGAAAAGCCAAAGCAAGAAAATCCAACACCAACCTTGGTTGATAAGTTTACAGTCCTGCCACAGATGAATCATCCAATGAGCAAAGCATGTATTAATACCCATATGGGCTCCGATGACTTTCCTCTCTATTGTTCGATTTATATGGGAGGAGTGCATGGAGTTGGTTTCTGGTGAAGTAGATTCAGGAGCAAGGAGATCTGGAATGGCATTACGGGCGGTATTCTTTATGACATTAGTTTCCTGTTCAATACTTTCCTCTTTGGAGGAGCTGATTGGTGTATTAGTAACTGTAAGGTCTGTAACATCTTCTGACAAGCAGGATTTGTCTGTTTCTGCAGCAGTATTTACATTGATTGTGGTCTGAGGCTTGCAAAGCATAGAGACTTGGGAAACATGGGTAACTGGTGTTCTCAAAGTAAACATGAAAAAGTCAGAATTTTCTTTCGTCTTGGATGACTTTGAAGTATCAAATTCAGGAGCAACAGGAGTTTTCATGTCTTTAGAAACTGGATTAACATCTGAAAATGTAGAAGTTCCACAAACGAATTCTTTAGGGTGATCTTCTGACTAGACTGAGATTTCTTCATTGCAAGTGCTCTGTGGTGTATTCGTTGTATCAGAAATGGTTTCTTTGCAAAGCGTTTCTACTACAGGTAGTTGATCTTCAACTCTGTTAACACTGAAAGGTTGTTCTTTGGATTGAAATAGAACTCGAGTCTCTTCAGAAATCACCTTTACACTGTTACCTAAATTTTCAGCTCTAGCCTTTGAATTGATGATGGTTTCTTGCAATAAAACACTAAGAACAATACTTATCATCAGATCTTCGAATACAAGATTCAAATTCAAGTCTTTAGTTCTAGTGGGAAATATTACATCTTTCAGCACTTGAGCTTCGGTTTCAGATTGCTGGTTTTCAGGAGTCTTTAGTTTCAGGGACACAGCAGGTGACGTTGGTGTGGCTGATTTTACATCAAGATCAGATACCGGTAGCTCAGAGATCTGTTCTTCACTAATTGTGGAGCTGGAAAAAGGATAGACATTGACAGGGATCAGCAGGTCAGGATCAGTGGTTGAGGTTGCAACTGTGTCCAGTTCTAGGAGAAGGCTCTCATTTCTCATGACAGGCTGTTTAGTTTCAGATTGCTGGTTTTCTTCCTTTTCTGAAATCTCCACGGTTTGCTTTGACACAGAAGAGATTTTTAAACTTTCTGAGAAGTCCATTACATTCTTAGTAATTGCGGGTATTTCTTCACGGTCAGAAAAATCCATTAGTTCACTTGAAACATGAACTGTCTCTTCATTATCTGAAAATTCTATGATATTGTTTGAAAGGTCAGGAGTATCCCCACAATCTGAAAATTCTGGTGTGTGCGCCATTTGAACAGCACTATCTGCAGGTTTGTTCACTGCAAGGCAGGAACCACTGTCATCACTAGATTCAGATTCTTCAACACTGTTGCACAACTTGCCATTAATCTCCAGTAAAGTCATATCTTGGTTTCTTAAGGTGCAGCTATTGGAGTCTGCATCAGAACTCTCTTCTTCCTTTGGCTTTATTTGTTCTGATAGAGGGGCTGAGACACTTCCTTCTGAAGACTCTGATCCATCCTTTGAATCAAGAGGTGTCAAATCTCTCAGAGATGTCAGAGAGTCAGTCAACTGCACAGGGATATTCTCTGGAAAACTACAAGCTGAGAGAGAGTCTGAAGAAGAGGCTGATATATTTATAACTGGAGCAGTCTTTTGACATTCATTCATAGCAGGGAAAATCTGCTTTATAGCAGTCTTCGGAGAGGCACATGAGGTAGCATACTGTTCTTTAAGCCAAAGCTGGTGATCATTTTCTTTTTTCAGGTTTTCAAATTGCCTTGCAGTAGTTTCCATCAGCTGCTCTGTTACTTCTTCTACCTTACAGATAAACAGAATGTCTGGTTCTGCCAACAGTGAAATATGCATTGATGAAAAGAGCCCACGGGCAAGATTTCTAGTGTATGTTATAACATATTCATCATAGAAGTCCAATATCTGCCTTTTAATCTGCCAAAACTGCTCTTTTAGTGTGTGTATGCCCATATTGTTTTCAAACCCACTCAGAATAAAAAAAAAGGGTTTAGCAGAGTTTTTAGGGATTGAGACTGGTGTATTATCATCTAGTTTGGGAAGAGCACAAGCCTTATGAGTGGAACTAAGGAATCCCACAGTCTTTACTGATCCATTTGATACAGGTTCTATCCTGCTGACTTGAAAGCACTGAGGGACTGGTAGATCTTTACACGAGTCAGCACAACACTTAGGAATTGAGACTGATGTACTGTCATCCAATTTGGGAGGAGCACAAGCCATTTGAGTTGAACTAAGGAATCCCACAGTTTTTACTGATCCCTTAGATACAGGGTCTAGCCTGCTGACTTGAAAACTAAAGGCATACACGGAAAGGACAGCTATGGATAGGCACAGGAAACAGGAAAGTGAAAGCAGAGCAACCCTTGTGTGAACAAACAGGAAACGGATTACCAGTGGACAAACACGCTGGGGTTATACACAGAGTAAGGCGCAGAACCTCCCACAGTGACAGGGAATCTCAATGCCTCTGTGCAGTTTGCTCTTACAGATAGTCACCCTGCCAGCCCCATAGAAAGGAGGCAGCAGAAGTGATTCTGTCTCTGGACCCTAGAGCACAAACAAAGATAGTACTTACATACACAGGACACGCTCTTGTGGGTCCAGCTGGAAACACAGTGGCGATTCCTGAGAAAACAGCAATAGCACACTGTCACTGTTAGGCACGAAATACAACGTATAACACTGGACAAGGATGGGGGCTGGAATTGCCTCCTGGAAACCAGGAGCCAACCCCAGTACACAGGAGGACACGTATACACTGGTGAAGACTGATAGAACACTTCCCAGACACAAAGAACCAAGAAGAAACAGAAACAGAAGGGAACCAACAAAGAGGCAGAGGCAAGAACTAGGAACAGGCTCAGGCTGAAGCAAAGGCGGGTCTAGGACTTGAAAACAGGGCGCAAACTTCTGTCTGGGACAGACAGAGATAGGACTGGGAAACTGAGAACAGGCTCTGGCTGGAACAGGCAAGGACAGGACTGGAATACAGGGAGTAGGAAATGAGCAGTAAACAGGACTGGGAAACAGAGAGAAGGTTCAGGCTGAAACAAGGCAGGAGCAGGGCAGAGAAACAGGGAGCAGGCTTTGGAAGAAACAAACAGGTACAAGGCTAAGAAGTAGGGAGCAGACTCTGGCTGGAACAATCAGGAGCAGGGCAGAGAAACAGGAAACAGGATCAGGCTGGAACAGAACAGGAACAAAACTGGAACACCATCCGACAAGGGGTCTGTAACACAAAGGAATTGAAGTCCGATGCGCGACGGGGAGCTTGAGGAAATGGCTGCTTATAAGCAGTTCCAAACTGGGCTGCACAGGAGAGGTTTCAGGTGTGTGTGGTTTCGGACACTTGCAAGTCCTGGAGGAGAGGATCCAGTGAAAAGGAGCAACTGGACTTCTCCCATTGAAAACAATGGGAAACAGAATCCGGGTTTTCCTGACTACCAAGCTGTGCATTATGGGATTTGCAGTCCCAAGAAGCAAATGTAGTCCTACACAAGTGTACCATGGAGAAAAGGGAAACAAACCTTCTGACGCAAGGGACTCTAGATAGGTGTTCAAGGTGATTCCCAGGCTTCTGACAGTCCCCTTACAGCGCCCCCTGGAAATGGGACGACCGAGTCATAACAACAACTACCACAATCCTTAAAAAAGCAGGAAATCTGGTGCACACTGATAATGGAGCCACTGGTGAAATCTTGGAAATAATCACTTGCAAGATATTGACCAGATTGAATTCAAGACAGTTTATGGATTGTAGTGCATGACTGAGAAGATTCATTTTAGCCAGCGTTCAACTGCTTATACGTCATATCATTTTGAGCGTTGGTTCTAGCAGTGAGTTTAGAATTTGGCACAAAGACGTCTATGTACGTGGACTGAATGTTTATATCAGGATTTTTGGCACATTTAAATTGATACTTTTTGATTTGTTAGTTTTCATACTGTACACAAGAATCTGAATTAAATCACTGGTTATTGAGTTTGCAGTTCAGTTCCCCTTATAAAACATCTGTTTCTGAAACTTGTTCAGATGCTTGTAAAGTGGAATGCATGCAATTATGCATATAACATATGTGGATTACAACAAAGATTATGAAATTTAGATTTAATAATGAACTGTGAATAAACTAAGCCACAACCTGCATAACACACAAATTGACAAAGAGTTGACGTCCTTCCTCATTAGATCTGCAAGCTGGGATGAATCACTGTACTTTGAGTAAATCCAATAAGGGAGAGCTGTCAAAACATACCCAAGTTCTCTCTCTCTCTCTCTCTCTCTCTCTCTTTCAATGTGAACCTGATCCCACCTAGGTTCCTCCAGTATGTGTCTTGTGGAATACCTGCATCGGAAGTATAATATTAGTGAGCATTGAGAATGTCCTCATGGAAAATGATGACACTACATTACCGCTTGGCTTATAAAAGTCAGTTCCTTCCAGTTTCCAGTTCATCATGTTGATGAATCTTTCCGCAAATCTGATTTTTTTGGAGGAGCTGGCTGATTCTGGCTAGAAATGGTAGGGAGGTAAAGAAGATGAGCTGAGGGTGTCAAAGATGAGATTCTTTTCAAACATATCATTAGTGGGAGGGTCTTCAGTGTCTGTGCTTCCACCCGATCAAAGAAATGTCAAGATAACCTGGTTAAAACCATATCCAAAGCCAGACAGTCTTCTTGCTACTCTGATTCCATCCCTTTGCCCCGACTCAAAGAGATCAGTCACTTAATCATACCCTTCTAGCAGAACCTCGTTAACACAATACTGTCATAAGGTACAGTCCTTGAAAGCTTGAAAATATTAATACCATTCCCTAAAATGCAGGGGTCAGACTGAGAAGGCCTACGCAACTTCCGCCCAACAACCAATGTACCATTCATGACTAAAGTAGTGGAGAGCTGCATGGAATATTACCTCACAGACTTCGTAGAACTAAATTACCTTTTGGATTACATTCAAGTCAAGCTTTAGATGCAACAATAAAACTGATACCCTAAATATTGTCAGTGGCACCTCACATACTTTAGACAAGGAAGAATCACACTTCCAAGTCCTGCACCTATCATCAGCCTTTAGCACAATGGATCACCCTTCACTCCTGAGAATATTAAAGAAACAAATGGTACTTAATGGTATAGTCATCAATTGGTTCTTGTTGTTCCTGGACAACTGTGGCCAATATGTTAAAAAAGCCAACTCCATCTCCAACACAACCATGATACACTAAGGAGAACCTTAAGTCTCAATATCTATAATGAACCCCTTGCAGCCGTTTTGAAAAAACAACACATACAACTTGTATGTTGATGACAACTAGCCAAGCAGAGTCATGTGCACAGCAAGAGTATTTATAGCCAACATGACTCAAGCTTTTGAAAACACTAGACAGCTGCTCTCTTGAGACCTTGGGGGTGTGGGGATTGCCTGGCAACCAATAAACAAGTAAACCCGACACATTTAGTAGCACGAGGATTTGACATAGTCACATGTGTTCAACAAGCATTGGTGAAAACAACTATATAGTGCACCAAGCATTGGTAATATCAAGGACATATCAAACACTGGCAATATCTATCCTGAAATGCAGACAGTACAGTTACATTACAAAAAACCCAATGGTGCTACACGTACATAATTAAAACAACGCCCCTGAGAATGTTGACAAATTAGGCAGAGTTGTTGGGTCCTGACAATGGCTGTCTCACTGCCAAGCAAAGGTTGGTGGAAAAGGGGTGTCAGGAGGGGCCCATGCAGTTGGCATGGGTAGTGCAGGGGCCCCCATGGACAGACCCGTCATGCATTTCACTGCCCGAATTACGGGCAGTCAAATGCGCGACGGGTGCTGTCGCACCTGTCGCACCACAACATTGCTGTCGGCTCGATTACGAGTCGGCATCAGTGTTGTGGTGAGTTTTCCGCTGGACCAGCGAGCAGAAACGCTGTTTTCGCCCCCGGGCCCAGTGGAAAACTCCTAATAGGGTGGCCAACATACCACCAGCACTGGCGGTATGCTGGCTGCAGCAGCTTAGGCGGTCTTAAAAAAAAGACCGCTGAAGCCCTAATGAGGGCTTAAGTCCTGAAAGTCGTACCACCACTTAAGAACTTTAAGAACTGGCTCAGGGACTGGTCACACTGGACAGTAATTCAAATATTGGGGTCCCAGCAAAATTGCTTGGATTCATTCTCAACAAACATCTAACCATTCAAAAACACATTAATAACCTTGCCAAAATAGAACAAATTGACTGTGCTCAGTGATGTAAAACACTTGCACGCTATCCTTGACTATCAACAAATCATTTAGGCCTTAGTTCTATCTAGACTGCTAGACTGGACAATGACATCTCCTTAGTAGTCGGGATCCACTGGGCACCCCTTTTAAGCCTTAGATTCAATTGCTATATTAAAAATGTTACCATATCTTTTCATGTTCATTTTACTGCGTGAGAAATTGGATGAGAAACTGGGTTGTTTGTTGACTACAGTGTGAGCCCTGGTCAAGCAGGAACCTCAGTTCTTGTCAGGGTTAGGCACAAGCAACCCCCAAATTAACTTGTGCTCACCCTTTGGTAGCTTGGCACAGGGCAGTTAGGCTTACGTTGAAGGCAATATGTAAAGTATTTGTGCAACACTTTAAACAGTAAGACTGTGAAAACACCACACAAAAAGGATCCCACACCGAGCCAAAATAAAAAGTTCAGGCCGACCGTGATGAGGCGTGGGTTGGCTACACAGAACCCATTGGACATGCTGAACCAAAGTACCTTATATCCTGGTTGCAGAGCATTGCGTTTGTTCCAAACAATGCCTTTGAGGCATTAATTCCGATGGGCACAGAGGCTGCTATGCAGAGTGTTGGTGTCGCCACTGAGGCTGATGTTGACATGGAAGTGAAGACCTTGCACAAAAGAAAGCACCATGGCGTTGATTCCAAAGGTGATGCGCTGGTTGTGTTCCACACAGCAGCTGTGATGTGGCGATTTTGCCCACGCAATAGTGGCAATGCGCCAGTTCTGCCCATGCAGCAGAGGATATCTCAGTTCTGCTGGAGCAAATACCTTAGGTCCACTTCCAGTGCCCCAGGATTGGGGTGGCGCCACTTGGCAAGACAGACTCACAGATAGCATAGACCAGGAGCAGGGTGGTTGGAAGTCTGTTATGTCACTGAGACTTCAGATCAGGAGCCTTGCCAACTTGCCCTTGGAGTAACTCTCGGTTCTGGGTTGGAGGGATTCAGGTCCAGTCCTTCTCACTCCCAGGGAAGATAGCAGCAGGCACAGGTCAGCACAGCAGAGCAGGAGTTCAGCGAACAGCAGTCCAGCAGAGTGGCAGGCCTTCAGCAGCACAGCAGTCCTTCTTCCTAGAAGAGTGCCATAGGTACAGAAGTGTACTGAGTTGGTGGTGTCTAAAGTCCAGTTCTTATATCCATTGGTTCCTTTAAAGTGGGGAGACTTCAAAGAGATGCTTGTCCTGCACTTTCAGCCCTGGCTCCAGACTCACTACAGGAAGTAATGCAGCCATTTGTGTGTGGACAGAACACAGCCTATTCAGATGTAAGTGAGGCTGTGCTTAGTTCCTCCATCCCATCCTCCCAGGATGGCCTATCAAGTCACACATAAGCTCCCATTGTATGTTGTCTAGGGGTGATATACAAAGCCCAGCTGTCACCAATCCATGCCAAGTCATCAGACACAAGCAGCAGACACCAAATGGCTAAAGTAAGAAAATGCCAACTTTCTAAAAGTGGCATTATCAGAATTGCAATTTAAAATTCGACTTCACCATTAGTTAGGATTTTAAATTGTGATTCCAGAGACACCAAACTCGAAAAGTCTATCTCTTCAAGTTTGTAAATTACACTTATACGATGTAATAAGATAAGCCCAACGTTAACCTATGAGAGAAATAGGCCTTGCAGTGGTGGAACAAATTTAAGAATTTGTTTACCACCAGGACATGTAAAACTTAAAAGTACATGTCCAACTTTTTAAATACACTGCACACGCCTGTGAGGCTGCCTAAGGCCTACATTAGGGCTGACATAGGTAATAAAAAGAAAGGTTTGGGCCTAGCAAAGTCTAACTCTGCCAGGCCGAATTGGCAATTCAAAACTGCACACAGGCTCTGCAATGGAAGACCTGAAACATGTTTAAAGAGCTACTTAAGATGGTGGCTAAATAAGTGCTACAGTCCCACTAGTGTTATTCACCTGACAGGCCCTGGACACATGTAGTGCAATTTACTAGGAACTTATAAGTAAGTTAAATATGCCAATAGGGTGTATGGTACTGTTATGTTTTAAGGGGAAAGCACATGCACTTTACTGCTATTTAGCAGTGGTAAAGAGCTCAGATTGCTAAAGCTAACCAAAACGAATTCAGCAAAAAGGGGAGGAGGAATGCAAAAAGTCTGTGGATGACCCTGCAGAAAGAGCCATTTCCAAAACCCTGAACTGGCTACCTATGCAAACAAGGAGAATTTTCAAACTGGCTTATATCACTCATAAACCCATACCCACCAAAACCCCACGTCACAGGAGATAAAAGGAAGAAAAAGATAAAAATGCACCTATTAGAAATTCCTAAAACTGCAAAAAGCTAATTTCTAAACTAAGCCTTCTCTTTTCTAACCATGAGCTGGTGGATTTTTATCTCAGAGCTCATCATACTGAACTCAGGTCTATCACCTTTCAGAAAAGACTTGAAGAATCCTCTCTAAACCACACATCTTCCAAATTGAATGGCTCATATTTTTTCATACCCACTCTGGCTATTGTTCCTTTCAATATATTTGTTCATTATAATAATTTGTGAAGTGGTCTGTGTAAAGACGGGAAGCCAGTTGTAGTTGGTATCAAATTTTTTCAAGTCAACACATAGCTCCTCTCTGCCGAGAGTCCCCATAACGAATTAAAAACGTTCCTTCCATCACCTAGGCAACCTCCCTCAATCAGTCTAGGAATATTGTGCATCGAGCCAACACCACACTTCTCCTCCCTTAAGGCATAAAAATTCTACTAAGAAAAAAACCCAAAATAACTGCATAGAAAAACATTGCATATAACTGTTCAGGCTTCAACAAAAACATTGTTATTTACATGCACAATCCTGGTTAACAGCATTATTCTCTACATCTGCTGCTTCCGTTTGGGTTTCCTCACTCTGGTTAACAGCATTATTCTCCTCAGAAACGTCTTCCATAGAAAGGAAGACTAATACCACCAACACAGACACCCCCCTCCCACAATCAATCGGTTTGTATCTCTTCTTTCCAATTCAGTACCTTGTTGCATCGAGCTAATTACTGAAATACCACACCTTGCCATCACTCAACACAGCAGCATTGGTAAAAATCTTAATGACTTAATAAGGTTTGCTAAACTTGCTTACCCCTTCCTAGATTTAGTAATGGCTTAACTCAAACTCAGTTACCTAGTTCAGGGGTTATGTCTTTGACTCAATGTTGCTGATCATAGTTTTCCTTATGTATTTGTTATGCCTTTATTATATTCTCCTTCACTACCGCAGAAGACCTATCTACCTTATGATCACCGAATAGCCAGACACACTTATCCTTGGCAAAAGGCTCTCTAACTCTCAAAATCCTGATGGGACTTTACCCCATCACAGTAAGGGTAAATATGTATGCCCAGGTAATTTTTTTTAACTCTCTTTCCACATTTTTACCACCACTGCCGGCCATTTGGATAGTATCCATTATTACACTGTCAAAGTGCTCAACAGCACCATTACTAGCAGGGTGATAGAAGGAGGTATGCTTGAGATTTATTCCAATCCTAATTAAGAAAACCTCAATTTCCTTTGATGTAATTTAATTAAATCAGTCCATTATCACTCAGCAAAGTTTTGAGAATCCCCACTCTGAGTAAAAAAAGCTTCTCTACAAATGTTATGACTGTGTGCATAAATGTTTTGGGACACCTGCTCCAACTGTGGCTATTTATTAAACAAATCCCATAAAACTAAAACTCCAAAGTTTAGAACGGGACCTAGAATGTCCATGCTGAGATCCTCCAAGGCCCCACAGGATACTAAGTGCAAGCAAGACGTGGTCTAAAAGTCACTTGAAACTTATCTCCCCTGGCACATTGAACATATACTCTTACAAATCTTTCTACATCCAAATCAATCTCAGGCCACCAGAAGGAACCCTTAACAATTCATAGAGGACCTTCAGAAATTAAAGTCAACACTTTTTCTCTAACGAATAAGGCAGAATCACTCTATCTGCTCTGAGTAAGAATCCCATACAATCAACGGGCAACTCATTCCTCACCTCCCAGAATTTCTGACAACTCTCGGACTATTCACATTTTTTTGGGTCAGTCACACCTAACAACGTTTTTAACATCCATTAATACCTGGTCATTTTCATATTCGGTTCTCCAATTTTGTTAGGAAATGGGGCACTCATCACCAGGGCAATCCACAAAAGCCACTGAGGCTACATTTTACTCATCCAAACACTCAAGAAGTGCTCTTCAATCAGTAAGGTTGATCTACTTTGGAAATCTGCTACTTTGTTATGGATACAAGGAAGATAATCTACATTGTAATTGATACCCAACAGTCTAAGGTACATCCTGGCAATGCGTGGTGTGACTATGAGAGCATCAGAGGGCGTTGAAATCTTAACTAAGGGCTTGTGATTGATACAGAGGGTAAAATGTTAACCTCACAACTATTGGCAACATTTTCCATGCCCCACACAATAGCTAGCTTTTCTCTTTCTACAACAGAAAATTTCTCTTCAGTGGGAGAAAGAGAGCTTGAGGCAAAAGACAAGTTGTATAACTGGTTTTCATTTGTTTGGGGACCAGCTGCATTTTTGGTTTTTATGGAATGGGCAGAATGGTCAAAGCCTTGAAGAGGAATAGCCAGACAAATGTCTTACTTAATATTACAAAATCTTGTTGCAAGGAATCATTCCAAACAAATTCCTTTTTAGCAACTGTCTCAACGAATAGATTTTGCTGGCAGTTTCTGACATATTTTGAGTAGAACTTGGTTAAACCAAGGAAGAACCTTATTTCATCCTTGCATATGGGTGATGGGGTATTCTATGATAGAATCCATAATGTCCACAATGTCCTTCCTGGGTGTTATGCCCAGATCACTCACATTATGACCCAGATAAGGGGCAGATTTTGCAGCAAATTTGCACTTCCGAAATTCCACGGTGCAGTCACTGTGACTCAGTATACTCAACACTTCCTTGAATAGACAATCATGTTCTCCTTTGTCTCTGCCCATAACCAAAATGTCATTCTAGAAGCAAATATTTTTTTAAGTGTCTGAATAATTTATACTGAAGTATACAGACTGAGGTGGCATGGTATATGAAATAACGATGAAATGGGCAGTGGCCCAAGTAATTACCAGTAGCTTAGATTTATTCAGGCATTCCATCTATCAGTTTTTGTATAATTTAGCCTGTCACCTTAAGTAGGATAGGTCTGTCCAGATGTTAGTTTCGTGCCACTCGAACGAAGCTATACCTGGCTGATAAGCTCTAATAAGAGCGAAACCAGTCTTGGGTTTCTAGTGCTCTGGTTTAAGGAGGCACTAGACTGGCAGTTTGGGCTGAACTGTTCGATTGCAGCAGGGTCAAGACTGATTTGCATAGGACCATGTACAAACTGAGGTGGCATGGTGTGCAAAATAATGATGGACGGCCCAAGTAATTACCAGTGGCTGAGAATAATTCAAGCATTCCATCATTCTATCCATCACTTTTTGTATATTTAAAGAAAAACGTATACATCAGTCTTTGGAATATGGCTGCCGCTGGAGCAATTCCAAACAGCATCCTAATAAATCGAAAAACACCAAAAAAGAGTAATGAGCATGGTTAATTCCTACTAACAACATGGAAAGGCATTTGATGAGATGTTGACATGAGATCGGTGGTAGAAAAACATTTGACACACTTTGTTTTAGCCAGCAACTCATTGATCTTAGGTAGTGGAAACTTATCAGCAATTATATTTCTGTCAAGATTCCAGAGATCAATGCAAAACTCAATATGGCCACTAGCTTTGGATGCCACAACCAAAGGTGCCAACCCCGCAATGCAGTCAACGGGTTCAACAACCTTATTTATTGCAAGCTAGTCAATTTTCTTGCTAACGTCTACCCTAACACTGAATGGTACGTTCATGGCTTTGTGACACACTGGAACAGCATTGTCTTGCAACACAATTTGATGTGTAAAACCTCTAAACTTACCATTTTTATTAGAAAAATCAATAAGGAGACTCTACATTTCTTCGTCTACATCATCGCCCTCATTATATAATGATGATACCTATAGCTTGCTGTTAGGATCTATAGAAATACCCAAAGATCTCATGTCAATCCATCCCACAACAGATGGTCCTTTCTCTGCAACGTATACCTTTCCTCACTTTAAATTCAAATTTACAAAAGTCTATAACCAATCATTGGTACGTCCTCTCCACTAAAATGTTCAGGATGTATATCAGTGTGAATTAATTCCTTACCCAGCACAGATGCAAATTTCCCTTCCCAAACCAATTTCTAAATAATGGAGGTCCACAATGCACTACAATCTGTTTTTCCACACATTCAATTGCCACCTGGCAAACAGGTTTGTTCCTAGTGTTAATATTTAAAACTGTCTCATCAATACTCAGTGAATTAGGATTTGAAATGTCTTCTCAATCCAAACTTCCAGAACCAGAAGGATCCGCAATGCATTTCACAACAACTTTTTCCTTTTTACAGCACACCTTGTCGGAATGTCCAAAGACCCCACAATAAGAACACTTGAATTTGAAAGCAGGGTGTTTTTGTCCCTGGCAAGGTGATCTATGCCACTGCATCTATAGCAGTGAAAACCATTTATGTTCCCTGTGGAATCTTGAGATGTAAAGAAATTCACTCAAGGTTTGCTCATTTAATTCATTTCTGAAGAATAAACATGAGAAACCTTTGCAACCATAGATTGCTCACTACATTGTGAAGATGAATTTGTAAAGGCTGCCTTAGCACATCTTTAGAATATTTCGGCCTTTTTGTCAATGGCAACAATTTCTTTAAGAGGACCTTCTCCATTAATCCACAGTCTTTTCTGTAAATTGGTATCATTGGTATGCATGATGATCTGATCTCTTATCCTGTTATCATGTAACATACCAAAATTACACAAGATAGGTAATTTTTAACTTGCGACTGAAGAAATGAAATCTGTCAATCGCTATGCATAGTGTAGGTTGGAAATAAGTATCCAAATCATCAAGAGTATTTTTAAAGTCACCAGACTCTTCAGGGGACCTAACCTTCTTTTCTATTTGACCATAAATATGAAAATGTTTAGTTCCAAAACAAATTAAGTTATTTTGTTTTCCTACTAGGAGGAAAATATTCTGAAGCGTCATCTTTAATGGTGGAAATAAAGTTTAAAAAGTACTCCTTGCACTCTGGCCACTTCATAAGTTGTTGTGCTGGAAGAAGAAGGAATGGCTGTGGAGGAGTCAAAATGAGCAGCAGATGTTTTAAATAAGAAAAAGTCAAAAGAGCTGTGTCAAACACACACAGCAAACTGCAGTTGGGTAGAGTAAGTTTCAACTCTTTTAATTTTAAGTATTTAGCTTCTTCAAAATTGCACACAAATAATTGTAAATGCAAGTACATACTTCCATATTTTTAGCTGAAATACAAAATGTAAATAAGGAAATAAATACTTTTGGCGCTGAATGGAGTTTCTCTTTTGTGTATGAATTGAGAGTTCAGTAGAAAGTGAATCAAAACAATCCAGAATGGCCACCACTCAGGGTCATGCAGTGCATATTGGAGTCAATGCGTCAGGGGAAAGTGAAACGCGCAAGGAAATTGAGTTTTCCTACCCTTGGTGTCTGAAAGGCTAGATTTAATTAAAGACACAGAGGCGAGTATTATGTGTTCTTTTCTTACTTTAATAAAATATAGCAGCCAAGAAAACTACAAACCCCAGAAACCCTGTTTTTCCCGCCGCTTCTCCCTAGCCCCGCCTACCCTCCCGCCACCCGCCTCCCAGCTGACTCCTCCTCCCCGGCTACCCATATATGGCTGCCGCTGCGAGGCCGCGCAGCGGACGCGCCGCTGGCGCGCCTAAGGCAAGCCCGTCTGCGCCCGTCCGCGCCTGGACCGCGCCCAGCGCCACGACCCCTGGCCCCCACGACCTCCACCCCCCCTGCCTGACCTATGACACCGCCACCCTCACCGCCCTCAACCCCGGCCGCACGCCAGGCTGCTGCCGCGCCACCCCGAAGCGGAACCACGGACCCTTCACCTGCCGCAACTGCCGTTCCACCTGCCTACAAACACACATCGCACCCAACAAGAACGACTCCCCCGGAAACAACCTCGACTGCATCCTGATCAACACCCGATCCGTCCACAGGCACGCCATCGAACTATGGAACCTCATCGACTCAACAAACCCGGACATCGCCTTCCTCACCGAGACCTGGATGAACCCCTCCTCGGCACCCGACATCGCCATAGCCATCCCCGACGGCTACAAAATCATCAGGAAAGACCACACCAACCGCACCGGAGGAGGCATCGCCATCGCCCACAAGAGCTCCATCCGCATCTCGACCTACTCCGACGACTCACTCCCCGACGCCGAACACCTCCACTTCTCAATCCACAGCGATCCCAAGACCACCCTCAGAGGCTCCCTCATATACAGACCACCAGGACCACGCACAAAGTTCAGCGAAGACATCGCAGACTTCGTCAGCCCACACGCACTCCAGTCCACAGACTACATCCTCCTAGGGGACCTCAACTTTCACCTGGAGAACCACACCGACAACAACACCACCACCCTAATGGACAACCTAGCCAACCTCGGACTCAAACAACTGGTCAACACACCTACCCACCTCGCCGGACACACGCTCGACCCCATCTTCTCCTCCAGCAAACACATCTCCTTTAACCACACCACCAAACTCTCCTGGACAGACCACAGCTGTGTCCACTTCAGCTTCAAGAAGACCAACGTACACCACCACGCCCAGCAACCACCAAGAAGACAGTGGAATCGAATCACCACGAACAACTCACAGCAACCCTCTCTCAGAACCCACCCACCAGCACTGCAGACCCCAATGAAGCCGCCAACAACCTCACGAGCTGGATCTCAGACTGCGCCAACCTCCTGGCCCCCCTGAAGACCCAAACAAACAAACACAGCCACAAGAAAAACTCCTGGTTCACCCCCACCCTCAAGGACTCCAAAAAAGAATGCTGCACCCTCGAGAAGACCTGGCGCCTCAACCAGACCGACGAGAACATGTCTGCTCTCAAGAACGCCACCCGCAAACACCACCAACTCCTCCGCGCCGCACGAAAATCAGCCTTCCAGAACAGACTAGACAACAACGCCCACAACAGCAAGGAACTATTTGGCATCGTCAAAGAGCTCTCCAACCCCGACGCCGAAAACAACTCCATCCCCCCCTCACAGGACCTCTGCGACTCCCTCGCAGCTTTCTTCCACAAGATCGCCGACATCTACAACAGCTTCACCACAACTAACACGAACCCACCACCGGAACCCGCCAACGACAACACCACCATCGACACCTGGAACCCAACCACTACCGAGGAAACCACCCGCATCATGAACTCCATCCACTCAAGATCACCATCCGACCCCTGCCTGCACCACGTCTTCAACAAAGCCGACAACATCATCGCACCCCACCTCCGAGACGTCATCAACACATCCTTCACCACCGCCACCTTCCCGGAGAACTGGAAACACGCCGAACTCAACGCCCTCCTAAAGAAACCAACAGCAGACCCCACCGAACTCAAAAACGTCCGGCCCATCTCGCTCCTACAGTTCCCCGCCAAAGTGATTGAGAAAATCGTCAACGCTCAACTCACCACCGCCCTGGAAGCCAACGACTCACTCGACCCCTCACAGTTCGGCTTCAGAGCTAACCACAGCACTGAGACCGCCCTCATCGCAGCCACGGACGACATCAGATCTCTGACCGACAAAGGAGAGAACGTGGCCCTCATACTCCTGGACCTCTCCGCAGCCTTCGACACGGTCTGTCACCGTACCCTGATACGTCGCCTCAGCAACACCGGCATCAGAGGCAAGGCCTTGGATTGGATCATCTCCTTCCTCTCCGGAAGAACTCAGAGAGTCCGCCTCCCCCCCTTCAGATCCACAGCTACGGAGATCATCTGCGGCGTCCCCCAAGGATCCTCCCTCAGCCCCACCCTCTTCAACATCTACATGACCCCCCTGGCGAACATCGCTCGAAAACACGGACTCAACCTCATATCCTACGCCGACGACACCCAGCTCATCCTATCCCTCACAAACAACCCCACCGCAGCAAGAACCAGACTACACAAAGGCATGAAGGAAGTAGCGAACTGGATGACAGACAGCCGGCTCAAACTAAACACAGAGAAGACGGAGGTCCTCATCCTCGGCCCTACACACACCGCCTGGGACGACTCCTGGTGGCCCCCCGCCCTAGGCAGCACTCCCCAACCCACCGACCACGCACGCAACCTCGGCTTCATCCTGGACTCATCCCTCTCCATGACCAGACAGGTCAACTCGGTGACCTCTGCATGCTTCAACACCCTCCGCATGCTCCGCAAGATCTTCCGCTGGATCCCCACCGACACCAGGAAGACCGTCACCCACACCCTCGTCACCAGCCGCTTGGACTACGGAAACACTCTGTATGCCGGCATCACCACCAAGCTGCAGAGGAAACTTCAACGAATCCAGAACGCGGCTGCACGACTCATCCTGAACATACCTCGCCACCACCACATCTCCGGACACCTGAAGAAACTCCACTGGCTTCCAGTCAACGAGAGGATCACCTTCAGACTCCTCACCCACGCACACAAGGCCCTGCACAATCTCGGACCAAAACTCATCAACAACCGCGTCTCCTTCTACACTCCTCCTCGCACCCTACGCTCAACCGGACAAGCCCTGGCAGTCGTACCTCGCATCCGCAAAACCACCGCTGCAGGCAAGTCCTTCTCCTACCTAGCAGCGAAGACCTGGAACTCTCTTCCCAGCCACCTTCGCGCCATACAGGACCACCTCTCCTTCAGAAGGCAGCTCAAGACCTGGCTCTTCGAGCACTGACCCCCCCCCCCCCCCCAGCGCCTTGAGACCCTCACGGGTGAGTAGCGCGCTTTATAAATGCAAATGATTGATTGATTGATTGATTGATTGGGAAAAAACTACCACATTACATCACAATGGAACAACCATCAGCATGTCGAACATGGGCACAACTATCTTGACTGAGAGCAACAAGCCTTCTTTTCTTGCAAGAGTCAGTCAGAAGAAGATTCAGACAGCCAAATAAGAATTATATACAAAGTCAATAAGGCGGATAAGAAATCCTTAAAGGAGTCCATCAGAAACGAAGAAGGAGAAACTGGCCACCAGGAACTTTGATGCAGAGGAGCCAGATTAGGAGAATCTGAGTGTGAATTAACTAGATGCAGCTGGGCTGGTTGAAGACAGAGGAAATGTGGAAAAAACAGCAGGGAGGGTTAATGCAACTGCGGTGGGATAATACTCGCCTCCGTGTCTTTAATAAAATCTAGCCTTTTAGACACCAAGGCTAGGAAAATATAAATTTTATTACAAGACCGGAGGATTGTATTATGCTTGTTCAAAGTAAGGATATCACATTGTCTAACGATGATCAAGAGGTTTACAATAAAACGTTCTAAACGTGTTAACCTTTGACCAATCTGCAGACCTGAGAATATTGTGTAAACCAGCCCTGCCCAAAAGGCTTGAGAGGCCGCAGCCCCCCTCACCGAATGGGTGCCAAAGGAAAGGGTAGAGACACCAGCCAGGGACATGAGCCATCTAACCCAGCGGGCCAAAGTAGGAGCCGACACAGGCTTATGGGGTTTCTGAAAGAAAATAAGTAATTGGGAAGAGGAGATACTTCTGAGATCTGCAGTTCGAGAAACGTAAGTCTTTAAACTATTACCAACACACAATTTAGGTTGAGAGGGGAAAAAAGGGTAATGCACAGATGATAAATTAGTCTTAGTACGCCCATTGACCCAAACACCTAAAGATGATTATTGAAAAGAAGAAATATCCAGAGCTTTAACATCAGATACTCACTTTATAGACTCCAAACACAAAAGCATTGTCAATTTGGCAGACAAATGTTTGAGCGATAAGTCAGCATTATCGGGCCATGCAATAAAAAGGCGAAGTACAGCATTAACATCCCACATAACCTTATATTTAGGAGCCGGGCTCCCTTTAAAAGTCGACAAACCAACGGGTGCTCGCCAATAGGTCTTCCATCCACTCTGACATATTCCGAATAGATCGCAGATCTTTACGTATTAATGGTACGATGAGCCCTACCCTGAGAAGCCAGGGAAGCAAGAAAATTTACCACCAATGTCACATCTGCTGAAAGGGGATCTGAATCCCTGTCCAAACACCAGCTACACCAGGCCAACCAGGCTGACCTGTAGACCTTTGTTGTGCCTGAAGCCCAAGACTGTTAGATAAAGTGGACAGCCTCTTCCGAAATTCCCTGCGGTCTACAGGAAGCCCCAAAACTCTCCAAGCTATGAGATGCAGGGAGTTCTCTAAAACCAGGCTGTGAGGAAGACCCTGAGGGTTCAAGAGCAGATCAGGAAAAGGAGGAATCAATACTGGGAAATCTGAGGCTAGCTCCAAAACGGTTGGATACCAAGGCTGGGACTGCCAAAATAGAGTGACCAGGACCAAGGATGATTGTTGTCTGCGAAGCTGAGCTAGAACCCGGGCAATGAGAAGAAAAGGAGGAAATGCATAGAGAAGGGAACGAGGCCATGATTGAAGGAAAGCATCCGTGCAATCGCTAGAGGATCTGGCCTCCAACTGAAGAAGGAAGCTGGGTGTTGATACAAGAAGCAAAAAGGTCTATTGACATTACGCCAAAGATGGAAGAAAGATGATTGAAAACAGAAGGATGAAGATGCCAGTCGCTTGAGCCGCAAATATGCCTGAAAAACCAGTCGGCCACCACATTTAGTTCGCCCGGGAGATATTCTGCCCTGACCGAGATGTTTCTCTGGAGACAGAATTCCCACAGGCTTCTCACCAATAAAGTCAGAGGTTTGGGTATTGTGTCGCCCAGCCTGTTTATGTACCTAACTGCAGACAGGTTGTCCATCCTCAGGAGAACTGTGCACTTTACCATGTCTTTTATAAAGGACTGGATGGCCAAGGACCCTGCAAGCATCTCTAAACAATTGAGGTGCAGTGTTGACTCTTGAATGGACCATGAACCTCCAGTCAAGAGCTGACCACATCTTGCACCCCAACCTGTTAGACTTGCATCTGACTCTAAGACAAGATCTGGGGTGGCAGAGAAAATCGTTCTCCCATTCCAAGCATCTGAATGACTGAGCCACCAGAGAAGTTCTTCTCTGGATTTGGAATCCAGAATGACTGGGTCTTAGTAAGCTAGACCCTTGCGAAGGCAATGGATTTTTAGTCTTTATAGAGCTCTGAAATGAAGAGGCCCCAGAAAAATGGCCTGAATGAAGGAAGAAACATGGCCCACCAAGCGAGCTATTGATCTGAGGGAACAGAGAGGGATAGATTTAGCATGGCGTATTTCCTTCTTAATCAAATCCACCTTCTGTTGAGGGAGTTGAAGAATCAAATTGACTGTGTTTATTATGAACCCCAGGAATTCGAGTCACTCTGCATGTACGAGGATCGACTTTAGAGGGTTTATGAGAAAACCCAGACTTAACAAAAGGTTGTGACAAAGATCCAGATGAGTCAAGAGGCAAGATCTGTCTTTAGCCATAATAAGAAAATCGTCCAGGTAAACTATGAGTCTGACCCCCTGACCTCTGAGGAAGGCTACTACAGGCTTGAGAATCTTGGTAAAGCACCAAGAGCCTGAGGAAAGACCGAAAGGGAGCGTTTTGAACTGGAAGAAAGAACTTCCCATTGTAACTGAAGAAACATCCTGTAAGAGGAATAAATGGGTACCGTGAGGTAGGCGTCCTGAAGGTCTAGATGGACCAACCAATCGTTCTGAAGTAGCAGATCTCTGAGATAAAGGATAGTCTCCATCTTGAAATGGTGGTACACCACAAAGTTGTTGAAGAGTTTTAGGTTTATGACCGGTCGATGTTTGTTGTTTTTTTTCCAGATGAGAAAGATAGTACTGAGGAATCCTGAAGGGTCGAAAGAGACATTTCTATAGCGTGCTTCATTAATAAAGCCCGCACTTCCTCCTGAACCAGAAGGAATTAATCCAGTGAAAAATGAAGAGGTTGGGGAAAATGAGTCTGAAAAGGCAGTTGATATAACTCTAAGCAAGAACCCTGGATGGTTTGAAGAACCCAAGGATCCGAATTGAGAGATAACCAAGCATTTAAACAATTTGCTAGTCTGCCTCCTACGGGAGGAAGTCCAGAATTAAAAGTTCTTACCTGCAAGTTGATCTCCCTTGGATTTAAATACCCTGTTGCAGGTTCCACAGAAACGTTGGGGATAGAACTGGGGCTTATAACATTGGTAGAACTCCTGCTGGGAGCCTTGATTGAAGGAGCCTCTGTTGAGGTGTTGCACTCTTAATGTATAATGGCCGGCAAATCGACCCCTTCCTTTGCCGGCCCTGCCAAAAACCCGCTGGGAAAAATTATTTTCATAGAAGATTGAGCCTTGTCAATAGAAGTGCAGGTAGACACAGTTCTACTCATTTCTTTAATAAAAGAGTCTCCGAAGACAAGACCTTCAGCTTTAGGACCTTCTTCTTTGGTTGCCAAAGAACTCAGTTTCGGGTCAATCTTTAAAAGAAGACTTTTGCGTTGTTCTTGGGAAATATAGGCATTAGCGTTGCCCAGCATGCAGATTGCTCTCTGCGCCCAATTCAAAAGAGCCTCAGGGTCCACTTGGCTCCCCTCCATCCTTGCCTCCTTGGCCAAATCCAAAATCCTAGTTAAAGGGCCTACTAGGTCCAGAAGTCTGTCCTGGCAATTAGACCAGGCTCTATCGACCCCTTTCTTGGGATCCTTTCCAAACTTAGTGAAGAACAGCAACATGTTGGGATCTATGGTTGGGGTATCGGCCACCTTGAAAGGAAGGGAAGGACAAGAGCACTCTGATTTCAACTTGTTTCTAGAGGATTTATCCAAAGCATGTCTCAAATAAAACGAATACATAGCCAGAGACATAGTCAGAAGGGAACCAATGCCGTTTCAGAGGGTAGGTCCACCGCATAGGACCATTGACTAATATTGTCATTTTGAGTCCTTGTAACGTGCCTCCCAAGGAACCTGTTCTCTACTTGGGGATGGGTGACCTGACCTAGCCAGTTTACTTAAATGTAAGTGACCAGTTTTATTTAGCCTAATTTGAGGTTGTTACTTTTTTGATGAAGTGGTGACTTAAATTTTGTATGCATTTGGTCCTGATGAAGCGTCAATGGATCCGGCTAGACCGCTAGACGCGAAACATGTCGACCGGAGCTTAGAGATCCTATATTACCTAGAGTCCTCTGAGATTGTATCTGTTTTTTTAAAAGTTATTGAGCATTATATCTCAATTTGTGACTTTCATTTTTTTATTTTAATCTTGGTCTTCATCCTCGTTTAACTGATTAAAAATTATGATGTAGATTGTGTGATGAATAACCAATTTTAACCATTCTTTACCCTCTCTTTTGTGTACTGGTGCCTGATTTTAAGCATCTTGGTCTGTATAGTTGAACTTACCAGTCACTATCAGAGTAGCACGATTTAGAGCCCCCCTCTCGGGGTGCCAGCCAGGCATTGCAGTGCCGGCCTGGTGAGGAGCAATTCCCGATGATGATGCTAGTCATCCATTGTGATGCTTGAGGGCTCTCGCTGCTGAGACCACTGGTCTCCTAGGTTGGCAGCCTTTTTTGGAACAGTGTATTTTATACTTATTCACTATAATTGGGAGACTGTACACTGGACCATATAATCTCCTGGTCCCTCCCCCCCTTTTTTGGTTTAGACATCAGATATGTTCTCCAACTTACCAATTGGGGACTCATTTTTCCCCGACTGTTAGCGAGGTTTTTGGTGTTGAAATCTTTGCTGTTTTTCATTTGAGATAGTATACCTCGTGTGGCAAGTGTCTTTTAATTAGCAGCTAATTTGCTGCAACTCTGTCGCCTCACAGATATCACTATTAAATGTCCTAATAATCTCTGCTTCTTTCGTTGCAAGGTTGTCTTGCAATCACTTGCATGTGTTTGCCAAAATATCAAGTGTTTAGAACGAGTAACTTTGTTTCTGTTTGGTGTCTAGGGCCATCTTCGAGACGAGGATACATGTCCTTTCACAACCAAGATTCCAGCCTCGAAATTTACTAAGATTTGTTGTTTGGGTAAATAACAGTTTTAGTTACTGGAACCGGTATTAGTTCTGCTAGATGTGTAACAGAGAAAGTCTTCTGCTAGCTATGAAATTGTATTAAAAGTTCAGAATGGAATTTTGTTTGGGAGAAAATGTGCTAATGCGAGCATCTTCCGGGTCTGTCTGGTACCTTATGCCCTCTTTCTGGAAAAAAGGGCTCCAGTTCCTCCTCCTTTGAAAATATGCTTAAGACTGAAAATATATATTTTTTTGATATAGAGACCAATGTTTTCAAGTATTTTCAATTTATTTCCTATTGCACTCAGTTATTCGGGCAAGGGAGATGTATGCCTATAATTCCTATGGCAATGTCATGAAGTAGCTATTTGGCTCGCATCGGGCGATATTTAAGCGTTACAGCCAGCTCTCAACGTAATAACAGTTGTTAAAAGCTCCAAACCCCAATTATTAGCCTCAGTCACAGGCGAGAGTAATAACAATGGTGAAGGCCCTGAACAACCATTACCAGCAAAAGTACTGAAAGACTATTACAACATTCCGCCTGCTAGGGGTAGAATATTACGAAATAAAAAGGGAGGAGCAGAAAGACAAATATTAGAATGGTGGAGCAGACATCTGTATCAGCCATTATGAGCCCTGAGGTCCCCTGCCATCTTCGACACCTCTTCCCAACCAGTGGGCATTTTAAATGGTCTTGCATTCCATAATACAGGACGTCAGGGGTTAGTGGTTTTTTCTATGTCTGAGGTATAGCTACATTATGGAAAATTCAATGACAAATGAGGTTGTGTTTGGAGGGGCAAGGGCACAAGAGTAGGGGAATTGTTAACCAATTAAATGCAGCTTCCCCTTAGGAGACCCAAGCAGAAAATAGAGTTGTCATGGAATGAAGGCAGGCATCAAGATAACAGGGCAAGGTAAATTCCAGGCTACTCAAAAGAATAAACTGTGGTCCCAGGGCTACAGACGACAGGAAGTGGCTGTAAGAAAAGACAAGAGAGAGAGAAGCGAGAGTCTAGGATAACAAGGTTCAATATGACAAGGGGTCCCCTAGCAGATTAGAAAAGCGCTTTACATTGATACCAGCAGGTTGCTCTTAATAACAGTCATGCAGCTAAATCATAGTTTGGACCTGCTGTGATACAGACTGTTGTACTCAGTACAAGGTGAGAATGAGACGGACAACAGCACTGAGATGGGGGAACACCAAGGGACAACAAATGAAGTCGTTCCTCTGCCTGATCAGAACAGAGATCAATCCAGAGGTCAGGTGGTCAATCAATATAGGACTGCAACAGACAGTGGGCTGGATTTGGAATGGAACAGAAAGCCAGAGTGAAAAGATTAACCAGAATACAGGACAGGCATAGATCAAGATCAGAAAACCAGACAATACGAAAGAACAGGAGGCAGAGACTGAAGATAGATATTGCACTAGCAATAGCGCGGGGAACAATAGAGATGGCAAGGAGTCAGGGAGAAAACTAAGGCAATACATCATATGAACATGGCTTCAAAAATCAAGAACATGAATTCTGAGATCGATGGCAGACTGTACCCAATAGGCAAAGGGACACATAATGTCCTGTTAGAATAGGGAAATACCACAGAAAGCTTACTCAGGTAAAAGACTCATGGAAGCAAAGCAAACTACCATCCATTTAGCAAATATGTGGTCAGAATCCCAAAAGGAAAACCCTTGAAATTCAAGATATCAGAGTGGAAAAAAAGACAGAAACAAGGCGAGACTGTGAAGCAAGGATGAAACGCATAAAGCACAAAGCTGCACCAGGCCAGTACAGCATAGCAGGACACTACAGAAAGCAGAAGAAGGAAACAGGAATCTTCTATGTTTTCAAAGTTTCACCAGTGCAGGAAACTAGAGGAGAAAGCTAAAGCTACCAGTAACAGCGGTTGAAGCATGAATTCTGAAAGCAGAAGCCAGTCTTAAATCCCTCCTTTCAGTCACACCCAGCCACAGTGAGATTGACCGGAACACAGAAAAGGTGTGAGCTAACTACAGGCCAGTGCACGTTAGAGTCCCTCCTCCAGCTTGCTGCACCAAATAGTACATTGGGCTCCACGAATCAACATGGAACATGAATTGGATCTTCATTTGGAAGATGGTAGGCATTTATGCAAGTAAGCAAAGGGGCAAGCTGGACGTGGTAATGCAGTGCTCAAAGCTCCTACCAGCTCTCAGCCTTGGGTAAGACATACATGTGCCATAATGCATCAGGAATTGGTTTTTAAAGCCTGGAGCGGAATATGGACTAAATTTAGTTTTTAAGAGGAGAAGGAAAATCTGTGAATGAACATTGGAGTGTGCACAGGTTGCAAATGATGGTTCACGATGGAGGCAAGGTCACAGGAGGTCTTCAATTAGCCCCACCCGATGGCCGGCTAGAAGGATCCTGACAAGAGCTGTGCCAGGAAATTGGTCACAATGATAACACTGTGTAAGTAGGAGAGAGGGGGAGAGAGAGAGAGAAAGAGAGAGACTGTGTGTGTGTGTGTACAAACAATTTAATGTATCTGTTACAGCATGTGAGATGGCTGGGTCACATGGGACTAAGGCATGTCTTGCAGATGCTACAGTTTATCAATCATTTGTATAGAAAAGCCCATCGGAGTCTGTCCCTAAAATGGGGCACACCTCAGATGATGCTGTTACCAAGAGCATTGACATGTCTTCAGGTTTGCACAATTGTATTGTACTTTTCTTGTCCCTCTGATTCTCACTGGTCACGGACAGCAGTGGTGATTTGAAATTATTGCCGGCAGCTTGTCAACCACTAGCAGTTGTCAGTGATTTGATTGGACGAGTCTCAAGGGTGGAATGTTAGAACCAATCCAATGAGAGGTGCTAAGACTCATTGAGATGGGACAACAGCATTTGTGTGGTCTTTTTGCAGGAGTAGGTGGCTTCCTTTTCGCAGTTCCAAGCTGCTGCAGCGAGACGGTCATGCTGTTTGGGATCTCTGCACCACAGTAGCGTAACAAACAGTGGCGGCTGGTGACATTTGAAAGTGGTGGGACATAATAGTCTGGGTACGACTTTTATCTAGCGAGCAAGCTCAGTGGACAAATGTGGGGTCCAGGGTGGGTCCTCCACCCAAGAAAAAATAGAAAAAAGATTGACAAGTGGTCCATTTGAAAGGAAATAAATTTAGTGAGAAAGCAAGGTTTATAAAGCAGTGGGAATGTATAGTCTTGAAGTATTAAACACATATCTTACTGCATTAATACGTTCACCCTTTACTTTAATGTGCAAATTGTACACTGCAACAACTTCAGGCCCTTTAAAGTGTGTGTTTACCCACTGTCTTGCACTCCATGCGGCATCAACTTTGGAAGAATATGTTCTAACCAGGCATCAGGAAGCACACACAACTGCTGGCTGCAACCAGTCATACAGAAATATGTGCAGACAGGTCTTTAAGTGAGATGAAAAAAGTGGGGGCTCTCTAAAAGGGAAAATGCAAAATGAGATGTTATTGCATCCAGAAATATAATACAACAACTGACATCACGTAAAGCCTGCCAGTACAGTTGGCTTTGTCAATGGTTGTTAGCTGTGGAAGATAAATGAGTAACAACAATGATTAGTTATAAATAATTAACATTGAAAATGTTTCAATTCTGAAATTGTGAGACTATGAATTAAATATTGTTGAGGCCTGTGGAAGGAGTAGGGCCTTCAGTTATTTGTTCTTTAATGTTAGATATGTTTGCCCTATTTCTCTTCACATCTCATCCATCTGCACATTTTCAACCTCCTCTCTCCTCTTCAGCACCCTCTTTTCACTCTCCCCTGACTGCACTCCCTGCATCTCCCTCATTTTACCACCCCAAACATACATTGCACTCATTCACATATAAGCACTTTATTTCCTTTTGCTTTTGCCTTCTAAATATTATGACCTCTGTGCATCCTCTTCACACACATTTACACTAAGGGCCAGATGTATCAAGGTTTTTTGCATTTGCAAACGGTGCAAATGCCCGTTTGTGAATGCAGAAAGCCAGTTCCGAATATAAGAAAGACATTCTGAATGCAATTTTAAGGAATCGCTAAAGTAGCGATTCCTCAAAATTGCGACCCTCTAAATAAGAAATCGCAAATAAGGATTCCTTATTTGCGATTTCTTAGCACATGTATGAAGCCATTCCTAAATGCGATTTGGGCATTTAGGAATCGCTATTTACACCATGTACAAAATTTTAAAATGCATTTTAATTGCATTTTTAAAATGTGCATGTAAAGCACACATGCCCTTTTGGCATGTGTGCACCTTACATGTCCCAACAAATAATTTTGGGGTGCAGCAGAGGGGGCCTAATGCCCCCAGCACCCTGGGGTTTTGCATTTCCAAAACTGCGATTTCTGGTTAAGAAATCGCAATTTTGGAAATGCCAAAAATTCGCAGATATGGGCCAACAGGCCCATAGATTCGAATGGTGCCGGTATCGCAATTCGGTAATAGCATTTGCGATTTTTAAGAAATCGCTATTACCGATTCGCAAATGTGATACATGCCATTTTGCGAGTCGGAAATAGCGATTTCTTAAAAATCGCTATTTCCGAATCTCAAAAGGCTTTCATGATACCTCTGGCCCTAAATGTCAAATGTAATGGGAAAACTTGACCATTGTTCCGTGTGCTTTGTGAAGACGCCAACACACTGACAGGCACTTTGCTTTACCTTCAGCCTCAGCACCAGCACTCTCAATGAAAGCCCCTCATAAACACCTGGCACGAATCAAAGTGTGCACTAGGCAAGACAGAAACAGATCATGATGAAACAGCGAACTCTCTTGGTGAAAGCAACATTAATGAAAACATGTGAAATAAGAGTAACTAAATCAATTTTTAATATTAATTGATTGCATATCAATTCATGTTTTTTCCATTAATGCTAAGGGCATGATGATAGGGACAGTTTTAAGGCCATACAGCAGATAAATGCCTTTACTGTAAGCACATATTTCTCCCTTTGTGCCTGAATCCAATATTTGTATACATTTTGCAAGGGAACAAGAAACATGCTCATCTTTTGGATCAATTTCATGAGGGAACAAATGCAGCACCTCCACTTCCAGCGATTTGCAGCCAAGGCCTGGGGCGTCACAGTGGGGGAGGTTAGTGTGGCAAGGGGTCTCAGTACCATAAAGATAACATAAGATTAGCATTATAACACTTACCATTACCCAAGACAAGACACCAAGTTACTCATGCTTGCATCCAGTTCTACTGCGTGAGGAACTCTGTCAGTGAATGTTAGACGGCTGGGATGAAGAAGTTTCAGTGATAAAAGGTACACGTTTATTTGAGCTGCGGATTACATGTTTAATATGACATATCACGTCATTAGTCTGCAGAAGAAATAAAACGAGCATAACTAGCCATGATAAATTACTGGAACCATTACTGCCTTTGAGAGACAAAATCACCTACAGAGGCAGTGAAAGGAGAGGAGAGCTGAGAGAACAGATTTTTTTCTTATTGCCTGTAAAAAAGATAGAGCTCCAACTTACTTGTGTGCAGGGTTGTCTTTGGCATCTTTATGACTTGAGGTCTTCAGGTCACACTCCTGTCTCCCAGAGAGCCCTTGATGGAGTTATTTATTGTATTTATTCCATTTCTCTGCCACAGACTGCTTGTAATGCAGGAAAAGGGGATTTTCTTTCCGCAATGCCACATTCTTTTAATATAATGTGACCTCTGGTACGTAGACCCTTCTGATCACACCCCACCATTTTAGTGAATAGGAAAGGGTGGATAATAATATCGGAGTGACATGAAGTTTTCAGAAACCCGGGCTGAACAAAAAAACGCTCCAGGCTGTTTACTATCAGGGCTTCTGGTGGAGGAGGAGATAAGCCAGGGACGTCACGGCGTTCTGAGAAAACGTAAGGGCTTTGCGTGGGCAAGCCCTGTCAGCCCTACTGTGCAGCTTTCAGCCACATACTGACGCAGGCGCAGTGGGGCTTTTCAAAGTGCACAACTTTCACTCGGAAAATGTTGTGCAGGAAATGTTTTACTTTCATCATGTCATTAAATATATGCTTCACTAGAGAGGCCAGAAGGGGCTAGGGGCGCAGCCCCTTAGCCGTTGAACACCAGCCGCCCCTGTTTATGAGGGGCTTTCATTGAGAGTGCTGGTGCTGAGGCTGAAGGTAAAGCAAAGTGCCTGTCAGTGTGTTGGCGTCTTCACAAAGCACACAGAACAATGGTCACGTTTTCCAGTTACATTTGACATTTAGGGCCAGATGTATCATGAAGGCCTTTTGCGATTTGGAAATAGCGATTTTTAAGAAATCGCTATTTCTGACTCGCAAAATGGCATGTATCACATTTGCGAATCGCTAATAGCGATTTCTTAAAAATCGCAAATGCTATTACCGAATCGCAAATTGCGATACCGGCCCCATTCGCACCTATGGGCCTGTTGGCCCATATTTGTGAATTTTTTGCATTTCCAAAATTGCGATTTCTTAACCAGAAATCGCAATTTTGGAAATGCAAAACCCCAGGGTGCTGGGGGCCTTAGGCCCCCTCTGCTGCACCCCAAAATTATTTTTTGTGACATGTAAGGTGCACACATGCCAAAAGGGCATGTGTGCTTTACATGTACATTTTAAAAATGCATTTAAAATGCATTTTTTAATTTTGCACATGGTTACCACCAGGTTCAACCTGGTGGTAAATAGCGATTCCTAAATGCCCAAATCGCATTTAGGAATGGCTTCATACATGTGCTAAGAAATCGCAAATAAGGAATCCTTATTTGCGATTTCTTATTTAGAGAGTCGCAATTTGCGACTCTCTAAACAGGGTCGCAATTTTAAGGAATCGCTATTTTAGCGATTCCTTAAAATTGCGTTCAGAATGTCTTTCTTACATTTGGAACTGGCTTTTTGCATTCGCAAACGGGCATTCGCACCGTTTGCGAATGCAAAAAACCTTGATACATCTGGCCCTTAGTGTAAATGTGTGTGAAGAGGATGCACAGAGGTCATAATATTTAGAAGGCAAAAGCAAAAGGAAATAAAGTGCTTATATGTGAATGAGTGCAATGTATGTTTGGGGTGGTAAAATGAGAGAGATGCAGGGAGTGCATTCAGGGGAGATTGAAAAGAGGGTGCTGAAGAGGAGAGAGGAGGTTGAAAATGTGCAGATGGATGAGATGTGAAAAGAAATAGGGCAAACATATCTAACATTAAAGAACAAATAACTGAAGGCCCTACTCCTTCCGCAGGCCTCAACAATATTTAATTCATAGTCTCACAATTTCAGAATTGAAACATTTTCAATGTTAATTATTTATAACTAATCATTGTTGTTACTCATTTATCTTCCACAGCTAACAACCATTGACAAAGCCAACTGTACTGACAGGCTTTACATGGTGTCAATTGTTGTGTTGTATTTCTGGATGCAATAACATCTCATTTTGCATTTTCCCTTTTAGAGAGCCCCCACTTTTTCATCCCACTTAAAGACCTGTCTGCACATATTTCTGTATGACTGGTTGCAGCCAGCAGTTGTGTGTGCTTCCTGATGCCTGGTTAGAACATATTCTTCCAAAGTTGATGCCACATGGAGTGCAAGACAGTGGGTAAACACACACTTTAAAAGGCCTGAAGTTGTTGCAGTGTACAATTCCCACATTAAAGTAAAGGGTAAACGTATTAATGCAATAAGATATGTGTTTAATATTTCGAGACTATACATTCCCACTGCTTTGTAAACCTTGCTTTCTCACTAAATTTATTTCCTTTCAAATGGACCACTTTTTCATCTTTTTTCTATTTTTTCTTGGGTGGAGAACCCACCCTGGACCCCACGTTTGTCCACTGAGCTTGCTCGCTACATAAAAGTCGTACCCAGACTATTACGCCCCACCAATTTCAAATGTTACCAGCCGCCACTGGAAGCGAGCACTGTTTCCATTTTTAATCATGTGATTTGCATTCAGTGGTGCACAGACCTTCATTTTCAATCAATCACACTGCAGGAGATGGGCAGATGTTAATTTGTGCTCCATCTACACAAATGCATTTTATGTTGCATAATTGATTGGAGGTAACAGCTGAAGGGAAACAAAGGCTACTGCAAACTCAGTCCCAGTATGAAATGGAAACTACGTAGCATTCAAAGGTAGCTGGCTGAGAAGAAGCCCTGTAAACTATATCAGCATTCAAGAGAGCCGTGCGCAACCAGACCTGCGTACACGCAATCCACAAAACAAAGTCACCCCCAATCTTCTCTGTGCAATTCACATCCTCTCCGGTGACGTAACAAGAATTGCGTGGGGCCCACTGCAAGTAAGAAGCAAGCATTGGCCAAGCCAATAGGTTTCGCCTGTGCTAATTCCATTGGCTTTTTTACATGTTACACAGCAGCACGAGCTGTTGAGCAATATGTCTTAAAGTAAAAAAAGCACTATGACATAGCCAACATTGACCGCATCATGGCACTTTTCTTGTAAGTCATTTTGCACAGCAACCGACGCTGCATTGCAATATGTCTAAAGACAGCGCCAGGGGATGGAGGGAGTTGCAAGCAACACGAGGGAGAAGTGTGGAAAACATAGCGACAGATAGCAGTGGATGAAACAACTGAGTGGGGGGTTGAAAAATCAGTGCAGAGCAGATGTTGTTTAAAACATTTAAACCAATATATCTTACAAAAAACGCAATGACATGATAGAAGCAGATCCCTGACCACCACACACCACACAATAATCTTCGCTCATAAGACACTCTCCAATCACACACTCTCTTAGGACCATGCACTCTATAGCGTTCTAAACCTCTTTGCTCCACTAGCATGATTAGCGGCAGCGGCATATCTGTGGCAATACGCTCATAGCCCATGAGGGCTATCACAAAAACGGCAGAGAGCGGGTGGTAGGATGGTGGGGTTGTGGGAGCTGACCCCAATAAGTCATTGAGCCCCAATATTTCATGCACTCTAATTTTTACCTAAGGTGGTTCAGCTCTGTGAGCTCTCCTTGGTCTAGTGGCAAGAGACTCCCTCCTCAGTATTAAGCCCATAAATTAGCAGAGTAAAATTCAAATGAGATCTAGATCAGAGTTAAGTTTAAAACGTTGATTACAGAATTGTTAATAAAAATGATACAGGAAAAATGCATAGTTTGCCACGAAGGCTCAAAAATCACTATTTAAGCAGGTAATATCTCCAGATTCAAGTATCAAGTTCCTAAAGAATACTGATATCTTTCTAAGGGAGAGTAGGAAAATCCACAAAATAGCTGTCAATTTTGGGAGGAAAATGAGAAGTCCCCTCCAAACATTCAAAACCAGGAATTTTTCTACATATTTTTATGCAAAAACAAGTAGCAAAAGGGCAGATTTAGTATGACATGATCATGGTTAAGCTGCATCAAAGCAACTTCGTAATGATTAAAAAGTATTAACACTAACTCATTTCTTGAGATAAGAACAAATATTCTGCTTGCCTCCTCAGCAACTGCACTCCAGAGATGTTCATCACAATATGAAACATTTCGCAAACAAAAAACGTTGGAATTACTGTTCTTCTGTAATCCTACATCAGAACGTCCTACCAAAGTCCTTCAAAATGATGCATTGGGTACACAGTGGAAAGTTTCATCCACAATACAAGCTTTCTAAAACAACTAATTTTTACGTCATATAATCTGGTGCTCCTCAGAAACATGTGAGGAGTGAATACTTGCAGCAGGTCCTTGATTGGGAGATGGGAATAAGCAGGAGTAAGATTAGCGAGCATCAGAAACTTCACCCATTCTTTTAAAATGAATTCTAATACGAAAATGTGGCATATATATTTTCCATTATTAATCACACTTCTAACTCACCTAATCCAATAATTTCAAGTACATTTTAATTCGTTGATCAGTTACACCCATATGCATCATTATAATGATCAATCAGCACAAGTAATTTGCCACGCAAATTTGCACATAAGAAACTTTAGCAGGGGATTGATTTTAAAAACAATGGGAGAGGGTTTTAAAAACAACAGAGGGTGGGGTGGGTTTAAAAACAATGGATGGCGGGGAATCAGTTTAAAAACAATGAAGATTGGGAGGGTGCAGCGGTGGGTTAAAAAAACTGAACGCAGGGATGGGTTAAAAACAACAGCAAAGGTTGGGGGAGGTTGCTGAAACAGGGGGGTGGGTGAAAGAATGGACAGCAGGGAAGGGGCCGCGGTTGAAACAACAGAGAGCCAGGGGAGGGTGAGAGGGTTAAAAGTAACAGAGGGTGTAGGGTGATCTAAAAACAACAGAGAAGCACAGCTAAGAACACATACATTAGCAAAACAATATTGTTTACAATGAAAAAAGTAGGTCCAGCCACAAACAAAGTGGATCAAGACTTTAAAGGGAAGAGGTACTTGGTCTATGCTCTGCAGAAAAAACAAACATATGAGGGAAGACGAAGGGAAAACATTAACCTACAGAAAATCACTTGCTATAACCAACAAAAAGCAAGGAAATGAGAGTGAAAAGCAAGCCAAAAAATGAGAAATCATGGGTAGGTGTAATCCCCATTTATGATTTTTTTTATTTACAAGTGATTTTGCAAGCACAGCACAAGCACTGTGCAGATGAAACCTAAAATGATCTTTGCCTCTATTTGTGATAGAAAAAGATGGAGATGAATGGAGTGCGGTGGGGCTCCCACGACCCGGATCTCATGGCACCGAAACGTAAATGAAAGCTACTCCTCAGTACAGGTATTGGCAAAGGTCTTTGTTTTAGTACATATTAATCGGTTTTGTGGGAATGGAATGCCAGAGGGGGATGAATACTAGGGGCAGTTTTGCTCTACATGCCAGCTTCATCCTTACGGTGGCCCTCTCAGGCCACATTTTAGATTCATGACAAAATCCAATTCAGCAGAGGCATCTCAAACTGACGATTATGTGCCCTGTATTCAGTTCTCCTGAATCTGAGTTTGATGATCAGAGATAGGCCTGAAAAATGCATTGTATTTCAGTCTTTGCTGTATTTGTCTTGTAGAAATGTTGTATACTGTCTAGTTACAACAAACTAGGAACTTATATGAAAATGGTACTAGTAAACAGTAACAGAAAGCCAGAGTTTGGGAGATACTGAGTGCAGCCTTCAGACTTGTACTATCTGCAAGAAATGACAGCGATGAGTAGACAGGTATGCATGCACTGAGAGGGGCTTCTTGAGCTGCTGCAGTGGGATCCCCATTACAGAGGATCAGTCAGGAGTAGGATGGTCAGCTTGGCAGGAAAATTGGCTGAAATTCCTGACCCTTTTACAAACTAGTTTGCCTCATTGCTCAACAGTCCCTGATTCTGGGCAAATCACAATCTCCCCATGCCAAATAAATATATATATATATATATATATATATATATATATATATATATATATATTTATTTTTCAGGGTGATCTGTCAAGCCCCCACTTGACAGATCACCCCGAAACTTTCCAGGAAGCATGGCGTTCTGTAGCCCCTTATGTAGCTTTTTCACCTCATTTCCGCAACACCTCAAATTTTTCATAGAAAACGGTAATGTCTATCATTTCATTTCTAACATTCAAACAGCAGGCCAATGAGAGCACTCACTCTTGTGAGACTCAAGGGAGCCTCTCGCTCCCACAAGAGCGTGAAGGCTCATGGAAAAAAATAGGCCTCTCGATCAATCACAGGCTCCATTTTTAAATTCACGCTCTTCCGGGAGGTTCATGGCACAACTGTCCAAATATACAATTATTTTTTACCCTTAATTCCTCATAAACTACCGAATGGATTTACACCAAATCACAAAAAGCACAATCTGTGGACCAAGATCTAGCTTCCCAGTGAATTTGGTGCAATTCCATTCTGCTTTTTTTGCTGTAGCCATGTCTAAAGAAGTCTATGGAAAATGCATGGGGAATTTATTTCTCAGCCCCCACTTGAAAGATCACCCTGAAACTTTCCAGGAAGGAGCTGAGGTTGTAGTGAATCCTAGTTTGTTTTAATGGGATAACAGGAGTAAGCTTAGCCTCTGGCTTGCAGACTCATGCCCCCGTCACCTAGTGACTTTTAACCTACTTAGCTTGCTCTGTCTTAGCCCATTTAATTATTTAATTCTTCTAAGATGGCTGCCTTGTTTATAGTTAGGCCACTTGTTATGAGTTACATTATCAGTGTCACTGCGCTAAAGCGTCAAGATCAAGCAACAAAGACAAACAAACAGTAGGTGTTCACACTTAGGGATTTTCCCTCTCTATACTTTCGAGGGATTGTTTATATGAATTTCCGTCCCAAGCATGTCTGTTATCTATTGTTTGGGAACACACCTACGTCAGGGGTCCTTGTAGATCTGTTTAAATACATCGCACTTTAGACAGATAATCAGAGGGATTGCGACCAGAGGGCATCGCCACCATCGCTGATATCGATGCTGCACGTCGTCTTGACGCTGACCCAGTCTTCGTGTCCCTGCGGAGTCTGAGATAGAGGCCTCATTCCAAGGTAACGAGGATTGGGGGCTCCTCTCATGGACATGGCATTGGCAGATTAGGTTTAGCAAACCCTGCTCTCCTTTAGGTAGGAGGTTAGGCCTTTCACATTAGGGTATTAGGGCATATTACATCTCGTATGTCTTTTCTTTGCATTGCAAGATGGTGGGGGTCTTCGTAATAATGACCCTCGTCTTCACAATTCTGTTTCTTGCATTATTCATTATCCTAGTCATTGCAGCCCATGCAACTTATTGCAAATTGCAGTTATGTTGAATAAAAACTATTGAAACGTTACTGCATCTTTGTCATTGCCTGTGTTTGTATGAGACATGATATATCTGTGAGAAAGGGGTAATTTCCGTTTAACCACGACACTCCCTGAGATGTCTTATTCTCGAGTCCATGCGTAAAGGCTGCCACAAATCACCTTTTACTATTGTGTTTCTGGTGAGGTGCTGCTAGTGAGCCGGTAAGGTTGGGACAACAGTTGCGACTTGTTGTAGGAAAGGCGTAGTCGCCTACAAGCAAAAGTACTGTCATCCTTTAACTTTAACCAGCATTCTTGCCCAGAGCAAGAGTCCAAACTACGACAAGGTGGATGAACTTTATTTGAGAAGGTTTTGTGAAAATTCACCAAACAGGGCCAAAGTTATTAGCAAACCAAAAGAACGCTCTGTCTATGGAAAAGCAAACCTAACTGTAACTACCTGCTGTAGACCTAATAAGTATAGAAAATTTACGCTGTCTCACCATCGCCCTATACATCTATCAAACCATCCTCTATCTCCACTTTCTGACATCCCAAACCCATTCTACTACTATGATCTCCAAATTAACCCTTCCTAGACTTTTCTGTCCTCTACCCGTCCTGGCTCACTTTACTACTATGATCTCCAAAACAAACTTCATGTATCTCTCCTTTGACTCATCCCATACCTCATTTTACTACTATGATCTCACTAATCTCTTTCTACAGACTCTTCCCTCCACCTCCTCTCCTTTGCTCATCTCAAACCTCATCTTACAACTATGATCTCCCAATTATCACTTCTGGATTCTTCCCTCTTCTGTCCCACTATTATTCTGTTCAATCAAACTGACAGACTCATATGCCCTCCACTCAAATGAACTTCCTATACTAATACTGTACTCATATTTTCCATACCAATCCTTTTGGGTTGCGGAGTAACGTGCTACTCACTGAAAATTGCTTTGATGCCTCGAAAGGCGTAGAAAGTGCCATATACAACTATAAAAAAAATATATACATATATTTGTTTACATTTGTTTTTTTTTGCCTACTGACTGTTGCAAGTAGGTAGTTATAGTTAGGACCATGCTTACATTGAAAAAGTGTTTTTTTACTTGCCTATATCTTTGGCGCTGTTTGATGAATCTTCACAAAATTTTCAAACAAAAGTGTGCCGAAGAATTTCGTTGTGCATGGGAAGTTTCAGGGTGATCCGTCAAGCGGGGGCCAAGAAAAAAGGGGGGAGAAAAAAAAGTGCATTTCCCAAGTTAATTCCCATAGGAGCTTTGAACACTACTACAGCCCGAACGCCTTTGGTTTAAGAAAAATTAAAGGAAAACCAAATTTGTATTTCTAGAAGTGCGAACACTTCGCAAATCCTCTCAATCTCGTGCAGAGATCTGATTGGATGCCAACACTCCAGGCAGGAAGTGTTGGTAGCTATCTTGGGTCCCTGCTTCAGCTGAGTCCCAGAAAAAAGATAAAAAAGAAAAGGGGCCAGGGTAGGGACACCCTGACCTCTTAGCTCTCGTGCTGGAGTCCCAGAGGGACCCGCACCAGGACAAAAAAGCACTTTCAAAAAAAGAATTTGATCCAAATTTGCGACAATGCTGCAAATTTGTGGCAATTTTTTTTTAAAAAGCAAGCAAAGTCTCCCGCACTTGTTTTACTAAAGCCACCGGGAGAGTCAGGTCCCGGGGCATACAAAAAATAAAGGAGGGTTGGTGCACGGGCCCTCTCCTGGGCTTATTTATGCCCTAGGGAATATCACCCCTCTGGGGCTTAAATCAAATATTATGCAGGGGGCCACACGGTCCACATGCGTTCCTATGATAAAACCCTCCCCGGGGCTGAAATACAATAAAATAGGGGGTCTGTAGCAGTCCCTCGCCCCAGGGACCACCACCTCCCTGGGGCTAACTCAAATGTATGGGGGTGTGCGACCCCGTCGTGGGGCCAATAATTGCCCTAGAGACCACCACCCCCCCCAGGGCCAGCTCCTGCTATATCCCGGGGTTCCCACCCCTGGGACACAGCTGTTTGCTCTGACTTGGCGGGAGCTTTGACAGACATGTGGGCAGGGAAACAGAGGAAACGATTGCTCTCACAAATAGGGAGCTGCATGTTTAGCAGCTCCATGTCTTTGACAGCAATGCCAGCTCCCACAGGAGGCGGGGAGCCGGCTGGGGTATTCAGGCTCCCCCGCGGTACCCAAAGGTGGTGACTTGGTGCCCAGGGGGTCACCCAGGTGACATGGCGGGCCCCGGGGATGGGGTCACCGGGACCGAGATCATCCCAAGGAGGGGATTGCACGTTCCCTTAACCCCCCCCCCAAAAAATATTATATGTTAAGGCTGGGCCCCAGGGGATGCGCTCCCCTTCCAAATTAAAAATACATATTCTGAGGTCAGACCCTGGGGGAAGGGGTACTCGGGTTGAAATCGACCCGGGGAGGGGGCCACGTGGCCGCCTCCCAAACAAATGATATGTTAAGGCTGGGTGATAGGGTCCCGGGGGCCAAAACCAGCCGGGGGAGAGGTGCCACGCGGCCCCCTCCCCAAAAAATATGGGGTCTCCAGGGCAGAGATCGGCATGGGGAGTGGGGGCACGGGGCCCCCTCCCCTATTAAAATGAGATATCCCTTCGTGGAGGTGAATATATCACTAATCTATTGAAGCGCAATCGGCATGTGACTGTCACAAGAGGGTTCTTTCTTGTCCTCTCCTGGTGAGAGCAGAGTGCATGGTTCTGCCTTTAAAATGCTACAAGTATGTAAATTTGCAAATCACCTGGAAGTTGCACTCACTTGGCCCCACACTGTCCAGCTTAGTAGTATGCAAAGGTCTTCACGCATTTTGCCGGAATGATGTACAGCTTACCAAAGGGTCCACCAGTGCATTTCCCACCGATTTTGGTGGCACTTTCTTGATGTTGAGCAATAGTAAGACATCTCCATTAAAACAAAGAAGCACTTACATCATATAAATAACAGGAATGACCCTGGTTAGGTGGAGAGTTACGTCTTTGTAGTCTTGTTGGCCTTTCTATAGGAGGAGTCATGTTATCACAGAATTCTAGAGAGAGACTCACAAGGGACAATCACATTGCCATACGCACACCAAGTCACTGGTGACATTTCCTCGTGGTCCAATACATAGCTTACTGTAGAAAACACACTGGACGTTTACCCAAGGAGGCAGAAAAAATTGCACTTGGGTAGATATTTTGTGCAAAGCTGTGGACTCTTGTTGGATAAAAGGGCAGGTGAGATTCCTTTGTGGCAGAGTCACTCACATAGCTATTGACACAACCACACAGACATTCACACACTCATTCACAGATGCACTCAGACACTCACTCACAAACTTACTCAGAGACTCATATACTCACTCACAAGCCCATTCAGACACTTACGCATCCACTCAAAGACCCACTTAGACACCCATGCACCTACTCACAGATCCACTCAAACATTCACATACCCACTCACAGACCCTCTCAGACATTCATGCACCCACTCACAGAACCACTCAGGCTCAAGTGCCCACTCGCAGACTCACTCAGAGACTCATGCACTCGCTCACAGATTCACTCAGAGACTCATGTATGCACTCACAGACCTAATCAGACACTCATGTACCCACTCACACACCCATTTAGACACTGACACACCCACTCACAGACCCACGCAGAGACTCACACACCCACTCACAGACCCACTCAGAGATTTATGCACCCACTCACAGACCCACTCAGAAACTCGCACACACACTCAGAGACCCACTAAGAGACTCACACACCCACTCACATACCCACTCAGACAGGTGTCACCCACTCACAGATACACTCAGAGACTCACACGCTCACTCACAAACTCACTTAGACACTCATGCACCCACTTACCTATTCAATCACACACACCCTCACAGACCCACTCAGACTCTCACACACCCATTTACAGACGCTCACACACCCACTCACAGACCCACTCACAGACCCACTCAGAGATTTATGCTCTCACTCACAGACACTCTAACAACAGAGACCCCCTCCCACAACTAATCTCACACCCAGGCAGACACTCTCACACCAACTCTCACATCCACAAAAACCCTGTCATACCCCCTCTCACACCCAGACACTGTCACACCCACTCTCACACACAGAGACATCCTCCCACACCTATTCTCACATCCAGAGAGACAGCCCATTAGGCCAATCCCTACCGCGCATGGCTGAAGGCTGTGCTTGGTGCAGGGTTAGGTGGTTATAGGGGGTTGGCTGCTGGGCCTGGCCACAGGTCAGGCTCTGTGGCCTACCCCCACCATGCATGGCCAATGGCTGTGCACGCCAGTGGTTGAATTAACATATAGGGCCTCATTCCGACCCTGGCGGTCTCTGACCGCCAGGGCGGAGGCCAGCGGAAGCACCGCCAACAGGCTGGCGGTGCTTCCTGGGCTATTCTGACCGTGGCGGTAAAGCCGCGGTCAGAAAAGGGGAACCGGCGGTTTCCCGCCGGTTTTCCCCTGGCCCAAGGAATCCTCCATGGCGGCGCTGCTTGCAGCGCCGCCATGGGGATTCCGACCCCCTTCCCGCCAGCCTGTTTCTGGCGGTTTTCACCGCCAGAACCAGGATGGTGGGAACGGGTGTCGTGGGGCCCCTGGGGGCCCCTGCACTGCCCATGCCACTGGCATGGGCAGTGCAGGGGCCCCCTAACAGGGCCCCATACAGATTTTCACTGTCTGCATTGCAGACAGTGAAAATCGCGATGGGTGCCACTGCACCCGTCGCACCCCTGCAACTCCGCCGGCTCCATTCGGAGCAGGCTTCCTCGTTGCAGGGGCTTTCCCGCTGGGCCGGCGGGCGGCCTTTTGGCGGTCGCCCGCAGGCCCAGCGGGAAAGTTGGAATGGCTGCCGCAGTCATTTGACCGCGGGGCGGTCATTCGGCAGTAACCGCATGGCGGGCGGCAACCGCCGCCCGCCGCGGTCAGAATGACCGCCATAGTAACTAAAATGACTTTATGTTAAAAAAAACATAGAAATTCGCTGAAAAAACACAAGGGGATACAGGAACGTTATAGTTAGGAAATAAAATTAAAAAAACATAGAAACATAGAAATTCACTTAAAATGCCAAATATTACAGGGGTGTCCAAGGTTTTGAATTTACTTGTGCAAAACCATGGAAATTTAGCAGTTATAGAGTTATTTCAAGTTACTATAACTTGCGCCCTTGCCATGCACTGCTAATTACCCCAGATATTACAGAACTCATGACAACTTTTATAACGTTAAAAAAAAAATCAATAAAACGTTAGTAGTCAAAATATTTAAGAAAAACTGTGCATCGTGCGGGCACGAGTTATAGTTACCTTAGGGCGCAAATTATAGTTACTTGAAATAGCTCTAACTATAACTGCTGGATTTCTATGGTTGTGGGCAAGTAAATTCAGAACCTAACTACAACATCCCTGTAAACTTTGTTTTTTTAAGTGACTATATATATATATATATATATACACACACAAACAACCCTCTCACCCGTAATGAGAGAACAGCACTCGTAGCATGGATTCCTCACTCCCACTGTTTATTTCAGGCTGCTTGCATCAACATGTTTCGGTCCATCACGGACAATGGTCACGATAATGGGTGTCATATTGTACAGATCATAAAAGTACAGGTACAACTTTTCTAAAAAGCTAATATTGCACATTTTAAATCCACACCACACCCCTCAAACCCGACTACTATCCCATGTTCTTTACACACTATTAACTAAAAATACTTCAAACCCATTTTGCACAAAGCATAAAAGGACTTTTCTTACTTCCAGGATATCATGCATACATTTGTGTAGGCTGGAAAACAACGCAGGATTCATGTAAAGTGACAGTGAATCAGAGTTAAATATAGGCAATACAGAATTCATAAGATTGCTAGCAGGGAACGATGCAAAAATTGCTATAATCAAAATGAAGGTTACATATAAGTATAAAAACCCATTTAGGTTTACAAAACTTCCAATATGAATTTATTACATTGATAAATAAATAGGGGAGGTACTATTACAACCCCTTTTTACTCATCCCACGAATCCTTATCACCGAGAGTACAGATGTACTTCTATCACCAGATCCAGGCTGCCAGGAGGTATCTTGCAACAGCGAAACTCACCAGCCTTGTAGAATCAGTCCTTAAACTCCAAGGGGCATCCAAGTGTCTCCTTATACCTAGAATCCTGCATAAGGGCAATACCCACTTCCTCCGCTGAGGGTCATGCATGGGGCACAAAAAAAGGAAGTGTGCTATAGTTTAAGATGGGCCCGTACACACCAGGCACTCTGTGCTCTTACATTTTTTCTTTGCCCACTTGGCAAAGAATAACCTAATCAGAAGTGTCTAATATCTAAATTGTAAAAACTGTTTCTAGGCTAAAGGGGTGTAATCTCATCAATCGTTCCCTCATGACTGGGTAACATTTTAAAATTCATAAAATCAAGGGTCAAAGTGCCTCTGCTATTGCACATGGTGTCAGCACATGCATTCTGTCAGTATTCTGATCTGATGGTCATTTTAGAAATGAAGATAACATCCTCTGTGTCAGTCCAGAATTCTTCCATCCCCAGCTTGCTCAGCATAGTTCTTACATGCACGAATCACTGTAAAGCTTGAGCACTAGACAGAGCCAGTTGATCTTTAAGGGGTTCTATATATGCTTCTAAATCAGGTGACGACCATATTCCATGTCATTTGGGCAAAGGCCTAAGTGTAGCTTTATAGGATATTTTCCAAAAGGCCAGATCAATAAATAATGGAGTCAAGGGCAGATTTTTGGGAAGGCAACAGGAGCCTAATATATCTGTTTCTGTGGACGATAAAATATTACAATTAGCATAGCCCCAGATCTCAGCTCCATATAGGCCAGCTCCCAATGCCTTTACATTGTAAATTTCTATCAGTGGGGCGGCTTCCTTGAAGAGGGTTTTGTTAAAGGTCGTCAGCAGTCTTGACGTGTAATAAGTAAGCGAACAGTCTGGTTTATGAACCTGCATGGACCAATCCAAGGTAGATGTTAGTCTTATTCCTAGATAGTTGAAATTGGGAACCTGATCTATTAGATCTGCATCAACATACAGCTTACATTTATACTTTTTACTTGTTTTCAGGTAGAATATCATAAATCTTGTTTTTGAACTAAGAAGTTCTAGTTCCTGCTCATTAAAAAAAATATTAAAATCAACCAATAGCTGCTGGAAGTCCTTAAGTGATTTGGAGGTCAGGAGAGTGTCATCTGCAAAAAGCAGAGCAGGCACTCTCCTGACCCCCACCCAGGGTGAATCGCAGCCATCCCTGTCCAGTCGGTTCACCACATCATAAATAAAAAGTGAAAACAGGGTGGGAGCTAGGATGTAACCCTGCCTAATCCCCTGATGGATGCTTATTGGAGAAGTAAGCTGCCCTGCTCCCCCCCATGGGACCCTAGCATAATTTGCTTCATTCAGACAAACTAGGATTACCAGTGGGTTAGGCAGGATACCCATCTTCTCCAGTGTTGACCAGAGCATTGCCCTAGTGACTAGATCAAAGGCTGCATGCAGGTCAACAAACATGACAAAAAAGTCGACCTTTGTTGACTGCTACGGTCTTTCAATAAAAACAGTTAAAACGAAAGACCTAGTCGACCGTACCTGTTCCACTTCTAAACCTCATCTGGAATTCAGATAGTATGTTACTCTCACCAATCCAGTCTTTAAGCTCATCGGTCGATAATTGCTTAGGACGGTGTACTGGCCCTTCTTATATATAGGGATGATTTCTGCTAAACAGCAGGACGTGGGGATCTGCATTCCCTTTAAGATGGCATTTGCAAGATGATTCATACAGGACCCCCAGACCTTAGGATTTCATTTGAAACGCTCATTTGGAATCTGATCAGGGACTGATGCTTTCCCTAATAGGGTGGACCTGATTGCTTCCTCAGTCTCCCTAAGGTCACTCTCTAAGGTATTTTGGTCCTTAAGTATGGCAGCCAGCAGAGGATCAATATCCACCCATGCCGGAGAATTGTTTCATGAGTATAAGTTGCTAAAATGGGAAACCCAGTATGGCGGCTGAACAAAGTACTCCAAAGACTTCTTGCCTTCATTAGTTTTTAAAGCCAAGGTAGCCCAAAAACATACATTATCCTTTGCCAGCAAAACATGAGTCAGCTCATCCCAAAGAACGCCCTCCTATTCCCTCTTGGCAGTCTCCAGTTCCTTTTTGTATTTTGCCCTACATTTAGCAAGCTGTGGCCTATTCATGGGTTTAGTTGATAATAGGAGTTGTTTTTGGTCATCCTACATGCTTTAGTGTACCATGGAGCTACCTTCTGGCTCACATGGTTGCACTTGATATCTCTCGCCAAGTACTCCCTTATACTATTAAAAAATATCTCATTGGCCTTTGCCAAAAACAAGCCTCTGTCTTCCATGGTAAAGGTACCCAACACCTCCACCTGTTCCTTGACCATAGTGCTTACTGACTCCAAGACCTCCAGATGCTTTTGGATCCATCAACATTTGAGAGTCTTCCTGTTATCCATTATTAGAGAGTTCAGTGCTCCCAATTTGCATGCGGACTTGGATTGGTGTGGCGTTGGTAAGCAACCCCATCAGTGATAGACTAAGGGCATTGTGATTACTGCCTGACCTCTCAACGACCACCATATCCTGGACGTACATCCAGCCCTCAAGGCTAACAAATTATCAATACAGCTAGTGCATCCTCATCTCTTAAAGGTATGTCTACCATCAATATGAGATATAGTTTGTCCGTTTGCTGCTCTAGGATTAAAATTTAGTGTCAGTGCAAGTAGCTGTGCAGCCCTTGGGGACAATTTAACAGCAGGTACATCAATAGTGGGAATTTTCCATTTCACATCCAGCACTGCCATTAAATTTGGGTCAAATGATATGAGTGATTCGAAGGTGTAGTACAATTTGCATGTAACAATGAACTCCCCTTTGCCCTTGTAATCTGTTAGGAAGTCCTCTACGGCACTTACGGTTTGAGTTTCTTCTTTCCTCCCATCAACTTTATTATACACGTTTAGCAATACCAGAGAGTGCCCACTACTAAAATCCACCCTTACAATCAACACATCCCAGGAGTCAACAGGTTGATGCCTAGTTGAGCATTGCAAATCTGTCCGGACCCATGTTGCCAGGCCCTCGGAAGGCCTACCTCTGGATGACTGAACTGCGTGGGTGCAGAATGAAGTGTACCCATTCCTAATAGCAGAGAAAATGCTCCATGTCTTCCGGAATAAGCAGATATCATAGGTATCTATAAACTGCCCCCAATCTGCATCCCCCAGCTTAGGGCCCATACCCGCCACATTCCATGTCAGAATTTTTATTGGCTTATTAACATGCTTAACTGGTACTAACTGGCTGCTCAGAGCAAGGCCTGCCCCCATGGTACTAGATCTTATACACCTATCAGGGGTCATCATGGCCAGATCCCCTCCATTATTCGCCAAATAGGTTAAAGTTTTCGGAATGGAAGCATTAGGCCTCTGTGCTACTACCTTCGATTTCAAACTTCCAATGGGCTCTTGATCACTGGGTCAAACCCCGCTCAGATGGCTACTTAAAGGAATTCCCCTAGTATGGGTCAGAGTCAGGCAACCAATATCTCCCAGCCCACTACAACCATCAGTGACTTGAGCACATCTAAGGGCGTACTGGGTCTCATGATCAAACCTGTATTTGATCAGGGTTTGGGTAGTGGCACTACAAATCCTAAGAGCATCTATACACAGTAGGCCACTAATCAGATCTAGACTCTTCAAAACCACTCTCACTACATCACAAGGTTGGCCTGGTGTCTCAAAGTGCTCTACTCGTTGAATGTCACTCTTAATAATTGAATAGCACCCCTTCACAGCCCTAAGCCAATGAATGACTTTATTGCTTAGAGAGGCATGATTTTCCCAGTGCCTTTGGGCCATCTTAGGGACCTGAACCAAAGTAAACTGGCCCTCCTTTGAGATACATGGCTGATACCTTTTATCCCGTTGACTTCCCCCTGGGCTTTGGTGCAAACGATTTGGATGGTGTAGGTGTTGAGGGAGGAGTTGGTGCTAACAGATGTCAGACCCACTGCCATCCCCTATCAGACTCTCCCTGTCTAATGTCCAATTGTGAAAGGGACCCCTACCCGCACTACCACCATCCTTCAGCCAGTTCCTCTGCCCTCCATATTCAGACATCTGTGTAATCATTGGTTCTCTCTGGGAGCTGGCAGCTGTAGGGTGTGGAATTGACTGAACAGAGTGCTCATTGATCAAACAATCTGGTTGGGGGTTAGGGGCTATATAGTCCTGAGCAGCTAATGCAGCCTAGGAATCTGAAAATGGAGGTGCCTGTACTGCAGAAGGGTGGCTAGATGCAGAGATGTTTGGTCCCCCTGAGAAGCAATCGGCTTGGCAGCCATTAGGTCCCCTTTTGCTGGCTAAGTTTCCCAAATTTTCCCTTCTATAGATTGTACAATTAGTCCCAGACCTTATCCCTAAGCCCCTCAATTACACTCATTAGATTTGCTAAATCTAGGGGTGGATTAAAAAGAGCATCAGTAGCCCCTTTTCATTGTCAATCACACTGTCACCCACAGACCAGAGAATATCAAATGTTTTCACATACTACATCTGGATCTATTAAAGTCAATGAGTTGCCCTCCAGAGTCTGATGAGTAATATTAGATGACTGAGTTGGCCCCAAGAGGGTTTTCTTTGGAAGGTGAGAGGGTAACCTTCTTCTTTGTGAACATATATGAGACCCTGTCCTTTGCCTGCTTTTTCCTTGTGTGGCAGGGTTGCGTAGTTGGAGAAATAGCTGGATTCAAACCATTTGGGGATTCTAATATCTCTTCGACTTCTACCAAAAGGACACTGATTCATCCATAGCGCAGTTCCTGCCCGCTGATCTCAGGCCTTTATTTGCTGTAACGGGGAAATTTGCTGCCTCTAGGACCTTTACTTTCCCATGCTTAAGACCAAGGAAGAAATATACTCAAGCTCGAGGTCACAAATGTTGTCCCAATAGAGCTTGTTCGAAGTAAAACACCAATAGAAAATACATTCATAACCTAACTATAACATCCCTGTAACCTTTGTTTTTTTCAGTGAATTTCTATGGGTTTTTTACCGTATAGTAATTTTCATTGCAATATGTGAATCCAACCACAGCCAGTTGGCCACAGGACCCTGAGGCCAGCCCCTTATAAGCACCAAACCTTGCACTGTGTACGGCCTTTTCCCGTGCAAAGTACTGGTTGCCCACAAGGGCTGGCCTGCAGCCAGTCTCTGCAGCCAACCACCCAACCCGATGCTGTGCACGGCCCTTTGCGCATGCACAGTAGAAGTTGGTTGCATCCTCTCTGGGTGTGAGAATAGATGAGAGAGGCTGTATCTGGGGGTAAGAGTGGCTGTAAGAGTGTCTGTCTGGGTGTGAGAGTACGTACATCAGTGTTTTAGTGGGGGCGTCAGTATGTGCGCGAGTCTGTGAGTGGGTGCATCAGGGTGTCAGTGGGTCTGTGACTGGGTGTGTGACGGTCTGAGTGATATGATTTGATTTGATATAATATGATTTATAAAGCTCACTATCACTCCATTAAGAAGCATCCTGGCGCTGCGGAGAACAGATGAAGGCTAGAGGCGACAGGAGAATCCCTAACTTACAGAATCAGTGACAGGCATACAGTGTTAGAAATTCCAAAGATCCAGGTTTTCAGTTGCTTTTGGAAGATCTCTTCCAAACTGAGAGATCTCAACGTCAAAGGGAGGTTATTCTAGGCCTTTGCTCTCAGGACTATAAAAGACTTTCCTCCTATTGATTTAAGTCTGAAGGTCGTTATCTTGATCAGGTTCGCTGATGACAACCTAAGCAGACGAGAAGGTCGTTATCTTGATCAGGTTCGCTGATGACAACCTAAGCAGACGAGAGGGGTGTAGTGAGTGACTCTTAATTAGGTATTTTGGTCTTGAGTTTCCGTGAGCTCTAAAAAGGAGGATTTTTAACAAAATTATTTTCTGCTTAGACAGCCAATGTAAGGTGTTATCAAATTTGACTCCAAGGTTCCTTGCTACCTGGACTGCAGGTGGTGGGGGAGGGGGAAGGGAGAAGGGGGAAGGGTAGAGGGAGACCAACGTTTTAGGGGGTCAAATATATTTGATCTCCCAAACAGCACAATTTCTGTTTTGTCGGTGTTGCACTTGAGGTGATTTCCCTTTATCCACCGCATAACTTCAGCTAAACAGTTTTTAAAATCAAGTTCTGAGGCCAAGGAGTCTTTCTACAGGGACAGCATCAACTGAGTATCATCAGCGTAAGAAGTAACCTGTATGCCAAAGGAGGAAATCAATTTAATCAAAGGAGCCATGTATATATTAAATAGCGCAGGGCTCAATGAGGAGCCCCGCAGAACTCCTAAGCTGATTAATTTTTCAGGGGAGAATTTAAATCCTAACATCACTGTTTGCCTACGATTGGTTAACAATGATTTGATCCAAGCCGGAAGTAGATGGGAGATGCCGCAACTGTACACCTGTTGCAGCAATATTTCGTCCAAGATGGCGTCAAATGCTGTGGATAGGTCCAATAGGATCAAGACAGCGTTGCTCCCAGCGTCTAAAGTCATTTTGAGAGTGTCTGCGACCTCTAACAATGCTGTCTCTGTTGAATATTTAGGGCGGAAACCTGATTGGGGTGCAGAATATTGCCCTTCCAGAAATGCCATCAGTTGAGTACTAACCAATTTTTCTATGATTTTACTTAAAGCTGGAAGCAGAGAAATGGGCCGCAGGTTAGATAGCAACATTGTGTCCCCCAGTTGTTTACGTGGGTGCGTAACTGTCTGAGTGGGTCTGAGTGGGTGCGTGAGGGTCTGACTGGGGCTGTGAGCGAGTGCAGAAGGGTCTGAGAGGGTCTGTGAGTGGGTGCGTGAGTGTCTGAGTGGGTCTGTGGGTGGGTGTATGGGTGTGTAAGTGGGTGTGTGAGTGGGAGAATTGATTGAAAGAGACACAGAGAGGGAGAAAGAAAGTGGGAGGCATAGGGGTAGAGTTTCTTTAGGCTTTGATGTCTGATATACTTAGAATGAGCTATCTGTTCCAATTTAAAATAAAAAATGTATTTTTTTTTAAATATAATAATTTGTTTGTTTTTTTACTGAGTCCAGCTGGACTCAAAACCCCAAAGCGACCTTCACACTAAGCTATGAGGGGTTTGTTTGTTTTTATTTATAGGACCGCGAGGGAGCCCTCAAGGGCTATATATATATATATATTTCTTTCTTTTTTTATTTTGTATTTTTTTTACTATTTGTTTTTTAAATAAAAAGCCCTGAAGTACTACCTGGCACTGAGGGGGAAGCCTTATGCCTGCAGGGCCCTGCATATATTTAAAGAAAAGACCCAGTGAGTGGTGGACCCCAGGCGCAGGGGTCCCATAGGGACCCCCTTCACTTTTTGTTAAGCTTTGCCATGGGGGGTGGTGGTCCCGGGGCATGGAGGGGCTGCGGGCCCCCCTCCATATATTTAACTTGAAGGCCTGCGGAGGTGGCAGTTCCTAGGGCAGCAGGGGGGCCGCGCCCCCCCCTGCATATATAAAAAGTAAACCCCCCGGGAGGTGATGGTTCCCGGGGCCCCCACACAACATTTTTAATGCCCCTGGGACCTGGCCTACCCAGGGACCTATAAAAAAACAAGCGCAGGAGCCCATGCTTGTTTTTTTAAAAAAATGTATGCCATGAATTCCCAAATATCGCAAATTTGTGGCAAAAAATAATTTTAAAAAATGCTTTTTTGCTCAAAGGGAACCCACCTCACCCCAACCCCCCTCCCCCCCCCCCCCACACTAATGCTAAGGGGCCAGGGTAGCTGAAGCTGAGTCCCAAGATGGCTTCCAACACTTCTTGGGTTGAAGTGTTGGCAGCCAATGAGAGCTGTGCATTTCCCTGCACAAGCTTGTCTTTGTTTGCAAATACTTTGTGCCCAGAGATATACAAATTTGAATTTCCCTAAATGTCTTGAAAACTACTGAACAGATTTACACCAATTAATAAAAAGCACAGTCTGCTTACCGACAGCTAGCTTTCTGCCAAATCTGGTGTAATTCCGTCCAGCAGTTCGGGCTGTTAACAGATCCAATGTGAATTAACATGAGAAACGCAATGTTTTTTTAGCCCCCTTTTTCTCGGTCCCTACTTGACGGATCACCTTGAAACTTTCCATGCACACCAAGAATCACTGGGCCACTTTTTCTGGAAAATGTTGTGAAGATTCGTCTAATGGTACCAATGATATAGGCAAGTCAAAAAAAGCTTTTTCTGTGAAATCATGGTCCTAACTTTAACTACCTAGTGGCAACTGCCACTAGGATATATATATATCATGTTTCCATTTGTTGGTTCCTGTGATCTAAATTAAAGGGGCTGACATTTTAGCTCATGAAATCTGCACAAACACCCTGGTCCAGATGTATTAATATTTAGTATTGTGGATGCATCCCTTTTTTGTAGCAGCCACAACACAAAATGCTAGTTGAGATTTACAAAGCCATGCAGGGGATGATTTGCATCACCTTGTGTGGCACTGTAAAACATAACAATGCTACGCAGCGCCTTGCACAGCATTTGTTTACACTGCATGGGTATGGGCATGAGCTACTTTTACATTGAGGAGAGCCCTATTCTGCCTGTCCCTTCTAGTCTTGTTATGTTGTCTAGCTTCCCTCCAATGTGCTCCTTTGCTTGCCTTCATTTGTCACTGCTCTACCTCTGCTCTCTTTCCTCTTGCCCTGTATCAAACTATACTTTCGCCCCGATGCCCTGTTTTCAGGGGCGTAGCTTGGTCAGAAAGGCTGGGGGTGTGTGAGCTTCAGATTTCCCAACAATCACGCTGATATGTAATGTTAAAATACATTATACAACGAGCAGGGTGCACAAGAGGGACTTAAAGGGCAGTGGAAAGGGAGAGGAATGCAAATTGATGGGGTACTAAGTGAGAGAAAACACCTTATTTTGCAAAATAACCAACATTTTAAAAGTATTTCCACAGAGAGAGAAAGAGTGTGTGTGCGTTTTTGTCTGTGTGTTTAAAGATTCCTGGTGAAATCCGACAGACAGCTCATGTTACCCAACTGAAAGCACCTGTACCCAACTATCTATCACAAAATACATTTATTAGGTGGGTGTAACAACCCCCCCTCCCCGAAGCTACCGGTTTTCGCTCTTTCTCTATATCTCCATTTTACTTCTACTCCTTTTTCTCTACACCTTCCTCTATCCTTTTCCCTCTGCGCCATCTCTTCTACATCCTTGCTTTGCCTGCCCTATCTTCCCAAGTCTCACTCCTTCACTTCTGTTCTACTTTAACTTGTGTTAAGGGAACTGGGAGCAAACCCTGTGCCACATCCCACTCGACACAGCGGTGAAAGGGCACCTACTGACCCAAACCTGCCAAACCATCTTAAGCTGACCTGTTTCTGCTACTGACTGAGCATGACCTCATACAGCTCTGCCAAAACACCATCCCTAACCTAAATTAGATGAAATGTTTGCTAAAGCACACTAACAAAACCTGCTTCTGCTAATGATGATGTGTTGTCCGTCACTGCACTTAGCAACAGCAGTAGGTGTTGCTCCTACGGGCGGTGCCACCTTATTGCCACTAGCTTTCACTGTGAAACAATTAGAGCATGTTAACTATCTACTACAGTTTGCTTCACCATGAGTTTCCACATCATTGCAAATCTATATTCCAGTTACGGCATTTGGTTAATATAAGGGATAAAGTACCCCCTGCTGTACATTATAAACATATTGCAAGTCACCAAAGAGTTCCATAACTATATAGAGGAATGAGGCAGAAGGTCGAGTTCCTTTATAAGGTTATAGAACCGCGAGGTGACTTGCAATATCCTGCAAACATGAAGAATAAAAATAGAATCTCTAGGGCAAAATTAAACACATTAATAACCTGGTAGATATTTGTTACAAAAATATATTATAAACACTTCAATACAAGTCAGTTATTTTTTTTAAAAAAGGGTGCAGTAGATCAGGATTGTGTAGAAACATGCAGAAAGATTCTAACATTTCAATAATTATATAAAGAATGCAAACAATAATCATGTTCTTTCTGCTAGTCACTGTAAGCTACAAAAATAGTGCAGAAGAAAGAAAAGCATAGTTTTGTTCCTCTAAACAGCTGCTCTGTGATTTGACCTACCTTTCCCCCCATTGTTGAATTCTGGTATCTTTTTTTTTTAATAATCAGTGACTGCGTGCATCACATGTCGTCGATAATAAAGAAATTAGGGACAGGTATTACAGAGATTGCAGAATTACATGTATTACAATGAATGTAATGCATTCTGGGATTTGTAGTCCTGGTTATCTTCAGGTGAACCCAACAAACTATATTATAGTGATCTTCAAACATATGGTACATGTTGTTTCCAGTAACACTCTGTCATCTAGTAACCCTTCACAGGAGTGGCCCCTTGGTTAATCATTAATGTTCTCTTTGAGAGTTCAGTACAACACTCCAAGGATTTACAACACAGTATGGCGGGGAGAGAAAGGTCAAAGCACTGGAAGCAGATATGTTTTTTCATTTACACACATCCTGGAAGTGGTGATAAACCTGACGTGCAGATTACCTAGTCTAGGGACACATGCTGCTTAGATTTTTACAAATTAAGCACTGACAACAAAGAAGGTGCAAGGAGGAAGCAGAGGAAGAAGAGAAGGAAGGGTGAGCACAAGTGACCATGGGAGGTAATCACATTGAAATGAATTGAGGTTGAAAGAGGAAAAAGGCAACTACCTGCCACTTAGAAGAAAACAGCTGAAACTGTGAGGGCAGGCAAAGGGCCTCAGGGGCAGTCAAGACACAAGGCTGGAAGGCGATGCAGCACACAGGAGAGTTAACAAGGCAACTTAAGTGCAGTTTGAGCATTTGTCCCTGCGTGCAGCCCTTCAGCTTCTGAAGGCCCTGCACTCAAATGTACTCCTTTCTCTGTCCACGGATAGCCTGTTCCACTCACAAAGTTATGTCACTGTTTCTTAAACCATGACTCCTCCTTAGGATGTCTCATAGGTGCGAGCCCCAATTGTAGCGAAGTTGCCAAACTAAATACGGTTGGCTCCTCTATAAAAGTGACAGCCCAGTTAACCAGTTAACCAACCCCAGTGCTACCTCATGTCTCTGAAAACAGCCCTGCCTGTTCTTCACGAGTCATGTGGTTACCTCTTTCATCAAGATTGTAAAGAGAGCACGGGTAGCACATCCTGTACTTTTTCCTCGCCATGTATCTTGGTTCTTCTCTCGAGGAAACATTCTCTTCACCAGTGGCGTAACAAAACTTGAGGGGGCCCCACAGTAAGGTACCTGGAGGTGGTCCCCTCCCACTCTGGACCAAGTCAGGGGCTCCCCCCTGAGGGGGCAGAGGCTGCGGGAGCCTTTGTTATGTCACTGCTCCCCACAAGCATCACTACCCTTCATTTCTCTGCTTCTGGCTTGCTGCACTCTGAGAAACCTGATCTTTGATAGCACTGGAGGATAACTGGAGTCTTTCCACTCTACACCATATCAACGGGCCAGTCTGGTGTAGTCATGAATGTCAGGTCACCAGGAACAATTAAGCGCGCCATCAGGGGCAGTCGTGGACAACTGGAGCACTTCTTTGTCAATCAACCACCCCAAACGCTCTGCAACTGAGGGGCTGATATAAATGTAGGTGGACGGATATATTATCACTGGAGTAAAGTACTTTGCCAAGGCAAGGGTACTCTGCGCACTGTATTTAAAGATGTCTTCTGCACCTGCGGACATCTCTTGCATTTCCAAGAACCACCAATGAAGGATTGTATTTTTGAAAATAAAAATAACAATGACCATCTCACCTTGGAAGCATTTTCCCGTGGTGGGTCATCTAAGAATTTTCACTGCCCCTTGCAAACACATTTTTCATGGCGGTGACGGTAAGAGAAAACTGGCCATGTTTACACCCAATCTAAATATGGCGGGCAGAGACATGGCCAAACTCCCGAAGGCCCTTACTCTGTTGGGCCATCAGAGATGTGTGTAGGTGGCGGAGACGGGGTAGTCTCCGCTGTCTGTACACTAAAGGTCCGCCCAACTCTAAATGAGGTAGGCAGACCTCCAGGTTGGTGGAAAGAGTACTCAGTTGCCATTGCAGTGGAGTACCCTTTCCGCCCATGCTTAAATCAATCCCTGAGTCACTGCTACATGTGGGGCTGAGTTAAATGAGTGTCCGGTCATGGCAAGCAGCCAGTGTTGCCTGTGCCCTCAAATATGGCAGATGTGGCCGCTTCACCTGTCATAAGACCATATATGCCAAGAGACCTGATTCTTGCAAGAGATCCCCAATTTGTTAAGCCCAAAGCAGCTGTAGTTTAGCGGTCAACCTGGGTAAAATTGCCTCTACTTGCAGGTAAGTCAATGGGAAAATAAATGATCCTGATTTGTTTCTAAATCTCCCTCTTTGCAGCTTGAAAATGCTCACTAGTGCAGTGCTGATCTGGAGCTACTGCCCATCCTCCTTTGAAAGGGGGCAAAAAAAATAAAAAATTCAAACTCAGCAAGCAGTGAGACATTTCTTTATTAACATGATGAACAGGACAGGCCAAGGGTAAGCCTTCAATAGGAAACAGTCATTCAGTGCCAGTCTTTGGACGGTATCCTTAACAAAGGCTGAGGCAGAGACTTGCCAGTGGGATATAACTGAAACATCCCAGGCCCATATTTACTAAGATTTTGCATCAGGACTGCACCACTTGTGTGGTGCAGGTATGACTCAAAATTCATGTTCGGATTTACCGCACCAAACAAAATCAAGATTTCTGTGGCTTTGTATGGGAGTTTAACCCAAACGTAATGCCAGGCAGGGAGTGGCGCTGCCTCGCATTACCTTGCACCTGGGAGGAGCTACATGGGTGGAACATGGGCATTTCCGTGCATCCACCCATGTATTTTGACTTAAGCCTTTATTTACTAAAGTCAGTAAACATAGGTCTGTGCTGAAATGGTGCGTCTACCCGAGGCTAATGCAGCAAGGATAAATATTATTTCTCCTTGTTACTTCCTTTCTGTATGTGTGCTGCATTCTGCAGCATGCATACAAACAAGAATGCGGCTATAAGAATAGCGAGAAGTTCCTACACAAAAAATATTCTGACCAGAAAGCAGGTTTTGTGGTGTCGTGGGGCAAGGATGCCTGCATTAGTGCTAGCCACCCTATCTCTCTCTATCTCTCTATTTGACGCAACGCAGTGCTGCAAGTCCTGTTGCTGTGTGGCATGAAAGTATAGTACATCTGCCTCCCAGTCCTCAGTGAGAAGTTTGCTGTATACCTAATTCAAATGCGGACACAGCAGGGGAATATTTCACCACCATTTATTTGCATCGCACCTGCAGCTCATGACTAAAAATGCACACGCCTATTGCGCAAAGCTTCTACAAGCTACTGTCCCCCACTTTGCTGCCTATCTCACTCTATGTTCTCCCTGCACCACGCCTCATCTGCCCTCACACACCCCCTACACCGAGAGCCAGGTCCTAGGCAGACACCAAAAATTAAATATCTTCACAGTTGAGAGGCTGTTAAATAAGTGCAGACGGCAAACGCAGGCTGTGCCATACCTGATTCTGGGTCCCCCACAGCAGATTATTCAATCCCACTTCAAACATCAGGGAAGACTGAGTTTAATGTATTCCTCAATGAAAGATAGCACTTAATTTCTTGATTTCTATTCATTCGTCTTTCTCTGTTTTCTATCTTTATCCCTTTGGCTCTGGGTCAAAGATTGATGATGAAAAATATGTCCCGGTGCCTCAACATTAGTGCCAGTGCCCAATAGCACAAATTAAGTATGAGAAGGGGAAAAACAATACTACTAGGACCAGTAACCACAAGACCACTCTTTACTCAGCGCAAGTGCACAACTCCATGCTACACCATATCAAGTCCTGTACACCAGCAGGCACTTTCGAGCTCCACACACTACATATCAGAACACCCCATGTACAGCAAGAGCTGGGGGTCAATTCTCAGGCCCTTCCAGACAGCATACCCTGCAGAGAGCAGGGTCATTCAGTATTTGTGGCATCTGTGCTCATCCTCTATGAATCATATGTGGCTCTTCTGCACTTAAGTCAACTGTGCCCATTCTTCATTTCTGTATGGCGTGCTATGTATTTCAAGTCACACCTGCCAACCTTGCATTGGTGTAACCTGTGCCCACTCAGCACTAGAATCACCTGTGCACATTTAAGTGAGCTGTCATGAGCATTGCCCCACCTTCTTTGATTCCAGTACCAGTCTCCTCTGGGAAATTCAGTGTACCTCGGGATAGAAGAAAAGAAAGAATTCTGGTCTCAGGAGAGTGAATTTACTATAATGGTTGGATAGGGATATTAGGGAAGGGAGTGGGTGGCAAAGTGAGGGGGTTCACACTGGTGATACAAGGCTTGTGCATTCATATGTGCCCAAGACATGCATAAGTGTCTGTGAGGGTGTGTTCTTCTTTATTTATAGATGTGAGCCTCTTTTCTTTTCCCCCTCCGTTATTACTCATGCCCTCCCCTTCTCCCATTTTCCCCAATTGGGGAATTCAGGCCAAAACTCACTCATACCTTGTGCAGCCACGTTGCTCCTGGAACATGGCTAGGCTGTTGGCATGTAGACTTCAGTTTTTTTTTTTCCGTTCTCTGCTCATTCTCCTCGCTCCGCTCTCTCTCTCTGCTCCGCCCCTTCTCTCCGCTCTGCTCCTTCTCCTTGCTCCGCTCTCTCTCCGCTCCGCTCCTTCTCCTGGTTCGGCTTTCTCAGTCCGCTCCGCTCCTTCTCCCCGCTCCACTCCTTTTCGTGCTCCGCTCTCTCTCCACTCCGCGCCTTCTCTCCCCGCTCCGCTCCTTCTCCTAGTTCCGCGCTCTCTCTGCTTCCAGGGGCGTGTCCCCCTTATGTCAGGGGTGGTTTTTTAAAGTAACGGGTCATGCCAGAAGTGCTGGGAATGCACTCGTCACGGCATCCCCATTACAGTGTCATTCTCATAACCACCATGTTTGGGGGGAGAAATGCAAGCTGAAGCCGCTACAGAACTTTATAACAAACCTTTTGAACCTGATTACTGAAAATAAGCTCTTGATCAAAGAGGGCACACAGATGTCTGTTTCAGCACGACTGGAGTTGGGAGTAGGACTAGATGCTTAATTTAGAACTTGGAAGCCCACCATAAATCATCACCTCCTTCCCCCAGATCTCCATCTTGCTTCTATTCAGCTTTAGGGTACTGTTTGCCGTCCATCTCAGAATTTTGAGCATGGAGCCCATTAGTTGATCATTTTAATTAGTTGACCCTCTATTGGGATGCAAGCAGCAGCAGCAGCTGAGATCCATCAACATATGAAAGAACCTTAAAGCCAAAGGTCTCTTGCTTTATTATACTTTCTGTACTTTGCCTAGGCATCTCTAAAACAGTGATCAACTGGGTTGTCTCTTTTCTGGCCAGCAGACGGCAATTTGTTTAAAATGACTGTTAGACATGTCAGCCTCAGGGTGGTCTTCCCCCAAAAATTTTGCCTCCTTGCCTCCTAGTTTGCTGAATTCGTTTTTGTTGGCTGTAGGACTCTGTGCACTTTACCACTGCTAACTAGGGCTAAAGTGCTTGGGCTCGCTCCCTAAAACCTGGTTTGATTGGCATATACCCAATTGCCAAACTTAATATTCTTATAGGTCCTGAATAATGTGCACTATATGTGCCCAGGGCCGGTAAATTAAATGCTATCTGTGAGCCTGCAGCACTGATTGTGCCACCCACTTAGGTAGCTCTTTTTACATGTCTCAGGCCTGCCATTGCAGAGCCTTTGTGTGCAGTTTAAACTGCCATTGTCGACCTGGCAAACTAATCCTTTTTGCCAGGCCTAAAACTTACTTTTTCAAATATATGTCTCCCTTAAGGTAGGTCCTAGACTGCCCCAAAGGCAGGGTGCAGTGTATTTAAAAAGTTGAACATGTACTATTAAGTTTTACATTTCCTGGTAGTGAAAAACTATTAAATTCATTTTCCACTACTGCAAGGTCTATCTCTCCCATAGGTTAACATTGGGATTACCTTATTACATCTTGTAAGTGTAATTCACAAACTGGAAGAGATGCGTTTTTCAAGTTTGGTGTCTCTAGAATCACAATTTAAAATCACAACATATGGTGGTCAGGTTTTAATTTATAATGCTGAACATTCCACTTTTAGAAAGTTGGCATTTTCTTACTTTAGCTATTTGGTGCCTTATTCCTGTATCTAATCATTTGTCCTGGATGGGTGACAACTGGGTTTTGTGTATTCTCTCTAGACAACCACACACAGGTGTGCCTTGATGGACCCTGATGGGATGGGATAGGATGGGAAGGAGGAGCTTGCCAAAGCCTTACACTTACACCTGAATAGGGTGTGTCCTGTCCCCACACAAAGGGCTGCATGCCACCCTGTAGTGAGTCTGGAGCCAGGGCAAGAAGGGAGGACCTCTGTGCACTTCAAAGACTTCTTTGAAGTCTCCCCAACTTCAAAGACACTACTTTGTATTAGAATTGGACCTCAGACCCTATTACTTCAGTACACTTCTGACTTCTGTACCTGTGGATACCCTGTCAGGAAGAAGGTATTTGGTGCTGCTACAAAGACTGTCAATCTACTGGACTGCTGCTCTGGAAGAATTGCTACCTGGCTGTGCTGATCTGATGCCTTCTGCCCTCCTTACCTGGGTGAGAAGGACTGGACCTGCATCTCTCCAACCCAGAACGACTTCAAGGGCCAGCTGACTGGTCTCCTGCTCTGAAGTCTCACAGACATAAAAGACTTCCAACTAACCCAACAGTGCAACTGGACTCTGCTAGCTGTGAGCCTGACCTGCCCAAGTGGTGTCACCCCAGTCCTGGGCCCTTGGAAGTAGATCTCAAGGTGCTGCTCCATCAGAACCGCCGCATCTCAGCTGTTGCGTGGACAGAACTGGCACATCTCTGCCGTTGCATGGATGGAATCGGCACATCGTGTTTGGAACCAGCATTGCGGTGCTTTCTTTGGGGCAAGGGCCCTGCATCACCATCAACAGCAACCTCAATGACGAACTCTGCATAGGAATCACTGTGCTCATCTGAATTAGTGCTGTGCCTTGACTTTGATGCGGCTGGCTCCCGAATTCCATAGCACCCACGCTCTGCTGCATCACCACTGCTGCATGGGGAACTTCGACCCATCTCCGCGACTGCATGGAACAAAATCGATGCATCTCCACGACGGCGTGGTTCGGAACCAACGCAACACTCCCCCACTAGGATTTTAACGTACTTCGGTTTAGCTGACCCAACGAGGTTCCTGTAACCGGCCCACATTCCATCTCAGTCGGCCGGAACTATTGACTTTGTCTCTATCTAGCATGACCCTTTACCCCAGCGTGGCGCTCTTTGCTTCTAAGTGCTATTTCACAGTTTTTCTCTTTAGAAATTCATAACTCAAGTTCTACTTATTCCATTTTTGTTTTTTTGGATTTGTTCTATGTATTAAATTACGTTCTAACCAGGTGTGGTATATTTTTAGGTAGTGTTTCCACTGTTTTACTGTTTGGAGTGTTGCACAAATACTTTACAGCTTGCCCTTTAAGTTAAGCCTAACTGCTCTGTGCCAAGCTACCGGAGGATAAGATCAGGTTAATTTAGGGTGTGTTGTGACTTACCCTGACTAGGATTATGGTTCCTGCTTGATCAGGGTGCATGCCTCTGACACACACAAACCCAATTTCTAACATCAACTCATCCAAAGCCCACTATCTCCTTGTCAAGTACTGTTTCACCGTTGGCATCCCACCTCGTAAAGATCCCCCCCAAGTTCATCTTGGGCAGGCGAGATGAGCAGCTGCCTGGGTGCAAGTTGGGCCTTGGGACTGTCGGCAGGCTGCCAACGCCCCTCACTAGACTTACCTATGGCAGCCGGCCAACCTGTAAAATATCCCACAGCACCATTCTTCTCCCCTAGAGGGGGACCTCCTGCTGAGGGATGGCATCAGTGTTTCCAATTCCTGTGTTCTTCTGACTCCCAGAATTCCCTGGGGAGGATTCCTGGAAGAAATATTTTGACCAATTCACGACGGTCTTATCATTATATTTATGAGAGTTTTCCCAGTGCAACATGGTGGCACCATTTTCATGAAGTAATTTCCTGGTTATAGGCTAAATAAGGAAGGAAGTCCTTTGCTTCCTGTGTCACAACACTTAATCAATCCTATTGGTGTGCTCCCTTGCCCCAGACTTACTCTTGTTATTCCTGGGTTAGTCTTCTCAAGAGTTTTCCTGTTTCAAGTGACTTCCAGTCTCTCTCCTGCCTTCTTTAGCTCTTCCTTGGACGTTTTCAGTCTACTCCTCATTACCTTAAGCAACCTGGAGTCTCACTACCATCTAGGAGCTTTTTTTTTTGCCTTTTGGTTTTTGACTCCACTGGAGCTCCTTCTGGAAGGCACCATCTGCTTAGGCACTACCTAGTGTCGGAGGCATTGTGGCTAAGAGAGAGGCCGACCTTACTTCTAGCAGACCAAGAACATTAAAACCAAGGCCTCGAGGGTTACCTGCAGCCAGAAGTGCATGAAGTTCTAAATAGTACACAAAAAATGCCATAGGCTGTGCGCAAAACCTTTTACCAATCCCTTCTTGGGAGGATTGCTGTAATTTTGCATGCACGCATGACGCAAGTATGAAAGTTCTGCCAAGTGTGCACTAATGTAGTGTGCCTTACTGGGATGTGGAATGGTCACACAAATGCAAAGCAAATGAGGCGAACGTCCCCACAATTGGAACTTTGTGGATTTTCATCAGCATTTACTACGCATTTTTAGCACGTCTTCGCTTTTTAAATTTACACTTGCGTGAGCCTGGTGTACACGATCAGAAAGAGGGGAACAGTTCATACAACACACCCACGGTTCCAGAATGCGCGCAGAAAGGATACATTCAATTGAAACGTGTTCGGCATGAAGAACAAAGCAAAAAAACAGATTATTGTAACACTGAACACATTTCTTAAATATATGCATGAAGATTTTCCTTAATGCGAAGAATACCCACAAATTGCATTACTGAAAATAGCACATGCCAGCAAAGTCAGAAAAATCATACTTCAGGCTACTAAATCTGTGAATCAAAAATGTTGACCATGCAGTAGAGCATGCATATGGAGCTTTAGGAATTTTGAAAGAATCTAGACACAAAGGGACATATTTATACTATGTTTGTGCCAAATTTGCGTCATTTGTTTTACGCAAATTCGGAGCAAACTTAACTCCATATTTATATTTTGACAGCAGACACGTCTAGTGTCAAAATATTGGAATTAGCACAATTTTTGGGATGTGTGCACCTACCTTGCGACAATGAGATGCAAGGTAGGCGTTCCCATCTAAAAAACTGGTGCTAACCACATAGAGCCATATTTATCCCCCATGCACAGGTGGGGAGAGGGGCCAGGGTCAGACCAGGCGTTAGGGGCCCGGTGGACCTATTTCCATTGAGAAAAACCATAGAATGGGCCCACAGGTGCCCACCCCATGCCCCAGGAACACCCCCACCCACACCAGAGGGACACCAGAGGATGGGGGATCCCACATCATTTAAGTATAGATAAGTATTTTAAAACAAAATGTAAGTGCCATTGGGGGCCCTGATATGGGGCCCCCTGCATGGCACTAGGTGCAATGGCCATGCTCAGGGGACCCTGGTCCTCTGTGCTGACCATTGGGGTGGTGGGCATGACTCTTGTCTATTATAAGACAGAAGTCATGTAGTATGAATGGTTTTGCATCAGGAAATTACGCTAGGCTGGTTAGAGGCATTTTTTTTGCCTCTAACCAGCCTAGTGTAATTTTTTGCGGCAAAACCCCCTTCGCCCCTACCGCCACCCCTACCCGGCTAACGTCATTTTTACTGACACTAGCCCAACCTGCAAAAGACAATGAGGCAAGTACCCTCTAACCCTTATGACCAGGGTAGTAAATGCGGATAGATTATTGGTCAATGAAAGGGGGAAGTAACCTAGACTTCCACTGTAACCAAATGGCTAAAGTAATTCTATGCGTACAAACAATGTAACAACAGTAGAAATTTATTGCATTATATATTTCTTTAAACATGTTATTCCAGACATGAGGTGTATATTTAGTTAAACGTGTAATTCTAAACATAAAGTTTTGCATTTATCTGAGAAGATGCTCCTAGTAAAAACAGTGAAGGTGATACAAAGTGCAGGTAAGTGAAAGTGATATATGCAGTATGTACAAAGGGTGGTTTTAAGAATATTATGGACTTCTAGTGGCTCCGTCAGTCCAGGAAGCCCTGAAGTCTCATAAAATTTCTTTGTATTTCTATCTTCCACACTTAAAGATATGTCGACGTTTCGATCCAGTTGTAGAGACAAATCAAAAGTGGGCCATCATCAGGACAGGGAAATTCAGGTCGGTAGCACCTATGGGTATTATAAATATCTAGGTTACTAAAGGTCTGATTATTCTGAGCAAAAAATAAAGTGGGGACAGGGATTAAGCACTCACCTAAACTCCAGTGTAGAGAAACAATCTGGTGGTCAGGGACATCTTCCTGGTAGGAAAATGGCAATAATTATGGTAACCTGTTTATATGATAGTTGTGTAGGATGTAAGCATATGTTAGTCAGTAAACACTTACAAGTACTGGAAAGTATCCCGAGGTCTGGGGTCAAATGAATGCCCAGTGAATGGTTATTTAACTTCCCGGTCAGGGAACAAGGAGCGCAGATCATAAATGAAATCCTGGGCTTACGTTATCTAAAAAACATTAGTGGTTTGAACTAATCAGTGTTTTTTGGGTGTTGATCAAAAAGGAGGGAAAATAAATTCAAAATAATATTAAAAGGGGGTGTGTGAACCACTTACTAGTTAGATTTATCTGATGATAACCATTCGTCAGGCCAGGTCAAGTCGTCAAGACACTCCCGGCTGCATACACGAAGAATCGTATCTTATTCAGAATGAAGCCGCACGTAATTACGACGTGCTGGCTTAAGAATGCTTAGCTCCCATTTTGGAACGAGCATTCACGTCAGTGATTGATTTAGGTAACAGCCAGTCACTTTGCTGAGTCTTGTGTGGTCGGGCGGCATTGAAATTATACGGCCGCCAGCCGGCGGACCCAAAAGGGGAGGTTCCCCTTCTGGTCCGCTGTTCGCGTGTATGTACGCATAGATCCCAGAGTCTTTACGAGTCCTGTGTTGTCAATGCAACGCTAGGAAAATTCACGCGGCACACTGTACAGTGTCCGTCTGTACCAATCAAGGATTGATCCTTGTGCTGAAAAGCGATCGCATCAGTTGTTACGTGGATACGCTTATAATAATATTTAGTGAGTGTCAAATCATGGAGTGGCCAACGCACGGGCCAATATGTATCCAATGTGTATCTCTACAAGTGAATGTGGAAATCACACAATGTCCGAGATGTGCGATGTAAAATTATAAAATAAAAAATAAAACATTTTTTTATGATGTGTGCAATACGAACAATATTAATTATACGAGGTACGCAGTTGGTCGTCTAAGCGCACAGCGGACACATATAATGCAGTCACGTGGGACACCACACATAGGACAATAAATGCGTACCCACATTACATTCTAGGCGACCACACATCGCAAATCTGATCACCTGAGGTTCTCCATCGCACACATTACACACGGTGCGATCCACTCATCAATATCAAGATCATTGATGTTTCCATATTATACAGACACTGTACATATAGTGTCCTGCGTGACTGCAATATATGTGTCCGCTGTGCACTTAGACGACCAACTGCATACTGCGTAAACTGTGTTTGCACGGTTTTGCAGCAAAAAGTATAAATATTAAGTTTAATTCTCTGTGCCAGTGATAAATTGAGGGCCTAGTTAAGACCTTGGCGGATGGGATTACTCCATCACAAATGTGACAGATATCCCGCCCGCCGTATTACAGGTTCCATTATATCCTATGGAACTTGTAATATGGCAGAAGGGACATCCGTCACTTTTGGGACGGAGTAATCCCCCCACCAAGGTCGTAATCAGGTCCTTTTGTCAGGTGTGTTCCTGAACGACTCTTCCAAACTGCTTGTACCCTCTCCTGCTCCAGACCCATAAGTATCTGAAGCTGTGTAGCATCCATGGTTCCTAGCAGAACATCCTAAAAATAATAAATTACTTAAAAACATAAAAAAATGAATAAAATAAAAATACTTCAAAATACAAGATCGCAGCACGCCACCTAATTTTTCCAGTACCAACCAACAACTTGCAAGTTGTCACATTAAACTCTTTGCCCTTGGACTAAATTCCAAGTGTTGGCAACAGAAATGAAATTTTTGCCGCATTATTTTAGTGCTAAAGTAATGAAAGACCCGGCCATGTTTTCTACAGCTCTCCCTCGATTCCATCAATATATACCACCTATAAGACAGGGAATGATGAGGCTTGAACACCCTGGAGAAATGAACCAGAAAGAGTAAGGTAATGCGAAAGTGTAACAAGGAAAGACAGACCACACAGATTACATAGAACAAATAGGCAAAAAAGGTACGTTGGAAATAAATAGAAGTATACCCATCCCAACATTTTTATTGTACCCTGATGAAAGTACATTTATTTCTGAAAGCTGCTCTGAAACCTACATTGTACTATGCATTACGAAATTACAGTTTGCAAAAAATAGTATTCCATGAAATATTCATAAAGATTGCATCGAAAGGAGAAGGTAAATACCAGGGAGATCGGTACCTTGTTTTGCAATCATTTTTGAGAAACCTAAAGTAATAATTAAATAGAAAATTGTCAATTATGTTGATTGCTTAGAAAAACTACAAGCGACGTGGACAAACAAGGAATTAGGAATGTTCCATTTTATGTAGTTATTCAACACACAAGAGCCAAAGGGAAGTACAGGAAAACGCATAAAACATCCTTTGAAACATAAGAAAACACCAAAGACACGAGAATGGTAAATAGGATTGTCGCAGTAACAAATTGGAAAGGTATTTTACACAATAGAACTCAGGTGACGAAGCAGTATAATTTTGCTGGAACGATAAGATTCAAGGTGTTAATCATGTCAACGTGAGCATAAGCAAATAATATTTATTTTACAGTGTGTCATGACAGCAGCCAGTCTTCATTAAAACTAACTAGGGACCGCCAATCAATTGAAATAAGGCAACCAGTCACCCTGAAAGAGTCAATGCTACCGCAAGCCAACACGATGAACTTGCCACCTATGAGGGTTCAAGAAAGTCTTCAAAGACGTCCTCGATATCACTGATTTCACAGGGAGTGAGGGACACCCAGGTTCTCACAAATAAGTACTGTCTGGTAGCCAAAAACAGCTTTATAAAAATGAAAGAAAAAATAAATAGAAATATACCTGCCACACACTCTCAATGGCTCTACTTCCGTGTAGCAAGTAAAAAGCATAACTGGAATGTCCTTCCACAGAGGGGAGTTATGGAGAGAGCTACAGCCAAGCTTGCCTCCTTCATTCTCCTAGATGGGAGCTGGGGAAATATACCACCCTACAGTAAAACAAAAATCTGTGTCATTCATTTCCACTCCTCCTTCCCAAAGCATAAACGGCATTTACCTGTTTCCTGCCATGGTCATATAAGGGCAGAGCAGATATACAAGCCTCCCTGACATATGTAAAACAGCAACCAATCTGGACACCTGAGACACAGACCACCGTTTTCTTGCACTCCATCTCTGGTTAGAGTGAAGACCAGCCACGGACGTGGACAGATACACCTGTGCTGTTGGACCCTCAAAGCACTGGATTATGGAACTGATTTGCTGTGACCTTCCACATGACGAGAACAAAACATTTGAAGCTGCTTTCTATTGTCAGATACAGACAGGTTACATCTGATAAATAAAACACACCAGTAGCAGATCCCCCGCTCTGACAGTCCATCAGCTGGTGGGTCTTACCTCTTATGGGGGGAACAACAGAAGACTTGTTTGGTAGAATAAGATAACTGGAACTTGAAAGAAACTTTGATATTCTGGATGGGATGTGTCCAAAGAGTTCAGTATCTTTCATCAGGCTTTTTTATCCTCAGATCCTTTTTTCAGCTGCAGGAGAATCCACCTAACTGTTTCAATTGCATTCGCAGTCCTACAGACTCTGTCCTAGGGCAACTTCTAATAGATATTTGGGCACCATCTTTAATACGTTGTATCGAAGATTCATGCGCATCTTCAAAAATTGCCGAAAATACACAATCTGCTCTCATTAAAAAATAGCTAAAATAACCACCAAGACATTTAGTATGTGAGCCATCATAGACCCCGTGTGTCATTCTGGGTATGAGCTTCAGCAATCATTCCTTACTGTGACATTCAGGATGCAAACCTCATCATTCATAGACCATGGAATGCCCTCCAGGGTGCAAACTTCAGAAATAGATAGGCTTTAGTCTTCGGGAAGCAAATTTGTGCAATCAGGCTGGCAAGCAGAATTCATGTCAGGGGATTCACCAATCATCAGACTGCCTTGTGTCATCCAGGAGGCGAGCTTCAGGGAGTTATTGACCTGCTTGTGTCTTCCAGGGAGTGTAAAGCTCAGCCGCATGCCTCTGTATGGGGCGCAAGCTTGAATAAGCTTTCTTTCAGAAGTCTTAAAGTGTCCGATATTTAAGCTGTGAAAACGCTACAAAAAGCTTTGTATAGCTTCTGACAGCTACAGAACTGTGTCCCATATGTACTGCATTTGTAATGGAGAGTGAATTCCTGTTTTGGGGTAAAACTTGCTATTTCTACGAATGTTCTAATTAAAGCATAAAACATGCAGGAAACACTTTGAAGAAAGCTTTTCGAAGACATAATTGTAACACTGCACCATAATTTATTTTTGAATAAGCTTCTCAGCTTCCAATAACTTTTCCATATACAACACGCACAGAATGCCTGCTTACATCCAGTGGGTATTGTTTCCTGGTCACAATACTTACTGTTGTGAAGCACTTCCTCCTCGTCCCGGTACAGGAGTGGTCGTTACACAGCATCTGAGCTCTCTTTATAGGTCTAGCATTGAGAAAGCTTTAGCCGTCGACCACCTTCATGTTAATTGCCAAAAGTAATACATATATACATAATAATACATATAAGGGTTTGGGTCAGTCTCCTTCAGCCATTGGTCTGTTGCAGTGCCATTCAAATGTTTGGTCAGTTCAAAGGACAGTATACACATAGCAGGCAATCGGTCAGTTCCTGCAGTTACTCGGTTGCTTGCAGATTTTGGGCCATTTCGCAGGGCAGTATTTGGAGGCTCTGATGTGCATACCAATGTCATTTTAATATTTACTACCTCCATCTATGCGCTGTCTCCATCCACCTCTCCAGCCCACCCGGGCAGTGTTGGACTGGCCTTTTGGGCAGGCTGGCACTGCCACATGAGCCAGTATGTAGGGTGTGGGACGTGACTGGACCAAAATAAGCCAGCCCCCACTCTGGCCCCCTGACCCTTGAAACTGGTCCATGCCAGACTGCGTGAAAGGCCCCTCTAACACTCCACAGGCACTTATTCTACCTTTTTCAGCATTATTTATTGTGTTTCTACTTTGTGTCCCTCTTGAAAGTCTTCTACCATCTCAGTATTACTAACCAAGGAGCTTTGTGCCACAATAGAATCCTAAGTGCTGTGTGCCGCTGAGAGCCACCCAGGTGGTAACTGCATCACTGTCATTGAGCCAAGCAAAGATTGTATTTGTGTCCCACTTGGAAATACACAAATCATCTTGCGGAATCTCAGCATTATGCCGCCTTCTATTGATTCATGGCGTGTTTCTAGGTACTCCCTTCAAGACTTTTTGTACTTTTTCATGGCACTGAATAGAGCTAGAGCAGTTTATGATGTTCACTGTGGCACCTACAGCCACTCGGCCTGCAGTTTCCGTATTGTAGGCACGTTTCCATTGCTGCGAGCATGGTGGGTTATTTGAGTTACCTTAGGAAATCTTTTTTGAAGCTTTAGGGGATTGGCGAATTAATCACTTGTTATTTTTTTCTAATGAGAGCCCACTATGTGGGTGCACCTTTGGGCAGCATCTCCCACCCATGCAGTGTCTATCAGGAAGAGACATTGTTGTTTCCATGGTGACCTTCATACTTCATGTATTTTAGGGTCTTTTTTCGTTGGCTATGTCAGCAGGACTATCCAACCGAGTGGAACACGGCATGTGGAGTGCATCTCTCCTTTCTGTGATCTACCGCGTGCCAATACCTTAGAATAGAACTAAGCACTATAGGTTGTTATGAATTTATCACTCGTGTATCTGTTGCCGTGTCAAGAAAAGACCATTGTCTTTATGCACCAATCAGAGTTCAAGATCCCTGGCTGAGTAGTGGTGACTACCAAGAGCCCTCATGTGCCCCTCACATACTACAGTCGTGCACTACCAAGAGAATTCTACCACTCCTCACAGACAAGTAGTGAGACACTACTGACAGTAATCTTACACCTCTCACCGACTAGCAGTAACTACAGACGGCCCTCTCACATCTGTCACAGTCTGGCAGGCTCACAGTACGGACAGCACTCTGACACCTATTAAAGCAGCAGTCACACATGAACAGAAGCGCTCTCACGCCAATCACAGACTAGGAGTCACGCACTGTCAAAAGGACTCCCATATCCCTCACTGAGTAGCAATCACTAAAGCTGAGAGCATGCACATCCATCAGAGAAGCAGTCCCACACTACTAGAGGCGCTCTCAGAGTCCTCACTGCATAGCAGTTACTCGCTAGCAGAAGCACTCTAATGTACGCAAAAAAAGGAACAGAAAAGCCAAATAGGTGAATGCAAGAACGAGACAATGCTTAGTTAAATAATATAATAAGTATATGGGAGAGTGACTAAGTGCATTAATAATGAGTAAGTGGGTGCAAAGATGGATGGATAAGTGACTGAACGAATGGAAGTATTCAGACACTTTCGATAATTCACCAGACCTATTGGCTTTGCCAATGATTGTTTACCATTGGAGATGCAAGTCCTAACGTACTATTGCACTCCACCTTTTGCTGACCCACGGCTAAAAGTGTCGTGAAGCTGTGCACTCAAAGCTTGTGCAAGGAGATGGCGGTGGGTTTGGAAAGCAGTTACACGTTGACAAAGTAATTGCGCTCAATAAACTCAAAGTCTATTTAAAGCTACAACTTTTTTTTTAATTATCTGTTTTTAATTACATAGAAAGTATGTAAGTCTATTAAAATGGCGAACAGCAAACACTGCAATACGGTGCAGAAATATGAACCAAAACAGTTGTCTAATCCTTACCCAATAAGGATCTGTCATCACAGCAATAATAGAAATCTATGCACAATGTTGTTCCATGGGCAGAGGCCACGGCTCTTCGTTGATTACTGCGAAAGACTGTAATAAATGTATCGGAAGTGCTGGGCCTTGTCTGGCCTTTCTCGTAGATTCTCAAGACTTGTGGGTACATGGAAGAAGTATGAAGTGGGTTTGAGCCCAGGTGGTGCAAATCTGTCCAAAAACCCAAAAATAGCCACCTAAGGTGACCTGGTGTTCCCAACGCAGAAGCAAGGGTAGGATTTCTATTTTGTAAAAATAAAATTGCAAAAAGGAAGTAGCACCAAGCTCCATGTCGAGGCTCAATGAACGAGCGCGGCAATCCCGGTAATTGGCACAATTATACCCAAGTAAAGGATTTGTTTTTGTTTTTAGATTTACGGTAGCTGCCTGGGTTGCTGACCTACTGAACATGGCAAGTGGTAAGGACTGGCCAAAGGCCATGGCGTTCACCCAGTGTTCCAAATCATGCCTTAGAGCATGCCCTAAAGCTATGGTGGGCACAGACACAAGGCACAACTAAACGTGATGCCCTAAGTCTCCGCCCACAGGCTATGCTCTCTAGGAAACATGGGTTTGGGCCCTGAGCGCAGCAGTACCATAGGGCTTATTTGCAGTACAAGCCCAGCGAGTAGTGCGAGCGAATGACAAAGGACAGTATTACTAGCCCAAGAAATTCAATGAAAACCGTTGTTAAGGGATGCTATAGTACTACGCTGAGATGACATAATAATTCATATAAAACCTCACAACTCCCCTGTAAAAAACACATTTGAAGGGACATGGTTGTTACAATTCAAAAAATGAAACTGCCCACTTTCACCAGATACAGTTACATTTTCAACCAAAACCCCCCTACCCGCTGCTAATAATCCCATACAAAACACCACAAATGAAATCATGTATAATCAGTCTCTATCGAGACAATACACATTGTACTGTACTGTACTGCAGCATTTATGTAGCGCTTATATAAGGGTGTTGCACTGAAACGTTTGCCTATATCTGTAGCACGCTACCCCATGTAGGTGGTGTGATTAGAAGGATGTTGTCTAAGGTGGGAAGTGTCACCATGTCTTGCATGATAACCAACAGCTGCCATTATCGTGTTACGAGACGCAAAACCTAGCAGTGTGGTGGATGACGACTTGTAGGAGACAGATGCACAGTTTTATGGTTTTCAGAATGCTGGTAGCTTTGAACAGCTCTTCAGGTCCCTTTATGGTATTTCTGCTGAAATAGTTTGCTTAGCTGATTATTGCTCTGTGTTGTCTAATGTGAGATTTTGTGTACAGTTGTTGCCCTGAGCTGGCATCATTGAAGGGAGAGAGAAGTGAAGACAACTGTTGGTATAGGCATTTTTATCACCATTCCACAACAAAGTGTCTTTGTGAGATGTAAAGATGAGGTCATGTTTTATAGATTTAGGGAACTGTAGTAGATGACTATATTAAAGTCATATGAACTGTCCGTCAAGCAAGCAATGAGTGGCAGATCTCTTCAGTTATTCCATGCCTGTTTATTTGGTATTGTTGGTATTTTGGCTGTAATGTGCTGGCGATGGATAGCTCTCATGTATGTGAATTGGAGAGGTATAAGTTACAATTTACTGTGACTGCTTCTTGTTATGGTCTTAGTATCATAGTGGGTCATAACTTTTACGTATACAAGTACATAACTATATAATGCCACTGTGAACCATAGGTCAGCCCTTCTTAGATCACCTGCATTTCAATTGCAGTTTGCTGGTTCTGTTGTTTCCAATTCATGGGTTGTAACATTAGGGTTATGCTTGAGGCTGCAGCTATTTTCTGGGCTCAGTTGCTGGGGTGTGGGTGGAGAAGTTTCTAGGGAATAGCTATGTTGTCGGCTCCCTTTTAAAGTCCATATGCTCCTGGGTGCTTCTAATGCTGGCTGTTAGTGAGTTTGAGTGCTTAGCAGTTTGTACTAAGAAAGCAGTGCCACAAACAGATTTCTTATGGTAAGGTGGTATGATGATAAGTGGTACAACCCTGGAGCTCAGTGTTCTGTTTAGTTTGTATTTCTTGAATTTAACGTGTAAATATAACGGTCCTTAGCATTGAACATTGTTCTTCTACTTATAGGTAGCCAGTGGATCGATTACAGGACTGGAAGCAAGCGTTCTTTGGGATAATTTGGCAGCATGTGAGTACAGAATCTTCGCTGAGCCACGTTTCTTAATGAAAGTGAGTTCTGGTATTGTTTCTGAGAGTAGGTCAAAGATAGTAAAGCGTTTTTTGTTCTTGGATCTTGCATCGAAGAGTTTGTGTTTTTGTGTTTCTTTTTTCATTATGTCCTGATGCTTTGAGTGGAATGGGTGGTGTAGTACGGGAGGAGGATAAAGGGCATTTTGATATTGCTAGTTTGGGTGTGTATTGTGGTTATGGCTTTTGCTAGAGATGGAAGGGAGGTGTTTGGGTTAGAGAAATTAACATTTTGAGATTTGTTTGTGCGTGGGGGGTCTTTATTGATGGGTAGTGGCATTGTAACGGCTGAGTTATCTGGTGATCTGGACAGAGTGTGGAGAGTTGTGGTGGGAAGTTATGATTAAGGACCTTTGTGACCATACGTTCACTCCTTAACTTGATTTTTAGTTTTCTTCTGGCAAGCGATACTGGGTTTATATGTTATTTGAGGCATAGTTATTGAATTGTTGTATTGTTTGTGATAGGTTATATAGTGTTGGGGTGTGATTGTACTTTTTAAAAAGTTAGATGGTTAATGGGAAGATTTAACAGTAGGTAAAGTCATTCATTGACTGTATATGAGGGATGTGCTTTTAGGGGAGGTGGACTTTAGGGAGTATTAATAATTGACGTTTTTTTGTAAGTGAGTAGTTGCTTACCTGAAATTCGTAGGGTGGAGAGGCAGAGTTTCTGGCCCTAGGCCCTTTACAGGCTCTAACAGGCCCAAACAGTCAACACCCTCGACCTGCAGTCTTTTACCTGGGCACCGGAGCTGGATACCTTGAGCCCTAGGGTTAAATGACCCTATGATCAGGTGACCTTGGGCCAATGGGAACCCTGACCCTTAGGCATCAGCAATGATGTAACAAAATCACTGATGTTCCATTATGTCAGACATTACAGTAACTTGAAAGGCTTAAACAACAGCCATCAGGTCTCCTTACAGAGATTCCATAGAGAGCAAAGGTTGCAGTTCTACCAGCAAAAAGGAGTTATTCTCTTACAGACTACATTTAGAAGGAAGTTCCTGTAGCAGATAACAGATGTTGCATGGAGAGAGTATCTGAGAACCCCAGCAGTACACGCAGATGGGCATTGTGCTTCAAATGGCTTCAACTTAGTATACTTGGGGTGCATGACAACAGGCCGGAACCTATTAAAATAATGGTTGTAAAAATATCCATTATTCTATGGCCAGAGCAAAAAAAACATTGGAAACAACTGTCTTTTGTACATCTTGCCTGAAATAGAAGAGCACAATGTGGAGCCTACATCAAGAACGGGTGTGCAAGTTCTCTGGGATGGTACACATTGGGACCATTTGCTAGAACAGTCTTGACAATAGACTGTGAAAGGGAGTCAAGTCAGACTCGTCAGAACTCCACTGGTACTTTCAGAGAGTCTTTACCCAGTCTTGTTCGTGTGCATTTTTCACAGTTCTTTAGATTCAGTGACACTGTACCTCGGATACTCAATTCACGAACCAGCAATGCTCAGTCGAGTTGCTGATTTATGTAGTTGCTTTTCCATGCAAAACATTATTAAACGCGCCCTATATTCTTTTTAAAAAAAGAGCCTTGTACGAATATTTCAGAGAGCAGGCCACGAGGCGACGTGATGAGGTGACGAGTGCTACAATAAGTATTTGATCTGAAAATCTTATTTCTGGGAACCCAAAATTGGGGGTCAAATTGTGTCAACAAAACGTGGTGGGGTCGTGAGGGGTGGTGTCATGAAAAGCAGTCTGACAGTCATCATATACATTATTATTTTTTTAATCTCTGACTCAAAGAAATTGTCAAAAAGGAGAACCATGACAGCAAATCAATTCTGGCTTAATTGGCTGCAAAGGCTGCGTTCTAAGATATCTTATGGGTTAAGGCACCTGTTGCAAAGAGATGTGTGTGCAGTAAATCTCCAAGCATAATATTAATGGCAAGATAGCTGGCGATTAGTGCACTTTTGTAGAGATCTGTGTTTTGTCTTGCACAGTTTGACTCATAACGGAGGATAGAGAGTTAATGTGTATCCTCCTATAAAGCACATTGTGTAACGTGCAGATAACAGATTAATGTGTTATGTAAATAGGTCATTGGGTTACTGCTTTTGATACAAGATCCTTTTATTACTGGCATGTCATAAATTGCAATTCTTTTATTACAGCAGAGTGACCTATGAAGAGGCACTAAGGACCTTGCAAACTGCAAGGCAGGAGTTAAGAAAATTAGTGATTTTTTTTCTCAATATGTTATTTTAAGGCTGCTAAAAAGAGTGTTTCCCTGGGTGGTTATGAAGTCTTATTAGTATAGACAACCCCAAGCATTGTGCTATGTTTTAAATCCAGAATTTGAGATTCCCCAGCCATGCAAGCCTGACATACAATCCCTACCAGCAAAGACATTGGGTGACTCCTACACATTTAAACCCTCTTTGTCAATGTATAATGCACGTGTGATGTAAAGCGCTCTGACACCCTACATTGGGATGAGTAGTGCTATTATAGTCTTAAATAAAAAATGTATTCGCTATTTAAATGGTTATTCGTGCAAATACTTGTACATACTCATACACCAGCCTTTTTTATGGTCCATGCATATCTCTTACATGTAGGGGTGTAAAACCTGCCTCCAAGCCATAGTTTCTCTTTAGTACTTGCAAAGTGATAACAAGCAGCGTGCCTTTTTCTCCAGTGCATCGGCTTCTAGGTGTTAGGCTGCAAATAGCGCCCAGCCAGGATTATACTCGAACAAAAGGAGGGCTGATAACGCTGTTAATTTGTCCTTTTTTTGGCCCAACCAGAAGAGAACATAAAAATCCCCCTCGATGCCTGTAGGTTGTTGCTCCAAACAGAAAGCAGACAACCTGTTGGCGCTGCCGAATTGTGACCAGGTGCTGGGGAATTATACCGGGACAAATTCAACATATTTCGTTGCGGCTTATTAATAGCTGTCAGATTCCGTATCCGGCTGGTTCCATCTTCACTCCAGCTCTGGCTACTCAAGAGGAGGCGTTAGATGTAGGAGGAAAAACCTTTGCTTCTCTTTGTGCAGATACCACCATTTTCTCAGACGGATTCAGTGGCTGTGCTGTTTTTCACTGCTGTCTTTTTATATTCATAGGGCTCAGCCGAGGCTTCAATTGTCAATCTGTTGGCCTAGTTGGTCATTTATAAAGCGCAGACTCACCCCCTCAGACGTCTCTTGCTGTTAGTTATTGTCGAACAATGGAGCACAGGCCCATAAGGCTGGTGCAATAATAAAATCCCCATCTCCGTCAACGTGAAAACTTCTTAGCATCACTTGACTGGCCATGATTCCCGCTCTGGTGAAATGTGGGGCTTTCCCGCAAGGAAAGTAGTGGGGCAGGCAGGGTAATTTGAGACATCTAACATGCTGCATCTCAAATCCCTCTATCCTTATTGTGTACTTCACGATTTGATCCTTATATCTGTTCGTTGACTAACCGTGAAATAATGTCCCATCCATGTAAATCCCTTCCTTAGAGGGTTTGCAATGGTGACACAATTTTTGTTTTTTTAGAAGAATGCCACCTACCGATATTTCTATGTCACCAGAAAGAGTATAACTTTCCAGAGGCAGATGATAACGTACTGGGGGAGATGTTCCTCACAGGGGTGTGTGGTACTCAAAAATGCTGTGCCCTAACAACTGCTATCACACCAGCAGTGCTATGCTGTTCTGAAGAGCTCCAAAGTTAAGAAAATACTTATCAAGAGCTGCAGTAAAATCCACTGCTATACAAACTAGTTCAATGACCACAATACACTGACATGGGCTACTGAGTGGGATGCAGGGCATAGAGAAGATTTAGAGGGTGAACGGTATTATATTCAACTGCAAGATCCACAATGCAAATTAAGGCTAGAGAGAGAAAAGGGACTTCCCAATCTATGAACTGCCCCTGTAAATGATTACTGCTTCTTTGAATGGTCCCATAAGAGTGGTTTTCAAATATTAATATATATTGAAATAGACACAATAATGATTTGCTATGCAAACATGTTATTACTACAAGACGTATATGGACTTTAATAAAGTCTAAACATATACTGCCTGGACATAATTACTGGAACCCTCTCAATGAATGTGTTTTGTTGAAATACAGAAAAATAAAAGTGTGTTTTGTAAGGTGCAGAGTCTGCCCTGTGTGTCACCGTGAACAAAGTTGCAAGTCATCATACATTTTTGTCGCTTCATTTCTTAAATGTTATCTTCATAATTATAATTACAGGGTTAGGTAAATTCCACTCATGGACGGGAGGAGACAGAGCTTGACCTGCGCTGCTGCTTTTTGGTGTATATGTCCCACCTTCACATCCGCCAGTATGGGTGTTACTTTCCGAGTCCCTGGGAAGTATCAAGATGCACTCAGGAAACGAGGTGCAGATCCCAGCTGCACCACTTAACAGTTTTTTTTTATTTTAAGTCCTATTTATTAGGAAATGTTAACGCACAAAGCCAGAGCAAGGTACTTCACAAAAACATAAGCTCTTACAACAAAATGTGACCACTTGTAAGCAGCTTCTCTAAAGCACTATCACTATTGTGGAAGCTCTACATAACGAACATAGGATATGGAAAGGGGGGAAGGAGAAGAATTTCACATCCCTGTTTCATGGCACGATATGAGCGTCAATTTCACTTTGAATGGGCACTCTCAGCTTGACCTAAATAGTTCCTGTCCTAGTAGTTTTTGCCCCAGACCCACATGTCAGCAGTCAACACTCTGTGTGCTTTGAGCAGCCACGGACCATCTGTACAGGCAGAAGGGCCACACCCCCTCATCTCTTTCCCAGACAAGTAGAGTGTCTGTCAGGCTGAGCAAAGGTTAGCCTGACAGACACCTTTCTTGTTCAGGTCAATAAGCAAGGAGCGGTACATACGCTAAATGCGCAGGCGCCTAGCTGCCTCAACTGAACTTTGCCAGGTGAAGGATTTCACAGCCCTTTAAGCATGACCTCAGCCTGGAAAAAGAGCCTTGAGGCCCTACCCCTCATGACAAGGGAGAGCATCACTGATTGCCTCATACCTGGGTACTCATACCTGGGTACTTCATTTTTAAGCCCTGCAGTGCTCAGGGCCAAGTTCTAATCAGTGACACATCATCATCACAGTATGGGGTGGGGTCAGGACTCTCACTGACCCATCCCACTCTTTGACGAGCAAGGTCTCACTGGCTGAACCAAGTGCAGGCTTTTAGAGGAGACCGCTGTCCCAACCCTCATGGGACACCCAAGGCTTCCCTCCCGAGTGGCAGCACAGGTAATGTGTAGGTTTTTGAATGTTTGGTGCAAGCATGCGTGTGTGTATTTGAGAAATGATGAATTTGCAAGCAAGCGTTGTGAAAGAGGGTGTGTGTGTGCAGGTTTGTGAATGCATGGGTGTGAGTGAGTGTGTATGTGTGCACCTGTGGCCTGCCCACATGCTCCCCTCCCTGCTAAAATTACCGGTCACCTCTGGCTTGAGCTTAACAGAGTAATCATGCCACAACACATCTGTCTGCAGAAAGCAGAACTTCACTGCATTGATGTATTTTCATTTGAGTAATGGTGGAATCCCAAGGATCCTCAGCATTTCAGCATGACATTCTCAAGAGACTCAACCTCATGTTCTAGGCAGGCAATCGTGGACACCACACAGGGTTTAAACTTGTTGGAGCCTATTCACAAAAGCTACTTTTAAGTATGTAAATGAATACTAGTTTATGCTGTTCACAATACAATTCACAAATCTCCAGACAGAACTCTCCACCTCCGCCTCACCTATCTTTGCTATGCACAGAGCTCTGTTTCTGTTGCAGGTATCTCTCCACACACTCTGGTGGTCATTATGACATTGGCGGTATATTCCGAAAACTGCCATGGTGACAGCCATCAACAGACCGCCGTGGAGGCGTAAATCCACCCGTCAGATTATGACACCAAACACAAAACTGACAGAAACGAGCCACAACCCCAAGTCTGCCAGATCCAAGGAAGGCAAAAAACTGTCAGACCCACCACCCTCACTGCTATGCCAGCAAAACACCACCCTCCAAATTATGACCCACTAATCACCACAGCGGACATTCAACGGCGGTTAACCATTGGCGGTGCACACCGCAGCTGCGGAATTGAGCACCCAAAACCACTTCAAGCCAATATTGGCCAGAACGAAAAACCCACACCTGATACAAATACACACACACCCTACACACCCAACAACAGCACTATAAAACACACGCCCACATAACCCACAATCCTTTTCAAGCATGAAAGACTGCTACACCTTGTTAGGCCAATCCCAAAGAGAACTGCACACAAACACCACAACTACCCATTCATCCGTCACACATCACACACCACCACAACACTTAATTACCCTCTGCACAACACACACAACAGGCATGTCCCCACAAAAGTACCCCGTCTCACTGATGAGGAGTTGCGGGTGATGGTGGAGGAAATGGTCAGGGTAGAGCCACAGCTGTTTGGTGCACAGGTCCAGCATTTCTCCATTGCCAGGAAGATGGAGCTATGGCAGAGGATTGTGGACAGGGTGAACTCCATGGGACAATATCCATGCACAGGCACGACATTCAAAAGAGGTGGAACGACCTACGGGGAATGTGCATTCCATTGCATCAAGGCACCAACTCGCCATCATGAGGACTGGCGGTGGACCACCACCTGCTCCCCTACAGTTGACAGCATGGGAGGAACAAGTCTTGGCAATCCTGCATCCTGAGGGCCTAACTGGTGTCACTGGAGGGCTGGACACTGGTAAGTCACCATTACCACCTTACCTCCACCAATACCTGCATGGCATGGCCCCCTCACCTGACTCCCTACACCCCACTCCATCCCACACAGTGCACCACCCCAATGACCAGACCTAAATGTCTACCCATGCATGCCCTACCCACTACAAGCCCGTCCCTCTCAGCTCTGCATGCACACCCACCAGCAATGCATGGGCAGCATGTAGCACTGCCAATCCCACAATCCATCACCATACACTACCAAAGGTGGGAGGACAACACCAAACCCATAGGGAAAGCTAGAAATGCAGAGTATGTGACAGACAATGACCCTGACATTAGACTTACATCCCCACTGGTGCCCCAGCCGATGTCAGTGGCGAGCAGGAGCCACAGTAACCCAGTCCTCCACCAGAAGATGCCCTCAGTGATGATAGCAACTCTGGATGTCCAGAGCTGGATGAACTCCCTGGCCCATCTGGGACAACTGGTCAGTCGGCTTCCACATCCCATACCCAGTCCACCACAGGCCCGCCCCACTCCAACTCCAACACCACATCAGCCACTCAACTTCCCGAGACCCCTATCTCCAGGACACATCTATCAATAGTGTGCCCACCTGTACAGGGACCGGAGTTGACACTACAGAAGCACGACGATGAAGGTCCTGGTGTAAGTGGGAGTAGGCACACCGTTCAGGGGCCACAGGGGGCCAGGGACAGTGAGAGGTCCGCTGTGCACCAGGGGGAGGCCAGGCCCCAGGGAACCGACTGCCCGGGAGGCACTCACACATGTCCTGGGGGCATACCAAGAATCCCAGGACAGGATGGGCAGGGTGATCAGCAAAATGCAGGAGAACCAGCGGCTGTAGGCGATACACCACCAGGAGGCAATGCAGCAGTTGCAGGGACTAAATGCCAACGTAGGGGTGCTGGGTGACATGGCCAACACCATGCGGGAGAACAGAGCTTCACTTGATTCCTGACTCTCTCTGGATCAACATCTACACTGCGTGTGCTGCGCTGACCTGTGTCTGGAACCTACAATGGCTCGTGCTACAGGGGAAAGGGCCCCAGCCTTCACAACGGAAGGGGTTTTACCACCTGTATGGCAGTTGTATGGGCCTCCAGACCAACAAGTGAGTACTTCATGGGTACGTTGGATGCGGCATGGCTGCATATAGATGTATGTGTGTGCTGGCAGTGTATCATTTCGGGGGCTTGGTAGCATTCAATGTGTAAGCAGAGGTAGGGGTAATGTGTGTGCTAAATGTGGGTTCTATGCAGTCTGTAAGCCATTCCCGTTATAAAATGTAGTGTTGAATTCATGGTGTCCTTCTGTCTCTGTCTCCTCTGCAGGTCAGCGGCCATCAAAAGAAATGGTTGTGGCGTGCCATCGCCAAGGACGTGTGGACCCTGGGGGTCCATAACCGGCAGAGTTCCCACTGCAGGAAATGGTGGGAGGACCGAGTCGCTGGCCCGGAAGACAGCGGAGGCCCAGCTAGGGACGGCCTCCCAACGAGGGAGGGGTGCCCGTCGGACCCTGACCCCCCTAATGGCCCGCATACTGGCGGTGGCCAATCCTGAGTTGGATGAGCTCTTGAGGGCAGCACAGCAGTCACAAGGGGGTGAGTACAGACTGTGTGGTATTTATTTTTGTTGCCTGCTATGGGGTTTGGGTGCAAGGTTCTAGTCAGTGAATGCCCCCAATATGCCAGTTTAGCTATTCTTGTGAGGTCCTGCTTAGCAATATAGGGTGGTATGTAAATTTGGTATTGGTAAGTAGCTAGCATTCCATGGCAGACATGGCTTAGTGAGTCCCAGTAGGTGTGCAGATGGTAGTGTTTAGGTTCTTTTCTGCTGTTGTTCCCAGGTAATAGTTTGTCATTGTGGTTCATACTGCACAGTGTTAATCCCAATGACTGATTGTGATGTGTATGCCATATGTGACGTTGTTGCTGTGAATGACCCTGTGCTCCCTTTCTTTCTTCTCCACCCTCTCTCCTTTTCTCATCCTGTCCTTGTGTGCATTAGCATCATCTGGCGAAGAAGCAGGGGCACCGGTGAGTGGGAGAGCTGCAGCCCACGGGCCCCAAGAGGCACAGTCGACCGATACCGAGGGGACCAGGGTGTTGGAGGGTGAAGGGAGCTCCATGGGGGAGACTGGAGCAACGACTACAGACTCTGATTCCTCCTCTGATGGAAGCTCCCTGGGTGTGGCGGACCCCTCTGGGACCACCCCAGCAACTACATCTTACGCCACCCCGTACCAGCACCGCCCTCCCAGTAGCCCCCCACCTAGTTGCCCGTTCCTGCTCACCCAGGAGGGTGGGCGTCTCCTCCGTCCCAGGCTCCCCAGGCCCTGCCCCAGTCAGCCCTGCTACCATCACTGAGGAGGCTATTGACCTCCTGATATCCATCTCTGCAGGGCAGTCAACCATAGTGAATGACATCCAGGGGCTCGCATCCCAGCTGCACCAATGCAGTGCCTACCTGGAGGGCATTCACAGTGGCTTGGCTGCCCTATGGAGATCGTTTCAGGCCATCCAATGCACACAATCAGACAAGCAGGCACCCAAGACAACAGACAGGACTCACACAGACAAGCAAAGGCACCACACTTCACTCCAAAGTCACATACACCCAACACACAGAAACACATTCTACAATAGCCACTGCCTCCACTGTCTCCCCCTCCTCCTCCTCCCTCACAGTCACATCAACACACACACCTGCGTGCACTGCATCATCAGTCCCAGGATCCTGTCACCTGTACTATCTTGCCCACAGTCACCACAATAGCAGACATGCAGACTAGCACCCCATTCACCACATGCACAGTCATCACCATCACAACCTCATGAAGCACACCCACCTCACTTGCAGACACCACAACAATATACATACGCACATCCTGTTTGTCCTCTTCCAACCTGTCTGCCCACCCCCCTCCGAAAACACATAAATGCTCCTACGCAGACACTCAACAGCCATCCACCTCACACATGCACACTGTCCATGCACCTGCAACCAAGTCCAGCACACCTACTCCTCCTATAACCACTCCCTCTACCTCCACTCCCAAATCTCCGCCCACAACCCACCCCATTGGACCTAAGAACCTTTTCCTTTCCCACCTTGACCTCTTCCCTCCTCCCCCCGCCTGCATGTAAGAGGAAGATCCCTCTCCCCCAGCTCACTACCTCCAGCTCCCAGTCCACTCCTGTTCCTCCCCCTAAAGCTACTGCTGCCACTGAGGGGGACAAGAGTGGCACTCAGGCCCCTGCCCCAAGCAACCACCTCCACCCACTACACAACTGAGCAAGGGCCCGCCCCCTCCCAAGTCCAAGGACCCCCTTCCCAAGAAAGAAAACCCCCACCCGCCCCCTGAGGTGCCTGCCTACCATCATCATGATGCCCCTGCCCAGTGGAGTGACTTGGACTGTCAGGAATCAAGTTAAGCCTTGGACGTTGCCCTGTGGCTTTTCAATGACATTGGACTGGCCAATGGCCCTTTCTGTATGTATGTGTGTGTGTGTGTGTATATATATATATATATATATATATATTATTATTATTATTATTATTATTTTTTAATTGAGGTCGCTGTTCCCACCTAATTATAGTGGTTGGACCAAAGGTATATGTCCTGGCTTTCTTTGCTCCTAGGTTATGTTTTTGTTGAATAACTCTGCAGATAGTTCTAGGTGTGTGGTATGTGCGTGTGGTGTGTGTTGTGCATGTGTCACTCTCCCCTCCCTCCCTTGTGTGCTAGGCGGCTGTACTCACCATCATCGTCTTCATCGACGTTGCTGCTCCTGGACTGCCATCGCGTGGTACAGCATCAGCAGGACTTCCAGTTCGGGTTCCATGCCGGCTGCACACTCCTCTGTGTACCTGGTGGTGAGTGTCTCCTTTTATGTGATGTGTTTTATGTGATGCGCTCTATCCCTACTTCTGCTGCCCCTGCAGCCCGCCCCCTTTTTTTGCGCCGTTTCCCGCTCCCGCCTCCCAGCTGTCCTATCCTCCCTACTTAATGGCAGCTGCTGCGGGGTAGGATGAGCAAGCTCACTGACCTGATTAGTGAACTGCTCTGCCACCTCGTAGCTCCACCGGCAAGTGAAGCCCTTCTGTCCCCGAACTCTGACCTCTGTCAGAAGTTCAAGGCCCTCCTCCACCTGCAGGCTTCTGCCTGCACCTCATCCCTGGTGTCTAGTGGGAGAGCTTTGCTCTTCTATTAGGCTGTCCTCTGCCTCTTTTTTCCTCTTTTATTCTTTGTGTGCTGTTCCTTTTTTGCCTTTCCTTTTTTGCACTTCCTGCACTTTTCCCCTCTCTTCCTCATTTCTTTCCCCTCACTCTGCTCTCTCTCTCTCTTCACTCTCGCTCACTCCCCGCTGCCCCTGCGGACCCCGCCCCCCCTCTTCTCTCTCGCGTTCTATCCCCGCTGCTACTGCCCCCGTGGCCCTGCCCATGTTTTTCGTGCCGTTTCCTGCTCCCACCTCCCAGCTGTCCTCTCCTCCCCCCTTCCTACTTAATGGCAGCCGCTGTGCGGCCATGCCACTAGCACGCCTAAGACAAGCCCGTCTGCGCCCATCTGCGACCCGTATGCGACCAGTGCCAAGACCCCTGGTCCTGCCATCCGCCACCTCTACACATCAGCAAAACTCATTGCACTCAACCCATGACACAACAACTGCAAGCACGCATCTCCAGGCAACACATACGGCCCCTTCAGCTGCCTTCGCTGCCGCCAAACCTGCACCACCGCCAAGACCCGGGACCCAGCTCAACCCACCCATAACAACTCCCCGAACTTAAAACCCCTAAAGTGCATCCTCCTCAACATCTGCTCCCTCCCTAAACACGCCACAGAAATCTGGGACCTCCTTGACAGCACCAACCCAGCCGCCTTGGGGGGTGGAGGGGGACAATCGCCATCATCCACAGGTCCAACCTCCGCCTGAACACACACTCCGAAGACTCCAAAGAATCCGCAAACCTGATGGAACACCTCCACTTCAAGCTACACACCAGCCAGACATCCACCATCAGAGAAACCATCATCTACTGCGCCCCCCCGGACCTCGCACACCATTCGCCGACTCCATCACGGACTGCATCTCCGCACATGCCATCACAACCACCAACTACACCATGCTGGGAGACCTCAAATTCCACCTCGAGAATCTACGAGACCCCAACAGTGCATCCCTCCTAGCCAACCTTCACAACATAGGACTCTGACAGATCGTGACAGAGCCAACACACTCTGCAAGACACACCCTCCATCCCATCTTCACTACAGGAACCTCTGCTACCTTCACCCACACCACCTCCCATGGACAGATCACCAATGCATCCACTTCACCTTCACCACACCCACCATCACCAGACCCAAACTCCAACCATCGTATAGAAACTGGACAAGAATAACCAACGAGCAGCTCACCGTCGCCCTCGCCACCACCACCGCCGTCCCCACCATCGCATACGAAGACCCAAACCCTGCAGCACTCACCTTTCACAAATGGCTCACAGACTGCGCGAACACCATAGCCCACCTCAAAAAGAACAACACCCATGCAAGAGAGCCAGCTGGTTCACCCCCAAACTCCGAGAATCAAGACACACCTGTCGCCACCTTGAGAAAATCTGGAGAAACACCAAATCCCCAGAAGCCCACAGCAACTTCAATGCCGCCGCCACTGCACACCACCAACTCATCAGAAACACCAGAAAGAAGGCTATACAAAACAGAATCTCCTCACAAGCACATAACAGCAAGGAACACTTCAGCATCATCAAGGAGTTCGCCCAACACTGAAACAACAGACATCTAACCCTCACAGGACCTCTGCGACAGACTCAACACCTAGTTCCACCACAAAATCAAGACCATCTATGATAGTTTCAACGAGGACAACCTATGCGCAGAACCCCTTCTACTAAACTGCGACACCAACAAACCAACAATCTCCACCTGGAGACCCCTCTCCACCAAAGATATGCTGAAAACAATGAAGTACATACACTCCGGGGCCCCCACAGACCCATGCCCCCATCACATCTTCAACAGAGCTGCAGACACCATGGCCCCCAAGCTCCACCACACCATCAACCGCTCACTAGCTGCCGCCACTTTCCCTGACGACTGGAAACACGCAGAGATCAACCCCCTCCTCAAGAAACCCTTGGCAGGCCTCACCATCCTCAAATCAAAAACTACAGGCCCATATCCCTACTTCCATTCCCTGTGAAAGTCATTGAAAAGGCAGTCAACAGCCAACTCACCACATTTATAGAAGACCACAACATCCTCAACATCTCCCAATCCAGATTTAGGTCAGACCACAACACTGAAACAGCCCTCCTGGCCGCAACAGATGACATCCGCTCCCTACTGGACAAGGGAGAGAGGCCGGCGCTCATCTTAATAGACCTCTCAGCAGCTTTTAACACAGTCTCCCATCACACCCTGATAAGAAGACTCCACGAAGCCTGTATCAGAGACAAGGCCCTCGACTGGATCCAATCCTTCCTCTCCGGCAGAACCAGCGTGAGAGACTCACCCCCTTCCCCGCAGACCCCACACCAACCACCTGCGGAGTGCTCCAGGGATCCTCCTTCAGCCCCACTCTGTTCAATGTCTGCATGGCCCCGCTAGCCACCCTCGTCAGAAGCTACGGATTAAACATCATCACCTACGCCGACAACACCCAACTCATCCTCTCCCTCTCCAACGAACCCGACAAGGCCAGACACTACTTCCACGAAGGCATGAAAGCAGTCGCAAACTGGATAAGAAACAGCTGCCTTCAACTCAACACAAACAAGACAGAAGTACTCATCATGGGCTCTCACCCAAACGCATTGAGCGCCTCCTGGTGGCCACCCACCCTCGGATTCCGCCCTCCCCCGCTAGCCAAGCCCGCAACCTTGGAATCATCCTGGACCCCGACCTCAGCATGAACCATCAAATCAACTCAGTCACCTCCACCTGCTTCTGCACCCTCAGCCTCCTACCCACGACCTTCAAATGGATTCCCCTAGAACATAGAAAGACCGTCACACACGCCCTCATCACCAGCAGACTAGACTACGGCAACGCACTCTATGCCGGAATCAACAAAAAACTCCCCCTCAAATTGCAAAACATCCAGAACGCCGCCGCCAGACTGGTCCTCAACCTACCCCGACACTGCCACATCTCGCAACACCTACGTACACTGCATTGGCTCCCCAGAGAAAAAAAGAGTCACTTTCAAGATCGTCACCCACGCACACAAAGCCCTCCACAACACCGGACCAGCCTACCTGAACCAGCGACTAAACTTCCACGTACCCCACAGGACCCTACGATCAGCCCAACATTCTCTCATAGAAGTACCCCGCATCAGGAAAACCAGAACAGGAGGACGCTCCTTCTCCTACCTCGCAGCCACTGCCTGGAACGCTATACCCATCCACATCAGACAAACCACCTCCCTCACCAGCTTCATGAAGGAACTGAAGACATGGCTTTTTTGATCCACCTCACCGGTATATGGTACACTAGCGCCTTGAGACCCTAATGGGTGAGTAGCTGCACTTTACAAGCACTGATTGATTGATTGTTTCCGCCAGGCTTTTGGTGGCGGTGGTCCCACTCTGGAAATTCTGGTGGTCTGCTATGTCATAATATGGTGGGCAGGGTGTTGTCTTCCGCCAGCCTGAAGATGGCAACCGCCATGGTCAGTGGACGGACCGCACTGGCGGTTCGGATAGTACATTGGCTCTCTATGGCTGGAATCACTGCCATGGTGATAATTTGGTGATCTTCACCGCCAGCCTGACAACGGAACTACCGCCATCACTGGCGTGGCGGTCAGCTGACCGCCAATGTCATAATGAGGGCCTATGTCTCTACCTGTTAAGGCATTACCAAAGGTAAGTAACTTGTTCATCTGATGGAGACTTCTAGTTGCAGATTCCATACCTTTGAATAGATACCCAAGCAATGCCATCCCCGGAGGTGGATCTGCTAACCAAGATCATATTAGAAAATCCTGCAGTACTGAACAGGCAAAGTACCTGTCCTTATGCACCTGACTGTCCAGGTAGTAGTGTTTGGTAAACGTGTGCAGAAAAGTCCACAAAGCTGCCTGACAGATGTCAAGTGCTGGAACTCCACATGCTAATGCAGTGGTCGCGGCTGTAGCTTGGGTAGAATGAGCACACAACCTTCTGGTGGTTGCTTTTTGGCCAGTGCGAAACAGATCTTAACGCAGAGTATGATCAGTCTGGCGATGGTCTGCTTCTGCACTGCCCGACCTTTCATCACACCCACATAACTGACAGAGTTGATTATTCACCCGGAATTCTTTTGTACGATCAAGGTAGAATGCCAATGCTCTTTTTGGGTCCAGGCAGTGGAGTCTCTCCTCTTCCTTAGAAGGATGTGGGGATGCATAAAAAGTAAGCAAGGCGATGGGTTGGCCTACATGAAAGGGCGTATCCAGTTCTGGCAGAAAGGAGACCCTAGGGCAAAACACCAATTTGCCAGGGTAATTGGAAAGGTAGGATGGTTTAGATGACAATGACTGCAGCTCACTCACCCTGCGGGCAGATGTAATGGCCACAAGGAAGGCTGTTTTAAAAGTGGGAAGCCTGAGTTGCGGAGAGGCTCGAAAGGAGAGCACACCAAATTCAAATCCCACTGGGGTATAATGAACGGGAATGGAGGAATCATATGTGTAAGACCTTAAAGGAACCTACAGGGGGCTTACACATTAAAGGTTAATCAGGCAGCCTAAAAAAAACTGAAATTGCTGACAAATAACCTTTGAGAGTGCCAATAGCAGAGCCCTGCTGGGCCAGAGAGGGGGGCAGAAAGGGAGTCAACATACGTGTGTGTACCATGCCACAAATATCTTCCAATGATAGGCATATACCATGTTGGTGGAGGGACACCTGGCTGCTAGGATTATATTACAGACTTCAGGCAGAAGGTCAAAAGCTGTCAACTGCCCCCACTCAATCTCCACGCACAAAGGCATAAAGTGGAGAGGTTCGGGTGCAGAACCCTCCTCTGCTACCGCGACATAAGATCCTCCCGAAGGGGTAGTCTGATCAGAGGCTCGATGGACATGCTCAGCAGCTCGGGATACCAGACTCTCCATGCCCAGTTTTGAGCCATACCGAATCCTTGGGCCCGGTCATTCTTGATCTTCTTGAGAACTCTGGGTAGAAGAGGTATGGACAGAAAGACATACAGGAGGCTTGAGTTCCACTCGAGACGAAAAGCATTTCCAAGAGACTGCCGCCTTGGAAGCTCCAACGTGCAAAACTGCTGACATTGCACGTTCTCTGCGGAGACAAACAGATCTAAACAAGGCTCGCACCACTGCTCAAAGAGACCATCCGCCACCTCTGCATGGAGATGCCATTCGTGATCTAGGAGACATTTTAGACTGAGTTTGCCTGTTCTGGTGTTCAGAGAGCACGCCAGATGTTGAACTACCAGGGATATGCCCTAGTGTTCGAGCCATGTCCAGAGGCACAGAGCCTCCTGACAAAGGGTCCATGACCCAACCTCCCCGGCTTGTTGTAGCCACATGGTAGAGGTGTTGTCTGTCAACATCTGCACCATCTTTCCCTCGACAGAGCGAAGAAATGCTCTCAATGCTAACTGTATTGCACAGGAGTGACGCATCTGACACTACTGTCAGAACTGGTTGGGTAAAGGAGAGGGATCTGCATCTGACCCAATTGTGCTTTGTTAACCACCACTGCATATCTTGCTCAGTTCACTCTGAGATCTGGACCTTGATGGCGAGATTCCCTTGATGCTACACCCATTGGAACTTCAGGTCCCACTGCAGAGCCCGGGTATGCCAGCTGGCATGAATCACCGGCAGGGTGCAGGAGGCCATGAGACCCAGCAGACAGAGTAATTCTCACCAAAATCCAGGATAGAGGCTGAAACAAAGGTATCATACCATGATTATCCTTGACTCGCTGCTCAGGAGGATAATCCAAAATCTGCACTGTACCCAGAAAAAGCTCCAACGAAAGGAAGCGTCTGAGAGGGAGTCAGGTGTGACTTCGGAAAGTTTATAGTGAACCCCAGAGAATGCAGGAGGTCTGCCATAGTCTGGTGGTGGGAGACAGCCCGGGACGAGCCCACCTTCAACAGCCACTCATCGAGATTGCCATCACCTTGGTGAACACCCGAGGGGTGCTGTTAAGGTCATAGGGGAGCATGGCAAACTGAAAGTGCTTGTGGCTTACCATGAACCGCAAGTAATGTCTGTGGGCAGGCAGGACGGGAATACAAAAATAAGCGCCCTGCAAGTCCAATGCTACCATCCAGTCTCCTGGGTCCAGGGCAAATAAACCTGCCCCAGGTGAACTTCTTCTTGAGGAAGAGAAGGAGAGATTGAAGGTCAAGGATAGAGCAGAGGCCCTTGTCCTTTTTGGGCACCAGAAAGTAGCGGGAATAACAACCACAACCTACTTCTGGCATGGGAACCCTCTCTATGGCTCCCTTGGCCAAGAGAGCCATAATTTCCTTGTGGAGAAGGGACAGGTGATTCTCCATCATCCGATCGTATGATGGTGGCATGGATGGAGGGGCAGTCTTGAAGGGGAGGGAGTAGCGCCTACAGACTTTCCGCAAAACCCACCTGTTTGACGTGATAAATTGCCAGCAAAGCACGTGATGGTGAATCTTGCCTCCAACTGGCCATTGGTGGGGAGTCAGACTAGGAAAGCTTAGACGCTACTGTAGAGGGGGGGGATAGTGGACTTGCCAGACCTCTGGCTGTCTGATCCACAAGGTTGGTGGAACCCTGTCAGAACTGCAGCAGTGCATATTCCAGGGCCTACCCCAATCCAACAGTGGTGCATGAGCACCCCTTTTCAGTATGTCTCATGCTATTGTTATGTTGGTGTTGCCCCCTGTGTTAAACGCCATTGCATATGCTCTTCACATTGGTGGTTACACTGCCCCAGTCATAGGCATTAAAACAAGTCAGGTGTGTTGCAAACATGGGGTCTCTTGTGTTCAAAATTCCTTATTTTCTTTCTTTTCAGTGTTATTCTGCGGGGCACTATAACTTCCAGCTGCCCCGGAGGAGGCCATCTTGGGTGTGGCACTTTTCCATAAAGAGAGGGACCACCCTGTGGAAGCCACTAACTATTCAGATGCTCTTCCCGATGCAGGAGCTCCGATCCTTTGCGAAGCGTCCATCGGTTCTCTGGCAGCCTGCTGAGCACTGAAGCGTCACGCTGGAGCATGCATTCTGCCTGTCAGCTTAGATTTGCATGGCCGGCTCCTGCAGCAGTTCTCTCCCCGACAGGAGAGCTCAAGTAAGCACAGAGAGGCCGTGCTTTGAGTGGTAAGCCGGCAAACAAACTCTTGTGTTTCATAGTTTTTCTTAGTGACGCAGGTGCGTATACCATGTAACGTACCAGTTATAATTAATAAAACTCTGGGTCGCCCGTATGTTCTGAACCTTGCTTGATTTTCAGAGATATTTAGCTATGAGTGTACTTTGATATCAGAGTACGGAGTGTATTGCTATTAACTTGAGAGGAGTCTCGAGCTCAGGGCTCATTCTGTTTTCGCACCAAGAAGGATCCTGGTATGTTTATGAGTGTGTGCGCTTGTGCATGATGTTGTCACGGTTTGTGGGGATCTGATCAGGACTCTGGTTGGGACACCCCTTGAGGTCACAGAATATCCCAAAGAGGTAGTGTACTGGAGCAGAAGAGCAGCTAAAGGCATGCACAGGAAAGGACAGCTATGGACAGGCACAGGAAACAGGAAAGTAAAAGCAAAGCAACACTTGTGTGAACAAACAGGAAACGGATTACTAATGGACAAACACACTGGGGTTGTACATAGGGCAGGGCGCAGAACCTCCCACAGCAACAGGGAATGTCAATGCCACTGTGCAGTTTGCTCTTACAGATAGTCACCCCGCCAGCCCCATAGAAAGGAGGCAGCAGAAGTGATTCTGTCTCTGGACCCTTAGAGCACAAACAAGGATAGTACTTACATACACAAGACAAGCTGTTGAGGGTCCAGCTGGAAACACAGTGGCAATTCCTGGAAAAACAGCAATAGCACACTGTCACTGTTAGGCACTAAAGGCAACGTAAAACACTAGACAAGGGTGGGGACTGGAATTGCCTCCTGGAACCCAGGAGCCAATCCCAGAACAAAGGAAAACACTTATACACTGGTGAAGACTGAGAGAACACTTACCAGACACAAATACCCAAGAGGAAATGGAAACAGAAGGAACAAACTAGGAGTCAGGGGCAGGAACTGGGAACAGGCGCAGGCTGAAGCAAAGGCAGGAAAGGGACTGGAAAACAGAGCACAAGCTCTGGCTGGAGCAAACAGAAACAGGAAAAGGGAAAAAGAGAGCAGGCTCTGGCTGAAACAAGCCAGGACAGGGCTGGAATACAGGGAGTAGGAATAAGCAGAAAACAGGGCTGGGAAACAAAGAGCAGGTTCAGGCTGAAACAAGGCAGGAACAGGACAGAGAAACAGGGAGCAGTCTCCTGAAAAAAACAAACAGGTACAAGGCTAATAGATAGCGAGCAGACTCTGGCTAGAACAATCAGGAGCAGGGCAGAGAAACAGGAAACAGGTTCAAGCTGGAACAGACCAGGAACAAGACTGGAACACCATCCGATAAAGGGTCTGTAACACAAAGGAATCCAACTCCAATGCATGATGAGGATCTTGAGGAAATGGCTGCTTATTAGCAGTTCCAACCTGCAGAAAACCTCAGGTGGAATCACATGACTAGACTGCACAGGAGAGGTCTCAGGTGTGTGCAGTTTCAGGCACTCGCAAGCCCTGGAGGACAGGATCCGGTGAAAAGGAGCAACTGGACTTCGCTCATAGAAAACAATGTATAACAGAATTCAGGCTTTCCTGACTACCAGGCTGTGCATTATGGGATTTGCAGTCCCAGGAAGCAAATGTAATACTGCAAAAGCATACCATGGCAAAAAGAAACAACTGGGAGTCAGCAAGGGACTCTAGATAAGTGTTTAAGGTGATTCCCAGGCTACCGACAGTCTCTTCACAGCACCCCCTAAAAATGGGACGACAGAGTTGTAACAGGTGTTCTAAATACATAATTATGGCTGAATGAATAGTATGAATGAACACTTGATAAATTTGCAATAAACAGAGAGAATGTGTGAGACTGTAGCCTGATTAGGCACCACAATCACATTCTGGTCTAGCATTGTGCAATATAAGCATTACTCAAAGCTATCAGAAAGCAACAAGAGCCGCAAAAAAACCAATACTTGCCTTTGCCAATTTATGTTTGTTTTTTGCACACTAACTCTATTCTTTCAGATCTCCTCCTCTGCAGATCCCTTCCCACACCCTTGGCCACTCTAATCCTCAGTGCTATTAAGGGATACTGAGTTGATGCTGCCTAGAGGTGGGCCTTTAAAAGAGCTTTGTGCAGATCACGAAGACAAGGCCACTTTGACAGATTCCATGCCCTCGGCCATGCATAGGCTGGGGAGCATGCACAGCTGCCGAGAAACGGACGCAGTTAGCGGCTGCTTCTGAAGCAACGAAATGGGTGGAAGGCAAACTGGGGGCATGGGGCTACTGTGACGCCCAAGGACCTGACCGTAGCATGAGAATCCTCGAAGCGTTTGAGTGCAGAGTCTTCCTTGTCTCCGAAGAGATGGGTGCCATTAAAGGGCATGTCCATCAAAGTGGCCTGGACATCCCTTAAAAGCCAGACGTTCTCAACCAGGCATGGAGCCTCAGGGCCACTGTCGACAAAACCGATCTGCCCAGCAAGTCTGTCTTGTCCAGTCTTCAATGGTTGGTGAACTCTGCTGCGTCTCTCCCATCAGCAAGAGAGTACAGCCCAGGCCTCCTCCAGGACCTTTAGCAGCACTTGCTCAACCGTATCCCACAACGTGTGTAATAAAAGCTCAAATGGACTGCAATGCAAGGCTGGAGGAGGAAACAACTTCTTCCCAAATGTATCCAACCTTTTGGATTTCCTATCCAGGGGGACAGAAGGGAAGGCACCCTGGGAAGTGGAGGCTTGGATGACCAAGCTCTCAGGGGTGGGGTATTGTGTGAGAAGGTTTGGGTTATTGTATAGCTATTTTAGCCATGTTTTAGACATGTTGTTTTAAGCTAACATAGGTCTGCCTCTGTTCACCGTTAACCCTATTACATTTTATTCAGCATTGTTTTATTTTTCTAGCAATAGCAACATTTGCAGTGCTGTTTTACTTTCTTTTTCTCATTGTACTTTTGCCTAGGAAAGCATTACGTTCTTAGCAGGACATTTATTTCGCTTTGTGCTTTCTCCAAGGCTACAGTCAGATAGGGTTGCTGACAAACTTGGTATGCTGTGTCTCCAACATTCACAGAAAACACACACTCATACGTGGGGACTATTTCTTAGAATGTCAGCTGTTTTATTACAAAAACACCTCTTTGTCCCAGACACATTAGAGGGAGATTCCAGCCAGATGACCATGACTGCATGCTGATTGCTGACTTCCGCGCTGCAGCTACTTGCTTAGAAGGCCGGACCCCTGGTCCACAAGGGACTGTCTCTCTCTAGACTACAGGCTTCTTCCTCCAGGTATGAGGGGTGATGTACCCCCAGGGGGGAAACCTGAAGGGCAGATTAGGCTTATTACGCTGTGCTCAGACATACTGTAGCTAGGAGAAATATATACATCAGTCCTAGTGACAGTATGGTAGGACTATTCTTGTGTTTTACTCTGTTAGTCACCTGTTTGTTTTTATTGTGTTTTATCATCCTAGTTATTGCAATACATGCCTTTTTATCTAAGATGAAGTTATTTCAATAAATCCTTATTGAACCATATTCTACCTCTGTTGTCTTTGCCTGTATGAGACCCACTTCTAACTGAGGGAAAGGGAAGGGATCTGATTGACCACGATTGCGCTGAGGACTCTTTCTTGTCATGCACCCGGTTGCCTCAAACATCTCGGCCAGAGATGAGTTACTGCTAGTTAGCCGGAGAACCCGGATTAGGTCAACAGGTGTCATGTGGGGTGGAATTATACTTCGTATCCACAATCCATATGGTCCTGTCTACCAAATCCAGTAGCCTCATTAGCATAATGAGAACCTACGTGACATGGTGCCACCAACGTTTGGTCAGGCACTAATATTCGGATCCTCCTAAGTATTTCGGTCTTCTTTAAGGCTGAAGACACCTCAATACTATATATGGAGACGTTTGTGGTATTGAGGATTTCCTCCTAAACTAAATAGGTAGTAGCTATCTTGGGCTGTAGGTTGTTCAAGCTTGAACCTTAAAAGTACTAATCCCCACAAGGTGTACTTATCTCTGAACATATATCTACCATTAAAATGGAGAACTCACAACGAGTAGCAATTGCAGAAAATATGCAACCACCCCTTACTGCACATTTATTGGCAAATGGTCCAACAGCCCATGGGGGTCCAGTTATATTTGTTGTTGAGGTTCATCCAGCCTATAAAACTGAATTTTTTTATTCTTGGGTCACCTTTCCAGCAGTAGATGGGCACACAAATACATTTCCCCACTATACACCTGCAAACATACCCTACCACATACAATATTACATGTTAGGTTAGGTCCTTTGAGTAACGATCGCCCAACCTGGCCTTTATTGGCCACATATACACCACACCCTGATCCAGCGACCTTAGCAGTGGCTGAGGTTCGCCATCGATATATAGAGCTTCTGACAATATATAGATTATTAGTATAGTTTGTCATGCAAACATTAAATACTAACCCAGCATGTGCTGCCCCGGTGCCACAACATGCAGCCACACCAGGCATTAACCCCGGGACTGTACATTCGATCATGGGTAAGGTACCCACCAAGCGGGAGGAAATTCCGTTTTGGTTAGCTCAAAAAATAAATGCACTGGAGGCACTTTTTCCTCATATAGGACCTCAGGATAAACATAGAATTCTCACTATGTGCTTGCCATTTGGGATGGTCCCCACAGTTGATAAACGCAATACATAGGGCACTGTATTTGCCACCCTCTATACTACCGCACATGGTACACCAGCACTTGCCAATCTTCCGGAAGTGTTAAAACAAATTTGAGATGAATACGGGGCTGCCCCAGCCGTAGATTTGGGGATGCAATTAATGGGCAACTTTGCCACAGTATCCTCAATTGCATTAAGTAATCTTAAATGAGATGCAGTTGCACTAGCAGTGTGTGAGAAAGTAGCCTCTTTCTAGCCTTGTTATCCCCACTTTTGGCCTGTTTGTGAGTATATGTTCAGGTGTTTTCACTGTCTCACTGGGATCCTGCTAGCCAGGGACCAGTGTTCATAGTGAAAACCCTATGTTTTCAGAATGTTTGTTATGTGTCACTGGGACCCTGCTAGCCAGGAGCCCAGTGCTCATAAGTTTGTGACCTATATGTATGTGTTGCCTGTGTGATGCCTAACTGTCTCACTGAGGCTCTGCTAACCAGAACCTCAGTGGTTATGCTCTCTCTTTACAAATTGTCACTAACAGGCTAGTGACCAATTTCACCAATTCACATTGGCATACTGGAACACCCTTATAATTCCCTAATATATGGTACTGAGGTACCCAGGGTATTGGGGTTCCAGGAGATCCCTATGGGCTGCAGCATTTCTTTTGCCACCCATAGGGAGCTCTGACAATTCTTACACAGGCCTGCCACTGCAGCCTGAGTGAAATAACGTCCATGTTATTTCACAGCCATTTTACCACTGCACTTAAGTAACTTATAAGTCACCTATATGTCTAACCTTTACCTGGTAAAGGTTGGGTGCTAAGTTACTTAGTGTGTGGGCACCCTGGCACTAGCCAAGGTGCCCCCACATCGTTCAGAGCAGTCCAATGTGCCAGCAGCACCTCTGTTTCCAAGATGGCAGAGGTCTGGAGCACACTGGAGGAGCTCTGGGCACCTCCCCTGGGAGGTGCAGGTCAGGGGAGTGGTCACTCCCCTTTCCTTTGTCCAGTTTCGCGCCAGAGCAGGGCTGGGGGATCCCTGAACCTGTGTAGACTGGCTTATGCAGAGATGGGCACCATATGTGTCCATCAAAGCATTTCCAGAGGCTGGGGGAGGCTACTCCTCCCCAGCCCTGACACCTTTTTCCAAAGGGAGAATTCCCCAGACTTTGTGAGTGCGGGGACACCATTACACGCGTGCACTATGCATAGGTCACTACCTATGTATAGCGTCACAATGGTAACTCCGAACATGGCCATGTAACATGTCTAAGATCATGGAATTGTCAGCCCAATGCCATTCTGGCATTGGGGAGACAATTCCATGATCCCCCGAGTCTCTAGCACAGACCCGGGTACTGCCAAACTACCTTTCCCGGGGTTTCACTGCAGCTGCTGCTGCTGCCAACCCCTCAGATAGGTTTCTGCCCTCCTGGGGTCCAGCCAGGCCTGGCCCAGGAAGGCAGAACAAAGGACTTCCTCCGAGAGAGGGTGTTACACCCTCTCCCTTTGGAAAAAGGTGTCAGGGCTGGGGAGGAGTAGCCTCCCCCAGCCTCTGGAAATGCTTTGATGGACACATATGGTGCCCATCTCTGCATAAGCCAGTCTACACCGGTTCAGGGATCCCCCAGCCCTGCTCTGGCGCGAAACTGGACAAAGGAAAGGGGAGTGACCACTCCCCTGACCTGCACCTCCCAGGGGAGGTGCCCAGAGCTCCTCCAGTGTGCTTCAGACCTCTGCCATCTTGGAAACAGAGGTGCTGCTGGCATATTGGACTGCTCTGAGTGGCCAGTGCCAGCAGGTGACGTCAGAGACTCCTTCTGATAGGCTCTTACCTGTGTTGCTAGCCTACCCTCCTTCCTAGGTAGCCAAACCTCCTTTTCTGGCTATTTAGGGTCTCTGCTTTTGGGAATTCTTTAGATAATGAATGCAAGAGCTCATCAGAGTTCCTCTGCATCTCTCTCTTCACCTTCTGCCAAGGAATCGACCGCTGACTGCTCAGGACGCCTGCAAAACCGCAACAAAGTAGCAAAGACGACTACTGCAACCTTGTATCGCTGATCATGCCACCTTCTCGACTGTTATCCTGGTGGTGCATGCTGTGGGGGTAGTCTGCCTCCTCTCTGCACTAGAAGCTCCAAAGAAATCTCCTGTGGGTCGACGGAATCTTCCCCCTGCAACCGCAGGCAACAAAAGACTGCATCACCGGTCCTCTGGGTACCCTCTCAGCACGACGAGCGTGGTCCCTGGAACTCAGCAACTCTGTCCAAGTGACTCCCACAGTCCAGTGACTCTTCAGTCCAAGTTTGGTGGAGGTAAGTCCTTGCCTCCCCACGCTAGACTGCATTGCTGGGTACCACGTGATTTGCAGCTGCTCCGACTCCTGTGCACTCTTCCAGGATTTCCTTTGTGCACAGCCAAGCCTGGGTCCCTGACACTCTAACCAGCAGTGCACAACCTCCTGAGTTGTCCTCCGGCGTCGTGGGATCTTCTTTTGTGACTTTGGGTGAGCTCTGGTTCACTCCTCTTCGTAGTGCCTGTTCCAGCAATTCTGCAGGTGCTGCCTGCTTCTGTGAGGGCTCCCTATCTTGCTGGGCGCCCCCTCTGTCTCCTCACACAATTGGCGACATCCTGGGCCACAGCAGCATCCAAAAACCCTAACTGCGACCCTTGCAGCTAGCAAGGCTTGTTTGCGGTCTTTCTGCGTGGGAACACCTCTGCAAGCTTCTTCACGACGTGGGACATCCATCCTCCAAAGAGGACGTTTTTAGCCCTCTTCGTTCTTGCAGAATCCACAGCTTCTACCATCCAGTGGCAGCTTCTTTGCACCCTTAGCTGGCATTTCCTGGGCATCTGCCCAATCTCGACTTTGTCGCGACTCTTGGACTTGGTCCCCTTGTTCCACAGGTACTCTCATCCTGAAATCCACTTTGGTTGCATTGCTGGTGTTGATCTTCCTTGCAGAATTCCCCTATCACGACTTCTGTGCTCTCTGGGGAATATAGGTGCACTTTACACCTACTTTTCAGGGTCTTGGAGTGGGCTATTTTTCTAACCCTCACTGTTTTCTTACAGTCCCAGCTACCCTCTACCAGCTCACATAGGTTTGGGGTCCATACGTTATTCGCATTCCACTTTTGGAGTATATGGTTTGTGTTGCCTCTATACCTATGTGCTCCTATTGCAATCTATTGTAACTATACACTGCTTGCATTACTTCCTTTTGCTATTACTGAATATTTTTGGTATTGTGTACATATATCTTGTGTATATTTGCTATCCTCATACTGAGGGTACTCACTGAGATACTTTTGGCATATTGTCATAAAAATAAAGTACCTTTATTTTTAGTATATCTGTGTATTGTGATTTCTTATGATATTGTGCATATGACACCAGTGGTAAAGTAGGAGCTTTGCATGTCTCCTAGTTCAGCCTAAGCTGCTCTGCTATAGCTACCTTCTACCAGCCTAAGCTGCTAGAAACACCTCTTCTACACTAATAAGGGATAACTGGAGCTGGTACAGAGTGTAAGTACCCCTTGGTACCCACTAAAAGCCAGGCCAGCCTCCTACATTGGTTGTGCAGTGGTGGGATAAGTACTTGCAGCTACTTACCACTTTGTCATTTTGTACTTTTCATAAGAGAAAAATATACAAAACAAGTTCAGTGTATGTACACCTAACCAAAAAGTATTGTTTTTCTTCTCTTAGTCTATTACTAAGTGCTGAACAGTACCTCTAAAACTTTCAAAAAGTTCTAAAAAGTTGAAAAAGTTTTTTTTTTCTGTTTCCTTAAAAAGTTCTAAAACTTTTTCTTTCTTTTTCTGTCCCTTAAACCTTTTCCATCATGTCTGGTACAGGTCCTACTCTTGATCTGGTCAGCTCTGCTTATGACCACCTTAACTGGAAAGGTGTAAGGAGTCTCTGCATTGATAGAGGTTTAGGGGTAGGGAAGAATCCCTCTAGAGAATTGTTGATTAACATGCTCATTGAAAATGATAAGGCCTTAGCTGGCACATCTGCTGAGAAGTTAGGAGATGGTTCACACTCTGATTCTGGGGCAGCCCCAGCAAGAATGTTAGATGGTATTCTTTCCAACCTGCCCCTTAGCAGACCTCCTAGCATAACTGGTACTAATGTGAGCTCTCATCACAGTAGGGATGTCATTCCTTTAGGCCAGGTTGTTAGGGTGCCAACTGTTAGGGACAGGTCTCCTTCTGTTCATTCACATCATTCTTCTGTGTCAAAGCATGCCCAACCCACCAACCCTGATGATAGAATGTTAGAAAGGGAGCTCAATAGATTGAGAGTGGAAGAGACCAGGCTGAAGCTTAAACAGCAACAGCTGGCTCTAGACAGGGAATCTTTAGACTTAGAAAAAGAAAGACAGAAGTTGGGGTTTGGACCCCATGGTGGCAACAACAGTATTACAGATAGTAATCCTGTGAAAGAGCATGGTTCTAGGAATCTGCATAAGATAGTTCCCCCTTACAAGGAGGGGGATGACATTAACAAGTGGTTTGCTGCACTTGAGAGGGCATGTGTTGTACAGGGGGTCCCTCAAAGGCAGTGGGCTGCTATCCTATGGCTATCTTTCAGTGGAAAGGGTAGAGATAGGCTCCTTACTGTGAAGGAAAGTGATGCCAATAATTTTACAGTTTTGAAGAATGCACTCTTGGATAGATTTGGCTTAACCACTGAACAATACAGGATTAAGTTCAGAGACACCAGAAAAGAGTCCTCACAAGACTGGGTAGACTTTGTTGACCATTCAGTGAAGGCCTTAGAGGGGTGGTTACATGGCAGTAAAGTTTCTGAATATGAAAGCCTGTATAATCTGATCCTGAGAGAGCATATTCTGAATAACTGTGTGTCTGATTTGTTACACCAATATCTAGTGGACTCAGATCTGACCTCTCCCCAAGAATTGGGAAAGAAGGCAGCTAATTGGGTCAGAACAAGAGTGAACAGAAAAGTTCATACAGGTGGTGACAAGGATGGCAAGAAGAAAGATGGTGAGAAATCTCAGGATAAGCATGGGGATAAGGGTAAAACCAAAGATCCTTCTTCAAATCCTAAACACTCTTCAGGGGGTGGGGTTAAAACAAATTCTTCCTCTTCTTCACAACCTGCACACATTAAAAAGCCTTGGTGTTTTGTGTGTAAAAACAGAGGCCATAGGCCAGGGGATAAGTCCTGCCCAGGTAAACCCCCTGAGCCTACCACCACTAATACATCAAGCTCTAGTGCCCCTAGCAGTAGTGGTAATAGTGGTGGGACTGCTGGCAACAGTCAAACTAAGGGTGTAGTTGGGTTCACTTATGGGTCCATCATAGAAACTGGGGTAGTCAGTCCCAAGACAGTTTCTGTCACACCTAGTGGCATTGGCCTTGCCACACTGGCTGCTTGTCCCCTTACAATGGATAAGTACAAGCAGACAGTTTCAATAAATGGTGTTGAGGCCCAGGCCTACAGGGACACAGGTGCCAGTATCACTTTGGTGACTGAAAACCTAGTGGTTCCTGAACAACACATCATTGGACAACAGTATAAGATTATTGATGTCCATAACTCCACTAAGTTTCTTCCCTTAGCTATAGTTCAGCTCAGTTGGGGTGGAGTTACTGGGCCTAAGCAGGTGGTAGTATCACCTAGCTTACCTGTAGACTGTCTCTTAGGTAATGACCTAGAGGCCTCAGGTTGGGCTGATGTAGAGTTTTATACCCATGCAGCCATGCTGGGTATTCCTGAGGAATTGTTCCCTCTCATTTCTACTGAAATGAAAAAGCAAAGGAGAGAAGGCCTGAAAACTCAGGATCCCTCTCCAACAACAGGTAAAAAGGGTATCACAGTATCCCCTAACCACCCTGCCATACAATTCCTGTGGTGGGAGAAACCTCTCCTGGGGTGGCACCTGTTCCAAGGGAATCATCAGCTGGCATAGCTGTACTCCCTGAGGTGGAAGTACCTCTCTGTGGGATAACTAATATTGGTGAGAAAAAGAGCACCATTTTAGTTAACATGGAGCATCCCTCCAACCCTCCCTGAGAAACTTTAGTGCAGAAACCCTGCACTGCCTCACAACACTTAGGACAGCAACCCTGCCCTAGTGTGGAGCTCATAGGACAGCATCCCTGCCCTGCTCCAAATAAAGAGAAACAGCATCCCTGTTCTCTCTTCCAGCCATATGGACAAAGTTTTTGCCCAGCCATGGCTTTACTGAGACAGCATCCCTGTCTGGCATTCCCATCACTAGAAATAGGCCCAGTGGACAATTCCCACTGTTCTAAACTAAAACTTACTAATAGAAACTCTGAAAATATATCTTCACATTGTTGCTTAGCTGAAAAACTTCAAACAGGGTGGTTTACATCCCCACAGGGAAGTAACCATATAGTGGATGATAAAGGGAGTAACCAGTCTATGGCAGAGCTACTCTCTACTTATCACCACTTAGACAATAAAGACTCAACTGGCCAAGGTTAGCCTTATTGTCCTTCGTTTGGGGGGGGGGGAGAGTTGTGTGAGAAAGTAGCCTCTTTCTAGCCTTGTTATCCCCACTTTTGGCCTGTTTGTGAGTATATGCCAGGGTGTTTTCACTGTCTCACTGGGATCCTGATAGCCAGGGACCAGTGCTCATAGTGAAAACCCTATGTTTTCAGTATGTTTGTTATGTGTCACTGGGACCCTGCTAGCCAGGACCCCAGTGCTCATACGTTTGTGACCTATATGTATCTGTTCCCTGTGTGATGCCTAACTGTCTCACTGAGGCTCTGCTATCCAGAACCTCAGTGGTTATGCTCTCTCTTTACAAATTGTCACTAACAGGCTAGTGACCAATTTCACCAATTCACATTGGCATCCTGGAACACCCTTATAATTCCCTAGTATACGGTACTGAGGTATCCAAGGTATTGGGATTCCAGGAGATCCCTATGGGCTGCAGCATTTCTTTTGCCACCCATAGGGAGCTCTGACAATTCTTACACAGGCCTGCCACTGCAGCCTGAGTGAAATAACGTCCACGTTATTTCACAGCCATTTTACCACTGCACTTAAGTAACTTATAAGTCACCTATATATCTAACCTTTACCTGGTAAAGGTTGGGTGCTAAGTTAGTTAGTGTGTGGGCACCCTGGCACTAGCCAAGGTGCCCCCACATCGTTCAGGGCAAATTCCCCGGACTTTGTGAGTGCGGGGACACCATTACACGCGTGCACTATACATAGGTCACGACCTATGTATAGCGTCACAATGGTAACTCCAAACATGGCCATGTAACATGTCTAAGATCATAGAATTGTCACCCCAATGCCATTCTGGCATTGGGGAGACAATTCCATGATCCTCCGAGTCTCTAGCACAGACCCGAGTACTGCCAAACTACCTTTCTCGGGGTTTCACTGCAGCTGCTGCCAACCCCTCAGACAGGTTTCTGCCCTCCTGGGGTCCAGCCAGGCCTGGCCCAGGAAGGCAGAACAAAGGTTTCCTCAGAGAGAGGGTGTTACACCCTCTCCCTTTGGAAAAAGGTGTCAGGGCTGGGGAAGAGTAGCCTCCCCCAGCCTCTGGAAATGCTTTGATGGGCACAGATGGTGCCCATCTCTGCATAAGCCAGTCTACACCGGTTCAGGGATCCCCCAGCCCTGCTCTGGCGTGAAACTGGACAAAGGAAAGGGGAGTGACCACTCCCCTGACCTGCACCTCCCAGGGGAGGTGCCCAGAGCTCCTCCAGTGTGCTCCAGACCTCTGCCATCTTGGAAACAGAGGTGCTGCTGGCACATTGGACTGCTCTGAGTGGCCAGTGCCAGCAGGTGATGTCAGAAACTCCTTCTGATAGGCTCTTACCTGTGTTGCTAGCCTATCCTCCTTCCTAGGTAGCCAAACCTCCTTTTCTGGCTATTTAGGGTCTCTGCTTTGGGGAATTCTTTAGATAACGAATGCAAGAGCTCATCAGAGTTCCTCTGCATCTCTCTCTTCACCTTCTGCCAAGGAATCGACCGCTGACTGCTCAGGACGCCTGCAAAACCGCAACAAAGTAGCAAAGACGACTACTGCAACCTTGTATTGCTGATCCTGCCGCCTTCTCGACTGTTTTCCTGGTGGTGCATGCTGTGGGGGTAGTCTGCCTCTTCTTTGCACTAGAAGCTCCGAAGAAATCTCCTGTGGGTCGACGGAATCTTCCTCCTGCAACCGCAGGCAACAAAAGACTGCATCACCGGTCCTCTGGGTCCCCTCTCAGCATGACGAGCGTAGTCCCTGGAACTCAGCAACTCTGTCCAAGTGACTCCCACAGTCCAGTGACTCTTCAGTCCAAGTTTGGTGGAGGTAAGTCCTTGCCTCCCCACGCTAGACTGCATTGCTGGGTACCGCGTGATTTGCAGCTGCTCCGACTCCTGTGCACTCTTCCAGGATTTCCTTTGTGCACAGCCAAGCCTGGGTCCCCGACACTCTAACCTGCAGTGCACAACCTCCTTAGTTGTCCTCCAGCGTCGTGGGATCTTCTTTTGTGACTTCGGGTGAGCTCCGGTTCACTCCTCTTCGTAGTGCCTGTTCTGGCACTTCTGTGGGTGCTGCCTGCTTCTGTGGGGGCTCCCTATCTTGCTGGGCGCCCCCTCTGTCTTCTCACACAATTGGCGACATCCTGGTCCCTCCTGGGCCACAGCAGCATCCAAAATCCCTAACTGCGACCCTTGCAGCTAGCAAGGCTTGTTTGCGGTCTTTCTGCGTGGGAATACCTCTGCAAGCTTCTTCACGACGTGGGACATCCATCCTCCAAAGGGCAAGTTTCTAGCCCTCTTCGTTCTTGCAGAATCCACAGCTTCTACCATCCGGTGGCAGCTTCTTTGCACCCTCAGTTGGCATTTCCTGGGCATCTGCCCAATCTCGACTTTGTCGCGACTCTTGGACTTGGTCCCCTTGTTCCACAGGTACTCTCGTCTGGAAATCCACTTTGGTTGCATTGCTGGTGTTGGTCTTCCTTGCAGAATTCCCCTATCACGACTTCTGTGCTCTCTGGGGAATATAGGTGCACTTTACACCTACTTTTCAGGGTCTTAGGGTGGTCTATTTTTCTAACCCTCACTGTTTTCTTACAGTCCCAGCGACCCTCTACCAGCTCACATAGGTTTGGGGTCCATACGTTATGCGCATTCCACTTTTGGAGTATATGGTTTGTGTTGCCCCTATACCTATGTGCTCCTATTGCAATCTATTGTAACTACACAATGCTTGCATTACTTCCTTTTGCTGTTACTGCATATTTTTGGTATTGTGTACATATATCTTGTGTATATTTGCTATCCTCATACTGAGGGTACTCACTGAGATACTTTTGGCATATTGTCATAAAAATAAAGTACCTTTATTTTTAGTATATCTGTGTATTGTGTTTTCTTATGATATTGTGCATATGACACCAGTGGTATAGTAGGAGCTTTGCATGTGTCCTAGTTCAGCCTAAGCTGCTCTGCTTTAGCTACCTTCTACCAGCCTAAGCTGCTAGAAACACCTCTTCTACACTAATAAGGGATAACTGGACCTGGTACAGAGTGTAAGTACCCCTTGGTACCCACTACAAGCCAGGCCAGCCTCTTACACAGTGCGCATGCAGCTCCGTGATGTTCCTCCACAGGATCAAGAACGAGAGTTACCAAAGATTATCACAGAGACCTAATCTAGTATTGGTCAAGATAGTCTGGGGGCCAGACCGATTAAACCACAATTTCAAGGCAGATCTAATAAAGATACTACCAAACAAGCGCCTGTAGGTTCGAAAATACGTTGGGATAAAAAACAATAAACACCTAAAAAAAAAGGGGGAGAATCACCACACACTTAGACCCCAAAAAATAGATATAACCTTAGAAATAGGGATAATATAAAGACGCCTGACAGATATCAATATACTGATACACGCCAATCTCGTTCCTTTCAGGACTCACCGGAAAAACGCAGTGAAAGGGGTAGGCGGTCAGAGCAGCGAACTAAGTACGCGAAACCGGGAAAGGACTCACAACCCTTGTCTGATGTTTTTCCCCAACAAAAACCTCAATTTAAAAAGAAAAAAGTGGCAGCGGTTACAATTCGACATGCCACTCGAGGGTCTCCAGGAACGGGAGGATGATGGCAGGCAACTGTCCTGTTCATGGGGGTCCCTGTGCTGGTTTGGACCAGGTACCCGGTAGGACATCTGTGACGCCTTCATTAAAGGGGATCATGGGTTCTGAGGTTGAAGCACCTCTGTCAGGAGGACAGTCGTGACTGCCACCAAAGGCAACTTGAGGTCCAAGACCTCAACTGCTCTTCTCACCATCATGGAATAGGAAGCTCCCTCCTCCATAGCCCCGGTAGGGGGAGAAAGCATGGCAGTACCTGGAGAAATATCCAATCCTCTGGTCTCACACAAGTCTGTACGGCAGCCAATAAAGTCTTGGAACCGTTATTCTAAAGGGTCTAGCAACCCCTCCCATTCCTCACTGTAACCTAGTCCTTAAGAAAGGGACTCAGGATCCAACATACGAGGCAAGGCTTCTGCCGGGGTCAGAATCATGGGCCATACAACACCCATCCGACTTTGTGTCGAAGTCGGCAATGAGAATGGGGATGGTGCTGCCTGTTGGCATGGGCGGACCAGGGAGTGTTGGCATCAGGGAAGGTCAGGGTGGTACGACCAATGCCGGTCTGGATCCAGCACTGGCTCCATGGATCTCACTTGGGCTGAATTCAAAGGAGCCCTTTCTGACTCTGTGGGCCCAAAATTGAGGTGCATGGCCTTGTAAAACTCTTGGAGTTGTGCGGGGATCGCTTTGGCTCCCAGAAACTCAGGGAGGCAAGGAGTCAGCCCAGGCGCAGGTTCCTCAGAATGCGGCCTATAGAGCCAACGCTTTCTCGTTGGCCGATGGATGAGGAGAAGTAAAAGAATGCTTCGACTTCTTGCTCTTACTACTGCGCCCTGATTTACCCAATCGCTCCAAGGACTCAGAGTGGGTTGACGACAATGGAGGAGTCCACCTGCGTGGAGTCAAGGGTTCGGCCCCCATCAGCTTCAGGGACCACTCCCTCAAAGCCTTCAGATGCATGGCTTGACACTCGAAGCACGCAGGGCTTGAAATTGGTCTTCCTTCATGCCATCCTTGATGCACCAGGAGTTAGAAAACTCAAAAACTATGATAAAAGTTTATTAAAGGCAAGTCAAAAAGTGACTGAGGTGTAGGTCTCTTTGAATCAGTGCTAGTTGGCATGAAAAGAAAAGAACTGACGTCAGCATGCCCGTGTGGCACACATATGGGGGCCCACAACGTTATATCCAGGGAGGAGCCGAGTGACCCCACTTAACTGTGCGCAGGGGTACTGCTCAGAAAACGCTCGAGATCCAGTGTGATGCCTATGAGAAATTCAAAGGTAAGGAATCTGCAACTAGAAGTCTTTATCAGATTTGCCACTTGGACCAACAACGGAAGAGCGTGCATCATTTGCACTAGGGTCCTGATAGGTGACAGAACCACACCTATGCCATATGCAGTAGCATGAACAGCAATAAACGTTTTCTTGTTGAAGTCAAATGGAGTTAGAACATTTGACTCTGAAACTGCTCTTTTGATTCCCTCGAAAGTGCTTTGCTGTAAATATTACTATCCACAAGATCTTTTCTTTACATATAATCAAATTCAGAGTCTGTGGATCCGATCCGAAACACAATTTTAGTATGTACTACTGAGTGGGTGCTTGGGGTTGCGTTTTGGCTTCCTTTGTTCTGTTTAGAGTTTTAGGGGAGGAAGGCTTGTGCTTTGGGCACTGAGTTCATTTTAGTATCTACAGTAACAAGTAAGTTACTAATTAAACAACAGGTTTAGGTTGGTCCTCGTTCCAAATGTCCTTTCCAGGGTGCTCTCCAGACACAGTCTTTTAGGTAATAATATCCTTCACAGCAGGGTAGACACCAGCCTGGCATACCTACCACAGAGAAATCTGAGGTTTTAGCTATTCCCTGTCATCAGCTCAACTGAAAGTGTGATCAAGGAAGACAAAATGCTGGGACTCACCAAAAGAGCCCCCTTCGCCTTACACAACAAAATCTGAAAATCCACACTTACCATCTATCAAAGAACATGCTTCAGGAAGTTTAATCAGCACCACCACCTTGCTAACAAAGTCTTCAATTAATTTTAAAAGGGAGACCCGGAGGACCTTAGTGTCTGCATCTCTATCCACAGGAATGCAGGTAATACACTTCCACTATCCAGGAAATCTAAATCTGTCCTCACACTCTATCTAGTGCCATGTCGAACCAGAGGCATACTAAAGGATCAATTGTGTTGTATATTTAATACTGTGAGCCAATCTTGAGGCTGAACATCGGTAGACATCCGCAGCAGCAGTTGCAGAATCTGCTTTCAGTGTTTGCATACAGCCATCACTTTACACTACTACCCTCTGAGCTGATCTGCTCTCTTTGCTGAAGCAGTGGTTTAGTGGTATTATATCAATGGACCTACTGTTTGCCTTACTCTAGCACCTATCAAAGCATCTAATGTAGCACTAGCTTCACATGCAAATAATGATGTTTCTTTCTACAGTCTTGCATTCTCAATAAAAGTCCCTGTATTCCTAAAATCCATTGTGAAAAACAGATCTTTACTTAAAACATCTGATGGTCATCTCTCCTTTTTCTTTTTAGATGCTCTCCCCTTCCTTTCTGTCTTCTGTATGCCTCATCTGAGAACAACCTTCTGTAAGTGACATGCATGTTTGTCCTAATCTTTATTAATGTATTTCTGCAAATTGCCTACAACTTATTTAAAATATCATAACGTTTCTTTTTACAGATAGTGGTACATTGCAACCTAAAAACATCAAATCTCCTGAAGCTTATCTATTAAACCCACTAAAACATCTGGATGAATCCTCGTAACACCCTTCAACAACAATGATCACACCTAACGTCTACTACTTTAAGTTAGCACAAAGAAACTGGAGTGATTTGTTATGCGGTTCTTACTTTGGTAATAGGGCTGCATGTTTAGGATGGCAGAACTGCAGAACGTAGGAGACTGAGTCCTATCCACAACATCAGTAACTCTTGGCTAGCTCACAGTGCCTCTCCTGAGTCTCAAACCTACCGGGGTGAAGGGTGATTATGGCAATTTGAACATGACACCTTGACTCCCCAGGAAAGCCGTGGGAACAGATCGTACCCCTTTTGTTCAGTTACTCATACATGCCAAGGTGAGACACAAAAGATGTGAGAGAAGATTTCAATACATTTATTGAAACAATCACAATCTAGCATATAGAGAGTGAGCTGCAATAATTAGGCAGATGAATAAAAGTAAGGTAATCAGCATTATGAACATGGTAAAGAGGATAAACAATCCAACCATATTGAATGTGGTTCTAGATGTTCCAGAGATTCCTTTCTAAAACAATGTCTACTCTGAGAGCATAGCGGGTGTACCCTTCTGCGAGCCTGATCTAAGGGATTACTGCCAACCCCTTACTTGGAATAATGTCAGGAGCCAGTTGGTAATGTGGATGGAAATCCCTTGGGAGGCTGGTAGATCTGTGCCAGTCAAACTGCGTGTCATACAGCATATGTACCAGGATAGTCGTGGCTGGAATGCCCTCTGCCCCTTCTGGTTCAGCGCATCGTTTATATATTGAACCATACCATGTTGGAAGTACAGTTCCAATGCAATGCTAGATCTAGGTGGTAGAAACTGTCTTCTGAACAGGCAGCACAAACCCGCATATCATGTACAGAGCTCTGTAGCCTTGGACTAAAAGTCCTTTTTATATGTCCTACAGAGACTAACTAAACAGCACAGCCTTTTCCTCACTTTCAAAGAATAAGCCAGCTCATAATAATATGTGAAGATCATCGCTAAAAAGCAGCCTTACTAAAATGAATAAAATATAAGTGCTAAAATGATGCTAAAACCGGGTGACTAACCTGAATCCTAGAGGTTCTCAGGATACCCTCCCCTCGCCAGTTATGTTAGACAGATTCTAGAAACCTAAAAATCTAAAAACAGTCAAACTTATAAAACATCTAAATTCTAAGGACAATAACATGTTCACACCATCAAGCAGAGCAAAACAATAAAAGAGCCAATTAAAAATAGTCTATTCATCTAAAAACAAAGGCCAAATTTAAAAGCCACTGTAGCCAGCTGTGATGTCATCCAAACCATCAATGGGAAGGAAGTCCAAGGAGGATCCCGCATCAGCAGACAAAACTATCAAAGCCTGAGTGAGCAAGTTTGAGGAACATACATGACCTATGAATATGAATCGCTGTGTAAGACACATCAACTGAACAGTCGAAAGGGCACCAAAGACAGAGGACCACAGGTTGCACACAGTAGAACCATACTGGTCTAAAAGACAAAGACCAGTTGTTGTTTAGTTCCTCTAACAAAGACACTCCAAAGTGCTGTATCATGCATTTACAACACAGCTGGATGTTCGGTAGTTCCACCATTAGTCGGCTTTGAGATGGGACATCCATTGCAGAGCAAAAATAACCAGAGTACAATACCACCAATTAATGCCAATACAAGCAGTATGCAAGGCAGTCAGGAAAGTGCTGACAAAACCAGACCCGATGGCTTTAAAAAAACTGCACGAGTGGCGTTTGAAGCATTACAAATAAGGCTCAGAGGTTCACCGAAGGTCCTTGAAAAGTTGGTGTTTAAAAGTGACTATCTCAGCACTTTCAGGTCAAAGGTTTCACAGGAAGATGTAAGTGCCACGTGTATTGAAAACAGTAATGCTTTTGGTCTGCTCAGCATATCTTAGTTAACTTTAAAGGCAGGAATGGGAGGCCATAAACCTGCTATCCTAATCTCATGCTTGGGGGAATTAACACATTTCCACGGCTAGTCACTATTTGAGAAACAGAAATCAAATATGGGACACCTGCTCTCATCCCATAGCAACCTTGATCACTCAACATTAAGTAACTTCCATTTGAAAGTAACTGAAACACTGGGAAACTCAAGGGGAGAGGAATTCCCTTCAAGTAACAAGCTAGATTAGCTGCCAATCCATTACAAAAGTTGTGCAATGACATCTGTTTACAAATCATAGAGTGGCTTTCAGATGTTTCACAATCACTACAACTGACAAAAACTTCCTTTTCGCCACTCATACATTTGTAATCGAAAGGCAGTTCCCATACCTCATGAATCAAACTCTTCCCTAAACTTTGAAACCTGCCTACAGGGAATTGTTTCAAACACAATGTGAATTGAAATGTGGAAACTGGCAGTGATATTACTCCATGTACTAACCACACTGCAGATGGTGTCACGGCCACTGTGAAAGGCAACTTTTCAAACATTTTAATATTTTGCATCATATATGTTGCACTCTTCTTAGCCATTATTTGTTGTGTGCGTGTTAGATTAAAAGATGAAAATTACTTTTTTTAGTTCACGTGCTTCCAGAGGAGGCGGTTCAATCTCAGAACCTTTAATGTCCAACTCAGCTGTATGATGGCTCTGAGCTGACTCTGTTAATGTTTCAAAAACGAGATCATTTTGTATAATATCAATTGCAGATGACACAGTGTTATTTATTATGCAAATATGACTGGACAATGTATTCATCCCAATATTGATGGGTAGTGCCTTTTCTAAATTTGTCTGATCTATTCGCCTTGAACACGCAGCAGCTTCCATTTGTGAAAGCATCCATATTTTATTGTATATTGCATACAAGAACCTTTTTGAGCTTAGGTTCTTAGGACCTAACAACAAATCTTGTAAATCCATTTAATCAGAGAGGATGGAGAGGTGCTCTTTTACAGCTGTCAAGTTGGAATGTTGCAACCACCCTGACACAACCTCTCTACGCTGTATGTAGTGACTATACCTGAGTGTTGTGTGTAACAAGGTTCCCGTCTGCTTGCTTTAAAACCCCGTGTAGAGTTACTAAAACATGCATGACAACCATTTGTGCCACTGGCCACAGCAACTATCCGTTAGTACCTGAAAGTGTTGAATTAAATGTACCATTCCTGAGCATACCATTAAGCTGATCTTCGGTATAATATGAATGCTTTGCCAATTGGTAAATGTTGCCATTGAAGGGTTTCTGGCCATACTCAATTCTTTAATTTTTGGTAGACGTAGATAAGTAGTCTGCTGAATAGTTTTGTTCAGTAAAATCATCTGTGTTGGAATCAGATATACTTTAAATAAGGCATCCCTGCCCTGTACTTGCCAATCTTTTTTTCACCAAACCGATTTAAAATCTTTTGTATTTTGCCAATATTCATATCCTTTGATGGCTAGTGGGGAAACAAATAAATCTGAGTAAATTAATTTAACAGCGGTCAGCATACTTTTCCTAACTGTAGTGGAAGGCAATTTGAAATAATAGGATATTGGATCAGTTACATCATGCCCTGAAAAATAGATACATTTATCTGCAAATGGTTTAGAACTCCCCATTGGTGGAGTCGGACAATGTTCCTATTGCATGTAATAAAAAATTGTAAGTAGGATACTAGCTCTTTGTAGGTAGTGATGTGCCTAATGGTGAAACAATATATTTCTCCATAATTTGCGAAGTGCATATACATATCTTCACTTCAAAAACAATGTAATATTCAAGCAAGAGAGCACTGAATAAACGATTTTTACATCCCAATTGTTAGCCAAACATAAAGGTGTGACAATGTCATCCATAGAAATGTTAAAAACATAAGGAATTTAAATAGTTTTAGTAGGACCACATATATCATATGGAACCTCATGCCAAACAATCCCACCAGGAACTGGAACATTAGAAATGTTCACTAGGGCACTTTGTAGGATGACAAATGAGGCTTCAGTACCTCATCTACTAGTTCAACTGCAGAGCGTTCAGGAAGATAATGCCCACTTATTAGCAAGAAGAAAACAATCACAAATTCAATCCACCGAAAACGAGCCAGCAGGATCAGTATAATCTACAAATAGGACCATGGATGGATCAGATAAGCGCATTTAAGTCAGTTGCAAAGCTTACGTATACCATGAAGAGAAGTGGTAGTTGAATATGAAGAAAAGTTGTCAATGTCAACAAAGTATGCACAAGAAGCCTTTGTGAAGATAGGAGTCGCTGCAGGTGAAAGAGAACTGGTAGACGCCTCAAAAGGTGGTTCATCATAAACAACTCTGTTGCTTAGAGAAGTAGTTAGAGACTGTAGACTTAGTTTGATGCATTTCTGGTGCTTGTAGCATCAACTGGAATCAACAAAAGTTTATTCTCCGCCCTCCCTAGCCAATAGGAAATAATTTCAGCACTGTTTAATGCTTGAAGAGGTATCTCCTGTATGATAGTGAGAGGGGATAGGGGTTTACCCAGGAATCCCTGATGCTTTCTTTGTAGCACTGGTCACATGGTGCAATTTTACTTGAGCAATGGAGACAAAACGGTTTTCTTTATAACCAGGCAATCATGGGAGGATGACAGGTCTTGTGCCTTGAATTCCAAGGACTGCCACCAGTGCACAGTATGATCCTGCAGATGTTGGTGTATCTTTCATTCCCAAAGCAGCAGCATCTGTATTAGGACTCTCATCTCAGCAATCTTGGAGTTCCTGTAAGACAGTGAGATGTTCATGGATGTGAAAAGGAGTTTCTGCCAATAATGCACCAGGACCTTCAAGATCTGGGACATACACTGTGATGTCAAATAGGACTTCATAGGGGGTATGAGCACCCAAAGATCTTCTTGGCAGATTATTTAATGCTCTCTAGACCCCAAACAGGTGATGGATAAAGCTATGAGCTGAACCTAATACTCTAGCTGTTAGGGATTGCTTTAAGTCTCGGTTCTTTCTCTCTACTAAATTACCCTCAGGATGATAGGGGAAAGACAAATGCACAGCTACACCCAGGGTTCTCATGGTATCTCTGTATGCCTTGAAGGCAGAAGCAGGCCCTGGTCCGATTGGAATGCAGCTACTGCATATGTTCCAACAAAGACTTGCATATCTTTAATAACAGTATAAGCGTCAGTCAATCATTGTGTCCACACCCAAAGGAATCTGGGGCAGAAGTCTACTGCAAATACAATATATTTGTATGCACCATCAGAATTAGAGGTACCACAATGGTCCAGGTACACACACTGCATAGGTGTGTTTGACACTAAGAGGAGTGTGTGGGTTTTTAGGGGTGGAGCCTTTAATTTTCTCGTAGATTTCACAGCTAAGGACATACTGCTTTGTCTGTTTGTACAGACCATGCCACCAATAGCGTTTTTGTAGCAAAGAGATAGTAGCCGTCTGACCAGCATGGGCAGAAGCAATACCCTCATGCTCTATTTTAATTAATCTAGCCTACAGTCTTGGTGGGGGAATCGCATGATACCCCACCCCTGGAATTTTTATATTAGGAATGTTTTGGGCACTCAATTGGTAGGACTATTTTGCTGGATTTGCTTTTGGTAAAGGGGTGCCATCAGCTGAAGCATTCATTGCAGCAAGTTTTTCTTCACCCACCCTCGTAGGGGAACGACTATTAACAGCTACACTTGAGATAACAACTGCAGATTTGGCCGCTTCATCAGCTATTGAAGTACCTACAATATGCTTTCCAACACGTTGATGGCCCAGTGTATGTATTACATCAGCCCGCAGCAGTTTGTCTTTGAGCTCTGCCACCTTCCCCCAGGACACTCTATGCTTTATTGTGTTTTGTTTTGAGTCTCTGGATCCATTAAGGTGCCAGTAATGCACATTTTCATTGAAGGACTGGACACAAGAATACGAATCGCACACAATTAGTGTTGGGAATTCAGGATTTGTATGTTCCAGTGTGAAATCAACACTTTGAGTTCGGCTAGCTGTGCAGTGCAATACCCTAGGGACTGTGTGATTGTTTGTTGAGGGTGAAATTCTCCGTCACCCATTACTCCATAAATGGCTGCACATGTCACGGTTTTCAATGGGCTTACCGTCGAAGTTGAGAAGAGTTGGGGAACGGCCCCGGTTCCGGCAGGTTCTGCTCTGGCCGAGGTAGGGGCGACCCCTTCCGGTAGCCACGGTGCTGTTTGACAATAGCAAGCCACTACAGTCCGTGCCCTCCAGAAGGAGTCCCAGAGGAAAAACACCAATAGGGTAAAAAACCTCCAACAGGAACTCCCTGAAACAGAAGGAGGACACCAAGGTGTTAGAGCTGAAGATCCGGAGTACAGGAAGACTGGAAATGAAGACAGGTCAGGAAATACTGGATTCACAGGAAGAAACCAGTCAGAGCGTGACTATCACCAAGGAGTGTTGCAACGCAATGAACAAGCAGCTGGATTCCCCTTATATACCTCTAGACAGGAAGTAGGAAACAGGAAGTAGAAACACCACCATCTTGGATTGGGGAAAAGAGTATAATAGTGAATCAGGTACATGCGTCCAAACAAAGAAAAATAATGCATGCTGGGAAGAGAGGAAGTGGGTAGCATGCTGGGAAAGGGAAAAGGTCTGCATAAAAGCACCATCACGTGCAAGTATCCGGCTTTTGCCTGTACATGCTGGTAAGTGCCCAAAGTACATACTGTCCAAATGTAAAGCTCACTAATGCGCTGTGCGCGGCAGGATCTAGACCCAACTCGAGGTCTTTCTCCTGCCGCGTTTGTCTTTACTAGACAGACAAAAGAAGGGGGCGCGGCGAGTGCCGCGACCCCTGGACGGACTCGCGGCCTTCCCCGCGACCCGCACGCAAGCCGCGGCTTCCCTCGCGGCCCGCGGTCCGCATGCCGGCCACAGCTTTCCCCGCGGCCCGCACGCAGACCGCACGCAGACCGCGGTAGAATGCCGCGCCGCAGCCGCCGCACCGCAACAGTAGGTCCCCCCCCCCCGAGGCCCCAGGTTTGTGAGGGAAGAGTCGGAAAAAGCGACGGACTAAAAGAAGGGCATGGACTGAAAGGGCATCCTCCCAAGAGCACTCACTCATAGGGTAGCCTTTCCAATGGATAAGATATTGGAGACGCCCATGGAAAAACCGAGAGTCACAGATTTCCTGTACCTCGTACTCGGGCACATGATCAACCAACAGAGGGGGAGGAAAGGAGAATTGTCTGTGAAAAGGATCAGGCAGGTAAGGTTTAAGTTGAGAGACATGGAATACAGGGTGTATTTTCCACGTCCGGGGCAGGCGGAGACGCACAGACACTGGGTTAATCTTTTGGAGAATCAGGAAGGGACCATAAAAACGGGGTCTGAATTTGTTCTGAGTGAGTCGGAGAGGTAGGAATCTAGAGGAGAGCCAAACTTTATCATGGATCTGATAGTGAGGAGCCTCACAACGTCTCTTATCAGCTATTCTTTTCATGCAAGACTTAGTGGCCACAAGGTTGGATTGGAGAACACGTTGGACACCCCGTAGTTGTCGGACATAGGAGGAGATGGCAGGAAGATTGGAAGTATCTTTCAGGGGAGTCGGAAAGGCCTTTGGATGGAAACCGTAGGAGCCATAAAAAGGGGAAACCTTCGAGGCACTGTGTATGGAGTTGTTATAGGAGAATTCTGCAAGCGGTAAATAGGTAGCCCAATTACTCTGAGTAGCATTGCAGAAGCTACGTAAATATTGTTCGAGGCCTTGATTGAGTCGTTCCGTCTGTCCATTAGTTTGAGGATGGAACCCTGATGATAAGGCTACTTCGATTCCTAAGGTCTTACAGAATTGTTTCCAGAATCGGGAGATATACTGAGGACCCCTATCTGATATAATGACCTGAGGTAATCCATGAAGTCGAAAGACTTCTTGTGTAAAGATTTGACCTAAGTCTCTTGCCGTTGGCAACTTTCTTAAGGCCGTGAAGTGCGCCATTTTAGTGAAGGAGTCCACAGTTACCATTATTACGTGATTTCCATTTGAAGAGGGTAAGGAGCACATGAAATCTGTGGAGATGGTGTGCCATGGTCCTGGAGGAACTGGTAGTGGGCGAAGTAAACCTACTGGTTTAGTACGGGTGTCTTAGATTGAGCACAGATAGGACAGGATGATACATATTCTTCCGTATCTGTCTTGAGAGTTGGCCACCAGAAGGAGCGAAGCAGAAGTCCTTGAGTAGCTTTCATTCCTCGATGACCTGCGATGGGGGAGTCGTGGCACATACGTAAGGCTTCGGTCTGCACTACCTTAGTGGGTAAAAACAGGGCCTTATCATGATAGTAATATTCTTGATCTCTATGAAGTTGTGGCCGCAACTTATTCAGCTCTGTCTCTTCTAGACGGGCATATTCGGACTTTACTTGGTCTAAAAAAGTCTGTACTACTCCAATGATCTTGTTATTGTCAAACAGGTTCTGTACAGTAGAATCGCTGCACTCAGGGTAACGTCGGGACAAGGCATCCGCCAGGATGTTCTGAGAACCAGGGATGTAAGTGATATAGAAGTCATATTGGCTGAAAAAGAAAGCCCATCGAGCCTGCTGGCTATTTTGACACTGAAAGTTTCTTAAGCACTGTAGATTTCTGTGGTCTGTCCGTGCTTCAAAAGGTTCCTTTGAGCCCATCAAAAAGTGTCTCCATTCTGTGCAAGCGGTTTTTAAGGTAAGTAATTCACGTTCTAACACGGAATAGTTCCGCTCAGAATCGGATAAAATGTGTGACAGGTAGAATACAGGGTGTTCTAAATCATCATCGTCTTGTCTTTGCAATAAGGCAGCCCCAATGGCTCTTTCTGAGGCGTCGGCGACAACAATGAATTGTTTGCTGGTGTCTGGGTGTCGTAGAATAGGGGCTTGAATAAAGGCTTTCTTTAAATCCTGAAAGGCTAACTCCTCATCTTGTGTCCAACAAAAGCCCTTCTTTAGATGTTCTTTTTTAAGGGTTTGAGTAATGTAGCTGGTTCTCTGGGCAAAGTCTGCTATGAATTGTCGATAGAAGTTGGCTAATCCCAAAAAACACTGAGTCTCCTTGATGGAAGAAGGAGATGGCCAATTCAATATAGCTTGCACCTTGTCTGAATCCATGGCGACTCCAGTTTGGTTAATGCAATATCCCAAGTATTTTACTTCCGTCTGATCAAACTCGCACTTTTCAGGTTTGCAGAATAAATGGTGTTGTCGGAGTCTCTCTAAAACTTGGCAAACATGCTTAGAGTGTTCCTCTGGATGAACAGAAAAGATTAAAATGTCGTCGAGATACACCACCACTGTTTGTTGCAAAAGATCAGAAAAGATAGAATCCATGAACCTTTGAAAAATGGAAGGGGCATTGGTGAGTCCGAATGGCATTACTCTATATTCATAGTGACCAAAGGGTGTTCTAAAAGCGGTCTTCCACTCATCACCCTTTTTAATTCTTAGAAGATGGTAGGCTCCTCGGAGATCCAGCTTGGTGAATCTCTTTGCCCCTCTGACTGCTTCTAGGATGTCTTTTATGAGGGGTAACGGGTACCGATCTTTAATAGTGATCTTGTTTAATCCTCTGAAATCAATACAGGGATGCAAGTCTTTAGTTTTCTTAGACACAAAGAAGAGAGGAGCCCCAGCAGGTGAAGAAGAGGGAGCAATCAACCCGCTTTGTAGGTTCTCATCAAGGTATTCTTTAAGAATCTGCTTCACCGGTTCTGTGAGAGAGTACATTCGCCCGAAAGGAACCACTGTATCTGGTTCTAAAGGGATGGCGCAATCGTATTCTCTATGGGGTGGCAGTTCAGGTTTTTCTGGCTTCTGGAATACATCGGCATATTCCTGATAATGCCTGGGAACTCCCTGATGGACGTTAATGGAGCATCACACCTTAGGGGGTGTTGCTAAGAGACCTCTTGGGGACCAATAATCCCCTGCGAGATAGCAGTGGTGTTGACAAAAGTGAGAGGATAAGGAAATAGTTCTTGTTTCCCAGTTGATGTAAGGGTTGTGCCGTGTGAGCCATGGAATTCCCAGGATCATGACGTGGTGTGGTGATGAAATTAAATCAAACGAAAGATTTTCTTGGTGTTTCCCAAACTGTAGACAGAAGGTAGGGGTGGTATATTGTACGGGTCCTGAGGCCAAGAGTGATCCATCCACCGTGTGTACTTGTTCTGGTACTTCCTTAGATATTTGTGCTATCTGTCGTTCTTTGGCCCAGGCTTCATCTAAATAGATGCCACTGGCTCCGCAGTCCAATAAGGCCAAGGTTCTTTCTTCCCGGTCAGTTAAAGTTAAATGAAGGATAACTGGTAAAAGAAAAAGAACAGTTCCTTCCTCCCTGGAAGAACAAATGGAAGGTATTTCACAATATCCCGTCCTCACCCTTCTCACTGAGGACGGGAGTTGGCGTTTCCCAAGGGAATGGTTGGACGAATGGGGCAGGTGCGAATTAGGTGACCAGCTGCACCACAATATAGACAAAGCCCCTTCCTTCATCTATGTTCTCTTTCACTAGCTGATAAAGGTCCTCGAGCCGAGTCAATTTGCATTGGTTCTTCCTCGGTATTCCCCTTAGGTTCAGGACGGACTTCCTCGGTACGATGAGAGAAGGTGCGAGACGTCACTGAGTGAGATGGCAAACGACTCTTCTTTTTCTCCATTCTTCGTTCGTTCAACCGATATTCTATCGTCAGAGTCTGATCCATCAATCCTTTAAGGTTCTCTATTCTAGCAGAGTGCACCAGTTCGTCCTTAATGTCCTCTCTGAGACCTCTACGGAACAGTGTCACCAAGGTACGTTCCACCCAGGATGTTTCTGCTGCTAATTGTCTAAATCGGGTGATGTATTGTAATACATCTTGATTCCCTTGTTGGATTTCGCAAAGAGCTTCTTCTGCGGACGCCTCGAGTCCAGGGCGTTCAAACATCTGTTTAAAAGTAGTGATAAAGGTGGAATAATTAGACAGGCAAGGATCATTTCTTGTCACTAAAGGAGTGGCCCAAGCCAATGCTGGCCCCGATAAGGCGCTAATCAAATACCCCACCTTGGTTTTGTCTTGTACAAATTGCGAGGGGCGAAAGGCAAAATACACCGTCAAGGCATGCAGGAATTCTTTTAATTTGTTGGGATCCCCGGAGAAACGAGGTGTAGTGGCAGCTACTGAGGGTACATCTGTGGTCCTGGATGCAAAGGCTTGTCGATAGACGGTATTTTCAGTACGTAGCTGTTGGAGTTCTTGAGCCTGTTGTTGTATCGTCATAAGCAGGGTCTGGTTCGTAGGTTCCGTATTTGCCACTGGATTATCCATGGTTCCGGACTGCAACTGGATTTTTGGGCGTTGCAATCTGTCACGGTTTTCAATGGGCTTACCGTCGAAGTTGAGAAGAGTTGAGGAACGGCCCCGGTTCTGGCAGGTTCTGCTCTGGCCGAGGTAGGGGTGACCCCTTCCGGTAGCCACGGTGCTGTTTGACAATAGCAGGCCACTACAGTCCGTGCCCTCCAGAAGGAGTCCCAGAGGAAAAACCCCAATAGGGTAAAAAACCTCCAACAGGAACTCCCTGAAACAGAAGGAGGACACCAAGGTGTTAGAGCTGAAGATCCGGAGTACAGGAAGACTGGAAACGAAGACAGGTCAGGAAATACTGGATTCACAGGAAGAAACCAGTCAGAGCGTGACTATCACCAAGGAGTGTTGCAACGCAATGAACAAGCAGCTGGATTCCCCTTATATACCTCTAGACAGGAAGTAGGAAACAGGAAGTAGAAACATCACCATCTTGGATTGGGGAAAAGAGTATAATAGTGAATCAGGTACATGCGTCCAAACAAAGAAAAATAATGCATGCTGGGAAGAGAGGAAGTGGGTAGCATGCTGGGAAAGGGAAAAGGTCTGCATAAAAGCACCATCATGTGCAAGTATCCGGCTTTTGCCTGTGCATGCTGGTAAGTGCCCAAAGTACATACTGTCCAAATGTAAAGCGCACTAATGCGCTGTGCGCCGCAGGATCTAGACCCAACTCAAGGTCTTTCTCCCGCCGCGTTTGTCTTTACTAGACAGACAAAAGAAGGGGGCGCGGCGAGTGCCGCGACCCCTGGACGGACTCGCGGCCTTCCCCGCGACCCGCACGCAAGCCGCGGCTTCCCTCGCGGCCCGCGGTCCGCATGCCGGCCATGGCTTTCCCCGCGGCCCGCACGCAGACCGCAGTAGAATGCCGCGGCGCGCCCGCCGCGGCCGCCGCACCACAACAGCACAAGCTGTGGAGTATTGATGTTTAGTACTTACAGCAGGTTGAGCTGAATCATCAGTGCAAATAATGTGTTTATACTGATTTAGAGCAATGATGTTAGTGGGCATGGGGTACTCAAGTTCGTATTAGAGAAATTCTTAACTTTGAAATTTAGGGTCAAACACATAGGCCCTCATTATGACATTGGCGGTAACGTATCTGCCACGCCGGTGATGGCGAACGGACTGCTGCCAAGCCGGCGGTGCAGAGCGCCATATTACGACCACAGCGGTCAAACCAATGAAACCAAGCATGTTTGCCGACAGTTCCACCAGTGCGGCCAGACCGTTGACGACAGCGGTTGCCATACCCAGGCCAGCAGTAGCCACTGCACGGCCCACCATAATATGATATTGCAGACCACATTGATTTCTGGTGTGGGACGCCCACCACCCAAAGCCTGGCGGAAACACCAAGTACAAAAAGATGCACTCACCTCCAGGGACGGAGAAGACTACGTGGAAGCCATGGAACGCCACCTTGATATCTTCCCAGCGCTCTTCCTCGCCTTTCTCCACTATGACCACAAAAGCCATCAGTGAGTACACCTGCAGAGCACACAAAGGGGGGAAGGGGAGAGTGACACACACAACAGACACACCATTCATGGACTCCAGCGTGCGGACATGTTCACACACGCAACACAACAACTTGTACAGACACACACACACACACACATAACACAGCCACGCAAAACACACACATGACATACACACACCCCGGATCACAACTACACAACCACACCAATAGCACAAACAAGCAGAGACACACAAACCAATGCAAAGACACAACACAACATACAGGGCCCAAATACAAGAAAGAACAGTGATCTGAATGAAAAAATCCCTAGAAATGCACATTGAACAGCACATGATAGATGGATGGAAACTCATCAGAGAAAAAAAATACTCGACAACTGTATGTGAAGTAAACCAACAGGAATCCTGTATTGTAAATTTTTGGGGGGTCTTTGGGCTTTGGCTTAGGAGGGGGCGGGGGTTTCACCCTTGCTCTTGACGGAGGGGAGGTGCCTTGGAACCATGTTTTGGGGTAGTTTTCTTCTTGGGGACAGTCGACATCTTCTTTGCGGGTGGAGGGGCAGCAGAGGTAGAAGGGGGGTCACAGAAGGATTGGAGGTGGAGGGACTTGGCTCAGGGAGGGAACCATGAGGGCGCGGGGCAACACGGGGTAGGACAGGGTCAGGGAACAAGTTAAGGCGGGCAAGGAAAAGCTTCTTAGGAACAAGGGGGATGGATTGGGAAATAGCCTTGGGAGTGGATGTAGAGGGAGTGATCATAGGATGTGTAGTTGTGCTGGCTATGGGTGCAGATGAATGCAGAGTATGTATGTGTGAGGTGGAGGAATGTTGAGTGTCTAAGTGCGGTTGTTTATGTGTTTTGGGAGGAGGGGGTAAGTGAGGGTGGGAGTGTACAGACAGTTAGTGTAGATGAATGTTGGGGTGGTGTCTGCATGTAAGGAGGGTGTGCTGCATGTGTGAGTGATGGTGGTTGTGGTGAGTGCGGATGTGGTGCATGGGGTGAATGTATAAGTGTCTGCTGTTGTGGTGACTGAGGGCAAAGTGGTGACAGGGACTGGGAGTGAGGATACAGTGCTGGTAGGTGTGAGTGGTGTTGTGACAGTAAGGGAGGAGGTGCTGGGGGAGACAGGGGTGGTAGTGGCTGATGTTGTCTGCTTTTGTGTGTTGAGTGTGTGCAATCTTGTGATGTGATTTGTGGTACCTGTGTTTGTCTTTGCGTACCTTGTATGTTGATTTGGATGAGTGCTTCTGTATGTGTGGCTTGGATGGGAGAGGGGAGAGGGATTTGGGATGGGGCACAGGTAGCAGGAGGGATGACGGAAGTACTAGGGACACTAGCTGCCGTCAATAAAAAGGCCAGAGCCTGAAATGATCTCTGTAGGCCAGTCAAGGCACTGTGAATGCCCTCCAGGTAAGCATTAGTCTGCTGCATCTGGGATGCCAGGCCTGAATGGCATTCACAATGGTTGACTGCCCTACAGAGATGGACCTCAGGAGGTCAATAGCCTCAACATTGAGGGCAGCAGGGCTGACTGGGGCAGGGGCAGCGAAGGAGATGCCCACCTTCCTGGGTGAGCAGGCCCAGGAAAATGAGTGGGGAGCTACTAGTAGGGGGGGTAGCGGACGAGAATGGTGCTGGGACGGTACCAGAAGGTGCCACCACCGCCAGGGAGCTTCCATCTGAGGAGGAATCTGTATCAGTGGTATCAGCTCCAGTCTCCCTCGTGAAGCTCACCTCGCCCTCCGTCCCACTGGTCTCCCTCCTCCTGGGTCCCATGGGCTGTCCCTTCTCCAGTCACCAGTGCCCCTACTCCTTTGCCTGCTGATGCTAATGCACACAAGGATAGGATAGTACCAATAGGAGGGGAGGGTGTGAAACAGATGGGAGCATAGGATCAATACCAATCCACATTGCACATATGTACATTTCAATAACATGACTCTCTGAACATTCCTGAATGCACTCTCTATAACGTCAATGGAGTTTTCCCTACAGCCACTGTGCATACCCTCTGATGTGCAGGCACCATCATGACACCACTACAATTACACCCAGGTACTACTCCACACTGTTTGGGCTGTTGTATACATGACCATTACTGAAAGAATCCAGTCAATGAGTGACATTTGTACATTGTCATACCTACCCGTGTCAGCCATTATGGACATGTATAGATAGGAATGGATACCAACTGCAGATCCTGTATATCCATGTGAAATCCAACAATTTGGCACAGTAAAAATGTAATGAAAACCTGCTGCTCAGATGCTCACCTATCATAGCTACTTCTATTCACAGCACAACTGTAACCTAGCTACACTGACTGACATAACTACAGTAGACATTCTTGATCCCATGGCTAACACACCCATCCTGTTCATAGCAAACTGTACAGGACATGTACTATGTCATTCATCCCCTTGTGGCTGCTGGGTTGCCCTCAATCAGACATCCAACTCCGGGTAGGCCACAGCCAGTATGCTGGCCATCAGGGGGGTCAGGGTCCGACTGGCACCCCTTCCTCATTGGGTGGCAGTCCCCAACTGGGCCTCTGTGGTCTTCTGGGCCTAGCGTCTCAGGTCCTCCCACTGCTATCTGCAGTGGGTGCTTCGCCGGATATGGACCCCCAGGGTCTGCACTTCCTTGGCAATGGCTTTCCACAAACCCTTATTCTGATGAGCGTTGACCTGCATGGAAGACACAGAAGGAAAGGCATGTTAATGTAGACCCAACAACCTACGACATTCATAGGCCTACCGACAGTACACAAATCAGTATCATACACGACTTCACACTTCCACAACATTCCTAGCAGTCATATCCGTAGGTACACCCACCACTGTCAAAATCCTACATACATGTACTATGTCACAGTATCCTTTCCTCGGGATCTGCACGTCACCGAACAAAAGGCTACCTTCCGGCGTCACCAACACAACAAGCTATTATAGCACAGAGTTATGGTGAAGCCAGTCGGGGGGAAGGGAATTAGGGTAGGGATCAGCAGGAAGAGAGATCTGAAAAGGAAAAATGGTTAAGCAAGTATTTATATACTTGTTCATAACAGCATTAACATTCAATTATACACTTAGACAAAGGCGTCTCCGTGAATGCAAGTGTTGAGACCCCTATGGAATAGACAAAGGCGTCTCCGTGGATGCAAGTGTTGAGACCCTTATGGAATAAACAAAGGCATCTCCGTGGATGCAAGAGTTGAGACCCTTATGGAATAGACAAAGGCGTCTCCGTGGGTGCAAGAGTTGAGACCCTTATGGAATAGACAAAGGCGTCTCCGTGGATGCAAGTGTTGAGACCCTTATGGAATAAACAAAGGCATCTCTGTGGATGCAAGAGTTGAGACCCTTATGGAATAGACAAAGGCGTCTCCGTGGGTGCAAGAGTTGAGACCCTTATGCAATAGACAAAGGCATCTCCGTGGATGCAAGAGTTGAGACCCTTATGGAACAGACAAAGGCGTCTCAGTGAATGCAAGTGTTGAGACCCTTATGGAACAGACAAAGGCGTCTCCGTGGATGCAAGAGTTGAGACCCTTATGGAATAAACAAAGGCATCTCCGTGAATGCAAGTGTTGAGACCCTTATAGAACAGACAAAGACGTCTCCGTGAATGCAAGAGTTGATACCCTTATGGAATAAACAAAGGCGTCTCCGTGAATGCAAGTGTTGAGACCCTTATGGAGCAGACAAAGGCGCCTCCGTGGATGCAAGTGTTGAGACCCTTATGGAACAGACAAAGGCATCTCCGTGAATGCAAGTGTTGAGACCCTTATGGAACAGACAAAGGCGTCTCCGTGAATGCAAGAGTTGATACCCTTATGGAATAAACAAAGGCGTCTCCGTGAATGCAAGTGTTGAGACCCTTATGGAATAGACAAAGGCATCTCCATGGATGCAAGAGTTGAGACCCTTATGGAACAGACAAAGGCGCCTCAGTGAATGCAAGTGTTGAGACCCTTATGGAACAGACAAAGGCGCCTCCGTGGATGCAAGTGTTGAGACCCTTATGGAGCAGACAAAGGCATCTCCGTGAATGCAAGTGTTGAGACCCTTATGGAACAGACAAAGGGCGTCTCCGTGGATGCAAGTGTTGAGACCCTTATGGAATAAACAAAGGCGTCTCCGTGGATGCAAGAGTGGAGACCCTTATGGAATGGACAAAGGCGTCTCCATGGGTGCAAGAGTTGAGACCCTTATGGAATAGACAAAGGCGTCTCCGTGGATGCAGGAGTTGAGGCATGTCCGTGGATGCAAGTGTTGGTAGAATCATGATACTTCAGAATGTCATGAGCCTTAGACCAAACTGGGCATGGCCCTTCTCTGAATCATGGAACAAGAAAAAACAGTAAAATCATGATACCTCATGATGGCATGAGCTCTAGACATAAAACTGGGCGTGGCCCTTCTCTGAATCATGGCACAAGAACAATTAGTAGAATCATGATACTTCAGGATGTCATGAGCATTAGACAAAACTGGGCGTGGCCCTTCTCTGAATCATGGAACAAGAACAATTAGTAAAATCATGATACTTCAGAATGTTATGAACTTTAGACAAAACTGGGCGTGGCCCTTCTCTGAATCATGGAACAAGAACGAACTGAGACCTCTGAACCTTGAGAAGGCAAGAGCTTGGACCATGGACGTACTGTGAACATCAATCATGCAAATACTATGCATTCAGAAACATAAAACGTTTGGTCTCAGCCTAGAAATATGCAAAGACTTAAATATGTATCTCACATATCATCAAAGACTTACATATGTATCTCACATATTATGCTTCCAAAAACAATTAAACTATGATTTGCTTATCTTTGAAATATTTTCACATTTGCCATCTAGGCCTGAAAGTTTTACTCATGTAAACTGAAGCGCCTTGATTATTAGACCAAGAGCGCTTTACTCATGTGAACTGAAGCGCTTTGATTGCTGTGCCAAGGGCGCTTTACTCCTATGAACTGAAGCGCTTTGAATGCTGTGCCAAGGGCGCCTTACTCTGTGAACTGAAGCGCCTCGATTGCTGTGCCAAGGGTGCTTTATTCCTGTGAACTGAAGCGCTTTGAATGCTGTGCCAAGGGTGCTTTACTCCTGTGAACTGAAGTGCTTTGAATGCTGTGCCAAGGGCGCTTTACGCCTGTAAACTGAAGCGCTTTGATTGCTGTGCCAAGGGCGCTTTACTCCTGTGAACTGAAGCGCTTTGATTGCCGTGCCAAGTGCGCTTTACTCCTGTGAACTGAAGTGCTTTGAATGCCGTGCCAAGTGCGCTTTCCTCCTGTGAACTGAAGCGTTTTGAATACCATGCCAAGTGTGCTTTACTCCTATGAACTGAAGCGCTTTGATTGCTGTGCGAAGGGCGCTTTACTTCCTGTGAACTGAAGCACTTTGAATGTCATGCCAAGTGCGCTTTACTCCTGTGAACTGAAGCACTTTGAATACCATGCCAAGTGCGCTTTACTCCTGTGAACTGAAGCGCTTTAAATGTCATGTCCGGGCGCTTTACCAGTGTGGCCTGAAACGCTTTGCTCGTTATGTTAAACAACTTCCTTCAAAACTTGGATTCAGCAAGACCTTACCACTACGAGTATGACCTACTCGTTTTTTAATGCACCATGGAAACAAGGATACTTCGGTTGGATGACACTCAGCTATTCAGGAACTCTGCTCTTCTCCAGAGAAACCCCCACGAGGTCTGGCTGCTTCGAGGTCTTCAAAATAGTGAGCAATGTGCTTGGGTGTGGCTGGAATTTATAGGCCTGCCACACCCCAAGATGGCTGCTGCCTCTAAAAACATGGGAATTGTAGTCCCTTCATGGATACCTTCAAGTGTATCTTGTTCATCAATGACCCGAACCCGCAGCTCCATGAGCTCTGCCACAGGGCAGAAGACGTTGATGGCCACCTTTGGAGCAAGAGGGGATGACAAGTGGTGCGCAGAAAGCACCGCAGAGCCACGCAGTGGAGTTTCGGGCGGGACCTGGACCGCACATGGTTCTATTCTTGACATACTATTACACACTTACATACCCATGTTGGCAACATACATAACCATTATGCGACCTATCTGCTATTCTGGAGCCCCACACAGCTTTGTGTACAGCGGCAGGACCCCATCCTCAAGTTTCTCTCATACTTCCGTGGTGAAAGGGGGGGCCCTACCCCCTGTAACACATGCCATCGTGGCTCCCAGGAACACGACACAGAAGCACACTCAGTGGAGGTCTTGATGGCTGGAGAGTCAGGAGTCAAGTGAGATACACTTTAGAAAATGTTGGTCACGGCAGCAGCAGTCTGCACCATCACCAGAGGTGGTAATCGTCATTGGTCCCTGTATGCCATAGATCAGTGTTCCCCAACCCCCGGGCCGCGGACCGGTGCCGGTCCGTGGATCAATCGGCACCGGGCCGCCCCACTGTGGCGGGCGGTAAATGTTTGATCATTTTTCCGTGGCCCGCTTGTCACACAATGGGACAAGCGGGCCACGGAAAAATTATCAAACATTTACCGGTCCGCGGCGGTAAAAAGGTTGGACAACACTGCCATAGATCAATGTTAACAAATGAGGAATAGCACAGCGGTTCCTACCACCTACCGCCATGATGGCATACACCCGCGGAATTAGCTCACTGGCATCTGTCCCCTGCATGCAGGACAGGCAGCAGCCATTTTGCACTACAACTGTAGCAAATATATTAATTAATAGCATCACTACGCATTTCCATTATGGGCATGTGATGAGTTTCTCCCTGGGACAGTGTAAAGTACAAATAGGCAGCATGAACTTTGAGTGTCCACATATTCTGGTAATGACAACATGACATTGTGGGAATTAATTTACATATTGATGGTGATGTATGTGCAATTGACAAGGGAATTACAACGCCTCGGCACATTGAAGTCTGCTTTGCATGCAACAAGTGGCAGCATATGTGATATTGATTCACCATTTGTCACCCTGCAGCAGGATGCATGATGGTAATCGTTGACATACTTGTGTTGTATGCCATGTGTAGATGCCGGCCACTGTCGAGGGTGAGGCATGCACCTGTGTACCGGCCCCTGGTTGACTTGGCAACGATGGAAGAATGCCACATTATCTCCCACTATCGACTTAACCGTGTTACAATCAGGGAGCTGTGCACCCAGTTGAAGTCTGATCTTCTTCCAGCCATTCGACAACCCACAGCCATTACTCCAACTGTCCCGGTGGTATCCATCCTCCATTTCTTTTCCACTGGCTCATTCAAGGGGATAGTAGGAATGGCAACAGGCATGTCTCAACCTTTGTTCAGCAATGTGTTGAGGAATGTCTTGTCTGCCTTAGTCAAACATATGGACAGATACATTCAATTTCCCACACCTGTAGATATGCCCAGTGTGAAGGCTGATTTCTATGCATTGGTACATATCCCTCATGTGATTGGGGCCATAGATGGCACACTCATTGCATTAATACCACCCAGGGCTGATGAGCAAGTGTACAGGAACCATAAGGGCTTTCACTCCATGATTGTGCAGATGGTCTGCTTAGCTGACCAGTACATCTCCCAGGTGACTGCAAGGTTTCCAGAGTCTGTCCATGATTCGTACATGTTCAGGAATAGCAGTGTCCCATTATTGATAGCTCCTCTACTAAAAGTGAGGGCCTACCTCATCTGTGAGTATGATGACTGTATATGTCATTTCTGTTACCCCAGCCTTACTACTCAGTCTGTATGTGACATTGTGGAATGTAAATGTTGGTTTACCCTATCCACAGGGGATTCAGGTTATCCCAATCTCTCCTGGCTACTGATAGCAGTGAGGAATCCAAGGACCAGGACTGAAGAACAGTATAATGAGGCTCATGGGAGGACAAGAAGGGCGGTCGAAAGGACATTTGGTCTCTTGAAGGCAAGGTTCAGATGTCTGCACATCTCTGGTGATTACCTGCAGTACTCACCACATAAGGTGTGCCAGATTGTGGTGGCCTGCTGTATGCTCCACAATCGGGCACTAAGGAGGAACATCCCATTGCTGCAGGAGGTAGGAGTAGGGGATAATCCAGTGGCAGAGGAGGGAGGAAACATGAACGACGAAGTTGGGGATGAGGAGGATGTAGGCACAAGGACAGATCTCAGCCAGCAGTACTTAAGCTAAGCTTCTGGTAGGTACTTCTCTACGTTTGACATGTCATGATGGTGTACAGATTGGAAGTACTTCGTTGTCCATCCCAGATATCAGTAGGTGTTGACCCCATTTGGGTTTCAGATGAGTGTATACAGGAGTGGTCTAACAAGTAGGTCTACAGTGCCACTGTGGTGTTAGCTAGACCATCTGTCTTGGTTACATATAGTTCTGACCTCCTATCAACTTCTTCAACCATTTGTGACTTCTCTATTCTGGAATCACATTTTCATTGCATAGTTTGCTGCTTCTTGTGACTTCAAGTGCTGTCAGTACTTGACATCCAAGGGTATGAGCTGTGTGGTACAACTACAATGAGAGTCTATTAGTCAGGTCATTACTGTTGGATGCAACGATTAACTTGTCTCATTGTACCTGAACAGGGTTGTGATCATGTGTGCAATAGCATTAGATTGTCTACCAGTGTGTGGACCTACAGTGTGAATCATTTAACCAGCAAGATGTGCAGGTACATACTGTTGGCAACAGTGACAATAATGTGTGATGAATATTCTGTGTTATCATTTGCAGATGTACTATGGATGATATTTCACCACTCTTCACAGTCTGCTACCTGAGGACCCAGGGTTGTGTGGACACTGACTTTGCTGTAGGAAGCCAGATGACAGCATGATACATACACATCATCACTGTGTTTTATGACTCAATTTCTGTGACATGTCACACATTTGTTGCACTATTGCAATGAGTAAACATAACACCAAAACTTGTGTGTAAGTACATTCATTGTGTATAACAAAGGGTGGGTAGGGTGCATGGCAGTGGGACCATGGTGATCAATTCTAGCAGTCTGTCAGGCTCAGCAGTTCATGGCACAGGCCCACTATCCACGTGGCATTTGCAAATGAGGCTATGGCAGTGGGAAGTCAACAAGGTGTCTCAGAGGGACACAAGGTAGACAGTTCTTGGGAGGCTCATTTCCTGGCAGCGGGGTTGTTCTTGGTTTCTGTCCCTGCAGGATGTCTGGGTCTGCAACCACATTTGCGTGGGGGTTCCTCAGCAACAGGGGTGGGGGCACAGTGGTGGCTTGTGAGTCTTCAGGCATGACCATCATCCCACTAGCTACAGCAGATTTTGAGGGCTGTTCATTAGTGTGGCTAGTGGAAGAGGTCTGGTGGTGGGTGAAGGACTCACGCAGGACTGTGACAAGCTCCTACATCAAGCCTTTCATGGAGGCCATGGTGACATTGAGGGCATGCCACTCCTGCATGGCCTCCTGATGGTACTCCCTCTGCTGGCTCAGGTTTTCCCCCCAACAGGTCTAAAAACTGGCCCATCTTGTCCTGGGATTGGTAGTATACTCCCAGGACTTGCGCTATAGCCTCATGGGTAGGTGGCTCTCTGGGTTGCCCCACCCTGTGACCCTTAGGTACACTCCCACTGGCACTAGTCCCCTTTACCTTTGTCTCCCGCACAGTGTGCCCACTTCCACTTACACCAGGACCTTCATCGTCTTGTGTGGTGGGTGTTGACTCAGGTTCCTGTACAGGTGGGCACACTATGGATTGACGTGGCCTTGAGACACTGGTGTGGGGGCGTTGGATGACAGGTGTTGTGGTGGAAGAGGTTGTGGGGGGCTCCATGGTGTCCTGGGTGTGGCTGGTGGAGGTGGACTGCTCAGAGAGCCTGGATGGGCATGTAGGTCTTCCTGTTGCAAACATCCTGTGTCGCTGTCATCACTGGGTTCTTCATCAGGTCGAGACTGGTTGTAAGTGGCACTGGTTGTCTGACAACTTTCTCAGTGGCACCTGTGGATGACAGGGATTGTTATTCACATCTTCCTGATGTACTTTACAGGGCCTGCGAGGTGAGTGCTATGTATCATGCTTCAGGACTCAGGTGTAGTTATGCGAGGGGAATGTGCATTGTTAGGTGGCTACAGGGTGATGCACTGTGGGAGTCGTAGTGCTTCATGCTGTACATGCATTGGGTGCATTTAGGGGTGTGGACTTTGGGATTGGTGGGTAGGGTGGGCATGAAGGGGATGGGGATGCATGCATTTCAGGTATACTTTATACAAGGGGACTATAGGTGACTTACTAGTTTCCAGTCCTCTTGGGATTCCACTGAGACCCTCAGGGTGCAGGATCGCCAAGACCGTCTCTCCCATGATGTAAGCTCTAGGGGAGGTGGTAGGGGCCCACTCCCTGTCTTCATGAGGGCGATTTGGTGTCTGGATGACATGGAGCGCACCTTCGCACTCAGGTCGTTCCACCTCTTGTATATGTCGTCCTTTGTACGTGGGTGGCTTCCCACTGAGTTCACCTTGTCGATAATCCTCCGCCATAGCTCCATCTTCTTTGCCACTGATATTTGCTGGACTCGTACCGTGAACAGCTGTGGCTCTACCCTGATGATTTCGTCCACCATGGTCCCTAATTCATCATCAGTGAAACGTTTTTTTTTGGTCAGGACAAGGTGAGTGTGATGTGAGTGTAAAGTATTTAAGTGAAGTATGATGCGTGAGAGGTGTGCAGTGCGATCTTCAGCTTGGATGTGCAATGTATGTCAGTTGTTTGTCATGGCAAGGGGTTGTGGGTTGTGTGTATTTTATAGGGGGGGATGTGGTGTGTGTGTGTGTGTTTCAGGTGTGGGCACTCGAATTGGCCTATGTGGTGGTGTGTTGCAGTGGGGGTTCCATTTTGGCCACAGAGGTCCTGACCCTCAGTGGATTACCACCGCGCTGATGACCGCTGTGCTGATTTGTGTGTTGTATTGGGGGGCACGGTCTTGTTCTGCCGTGGTGGTGTGGATGGTGGGACTGCATCTCTGGCGCGGTCTTTTGGCAGCCGCCAGCACAGTGGTCTTCGGGACAGACCGCCAATGTCATAATGAGGGCCATAGTCTATATCAGTGGCAGCCAAGGAAGTGGCCCATTATATCCACTGTGGATGTAAGGCTTTTGCATTTGGAATGCTAATCTTTGCAACAGCCTCTAGGGCTGGGACTGGGTTAACTACAATGATGCGTTTTCCCGAGTCAGTGGTCTTTCCTTTATGACAGCCATCTGAACTGCAGTCAATATTTTTTCAGTGGATGCAAAATGCATTTCAGCATTGGAATGTAAATGTCATTAATATGCAATCAGTACAGTGTCACCATCATTAAATGTGGCATATGTAAAGCCAGTAGAATTATATGTATGACCAAATTCGTTTTCTTTTCACGTTTGTGTAAGTGTATTGCTTCAAGCATGTCAGTCTGTAGTGATTTAAGTATTTGTGTGTTTTGTAGAGTCCAATGTTTGCTTGAAAAATCTAGATGTATTAAATCATAAAGTGGCTTCATGTGTTGTGCATAATCAGGTATGTATGTTCTGCCAAAATTAAAGAATCTTAACAAGGAGTGCAGTTTTTATGGTGTTTGTAGTTGTACACACTTATCTAGAAAGTGTGGTGCCGGACTCTTCCCTTCATTTGAAAACTCATATCCCAAACACAGGACACTGAGGAAAGCAGCTTTTGTTTTCTTGAAGTTGAATTTGTAGCCATGTTCAGCAAATTCCAATACAATGCAATCTACTCTGGCCACTTGTGTATCTAAGTCATCATCTGTCAGATATATGTCATTTGGGATCAATATCAAGCAATATGGTGTCACCCGGGCAGAGAACAGCTCTGGAATGTTCTTATACCCCTGTGGAATTCGGCAAAATCAGCATTAAAACGAGCACGGAAAAGGTGGGTAGTTAGATCCCTGCTTTCAGGCGCTATGTTTTAGCAGAAAACAACACTGGAAATATCCAAGGTTGTTTTGTATTTTTTGTGGACAATGTTGTTCATTAGTGCTGTACTATGTGCATTTTGCATTGCAAATGTGTGTATATGAATATTTAAATGTCTATAATCCAGGACTATTCTATATGAATAATCTGATTTAGCTACAGGGAACAAAGGATTTTTCATAGGTGATACAGAGGGTTCAATTACTCCCTGGTACTCAAGCTGTGAGATAATCTCCCTCACAGGGGCTTTTGCTTTATGTTTTATGGGGTATTGTGGTTGTACTTGCGGACTTGACCTTATGGGTATTACGTGGCAAGGGGAGTCTCTATCCCAGCCCACATGGTTGAGGTACAGCCCTGGGGATGTGTAAGTGCCCAATCTGCAGCATAGGCTTGATTTACCTGCTCTGGAATGGGCATGGAGAAAGACAGTAAAATCACATCTTCCTCTTGTGGTAGTATTCTGACAAACTCCGGTGGCCAATCCTTTTGAGCCAAAAGAATGTCATAGCAAAGTGTTAATCTTTCCCAGAAAATTACTTTCATTGTGCGCATTGTGTCCTCCTCAATTTGTATGTTTAGTTTATAAACATGATCTCGAGGGGTGACTCGCCTGTCTGGGGTTTCAACTTCTATGTAGTCGTTAGTGGCTCTCGCATCCAGAAACTCTTGAAGATTCGGGTGAACTATTGTGAGCTTTGCCACGCTGCCCAGCAGCATCACTGCCCGTGTCCTGTTCCGCAGCAACATTCTCAATATGTGTGGAATATTTAGCCAAAATTACTTCTATGGTTTCACATACTCCTCTGTTCCGTGTTCTGACTGCCCACTCTCTCAGACCATTTGTTGGATGAGTCATGAAAGGAATGACAAGGGTCTATATCAGTATACTGATACCTGTCAGGTTGTATCAAATTATGAAGGTTACATAGGTTATATCATTTTTCAGCGCTCTCCGAATGTGGCGATTCTCCCAGTGATTTTACTTTTTTCTTTATTTGATTTTTGTTTGTCCCAGGACTTTTTAGGAGACTCTTGTGCTTGCTTGGCATTATCCTTTCCAGGATTACCTAAACTATGGCTTATTTGGTCTGGCTCCCATATTGTTGTGACCTATACACTTATAAGCCTCTGCAATGACCTTCCCATGCTCCTGGTTTATTAAGGGAACTTCCGTGAGAGTTTCCCATACTGCCAATGCTGCCTCTTTCCTTTTTGTGTTTCCTACAATAATTGAGGATACCATGGTGAAATTGGCAATTTTTTTTCACCCACAAATCCAGGGGCAGCCCCGTATTTGTTTTGAATTCAACACTTCCAGTAAAACCATAAGCGATGGTGTACCATAACAGTATATATTGCAGCAAAGACTGTGCCCCCAAATAGCACAATCATCCATTGAGGATGCCATCCCACGTGGCAGGCATATTAAGAGAATCCTTTGTTTATCTTGGGGCGCCGTGTGGGTAAACACCGCTTCCAGCTGATTTGTGTTTTCAGTTATCCAAAGTTGAATTTTCTCCCCTTTGGTGGGTACTTTACCCATAATAGCAGTACTAGTAACTGGGTCATTTCCAGATGTAGCCAATTGTTGTTCAGCAGCCAGAGCAGTCTTCGCTGGGGCAGTATTCAATGTTCGATTAATGATTTGTGTTAAGCGCCTATATAATCTAACTAGATTACAGTATAATGGGCACAGATCCGCTGCTCCTTAGTTTTGTATATTTGGATATGCTGTGTAGGGATGTAGAACTGGCCATGTGGCCCCACCATTGCTGAGGGGACCCAATCTAACATTTTCAATGAGGCGTGATAGGGTGCCTTGGAACCAATTTTGATGTTCCTGATATGTTAAAGGTATATCTAGATAGCTATATGCTCTGTATTGTTGTGGTGGATTAGCCATAGTGTATGTATGAAATGTGTTTGAGTTAGCATTGACTGCAGAAAAAGTGACCAATGAATAAAATGTTTCTGTTTTGTACACATCGTGTACCTCAACCACAAACGAAACATCTCCAACCCCTTAGGTAGCAAATTTTCAAAGTAAATGTTGTGTTACAGCATGTCTACAATTTACTGCTATAAATACTGGATTAACCATTTCAAAAATGGAATTCAGAGAAGGAAAATACAAAGAGGGGTATCCTGGTAATGTCACAAGCCTGAACAAGCTACAGCTAAATATAGATGCTACCTATACTGCTGAGGATAAATCCCTAACACCACAAACGTCTCAGAATTAAAAAAAATACAAAATAAAATGTAAAAAAAAACAACTTACCTCTAGGCCACGCTGTGCCGCCGCTCCTCCGTCTCCTCCGTCTCGTCACAGGCTTCCACCCTGTCCTGCAGCCAATCCTGACACTGCTCAGAGTAGCGTTAGGACTGGCTGGGAGCACCCACCCAGGGACTGAGAGCCCTGTGCGCATGTGTGTTTGGCCGGCCAAACATACATGTGCACTGAGGGGAGTGCACAGAGAACTCCCCTCTTCCTCGTCATCCCAAATGCCCCACCCCTTTTAACAATGAAAGGATAATAAAGTATTATCCTTTCATTCTTAAAGGATTTGCAGCGGTTGCTGCTGGTGGGGGGCAACGCTCCTCCACCATAGCGGAGGAGCAGCCATTGCTGACATGTCAGGGAAAGACACATCACAGTTCTCAGTCAGTCTGCAGTGTGGCGGAGGTCACTATGTAGGGTGGTGTATTGAGGACTGTGAATCTCAAACTCGGTCTTGCTTCATTCAGCACATGCCAAGAATCTCCTGTTTCACACCTTCACCACACCGGCATCGCTGGAGTTCTTAAGATTTTTTCCAGGAGTACTTTGAAGTTCAGTGTCTTTATTCCAGCGCCTGACTTCTTTTCTGCAATGCACTCTATCCAGCACAGGTTTCAGGAGGCACCAAAGTCACAAGTGCAGGAAACCACAGTGCCACGTTGAATATAGCAAGTCAGCACTTGGGGGCCGGGGCACAGATTCACCACCTCAAGAACTGCAGATTTGCCTGCCGAATTTGGGACCTTAGGACAAGACCTTACCATGCCCTCACAGTTCCATATCTCAGGACTAGAAAATTTAGAGTCCCTCACAACCCCTGCCACTGTTACCAGCCTCAGCATTGATGCCACGGTAAAGCCCCAGAGAGATGTGTCCAAACAAGAGCTCGACTGACTGAGTCTCATAAATAAACTTTTAATAATTAGTGTCAAATAGGTGAGCACTCTAACTGAAATGCGTTATTCATAAGGAAACATGTTTTTAAAGGTATATTATTTAATGTTTGGAGATTTTATTTCTTCTACTTAGTGGGAACAGGAATTCTATCTATCACTTATAACTTCCTTTAATGTTCAGTGGGAAGTAGATGAGTATTTCGGTTTTTTTTTTCTGAATTGTTCTGTATTCTAAAAAAGAATATTTTCAATTAAAAGGAAGTATGATGAACATTTGGAAAAAGAATTCACCCATTGATGGGAATAGGACATTTTAAACTGTAATTTTAACATTAGTGGCAAGCTTTTGAAGTTTAATAAAATTAAATAAATAAATAAAATAAAAAGTTACCGCCCTGCTGCCAATCCTCGTCGTCTCATCAGCAGGCAGGCACTGGCTCCCAGCCTGCACTTTGGCCAATCCTGAGTCTGCTCAAAGTAGCCTTAGGATAGGCTGGAAGGCAGACTGGGAGCCCGTGCCTGCTCTCTCCAGCCCGGGAACAGAGTAGGGAGAGCACAGTGCGCATGTGTGTTTGGCCAGCCCGAGACGGCCAGGAAAACATACATGCGCACTGAAGGGAGTGCACAGTGCCCTCCCCTCAGTGCTCGTCATCCCCAATGCCCCACCCCTTTAATAAGGAAAGGATAATAAAACGTTCCAATTTATCCTTCGCCGCCTCCTGTATATTACTGTATAATTAATATGCAACAGCCGAACATGACACTCTGTAGTACTATAAACTGTGTTAAATTGATCTTTTCCTGTTTTACCCACTTAGAGGAGTGTTAAAGAATAATAAAGATAACGAAGTGATGCTCGGCTAATGTAAGCAGGTATCATTATATCCCTTAAGCGCCCTGCCACACAGATTGGGAAACCATTGCCAAGTAGTAGGTGAGCCTGATTCAATCTAGATTCCTCCTCATATCAGAAATGTTTAGGTTTGCCGCTCTTGCAGTTGTGCAGGCCAAACGGCTAGCAGCTAGACGCTGGAGACGTGGGTGCAGTCCCACTACTCCCATTACTTTCCAACCAGCTCTCGCAGGAATCTCAGTGGGCGGTAGTGCGGTTTGTGTTTCAAGGTATAGCATTGTTATAAGTTGCTTAGGAGCAGTAGCATTTTGAACGCGTTCTAGGGGGGCAAATGTAGCAGCCTCTTTGGGAAATATCACTGACATCTGTTTGCATCGTGCTGTAACCCTGTGATACAAAAGGAGTAAGTGCGTGCCAGCCGCGTTTTAAGCGAGTTCCATGAGATAAAACCCGTCTTCATATAAGTGCCCAGATGTGTATGTTTAAATTATGCAATTTAATACTGCTTTTCAGTACTTGATTTGAGCAGGTTGTTTCCGGTGTTGCACTTACTTTTGAGGGACGGCGCTTAGCTTCTACATCAGGCATTTACTGCGAGCAAAATACACCTAGGCAGGGCTTTAAGTGGGATGAAAAAACTGGGGGTCTCTCAAAGAGGCGTGGTAGATATAATTAAGGTCCTGGTTTAAAAACGTAAGCTAAAAATCTGTGCTCAGCATAGTGTGCTGCCCGACTGGTATTTTGCTGCTTCTTTCTGTTGTTGCATTCAGATTGATAATAAAACAAGTAACATTACACCTACAACACGCCAGGACTATTGGCTTTGTAAATGGTAGTTAGGTGGATAAGATAAGTAAAAAAACAACAATGGCTTCAATATATATAATATTGGAAATGCTTCGGTTCTGAAAAGATGAGACTATGAAAGAACCGAGTCTCTTTGAAGTTACTTCAGAAGCAGTGAAGGATGGTACTGCTTCATTTTTTTCACTCTGAGGGCAGGGCCACTGCCCCCCTGGCTAAGAGCCAGCAGCTGAAAAATAAAACAATGTTTTGTGATTGTTTAATTTTTCAGCTGCTGGCTCAGCAAGCAGGTGCAGGGAGAGGCGGGGTTGGTCCATGGGAAGGGGAAGGGAGGGGTTGAGAAGTCAGTGCACTAAGCGCGCATGTCATTGTGGCTGGGTCTCAGGCCCGTCAAACTGAAATGCGCAATTAGGTTTTCTCCAACCTGGCTGTGTTACTGGGTTGGAGAAACTGTAGACTCCCATGCAGTGTCTGAGTGGCAGAACAACCCATTCAGATCAATCCTGGTGCTGTTCTCATGCTAGGCATAGGATGAGAGCAGCACTTAAAAGGGCCAGGTCAAAGGAAATGCAGTCCGCACTTGGCCAGTCTAGAGATGATCTTGACCGAGTAAAGGCGTTGGATGTTCAGCAAGGTATTACACCGAGGTAAAGAACTCAGCGAGGTCTTTATCCCACATAAAGACAGTTGGAAATCTTTACGTAGGATAGAACATTTTGGTCCAGCTGGACCAGTGACAAGACTGCTTTTGCCTTAAGAAAGCCCTGGCTTGCATGCTGCAGGGGGTGAAACGAGTGTTGGCTGGTTGCAGCTCACATATTTGTGTACTATATAAACGATGTTTGAGAAGGACCAAGAGCTTGCAAAATAAAACAATAAACAGAATACACCCCAATATCAAAACTTTTTATTTATGTATACTGAATAAATAATTTGGATATTTTTGATTCATATACTGCAAATGTCTAACCAATACTTTTGGTCAATTTATTTTGATGTATTGTGGACTTCTAGGTGTACAATCCACCTATAGGTTAGTCATTTAGGATCTGAGAATCAGCCCTGTCTAAGTGACACATACTTCCTAGATCATTACCCCTTTATTGGAAACAAACTTTCATAACATGATTTGTATATGTAGTGTGCTGGTGTTAATTCTTTGAATATTTTAGCTTTTGTTTTTTTTGATGCGTATGTTGTGTGTTTCTGTTCCTTGAGCCACTGCAGAAAGTAATGTACATCATTTGTTTTTTAGGTGAGGCGTTAGGCGAGACCATTTTATTATATTAAAATTATATGTGCAATTTACTTACCTGTAGGGGCTTTCACCAGTCCTCTTCATCCATTGCTGTTATTGTGGTGTTCACATTTTCTTCTGTCCACTACAGAATATAGTATTGGGTGGTGGCTCAGCAGTCTTCAGACTTTGGCAAACTTCCCTCTGACTGCTGGTGGCCAAAGCCAGCCATATTGGCTTTGCCAATGGTTTTATATGAATGTCTTTAGAGTTTTGCTCGGAGTCTATTGTTTTTCCACCTATACTTAACCCGATTCCATCTGTCCTGGTCGCTTTTGCCTTTCGTTTAATCTCATCTGCCAAGAGGGCTTAGTACTATTTATCTACTTGTCAGCATGGATATTATTGCCTTCCAGGCTGTGTTCAGTCCCAAGAAACTTTGCAGTTAGGCCGCATATGGGCTGTAGAGTAGAAAAAATGGATGCTTGGTTATTAATTATTTGTACTTTAGAGATAATACCACCTTCATGTAGCTAATCTAATCTAACCTAAACATACCTCCCAGATTGTAGCAAAGAGAGAAATATACTCTAGATTCCAAAGATCGGGAGAATATCTAACTATAGAATAATCCACTCTTGTAGCACTGTGTTAACCTAATATACTTGAGGTATGTAACATAAAGCAAAACCTTTCTTTAGGAAGCTCCTTTTAATTGAACAGCTTAACAATTCATTAATTCACAGATACCTTGAGACCTGAAACTCAACAACCCATAGGAGATGACAAGCCCAGTGATAAACAGTAAAGTCAACTCCCATGTATTCAATTCCCTGTAACATTCCTTCAAAGCTATGTACAAAGACTGAGTTGCACAAATAACTCTATTAAGTGATGACTTAAATTCACTGAATAAAGATTTGCCCTTCTACCCATGGATGGTGTTGAATAAGATTGTGTGAAATCAGTAGGTAAAACTTAGAGGTCTTTAACTGCTTTCCTCTTCCACAATTGAAGATGGGGGTTGGACTATCCATTTTTAGGTTTCACCTGCATAGTACTTGCTAAGTCTTTTGTTAGGGAAAAAAATCCTCTAAGGGGCGTTTACTCCACCTACAACTTTTCTCTAACATTTATTTGCCTAGGTTGCTTGCCAGTCAAGTTATCTTGCATTCTATTTGCTTGTGTATGTTTTTGGGCGTGTTTGCCCTGTTCATGTCTCTTAGATCTCTGTGTTTTTCAACTTTGTGGAGTGTGTACAAAGTACTCCTTCCTGTTGAGATTTTATACGGCAGACCGTACCTACTTTTTTCTTTTCATTTTAGCTTCATTGTTGAGTGGATGTATTATGTTTGTTTCGCTCCGAAGTACGTGTTTTAGACTTTGTGGAGAGTGCAGATTTTTGTTCGACTTACTGAATCTATTTTTCTGTTTTCAATTTTGCTTTATTGTTAAGTGGTCGTATACTTTGCAGTTATAATTTGAGTGTGGTATTTGTTGAATTTATGTCACTACCTCTACCTCCCTACACCTATCTCTCCCTACACCTACCGCCACCTCACTCTACCTACTGGTTCCCATACCTCCCTCTACTTACACCTCCCTCTACCTACACCCGTCTCTAACCACCACTACCTGTACCTACACCTACCTGTACCTTCACCTACCTCTTCCTATTTCTTCCTCTACCTACCCCTCTCACTCATGTCCAGGCGCGTAGTGAGGGCACTTAAAGAGTATCGGTAGTACAATTTACTACAATACAGGAAGCCACGTATTGAGGGCACTTAAACGGTTCTCTGTCTTCTTCGCGTCATAACAATAGGTTCCACCTTTGTTTCTTTGTTCTATCTAACTTGAATACAAATATTACAAAAATGTTATAATGTTTGTTTCACAATTTGATAAACCATCCTGAATTTTAAAACAAAAATTATCATAAAATGTTTCTAATATTTTACAATCCACTTAGATCGAAATAAAAAACAAAAGTGAAACCTATTGGCTTTGCCAATACTTGTTTAATACATTTTGACTTCCAGAAAATGTAGAGATCTTGTCCAGCAATTACCTTCAGCTTTTTCCGGTGCACCCCTATAAATACCCAATTTCTTTGAATGTGTAGTCTTTAACCTTTATTTTGTTTCCACCAAAAATCAATTTTTTATAAAGCCATGTAGACCTTACACCCTCAGTACAGCACCTTTGTACGTGGACATGCTCTCAAATACATCAATGCATCAGGCACTGTTTGCAGTTATGATATAATGTGGCTGCTATACTGAATCAAAACATCCACACAGAGTGCAACTTTGTGACTTAAATGGCAAAATACAAAGGATTAAATCTTATTATGCAACATTAACCGTTGTGCCCTGGGTTCAGTTACAAGTGCAAAGAGCATACAGAAAAAAGGGCCCAAAATGCTCCCATTTAGCAGTGGTACTTGCAAACAATGGCTCAAAGACGCTTACAAATTACAAAACATGTATAGATCTGGCTCAAAAAGTTCAGAAGATTGAATGTTTTTTCCCACGTCGACCAGGTCAACAGACCGCAGTAGATTCTCAGTAGTAGACATATAAATGGTGTGGACCAATGTATGCGTTAGTAAAGATAGGTGCATTGATTAAATAAACCACTTTTAAGCCTACCGCATCAGGAGACCTCACTGAATCTATCAGCTAGCACATTTGATAGAAGCCTAATATCACAAAGTAAAAGAGTGAATGGTATTGTGCGGAAGAGACTCTCTGATCTACTCCCTACTTAAAACACTATAACGAATGTTTGCTGCATGGAATCTGAGGTATACTGTTCTTCCATATCTAAACAAGACAGAAACTTTAATGGGTACACTGTAATTGTTGAGCAAAGTTTACAAAATACTAAAGGAATTCAGTTCAACCAACAGCTTCCCATGTGCCTGACTTCCCAAATCGACATTATTTTATCACAGGAATCCAGACTCTGGGAAAACCTGGTACACTCTCTTTCAAGCTTGGTAAACCACTAAAGCAATACCTGCTCTTGCCACCTGGAACGGACAAGTTCTCATTGCATGGAATATGATAGTATTCGTTAAATGTTTTGCTGGCAGGATTCCCGGTTGCATGAGATGTACTCTTCTCTCTGCATCCAAACATGTGAATGCTTTTTGAACTTGACTAAATCCACTTAAATTGCTTTCTGCCTGGTACATTTCATCCATTTCCTTTGTCAGATTCCATTGTAAATAAACAAGAACTATAGTGATGATAATGGACTACATTAGCTGTGCTTTAAGGAATACTCGTTTTCTCACTCTAAAGGATTGAAAGAAAACGATGAGCTTCCTTTTTTCACACTGGCGGTTGAATGCAGGAATTCAATGAGCTTCTTGCAAATCTTGAGCCTAATTTTCACTTTCACTAAGTGGGAAGAGAAAAGAGTTCAATAAATCTACCAAGAAAATCTTGATCTTCTTCCTGGACGGGGTTCCCTACCCAATTCACCTGAAGAGCAAATTATTTTCCAAACATTCATCTTTATCTCCTCCTTTACTGACTTAATTGTCATGAATTTGTTAACCAGAAGTAAGCCAACTAACTTATTTTCCAGGATTTTTGCTTTTATCCAGTCCTACAGTGTGAACCTTAATGCTTTCCAAGATAGCTTCCTGTCAGCTGTAACGTCCCTGCTCGAGTCTCAACTTTCTAAAACACTACGTTCTCATCGCAGTCATCTTAGACATTTCCTACTCACAGCACCCTCGACTATAGTCCGGAATGTGAGGTAATTCGTGCAGCTTCAGCGGTCCCATTTTTCACCAGAATCTCTACTTCCCTCATCAAACTCTAGCGTGCAAGACAGTCAATGGGGTCCAGATCTTACCCTTGGGAATCCCACTGGAACACTTTTGTCAAAATGCTCACTCTGAGATAAAGTGAGGGCCCTCTTTCCTTTATTGCTATCATTTCTGATTTTAGGCTGCGCTCCATCTGAATCTACGGTGGGAGAGTAAACACAACACTTTCTGAGGGTCATTCTGTCCTGGCTTTTGCCCTCTATTCTGGGAGCTAATCACTTAACTGATACATTAGGGTTACCTCCAAATCAGAGAGCCTCCATGGAGCTGAGGTTTTTAAACTATCTGCAATCTGATCCCGCGGACAGCCACCGTAACCACCAACGTGTGAAAATCTTTTTTTTTTTTTTTTTTTTAATAGAAAGCATCAGCTCAAAGGATGCATTGCCAAGTCATTCACCCGAGGAGATAACATTGTTTAAGGGAGTATTTGTAACCACGTTTAAAAAAGTGGTGGTCCAAAGGATTGCTTCAGCGTGACTCAGTATTAAAGTGCTCTTGCTCTTGATATGGCAAACTTTTATTGGGGGAACACAAATAGACTGAGGGAAATCTACCAACTTTCTTACCCCCACCTGCACCTTTTCCTGACTCAAAGGCTTGGTAAAAAAAAAAAAAAAGAGTTAAGTTAATTATAGTTCCCGAATAGAAGAGAGAAACTTACTGCAAACATGTTACTCCGGGTAAAACCTCAATAGACAGTTTTTTCTTACTGGAACTTTTAATTCTTCTGCATTTGGCATATTTAGATGCTATTGCAGGCTCTTATTCTTTTTCATGTGACTGCTGATAACTACATTTGGCCTTAGAGAATGTACAATAAGCCCCCACAGTTCGCTTGTTAACCAGTCCTTGATGTGACCCAAACTTTTCATAAAACTCCCGTGATACTTACCCCCTCCTCAGTTTACATTAGTTATGAAGATCCAGAGGTCAAAGTGGAGCTTAAATGACAACACTATTCCCCAAAGAGAACAGTCACAGCTAAGTCCACGTTAGCTTCTCTTCTATCTGATAAGCTGTCAGAAAAGGCAACCACTTCCCTGCTCCAGACTCTTCATGCACAATGAACACACAGATTCACCCTTCATGGTGATCACTCTCAACGCCTAATACCAGCTTGCAACTCTTAGCAGAGACATTCTAAGTCACTGGTGGATGTAAAAATGTCACCTGGGCTTCAAATTCTGAGGGGAACTACGAATCCTTAGTCAATTAGATACCACACCTCCGACCAGCCCAATGTTTAGGTCCACCGGAGCTGAAACTAATATTAATACCAGGAGCAATATCTAAGGTTCTTTCTCTTTACCCACCACGTGCATGTCAAATTAGCTCATTCACTGGTGCACTACCAGAGTCTGTGGCTGCCCCTCCTCTACGCTTCTAAACCTGAACCTCTGAGTGTACATTGTGCAACTGCTCAATAAAACAACCTAGTACCGCCACAAGGAAGTGAAGAACTCATACCCTTCTTCCACAAAGGCACAAAAGAAAAGGCCTGCGTTGCGCTACATCTGTAAAGACTTTCTTAAGTCATACAGTTTAACTGCCATTCTCCTTGCATTGTCTTCTCGTTATTCTATGATGCTTTACAGTGGTTTTGGTGTTCATTCTCTGTTTCATGTGTACAGTAACTGTTAATTGCAAATAATCTTCCAATGTCATTAGCCCTATAAAGTTTCCAAGGATAAACCTGGATTGGTCTGGGGCAACCAAACAAGAAATACAGGCTCCAACCCCACTACAAGATTTTTTTTTGCATCTATGCTATGTGTGGAAATAGGTCTCCGAGAGATAATGGTTATATTTGCTTGGTTTAGGAATGATGACTTTATAGTGCCAGTATAGCACACTAAGGCAGGCTATAAGCTATTAGAGCATTCCACCCCATGATGTCCTAATTAAAAAACAAAGGCCTCTTGGAGCCCGAGGGGTTGAATCTCCCCCACTACTCCGAAGCCTTTGTTTCACAGCTAGTGGTATGAATGTTCAATAGTTATCAGCTGCTCGCAGGGCCACATCTGTTAGCTCTTGAACATTTACAATAGCTGTGAAGGGGGGCTGAAGTCAGCCCCTGGTTAACCCTGTGCTCAGCTAAACTGCTTTCCCTCATTCAGCCTTAACAATAATGAGAGGAAATGCCAAGAGGAAACGGGTAAATACAGGAAAGCCATACGAAGGATTACACCAGGAATCACAAAACCTAACAACCTCAAGATCGTAGCTTACACCTTCCTGCCCCTCCTCGCCCAGAATGCATTGTAGGTCTCTCTCGGCCCAACTCCCCCCCCCCCCCCCCCCCCCCAAACATTTGGACAACGATCTAATTTAGCACAGGTGTGACTCATAGCATTCTTGTATTTCTTGTGAATCCGCATTAAGAATCTTTTGTTCCCTGTTGCCGACCTCCCTCAGATGTTGTAGTATGGCAGATGAATGCCTCTCACTCTGCCATATGCCATAGTAGCTTCTTAATCACATCACATTCTGCCACACTGGTTTCCTCATCATGCATCCCTTCTCCAGGAAGATGTGCGTCAAGGTCAGTGTCCCAGTCTTCAAGTCCCAGGACCTTCTTGGAATATTTAAGGGTCCAAGTGACCACCTTTTTATCATTCTGTTTGAAGAACAGGTAGACTGGGTGTCCCACTGAAATGATCTCAATGTGGAGCTTGGCAGAAATGCATGTTTAACATCATTTTCCAAAACCCCTTATGCAAAAAAACACTTTTTCTAAAGCATCGTTGACAATAACATTTGTCTATAAAGTATAATATTTTAATCATAACATCTTTTAAATACATTTTGACCTTTTTATAAAAATGTTTTGTATTAAATCTGTTTCTATTAACACATCAATTTCGCTTCACACATATAATCATACACATATATTATACTGAGATACACTACACGAGTGAGCATTCTTATTGAATGTTTTTCTAGAGTTTGCATTTTCCAAAACAACAAAAAAAAAAAACTGGTTATTGACCTTTGGTAACAAAATATCTGGTAGAGAAATATTCTAGTTGCAGATTCCTTTCCTTGGAATTTCCCCCAGGCGTCTTACTGGATCTGGAAATATTTCTTTGAGCAGTACCCTTGCGCACCTTCAGGTGGCATAAGTCGACTCAGTGTGTATTGTTGCGGGCCTGTTTATTGTGATGACATTGCAGTTGTGTATAAGCATATACCCAGGCATGCTGACATCAGTTTCTTTTCACGACTTTCCATGCCCAGCAGAGCCATGAAGAACACTAAGATTGGTGCGCCAGACCTAGGGTACTGAAAAGAGACTCCCTGGCCCTAGAAATCAGATCGCAAAGCAGGGAGGATGGGTGGGTTGGGAAGGAATCTGGAAATAGAATATGTCTCTACCAGATTAGTTACCAAAGGTAAATAACTTGTTCATGTGATAAACTTCTAGTTGCAGATTCCTTACCTTAGAATAGATACCCAAGCAGTACCATCATCAGCGGTGAGCTGCGAACCTAGATCAGACTAAAAAGTCCAGCAGGACAGATTGGCCAAAGTAGCCGTCTCTGTGAACCTGACTGTCCAGGCAATAATGGTTGGTTTCTGAACGTGTGCAGACACACCCACATTGCTGCCTGGCAGATGCCCAGGACTGGAACTCCACATGCCAACACTGTGGTTGCAGCAGTTGCTCTGGTGGAATGAGCACGCAAACCCTCAGGAGATAGCCTCTTTGCCAAAGCGTAGCACATCTTGATGCAGAGGACAACCCATCGAGAGATGGTCCGCTTCTGCACCGTCCTTCCTTTTTTCGCACCCACATAGAGTTGAACGTCCAACCGGAAATCTTTTGCACAATTGACGTAGAATGCCAATACTCTTATTGGTGGGGTCTCCTCTTCATGAGAAGGCTATGCGGGTGTGTAAAAAAGTCGGCATAGTGATGGATTGACTTACATGAAAGGGTGTGACTACTTTAGGGAGGAAAGAGGCCCTGGTACGAAGCACCACTTTGTCAGGATGGACAGATAGAAATGGTGGCTTCGAAGAAAGAGCTTGTAGCTCTCCCACTCTGCGGGCAGAGGTGATGGCAATGAGGAAATCAGTTTTCAATGTGAGGAGCTGCAAAGGATAATTATGTAGTGGCTCAAAAGGAGCACACAAAGTATGTAAGTACCAGGTTCAAATCCCACTGAGACATTATGAACAGCTTAGGTGGAAACATGTGGGTGAGTCCCATAAGAAACCTCCCAACAGTGGGAGATTTGAACAAGGAGTGTTGATCTGGCAGTCTGAGGAAGACAGAGATGACATATAGGTAACCTTTAAGGGTGCCCAAAGAAAAGCCCTGCTGGGCAAGAGAGAGGATGTAAAGTAAAACCTCCGACAGAGGTGCAGAAAGGGGATCAACAGCCTTGTCTGTACACCATGCCACAAACTTATTTCAACGACAGGCGTATACTGTTTTGGTGGAGGGACACCTGGCTGCCAAGATTACATTGCAGACTTCGGGCAAAATGTCGAAAGCTGTCAATTGCTGCCTCTCACTCTACACACAAGGAGGCGGAGACTGGACAGTTTCAGGGATGAACCGTCCTCTGATGCCGCGACAGAAGACCCTCCTGAAAGGGCAGTCTTATGGAGGATCGATGGCCATGCCCAGAAGCTCAGGAAACCATACTCTTGGTGCCCAGTCCGGAGCCACAAGAATTACTTGGGCCCAGTCGTTCTTGATCTTCAGAACTCTGGGCAGAAGTGGTATTAGTGGGAAGGAGTAAAGGAGGCCTGAGTTCCACTCAAGATGAAAAGCGTCACCGAGCGAGTGCCGCTTTTGAAACTCAAACAAGCAAAACAACTGACATTGTGTGTTCTCTGTGGAGGCGAACAGATCTAACCAAGGCTCTTCCCACTGCTGAAAGAGACCTTGCACCACCTCCGGATGGAGACGCCATTCGTTATCAACCACGCATCAATGGCTGAGTTTGTCTGCTCTGGCATTCAGAGAGACAGCCAGATGTGGAACCTCCAGGGATATGCGCTGAATTTCAAGCCATGTCCAGAGGCTTAGAGCCTCTTGACAAACAGTCCACAACCCCGCCCCGCCCTGCTTGTTGCAGTACCACATTGCGGTGGTGTTGTCACTGAAGCCTGCACCACTTTCACTTTGCGATAGGGAAGAAATGCTTTCAATGCAAGCCTGATCGACCTGAGCTCCAGAAAATTGATGTGGAGCCCGAACTGCTCGGCGCAAACCCTCCCCCCCCCCCAATGTGGCCGCCCCACCCCAGGAGTGACACATCTGTCACTACTGTGAGATCTGGTTGGGGATGGGAGAGGGATCTGCCTCTGACCCTATTGTGATTTGAAAGCCACCACTGCAGATTTTGTGCAGTTCCCTCCAAGATCTGGACCGTGTTGGAGACATTCCACAGATACTGCGCCCACTGGAACTTCAGGTTCCAAAGCAGAGCCTCATATGCCAGCTGGCATGTGCGACCAGGAGGCCACGAGGCCCAGGAGCCTCAGAGTCATTCTCACCGAAACCTAGGACAGAGGCTGAAACATCGGTATCATAGCCTGAATATCCTGGACTTGACACTCAGTGGGATAGGCCCAAAACCGCACTGTGTCCAGAACAGCTCTGATGAAAGTGTGTTTGATAGAGAGTCAGGTATGACCTCGGCACGTTTATAGTGAACCCCAGCGAGTGCAGGAGGTTCGCCATAATCTGAAAGTGGGAGACGACCGCTTGGGGTGGGCTCGCCTTCAACAGCCAGATAGGGGAAGACTGAAACCCCATTGCCTGCGCAGATGAGCTGCGACCACCGCCATCACTTTGGTGAATACCCAAGGGCCGCTGTTAAAGCCAAAGGGGAGTAGAGTAAACAAAGTGCTCATGACCTACCATGAACCGCAAGTAACGTCCGTCGGCAGGCAGGATGGGAATGTGGAAGTAGACATCCTGCAAGTCCAACACTACCATCCAGTCTCTAGGGTCCAGGACAGATAGGACTTGAGCCAGAGTAAGCATTTTGAACTTCTCTCTTCTGAAAAAGAGATTGAGACCAGAGAGCTAGGATCAGGTGAAAGCCCTTGTACTTTTTAAGCAACAGAAAGTAGCGAGAATAACAACCACTGCCTACTTCTGGCACAGGGACCCTCTGTATGGCTCCCTTGGCCAGGAGAGCTGTAACTTCCTCTTGGAGAAGTGCCAAGTGACCCTCCATCATCCGGTCGTAAGATGGTGGCATGGTCGGAGAGGTAGTCTTGAAGGGGAGGGAGTAGCCCCTTCGGACTATTTGCAAAACCCACCTGTCTGTCGTGATGGGTTCTCAGTGGGGCATGTAATGGTGAATCCTGCCTCCAACTGATCTGGGATGGAGCGACGTACTAGGAAGGTTTGGAGGGTGCAGTGGTGGTGGACTGGGCAGACAGCTGGCTCCCTGATCCACACGTTTGTTGGATCCCACGTCCGCGGCTACACAGAGGCTTTGCAGCACGTGCAACCCAGTGGCTGGTGGAAAAGGGATGCATTTGGGTGCCCCTTCTGTAGCCAAAAAAAGGGGTGAAAAACAGACAGAAGGGGGGGAGGGGCGAGTAGTGGCTGTGAGGCCAAGGGACGAGCCGTAGCCCAGGACTCCTTAAAGCGCTCAAGCGCTGAGTCCGCTTTGTCTCCAAAATCAAAGGACATGTCCATGAGTGATTGCTGGACATCCCCCGAAAAGCGAGATGTACTCAACCAGGTGTTGTGCTGTAAGGCCACCGTCGATGCAACCGATCTACCCAGTGAGTCAGTATTGTCCAGCCCACAACATATTGTGAACTTGGCTCCATAAGGTATGGGAATAGAGGGCCAAAACACATGCGGTGTTCACAGACCACAATGCCAGACTAGAGGAAGAGAACAATTTCTTCCCAATTTTAACCAGTCTCTGACTCCCTATTCAGGGGTGCAGATGGGAACGCCCCTGATGACGAAGCCTGACAAGACTCTCAGGCATAGGGTGCTGGGTCAGGAATTTAGGGTAGTTTGGCACAGGTCGATGGCAGCGACCAATTGTCAGGTTCACAGGAGCCCCTGTGCTGGGTCTGGCCCAGGTACCCAGTAGGGCATCAGTGAGGGCTTATTAAATAGTAAAAGGGGTTTTAAGGTGGAAGCCCTAAGCTGAAGCAGTCCTGACTGCCAGAGAAGGTAGCTCCAGGCCGTGGACCTCAGCTGCCCTTCTCACCACCATGGAATACATCGTTCCTACCTTCGTAGCCATGGTAGGGGAAGAAAGCATGCCAGCATCAGGAGAGGTATCCAGCCCACTAGCTTCACCCAATTCCTGTGCCCACTCCTCCTGGTCTTCCAGCTGCAATACTAAAGGGACCAGCAACCCGTCCACACTTTCCCTGTACCCATAAGAATAAGGGTCAGGATCCAACCTGAGGAATGTAGGCCCTATCGAAAACTGAACCAGCGTCTAGCTGCTCCTGGTCGTAGTCCGGTAGAAGTATGGGGTCGACGTTAATTGTGGGCCCAACCGACGTCAGAAGTGTTGACGTCTTTGCCAGCGACAGGGAAGGTCGTGTTGGCATGACTGGCATGGGCACACATCTGATAACGGATCCTAAGGGGCCCTCAGGAGCTGGAGGCGAGGAACCAGAGGTGGCCCCCCCGGACACTACTGGGCCCGCAGGCATTACAGGAGGATCAGTCTCATAAAACGCCTTGAGTTGGGCAGGGGTGGCTATGGCTCCCAGAAACTTAGGGAGGCGCGGCGCTGACTCAGAAGCAGGCCCTGAGGATGGAGGCCTAGAGTGTTGGTGGTCTTCCTGCATCGCATCGTCCGAGCGGTGGGGTTAAGACGAAGAACGTTTGTTCTTCTTAAGACTTCCAGTGACCCAAATGTCCTGAGAACGAACTTTGAGTGAAACGAAGAAGAGTGGCAATGGCTCTGTGAGCGGTCTCGTGACCTTCCTCTCAAAAGAGACAGGGAGCAATGTAGAACCGAGCGCCGGGCTGCCAGGAGCTTTAGGGACCGCTCCCTCAAACCCTTTGGGTTCATGGCTAAGCACTCTGAGCACGATTTTAGGTTGTGGTCGCGCTCCAGACACCACAAGCATATGAGGTGCGGATCCGTCACCAACATCATGCAGTGACAGAGACTTGAAACTGGTCGTACGTGACATACTCGAAAAAGTGTCAAACAAACTCGACAAAATGGTCAAAGTCAGTTGAAAAAACGACTGAGGGTAGCTCTTTCCGGATCAACGTGCAAGCTCGCGCAGAAAGAAAAGAACGGACATCCGCGTGCTGGGGTGATGATGATATATACAACTGCAAAGTATTCACAGCGAACACTGCGCCAAAGACGCACGCAGAGTCGACCGACGCCACCTGACGGCATGCAAAGGTACTTCTTGAAGAAAAATCTTCAGATCCAGTCTGACGCCTGGGGGAAATTCTAAGGTAAGGAATATGCAACTAGAAGTCTTTATCAGACTGTGAATTATTCCGTATAGTTCACTGTGCTCCATTTATTTGCAGGATATTTAACTTCACTAAGCAAATAAAACTGTTAAATGGATGGTTAACACAGCATTTCTTCTTTCAGTGCTGGTAAAAAAGAATGCTTTCACAATGACAGTGCTGCTCTTAAACCATTAATAAGCACAACTTACAAGCACATCCGTGCAGGCCCATCACTGATGCACTGACGTAAACAAAAAAAATGAGTAAATCTTAGCCACTTGTGATTACTTGGGTCACATCCCAGTTCATCCTTTTTTTCTTTGACCACCACGTCACCTCAGATTAGACCCAGGCATTAGCAATCAGTATTGGTCCTGCTGCAATAGGAACAGTCCAGTAAGAACTGCCCAGCCAAGTACTCTCTGAACCGGAACACATGCAACCAAAGGCAGGTTGCACCATAGTTGGGTTCTTCAGTCAGGCGCAGCTTCGTTCCAGTGGCACAGTGAGCATGGACTCGCATCTGGGCACATCCGTAGCACTTAGAGCTTCACAGTGAAGTAACCAAAAAAGTGAAGGGTCGAGTAATAAAATGAATCTCAGCCCCTAGCAATTACTTAGATCAGAACTATGAGGTACCCTTTTTTAACCTCAGTTCCATCTTTATGCGTTTGCACTATACTTCATAATGGATACTTTGGTGTGGTGCTGACTCTTTTGTGGGTAGATGCATGCCCCTACAGTCTGCAAAAAGTATAAAAAATAACTCTCTGTATTCTGTCCCTCTACTCCACTTGGACATCCTTTGATATGCATGTTGGTATTGTTTTTAAGTGATGTTATTTTTTAATGTTTGCAGTTCCTCATTTTGCTCCTATAGTGTTTGGGTGATCTTTCAAATCTGGTGATGCTTTTCTCATTTGTGGTCAACGGTTTTTACAATATACTTCACCCTTACAACCATGGAGGTTAGATTCCTATTAAATTTCTTGAAGCAGGACTTGAAGTAAAGTCTCACAGTGCCCTCTTCTGATAAGATTTAATTGAGACCTGGTTGTAGAGTCTTTAGTGGCAGGGACTCGCTCTGGCTCAGCTCGCTGTCAGGTGATTCTATTTCATTTTTCTATTGTTCGGCATGACAAAGGATTTGTTTGTTTTAAGTATTATTAGAGAAGGCAGAGCTGGTAGGTGGTTTCTTCCCTTTGATTGTATCAAAGTGGGTTTCTCCTTCTTTCAGAAATGTGTTGTTTATTGCTGTTGTGTGTGGAGCTGTCAATTCACTGACACCTCTGATGGTTTGAGAAACTGTATATCTACATGGCTTTTCCCTCACATGTTGCCTGTTTTGTGATGTTATCTTCCTTAGTGGTTTGTCACAGGGTCTAACTGTAAGCTATGAAGTCAAATTTGAGCAATATGAGGAACTATATACTGCCTCTAATAACCTAGTGAAATTATATGTTTTTAAATGTAAAATGATTGAATCCTCTTGTGAAGCATGCACTATGGGGGTCATTCTGAGCTTGGCGGGCGGCGGGAGCCGCCCGCCAAGCGGGAACCGCCAGAATACCGCTGCACGGTCAAAAGACCGCCGCGGTTATTCTGAGTTTCCCGCTGGGCTGGCGGGCGACCGCCAGAAGGCCGCCCGCCAGCCCAGCGGGAAACCCCCTTCCATGAGGATGCCGGCTCCGAATGGAGCCGGCGGAGTGGAAGGGGTGCGACGGGTGCAGTTGCACCCGTCGCGATTTTCAGTGTCTGCTTGGCAGACACTGAAAATCTTGGTGGGGCCCTGTTAGGTGGCCCCTGCAGTGCCCATGCCATTGGCATGGGCACTGCAGGGGCCCCAAGGGGCCCCACGACACCCGTTACCGCCAGCCAGGTTCTGGCGGTCAAAACTGCCAGAACCAGGCTGGCGGACCAGGCTGGCGGTAAGGGGGTCGGAATCCCCATGGCGGCGCTGCTTGCAGCGCCGCCATGGAGGATTCCCTTGGGCAGCGGGAAACCGGCGGGACACCGCCGGTTTCCCGTTTCTGACTGCGGCTGTACCGCCGCGGTCAGAATGCCCATGGGAGCACCGCCAGCCTGTTGGCGGTGCTCCTGCGGTCATTGGCCCTGGCGGTCCATGACCGCCAGGGTCAGAATGACCCCCTATATGTCTTAAGAAGTCTCAGTAATGGAAGGCTGCTTTTTAAAGGCGATTCTATGGGTTTCAAAAGCTCTAACAAAAAAAGTAGAGTTAAAAATGAGATTTCTAGTAAAGGAATGGGGCATCGATTCTACTGCATAAGAAATTAGAAGTACTTTCAGAGAAGAGATAAAGGATGGGGAATGCAAGTATGTACAAATTTGAGTATGTAGTTATGCTTGTAAATGGAGATTAGAATAACGTTAAACAATATTACAAAATATAATGTAGGGTTCAAGGAGACCTTATTTTAGTCTAAGCTAGTCAGGCATTGAGACATGAAGGTTAAAATTATGCATGGCTCTTGAGGATGCTTGGAGACTATTGCATCCAGATGCAGGAGTTTTCCCTTTTTTCTCTTGAGCATAAAAGTCACTACAGATCAACTGTTCTCTACTATCTCTAAGTTTGATCTATACAGTAAAGTCACCAGCTATAGCAGGGATGATTATATCAGGTTACAGCACGTGTAAAGACTTTCTTGATATTCAGCATCCATAAAACTCCAAGAGTTACACTTTATAGACTAAAGGGCCTATTCACAAACTGCATTTGTAACACATTTAGCAGCACTGCTCACATACTACAAAATGCTATTGACAAATCTACAGATGGAGGTCTCCGGCACGCCTATCTTTTATGTGCAGTAATCTTTACCCCGAGAGCAGAGTCTTTGCACACTTACGCATATGTTTTTATAGAAAATTTTGGCTGGATTGGGCAGTAGCTAGAAAGGGGTATTATTACTAAATGGGAGGGGGGGGGGATTATGAAGGAGTAAGGAGGGGCTAAGCGGGCTAGAGCTGGATTAAAGTAGGGGCATGCATCCACCCACAAAAGAGTAAGACCATTGTTGTTAACATACTGCACTTTTAAAGTTCGTACAATAAACAATAAAAAAGATTCCAAAACAGCTGTAATTGGAACTCCAACAACTGGTAATGCAACACCCTACCACAGATTGTAATGGAGGTATAGAATTGAAATAGAACCCCATTGGAAATTATATTAAAATACATTATTTTGACTATTTAAAAATATACATCTTTTTGATTTAATTAAAAATATAAATACAAAATAAATATTGTATTTAAAAAATATTTCACTAACATTTTTAATTTAAAAAAAGTCTAACTTTTCAAAATAATTACATTAATGTAAATTAATTCTATACATAACATTTTAGTAATTTTAATATGTAGCAAATAAACATTTTGCTTGCTGTCTGAATTTTTTTAACAAATCTTTTACAAAATGTGAATATTTAAATTAATTACATATTTATTTCCAAATCGTAAATAGTGCTGAAGCACTTAACACTTCTTTCTAAAATAAATATATAACATTAGTTTAAATTATTATTTAACATAAAATAGTTGTACAATTTTTTTAATTTTTTTTTTTTATAAACTTAAAAACCTATCTCTATACTTTACCATAGGGAGAACTCTCCACCAGTGGTGGCGAGCTTAATGTGAAAAGTTTTTAGTGGTGACTATAAACTTGTAAATGTGGACCCACCAACAGGTTCGAGGGGGTGGATACATGTAAGGCTATGCTCTGCAGAAAATTTACATTCTTAAAAGATTCATAGCTAAAAGTAGTAAATTTACTATAAGATGTAAATACATTTACCAGTGTAGATTTACTTATGTGCAAATGTACTATTATATCACTGGTATGTTTTGGGGAATTAATGTACAATCAGCTAGTGGTATACCTTTTGTCCGGGATGACTATAAGGTATTCATCCAATGTACGTTAATAACTCAGTAATTTGCAAAGAAGCAGAATAGTAGTAAGTAATCAGTTAGGATAACTTTCTTTAAATATGTCTTCCCTAAAAAGCCAATATGGATGGAAGAACCATTATACCTATGGCTTTCACAGGTTGAGAGAGGGTGGAAGAGTCATCTAGTCTCTTGATTTAAAAATGAACAGTGGGTTGTGAGCTGCAACAACATGGAGAAAAATCGGGCATTTGGAAATGTTTAGAAAACAACTAATTCTCAGTTCAAGGTCAATGAGTTGGTGAGGTTAATGTACCTGATGTCTCAGGGGAATATCTGAGAAGAATTCAATAAAGACAAATGATCATGCCATTTACAATGTTAAAATTCAGCATCCCTTAATTTGTGTGAAGACTCCTTACAGAATTGGCTAAAAAAAACGCAATACAATTTCAGTGTCTGATTTATGCAACATTTATCATTTTATCCTAAAAGCGTATGCCAAGCCTACAATAAAAAAGGCTTTTATCATACAAATCCAAACCAGTTCAAATTAAAACTCTCTGCTGAAACTATATAAACAACATCAATGTTGAATTCTGCTCTGAAACGTTTGCTGAGAGTGTTATCTAAATGACTAGAAAACATATTTCCTAAATGGATTAATCATTCCCAAATTCAAGTTCCTGGATTTGCATTACTCTTATTCTCCACAGCTTATGTTCTTATCACACAAAAGGTCTTAGATCTGTATCTCCCACTTCGCACCCTCATTTTCTGGCAGAGTGCAGGTTAGTTCCCAAATGCATAAAGTGTGTCTTCTTTTTGTCCAAAGTTCAGTAAAAGGCCAGGTTACTAAGAAATGTATTTCCATCCTCTGGAATCCTAAAGTAAGAATATTCCCATGGTTTTGGATGTCAGTGTCTGACTTTGCAGTTGAACTTAGAAAGGCTTTGACTAAGGAAAGTATTTTCCCCACTATGGCTCCAATGTGGGAACAACAGTAAGGTCCCCAGGCATCTTGGTATTTGAGGTAATAGCAAACTTTGAAATATTCTGACTCACTCTCCTCATCAGATTGGTTGCTTTCTGAGGAGAGACTATTTTAGGTGTGCTAAATACCTGATAATACACCATATCATAACTGTTAAACATGTGTTGCAGCAAACACGCCAATAGAACTGAGCTGTGATTCTCTCATCTCTTGGCTATCACCACCTCTTTTCAACAGAAGTCTAAATGAGATACATGCCCCCAGTGTGTGGCAGATGACTCTGTCTCTTCAAATTCCCATTCTCCTTCTGTCGCTCTATTCAATTCCACTCTATTTTTGCAGGGGCAAGTGAGAAGACTACGAGCATTAGGAGTGTTCAGCATTATTTACTTTTTCTGAGAACTTCACATCTATGAGCTTGGGAGTTTAATGTTCAAAAAAGAGATAAACAGCATAGGGCAGATTTTACAAATCTGAAAGAGAAATTAAAATAGGGTATCGAGGAAGACTTTGAAAACTTCACATAGAATAAAATGAATAAATATGAATGTGTATATATATATATATATATATATATTTTATTTTTTATTTTTTATTTTGCAATAAACAGTTTGGGAGACCATGGTAACACAAACACACACAACTTTATTTTTACAAAAATAATTCCAGCAAAAAGTGACAAAATGTGCAAATCAAAAAATATTAATCATTAATGCTATGTATATATGTTTAAAAATAAATCTGAGGATGATACATCAGTTGTATTCTTTATTAATTCATCTTGGATATTAGGCTCAGTGTTCACAATTACTTTCAGGAGTTTGTTTTTACTTCTATCATTGGTACAGCATGAGGAATCAGATAAATATTCAATATTCCTCTTTTCAACTAACTTAAGCATTGCATTCTCAACAAACATGTAAACCTGCAGAGAGGAAAGTTCTGCAGTAAAAGAAAGATGAGCGCATCAGCACTGCTACGATCTGGAAAGATTCGTAGTCTACTAGCAAACAAAGGCATGCATGAAAACAATAGGTCAAGATGAAAAGAAATTGCCCGGGACAACAATCATTTTGATTACTCAAATCAATCGAGCACCATGTTATCTTAAACACGTTTCCTGTAAGAAGGACATTTTCTCTTTAGGGTTATGCACCACATCTCAATGTCACCAATATTAAGGGTAGCTAGCACAGTCGTGCTCTGGAAACCATAAACCATATTATTTAAGCATTTATCAGCACTGGTAAAGTAGTTCCTCTTTCCAGTGAAGGCATAAACGTTGAACACAAACTCTCCTGTAAATTAACTTTTCAAAAGTCAAGTGAAGTATTGGGTACTAGATTGCCTAACAATGATGTTTCACTATAGCTCAGAAGAATGCACAGTAACTGACAAGGATGGGCTTTTTGAGGAACTCTGTGTGATTTGCTTCAATTAAGTAGACTCTTAAGCACAAAAACGTAACTTTTTTGTGAAGAAGACAACAAGTTGCAGGTTGTACTTGTTCCTAAATCAGAATGGCACTTTCAGTTTGGAATTGACCCTTCATGCCCCAGCTTCTAATGGTCTATTAAATGTACAGTAGGTAGTGCTTGTGTTTAGCATCTTAAACTTAACTTCCAACACGCTCTTCAGAAGAGCGGTTTACCACACCAAAAAGTACAAAACTAGTTTCAAATTGTAAGTGTTCTTCGATGTTAGCTACTCCTTACCTTTCTAGTTTCGTGTGCAGTCATTGATTTCACAATAATACACATGGCAACTCACCATTTTTGGACCTGGCATTGAAGCCATAATTTACATTGGACCATGAAAAGAAGAATGTTAAATGTTGACTGAAATGAGTCAGTATATCAAGTAATTAATAAGCATGTCAATATATTATCCTTTACATAGTCTCACCTTTAAATACTTCGAAAACAACTGCTCCAAAGAAGCCCAAAGCAAAGACGAAATCAGACAAAAAGCATAAATGCCTCCCTTTGTTTGAAAGTACCATCATCAAACTGGAGCCTCATACTGCACCATACACTGCCCATGTTCAACAGATATCCCCCAACTCAGAGCTAAAGTAAAACTATTGCTAGAAATCGCCGAGATTAAAACGAACAAATCAGCATAATTACAATCTTATCATGTGACACGGACTTTTAACTGCTCATAAATATAGGTCTGATTCACCAAGAGTAAATTGAAATCGTCTGTTTTCGGATATGTGGTTTAATATGGATTGATAAAGAGTTAATGGTTTCATCGAGAACTTCAATGCATATTATTTGAGCATTTATACCAAGTGCAAGCAAAAATGTAACGCACATGTGCTTTCAAACTTACTTTTTTTTCCTGGTGGAAAATATTTGTCCCCGAGGAGAATTACATTCCCCTACACTTCACATTACATTCCTTCCCTTTCCCGCCATGGAAAACATATGAGGCCTTTCACATGAATACATTTACGTTAATGTACAGGGCAGTAAACTCCACAGGCACATGAATAACCAGAAAGGTACAAGTTTGTAGTTGTTCACTTGTCTTTGCAGGCTGCCCCATTCAAGAACACCCAGAATCCCAGTTCCTAACTCCAACGCTCGCCAATGTTGCCACATTATTAAGTACACCTTATAAAGATACATTTCCATCATGTCCAATCCCGTGAAAAGCTTTTGATTTAACCTTTGCAAAGTGTGCATTTAATGCAAGCAAATTAAATGCAGGTGCACGCAATACCTGGTGAACTATGTCGTCAGAAAAACTGCAACCCCATAATGTACTATTATGCTGTAAATAAAATAAAATTCTTTGTTAATTAACTGGCAGACAGGTTTTCACTTTTATGAAAACGTTTACTTTAAGCAGGTGATTTAAAATACAAAGTATTATTTGGGAAATATAGTTGCATAAAATAGAGAAATTAAAGCTTTATGTGAAGAGCTCATTGATACGATACAAACAAGCAATGACGAAGACCACGAGAACAAACAGATCTTCCTGAAATGCTCATTACATCAAAGGCACAAAAAACTGATTTTCTTAAATGTGCAATTTGCAGCTAACATTCTTTGGTTATAAAAAGTAACTTTGGAGAATGCACTTAAAAACTCCAATGTTTGCAATTCTGATTGAGTTCAGGTCAGGCTACAAAACAACATCTGTGATGAAAATGCATAGTTCTTAGCTGGCCAGAAGAGCAAAGTTGGCTCGAAATTCCTCGAACCCGGGTATTGAGATGAGCTGGATATAAGTAAACAGATTTATCGGTTGGACAAATTCTTGTAAATTCGATCCAGACTGTGGTGATTTTACTTGTGTAATGTGTGTGAGACAATCTCATACCCTCAGGAGGTCAGCTGCAACACTAGAAGTGGATCAGCCAACCTAACAAATGCCGCCCGCTGCAATAGAATGCTGCTCATCTACAGTTCTCAATGAGATTGTATTTTCTGGTACTATAGGTGTCAGACAGGAGTCCAATTACAACGTTTTAAAGGATAGGTGATAAACCTCTTCTAATAAAGAATGAGCTAGTTTTTACGATTTCACCCGGAAGTGAAGTCTATTGAATTCGGGCAAAATCTTTGAGTGGTATATTTTTCACAATTCGAGTGAAAACATTAGGCCATAATCTTCAACATGAAAGAGAGATTGTTGAAAAGCACAAAGCTGGCCTTTGTGAGCAGTGCTGTTTTGCAATTCTAGTAACAAAAAAGTATGAAGATATAGTTGTAAACAAAATGCTTTCTAGGTGGCACCATGGAAAGAGCAGCAAGAGCACATTCTGAGAAAGCGTGCCTGTGCTTGTGAAGCTTGCGTATGAAGGCTGTATGCCCACTTTAGGCTGCTTGTCACACTACGATAATAGCAGATTTATGAAGAACGACTTCTGCAGGGTACCTTGTGGTACATTTATCAGTTACATACCTACTTTCTAATGTTCTATACGTATAAACACACAGTACTAAGAGACAATTTTGGACATTCTTGTTTCGTTGCCAAAAGTTGAGCATTTTCAAAATCAACATGAATTTATGCTCACAGGACGGGAAGCAGATGCACGCATGACTGCGCAGCGCAGAATATAGATTTGCCGTGATATAATTTCAAGTACAGTTCTAAATGTCTCAATAAAATACCGATTGATGAGAGAAGTTGGCAAGGATTTCTCTGTGCCTGCTGGCATGTGTCATAATATTTTAGATGCTCTTAGGAGAACACAGGACCCTACACAGAATGAGGATGATCACAGTATTAAAAGCAGCACCCCAAGGCCTCAGAACACCGTGCAGCTGGTGCCTGTTAATGGCAACAAATTCAAATATAATTTTATAAGAAAGTCTGCATTTCCCAGGTGGCAAAAGCTGAATAGTCACCTGAGCTTCTAAAGAGGTGATGCTTGGAAACCTAAGCGATTGAGGCTGCTTCATGGACTTTTTTTCAGATGGGATGGAGCATCTCTTACACCTCATTCTCTTGGAGAAGAAGCAAATGCTCTTGGCTCCCTCATGTTTACTTTAAGATAATCCTCTGAAACAAGGTCCTCACGAATAAAAGGTGATCTCTTTCCATAAGCAGCAAATCCTCAAGTTCTGCCCTTCCAGAGCTACTTCATCCAGAACCCATGTTTACTCAGCTTTCTTGTCATGTTCTCCATCAACAACTCTCTGCAAAGAATACGAAAAGAGAAAACAATTAGAATAGCTTCGGACCCAGACCAAACATTAAAGTGCTTTTCTAACTGCCCAAAAAGCCAGTACTAAAGGTAGAAGCACATTTTTTGAAAGAACGTAATTCCACTCTAGGCACAGATAGTTATGTAGTGTTTTTCTATTCAAGGCATTAAAAAATAAACAAAAAACACAGGATAGGATTGTTTTCAGCACCACAACCTTAACCCGGTAAGGGAATATTAATTTCCGTGCTAGTTAGTTTAATGGCATTACATTTTTATATAAAACAGTGTTGGACAGTTCCAATATCCCTAAGTCCAAATTGCTAACTTCTGGAATCCTTGGCCATATTTGAGAGACTATTACAAACTAGGTGTAGAAGTGCATGGACCAGACAAAGTTGGATTGTTATGTTATTCCTTTTTTTATAGAATGCATACACCATTCACACTGCATCCTAGCACTTTTTAATTCATGGCACTGTGCCCCAGTAGATTAGCTCCAGAAGCGTGTGTGACTCAGGGATGCGTGTATAGAAACTGATTTCTGCGTGCCTTTTGTCCTCCATGCTAGAAAAGATTTGAAGGTCTTGTTTTGATGTTCACAGATGCAGTTGTGTGTTCATAGCACAGTGCAATAGTTCCTAACCTTTTGTGTCCTGCAGATCACCAATGAATTACCAGTGGAAGCTAAGGATCTCAGCCCCACCAATTTCTATGGTTTGAACGTCAAAACACACAAAATACAGAAACAAGTGTACATTAAACAAATATAGAAATTTTCAAATATGTTAAGAGACAAATACAAAAACAATCATTTTAATAGGAATGTTGAATATTTTGAGATTTTTGTTTTATTTCTACAAGGTGCAGCAATACGCAAGACTTGAGCATATCACTTTTCTTTTGCTTCTCATGCATTGTCTTTTTTCAGTGCATACCAGTGTTCAATTGAGCTCACCATCTGTCCATTCTAAATTCTGTTTGCTTATGGTGCTCCCACAAATCAAGCTAAGGATATTAACTTACTTTTTAGGTTTTGATTTCAAATTCTCTTACATTTACAGAATGTTTTAACATTTTCTCTTTTGCTTTTTACATATATAATCTGTATTTATCTATTACATTTTTAAAATAGTCATCTGCTGAGCTCAGATTAATAACAGTGGGTCTAATGGATACAGAGGGGATTTTGATAACCTTAAGTAGTATATGTACAATCTATTTCAGAACTGTTGGAGGGGACTTCAATGTAATCTTTGATAAAGAGTTAAACAGAGCTTCCAAAAATAAATGTTTCCAATCAGAAATTGTATTGCCAACTCAAAGATATAATGAAAGATATAGGTTTGCATGATATCAAAAAGTTTGGAGTGAGAAAGGATAAAGGTTTTATAGTAAGCAGTAAAGACCTCATTCTAGACTAGACTACATTCTCCTCTTTGTTCCCTGATAAAGAGTCACAAATGTGATGTGACACATGTGCCCCACTCATCTTTCGGATCATAGTGGAGTTACTCCAGGATTAGAATTTCAGGAAGTTAATACACAACATAGACGGACACTCAATCGATAAAAATATCATCCAGGAGTAAACAGAGAAAGCCCAGGAGTTTTTCTTGTGATAACTTGGGTAGCGCCTCTTGTATGATTGTGTGGGGAGCATGCAAACCATATGTTAGAGGAATTATCAGTAAAATAGCATACAATCATGGTGCTGGGGCTTGAACGCAGAATACGAAACTGGAGGAACAAATACCAGCAAAAGAAGAAATACAGAGTGCTACTGTGTCACGTAAAAAGGCAGAAATGCATTCAGAATTTGAAAAGTTGCAGAGTAAGTTTAAAATATGTCTGGAAAGGAAAGTGTAAGAGCGACAGAGAGCCAGCAAACCGCAACACTTTGAATATGGAGAGAAAAATGGAGCACTGCTAGCATGTAAATCTAGCTCTGATAAGTCCAAGAACTTTATAAATATCTTCATTAAGCACGACTAAGGAAGAGAACTCAGTGCCCCCGAAGATATAGAAGAGAAGATGCTAACGAGATTTTGTAGACCATACATGAAGACAGACCTCCAGATGTAAATAAGAATAAAGACTGGTTGTCCATCAGGGAACTGCGTATACTTACTCCTACCCAAAAAGCAGTATTAAATAAAAGAAATATGGAGTAAGAGATAGTAAGTCAAGCAGAGGGGACGGCTCTCCGCAATGAAGCTAACTTAGGTCTACGTAAATACCCTCTTGCAACACACAGGGAATAAATCCTAGCCGGTATTCATACATCCATCTGCGCAACACCAAGCCACCAGACCACGTTATCACCTGATGATGCTGCTGATATCACAACACCCGCCCTTAACTATGATGTCGAACACACTCTGGAATCCCATCAGCTGTCATTTTACCCCCACATTTGAATGCTCCTTAATGTGGCCGTTGATATTGTATTGCTGGCATTTCTATCATAACGTCGGAATAATGTTGCAGTTGTCTCCCTGGCCTTGTACAGAACTGCCTGTGGATTAATAGCTATAACCTTTCTTTTCCCTTCTACCCCACCTTTCCCCTGAACCACTACATCATATTATCCTTTTCCTTATTAATCCTCACTACCCGCTTTTCCTACCAGTCCCTACCCCTCAACAGTTTTATTTTACTTGTTATTGTTGTCACTCGATTGTATATTTGAATTGCTACCAACAGTTACTTCTTATTAGCGTACTACGCACATATGCTTTGTCCATGTATCACTTATAATGTTAAATGGCATACTTTATGTGGTTGAATGCAAACATCAATAAAAACAGATTTAAAGAAAAAAGAGAGATAGTACGTCAACTAATATAGTAAAGAATGGTGAGGCAGCCGGCCCAGATCAGATTCCTAGTGAACTATATAAAAAGTTGGTTGAAGAGCTGATACCAAAATGGAAAACAATGTTTAATTAGATATTGCTGGATAACAGCAAAGGCCCTCCCTCCTGGAATACTACTATTACGTTGAGGCTGAAGGCTAATAAAGATGCTAGGAAACCAGACTTGCATAGGCCAATATCACTTTTAAATATAACACTGTGTGGACATTATAGCTAAAAGACTGGCAGATATACCCTCAAAAATACACGTCAACCAAAAAGGTTGTCTGCCAGGAAGACAACTAACTTATTACACCCAGTTATTGGTTGGCACAACAGATATTGCTGGAAACTAAGGCAGACCACTAGTAATAGCTACTTTGGATGCTGCTAAAGCTTTTGATAAGGTAATTTGGGTTTTATGTGGGAAGCTCTGAAAGCTTTCAGACTAAGCCAGATATAATTAACACTATTACAATGCTATATAAAACACCTTCAGCAAAAATACTAATAAATGGGGCATTACTCTCCTCCATTTTGTTCAATTTATATATAGAGCCATTTGCACAGTGAATTCAAACAAAGCCTATCATCATTCTGTTTGCAGCTTTAAGGTTGCCTATGAAAGTCGCTCTATATGCAGATGATATAATACTCTACACACCTAAACCACTCAATTCAAGAACTGGAATAGTTGGAAGAAGACTTTGAGGCAATATGTGTCTACCAAATGAATAAAGATAAAACTGGGGTTATGGTTTGCGGAATTAGAGAGCCCAGGTTCAACATTTAAATTCAAATTAGACATTTGGATCTCTTAATTGCACAGCATTTAGAGGAGTTACGTACAGAGAATCTAAGTAAAGATGATAAAGAGATTGAAAAGATGGGGAAGCTTAGCCCTAAAAATATATGGAAGGGTTAACTTAATAAAAATGAAATTTCTCCCAAAATTATCCTTTTTATTTAATGCCCGATTCCTCTCTAATTCCCTTAAGAAATGTTAGCAATAATACAAGGGAAAGTCACTAGTTTTATTTGGTTGTCTAGGAGTTCTAGAGCTTCATGGAAGAAGCTTAGAAGAAGGCTAAATACGACAGGCTTGTCCCTCCCTGACATCCAGCTTTATTGCTACATGTTTCAGTTTAAAAATTACTCAAAATGTTAATGACACAATCAAATGATACTCTTAGACAGGAGCGGCTCACAGGGCTTTGCTGGGGTGGGGGGGGCACGTGGGGATGGGGATGTGTGCAGAGGTGGGAAGGGGCCGAATTAATAAATACATTTTAAAAAATATCACTTACCTGCGTCTTCGCTGCAGCGCAGCTCCTCTCCTGCACTGCAGGCACAGGCTCCCAAGCCTGCCCTGCGGCCAATCCTGATGCTGCTCAAAGCAGCGTTAGGATTGACTGGGAGTGCCCAGCCAGGGTGCTCCCAGGCAGACTGGGATGCTGTGCCTGCTCTCCAGCCCTGCAACTGCGTTGCTGGGCTGGAGGGAGCCTACTGAACATGTATGTTTGGCCAGCCCGAGATGGCTGGCCAAACATACATGCGCACTGAGGCACTGCCCCTCATCATCGTCATCCCCAATGCCTCGCCCCTTTAGCAAACGAAATGATAATAAACATGGCTTATTATCGTTTTGTTTGTTAAAGGGTTTGCAGTTGCTGCGCTGGCGGGGGGTGAAGCTCCTCCTCCCTAGCGGAGGAGCCGCGCCTGTACTTTGAGGATGTATGTTTGCAGCAATACAGAGTACTCATGGTCAGAAAAAAAATCTCTACAAGTATGGGGCATAAAGTTTTAAAAGTCTGTTTAAAAGTATGGTTCCATATTAGGAAATACAGGTCAGCTAGTGCTGATCAGAGACTCATAGGTACACCGCCTTTCTAGATGACAAACGTAGCCTCCATTAAAGACAACAGGGATCTGCTGTGGACAATTTGAGGGATAGGTTAGACCTTGGTAACCGAGAAACAATGCTAGATTTAACATCAGGTGGCTCTCTTTAGGTTCAGGTACATCCAGTTGCATACATTAGTTGTCCTTACACATTTTAAGATGCACTATGGTTGAGAGCAAAGATGCGTAGTACTGCTTTTATGTGGTGTAGCTTGTTAAACTGTTATAACCATTGCATTTTCTTTGTTTGACATGTAAATGCCATGCTTCACTATTCAGGTAACTTCACAACAAGGCTCTTCTCAGCAGACCAATATTGGTGGTCCTCCCAAAAAATGGACAGAAGATGATAACTGGGACTTTGAAGAGAAAATCCAGACTGGATTAACAATCAAGAAGGATTAGTATTGGGAGCCATGGTCTGTCTGGAATGGAAGCCTGCTGATGCTGGAGCTTTAAGAATAATGGCAAGTATCTATAACTATGCTTTACTCCACAGTAAGATCTGATGCCTCATGGAAAAGGAATAGGTTACTTACCCTGTAGGCATCTGTTTGTGGCATGTAGTGCTGTAGATTAACATGCTCTGTATACTCCTTCCGTCTAGTGTTGGGTCCAGAGTCGTGCACGTTTTTTTTCTTCTAAGAATTCTTTAGAGTCATGAGGTTGAGTGACTCCTCCTCTCGGTGATACTGCGCATGGGCATCAACTCCAGATTGTTTTCCCGCAGGTGGGTGAGTAAGAATGATAAAGTATGTGTAAGAAAAGTGATAACTGTGCTAAATGTAAATGTATAATAAAACTGAAACTGCCATAGCCGTCCAGGGAGGAGTGAGGGCACATGTGAATCTACAGCACTACATCCCACAACCAGATGCTTAGAGGGTAAGTACCATTCTGGATGATGGCATGTATGGCTGTAGATACACATGGTCTGCATAGATTGTAACACAGTCCCTCCTTAGAAGAGGTGGCTGGACTGTGGGAGTTGCAGTAGTTTGAAAAAGGGTATGTAGAACTGCCTGTCCTACACTGGCTTGATGGTGTGATGGAACATCCACACAGTAGCGCTTGGTGAAGGAGTGTGGAGTGGACAAGGTAGCTGCCTTACAACTGTCAGCTATGGGGATGTTTCCAAGAAAAGCCATAGTTGCTCCCTTTTTGAGAGTGGAGTGTGCTCTGGGAGAAACAGGTAAAGGTCTTTTGGCTTTAAGGTAGCAAGTTTGAATGCACTCGACTATCCATCTTGCTATGCCTGAATTGGATATAAGGCTGCCTTTCTGAGGTGGAGAAAAGGCTACAAAGAGTTGTTTAGTTTTCCTGAAGGTTTTAGTTCTATCAATGTAGAACATGAGTGCCCTTTTGACATCTAGGGTATGAAGAGCTCTTTCCACAGCTGAATCTGGTTGAGGGAGAAAACTGGCAGCTCACTGACTGAGGTGAAATTGTGAAACTACCTTGGGGAGGAAGTTAGGATTAACGCAAATAACTACTTTGTCTTTATAAATCTGGAAGAAGGGTTCTTCTAAGGTTAACACCGGGAGCTCACTAACAAGCCTGAGTGACGTAATGGCAATTAAAAATGCCACTTTCCACTAAATAAACTCAAGGGGACATGAGCGTAGGGGCTCAAATGGGGGACCCATAAGTCTTGTGAGAACAATGTTAAGGTTCCAGGAGGTTGCTGGAAGGACTAAAGTTATCCCGCCAGGAGGTATCCCGTGGCGGGATAAAGTGAGTCCCTCCATGAATGCTTGGATGACTGGAATTTTGAAACGTGAGCTTTGTTATCTATTTTGGAGGTCGGCAGCTATTGCACTGAGATGTAATCTTATGGAGGTATACGCCGAATTTGCTTTCTGTAAGTGAAGCAGGTAGCAGACGATGTCTTGCACCATAGCTTTCAGAAGATTAGCTTGTTTGGATTGACAATAGCAAACAAAGAGCTTCCATTTCGCTACGTAACAGGCTCTAGTGGTGGGTCTGCGTACTCCGTTGAGAATATCCATACATTCAGGTGGTAAGCCAAGTGGGATGGGTATGCTCAGACATGGGTCCTGTGCTCACTGTGCCACTGGATTCAATCTAGGCTGGCTGATGAAGGGTGATACCCTGAAACAGGTCCCAGGATGCTTGTTTTCAGTCCAGGGAAGACCTGGCCTGGCAGTTTGGGCTGGACTAAAATGGAAAGTGTATGCCCAGACGTGGGTCCTGTGCTCACTGTGCCATTGGCTTCAAGCTAGGCTGGCTGATGAAGGGTGATACTCAAACAGGTCCCAGGGTGCTTGTTTCCCGACAAGGGAGGACCTGGCCTGGCAGTTCGGGCTGGACTGTTTCCATGAGGAACAGGGTCAAGATGAATTGCATATGGCTGGGTCCAAACTGGGGTAGCATGGTGAGCAAAAGAACAATGGATTAAACCCAGATCTTTGACTCGGGTGAGCGTTTGAAAGGTTTCAGCACTCCATCCATCATGCTTTCGTGTTGCTACAGTTGCCCTAAGTGGGAAGGGTATGCCCAGACGTGGGGCCCGTGCTCACGGTGCCACTGGATTCAAGCTAGCCTGGCTGATGAAGGGTGATATCCTGAAACCGGACCCAGGATTCTTGTTTCTGGGTCCAGGAGGGACCAGGCCTGGCAGTTCAGGCTGAGTTTTCCCATGGGGAATAGGGTCGAGACTGATTTGCATATGGCTGGGTCCAAACTGGGGTGGTGTGGGGAGCAAAAGAAGAATGGATTAAACCCAGATCTGTGACTGGGGGTGAATGTTTGAAAAGGTTCAGCACTCCGTTCATCACCCTTTTGTGTAAGCCAAGGTAGCCAAACTCTATGACCTCAGGAGCCAAACTGCTAGATTGAGAGTTTTTAGGTCTGGGTGCCTGATTTGCCCCTGATTTTGAGTGAGCAGGCCCAGCCAGATGGGGAGCTGCTTATGTGGAACCGCAGAGAGGTTTAAGAGTGCTGTGAACCATGGCTGACGCACCCATGTGGGAGCTACTAGGGTCACTGTAAGAGAAGTTTGCCTGAGTTTCCAAAGAAGAAAGGGAAGAAGTGAAATAGACGGAAAAGAGTCGGCAAATATCCCCGATCAACTCATCCACAGTGCATTGCCCTTGGATAGGGGGTGTGTGGGTACTTGGAGGCCAAGTTTTGGCATTTGGCATTCTCTGCTGAGGTAAAAAGGTCGATCTGAGAGAACCCCTACTATTGGAAGAATGGTAAGAGGACTTGTGGATGGAGTTCCCATTTGTGGACTTGTTGCTGCACCCAGCTGAGCAGGACTGCAAAGTCATCGTCTGTTCCCAGAAGGTATTCCACCAACAGATGAATATTGTGGTGAAGATCCCACTTCCATCTGGTCTGTGACAGGTGAGATAGTTGTGAAGGCCGTGTCCCTCCCCCCCGTTTTTGTAGGTAATACATGGCTGTCATATTGTCCGTTCCAACTAGGACAACCTTGTGAGACAGGTGAAGAAGAAAAGCTTTCAGTGCTAGGTAGACAGCCTGAAGCTCTAGATAGTTGAGATGTAGAGATTGATGCCTGGCAAAGACCATGTACCGTTAGGTCATTTAGATGAGCACCCCAACAGGCTGTGATGCGTCCATAGTGAGTGATGTGGGGAACAGGTTCCAGAAAAGGCCACCCTTTGAAAAGGTTGTTAATGTTGCCTGCTATCCCAAATCTTAAGAATTCGCAGTGAGTAGGGTGTACTGGCGTCCTTTAGGTCTAATGTTGCCATGAAGTCGCCCCGTTGAAGAAGAGGCATAACATTGTGTAAGGTGACCATGTGGAAGTGTTCTGATAGGATGTACTTGTTTATTGGCCTGATATCTAAGATTGGTCTTAGAGACCTGTCTTTCTGTGGATCAGGACTAGACCCCTGCACCATTGTGTTGAAGTGGAATGGGTTCTATGTCCCATCTGAGAAGAATGGCTTTACTTCCTGTTTAAGTGTCTGTTTTTCCTGTGTTAACCTGTGAGTCTGAGGTGGGTTGTTGTGTGTGGTAATGAGCTCCAGACAATAACCATGTTGGATAATGGCTAATACCCATTTGTCTGTGGTGATGGTATCCCAGACTACGTGAAAATACTGTAATCTGCCCCTGACAGGTGTTGTGTGGTCAGGGGGGAGGACAGGTTAGTCACTGTTTTGCAGTAGGTGTTGCTCTGTGAGCAGAGCCACCCTTTCCCCTACCCTTTCTAATTATTTCCTCTGAATGAGCCTCTGTAGTAACTCTTGGTGTAAGAGGTCTGGGGTTGTTTCTGTTGGGAGGTGGATGCCTCTGTGGAGGTGGACTTATATGTACTCCTGTAGCCTGGATGACAAAAGGAGCCCCTGGAAGTGGATGTTTGTAACACTCCCATTGTTTTGGCTGCAACTTTCTTCATTTTTTCTAAGGTAGAATCTACCTGGGTGCCAAAGAGGTGTTCTTTATCGAAGGGCATGTTTAGAACTGTCTGTTGGACCCACTGTTTAAAACCGGAACACCTCAACCAAGCATGGCGTCTAAAGAGAACACTAGTATTAATTCCTCTATCTGCAGCATCGAGGGCGCAGTGAATCGAATTGTTAGTAATGGCCTGCCCCTCTGTAACAATTTGTTGACCTCTCTTTCTATGTTCTTCCGGGAGGTACTGTAAAAGTTCCTCCAACTAGTCCCAGTGGGCTCTACTGTAATGGGCCAACAAGGCCTGAGAATTGGCAATGCACCAATGGTTGGCAGCCTATGCAGCAACCCTTTTCCCAGCAGCATCTATGCCCTCACTTTCCTTTTCTGTGGGGGAGGTGAGCATCCCCGGTAGTCTCACTTTTAGCACTCTTGCGTGCAGTGGTTGTGACAATGGAGTCTGGAGGTACTTGGTTCAGAATGAAAAAGGGGTCTGATGGTGCTGCTTTGTATTTTTTGTCCACCCTAGGGGTATTAACTCTGGCTCTAACAGCATCTTTGAAGATGTCATCAGCATGTCTCATCAAGCCTGGTAATGTCGTGTAGCCATTTTAGTTATAGCTCCATGCACGTTATTTTAGCACAGTAGGCCTGCAGCTGTGCATTTTAACCTAGATATATTTTATACAGCTTTGTTTATTATTTTGAGAATAGGCACATTTGTGGTGGTGCTTTATTTCTCTCTATCCAGCTGTTCTTTGCCTAGGCCAGCACTGAGTTCTTAAACAAGACATTTCTTTCACTCTGTGCTTCTCTCAAGGCTGCAGTAAGATAGGTTGCCGGTAAACGTGGTAACATTTCATCTCTGGTATTCATAAAAACACACATTCTTACGTAGGGACATTTTCTCAGAACATCAGCTGTTTTATTATAAAAACACTTCCCTGTTTCAAATACATTAGAGGGAGATTCCCGCCAGATGACCACGACTGTATGCTGATTGCTGAACGCTTCGCTACAGCTGCTTGTGCAGACTTCAGGCCTTGCTCAGGTATGGGAGATGCTGTCTTTCCAGGGGAACCTGAAGGGCAGAACTAGAGCTTAACATGCTGTGCTCTAATATAGCTTAGGTAGGAATTAGTCTATTGACTCTAGTGACAATATGGTAGCGTTATTTCTATGCTTCAATCTCCTTGTCACAATTTTAATCCTGTCATGCTTTATCGTCCTAGTTATTGTAGTACATGCGTTATTGTCTAAAATGCAGTTGCTTCATTAAAAGCCTTATTGAGACATATACTGCTTCTGCTTGTCCTCGGATATGTGGTACTAACGTAACTGAGAGAAACAGATGAGATCTGAGTGACCACGATTTCCGGGAGGAGTCAGTTGTATCATGCGTTCGGCTGCCCAATCATCCCTACTCTTGGAGATGAGGCACTGCTAGTAGGCCGGAGCAAAACCCGGATTAGGCCGACCGGTGTCACCTGTAGTGGGTTAGACTCAGTCCCCCACACCACAGGTGATTCTGCCGCTTAAATCCAGTAGTCTCATTAGAATAATGAGAGCCTACGTGACAGTAACATTGGCAGATAGTTTGTGTTCCTATGCGTAGAGGCCAATGTGTCGAATAGAAAATCCTGTTCTAGTGACTCCTTATGTAATTTGACATAATGAAAAGTTGCTGCTCTCACAACCACGCCATCTCTGGATAGGAGGTAGCGCCTTCGGGAGAGGAGGGACAAGATGGGTACAAATCTGGGTTGTTCGGTGTAGTGGGATCTGTATCATACATGTCCCATGGGTCAGGATCTGCTAATCTACAACCCCCCCACCCCAGTACACCGGTTTCAGACTGTGGTGACCCCTGAGATGAGGTATCCAGTGGGTCATGTGTTGAGTGATAATGGATGGGGAGAATGAGGTGGGGATGGAGGTGGTGGTAATGGTGGTGGAGGGGGTGTAGGAGGAGGATGACAGAGGGCTGGTAGCCTGGCCCATTGATTTCCCTTCTGGGAGGAAAGGATAGGTCCAGTGCTTCCTCAAAAGTCAATTTCCTCTCTGACGGTAGAGGAGAGGAAGGAGTAGCAATAATTCAACCAGTCCCCACTTGGAACTGTATTTCCCTCTGGTAAATGTCCAGCTTCTCCAGAATGGGCTCAACAGGGTATATGGAAGCTATAGATGCTCTTCAGTCTTTCAGCTCTGAAGGTTTTGGTACTGAGTGTTTCGGTTTCAAAGGCTGAGGTTTCATCGGCACCGAGGGAGAAGGAGTCAGCTGGCGGGTCGGGCCGAAACATGCTCTCAGTCCGAGGAGGTTGCGGTCGATGCCACTGCTTGACCTTGGTAGTAATCTTTGGCGTCGGGCCCAAAGGTGGGGTTGCCAAACCAGTTTTGCAGTTCCGACCATGGACAGAAGGCAGTAGCGGTCCAGCAATCTCTGATAGTAGGGGGTGGGGAAACAGATCTTAGTTTGCTTGAGGGGCGGAGCAGGGGCCACAGAATTCCTAGTTGGAAAGCCTTTTTCTCCTCAGTGGTTGGCTTTTCTTGTGCTTGTTCATCGCTGAAGAGGTCAGGAGTGTTGTCCGTGGCCACCTCCAGCCGTCGAGGCCTGCGGTCCCAAAGGGTTTTCTAGGATCTAAACGATTTACAATCATCACAGTCAGACTCTCTGTGGTCAGATGAAAGGCATAAATTGCACATGTGAGGAATCCACAGGTAGCTATTGTATCCACCAGAAAAAGCGTTACCGAAGGTAAGTAACTTGTTCTTCTGATGGATACAAACTACCTGCGGATTCCACACCTTATGAATCGAGTCTCAAAGCAGTACCACACTCAGAGGAGGGAGCCTGCCCGATTACACTAAGAAATTCTGTAATATAGAACGCGCAAAATGGCTGTGCCTCCTAACCTCCGAATACAAACAGTAATGTTTTGCAACAGTACGGAGGGACGCCCAAGTCGCCGCTTTACAAATGTCTACCACTGGAACACCCCTTGCCAGGGCCGAAGTGGTTGACAGCCCTGGTGGAATGGGCTCTGATACCCTCCGGGGGAACTTTCTTTGCCCACGAGTAGCAAACCTTGATACAAAGAATGACCCACCTGGAGATAGTTATTTTATGGACTGCTCTGACCTTTCGCTGTCCCACATATCCCACGAACAGCTGATCCTCCAGGCGAAAGTCTTTCGTCCTCTCAATGTAAAAACTGAGAGCCTTTCTGGGGTCCAATTGATGGAGTCTCTCTGCCTCCTTTGAGGGGTGAGGAGGAGGGTAGAAGGATGGAAGGGTAATCGTTTGCCCCATATGAAAAGGAGTGACAACTTTTGGCAGTAAAGCCGCACTGGTTTTCAGTACCACTTTATCAGGGAAAAACAAGGTAAAAGGGGGTTTCACAGAAAGAGCTTGAAGCTTACTAACCCGCCTAGCTGAGGTTATTGCAGTTCTTAAGAACTAACAACCTTAACTAACAAGAGTGCATGGGCTCGAAAGGCGAACACATCAAGTAAGTTAAAACAAGATTTAGATCCCACTGAGGCATAATGAGGCGTAGGTGGAAACACATTAAGCAACCCCTTTAGAAACCTATTTACAATAGGTGACTTAAACAGAGGGCTGATCCGGGAGGCAAAGAAAAGCTGATAGGGCAGCCAAATAACCCTTAACTGTAGCCACTGTACAGCCATTCTTTGCTAGTTTTAAAGCGAATAATAAAATGTCAGAAAGGAGGGCCTTCAAGGGATCAATCTGTCTCTCTCCACACCAAACCACAAATTTTGGTCGCCTGGCCGATAAGATAACATCCACTACATCCGGTGGGAGAGAAAAGGAACTCAGGTTGCCCTGTTCAATCTCCAGGCATGAAGGTGCAGGCTCTAGAGGTGAGGGTGTAGAACCTGCCCTTGCGACTGTGAAGGATGTCTGCCCTGTGAGGGAGACGGAGCGGTGGGCACAGTGAGAGTTGGAGAAGGTCTGTGTACCACACCCTTCTTGGCCAATCCGGAGCTATTAAGATGACTTGGGCCTGGTCTTGGCGAATCTTCCTCAGAACCCGAGGAATCAAGGGTATGGGGGGAAACGCGTAAAGCAACTGCCCGTACCAGGACATCTGAAACGCGCCCCCCAACGCTCCTTGCACCGGATACTGGAGGCTGCAGAACGTCGGGCAGTGCGCGTTCTCCCGAGTAGCAAACAGATCTACCTGAGGAGATCCCCACATCTGAAAGATGTAAAGGACCAGGTCTGGATGGAGACGCCACTCGTGATCGGCCAAGAAGTGGCGACTGAGACTGTCCGCACGTACATTCAAGACTCCGGCCAAATGATTTGCCATCAAGCAAATCTGATGGTCCTGAGCCCAGGACCAGAGCCGCACAGCCTCTCTGCAGAGAAGGTACGACCCTACCCCTCCCTGCTTGTTGATGTACCACATCGCGGTCGTGTTGTCTGCAAGACTTGAACCGACCGACCACGAAGGGAAGGGAGGAAGGCCATGAGAGCCAGACGTATTGCCTGCAATTCTCACAGATTGATGTGAAGCATCTGTTTCGTTGGAGACCAATGACCTTTGATCTCCAGCTCCCCCAGATGAGCTACCTACCCTAGAGTGGAAGCATCCGTTATAACCGTTGTCACCGGTGGTGGTAGCGAAAACGGCCTTCCTCAAGAAAGACTGCCGTCCACAGCTCACCATTGGAGATCCGCTACAGCATCCCTGGAGATCTTTACCAATTCCTCAAGATCTCCTCTGTATTGAGACAACTGCCAGCTGAGGCACCATTGAACGGCCCTCATATGCCAGCGTGCATGAGTGACCAACAGAATGCAAGAAGGAAACAGACCGAGCAGGCGTAAGACCTTCAGGACCGGAACAACCGTTCCATTTCAAAACATTGGAATCAACACCTGAATGTTCTGAATCCGCTGAGGCAGAGGATAGGCTCAATTCAATGTTGTGTCCAGTACTGCCCCTATGAACAGGAGTAGTTGAGAGGGCTCCAGATGAGATTTGGGCACGTTTACTGAAAAGCCTATATCGAACAACAACTGGGTTGTCATCTGCAGGTGATGCAGCACGAGCTCTGGAGACTTGGCTTTGATCAACCAACCGTCCAGGTAAGGGAATACCACTATTCCCTTCCTCCCGAGACTTGCTGCAACCACCGCCATCACCTTTGTGAAGACTCGAGGTGCGGAAGTAAGCCCAAACGGAAGGACCGCAAATTGGTTGTGTTGCAATCCCACCACAAACCGGAGATACTTCCTGTGCGACTTGAGTATAGGGATATGAAAGTATGCATCTTGCAAGTCGACAGACACCATCAAATCCTCTTCGCCCAATGCCAAAAGTACCTGCGCTAGAGTTAGCATTTTGAATTTCTCCTGCTTGAGGAACCAATTCAAAATCCTCAGGTCCAGGATTGGTCTCAAACGACCGTCCTTCTTGGGGATCAGGAAATACCTTGAATAACAGCCCTGACCCCTTTCCTGCTATGAAACCAACTCCACCGCACCTTTTGAAAATAGGGTCTGAACCTCCTGTTGCAACAACAGGAGATGGTCTTCTGAACAAAACGAGGGACGTGGAGGGATGGGAGGAGAAAACCCTGAAAAGGGAGAGCATATCCCTTTCTCACAATATTCAGTACCAATGAGTCAGATGTAATCGACTCCCACGCGTGAAGAAAAAGACGTAGCCTTCCCCCTACAGGAGAGGTATGGTCGATAAAGTGGGGAAAACTAGGACTGCTTCCCTTGCTGTTGTCCTCCAGAGGAAGAGGTTGACGAAGGGTGCTGCTGGGCGGCCCCTCAAGCTCCAGCCCTCCCCCACCTTCTAAAGGATCGATATGGAGGATTGGCAGGCTGCTGGACTGAAGACTGGGGCCTTCAAAAAGCTGCCCCATGACCGAACCCCCTAAACCTGCGAAAGGATCTAAAAGGGCTAGCAGAAGTGGCTTGTAACCCTAAGGACTTTGCCGTGGCCTGGCTGTCCTTAAAACGTTCCAGGGCAGAATCTGCTTCCTCGCCAAACAGCCTTTCTCCATCAAAGGGCAAGTCTTATAATGTGTTCTGCACATCAGTTGAGAAACCCGAAAACCTTAGCCAAGCGTGCTGTCTGGTAGCAATAGATGTTCCCATTGCCCTGGCCACCGAGTCTGTGGAGTCCAAACCAGACTGAATAATCTGCTTTGCAGTCGCCTGTGCATCAGAAAGGAGCACCCCAAATGTTCTTTGAACCTCCTGAGGCAGATCTACAACCATAGCCTTTGCCGAATCCATGAGGGCGTGGACAAACCTGCCCAACACACAGGTAGCATTCGCAGCCTTAAGAGCCAGGCTGCAAGATGAAAAGGTCTTTTTCGCAGATTGCTCCATCCGCTTGGATTCCCTGTCAGATGGGTTCACAGGGAAAGACCCAGGAGCAGACCTCGTGGAGCAAGAGGCCTGAACTACCAGACTCTCCGGGGTTGGATGGCATGACAAAAACCCTGGATACAGGCGCTCCTCTATGCCTCCTAGCCACAGCTCTATTAACCGCTGGAGACGAAACCGGCTTTCTCCAAAGGTGTAAGATGGGTTCTGTTAACGCCTCATTGAAAGGCAGCACAGTGTCAGCAGGAGTTGTAGAGGGATGCAACACTTCAGTTAACAAGTTGGTCTTTATCTCCGCTGCAGCCAAAGGCAGTTCCAAAAAGTCTGTAGCCTTTTTAATCACAGAGTGAAAAGTTGCCGCCTCTTCTGTGAACTCCCCTGGCGAAGATAAGTCCCATTCCGGGGAAGTATTCAGCCCACTGGCCGACTCCAAGCCCTCATACTCTCCCAAGGGCTCGACAAGTTCACCTTCCTCCAGTTGTCTCCGATATTCCTCCTCTACCAAGAGACGCAAGGATATCCTGAGAGATCTCAAACGCAACTCCAACCTTGGCGTCGAGATTGAATTAGCTGATGCCGTAGACACCACCTTCAATTTCCGACAAGGCACTGGAGAGGAAGGATGACTCCGAGACCCATCACTCGGACCAGACGTTGGCACGGACTCCAACGGCGCCTCCACGGGAGCCGGCTGGCAGGGAGATGTCCTCGGCGCCGGCCGGCGCGGCGATGGTAAGGGGCCAGTTGGCGACACCATAGACAAAGCATCCCGAGGTGAAATCATCGGCGTTGGCCCGGTACCTTCAGCCGGGCAAAACGGGGGGACCAGCCAGTGCACCACCACCAGGGGCCATTGTCTGAAAGACCGCATATATGGCATTTAAAAATGCCGCCGGATCCGCTCCTGGCGCCGGGAAGGCAGGATACCTCTGATCTTGCTCCTGTTGCTTTCCATCTGACTCCTGCGAAGCCGGAGAGAATTGAGGACTATGAGGAGCCACCTCATAGACGGACGGCGCCGGAGAAGCCTCCGGACTCTGAGGCTCCGGAGTCACCGTCGGTCTCACTTCCCACTTATCATGGTGCCGACGAGATGGGGACCTTGACCTCGACAACTCCAAGCCGAACAGTGCTGAGAGTCGTGATGGCGCCGCTTCTTATGCTTCTTCAAAGAAGCGTGGGAAGATGATCTCTTATGGCCTCTATGACTCTTTTTAGCTTTTGCCAAAAAGAGCTTGGCCTCCCTCTCCTTCAATGCCTTAAGGTTCATGCTCTGGCACGACGCACACTCCTCGACGTCATGCTCAGAGCTAAGGCACCAAAGGCAATCTTCATGTGGGTCTGTGACCGACATCGGCACTCTCTGCATGGCTTAAACCCAGATTTCCTCGGGGGAGACATTGTAACCACAAGAGCTACAGTAGATGCACCAACCGAAGCTAGCCAGGAAAAAAACATTAGCGTCGAAGGCACGGAAAAAAGGAAACTGACGTCAGCACACCGGCGAGGACCTCTAATTGGCACGGTGACCTCAGATGGAGTCACGTGGAGCTGTGCAATTGTGATGTCCTCGTCGACATGGAGAGCTGGGAAGAAGACTTTCCGTCGGATGCTGGTGCAAGGACGAATTCATAAGGTGAGGAATCCACAGGTAGTTTGTATCCATCAGAAAGACTTCTTTGAAGAAACACACTTGCATAACTCTGACCCAACACTAGATTGCAGGGGCATGCTGAGCATGTGTTTCTACACGCACATTTGCCATCAAACAGCACCTTTTTTCACCCTTCATAGGGCACATTGGACGCCCGGGAAGTTGGCAAAATTCTCCCAAGAAAATCCATATGCAAGAGATGTTACAAACCGAGAATGAATGATGAGCATATGTTTTCATGGGGTCTGGATTTGATACATTATTGGAGTGAAGTAATCAAACTAGTGTTGGTAACCTTTGGGGGCGAGGTCAAGGTAAGCCAATCATTAACCATCTCTATTTGGGACCCTAATTTGGAATCTCTTGTTGATATCTCGCAAAATAAGCTAGTATTATTTATTAGCCAAAAGAGAGATCTGCAAAAAATTGGGGTTACCAGACCCCTCCTCTCTGGCAAATGAATAGGCTAAGCTCAGTAAAATACATTAGTTACTTGTATGAAGAATGAAACCCAAGTAGTGTGAATTAAGTTTGGCAATGTCAGGTAAAATGGCAAAATGGAACAACAGTCCAATGATTACACCATCAGTATACAATAAAATTGAGTAAGCAAGCAAGTTTCTACGCTCTACTGAAACGGACGGTGATATGAGGATGAAAAAGACATTTGGAGTCATGTGGTTTTCACATATTGTCGAACAGCTCTTACACATTTTAGGATACACTATGGCTGAGAGCTATGATACATTGTACTGCTTTTACATGGTGTAGCTTGTAAAACTATTACAATTGCATGTTCCTTATTTGACATGTAAATGTCCATGCTTCATTGTTCAGGTAACCTCACAACAACTCTTCTCAGCAGACCAATATTGGTGGTCCTCCAAAAAACGGACAGAAGATGATAACTGGGACTTTGAAGAAAAAAAAAACTCACAACAAGGCTCTTCTTAGCAGACCAATATTCACAACAGTTTAAATTGGCCACGTTTCTTCAACACCATTCCAATATCTGCCCTCCCAATAGGTGCCCCATTACTCCTATCAAACAACAGTGGAAACATACACAACAGTTTGTGTATTCTCTTCGAACCGCTGAATACTTCCGGTTGCTATTTTAGTTATGTCCTTTTGTCCTTTGCTTCAGGATATATCAAATTATAGCCATATGCCAATCGATAAGGAACACAATGCCCAAATAAGGGGACTTTACCATAACTAGATGGCTTAAAAGAATGATCTCCTAGTACATAGCTGCCAAGGCTTCAGATTGCTATCTGTGACATTTTCAAAATTTCAGTGACATTTCAACTATGAGGGACACATTTTCTAGTGAGCAAAATTAAGCAATAAAGATGCAGGAAACATATAAATATCTGAAATTACACCCATTTGAGCAACAAGAAACTCTAAGAACTGAACTGCAGCAAAGCACCAGAAATGGAAGGGCACTAGCTTAGTGCCCCTTTAACCTAGTTGTACTGTTAATGTCTGTATTATTTCAAAGAGACTCTCTGGCACTGAGCAGTATAAAATCATCAATACCAGTGTGGTCGACCAACCCGGCACACAACCCGCTATAACCTGAGAGTTGTACCGGTCATGGCTCTAGACTAAAAAGTAATTTAATTGAAATTAAATTAATACACATGGCACAGAAGTGTTTACTTTAATTAGGTTTTTAACTGACTCTCACTTTCTCTCAGGCACTTATTTAGTTCATGATCACTGATGACTGGTGGCAGATGCTCAGCCTGACTGCCGACACCGCAGGGGTCGGGTCCCGCTCGTGGGATGATATACTGCAGCCATGGTGGGTCCGGGTGCTGTGCTACTGGCGAGAAGCTGAGCTGCTAGATTTCTGCACTGTGATTTGACAACCCAGACTGGCCTGTTTCCTCAGTGACTCAAGTCAGCTGCGCTGATGGTGCCTGGAGATCGAGTTACACGGTAGCCGTGCCCATCCATGCCATTAAATTACCGCTGGCCACCGTGAGCAGCTCTCAGCCTTGCCCTGCAGTGCAGCTCAGCTCTGAGCAGGACACCTGCTGGCAAGAGTCAGCCGGGGTGGCATGGGTCGCAGGAATCGATCCATTCCTCATCCCTGCTGCTGTGCGAGGCCCGGTGAGGTCGAAGGAGCTGCACAAATCTGAGTTGTCCAAAGTGCAAAACTTTATGAAATGCCAGCAGGACGGGACCAGTGACTCACCCCCCACCTTAGCCTATTAAACTGTATCTCTTTCACTCATTCACTACAGTCTCTTCTAAGTAGTAAAGCCAATGGGCACAGACTTCTTTTATGTCAGACAATAATGTGTCTGGCCATTGGGGGGGGGGGTATCTGTTATTAACTATAGATACAACTGTAGCAGAGTACGAGGTGCGAGCAGATCTTGAGCCAGCCTCCTTAGACTGCCGAGAGCAGTAGACCCACCTTGCTACCAGGCTGCAGTTCATTGATGCATTACAGCAGCGTTCCGCTTCACAGCTGAGGAGGCGCTATAATGCTTAATTTTGCATTTCAGTACAGTGATGCGGACCATCACACCGAAACACGTCAGACTAATTGATACCTGATGAGTGGTACTTGGTAGGACTGCAGTCACTAATAAGCAATCTCATCCAAATTGTGCTAACTGTATATGAACCCTTTAGGAAAAAGGCCCTAGACTAACGTTCTGTTCTACAAAATATACACAGTATGGAAATTTAAAAAACTCAAGAAAATGCCCAAATGTTACCTTGGGGGATTAAAAGGAACAAAATCAAACCATGCCTGGAAGGGACCTGCCTACTTAACAGTCCAAGGGCATTGTTCATCAAAGTTACCTATCTCATGCACGAAGAGGGAAGAGGTAGTGTCACTTGAAGTTTTTACATCATTAAACTTTGTTAAACGACTAACTGATGCTCTAAGTACAGAAATCCATCTTTGTTACACAGTTAGGAATATTTCTTTTTATTTCAACAACAACGATGCTAGCTTTACACACTTAGGACAGACAGAGCAGCATAAACCACCATTTGCAACAGATTGCCTTAAAGATGAAGTCCCGCCTTTAGGACTATCCTTTAAATAAGGCCTGGTCAGAAAGGTATGGATGAATAGCTCCCTTGAAAGAATGATTCCCATGCAGAGCAGCCTTGAGCATCATCCATTTTACTCATCTAGTGAACATAAAAGACGGTGATGAGGCTTTTGGAAAGAATTGAGCATTTATGCTAGAGAGATTACAAAAACTGCCTTGCCATTCCATGCACCCATGCTTTAAGAGCACATTACAATTCTAACCAAGGGAGTAATACAGCCCTCTGCAGTGCAGGGGGCTCCATTCAGCCCAAGGCCAATGCTTACCTGTGAGATATGGGAGACGCAGATGCCCCTCACCACATTCTGCAGGAGGGCCCCATTAGTTTGTGTAGCACCACTGATTCCAACCTCACCTCTTGCTCAAGGATACCAGGCCTATACAAGAGCTGGCACCAAAGATCCCACATTATCTACCTTATAGCTTACAAAAACACACACTTTAAAAAAAAGAGAACCAATAAATGACTCCCACATGATGGGTCTTTTCAACCAAACCTGTAATAAATATACAAAGTGCATGAAAACACGAAGTCAGGGTGCCTGTTTTTTTACCCAATGCATTAAAAAAATATATGTTTTACACGTAGTGACTAAGCAAACACTGGTAGCAATGTCAAAGTGGGACATTTATAAAAATATTCATACAAACCCACTTTACAGAGGTACAAAATGACTGCACCACCTACATAACAAGAGGATGAAAGGGACAATGTGAGGTAGAGAGGAAAGTAGACAGGAGAGGGGCCCTACCAGTGAACGAGTGGTCAAACACCATTAAATTCGATGGAAACAGAATCATAAGACATCTTAAAGGAAGAGGATGACCTGTGCCAAGTTATGACCAATCAGTCCATTAATAATGACCAAACTGCAAGCAAACAAAAAGGTATGCATGCTTAAAGTCCAATTCCAATAAAACAGACTATGGTTTAGTTAATAAAAACCATAACGATTATTAAAAGCATAAAAGGCTAAAATACAAATTGAATCGAATTCGAACTAGTTAAGATAAAAGTCAGACCTACCACCGCTACTTAAGGGGTGGTCTAACTTAATCACCCAAGTCCCACGCAGGATGTGAGTGCAGCACGGATTACTGCACAAGGATGTGGCCAATGGGTGTACTGTACTGTGTGTGGTGATCTACCCCGGAGTCAAACAGATTAATTAGGTCTTAAAGTCAAGTTAGTTCTTAGAGAAATAGTCTGTTATAAGTTTTTGGCTGTAATTGATGGAGTTAGAGATCTTTATGTGGGGTCACAAGAGGACCCTGAGTTCCTTCATATATTTGGCGCATCTAGCCAATGATGTTGTGGCAATCTAAGAGAAGCAGAGCGAGGAGGCCCCCCATTGCTAAAAAAAAAAAAAAAAGAAATAGGTTTCAGTAGGGTCCTCCTTCTGGCATCCAGAGCAGGGCAGTAACACAGGAAGTGCAGCCATGGTTCATATTTGAAATTGCACAGCCTACAAACCACTCTGTGTCCTGCACTGGCCCAAGCGGGGTTGAAATCTATTAAGGGTAGCCAGAGGAGTCTTATGCGCAGGATGTCACTACCACCTTTCTGTTGATTGAGTCAGCAAGGTAGGGTCGACGTCTCCCTACCAGATATGAAGAATTTAAAGGGAGTAGGATGTTCAAGGAGTATAAAGAAGTGTCTTGCTGAAAAGAAATTTGACGCAGCTGCCGATTGATCACCTTTTTCCAGGTCACAAAAGGGATGGAATTCATTGTAAGAGCCAAGTTTACAATTTGGAACGTTCTCATGGCCTCCTGGAGATGCTCGGACCATGCCCGGTCACCATCAGAACCCAGAGACAGTACTTAAAAAAAATCAGCTTTGCAGGCTAGCCCTTTGATGAATCAGGCCGAATTCTAAACAAATTTGTCATCTTTGTGAATACCTGGGTAGGGGAAACATATACACTTCAATGGCCTGAGGACAGAGCAAGTTACAAGGTGGATGAGAAGAAAGAAGCAACATCTAATCTATTTGCCTTGGTGCAAGCGGATAAATGCAAAATTATTAAGCCTCAGTTTGGATAAGACTAAAGTTTTGATGTTCGGAGACCCTTTCTATGGGCCCACTGCTTTAAGGTGATCTCAGACCATGACCACCTGCCCTCTCTCTACCTCTGATGCCTTCAATCTCAGCATCATTTCTGACCCATAACCATCCTTTGAGATTCATATTCAAATACTCAGCTCTACCCGTTTTCTCATGATGAAAGTCCTATGAAAAATCTTGCCACTCATCCCCTAATCCCCCAGGCAACTTCTGGTCCAATCTCTGAACATAAGGATATTGGATTTTTGCATGGCCTTATCTGTAGGTTTTACTTCTTATCTGCTTCACAGACTGCAGCATGTTCGAAACACTGCTATCAGACTTGTACCATTTGAAATCATGCCAGTATTTCTAAACAGTTCAAAAGTCTTCAGTGGTTTCCGGTCCACAAGAGATTTGTCTTTAAGGTGTCTTGTTTCTGTCACAAGGCTATTCATATGACCACTCCTAACAATTATAGGTCTCAGATGATTTCCAGATACTTGCCATCCACGCTGCTCTGCTCCTCAGCCTCTGCTCCTCAGCCTCTTGCTAGTTCTCATTACCAAGGTTTTGTGATCATGACTCAGAGGGTGCTTGTTTTCTGTGATCAATGCTTAGGCTTAGAAGAGCCTCCCTCGCTTCATCCATTATGAATCTAATCTTCTCAGATTTCGCAAACATAAAAAATACTAACCCTTTTAAGTAGCATCCTATTTTTTTTGTTAATTTGCAGTTTATAGCGCCAGGGCATTTAGGAGTATTTGTGTGCCCTATGAAATTAGAAATCATTCCAACATTTGGACAAAACTAAGATAATTCATTTTCACAGCACAACATTTTAAAAAATGGTGCACAAATTGACCAACTACATTTGACTAATTATTAATGAATTTCCCAAGCTCATTTGTCTTTTTCTCAATGTCTGGGCTTTCCTTAAGAATGGGGACAATGGGAGTATACTCTAATCATTTTATGTCAAGGAAAAAAGCAAGTCACTTCAACAAATCGAACCCGCTCTTCTGAAAAAATGAGGCTAGCCTCTATATAATAAAAGAGTATGAAAAAGTACATTATTGATTCTCAGGCAATCACACCTAAATGTAGAAGATATACTTTTAGTAGAGACACAGCTTAAGTAAGTACACAGCTTCACTCTGTGCTAAATCCAATCCACCAATCTAAACATGACAGTCTTCTCATCTCATGAAGGTACATGTGCAACTGAATACTTTGGAAAACCTCTAGGGAAGTGCAAGTGCCCTGACTTGGAAGTAGAAGGGAAATGACAGTGTGGGTGAGGCCAGACACGCAGGAGACGTGATCAAGCTGTAGTTGCTGTGGGGCTGATCGGCTCAGCCTGGCTGAGGCATCGACCCTTTGGCCTCCGTAATCCAGCGATCCTGTACCTTGGTGCTTTGCGGAGCCAGCGCCAAGTACTCTCTGTGCCCCTGAATCTGGCGGCTCCACAAAGCCATATGGGGGGGATAGGCCTGAATCAGCCCAAAGCTCAAGGAGGCACGCAACGCAGTGGTAACTGCATAGGCACTAGTACCACCGGCTGTCAGCAGAGGTGGCCGATGTGGCTTGGTCACTGGGGAGGGGAAGGGGGTGAATAGACCCCCTCCATTACCTCTTTCACTGCCCTTCACAATCCTTTATTTGTCCTTCATTGTCTTTTATCGCCCGGTCAACACTCTTCGTCACCATTGATGTTGGCCCTCATATCATATAGGCTTGACACTACTTCCAACGCTTGCCTCACCTGATTGCTCCAATTTGCCCCAGCTGACCCTTGATCTAATTCAAACCAATGTGCCTTGGCTGCACTCTGAGTACTGCCTGAAAAAAGCATTGGTAAAGCAGGGGGGCCACTGGAGATCAACACAGCTTCAGAGATTGGAGGCCAGCGAGCTGCAGGAAGAGGTGAGAGGAGCGCAAGAAGTGCCTGTGCTTTGTGGGTAGAAATCACACCAAGATGACTACTGTGCCTCAACGATTACAAGGTCCAAAAGTGCCATCTACTTTAGCAATAGCCTCTCGGACACTCTTGCAGTAGCTGGGAGACTCCCTGCCCCAGAATCCAGCAGTTCAGGAGGCGCCTGTGCACGAGCAGGGAAAGGGGCCTCAATAGCGCTAGAAAAGTGATGATGATTCCCTATAGTGCAGGGTGCTCTTGCAGAACCTGAGGGACTCCCTGTCACAGAATCCAGCGTGCCAGGAGGCTCTTGTGCACCATAAAAGGAGCTAGAGAAGCAGCGTTGATGATTCCCTGCAGCGCCCATCATCAACCGGCAAAGCAAAGGCTGGACTGGGCTGACCCTCCACATTATACCTTTTGCCGGCTTCATGCCCATACATAGTCCTCCTGGCCAACGTTTCTGCGAAACTCTTGGCGTCCCTGGGCGTCAAAAAGATCCCTGCATTGCAGTGAGGAACCAAAATTGCGTGCCAAAAAACGACGCAACGTCTGTGCTGCATCAGAAAATCCGATGCACACTTTATTTTTCCACGCATCTCCTCCTCTGCGGTCTCCGTGTGTGTTATTTTTCTACGCAAACCAGGTACTTTGTGCAACCAACAGACAACTATTGATTTTTAAGACTCTTTTTAAACTGGCAAAAATGATATTTCAACTTGTGCTTATTGAATCTTTGTCGGTGTGACCTTATTTTATTCAGATAAATATAATCTATTTTTATAATCCTGTGTGGTGTATTTCTGTGGTGTTTTCACTATCTTACTGTATGAGTTATTGCATAAATACTTTACACATTGCCTTCTAAGTTAAGCCTGACTGCTCAGTGCCAAGCTACCAGAGGGTGGGCACAGGATAATTTGGATTGTGTGAGATTTACCCTGACTAGGATTGTGGTCCCTACTTGGACAAGGGTGTATACCTCTGCCAGCTAGAGACCCCATTACTAACACAAGTCATGCATGGATAAAGTGTACCCTATATGTGCGCTAGATTTATTATAAATAGAGCAAACGTTTAGTGTATTTAAACAAATAAAAGAGGATTTTTTTTTTACAGCAGAAATGCTGAACTCACATATTTGAAGGTGCACTCATATGTGGCAATGAAGAAAAATGTGACTGTAAAATACAATATTTGCCTAGGATCACACAGTTTGAGACCTGTTTCCAGGTCAAATACATTACAGTTAGGTCGAGTAGATTATTCAAGCTACTAGACCTGCAGGTCTAGTAACATTTTTATGATTTTGAGAGGCCTGTTTTGGCAGCCGTCCCACTGTCACTGAGAAACCTGGTAGTCATGAGACTGCCAGGTTCGTAATCAGGCCCATAATATTATCACCTCACCCCACTGCTAAACAAATTCATTTGTCTCAGAATTCAGTGCATGGGTAACTTCAGGCCTTGATACCATAGCTTCTTAGCACATACCCTTGCAAACATCCTTCTGCACCATTTTATAAGTATCAATCAAAGAAGACTGCAAGCTCCTGCAAACGTTTTGAACAAATCTGGAGAAAAAAGTATAAATACATAGAAAACAAAATCATTCAAAAAAATCACTTTGTCGCAAAAATCTTATTATTTCTGCCTGTAGCTCCTAAAGAGTTTCTGAAATCAACCAAGCCAAACATTCTTCACAAAAAATCTTTACCATTGTGAAGCCGCTTATTAATCCTTTATCAGGCATTAGTTCAATTGAGCCATTACAAAATCTTTGCAATGAAATAATGTATACACTGAAGAAATGTCTAAAATCAATAATGACTGTCACAACCCCATACCAGGCACTACACTCTGCACCCCGTTCTCTTTCTAGGCCCTAAAAAGAGCAGTCCTAGCAGGATTTGATCTTCTAAGCCAAGATTATGTTTATTCTCCTGTAGATACCACCACTTTAGGCTCCTTCCCTGATCCGTTTCCATCTTCTATTCTTAAACTCATTACCGAGCAGGCTCTTCCAATCTTAACAATAATGTTAAATCTCCTCTTTGCACAAGCATTTGCACCTGCTTCCTGGAAAACTGCCCCGGTTTTCCCACTCCTGAAGAATCCTTTGCAAGTTCTACTGTACTCTAATTTCCAGATGATTTCTTTCCTTCCTTACCCTTCAAACATTTGAAAAAGCAGTTAAACTTCAATTATCCTAGTTTTTGAAAAAGATCATCATCCTAAATTTGCACCAATTGGGTTCATGTTCTATGCAAAGTTCGGAAATAGTGCTCCTCAAAATCACTGATGAGACTTATTCTGGACAAGGGTGGATCTGCCTTTCTGGTTCTATTAACTCCCTCTGCAGCATTTGTCTCACACCCTATCCTTATTTAGAGACTTCAGCACACTGACATGTAATCAGGCATTAAAATATGGCTTGTCTTTTCTGATAGGCTGTTCCTCAGAAATCTATCTCACTCTGAAATGTGGGGTCCCTCAATGGTCATCTATTAGCCCCACCTTTTTTAGCATTCATCTTCATCCCTTGGCTTCGCGTATTAGGAGTTTTGGTTGTGAAGTTAATTCTTCTGTAAAAAAACATTCAAATTCTTTCCATCTACTTCAACGTTCTTGACACCCAAAACACATTTAAAGCCTGCATGGAAGCAGCTGCTGATTGTAAGAGAGCCAATTTCTTAAAGCTAGATGGCAAACAGACAGAGGTTCTCTTCTTCAGCCAAGACCCCTTAGCCTGGTCATCAGCCTAGTAGCTTGCAGGTTTTGGCCTCTGCTCTACAGTGGTTAATTCAAGTAGGAATCTGGATGTACTCCAGGATAACAAATATTTATTCTCCAAACATGTCAAATCTATGGCAGCAACATGGCTTCATTTTCTGTGCATGTTGTGCAAGATACTTCTCCGCTCCTCACTGTATCTTGAAAATTTGTGGTACAGGCTCTTATTTCCCCCATTGACTACACCAATTCCCTGTACTTGCACACCCCCAAATACATCATCCACAATCTTCAAATAATCCAAAATGCTGCAAAAAGTTTCTTGCTTAACATTCCCTCTTGTATCGCAATCAAGATACATTTAAAAGACCAACACTATCTCCCCAATCAAAAGCATATGAATTCAAATCCCTGTGCTTCACCTACAAAGGCAGTGAACAATTTTAGCTCCCTGTTCCTACAAAATAACTTTACTGTGGATTGTCCATCTCACTCACTTAGGACATCTGCTAACAAAAAACCCGTACACCCCAAGATCGGGAAAAGCAGATTGAAAAGACATACATTCTCTTTTCTTGCAATTAAGCACTGGAACACTCTTCCCTTACAATTGAGATTGCCCCCCACACTTGATCTTTTCCGGAAAAGGTTGAAAACATGGCTATTGTACATTTTTCTTTTGACCAAGCCATATTATTAGCAGCAGGAAACCATTGGTATCAGTGCGCTTTACAAATATGACTCAATCAAAGGTAAACGCTTTACTGTTAATGCGCTGCAGTGAAAAAACAACACAGATAGTACCCAATAAAATGTCTATAAAGAGGAAGATCAAACATAAAGTGTTGATACACACTCCCTTTCCTTGTTACGTTCCGATGTTCATTTTCTAGTGATAACATGAGCTCAGGCAGACAACCAAAACTGTCTCCAGCCGCATCTAAGTAGGGTAGGATCTTCTATGTACGGGACAATAAGACCAACCTCTGCTCGTGAAAATTCCCTTAGAGCAGCCTGGTCGACTCGTGTAAGTGTTAAATACATTAAAACAAATTCGTAAATTATTCCAAAGCCTTACAATATGGTTTTACAGAAACTGCTAACAAAAGTAAGAAAACAAGTCAAAATGTAACAATACATTATTCGAGATACAACATTAATTCTTATCAAGTACAACAAAAGAGCATTCTTACCTGCAATCTTTCATGTTCATTTATAAGCCGGTCATATTCTCTTGTAAGCCCTTCAAACTGCTTCTTTAACACAGCTGTTTCGGTTTGTGAACTAAGAAGAGCTACAATGAAAGTAATCGGTCAATTATTAACCGGATCAAATATGAAACTGACAGGATTAACACTTAACTGAGACTGTAAATGTTTATTCCATTCACAAAGAGAAAAAGATTACATTTTAAAGAAAGCAGTATTATACAGCTCATTTTGTTGAACAACCTTAAAGTCAGGCTCATAAATGTTAATTATGTTCATGTACGCAAACCAGAACACAGGGTGTCTATTTTGTTTAAAATTACTATTGCTTGTCAAATGGGCACTCTCATCTTAAGCACTGAACATCATCTTTATTACTGGAAATTAAATTACACCCAGCTACAAAGGCACGCAATATATAAAATATTGAAAACCAGGGTACACTTTTAATAGTCTGCTTTAAAGTTGACATTTTATCATAGATCGTAATATAAATTCACTACTAAAAGGACCAATCAGGTCATTAAAAAAAAAAGGAAAGGAGGAATATAGTCAGGAACAGAACACAACAATAAAATCGTAATTCTTGCACTGGTAAAGCAGAGTCAAAAATCTTCTCTTCACTTTTTTCTGAGATTCATTTGACCACAGGAGTGAAACATCTCAAACAAAGCCCCCACAAAACCGCCTCTTTATGCAGGGTGAGTGTGAGAGCATACCAACACCGATGGCCAGGTCTCTTTTATCATAAGAATAACATCTAGAAATTCTAATTAGCTATCAGGTATGTATGAACAGAGTTTGACTTTAACCTCAAGAAATGACAACGCAGTTTGTATAGGTAGCTAAACAGAGCTCACCACTTCAACACAAAAATAAAAGAATGGTCTCTGGCTTGAATCTGATTTGCATTTATTAGGAGTATCCTAGGCCGGGCAACATACGGGGGCTAGGGGGGATGGGGTTGGTGGGGAATCACCGTAACCACCATCCTCTGACACCCCGAGCCTTTCTCACCCAAGAAAAATCAGACTTTCCTTTTGAAAATGGGATTACATTAGAGCCCGGGCGATATCAAAGGAGTCCCTTGTATGCACAGGCAAAGCTGTTAATGGCAGCACCTCCGGCTATTCTATTGCAGTACAAATGTTCTGTTTGTATTTGTTGTGTGTACATTTATCTTATATGGGCATCCAGATAGTCTGATATGGCTGGCTATGGCCCTTCAGGACAATGCTGAAGTACAGTTACACTCTCTGAAAACAGCAACTTGTGTGAGATGTTCCTCTAATCCCTCTCAGCCCCGATGACAAAGGAGATTTTCTTAGACTCAAAACTGCAAACCAGCCACCTACCCACGGTGCAGACCATCAAGGCGGACACCTCTTCTCTGGTGTTTCTTTGCTATCCTGGCAAGTGAATTCATTCAGGAACTGCACTGCTTACATAAAAGGTCACTTCTGTAGATCAAGCAAGGAGTTTGGGGCCAGTTAAGTACATCAGTAGGTGGTCAATTCTTTGGCAAACATCTGTTTCCTCGCGTCGCTGCTCCATGCTTGTCCCAGCTCTAAAGTCTACCACTGAATCAGAGATCACTGTCGGGATTCTGCTGTCCTGCCACCGGACTGCATTAACTGCCAGGGGAATTTGCGGGAATAGGACTACACACATTGCACACTGGACTGGAAACTAAAGCACATCTTGGTATCCATTTGAATAATTTACAGCCAGTTTATTAATTTTCTGTTGCTCTGTGATTAAGTCAGCTTCTCGCTGGAGTGTGTATTTGTGAAGGGCAAGAGGCTACCTATGATGACTGTCTATATCAAGTAATTATTCTATTAATTGCCTACACTACAAGATCCTGCTTTGTGCACCAGTCTCTGCGCTGTCAGCTCCTCCTTGAAAACCCTTTGCCTAATTTTATAATGCCTTACTTTGCCTTCAAGCCAAGAGAGAGAGAGAGAGAGAGCGAGCGATACATATATATATAGGGTTGGGAGATTTGTCTGTAGAAAAGGGGCGTAGCCTATGTAATTAAGGGTGTGACGAAGACTAACTCAATTTCTGTGATTTCCATAGTGCACCGCCCAACCTGTATTTTGGTGCCTCTTCAGTTATGTAACACAGCAACTGGTGTACACTTAAAACCAGTCACAACCGTTGACGTGTCAAAGATTTAGTAGTAAATAATTATTATGAAAAATGGTTCAATTAAGAGACGGTGAATTACTGATGCCAGCAGAAGGGGTCTTCAGAGTGTCTCAATCACTCCTATTATGTTGACTCTATGTTAGGTATGACACCCTTCAGCACCTTGTTCTCTCTCCTGAATGTGCTTCCTGGTATCTCCTTCACATCACCACTCCCGAACACGCAGCACGCCCCGTGCTGTAAGAACTGCACTTTCTTTTACTTTCACCTTGTCAATATTACGATAGCCGTGTAGTTCCTTCTCACACATTTGTACGTAATCAAAATGGCAAGTGCATTGTGCTGAGTACTCAGCAGAGGCCAAGGATTGGATGACTATCTATTCAGAACACCTTTCTGAGCCACTGACAGCACTGTGAAAACCTCACTTTGCCTTCAGCCTCAACACCCGAGCCTTCACCTGGAGGCACTGGGTTCAAAGCGTGTGCTATACAAAAGAAACGGGCTACATGAAAAGATACAGAAACACAACATCCTGGAAATATCTAAGAGTCCTAGGGAATGCAAGATTAAGGTTAAGTAAAGCATGTGAGACAAACCGGATATGGATTACCTTAACGTTTTTCGCATTCATTAGTCAGAATTGTTTTTTGACTGTAAAGTTCAGGCTATGAATATAAGGCCGGTAGGGACCTGTTTCAATGTCCTTTTTTAATGACTACCGGGTCTGAGACTCAGGCCCACTTAATGTCCTGCTCTAAGCTCTCTTTCCTCTTAGCTTCAACTATATGTATTTGCTAAATCTGTTGAAACCTTACAGCTTGACAGTCTGTGGTTTCTTTTCCCTGTTCTATTATCTGTGCCCCATGTGTGTGGCTTTGATAGTCACCCCTCCCCTTTCTGAGTTTATTGGTTTGTTCTCTTGCCCTTTGGTAACCTATTTTTTTAAGAGAGGTAAGAAAGAAAGTGGAAGAGCTTGCCACGCTTCTCCCACCCTCCTTTACACGACCTCCTCAAGCCTGAGACACAAACTCGAACGCTAGTGGGAGGGTTCAAAAGGTGAACTGATTAGGATGCTCGGAGTTGTTTCCTCCCTCTCCGGGTGCTCATACTTCTTGCAGGCATAATAGAGGGTGTTAAAGGAGATGGGACAGAGCTGACCGCCCTCTCTCCCACTATCACTTTGACTCAAGCAAGACATCAAAAGGAAAGGGAGGCCCCTCGCTCTATTTTCATGGTAGTACCCAAAAGAAAAAAACCTGTCAAGTTCAGCCACATGTGTACATGCCATCAATATCAGTACAACACGGAGGAATAGAAAAATAGCAAACATCTAAATGGGATCCGGGACAAGGTGCAAATTAGGAACTTGCAAGTGTATGCACATGGAGAACTGCTAAAAGTTTCCTGATGTTCAACTTTGTGTCCACCAACAAATTGCAGAGATGCTGACCCATTAAGCCATTTTGTGATGAAGGCAAAAAAGCAAATCTTAGATAGGCCACCGAATGCAACTTAAAAACAGACTACTTGATATAGATGTGAAGAAATAATCAACAGTAAATGTTAAGTGCATGTTTCTCAGAGGCAAACTTCATGCTGTTGGCTATTTTGTTTATTTTTTTCGCCTTCAAGGAAGTATTGCCATAGGAATGCATGAAGCATTATTTATTTTACATATGAAGCGTACAATCAACCATCACACTGTCACATTCAATTCTTTAGCATAGACACGCATACTTCATAGGCACTAGGGCACACTTTAATTTGATCAACAGCTTTTGTGCTTGAAAAGCATTGAAAAAGCATCTGTAAATGTATGTTTCCATGTGCTGCCACTTTATAGTCGATGTGTTTTCTTTACCATTACTTAACTCGATCCAGAACGTCTGAGGCGCCCTACATCCGCACAGGGCAACAATGACTTTAATTCATTTGCAAAATGTAATTTTAGTTTAAGTACTAAGGATCTGGTTAACGCTGCAGCGAGCAGGGTGCTGCAGTCACATGGGTAGATCATCTGGCTGGGCATGCGAAGAGGCCCTGTGTAAACGGATCCAGAAGTACCAATGCTGTTTGTGGACACCCTGCGGGCAGGCTCCAACAGTGTAAACCATCAACAGGGTTATCTGCCATCGGGAGCACACGATATCGCGCGATCAGCACCAAAAACAGCTGACTGCGGTGTTGCAATGTTTTGAATAAAATCCGGCCTCGTGGAGACAATGCCTTTGGCGTCACCGGCTGCAAGTTGGGGGACTGCAAAATATGTTTCTTTTTGATTACTTTAAAGCAGAAACTGAAAATACCCTAAATAGTTAATCACTTACATCAGACAAGCCTGCAAAATGTACAGATGATCAGTGGGTGATAGGGTTTTAAAACACAGCACCAACCAAAGGAGCAGGAACCTAGGGTGAGCGAGAAACATGAAGCTGGCCCAAACCACCCAGTCCAAGTGGTTTCAGAGCCACGACACCCAGTGCAACGGTTGTGCAGTACACATTTACAGGCAGAAGAAGGTGCAAAGATCAGTACAAGGAGCCCAATGTGACTTGTTGGTACCCAAACAGCCCGGCATTGAGCACGCATGAGAAAGGAGCATGTGAACTGGGTCGGCCGGCAAGGGGTAACGCAAATGCTATAGACACACAATGGAAAGCAGGGCCGGGCAAGACCCAAAAGGCATAATACTTCTACAACTAAACTCCCATATTCACGTAGGAGACTGTTATTTTCTGTTGCCTAAAATATCTTGCACTTCAATGTCAGTCAATTGAGAAAATAAATTCTCCTGTTTTTTTGTTCTTTTTTCGCCCCAAGTCTCCCTGCAATTCCCAGTGAGTCGCAAATAGACCTATCTCATGAATATTAATGAGGTAGGTCTCAGTTTGGTACCAACTGGGAATTGCAAAAATCACAGGGATGGTGACCTGCTGGAGTCAGCAGACCACCACGTCTGGGACTGCTTTTAAATATAGCCACTTTTTTTTTTTTTTTTTTTTTTAAATGCAGCCTGTTTTCCTTAAAGGAAATGAAAAGTTTTATTTTTATTTTTTTAACAGTAGGTAGTGGTCAGTGGGACCGTTGCCTGCTCTTAAAGTACAAATTACTTACCTTTGGTAACGATATTTCTGGTAGAGACGTTCTAGTTGCAGATTCCTAACCCTAGATTTTCCCCCAACTGTCAGACTGGATCCGGAGAGCTTTTCTTCGAGCAATACCCTTGCGCGTCGGTAGGTGGCGTCAGTCGACTCTGCAGGCATCATTGGAGTCGTAGTTGCCGTGATGACATCGGGAGTAGTACACAGATGCCGCCTCAGCGCAGTGATGTCAGTTTCTTTCCACGCCAAAGCGCAGAGCCGCAAAGAACACTGAGATTGGTGCACCAGAGCTAAGGCCCTGAATGGGGAAGCCCTGTCCCTAGAAATCAGTTCACAACCGGAGAGGATGAGTGGGTCGGTATGGAATCTGCAACTATAATATGTCTCTACCAGATATATTGTTACCAAAGGTAAGTAACGTGTACATCTGATAGAATTCTAGTTGCAAATTTCTTACCTTAGAATAGATACCCAAGCAATGCCATCCTCGGAGGTGGGCTGTGAACCAAGACCATACTAGAAAGTCAGGCAGGACCAAACAACCAAAGCAGCCGTCCCGACGGAACTGCTGGTCCAGGCAGTAATGTTTAGTCAACGTGTGCAAGGATGCCCACATAGCTGCCTGGCAGATATCTGGGACAGGAACTCCACGTGCCAACGCAGTGGAAGCAGCAGTCGCTCTGGTGGAATGAGCGTACACACCCTCAGGGGGTTGCTTCTTGGCCAAAGCGTAGCACATCTTGATGCAAAGAAGTACCCATCGTGAGATGGTACTTTTTTACACTGCCTTCCCTTTCTTCGCACCTACATATCCAACAAAGGGTTGATCGTCCACACAGAAATCTTTAGTACGATTGAGATAGAACACCAACGCTCTTTCTGGGTCCAGACTGTGGAGTCTCTCCTCCTAATGAGAAGGATGTGGAGGTGCGTAAAAAGTAGGCAAGGTGATGGACTGGCCTACATGAAAAGGTGTAACGAACTTGGGAAGGAAGGAAGCCTTAGTGAGTAATAATCAGTTTGTCAGGATGCATAGACACGAATGGGGTCTTTGAAGAAAGAGCCTGAAGCTCACTCACTCTGCAAGCAAATGTAATGGCAGCAAGAAAAACAGTTTTGAAAGTAAGGAGCCGTAATGGACAATTGTGCATCAGCTCAAAGGGAGTACACATTAAGAAAGGAAGTACAAGAGTGAGGTCCCACTGAGGCATGATAAATGGAGTGGGAGGAAACAAATGGGTGAAGCCATTAAGGAATCAACTGACAATAGAAGACTTAAAGAGTGAAGGCAACCTAAGAAAGGCTGAAATAGCCGATAAATAACCCTTAAGGGTACCCAAAGTAGACCCCTGCTGGGCTAAAGAAAGAATGAACAAAAGAACCTCAGAAAGAGGAGCGGATAGGGAGTCAACAGATTTGTTGGTAAACCATGCCACAAATTTATGCCAAAGACAGGTGTATACCATTTTGGTGGAGGGACGCCCGTCTGCCAAGATAACGTCACAGACTTTGGGTGGAAGATCAAAAGCCGTCAACTGCCGCCGCTCAATCTCCACACATGAAGGTGGAGATTGGACAGGTTTGGGTGGAGAACCATACCCTGCTGCTGCGACAGAAGATCCTCCCGAAGAGACAGTCTGAGTGGAGGATTGGTTGCCATGCTCAACAGTTCTGGATACCATACTCTCCGTGCCCAGTCCGGAGCCACCAAGATAACTTGGGCCCGGTCGTTCCTCATCTTCTTGAGAACTCGGGGCAGAAGTGATAAAGGCGGAAAGGAGGCAGGAGTTCCACTCGAGATGAAAAGCGTCTCCGAACAAGTGCCCCCTTGGAAACTTCAACATGCAAAACAGCTGACATTGTGTGTTCTCTTCAGAGGCGAACAGATCTAACCATGTCTCTTCCCTCTGCTGAAAGAGACCTTGCGCCACCTCCGGATGGAGACGCCATTTGTGATCGGCTATGCATCGATGACTGAGTTCGTCTGCTCTGGCGTTCAGAGAGCCTGCCAGATGTTGAACCACCAGGGTAATGTCCTGATGTGCCAGCCATATTCACAGGCGCAGAGTCTCCTGACAAAGGGTCCAGGATACCACTCTGCCGTGTTTGTTGCAGTACCACATGGCGGTAGTGTTGTCCATGAACACTTGCACTACTTTCCCTTTGAGAGAGGGAAGAAATGCTTTCAACGCAAGCCTGATCGCCCAGAGCTCCAGAAGATTGATATGGAGCCCAGACTCCGCAGGCCTTCGGGTGCATGGGCCAGCACTCTGAGCACTACTTCAGGTCATGGTCGCGCTGCAGGCACCACAAACAGACCCGATGCAGATACGTCACTGACATCATGCGGTGACAGTCCTCACACGGTTTGAAGCCGGTCTTCGGGGATATCCCTCGACGCACCAAAATACTCACCAAAAAGTCGACAAAAGAGTCGAAGTCGGTCAAAAATACCGACCAATGGTAGCTCTCTCCAGGTCAGCGCGCGGCACAGAAAGAAAAGAACTGACGTCACTGCGATGAGTCGGCGTCTATGTACTACTCTAGACGTCATCACAGCGACTACGACGCCTGCGGAGTCGACAGACGCCACCTACCAACGTACAAGCGTATTGCTCGAAGAAAAAAATCTTCAGATCCAGTCTGACGCCTGGGGGAAAATCCTAAGGTAAGGAATCTGCAACTAGAAGTCTCTATCAGATATTGTTTTTAGGAGCATTCACAAAGTTGAAGTTGGTGGTAAATTGCAAATGTTCTGCAACTGCATTTTGGTCGCAATACATTCATAGATACCACTGGGATTTGTAATGAGGAAGGGGCGTCGTAAACACATCCTTTCCTAATAACAAATTGGAATTCCAAACTGCGATTTGGTAACAGATTACAGAATAGCAATTTGGCATTCGTACTTTTAAAAATGCCTTTTTGCATTTGCGATGGGCCTGATTCTGCAAGTCGAGCCATTTGTGAACATAAAAAACCTTTGTACATCTGGCCTTAATCTTTTGACTTCTGTGAACCTCCACTTAATCATTACTGAAACCTAGAGATCCACCAGTGAATCATTATTGGAATCCAGTCCACCACCGGCCCCCATCTGGGGATGATGGACTAAGCCATTTCGATGATTTGAACCACAATACCGAAAATTACAGAAAGAAGCACTCAAACAAATATACAAATGATTAAATATTTCATTAAATTCACAAACAAATATAAACAAAAAAATACAAATTTCAATTCCAATGGGAAGGTTAGGGCTTTTCTAAATTCAATTAGGGTCACCCATAGTCCACACAAAATTGTGTTTGATGCACTTGCAACTGCTCCCATAAATCAATCTGAGAATACCAACTACATTTTTAAACTCCAATATAAAATTCATTCTCATTTACTGAACATTTAAATTGTTTCAATTTTACACTGTGCTTATTTATATACACTTTATCAATGTATTAATATTTTTTATTTTCTAAGTAGTCGCAAACTCGGATTAAGTGCCGTGGACTCCTGGGAGTCCATGGATCACAGGTTAAAAACTACAAAGACAGCAGATTATGGAGTTACATCACTGATGGTCCAAAAATATAATTAGAAGACGTTTTACAGTTTAATTCAAGCAGGTGTTTGCCAGTGTTCAGCCATAGAATTCGTTTTAGAGCACTTAGGCCCTCATTACGAGTGTGGCGGTCACATGACCGCCACACTTGCGATGGCAGTCGAACCGCAGCAGACAGGACGGTCCTATTATAACCATGCCAGATAGGCCACGGTCCGACCACCAGCACGCCACCTGTCGACAGCCTGGCAGCCACGATCTGCCAATGGCAGCGATGCAAGCAGCGCTGCCCTGGCGATCACGAATCCCCTTTCTGCCAGCCTTTGCGTGGCGGTAGCCCCGCCATGCAAAGGTGGGCGGAAAGTGGGTGCCGGGGGCCCACATGGGGCCATTGCACTTGGCATGGGCAATGCAGGGGCCCCCATAAACAGCCTTGTGCGCTTTTCACTGCCCGTAAAACTTGGCATGGGCCCCCCATAAACAGCCTTGTGCGCTTTTCACTGCCCGAATTACGGGCAGTGAAAAGCACAGGTAAAAGAGCATGTAACTGGGTTCTGTGTTTTAAAAAAAAATAAAGTTCTGTACAAAATGTGCTTTACGAAGAGGCTGCTGATGACATTATCTCATACGTACATAAAGCATGACTGGTTTCAGAATACATTACTCTGTAACCAGAACCTCATGAAAGTTGGAGATGGATGGTACAAACAGGCTCTGCATGGGTAATGTGCTGTGTTTATTGCACAATAAAGCCATTCCAAGTAAACAGGGCTGGATAACATTTACAACAGAAGATATCACAAATAACATTGTATATCTGCTATGCTCCTTCTACAATTTACATCTTGTAAACCTTGTCAACCATAAAAAAAACGACTACAAACTAAACGTGACAAGTGCCCACAACTTGACTGGAGGGCATTTCTATGTAGCTTGAATAAAAAGAATCATGACTCTCCATAACATTAGTAAAAATATAGGAACATTAAGTTAATTTCTATTGCACCTAACGAGATGTACATTCAGAGTTCTTGATCAAAGTTATGATACTCTGACAATTCAATAATGAAGCATTATTACACAGTGACACTACAGCACCGTGCAATACTTCATGTAAAGGAGCAAAATTCGTTGTGAAAATGTTAGCCACTTCGTTTGCCTTAATGTACAAATTCAGCAGCTACATTTTGATGCAAAAGAAAGTACACGCCTATGAACACCGCAGTCTGGAGTACACCTATTTATGTAATTTGATGTAGCAAAACCATCCATTCTGGGCCTCAATGGTCACCCTAGCGACCTGCTTCAACTGTTTAACAAGATTTTGTTCTTCTTAAGACCAAAACCAACATATCATTTTTAATAAGTCATTATAATATTTTTAAAAGTGAGTTATGGTTCTGGCTCAAACACCACAATCACTGAAACTGGCAACTTATTGTTATTACTACTTGCATCAAACACCAAAACTTGACATGGCCGCCATATTGTTGTCTTACTCACTCGTTTCTTTGTTTCTGCGAAGTCCGCAGAATGTTGTTTTGAACATGATAGACGGCATGAGCTATGATGTCCGTTGTGTGCTTTCCTATCCATAACTGGAGAATTTCAGTGGTTTTGGGTGTTTGAGGCAGAACCATAACTCACTTTTGAGCGGCGTTTTTTCAGTGTATTTCAAGGGTTTGTTATTTTATCATGCACCAAGTTACCAACTCATGGTGCACATGCCCTTCGCACAGGCCCTACAACAAACTCACCACTGATGGCCAGCTCCCACTGCTCATGGCCTGTGGCCAGGTCCTGTGCCCAACTTGCCATGGGCAGGAAATACCTGCTACACATGTGCTTTGGCTGTGCACTGCAGGTGTTGAAAACAGAGCCAGGCCAGACTCTATGCCCAACTCGCCACGTGCAGGCAACCCCAACTCTCCACCCAACTCTTGTCATGCACAGCCTTTGGCTGTATGCGGCAGAGGTTGGTCAGTGTGAACTAACCCCATCTGGCAGGCACACCCAACCTCGCACCTATCCCACCACTTTGGCCATGTGCTGGGGCAGTTCGTCTGTGCCCAACCCGCTGTGAAGTATACTTCATTTTTAGGGTTGAGCGCAAATCGATCTGTCCCAGGTGTAATCTCTCTATGGGCTTGTAACCACGCCCATGTCACTCCCATCAGATTGGTTGGTTTGTGGGCTTGTCTTTTAAAATTCACTTCATTTCATTAGTGAAAGGCATGCATACGTCATGCCTTTTCCGGTGTTTGGCCCTACTCGAGTGCACCAATGAACTACTGAAAACATACAAGGCTCGATGTTTTCCGTATGGTTTCTGGACTACTTTTTCTCTTTATTTCACAGCGCGATCTCACTGGGCAGTAGTCGAGCACTTTGTATGACATAAGACCCTGTTACATGGATAATTGCACTTTTGCCGGTTACATGGATAATTGCACTTTTGCCGATACGTTTCACTGCAAGGGAACTTCTGTTTCCTTTTGTGCTTTGCGTTGACGGAGGCCGTTGTCTCGCTTATGTCAAACTGTTTTACTTTTCATTTTCAGTTTACGTGGCAAGAAAAGTCCGGTTAGGAGTTTACAATGCTAATAGCGCTAACTTGAGCAAAAGTGAGACCCACTGCATTGCAAATGCTTGTTATACTTCCGTACAAACCACTGTGGGCAGTCAATCGCTACGAATGGCCTTAGGCATCACATTTGGCAGCTGCTTAGAATAATCAGCTAAGGACCAGCATGCCAATTTTTCTGCACTTCTGTACAGGGGAAATATAGTTAAAGGGCAAGGTGACAGAAACAAAGATGAATTTTCCAGTTTTGCCCCCTTGGGGATTTTTTCTTTTGAAATTTCGTAACTATCTCAAAAACTGCAGAATAAATGTATACCAAATTTGGTGCTAGAGTAGAACTTTCTCTAGAGACCATGTTTTTCAAAGTGCAGTGTAAATCCTATCAGTATATTTTTTATTAGATAATACATTTTGAAAAATGGCTGACGGGGCTTGTCAGTTGAAAAGCCTTTTATTGATTAACTCATTACTTTTTCACCATTTGACTAAAGGGCATTCAATTTGGCAGACATGTAGTATGTTGAGATTACTCTTGCTACTCTCACATTCGTGCAGATCTATCAGGGATGCTCAGTTAAAAAGGGAGCTGCAAAAAAGTGCTCATTTGCTAAAAACGTTGACACTATGCGATTAATTTCCACAAAAGCTGTCAAAGCTTGTGAGATTTAGTTTTCTATTTGTATGTCAAGTTATGTGTCAATTCATCAAGAACTGTTCTCCATCAAGGGATCTTCACAAACACCATAAAAGAACAGGGAACCCCCTACATAGTGATTCAGAAACGAGGAATGAAAACGAAAAGTACATGCATTTTTGTACCGTTTAATCCTAGTCAACATAATTCGCTTCCTAGCGTGAAGTGAAACTGTGCCAAGTCTCATGTTCAGTTTCAACAGGGTTTGCTGAAAACCTGGTCATACGTTCTGGCAGCCCAAGCCCGCCCAAAATGAATGAAGTCTAAACTGTGATGAGATCGATCTCTATCAACAAAGAAATCGAAGGTTCCCTATTCTATGTGCAATCGCTTGGTTCTTGAGAAAGCAGCTTGGCTCGTCAGTGTTCATACCGATGGAACTATGACTTGCGAAGTTTTTTCTCCTGAATTTGGACTTGCTATTTAGCATTCCCACATCTGACATTTCAATAGGAAGTATGCTGGGAGTGGGGGGCGCAGTTTGGTCAGGTATTCTAGGCCATTGCCCCTGATATCTTTGTACACAGTGCGTAGTACCTACAATATAATAATTAGTAATGCTGGGTGGCTGTTGAACTTTTTCAGAGCACTCAGTAAGTGGTTGGACTTCCTCTACTTTTGGCAGAGTCACACTGCTTAGTCTTGGGTCGCCAGAAACTTCAAGTTGCGCTAATTTAGAGTGTGGTACTTTGCTCTCCGTAAAGCTAACACAGACAACTAAAAGTCGCTATGTTATTAACAATAGTCTACCATATTACACAATAATATCCTACCAAAACCATATTATTTTTTAATCTTGCACAATTCCATTACTGTTGAAATGGAGTAGTGCTGATTCCTCAATCTACAGCCAACAACATTTCACCTATTGTAGGTAATTTGTAAACCTTTTAAAAGGGGATTGAATTGATATTGCTGAAGCGGTCATATGCTTATTGTACGGGGTTCCAAGTGGAGACCGCAGCAATCATCTGAGCCAAGAAAAACTGTCACTGAGTACTTTATATGATGAGTAATGTTAAGGATCTTATTCAGCTCTGCTAACGTACACTGAAGAAGCAATACAAATGCTTGGAAAAACCACCGACACCAAAGGATTAGAAACTGATTATTTAAAAGCTTCATCACTGATGCCAACCTGACAGTAGATCTCTAACCATTCGATTTTTAAGACAGTTGGTGCAAACCAGGTGCTTTTGTTGCTACAGATAAGTTAATTCAATTGAGATGCCTCAGAACTGGAAAACCTCGGGTACATGACAAACATACAATAAATCGATACAGGAACTGGTAATCTCCACCATCATCATACAAAACAGAAATTCATCATAAGTGCAAGTAGGCTGATCCATGCCAGATTTTCAGGATTACCAATGCCGATGTAAACGTTTATATTTAGAGTCCAGGTATGCACATTTGTAACTATCCTGGTAATTTGTCATGCATCAAGCTCTACGTGACCTACATTGGGGACCCATGATTCAAAATCATCAATTTATGCTCGTAACTCCAAAGTCTATTTGGAGGCAAGAGTAAATTAAGATCTTTATGTGTTTTCTCAAGACAAAGTCTTGGATAACACCCAGTTGTGTGTCTGTATCAATAACAGTATCACTTAATATTTGCTTTCAAAGAGTTTTACTGTCCCTATCATGGCAGAAGGCATGCCTAGTCTACTAAACAGAATTTCCTTGTAGAAAGTTGATCCACCTATACCTTCTTATCGATGACCTGTCCTTCACGGGCTGGGCAGGAGGCAAGCGTCTGTGAACGGTCTGTAAAGGCTCTATGCTTCTGAAGAATACTATGTTCTACATAAGTAAGGTAGAACTGAGAGCAGGTTTGAAAGCATGTTTGCATGAGTCCCTTCCATAAGTGGTAAAATGTTTATGCTACTGACAAAAAAAGACCATTACAATGAACTGCACATGTTAGGACATAAAACTATCTCAATGTAATTATGAAAGTGCTGTTCTTTTGGCACAGGGCGCTAAAACACTGCATTTGTATTCTAGCAGACCACATCACAGAATTTCAATCAGTGAGAATGCATTCTGAGAAGGTGGGCTTAAGAAATATACACTACTGAATACATCAACCATCGGAGCTGTTTAAATGCTGAAGAACACTTCAAATGGATGTTTACCACCAATAATCATTACAAATACAAAGCGTATGCAGTTACCATCCTAGGCTGCTTAACCTGACTAGGATAGAGGCAAAGAGCAGTGAAGAATTAGTAAGGATGTGGCTCTCTTAGTTCATATGTACGTATGATTTGTTGCATATGTTACTGAAGCATATGGTCAAGAAGCTCAACAGGCTGGGCATCAATCAATTCATGCTCTTAGTGGCTTATTGTGCTGTACAAATGTCTGGATAAACAAACTTGACACCCTGCGTCCTATAACCTTAGGGGCCAGCATCTTAATTTATTACGTGCTTAAAGAACGAGTTACTTACCTTCGGTAACGACTTTTCTGGTGGATACATTAGCTACCTGTGGATTCCTCACCTGATGAATACTCCCATGGCGCCAGCATTTGACGGAAATCTTCTTACTAGTCTCTGCACGTCGACGAGGACGTCACTCTAGCCCACGCGACGCCGTCTGACGTCATACAGGCAATAAGAAGTCCTCGCCGACGTGCCGATGACAGTACCAACATTTTTTACGTGCATGAGAATAATAATAATAACCCAATGCAATGAAAGAGCAAAGCAACATCTCTTAATATTGTAAATCACACAACATTGCAATAAAATAGCTGTAGATTTAATATAACCTTTTTTTTTTTTAAACAAATAAATATATTTATACATACGAATCATGTATATACCCAATATATATATAGATTTATATATAAATATACACATATATACAAATATCATACATGCAAAATGTATTGCAACTTTGAAGACCAAAAGGAGCACACTCAAGGATTGCTTGGAGAGACCAAAAAGGCAACGGGGAGGCGGGTGGGACCGTGAGGAATCCACAGGTAGCTAATGTATCCACCAGAAAAGTCGTTACCGAAGGTAAGTAACTCGTTCTTCTGATGGATACAACTACCTGTGGATTCCTCACCTGATGAATAGAGTCCCAAAGCAGTACCACGCCCGGCGGTGGGTGCCTAAATGGTCAAACCAAGAAATCCTGCAGCACTGACCGTGCAAAATGACCGTCCCTTCTGACCTCAGAGTCCAAACAGTAATGTTTCACAAAAGTGTGAAGGGACGACCAAGTTGCGGCCTTGCAGATGTCAACCACAGGAACACCCCTGGCCAAGGCCGAAGAGGCCGACTTAGCTCTGGTGGAGTGAGCTCTAATGCCCTCAGGCGGATCCTTCTTTGCCAAAGAGTAACAGATTTTAATGCAAAGAACAACCCACCTGGAGAGTGTTCTCTTGTGGACTGCCTTTCCTCTCCTCTTGCCCACGTATCCGACAAACAGCTGATCCTCCAGCCTGATATCCTTCATTCTGTCGATATAGAAGCTCAACGCCCTTTTTGGGTCCAGGCGATGTAGTCTTTCTTCCTCCTTTGAAGGATGAGGCGGAGGATAAAACGTGGACAAAGTGATTGTCTGAGCCAAATGGAAGGGTGAAACAACCTTCGGAAGGAAAGCAGCCTTGGTCCTCAACACCACCTTATCCCCATAAAACGTTATATAAGGGGGTTTAACCGATAAGGCCTGCAACTCACTCACTCTCCTTGCAGATGTTATAGCTACCAGGAATACTGTTTTAATAACCAAATACCTTAAGGGGCAAGAATGCATAGGCTCAAAAGGGGACCCCATAAGGAAAGTCAGGACCAAGGACAAATCCCATTGAGGCATAACGAATGGTTTTGGAGGATATTGATTCAGAAGACCTTTCAAGAATCTGAGAACAATAGGGGATTTAAATAACGATGGTTGGTCTGGAAGACAAATGAAGGCTGACAAGGCCGACAAATAACCCTTAATGGTAGCTACTGCACAACCTTTCTGCGCTAGAGACAGTGCAAAAGACAAAACATGTGACAGATGAGCATGTAAGGGATCAATCTGTCTCTCTCCACACCACATAACAAATTTAGACCACCTATTAGCGTAGATAGATTTAGTGGAGTGTCGCCTGGCCGCTAAGATAACATCCACTACATCAGGCGGGAGAGAGAAGGAACTCAGGTTGCCCCGTTCAATCTCCAAGCATGTAGGTGCAGACTCTGGAGGTTGGGGTGTAAAACCTGCCCCTGCGACTGCGAGAGGAGGTCTGCCCTGAGAGGGAGACGGAGCGGAGGGCACAGTGAGAGTTGGAGAAGGTCGGAGTACCATACCCTCCTTGGCCAATCCGGAGCTATTAAGATGACTTGGGCCCAGTCTTGGCGAATTTTCCTCAACACTCGAGGAATCAAGGGTATGGGGGGAAACGCGTAAAGCAACTGGTCGCACCAGGTTATCTGAAACGCGTCCCCCAACGCTCCCTGCATCGGATACTGGAGGCTGCAGAATAACGGGCAATGCGCGTTCTCCCGAGTGGCAAACAGATCTATCCGAGGAAACCCCCACATCTGGAAGATTAAACAGACTTGATCTGGATGGAGACGCCACTCGTGGTCTGCCGAGAATTGGCGACTGAGACTGTCCGCACGTACATTCAAGACCCCGGCCAGATGATTTGCCACCAAGCAAATCTGATGGTCCTTTGCCCAGGACCATAGCCGAAGAGCTTCTCTGCAGAGAAGGTACGACCCTACTCCTCCCTGTTTGTTTATGTACCACATCGTGGTAGTATTGTCCGTCAGGACCTGTACCGACTGACCACGAAGGGATGGGAGGAAGGCCTTGAGAGCCAAACGTACAGCCCGTAACTCCAACAGATTGATATGAAACACCTGTTCCTCTGGAGACCAAAGCCCTTTGATCTCCAGATCCCCCAGATGAGCTCCCCATCCTAGGGTGGAGGCATCCGTTATTACCGTGGCCACTGGTGGCGACTGCGCGAACGGCTTCCCCTGTGAAAGATTGTTGCCCGCAATCCATCACTTCAATTCCACAGCAGCATCTCTGGAGATCTTGACAGTACCTTCTAAATCTCCCTTGTGTTGAGACCACTGCCTTCGGAGGCACCACTGAAGAGCCCTCATGTGCCAGCGAGCATGCGTGACCAACAGAATGCAGGAGGCGAACAGACCGAGCAGACGAAGGACCTTGAGGACTGGAACTACCGCTCCATTTCGAAACATTGGAACCAATTCCTGAATATCTTGAATCCGCTGAGGCGGAGGAAAGGCTCGACTCAATGTTGTATCCAGTACTGCCCTTATGAACAGGAGGCGCTGAGAGGGCTCCAGGTGAGATTTGGGCACGTTCACCGAAAAGCCCAGGTCGAACAACAACTGGGTTGTTGACTGCAGATGATGCGACACAAGCTCCGGGGACTTGGCTTTGATCAACCAGTCGTCCAAGTAAGGGAATACTGCTATCCCCCTCCTTCTGAGCTCCGCCGCAACCACTGACATCACCTTTGTGAAGACTCGAGGTGCTGAAGTAAGACCAAACGGGAGGACCGCAAACTGATAGTGCTGCGACCCTACCACAAACCGGAGATACTTCCTGTGCGACTTGAGTATCGGGATATGAAAGTAAGCATCCTGCAAGTCGACAGACACCATCCAATCTTCCTTGTTCAACGCCAAAAGCACCTGTGCTAGGGTCAGCATCTTGAACTTTTCCTGTTTGAGGAACCAATTCAAGATCCTCAGATCCAGGATTGGTCTCAACTGACCATCCTTTTTGGGAATCAGGAAGTATCTTGAGTAACAACCTCGACCCTTTTCCTGCTCTGGGACCAACTCTACCGCGCCCTTTGAAAGGAGGACTTGAACCTCCTGTTCTAGCAACAGGAGGTGTTCTTCTGAACAATAAGATGGGCGGGGCGGGATGAGGGGCGGGAACTCCCGAAAGGGAAGGGCGTAGCCTTTTCCCACAATGCCGAGAACCCAAGTGTCCGTTGTGATAGACTTCCACTTGTGGAGAAAACGCTGTAATCTTCCCCCTACAGGAGAGGAGTGAGTGGGAAACGGTGGAAGCCTAAGGCTGCTTCCCCTGCTGCACCCCTCCAGAGGACGAGGAAGAGGCAGAGTGCTGTTGAGAGGCTCCTCTGGTACGGACCCCACCCCTCCCCCTCCCTCTAAATGACCTATAGGGGAGGGAAGAGGCGGGTTGCTGGAACCTCCCCCGAAAGGAAGAGGAATAAGAGCCACGCCCAAATCCCCGAAACCTCCTGAAAATTCTAGAAGAGGCAGAGGAAGAAGGAGCTTGCAGTCCTAACGATTTGGCTGTGGCTCTGCTCTCCTTAAATCGTTCCAAGGCTGAATCTGCCTTGGCTCCAAACAGTCTGTCCCCATCAAACGGGAGGTCCAGCAGGGTCGACTGCACATCCGCAGAGAACCCTGAGTTTCGGAGCCAGGCCTGTCTTCTTGCCACCACAGCCGTGCCCATCGCCCTGGCCACCGAGTCGGTCGTGTCCAGCCCAGACTGGATAATCTGGGTCGCGGCAGCCTGGGCGTCCGAGACCACATCCAAAAGACCCTGGGGAAGCTCCGTGAATGAAGACGAAATATCATCCATCAGCGCATGGATGTACCTCCCCAGAATGCACGTGGCGTTGGTGGCCTTCAACGCCAAACTGCATGACGAAAATATTTTCTTGGACTGCGCATCCAGTTTCTTGGAGTCTCTGTCTCCAGGCACCGTCGGGAAGGAACCAGGCGCTGACTTTGAGGAACAGGAGGCTTGCACCACCAAGCTCTCCGGCGTAGGGTGTCTAGAGAGAAAGCCAGGGTCAGATGGTGCAGCTCGATACCTCCTGGCCACAGCCCTATGAACGGCCGAGGAAGACACCGGCTTCTTCCACACCTCCAACACCGGATCCAGCAAAGCCTCATTAAATGGCAAGAGAGGCTCAGCTGCAGCAGAGGCCGGATGCAATACCTCTGTCAGCAAATTCTGCTTTGCCTCTGCCACCGGCAAAGGCAGGTCCAAAAAGCTCGCTGCCTTCCTCACCACAGCATGAAAGGAAGCAGCCTCCTCCGTATATTCCCCTGGAGATGAAAGGTCCCACTCAGGGGAAGTGTCCAGCCCACTGGCTGTATCCAGACCATGCAGTCCGTCTCCAGAGTCCTCAATCTCTCCCTCCTCTAGGACTCGCTGGTACTCTTGCTCTTCTAAAAGACGGAGAGCACGCCTCCTCGAATGAAGTCTCTCCTCGATACGCGGAGTCGACATGGCCTCCGCCGACGTCGAAGAACGGCGCCGATCTCCAGAAGCATCTGACGCCGCGTCCGGCGCCACAGGCAGCTTCGGCGCCGAGGCAGGAGCCGGAGGACGAGGTCTTGGAGCCGATGGACCAACCGGAGTCACAGGGCAAAATCCTGACTTCGACGGAGGGGCAACCTCCGGGGCCGAAACATCCGAAGCCACCGGAGCGGCCACCGACGCCGGCACCGGCGCCGAGCCCACATTCCCAAAAGGGAGAAAGGGCATAAAGGGTGCCGGCCGAAGAGGCGCAGGATCACCCAACGAAAAGGCCAAGGGCCCCGAAGGACCAGCCAGAGCAGCTCCTGGAGCCATCTGCTGAAAGATGGTATACATCGCATTAAGAAACGCGGTACTATCGGCTCCAGGAGTGGGAAAAGCCGGATACTGGGGTGCCTGGATCGAGGGCGACCCCGACGCCGGCCTCGACGTCTGCGACGCCGGAGAAAACACAAGAGGCTGCACCACCTCAATCACTGACGCCTGACCAGGTGAAGTCGGTGACGCCGGAGAGGGCAACGGCGTCGATGGATGCGGCGTGACCGTGGGGCTGACCTCCCAAGTCCTCCGACGCCGAGCCGAAGGTGACCTCGAACGAGACTCCTTGCTGGAGTGACGTCGTGAGTCTCTACGGCGCCGGGAGTCTCGATGACGCCGGTGAGACCTTGGCGAAGAAGACTTCTTATGATGTTTCTCCTTCTTCTTTGACTTTGCCATGAATAACTTGGCCTCGCGCTCTTTGAGGGCCTTCGGATTCATGTGTTGACATGAATCGCAAGTCGAGACGTCGTGGTCGGAGCTCAAACACCATAGACAGTCGGAGTGAGGATCTGTAACTGACATCTTGCCCCCACACTCTCGACAGGGCTTGAAACCCGACTTCCTCTGAGACATTGTTACCGCAGAGAAGACTACGCAGCAGACAATACACTGTAACCACGAAGGTAACAGTAACTCCCTCGAAGATAACCGTTTCGAATGCACGGAAAAAAGGGAACTGTCATCGGCACGTCGGCGAGGACTTCTTATTGCCTGTATGACGTCAGACGGCGTCGCGTGGGCTAGAGTGACGTCCTCGTCGACGTGCAGAGACTAGTAAGAAGATTTCCGTCAAATGCTGGCGCCATGGGAGTATTCATCAGGTGAGGAATCCACAGGTAGTTGTATCCATCAGAAATAAATTATGTGAAAAACACTACACAATTATATATAGCAACCAGTGAAATCAATTACTAATTTGGTGTCTACATTAAATGTCTCACTGTCTTCCTTTCGACTCAGAGGCTCCGTGGTTTGGTGAGTAGTGAATGCAATTGACCAGCTTTGGACAGTGCAGAATACAGAGAACCAATTGCCAGTAGGTCATTCTAAACAAGATAAACATGCCATCAGGACACAAGGCCTGTACGGGTTGCTGATGTACAATATGAATTTGCTACATTATATATACACTATTTTTAAGTCCAGGCACAGAATAACACCCCCTACGCAGGGTCGGATTGGGAATGCGGGTAGTCGGGAACTGGCCGATGGGCCAGTGCCTCAGGGTCACAGGTGGGTCGGTTTTACTAGGGTCTCAGTTAACCGGCCCACAAAGCCTCACAGTCTGGCAGGCCCCCTCCAGGCCTCTGTAATGTGTATTCATCTCGGCCGTGCCTTCACCCACCCAAGCAAGCCTGGGGCCATTCTCACCTCAGGTGTCCGACCCAGCCCAGCAGCAGTTTTCCCACTGAGTATGAGGAGGATGTGGTCCCCTCACCCCCAGTTGCCTTTTAGGCTGGTGGGTTTGTGTGACCTCACTCCGAGGCCACCTTTCCCAGAGAGAAGAAAAAACATAGAAAGGCTGCAAAGTACTTTCGAATCCCAGCATCAATCAGAATCCTGTGCTTGTGGGCAAATCAATCACTTTCTAAGGCCTAAATAAAAATAAAAATGAATTTGATTTTGTGCAGTCTAACTAGTGTTCATTTAAATGTATCCAATACTTTTGGGCAGAGTCCCCACTCTATAAAACTACACAAACAAAAAATAAACGGACAGATTCTGCAAAGGCCCGAGCTGTGATAAATAATGAGGACTCAAAATATCGTTCATGCTGATAAAAAAAAAAAATAAGGCCAGCTGGGAACCATAGTCAGAAATGGGGCTGTGGCCATTTAATTTCACCTTGCCAGCATGGTGAAACTGCATTGCTTCTAGCTGTTACCAACTTTATCGGCTCTACAAGCTTTCAAATGCCTAATTTAACAACATTTCTCTGAAAATTAGTCCAATTAGACTAAGCAAATGGCAATGAATTAAAGGGGTAATCCAGGAATGTGGGCCACTTTTTTGGGAGTGCCCAGGCCTAATTGTGATCCCAATCCGACCCTGCCCCTACGTGCAGTCTAAAATTACTGTGTAAGAGAATCATGGCTTTCAGCTCATCACATCAGTTCCTTCTGACACAAAATACATTCATGATGTCCTCCTTACGAAGGAGGACTGAAGGGTACGCTGCTAGATTATAGAACACACCCATCTTCATAGTCAGAGGGAGGACGCTAAGGGCCTGGTTTAAAGTTTGGCGGAGGGGTTACTCCATTACAACGGATATACCGTCCACCAAAATATAAATCCTATAAGACATAATGGGATTTAGATTTGGTGGATGGGATATCAGTCATCGTTGTGACGGAGTAACCTCTCCGCCAATCTCTAAATCAGGCCCAAACTAGCTATAAAAAGAAGTTTGAAAAGTTTCTAATCCAATCATACATCAGCATAGGAAATAATCAACTCTAGTCTCAGATTTTCAGGCTAACCAGCCTTCTACGATATTTCTGCTATTCATCAGATAACAGTGAAAACTTCTGGCACCTTTGAAGGCAATGGTGATGGTTCAGCAGCTAGAATCCGATCAGAGTGGAAACCTAGTACCTGGAGATGAGTAATCTCACATAGCAAAGCTCTTCTGCATTCACTTGCAAAATGTTGCATAAAGAACACCATGACGGACACATTTGTTTCTTGGCCAGATAATACCCAGATGGAAGTTATTTGTAAAGTGGTTAAAAGATGGCTAAAAAGCAGGTTTTGTAATTACCATTGTTCTGATTTGTACGTCTCAGATGTTTCCCCACAGAGAGAAGTATTAAGAGGCCCAGGCTGGCAACTTGCATACGTTCAGGAAACCAAAGTTTTCAACTGTATATGTACCGGCTTACATTTCTCTTTCAATTACAGTTTAATGTCTCTCCTGTTGCCTGAGGATACTTGTGGCAAATATCACTGTAGGTTCCCCTTTGCTTCCTCTTTTCAGATAATGAAGCGCCCTTGTCATGGTCAATGGCATTAACAGTTATAAAAACGAAACTACAGAACTGACTTTAGCCCTATACTTGACTTGAACCCCTTGGAGTACAAAAGCATCTTAGAAAAAATAGGAAAGAAGGGTCTCGCTCTACTGTACTGGGCACTAGTCATTAACATATTTAATCCTTTGCTATCCCTAAGATAAAAGTGGGTTGTTGATTTGGAGGATTTTGATGACTCCGATTCGCAGAAGGCAAAAAGTGCCCCAAAATTCAGCAATTTCAACCAGACGCAGGCTTGTTTAATTAAATATTTACATAGTGTTTTTATGCTCCAGTCAAACGATATAGAATGGGGACGATGCTTGACCCAGAGTGTCAGGCTGGACCGGTCACCCTTAGCCACATGATGTGGAAGTGTTTCAAGACTGAGGCACGCGGTTCCTACATCCATACTACATTGCAGACATTGATAGGTGCCCCAACTATTTGGGATCCCAACTTTATTTTGTTGGGGATATCAACTGTGTAGGGTGGTGTATGGGGAGAAGGAAAACTGTTGCAAATTGGATACCTGGTGGAAAAGAGACAGTGCCAGACACTGGCGAGCAAGAGATGCACCAACATTGTCAGAATAGATATAGGAAATAGTCAATTACGTCCTGGTAGAAGAATCAGTATATGAAAGCAGAGGATGCCTTGGGAAACAAAAGAAAGTTTGGAGGAAATGGTGGAATCACTTCCTAGATCTATACCCATGATACTATAGACAATGTTTAGACATGCCTGTCTTTTTATAGGTTATCTTATACTGGATGTAAAGAAATGGTCTGTTGCTCCATTTTTGGTTAATAAAACAATAAAAAGAAGTTATAACAACTAGTAAACTACTACAAGAAGCTGTACGACAGAGTGTTTTAGCAACTTTTCTTGACCCAAGCAAATTCTTTAATCTGCATTGTCCCAGTACACATATTGTACCTTTCTTAAGCAACATAGGTAAGCAATTCAACAAGAAAAGTAACATTTGGGACAGACATAATTTAAACCTTGCAAGGCTAAAGGAAAGACAACGCTTGGTCTCTGTCATTTGTTGCAGAGGCTTCTTCTTCTATACCCTCCGTCTACGTTTTATACCCTCAGCTGAAATTATGTGATTCAAGTAATCCACTTCAGTTTTACAAAATTCATGTTTATTTTTTGTGCATTTTTAATTGTCTTTAAGCTAACTTTTTCAATACACCATTTAACTTGCAATGCTCTTTAAAGTTTTTGACAAATACCAGGATATCATTCTAAAAGCCCAATATACCTTCATGCCTCTTAAACAAGGAATGCAGCAGCCGCTAAAAAACAGCTGTTGCTGATGCCAGCTAAAATAATATTCTCTTTAAGTGAAAAATAGGATAAGGAGTGACACAAACAGTAAGATGGCATGTTGACTTAGCCAGTTCAACCAGACGGCAGACCACTCAAATCTAATTTGCTGAAACACACTGCAAAATCAACCATGGTTATCATATTGCCAAGTTTAAGAAGAAGATATCTTTCCACCCATTTAACTCATTTCATGCTATATAAATCAATGCAGAAAAACTGCTCTTTATTATTGTTGCAGTTTCTACAACAGGTAATAAATAACATGAGTATTTGTTTAGCTTCATCACACACTCTTTACATATTTTACCCAATATCTCCTTAAGGTACTTTCCCCATGCTCAATGGCACACTGCTTATTTTTAGTTTCACAGGTCGAACTTCTTTAGATTAATGATGCATTGAAAACCCTTTCATTTTCATTGTCTTGTAAAACCTTAGCATGCCTTAACAATACTGAATTGGTCACTGATTCACTCTATTTTGATCCTTGATCATCAAAGCTCCTGTGCTAAATGCACACACTTTTATTTTATGGTTAGATGTGATTTTCATTCTTCTACGATGCCAGAACACCAGATCCAAGAGACTCTGATAAAACCAACTCATAAGTTTTTCCATAAATGCTCCTGCCCTTAAAATTTGAGACCAGCCTCAAAAAGTCCTAATACATCTATTTGAGCCATACTCTCCTGGACTATTTCTGGTATCATTAAAGTCCTGGACTGCGATACCTGTCGAAATGTCTCCTCAGAAGGAAAATGTTACTTACCAGAAAACATCTGTTTGTGGCATGTAGTGCTGCAGATTCACATGCTGTGCATTATCCTGCCATCTACTGTTGGGCTCGGAGTGTTGCAAGTTGTTTTTCTTCAAGAAGGCTCTTCGAGTCTTGGGCTCATGCACCATGCCGGGGTAAGACTCCTCATTGAATAAGCTGACCAAATAACTCCCTAGGACCTCCGGGATGCTTGCCCAACCATAAGTCATGCTTAAAAGACGGATGCACACGATCTCCAGTGAGATTACTTCTGGGCAGGAGATTCCTATGCGGAGACGTTTCACCCTGTTCTAGACCACGCAGGGGGGAGAGGAGGAGGGAGTAGTCCCAAGTATATTTTACCCTCCCTACCCGAACCAGCTTATCAGAGCATCTGTAACATGCCTCCTGCTCCATTACCCTTCTGGGAACCCAGGTGCACAATAATTTTGGGGGTAACTGAAGCCTCCCATCATGACACACATGAGATAAGGCCAGTGGTCCCCTACCGCAACACAGGCAAACCCCCTCAACTGTACAACACTATGGACAGAGGAAACCGACTACGAGAGTCCTAGCATTGATGGAGGAATCGTACTGGGACCAAGGTAGGATGCTCGTGCCCGAGGAGCAGTGGTGCTAGGATCAAAGACTGACCATGGTAATCACACCACAGCGCTGCCGGTGGCATCCCTAGAACCATGAGACTCCTGTTCGTCTGCCACTAATGTTGGAATAAAGTAAGGGCTGAGGGAATACTGGGCAGAATAACAGACCTTGTGTCCAACTGAGAATCCACAAGGGGGGTAAGGGGTAGATGACAGCACTATGGTACACACAAAACCATCATGCTAAACCCAAAGAGAAGCTGAAAAAGGCGACAAGGAGGACGCAGGAAACAGCTTCACCACCACAATTAACAGCAGATAGGGGCCTAGCGTCACATACAGCAATAATACTGGCAACTATGAAAGACACTAAAGAGGCCCTTAAATGGAAGATTGAGACCGTAGCACACCATGTGAACCTCTTACAGGAGGATCATAAGATATTGGTAGAAAGGGTGGAAGAGACTGAATCAAAACTAGCTCACACAAGGCCAACAATCCTATCTCATGGAGATCTCCTATCTCAAGTGGAAAAGGAAATAGCAGTACTATGAGAGAAGATGGATGATGCAGAAGGCTGATCACAGAGGAACATTAGAGTGGTGAGTCTCCGTCAGAGAGTGGAAGGACCATCGATGGAGCTATATATGGAGGATTGGTTGGCTAATGTGGTGCTGGAAGGGAAAACTTCAAAATGGGTTGCAGTTGAAACGGCACATCAAGTACCAGGTAAAGAAGCGAAAGTAGGGGCATCGCCCAGAGTGACAGTAGTCTGGCTCCTAAATTGCAGGGATAGAGATGCGATACTACAAAGAGGCCGAACACATGGATCCTGGCAAGTAGAGGGAGCCAAAATAGCTACATATCCAGATTTCCCAATGGCAGTATAAAGACAGAGACCAATTTTCCTTACAGTGAAAAGACATTTAGGGACCTGAAACATTCAATATGCACTGTTTTTTCCCCAGCAAGACTCCACATCATCTCGGAAGGAGATATGGGAATATCCACCCCCACCGAGCAGACACGAGTAACAAACTGCGACTGACTGACGTGAGATAAAGAGACGATGTAAGCTACCCAAAAGACTTACTCAAACTCTCCAGTGGCCAAGCAGAGATTGAAAGAACAAAAGAAGTGGAGGTTTTACACCAACAGGCAACCTCAGAAGACATGAGGTGGGATGTTCTTTGGGAGGGGGAGAGGCTCGGATGATGAGGGATCCGGATCCAATTCCTCTGGGGCAGAGACTCTGCCACCAGTGCTAACAATAACCTCAAGAGACATCATTTAGGTAATACATGGGGATCAAAAGGGGATTTCCCTAGCTTGAGGGAGAAATTTATACTCCTCACTGATCCTGGCACGTTGCTGCAGACATTGGACCGTCTACAAATTATGCGGTACACTACCACAGTGTGGTATTGTACTCTTATTGATGTACCTAGTTACTTGTTGTTAAGCACTGTACACGTACTTGTTTGTATTGGAAGCTCTATGTGTTGTGAACAAGACCGTTCTAAGAATATGGAACATAGAATGTGAAAGAGCCCAACAAGGTTCCTAACTGGGGCAGTTGGAGTGGAAGGTCTTGTTGACAGGATGAGGCTTCTTTACACAGGACTTATACATAATAAAATAGATCAAATATACAAGAAATGGAACCTTGATTACTTCATTTTGGCGACGAGGACTTAAAAGACTCACGTATCTGAAGCCTCAACTGGATGCTGCCTCTTTCCCTGATTACGTGAAACAGGTCGCTCACGATCCGGCACAACATTTGGAACAGAGGAAGACAATCGCATCTCTAAAATCGCCGGTGAGTGATCAGCCAGGATAATAGTTATAACTATTTTTGGCTTAATACTGCGAAGAAACTGAAATTGTGCTCGCGCATCAAGCGCGAGGCATAGACACGTCTCCACCAAGCGCGAGGCATAGACACGTCTCCACCAAGCGCGAGGCGTAGACGTGTCTCCAAGACAACGGAAAGCTGCTTGGGCGTCCGTCTGCATGCTCGCGTCTCCAGGACAACGGATGGTGACTCTTCAAGGCAACCAGGAAGTGTATCGAGACGCTGCTTAAAGTGGCACGCACACAGTCTTGAGCGCGCATTGTGTTCGCAGAAACAACGCGTTTCCAAGGCATTGAGAGTACGCGTCTCCAAAGCATTGAGAGTACGCGTCTCCAAGGCATTGAGAGTACGCGTGTAGACGCTACAGAGACACGCTTGCTGCACTTAAAGAACGGTTAAAACGGAAATAATTTTAGAGGGTGGAGAGATATTATTTCAACATCAAATTTCACCCTTCATTGTAAAATCTTGATTTGATCCAACGGATACCACAAAATTAATTATATATATCAGAAATTGTTTAACTTTTTGGATACGGATACGGGAATATTGCTGTTTTCTATTCAAATTCATACTAGAATAACTTCAACATGCAAAATGTACCAGCAGCACCTTTTTTCTTGATATCTCCGGGGAAGCCTCCTATCAAATGGCAGAAGTGGAAAAAAGTGTTCACGAACTACGCTAAAGTCTGTGGCACGTCTCTTAGTGCTGAGAGGAAGACTTCCTTACTAATGCATTGTTTAGGCACAGAGGGGCAAGAAATTTTTGAAAACCTGCCAGAGTTATCAGACAGTGACTCCACTGGACTCAATGAATATGAGATTTGTATAAAAAAACTTGATTTGCATTATTTACCAAAGATATGCACAGTATTAGAACGTTATCAATTTAGAAAGAGGTTACAACGACAAGATGAAAAAATTTAACAATACATCACGGCACTACGTGGTCTGGCCACTAACTGTTCTTTTGGGTCTTCTTATGAAGAGCGACTAAGAGATCAATTCATGTTGGGTTGTTCTTTAGAAAAGGCCAGAGAAAACAAGTGGCAAAAAGACAATCCATCCTTGGATGAAGTGCTTACCATGGCTAAAGCCTGTGAACACTCTAAAAATTGTGTTCAAATTTTGAAAAATCTGAATACGACCATGTTTAATAGTGATGTGGAAGAAAGGGGGTCAGTAAAGACTGTATACGATACTAAGACAGAATTCAAACATGTTAGAGAGAAGAATGATGGTAAAGGGGTAAAAGCATTTAAGGGTAAATGTTTTAGGTGTGACAATGTAGGTCATATGGCCAATAACAAGCAATGTCCTGCTTGGAGGGTAGTGTGCAAAAAATGTGGCAAGAAGGGACACTTATCAAAGTGTTGCAAGTCAAAAATGGGTATTAAGGAAGTTAGTGAGGTGGATTATCAAGATACCACAGATGAAATAGATTTGGTGAATGAAATAGATATTTTGCAGATGGGGTGTACATTGAATTGTCCTCTTGAGACTATTTTAGTGAATGATGAAAGAGTAAAAGTTTTGTTTGATTCTGGTGCTAAAATAACCTTAGTCCCTAAGAGCTTTTATGATCAACACCTAAAAAACAAACTAAGCTTACAAAAACCGGACATTTCTCCCAAAGGTTACGGGGGGGTGCCAATCAAACTACTTGGGTACTTTTGGGGTACAATTGAGTTTAAAGGACGTGTAATACCAGAAAAAGTGTATGTATCATTGAAAGGAGATTCCTTGATAAGCTGGTTTCACCAACGTGACTTACGGGTTTATCTTGACCCGAATGAGGACCCATCTGTCCTTCTTAAAGATTCCCTCAGTATTGACCAAGTCGAAGGACAAGGGAAAACATGGATAGAAAAATTCCCTGGTGTTTTTAGGAAACAAATTGGCTGTATGAATAATTATCAACTTAAGATTAGTTTGAAACCTAGTACTCAACCCAAAGTAGCAAAATTAAGGTCAGTCCCTTTCACTGTTAGACACAAAATGAAAGAAGAGATAGATAGGTTACTCTCTAATGGTATCATTCAAGAAGTTGATGCTTCTGAATGGGTGGCCCCAGTAGTCATGACAAAAAAGGCTAATGGAGAGGTAAGACTTTGTGTGGATCTCAGAGAATTAAATAAAGCTGTGGTTGTGGATCATCATCCTCTTCCCAACATTAATGAAATGCTGTGCTCTCTTAATGGAGCTAAGCACTTTTCTACTCTTGATCTTTCTTCTGCATATCATCAAATAGAACTACATCCTTCTTCTCAAGATCTTACAACTTTCATCACCCCTTTTGGTACCTTCAAGTATCTCAGGGTGCCTTTCGGCCTAATCTCAGCGGCATCTGTATTTCAAAGAGCACTTGAAAAGGTATTGAGAGGGGTGGAAGGTGTTAAGATCTATCAGGATGATATTTTGGTATTTGGCAATGACTTAAGTAAACACGATAAGTATTTAGAAACAGTTTTACATCGTTTGGAGAATTCAGGTCTAACTCTGAAATTTGAAAAATGCAAATTTAACACCTCTACTATTGAATATTTGGGACATGAGATCTCGGGAAAAGGGATTCATCCAAAATCGGCTTTAGTTAACACGATCATAAATATGCCAACTCCAGAAAACAAAGAGGAACTTATAAAGTTTCTTGGTATGGCTGAGTTTTATAATAAATTTGTATCAAAATTTGCTGAGAGAACAAGAAACATGAGATGTTTATTGAAGAAGGGTAGTGAGTTCTCCTGGAATGACCAATGTTCAAATGAGTTTCATGAGATTAAACGGTTATTGCACTGTGCAGTTGATTTAGGGAGCTATGATCCAAATGATGAAATTAAATTGATGTGCGACGCCAGCTCCAAAGGCATTGGTGCGGTGTTGATACAAAGGGCTGAGGGTGTTGATAGGACAATTTTATTTTTATCTAGAAGTTTGAAAGGAGCAGAACTCAATTATTCTGTTATTGAAAAAGAAGCACTGAGTGTTTATTGGGCAATAAGAAAATTGAGGACATTTTTGTGGGGCTGTAACTTTGAAGTCATCACGGATCATAAGCCTCTAAAGGAAGTTTTCAAGAACAAGGGAATCGATTTAGTCTCACACCGCATCCGCAAATGGGTTGTGGCCCTACAAGAGTTTGACTATACAGTTGTTTACATACCAGGAGTACTCAACATACAAGCTGATTGTCTCTCTTGTAAGCCCTATTTCTCTGAGGAAACAGAGTGTGAGCATGATACTGTTGATGATGAAGACTTGTTCAGTGATGACTTTGACCAGGATATCAGTTTGTTAAGTAACAAATGCTGTTATCCATGAATCAGAATGGAGAAAAGAACTACAGAAAGATACCACCTTACAAAAAGTGATGGAATGTACTAGAAATGGGTGGGGTGTTAAAGGCAGTTATGGGGAAAACTTGATGCCTTTCTGGCAGGTAAAGGATGAGTTAGTGATTGTGGATGATCTTTTAGTCAGAGGTAGTAAGTTGATTCCTCCCATTTCTTTGAGGGAAAAATTATTGACACATGCTCATTCTAGTCATATGGGTATTTCAAAAACTAAAGAAAGGCTTAGATGCACATACTGGTGGCCTGCAATGGACACTATGGTAGAGAGAGAGGTAAGGGAATGTCGCTTTTGTGTTCAGTCAGACAAAGTCTTAAAATGTAGAACACAACCCATGGTGATAAGGGAGGATGCCTTAGGACCTTGGATGGATATAGCCTTAGATATTTTGGGGCCAGTGAGCTTGGGCTCAGTAGACAGGTATGTACTAGTTTCCATTGATATGTATTCAAGATGGCCAGAGATAAAGATAGTAAGTTCAGTGGAATCTAAGGATGTAATTGCCTTTTTAGAGGAACTTTTTGAGAGGGAAGGGTTTCCCTCTTCCGTTCTTACAGACAATGGGGTTCAATTTGTGTCAAAAGCCACGGAATCCTTTCTAAAAGATAGAGGGATTAAACATAAAAGGGCAGCTTGATATCATCCTGAATCCAATGGGGTAGTGGAACGCTTCATTAAGGTACTCAAAGAAAGTATACAACTGGCACAAAGACAAGGTAGTAAATGGGAGAGCGAAATAAAGAAGAAAGTACGGGAATATCGCTTGACTCCACACTCATCCACAGGGGTGACACCCTTTCGCTTATTTAAGGGAAGGTTACCTTGTCATGAGGTAGCTCCTCGTTGGGTACAAGAGAAACGTTTGGGTATGGATCCTCTTTGCGGGGATGTGAGGGGATGGAGGAAGAAAGAACAAGAGAAAAAGAATTTAAGGAAAAAATGGTATGATGTGCACAAAAGTGTAAAAGAAACTAGAATAAGTGTTGGAGATTGGATAAAGATAAAATCTCCTAGAAGGGAGAAAACAGATACCAAATTCATAGGTCCATTTAAGGTTTTGAAACTTTTTTAAAATGCAATAAAGACGAATGATCATAAGATATGGAATTTAAACACAGTGGCAAAATGTGGTATCAGTAGACTAGAGGAGTTTCATAAATCTGTCACTCCGGAGGCAAGTACTCCGGAAGTAATTGATGGGAGGTCTCATGTTGATGCAACAAAAAAGGTGGGTTTCAGACCTGTGAGATCAACACGAGACCAGAGAAACTAAGGGACTATGTATAATTTTATTTGTTTTATAGTCTCCAATGGTACTATGTTTTTAGTCTGTAATGTAAGGGAGGTGATGTGGTATTGTACTCTTATTGATGTACCTAGTTACTTGTTGTTAAGCACTGTACACGTACTTGTTTGTATTGGAAGCTCTATGTGTTGTGAACAAGACCGTTCTAAGAATATGGAACATAGAATGTGAAAGAGCCCAACAAGGTTCCTAACTGGGGCAGTTGGAGTGGAAGGTCTTGTTGACAGGATGAGGCTTCTTTACACAGGACTTATACATAATAAAATAGATCAAATATACAAGAAATGGAATCTTGATTACTTCACACAGACAATGGACTGTCCGCAAATTATGGGATTTAATGTTATTATTCAACAAGGGGAGCATATGACGTACCATGAATTGGGGGTCAGCCAGTTGTAAGACCACGGCACAGTAAGGTAGGGTGGGCGGGGAGTTGGTGGTAGACTTCAGGGTTATTTTATGGTTTGGAAAAACAGAGTGCAGGGGAGGTCGCTGCGCATATGAGAGGTGAGATAAGACAGGTGTGTCAAAACACCTTTACATGACCACTAGCATCATATCACTATTAACATGGAATGGGAATCATTTGGGTCACAAAATCAAGCAGGATTTTGTAACAAAAGTCCTCTCACGTTTTGTGGCAGATATAGTGTTTCTGCAGGAAACTCACATGAGAGACACAAACACCCCCCCGCTGGGCAGTACGAATCTTGGTTACGAAATCTCTCCCTTTTTAAATGACCAGGATGTGGAAGGATACTATAGGCCAATATACAGCGATACTGGGAGGGAGAACAGACAGTGCTGGTTAACATATATACCTCCAGGGCTCCAGATTGAAAGGTATTAAGTCCGGTAATAACGGAGATCCCACAGGCCCTGACAATAATAGGGGTGATTTTAATATGCTCATGGACCCCATCCTGGATAAGACATACACAAAACAAGTACAAACAGCCCACGCGAGGAGACTTAGTGGGTTTATCTGGGCATTGGCGACGGTGGATGTGTGTTGCACCTTCCATGAACAAGATAAAGCCTAAGCTAATTACTCTGGGGCCCACAATATACACTCCCACATAAATGATCTATTCACACCCAGATTGACACTTCACATGTGCACAGAAGCGCAATTTAGAGCATGGGGAAAATCAGATCACTTCCCCTTGGAAGTTACAATAAAGATTCATAACACAAGAGGGCTGAGTGAATGGCGGATAGCGCTTAATTTTTTCAGAAGAGGTAGAGAGGCTAACTAAATTAACAGATCAATATTTTAGTAAAAACGAAGTGACTGCTACAGACAAAACTGTCTTCTGAGAGGCGTATAAAACAACTATGGGGGGAGGGATACTCACAGATGAAGCAGCAGACAAAAGGAAGAGGGAGAGAAAATGTAAAGACCTAGAACTGGACATAAGACAGATAGAAGTTAGAAAGGCTCATACACAAAGGAGACACCCCTTCAGCTAGAGCAGGGGAGAGCAGAAAATGAATGGGTTGCACCTAATGAAGTTAAACTAGTACATCAAGCTAGATAACGGAGGATATAAGAAGGAGGAGACAAGGTGGAGAAACTCTTGGCATGGCTAGCAACCAGGTAAGTGGCAAAATCACACATAATGGAGCTGGTGGACTGGCAGGGGAATAAAGTGCAGGGAAGCAAGCCCAAAGCAGAGGTTATGGTAGGATACCTACGAAGTTTTGTAGGGGAAACCACAGGAAGGAACATAAAGAGCTAAAGGCCCTTGAGAAAAACTGTCCCCACAGAACACTTGGTAAAGAGAGGGCACTGGAGTTGGAAGCAGACTTAACAGACGTGGTGATTAAGGTAGCACTCTCCCAGCTACAAACTGGAAAGAGACCTGGCCCGAATGGCTTGCCAGTACAATTCTTGCATCAATTATCCACAAAAGTGGTACCTCCCCTACATAAGATGTATATTTAAGCCTATGAAAAGGGTGAATTACCTAGGGATTGATGGACGGCAATGGTGGTTCCCATCCTGAAGCCAGGAAAACCAATGGATAGATGGGACTCATACAGATCCATCTCACTGCTGAATGTAGATGCTAAAATATTGGCAAAGGCCCTCAGAAAAAGGTTGAGGGGAGTAATATTCGAAATGATGCACCCAGATCAAAACAGATTTCTGCCACACAGATCTAAGTGCTTCAATTTTAGGCGATTACATAATATAGCAGCTGCGGCCAAGTTACAGATATCACTGGATGCCCATAAAACATTTGTCATAGTGGCATGGCTATATATGTTTGCAGTTTAAAAAAAAAAGGGTTTCTTGAACCTCAAGCGAGAACTGACAGCGAACGGGGTCCTCCCAACGATAGTGAGGAGTATATGGCAGGGATGCCCCAATCACCATTATTATTTGCATTAACAATAGAACCGCTAGCGGAATGTGTAAGAAAGGATGCACAAATCGAGGGTTGGACATGGGATAAACCCTGGGAAGATCGTATCTCACTGAATGCAGATGATGTGCTGTTATACAACAAAACCCTACAGAGAGTAAGAGAAATACTGGCACTACATGGGGAGCACTTCAGCCCCCACATTAACTGGGATAAGTCTCTGATTTTTCCAATGGGCACATGGGTGGTGAGTACTTCCCTCCCAATGCCGCTGCAGATTGAAAAGATGCACTTTAAATATCTAGGGTTATGGGTATCTAAAACTGCTACCCTACAATACGAGGATAACCCTACACCCTTGCTGTGGACCACTGAAACAGATGTGAAAACACTGGGGAGGATTACCCCTCTCCTTAATGGGGAAAGTAGCATTATGTAAAATGGTGGCACTCCCATATTTCATTTATATATTACAAAATAGCCCTTACAGGATACCTAAACTGTTTTTCAAAGAAACAAATACAATTTTACTGAACCTGTTACGGCACGGGGGTACCTTGAGAATAGTACTCACTACACAACAAAGATCTACTTACAAGGGAGGGATAGCACTTTCCAACGTACAACGATATGAAGAAGTGGCACACCTAACTATAATTAATGATTAGGCCAACGCACCGATGAATCACCCAGCGTTTCGAATGGACAGGGAAATGATGGAGGACAAAGGATACTTACATGTCTTTATGAGGGAGAAACTGAAAAAGAAGGCTTCCCCACCCCAAAGGTGACAGTACAGTTATGGCATGAGCTCCACAGTGTGTTGGGATAGAAAGGAAGACTCACCCCAGGGACTCCACTTTGGGTGAGTACAAGGTAAAGGAAGTCACTAAACTTAAGCGTTTCCGACAGTGGGATTTGATAGGGCTTTGGGGGATATATGGAATGCCAACCGAACGGTGCCCTTCTCACATTTTCAAACAGAGTATCCCCCCAAATATTTAGATATCAGCAGTTGCATCATGCGCTGAAGGCACGGATTACAGCAACAGAGGAGGAAATTATGGAGGCCTCCCCAGTAAATACAGATTACTAGAAGGGCCCCTACAAACAAAAATGATTTCACTTATCTATTAGGTTCTCATGGGGAACTACTCAGAAAAACCTTGTATCACTGAAAAATAAATGGCAGAGTGACGCTGGAGCCCTGGAGGATGAAGCCTGGCTAGATACATTACAATTTCCTAGGCAGGTGGCGGATATGGCCTGTTATAAATTAATACAGCTTGTAGATAAAATTCTAGATAAGTGTCTATTACACTAGAATTGATTTAAATAAAATAGTGAAGTTGTTAGAAGTTTCCTGCTTAAGAGGATGCAGACAACCAGGGACCTTCCTACATATCCTTTGGGACTGCCTGCCCCGGAGTGCATTGTGGGAGAGAGTTACACATAGATTAGAGGCAGTCACTAGAGTGAGGACAGTGATGAATGCCCCACTGGTCCTACTGGGGATTTTGAGTAATTCAGATGCCACAACATACCAATGAACACTGATTAATCTGGGGCCCCTCCTTGCAAAAAGATAAAAAGTATGTAGATGGGAATCCCCAGTGACCCTGGGGATAAGGGAAAGGGAAAAGGAAACTAATTTGGGCTACATTGCAATTTTTGAAGGGAGATGGTCCTCAAAGAAAATTGAAAAGGTCTGCAAAGGATGGAAATGCAACACGTAAATCCTCGGACTGCCACGGACCTTGTTGAGTAGGAATGGATGGGAGTGAGAGAAGGTAAAAAGAAGACTTATTCATTAGATGTTGTATGCTTTGGGCAATCAATAAAATAATTTATTTTTAAAAAAAAGGAAGTTACTGACTCATTCAACAAATCACTTACTATATAATCTGCAACTGTTTCATCGATCAGATCTTTGGCGGCTCTGTCTGCCACCACCTTTTCTTCTCCAACAACTTACACTCTCAACACGCATAATTTGTTTGCAGTTAAATGATTAACTATGAACTTTCTGGAACCAAACTGACAATTTCAATCAAAATGAACAAAGGCCCCTGTTGGTCTTGGGCCTTACTGCAAGGTCATCTCCAAAATCTTGGCCTTTACTCTCCTGTTTTCAAAACCGGTTTTTAGGGGCTTTATGACTATGCACACTTTGCCACTGTTAATCAGTGTTAAAGAAAGCGCTTGTGTTCTCTCCTTTAAATATGGTGAACTTGGCTTTCACCAATTGGCACCTTTAATTTACCTGTAGGTCCCTAGTAATGTGGTACTACAAGTACCCAGGACTTGTAAATTAAATGCTACTAGTGGACCTGATTGTGCTACCCACCTATGTAGACTTTTTTAACAGGTCTCAGGCCTGCCATTGCAGGCTGTGTGTGCCGTTTTAAACTGCAACCTCTACCCGGCAAAATAAACCTTTTCCAAGGTCTAAATCTTCCTTTGTTACACATGAGTCACCCTAGTGTAGGCCCTAAACAGTCCATATGGCAGAGTGCACTGTATTTAAAAACTTGAATATGTACTTATCAATTTTACATGCCCTGATAGTGAAAAACTCTTAAATGCATTTCCACTACTGCAAGACCTGCCTCTCCCCTTGGATAACATTGGGCTAACTTATTACATTTAAAAAGTTGTAATTTTCAGTTGGGAGCAAGTAGGAATGTCGACTTTGGTGTCTAAAGGATTGTAATTTCAAACCCTCTTTAATGGTAAGGTTGGTGTGTTAAGTTACAATTTTGAAAATGTCACTTTTAGAAAATTTGCATTTTTCTGCTCTATTTGGTGCCTGCACTCTTTTCCTGGGTGAAATGACTGGGCATAGTAGGCAGTTGGACTTAGTTTATTCTGCCTAGACATCCGCACAATACAGGTATTACGTGTGCCTGGATGGGCCATAAACTGGCAGGATGTGGAAGGGGTCAGTGCTGGACACTGCAAAGGGTCTCCCTCCTACTTGGCTGTTGCAAGAGGTTGGGCAGGTTACTTGCAGGCGCTTGACGGAAGTGTGACTATAGGAGACACCCCTCCCCCCACGGATCAGACCATGAGGTGAATGGCCCACTAAATATAGGAGGGTTCTACTAGAATTAAGAACAAAAGCAAGGTAGGTCCATCACTTGTGATTATTTAATCTTCCTTTAAAATATTGGATGAATCATATATATATATATATATATATATATATATATATATATATATATACATATATATATATATATATATATATATATATATATATATATATATATATATATATATACCTAGAGGAATGCCCAAGACCTTTTTAGGCTAGTAATATATGAGCAGAAACATGTCAGCAGGCAACATTATAGGGGTATACATTGGGCATAAAACCCAATGACACCCTCTCATAATACCTTAATGGTGTTATTTCAATCATATCCAGAGTACCACCTTAATGAAAAGTACACTTGTGTAGCTTACCCTGAGAGATGTTTTTACTTTATCAGGATCAGAGTTTACTGTCCAGCTAGTAACTTTTTACAAACTCCCTCAAGATAGCCCCACTTGAGGTTGAGTCTGCCCTGGGAGTGTCATTTTACCAGGGTGGGACGAGATGGCCGATAATGAAACACGTAACAATACATGAGTGAGCCCACCTCGTCCAAATCTTGTGTGATGTCAGGGAACTCCTTAGTAGGAAGGGTGACAATATACCAATGGGCTCTTAAAAGAAGAGACCTAGGTCATTTTTTTTTAGGAGTGCCACGCACCACGTGTTGACTATTTTCCTGCCCTAACTATCTGATGCCTGTACTATTCTGCTGGGTAACATGCCTGTGACTAGTTTGGCTGTTGACTTAGTTTATTCCTCCCAGACAACCACACAATAGAGGGATTGGGTATGGCTGGATTGGCCATCAACTAGAGAATTTGGAGGGGGGGGACAAGCTGGCACAGCCTCACTGGCAACTGAATAGGCTGTGCCCTGCCTTCACATAAAGAACTTGTCACCACTGCACCGTTAACAGAGGAACCTCAAAGCCCAACTCTTCAGCACACTCCTGGACCTGTGGATACTACAAAAGACAGACTGCTGTGATACTTTGCTGCCAGATGGACTGCCACTCTGCTATTGTGCTGCTCTGCTACCTTGCTTGCTGAGAAGAATCACTGAACATGCACCCTTCATCCCAGGCTGAAGTGAATCCACAGATCAGCTGACTGACTTGTTCTGAGCTACAGGAACATAAGCTCCAGAGGCTCTCTGCAACTGCCCAGCTAACCTGTTGCTTGGACAGTACCATTAAAACCACCCACCATTCCAAACAAAATAAAACAACAAACAATAAAAAACAATAAAAAACAAGCAAACCCCCACCTACCCCCAGGACAGAGACATACAACCATTCTGTCCAAACATCTGTGAGAAGGTAGCCTCTTTCTAGCCTTGTTACCCCCACTTTTGGCCTGTTTGTGAGTGTATGTCAGGGTGTTTGTCACTGTTTTCACTGTCTCACTGGGATCCTGATGGCCAGGCCTCAGTGCTCATAGTGAAAACACTATGTTTTCAGTATGGTTGTTATGTGTCACTGGGATCCTGCTAGTCAGGACCCCAGTGCTCATAGGTTTGTGGCCTATATGTATGTGTCACTGGGACCCTGTCACACAGGGCCCCAGTGCTCATAGGTGTGCATGTATATGTTCCCTGTGTGGTGCCTAACTGTCTCACTGAGGCTCTGCTAACCAGAACCTCAGTGGTTATGCTCTCTCATTACTTTCAAATTGTCACTAACAGGCTAGTGACCAATTTTACCAATTTACATTGGCTTACTGGAACACCCTTATAATTCCCTAGTATATGGTACTGAGGTACCCAGGGTATTGGGGTTCCAGGAGATCCCTATGGGCTGCAGCATTTCTTTTGCCACCCATAGGGAGCTCTGACAATTCTTACACAGGCCTGCCACTGCAGCCTGAGTGAAATAACGTCCACGTTATTTCACAGCCATTTTACACTGCACTTAAGTAACTTATAAGTCACCTATATGTCTAACCTTTACCTGGTAAAGGTTAGGTGCAAAGTTACTTAGTGTGAGGGCACCCTGGCACTAGCCAAGGTGCCCCCACATTGTTCAGAGTCAATTCCCTGAACTTTGTGAGTGCGGGGACACCATTACACGTGTGCACTACATATAGGTCACTACCTATATGTAGCTTCACCATGGTAACTCCGAATATGGCCATGTAACATGTCTATGATCATGGAATTGCCCCCTCTATACCATCCTGGCATAGTTGGCACAATTCCATGATCCCAGTGGTCTGTAGCACAGACCCTGGTACTGCCAGACTGCCCTTCCTGGAGTTTCACTGCAGCTGCTGCTGCTGCCAACCCCTCAGACAGGCAGCTGCCCTCCTGGGGTCCAGCCAGGCCTGGCCCAGGATGGCAGAACAAAGAACTTCCTCTGAGAGAGGGTGTGACACCCTCTCCCTTTGGAAAATGGTGTGAAGGCAGGGGAGGAGTAGCCTCCCCCAGCCTCTGGAAATGCTTTGTTGGGCACAGATGTGCCCAATTCTGCATAAGCCAGTCTACACCGGTTCAGGGACCCCTTAGCCCCTGCTCTGGCGCGAAACTGGACAAAGGAAAGGGGAGTGACCACTCCCCTGACCTGCACCTCCCCTGGGAGGTGTCCAGAGCTCCTCCAGTGTGCTCCAGACCTCTGCCATCTTGGAAACAGAGGTGCTGCTGGCACACTGGACTGCTCTGAGTGGCCAGTGCCACCAGGTGACGTCAGAGACTCCTGCTGATAGGCTCCTTCAGGTGTTAGTAGCCTATCCTCTCTCCTAGGTAGCCAAACCCTCTTTTCTGGCTATTTAGGGTCTCTGTCTCTGGGGAAACTTTAGATAACGAATGCATGAGCTCAGCCGAGTTCCTCTGCATCTCCCTCTTCACCTTCTGATAAGGAATCGACCGCTGACCGCGCTGGAAGCCTGCAAACCTGCAACATAGTAGCAAAGACGACTACTGCAACTCTGTAACGCTGATCCTGCCGCCTTCTCGACTGTTTTCCTGCTTGTGCATGCTGTGGGGGTAGTCTGCCTCCTCTCTGCACCAGAAGCTCCGAAGAAATCTCCTGTGGGTCGACGGAATCTTCCCCCTGCAACCGCAGGCACCAAAAAGCTGCATTACCGGTCCCTTGGGTCTCCTCTCAGCACGACGAGCGAGGTCCCTCGAATCCAGCGACGCTGTCCAAGTGACCCCCAAAGTCCAGTGACTCTTCAGCCCAAGTTTGGTGGAGGTAAGTCCTTGCCTCACCTCGCTGGGCTGCATTGCTGGGAACCGCGACTTTGCAGCTACTCCGGCCCCTGTGCACTTCCGGCGGAAATCCTTTGTGCACAGCCAAGCCTGGGTCCACGGCACTCTAACCTGCATTGCACGACTTTCTAAGTTGGTCTCCGGCGACGTGGGACTCCTTTGTGCAACTTCGGCGAGCACCGTTTCACGCATCCTCGTAGTGCCTGTTTCTGGCACTTCTCCGGGTGCTACCTGCTTCAGTGAGGGCTCTTTGTCTTGCTCGACGTCCCCTCTCTCTTCAGGTCCAATTTGCGACCTCCTGGTCCCTCCTGGGCCCCAGCAGCGTCCAAAAACGCCAAACGCACAATTTGCGTGTAGCAAGGCTTGTTGGCGTCCTTCCGGCGGGAAAACACTTCTGCACGACTCTCCAAGGCGAGAGGGATCCGTCCACCAAAGGGGAAGTCTCTAGCCCTTTTCGTTCCTGCAGAAACCTCAGCTTCTTCTGTCCAGTCGAAGCTTCTTTGCACCCGCAGCTGGCATTTCCGGGGCATCTGCCCATCTCCGACTTGCTTGTGACTTTTGGACTTGGTCCCCTTGTTCCACAGGTACCCTAGATTGGAAATCCACAGTTGTTGCATTGCTGGTTTGTGTCTTTCCTGCATTATTCCTCTAACACGACTATTTTGTCCTTAGGGGAACTTTAGTGCACTTTGCACTCACTTTTCAGGGTCTTGGGGAGGGTTATTTTTCTAACTCTCACTATTTTCTAATAGTCCCAGCGACCCTCTACAAGGTCACATAGGTTTGGGGTCCATTCGTGGTTCGCATTCCACTTTTGGAGTATATGGTTTGTGTTGCCCCTATCCCTATGTTTCCCCATTGCATCCTATTGTAACTATACATTGTTTGCACTGTTTTCTAAGACTATACTGCATATTTTTCCTATTGTGTATATATATCTTGTGTATATTTCCTATCCTCTCACTGAGGGTACACTCTAAGATACTTTGGCATATTGTCATAAAAATAAAGTACCTTTATTTTTAGTATAACTGTGTATTGTGTTTTCTTATGATATTGTGCATATGACACTAAGTGGTACTGTGGTAGCTTCACACGTCTCCTAGTTCAGCCTAAGCTGCTCTGCTAAGCTACCATTATCTATCAGCCTAAGCTGCTAGACACCCTATACACTAATAAGGGATAACTGGGCCTGGTGCAAGGTGCAAGTACCCCTTGGTACTCACTACAAGCCAGTCCAGCCTCCTACATTGGTTGTGCAGTGGTGGGATAAGTGCTTGAGACTACTTACCACTCTTGTCATTGTACTTTTCATAAGAGAAAAATATACAAAACAAGGTCAGTGTATATACACATAGCCAAAAAGTTTTGCATTTCCTCTTTTCACTCTTTTCTAAGTGCTGAAAAGTACTCATAAACTTTCAAAAAGTTCTTAAAAGTTTAAAAAGTATTTTTTTCTGTCTTTCCCAAAAGTTCTGAAAACTTTTTTCTCTTTTTCTATCACTTTAACTCTCTCAAAAAAATGTCTGGCACAGGCCAAAGTGTTGATCTGTCCAAACTTGCATATGACAACCTTAGCTGGAAAAGAGCAAGGAGTCTCTGTATAGAGAGAGGTTTGAGTGTAGGGAAGAATCCTTCCTTGGAACTGTTACTTAACATGCTTAGAGAACAGGATAAGGCCATAGGTGCCCCATCTGTTGAAAAAGTACCTAATAGTTCCCAATCTGATTCAGGGACTCCCCCAGGAAAAGATTCAGGAAAGAAACTTCCTAGCCTGCCCATTACTAGACAATCTAGCATAGATGGTAATGATGATGAGCCACACCAAATAAATAGTGTTGTCTCACATCATAGCAAAAGCATATATTCTCACCATACTGGTAGTAATGTTTCTGTAAACCAAGCTGTTAGGGTGCCTTCTGTAAGGGACAGGTCTCCTTCTGTTCATTCCCATCATAGCTCTTTTTCTAGAAATGTCCCTCCCACCAACCCTGATGACAGAATGTTAGAGAGGGAACTCAATAAGTTGAGGGTGGAACAAACCAGACTGAAGCTTAAAAAGCAACAGCTGGATTTGGATAGACAGTCTTTTGAATTAGAGAAGGAAAGACAGAAGTTGGGTTTAGATACCCATGGTGGCAGCAGCAGTATTCCCCATAGTCATCCTGCAAAAGAGCATGATTCCAGGAATCTGCACAAGATAGTTCCCCCTTATAAGGAGGGGGATGACATTAACAAGTGGTTTGCTGCACTTGAGAGGGCCTGTGTTGTACAGGATGTCCCTCAAAGGCAGTGGGCTGCTATCCTATGGCTATCATTTAGTGGAAAAGGTAGGGATAGGCTCCTTACTGTGAAAGAAAATGATGCCAATAATTTTACAGTTCTTAAGAATGCACTCCTGGATGGTTATGGCTTAACCACTGAACAGTACAGGATAAAGTTCAGAGAGACCAAAAAGGAGTCTTCACAAGACTGGGTTGATTTCATTGACCATTCAGTGAAGGCCTTGGAGGGGTGGTTACATGGCAGTAAAGTTACTGATTATGAAAGCCTGTATAACACAATCCTGAGAGAGCATATACTTAATAATTGTGTGTCTGATTTGTTGCACCAGTACCTGGTAGACTCTGATCTGACCTCTCCCCAAGAATTGGGAAAGAAGGCAGACAAATGGGTCAGAACAAGGGTGAACAGAAAAGTTCATACAGGGGGTGACAAAGATGGCAATAAGAAGAAAGATGGTGAAAAATCTCAAGATAAGCATGGGGATAAGGGTAAAACCAAAGATCCCACTTCAAATCTTAAACACTCTTCAGAGGGTGGGGATAAAACAAATTCTTCCTCTTCTTCCCAACCTGCACACATTAAAAAGCCTTGGTGCTTTGTGTGTAAAAATAGAGGCCATAGGCCAGGGGATAAGTCCTGTCCAGGTAAACCCCCTGAGCCTACCACCACTAATACATCAAGCTCTAGTGCCCCTAGCAGTAGTGGTACTAGTGGTGGGACTGCTGGCAACAGTCAAGCAAAGGGTGTAGTTGGGTTCACTTATGGGTCCATAGTGGAAACTGATGTCATCAGTCCCAAGACAGTTTCTGTCACACCTAGTGGCACTGGCCTTGCCACACTGGCTGCTTGTCCCCTTACAATGGATAAGTACAGGCAGACAGTTTCAATAAATGGTGTTGAGGCCTTGGCCTACAGGGACACAGGTGCCAGTTTCACTTTGGTGACTGAAAACCTAGTGCCTCCTGAACAACACATCATTGGACAACAGTATAAGATTATTGATGTCCATAACTCCACTAAGTTTCTTCCCTTAGCTATAATTCAGTTTAGTTGGGGTGGAGTTACTGGCCCTAAGCAGGTGGTGGTATCACCTAGCTTACCTGTAGACTGTCTCTTAGGTAATGACCTAGAGGCCTCAGGTTGGGCTGATGTAGAGTTTTATGCCCATGCAGCCATGCTGGGCATCCCTGAGGAATTGTTCCCTCTCATTTCAAGTGAAATGAAAAAGCAAAGGAGAGAAGGCCTGAAAACTCAGGATCCCTCTCCATCAACAGGTAAAAAGGGTATCACAGTATCCCCTAACCACCCTACCATTCAGGATACTATTCCTGTGGTGGGAGAAACCTCTCCTGGGGTGGCACCTGTTCCAAGGGAATCATCAGCTGGAAAAGCTGGACTCCCTGAGGTGGAAGTACCTCTCTGTGGGATAACTAACATTGGTGAGAAAAACAGCACCATTTTAGTTAACATGGAGCATCCCTCCAACCCTCCCAGAGAAACTTTAGTGCAGAAACTCTGCACTGCCTCACAACACTTAGGACAGCATCCCTGCCCTAGTGTGGAGCTGATAGGACAGCATCCCTGCCCTGCTCCAACCCAAGAGAAACAGCATCCCTGTTCTCTCTTCCAGCCATATGGACAAAGTTTTTGCCCAGCTATGGCTTTTCTGAGACAGCATCCCTGTCTGGCATTTCCATCACTACAAATAGGTTCAGTGGACAATTCCCACTGCTCTAAACTAAAACTTACTGATAGAAACTCTGAAAATACATCTTCACATTGTTGCTTAGCTAAAAAACTTCAAACAGGGTGGTTTACATCCCCACAGGGAAGTAACCATATAGTGGATGATAAAGGGAGTAACCAGTCTATTGCAGAGCTACTCTCTACTTATCACCACTTAGACAATAAAGTCTCAACTGGCCAAGGTTAGCCTTATTGTCCTTAGTTTGGGGGGGGGGTTGTGTGAGAAGGTAGCCTCTTTCTAGCCTTGTTACCCCCACTTTTGGCCTGTTTGTGAGTGTATGTCAGGGTGTTTGTCACTGTTTTCACTGTCTCACTGGGATCCTGATGGCCAGGCCTCAGTGCTCATAGTGAAAACACTATGTTTTCAGTATGGTTGTTATGTGTCACTGGGATCCTGCTAGTCAGGACCCCAGTGCTCATAGGTTTGTGGCCTATATGTATGTGTCACTGGGACCCTGTCACACAGGGCCCCAGTGCTCACAGGTGTGCATTTATATGTTCCCTGTGTGATGCCTAACTGTCTCACTGAGGCTCTGCTAACCAGAACCTCAGTGGTTATGCTCTCTCATTACTTTCAAATTGTCACTAACAGGCTAGTGACCAATTTTACCAATTTACATTGGCTTACTGGAACACCCTTATAATTCCCTAGTATATGGTACTGAGGTACCCAGGGTATTGGGGTTCCAGGAGATCCCTATGGGCTGCAGCATTTCTTTTGCCACCCATAGGGAGCTCTGACAATTCTTACACAGGCCTGCCACTGCAGCCTGAGTGAAATAACGTCCACGTTATTTCACAGCCATTTTACACTGCACTTAAGTAACTTATAAGTCACCTATATGTCTAACCTTTACCTGGTAAAGGTTAGGTGCAAAGTTACTTAGTGTGAGGGCACCCTGGCACTAGCCAAGGTGCCCCCACATTGTTCAGAGCCAATTCCCTGAACTTTGTGAGTGCGGGGACACCATTACACGCGTGCACTACATATAGGTCACTACCTATATGTAGCTTCACCATGGTAACTCCGAATATGGCCATGTAACATGTCTATGATCATGGAATTGCCCCCTCTATACCATCCTGGCATAGTTGGCACAATTCCATGATCCCAGTGGTCTGTAGCACAGACCCTCGTACTGCCAGACTGCCCTTCCTGGGGTTTCACTGCAGCTGCTGCTGCTGCCAACCCCTCAGACAGGCAGCTGCCCTCCTGGGGTCCAGCCAGGCCTGGCCCAGGATGGCAGAACAAAGAACTTCCTCTGAGAGAGGGTGTGACACCCTCTCCCTTTGGAAAATGGTGTGAAGGCAGGGGAGGAGTAGCCTCCCCCAGCCTCTGGAAATGCTTTGTTGGGCACAGATGTGCCCAATTCTGCATAAGCCAGTCTACACCGGTTCAGGGACCCCTTAGCCCCTGCTCTGGCGCGAAACTGGACAAAGGAAAGGGGAGTGACCACTCCCCTGACCTGCACCTCCCCTGGGAGGTGTCCAGAGCTCCTCCACTCTGCCATCTTGGAAACAGAGGTGCTGCTGGCACACTGGACTGCTCTGAGTGGCCAGTGCCACCAGGTGACGTCAGAGACTCCTGCTGATAGGCTCCTTCAGGTGTTAGTAGCCTATCCTCTCTCCTAGGTAGCCAAACCCTCTTTTCTGGCTATTTAGGGTCTCTGTCTCTGGGGAAACTTTAGATAACGAATGCATGAGCTCAGCCGAGTTCCTCTGCATCTCCCTCTTCACCTTCTGATAAGGAATCGACCGCTGACCGCGCTGGAAGCCTGCAAACCTGCAACATAGTAGCAAAGACGACTACTGCAACTCTGTAACGCTGATCCTGCCGCCTTCTCGACTGTTTTCCTGCTTGTGCATGCTGTGGGGGTAGTCTGCCTCCTCTCTGCACCAGAAGCTCCGAAGAAATCTCCCGTGGGTCGACGGAATCTTCCCCCTGCAACCGCAGGCACCAAAAAGCTGCATTACCGGTCCCTTGGGTCTCCTCTCAGCACGACGAGCGAGGTCCCTCGAATCCAGCGACGCTGTCCAAGTGACCTCCACAGTCCAGTGACTCTTCAGCCCAAGTTTGGTGGAGGTAAGTCCTTGCCTCACCTCGCTGGGCTGCATTGCTGGGAACCGCGACTTTGCAGCTACTCCGGCCCCTGTGCACTTCCGGCGGAAATCCTTTGTGCACAGCCAAGCCTGGGTCCACGGCACTCTAACCTGCATTGCACGACTTTCTAAGTTGGTCTCCGGCGACGTGGGACTCCTTTGTGCAACTTCGGCGAGCACCGTTTCACGCATCCTCGTAGTGCCTGTTTCTGGCACTTCTCCGGGTGCTACCTGCTTCAGTGAGGGCTCTTTGTCTTGCTCGACGTCCCCTCTCTCTTCAGGTCCAATTTGCGACCTCCTGGTCCCTCCTGGGCCCCAGCAGCGTCCAAAAACGCCAAACGCACGATTTGCGTGTAGCAAGGCTTGTTGGCGTCCTTCCGGCGGGAAAACACTTCTGCACGACTCTCCAAGGCGAGAGGGATCCGTCCACCAAAGGGGAAGTCTCTAGCCCTTTTCGTTCCTGCAGAAACCTCAGCTTCTTCTGTCCAGTCGAAGCTTCTTTGCACCCGCAGCTGGCATTTCCGGGGCATCTGCCCATCTCCGACTTGCTTGTGACTTTTGGACTTGGTCCCCTTGTTCCACAGGTACCCTAGATTGGAAATCCACAGTTGTTGCATTGCTGGTTTGTGTCTTTCCTGCATTATTCCTCTAACACGACTATTTTGTCCTTAGGGGAACTTTAGTGCACTTTGCACTCACTTTTCAGGGTCTTGGGGAGGGTTATTTTTCTAACTCTCACTATTTTCTAATAGTCCCAGCGACCCTCTACAAGGTCACATAGGTTTGGGGTCCATTCGTGGTTAGCATTCCACTTTTGGAGTATATGGTTTGTGTTGCCCCTATCCCTATGTTTCCCCATTGCATCCTATTGTAACTATACATTGTTTGCACTGTTTTCTAAGACTATACTGCATATTTTTGCTATTGTGTATATATATCTTGTGTATATTTCCTATCCTCTCACTGAGGGTACACTCTAAGATACTTTGGCATATTGTCATAAAATGAAAATGTCACTTACCCAGTGTACATCTGTTCGTGGCATCAGTCGCTGAGATTCACATGGTATGCATGAGCTCGCCATCTGGTGTTGGGTCGGAGTGTTACAAGTTGTTTTTCTTCGAAGAAGTGTTTTCGAGTCACGGGACCGAGTGACTCCACCTTCTGTGCTCATTGCGCATGGGCGTCGACTCCATCTTCGATTGTTTTCCCCGCAGAGGGTGAGGTAGGAGTTGTACTATAGTAATAGTGCCCGCGCAATGAAAAATGTAAGTATGTACCTATTAAAGGATTAAGTAATATATATACAAATGTACAAAATTGAAGGTAACTTCTGAACTGCTACAGGCTTCCGGGGAGGTGGGTGGGTCCATGTGAATCTCAGCGACTGATGCCACGAACAGATGTACACTGGGTAAGTGACATTTTCAGTTCGATGGCATCTGTCGCTGTAGATACACATGGTATGCATAGACTAGTAAGCAGTTAGTTCCCCCTAAGCGGTGGTTTAGCCTGTAGGAGTAGAAGTTGTCTGAAATAGAGTTCTTAATACAGCTTGACCTACTGTAGCTTGTTGTGCGGATAGCACATCTATACAGTAGTGTTTGGTGAATGTGTGAGGCGTAGACCAAGTGGCTGCCTTACATATTTCTTGTATTGGGATGTTTCCTAAAAAGGCCATTGAAGCACCTTTTTTCCTTGTTGAATGTGCCCTGGGAGTAATGGGCAGTTGTCTTTTTGCTTTAAGGTAGCAGATTTGGATGCATTTAACTATCCATCTGGCTATACCTTGTTTTGATATTGGGTTACCTGCATGAGGTTTTTGGAATGCAATAAATAGCTGTTTAGTTTTTCTGATGTTCTTCGTTCTGTCAATGTAGTACATTAATGCTCTTTTGACATCTAATGTATGTAGTGCTCTTTCAGCCACAGAATCTGGCTGTGGGAAGAATACTGGTAATTCTACCGTTTGATTTAGATGGAATGGAGAAATAACTTTTGGTAAAAATTTTGGATTAGGTCGTAGGACGACCTTATTTTTATGTATTTGTATAAAAGGCTCTTGTGTTGTGAACGCTTGAATTTCACTTACTCTTCTTAGAGATGTAATGGCGATGAGAAAGGCAACTTTCCAGGTGAGGAATTGTATTCCGCAAGAGTGCATGGGTTCGAAGGGTGGGCCCATGAGTCTTGTTAGAACCACGTTTAGGTTCCATGAAGGAACAGGTGGTGTTCTTGGTGGTATAATTCTTTTAAGCCCTTCTATGAATGCTTTGATAACTGGTATCCTATACAAGGAAGTCGAATATGTAGTTTGCAGGTATGCAGATATTGCTGCAAGGTGTATTTTAATAGAAGAGAAGGCTAGCTTTGCTTTTTGTAAATGGAGCAAGTAATTTACTATATGTTTTGGAGTTGCCTCTAGTGGTTGTATCTGATTATGATGGCAGTACCAAACAAATCTTTTCCACTTACTTGCGTAGCAGTGTCTAGTGGATGGCCTTCTGGCCTGCTTTATGACTTCCATACACTCTTGGCTAAGTTGTAAGTGTCCGAATTCTAGGATTTCAGGAGCCAGATTGCTAGATTCAGCGATGCTGGGTCCGGGTGTCTGATTTGTTGGTTGTGTTGCGTTAACAGATCTGGTTTGTTGGGCAGTTTGATGTGTGGTACTACAGACAGATCTAGCAGTGTTGTGTACCAGGGTTGTCTTGCCCACGTTGGTGCTATTAAAATGAGTTTGAGTTTGTTTTGACTCAATTTGTTTACTAGGTAAGGAAGGAGAGGGAGAGGAGGAAAAGCGTAAGCAAATATTCCTGACCAGTTCATCCATAGGGCATTGCCTTGGGATTGCTTGTGTGGGTATCTGGACGCGAAGTTTTGGCATTTTGCGTTCTCTTTTGTTGCAAATAAGTCTATTTGTGGTGTTCCCCAGAGTGTGAAGTAGGTGTTCAGAATTTGTGGGTGGATTTCCCATTCGTGAACTTGCTGGTGATCTCGAGAGAGATTGTCTGCCAGCTGATTCTGGATCCCCGGAATAAACTGTGCTATTAGACCAATTTGATGGCGGATAGCCCACTTCCATATTTTTTGAGCTAACAAGCTTAACTGCGTTGAATGTGTTCCTCCTTGTTTGTTTAGATAATACATCGTTGTCATGTTGTCTGTTTTGACAAGGATGTATTTGTGGGTTATGATTGGTTGGAAAGCTTTTAGTGCTTGAAAAACTGCTAATAATTCTAGATGATTTATATGCAGTTTTGTTTGATGTATGTTCCATTGTCCTCTTATGTTGTGTTGATTGAGATGTGCTCCCCACCCTGTCATGGAAGCATCTGTTGTTATTACGTACTGTGGCACTGGGTCTTGGAAAGGCCGCCCTATGTTTAAATTTATACTGTTCCACCATAGAAGCGATAGGTAAGTTTGGCGGTCTAGCAACACCAGATCTAGAAGGTGACCCTGTGCTTGAGACCACTGTGAGGCTAGGCACTGTTGTAAGGGCCTCATGTGCAGTCTTGCGTTTGGGACAATGGCTATGCATGAGGACATCATGCCTAGGAGCTGTAGTACTGTTCTTGCTTGTATTGTTTGGTTTGGAGACATGTGTTGAATGACCCTGTTGAAATTGTGGATCCTTTGTGGAGTTGGCGTTGCTACTCCTTTTGTTGTGTCTATTATGGCTCCTAGATATTGCTGTACTTTGCTTGGCAGAATGTTTGATTTTGCAAAGTTGACGGTGAACCCTAAATTGTAGAGGGTTTGTATGACTTGATTTGTGTGGTTTGAGCATTGTGTGAGCGAACTGGTTTTGATTAGCCAGTCGTCTAGATACGGGAACACATGTATTTGCTGCCTTCTGATGTGTGCAGCGACTACTGCTAGGCACTTTGTGAATACTCTTGGAGCGGTTGTTAAACCAAAAGGCAATACTTTGAATTGGTAATGTATTCCTTTGAATACAAACCTTAGATATTTCCTGTGTGATTGATGGATTGGTATATGGAAATATGCGTCCTTGAGGTCTAGGGTTGTCATGTAGTCGTGTTTTCTGAGCAATGGTAACACTTCTTGTAGTGTGACCATGTGAAAGTGGTCTGATTTGATGAATGTGTTTACTACCCTGAGGTCTAGAATTGGTCTCAGTGTTTCGTCCTTTTTTGGTATCAAGAAGTACAGTGAATAAACTCCTGTGTTTATTTGTGTGCTTGGTACTAATTCTATTGCATTTTTTTTGCAGTAATGCTTGAACTTCTATCTCTAGAAGTTGTGAATGGTATTTTGATAAATTTTGTGATTTTGGTGGTATGTCTGGAGGGAATTGCATGAATTCTATGCAATAACCATGTTGGATAATTGCTAGGACCCATGTATCTGTAGTTATTTTGTCCCATGCTTCGTAATATTGATGTATCCTCCCCCCCACTGGTGTTGTGTGGGAGGGGTGAGTGACGTGTGAGTCACTGCTTGTTGGTAGTGTTTTTGGGGCTTTGAAATCTTCCTCTATTCCTAGGAAATTGCCCCCCTCTATACTGGCCCCGAAAACCTCCCCTGTACTGTCCCTGGTAGGTGGGCGGTGCGGACTGTGAGGTGCTAGCTTGTGTGGCCTGACCCCGAAACCCTCCTCTAAAAGGTGTTTTGCGGAAGGTGTTATAAGATCCTCTGCTCTGCGGGGAGTAGAGTGCGCCCATGGCCTTGGCAGTGTCAGTGTCCTTCTTGAGCTTTTCTATAGCTGTGTCGACCTCCGGACCGAACAGAAGTTTCTCGTTTACTGGCATGTTAAGCACTGCCTGCTGAATTTCTGGCTTGAATCCAGACGTTCTGAGCCATGCGTGCCTACGGATGGTAACCGACGTATTAATGGTTCTTGCGGCCGTGTCTGCTGCATCCATGGAGGAGCGTATTTGATTGTTGGAAATGTTTTGACCCTCCTCAACAACCTGTTTTGCTCTTTTTTGCAGATCTTTAGGGAGATGTTCAATGAGATGCTGCATCTCATCCCAGTGGGCTCTGTCGTATCGCGCTAGCAGCGCTTGTGAATTTGCGATGCGCCACTGGTTTGCTGCTTGGACAGCAACCCTCTTCCCGGCTGCATCGAACTTCCTACTTTCTTTATCTGGGGGAGGTGCATCCCCAGAAGTGTGTGAGTTTGCCCGTTTTCTGGCAGCCCCTACCACCACAGAGTCTGGTGGCAGCTGAGAGGTGATGAAGACAGGGTCCGTAGGAGGCGCCTTATACTTTTTGTCCACCCTAGGCGTCACTGCCCTACTTTTAACTGGCTCCTTGAAAATGTCTTTTGCATGGCGTAGCATGCCTGGGAGCATCGGCAGGCTTTGGTAGGAGCTGTGGGTTGAGGAGAGGGTGTTAAATAAAAAATCATCCTCTACTTGTTCCGAGTGTAGTTCCACATTATGGAATAGAGCTGCTCTAGCCACCACTTGTGAGTAGGCTGTGCTGTCTTCCGGTGGTGATGGCCTAGTTGGGTATGTGTCTGGGCTGTTATCAGACACTGGTGCGTCGTACAAGTCCCACGCATCCTGATCTTGGTCGTCGTGGCTCATGGCGGTGTGAGCTGGCGAATGTGACGGGGTGTAAGTTGGCGAAGCCGGAGTTACAGGTGGAGGCGAGGGAGGAGGTGTTACCTTTTGTGTTGTGTCTTGCTGAGGAGTAAACTGAAGCGTTCTCTTTCGTTTGACAGGTGGAAGGGTACTGATCTTCCCAGTCCCCTGCTGAATAAAGATACGCTTTTGCGTGTGATCCACGTCAGTGGATTGCAGTTCTTGTTCAAATCTATGTTTCTTCAGTTGAGAAGACATAGAATGCTCTTCGGTATAGGAGCCAGAAACAGGGTCTGATGTCGCTTTTTTCGGCTCCGAAAGCCCTGTCGATTGTTTTTTCGGCTCCGAGGTAACCTTCCTCTTTTTCTGTGCCGAAAATTCTTGGCCTCTATGGTCTTCGGCGCCACTGTCTCGGCGTCGATCGGTGTCGACACCGAACTCTCGGTGTCGATGCTTCTGTTTAGCACTCTCTCGGTCCCGAGGAGGCTGCGTGCCGGTGTCTCGACCGAAGTCGGACGATCTCGACACTGAATGGGCCTTTTTCGGTGCCGATTGTTGGTCACCGAGAATTTGGGTGGAGCCATGGCCGGTTGGCAGTGGCGTCCCCTGGGCCTTCTTTCCTTTTTTAAGGTTTGATCTCGACGTCTTACTCACAGTTCTTGTAGAGTGTAGCTCGTCGGAGTCTGAATCCTGGATGGAAAAGGATTCCTCCTGTTCTTCTTCTGTCTCGAACTGTCGACGCTCTTTCGGCGTGGACGCCATCTGCAGTCTTCTCGCTCGACGGTCGCGCAGAGTTTTTCGGGACCGGAACGCCCGACAGGCCTCGCAGGATTCTTCACTGTGCTCGGGTGACAGGCACAGATTACAGACCGAGTGCAGGTCCGTATAAGGATATTTGTTGTGGCATTCGGGGCAGAATCGAAACGGGGTCCGATCCATCGGCGTTGTCCTCCACGCGGTCGGGCCGACTAGGCCCCGACGGGGTGCCGAAATCTACCCCGAAGGGCACCGAAGCGCTTCGATGTGCAACGCGTCGTCGTATGTGTCTATCTCTAACCGGATCGCAACGATACCGTCGAAAATCTTCCGTCTTCAGCTATCTTTCCGTTCCGAAACTCGGAGCGACAGGAACACGTCCGAACCCGATGGCGGAAAGAAAACAATCGAAGATGGAGTCGACGCCCATGCGCAATGAGCACAGAAGGTGGAGTCACTCGGTCCCGTGACTCGAAAACACTTCTTCGAAGAAAAACAACTTGTAACACTCCGACCCAACACCAGATGGCGAGCTCATGCATACCATGTGTATCTACAGCGACAGATGCCATCGAACATAAAGTACCTTTATTTTTAGTATAACTGTGTATTGTGTTTTCTTATGATATTGTGCATATGACACTAAGTGGTACTGTGGTAGCTTCACACGTCTCCTAGTTCAGCCTAAGCTGCTCTGCTAAGCTACCATTATCTATCAGCCTAAGCTGCTAGACACCCTATACACTAATAAGGGATAACTGGGCCTGGTGCAAGGTGCAAGTACCCCTTGGTACTCACTACAAGCCAGTCCAGCCTCCTACAACATCACAGCACAAAAGGCTCACCAAGGAGCCAAATGGAGACCAAAAAGTTCCATGATTGTGGAAAGCTACCAAAGAGGGCGAGGGTGCCAGTATAGAAAAAGGAAAAAGCACACTGGCAAAACAACAAATACAAGGGGACATGTTCCGTAGGACCCCCCGCGCATCTCCCCCACCCCAAGAACATTGCTAAAACAGGCCACAATAAACAAACTTGTCCAGTGACAGTGTGTTCTTAAGCCCTGGGATAACTGAGTCACCGGACTTCAGAGGCAGAGCTGCGATTTTCAGGGAGGAAAGTGGAGAAGAGCACTCATGGAGTCCCAAGGACGCAGCAGTCTCTATTGTTCTCCAAAGCCACTTGTGAGGCTGTGGGGCGGGACACCCCTCTACGCCTTGAACACTGATGGCTTGGGCACTGTGGCCGCTGCAACTCCGACATCTCTGTTCACAGTGTATCCTTATCATACAGTTCAAGCCAATCCCAGGCCGCAGGCAAGTCAGTAAAGAAGTGTACCTTGGCCCAGTCTGAACTCGCAGCAGGGCGGGAAAATGCAGAGAGTAAATCAATCCCAGGTTGCTTAATTTTAAGACTTTTGAGTCTGGGCCTGGACAGTAAAATTAGGGTATAGCCACACTTTCGCACTGTCCACCATAAAAAGGGCAATGTACACATACAGGTTGCAAGAGGTGGTCCCTATTGCGAAAATGTAAAAGGTCTGCCACCACTGGATGTGGAGGGGCCCCAGGGCAAGGCAGCTGGGCCAGCACCCTGTGCGTGTGCACTAAGGCAAAGAATTTGGGGCGATCCTCCATTGCCACTACCTCCTGAAACCAATCCTCCAGATCCGCCAGAGGGAGTCTCCCTCAACCCTCTCAAGCAGTGCAACAATACAGACATTATTCCAGCATGCACGACCCTCCTGATCATCCAGCCAGGCCGCAAGTTTGAACCTTGGGAGTCGTGATACAGTGCTCCGCAGACTGGACGGTTGGGATCAGAGACTGCACAGTACTCTTCAGTGAGTGGACCCTTTCCGACAGTTTCCACAAGTCTTCATGAATGAGCACAGTTTCACAATAACAAACTCAATTTTGCCCTCCAAGCGCTTGCCAAAAGACTCGAAGGTAGCCAAGAGTGTCTCGAACTTGCCATCCATATAGGCCTTATCCGCAGGCTCAGTGCCCTGCTGATCCCCTCCTGGGGGGTGCTGGTGGCCGCATCCTCTTTGTGTGTGCCCCATGACGACCCGGCAAAGCAGGAAGGAGCACCAAGTTAACACCTCACTATATGACAGGTTGCATGGGCGCCCGAGTAGCTTCTTCTAGGGGAGGACCCAATACCCCCCTGATTGTGGTCATGCCAAATGTTGCAAAAAAGTTCATATGATGGTAGAGGGAGCAGTGCAACAATATGTGGAACCCAGCAGAAGGTCAAACCCTGAGGCCCACCAACAGCGTAGGCATGGAGAAGTGTAAACAGACCACTAGGCCAGCAGTACACCACTTCAGATTGAAGATTAGTCGTTACACCAGCAGTGACCACCAGGTCCCCCCACAATCACAAAGAACATTAGTGTTACTGTGGGGCCCAGAAGGGAGACAGGCTGAGTCTCAAAGCAGCCCCTGCAATAGAGAGTCAAATACACCTCACAGGGGTAAGGTCCAGCAACACCCTCACGTGGCAAAGACCCACAGTACGATGTGAGGCAAAGCACAAATTGTAATGCAAGGCACTCATCCCGGCATCGCGGGTCTGTCAGGGACAGCTCAGTCCAATGCCAACAGAGAGTGCCCAACACTGGGAGTGTGGCACCCCTGAGATCAGCATGCCGCTGCCGAGTCAACAGGGGACAAAATCCAATCATAGACCACTCCCGAGACATGGTGGGGCCTGTGGGCAGAACACCAAATTAATCCCGGGGGCCAATTGTCCTTGGCCCCCTGATGTGGGGAACGCAAGAAATCCAACCCAACTGGGCCACCAACTTCCATTGTGCGGCTTCCCCGGGTAGCGAAAAGGGGAAAGTGGTGATCTGCACAAAAGGAGAAAGGGCAGCCGCTGCGATCAGAGGAGCTGCAATCTTGGGCGTGGTCGGAGCCCGTCAGCGGCCCCACGCAGGGCTCCCCAGCCTCTGGGCCAAATAATGCAGGAAAACAGGGGCCTGACACTCTAAGGGTCTCCGGCCCAGCCAGGTATTGCAGGTGGGAGGCAAGGATCTCCCAATTCAGCCGCTGCCGAGAACCAGGGCAGTCTCCATGCACAAAGCTGGGACGCCATCTTGCGGGCCAAAGGAGACTCCAGGGCCTGTCGGCAGCTTGCCTCACTGTGCTCCGCCCTCAGCCCCAAACTTGACGCTGTAGGCACCTCAGGGCAGTTGCATGCCCTTAGGCACCACTTCCCGTGTCAAGAGAGATTGACCGTGGTGCTCTGGAGAGGTCCGGGGGATCATGGGCGGCAGAGAGCTCAAGCAGTCCGCATATTGAGGCCATGGCAGTTGGCTTTGCCTCCCAACAGGAAGAAATTGCTCAAGGCTCTTTTACGGTACAGCTAATTCAAGAGAGAAAGATCACGGAGTTCGAGATAGAGGTCACTGACCTTGAGAGAAAGTGAGCATGAGTGTGTGTCTATTCAACTACAAACTAGTGATCTGTTTAAAAGGTCTCAAACATGGTGATTGCCAAAGATCAATGAATGACCTGCTCTTTCTCCCAAACTGGGGACTGCAATAAAGTCTTGCCATACAAATGAATTCCCATTTTTAACTCAATATTGGGGTGGCTCAAAAGAAGGCCACCATTACTGACATGAAGAGGCTAAAAGGGTTTATAGTTAAAAGGTAGAGCTATTCTGGAGTCCTGAACCAGATGCAGGAGAATATGCGCGATTTGTCAGTAAAGTGAGAGCGGGCACACTGAAGAAAATGGTAACCAATTCACATTGTAGCACTTAAGTATTCCAAATGAGTCAGTCACGTGAAGTTATTTATGGACCAAAACTGTAAGATGTAAGTAACGTACCTATTCTAGCAAAAATATTCGCATAGATAATGTAAAGAAAGCAATTGTGGAGAAAAAAGTGTGTCAGTTTTTGCTACTTTAAACCAGTTCTCCCAATATGACAGTCCTCCTAATCATGACAAGCAATTATCAAGGAAGTGAAACATTAAAAGGAAATGTTCTGCAACATACTCTAAACATATTGTAAGATACCAAGAAATGTTTTCAACAATGTTTTGGGGAAAACTTCTTGTGACCGTGTTTGACGGGAACACCCATGTGGGTGTTCCTGTCAGACAATGCAGCTAATTTGGAACGGCAGTAATAGTTTGCAGCATGATACTTCTTGTTACCAAATACTTTACTGAAAGTTTGTATTTCTGCACTGGCAAAACAGTGTACGGTCAAAGCAGATCGGACCGGTTTTAAGATGTCTAATGTAGACCTTGCAGGGTGTGTGACATGGAAAACGTGTGCATTACACAACGTAGGGGGTGACCTTGTGAAGATCACATCACGGTCCATTCTGCTTCAGAATGTATTCGGTTAAATTATGTGTGCTGCCACATTTTGGACTGCTTTAAAGCCCACATGACCATCAACAAAATGATTTTATAGGACTTAATGAAGAAACGTGGATAACAATTTTTTGCTGTAGGAAGTTTAAAACATATCCTATGCGGAGGGATACATTGTGGAAATTGCAATTCTAGCACACTTTTCATTCTACAGTGCAGCTTCGGACAATGAAATAAAAATTCTCATCATACTATAGAGTACTTTATGTTTTCTTGAATAAATACTTAGATTAAAAATGTCGAGATTACGATATAAACAAAAGTCTATTGCAATGCATGGTGATTCCTTGGCACGATGGGGAACACCAACCCGAGCTTCCACAGACTGTTTTGAGAGAGAGCAGTGTACAACTGATAATATTTCTAATGCAATTTATTCAGTAAAATGTGAAGCACTACTAGCTCAGCTCTATACACGTACAGCCTGTGACTTTATAAAGAGATATAGCTAGGTTTTCCACCTCATGCAAGTGGTAACAACCCCTGTAGAGACGACCCTCCAGGTGTGATCAGTGTAATATGAAAGCTACGTACTCTGCCCCACACACTTGACCGTGCAAGCCAGGCTGCAAGGTACGTTTTGGGTTTCTATGGTGACAGGTGGGTGATGTGAATGCCTGTCTATAGGCACACTTGCTGATGAATCTGACTGGAATCCTCATTAGTCCTACTTCATACATGTGTAATTTCTTTAATTTATTTGATTTAATAGCTTTTACAAGGCGCACTGATTCCCCAAGTGCCTTCTTAGAGCAATGCCAAAAAGAGTCAATCCTGACCAACTAGGAAATAAAGAGCTTAGATCTAGCTAATAAATCGTCTGTTTTTTTCTGGAAGAAAAATTATCAAAAAAGTGTCATTCCAATGAGCAGTCTGTTCTGCTGACAGTAGTAGGAAGATCTGGACACGCTGCAGAACTTTCATAATTTAAGATTACCAAGCATGTAGTTTTGCAAGAACTAATTTTATCTGCTGGATGGTAACTTATCAATTCAGATTGTAGGAAACAAGGACCTAGGCCATTAATATACTGATGGGCAAAGCACGATGTTTAAAAGCTATTCTCCTTCAGGTTGGTAGACTGTATTTGACTGGAAACATGAAAGAGTCCGAGTCCTAGCAGAAAGTGCGCTGCTACATTTAATATGGGTGTTCATAATTCAGTCTTGACGATATCATAGTGTCGAGCATTGTTTACTGTGTGAAACTGGGTAATGGGGAAACATTTTTTCTTATGGGATACAGAACGGCAAAACAGTTTCCCACATTCTCAGGACAATTCTGCAGGGATTCTCTCTTAGGGATCTGAATTTCCAAATGCCAGGTGATGAAACAAGCGGGAGGAACACATTGCAAGGTCAAAGTTAGCATACCAGATAATATCCTGTCCTCCTAGCAGTACAATGTATGAAAATGGTCTGCCATGTAGCTGGTTAATTCATTTAAGCAGCCCCAAAAAACTTCTAGTGTGCATTGCTTTTGCTCCTTACAATCTTAACAAAATCTGTCTCATCCAAATAAGTGTAAAGAATAACGCTCAAATATCAAATAAATAAAATATGGTGAGGAAAAGGTTGATCGGGATCAGATGGGAGGCATGGGTATCCAAGCGCACAACTTGTAGCCTGTCTGTAGGCTCCACCAGCCCACCAATGTGCTGGACTCCCAATAAGGGGATTAGGTTGACAGGAACCCATTGAGCGCCTCTCATTTGGCATCTTTGAAGTTCAGCATCCTTTGTGAGAATGCTGGCATGAAATATTACACAGTGTGCATGCCGGTTACGATGAAGCTTGAACGCAGATGATAAGAAGGGTGTCTGTTCTTGACTTTCACAGTTAATTAGAATACAAACACAAACGGTCTGATGATCCAGCTAAAACAGAAATTATAAAGCCCAGTGTTTAAAAAGCAGAATTATTCAAGCTTGGTCGTCTCAAAATCAGAGCTTGTTAATGTATTTTTACTTAGTTGCATGAACAACTACAACATAATCTGCGAGTGAAGGCCATGGTAACATGATACAAGTGTTGGCAAAACCAATTATTTTGACGGTTCAAAGCGGATGTTGTAGAGAAGCTGGAAAAACTCTAAAGAACTTTCTGCAGCAGCTTCCAGCAGTTGCTACAAGGAGAGAGGAGTGAGGGAATAGAGAGAGAGAAGTGGGGGAAGAGAGAGAGATATACAGAGAGACATTAGGTATGGAGGCAGAAGTTGGGGAGCACAGCCATGAATGGAGTCAATGATCCACAAGGGAGAGAGACAGAGGGGTTGGGATGGTAGGAAGGACACAGGAGCATCACAAGGGGCGAAGGGAGAGGCCAAATAGCCGCACTGCGAACCTGGGGACGGCAGAAGCAATCAGGGGAAAGGGAAAGTTGAGCCATAAGCACTGTACCCACCCACTGCCAGTAGCCTCATTTCAAGTAGGCAGTGGAGTTCGACCATATGCTGGTAAAGCTTATATATGCACAGAAACAAAGCAGAGTAAAAGTGCCTATAATTAAGAGGCTGTCCTTGGAATCAGAATTAGGACTCGCTAAACTCACACGGGCTATTTATTAGCTGGTTAACTGAGGCACCACGCCTGGAAAAAACCTCACTGCAAATAACACATGGAGGGACACCCTTTACAGTGTCTAGTCCTAATTAGGGTGTGGGGGAGAGAAAATGGAACTTGAAAATAGGTAAAAATCCAAAAGTCTACATTTGCTTAGGAAATTAGGCTCTGTGGACTGTCACAGGTCTGGAACATGATTGAAGGCCAGGAACCACTCTGAGTGACGAGCAGCTCCACTGGACTGCCCTCGTGCTCTTGACCCCGTGCTGCTGCAAGTTTGAGGCCCTACACCACCCGCAGGCACCCGCCTGCACCTCATCCCTGGTGTCTAGTGGTAGGTGTAAGTATCGTGTGTTAGTCTTGTTTTCCTGTGTTTTGTGTTTTTCTGTGCCCATTTTCTGTTTTGCTCCATTTTGCTGTTTTGCCCATTTTTCCTTTTGCCACTTGTCTCTGGCTTCCCCGCCCCCTCGCGCCCCCATTCGTCACATCCTCCCGCCTCCCAGCTGCTTCTCCCTCCCACCTCCTCTTCTTAATGGCGGTCGCACGCAGCGGGCGCGCTGCTGGCGCGCCAGAGGCAAGCCCGTCTGCGCCTGTCCTCCTGCAATCAAGCCAACAAGCACCACAACAACGCCAAACACCCCAACCATCTCACCTGCATCCTCCTCAACACACGCTCTGTTCACAAGCACGCCATCGAGCTCTGGGACCTACTCATGACAGCCACCCCTGGCATCGCCTTCCTCACTGAAACATGGATGAACCCCTCATTTGAACCAGACATCGCCATAGCCATCCCGGAGGGATACAAGATCACCCGTAGAGAACATATCAACAAACCTGGAGGCGGAATCGTCATAGTACACAGAAGTTCCATCAGGATCTCCACCAATACCGACACCCTGGATGCTGCAGAGCACCTACAATTTCAGATACACATCTACGCCAACACCACCTTGAGAGGAACCCTCGTCTACAGACCACCAGGCCCCCGTCCCCAATTCTGCGATGCCATCGCTGACGCAATCAGCTCCCACGCCCTCGCCCCCCGTAACTACCTGCTCCTCGGCGACCTAAATTTCCACCTGGAGAGCACCAGCGACTGCAACTCCACTGTCTTGCTGGACAACCTCGCCTACCTCAGCCTCAAGCAACTGGTCACCTCGTCCACCCACTCAGCCGGGCACACGCTTGACGCCATATTCTCCTCCAGCAGCCACATCACCTTCACTCACACCATCGAACTTCATTGGATCGACCACCACTGAGTACACTTTTCCTTCTTGAAGCCCACCACCAACAACATCTGATCCCTCACCGCAAGTGGAACAAGGTCTCCAAGGAACAGCTGATCTCCAACCTCACTGAATCCCCACCACCCAAAACCAACGGCCCCAACACCGCCGCCCTCAACCTCAAACGATGGCTCGACGACTGCGCCAACACCCTCACTCCACTCAAGAAAACCAACAACACCCGCATCAACAAGAAAGCTCCCTGGTTCACCGCAGAACTTCAGGCCTCCAAACGAGAATGCCGGAAAACGGAGAAAACCTGGCAGCAGGAACAGTGAGCAACTTCACCGCCCTCAAATCAGCCATGCGCAAACACCAACACCTCATCCGGACCACCAAAAGATCCTTCTACAAAGAGCAGATAGACAACAACGCACACAACAGCAAGGAACTATTCAACATCATCAAGGAACTCACCAAACCCATATCCTGCTCCATCGACCCTCCACACTCACAAGACCTCTGCGACTCCCTCTCCATCTACTTCCACCGCAAGATCGCAGACATACATGGAAGCTTCGCAACGCCGTCCCCCACCACCACCACTGACACGGTCAACCCCATTGCACCCTGCCGCACCAACTTACTGAGCACCTGGACCCCCACGAACGATGAAGAAACCACCAAAACCATGAGCACCATCCACTCAGGCTCTCCAACAGACCCCTGCCCTCACTACGTCTTCAACAAGGCCAGCCAAATCATCGCTCCCCAGCTCCAGTCCATCATCAACCGCTCCTTCCAGACCGCCACTTTTCCGGAAAGTTGGAAGCACGCTAAAGTTAACGCCTTGCTCAAAACACCCAAAGCCGACCCGAAGATCTCGCAAACTACCGACCTATCTCTCTATTCGCCTTCCCCGTGAAGGTCATAGACAAGATAGTCAACAACCAACTTTCCCGCTTCCTGGAGGACAACAGCCTACTCGACGTCTCCCAGTCTGGATTCCGCAAAAAAACACAGCACGAGACCGCCCTCATCGCCTGCACAGATGACATCAGGACCAGGATTGACATAGGTGAACCCGTTGCCGTCATCCTTCTCGACCTTTCCGCAGCCTTCAACACCGTATGCCACCAACCCCTTCGCACACGCCTCTTCGACGCTGGAATTCGCCACAAAGCCCTGTACTGGCTCACCTCCTTCCTCTCCGAAAGAACACAAAGAGTTCGCCTCCCCCCGTTCCGGTCAAAGGCCGCCAAGACCATATGCGGAGTCCCCCAGGGATCCTCACTCAGCCTCCCCCCCTCTTCAATATCTACATGGCTCCGCTCGCTAGCATCGTCCGACCCCACGGCCTCAACATAATTTCCTATGCTGATGACACCCAGCTCATCCTCTCCCTCACGAGGAACCCCGCAGCCACCAAGAACGACCTCCACACCGGACTTCTCGCCAACGCAAACTGGATGACAGAAAGCCACCTCAAGCTCAACTCAGAAAAAAACGAGATCATCATCTTCAGACCCAACAAGTCAGCATGGGATGAAGTCCTGGTGGCCGGCCACCCTGGGGCTGCCCCCGACACCCACCACCCACCGTCGCAATCTCGGCTTCATACTAGACTCCTCTCTCCATGACCCAGCAAGCCAACGCCATCTCGTCCTCATGCTGCAACACCATTCATATGCTCCGCAAGACCTTTAGGTGGATTCCCGTAGAAACCAGAAGAACGGTCACCCACGCCTTTGTCAGCAGCAGACTGGACTACGGCAACGCCCTCTACGTGGGAACTACGGCCAAGCTCCAGAGAAAACTCCAGCGCATCCAGAACGCCTCAGCACGTTTCATCCTCAACCTCCCTCGCCCACCTCAGAACCCTACACTGGCTACCTGTCAACAAAAGGATTGTCTTCAAAATCCTAATCCACACTCACAAAGCCCTCCACGACATCGGACCGGCCTACCTCAAGGATCGACTTAACTTCCACATATCGATACGCCAGCTCCGCTCCGCTGACCTCACCCTCACAACAGTCCCTCGCATTCACCGCACACCATCCGGCGGCAGGTCCTTCTCCCACCTCGCCGCCAAAATCTGGAACTCCCTCCCCACCAACCTACGCAAGACCCAGGACCTCCTGTCCTTCAGAAAGCGCCTGAAGACCTGGCTCTTCGAGCAGTAGCAGCGCCCCCCCCACCACCACCCCAACAGCACCTTGAGACCCTACCGGGTGAGTAGCGCGCTCAACAAATTTATTGATCGATTGATTGATTGATTGAACATAAAATGGGATAAGGCAATAACCTGTCCCAGTAGATTGATGGAGGCTTCTTTGAATTTAACCCCTTCGCTGCAAGGCCTTTTCCCCCTCAGGTGCCAGTCCTTTTTTTGGTTATTTGGGGCAGTTCGCGCTTAGGCCCTCATAACCTTTTGTCCACATAAGGTACCCACGCCAAATTTGAGTCCTTTTTTTCCAACATCCTAGGGATTCTAGAGGTACCCAGAGTTTGTGGGTTTCCCTGAAGGAGACCAAGAAGTTAGAAACAATACAGCGAAAATTTCATTTTTGTTTTTTAAAAAGCGCTGCAAAAGAAGGCTTGTGGATTTTCCCCTTGAAAATTGCAGCAACAAAGGGTTTGCGGTGCTAAAATCACCATCTTCCCAGCTTTCAGGAACAGGCAGACTTGAATCAGAAAACCCAATTTTTCAACACAATTTTGGGATTTTACTGGGACATACCCCATTTTTACAAATTTTTGTGCTTTCAATCTCCTTCCAGTTAGTGACAGAAATGGGTGTGAAACCAATGCTGGATCCCAGAATGCTAAACATTTCTGAAAAGTAGACAACATTCTGAATTCAGCAAGGGGTCATTTGTGTAGATCCTACAAGGGTTTCCTACAGAAAATAACAACTGAAATAAAAAAAATATTGAAATTGAGGTGAAAATTTTTTTTCTCTGCGATGTCACATTTATGAAAGCAATATACAATTACGTCTGCTGGATTCTAATGGTTGCTGGATATATAGGGCTTGTAGGTTCATCAAGAACCCTAGGTACCAACAGCCAATAAATGAGCTGCACCTTGCAACAGGTTTTCTTTCTATACTTGGTACACAACAATTCGTTTACTGAAATATAGAGAGTAAAAAATAGGTATCAAGAAAACCTTTGTATTTCCAAAATGGGAACAAGATAAGGTGTTGAGAAGCAGTCGTTATTTGCTCATCCCTGAATTCTGGAGTGCCCATACTACCATGTGAATTACAGGGCATTTCTCAAATAGATGTCTTTTTTACATACTGTCTTATATTTGTAAGGAAACAATATAGAGAAAGACAAGGGGCAATAACGCTTGGTCTGCTATTCTGTGTTGCCCCACGTCTCCCGATAAAAATGGTACCTCACTTGGGTGGGTAGGTCTAATGCTCGCAACAGGAAACGCAACATGGACACATCACATTTTTACACTGAAATCTGATGTATTTTTTTGGAAAGTGCCTAGCTGTAGATTTTGGCCTCTAACTCAGCTGGCAACTAGGGACATCTACCAAACCTGTACATTTTTGAAAACTAGATACCTAGGGGAATTCAGGATGGGATGACTTGTGGGGCTCTGACTAGGTTCTGTTACCCAGAAGCCTTGGCAAACCTCCAAATTTGGCAAAATAAAAATCACTTTTACCTCACATTTTGGTGACAGAGAGTACTGTAATCTGAGAGGAGCCACAAATTTTCTTCCACCCAGCGTTCCCCCAAGTCTCCCGATAAAAATGGTACCTCACATGTGTGGGTAGGCCTAGCGCCCGCATGGGGAAATGCCCCAAAACACAACGTGGACACATCACATTTTCCCAAAGAAAACAGAGCTGTTTTTTGGAAAGTGCTTAGCTGTGGATTTTGGCCTCTAGCTCAGCCGGCACCTAAGGAAACCTACCAAACCTGTGCATTTTTTAAACCTAGACACCTAGGGAAATCCAAGATGGGGTGACTTGTGGGGCTCTCACCAGGTTTTGTTACCCAGAATACTTTGAAAACCTCAAAATGTGGCCAAAAAAAACAACACTTTTCCCTTACATTTCGGTGACAGAAAGTTCTGGCATCTGAGAGAAGCCCCAAATTTCCTTCCACCCAGAGTTCCTTGAAGTCCCCCCATAAAAATGCGACCTCAGTTGTGTGGGTAGGCCTAGTGCCCGCGAAAGGAAACTCCCCAAAACACTATGTGGACACATCAAAATTATGAAATACAAAACGACATGGTTTTTTGGGGGCAGGGGATGGGGTAGGCGACACTTGCGTTTTTGGCCCTGGGCTCATCAGCCATATAGGGAAACCTACCAAACCCAAACATTTCTGAAAACATGACACCCAAGGGAGCCCAGGGAGGTGTGACTTGCGTGGATGCCCCAGTGTTTTCTCACCCAGAAACCTCAGCAGACCTCAAATTTAGCTAAAAAATGTAATTGTTTCCATATTTCTATGTGGGATCACCGCCACGAAACATTTCCTACCACCCCACGTTCCCCTTAGTCTCCCGGTAAAAATGATACCTCACTTGTATTGGTAGGCCAAGTGCCTGTGACAGCGAAGAGCCAAAAACATGTCGAAATTGAGGGGGAACCAAAACGGGTCCAAAGGGGCAGTTGGGGAAAAAAACATTTTCAGGCTGACAAGTGGGGCAGAACTTTTATCGGTATAAATGAGACAATGCTGGGTGGTAGGAATTTTGTGGATTCCTGACGATTCCGGAAGGTTCCATCACAAAAATGTGGGAAAAATGTGTGATTTCTGGCAAAGTTGGAGGTTTGCAGGGCATTGTGGGTAAGAAAATAGGTGCAGGGTGCATGTGAAGCACATCACCCTGGATTCACCCAGATGTTTAGTTTTCAGGTGTGTCTAGGTCTTGTGGATTTTTCTACATGGCAGCGTCCCAAAGTCCAAAAAGTGCAGCCCTCACCATTCCAAGTGGTACGATTTTGAGAGTTAGACAAGCTCTCATGGCCCAAATGTAAAACCAAAACACAAAATAATTGAATGTCCTTTTGCTTGCCGTGGGATAAGGTGATTAGTGTGTGGGGGAGAGCTGAAGGACTGTTACCCCTTCAGTTGGGGAGGGGGCATCACCATGCCCATACTGGCTTTGAGCCACTACCCCACTATTTTTTATTTTATTTAAATCCCCTGGCATTTAGTAGGTTTTCTGCCCCCCCCCCCCCAGGAGTGAATCTGGGGTAACTGCCCCATCTGCCCACCAGTGAGCAGAACAACTTTGGCCCCATTCATTTATTTGGGGTGGGGGTATGGTCATACCCCCACCCACCCTCTTTTCTTGAAGAAAAAAAAACTTCTGTGGTCCCTGGTGGGCTTTCTGGCCCCCTTGGGAGCAAATGGGCCTTCTACAAATAGGGCGGTCTGCCACCAAGGGGGGCAAATATGGCAAACTGTTATGTGTCCCAATGGGGAGTGACCCTTGCCCAAGGGGCTGCCCCCCTCCCCCCAAACAAAACACACACACCAATCCAAGGTGCCTATTAGACATAGGCCAATCTGACCCAAAGGGGGGCAGAAATGGCCTAAAATAAAATTGCCTCCCACCCCCCACCCCAGGGGACCGACCCTTAGGGGTCGCTCCCCTTGCATGAAATTGACCTAAAAAAAAAATAAACTCCCTGGTGTCTAGTGGTTTCTACCCCCCGGGACCAATTGGCCTAATAAAAATAGGCTGATCTGCCCCCAGGAGGGGCAGAAATGGCCTAAATAAAATGTGCCCCCTAGGGGAGTGACCCATGCCTAAGGGGTTGCTCCCCACCTCTAAAAAAGGGGGCAGAAAAGGCCTTGAAAATAATTTACCCCCCCCAGTGCCTGACCCTTGCCAAAGGGGTCACTCCCCTTATGCCAATTTCTATCTGGCTGCTGAAATACTCAGAGACATCAAAGAGAAGGAAATTCCTTTCCTTCCCTTTGAATCCTCTCAGACCCCAGCTTCCAGCACGGTGGGATGGCCACTGATGTCACCTGTGGGGTGGGGGGGGGGGGGGGTGGGGAGGTTGGTGTTTGATCGGGGGTGGAAGGGGAAACGATTCCCCTTCCAGCACTGCCTTGGGGGTAGTGGGGGGGGAGAAGGGGAGCGGCCCTCAGGGGGAGCCAGTACTAAGACATAATGTTTACGTCCGTGGCGCTTCAGTGGCGCAGCCACGGACGTAACCATTACATACATGGTGCCCAAGGGGTTAAAATGGGCATCTAATATAGCCTTATGGCCCGCCGTAGCAGCTATAACAGCCATTATAGGCCTACCCCTGCGTTAAAGACCCCAGCCGAAGGTGATGGCCTTTAGCAAAAGAGCAGGTCTTTAATGGCCAGTATAGCCTAGCTACAGAGGGCTATAAGGCTATTATAATATTCCAGCACTAGAGGGCAGAATGTTCTACTAAATCTTAGAACCTTGGAATGCTGGGAGCTCCACTGAAAACAACGGAGTGCTCGGTGCTTCTAATGGCTGGTAGAAACTCGGAGATCCAATATTCCAATGTTGGTCACAGTTGTTGTGTGAACAAAGGCCTCACGGAGCCCAAGTGATTTTGACACCCTCGGGCTCAGCGAGGCTTTTGCTCTATTTATTTATTAGAACATTCTGCCCTCTATTGGCAAAAGTTCTAATAGCCTTATAGCCCTCCGTAGCTGGGCTATACCGGCATTAAAGTCCCACTCCCTTATTTAAGGCTAGAGCAGACCTTTGATGCTGCTACAGTGGGCTATAAAGCTATAAAATAAAGGCTAGTTTGACGTGCTGTAAAACTACTGAATCATCATGCGTTTCCCAGAATATCAGGTTACTATTATTATATTAGAACATTGGAATGTTGGGAGCTCCACTGGAGACAATGGAGTGCTCTGAGCTTTTACTGGCCGGTAAAAGCCAAGAGCGTCAACATTCCAATGTTCTTTGTTCACAGCAACAGCTGTGAACAAAGGCCTCACTGAGCCCGAGGGGATTTTAATCCACTCAGGCTCTGCAAGGACTGTTTTATTTATTAGAGCATTCGGCCCTTCAGTGGCAGAATGTTCTATTAGCCTTATAGCCCTTCATAGCTGGGCTATGCTGGCAATTAAAGTCCAGCTTCCTTGTTAAAGGCCCTCGCCTCGGGCCTTTAACGCTGGAGTGGGCCTTTAATGGCCAGTATAGCCTGCTGCTGGGAGCTCTAAGGCTATAATAGATGGAGCCCACTTTCATACTTCTTACTGGCATCTGGGCTCAAATCAACACATTCTGGGAAGAGATAGTATGTAGACCGAGGATAGTTTTCAGGCAAAGGTTAACAATGCAACCTGAGAAGTCCTTATTGGGTTTGACTCTGGTGCTAAAGATGGGATAAAAGACACCTAAACAAGCAACCCCAGGATTACTGTTCCTGAAGACAGAAAACAGTTGCACAGTGTATTGGGATGGAAATGTCTTCTGCATGGTAAAAAAAAAAAAGCCCGAACCCCTGCCCTAAACGGCATTCTGCATAAGAAACTGGTTTTAATTTGGCCCTGGGGTAGGTAACATTAATTTAGCGTGTATGCAGAGTCCTAAATCTGTCCCTGATGATGCAAGGTCCAGGACCTGTTCTTTGACCTGAAACGGTGCACCAAGTGTGCCCTTACATTAGGAAATGGACCGATGTTGATTTCCAAAAATACTGGGCATAACTTGTCCAAAAATACTAACAAAACATATATGTCAGTAGGAGCACAATCTCAAAATAACTGAATTGTAATGGACTGTATTTGTTATTTATACTAACTGGGTATGACTGGTGCTGTGGGCAGGTTTTAGAAAGTCATCTTAAAAGGAAAGGACATTATAATAACAAACAACTACTACTACTTTTACGTAGAAGTGCAATACTTTAATATAGGTGACATACTTTAATTCCCTTAAACTATGCGTAACATAACTGAAGTATTCACAAATTGTTCTTAAGTGGTTTTACAACATACTTTGGTGGATACAAACAAGTGCCCTAGACCTCTTGAGATCATACATGACATCATTGGCAGATAGTGTCAGACGGTCAACATAAAAGGTTTGCATGCAACAACTTAGCTACGGGGGGGGCGTGGCTTCGGGCGTCAAGATGGCGGTCGCACTCTGAGAGTGCTCTGGACCCCTCCGTCATCCGCCCATAGCTAACGCGGTTTTGCCGAGCAAGGGATGCCGCTTCGACTCTCCCCGTGATCCCTGGATCCCGAGGAGCCGGTGGAGGTGAGCGGTGGCGAAAGGCAGGCTCCGATCTGCCGCCGCGGCCCGACCGGCTCCGAGGGGAAAGAAAAATAAAATGGCGGCTGGGACGGGGTCTCCGTGGCTGATTCGGCTCCGACGCTGTTGCCCTTACTGATGCTGCGGCGCCGGGCTGGGGGCGCCCCGCGGGCCCTGGAGAGCGCTGGGTCGTGCTCCGCGTGTGGAGCCCCGTGGACGGAAGAGACGGCCCTGTCCCGGCCTGAGAAAAAGGCCCTACGTTAGCGGGGCCGCCCCTGGGTGCCCGCGCGGAGGCGCCGGAGTGGGGGACCCGCGGGGCCCCGCCGGACCGGAAGTACGCCGGGGGCCCGGGAGGGCATTGGGACCGCGCCCCACACGCGGAACCCCGCGGACTGAGGGGACGACGACGGCTCGGGGGAGAGGCCCTGCGGCGAGAGGGCGGCCCCGGGGTGCCCACACAGAGACGATCGACGAGGAGGCTCTGCGGTAACCCGCCGGACGGGGGACGCACCGGGAACCCTGGAGAGCACTGGGGCGCGAAGTCCCACGGATTGGAGGAGGCAACGCCGCCCCGGCCCAAGAAGAGGGGCCCTGCGCCGGCGGGACTGCCTCCGGGCGCCCAGCTGAAATGTCGGTGGAGAAGACCCACGGAACCCCACTGAGGGGAGGCGGGACGCTGTTGGCACGAGGAGGAACAGCGTGACAGTGCTATGGAGGATGCCCACCCGCGGCTCCCATTCCCTCCCTCCTCCCTGGTGCCTTGATTGTCTTGGGGTGGGGGCCGGGAGCGTGTGGCATGCCTGAGTCGTTCGGGGGATCAGAGGTGACCCCATATATTCTTCAACAGCTATCGACAAGCGGGCCGGTGGGCCAATCTCACCCTCCCCGACGAGGCCGCTGACCTGAATGGCCCGACCACCAACGCGACTAAAAACAGGCCGTGAACCTGGGACACTGCGACATCCAGGGAGACTGGATCTGAGCCACCCCGTGGATTCCCAATCATAACAAGTGAACCAAGGCCCAAGATTTAAATCAAAACACGGCAAGACTTAACCTGTCCGACTCCCCCCCCCCTGCGCCACGATGGGGAGAGACAAGGCGAACAAACAACCTCCACCCTCTCAGCAAAAGATCGACCAGTTCACGACACCGACGGGACAGCGGGGAGAGGGGGACACGGCTAGTGGGGGCCCGGCGCCGGACGGAGTGAGTGCCATCCTCCAGGCCATCCAAACTTCGCAATCCGCTGTAGAGACCAAAATCGGGGAAGTACGGGAGGATGTGGGCCTTGTTAGGCAGGACCTCAGAAACGCAGTGAACCGGATCACTGAGGTCGAGGCCAGAGTCTCCCAGACTGAAAGCGACCTATCCGACCTTAAAGCCAAGGTAACCCAGCTGATGACTCGAACCGGAGAGTTGCACCGCCGCGCTGAGGACGCGGAGAACCGGTCAAGACGCAACAACCTGCGCTTCATTGGTTTTCCAGAGGGCATAGAGGACGGCGGGGCCTCTGAATTCCTAGAGAATTGGATCAAGACCTGGATGCCGGAGCAGTCCCTCTCGCCCTGGTTTGTGGTTGAGCGAGCCCACAGGGCACTTGCCCCTCGTCCCCCTCCGGGCGGCCCAAAACGCCCGATGATTGCTTGCTTCCTCAACTTTAAAGACAGAGATATCATCCTCAAGGAGGCTAGGCGTCTGGAAGACCTCCACTGGGAAAACCACAGGATCCTAATCTTCCCGGACTACACCCGTGAGGTCCAGACTCGCCGTCGTTCATATGAGCAGGTTAAACAAAAACTTAGAGCAATGCAGCTCTCTTACATGCTCCTCTTCCCCGCAAGACTCAAGGTCCTCTTGGTCGGGAAAGCTCATTTTTTTGAAACACCTGAAGAGGCATGGGACTGGCTGACAGAGGAGGGCGTCGGAGCCCGGAGGGGCCCCCCGGGTCCTACTGAAAAGATCTCCCGGAAGGGACCCCCCCTCCCGGAGGGGCCCCGGAGGAGCCGGAGATGTACCAGGTCCCGGAGGGGGGGGATAAAAGGAAAAGATCCAGACACTCTGGTGGACAATGAGACGGCCCGGAACTTAGACTCACAGACCGAGGGAAGTGCGGACCCTCCCGAGCCTCGGGCCTCGGCCCAGGCGATGGACGACGGACGCTTGAGCCAGTCCCCGGCGCTTGATTAATACTGACTATGAAACATACTTGACTCCTGCTGGGGGACCCCCGGGGGGCGACCCGGGTTGTTCAACCTTTAAGACGCGGGCCCCTAGGGGACCGTCGTTGGTCACGCTGTGCCCCTCTGACGTACGGCACCTTACCTCGGCACACGGCCGCTAATTGCAGTTGATCCGGTTAAATGGAGGGGTCCACCACTCCACCCCAATGATAGTCACTCTGGCTATCTGGTTCTGGTTGGGTATGCGGGCGACAGATGCTTCCGGGGTGGGAGTATGGGGAGGGGGGCAGTTAGGGGGGTGGGGTTTGAAACCAGTTTAAAGCGTAACGAGTCGCTTAATCTCATTTGTTATTTTAATATCTCACTGTTAAGTTCAAAACAGCCGTCCCTAGATCCACAACCAGACACTCAATTTGGTACAATACTCATGCAATCCACGATTGGCATGCACTGACACAGGTCCTCTCCTGGAACGTAAATGGCCTGCTAGACAAGATCAAAAGGTCAGCAGTATTTAGCACTCTTCGCAGATATTCTCCCTCTGTGTTTTTTTTGCAAGAAACTCACCTCCTCGGGACTAGGTGCCCCATGCTTATGCGAGGAGGTTATGATAGAATATACCATGCGGGCTTCTCTAGAGGCTCCAGGGGTGTGGCCATCCTACTCCACCGCTCCCTACCCATGGTGATTACAGGCACACAATCCGATCCACAGGGCAGATTCGTAGTGGCCACAGGGACGCTCCATGGGTCGCCAATAAACCTTGTCTGTGTGTACGCCCCTCCGGCGGGACTGGACCCCTTCCTACTCTCGCTCCGACGTGTGGCGGCGGAGCTCCCCCAGGGGGCCACCCTGTTGGGAGGAGACTTCAATGCCGTTCTCGACCCCACCCTGGATGTGTCTGGCGGGGCCACTGCCAGTAGATCCAATAGGGCTTCGGCCCTCAACAGCTGGACCGAGAGCCTAGGCCTATGTGACGTATGGAGAACCTGGCACCCCAGGGAGCGGCAATACACGCACATATCAGCTGCCCACCAAACGCAATCCAGAATAGATCTTATATTCATGCCCGCCACGGACCTCCCGAGCGTTACGGGGGCAGAGATACTCCCTCGTGGAGTCTCAGATCATGCTCCAGTACGTGTTCGTTTGGGCGGAACAGACCCCTCCAGGCGCCCGGTGTGGCGACTGAATGCCTGGTATTTGCAGGACGAAGACTATGCCCACGAGGTCACGACTCACCTTACCCAATACTTCGATCTGAATACGGGATCAGTCCAGTCTCCGGGAACACTATGGGCAGCATGTAAGGCCACCCTTAGAGGGCAAGCTAAATACCTCCTCCGTTCCCGCGAAAGGGATCGAAATTCTCAGGTCTCCAAGCTGGAGGCCAAGGCCTTAAGGCTGGAGTGCCAACAAGCGACCTTGCCGTCTGCCTCTACCTTGAGACAACTGACCTTAGTCAGAGGCGAAATCAAACACATAATACTAGAATCGGCTAAACATATCTGGAGAGCTTCCACTGCCCGAATATATGGCTGGGGAGACAAAAATGGGAAGCTCTTGCATTGGTTGGCCACCCGTCCTCTGGCCAACAGAGTTATCCCAGAGATTTTAGATGCCTCGGGCACCCTCACCAAAACACCTATTGATATTGCGCAGAGTTTTGCCTCATATTATGCCAGCCTATATGCGAGGCACCCCCGCCCGATCATTGAGAGAGATGCTCCCCTTCTAAACGACATTACCCTTCCTAGGGTCCCCTCGGAGACAAGAGACAGGCTGGACGAAACTATTAGCCTCGAAGAAATCACCAACGCGATCTCCATCCTGGCATCGGGTAAGACCCCTGGTCCTGACGGGTTCCCAGCAGAGTTATACAAGAAATGCAGTGACATTCTGGGTCCACACCTTCTTAACATGTACGAGGAGGCTGAGAGACTGGGCCGCTTCCCTGTTGGGATCGATCAAGCCACGATTGTAGTGATCCCCAAAACCCAACCACCATCACGACACTGTTCGGCGTACCGGCCCATCTCACTCTTAAACACTGAGGTCAAGGTGCTCTCTTCGATCCTTGCCTCTAGATTGAAAATAGTAATGCCCACTCTGGTGCATCCTGACCAATGTGGCTTTATGCCCACCCGCAGCACCAGACACTGCATCAGGCGGCTACATCTGGCCCTGGCCCACCACAAGACCCTGTCGCACAAACCCTTGGCACTACTCCTACTCGATTTCGAGAAAGCCTTTGATACGATGGACTGGTCTTACCTCGAACAGGTTCTGCAAAGAAACGGGCTCGGCCCCAAATTTCGAAGCCTAGTGAGACTCCTATATTCCAGGCCGACAGCCCGAGTTCAGGTGAACGGGGTGGTTTCCGATCCATTCCCCATTGGCCGTGGAACCCGACAGAGATGCCCACTATCTCTCCTGCTCTTCGCATTGATAATAGAACCCTTAGCGATAATACTCCGAGGAGACCCATTGATCGAGGGCTGGTCCTGGCCCACCTGCTTAGAGGATCGAGTGGCGTTATACTCAGATGATGTCCTCCTATATATTTCCAACCCGGCCAAAAGCGGCCCCCGCGTACTGGAAATCCTAGGCCTCTTTGCGGAGGCCTCAGGATTGATCCTAAATCCCACCAAGTCCCTATTGGTCCCCCTGCACAGCTCTAGGGACTGTGTGGACTGGCAGCGAAATATCCCAGTACGAAGAAACAGTTTTAAGTACTTGGGAATACACATCTCACTCCTCCCCGAATTGTCATGGGAACTCAACATTACGCCGTTAACTAGGAAAATCAAGATTGATCTTCTGCGCTGGAAGACCCTCCCCCTTAATTTGCTCTGCAAAATAGCGCTCTACAAGATGATGATCCTCCCTAGGCTCCTCTACTTATTGCAAAATTTTCCGTTCCCTATACCCATAAAATGGTTCAGGGAAATGGATTCACTGGCGCGCCAATTTATATGGAGCGGAGCTCGCTCACGACTGGCGCTCAAAACTTGCCAAAGAGATGTACACGAGGGGGGCTTAGGCATGTCCAATGTCCACTTTTACTATCTTGCGACGCAGCTGCTTGTAATTAACGACTGGGTGGGGGGTGGGTGGTCAGACCCGGCATACCGGTTGGAACTTCAGTCCATGGGCTACCCTCGGATCTTTGGCACCCTCTACGGAGGTCCAATCTCTCAAGACGTCCCGGACGTAACTAAGGTGATTTTACAGGGATGGCGGACTGCTCAGAGGTTGACGGGGTGGCAGGGGCGTCTCACCCAACAGACCCCGCTATGGCATGGGAGATACTTGGCGCAGGTGGCGGGCTTGGAGGGTTTTCGAAACTGGGACAATATAGGTATCTCTACTCTGGGGGACGTCTGGAGAGGGTCGTATATGCGATCCTTTGAGGATCTCCAAAAAAAATTCTCCCTGAATAAGACACAGTTCCACAGATATCTCCAGCTCCGACACGCCCTACTAGCACATGTCCAAATGGGAGAAGACATACCCGAGCATAGTCCTATGGAGGCCGGGGTGCTGATGGGGGACCTGGGTAAGGGAGGTGTTTCCCAGATATACCGTGCCCTGGTCGCCGGCACCCCGGGTTCTCTGGGGGAGCTCCGCCGAAGGTGGGAGGGATGGGCGGGCCCCATGGAGGGGATGGACTGGGACGAAGCATTGATGGCCCCACGCGCCCTAGCGATGGCCACACGCCTTCGATTGATACAAGCATATTACCTTCACACAGCCTATCTCACTCCCATCAAATTACACAGAGCGGGCTTACGCCCCACAGCGGAATGTCCTCGCTGCAGAAACCCCACAGCCGACTTTTTCCACATGGTATGGACCTGTCCAGTCATAGTGACATACTGGGAAGCTGTTTTGCAGGAAATCTCCGAGGTCCTACAGGAAGACATAGAGAGGAGACCTCTGCCCCTCCTTCTGGGGATCATGGGCGACACTGGGTTGAGGAGACCGGACCGAGTTTTCCTTGGGGTGGCGTGCCTGGTAGCCAAGAGGGATATTGTGGCGGGCTGGAAGGCTATAGGTGCCCCAACACTGACTAAATGGAGAAGAGGGGTAGACTGGTGTGCGCAGAATGAAAAACTTGTATATGAGGCCAGAGGCTGTCCAAACAAATATGATAAGATATGGGGGAAGTGGGAGGCTGCCGCAGGTCCTTAGATTAAACAAAGTATAGCCACCAATCATATTGTACTGTCTGGGAGCATGGGCTCGGCTGTTGTTAGATGCACGTTGGCATCTTGTTCTATGTTTGTACCATTGTATTTACCCTTTTCTTTTCTCTTTGCAAAATAAAAAAAGTCTTTATCAAAAAAAAAAAAAAAACTTAGCTACACTGCAGGTTAGGTATTTCTGAGCTATAAATAACTGACAATTGTCTTTGCTAAAATTCACTTGTATTGAGAATATTAATCTACTATTAAAATGGTGTGACATGATCAGGCACTGTGGTGAGGTGGAGGTGTCATTTAGTGATTTACTGTGGTTTGCCTGATCTTTTGTCATTCAATAACGTAACTAAAGGGGTCGGTCAGTCCAAAACTTTAAAAAAACATTGCACAGTCTCATACAATACTAGTTATCTACATATCAATTTGACTTCTGCTCTCACCAACTCCTGTACAACAGTACAAAACAAACTTTAGCATGATTTGAAAAACCCTGATATCATACATTGCAGACGAGGAACCTCAAATCGTCCAAATATTTGAAGAAATTCAAGCAGTACTTAACAATTCTGATACTTACAGCAATGATATAAAAAATCTTCTAAGACCAATGGCTAAACTTTTAATGAGAATCTCATGTAGTGTGGTGAAATTTACAGATACAATCTACTGTTGAGAAAATGCTTCTTATAGCCTGACAAGTTTTGCCCATGAAAAAGGCTCTTACTGATTTTGTGAACAAGAACAGACAAAATAACTTACTCATTTTGAAATTGCCAGGAAATATTGAAATTAAAGACTGTAGAGCAAACTTATTGAAACATTTTTAACTGTTCAAGACTCACTAAGCACCTGCATTCAACAAATATAATTGAGTTAAACCACTTAAATACAATTATGAATGCTTTTAAGAGACACTCCATTTTTATTAGTGGAAGCCAATGAAACATTCAACCCTTAAGGGTTTCCTAGTTGCTTAAACCTTTAATTTGCCACTACAAATCTTAGGTTAAGTAAGTTTTGCTACAAACATTGCTTTTAATCCTTTTTCAATAATATGTTTGAAAAAATAAATATCTCAAGATGTTTTCATTTCATTTTCTAGCTAATTTTGTTGCCCTTTCAGATCAGATCATAATTGCCAGTTAACTGGACATGCATAAGACTGGGAAGTGAGATGTTTATCATCTATCACTTTTCATATTTACAAAACATAATATTTAGTTTAATGTTTAGTTTCTACATGTACTCAGAGCCTGTAAATTAAATGCTACTAGTGGGTAGTAGCACTCATTGCACCACCCACTAAAGTAGCCTTTTAAAACTGCCATTGCAGCCTGTGGTGCAGTTGTAAACTGCCATTTCAACCTGACAAAATAAAACTTTGGCCAGGCTTAATCCTTCTTTTTTAATTATTCTAAGTCACCCCTTGGGCGGCAGGGTGTATAGTATTTAAAAAGTAGGACACGTGGGTTCAAGTTTTACATGTCATGGCATGGTAAGGTTGCTTTTCACCACTGTAAGGCTATCTCTCTCACAGAGTTCCATTATTATGTTTAAGAAGTGTTAGCTTCAGTTTGAGACTAAATAGAGAAATGTTTCCACTGAATTTCAGTAATTCAGTGGAGACATTCAGTTATGTAATGTTAAAGTCAGATTTTAAGTTGCAATGTTGAAAATGCCACTTTTAGAAAGTGTAATTTTTCTGTCTAAACCAACTGTACCTTTCTGCCAGTGTCCTCAGGCACATGCCTGTAAATGGCTGTTGTGCCGTGAGTTGTGTATTGCTTTCAGTCCCTGAGACAAGGACCAGAGAGGCTTAGTTACGGGGTGGGTAGAGGGAATGATTTCCTGATTACACTTCAAAGAACTCTTTCTGAAACACACACAGGCCCTTGCATTAGACATTTTGGACCCCGGACCAGAGGAAGTAATGCTCACACACAGGTTTGAGGGTAGGCAAGGGATTTTGCCCACAAAACAGCTGGCACGAGGTATAAAAGTAGGACATTCAGAACCTCTCATCAGAACGGTCTGGACCTGTAGAAGATTCATAAGAGTGACTGCCCTATTGTCTGAAAAAGGAAGATTGGACAGGCTTAAGTTGAGCCCATGCTCTCCTGAGTGACTTCTTCAAGGTCCTTTCTTTAGCTACATAGGCACACGAAGGTTCCAGAGGCATCAACTGGTACTGCCTGAACCTTGCTCCTGGCCTTTGTTGCAGTGAGTCCTGTTCCCCAAAAGGTGCTTCCAGATTCTGGTCCCTTGGCTGGCATTAGTGTGAATCCCTCCTGAAGAAAAGGTGAAAATACAAAACTGATGGGCTCCTCGGGATTGCAAAGTGACCTCTTTGCATTGAGGATCAACAGCCTGTGATAAATGACACCACAAAGTTCCTGTAGGACCACGGTCCAGCATGACCAGATAACCGTAAGTGGTGCTTTTTGGTGCTATTGTCATCTTTGAAAGCTCATATCTCCCCTTCTACTGATTTGATTTTTGGCATCATTTTATTTATTAAAATAAAGGTTATTTTTCTAGATTGGTTTGGAACATATCTTGTTGTGTTTTCACTTTATTACTGTTTGAAGACTGCATAAAAACTTTACACATTGCTTCGAAGATGAGCCTGAATGCTTTTGTGCCATGCTACCAGTGTTAGGCACAGGTTAATTTAGTGACTTTTGTCTTTCACCCTGGCGAGGACTGTGTTTATACTTGAATAAGGTTTCCACCACTCTCATCTAATAACCCTATTTCTTACAGACACTGTGATTTAATCACAACAAATCCGCTTTTTGTTTTAAAAAAGTAGGAGCTTGGAAGTGGTCAAGATTAAGCCTCAAGGTCTGTATTAATTATTTGTGGTTCTTTTAGGCAAGCTATCTTCATGCTATTTACTTCAGACATCTCATACTTTATACTATCAAAAATGAAGTACTGCTCCATAGGTATATAGTTGTTACTATTTTAGGAAGAATTATTAATACTATGACAATTACAATTGTATTTTGGAATACTAAAGACTTGAGCCTCCTAACCAAGAAAAAGAAGACAGTAGGCTAGACACAAAAGTGATACTTGTTTTTTGTAAGAAACCCAAGTTGTTAAAATAGAGAGATTGATAGGTGTTTGCTAGTAGTTCTAGCTCATTCCCAGAGTAAAAAATAAATAAATAAAAAAATAAAAATAAATGGCGAGTCAATCTTGTTTGCAAAAAAAAAAAAAAAAAAAAAAAAACTTATAATACAAATTCTAGACATATAGAGCGGCGAGGTATGTTTATTTCAGAATCAATATAGATTTGTACCTTCTCCATTTGATAAATATTCTCCAAATTCGGACGACCCTCAATTCTGTATAAGTAAAGCACATCTTGAAAATATTCCTCTTAACAACTTGTGGTTATTTTAATGTTATTACTTCATCGATTAACAGTGGCTGGACATGGAAAACGGAAAGCTATTTTGGAATTCAGAAGGGGTTTTAGTAAAAAAAAAAAGAAATAATAATAATCAGAGGCAGATTAAATTTCTGATGAGACAGAATTAACACCTTTATTTTTATTTGCCTTATTTTATAGAACTGGGTACTATGATTAATGATTCTTTGTTCAAGGATATTAGATGGGATGTCTGAAGCAATTACAATATTCGGACCAAAATACAGATTACATTTTGAAACACATTAAAAGAAAAATACAATTGTGATGTGTAAAATAACTATTAAGTGACTTCGAAGTGAAAGCTACTTCTGTAATTGTGTAATAGGATGTACTTAAAGCCACATTTAGGGTCATGGCCATATTCAGCAACATTTATGGAACTAAATCTAAAGTATCAGACTTAGAGGAATGAATTGCAGAGTAAGAGTAATTATTTATACTTTCAAAACAGAACAACTACATAGTTAGACTCCCAAAAATATGCTACAAATATAATTAAATGCTTAGACAAATAGCTAAAGAAAAAGCAGAGCAAAACATTTATGCTACATGTCAAAGGGAAAGTTGTCAAAACTTAGCGTACCAAAAAAATAGCTGAGCTACCCACTATTTGTCCAATGAGAACACCATCAGTACCAACTACGTTCATGCGGCAGCAACATAATCCATTGGAAATCACTCTGACTGATTTTCAGTACAACCTAACGTTTGAATAGTGTTATAAGATTGACATATTTAGAAAGCAGAGGTCCCTCCAGCAGGGCATCTGTAACCTGACCAGCCACTGATTCACATTAATCTAAACCATTACATCATCAAAGTCAAGTCAAAACTCATAGAGGGCCCTTCTGACAATACAGTAATATCAGTCTGAAATTTTGTTCAGAAGACAGGTTCAAAAGTTCCCTCATATGTCCCACCGTCTTGCAGTAATCAGTTAAAATGAGAACTATGGCCTTCATTATGACGGGTCGCTGTGGCGGTCTCAACACCGCAGGACCGGTGATGCAGACCACCATATTATGACCGCAGTGGTTTGGCAACTCCCAAACCGCTGCATCCCCACCCGTCCCGCCACTTTACCGCAGCCCGCCGGGCTGGAGATTTCCACCTGCAGCCCAGCCGGAGTCAGATAACCGTCGATGTTATTCTGACTTGGGACACTGTCAGCATTTTCCTGGCTGTCTCACCGTCACAAAATGCTGGTGGTTAGGTATCCCAATGATAGGAACTTGCGTTCCTGTCACCAGGATATCCCCCCAAACACCTCTGCACACACGCACGCACCCACACACAGACACCACCCACTCACAACATTCACCCCCATAGACACGCATACATACCCATACACATCACACACACCCCTACCTCCTCCCTTTAACTACATCCATACATACACACACCTGCACGCACTCACTCACACACCACCTTACACATTCACCCATGCACAACCCCCACCCCTCGTCCACATGCATGCACACATGCATCACCATCGCCACATTCACACACAGGCACAAATGCACAGACACTCCCCGTCCCTCCCCCCCTACATTCAGAACACGCATACACACACTTGCACACACCCATTCAAACCCCCTCACCTCCATCCCCTTGTGGACGACACTTACCTCATCTGACGAGGTGCTCCTCTGTTAGGGGACAGGACCGGCACTCCCACTGCCGGCACCGCTACGCCACCAGAAGACCGTCACACAGAATTACTTGTTGTACTTCTGTGGGTGGTCTTTTTTTGACGTGGCGCTGCCAGCAGCAGAACTGCTTAAGCGCCGCTGACTGCCGCTGGATATCTGACCGCCGGCGGTGAGGATATCCAGTCGCAGTCATAATACGGCGGTGGGAAGACCGCCAGCACTGGCGGTCTTCCGGAGGCCATGGGTGACTCGGCAAAAGACCGCTGCAGTCATAATGAGGGCAAATGTCTCTAGTTCAGCATTATCATTATGAAAAAAAAACATCCTGATCCAATCTTGTAGCCTCAGAGGAGGCCCCTTCACCCACAGTATCACTAATCGTCATAGGGTCAGCAAAAGAAGCAGGACATTCAAGCAAGTCAAAGGCTTTCTTGACATCTAAAAGTACTGAGACACCTTCACCTCTGGGAGTAGCTGATGCATGAATGCAAAGAATGAGCACAGGATTTGCGATGTTGCCAAGGATAAATCCTGACTGAGCTGATAGGATCAGTTTGTCTATTATGGGGTTAAGATCCTTGGCTATTATGCTAGCCAGAATCTTTTCATCAATATTCAAGAGTAAAAGCGGAAGGCAGAATCGATTTTGTGTCTAGTATTTATCAGGTTTTAGCAGCATCGTTATAATGGCTTCCTTGGTGGTGAATGGAAGGTGTCCGGTGCACAGAGCTTCCACGTGGAGTTCAAGTAAGGTTGTGGCCAATCCGTATTGAAAGTCTTTGTAGAACTTGTCTGTATGTCCTTCAGAGTCCAGGATTTTGCCGTTAAAGGCACTTTCTATTGTATTTCTGATTTCTGCCACATTAATTATGTTAGTTATGTATGTAGTAATGGTATTTCTAAAAGCAAACCTAGCCAAAAGGCAGCTGGCATGGTCAAAGACAAGCTTAAAGTCAACGAGTAATAGGAGTGGAAGCAGAGTTGTGGTTAGCAAATGCATTGTGAGGCACTGACCTGTAAAGGCAAGCTGTATTTATCATCCACCCAAACTAGGGCTACATTGTTTATAAATATGTATGATTTGGAAGCATGGCCAGCCAGGGAATGGACTGGGTGTGTGAGCTGGAGCTCTACTCCTTGCCCCTTCATTTTCGCCAGCATCAGTGTTTCCCAAGGGCCTTTCAGGGGGAGCAAAACTGTGGGCAGTAAGGGTTGGGGTACAACACCGCTGAGATGAGGATATCTGTAAGAGCAGGGGTGGGAGCTCTGAAGTGCAGCAAGTGAGGCCAGCCTCCACCTTGAAGTGGTCCAGTTGGACATCCCATGCTCAAAGGTGGTTGACAGTGTGAGCATGAGCACATGAGGAACTGTCCCAAAAGAGACCTTCTGAAGAAATTAATGCAGCAACATGTCTGAGCATGGATTGAGTTGGGGCCTGTGCAGAGTCAGAAAGGGGTCTAGAGTTGCCTGGTCTAGGAGTGTTGCTCACCTGACCCTAGAAGGGATACCCTATCTCCTTCCTTGTGGTTGTGGACATTTGAGAAGTTCAGAGCTTGGCAGGGCCCAAAGGGGCGCTCTGAGTGCTTGAAGAAAGACGTTCCAATAATCACACCACTTCCCCGGTAGACGGTAAGCCAGTGAAGGCTTCTAGGGCCCAAAAGGCAGGGCGGCTGCCGAGGGTATACCAAAATGTGCCACGCAGGCGCTCTTGGAGTGCGCTGACACAAACTGGGGTGGAGTAATCAATGGAGCATGAAAGCCTCTTTTACTGACTTGTGCATAATCATGGCAAACATGATTTCTATGAGAAAACTGACCCACTAAACCAGCAAAATGGCCTCAGGCAGAGATCACGGAGATCAAAATATCAATGACGAAGGAGGAATCAGCGGCAATGGAGACGGGCTCAGAGATCTACCCTGTCCCCACCAGAAAGAGGGAAAGATCAAGGACCACCAGTGACCATCTCTCTGAACTATCTCTAATAATTTGTTAAAGAAAACAAGGAGGGAGGCGACATGGCAAGCCATTTATGGCAACGGTCCTCTAGACTAACCCTATCCTGGCCCCAGAGGCGCACCGACAGAACTCCTTGGTGGCCGGAGTCCCCTAGATGGTGCTCACCTCGTGAGGGGGAAGGACCCGGGAGGAGAGCCCCAACGGTACCTCTTCCAGCATGACCATGGCCCTAACAATATGACGCCGGCCCCATAGCGGACCGCTTGCCCGATGCTTGACACCCCTCCTCCCCCAAAAAGAGAAAGAAGAAAGAGCGGGAAAGGAGATGGACCTGGGGCCAGCATGACACGGGCCAAGGTCTTGTCTGGCCTCTGGTGGAACCTGCAGTGCATGGAGCACTGCAGAGAACAGCAAGTCGTCTGAAGACTTGCAGCAAGCCGGCCTCCCAGGGATATATCAAAGGAGGTGCAGTCCCACCTGACAGGGAGGAGGCGTGAGCCAGCACCAGACCGCGACTGACGGCGGCGAGAACTGTGGACCCAAGAGGGCCACATGAGAGCAGCTGTACTCCCCTTAACAACTGACCTACACAGGGACACTAAGTAGTGCACAAGCCTTGAACACTAGGAATAGGGCATGGTCTAGAGCAGCTGGGCCGCAACTGGAGTTAGGGGCACCTGTGGAACCAGGGGTGCACCTGGGATAACAGTGTGCCCTTCACTAATCTGCAATGGAGACCTGGCAGAATTACTCAAATTGGCTCTTGAAGACCCACTATGGACAGGCGGAGAAGCTGACCCCTTGGCAGTGGAAGATCACGAAGTGACAGAGGCAGCAGAGAACCCCAGTGAGGTGGAAGCAGCGATCCACAGGCGTCAGGTCGAGCAGAGGTGAGCTGGAGGTGCTTATGCCGGCTGGAAGAAGGGCCGTCCATTCGGCGTGGAAGCTGCAGCATGCCCCTCCAGGGGACCGAGGAGGAGGGTTGGGCCAGCAGGTAGCTTGCCCGCAGCGTTGAACCTCGGTGTCTGGCGCCCACTGAGCTCCGGACTCAGAAAACAGTGGTCTGGCGGTGCTGAACCCACAGTGCCAGACATCATGGTACGCACTAAAAAGCAAAATAGGGCTCCTCATCGGAGAGCAAGGCAGGACCAGGTAGACCCAACCCCCAAACACTCCCAGACAACTATCCAGCACCTGTCAGTCTCTGGCCAGGAGGCTCACACGACAGCAATTTTAGCAGCTATTGGGGACACCAAAGCTGCATTGGAAAATGAAATAGGCTTGGTCACTCTGGATCTGGGCTTTCTCTGAGCAAACCAAAAAAAGTTGACAGAGAGTGACTCGAAAAGACTTCTTCGAAGAAAAACAACTTGTAACACTCCGACCCAACACCAGACGGCGGACTATGCACAGCATGTGTATCTGCAGCTACACATGCCACCGAACACAGAAATACTCTGTGGCACTACTGCAGCCCACTGCAGGGACCAAGACAAACAGATACAATCCCTGCAGCAATCAGTTGCTTACCTACAGGAAAGAGTGGAACATGTGAACGGATGCTCCTGATGCAACAATGTGTGAGTGGTGGGCCTACCAGAATGGACTGAAGGTCCCAGTGTAGAACTGTACATGGAGGACTGGCTGCTGCAGTTAGTCATGGAATGCAAGGCCTTCAGGCTATTACCAGTGGAAAGAGCCCTTAGGGTGCCTGGTGGTCTGTCGCAACCATCCTCTGACCCCTGAGGGTAGTATTGATCAGACTCCTCAATTTTCACGACAGCGACAGCATTTTGCAACACGCCTGCATACATGGGCCTTGGACCAGTAAATATACACCAGGACAATATCCAAGCAGTCCAGCTCCTGAGAGAGTTATTCATAGCTTTGAATTGGCAACTACGTACTTTGAACTTCAAATATGCACTCCTTTTACCCAGCTAGACTGGACTGTAGAACAGGAGTGCTCACACTTTCAATACAGCAGCTGAAGAGTGGACATTGCTTTAGGCCAGGGGCTGTATGAGACCAGATGCACGGGAATCCCAGAAACACGACGGTTGCGAACACCTAGATCGTGATGTGGGCTGTGGCGCAGGTCAAAGGCAGCCCGATGAAAGGCCAGGTGGTGTCCGAGAAGGGGAAAGTGGTAGCAGCATTACAACAGGACTGCCTCCTTCTCCACAAGTAATAGGTTGGCAGAACAGGTGCTGTCTGCAGAAAGCTCGGGGCAAGCTCCACAGACTCCCAACAGAGCAGGGATGAGGAGAACCTGCCTGAAGAGACCACCATGGTGGCAGACTTATTGATATGAAGACGGAGATCCTGGTTTGACTCTATGATCTGCAACAACGGCCAACTCATAAGCAGACACACGCCTGGGGCACAACTGATGGTGAGGTCAACCAATGGTCTGGAGGGCCAACCCCTACCCCTTAGTCAGTAACTGTCTACAACTCACTAATAGAGACCAACCTCTGGTTCTTGGTTATAGTTATGACATTAGGGCGACACACATCTTGGGCAATAGAGAGATGGGTAGTTCTGAGCCTGCAGCTCAATGTGATTGGGGTGGCGAGATTTTTTGAGGGTATGTGTGTTACGGTTTGAATCTTGGCAGATAGGTACTGGAAGCGTGGGTCGTGATTTAGGCACATTATGGAAAGCACGACACAAGTGGACCCAAGCCGAGGCCTAACCCCGAAGATCCTCTCCTGGAATGTGAATGGTCTGGGGGATAAATTTAAGAGAGGAGTAGTAAGAAAATACCTGTTGAGACACGACCTGATGTGGTTCTGCTGCAGGAGAAAACATCTAGTGGGAAACAACTGTGGGTTCTTGGGCTTCAGTAGATATGCCCTACTGGCACATGCAGGATTCTCCAGGGGGGTTCCCGGGAAGTGGGAACCCTGGCCCATAGAGCTCTTCTGCTGGGGATCTGCAAAGTATGGGTCTGTGAGAACAGATGTCAAGCGGCAACATACAAGTGGTATTATGGAGAGGATCTGGTATTGAGCTCTTGGTACTCTCCCCAAGGTCTGCAGTGTGAGAGCCTGGAATGCCTGGGTATACGGGTGGCGGGAGTCCCGGATGTGCTGCTAATTAGTGGAGGTGATCCTAATTAGATGCTATAAGGGGACCTAGATAGGGTTACAAAAACAGGGGAGCAACCCAAGACAGATATGACTGGCCACCTCCACTGAGGCATTGGGACTGTTCAACCTCTGGAGAGGAACGCATCCCAGGCAACAAAACTCTTACCCAGTCAACTCTATGGCTAACTTGTCAAGATTGGACTATCTCCTTGTGTCCAAACACCAGATGGGCACATTCACTCACACAACCTTTCCCCAGCGAGGGATCTCAAATTATTCACCCCTAACCACAGTGGTTCAAATGCGCCTCCCAGAGTTGAGAGGGAATTGGCAGTTAGAGCTCTGCTAGCTCACAGATGACAACACTAGGCAACTGCTAGTAACAGCAACGGAACAGTTTTTCATGGAGAGGGAGGGTTCTGTACAGTCAGTGGTGGACTTGTGGGAGGCCTATAAAACCATCCTTGGGGAACAAATAATAGAACACTGTGGGCAAGAGGCGAAAGAGGGAGGAAGAGTGCAAGTTGACTCAGGTAGTACAACAGGAAGGTGACTACATCATATTGCCATCAAAGGAACTTGTGCATAGAACAGAGGAGGTGAGGCAAGAATATATGAACTTGGGTCGCCAAGAAGCCAGGGCCCAGTTTCAAGCCACTCAGGACAGACTCTACAAAGTAGGCTACAAAGCAGGGACGCTCCTGGCCTGGCTGGCAAAAAAGAGAAGGTTCAAAGGTGGATACAGGGAGTAAGGTCGGGAGGACAGGAGCTGTAATAGAGCCCCTTAGAAATTGCAAATACATTTGCCAATTACTTGGTGGGACTCTACAGGGCGTGAACCACAGCTGACGGGGGGAGGGTGAAGGCTTTCATTGCTGGCCTCCCAAGCCCCGCGTGAGCCCAAACCAGAGAAACCTGCTAGATACTGGGGTGAAGTGGTGGAAGCTATATCCCAGCTTAATAGTGGTAAGACCCCTGGCCCTGGCTTTCTGCCAGAATCCCTCAAATGAGTAAAATCCAAGGTGGTGAAACTGATGCTTAAAATGTTCTCCCAGGCAGGGGATCAGGGTACAGTACCCCCAGATCTTATAGAGGCAAAGATTGCCCTAATCCACAAAGAGGGTAAACCTGTGGACAAATTTGCCTCCTACTTGCTGATGCACTTAATCAACACTGAGAAGAAGCTTTTAGCGAAAATTATGGCAAACTGCCTCACAGAGGTGGTGGTCTCCCTGGTTGCCCCGGACCAGTGTGGGTTAATTTCATATAGAGTCATGCGACACAATTTATACTGCTTGGTGGGCTGAACGGCGCACAGTGCTAGACTTGAGGAAGCAGGGATCCTTCTGGCCCTCAATGTAAAAAAAGCCTTTGATTCATTGGAATGGCCATACATGCTGGCAGTACACAATAAAGTAAGGTTTTGGTGAGTACTTCCTCTCCTGGGTGCAGCTGCTGTATGCGGACCTGGTGGCGAGAGTCTGGGATAATGAGGCGGGTCTAGTGGCTTTAAACTGTCCAAAGACACCAGACAAGGATACCTGCTGTCACCACGATTATTTGCAGTAGTCTGGGAGCCGCTGGCGGCATGGGTTTGCAAGGATGCGCAGATCAGAGTTCTCTGCTGGGCCACTGAATGGGAAGATGTCATTTCTCTGTATGCAGAACATATCCTTTTATATCTAGCAGACCTGCCAAGCTCTGTGCCAAGAATCCTGCAACTCCTAGAAAGTTTTGGCTCATAATCGGGGCTTAGGATTAACTAGCACAACTCTTTAGGGTTTCGCATAGGGAGGAATGGCCTAGAAAACACATGGGACTGCCCATTTCAGTGGGTGTCTTAAGGTATCCAATATTTTGGTGTTTCTGTGACTCCGGATCGAGACCCATTTCTGGAAAAATAAAATGAGATGAGTGTCTTTGAGGCTTACTGTCGCCTTATAGAAAGGTAGGGAAAGTTCCCCTGGCCCAGGTGATGCAGAGCACTCTCTTCCTGATCTCAGATACATTATTTTGGACAGTCAATGGAATCACAAGGTGGCTACTGTGGGATGGAAGAATCCCCCAAATTGTGTTGCCACGGCTGACTAGGTGTCAGGCAGACGGGGATGTTGCTCTACCCAAACTCTGACTTTACTACTGGGCCACCCACCTGTTGGTAATAAATGAGTTCTAAGCTCAGCAGTAGCCCTCTTTGCAGGCGAACAGGGTGGCATTGGCCCTGGACCATTACCTGTGGAGACTTTATGGAGGGAGAGGGTTGCCCCCACCCCACGAAAACAGTAGTGACCATGTGAAGTGGGCTACACGGAGGCTCGGGTGGTGGAGTAGACCTGATGGATGGGCTGTCTAGGATAGCGGGCCACAGTAAGTGGGTTGATCTGGGCATCGCCAAGCTAGGTGATACTTTGAAAGATGGGGCATTAGTTGCATTTGCTGGCACGCATAAAGAATATGAACTCACAGGAAGCCAGGTACTAAAGTATCAGCAAATGAAACACATCCTGGAGAAACCTGGCGTCCTGCAAGGCACTATAGAAGAGGAATTCCTTCTGGAATACAGGGTGCTTGGTGCTACCGACAGATCATGCAATATCCCAGAATTACTCAACCCTACTCAACAACTGTCTTCCACTGCTGGATTCACTGAGGGAAAAATCAGAGAGGGACCTGGGCAGACTTGAGTCAGGCAAGCAGGTACCCGAGTTAATTAGCAATTAGGACATGATGCAACTGATTCAGTTAAAAATATTAGATAGGGCATATTACACATGGACTCAAGTGTTCTGGATGGGTAGGACGACTCAAGACCTCTGCCTGCGATGCTAACAGAGGAGGGGCACCCTGATTCACACACTGTGAGGATGTCCAGGGATCCCGTATTATTGGGAGCGGATTGGTACACAGGTATGAAAGGCACTGGGTCATGAGATACAGCTCACATCACAGCTGATCACCCACAGCATCTGGTCAGAGCAATCCTTCGATAGCTATGCACAGCTTTCTAGTAACTTGTCGAGACCCCCTCAAAGATTGGGGAGCAAAGACGTTGCCAACTAGGCGGAAATGGGAGGAAGGTATGGACTGGTGCATGGGGGCAGAGCAGCAAATATGCCAGGCACAGGTATGTCCCCAGAAATTCGAGAGAAGATGGGGCCCATGAATGGATCTGAAGGAAGGTTAAGTGTAGAATGCCAGGGGAGGATCACGGTGTGCTGGGACGGGTGTCTGTCTTGGACTCTGAACACAATATCAAGAACGTGGACACCCACAGAGAGTATTTTTTTTTAATAAGTAGAGGTCCAGACTTGTAAAAATGAGAAGCAATATATGTTGGTTGATGCATGTCTGTCCACATGCCTTCTGTTTTTGGGTGAGGTGGGGGTGTTTCATGTTTTGCCTAGAGCACAATCAAAAAAAATGTTTAAAAAAGTATTTTAAAAAATTTAAAAAGGAGGGTGACGCTGCCTTCCCCCTACTCTCATCCTCAGGTCGCTAACCGCGGGATGGGAGAATTACTTATCCCCCTAGTGGACACACAAAGGCCGCACCAAAAGTTGTGAGTGCCTTTGTCACAGGATTTCACCCATGTTCTGTGACCCCTTGTGATATGTCCTGCATATTTGATGTTATAAAATACTTGTTATCTTTAACTACTTCTGGATGCTATGTGCTCTCTGCCTGTACTATGCATAATCACATCAATGAAGAAATGTTTAAAAAAAAGAAAAAAAAAAAAAAAAAAGAAAGGAGGAAATCTGCCCAATAAAAAGAGACCTGAAAATTCTATCCACAAAATACAACAGCATGTGAGTGGATTAGGTTGCAGAGGCAATGACATGGAACAGACTTTATATGAGAGTTCGGAGAAGCTAACCAGATCCGCAATAGTGTGCTCTGCCTAGATGACCAATAGGACAACAAGTTACTCAAACAGGAATATCTTGAGAATTGCTGCAAAGCTCCATCAAACATACTTATGCAGTCAACTATTTTATGAGAGGAAGAAATCATGGCACTCGTCCAGTACAAAGACTGTGGAGAATGAAGGCTACAAGCAAGTGCTATCCCAGAACTTGGCTGCAGCAACACTGAAGAGAAGAACATACTTCTGCCAAGTTACTGACCATCTGTGCAAACACATCATTTGCTAAGAAAGGGTGATTGATTCCGCCTAGCCTTTACCTGGAGTAATATTTTGTCAAATCTGTGGAAGAAGCTAACCATATACACTTATTAAAATCCAACTGGGTTAGAGTGAAAGTTAGATTTTTATTCTGCTACAATTGCTTTCATCACATATTTTCACATCGACAGGGGTGACATTCCTGTGTAGTAATTCTTTCAGTGACGTGATCAAAAGGTTAGGAATGGCTGGGAGATTGCTCAGAGTGGTTCTGCAGAAACCTAGCAATATGTATACCATTACTTCCCTACACACAACCCAGGGCAGGAACAATCCCTCGAATCTTGCATATCGCCAATATTTGAGTTTGCAGACGAGTAAGCAACAGTTGAGGGTGACTAACCTAATTCGGGCCAATCATAGGGACCGCTTTCATCAAAGGTACAGTGGGGAGGGATAGTCAACAAGGGCTTTAGAGAAAGACTGGACTACGTGTGGCTGGATGATGCTTGGAAGAAAGATTACAGTGATGAGCGAGATTATACTTATGACTCCAATGGCAACAAATCATACACACTCCTGAACCATTGCTATTAAGCGCTGGCTCACTAGCCTCTTTCACAAACGTTTCTCTAGGTACCATGGCCTTTCTCACCAGGCCCCACTGTCTCTCGCGCACTGGATCCCAAAGCTCCCAAATAGGGATCACATTTGGAGGCTGAAAGACTCCCTTTTACACAACCCACCTACCCCCCATTAGGGAACAGGGACAGCTACCACTGACTACACACCTGAAAATGACTGGTCTGAGACCCCCATAAGCACAGTATAGGATGCACTCAATGCCGTCCTCAGAGGCACAATTATCTCAGAAGCAGCATACATGAAAAAAATTAGGAAAGACAAAAGAGCCTCTTTTGATTCCCAGTTTGCCAACCTAGAAAGGGAACATAAACGTACATTCTTATTTAATGTATGGAGCAAAAGACTTTATGCTACCAACTCAGAACCCTTGATCTAGATAAAGTGGAGCATGCTCTCCTACGAACAAAAAAATAAAATCTACTCAATGATAAATATGTCAGGCAGTATTTTAGATTCCCAACTTAGAGCAGGAATAAACTGTGGGAGAGTGACATCAACACAGACCCAGAATGGAAGCTTGTAACGGGAGACAAGGCAATAGCAAACACATCCAGCCAATTCTACCAAACCTTCTACACTAGAGATGAAATGTCTGCCACTCAAATAGATTCATATTTACTCCTTTATCTTAAGTCGACCTTGACGAGGGAACAAATACACAAGCTAGAGCAACCAATAAATAATGAAGAAATTATCTTAGGGATCATTAAACTTAAAACTAAGCAAGACACCTGAAGTAGACATGTATGCAGCTGATGTATGGGATGTTCTGGCATAAGTTGTGCCCTCTTTTGGCCAGACTAACAGGATACCAAGTTCTGTTCATCTTACAGGCCAATTTTCGTTGTAGATTTTGGATATGGAAATCTTCACGAGTGTACTAGTGTCTTGTTTAAACCCACTCATGCATGCAATAATAGCTATGGACCAATCAGGTTTTATCTTAGAGCGTCAATGCAGAAATAATGCTTGAAAAAAAAACTTCCACATCAGAGTACGCCCATAGGAAATGCTGTAATACCCACTTATTCCAAACTACTCTCACTCAATGCCAAGAAAGCATTTGATGGACGCCATTTTACGCGTGTACTGGACATAGGTCACTACCTATGTCCAGCTACATAATGGTAACTCCGAACATTAGCATGTTTGGTATTGAACATGTTGGAATCATACCCCAAGGCGTTTGCAAGCATTGGTTGTATGATTCCATGCACTCTGGGGGCTCCTTAGAGGACTCCCAGTATTGCCATTCCAGCCTTCTGAGGTTTTCCAGGCAGCCCTACCTGCTGCCACCTCTCAGACAGGTTTCTGCCCTCCTGTTGCTTGAAAAGCTCAAGCCCAGGAAGGCAGAACAAATGATTTCCTTTAGGAGAGGGGTGTTACACCCTCTCCCTTCGGAAATAGGTGTTACAGGCTTGGGAGGGGTAGCCTCCCCAGGCCACTGGAAATGCTTTGAAGGGCACATTTGGTGCCCTCCTTGCATAATCTAGTCTACACCAGTTCAGGGACCCCCAGTCCCTGCTCTGGCTCGAAACTGGACAAAGGAAAGGGGATTGACCACTCCCCTGTCCATCACCACCACGGGGTGGTGTTCAGAGCTCCTCCAGAGGGTTCCTGGGTTTTGCCATCTTGGATTACAAGTTGGCTGGGAACTCTGGGAGCATTTGAGTGGCCAGTGTCAGCAGGTGACGTCAGAGCCCTCCCCTGAAGATGCTTACCTGTTAAGGTGACCAATCCCCCTTCCAGGGCTATTTAGGGTCCCTCCTTTGGGTGGTTCTATGGATTCAGATTGCATGACTCCAGCAGGAATCCTCTGCATCCGCCACTTCAACTTCTCAGCAAAGAAACTGCATCTGGCCCCTCCAGGAACTCTACAAACTGTGGCAAAGAAGTAAAGACAACTTCGGCAACATTGTATCTTCAGCTCCTGCCAGTAGCTGCGACTGTTTCCCAGTCGTGCATCCTCAGAGGACAGCTTGTCTTCAGCCTGCACCAGAAGAGCGAAGGAATCTCCCTTGGGGTGAAGGAGCCGCTACCCTGCTTTAGCAGGCACCTAATACGATGACGACCGGCTGAGTGGATCCCCTCTCCTGACGAGCTGCATGGATCCTGCATCACGGGTGGTAGACTGAAGTGGTCCAGACTGTCCTGACGTCTTACTGTCCAACTTTGGTGGAGGTAAGAGTTGCCAAAGCTTGTTGGAATCCTTCCACGAAGTTCTTCCTGCACCTTGCAGCTCCGGCCCCCAGCACTCTATCCTGCGATGCACACCTTCCTGAGTGGTTGTCCGGCAGCGTGGGAGCCTTCGTCATGTGTGGGCCTCCTTTTGCACCTCCGTTGTCCCCGTGCTGTGGGACTCCTGTGTGTGCTGCCTGGTCTTCTGTTGGCTCTTTGAGTTGCTAATAGCTCCCTCTGACTCCCCCTCCTAGGCAGAGTCAACCAGGTCCCTCCTGTTCCCAGGAAGGACCATCTTCCGCTAACCCCAAGCTTTGCGTGTTCCTAGGTTTGTTGGCGGACTCCAGCGACACAAACCAGACTGCAATCCTGCATCCGGTGTGGGACTTCATCTGCACCAACCAGGAACCCAAATCCATTTTCTTCGGTGCAGTAACGACTGTTGTTCTTCACTGGTGGTTCTTCTTTTGCACCTTCATCCGGGTTAGCAGGGGCTCCTGTCCTCCCTGGACTCTTTTGTGCTTGAACTAAGTCCCCTTCTTCCACAGGTCTTCAGGTCCAGGAATCCACTGTTGGTGTCTTGCAGTCTCTTCTGGTTCTTGCATTATCTTCTTTCTCGTGTTTCTGAGTGTTCTGGGAAAGTTACTGTTTTACTCCTGCTTTCCTGGGCACTGGGGTGGGTTCTAGTACTTACCTTTGGTGTTTTCTAGTACTCACTGCGACCCTCTACACACTACAGCTGCCTAGGTGGGAAACTGACATTCGCATTCCACTTTCTTAGTATATGGCTTGTGTTCCTCCTAGGCCCATTTCTAACTATTGTGACTTTCATTAATTGCACTGTTTTCTGCACATTTCAGCATACTAGTGCATATAATTTGTGTATTACTTACCTCCTAAGGGGGTCTTTTTGGCAATTGTGTCACCAAAATAAAGTACCTTTATTTTTCTGTAACACTGAGTGTTTTCTTTCATGTGTGTAAGTACAGTGTGACTACAGTGTTACTGCATGAACTTTGCATGTCTCCTAGATAAGCCTTGGCTACTCAGCTACCTCTAGAGGGCCTGGCTTCTAGACACTGCCTACATTCCACTAAAAAGAGATAACTGGACCTGGTATAAGATGTAAGTACTATAGGTACCCACTAAAAACCAGGCCAGCCTCTTACATTCGGGGAGCCTCATTATCACGGTGTTCTCCAGAGCCTACAAGTGATAATGAGCCCAGCAACATACAACAACGTACAGAACTGTCCAAGTGCTTTAGTGTTGATTAAAAGACAACATTCCCACAGCAATCCAGCAACAGTTCTACCACAGAATAACAGATTCCTTGTCACAGGAGGCCCCTTCCAGAATCTCTAGGTTAGGCTCTGCTTCCTCAAGACAGCAGATCATCCTTGCCAGTGGGTTCATGCAGGTGTGCATTTCTGCCAGACTAGTTCTTGACTGTCACCCATCTTTACGTGTCCTTGCTGAGCCAATCTGTAAGGCAGTTTCTTAAGCTCATATGCATGATCGCATGTGTAGCTACAAAATCACAAATGGGTCCTGTTGATGTGGGCCTTAATAGCTGCACACTACCACCAGGACTTACGGACACCGCAGCCTGACTAGAGGACTGCCCACATCACTGGTGATCCCAAAACTGAGCCCAGAGGTAATAAGTAGCATTGCACATTGTTTTGGTTCACTGGATGTGGGTCAACTGGAAACAATATGGATGGATAACAAGCTCAGAAGCAATACTGTTCTGCTATGCCGTCATCTTGGTCAGTGACCTAGCACTTCTCCTTATAAATATTTTTCTTCATGTAAACTTCCAACCTTTCCAGTAGACGTTTTTTGCAACTAAGTCTTTGAAATATGTGTTTAATCTCTTAAATCTGAGAAAGCTCTTGAAACAATGGAATTGTAGATGCCTTTTACGTAATATTCTTTGCTCAGTTAATTTCCAGAATAGATACCGATCTTTTTGCTAACAGTTGGCAGTTAACAGTGCAATAAAGTATTAGTACATGACACTTTTAACGATTGTGCACGAGTTACTAAACATAGACCAAAACTTTAAACACTGTCGTCCTATTTCAGTCCTCAAACTTCACTCTGTCACATCCAACCATCTTATCTTCTCTGCCCAACCTCTTCTTTCATACGAGGTGCATACATAACTTGACTCTAAAAACAAAAGAAATCTACCTAGTAACTTGTGACTCTTCAAATATTGTCCAGGTCTTCAACTTCCCTTTTTCTTCAAGATACTGGAGAAGCTGGCCTTTAATAACCTTAGAGTTAGTCTTTCCTCATTAACATTCTACAACCACCTAATGTCCCCATTCACCATTTCACAATAATGCCACAGAAACAGAAAATTTATATGCATCAAATTTTACCACCACTGCCCTACACAATGGACTCTTCTGTACTCAAACTTTCAGAGGTACCTGCAGATGTCATCCTTCCTAGACTCACTATGCATCACAGACCTTGCACACAAATAGGTCAACTTCATACTTACGGAACCACTCTTTTCCAGTCACTTGAAAACCCAGACATACCCACTATACTTCCAGTAGGTTTCTCGCTTTATACATCCCTTCTTGGTCAGATCATTTCTTCATTCAGATTCTCTTGTCAGTCAGTCAGTCAGTCAAAAACTTTAGTCGGCAGTTGCCATAAAAGTACAAACAAAGACACATATTACAAATCTATAAAATAATTTAAAACACAGTTCTCTAGCACATTTATTACGACAAGACCCAAATCATCTTCTCCTTCCCTACTTTCAAATTTCACTTCTAATCGCAAATCACTGACGGCTTCACAATTATCTGACATTGGATAGCACCACTACCTCTCATGCTGAACACCTCAAAAATAACCTGCAATACTATCCCTTCAAGAAAAGCACCCATCTCTCCTAGTGACTCACATCTAATCTGGGTCTCTGAAGTATGTAATTTCATCCAGAATACTGGGATTCCTTTTAACCCATAAGCGAGAATGGAGACCTTTAAAAAAAATATATATATATATATATATATATATATATATATATATATATATACACATATACACACACACAATGGTCGCAGGCACAGGGTCATCTCCAAGTTCTAGTGTTGATAGACCGGCACTATTTGCTTCAGTGGTGGAATGCCACAAATTTAAACAAAGGGCGGCCTTTTCAAACCCTGTGTCCTACGCCATTCTCATAACAGATGCATCGATGATTGGATGGGGAGCACACCTCAACAATCACAATATTCAGGGACAATGGGGCAGCAAACAGAAACAGCTACACATAAATCACTTAGAACTGCTAGCAGTCTCTCTAGCAGTAAGAGCCTTTCAGTCTCTCCTTGCTCACAAACACATTTTTGTCAGAACAGACAATATGACAACAATGTACTACTTAAACAAACAAGGAGGAACCCACTCATCACAACTTTGGCTCCTGGCACAAAACATTTGGCATTGGGCAATTCACAACAACATTCACCTGATAGCTCAATACATTCCAGGGATTCACAATCCGTTAGCAGACAACCTCAGTCGAGATCACCAGCAAACTCACGACTGGGAAATTCACCCCAGGTACTCCACAAATACTTTCTTCAGTGGGGGACACCAGACATAGATCTGTTCGCCACCAACCACAATGCAAAATGCCAAAACTTTGCGACCAGGTACCCACACCCTCAGTCCAAGGGAAATGCTCTATGGATCAACTGGTCAGGGATATTTGCTTGCGCTTTCCCTCCTCTCCCACTCATTCCATTTTTGGTCAACAAACTGCGTCAAAACAAACTCAAACTCATACTTATAGCACCAAAGTGGGCACGCCAACCATGGTACACCACACTGCTAGACCTGTCAATAGTACCACACGTCAAACTCCCAAACAGGCCAGACCAGCTGACGCAACACAAACAGCAGATCAGACACCCCAATCCAGCGATGCTCAATCTGGCTCCTGAAATCTTAGAGTTTGGCTATCTAAACCTTCCAACAGAGTGTATGGAAGTCCTTAAACAGGCAAGAAAACCTACCACCAGACAGTGTTATGCGAACAATTGGAAAAGATTTGTTTTCTACTGTCAAGCAAAGCACATAACACCTTTGGATGCATCAATACAAGACATCGTAGGTTATTTACTCCACCTACAAAAAGCAATTCTGGCTTTTTCATCCATCAAAATACATCTCACAGCAATTTTGCTTATTTGCAAAATAAACAGACCAAATCCCTATTTAGAATACCAGTCATTAAAGCCTTCATGGAGGGACTAAAACAAATCATACCTCCAAGAACTCCACCAGTACCCTCATGGAATCTTAACATTGCACTTACACGACTCATGGGTCCACCATTTGAACCCATGCACTCTTGTCAGATCCAATTCTTAACCTGGAAAGTAGCATTTCTAGTAGCAATCACTTCATTACGTTAGTGAAATACAGGCATTCACTATTAAATAACCTTTTATACAGGTACACAAACATAAAGTTGTACTCCGCACAAACCCAAAATTTCTACCAAAAGTCATCTCACCGTTTCATCTAAACCAAACAGTGGAACTCCCAGTCTTCTTCCCACAGCCAGACTCAGTGGCAGAAAGAGCACTGCATACATTAGATATTAAAAGAGCTCTAATGTATTACATCGACATAAAATCATTTCGTAAAACTAAACAGTTGTTCGTCGCATTCCAAAAATCCCATACTGGTAATCCTATATCCAAACAAGGCATAGCCAGATGGATAGTAAAATGTATACAAACTTGTTACCTGCTCATTACGCCAAAGGCACACTCCACATGAAAAAAAGGAGCAATAATGGCTTTTCTGGGAAACATACCAATGACAGAAATTTGTAAAGCAGCCACTTTGTCGCACCTCATACTTTTACCAAACACTACTGTGTAGATGTGTTAGCAACACAACAAGCCACAGTAGGACAGACTGTGCTAAGAACATTATTTCAGACAACTTCAACTCCTACAGGCTGACCACCGCTTAGGGGAGGATTACTGCTTTGTAGTCTATGCATAGCATGTGTATCTGCAGCTACACATGGCACCGAACGGAAAATGTCACTTACCCAGTGTACATCTGTTCGTGGTATGTTCCGCTGCAGATTCACATGCGGCCTCCCTTCTCCCCGGGAGCTTGTAGCCGGTTAAGTTATAATAAAAAATTGTACATATATATATAAACATTCCTTTATTTAAACTTTGTAGATACATCTCTATTCCATTGCATGGACATCTCTCTCTTTACACTCTATCACTCCTACCTTACCCTCTGCGGGAAAACAATCTAAGATGAAGTCGATGCCCATGCGCAATGGAGCTGAAAAGGAGAAGTCACTCGGTCCTGTGTTTGGCAGAAAGGTAGCAACCAGGTCACATGGCTGGGCCCTGGAGGATAGCGTCCCAGGGCCAGAGATCAGCCCTGGGAAGGGAGGCCTGCGTGTCCCCTTAACCCAAAAAACATTTTAGAAGACCGGGCCCTGAGGGTGAAATCGACTAGGGGAGGGGGGCATGCGGACCTGCGGCCAACTACCGCTGTGGATGGCCAAAGGCTGTGCACAACGGGGGTTGGTATTTAGGGGTGCGGCCAGTCCCTGCAGCCAACGCCAAAGGCTGTGTGCACAGGGTTGGGTGTTCACCGTTTAAAATATGAGACTAACTATAACGTCCCTGTAACCTTTGGTTTTTCAAGTGAATATATATATATATATATATATATATATATATATATATATATATATATATATATATATATATATATATATATATATATATATATATATATATATACACACACACACACACACACCTGTACAATTTCAACTACTAAATATAGGTCCCAAGATATGAGACTATAGATCATTCAAGACAACTAAACGAGTAATCAACTCCTTTTTCAGTAGACTGGATTGCTGTTATAGCTTTCCAGTCAACTTTCCTATTACTGTTTTGACCCTCATGTTAATACATTCTGCCACTCCAACTCTGTACAATTTATTCAGGCATACTCCTTCCTCAGCATCACCCCGCCAAGCCTGGTGAGCCTCCTGGGAAATTGTCACAAAACACACCTTAAACAAATAAATTAAAGTGATTTTCAATCTCTCTGACATCCTATCTTGGAACTCACGTGCTCCATATTTATAATCCACCCACCAAAAGTGCTAACATAATTCCAAAAGAATTTAAAATACCACTGAAAGACAACTATTGTGTCTGGTGTACCAAAGCTTATATCTTTGCCCCTCTGGCTGTAAATATATACATTTCATGACTGTATATTCAATGCATTTAGATGGTTATAGCCTTTGATACTCCTTTACCTCCACCAATCCTAATCATACAACTGTCACAACTAAACCATACAACAAGGTATATTTAGTAAAACACATTACCATCCAATCTCCGTCGATCCAGGCATTATCAACATGTTATAAATAGATCTCTCCGAATAAAATGCTGCTGTTCTTAAATAAAATAATCAACATTTTAAAATATATACCAAAATTCTGATAACTTTTTTTTTGAGGTAATAGTATCAGTTCTCCTCTCCTACAAGTCTAACATCTTAGAAAAGTGTATTTGGACCATGCTCCTTCAGTAGCTAACAATGTTCTGTATTCAATGGGATCATTGACTTCAATGCTGAAAAAGCATTTTATAAAGACTACCGGTTATTTTTGGTTAAAAATCATGCATTTTCTTTAATTTTAGACATATTTCCAGAATATTGGTGGTGTAAGGAAATGCCTCCTTGGCATGGTTACCCCGTCTTTTTACCTTTACTGATGCTAATTTATGATTTGAAAGTGTGCTGGGACCCTGCTAACCAGGCCCCAGCACCAGTGTTCTTTCCCTAAACTGTACCATTGTCTCCACAATTGGCACAACCCTGGCACCAATGTAAGTCCCTTGTAACTGGTACCTCTGGTACCAAGGGCCCTGATGCCAGGGAAGGTCTCTAAGGGCTGCAGCATGTCTTATGCCACCCTAGGGACCCCTCACTCAGCATGTACCATATACATGCCAGCTTGTGTGTGCTGGTGGGGAGAAAATGACTAAGTCGACATGGCACTCCCCTCAGAGTGCCATGCCAACCTCCCACTGCCTGTGGCATAGGTAAGTCACCCCTCTAGCAGGCCTTACAGCCCTAAGGCAGGGTGCACTATACCACAGGTGAGGGCATATGTGCAAGAGCACTATGCCCCTACAGTGTCTAAGCAAAACCTTAGACATTGTAAGTGCAGGGTAGCCATAAGAGTATATGGTCTGTGAGTCTGTCAAACACGTACTCCACAGCACCATAATGGCTACACTGAAAACTGGGAAGTTTGGTATCAAACTTCTCAACACAATAAATGCCCACTGATGCCAGTGTGTACTTTATTGTAAAAATACACCCAGAGGGCATCTTAGAGATGCCCCCTGAAAACATACCTGACTTCCAGTGTGGGCTGACTAGCTTTTGCCAGCCTGCCACACACAAGACATGTTGCTGGCCACATGGGGAGAGTGCCTTTGTCACTCTGTGGCCAGGAACAAAGCCTGTACTGGGTGGAGGTGCTCACCTCCACCTGCAGGAACTGTAACACCTGGTGGTGGGCCTCAAAGGCTCACTCCCTTTGTTACAGCGCCACAGGGCATCCCAGCTAGTGGAGATGCCCGCCCCTCCGGCCACAGCCCCCACTTTTGACGGCAAGGCTGGAGGAGATAATGAGATAATGAGGAAAACAAGGAGGAGTCACTCCCCAGTCAGGACAGCCCCTAAGGTGTCCTGAGCTGAGGTGACTGTTACTTTTAGAAATCCTCCATCTTGCAGATGGAGGATTCCCCCGCATAGGATTAGGGATATGGCCCCCTCCCCACCGGGAGGAGGCACAAACAGGGTGTAGCCACCCTCAGGGCCAGTAACCATTGGCTACAGCCCTCCCAGACCTAAACACACCCCTAAATTCAGTATTTAGGGGCTCCCAGAACCAAAGAAGACAGATTCCTGCAACCTAAAGAAGAAGGACTGCTGACCTGAAGCCCTGCAGTGAAGACGGAGACGACAACTGATTCGGACCCAGCCCCACCGTCCTGTCCCCTACTTCGAAGAAATCTGCAACAGCGACGCATCCAACAGGGTCCAGCGACCTCTGAAGCCTCAGAGAACTACCCTGCATCTAAAGGACCAAGAAGCTCCCGAGAACAGCGGCCCTGTTCAAGAAACTGCAACTTTCTGCAACAAAGAAGCAACTTTTAATGACCACACGTTTCCTGCCGGAAGCGTGAGACTTTCCACTCTGCACCCGACGCCCCCAGCTCGACCTGCGGAAAACTAACACTACAGGGAGGACTCCCCGGCGACTGCGAGCCCGTGACCCCCCCTGAGTCCCCACAGCAACGCCTGCAGAGGAAATCCAGAGGCTCCCCCTGATCGTGACTGCCTGCTTGTCAGGATACTTCAATTCGATTTCCTCAGAAGCAGAAGATAACTCCTCAGTCCCGACCCGAGCTACTCACAACGAATATTAATCCTTCGTGCTGAGTACCCCGGAGGGGGAAAGGGGAATGGGATGGTAGAGAGACTGCCATAGAGATGATGAACGCCAGTACTCAGTCTGCCTCTTCACATCTAAGATTGGATACAGCACCTGCAAGAGTCACAGTCGCAATTACTAGGGACATACAACATCAGTTTTTCACTTTCTACTCTCAACACTTACTTCTCTTTAATTCTATTATTTATTCACTCACCCTGAGTTCTCTGTAGCCTTGCTTCTCTCTATAAATGATAGCTCTTCTTAAAAAAAATGCTTATTACTGATTCTGGAAGAACTTCTCAACCTTTGTTAGAGATTGGTTTTATGTTGATATATATATATATATAGTTGGTGATAATGCGTTCTTCAAATCAGCTGATGTTATTTAATTTCTCCTGTCTTATTGTGACTTCTGTCAATACTTGTATTTGTAAATGCTTGTTTATTAAAGTTCGTTTCTCCTTTCTTACTTCGACATTTGTTGATAACTTGTATTTGTAAATGCTTGTTTATTACAGTTAGTTTCTCCTTCCTTACTTCGACATCTGTCGATAACTTGTAGTTGTAAATGCTTGTTTATTTAAGTTTGTTTCTCTTTTAAACTCTATTTTGGTTTATTACCATTGAATTTGTAAATGCTTATTTGTTAACAGTTCGTTTCTCCTTTAAACTTAGCCTTTGTTTATAACCTTGACATTTGTAGATACTTGCTCTTTTAAAGTTCGTTTTTTCTTTGACTTTAATATCTTAAACAAGAACCTTGTAAACATAAGGTTAATTCATACATTAACTCTGTAGCCTTGCAGACTTCCACGGGAACGGTCTACTATCAAACTCTTCGAATAAATCTTGACAATATTTATCTGTTTTCTGTAATATAATCTTCAAATTTAATTTTACCTCACAGGAGTTTCTGTTCTGAAGCGCGCTCTCTCTCCACACAGCTGATTCCTGTCAGACCTCAGTTGAAGTGCAAGGGTTCCAGCTGGAGAGCTCGTAACCTAGCAACCAACCGATTGCAAGACTAGAACTGTAACTAACCTTCAGGACTCACAGCGGCCATCTTGGATCTCCTCTTCTTGATTCTTCCTTTGAAATAAGCGCAAGATTACTCTGCAAACCTTCTTCCAGTTTGGGCTTTGCTGTCTCCACTGAGGATATCTCTTTGCTTTTCTCATGCACTTCTTTGATTTGACTTGGCAAGTTTGTGTGGTCATGAAAGTACTCCCCCTCAAGGAAGAGTTCTCCAATTTAGGTTTGCTTGGGTAGGTTCTATGAAAGTTTCTCACTAATCTTGAAGCATGTACATACTCGGGCGGCTCCCAGGATCGTTACTCTGGACCATTACCTTTCCAATCAATTAGATAATAAAGCTGGCCATTACGGATTTTGGAATCTAAGATTTGATTGACCTCATACTCTTCTGCAGAGCTAATCTGGATAGGAATTGGAGGGGAGTTTTGACGTAAATTTGGAGGACTGTTCTTTAAACAAGGAGACATGGAAAACAGGATGTATCTTTAGATGAGCTGGCAACTGCAACTTAACTGTCACTGGATTGATCATCTTGTCAACTTTGAATAGGCCTATAAATCGTGGCTGAAATTTGCGATTTCCTTTGAGACGTAAATGACGAGTGGATAACCAAACTTTGTCTCCTTTCGAATAAATGGGGCTCTCTCTTCTTTTTCTATCAGCCTGAGTCTTATATGAGTCTTTTGCTTAAATGATGTTTTTTCTAGCCCTAACTAACGTGGTCTGCAAATCCCTCACCATCTCTTCTACTGCAGGCACTGAATCATCTTCTTTACCCAACATTACATTAGGATGTCTACCATGGTTCAGATAAAAGGGGGTGAACCCAGTGGTGGAATGAACAGCATTATTGTAAGCAAATTCAGCTGCCCACATCAACTCGGGCCATTCCTTCTCTTTATCGAATAAATTGAGTCTTAAATACTGTTCTAACTCTTGATTCACTCTCTCTGTTTGCCCATCGGTTTCAGTATGGTAACTGGTAGAGTAACGAGAATCAATTCCTAATCTTTTACTAAAGGCCTTCCAAAAGCGAGAAACAAATTGGGACCCCCTGTCTGAAACTAGAATTTTTGGGATACCATGGGCGCGTACTATGTGTTGTGTAAACAACTGTGCAACCTGTGGGGCTCGAGGGATTTCTTTCAAAGGAATGAAATGCGCCATTTTAGTGAAAGTGTCTACAAAAACTAGGATAGTGTTAAAACCTTGGCTACTAGGGAGGTCCACTATAAGATCCATAGTAACAGTATGCCAGGCATGGGGTGCAGTGGGCAAAGGTCTTAACAGACCTTGTGAAGCTGTTCTATTTGATTTCCTTTTTTGACATTTGTCACAAGTTGACACATACTGTCTTATCTGAGTTTTCATTTTTGGCCACCAAAATTCTCGTTGTATTAGATTTTGAGTCTTTTGAATTCCTTTGTGTCCAGCCAATTGATCGTCATGATAAGCCTGAAGAATTTTTTCTTGCAGCTCCGCAGTCGGAACATACAGTGCACCTTTAAAGTATGGCAAACCTTTTTTGATTTCTCTTCCTTGGCCTTCTTTGGACCACTTCAGCATTCCTTCGAATGTTAAGTTTTCTTGAATTTCTTTGGTTAAATTTTCATACAATATGGCAGATATGAACTTCTCTTGTGGAATAATCAATTCTTTTTCTGGAGGCTCTTTAACTGCACCGGTATCAATTCGAGATAGAGCATCTGCCTTCCCATTTACTTTTCCTGGTCTGAAAGTGATAACAAAATCAAAGTCTGCAAAATATAGGGACCAACGCAGTTGTCTAGCTGTTAGAGTTCGAGCTGATTTTAAAAACTGTAAATTTAGGTGGTCCGTGTAAACGGTCACTTTATGCTTAGCTCCTAAAATGTAATGCCTCCACTCATGAAAAGTTTCTTTGACTGCCAATAGCTCCTTATCCTATGGCAACATCTGAAGCATCTGCCTCCACATAATATGGCTCATCTGGATTGGGGTGGAGCAAGATTGGAGCCGAGACGAAGGAATTCTTCAAAAAATGAAAAGCATTTTCAGCTTCTTTTGTCCACTCAAACTTCATTCCTTTCTTCAACAATCGAGTAATGGGTGTAACTGTTTGAGAAAAATTGGATATGAATCTTCGATAAAAATTAGCGAACCCCAAGAAACTCTGGATCTCTTTGACATTGCAAGGAGAAGGCCAATGTTGCACTGTCTTTATCTTGGCAGGATCCATACTAACTCCTTCTGGTGACAAAATGAATCCTAAGAACTCAACTCGTTCCACATGAAATGCACACTTCTCCAATTTTACATAGAGAAGGTTTTCTTGCAACCTTGTGAGGATGGATCGAACATGGGAAATGTGCTCCTGTAGATTGTCGGAAAAGATTAAAATGTAATCTATATAAACCACGGCAATCCGGTCGAGGAATTCTCGTAATATATCATTAACGAAATGCTGGAAGGCAGAGGGAACATTGCATAACCCATAAGGCATCACTTGATATTCAAATAATCCGTATCGAGTCCGAAAAGCGGTTTTCCATTCATCCCCTGAAGCCACTCGAATCAAATGATATGCTCCTCGCAGGTCCAATTTGGTGTAGATTCTAGCATTCTTTACTTGATCTAATAAAACTGACACTAAAGGCAGTGGGTATCGATTCTTGATGGTAACCTGATTGAGGGCTCGATAATCAATGCAAGTTCGAAGACTCCCATCCTTCTTTGGTATGAAAAATAGTGGGGATGACACTGGAGATTCAGAAGGACGAATAAAACCATTAGCAAGATATTGATCCAAATACTCCTTTAAATGTTGATTCTCTGCTTCAGTCAATGAGTATATTGTGCTACATGGCAATATCGCACCTGGCTCCAGTTAAATTTTGCAGTCGTAGGGTCGATGTGGTGGCAATTTCTCAGCCTCCTTTTCATCAAAAACAGCGACTAAATCCTCATATTCTTTTGGGATTTCTGCGGTCTTTAGTGCACAGATCATTGAAGAGTGTGATGATAAACAGGCCGCTTGCGACTTGGTGGACACTTCCACTCCATCATGAAAGCAATTCTCTTTGCAGTAAGAGGAATTCATCTTGATCGTTCTTTTGCTCCAATCAATTTGTGGATTATGTTCTGTAAGCCAGGCCAGACCCAAAATGAGTTGAAATTGTGGAGCATCTATCAAATTAAAGATTATCTGCTCCTGATGTCCACCAAAACCTTGCATCTGAATTGGTTCGGTCTCATGGGAAATGGGTCCTGAAGAAAGATTGGTTCCATCCACAGCTCTTACTACTTCCAAAGTAGATTTCTTGATAAATCGAATACCCATTTTACGAGCGTATTTGATATCACAGAAGTTGCCCGTAGCTCCAGAGTCTATCATAACTGAGATCCCTTGAATTTCCTTCTCAAGGGTCTTAACTGATACTGTTTGTACTAAATGTGGCGCTGCGGTTTGTAAGGTATTCGCCACTCGTTGATCTAAAGGAGTTGTCTTGGGTTCTGCTTTCATCAGGGCAACTCCCTCTATTGATGAAGCTGGCCTTTTCCCGACTGAAGAGCTTTGGGTTTCTTGGGACCGTTTTTAACAAAATGCCCAGATGCACCGCAATATAAACATAGTTGATTCACTCTTCTTTTCTCTTTTTCTTCCTTAGATAAAGGACCTCGGATGGAACCAATTTGCATTGGTTCTTCTATTGTTATCCCTTCTCCGGCTCTCGTATGATCATTTCTTACACGATCAATTCTCAGGGGAAATGGTCGATACTCTCTTCTCTTTTCTGCTCTTCGTTCAGTTAACCGGTGGTCAATCTGTAACACAAGATCAATTAACTCCGAAATTTCGGTGGGTCTATTTGGAACCTGTGCTAAGGCATCTTTCAATTCATCTCTCAGTCCACGATAAAATATGGCGGCTCTTTTTGACTCCGGCCAGGCAGTCTCTACAATGAGTTTATTGAAATGAGCCAGATAGGCTACTAGATCTTTATTACCTTGCCTGATTTCCAGTAGTTCATTGTCAGTGGCTTGAGCTGCAGTTCGCCGATCAAATATTCTTAAGAACTCTTCCTTGAAATTTTGGAAATTATATAAAACAGGATCATTTCTGGAAATTATTGGCATGGACCATGTGGCCGCATCTCCTGTCAGATAAGAAAATATAAATGCCACTTTGGACTGGTCTACATAAAAAATGCAATGAGCATTGGGTCAGAAAAATCTGCGCCTTATTTGGATCCCCACCGAAGCGCTCGGGTTGAGCCAAAGGAATAATAGGGGAAACCGCATGAATTACTTGAGTGGATATACCTGCAGACTGTGAAGGGCTAGGGATTTGTGAAAACACAGATTCATTTGATTTAGCGATGTTCCCTAACTCATTTATTCGCTGTTTTATTTGGACTGTTTCTTCTATGGTGTTATTTAATTGTTTCTGTAACCCTTCCAAAACGGTGGCTAATGCTTTTATATCAATTCCTTCTGCCATTCTGCTCAGGAGGAAATCTGTTTTTTCCCTAAAATTAGGGTGAAGGCACTTCAATCTGTCAGGATACTTCAATTCGATTTCCTCAGAAGCAGAAGATAACTCCTCAGTCCCGACCCGAGCTACTCACAACGAATATTAATCCTTCGGGCTGAGTACCCCGGAGGGGGAAAGGGGAATGGGATGGTAGAGAGACTGCCACAGAGATGATGAACGCCAGTACTCAGTCTGCCTCTTCACATCTAAGATTGGATACAGCACCTGCAAGAGTCACAGTCGCAATTACAAGGGACATACAACATCAGTTTTTCACTTTCTACTCTCAACACTTAATTCTCTTTAATTCTATTATTTCTTCACTCACCCTGAGTTCTCTGTAGCCTTGCTTCTCTCTATAAATGATAGCTCTTATTAAAAAAAATACTTATTACTGATTCTGGAAGAACTTCTCAACCTTTGTTAGAGATTGGTTTTATGTTGCTATATATATATATATATATATATATATATATATATATATATATATATATATATATATATATATATAGTTGGTGATAATGCGTTCTTCAAATCAGCTGATGTTATTTAATTTCTCCTGTCTTATTGTGACTTCTGTCAATACTTGTATTTGTAAATGCTTGTTTATTAAAGTTCGTTTCTCCTTTCTTACTTCGACATTTGTTGATAACTTGTATTTGTAAATGCTTGTTTATTACAGTTAGTTTCTCCTTCCTTACTTTGACATCTGTCGATAACTTATAGTTGTAAATGCTTGTTTATTTAAGTTTGTTTCTCTTTTAAACTCTATTTTGGTTTATTACCATTGAATTTGTAAATGCTTATTTGTTAACAGTTCGTTTCTCCTTTAAACTTAGCCTTTGTTTATAACCTTGACATTTGTAGATACTTGCTCTTTTAAAGTTCGTTTTTTCTTTGACTTTAATATCTTAAACAAGAACCTTGTAAACATAAGGTTAATTCATACATTAACTCTGTAGCCTTGCCGACTTCCACGGGAACGGTCTACTATCAAACTCTTCGAATAAACCTCGACAATATTTATCCGTTTTCTGTAATATAATCTTCAAATGTAATTTTACCGCACAGGAGTTTCTGTTCTGAAGCGCGCTCTCTCTCCACACAGCTGATTCCTGTCAGACCTCAGTTGAAGTGCACGGCTTCCAGCTGGAGAGCTCGTAACCTAGCAACCAACCGATTGCAAGACTAGAACTGTAACTAACCTTCAGGACTCACAGCGGCCATCTTGGATCTTCTCTTCTTGATTCTTCCTTTGAAATAAGCGCAAGATTACTCTGCAAACCTTCTTCCAGTTTGGGCTTTGCTGTCTCCACTGAGGATATCTCTTTGCTTTTCTCATGCACTTCTTTGATTTGACTTGGCAAGTTTGTGTGGTCATGACACTGCTTCAAGGAACCCGACGCCTGGAAACAACACTGCACCCGCAGCCTCCTGGACCTGAAGGAACTGAACTCCAGTGCAGGAGCGACCCCCAGACAACCCTCTGCCTAGCCCAGGTGGTGTCTACCCCGAGGGGCCCCCACCTGTGCCTGTCTGCATCGTTGAAGAGACCCCCGGGTCTCCCCATTGATTCCTATAGGAAACCCGACACCTGTTTGCACTCTGCACCAGGCCGCCCCTGTGCCGCTGAGGGTGTACTTTCTGTGCCTGCTTGTGTCCCCCCCCGGTGCCCTACAAAACCCCCCTGGTCTGCCCTCCGAAGACGCGGGTACTTACCTGCTGGCAGACTGGAACCAGGGGCACCCCTATTTTCATTGAAGCCTATGTGTTTTGGGCACCACTTTGACCTCTGCACCTGACCGGCCCTGAGCTGCTGGTGTGTTAACTTTGGGGTTGCCTTGAACCCCCAACGGTGGGCTACCTTGGACCCAACTTTGAACCCTGTAAGTGTTTTACTTACCTGTGAACTTAACATTTACTTACCTCCCATAGGAACTGTTGATTTTTGCACTGTGTCCACTTTTAAAATAGCTTATTGGCATTTTTGACAAAACTGTACATGCTATTGTGATTATTCAAAGTTCCTAAAATACCTGAGTGAAATACCTTACATTTGAAGTAGTACTTGTAAAATCCTGAACCTGTGATTCTTAAAATAAACTAAGAAAATATATTTTTTCTATATACAAACCTATTGGCCTGGAATTTGTCTTTGAGTGTGTGTTCCTCATTTCATTTATTGCCTGTGTGTGTACAACAAATGCTTAACACTACCCTCTGATAAGCCTACTGCTCGACCACACTACCACAAAATAGAGCATTAGAGTTATCTCTTTTTGACACTATCTTACCTCTAAGGGGAACCCTTGGACTCTGTGCACACTATTTCTTACTTTGAAATAGTATATACAGAGCCAACTTCCTACAATTGGCAAACCACTTTATAACATTCCAAATGGTCATTTTGAATATTAGTGTTGGTCATGCAGAGCTTTCAATCTTTTTATGGGTACAAGACCAGGTTGTCCATTATTGCCCTTCTCTCTCTGTGTATGCCATAATGGCCCACAAAATCCGCCTGGAAAACTGCCTTTTCTGAGACACAATTATGTCTCTTTAACTGGATTAAAAAATGAAGAATGGGCTCAGTGAATCATCTTCTTACTGATATCATGTAGTGTACCTCAAAGGCATCACTACTATCCTGCTTGCTCTTCAGCATATAGATTCACCCTCCAGAGCAGCTCATTGATCAATACCAGATGGATGACTTGTTTGCTCTTTTACATACACATACATCCTGTAGAGCAGCTACTTGGCCAATACCAGGTGGATTCCCAAATGTAGGCAAATGCCAACCATATCCAGAGCACAAGCCGATGTTATCCTGGTTTCCAGAGGATGAAGGAGGCTGACCTCTCCTCTCTGCCTAAAAAGAAATCACAGGTCAAGGGGGAGAAAACTCAAGTGTCATTCCTTCAGAAAAATTATCCCCTTCGCCAAACCGATCACAGTGTGGAGCTCACAAGAAAGCAGGTTATGGCACAATTAGACTACTGTAACATCATGTACCCAGAAAAAGAGGGAGCTCGAATATGCCCAAAATACTACAAATGTGACCTCATAAAATAGGCTCTTATAACCCTTGACTACCTCATGGTAGAAGCATGGATCAAGGTAAAGGTTCTTTGAAATGTCTGCAAAACATATGGGGGACGGTATAAATTACCTTTAGCCTGGTAACCCCCAATCATTACCATAAGTGGCCTTTGCTCATTCACAGCAAACATAATCACCCTACAATCCTTCCAATGGCTCAAATAGCGAGACAGGCCATTTGGAGGCAAGGGTTTTAGACTTTGGGTTGAACCAAACTATAAGTGGTTCTGAAAGCAGTTTAGAGAATTCTTTATACTGGCATACAACTGAAATTCTAAAGTAAAGTCTTACTCAGGCTCTAAAGACAGCACAAGTTTGACTTCTGCCCTCATCTTGAGCACTCTGAAGTAACCAAATAGACACAGGTGGCACACTGTAAAACTTTTAAATAAATGAATTTCTTTTAGCGCCCAAGCTACTTTTAAGCCACATTCTTAACAGTTACAATATTAGTGATATGTAATTAAATTGTTTGCACATGCTGATAATGTTATTGTTAATGTTCTGACCCTTGCCATACCTAATTCTATTTTAATTAATATATATTTAGCTGTTTCAGGCTATGCTTTAAATCTATCTAAATCAACTGTGTTATGCATGCTTGATAAAGCACTTATAATGGCATACTTTGGTGTCATTCTCATACTATACACCTTGAATTACCTTCTGCTAGACACACCCAGCATACTACTGATTTAATTAGTAATTAAGGCATGACAAACATTAAAGAAAAGATTGATAAATTATCAACATTTTATCCAAGTACTTAAACTGATTAGTGCCCCTCAATTTGTTTATTGCAGATTAATGCTTTCTCTATAATCTTCATCCGAGTTTTATAGTACAATTGGTTATGTTATTTCCAAAGTCATCTGGAATAAGAACATCCTGAGAAAATGTGAACATTTTTAAAAGGCAACTAGATATCTTAGTAGTATTGTTATACTCAACTTTCATCTTCATCATATTCATTTCAGTACAGCAAGGATCTGTTGCTCGTGTACTCAGTCCCCAAAACGTTTTTTTTTCTCCGTTTCCTCTACCTGTGATCCTTACTGATAAAACTTTCACAAGTTAACTCAGACAACAGAATTAGGCTTATTAAAATTCTGTTCTCTATTTATTTCAGAGTGTTATAAAGTACTGAATATTGGCTTTTCTTTGGGATAATGATTATATTCAAGTTTAACAAAGATATTAGATTTTGGATAAGTGTAATCATGTTTCTACAGATAAACTTTTTTTTTAATCTTTGACCAATTAAGTTGAAAATGTAATTGGTCATACTCTGTTTTAGCTTAATATGAGCTTCTGCAATCTTCAAGTCTTTGTCTTATTCTAGGATTTCATAGATGTAGAACCCCTGGATATAAATTTCAGGCTTTCCAAAAGGTCAAAAGTGTATGAAGAAAACTTTATTTAATTATCGATATGCCTCAAGAAGTATTGAGCACGATATGTTCTTGAAATATTCCTTATTGGCTCTGCGTGAAAAACATCAAACTAATTTGTTTATCGTACCCAGTTATTTAGCTCACTTATATTTTTAATAATAGTTGCCACTGCAAATTAGGCCACAGTTCTTTAACCATCTAATTTGTGACTATTCAAAAGATTTGGGAATAACACTGGGAAGCAATTCCAGGTGTAAAATGGATCTTTAAGAATTATTTTATGGAACATAAACAATTGGTATTTTACTATAGCAGAAGTGAAATATAAGATTTGTTTTTGGACTGGCACTTCTCAGTTGTTAACAAGGAAGGGGCAGATGAAATGAGTGTCATTAAATGGATTAAATGAATGGGAATCATCCAGCAATTATACAGCACAGTAAATCAGTCTCACAGAGGATTTGTGTCCACGCTTATCTGTATAGCAGCACTGCTTGCAGTTTCCACAGTAAGGATTCTAAATCCTATAATAAATTAATCCTAAACTCTCTTCATTATTTGTTAATAATTTATCTAATTCCCCTTGGGGAATGGCTACTCCTACTTTTTAACTCAGACTTTGGTTAGTCTATAACAGCGAAGATATACCATCTGCAAAAATGTATAGAGGGATCTTGAGCATTGTTTTATCTCGAGGATGAGCACTTGACATCAAGGGACCCCTCGAGAACCAATGGCTTTGGAACTTAACAGAGCACTGTGTGCATGCCTGAAAGGTCATGCATCCTCAATATCAAACATGATACTTGTGTGATGAACAGTACATGGAAAGCAGCTCATTGGCATTTTAGAAAAGTGTACAGTAGGTATGATGAGGAGGAGTTGGGCTCGCTTGCAGCCAACTTATTTAGAAAGCTGTAAGAAACGTACTTATAGGGGACTATCGGTCCTGCTTGAAATAGTAGGCTCCTCCTTGAATAGGCAACCTCTGCACACAGAGGAGCCTATGTATTATCCTTGATGATGCTGGCAATATTAGTGCATATAATAGTTTTGGTATGATGATACGGAGCTAGCTCAAGAACCAAGGGCAGGGTAAGTCACTGTCGAGGGAGAGTGCTGCCGAGGTGAGAGGCAAGTCTGATTTTATATGGCTCTCTTGGAGTCTTGCTGATAGCCTTTTGCAAATGAAGGTGGGTTTATGGTTACTTGATGAGATCTGCAAGCTTTAGATCACTTTTTTGAGGGTTTGTTACGAGAAACATGAAGAATGGAATGATAAGTTAGATGCTAAAATGGTGGTTGCTGTCAGATCAGATAGGCAAGTGTTCAATTTTCTGCCAATAATTCTACTCCCTATTTCCGTGGGCTGACACTGCCCTCTCTTAAAGGGGCTTCTTTTGTCCTTCACATCTTATAGAAACCCAGATTCCTAGAGCAATGTTTTTTATGGCTGTAAGAAACCTCAGAAACTTGTAACAGGCAATGACAAGATAGAGTTGGTTCATTAGTTGAATTACCTGAGACTTTGAGAAATGTAGGAAGTTGACTGATCAAATAAACAAAAACAAATAGCCTCTGATTCCTTCCATTTCATAATTTTACTACAAATATAAACAATTTGATGAGTGTACATTATCTGCATCAATAGAGACCTCTGGGCCAACAATCTTGCATGGACACTCTACAGTGCTGAGAATGAGGTTTTGTAAAACTGTACAATTAATCTATCAGGAGAAAAAGTAGATTTTTATTACCATTACCACAAATAATACATCACTTAACCTGGCCATATATATATGTGAACATAATCACATCGGGCTTGGTACTTGACTACGAACTAATCACAAGGGTTTTCTCTATGGATCTGCCCCAAAAAGGCCTTTAAAGTCTTGATATCACATATCACAATTCTGTTGGGGTTTCGAGGTCTGTGTTGCTGTTGGGATGCACCCGGAAGTGCTAATAAAGCTCCTCTTTGCAGAGGGTTTATCTTCAGATAGTAAATGCAGAGACTGTTTCATAGCCCGATTAGGTGCACTGATAAAAAATTGACTAAAAACAATTAGATTTGGCATAGAACAGTACTGGGACATTGCTTATCAGATAAAATGTACATCCATGGGATTGACATAATCAGACTAAGAGCCCTGCTTACTAGTTGCCTGATAACCAAACGGGATGCTGATAATAGCTGCACTGCCTTGAGTGTTTGTGACACTTCTCTTTTTTGTTCTCTCTATAGAAATCTCAGGATGACTAAGAAAATGTCTGTAATAATATTATTTCATACATGCTTTTCTAAAGAAGCTCAATCAGTATATGTACCTTTATAATATTGGTCCAGTGCAGTTAATTTTGCAAAGATCCTTTACTTTGCCTGCGCAAGAAGGAGCTCCATCTAGTGCTTGATTATAGGCGTAGCTTTACATATTAAATTGGCTAACACATTGGATATACAATGCAATAACTTCAAAATTCCACAGTTACTTTTGAAAAGCTGATTTCCCTATCAATGCACTTTGTATTCCGACCATTGCTAAGACTATCTGTGCAAATCAATGGGTCAATAAACACTAGCCTACTGCGTATCTAAGCTTGGCAATGTGCACTGTGATGGTTATTGCAAACCAACTTCTTTTCTTCACCCATTTTTTAGCAGTTTTAGTCTCCCCTTATGGTGTTAAAAAACTGTTATATTGGTGTTACCACTGATTTTATTATTGATCTTCCGTTTTTATGTAACATGTACTATTAAAATTATGTGGTCTGTATGCGCATATATGCTCTCAGGATGTGGCATACGATGTTCAAGTGGCAGAGTATGGTGGCTCAGTGTACTAATGCATCTACTTCACAAACATGTGTTTGATCTTATAACCACAGGTTCCCATCTTAGTGGGTCCACTCAGCCTATCATTCTTTCAAGGTCGATAAAATGTGTACCAAACATCTGTTATTAAGCGCCAAGATGGCCCAAGCGAAGAAAGCAAATGTATGTTCTGTTATCTATAATGGAATTTGCATTTGCCACTGCACCCATTCTGTAATGCATTAAAACATGTTTTATGGGCAAAATACCCAAAACAAATGAGTCCTATTGTTTAACCCAACTCTGGAGGCAATCACTTTCAAGTGTCTGCAGTAACGTGGCATTGAGTGCAAGAGAGTACACACATTGAGAGTGATCTACTAAAAGCAGTTTTAAGGACAGAGTAAGAGTTGCTTCAGAGGTAACAGCTGTGTTCTCAATATATTTTGGGCTAGAACACATAACTCGCACTAGTGCCAGGAAAATCTTCACTTACTGTGCAATTTTGCACTGATGTTTGATAGAGCAACCATTGCAAAATCACATTTACACCAAATAACCTGTGTAAATGACGTCTGGAACACATGGCAATTTAAGACATATGAAAAACTGCCCACCACAGATGCAGTATACTTGATTTGGCCATTGTGTTTCATAATTTATGTTTTTACATGGATTGTAAAAATACAACTATTAGCAATACTGAAAAATCTCCTTGCGTTTTACATTTACTATGAATTGTCAAACGTTATGTTCATGAAACACCTAATTGCAAAATAATGTTTGTGCAATAACAGCATACTCTTTGTAGCAGTGGCTTAAGCCATTTTGAAAATAGCTGGATAAACAGACACCAAACAAGAGGACACCGGTCTAATGCTTCCAGCCAAGTGACATGAGATAAAACTGTTTATAAAAAATTGTCTATATTAATTCAAGTAATACAAAATAAAAGTGTTAACAAAAACACTACCTTTTGAAGTTGTATCTAAAACCTTCTTCAGTTTTTCAATTTCCTCTTCATGTTTTTTGTTTTCTGCTTCAACCGGATGGTAATTTTCACTTCCTTTATTAACGTTTAAGACCTGTGCAAAAGAGGGTGGGACGTTTAAGTTTTCCAGTTTGGATAACAACTCTAAACACAACAAAATGTCACACTTACTACACTTAGGCCCTCATTATAAACTTGGCAGTCGTGACCGCCATGCCGGTGGCGGCGGAATTTACCACATAATGAAGGCAGTAGGGACAGCCACAGGCAGCCTTCCACCACTGCCAGGCTACCGCCGACAGGCAGCCTGATGATGGCGGAATTCTTCATCTGACAGGGCAGCGCTGCCCTGCAGATAAAGAACCCTTGTTCCGCCAGCCATTCCAGCTGGCAGAAGGGGTGCTCCAGGGCCCACCTGCACTGCCCATGCACTTGGCATGGGCAGTGCAGGAGCCCCCGTGCAGTGCTCTGTCGCGCAGGTCACTTCCCGATTTATGGGCAGTAATCTGTGCAATGGGTGCTGCTGCACCCGCCGCACATTGGCATTGACAACTTGTCCCGGCCCAGCAGAATATATATTATTCGGCTGGCGTTGTCTCAAGGGGGCTGGCGGTCTGTGATGAGACCGCCAGCATGAACATGGCGGAGATTCCCGCCGTGTTCATAATGACCCACTTAATGTGTGGACATTAGTTAAGCAGAGAACCTAATACAATGTACTAACTACAGGCTGTGTAAAATAATGTAATTTTCTAGACTTAATTCCCTTGCCTCCTCCACTGCAGGGCAACTGCCCATAGTCCTCTTGAAAGGGCTCATTTTATAGAAGGTACAGTACACCCAACTGTGTTGGACTGTAGACTGTATTTGACTGATGCAGGTCACTAAATTTCACCTCCATTTCTGGATCCAGAATGTGGACAGGCAGGTGTGAGTATCCTTAAGGGCATGGTATGAATTTGTGAAAAAGATACTGGAGGCTCCAGTGAAGATGGTATAAAGATGCTCAGAAGTACAGCTGACAACAGTGACATTAGTGGGGTATGACTATGAATGTCATCATCAGAGTCATCAATGAAGCTGTAATTGTGGTCACTGTTGACGGACCGTCGATGGGGGTCTTCACTCCTATTGATAGAGCCTTCATCATTGTTGACTCTGTAAATTAGGGGAATGGGTTGTTGAGTACAAAGACAGTGTCTTCACCTGAAAACACTTCAGCTGCAAAAATACGGCCTCCACTGTTGACTGCCTAAACCACACTGAGGCATTTTCTCATCAACAAGATATCAACCATGGCTGACAGTACACCTGTACAGGTGGAAACTGTGTCAGACCCTCTGAGTGAGCTTTTCCAAAAGCATGTCGGCGGAACTCTCAAATTTCTCCTGAGAGGTGGACAGAGAAATTTATTTTTTGCAGAATTCCAGCTGTGGAATTTCTAAATGTTTCCTCTTTTGTGTCACTTTGGGAAAGTGCGTTGTGGAGCACTGCACACAGAATCATCCACTTTAGAGGGGGAACATCTCCTCCCCAAGACAGGCAAATCCTGCCCTCTTTCATGGTCTTTGAAGGCTTTTGAAGGAATTATCTGACAGATCTCAAAGCAGGAATCTTCATGCTTGGGGTATAATAAATACCATCACTTAATTTAGGGGTCATCAGAATACGTATTTCACCATCCCTGAGAGGCACGGGTCGTAAAGAGGGCTAACTTCAACTTGCCCAGACATGCCAAGTAAAATTTATCCTCTTGTTCCGAAAAAAAAAATTCAGGTAACCCACAGTTACTATACCGTGTAGCTGACGCTAGGGATGGCGGAAATCCAGGGAAAGTGAAACAAAGTTTGAAATCCGTGCAATGTAGGAAATATGCCAAAACAGAGCAGAGCTCTGAACTCTGTTCTGTCAGGAAATAGAGACTCCATGGCCTAAGTCTGGGCTGTTTCAAACGAGGTGAGGTTTTTAAAGAAACAATGTTGGTGGGTCCATGGCAATTTAACGCTGTTTACTGTCATCTTAGAAGTACCAGGGATTTAAAGCCTCACAACCTAATGAGGGGAATGATTCAAGCATTTGAAAATAAGAAAGATCCAATACTGGAAATGTGCTAAGTACACACTTTAAGGATTTCTTATAGTTTAAGAGCTAGTGTTCAAATAATTATTTACTTTATTTTAAAGAAAACCTATTGCACAATATTGTACTTTAGAAAAAAAGAAAAATAATTTACATATTGTAAATGTAAATGCTTGGAACTCGATTCTCCAAAAAAAACAATAGCATGGGTGTAAATCTGCATCTCTACCTCAAACTTTTTTTTTTGTTTAATTCACAAACATTCCCAGAAGAATCCCCTGGAAAGTTGTGCCAGGGGCAGTGTTCCAGGAGTGCTACTGCAAAAGTCATGCAACATGTTTTGCTGACTCCAATTCGGGCATGTGTGGAATATTCAGCGAAGTGGAAATGGAGCCCACTCTGAAACTGCACATGTTTAGTTTCTCTGTAGAGAAAACATTTCCCCAAAGAGGAAGCCCTTCGCCTTATCCCTGCTAAATATGAGAGTTTTCTACCCCTTTTCCAATCCTGGAGGGGAAGTTTCTCCAGGCTCTGGCTAGAGTAACTTTGACTATTCCCAGGATGGAAGGGATCAGATCATGGTTTGCAAATGCTCACGATTTTACATGTTTGCTAGCATTCACAAACTTACAAGGCAAATAATGCTCCACCTTGTCCCACCTCTTATGTGTGAGATACTACTGCAGATTTCACCACACATGTGGAAGAGAAATCTGCAGTAGTAAATCCACTTACGCCCGTCGAGAATTGCTTTTTGAATTACAAGCCAACATAAAGGAGGTATTAACACCTTTGTGAATAAGGTCCTATATATTCTAGTTTACATGAAGGCGAAGCAATTCAATGATGCAAAAGATTTATTTTGGCAAAATAATACCTGCTGCAGCTTTTCATTTTCCTCCATGTATTTTTTGGCAGCTCCATTTGTATGGTCAACTTGGGTTTTCAAAGCTCCATTACTTGCCATCTCATTTGCCAGTTGTGTTATTAAAGTAACAACACGTCTCAATACACTTAAAGAAAAAGAAAAAACATTAAAAAGGCTGATCCTTTTGCAACTGCTGTTAATATAAGAAATTTGTTGTCAAGATTCTGAAACATGAGGAGACTGACTATTTTCATAACATGCAGCAATGGACTCCAGCGTCTCTAAAAAATGTTATTAAACAAAAGAAACCTGTTCCGTGCTTTTAACCCGACCTCATTCAAATAAAGTCTAAAGCCTGTCAAGCAGAATGGAAATTGAGAAAAACAATTACACCACGGACACCAAATAGGTCTAAAAAGCGCAAATGGCCATACATACATTGTTCAAACAATTCAAAACAAGTATTATGTGCAGGGAAAAAATGGTCTCTGCAGGACAATCCCAAAAGCTGCATTTCAAATTCCTGTCAAACTCCCCGATACTTCCAGGATGTCACAGGACATTTTTTTTCTTCTCATGAAAAGGGTGAGCAATTTAACCAATAATTTACTGATAAAATAAGGATCATCTGGAAAGAGAGCGATCCTGGATAATTACCTACAGACTCTTCTGAAAAGATACCTTGCCCACATCCTCTCAAGGATTTCAAACCTTCCTCTGAATAGGATAGTGCCTCCCTGATTGCTCTGATAAAATAGGGATCCTCAACACACCCTTGCCTTACTTCAGTGTTCAAACAGATTAGTAAGACTCTCTCTCTCACATAGACCCTTCTTTTGAATTTGCCTCTACCTTAAGGCACAGTGACATCTTCATTTTCAGATTCTATGGTTATTCCTTTAATACAGCAAAAAGATAATTCAGATTCGCCTAACTAATGTCTAATTTTTCTACTGCATTTCCGTTCCAAAATTCCAGAAAGAAATGCTGCTAAACACATAAGCTCTTACCTCCATGATAATAGCTTGTTAAAGACCTTTCAGGAAGGATGTGTCCTGCTCACAGCAGTGGTGTTTAGGTCATCAACACTTTAAGATTTTTAGATCAGAGCCAAAATCCAGCCAAGTAAATACCTTAATCACATTGGATTTATCTGCTGCCTTTGACATGATCAACCACAATATTTGGTGGACCATGCCAAGGGGGTGGTACTGATGAGATAGCCCCACAGTGGATACCATGGTTTATCTCCAATCACTTTTAACCAGTCAAACAAATCAAGTATACTTTATTCGGTTTAAAACATGTAACCCATAAAAGACAATAAAAACAATTCAGCATCTATAAAACAATTTAATTAAATCACATTGAGGGCATCCCAAACTTCATATATTGTACAACAAAATACTTAAATCCAGTACATCAGTGTAGAATTATCGAGTTCCTGATTGTGACTGCACTATTTAAGAAACAAGCAAAATGATAAGTTCCAATATCTGGCAACATCTGTAAATGCAGCACAGCAGGCCTAGGTTGTCTATAGCTCCAATTTGCCAACAGTGGCTTAAGGAATCCTTTATGAATACGAGAACAGAAAGGGCATACAAAAACAAAATGCATTGAGTCTTGAACGGATATACTATCAAATGCACAGGGAACATTGTCTGCCTCATTAGCCCAGCCCTTGGGCATTTGTAACAAATGGCGTATAAAGTAAAACCTACAACGAGTTAACAAAAAATGATGAATACTTGACATCCTATAATTAAGGCATGGTTCCAGAGAAAAGTAGTCCGAACCAAAACATAAGATTTAACAGAAGGTATGGGCAAAGCGCTAGATTCCCTTTCATTTGCCTTCAGTGTCATGAAGGCTATCTCGACCCAAGCTTTCTCTCCCTTGACAATGGATTCTTGATTGTTAAATCTGGACGTCCTAGTTTGTGGAAACAATCATTGACATAATTGAGCCACAGGATGTATTGGCATGATCAAGGTTCAGACAATCTTTTAATGACCAATCTGTTCAGCTCCAGTTCGTTCTTGAGCCAGATAACCATAATATCAATGAACATAGCTGAATTAAATCAGAGGTAAAGCCGATCACTAGTTCTTTATGAGCATTAAAAGTAGCCACACTGCAGGGCAGTGAAAGCAAACACTTTAGGAATCTGATTTCTTATTTATAGTTTCAACAGATTGGAATACCCCCAAATCTAACCACCAAAGGAGACTATAGCAAGACATTTAGGTTGATAAACCTTAAGCATTGCAACAACGCATCTATGCCCTAATCTTGATGCAGAATCAAAAACCGAAGCAATGCTTCTAGCAAAAGCATGACTTCAGGCACTAACCAGATGTGACCAATTAACAGAAGAATCAACAAGCATTTGCAAATCAATAGGTCTTGCATTTTCTTGAGTTAGAGCTATTAGCACTGTAAATTCATAGCTGGACTTTTCTTGCCCCATAAACTGGTCCACACTGTCTCATGATTTCGTCTTTTCCTGCCATGTTTTGGTGACCACCTGTGGCTAGTGACATCAGAAATCACAAGCCCTTCAGGAAAGACAATGGAAAATGAGGCTGGCAAAGTATTTTCTTTTAATTTTTACAGAATGAAGTCTTGCAAGCTTTCTTGCCTCGCATTTCAACAAAACTCTAATTAAGTTAACAACAGTAGAGCAGAATGAGAAGATTTACAGCCTCAATAAAGGAGATAAGCAATGCCCTGTGACTGATGTCCTGAGTTCTGGCAGGGAGGGGCCCTGGAGGAGAGACTCCAGATGCTAGGCTAAGCAAGTTTCACCTCATTCCATCTAGGTTAGCTACATTATACCAGAAAGGGCATATTATCGCTTTTGTGAGCAGTGAACTAAATGACAGTGTTTCTTTTGTAAAATAAGCTTATTTGTAAGCCAGAGATGAGGACAGCACTGGAATAAAGCCAAAACAAATGTCAGTGACATGGGAGGAGGTGAAAGGAACGGAATGCTGCAATAAAACGCAGGCAGCTACAAGCCTAAACCACCCACAGTGAAAAGGGAGCACCAAAGAAATGCCAAAGTAGTCTGTCACAGCAACAGATAAAGAAACCAAAGTGGAATAATACAGTAGTTGGTCACTACTAAAAGACACTGCAACCAACAAATGAAATAACTTTAAGCAATAAGAGGAAGAACACTTGCGCTCAACCTAAAAAGGAAACATCTTTACCTTACTTAGCTTATTACATAGATTTCAGTGGGATCTACTCTTGGTATTTTTGGGTCATACTACCATGATACTAGATATAGTAAAGTTTGTACTGAGGACAAGGCTGTCTATGAAACCTGTGAAGCTGTCCAGAAACTGCTGGATACTTAAAGTAATTCTGGAGATCAGGACAGCATCGCCGGCATAAAGAAATACAGTCACAGCCTGACCACCCACCAAGGCTAGGTCTTCCCCCCCGCCCCCCGCTGTTAGTTCCTTATCCAGGTTAACACGCAGTGTAAATAAGAAGGTAGCTAATATGCAGCCCTGACTGACTCCTTTTCAGGGCAAATTACATTATATACTCCCTTAATAGGACCATAATAAACAGAAGTTGTGAGGTCCATATGTAGATCGTGTGAAAAAGCAATATTAGGTTTATCTACTCCCATGTCCAATGTAATATTCCAAAGCTTGACCCTATTAACCTAGTCAAAAACTGAAATCAAATCAAATCAATAAACCCCACATTAAGTGAGACAGCTTTTGTTATAATATACTTGGCTATGAATAAATAGATTCAGACATTGTTCCACCGTCCCTTTCCCGAGGTGAAAAACAATTTGTATATCAGTCAAGACATGGTGATCATTGACCCACATAGTCATTCTACTCAATAGCATTCGCCCTATCACCTTGACCATCAAATCGATCATTGAGCTACGGTGACAGCAATGTGAATCATCTCTGTGGCCTTTTTTAATGACCAATACAATTACAGAATTGAAGATTGAGAGTGGGATTTGATGACTAATGGTTGTATTAAAACAGAGTATTAAGAGCAGTGCCCATAGGTCAACATTGGACTTAAGTAGGTCAAGCGGGACTGCATCTTGTCAGGGGGCTTTATTCTTGGGCAAACCTATGATGGCATCACTAGCCTTCTTCCAGCTAAATGTCAAAAAGGAGACAACAACGGAGAAGACAAGGAGTTAACCAACAGAATATCAGAGGTACAGTTGGAATCAGGGGCATCATAAGTTGCTGCAAAGTGCTCACGCCAGGATTTCGAAGTGATATGTTGTGATATGGGATTGCCTGATTGCCAGAATGATTCCCCTATTTCAGCTGCAACAAAGGTCCCTGCCTTGCTCTTCGTTGATGACAGCCTCTTGCTGTCGAAGACTGCTAGGGGCTTATCAATTTTGTTGCAGTGATGCTCCCTCTTCTATGATCACCGTGTGCTTGAGTTAAATACAGTTAAGACCAAATACATGGTCTTTAATCCGCACACATGTTTTAGGGGGACATTACTGTTGCAAGAAGTCTCCGATGACAGAGTAAGGGATTTTGATTATCTTGGTATCAGACACTAACTCCTGGGAGGCCCAGATACAAGAGTGTTGCTACATTCAAACACAGAGCCGGGGCCTTGCTTAGATTTACGAGCCCAACCTAGTTTTACTTTTATTAATCCCCCGCTCCAAATATACAGGGCTGAGGTGCTGACTGCAGTACTTTGTGGAAGTGAATTATGGGCCCATTCATACTTGACTAATCTGGGTTGTGAGGAAAATATGTTTGTGAGGTCATTATGATCACTCCCCCAGTGTTGCCCTTTGCTTCCTGTGCGGCTTAATCTTAGATTTAGGCTTTTGGGCCTGGTGGCCACTTTGCACCCATTAGCTTATTGGGTGCGTATTTGGAAGTTGAATGAGCTGAAACCATATAGGCAGGGTCTAGCCGACATCCTTGGAAGGTTATGAGTTTTAAGAGAGATATTATGGTTAAGATCAATCAAGGTGAACCTGATGGGTACCCTGGCTTGGAATATTTCTGGAATTCGCCTGGACTCACTGGCCAGGGCTCTGTGGAACTGCTAAAAGTGAGGTTTTGGGAAAAGCACTATGCCAAACGTATTGCTCCTGGAGCTGTAGGCGTGCTAACCCAATCTTTAACTTTTAAAATTTTTCCTTTTTATGAAAACTTTCTAGCTACCATCTGACCTGCTTCTGCAAGATCCCTTTACTTAAAAGTTCCCCAAGGAATCCTTCTCCTCACAGCTTTCTCAAGCACTAGGCTAGCCAATGCCAGGAGCTCTGCAGCATGCCGTGTCTACTATTATTTTAGGAACTGATAGAAATGGGGCTTCTGGGTGGCAAGGGTATGCATCCAAGCTAGGCAGAACCCACCACTGTAGTCAGGGCAAGTAACACACCAAAGATACCCTGTGCTCATCCCCTGGTAGCTTGGCGTAGAGCAATCAGGTTAATCCCCAGAGGCAATGTGTAAAGCGTTCGCACAACACACGTCAGTGACAAATACACCACAAAAAGAGACTCCACAAGGGATTATATAAAAAAAAAAAAATATATATATATATATGCATGTTGTGCATACAACATAGATCAAAATGACATTATTCATAACTGCTAAGCGCTATGCAAATTGTGAGTTAGTACTCATTATCTTGGCGAGGCAAGAATAAAACTGGCATACATCATAACATCAGGGTATGAGACACAGCAGGTAGGTTATAGTAGAATACACATGAATCGCTATGTACCACAATTACTGTGCATATTATGCAATTACCATGATAGTGCCCGTTTTCCTAACCAATGCAGGGCAAAAATTACATATCCCACTCCCTTAGTGCATGTCATACAAATTAGATTATGAATCACATCAGTTACCTTATATCATCATAACCACATAGGGTGCAGTGTACCAGCACTCCTATTAGACTTTATGTGGTAGTGAGGTTCCCAGCACCTGCATGCCCTTTACAGGGCAGAAGCCCTTGCCAAATGTGATCTAGTCCTTTTCCGGGCCTCCGTTGAGGACTCTCCCCACTGTGCCACTGGAGAAGAGAAGATGCCCCCAGGGTGCGTGCTCCCAGGTAGGGGAGGGGGCAAAAGGCGTTGTGACCTTGTTGGACCATCCAAGGGTGGAAGGGAGAAGTGCACTTCCAGTTCCAAAGGTGCTCTCAAAATCATGGGGTCAGAGCCCATGTACTTATACTCCAAAACACCTTTGTTCAGGTGGTGATTTCAAAGGGACCCTTTCAAGTGTGACATCCCTTTTAAACTCAGTCCTGGCTCCAGACATCAGGGGGATGTAAAGCAGTCCATTGTGTGAGGCAGGGACACAGCCTATACAAATATAAGTGCACCTTGTCGCTCTCGCTCATCCAGGAAGACTATCAGCATGCAGATGCCTCTCTTCACAACTAGCCCCTCCTGCATTGTGGCTGTCCGGAAAGTATGCACAAAGTGTAACTGTCACTCTGCCCTAGACTTGGACTGGAGACAAAACACTAGTCATAAGCACAGAGAAATGCCCACTTTCTAAAAAGTGGCATTTCTAAAACAGCAATGTAAAACTGAACTGCACCAGTAAGCAGGATTTCTCACCACCATTCCAAACATGCCCACGCTACTCCTTCCAGATCAGAAATTACCACTTAAAAAAATATAAGGGAATTCCCAATGCTATTCTATGAGAGGAGCAGCCTTCAAAGTAGTGAAAAACAAAATAGGCTGTATGTCACTACTTAGGTAGGTCCTACCTTTTACATACACAGCACCCTGTCCATAGGGCTATCTAGGGCCTACCTTGGGATGACTTAGGTGTAGTAAAAGTGGAGTTTAGGCCTTGGCAATATGTTTGAATTGCCAAGTCAATGTGGCATTAAAATGTGCACGAAGGCACAGCAGTGCAAGACCTGAGACAAGTTTAAAAGGGTACTTCTGGGGATGGTGCAATCAGCGCTGCAGGCCCACTAGTAGCATTTAATGTACAGGCCCTGGGTATATGGTAAACCACTTTACAAGGGACTTAGAGGTGCATTAGATATGCCAAACAGGTGTAAGCCAATCTTACCAAGTTTTAGGGGAGAGAGCACATGCACTTTAGCACTGATTAGCATTGGATTAGCATTGGTAAAGGCCCCAGAGTCTTAAAGCCAACAAAAATAGGATATGAAGAAAAAAAAGAGGAGAAAGGTAAAACGTTTGGGGATAACCCTGCAGAAAGGGCAATTTCCAAAAGCACCATTTCATCTTTTTCTGCCTAGCATATACAGCTAGTCGATCCAAATGGATAACCCCAGCATGTCGTAAATTGGGTCTATTAGACTGGACATCTGCGTTGCTGGCCTTTAAGAAGCAGCTGTTGGCAAGTCAAGATTAAGAGTGTTACAATGAGTATCTCCACCTCTTGCAGCTAAATCAAAGCCAGCGTTAACTCCTTTAAAATGCAACTGTTGAGCCATGAGGTATATTGAAGGAACATGGATATACACTCAAACAATTGATAAATGCCCAGTATTGGAATTAATAGTGGCTTTGAGTACAGAATTTAGATGGTGGGGATCAAGAGAGTGAGCACAAGTTTGTTGCAGGCTATCTGCCTTCAGAAGTGTTGGTCCTTGCGGGATGAGGTCAACTGACATTGTGCAATTGGTGCCCCAATGAAGTTGGATGGAAAGACTGGGAAGTGACATGGATATTGGTGAGAGCATCTTCTAGTTTACTACGCTCATCATTTTAAGCTGAAAAATAAAAAATATTTGACAAATCCAAGGGTCAGAGCAGTGCCTTTTGACGTCCCAAGAAAGGCCACCACCATGTTCCTAGCTAGGCCTGCTGCTTGAGACTGATGTACAGCAGCTTCCATAAGGTGTGAATTAACAGGCAGGGATAACCTTGAGTCAAACCTTGCTTTGGGAACAGCCTACTCAGATGATGAGCTGGGATCAGAAATACAATCACACTGTTTGGCAACAGATGCCCCTAACCCCAGATCTTCAACTGATATGATTTTGTTAGTTATTGCCCAAACCACAGAGATCACATATGTTAAAATGTTTAACTGCTTCACAGGCATTTCTATGCACAATGCACCAGGGATGATTTGCATTTGTTCATATCCCGAATCTATAAAGAAGTCTCAATGAAGCTGCTATCTGAGACAGTCCAATCCAGTAACAATAAAGTTATATATGATGAAACAACAAGTGAGTGCAGGAACAATATGGTGGCACATTAAAACTTTAGAAAACAACCTGCCGTAGTATCAAACAAATCTTAGATGCTTTGGTAATATAAATAAGAAAAGAGCTACTAAATTAAAAAACACTCTTATTTGTGATGTTGTGGGTCCGCTGAATACAGATGTTAAGGGGATTGCACAGCCTCCTCCAGACGTGGACGGTCCTGCCATTGGCCAGGCTCACGCATGTACCACGCTGTGTGAAAGTGTCTGCCCTCTTGTCTCTGCAGGGGGCTCCTCTGCCTGCCCCTGTGTGGAACTGCTCCTGCCGCCTGGAGTATCTTGGGACACAGGACCCTACAGCAAGGTTGCAGTGATCCACAGTGTTTACAATGAGACAGGAAGGTGCATGGCCTCTTGTATCTGCAGGGGGCTTCTCTCTCTGCCCCTGCATGAATCTGCTTCTGACCCGGAGGATCCTGGGACACGACAACTCAACAGCAAGGTTGAAGTAATCTACAGTGTCTCCCACACTGCAGGATATTGTCTGACCTCTTGTACCTGCAGGGAGCCCTGCCCCTGCTTGTAGCTGCACCCGCCGGCATGAGTACCCTGGGGCATGACGTCCCTACAGCAAGGTTGTGGTGATCCACAGTGTTAATATTGCCTCCTTGAAAGGGCAAAACCTTTAACTTGTGGTTTTTGCCCCAGGGCTCTTCATTTTCATTTTTAATATCTATGTTACCTGCTTGCTAAACACCCTTGTAGAAACGAGTGCAAGACCACTTATGCACGCTGATGACACCCATCTAACTACTTGTGCACTTAGATAGCAATTCTGCTTCCCATAAAAAATTCTGGTCAGTAATGATGAAGCAATGAATGGGTGGTAAAACTGAAGCTACATTTTGACAAAACTGAAGTGTTGGTTGTCAATGGTCATAGTATCCTCTGTCATGACTCCTATTGGCCTTATGAGATGAGTACACCACCTGGTCAATCTAAATCAGTATAAAAGGCTATGAGTAAAAATAGATGATCAACTCTCTAACAAGCTCGGTGTCCTCTGGGATCTCTGCATGCTCTCACTAGTTGAGTCTCTTGAGATAATTTGTGCCATTTTTATCCTTTGAAGCACAACGCCCCATCATTGCTTTTATCTCGATTATGCCAACTCTTATAGCTAGGTGTTTCCCGGTAGTTGCTTCAGAGATTACCGGGCAACCACAATGCAGAAGTACTTCTACTCTAAGAAGCTCACTGTTTCGTAAATGCCGGGCCCTCTCAATTACACTGGCTGCCCACCAATGGATTTTCTTGAAATTCCTATGGTTGGTTAGCAATGCAGAATACGATGTATAGACTCCAGTTTTTATTATGCTTCCCTGCCAGAAGTACAAGGCAAACTACTTGCTCCTAAGTGGATGGCAGTTCCAAAGATATATTAGCAAATAGGCAGTCACTGATTTGCTATCTGCGCCACTTAACTTTGGAATACTCTTCTAGATTCACTCAGACGAGAAAAATTCCACTCCGTTTTTTAGGTGCTCACTTAAGACTTGGCTTTTCTATTAAATACCGTCTGCTCATATCTAATAGTGACAAGAGACCTACTGTTACAGAGTGTACTATAATTTCTTTTTTAACACACATACCATTAAGCCTCGACAAATCTATTTGCCCACTTGCTCTGGCGAGTCAGAATTAATCAGGGCAAGCTATTTTTTAGGGTCTACCGGTGCGGTTTGGAGAGGGAGAGAGAGAGCTGAGCTGCCAGAGCACTTTTTTACATGAGTAGGTGTGACTTACTCATAGAAATCTAGTCAGGATTAAGATGAATCTACTAAAAGAAACATTTTTATGAAATTGGCCCTTAGTTATTACTTTATTCATGGAGGAGTATCTTAATCTTTTACTTTAAAGAATGCCATCCACTTAGAAGCGACTCATTTTTAGCCAAATATATAATACATGCAGTGTTTTGCGCATTTCCACAGTGCTTAAACCCAGTGCTTAATTTTAGCTTGTTGTTTCCGGTGCAGAGCACCAGCACTTATTTTCTTGTCGCAAGCATTTCCTGTGAGCAAAAGACACATTTGGGAAAGATGGAGGAAGAGAAAAACAAAAAAGCGTCAGAAAGGGGAAAAGCGGGAAGCTGCTAGAGTGAGCTGAAGGGGCAGGGAGTGGCTGTAAAAGGATTGAAGAGGCCCAAGATGGCTTCAGGATTACGCTGCCTCAGTATTCCTTGCTCGCACATTTAATTGCATCAGCCGAGGAGAGCAGTTCAAAAGCTGACCTACCTGTTTATTTACAGTTTTAATGCTAGCTGCAACTTTGTGCCAGGCCACTGAGTGACAGAATTACTGAGTTTAGCCAATTAACCAAATTCACTCACTGATAGAGAATGTAGCAGTCACGTCCAAATAAAATAAAGTTATTTATGGATATATATGATCATACAAATATACTGTTTATTTAGACAGTAAATCGCCTGAACAAATACATCACTATATACCTTAGCAACAAAAAGCACAACAAAACCAGATTAAAATCCATCTTTATAAATATAATACATAACTAACAGGAACTGATGTCATCAGTGGAAGATAAATCATCCAATTAAAATCACTGAGAGACTGAAATGCTCCTGGGTGTGATAGTCAAACGAATAGGGAGGAAAGCCTTCCAAACTGGTGAGGACAACAAAGGCATCCAATCATGAGCTAAGGATGACCCAAACCCCACTCTAAGTGGATGTAATGTATTGGAACAAATAAGTCTCCAACAGACAGCTAAAGATGTCTGAAGTTGAGACCTTTAGAATACCCCAAAGCAACACGAACCTCTAGACTCTGCAGTTTAAAAAAAAAAAAAAAAGACCAAAGCATCATTTCACATTTTTACTCAGATATGTATTTCTTCCTTTACCACATTTGAATCTTGTAAATAATACATAATTAATCTTTTAACAGATTTTGCCCTTACAATTCGCTTTATAACCATTTTGATAATTTTCACTATGGAATAACTGACGACAAATCAGACTCAATCATAACATTTAAAATGTTTCTGAAGAATCTGACACCTCATTTACATTCTCAAAACTACTACAGGACATCTTTATAGAGTGACCATCTTTCAGTTTTTTTCTTTTTTTACTAATGTACGTCATCATTCATACCTTAAGATATTTTTACTCTTGTTAAAGTAGATAGTCTTTTGGAAAACTCACATTTATTTAGCAAGTTCTAACTACATTGCATATATTGCACTCAGTGCAAGAATAATTTGCCAATACATTCCTCCTACTGGCATTGTATCTTCATTTATGAACCTACAAAGAAACGTAAGCCTCAGACCTCATCCTCTGCCCCTAACCTCCATGGACTCAAATCTAGTCTAAGTGTCTCAATGTTTGCATACTTTGGAAGTCCCATTGCGCTCATTGACAGTCATTCTATTTTTACTTATAAATCAAATGGCTGCATAAAAAGCAAAGCATTGCACCCATGAATGTATTAACTGTTAAACAGTGTTTTGTCACACTACGTTTAAGCTCACTGATTTCATATAGGTGTGCCACTGGAGTCATGTCTAAGATTGCCAAGTCATTTGTGTGAGACAGAGCACAGAAATGTTGATGTATAGGTTCAGGGAACTATCTTTAGAAACACTTTACCTTTAGAAACACTTACGGCACAAGGTAAGGCTGCCACAACTGAGGTAAACAAGGAGTGGCCAAGATGCAACCTTTCATAGGCCATTACCAATCTCTATCTTATTAGTCAAGGCACTTCTCCCCATTCAAGTGCCCTTTCGTTCAGTTATAAATATGAAGAGCCATTATTAGTCATGGCAGCTCTCTTGAGGCTCCCCCCCCCCAAGACAAAGAGTTTCCACCATAAACAGCAGTGGCCAACAATATTAAATACAATTCCAAAGCAAACATTGTGCCTTCTATTTCCATGCCACATAGGAAACATCAGGTGCTGACTTCTAAGGACTGGTTTAAATCCAGCCTGTTCTGACAGAATTAAAAATTTCCCAGCTATCATAATGGAAAGTTTCATTCTATTAAGGATAAGGAGGCAAGGATTATGCTGTACTTTCTTCACTGTATTCAACAACATCCAAGTAAACAAAAACATGATTTCCCATAAACACTTGGGAACACAGTAAAAGCAAGTCAATAGCCATTCAGCAATCTGGGGCCCTCTGACAGTCCTTGATCGATGTAGCCACCTCCTCTTTCTTCCTTTGACTGAACTCGACCAACCACCTCTTTAGTCTTGTTTGGACCCATCAGATCCTGAAGGAAAAAGAAACAAATGCATGGCTCTCCATACCCACAACTGCCTAACCGGTAACTTGAAATCCAGAACCACCGTCAACACAGTAAACGTCAATTAGATATAGGCAAACAGTATCCAGATTAAATGCAATTATGCCAATCTTTACGAAGATCACCTCCTTCCAGGGCAGGTACAGGCATATCATGGTGGGTGGGTTAATTCTCGTCTACATGTCCTTAATAGAATTGAAACTTTCTTTCAAAATAGTTAGGAAATTTTTCATTATATGTCGGGACCGGAGGAGAGAATTATTCTGGTTTAAAGCTTCTCCAAACATGAGTGATGCTGTACTAGGGACTGGTTTAAAAAAGAACCTCTTGAAGGTGTAGTCCGAAGACCAGTCCACCCCATTGAGGATATCCTCCAGGCAAGCCCCAAGAGGGAAGAACGCCTTCGAGGCCATGGCCCCTCTCACAGTGTGGGTCCCAAATATCTTGGTGTCAATGCCAGCTTTCTGCATCGCCCAACGAACCCATCTGGCGATAGTAGATGATGAGACTGCTTGAAATGGTTTCCTAAGAGCGATCAAAAGTTGCCTCTCCCATGGGTCGGACATCCGCACAACTTTGGGGAATCTGGATAAGAAGGGTAAGAGACCACCAGAGAATGACATTTTGTTAGTCTACAAATAAGGAATGTAACTCCATCTGGGGTGAATACTCTACCTGTAATGTCTAATGCACGGACATCCAATACTCTTCTGCAGAAGATTAGACATAGTAGAATGGCCAGTATGGCTGATAGTCCTTTCCGCAAAAGATATTTGTTGGCCTGCCATGACAAGAAAAGAATGAGCATCTTGTTGACATCCCACAATGCTGAATATCTAGGCTCTGGCAGAAGGGATAAACGGATGCCCCACAGAAGTTTCCTCACTAAAGGGTGTTTCGCTACTGGATGATCACACAGTGGTGTACACCCCACTGAGACTGCAGACATGAAGGTGTTAATGGATCTATAGGCCAGACCATCAGAAGCCAAGTGGGGCAGAAAATGTAGGATCTGGACAACCTCTGCCCCTACCAGATTGAGGTGTCATTGGTGACACCAGACCAACCATTAAGACCATGCTGATCAATAGTGTTTGATGGTGCTGTCCGTCCATGCCTTGGAGAGGAGTGACGCAGCATGTTTCCAAAATCCTGGGACTTTCCAGCATTTCCTGTAATCCTCTAGGTCATAATAGATAGAGACTTCTCAAACACTTGATGATGGGGATTTCTGTCGGGATCCGGAAGAGGGGTAGAGGGATCGGAAAATCCCAAGAAAGTTCCAGTAGAACCGGATACCAGACTTGTGATTTCCAGATCGGCATTATTAATAGCAAGTCTGCCTTCTGTCTCAGTACGAGGGCCGAGGGGGAAAGGCAAACAGTGGAAAGCCAGTCTTGGAGAAAAGCGTCCCTGGCAGCAGTCTCAGTGTCTAGTCTTCAGCTGAAGTACCTGGGGAGCTGGTGATCAAGGCGCAACACAAATAGATCCACTGAGAATGGGCCTGATTTGGTTTGAAGAGCCTGAAAGACTCACCTCTTTCAAGTGCCAGGTGTGCCAATCTGTGACCTGGTTGGAGTTGCTCGGGAGATGTTCTGCCATCACTGAGACCTGATTCGTGAGGCAGTATTCCCAGAGGAATCTGGGCAGATCCGAAAGGGCCCTGGAGCAAGTGCCACCTAAATGGTTTATATACCGTATTGCTGCAACATTGTCCATCTTTAGCAGGACACAGCATTTTGCCTGGTCCTTGGTACAACATCTGACCACAAACGAGCCTTCTAGGAGTTCAAGGCAGTTGATGTGCATGGATTTTTCTTGAGACGACCATTGTCCTCTGGTGGAGGAGACACCACATCTTGTCCCCCAGCCATAGCCTCTGGCATCGGATTCTATGACTAGGTCCGGGAGGGAGCCAAATATCGCTCGGCTGTTCCATGCCTCCATGTGGACGAGCCACCATTGTATTTCCTCGTTTGCCTCGACAGTTAGCGGGACCATCTGAGAATATGTGAGGCTCTTCCAAAGGTGAATGGTTTTGAGGGGCTGCAGGGCACGATAGTGGAGAGGACTCTGGGAAATGGCCAGAATCAAGGATGACAACAGGCCTAACACCCTTGCGATTTGGCGTAGGGAAGTCAATGGTCTGGCCGCCACCCGATGCAACTCATGTCTGATCTTGTTCACTTTCAGTCAGGGAAGGCTGAGTGTGGCTCACACAGAGTCCAACATAAAGTTCAAGAACACTAGCGATTGAGTGGGCATAAGGAGAGATTTCAGGCCATTGATAATTAAGCAGAGACTCTAAGAGATAAACCGCCATCTGCAGATGTGACGACAGGGTTAGGGGGCATGGATCCATCAGGAGGAGGCCGTCCAGGTAGACAATGAGATGGACGCCCCAGGCCCTGAGGACTCCACCACCGGACGCATTACCTTGGTAAAACACCACGGGCAGACAAGACCAAAGAGGAGTTGTGAATTTGAACGTCTGCCCCCGCCACTGGACCTCGAGGAATCGATGATGAGGAGGAAAGAGTGGGACTGTTAAGTAGAAGTCCTTCAGGTCGAGGCATGCCATCCAATCGTTGAGTTGAAACAGTTCCCGCAAAAGGTGAATACCTTCTACCTTGAAGTGGCGGTAAACCAGCCACTCCTTGAACTCTTTCAGATTGATGACAGGCAGCTGACCGCCAAACCTTTTGCCCCAAGGAAGATATTGCTGAGAAACCCCACCAGGTGGGGAGTTGTTCATACAAGTGCATCTTTGCGCAGCAGTTCTGTCACCTCTTGGTCTACCAAATCTGCAGCTGTGAGAAAACCAGCAGGATAGGATTCTTTCTGTGGGTAGGTGAGCAGGAAAATTCCATGCGGGAAAACTGTACAGTTTGAAGTACCCATGCATTGGAGGTGAGAGAGACACCTAATTATGGAGGAACGTTTGTAAACTGCCCCGCAGGCTTTAATGCAGAAATAACTGGACACTTAATTTGAGAGGAACCGTTGTTGCCACTGTCCCTGTGGTCATCTCTTAAGCCCCTATGCCTGGGGTCGTGTCTGGTAGGATAGAAGGTTCTGAATTTGGAAGCATCCAGATACTGCCCCAGTTTAGGACCATAGCCTATGCCAGCAACTAGAGGTTGGGAAAGGCTGTCCGAGCCCCTCCGCCTCGGCCAGCCCCAGTGAAAACACAGAGCGTGCAGATGTGCTTTCTCAAAGTCTGTGCCTTTTCTAAGGAGTTAGAGGTGTGTACAAACTTGCCTAGCTCTTGGACAAACTCCCGCCCATCTCGGGCAACACGGTCCACCTCTGTGACTTTGTCTCCCAATTTGGGGTCTAGCTTGATGAGGAGTGAATGTCGTCTCTCTGTTGATACGGCGGTACAGTTTGCGCTCCCCAAAAAGATAAGAGCCTGTTATGCCCAACTTGAAAGTATATCTGGGGAAATAAGGGTGTCTTCAACCATGTCCAGGATACAGGTTAGTGCTGGAAATGTCCAATAGCTTCTCCTGGCAAGCCTGCCAGGATTGTCGATCCCCTTTTTGGGGTTTGTGCATAAGCTTTCCTAGGTAAGTGGCCATTCGCTTATGAATTTCGGGCGTCATTGTCACCTTATTGCTCAGAAACGGGTGGGGACATTCTGCACGCAGACGGTTGCGAATCTCCTTATCTAGTGGTTTGCGGAGTCACCCTGCGAGAGATTTTGTGACTTTGTCCGCAGAGGTCCGTTCCACCGAGCGGGGGTGCAGCAATTGTTCTGGGTCTAACATATTAGATGTCCCCTTGGGGAGTGTCATCAATTGGGGTATCGGAAGAATGACCTTGGTTAGAGGGATGACGCAGGTGGAAACCCGCCTCCTGATCCCCATCTGAGCCAGACTGGGAGTCAGTGTCTTGATGGGGTGTGCCCGGGGAAGGAGGGGGTGGAGGGTGGGGTGGAAGGGCAAGGAGCCTCGAAGGACCAGGGACGAGGATTCTGATTCCAACAGAGAGGTCCGGGCCATGAAGGCCCTCTTCAACCTGTCAAAAGTGTCCATGTCGAAGCCTGAGCTGGGGTTTCTTTAGCGCTTAGGAGGTGGTGCAGGTTGGGTAGTTGTCCCTTGAGGTAGTGGAGGTGTGAGCCAAAGGATGTCTTCCTTCTCATGAACAGGTTTACCGCACCGATCTGCGTATTTCAGCAGCGCTGCCGCCTACTTAATCGAGGTCCAAATAGAGGCATCCATGATTTCACAAAAGTGGTAGTCTATGAGGAGGCAAGTTATGTTCTCCTCCGTATAGGTCTACTTGAAGCCACTCATGGTGAGGTGAGCACTTACTCAGGTCACCAGGGTCAGCTGATAGGGTCTGAGGTGACTAGGTAAGTATAGAGGGCAGCAACAACAGCTAGGGGTCTCCCAGCTATATAATAGGTAGCCCAGGGGGCCAATCACAGGGTAATAGTCTGTAGGACACCAAAACACCCATTCAGTTTTACTGGGCAATCAACCACCTGGGCTGGTGTCAGTGGCTGACCTGCCACGAGCACCACTATTCGCTAGTGAGTAATTACCAGCCCATGTATGGGGTTTAGAGCTCCAGGCGTGAGGGGCAAAGGCACATTACTGGGCACTTGGCCGGCCGTGCTGTCAGTTTAATTGGCTGTTATTTGAAAAATAGCACGCCAGCACAGAAAGCCTGTGGCAGGACATGCTATTCCAGCTCCGCACTTGATGCCCTCTAGTGATCGGATGACCTCACTGCATCTGCCCCTGAGCGCCGCATCGTGAATCGGATCGAGGAGAGCGGTTGCGGAGAAGCAATAAGAATTTTAGCGGCCGCACTGAGAGGGAAAACACCTCAGTAAACAAGAATAAGCCCAAAACACATCAGTAAATAAATCACCTCAGTAAACAAAAATAAGCCCAAAACGCATCAGTAAATAAACATTGGACACAATTTGTGTTAAGCCTTAAATTAATCAGCACAAGTATAGCGCATGACAAGAAAAAAGAATGGCCAGGAGGCCGAAGGCACTTAGCTTGGCTATGGGAGTAGCAAAGATAGAAGAGGTGGCAACATAGACAAGGGACTATCAAAGGGCCCCATACTGCTGATTGGCTATTAACTAGCTGTTGGGTTTTCCCAACTGTTTATGGGAAATTAAGTTTTATTTGCTTGGCTGCTGTGGAATAAAGTGAAGAAAGTACAGCATAATCCTCACCTCTGGTACTGACACTGAATTATTCTAGTTCCTCAAACTTTTCCTACAAAAATGGATAGACTAATTTTGAAAAACCAATTGATGACAAATGCATCTTGAGTTTAATACCTTTGTAAATAAACGTTTTGAAAGAGATCCACTGCAAGATTTAGGGATTTCCCCAACAGTAGCTATAAAAGAAAGAAGCAGGTACAATAATATTGGCTCAAAAATTAACACTGGTTTTTACTACCTAATTTGATATCCCTTGACAGCCTGTCACTTCACCTACTTTCATAGATTTGTGACAAATTAGGGACTTTAGCTAGTGCTGGCTCCCATTGCATATACATATTTCCATCCCCATTTCTGCTACTAATACTTCCAAATAATGATCATCTAAGCCTTTGTAATGTAAGCCCCAATAGTTCTTGGGTCTCCTAGCTCTTCTGCTTTTTCAATCACACCCCAAACTTTCATCAACAATATTTTTTTTCTCTTTGATTCATTCCTTATTATTGAGGTTTCTGTTATTTAACAAGGTTAGCATTTTAAGATAGGTGATTGGGATCCATCACATAAGCGCTCTTCTTAGATTTTGCTTTGGTTTAATACAGTTCCACTCATTTATTTCCTCTATCCAATATCTTACTACGCAGATAACTGATCATTTGCTACCACCATGTTTTCTTCATTTCCTCATAACTCACCTGATAAGTATAATTTCCAGCTGTAAAATGGTCACTCGCTGTTCATGCAGCAACCTAAATTCAGAACAAACGGGTATCTGGAAGGAGGAAAGGGCAGGCATCCATTTAGGAACTGTGGACCATACTAAGCCACCTGCAGCAGCCGCTCATTCCGCTGCCCCCACCATCTTCCCCTGTGCCAGCTGACTCTCAATGTTAACTGCTTGAGTGACAGTCCAAAAAATACAGCAATGAGTACTCAGCACTTTACACATCTTCCTCTCTAGTTTGCCAGTCATCAATCTGGTAATTTACACTGTAAGACTCATGTTCATTTTTCTCAAGTCCTTCACAAAAGTTACTCCATCGCGTTTGTTCTGCTGTGCAATAACACCGATTCCCAGTCTATGAATGCAGCAAATCTATGTGGTTCTGATCGGCCCCTCTGATGTGGTAACAGTAGTATAAAACAGGGCTGTGGCTTTCACTTACCTGTTTTCCCTGCTCTAATACTGTAGCTGACTGGAACGCTGGAAGAAGTGCTCATCCAGCATGAGCAAAACCTCATTCCTCAAAATAGTTGCAGGCGATGCATTTTTAAAAAAAAATCAAAATACATTCTTGCTACATTTTTAACAAAAATTAACCTTCATTGTTTTGCTGACGATATTTTATTTTCTTTAAGAAAGTGGGTTGTTATTTAGGATGAATGTGTGCCTTCACAGGTAAGAAGTCTGCAACCTTCCGTCTACTGGGAACGAAGAACCCCATGGTAGCATTTAAATCTCTCAGGACTGTGAGGCAAAGTAGTCCAAGAACTACTTAGTGGAGGTAGTGTGGGCTAGTACCCCAATCAACAGGCACACAAACACCCAATAAATCATTGTCCAGTCAGTACTTTTACTTATAAAAATGAAAACTACCTTATAATGCACACACTACTCAATGCTACACATTACATTACAAATGTAGACAAGCTGGAAGGTGGAAATACCTAGGGAGACACCCTCTTAACAATTCACCCCTGTAAGGCCCTAACACCTCTAGCCACAACCCCCGTTCTCCTCCTCCCCACCAGCCCATCAAACATCTGGCCTACTAGATTTATCATGGTGTCTCCACACTAATCAAAGTAGAAACAGGTCAAGATAAACCAATGTACCGCAATAAAACTCTGATGGATGGCACCATCTTATGAAATTCATTAATGCACATAGAGATTTCATTACAAGACCGGAGTCTGCCATTATGCAATGACTTTTACTGCTGCCCAAAAACATGCAGCCCTTTAAAGAATGTAGATACATCATAAAGAAAACATTCCAGCTTAGAACAGTCCAACAACATACAACTCCATGTCATTAAGCATCTTCCTCTTTTATTCGCTGCCCCTACACAGTTAAGTAGTATGCCTTTCTGTTATCATTAATATTGATGCTATTAAATATTATTTCTGTTTTCATTTAACATATTGATGCTTATGTACAGCTTACCAATGTAAATAGTCCATTTTATACTTCAACCCTTCCAATTTACAGTTGGGTTTCCTTCCCGCTTTTTTCTCTTTCCACCTTTTCAGTTTTCCCCTTTTTCGTTTTTTGTTTTACTTTATCAGCCAAACTGTTTCACTCCGGCTTTCTAAACCCAAATTAACGAGCTGCGCAGCTTTCAAAGATGCGTGTCAGAGGCACCAGGGATGTCCAGGAGGTACCAGGGATTCCCCCTAGTCATCAAGTTTCAGACACGCTCGGGGAGCGTTTCACTGGCTTAATCGGAGGCGCTCTCTCATACATTCGGGAGGAGCACCACTGCCTTACCCTGCTCCCAACCTGTAAAGAGGACTTGTTTATTGGAAATAGAAAGAGGACTTGTTTATCAGCCATTTTCAAATGGGCCTTGTTTCTTCTTAAAGACGCACATGTTATGTTACCATAGTAACGTGCTCCTTTTGGGAGTTTCTTTCATCTATGGAAACCAACCGTAGGGAGCATTATTTTTTTTATAAAACAGCTGTTTTATTATTATTTATTAAAAAAAAAAATACTATAGAATTAAAAAAAAATACTATAGAATTAAAAAAAAAAATACTATAGAAAGGATTAAGGAGGTTACTCACTTTCTAATAGTTTAAAGACAATGTCTGTGACCAATAACTAACAAGAAATACCAGGCTCTATCTTCAGTGAGGATATGTTCAAAATGTTTTTTGATAAAGAAGTAAAATCTTCCCTTAGGCGATGGAAGCAGCTTTCGCTAAAAGAAAAGGGATTCCCCCTCGTTGGAGGATTATTTCTCAATCTCAGAGGAAGAGACCCCTTCATTAGTTAAAAAGGGAGGTAAGGCAACTAAAAAAAACTAAACACCTCTCGAATGAACAACATTAATTGGGCAGCCAGAGCGCTGCAAAAGACCAGGAACAATCCTTGCAGAGACTGAGCGCTGCAATACTTAGCAGGAGTGACCATGTGGGTGCGATAGAGGTGTCCCCCGCGGCACGAAAAGAATGAATAGCCTTCATGGCAAAAGAGACCACAGTTTTGATACTGATGATGAGTATTCAGGCCATAACAATACTGAAGATGAGGCGGATGAGTATGTCTTTAAACCGCAGGAATTATTAGAGAATGATTTCCTTGATGAGGACTTAGATCAGTGTAGTGAAAATAAGTATGTTTGACCACTGACTGTGTTTCACCACTGTGCATATTAGTTGTTCAATGTTCACCAGTTGCAGATTACATTTTGTATTCAGTTTAGCTGGCTATTGGCTTTATCGTGGCGTTAGACATTGCAGTTGAGCTGTGTTTTTCTACATGGTAAACTAAGCTTGTGTTTTTTGTATTTTCTCTTACCGAACACAATAGCATGATAAGGAAGCGCATATTTTGTGGTTTTCTTTAGTGCAGAAAACAGTCTGACCTTGAGGGGCATGTCTCGAAATGATGGCCAGCTTTCGACACATTCCAGTCAAGGTTTACCTAAACAAGCCAGCATTTTTAAATAATTTACATCTGAGATGGAAGGGCGTTTCAGAAGGCTTTTTCCCATGATTATTTAACCTATAAAAGCTGTTCCTGGGCAGCAGCGAGGGGAATTTTCTGAGACTTCAGTCAGGATTGGATGTCAAATGCCTGACACAGACACTTGTCCCGTGAGGGTGGAAAACTCTTTCTCGCAGTTGAATAGGGGGGTCATCAACTTGCTGGCATGAGAAAGATGAAGAGCATTGACAGGCCCTATGATGATGAATTTTGACTTTAGTCTTTGCTTTGCAATTATGCTATAATATAATCACATATATTTGCTATGTACATTGCAGTTGAGAATCACTTTGATATATTTTCCTTTCATTGCTGTGACTATTTTTAAACGTGTGCCTCCACCTACTAATCTCCTTTCTCAGGAATCTCGAGGTGAAGTTGTCTTATCCAGCTTTCACAACCCCATCTGCGAGCTTCAGATCCCGCACCCGCACTTCAGTGCTTAAATAACTCGAAGCTTGGATTCTATCTCTTTCTGGCATTTCCTAGCTATGTTATCAACACTTGGCTGCTCTGCCCTTCCCCAGCCTATGTTTTCATTCCATCTTCTCCCTGTACTCTCGTTCTCAAGGTTGAGACGGAGTCTTCTACACAAACAAGCTTAAATATAATATCCTGAACTTTTCCACATTGTTCGGTGATTTCAGCAGGCATCACGCTCATCTACACTGCTCAAGCTAATTAACCCTTCGCGTCACAATGTCTTCCACACCTTTCCCTATACTGATCACTCCACCCCTTAGATGAGCGCGATGCATGAGAAACAGATATCATTTACTTTGACATTCCGCTAGCTCGGTTGCTACTAATACTTGTCAGCGTTATTCCAAGCACCTGCATCTTAGTATAAAGCTGTTTTGTGCATACATATAGTCTACATAGTATAGTCATTAGCGTAACACAAACAATCAATAACCAAATTAGCTGTTGTAACACTATATTTAGCGTCTTCATAGCTCCTAGTGCCCAGCCTAAGAAGATGTCATTACCAATAATGCTCAGTTATTTGCTGGATGCATGAAGAAGTGTGAGTAAGCTGTTTAGCGTTTATGGTCATCAGTATGGCTGTATCCTTGGTGTATTTAGCTGCCATATCAAATTTAGCAAAGGTAACTTGTGCGTAGTGCCTGATTGCATCTAATCTGGGTAGCTTAACAACAAGCGAGATGTTCCACTAACTGCGCACGCATTTGCGTCTGTAATGTGGTTATGGTGAACTTAGTCGGTCGGTACAAGATGTGAGTGCTTATGTCAATAATGCTGGTAATATTGCACATACACATTACTTGCTCTCCGGTGGTTTGCATAAATCCGTTAATAAGTAAGGGATGATTAATGACAACATATGCTCTCTGTCCCTATCTGATATAATTCTGTGCCATTTAATAGGATAAGGTAACCATTCACATTCTCCCGGTATTGTGTGAAGACATGGATCTAGCACCCGTCCAGTGTGGGACCAATCTGCACATCTAGTGGGATCTACAGTGCGATTTATTTAAATCAATCCACTTTTTGTCAGTGTGAGGTATCCACCATTCTTTTACTTATCACTACGGGGAGCAACATAAAGGGGCCCCATATGTCAGGAGGAAGATCACTTCTTGCTATATCAAAAAGAGCTTAACACATTTCTTCCTCACAGTGAAACTGCTTTGTCATAGTATGCACTGGATGCCCTTAGTCACGGTTTGTGTGTTTTAAAAGCTTATTTTTTTTCTTTCCGAATTGTTCATAAGTAACATTATGCCAGCATACTTCTTGCGAGTGTGTGGGCCCCCATTGAGAAATTACTTTTATGGCCTCTCCTGTACTATATCCTGTAGAAGATAGCTTATTCCTAATGGCTTCAACATCAAACGAATTCAGGGCCCGTACCCAGATTCCGGTGGCCCTAGCTATCAAGGACTCTAGATCTCTTCTAATGTGTAACTTTGGCAAGGGCCATAACTGTGGTGTCCATGGTCACATAATAGATCATACTTTGAGACATTCCCCTTGGCAATATTTATCTGTAACACAATACGATTAATTATGCTTGCATGCCGAACTATAGTAACGTCGCTTAAGTTGCTAACCATGCGTCTTTCAGTTACATAAAACATGAAGGCTGGTGGTTTGGAGTATCGAACTCCTTTGGTTCCATTTTTCATTGTAACAACCACCATGTGTCCTGGTATCACAATATTTACATATCATGTTTAGCATATAACTCAAAGCCTGTACTGTTGCTGGCTTCCCCTGCAACTCGTTCAGTCCGTTGGCATGTCGGATTTGCTGTCCAGTTACCTTCCAGGTCACAGCTTTGGCAGCCATCCACTTGCCTCCAGGTACCTCCACGTTGCAAAGTGAAACATTTCCCTGGTCATCAGTTACGTTAGCGGCTTGAGGTGCACAAGTGACATGAAGATCCGTAACGACATTCTCTGCTATCATCAATGCAGATGTCATCGTTTATGACCGTGGGGTAAGTCTCACTGCAGGTACAAATACAGGTACATTAGAGTTCTTTAAAAGTACAATATACGTACTCCCCACCCCTTGACTCAATAGCTCTCCTGCCTCTGGCTTTTTCCCTGGATGGTTCACCCACACTTTTCTTCCTGTGCTTCTAAAACCTCCCTCACCTCTCTGGGTGTTATCAGGGGAGGGGAGGGGGTGGGGGGGGGGGGGGGGGGGCAGAGATCTTTCTTTAATGTGGGGGGTGTACGCTTGTTCACAAATCACTTGTGCAAGTCTGTCATGTGCTGATAACTTTTTTAGCTGTTCTTTCACTAAACCGTTATATCTCCGAATCATGCCTGCAGCTTGTGGATAATAACTAAGGTGCACAATCCACCAAATTCCCTGTTCCTGCGCCCAGCCCTGCACTGTTTTCCCTGAAAAGTGTGTGCCCCTATCTGTTTGGAACTCACCAGGTGCCCCATAATGTTTTATCAAGTAGTATAGCCCTCGCAAAGTGGACTTTTGATCTGCAGACTTACAGGGCATATCCAACATAAGGCCAGAGTAGGTGTCCACCATGGTCAATACGTAGCTTTTCCCTCCTTCTTTTGGTAGCGGTCCGATATAGTCCAATTGCCACACTGTAGCAGCTGCAGTTCCTCTTCTGATATGGCCGCTAGGCTTCTCTTGCAGGGGCATTTGTCTTATCTGGTTGCATATGGGGCACTCCTTTACTGCTTGTTGCACTTGTTCTTTAGTAACTGGAATTTGTCGTTGCTGTGCCCATGCATAAGTGCTATTTTCTCCTACATATCCAGATGTTGCATGGGCCCTGTTTGCTAAAGCAGCTTCAGCTTCCTCCTGGATGACCACTGTTCGCGTTTTGGCCATTTGATCTGCGGTGTTGTTGAATAGAGATGCAAGTGAGGTATCCGATGGGCAATGGGCATCCACATGTCCCACATAGATTTGACATTTTTGCCCTTTCTCCCACATATCTTCCCATAGCTGCTCGCCACCCGAAATGGGGGTGCCTTTAATTTTCCATCCATCCTTGTGCCAAGTCGGGCCCAACTTACTAGTCCTTGGTAAGTGGCCCGACTGTCAGTGTACACAAATGTTTTCTCTCCAATGGGGGCTTGTTCGATCACTGCTGCTACCCCCTGAAGTTCTGCAAGCTGGCTTGAATCATTATCCCCTCCTCGCAGCAACATAGTTTCTGTAGCAGGCTGGAATGCGACTGTTTGCCATTGTCTTTTTCCTTGATAGTACCCGGCGGTACCATCTGTGAACCATGCATTTTGCTGTTCTTCTTCGGTGAGTCGTTCAAAAGGCGGGGCTGTCTTAAAAGGTGAGGATTCCATTTCAGAGTGCTCTGGCGCAGGGGCCATTGCCTGCAAGTCCACTGCCCCTAGCTTATCTTCTTGTAACTTCGACACTCCTGCTGGTCCCAGTTTTGCCCTCTGCTGCAGATACCATTTCCACTTCACAATGGCAAACTCCTGCGCTCTGCCTACTTTATTGCCAACCCCTCATTCTCTTGTCCAACCTAGTAAGTGGACCCATGTTTTTAAGGTGACTGGCCGATCATTAGTTATGCGTTCTGTTTCCACTAAGGCCCAATCTTGTGGCACCCTCTTTTTTCCCTGCCTCTGCCATAGGCTCCACATCACTACATCATCCTGTACTATCATTTCCAGCTCAAACGGGTCTCCTTCTGTGATGGGACCTACCGTAAAAGGATTCTGTAATGCATTTTTTGCTCCAGTGTCCCACATTCTCACCAACCATTTAAACAAAGGCTCTGCAGGCATCTGCCTAAACATACGGGTTATCTCCAACAACTCACTCTGCATATAATCTCTTACCAAACGAGAATTCTGTATTTGCCCACCATTCACTCCCTTTTCACCTTCAATTTCACCTACACGTCCTTCTCCACTTTCAACTCCACCTAGTTCTGTTACACATACTTCCACCTCATCCTCCCAATTCCAGTCATCATTGTCTGAGACTGTTCCATCCCAAGTATATTGCGTACCAGTGCCCTCACTTGCACAGTTGAGGGTATTTTAGGCTTCTGCCTACTCTTCTGTTTGCGTACCAGTGCGCTCACTTGCCCAGTTGAGGGCATTTTAGGCTTCTGCCTACTCTTCTGTTTTGCTACTCGTACTGCTAATGTGGTGCACCTTGCCTCCATCTGATCACACCGAGTCACTGCACTTTCTATGGTCTCTTTCATAAGCAACTGCCTTTCCTGCAAGGGTGCAACCTCATCCCGGAGTTTTCTTATCTCTGCATCTTGTGTTAATGTTTTCCTGTATACCATACGGAGCGCAGACAGGAAAAGCCATCCCACTTACCCTGCTGCTTTCAGCTCCAGCTTTGCCCCTCTTAGCTTCACACTCTCAACCGCATCTTCCACTAAGAGAGGAGTCACTTTCTCATCTAATGCCTCCCATAACACCGGCGCTGGCCACCGGTTCAGGAGTCCTGCCACACCACAGAACGGGTCAGTTGCTAACCACCTGGGAATGGACCTGGCTTCTGCCCCATGCTGCCTTCCGCTCACCGCCTCACTTTTCTTACGTCCCCAATGAGGCATTATTGACTTATACCCCACTCCTGGTACCAAAATGTCTTATCCAGGTGACTGGTTGATACCTGTTCGGTATAAGTCAATAAGGACGCCAATTATGAATACAATTTAGCTTTACTAGAATTTCATTTAAATGTAGGCATTTAGCACATTAACAATAGTGGAATAAGAATAGCAATGAAAAGCATCTATTTATATATAAGTACACTACAAAGAGCATCTATGTATAGCAAAGAGTTCATTGACCGATATAAGCTTGGAATAACTGTATACCAAAATGTGTTACACTACGATGTTCAGGAAGTAAAATATAAACGAGTTGAATACTTCAGATAAGCTTTGATTTACTGCACACCAAAATGCATGTTTCAATTACTGCAGCAGGCTCACACTACGATGTTCAGAAAGCAAAATATAAACGAGCTGACTTCTTCAGATTAGCTTTGCTTAACTGCATACCAAAATGTATGCTTCAATTACTGTAGCAGGCTCACACTACGATGTTTAGAAAGCAGAATATAAACGAGCTGAATACTTCAGATTATAAACACAGTGCAAGCATAATAATCAATCAATCATAATAATAGAGCAGAGAAACAAAGGCCTTTCATCCCTGTGTGGAACTTAACTTAGTCCACAAAGTGCTGGGAAGCCCTCTGCCGCCTGCTTGGACCTCTCTCCCCTTCAAGCATCACGGTCTCTGAACAGCAAATTAGGGAGGCAGCGCTGGGCCATGGCAGCTTTCGCAACCCCATCTGCGAGCTTCAGATCCCTCACCCGCACTTCAGTGCTTAAATAACTCAAAGCTTGGATTCTATCTCTTTCTGGCATTTCCAAGCTATGTTATCAGCACTTGGCTGCTCTGCCCTTCCCCAGTCTTTGTTTTCATTCCATCTTCTCCCTGTACTCTCGTTCTCAAGGTTGAGACGGAGTCTTCTACACAAATAACCTTGAAAATAATATCATGAACTTTTCCACGTTGTTCGGTGATTTCAGCAGGCATCTCGCCAATCTACACTGCTCAAGCTAATTAACCCTTTGCGTCACAATGTCTTCCGCAACTTTCCCTATACTGATCAGAAGTAATAATAAATGTCTTCTTTAAACTAAGAAGTGCATTCCAGAGATTTTTGTCAGCTCGGTCATTAGTGAAAGCAAAACAATCAGCCATCAAATTCAAAGGCGATTAGAGACGGTTCAGGTGTGGAAATGTTTAAACCAACCCGTATTACACACCCAAAGGGTTCAGATTGGTAGCCTATGGACCACGTGACCTCCTTTATCAAATTCTGGATCCGCAAGTCACTTCATAAAGAGAAGCAGAACTTGATGAAAGCTGTACGTCCTAGACCATTCCTTGATAACAAGTCAGGGATAACACCACAGACCTCTGAGTTTCCTTTTTAAGTCCAGGAAAGACTGTAGGAAAGGTCTGAGCGCTGCCTCAAGCAGTTCCAAGACAGATTATTGGACATCCTGGGTCCGCTGGCCTGGATTTTAGATGTGGCTGAGGAGGCCTCCTTTAAGGGCCTGCTGTTAGATGTAGAACTTCTCTGTGGCTGGAGCCAACAGGCCTTATGCCTGCTTGGCAATGCTTGCGCCAGTCTAATTGCAGAGAGAATAAGATCTATCCTTATGAGAATTAACCCAAAGTTCGGCAATCTTGCCAGTAAAGAGACACTAGGAGACCCAAATGGGCTTCTCATTGGTGAAAGTTTTATTAAGGTGTGGGGAAACTATGTCTTAATGTTTACTGTGTTCAGTAAGGCGCAGTCCCATTTGTGAAGAATGTTCAATAATAGAGTTTTTGGAAGGGCTGACAGTAGGGGCCTGGGCTGTCAGCCATGTGCTGCCAAGGTCTCAATATTACCATCAGGACCAGCAGTGATACGGAAGAAGTTTCTGTGCAAGAAACAGTTTTGAGGTCGAGCTCCTCGCTCAAGAGGCAATAAGGGCAGATACCAAGGAACTGGAGATCAAAGTAAGTCTTCCAGTTGGTTTTTACCACTGAAAGGCAGGGGGAAGGTTAGGTTTTTTTTCACCCACAATTGGTCAGTCATAAATAAAGGATTCTTGAGTGTTACAGACTGTAAACGGCTTCAAAATAGAGTTTTGTCAGGTTCCTTACCAAAATTGTCACCCAAGGGAGCTGTCCTTAGATCAGGATCAAGTGGCACTGGTACATACCGCAGTTGCACAAATGTTGCTCAACCGAGCAAGTTGCAAAGTCACGGACTCAGAAAAAGGTTTCATAAGGACTGTTCTCCTAGTGAAAAAGAAGGACAATGGTTGGCAACCCTTAATAAACCTGAAAGAGTTGAGCAGATTTTTGGTTTACAGGTTCTTCAAAATGAAAGGGATCCATCTTTTGCGGGACATTTTACAGTAAAAAGACTGGCTGGTGAAGTTGGATCTAAAGGATGCCTACTTCACAATCCCTCTGGAGTTAGATTCTCAAAAGCATTTACGGTTCAGTTGGAGAGGTACCTTGTACCAGTTTTGTTTTCTTCTGTTTTGGTCCCTTTGGTGCTTCACTACAGTTCTGCGTCCAGTAGTTGCATTCTTGAGTAAGAGGAGTATGTTTACTGATTTATCTAGATGACATATTACTGATGTCTTAGGATCAGGGAGAGTTGCTGATGCACATGAAAAGGTCAACAGACCTCCTGCAAGCGTTAGGGTTCATTATCAATGTAGAGAAGTCAATCATGACTACCACATAGAACATGGACTTTTGGGGATTTCAGGTAGACACCAACATGAGAGTTTTATAAAACTCATAGAAAACTGCCAAAGATCAAGAAGGAGGTAACTCGTTTTCTAGCAAAGAAGTGGTAAGTCTTAGGAGTGATTGGACTTTTGTCTTCATCCATTCAGGCCATTTCCCCAAGATCATTGCATTGCAGAGCTCTTCAGAGACTGACATCCATGGGTTTGATGTATGCAGAAACAATTCCCCTGTCCCAGGAGGCTCAAGAGTACCTTCAATGGTGCTTGAGCAACTTGGACAGTTGGAACAGGAAAGCAATATTTGGGAATGTTGTGGAATTTATTATAGAGTCGGATGCAAGCAACCTTGTTTGAGGTGCAAGATTAGGAGAGACATAATGTGGTCCAGGGAGCAACTCTCTACACCAATTGTTTGGAGATGTTAGCAGGCCGCAACGCTTTGATGAGGGTCAGGTTCGCTCTAACAAAAAGTGTGGTATTGATTCGAATGGTCAATTTCACTGCAGTATCCTATATCAATCATTTTGGGGAAGCGGATCTAGCCAACAAAATTTGGTATTTTTGTTGGAGTCAAAAATTCTTTTGAAAGCAGTTTATCCTGGGTCATTAGAACTACAGAGAAGATTGAAATTTGAGATTTTTGAGGGATACCAGCGACTGGAAACTAAACCCAGTGTATTTCCCAACTGATCAGAGCCTGAGGGGCCCCTTTCAGATAGATCTATTTGCCAGCGGACTGATGTTTCATGTAGATCAGTTTTACAGTTGGAGGCCAGATCCCAAAGTGCTGGCAGTGGATGCCTTGCTACAGACATGGAAGGGAGAAAATTGTTATGAATTTCCCCCTTTGGTACTGATTCGGGGTGTGTTTTTTAAAGTCAGGAGAGAACGTTGCAGCATTGTTCTGGTGACTTTTCTGGAGCTCACAAGTTTGTTTTCCTGGAATAATGGAGCTAGCTGTAAAAGTGCCACGTATGATTCCAGGAACGTCGGTTCTTTTAGAAGGGCAGGAAGGCGAAGTGGAAGGAAACTTGAACCTTCTTGTCTGGAGGATTTCAGGAGATCCGGTAGATACTCTGGCCTTTCAGGAGAGGCTAAGAATCTTTTGGATGAATCATGGGCACCAGGTACCAGGAAAAGATACGCAGGAGTATGGAGAAAGTGGTGTAGTCGGTACTTGGAAAGGAATCTGGATCCTGTGAAGGCTCCTATAACAGAAGTGGCGAGCTATTTGGCACAATTGTTCAGAGAAGGTCTCTCTTATGGAACTGTCAGCTGCTACAGATATGGTATTTTGGCCGGTCATTACTTGATAAATGATTTTGCTATTGGTAGTGATACTCTAATACGCAGGGTGATGAAGGGAATTAAGCTTAAGTGTCCGGGTAGGCCTAGGTATAATTAGCTATGGAATGTTAATCTCGTTTTTGATCTGTTTGTCTCATGGCCTGACAATTCCGACCTTTCTAGAAGACAGATCTTATTAAAGTTGGCAACTTAACTGTGTCTAATATCCTTTAGACGAGTATGGCACATTAAGGCATTGGAGGTTTGTAATAGGCTTTATGCTCCGGCTGGGGTCTATTTTGAGATTTGGAAAAGGACAAAACCAATTTTTTAAAACATATTTTACCCGTATTTTAATGACTACAAGAAATTGTGTGTAGTGAGTTGCTTGAGAGTTTATGAACAAAGAAAGCTGGAATTCAGACGAGATAGAGATAATCAGCTGCTAGTTTCCTATGTTAAGCCCTATACAGCAGTCTCCAAAAGCTACTATTTCACGAAGGGTGGGGGCTGTTATGTCTGAAGCAGGGGTTGACTTATTGAAGTTCCAGGCTCACTCTGCTGGAAGTGCAATGGGCAGTAAAGAGTTTGGGCAGGTGGTACACTTGCAGACATTTTGAAAGCAGCGGATTGGTCAAGTGATAACACTTTTGTGACTTTATCTGGGGAGCTTTAAACATGCATAATGGTAGCCTCCGGTCTTGTAATGAAATGGCGATTCTCCATTTGACATACAGAGAGAATCTTGATTTCATTAAAGACAACAGAGGCTAACATTATCCCACCCACCACTACCATGTATTTTACAATTCTGTAGTTAAAATACTTGTCTATTAAGATTTATTGTGTTGTATCATTATCTTGATTTTTTTTTTCTTTAAAATGATTATTAATTTTATACTGACCCTTTAAATGGTATTACTTGATTTTTCTTCTCTTTTCAGATACCCGCTTGTAGTTGGACTTTTTCCCTGTCAATTTTCGTCTCAGCTTAAAGAGGAAGATGCTTAGTGACATGGAGTTATATGTTGTTTGACTGTTCTAAGCTGGAATATTTTCTTTATGATGTATTTACATTTTTAATGGGCTGCATGTTTTGGGGCAGCAATAAAAGTCCTTGCATAATGTTAGTCTCGGTTGTCTTTAATGAAATTAAGATTCTCACTGTATGTTAATTTGGGAATCGTCATTGTCTGTTAATCGTTTCACTGTCAATAAAGCATGTCAATTATTTTTAAAGAACCTTGTGCACAAGTATTTTTTTCTACTTTTACACATGCTGCAAGGCAGCTTTATGACCCAACAACAAGGGTCCCTGCACTCTAGAGCCATGAAGATAAAAAACCCACTTCCAGAGGTGCTTGGAAATTGCCAAAACCTCTCCCTGGGTCATTAGTTTGACATGCTGTGAGTGTCAAACAGAAATTAAAATGGGGTTTCATTTGAGGGATGCCACACAACAAGTTACACTCCCTTAGTGGTGCCCCTCTCCTAGCTGGGGCACCACAAAATGATATATGCATATTTTTAGGCATAGCCCAATCCCTTAAAGGGCGAGCCTCTCGTTCAGCTGATTGGGCCACAGCATTACCTTTATTATGCTGTATAATGTTAGCTATTTGTTCCTTAGGTGTGTTTTAGTGCCTACTGCTTTTTTTTTTAACGAAGGATGCCCTGTTCTCAAACAGGGCACTCCCATCCATTCTAGGTTAATGTTAATCTTTATTGTTAATGATTATTTAAAACCATTACAATTACAAAGCACACTAAACACATACACATCACTGTGTGTGCATCTTCACATTAAAACAAAAATATCAAGACAAGAAAACAAAGAGTGAGTCCACGCTGAGCTTGCCATTCAGCAAACCCTAAAATCACTCTACGAAGTTACAAAAAAACATAAGAATAACAGCAAATTTGTCAAATAATCAGTGCAATAATAGTACGATAACCAGTCTACCCTAAAAAATAGGAGCCTTCCAATATGTTAGAAGTGTGGATCCTTGGAACAGCCATTCCACGCTCAAGGTTGCTAGGATTAACCTCAGGCGACCCACTCGACTGGCTATGAAGGAGTTAATCACATATTATCAAATCACTGCACTGTCACCCTTTGTTTGATAAACTGCCAGTGCAACATCCAACAGAATAATAAAGATTATAATCCATGAGGCAGCCATTCTACCCACAGTGTTGCTTAGATTATTCTTGAGGGACCTGCTCAACTAGCTGCGACAAAGTTAGTCACAGAGTTAACACTCAAGGGATACAGTAAAATAGCTTGATAAAGTGCTAGTGCTAGTGCAATATCAATCAATATGATAGAGGTATTACTCCTTGGAGCAGCCATTCTTCACACAGGATCGCTTGGATGACCTCAGGAGACCCACATGGCTGACTGCAACAACTTTGGTCACAAATTGTCACAGAGAAGATAGTAAAGCACTGATCTAATAAAGTGCTGGTATAACAACGAAACGAGCATTTACACATCAAAGGTGACAAGGCCTGGGTCTGAGGGAAAATTCCTCAGAGCCACGTCTCTCAACCAATCATCAGTATTACACAGCGTCTCCTAGTTTGTGGTGTTGTTTTTTTAAAATTCTTTTTAAGTTTTGCAACCAAAAAAGAAAAAGAGTATGAGCTAATATTCAAACATATTTCAAGACATATACACATACTGAACTATACATAGAATAAGCAAATAGGGTGGATAGCGTATGTAGATTGTAAAGGAGGATGTACATTATGTACTGTTAACAATGAGAGGTCAAAGAGTCAAAATGAGATGAGGCCTCCGCCTCGGATAGCTGCATGTACTGGGCGGAAGAGCGTTTATAGACAGGAGGGCCCGACAACTCAGGGTCATTCAGGGTCAACAAGTGGTCCCTCAGAGGCTGACAATATCCTTCGAACGCAAAGCAGCGACCTGCAGAGAGGCATATATCTTGCTAGTTGTATCACAGTAAATGAGACTCTGAACCCACGCCCGCACGAAGGCAGTGTCCCAGAACCCCAATGTAGAGCTACTGTGTACCTGGCCAGGAGAAGGGCTATGCCTGCAAAGCATCTAAGAGGTTTAGAAATTTCCTCCACATATCCCAGTAGCGTCATCAGAGGTTCAGGGGTAACAGTAGTGTCTAACATAGACGTCAATGTAGTAAAAACGTCCCTCCAGTATTCCGCCACTCTGCCGCGTGTTGACATTAAATGAGCAAAATCTGCATTATCCACTTTTAGGAAAATATTTATAATGTCAAAGCTTGTGCCTGTGGTTGAGGAAAAATGTGTGTGTTTGGCAGCAAGCGTACCATATCTTATCGGACATCTGATTCCCCAAGTCTACTTCCCGGACCCTCCGATCCTGAACGGGAAGAAGCTCAAAGCATGTGCGGTACAACTTGTAAATTAAACGAGTGCTGGAGTCTCTGTGATAATTAGTGTGAGTGGTGGGAAGTCCATGGGTGCCAGTAGATAAGAAGGCAGAAGTGCCGACAGTGTGCTTTGCAAACGGCGGAGGACAAAATGATCCATATATGTGGCGGATACAAAGCAACTATCCTCCTTTCACACGAATACATGATCATGCGGGAAGAGGTCACCTATGGTAGAAAGTTGAAGAGAGCAAAGCACATGTTGCACCAGTTTGTCCGCTGTGAGAGGAAGCCAAGGGATTGCGCAGAGTATAACAAGCTGCAAGACAAAAGGCAAGCCAAATGGCACCAAGCCCAACATGTCATGGCCAGGGCTGGACATCCCTGGGAGCCAGATGGGAGAAACGATTGTAAGCGAGTGGGGAACACAGAATCCCTTTCCGGTATGGCATATGGTAACCAGGCATCGGGGTGATACCAATAGTAATCGTAGTGACATTGGGCGGCTAAATAGTATAGCTGAAAATGGGGAACCCCAAAACTCCGTACGTTCATACAGAAGTGTCAGTACCACCCAACGCACGCAGGGTCGCTTCCCCGCCCATGTCAACCGTGTCAAAGAACTCTGAAGTGTAGCGAAGAATGCATTGGTGAGAAGGATCGGTATATTGAAAAAAAGATACAGAAAACGTGGGAGCACCACAATTCTAATTAATGCTATGGGGCCAGCCATGGATAAGGGGAGGCAGATCTAAAGATCTTTCTGTACATTTAATCTTTATATTGTGGGTCCGTAGTTTAATTTCAGTATTTGGCCCTTATCACAATGTATATAGACACCCAGATATTTAACCTGGTCCTCATGCCAGGAAAGAGGGAACTCACAGCTAATGGGGGGTGGTCTCTGTGAGGGGGAACAGCTCAGACTTATGCCAATTAATCCATAGTCCTGAAAAATCCCCAACCCTGGCAATCTCTGCAAGCAGCGGGTTCAGGTTTGGGATGGGGTGACAGAGAAACAAGAGGCTGTCATTTGCGTACATGGAGACCAACAGAGGTCCAGTCTTGAATTGCAGTCCTCTACGTAAGTGTTCTCCTGGAGGTGCCGTATTAGAGGGTCCATGGGGATTATGAAGACGAGGGTGACACAGGGGAACCCCTGCCTTGCTTCCCTAGTGATAGGAAAAGCAGGTGACAGTGTGCCATTACCTCCAATACGGGCAGTAGGAAGGACTACAGCAGCATAATTAGGGAGATAAAGCCCTGGGCATGCCAGGCTTGCAGAGGGTTGCTTCTAAGAAAGACCATTCTAAAGAATCAAAGGCCTTCTCCGCATCAAGAAGGGCAACCACGGCTGGTATTGTAGGGGAGACTCTATGAAGGGAAGCGAACATTGTGCGCAGGTTAAGCGACAAGGATCTGTGAGGCACAAATCCCGATTGAGCTGGTGAGATTGTTTGGTCCAGCAACAGAAACAGTCAGTTAGCCACCATCCTAGCCAGAATGCTATCAAAATTCAAAAGAGACAACAGTCAGTATGAACCACATAGGATGGGGTCCTCATCAGGTTTTAATAACAAAGTGACCACAGCCTCCCTAAGAGTGGGCGGCAGCACTCCCTCGTCCAGGACATCCTAGTACACATCCAGAAGGTGGGGGACCAGTATTTGCTTGTATGCCTTATAAAAGGCACCAGTAAACCAGTCCGTGCCAGGCAGCTTAGAACCGTTTAATAAACCAATGGCCAGCATAAATAGTAGTGTCTGGGCGTCGGAAGCCGTTGAGGCAATGAGCCTCTGGGCCCTTGTAGTTCAGGGATATAAGAAATCGACCTGGGAGGCCGAATAAGGCATGCTTAGGTACGGTGAGACCTCTTGCCCTCACCATACCAATGCGCCCTGGAGTAATCACCCAGGAACTTAGCCTCATGCGCCATCAGTTTCCTGAATCATTCAGCAATTTGGCTCGGGCATTTAAGTGTGCTCCCACTGATCCCAAGGTGGCTCCGCTGTCCAGATCAGTTCGCAGGAAACCTGAGAATTTAGCTATGATGATTCATTTAATGTAGGTCTTGAAAGCTTCCCACAGTGTTGCTTTGGATGTAACCAAAGTCACATTGATGGTAAAGTATTCTATGGCAGCGGAACGGAGGGCAGAACGGAACACCTCATTGTGCAGGGCCATGGGGGGAAAGCACCATGGACACTCCATGTAGTCCACGCAGGGAATGCACAGATCGAGTCGAACTGGAGAGTGATCTGAGGGTCAACGGGAATGGGAGACAGAACTGAGCCAAGGCCATGTCAGTGGAGAGATGAGCCAGAAATCTATATGAAACCAGGTATCATGAGGGACAGAATAGAATGTGTAGATCAACGTGGTAGTGGGAGACAGCTGCCAGGGGTCTCGCAGCAAGTGGGTATGTCATATCACGTAAAACTTTCAAGGATTGTTTTTTTTTTAGCGAGATGTAAGGATGTAGTGTCCAAGCGTGTAACTTGGAGAAGATTAAAGCCTCCCTCAATTATCAGGTGATCCGCGGGTTCTCTGTCTTTGTGCATTTGAAGCGTGTAAAAGAAATTTGGGGTGTCAACATTGGGGGCATATAGATAGCGTAGTGCGATTCTACGGCCCGCTAACTTGCCTCGCACCAGGAGGAATCTGCCATGCACGTCTGTAATAGTGTGCTGATGATGAAAAGGTAATGTTTTATGGATCAAAATGCAGACCCCCTTCAGAGTATGAGCTGTAATTTGAGTAATATCGATGAGGACCCCATTGTCTAGCATATCTAAATCAAGAAGTAGGTGATAAATGAGTCTCCTGCAGGAACACGACCAGCGCACCATGACTATTTAAATATTGTAAGACCCGTTTCCCCTAACGCTGGTTGTTTAAGCCTCTAATCACAATGCCCCCTAGTTAATCACTCATATAAGCCAATGATCTAGTAACAGAGGCACTGTGCAAAAACGTTTAGCAAATACTTGGAAGTTAATTAACCAGCAGCTGTGAGGCCACCGCCCTGGCCCCTAGCCACTTAGAAGACATAGTAAGAACAAATTTCGTCAGCAAGATAGTCAAGGCTGTTTTGTCAGGGTTTAAGGAGGCAATAATTGCTTGCCAGCACGTACGTACTCCCATTCTATTCCACTCCCCCTGCAATCCGGACCTGCGTTCATTCAGTAATACTGGACAGAGGCATACAACGTGTTTGAAGGATTCTTCTCCACCGCCACAGCCCATACATGCTATATCTTCACTTGGGCAACTCCAGCTTGCTAAATGTTTCAGAAATGTCCATTCCCCTAGCCTTAGGCCATCTTGCCTTCAGCTTCATGGAATACGTATAAGAAAGAAATGGTGCTGGCTGGTAACTGCTCATAACTGCCCAAGCATGTCTGTGTTTTGCAAGTAAAGTTCTGTCTGAATGAAATGACCAGGAGGGAAGACGTTTTTTGATGCTCATTTTAAAGTTGGAATAACGGAGGTCGCTGCTCCAAAGGTCACTTGCTCCCAGCAGTTGGTTACATTTTTCAAAGAACCCTTGATGTGCTTTACCAGCGGTGCAACTGCTGATTTCAGACCATATTAGGGCCTCAAGGCTGCCAACCTGGCCTCTGAAGCTTATAACATAGGTTAAGATAGGCGCCGATGCCGACATCCCTTTGGTCTGGTAAGCCAAGTTCAAGCCTAATTTGGGCAGCAGATGTGAGCCTCGGAAGGCACAGCACTTGCTTATAGATTTCTATAACTAGTTTGTTTAGCAAGCTATAATCCACACCTAGCAGGATTTACCTGCCATAAGATAATGAGGGAACGAACTTAACAATGGAAAGTAGCTTGGACCAGTCAATTGCTTTAATGGTTTTGACAGCGTCACCATTCTAGTTGGTGGATGCTAGGGAGCCTCAAATCCCTCACATCCCCCAGCCACTCCCCTGCACTAGCATAAACCATAATGGAGCCGACTTGCTTCTTCTTTCTCACCCGCTTCTGCGCATCAGGAATACCGTCATGTGTGCTCCTCACTCACCACAGACAATGAGAGTGGGGAGCAGTGAGTGGGGTGTCAGTAAGAGGTGAGTAGGAAGGAGGACGGTGCACATAGCATGGCTCCAGGGCGGATCTGGCTCTCCCTTGGAGCTATCACAAAACTCAAGCACGATGGGGTTCAAATGGCTTCTATCCACAGAGTGATGGGGGGCATTTTATAAGTCAGACTGTGATGGCACACATGTTTTTCCCCTTTTGCCACCCAGTCCCCAAAGAGGCCAGAATTCTTGAGGAACTAGATGGCAAAGAAGGCAACACTGGGCCAAGCTGGGCTAGCTTTGCTTCTGGTGGGGGCCTCTAGCCACTAGAAGGGTACATTTTCAGCCTCCAGGCCACAAGAATTCTGTTTAACTTCAAGAGGCCGGCATCACTGGCTCTGGACAGGTCCCAGGATAGGCTCCAGGGCTTTGGCTACCCACCTTTGTTCTACATGGCATGAGCCATCCCAGGCCTAGTGCTGTGTGCAAAAGACATTTGTTTTTTATCTCTGCCCACAGTCCTTTCTTTACAAGTAGCAGGACTAAGCATTGACAAAGGGCCCTTTTGTGTGAGGAAAGCTTTGATCCCTCAGCTGACACCAGCAGAGTAAATAACTTGGTACCGAAAGATGATTCAATGCCAGAAATCTAATTAGAGAAATTAGAGCCAGAAAAATATGATAAATCTTCACATGCTAGGAGTGCACATATGACAAAATTAACATACAATCTGCACTTCTGATCATTGTTTACCGTAAGATTAGTATGTTACCAGGGTCACAGTCTTCACTATGGCGAAACTGTGCTTTGGCATAGATTTCACCCAGAATGCACACTAAAGTGAAAAGATGCACCCTTTTCAGTGAAGCCCTTCAGTTTTACACTATGAATGCCCAATCATAAAATAAGGTCTGCAGAAGTGTGCGCTAAATTCATTAAGGAAATTCTGCAAGAGGCTTCCTGGACAGTAGTCCCCTTCACTCAGAATGCACAAACGTGCACACGTGTTCACAAGCAGCCTACCCAGAGCCTCTGACCCCAGCTGCGCAAAATCGGACCTGGTTTTAAAAGACCAACACTGGTGGTTAGCACTCCCAATGCATTTTAATAGTGCTTAGAGTGAGTGAGGCTCACTCATGGCAGAAGTCCAGAAAACAGGTAAGGTGAAAAACAACAATCTACGGGGTTAAATGGGTCACAACCCATTTTTCTAGTCTTCACTATAATGGAATGTTAGCTGATCTCTTAATTTAACCGGCATATTCTTCTAATTACATAACACACACCAGGGGTGAGGTGTACCCTCATTATCCATCCTCCCAATTAACGACACTTAGACACACAAAATGGGATAAGGAGGAGGGGCAGATACCCCTTACAAGTCATCACAGACCTGCCTAAGTGGGAAACAACGCTGGGTTCTTAAAAACTGCCCTCACCCACTAGTCGTGGCATGCGTCATCATCGGGCTACTGCTTTAACATCCACACGATAGCCAACATCAGGGATGGAGCAAAAGGGGAGGGGTATAGACCAGTGGTTCCCAACATTTTGACTTCTGTGGACCCCCACTTTATCAGTACTGGAACCCGGGGACCCCCACTGAATCATTATTGGAATCCGGGGACCCCCTAATAAGCCACTACTTTAAGCTGGGGACTTAACCTGTTAATATTATTACATTTTCTAAGCAGTCACGGACCCCCTGAGGAGGCTTCGCGGACACCCAGGGATCCCTGTCCCACAGGTTGGGAACCACTGGTATAGACAATACACAACGTAAACCTAGAGACCTATTCCGCAGAACACATATATAAATTAAAACTATGTCGTATGTCCACTTCTAGTTTTATTCATGAGTCCCCTGGACAGGATTAAAACCTACTATTACAGTGGTGCTATTGGTGAATTATCACCCAATCATGCTTGCCATCTGAAAGTATGCCAACATGTTTCGGCCATTTCACTCTGCCCTTACAGGTCTAATGGGCTTCATCAGGACAATGGATCCCTCTATCATCACCCCGTAACTGTACTTGTGGTTTATTTGGCAATTAAGTTTCCTGGACTCAGTGGTCCCTTACCAGTACTCACACATTGAGAAATACTGAGTTTCACATCCACTGTCTCTGAAACTGGAGTCTGGTGGGAGCACCTCCCTGTGTTCACACATTCTTCACCGGTGCCTCTTCAAGATACTCAACCAAAATATAACAAATGAAATCGCAGGTGCAGGACTACACGGTCAGCAAGCAGACCTGACCAGTCATTCATACTTACAGCCATAAAAATAGAGAGAATCCCGAGATATATAGATTTCTCTGCGACCGGAAAAGTTTCATGTGGATGTGGTCATATGAGCTGGGGTAGAGTTTGGCATCCTTATCCAACACCTGGGTTGCTGAATACTTTCTCACTTCTCTCACAGCATCTGAAAGCAAAAAAACAAAACAAAAAAAAAAAAAGGACTGAGGATTGTTTAGCTTAACCACGGAATGCTAACTTATCAGAAAGGATAACAGGCAATGTACTCGTAAGGAGGTTAACGAAAACACATACAGAAAAAAAACGAAATATGATTCCAGGTGGAATTACTTATTTTTGATGTCTTAATGAGGTATTATTTACCTTTAAAAAAAAATAAAATTGCAGCTTGCCCACAAGAGGAACCTTCAAATGATTTTTCTACTTGAGGATATAGGCTTATAGGGGCAGGATAGCGTATATTTCCAGGCAAAATTAAAATGATGCGTCATCTCTCACTGGTGTTTTTAAATTCCCACTCTAAAGAATATGTAATTTAAATAGTTACATAGTTTTCCCAACACTGGGATTTCACCAATGCATTCGCATAGTTAAAGCCGCAATTCACCAACATTACTGCAAATAAATCTCTTAATTAGATGATAAACATTCATAAAGGAGAATTAAGCATGACAGACAAACTTATGTCATCATTACATACAAAAATAACATAAAAATCCCTCACGGTATTGGGTCTCCAAAACAATTAGGAATAAGTGAGGATGCTATGTTAGTTACCCTGCAAGCATCTATTTGTAGCTTGTAGTGCTGTAGATTCACATGCTCTGCATACTTCTGCCATGTACTGTTGGGTTAATACGTAAGCAACTTGTTTACTTTGAAGTCTTTCGAGTCATGGGGTATGGTGATTCCTCCTCTGACTGGTAATGCTCATGAGCATCAGCTCCATTCTTGGATTGTTTCCCATTCAGGGAGTGAGGAGGAGAATGGACCATACAAAGAGAAAAGGTAGATGAACACTGCAACAACCAAAGGTTTCCTGGGAGGAGGGTGGGCACATTTCGTTTGGGAAATGCGAATCTGTAGATACACAAGCACTAAATAGACGGTAAAGCAGTATACTCCTAAGCAGTGGCTAGCCGGAGGATCATGAAGAGGACAGAGTTTGGAACACAACTTGGCCAACCTTTGCTTGTTGGTGTGCCAAGACGCTGACATGGTTGCCTCTGGTGAACATGTATGGAGTAGACCACGTAGCTGCTTTACATATGCCAGCTAAGGGGATACTGTCAAGGAAGGCCCTAGATGCCCCCTTATTGGGAGTGGAGTGCGGTCCTGGCAGGGTCGGAAGCTGCTTTTTGCCCTTAGCGTAGCAAGATTCAATACACTTGACAAGCCATCTGGCTATGCCGCCTTTGGACAGGGCCTGGCTTTTGTGTGGTGTGATAAAAGCAGAAAAGAGTTCCTGAGTTTTATGAAAGGGCTTGGTACTGTCAATGTAGTACATAAGGGCATGTTTGACATCCAGAGTACTGTGAGCCCTCTATGCCACAGAGTCTGACTGTGGGAAGAAAAACGGTTAGCCAATGGTCTGATTAAGATGGAAGGGGGATATCATCTTTAGGAGAAACACTGGGATGGTCCTAAGTAAGACTGTCATTGTGAACCTGGAAGAAGGGCTACTGCAGGGTAAGAGCATGGAGTCTGCTCACATTCCTTAAAGCGATGACAGCAACAAGGAAGGCAACTTTCCAAGACAGGCACTGTAGACAAATAGATTCAAAAAGTAGGGCCCATAAGTTGAGTAAATAATATACTGAGTTTTCAGTCAGTGGCTGAAGGAACTCTGGTATAATCCTCTTGAGAACTTTAATGAAAGCTTTGATGACAGGCCTTTCAACACAGAAGAGTGCTCTCTATTCCATAAGCCGAAACTGCGGCCAAGTTAAGGTGTATGAAAGTGTAAGTCAGGTCTGATGCCTGAAGATGAAGGAGGTAGCATACTATGTCTTGGACTGCTGGTTTGAACGGATCTAGGGGTTTTGGAAGGCAACAGTAGACAAGCATTTTCCACTTGCCCTGTGGTTCAGATGCCTAATGGCGCCTTGGTTCTGTGTGGGAAGGTCTGGCCTTTTGGGCAGTTTCTTGTGAGAAGCCACTGACAAGTCTGAAAGAGTGGTGAATCAGAGCTTCTGGCACACGTGGGACCACCAGGATAAGGGTGAGGGACATTTGCTGAAGCTCCTGAACTACATACAGAAGGAGTGAAAGAGGTAGAAAAGCATAGGCATAAATATTTGACCAGTTCAACCACAGGACATTTGTTATGAACTGTGGGTGTGGAAACTTGGAGGCAAAGCTTTGGCATTTTGCATTTTGGACTGTTGTGGAAAGGTCTATGTTGGGAGACCCCCAACGATGGAAGCAAATGAGTAGGACTTGAGGAAGGAGTTTCCACTCATGGACTTGTTGCTGCATCCTGCCTAGCAGATCTACAAAGTCATTGTCCACTCCCTGGTGATACTCCAATAGGAGATGCATCTTGCGGTGAGGTGCCCCAAAACAGGTTTTTTGCACCAACGCTGACAGGTGCGGAGAGTGTGTGCATCCTGTCATAATGGCTGCCACGCTGTCCGTCTTGATAAGGACCACCTTGTCCTGGATCTGATTGAAGAAGGCCTTGAGTACTGGCCAGATGGCCAGCAGCTTCAAGTAAGTGATGTGGAAGCCCTAGATGGTCACCTCGTGCAGATGTGCCTCCCACCTCATAAGGGAAGCGTTGTACTGATGGTGACTTGCAGAACTGCATCTAGAAAGGGACGGTCCTGCAAAAGGTTGTTGTGGTTCCTCCCTGCAGAGAGCGAGTGGTGCTGGCCCGAATCAACACTATATCGCCCAAATGACCCTCCACCTGTAACCCCTGTGCACCTATTCACTCTTGTGGAGGACACGTGTGTAATCTTTAATGGCTACTATGGCAATACAAGACGCCATCATGCCATGAAGGCACATTACTTTTCTGACCGTTAAGCGACAATCTGGCTGAAAAATAGGAAGTAAAAGGTAGAAAGTTTGGACCTGTGCTTGAAGGGGTAAGCTTTCCCTGTGACTGAGTTGAGAGCTGCGCCTATGAAATGCTGGAACCTGAGGCGTTGAAGATAGGACTTGACTGTATTGATAGTGAAGCCTAGAAGGTGTAGAGATTTATGGTGGTCTGTGTGTGGAAAAACACTGTTGTCTGTTTGTACTCTTGATCAGCTAGTTGTCCAAGTAAGGGAATAAGTGGATGGCGCTTCTTCTGAGATGAGCAGCTACCACAGCAAGGCATTTTGTGAACAGCCTGACAGTCGTAGTGACGGTCAGCACTTTGAACTGATAATGCTGACCACTTACCACAAATCGCAGATAGCAGCGGTGAGCAGTGTGGCTAGATATGTGAAAGTATGTGCCCCTCAGATCAAAAGCGGTCATGCAGTTGCCTTGTTTCAGCACTGGGATGACATCTTGTAGGGTGATCATATGGAAATGTTCTGACTGGATATACTTGTTGAGCAGCCTTAGGTCAAATAGAGGTCTTAGGATTGCATCTTTCTTGGGTATGAGGAGGTATGGGGAGTACACTCTTTGAGGCGCCAAAGGTTCTGTGAACATGTGAACTCCTCTTGAAGGAGGGGCTGATGTTCTGCGGGGAGAGTGTGTCTGCGAGGTGGGGTGAGTTGTGGGGATGTAGTGAGCTTTAGACAGCAACCCTTCTGTATGATGGTGAGGACAGCAACCCTTCTGTATGAGGGAGTCACTGGTTTATAGGGTGGGTGGACCCTTTGGCCGCACCCACTATGCCCCTGCCTCTGGTGGTGTTACCCTGTAATCTCTGCCGGAGCATCTCCGCGTTGACTGCTGCAGCTGCAACAAAGTGGCAGGAGTGTCTAGCGATGTAGTCTTACCTCCCCACCTCCCCTATATTGGGGTTTACTAAAGGAGCCGCAGGGAGAGAGCGTCTAGAAAGCACCCATAGCCTTTGCTGTGCCAGTATCTTTTTTATCTTTTCCAGCATCTCATGCACCTGCAGCGCAAAGTGGTGTTCTTCATAGAACTGCAAGTTTAACAAATGCTGTTGGACTTCTGGCTTAAAGCCAGAGAGCCAAAGCCAAGTGTGGCACCTAATGAGAACACTGAAATAGAGCCTCCTAGCCACAGTATCAGCAGCGAATGGTGGTGTTTGATATGTTTTTTTTTTTTTTTTTTTTTTTAAATCAACCCTTGGTGTGATAACCCTTGATTTGACAAGCTCCTTGAAGGTGTCCAATACAGTTTTAAGCATGCCTTTGAACATGGGCAAAAACTGCAGGACAGTGTCACGACCAGAAAGTCGTATTCTTCCTGGATGATATGAATATCAACCTTATGGTGCCAATTTTAGTGTGGGCCCCGATGGAGCAGTTGTTGCGAGCACAGTCGAGGCTTGTAAGGGGTCTTTGGCGCTAGCAGAGAGAGAACGGTATCAGCTCCGAGGCCTTTTGACAGTGGCGGCCATAGTTTGCAGGCAGTGGTGGACTGGCGACCTGCTGCTGGGTCTCTGAGCTTGGCACCTGACCCCCGCCAGGGCAGTGCCCAGCCTGTGAGACAGTGTGCAACTGGACAGTGGAAGGTTATAGTCACAACCGAAGACCTGTTGTGCCTCTGGATTCTATTGCTCCCCTGTCTCTGATCTGGACTTGGAACTGGCATTGGGGCTGAATGGTAGAGGCTGGAATACGGACTGTCTGGCCTCTGACTCCTTCTTGACATCCCATTCCCCAAAGATGTCAGGGGTGTCATTGCCTTACAGGCGCTGCATTTTACGACGTGAGAGTCTCCGATCATGCGATACCAGAAAGTCTTCTTAGAGCGGAAAGCAAGGCAGGCTGGACAGGCGGCCTTGTGGCCAAGTGAGAGACAATAGTTGAAGACCTGGTGGCGGACGGGCCAAGGATACTTGGAATAACACTGGGGCAGTACTGAAGGGGTGTCTTTTCCATCACTGTTCGATCATCAACAAGAAGAACCAAAGACGAGGCACAAGTCCCCACAAGGGCCAGGGCTCCGAGGAGGGGCATCAAAAGAAACTCATTTGTTAAAGCCACACAGATGCAGAGACCAGAAGAATTCAACAGTGAGAATATTTCCATCCCAGTGGGAGCAGATCAGTTGAGGCTGATGACAAACAGCATGAAGTGCCCACCGGAGCTCGAACGGTAACACACCCATACCCGACCATGGAAAAAAACACAATCTAACAATGGAACCAATGCCCATGTGCATTACCAGTCCGAGGAACCACTATACATTGTGACTCAAACGACTTCTTCAAAAACACACTGCACAATCCAAGGCCAACACTAGGTGGCAAGAGTATGCTGAGCATGCATATCTCCAGTTACACATATCACAAACATTATATTCCTCACTTTGAAATCAGTACTGAAATTACCTCATCTATTTCATCAGTTAGTGAGTAAGCAGAACAGGACAAAAGAACGAGTTACTTACCTTCGGTAACGACTTTTCTGGTGGATACATTAGCTACCTGTGGATTCCTCACCTAATGAATACTCCCATGGCGCCAGCATTCGACGGAAATCTTCTTACTAGTCTCTGCACGTCGACGAGGACGTCACTCTAGCCCACGCGACGCCGTCTGACGTCATACAGGCAATAAGAGGTCCTCGACGACGTGCGGATGTCAGTACCAATCATTTTTTACGTGCATGAGAACAACCAGGCAATGCAATGAAAGAGCAAGGCAACATCCCATTACATTGTAAAAATACACAACATTGCATGAATAACTGTAAATCTTTTATATATATATATATAACTCTCTCTTTTTAAAATATATATATACACATCAAGTATATACACAAAGATATATACATATATACATATATATAAATATAATATATACAACATCTATTGCACCCTCAAAGACCAAGAGGAGCGTACTCAAGGATTACTTGGTAAGACCAGAAAGGCAACGGGGAGGCGGGTGGGACCGTGAGGAATCCACAGGTAGCTAATGTATCCACCAGAAAAGTCGTTACCGAAGGTAAGTAACTCGTTCTTCTGATGGATACAACTACCTGTGGATTCCTCACCTAATGAATAGAGTCCCAAAGCAGTACCACGCCCGGCGGTGGGTGCCTAAATGGTCAAACCAAGAAATCCTGCAGCACTGACCGTGCAAAATGGCCGTCCCTTCTAACCTCAGAATCCAAACAGTAATGTTTTGCAAAAGTGTGAAGGGACGACCAAGTTGCGGCCTTGCAGATGTCGACCACAGGAACACCTCTGACCAAGGCCGAAGTGGCCGACTTAGCTCTGGTGGAATGAGCTCTAATGCCCTCAGGAGGATCCTTCTTTGCCAAAGAGTAACAGATTTTAATGCAAAGAACAACCCACCTGGATAGTGTTCTCTTGTGGACTGCCTTTCCTCTCCTCTTGCCCACGTATCCAATAAACAGCTGATCCTCCAGCCTGAAATCCTTTGTTCTATCAATAAAGAAGCTCAACGCCCTCTTTGGGTCCAGACGGTGCAGTCTTTCTTCCTCTTTGGAAGGATGAGGCGGAGGATAGAACGGGGACAAAGTAATTGCCTGAGCCAAATGGAAAGGTGAAACAACCTTCGGGAGGAAAGCAGCCTTGGTCCTCAACACCACCTTATCCCCATAAAAAGTTGTATAAGGGGGCTTTACTGATAAGGCCTGCAACTCACTCACTCTCCTTGCTGATGTTATAGCTATCAGGAAGACTGTTTTTAAAACCAAATACCTTAAGGGGCAAGAATGCATAGGTTCAAAAGGGGACCCCATAAGGAAAGTCAGGACCAAGGACAAATCCCATTGCGGCATAACGAATGGCTTTGGAGGATATTTATTTAGAAGACCTTTCAAGAATCTGATAACAATAGGGGATTTAAATAAAGATGGTTGGTCTGGAAGACATATGAAGGCTGACAAGGCCGATAAATAACCCTTAATGGTAGCCACTGCACAATCTTTCTGCGCTAGAGACAGAGAGAAGGAACTCAGGTTGCCCCGTTCAATCTCCAGGCATGTAGGTGCAGACTCTGGAGGTTGGGGTGTAGAACCTGCCCCTGCGACTGCGAGAGGAGGTCTGCCCTGAAAGGGAGACGGAGCGGAGGGCACATTGAGAGTTGGAGAAGGTCGGAGTACCATACCCTCCTTGGCCAATCCGGAGCTATTAGGATGACTAGAGCCCGGTCCTGGCGAATCTTCCTCAATACTCGAGGAATCAAGGGTATGGGAGGAAACGCGTAAAGCAACTGGCCGCACCAGGTTATTTGAAACGCATCCCCCAACGCTCCCTGCATCGGATACTGGAGGCTGCAGAATAACGGACAATGCGCGTTCTCTCGAGTGGCAAACAGATCTACCCGAGGAAACCCCCACCTCTGGAAGATTAAACGGACTTGATCTGGATGGAGACGCCACTCGTGGTCTGCCGAGAATTGGCGACTGAGACTGTCCGCACGCACGTTCAAGACTCCGGCCAGATGGTTTGCTATCAAGCAAATCTGATGGTCCTTTGCCCAGGACCATAGTCGAAGAGCTTCTCTGCAGAGAAGGTACGACCCCACTCCTCCCTGCTTGTTTATGTACCACATCGTGGTAGTATTGTCCGTTAGGACCTGTACCGACTGACCACGAAGGGAAGGGAGGAAGGCCTTGAGAGCCAGACGTACAGCCCGTAACTCTAACAGGTTGATGTGAAACATCTGTTCCTCTGGAGACCAAAGACCTTTGATCTCCAGATCCCCCAGATGAGCTCCCCACCCTAGAGTGGAAGCATCCGTTATGACTGTGGCCACTGGTGGCGACTGCTGGAACGGCTTTCCTTGTGAAAGATTGTTGCTTGCAATCCACCACTTCAAATCCACAGCAGCATCTCTGGAGATCTTGACAGTACCCTCTAGATCCCCTTTGTGTTGAGACCACTGCCTTCGGAGGCACCACTGAAGAGCCCTCATGTGCCAGCGAGCATGCGTGACCAACAGAATGCAGGAGGCAAACAGACCGAGCAGACGAAGGACCTTGAGGACTGGAACTACCGCTCCATTTCGAAACATTGGAACCAAATCCTGAATATCTTGAATCCGCTGAGGCGGAGGAAAGGCCCGACCCAATGTTGTATCCAATATTGCCCCTATGAACAGGAGGCGCTGAGAGGGCTCTAGGTGAGATTTGGGCTCGTTCACCGAAAAACCCAGGTCGAACAACAACTGGGTTGTTGACTGCAGATGATGCGACACAAGCTCCGGGGACTTGGCTTTGATCAACCAGTCGTCCAAGTAAGGGAATACTGCTATCCCCTTCCTTCTGAGTTCTGCCGCAACCACCGACATCACCTTCGTGAAGACTCGAGGTGCTGAAGTAAGACCAAACGGAAGGACCGCAAACTGATAGTGCTGCGATCCCACCACAAACCGGAGATACTTCCTGTGTGACTTGAGTATCGGGATATGAAAGTAAGCATCCTGCAAGTCGACAGACACCATCCAGTCTTCCTTGTTCAACGCCAAAAGCACCTGTGCTAGGGTCAGCATCTTGAACTTTTCCTGCTTGAGGAACCAATTCAAGATCCTCAGGTCCAGGATTGGTCTCAAACGACCATCCTTCTTGGGAATCAGGAAATACCTTGAGTAACATCCTCGACCCCTTTCCTGCTCTGGGACCAACTCCACCGCGCCCTTTGAAAGGAGGGCTTGTACCTCCTGTTCTAGCAACAGGAGGTGTTCTTCTGAACAATAATAAGGACGGGGCGGGATGAGGGGCGGGAACTCCCGAAAGGGAAGGGTGTAGCCTTTTCCCACAATACTTAGAACCCAAGTGTCCGTTGTAACAGTCTTCCATTTGGTGAGAAAATGCTGTAATCTTCCCCCTACAGGAGAGGAGTGAGTGGGAAATGGTGGAAGCCTAAGGCTGCTTCCCCTGCTGCACCCCGCCAGAGGATGAGGAAGAGGCAGAGTGCTGCTGAGAGGCTCCTCTGGTGCGGACCCTACCTCTCCCCCTAAAAGATCTATAGGGATGGGAAGAGGCAGGTTGCTGATATCTTCCCCGAAAGGAAGAGGAGGAAGAGCCATGCCCAAATCCACAAAACCTCCTGAAAAATCTGGAAGAGGCCGTGGAAGAAGGAGCTTGGAGCCCTAACGACTTAGCCGTGGCCCTGCTCTCCTTAAAACGTTCCAAGGCCGAATCAGCCTTGGCTCCAAACAGTTTGTCCCCATCAAACGGGAGATCCAACAATGTGGACTGTACATCCGCAGAAAAGCCCGAGTTACGGAGCCAGGCCTGTCTCCTAGCCACCACAGTTGTGCCCATTGCTCTGGCTACCGAGTCGGTCGTATCCAGTCCCGTCTGGATAATCTGGGTCGCAGCAGCCTGGGCATTTGAAACAACATCCAAAAGACCCTGGGGAAGCTCTGTAAATGATGAGGAAATGTCATCCATCAGAGCATGAATATACCTCCCCAGGATACAGGTTGCGTTGGTGGCCTTCAACGCTAGACTGCAGGACGAAAAAATCTTCTTGGACTGCGCCTCTAGTTTCTTTGAATCTCTGTCCCCAGGCACCGTCTGGAAAGAACCAGGCGCTGACTTGGATGAACAGGAGGCCTGCACCACCAAGCTCTCCGGCGTAGGGTGCCTAGACAGAAAACCAGGGTCAGTCGGAGCCGCCCGATACCTCCTGGCCACGGCTCTGTGAACTGCTGGGGAAGATGCCGGCCTCTTCCACACCTCTAACACCGGATCCAGCAGAGCGTCATTAAATGGCAAAAGAGGCTCTGCCGCAGCTGAGGCCGGATGTAGCACCTCTGTTAGAAGGTTTTGTTTAGCCTCCACCACCGGCAAAGGCAGGTCCAAAAAACTAGCTGCCTTCCGTACCACTGCATGAAAGGAAGCAGCCTCCTCAGTGTATTCTCCCGGGGACGAAAGATCCCACTCAGGGGAAGTGTCCAGCCCACTGGCCGACTCCAGACCACGCAGCCCATCACCCGAGTCCTCTAGCTCTCCTTCCTCCAGGGCTCGTTGGTACTCCTGCTCCTCTAATACACGGAGAGCACGTCTCCTCGAATGAAGCCGTTGTTCAATACGCGGAGTCGACAATGCCTCCGCCGAAGATCGGCGCCGATCTTCAGAAGCCACCGACGCCGCGTCCGGCGCCACAGGTAACTTCGGCGCCGACGAAAGAGCAGTCGAAGCAGTTGGACCCACCGGAGTCACAGGCCGAAATCCCGACGTCGACGGGATGGAAATCCCCGGGGCCAATCCCTCTGAAGCCACCGGAGCGGCCACTGGCGCCGAGCCCACGTTCCCAAAAGGGAGAAAGGGCATAAAGGGTGCCGGCCGAAGAGGCGCAGGATCACCCAATGAAAAGGCCAAAGGCCCAGCCGGAGCACCCCCTGGAGCCATCTGTTGGAAGATGGCATACATCGCATTCAAGAATGGGAACTATCGGCTCCAGGGGTGGGAAAAGCCGGATACTGGGGTGCCTGTCTCGGAGGCGACCCCGACCTCGACGTCTGCAACGCCGGAGAAAACACCTGAGGCTCCAATACCTCAATCACCGACGCCTGTCCAGGTGAAGTTGGAGACGCCGGAGAGGGCAACGGCGTCGAAGGATGCGGCGTAACCGTGGGACTGATCTCCCATGTCCTTCGGCGCCGATCCGAAGACCTGGAACGAGTCTCCTTCGAATGACGCCGAGATTCTCTACGGCGCCGGGAGTCTCGATGACGCCGATGTCTTGGAGAAGAAGACTTCTTGTGATGCTTCTCCTTCGATTTCGCCATAAACAGCTTCGCCTCACATTCCTTGAGGGCCTTTGGATTCATGTGCTGGCATGAATCACAAGTCGAGACGTCGTGGTCGGAGCTCAAACACCAAAGACAATCGGAATGAGGATCCGTCACCGACATCTTGCCTCCACACTCACAACAAGGCTTGAATCCAGACTTTCTCTGCGACATTATTACCACAGCGAAAGACTACGCAGCAAAAATACACTGTAACCACAAAAGTAACAGTTGCTCCCTCGAAGATAACCGTTTCGAATGCACGGAAAAAAGGGAACTGACGTCCGCACGTCGTCGAGGACCTCTTATTGCCTGTATGACGTCAGACGGCGTCGCGTGGGCTAGAGTGACGTCCTCGTCGACGTGCAGAGACTAGTAAGAAGATTTCCGTCGAATGCTGGCGCCATGGGAGTATTCATTAGGTGAGGAATCCACAGGTAGTTGTATCCATCAGAAAAGGGGTAGTTGGCTGAGGATGAAAGGGTTACCTCCCAATGTCCAAATGTTCCAATAACAAAACAATATTTGAAATATGAGGCCTAGACATAGGGTACCCACAAAATATCCGTACGGTGAGCAGGTGGACATTTAAAAAAAGGAGCATGGAATCATTATATAGGGGCCTAGACTTTTGATGGAATTTCTTCATTACTCCACCTGACTTTATGAGTGTGGGCTGCAAACCTCTGAAGCTTCTCTTCAGCAGCTGTCTCTATACTAATCCAAAAGTTTTTGTCTGGATTTAGGACCTAATCTCTGCTGAAAGAGGATCACCAGAAGCCGCCATTTTACTTGTCATTAAATATAAATACCAATCCTGTCATACAAGGATTAACGAACCACCTGAAATAAAACAATTACCTCTAACCATTCCTCTTCCTGTATCCAACCCCAATAAACCATGCCAAACTCAGAGAATAAATGAGATAATATTTATTTTTTGGTCTCCAACGGGAAAAGCGGAGCCATTTCCTTTAAAAATTGCATCTAAAAAATATCTTCCTGGCTTCCAGAAGAATGCTGATATTATCTTGCAACAGCTCTAAATCAACAAAGGCTTACTCCCTAGGAACCAAGACAGTAACACAGACTCAGTGATTGAGGGGAGAGGGTGTAGAACTAGACCTCCCTGGTGAAGGGTACACAATGAATCAAAAAGATCAGGTCAGAATACGACTAAGAGGTCAAAAAAAACAGATTCGGAGGGTGCTACCAGAAGCTTTTATAATCATGTAGCCTGCACACGTTAATTTGTAAATCACACTGCGAGGAGAGGTAAAAAGGTGCAGGTATAAAAAATAACCACTGTTCAACCTCCCCCCTCCTCCCCACCCATTATTAGCACATACTATAGGGAAACCAGGCCATTGCCCGTTGACAAGGAGAACAAAAGGTATTTGCCATTTAATTTGGCAGGGAATAAGTCAACAAATAGAAAACCAAAAATTAAACAGGATCACCATCACATTCTTATTCAGGTAGAACCCACGTAGAGGATGACACAGCGTACCTGAAAGTACTGTACCTTTGCCATATAATTAGCAAACATGGAAAGAGGCTTAGGTGTGGTACAATTGTATTGTTAACTCTTAGAGCTGGGGAGATGTAGTACCTCCATATGAATGGATGTTAAAAAAAAAAAAAAAAAAAGAAAAACAGTAGTACTGTTAACGTTCTGTAGACAAAAACTTATTTGTGCCACACGGATTGTAAAATAGCCTTTCGGGTGAAGAAGCCCGTTTTCAGTAACCATATGTTTACACGTTAGAGTCTGTGAACCAAAATGTGTGAAAATCAAGAGATGCGTGGAAGGCACTCCATTAGTACTTGGAGGAGTCCAAGGTTATGGAAACCTCCAGGAAAGCATGGGTGAAATGGCCTGCCACCACTCCTGTTATATGAAAGAGCGACTGCTCCAAGGAGCTGAAGATTAATAAGACCCATGCACTGACATTTCAGTTCTGACAACAAAGCATTACAGTAGTCACAGTCTGTCTCTCTCTCGCTCTATGTCCCAACGTGTACCACCAACCATAGACTAGGATGGCTATTGTCCCCATAAAAAGGCTATTGGAAGGCTGATGGTTGGTGGCAGTTGAGATCCAAAAGATGGAAAGTACTTTTTTTTTTTTTTCCCCAACTGTGCTCTTGGGAGATACTTCTAATCAACCCATCCCCCAAGAGTACTCTCAGAAGAATCTTCTGCTCCAGATCAAAATGCACCTTTTCTCTTGAACACAACGACTGTAATAATGCATCTTTTTGCCTTATCGTTTAGCTCGCCAATATATAATATTGGTCTAATACTATTCAAAGAAATGTGCTTAGGTACACAGAAGGTATACTCTGCAATATAGTGCTAAAAACTCATGTATCAGAAAAACTGTTCTAAACAAAACGTAATGACATCTAAGGCCTTATTACCTGGCGTACCTGTATTTATCGCTTACTACTGCAGTCAAACTTTATTAGTACATGTTAATAACTTCATGTTCCAAATCAATCTGTGCTGCTGAGACATGTTTTTATTTCCCTATGTTGTTGTCCCCTTTGTATTTCGTTAATGAAAGCGCTTTGACTCCTGGGTGGCTTAGTTCCCCCTATGTAAAAGGGCAAAAATAAATAAGGCAATAGGTACTAGAATGGAAATAGTTGTTCAATATGGTGCTTTTATCCGTCACAAAAGCACTTATCATCTGGCCAGCAAGGGCAGCATCATAACAAAAGGGAGCTTGGGAAGGAGTTCTCTTAATCAATGATAAAAGAGGTGCTAGATACCTGCAATTAACTTAAAACACTTCATAAAGAACAAGTTACCAACCTTCGGAAACTCCTTAAGTGGTAGTGACTATCTAGCGCCAGATTCCTTACCTTAGAATTATCCAGAGGCATAAAACTGGACCCGGAATTTTTCTTGAGCAGTATCTCTGCACATCAGTAGATGGTGTCATTCAGCTTCGTGGAACGTCATTGACATTGTCCATGCACAAAGTGACATGCAAGGTGCCTATATAGGCGCAACCCCATCGCACTGACCTTTCACCACTGGTACTGAAATGGGAAAAACTGTGTCCCTAGAAATCTGCTTTCTGAGTTGGGAAGATGGGTGGGTCAGTAAGGAATCTGTGGCTAAAAGAGTATCTACAAGATAAGACATTACCGAAGAACGAGTTACTTACCTTCGGTAACGACTTTTCTGGTGGATACATTAGCTACCTGTGGATTCCTCACCTCATGAATACTCCCATGGCGCCAGCATTCTACGGAAATCTTCTTACTAGTCTCTGCACGTCGACGAGGACGTCACTGTCTCGCACGCGACGCCGTCTGACGTCATACAGGCAATAAGAGGTCCTCGACGACGTGCGGACGTCAGTACCAATCATTTTTTACGTGCATGAGAACAACCAGGCAATGCAATGAAAGAACAAAGCAACATCCATTATATTGTAAAAATACACCACATTGTATGAATAACTGTAAATCTTCTTTATGTACATATATATATATATAAAATCTCTCTTTTAAAATATATACACACACCAAGTATATACACAAAGATATATACATATATACATATATATATATATAAATATTATATATATACATCTATTGCACCCTCAAAGATCAAGAGGAGCGCACTCAAGGATTACTTGGCAAGACCATAAAGGCAACGGGGAGGCGGGTGGGACCGTGAGGAATCCACAGGTAGCTAATGTATCCACCAGAAAAGTCGTTACCGAAGGTAAGTAACTCGTTCTTCTGATGGATACAACTACCTGTGGATTCCTCACCTCATGAATAGAGTCCCAAAGCAGTACCACGCCCGGCGGTGGGTGCCTAAATGGTCAAACCAAGAAATCCTGCAGCACTGACCGTGCAAAATGGCCGTCCCTTCTAACCTCAGAATCTAAACAGTAATGTTTTGCAAAAGTGTGAAGGGACGACCAAGTTGCGGCCTTGCAGATGTCGACCACAGGAACACCTCTGGCTAAGGCCGAAGTGGCCGACTTAGCTCTGGTGGAATGAGCTCTAATGCCCTCAGGAGGATCCTTCTTTGCCAAAGAGTAACATATTTTAATGCAAAGAACAACCCACCTGGATAGTGTTCTCTTGTGGACTGCCTTTCCTCTCCTCTTGCCCACGTATCCAATAAACAGCTGATCCTCCAGCCTGAAATCCTTTGTTCTATCGATAAAGAAGCTCAACGCTCTCTTTGGATCCAGACGGTGCAGTCTTTCTTCCTCTTTGGAAGGATGAGGCGGAGGATAGAACGTGGACAAAGTAATTGCCTGAGCCAAATGGAAGGGTGAAACAACCTTCGGGAGGAAAGCAGCCTTGGTCCTCAACACCACCTTATCCCCATAAAAAGTTGTATAAGGGGGTTTTACTGATAAGGCCTGCAACTCACTCACTCTCCTTGCTGATGTTATAGCTATCAGGAAGACTGTTTTTAAAAACAAATACCTCAAGGGGCAAGAATGCATAGGTTCAAAAGGGGACCCCATAAGGAAAGTCAGGACTAAGGACAAATCCCATTGCGGCATAACGAATGGCTTTGGAGGATATTGATTTAGAAGGCCTTTCAAGAATCTGATAACAATAGGGGATTTAAATAAAGATGGTTGGTCTGGAAGACATATGAAGGCTGACAAGGCCGATAAATAACCTTTAATGGTAGCCACTGCACAACCTTTCTGCGCCAGAGATAGAGCAAAAGACAAAACGTCCGATAGATGAGCTTGTAAAGGATCAATCTGCCTCTCTCCACACCACGCAACAAATTTAGACCACCTATTAGCGTAGATAGATTTAGTGGAGTGTCGCCTGGCCGCTAATATAACATCCACTACCTCAGGCGGGAGAGAGAAGGAACTCAGGTTGCCCCGTTCAATCTCCAGGCATGTAGGTGCAGACTCTGGAGGTTGGGGTGTAGAACCTGCCCCTGCGACTGCGAGAGGAGGTCTGCCCTGAAAGGGAGACGGAGCGGCGGGCACGTTGAGAGTTGGAGAAGGTCGGAGTACCACACCCTCCTTGGCCAATCCGGAGCTATTACGATTACTAGAGCCCGGTCTTGGCGAATCTTCCTCAATACTCGAGGAATCAAGGGTATGGGAGGAAACGCGTAAAGCAACTGGCCGCACCAGGTCATTTGAAACGCGTCCCCCAATGCTTCCTGCATCGGATACTGAAGGCTGCAGAACAACGGACAATGCGCGTTCTCTCGAGTGGCGAACAGATCTACCCGAGGAAACCCCCACTTCTGGAAGATTAAACGGACTTGATCTGGATGGAGACGCCACTCGTGGTCTGCCGAGAAGTGGCGACTGAGACTGTCCGCACGCACGTTCAAGACTCCGGCCAGATGGTTTGCTATCAAGCAAATCCGATGGTCCTTTGCCCAGGACCATAGTCGAAGAGCTTCTCTGCAGAGAAGGTACGACCCCACTCCTCCCTGCTTGTTTATGTACCACATCGTGGTAGTATTGTCCGTTAGGACCTGTACCGACTGACCACGAAGGGAAGGGAGGAAGGCCTTGAGAGCCAGACGTACAGCCCGTAACTCTAACAGATTGATGTGAAAAATCTGCTCCTCTGGAGACCAAAGACCTTTGATCTCCAGATCCCCCAGATGAGCTCCCCACCCTAGAGTGGAAGCATCCGTTATGACTGTGGCCACTGGTGGCGACTGCTGGAACGGTTTTCCTTGTGAAAGATTGTTGCTTGCAATCCACCACTTCAAATCCACAGCAGCATCTCTGGAGATCTTGACAGTACCCTCTAGATCCCCTCTGTGTTGAGACCACTGCCTTCGGAGGCACCACTGAAGAGCCCTCATGTGCCAGCGAGCATGCGTGACCAACAGAATGCAGGAGGCAAAAAGACCGAGCAGACGAAGGACCTTGAGGACTGGAACTACCGCTCCATTTCGAAACATTGGAACCAAATCCTGAATATCTTGAATCCGCTGAGGCGGAGGAAAGGCCCGACCCAATGTCGTATCCAGTACTGCCCCTATGAACAGGAGGCGCTGAGAGGGCTCCAGGTGAGATTTGGGCTCGTTCACCGAAAAGCCCAGGTCGAACAACAACTGGGTTGTTGACTGCAGATGACGCAACACAAGCTCCGGGGACTTGGCTTTGATCAACCAATCGTCCAAGTAAGGGAATACTGCTATCCCCTTCCTTCTGAGCTCTGCCGCAACCACCGACATCACCTTCGTGAAGACTCGAGGTGCTGAAGTAAGACCAAACGGAAGGACCGCAAACTGGTAGTGTTGCGATCCCACCACAAACCGGAGATACTTCCTGTGTGACTTGAGTATCGGGATATGAAAGTAAGCATCCTGCAAGTCGACAGACACCATCCAGTCTTCCATGTTCAACGCCAAAAGCACCTGTGCTAGGGTCAGCATCTTGAACTTTTCCTGCTTGAGGAACCAATTCAAGATCCTCAGGTCCAGAATTGGTCTCAAACGACCATCCTTCTTGGGAATCAGGAAATACCTTGAGTAAACTCCTTGACCCCTTTCCTGCTCCGGGACCAACTCCACCGCGCCCTTTAAAAGGAGGACTTCTACCTCCTGTTCTAGCAACAGGAGGTGTTCTTGTGAACAATACGAAGGGCGGGGCGGGATGAGGGGCGGAAACTCCCGAAAGGGAAGGGTGTAGCCTTTTCCCACAACACTGAGAACCCAAGTGTCCGACGTAACAGTCTCCCATTTGGTGAGAAAATGCTGTAATCTTCCCCCTACAGGAGAGGAGTGAGTGGGAAATGGTGGAAGCCTAAGGCTGCTTCCCCTGCTGCACCCCGCCAGAGGATGAGGAAGAGGCAGAGTGCTGCTGAGAGGCTCCCCTGGTGCGGACCCTACCCCTCCCCCTAAAAGATCTATAGGGATGGGAAGAGGCAGGTTGCTGATATCTTCCCCGAAAGGAAGAGGAGGAAGAGCCACGCCCAAATCCACGAAACCTCCTGAAGAATCTGGAAGAGGCCGTGGAAGAAGGAGCTTGGAGTCCCAACGACTTAGCCGTGGCCCTGCTCTCCTTAAAACGTTCCAAGGCCGAATCAGCCTTAGCCCCAAACAGTTTGTCCCCATCAAACGGGAGATCCAACAATGTGGACTGTACATCTGCCGAAAAGCCCGAGTTACGTAGCCAGGCCTGTCTCCTTTCCACCACAGTTGTGCCCATTGCTCTGGCTACCGAGTCGGTGGTATCCAGTCCCGTCTGGATAATTTGGGTCGCAGCAGCCTGGGCATCAGAGACAAGATCCAAAAGACCCTGGGGAAGCTCTGTAAACGAAGAGGAGATGTCATCCATCAGAGCATGAATATACCTCCCCAGGATACAGGTCGCATTAGTGGCTTTTAACGCCAGACTGCAGGACGAAAAAATCTTCTTCGACTGCGCCTCTAGCTTTTTTGAGTCTCTGTCCACAGGCACCGTCGGGAAAGAACCAGGCGCTGATTTGGACGAACAGGAGGCCTGCACAACCAAGCTCTCCGGCGTAGGGTGCCTAGATAGGAAACCAGGATCAGTTGGAGCCGTCCGATACCTCCTGGCCACGGCTCTGTGAACTGCTGGGGAAGATGCCGGCTTCTTCCACACCTCTAAAACCGGATCCAGCAGAGCGTCATTAAAAGGTAATAGAGGCTCCGCCGCGGCTGAGGCCGGATGCAACACCTCTGTCAAAAGGTTTTGTTTCGCCTCCACCACCGGCAAAGGCAGGTCCAAAAAACTAGCTGCCTTCCGTACCACTGCATGAAAGGAAGCAGCTTCCTCGGTATATTCCCCCGGGGACGAAAGGTCCCACTCAGGGGAAGTGTCCAGCCCACTGGCCGACTCCAGTCCACGCAGCCCATCACCCGAGTCCTCTAGCTCTCCTTCCTCTAGGGCTCGTTGGTACTCCTGCTCCTCTAGTACCCGGAGAGCACGCCTCCTTGAATGCAGTCGTTGCTCAATCCGCGGAGTCGACAACACCTCCGCCGAAGTCGGAGATCGGCGCCGATCTTCCGAAGCCACCGACGCCGCATCCGGCGCCACAGGTAACTTCGGCGCCGACTGAAGAGCAGATGAAACGGATGAACCCACCGGAGTCGCAGGCCGAAATCTCGACGTCGACGGGATGGAAATCCCTGGGGCCAATCCCTCCGAAGCCATCGGAGCGGCCACCGGCGCCGACACTGGCGCCGAGCCCACGTTCCCAAACGGGAGAAAGGGCATAAAGGGTGCCGGCCGAAGAGGCGCAGGATCACCCAAAGAAAAGGCCAAAGGCCCAGCCGGAGCACCCCCTGGAGCCATCTGTTGGAAGATGGCATACATCGCATTCAAGAATGCGGAACTATCGGCTCCAGGGGTGGGAAAAGCCGGATACTGGGGTGCCTGACTCGGAGGCGACCCCGACGCCGGCCTCGGCGTCTGCGCCGGAGAAAACACCTGAGGCTCCAATACCTCAATCACCGACGCCTGTCCAGGCGAAGTTGGAGACGTCGGAGAGAGCAACGGCGTCGAAGGATGCGGCGTCACCGTGGGGCTGACCTCCCATGTCCTCCGGCGCCGATCCGGAGACCTGGAACGAGCCTCCCTTGAATGACGCCGAGATTCTCTACGGCGCCGGGAGTCTCGATGACGCCGATGTCTTGGAGAAGACTTTTTCTTGTGATGCTTCTCCTTTGACTTGGCCATAAACAGCTTCGCCTCGCGTTCTTTAATGGCCTTCGGATTCATGTGCTGACACGAATCACAAGTCGAGACGTCGTGGTCGGAGCTCAAACACCAAAGGCAATTGGAATGAGGATCCGTCACCGACATCTTGCCTCCACACTCACGACAAGGCTTAAATCCAGACTTTCTCTGCGACATTATTTCCACAGAGAAAGAGTACGCAGCAAGATATACACTGTAACCGCAAGAGTAACAGTTGCTCCCTCGAAGATAACCGTTTCGAATGCACGGAAAAAAGGGAACTGACGTCCGCACGTCGTCGAGGACCTCTTATTGCCTGTATGACGTCAGACGGCGTCGCGTGCGAGACAGTGACGTCCTCGTCGACGTGCAGAGACTAGTAAGAAGATTTCCGTAGAATGCTGGCGCCATGGGAGTATTCATGAGGTGAGGAATCCACAGGTAGTTGTATCCATCAGAAAGTAACATGTTCAGCTGATAGAGACTTATAGCCACAGACTCCTTAACTTAGAATAGATACCAACAAGCAATACCTCCCCGGAAGTGGGTCTGAAAAGCAATTTCACACTAAAAAGTCCTGCAGATCTGAACGAGCAAAGTGCTCATTCCTACAGACCTGACTGCCCAGGCAGTAGTGCTTGGTATATGTGTGCAGAAACACCCAAGGTTGCTGCCTGGCAGATGTCCAGGACAGGAAGTCTGTGGTCGGAGTCTTGGCTTTGGTGGAATGAGAGCGTAAGACCTCTAGGGGTTGCTTCTTAGGCAGTGCATACCAGATTTTAATGCAGTGCCTGATCCATTGGGAGATGGCCCGTTTATGCAAGGCCTTTTGCTTCTTCACTCCAAGAGACATACTCCACAAAGAGTTGTTCATTCACCTGAAACTCTTTTGTGAGGTCAGTGTAGAACAACAAAGCTCTTTTTGGGTCCTGATGGTGATGTCGCTCATCTTCCTTGGAGAGATGTGGCAGTGCCTAAAAAATAGGCAGGGTGGTGAACTAGCCTACATGAAAGAGTGACAACTTTAGGCAGGAAGGAACCCCTAATGCGAAGAAACAGATTGCCTGGGTAGATGTTCAGGTACGGAGGCTTGGATGACCGTACAAACCTGAGCTGAAAGAGGTCATAGGGCCTCCCTATGGTGTTCATTTGGGGGACGGGGTGTGCAACAACTCCAAGTACCAGTATACCATTTGCCATCACCACTGTGACAAGAGGGGTCTGCCTATCGCCACTGACAAGCTGTAAATGCAGGCGTCATTGCTGCTGTCTCCAGGATTCCCTGTTGACCCAGAGGTCGCAGCAGCCAAAGGATAACTATAGACCAAGGCTTGCTGTGCTGTATCTACAGTGACATGACCCAAGACAGGCCTTGAGAAATCTCTCCCACTTGCTATAGCGAGTCAGATTTTATCAGGGCAAACTATTTTTGGACCTACTGGCCTAGGCTCGTGGGAGAGCTCCTGACAAAGAACGTGTTGTGAAAGTGAATGAGCAAATAAGACACATTTAAATATTGTTTTTATCTTGACACATTTGCTGTATTTAATGGCAGATGTCGAATGTCGGCTTATGTCTTATTACAAATTGCTGCTTATTTTATCCTGGAGATTGGTGTTTACAACATCCTCTAACTTTACAGTCAAAGAAAGAAAAGTAAAGTGGACTATAGCAGTCAGAGAATGTAAAGTAAAGTCGACTGTCTGACAAAAGTGCAGGGGTACAGGCAGCGTGCAATAAAAACTGTAGGATGCAATTTGTTCCCAAACACACATTTAAATAGCTTGTAAATGAACTGTACAAATATTTCAAAATAAATTTCAGTACTTTTTAAATGATTAAGTGTTAATGGAAACAAAGATTTTAATAGGCTCAAAACAAATAAAACAGTTTACTAGAAAATGATAATTGTTTGATGAAACACGATTTCCAAATATTCTTTGCATGCTATATATTTTTATCAGTAACCCTGCAGGTCAGTGGGCAGTTTTGTGGCCATTTCAATGGCAATGTGCTGTAAGTAAAGGACAGTGTGCTACCACATCATGCTTTAGTGATTTATATATATATATATATATATATATATATATATATATATAGTATTAATATATATTAAAGGTGAGACTTTTAAATATGAAGTGAGAAACATTCCTACCCCCGCCCTGATGAAAATGCTATTAGTGAACTTAGGAGGCAAGCCATGGGTCATGTGTGCCTTAAGTAGGCTAGATTTTTATTATACATGGAGGAAATGTTTAGTCTATTAAATTAAACAAAATAGTTTTTGCAAAGCAGACATGTTGAACTCATATATTTGAAGGTACTCTCATATGTGAAGAAAAAGGTGTCTTGATGAAATAAAATATCTACCTAGGATCACACAATTTGAGATCTGTTTATGGGTCAAGTGCATTACAGTTAGGTCGAACAGATTATCCAAATCACACAACCCGCAGATCTAGTAACATTTTTATGATTTTGAGAGGCATGCAAGAGGAAGGGCTGCTGCAGCGTCCCTTCTACTCTGACAGAATGCGCACCATCCCAATCATTACATTGATAAGCCACTCTTCATACAGACAGGTAAAACACAAGACCAAGTCTGAGAGACTGAAAGAATATAGCCTTAACTAGAACTGCATGTTTAAAGGAGGCATAGGTGATGCTATAAACCCTACAGCAAGATAATAACCAAACTGATCTATTGGTCCCCTCAATGAGCAATCACCCGAAAAAAAACACCTGACCCAACTCTCACCCTAGGTTTCTCTGCAAGTCCCTGTAGATGGATGAGAGCTACAACCACAGTGCTATACTGCTGTAGCAGGGAACAAACCACCATACCAAAGTTTGGCCTTGGGTTGGTGCAGGAGTAACACACATTGTTTTAACCTGTACTGTTGGAGAACCCTGCAACTGAGCCCCATTTTTGTGTATACTATCTTGTTGTGTTAAGCTATTAAAGGATGTATCTCTATATATGACAATCACTAGCTGCACTGAGACTGGGCTGGGAGGTTTTGCCCTCCCACACTACCTCTCTGAGAAGCCTGTAAATGCTCGCCCTCGTACTCTAAAAATCAAGTGCGAAAAGGATGTTCTTGGCCCAGGTTGGCGCATAATAGGATGAAACCACAGGGCACCAGAGGCAAAGAACCTCAACCACCACAGTTGTGAACCAGTAGCCCCTGTTTGCCCTGTGACCCTCCCGAAAAGGGTCTGTCCGTCATCCTGACATCTCTCCTTCTCAGTCCTTTGTTGCTCTTTTCACATTTACTATCTTTTTCTTTGCTTGTCTTTTTACTGTCCTCTTGAATTTCGGCCTCCTCATGTTAACAGCTGTTGGCATTGTGACAAGATAAAGGCATGTAGATTCACCTAATTTTAGGGAGGTCCATTTGAATGACTCAGACAAAGTGAGATGCCATGCATGCATGGTATACTCTAACATACTTGGCAATGACTTATGGAATGACCCCGGAATACCACACGCTCCCGACGCAAGACTCGTAAAGCAAACAAAACACAGTTATTATTTAAAAGTTGTTTGTGTCAATTAACCCAAGCCAAAATGCCCTAAGTCCAAGAAGAATAGACTGGGTGGTTAATTAGCATGCACCATGTGTAATTATGTCACTTCTTCACAATGCATGATATCATAATCATATACCGTCTTTACACTATAGGTAAGGGCATATTTTCCAAGTAAAAAGTGATGTAGTAAGTATATGCACGTCACACAAATATACAGTAATGTGCATACTCTCTTATGTAAACCAGTTCATTATGTCGATCAACGTATTTGTCTGTTCCTGAAATACAGTGAGTGATTGAAATGCTTCACCAGTTTTCCTTAAAAAAATAATAAACAATACTTGCCTTTACAAATATACATTGCCTGGCATGCAATAAAACAAACATTAAAGAATGCAAACATTGCTTCGGGTAGCTATGCACGCTTATGCTACCATCTACAGTTGTAGAACATTTCGTATAAAGCTGACTCCGCCATCGCCCCCCCAACTAAGGAAGGTCATCAACATCTTCTTCGAAACAGCGACATTCCCTGAAAAATGGAAACACGCCGAAATCCGCACCCTCCTCAAGAAGCCCAAAGCAGACCCCAACAACCTCAAGAACTTCCGACCCATCTCCCTGCTCCCTTTCCCAGCAAAGGTGATTGAAAAAATCGTCAACACACAACTAACCAGCCACCTCGAAGACAACGGCATCCTAGACCCCTCCCAGTCCGGCTTCAGACGAAAACCACAGCACCGAAACCGCCCTTCTCGCCACCAGACGACATCAGATGCCAAATGGACAACGGCGAATCATCAGCCCTCATCCTCCTGGACCTATCTGCCGCCTTCGACACAGTCTGCCACCGCACCCTGAAATCACGCCTCCACGAAACCGGAATTCAAGGAAAAGCCCTCGACTGGATCGTCTCATTCCTCTCCGGCAGGACCCAGAGAGTCCCGCCTCCCCCTCTTCCGCTCCGAAGCCACCGACATCATCTGCGGCGTCCCCCAAGGCTCATCCCTCAGCCCGACGCTGTTCAAAATCCACATGACCCCCCTCGCACAAGTGGCCCGACAACACAACCTCAACATTCTCACCTACGCCGACGACACCCAGCTCATCCTCTCACTCACCAAAGACCCACGCACCGCCAAAACCAACCTCCACGAGGGAATGAAATCCATCGCCGAATGGATGAGAAACAGCCGTCTGAAACTGAACTCGGACAAGACAGAGGTCCTCATCCTCGGACCCACCCGCTCCGCCTGGGACGACTCCTGGAGGCCCACAGCACTAGGAACCCCACCGACACCGTCCGACCACGCTTGCAACCTGGGTTTCATCCTCAACTCCTCCCTCACCTTGTCTAAACAGGTCAACGCAGTCTCCTCCTCCTGCTACAACACACTCCGCATGCTCCGCAGAATCTACAAGTGGATCCCAACAGAAACAAGAAGGACAGTGACACAGGCCCTCGTCAGCAGCAGGCTTGACTACGGCAACGCACTCTACACAGGCATCCCAGCAAAAGACCTACTACGCCTCCAACGCATCCAAAACGCCTCCGCCCGGCTGATCCTCAACGTACCCCGCCACAGCCACATCTCCCACCACCTGAGAAGCCTTCACTGGCTCCCCGTGGACAAAAGGATCACTTTCAAGCTTCTTACCCACGCTAACAAAGCACTCCACGACACCGGACCAGACTACCTGAACAACAGACTCAGCTTCTACACCCCCACCCGTCAGCTCCGCTCCACTAACCTTGCCCTCGCCGTCGTCCCCCGCATTCGAAGAAAGACCTCCGGCGGCAGATCCTTCTCATACCTCGCCGCCAAAACCTGGAACACCCTCCCCACCACCCTGCGACAGACTCAAGACCTACTCACCTTCAGAAGACTCCTCAAGACCTGGCTCTTCGACCAATAACAACAGCTCCCCTCCCCTCCCAACCCCCGAGCGCCTTGAAACCCTTGAAACCCTGGGTACGTAGTGCGCTTTATAAATCCTATGATTGATTGATTGATTGTCAGTGATGACACAGCAAGCCAAATGCACTCATCAGTGCTGTAAAAAGTGAGCTACGGGTTAAGAATGTAGAAATCTCAGATGTATGCTTTACATTATGTTTCAATAAGTGATGTACAAGCAGTCCCCCTCCACTTCGTGAGTGCTCTACAAAACAAATAAACTAGATATGAACAGAGCTCGGAAAGTGACAGGAAATTATGAAAACATTTTTCTCAATCATAAATCACATATTTTTCACTTACAATAATAAGTAACAGTTGATTTACACATGAGTCTAGGTAAAATCATTTAAAACAAAAGGGCAGTAAGGTTTATTGGAGGATGTAGAGCACCATTTTCACTCAGTAAATCTAATGTTCTGGCGCTAAGGCTCACGGACGGCATAAACTGCAGCCGTGACTTACCAGAAGGCTTCACAGCACTAATCATCCTATTTAGCACGTTCTCATTTCTTTCGGAAAGGAGGCAGCCTGGCCAGCAGGTGATGAATCTTATGTAGCTGTCCATCGCTCACAGACAAGTCTTCTTCCACCTCAGTCTCAGGAAGCTACAGGGCAGGATTAACCATTCAGGGACGGTTGTTTTAGGAATGATTTTTACAAAATAAAAAGGCATCGGGGAACCACTGCCTACAGGTACTATAAACTTCAACCCTCTGAACGTCTGGGGAACCTACTTGGTGACCATATGGCAGCAGATACAGGGGCCTCTTAGCATTGAACAGGTCCTCCTGGGGTCTAGTTTCCTGTACCTGGGAGAGCTGTATGACACCTTTCATTGCATTAAGCCTTCAGATCAATACATGGACATTGTTGTACAGGAACAAGGGCCCATTATAAAGTTGGATATGGCCGACGAGAATTTGAGAAGATCCCCAGCAAACAAACTCCTCAGAGGAAGGTGCGATTCTAAATAGCAGCGCGGTATCTAAACTACATACATAGTCACCTGATCCTGGGGAGTGACTGCGCATGGGCATGATATCTGCAGAACCTACATGCAGTTTTGCGAGTTGCTTTTTGCACACTCTGGCGCTTTCTGCAGATGATGGCTAGATTTCTAAAACAAGTGATTTTCCACACCTTTGGGTTTCTACTCAAACCGTAAGGATGCATAAGCTTATTTTAAACAGGACTGTCGAAGATGTGGGCCCAGAAGGTACATATAGGCGTTTATTTTAAGCCTGCCTGCTTATTGCTGAATGGTAGAAAGATATCAAATGTAGATTCAATCTGGTTACTAGGCTCCTGATTAGACTCACTGTGAGAATGGGCATTGTGGATGACATAAAAAGTCTGAAAATGTGGAGTGGACTGTTGAAAGGATTTCCGAAACTAAGAGGAATATCACGTCATTGAAAACCGAATAGCCAGTGTGGAGTCCTGGGTGAGTAATATTTGATAGTCCAGGCTTCTCTGGAGAGGTTGGAATATAAAACTAATGACTATGAAGCCTCCTTTTTCGAAAATCGGTAGAAGGTACTTGGCTTTATATGACTTATCAGTAAATTAATTTATGTATGCACCCTTTTGAGGTCGAGCCTAGACAGCGTGCAAGCGCTGTCTCTCGACATGTTGTAATCTACATCTGTGGGTTCGCAACAAACACGCCCAACACTTTCATTCGTTCCTTGGCATGCCTTTCAAAATCCCCTTGATTTCGTAGGTAAATGCTTTACGTTTGTCCCACCTTGAGGCTGCTTTGTTACCTTCTTGGAGACTGACCCTGTTATATGGATTATTGCACAATCCACCATATACTTTAGCGTGGGTGCACTACTTTTGTCTTTTGCCTCGCTGCTTTGTGATGTGTGGCTTTATGTTGTTTTGTCCTCTTCCTTGTTTTGGGCATCCAGCTGTTTCTTTGTGGTGTTTGTGCACAAAGGCTGAAAGCAGGAGGGGGGTTCTATTTTATTTATTTAAGATTTTTTTTTAAACGGTTCGTATGGAGCAAACTCAATCAGAGGGGTGTTTCACATGAGTACCACTTCACAAGTTTAGCAGTTGAAAAATATACAAAGTGGAGCATTTAACACCAAAAAAAACACAGCAATCCTCAAAGCGACTCTCCTGACACAGCAGGAGAGCCAATACTACAATATTCATTGTACTCGGGAAACACCCCATAATGCTTTGAGGGACATTACTCTTTCAAAACATTTTTGCCAATAACTCAGCGTGTGGTGGTCCTACGACAATGGGACCACCACCAAACCATTCAGCATGACGAATTATTTCTGTCTAGGTTATCTCTGGGTATCCCCACTTGGTGGGGGGGGGGGGGCAAAATAGTAACATCATCTACCATTCGGTGTCTTTTTAAACATATATGGTTACACTGCATTACTTTCTGCCATTCTGTTTTCATGTCATTATGCCCTCTAGGGGCTGTCTATATGGTTACATAAGCATGTTTCTTACAAATGCTATTTTTATTGTGGTGCCTTCTAAAGGCTGTTCTAAGCATTACAATCAAGACACTACAATATTCGCTGCACCCACAAAACAATTTTGCCTATAACTCACCGTGTGGTAGTCCTGGGACAATGGGACCACCATCAAAATGTTCAGCACGACACACTCAGTCCAGGGCAACGCTGAGTCCCCACACTAGGTTGGGAGGGGGAACGTAAAATAATAGCCCCTCCAACCAGTCAGTGTCTTTTTAAGTTCTCTCATGGCTGGAACGTTTGTTTTACTGCTGGGAGTAGTTTGTTGTGTTTTAAGGGCCTTGTTTGTAATGAACAAGTTACTTACCTTCGGTTACACATTAACTGGTAGAGACTATCTAGCTACAGATTCCTTACCTTAGAATTTTCTGGCGTCAGCTTGGAATCTGGAATTTTTTGGTGAGTGTACCCTGCATGCGCCATCGGGTGGCGTCGTTCGGATCCACGTGCATCGTTCATATCCACGTGGCATCGTCTGCATCGTTGGAGCCGTCTGTGATGTCACAGTCGCCTATAAAGGCATCACTTCAATGCACATGTCAGTTCTTTTACCCACGAACTTCCACATCAGAAGCGCAGAGTCATCGATAGAACCAACGCAAATTCAAAAATGTCTGTGCAAAACTAGGGCCCTAAAAAGGGATAAACCCTGCCCCTAATAGACATATCTGCAGAGCAGAGCCGATGTAAGGAATCTGCAGCTAGATAGTGTCTTTACCAGATAATGCGTTACCGAAGGTAAGTATCTTGTTCATTTGATGGAAACTTCTAGCTGCAGATTCCTTACCTTAGAAAAGATACCCAACCCATAAGCTCCTGGCGGTGGGCTGCGGATACCTCTACTTACACTAAAAAGATCTGTAGTACCGAATGGGCAAAATGTCCGTCTCTCCCTACCTGATTGTCCAGGCAGTAATGTTTTGCAAACGTGTGCAAGGATGCCAACGTTGTTGCCTGACCAATATCCAGGACTGGAACGCCCGAGCTAACGCAGTGGTAGCAGCTTTGCCACTGGTAGAATGAGCCCTCAATCCCTCAGAAGGCTGCTTCCTGGCCAATGTGTAGCACATCTTGATGCAGAGAACGACGCAGCGCGAAATGGTTAGCTTCTGCACTGCCCATCCCTTCTTTGCTCCCACATACCCCACAAAGAGTTGGTCATCCACCCAAGGCTCTTTTGTGTGGTCTAGGTAAAACGACTATGCTCTTTTTGGGTCCAGTTGGTCGAGTCACTCCTCTCTTTAGAGGGATGCGGTAGAGCAAAGAAGGTGGTCAGGGTGATATTCTGACCCAGATGGAATGGGGTCACCACCTTAGGGAGGAAAGAGCCACAACTTACTTCTGAGAACCACCTTGTCTGGGAACATAGTGAGATATGAAGGCTTGAATGGAAGAGCCTGCATCTCACTCACCCTCCTGGAGGACGTTATTGCCACTAAGAAGACTGTTTTGATGCTGAGCAGCCGGAGGGTACAGTTGTGTAAGGGCTCAAAGGGAGCACACATAAGAAACGTGAGGACCAGGTTTAAGTTCCACTGGAACATAACAAAGGGCATATGGGGAAAACATATGTACAAGCCCTTTGAGGAGTCTATGTACATTGGGAGATTTGAAAAGTGACGGCTGAGCAGGTAGCCGAAGAAATGCCGAAAAGGCAGAAAGATAGCCCTTGAGAATACCCAAGGCAGAACCTTGCTGGGCAAGGGAAAGTATAAAGAGAAGCATATCAGAAAGAGAAGCAGAAAGAGGATCAATAGACCTTTCTGTACAATAATTTACAAAATGTTTCCAGTAACAGCCATATCGCTTTAGTGGAGGGGCCTCTGGCTGCCAAAATAACTTTACAGACTTCAGGAGGAAGGTCAAAAGCCATCAACTGTCGCCGCTCAATCTCCACGCATGTAGACCCAGAGTTTACAGGTTCGGGGGGAGAACCTTCCCCTTCTGCTACGATAGAAGATCCTCCCAAAGGGGCAACCTGATTGGAGGACTGATGCTCAATTCCAGAAGCTCTGGATACCAAACTCTCCTTGCTCAATCCAGAGCCAATAGGATTACTTGGGCCCGGGCGTTCTTGATCTTCTTCAGAACTCTAGGCAGAAGTGGCAAAAAAGCGTACGGGAGGCCTGACTTCCCCTTGCGACGAAAAGCAGCGCCGATCGACTGCCGTCTTGGAAACTTCAACGTGCAATACTGCTGACTTTGCGCATTCTCTGCAGAGGCAGACAGATCGAACCAAGGCTCTCCCCACTGCTGAAAGAGTCCTTGCGCCACCTCCAGCTGGAGGTACCATTTGTGATCCGCTAGGCACAGGCGGCTGAGTTCGCCCTTCCTGGCGTTCAGAGAACCTGCCAGGTGTTGAACCACCAGGGTTAAGCCCTGCTGTTCCAGCTATGTCCAGAGACGCAGAGCCTCTTGACAAAGGGTCCACAACCCCACACCGCCCTGCTTGTTGCAGTACCACATGGCGGTGGTGTTGTCCGTAAACACCTGCACTATCTTCTCTTTTGCAACAGGAAGAAATGCCTTCAATGCCAGTCAGATTGCCCGGAGCTTCAGTAAATTGATAGAGTCCAGATTCCGCCTGAGACTAAAGACCTCTGATCTCCGCCTCTCCCAGATGGCCGCCCCATTCCAGAACTCACGCATCTGTTACTACTGTGAGATCTAGCTAGGGAAGGGAAAGCATTCTGCCTCTTACTCGATTGCAGTTCACTAACCATCATTGCAGGTCTTTTGCAGTTCTCTACGAGATCTGAACCGTGTCGGTAAGATTCCCCTGATGTTGCACCACCTCAAACTTCAGATCCCACTGCAGAGCCCTCATATACCATCTGGCATGCTTGACTAACAGGATGCATGAGACCATGAGTCCCAACAGCCTCAGAGTTTGTCTCACCAAAATCCAAGATAGAGGCCGAAACATCGGTATCATAACCTGAATATTCTGGACTCACTGCTCAGGAGGATAAGCCCTAAATTGCACTGTGTCCAGAACGGCTCTGATAAAAGGATGCTTCTGAGAGGGAGTCAGGTGTGACTTTGGCATGTTTATAGTGAACCCCAGCGAATGCAGGAGGTTCACAGACGTCTGAAGGTGGCTGACGAGAGCCTGGGGCGTAAGAGCCTTCTCAGCCAGTCGTTGAGGTATGGGATCCCTACCCTGAGCAGATTTTCTGCTACCACCGCCATCACTTTGGTGAACACCCGAGGGGCACTGGGGAGACCAAAATGGAGCACGGTAACCTGAAACTGCCATGGCCCACCTTGAACCGCAAGTAGCACCTGTGGGCAGGGAGAATGGGGATGTGAAAATACGCATCCTGCAAGTCCAATGCTACCATTCAGTCTACTTGTTCTTGGACAGACAAGACATGAGCAAGAGTGAGCATCTTGAATTTCTCCTTTTTGAGGAAGATATTGACATCCTTTAAATCCAATATAGGTCAAAGACTCTTGTTCTTTTTTTTGGAATCAGAAAGTAACGGTAATAACAACCACTGCCTACTTCTGACATCGGGACCCTTTCTATGGCTCCCTTGGCCAAGAGAGCTGTAACTTCCTCGCAGAACAAGATTAAGTGATCCTCCTTCGGCTGTTCTTTTAATGGTGGCACAGATGGAGGGAAATACCGGAAGGGGATGGAATAGCCCTTCTGTATGATCAGCAAGATCCATTTGTCCGATGTTATGGACTGCCAGTGAGGAAGATGAAATTGAATCCTTTCTCCAACTGGACGCATGTGGCCTTGCAGAATCATACTAGGAAGACTTGGGAGTTTTGGAAGCAGGGGCTGGGTGGTGGCCGACCTCTGGCTAGACCCTCTCGGTCTGAAGGTACCACAACCTTGTCCTCGCACTGGATGCTGAGATGACGGAGGACGGTGGCTGACTTGTGGGTGGCATGGTACCACACCCCTTCCAAAGCCTCGAAAGGGGCGAAAGGCAGACTTGCTGGCGAGCAGGCACCAAGAGGCCTAAGGATCCGGCCGTAGTCCGAGAGTCATTGAACTGCTCATGCGCCGTGTCTGCCTTTTCTCCAAATAGGCACAAGCCATAGAAGGGCATGTCCATAAGGTTTGCCTGGACATCCCCCAAAAAGCCGGACGTACGGAGCCAGGCGTGGTGTTGAAATTGCCCTACCCAGCAAATCAGTTGTGTCCAAACCACACCGTATCATAAACTTGGCTGCATCTCTCCCATCTTTTACACCTTGTGTGAGAGTGTCCTGCACGCCCTTCGGGACTTGGGGCAGCACCTGTGCCACCATATCCCATAAAGTATGTGAAAAACGGCCCAATAGGCTTGAGGTGTTTACATTTTCTTTCCAAGCTGATCCAGCCTCTTGGATTCTCTATCTGGGGGAGCGGAAGGGAAGGCACCATGGGAAGTGGATGCCTGGACCACCAAGCTCTCCAGGGTAGGATCATTTGGAGTTGGTCTATGGCGGCGGCCGATTGTCCTATTAACAGGAGCCCCTGTGCTGGGTTTGGACAACATCCCAAGCAGGTCATCAGTGAGGGCCTCATTAAAGGGTAACATCGGCTCCAATGTGGAAACCCCTGGCTGAAGCACCTCAGTCAGGAGGTTAGTCGTGACTGGCACCATAAGCAAATCTAGGTCCAAGACCTCAGCTGCCCTACGAACCATAGCATATGAAGCTCCCTCCTCCGTAGCCACAGTAGGAGGGGAGAGCATGCCAGTATCTGGAGAAGTATCCAGTCCACTGGCTTCCCCTAGTTCCTCATACCAGTCCATATGCTCCAATCCATACTCTAAAGGGTCATAGGATCCCTCAGATTCCTCTTCTGTACCTGGCTGATCAAAATAACCTTCAGGCACTGATCTGGCCCCTGTCGGCGCTGTCGGAATTGGCATCGTACGACACTGTTCCAGCTCATCTCGAACAAGGATGGGGCTTCGCTCCACTGGTGGGCGAAGTGGGGAGCGTCGATGTCGGGAGCAACGCTGGAGGAGGCCGACTGTGTGTACTCGGCATTGACCCTGATTCAGTATCAGATCCTGGAGTCCTTAACAGCGCCGAAGCCGCCGGCATCAAATCCGATGGGGCCCCTGCCAACCCTGCAGGACCCGAAGGTATGCCAGTGGGGACAGCCCACTCAAATATGAGGCACATACCGTCGTAAAACTCTTTGAGCTGAGTGGGGGTCGCTCGAAGTCAACCCTGGCATTGGTTCCGCTGAACCGTGCCTACAACGGTGAAGGTCCCGAGACACCTCATCGGCCAACAGACAAGGCAAAGCTGCAGTCCACTTGGACTTCTTCTTCTTCTTGTGACTCTTCCCCGAGTGCCCGGAGGACCTCAAGTGCGAATAAGAGGATTTAGTGCTCCTGGAGCGGTCCCACGACCTCCTCCTCGATCGGCACCGTGACCTCCTAGAAGTTGCACGAACCGAAGTCGACTGCCAGGCCGCTATGAGCTTCAGAGACCGCTCTCTCAAAGCATTCAGGGGCATGGCCCAGCTTTCGGAACACAACTTAGAGTCATGGTATATGTTAAGATACCAGAGACATACCTGATGGGGGTTAGTCACGGACATAGCACGATGGCAGGCACCACCCGGCTTGAACCCAGTCTTCCTTGACGTTATCCTGCAAAGACTTCAATAGACACGACAACAAAGTAAAAAAAGGCCTGCCAAAAAGGCAGAAGGTAGCTCTAATTCAGACCTACGCTTAACTGGTGCAGAAGGAAAAGAACTGACGTACGGGCGCCAGGGTGGTTCCTTTATAGGCGACAATGACCTCACAGATGGCTCCAACGACGCTGACAATGCCACGTGGATCCAAACGACGCACGCGGATCAGAGCAATGCCAACAGCACGGGTACTGCTCAGCAAAAATTCTAGATTCCAAGCTGACGCCAGGAAAATCTAAGATAAGGAATCTGCAGCTAGAAGTCTCTATCAGAAATTATTCAACTAGGCCTGACAATGTGTAATGCACTACAACCTCTAGGGGCTAAATATATGGTTACACTGCATTACGTTCTGCCATTCTGTTTTCATGCGGTTATGTTTTCTAGGGGCTGATTATATGGTTACACAACCATGTTTCTTACAAATGTTATTTTTTATAGTGGTGGCCTTCTAGGGTCTGTTCTCAGTATATCAGTCAAGATACTACAATATTCGCTGTATTCAGAAACGCGCCCCATAATGCTTTGCGGGGGTTTCCTTTTACAAAACATTTTTCCAATAACTCACAAGGGATATCAAAATAATAATATAAAAAATATAATAAATAATGGCAATATTTTAATTTTTTTGCTGCAGATGAGGAAGAAGTTAAATTGAAGTGCTTTAGTTATTGCAGGTCCACTGGAATTAAGTGGCAGAGAGGACCAAATTACGCAGTAGGGCTAATCAATCTATGTGGCAAGAAAAGTCCAGTTATGCATTTACAACACCAATAGCTCTGACTCAAAGCAAATGTGAGACCTGTTGCATTACAAATGCTTGTTCTGTTTCTAGCTCTGACACTTTTGCTTTGTCTCCTGTGTTCCTCCTTCCTCATGTGGTCTACTTCTTCGTCCTCGACAAACGTTGGGGTTAAGTACCAAAATGTGCATTTTGTGTAGGGTGTTTACGTATCGTAACCATGTGTTTATCTATGATTCTTCATGTGCAGATTGGCTTGGCTGTTTGTGTATAATCATATGCTGATGTGCATGTTCATTAATGTAGTGTATTTATTTCTCATACTTTAAAGTAGCTCTTATAACTATAGTTTTATATAAATCTATGATTTCTTTGCTTTTGAAGTATAGTGCTATGGGGCATAAATGTTGTTTCTTGTATTTGTGTTACATGTTCAGTAAAATAGCGCAATGATATCAGAAAACTTGATTATATAGACAAGTCAAACACCTAATTTAAAACCACCATAACAACATAAAAGGTTTGTTCATTTTTCTCAGTTTCCAATAAACAACCTTCTCGTACTTAACTTGCACAAAAAAATTCAAAATACGATTCTCCAACACAAACTTTGTTCTAGATTTTAATTCTATTGCACTGTATTTTTCCAATTATTAATGTAATTATTGTGTTTCATAATAATAAGCAGCAGTATTAAAGATTGCTATTTATTCAGCTTCGTTCTGAGTACCAGTTGCCAATGTTGAAAAACGTCACTACAAAGCTTTAGTAGTCTCCAAGGATAGCACAATAAATTACACAATGTACCAGGAGTTGAGAGACAAACCCACCAAAGATCAGTATCAATCAGTGACAACTCAGCCATTCGGACAGGTTCCCACTGGTGTGTATAAAACACGTTCTGATGGATACCTCTACCTGTAGATTCCTCTAGTGTTGAGAAATCCCAAGCATCAGCCTGGATCCGGAATCTTCAGTGCCCTTTGACGCCAGTAGTAAGTGCTCGGTCTGTGTCAACATTTGGTGTTCTCCACAGTCAAGGTGTCCTCTCTGGATCATGAGCTCATTCACTCTGTTTCGCATCTTGCTATTACTTCAAATCAAAAATTAATTGCAGAGCTAAGATGTCTCCCTCAAAGCGTTCAGGATTTAAGCTTTGTACGGACTATGAAGGACAGATGTCCATTACTAAAATTCAACCTTCATAAACAAAACCAATACAAAATGTATTCCACTAGGCTACACCCACTGGGCTACATTAAACCTGCGCATATAAGATTGTTCCCAATGCCATGTACATCAATCTGAATCCCTAGAGCGTAAATAAAAGTGGCCCTTGTGGGATGCAATATTTATTGCAATCAATTAAATCTGACACCAACGTGTTTGGAAATATCACCTAGGCTGACGTTCTGTGGACTTACATACAGATGATGGTGCGTACTGCACCTGGTAATAGCAGTTTTTGCGCCTCATGTTTAATTTCAACTGGTTTGACCTGCAGAAATTTACCAAAGGGTTCCAACTATATTGCACTCAAGTTACTGGGTGTGATAACCATTGAACACTTATAATTCTGGCCCAATGCAAGGACAGGCACTCATAATCAGACTCCTATTCTCATTCGTAGCTGTTCTGCAAATATTTATAAATCACTGCTCCTGGTAAAAAGTTGATTTAAATAATCGTATTAACCCCAGGACACAGCGTAACCAAATAGACAGCATTCTGCATCTGCAATGCAATAGGTCTCGCATTTATTTGCATTACAGCTATTGGCATTGTAAATTAATTACTGGACTTTTCTTGCCACATAAATTAGTCAACCCTGCCTCATAATTTTGTCTTTACTTGCCATATAATTCCAGTGGTCCTGCATATAACTAAAGCACTTCCATTTACCTTCTTCCTCTATCTGCAGCAAAAAAAGTAAAATGATGCCATTTCGCATCCTAATTGAAATATGCATGCTAATTCCAATAGAACACCACTTTCACCACCCCAAAATTAGAGTTGCTGGCTGGCTGTCACAATTCCCCCAAAAAAGACACAAAACAGCGGAGAAATAAACTAGAAGGATCACCCAAACATATCAAGAGTGTTCAAACAGTCAGTGTAATGAGGATGTTAAATTGGCCTGAATTATGGTCATAATTGAAATAAGGAGAGATTATTAAAACATGCAGAATTATCATATAAACCTTGATCAGAAATAAACGTTTGGCATTAGAATGTAATGCTCAAATCAGCCCATAGAGAGCACCTTAACAAAAATATAATTTGTAAGAAACATGGTCATGTAGCCATATTGTTAGCCCCTAGAGGGCATAACCCCAGGAAACAAAAGGAGAAAGTAATGCAGTGTAACCATATACTTAGCCCATACAGGGCATTTTTAGGGCTAGCAGGTCTACTGCAATGATATTACAAACAAGGCCTTTAAAACAAAACTTCTCCAAGCTATAAAACAAAACTTCTACCCATGATAAAGTTTAGAAGACACTGAATGGTGGGAGGGATAATTCAGAGATGATGTAGACTGAGTGTTTTGAAGGAGGTCCCATTGTTCTAGGGCCACCACAGGCTGAGGTATGAGCAAAAATGTTTTGTAAAAGTAATGCTCTGCAAAGCATTATGGGGCAAGTTTTTGTGACGTAAATATTATAGTATGTTGACTGCAATGCCCAGAACAGCCCCTAGAGGAAACCACAATAAAAATAGCATTTGGAAGAAACATGGTCATGTAATGATACAGTCAGCTCTTAGAGAACATAACTACATGAAAAAAATGAAAGAAAGTAATGCAGTGTAACCATATATTTAGCCCGTAGAGGGTGCAGTGCATTACACATTTTCAAGGCTAGCAGGCCTACTGCAAAGATATTACAAACAAGGCCTATAAAACTAACTTGTCCCAGCTGTAAAACAAAAGTTCCAGCCATGTGACAGCTTAAAAAGATAATGGTGGAAGGGGTTATTATTTTGGAGTCCCCACTAACATAATGTGGGGACCCAGAGATGATGTAGAAACAAAAGGACACATTGTGGACAATGTTTTGAAGGTGGTCTCATTGTCCTAGGACCACCACAGGCTGAGTCATGAGCAACAATATTTTGTAAAAGTAATGCCCTGCAAAGCATTATGCAGCAAGTTTTCGTGCCATGAATATATTAATATGTTGATATGAATGTAATGTTTAGAACAGCCCACTAGAGGACACCACAATGAAAATAGCATTTGTAAGAAATATGGTCATGTAGCTATATAGTTAGCCCCTAGAGGGCATAAACACACAGAAAGAAAAATGGCAATAAATAATTCAGTGTAACCATATATTTAGCCCCTATAGGGCATACATCATTACACATTATCAGGTGTAGCAGGCCTATAGCAATGATATTACAATCACAGCTCTTCAGCCATGAGAGCGCTTAAAAAGACACTGAATGGTGGGAGGGGTTATTATTTTGGGGTCCCCACTAACCTAGTGTTAGGACCCAGAGATGACCTAGACAGAAAGAGCGTGTTGTGCTGAACGTTTTGGTGGTGGGTCCCATTGTCCTAGGACCACCACATGATGAGGTATGGGCAAAAATGTTTTGTAAAAGTAATGCCCTGAAAAGCATTATGGGGCGAGTTCCCTGAGTGCAGTGAATATTGTAGTATTGGATCGCCTGCTGTGCCTGGGAGAGCCACTTTCGCTTTGGAGATTTACGTTTTATGTAAAGCACTCACCAATTTCAAGCGTTTTAAGGGGAGAGCCACAAGAAATGACTCTGATTAGGTAACTGTGAACAATGTGACCAGCGCTCCAATACCGCCAATCGAGTTCACGCTGTTGTGGCTGTTCGCGCTGTGAGTGTCATGGCTGCCATGCAGCACGAAGACGAGAGGAAAAGAAAATAGTTTGCCCAAGTTGACGTATATCAGCAACTGTGCAATAATCCACCTAACAGGGACAGTCTGCAAGGCGTGACAGAAATAGCTTCAAGGCAGGACAAACATAAAGCATTTACCAATGGCATCAAGTGATTTTTGAAAGGCAAGCCCACGAACAAGTGAAAGTGATGGGCGTGGTTAAAAGCCCATAATACTTACAACAGGTCAAATCGCTTGCGTACTCGACCTAAAAAGACTAAATAGTAGGGATAGCTGTTTAAACCTTGCTAACTCTCTAGGAGTAAACTCATATTTAGATTTTCGAAATTCAAACTCTACACATTTGTCCCTTGTGCAATTTGTCTTAAATGTTGACTTGTTAGTCACAGTTTGAGGGGCAGAAGGAGGGGTTACTAGGCCTCACCCACTGGGGTTGAGGTCATGTGCCTCTGATGTCTCTGGAGTCCTCCTATCATGGATTAGCAAACTTTGTCAAGAACAACCCGTTCAGCACTTCACTGTCAGCAACAGTTGATGGCAAGCAACAACAGACTTCTCAGGGAGCAAGTACAGTGGTGCTCTAGTTCAGGACTCAACAATCACACAGCAGTTCAATAACTGAGTGGCAAACCATTCAACCCAGTGCTTTATTTTTAAGAAAAGTACATTATTACACACTGGAAATAAATACTACAAACTGTACACACAGGATCCAACTTAATGTCCTAGGCCAAATGCAATTTAGTGTCCTGGGTGCAGGGTTGGTTGCACCTCTATCTGCTAACTCCTCTCCTGTGTCCCCTTCTGGTCAGGCAATTCACCCTCAGGAATAAACATGACAGCGGGATTTAGGCTCAAGTGCAGCTGACTCCCTTCTCATATGACAGTGCACAGAGCCTCTGACTGTTCTAAAAAGCGTTTGCCATGCACTCAGGGTGGTCCAGAGTGCTTCAGGCAGTTAGACACTGCCCAACTTCATCAGCTCGCAGTCCATCTCCTGCTAATGAGAGGGCTCGCAAAACACTTCTCCAGGTCGGGCTAGACAATCCAGGAGCAGGTGGGAAGGTGTCCTGTGCTCACTGTGGCCTCACATGGGACCATCTTGTTGTAGTCACACACTGCCCAAAGTCAGAGGCAACAAGACTTCTCACAGGTGCCACTCCTCTTGGCAAGGCAGCTTGAGCCGGGACACATACTTTATTGGGCATGGCAGACCTATAACAAGCCAAACCTTTATTTTGGGTCACAGCAGCACAGGTCAACCTGCAACTATGCTCTGGTAACAGCAACGCACACCAAGCTGCATTTCCCAATGTTCTCGCCTGAAATCATTAATCTGAGAGGCAGCTATCTATTGACACCTGGGGCACACAGAATGCTCTCCACCACTTTCCTCTGGATCCCACCAGCTCAGGTCAGATGAACAGCTTCTACCAGCAAAGTACAGACTCTGGTAATGCACCCTCACCTCTGAGAATCTGACTGTAGGCAGACACCTGCTCTGTCTGCACACCAGACCTCCGAGTACTCTGTAAAGCGCTCCCTTTTTTAGTCAAAGAGAGCTTGGAACTGGAGCAACAAGTGGGTGTGTGGCTCCCACTTTTACAAAGTAAAAGTAGACAAAATATGTTTAACTACTATGATAAACTTTCAGAAGCAGTTTGAGGTGATTCTCCTTTCAAATGCCCTTTCCTGCTGCTCTCTAAGCACAGCCTTTGTATAGAGTGGCACTCCTAAAAAAGGGTAGTCTCCGTCCAAGAGTACCCAAAACAGAGTCACAAAGCGGTCTTACCTTTCTGCATCTGGCTGTCAACAGTTACACAGAAGAGTGATTAGGTGAATGAAAAAGGTCTGGCCTCCTCTAAGGGGTCCCTTTCACATTGAACAAAGATTGTAATTCCACCCTTCATCCTCACCATCTACCAAGTGGCAGTGCTACAGAAAGACTAACAAGCACTCCCCTCAGTAAAAGGCCTAGCAGAACTTATAATGGAGTCTTGTCTCCTTCATCTCCACTTCAGTGTTTAGGTCTCCTCCTTCCAGCTACAGGAATGCCAGCAAACAGACTTCCACTATCTGAGATAACATTACTTGCGTTTTGTGCACAAGGGCAGGGAATGCAAAATGGATTCCCTAGGTCTCAATTACTCTGGGTCCTCCATACAAATAATGCATGCATGAACCATGCAGGCCAGGCCACATACATATACACATCATGCTTTTGGGATATTAACACTATGATCTACATTAGGGCCTACTAGTGTAGCTTTAGATAGTGAGCCACCACTCCAGCAACACAGACTTAAAGTCTGGTTACTATGGATTCACAAAACATTGTACACTGCCACAACCTTTCTAAGTACTTAACCCAGAAAAAGGACAGTAGGCCACTGTCAGTGCAATGATGGCAGGCTTGGCGCACCTCTTAAGGTCAAATGACAAGTCCAGGACCTCACCGAAGTTAAGGGACAGCCCTAGGCCACTGTGTACATACAAGATTAATGTAGGAACACTACTGTACATCATACAGGGACATTCCCTTACCAACAGAACTCCACTACTTTATCCAACGTTTCCAAGATAGTTTTTTTCTAATTGTACTAGAATATAATTTGGCTTTCAGACATAAGTGAGTTTTCCCAACAAAAGGAGGCAGCTTGTTAGTGCATAGGTTTAGGAATTTCTTCTTAGATTTTGTTAAATAGAATTTAAGATAGTATACATTTGCTTTATTTTTTGCCCAACATCATAAGAAGTTCTTAAATACTTCACACTTTAATATATTTAATCTACAATGGAAGCAAGAAGGCATGACATAAATATTACAATCTTGGTTTACCAGTATTAATAAATTCTACCTCTCGAGATATCTCTCAATTTAATTCAGTATTGGTATAATATTATAATACATTAACAGTGAACAACCTCTAAAAAAATGTAACTCCTAAATGCTTAAAACCATGGTTTGCAATTCACTTTTAAATGCAACTTGTTTTAATAGGCAGAGCTCACATTTTCTTCTAATTATTCTGTTTACCTGACAAGATACTGCAGTTACTCAACAGATTAGATAGGGGTAACAAGATAGTACAGGTTTGGAAATACAGTGGATCATTAGCATAGGATATTATTGTCAAAACCTTTTAGAAAATCTAATTTCTGCTAAATTAGTTCCAAATACAACTAATCTACTTGATGTAAATCCATTTCCACAACTCTGGGAAAGGCCATCTGTACTTTGTTCCTATTTAAGTCAACCAGGTCAATCTCTTATTAGTACTGGCAGCAACACAGTGATCCTTCTAAAAACTCACTTCTGACTGAAATGATTTTCAGCATTATCTCTACTTGCAAAGAGACAAACACTCCTACGATGACATTAAAAAATGATCTCCAATTGGAAAAGACAGTTGTGCGCATTCCTGGCACTGGAACAAGATCAACAAGGCAACATTTACACTGATAGGTAGGACATCTCATTTCAAAATATCAAATAGTTTTAATAAAAAGAGTGCAACTGCATCAATAAAAACAAATGGTACCATTCTCCCGAAAAGCCAATCTGCCATATGTTTTCTTTATTTGTAGACTAAGAATTGGATTTTGTGTTTCCTGAAAAATGATCCAAGCACCAAACATTAGGGACCCATTCGTCTTATAGTTAACAATATTCTTAAACAAATCATTTACTTATCTATTTGAAACCACTTTTTCCATTATATTCAAATTTCCATAGAACGGAAAATTAATTATATGTGCTCAATTTAGAGAGACCGAACTATCTTTTTTAAATAGAGTGTGTCTTTCCAAAGTGTCTTATTTCTAAGTCTGTTACTGTGAAGGTTTCTGCTTTGATTGTCTAGTTCCAAAAATACAGGTCAAGGAAAGAAGACTTCTTTGAGCATTTTAAAATGTAGTGGATGGTTTAGTTCTGCTATTATTCTACTGATGGTCAGACTATGAATATCTTAAGGAGACATGTTAGAATTACAACATTTTGAAGGATCTTCCTTAAAAAACTTCAAAGTGTTCAGTTCGTTTTACTGAGTAGTTAATTAGAAAAACACTGAATATTGCCTTCAAAGAATGCCACAAAGCAAACATATTGTTTAATGATCCTTCATTCACTTCCATGAAAAATTAGAACTCTTCTTTCTCACCCAAAAAAAAAACACCATCAAAAACGAGGGATGATTTCAGGCACCATTATTTCTAGGCAGTATTAGTTCTGAGAACGTAAGTGTAAGATAAACCCTTGCACGGTCCGAGCCACTGTTTTCTCAATTCTTGTTTCTAGCACTCAGCCTAAGAACTGATTGAATATTAAAATAGAAAAGGCAATCATTAAGTGTGGCTTATCTCCAATCGGAAAAGACTATAGTCACATTTATTTAGAAATATGTTTATATTGCCAATTATTCACCAGTGTCATGCTGCTGGCACAGTGATCCAGCAGACATCTAAGACAATATTAAAACCATCCCATTGTCATATTCGTCTCTTTAATTACTGTTGTAATTGTGATAGGGATTTATGGAAAGGAACAATATAAATGCTTGGCTTGTAAGCATTAGCCAGGATCATCTCCAGTTTCTTCTACTGCATGCAGAAGGACTACCTTATCTTTTGCATCACTTACCGTCCATCCTGGCTATTATTTTAAGACACACTTTTTTTTTTAATCAATGCAGACAATTACTTACCAAGAAACAGAACAATCAGAATTATTATGATGGCAAGGAATGCCTTGTTCCAGTAAGCTGCAATTCTGTTCCACAAGTTGAATTTAAAAATCTTATGCCATCTGAAAAAGAACACAGGACAAGTCTATCAATCAAAATAGATTAGTTGACAAAATATTAGATTGATTCAAAGCCAATGGCTCAAAAGCAGAGCTATGTTCGTTCAAAGAATTCTCTTGATACTACACTTTCAAATGTAGTTTCAAAATAATCTCTTCACTGCTACATAAGCATACCTTTGTAATGATCATAATTCAGATTTTTGAAATTAATGATATGAACAGAAAACACAGCCACCTAAGCTTTTTCTAATATTTTGCTACAGTCTGAAAAGGAAAAAAGTATTTTCCTAGTTTATTAAGAAATTTAAATGTTCACCTTCATAGAAGAAACCAGAACGCTAAATATGTTTGGAATTAGAGGGTAAAATCATTACTTTTTAGTCAATCAGAAAAGAATGATACATTTTGAATTACACTTCAAGTTTACCCGGGTCAAATTACCTGCACAAAAAGTGTATGGGGGCAGAGCTGTCTTTATTGTTATGAATAAAGGACAAATGGAGCTGTCTGCCAGTGCAGTCTTCTCAGGTAAACAATTGGCCAATGTTTCTTTGTCCTTTATCTATATTGATGTATGTTAACTTCCATTACACTAAGGATTCAAGATTAAATGTGTAAGCAGTTACGTACCCACACATGTATCCATAACATAGTCCAAAGATGATCAGCAACTGTTGTACATATTAATCAATGGCACATCATGCCCACTTAAAAGCAAACACTCCTGCCTTTGTATATCTGACATTATCCTCTTAAAGCACACAAACGTTCCATATTCTGACATTTGGCACCTTGCCATCCTAATTTCTTTGGTAACTGCTGTGAATTTGGAATCTAAAGTATGCCCATTTTCTAAGCTCAGGCTTAGGAACCAACTCACTCACCATGAAACACGTCCTTGGCCTATTTAGGATTCAAAATATATTTTGTACTTCACCTTGCTGAACCCAACCTGATTCGGCTTAACTGATTTATTGATTTTGTAGCATATGCTGCTTCTGAAGGTCTCCTGGTGCTTGAAGAAACCTGATGTGATACTTATAGGCATAAGCTTCATGATACCCATGAACGAACTAATTAGGGCACAAATTATTACCACTTACGCCCTCATGAGAAATGCAAAATTAGATTTGACAATGATCACTTGAGGGAAAGCATGATGTGACCACAACCTGACCATGATGCAGTGACCAATGGAGTGAACATGAAGCAATTTGGCGCTGACACCTGCCGGCAGAGTGGCTGAGATCTGTGCCTGCAATGGGGTAGCTAACCAGTCACACCGCTGCTCTCTCTGAACCTCACCCGGAGACACTGGGACTTTGAGAAGGAGATCGGTGTGACACAGAAGCGAAGCCTGAGCTCAGTTCCCACCTGCCCATCAATGGAGTGCTTATCAGGGAGAAGTATGTGCCTCTGTACACAGCATCAGCACTGTCTATTTGGACACACATCAGAGGCAAATAACTGTCTCAAATTAACAAAATCTCCTGGACAACCCAAGGGCCTGAGTGGGGACTATGCAACTGTGCTGCTGGGAAGGCACGCTCAAATCTGATAACTGCCAAAAAGGAAAAGTACTGTTGCGTAGGCTCTCATTATTCTAATGAGACTACTGGATTTTGAGCAGCAAGATCGTCCACAGTGTGAGAGACTGAGTCTGACCCACAGTGGCTGTCACCTTTCGCTCCAAATCTGGGTTTTGCTACGGCTAACTAGCAGTGCCTCATCTCTCCCGAAAGGTAGAGATGATTGAGCAGCCGAGCGCATGACATATTATACTTCTCAGGGAAGTCGTGGTCACTCAGGTCGCATCTGGTTCTCTTATTCACAATTCGGTCTCATATATAAATGACAATGAAAGCAGTATAAGTTTTAAAGACTGGTTTAATAAAACGACTGCATTTTAGATGGCAAAACAAGAGCTGCAATAACCAGAACGAGACAACATAATACTGAAATGGTGACGATGAGAGTGAAGCATAAGAATAATGCTATCATATTGCCACTAAAGTCGATGGACTATTTTCTATCTGAATCATAATTTGAGCACGGCATGTTAAGCTCTAATCCTGCCTTTCAGGTTCCCCCGGGAGGACATCAACCCTCATACCTGAGCAAAGGCCTGTAGTCTGCATTAGCATTTGCAGCAAAGCATTCAGCATACAGTTCTGGTTCCCTGGCTGGAATCTCCCTCTTAACATGTAATGGGACTAGGAAGTGTTTTTATGGATCAAATCTGTTTATTGGTATTTAACATACATAAACCAAATACAAGCTCTGTACCTAAATTCAAATCGGTCGGCTGTCAAGATTTAACAGTATCCCTTGCCACACATGTAAGTGGACGGCCCATCAGTGAATATTGGTTGAAATAGCTAGCCATACTTCCTCCACCCAACCACCCTCCTCTAAGTGCCTATAGCCGTGGCATAGATAACAAGACAGTCCGGTCCAAGGAAGAGCTGGAGAACAAAAAACAAACAGGAATACAAAATGCTTCCCCACGCCACCCACCGCAGTACCACCCCCTTTCCCCCCTACCTCCCGTCCCGGCCCTCTCAGTAAAGACATTCGCCCCCGGCCCCCTTCTGTCTTCACCGACCAACCTCCCATCATCAAGTATCTCGTAATAACCCCGGAACCTTTAAATATGCCAGGCAAGTCAGTTAGTTAAATTCCGTGGACAAAATCTGAATGAACGGTTTCCATAGAGTACAGGTGTCTCCCGCCCGCTGCCTGGACGCCAGTGTTAATTTCTCCATTGCCAGGATGAACCAAAGCTTATGTAGCCAGGAGGTATAACTGGGTAGCCTGTCCGAGCCCCAGAGAGCTAGAATCGCCTGCAGCGCAGCATTAAGGGCCAGGGCCATCTGCCGCCCTCTCTGTGAGCGAAGAGGGAAGGTGAGAGGGTTGGGTAAACCCAAAATAACATATGACGGCAGACTAGGGATCTCTGTCTGGAAAACTCTATCTATGTCATCTAGGATGCTCTTCCAGTATCTCTTAAACTTGGGGCAGTGCCAAAGTAGGTGTAAAAGCGTGCCCGTGTTGCCAAACCTTCTCCAGCAAAGGCCCGACTTAGAGGGACCCATGCATTCACCCCTGCCGGGGTATAGTACCATTAGGAAGGCAGCTTATATGCCGTCTCTGTCCCTGACGTTTTGTAAGCAGTGTGATGCGCTCTATAATGGATACTTTCCCATTCTTCCTCTGTCAACTCCCTCCCCAGCTCTACCTCCCATCTCCTCTGCCTCTAGGATTTCATCGGCCGCACCACCCCCTGCAGCAGTCTATACAGTTCCGATATCACCCGCTTATCATCTTTCTTTACCAGAAGCAATTTCTTGAATGATGTAAGCAGCCTGTCTATCAGAGGCCTATTCACCGGCAGAAGAGCCCAATGCCGAACCTGGAAGTACATTAGCCTATCTGCCTCCGTCAGTCCATACGTCTCCCTCATCTGGTCAAAAGAAATTACTCCATCCGCAAATATACTCCCTACCCTTTTACAGCCCCCTTAAACTTTGCACTTTTATAGCGCACTACTCACCCGTTAGGGTCTCAAGGCGCTGTACTCATACCGCTATGTAACCCCTCCTGGCTTTTCCCTGTGAGGTGCCCACTCCTGGGCACCCCCAGGGTGAAGCCAGGCATCCAAGCGCTGTTGGGGCCGTTGTGGAGATTAAGCAAGCTATTGCCCAGAGTTGCAGAGTGGGACCCATTAATTAGATTAAGCACCAAGGCGAGAATTATCTGGTCCAAGGGAATTGAGCCCAAGACCTGCCGAGGCGGGACTTGAACCCTGGTCTTGAGCCAGAATTCTGCTTCTGGGTCTGCCGCTCTAACCATTGTGCCACACTTCTCCCTTCATACCAGCGACGAAAATGCTCCACCTGTAGACCTGGGACAAAGTCGGGATTCTCACAGATCGGTGACATAGGATATGGGAATGTCGCCAGACCGTGCTTTCTCGCCACCGCATCCCACACCCGGTGCGTCACACCCGTAACCAGAGAAGAATATAGACCCGGCGCTCTGTGCCAACGCCGAAGCCAGGGCTCCTTCCAAATATGGGACCCAGCGAACGCCTGGTCCATAAAGCACCAGTGCTTTTCGGTGAGCGGGCGACTCCACTCCAGCAGAAAGCGCAGCTGAGCGGCTTGAAAGTACCTCAACAGGCAAGGGACCGCCGGTCCTCCCGCCCTCCTCAGGACGGTACATGGCGCGCCACGGGATCCGCGCTGGTTTCCCATCCCAAATGAATTTCAGAAATCGCTGACTGGAGTGTAGCTTTAGTGTGTGGCGGCGGCGTCAGAGGGAGAGTTTGAAACACAAAGTATGCGCGTCAAAACAGTCATCTTCACTGCGGAGACCCTGCCAAACCAGGAGAGCTTCTGTTTCCCCCATTTCCCTAGGTTCCTCAAAATCTCCCGGGAGAGGGAAGTGTAGTTCAGGTTAGACGTCCTCGCCACCGAAGTAGCCAATTCAATACCCAGGTAGGATACATGTGACGCTGACCATAGAAAGGGATATCGAGACCTTAAGTCTTCCTCATGCTCTGGTAGGGTTGACAGGCTTAATACTTGCGATTGCTGCATATTCACTTTAAACCCAGAGACCCCGACAAACGCGCTAAGTGCTTCCATGAGGGCCGGCAGAGAGACCACAGGATCCGCCAGAGTGAGGATCACATCATCTGCATATAAACTAATGAGGTGATAATCTCCCCCAAATTTGACACCGGAGATGTGAGGATCGTCGCGAAGGCGCTGAGCGAGAGGCTCCATGTAAGCGCAAACAATAAGGGGGAGAGCGGACACCCCCGTCGCGTCCCCCGCCCTATCGGAAACGGAATAGACAGATTCACATTTACTTGGACCGCGGCCTTAGGTGCACAATAGATGCATTGAATCCAGGACCTGAACGCCGGACCCACTCCAAAGCACCTGGAAAAGATAGGGGCAATGTACCCTATCAAACGCTTTCTCCGCGTCAATGGAGAGGAGGAGTGCCTCTCTATAAGATCTGTTAGTTTTATCAATTAAGTGTAAGTGTAAGAGCCTCTTTGTATTGTTCCAGCACTGTCGGTGGGGTATGAAGCCCGCTTGATCCGGGTCTACAAGTCCAGGCATAAAGGGATTAAGGCGCTGCGCCAGGATGCCGGTAAAGACTTGGCATCTATGTTTAAAAGCGAGATGGGCCGGTATGAACCACATTCCTCCGGGTTCTTCCCCGGCTTATGATTGACCGTGATGGTGGCCTCCAGCATGCTGGTCGTGAGGGTTCCGGTCACCCGAAAGGAGTTAAAAAGCCGCACCAGGAGCGGGGCCAGCTCTGGACAGAAAGTTTTATAGAAAAGCGCAGTAAAGCCATCCGGGCCAGGCGACTTCCCAACCGTCAGACGGGAAATCGCAGAGATCACCTCCTCCAACCTTATGGGCTAGTCCAGGGCGATCGCATCCCGCTCACGGAGCGGGACAATTCGACAGTACGCGAGATAGGAGGAAGTATCCGCATCTTTCCCCGTGTCTGCTACATACAACTCCCTATAAAATTTAGCAAACCCCTCAGCCATTTGCCCATCTACTCGTACCTCACCCCGAGAAGGGGATCGCACCATCTTTATAGCAGTGGCCGATCGCTGCACCCTCAGATGGTGGGCGAGGAGTTTCCCACAGCGATTGCTCCCTATATAGTATTTATATTTAAGTAGAATTACTGCATACTCTGCCCTGTCCCAATCCAGCCGTTTCAGCTGATGACGCGCCTTCTCCAGTTCCCTCCACACCCTGGAAGCGCCAGTATGCTTATGGGAGCGCTCTAGAGCTGACACTTTCTGTTCTAACACCTCTCTCTGCTCTCTTCTAGCCTTATTTTCTTTGTCCGAGAGTGATATCACCTCTCCGCAGACAACTACCTTCAGTGCCTCCCAAAGTGTCTAGAGGCTAGTCATCCCGTCGTCATTGTGATTAAGTTAAATCAAGGATCGTGCGTCGCAGCGTCTCTTCCGCTACCCGACTTTGCAGTATGGTGTCGCTAAAGCGCCAGCCTGGGGTCCCGACGCGCCCCCCCATCAAGGCGGGCCACTAACGTAATGGGGGGGATGATCTGTTAGAGCTCGAGGCTCAATCGCGGTCTCCCTGATTCGGGAAGTAAACTCTGAGGAGGCTAAGAAGAAATCTATACACGTGTATGTCTTGGAGGAGGCCGAGTAGTATGAATAGTCCTGGAGCATCAGATGCACCCTCCTCCAGACGTCCCCTAGATCACAATCAGCCACACATAGTAACAGTGATCAAGATCAGAGCACATAGGAATTTCAGGGGAAGCACAACCGCATAAAGCAAATGCGCACAACAGGTGCATATCTAACACACACAAGTCCTCTATCGTACGTCCAAAAAAAGGCAAGATCCAGCTAGGGGTCGGCAACACTTCACAAGGTCGCCACTTGGCACCCCCACCACCAGGGCCAGTCTCCAGCAGCTTCACTACTTGTTCTAAATACGACCCCAGACCACTGCAGTGACACTCGGGGACTATCCGCTTTTAGGCACTGGTCCCTGCTGCAAGACTGCTCAGTACAGATCGTCTCTCCAGCGCTTGTTCGGTCGAGGACGGCCTCAGTTGCTTCCTCTTCTTCTCCTTCCGTCGCCATCGCGGGCGGTCCTCAGAAGCAGCCTCTTCGCGCGGCCCGGCGCCCCGGTCCGTCAACTCCAAATGTAGGATCATGCGCGCCTCCTGCAATGATTTCACCTGAAGCAGCTGGTCCCGCCAACAAATCATAAGTTGGAAGGGGTGACCCCAGGTGTAAGGCGTAGAGTTCGCCCGAAGGTGCTCCGTAATGGGCTTGAGTTCTCTTCGCCTTTGCAAGGTCTTCAGCGAAAGGTCCTGGAATAGCTGAAGCGCATGCCCTCTGAACTGGACATGAGGGAGGTTTCGCGTTCTCTGCAGGATGCTTTCTTTAGTCAGGTAGGTATGCACACACGCTAAAATGTCAGGATCCACTGTGATCTCTTGCGTATCCTCCGGGCCCAGGATGGAGCGGAACAGCGCCGTAACAAACCCTCTACAATCTTTTCCTTCCACCCCGGCCGGGGTGCCTCTGATGCGTATATTATGCCGCCTAGAGCGGTTTTCTAAGTCCTCCATCGCCATCTGCAGGAGTTCCTGTTGCTCACGAAGACGCAGGACCTCCTGTTGCAGTTGTTCTACTTCTTCACCCGGGAGATCTCGCTGTCCTCGACATTCGCCACCCTTTCCCCTAGTGATGTAATGTCCGCACGTAGCTCCCTCATCTCCTGGGAAATGTCTCTCCGCAGCTCCTGCAGATCCATCCTAAGCGAGTCAAACAAGGTGGTGAGAAAACCTTTCGTGACTGGGGCCCCACTGTCGTCCTCTGCCTCACCCCGGTCCGCAGGCCCCTTCGCCAGGACGGCCCCCTCAGCAGGCTTGCCCTGAGCTGGGTGAGATCTTGTCAACATCTCCCTCACCGACTGGTCCCTTTTCGCCTTAGAGGATGTCATCAGAAATCAGCTCTCCCGCTGGCGTAGGGCCCAGCCCGGCACTAGTTGCGGTCCACAATGCTGCACAACAAACTGACTCCTTGCCGGATCAGCACCACTCACTGGAGCAGCCCGCTCCCGCCCTCTTCACTCGTTCTGGCCAGGGAAGAACGACCGTCCCCCCTCCTCGTTTCCTTCTGGGCCGAATTAGCAGGGCACTTTCTGTTGTGGGGCCCCACCAAAGCCCAACTCCGACGAGCCGTGTCCCAGGTCGCTGCCGGCCCGCTCACACCAGGGGCCGATCGTCCCACCGAGCCGAGGGCCCACCCTCACTCCCGCACTCCGTGGGGCCCTCACTCTTCAGAGACCAAGGGGGGGCCGGGGGAACTCCACCGCCACTTCCACCACTCTTCGGGGGTGCCACTCTAGCCCCCTATGTGTAGAACGGCCTCCACGGGCCCGGAAGGCCGAGGCCATGTGTCGCTCCTTCAGTTGTGGTCCCCCCCACGGCCCCGTACCTCTGCGGCCCAGCTCCCGCTCGCCCGCTCCGCTATGCTGAGCTGAGCTGAGCTTTAATGGGCTCAATGCCGACCGCCGTTCACGATGCCGCTCTGCGCGGCCAACCGCGATCGCAGCCCGGGCCCAGAGATGCTCCTGCCCGGCAGCCCCGAGGCTTCCTGGCGCCCCTCGACGGCGCCCTCACTGCTGGGGGCCCGGGACCGCTGAATCGCTGCGGAGGCCCGGGCGGCGGAGCCCACTAACACGCGTATGTTCACGGCGTCATATTGGCCACGCCCCCTTTGGAAGTGTTTTTATAATAACACAGCTAATGTTCTAAGAAAATGTCCCTACGTTAGGATGTGTATTTTCTACGAATGTTGGAGACTAAACTTCTACCACGTTCACCGGCAGTGTACCAAACTGTAGCCTTGACTGAAGCACAAAGTGATCAAGAATGTGTTGTTTGAGAACACAGTGCTGGGCTAAACAAAACAGTTAGAAAGAAGAAATTAAAACAAGACCGTAAAACTGGTTATTGTAAAAGTAACAATGCACAGCGGCCTAGTGTATTAAACTAACGTGCATGGAGCTATAACTAAAATGGCTACACAACAGTACTGTGGTTTTGAAATACTAGTCATTCACATTATAGGCCTCTCCTACCCACCCTCGCCCAAGAGCTCTTACCTGGGAGTGTCATTTAACAATGTGCACAGACAGAGATTTATTTGACAAATTATTACAATGCTGCAGTTCATACAGCTGAGCCTGCTCTTGCCCACGTGAAGCTTCCAGCCCCCTCCTTAATACAGGACCACCAACTATTTATTTCCTGATCAACTGGCATAGTAGACTTCAAGATGGTTTTAAAAAGAGATTAAGATATATACTACAAAGGACTCCTGATTGCTCCTGGTTAGGCTTGAAGATGTTGATGCAAGAGTACCAAGTCATGAAACAACACTTATCCACATGGCTCCAACCACCTAATTTGAGCCATGTAATGAAAGGGAGCCTATGGAACTGCTGTGGGAACTGGCTCCAAACCTCCTATGTCCTTCCTTTAAACTGATCAAAGTTAAAGAGGACTCTTGCTGATCATCATCAGCTGGAACATGGATCCCACCAGTAAATCCTCACTCCACTATTCCTTGACCGCTACCATACTCTTGGATAGTCATGGATACAGGAGACCAAAATTTGGACATGCTTACCTATGAGTCACTGCGCATGCTGAAATGCTTCAGTGTCATCAACGGCATTAGATATTTGTTTATACTCTGCACGAAGGTGTGGCTGGACAAGCAGACCTCACATATAATATGGCTGAATGCCACATCTTGGATATTGTAGACAACTCAGTCACTCAAAATAAAAAAGTGCTTAAAGATGAAAGAAGTTCTAGACTTAACTCAAAGCCCAAAACAGGAACAGTGACGCCAGTTTAAGAAGAATCAACATTGTTATCACTGGAATACCCGAGCCAGCAAACACAGGAAAGACTGAATTCTTCAAGGAATCACTACTTGCAGACTTTTTTTAAAGTTCTAAGTGGCTTTGTGTGTTACTCGTAGACGATGTCCATTGTTCACCAGACCCTAAGCGGCAGGCAGCCGTCCTTGAGAGACCTAAATTAGTGTGCTTTTTCAACTACAGAGACAGAGTCACTATCCTGAGGCAATAAAAGGAAAAATTCCAGCAATCATACCAAGACTCCTCGAAGTCCACCTTCCCAGACTTTACAGTGGAATCCCAGGAGGCTCAGCAGTCATTCACAGTTGTCAAGAAAAAAATCCAGCAAGCCATTAAACCTTACTGCATGCTTTGCCTAGAAAGCCTATAGGTCATGTCCCACACCACATTTCTATGCCAATCTATGTAGCTTTAAAGATTATGAAAGACGATCCCGGACAAGACTATCATTTGAGTCAGCAAAAGATCCCTCACAATTGAGTGACGTAGACTGATTGTTTACCCCATTGTCTCACAGCCATGTTTCCAATCAAACTAATTGCATCACTCATGTTGTTTTCTTACTATACCTGTCTAGTCCATCTCAAAATTCCCAATAACCACCTATCACAACTCAGATTTTAATCGATTTTGAACCACAATGTAGGTTGTGGGAACCAGGCAGAAAAGATGGAAAATGTTTGACTTGGTACAGACTTTTGATATTTCGGTCAGTTAACTCACTTACAATGTTATACTGGAATGTTCTGTGTTTGCTGCATTTGCCATATAACTCCAGGTTAGGGGAAAAACAGCATCAAGAGAACACTTACAGTACTTTCTGGTAAAAGGAGTCCAGTGTTAACCTCAGTAGGTTCCATTATGTCTTAGGAAAACAGATGCATGGTCATAAAACACAAATTCAGCTCATGACCAGGAATGTAAGAGGCTTAAATAACTCAAGCAAATCCAAGTGGGATCTAGCATATTTGACCAGACACAATGTCGACAACACCCTTTTACAAGAAACAGTCTTATACAAAAGCAGTAATCTGCACATATATGGAACAATCACAGATTCTTAGCATAATAGTTTGCTTTCAAAGTTTGCTGTAATTCCTGTAAGGTGCACCTTCTGCCCCTTAGGCATAGCTGCAGATTCTGAATGGCGACCTATGATATTACAGGGGATATTGGGCTAGTCAAGTGACCATTGTCAATACTTGCAGTCCTAACACCCCACTATCCCTCCTTTACCAAGATACATTAGAAATAGATTGGGGGGGGGTGTGGCCAAACAAGATGGCCAGCGGGACGCGCTTCTCGTGAGCTCCCCCCAACCCAGCCCGATCCTGAAGGAATCCTGGGGTGGTGCTCTGACCTACATGGTAGGCCTATATCCTGCTTTGGGACTTCGGTGAGCCCCATTTCGGCGGCACGAGGAGGAAGGGCCTGAGCCGCATGGCGAGAGGCAGGGCGGAGTACAGGGGAGGACTTGGCTCGGGCATCCCAGCTGGACTTTATTCGCTGCCAGGACCCTGGACTGGTGCCTGGGCTCCCCTGGTGGTGGATTCATGGGCCCGTTGGCTCCCCTGGCGTGTGGAGTCCTGTGGCTGGGCGCAGTGGAATCCGGCATGCCCCGCTGCATTGTTATAGAGGGGGCTCGACATGCTTCCCCCTGCATCGGTGATCGTCCCGAGGTCGGATCAACATCTGAGGATGGTGAGGAGCGGGGGCCCGGGTGTCCAGAAGTGAATAGTTTATTCTGGGCTGCTGTGGAGTGGTTGGGGGCAGCTCGGCAGACTGCGGCACTATCTGGAGGTGAGACAGAGGTCACCATTTGGAATATTGGTGTGTGTGTGTTCTGCACTGGTGGAGTGATCTCTGTGGCCCCATTGCGTGGAGGAGTCTGGGACCTGCGACACAGCATATATCTACCACTCCTGAATCGTATGAGGTCTGGGCTGGCGGCACGGACACATAGACATTATAGTGGCCCATTCTTGTGGTTATTCGGGGCCAGACGATTGACTTGCACTAATTGATGGGTGTTACAGCTCAACAGTGCTTCATCTCTGCCCCTTTAAGTCAGATACAGTGGTGATACATCCTATTATTTCTAAGTTGATGGTGAGATGGGGCGGCATCGGCAAGCTACTGCGTCGCACAGGAACACTATGGAGCAATACACTATGTCTACCCCAATGCCGCAGTGCCAGACACGTATGGGAGTGCCTGGAGTAGTCCTGGCTGCTATATAGGGCTCTGGAGGGGCTTTTGAGGACTGCTCATGAAACCAACAAGGTTGTGTTTGAGAACTGCAAAATCTCCATTTATCCGGACTATACAAACAAGGTCCAGACCTCTAGAAAGGGTTTTTTTTTGGAGGTGAAGGCCAAGCTTCATACCATGAACATCAAATATATGTTATTGTATCTGGCACGCTTGAAGGTGCTTTTGTTGGACAAGTCACATTTTTTTGAACATCCTGAGGAGGTCTGGCGTTGGCTGGAGATGTGGGACAAAGCTGGCCCAGGCCGATCTGGGCGATCTGGTCTGGGGGCTGCTCGTGCTTCTGGTGTGAATGGCACAGACTGGAAGAAGCGTGGGGAGAGCCAGATGCAGGTTTCTGCGCATAGGAGTGTCGACTCTGACAGCAGAATTGAAATTCAGCAGGATGGTTCTATGGTTGTGGTGGTTCCTGAGCTGGCTGCCAAACTCACTGTGGCGTCCGATCAGAGAGTGGAAATGATCACTTGATCTTGTTGATCCTTAGTGGATGCTGTTCTCACAAATAGCACTGGGGGTATTACATAGTAAGGGGTATTGAGATCACAATGGATATGGATCCAAATGGGCACTTCATGAATCTGTATTATATGATTGGGGGGGGGGAGCGGAGGGGAGACAGTGCTTTTCTTAGACTTTTACTTAGGTTTATAGGCACAGCATAATTTTGTTTACGGGGTGGGGGTGGTTACTTCCACTGTGGTGGTCGGGTTCTGGGGTGTTGGGGCGTAGGCTGTTGTCCTGGTAGCATCTACAGTATGTTTTGATATGTCTGTTTTACTGTTTATCCGGGGTGGGCATAGGGGTTTGGGGTTACCAAGTTCGTGCAGGTTTGCATGTATTTGATGTTTACGGCAGCAGTGCATGGTTGTGTGTGGGATGTGAAGTAAGGACTAGTCTTGCCTTCTCTTTTTGGGAGGGAGGTGGGGGGAGGAGGTGCAAATGGGACGGAAGATATGAAGTCTTAACATGGGTCGACAGATTAATATGCTGACATGGAATGTCAGAGGGCTGAAGAGCTATACTGCGTACTATAGGGTGCACTCCTTCCTGAGGAGGCATAAGGTACATATAGCCTGTCTACAGGAAATGCACATGACAGAGGAAGAATTGCAAAAACTGGCTAAGAAGTGGCGGGTTCAGGTGTCCTCCGCGTCCTTTTCCTCTTATCCAAGGGGTGTGATGATATGGATTGCCCCTGGGGTCCCATTTACCCATGTCTACAGGGAGTGCAGAATTATTAGGCAAATGAGTATTTTGACCACATCATCCTCTTTATGCATGTTGTCTTACTCCAAGCTGTATAGGCTCGAAAGCCTACTACCAATTAAGCATATTAGGTGATGTGCATCTCTGTAATGAGAAGGGGTGTGGTCTAATGACATCAACACCCTATATCAGGTGTGCATAATTATTAGGCAACTTCCTTTCCTTTGGCAAAATGGGTCAAAAGAAGGACTTGACAGGCTCAGAAAAGTCAAAAATAGTGAGATATCTTGCAGAGGGATGCAGCACTCTTAAAATTGCAAAGCTTCTGAAGCGTGATCATCGAACAATCAAGCGTTTCATTCAAAATAGTCAACAGGGTCGCAAGAAGCGTGTGGAAAAACCAAGGCGCAAAATAACTGCCCATGAACTGAGAAAAGTCAAGCGTGCAGCTGCCACGATGCCACTTGCCACCAGTTTGGCCATATTTCAGAGCTGCAACATCACTGGAGTGCCCAAAAGCACAAGGTGTGCAATACTCAGAGACATGGCCAAGGTAAGAAAGGCTGAAAGACGACCACCACTGAACAAGACACACAAGCTGAAACGTCAAGACTGGGCCAAGAAATATCTCAAGACTGATTTTTCTAAGGTTTTATGGACTGATGAAATGAGAGTGAGTCTTGATGGGCCAGATGGATGGGCCCGTGGCTGGATTGGTAAAGGGCAGAGAGCTCCAGTCCGACTCAGACGCCAGCAAGGTGGAGGTGGAGTACTGGTTTGGGATGGTATCATCAAAGATGAGCTTGTGGGGCCTTTTCGGGTTGAGGATGGAGTCAAGCTCAACTCCCAGTCCTACTGCCAGTTCCTGGAAGACACCTTCTTCAAGCAGTGGTACAGGAAGAAGTCTGCATCCTTCAAGAAAAACATGGTTTTCATGCAGGACAATGCTCCATCACACGCGTCCAAGTACTCCACAGCGTGGCTGGCACGAAAGGGTATAAAAGAAGGAAATCTAATGACATGGCCTCCTTGTTCACCTGATCTGAACCCCATTGAGAACCTGTGGTCCATCATCAAATGTGAGATTTACAAGGAGGGAAAACAGTACACCTCTCTGAACAGTGTCTGGGAGGCTGTGGTTGCTGCTGCACGCAATGTTGATGGTGAACAGATCAAAACACTGACAGAATCCATGGATGGCAGGCTTTTGAGTGTCCTTGCAAAGAAAGGTGGCTATATTGGTCACTGATTTGTTTTTGTTTTGTTTTTGAATGTCAGAAATGTATATTTGTGAATGTTGAGATGTTATATTGGTTTCACTGGTAATAATAAATAATTGAAATGGGTATATTTTTTTTTTTTTTAAGTTGCCTAATAATTATGCACAGTAATAGTCACCTTCACACACAGATATCCCCCTAACATAGCTAAAACTAAAAACAAACTAAAAACTACTTCCAAAAATATTCATCTTTGATATTAATGAGTTTTTTGGGTTCATTGAGAACATGGTTGTTGTTCAATAATAAAATTAATCCTCAAAAATACAACTTGCCTAATAATTCTGCACTCCCTGTATAGTAAAGCGGATGTGAAAGGATATATTTCTACAGGGCACATTAGATGGGGTGCCCCTTACCATTCTTAACACTTATGCACCCAACATAGATGTTCACTCCTTCTATGATTATATACCTGAGGTCCGGGGGGGGGGGGTGTTTGACGATCCTCTAATATGGGCTGGATATTACAACTGCATATTGGATGGTGAGAAGGACCGTTATCCGTCTAAAATGGGCACTAAACCATTGCAGGCAAGATCTCTCACAGAGGTTATGCACAATTTAGGGCTCTAGGATGGGTGGAGGGAACTGCACCCTGAGGGGAGGGAGTATACCTGTCATTCTAGGACGCATAATACATATAGTCGGCTGGACCGTTTCCTCCTGGGTGGACTGACTTGTTCACAGGTGTTAGATGTCAAGGATCTGGGGAGGTTTTTGTCTGATTATGCACTGAATCGAAGCAAGTGCTGTGGGGCTCAAATGTCAGGGTGACAGGCAGTTGGCACATGCTTATGAATTTCCTGATGGATGCTGGCTGTCGTGATAAAATAGAGGTTGCCCTTAAGGACTACATGGACTTGAACTGGGGCACGGCCAACTCTAGGGGAGTAGAGTGGGAAGCCATATAGGTCGTACTGAGAGGGGTTTGTATAGGCACGGCTTGTGGGGTGAGCAAACAAATGGAACAGGAACTTAATGATTGGGAAGGTGAGCTGGAAGTGTTGCAGTAACAGACGCCAATAACGAGGGAGGTGGAACAAGAGCAGCTCAGATTGTATAAGAAGGTCAGTAGCTGCTGGGAAACACTAGATAAAGTCACACGCAAATTGTATAGGCAGCGCCTTCACAGAGAGAAAGACAGGTCTGGTAAATTACTGCTGTGGATCCTCAAGCGGGAAGTTGAATCCCCTCCCATTCTACATATTAGGAATGCAGATGGTGTGCAGATTACTAATCGCCGGGATATCTTTCGGATCTTAGTGGAGCATTTGCAGGCAGTGTCCAGTGCTGGCGCATCAGTTTGAGATGTTGACTTAGGAGAGTTTCTGGAGTGGATGCGACTTCCGCGCCTGGAGCTGGAAAGTATGGAGAGTCTAGAGGCTGAGATAACTGTAGAGGAAGTGAGTGCTGCGGTGGAGGCATTTTCTAAATCTAAAATTGCCGGGACGGGATGGATTCCCGATTGAGCTGTATCAGACATTTTCTCTTCATTTGCGAGAGAGGCTATTGGCGGTGTTTGAGGATGCCCGGGAGTGGGTTATTTTTCCAGAGACCATGCGTCAGGGCGTCGTCTGTTTAATGCTTAAGCCTGGGGGGGATCCTGGTGACCCCTCCTCTTATCGCCCACTCACCATGCTGAATAGTGATGTCAAGATTCTGTGTAAACTATTGGCTACTCGGCTACGTGGAGTGATTCGGGGCTTAGTGCATGATGATCAATGTGGTTTTATACCTGGTCGTAGTACGACTTATAATTTACATCGTTTGGCACATGTTTTGCACGAAACCATGGGGGTGGAGGACGACTTGGTGCTAGTGTCATTGGACCTAGAGAAGGCTTTTGATTACAGTGGAGTGGGGTACTTACTGGCGGTGCTGCGAGGAATGGGATTTGGCCCCCATTTTTGTGTTTGGGTTAGTTTGCTGTACACTGCTCTTTCTGCACACACTCGGGTGAGCGGGGAACTTTCGGAATCCTGGGTGACTGGCAGGGGAACAAGGCAGGGGTGCCCACTGTCACTGCTTCTTTTCGCCTTAGCAGTGGAGGTCTGGCTACGTGAGGAGTTGGTGTCCTGGGGCGTTCAGGTGGGACAGGTTACCCATATTGTCTCTCTATATGCTGATGATGCGGTGGTATACCTTCGAGAGCCACATGTTTCGGTGCCTTTCGCTGCTGTTGCTGGAGGACTTTGGGGCTATATCTGGTCTTCAGGTAAATAGAAAGAAGTTGCTTTGGTTTCCTTTGGGGTCATTAAGTGGTGCCTGTTTGGAAGATTTGCCGGTGGTGGGGCTCAGGTGGGAGCTTGAAAGCTTTAGATACCTGGGTCACTCACACTATGGCGGCGCATGTGACTCATAATGTAGAACGGGTGGTGACTGGTCTGGAGCCCTCGGTTTTGTTTTGGAATAAGCTGTGGCCAAGATGGTGTTCTTGCTGCAGTGTCTTAACCTTGTACAGAATTCCTTGTTTCCACTGGCCGCTCGGCTCTTTGATCGTCTGGACAGTTTGTTGATTTCACTGGTTTGGGCTGGGCTTCATAGTATGGTGGCGTTGTCCACGCTGCAAAGTTACATGGTAGACGGAGGATTGGCTATCCCTAATATTAGACACTATTATTATGCAGCACACTTACAACATGCTGCAAAGTGGATTACTCAGGCGGACATCCGGGAGAAGCAACTATTTGCAGGCATTCTGGAAGGTTGGTGCACATATTGATGATGGGTGGTCGGTCGGAGACTGCTGTTCCCTATCTGGTCAAAACTACTGCATGGATTTGGGATCAAGCCGTTAAGAAAGTGATTCGACATGCCCCATTTGATAGGGAATTGAAGATTTGGGATTTAGTCCCCTTTAGGAATATGGATATTTTAATGTCAATGGAGGCTTGGTGAGTGGGAGGCTGTCTAGTGGCGGGTATCTTCTACCCCAATGGGGAGTTTATCTCCTTTCAGGAGGCGTGGAATACGTCTAGATTGTGTACTGGTCAGTTCTTGCAGTATGCCAAGATGAAAAGCGTGGTTCAAGAAGTCTGGTCTGGATTCCCGTTGGCTCCACCAACATCAAAGGTGTTCAATGGGCTGATAAATTGGGGTGATTACCCTGTTTTATAAAGTACTTCAGGGGTGGGGTCAACCAGGTGTTGTGTGCGCAGCTCGCAGGGCCTGGGATCTAGAACTGGAGGATCCCTTAGAAGACATGGACTGGTATATGGCGCTGTCGCTGGTTCGCAAGAATTCTTGTAACAACAGGTTTAAGCTACTGCATTTTAATTTTGTCCACCGTATGTAACTTACACCTGCTCGTCTTAATAAGATTAACCAGACAAGAGAGGTTGGGTGTCCTGGATGTGGGGAGATTGATGCCTCCTTTCTCCACTTGGCTTGGTCCTGTAGGCAGGTGCAGCAATTTTGGTGGGAGGTGGTTAAAAGGGTAGAAGGGATCACAGGTTTGGAGCTTGAAGCGACACCTCTGACCTGGCTTTTAGGTGCGGTGCGGAGACCACGGGTAGGCACTTCCCATATAGACTTGCACAACTTGCTCTGGTGCTGGCTAAGCGTAGGCTGGCTATAGGCTGGATGAGTACTTGGAGTCCATCCATTCCTTACTGGATCCGTGATGTACTGGAATGGGGTGCTGCTGAAGAGCAATACATGAGGATGACATGCAGAGAGGAGTGGACACTGGTAGACATAATTGTCTGAAGAACACTACTGGAACGCTTCACAGGTGTGGATGAGTCTAGTTCTGACTGGAGCACTGATGATGATGGCTGACTTATGGAATGGTATATGTTGGTCATAAAAGGTGACAACCAACTGTGAGGATGTTGCAATTCTGGTAACCATTGTATATAAACAAATTGGTTACATAAGGATGTCCTTGGGTAGGTGAGGCTGGGGGTATCTACTACTGTAATGCTTGGTTTTGCTCCATATTTCTGTCTATATATGTCCTTTGGCCTCCATTCACGGGATAAACAGATATTGTGATATTTCGAAATGATATGCACAGCACTGTTTTTTTTTTAATGCATAATTAACTCAATAAAATAGAGTTATTAAAAAAACAACAACAAAAAACATTAGAAATAGATTTGCATCCCATGTCTAGTACTCGAATGAGAGGTGACCTTGACCTGACACTGAAACCTAGGCTACACCAGCATAAATCAGTGAGCAGGCCACAGTCAGTAACTACATTACCCTTTTGCAACTACTTAATTCCATGGGCTTGCAATAATCTGGAGAAAAATACCCAATGTCCACAAATACACAATTTTCAGTGCATAATTTGTCATTAGATGAGATTACTGGATTGGAAAGACATCAGCACAAGGGCAGTTACAAATAGCACCTAGCCAGAAGGCGATCAGAATGCTCCATGATTCCATTACTAAATGTTGCATTCAGAGCTGAAAGATGCGATCATGGACAACTTCAGGTTAAGTGAAGGATATTTTAATAGGCAGGGCACACTGTGGGATACATAGAAATGAGTAATCTGGAAAGTCAGTTTCTCGAAACAATCACAAGTTTTAAAGGCAATTCACAAACACCTTGTTAGATTACAAGACAAAGTTCACGTTAGAATGTAAACATGCTTCGACAGGTGATCCAGCTATAATGACAGGGCTAATTGGGACCAAGCAGGAATGCAGTAACAAAACAGACCAGGAAGTGAGATTTCTGGGCAAATATGCCACATATGGGACTTAACTAGCGGATGAACGTCAGGGAATGACACTGGAGCAACTGGAGTCAAGTGACTTTACTTGCACAGAAAACCCGAAGTCAGTAAATTACAAGAATTTGTAAACTTCTGCACTAAACTAATAACCACAAGTCACCTTCCACACATGATGATGGCTAGTCATATACCTAGATGGTATTGCTCTATCCAGAGTAGAAAAACACATTGGCCACATCTGACTGAACCAATTGTCATAAGTGAAATGAAAGCCATAGTCCATGGGTACATGAAGTGGAGGGTCACAAGTAGTGAAGGTTTATCAGCTGAATTTTATAAAGAATATATAGACATTTTAGCACCACATCTCTGCGAATTGTATTAAGAAGCAAGATCACATGGCTCCAGTTGCACTTTTGTAACTTGCAGAATTACTGGTAGTATTGCTCAAACCAGTCAAGAACCACAACAAAGTGCACTATATAGGCCTTTGTCTCTTATGAACACAGACAATAAAATCATAGCCGAGTGCAGAGCAAATAGATGTCAAGTACTACCACTTTACTCCTTCTGGATCAATCTGTCTTTCTTCCCGGTTAGTCCAAATAACATAAATTGCAAACGATATTTTCTGTTATTGATCATCTACAACCAAAATTAAACAAGGTGACAGTATTTTAAAGCCACTAAGGCCACTAACTATTGTGTCACTAGAGTGGAAATGTGTATTCACTTCACTGGAATGCACAGATATAGCTTAGGAACTGATGGACTTGGTTGGGCTTCTATATATGGAACCTTTTGCCAGTGTCTGTTGTAGCTTCACCAATGGAAGTATCCAGAGAAACCATACAGGAAACCCCTCTGTCACTGATATTATTTACTACTGCCACAAAATAGCTGGTGCATGCTCTGTCAATATTTGTTGGCAAAGGGATTGCGCTTCAGCTCACAGTGTTTTACTGCCACTGTGCGCAGAGGATAATGTTCTGTTTGTCATAAACCAGTCTGTCAACCTTCTCCCTATCATCTGTGAATTTATGCTCTTTAATGGAGTATTATGTATCTTGGTAACTGATATATTGGAGGAATTAAAGGACCTTCTCCATGATTCCTGGCACCAAACAGTATGATGCAAAGTTCCCTTTAATACTGTGACAATTGTATGTCAAATATTTGGGAATTCAAATTCATCAGGATGTTAATCAACTGATAGGAAACTATACAGGGTAGTGTACATTAAAACAGATGAAAAACAGAGTGAGGGATCCGTTTACCAATATAACTAGACGGCCACACAGCCTTGATGAATATGATGCTATTTCACAGGATTCTTTACCCTTTTTCTCAACATTCCCATCTGTTCAAGCAACAATTCTGGACTCAGTTGGAATCCTCATGACTGAACAAGCTTGGGCAAGCAAGCAACCATTGAATATATTATTATAGTTTTATGTGCTGGGTCGATACATATTACCAGATTCTGAACTGCACAACTTATCTGCACAGACGACACTTTGGGTATTGCTGGTTCCATCCTCCATCATCCCTCCTGCACTTGGCCTTGGAGATAGTTGCAATATACTCTGTCCCTATAACCAGAATCATAAGTCAACCTGAGGCATTCTGCCTCATTAGACAACTTCTTTCACTACCACATTAAAGCAACGTGGCAAGCTAGGCATTCATCATTACCCTTCATCAGCCTCCTCAGCTGTGCATGCTTTCACAACTGATAGTAAACCCTGAGCGATTACATTTAGCTTTCAGACTACAAATCCATATACACCAAATGTATGTGGTGAAATGTTAGTCAAGATTAAGTGGGAGGTAGACCTAAGTTCACTAATCACTGATTCACTTTAGGCATACTGCTTTTCTCAAACTGAGGAGGTATCCCTCATTAAGACATATAATAGTATAACACAATTTTCTAAACATACTTGATTACACACTTGTAGGATTGGCTGAATAACAGCTCTAGGAAAACTGGCATATCTTTGAGGTGCAATTCTGTCACCTAGCCTGGGTCCGGAGGTAGCAGTTTATTGGAATGCTCTCTTTTACCTTTTACGACAGATGACCTTGTGGCTGGAAAGATTGCTGCCTTCTTACATCACATACAGGATATTTCAAAGGCACAATACAAGGCGTTTTGCTACTGCAAGCAAAAGCTGACTGCCTATCAATTGAGGAAGGAGCAGCAATCATCTGAAACAAGATTAGCTAAAGATCTAATCTAGTGCAAAGGCATGGTTAAAATATTGGTGTCTCTTCTTCCACAACTGGCATGTCTAAAACTATCTGGCCCCACTGAGGTTGTGTCTCATAAATCATACTTTGTCACTATCCACACAAAGCATCAAGAGGTGCAGATGACTAAGTGTGCTAGAGCCATACAATCACAGGGATTGCAAATAAAAGTTATGACTGACTGCACCAGACACCCAGACTTCTGTGTAGTTTTGGCTACTGTTAAAGAACAAGCTAGTCAGTTAGATGCTGACATCTCAAATGGCTCAAAGACTGATGATGTACTATTCACTAGGTTTAACCACTATACTGTGTTCTAAATATTCTACAGTCTTGAATGGAGAATAAAAGTAACTTCATACTATGTGCAGTATTTCTCAGTTTTGTAAAAGAAGTAAAAATAAATATGATAAAAGCAAATCTGACACCACTACTGCTCACGAAACAGTGGGGAAGTTCTTCTCTTAAATTAAAAAATAAACAAAATAACGAAGGAAATTTAAGTCTGAACAGTTTGACAAAAATCTGTAAGATCCACCTTGAAAGTTGGTCCTATGGAAAAGATTCTAAATTTCTGCTGTCAACACACTGAAAAGTAGTTTTCTATTACAGACCATTCAGCAAAGGTACTCGAGTGAAAGGAGGTGTACATGTTGGCTGTTTCTTATCAGATAACTGACAGAGAATACAAGCCAGTACACTCAACTTAACATCCTTGGTTAAGACAGGCATCAGCAGTCGTCCCGAAATGGTAACTCATCTCAAGGGGACTCTTGTTTGATACCTGCACTAAAAGCATTCCTCAAAGGTTCCAGTGGAACAATTTGATAATTTCTCATGGATGGAAATCCCTCCTTCAGGTAACCATTAGTTTTCTTCTAGTACACATTCATCTAATAAAAACAGGAAAGACAGAAGACTTCAACCAAATTAGGTCAGCAGTTCTTATGATCGAAATTCCACAGCAATGTATTGGTAGGCACAACAGTGTAATCAATGTGTAAAATCAAGTACAATACAGGGTTAGAGGTGCGGTTCTGCTTACAAATGGTGGGGCTAAAGGTATCTGGTGCAAAAGAAGTTGTCCAGCCATTATCAAAGTTATCATGCCACACCAATGCCACAAAATGTGTGGTTTCACTCAGCTTATTGGAAAAGCCAACAATTGTCTGATCCTCAAAGTCTCAACAAATGGGAGGTTTTTGTACAGGCTTCCAGTTTATCTAGATTTCCATATAGTATTCATAATTGCTGCTGGTATCTTTTCCTTTAGTAGTATGTTTCAGATTTTTGACTACCAGTGATATGTAGGAGGCATTTCAGTTGATCTCCATTTACAAAGCAAGGTCAAGATAGCTGCATGAGACACTGGTTGATGAGTTTTTCAGCTGGGGAGATCAATGTGTGTCTTCTTTTTGTCTGGAGTTGCCAGCATAATCCCCAGAGGATCAAAAAGTAGGTGAATCTTAGTGATAGCCTTGATTCAAGAAAGTGTCTATTTCCAGTACTTCTCTACAATGGCACATGACCACCAAGCATAGAACAGGTCTCCAGAGCCACTAGATATTTATGTAAATAGGACAACATGGTTCTTGAGTATATCCTACACAGTTTTACTTAGTCATGTACCACTGGCAAATACCTTTTATTTTATTTTTAAACAAAAACCAAACAAAATATATATATATATATATATATATATATACATGTTTTTTTCATTAAAAAACACACAAACCATGATCAATACAGTGTGGTCATACAGCACAATCAATAGTCGCCATAACATTATGCATATCTTCCCATAGCACATGGAGACAACCTTGAGTAGTGTATTACATGTAGGCATTATGAGTGTGGGGGATCCTCATCCTATAGGGCAGGCGGTTCGTATATGTATCTCCCCTGATCTGGCTGGGTGGTGCAGTGTCATTACCTTCCATCAAGTCCAGGCCATAATGTGTCCACCAGCAACCCCACACCCTAAAACGTTCGGGGCAGTCCCTGCTGCGGCTTGTCACCTGTTCCAGCAGCCATGTAGAAGTCCATCCCCCGCTGCCATTCTTCATTTGTGGGCTCTTCTTTGGCACCCCAATGCCTGGCTATATCCCTCTTAGCTACTACAAATGCCAGGGAGCCGAATAGGAGTTTGGGACGTGGCATGTCAGTGTCACACGGGATTCCCAGCAAGGCAAACCTAGGGTCAATTGGGAGTGATACCCCCACTATTGTCGAGAGTTCCCCAATGATTGTGGTCCAATATTGCCTTATGTGTATGCATTCCCAAATTGTATCAATGAAAGTCCCGGAGCTTGTTTCACATCGTAAGCAATGTGGTGTTGGTGTCCGCCCCAGGCAAGGACCTTTTTAAGTATTCTCTCTGTGTTGTGTGTACACAAAGGATGTGGCGGCTGTGGTCTAGACCAGTAGTTAATCTTTTGCCTTCTGTGGACCCCCATTTAATCACTGGATTCCAGGAACCTCAACTGAGCCATTAATGGAAGCCAGGGACCCCAAATGAATCACTGCCACAAGGCGAGGACCCCAGTCTAATACTTTGATGATTTGAACCACAAAACAATACACAAGAAATAAAGAAACACCTATTCATCAAACAATTACAGAAACATTTATTTGAATTCACTAGTACAAAAGCAAATATTCTAAAACCTAAATTGGGAACTTTGGAGCTTTTCTAAATGTAATTGAGGACACTCATTGTCCAAACTACGTTTGTTTGATGTACTTGCACTGCTCCCACAAATCAATCTGAGAACACTAACTTAATTTTCAGGCTCCAATTTAAAATTCCTTCACATTTACAGGGAGTTTTACATTTTTCAAATTTTGCTTCTTCATTTATACACACTTTATTAATAAGTTTATATTATTTAAATGTTTTAAGCAGTCAAGGGAAACTAGGGGTCTTTGGACCACAGGGAAAGTAACCACTGGTCTGGCTAGGTATTGTGTATTTGTTGGGATATCAACTCCTTGTCAAGTTTCTATTTGTACACATAAAGAAGTTTACCTTCTTTCCCAGAGAGTTTGGATTGTTTTATATATTTGAGATTCTGCATTCTTCGAAGTAGGATGGAGCAAAACAGGCTCAATTGCTACTGAAGGCATGGCCCTTATAGTCTTGCTTAACTATTATGTGAAAAACACTTCCCTAATTCCAAGTAGTGATATTGTTTCACTTTGAAAGGCCACAAGCTTCTTTTGAAATTAATGAACTGTCTAGTGGGGATACGTTCATATACAATTGCCCCATGATTTTAACCGCTTGGGTGCCCCGGACGAGCTGGTCTCGCCCTTGCGAGACCAGCTCGTCCTGCTATGGGCCCCCGCTACCGCTACCCCAGATGGCCGAGCACCCCCCTCCCCTGGGCAGAGATAGAAGGGGAATTGCTTCCCCTTCCACCCCCGACTCCCCATGGCGTCTGATGACGTCAGATCAGCTTTCAGGGCCCCATCGATGGAGAACCACTAAACACCAGGGATTGTTTTTTTTTTTTTCATACTTGCGCGTAAGGGGAGCGGCCCCTTGGGCAAGGCCCGCTCCCCAGGGGGGCAAATTATTTTTAGGCCATTTCTGCCACACCTGGGGGCAGATCGGCCTAAAAGTATTAAGCTGATCTGCCCCCAGGGGGGCAGAAAACCACTAGACACCAGGGATATATATATATTTTATTTGTTTTCTTTTCTCTTTTTTATGTTTAGGGTCGCTCCCGGGGGCCAAATTATTTTTAGGTCATTTCTGCCCACACCCGGGGGGCAGATCGGCCTAATATAATTAGGCCAATTTGCTCCCGGGGGGGGGGCAGAAACCACAAGACACCAGGAATTCTTTGTTTTGTTATATTAACGCATAAGTAGAGCGGCCCCTTTGGCAAGGCCAATCTGCTCCCAAAGGGGGCAGAAACCTCTAGACACCATGGATTGGTGTGTGTGTGTATGTGTGTGTTTTGTTTAGGGGGGCAGCCCGTTGGGCAAGGGTCGATCCCCATGGAGGCACATTACTGTTGGCCATAACTGTCCCCCTTGGGGGCAGATTGGCCTATTTTTGGAAGGCCCATCTGCCCCCATTGGGGGCCGAAAGCCCACCAGAGAAGATTTTTTTTTCTCAAAATAAGAGGTTGGGGGTATGGTCATACGCCCACCCCAAATTAATGGGGTCAAAGTTGTTCTGCCTACCAGTGGGAAGATTGGGCAATTACCCCCGATTCACACCCGGGGGGACAGAAAGTCTACTAGATGCCAGGGAATAAAAAAAATAAAAGAAAACAGTGGGGTGGTGGCTACCAACCAGTACGGGCCTGGTTATGGCCCCAGTCAAACTGAAGGGGCTAACAGTCTTTCAGCTCTCCCCCCAGCACACTAAAACATCTTATCCCATGGCAAGCAAGAGGACATTTGATTATTTTTGTTTTTTGTTTTACATTTGAGCCATGAGAGCTTGGTAATTCTCAAAATCGTCCCACTTGGAATGGTGAGGGCTGCACTTTTTTTACTTTGGGACGCTGCCATGTAGAAAACTCCACAAGACCTAGACACATCTGAAAACTAAACATCTAGTTGATTCCAGTGTGGTGTCCTTCCCGGTGCGGTGATCCCATACAGAAATGTGGGAAAAATGTGATTTTTCAGCTAAATTTGAGGTTTGCTGAGGATTCTGGGTAAGAAAACATTGGGGGATCCAAGCAAGTCACACCTCCCTGGACTCCCTCGGGTGTATAGTTTTCAGAAATGTCTGGGTTTGGTAGGTTTCCCTAGATGGCTGCTGAGCCCAGGACCAAAAACGCAGATGTCCCCCGCAAAAACAGGTAGTTTTCTATTTGATAATTTTGATGTGTCAGGATAGTGTTTTGGAGCATTTCCTGTTGCGAGCACAAAGCCTACCCACACCAATGAGGTACCATTTTTATCAGACCTGGGGGAACGCTGGGTGGAAGGAAATGTGTGGCTCCTCTCAGATTCCAGAACTTTCTGTCACCGAAATGGGAGGAAAAAGTGTTTTTTTAGCCACATTTTGAGGTTTGCAAAGGATTCTGTGTAACAGAACCTGGTGAGAGCCCCACAAGTCACCCCGTCTTGGATTCCCCTAGGTCTCTAGTTTTCAAAAATGCACAGGTGTGGTAGGATTCCCTAGGTGTCGGCTGAGCTAGAGGCCAAAATCCACAGGTAGGCACTTTGCAAAAAACACCTGTTTTCTTTGGAAATATTTGATATGTCCATGTTGTGTTTTGGGGCATTTCCTGTCGCGGGCACTGGGCCTACCCACACAAGTGAGGTATCATTTTTATCGAGAGACTTGGGGGAACATAGAATACCAAAACAAGTGTTATTGCCCCTTGTCTTTCTCTACATTTTTTCCTTTCCTTCCAAATATAAGACAGTGTGTAAAAAAGACGTATATGTGAGAAATGCCCTGTAATTCACATGCTAGTTTGGGCACCCCAGAATTCAGAGATGTGCAAATAACCACTGCTCCTCAACATCTTATCTTGTGCCCATTTTGGAAATACAAAGGTTTTCTTGATACCTATTTTTCACTCTTAATATTTCAGCAAATTAATTGCTGTATACCCGGTGTAGAATGAAAATCCACTGCAAGGTGTAGCTCATTTATTGGCTCTGAGCACCTAGGGTTCTTGATGAACCTACAAGCCCTATACATCCCCGCAACCAGAAGAGTCCAGCAGACGTAATGGTATATTGATTTAAAAAATCTGACATTGTAGGAAAAAGTAAACGTAGAGAAAAATGGCTGTTTTTGTACCTCAATTTCAATTTATTTTTATTTCAGTTGTGATTTTATATAGGAAATTGCTAAATTCTGAATTTTGTCTACTTTGCAGACATGTTTAGGTTTCTGGGATCCAGCATTGGTTTCACACCCATTTCTGTCACTGACTGGAAGGAGGCTGAAAGCACAAAAAAATCTTTAAAATGGGGTATGTCCCAGGAAAGTGTCAAAATTGTGTTGAAATTTGGGTTTTCTGATTCAAGTCTGCATGTTCCTGAAAGCTGGGAAGCTGGTGATTTTAGCACTGCAAACCTTTTGTTGATGGCAATTTCAGGGGAAAAACTACAAGCCTTCTTCTGCAACCCTTTTTCCCCCCAATTAATTATAATTATTTTTTTTAAACGAAATTTTCACTGTTTGTTGGCTAATTTCTTTGTCTCCTTCAGGGGAACCCACAAACTTGTGGTACCTTCAGAATCCCTAGGATGTTGGAAAAAAGGGACGCAAATTTGGGGGAAGCTTATGTGGACAAAAAGTTATGAGGGCCTAAGCGCGCCCTGCCCCAAATAACCAAAAAAAGGCCTGCCTCCTGAGGTGGGAAAAGGCTTGGCAGCGAAGGGGTTAAGACTTCACACCTCCCAACTGTCAAACAAAGTGTGAATTAATACTGGTGTGAAGTCAATGTTGTTTAAAAAAGGGCCAGTACGATATTGGGCAGAGCAACAATGGTAAAAATGGTCACACTTACGAAATTCTTGTACACCCTGCAAAACACGTACTATAGGATCCCCGAAGAGGTGTTCGTCAAAGCTGATGAACTCAGGAAGATGCTATGGAACAACAAGCACCCTAGAGTGGCCCTTAGGACACAACAAAATGCATATAATGAAGATATTGCCTTTCCAGATATAGGAGCCTACTATTGGGCCGCCCATCTGATTACCATAAATGACTGGGGCCATTCGGATGGTGACTATCCCACCTATGTGTTACAAAGAACTCAACTCCAAAAGCGACCCTACCAACACTAACTCTATGGAGAGGGGGGAGGAAGGGACAGGGTGTTTCGTACCGGCAACACAAGTGGCATTTGTGGCATGGTTTAAAATGAACAAGTATAAAGGATGGGCACATAAAATCACCCCGGGAGACCCCAGTATGATGGGGATGAGTTTAAAGAACTTGTAAAGCTAAGGGTTTTTGACGCCTGAGACCATATTGGTATCTCAAACTTGAGTGACCTTGAGGGAGGTAAACTTATATCCTTTCAGTCCCTTCAGCGGGATTACTAATTGCATGATATGCAATATTTCAAATATTTACAGCTCAATGACACTTGGATGCAGAAAGCACTGACATAGATCTCCCCGAATATGCGCCCTTGGAAGGCAGGCCCTTAATGGGGAAATTAGTGTATAAAATGATTAATAATAATGTACACGATGCTCTGAAGAAACTGAGAAACAATTGGGAAAATTAAGTAGGAGAACTAGACGATTTGGACTTGGGGGCTGCATTGATGAATCAGAGAGAAGTAGCAATTAAATACAGGTTGAGACTCACCCAGTTCAAAATCCTTTACTAAATTTATTACGACAGGTCATGCTTGCTTAGAGTGGGGAGAGCAATATCCCCAGACTGAGGTGTAGGGGGCAGCGAGGGGACTTCTTTCATACTCTCTGGACCTGCCCAGTCAGACAGTCGTATTGGCAAAAGATACACCTTGTACTTGGTAGGACAGTAGAAACGACACTGCTGTGGAATCCAAATATAATCTTCAAGGTATACCCAGTGATGTGGATCTCCGACAAGCAAAATTACTCTTCAGTGATTAGGATCTGATGGTGGCGAAGAGGGATGTGGCAAAGCATTGTCAACACTAACCATGCTAGAATGGAAAGCAAGGATGGATCTATATTTGACAGCAGAAAGAGTAAGTGATGCCCACGTAAATTCCATAAGACCTGGGGTGGGAGGATATAATATAATGATTTGGAAACCCCAGATGATGGAAATTAAGTTTTATCTTTCCAGACAGTATGGTCCATATGATTAGATCTCAAGCACCTCTCAAATTGTTAGCGTTTGCTTAAGCACTCTCAAGGCATTATTGCTGGTATATGTGGAGATTACTGCTGTAGTGATGCCCTTCTGCACTGTTTACCAGTTTGTTGTGGGCAACTGTTGTGCCCATTTTGCCAGGTCTTTGAAAAAACGAATAAAAATATTATGAGAACAAAAATGGGTAAGTGAAGGCTGGAATGTTGCTCTACACCTATTCACACTATGAAAACAAAACACCAATATCTCAGTGTAGGAAGTGCATTAGCGCCCTGTACAAAGGCTTATATTTTTGGCAAATGTACTTAGATATCAAAGGGCATGCTTGTCTTTATTGATTTTCTCAACACCATGCAGGCTTCTAGTTGGGTTGCAGTACCAGAAAATGTGAATATGTGCGTTTATGCTGGAGATTGTGAATTCTCATCAAGCATATAAAGTAATACGCAATCAAGACTAATTTTGTCGGCAGTTCTGTCAGCTTTATTGCTTCTATTGGGTTTTCTGTGAGTTCTTGAGCTAACAAGCCTGCAAATAAGAGAAATATTTAAAGTGAGATCAGACAAGCATTTTGGAGGAAACAATCTCTTATAATTATGAAGATAGTTTGCATTGTTTAACATGGTGATGCTGCCCAGACTGATTTATAAACCAGTAATGATACAAACTCCTGAGTATAAGGAACCATAAGAGCTGCTCTCTGGGGTGATATACAGTTCTGTAAGAGGTAGCTTTGAATGAATATAAAGAAAAGCAAGGAGAAATGAGGCACCAGGAAACTAGCCAATGTGTTAGGGGGTATGAGGTGGCTAGTTGGGTAAACACCAGGGATGATTCATACAGCCCATTACTTATCCCCCCACTTACATGGAAAAAACTACTCCTATACATATTTGTGCAGTGTCTTTTCCTCCATGTTCACAAATGTAAGGGCCCACAGATTACTCTGGAGGCCCTGCCATGCCCAATCATTGTAAAACTTCTACATTTTAATGGACCACCACACCTTCCAGTGACTGGCTATAAAAGAGACTGAGATTCAAGGGAATCCCTTATCTTTAAATCCAGATTTTAGGGAGGTGGGACAGAAGGGCAGGGAAGCATATAGATGAACATTAAAAATAAACTGCTATGTTAATAAGCACAATACTCTATGATGCATCCTATGAAACAGAGTGACAAGGGAGGATAAGATACACACATTCATAACACCAGAGGATGCTGGGAAGTTCTTCCAGGAGAATATTGCCAAAGGCAGATGAAGACAACAGGGAAAAAAAGGATGTGCTGGGGAAAGGAGAACTCACCCCGTAAAAGTTTTCAATACTCAGTGAAAATGATTGAGTATGCTCAGGTTTTCTTTTCTCTCCTCTGGAAACTGTTGTGGATATTGTCCCTCTGGGGCCCAACAATAAGCTATACATCTATTATCAAAGGCTACCTTGCCAAATAGATGTGTTAATAGGTGGCTAAGAATATCTAGTGTGGACCAGCTTGCCCGCCTGATTTTGTGCAGATGGCTCTGAATAAGTGGATGTGAAGGAGGATTTAAACAGGTGATTGCACAAAGGTGTGATGAAACCTGTACAAAATAATGCAAACAAATATAATAATAGTTAAAGCGGGGAGGTGGGCTACGGTATACTGACCCATGGCATATACTGTCAATATAAGTTTGTGATTTGTTGTTTGGTTATCTCCTGAGATGCGAGGATACACTGGAAAAGTGTGGTGCCATCAGAGGTGGTGATACAGCTATGCTTTTGTTTTTGGTAGCCGTCACTGTATAATCCTTTGTAGTTACAACTGTTGATACTGCAATTATTGTCCAATTGACGGATGAGAAGCAGAAAATGTGCAAATGTGGAAGGGATGACAGATAACCAGCCAGTACAATAATATTACATGGTACATGAGAGCGTTGAATGCCCCAAATAAGCAAAGGAAGGGGCTGGCTTTTCTAGACAGGCACCATGCAGATACTGCTTTGTTACAGGAAACCCACCTTCTACCTGCTATGTCACCTGCATTTGACTCCAGATGAGGCGCTGGCAGGGTTTTTAGATCCTATAGCAAATAGTTTTGTGGAGTTGCCATTTTTATATGATGCTCTGTTAACTTTCACCTATGATGTTCAGGAGCAGATCCAAATGGGAGGTATATCATATAGAACGGGCAGTTGATGGATCATCTAGTCACAATGATTGATGCATAAGTCCCAAACACTGATGCCACACTGGATGAAATCTATAATGTAAGTCGCTGCACAGAAGTGCAAATACAACATCGGGGGGAGACAAATTGGGCTCTGGATTATGCAAGTGATAGAACATACACAATTAGAGCTCAAACTCCTATGGCCACCAAAGTCACTAAATTACTGTATTGGTGAACTTGAACTGGTCGTTGTCTGGAGCGTTATGCATGAAGAGGTGAATAAATATATACATTTTTCGTCTGTAGATCACTCCTTCTCACGTATTGATTTCTGGCCATGCTAGACTCACTTGATGAGATAGATTCAGACAGTGGTACATTTCCACGAAATGTTGTTAGGGCATTCCCCAGAGTTAATGCAAATGGGTGTACTAGCTAGATCATCTAGGTAGAAACTGTGGTACATGCCTACTGAGATACGGTTTTTAAGCACACAATTACCTAAGCCATCATAGACTATTTTAACAATAATACTGGTATAGTCACCACCTGGGCCACATTGTGGGAGGTATTTAAAGTGGTTATAACAGACAATCATAACTAAGCGGACAAGGGGTGCTCAGATCCATTCAGGATCAAATGCACTTAGATAGAACTTTACAGGGCAAGTCACATACGGGGCAGGCACTAGCAGATCTAAAGCTGGTCATAGATGACTTCCAAGTATTGGCAGAGAGTGAGATTGTGTTCCTGGGAAATGTTATCAGGCTAGGGGATATGGCGAGGGTGAACATCTGAGTAATACTCGGCCTGCTTTCAGGGGGACAAAAGCAGTTTATCACAGTCAGATCGCCGAAGGTGGTAGAGGTATTCGTGGAATATTAGGAACAGTGGGACATGGAACGCAAGACTGTTGGACAGGTACACCCAAGATAATATATAGAAGAGGTAGCCTAGGCTCTGGAGCGGACGGTATAACTACAGAGTTTTATAGGGCATATAGTTTTATAGGGCAGACCCATATATGAACTGGCTGGTGTCTCATATGTTGGCAATGTATGGAGAGGCGTTGAAGGGTGGTGTTCAACAAAGTCGTGCCGCAAGTCAACTATAACCACCCTACCTAAACTCATGAAGAATGCACTAAAAACAAACACATATAGATCACTGACTTAATTTAATATTGATGTAAAAATTCTGGTGCACATAGTGGCAAATATATTAAGCCTAAGATGCGAGGTTTGGTTCTTCCACCGCGCACAAGTTTTAACCTGGGTAAGAAGACTGCATATAATTACATCCTTTGCTATTATGGACTAAGTGGACACTGATCTGTCCGCAGTGTCAGTTCTTTAACACATCCAGAAGACATTTCATTTTCTGGGGTGGGAGTACATATATAATGTTATAGACAGAATGGAGCTGGGTAACCCCCTCTTAAAACTCGACAAAATGTTATATCCATTCCCTGTCAATAAGGTCAATATTGGCAGATTTATATCCTGCTCATTTGCCATCCAGCGTAGCATACAAGACTGCCCGCTATCAACAGTTATTCAAGCTTGCTATTGACTCTCTGGTGTGTATAATCAGGCCACATCATGGGCAAGGGGGGGGCTGTATTTACCAAGGGACACCTGATCATATCACTATATACAGATTACATACTTGTATTTGCTAAGAGACCTGCAGATAATCTTCTCCCAGTCCTACGAAAAATAGTGAGTTTTGGGGCCATATCAGGGATAAACATTAATTGAAGAAAGTCTAAAACACTGATTAACATCTGCCATTTCTCCATTTACACTCTGCCCTGGTGTACGGATTAAATCAAGTATCTTGGAATCATGACACATAGATCTAAAGAAGTTGTGGTCTACGACAGTTATGGACCTACAACAGATAAGCTGAACCCACAGGCTGAGAGATTAATTGCATTGCCACCGTCCATGGCTGGTTGCATCACTCTTAAAAATTGATCATATTTTCACAATTTTTATGTTGTTCTCCAACCTCCCTCTATTATTGCAAAAATAATTCTTTGTAACGTTAACGGGACATCTGACTCACTCAATACAAGGTGGGAGGAATCCAGTAACTAACTGGTTTATGTTAATTCTACCCTATAATGGGGGTGGTCTCTCTCCTTCGGATTTTGAACTTTGTCTGCTGATGCCACAGCCTCATTACGCATTGTACTGGCATCTAACTCTACAACACCATGCTGTCTGAAACGAAGGCAGTCAGACATGGAACACTACCAACGTTTTCACACTGTCACACTGCCTGCCCTAGAGGGGGGCTGTCGATGGTAGTATGCATTGTCAAAGCATGGGATGCTTTACAGAGGAAAGTTGGGATTCTTGTATTATACTCACCAGGGATACTACTATAGAATAACCCAGCTATCACACCAACTATAAAACAAGCAGTAGTGCATACCCTTAAAAAAACTATTTGATGCAGGCATGTCTTAAGGAACAGAGCAATGTGCCCTAATCTAATTTTACAAAATAAGAAAGATTGTCACTCAATGACTTGAAAGCAAATCCATCTATAATTATGTAGCCTACAGATAATAGGGGAGTGACTGTGATTATGGACAAAGATGAATACTGAAATGAAGCACAATGTCTGTTGAGGAATAGAAAGAGCAATGAACTCTCAATATAGACTGTCAAGACAGTAAAACAATTAATTTAGTATGGAACTCTCAGGCCTCCCCCTAGATCAATGGAGGAAAAACATATTACCAGCATTGTGCATTCTGCCTACAAGTCACAAAAATGTGACTACTCCACCAGATCGCCACATTGTGTCTGGTACTGGCTCAGTGTGGAACCCCTCACAAAATATGAAGACTTCTTAAGGGAGGCAGTAATCAATCAACAACTACTTTGTGAGGAACAATACAGATATTCTCAGTACCCTCCAAGATGTAATGTCTGACCCCAAATCCAAAATCTCAGTAGATATTAGACATCAAGGACCTACACACAGATAACTACTCTGAAGGCAATGGAAAGAGCATTACAGCAAAGGGAGTGGTTATATGACACTACTAAAGCCTTTGTATATAATCTTTGGAATCAAGCCTTACCTAAAATTATTTCAAATTTGAAGATAACAGTTTTTACAAATTTCAGGTACATCACTGGGGGCCAAAGGTACACCAAGGACCATGAACACCGATTTCGATCAATATGAGGCAGAGACATTATATGCAGAACATACTCCCAACAAACCAAACATCAAACTGTAGCAGAGCTCGATGGATGGTGGGTTATATATTTGGAAGGGTTCTGAGTCTGAACTGGTGGAAGTCCTCAAATGGCTTGATGAACAAGACCCCAGTTTGTCGTTTACCCTTATTATGGGGAAGATAACCCTCTTAAACCTTAATATGGTAGGTACGGTGGAAGCCTTGATGACCACCATGCATCACAAGAAAGCAGACATATCTCACTGCCACCCACCTCACTTCACAGACGTATGTTAAAGGAAATACAACCAGTTTGGTAATTCTTCATGTCCAGAATAAAGTGCAGCAGTACTAATGACTCTGCAAGGCAGTAGGATCTTATTAAATCAAAACAGATTCAAAGACCATATTCTAAAAGGGTCTGCCAAGCCTTTAAACACGTCCTAAATACATCAAGTTCAATGTTGCTTGAGAAACACAATAGACCAAGAGAAGAGAGAATTGCAGTTCAACCCTTAGCCAATCACATTCAGAAAATTATTCACAAGCACTGACATATTTTACAAACTGGCCATACTAGCTCCCTGGTTTGTGTCAAAATAGCTAAAACATCTAAAACGTCTGAACGAAACTTTGGCATACACCCAACTTAGTAAGACCATGGAGGCACAGCCAACATTTTGAGGTCTCCTACGAGTGGTCAAACATTTCCGATGTATTGATTTTGATATGCGACCCCCAAACGGAATATACTAGCTAAAAACTCTGGTCATATCTGGGAATAAAGGAGACAGACAACTTGCAATTCCTCTCATGTAGTTTATCACCACTCAGGGCTTTACCAGAAAATATGTATTGGTACGACTGATCGAAAAGTAAAAAAAAAAAATGCAGGAACATACTATTACTTGTAGGCAAAATAAACTAATTACTAAGCAGGTGACACATTTTAAGACGATGAACCATTCTCACAAAGAGTTCAACTGGCGCATTTGTAAACAAGTCATTGCAAATCATAAGGATGCTCAACACATCGCATTAACAAAAGAGAAGAAACTGTTTTTTTTCGACTTTCACAATGAATTTTGGTTTATTTTGTGCGCCTATATATAAAATGATTGGATTTATCTGTAAGCAATTTTGTCTGCACTGATCCTGTAACAGTAACGCTCATACAATTACCTGTACACTGGCCCTCACAGTTAGGAGTCCTATTCAATTTAGTGTTTTGGGGGGGGGGGGGGGGGGAAGACTAACATTCATTTAATTTTTTTAAGGTATAATCATATATTGTGGTCAGGTTCTACTATACACCTTGCGCCTGTTCTTTACCTTTATCATCCAAGAGTGAAAGCAATTTATGTTTGCACTTTTGGCTTGCTCTCCTATATGCCCTCCTTTGTGGAACCCTACAAAAGAGAATGCCTCGCTCTATTTTGAGTAAGATCCTAGAACCTGCACTACTGGATACTTTGGAAGGTATGGGAGATTACTGTAGGAGTGCTACAACTGTACAAGCTAAATGCCATCTTATAAGAAAAGTGACGTATCTCATTTTCTGAATAGAGAGATAACACACGAGAGTGTGAGCCACTGTAAGAAAGGTAATCCGCCATAATGCATTGATATTATGTCAAGAAGGTGTGGCAGTAGACAGAAATATTTGAACACAAAAGCCAATCTATTCCAGAAAAAAAGGGCATTAATACTTTTCTGTCTTTACGTCAGTGGTTCTACTAATGTAGCCAAAGCATACAAAGAGAGGTAGGAGTATTTTGAATTTAGCAGGGTAACTTCACTTTTAAGGAATCTATCTGAAAATTAAATAAGAGAGCTGGTGCACTACTAGTGATATTATAGTCCCTTTATGCCTTTGTGCTCTAAGGTAAGCATAACTCACGCCCTCGCCCTGCACTGCAATTACCCCATATATTACAGCACTCATGACATCTTTTATAACATCATTGATACTATCCCTGTAACATTTGCAGAAACAGTTGTTACCTTTGGGTACGAGTTGTAGTTACTTGAAATAACTCAAACAGCTGAATTTCTATGGTTTTATACATCTGAAATGTAAGCCTAACTATAATGTCCTTGTAACCTCTATATATATATATATATATATATATATATATATATATATATATATATAAATAAAGTTTATCCGGTCTTTTACACTACCCTAAAAGCATAAGAATTAAGATAAATAAAATCAATACATCAAGGACATAAAACATTAAATAGTAAATGCAGTGTGAAATTCACCAACCCCCCTTTATAAATCATGGAACATATTTCCTCCTCCATAATAACACAACCTTTAGTAACAAATAAAGGCAGTCTCATCAAGGTCATAAGGATGTTTAGTAACAGGTGCGACATTAGGGTCACCAACCCCTTTATAAATCATGAGGCATATTTCCTCCTTAGTCTTAAAGCCTGGACTATAAAGTTCAAGACAGCATAACATATTTTTGGAGACTAAACGCTGTATGAACATAAAACCCTCATGAAATATGCTTCTCGCTAAGAATAGGACATAATGACCCCTTTCTAAGAACATAATACAATGTGCAAAAAAACAAAGTGCTTAGATGACTTTCTAGAGATCACATGGGCAGCAGGGTAGTGAAGTGAACCATGACCCCACAACTGGGAAAGCACTCAAAAAGTGAATTGTTTTAGCTTCAAGCCAAGCTAGGTCAAACCTGTGTTCTGTCTCCCTTATTCACGTCAAATAGTGCTCCATGGCATTGCATGTTGAGATCGGTACATGCAATTGTAATACATATCAGCCACTTTTGCTGCTCTCAGTCTATCCCTGTGGGCAAGATACAGTTCCTTAACTTGGGCCTTCATGCTCGAGCTACCATTCTCCGTGGTCTCAACTAAATGTTTCAGGCTTATAACCTGCAACGTGTTCTTTACATAAGAGATCCATGGGCCAGCCAGATGCTTACTTTATTTAAGGCAGTCCTCCAAGATTTTATGGGTGAAAATCAACTTGAGAGAGCCAACCTTAACCCATGACAAAATGGGAGGCAGACCCAGCTAATCTTTCAGGAACCCCAGTCCCATGTCACAATGAGAAATAAGCTTGAAGTCGATCTGGGGTGTCCTAGTAGTCTGTTCAAGAACCTGTTTTCTATTGCCTTAGGTAATTTTGGTGATTTAAAACCCCAAACCCCTGCACTATATAAACAAATAGAAAGACATTTAGTTTTATACAACTGAACTGGTTCTTTTGTGTGTTATGGGCTAAGTTATTTGCAAACCTGAATAACGTTTCACACCCTGCCTTCCAATGCTTGTCCCGTCTGTGACAGTAGGTGGTCCCAGGACACGTTTGCATTAAATGGAATGCCCAAGTAACTACAACGCCTAATTTGTTTGATGGGTACATCATCCAGATAAAAAAAATCCTGAGCAGGTGTTTTTTGGGCAACAAGTTAGAATATAAGATTTATCATTATAGACCTTGGGGTTCATACTTTGCATAAAATTAAAAAAAAACATTTAAAAAGTGCCTGGAGACCATTACCTGTACCGGCTCAGAAGACTGCGTCACCTGCATACAACAGGACAAGGGATGGATCTCAAGCCAACTTTAGGCACATGAACAGCACAAGTACTTAAAAAAATCGAAAGCACTGTTATAAAATTAGAATAAAAAGGGCCCAAAATAAAACCCTGCTTCCCGCCCACGGTTGACTCACCCAATTGGGAGTACTGCACTCTCATATAATTATCTTGATGTAGGTTTCTGAAAATGGCCAATAGAGGGGGATTGATGCCAACTAAAGTCATAATGTCCCAAAGTTTTCCCCTGTCCAGTAGATCAAAGGCACCAGAAAAGTCCATGAAAGCCATTTGAAAGACACCTCGTCTGGCTCTTGTATATTTACCAAGGATCAGAGAGAGATTTAAGGTTTGTTCTGTTCTAACCCTGCGTGGGCGAAAACCATATTGCACATCTGTAAAAAATTAATTATCTTCCGCCCAAGTTTCAAATTTCCCCAAAATAACTCTACCAAAGATCTTCATGTAGGAATCAAGCAAGGAAATGGGACTGTAGTTAGAGGGCATACTTCTATCTCCCTTTTTATAAATAGGGACAGTGACTGTACTAAGTTTCCAGGTTCCCCCCGATTATCAGGGACCTAAAAGCATTAGTCAGAGGGACCCATAGATCAGGATTATGTTTAAAAAGTTCATACTGGACCCCATCTGACTGCTCGAACTTCCCCCTGAAGAATTACTAAACTCTAAGTATTATTAACGTAGCAGAACGTATTGGGGGAGCGCCGTAGGGTCAAGCCGTACTGCATTAAATATTTGGAAAAAATGAGCAACCCGCTCCTGGTCTATTATATGACAATCTATCCCTGAAGGGTTTTTTTCTGTGAAAAACGGTCTATTAAAAACTTCCAAAAATGCCCAGCTATCGTTCATTTCGTCTGGGTACTTGTACTACAAGTGGGTCTCTTGGGAAAGTGTGTTTAACTCGCTTTAAAACTTTTAAACAGTTTGTGCACTCTGAATTTAACCAAGCATGGGCTGGTCTCTCCCTATGAGAATTCTCCATCAATAAAAAATTTGAAATGGAAGTGCAAGTTTTAGTAAAATAAGAACAGACCGTGGTCGGTCCGTGATCATCCATTAGACAGCGGTTCACCTCTCTCAGGATACTGCCAACCACTTCTGTCAATATTTTATTAGCGTCAACATTTTGTCGTTTTCTACGGGCCCCTTTAGTTGTAGAAAACATTAACGGTGGATGCTTACACTAGACGGGGAATGACAAACCTAGTACTCGCTGGAGCAGATTTTCCGACAAAAGGATTTGGTCTATAGTAGCCCCCTTGCCTCTCCCTACATAAAATGGAACACCCAGGGATTCTACCCTTTTTAAATCTGATACAAAAGACAAGCTGTTAACCAACACTATTCTAGTTTGTGCTTCATCATGTGACATGCATTTAGCTATATTAAAATCACACGCCCACAAGAGACAAGCTTTAGGGTCCTTTTCCGCGTTTTCATTAGGCAAAGTACCTAGCTCTTCAAAAATACCCACGGTTTGGTACCCAAAGAAAGCATAGTAAAAATTTACAAGGACAATATTCAACATCACAGGGTTGGTAATACAAATTTGAGAACACCTCCTGGATTGTAAGATTCTCTAATGCTGTGACAACAAAGGTAACAAGTCCCCTTTTCTGCCAAAGAAGGGACCGAGGAAGAGCCAAAAGATCTATACCCATTAATAAAAGGACAATAAAACAACCATGTCTCTTGGCAACATATGATGTCATAAGCATAAATATAACTCAGCCAATCCTGATTAATCAGTTTTGATCTGAGCCCTGCCACATTCCAAGAAAGGAAACGAAAAACCTTTGACTAAGACTTATCCAAACTATCTAAAATTGATGGCCAGGCAATCTGAGATTAGACTGGGTTGTGTAAACTATGCACAGGGGCTAGAACGCTGACCTCCACTGTGGGACGCTTTTAGTCTTGGCAAATGTTTTTACGTCTCTTGTTCCAGCCTGCCACACATTTAAAACATGCATTTAACTTTCCTTGATTTCCCACTGGTGGCCAATCTGTGGACACAGTTTCACAGATCATATTACTCTGGGCATGAGCCACCCCGACCAAACCTCTATGTACCTCAAGCTTGATGAAGACAATTTTGCAGGAGCCCATCTGATCCTTCTTGATATTCATCATCTTTCGTGGGCAGTCAATCATTACTGTTCAGGTCTGATAACATGTGAGGTCATAAGCAGGGCATTGCGGGGGCGTAAATTATAGTTAGGGCTGGTAACTATAACTGCTGAATTTGAATGGGTTTGTGCAGAGTAAATTTAGGACCTAGCTATAACGTCAAGATACATATACATAGATATATATATATATATATATATATATATATATATATATCTCCAAATCAACCCAAACCAAACCAAAGCATGCCACAGCAAAACATATGGCACTAGCACATGATAGTTAATGGGAAAATATGACCTTTTATGTGATCGATCATGTCCCTGCCACTGAACGAGGAGGAGATAGAGAGAGGAAATTGTGACAACTCGAATCTAGATACATTTTGGAGGAGATGCGAACTTTGACCCCGTTGGGGATGAATCAGGATGAGTAATTATTTGTTCATCTATAAATATTTTGATTTTGCCATTGCCAAATACTAAAATGGTTATATGTGTAAAATTTGAATCCGTTGTAGCCGATAACTTGTTTGTTTTGATAGCTGAAAGTTTTTAAACGGGGTTTTGTCAGGCTCATAATGCTGATTAGGCGGCATAATATGAATATCATATTAATAAGATGCATTCATTGGTGCCAGTTTGCTATATTGATATAAAGTATTTTGGTCTAATGTGGACTACAACTCCCACAATGCTACAGCATGAGCACAGTGTCTGTATTGTAATAATTGAGCCTTTTGTTAGGAATTAAGTGCGAGCTTTAATAGCTTAGAATGTAACTGTTAAATATTATCAATGATGACACATAGGTTAAGTGGGTTTTGCTTAATTATTAGTTCAAATGGCATAAATTCGGAAGTATGATCCTTTTACCGGAAGTGCCCGTGATCAAGGTCGGTAAAACCGAAACGCGTTGGGCGGGTAGCATTTGAGTTGAATTCGATGTGAAATGAGGCATTAAAAGATTATCGGCAAGAAGCGATTTTGGAGTGCGGTCACTCCTGTTGGAGTTTAAGGAATGGTTTTGGATTGTTTACAGGTTGTTCCACCGTCAACCTGCACCGCCGCAAGAATGAAGAGCGCTTACACACCCCAATGAGGAACAATCGTAGCGGCTTCTGTAATATATATATATATATATGTATATATATATATGTATGTATATATCATATATATATATATATATATATATATATATATATATATATATATATATATATATATATATATATATATATATATAGAGAGAGAGAGAGAGAGAGAGAGAGAATTGAACACAAAAACAGGATGCCAAAGCAGTTACCTTCCAACGTTTATTCAAAATCAGCAGCATCACCAAAATCCTGCCTCATTTTGACAATACGCATTAATCATAGGTAGGTGGCTTAAAATGCTCATAAATCAGATGCTTTTAAATCTCATATTACGTGGCTTTCACACTGTAGCACACATCTCCCATAAAGCACTGTGAGTGCTTTCTTGTCTTAGTTGCTGAGTTTTATCATAACCATGCTGTAAAGAGTTAAAAGGACTCCACAATCAAAGTTCACATCCAATTTTGCAATGTAAAAAACATCAAAGTAAATTAGCAACGTGCTTTTCAATATAATTTGTTTGCAATGTACAAGACGTCATGGTAAATTAGCCACATGCTTTTCAATATGATCCGTATGTTTATTAGAACCATCACTCCATCACAGCTGCTGCCATCACAGTGTTATCAAACAAAAGTAAGTCTGTGACTGCTGAAAAAGAGGTGAAATACCTCTCTCTCGTCCCTTTCTCACCTCCGTCTTCACATATCACAGGATAAATGCCTTTTATAGGGAGGCCATCGGGTCATGCCCCTGTATTTCAATTTGAAAGTACTTCAAAGTCCTCCATCAGGGGCCCCAGCCCTGCAGGGGGCCTCAGCGCAAAGGGTGGAGTATCCCAGTATGAAATTGAACAAAGAAACCAGGATGCCCAGGCCCAGTTCCAGTTAGCTTCACACACATATATATATATATATATATAAAAAATATATATATGTCTACCAGCTGCAGATTATGCAGCAGATGCTAGATTTATGTGGCATATGCTTTATATACTAATAGATGTGGTAACACTGCATGTGTTTGCACACAGTGGAATGGCCTGCAAACAGGTTGAATAGTTCTTTCAGTTTTTCTGCATTTGGTTGATAAACTGGTACTAATGAGGTGTAATGTTTGCCCAGACAATAATACCATGGCTGCAAATCATAAAACAATAAAGTAATATAAAAATGTGTTGCTGTATGCCGCATGATTTGCCTTTTCTTGCAGCATAATTAAGTCACCCTTGTTGCATAATTTGATGCTCTCCTGCCACATAATTCCATTGACCCTAGCGATAGCACTGTTTTTAAAAGGAGCATGCCTGCACATAAAGTTGCAGTAGCTAATATGTGAATGTGTGCTTAATGGGATCAAAGGTAGATTTGTAGCTTCGGGGAAATTACTATTATATTGGCAATGGCCCAGCAGGTCCCCCAACAAGAAAGTTTTGCATAAGCAATGGTAAAAGTATGACGTGGTACTGAATATGTGACAAGGAGAAGTAATACTGTCTTTTTTTTTTAGTGTCTTTGGAGAACCTGCAGATTCACTGAAAAGGCAAATGTTTTTTAATTTACCGCTGTTAACATCTCACAGAAGCACACGGTCACTGACTGATTTAAAATCATACTTCTGCCTTCTACGAAGGACAGTGTTTTAGAAGGAAAGGTGGATGACTGGTGCCCAAGCCCTAAATGGGATTATGGAGGACAGCTCTGAGGCAGCATCAGATACTGAGACAGCATCAGAGGGAGAAGAAAATGGAGCAGAATCTAAAAGTGATTTTTCAGTTGGAATCCAATGACTCGCCAGCCAGCGATTCTGGGGGCCATGATGATGGCAGTTGTGCTGTCCCTTTGCAAGCACATTCTGTGCATTCAAATAACCATAGCAGGGTAGATCAACGTGTGGCAGCAAAGACAGAGTGCTCTCTTTGCACCCCCCCCCCCCCCAATTTAGTTCAGCCTCAAATTCCGCCATTCACTGGTGATGCTGGATGTAAAGTTGATATAGCCATTATTTTTTGCCAACTGAGTATGTCCATCTTATTTTGGATGTTCACTTCCTTGAGCAAATTGTGCGGCAAACAAATCTGTGTACAGAACAATTTCTTAGGGTGCATGGAGGAACTCTAGGGCCTCATTCTAAGGCACACCACTGGACTCACATTTCACTTGAGGGGTTAAAGATATTTTTGGTCCTTTCGCTCAAATGGGGTTAGTGCACAAACCAAGCTTGCAGTCCTACCGATCTACTTGCATGGTTTGGATAACACCCATCTTCTCACTGTACATGAGTAGAGATGCGTTACTGCTACTGTAGAGCCTGCTGCATTCCAAAGACAATTATGCTGCATTGGCCTGGGACCTTTATAGACCATGACAAGTAGTTCAGAATCCACCCTATCGTGGAACATTTGTCTGCCAGGTTTCCAGAGATGTATATTCCTGGAAAGAATCTAGCCATTGAAGCGTCCTTGATCCTGTACAAGCCATTCACTGGAAGCAAAACAGCTTGCTAAGACATCAAGCTGTACATACTGTGCAAGAGCTCTACTGGCTATGTATATAGCTTGAGAGTGTATATAGAAAATTACTACTCTAAACGCTGTAGATTGCCCTCCCCATGCTAGAAGTCGTGGGAAAGATTCTATGGGAGCTTTGTCCAGCCATTCCTTCACAAAGGTTATAACCTTTATGTGACAACTTCTACATGGAAGTAGAGCTGTACAATGCTGGCACTGTGGCAAGCAATACAGTCCGTTGTCACCACAAAGGATTCCCACTGGAGCTTGTTTGTAAGAAGTTCTAAAAATCTCAGAGCACTGCGTTGAGTTCCAACGATCTGCACGCAGTCAACTTCTCTGATAGACGGGAAGAGTACATGCTCACTACAATGCATGATAACGGTTTGGGGTCAGATGGTCGAAGTTCAGAAACCCACCTGTATACTTTATTACAAGTACATGGGCAGAGTAGATAAGAATGACCAGGTTCTTCAGCCATACAATGCAAGTTGTAAAACTTGCACTTAGTATGAGAAGTTGTTTACTCACCTGATCTAGATGGCAACATACAAAGCATATGTGGTTTATCATCAGACCACCACAGGAAGGTTTACGTCTTTCCTTGGCTTTCAGTTGGTCGTCACTGAAAGTCTTACTGCTACAGAAGCAGCAGCCTCCACTAACTATGCTCTAGACAACGTGGCAAGGCTGTAAGATCGATCAACACTATGCCGATCACATTCCTGAAACAGATAAAAAGACCCCACCATGCTGTCGCTGTAGGGTCTGCTCTAAGCAAGGAAAGAGGCAGGAGAGTTTTGTTTACTGTCCCCAGTACCCATCTCAGTAGCCTTGTGTTTTCCTACGTGCTTTATGTTGATCCATACAAAAGTTAATTATTTGGAAATTAACTGAGGTAAAGCTGCTGCAAGGTAAGCCTTTCAATGGCTGTGCATGGCTACCGACCCTCCATGAGCCACTACTTCACTAGGCAAGAAGCCGTATAATTTATTTTCCTCTACTTGAAGAAATCATGGACTTGCCTATGGCCTGCTTGACAACTTTATTTGTCATCAGAACGTGGTAGGTGTTCTATTCGCTGATTGACAAGTGCAATATAGTCCCCACACTGCATATAATGGTGGATGGATCATAGCCACGATGCCATGGAGTACTCTGTATGGCAAAATTGTAAATTCTTGTCTAGATTTTGTAGTGCTTTTTAGAGAACTTATGTATTAAGTCAAACAATTGTCCTGTGGATCTCATTCACCAACACTTCTACTTGCTATGAAAATATGTAAACTCAATTAGTAGTGGTCCGTGAAGGTAAATGGATTACTCAGGAAAAGCACCTTTGTAAAGTGTCACTCTACCAACATGTGATCATGCTACAGCATGACAATGCGAAATTGTGCTTTTCCTGAGTAACCTATTTACCTTTACAGGACCGTCTAAGGAACCTGGCGGCCCATTTTGCATTGTTGGCTTTGTCTAAGAATACTCTTGTTTGTGTAGATGTGACAATACAAAAGGTGTACTTCCGAATAATTTGTTTACCCCTCCTGAACTGTCCGATCAACCGAGCGGCTGGGTATACATTGTAGACTGTCTTGAAGAATTCTTACACCCATTGATTACAGGATGCCTTATTGAGGTCCCAAACTTCCACAGTTTCTAGGCAACTTTAGTCAGATGACTTTTGTTCTGATGAGACCCAAAGACTAACTACAAGTCAAAACGTCAACATCCCCTCCTTAAGTTGCTCTCAAAACATGTTATGCTTTGCCAAAAGACACCATATATTAACAGACAGGATCTCTGCTTATATAAAATTCTATGCAACTGTGGGATCTGTTCGGTGTCTTATTCAAAATTGTATACATACTTGTTCACCATTAGAGCATTGCGTCATCTGCACTAATTTGCACCCATAATGAAATACATATTGTCCTTACATTAAAAATGTGAAAACAATCATCATACAAAATATTGTGTTCTGTAAGCCTTTTCAATATCACTTGTTACAAGACAAGTTACTAATTGATTTTTCACACTTTCAAAGCAAAAGTAGAAATGTCGGTGATAGAGTCTCAAAGACATTTGTTTACCTTATTACTTTAGCGAACTTAGGCAGCATTTCCCAGCATGTTTGCCTAAGATTCAAAGGTATATACGTTCACTCAGTTCAAGGAATGTAACCCTGAGGCATTCTCGGAACCCGTCCCCCCAACTTACATCTATAAACTGGCAGAAACTGGCTTTACAGTGAGTGCACTAAAGGCACATGAAAGACATGTTTTCCTTAGCTTCAAGCAGCTAGCAACAGAAGGTGTAGTAGAGATTCACTTGGGAAGTATACAGGGTATGTCAAGATGAGGACAGAGACATGAAAGAGTAGGAAAAGTTTACTCTAGGTGTGCTTTCACAGGGATTTTACATAGGTATAATGCAGACAAGTCTAGGTAGTACAGATACACATGCCATCACTTCATCTTCACCTATGGATTCAAACACATTGGCAATGCACTCACCCAGATACCAAATTACTTCCTCACTCAACTAAGCAGATGACTCCAAACCATGCAGAACGCAGCAGGCAGCCTCCTCCCTCAACATCACAACATGCATATACCCTGTACATCGAACAGCTTCACTGACTCCCCACCCAAAGCACCTTTCAAACTCCTGAAACACATATTCAGTCTTACACAGCACTGGTCCAACATACCTCAATGCCACCTCAGATTTCAGAAACCTTCCAGATACCTTTTCCTTAATACAGGCAGTGCCAGAACAAGGAGAATAGACTTATACCTGGCTCCAAAAGAGCAGAATGACTTGCCTCTACACATATGCCCTGTCTCTAATATTAGTGCATTCCACATGACACTGAACACTTGACCTTTCAACTAGGTTACTCCATGGATAAGCCTCGACTGCTCTTGCATGGGCGATAGGATACCCTCTCGGGTGATCGTGTGTTTTACAAACAAAAAAATAATAGAGAACTCTGCACCCAATGCTAAACGCATGGCAAAATGTTTGTCCTGCTTTCTTGGTTCATCGTCCATCAGAACTTAGTATATGTTCAGTTTACTGTATGACAAGTGCATTAAACTCACAGTACTGCACATAACAGCAGCTGTGACATATGCTACATTCTCACCGACTTCCCAGTGTGTCAAACATTAACGTTATTTGTAGCTTCTGATGTTCTTTATAAAGTCCTTAAGCAGTATTCCCCAGCATGGTTGCCTTTGTTTCAAAGGTAGGTTTGCTCATTCAGTTCAAGCAATGTAGGCCTCGGCAAGCATGATCGGACACACCCAACTTGCATCCACAAACTAGGAGTTGGATTTACAACAGCGAGTGTGCTTGAAGACGCATGTAAGACATGTCTTCCAGAGTCTCATGTGGCAGTCATAGGACTCATTAGTAAAGGTTCACTAGTTTTGTATTTGGTAATGTTCAGAATAGAGGCACTTACTTCACAGATAGTAAAAATGGAGTCAAACTTTTGTTTATTTGGAAAAGTTGTGAATGCACCAACTGTCAACTTGAATGGACATTTGCGTTTTCTAGAGGTTTGTTTGTGGTGCATTTGCGTTTATTTGCTTGATGACCAGCTGAGAGTTTGTCTCGAATGGAGATTCCATCCTGTGGAGTATGAACTTGACGACCCTTGCATGATGGCAGTATCTTGATATGAGTGCAGTAACCTGTTGGATTGGGCCTGTGGCCAGCGGTATGAAAGTCTTGTGTGTGGTGCATGAATGGCATGTGAATGGACTATGAAGCGGTTAGTGCTTTTACATTGCTTTATGGCTCACCTCTCACTTTTAGCCGTCTCACTTTTCAACATCCTATCATCATAGTCATAGTTCACAATCTTTCACTGCTAAATTACAAGCTGTCCAAAAAAGATCCATTAGAATTGTGCATGGGCTATTGAAATATGACCATATGTTGAATTTAAGAAGAAGCCTTGATTGACCATTTGTGGCTACTCACATTGAGACAAGAGTACTTTGTTTGAAAGGCTTAACATGGAATGATTCCAAGATACTTTACTTTTCCTAAACCACAGAGAATGTTGAGCTCTGCAGATAATCCCAGACAAATCATACCTAAAAAGTGTAGCTTAAAACTGGGCAGTAAGCGCTGGCTGTAGCTGGTCCCATGTTATAGAAGCAGCAAGTATTATCACTGCTCAATTACAAGTCTGAGGTTTTAAGGAAAATTTTAAAAGATACCATCAGAATCAGGAATAATCTATCAAGGTCTTATTTGTATGTGCTCTGTGCATCTGATGAAAGTCTTTAGCTGTTAGAATTAGCTGACGGTTTTGTTATTTTGTCTCACGTAACAACTGCATAACTATATCCTAGAAGCTATGTTTGTTCCTAACATGTTATTCGGGGAAGGGGAAATTATTAAATGAATCTAAAGGGAGACAATGCTTAGCATAAGGTCAACCATGGCACAACATTTCTGGCAGATTGTAAGTATCCACGGCACAATGGCTGCAAGCTAGATGCATTGGTGTAATTTTTGACATCTTGTGGGCATCCAAGGATCAATGGTGCTCACAGCTAATTTAAAGCTGGTCCCTGTGGTATTGTGAAATTACATAACACCTATTAGCCCAGTTCTTGGTATGATCCTGGCCCTGTTTTCTACGCCACCCTCAGTCAAATGTGACTGTGAACCTCACGAAGGCAAATGTCCTTTGGGCTGAAATGCTGACAGTCCGATAAAACAATTCAACTGCTTTCCATGTCTGTTTTTGCAGCGTCATTACTGTACCATAAGACTCTTACGTTTTACGTGCATAAATGTACTACTTATTTTATAATAGACTGAGGTTCTACATTTCATCTTTTCCTGAGATCTGTTTTAGTCCACATCCAATTGTGCTTTCACAGCATCTGCTTTTGTATATATTTTGATGAAAACAAATATTCTTGACAAATATTATGACAGAAGACCAACGTGGGATGTACAAATCTTTAAGCATAGTTGCCCACGCCAATGAATTAGTTTTAAAAAAGCGCAAAAGTATGAAGCCATGAAGGGCTGTGATTCATGTTAGAAGAGTATACAAGAGCCCATCAGACTGTGGGAAGCCTTTTTAAGACTATGGAAACAAATGGTCATGTGTGACACTTATACATGTGTAACTAGAGATCATCAGAGTAAACCTAGAGAAGGAGCAGGTTACAGTGGAGATTTTGGTGAACTGATATTTGAGATATTCGATATGAAGGTGTCTCCTTAAGCCATAGAGTATTCATTTCTTTTCAGAAAATAGGAGAGTTTAAATTCTAGCAAGTCTAAAAGTACAAGGGGCCTTGTCTGGAAGAAACCAGAGAGAAGTAAGTGATGACACTATATGGCCAAACGTTGGCTGCATGAAGGACAGGTTTCAGTGGAGCTACCTAAATAGAAGAGAAGCTAGTGAGAATGTGGATATCCCAAATACAAAGCACAAAGTGACCAAAGTGTGTGAACTCCGTTTAAGATGTCTTTGGAAATTAGTTTCTTAATCAACATAAAAAGTATTAGATGGTACAAAAAGCCTGATGCCAATGATTTATATGTGCATTAAGTTTTAATTTATTGTTAAAAAAAAAACGGAAACCTAACGATTTGACATTCTGTATCATATCAGAGAAAGGACGTCTTCCAAGAGATATCTTTTTATACAGTATTAATGTAATGGCCAGAGCCAGTATTTAATTTGTGAAAAAATAGGTGTCAAGGCCCTTGTTAGGGGACCACTGCAGCTTGCGCCACTCATTTGCCCTGTTAGCACAGTCAATACCAGTACCAACACAACTACTAACCATCTTATTCCTGTAAGTGCGACAATTCAGACTATTTCAGGCCCCCAGAGCTACAAGAATGGCCCAGGGGGCACTTGTTAGTCATTTTGTAATGCAAGTTGAATGAATATACAACTGTTGTTCTGCTCCTCTCTAAATTAAACTAACAGCGCCACTATGTGTCAGACTGTCATAAAGTGCCAGTGTTGAAAATTAATTGCTGGTGCTAAGCACCAGAAAGCATCACCTCAACATAAGCACTGGTCAGGGCTGATTAACATGAAGTTGACTCCGGCTCTGTATTCTGGAAAGAAAATATTTTAAGTGGGTGACGGAGTTTTTGGTAGAGTCTCATAAAAATCTGTGTGCAATCCGCATATGACTGGTAGGAGAGGCATAGTTTATTAAAACAAATCCCTCAAACTTTCAATATACAAGTTGAATAAGATGGAGCGAAGTCCAAAGTCAAATTGTGGCTGTGTACTACAAATGTGCGCACTTCCGAAAATGTCTTGCTTGTATGAAAATACGAAACAGTCAATAATTGTTAACACCTGAATATATGAATTGCACGGAGTGCCCGAGTGGTTCCACACCCAGCCACAGGTTGTGTAGGTTGTGGAGCCAGTTGGTCCACACTGGATATATAGGATAGAGGGAACCACGGCACATCCAATAATTCCAAATGTTTTCCTTTATTCTTCTTTAGTATATCCAATGAACAAAGATCCGTTACAATGTTCCATGTACAAAATGTCTTTGGTATTTACAATGAACAAAGATCCGTTAACAATGTGCAAACAGCCGACACGTGTTTCGCCGTAACAACGACTTTTTCAAGGCTTGTTGACATAGTATCTGTGTCAAATCAAGTCCATAATGAGGTATTCAAAGTGATGATTCTTTTCCCATGCAGGACGTACTCGGAGGTATACACGAGCTCACACGGACGATTCCATGGTTTGACTTTTCATGGTCTAGGTACAACCTTTGTTATAGTCCTAAGGTGTACCCGTGAATTTAACATAAACATATCCTGCATGGGAAAAGAATCATCACTTTGAATACCTTTTTTATCAAGAGTTTTGTAGGATCATTCATGATGTTGAATGTGGCAGTTTCAATGCTATTTGATGTTTCTCTGCTCCACCCAAAGTAAGTCTTATGAGAGCTGTTAGTTGAGTGTTTATATTGCATAGCTTGGAATGCACTGTTAGAGGAGCTACACTAACTTCATTTTGGTAAGGTGCTTGTGACTTTGCTGTGACTAAGGGTCACCATTTTGTGTTTTACGCCACTTGGTTGTCCCAAGGGTAGACAGCATTTTACAAACACTGACTGTGAATGAAAGATGCATGTATTTGTTTAGTTTGGCTCACTGGACTCTCTCAAATATAAAAAAAAGTCAAACATTTATGCAAAAACTGCATTTGTTCCATAAACAAACGATATCACATTATATAGCATGTCTGTGACTGCCCCCTTAGATGCACATTAACTTTTATCATATACATTTGAAATGAACAATTGAAGCTGTGAAGCACACACGTATTACAGAAATATAAAAAAGGTATACGCTTAGGTGAGGTGGAGGACTATTCTGAGATATCAAACTTCAACAGTGCATCAACTCTCCATTTCTAATATATTACTAGCACTTAAGATCATGTCAAAATGCTCTCCCGCTTCAGGAGACCTACACAGGTATTTTATAGTCGGACCCCAAATCCAGTGATGCTGATGTTCAAAGTGCAGTGCTGCTATTAATGTTACATCACTGATCTCAAAGGGATTGTGAACAATCCGAGTGTCACATTAACAACAAGTGTAGAAAATGTGCCACGCCCATTAGTGGAAAGAATGTAGTATTTAGCTTGTGGTGCACTTTGGAGTACACCGTCACAAATATATTACAAAAGCTTGGTGTGGTAGCACACAGTCATTTACAGACACATTCGCCATTGAAATGGCCACTACATTTCCAAAGATATGCAGCTTTTCTGATCAAAATAAATAATGCACAAATAATAATATATGGTAATAATGTTTCAGCAAATACTTCTGAATTGTGCATCATCAGGGGTCTTGTTCCGACATCTGATTGTATTTAATTTACTTGTAAGCCCTTAGTATGGTACTACATGTACCCAGGGCTTGTAGGTTAAATGCTACTAGTGGGCTGCAGCGCTCACTGCAGCGTTCATTGTCCCACCAACTAAAGTAGCCCTCTAAAGCAAGTCTTGAGAACTGCTTTTGCAACCTTTGTGTACAGCTATAAACTGCTATTTCGACCTGGCGAAATAAACCTTTTGCCAGGCCTAAACCTTCACCTGTAATAAGTATAGGTCATTGCTAAGGTAGGCCCTAAAGGCTCATACGGCAAGCACAGTACTTAAAAAAAAAAAAAAAAAAAAAAAGTATGACACGTGTACTTAAGTTTTACCAGATCAGATAGTGAAAAAACACTCCACAAAGCAGTTTTTCACTCTAGCAAGATTAGCTTTCCCACGGTTAGCTTTTACATTGGGTTGCCTTTTTACACTTAATAAGTGATCACCTCAGTTTGGGAGCAGATAGAGAAATACTTCTTCCACTCATATGAATAGTAAATGAAATCCTCTTTAATTGTAAAGTTGGATTTAAAATTACTATTCTGAAAATGTCACTTTGCAAACGTTTAATCACAAAAAAATGTTACCGGAGGAATTGTTTATACAACATTCATTAGTTAATTGGTCACAAGATAATCCGATTACATACCATCAGATAATCACTCTTAAAATCAAAAACAGGCGTATTGATATGAGCAAAAGCATATTATTATATGACTCAGTAAATGTTTTTTCGTATACTTTTAACATACAGGGAGTGCAGAATTATTAGGCAAGTTGTATTTTTGAGGATTCATTTTATTATTGAACAACAACCATGTTCTCAATGAACCCAAAAAACTCATTAATATCAAAGCTGAAATTTTTGGAAGTAGTTTTTAGTTTGTTTTTAGTTTTAGCTATGTTAGGGGGATATCTGTGTGTGCAGGTGACTATTACTGTGCATAATTATTAGGCAACTTAACAAAAAAAAATATATACCCATTTCAATTATTTATTATTACCAGTGAAACCAATATAACATCTCAACATTCACAAATATACATTTCTGACATTCAAAAACAAAACAAAAACAAATCAGTGACCAATATAGCCACCTTTCTTTGCAAGGACACTCAAAAGCCTGCCATCCATGGATTCTGTCAGTGTTTTGATCTGTTCACCATCAACATTGCGTGCAGCAGCAACCACAGCCTCCCAGACACTGTTCAGAGAGGTGTACTGTTTTCCCTCCTTGTAAATCTCACATTTGATGATGGACCACAGGTTCTCAATGGGGTTCAGATCAGGTGAACAAGGAGGCCATGTCATTAGATTTCCTTCTTTTATACCCTTTCTTGCCAGCCACGCTGTGGAGTACTTGGACGCGTGTGATGGAGCATTGTCCTGCATGAAAATCATGTTTTTCTTGAAGGATGCAGACTTCTTCCTGTACCACTGCTTGAAGAAGGTGTCTTCCAGGAACTGGCAGTAGGACTGGGAGTTGAGCTTGACTCCATCCTCAACCCGAAAAGGCCCCACAAGCTCATCTTTGATGATACCAGCCCAAACCAGTACTCCACCTCCACCTTGCTGGCGTCTCAGTCGGACTGGAGCTCTCTGCCCTTTACCAATCCAGCCACGGGCCCATCCATCTGGCCCATCAAGACTCACTCTCATTTCATCAGTCCATAAAACCTTAGGAAAATCAGTCTTGAGATATTTCTTGGCCCAGTCTTGACGTTTCAGCTTGTGTGTCTTGTTCAGTGGTGGTCGTCTTTCAGCCTTTCTTACCTTGGCCATGTCTCTGAGTATTGCACACCTTGTGCTTTTGGGCACTCCAGTGATGTTGCAGCTCTGAAATATGGCCAAACTGGTGGCAAGTGGCATCGTGGCAGCTGCACGCTTGACTTTTCTCAGTTCATGGGCAGTTAATTTGCGCCTTGGTTTTTCCACACGCTTCTTGCGACCCTGTTGACTATTTTGAATGAAACGGTTGATTGTTCGATGATCACGCTTCAGAAGCTTTGCAATTTTAAGAGTGCTGCATCCCTCTGCAAGATATCTCACTATTTTTGACTTTTCTGAGCCTGTCAAGTCCTTCTTTTGACCCATTTTGCCAAAGGAAAGGAAGTTGCCTAATAATTATGCACACCTGATATAGGGTGTTGATGTCATTAGACCACACCCCTTCTCATTACAGAGATGCACATCACCTAATATGCTTAATTGGTAGTAGGCTTTCGAGCCTATACAGATTGGAGTAAGACAACATGCATAAAGAGGATGATGTGGTCAAAATACTCATTTGCCTAATAATTCTGCACTCCCTGTACATTTAGTACAAAAACGTTATATGCACCAATATACACAACAATACATACATATATTACCATATTAACACTAGCGCGACCCCATGATCCCTCAACATTACTATTATGAACTAACTATAGGGATCGAGGAAAGAGCAAACAATCCTCTTAACAGAATAGGTTCATAAATCCACAGTCCCATCAAGTAAACCCTTAACATTCAACTGGTCAGATGGAACTGACATACCATAAGGTGCAACGAATGGTGTTAAGAAAGATGGACTGTCGACGTTTCGGTCTCAAGTGGCCAAATAGGACCGCAAGACCTTCCTCAGGGCTCAGTGTTGTGAACAATCCTGAAGATACTGACATAAAACCATACCAATGATACACAATAAGGAGGATAATTAAGTCCATACGCCCAACCAATCTGTGCATCGCCTGCCCACAATAGGAGCACCTCAAAGTGACCGCACATCAACCAAGTGCATAACTCTAACCAATCAAAAGTGAAAACCACCATGATACCAATATGCCAAACCATGCTCTAAGAACCATTATGAACAATTATTATAACAAAGTGAGGTATCTAAAACCCTGTGTCTGAACAACAGACCAATAATGACCTTGCCTCCAAAGTATATAAGCTCATCAAAAAATGTCTTGTGTAGCAAATAAATCACACTACAAGATAAAGCACACAAGCTCTTATTACTTGGGGAAGATTGGTTGCTCTGTTGTATAATAATGCTTTACAAAAGTTGGCATTTTTTCTACCCAAACCAAATGTGCCTTTCTGCTAGTGCCCAGGGTGTTCTGCTAGTGCCCAGGGTGTCATGACTGTTAATGACTCTCCTGTGGTGTGATGTGTACTTCCAGATACGAGTCAAAAGGGCCTTGAGTGTGGGGAAGAGCTTTTCTCTCCTGAGCTAGATGGCATGGAAGTGTGTACTCTGCCCTTCTTGAGCTTCAAAGGGTAGGCGAGGGCTGACTTTTGAAGATGCCTGCCTGTCATAGGTAAATGTAGCTCACACCTCGGATTACCTGCTCTTTATCCCCTAGACAGATTGGAGTCAAATACATGAAAAGTGGGTTAACGAACTAGAACAAATGTAAAAAACAGGCACAACACACACAAGGATTGTGTTTCTTATTTTAGTGGGGCTCTCATTATTCTCAAATAATACCCAAATTTCTTACAATCCTATTAAAATCTTTCCTTCTATCACACTGCAGAGTTACAGAAACAACGCTTTGTTTGTGCTTTTCGAACTGCCGATTCATTTTGAAATGTATGCAAGACATCCTGGGGCCTTTCCTTTCTTGCTGGCATGATTGTCACATAGTTCATTTTATAAAATCACAAGATTTTGCAGTCAGAGAAAGAAAAGTAAACACCAATTTCCATTTTAAAAGAAAAAGCGACAATTTGTCAGAACACACAGCTTGATATTTAACTTCTGTCTTTAAACATGCAGCAAATGTGACAAGAGGAAAACAATATTTAAAGGTATCTTTATTGTTATTAACTTTCTGTGGTCTAGCGTGGTTATTTTTTTTGGGGGGGGGGGAAGGAGGGAGTTGTTATAACACCCTCAGCACCTACTTCCAGCATCTATGACCAAATCTCCTTTGGCCTTGTAGAGTGTAGTATGACTTCACAATACTTGCGCTCTACTTCGCTGCAATACCTGTGTCTTTAAGCAAGGCTTTCTGGATAGAAACTGATCATTAAACCAGGTTATGGCAAGTCTCCTTTTGCCATGAACACTAGACCAGCAATTTTTCAAAATCCCTCAGGGACCATTACTTTCACCATGTCCAATTATGCAACAGGTGAGTCCACTGGTATGGTTACCTCCAGACTGTTACAGAATTTTTGCTAAAAACCTCACTCCAAAATCGAAATACTGTGGTCCAAACCCATGCCTTCCATCCAACCACACCATTAACTGATCAGATTAGAAATATTTTAAGGAGATCCTTAAAGATAAAAATACACTAATAAACAACTTTAAACTGTAAACCCAGCACCAGTAATTTTCAGAACTGGATTGTAATATAGACATATGAAAATTTAGTTTATCAGGCCTCATGAAAGTTCAAAGTTCACCACCTTCATTGTTTTAGACTGGGAGTAACTGAAACAAAACTAGAACACAATCTGTATAACATATAAACTCAACTGTATGGGACATTGTTTTCAGTGTATTAAGTCTCATTGATTCACTTCAATCAGGATGAGGAATGGTCGGTCAAATAATACACCTGAATTGGGTTAAGCATTAGGATACTATTTTAATAACAAACTTGTTACGACTCGGTCATCCCATTTCCAGGGGGCGCTGTAAGGGGACTGTCAGAAGCCTGGAAATCACCTTGAACACCTATCTAGAGTCCCTTGCGGACTCCTGTTTGTTTCTCCTTTCTCCATGGTACACTTGTGTAGGACTACATTTGCTTCTTGGGACTGCAAATCCCATAATGCACAGTTTGGTAGTCAGGAAAACCCGGATTCTGTTTCCCATTGTTTTCAATGGGAGAAGTCCAGTTGCTCCTTTTCACTGGATCCTCTCCTCCAGGACTTGCAAGTGTCCGAAACCACACACACCTGAAACCTCTCCTGTGCAGCCCAGCTTGGAACTGCTTATAAGCAGCCATTTCCTCAAGCTCCCCGTCGTGCATCGGACTTCAATTCCTTTGTGTTACAGACCCCTTGTCGAATGGTGTTCCAGTTTTGTTCCTGTTCTGTTCCAGCCTGATCCTGTTTCCTGTTTCTCTGCCCTGCTCCTGATTGTTCCAGCCAGAGTCTGCTCCCTACTTCTTAGCCTTGTACCTGTTTGTTTCTTCCAAAGCCTGCTCCCTGTTTCTCTGCCCTGCTCCTGCCTTGTTTCAGCCTGAACCTTCTCTCTGTTTCCCAGTCCTGTTTACTGCTCATTTCCTACTCCCTGTATTCCAGTCCTGTCCTTGCCTGTTCCAGCCAGAGCCGGTTCTCAGTTTCCCAGTCCTGTCTCTGTCTGTCCCAGACAGAAGTTTGCGCCCTGTTTTCAAGTCCTAGACCCGCCTTTGCTTCAGCCTGAGCCTGTTTCTTCTTGGTTCTTTGTGTCTGGTAAGTGTTCTATCAGTCTTCACCAGTGTATACGTGTCCTCCTGTGTACTGGGGTTGGCTCCTGGTTTCCAGGAGGCAATTCCAGCCCCCATCCTTGTCCAGTGTTATACGTTGTATTTCGTGCCTAACAGTGACAGTGTGCTATTGCTGTTTTCTCAGGAATCGCCACTGTGTTTCCAGCTGGACCCACAAGAGCGTGTCCTGTGTATGTAAGTACTATCCTTGTTTGTGCTCTAGGGTCCAGAGACAGAATCACTTCTGCTGCCTCCTTTCTATGGGGCTGGCAGGGTGACTATCTGTAAGAGCAAACTGCACAGAGGCATTGAGATTCCCTGTCACTGTGGGAGGTTCTGCGCCTTACTCTGTGTACAACCCCAGCGTGTTTGTCCACTGGTAATCCGTTTCCTGTTTGTTCACACAAGGGTTGCTCTGCTTTTACTTTCCTGTTTCCTGTGCCTATCCGTAGCTGTCCATTCCGTGTATGCCTTTAGCTGCTCCTCTGCCCCAGTGTACTACCTCTTTAGGATATTCGGTGACCTCAAGGGGTGTCCCAACCAAAGTCCTGATCAGCCCCGCCCGAAACCGTGACAAAACTTCACTGTTTTATCAGTGTTCCTTCTTAATAACAAATTCCATGGATAGTACCCGAAGGAACAGATACCAGATATGGGTTAAGTCTGCTTACAACCTTCCAAAAAGCGACATGTAAAATGGCCTTATACAATTACAAGATCAAATATCAGTTCATAGAGGATTATACACAACCAGTGATCAGAGATTCTCTACTACAGCCAGTCAGTGTGACCTGTGCTTGTGTCACTGATTGACAAGAAATTCAGGGCTAGATTCTAGGCTTTATCGACCTGCTACCAAACGTACACAGGTAACATATTTGAGTCATGTATATCGTTCTTGCTCCCATGTTTCTATGCATCAAGAAGATATGCCCATTTTCCATTACCGATTGCAGTTTGTCATTAGGTTAATCGGTTTTGCACTGTTTAATTCTGAAGTATCTTAACCTGACATATTCAGAATTAGTAAGAACTTCCGCCCTATATCTCAAAGCACCACTAGTAAGCCTGATGTCTGAATGCGTGGGAAATCCCTATATATTGCTTACCTCAATTCTATCAGGTCTTGATTACCAAAAAATATAGTCATGTCACTAAATCTACAGTCCTACTTAGATGATCAAGTGCAAGCAAACAGTCCCAATAAATTGGCCTTGGGTATACTTAGTAGAATTCGAGTAATGGATGCCGTATCAATCTTCGCATTCCAGAATGATCCGACAACAGGGTGCCAGCCAGCAATGAGCATAGTCAAATTTATTGCGCTTATGAGTGTTAAAGAAAATAAAAATTGCAAATAAACCTCAGACAAACAAACAAAAAAAAAAAAAAAACACTACTATCAGCAAGAAGCACTATAAAACTCTATGGAATTAAAAAACAGTGCAGACCCAGGGTACACAAGGACACAAACTAGGTGAGAGTTCACAAGATCAGGAAGTTTAGTTAAAACGGGAAAACATGTTTAACAAGCCTTGAAAAATGTACATTCACAGCAAGTATTCCATCACAGTTAGCTGCGACAGAGACTTAAGGAATATGTGGCTAAATGTAACTTCAGTCAAGAGTATACAGAGTAGAATAAGAAAACTTGAGAACTGCAGAACACACACACTTGGATAGGAGAGCTTAAAGGTGAATGTTTCATCCAAGCTCTGTTAGGGTTACGAAAATGGGGACAGAGAGGAGGTGACACGAGTTCAAGAATGCAGGTGGTGTGGCGTCTATGTTCAAATATATCAGTAACTTATGTGACTTGTTATTGCTTTTAAAGATGATGAGTATGAAGTTAGCATAATCTGTGAATATATAAAGAGCTGTCTGCGTTCAGCAAATTGACACAGTCTTCAGTTCTACAGGGCTGACTGTCTCCTGGCCATATTTGAAGTAAACCTATTCTCCATTGTTAACGACTTGTGTCTTTGATTTCTTTCCTTGTTGACTTACGGTGAGACATATAAGAGTCAATTCCAGTCTATACCGACGACGGCCAAAGGAACAAAGGCTGCCTCGACTGAATGGAAGTGCACATAATCAAGGTTTGCAGACCCCTTGCTTGACTAAAGTCTGTCTAATCACACGAGTGGGTCTTCTAGAGGTTGTGCCATCAAACAGGTGAGACCGACTCTGACTCCGTACCTCTTTGACTATGAGACACATGTTTTTGTTAACAGAGAAATAGAACAAAGGACAGTGATATTTTAAATTTTGTGGTTTAAAATATTTTGTGGAATACTCATATTTTTGAAAAATACAAGATGAGGAATAACCCAGGTTAGACCGTATGACTGACTTTTACATTTTGTGGAATACTTATATTCTAGAAAATAGGAGATGAGGAATTACCCGGATTAGAACGGAAGATTAAAGGCATAGTGTGTATTGTGGATTACCCAGTGCAGGACACTGGAAGACCTAGGTTGAAGTACCCCATCTTGAATGCATGAGGAAGATATATCCATTAGGGATAAAGGGAACAGAAAAACATGGCAAGTAAAGGTACAACAATTCACTGATGCTTGTCCTTGTCCCAAAGAGGGATAACAGCAGGCCTCAGAAGTCTAAAACCACAGTATAAAAGTATGTCTTTTTTGAGATTGCAATCACATTTTAACAAACATAAAAGTAAAATATGATATTGGTGATCAATGTATGTCTAAATGTTGTATAGAGTCAGGCTCACTGCCAGAGATCTAACTTTGCAATGCCCCACTGATGGGACATCAGAGAGAAAATAAACTTGATTATTTAGAAGAATTTATGTGAGTAAGTGAGTTGAAAGGGAAGAAAAGCATGTTGTTAATATGGGATGCATTGTATTCATGGGAAAATTACGCCAGAAGTAGGAGAAGGGTGGATTTCCAGGGGGGGGAAAGGAATGAACGGAAAGATATGATAATATAAAAAGAATTGAGGAATATGTAGATGTAGGAAGCTGGCCTGGTGTGTGATGGGTATCCAAGGTAATTACACCTTATACCAGGACCAGGTATCCCCACTTAGTGGAGTGTAGGCCGTGTCTAGAAGCCAGGCTCTCTAGAGCAGTGGTTCCCAACCTGTGGTCCGGGGACCCCTGGGGCTCCGCGAAGCCTTCTCAGGGATGTCCGCGAGAGCCTAGAAACTTAAAAAATATTAACAAATATTGGCAAATTAGGTCCCCAGCTCCCAGTAATGACTCAGGCGGGGGTCCCCGGATTCCCATGATGATTCAGTGGGGGTTCCTGGGTTCCATTAATGTTAAAGTGGGGGTCCACAGAAATCAAAAGGTTGGAAACCACTGCTCTAGAGGTAGCTGTGAATGAGCAGCCAAGGTTTATCTAGAAGACATGCAAAGCTCATACAAAACCACTGTAGTCACACAGCACTTACACACATGAAAGAGACCACTCAGTTGCACACAAATAAAGGTTCTTTATTTTTGGAACACAATACCACAAAATACTAGAAGGGCATCCCTCCAATAGAGGGTAAGTAATACACTAATTATATACACTAGTAAACACTAATAGGCATAAAAAAGGCTAGAAAACACTGCAAATGTAGATAACCAATAGTGACCCAAGGGGGAGCCCAAACTATATACTAAAGAAATGGAATGCGATCACAGGACCCCCCACCTAGGTAAGTGGAATGTGTAGAGGGGAGCAGGGAGTACTAGAAATCCACAGAGGTAAGTAACATAGTACTCCCCCCACCCCTCCCCAGCGACCAGGAAAGCAGGAGTAAATCACTGGAATTTCCCCAAACCATCTAAAAGGAGGAAAAAGAAGAAAAGAAGACACCCAGGCAAGACTGCAAGCAACCAGAAGTGGATTCCTGGAGAAGAAGACCTGTGGAGAGAGGGGACCAAGTCCAAAAGTGTCAGTGGAGTCCAGGAGGAGTAGGAGCTACTATCTACCCAGCTGTACCTGCAGGAATTTGTCAATTGAGGAAGAACAGGTCAGCACTGCAGCCCTGGAGCTGGAGAAGAGTTCCTGATGGATGCAGAAGATGTCCCACACTGGAGTGAAGATTGCAGACGGGTGTTGGTGCAGGAATTCCACCAACAAGCCTTGGCAAAGGCAAATTGGAGGTTTGTGGGAAAGTAGCACAGCCGCAGGGACCAGCAAGGTCCAGGAAGACTCAGCTGTGAAGGGGGAGCCAGAGGGACACTCAGCGACACAGAGTCCACAGGAGCAAAGGAAGCACCAACAGAAGTCCCAGAGAAGTTGCAGAAGGAGAGCCTGCAGCACTACAGAAAGGGATCCCACACCGTATGAGAACCATGCAGAGGGCTGTGCGTCGCAGGAAGGAGTGTTGGGGGATGGAGTGACATGTCGCCTGAAGATCCCTTGGAGGAGATGCAAACAAGCCTTGGCAGCTGCAAGAGATGCAGTTCACAGGGGTACTGTCCTGCGTGGGAGGGCAAGGACTTACCTCCACCAAAGTTGGACAGCCGGTAGAGAGGACCAAGACTACTACACCAGACCACCACCTGTGATGCTGGATCCACGCAGCTCAGGATGAGAGGAGATCCACGCAGCCGGTAGACGTTGAGGCAGGTGCCTGTGGATGCAAGGGAGTGACTCCTTCACTCCAAGGAAGATTCCTTCTTTCTTCTAGTGCAGACTGAAGACACTCTGCCCTCAGTTGATGCACAGCTAGTGGAAATGTTGCAATTGCTGGCAGGAGCCCTAGAAACAATGTTGCAGAAGAGTTTTTCTTATTTGAGGCAGCTTGTTGGGTCCTGGAGGTTCCAGTCACAGTTCTGGTAGCCAGAAGTCGAAGTGGAGGTTGCAAAGGAGTCCTGCTGGAATCTTGCAAGCCAAATCTGAGGACCCACCCAAGAGAGAGAGACCGCAAATAGCCCTGAAAGGGGGACTGGTCACCTAGCCAGGTAAGCACCTATCAGGAGGGGGCTCGGACGTCACCTGCATGGCCACTCAGATGCTCCCAGAGTTCCCTGCCAACCTTGAGAACCCAGGGACCCTCTGGAGGAGCTCTGAGTACCACCCCTGGTGTGGTGATGGACAGGGGAGTGGTCACTTCCCTTTCCAATGTCCAGTTTCACACCAGACCAGGGACTGGCGGTCCCTGAACCGGTGTGGACTGGTTTATGCACTGAGGTCTCCAAATGTGCCCTTCAATGCATACCAGTGGCTTGGGGAGACCTCCCTCTCCCAAAGGAAATCCTTTGTTCTTCCTTCCTGAGCATCAGATTAAGCAGCAGGAGGGAAGAAACCTGTCTGAGGTGTGGCAGCAGCTTGGGCTGCCCTGAAAACCCTGTAAGATTGGTGGGTAGCAATGCTGGGGGTCCTCTAAAGAGCCTCCAGAGTGCATGGAATCATATTTCCAATACTTGCAACAGTATTGGGGTATGAATCAGACAGGTTTGATAGCAAACATGTCTAGGTTCGGAGCTACCATTATGTAGCTGGACATAGGTAGTGACCTATGTCCAGTACACGCATAAAATGGCGTCCCCGCACTCACAAAGTCCAGGAAAATGGGCTGGGGTTTGTGGGGGCACCTCTGCTAGTGCAGTGGTGTCCTCACACACAGGTACCTGCACCCTGCCCTATGGGCTGAGAGGGCCTATTATAGGGATGACTTACAGTGACCTGGTACAGTGACCTGTAATGAAAACAGGTGCATGCACCCGTTTCACGCAGACTGCAATGGCAGGCATGCAGATCCCTTTGCATGGCCTCCCTATGGGTGGCAGAATAACTGCTGCAGCCCATGGGGATCCCCTGGAACCCCAATGCCCGGAGTACCATATACTAGGGATTTACATGGGGGAACCAGTATGTCAATTGTGGGAAGAAAAGGGCACAGTTACTATGTTAGAATGGAGAGAGCATAATCATAGGGGTCCTGGTTAGCAAGATCCCAGTGAACACAGTCAAACACATTGACAAGCAGGCAAAAAGTGGGGGTAAACAATAGAGCTAAAACAAGAATACTAAAACAACAGGCCTACTCACCTGTCAGAGGTAGGGTTTTTTTGGAGGTTAAGGAGACAGAGGTAGAAGTAGACAACAGAAGGCATGCTCAGTTTCGTCTCCTGGACAGAACAGTAACTACAATGCTGTCTCCAACATACACAACATTGTTATAATTATGGGTGTACTGACCACTGGACACACAATAGTTCTAAATACATCCAGACAAAAAAGGGAGGAGTATGAATAGAGGATGTCCAAATACAGCAGAGTAAGAGAGACAGACTATTCATCAGTTAGCCATATCACATTCACAGAATTATTTTTAAAACTAGAAAACCTCAGACACAGATTATGTTAGTTGATAATGACTGTCAAATGTTTGACAAGACAGGATATGTCTAATACAGTTACCTATAGGGTTGCCAGAGAGCACTAGCACAACGGAGCAGGATGTCAGTAAACAACACAGGCCCATATGGACAAGTAAAGGTTGTAGGGACATCTGTTAAATTCCTCCTTGATAAAGGATTTGCAAATTCTTCTCTTAGCAAGAACCAATTGCACAAGTTCCATTCTCAGGCTATAGCAATCAATGTGTGCGGTTCACTAATGTTCTGGTTTCCCCATGTTCACCCCTTTTAACTATATTATAGACCCAATAACAGATAAACACAAATTTTTAAGGACAAATGTGCATATCATTTGTTGGGACTATCCTGACGGAGTGTATTTGGAGGAAAATGTGGGTTTGAATTGTTTGATTATATGGGTATTGTCTGATCAGGATTACAGACTATACTACCAAAAATACTATTGGTGAAAGATGACAGAGTATGGGTCAAACACTAAAACAATGTAGGCAAAAATGCCTATCAACCCAGTGGCTATTAATGTCAAGCAGAATGTGGTCTTACCAAGAACACCACAGTATAACATTTCACCAGAAAGGTTGTAAAGAGAAAATTACACAGAAAGACATGAATACTAGGCAAAAGGAGCCGGAAGCGCTCTTAAGGGTGTACATACTGATGCATTACCCAGAGTAACCGCCCTAATCAAAATTAAGGTTTCCCGAGAAAACCTAAGCAGCGACCATTATATTAGTTACATTGGAAATGACAACAAGAAGGTGGCCAAATAGACTGAGTCAAAATGAAAGATTCCTGATGATACTACACAAAATATTTTTGGAGGTGTCTTATTTAAGGTGGAAGAGGCCAGAGCAAATTCTGCTCACCACACACACACAGATTGCCATTAATTGCACCAACCACCGGGACCGGATATACGTACCCCATCTGAAGACAATACTATCATTCATAGCAATATCACCATTAGACTACACCATAACGGAGACATTGGCACAGGTATGGGAACCCCTCAAGGAACCAAGCATCCAAACAAGATAAGATTATTGAAGAGGAACTTTTTGAAAGATATCTGTGATATCTTCGGGTCTGGTGAAGGTACCATTGCTTTTGATGTAGACAAAGTAACTGTAAAGATTGACTGAACTAAGCAAAAGACTCAATCAGCGAGTGGTTAATAGCAGCAGACCCCCAAATCAGTTATCTTTCTTTATAGCCGTCAGATTGTAGCTTTCTCCAGTGGCACTGACCCCACCAGAGCACCAATACCAGTACCCTCTAATAACCCATTAATGGGAGAAATTATCAAATACCTAGGTATTAACTGTAAATCATCTTTGGGTCTCCAGGCAGCATACATCACCATGAAAAGATTAGATCCCACAGGTAATTTGATTAATTCATGAAGGAACTATTTGAAGCACCTCTTAGACCGAATGCTTGTGCCAATGCAGCAATCAGCAAAGGACACTGTCATTGATAACACAGGATTGTAGTACTGTAGTGACCTCATGAACACCATAACACAATGACAATATCAATTATCATTCCTGTGATAGAACTGTAACTGCACCTCGTTAGGATTGGTGAGTAGGAGAATTAACACCCCAAGACACAAAGAAAGAGGAAGAATTATCGGACGGACGCTATCTTGAGAGTTACTTTGGTGCAACTGAGATAGGAGTTCTTAAAAAACATAATGTAACTTTAATACAACTAGAATAGAGGAGATTACTGTAAATTGTACAAAGCCTGTTGTGGTTGTCTGACCAATGGGGAATTATTCTCTAGATGAGCCATCGGGTTAATAATGGTGAGGAAGGCTAAATATGTGTTCATTGATCCACCACATCTGTGCCGTCTCAACCTGGAACAGTGGCCATGTTGGCCACTAAGAAATGGCTATGAAGGGCACTGTAGGGCAAGTTACTGATTACAATAGAACAGACATAGCTACTCTTTCTCATTGAATATTATTTCTTGTACATAACTAAGATTTTTATTTTTACAAAGGTACAAGTAGAAAATAATGAAGCTGAGGTAAACAATACAGAATTAGTTCCCTTCACACAACGGTTACATGACATATCCCATGTGGGCTCATGAACATCACTAAAAAAGAAAGGCATGAAAAAGCAGCAGTATTTGTATGAATACATATAGTAATGTTTTGAATGCAACCAATTAAGAACTGTGTATGGTGACTTATTGTTCAAAGGAGGGAGACAACCACATTTAAAGGCCATGAAAAAATTTTTTGGGGTCCCAGGTTTCTCTTATCAACAAAAGCATTGTTGAATAAAAATTACAAGGACACACCTAAGCCACTACTGTGGTCATCAGGTCATGTAACCAGCTTTCAAGCATTTCATCAAGCTCTATGTGGTTCTCCCACTTGGAGTCTATCCAATGATACTAACAATTCTCACCTGTTTGCTCATGAATCTGAAAGGTGTGCTCCTGTGGTTCCTACCTAGTAGGAGTGCAAGCATAAACAAATATATATGTATATGTGCAAACTTCTCTGTAGGTTTAGGTACAGGTGCCAAAATGCCCTTATATATGAAGCACTGTAAACTCACACAGCACAGATGTACTAGGAAATTAAATGGGGGCACATATGTCTAAGCTAACAAAGGCTGCTAAGTTCTTCCTTAAGCAGGTATTCTGGAGTAAGGGGCACACGGAGGACCAGCAAGTTCACCCCCGATGACCGACCAACAAGTCTAGATTCACAACTATGTTTGCAAGCGGAAGATCAACAATCATTTGCAATGCAACAGGTCTAGCATTTGCTTGAGTTGAACCTACTGGCATTGGAAATGCATAACGGGACTTTTCTTGCCACATAAATTGGTCAGCCCTGCCACAGATAATCCACATGAAGCGTTGCTAGACACTGCTGTAAAGACCACAGGCAACAATAAAAATTACTATACAAGAACCTGTGACAAGATGGCATGATGGCCACTGCAAATGTACACAACAGCGTGCAAGTTTCACTTTGTTGAAGTAGTCTTACAATTTGCTCATGTGTACTGCAATCAGCAAAATCAAAGAACACAGAAAAAGATGGACATGAAAAAAACAAGTACCGCCTAAGCTATTGTTTGCCTTTGAGAGGGGTAACAAAAGCACAGGATATCAATACTTCCCTGTGAGGATGAAGTATGTGGGTGTGTATCAGTGTGTGCACTATATGTACAGTCTATAATGGTTCATGTGGCTTCCTCTCTTCACGTCAGTCCTCTGCCTCAACTGGCCTTCCTTGCTGCTCCCCAAACCATTATTAGCCCTCTTTTGAAGCACTGCCTTGCATACATCCCCTCAGGAATGCCAGTTAATGAGGCACCCTCGTGACTGGCTGGTAGGAGATGCATAGAACGTTGTCAGCCTTGCGATACGTCTGCATTTCTGCAGCACATGTAACGACTGACACTGTAGTGGCTGCATAATGCTTTGGCCATAATCCCATTGTTCTAATAAGTATACCGTTAGGACCAGATTTACAAAGTGTTGTCATAAGCACACTATTCTTGAGCAGAAAGCCAGTAGAATGGAAAGAAGGGGAATTAAAAACAGAAATCTTTTTAGGTCGGGAGCACCAATTCAAAACGAGCAGTGTTTGGGAAGGGGGAGAAGCTGGCATGGGGAGAATAACTGACCTGTGAAGCTGTTGAGCCATATGGTAACCATGCGTTGCTATGGCCAACCAGGAGGAACAATGGACGTATTGGGATGGGCAACAAAATCCAATGAGTGAAATCCCTTTGGCGTGAACCAAGCACCCAAAGGCCGGAGAATCAGAACCAATGCACCAATAAAAACCCAGAATTTCTCAATGGCACAACAAAGAACGAATGGCAATGCACAAGCACCACATGAGCCGTCTGTTCACTCTTCTTCATCATCACAGAAAAAGGTCTGCAGTGTATTATGGGACCACTTTTTGAAGGTTATGTATGCCCCAAGAGTTCAGACCGTTCAATGATGCTCAACTGTTCTTTGGAAATGTGTTGTCATTCGTCCAGGCAAAGGAAACAGCTCGATGGCACCAAATACAGTGGAAACTAATGACGAAGATCAATGCTATGGGAAAAGAGTGTAACGCAATTAAGGAACAGTTGCGAACAATGAGAATAATAATCTTGTAGCACCAATATGTGCTAGACCTTATGACGGCCATAGAGAGAGGCGCTTGTGGGAACTATGAGGACATAGGAACTTTGACTGGGGTGATACAAGCTCTGCATGATCTACAATGGGCAATGGTGGGCGAGGGAGGTGCCCCAGATAAATGGTTTGAGGGTTGGCTCGATTGCCCACCATTCTGGACTAATTAAGGCTTTATTTACCCATGTGTGTTACTGCTTTTGATATGTAGTAAAGGTTAGACCCAAGTGGGAGAGGTGTTCATAGCAAAATCACCAGCAAGGATAAAAGGTGCCACGAGGAACACATATCTAGTAAGGACCAGGAGTTAGAAGTAGTTGAAATATCAACTAAAGGGGGAATGTTAAAGAAAATATTAAATGCAAGGATACATCAGACAGACACAAAAAACACCACCATCACTGCTATCAGCAGATAGATCTATAAACCTCTATGCAATTAAAGAACAACGCAGACCCAAGTTACATATGGATACAAAGTAGGTGAGAGTTCCCAAGATCATCAAGTTTAGTTAAATGAGAAAACATGTTTAATAAGCCTTGGAGAGCTGAAGATCACAGGATGTATTCCATTCTCGTTGTTAGCTGAGACAATGACCTAGGAAATATGTGGCCAAAGGTAACTTTAGTCAAGAGTATACAGAGTAGCATAAGAATACCTGAGAATAGCAGAACAAACAAAACTTGGAGAGGAGAGGCTAAAGGTTCATGTTTCACCCAAACTCTGTTAGGGTTACGATAAAGGGAACTGAGAGGAGAGGATGCGAGTTCAAAGATGTAGGTAGTGCGGTGTCTATGTTTAAATCATGGATGTGGAATTCATATTGCCAAACGCCCGGGACATATAGTTTGGGGTCAGGGGCAACAAGTTTTCATGTTTATTTTGACCTTGGGACAAGCAGGCCCAACCTCCTGCAGCACAAACCCTTTGGCTGCCAGTTTACAGAGAAGGGAACGGTCTGCAGTTGAGTTAGTGTGTGTCCAAATGCTAATGTTGTTTGAACTTTTATTTATGGTTCATTAATTAAAAGCCTTCATTATTAGGGTGAGCGTTGTAAATAAACGTTTTAAGGTCACACTGCACTATTGACAGTGGTTCCACTAATATATATATATATATATATATATACACATATACATAACTCATGTTTGAAAAGTTTAACAATATGGGGCTAAGAATAATGCTCCCAGAATGCTCTCTGATTAGAGGCAAATGTTTGCAGAAGCTTGTAAGCAAGAGTGATGATTCTTTGCTTTCAAAACAAAATGTTTAAAAAAATGCAAGTAGGAAACAAAAATTCACTACTATGTAATTTTAGGTGCAATTTCTTTGAAGAGCCATTTAGTAAACTGTTAAATACTAGTATTTCCCAAAAAATATTCCTAATGGAAAATCAGTGTAAGCATTTTCAACAAGATTATGGGAAGCATGAAAATAAACAAGCACTGACAAAGCCAACCGATCCAACATTTTTTGGTTTCGTCAATGCATGCCTTATTTTGACATGGCTTTTGTAACACTTTATTGTTGGGGGGGCTGCCAAACCCTCACCATTTTATCAAACACTGACCAAAAGAAATAAAAAGATATTTTGGTCTCAAAAAGCACACATTGACACCAGTGGTGTAGCCACCCTCCAGGGGGCCCCTCAGCACAGCATCTGCCCTGAGCGAGTCTGCAGGAGGGAGATCCACGTTCTTTGCAGGGCAGGCCCCTTCAGTTTTGTTACGCCACGGATTGCCACAATGGTTCCTGGCACTGAACAAAACTACTATGCGTGTCAATATGCTCTTTTTGGAAGAGCAGAATGCGATCACTCACAGTAGAGCCAGTCGATGGAGAGAGAAACAGAAGTTTAATAAAAACAAAAGTTTTTGTTAATGCCAGACCTAATTAGGGACCCAATTCTTAAAGAAAGTCACAAATGTGAACCCATGGTACATGTCTTTGAATTAGTGGCTTTCATGAATTCACAAGAACTTACAGAAGTAAACCAGGAAATCGTACTCCTAGAAAATATTTGTGAACTGTATTTTAGCGCAAGCAAATTTGCATATGTAAATTTGCTAATGCGAAAATCTATTGGGCGTTTACAAGTTCACTTTCCCTCCAACTACTTTTTTCCTCAACCCTGGAAGAACTTCTACTTCTGCCTTTGTCAGGAGTAAATTTCCAACCTTTCTCATTATGAGAAAAGATTAGAGAAGAGCTGGTGAAAATCCTTAAAACATGCAAGTTAATAAGTTTGCAGACTGAAAGACATTCCAGTCCCAGAATAATTGCTTACTGTTCCTACAGCCCCAGTATGCAGATCTGTGGAAAGGTGGCAAAATAAGGAAATTGCTATAGTAGCAATTTAAATTGCAAGTATTCAGGCCCTACTATAGTAGTAGCCCTGGCATAATCAGAGAGGCTATTATCATAGCTCTTCCATAATCAGATAGCTGCTCTAATTTGTCGCAGCACTACATTGCACCAAAGGGACAAGTAGTTTTTTTTACTGGACACGTAGATTTAAGAATTAATCCGTCCCATGAACAAGTAGATATTTTATTAAATTCCACACCTCTGTTAAATATATCACTAACTTGTTCTGTGACTTGTTTCTGCTTTTTAAGATGATATGTATGAAGTCAGCATAGTTTGTGGTTATATAAACAGCTGCCTGCATGCAGCAAATTGAGACAGGCTGACTGTCTCCCAGCCATATTTTAAGTAAACCTATTCTCTATTGCCAACAACCTGTGTCTTTAATTGCTTTCGTTGTCAACATGAGTGATTAATTAAAATCATAGCATGTGTAAAGTAGTCATAATATGAACAGACTGAGTCAGAATAATCAATCACTTTAAAGCGCATACAGCTGTAAAAGTCAATTCATAAAATCATCTAATGAGCATGATAAAGACATGATAGATTGCCTATCGGGCAGAAATATAATCGGAATCCTCAATAATGGCACAACTGTATATCAATTTAAAAAGATATAAAACAATAGTAAGTCCACAGTTCATCTTTTTTGCTAGTTGGAAAGGTAAAGTTTGGTGGCATAAAGGGACTGGAGTAGATTTCTTTCATGTATCCATCTCCATTCCTAAGGGGACAATCATTTTTTTCCACTGCTACTACAAGGAATTTACAAGTCGTATATTCAGCTGTACATTTTCTACATGTATTTGGTTCAGAGCTTCTACAACGGCATAGCTGAACTTCCAGGTTGTTGAGGGATTTGCACAATAATGCTTTTGGTCCTTAAAAGGAGCAGGACATAGGCAGACAAGGTGCTTTATTGATTCTACTTAACTCCTTCTGAGCCTAAACATTTTGTCTGCATTGTTTTTTAACCATTTTGGCACATGAGCCAGCAAAGAGAGCTCACCGAAACGGAAACTTGCTTTTTATTTGTTTGGAAAAAATGGTTGTTAAACAGGATTTAATTTACGGTTCTGGATAGGAGTTATTTGCCATCCAGGCATACACATGCTGTGACATTAAGGTTTTGTTCTCTAGCCAGGATAGGCTCTGGGTTTTCTTATTACGGACATTTTTAATAAAGTGGATAAAGTCAGCTTCTCCAGGGTGACAATTCGGGCAATAACCTTAATGAGTACAAAAAGTCCTTCATGGTCTGCACAAAGTTAGGTACAAGAGTTGTAAATAATTACTGAATGGGTACAAAACATGCATTTCTATAGACTATTACCATGTACCATTACCAGTGTCCATTACTCATCATCTTAATATTTAGGTATGGAGAATTAAGTCTTTCTGGTGCATTTACTACCCACCCTGGGTCAGATGATGTGTACCAAATACCTATTGTTAAATGATTAGACAGGCCTACGATGTTTCTGAGGCACTGAAAGACGATAATCAATTAAATGTGCTATATACGACATTCAATAAAAACCAAAAGCATGGTTATCCTTAATAGTTAATCACGAGTAACTTAGTACTTTATTGAATAGACTGAACAAGAGATGGACTGTGTGCATCTAGGTATCAAAGAGACCTTTAAATTCTATGACACATGATAGGGATGATTCTGTAAATAATAACTCAAGAGTCAGAAATGTAAAACGCTCCAAAGGTCTATGTAGTGATATTCTGGAAAGCCAGTGTTGCCTACACGTTAGTTAAACTTTTCTTGATATAGGACTCGTTTGCATATGAAGAGTGAAGGGAGACAGCTGGACAGAACTAGCTGTAAACCACTACACTTCCATTTGCAGTGTTCACTCCGCCAGCAGCAACTGGACTGAAACGAGAGCACACTATCTTATGCTGTGCTGCACAAAAAGATCCTTTTGTGTATATGGTAACTTAAACAAGCAGCAGTTTAATAAAACGCGGAAATGCAAAAACATCGTATCACTCTTTATCTTAACATGGAATTCCAACACAAATAAAATGCGGGGGTGTTTATGTTTGTATTATGGATCAGTTTTCACGCATATTCAATGCATTATTTATTTTGGGCGATGAGCAAGAATTTGACGTTGTAGGCCCTCCCCTCTAGAAGCACATTTTACATATAGCCACAAAAGAGGAGCTGTCTATCCAGGCCTCGATCTGATCTGGTATATGCTAAGCTCGCAGTGGTATTCACCACCTAAGGTTCCTGGAACATCAATCAGTACTTATAACAACTAGTTTTCAGTTACACCGGAGGTTCCTACACCTCGGGAAAATGGCCTTGACAGTGCGCCTACCTGAGAGGCGAGATAAAGGGGATGCAGAGAATTAACAGCGCTGCGACTTCGGCATACAAGAAGGAGGCCACTGCCGTCCACTGAAAAGTCATCTTGAGTCTGCAACAGACCTACGAGAAAAAGAAAGTAGTTCTGTCAGAAGAGCCGGGCACTTCAGCCTGGCTGACTTAAAGGAAGCAACTGTAGGGGCGCTGTGCAGGTGGAAGATTAGCGCTGATCACTGCAGAAGTGACAAGGCGCCACGACAGGGAGCTCTGCGGACGGTTGGAGCGCCTCACAGCAGCAGCAGCAGCAGTGCGCGGTTACCAATGATAGTCATAAGGCGGGCACCTACACGGGGGCAGGGCGCGGCTCACGCGATTGCTTGCGGGCACTTGCCTGTTCTCGTTAGTTCAGCACGGCTCAGTCCGTCCTCTCTCTCGATCTCGTTTCTGCGGATGACCTGCGTGGTGACGTCTTTTCGGGCGTAAACTGTAAGGGGTGACTTCCGCGACCCCACGGGTGTGGGCGCGGGCCTCAAGTGATCCCAGGGGCACAGTCTCTGACCAAAAGAAGCGTTATACTGATAACTATACTTATGCTGATAACTGGGCTTTTTTAAGCTGGGGGGAAAACATAACTGCAGTAAACCGCTCTGTAATGGGCCATCGGTAAAAAAAAAAAAAAACTTTTCAAAAACCCACTTGTAATAAACACACTGTGGATACTTTGACATGTTAGTAAGGCAACAGTATACAAACTTAACTGCAATGTTTAAATAATTCTAGACATACTTAAACATTGCCTATTTAATAGAATAATTGTAAATTTTTTTGGAGGGGGCCCAATTAGGGTGACCACCTGGCATTGATGCAAATTCTGGACAGGACTGCAAAAAATTCAGGACAAAGGGTCAAAATTCAGGACAAAGGGTCAAAATTCAGGACAAAAATTCAACAACAAACGTCAGTTTACGCAAGAGGCCATGCCTCACTATGTTGTCAGTGCATTTATTCACTCTTTTTTAACATAGCACTATTTATTCACTGTGGTCCTTTAGTGATTTTCCCCTGGTATGCTACATTCAGGTGTCACATTACGTCCTTGTTCAGTAGTAAATTAGTGCCCTTCAGTACTGCGGCAAGGCCATCCCCCCTACCCAAATCTACCCATTCTTTCTTGAAGAGAAAGTGACAGCAATTTTTTGATTGTTTCTGAGAATTTTAAAACCCCTGGCAAACAGTTTGGGAAACATTAGGGTAATTAACCTTATGCTAGTTTAAACAAATTGAACAAAAACACCTGGCTTACCCCAACCGCCCATGGACTTTAAACCTAAAAAAAATGAAGGAGGCAGAGCAGATGGTTTGGGCGACAGACCTAATGTCAGGATGTGAGGTACCCACAACTTGTCTGTAGTCTCACAGCACTAGAGTGTATGTCAGGGACTCTACATTTATCTTACATGAGTCTACTTTGCACTATATGACACTGCACCACTCTGCATTACTGCACTCTCTGCCACTCTATTGTATGCCATTCTACTCCTCTCTATGCTACTCTAACCCATGCTACTCTACCCCATGCCACTCTATGCCACTGTACTGTGCGCCAATGCACTCTAAACAAATGCACTTTACGCCTCTGCACCACTGTACTCTACGTCACTGCTCTCTGTGCCACTCTACTCCACTCTACATCACTGCACTGACACTCTACTCTGCAACATTGCACTCTCCGCCACTGTACTGTACACCAATCTACTCTGTACTACTGCATTCTATGCCACTGCACTCTATGCCACTCTACTCTGCATCACTCCACTCTACACTACGCGACTGCACTCTACAGCACTATACTCTACTCTGCATTGCACCACTCTGCACTACGCCACTGCACTCTGCTACACGAGTCTACTCTGCCCTCTATGCCACTGCACCACTCTACACTGCTGCACTCTCTGCCACTCTATTGTATGCCACTCTACTCCATTGCACTCTGTGCCACTCTATTCTGTCCCGTGCCACTCTATTCTGTCCCACGCCACTCATGCCACTGCACTCTAAACCACTGCACTCTACGCCAGTGCAGTCTAAACAACTGCACTGTACCCTGTACCACTGGGCTCTACGCCACTGCTCCTATGCCGCTCTACTCCACTGCTCCTATGCCGCTCTACTCCACTCCTCACCACTATGCCACTAACTTTTAGCCATGAACAGCAGCTACTCTGGTGTATAACATGGCTAAAACACATTGGCAAAGCCAATAAGTCTTGCATAGACTAGACCTACCGGTTTTGCCAATGTTTGTTAGTTCTTTGAGGTACCGAGGCCCCTGAAAGAACTGTGAATGTATAAGTCCTTATTTTAAACATGCATTTGACGCCTCGTCAGAGATAGTAAGCGCTATATAAATACAATCACATCATATATAGGCTGCTACAAAATGCGCAAATACAATTTGGTTAAATAAAAAACGTGCTTCTCAAATACAGATTAGAATAATATAGAGTTTATACCTAGTACTAACATTTTTTATAACACTCCATTAAATCCACACACTCTACAACTTACCTTGGAGCACCATTGCAGTACCCCTCTAAAAGAAAATATATTTGCCATTAGAAAACTTCAAGTGACTCCTTTGGTTAAAGTGGATGCGGGTTTTCAAGCCCCTTTACATTTGCAGATTTACCAGTTGCCCACATTTGCATTTCTTTAGGGAAGGATACCCCCTGGCAAGAAGGCCTTATCTTATCTCTCTGCCCCCCCTCCCTCAGAGCACAAGAGACCCCCCTGCCTTTCACTGCCTCAGGGGAAACTAATCTGCCTGTAGTTTCGCCCTGCTGTCCTTTGTCCGAAATTACGGGCAGTCCATGAAATTTATGGACGGGGGGTCACCCTAGGCCCAATGTTTTTTTTTTTTTCACTGGGGGGTGAGGGAGTTCGCAACATTAAAAAGTTTGAAGATCAATGAGCTAAGGGTTTGAGTGCCTCTCCGACTAGTGACAACCCCAAGTGCAAGGACATATTGCCTATGCATGTGTAGCTCACTGCCTCTGTGATTTTTATTTTTTTAGGGTTGAGCGTACAAGCGCACCTTCCCTGTTGTAATCTCTCTTTGGGTTTGTAACCACGCCCATGTCACACCTGTCATTTTCATTGGTTTGTGAGCTTGCTTTTTAAAATCTGCTTGATTTTATTAGTGAAAGGCATGCCTTTTCCGGTGTTTAGCTCTCCTCGAACGCACCGGACAACTACTGAAAACATAGTAGGCTCCATGTTTTCAGCCTGGTTTCTGCAATCCTTTATCTTTTTATTTTCCATGCAGCGAGATCGCGCTGGGTTTTACATAGCACGATTGCGCTTGTTTTTTTTCCTTTCAATTTATGTGGCAAGAAAAGTCCAGTTTGGAGTTTACAACACTAATAGCTCTAACTTGAGCAAATGCAAGATCCGTTGCATTGCAAATGCTTTTTTTTCTTTTTTTAGGAAAGGCTTGCTTGTGCAGCTCTCCTTGCCATAAACACAAGACTTTACTGTTTTATCAAAGTTACAAGTATTGCCAAAGCTTAGAAGTTTTTGAGTTTCAAATTTCTTTTCTAGTTTTCTAAACAGAGAAAGAAATCCACAGTGGTAATGCGTACAATAGAGGGTTAACTCAATTTCCTCTGGGGCAGGGGTCTCCAACCTTTTCTGTAGTGAGAGCGACGTCTGCTCAGTGAAAATCATCATGAGCTGAACAACTTTGTGCACTGTTACCAGACACCCCCACACACAGCTTCATTGACTTTAAGCCTAATATCATAAGAGCCAGATACTGTGGTTTGAACAAAATACTTTGACTTGGAGCACTATGACAGGGCTGCCATGTCTGTCAGTGACAATGTAGTCTTTAGGGATGTATGAACATGTGCATATGAATAGGCTATGTTAGACCTGGCAACTTTTTGGTGTGTCTCCCCTATCTTTTTGCCTTCTGACCTCCTGTTTTTATGGTGTACTGGATTCTGTTGTTGCTGGTTTATTGTCTCTGTGCACTTTACCACTGCTAATCAGTGCTAAAGGGCAAGTGCTCCCTATGTAAATTGTATTGGTGACTGGTTTATCCATGATTGGCATATCTGATTTACTAGTAAGTCCCTAGTAAAGTGCACTAGAGGCGCCCAGGGCCTGTACATCTAATGCTACTAGTGGGCCTGCAGCACTGATTGTGCCACCTATATGAATAGCCCTGTAAACATGGCTCAGACCTGCCACTGCAGTGTCTGTGGGTGTAGTTTTAAAACTACTAATTAGACTTAGCAGCCTAAAACCTTTCTTTTTACTACATGTAAGGCACCCCTAAAGTAGGCCCTAGGTAGCCTCATGGGCAGGGTGTATTGTATGTTTTAGGTGGGACATGAACTGATGTGTGTTACATGTCCTAACAGTGAAATACTGCTAAATTCAGTCTTCAGTGCTGCAAGGGCTATCTCTCTCAAATGTTAACATGGGGCTGCCTTTAAATAACTTTAAGTGCAGATTCCCTTTGAGAGCAGGTAGAAATGTGGAGTTTGGTGTCTCTGAACTCACAATTTAAAAATACATATTTTAGTTGTTTTTTTTATTGTTAGTTTGAACATGCCACTTTTAGAAAGTAGGCATTTTCTTGCTTAAAACATTCTGTGACTCTGCCTGCTTGTGGATTCCCTATCTGGGTCAGTTTGACAGTTGGGCTGTTTACACCTTTCCTCTAGACAGTGACACAAAGGGAGCTGGGGTGTAGCCTGCATATCCTGATGAGCCATCTGAGCTAGAGTGGAGGGAGGAGTGGTCACTTACACCTGAAAGGACTGTGCCTGCCCTCACACAATGTATTCTCCAACCCCCTGGTGTGTGTCTGGGGCCTGGCATGGACAAGGAAGGATCTTGCGAACAACTGAAACTTTCCTTTGAAGCCAGCTTCAAAGGGAGAAAGGGATATAAGTATTGGACCCAAAATCCCAGACTTTAAGAATCTTTCTGGAATCAAGAGGAACCTCTGCCAAGGGGAAGTGCTGGAGAAGGACTACTGTCCCTTTGCTGTGTTGCTTTGCTGGATTGGCCTGCAGTTGCTGCTTCTACCTTAAAAGAGGGCAAAGGCTGAACTTTGCTGTGTATAATGCTTGAGAAAGTTCTCCAAGGGCCTGGAGTAGAGCTTGCCTCCTGCTGAAAGTCCCCAAAGACTTCAGTTTCCTCGACCTACAGCACTGGGAACTGTGTGTTTTGTGCTGTTCAAGAAGAAAAACCATTGCGATGCCGTCAACAATGCCGCTGGCCTGCACCGTGACCTGCCGATGCCGAACGGAGTCGCACTGCCCGCTTCGCACCACAATCCCGGTCTCACCACCACTGCGCCGCTGCTTGCACTGTGACCTGTGGGCCCCACAGTCCGGCATCGCCTTGCTCACACCGCAGCCTGGGCATCCCTGACGACGACGCTCCTGCTGACACTGGCGCCGCTGCCTGTACCGTGGCCTGTGGAGCACAAAGCACCGTCCCGTCCCGCAGCCCCGTTCCACCAACGCCAGCACCATCGTCTCCACTGTTGTCAACAGGCGTCCCTCTCTGCACCGTGACCAGTGGGCACCACCCAGCGCCACACCGCCGACTTGGGCCTACTGACAACAGTGAGTCAGCAACAACGACACCGCTGCCTGTACCGAGACCTGGTGACACCGCACGTCACACCACCCTGCTTCACACCACAGCCCTGGACTCACCGACGCCGCAGGACGCCGTCACCGAGCCGCTGCCTGCACCGTGACCTGTGGGCACTGCACGGCGCATCGTCCCACTTTACACCGCAGCCCAGATGCCATCCACACCAGTGCTTCTGACTTCATCAGCCCGGAGTTTGGTCTGCAACAGATGTGACTTCAAGGGCCCGATGACTCCCGCACTGACTCTGGAACCGACACAGCAATGCCAGCAACACCGCTCTACGGAGCTCACTGCGAGGATCACAATGCCCTGCAAATCCACAGGTACTGTTTGCAGGTCTTCCTGACACCGTAGCTGGCCCGCAACACCGCGGCTGGCCTGAACTGTTGGCTTTGTTGGTCATGACGCCGTAATAGCCCCAGGTGGAGCTATCGACTTCACTGAACTGTATTTTTAAGTTCAATCTTGCAAAATTCATATCTTTATTACTGTATGTCGGATTTTTAAGGTTTTGGTCTGGTTTCATAGAGATAAATATTGCCTATTTTTCTAAAACTGGTGTGGTGTCCTTTTATAGTGTTTTCACTGTACTACTGTGCGTTATGTGCAAATGCTTTATACATTGCTTGTGCGATAAGCCTGACTGCTCCTGCCAAGCTACTAGGGGAGTGAGCAGGGGGTTATCTGAGTGTGTATCTCCCTTATCCTGACTAGAGTGAGGGTCCCTACTTGGACAGGGTGCAAATCGACTTCCAACTAGAGACCCCATTTCTAACAGGATATATCTGTATAGGTGACTGAGAGCCTGTGTCATATGTACTTGCAGCACAGGACATATATTTTGCTGTATGTGGCACTGTTACATGTATAACACAAGCAGACAGTCATTTTATTTAAATGGAAGAAATTTAAAATGCACAAAAATGTTCTACAAAAATATTAATAATATTGAACATTTGTCTGCACTTTAAATTTCTGTCATTTAAAAAATGGTTGTATTTTTCAATTATACTTTTGGCACATTGTCTACTGTGAAATGGGAAACAATTAAAATTAAGATTTAACTTAATCATTAAGGTAACTTTTCATTTTTTTTTCCTATTTAAAAGCATTCAGATATATAATTTATTGCACAGCTTCAATACTAAGTTGAAAAGGACTTCTATTTAAGAGTTAAATACCTCAGTGCTTCAGCTCTGTACCTCAATCCGGCAAATGCCATGTGATAGATGGTATGCTTGAGTAAATCTCAGCCGTTGGTATTTGCTCAGAGCCGCATCTCAATCCATCGTATTTTTGCCCACCATGCCACCCTTGTTTCAACACAGCCATATGAAAATCAGCCTTGACCCTGTTCCCCATGGGCACAGTCCACCCAAAACTGCCAGGCCAGGTCCTCTCTGAACCGGAAACAAGCATCCTGGGACCGTTTTCAGGGTATCATCCCTCAACAGCCAGGCTAGCTTGAAAACCAGAGGCACAGTGAGCCTGGGACCCACGACTGGGCATACCCGGCCGACTGTCTGCATTTGCCAGTCCCAGCCTGGATCATAAATGTGACTGAGCACTGCTCATCATGCCTTGCTATCTGCAGCCTGATGATAGCAATGTAAAATAAACACAGCCTTCCTTTAACTTTAAAAGGTGTGACCTTGAGCTTTTTAAAAAATGAAATCAAGGCTGTGAGCTACTCTGAAGGTGTCTGGGAGCTATTGGTAGCTTGTGATCGACTGGTTGGAAACACTTGCTCTGCAGCATTGCATGTGTTGTGAGTTTATGATTGGATGTGCCTTGCAGACGCATTTTGTAATTCACTTCATCTCCCTGACATGGCCCTGCTGTTGCACTCTTGCTGTAGAAGATTGTTGCAAAAGAAATAGCTAAGAATTAACACATAACAAGTGATTTAAAAAGAAAGTGACAGTGGCAAACTGAAGCTGCTGTGCCATCCAAAATGGTATAATACATAACAAACAGGATTAAAAGGAGCAAGACAGCAACATTGCACAGCCCATAAACTGGTCCAGGTTTAAAGCTCCCAACATTAGTCGAGCGCCCACTGTTACTACTTTAGATATACTATTCCGGTATGCACTGCAAATGGTGCCTGGAGGGTAAATAAGGCCTTCCGCACTGGTTGATAGTGTGGCAACAGCTTTTGGGGTTCTATTTTCTATATTCACCTTAATAAGTTAGTGATTATGTTCTTTGTCTTTACTGCTGAATTTGCAGCCTGTCTTACAGAACTGTTGTACATGGTATCCAACAGAGCATAAGAACTCTTACTGCCGTGGTTACTCTATAAAGGTAGTCAGATGATACAAGGTGATTTGAGCCATACACGGTATTAACAAGTATTTGTACTGGGTCTGACAGGCTTAGTGGTGACTAATACATGAGCACGCGACTTCCGAGAATTACTAATTGATGGCAGCCATGTGGTCTTGCACTGCAGCCAATTAATATATCAATCTGAAACATCAGCATGCTGCTAGTGGTAGTCAGATCAGCAGCACAGAACGACAGCCATCCAGTAATACGTGTTATCAGCAATGAAGATGTGCCTGCTTGAAATGTGGCAGGCTTTTCCGAGAGGACATGTGAGATGCTGTGGCTCTAGTCACAACTTGCACCGTTTCCTGGTTTAAATTAGTCTGCCAATGGTCCAATAGTTCAAATGTTGTAATGAACTCTTGCACCTACAGGACAACATTGTCCGGTAACTTTCCTGGATATGGAATACCGGAGTGAAGTCCAAATGCAGGCTTTTTCAATGATGGTACTGTGCATGTGCCGAGTTCTCATACTAGGTACCACAATATCAAGCTATAAGTAGTGAGAGTTTCAACTCTTGCTCAGTAAACTACTTTGTCTGCAAAGACATACGTTCAAAAGTGTAAATGTCCCGAGAAGTACCAAAACATTTGCTAATCATCAGCAGCTTTATAAAGGAGCTATAGGACTGGTTGAGATTCGAGGGAGAGGGCTACAAAGCTTACTACTGAACATGTCATGTAAAAGATGTCTTTGGGCCAAGATGTTATTTATTTTATTTAATAGTAGCTCGTATAGCACTCCCAGATCTTACTAAAAGAATATTTCATAACGATAATAGAAATAAAACGCACACAAGTGAACCAAACGTTTACAAACATCACTAAAAGGCCTCTGTAGGCCCCAATGAACTAAATCAGTCAAACCACAATTAAAGTATATTTGGGGAAGGGCAAGAGCAGAGTTAACTGGGCAGTGGGTAGAATCTGTTCTCTGCAGGTGTAGTGCAGTCTACACAAGTGGGGCTGCAACAGGTAAAAGAAGTGTTGTGTTTTCCCACTGTTGGACCTGGCCCTTTTTGCAGGTTCATCAGCACACTTTTTGTCTTCCTCCTCCTGTTTTCCTGACCTTTTTTTGTTGGCTCTAGGACTCTGGACACTTTATCATTGCTGACCAGTGCTAAAGTGCATGTGCTCAACCCTATAAACTTGGTATGATTGGCTTACACCTGATTGGCACATTTCATTTACATGTAAGTCCCTTGTACAGTGGTATCCCTATACCCAGAGCCTGTAAATTAAATGCTATTAGTGAACTTCGGTTCCTTTTCATCCTCCGAATCTCCACTGGATCTTCTTCCAGACCTGAATGAGTTACATGTCGTGCTGCCAGGTTGGAGTGACACCTATATTTGCAGGATCTGCCGGAATACATTGGGAGGGTGGGTAGTGTTTTATCTGACATATGCAACATGAGGATATTTCATGGGATGATCTGACAGCTGGTTGCTTAGCAGAATATTGCCAAATTGTGTTGTTCTTGGTCTAATGTTTTATGCAATATAGTTTATTTTTAAATAGCTTGTTGTAAAGTCTCTTTTATGGTGTATTTATTGTGTCACTGGGTTGTGTGTGTTGTGCAGGCGCTTTACACATTGCCTCTGGGATAAGCCTGATTGCTCTGGCCAAAGCTACCAAGAGGATGTGCAGGGGTCATCTTAGGTGTGTAGCTCCTTTGCCCTTACAAGGGTAGTGATTTCTGCCTGGCTTAGATGTCTACCCTAGCCAACCAGGAACCCAATTTTCTATCACCCACGGATATGGTTGCACAATGGGGAAACAATGGTACAAATGCTCAGACCAACTGAACATGGTTAGATTACCCGTGAGGTGACAGTAATATCAAGAAGGACGCCTCCAATTTTCCCTTGTAGGAGGTGTAGCAAGATGGTGCAAGCACAGCCCTTTTGGTGAGGACAGACTTCCCTGGGGAAGAAGAAAGTATTGGTGTGGAATTTGGTTGGAGAGAGAGAGAGACTGTCAAAGTGTAATAATGGCACATTAAGGTGAATTTATAGTTAGGAACTGTAATAACACATTCATATGATGCCGCACCGTTGATCTCTTTGTCACAGTTTTTTGATGGTATTATCTGTGGTAAGGCAATTTTCAGTGTTACCAGCTGAGCATAACCCGTGCCATCAGTCTAATTTGCTGTAAGCTTCCGAAATCGTGTGACAAGAAAGCAACTGAGCTCGACGATCTCTGCAATTATATCTGCTCTACCTCCCCTGCCAGCACTGGAATCTCACTTTACAACTTTTGGAACACTAATTAGGTCTGGCTTAGAGACACTCACCACCCTCATGTTTGGAAAAAATCAAACATATATATGGATACATACACAGAGGGGCTGTCAGTCAGCCCTCTTCTTCAAGCGGTCTGCTTAAGTGTAGTTCACATTTTCACTTCCATCCACCAGAATACACAGCAAGGGGCCATTGATCAGCCCACTTCACCACTGGCTTTCTTGCACTGAGAGGGACAACAATTTGTCAGAATCATGCTGTCTGTGTGAAATGGACAGTACATTTTGCTCCAGTGAAATCCGGATGAAGTGAGTTGTCTTCTCCCAAAACCGACCTTGTTGGTGTGGGGCTATGACAGCATCATTAACTTTATTGTTTTGAAAGGCTGCTGGACTTCTTATTTTTAAACTTTGGGTAAATAAAAAAATAAAAAATAATAATTATATATATATATATATATATATATATATATATATATATATATATATATATATATATATATGGAAAATGTCACTTACCCAGTGTACATCTGTTCGTCTTTTCGAGTCACGAGACCGAGGGACTCCTCCCATTTCGGCTCCATTGCGCATGGGTGTCAACTCCATCTTAGATTGTTTTCCCCCGCAGAGGGTGAGGAAGGAGTTGTGTATGCTAGTAATGTACATAATGAAGTTTAAAGTAATATATTTACAAATCTACAGATGTTCAAGATCAACTTCTAAACGGCTACAGGCTCCCGGGGAGGCGGGTGGGCGCATGTGAATCTGCAGCGACTAATGCCACGAACAGATGTACACTGGGTAAGTGACATTTTCCGTTCAATGGCATGTGTAGCTGCAGATACACATGCTGTGCATAGACTAGTAAGCAGTTATAACCCCAAAAGCGGTGGTTCAGCCTGTAGGAGTTGAAGTTGTTTGAAATAATGTTCGTAGTACTGCTTGGCCTACTGTGGCTTGTTGTGCCGTTAGCACATCTACACAGTAGTGTTTGGTAAATGTATGAGGCGTAGACCATGTAGCTGCCTTACATATTTCGGTCATTGGAATATTTCCTAGAAAGGCCATGGTAGCACCTTTCTTTCTAGTTGAGTGTTCCTTTGGTGTAATAGGCAGTTCTCTTTTTGCTTTAAGATAACAGGTTTGAATGCACTTAACTATCCATCTAGCAATGCCTTGTTTAGAAATTGGATTTCCTGTATGAGGTTTTTGGAAAGCAATAAATAATTGTTTTGTTTTTCGAATTAGTTTTGTTCTGTCAATGTAGTACATCAACGCTCTTCTGATGTCTAATGTATGTAGTGCTCTTTCAGCTACAGAGTCTGGCTGTGGGAAGAACACTGGTAATTCTACTGTTTGATTTAAGTGGAACGGTGATATGACTTTTGGTAAAAATTTAGGATTTGTCCGTAGAACTACTTTATGCTTGTGTATTTGAAAAAATGGTTCTTGTATGGTAAATGCTTGAATCTAACTTACTCTTCTTAAAGATGTGATGGCAATTAAAAATGCAACTTTCCATGTTAAGTATTGCATTTCACAAGAGTGCATGGGCTCAAAAGGTGAACCCATGAGTCGTGTTAAGACAATGTTGAGGTTCCATGAAGGAACTGGTGGTGTTCTTGGTGGTATAATTCTCTTTAGACCTTCCATAAATGCTTTTATGACTGGTATCCTAAATAGAGAAGTTGAGTGCGTAATTTGCAGGTAAGCTGAAATTGCTGTAAAATGTATTTTAATGGAAGAAAAAGCTAGCTTCGACTTTTGCAAATGTAGTAAGTATCCTACGATGTCTTTGGCAGCTGCGTGTAAGGGTTGAATTTGATTATTATGGCAGTAATAAACAAATCTTTTCCACTTATTTGCATAGCAATGTCTAGTGGTAGGTTTCCTAGCTTGTTTTATGACCTCCATACATTCATGTGTAAGGTCTAAGTGTCCGAACTCTAGGACTTCAGGAGCCACATTGCTAGATTCAGCGATGCTGGATTTGGGTGTCTGATCTGTTGTTTGTGTTGCGTTAACAGATCTGGTATGTTTGGTAGTTTGACATGAGGCACTACTGAAAGGTCTAGTAGTGTTGTGTACCAAGATTGTCTTGCCCATGTTGGCGCTATTAGTATGAGTTTGAGTTTGTTTTGACTCAACTTGTTTACTAGATATGGAAGGAGTGGGAGAGGGGGAAAAGCGTAAGCAAATATCCCTGACCAACTCATCCATAACGCATTGCCCTGAGAATGATCTTGTGGGTACCTGGATGCGAAGTTTTGGCATTTTGCGTTTTCCTTTGTTGTAAATAGATCTATTTGTGGTGTTCCCCAACTCTGGAAGTAAGTATTCAGTATTTGGGGGTGAATCTCCCATTCGTGGATCTGTTGGTGATCCCGAGAGAGATTGTCTGCTAACTGATTCTGAATTCCTGGAATAAATTGTGCTATTAGGCGAATGTGGTTGTGAATCGCCCAATGCCATATTCTTTGTGCCAGGAGACACAACTGTGTTGAGTGTGTCCCTCCCTGTTTGTTTAGGTAATACATCGTTGCCTTGTTGTCTGTTTTGACAAGAATGTGTTTGTGGCTTATTATGGGTTGAAATGCTTTCAGCGCTAGAAATACTGCCAATAGTTCTAAGTGATTTATGTGAAACTGTTTTTGGTGAGTGTCCCATTGTCCTTGGATGCTGTATTGATTGAGGTGTGCTCCCCACCCTATCATGGAGGCATCTGTCGTTATTACATATTGTGGCACTGGGTCTTGGAAAGGCCGCCCTTTGTTTAAATTTATACTGTTCCACCATTGAAGCGAGGTGTATGTTTGGCGGTCTACCAACACCAGATCTAGAAGTTGACCCTGTGCCTGTGACCACTGTGATGCTAGGCACTGTTGTAAGGGCCGCATGTGCAACCTTGCATTTGGGACAATGGCTATGCATGAGGACATCATGCCTAGGAGTTTCATCACCATTTTGACTTGTATTTTATGTTTTGGATACATGGCCTGTATTACATTGTGAAATGCCTGAACCCTTTGTGGACTTGAGTGGCAATCCCTTTTGCTGTGTTGATTGTCTCCCCTAAGTATTGCTGTGTTTGACACGGTATAAGGTGTGACTTTGTGTAGTTGATTGAGAAACCTAGTTTGTGGAGGGTTTGTATGACATACTTTGTGTGTTGTGAACACTTTTCTAGCGTGTTGGTTTTGATTAACCAATCGTCTAGGTACGGGAACACATGTATTTGCTGCCTTCTGATATGTGCAGCTACGACTGCCAGGCACTTTGTAAAAACTCTTGGCGCAGTTGTTATTCCGAATGGCAACACCTTGAATTGGTAATGTATCCCTTGGAATACAAACCTTTAGTACTTTCTGTGTGAAGGATGTATCAGTATATGGAAATATGCATCCTTTAGGTCTAGTGTTGTCATGTAGTCTTGTTGTTTGAGTAGTGGGATTACGTCTTGTAATGTCACCATGTGAAAGTGATCTGATTTGATGTAGGTATTTAATGTTCGGAGATCTAATATAGGTCTCAGACTCTTGTCTTTTTTGGGTATGAGAAAGTACAGAGAGTAAACTCCTGTTCCTTTCTGGTGTTTTGGTACTAATTCTATTGCTTCTTTTAGTAGCAATGCCTGAACCTCTAGTCCTAGAAGATCTATATGTTGTTTTGACATATTGTGTGTTTTTGGTGGGACGTTTGGAGGGAATTTGAGAAATTCTATGCAATAACCATGCTGGATAATTGCTAGGACCCTAGTGTCTGTTGTTATTTCCTCACAATGTTTGTAAAATTTGGTTAGTCTCCCCCCCACAGATATTATGTGTTGGGGATGTGTGACTTGGAAGTCACTGTTTGTTTTGAGGAGTTTTGGGACTTTGGAATTTTCCTCTATTCTTTTGGAATTGTCCCCCTCTATATTGTCCCCGAAAACGTCCCCGCTGATACTGGCTCTGGTAAGTGGGTCTTGTTTGTGAGGTTGTGGGTTCTGTGCTTTGTCTTCGAAACCCCCCTCTAAACTGTGTTTTTGGAAATGTGCCTTTGCCCTGTGGGGAGTAGAGTGCGCCCATGGCTTTGGCTGTGTCAGTGTCTTTTTTAAGTTTTTCGATCGCAGTGTCCACCTCCGGCCCAAACAACTGCTGTCCGTTGAATGGCATATTCAGCACAGCTTGCTGTATTTCTGGTTTAAATCCTGATGCACGCAGCCATGCATGTCTCCTTATTGTTACTGCTGTGTTGACAGTTCTAGCAGCTGTGTCTGCAGCATCCATTGCTGACCGTATCTGATTGTTGGAGATACTCTGACTTCTTCTACTACCTGCTGCGCTCTCTTTTGGAACTCCTTGGGCAAAAGTTCTATAAAGTGTTGCATTTCGTCCCAATGGGCCCTATCGTATCTGGCCAACAAAGCCTGTGAATTGGCAATACGCCACTGGTTTGCTGCCTGTGAGGCCACCCTTTTGCCTGCTGCGTCAAATTTTCTACTTTCTTTATCTGGAGGTGGTGCATCTCCTGAAGTATGTGAGTTCGCTCTTTTGCGCGCTGCCCCTACTACAACTGAGTCCGGTGTTAGCTGTTGTGTGATGTACACGGGGTCTGTTGGTGGCGGTTTATATTTTTTCTCCACTCTTGGAGTAATGGCCCTTCCTTTTACAGGCTCTTCAAACACTTGTTTGGAGTGTTTTAGCATTCCGGGTAGCATAGGAAGACTTTGATACTGGCTGTGTGTGGACGACAGTGTGTTAAAAAGAAAGTCGTCTTCAATGGGCTCAGCATGCAGGCTGACATTATGAAATGCCGCTGCTCTCGACACCACCTGTGCGTAGGCTGTACTATCCTCTGGTGGCGACGGTCTAGCTGGATAACATTCAGGACTATTATCTGACACTGGTGCGTCATAAAGGTCCCATGCGTCAGGGTCATCTTGACTCATTCCTGTATGAGTTGGGGATTGCATCATTGGTGGAGTGGCTACCGGTGATGGTTGCGGAGAGCATTGTGGAGATGGTGGCGGGGTTACTTGTTTAGCCACCTTTGCCTGTGGCTGCTTGTCTTTTTCCTGAAAGGCAAGTTTGCGTTTCATTTTAATCGGAGGGAGAGTACTGATCTTCCCTGTTTCTTTTTGGATATGGAGCCTTCTTTGTGTATAGTCTGGCTCTATTGTTTCCAATTCCTGTCCAAATCTATGTGTCTTCATTTGTGTGGACAGTCCTTGTTCCTCAGTGTAGGAACTTGTTTTCGGTTCCGAGGCCGGATGTTTCGGTATCAAAACCTTTTTGGCTGCTTTTTTCGGTTCCGACGAAACCTTCTTTACTTTCGGCGTCGTGGTCTCTCGGTGCCGACCCATTTCGGTGCCGCTATTTCGGTGCCGAACCTGCTCGGAGCCACTATCTCGAGCCCGAGATTGCTGTGTGGCGGTATCTCGACCGGAGTCGGATGACTTCGCCCCCAGCGTGCCCTTTTTCGGTGCCGATGATCGGTCACCTAGTTTTCGGGTTAAGCCATGGCCTGTTGGCGGTGGCGTCCCCTGGGCTTTAGTGGTTTTTCGTGAGTTTTGTGTTTCGACGTCTTACTCACGGTTTTCGGCGTTTCTTCGGGACCGATCTCATCCGAGTCCGATTCCTGGATGGAGAATGTTTCTTCCTCCTCCTCGAAACGCTCTTGTCCTGTCGGCGCCGATGCCATTTGCAGTCTCCTTGCTCTTCGGTCTCTTAGTGTCTTCCTGGACCGAAACGCTCGACAGGCTTCACAAGTATCTTCCTTGTGTTCCGGCGACAAACACAAGTTACAGACCAGATGCTGATCTGTATATGGATACTTGTTATGGCATTTTGGGCAGAAGCGGAATGGGGTCCATTCCATCAGCCTTGAAGAGACACGTGGCCGGGCAGACCAGGCCCTGACGGGTTATCGAAAAAACCCCGAAGGGCCACCGGAGCTCTTCAAAAGTCGGTGTCGATCTGTTGTAACTAACCCGATACCAAATGCAAACAATACCAACGATTTTCCCGAGATTCTAACTAACTTTCCGACCCGAAACACGGAGCGAAAAGGAACACGTCCGAACCCGATGGCGGAAAAAAAACAATCTAAGATGGAGTCGACGCCCATGCGCAATGGAGCCGAAATGGGAGGAGTCCCTCGGTCTCGTGACTCGAAAAGACTTCTTCGAAGAAAAACAACTTGTAACACTCCGAGCCCAACACCAGATGGCGGGATGTGCACAGCATGTGTATCTGCAGCTACACATGCCATCGAACATATATATATATATATATATATACACACACACACACACACACACACACATATATATATTTTCACTGACAAGTGGATAATTCTATTGATTCCGGATTTTGTGTGGTGAAAGTCTGAACCAACCTGAATGGATGTTAAGTAAGAAACATATGAAATACAGTTTCCCCATTACCGTATCTTTCACCTTGCACCACAGTTTGGAAGTGGGAAACCTTATAATCTGCAGGTTGATTATGCAAGGCTAGGTTAATGGGACTGAGGGGCAAACTGTCTGATCAGGAGTTCTCATCATTGCCAGTGCTGCAGTGTATGGGTTGCTGGGCCACCTGCTGTGAGATTTTTTTTTACATGTTTGGCAAGTTGTTTTGAAGATTGCATATGCCTGCTAAATAAACTGCTAAGGTCAAACATATTGTCTTTGCCAATGCTTGTTTTAAAGCGGTGTCACATAAACAACATAGCAACAACACATCCTATAAAATAAGACTAGCACCAACAGGTGGGTGGTTATTTCTTTAATACAAAATTAGAGGGTCCAACTTAAAATGTCTCTATTAAATTTATCAAACACATTAATCGTCTAAAAGCAATGTTAAAACGGCACAGTCATAGTAAAATCCTTAAAACAGTATTTTTCGTTACATGTTAAACTCCGTAATGCTCTCTGAGATAGTCCAACACCGCAGATGTGCTAGATAGTACATTGAAAACCCGCTTTTCTTGTCTAGACGAGATCCGTTCCATCATGTACATTAAGTGATGATGTAAGCACGTGAAAGGGGTTCCATGTTGAAGTGCAATATCAATCCAGTCCTGGATACATCTCAACGGCGTTTCCTCATAGCCCGCGAACATTGCTGGGTTTGCAAGAAGGCCTCGGGCAGCCATTATTCCTTTAAAGGCAAAACAAAACAACCTGTTACATAGTAATGTGCGTCGTCCAACTAGATGATGCATTATTGTGGAAACAGCACGAGTTCTTCCCTCTCCAGCTCCCTGCACCTAGAGTCAGGTTTTAACTGGCCCTCTTCAAGAGATTTACAACTCTTTGGAAAAGGGAAATTTCACAAATGTGATTTCCTTCTTTGTCCAACATTTGCCTTCATAATACTGGTTTTGCATTACTTTTCTTAAACCATCCTCCTGATAAAACGACTTTATTTTTCATCACATTTCAACTTGAAGATCCAAACTCGGGGCCTGATTTAGATTTCGAAGGACGGTCACTGCGTCACAACGTGACGGATATCTCCTCTGCCATATTAAAAGTGCATTATATCAGTCACGTTTGCGATGGAGCCGCCTGTCTACCAAATTGTAAATCAGGACCTCAGCGCACCAATACGAGGGTAGGGAATAGGGCCACTTTAGCAGTTAGCACTCCCTCCAACACAATGTTTTATTTTTAATTCACATCTTTTGTATATAAGTAATTACCTCCAGCATGGGCCTCTTACAGCAGATGAGGCACTACAAGTTAAAAACACGCCCCCCAATCAACAAACTTTCACCTTTGTTAGCATTTCTCAAGCAAAGGGCTGTAACCATTTTTATATTAAGTACCACCTGTGCCTTTAATGGACAAAGGATGCTTTAAAAAATGTTTATCACTTGGGAAAGCAAGTGCGTTAAGAGAGGTCTGCTGTGCCTTACAGGCCCCCATCTCTATTTCTGTGGCCAATCACAAGGGATTGCAGGGTTGCAAATTGTGAACTGCATGGTTAATATTGATTACACCGGTCGTTTTGCGACCCACTCTTAATAATTTGCAGTGAAAATGAGCAGTGCAAAGGTCGCATTGCAAATTGCATTCCCACTCACAAACAAGTCAGTGTGCAAATTGCACATCTCTGGATGGCGAATGGAAATAATACATCTGACGCTGTTGTTGTATATGTGTCCTTTTTTCCTGGTTCTTTTTAATTTATAGTATGCATTGTATTTAGCACCAAGACTTGCTTAAAGCTATTTATAAGTTACCTTGCAGTTTAGGTCTTTTTGTTAATCTCTTTTTGGTAGAAAGAGTGCTTTGCAGCTAATCATGAAGGAGTCAAATACATATGTCCAGACATTATCCACGATGTACATCTATGAGACAATAGCAAGTTATACTGAGTGTTTAATCAAACTGCGAAAAGTGCCTGGGCTAGGTTGTCTCGGATTAATTTGTAAGTCACGCACTTTAACACTATTGCACATTTCATGTAGGAGAGCGCGTGTGACAGACAGATGTTGGGTTCCCTTTATAATCTTTTTTTTACATTCGTCTTACCTAATAATTATGTATTTTTATGCGAGATCCAAATGCACTCTTTGTGATTCCACGGCAAACAAAAGGCTATGGGTCGGGCTGCTACTGATTTAAGTTGTAACCAGATACTTTTGCACTATTGCACTTTGGCGTATGAGATTGTATATGATAGAAAGATGCTGTGTTTTTGTTATAATTTTTATTTTCCCCATTTATGTGTTTGTAACGTGATATTTTAGTGGATGTGTTGTGACTTTCATGGCCTAGTACGGGCCGAGTAAAGTATTTGATGATGTTGATACATCTGACGCTTTGGCTAGCCCTCAGGCATCTTTTATAGGTCACGTCCATTTTTGCTCTTTTTTTGTGGCTTACGCTAATATGATCTATACAGGTCACTTCCTTCGCACAGATTATATATTAAATTCAGAAACAGATGCCTACTTTCTCTCAAATACAGGATCCCTTCATTCAACCTCAGCCATAAGACATAACATTGTATCACAGAACATGTCAGAATGACTGGTCCTCCACGGAGAAGGATACCTGGACCCTAGATCACAACCCCTGACGATGTGTATTACATCCAACACGTCTGAGCTAGATGGGTTTGCGCTGAGTATATATTGGGATAGAGGGGCAAGGGGAAAGGCTATAGGACATGATTTTGTGTATCTTTTGTATGTGATGCCTTATTGTTCTCTTGGTTACTTTATCAAATATTTTGATTAGCGTAAGGGCTTGCCTTCTTCCTTAAAACCATTATACGTAACAGGTGTTAGCTTAACTGATGGCTATAGATGAATCTTTCCAGTCTGCATTACCAGTGGGGAATCTTAATTGGTATTGTTATTAAAGCTGTTAATACCATTACAATTGCTTGAATCACCCTTCTATTATCTATTTATTATACCCCTTGTATTGAGGCGTTGGAAATGTACCTTTTTATAGCTTATTTAGCACTTGTGCGGTGTATCACTAAAGAACAAAGTACTTAACTTCGGTTAACACTCGTTCTGGTCGAGACTTTATCTATCCGCACATCCCTCCCTTTTTGAATATTCCTCGGCATCAGGCTTGATCTGGAAACTTTTTTTGTAGTGCGTGTGCACGCAAGAAACTGGTGCTGTGTTGCTCCACACAATGCCCAAATCAAGAACTTGTTGGGCAAGAGATAAAACAAATATCAGGACATCATACAGTTTGGCCTGGAGGAGATCAATCTGGTGTGTGCCGCACCAAACCTCAAGCTTGTCCCAACAACAGGCATATACAGTTTTTGTTGAGGGACACCTTGCTGTCAAAATGAGATCAATCACCTCCAAAGGCAGAAGGTGTTAGCTGTCTTTGCTCAATCTCTAAGCATGAAGGTGCAGATTAAAAAGGCCTGGGTGCAGTACCCAACCCAGGTGCTGTGAAAGCAGATGCTTCTGGAGGGGCAGCCTGATCAGTAAAAAAAACAAATACTCAAGTGCAGGAGTTATGTGTGCCCAATCGGGACACAGCAGTATGACTTGGACTCCGTCTGTCCTGATCATCTTGAGAACTCGGGCAGGAGTTGAATCGACAGAAAGGCTACTCTCGAGGTGGAACGTGTGTCTGAGCAAAAGACACCTTTAAAACCCCAACGCCCAGAAGTGCTGATATTGTTTGTTCTCAGTGGTGGCAAACAGATCAAGCCAAGGTTATACCCATTCGTGGAAGAAACCTTGCACCACAACCAGGTGTAATTGCCATTCATGAGCCGTATAATGCTGACAGCTGAGTTTGTCTGCCCTAGCAATCATTGAGCCCATCAGGTAGTTCACCACCAGTAAAATGCCCTTGTTGTTCAGACATTTCCAGAGGTGCAAGTCCTCAAGACACTGGGTCTGTGACCACCCCAAAGCAGCTATGACAGTGGTATTGCCCGTGAGAACCTGTATCAGCCTCCCCTTGACAGATAGAAAGAAGGATGTCAATGGCAAGTAGATAGCACTCAGATGCAGAAGGTTGATATGAAGCCGGGATTCCTCCGAAGACCAGAGGCCACCTTTCCCTGATGGTCACCCCAACCTCAAACGGATGCATCGGTTACCACTGTGAGCTCTAGGGTGGGGAAGGGAGAGGATCTACTGCTGACCCAAATATGATACAGCAACCACCACTGCATATCTTTTGAAGTCCCCTTGGAAATCTGTATGTGGTCAGAGAGGACCCTCTTGAAGATGGGCCTATTGAGACTTCAGATCCCACTGAAAAGCCTGCACATACCACCTGGTGTGCTTGACCAGCAGGATGCAGGAGCCTATTAGTCCCAGCAGCCCCAGAGTCAACTTCACTGAAATCCAGGACCAAGGCTGAAAGATCGGGATCATCGCCCGAATGTCCTGCACTCTCTTTTCTGGGGCAAAGGCACAAAACAGAACTGTGTACAGAACAGCTCCAATGAAAGGGAGTGGTCTGAGAAGGATTCAGGTGTGACTTCGGCAGAAGGATTTAGGTGTGACAGAACTGGTGGATTCTGCCTCCCACTGAGTTGCTGTGGCCCTGTAAGGGTACACTAGGGAGGTTTGGCAAGCGAGGTTGCAGTGGGGGGCGGTGGACTGGGCAGCATGCTGACCTTTGCCACGGGGACAGTCAGTGCTTCCACCTCTCAAGTGAAACTGCTGGGTTGCCTGTAAGGGCTGTACAGACTGGCAGTAAAGGATGCCTCTACCAAAGTCACAAAAGGAATTGGAAATGGAAAAGTAGTGGTTGGCAAAGCAGGAAGGACAAGCCCAGAGAGCGAGAAGCAGCCCTACTCTCTTTGAAACACTCTAGGGCAGTCATTCTTGTCCCTGAAAAGGCAAGTCCCATCAAAGTGCATGTCCATTAGGGTGGACTGGACATCGTCAGAAAATCATGTTGAGCGCAGCCACTTATGCCAGCAAATGGCAATGCTGGTGACTACGGCCTGCTCGATGGAGTCTGTAGTGACCAAGCTACAATGAAATGTGAACTTGGCCGCATCATGATCATCTTGAATAGCCTGAGACAGTACAAGGTGAATGTCCTCTGCCACACCAAGGAGGACTTGTGCCATAAAATCTCAAACGGCATGAGTGCAATGGCCCAACAAACAGGAGGCATTAACAGGGCACAGGGCCAAACTTGGGGAGGAAAAGGAGTATTTTCCAAATGTATCCACTTGCTTCAACTCTTTATCACGGGAATGGAAGGAAAAGTATTTGGAATGGAATGGCTGTTGGAGGCTTGCACCATAAGATTTTCTGGTGAAGGGTGCTGTGACAGGACATCTGGCCCATCAAGAGCAGGGTGAGGATGCCTGGAGATCGGTCTATTAGCTGGTCAAACAGAGAAAGGCTTGGCCCAAGTACACAAAAGGGTGTCTGTCAGATAGAGCCTCATTAAAAGGCAGGAGGGGATCAGAGGAAGTCTGGTCCGGCTGCAGGACGTCAGAAAGAACATTAGTTTTCACCTCAAGGGAGGGAAGCTGAAGGTCAAGGAATTCAGCTGCCCATTCGGATAAACATGTCTTAGGAGGCAGATTCTTCTGTGGCAGGTCCAGGAGGAGAGAAAAAGGCTGTCTGGTGCGTGGTGTCAAGCCCACTCGCCTACTGCATGTCCTCAGAGCAGTTGTCATCCTGTTAAGGCTGAGCGAGCTCATCATCCAGGTCACAATCATTATCAGAGTTGGTTCCAAAAAGGGACTGCAAAGAATGTGGCTTGCCTTGTAGTAAGTCAAGAGCAGAAATGAGTGCCTTGGTCAGATCTGGGTATAACACTGGTCAAAGTTGGACCAGTATCGGAGAGGATAATTAGGGCCACCTCTTTGGGTGGCAAGCTTGGCATCAGCGTCCATGTACCCGTGCCTGGAGTGGTTTTAGGCTCCAGGAGCAGTAGCAAAACCAGAGCCAGAGACAAGATTGGTTCAGAAGGATCAGCTGAAACCCACCAGTGGTTCCCAGATAGAAGGCCTTTCAGCACATTTGAGCCTGAAGGCGCATGCTACAGAGAATTGGTAGGGATCTGAAGAGTAGAAGCATAAATGTGCGGGACTCTGCGATTTTGCGAGGCATAGCTGAAGGCCCCGGAAAGTCGAGTTGTGCAGAAACCAGCTGCGGAATCGGTTTCAAAGTCGGATGACTGACAGCATGATTGAGATGCTGGCGCCGCCCTTGCACTTGCTCAGAGGAGTGCAAGAGGCACGAAGGAGCGAAACTCCGCTTTGATTTTTTGTGTTTCTTGTGCTTTACTGAGTACTTGAGGACCGGCCCCTGGAGCAATTCCATCGACTCTTGGAACTGCTAGGTTTCCTTATGCTTGGTGACAAAGTTTCACCTCGTGTTCCCTGATGGCCTTTGGGTTTATCTACTCTCAGACTTCGGTGGTCTTATGTTTGCAGTAGTCCCTACAGGGTTTGAAACCTGCTATTTTAGGGATTGACATCCCTTACAAACTGAGGAGTGTCATGTAAATCAAGATAAGAGTGTCTCTGAGAGACAAGAGGGAGCTCCGTCTGATGGCACAGAAAGAAAGGGACTGACGTCAGCACGCAGGAGGGCACCTCCATGGGCCCTACATATCATTTGTGGAGCAAAACAGAGACAGTGCAGGGTTATATGGCACTACTTACAGGTGTGCAGATGTTATGATAAAAGTTTCCGGGTCCAGTCTAATGCCTGGGGAGTATTCAAAAGGTGAGGAATCTGTGACTAGACGTCTATCAGAATATACACAATCTTTTAACCAATACTTCATTTAATATCTTCAAAGATATCTGAATGGGACAAGTGATTATACAAACATTTTATATGATATTGCCTCAATAGATGCTCTTAATGATCTGACTCAATGTATGTCTTCCAACCCTTTATAATGATAAGGACATATTGCAACAAAAAAAGTAAAACCAAAAAAAAGATAAAGAATGAATAATCCAGGACTATGTCTCTAGTTTATAATGTCTAATGGCACAGAGAATCAACCATTATGTGGAGAGGCATTTAGATAAGCAGTAATTCCAGGCAATAGTTTTCGAAAAATTAACACAATTTAATTTTCCATTTTGGAAATATTTTTCAAAGTTTGTCGATATTTCAAATGTCAGGTCACACACTCTCATATAGAACAACCACAATAGTCCTATTTTTTTTTCAAATTGTGCCCGTTTTTCAGCTATGAAAAGCTTGAGTCTGTTACACTGTGTTCCTTGTGCCTGATCAGCCTGAGTCTTGACCAACCTTTGATGTGAATGTGGAGCTTGAGCACCTCGAAGAGTTTAGAGTCTAGAGCGTGAACAGTAAAGCCTTTGCACCCTTTGGGATGTCCAGCATATTTTATATCACTTCTTCTCACCATAGAATGTGCATATAACCTGGGCCTCAAGAAACAAGTATTGTTCATACGCAACAAGAGCCCTCCCTCGTCACAGCAACCACTGCCTGCATTTTTATGGTCTTCTTTTAGAATCAGGCCACAATTAACATTTTAATCAGCAGAAAGAACTCTAACTACTGTAAAAGATGACATTATTTCCATATTTTTAGACTGTCAATTTTATAAAACATTTCATAGGTAAGATTCCTTCACCTGTTCCTTTCTCGGGCTTAGAATATATACTAACCACTCAAATCTCAGATCTTTACAAATCCAGATTATATGGAATACTGTGACATCTGAAGATTTCAAGATCACTCATCAATGGCAAATAGAGTACATTCTCAACATTTTGGGATATTACAGGAATCATATTCTAAAGCAGATACAAATATTAAAACCTTCCTACTACACATGAAGTGCTCATTATATTTAAAAATACCACCAGCAAGGCTAGTTGGTACGTTTTAGCTGGTACATCTCCTTGTGATCATTCAATTCAACTCCCTGTAGAGAGTAATGTGGTGCACATGACTGCAACCTGCTCCAAACTAGGAGTTTAGCTGACTCATCCTCTGACTAGGAGAACCGTGTTAACACGCCCCAGCTTTTTCTATGGGTTTCTTTATTGGACTATGACATTGATCCAGACATCGTATTTTGGCTACATAAGAGGTAGAAACCAACCTTCCAATGCCCTTCAAGAAAGCTATGACATTCTGTCTGAAGCATCTTGACTGTAATTCAGGCAAACCCATCATTTAGTTGCCTTGTGGTATTTACCCAGGGAAGGCATCCCAGACCTCTCTCTGGGGTTATACACACTAACTACTCAATGTTTCACTCCTTCCCTTGAGAAGATCATGCTCTCTAAAGTCTGCCCCTTCTACTCCAAGATTAAGAGCTTAGCACAGCTTGTAAAATGTGTGTTATGTATTCAGTGGCCTTGGATGGTTAGGAAGTAGTTACCACGTAAGGGCTCTGGTCACCTCTGTTAAATCTATCTAAACAATAACTTCTGCCCAGCTGCTGTTTTAATAACATTGGCCCCAGTACTGACTGACAAACCGACAGACTTGTTAAATGTATCCTTACAATCAGAGGTGCTCCTAGTTAACTGGAAAGACGGAGTTGCATCTGCTGTCCTAAAAAACACAAATCTACATGCCATAAGTCAAAGAAATACCACCAAATAAATCTGTTACTTGCTCTGAGTAAAACTTTGAAGAGGCAGTTTGCCAAGCAGCTCCCCTCCTTCCTGGATAAGGAGATTTTGTTTCATGAGTGCCAACTACATTTTCGTCCCGGCAGGGACACTGGAACAGCTATTGCTAACATCAAAGATGATATTAGATTCACTGTAGATGACAGCGTGACCATAAGAGTGATCCTGTGGTCCACACATACTACCTTTTGAGACTTGCAAAGCTGGAAGTCTCAGGGACCACCTGGCATGGTTAAAGTCTTCTTGGAAAATGGTTACCAGTATCTGCCCCTTTCCTCCTTTCATCCTAAAAGTGTCCCCATTCGGTGTGCAGTGCCTGAGGGATCATCATTGTCATTGATCCCATTCAAAATATGTTTGGCCCTTCTCTAGTCTGGTTGATATAGGCCAGCACTGTTCTATGCTGATGACATTTCAGGTGGTGATCCACCTGGACAAACATGCTCCCAGGTCTGTGACCAATTAGAGACTGCTTGTCAGCTGTTCAGCAATGTACTTTCTCTATGTTAAATGCTGATAAAACTAGCAACCTATCCTGGCCTGCAACAACATTCACTAGAGGCAGCCTGTGGCTGACATGTAGGCTGCCAACCTCCCAAACCTGTACCCAAAGCTAAATCTCTGAGATCAATAACTACTCAGGGTCTGCCATTTAATCATCAGATGATGATGAGTTGACGATGTCTTGGTCACTTTCTTGTGCACTCAGAAAAAGTTATTTACACAGAGTCTCATGTTTTGAGCTCTACCTGTAATTTGTTCACCCTATACTTGGCTATAGAAACTCACTCTACTTGGGAATCTTTGCTTAACAAGAAGCCTCGCTTCAGAGAGTGCAGAATCATGCTGTAATGACGATTTGCAAGTTAAATATGTTTGATCATGTCACCTCGGCTAGAAGTAGTCCCTGCTGAATGGTGGCGAGCATTTAACCCACTTTAAAGGTGTCTGCATGTGCCATAAATCCTTATACTGCCCAGAATGCTCGTTTGACAAATTGTCTGCCTCACTCCCAGACCTGGGGACCTGAGGATCAACTGTTGTCACAACAGCCTAGGATCAAAATGTCTTACTGTGGGACAACTCCTTTCACTACTTAGCCTCTGAACAATAGAACAGCCTAACTATCTCCATTCAGCAAATTGGCAACCGCCTGGCTTTCAGGAGAGTCCTCGAGATACGTCAGTTTTAATAACTCAGGGCTGTGCACCTCAGTGTAAACCTGACTGTGTTTAGCTACAAAAGGTTATGGGTTGGAAAATGTTCACTTCATAAAAAAATATTCAGTCTTCAAAAGGTGTAATTTTGTGCTGATTACTTCAAAACCGACGCTTAGTGACCTGCCTATAACCTCAAACACACTTGCCAGATATCCCAGATGAACTTGAGCAAATGATTCCCCTGTATCAAGCATCAGACCAACAGCAATGGTTAGTCTTTTTTCTGGACCTCTCATTTAGATGCAGAAATCTGTATACTGTCTGTGGCTTGTCTAGTTATCTTACAATATTTTTTTGGGACCAATGGGGGCGAAACAACACTATCTACAATCTTGAATCTGGGATCTTTCCCTCCTCAGGGGAAAACTGTCAGGAAATGTCACCATGCATGCCCGCATAGATAAGTGTGAATACCATCAGCTCACCCGATTGTTTAAGACTGATAATGATGATAGGCTGTTGAGTGGCAGGACACAGCACGAGGACCTACCTCTGATGAGGATCCTTCCATGCTGCTAAGAGAGGTGTGCTGAAGGTGTCCCTGTAGGAGGATTCTGCCCACAGGAGAACCCAGTAGTAGCTGACTGGAGGAGGAGCTGCCCAGAGAAAAATGAACTGACCAGGAAATCACAGGAGACATGTCTTCACAGCTGTGCCCTGGGAGATTCTCTCATGAACCAAGTGCCCTTTTTATAATTCCCTGAAGTGTGATGTGCTAAACTACCTGTAACCATGTAACAGGGTTCCCGCTGTATTACTAAGACTGTTCACAGCACTGTTATGGTGCACCCCGTGACCTTTACCTCCTTTGATGTAATCGTGGCTTGGGAGATTTTGGAGCAAAGGCTCTAAAGACCTCTATAGACTCCTGTCGGACTCCTGTTTTCACAAAGCACCTAGGGGAAGGTTCTCATGCCGTTTGGGTGGAGGTTTTCCTTTGCTCTTTTCTAAAGAACGTGACAGGCCCTGATTGGGACTGTTCTGAGGCGACCCAGTGCAGCGCCAGAGAAGACAATGGGACTGGGCAATCACCTTAGAGGCGAGTCTCAGAAGAAGCACCTTGATCACACAAGAACCAAGGAGGTTGTGGGCCCAGGGTAGCCTTAGTGACCCGACAATTACATTGGTTACTGTTGAACTTGACTTCCCACATTACACAAAGGCACATTTTAGCAAAAGAAGATTGCAAAAATAGACCTTATGGGGATAGGTAGAAATAAGAGCCAAATCACTCAATCACTGTGACATATTGTCCTTTTAATTTCCCCTAATGTTTCAGATATTCCCATATTGCTGATCCTGCATTTGTATAGTATTGTGTTTGGTGTTGATTAAAGTACTTTATCTTATAAAGACAAAGAACTGACAGGCCAATCAATTTATTAGGCAGTATGTTGGCCTGCTCGCCTCACTAACATGAGAGGTATGTGCTAAAAGGGTGTACTTGATACTTAGTTTTTATGGTATTAACAGGTAAGCCTCAGAGGCAAGACAGCAGATGCAAACTGACTCAGTCACCTTGGTAGAGGCCCAGTAACACCCGACTGCCTCATGAATCTGACAGAACATGTGATTTTATTTAGGAGTATGTGTTGACGTGAATCAGTGTGTGTATTCGAGCTGGCAGATTTATAAATGGATTTAAATTGTTTATATATAGTGAGTGTTGAAAAAAGTAGTTGTGGTTCCTGTGTAGTGACAATGTAGGATGCTAATGAAAGCAGAATCGTTAACATCAGGATCATGGTAACGCCACTTTTCAGTTAGTGATCTTTAATAAGGAAAGGCTTTAGTTGTCTGCAACTCTGGCACAGTAAATATACAAGTATTGCTGTGTGCAATCTCACACCCTAACAAGCCTACTCACCATCTGCACCTGTCATTTCATGGACGTGCTCCACTTCTTTCAAATTCCTGATGTCTCCATTTGCAACTACAGGTATGGACATGCTGTCTTTGATGGTTTTGATCTCCTCGTAGTGTACTGGCTGATGTCTTTCTTCTACACTTCTACCGTGGACAGTTATCCACGAAACTCCAGCTGCCTCTGCCTTTCGACAGAGATCCACCGTTCTGGTAATGTCTTCATGTATCCTAAAATTCAAAGAGATTCACCACTCAGCTTCTATTTCTTGACCAAGATTTAAAACATATTTTTGTTCCAGAGAGACGCTGAAAAATAAGCAATGCACGGAAACAAAACGAAGTCGTTCTAGGCTTGTGAAACAAATCTCTCATTGAGCTCACAATGAAACCATGCGAAAAGTGTTTATTACATAAGAGTGTAAGAATTTATTGTACATCACTGAATTTTTTTAGCTTTCCTCTTAATGCTCTATATCTCTTATATTAATTGGTGAAAAAGGATGACAGGATTTTGATTGTCTACCTCTTCGGGTAATTTTGCACTATCCATCACTGATGTAAGATTAAAAGCCACACACAATTCTGGGACCAGTGACCAGAATATATGTTTTCAAATATTTGGTCCAAAAGTAACAATGATATTCTGCAGGCAAAACGGACAAGAGTTTCAAAATCATTAATGCAAATTTGTTTTTTTTTTTAAATAGAAAATATGCCCTGAAATCAGATAACATACTGAACGAAGTTCTTCTGAAACATGAAACTGCAGTTACAGAACATAAGAACTACTTGTTACTGCAGTGAGGAAAAAATGGTTGAATTATGCTTATAGTAATTTGACATATATCTAGTTAAATTACTGAAAATGTTGAGAACAAATATTATAGAGACATTTTTGTCACTGCATAGACAAAAAGCTCATTTTAATTTGTTAAAAAATAAGTTTATATACAGTATACTCCCAGCCCAAGTCAACTAGCTCAATCAAACCTTCAGAACCAATACTTCGCCCCTCCAAATCACTGACATTAGCGGTGCACGATCATAGTACAGCACGCTGCTAACCGCTGGCCAGAAACCAAACAAATCTGGGAAAGCTGAAGTTAATTTGAAACAGTACCACCGCACAGGAACTTTTAACAAGTCAATTATCAAACCAGAGGATTCGTTAAAAAGTCCTTTTTATTTCCATCCTTTAAAATTGGGCTGCAGAAATCAATATTTCCTGCAAACACTAGTGTTTCGGGCCCACCATAGCCCTTCTGCAGGGCCTGACTGCATTGCACTTAGTCAAAAAAGCCCAATCAGTTTGCATTGATAAGAATACAATTATTGTCTTCAGCAGTCTAAAGATGTTAGACTACAGGTGTCACCTATGAGTTTAATACACCGTCCCTTCTCCGTTTCTGGCATTAAGTACAACAAAATCATCTTCCATACAGCTGTTTTATTGCCATTCTCTTATTTCACACTGTTGGTCTAGTACATCAAACTTCGCACTAATTATAGCTGTTGAAGTACTAGGTCCTCAGTGAAATGGTTGAAATTATTAGCCATGCTGGCCATTAACCAATGATCTGAAATAAACTGTGTTTGTGCATACATTAAACCTTTATCAGAAATAAATGGTACTTGTGCATTAGCAGAAGGTGCAATACCACTGGTCGAGGCTAGATGTCCCTGTGGAGCCTAATGAGTTAGTAGTGCCTTGGGGCAATTATCATCCTTCAGTCCTTGGAGAGCATAGTTTTTTATACATTTGCAAGCCGAGCAAGGTTGTCAGAATATTATTACCAACAATGTCCTTAGAACACAAACTCCTCTCAGATGTAAAACAAAAGTTCAAGCTTTAACCAAGCTTACACATGCATTGAATGGTGGAAGAGGTTATGATATTTGGCCCCCCTCTAACCCATAAGATGTCCTGGGTAGAAACAGCACATCACTTTGAATGTTTTGGTGGTGGTCCCATTGCCCTAGGACCACCACAAGCTGAGTTATGGCCAAAAATGTGTTATAAAAGTAATGCCTGCAAAACATTATGAGGTGCGCTTCCAAGCATACATTAAACCTTTATCAGAAATAGACTGTGTTTGTGCATTAGCAGAAGGTCCAATCCCACTGGTCGTGGCTAGATGTCCCTGTGGAGCCAACTGAGTTTTGTGCCTTGTGGTCATTATCATCCTTCAGCCCTTGGACAGCATAGTGTGTTACACATTTGCAGGCCGAGCAAGGCTGTCAGAATATTATTACAAATAAGGCCCTTAGAACACAAACACCTCCCAGCTGTAAAAACAAAAGTTCCAACTATAAGAGCCTAAATATGCACTAGATGGTGGAAGAGGTTATGATTTTTGGGCCACCTCTAACCTAGTGTGATCCACAAGATGTCATGGACAGAAAGAGCACATCATTCTGAATGTTTTGGTGGTGATTCCATTTCCCTAGGACCACCACAGGCTGCAATATGAGGGAAAATGTGTTGTAAAATGAATGCCTGCATTGCATTATGGGATGAGTTTCCCCGAGTGCATTGAATATTGTGGTATCGCTATCCCACTGTGCAGGGACAGCAGCTGTTAATGATTCATTCCCGAGTCAATTTCATGCTATATAAAGCCACAAAAAAATGTAAAAAACACATGCAGGACACAACTACATGTAATTACTGATTATGTAAAGTAAGGACCAACACGGAAAATAAACCGCGTGTGTGAACACAAGTGCTTACTGACAAACACAAGAGGCAGGAAGCAAAGAAAAACAGTCCCGCTAAGTAACAGAAAAACATTCCAGGCGTAATTAAACAGTACTTGGCTGGTGCTCCTCAGCTAAGTACAGGAAGTGACGTATTGGCTGCCAAACCAGTTAGGAGGCAGCAAAACAAGAGCGATACTGCCTTCAACCTATGGTAAGCCGCAGGCAGTGGCAGGTGGGAGTAAAGACCTGTACTCCATCCTACAGGTCTTGCAGATAGCGCATGTACGCTGTCTAGGCTTGACCTAAAAATGTAACATCAATTCACATTGCTTATAGAAAGCTTTGTTCTGTCTGGGGAGTTTACATAATATCTTATGAATTAGAAATGTATGACAGCAATCTAATTACTATACTATACTAAAAATAAATAATCAAAGAAATTGGTGCATATTGTAGTATATATGTTCAATAAAGGTTCTCTTACCATTCCTAGTGGATGGAATGTTTTTGTATGAACATTTTTCTATTCTTCCTTCTTTCTGCTTTTAGTTTCTAGGCTATTTACTCTGACACAAACACTTACCAACAGACTACATTTGCTAAGAGGGCTGATATGTAAGAAACTGATAGCCTGATAACGATCTTTGCAACAGGGTTACTCCGTCGCAAACGTGACAGATATCCAGTCCGCCAAAATACAATTCCATTATATTCTATGTAACATGTAATATGGCAGAGGACGGAATATCCATTATGACAGAATATTTAATCCGCAAAGATAGTAATCAGGCCCTGAATCTTCTTGATGGAATTCGATTTTTGTATGTTTTTGGGACATGAACACAATAATTACTCATTTTACTTTGTTAGACCTGGCCCAAGTTACATTAAAGTTCCTAAACATGTGTAACAATAATAGGCTAACACTTTTAACTTTCTAAAGTCTAAATTTCGCTTTTTGGCTTACCTTATCTTAATTGACACTGAAAATGTAGGCATATCCACTTGATTTCTTACTTGTCGTACCATATCTTTAACCAAGTCCGGCTTATTTATCAAGCAAGCACCGTAGCCTTCTGCCAATGCCCACCTTTGAAGCATAAAACAAATACTGATCTTGATATAAACAAACATTTATTATTTTCAAATACCAACATTAATCAGTGCTTTAAATCTATATAATTGCAATTTAAAGTTTTCAGCCCCTGCCCCGAAAGGACTCTGTGTCGCAAACTGTGATCAGTGTTTTGAGAGCAGTATACAGTACAGAGAGTTACTTCCACCAGACAAACTTTAGCAAACTTTATTTTCATCCTTTGTTACTTTATTTACGATGCATGGATATACAACAAATTGTTCAAGTCCTCCATGGTTCAGGAGCCAAACGTTTGGTGAAGGCAGTCAAGGAGCTAATTACTATCCCAGCAGATTTGTGGAACATAAGCTTGTAAGTGTCTCTTGTACAGTGAGTGAATCAGTAAAGAAAGCTATAGCCCTGTCCATATGCAACAAAACAAGATACTCTGCTGGCCCTTATTGATCCATCTAGAAATTTGTAAACAAACTCAGTAAGATTCAACAGGCAATCAAGACCACCAATGAAAGGCACAAACACTTAAATGATATGAAAGAACATGTTTTCCATACTATTTCTCATACCACTAATGGGTAGTTATTCTTTAACTTGGTGATTTCTGACTCTATCAAAATAAATGAGACATCAACTCACACCTGCTCCTCTTTGCTGTTTTGCATCATATAGTGCTAGGTGGCGACTGAGTGCTTGCATTGACACTGGGAGTTTCCTTATAGTTCCTAATTGAGGCAGTGGTCAGTGGCTGCTTGTTCTGCCCACGCTCTCACTCTGTTGAGCTATGCACTGTGAGGTGACACGTCAGCAGGCAAAGCATGTTGCTTGTGAGCTAGCAAATCAAACAAGGAGAAAGGGCAAGGAATTCTCATTTGTGTACATTAGATTTTCTTTACAAGATACATGAATATGTTAAATGTTATAGCGCAATCGGCCCTGAATATTGATAACCGATTTCCTCAATATTACAATTTGGGTAGAATTGTTGACCAAAACTAATATTGAGGGATTTAAATTAAGTTCCAGTTTCCTCGCTTGTTACAGTGAGTATACTTTTGAATGATGTCTTAAATAGCATAGTAAATAAATGTGCAGCAGAGAGCCAGACAACATAAGTTACTTAATTCTAGAAAAGAGAGATCTTAAGTGCAATTGTTAAACAGTTTAACCTGGTCTTAAACCTAGTCCTAAACTAGAAGGAAGATAGTCAAGACTTTTGGATGCAGGTGAGGAAAGAGTAAAGTCAATGGTTATGAAGAGTCCATTGGAGATTTTTTATTAACCACTTTAGGCCCTATAGTGACTCTCAGGCATAAGGGTCATACTCCAACACTGAGTAATCCTACTGAGCAAGGAGTGAAGGACCAGCATTCTAAAAATGTGTAAAATGTTGTGGCCACGCAAACGTATTGGAGTGTGCATGGACACAACAAGTTACCAGTAAAGAGGAATCATGTGCAACACAAATTTCTGTTTGTGGAAATGATACTTCGACAATTCTGGAAAAGGGATGAAAACACAGCTATTGACTTCACAAATTGGCTAAACAACCGCAATGAATTCCTCAACTTCACGGTGACTGGGAATGGGATTCAGATCTCCTTCTTGGAGCAGAAAATTAGCCTGTGCGAACAATATCTTGAATGTGAGGTATTTTACAAACCCTCCGACTAGAATAATCTTTTAAGGTTTGATAGGTTCCATCCTCACGCCTTCAGTGAAAATCTACCATTTGGACAATTCTTACAGTTACGAAGAAACTGTATAACTTTAAATGATTATAAACCACATGCTGAAAAACTGACCCAGAAACTGAAAGTGAAGGAATACCTGGAAAGAGTCATCTATTAAGCAAACCCAACATAAACCCAGAGATCACTTGTTAAAAACCTTCTGAAAGGATGTCACAGAAAGGCTTATATTTGTCACTAAATATGGGATCCACTCCAACAGCTTGAAAAATGTATAAACAGATATTGGAAAATATGGACATCAGCTTCCTTAAATTACAAAAAAAAAAACTATGTTTTCTTTCAAAAACGGATGATCACTTAGGGATAGTATCATTCACACCAGACCTAGCCCAACCTTAAACATCTCCCAGGAGAGAAGGCTTTGGGACCTACACCCTGTTACAGGACATTTTCCTTGCTGTCAGAGTAACCTATGCCCATTTACTAAAAAACATAAAACAACTTGATTAGCGTCTCAAAACGCAGTGGAGACTCAACAGAATTGCAAACTTTAATACTGACAATGCCATCTACATCATCACATGTTCATGTGCACTCGGATAAGCTGTCATGACCACAAGAAAAATGTGAATAACGATCAGTGAACACAGAAGCTCTTTCCGATGCACGAAAACACAAAGTTCATGAGACACTACAATGAAAAAAAAACAATGCAAATGAACAAGAATGGACAATATTTGAAAAATAGCCTAAAAAAATCAAGCTAGAAACTCCTCTATTACGAGCAAACATGGATATATCAACTTGATTGATCTAATAGAGGCTTGAATGATGACGTAGCTTGGAATCAGCTGATTTGATAGCTTACCTTCAAAACTTTGCCCAATTAGAAGCTGTCCCTCCCACTAATGACCAATCCTCCTTGCGGACTTTGAAATAGGAATAAACCTATCAGGACCAACACTGACAGATTTCTGGCTTTTTCTTTTACTATTTTTTTAAAGAAATAAGAGCACCTCAACACGGAGGCACACACTTGGCACTATTTTTAATCTTTAAGTGATATTCTTGATTTGAGGAGATTGCAATAGCCATGTAGATTTTCCTCACCTGATAGTAATGGTATACTTAAAAACAAATTTATTAACATGAACATATCGGCAATGTATGTAAGATTTTCCCAAGATACGAATCACTGTTGCTCGTAGTTCCCCATGCTGGAGTTTTGGGGTGTGTGTATTTTTGATTGCTTGCTCATATATTCATTGCATGTTTCGGGTACAACAATACTTCTGTCTCCCAAAAAAAAAACAAGAGTAACTTCATGACCTAATCCGTCACAATAACAAATTAAAACTCTATTGTGTGAATTCCAAGTATTGCGACTGATATATACTTCATGAGAACACTAAGTGACTTCTTGCCATAATAAAGAGCTTCTATTCATGAGCCTACTTGAAGCCCTAAAGTAGCACTATCAAATAACTGGTCTGTTCATGTTGCATGATATCCTGAGGTGATTGTCGAGTAACTGTATGTACATGTGTATAATGAATGTAGAGTCACCCGCAGGATCACTGCAATAAACCCACAGACACAGATTACTTAGCAGAAAATGTGCACACTAGTCTAACATATATATAGAACAGTAGCCTGAGGTAAAAGAACATAATGTCGTACAACATTACAAAATCTCTCCTTTAGTATACATAGGCCTATTGCAACTTTGTGGAGTACCACACAAATTATCTGAAAGAATCAAGAACCTGTGAAGAGTGCTGTTATGTCTGTTCATTCACTACAATAGAAAAATGAGACACTTCTTATCTTGCTTTTGAAATTCAAAAGTGTTTGACTACAGGGAAGGTTCTTCCCTCACTATGGCCATGAAGAAAGAATGAACCCTGAATAAGATTATTTGAACCTCTTAATCATTATAATGTATTCACATTTAAGTGTACAGTGGGGAGCTCAAAATATTGAGGTTTGGTAAATGCACGTGTGTCCTTCCACTGTGTTCGCGTCTCTGGTGGTACACAATATTTTCTCGCAATCTGTGAGAATTAAGCCCTGAATAGATTGAGATTGAATTTCTCACACTGGGATCTCATTAACTACTTTCATTTTGATTACTATGTTAATGGTCTACTGATCAAATTGATTACGGTAACAGTTATGAGAACATCCAGCCTCACAGTATTTGTTGCATAATAGTGGGTATGTGGAGTCCCAATTTCTTCTCCTCACAGTATGTGTTGCATAATAATGGGTATGTGGAAACCCAATTTCTTCTATGTGGTATGGAATCCATCTTGTTTTGTTCAGTGCTATGATACTCAATGATAACACTGCATGTTGTAGAAGCATAGGAACTCGAAGAACCATTGTTTTTCTCATTTTAGGCTTGAATTGCAGTATGATGCAAGGCTTGATCAAGAGACAGCGCTCATGATGTACCACAGCATGCTAGCTCAGCATTAATGCTCTATTTTTGAATCAAGACACCTGCCATTGACTAACTTATTTCTCAATCCCAAAAAGTCCCCTGTTGAAATTATGGGGAACATGTGATTATTACTATGTATTTTCTTAAAATGCAGTATTACTTTGTAATTTGATTGGATATTATTATATATAAATGTTATGAAATGTCACCCAGAGATAGCTGGACACATGATGTGCACGTTTGTGATTTCCGAGAAATAAACATGCACTCAATTCTTATTGGACAATCCATAGGACCACCCTTTGTGGTTTGCCGGAATAAAAGATTGTTTTGTAGTTCTGTATTTTTGGACATTTGACTTTGGAGTCAGCCGTCCCCATGTCATGTTAAATACTTTTTTCTTTATCATACTATAGCTGAATGGTCGCGGTCTTTGATTGGGCACGGATTTTTGACATATTTCTACAGGTACATACTTAGTACGGATCTTATAGCCCTGAAGAAGGTTGTTGACCCAGGAAGGAAGTTTAATGGCCGAAACATGTAAGCAAGGATTTAGATGTAGGAAGCTTTACTTTCTGTTGGCACCCTCATATTTTGATTTTACCTTTGCCAGTGGTAGTCGCCTAATACAGTGATAACTCAAGGTATACTACTAGACAGTTTTAATCCATCTGGACCCATGATCATATCCCGCTTCAACTATCTCTACTCTCCTGATCATGGCTGTGCCCACCTAGGTGGTATTCTCCATTACCTAGATGTGGAAAGGACCACAATGGTGAAGCATGCCACAATGAATAGTAGGTGAGATGTCCTTTTTCAATATTTTGTTACACCTGTGGAATAGTGTTAGGATATAGTTGTAACATCTGCGTATTTCTTGTAAACACAATAATCAACTTGCATTTAAACCGTGGCCACATCTACACTGGCATGCCTAGATACCAAATTCAAAAGGTAACAATGCACTCAAAACCCAGAATGTTGGTTTAGTGACTGGCCACAAAAAGACCACGTTCGTATACACACGCCTGGCAAGACTTCTTGGCTTCTTATGCAAGCCAACCTCCTTCTGAATATGCTGCGCCTCACAAGCAATTTTCAAAAATACTGCACAACCATAGGCTGTGATTGAACACTACCTCCTAATGGTCCCCAGGGGTTAGTGCTGCAGCAGAGCACACAGATGTTTCTGCAACTGTCTCATACATGTGGAACAGCATTCATCTAAAGCTTTGTAATGATTCAGCCTCATGCTAATCATTGCATTACTACTAACCCACCTATTCAGGCTCTTACCAGAGTTCGAGCCGAGGCTCTGTTCCCGTGATGTGATGTTACCACTAGCCTGACTGTTTTTAATAGATAAGAAGTGGTCACAGTAACCTTGATCATCTGTGAACCACTATGATTTATAATTATTAGTTGACAGCATTAATGATGACTATGCCTGGAACCATTTGTTCTTGAAAATATATAGTGATTTTAATTAGAACAGATCACTTGTCCCCATTTTTCTAAAAGCATTGCACTATGAAAGCTACATGTAACCCACCAGCCCTATAAGCACAGGTAACATATTGTCCATCTCAGAAACTCATACGTCTTACCTTTGTGGACATCCACAGTTTAGGTCTACTCCATCTGCAAATGGGCTCACCATGCAAGCAGCATCAGCTAAAGTCTGGGCTTCTTTGGCAGCAAACTGAACAATCAGTGGACGGTCACCTAGTGAATGACAGAAGATGGCAAGGATACATAAAAGATAACAGAAACATTTGTACTTTGTCGTGAGAAGTTTGTGAGGAGGTGCTCTGACAGAAGTGCAAGTGTAACAATGTACCCACATCTTTTACACCTGCCCGATTATCAAGTGTTGTGTTTTCATATGTTTGTGGTTTACCTCTTTGAAACTAAGTACAGGTGTGTGTGTGTCCTTTAGCTGCAGATTTCTTAATTTATATCTCTTCAAATGTTAATTGGCTGTGGCATTACATTTGAGGGGGGTAAAGGAAGTATGTTGTGAAGAACATTATCTACCTATAGGTATGAAGCTCAGCAAACCTTTTACACAGACATCTGCAATCAGATCAAGTTAGGTGTAGGGTCAGCTTGCTAGAAAAATTATGTGTTGAAGCAGGGGTGAGTTTTATCACCTGACATTCAGCCTTTACGCAGTTGATCTATGGGACTATTTAGGAAAGGCATGTTATTTTTCAGCAAACATGTGAGGACAGGTTTAACTTGTCCACCAGTAAGAGCATGAGACAGTAATCTTCGATCGTAAACTGCAAAGGAAATTGTGAGCCCCACATGCATTTGATCAGGCTAATAAAAATAGAGATTAATATTAGTAAGGCAAAGGTTATTGTGTTTGGACAGAACCATGTGAAGTTATGATGTAGGTCCACTGCTCAAAAGTATAGGACAAGCCTGATCTTCCGAATATTTGAGGTTATGGTTCGAGGAGGCGGGTAAATATAGATAGCATCTATCAAGACTACAATCTGAAACAGACACGACTATTTTAAAAATAATTTACTATACGTTACTTAGCCCCTCTGCAAAATTATTAGTAGGATCACAACAAAATTTATACCTGTATTATTATATTTTCCTGGGAATACAGTAAATTTGCTTCACCTTTTCAATGTTCTTTGCTTAAGGCTTTGTATGCCCTGATCTACCAAATAGGGCCCGATTCCTTATAAGGCAAACGAGCGGCTGCATTTAATTTTCTAAAATACTGGTCTGTCAAGGAAACAACAATGAAGGCTTTTGTGTGCTAGGAAATGGCATTCCATTTTGAAGTCAAGTCTAAAAAGTATTCAGCGTGTATTTGATTCCTATTTCACTGGTAAACCACTGGAATATTTGTATACTTCGCCACCTTGTTGCACAGAACATAGACTTACATTTAAGGATTTCATTATTCCTGGTTTAGTGATTAAAGAGCTCACCTAACAGTTATGTGCATGTCTAGGAGTGTTGTGTCTGTGACTTGCAAACTGAAAAGGTTATGCATATTATGAGCATGTCATGAGATTCTTAGTGGACACCTATTTCTGTTCAAACTATTATTTAATGTGACAGAGATTTGTTCCTTAAACATGGCACTGCAAAGTATTACTTTAGCTGGACGAAAGTTCCGACTAGTAAAATATGTAGGCTACAGCTATCAATGCACTATGAACTAGGCTGTTGCACTTGTGTATACAAGCCATTAGTGTTTTTACATAAAAACCTGTACTTAAGGAAAGGACACATTTTCAAAGTTGGTTATAAGAATAATGTATTTCACCCTTTGTAGATCACTTTTGAGGGTAATATATATTTTGTATTTTAGAATACCAACTCTGGGATTTGATTATAATGTTTTTTTTTTATAACTGCTTTATTAAGTTTTGAACACTGCAAACCAACAAAAACATACAGTACAGTGCAGGCTACAGCAAGACAATACATCTTCATTACACAAGGGTGCCCGAGGGCATATACACCAGAGTTCAAGTCAATAGAGAGTTATAACCACTGCACCAATCTTATACTCTATCCCACCATCCCAACCCATAGCCTTTTGAGACCAGGCTTTTAACAACTTATGCATGTAGGAGCATATCGAAACCACAGTTGGTCACCAACTGTTCCTGGGGGGAGGTGCGTGTCCCCATCCCCCACTATCTCATCACTGGTTACAGAGCTTACATCCTCCCCACCAGTAAACCCCTCCAACAGTGTACCCCAAGCCGCCACATCAGCACGTGCCCTCTCATCACTTTGTGACAAGCGCATATGCTGATCCTCTGCCACCCCCCACTCTAGATCTCACAGCCAGCTGGGAGTCATCGGATTCCGCGTACTCTTCCAACCAATTGCTACTCTACGCTTGGCCAGTACCAACGCTAGCTGCACCAATTTATACACAACTCCCTTACCCCTCAGCTTACGCACCACTCCCAGGATACAAGTCGTTGGGGTTGCTTCCAATTCCAATCCTGTAGCCTCCTCAATCACTGCTATCACTTCCTGCCGGAAGTCATAAACCGCCCAATAAGTCCAGGCCAGGTATAGGAATGAAGCACCAAACTCACCACAGCGAGGGCAGCATGCTCCATGGTGTGGATCAATCCTATTTAGTATACTGGGTGTGAGATACGTTCTGTGTGCAAAGTTGAAATGCAACAGCTTGAACTTGTGATTACACAACACCGTTCGGACCAACGACAAAGCCGCATCCCAATCAGCATCCTCTATGGGCTGCCCCAAGTCAGATTCCCATGCTCTACGTCCCACACTTATGACTCCCGGTTGATCCTCCCGTAGGGCTGTATAAAACCGAGCAATCAAGTGCATCTCCTCACCCCAGTTAATCAATCCATTTAATAACAAAGACGCCCAAGGAGCGACCGGAAAACCGTCCCAAATCTCATGTGCCACACTCTCAATTTTTGCATACTGCAGAAACTGACCAGAACCCAGATCAAACAGATCCTGAGCATCAGTAAATGATAGAAATTCACCATTAGGATACAGCTCACCAGCCACCTCACAGCCTCCCAATCTCCAGGCCTCTGCAGACATTGTCCTTTCCATATCCAGAAATGGGGCCAGATCCCATATCTTAAACTCCCTGTCAAAAGGGGCTCGTATGAGCACATGCTTAACTACCTGCTCCCAGATCCCAGCGGTTGTCCGTACCAGGTATGAACCTGTGGCATCAGACCTACCCTCCGACATCAGCATATGCACCAATGACCGCCCATCACACATACCAGCATACAACCTCTTTTTCCAGCTATCAGCCTCTGTCACCCATTTGGCCGCACATTGCAAATGTGCTGCATAGTAGTAGTATCTAATGTTGGGAATCGCCAGTCCTCCCCCCTCTAGATCCCCCTGCAGCACGGACAACGCCAGCCTGCTCCGCTGACCAGCCCATACTAGGGAAATCAGCAAACTGTCCAAGCGACGAAAAAGCCACACTGTCAACAGGTACAAAGAGTTCTGTACCAGGTATAAACACCGGGGCAAGAACACCATCTTTGCCACTGCTGCCCGACCCATAACAGAAAGAGGCAACCTATTCCAAAAAGAAACCGAGCGTTCCAGGCCTGTCACTACTCGTTCAACACTGTGTTTATCATACGCAGCCACAGAATCAGTGACCCAGATACCCAAGTACCTGAAACTCTCAACCTCCCACCGAAGCCCAGCCTCAGGAAGCTCAACCTGTGGGACCCCAAGGGGAACAGGAGTGATTTTTTCATGTTAATCTTGAGACCAGAGACAGCCCCAAAAGCATTCAACTTCTGCAGAAGCGCTGGCACCAAGACACGGGATACATACACCAATGCATCAGCATACATGGAAATTACATGTGCCGACCGTCCCACCAAAATCCTTCACTGCACCATCTCCTCACGAAGTCAGATTGCTAGAGGCTTCACCGCTAGTGCAAACAGGAGAGGCGATAGTGGGCATCCCTGTCGTGTACCCCTGCCTACCTCTCAGGTTTTTGCGATCTCTCCCCCACACGCACCTGTGCAGTTGGAGCAGTATACAGCAGCCGAACCCAAGCACAAAAACCGGGACCAAACCCCATGCCCTGCAAGACCTCCAAAAGATATCCCCACTCTACTGTGTCAAAGGCTTTTTCCAAGTCAAGAGATATCAGCGCCAATTCTGTCTCCACTCCTTTGGTCCTCTGCGAAATATGTGCCAATAGACACAGATTATAGGATGTACTACGACCAGGGATAAACCAGCATTGGTCCTCATGCACCAAACCCTGAATGACCCCACGAAGCAGAGTGGCTAAAATCTTACATAGTATCTTGACATCACTATTTAACATGGTAAGCGGGCGATACGAGGAGGGGTCTGAGGGATCCCCCCCGGCTTGAGCAACAAACACACTATTCCCTGGCGCATGGTATCCGGCAACATAGCACGCTAAATGTTTGCCAGAATTATCTCCCTCTCGATGCAATTGCTGCCTTTACCCTCTTAGCACTGTCCAGCTTAGTGTATCCCAGCAAGCATTAACCTCCTTGTATAACCTGAGCTCCTCCCGTCCAGCTGTGCTCACTTCGAGTGACTGCTGCTGCATTTCCCCAAGTTTCACCTCTAGGTCTGTAAGATCCGCTCCAATTGTCTGTGCACCCCGCCTACCATGCTTATGCACTCTCCCCGAATGACTGCCTTCATAGCCTCCCACTCCAGGCCCGAGACTCAGTCATGTTCCAATTCAATTCCATATATTGTTTTATGACTTCACCCACCCCCTCCGACATCCCACATCGGTAAGTAAATCCGCAGGCATACGCCAGCCTCGAGCCGTGCAGGTGACCGCCTCGTCCCATTGTAGCTGCAACCGCACTGGTGCGTGATCAGACAAGAACCTACCCATATGCGTGACATCCAGGACATGTGAGCTGCTGAGAGCACCCAGCAGAAACCTGTCTAATCGAGTGTGAGTATTATGTGTTCTGGAGTGACAAATGTATTACCTGCCCTCAGGGTGCAGTTCTCTCCAACCATCCCATAGTCCCAGGTGTGCCAATACCTCCTTAAGAGATTTTACCATCAGGGGTTTAGTTCCAAGCTTTGGTGGAAGGCGGTCCAAATCCCCATGTAACACACAATAGTAATCCCCTGCCCAAACCAAAGGCCTGTCCACACTGTCCCCAACAATCTCAGGTTTTCTGGCATAGAAGGAGTGATCGTCCGTGTTAGGGGCATATATATTGAGGATAACAATGGGTAAACCATTTAACATGCCCTCTACCAGAACATATCGGTCCTCCACATCTACCTCACTGTATAAATCAGTGAAGGGAACCCCTGGGGCACCCCACACAGACACCCCCTGTGCACAGGAAGAAAAGGAGGATGAAAACATTTTCTTAGCCACTTTGTGCACTTCCTCTTCGGTCATGTGTTTCCTGAAGGCAAGCAATATGAACCTTATGCCTTCTTAGAAACAAGTGCACCCTATAGCGTTTTGTATAACCCTTAAAGCCCCTGACTTTCCATGTCAGCATGTTAATAGTACGACCCATGGTGATACATTGTTGTCCCTCCACCCCGATGGACACATCCTCCTGCGTGCCACCCCCACCACCACAATGAGACAAGAAAAAGACATATTGCACATCTCGCCCTGACACCCGCACTGTTGAACGAACTTCAAACCTTGGCAAACTTGACCCATCAAACCTCCCATACCTCCTACCCCCACCCTAGAAATACAGTAAAACAACCAGAACAGACCATACTGTAAGTCCATTTCATGAATGCTGCCAGGACCACAGCCTAAACCCCAACTTACCATATCAAAAGGCCTACCACAGTTGTGGAGTGACTACCCCCCCCCCCCCCAGCATCAGTCTACAAATGTACCTAGTACCACCCCAGACCTAAGTTCACTAAGTGTTAACGGCACCCCGAGGGCCAGCATAATTCAGTCCGTTTATACGACCCCATCAGAACCGAGCCCAGTCGGCATCGCAGGTCTCCTCCAGAATGACACCCTCTCCGTTTGCACCAACCTCGTATATAGGAGAGAGAGAGGAGGCACACCAACACCCTGAGGTGTGAGGATAACAGTCAGGCTACTGCAGAGTCCCGACCCACACTCAGCCCCTGCTCCAGAGCTGTAACCCCGACCAAATCAGCAGCCATCACCGCCATTGTTCCATCTTGCTGTATCTCCACTCTGTGATGACAGTCCACCAGCCGACCAGCGTCACGCTACCTCCAGTCGGGCTTTCTGCTCCAGATACCCGATGAGTGACGCCACCAGGTCCCTCTGTCCTTCCCAGGCCACCTTGTCCCACATCTTTAACCATCGCCACACATCCTCCGAACTATCAAAAAAGTGTGATCTCCCGCCCAATAGGACATTTAAGCATGCCGGATACAGGAGCATTTATCTAATGCTCATGGCTCGGAGTTTCGCCCTGACCTCCATGAACCCTTTACAAGAGCTCTGCACCTTATTTGTGTAATCAGGATAGATAGATATCTTACAGTTCTCGTATATTGCCTTATCCGACTCACGTGCGGCACGTAACACACAGTCCGATCCTTATAGTTCAGCAGGTGGGCAATAATAGTCCTAGGCGGCACGCTGGGCCGAGGAGGCGCAACAAGGGCCCTATGCATGCGTTCCACACAAAGACCCTAGATAGCCCAGTTGGCTGCAGCACATCTCTGATCCAGTTCTCAACAAAGGATTCCGTGGCAGACCCTTCTGCGCGCTCAGGGAAGCCCAGCAGCCTGACATTGTTCTGCAGGGACCTTCCTTCCGCGTCCTCCAACCGCACCTCCAGCCGTCCGACCGTGGAGGTGGCCTGCACCATTTGTTTTCGCTGTGCCCCACCTCAGTTTGTAGCTCCACTATGGAGCCCTCCGCCACCTTAACCTTATCGGATACCTTCCAGAGGTCTGCCCGTAGCAGATTGACCTCCACCGCCACAGTCTCTATTTTACCCCCTAGTGCCACCCTGGAGCCCTGGATGGCCACAAGTAGCTCAGCGCGTGATGGCTCCTCGACGTTCAGCGGTGTCCTCATATCATCTCCACTCACCTCCGATCTGGCCACACGCTGCAGGAGAGTCACCGGGGTAGTATACGGTTTCATGGTGTTTTCCTGTGATGTATCTGTTCGCTTGTGGCGCCCCATTTCGCCCCATGCCCGGACCTAGGCTAGGGTGCAGACCCAGATGCAGCAGACAGTCTCCAATAAAATCTCAACCACGAAGTTCCACAGAGATAGTGTCCGCTGTTCTCTGCTCCTTTAGGGACCAATTTCTCACCAAGCGGCCAAATTAAGGGCCTCGGAACTCTCCAGCAGCTGACGACCACCCACCAGTCAGACACCGATAAGGGCCAAACAAGTTAAAAAATGCAGAAAAGCAGTGAGAAAAATAGAGGGAAGAAACAGTTCTGTCTGGGGGTCCAGAGTCCACCACCGAACACTCTCAATCTGTTGCGCACCAATCAGTAGTGTTTGTCCCGTAGGCCCAAATGTATGCCCCCGGATGCCATCCAGCCGCCCAGACTCCTCAACAGGATGCCACCGCTCACCTCCTATCCTAGGCGACCTTCCCTCTAAGCCAGAGGCCACACAGGCCCTCCGGGGGCAACAGCGAGATAAGCTGCCCGCCTCCCCAGTCCATGTCCAGCAGCGGGCCCAGCGGGCGAGCTGCGCAGTCCAGGCAGAGGCCTCCCTCGCCGCCTTCACTCTCAATAGGCCTTGCGCCGTCCTCCGGGGCCCCATCAGCCCATCCAATGCCCCAGCAGATGTAGCCGCTCATCTCGGGGCCCCAACATGGCCCAGTTGCAAGTCGGGGGGCCGCCACACCACGCAAGCCCCCCCGGTTCAGCTTGGCCTTCGGGCAGCAGCAGCCTGCCTCAATATGCGAGCTCCACGGCCCAGATGCCTCCGACACGACCCAGCACAGGCATGTGAACGCTGCCGCAGCTCCGGCTCCACAAGGTCCCAAAACAGGATCCAACCAAGCTCAGACCCTCCAAGCGTCCTCCCAAAGCATGAGGGGGGCCCCCACGGTCTCAGGGTGCCCTACGACCGCTGCAGGATGTCACCGGTGACGGGAGCGCACTAGGAGCACGTCCCACCGGTCATGTTTCCCGATAGTTTTTATTTTAAGATTGCGTGCATATTTTTATTTTTTATCTAATCAATAATAAAATACACAACACTGGCTAATTTCTGTGCATGTTTATTCATGGTTCATGATGTATAGCTTCCATCACCCAGCACAGTCTCTTTCTAGCTATGTTTATATTTTCTAGTTAAAGTTTGTAGGTGTACCCTTTGACAGCAGCATGCTCTTTTCTAGCTACTCTCTGTAGGCGTAGACCCTTGACAAGGAGCTTGCTGCTACTAATGAAACCATTTGGTTTTTTTCAGGGACTGGAACTCACAATGTGTACATATCATTGTTATCATTGTTTTCCTTTCAGGCGATCTCTGGGCTGTAACCAATGAAGCACAAGTATGCTGTATGTACAATCTTATCACTGGCTTCTTCTCTGCAGACTATATGTAGGCTGTAACAAACAGAGTCTGATTATTATATGTATAATCTTTATAATCTTCTCTAACCAGTGATATTTAAGATTTCTTATGTACGTTTCTTTTTGGTTTATTTCTACAAGCCATCTCAGAGCAGCAACCAATAACATAACTATAATCATGATACATAAAACAGTGACTGTACATAGGCACCTTATTAATCTGTAAGAGGCACACTTGTTTTGGAGATATAGAGAACAGACCTAGAAGATGCACAGAATAGGAGCCAAATTCCTTAGCAAGACACTGTTGGAAATTGGGTTACTGGTTGACTGTGGTATGAGCCCTGGTCAAGCAGCAACCATAACTGGTAGGTGTCAGGCCTAAACTAACCTGTGCTCACCCTCCAGTAGCTTGGCACAGAGCAATCAGGCTTAATTTGAAGGCAGTGTGTGAAGTATTTCTTCAACACTTCAAACAGTATAACAGTGAAACCACCACAAGAAAGATTCCACACCAGGGTAGAAAAATAGAAAAGAAATTAAAGAAACAAAATTAGACCAAAATGACAAAAATCCAATAAGTAGAACCGGTTGCGGGGAAGTTCACCGGGAGCAAGGAGAGCGTAGTTGGTGATGGTCGGTGGGGTGCTAGGATCAGGCCGGGCATCACAGATGGATGGATTGGAGCCTTGTGGTGGGGATACACACAGGTGACGATATTGGCTCTGCGAAATGACCAACTTGGGGCTGCTCTTGCTGGATTTCTGGGCAAGCAACGAGGTTCAAGAGCTTAAAAACCACTTCCAAGGGCCCAAGCCCTGAGAGGCACCTCTTGAAGGGCAGGAGCTTGTTGAAGAAGAGTCCAGGAGCTGCATGGAGCGTGTTATGTCCCTGAGGCTCAGATCAGTAGGCCAGCACACTAGCCCTTTGAGTCACTGTGGGGTCCTGGGTTCAAGATGGCTTTCAGGTCTAGTTTTTCCTCTCCAGGCAAGAGGGCAGCAGCTCAGCACTGCAGCATCTCCTTCAGAGTGGCAGTCCAACAGACTGACAGTCCTTTCAGCAGTAGGGCAGTCCTACTTCCTGGCAGAATATCCTCAGGTCCAGAAGTGTATTGAAGTGGTGGTGTCTGAGGTCCAATTCTTGTACTCAGTGGGGTTTTTTGATGTGGAGGGGACTTAAAAGATAGGTCGTTGGAATGCACAGAGGGCTTGCACTTATTGCCCTGGCTACAGACTCACTACAGGGGTGGGGGGGGGGGGGGGTTTGGAGGGGTGGGGATGTTGGAGGGTTAGGGGAGGAGGGGTATGTAGCCCTTTGTGTGGACAGGACACAGTCTGTTCAGGTGTAAGTGAGGCTGGATCCAGATCCTCCTTTCCATCCTGCCAGGATGGCCCCTCAAGTCACACCTAAGCTCCCATTATGTGTGGCTGTCTAAGGGGAATACACAAAGCCCTGCTGTCCCACACCCCAGACATGTGGCCAGAGACAATTAGCAGGCACCAAATAGTAAGAAAGAAAATGGGAACTTTCTAAAAGTGGCATTTTTAGACTTGCAATTTAAAATCAGACTTCACTTGAAAGATAGGATTTTAAATTGTGATTCCAGAGACACAAAACTTAAAAGAATTATGTCTTCCCATTTGGAAATTACACTTATAAATTGTAAAAAGCCAACTCCAATGTTATGCAATGGGAGAGGCAGGCCCGGCAGTACTGAAAAAGAAAAATTCGTTTTTCACTATCAGTACATGTAAAAGGACATGCCCTACTTTTCAAATACATGGCACCCTGTCCTCTGGGCTATTAAGGGACTACCCTAGGGGTGACATGTGTATTAAAAAGGAAGGTTTGGGTCTGCATACAGACTCTACAGTGGCGGCTGGAGACATGGTTATAGCGCTACTTATGTGGGTGGCACAACCAGTGCTCCAGGCCCACTAGTAGAATTTAACTTACAGGTCCTGGGCACCTGTAGTGCTCTTTACTAAGGATGAATAATTAAACTAAATATGCAAAGTGGGGATAAGCCAATATTACCATGTTTAGAAGAGAAAGCACAAACTCTGTAGCACTCGTTAGCAGTGGTAAAGTGCAATGAGTCCTAAGGCCACTGAAAACAAATTCAGCAGAAAGAGGAGGAGGAAGGCAAAAAGTATGGGGATGACCCTGCAGAAAGGGTCAGGTCCTACAGACACTAACTGCTCTCCATAACAAGGCAAAGGCATATAGGTATGCTGGCTTTGAGTGCCCATTTTTGATATATGCTTTTACCATTGTGGCAGAACGTGTGTCTGAATTTTATAATGTTTAATAAGTTAGGAGGTAGGTAATGTTAGAAGATCTCTTTGCCTCTGACTGCTTATTTATAGTTGGCATTGTTGCTGCAAACTTTCTCTAGTGCCATAGTAAGGGTGTCATGGGCCCTCATGCCAGCAAGCAAAATGGATCAAGCTTCTTCCCTGCTGGGAGGTAAAAGAGAGCACCAGGGTGGACCCCTCACAGCTTTGGCGTCGTTGACACCGCACCTGCTGCACTAATGATCACTATGCTGTGAGCCAGATGTTAAACAGCTTTTCCACAGAACTCTGAAGATGTAAGAGCACAACATCCTCTACAGTGAAAGGCATCTCCATAATATCTGGAGCTTGGGACAGTACCGGTCTGGTTAACTGGAGCAAGCTGTTTCACAAACATCTCTATCCTGGCATGGTATCAGTGTGATTGAAAGACGATACAAGCTGAAGGAAGGGGAGGAGAGAGGCTGCAGTAGGTGCAGTTACAGAAGGAACACTACAGGCGTTCGAGGAGGCAAGTGTCAGAAGCTAGACTAGCAGGCTGCTGGAACAGCAGAGAAGCTCCCTACTGTGTGGGAGTTCTGCATGAGTGAGAACCTGAGAGGCCAGAACCAGACTGCCAAGCAGGCCAAAGGAGACTGGAGGCATAAGGTTAAAAACTGCAGAATGTCTGGAAACATTTACTGGAGATGGCTGGAGCTGGAGGTGCAATATTACTTGCGAGGGAGCTAAAATTTAGGTTAGGGTTGTTTAGGTTTGGCTTGGATAAGAATTATGGCATGGATTAGGATCAATGATGTGGCTGGGACTTTGTTAAGGCTGGGCTTGCTTTTATGGCAACGTAATGGATAAAATGGAGGTTAAGCTTCAGATTAAGGTTAGTGCTTCTGTTGCAGTTATGAATATTCCACACTTGCCTTTGCAACTCAACAATAAGATCCTTGTCCACAGCAGATCAAAGGAAGTGAAATCACTCAATACACAAAGAGAGAAAAAATTGAAGTTCAAAGCACTCAGTGTACTTTTTTCTGTGCAATTCAGAGTATGCGCTAAGATGGTCTCTGCTAAACAGACAACAGGGGGCAACACCACAGAAGTTGGTGAGGTTTAAAAAACTGTGGCCTATTTGAAGGATACCAAGCAACTGTTGAAGGTGTTTCAAAAATGTGTGGTGATTGTCATACTCCGTATGTGTTAGAAATGGGGTTCCTGGTTGGCTACGGTAAGCACCTCACCCAGGCAGGGACCACCACTCTAGTCAGGGGAAGGGAGTTACACACCCAAGATAATCCCTGCTCACCCCCTTGTTAGCTTGGCATGAGCAGTCAGGCTTATCCCCGAGGCAATGCGTAAAGCGTTTGCACAACACTAGTGACACAATAAATACACCACAAATAAAACGCTACAACAAGCTATATAAAAACTATATTGCACATAAATCATCATCATCATCATTTACTTTATTTCGGTAAGAGAAACATACCATAAAAGTACAATACATAACAATGTGTAAAGAAAAGTTATAAAAAATACACAATAAGATAAGTAAAATTTTAGAAAGGGGAATAAAAACCATGGAAAAATAGACATAAAAAATTACTTGCACCAATTATATAAAAACAACACCTCTGGACCCAGAAAATATCAGCTAATATCATCCACCAAGGTACAATAAATATACTTAAAAAAATCTAAATCTAAAGGGCAGCCACCCAAACTTATTCTTTGATTCGCTAATCTAAAGGGCCACACATGGTTCCTAAAATTTTTACCACAAGATGGAATATATAAGCAGGTAAAACCAGTTCCCAGAACAATTCCCAAAAACCATTTGTATCCAATAATATAAAAACAGCGCCTCAAGTACCACAAAATATCAATTAATATCATGCACCAAAATACAATAAATATGCATAAAAAGATCTAAATCTAAAAGGCAGCACATAAATCATTAGACCACACACAACATGTATCAGTAAAACCCTGCTACACAAGCAGTTGTCAGGTTACTAGTACTCTGCATAAATAAGCAGTTGTCAGGTAAACATATAGATTACTGGTATTCTGCAACACAAGCAGTAGTCAGATCATCATTATCACCAAAAACGCACATCATAATAAACACCTTATCAGGATGGCCAAGACATCATCATGAATGCACACAGAATTAAACACTCCCCAAATGGCAAGTCATAAAAGCACTACCCTTCTCCCAGCCTGCAATGCAAACCCTGAAAGTATGTGTGTTCTTTTACCAAGGAAAAACCACGTATCACATGAATCAGGTCATAAAAGAGAAGCAATGCAGTATCAATGTGGGCATAAACCCTGTAAGGAGAAGCAGCCTACACAATGGGGGTAGGAGTACCACCCTGAGCTGTGAGCCTTACAGGGCATCGCGCATCAGCGCTATTCCTATACTAGGGTTGGAGTCGCAACACCTTGTTCAACTCAGGAGTTCCTGTGCTCCTATCACAGAAATTGCAGTAATCCTTTTATGCAACACCTCGTCCAACTCAAGAGCTCCTCCGCTCCTATCACAGAAAATGCAGTAATCCTTTTAGTCATATTTCAGCACATAAGGTTCGGCAAAGATTCAATTTGTTAGTGTCATAGATAATGCAAAGCAATAATAATTTAGATAGCAGTGCTTCGGGCGTGCACTGCAATGAGATTTCACTCAGTTGACGGTCCGGTACAGTTGCGAGTAACAATGTGGGGGGCGCTTCACCTTGAGATGGTGTGGCACTTTCTCGGTCACGCTTTCTTTCCCTGAGCAACTGAGAACAAGTGCCTCCGGGCAGGATGTGGCCTTCTTGCAGATGCTGCAGGAAGAAATACTATTACGGGCAAAGGCGGAGGAGGAAAAATAGGGAAGAAGATTCCTTGTGACGCCAGTTCCAGTGAGTGACGGGCGATGGGAGAGGGGGGCTCACTCTGACGGAGACCACTTTCCGAGGAGGATGGGAGAGGCTTCCCCGGTGTAGGTGGCCCCGAGGGCACTCCCACTGGCAGGGAAAGTCACACTTCATGGCGCTCAACGAGGCGCCGCGGCTACTCCGGTCGCAGCACACCAGTGCTCCTGCACCCTCAGTCTCCTAGGATCTGGCCCGCAGCAGTGCTCTTGCACCGTCAGTCTCCTGGCAGCCGGCATGCAGTGCTGCAGTGTTCCTGCACCCTCAGTAGCCTGATGCCGGGCATGCAGCACCGCAGTGTTCCCGCACACTCAGTCTCTTGGTGGCCAGCACAGAGCGTCACCGTGTTCCTGCACCCTCTGTTCCAGGGGTGATCTCTTCGGGAGTTACTCCAGTAACTCAGTCACCGGGAGTGGGGGCAGCAATGGAGGGAGGATTTTCCTTCCACAGAGCGATAACTCTGCCCCAGATATGGATTGGAGTAAACCTGCACAACACCAGAGTTGTAAGCACAGAGAAATGCTCATGATCTAGAAGTGGTATTCCCACAATGGTTATAAAAAATCCACTGACCCCAGTAAGCAGCAATTCTCGCTACCATTCCAGCCACACCAAACATGCCTACGCCACCCCTCGTAGATCAGACAATACTGCTTAGACATTGTGAGGGCCTTTTCAATGCAATCCTATGAGAGGAGCAGCGCTCACAGTAGTGGGAGACTAAATGGGCTGTTTGTTACTATTAGGACATGTAGTAAATAAAGACATATGTCCTACCTTTTACCTACACGGCACCCTGCCCAAAGGGCTTGCTAGGGCCTACCTTAGGGGTGGCATGTGTAGTAAAAGGGGAGTTCCAGGCCTGGCAAGTCAATTTGGATGGCAGTTGCCAGTGGCAGTAAACAGCGCAAGCAGGCCCTGCGGTGGCAGGCCTGAGACAGGTTTGAAAGGCTACTTCTGTGGGTGGCACCAGCTGCGCTGCAGGCCCAATAGTAGCATTTAATTTACAGGCCCTGGGAATAAGGGATACCACTGTACAAGGGACTTACAGGTAAATTAAATGTGCCAATCAGGTGTAAGCCAATCATACCAAGTTTAGAAGGGAGAGCACATGAATGTCAGCATTGATCAGCAGAGATAAAGTGCTCAGAGTCCTAAAGCCAACAAAATGAGGGCCATGTCCAACAATCTGGAAGCTAAATTCAAAAGGATGGAAAATAATGCAAGAATGTCTTGAATTTGCATCCCGGGTTTCCCACTGCCTGTGAAGGAGAAATTGTGACACATCAGATATAGGACTTTATGAAAAAAGAGATTTGACAGATCATGAAATGGGTCTGACTGAGGTGTGATTGAGGTGTGCAGAGCATTACAAATTCCCACACAGTGGTTAGACCGGGTGTCTGGTGATGTTGGGTTAGGCCTTGTAGAGCTAAGCTCAAGAAGAAAGTATGCTGGTAAGCAGAAGAGTGGTGTGAAAAAGACTGTTTGCCACTGAGGCTCTACAGTTCTAATCTTTTCTGATTTGAGCAGGAATTCTCAGGTGAAATATGAGAAAGTAAGATCGTTCATAAGTATTTTGACCAGCTGACTTTAGAGGCAATAACGTGAAACACAGCTAGTTTTTGGGTTGTTTACAATAAGCAAGCCTACATGTTTGCATACGAGTGCTGCCCAGGCTTTTCTAAGGGGGTGAACTCCAAAAAACACCTGGGTGAGCCGGGGGTAGAAAGGCTTCCCTCAGGGGTTCCCTGTGACTCTGGTCTATTTTTTAATAACACTCCTATTGTCTGAAGTGCACACTGCCAAGGTTAGGAGTGGGGAAGATCTTCTTTAGTAAGTAATTTCAACTACAGTAAGGGTTTGGGGCATTGTCTACTGAGATTTGGCTTCTCCTCTTCCTCCTCTACCCTACCCTTGTTTTCTCTTGGGGCCCAAAGACTGGTGTTGTGGCTCCAGGAGATAGGACATTATTACAATATTTGCTGTATTGTGTTTTCCAACACAAGCTATGTGCCCTGCTACTTTATTATTGGAGAAGGCTGTGTGGCTAATGGGCCATATCTCTTCAAATAATGATCAACTGTGTAAAATAAATGCTTACTAAGATGTGAAATGTGCCAGGAACTCTTACACTGGTTTGGGGACACATAGGAATCATTGGTAGTCAATAGTATCCAGAAGGATCAAGCCACTGAGACTATGGGGCATGGCATGGAAGTCTGTCTTCACCTAGGTCTTTGGTGGAAAAAAGGAACAATTTATAAAATGGTGGGAGCTATTAATTTGAAGATATAATTCTCTGCCCTTCACCATTTCCTGTTCATTCACCACTGGAAGGATCACAAGTGACTGGCTATGCACTTTTATGGTCCTTGTTGAGAGACACAGGGCAGACGACACATGAGAGGTGATTTGGCAGATGACATCAGTTAAGAAGCTGGAGATGAAATACCATGTTTAAATTAAACTTCTTATGAAAGATTACTCCACAGATAAGGGAAGGAGTATCCCAGGTTTGGCAGAGGAATGGAGAAAGCAAGCTTCCTTATATGGCTTCCCAAAGCCCATGGCTCCATACCCATGGTAAAAACTGCACTCTTTATTCTACACAACTCTGAAATCCCTTCATCATTAAATATAAAACAACAAAACAAGTAAAAGGCAAAGAGGAATAATCAGGCATGATTCATATATCATAATGCGGAGGCTGAAATCACCTTCTGGCCCTTTCTCTAATTCTCATCCGTCCTCCTCTACAGTTGTTACAACGCTCAATTTCCCTGCACCTTTCAACTAAGACTGTATTTACATAATTAGTGCTGTGAAGCTGACCTTGTACTTACTGTACAGACTCCCACCTTTTAAATTGACAAAGTAAGTCAACACCACTTTAATCCTCCTTGTTGCATTTGATTATCTCCTTCACTCTCTCTTGATATCCAAGAATTCTCACACAGTTGATTTCCTGCTTTTCTGCCACTTTATGAACAACCTCTTCTCTTGGAATGGGGCAGTCTTCACACTAATCCTATTTATGCAGGAAGGACAAGATATGGTGTTAGGGAACCTTTCCACTCAGGAGACTGCAAGGAGACTCCCCTGTTAATTAATGTAGAGTGGTATAACAGTTCCAAAATCAGCAATTTCTCTTCCTTCACCCTTAACCTTCCTACTAAGACCGATTAAATACTATCTGTAAAACACAAACTAAACTTTTAAACTAACCTATAGCTAGGAGCTGATACATTTATATCTGGAGTGATACATCAGACGGATAAGATTACAAATCTCCATTATCTATTTGAACATCATCTGTGAACCATGATCCACCACTACTACACCCTCAGTAATTTCTTCATCAAGGCAATGTGAAGAGTTATCAGATTTCCAGAAACCTCAGTCCAAGCGTTAAGAGAAGGAGTAAGACATTTTTCAGACTGATGATTAAGGATCCACAAGGACAAGACTTTGATCTGTAAAAAGAGTATTCCATTTATGGAGAGGTGAGTGCAATTTTGTTCTGATTGCTATTCAATGGGTCGGTATGCTTAGTAGAGGATATTTGCCTTAATGTAGTCTTCATCCATGTGGTATGACTAACTGCTGCAGCTCCTGAGGTTCTGGGCAATCTTCATTAATGGGTAACATGGGAATCCTTGGAAAGTTACCCCTTTTCCTACACTCTTTGGATCAAGGGAACTGTTATATTCTAGGACACAGGCATCACAAGTATCGCCCATAACTAACAGAAAATTGTCTGATTTCTGTCCTTTAGCAATACAGGAAAAACCTAGGCACATGGTAAATGGCTTTTCCAATTTCTTGTGGGATAGTTGTACTTGAAATACAAAGTGTGGGGATTGTCAGAGGATCAGAGGGAGTGACAGTCAGTAGCATCCAATCAGGTTGAAAAAGAATTGCTAACTAGTATCAGTGCATGGCAGTGGCATTCCTCCAAAGGGGATCATGTTCAAAACCTACCAACGGGTAATGTCTAAGCTAGCGAATAAAGGTGCGATGTGAGTCCGATCTACCCAAAGGTTTGATCCAAGTGAACATTACAAGTTCAAGAAGTGGCACCTCATAATTTTTCAATATCGCCTGTACAATGTCAGATTTGTAAACTCTAAATTCCTCTAAGCTAATCCTATTCTAAATCTTTTTCTTGTATTTTTGACTTTTCATTTCTTCAGCTACATTAAGTTTGTGATTTTTTTAAATCTACATATCTGGAAAGTTATTACTTTATTACTTAATCAATTATGAATTGTATTGCTCAGTCAGACAAATCTTAATTCAAGTAACACACAGTAAACTATGAAAGACATAAACAATATAAAACACAATAAATCAACCACAATTACTAAGCTTCCTCAATCTTACAGGTCTAGATAAGTAAGTTGTCACATAAAACAAGTTTGTTTATCAAAAATAATTGCAGATGTAGGGAAGGTCTCCGCTGGGTAAAATGTTTACCAACCATAAATGGGCATTTAAACGTTTTGCACAGATGTCTATAAAAAGAACAGATTTTGATTAAAATGTGAAGTATTCTCTTTAGGTGACAAGTTGTGTTGTTAATAAGTCTATTCCTCTCAATTAACTGCTGAAGCCCACTACTAATGCTCTGTCTGCAATTGTTTTTCTGCTTACTTTAATTATCCAAATTCCAAATTTGGCAGCAGTTCTGAATTGGTGAATACCTATGCCCTTAATTTACCCTTACTCTGGGTTGACAAAATCTTCAGAATACATAAGCCGCACTCTGGTTGCTCAAAGTTACAGCTTAGTACAGCTACCCCATGCGGGGAAAATGGTGGTAGACTCTGAAGTGTAACAACTATATGTACTGCTTTTGGAGCCCACGGTGATCTCCAGGTCACAACAATACCTTGGGATTAGCTTGGCATGGACCATGAGTGCTAGTCACAGCAGAGTGGGATTTGTTATGTTTTCTAAAGGAAGGATGAAGCTAGCTACAGAGACTGGAAGACTGGTGGTTGATTAGATCCTGCTAGCTGGAAACGCTTATAGTGAAATTGTTGCATACAGCCTTTTAACTACAATTGATTTCAGTGCATGTGCTGTTTCCCTGATTTTCTCCACAAGGTGTAAATGATGGCGGCAACAGCATTGTTGAAATGTCAAATATGAATATTTTAAACACAGAGGCCCTCATTACAACCCTGGCTGGCGGTAATACCGCCAGCAGGCCAGCGGTAATAAAAATGGGATTTGGACCCTGCCGGTTACCGCCATCCAACACCGCCACTTTAACACACCGACCCCCAGGGTGGTAATGGCCGCTGGGCTGGAGACTTCGTTCTCTAGCCCGGCAGCCGTCACATTCCCACCCTCGGGATTACGACCCGGGCTACCGCCATGGTTGCCGTGGTTTGTGTACCGCCAGGAAAACCATGGCGGTAGGCACTATCAGTGCCAGGGAATCCATTCTGTGGCACCGATAGGGGTCTGCCCCGCCCCCACCCCAGAGTCCTCCCCCACAACTCCTGCCCCCGTACATATACACACACACACGTGCGCACCCATATACACATAAATGCACACATGCATACCCACCTCCACCCACGCATGCACACATACATACCCACACACAACATACACCAACGTAGCTTATCACACACATGCATCGACTACACACAACACTCACAATCACTCATTCACGCATGCATCCAACCCGACTCACACCCGCATGCGCGCATCCCAAAACATACACCCCTGCCCCCCCACATACACACAGCACCCCCCCCCACCCAACCCCCTCTCCGGTCGGAGAACCCGACTTATCTGCTTGCAGAGGGTCCTCTGGCTGGAGACGGCCAGCGGCGCTGCTGGCAGCAGCAGCGTCCGCCAGCAAAACACCGCCAGGCCGTATCATTGCTCATGATACGGTCGGCAGTGTTTTGCTGGCGTGGCGGTGCTGTTGTCAGCCGTGCCGCCTTACTGCCGGCCACCACCATGACCAGAGGCGGTGTTCCACCAGATTTCTGGCGGTATACCGTCGGCGGTCATAATACGCGTTGCCGGCTGGTAGGCACAGCGGCGGTATGTTGGCAGCCATCGCCGTGGCGTTAGGCGGTCATTACCGTCAATGTTGTAATGAGGGCCTTAGTATCTAACTGGTAGGGCAAAGGCAATGGTGTGACAGACGGAATTTTGGTTGTAAGAATGGATTGTTTTTAATGCACAATTCCTGTTGTTAGTAAATATAGCAATTGTACAGCACAGCAGAAGGCTTGAGTCAGAACCACAGGTTTTTTTTTCCTGCCAAAATCACGTACTAGTCACTAGAGAGTAATGTTTGAAAAAGCTGACGTCAAGAGGCCGGTAAGTGTAGAACACTGAATCAGAGCAGAACGCTAAAGAAGCCTTTTTCAGTGCAAAGGAAGAAGTAGTCCTGAGTAGAGAATAACGAGCAAAGCCTTACAGTGGGAGGTAAGAGGTGGCATACGGCAATGGAGCCAGCAGACACACAATAGGAGTTAAATCGCTTGCAAATCTGGAGGTCCTCAGCAACGGAAGATGAACTGCAGAGAAAAGAACAAACTTATCTATGGAACAAAAAGCTAAAATCATGGTACATGGAACATTATTTCTGGTACTGCTGCTTGCTGTTGAGCATGCAGTGTGGTCTTCTTGCTCTAGTGCACACATGTGGATGACCTACACTGATCCCAGGTAAAAGTGGACTGCATCCATTAGGATGCTAAAACCATGTGACAGCCACCATCTTCACAGTGCATGGTTAACAAAAAGGGTAGCTGCAGCCCATCATCTTAGGCTACATGACAGAGAGAAGGAATGTTTATTTGTACTTAGAACAAGAAAAGGGGACTGGTACTTTCCAAGGCCATAATTTTTTTGCAGTGTTCTATCAGTGAAAGAAGGGAAGATCTGGGGCATGAATTTGAAATGCTGGTTCCAAGCCCGGTCCACATAGCCATACCCCTTCCAGTCAAACATGTACTGTAGGGTATCTTTTTAGGAATAAGAACCTCACATGTGCTGTACTTTGCATTCCTCTTGATTTCATCCTCCCATGATAACTCTGTGCTTGGGAGCTTCAACTTACATTGGGCTGACACCAGCAATTCACCTGTCTTGAACTATTTTCATGTTGCGGTAGCAATGATCATCACACTTCTGTTCCACACCAATCCAGGAAAAATGTTTTCTCGTGTTTCTCTTACATGCAAAAGAAGGAATACTTAACCTTGCATACCGAACCTAATTTGAGTGATTAGATTACTTCTATATCTTGATTTCACACAATTTCTCTAAACCAAACCATAGGGTCACCAGAGAAGACCAAAATAACAGGTCAGACACTACAGGGCTATCAACCTATCCAACCTAGTTCCAAAGTCTCCTCACATTTACTTTCCCTATACGGAGGGCTGGTGGTCACCTTGCTCTTGGACCATCACACAGAGAGAAATTGATTAACAATGCTAAAAACCATAAAAAGGTGGTTTGACATAGAAACAAGCCAAAAATGTTCTGTTCGTAATCATTGCCACCAATACTACAGAAACCAAAGACATTTCCAATGTTCTTTGGACAACATAACTTCATCCACCTCAATGGTGATCAAGCATTTTATGCTGCAACTCAGAAAACTATGAATAGATGGTGTTCTTTCAGGGAGATAACTTAAAATGAATTGTTTAATACTGATGCTAACTGCAGATCATATACCACTACAAAAGCACCACCCAAGCCTACCCCCTCAAGGAAATAAGTCACTCATTATGTCACAAAATTATATTACAGGTTATTCTTCTGGAGGGTGTTCACATAGGTCAGGTCACTCCACTGCTTAAAAAAGGGTCCTAATTTATAAGACACAAATATATTCCAACATTTGTCTAATCTACCCCCTACTCATGGTAGTCTTGAAAAGATGACCTGCAACTCAAGTCTAAGGATTTTGTAGTCAACAATGATGTCTTAGAGGACTTCCAATCTAGCTTTACACCAGGCTGCAGTACTGAGACACCCACAATACTACAAATGGCGAACTCTGCATTTCTAGGCAAAGGTGCTTCATGTCGTCCCATTCTCCTTAGCCTGTCAACAGTATCTGAAACTGTTAATCATGGAACCACTTAGCTTAGAAAGTACTCCAGTATGTCTTACCACTTCTACCCTGGTGATAATCAGCCAAATATGAAAATCTAATGGTTTTGCTCACTCACATTCTCAGGTACTCAGTCATGGCTGTTGTTACCACCACATTAAGCATAACTCACTTGAAACTTTCTCTTTATTTCTCAACATCATTGCCTCTTCTAGTGCTTAGTTGTAGCCGGTGGTTGCAATTGGGGGGGGTCCACTGGCACTCACGTTTGTGGGTAGATACTTATTTTCCCTTAACGGACTTTGATTCAAAGCAACAGAGAGAACAACACAAAACAGGGAAAGAAGGGGGAAGAGAAAGATAGACAAACAGTGGTAAAAGGAAAGAAGGATGTAAAAAAGCCTGCAAAAGTGAGAGAAAGAGACATAGAGTGCCAGGTGAATGATTAAAGGGGCATCTGTTGGAATCAAGAAAACATGGCCTTGGTTATCAACTCTCTGACTTTCAATAATGCAGGCCACAGACTTGTTCGCTAAACTCTGGGACCTACACTAATTGTTTTACCCATTAAGCACTGCCCCTTCCAATATATTCCTGGCTAAATTAACTTAAGCAGCTTAAGCTCTCCATCATACATTGTTCTTAATTCTTTGGTTTTACACTGGATAGATCTTTTATTTTTCAATCCTACATTAATTCCCAAAGCTGAAGGAGTCCACTTCCAACTCAAACATCAGAGAGGAATAGAGCTGCACAGTGGTACAATCTCTAGGTCTGTCAAGAATGGACTATAGCAACGTTTTACTCATAAATGTTCCCAAGAACCCCACTACTAATGTCGCTGTATATGCCACTACAAAACTGGTTTAGGAACTAGCCGGTTCAAAAACATCACGTCAGTAGTGATCATACTGAAAAAGCTTCCCCAGTAAGCCAAAATTATATTCAGACGTCTGTCCATACAACTCTTGATTCTGGAAGACCACACTAGCTAACTCAGAAATTGGCCAATTCAGGGATCCCTGCTTCCGTAGGAGTACCAATTACAATTTCACAGAAGCTTAATTTTTCGAAAAGAAAATAATACTAAAATAATTATTTTCTTACAGTGCACCCAAAGAATGGAACGGTAGTCCACTGGCTATCAGCACTATTACCTTTTTCAAAAGGTTCATAAGACAATTGAGTAGCTCCTGCTCCAATGTCACTTCCATTTTTGGCCCAAATCTAGATTCGAACCCCATTGTGTCAAAAGGTTAACTTAAGCAGATCCACTGCAAAAAACAACTGTGTGGTTGCATCTTTTTCTTGTATATATGTGTTTGCCTCCCTCAAGCTTAATGTCACATCAGACACTTTAGGAATGTTAATGAAATGTAATTGTTCACATTCAACTACTGATTTCTGTAATTAGCCAGGTGACAGTGTTGCCCAGATAACATAATTAGCCCCATCAGATGGACTAGGGGAAGAACATTTGCTGCAGTACGAAACAACAACAGCAGTACCTAAATGTAATTCCAATAGGCTGGCTAGACTGATTCCTTCTTTGTTATGAAGTTCTATTTCAGCATTAACACATAATGATGTTCACAGCACTTATACTGTTCTCAAAGATTCAGTTATTCTATAGGGCACTCGGATTTTGGAAGGCATCATTGTCATATAATTTGCCTTTCTTTGTCACACAATTTAATCAGACTTGATGCATAATATGGTGCTTCAGAGACCAAAGTACTTTATTTATACAGGCATTTTATATTACAACAGCTATTTAATAAAACTGAACGAGGCCAAGGTCCAATATGACCACAAACACTTGGAGCTTCCATAAATTCTCCACTTCTCGCCCAATTGAGCAGATCTGGGGAGTAGGAAGGCCCAGACCACAAGGGATCATGTACTGAATGAAAATAGAGAGCCTTCCTGGGATTGCATTAGGTCTCCTTTTGTCCCTATGGTGTGTGTCTGCTGTCAGTGCTGGGGAAGAGAGTTTGCCTCTGGAAACAGTGGCGAGCTGAGCCAGGCTCTTCCATCTGCTCTGAATGAGTGGGTCAGGACTCTTTAAAGGAGATCTTCATGTGGGTGTTTCCTGGAGACATTTACATGTTGTGACGTCTGATGACTGCAGCTAAACTGAAGCTGAGTGCAGTACTTTTGGGTGGTAAGGAAAAGGCAGCATACTGAAGGTGCAGCACATTCCAAGTGGTGCTCCTACTACTGACATCAAGAACTCACAGCTGCCTTGAACATGTCTGGACCTGTTATCCTCCTTGTATAGTGCAGAACCTCAAGATGCCCCCTCCTACCCCATACATCCCCCCCACTCCCATGCACACAGACTTTGCAAAATCTTTAACTTTTCTATACAGCCAACATCTATCTTGTGGTCCCCTGCAACTTTACAATGTCACGGTGAGCAAGAGGAAAGAGAGGGGCAACTATGGTGTGGATTAATTTGTCCAATGGTGCAAGGAACAGAAGAGGGTAGCTAAACCCCACCAAATATATGTGGGCTTTATTAAAGGAGAGAAAGGCCTTCTACAATCCAGTAACTCTTCCCATTTGGACCTCAAAAGGAAAACAGAATTAAAGCAGCAGACTTGTCAACAGAGGATAAAATGGAAGTGAAACTGATTGTGTTCAAGAAACACCACCTACTACTCTTTTTAGACACCTTGACAAGAAAGAAAGAAGTGCCAGTTGCCAGACAGGGATACAGGTCTTTCTTCCAGGGTCCCGATAGGAAGGAGAGATGATATTTTTGTGTGAGAAGAGGCTCTGCTGTAAAATCTTCAAGGTGGGGTAAGGTGGTGATTCAATGTTGGCAGACCATCTATTTAGAAACCATTCTCTTGAGTATTTCCACTTTTTATTTATTACTTTTTGTTCAACATAATCACGTCCCCAATTTCTTTTAAAAATGTAATCCTCACTAAATGTTCACTTTCTACATAGTTCTTTAATGCTCAATACATTTTTCCCTTTTGGAGCGCTAAAGGCAAGCCCATGTGCACCCATCAGTGTCTGGCACGTTGGTCATTTATTGCCTCACATTACCTTCTCTCTGTAAGAAGTTCAGTTCATTCAGCATGGTAAGGCTTACAGTAACTATGACATTCCTACGGTCCATAAGGAAATTAGCTAGCAGCCACCTCATATAGAAGCCTCGACCAACCTATTAAAGGGTTGTCTTCCTCCTTTAGCTCCTTTAAAATGCATGGTTTTGATGTTCTTTGACTCGACATGCTTATGAAACTGCTTTATTATTGAAGGTGGAGGAGTTTGATATTTTATCTTTAACTAAAATCTGGTTAAGGGACTCCTTCCATCATGATATTAAGATACCATTGGCTTTAGGACTGTTGGCACCCTGTGCAACAGTTTATTGTGGCGCCCCCCACCCCATGACCTCCTCCTCGGTTTCACTCACTACCACCTGGCATTTGTGCCCGTCACCTCTCACTCGCTCCCCTTTCACATACATTCATGTGTTTTAAAGCATTTGTAAAGGCTGGCTTTACTATTCCACTCAGCTAGCCACATAAAATATAGGGGCATATTTAAGAGCCCTAGCGCCATTCTAACGCCACATTAGCATAATTTTGTTTATGCTAATGTGGCGTTATAATGCCAAAAGCGCTGTGCCATATTTACAAAGTGCTGCAATGCATGCATTGCGCCACTTCGTATCCCTTTGCACTACATTTTACCTGTGCCAGGCTTAATGTATGCAAAGGTGGCATTCCCACGTGGGGGGGAGGGGGGGGGGCACAAAAATGGCACAAAGAAATCTAACAGATTTCTTTGCGTAATTTTTTTTCTGCCACTTTTAATGCCTGCTCCGAGCAGGCATTAAAAGGAGGCGTCTGTTGGTCAGAATAGGCCTCTGGGTGCTTTGCAGGATCAGCATCAACATTTTTTACGCTAATCCTGCAAAAGCGCCGGACTAGTGTAAAATATTCTGGCACTAGTCCCCTAACTACCGCCATGTTACACCGTATTTTAAATACAGTACACACATGGTGGCGTTAGGGGAGCACTAATGGGCACAAGAAAAGTGGTGCAGCACTGTGCAGCGCCACTTTTTTCAAATATGCCTCATAGGGGCATATTTAAGAGCTGCTAGTGCCATTCTAACGCCACATTAGTGTAATTTATTTTAAGCTAATGTGGCGTTAGAAGGCCAAAAACACGGCGCTACTTTGTAACCCTTTGCGCTACATTATGTCTGCGCCAGCCACAATGTATGCATATGGGGCATCCCCCCCGTTAGTGGGACCAATAAAATGGCGCAAAGAAAACTGACAGATTTCTTTGCGTCTTTTTTTCCGGCACTTTTAACGCCTTCTCAGAGCAGGCATTAAAAGGAGGCTTCCATTGGTTACAATGGGCCTCTGGGTGCTTTGCAAGATTAGTGTCAAAATTGTTGACGCTGATCCTGCAAAGCGCCAAACTAGCGTAAACAATTCTGACGCTAGTTCCCTAACTACCGCCATGGTGCGCCGTATTTTAAATAGGACGCTCACATGGTGGCGTTAGGGGGCGCTAAGGGGTGCAAGAAAAGTGGGTCTGCACTGTATGCAGCGCCACTTTTCTTAAATATGTTTTTTGCAGCAGGCTATTAACCCTCTATGCTACTTTATGTTGAGTCAAAGCTGCCATTAGGCAAAACTCCTATCTCTCTCTCTCTAGCAGGAACATTAATTACAAGAGGTATCTTGACATTTTAATTGTTTTGTGAAGGCTAAACGCACATGGAACTTTTCAGCAGGTGCTTTTAAATCGCAAGTTTCTTAAGTAATTGCTAAACACAGCACTCCCTGAGGTCAGCGCCCAGTGCGGTCGCACAGCTTGCACCGCCCAAAAGCCGGCCCTGATCCGGAGAGACAGATTTTGTCATTTAGGGAGTGGGATTGAAATGACTATGCTTTCTCACATTCAGAGCAACATGCTACAATGTTCTTCATTTGATTTTGCCAAAACCATTTTTTTTTTTAATCAAGTAGTCACTCTTAAAACCACGGTCACCACCTGGCAGGAGCTGAGAGTTTGGGTCCAAACTTGGTGACTTCGTTTCCTCTTTTTGTTTTGGTAAAAACAGCTAATTTCATATTGCAGGGTGATTTTAAAATCTAGTGTAATGAGATTATTAACAGTAACATCAGGATGTGATTAATTCTTGGGCAACCTTCAATTTAAGACAATTTCCTTTCAGAAAGATTACTGCTGCAAAAATCCCTATAAGTACGTTTTCAAAATTGTAAATGATTTCTTCCCTATTCCAGTAAAATCCCTGTGCCTTACTCAAAGGAACTTTATGCCTACCTCTATGCACTTTGAGGAGAACATAACCAATATTCTGTAACCATATAATTTGATAGATGGTGAGGAAGCAGCAGATGTGGACTATCCTTTGCCTTTTACAATCAGCCTATGCCCCTGGTCGGTCTTTGAACATCTGAAAGCAGACTGTATACAAGCATATTCTCTCCACTAAGTCAGGTTCCCTTTCAGGAGCTGTCCTGTTCTATTCTCCATAAAGTCCTGGAGAACATTGCTCCAGATGTCTGCAAATTGTGTAATGCACAGAACTGGCTGTTATTTCTTCTTTTGTGAAAGGAGGCACTAGTTGCCCCGATGTTAAACAAAATCCACATCTGATCCGCAGCAGTTCAGCAACTATTGTCCTATTTCTTTACTTATGTTTCTGGCCAAAGTCCTGGAAATGAACGTTAATATTCAGCTCTCTGCTTTTATTTAAGCAAAGTCTCAAGTAGGCGGCAGTCTGATGCACAGCACGGATATTGCCAGACTCATAGTCATTGGTGATAGCCAGATATTGCTTCATAAGGGCCGTAGTTCTGCCTTGATGATACTTGATTTAAGTGCACCTTTGATGCGGTCTCCCATACCTTCCCTCTACTGAGACTGTGGTCAGTGGGTGTTGAGGGACAAGCAATGCACTGACTGACCTCTTTTTTGCCTGACGGCACAAAATGTCAGTCTCCCACCTTTCAGCTCTGAATGAAGGGCTTTTCCCTGGGGGTTCTGCAAGGTTCTACTGTTAGCCCTACTCCAGTGGTTCTTAACCTTTTGACTTCTGTCGAGCCCCACTTAATCATTGTTGGAACCCGGGTACACCCGCTGAATTATTATTGGAATCTGGGGGACCCCCACTGAGTCATTACTAGGAGCTGGGGTCCCCATCCTAAGCATTTGTAATGATGTCAACTGCAATACAATACACAAAAAATACAGACGCAAGCATTCATCAAACAAATATAAAAATGAATTCACAAGCAAATATATTTAAAAAATAAATAAAAACTTTCATTTTAATGAGAAGAATGGAGCATTTCTAAATTCAATAATGGCCTCTCATCATCTATACTATATTCCATTTGATGCACTTGCAGTGCTCCCACGAACCACTCTGATGATAATAATTTATCTAATTCCTTCACATTCACAGAACATTAAAAAAAATTCAATTTTACATTTTGCTTCTTCATTTAAATACACTTTATTAATCTGCAAACATTATTTAAATTTTCTAAGCAGTTGCAGAGGCCCTTTGAGTAAGCTTTGCAACTCCCAGGGACACCGGACCACAACTTAAGAACTACTGTGCTTCTCTATTTAATTGTACATCTCTCCCCACTGGTTAAACTGAGTCGTAGTTTTGGTTTTTCTATACTGTTGTATGTGTACTACGCTCAAACTTGTTTTTTCTTTTCTTTTTTTTTTTTTGCCACTTTCATATTGCTATGAGTGGGAGTGGGTATTGGAGCATGTGGCTACTGACGCCAATTGTATTTCCTAATTGGATGTTCGACCTGTCCTTAAAATATGGAAAATATGCGACTATAAAACAATAATTGAGTTGGAAGTTAGGTGGAGCTTTGAATGTGTCCTGAAGAAGTCCTGCTTTTAGGGATGAAACGCGTTGTCTGTGTCCAGTGTTACAGGGATGCTTTTGAGAGGAATTAATAAAAGAAGATTTTAACTGCTTACACATGGAGTTTGAGTTGTTCGAATAATTATTTCATATGTGGTGCACTTCTATGCTTTTGGACTCTTGTTTTTGCCCTTACTGTTAGGGTAGCACCGTGGCAGCCGGTGCTTATAGTGTGTGCACCCAATTTTTTTTGTGTGGAGTTAATAAGGGTGAGTAAGGTGCAGTTAAATTGAGGCCTGCTGTCTGTCCGATTGAATTTACACTCAAAATGCGGTGGAGTCTGCTACGGCTGCTAATTTGTCTGACTGTCTATCCGTGATAGCTCCACAGATGCTCCAGAAACAGTGCTTCATTTGAGCAGGCTGTTGCAGAAGAAGCCAACCGCTATTCATTTTTGGAGACCAGCACTTTTCTTTATCAGACTCTAACCCAGAATACGCAAGAAGAAACACAAATGGAGGAACGTAGGAGACAGAGAAAGACAGAAAAACAGTGACAAACGAGGACAGCAAGTATGAAAGGAACCTGCAGGGGTGAGTTAGAAGGACAGGGAAAGTATGGTAATGCATTAAAGAGGTGGAATCCAGATTAAGCCGCCTTGATATTTGGAAATCTGGACATTCATCAGCGCCAGCTGTGGGCTTCTAAGAAAACATTTAGGCACCATCAGTTATTCGTTCACAGATTAAGCATTGGCCAGAATTCATTAAAACGCAATGGGGACAAAACTGAATTCATTATTTTTAGTCCAATTTGGCCTGTTTTGCGGGCTTGCCATTGGTGGCCCCAGAAGCTAGATTTTCACCCGACTCCCCTTATCTCTGTGAAAAAAGTGGGTATCTATCTAGACAACGAACTCACCTTTTCAGAGACAATTAATGCTGTACCATAATCATGTGGCATGTCTTTAGTGCCACCTAAGATGGCCATCTAACAAATGAGCTCCGTACCTCAACGGAAGGTCGCTCTACGAAGTGCGGTTTTGCCACTGCTTCAACCAGTGAGAAAATGTTCCTGCCCTCATGAAAAACACCAGGACTGCAGCGACCCCTGGGCAAGTAGCTTTACAGCACCATTTGTGCTTTCATCCCATCGGAATGCCACGCTCTGCATTGCATCTGCCATCTGAGATTTGCCTTTTCTTCATTTGCTGAGGTAAACGTGAGTACCTTTACCCACCCTTCATGGATACATTTTGTTTCATTGTGTGTTCTCTGAGTGAACTAAAATGAGATTATTATTCAACACCTCTTGTTTATTTTTGTTATATACCTTGCTGTTCAACTTCTAATTGCATCTCTTCATAGTTGGTCTATGAAAAAGCTTAATTTTTCCACCAAAGGTCAGTCACATCAGCTTTCCGACTCAGGCTTGACTCTTAGCGACCAGTGCATGGAAAATACACCTCCAACTCACGATATGGTGCTAATTACTATTCCTTACTCCTTATCTACGCCCACCATCTCAGTAAAACACTCAACAGCAGTAAATAAAAAGAGGCTTAAACAAGATCTTACATCACCTGAAAATTCACCATTGCAAACCTGGTTGGGACAAACCTGTGTTTATTGACAGTAAAGAGGTAAAGTCACTCATGAGTATTTCCAGTGTCAAAGAGGATAGGGAGAAGACACTTAAGAAAGTATTTCAAGACCGTTTAAGAAAAATCACAGGCTTTACCCACACCATTAGAGTAAAGCAAAATGCAGTATCCATTAAGTGCTAGGAATGCTTTATCAAAAGTGTTGAACGATTTATGTGAACAAGGCATCATTGAAAAGATGGGAGCAGACCTATTTCAGAGATAGATTAACTTCAGAAATGTTCCAGCATAATCCTCGTGTAGTTGTTTTTCAGAACAACATCGTAATTTGTTCCAAAAGTGAGGTAGAACATGATGCTGTTCTGGATGAGATTGTGAGAAAAGAGGGGTATAACATTAAGAAAGGACAAATGTATTTTCAAGAGTCGAGAAATAGAATATTTAGGACACACTGTATCAGAGCACGGTGTTAAACCCATGTTAAACCCAAACTTGGCCTCTTTAGAAGGATTGTAGAAGCTCCAGCTCCAAAGAATAAAAAACAATGTCTGTCCTTGTTAGGCATGTGCAAATTCTATGCCACATTTCATTTTTTAAAGACTTTTGTGACACTGAAGATATTCACCATCACAATGACGATAGCAGCCACATGTGGAAGTTTGTTCAAGTTTATTGTAAAGTTAGATTTTCAAAGACTATCCCAGCCGCCACCTTCAAGCTGCTCTCACTGTTTACTTTTAAAACATCACATTATGTCCTAGAACAACTTGAAGGCTCACAACATAATACCATCCCATATGACATAAGAATTTTCTATTACTTTTAAGAAGATACCACACACCTCTTCTCATAGGAACAAAAACATAAAACAACAAAACAACAAAATTGCAGATACCAAACTAACACTGTAAGGCTGCAAACAAATTAACTATACACATAAACATAACATCACTGCAAAGAGTTGTACTCTCAAAACTAGTTTTTGCTATAATCTTCTAAGTATCTGAAAGTCTTTACCGCTCTCTCACTCCTTCTTCTTGGTTCACTCTTTCCACTTCCACCATACTCTTTACTGGTTGCCTCTTCTTCTTTCACCGCTCATACAACTACCACTCTATTCAAATTCCATATTCTCGAGTCAACATTTTTGACCGCAGTCTTAAACAAGTTCACAACTTTCAAACGATTGAACAAATGTGCTTTTTGACTACTTCCTGGTTTTCTGACACTCACTCAATCACTAACTTGTACTTTGATGACTCACTCTTCTTCTGTCGTCACACTACAAATTCCTTTCTATTTTTTTTAGCGTTTCCAAATCTCTTCCTCTCCAATTCTCCTCACCCTTCTTACTCCAAGACAGCTTGAATTCAACCGAGCTGGAACCATCACACTATTTGATTTTCTCCCCCTAAACAATTCAAAGGAAGTTTTCCCTGTAACTGAGTGGGGTGTCAAACGATACACCTCAACTTTCCTACTTATTTCTTCCTTCCATTCCAATCCATAACTGTTAGCAAGTTGAATGGATTCCTTAAGAATTCTAAAAAATAATTAAAAAAATATCGCTGAACCATTCCCTTGGCCTCTGCGTGTTACAGTGTGCTTTTCTTGTGTTCCACCCCTGTTTGTATAAAGCACGTTGGTAAGTGTGCCAATCACCAAAAGCTTTGATAATTGGCAAAGTAAAGAATTATCTATCCTACAATTAAGAACATTTGGTTCCCTGCCACCGCACTACCCACAATGTACCTGTTAACAATTAGGCACATCTGGTGTGCTTATCACTGAAGTTTTTGAGATGCTCCAAATCACACACAGCCACACAAGATGTGCCTGTTTGTAATGAAGTTGAAAGAAGCTCTTCAGGCCTGTACAAGTCTTCCAGCATTTATTTAGTACATAATAACACGGTAAGTAGAAACACGAATCCCCCGCCGACCTCCGACACTTCCCTTCCATCCAACTCCAGCCCAACCATCTCTCCCGAATGTAGAATTATCGACATGCGTCGAATGCCGAGAATTCCATTACACAATACATCCCCCTCCTTTATAAAAAAAAAAAAAAAACTGAAAAAGAAATGAATAATGCAAACAAGAAATAACCAAAATGAAAATTCGGCAAAAGCACACTTATACAAAAAACTTTGTATGGAACCAAAACAAAACAAAGTTCACAAATTGCAACTATATGGAAAATGTCACTTACCCAGTGTACATCTGTTCGTGGCATTAGTCGCTGCAGATTCACATGCTGTGCACATCCCGCCATCTGGTGTTGGGCTCGGAGTGTTACAAGTTGTTTTTCTTCGAAGTCTTTTTTCGAGTCACGAGACCGAGGGACTCCTCCCATTTCGACTCCATTGCGCATGGGCGTCGACTCCATCTTAGATTGTTTTCCCCGCAGAGGGTGAGGTAGGAGTTGTGTATGCTAGTAATAGTGCCCATGCAATGGAGTGAATACGTATGTACATAATGAAGTTTAAAGTAATATATTTACAAATTTACAAATGTTCAAGATCAACTTCTAAACGGCTACAGGCTCCCAGGGAGGCGGGTGGGCGCATGTGAATCTGCAGCGACTAATGCCACGAACAGATGTACACTGGGTAAGTGACATTTTCCGTTCAATGGCATGTGTAGCTGCAGATACACATGCTGTGCATAGACTAGTAAGCAGTTATCTCCCCAAAAGCGGTGGTTCAGCCTGTAGGAGTTGAAGTTGTTTGAAATAATGTTCGTAGTACAGCTTGACCTACTGTGGCTTGTTGTGCCGTTAACACATCTACACAGTAGTGTTTGGTAAATGTATGAGGCGTAGACCATGTTGCTGCCTTACATATTTCGTTCACTGGAATATTTCCTAGAAAGGCCATGGTAGCACCTTTTTTTCTGGTTGAGTGTGCCTTTGGTGTAATAGGGAGCTCTCTCTTTGCTTTAAGATAGCAGGTTTGAATACACTTAACTATCCATCTAGCAATGCCTTGTTTAGAAATTGGATTGCCTGTATGAGGTTGTTGGAAAGCAATAAATAGTTGTTTTGTTTTTCGAATTAGTTTTGTTCTGTCAATGTAGTACATTAGTGCTCTTTTGATGTCTAATGTATGCAGTGCTCTTTCAGCTACAGAATCTGGCTGTGGGAAGAACACTGGTAATTCTACCGTTTGATTCAAGTGGAACGGTGAGATCACTTTTGGTAAAAATTTTGGATTTGTCGGTAGAACTACTTTATGCTTGTGTATTTGAAAAAATGGTTCTTGTATGGTAAATGCTTGAATTTCACTCACTCTTCTTAGAGATGTGATGGCAATCAAAAATGCAACTTTCCATGTTAAATATTGCATTTCACAAGAGTGCATGGGCTCAAAAGGTGGACCCATGAGTCGTGTTAAGACAATGTTGAGGTTCCATGAAGGAACTGGTGGTGTTCGTGGTGGTATAATTCTCTTTAGGCCTTCCATAAATGCTTTTATGACTGGTATCCTAAATAATCAAGTTGAGTGCGTAATTTGCAGGTAGGCTGAAATTGCGGTCAGATGTATCTTTATTGAAGAGAAAGCTAGCTTTGACTTTTGCAATTGTAGTAAGTATCCTACTATATCTTTGGCAGATGCGTGTAAGGGTTGAATTTGATTATTATGGCAGTAATAAACAAATCTTTTCCACTTATTTGCATAGCAGTGTCTAGTGGTAGGTTTCCTAGCTTGTCTTATGACCTCCATACATTCTTGTGTGTGGTCTAAGTGTACGAATTCTAGTATTTCAGGAGCCAAATTGCTAGATTCAGCGATGCTGGATTTGGATGTCTGATCTGTTGTTTGTGTTGTGTTAACAGATCTGGTCTGTTTGGTAGTTTGACATGAGGTACTACTGAGAGGTCTGGTAGTGTTGTGTACCAAGGTTGTCTTGCCCATGTCAGTGCTATTAGTACGAGTTTGAGTTTGTTTTGACTCAATTTGTTTACTAGATATGGAAGGAGTGGGAGAGGGGGAAAAGCGTAAGCAAATATCCCTGACCAGCTCATCCATAACGCATTGCCCTGAGACTGATCTTGTGGGTACCTGGATGCGAAGTTTTGGCATTTTGAGTTTTCCTTTGTTGCAAATAGATCTATTTGTGGTGTTCCCCACATCTGGAAGTAAGTGTTCAGTATTTGGGGGTGAATCTCCCATTCGTGGATCTGTTGGTGATCTCGAGAGAGATTGTCTGCTAACTGGTTCTGAATTCCTGGAATAAATTGTGCTATTAGGCGAATGTGGTTGTGAATCGCCCAATGCCATATTTTCTGTGTTAGGAGACACCACTGTGTCGAGTGTGTGCCTCCCTGTTTGTTTAGGTAATACATTGTTGTCATGTTGTCTGTTTTGACAAGAATGTGTTTGTGGCTTATTATGGGTTGAAATGCTTTGAGCGCTAGAAATACCGCTAACAGTTCTAAGTGATTTATGTGAAACTGTTTTTGCTGTATGTCCCATTGTCCTTGGATGCTGTGTTGATTGAGGTGTGCTCCCCACCCTATCATGGAAGCATCTGTTGTTATTACGTATTGTGGCACTGGGTCTTGGAAAGGCCGCCCTTGGTTTAAATTTATACTGTTCCACCATTGAAGCGAGATGTATGTTTGGCGGTCTATCAACACCAGATCTAGAAGCTGACCCTGTGCTTGTGACCATTGTGAGGCTAGGCACTGTTGTAAGGGCCGCATGTGCAACCTTGCGTTTGGGACAATGGCTATGCATGAAGACATCATGCCTAGTAGTTTCATCACCAGTTTGACTTGTATCTTTTGATTTGGATACATGGTCTGTATCACATTGTGAAATGTGTGAACTCTTTGTGGACTTGGAGTGGCAATCCCTTTTGCTGTGTTGATTGTTGCTCCTAAGTATTGCTGTGTTTGACACAGCAGAAGGTGTGACTTTGTGTAGTTGATTGAGAAACCTAGTTTGTGGAGGATTTCTATGACATATTTTGTGTGTTGTGAACACCGTCTTAGCGTGTTGGTTTTGATTAACCAATCGTCTAGGTACGGGAACACATGTATTTGCTGCCTTCTGATATGTGCAGCTACTACTGCTAGGCATTTTGTAAAAACTCTTGGTGCAGTTGTTATTCCGAATGGCAACACTTTGAATTGGTAATGTATCCCTTGGAATACAAACCTTAGGTACTTTCTGTGTGAAGGATGTATTGGTATATGGAAATATGCATCCTTTAGGTCTAGTGTTGTCATGTAGTCTTGTTGTTTGAGCAGTGGGATTACGTCTTGTAATGTAACCATGTGAAAGTGATCTGATTTGATGTAGGTATTTAATGTTCTGAGATCTAGTATAGGTCTCAGACTCTTGTCTTTTTTGGGTATCAGAAAGTACAGGGAGTAAACTCCTGTGTTTATTTGTTGTTTTGGTACTAACTCTATTGCTTCTTTTTGTAGCAATGCCTGAACTTCTAGTCCTAGAAGATCTATATGTTGTTTTGACATATTGTGTGTTTTCGGTGGGATGTTTGGAGGGAATTTGAGAAATTCTATGCAATAACCATGCTGGATAATTGGTAAGACCCAAGTGTCTGTTGTTATTTCCTCCCAATGTTCGTAAAACTTGGTTAGTCTCCCCCCCACAGGTGTTATGTGTTGGGGATTTGTGACCTTGAAGTCACTGCTTGTTTGGAGGAGTTTTGGGACTTTGGAACTTTCCTCTATTCCTTTGAAATTGTCCCCCTCTATATTGTCCCCGAAAACCTCCCCGCTGATACTGGCTCTGGTAAGTGGGCTTTGTTTGTGAGGTTGTGGCTTCTGTGGTTTGCCCTCGAAACCCCCCTCGAAATTGTGTCTTTCGAAATGTGCCTCTGCTCTGTGGGGAGTAGAGTGCGCCCATGGCTTTGGCCGTGTCAGTGTCTTTCTTAAGTTTTTCGATCGCAGTGTCCACCTCCGGCCCAAACAACTGCTGTCCGTTGAATGGCATATTTAGCACAGCTTGCTGTATCTCTGGTTTAAATCCTGATGTACGCAGCCATGCATGTCTCCTTATTGTTACTGCTGTGTTGACAGTTCTAGCAGCTGTGTCTGCAGCATCCATTGCTGACCGTATCTGATTATTGGAGATACCCTGTCCTTCTTCTACTACTTGCTGCGCTCTTTTTTGGAACTCCTTGGGTAAATGTTCAATAAGGTGTTGCATCTCATCCCAATGGGCCCTATAATATCTGGCTGGCAAAGCTTGCGAATTTGCAATACGCCACTGGTTTGCTGCCTGTGCCGCCACCCTTTTGCCTGCAGCATCGAATTTTCGACTTTCTTTATCTGGAGGAGGTGCATCTCCTGAAGTATGAGAGTTGGCTCTTTTGCGCGCTGCTCCCTGGTGTTAGCTGTTGTGTAATGTACACTGGGTCTGTTGGTGGCGGTTTATATTTTTTATCTACTCTTGGAGTAATGGCTCTCACTTTAACAGGCTCCTCAAACACTTGTTTGGAGTGTTTTAGCATTCCGGGTAGCATAGGAAGACTGATATTGGCTGTGTGTGGACGACAGTGTATTAAAAAGAAAGTCGTCTTCAATGGGCTCTGAATGAAGGCTGACATTATGAAATGCCGCTGCTCTTGACACCACCTGTGCGTAACCTGTACTATCCTCTGGTGGCGATGGTTTAGCTGGATAGCATTCTGGACTATTATCTGACACTGGTGCGTCATAAAGGTCCCATGCGTCAGGGTCATCTTGACTCATTCCTGTATGAGTTGGGGATTGCATCATTGGTGGAGTGGCTACCGGTGATGGTTGCGGAGAGTGATGTGGGGATGGTGGCGGTGTTACTTGTTTAGCCACCTTTGCGTGTGGCTGTTTGTCCTTGTCTTGGAAGGCAAGCTTGCGTTTCATTTTGACTGGAGGAAGAGTGCTGATCTTCCCTGTATCTTTTTGAATAAAGAGCCGTCTTTGTGTGTGATCTGGCTCTATTGCTTGTAATTCCTGTCCAAATCTATGTGTCTTCATTTGTGTGGACAGTCCATGTTCCTCAGTGTAGGAACTTGTTTTCGGTTCCGAGGCCAGATATTTCGGTACCGAAACCTTTTCGGCTGCTTTTTTCGGCTCCGACGAAACCTTTTTTACTTTCGGCGTCGTGCTCTCTCGGTGCCGACCCGTTTCGGTGCCGCTGTCTTGGTGCCGAATCTTCTCTGAGCCACTATCTCGGGCCCGAGATTGCTGTGTGCCGGTATCTCGACCGGAATCGGATGACTTCGATACCAGCTCGCCCTTTTTCGGTGCCGATGAACGGTCACCTACTTTTCGGGTTAAGCCATGGCCTGTTGGCGGTGGCGTCCCCTAGGCTTTAGCGCTTTTCTCGTGAGTTCTTGGTTTCGACGTCTTACTCACGGTTTTAGGCGTTTCCTCGGGATCGATCTCCTCAGAGTCCGACTCCTGGGTGGAGAATGTTTCTTCCTCCTCCTCGAAACGCTCTTGTCCTGTCGGCGCCGACGCCATTTGCAGTTTTCTTGCTCTTCGGTCCCTGAGTGTCTTCCTGGACCGAAACGCTCGACAGGCCTCACAAGTATCCTCCTTGTGTTCTGGTGACAAACACAAGTTACAGACCAGATGTTGATCTGTATTTGGATACTTGTTATGGCATTTTGGACAGAAGCGGAATGGGGTCCGTTCCATCAGCCTTGAAGAGACACGTGGCCGGGCCGACCAGGCCCCGACGGGGATGGAAAAAAACCCCGAAGGGCCACCGGAGCTCTTCTTAATTCGGTATCGATCTGTTGTAACTAACCTGATCCCGAACGCAAACAATACCGACGATTTTTCCGAGATTCTAACTAACTTTCCGACCCGAAACACGGAGCGAAAAGGAACACGTCCGAACCCGATGGTGGAAAAAAACAATCTAAGATGGAGTCGACGCCCATGCGCAATGGAGTCGAAATGGGAGGAGTCCCTCGGTCTCGTGACTCGAAAAAATACTTCTTCGAAGAAAAACAACTTGTAACACTCCGAGCCCAACACCAGATGGCGGGATGTGCACAGCATGTGTATCTGCAGCTACACATGCCATCGAACATATATATATATATATATATACACACACACACACTGGGTTACAATTTTTTTTGTTGTTGATAGAATACTATAGATAAACCATAAAACACTACATAACATAATCCCGTAAATACCCTGGGGGTTTACGGGCCCTCAAACCTGTTCTCTTAGCATGAACACTCCTTGCATTCACTCCCATACTCAGATCCGCTTCTGTCTCTTGTCCATGTTCAGATTGCAACTGAACACTCTGTTGTACACCATTCCTTCTATTACCTAACAGATCCTCATCACTCATGAGTAAAAACCCACTTTCACCACCTGGGGGGGTCGACCCTTCTTTCACCCTTTCCATCACCTCTGCGATACAAAGCCACTCTCCTCAAGCCATCGTTCCCCATTACTCAACACGATATTAAATTCACGTACGTCTGCAACTACAAACGGTCCATGGAATTTCATACCACCACTTCCTACACATCCTGTTTTTATTTTCACCAGATCTCCCTTCATAACATCCTTTCCCCACAATGGCTGCGAGGTTCCAACACACTTATTGACTAACCCTCCTTCCTCTAACATTGATGACATCCATGGTGGCTTAACCTTTGTGCGTGCTCTCCTACCTCTCATTTCCTCAAACGGTATCTTCCCCGTTACACTATGTGCAGTAGTACGATAAGCCCACACTAGATCATTCACCATGGTACGGACATTTTTGCCACCTCTTATTGGCGTATGAATGACCCCCTTTACCATCCAATTACACCTTTCCAGCATGCCATTGGCCTGTGGATTGTACAATGCAGAACTGGAATGGTGAGTCCCTGACTGTTTAAGAAATTCCTCCATTTCATGGGACACTAATTGTGTTCCATTGTCCTTGATTAATTTTACTGGAGATCCTTCCTCATGAAATATTTCCTGCATAATCTTAATAGTAGCCTTAGTGGTGATTTCTTTCCTAAATTTCACCGTCAACCACTTGGAATGAACATCGATCATTACCAAAGCGTATCTCAAATCCCACGGAACACCATTTAAAGGTCCGATGAAATCCATGCATAAGGTATGCCACACTATACCAGGATCAGGTATAGAACCCATTACACTCTGTTTGCCCACTCTCAATCTCTTTTCACTCTCCACACAATCAACACATTTCTCAACCCAAGCATTAATATCATTGTCAACCCCAGGCCACTAAAATTTTCCTTTAATCTTTTTTTTGTTAAGGTTTGCCCTAAATGACCCTCATGAGCCAATTTAAACAACTTGTATTTCACACCCTACGGAGGGACAAATCTATCACCCCTCACCACAATGTCCTTCGTTACAAGAGACAACTCCTCCAGAACCTTCACATATGGTCGAACCTGAACATTCAATGCACTCTCTCTTCTCTCACCCAAAATCAATTTGATGACGTCCTACATCACTTCATCTTTCGCCATTCCTTCGGACCACTCCTCGCGGGACGCCACACCTTGAGTACACTCAAGAACATCCTCAACACTTGCTACCGCCCCCTCATCCTCATGTTGTTTATCTACATCCTGCCAATTCAAAGGTAAACGGGACAAGTAATCTGCCTGAACATTACGCCATCCAGGAATATACTCAATGGTAAAAGGATGTTCTTGTAACCTTGCAGCCAGTCTTGCCAGGCGGGGCGACACCTTGTTAGCACCACCTGGTGAGGGTACCCTCAACAATGGTTTATGATCGGTACGGAGTGTTATCTCACGCCCCCAAATTTAAGTCCTGAAATATTCAATACCCCACGCGGCAGCCAATGTCTCTTTTTCGATGACAGAGTAATTCCGCTCTGATTTAGTCAAAGAACGTGAGGCAAACGCTACAGTCACTTCTCCCGTATTAGAATTTTGTGAAAGTACAGCTGCTAACCCAATTGCATTTGCATCCACCGTTACAATGGTTTTCGCTTCAACATTGAATGGTACTAACACTTTGGCTTCACACATTTCTTTTTTTATATTCTGAAATGTAAACTCTTGTTCATCTTCCCATTGACATTTTTGTCCTTTGCGTAGCAGTTTCCTTATACTTTCAGTCTTATCAGCAAAATTCTTTATGAACTTGGAGTAGTACTCGATGAGTCCTAAAAATGACCTCAATTGCTCTTTGTCCTGGGGAGATGGGACCTTCTCAATGACCTCTAACAGGTTCTTCTTAGGCTTGATGCCATGCTCTGAAAGGGTATACCCCAAGTACTCAATTTTGTTAACTAAAAATGTACACTTATCCTTCTTCAATGTGAGACTAACTCTTTCCAATGCACACTTCAGGACTTGGCTGTGCCTTTCCAAAGTGTCCCCGAAAAGCAAGATGTCATCCTGGAAATAAATCACATTATCAAACCCATCACTCATCATTCTCTGAAACTCACCCGCAGCAGTGGCCAACCCAAACAGCATCCTAGTGAATTGGAACACACCATCCATTGTGATAAAAGCCGTCAACTCTTCAGATTCCTCATGCAACTTAATCCGGTGGTATGCACTTCTCAAATCTAATTTAGAAAAATACTTTCCACCCCTCAAAAGTAGAATTAACTCATTAATGTTTGGCAAAGGGTAATTGTCCACCACTATATTTTGATTGAGGGATCTGAGGTCCACACAACACCTTAAAGAACCATCAGATTTGCTTGTGATAACCATCGGAGAAATCCAGCTCGAGGTCTTAATACGTTCTATGATACCCGCTTGTACCATATCAGAAATTATTTTCTTAACTTCTTTCCTTGCCTTAATAGGAACTTTCCTTAACTTATGTTGCACTGACTTTGCATTCTTTTTAACCACAATCTTGTGAGAATACCCTTTAAATTCTCCTAACTTGTCAGCGAAAACATCTTTGTTCTCCTCTAAAATGTCATCTAGGGTGTAGTCTCGCAACATCATAACTCTATTATCCGCCCTGGGATCCAGTCTGATGTGCAGATCATATTGGTGGTGCCAACCCAAAATTGGCAGACCATTAGTGGCCACATAAACCTTTCCTTTAATCTGTCTCTCGTCAAACTTTATTTTAGCCAACATAAAACCAATAATGTCTATTTTTTCACTATGATAACCACCAGGATTAATATCTTTCGGCAAAAGACGTACTTTAGGCCACTCTCTGGCAAACATGCTTTGAGGCACAATTGTGTATAACGAACCAGAGTCAATCATTAGTTGGACACTCCTCCCAGCACCATGAAATTTGCTGTTGGCCTGGGCGGTTTGGTACATTGCTCTTCCCAAACTTATGTTCTCTATAGACATAACTCTATCTACTTCTGCTTCCTCACCCGCCTCAAAATTATCTTCATATATGACACCCACTCTAGATTTTCCGTTGGTCTTGCTCATACGTGCGAAGTGGCCCTTTTTGCCGCATTTCAAACATTCTTTACCCAAAGCAAAACAAGATTTAGAGTCTGTGTTGTGGAATTTGCTCCCTCATCTCGTACATATTTTACTTTGAGTTTTGCTCGCATTGTTATTAACAATCTTATTGCTATTTTTTTGCGCACGCACACCTCTGGTGCCTGCTAACACATTGTTGCTTTCTTTTGTAATCTAACGCCTATTCACATCTGAATTGTCCGTGAACACTCTCTCCTTCTTTTCCATCTCCCGCATACAGTACTCAGATTGTTCCACGATTTTTGCTATTTCAATAGCATCCCTCAAAGATGGGTTCTTAGCTGCCAATAATCTCTCCTGCATTTTCTTGCTGCAACACTGTACTATCAATTGATCATGTATAAACTCCTTTGTCATAACACTAAATTGACACTTAGTGGATAACTCCCTTAACCTCGTCGCAAATTCGTTGATGCTCTCTTCTGATCTTTGTGGCCGAGTATAACATTTATGTCGCGCCATGACAATATTAACTTCTCACGAGAATCTCTTTTCCAGTCTTGTCCTCGCTTCTCTGTACACATCAGCTTCCGGTTGACCATCCTGTCCCTGAATGGGAGGTAAGTACTTAAATATGCGCTGACCCACCTGGCCCAGCTTGCTCAAAAGAGTGGCTTTCTTCCTTGGTGGTCTCAAATCTTGTCCATCTAGGGCCACCAAATAATTTTCAAAAATGTCGATCCATTCATCCCGAAGAATAGGTGGATTCCCTGGATAAGAAAGAAATGGGGGGGGGGGGGGGTGGAACTATACCTTGGACATTGGTTGCCATGGGTAAAATTACTATATTCAAAAACACAAAACAAAAAAAGAAATAATTAAAAAAACAGGCTTCAAAGATGAACTCTGCACCAAATATAATGTGCACAATGAATTGTTGTTTTGTTGAAAATACTTTCTTTAAATTGTTTTGTTTCCTACAACCAAATAGTTTTAAAATATCATTTGATGGTGTTTTCTGTATGTGCAAAGTTCCAACACATCGATATTTCAAGTAGACAACACACAAAGTCTGTATTTACTACACCCAATATGGCCACCACGTTTTTTGACGTATTTTCCATAGACGGTGGGGGTTGTTTCGAATGAATCCACGCGGACCAGTGAACCAAAAAAAAATTACGTTTGTTGTGCGCGCACACGCAATAATTATAGAAAGAAACCAATGCGCCAATATACAGCATGGACGATAGTCGACAGACTTCCCCCCAAAGGACGAAAAACTAATGAAGAACGTAGTTCACCTCAAACACAGGAATCGTGGGTACTAATCTCTGGCGTTCTTGTACTTCCGTGACGTAGAAACGAAGATTGGCGCTCGTCGCCAATGTAATGAAGTTGAAAGAAGTTAACAGGCCGGTACAAGTCTTCCAGCATTTATTTAGTACATAATAACACGGTAATTAGAAACGCGAATCCCCCCGCCGACCTCCGACATTTCCCTTCTGTCCAACTCCAGCCCAACCGTCTCTCCCGAATGTAGAATTCCATTACACAACACTGTTATGGTAGTCTTACCTTAAAGCCACACTAGGTTGGGCGCTTATGGTGTGCTTATCACTGAGAATTCTTCAACAGGCATCAGCCACCAATCTAGTATACCATAAAATGTGCTATTTTCAATATAACATCTGTTCCCAAAATGGCTGGGGTACGTTACCACACAGCATCAGTTTCTTCAAGTAATACAGCTTGAATTACTAATGTCTACACTCCGCACGAGTCTCAACACATCACAAGGCATCCAGGATGTACAGTACCCGCAAGAGGAAGAGAGATGCTCCACCATTCCTCACGCTGCAAAGTAAGCAAGCACGGGGAACATACAGCATGTAAATGTGGCAAAGACGCCGTTACTTTTCTTCCAGTGGAGCGTGTTGTAAAATAACCTTCAAACAGTTGAATTATTGCTGGAACAGTTAACTTTTAGCAATGGGCGAATATTGATACAGCAGTTTTTCCTCCTGCAGCGGGAGGTGGGCACAAGCCACAGTAGCTTTTAAAACATCACATTCTGCCCTAGAACAGCGTGAAGGCTTGTGACATAATACCATTCCATGTGACAGAAGAATATTCCATTACTTTTAATAAGATACCACAACTTTGCCAGAAATATGGAATGTTTTATATCACGTTAAAACAAAAAGCTGTATCTGAATGATCGAATGAATTTTTAGTGGTATTTCAAAACATTAAACAGAAAATCATCAAGGCTCCAGCTTTGCAACCATTTGTAGAATGGAGAAAAACTGTTGTGACGGTAGATGCTTGTAAATGTGGTTTGGGGGCTGTATTATCACAAAGTGATGGTAAACATTACAACACTCTTGGGTTTTCTTCACTGACTTTGTGTCTAGTAGAACGTAAATATTCTGTAATTGAGAATGAACTTCTGGCATGTGCACGGAGTATGGAAAAATGTAAACCATATCTGTGGGGAAGACCATTTAAACAATATCTGTAGGGAAGAACATTAGTGTTGAAAACTGATCACCAACCATTAGTTGACAATTGTATCAGGGAAAAAGATGAAACGTACAACAGCTCAAATAGCGAGGTTGACTGTCAAACTTTAGGAATTCTCAATTGAGTATTTTCCGGGAGGGACGAACTGTAGGTTAAAATGTCTGTCTAGATTACCCACGGATGATGTTGAAGAACAAGCCTGGGAAACCAAGATTGAGGATTTTTTTATGACTTTTATCAATGATATTAACATGTGTATTGAGGAAAAGGAATGGGTAGATGCTGTAAGTAGCAATAACATTTTGAAAGAAGTAAATAATTTGATTAGGAATGGATGACCCAAAGAAAAAAAATATCAAAGGATCTGCAGATGTTCTGGAAAGTGTCAGAAGAGTTATCTATTGCAGGTGGAAAGGTAGTGTGAGGGAACAAATTAGTACCACCTGAATGTTTCTACAGCCCGTATGGGTCATTTAGGTTCAACGATTACCAAGAGGAAGATAAGAAATAATTTCTGGTGGCTAAGAATAAATGGGAACTTTGATGAATATGTGAGAAGGTGTGTTAAAACGCAATACTAGCAATAAAGTACTAGTCACTGAATGGATGGTTGAATCATTTGTTCCCTCACCTAGTGGAGCATGGCAAAAGTTAGGGATTGATTTTCCAGGGCCTTTTCATATACTACTCCATAATATGAAATATTTTCTTGTTATAATTGATCATTTGTCCAGGTGGGTAAAAGTAGAACCCATTAGTTTTCACACTACCAAATAGTTTCCCAGGACATTATTTAACTGATAATGGTGTACAATTTGTCTCAGCAAAAATGCTTCATTTTCTGAATAATTGTGGGGTTAAACACATCAGAACCCCTTTGTATCACCCATAACGTAATGGCAAAGTGGAGCATTTTAACAGGGTGTTAGTGGAGTGCATTCAAGCATCACACAGGAAACACAAATGTGTTGACCAAAGCTGTTAAGGATCTAGTGTGGTCTTACCGCACTACTACACATGTAGCTACTTCTCAGAGCCCTTTTGAACTCATTAGGGTGAGGAAAGCATCTACAGAGTTATGCCCATTTTGGATGGTAGAGTTGTTCCATGAGCAATAAAATATGAAGGATAAGTGCGAAGCAGCAAACAAAAAGTCTAACGACTTAACATAAAAAAAAGACAAAAAACACAAATGAAGTCTAGATTGAAAATTAGTAGCTGGGTATGAATTAAATATCCCATTTTGGTGAGAAAGGGTCCTTCAAAATGTAAGGAACATCAACAAATATGTGAAGTACGCAAGGATTCTGTAAAATTAACAAATGGGTGCTGGTGGAGCACATACTGTGTGATGCTAGATGCCAATACAGAATCCAGAGGTAGCACCAGATTTGAGCCCAGGAAGGATCATAGAAAACACAAAGCTGGACCTAACAGTCACAATATTGTGACAAGTAGGAAAAGTACAGAAGTTCATCACAAACCTAACAACCTAAAGGATTACATCACTTTGTCTGATATTTATGTTTTTAGTTATACATTTACTTCATAGATTAAATATATTTTTTGTTTATTAGAAGGGGGAATGTGTGTGACAATATTGTGTGACAATTATTTATTTTGTATATAAATATTGTGTGACAATGAATACTTTGTATATATCCTTTAGACTAATTTGAACATGATATTTTATATATTTATGTCTTGCATAATTTTGATATTCTTTTTTAAAAAGGGAGAGATGTGGACATGTCACTGCACCTTTGGAGAGGTATGTAATGTGATGACATCTCTATAATGTGTGAGGTATGTATGTTCTATGCCTCCACCTGTCACTTGCTTTCTGTGCCTCTTAATGTACTACGTTTCCCATTTACGTCTCTAATAAATAACTTTTACTTTCACAAAAGTGTGGGAATCATCATCATTACTCTCTAGTTTCCTGTGCTTCTAGAGCATCACTCTTGAGGGATTTAGTGGTGACCCAAAGTTGTCAGGGCAGTGACTTCCCTGCAGCTGTGGAAGTGAGCACAAGATCAGGGGTAGTCATGCATGAACTTCAAGCAATATTGGTCCTATTCATCCTGATCTATGCTTCTCTACTGCCCACTCATCCAGCAAAGGCTCATTGTGAGCTGTTGGGTATCATTCGGCTTTGTATACATTATTGGTAAGTAAAAAGTAAATGGGGCTATTAGGAGTTATACATATTGTATGTGCATGTCTATTGATAGTTGATTTGTGTTTTTGTTCCATTTTTGCTAATATAGGTCCAGATGTACAAAGGGTTTTAACATTCCCACATCCTTTTATTCAGAAGATAAGAGGGGTTTGAATGCTAAAACCCTTTGTAAGTGTATTAGGCCCATTTAATGTTCCAAAAATGTTTTTCCTCATCAATAAATGGATTTACGAAACTATACCAAATTGGCCTTTGGAAAAGGCATGGTTAGTGTGTCCCTTCCAAATACTGATTGCTTTGAGAGAGCGTAGTTTAAATAGCACATATTAAAACGAAATGCTCATATTAATGCTTAATGATGTTGCATAGAAAACAACAATAATAGTGATTTTGCTTAAACATGCACTTGAATTATGACTATAATGTGTGTGGCTACCAATGTATACGCGAACTAATAACTCATGAATAAAATCATTAATGCTATGGTTAATCAAGTTATATTAACGATTATGATATTGCATTTATATTAAAAATTTCATAGGCCTTAAGTTAGCGTGAGCTGTGGGTTTTGGCTGCCTAGCTCTCATATTAAAAGCATTTTTCTGTTTTTCAGCGTGCTGACTCTCAAAGGGCCATGACCCTGCAAAATGTTCTTTTTTCTTCAGCTTAATGTATCAGTACAATTCCTGTTCCCATCCGCATGCTTGCTGCTTTAGTATGAGTTTATACACGAAGATTAAACAAATGTAGATTAATGTAATGTACAAGGACGTTTAAACCATGGACAAAGGAACTCATGACCCGAGAAGACGTGCCAAGCTGTGAAGTAACCTCTGGATGTGCCACCTCCGAAAACGTCAATTATGAAGACCAATCAAAGTGTTATGAATTATCGTGGGGTGACAATTAGAATTACCTAATGTATAATTTGATAGGTTAAAGATAGTGGGGTATAGCAAATGTCCAATAGAATTTTGGGGGAAGGTATTAAGAAAAAGGGATAAAAACCCATGTCACAAAAGGGTCGGGAGAACTAGATAGGGAATGCTATTGATTTTATCCAGAAACTCTGTCACTCTGTTTGGTGACTTTGAGACTTAATAAATCATCCTCACCCATAGACTGCCCCTATACGCTTCTCCTCCTTATGAGGGAAGTGTCCCCTGTCCTTTAGACAAAGTTTAGACTGATGGCGTTTTGACTGATGTCCTGAAGACGAAGACTGATCCTGTGTGCTGACCTAATCCTTGGAGGGTAATTATGACAATGCAATTTGTAATCTGTCTGTTTGCTTTTCCTTTCTAGGTACCAACTGCTCATTTTGATAGAGACCATAGTTAGATGTTTTCCAAATTGGTGTTCTAAATTGTTTTGCATGAAGCCCCCACATGCTGATGCTAATTAATGGTTAGGATAGGAGTTCACTTCGACTGACACAAATAAGACAAATGACTGACGTTACGCTATGCTGAACTGACACGTATATGACATTTGCTGCATTATGATCTATGTTCACGCCGTGCTATGTTCTTATGTTTGTGATTCTTGCATTAATGAAATCTTATCACAGTTGCTATATTGTGACTATGCTCTTATGCTTCCTGGTATTAAGATTAACTCTTCTGCTCGTAGATTGTAATCAATAGGGAATAAAATTAATAAAATTCTATCAAAAGGTGTGGTTATTCATGACTGATAGTTCATGGTTGCATCGACAATTTGATTAATGTCTTTATCAAAAGTAAAGTGTATTGTGGTGGTAAATATTGATGACATTATTGATATATTGCTCGACATATTGATCAGTTATCTCGTCCTACGGTGTCTCACCACTGGGTCACAAGATTCATTGGCCTAAAACGAGTCCTAATGTGTATAAATTAACATAGAAGGATGCGTTATCAGTACTGGTAGCAGAGGATGGTTTTGGCCCTTGGGGGCCCTAGGACGGAGAATCATTTTTTAATTTGTTTTTCTGTGATAATGCAAATTGGAGGTATGATGGGTTTCTAAGTTCACCATGACTTTCCCGGGATCTCGGAGCCTGCCTAAGTGAGTTGGGGATGTTCTCTGCGCCATAATGTGTGTGGTTTAGGGTTTTTGCGCTTGCTAGCTTATGCCTTTTGCAGGTGATTGTGAGATTTATGTGTATTTAGGCCAAATATGTGTTGTTTAGTAGGAGTAGGCGTACTCCTCAGTACGAGAGTAGGGAAGTCGGCGTACTTCATATGAGTGTGGCGCTTGGTGCTCAGAATTATCCACGTGGTTGGTTGTTTATGTACGGACCTGCTGTGGTCTAAGACTCCGGAGTATGTTGACAAGTGTAGGGGACACTTGGATTTATGTTGTAATCCGTGCGGTTTAATAGGTAAATAGGGCGTGGTTGACAAGTCAAGTTTGAGTTGAAACGTATGTGAGAAACCTTCGATGGAGATTTGGCAAGTTCTAAAGTGCACTAAGATGAGCCATTGACAAGTTGAGAGTTGAAATTGCCGGTCGAATTCTACTTGCGTATGCAGGAGCTGATAAGGAGAAAGTAGCGGCCGAGGCTTCAAGTGAAATCTCTGTAAAGTTCTGAAGCGAATGTGTTACCTTTCCTGCAGTAAACTGGCAGATTTGTGTTGTCATTTAAGGTGCTTGCAATAATTTGCATTAGTTTGTAGGGATTCAGTGAGGAGCGGACGAGCCGCAAGACTTTGTCAGCTGCAGTGTGTGTGAGTGTGACGTCAGTGGTGTCGCGCTGAGATAGGTCAGCTGTCGAGAGGGGTCGCGCACGGATTGGCTGCCATCCGTGAGAGGCAGTAGGTTGAGAAAGGTGGGTGAAGAGTGTCCTGGGAATTAAGTCACTTCTGATTAAATACAACTAGGAGAAAACCGCAAAATGAATTTTGTCAAGGCATTTAAAAGTGCTCTGAAAGGAGACGCATATATTATAGCAACTGATGGGGAGCCTACACCACCCGAGGGTACTCCAGCTTGTATAGTCATGGAAGAGAAAGGTGTCGCGACTTGTTTATGGATGAAGCAGTGGTGCAAATTAACAGAGAAAGAGGGATGTTTAGCATTCCCAGAACATGGGACGTTCAATACAAGGGTGCTAGAGAATTTGAGGTGGATGTTAAGCGTACACAAACCACCCCCGGGGCCAGCTCAGTATGAAGCTTTAGCGGTCTGGGATCTAATGGCTCTTAAACAGAGGCAAGAAAAGTTTCAGAGAAGACTGAGAAAGGCAGAAAAATCTTATGCAGAGGCTAGATGGGATAACAAGAGTAAAATGTGGAGAAGGGGAATTGTTGACGGATTAAAATTGTTCCCAGCGATAGCACAGGGAGAAGAGACACAGGGAAAGAAAGCCTCCTGTAAGACAGATAAAGACTCAAACAAATCTAAAGAGAATAAAAGACCTTGAGAAGAGGAAGATGATTCAGACGATGAGGGATTCATGGACAGATTATTACATGATCGCCCGCCACCTTATGCGGTGAGCGACAGTGCTCCAAGCACTAGCATGGATCCTGGGAACAGACGCAGGAAAAGGGAGTTGCCGGTACAGACTAGTGATACGGCTTCGATACAGAATGGTGTCAGTGTACCCACTGCACCAGACATACCGATACAGTTACAACCTCCACCGCAGATACAGAGAATCTACCCAGACGTCCCAGTAATTGAGACTACTACAAATCTGATAGTGCCGCCAGACCCGATATACACGAAATCAAAATTGGTGCAGATTGAGTCAACTCCAAAATTACTGTCCCAACCGCAGCCACAGCTGATACCAGGGAACAACCCAGTAGCTGGTCCGCCATTAGTACCTGTCCCGGGTACCTTGGAACAGACCTATGGAGTTACTGCTCCACAGAGTCTGGGACCAGGTCAGACACCTGCTGCCATATCGTTACCAATTACTGTCGGTCCACCAGTGCCTTTGTATGCGCAGGGCCAAACTGGCGTATGTGACCAGGGGGTAATGACTCAAGATGTGATAAGAGGAGGGTCCATGGGAACTCCCCAGATAATGGCCCCAAGAGAACAAGCAGTTGAACAGCCGAGGTCTTTAATGGACCTTAGCCCAGTGGGAGCACCCATAGAAGCAATGCGTCAAGCAGGGCTAGGGGTTTTAACCCCGCAGACAGTGAGTACAAATACCTCACATTCACCGATGATACATGCAGGGAATATTTCACTGCAGGGTTTCACAGTACAACAGTTAAACGAATGGCTAGAAAAGACTTATACTTCACAAAGGGCTGCAGTAGCTGCGGTCGGGCCAGAAAAGGAAAAACAAGATGAGTGCCTAAACTTTGTAAGGTTAGGGGCAGAAGCTGCTGAATTAGTAGAAGGTACAATGGGAGTGAATAGATTGGAGTCATACACAGAAGCAGAATTGAGATTCCTATGCCCCAAGATTACCAAAGAAGTAGGCAAGGTGCATCAGAGATTAGCGAACCTGGCAGATAAATACAATATTGATATCGGAGATACTAAACACCTGAAAAGAAGTTACAGACTGGATTTTGACTCTAAAGACTTGTGAGCCCATGAGGTCTGCGGGAATGAAGGCACATTTGAAAGAATGGTTGCAAAGTGCGCAAGTTTGGGGTGCGCTGGAAAAATGGGAAGGCAGGTGGGCAAAGAAAAGAGATAAGGAAAAGGGTGACAGTCCAGGATCTAATCAAGCCAAGGCCTCACCCGATCTGGAATCAGTAAAAATATTACCCATGAGAGAAACAGTTGGTGGTGTCTTAGTTCATGTGCCATGGACCAGAGGAGACATCCTATCTTTTACCAATGATTATCCTAGATTGAGGGAGAAACCGATCGAGTGGTACCAACAGACAGATAGGTTTGTGAAACTTGCAAAATGTCTTTGGGAAGACTTGAATACCTTGTTTAAAATCATTGTTCCGCCTGATTTGTGGCTTGAGTGCAAGAGAGGTGTAGATTGGCCGACGAAGGAGCCGGCAAGGGATAAGGTGACCGGGGCACCCTCTGAAGAGGTGATGAAGTATTATCATAAGGTGATTGAGTTTTTGAAACAGAAGGTGACGCCGAAGGTAACTGATTGGCAGAAGATCGACCGATCCTCTCAAGAAGTTAAGGAGTCAATACATGCTTACTATGAGAGATTGCTAAAGGCATTCAAACATTACAGTGGTACTGAGACTATTGAACCGAAAGACATGAACCATCTTGTGTTCAGATTTGTCGAAGGGTTCAGACCAGAAGTTAGCCAGATGATTAAGAATCATTTGATTTGTTGGCAAGCGAAGCCGATTGATGAAGTGTTGCAGTATGCGAAATACTGTAGTGATGAGATTGAGCTGAAGCAGAAAAAGCTGAAAGAGAAAGTGATGTTGATGCAGATAAGGGCTGCACAGGCAGGAATACAGGGAAATGGAGTTCAACAGATGATACAGCAGCAACCGCAAATGAATGGTGCGTTTCAGACACAGCCAAGAGGTCGAGGCCGAGGGTTTGTGAATCGTGGTCCAGACTTGAATACGGTTGTGGTTCAAAATGACGTGCAAGGGGCGAAAAGGATGTCACCATGTCACGCATGCGGGGGCGTGGGGCACTGGAAACGGGAGTGCCCAAATATGGTGCAGGATGGTGTTGTTCAGCAAAGCGCTAATGTCGGTACATTGCAAAATGTAAGAGGCCCAAAGATAAGGCATCAAAATCAGAATTGTCAGAGCAATCTGGTACAAATGCAAGGGGTACAGCCCATGCAGCAGATGCAAATGCCGCGTTTACAGCCAGCGCAAATGCAACCAGTACAACAGCAGATTCCCGTGGTACCTAGACAGCAAATGCAATTACCGATGGCTCCGATGGGACAGCAACACGTGATGCTTCCTCAACAGGTCACAGGCCAGCCAACAGTTTCCATTGCGAGTTGAAAATGGTATGTATGGAGAGTGATCAGATGATAGTTCAGACAGTGAAGAGTGCAGGTTTGCAGCATCCTTAGAGGTGGATCAAAGAGGTCCATATGTGGAAGGCAAGGTAATGGGTTACAAAGTCTCGTTTCTGGTTGACACCGGAGCTACACGCTCTACAGTCAGGAGTGCGGAGGTTCCGAAATTACCACTTTCAGGGCGTACCATAAGGGTAGTTGGATTAGCAAATCAGTATCTGACAAACCCGATTACAGATCCAGTACAGGTTGAGATCGGAAATTTCTAGGGACTACATAGGTTTGTAGTCTGTGATTCAAGTCCAGTATCCCTACTGGGAAGGGACTTACTGTGTAGGACAAAATGCTCAATTACCTGTTCGAATGATGGAATCGAAGTACAGACAAATAGTGACGATGAAGGAGACGAAGGTCAGTTTTCAGAGGAAGACACAGGGACGGCTAATGAGGATTACCCTTTAATTACCCTGTTCCCAATGCTTACCATGATCGATCTACCTGTTGAGCTACAGGGAACTGTGACAGAGAAAGTGCGGGATCTGGCAGGAAAGGAGGTGGGACTAATAAAAGGCGTAGAACCAGTTAGAGTCCAGGTAAAGCCGAAAGTGGTGTTTCCTCAGGTGCCACAATATCATATGGCACAAGATGTCCTCATCGAAGTGTCACAGATAATTGCAGACTTTCTAAGACAGGGAGTCCTGAAAGAGGTTTGGAGCAGTCCGTGTAATTCTCCCATAATGGGTTTAAAGAAGCCCTGTGGGAAGGTTCAAATTGTGCAGGATTTGAGAAAAATAAACGAGATTGTGGTAAAATGTTGCCCCGTAGTGCCTAATCCAGCAGTGATCATGTTTCAGGTTCCATGTGATGCTGAGTGGTTCACCGTTATAGACCTGTCACAAGCTTTCTTTTCGATACCTCTTCATGAGGACAGCCAAATTGTTTTCATTTTCAATTCCTGGATAAGGTGTACAGTTGGTGCAGAATTCCACAAGGGTTTTCTGAATCACCGTCCATCTTTAACCAGATATTGAAAAAGGATTTGGAATCCTTGGTGCTGCCTTTTAACTCGACTCTAGTGCAGTACATTGACGATTTGCTGATTGCATCCAAAACTAGGGACAACTGTAAATACAATACCATTGCCTTGCTGAATCATTTGGGAAAGAACAGACACAAGGTGTCACCTAAGAAGCTGCAATACTGTCAGAAAGAGGTGAAATACCTAGGGCATCTAATCGAAAGAGGGTCCAGGAGAATATCAAAAGAAAGAATAACAGCCATTTTGCAAATGGACCCTCCAACGACAAAAAGAGATGCCAGGATGTTTCTTGGAATGGTTGGCTAGTGGATACCCAACTTCTCGATCATCTCGAAGCCTTTGATAAAACTGACAGGCAAAGAGATTAAGGATGAGCCATATACCATAGCTTTGTCCAAAGAAGAGCTTGTGTAATTTATGGAATTGATAGAATGCATGTGCAGGGCACCAGCGTTAGGCATGCCTGACTATACGAAGCCTATTCTACTGTTTTGTCATGAACGTGATGCTTGTTCTTTGTCTGTCTTGAAACAGGTCCATGGAGGTGAAAATCGCCCTGTAGCATATTTTTCAGCTAACTTGGACCCCGTCGCAGCAGCCTTACCGGGTTGTTTGCACGCAGTTGCAGCAGTTGGTTAGAGCCTTACGCAGTGTGAAGGCATAGTCATGGGATACCCCCTAACAGTAATGGTTCCGCATTCAGTTGAAATCTTGTTGACTCGAACTTAAACTTAACACATGACAAATGCTCGTCTCACCAAGTACGAGACAATCATACTGGGGTCACCAAATATCTCACTAAAGCGATGTACTGTACTGAACCCAGCAACTTTACTTCCTGTTGAAAACACTGAAATTAACAATGAGGAAGAGTTTGAACATGACTGTCTTGAGGTAACCGAACTATGTACCAAAACACGTCCAGATATTCAGGACACACAGTTAAAAGAAAATGACTGTATCATGTTTGTCGATGGGTCCTGTTTAAGAGATTCTGTTGGAACACTGAGAGCTGGATATGCTGGGTGTACCATAGCTGGTATCATTGAAGCTTCCTTGCTCGAGAAAGTGTTTTCCGCACAAGTGGCAGAATTAATTGCCCTTACCAAGGCATGCCACGCAGCTGTGAATCTCAGAGTCACTATCTATACTGACAGCAGATACGGATTCGGAATTGTACATGATTTTGGGCAACTTTGGTCCCAGAGAGGTTTCATGACCTCTTCTGGTTCCCCTGTGAAAAATGGTGAACAAATAAAGGATTTATTACATGCAATTCAGTTACCTCTTGAAATTGCCGTGGTGAAATGCAATGCTCATGTTAAGTCGCAAGACTCTGTCTCCATGGGAAACGGTTATGCAGATCAAGTTGCAAGGTTTTGTGCATTGAACTGTATATCGTTCAAGGAGCAGTGGGAATTGTTACCGCAAACTGAAAATGACACGTTTGAAATTTACATTACGGGTGGTTGACACACTAGATGAGTTAAAAACATTACAAAGTTGTGCAAGCAAAGAGGAAAAACGTTCCTGGCAGAGAATGCAATGTATACAGAGGGCTGATGATTTGTGGGTCTCAGAGGAAGGAAAACTAGTCCTGCCAAACAGCCTCCTATCTCAGTTTGCCAGGCTGTATCATGGACAGGCTCACCTTGGGAGGGATGCAATGATCAGGTCATTTAAAATCGACTGGTTCAACCCAAAATTCAGACATGCTGCCGAGGTTATCTGTCACAGGTGCATCATCTGTCAACAGATGAATGCTGGAAAAGGGACAGTGGTAACTTTGAGCCACATTGGGAGAGCTGGCGGTCCATTCAGCAAGATGCAAATGGACTTCATTGAAATGCCTGTTTGTGGAGGATTGAAATATGTGTTGGTGATTGTGTGTGTTTTCAGTCATTGGATTGAAGCATACCCCACACGTAGGAATGACAGTCTCACAGCCGCAAAATTGCTACTTAGGGAACTAATACCAAGGTTCGGGTTTCCGGTCTCTATAGAATCAGATAGGGGCAGACACTTCGACAATGAGGTGATTAAACTCTTGTGTGCCGCACTTGACATCGAACAAAAGCTGCATTGTAGCTACCGCCCGAAGCATCAGGACTAGTGGAGCAAATGAATGGTACTTTGAAATCAAGAATGGCACAAATGTGTGCAGCCACCAATATGAAATGGCCAGATGCATTGCCCTTAGTGCTGATGTCAATGAGAAACACCCCTGACAAGAAAACTGGACTATCTCCCCATGAGATCCTCATGGGTAGAGCTATGAGGTTGCCAGCAGTACCTGCAAATGCTCTAGTGAATATCACAGATGAAATGGTGTTGGACTACTGCAAAGGTTTGGCTGATGTGATTCGCTCTTTCTCTCACCAGGTGGAAGCTAACACATTGCCACCGATTGGAGATCCAGGCCACACCCTACAAGCCGGTGAGTGGGTGGTTGTCAAGAAGCATGTGAGAAAGTCGTGTCTGGAGCCACGTTGGAAAGGTCCATATCAAGTAATCCTGACAACTACTACTGCTGTAAAGTGTGCAGGAGTTCCAAACTGGATACATGCCAGTCACACAAAAAAGGTAACGTGTCCTGTTGAAGAGGAACTTGAAGTTTCCGGCACAACAGCTCCAGGAAGAGAAGTCTCAGAGTTAGAAAACGATCAAGGAGGAACTGAGACCGCTGGAGGGCCCACTGAGAACAGCCTCGTCCCTCAAACAGTGAATGAGTTCGAGAGAGGTGACAGAGTGCCTATCTCAGTAGAGGCAGCAGGAGAACTAAATCAAGGAGAAGTTCTCCCAGAAGTAGACAGATACGGGTTAGAACTCGAACCTGGTACAGACCCAGAAGAAGTAGGAGAAGAAGGAGAAATAGTAGAGAGAAATCGGAGCGTGCCAGAGTCTCCCGAGCCAGCTGCAGGTCCATCAAGTGAAAACACCATATTACAAGAGGAGGGTACTGTCCAGCGTCCTGAAAAGACACATTGAAAGAAGAAAAACAAGGGTGATAACTGGCCAGAGAAGCCACTCTTAAGGATAAGAGACACACCAAGTGAAACAATAACAGAAGAGAACGATACATCCCGAGTGGAAGCCCTAAGTGAAGGAGAACAACAAGGTGAACGAAGGCTGAAAAGAAAGAGAGTAGCAAACAGAAGATATACAGGTCCTGAGTGGGCGTATGCTACAACATCTGAGTGGCAACAAGAATTCCTAGCATTCTGTTTCGACCGAGAAGTACCAGGCCAGTACTACGGTACCTGAACTAATCCAAAGGAAAAACTTGGTTAAAATCGAACATCTGAAAACTGATAAAGAGACTTTATAAATTACCGAATGTGACATTAGAACTGGATTGACTTCAAGAAACCTGATTATGACAAGCTGCTAACCTGATTTGACAAAAGGGGTCCTGGAGTGAGTGAAGACGCTGTAAATACACGCAGAGAGCAAGAGAAAATTCTAAATCATTCTTGAGTTGATTGTTAGTCTACTCTCTGATTCTATACAGACATGGCTTATAATAGAGGTAGTAACAAGGGAAGTAAGGTGTGTGGATGGCTAGGCCTTATAATAGGTTTTGTGTGTGCAATAATAATTGTGGGAGTGATTGTAGGAATGCCATGGACAGAGAAAGAGACTATTAACGCTACTTCGAAGCCTGAAACTACAACACTAACACCGTGGGAAAGATTTGAGCAAGATGCAAGACACCTGCATGAGGGAACTAATTCAAAAGGGGAACTTTCTACTAATGTGGAGACCATGGATGCGAAAGACTGTTATGTGTGCACTAAGATTCCTTCATCTGTGCAGGAAGGAGTTACTTACCATAGCCTCCCTCTAACATACGAGATTAGTTGTAGTTTGCTACTAACAAGGTTCTATAATCAAGAGCATGTGCAATACTTTTATTCGAACCTGGACGTTGTGTTTTCTTTTGTGCCTGTGATTGAATTCTTGAATAAGTTAGCTAAGGAACATGATATAAAAATAGTTAGAGGATTCTTCGAGCCAACGCTTACATTTGGAACTGCTTATGCACATCACAATAATTTGACTTGCTTGCTATCACCTGTAGAGAAAAGCTTTTTAGATCACACTGATGATAGACTCAAAGCATTAAAAAAAAGACTAGAAAAAGGATTAGAAAGACGCACATATGCAAATGATTATGCTTATACTGCAATCAAGACACAAGGCAAGCTAGCTATAGATGCATTACATGTAGGTAGGCTTTGTGTATATAGTCCAAAATCTGAGCAGGACAATTTGTTTGTGGGAACGAGTGAATGTAGACATGTGTTTTTGTTTCAGAGTAAATGGACATTTATGTTGAATGGACAGGATCCAGCGATCCCTGGGATCTATTACATCTATGGACTTAATGCTTATTACCGTCTCCCTAAGGGATGGTATGGGACATGTTATTTGGGAATAGTTTTCCCAAAGATTTACCAGATTGATGACTTAAAACAAATACCTAAAACGTCTGAATTACAACACACTAGACAAAAACGAGAATCAGTGGCTGCTGTCATTGGTGATATATTCAGAGCTATAATCCCTTCAGTGGGGATTATCTTGAATTCTATGAAGATTCAAAAGTTGTCTACTATCGTGGATAACAAACTGACAAATTTCACAGGGGCTATACTCCTGATGGATACTGAACTTGCTGCAGAAAGAGCTATGACTCTTCAAAATCGGCTTGCTTTAGACATTCTTTTGGCGAAGAGTGGAGGGGTCTGCAAGATGCTCAACGAGCGCCATTGTTGCTCGTTCATTCCGGACAATAGTAAAAAGATTAGAGGTATGCTTACTAACCTAACTAGAGATAGTACAGATTTGAAGGATTTGAAAGAACTTGGTGTCTGGGAGAAATTTGGAAAAGGAATTGCCAGAGTAGGGAGCTGGTTTACCAATATTTGGAATGGGGTGCTTGCAAAAATACTAATGGGTCTATTAATTATTATGGCCTGTCTATTAGGATTATGGGGGGCATGCAAAATCAATGGCAAAATCAAGAAAAATTGTACTAAAAGAACCAGAAGAAATTAAGAAAGTGAGAGAGAGAAAATGCTCAATGAAATCTGGGAAAGTTCACATAAAGGGCAAGATGTTGAAATGCACATTATGCGCAAGGTGAAAAATTTAAAATGAAAGGTCAAAGGACAAGGTTTGTGTGATGACGAGCGTCATCAGAGGAGGGACTGAGAGAGCGTAGTTTAAATAGCACATATTAAAATGAAATGCTCATATTAATGCTTAATGATGTTGCATAGAAAACGACAATAATAGTGATTTTGCTTAAACATGCACTTGAATTATTACTATAATGTGTGTGGCTACCAATGTATACGCGAACTAATAACTCATAAATAGAATCATTAATGCTATGGTTAATCAAGTTATATTAACGATTATGATATTGCATTTATATTAAAAATTTCATAGGCCTTAAGTTAGCGTGAGCTGTGGGTTTTAGCTGCCTAGCTCTCATATTAAAAGCATTTTTCTGTTTTTCAGCGTGCTGACTCGCAAAGGGCCATGACCCTGCAAACTGTTCTTTTTTCTTCAGCTTAATGTATCAGTGCAATTCCTGTTCTCATCCGCATGCTTGCTGCTTTAGTATAAGTTTATACACGAAGTTGAAACAAATGTAGATTAATGTAATGTACAAGGACATTTAAACCATGGACAAAGGAACTTATGACCCGAGAAGACGTGCCAAGCTGTGAAGTAACCTCCGGATGTGCCACCTCCGAAAACGTCAATTATGAAGACCAATCAAAGTGTTATGAATTATCGTGGGGTGACAATTAGAATTACCTAATGTATAATTTGATAGGTTAAAGATAGTGGGGTATAGCAAATGTCCAATAGAATTTTGGGGGAAGGTATTAAGAAACAGGGATAAAAACCCATGTCACAAAAGGGTCGGGAGAACTAGATAGGGAATGCTATTGATTTTATCCAGAAACTCTGTCACTCTGTTTGGTGACTTTGAGACTTAATAAATCATCCTCACCCATATACTGCCCCTATACACTTCTCCTCCTTATGAGGGAAGTGTCCCCTGTACTTTAGACAAAGTTTAGACTGATGGCGTTTTGACTGATGTTCTGAAGACGAAGACTGATCCTGTGTGCTGACCTAATCCTTGGAGGGTAATTATGACAATGCAATTTGTAATCTGTCTGTTTGCTTTTCCTTTCTAGGTACCAACTGCTCATTTTGATAGAGACCATAGTTAGATGTTTTCCAAATTGGTGTTCTAAATTGTTTTGCATGAAGCCCCCACATGCTGATGCTAATTAGTGGTTAGGATAGGAGTTCACTTCGACTGACACAAATAAGACAAATGACTGACGTTACGCTATGCTGAACTGACACGTATATGAAATTTGCTGTATTATGATCTATGTTCACGCTGTGCTATGTTCTTATGTTTGTGATTCTTGCATTAATGAAATCTTATCACAGTTGCCATATTGTGACTATGCTCTTATGCTTCCTGGTATTGAGATTAACTCTTCTGCTCGTAGATTGTAATCAATAGGGAATAAAATTCATAAAATTCTATCAAAAGGTGTGGTTATTCATGACTGAAAGGTCATGGTTGCGTCGACAATTTGATTAATGTCTTTATCCAAAGTAAAGTGTATTGTGGTGGTAAATATTGATGACATTATTGATATACTGCTCGACATATTGATCAGTTATCTCGTCCTACGGTGTCTCACCACTGGGTCACAAGATTCATTGGCCTAAAACGAGTCCTAATGTGTATAAATTAACATAGAAGGACGCGTTATCAGTTCAGTGATTGTATTATTGTTTTGCGACCTAAACCTAGTGCAAAACATTTTACCGGCACCTCAAAGTTGCTGGTAACCCATTTGAAAATGGGAATGGGCTCCCAGGAGATCACTTATCCTTTGTGAATGATGACAATTTTTTTTAAGATTAGGCAATGGTCTCTAGGATGTTTGCAAAACTTTTCTTTTTTTTCCAAAGCATCTTGTGTACTTCTAAGGAAAACAAGCTTCCTTTAAAATAAACGACTGCTTCATTTAAAAGCAGTCACAGACATGATGGTCTGCTGACACCAGCACCCCACCGTCCCTGTGAAGGCAATGAATCGTAGTGAGTCACAATATGGGACGTACCTCATTAATATTAATGAGGTAGGTTGAATTTCGACCCACTACAATTCATTGCCTTCACAGGGCACATTTCTGGCATATTATGTCATTTGTTTGTTCTGTATAACTTATGTATATTTTCTGTTTCTCGTATAACTCAAGCCTATGAAATAGTGTCTGTTACCACTTTAGACTAGTCTGAGGTATGTAAAACTGCAACTAAATAAATTTTGAGATGTGTACCACTGGGAGCGTTCGGTTATTTACAAGAAAATGTTGTTTGTCAGTAACTAATGTAAGCATCAGTAGCATTGAAAAAAGGAACATAAAAACTGGGGCTGAGATATGGAGTTTGATCACATCGGTTTATGTTTTTAGTAGACAATCAAATATTCTTTCCTACTTGAAAATCCGTGGTACCACAACTTTAACCAATTGACATTTTATCTCCGACTGTGCACAGCAGCTATCGTTTAACATATATATTTTTTTTTTACTCCAGTACAAGATGGCCAGCGTATATGTACATGTTTGCATGGCATTCATTTAGGAACGCTTGTGAAGAAATTCCACACCACAGGCACAGACAAATCCAAAGGTATCAGCATGCCTGCACTAGATTGTGGGCAAGAGCTGGAGGGTTATGGGGACAGAGAGGAGCAATTAGTTTAACATCCTGAACTGGAAGGCTAAGGGAGTGGGTAGGATATAGAAACAGCAAGAGGGTAGGGCAGCAGAACAGTGGAGAGGTTACCACAGCAGACTACTTAAAGCACATGTAACAATCTACAAAATGCCATGTATTCAAGAACAGTTCACTCAGCCAATGGCGATTTCTAAAGAAATGCCAATGGTTGAATGGGGCAGACTAAAAGCCTACTCTTTTGTACTGTATGTGTGTATATGTGCGTATTGGTGATATGAGGCATCTGGCATGCACTAACATCTGTCTGGAGGCTAGACCTAAAAAGAAAGGAAACTACAAATTGACCTCTGAAATGCTTAATGTTTGAAATATCATACAAATCCAGAAGCACATAATATGTTAGCCTGTTTTGTTTACACAAAATCTCCATCAGAGCAACACAAATAGAAAGAGAGCAGAAAAAAATACTTTAAGAAAGGCTCATATTTAACAAAATTTTCAAATCCTGTTTGTCAGATGTAAATCATTTGGTTTTTGAAGTTATAATGTCAATTCGAATTAAATAATAATAGAAACACATACCTTGATTTGTTGTAAACTCACTGTCTCTGGCCTTCACAGACTTTACAAAATCAGTGGCCACAATCATCGGAGTGTAGCAGAGATCACAATAGTACTTTCTCACCAAGGTTCTGAAAGCTAACCTGGAAGTAAAACCCTGCAATGAGTTCACTACCACAACTATATCGTTTATGCAAATGATTTTATCAACAGTGTCTGGACAGCTTGGCCATATCCATCTTTACTTCGGTATATTCTATGAATTGTAACCTATGTGCATTGCCTTGCAATAAATAAACGATTATCCAACATTAAAAGAAGACAGAAAAGCATATGTGCAGAATGCAGACCATTGTCCATCTGCTAATTTACCTTCAACATCTTCAGACAGTCTCTCTCTCTCTAGCTAGGATGCATGTAATACATGTAGCATGATCCAGTGCGGGTCTACCAACAGACCTCGGAATCTCCCCGCCAACAAACGCAGGACGAGTTTCTGTAGCATTCAATGAGTACATGTTTATAATGAAGACAGTCATTTAATATTTCTCACCAGAAGCAATGATGTCAAGATACATTCTAATCTCTGTGTGCAGAGTAAGTGACTTCTTTCAAAGTAATACACGGAAAGCAAAGGCTTAATTTGATCACTATGACTAAGCAGGGATGTGAAGCACACAGTTAAGGACATAACCCCATTCTTCACCGAGGACTATAAAGTACTGGAAACAGAAACCAAAGCACAATCTGTAAACCTCACATCCTACACACTCAAATATAAAAACAACAGCCAGTCCATTACTATTATTTACCATCCTCACAGTTCTCAAAACAATGATATGCACCAATAACACACGAGGAAAGCCTACTGAAACATTACCATACACCCACGAAGACCCATCAAATCATAAGACAAAATGGTTGTAATTTCTATGACTCATAAATAAACCCAATAGCCTTCTCAGCACAATGATACAAACAATGACCCAGATCTCCTTCCAGCCCAAGGAACTTTCTGCCCTGTTCAACAGTAGATACTCTTTCTCTAAACACTGGCAAGTCCCAATACTTCACCTACGAGTAGTTCACTTATGGGACTGACAATCATAGCAGGTACACACACTTCCCCTAAACAACAGTGGTGCCTGCTACTTGCTCTCTGGTAACAAACAAGCAGGGCAACTATTCTCCTGTAGGTACTAACCAACTGCAGAACAACTATACTGAGAACACATACTTTTGCTAAGGGTAAACTAGCAGGGTTGCTTTTCCAGAAGAATAGCTTTTAATTAACTCCTCTAAAATCAATGGCACTTATTACTTCCTTTCTATAGAAAGCTACAATGCCGAAGCTACCAGGACCCACTTTTCCCTAGTGAAAACACATCAAGCTAACCAACTACCATAGCAGAAATTACTTCTTTCCCCGACCATAGTCCACTACCAGTAACACGAAACTGCACAACATGTGGAAACTTAACGCAACAGCTGTACACCTCAAAAGCACCCAAGCACAGGAAGACATTCCAGATAACAACATGACCATTAAAAAAAACTACAAATATGCATAAACATTTGGGCAGGAAACATGACGAGTTGAGAAAATGCGTATCTCATAATAATGAATACACGATACATGAGTCACGACACAGCAGATACATATCAATAGTGCCCGTCGTCTCAGCTGATGTCCGAACACCCTGAAGGGCGAAGAAACAAATGGTCAACAGTACTATCACCCATATGTGGAAAAGAATTCCTCTGAATAGCATTTCCGTAAATAATGTCTCAGAAGAATTTTCTCTTTGTTTACTGTTTGCACAGTAAAGGTGATTTGATAAACGTCCTAATAAGAACAGAAATTAGGCTATGAAAAAAAAACGTTTCAGCAACTAAATCTCAAGGCTACCCAACAGTAGCTCTCACAGGAACAGTTACTTGCAGTTGGAATGCGGAAAAGAGTTGATAACAAACATAATTCTGCAAGCCTGCAAAAAGAACAGCATCCTCAGTGGCGATCAACAGCTGCACCATTCACCACAGTCATTCTTCTTAACCTCAGCCCTCCTTGAGGAAACCTTGAAACCATGCCTAGTGAAAGTCAGTAGTGCGTAAAGGTACAGAGACTGATGGTGTTTTTCCCACTGCCTGAACAAGCAGCACTGAGACCTAGACCATCAGGACCCACCAAAGGGCGATGGCAAGAAACCAAGTGCTCTCAGAGTTCCCATGCGCACAAAGGTAAAACATGCATGCGGCTGTCAGATTCAGTACACATGGGATCGTTAAGCAGCAGCAAGAGCACCACTGTTTGTTGAAGATCGTGCATTGGTTATGTAATTCTAGGCTACAGCCACTGGTGCTGAAAGTTTATTTTCTTGAAAGAAAAATAATCTGCACTGGTGACTGGGAGGCCCGGCCTCAACATAAAACCCATGGCGAATAAGGTAATAAACCGCCTCACCCAAATGGCGGTACATTTTGACCAAAGGACAACTCCTCAAAGTGGGAAACAGCAGGATTGCACAATGCTCTCCTGTATTTCAAATTTTATTTGCAAATAACCATACAGCAGATATGCACCAGGGTTAACATGCCTGAGAAGCACAGTCCTTTAAACTTCAGTAAAAATACAGCCTTTTCAACATGCAACATCATCTGGCTGCCATGGAGACTTTAGTGCACCTCTGTCTCGAAAATTTAACTTTGCAGTTCATTACCCAAATATGTTGAACAAAGAACTCCTTTGAATCACATCAACTTTAATCGTAAATTGCTACAGCCTAATTTTTGCAGCCCCCACTAAGTTAAAGCAGATAATCCTGTACTCTTTCATAAAGCTTGTGTTAGAATTAAACATACAGTGATCAGCATTCATTCTTTCTTTCTTTAACAGTGCTGGGAGCAGCTCACTAGTCAACAGAGCCTTTTTGCGGTCTTGACAAAGACAGCTCCATCTGTCGGTCTTGAAATAGCATTGTGTACAAAACCCCACAGAGCCAATCCACTGTTCAGTACTGGATGGCTTTCTGACAGTTTCAGTGGCCTTTCTCCTATTTGTTACTTTCCTCCCTGTCTGCAGGACCTTTTTGGTAGCACCGTCAGTAGATTTAACATTTGTTCTGCTTCAAATGCAGCACTGCATCTAAGGAAACAGAGAGCAACACAAACACCATTTTGCTGCATTTCAGTGCCATCTAGTGGTCACTAGATTAAACAAGCATTGGCAAAAGCAATCAGCCTTGCTGCATGTGAAGGTAAGCATGACAGATTGCCATTGTCAGTGCTCCTTGTTACAGTTCCTGTTCTTCTCTTTGGGTTGCCAGATGTAAAAAAAGATAATCGCTTTTTGGTGGGCTTAATTTAAACATACAATTTGAAGAGAAGACAAGCATTCCTTAAGCCTGCATTTTCCCAGTCTTCATTTTTTTGTCACAATGAACATATGGCTCCGTATTACATCCATGTCACCAATGTGCCTACTGATGGTTGCACATCTATATTGAAGATACAGGGGTGTGGAAATCCTAAAGCTGTTTTGTAAAACTTTATTGTTGTGGGAGCTGCTGAGCCCTCATCATTATAACAAACATTGGCAAAAAAACAAAGCTATCTTTTGGTCTCAAAAAGCATGAAATGCCACAGCAGTCCCTGGAACTGAACAAAAGTGCAAAAATTGAGTTTTTGTTTCAAAACCCCAAATGTCCATTCTGGTTCACAGGTCCATTCTTTATTAAGATTCCTCGTCCGTTGCCAACACGTGTTTTGTCGTCTTGGGAATATGGCCCTTTTGAATTCATCAGGGCTAGAAGTAAACACAAATAACTCTTTTCATACATTCATAACAAAACTTCCTTATATGAACAATGCGCAACAGGTGCTGCTGCATGCACTGAACTGCCACATTGGCGCCGGCTCGATTTCAAGCCGGCATCAATGTTAAGGCCTTCTTCACCGCAGGACTGGCGGGCGGAAACAGTGTTACCACAGGACTGGCGGGCGGAAACTGTGTTTCCGCCAGCCGGCCCTGCGGTGAACTTGGAATAGGGACAGGCGGTGTCCTGGTGGCACTAGTGGCCAGGTGGCGAGTTGAGTTTGGCAGGCGGCCTCCGCCGCCCCCCAAACTCAGAATGACCACCTCAGGTAGGAAACCCAAATTGTGGTTATTCGTTGTAATGTTGGGGACTATATGAGCTGATTAAAATGTGGTGGAGGGGCAACTGATATGTGACAGAGGAGCTTTTGTTGTTTTGGGAGTTCCCACCCGAGGCTGCACTTACAAAGTGGCATGACACGCATGTATATGGCACAGGGTGTTTTTGTTCATCTATGGAAGATTTGTGACCGATGTATGAAAAGAGTTATTTGTGTTTTATTTCTAGCCCTGATTAAGTCGTAAGGGCTATACGCACAAAATGACAAAACAAGTGTTGGCAAAAGGCGAAGAATTTTAATAAAGAACAAACCTATGAACCTGAATGGACATTTGGGCCCTCATTCTGACCTTGGCGGGCGGCGGAGGCCGCCCGCCAAAGTCCCGCCGTCAGATTACCGTTCCGCGGTCGAAAGACCGCGGCGGTAATTCTGACTTTCCCGCTGGGCTGGCGGGCGGTCGCCTTCAGACCGCCCGCCAGCCCAGCGGGAAAGAGGCTTCCACGATGAAGCCGGCTCGGAATCGAGCCGGCGGAGTGGAAGCTGTGCGACGGGTGCAGTTGCACCCGTCGTGTATTTCACTGTCTGCACAGCAGACAGTGAAATACATGTAGGGGCCCTCTTACGGGGGCCCCTGCAATGCCCATGCCAGTGGCATGGGCACTGCAGGGGCCCCCAGGGGCCCCGCGACCCCCCCTACCGCCATCCGGATCCCGGCGGTCGGACCGCCGGGATCTGGATGGCGGTAGGGGGGGGGGTCGGAATCCCCGCGGCGGTGCAGCAAGCTGCGCCGCCGTGGAGGATTCAATGGGGCAGCGGTACACTGGCGGGAGCCCGCCAGTGGTGCCGGTCCGACCGCGGCTTTACCGCCGCGGTCGGAATCCCCATTGGAGCACCGCCGGCCTGTCGGCGGTGCTCCCGCGGTCCTCCGCCCTGGCGGTCAAAGACCGCCAGGGTCAGAATGACCACCTTGGTGTTTTGAAACAAAAAACTCCGTTTTGGGATTTTTAGCATGTGCTTGAGGCATTGAGTTTTGGTATAACCCCATGGTTTGTAGAAGGTGTAGGGTGGACATCCTTCCTCTAGTCATCATGATTAATAATATAGTGTAAAAAGGTGTGAAATATATAACTGAGCACCAATTCTCAATCTTAACCCACTATCTAATTGACACTGTACAAAAGTACTTTGCTGATATGCTTCTTATGAAAGAGCAGAATTCTATTACTCACAGTGTAGTCAGCTGATAGAGAAAGAGAGAGAGAGAGAGAGAAAGAGACATAATTTAATAAAAACAAAAGGTCTTGACTAACGCTAGACCTAATTACGACCAAACATGGACAGACCAAACATGGGCAGTAGGCTCTCTCCAGCACAGCAACACAGCTGTCGAGCTGGAGAGAGCATGCACAGGCTCCCAGGCTGCCTGGGAGCGCCCTGGCTGGGCACTCCTAGCCAATCCCAATGTTGCTTTGAGCAGAGTCAGGATTGGTTGCACGGTAGGCTTGCAGCCTGTGCCTGCAGTGCAGGAGAGGAGAGCCGAGGTGTCTGCGGAGAAGCAGGTAAGTGATTTTATTTATTTTATTTTTAAATAATTGGCATGCCCCTGGCAGCTTACCCGGTGCCGCCCAAACAAATCCCCGCAAGCCTACTCCTGAGTTTTGTGCATGTGAAAATACACTGATAGTTTACAAGTTCACTGCCTCGCCAATCACTTTTTCTCCCCAACCGTGGAAGTCGTTTTACTTACACCTTTTTCAGGAGTAAACGTCCAACCTTTCTCAGTACGGGAAAAGATTCAAGAAGAGCTGGTAAAAACCCCTAAAACATGTAAGTACGCTTGCTCAACTTTAAATGGCCTTCCAACCCTGGAACTAGCACTTCCCACTGATTCCAACCAGCACCTTCTCGATTTCTCACATTTCAACATATCCTCATTGTGTAACGAGAGACAATGCGTCCCCAGCATGGAGGACATTTTACTTTCCATTTACAGATAATTCAATTCTGGTAACATCCCCCAGTGTTTCACGGCATTGTTTCCGGTGAGTCTATTTGTCCCTGCATACCCTGCTGTAGGTCATGTTAGAATTCCCACCACCAACCCCATATTGTGTAGATGTTTAGAATGGACTGTGGCATCAAAAGGATATCATTTTCCAGTACTGCTTGTAATTCTCCCATCATAGTACCCAACACTGCTGTGTTTTAAGGCATGACCATAGTACGTGGAAGAATTTACCCTCCTCTCACATAAGTATTCAGTTGACTGTGCCATTCCTATTTTGTATAAGATGATTCCATCATAGTATACCCTGTGTAGATCTATCAACTGTATCTAGCAAAACCTTGATTGTATTGCTACCTCCCAATCTATATCTTACATGTTGCGGACATCCCTTTCCCATCTTTGTCTCAGTTTTTCCAGACCATCCGTTCTGCTGCTGCTAAGGGGCTTACAGCTCAGAGACAGCTCTTACCCTCTATTTAATCCATTATCAATCTATTCTTTAATGGTAGCATTCCGGGAACTCACTCCACTCTTTGCAATAGGATAAGATGCTTTCTGCATCATATAGAGATGTTTCAGCAAAGTGATCATTTTCAGGATAGCTGCTCTGCCCATTGAGCGGAAAATGCCATCTTCACACATCTTTCTGAAATTCAACCAAGATGTGCTCTATGTTGCGCTCATGCTACTTTTCAACTTTGGGCGTAACATAAATACTTAATATTGAAAACCTTCTCTTGTTACTCAAAGTCCCTGTGAGAGCTCTTCCCATACTTCCCAACTTTTATTCCTACATGGGACTGATTTATCCCAGTTCATTTTATACCCTGAAAAACTCCTCAAACAGCCAGAACATTGCTAGTGTAGTGTCCTGGGGGCGTGCTGCATAAATTAGTATAACACTTATATTCTGTCATCCTCTGGATTGTTGGACATTTTAAACCCTGTGCTGTTTATCAATGTTCTGATCCAACTAGCTAGGGGTTTTCTGCACATGCGAAACAGGAGCAGCAAGAGTGGACCAAGTGTCTGTTCGTTACCTTTAACTGATGCAGTTGGTGCAGGATGTATGACAGGGTTATCAAACTACAAAATATGGACCAAAGCTGAACATCTGCAGTGTTTGGAATAAAAACGTCAATGTACAAACGTCAATGTACAGAGTCAAACGCCTTCTCAGCGTTGTGAGACTATCCTGCATGGGTCTTTCTCTTCACTATGACCTCCAGCCAGTTAAGTAACCTCTGTAAGTTGAGCCTAGTAAATCGTTTTGGTATAAGCCCCGGATTGGTTCTTATGTATTAATGCTAGGAGACAGCCCACCCATCTTGTAGGTGGAACACTTGCTAAAACTTTGGTTTTGATACATAATCGAATTGGACAAATGGATGACCATTGCTCCCTACGTTTCTCTTTCTTGTGAATCATTTTGCTTTGTCTTAGATTTGCCCAGAGTATTCCCTCTTTCCAGGCCTCTATGTACAAGTTATGCAAGTGTGGGCTAAGACCTCCATGGTATCCTATTGGGGCCTGGTGTTTCTCCACTTTTCACTTTTTCAATGGCGTCATTGTAATTTCTTTATCTAGTTACAGTCTTTCATATTGGTTATTGCTGCTCCCTCTAGGTCCCTTATTTTGGACTCCGTGCCATTAACTTGTTTTAAATTCTTTTTCTTCTTACATGCAATTGTATTCTGTACTTTGTTCCTTAGCGCTGTTTATATGCCTCCAGAAAACTACTGGGGATTGCACTGTACCCTCATTCTCTTGATAGTAAAATTCTGAATCCATTTTGATTTCCAATTCTATATCCAGATCCCAGAGTTCCCATGCCTTCTATCTCCAGTTTAACCCCTTTCTTTTTGCCTACGTACCCTACAAAGTCATTATTAGGGGGAAATGGTCTGACACACTTGGGGAAGGAAATGTACACTTTTAACTGGCAGAAGTTCCCCTCTGGGGATAAAGTAGTCGTCCAACCATGAAAATAACTTATGTGCACTTCTGAATAGTATGAGTACTGTCGATCCACAGGATGTTTCAGCCTCCACAGTTCTGTGAACACCATCGCTCTTGTGAACTGAAACAGCTGTGTAGCATGTGTTGTTTGGGTCTTTGTGGCTTGTTATCTATCTTTATCCGTTTCCATGGCCTCATAAAAATCACCCCTGAGGGAGGAGCCGGCCTCAAGGAGAAGAGCACCCGTCTCCTCCATCACTTTGTGCTGGAGTCTGGGAGGTGCATATACATTAAATATTGCTCCCTAATGTGTGGTTGGGACAATCAGATCCAATAAATATGTTTTTACTCATAGTGACCTTGATCTTCTGCATTTATGTCATCTTATTTTTATTTATCTTTTGAGCCTATCATGGTTTTATGTGTCCCCATGCAGTGATTCATTATGCTGTTGTTTACGAGGGGACCTCGTGGTTTGAGCTCGAGGTGTTTACTGTTTTGTTTATGTTGAAAATCAATAAGAAGAGTAATAAAAACATATTGCTACACTCGTCCCCAACTCTCCCTGTATCATAGCATAGCAACCAGTAGACTCGATCTATTTCTTTCTAATTTGGAACATTTGGATTTTTTTGCTGATACTGCCACTGCTGTGGAGTCTTTGTGAATCCTAAGTGCGCCAGTGTATTCTATTGCCCCATCCCAGGAATTTACAGTCAGTTCCTACAAGGTGTGTTTCCTGTAGTAAAAAAGTATCTGAGGTGTTTCGTTTTAATTATCAGGACATCACTCCCTCTTTATCTTTTTGCCTAGGCAACTGACGTTTACGGAAAAGATCTTGATATTCTTATACAGATTTACATTGTCTTTGTTAATTGTATTGCTTCCTAATATCATACCAGGTGATTTCATGCATGTCTCTGTATGTGCTGCTCGTACTATGGAGGTCATTATATCAGAAGGAATGCTAAACTGTAACACCCATTTCTGTACCCCATCCTTCGCCTTTTCCTGAAATTCCATATAGGATAAAATTGAATCCAAACTACAGAAAGGTCTGTTGCTCAGCCCAATCCCTCCCCTACTTACTTTTATAATTGATAATCTCTACAACGTGGCCCCTCTGTTTGGAGTGTCGTGGCCTATTGTGTCCAATATGTGTGTGGGGTGGTGATCACGGTTGACCCTAATCTACTTACCCCCTCGTCCCCATCTGCTTTGTGCCCTCTGCCTATTTTTCTCTCTCTCAGTACACCATGACACATTAACCAAAGTGTGTCCATGCAGTAATTCTCCTGCATTCCAGTTAACTACAGTTCGTCTGGATTGACGGCTCTCTTGTCCTGTGTTGCGTTTCTTGAGATTTCCTTTCTTGCTCCATTTCCTGATGCACTGCTGTTCTTGGGCTCACTTCTCCCTCATATGCATTTCTTCCTGGGTGCTTCTGTCTCCATCAATCAATGTCTTTATGTCGTACTACTGCTTGTTGACCAATGTTCGAGGGGAATCTCATAAGGGAGGTATCTTTTCCAAGCATGTTCAGACCTCCTAGAGGGCAGAAAAGAGGGCATTACCCTGAAAGAATACTTTAAGTTTGGCTAGTTAGAGGAGCATATATTTAAATTCGTCCAAGTGCTTACAGTTGTTTCTTTTTGGGGTCCTTCATTTTCCACTGGCTTTGAATCATTTGTGTACAATCTTGAAATATTATTATTTTATGTGGTCCAGAACAGACTCTGCCGCTGATCCTCACCTCCCTGAGGATGAGATCTCTTTTGGTAGTTTACCAATTGAGCTGTTATTGCAATGGGGGGTGACAAGCCCTGGGCAGTGGTTTCATTGGAAAGGCTCTGTGCGCCCGTTCAATGATTAAGCAATTTGAGATGTTGCTTCCGGTATTGGGGTGTACTGCCGTCCTTCTAACAATGTCTCTCTTTTCTCCTTTTACAATCCCGGATGCTCCAGCACACAGCACCTTGCTGATATTCCCAAATTTAGGAAACGAGCATAGATGACTGCTCTTTTTCAGTAGTCACCACTCAAGCTTGGAATTATCTTACATTTGCCATTCATGAGGAAAAGCCTTTTCGACCATTCCCAAAGCGTTTCTCAAAACTCACATTCTCCTCATAACCTACTAGCAGCACAGTTCCCTCAGCACCAACACTGACTGACTTAAGACTTATGTCTGTAGCAGTGCAAAGTAGACTAATAGGATGCCCTAATTAGCAAACTGCAGGGTAAAGGTTGGCCCATATTTACTCTTCAAAAGGTGTAAACTTGAGCCTAGCACCAACAGCTCCATCTAGTACCAAATGATTAGGCTCTCTAAAAGATGATGGTGCAGTAGTAAACCGTTATTCAATGCCTCTCTGTTTAAGGAATAAGCAAAGGTTTCTGTCAGATATGCAACTGGGAACCACTTAAAGACATCCTAGCAGCTGATTTAAGTTAGGATCAAGACCCATGCACACAAGACTGCCACTGGTGTTGTTAGTTGGAGCACCGCCATGGTGAGGATAGCACGCCCCTGGGTCTATGCTTAGTGGGTGGAGTCATGTGCGCTCTTCGACTTACTTGTGGTGCTCTTTTTTTTCCCTCTGTTGCCCGTATTTTCCAGTCCTGGAACTTGACTGTGTTTTCATGTGATTGCATGGGTACACAAGCTCTCGTGAGATGTGGGCAACAATCTTACACCTATTTAAGCAGGACAATGCCTGGGATCGAATGCTGGTTAATGGGCGACGCTGTGTTCCAGTGTCCCAAAGCAAGACCTCAATTTAAAGAAATCTGTTCCTCAAACCTATGTGCAATATTTGAAACACCTTTTCCATTCATGTAACCGCGGAGCTTTGACATGCGTCTGCAGTATTTCATGTTTGTGCAATTTGTGTTCATGAGGTGTCATGTGAGGGCATGTCATGCATGTTTGGAATCCTAACAGACAGTTTGGTACATTTTAGGGGAAACAGACATTACGATTTTGTTTGGACATCTGCCACTGTAATAGCAGACAGTAGCCTAGCTCGTTTCACGAAAAATGAATCCTCAGATCCTGGAAACCCTGAAGTTAAGGGCTCCACCATGTTGCATAAGGAATACTTTAATTTCTGGAGCCACAAACCCATTAAAACAAAGACCAAAGAATAGGTACTAAACACCAATCGCTATGCACAGACGCTCTCCATCAGAATACTGGCAAGGTACAGATTTTTTAGACCATGGATACCAAGTCAATAAAGTGCTGGTTACTTTCCATATGCAAACTTTAAGTTCCCTTTTTATTTAACAGTACATGTCAACAGCATAATGTAAGAGCACCACTTCACACCGCTAGGTAACATGGGACTGTTCTCAGCTTATGAACTAGGAGTAAACAGAAGAAGCTAGTATCTTTTTGTATGGGTACATCTCTAGAACAAACACAGCTGTTCAAATAGTAAGTGTCTCATCCCAATTCACACCAATTGAAGATTCCTTCACTGTTGAGGGATATTCTCCTCAGTATTCCCATCTTAACATATTCCCTCAACCTTGACAGGATTTTGCTTTCTAATAAATACCAAATGAAAGAGGGGCAAGAAATTGCCAACTACTCCGGCCTAAAGGCAAGTCCTAGGTCTAAAGAAAGAGGAACCAATGTTCTTTAAAAGCCCACCCTACAGCGCTCATTCAAGTGAAAAATACATTTTCTTAATTAAATACATGAACTTTCAAATTAGAGAGAGTCTCTCTTTAGATAGAAAATTAGACCACTGATGATAATCACATATAAGTCTCCATCCTTCTTCAAATATCTCCTGGCAAGTCATGAAAAGGTTCCTGGTTGCCTTGCAATTTGAGGTTTTATCTTTAATCATGAATTGTGTTTTTGTGTAATAATCATAAGTCTATTTGTGTATCTTTACACTTCATCTAAGGTGTGCCGTAATCCATGTGTCAAGTGACTACGATGTGTGTAGTGATATGGGATGTTAACAAGGACATGCAGTACATTTTTCATGCAATCAAATACGAGAAATACAGACAGATGGAAGACACAAACCCTTGAATCCAGTTCATTGTACTTACTTTGAATAGCGAACCATTGGGGCGCAGATTTTTACAATGTGCCCAGGACGAAATAAATCTACTGGATTTGGTTGTGGGCATTGCAGATATTCAAGATAGTCACCTTTCATTGATGAAGATCTGATGATTTTTCTTCCCACCTTAAAAAAAAAAATCATTTTCAGCTTCACTTTTTTTGAACGTTTGCGATTCTCACATATTCAGAATTGCTAAGCAAGATAAGGCAACAAGCTTGAAGATAAGATTTTTTTTTTTTTATGTTTACCGTAAATTCCAGCACTTTGACAGTGGAATGAGGGAAATTTTAGAAAAAAAGTTGGAGGGCTTTACCCTATGAAGTGCATTGAAGCACAGGCAATTTTAGCTGGGAGACCACTAAAATATTGCCATTTGTGGCTTGAAAAACAAAAAAACAGAGTCTACCGTCTGAATCAGGTCTGTTGGCATGTAAGGTTTATCGGTGTTTATATTTGATCTCCCCTTAAAACATGAAAAGAAACAATTGGCAAACCAATAGGACACGCCTTTTTGGCACATTGGCTTTGTCCATGGTTTTTGACAATACTATATAGCCTTAACAAAAGGAAAATGGTTGATGCTGTGCAGCAATAGGGTGAAAAAAAAAAAAAAACAAAAAAAAAAAAGAAAAGTGCAATGGCATGTCTGTGTCATTAGAGACATGTGCATGCATACCCATATAACACTAAAGGGGATTTGTTGTGGTAAACCTCCCAGGAAAGACCATATGTCTTGGGTTAAACAAGTGATATGGGCAGCATTTTCTATTTTTTTTGTTTTTTATTCACTGACCCAAAATGACAGACACTGCTTGGATTAGTAAATCAAAATAAAGGTGTACTTGTGTGAAAGCATGTTTTGACATGCAGTGGCACAATAGCAAATGGCAGTTCCTCCAGAAAATTTATATTAAAAAAAGTCAAAAGACCAAGAAGAATGGGAGGCAATGAAAGAGCAGTTGAGGAGAAAGCAATGGGGAGTATGGGTGAAGAGGTAGCAAAGGCACTTCAGGCTGAGGGAGAATTAAAAAAACAAATAAATAAGAATGAAAATCTGGGGAGGGAGGGTAAAGAGATGGACATGCTTGCTAGGTGAAGGGGAGAATGAGGAAGTAACAAAAAGCACACACAGGAGGGGCGGGTGTTTGTAGAGGGGGAAGCAGCACACAAGAATTACAAAACACATGCACCTTTTTTGGGGTCTCAAAGAAGAGGAAAAAAGTAGTCCTCTAAATTTGAGCAGTGGAAGGATACAAGTCAGCCAATCAAAAGGATGATAAAGAGGATACGCTTTAGGGGAGGGACAAGCACAAGAAGAGGAAGGTAAGCCATTGAATAAGAAGCAAACAAATGAGAATGGCAGTAAGGCCAACCAATGGTAAGCAATAGGTGAGCTCTAAGCCCACTGTCATTTTCTTTATGATCCATTAGAACTCTTCCACAATTAGGCAACTACAAGCTACCTGGAAGGTGAGCCCTAAAAAGCAAATACTGTGCCCCTTGCATAAAGACATATATCCATGATACGACTATCTCAAAACTCAGAAGCATAACTGGAGTTTAGTTATCACATTTAATCAATATTATTATTGAATATGCTTGGGCACTCACAGCCCCCAAACGCATGTTGTTTCTTAGTTATAGGAAGATGCTTATTTTGTATGTGTATTATGCCAGAAATAGTGCAGATTAAGATCAGCCAATACACCCCTCTCTATGGACCTTATTTATATGATTTCAAACTTACTGAGGCAGCCCCAACTCTTGTAAAACACCCCTTCTGCAGTCATACAGCAATCCATGCCTTCACACCGCGTAACTCTAGCAGTTTGACTTCCACAACATGGGTGCTATATTCCTGCAGGCCACTACTAGAGCCAAGGCTATCAGAATTTTACTGCATTAGAGCAAATTCTTCATCATCCCACATCATAGAACCACTGTTGTCGGAGACAGCTCCTCTTCCTCGAAGATCAATGCTACTTTGCTTTCCCAGACAGTACACAAGAAATTACCAGGATGGCCTAGTCATGCGCTACTGCATGAAGTCTTCGGTGGGTATAGTACACCGTGTCAAGATTTTGAGCCCTAGGTGTATCATGTAGGTCCTAAATGCTACTTCTCTGGATACAGCAAAGCGTTGTCCAAGTTCGTGCTCTCCAGTCTCCTCACATCATTCATCAACTGTTCCTTAAGTCTTCCAACTTTCTGGCATATTCTTGGTGAATGATTGATATTTTCAGACTTTGAGTCCACTAGTTTATGCACAGTATGCCGAAATTGTAGATCTGTCCAGTGTAGCTCATATTCAGTCTGTAACTGCTTTAATAAACTGAGTTTACATGCATCCTACACATTCACATACAAATGATAAACGTGTTCTATCCTATTTTATAAATATTTGTAGCATAGCAATGTTCTGAGGCAAAATTCCAACAGCTGTAGCTGTGGCTCATGTGGCATTAATTTTGTGTTCACATAAAAAAAAAAGATTTCCCTTCGGCCTATATTCAAAGATTGTTGCCATGCTGTTCCTAATGCCTTCCTGCTTACTACTAGTTGTTTACTACTACTAGTTGCAAAGACCAATAAAAATCCATATGCATGGCAGTGCAATAGCCCCATCATTTCCCACTCAGCACAACATCATTAAAGCAGTCCTGGGCGGGGTACCATCCGTGACACGGTTCTTTGGATTTCATACATTTTATAGAAGAAATCCCTGGAAACTCTGAATGGTGTATTTGGAGCCTGTGCAAAAGCTTAACTAAAACAGTCATTTTAAAGGGTGATGCCCTACCAAGTAGTAAAACGTGGAGTTACGTGCAGTGGTGCATGAACTCCGAGCAGGATCTGGTCAGGTTCCTTTGCCAGAACTGTCTTTTTTTTATCTCTAGTGCCTTCTATTAAGTATCTAAAACTATCCCTTGCCACTTTAGGCAGAAGATCCAGCAGCGGTACACCTACCCAGTCACTAGTAGAGAATAGGACAGATTTGCTCCTTTCAATATATACAGCATAATGTATGCCATAGTCCCTGAATACATATAATAGCGTGGTAATGGTGTGACAAGGGTCAGAAAAGTACAACAAAATAATGTCCTCGACCCCGCTTGCCTTCAAAATCCGCTTTAATGTGGGTCATACCAGATCCAAAATGCCTAGGGAGCCCTGCAAACAACAGGTGCAGAAGGACAGGTTGCTTAAATCGCATGGTTGGAACACTACAGCACTCACCTACATATGTGCAGCCAAGTCTAAGTATAGGAGTTTAAGACATTCCAAGAGCTCCCTCCAGCACTCTGAAGAGGAAGGGCTGTTTAAACCAGTCAAATGCATTCTAGTTATCAAGAGGCAGCATTATTAATGTTTCGTTGTTTTCTTCAGCTTATTCTAAATGATTGTGGTGCATCTGCAGTTTCAGTCTTGTGACATTAGAACTCCGCTGGCAAAAATTACTCTCCAGTCTTGTTTCAGTCCTCTACACTCCGGCGACTTTCCTCTCCAGCCATGTCTGCGATGGCTGTATCACAGGAGACCAACGCTGCCTAGGAATCAAATACTTTTTATTTATCTATTTCACTCTGCATTTTCTTAATCCAAGCAATATTTTCCCTGCTGTGTTTCCCAATTCCTAAAATGTCCACTGGACCCCAGTGTGCCTTACTCTCGCTGGTCAACAAATTATGGTATTTTTATGACTGCTATCTGTTTCAGCTCATGAGTAGGAATTTTGATAAAGTATCCTTACAGGCGAGACAGGTGAATCAATTCAGATCACAGGCTCTTAATGCCTATGTTTTATCATTACTTTTCAAATGCTACTCATGACATAGCCTCTCTGAATACAGACATGTAGGGCTTCTAATACAGCCACTTCAGAAAAGACGGATCATACATTATTTTTTTTTAATACTAGATGGTGGAAGAGAACAAAATTCCCCTTCTCTTTTTCTTTATTTTTTAAAAACATTCTCTATATTGATTTTATAAACAAAGGGAGGGGTGGGTGGAAAAAGAAAAGGATTACATACAAGCATCACCCTGTTAATATCCTTAATAGTAGGTGTTGAGTTATACAGTTGAGTGTGGGATCTGAGATCTTGAATTTGGTGCAATAAGGGTGGCAAAAAGTGCATTACTACATATAGATGCAAACAGTAACAGCGTTCAGGTAACAGAATGTATCTTATGCATTAATGTTTGCATAAAGGACGACTAGACAGAAGCTAAGATGGCCATTAAAACATTAGCAAGAGCTTCTTGACGCTAAGTCAATACAAATACTTTCACAGATTGTGCTTTTATCCTGCACAGCTATGGAGGATGAGCGAGCACAAAGCTCTCAGTGTTTGAGATGTAACAAAGCTATGGGCCCATTTATTTGTGTAAAATAAGAATGCCCAGTAGTGATACAATACTGGCAGAATATTGTGCATATACTGGGGGAGGTTGTGGGCAAGAAAGTGAGTTTGGATCCCAGAATTATGCTTTTGAGTCTCATGGATGAATGCGGAGGACCGTGCTATGTTGGGCTCTGATAGGTTTTTATTTTTTTTATTTTCAAGAGGGATATCACTAAATACTGGAACTATGACGCGTCACCACCTCCCCTTCATTCCTACCGGACGCACACACAGGGCTGGAGAATAGACAGGAGGCATGCATTCCTGTGCTAAAACTGAGTGAGGGAATGCTCCCAAAACATTCCTAAATATGAGAAATATAGGGATTATTCACTTGATGACAGTGATAGTATGTTGGATATTGTAAGATGATACCACTGGGCTAGTTTAACAAACTTGTCAAGTTATTTTTTTTAGAATGTATACTAAAGAATTTGCTGCATAAACTGTGAAAATATAAGTAAATGGAGACTAACAGCTGAGCCGAGTTGTTAATAGTGTTTGTTTGTTATTACAATCACATAAAATCAATTAATTATTATTTTTGTTTTTTTAAAGATTTGTTTAAGTGGGTGAAAGGGTAAGCTGCATGGTTGATGTAAAGGATTTAATCTATACCACGCCGGTAAAATTTTTTGGTCCAAGTATTTGAAATACAGCTCCCCAATAAATTTACACAATGTTGAGTTTTGAATCATTAATGAGCAGCATTTCCCTTGGCAACACAAAAGGATGATGGGCGGAGTGCTGAACAATGCAAACACTCACCCCCAGTCATAAATCTGGGTTTAATCCATTGTTCTTTTGCTCACCATGCCACCCCAGTTTGGACCCAGCCAAATGCAAATCAGTCTTGACCCTGTTCCTCATGGGAACAGTCCAGCCCGAACTGCCAGGCCAGGTCCTCCCTGGACCAGAAACAAGCATCCTGGAACCGGTTTCAGGGTATACCCTTCATTAGCCAGGCTAGCTTGAATCCAGTGGCACAGTCAGCAAGTGACCCACGTCTGGGCATACCCTTCCCACTTAGGGCAACTTTAGCAATAAAGAAGGATGATGGACGGAGTGGTGAACAATACAAACACTCACCCCCAGTCACAGATCTGGGTTTAATCCATTGTTCTTTTGCTCACCAAGCCACCCCAGTTTGGACCCAGCCATATGCAAATCAGTCTTGACCCTGTTCCTCATGGGAACAGTCCAGCCCAAACTGCCCGGCCAGGTCCTCCCTGGACCGGAAACAAGCATCCTGGAACTGGTTTCAGGGTATCATCCTTCACCAGCCAGGCTAGCTTGAATCCAGTGGCACAGTGAGCAAGGGACCCATGTCTGGGCATACCCTTCCCACTTACGGCAACTTTAGCAACACAAAAGGATGATGGACGGAGTGCTGAACAATGCAAAAACTCACCCCCAGTCACAGATCTGGGTTTAATCCAAGTTCTTTTGCTCACCATGCCACCCCAGTTTGGACCCAGCCATATGCAAATCAGTCTTGACCCTGTTTCTCATGGGAACAGTCCAGCCCAAACTGCCAGGCCAAGTCCTGGCATTTCCCTTGACCAAAATGTTTTACAGGAGGTGGATAAAGGCGGTCCAAACAGCGAAAATGTAATAGCAAAGCACCCGATGGAGAGAACCACTTTACACCTTTTAATTAATCAAGTTTATAGAGACACCATCCAACCCCTCAAGAGTTTAATATTTACAACTCATTCTCCAGGTGTTTGATACCAAAGAGCAGTCTGCCACTATAAGCTCACTTGTATGTTACACTGCATTTTGAGTGATTCATCCTTGCCCACTCTAAGCAAGTGTTTTCCCACTTAATTGTTGAGACTACAAATATATTACTTAAGTAGGTCTTTGAGGCATGATCATTATGCTTGTTATTGTTCTCATCTGTTTTGCTTCATATTTTGTATCCATTATTGACGAGTACAATGGGAGGGGAGTCAGAATGTCAAATTGGTAGCCAATATTCTATGTTTGTACAAACTAATAAAGAAAAAAACATAAGTTTGGGTCATTCAGATTGTGGACCTTCAAGAATAGGTACAAATTCCAGTGAAGTAAGGTCATCAACTTACATGTTTTATAGTATGGTTAAGTATCGGTGGAAAAAATAGAAGGTTCCTGCGATTTCACAACCGACTTCTGCACAACAGAGCTGCTCTCCTGCTACGCTGCTATGAATTCCACTGATACTGTCGAATTTCAGCTTACTTATCAACCACCCAACCCAGCACTGATCTCAAGACTTCAGAGGTCATCACATCACACTCCACTGGCTCTGGAAATACGTTCTTCCTTGGCTACTTCAACCTCCCATTAAACAATCTACAAACATCCTGAAGGATACTTTGCTAAACCTACTTGCTATGTCCACATCGCAGAACTCATCATACAGCCAACCAACAGCAAAGTTAACCAATTTCACCTGTCACTCCTGGTGTCTTCCTCCAGCCTCACTCAACAGCAACCGGACTCCACCAAGGCATAACTTCTCTGCAACTCATCAAGGTCAATGAACAAGAGTGAAGATAAGAAGCAAATTCTTCAAGAAGTTCCCTCAAACCACCCTGTATAAGCCTCATCTAAGCCCAGCACTGACGTAAAAACCCTTGTATAGAAGCTCAACTGCATACTCCAGATGTCTGCCAACTCCCACAACCAAAAGAAACTTTATTCCATAAAAGGCAAGCCATCTATACCATGGTACAGCTAGAAGCTGGTGACATCCAGATAGACTGCAAGAAGTGTAGCAACTGCATGACCAGACTACAGAGTAGGATATACACTCAAAAAGACTAGATGCTTATGCTACTTGTACCATGCTGCCATAGTAAGAAACTTCATCCAAGTCAAAATACACCAAATAGCATGTCTGGTTCACTCTGGATAAGACCTCACCATTCAAACAACTTCTCGTTACTATGCAACTTCTTGGCTTCTGGAATTATCTTAAGAGTACTCTACAATCTTGACTGTGGCCCCTGTCACGACAACTCGTACCCATGTTGCCAACATTTGCTACCCTCATGTTCCAACTCAGTTTCCCAGACCAATTTCCCTCCCCATGCCAACATTCGCAACTCACTATTTTGCCCGCTATCCTCTCTCCCTCATGCTAATCTATACAGCCCAAATAACCTCCCTCGTCGGCTTATTATTTCATGATGCATTATGTCCTAAGATACCTCCCCTATGATGCAATTTGTGCTGCCATGTGCTCCAAACCATTTGTCATCCTCTGTGCATTACCCCTGACAGAACGTTGTACTCTTTTCTCTTTTCTCCGTCTACTTCCTTTCTCCTTTGTAATTTATTATTCCCTCTATTGCACACGGTCCTCTTGCTTTGTTGTTATGTGTGTATACTGCAGACATACATCCAACATGTTTTCATCCTACAGCAATTCACACTGGCCACGTCTGCAACAGAAAATGCAAAACTACAAAACGCAAATGCTTCTAACCAAAAAGCCAAGACTGAATAAATATGTCACATTACACGTGGGCATTTGGACGTCATGCTTTTATTTGGCACTTGGTTTGCGAAGCAATGGCACAACTCACAATGGAGCAATGCCTATATTATGGAAGGATACAGAATTTTTCACAACATTCTGCTGGCATAAATCTGAGGTATCCGTTACTATTATACAGAGCTATGTGCCTGCATGTGTATTCAGTTCCTGACATTGTCTTTGACAGCATATGCAACTCTGAAACCAGAGACGTTTTAAGGCATCTGCAAAGGGGGCAATAGCTCAAGACACCGACTCCAGGTGGGCCCTCCCTATAATGAGTGGGACATTCTAAATCCCTGCCCATAATAACAGAGCTCAGAAAAGGCAGCTTGTTTTTCTAATTCTACAGCTGAGTATGCTTAACAGAAGCTTAATATGCATGGTGGCCAGATTTAACCCTTGCAATCTCAGGAAATAGTGGCAATTAAATTGAAAAATAATATTTGGGTAATTTCTTTCTCTTTAATTTTACCTCACCTCTTTTACCTTAAGCCTTTCTCTTAACCTACCTCTCTCTACGCACCTATTTGCTCTTTATCTTATTTTTCCCTAACTTACCTTTGTGTACTTTACTTCCCTCTCAGTATACCCAGTATACAAGGGACTTTATCTCTACCAACCTCTCATGAACTTATGTCTCTCTCTCTCTCTCTCTCTCTCTCTCTATGTTTACCTCATTGCTCTTTTTCCATCTGTCATCCATGTAGCTGTCCTCCAGCTACTACACTTTTCAAACAACCACTTCTCTAGCTTCAACTTACTACTCTGTCTCTGTGTCTCTACTCCATTAATTCTCTCTGCCCCTCTCTCATCCTTTTCTCTAATTCATTCTTCTGCCAAACCTTTCTCTATCTACCTCTCATATTCCTCACAATCTCACTTCTCTATACCCCATCTCTCTCACTACCTAACCTCTCAATTCACCTCAACTTTAGTTCACTACCTCACCTCTCCACTTCCTCTATTTACTGCTGCTCCTTTTTCTTCACCTCTATAAACATCTTTCTCTTTTCTGGCTTCCATTATTTCTCTAGCTCTCCTCATTTTTCTCTATCACCAACTCCTCTCTTTCTCTCTCAGACACATACAAACACATCTCTCCCTGGACCTCCATCTCCACTTCAACTCACACTCTCCAACTTGACTAACTCTCTACCGCTTTCTTTGGATATTTATCTACTTCATTATCTTTTCCTCTATTCCACAACTCGCTCTACCTCTGTATCAACCTCTCATCTCTGTCTCTACAACGTGTATTGTCTCGCACTTTCCTTTTTATGCTCTGTCTGCCCTTCGTCACTCTTTCTCTACCTATTACTCGCTTTACCTAATATGCTTTTCTACACCTGCTGTAATTTTGTTCACTCTAACTGGTGTCTCTTTGTTCTTTCCCAACTGTCTCTAGACCTCTACCTGCCTTTACCTCTCTCTGTCTCACACTAAAATATGACCTATATTGATATCTCTCTTTCTCTCCCCACATCTTCATCTTTCTATCCCTTGTTATGTTTCCTTCTGGTTACTTCAACATTGCTTCTATATCATCTCTATTTATACCAACCTCTACTTCATATCCCTTGCGATACTGTTTTATTTATATGTCTGCCCTTCTCCTCTGTCATGCCCTGTCCCACTGCTCTTACTCAGGTGGGACACAGGTAACTGTCTCACCAAAGAAGTGCATACATGTAAAGAAGGGAATGGGGACAAAGAAGAAGAAAAGGAATAGGAGGAAATTATCAGATTTTAACCGATGAAATGGTGAAAATCCTGAGAGCAGCGGTCTGACTTTTACTGTTGCAGCAAGAATGCCTGTAGTGAAGGAAGATAAATGTGTGATGCAGGACCGGTTCTAGCAGGGGGGGTCGGGTGGGCCAGGCCCACCCAAGCATGACCCCTGGCACGCCCAATCACGGCAGAAGAGGCCATAGAGAACACATCTGTTAAGTGCTTCCTTCATGTGGAGATGGCCGAACGTTATGATGTTGTTTCACTTTAATTATCAGACAGGGATCAAGAAGGAACCTCTAGAACACATTTAAATTGCTTTTAATTTTACAATTACTGTTTTAGGTATCTACTCATAAGGGGAAAATACTGACATTACGTGATTTTCCCTATTGTTGTATTCGCTCAGACATTAAAATACTCATCATACCAGTAAAAAAAAAAAACAACAACAAAACGCCCAGGTTGCAGCCCTATCGCATGTCTGAGGCGACCTATAGTTGGGTGGTACTAGTTGTGTGAAGGGGAAAAGCGGGGGTTTACTTGTCAAAGATGCAGCAGGTACAGTGCACCCAGGGAATATGACTGTGAGTGGCCTTCGGCACCGCAGATATGGGTGTTTCTGTGTGGGAGTTCAGAGAATGTTTATGTATTTTAGTCTGTGTACTTAGCGCCCAGGAATACACTGTAGGATGGTGCATGCATTAAAATATTTAGATAGCAGTAGTGCATGCTTCATTGGATGAGCAGCCATAATTGAATTATAAATGACTGCCCATTACCTAAGAATTAGGGCTAGAGATCAGCAAATGAGTTGCCTAATCACAACCTGACTGATATCCCACCTGCTGTATTACAAGTGCAACTGATAAATAATATATGTAATATCGGTCACGTTTGTGAAGAAGTAATCGGTCCATTGAAATCTAAATCTGGTTCTTAATATGGAGTTACAATTAGTAAAGTAAATAACTATGTTATCTCAAGTAAAATATTGTCCTGAGCTGAATTTATTCTCACCAGCAGGGCAGAGTGACAAATATGGACATTTCGTAACCTGATATATTTTTCCAGTACATTCCCATGTCATAGTCAAGGCCACTGAAGTTATACAATTTTGAGGCTTTGGTGTTTTCCACATAATTATGGATTTACCACTTTTGTCTTATAATTCATCATTTACTGCGTAATCTGCAGATTTAAAAAAAATGTTTCTAGCTCAAACGGATCAAACATTACTAAAACTGCTGCAACATGTGTTGGGGTGCAGTTCAAGGCCCATCGCACAGGTTGACTGGTCAGCTTTCTGTTGCTTATTGCTACATATGGGTGTTAAACCTGAATTAACATGGTGCAATGTATGACAAGAGGGCTGCTAACAACTGTAAACAAGCATTTGCAATGCAATAGGGTCTTGCCTTTCTCTGAGTTACAGCTATTAGCAGTCGTAAACTCCCAACCGGATTTTTCTTGCCACATTGAATGGAAAAAACATCGCGATCGCAATGCTACAGTTCACTCGCAGTGAAACCTCTCGGCAAAAGTGCAATTATCTACGTAACTGGCAAAAGTGCAATTAACTATGTAACAGGTCAATGTAATGCAAAGCGCTCGACTTCTGTCAAGCGAGATCGCGCTGCGAACAAAAGATAAAAAGTAGTCCACAAACCTTACAGGAAACAGCGAGCCTTGCATGTTTTCAGTACTTGGTTGCAGCGCTCGAGGAGGGCTAACCACCGGAAAAGGCATGACGTATGTGTGCCTTCCACTAATGAAAGCAAGCAGATTTTAACAGGCAAGCCCATGGACCAATGAAAGACACTGACGTGACATGGACGGGGCTCCGAGCCCTTTTTTAACTCCTAAAGCATCTCGCAAGCGAAACGCATGTGCAAGCGCATGCGACGCAGGCTCGACCCTAAAAAGACAAAATAATACAATAATACTATCACAAAATTTGCCATATTATGCTGTATAATTTGTCTTTTCTTGCCTCATAATTTAGTTAACCCTGCCATATAATTTGGTCTTCACTTGCTGTGCAGCATAATTTCAGTGGCCCTGGTTACATTGATCTTACTCTTTGTATTATCACATGTACTCACAATTGGACTATCAAAAGTCACTTCAATAAAGGGCTATCACAGGTTATGCAACCTGTCACGATATACACATGGAGGCATTAATGCTAAATATCCAAATTTACCTCAGAACTAAATAATTCACACATACACACACAAATGCTCACACACCAACATATAAGTGTGTGTGTGTGTGTATATGCATACATATATATATATTAATTTCAGGGCAATAGATAGTTGCTGTGTACATCATAACATATACTTTATACAGATATATCAAAACCAAATATGTACAATTTTTAGGACAAAATGTAATCTATTCATATTTCCTAAATAAATAGCTCTTGTTTACTTTTTGCATTTCACTGCATAGGTTTGATAGGCTCGCTGTTACAGTGAGAGGGCATGCAGCTGATGATCTTTGCAAGGAAGCTGTTTCCTCAGCCTTCAGGGCCCAAAGCTGCATCACCTACACATTCAGAAAATATATGCTGTTTGCTTGTCTCAAATACATTATTGTGTCATTTCATCAATATAATATTGTAAACCCATCTGGTGTTTAATGACACAGACCACACCACATACAGGCACCTACCATATGCATAAACACCATGTTTATGCCCAAGCACTACACACCAGGCTCAAACAAATGTTGCACATGAAAGCACCCACACCAGACCGGCCATGCCACACACACACCACTCACACTTAATCAACCTGCACATGTGCATATGCAGATTCCACATACAAGAGGTACACAAGCAGAAATGTTCACAATTTACAAGCAGGGTCTCTAAAACGGCAAGCTCTACAAAGTTATCAGTGCTTCTTTACCCTTAGCTGAATCTGCCTAGAGTATGTATATATATATGTGTGTGTGTAAAAAACATTAGCAGACGAATGATGAACAGAGTCCAAATGTCTAAAATCGAACACTGACAAGATTAAAGTTGTGATCTTTGGGGAAAGCTCCTCCCTATGTGACTCTACCTGGTGGGTGAAAGAGCTAGGGCTTACTCAACACCCCATCTACTCCTCCCAAACCATGCCAGGAACCTCAGGATTGCCACTGACTGTAAACGTGACAACACAGTCCAAGTCATTGCCATCACTGACTCATGCTTCCAAAACCTGAAGATGCTAAGGAAGATTTTTAAATGGCTCCAAGTCATCCCCCGGAAAACCATCATCCATTCTCTTGTCACCAGCAAACTAGACCACAAGAACACCATCTAAGCTGGAAACAACAAGCACCTCATCAGGAGGCTGAAGAACATCCAGAACTTGGAGGCCAGAATTACTCTCAACCTTAAAGAAATAAGTGTTGGGAAAATTGCAAGGAATAGCCAGTCCTCCTAGTGTGAAGATGTCAAGTCTTGAGTGCAGTAACAGGAGCCTCCTTAACCTTGCACTACTATTACAATCTTTTTGGTATCCAGGTGCTTGTGTGGAAGTCTGGCCTGCTGGACATTTTTGAAGGTTGAGACTGAAGACATCGGCCCTGCCTCTCCAATAACTCTCTATATTCTCTATATGCCTGTTAGGAAGAAGATATGATGTCAATTTAGGGCTTGTAGGTTACATCCAGAATTGACAAAAATTGGGCCCGCATTGGCCCACCCGGACGCCCATCCAGATAAAATGTCCTGGAACCTGCCTGGTGTGATTACTATGTGCATATATTATTTTAATACTATGCGCTACCCCACTGGATATTTACCAACCTATAATTCAACACTGTTTGGCATCATTGTTTCAATATGCCGAAAATGGGTAATACATTTAAAGTTGCTCGAAACAGAGTGACTCAAAGTAGACCTTTCGCGAGGCCCGTCAAATCCTGAAGATGCCACTGATCACTTACTCAGTTTCTTTGCCCAGATGAATCTACCATATATTGGTTTACAAAAACATACCTTGACATGCAATGCTCGTTTAGTGATCACTACAGGTAGGAGGGCGTCCCGTGAGGCGCTTGACGGGAAAACACACCTAAAACATCTGTACCTCGAACCTGCACTCACAGCTTTCAGTTCAGCTCGTGTGTACAGGACGCAGCCCAGACCTGCCCCAATGTTCATGGACACAGAAGTAGGACTAGTTAACGTGAATGTGGTGGCCATCTTGCAAAGTCAGACTGGGCGTTGCACTTCAAGACAAGACATGAGCCTTTTTTGTGCGGTCTTTGTACTAATCAAAGCTGAGGCTTTTAGTCTGCAAACGCACCTTCTATATTTCAGAAAAAAATCAGCGATTGGAATTTTCTTTTTTTGAAAAAGCAATAAAATAGGTTGTGACAGAGTCGTTTTCGATAAGTAAGCACGGCCTAACGCGCATTTGACCTTTTTCTATGGCTTGAATAGCAGAAAACTATATAATTGTAGAGTTCTTTAAATAATACTTAGTCCTTTATGCGTTAAAGTTTTATTGGGGTGTTACTGCTGAAGTAGTTACTAAAAATATTACCAATTGACTTCTTGTGTTTATATAAGCTGAATAGGATGCTTATATTTGGCCTATATGTATAACCTGTTACAGTCGTTATGCTGGTTATTTCTTCTTTTAGCCTTCTTTTCGGAGAGACTAGTGCTCGTGCTTCCACGCAGGATCTAGCTTCAGTGCCGGCGGATTTAAGGTGGCCAACATGGCAGGTGACAGCGGGACAGTATGGGTGGCTATAGAGATGTTGCAGGACGGTAAGTGCAGGGGGCTTTAGCTGCGGTAACTTCTGAGCTTTTACTTTTATGTGTACACTCACTTGACAGTTCCGGGTAAGGGCTTTTGGGAACAGGACGCCAGGGACTTGCACTGAGATGTGCTGATTACCAGGAAGAACTTGGAGCTGTCACAACATTAGAAAAACACACTGGAGACTCCCATAGATACACACAGATTTCTCGACAAGTACCTTATTTTAACATTCACTTTCCCCTTTTTGGTAAGATGCAGCCTTCCCAACACTTGGCCCTACGGAACTTTAAATGTCTTATTTCTTATTGTAATGTTTTCACCTTCCTTAAACTCAACTACTGCTACTTCATCAGCCCATTATTAACAATTAAAATACACATTCCTCAGCATCTTCCTTGCATTACAGACTTCACTTCATGACTGTCCCTCATATGAACTCTTAGCACTTACACACACAGAGCATGTTGTGATGGCAGTCGAGTTAAGGGTAAATTGTTGCACTAACATTAATGAGTTAAAAGAATGTTAATATAAAGTACCTTTTAAGTTTGTTGTACGAAGACCAATTGTTTTCTTTATCCATGGCATGTTATTCTAAGTGTAAAAGAAATAAAGTATGTTATTAATGTGTAGTTCTCATTATATAGCGCAGACGTAGCTGACAAGCAATAGAGCGCTCAACGTAGCTAAAGCCCAAGGAGCAATATCATTGTTTACAAAATAGACAACAGATACTTTTTTGGATCTTGGAGTAATTTGGCGGGGCAGTGCTCCTTTAAAAGATTTGGCTTCTGTTTCTTCCTGAATTGGAGAATGGTAGGGGCAGTGATGATCTCAGTGAGAATATTGTTTCAGATCCTTGGTGCGTAAATGGAGAAAGTCTGCCGTCTGTTATTTTTCCTTCTTGCACCTATTTGTCTCTGATCTGGCGAATTCCTGGCTTTTGATGTCGTGCTGTCCACCACAGTCCGTTAGTTCCATGGCTAGATATGGCGCAGCATTGTATGTGATGACATTTTAGGCGATGTAGATGGTATTGAACATAATACTGAACTGGAACTAAAGACACTGTCTTTCCTTTATCGTTGGAGTGATGTTGTCGAACTTCTTCAAATCCTTGATAAGATGTGCCACAGTGTGTGTGGGATGTTTTCCAGCGGGGCGATAGTGGTGTCTGGCAAACTGTTGAGCTGTGCGCTGTCTCTTACCAGATGGGAGAAGGTCAGGACCTGCCATTCTTAAGTCTACACCTGAAAGATAATTTCACTTAATTCAGGAAGGAGAGCTAGTACAATGCTGTCTTGGTTTTCCGCTATGTTTTTTTTTTTAATGGGATGTCTGTGGGTCAACACATCCAGCTTCATGTTAAACAGCCAGGATTAAATCTGTATTTCTTTGGAGCTGTTGGCAAACAGAAGGATTTCTCTGTTTGTCAGGTTGAGCTCTGGATAAGGGCTTCACATATAATTCTTGATTTGTTTAAGGGATGATTTGAGCCTCTGAGTGCTGTAGTTCGATGAGACTTTATGGTAGATGTATGAAAGTACCCTCTTTCTGGCATGGTTACCCCCCACTTTTTGCCTGTTGCCAGTATGTTGTGACTGTGTTCGATCCCTTTACATTTGGTTGCTTGGACCACACACACTCCATATTTGGTATATTGGTGCCCCCTTGTAAGTCCCTATTAAATGGTACTGAAGTACCCAGGGCATTGGGGCACCAGGGGTACCCCCATGGGCTGCAGCATGTATTAAGCCACCCATGGGGAGCCCAGGCAATGTGTATCTGCAGGCCTGCCACTGCAGCCTGCAGGAAAGGGTGCATGCACTCTTTTCACGATAGGTCACTGCACAATGTCACCCTAGGTCACCCCTATGGTAGGCCCTCCTAGCCCAGAGGGCAAGGTGCAGGTACCTGTGTGAGGGCACCTCTGCATGAGCAGAGGTGCCCCCACGAACTCTAGCTCCATTTTCATGGACTTCGTGAGTGCGGGGACGCTATTTTACGCGTGTACTGAACATAGGACACTACCTATTTCCAGCTACATAATGGTAACTCTAAACCTAGGCATGTTTGGTATCAAACATGTCTGAATAATACCCCAATACTGGTGCCAGTATTGGAAGTATTAATCCTTGCACTCTGGGGGGGGCTACTTAGAGGACCCCAGCATTGCTCCTACCAGCTTTTTGGGATTTTCCAGGCAGCCCAAGCTGCTGCCATCCCTCAGACAGGTTTCTGCCTTCAGCTGCTTGCTCAGCTCAGCTCAAGCCAAGGAAGGCAGAACAAAGGATTTCCTTTGGGAGAGGGGGGTAACACCCTCTCCCTTTGAAAATAGGTGTTACATGGCTTGGGAGGGGTAGCCTCCCCAGGCCACTGGTATGCTTTGAAGGGCACATTTGGTGTCTCCTTGCATAAACCAGTCTGCATTGGTTCAGGGACCTCCAGACCCTGCTCTGGTTCAAAACTGGACGATGGAAAGGGGAGTGACCACTCCTATGTCCATCACCACCCCAGGGGTGGTGCCCAGAGCTCCTCCAGAGGGACCCTTGATTCTGCCATCTTGAATCCAAGGTGGGTAGAGGCGTCTGGAAGCATCCGAGTGACCAGGTCAGGCAGGTGACGTCGGAGCCATAGGTGACCAATCCCCCTTCCAGGGCTATTTAGGGTCTCCCTCTTGGGTGGGTCCTCAGATTCGGCTTGTAAGATTCCAGCAGGACTCCTCTGCAACCTCTACGTCAACTTCTGGCCACTGGAACTGCGACTGGACCCTCCAGGAACCAACAATCTTCGTCCATGACGAAGACTCTGCTTGCAACATTGTTTCCACGGCTCCTTCCAGCTTCTGCAACATTTCCCCAGCTGTGCATCCTCTGAGGGTGGCAAGTCTCCAGTCTGCACAAGAAAGAAGAAGGAATTCCCCTTGTAGTGAAGGAGTCACTCCCCTGCATCCTCTGACACTTATTGCAATGACAACCAGCTGCGTGGATCTCCTCTCATCTTGACCTGCGTGGATCCTGCATTACGGTTGGTGGTCTGGAGTGGTCCCCTTGGTCCTCTCTGTCAGCTGTCCAACTTTGGTGAAGTTATGCCCTTGCCTTCCCACTCAGGTCAATACCCCGTGCACTGCCTCTCTTGCAGCTACAAAGGCGTTTTGGCATCTCATCCAAGGGATCTTCAGGCTCTGCGTAGCCCCAGCACTCTTCCCTGCGACGCACAGCTGTGTGTGTGCTTCTTCTTTGGCGTGGGACCCTTTTTCGGTTGTGCAGAGTGGGATCTTCTGTGACTCCTGGGTCCTCTTCCAGTGGGTATCCTGTAGGGTCTGCCTTTTCTTCTGTGGACTCTCTGCATCGCTGAGGGTCACCTGGGACTCCCCTCCATGGGTTGAGTCCCCCTGGACCTTGCTGGTCCCCGGCAGCTCCACTTTTCGTCTACTGTGACTCTTGCCTTTGCCACGGCTTGTTGGTGGCTTTTCCACTCCACAGACAGACTGCAATCTTCCTTCCAGTGTGGGACATCGACTACATCCTCCAGGAACTCTTCACCGTCTCCAAGGTTGCATTGCTGACCGTCTTTGTCCCCAACTCCTGCGACCACAGACAGGTGGGTAGTGGCTTCTGCCACCAGCAGACACACCTGTGACTTCTGGACTTGGTCCCCTTCTTTTTTAGGTCTTCCTCTTCGGGAATCCACCGCTGGGTTCTTGCAGTCTTGCCTGGGTGTTGCATTATCTTCATTTTCAGTAACTTACTCCTTTCTTCTTGGTCGCTGGGGAGCACTGTGGTACTTACCTTTGGGGTTTCCTATTTCCTCCAGCTCTCCTCTACAGATTCCACGTACCTAGGTGGGGGTCCTCATTCGCATTCCATTTATTTTAGTATATGGTTTAGGTTCTCCCAAGGGTCACTATTGCTATTGTACTGTTTTCTATTGCTATTTTTGTCTATTTCTGATTACTAGTGTACATATTTAGTGTGTTTACTTACCTTCTGTTGGGGGTAATTGCCTATCTAATTAAAAAAAGTACCTTTATTTTGTAGCACTTAGTGTTTTCTTTCATGTGTGTAAGTGCTGGGTGACTACAGTGGTATTGCATGAGCTTCGCATGTCTCCTAGATAAGCCTTGGCTGCTCATTCACAGCTACCTCTAGAGAGCCTGGCTTCTTGACACTGCCTAAACTTCACTAATAGGGGAACCCTGGACTTGGTATAAGTTTTAAGTACCGTAGGTACCCACCACACACCAGGCCAGCTTCCTACACTAGAGTCCTGTATCGTCGACATATTGATGGATCTTAGTGTGTTGTTGTTGGTGATTATGAATCCCAGGAGTTCCATGTACATGCTTAAGAAAACAAAACTTTGCAATAGTCAAGATGAAGTTTCTGGAATCTTGGTGTTTTTGTCTGCATAAGCTCTAGTGGCTGTTGGTGAGATAGGAGATGAATCAATGCAGGCCTTTCTCAGAATAGCCCAGGCATGTTACGGGGATGTCGATCCGTGTTTGATAGTAGGCTGTCAAAGGTTGCAGAAAGGCCTAGAAAGATCAGGAGACTAGGGTTGTTAATATTTTTGAGAAAGAGTGTGTTGACAGCTACTTGAAGTGTAGTTTTCTTCATATTGCAGCATGGTAAGTCTCCTAGAAGGATTTCCTGCTGTCGTCTTCCTGTAGGTGGTTTGAAACAGTTTTTTATACTGACTTATCCTATGTAGGGCAGTTGGGTATCAGGACAGAAGTTGTTGGGATATTCTATGTCCAGGATTGGTTCCTTCATGACGGAACTGGTCGGTGCTGCCTTTAGGGCTTCAAAGAAGCTTACTTGGCTAAGGCAGGCATTGATGATATTGAGGGGTTGTATGAGGGATTCTTCTCAAAGAGGTTTATAGATGAAAGAGCGTAGATTGTATTCTTCATTGGAGGTGGCCTTGAAAGAGTTCAGGAAGTTGGAGAGTTCAACATTTGAGATGAGATTAAAGGCAGTTCACTGGACAGTGGAGCTATGAGGGAAAGATTGTTACGTGGCTGTGTTATTTTTGTTGTTGATGTGAGATCCGATTTTGTTCTTCTTCTGTGCAAAGAAGTGTTTGGGGGCTTTGCATCTGTTAACTGATGGAGGGATAGAAGTGTCTTGGGTGGATTGATACGGTTTTGTCAGTCTTAAAAGGTGCTTTGCTTCCATTAGTCACAGTTACGACTTTATATTGATATACCTACAGAAAAACAGAATACCAAGCATTTTGTGTTATTTTAATACAGAAACAAACCCCTCTCAATGCACACAATTGTGATGTTGGAATGAGGTCAGTATAACATAATCACTTTCTGATGTGACAGTGTTGTGCTTGTTTATGCCACCACCTGATAGCAACATGTTTTAACTTAGTTATATGCTCTGTGTCATCCTCCTGAATGGGATATATATATATATATATATATATATATATATATATATATATATATATATATATATATATATATATATAAACAATTACTCGCACTCTCATCTTCAACTTGCTCCAAACAAAGCCTCATAATTTCCAGATCTACAGATCAAACATGTCCTTGCTATTTGTTTCATTATGATGCTGTGATGGGCAAAAAAATAAAAGGTTTAACTCAGTGGTTCAGTTGACTTCAGTGGATCCCACTTTATCTTTACTGGAAACCAGGGACCCCCAGTGAATCATTACTGTAGTCCCAGGACACCTCCTGCCCACTGAGTCATTACTGAAAGCCAGGGACGTCAATAATTTGAACTGCAAAATAATGCACAAAATATACAGAAACAAAGCATTAATCAAACACATACACAAATGATAACACACTTTATTTAATTTGCAAACGAATATAAATAAAAAAAATAACAATTGTAATAGGATGGTTGGAGCTCTTCTAAATTCAGTTGAACCACACATCATTCATAATGTATTCTGTTTGATGCACCTGCACTGCTCGCACACAATCTGAGGATACTAATTTAATTGTTAGCCTCCAATTTCGAATTCCTTGACATTTACAGTACGTTTTAAAATTTTCATTTGTACATTTAGCCACTTTAGTTATACACTTTATTAATCTGTTAATATTAATGAATTGTCTAAGCAGTCGTGGTCCTCGTGAGGAGTCTTTGCAGACCCCTAGGGGTGCCCAGACTACAGGTTGGAAACCATTGGTTTTACTTATTTAGGGCAGGGGTAAGTGGTAGAAGATATATGTTTACATTTCATTGAAGACAGCTGGTGCATGGCAGAAATTTTCTTTCTGGCAGTCACTTTGCCTCGGAGGCCAGGGTTGTTAATGGCAGGAGTGCACACCCCTTAGTTCTGGTTGTTGTGTCCTACTTCTAAACTGTAGCAACACTGCAGTTTATGGATAAAGTTTAGGTACATCGGAAGTTGGACTTTAACCATTGCAGAGGTGCGCAGAACAGAGATGATTGTCTTCAGGCCCCAGCCCACAATGGATGGTCCTCAAAGGCAAGAAACTCAGGAGCAGTGCCAAAGTTGCAAACTCCAGGGGCCTGTAGCATAAAGCCAGTCAGGCATAGCAATGCTCGACTAGAACCTATAAACTGGTGAACCAGGGCCAGTAACAAAAGAATAGCTAATTACGATAGAGAATGCTGACATTGAAAGCATTCTGCAAACATCAGACAACGTGCATATGGCATCTCCCCTGTTGTGACTATGCTTTTGTGCCATAGATGATGGAAGCTAAAAAGGTGGTGCGTGACTGAAGCAATGCTTACTGCTTAAGACATTGTTCTTTACCTGCACCCAAAGTTCCAGCCCCAGTTTCCAATGGCAGGTCTTCAGAGGCATATCTACCAAAGGCTTATGTGAAGGATGAAAGATAGATGGCATGGTGAAATTAGATCAGATAGAGCCGACAAACTGTTTTACTCCCTGGTGTTACGGGTAGCACTCGCTTCCTTGTCTCTGTAACTGCAAATCTTCTAGGAGTGTGATTTAGTATTCAAATCAGATTATCAAGTGATTCACCTTCATCAGTCAATCATTGCCGATGCAGTACATTCTAAAAGACTGTTCTCTACTTTGTGGTAGCTTCTCAAGACCTCTTTGCATCAGAGATGATTGTTTTCTCCCAAAGGTTTACTGAGGGTACCATTTCTGTAAGCCCCAGGATGACTTGAGTTGTCCACTCTCTGCCAAGGTGTCTGCCTTATGCCATCTCCACAATCGTCTAGATTTGCAGGGTCGGGTTGATGTCCTAGTGGAATAGCAGAAGTAATTTTGGCAGTATTTAGAATTATGACTGGATCTATGCCATTACTTTGGGGTGCAGGTTATCCCATTTACTCATAAGACATAGACTGTATTTGCTTGTGTGTTACTGAGAGCTCAGATTTGTTTCTGCTCAGGTCTTCAATCTCTTGGGATCACAACATGTGACTCCAAGAGCACGTCCTGTAGAGCACCCCTGATGTCACCGTTCAGCCAGCTAAAGCTAGAGCAGGGATATACAATGAGACCTATATAACACATTCACCCTAAACTGAAAGACAAAGGATGCAATTACAGGATTTCCAGCACCCATGGAGTCAGGAGGATTTGTGTTTGAATCTGATAGCGTCTAGCCTATTGAGGTTTTAAATCTGCAGGTTGTTGGTTAAATGTGCCATTCCTTCATGGGATTTGTCTTCGGATTTCTATTCATTTCAAACTGATACATATTCTTCTTGTTGACAGGCTCATGAACTACAGAAATCAGCAAGTCCTGTAAAACAATATACTTTCCCATTTTGTGTCATCCAGTGAGGTAGCATAGTACGGCAATGTTATCTTTATATCATAAATCTAACTATAGCACACTTTGTATGGACAGATTCTGGTTACATCTTGTTTTCCTCTCTCTTTTTTTTTTTTCTGAGAACTAGCCTTATGACTTTCTTCACTGAGGTAACATATTTACTCTAAATGCATTCAGTTGAAATAACAAAATGTTACTGTATATAAACCCAGAGTATACTTGTGGTCTAAGAGCCTGACCACAGTCTTACTTTTCTACACTTGGCCACGTTATTTAACCTTGGCCGAACCTCTTCATCTCATTGTGTGCTGAAAATATGACCATTTATCAAAAACTAGCGGTAATGGAGCATTTACGGTTCACAAGTAGATTAACTCTGAAAAGTCGTAGTCAAAACATTATGATGTGTGTTGAATCTTAAAAATATTGACATGTTTCAAACACAAATGCTTGATAGCTGCCGAACAGAAATCAATTGTTAGAAAATGCCTCTCTTTTTTGCGTTGCCACCCCCATTTTTGCTCACTAGTATTCCTAGTTTTTGCACTCAGACCCCTGTGGTGCACCCGACCAGTGTATGTGATCCGAGCCCTAAAAACATGGCAAAATAGGAATTCTCAATTGGCATATTTACTTTTCGTAAAAGGCTATATCTGGGGTCTCCAACCTCCTCAGAGCTAATGTCTAATGAATAGCATACTAAGCTATTAATATTAGTGTGGTAATAGTGACCACGTCAGATAAGATTCAATAAGTGGCCACCACCATTCAAAATTGCCAACAGTGATCACCTCACTTCATAATAAACGGTTTCCAGCAGTTATGATAACATTGATTTATCAAATTAGAATGCCTCAACATGGTTAATAAATGCCAGTTGTAGCTGCATGACATTGGCACTAAGGTAACATTAGTAATATGTCTCAACAATGCATTGTGACTTATGCCTCAAATATCAATTTTAAATATATTTTGGAAATCCAACAATTTTTCCCCAAACATCATCTTATGTTTTCTGAAAAAACACATATTTCCATCTTCAATACACTCTTTACAATTCTGGGATACATAAAGTAATTCAGCCAAGCAAAAGTTTCTAACTTTTTAGACTGGAATGCTCACAGGAGAGCTGCATTCAGGTTGCTGGAAAGCTACCAGTAGCTTATGAAATACTCGCTGGAGAAGTGTGGGCGATAGCAAGTCAAGAAATACACCAGTGGCATGGAATTTAAATGTCACCAATGGACTAAAGCTCCTATTGTGCAATCCTCTAGGCTAACAAGGAAAACATGGCTTCAGGCCTACATGTATGATCTGGCTGCTGCAGCACTTAAACCTTCTGGTGCACCTGTAAAAATAACCCTTTTTGACAGGAAGGATCTCTACTTCTAAATATTAACTAAGTCGCCCGAATGTAAGCCTTGTAGCTCACAATGTAGGGTGTTAGTATTTAAAAGTGGCACGTGTGAGAATTTAATGTTGGGATGTGTTTGCAGTCACAAACCCCCAATGGGAGTTTTCATTGTATTGGGCAGTAGCTCTTTCTATGAGATGAACTAAAGAACAATTGAAATACTCTTTGTTAATTTTGGTTCGGAATAAGTTACAGACTTCATTTAACCTCTGTTTTGAAATATTTATTAAAAATCCAGTTTACCGTTGAAGTTGTATTATAGATAAATATACAGGAAATGTACATTTTTAAAAGTTAGACTTTCCTTCTCTGATGCTACATTGGGCTAATTGGCATTAGCCTGCCTTCCTGCAGGTGCCTTCCCTGTCAATGTTTTGCCTTTGATGCAGTATGAAAACTGATCCCATAGCACAAACCATGCCTTTGGCATTTGGCTGAAAGCCCTAAATGTGAGATATGCAATTCATCGGCTAGCAGGATTGACAGTTGAGCAAGTTTCAGGAACTTCAATAACTTGAATGAGTCCAGGGTGAATCCTGCACATTAATAGGTAATAATAAAGTGAAACCTGAGGTAAAGGGGTCCTTTGACCCCCCCCTAGTCCAATTATAGCCGACCTGGCTCCATTCTGGTGGGAGAGCCAGCTGGTCCCAGAAACAGTTTGGTATGGTTGGGGGCAGGGGGATGCTAATATCCCTAGGCATTCACCTGACTAGACCGTCCACCTTCTCCAGGGGCAGAAGAGTTCTGCCACGATGGATTTCACTAAGAATAATGTACTGTGGGATAGTTTGCGGTAAGGCAAACAGGATGTGCTGAAAAAGGGGGAAGGTTTACCATTGGAAACTTCTTATCCATTGAGTAAGTAGTGTCTGTAAGTTTTGCCCACCCACTGGCTAGTGTTTTCCACAAAAGTCCCACTTCACCCCAGCTCCTTAGAACACATCTGAACCTGTGGAAGACCAAGAGCACTGGATCTGCTGTCTGTGAACTGTATGGAGGGGTGCAGGGCTCCATCTGATCCTATAAGAATCCTTGACTAAGAACTGGTCTCCCAGGGGTCAGTTGCCTGACCTCCTGTGGTACTACAGGAACATCAAAAGCTGAAAAAGGCCCTTTTCTTGGAGTGACCAGTTGCAGGCTGTCTCTAGTGAAGCGAGTCCTGGCCCCTGAGTGCTGTCAATAAGGCCCTGGAGGCTGTTGAAGTGACCAAGAGGAGCCCCAGAAAGTTGTAAAAAGTGAGACCTTGGGTTCTTCAGCTGGATCTCGCAGCTATTGTATTTGATTTTGAGAGGACTTTGTTGAGTACAGCTTCCTTGCCTGCCCGCTGAAGGATTTTGACCTCAAGAAAAGGACCAGAATGTAAGAAAAATGTGACTAGGACGACCTGTGATTTGGTGTATCTAACTACAGCTTCATTTTGATTGAACTGAAATCACACATTGGTCCCATTCAACCACGAACAGTAACTTTTATTTTGATTGGCGCTTTACTTTTTGTTGTTGTTGTGCTTTTTGTACTAAAATGTAAAAAAATATTATCTCTGGTTACCCTGATTGGATTTTAATTATTTTGTTGTTTTTCTTCCTACATTAGTCTAGTTTAGAAATTGGTTGTGGGATTTAAGTGTGTTGCATTTTGACTGATTCGTTTTTGTGGCTCTTCTAAATACCCACTTCGCCAAGTTCAGCCCGTTTGCTTTGTACCATATCTATCAGGGGTTGAATCCAGGTTTAAGTTATTAAAATGCGTGTTTGATCTGACAGGATTTGGGGCTTACTATTACTTGGGAAAAACTTGCATTCTCCTCAATTAATAACGCATTTCCTTATAAGTTGTCTTTACAAAATATTCAATAATTTAGCTAAACTTATCAAGATGACCATTTATTTGGATACATTTAATTTCAAAAGCAACCAGTCATTGATGTTGTATTCATTTCTTTCGGACTATTTATTACTGACAATCTGTGCTTTTTATAAATTGATATTTTTCAACGAATGAAGCGGGCTCCTTCAGATAGTGCTGTAGAATTCAAGAAAAAATAATTTATTGCTGTTAATAGTGTATTTTCAAAGCAACAAGCTGCTTTAAAATGCATTGGTTTTGGAAATGGCCCTTTTTGCAGGGTTATCCCCAAACCTTTCGCCGCCTTCCTCCTATTTTTTCTGAATTGTTTTTGCTGGTTTATTGTCTCGGTGCACTTTACCACTGCGGATCAGTGCTAAAGGCAAGTGCTCCATATGTATATTGAATTGGTGATTGGTTTATCCACGGTTGGCATATTTGATTTACTAACAAATCCCTAGTACAGTCCACTATGTGTGCGCAGGGCCTGTAAATCAAATGCTACTAGTGAGCCTGCAGCACTGATTGTGCCACCCACATGAGTAGCCATGTAAACATGTTTCAGACCTGCCACTGTAGTGCCTGTGTGTGCAGTTTTCAATTGTCAATTTGACCTGGCAAGGCCCAAACCTTCCCTTTTGCTGCATGTAAGTCACCCCTAGGGTAGTCCCTCAGTAGTGTATGTTAGAGGTAGGACATGTACTGATGTGTTTACACATCCTGACTGTGAAATACTGCCAAATATGTTTTTCACTGTTCCAAGGCCTATCTATCTCATAGGTTAACATGGGGACTGCTAAATAACTTTTAAGTGAAGTTTCTCATTGGGAGCAGATGGAGATGTGGAGTTTGTGGTCTCTGGACTCACAATTTAATACACCTTTTGGCAAAGTTGGTTTTTAGATTGCCAATTTGAAAATGCCACTTTTAGAAAGTGGGCATTTTCTTGCTTAAAACATTCTGTGCTGCTGCCTACTTGTGTATTCCACGTCTGGGTCAGACTGACAGTTGGGCTGTTGTGAATTACATTTAGACAGTGACACAAAATTTGCAGGGGATTTAGCTTGCATATCCTGATGAGCTTCCTGGGCTAGAGTGGAGAGTGAGGAGCTGACACTTACTCCTGAAAGGGCTGTGCCTGTCCTCACACAATGCAATCTCTGGACCCCTGGAGTGTGTCTGGGGCCAGGCCTTGGAAAGGAAGGATCTTGTGAACAACAGAGACTTTCCTTTGAGGTTTGCCTACTTCAAATGCAGAAAGGAATATAAGTAGTGGACCCCAAACCCTGGATTTTAGAACACTTCTGGATCAAGAGGAGCCTCTGCCAAGGAGGAGAACTGAAGAGCTGGAGGAGGAGTACAGACCCTTTGTTGTGTGTGCTGTGCTTTGGGTTGGCCTGCAATTGCTGCTTCTGCCTTAAAGAGGGCAAAGACTGGACTTTGCTGGGTATCCTGCTTGTGAAGTTTCTCCAAGGGCTTGGAGTAGAGCTTGCCTCCTGTTGGAAGTCTCAGGGATATCAAAGAAGTCAGCTTCATTTGCCTACACCACTGGGAACTGTGTGGTTTGTGCTGCAACAGAAGAAAAATCACTGCGATGCCGTCAATGACGCCGCTTACTGCACCGTGACCGGACGACGCCACACGGAGCCATGCCCCACGCCGCACCACAACCAACGGTTCACCGACGCCGCTACCTGATGCCATCACCGAACCGCGGCTTGGACCGTGACCTGTGGGTCTGACATTCCACATTGCCTTGCTCACACTGCGACCTTAGCATCCCGACAATACCGCTCCACGCTAACACCGAAGCTGCTGCCTACAGCGTGGCCTGAGGAACCCACATGTGAGGTACACAACGCACCACAGCCCTGATCCACTGACGCCAGTGCCATCGACTCCAGTGTCCTCAACAGACGCCCCTGTCTGCACTGCTACCCGTTGGTGCCGCACGGAGACTGCCCCTTGCCGCACCGCTGCCTTGGGCGCTTCATGAATGATGATGAGGCTGCCAGCACTGGAACCTGGAGACATCTCATGTTGCTCCGCCCTGCTTCACCCCACAGCCCTGGTCTCACCGACGCCGCAGGATGGCGCCACCGAGCCGCTGCCTGCACCGTGACCTGTGGGAACCACATGTCGAATCGTCCTGCTTCGCACCGCAGCCCCAACACCATTCACGCTAGCGCTTTTGACTGTCATCAGCCCGGTGTTTGATCTGCAACTCGTGTGACTTCAAGGACCCGACGACCCCCGCACCGACCGCCGGAACCATCACCAGCGACCTCGCACTCCAGATCTCATTGTGAGGATCACGATGTCCTACATTTCCAAGATAAAGTTTGCAGGTCTTCCCATAGACGCTGCTTCCGGCCTGACCTGTTGTATTTGTTGTTCACAACGCCGTGCTAGCCCTAGGCGGAGCTATCGACTTCAAGGAACTGTATTTTTACATTAATTCTTGCAAAATTCATATCTTTATTGTAAGTTGGATTTTTCTCATTTTGGTGTTGTTTTACACAGACAAATACTGGCTATTTTTCTAAAACTGGTGTGGCGTCCTTTTGCATTGTTTTCACTGTATGGCTGTGTGTTATGTGAAAATGCTTCACACATTGCTTCTGATATAAGCCTGACTGCTCGTGCCAAGCTACCAAGGGGGTGAGCAAGGGTTATTTGAACTGGGTATCTCCCTTATCCTGACTAGAGTGAGGGTCCCTACTGGGACAGGGTGCAAACTGACTGCCAACTACAGACCCCATTTCTAACAATTGGTAAGAACACACACGTTACAAATCAGGCATTAAAGTTAGTTTTTGCACAAGGGCCAAGAATAACACAGGCATGCATGATTTTTTTTTTTTTGGGGTCTTTTCCCTTTTCACAGACATAGTCGGAGACATTGGATTTTAGAACCTGAAATTGATTTGGAGATAGGAAGTTGTAGAAGATTGTATGTATCATAATTTAATCAATGAGCAAATTGTTGTATTCTGCAAATAGTTGACATTTTTACTTTTGTAGCTCTGTCCGCAAGGGACGTTAAGCTTGAAGCAATCACCTTTGTTTCCTTGTAGCATTCACCTTAACATTAAAGACTTCTTCTTATTGAATCATACATGGTTTTGAATAGCTTGTATATTTGGACACAGTATTTTGCATCAGACACCTCTTTGATGTCCACACACTGTGGCACTGTGTAGTGGTAGCAAGAGGTTTGTGTTGCATTAATATATTAGTGCTGGACTTAACTTGCATATTTACATGTAGCATAACAACGCAAAGTTATGCACAGTTATACGAAGTGCATCTCGTACTCAACAAATAACCCAAATGATTAGTTAGGGTAAAAAGTAATTTCAAAAATGTAATTTGGCTTTGATTTCCAGTCACTCACGTTCCAAGCACTGCAGCTCCCTTTAAGATTTGTAGCTCTGCACTAAAAAATTATCCAAACGGTCCGCTCGTCTAAAACCTCTATCTGAAATGTTACTTTATCGCCCATGGTAAAGTAACTGCTGTTCGCATTGAAAACACTGCCATTTTTATTCAGATTTGTAGTTCGCTCTCACAATTACCAGTGCTGCTCGAGTTAAAAAACCAAATTGTTCATTGCGTGTTAAAATTGCTCTCTGAAATTATGCAATGTTGTGTAATGTCATAATCTCTGTAAGTTTTGTTACACAAAATTACTAAAATTATGGCAATTACTCCAGTGTAATTTAAATTTTGACCAAACCTAAAATAAATGGAGATAAAGAATAAAAATCTCTAGAGCAATCCTTGCTAAAGCCGCCAACTATATGAACAGATACCCCCATCCTTCAGCATGGCAGGAGAATTGGGGATACAAGTTTGAAAGCAAAATAGTGATGCCTGATTATATACGAAAGCTTAAAAAAGCTTAGAAAATCCTTGGAAGCTGCTTAACACAAACTAAAGGCTATGAATATTAAACGTTGCTATTCTTAGCAAAGCTAGGTGTTAGATATGATTGACAAGCACACTTTTTTTTTCTTTCTTTTGTTCTTCAGCAGATCAGGATTTGGATTGGCTGGAGAAAGCAAACAGGCTGGCGAGAGCTCCTCAATTGACCAGCACCTTGAGCTCCAGCCAGGAAAGTTAGACAGACAGAATTCACTTCACAAAGTGCACATGGCTTAAGATTTCCACCACGCGATTTGAGAGTGGTGGTCAGAGATAATGACATGGTTGTACTTGGCCTGCAGGAAAGCTTGGTTGCCTTGTCTCTGCTGGGGAGGAACAGACCTACTGCTAGTGTTGATGATCTGCACACATAACCTTAAGAAACCATATCAATGGCCTGAACTCTCCTGGTAGATCTAGTCTTGAATGTACGTACTTGGACTGATACACATCCTTTACCTCAATCTGTGGCTTCAGTTGTGTAAGTTCAGAATGTAATGGTATTGAAGGGAATGATCAAAACTGTACTTGGAAGACAGGGAGAACTGGAGAATTGCATGGGAGTGGGGGGCTACTATAAGGTAGCTCTCTCTGCTAGTATTGGTAGGGAGGAATACAGTACTCCAAATTTGATTTAGGAAAGGTGGAGGGAATTTCAAGGGTCAGTCAGCTAGATCATGGGAAAGCTGTGTGGTGACCCCTCTGCGTTTCCAGACATTAGTATTGATGATATATTCTGTGTACAGTAGTTGACACTGGAATGTTCACCTGATACAGATCTGCAGTTTAGTTTTATTTAGGTGTTCATCTACCTAATGAGCATTGATTTGCGAGTTGGTACAAAGAGGGCTTAACTGGTGGGTGGGGTGGGGGGTCCGAAGTCGTCACTGTCTTAGAAGAAGCAGCCGGGTTAATGACACATGGTAGCAATGCACAGTCACTGATACATGGGAGTGGATGGGCAGGAAATGAGCATTCTACATTGTCAGGCATGTGGGGGGAAGCATAGTTGTATCTGTACTAAATAAACGTTTCATAGACTAAGTATTTCACATGGAATATCTGCAAGCCGAATAATTAAGTTAAAAGATACATATACAGGGTTCCATAAGTGTGGGGTGCTTAGAGAAGACACATCTCACAGACATAAAAGATTGGTAAATTGAGAAAAGATGGAGAGGACAAATGTTCCCACCTGCTTATTCAGGTGGGGGGAGGGGGTGTGGGGGGGTGTGTGTGTGTGTGTGTGTGTGTGTGTGCGTGTGTGTGTGTGTGCGTGTGTGTGTGTGTGTGTGTGTGTGTGTGTGTGTGTGTGTGTGTGTACGTGTAAGTGTACCCTTCCAGCACCAGTATTCTAGGGCTGAACCCAAAGGGAGCTATGTTCTGGTATATTGATTGCTGGATGGTGGAGAGATATGTTTGTTGGACATCTATGGGTCAAACCAGGACAACATAGCATTCTCCTGGTCCATATTAGATCTGGTTTTTCCTCCTTATTTAGGCTGGTGATTTTAACTCTATTTGGAACAAACTATGGAAATACATTCTCCAGAAACCCCACAAAACCAGCTATGTCTACTGCACTTATTGAAGTTAGGAATGTATTGGGATACATGGATATTTGAAGACAACTTCACCTAAATGCAATAGAATAAAAGATTTCCTAGCTGTTGTAACAGAAAGTTACAATTCTATTAAGGACACGGAGAAGAGAATTATACTTAACTTTCTCCACTTTAATAAATAGCCAATTTATAGAACATTTTGAAACAAAAACTACTGATCCCATGAAGCCTTGGGAGAAAGAACATCCAATGGCATGAAACGGAATTGAAAACAACCAGTCAGCTGGAATGTGTCCATCATATAGTCCATCATTATTGTCTTCATCTCCTCTTTCGTAGCGTAAGGAACACTGTGATGTGTTCTTAAACGTCTTGTTTAACCGTCTCAGATCCTAAGAAGAGGTCATAAATGAAAATTAGAGGAAAACTTAAACAATTACTGAAAATAAGGCCTGCAAGGAAAATCTGAGTTATAACCAGAGAATCAGATACATGGCATCCCTTACAATGGTGATGGACGCATCTGACCGAATCTTTCTGCATTAGTGGCTCAAACGGTCTAACGCAGAGGTCTTCAAACTAGGGGGCGGGCCCCCCTAGGGGTGCCTCAAGTGATGCCAGGGGGGGGCGACAGACACTGGAAAAAAAGCATAATGCAGATAACATGCCTTTGTTTTCAGCAGAAGCTTGTGCATTTTTATTTTTAGTGTGCTTATTGCATTTTTAAAAAGGTAACAGTACTTAACTGCAATGTTTAAATAGGTTTAGGCATATTTAAACATTTCGATTTTTATAAAACAATTGTGAAAAATTCTGAGGGGGTCCCAATGATTTTTATTTTTCAACTGGGGGGGCGCGGCATTAAAAAGTTTGGAAACCACTGGTCCAACTGAATATTTGCTATGTCAAAAAAAGTTCTGTTCATTACTAGAGACACAAATGTATCTTTATGATGCCTTGAGAAAGCCCTGGTGAATGCACCCCATAGGGTCCATTTCCTCCGGTTTAAGTTCCCACGTTTGTCGAACGAACAGGCATTTTGTACGGGAAGAATTCCAATTGGACCCTTTTGCATATTTCTATATGGTACATTGGTATTGATAACAAATCAAACCAACAGAAACATTTTACTTACTAGTAACGAGGCGGGATCACGGCTAGGAAATGTTTTATTCGATGTCCGGACCGGAGGCAAGGATTATGCAGTTCAAAGCTTATCCACTATGTGCTGAGCTGTATCAAGAGCTGATTCAAAATACAACCTTTTACAAGTAGAATCTGAAGGCAAGACTGTAGCATTCATGATATCCTCCAAGCAGGCACCTAAAGTGAATGCCCTTGAGGCCATGGCTCCACGAATGGAATGTGCACCAAATAAGGACAGATCAGTTCCAGCCTCTTGCATTACCCAACATACTTGGCGTACAGTGGTGGGGGAAGCAACTGCTTTGTGTGGCTTTCTGACTGCAATGAGAAGCTGACGTTCCCCAGGAGGTTGAAATTTCAAAGACATCTCTTCATATGCTTTAAGGCATTGTACCACGTACATCTTAGGGAAATCTGGGAAAGCAAGATACATTTTGTTCTCCTACTTACCATTAAAGAAATTCCAGATGCAGAAATGGTTCTACCGGCGATATCCAAGGCACTGACATCTGAAATTCTTATGCAGGATACAAGACATAGCAGCATAAATAATTTAGCTATAAGCTCTTTTCTGGACAAATATTGATTATGTTGTCAGGACATGATTACATTTAAAACATGATTAACCTCCCAAAGGGTAGAGGTGCGTGGTTCCAGAGGAAGGGAAAGTCTGATTCCTTGAAGAAGACTACACACAAGTGGGTGTTCTCCTAAAGGAGATCTATTCAACGGAGAATGTCCAGCAGAAATGACTGATCTGTAAGTATTGATTGAGCGGTAAGCTAGACCTTCAATAGCTAAACTGGGTAAGAAATTGATGATATGTACTACATCGGCATCCACAGGATCGAGATCCTGTCGCAAACACCAATGCGACCAGTGAGTCCATGCTGACTTGTATTGTTTAGAAGTGCTGAGAGCCCAGACTTTGTGTACGAGGTCCTCAGATTGGTGCGAAAGGCCTGGGACCAACTATTGTCCTCTGAAATTTGCCACGCCATTATAGATAGAGATCCTTCTAGAACCATTTGGTGAGGCATATGGTCGGGATTGAGGAGAATCAATGGAAACGGGGGGAGTCGTATTGGAGAATCCCAAAAAAGTTCCAAAAGAACTGGAATTGGCGTAATCAGGACTATAATGGCCTGCTGGCGACGTACTTGAGTGGCAATTTGAGGGATCATCACAAAAGGAGGAAAAGCATAACTGCTTTTCTGATTCCAGTCCTGGAGAAAAACGTCTGTGGCAGCCACAAGTGGATTTGGCCTCCAGCTGAAGAACAAGGGAAGTTGATGGTCTAATCTGGAAGCAAAAAGATCTACAGAGAAAGGGCCCCAATGGTCCTTGAAATTGGAAAATATTTCCGGATGGAGCTTCCAGAGGCTGGAATCTCAAAAATGTCTGGATTGGAAATAGGTCATCTGAGTTTCCTGACCGGGAAGGCACTCTGTTGTCACAGAAATTTGTTGGTCTAGGCAATATTGCAAAAAACTTGTTGCGAGATTGGAAAGAGTCTTGGAACGTGTTCCTCCCAAGGTGGCTGATTGTCCATGTTTTTTTAGAAGGATACACATCTGAATTGAGTCCTTGGTCAAGCATTTGACCTCAAAGGAACCAGCTAAAAGTTCTAGACAATTTATATGTAACTTTTTTTGTTCGTTCAGAGACCATACACCTCCAGTGGAAAAATCTCCACACCGTGCACCCCAACCTGATCTGCTGGCGTCTTACTCGATGATAAGGTCTAGGTCTGAGCCAAAGATTGCTCTGCCATTCCAGGCATCAATATGGGAGAGCCACCAATTGGTCTCCTCTCAAGCTTCCTCTGATGGGAAGATCATGTGAGAGTATGATAGACCCTTGCAGCTTTTAAACGTTGCTGCCCTCAATAATCGAAAAGGCCAGGAAATATTGCTTGGATGTGAAAAGAGGAGTCCTACCAAACGGGCAATCTGGCGCCCGTGGCTTTGGCGGTCTTCTGAAAAGACCGCCAAAGTCATAATGAGGGCCTTAGAGTGGCTGAAACGGAATCTGTTATGAAACCTAGACAAACTGCTTTTTGAGAAGGAACTAGCAGGGATTTGTATTTGTTTATGATGAAACTGAGCTGTTGGAGAAGGTTGACAGTAACCTGTAATTGACAAGGACACTGAGCTAAAAGAAGAATGTCATCCAAGCATATAATTAGGCGTATTCCCTGCGCCCTGAGGTGCTCCATGACCAGTTTGAGAACCTTGGTGAAACACCAGGGTCCCGAGGATAAACCATAAGGAAGGGTGGCAAATTAGAAGGTTTGAGATGCCAAACGAATTGGAGAAAACGTCGGTGAGGTGGAAAAATTGGAATAGTCAAGTAAATGTCTTAAGTCTAGACAGACTAGCCAGTCTAGTGGATGCAAAACATTACGTAGAATGTAAATCCCCTCCATTTTGAAATGTCAAGAGACGAGCCAATCGTTGAAGTCACAAAGGTTTATGACTGCCCTTTGACCCACTAACCCCTCCCCCCCCCCTTATTGGCCTTGTGTCAACCAAGAAAAGATTACTGATGAAACCGCAAGGATGAGGCTGAGCTGGACCAAAATCGCTTTTTTCCAGCAAAGCTGCAACCTCCGCGTTCCGCAGAGCGGTGTCATGAGAAGAGAAATGAATGGGACGATGAGTAGCAAGTTCTTTGTGGTTGCCGTGAAATTCTGTGTGAAAGCCCCTGATGGTCTGTAGGATCCACGCATCCCTTGTGATTGTTTCCCAGGCCTGAGTAAAATTTGCCAGGCGGCCCCCTACTTTTAGAAGAGAAGAAGGGAAACACTTACCTGAATAAGATGGAATGGTCTGCCTCTTGTCAAGTAGAAGTTTGCAAATTGTGTCTAATCTGGAGGTTGTCCTAGTCGGGAGCCTTGTCCTCTAAACAAGTTTTACGAAAGAAGGGGCCTGGCTGAGCAGCCCCTGCTGTGACCAACCCTGTGAAAAACACAGGAAGGAAAAACCTTTTTAATCAATGAGTGAGCCTTATCTAAAGACATGAAGGTGTTTACAAATTTTCCCAATTCTTTAATAAAATGCTCTCTGAACAATCCGCCTTGTGCAACTGGCCCTGCTTCAGAAGCTGCCAGATCTCCATGTTAAGGACCTACTTTAATTACGAGGGAACGTCGTTGCTCAATCAAAAGAGTGCATTTTGCATTTCCTAAGAATATAACTGCGTGTTGCCCACAACCTGACAGCATCACTGGAGAGATTACAGACCGTATAGCTTTTCTATCCTCAACCATGTCTAAACCTTTTGTTAGGGAACAAGAGACATCCAACAGCTTGTCCTGGCACACCTACCAGGACCTATCAATACCCTTTTTAGGGTATTTAATGATTTGTTGCAAAAAGGTGAACACCCTGGAGTCTAACTCAAGGGTTAGGGCAACTTCGTCTGACAAAGAAGGCCGGGGACACTCCGCTCTAAGGCAATTACTCGACTCCTTTTCCAATAGTTTCTGGATGCAACCTGGTTTGATAAAATATTCAGCCTGTCTGGCTTTCCAGACCCCAGCGCTCTGGGCGTTCAGCTCCAGGCAAAGATTAGAGGCACGCAGCTTCCCTTTCAGTGAGGGACAGTTCTTACTGAGCATCTTGTCAATGTAAGTGCGTCAGATTCCATCTAATGTCAAAACAACAGCACTACGGGAACCGTACCTTCAAAACAAAGGAGCGGAAAATCGTTCCTGCGGCAAATATAAACAAATAAACAATGTGCAGTAAAAAAAATAAATTGAATCAAATAATACAATAAATATAGAAACAACCTGGAAACATATAGGTTAAGGCACAAGAAATGTAAGGAATGTAAGACTGTGAAACTTATCCCAGCTGCAAGCAGCAGGAAAAAGCTGAGATAGAGATATTAACAATGGACTATATTATGGACACTTTCCAGCTGATTGGTTGTTTCCCCTTCCGCTTCATGCCATTGGATGCTCTTTCGTTTCCTTCCTGATCCCAAGGCTTCATGGGCTCAGTAGTTTATGTAAAATGTTCTATAAATCGACTGCTGTTTATTAAAGTGGATGAAGTTAAACGTAATCCTCGCCTCCGGTCCTGACATAGAATTCTCCTGTTAGTCAACTACGCATGACACAGCAGATTAGACAGAACTTTGGCTTGAAGGTTATCAATTTTCAATATTTAAACCGTTATCGAACATTCAACCTTATTGATGGAGCTCAGCGTTGAGAGATGTAGGGCTAGTGTGCCTGCCTGGAGATTGCATCCACAAGTATTAACTGTCACAGCATCCAGCCAACCATGTTTTTCCACAAAATGAGAGGAGCTATGATTGGAAACCAATAAGAATAGTACTATGGGGGATTTGCAGACAAGCGACCGATGCAGAGTGCCCTGAAAGTACAGGAAGAAAGCCTAACCCACGACAGAGGGAGGACCCATTCAAACTCAAAGATAAAGTAAAATGGCTAAAAGCCAAGAGGGTTATGGGTGAGACACAGGATGTGCTAGACAGACTCACACTGAAAGATTATAGACAGCTCCTATTTAGGGAGGGTGACAAAGTGGGAAAAAATAATGTAATGGTTACTAAAATGAGAAACAACTGCCCCACTCTTAATGGCCATAAGAAAACTAGATGGGATGCTAGCAGCGACACAAAAAGACATCAACATAAACCTTATGCATTTCTTGTCTGTCAAATAAATCATAGACACAGACAAAATGCTCGCTCGTTCAGAACTACATCAGGGAAAGTACTCTGCCTGACTGAGGGATGTACCAACAGATGAATTAGAACTAGAAATACAAAACAAGGAATAGTTGGAGGGGATAGAGGGAAAGGGAGGGGGGTAGTCTTCAAGAGGGCTGATATAAAACATGCAAACACCAGCTCCGTGATAGTATTATTTAGCTGTATAGTGAAGCCAAGCAATGTGGCAGCCTCCAGCTATTGGTGAGGGAAACTGTTTGTAGTCATGTTGGTAAAGGCCGAAAAGATCACTCTGTACCCATCTTCCTATAGACCCCAGTATATGACGAATGCTGATGTTAAAATTATTTGTAAAGTAATAGCGAATAGGCTGAAAGGAAATAGAGGGAGCCTGGTGCATGAGGATCATTCTAAATCTATATTAGAACTTAGCGCCACAGTGAAAATACACAGACTAACCCAATCCATGATTCTGTTCAATTGGAAGAGTATGACACCTTCATAGTCTTAGAAAAGAAAAGGTGTTTATTCCTTTGACTGGGAAAACATGTTTGAGATCCTGAAAAAGTATGGATTTGAGAGGAGCTTCTTTGGTTGGGATTCTCCTTCAAACCCACAGCTAAATTGGAAACAGTTGACATAATATCTGACAGGTGGACTGTTGAACATGGTACCTGGCAGGATACTCGCTCTCAACCTGTTTGTTTGAACTGGTGTGTGGGCCTTTGGTTATAGTGCTTAGAAACAGGCTGCAGAAATGGGCATTCAGGGTGGTTGAAGTTGGGTATATTGTCTCAGTGTAGGCCGATGATATGTACCCTCATTGAGCAGTTCCACTGCTCCTGTTTTGTGGAAGCATTAGCTTCCAAATAGTTGCAGTCTAGAGCCCTTTCCCCTTATGTCCTCACAGTGCTCTTACTTGTTATGCTTCTCTCGTTGTTTGCTTTATGACAAGCTCTGCCTAGTTTTTAATACTGGTACATAAGCATTGATTTCAAAATCATAAGAATTTATTTTGTTTGATTTAACTTTTTTTTTTCCAGACTGCTATGCTGATTTTTTGAAAGAAGACTTTGATGTGAAGACCTATACTTCCCAGTCCATTCATCAAGCTGTGATTGCAGAGCAGTTAGCAAAGCTTGCACAGGGCATCAGCCAGCTGGACAAAGAGCTCCACTTACAGGTAAGTGACACTTCCATACTGGTTCAGAGTTTACCAAAACACTATCTGTACTGCCTTTGAGTATTGGAATTCAAGTAAAACTTACTTTTGAATGTCCAAAGCACTCATTCCATGTCAGCTGGGTGTCCTAACCGCCAGACATCATGTATATGAAGCTTTGCAGACCAGCGTTGAAAGTGCTTTGTTGCCTGTATCCCATTGGTGCCTGGGAGTGGGGGCTCTGAGCTGTCCAAAAGAGAATCTTGGACACAATTAAAGTCGCCACACCAGATCCCAGGGGCATGTGGGTCAAGTATGAAGGTCAGAGATGTGTGGGGAAAATCACCCTGATGTATGTTAGATACATAAATTGAGAACAAGAAAGAGGACGCCCATCTAATAGTCCCCTCACCAGTACATATCAATCTTCAGTATCAATGAATGTCCTATACCTAACAAAAGGCACCCCTGGCACCACCCAAATCAATGCTCCACGAGCATAGGCTGAATACACAGTACCAAAAGTTTGTCCTTGCCAGTGTTTGGCAACCTTCTCCAGTTTTGTCTTAGTAAGGTGCGTTTCCTGGAGGCATGCATTATGCACATTTCGGCGTCTAAGTTACATATAGATCTTATGTCACCTAGTAGATGTGACCATCTCCCTACAATTCCAGGTTAGCACAGTGAATATCATAGGCATTAGTAGTGGAAGGAGTGCCAAAGTACCCTCAAAACTGCAGAGGATATAGTCATATACTTAAAACATTCATCCCGTGTCTCCACATTCTCGCACCCCCCAGCCAGATCAAACGAAACACACAAAAACTGTAATACAACAAAGCACCCACCCTCCCAGACTTGGACACCAACAGGCATTGTGTGAGAAACATCCAAACACTAAATTCAAACATGGTATACACCATTGGAAAGAAAGGGTCTATTGGAAGTACCCTACGGATGGAGGTGTGGGGCAAACCAATGTCATTAGCAAAGAGTCAGCCAATATTTGTGGAGAGAGCTTTGAACCCGATCATCATAATTCGGGTATTCTACCCCAACACTCGGAGGCCTCCCATGTTCCGGGGTCTCACATTAATGGCCTCAGAGGGTGAGGCCAGATGGGGAGAGGCAAGAGCAGCCTTAGCAATCCGGAGCCCAGAGGAGTAACTAGTGATCCTGCTCCAGAGGCAATGGATCCAGGAGCTCTAATTTCCAATTCAGCATCAGTGTCTGTGGTCAGGAGCCTGTAGCAGTTGGAGCCATGAGTAGAGACTTCAGCAGCTACCCGTTCCCTCTCTAGGGCTGCCTGTTCATCCCTGGGACGGTAGAGGGTTTTTCGTGGTAGTTGGTGGTGTTTCTGCTTCCCATCTGACCAACCTCCCAGCTCATTCCGAGAGGCATCGGTGAGCCGTTGGATACCTTTTGAGCGCAGTCAGTTCCACGCCTCTGTAGGGGTGTTGAAGAAATGCGTAGAGTTAGTCAATTACCTGTAGCTAGTGCATACGATAGACCCAGGGTGTCGAACTGTGTTTTAACTGGTGGGAAGGTGTTGCTCCTTCTCTGTACCTCTGCTGTGTAGTCTGGATACGCCATGATTGTAGCTCCATTGTGGGTGCAGGGTCCCTTGTCTCTGAATAACTGCAATATCAGGTCTATGTCCCAATAGCTGAAGATGTGCTATAATAGGTCATGGAGGAGATCCGAAGCGGGGGGAGTAATGCCCTGGAATTCTGTGTGCCCTTTCAATGGACCAGTAGTTTGGGACCTTAGCCACACGCAGTCTTTGTTAACCATTCTTCAAGGAACAGCTCCATGCCTGGCTCTCAGCAACTTCAAGGAAGCCTAAAAAGCATACTTTATTCTACGTGGAGTGACCCTCTGCATCCTCCAGCCTTGCCTTTGGCCCCTGCACCTCCTTCTGCAGGGAGGGATCCAACCAAGGTGCTGCAGAGGAGCTGCAAACCTGGATGCAGCACCCCCTTGACGGGGAGATCACATCTCGCTTTTCGGGCAATCTTAGAGAGCCTGCCTTGTTGTCTCTAGAAGACGTGGCGATCGGATCCGGCTCATTGGCTCTTGACTTGATTGGAGAGGCGACCGCTTTTGCCAGACCTGCAGGTCCCCTCCCTAAGCGGGAGAGGGCATAGGCATGAAGGTCACAGAGGGCTCCGTTCCAGGCACTGCAGTGGTTCACACCTCTCAGCCCCTTGGGAGCGGTTGGCTCCAGATACCGGTGGTCCTGCATGTCTCCTTAAAAGTGCGGGGCAACCTGTGGTACCTCTGATATGCACCATACCGGAGAACCTTGGGCCTGGAACTTGGAGGCTGTAGAACATGAGCACAAGTGAGGCCTGAAATCCTGGGGGGCAATCCCCTACCAAACAACCAACCTTTAAGCTTGATCGCCAAGTTCCAGGGAGGCACAAAGGGACTGCCAGGGTGGGGAGGCACTAAGCCTGAAACCCCACACTCTCCACACACCTTATCTTTGGACAAGGCAAAGGCTTGTGGGCTCCTGCAAGACCTTCGATTTCGAAACAGGGGTTGCAAAGATAAAAAAATACTAACCGAACTACAATCACAGTTCACCGCCAATCACCTGGTATTCAGATACTTAGAAGACAGTGGGGGCACTCAAGGGGAGAGTGGAAGATGCAGACAAACGCTTCCTCAGAAGCAACCTCTGGATCTTGGGTCTACTGGAGGGATTAGAAGGCCAAGATCCTCTGGCCTTCAATGAGACCTGGCTCAAATCTTATGTTCTGCCATTCTTTTCACCGGGTCACTGGAAAGGGCCAGCACACAGACTTGTCTCGGGTGCGCAGCCATGCCCAATGTTGGGGCGCAATTCTTGCTGTGGTTAGTCAGGCAGGACGGCTGTGGTTTGAGAATGCCAGTATAATCCTGTTCCCTGCCTACACCCAAGTGGTGCAACACCAACGGGCCTCCTTCTTGGCGGTAAAGAGGAGACTCCGCCAGCTGAGGGTTCAGTACTCCCTACTTTTTCCTGGCCAGCCATAAGATCCTAACAGATGGCAAATCCCTCTTTTTCACTGATATGCAAGTCACATGTGACTGGATTGCTGAGTACTGTGGCGAGGCGCCTGCATTGACGGGGGGGTCAAGTGACCTTAGAAGTGCAGCAGATCTCAGTGGACCTTCTCCTCGGGACCCCCAAATACCCAGCTGCCGGTCCTGGAACAGATCATTGAGGATTGGCGCCGAGCTTTGAGGGCGGAAGGCTTCCTCTGGAGATGTTGCCAGCACCTTGGAAGGGGAGAGGAGAAGATGTGTGGGCCCTTCAGCCATCTTCTCTTCACTCCACCATAACCGGGGGCTCCTGGGAGGGATAACAGACCCCCCCCCAATCATTGGTGACACCAGGGATGGCTGACATCCTCCTATGACCCAAGCCATTAACCTAACTCCACGATGTGGGGTCTTCCCCCGCCTCCATGTCTGAAACAATGAGCCTCATGGCGACTGCTGGGCTCCCCTCTACACCAGTGTCTCAATCTTGACACGCTGCATCAAGAGTGGTTGGTAGCGGGGCGACCTATCCATCCTGCTGCAACATTGCTGGGCTCCACATGACCACACTGTGACTATACGGGGCTGTTCCGTGCTACTGAACTCTTTGCCAGTGCGCAGCCACCACCCCAATTTTATTCTAATGGTTATATTCTACAGTCTGTTTGGGTGTGCAGCCGTTTGTAGCAGGTTGTATCTTTTTTTGCGCCCTGCTCCTGCAATCCCCCATTTCCAAGTTTTCAACCCAACAACTTAGCCAGGCGAGTACACAACGCATGGCACCCTGGGGGCGAATTGGAACATAACACCTCAGATAGAACATCCATGGGTGCACCTAGGGTGCCAGCCATACTCACTTAATTTCCAATCCCATGGCCCTCTCAGTTAAAACCCATTTCCTTACTCGAATGTTTGTGGTATGCACGCTGCCAGGAAAGGGTATTCTATCTACGGCTATCTCAAGCAGCAAAGTGCACAAATTTCTTTATCCAAGAAACCCTTATTTCGGCTACAGAACTACAGCACCTATTACTCCACTTATGCCTGCGGAGCACTCATCTGGATCTGACCGGGCATTCCCTTTCAAGTACTTGACACAATCCTAGACAAAGAGGGCTGGGATGCTCTGGCAGATGGCCGTCTTTGTTGTTTTTGTTTGGTTGTATTCAGATGTTTTAACAAGCCTTCTGCTGCTTCGCCCAACAATTTTAAAACTCTATAGTGGAAGAGACATACAATTCCCGAATCTCTGCCTTTTGTAGGGCATTGAAACCTGTATGTTGAAATGACACTTTGAGTACTAAGACTCCCTATATTTTTCTCTCCTAGATGTTGCTATTCTACTTGTTAGCAGTTATTGTTGCTCCTATTGTTTTATAAAGAACCCAGTTGTTCTCTGTAAAGTGCTTATCTATGCCTTTAGGGAGTTCTGTACTATACATATGTCTGAAATAAATTAATAAATGGTGGCCACGCTTCACCTCTGATCGACGTTGTAGTGCTGAGACCATGAACTGTTGCTATATGAATACATAGTTGTAGTAGGGACCGGGGGTCTCTTCCATTATTTTAGATGATTCACCTGGGTTGTCCAGGTGAATCTTCACTCTTTGACAAGCAGGTAAGCTCTAATCTAACAACGTTGAATTCTTTAATAGCGCAATGCTGACATGAGCCTGCAACTTTACTGAACTGCCAACTTCCTGTGTTTATCCCTGTATTTCGAATTATACATCCATTTGCAGCACCTCTTCTGATGAACTAGTTCTATTAATTTCAAACCCTTTGTACTAATACTCATGTTTGTAACCTGTTATCATCCAATTGGACTATCTCAACAATAAAAGTGCTAAGCGACTTTTTAGGAAATTGTAAATTCCAAAACCATCTACTTTTTGTCAACTTTTGAAATCACTAAGGTATTTAAGAACAATGGTACATTTTCCATACCACAAAATGGTCTCACTCTAGTGAACCTACTTGGGAAATTATTTTTAAATTTGGTCAAAGAGAGGAGAATCTTTGCTTACAAGCTTGAGGTAGTCTGCATAAGATTGCTGCCAAGCATCGGACATGGTTACTCCTACTTGCCCCATGGTATCAGCGCATGTGTCACTAACCACATCTCCCACACCCTCATATAAAGCAGGCTGTGAACGGGTTTTGTGTTGCTGTATTGTGAAACCATCATATTTTTTTGTGTCTCCTCTCAGATACCACATTTGTTTTATAAAGAATTTAAGATGGAGACTAATTAAAGTCGACAATGGGTCTATCACTTTAATTTAGGGAGGTGGCAGAATATTAACCAAAAGCAGAGAGGTCCCACTTTCCCTCAAATGCATTAAACCTCCCTTTAAGGAGTTGGGCTTCTAGGAATTTAAGAATGTTGCTTATTTTGCTATGATAGGTTAACATCTTTTAATGGTGGGGATTTTAAACAGCCTTTGGAATTATTTATTCACTCTAGAAATCCTGCAAAAGGCTGGCATTGGCTGGAAAACCACTTGTGTTCTTTAATACAGCCTGGCTTACAGTAGAGTTGTGCAATCATAAAAATTGGTTGCATGTGTTAGACCTGACATCCTTGATGTGGTCTTCCCCAAATGTTTTGCCTTCACCCCTCCTGTTTTCGGAAATTCCCTTTTTTGGTACTAGTATTCTGTGCTGTGCTCTCTCCTTAAACATGGTAGAATTGGCTATGACCTGATTGGCACATTTAATTTCACTTGTAAGTCCCCAGCATTGGCACCCAGGGCTACTAGTGGGCCTCAGCCTTCATTTTGCCACCCACTAAAGTAGCACTTTAAAACATGTGCCAGTTCTGCTGTTGCACTCTGTAGTGCGGTTTTCAACTGCCAATTCAACCTGGCAGAATAAAACTTTTGCCAGGCCTAAAATGTATTTTGTAAGACATATGAATCACCCCTGAGGTAGGACCTAGATAACAAATAGGGCAAAATGCATTATATTAAAAAAACACAGGTTGTGTTTTTAAGTTTTACATGCACTGCTAGTGAAAACTCCAAAATTAGTTTTTCACTGCTTGCCTGGGCCTGGTAGTGGCTCCACATTTAAGAAACAGTAGGGGACTAGAGGTGGGCAGGACGGTTCATCCTGCCAGGATGGTTAAAGGCAGAGCTGTTTCCTGCCCACTTACATTTCAAAGGGCTTGCTTCCAGCACAATCAAAGATTGTAAATATACAACAAAGCAGACACCGCCATCGCATCCCATCTACGTAATGTCATCAACATCTCCTTCGAAACAGCAAGATTCACGGAAAGCTGGAAGCACGCCGAAATCAACGCACTTCTCAAAAATCCAAAGGCGGACCTCAAGAATTTCCGTCCCATCTCCCTGCTCCCATTCCCGGCGAAGGTCATTGAGAAAATCGTCAACACACAACTGACCCGCTACCTCGAAGACAACAACATCCTTAACCCCTCCCAGTCCGGATTCAGATGGAACCACAGCACCGAGACCACCCTTCTCGCCGCCACAGACGACATCAGAAGCCAACTGAACAATGAAGAAACATCAGCCCTCATCCTCCTAGACCTGTCAGCCGCCTTCGACACGGTCTGCCACCACACTCTGAAAATCCGCTTCCACAAAGCTGGGATCCAAGAGAAAGACCTTGACTGGACTACATCCTTCCTCTCCGGCAAAACCCAGAGAGTCCGCCTCCCTCCATTCCAATCCGCAGCCACCAACATCATCTGCAGCGTACCACTGGTTTCATCCCTCAGCCCGATGCTGTTCAATATTTACATGGCCCCCTGTGATGATATTATTTGTGTTTGACCAATGACTTTGTGTTTCACTACTGTGCATATTAGTTGCTCAATGTTAACCAGTAGCACATTGTGTGTTTTGTTCAGCCTAGCCGCCTATTGGCTTTGACATGGCATTAGCCATTACATTTTGTATTCTGCCTATTGGCTTTGACATGTATTCAGTTTAGCTGCCTATTGGCTTTGACATGATATTAGACATTACATTTTGTATTCAGCTCAGCTGCCTATTGGCTTTGACATGATATTAGACATTGCATTTTGTATTCAGTTCAGCTGCCTATTGGCTTTGACATGACATTAGACATTATATTTGATATTTAGGTTAGCTGCCTATTGCCTTTAACGTGGAGTTCGACATTGCAGTTGAGAATCCAAGCTGTATTTTTCCAAGCTATGTTTTTCCACAAGATGAACTAAGCTGTTTTCTTCACACCAGACTAGACCTGATAAGAGAGAGTACATTTGGTGTTTTCCTTTCTGCTCAGGCCTGGGAGGAGGAGGAGTCTAGGAGATCTGGCCAGTCTCCGAAGGCTTGCGTAGTTTTCCCAGGTCTGAGAGGAGGGGGCACACTTTTGTAACGGATGACTCGGGCTTCAGAGAATTAGATTATTTTCTGCCTGCCTTCGGACTGGAACTTGGTGCCAGTTGCCTGTCTCCCGTGTGGGTAGATAATATCTTTCTCGCAGTTGACCGGAGTCATCAACTTGCAGACCCCAGAAAGATGAAGCTGTAAATAGTTTCTCACACGGTGAAGTATTTGTTTTGCTTTGCATTATATATATAACCTGCTGTGTACATTGCAACTGAGAAGTACTGTGATATATTTTGTTTTCATTGCTGCGATACTTTTTGTGCTTGAAATCTAATAATTCGTCCCTCAAGAACTTGTGGGTGGGGAAGAATTAACAACAATAAAGGTCTTCTTCGAACTCAGAAGTGCATTCTTGATATGTTCTGTAAGCTCTGATACGAGATAAGAAGGAAAGCAGAACACCCCCCTTGCACAAGTGACCCGCCAACATAACCTCAACATCGTCTCCTACGCCGACGACACCCAACTCATCCTCTCCCTCACCAAGGACCCACATACCGACAAAACCAACCTTCACAAGGGTATGAAGGCCGTCGCCGACTGGATGAGAGGCGAACTCGGACAAGACGGAGGCCCTCATCCTAGGGCCCACCCCCTCCGCCTGGGACGACTCGTGGTGGCCATCCTCGCAGGGGACCCCACCGACACCAACCGACCACGCACGCAACCTTGGCTTCATCCTCGACTCATCCCTCTCCATGTCAAAACAGGTCAACGCAATCTCCTCCTTCTGCTACAACACTGTCCGCGTGCTCCGCAGGATCTACAAGTGGATCCCAACCGAAACAAGAAAAACAGTGACACAGGCCCTCGTCAGCAGCAGGCTCGACTACGGCAATGTACTCTACGCAATTATCCCATCCAAGCACCTGCAGCTCCTCCAACACCTCCAAAACGCCTCCGCCCGACTTATCCTCGACATACCCCGCCGCAACCACATCACCCCCCACCTGAGAAACCTTCACTGGCTCCCCGTCGACAAGAGGATCACCTTCAAACTCCTCACCCACGCACACAAAGCACTCCACAACACCGGACCAGCGTACCTGAACAACAGACTCAGCTTCTACACCCCCACCCGACAGCTCTGCTCCTCCAACCTCGCCCTCTCCACCGTCCCCCGCATCCTACGAAAATCCTCCGGCGGAAGATCCTTCTCATACCTCCCCCCAAGACCTGGAACACCCTCCCGACCAACCTCCGAAAGATCCAAGACCTGCTCACCTTCAGAAGACACCTCAAGACCTGGCTCTTCGAGCAGTAGCACCCCCTTCCCTCCCACCCCACCCCCCCCCCAGCGCCTTGAGACCCTCGCGGTTATGTAGTGCGCTTTACAAATATAATGATTGATTGATTGAAACCTAACCTATGTCTTTTGTGAACCTGGACTTTGAGCCTTCACAGAGGAAGGGAAGAACCTTCCATATTCAGATGTGGGGGTAGCGTAGAAAATTCCCCCACTTCAACGATAAATATTGGACCTCCTGAGCCACTCTTCTTTACACTCCTGGACCTTGGAACATCATAGAAGAAGAACTGACTGATACTTGAGGCCTTATTTGTTCCCCAGAGGACTGCCCTGCTCCTTGAAGGCTGCCAAGCTCTCTGCAGTGGAAGCCTGGACCTGCTCCTTTCCTCCAAGGCTACCTGAGTGACTCCCAGGGCCAGTTGACTGACCTTATGTCCTGAGCTGCAGGAACACAAAAAGCACGAGAGGCCTCCCTACAGCTGGCGCAGCTGCAACTGGACTTTCCTGAACCCTGCTAGCCTCTGTTAGAGTGAGGCCCGGATCCCCAAAGTGGTGCCTTCTCAGGTCCTGGACCCGTTGCTGACATCAGAGTGCTTTCCTCTACAAGATAAGATGAAATCCTGAACTTCTGGACTCTTTGTGTCTGACTTTTGGGAAGGAACTATTTTCAGTGGGTCTAACCTGGCAGGTGCTCCATTGCGTTCAGCCTGAATTTGGAACTTCTGGTCTCGCACGACCAGATGACAGTGAGTGGCATTTTGTGCTTTTAGGCGCTTATCATTGTTTCTGTGCTGTATAATTACTTAATACATAATACTTTAAGTTAAGACTGTCAATATGGTGACTTTTCTGGTTCACCCTGTCAAGGACTGTGGATGCTGCCTGAATGCAGCTACTACCCCATCAACCAATAACCCAATTTCTTACAGAATATTGGAAATAGTCTGTTAAAAAAGGCTGAAACTTATAGGCTGCAAACATAAAAGTCATCTAGAAATACTTGCCCCCAAATACACTAGTCATTTTCATAATTATTCCATAGGGAGAAAGTTAGTTTGGCTGTGATTGGGAATTTTTAACAGTCGAAATTTGGGTTTATATCTGTTTGTATGGCTTTTTCTGCTGCAGTTCATATTTTTGAGTCTTTACTTCTGAAGTACATCTTTTTGAAACCTATAGTTTCACATTAAATTAAATTACAATAAAATATAAGCAGTTGTATTTCCTATTCCTCAGTTGCTGGAAACCCACAATTTATGTGAACGATGAAATGAAGTACTAGTAATATTCTAAAATGTAGAAAATGTGAAAGCCACGTAGATCGTGTTATTAAAATATGGATATCCAGATCGAATATATGGCTAGGAACAATTAACCACGTTTTGTAGTTCAATATGGGTACAGACTGGTGCCAATCACATGCAAAGTTACAAGGATAAACAGAGACATATACATGTAATTTGAACCTAAATGTATTTGATAAAAACAGTAAAGCAATTCAGCTTGTGCACTTAATGACTTCTTTAATTAATGTTTCCTCAGAAGTGTTGGTTGCATTCTTTTTTTTTGTGATTGCATTCTTTTTTGTAGTTGAAGAGTGCCATTTGTATGTTTGCATCTGATTACCTACGTCTCAATTAAAGACGCAGAGCCAAGTCTCTCACTTAACTTAGTGGTTATAATCTTAAACAGTTTTAGTAACTTATTTTTGGGCTGTTGGTAATTTATCCCGGACTTGATGTTGGTTGGGTCCTGCTTGATCTGGCCTGTGCAAAAACTAGCTGCTAAAAGAACCACTCAGTTTTAGGAACTTTATTCAGCCGAGCTAATGTCTTGACAATATAGTGCAGGTGTAGGAAAATACCATCTTGCCTGGCATGTTACCCCCATTTTCACTGTATGTATGTTTGTTTTTGCCCTTGTGTCACTGGGAACCTGCTAGGCAGTACTCATAGTGTATGCCCTGTATGTGTTCTCTTTGTGGTGCCTAACTGTATCACTGAGGCTCTGCTAACCAGAACCTCAGTGTTTATGTTCTCTCTGCTTTCTAAAATTGTCACTGCAGGCTAGTGACTAATTTTACCAATTCTCATTGGCACACTGGTACACCCATATAATTCCTTTGTATATCGTACTTAGGTACCCAGGGTATTGGGGTTCCAGGAGATCCCTGTGGGCTGCAGAATTTCTTTTGCCACCCATAGGGAGCTCAGACAATTCTTACGCATGTCTGCCACTGCAGCCTGAGTGAAATAACGTCCACGTTATTTCACAGCTATTTTTTACTGCACATAAGTAACTTATAAGTCACCTATATGTCTAACCCTAACTTGGTGAAGGTTAGGTGCCAAGTTACTTAGTGTGTGGGCACCCTGGCACTGGCCAAGGTGCCCCCACATCGTTCAGGGCAAATTCCCCGAACGTTGTGAGTGCGGGGACACCATTACACGCGTGCACTACACATAGGTCACTACCTATGTGTAGCATCACAATGGTAACTCCGAACAGGGCCATATAACATGTCTAAGATCATGGAATTGTCACCCCAATACCATTCTGGTATTGGGGTGACAATTCCATGATCCCCCTGGTCTCTAGAACAGACCCCGGGTACTGCCAAACTGCCTTTCCGGGGTTTCCACTGCAGCTGCTGCCAACCCCTCAGACAGGATTCTGCCCTCCTGGGGTCTGGGCAGCCCAGTCCCAGGAAGGCAGAACAAAGGATTTCCTCTGAGAGAGGGTGTTACACCCTCTCCCTTTGGAAATAGGTGTGAAGGGCTCGGGAGGAGTAGCCTCCCCCAGCCTCTGGAAATGCTTTGATGGGCACAGATGATGCCCATCTCTGCTTAAGCCAGTCTACACCGGTTCAGGGATCCCCCAGCCCTGCTCTGGCGTGAAACTGGACAAAGGAAAGGGGAGTGACCACTCCCCTGACCAGTACCTCCCAGGGGAGGTGCCCAGAGCTCCTCCAGTGTGTTCCAGACCTCTGCCATCTTGGATTTAGAGGTGTTGGGGGCACATGGGACTGCTCTGATTGGCCAGTGCCAGCAGGTGACATCAGAGGCCCCTCCTGATATGTTCTTACCTCTCTTGGTAGCCAAACCTCCTGTTCTGGCTATTTAGGGTCTCTCCTCTGGGCTATTCCTCAGATAACGAATGCAAGAGCTCACCAGAGTTCCTCTGCACTTCCCTCTTCGACTTCTGCCAAGGATCGACCGCTGACTGCTCCAGAATGCCTGCAAAACCGCAACAAAGTAGCAAGACTACCAGCAACATTGTAGCACCTCATCCTGCCGGCTTTCTCGACTGTTTCCTGGTGGTGCATGCTCTGAGGGCTGTCTGCCTTCACCCTGCACTGGAAGCCAAGAAGAAATCTCCCATGGGTCGACAGAATCTTCCCCCTGCTATTGCAGGCACCAAAAGACTGCATCACCGGTCCTCTGGGTCCCCTCTCATCCTGACCAGCGTGGTCCTTGGAACACAGGAGCTGGGTCCAAGTGTCTCCCACAGTCCAGTGGCCCTTCTGTCCAAATTTGGCGGAGGTAAGTCCTTGCCTCCCCACGCCAGACAGCAAACCTGTGTCCTGCGTGATTTGCAGCTGCTCCGGCTTCTGTGCACTTATCCAAGGATTCCTTTGTGCACAGCCTAGCCTGGGTCCCCAGCACTCCGTCCTGCAGTGCTCAACCCGCTGAGTTGGAATCCGACGTCGTGGGACCCTTCTTTTGTGACTTTGACTTCACAGATCTTCTAAGTGCCTGTTCCGGTACTTCTACGGGTGCTTCCTGCTTCTGCGGGGGCTCTCTGAGTTGCAGAGCGCCCCCCCGTCTCCTCCTCCAGGGGGCGACATCCTGGTCCTTCCTGGTCCCCAGCAACACCCAAAAACCACTACCACGACCCTTGCAGCTAGCAAGGCTTGTTTGCAGTATTTCTGCCTGGAAACACTTCTGAAACATCCAGCACGCCGTGGGACATTTTCCATCCAAAGGAGAAGTTCCTAGCCCTTTTCGTTGTTGCAGAATCTTCGGCTTCTTCCACCCGGAGGCAGCCCTTTTGCTCTTTCATCCGGGGTTTCCTGGGCTCCTAACCCCCTCCCCCCCCGGACACTATCGCGACTCTTGGACTTGGTCCCCTTCCTTTACAGGTCCTCAGGTCCAGGAATCCATCTTCGGTGTTTTGCTGGTGCTTGTGGTTCTTGCAGAATCCCCTATCACGACTATTGTGTCTTTCTGGGGTAGTAGGGTAAATTTACTCCTACTTTCTAGGGTCTTGGGGTGGCGTATTTTGGACACCCTTACTGTTTTCTTACAGTCCCAGTGACCCTCTACAATCTCCCATAGGTCTGGGGTCCATTTGTGATTCGCATTCCACTTTTGGAGTATATGGTTTGTGTTGCCCCTAGACCTATGTTCACCTATTGTGATTCTACATTGTTTGCACTACTTTTCTTACTGTTACTTACCTGTTTTGGGGTTGTGTACACATAATTTGTGTATATTACTTACCTCCTAAGTGAGGGTACCCTCTGAGATACTTTTGGCATATTGTCACTAAAATAAAGTACCTTTTATTTTTAGTAACTCTGAGTATTGTGTTTTCTTATGATATTGTGCTATATGATATAAGTGGTATAGTAGGAGCTTTGCATGTCTCTTAGTTCAGCCTAAGCTACTAATAAGGGATAACTGGACCTGGCACAGGGTGTAAGTACCACAAGGTACCCACTATAAGCCAGGCCAGCCTCCTACAGCAGGTACAAAACAAAATCGGAAGTAGTTACGGAAATGATTTTGGCTTTCATGCTAGATGTGAAACATCCTGTGAGGAGAGTAGTAAAATTATCTTGCTGTGTATAGGTTAGCTATAGAGACATATCACAATATGGGCACAATCTCTCAGTCTTTTATTTCACCCTCTGCATTATAAACAAAAAGTACAGGAAATATTATTGCCTCTCCCCTAAGACTGTGTTGGAATTCGTACACAAAATGGCACATATTATATTGGGTATCACTCAATTACAGCTTTCCTCGAAGGAGCACATTGATCCCCAAAGTGACAGCTAAACAATAATGTGCATGCTATCATTAAATATGTTCCCGCACATTCAATGCCTTAACTAGTTTAGTGTAACTTTTGCCCTGATTTGGATAGCTGGTTGCCAGAATTTTGCTATCAAACTGTTTTCTGTTATTGAGTCTGGTATGTACACTAGCCTTTGATTTAAACTGCATTTCTTAATATAACTTTATTGTCACGGTTTGCAAAGTAGAAACAGCATTTCAAAACATCAGACAGATGTACATTCAGTGCAGTCCAGTTGCCAAATCTGACACAGACATGCACACCTACCAATCCCATACCTCCTCCATCCTGGGTTCCCAACAGATAGCAGTACCCAGCAATGGCTACTCCGGGATAGAGGACATACAGGCCTGTAGATCATTCTGTCTATTATCAGAGTCAGTATATTAGCCCATCTCTGTGACTGGAGCAATCAATTCTTGCAACTTCCCTGCCCACTCAAAACAGTCATCCTCCGCCTTATCATCTACCCGGACTGCACGCATTCGACTTCCCTCTGATGGAGCCCACGCGCCTATGTCTCTATTCCACTGCTCACAGGTAGGCCCCCTGGAGACATCCACCTGATGGCAATATTTTGATTGGCCAGCACGAGACCCAGCAATGCATATTTGTAATACACCTTACTCCCGCTCGGGCTTGGTATTAAGTGTTACAAACAGTGGCGGACTGTAATATCTATATGTAGGTTAGTCACCTCTAGGCGTCTGCATGTAACCATGCTCCAATATATTGTCTGCCGTGGACCCTCGTAGGCCATATGCAAGACGTCTGCCTAAGTCGCTGCACACCTGGGGCAAGCACAGGACCGAGCTCTATTTATACACCATACAAACTTTTTCACGAAAGGTAAGCTGGATGTAAGATATAGAAGTGTGCCAATTTGAAACATGTATTGCAGGAGACTGCCTGCAGTACTGCCCAAGCTTTCATCTATTCCCTGTCCATCAAGAGCTCCTCCAGGTCACTGTACCAGCCCTGCCTTGCCACCACTAGGGTACCAGGTCCATCCTGCGTTAACACTCCATATAGTTAAGAGACCATCCCCCGAGTGGAGCTCCCATCAAGTAGCACCTTTTTTGAGAGTGGCGTTACTGGGGTATATGGAAAGCCAGTCCAAATGTCAATGGCTGTCTTGTTAATTTTGGTACATTGTAAAAATCGCGCTGGGCCACTCCAAACGCCTCCTGTGCCTCTGCATACGTAATGTTCCTGTATTCCAGATACAGGTTCCCCAAAGTTTTGCAAGCTTCAGAAATCCATGCCGTCATCGACATGGCCCATTTGACCTGCAGTAATGGCTGGCATAGCATGTGTTGAATCGCTAACTCCCATGTTGGCTCTATCTGCTGCACAGTGTACGGATAGTCTTTCATGTAACTGAGCCCCATCCATAAGACAGAAGGGCAGCTTTTCTGTACCCTTCGGGCCTGCCAGTAATCTCTTTTCTCCATTAGAGTCACTTCAACACCATGATGGAGCGTGCTGTAGCTGTGCCGCAATATAATGCAATTCCATGTCTGGTAAGCCTAACCCTCCTTCTTCTGTGTCCACCTCAAGTACCTGGCGACCCACTCTGCTACACCTACTGGCCCAGACCAGGATGATCCAGAGGGTGTCCAACTTTGTAAGCAACAAGCAACCTATGGCGCATCGTGTGTTCTGAAGAACATGTAGGCAACGGTGCAGGAACACCTTGTTGGTGACCGCTACTCTGCCTGCAACTGACAGCAGTGATTTGTTCCAAAATACTACTAAGGCCTCTAGATCCTCCAGAACTGTTTCCATGTTATACCCATACTGATTTTCGATCTTATGCCTCACCTGTACATCCAGATAACAAAAGCCGTCTAACTCCCACGTCAAACCCAGGGCTGCAAAGGGGCCTGTGATATCCCCGGCCGACCATGCGATGGGGAATATTAGTAACTTAGCTGCATTCACCTTGAGGCCAGACACCCTATCAAAGGTACACAGCGCATCCAACAGGAGCGATACTGTGCACTTCAGTCTCCGTGAGTACACCAGGGTGTCATCGGCACACAAGGATACTATGTGTTCAGTGTCTCCCAACCGTATCCTCAATGCCTGCACTGTGGCCCACAGATATACCACTAGCAGTTCTGTGGCCAGTGCAAACAGTACAGGAGACGGGGCAACCCTGGCTAGACCCCCTCTGTATGTCCAGACTGTCAGAGACATACCTCAAAGACCGGATCCTGGCCGATGACCCCAAGTATTGTAGAGCTATCCAGTTTAGTAAGTTCGCACCAAATCCCATATGCGAGAAGAACACCCACAGGAATTCCCAACCAACCGTATCAAAAGCGTTCCCATGTCGAGTGCTACTACTGCAATTTCCGTACTCAAATCCTGCACTGAGTGCATGACATGTGAGCCACCGAATGCTAAACTGCATCTTTGCAGTTATAAAGATGTTTTATATTCCTTCTTCTGAGTTTGTTGTATAAAGCGCAAGTCGTTTTGTATGTTAAAACAGTTTATTTTTCCAAAATGTGTCTTCCCTTGTATATTTATGTATGCAGGTAAAATACAATTATTGATATATTTTTCACATACTTCCACTATATGGTGTAGCCCCTTGCCACACGCTTCATTCTTGACCATGATTTGTGGAATGCTTATATGCAGAAGAGTTTGACGCAGTGCTCTCCCCTCTTTTTACACTTTTATTTTTGTTTAGTATCTTAGGGTCAGGTGTGAATTGTTCATTGAGATGATCAAACCGTATCTGGGTAATTTCTCACTGTGAAAGATCATGGGGCAATCATTTTTGATTGTTAGCGCTGGTGCGTCAAGGATATCTTTGCGGGCCAAGTGTTTGGTACTGAGGCCTATTCTAGTGGAGGAAGACCTCTCAAAAGATGTGCATAGTCAACGTTCAGTTGATTTTTAGATTATAATTGTATTACTTAGTTGATGAGATGTTTGATGGAATTTCACATGAGATATCCAGCACTGGAACGGTTCTTGTTTTTGATGGAAGGACAATATTTAGTAGATGCTGTGATAGAGATAAAGTCATTCCGGATGTTCTGTTGTTAGTTCTTTATTTCCATTAAACTAGCTAGATGGGGTTGGCAGATGTACTGGACAGCTATTGTGAAATACTGTCAGCAGTCTTGGATAACAAAGCTGTTGTTGTACTGAGGTGTACTATTCTATTGTAGCATATGTATAGAGTTTCATACCAGTAATGAAGTTGCAAAGGTTTAAGATATTCTTGAAGATCTTGCTTAGATTTCTACCATTTATAAATATAGCTTTATGTGATTATCAGAGTTTTCAGGAATGTTCCCCTTTTTGGTGTTTCATTAAGAAAAGCTGTTCTGTTTTGGTTGTGTTATTCTCTCGTGTATGTCAGCAACAATAGCCTATGGGGGTTCCTTAAGTGTGGCTTCTTTGAGTCCTTACATTATTATATAGATGGTTCAGCCCCACTGCCCTTGGAAGGTAGTTGGTGTGTGTGGGAAGTGAGTGGTCTCCAGTGTGAGCGCTTCAGGCAGGGTGGCTGGGATGGAATGTGGGTGCATTTGTAGTGGTGCGGGAGGCATGAATTATAGATGAAGTTCCTTGGGGTTCCTGAGGTATTGTAGGTATCCAGAATTGTATTACTTGATATACCCATATGGCCTTAGAGACACCAAGGCTCTGTGCATCTGGTCCTTCCTTTGTTTTACTTGCCATTGGATGTGTGCCAGATCAGCAGATGATATGCTTTTGAAAGTGTGGGAAGGGAAGAAAGATATCAAGCATATATTTTGAAGTTTTTTTTTTTCACTAGGAATCATTTTTCTGTGAGTTTATCAACAGAATTGATGTTTTCAACGTGTGTTATGTAAACAGTTTCTATCATGTGGCGCAAAGAAACCAATGAGGATTTTGCATGCTTTTATACAACTAATGTAACTGTAGTTTTTTGTTTTTTTTTTACTTCAGTGCTCCTTATATATTGCTGATTTAACTTAACGTTTCTTATTGTTTAGGTTGTTGCAAGACATGAAGACCTACTGGCCCAAGCAACTGGGATTGAGTCATTGGAAGGTATGTTTTTACAAGTCATTACTGCAAGGCCCCAACCCAAAAGTAAAATGTTGTTTTATTCACTTATTATATAATCCCCTCACTGCTCCTTCTTACAACACAAACCTCGTAGACTTGTGTGTTTATTCTTGGCTTCTTGTATGGACTTCAGTGTTCTGACCATTGCCTTCAGAGTACAGTTATGTTTTGTTTGCAGGTTCTGGCTTTCAGGAGCTAGACAAGACTCTATAACCAACCACAAATAATCGGTAAAATCTTGGGTATCACCAAAACCATTAACTTAATTCAGTGTTTTCATTAATTGCTATGGTGCCCTAATGTCGGCCTCACATAGTATCTCACGACACGATCGCTTGTACTTTATGCAGCAAACTGTTCTGTATTATTAAACAGTAAACATTCAGTACGAGCGCCTTAAACCTCCACAGAAGCTGTGAAGATTATTTTCCTTATTTAAATAGTTGTGTTTAAAAAAAACAATAAAGATTATTGTAAACAACTTAAGCAGCATATAAATAGTTAACACGGGATGTACAGTGATTTTACCCTGTGAAAATACAGTTTGTAAACGTGTGGCTCAGTAATCTTAGGGAAGGAATGGAAAACAAGACGCCTGGGTTTTCATATAAAGTGGATCAATGTGAAGCCTCTTTATCTGACAACATTTTTCTGTTACTTAGGAGGTGACCCAACTTAAACATTCAAATAAAGTAAACATTATCTTCCCCAATAATCTGTTGAAAGCATCCTTTTTCAGTTCATTTTTCAGAGTCTCTCAAGTGAAGTGAAATTCGGCACCACCACCTAGTCAAAATCTACGTATTCAGAGGGCGGTCATGTGTGTAAAAGCATAGATCTCATGTTTACTCCTTTCTAGATCCCGCTACATTGAAATATACAACTAAAAGAAATGAGCGTGTTCTCTATAAATAACAGTAAGCGTCCACAGATTGAGATGGATGCTTCAATTGCTATCTTCCACTGACCAGCTAGTCTTCCACAGGTTCCTGTCCACAGAATGGTAGCCTCTGTAGAGAGGGTCAGTTGCTTCCATACAGCAACATAGGGCAAATTAGTTACTTCACCAGGGTTCTGGTTGGGTTATGCCAGGTGGGGAAGGTGGACACTGTTGCTCGGGGTATAGCAAGTGTAGCCAAGTGATGCACACTACCCCTTCTTCATAACTTCTGGCTATTGTAATAATGATATTGCCTATTTCTGGCAATGTCTGGAACTATTCAGTAAGTTTCTGACAGCTAACTGAGTGAAAAGTACTTTATTCCGTGAGCATAGTTTCTCACCCTCAACTACTACATCAGTAGGAGTATCTGCCAGTGATGCAGAGCTAGCATCAAACGTTGATGCTGTAGCAGCTCTTGACATGCAAAGGCAGGATGCTACATGCATAAATCATCAGCACGTACGAAGTGTAAAAAATGAAATGCGTGTGCCTCAAAGAAAAAACAAAACTCCATACCAAAATACATTTAGGGCCTGATTACGACCTTGGCGGAAGGGATTACTCCGTCCCAAACGTGACAGATATCCCATTCGCCGTATTACATGTTCCATTATATTCAATGGAACTTATAAAACGGCAGACGGGATATCCGTCACTTTTGGGACGGAGTAATCCCCTCCGCCAAGGTCGTAATCAGGCCCTTAGCCACTGTCGGTCAACTCTTTTCACATTAACCTAAGGATTGACCGACATCGCCTCTTAACCATTAAATTTCTGTGCACCTGTTGATGTCCTTGTCTCATTTTTCTCTATCACTGTGCTTCCTATAACCTTTTGGACATTCTGTGCAGGCATCACTTCCTCACTTTTATACCAGTGCCCCTCAACAATATATTCCACCTATGAACCACTAATGCAGTAACGCCTGGCTTAACCTTGTCTTTGATATGCTCACAGCCACAGTTCAACTGGCATCCATAACCATTCTCTAGTACTTGTTCATTTACATTCTCTCAAACACCATTATCCTCTTCTTTCCGGTTATCTACCAGGCTTTTATTTATACACCCTTCATATTACCCCACAGAAGCACTATCTGTGTCTACTCTAGATGGTGATATTCAGCTAATATGTTCTATTTTTCCAGCATCAACTTTTACTGAATTCATAAACCAAACTTATCACTACCTCACTACTATTTTCATTCTCACCAACCACCCCTTGGAAACCACAGGATGCTGAACACTCCCGTATAGTACATTTAGAAACCGTCTTTGGCAGTAACAAACTTTACTTGATTTCGTAATGACTGTTAGGCTTGTCAGAAGCAAACTTTTTTTCACTTGTTATTTCAGAAAACCAGTTCTTGTTTTTCCTCTGCTCTCACAAATCTGCCTTATCCAGCCCAAATTTAGCAGTTTATTGTTAGCTTTAACCTGAAGATTAAAGCCCTCATTATGAACTCGTCAGAAAAGCCCGCCGAGTTCGGCGCTGGCGGTCAAAAAAAGACCGCCAGCGCGCAGAAGACCCCGCCGGCCACATTATGTACATTCATCTGGGCTGGCGGGCAGAAACAGTGTTTCGGCCTGCCGGCCCAGCTGAGTGCAGGGCCTGTACATTGACGCCGGCTCCACATGGAGCCAGTGGCAATGTAGCAGTGCCACGAATATTATATGGTGGTCTGTGGACTGCCATGTTCATAATGAGGGCCAAAGTCTTCAGGACATCCTTACTAAGTGATCGTACAGGCCATATCCTGAACCACAGCCATAAGCTAACAATCGCCCACGTTCTCTTTATTCACCTACAGTAACATGCATGATCAGAATTCTTATAGCTTTATAAATGTGTGATTCTTGCTAATGGTTTCACCATATAACTCATAAAAAATAAGGTAATTAATGGTTTAAATGGTCATCTCTTAAACCGAATATATATATATATATATATATATATATATATATATACAGGGAGTGCAGAATTATTAGGCAAGTTGTATTTTTGAGGATTAATTTTATTATTGAACAACAACCATGTTCTCAATGAACCCAAAAAACTCATTAATATCAAAACTGAATATTTTTGGTAGTAGTTTTTAGTTTGTTTTTAGTTTTAGCTATGTTAGGGGGATATCTGTGTGTGCAGGTGTCTATCACTGTGCATAATTATTAGGCAACTTAACAAAAAAATATATATACCCATTTCAATTATTTTTCATTACCAGTGAAACCAATATAACATCTCAACATTCACAAATATACATTTCTGACATTCAAAAACAAAACAAAAACAAATCAGTGACCAATATAGCCACCTTTCTTTGCAAGGACACTCAAAAGCCTGCCATCCATGGATTCTGTCAGTGTTTTGATCTGTTCACCATCAACATTGCGTGCAGCAGCAACCACAGCCTCCCAGACACTGTTCAGAGAGGTGTACTGTTTTCCCTCCTTCTAAATCTCACATTTGATGATGGACCACAGGTTCTCAATGGGGTTCAGATCAGGTGAACAAGGAGGCCATGTCATTAGATTTCCTTCTTTTATACCCTTTCTTGCCAGCCACGCTGTGGAGTACTTGGACGCGTGTGGTGGAGCATTGTCCTGCATGAAAATCATGTTTTTCTTGAAGGATGCAGACTTCTTCCTGTACCACTGCTTGAAGAAGGTGTCTTCCAGGAACTGGCAGTAGGACTGGGAGTTGAGCTTGACTCCATCCTCAACCCCAAAAGGCCCCACAAGCTCATCTTTGATGATACCAGCCCAAACCAGTACTCCACCTCCACCTTGCTGGCGTCTGAGTCGGACTGGAGCTCTCTGCCCTTTACCAATCCAGCCACGGGCCCATCCATCTGGCCCATCAAGACTCACTCTCATTTCATCAGTCCATAAAACCTTAGAAAAATCAGTCTTGAGATATTTCTTGGCCCAGTCTTGACGTTTCAGCTTGTGTGTCTTGTTCAGTGGTGGTCGTCTTTCAGCCTTTCTTACCTTGGCCATGTTTCTGAGTATTGCACACCTTGTGCTTTTGGGCACTCCAGTGATGTTGCAGCTCTGAAATATGGCCAAACTGGTGGCAAGTGGCATCGTGGCAGCTGCACGCTTGACTTTTCTCAGTTCATGGGCAGTTATTTTGCGCCTTGGTTTTTCCACACGCTTCTTGCGACCCTGTTGACTATTTTGAATGAAACGCTTGATTGTTCGATGATCACGCTTCAGAAGCTTTGCAATTTTAAGAGTGCTGCATCCCTCTGCAAGATATCTCACTATTTTTGACTTTTCTGAGCCTGTCAAGTCCTTCTTTTGACCCATTTTGCCAAAGGAAAGGAAGTTGCCTAATAATTATGCACACCTGATATAGGGTGTTGATGTCATTAGACCACACCCCTTCTCATTACAGAGATGCACATCACCTAATATGCTTAATTGGTAGTAGGCTTTCGAGCCTATACAGCTTGGAGTAAGACAACATGCATAAAGAGGATGATGTGGTCAAAATACTAATTTGCCTAATAATTCTGCACTCCCTGTATATATATATATAATTACCCATACACACAAAAAGAAGCACTAAACGCTAATGCTAGAAACATCTGCCAAACATAGCCACAGGGAGATTTTTGGTCCATTGTAGAATCACTCTCTACTGATGGTGAGAATATGGTAAATCTGCAACTTATTGATGTTCTAACTCAGACAAATCATTTACTTGAAATTTAGGGAAAAGGGACCTTAGTAGTTATCTGCTGTTCACAGTAAATTGACTGCCTTAATGTCAACTTCTTCTATGGTAGGCTTAGGGAGTGGATTTGTTTTTGCCAAGCCTTCAAATATGACTGGATGGTTAGGAGAGCAGCAATACTTAACATGAATATAGCTTGTGGACACATTTAAAGTTTTGTAATTTATACAGCAGTCTAAGCTACTGGTACAGTTCTGAAAATCTGTTAAGTCGCTATTTTAGTGCAGGTCTTTAAAAAGTTGGATTAAAAACCTATCCAACCAATTTCGATTTGCTTACTATTTCAAGTCCACTATCTAGAATATTTGGAAATTTGCTGCTGGATACATTTATAATGGTTTAATGAGAATAATCTCACACTGCCCACACAGACAAGCTTTAGAAGATAAGGATGCATAGTGTGGTGACTTTTGCACGCCCAACAGCCCATTCTTTTGCACATGGTTCTTCACCCTTTCATTTTACACAAAGATTTCTCCAACAGCATTGACACAGTTTCATTTTGGGAAAACCTAGTTTATGTAGTGTCTGAATTGTGTCTGGATAACTGGAGAGTGGTTACTCCATTTTAATGTGGACATTATTAAGATTCTTTGCCTTTCTGGACCCCGACAAGTGTGTGAACTACTGCCTTACATATTCAACACCTGTCTAAGTAATCTGCTGTGCAGGTATTTTGGCACCAAAAATGTGGGTGCTTCTTTTTTTTGCTGACGTGCTGCTGTTTCACATTGCAGTTGGTGTGCAGAGAGCTTTTAACCCCATGACACTACTCTAATGAGAACAAGCTGAAAACAGACTTCAGTAAAAGTATTTTGTGATATTTTGTCATTTTTGGGGTCCCAGGTGAAATTATTTTGTGGGAAGGGTATTAAAAGTTGGAAGACTTGATTTAGAGTAATTGGAGGTAAATAAGTGGCTACATCATCATATGGTATAAAATAGAAAATATTCAGATCTATGCTTCAATGTCAGAGTTCAAGGGCAGCTGTGCCGAAACTAAAAAGCCTGAATCAGGGCTAGGATTTCTCCAGTTTTATTCACCAGGTACCCGCTAGTGCATCTATGGTTTATATCACTAATGTTGACTCCTACAGTTCCAAACTCCAATCAGATGACCCTCCGAAAGGTAGGGCTCATTGTGTTGAATAACGCTCACTCCAAATTCCTCTGGTTCCAGTAGCATGTCTAGCTTGGTGCCCATAGGTATTCTCATCTTGTAAAGTTTGCAGGACACATTTTTATTATGCTTTGTTTGTACAAAGCCTCTTACCTGATCAGTAAAGGCACTGAATAACTAAATGGTGTCTTTATGTTTGTGCAACACGCACTTTAGCAGGGCTGATGCATATGTGCACCTCCTGACACTAGCAACGTAGGGAACATGCTACTTTAAGGATATTTACACTGTCAGGTGTGTAGTTCACCTTAGAATACTTCTCTGACATCTGTTTATGCTGACTGCTCTAGCCACTGGGTTATTTTACTGTAAATTAATTTGTGTGGTAGTGATCTGTAAACACAATTATATTTGCAACTGGTGCTGTGGTTGTCCAGCCTGTATTGAGGCAGATGGCATTTATCACCCTACTCCCTGTTTTCAAGCGTCACTGGCACCAAGGTGTGAGCTAGGAATGGCCTGGCTAACAAAATACTTTTTGATGACGTAGTAGACATATGTGGAAGTGAAGCATCTTTGCTCCTACACGTTCTAGAAGCAACTTGTAATGTTAACTGGCACTTGCACAGATGATGACTATGGCATGGCCACAATGGACCGCAATCCTCATCTCTGGCATCCGTTAAATGCAGGCTATTAAAATTAGCCTCGTTAGATTAAATAAATTGAGAGGAGCTGATTTACAATGCCTGCACAATTACAGATATCAGTCAGTATCTGTACATTGGATGACCGTGATATTGGTCTGCCAAGTTACAACATCTCTTACTGAGAGAGTCTGGTGTCTCTGAAAGCCATAGCGAGTTTTAATGGATTTCCAAATTTCACATGCCAGGCCAACACACATTCTACATGCCTTTGTCAGGATCGCCATCCAGCAGGAACCATTTGCCTTCTGTAGATAAGATTGTTGCACACAAAAAGCTTGAAGGCCAAGGCATAGGGATGAGATGTACTTAGTGTCAATTTAAGGATTTTTGTGCCCCGGGTAATCCATATTTTGGGTCCCCTGTTCATAATATCTTTGAATTTTATTACCCCCTTTCCTGGTAACTGTAGCCTGCACGATGCCAAAGCTACGGAAATGGGTTTCATACAAAACAGCTGAAATATGTTTTTCTGAGGACTCCAAGTATCCTTAAGATGATACTGGGCAAACAAGAAACAGAGACATACGTAGGCAGAGAGAAGAAGAGAGGTTCAGATATGGAAATCGACAGAGGTGAGCTACAGAGAGAAATTTTACTTTTCCGGGGGTACCTTGGAAGGTGGTGGGCCTGGGCAATTGCCTGTTCTGCCCATGCCTTAAAACATCTCTGAATATACTGGTCACTGTAGCAGGAACCTCCCTCATGAAGGGTCCTGTGCAGCAGGAGAACAAAAGCATTGTACATGTGGCAAAATGAATCAATATGCCAAAGTTTGCTCCTCTAATACTCGCAGTGAAGGAAGACTGGAGATTTATTGAGGTATGTGTAAGATCCTCATAACTATGACCGGGTGTTCCCTTCCTCTGACAAAGGTGATGTGGAGTCCAAGATAAGTTTCTTATTTCCAAGTTGGATAAATCGCTGAAATTACACCCGTCTCACCCCTAGTGTAAACTCAAGCCAATGACTGGTTGGCCTACGGAAAATAAGACGTCCTTGTTACTGCCAGGGACTGTGAGCTGAAATCCGTGTTTCTCAAGGACGACAAACAACGCACAGTGCATAAATTCCATAAACCATAGGGCTATAACACCTACAGAGTAGTAGTACTTCGCAGATAGCAAATGAAATAATAGCAAGGTTCTGGGAATGTCATTCCATCTGTAGGTGGTTGGGCATACCTTCTGAGCCATCAAGATTCATAAGCCACTCATACTACTTTCTAGGGATCAACACCATGCAAATGTAAGCATGGGTCAAACAGATACTGGAATATCATTTTTATGTTTATCAGCCTGATGCTGACTTCGCTCCTAATTACCTGTCATGACCACCAAAGCAAGTAAGAGTGTCAGTGTCATGAAGCTGCCAAGGAATTGCAGCTAGGAATTAAAGGTTTTATGATCAAAACACTCCTATTGGAAAGATCTTCCAGGATGGTTGAGGCCTACTAAAAGTAAAGACTGTCCAAACGTGAGGAAACAACCTGTAAGGCAACTTCCAGAACAGACGCCAGAAATCCGAAAAAGGCCTAAAGAACATTAGTATATGTCTGTCAGAGAGCTTTTCTGCCCATGTCATTATGATGTCTTATCAAAAGGGAAGAAGCATCTATCAGTGGTTGTGGGAGGAGGTTCCAAACATAAACTCTGAGAAAGGATTGGGTTTCCTGGGGGTAGTCTTGGTGGTAGAGGACCTGATTTCCAATTCGATTGCCTGCCAAGTCACTTGTCAAAGACACAACATATCCCATCACCAGAGAGGTACAAAGCCACAGGAGAGAGTCGTTGGTTTGCAACACCCAATGTGAGTTGTCTACTCTGTTGTGATGGATAAGTTGTCTGATAACTTAAGCACAACTTGGTACGACCTACTTGAGCAGAGGTAGTACCTTTCTAAATTGCACATGGGTTTGCTCAACCAAAACAATTCCAGAGCAGAGAATTTCCAGAATATCTGAAAAACTTGGGAATTCATCGTTGCTGGATCGTGCAACACTGGCCACTGCCAGATGGGGAAATAGAACACTTCTTGTAAGCATTAAAATGATGCTCCAAATCGGAGAAGAATAAATGGTGGCAGGTGTGGGCCCTATTGCAGCACCTGAGCGAATATGGAAAAGCTGTAAGTTTGTTGAGTGACTGTGTTCTGGCTAGTAATTCATTAATTTGAATAATAGAGAACATAACCTGTCATAAAGCGGAGACTCTTGGGAATCTTGAACTTTTGAAATTGTAGTAGAAGGAAATAAAAAGTGAAAATCGGAATAAGAAGTGCCTGAACATCTAAAGTTTCGTGACCTTGTATTAGATAAAGATTGACACCTGGTGTGTGGGTTTAGTGTACACTTTTCATCTACTTCATTGGCAGTGTTTAGATTGAAAGGCATCGTGAGTACTGCCCCAGGAGGGATCACACGACTATCATCAAAATTGTGCTATTGCTCAAAGAGGTGAAGGGAGAAAGCCATACAGTGAGGAAGAGCAAAAGCCTTTATAGGAGCTATTTAACAGTGATTTGGATGACTTCCATAGGCCACTCCTAGCTTACCCACTTGGTATGTGACAGGCGGAGTGACTGGAACTCTGACCGAAGAGAGGCCTGAACAACAAAAAGTCACTAGATAGAGACAAAATAGCAAAGAACCTCTGGGTTGCAACAGTATCTGCATTCTTCCCATGTTGAAACTGTCTGTTCTTTAGAAAACTGTGCTGAAGCTTGTGCCCCGGGATTAATGGTTTATACATTTTTAAGGTTGAGTGCTGAGTGTTGTAATCTCTCTTTGGGCTTGTAACCACGCGCATGTCACGCCTGTCACTTTCATTGGTTCGTGGGCTTGCCTTTTAAAATCCGCTTGCTTTCATTAGTGAAAGGCATGCACACGTAATGCCTTTTCTTGTGTTTAGCCCTCCTCGAGCGCACCGGCCAACTACTGAAAACTTACGAGACTCAATGTTTTCATATTGGTTTCTGCACTATTTTATGTTTTTATTTTCCATGCAGTGCGATTGCGCTGGGTTTTACATAGCGCGATCACAAAAATATTTGGGGTTTTCAGTTTCAGCGTGATCGATCTGCGTTTTACATAGCGCGAGCGTGCTCGTTTTTTTTTCTTTCTATTTTTGTGGCAAGAAAAGTCTGGTTAAGAATTAACAACGCTAATAGCTCTAACTAGAGCAAATGCAAGACCCGTTGCATTGCAAATGCCTATTTAGGAATTTTGCAGTGTGCTATATTCCCCTTCAGTTACTTGGCAGCACAAAGTGGATAGGAGCAATGTCCAGTCTCAAGAAAAGCACTGGAAGTAGAGACGGTGCTCAGCCACGAAGCGTTGGTGCCCCTAGCTGATGTTGTGCAGTCATGGTTCCTGAGAGTCTGCAAGGTCTGTTTTGAAAACAGGTATCAATAGTTACTTTTTCAGGAGTTTTTTGGAATGCATGTAATTGTGTTTGGGTCTCATGGAAGTGCTCAAGGAATTCCACTGTCTCTTGCCTTGTACTCCTAGTGATCTTCCTCTGTGTTTAATCCTCTTGAATGACCGTTACTGGATCAAGCTGATTTTCAGGGGTTTATGGCTGGGATTTAGCGTGGCGCTGTGGTTTTCAGTTACTTGGGGTCTTTTTCCCAGCAGACTGAGTCCTGAATGCAGAAAATATTGAATTTGATAATGACCTTGGGAAACGTGACGCAAATTCTGCTTTTGTATGTTAAGTCATAGTCCATTTATTTGCGTCTTTGTATTATTAGGAATATATATATATATTTTTTTATGCAACCACTAAATCAAAAGTTGTCTTTATAAACATGTCGTCTTTAAGCATCCATAAAGCTCTTTACACACAAGATACTGGACAAGTCAGCGGCTACTTTATGTTTTGAGGAGCAATGGCATTGGTGCAAGTAACGATGTACATAGCAAACCTAATGGTGCCAAAGATGGGACCAGCTCTATGGTTACCAGTGGTAGGTGTTTAATTTTGAAAGTGATGGAGTGTAAATATTTTCTTCAAACTAGAGTAGTGGTTGAAGTGGGACTGCAGATTTTTTTGATGGCGTGGTTGAGAGGCTAAGTTGGAGGTGGACGATGTTGGAATGCAGCCTCCCTCATTAGCTGGGTGTGGTATTGTTGCATCTCATCTGGTTCCGAATTTTTGGCCACACTGTACATTCAGGCGTTCATATGACCACACAGCCCGAGGCATTGTTTGTATTGAAAGGCAAACATTGCTGCTGCCTGAAGCCTGAACGAGCCACGATGGCAGAGAAGAGGAAGACCACTTGACTAGTAAGAAAAGGCAGCAAGAGATGCCTGAGGTTTGTCCGGATAATGCTGAGCTAAGAGGGGAGAGGATCCTACTTTGCTCGGCTTGATGGCAGTTGCTACAAGTTCAAGAAAAGGGGTCAAAGATATGAAGGCGGAGATGATACCTTTTTAAGATGAGTTCACTTGAGAGCATCATACATTTTAATCCAAGATGGAGCTGCGGGATAACTTGAGATGGGGCACTCCTCTTTCAGCGCTGGTTTCCAGTTACAATTCCTGGAGAATCATTAATGATTGAAATGAATACCGTGATGGTTGATTTGGTGGGCGAATGGCAGTTGAGGGAAATATCAGATGACACAGGAGGCTGTCAGGTTGTCCACAGAACCCTCACAAAAAGGTACTCCCAGGTGGCAAATTTTATAGTAATGGTAGTGCTGGTATTGGCGAATAGTGGTAGAAGTGGGCTCCCTCTGGAAGCCAAACAGAGCTCCAGCAGTCATGGGATGGATGAGGGGTGTGGACCATTGTGCGATCACTGCAAAGGCTGTATATCCGGGGAAAGGCTGCCCGAAGAAACATAACATATGGGGCTTCTTGTGAAATTATTTCAAATTAGGTATAAAAGGAATACAAAAGTCAATAGAATGCTCTGTGACAAATGTACACTTCATGCTCGCATATATATATATATTGAAGTAAATCCCTATATCAACGTGCAAGTTATAAATGTATTTCCTGCTACATAATATGTTAAATCAATAAAAAGTGTTTACAAGAAGAAAAAGTTTACCCACCTGTGGGTAATTGTTCTAAATTTTAGATTTCATACAGGTTCGCAGAATACTCAAATTCATGATCCTGGTTTCGTGTACCTCAGTTTCATTTCTCTTCTGGGTTTCTGTGTAGCTGGTGAAAGCGCTTATTGTTGCCATGTGTAGTGGTGGACAGCAGATGGCGCTGTAACCTTCAGCTGGGACTCTATCAGAATAGCGTATAAAAAAATGTATGTGTTGAACAAGTTAAATATAGCATCTTGTAAATGTGATTGTTTTGGTTTTTTTTTTGGTTTTGCTCATGCAGTGCACACTAGAAATGTAATTCGTGTATAGTACCGTGCCTATCTACCTACATGACAACTGACATTGAAACTCGAAGGCACAAAACATGTTGAGTCCTTCTCACAGATATTTGGGGCACGATCTGAAGCTAAATAACCCTTCACGTTAAACTGCAGTTTGTAACACCCTCATTTATCATAATTTCTTTTAATTGATAGAAGCCGCTTTTGAACGCCTTTTGCGTGACACCCTGCAATGGAAATTATCAATATGACCGGAAAAGGATGTCGTTATTACATATTTTTAGTCTTTTGACTTTACCATCAGTACATATTGGATATTATGAAGCTGAAATCATCTTGTAGGCATTCGGGGTTTTCGCGAGTACAAGACAAACATTGAAAGGTGCATGCACAATAGTCGATATTCAGCGTATTGCTGCAACACTGCAGCAGTAACGTTTAAAACAGTCATTCTTCAAGATTCTTATAGGCAGCCGGCTGTTAAACTAGCATGCACCTGGGAGCCAAATATGACTTATGTCTACCATATCACGCTGTTAGTGAAAGTGCACCCTCGCTGGTAAATCTATCAGTCATAAAGAGAAAAAAAATCAACGTTGCCATGATAACCCATCCGAGTATTTCCAAATACCCACATCCCATTCGTGTGCAAAGATTTTTAGCATTTTGGCACCAATCCCATAGTGCCCATCAACCTGTGCTGCAGATCTGTCGGTCTTGGTTCCACTTACATTCCCAATTTGATAATGACCACCACAATGTTGAATTGAGTGTGCCAGCCAAATACGAAACAGGTACCTGAAATTCTTTCATCTAATGGCAGCAGTCAATACAGTGCACTAGAAGACTCTCCTCTTCACCCTAGTGGCAAACATTTGCTTTGATGACACTGGTGCTAAAGTGTTTCATTGCCTATCTGGCTGTCCGATCCGTACATACTCGCCCATCTGTTCTCGTCAACTGCACTAGTTCCCCTAGGGTTCCCTCCTGATTCCAGGGATCTTCAACATAATTATGACACCACTGAGGGCTTTGCTTGTAATCCAGGACACCACCATGCTCTAATATATCTTTCACATACAACTATATTTCAAGTTGTCACTTCCCTACAACACCCGGTAGTTAAGAATGCGCCTGTCCCCAATCCAACTGGAATTTCTGCAGTTTACTTTATTCTGAACTCCACCCAAACAGAGTGAATTCCCAAGTACCTTTCTGGCTCTCAGCAGCGGCCCGGCCTGATTTCACCACTCACTGGGAGACTCTGCCACGCCTCTCTGCTCCTACATTGACTTGCAAACGTATTAACTGTACTGCACCTTTTGGATCTGTTCTGTAAGAATACACCTTACCTCTCCCCTCACAAACGCTGTAGAACTCTCCAGGTCGTGGCCTTTCACACAGACAAGGGAAAATCTGTGGTGCTCAGAGGACTTCCTGACTCCACAATAGCCCCTGAGGTCGGTCTTCACACAGCAGCGCACCTAATTAAAGGCCATAATACTTTTTATCTTCAATGTGAGAACTACTCTTGCTCTCCATTCAAACACCTATCCTATGCCGGGCCCTTTGCCGGTGATGTGAAATTCATACAGCCTGACACCAAGGACATAATTTTTTGGTCATGAACAGCCTTTTATTAATTAGTAAAATTAGAAGTACTGGTGTCCAAATTTTGCTCAGAAGCATGTAGTTTCCTCTATCGACGGTAGGGGTGCTGAACACCATGGCTGAATACAATTGACTCCACCTCGGGCCTCTTTTTTTATTTATTTTTATTTTAGAGAAATGTATCCACTTGCACTTTTCGTTTAAAGCATAACAGTCAACCTGAGATTTCAACTGCAGGCATCAGAAAATTCAGCAATTCAGTCAAGTTTCAGAGGATAAGTATCTGTCCCTCCAAACCTTCCATCCACCACCTCTTTTTAGGTACAATAGTTTTACAGATAGTAGGTGACCTCTCAGCCTTGGTCGCAAGTCTGATATGTCAACCCCTCCTGGGCGACCTTCGCCAGTTTGGTATTACTCCCAGCTACCCAGCCCCTCTGAAGTTTGGGGGGTTGGTGGCATCCCCTGGATTCGTAAATGGGGATTTCTAGGATGCAGCATTGCCTCATGCGTCTTTAATCCATCACTAGACACTACCTGGCTCTTTATCGCACTCTTGAAGGTTGTTTTTCTTCCTTGCTTTCTCCCCTTGTCTGTGTTTTTCTGCTTTCTCATACTTTTTCTTTCTTTTGTGGTTTTCTCTCTTACTTTGGATCAAATCCTGTTGAGTCAAAATAAGTGCTGGTCGCCAAAAATTCGTGCTGGTGGGCCCCACCTGCAATCACCAGCTCAAGTTAACTATCATGGACAGCATGTTTTCATGTATACTTTGTCCACTGGACAAGTAGGCTCAAACCCCTGGAGCACGAACCTTTTGACTGCCATTGTACACTGTGCGATGTGGTACAAAGAATGTCATGCTGCTAAAGGAAGTTGTCTCCACATGTATGATATGTTCAAAATTGTACATGTGGTTCACTAATGTAAAGCCTTTATTTATACGCTGCGTGCTTAATGGAAAATCGTCGAGTCAGAGATTCTGTTTGCGCTACTGACAGATTCTTGGACAAAAGTATACATTTTGCAAAATATTATGTAGTTTGGGGCTTGTGGTAATGCTTCCAACATACATTTTGAGTATATGCAAATACACACAGAAGAATGAACGCATGGAAAAAGTACAAAGGTCACTGGTGGTTTTTCTAAACTGTTGAGTCATTTGACTGTTTCTCTAAGGCATCCAAAAGAAAGCATGGTTGATGCATGTCAGCATTTTAAAAAATAATGGCGTTTCATTGTAAAAACATTAAGGGCACTATTATTATGAGATACATGTTAAAAAAGCTCTGTTGACTTTAATTGATACCGAGTTACAATTTTGAGGAATTCAAATGTTTACAGACGTTGGTTTGGAAACCATATCTCCAGCATACGTTTTTGAATATATTCACATAAATTTGCTAAGGTGAAAACCTGCAGAGCAACTGCAGATTCACTTGTTAAAATCTTTTTTTCCTCTTTTTCTTTAGTGGACATATATTTTCCCCATGGAGAAACCGCTTTTCCTATACCCTCACCTTCATTTTTAGAGGGCGTAGTCACTTGATTGCCTGGAAAATGTTTCACTCCTGTCCTTTTCAGGAGTACATTTCTAACTTTTTCTAGGGTTGGAGAGTAGTTGGTGAATGCCCTGAAACATGTAGATGTGTGGACGTGCACATACCCACAGGGATTTCCAGCCCAGGAATGATAACTTCTCTCTGTTGTCAGTACATCCTTTGGTGAGTGCAAAACCACGTTTTGCATGAGTTTTTCCATGTTGGCATGTTTATATAGCTTCCCAAATCTGGCCCATAGCATTTTCCTTCTGACAAGACCTTGAGGCCTCTTCTACTTGTAAAACATACACCAGTCATTGATCCAGTGTGTGCTGATGATTGTTAATATTCGAATATTTGGAGGGGCGTGGCCACGGGCGTCAAGATGGCGGTCGCACTATGAGTGCTCCGGACCCCTCCATCATCCACCCGATAGCGGCCGCCGTTCCTGTACCCTGCCGACCCTTCTCACCTGGACCCCATCTGCATGGGGGCCCGCCGCGGTGTTTGGGGAAAGACGCCCTCGTTTGGGCCACGGCAAAGTCGGCGGCGGGGGTCGGCTAGGAGAAGCCGGCGACGCACTTGAGGCCGTCCGGAGAGGACAAAACCTCTGAGGAGCAGCGGTAAATGCTGGGGCGCCACGCAACATTAAGTGGCGGTGCTCTGCGGTGGTAGGCACACCCCAGGCCCCGTTTACGGACCAGGCCGCATTCTGCGGCGGCCCCTGCAAAGACTCCGCGGCCTGAGGCCGTGCCGCGGCCTGGGGGCGAGTAGTAGGAGAGGAGGCCTGCGGCGCATCAAGTGAGTGGGCCTGGGCAGGCCCAGATTTCCTGGCGGGCCCACGCGCCAGGTCCAGTGTTCCATCCTGCCGACCGGAGACGCGGCGGAGGTAGTGCGAGGGCCGGTGGCTGGTGGCAAGCCCACGGAGGATCACCGGACCCAGGCAGAGGTGGAGCCTAGCCCACGAAACATCAGCAGCGGGATACGGCGGAGTAATCTGGGCGACCTCTGAGTGCCTTGTGGGGTCTGATCCTGGGGTGCGTGGACCCCAGAGGATGGTGGGGCCCAAAACTGGCTGCCCTGCCCCTGGAGGAAGACTGGGGGTTACGAATAGCCAAACAGGGAACAAATAGCCCCGGTGTGAGACACGTGGAACGGACGGCGGAAGAGAAGCCCCGGCGGGGAGGGGACGTGCCCATGGGGGTTAGTGGTGGCGCTGAAGAGACCCACTAAGACCGTGGCAGCAAACATAGAGACCCGTGACGGGAAGCAGACGACCTGGAGGTGCCCTGACTGCACATCCAGGCACAGATTAGCAGCAAGTATGGGGAAAGATAGGGGCAGCAAGCAACCTCCTGCGTCGCAGCAGCGTATCGACCAGTTCGCCAGACAGTCTACATCGCGAACAGTGGACGCACCTGTGTCAGAGACCACTGCAGCGGAAGGGGTCACCACGATTCTGCAAGCCATCCAGTCTTCACAGCTGGCGATCGAGACCAAGTTTGGTGAGGTGCGGGAAGACATGGGCCTGCTGCGACAAGACCTGCAAACAGCAGTGGGACGCATCACGTAGGTAATAGGCCGAGTCTCCCAGACAGAAGACGATCTTGCGGATATCAAGGCCAAAGTCGCTCAACTACAGACTCGCACCGGGGAACTTCAACATAGAGCAGAGGATGCAGAATACCGCTCCAGACGTAAGAACCTACGATTCGTGGGATTTCCGGAATGTAATAGATTTTCTGGAGGGCTGGATCAAGTCATGGGTCCCTGCTCAAACTCTCCCCTTGGTTTGCGATCGAGCGAGCACACAGGGCCTTGATGCACCACTAGACCCCCCCCCCTGGCAGTCCTCGGCGAACGATGATTGGCCGCCTCCTTAACTTCAAGGACTGAGACGTAATCCTGAGAGAGGCCAGATCCCAGCCAGACTCCGCTGGGACAATAATAGGATCCTTATTTTTCCGGACTACACTCGCAAAGTGCAAGCTAGACGCCGCTTATATGAAGGAGTGAAGCAGAAACTTAGAGCGATGCAACTGACTTATATGCTCCTCTTCCCAGCACGCCTTAAAGTCCTCATGAATGGGAAGGCTTTCTTTTTTGACTCGCCAGAGACCACATGGGACTGTCTAACGGAAAAGAATCAAGTGATGCGACGAGGCCCCCCCCTACCCTCTCTGACTAGGAGAGGGCCCCCCAGTGTCCGATCCCGGTGGACCACAGGGAGGGCGCAGATGTACCCGTTCCTGCTGGAGGAGGGGGAGCGGCCCGGGCGGCGCTCCCGAGGCAGAGAGACAGCTGAGCCCAGGTCCCCCTGGAGATAACAATACACCAAGTGACCCTGACCAGGAAAACCCAGACAAGACTTTTGTGAAAGAGCTTCTTAGCCAGTCCCCCCTGCTCCCTTGAACTTGGCCTGCGGATGCGTGGTGGTGCAGGGGACTGGGCTGGAGACATGTTCTCTGGTGAGGGGTGCGGAGCGGCAAGGAGCCAGATTGCAGAACTCCGACTTAAAGGAGGGGTCCACCACTCCAAATTTGCAGTTGACACGTTGTGCGCGCAGTTTAGGGCGACAGATGCTTCTGGGCTAGAAGTATGGGGTGGGAGGTTGTTGGGGGGGGGGTCACGGGGAAACAGTTGATTACAGTTGTTTACTATAGGTTTAAGTTGTGTTTTCTTGCCTTTATTAAGTTGGTCGCGGAGAACGCACAGACAGGCACACTTCACTCAGTACCATCTTCACCATGCACAACCTAGCGCAGGCTAATCGAGTCCTCTCCTGGAATATCAACGGGCTCCTTGATAAAAAATAAAAGATCAGCGGTGTTCTCGTATGTCCGTCGTTTTGCCCCATCCATAATCTTGCTACAGGAGACCCACCTCCTGGGTAACAAATGCCCCATACTCATGAGTGGTCTATGACAAAGTCTATCATGCAGGATTCACTAGAGGTTCGAGAGGCACAGCTGTTCTGTTGCATCGCTCCCTGCCCATGGTGGTGACGGCCAGCCGGTCTGATCCACAGGGCCGATACGTGGTCGTCTCCGGACTTCTTGGGGGGCAACCCATTAATATACTCAGTATCTATGCCCCCTCGGGTGCGCAGGGGCGGCTCCTCGCACAGCTTAGAGACGTGGTGACTGGACTCCCCATAATAGGGGAGACTTTAATTCTGTCCTTCACCCGGAAATAGACACTGCTGGACCCACATCCTCAGGCTGGGCCTTTGGGGCGACTGGGCTGCGTAATTGGGTGGATAGCTTAGGTCTCTGTGACACGTGGCAGACTTGGCACCCCCATCGACGGCAGTACACTCACACCTCGCAGCGCACCACACCCACACCAGAATAGATCTCTTCCTCCTGCCGGCCCTTGATGTTCCACGAGTCTCGGGAGTAGAGATCCTTCCCCAGGGGATTTCAGATCATGCGCCAATACTCAACGATGAAAAAGCAACCAGACGCCCGTTGTGGCGCTCAATGCCTGGTACTTGCAGGACGCGGATTACACCCAGGCACTCTTGTAGCATATTTCAGACTACTTTGCCTTTAATCTTGGATCAGTATCATCCCCAGGTACAATCTAGGCGGCCTGCAAGGCTACACTCAGGGGACACGCTAAACATCTCCTTCGGGTGCGGGAACGTGTTTGCCTTCAGAAAGTGTGGGCCCTGGAGGCCAGAGCTGTGCGCCTGGAGGGCCAGTTAAATGACACCATATCTCCATCAGCGACGCAGCAAATAACCCTAGTGAGGGAAGAGATTCGACACACTACCATGGAGGCAGCTAAACACATGTGGCGTTCGTCAGTAGCCCGAGTATACGGGTGGGGGGACAAAAACGGCAAGCTCCTCCACTGGCTCGCCACTCGACCAATGGCGAACAGAATTGTGCTGGAGATTGTCGATGATTCCGGCGCCATCTCCCGGACCTCATATGAGATAGCGCAGAGCTTTGCCACTTACTACAGGAAACTTTATGAGGAGCGGCCCAGGCCCCGGGTTGAGAGAGGGGCCCCCTTGCTGCAAGAGGTGTCCTTTCCAGTGATTTCGACAAAGGAAAGGCAAGACCTTGACGAGCCGCTGGACCTGCAGGAGGTCATGGAGGCCATTTCGGGGCTGGCTGCCGGGAAGACGCCGGGCCCCTACGGTTTCCCAGCAGAGCTCTACCAAAAGTTTCGTGATGTCCTTAACCCCCACCTGCTTACCATGTTCGAAGAGGCCGAAAGAAAGGGGTGTCTCGCCCCCTGTTCTAGATCTGGCTACTATAGTGGTGATCCCGAAGACCAGCCCCCCACTCTCAGTGCTGTGCGGCTTACCGCCCTATCTCGCTGCTTAATACCAAACTGAAAATACTATCTATCATCCTTGCTACTAGGCTGAAAAAGGTGTTACCCTCATTGATCCATCTGGATCAATGCGGCTTCATGCCGACTAGGAGTACCAGACACTGTATCAGGCGATTACATGTGGCCATGTCCCCCGGAACCTGCTGACCCCTCAGCTGGCGCACCTCCTCCTAGACTTCGAGAAGGCCTTCGATACAGTGGACTGGACCTACCTTCAGCAAGTGCTCTGGCCACAATTTCGAGCGCTAGTACGACTTCTATACTCCAATCCAACGGCCCGGGTGTAAGTGAACGGGGTAATGTCCGACCGGTTCCCTATTCGTCGGGGCACACGCAAGGGATGTCCCCTATCCCAGCTCCTGTTCGCCTTGGCGATGGAGCTGCTGGCGAAGCTCATCAGGGAAGACCCCCTGGTTGAGGGCTAGTCATGGCCTACCGGACAAGAGGACCGTATCGCTCTGTATGCGGACGACGTGCTTTTGTTCTTAGTAGGACCAGCTCGTAGCGTCCTAGAGTGATGCGCCTGCTGGAGCTGTTCGCAGAGGCTTCCGGCCTGGTGCTAAACCCCTGTAAATCGCTCCTGATCCCACTCCACCCGGCCAGGGACTGCTATGACTGGCAAAGTACAATTCCGATTTGTCGTAATAGCTTCTGATACCTGGGTGTGCAGATTGCACTGTTACCTGAACTGGCCTGGTCCCTCAATGTTGAACCCCTGACACTGAGGGTTAAAGAGGACCTCCAGAGATGGCGGCCCCTGCCTCTCAATGTCTTGGGCCGGATAGTGCTTTACAAAATGATGGTGCTCCCCGATACCTCTACCGACTCCAGAACTACCCCTACCCTATCCCTAGGAAATGGTTCAAAGAAGCGGAGACTGTAGCATGACAGTTCCTATGGTGCAACTCCCGCCCCGCGTGGCATTCTGCCTTTGCCAGGGAGACGTGTACGAGGGTGGACTGGGGATGTCCAACCTCTATCATTATTACCTTTGCGATGCAGCTATTGGTGATTAACGACTGGCTGGGAGGTAGCTGGTCAGATCCAGCCTATAGGCTGGAACTGGTGACGCTCGGCTTTCCGTGTTAGATGGGGCTGCTATATGGCAACTCATTGCCACACACACTCCCGGAGGTGACGAGGGTGGTCCTGATGGGGTGGAGGGCGGCACAGACGACGGGGTGGCGGCGTCGTCTCACGCAGCAGACCCCGTTGTGGCAGAGAAAGTGGCTTAAGGATGTCTCAGCACTAGAGGGGTCCCATAAATGGGACCTTATTGGCATATCACTGCTTGGAGATGTCTGGGCAGGTACTCGTATGCGATCATTCAAGGAGCTTCAACAGCAGTTCTCCCTTGCCCCCTCCCAATTCCATTAAAATTTGCAACTGCGCCACGAACTGCACGTACAAGTTCAGGCTGGGACGGTCCTTCCTGAGTTAAGCCCTGTGGAGGCCAAGATGCTGATGGGTCACTTGGGCAAAGGAGGAGTGTCGTGCATATACCGTACATTGACAACGCACACAACAAGGCCCTTAGATGAACTCCGTGAGCGCTGGGTGGGTCCGGTAGACGACAACGACTGGAGAGATGTTCTGATGGCCCCCTGGGCATTGACCATGACCTCCCGACTTCGGGTCGTGCAAACGTATTATCTCCACGTGGCATATCTCTCCCCTGCGAGACTCCATAGAATGGGCCTCCGGCCTCAGGCTGACTGTCCGCGCTGTGCAACCCCAGACGCAGACTTCTTTCATATGGTGTGGACTTGTCCACACATTGTATCCTACTGGCGGGCAGTGGTTGCTGAGATTGCTGGGGTTTTGCATGAGGAACTGGATGTTGCCCCAGTACGCATCCTCTTGGGGGTCCTTGATGGGGTGGGTTCAAACAGAGCAGACCAGGCATTTGTCGGAACGGCCTGCTTAGTGGCCAAGAGGGACATTGCTGAATGCTTGAAATCAGAGATGGCCCCAGCTGTGGGAATGTGGCGCATGGGAGTGGACTGGTGCGCTCAACAAGAAAAACTTGTGTATGAAGCAAGGGGCTGTCCCCATAAAGATGATAAGGTGTGGGGGAAATGGATGGGGTCCTGGGGAGGGGGACGATACCGATATGGGGAAATGTACACTTGTCAAACGCGCTGTCTTGATCCATTACATGTGCATTTCCACCAGGAGACTTCGCTATGTTACGTGCAATTGTCTTACATGATGCCTGGTTTACGAGACTCCTCCACGACCTGTTGGGGCTTTATGCTTTATGTTGTTGCTATATATAAACTCAATAAAAATGTTTATCAAAAAAATATTCAAATATTTGGCAGAAATAGAACATTCTTATATTCAGTGTTTGGTATTCTCAGTACTGTGGCCTAATCAGAGCCTTGCTAGAATCTAAATCCTGAAATAACAATCCCTGGAATATTCATAAAGGATATTATCAGAGCTCTTGTGTGTGAACACATGCATAATTTGTTACCTCACTGCATGGCATTAAATGGGCAAGTGTAGTTTTCAGGCAAGTAGATTTATGTATCATGCCGTCTCTAGCACTAGCATGTATTTTGTAAAGTTACACCCCCTTGGTCTATATCAATTGCATAGCTATAATAAGAAAGTAGTCACACTACGGAATCTTGTATAAACAGACTTAGATTGATGACTAGTGGTACAAAATGAGTCTGTCTCTATGTAGCTGGCGTGGGACCCATTGGGCCCAAGAGTATCTACAATTCTATTCATTTTGGTATTTTACCAAGCACTGAATGCACCTTGCAGCTGTTTCGTAGCTGTTGTCCATGACCACAAAGTGGATATGGTAAATACGTTGGATCTCGGTTGACCAGTATTTAGATAACCAAAGATTAAATGGATAGCTTCTTGCCACAGTGTCTCCTATCAGCGGTGGGGTCAGATCCCTCAGTTGAGCAGGAGATGGTCTTACTCTGGTGCATTAGGTGATGAAGGGCTCCTTGAAGGAAGCTATATTCAATACACCTGCACGACTATGATTTTTTTGTCTTTTATTCTTTCTGTCATAATTGAGGGTATCAAATAGCCTATAGTCTGATCCTTCTAATGGGCCCACTCATTTTCTGCTTTCTTTCATTCTTGAAATCCATTATAGATCTGACCGGTTGCTCGGTAGTTGGATCATTGTATACTTTTTGAACTGGCTACTGCACTGGTTCGGATTTATTTTGTAATATTTTTTATGTGGTGCAAGACCTGCCCTACGTGTAAGGAATAGGTGTTGTGCTCACAACAGATGTGTAGGTTAATCATAATATCACAGGCTTGTGGTCAAGAAATTTTCTCTCTTTTAGACAGGGACACCTGTTCTCTGTGTTAAGAGAAGCTCCCTTTGATGACGGCCAACATTCGTCTCATGCCTTTCTGTGCAATTTAATTTGTTATGCCCCGTATGAGGCAAGGGTAGTTGAATAAGTAGAATGGATAACCTTTTAAAGTACCTGATAACAAAAGTCTCCACTTGTACCATGACACCTGCTGCAGGTGAACCGGGTATCAGGCCTGGCAACCCCCAGTAGTCCTCTATACACCCATGATATAACAGATTTTCTAGCCATTAGTATTGCACTCAGGGGCATTTATACCCCAAAGCCTAAAGACACCCTCTAAGCAACTGTCCTGACGCCAGAAATTACTTGGGTACCTTAAAGATAACTATGTCCTGAAGTTCACATCAGAAAGTTATTCTTTCAGAACTAATTAATACCTATTTTGAGGACAGTCCCCTCCCCCATTTTAAACATCTAGAACATACAGTTGTCACCAACTCACTGTCCTGAGGCGACCCATCATCAACAATTGAATGGGGTTGAAACATGTCACACCACACTCCAGGGACGCAAAACAACTCTAGAAGCTTTCCAATGGACACCAATAGAAAATCTCAAATAGTTAATGCACGCCTCAAGAATGCTTTTTGAGTCAGACATCTCCTGACTCAAAAATATCCCTACGGAAAATGAATCTTGAACAATTTGTTCTCTGTACTGGTCAGGTTAAAAATATTGTACCGGTTCAGTACACTAACACCTGTGAACCTGCCATTATTGTGAAGCTATATCTTTGAAAAATGTTTTACTCTTGCTAAGCAGGACTACAAGGCATTTTGCCTTATTGGCACAGGCACTCCTTTCACTTTTGGGGTGACAGCTCATACTATCACTAATACCACAATGGAGATTAAGAATGCTGTTGTCTCTTTCTCTCATGTCAATTTTATAATGCAATTTGTGAAACTTGTGTGTTGAAAAATGTTGAATTTTTAGATATATTGTTGTATAGAACAACCAAAATGTCTGTCTTGTTCTTTTTTCAAAATGAGATGTAATTCATGCTGTGGATGTTTTCTTTTATTATGTTTTTGTTTGTACTTTGGGTCCAAGCTCCCATAGCACTATGGACCCACCATGTTTGAGTGTTGGCACTATGCATTTTGGTACCACAGCAACATGACCTGAACACTGATGCTGAGTCTGAGCTTAAGCAATAGAAATTCCCTGGCAGAGCTGTAGGGGAAGTGGATTAAGGAAGAGGTCGGTGGGAATAGAAACTCTGAAAACGATAGACAGCACACTTTTTTCATTCTTGCTAACCCTCATTCTCAACAATTTGGGAATGATGGCACCAAAGGTAGTAGTGGAAAATAGTTTCTCTGAAAGATGTTGTCTCTTAGAAAGTTTGCATTGGAATTCAAATATGGGTGTCCCTTCTCAAGCCTCATTGTTGCCCCTTAGTCGTATGTCTCCAACCATGTTAGCCCATTCCTGGTTCATAAACCATTCATGAGAAGGCAAGAAACTGTATCTGATTCTCCTGTGCCCTAGACATCCAACCCCAAATACCTCTTGCACCTCATCCAGACCTGTAGCACCAACCTAGAGTTTAACTGAACCAAACAGAGATCCTACTGTTTTCCAGGAACAATAAGCAACAACTAGTTTAAGCTTGACTGACCAGCATAGACCTGGATGGTTTCGAGCCTCAAAGTTCACTCAGTGCCAGGATTTTCAGATTCATCCTGGACACTAATCTCACCCTTAAAGGAAACATCACCAAGAAAATGAAGGCGGCCTGGATATCTATTTTTCTTTGCTAAAATAAAGTGAAACCATTCCTTGCAGAAAGCGACTTTAGAACTGCAGTTCAGGCCTTTGTATTCTTGCATCTATATGATGATGGCAGTAAAAAGCCCATTCTATCTAAGCAACCAGGATCTTTAACAAAATTCACTTTGTGATAGGGCCTCCTGGTTAGACATGAGAGGAACAGAGGCAAGTGATACATTAACTGGCTCATCACCTACGGGTAACAAATATGAGGGCTGCCTCCCTATCCTGCAGTTGCTTGTTAATGATTAAATCCTCCAAGTACAAGTATTTAAGAGCACCCAGTCAGAAGATTTTTGATCTCAACTTCCACCTTTGGAAGATATGCTCCTGCCTCAGAAATTAGATGGATCCACAAATGCAGCTCAATAATCCCTATGCCAAAGCCCTTCCATCTGAAGTTTAGACTTGAGTATTTTCAACCTTTTGGAAAAGTATGAAAGCATGAACTAAGATAACCAGAATCATGGTAAAGACACTCGTTTTGGATAATTCTGATGAAAAAGGGTTTCAACCCTGCTAACTTAATTGTATTCATAAATTTTTAATGTTCAGAATTGCAAGTATAACATAATGTGATATGCATGTATAGAATTCTGGAATCCCTCAATGCCGTCATAACAATGAATTCTTAGATTCTGGGCACACATAAAGACAGACATTCAGTGCTGGGTATTTGGATGTGTGTGGGCTTGGCTCCTAGCATACCTGCATTATCACCCAATCAAAAAGGCTCTGATAATTCAAGTTAACACAATGACTCCTTAAACCGAATTAGCAATGTTGTCTTCTGTACTTGCAACAGCTGCTTCTCTTTGCTGTCCTGCAGTTTTGGACAGGCAAAACAATATGGCAAAAAAGCCTTCCAGGGCCCTCGCAGATTTTAATATGAGGAGAAAACCTATCCAACAGTTCTATTCTGATTTCATATGGATTTTGGATTCAAAAGTTTCATTTCTGATCGTAAATAAGATCCACCTATCATTCGGGTAAGATAGATATAGAGATATATATATATAATCAGAACAGCTGTGTAGTCATGAGTGCTCACAAGAGTTAATGAACTTCACAAGCTGTTGTTATCCGATTTCTGATGCAAATGGATCTCATTGTCCCATGGTGTCCATACACACCTCAAAACAAACCAGATTGTCATTTATTTCTCTTGTCCCTGCACTGTAGACATTTTTTTGGTTCTTGCTTGTCCTGGTCTATACTACCTCCCAAATACCACCAACAACTCAGCCAAGTTTTCTTCAGGAAACTGGAATTGCTTATATAAAGAAAAAGTTTAAAACACCCTTGTTTGGACTAAAGCAAGAGAGTACAGTTTGGTTGGGAACTTTTACGAAAGGAAATGCAGTGGCCACTAAGGTATGCTGATAGGAATTGTCATGGCAGTTTTGAAAGCAACACAAAATGAACCTTCAGTGTGCAGAGGATTGTCTTCATTGTTTTAGTGTTTTAAAGTGGCAGTGTGCAAGAAGAGTGGGACCAGCGTACCCAATGTGCCAGACCACCAGCACACACTGATACAAATGGCCCAAAGTGCATGTCTTATTTGTGAAGAAAACATGCTATAAGCTACACTCAAAGTGAACCTGACAGTAAAGGCAAGCAAACTCTTTCCCCGCATGTTCACCAGAGCTTCTTGGAGTTGTTGAAGATCACAACTGGAAATTATCGAAACATAATACAACAAATCAAAGTTGGGAGGAAATAGTAGTTAAATATGTGTCTTTAGTTTCGTTTGAAGGATAAGTAGAGAAGAGAAGGGAGAGCCTGGAATTCTTTGGGGGAGGTTGTTCCACCCTTCTGCAGCTTAAACAAAGAAGTCTTGATCACCAAATTAAACTGTTTTTGTCCTTGGACTGTCCAACATAAATTTGTTAGGAGAACGTAATTTGGGTTTGAGAATTGAACTTTGCTAGCATAAAAGGATAGAAGTATGATGGATGTATAGTTAACGTCGATTTAAAGACTATTTGTTTTCCTAATTCGTAACCAATGAAGGGTTCTCGAGTTGAGGCAGATATGATCCAGACACCGCAAGCCCATTAAGCGCTGATCAGCTGCTTTTCCCATCCATAGAAGACAACGCAACAGTTTGTCAGTTGAACTTAGGCAGGCGGATTTCAATAGGTTGAACACATTTATATGAGTGCAGAAATTCCAGAGTTGTAAAAATCAATATAAGGAAACATTTTCTTTAGATATTTTAATTGCCAACACAAGAATTTGCGTTTTTTATTTTTTCCTTTTTTGGGGGGGGGACAGGGACGTATGAGTCTCTAAAGATAACACAGACAAATTGTACTTACCAAGATTATGCATAAATATGACCATAAATTCTGGTCAAAGATTAGGTATCCATTTGTTGACTTTCTGGTTATCAACAATGCTGTTTTATTGGGATTCAGTTTTAAAAGGTTTGAGCCCATCCATTTCTGAATGGTCGTAAGAACACTGGATAAAATTGCTGATGTCTGTAGTGGTGGCAGAAGGTTTTGTTATGGTCACCAATTTGGAAAGCATTTATGTATTGTCAGCATCAGTGTAAAAGTGCACACCTATCAAGAAAGAGTATGAACTAATGGAACCACAGATGCATTGAATAAAAAAGGATGAATCTCTGATCCCTGCTGTATGCTATATTTGATCATTTTTCTTCTGCTTTAAAAGATGAGAAGGAGAAGGAGAAGGAAAAGGTTTGTTTGATCACTTAGAGGGGGAAACACTCAACACACTTTAGTACTAAGCCATCAAGATCGAGATGACCTGTAGTCTGGTAAAAAGTAGGGGATGGTCAATGACATCAAATGTTGCCAAAAGATCCAGAAATACTTCCTTCTGCCAATCTTCAGGGATCATCTAGCCCTGATAATACTCCTCCCTTTGTGCAATGACAACCCTGACTCTGAACTGTAGGGGACAAAAAAACCATTGGTTTCTACAGAATATTGCATTTGGTTAAAGACCAGTTTTCTATCCTTTTTCGAAGACCAGGTAATTAAGAAATGCAATGTAAGTGATTTGGGTCGTCTGGTGATAGACCTGCTTATTTATTTATTGACTTACTGATTGATTTATTGAGAGGTTTGACCGTGACAGTCTTTTATTCCACAGGGCCTATGCCCTGTTTCGGGGAGGGGTAAGAAAGACAGATGATTGTTAGCCAACATACATTGTTACTGTTTCAGATTTTGGCAGGGGTAGATACCTAAGAGCAACCCAGTATTACTAGCAATGTTGGCCTTTCTATCACTGATCATTACTTCTATAAGACATGTAAGAAGAGTTTTTTGCAGCACATAGTAGGTGAGGGTTAGACTCTGTGGAAAAAGCAAAATTTGGATCTCTAACGATGTGAAGTCTAACATTTTCGATATATATTTGTAGTGAAAAAGTTGGAGAGCTCATTACATACTTCTTGAAAGGAAAGGATACGTACTTTAATTGGTTAGAGGCTTTTAGTATCCTTGCCTTATAACAGTTATGTTTAGCTAATCAAATCAGCATATAGTCAAAAAGTGATGGTATACCAAAGGTATAGAATAACATGCCACAACAGGTGAGATTGCAAAATGATATTGGGTTATTCAAAAACATTTTAGAACACATCTGTTTAATCTTAAAATATCATTGGGGCATCAGGCATAATTTGCAAGATTTCCTTCCTCAGCTTATGCCATGCAGTTAGATGTTTCACTGTAAGCTCAAGGGCACTTCTAGATTGCGCTTTATGAGCTCCATATATTTATTCATTCAAGTGCTGTTGACTGATTTCTTGGCTTTTAGTAAAATGAGCCACTGACCCAAATTGTCGCTGCTTTTGAGTAACACAGACCTATTGAGCCCCATGGAAAAGCAGGAAGGGGTTTATATGTTGGAAGAACAATAACAATCCAGTTATACAATCCGCATTGCTGATTTTGTGCAACACATTTTAGTGCATCCACCAACATTACATGTATCCAGCAGAGGGTGATAATGCAAGTTTAGCAGAACTAATGAAGTTGTGGATGGCACTATGGCTTTAGTAATTATGCATGAATACAAGAAAAAGCAATGAGCTACAATCAATATTCACTTTTATCTAACATAGAAAAAAAGCTGTAACGAAATTTAAAAAAAGAATATTTATTACAAATGTATGTCAAACAACAGCACAAATCAGTATTCAAATATACAAATATGTACAAATGAACATGGGAAAACAAGAAAATATTTCAATAAATATTTACACCTATACACAAATTAATAAACGGAGACAACCTAACACATCAAACAAAACAATGAAAATAATCAACCCATGACACTACACAAACATGCACACAAATTATCTTACAGTACAGTGAAATACAAATTAAGAACATACAATTTATTTTTCTGAAGCTGAAAAGATATTCACATAATTATCATATTATTATTCAATTCCTGATTGAGTCTCCATCTTCCTTGATAAGAGAAAAACTTCTATTTTAACCCCATAAATTCAGGGTCCATACAAAAACCAAACAATCGTAGGAACAAAGCCTACGCGCGTTAGCCGCCTTCTTCAGGGCCGTTCCTGTTCCATACTTAGTACATAATATCGTAGATTAAATAAGTTCTCATCTTTCCCATTGGATAAGTTCTGATAAATACAAAGTAAAACAAGATAATACATTTTAATCCAGGTTCTTGAGATTCCACTATCCACCCGTGACTAATAACCACAAAATCGACAACTAATAAATTATAGAGTGAAAACAGAAAACACCAAAGCAAAAATAAAGTGAAATGTGAATAAATAAGAGAAAAAAGTAAGAACTTCAAATAAAAGTGAGTTGAACAAATAATTAAACACACCGCCATCTCCCTTGTGTGTATAATCACCAATAGCAGCATTCAAAAGATAAATAATAAATAAATAAATATCCGGCGACGGTGTTGCTGAGTTTCCTCAATTATAGTGCAGACAAGGTTCTACTTCAATTCACGAGTAAGTCCTTGTAAAAACACATAACCGGATATATATAATCACCTCATTTTGTTTACCAAAACATACTAAATAACTGAAAAAGGGAAAAGGGGGACGGGAGGGGAAGGGGGGAAAAAAGGGGGAAAGAGAGGGAAGGGGAACGGATGAGGGGCACTCTTTTGTCTGAACAGTTGGATGTGGCAGGTTTCAAATCTTAATTAAGGCATGTTTTTACCTGCATTTTTACAGCTTTTGTATCTCTGATAGTTTCAAGGATTCAGACTTTCAGTAAGACTTGGATTTCTAGCTTTTGTGATTCATTTCTAAAACTACTTATAATCCACAATGAAAGCATGATCAGTTGGAGAGCTCATTACATATTCTTTCATATTCTTTCAAAGTAAAGGATACGTACTTTAATGGCTGTGAGGATGGAGAAGTCTTTGATAAACAATACCTTCACCTTGTTAGGGGCTTTTAGTATTCTTGCCTTATAACAGTTGTGTTTGGCTAATCTAATCAGCACATAGTCAAAAGTGATGTTATACCAAAGGTATGGAATAACATGCCACAACACGTGGGACTGCAAACTGATATTGGATTATTCAAAAACATTTTTAAATGTATCTGTTTAAACTTAAAATATAATGGGGGCACCAGGCAGATATCACAGGATTTCTTTTCTTAGCTTAGGCCTGGCAGATGGATGTGTCGCTGAAAGCGCAAGGGCACCTCTTTTTGAGTTCTAGATTGCGCTTTACAAGCTCCATATACTTATTCATTCAAGTGCTGTTGACTGGTTTTTTGGCGTTTAGTAAAATGAGCCATGGACCCCAATTGTCACACACCACGGTAACACCACCATCGTAACCAGTGAGACTCTTCCCATTAATGAGAGGGGGAGATTTTTCTAAAATCCTCCAAACATTCTGTCCAGATTCAGCTCCAAGAACATCTGTTCAGTGTGCGCAACATTGATAGCGTATCTCCTTCATACCCCATGGCAGCCCCATCGTCAGAGGTGTCTCAGGGCTCAGTACAGACAGTGAACACAGTGGCAGTAGATGGGGCATATTAGCATTCACTCATAGGCCTGATACGTCTCTGAAGTCCTTTAAGACACGCAAGAGCACCGCTTCAGATTGCTCAGGCTTTTGCAAATATACCAACGCATCATCAGTGTATAAAGATACGATATGTGTTGTTTCACCAGCCGGAATGCCCCAAGATCGCAGTGTCAAGTGCAACACCGCTGCCACTGGCTCCATAGCCAGGGCAAATAGCAGGGGCGACAGGGGGCATCCCTGTCTCGTACCCTGGCTTAATTGAAAGGAGCCTGTCTGCACTCTCACACTCAGATCCGTGTATAACAATTTTATCCATTGTATGACTGACTTTTGTCCCAGCCCTACCCTTTCTAGTACACCACAGAGGTAGTCCAACACAACAGCCTCAAATGCTTGTTCGATGTCTAGAAACGCCAGAGTGTAGGAATTTTCATTCAGGTGTGGGGCATGGATCACATGGGACAATCTACGAATATTATACATAATGCTTCTTAGTGGCATAAAGTCACATCGATCTTTGTGTAAGAGTGTCCAAATACATGGTAGCAGGCGTTCAGCTAGTAGTCTGCTCAGTGTTTTAACGTCCACGTTAAGGACTAAGAGTGGTCTGTATGAGGAGGTTTCACCAAGGTCTTTGTCTGGCTTTGGTACCAGCGCTATGAGGGTCTCCGCATGGATGCTGGGAGGTGTCCACTGTGCAGTGCCTCCTAATACACATCCTGTAATTTATCTCCAATGACATCAGCAAATTTATGATAGTATTCTGCTGGGAGGCCATCCCCTTCCGGGGTCTTAGCTGGTTTTTGCCAGCATATTGTGGCAAGGAGTTCTTCTCTTGTAAGAGGGTCCTCCAAAGATTCTTGTTATTCTGCCCCTACTCATGGGAGTTCTACCCCCCCCCCCCCCCCCCAAAAAAGGTCGTTCGTGGATTGTTCGGGCCTCCTGCTGGCATAAGCATTACTGAAGTGGGTATGGAACACCTCATTAATCGCAAACTGGATGTTAACCAGGGCACCATTCCCGCCACATAACACTACTACCGATTCCCGAAGCTCTTGTTGGTGTGTTAAGCATGCTAACATCGCCCCTGTCTTATCACCTTCTGCATGTAATCTCTGACAGTATACTTTGTGCGTATGTTTTTCTAATCTATGCCACTCATCAAGTAGAACCTCATGCACACGCTGCTGGTCCTTCATCTTTAGAGGCCTGGAGTGTAATTCCCTCATATCTAGGATAGGAGATTCTCCTTGGGTAATATCATGTTCCACTTTCTTCCGGACTGCATATGTGGGCTTGAGACAGATCCCTCCAACCACAACTTTCATTGCATCCCAGTCATGGGCTCTAAAGCTTGAGCAGTCCCAGTTCCCGCGAAAGTGAGATAGCTCCTCTCTGACCGTGGCCTCAAATGGAGGGTCAGTTAGGGCCTCATCGCCACAGCGGTCAAGCAGGTCGAGTACATCCCTTCTCTGTGGATAGTAGGAGTGGGGAATGATCCTATAAATAGCGTGCTTAAATGTAAGCCTCCTTTGCCTGTCGCACCAACCCAGGCAAAACTAGATAATAGTCCAAAAGAGCTGTTTGTCCCCATAGCAGGGGTATAGCAGGAGAACACTTTCTCAGTCTGGTGGTGTTCCCTCCAAATGTTTACTAGCTGAATCCCATGTATTATATCATGGAGTTGTCCAGTTATGTGTGGTTTTGTGTTTCTGCATGGCGGTGTGTGATCTCCAGCATTCCATAAAGCACACAATTACAGTCACATGCTAACAGCACATCTGCCGACAGGTAGGGTGCCACGGCTGCCATCACCGAAGTAAAAAAACTTTCCACAGTCATTATTAGGTGCATAGACATTTAGCAGACATATTTAATGCCCATTGAGGTCTCCCATAGGATAACAAAACAGTCCTGTGGGTCCACCACATGCACCTTGTACTCAGGGGCTACCCATATCATGGCACCCCGGGCACACCCAGAATACAAGGTTACATACAATTGTCCCATCCATCTTTTACAGAGACTGGGGATGCAATTTCCCCACACATGGGTCTCCTCTAGGAAGGCTAAAGAGATATGGTATAGTTTCAGGTAAGCGTCTTTTCTCCAATGTCACAATATCTGGACACCTAGATGAGACACTTTCCAACATCACTGTTTAACATCCCCTCCCCACAGCACTACCCCCAGTCACATATGAAGCTAGTTTGATCCTGAACCATTAGTAAGAACAAGTCATCATTCTCCCAAAACTACCCCCACCCTGTGGACAGATACACAAACTTGCACTGTTTTAAGATAGGCAGTGCATAAACTGGTATGGCCTGTCCCATTCCCAATGTTACATACATTTGTCAATTCAAAGGTACATCATCATATAACTAGGTTCTTCGCTAGAGAACAGTACACTGTGGTGGCCATGAGACAATGTCTCGAGTCTGCCCCTGTAGCGCCTGTGCCCTGGAGCCCTACTGCTCCTTCCAGGTGAGTTTGAGCTAGCATAGTTTAAATTTAATCTGCCCCACCATTGGCCACCCCCTCGCATCACCCACTTCAGTATAGGCATCAACAATAAGAAAGACCCCCCTCCCTACCTAATAGTAGTCGCCATCTACCAGGCAGTTTAAAAAAAATAAAAATAAAAAAATAATAATAATTCTGCAGCAATCTTTCTCCAGCGTATCCACCCCACTAGAACTGTTCCATAGTGACTGGAAGTAGCTGAAAGCTAGCCAGCCACCATCCCAACTACCTGCTTTTCATTCCACCTTTCCTTTATCAGGTTTACTTGTTCTTTGACACTCAGTACTCAAGTGTGTCCACCCCTCAGTGCTGTCCGTTCCCGGGTCCAAGGTCACTGCGTTGGCTCCAAGGAGTCACCTGTGAGGGGCACTATGTCTGCATCTCTAAGAGTGCCATCCGAACACACCTCTATACAACCAGGGATCCCAGTTGCATTTGCTCATCTGTCTTTCCTACTCTTCCTTCTGATGCAGGACGAGTGTTGCTGCATGTTCAAAGGTGATGGTCCAGATTTTGCTGATGTCTGGGTGTGAGCCCTATCCATTGTGTCCACCCAGTCACTGAATTCATCTGCCGTGTAGAAAAAGAGCACCTTCCCATCATACATGACTCGTAGTTTCGCCGGGAACATCAGACTGCAGTGCAGGTGTGAGTCACATAGTCTTTTTTTGAACTTGAGGGAGGTTTTGCATTGGTTCTGGACTTTATGGGTATAGTCCAGGTACACAGAGATGGGCCAACCCTCAAAATTTGGTAGCCCCCTCAGACGTACGCATTGCAAAATTGTATCTCTGTCCTGAAAATTGAACAGGCGAGCAATGAGGGCTTGTGACGGCGTGCCAGGGCGCGGTGAAGGAACCAGCGCCTGGTGCACCCTTTCAATGGTGTAGAATTTAGACAGTTTCTGTGGGTGTAGTGCTGTGGTAAGCTCCGCAGACTGTCCCTTTGCTTTTTCAGCAAAGGCTATAAAAAGCAAGTTGTTTCTCCCGGACATTCCCACTGCATCTTAAATACGTTCCTCCAGTCTGACCGTTGGTTTTTGCAAGGATACTACAGTGTCTCGTAAGCCTGCTGCAGGTCTTCGACTTTTCCTTTGGTTGTAGTTACGCGGTCTGCCACCTTGCTAAGGTCAGTCCGCAATAAATTGATGTTAACGGCCACTGCATCTATTTTTGCAACCATTTCTGTGTAAGATCCCTTAATAGCCTCCTTTAGGCCAAAGAGTGAAGGGCCATCAACAGGTGGAGAATCCACTCGTGCCTCAGGGTCTCCCAGGGGGACCTCTTCAGGTTTCTCAATCACTATTTTGTGATTTTCTGACCTTGCCTTTCACCACGGGGACCCCTGCACACATCAAATGCCCAGTGTCATTCCACTACTCCAAGCCCCATGAGGTGTTGTCCACTATCAACGCTCTGTGTCGGCAGGATCACTTGTCTTCTGGAGGGAGCGTGACTGGATCTCTTCCATCAGGTCAATACCGGGGTCAAGCAAAATGATCTGATTCAGGATTACTCTGCTAACTCAGGGGCATCCAGTTAGGCGATGCTATTGCCCTGTTATATACATCTACCAGGGGCAGTAGCCCCCATAAGGCAGCTGACAGCCTCTGACGTTCCCAGTGCCCAATGTCAATAATAGTCTGAACTTCAGCAAAGTATAGGGATCGTTTTTGTTATTCAAGAGTATCATGTAAGTGCAGGAGATCTACTGCATCAGCAGTGGTAGGGTGTCCAGGTTCCTTTGGGGGGGATGCTAGCCAGTACCCCCGAGACAGAGTGTGCGCTCATTTCAGTGTGAGCACCACAATTCTCCCATGTCGCACACAACACACCTCACAGCCGGTCCTTTTCTTCCTTGGGCGCAGCAATAAACAACTTATGTCTCAGGCACTTAACTACCACTGTCACAGTGCAGAGCGATCACCATGTATGTCCCTTCATCGTATGGCCCAGCACATTTTCGCTTATCGGTGTCTGCCATGGTGAGGTAGGGTGCCCCCCAGATCACAGTGCTCGGCAGTCTATATATGCACTGTGTCCAGGCCTCACTTGCCCTCCACACTGCATGCAACAGCCGCGCAGTCAGTCTTGCCGGCCAGGCTGCACTCCAAGGTTCGAGGCACTACAACAGTAGGTCCATGGGTCACCGCCAGCAGGCCACCCCCACAGGATTTCAGCCGCGGCCCGATACCAGGAACATACAGGGGGAGGCAGGCAGGGAGAACGGCAACCACCCCGACCTCCACTGAGACGCAGCAACCGCCAGCGTGAAGAGTGGGCACTCTCTCTGCTCCCGGTACCCACTGACACAGTCCACCCTCCATCATGGTGTGCACGGCTGTCGGCACCAGCACCTGGGGTCAAAGTTCTGTCCAGGCTGCAGTAGCACCCGGGAGCAACAGGCACTCTGGCCTTACCACACGGGTTGCCCTTGGTCACAGCGTCCACACCAGTTCCTCAACAGCAAACGGTTCATCCGGCTTCGCCCTACTTAAGCGACACCCCCCTATGGATTGTTGGGCCCGAGGTGTGCCAGCTGGCTCCCCTCCCCCCCCTTCCAGGTTAATTCACACTTATGTGCTGTCTGCCGGACAGCTTGTAGACAATAAGATCTGTCATGGCCATCACGTGATGGACCGTCTCATGTCAAGACCTCGCAATGAAAGGTTCTTTAAAGTAACCGGACACCTGCGAAGCCCGCAATGCACACCCCTTCACTAAAATTTTTAATGTCTTTATTTTAGAAAATGGTGGAGTTGATTTCTAATCAAAATCAAAGTTTACCATCAGCTAACTAACTTCTTTAACACACATGATCCACCAGCTTGGGATCAAAAGAAATGTTACATGTCTAAATGAAGACTTGCTATGAATTTTATGAACCCACACCCTACCCCCTCATGTGCACAAATTCGTGGATTTTTAGAGCAGCAAGGTATTCGGCCCAATGTAGGGCATTTCTGTCTGGTGTCATGGGATTTTATCTTAGTGATCTTTTGGTTGGGGTGCCTTCTCCCAAGAAACGTAACAAAAAAGTGTGATGCAACGAGGACATTGAACCTCGTTGAAGGGGCCACAAGACTGGGTAAATGGTTTCCTTACCTTGTATTTGGGTACTAGTAATGTGGGTACCTCCATTAGAAAACAGACACTTTAGCTTGCCATTCTCAAAAATAATTCAGTTATTTGTTTCTTCCACATACAGAGTGAAGACCCCAGTTTTATTTTTGTGTTTGTTTTTGACTGAGAAGCAACTGGCCGTGCTACGTCTTTTGCAGGACTGTGACCCTTGAAACAAGAGCTCTCTAAGGTTGAATCCATCAAATTGACTGCAGTCACAGCAATAAAGCACCATTTAGAAGGACGATGGTACATCGATGTGTATCTCCACTTAAGTGCTTCGTTTCTGCTAGCTGTGTGATAAGCACAGATTGCATCAAGCAAAGAAATGCGGAAACCTCGCTGTAGGTTCAGTGGGAGGAGGGAGGTATTTATATAAATAGCACAGGCTCTCAGTGAGCATCTTTCCTTGTCCACAGCACGGCCATTGTATTTCAAAATACAGAACAGCTTTCCTCATGATTTACTTTGATAATTTACTTATCTTCCTGATAGCACAAGGCGCGGTGGACAGCTGAATCTGTTGCAGGGTTACGTGTGCTTCTGAGAGAAAAAAATCATTGGGATGCAGGATGGATGGGAAATTAATGTAGGTGCCTTGGGAGAGGATGCTGGAATTTCTTAGCAAATTGTTGGTGCTGAGTAAAAAAAAAGTGGGGAAAATGTGTTTTGTTGTGGCATTCGGTGAGTGCTGTATGCCTGCGTTCGTCAGCCAGGTGGCACTGGAGATGTGTGCCAGGCGGGGACATGTCGTGCAAATGAAGGCCTCCGAGATGCTACCATTTGTAACCTGTTACCGCTTCTGTTCTTGAGCAGCCGTAGTCAATACTTGGAGCAGGAGCGCCAAAACAAAACCAGTCATGGCGCCGAAGAGCACGATAAATCAGCTGGTATTAGTAGGGTCTTTTTTTCGAGAATTCATGTACTTCTTCTAATCCATATGAGCCTTTTAGTATTGGTAATTCCTGGATAATTAACTTTATTTTGGTGTAAAGCACTGCTCATTGACTGACTTTGTGAGACGTTATAAACGTATTTTGTGGTGCCCAAGTAAGTATAGATAAAAGCCATTTGATGATAACGTGGTACCATTTTGAACACTGTACAGGAAAATATTCAAATACATTTTGGGTTGTATTGTGTATTGTGAAGAATTGTTTAACACACAATGAGAAGACTTTCTGAACGTACGAGTGGTCAGGGCAAACTAAAATTGCAGTATGTATTCGAAGTAGTAAATAACAAGGTGTTGGCTTTAGGCTGCAAGACATCACTTCAGAGCATTTTCCAAGGAACGGGAGGTATAGAGGAGTATCCAGTGGTATAATTATCCATTTGTATGAAAATAGCAGTTGGTCACAATTTCATATTTGTGTTTTGTTTTGTTTGGAACCTGTTGCATTATTTTCCTCAGTTTTGACCTATCACCGTTCAGATGTGACTGCTGACAGTAAGAGTTAGTATTTTGGCATTCCATGACATATTGTCCACAGAGTAAGTGATAATTTTCTATTGCTAAATTAGTTTTATCTTTGGTTATGTAGCTACTTATTTCTCGAGCCAGTCTATACTTCAGAACTGCAAAAATGTGTTTTTTGAGGGGTGTGTCTTGGGGGAGAGGGTGGATGGTGGGAAACAGAGGGCCTCTCTTTTTTTGGGATTGCATGTCAAAGAATCCAGTGACCCGCAAAGCGTATGGTAAAGAAGTTGTGGTGAACTTTGTGGCTGCTTGTCATCATCAGGGCAGTGCGCGCTCGACGGGCGACTAGAATGCAAAAACCTAGCAATTTCAAGCTAACATAATTTATACATTCTGCTGATATGCTGTTGTTTAACCTTTTGCATTGCAGAATTTAATCCTGAAGACTTCTGTTCAGCGTGCATATAAATACCGTTCATATTCAATGTACTGCTGCAGGCTTTCAGACTGTGTCAGGGTGTGGTCCCTTTCCAGGGCCTTCTAGAAGCTTTCCCTGCAGCACGCCTGGGTGTGGTTGTGGGCTGGGCTAAAACTCTATAAAAGGGAGCCAGCCCAGCTCCACGTGCTCACTATTCAGAGGTCCCGGTGCAGAGCAGCAGCAACTTCCTGAGCTCCTGTTCCGGAGGCCTACTTTGATCTTCCAGGCATTGCCATTTTCACTTTGCCGGTGATTCTACATCAGGGCGGTAAGACTGAGGTCGGGCTGGGCCCCCGATCCTGTTCTCGAAAGGCTTTCGAGTTCCTGGGCCTAATTTGCATGATAAAACAATTGGCTTTCTTGCATATGAATGTGCGCTCGAAGTTTGATGGCATTTCCATGCTAACACTTGAATCGACAAGACACGCAATTCTTCACTCATGTATAATTCATGCTATTCATTGTGCGCTACCATTTTATGGCATTTACTAGGCAACTTTCGAATCGGCAAGACACGCGATTCATTTCCTGTGTTTAATTCATGTTATTCATTGTATGCTACCATTTCTTGGCATTCCTATGGTGTTATTCGAATCGGCAAGACGCGTGATTCATTTCTTGTGTGTAATTCATGTTATTCCTTGTACGCTACCATTTCCTGGCATTCATATGATAGCCTTCGAATCGGCAAGATGCGCGATTCCTATTCTTGTGGTTAATTCATGATATTCAGTGTGTTCCACCATTCCTTGGCATTCACATGGTGGCCTTCGAATCGGCAAGACGCGCGATTCATTTATGGTGCCTAATTCATGATGTTCATTGTGTGTTACCATTTCGTGACATATATGGGCTGACATTCGAATCGGCAGAACTCGCGATTCATTTCTTGTTTTGAACCCATGCTATTCATTGTGCGTTACCATTTCATGGCATTTACTTGGTGGTGCTCGAATCAGCAATACACGCAATTCATTGTGCACAATCATTTCATGGTATTTACAACCTTTGTGAAAATCTGCAATGTGCGCAATTCATATTCCTGCAATTTAAGAAAACTAAATTGCTAGAATTCTAGATGTGATATTGCATGTGCATAATAAGTCCCTCAAGCACGATTCATAACGTGGTATAGGAACCATTCAGATTATTTCCTGATCCTCATGCAATAGACTATACTTGAATTTGAAAGTTGTTTTTAACCTTTCTTGGTTCCCTCACAGGTATCCAGTTATCTTGAACCCTAGTTATTTAATTCCATGCTTAAATTGTCCATGTTTTTAGTTTGACAATGCTTAGAGTCATAGCCTAGTACTGATTAATATGATGTAATCTTGATATTGTGTGTTTTAACCTTTTGCTTCCCACAGGTCTCTTTCCCAGCTGTTCCCTACCTAATCCCCTTTTCCCCACTTGGACTCTCTTAGACTCTGTGACATTCTAATCAGAGTATTGGAGCTGTCTTGTGGTGGAAGTGTTGGGAACGTGCACAGACCCCGAGGATCTGGTGACTCTGACACTGCTTAATGGTAACAGTATAGGCCTTTGGAGAGAGACAGGTGACTTTTTCTGATTTCATTTAAGTACTGCAAACAAGAGGACCGAAGGTCTCTGTCCCATTTCCTTAGTCTTTCAGTTATGGGAACTGATGTCGTAAATGTGTATGCCGATTTCAGTGTGAACAGGAAATTAGTTCTTACCTGAACTTTGATATCTGATAATGGAATGAGAGAACATAACATGATTGGAGAACTTGCCAATGATATAGAAATGACTAATGAAATTAGTGAGACCAATACTGTTACCACTGCATCAGATGTTCAAAATACTGTCCTATTTTAAGAAACAACCTTGAAGAGGTGTCAGAATTTATTAGAAAGTCAGAAATGAAAAGCCTTCCAAATATTTTTTTGACTATTTATGTAAATGGTTTTTTTGGGGGGGTTGTAAGGAAATGCCTCATTGGCATGGTTACCCCCTGACTTTTTGCCTTTGCTGATGCCAAGTTATGATTTGAAAGTGTGCTGAGGCCTGCTAACCAGGCCCCAGCACCAGTGTTCGTTCCCTAAAACTGTACCTTTGTTTCCACAATTGGCACACCCTGGCATCCAGGTAAGTCCCTTGTAACTGGTACCCCTGGTACCAAGGGCCCTGAATGCCAGGGAAGGTCTCTAAGGGCTGCAGCATGACTTATGCCACCCTGGGGACCCCTCACTCAGCACAGACACACTGCTTGCCAGCTTGTGTGTGCTGGTGGGGAGAAAATGACTAAGTCGACATGACACTCCCCTCAGGGTGCCATGCCAACCTCACACTGCCTATAGCATAGATAAGTCACCCCTCTAGCAGGCCTTACAGCCCTAAGGCAGGGTGCACTATACCATAGGTGAGGGCATAGGTGCATGAGCACTATGCCCCTACAGTGTCTAAGCAAAACCTTAGACATTGTAAGTGCAGGGAAGCCATAAGAGTATATGGTCTGGGAGTCTGTCATACAAAAACTCCACAGCACCATAATGGCTACACTGAAAACTGGGAAGTTTGGTATCAAACTTCTCAGCACAATAAATGCACATTGATGCCAGTGTACATTTTATTGTGAAATACACCCCAGAGGGCATCTTAGAGATGCCCCCTGAAAACATACCCGACTTCCAGTGTGGGCTGACTAGTTTTGCCAGCCTGCCACACACCAGACATGTTGCTGGCCACATGGGGAGAGTGCCTTTGTCACTCTGTGGCTAGTAACAAAGCCTGTACTGGGTGGAGGTGCTTCTCACCTCCCCCTGCAGGAACTGTAACACCTGGCGGTGAGCCTCAAAGGCTCACCCCCTTTGTTACAGCGCCACAGGGCACTCCAGCTAGTGGAGATGCCCGCCCCCTCCGGCCACGGGCCAACTTTTGGCGGCAAGGCCGGAGGAGATAATGAGAAAAACAAGGAGGAGTCACTGGCCAGTCAGGACAACCCCTAAGGTGTCCTGAGCTGAGGTGACACTGACTTTTAGAAATCCTCCATCTTGCAGATGGAGAATTCCCCCAATAGGATTAGGGATGTGCCCCCCTCCCCTCAGGGAGGAGGCACAAAGAGGGTGTAGCCACCCTCAGGGCTAGTAGCCATTGGCTACTAACCCCCCAGACCTAAACACCCCCCCAAATTGAGTATTTAGGGGCCCCCGAACCAAGCAAGATAGATTCCTGCAACCTGAAGACGAAGAAGGACTGCTGACCTGAAAGCCCTGCAGAGAAGACAGAGACACCAACTGCTGTGGCCCCCAGCCCTACCGGCCTGTCTCCCCACTTCAAGAAAAACTGCACCAGCGACACGTCCCCCAGGGTCCAGCGACCTCTGAAGCCTCAGAGGACTACCCTGCATCTAAAAGGACCAAGAACTCTTGAAGACAGCGGCTCTGCTCCAAAGAAGAAACAACTTTGCAACAAAGAAACAACTTTTAAAGGACTGCACGTTTCCCACCGGAAGCGTGAGACTTTCCACTCTGCACCCGACGCCGGCTCGACCTGCGGAGAACCAACACTACAGGGAGGACTCCCTGGCGATTGCGACCCTGTGAGTAGCCAGAGTTGACCTCCCTGTGCCCCCCCCCCCCAGCGACACCTGCAGAGGGAATCCAGAGGCTCCCCCTGACCGCGACTGCCTGCTTCTAAGAACCCGACACCTGGTAAAGACACTGCACCCGCAGCCCCCAGGACCTGAAGGATCCAACCTCCAGTGCAGAAGCGACCCCCAGGTGGCCCTCTCCCTTGCCCAGGTGGTGGCTACCCCGAGGAGCCCCCCCCCTTGCCTGCCTGCTTTGTTGAAGAGACCCCTGGGTCTCCCATTGAACTCCATTGCAAACCCGACGCCTGTTTGCACTCTGCACCCGGCCGCCCCGTGCCGCTGAGGGTGTACTTTTTGTGCTGACTTGTGGTGCCCTACAAAACCCCCCTGGTCTGCCCTCCGAAGTCGCGGGTACCTACCTGCTGGCAGACTGGAACCGGGGCACCCCCTTCTCCATTGAAGCCTATGTGTTTTGGGCACCACTTTGACCTCTGCACCTGACCGGCCCTGAGCTGCTGGTGTGGTAACTATGGGGTTGCTCTGAACCCCCAACGGTGGGCTACCTTGGACCCAACTTTGAACCCTGTAGGTGGTTTACTTACCTGCAAAACTAACAAATACTTACCTCCCCCAGGAACTGTTGAAATTTGCACTGTCTAGTTTTAAAATAGCTTATTGCCATTTTTGCCAAAACTGTATATGCTGTTTTGCTGATTCAAAGTTCCTATGATAGCTAAGTGAAGTACCTTTCATTTGAAGTATTGATTGTAAATCTTGAACCTGTGGTTCTTAAGATAAACTAAGAAAATATATTTTTCTATACAAAAACCTATTGGCCTGGAATTGTCTTTGAGTGTGTGTTCCTCATTTATTGCCTGTGTGTATGAACAACAAATGCTTAACACTACCCTCTGATAAGCCTACTGCTCGACCACACTACCACAAAATAGAGCATTAGAATTATCTCTTTTTGCCACTATCTTACCTCTAAGGGGAACCCTTGGACTCTGTGCATGTTATTTCTTACTTTGAAGTAACTTCCTACAGGGGTTTTCACCTTTCCTTTTCTTTTTAAAGGGGATATGTTTCTTGATATGTATATATGTTTACAGTGAAGCTGTTTGTTGTAACTAGAATATTTAGTTTGTCATAGTAGTGTGGCGTAGAATGCCATTGAGCGTTTAAAGGATTCAACTGTATGATAACAGAAATCCAGAATCAGTAGTGACTCTAATCCAGCGGTCTTCAAAGTGTGGGTCACGACCCCCAAGGGGGCCGTGAAGTCAATCAAAGGGGGTTGCGCACCCCCGGTCGCACTTCTGCTGCCTGGAACTGCCTTGAACTGGAGTCCAAAACGTTTGCTCTTCATTTTGGATTCCAGAGAGTGGCATCTCAAGGGGCTCTCTGATTGGAGGACATTGGAAAATACTGAAAGGTCATTGACAACTGTCCTCCAATCAGAGAGACTGCAGGATGAAAACCAGGAAGTGCCGGGAACTGGGGCCATAAATACAAAGCCGTGCAATGCTTTGTAAAGGGGAAATATTATTTTTTTCCCTGCTGCCTTGCACTCCGTCCTGCTGCCTTTCCTGGACTTCATCCCTGCAGAACTGGTAAGTAGCCTGGTTTTCCTCCCTTCTCCCGCCTCATGCACCATGCTTTTCATCTTGCAGACACACACAAACATACACGCACGCATTTTCAGGCATACACATACTCTTTCAGTAACGCACCAGTAAAGCACTGGTGTAAACTGACTTTGGGGCAGGAACGATTCTAAATTATTTTTTTTAAATGATCACTTTTAATAACTAGTTTGTGGCATGTTACAACAGTGGTGTGTACTTGGGAAGACCACATATTTGCTGAAATAAAATGTGGTGTTCCTGACAGTGTGGCCTTCGGTGTACCCCATTGTTTCCAGCAGTCACGTGACACGACTCTGTCGGGCGGGGCAGAGCAGAGATGCAACAGTCTGCTTGCTCCTTTGAGGCGGTCCATTGTGTGCCATGTTCAGGGTCTCGCCCCCAAAGGGTCTTTGGTACGGGCTGCTAGGAAGAGGGCACAGGGTGAGCAGAGCAGGTGGCAGAGCGCCAGCTTTTCAGCAGCCTACCGAGCTGAAGATGTTTGAAAGAATCTTGCAGATGCCGGGGAAGGTTGTGCAAGGCTGACAGTGCATGATTTGAGAAATGAGATATTAACAAAAGAATGCAGGGGGGCGGGAACAGTGGGTACAACTAGGAAAATAGTTCCAGGTTTTAGTTTTTTCCAAAAGTTTGCAGCTGTGCCATAAGCAGTACGGCAAATGAAGCGCAAGGTTTTGGAAGGTACCCTGGTCCAGGGTCAGACTGGTGTTGTGCAAGGGTTTGAGTTTGCTGCTTTTTTTAAATGAAACCACACAGGCCACACACTGACCTATCAGACCAGCCCATCGGCACTGCTTGATTGCCTTATAGGGCAGTCCGAAGTTGCCCAGGTTAATATCAGAAGAAAGTTTAAGACTAAAGGCGTGGGCCAGATCACATTTTCGAGCAACCAGCTTTTTGAATTGCTTCAAGGCGGATTAAGTTTATTTGGAAGAGTGGGGGGGGGAGGGGTGATGGGGTCGTTTCCATAGTTGAGTCTGGGAACAGATGGCAAATGCAAAATCATAATTATTTGTCTTGCAAATGTGTAAAGTTCCTAATTATGTGGAAAAGTAGGAAACCAAAATTGCCTAATTCCGTGCCCTGCCTATGGAGTAGCAGCATAGATTGGTAGTTTTCTTTTGGGTTGGCTCTTTACATTCAAAATCTAGACCTCTTGCCCCTGGACATCACCTGCATGCAGCTACCAGCCACCTCTGCTCCAGAGGACCTGCTTATGCAGTGCTTAATTTGTACATAAAAACGTGCCGGTCCCCAAAGCCCTCCTCTTAAACATGCGGCTGCTGCAATTAAATGTGGGAACACGGATTTTTGAGGCGGTGTAATCCTGAAGCCATCTCGGGCATCTTCAATCCATTTACAGCCACTCCCTGCCCCTGCATGTAGTGTGATAGTGAGCATTTATTATGTTTTAAAATGCTGAAATGTGATTTGCCAAAATAATGATACTTTTGCTGGCACCATGTTGACATTGCCATTTCTGTGATTTTCTGTGGTGGAATTTGCTGTTTAAATCCTCAAATTTTGGTGTGAGCTATAAACTTTTGGAGTTTTACCATGTGTGCGGTCTGATTATTAACTAGCTTAAATTTTGGGACTTAGCCTGTTTTTCAGATTGTTCTTCATGCTGTGTTTTGCTTAAACTCCAAGAACGACATGGCAGATTACTTTTATTCCCCTTTGACTGATCCAGTGAGACTGCAGCTTTAGTATTTTTTTTATTTTTCTGTATTACACATCAATAATTCATTAAACATTCATGGTTTTAAAAGTTAATAATCTTGAATTCAGTTTTTGAGTCATTTTTCGATATTGACTACATTTTGAAATGCTGTTTTGAATCTTGTCTTTATGGACATATATCCTCATCTGTTCCTGAGGATAACACCGTCCCTGACCCTGCATCTGGTCGCTGTGAGTGTTTTAACTATCATGCAGATTATCTAAGAGAGAGCGCACACACACACTTACATCTGTGAATCATTTTTAATTTCGTTTTACTATGTTTTCATCCTTAAAGTACAATAAATCTTAATGTTGTTGATTTGGGACCTGTAGAGTCCCTCTCACGCACCTGAATTGCCCATCTTCTAATTGTACCATTGGCATTAAAGACAATTAAGAACACCTTTAGAAGATTGGAGAATTGACTTTGATGTATATTGTGCATCAGACATTAAATGATTTTTAATGTCTGGTTGTTTATTCTTGTGGCTGAATTCTGGCATACTACTGCTATTATTCTCTGCTTTTGAGACATCAATCTGTCTTGCAATAAGTATATTCCAGCCTTCATTCCTGTCAGTATTTGTACACAATTAGCCTACATTACGGTGAACCACAACGTCCTGATTACTACATTAAAAAAAAATCAGTGTAGAATTTACAAGTCTCAGATTGCTCAATTAATGTCTTAACGGGAAGATCAAAAGTATGAAGGGCAAGGCTGCAATTTCTGTTTTAATCACGTGGAAGGACCAACTGTTATTTGTGTTTTTAAAGAAAATAAGAAGATTTTTTGAGACATTCTGAGAACTGCAAAGAGTTTTTTGAAAAAAGACAGCTATACCGCATGTAGCAGCAAGTATGAGGTATTCAGTAATATTGAACTTTGGAATTTTGTACCGTAGGTCAAACACACATTTGACATGGATCGTTTCCTGCTGCCAAAAGATGGTAGGGCACTCAAACGAAAGCCTGAAACAGACGGTGAGAAGAGAACTGGAAAAATTAGGTCATATGATACCTCCTACCTGAATTTTGGATTCACTTGCATCACCATAAATGGCGAAATTAGGCCACATTGTGTGGTTTGTGGCATGACCTTGGCTAACGAAAGTCTGAAACCAAACAAATTAAAGCGTCACTTGGAAACTACACATGGGTTACTGGTAGGAAAGAATACAGATTTTTTTGCCAGAAAGCTGGAAGACATCATCCACCAAAAAGACACCATTAAAAATCTGGTCTCCACGCCAACAAATGCCTTAAAAGCATCTTGCCAAGTAGTATACCACATTGCCAAAAACAAAAAGCCTTTTACAGATGGGGAAAAAGTGATTCTTCCAGCAATTCTTGACGGGCCAGGACAATGCTTGGTGAAAAAGCAGCGGAGAAGTTTAAAATGGTACCCATCTCAGACACAACATTTTGCCGTTGCATCTCTGACATGTCAGAGGACATCCACAGACAACTCATAGCACACTTGAAATCCAGTTTGTTTGCTTTGCAATTGGATGAAGCAACTGACTTATCCAAGGAAGCTCATTTAATTGCTTATGTCCGGTACTGCCACAAAACTGTAATATTGGAAGATTTTTTTATTCTGTAAACCAATCAAGGGACATGCAACATCAGCAGCCCTGTTTGATATTCTCAATGACTTCCTGTGCTCCAATGACTTAAATTGGGAGAGCTGTGTTGGGATCTGTACCAATGGTGCTCCTTCCATGTGTGGGGCTAGGGCAGGCCTAAAAGCGAAAGTGTTGAAAGTGGCTCCTCATATTCTATGGACGCACTATATGATACACCGAGAAGCCCTTGCAGTCCGAAACATGGATAGAGAACTTGGGGATGTGTTGAATTCTGCTGTGAAAATTGTTAATTTCATAAAGGCGCACCCAACTAGAGCTCGTCTGTTTGCAATTGTATGTGCCGAAATGGGAGCCGAACATGATGGTTTGCTTTTCCGATGGTTATCCAGAGGGAAGGTTCTGAATCGTATTTTTGAATTAAGAAATGAAGTACGACAGTTCCTTCTGGATGTGGACCCCTACAAAGCAGAACAGCTATGTAACCCCGTTGGCTTGTGCTTTTAGCATTCCTTGCAGACATCTTTGATAAATTAAATTCCTTGAATTTGTCTTTACAAGGGGCTGAAAGTACAAAAAAACATCTGCCTTCAAGAAGAAACTGGAGTTGTGGAGAAGTCTAATTCAAGATGGCCTGCTTGAGGCATTCCCATGTTTAGCAGACGCTCTTAAGGACACAGGATATGAACTTGAAAGTGCTGCTGAGGTCATAATAAATCACTTGACTTCTCTCAGGGACAGTTTAGAAAAGTACTTTCCTGAGGACACTGATCATGTCAATGACTGGATCTTTCAACCTTTTCTAGTGGGTGCAGGTACTCATCTTCCAGTGCACCTTCAGGAAGACCTAATTGAGGTCTAGAGTGACCGCATTCTCCAGATACAGTTCAACAAAATCTCTTTGGGAGAATTTTGGCTGGCAATGTCTGAAGAACATTCAGGTTTGCCAAAAATTCCAGTCAAGGTTCTTCTGTCTTTTAGCTCATCATATTTATGTGAGATTGGGTTCTCAGCATTGGCAGTATTAAAGACAAAGTACCGTTCAAGACTAGAGGTGGAGCACAACCTGGGGATGGCAGTAGCAAGAATACATCCACAAATTGACCGTTTCTCTGGAGAAAAACAGGCACACCCATCACACTAGTTCAGAAATGTGTTATCATCCAAATAAGTTTTGTCAAATTATGTTTTGATTGGGTACCATTGCATATTTTTGGGCACTTCTTTTGGTAGACTTTTTGTTTGAACTGTGTAGTAAGTCTCTGGCTCCAAACCACAGTCACCCACAAACCTTTGATTTGCTAAATACTGTCTGATAATATTTCCTTACCATAAAAATGATTTGACATAGATATTGGAGGCGCTTACGCTTGTCGCTGATGAGCAGTACCAAGTTCTAGAATTTTTTTTGACAGGAAGGGGTCCTCACACCTGAAAACTTTGACAAGGGGGTCCCGGCATCCAAAAGTTTGAAGACCTCTGCTCTAATCCGTGTTTTTCCCGCAATAATTTCACAAAAGGGGTCACCCTTTTTTTTTGTCATTACCACCCTGCAGTCAAGACACAACTTATTTTTTCCTATACCTCACGTATGTATGTTTGAATGTTATTGACTTGACCCTTTGTTTCGCTGCACTTTCACGTTGTCGCAGAATGACCATATTTCTTGCGTTTGTTACAACTCTTATTTTTAGTAGGGCACTTGCATTAGCAAGGAGAACCAAACTTTACTTTTTGAAAATTATTTTTCTCGACTATTACTTTTGTTTTAAGGAAACTGATGAATTTACAACAATTCCCACAGAACCTATTCTCTTATCGCTAACATTTTCATTTGGTTCTTTAGAAGTAAATGCAGAGCGTTCAACTCCTTTAATAATCTCAGTGGTTTCACACAAGGTTGGGTTATGACAGCACAAAAGTTGCTCCTATGCTTTTTTTCCCTCAAACATCCCACTATAATTTGATCTTGGTGATATTGATCTCAAGACCCTTCAAAATCACAGGCATATGCCAGAATATGTAATTCTGCAACATAACTGTCCGTAGATTCCTTGCATTGTCATTTCCTTGTGAAAACATAATTTCAACTACAGTGCTTGGTTCCTGACTAAAATGTTTACCAAGCCTTTTAATTGCTTCAGTATGCACATAACATGTTCCCAAATAATCCTCCTCGACCTCAATTTCAGGAAGACGGTCAAAAATTCCCTTCTTCCAGACAACTGTATAACGTAGCAATTTTTCTTTCAATATTACATTTCTTCCCATCAATGGCAGTGGGTTACCTTCCAAAACTTCTATACGACTATTTCCATCCTACATTTGGATACCAGGAGATAGTAAAAAAGTTGATGGAGCACTGACACTCTGCATAGTATTTTCCTATTAAGCTAAATCTACTCCAAAAGGATTCTTGAAAACTGGTTGGGGTTTCTTTTACGTACACACTGAAATCAAATAGGAACAATTATCTTTATACTCCTGTGATATGTTCCCTCAATGTAAATCTCACATTTTTTTACCTGTAACTTCTCTTGTATGTCAGACAAAGCGCACTTCCTTGTTATGCCGTAAAATTAAGATTATAATATTCGTTACACTCACACGCGTACACGCATTGATCATGTAATTAGTAATGCATTGATTGTCGTTGGCATGAGCACATAGTGAAGCATGTCTGATCCTGAATATCTGACCAATGACTACCAAAAGTGATGTGTTGGATGCCATGATGTCAGTATGCACTAAGGTGTACCCTTCTGTGAATGCCTGACCAACATGTGGAAGAACTGCATGATCAGGAAATACTCAGATTATCTGCTGAAAAGAATTTATGCACCCAGCGGTTACTTCCTTTCCTGCAATCAATAAAGGCACTGTGTGCTGAGCTCCTCAAGGATCTGCCACACCAGCATCCACTGTGCTCTGATGTGTTCATCAGTATAGCTGCTGCATCGCTTTCAATAATACTTCAAGGATTTTGTGAGTTCAGCTCATCGTCATATGTTACAAGCGTAGATCTGGAATCAGTAGTACGTTTTGAGTAAGTATTCATGAGTACACACGCCAGCCATAAGGGAGGCTCTGCTGCAACAGCTTTATCCTCTGTCCCCAACCATTTACTCACTCAACAACATTCCACCCCACATTCCTATGATGACTAAAGGTTCTACTATATACAACAAACAGCTGTACAGTAAGCATATTACCATAGCATGTAGAAGGGGCTCCATACATGGCATATCCTGTTCTCCCCGTCCCAAAATAAAAAATAAATAAAAAACAGTACATGGTCTCCTGCTACCCCCCACCACCTCCAGCTTATGTGTATTCCATTCTCTCCAGAAGCTGAGCTCCCTCAAGAGTACCGAGCGAGCTGCCTGGAATTCCAAGTTCTGTTACCCACTGGATTTAGAATACAGTCATTAACGCTAATGGCTCTATATCAGAGCCATGCGTAACAATAATACACTTACCATGATGAGGTAGTGGTAAGCGACGTACTGGATGTAATTTAATAATGGGTCAATATTAGTGGCCTCAACATGGTGTCGTGAAACCGGAACATGATGAGAAAACTATTTAGGCTTACATCTTGCTTTTTGTGAGCTATTTTTCAACAGTGTGTCTTGGATGTCATAATACTGCCTTTCTTTTCCAATGTGAGTGCCTCCATGCAGAAGAGTGTTTTGTTAATGCTTCTTAAATTTCAATTGTGTTAAAATGCCAGCTGGATTTGCGAATTACGAACGTGCATTTCATAAAAAGACATGTAACAACGTAAAGATGGTGAGGGCTATGATTGTGCGATACTGAACCCACAGCGAAGGGCATTCGGTCCTTGTTGGTGAGACAAGTGTGAAATACAGAGATAGTTTATAACTCATAGAACACTTAGCAGGGCATTTGAGACATTGTTGCTCTATAATTACAGTCATGTTTTTTCTGGAATACAGTATATGGTTGATAGTCCTTTACGTGTTACAAGTAGGTTTGCTGCTGATGAAAGGTTTTTAAGGAATCACATTGTAGTTCCTATTTATTCCTGCAGAGGCACAATATACGTTTCTTAACATGCCAATAAGTATGAACAATGTGGATCTTAATTTTGCAGTGCCAGTGAAAAATGATTGAATATCTTATCTAACCCCAGCAATCTTCTATTTTTTTATTATTCCAGGTGTCCTTCAGATGATGCAGACTAGAATTGGTGCTTTGCAAAGTACTGTTGACAGGTATTGTTATACTGTTAATCAATAAAAAATGTTAAGATGCTGGGTTGATGCTAGGCAGGAGCGAGTGAGCAGTTTGAAGCGCACCTGAAGTAACAAAATACTACTGAGGAGATACTATATCAGAGGTGTGTGTGTCTTCCCCCCAAATGACATTGAACTGACTAGCACCTCCACAAAGGGATATCCATCCTCCTTCTCGGAGCTCTCCACCTGAATGCTTGCTCCTAACTCTGCCTTGTAGGATGCATGCATCTTTTATTTATTCCTAGCTACCCCTTCTTCCTCACTGCCCATTTAACACAGCCACTGCAATAGCATGTTCATTATCCCTGTATCACCAATTGGCATCCTTAGATTTGTAGACCAATCTTATTCAGGCTTCAGGGGCTTTGTGGGCCACAGAAGAAACTGCAGTGATGCTCACCTACTTTTTTAATGACCATTTAGACATCTGCTTCTATCCTCCTGTTGTCTCCAAACTGGATTTCTGGTGCACCTAAAACCCACTTAGGAAAGCTCTCCTTGCCCAGGTGATGTTCCATGGTCCGGATAAAGTTGGTGTTTTAGGAACCCTGTTAACGTTTGTTAGTTTCAATGCGTCAACACAATCTGGGTGCTAGAGAAAAAAAAAACACAGGAGATAGAGAGAGTCACTGGGAAAGTTGTGAGTAAAAGAGTGTAGAAAGAGTCGCTTGAATGCACACCAACATGCAGGCACAGAACAAGCTTAGTATCTGTGATGATAACAACATTTGGAGAGCAGTTGAAAAAGATAGGAAGACGTATTCTCAGGATGGATTGACGGCCCTTCATAACTCTTTGAATGCACCAATAAGATGATAGCAGTGACCAAGAAAAGGAACTCGAAGGGCGTCGGCGTAAAATATTGATGGGGGATGAACACTGTTTGTTCCCAAGTGCCAAGCCGAGTAGAAAGGAAGGTGAATAACAATGGTTATACGTAAGGTAGAAAACTTTGCCGGACATTATAAACTAAAATGTAGAAAAAAGCTGTGCAGAAGGTATGTGGTATTTCGGAACCCGGCGCTATTTAATGAATTGATAACACCTCAACTAAAAGAACTGGCACCACATCGGCTCATATATGACCTGCTTTCCTGGTAGCTGTTGGGCTACTCGTCTCATTTGCAATCTTTTCCTCCTTATGGGTGTTTTGATGCTTAGTCTTCAGCTAGACTAGCCCATTGGGTCAGGCAATACCCCTTCCACTCTAGTTATGAATATTTCTAGAGGATTGATGGTCTCTGCCAATCAGGGTCCTTCTCCTAGTGTTGTCTCAGTTTCGGAAATGAGAAAGCGTATAAGGCACGATTTAAATATGTTTTTGAACTCTGTGTATGTTTAAGAAACTGAGTGTTCCCACTCAACAGAGCAGTCCATGGTACAGGATCTTTCCACCCCAGTGTCGGTGACACAGACATGGCAAAACGCCATGTTCCTTTGTCTTCTCCTTGTCTTCTTGCTATTCCTTTCTTTCTAATACATTATTTCTTGAACTGTTTTCACTGTGACTCATAAATGCAGCAGTACAATATTTTCTGCCTTGTCAACTTGATGAATCCTGGCAAGCACAGTTCAGAAACAGTCATATTTTTATAACATTTTGACCATCTTACCAGAGGCCCTTTTTTCAAACTTTAGGCCTTTTGAATCCACTGTTAGAGAAAACTGCCACTTTCTCTCACTGCTTTGAGTTTCCCAAGGATGGTATTGTCCAAAGATATTACGTGCTTGTCTATGAGGTTGGCCTCCGATTTCTCAAGTGTCCTGATTATCTTAACAAGGAGATTAATAACTGGTTAAACTGTGAGACGTGAAAGTGGACATTCCTAATCAGTGTCTTGGTGCATCTTCGACTTGTGCGAGAGGGACCAAGGGGCATATGTATGAACACATTTTCCCATAGACACAAAATGGGTAAAACCCTTTGATACATCTGGCCCCAAGTGTCCTGTATTCTCAAAAAGGTGGTTAGCATTCTTGTCTAAGAGGCACTTGTTTATTTTTTCCAAAGCCATATTTACATTGCTTCAGTCAGTCTGGCCAGGTGTTTTCAAATTTTATGCAGTTATCGCAGTTTCCTCTTTCATGCTATGGACGCTTACAGAAACACTTTACTTAGTTTTTGCCTTCCCTCACAAAATCCTGAGTGGACCAGGTAAACCAGCAAGAGTAGTTTGAATTCTCTTGTTGTGTGATGTTTTTCAGATACTTAGACACCAGCGTTAGACAATGTGATGCATACTCGTCTTTGGTTTTGAGCCCTTGGTTCCTTTCCTCCAACTTTGAGTATGATATGTTTTGTTTGTAATTATTTGATGAAATGAAGCTGGAAGCTCATCTCTGTGAGCATCTGTTGCAGTTTTTAAGTGGAGGATGGCTATAAAAAATGGCTATAAAACCTGTCTAGGTGATTGTTGTGCTGTGGGTTGATCAAACCAGTGCTCTTGTCTGGGAAAGTGTGTCGTATAGAATGAAATTATATTTCCATGACATGAGTGGTCAAGGACTCAAAGCTCACTTAAATCCAATCATTTTGATTTTTAAAATATTCTTCCCCATGACCATTTTTGTTTGTTTTATTTGATTTTTTAATTTTATTTGTAGAAGTCTATTCCAGCTGACCCTTGCTGTGTTTGTACGAGAAGACAGTTGTGCTGTTCATATACTCTGTAACTCTGCATTTTGTGCTTTTGAACTGCCTATTGTTTTGACTGAGACTTTCGAGTACTAGCACTTTGAATGCCAGTAGCTGAGGAAAAAGTTAAGAAATTAGTTGGCAGCTGGAGCTCTTACAAGAAAGTGCTGCCTGAGACCGAGGGGCTTGCAGCCTTGAATCCACTGTTGGTGCACAATCAAGCTCCCATTTTTGCTTAAGAGAATGCTCACAAGTACTAGAATAAATCTCCACCGCAGGAAGTAGTGCCTCAGTGCAACCAAGTGCAAAGTGTGATAAATGTGCATTAGAGGCTGTTAGGCCATTTGGCCAAAGGGCTAGAAGTTGGAGGTTTGGGATTGCCTTTTACTTTTGCTTGCTTGTCCTGAAAAAGTGTCTGGCGAGCATTCTGTAATGATGATGATTCCGTTTAGGGTACCAAATACTGAAGTGCCATGGGAGTAATCCGTAGTGAATTAATTCAACACAAAGCCAACTATTCAACAAAAGTTGATTTATTAATATTCTCCTGACTTACAATACGTTTAAAAGAAGTGTAAAACACTTGCCTGAGAACCGTAGTACTCAGAGCTTTGATAAACCAGTAGAGGACTTGAGTTAATTTTAGCATGCCTCAGTTCTTAAAAAAATAATCTCACCAAAAGGGAACCAAGTTGTCTGTGCGGGAAGACAGAAATGAGGAGGAGATGTCATAGGTAGTTCTTCTACCACATTTAGTTTATCCTGTCCACATATCCTAGTAAAGGATGCCTCTTAAGGCACTGTCTTCCAGTTTTGTGCTTCTGCTCCCTCCATGGTAGAAACTAATGAGAAAGCAAGGTATTGTGTTATTTCTTTGTTAGGTAGTGCTTCCACAAGTTTTGAGACATTCATTACCCTAGGATGGCATTCAACTAAACTTGATTTCTAATTCCCTTAATCCTGGACAATCTGTTTATAGATTAACCACCCCAGTGATATTGCATTACAGAGTGTAGGAAAGTACCATCTTGCCTGGCATGCTACCCCCATTTTTCACTGTATATATGTTGTTTTAGTTGTATGTGTCACTGGGACCCTGCCAGCCAGGGCCCCAGTGCTCATAAGTGTGCCTGAATGTGTTACCTGTGTTATGACTAACTGGCTCACTGAGGCTCTGATATCCAGAACCTCCGTGGTTATGCTCTCTCATTTCTTTCCAAATTGTCACTAACAGGCTAGTGACCAATTTCACCAATTCACATTGGCATACTGAAACACCCTTATAATTCCCTAATATATGGTACTAAGGTACCCAGGGTATTGGGGTTCCAGGAGCTGCAGCCTGAGTGAAATAACATCCATGTTATTTCACAGCCATTTACCACTGCACTTAAGTAACTTATAAGTCACCTATATGTCTAACCTTTATCTGGTAAAGGTTAGGTGCAAAGTTACTTAGTGTGTGAGCACCCTGGCACTAGCCAAGGTGCCCCCACATTGTTCAGGGCAAATTTCCCGGACTTTGTGAGTGCGGGGACACCATTACACGCGTGCACTACACATAGGTCACTACCTATGTGTAGCTTCACAATGGTAACTCCGAATATGGCCATGTAACATGTCTATGATCATGGAATTGCCCCCTCTATGCCATCCTGGCATAGTTGGCACAATCCCATGATCCCACGGGTCTGTAGCACAGACCCGGGGACTGCCAAACTGCCTTTTCAGGGGTTTCACTGCAGCTGCTGCTGCTGCCAACCCCTCAGACAGGTTTCTGCCCTCCTGGGGTCCAGCCAGGCTTGGCCCAGGAAGGCAGAACAAAGGACTTCCTCAGAGAGAGGGTGTTACACCCTCTCCCTTTGGAAAAAGGTGTTAAGGCAGGGGAGGAGTAGCCTCCCCCAGCCTCTGGAAATGCTTTCATGGGCACAGATGGTGCCCATTTCTGCATAAGCCAGTCTACACCGGTTCAGGGACCCCTCAGCCCTGCTCTGGCGTGAAACTGGACAAAGGAAAGGGGAGTGACCACTCCCCTGAGCTGCACCTCCCCTGGGAGGTGCCCAGAGCTCCTCCAGTGTGCTCCAGATCTCTGCCATCTTGGAAACAGAGGTGCTGCTGGCACACTGGACTGCTCTGAGTGGCCAGTGCCAGCAGGTGACGTCAGAGACTCCTTCTGATAGGCTCCTTCAGGTGTTGCTAGCCTATCCTCTCTCCTAAGTAGCCAAACCCTCTTTTCTGGCTATTTAGGGTCTCTGCTTTGGGGAATTCCTTAGATAACGAATGCAAGAGCTCATCAGAGTTCCTCTGCATCTCTCGCTTCACCTTCTGCCAAGGAATCAACTGCTGACCGCGCTGGAAGCCTGCAAAACTGCAACAAAGTAGCGAAGACGACTACTGCAACTCTGTAACGCTGATCCTGCCACCTTCTCGACTGTTTTCCTGGTGGTGCATGCTGTGGGGGTAGTCTGCCTCCTCTCTGCACTAGAAGCTCCAAAGAAATCTCCCGTGGGTCGACGGAATCTTAACCCTGCTACCGCAGGCACCAAAGAACTGCATCACCGGTCCCCTGGGTCTCCTCTCAGCACGACGAGCGAGGTCCCTTGAATCCAGCAACTCTGTCCAAGTGACTCCCACAGTCCAGTGACTCTTCAGTCCACGTTTGGTGGAGGTAAGTCCTTGCCTCCCCACGCCAGACTGCATTGCTGGGAACCGCGTCTTTTGCAGCTACTCCGGCCTCTGTGCACTTCCGGCGGAAATCCTTTGTGCACAGCCAAGCCTGGGTCCACGGCACTCTAACCTGCATTGCACGACTTTCTAAGTTGTCCTCCGGCGGCGTGGGACTCCTTCGTGCAACTTCGGGTGAGCACCGTTTCACTCTTCTTCGTAGTGCCTGTTACGGCACTTCAGCGGGTGCTGCCTGCTTCTGAGAGGGCTCCTTGTCTTGCTGGACGCCCCCTCTGTCCCCTGACGCAATTGGCGACATCCTGGTCCCTCCTGGGCCACAGCAGCATCCAAAAACCCTAACCGCACGATTTGCAGCTAGCAAGGCTTGTTGGCGGTCTTTCGGCGGGAAAACACTTCTGCACGACTCTCCACGGCGTGGGACATCCATCCTCCAAAGGGGAAGTTTCTAGCCCTTGTCGTTCCTGCAGAATCCTCAGCTTCTACTGCCTAGTAGCAGCTTCTTTGCACCCACAGCTGGCATTTCCTGGGCATCTGCCCATCTCCGACTTGCTTGTGACTTTTAGACTTGGTCCCCTTGTTCCACAGGTACCCTCGTTTGGAAATCCATTGTTGTTGCATTGCTGGTTTGTGTCTTTTCTGCAGAATTCCCCTATCACGACTTCTGTGTCCTTTGGGGAACTTTAGTGCACTTTGCACTCACTTTTCAGGGTCTTGGGGTGGCCTATTTTTCTAACCCTCACTGTTTTCTTACAGTCCGAGCGACCCTCTACAAGGTCACATAGGTTTGGGGTCCATTCGTGGTTCGCATTCCACTTTTGGAGTATATGGTTTGTGTTGCCCCTATCCCTATGTGTCCCCATTGCATCCTATTGTAACTGTACATTGTTTGCACTGTTTTCTAAGACTATACTGCATATTTTTGGTATTGTGTGTATATATATCTTGTGTATATTTGCTATCCTCATACTGAGGGTACTCACTGAGATACTTTGCCATATTGTCATAAAAATGAAGTACCTTTATATTTAGTATATCTGTGTATTGTGTTTTCTTATGATATTGTGCAAGTGACACTAGTGGTACTGTAGGAGCTTCACTCGTCTCCTAGTTCAGCCTAAGCTGCTCTGCTAAGCTACCATTATCTATCAGCCTAAGCTGCTAGACACCCTATACACTAATAAGGGATACCTGGGCCTGGTGCAAGGTGTAAGTACCCCTTGGTACTCACTACAAGCCAGTCCAGCCTCCTACACAGAGTCATCAACTTTTAAACCGGATGGTTGAGAGACTCTAGAACGTATGACTGCTTGCCTAAAACTCAGTGAAACAAACTATTTGGACCATAGGCAGCCCGTATGAAAGGAGGGCTGGCCTTGACATAAATGGATCAGCTATTTTTCTGGAGCAAAATAGCTGGGAGAAGAAGAAATGAGTTACCTGGGGTTTAGCAAAAAAACAAATTCCTGGGTAACAATAACTATGAACTTCCACCCCTTCCCCCCCCCCCATTGTTACCTCTGTAGATTCATGGAGCAACAAAGAGGATACGGTCTTGAACACACCCATGACCACGGGGTGGGGATAGTTCTTCCTTAGCTAAGTGTAAGAAATGACAACACAGATCTCTGAAAGTACTAAAATATGCTCCTAACCCCCATGGTAAAGTTATTGTGTATTAGATAGTCGACAGAATCCATCTTGTTGTTTGACAGGAATATTGTATTGGCAGAATCCATGGTTATTAATAATGCTGTTCTTAATGCTCTAGACGTGACAATAGAAGTTTTGGAATCTACAGTGGAAAACAAATATTTCTACAACTATAATGATATAAAAGAAGGGGGCAGGGGCGCGGCTTGATGTTAGAACGGTCCACTACACAAGTAGGGTAAATTCTTACATTTTGTAGTCCCCTCCCGTCAGTATCTAGACACTTAGAAATGTGATATCAGGGGACAGTTTTAAAAAAAACTATGTATACTCACGATTCTATCAATAGAATTAATATTTCAGGCTTATGTTAGGGATGCGTGAAATTTGCTCTTGAATAATAATGTGACGTTTTGTAAACATAACATGAAATTAGGCATAATTACACAAAATGCAAATTCGTCACTTAACACAAAATATGTCCTTATCAATTGTTGGTGCAAGAATGTGTTTTGCGCTACAAAAATAGCATGAAAGACGCAATTGACGTGAACAACAGCCACTCCTGTTATGGTTGCTTCTGTGCTATAATTTTGTCATGAACTCTAGCATATTTAGGTGACGTGTCTTAATAGCATAATTTTGTGCAATACAAAATTCCTGAAATTATTCGAGTTACGCTGGCATGATTTACATTTCACCCTGGCCTAGCTTAAATCTTTAAAAAAACTAACAAAAGGTGGAATTAATTGAGGTCAAAAGGGAACTACAGAATGAAAATACCAGAATGACTTTTTTGGATCTTGAAATTGCAACAAGAATAAATGTTAGGAATCAACATGAAGTGCCTTGTCTTGAAATATTACATTGTTTATAAACAGCTGCATACAGCCATGAGATCCTTACATTTCCGTAGTGCTAAATAGTAATTTGTGCTGTCATAGTAACTGTTACAATGAAAAGCACATACATACCTTTTAGGGGGCCATCGGTGATGATGGCTGGTCAAGACCCATAAAAGAAACTTTGGGGAGGAGTACCCATCGCAGTTAGTTCCCATGCTTCGGAGAATACTACTAAAACAGACTTGAAATAGAACGTCTGGTTTTACCGCTACAGGAAAGGATGCTTAAAAATTACTCAGCTTGAACCGTGAATCACCAATATGATTTGGACTTTGACCATTATACGTTGTTTGACAAAGAAGAGACCCTGGATTGGGCTGAAGGGAAGGTTTACACACTGCTCAAGATTGTCAGCGGATGCACAGTTATCATGGTATAGTATCGTAGAACAAGCATTGGTAAAGCCAGTTGGTCTCACCTATGGGGCAGCTAAATGGCTTTTACAATTGGGGGGGGGGAAGGTTGTTGAACGGGAGGACGGGTGGGAGTGAAGATCAGGATGGTCAAAAACAAAAAGCACTGTGAAGCGCACCATAGCATTTTTCCTACCCCTCTGTTTGTTGAGAGGGTGGAGAAGAAACCAGGATGGGGCAGGTGGTAGGAAGGAAGAACAGGGATGGGGCAGCAGGGCAGGCTAAGAAGCAATACAGGTGGGAGAAAAAAGAAGCATCATGGAGAAAAAACAAGCAGCATAGATGGGCGGGTGGACAGAGGCAGGTGGGATTGAACAGACGCTACATAAACTGGGGCTGGTAGGAGGGAAATAAGCTTCATGGTTGGGAGGACGGGTGATAGGGAAGAAAGAAAAAAAAATCACAGTGCTAGCAGCGGAAGGCCCCCAAAAAATCTGAAGGAATCAGTACTTGGCCTATGCTCCTGCAGAAAAAAGAGGCTGTGAAGACGGTGCGTGCTGCCCAATTAGAAGACAGCAAATAAATGTGAGTAAAGCCCAGAAATGGTAAGCAGTGGACATGTTCCCCTCCCTTATTCAAGACAATATCTTTTAAGGGCAAAAGCACATGTGCTCACGCAGGCGAAACCTTGAACAATCAAGTGTTGGCGGCAGTGATTTCTCGGAAGCTCAATAAAACTATCCCTCAGTTGTTAATTGTGAAAGTGTACATCCGACCGTTCAAAGCGAGTAACAATAAAATCCCCACTAGTTTTTCTTCACTGCACCAGTGTAGGGAAAATCCCCAGTTTGAACACTGGCAATTTTTGCTGACTTCTTTGAAATGAAAATGATGGTGAAGTGTATCCTGTGTGTAATGTGCTATGGGTGTTTTGTACAGCTAACTTTAATGATATAAAAAGTAGTGGCAGATGTATCTTATTATATGAACAACGAATGTCATGAACATTGAGGATGCTGAATGGTCTATTTCCAGCAGACCACAACAGTGGCAAACAAGTCTTGTAAGGGTGGGAACTTAGTTTTGGATTAGGACTGGATAAAAGGATGTTCTTTTGGGGTTACTGATAATTTTTTATAATGAAATGAATTTGAGTGACCACCTTTCCGCGTTTGTGATTGACATTTGAGAAAAACATTCTGTCAGCATCTCAAAGTAGGGCGCTTGGAGAAATAGGGCACAATTCTGGAAGAAAGTGGACTGTCAAATTTGAACTTGTGGTTTTGCTCCAACGGCATAAATGTTTTATTTATTTTCTCAGTGGTTCACTTGTTAGAGGAGATGTATAAAAAAAATTGTGTTTCTGTTGGAGTAATCTTTCGACTCTGTGGCCGTTTTCCCACCTTATCTTATGCCAGATGCGAAGTTGTGCTTCTGTTTAATCTGTTTTATTATGTTTCCCTTTAAGTAGTGTTCACAGTCAGTGACTTAGTGTTTCTTGATCTACGTAATTCCTCTGTGTCTCTTCCTGGCTTCTTGCCAGTCTTCTATTGGTCCTGAGATTAGGCGTAATGTAATTCTCAAGACAAACAGATGTTCTGGATAAGTAACACTGTCTAGTTCTGTTTGCTTACCACCCAGTCTCCTGTGTCTTCATTGTGCCCATGCAACACTGGGTGCCCTTCACCTTTACGTGCTTCCTTCCAGTTGCTTGTCATTATATTTAGTGAGTGCTTCCCACTCACCCACAGTTCTCCCACTGCCCTGGTATGCTTTTCTTAACCAAGTTTTTCCTGGTTTGGTTTGCAGCCCAGTCCACCACCTTAGCAAGGTCAACACAGTAAAGTCGGGGACTTGTCTGGGACCATGTCACTCCAGGGTCGTGGTGTATGGGGTAACAGCATCCGTCTGCTCTCTGGGACTGCTGGACTGGAGTGAAGAGTTTCTTTAGTCGTCTCCCTGCTCCTCGTGTTGTCCAGGCTACTCTGTTGATGTCCCTGCTCCCTGGTCCTCACTGTACTCCTCCCAAAGTAATCTGTCCTTGCACACCTCCCAAAGCCTGTCGTCCTGCTGAGATCTTCCTTCCTCACACTCCTTCAGAGTCTCTAAGCCCTCCAAAGCCGCTCCTCCGGTGGGCTCGTCCTCCACCACTCCCAAGATGCGCACACCCCTGTAACATGTCAGACCTGTCTTTAAAATGTTGACACCATCACAGGACCACGTGGTGTTTGAGCCACTGGAGTGCTGGCTGCATGTCAATGGTCCTACCAGATCCATCCCTACGTGCTAAAATGATACTTCTGTTTTGGAACGGGGACGTAAAGAGGCACGTGCCACACCCAGAGGATTCACCAGCTGGCATTGTGGGCATGCTGCACAGAACGTGTCCACTTAACAGTATACCCCAGGCCAGTAAAACGTTTCAAGTAGATATTTTAAGGTATGTTCTTGTCCGTAATGTCTATCCCTGTCTGACTATGGACAAGATTTATGGCCTGCTCCCAAAAAGCTAGGGGAACAAGTAGCTGCTCAGTTTGTCAGTCTTAATCCCGGGAAACTCTGTATAATTACCTTCTAATACAAAAGAAAGGGCCTACGTGGTCGGGCTCATCTTCCTTCTCTTGTTCCTATGCATGCATCAAGGTGCTATCATCCTTCTGCACCATTGGGAAGCTCCTTGAAGGAGTCTGGAACCCTTCTGAACAGGAAAGTACACACAAAGTGGAGGGTTTGGTTGTCATATGGTACAATGTCCACTCCCTTGTTTTTACCCTTTTCTGATTGGCGCTCTTATTTCTGCCTTACAAACTAAGCCATTCTCTAGTGGTTTCCTGGGGTGTCAAGGCAGCTAGATATTCATCAAAACGGGATAGAACTTTTTCAGGTAGGGAGGGGACACCCCCTACCTTCCGCACCTGAGGATCCCCTTCTACCTCCAATAACGCCTCAGCCAGAGGATAAGTTTTCATGTTCATGTGTATGCTTGTCACCTGTACATAATACCCTGGCCTAATCTGAGTTGTAGCAATTAACTCCTTGCTGATCGCTGGAAGTTTGTGTCTAATAGTACGATTATTGTTCTGCCATTTAAGTGTATTTTCTTCTCATAGCCCTCGGGTTTTCCCCTGAAGTTAATACATGCCTTCGGGTATACCCCACTTCCATGGCCTCACAAGTGTATGTTTTAAAGGGACAATGGCGTGCTACATGGCCCCATTCAGCACAGTGGAAACACTGTGGGCCTAGGCGTTGCCCTGATCCTCCTCCCACAGGTGTTTTTCCTGGCAGTCGGGTTGTGTAGTAACCTTATATTCGTCTGCTGTACCCCTTCCCCTAACAGTTGCTTTAGAAGATACCAAGGGTACCTGTGGTTTATGTACTCTGAAGTCAGAGGATCGATGGTATGCACAGACAAGGTCCAATGATATCTGGACTGTGAAGTTGGGATGTTGTTTTACCCATGATCGGGTGTTCAGAGGTAAGGCCTCCAGATACTGTTCTAAATATACCCTCTGTTATCTCTTCCTTTGTAGCGCTATTGTGTTGAAACCAACTATTTCCTAAATCCCTTATTCTATAATACGGAGCTCTAGGATTGTCCCCAGAGGTCCACCTCTCTTTTTGAAATCTTCCTCTATAGTATCCTGGGTCGCAGCCCAATTGTTCTATTATGGCTTCCTTGATGTCGTCATATGCTGTTATCCCAGCAGGGTTACTGCTTGGTACGCCGCCTGCAGTTTTCCAGACAGCAACCCGCCTTTCTTGTGGCCAAGTTGCCATTGTAGCCACCTTTTCAAAATGTACACACAAAAATCTGGGTCATCCCCCACTTGGGCCTTCTGTAGAACCTATCTGGGAACATTAGGATGTACTCGGGCACTTGATATGGCGTCCGTACGACACAGGATAGCTGTATCTTACACTTGCTGATTTGTATTTAACAAAATCACCTGGTCTTTTAAAACTGTCTGGAAAGCCTCCTGGTCTTTCTGGGCATTTGTGTCTCTTTTTCTAATACTAATTGTAGATGCTGTTGTCCTTCCGCAAGTTGGGTAACCATGGCCTCCATGGTTATGGATTGTCATCTTGTCGGACACAAAAAGATCCTACTTCTGACACCACTATGGTCGTTTCCCCCACTTTTTTTATGGGCAGATACGCCCAGTCACAACTCTGGTTAATCTATTTTATTATGTTTCCCCTTTGGTAGTGTATACAGTCATGACTTAGTGTTTCCTGATATACATGATCCCTCTGCGTCGCTTCCTGGCTTTCTTACAGTCTTTTTTTTTTTTTTTGTCCCGAGATCAGGCATAATGTGACCCTCAAGACAAACAGATGGTATGGATAAGTAACACTGTTTAGTTCTCTTTGCTTACCACCCAGTCTCCCGTGCCTTCACTGTGTCCATGCAACACTCAGTGCCCTTCACATTTACACACTTCCTTTCAATTACTTGTTGTTATCTTTAAGGAGTGCTCCCTCCCCCCCAGACAGTTCTCTCATAGCCCATTATGATTTCTTAACCAAATGTTTCCCTGCTATGGTTTGCAGCCCAGCACACCACCTTCGCAAGGTCAACACATTAAAGACATGGACTTGCCTAGGACCACGGCCCTCCAGGGTCATAGCGTCTGGGGTCACAGCATCCGCGTCCTCTGTAGGACCGCTGGACTCAAGTGTAGAGTTGCTGTAGTTGTTTCCCTGCCCTTCACGTTGTCTAGTGTCCTCCGTTAATTCCTCTGCTCCTCGCTGTACTCCCCCTGAAGTCCTCTGTCCTCGCGCACCTCCTAAAGCCTGCCGTCCTGTCCGCCCCACCCAGATCTTCCTTCCTTGCACTTCTTCGGTCTCCCCATTCTCTGAAGCTGCTCCTCCAGTGGTCTCCTCCTGCGCCACTCCCAAGACGCGCACACCCCGGTAACATGTCAGACCTGTCTTTATGACGCCGACACCATCACGGGACCAAGTGGTGTTTGTTTGAGCCACTGGAGTGCTGACTGCTTATCTAACAATGGCAGCCATGTTGGAATTCTCAGACGCCAGAGTAGCTGGATTACAGACTCATAGTATTTTTTGTAATATAGTAAATACTCACATTTCAGTTCTACAATTACTTTCAGCCCTTCAACATTATAATACGTTTCCTAACATGAAGTTAAATAGAAATGCTGTAGCGTTCGCTAAAAACTTTGTGAAACCATTGTCCTTGAAGCTAAACATGCACATGAGTAGTAAATTGCTCTCTGGTTTTTTGATTTTTTTAAACTAAAAAGTATCCATGGGTTTTTGGAAATTGATAACTGCTGGTACATCAGTGAACATGGGCACTGGGGGGTGCAGAACTCACTTAATATGACTGGTGCGCCCTTATTGGTGAACTCCATGGCTCCACAGATTCTCCAACATCTGTTCTTCCCCTTTTTGTGGTTTAAATCTTTTAATGTGTATTTTGGTACAGCTATCAATGTTACAACCTGAAGGCTGGCATGAAACGGAAGAAACATGTGCAAAACACAGGCCGGGTTCCAACTAGGGAGGAAACCAACTGTTCACCGCAACTCTTAAAATCACCATCAATTATACCGTCCAACACCATGGCAGACTCTATGCTTTAGCTTTGAAAACTCATTTTGCTGTAACCTCAGGGTTATAGCACTTCTGTGCATGCCATATGTTTTGTGGTTGTTTGCAGTAGTTGAGCGTTTTGTGGGCTAATGATATTTAATGTCCTGAAGTATCTGAGACCGATGAATTCGCTAAATTCCAATGTAAAAAAAGTTCCCATATTATGTCAAAACATCATGTGCCAACAGAAATGGTGTGTTATCTTTTTGGTACCTATATAAAGACATATTTTCTGTAACCAATTGTGGAACAGTGTTACTTTGTTTTTTCCACACCAGGCTAGAAGTGTTTACTTAGCCACTGATAAAGTCTGCAATGTTAGTCTTCCCCTCTGTGATTTTAGCAGAAGCGTCTGTGTATTTGGGAGACCCAACAGTGTGTAAACCAGAATCTGGGGATTGCAGTGTTGAAAATGGATAGTGTCTATGATTTTATCCCATTATGCCTGCATGGGTGGACATTTCTATTTTGTGTTAATGTGCCCACCCCATTGCACACCTTACAGCAGCTGCCTTCTCGTGTTTATCCCATTAGTTCAGCTTCACCACAGTGCGGTATTTTGGGGGTCATTACAACATTGGCGGGTGGCTACCACCGCCTGCCAAGCTGTAACCGCCATGCGGCCGCCAATGCGGCCGCACTCCCGCGGTGCCCATTACAACATCCCCGCTGGGCCGGCGGGCGCAAACCCAGTTTACGCCCGCCGGCCCAGCGGGGATGCAGCCGCAACATAGGAGCCGGCTCCTAATGGAGCCGGCGGTGTTGCGGCCGTGCGACGGGTGCAGTAGCACCTGTCGCGCTTTTCACTGTCTGCTATGCAGACAGTGAAAAGCTGCACGGGCCCTGTTAGGGGGCCCCAGGACTCCCCTTACCGCCAGCCTCTTCCTGGCGGTGCAAACCGCCAGAAACAGGCTGGCTGTAGGGGAGTCATAATCCCCAGGGCAGCGATGCTTGCAGCGCTGCCCTGGCAGATTATCACAGCCGGGGCTAAAACGGCGGGAAACTGCCAGCCCCGTCGGTGCGTAGCGCCACGCGGTCATAATACGGGTCTCCGTACCGCCAGCCTGTTGGCGGTACGGACGCCACTTTAGCCCTGGGGGTCTCCGAACGCCAGGGTCGTAATGACCCCCATAGTCTTTTAATGACAATCCCTGTGATGTAGTTTACATTCTAACATAGATCTCAGCCCATACATCCTTCTTGATATTTCATTCCAGTTCTCTCTTCCATCTATGTTGTCCAGGTGTTTTAACGTGATGGTCCTTTCCCACAGGGGCCTTGTATATTTTGAATATTAAATGCCTATCGTCCTTTATTAATGGCATTAACTTATCGAAAGGGGTTATATTTCCAGTGGCTACATTTCTGAAACCCAGTTGGATTACCCAGTACCTCAGTAATGTAACTTTGCGCTCTCCGGAAGACCAAATTCTGCCTTTAGGTCTGCAAAGCCTTTAATTCCCTCCTCATCAAAGAAGTTTCCTAGGAAAATGCACCAGGCTTGCATCCAAGCCCTAAATGCTTTAAGTGTTTTGTGCTGGACAGAAATATGTTTTACCAATTATGGTTTAAAATGTGAGAGGAAGGTTGACCAGCTTTTCTTCTGTGCAACCCTGTCCTATACAGAAGTTATTGCCTTGGTGATCAGGGACTAATACAATCCCAATGTCTGTGCTTCCTCTGTAGCCAATTTACCTTCCACATGTGCATACCAGATATCACCTGGCCTATGATACATCAGCGTTTTTATGACTCTTCTCTCTTGAACTGTATCATGTAGCACAGTTGTGCCTCTTCACAGTGCTTGATTACATCTAGAATTCCCAGACAGCCTTGTTGCGTGTGTCTTTCTCTTGCAGTCTTGGGTTGGCCACCTGCCCATATGAATTCCTCTTTGGCTTTTTGTAAGGCAGAGAATGTGGACCTCAGTACTGGAATAACTGTGGTCTGTAGTATGTAAGGGATCCTCAGGAGGGTCATCATCTTGGTCACTTGCATGCGGTCCTGCTAAGAGAGACCACTGTTGTGCCAGATTTGCAAGTCCCTATGGACCAACCTCAGAAGAAGACCTAAATTGGCATCTAAGATCAAATTAAATGCTTTTGTCACTTTAATGCCCAAATATTCTAGACCGTGAATCGCTTGGGCAAATGGACATGACCACCAGCGCTGTGTTAGGACCTTAGAGGAGATCACCAGGTTTAGACCCTGTGACATTTCCACATGAATCTTAAACCCCTATTTCTCAACATATTGTTGAAGATCCGGTAAGAGGTTTGGTACAGAGACCTCATACTCCATCAATGACAGTAGGATATTGTCAGAATATAGGGACGGTTTGTGTGTATCCTTTCCGGTCATTATTACTTTAATGTACACATTACTCCTGATGTGCTCAGCCCATAACTCTGTCATTAGAGCAAACAGGAACAGCAATAAGAGACTCTACCTGGACCCTCAGCCTATTGTGACAGCTCTTGAATAAGTGACATTAACGTCTATCCTGGGAAAGTGGCCTGGTAGCCACTTATCACCAAACACAAAACATTTCCTGCGTGTCCTGCAAGAATTTCCATTGATTCGGTCAAATATCTTCCCTACATCTAGCAACAGCAGGAGGGCATTCTTAACAGTTCTGTGCATTTTATTGATTAAATATTGTATTAAATATTGTATCTTGTTATTGTCCTCCCCACAGTTCCTCCCTGGGATAGCCTGTGCTAGTTTAGAAGCCAGTATACATGTAATCAATTTGTAATCTGGTTTTAGGATTGAGATGGGGGCCATAGGAGTTACATTTAGAGTGATCTTTCCCGGGCTTTGGCATGATCATTATTTTCGCTTCTAACATGGATTTCGTAACCTGCCCGTTCTCTGCAATGAATTGAACAGCTTTGTGAGCCAGGGAACCAGTTGCCATCACTTGTTTATAAAATAGAGGAGTCAGACCATCTAGTCCCAGAGTCTTCAAATTTTACAGTTTGGCTATCACATTGATAACCATTGGTCTGATTGGCTACCTTAGGAGTTTAGCTTTGTCTTTACTCTGTGGCTGGACTGTCGAGTTAGCTATTTATTTGTGCACACAACATTTTAGGTAGACCTCAGCCTTGTGTAGGCCCCTGTAATAGGTACAGAAGGCCCTGATGCTCATCTTGTATGTGTTTAATTCTCATGCATGTGTACAATGTCTATAGTTTGTATGCCAGTAATTTACCTCCTCTATTGCTCCCACTGAAGAACATTTGCTCTGTGTGCACTGATGCATGTTCATCAATGTTCAGATCCAAGGCTTTAAGTTGTGGCCTAGTTGTCACCCGATGCTGCCACACCTTGCGGGATCCCAGTCTTCCTTTGCACCCCCTCTAGTTCTCCTACTTGTTTACTCAGTTGGTTCTTCATCTCTTTTCTGTCTTTGTCCTAACATCTGTTTGGCTCGTGTCAGTAATGTCACTTGTCTTCCCATTCCACTGGTGTATGAGGTGGAAGGGGTGTCCCCATCAGTAAGCATTGTTCTTGACTTTGAGGAAGTCCATGATAAATTCAAGTTTTTTTCATTTTCTGAAGGGCGATCTGTGAGAGAACCTCTAAAATCTGGATTTTAGCACCATTGTACAGCATGACCCCTTCCTTCTAGGTTTCACTATTAATTCCTTAAGTTGATGTTTGTGAACTCTTGCGATTGGGTTAGGTGGTGGGCCACCTGGGTGGTAAGAGGTTGCTACCATGTGGGTTCTATCCTGCTCAATATTGCCAGGGAGTGTGACCCTAAAAGGTGTCTGAAGAAGACCATCAGTGTATTTTTCTGCATTTCTTCCTTAATAGCATAGTAGAATTAATTGAAGCTTATTGTGGCATGTTTCTGTTGTCTAGGTCATCTAACTGGTCTTTAAGGATGACATTCTGTTATCTTTTTCTGAGCAGTTCATGCTTAAGTAACTCATTCTCCTCTTTACAGTTTATTTGTTCTTCTAGGGCAAACAGGCTGTCCGACAGCCCGCTAACTTCTTTCTTCATATCTTTGATTTGTTTTTTCAAGTCTTTATCAAACCAGTTATGTCTTCCTTGATGATGGAGAACACATTTTCCATGTATTAGCATTTATGGGGATCTTCTGTTAGTTCCTCTTCCTGCTTCACCAGAGATTCCTTCAGTCGCCTGCTTTATTCCTTTGCTGAGAGTTGAAATCTGTTGTAGTAGATTGGAACAGCATATCTTGGATTTTTTTTTTAACTAAGGACAAGATCATGAGACTGATTATTTTAAGTGCTCTTGGTTCTCTGGTCAAAAAGGCCCAAGCACTGCCATTCTAAAATAATAATGGATATTATATGCAGAGCTTAATTTGTGCCTGTGGTTTCTGGTGCTTGGCACTGGCACTTAATTGTCAGAACGGGCTCTAGTGACAGTCCATCACATGCTGGAGCTGTCTGTTTTTATTTTGAGATGAGTCCAACAACTGTGTTTAATAATTCAGATCACACAAAAATGGATGATACAAGCCTCTTGTAAGAGTGTGATGGTTGGGTGTTATGTTGGTACTGTCATTGGCAGCTCTGGCAGGGGCAATGTTTAGTGCAGGCTGCAGTGGCCTTTGAGAAGGGCCCGCCACTTAATTTATTACAAATTAAGCACTGATTATAGGTCAAGAGTTTATGTGCTGATTAAAGTTATAACGGAGATGCAAAGGCTTTCTGAGTCACAATTGGGTAGTTCTTTGGTGCCATTACTCAAGGGAAGGTTCTTGAGCAGTGACTAAGAATTTCCGACTTGTTGCTCTTCTCATTATAGTATAGAATATTTTCAGCAAATTCTGATTGCACCACTCTGCATGGTTCATTGACAAACTCCTGGCATTCTGTCAGATGATATTCAGATCCAGTCATGCTACCTGTGACTGTGATGGCACGCTCAGTAATAGTTAATTTTGAAATCCGGTGTAAAATAGTAACACTTTATTGTTGCTACATTGACTTTGCAAATGAGTAGTCATGGGATGAGATTTGGTTTATGGATTTAACTCCATTATCTTCTGGTGAAACATAGGTTATTCGTTTTTTTCATCCAAATATTTCACAAATTCAGTTTAACCGTACCCTACGCTTGTTTTTGAAGGGATCAACAATGTGAAAATTTTGGAATAGGAATACATTCTGGCCCTGAAAGCGTTGATCTCTTTATATTCAATATTTATAAGTAGTTTGAAAAAGTTCACTATTTACTTTCCAACTTGGGTGGGGTTTTAACCACATTAATAGTTAATGCTAATGAGTTACTGCTAGTTGATAAAACACCAGTTATATAAAAAAAAGACTCCTCAATTTCATGGCTTAATACAGTGCAGACAGTGGTTTGTCAATGAAACTTAACATAAAGAAAGTGAATATCTTTGCCAGGCTTGCAATACTTTTAGCATTTCCTTCAGCGTGGTTAAAGGGATAGAAGTGCTTAAGTGTTGAATTAGCTTCTTGTCTTGTCATGTCATGCACGTCGGGGAAGCCCCAGATGTCAATAATGACGTGATAGTGCTCTTCGGTAGCTCGGGATTTGAAAGAGTTCAGCTGTGCGTACAGGTCTGTCCCCATCAAACCTACATTGGACGTGTTTGCAAAAGTAGCTTTCCATGTTGTATTATTGTGAATTGATGTACTCTGGGGTGAATGGCAACTATTCTCATAAAGCCGAATGCAATGAACTAAAATCCTTAGTGGGCAGTGCTGTAAATGGAAATATAGAAATATTTACTCTTTAGAGTACCTGTTTGGTCCTGAGGAGTTTGGTACTTCCCCATCAAATGTACTGCAGCAGAGAAGTGCAGGTACTCCTCTCCATTTCAAATTAAAGAAGTGCAGTTACTATGTACTAGGCAGAACCTGCTGCTCATTTGAAGTGCTGGAAGTAGGACTCCCCTTGTGAGTAGACTTGATGAATGAAACCGACAGCAGACAGTGAGTTGCTGCTACTCTGTTCCCAACTGCACAGGCAAGCCCCTCCCCCCAGCGCCTTTTCAGCTTGAATGTCGCATAGAGTACGATACACCCTGTCTGGCAGTTATCCTTAATCTAAGTGTTTCTTTTATTGTATAATATGCATGGTACTGAGTGCAAGGACCTCTATTTGGGCCCATTTTTACTATCTCTGATGCCAATTACATTTTTGATGCCCTGCCAATTGAACCATTAACCGTGTACAAGTGGGTGTAACTTCATTTTGACTGATTTACAAGTATTATGTGGGTCCTTCACCATTCTCTTCTACAGCCAGCTATGTACAAGTGTTTTGCATTATACAGATAATGCTGCATTCCACAGTTTAAGTATACAAATAGTGAAGGATGGAATGCTTTAATTAAAGCCAACCACTGTTAGTCACATGGGCCACATCCCAACACACCATTATTTTGCACACTATGCCACCTCTGTTTGGACCCAGCCATAGTAAATCAATTTGGACCCTACTCCAATTGGAAAATTCCAGCTCAAGCTGTCAGGTCAGGTCCTCCCTGAACGAGAACACAAGCAATCCAGGACCAGGTTCACCCTTATTAGGCTCATCAGCCAGTTATAGCTTCATTCCAGTGGCACAATGTGTAAGGGACTCACGTCTGTGCATACCTGTCCCACTTAAGGTGACACACTGTAGTATTCAAAGAAAGTGAATGGAATGCTTGAATTAATGTCAGCCACTGGTAATCAATCGGACCACACCCCAATCCATTATTTTGCACATCGTGCCACCTCAGTTTGGACTCCTCAACATGCAAATCAGTCTTGGCCCTAATCCAATGGGAATAGTCTGCCCAAACTGCTAGGCTTTGTTCTCCATAAACTGGAAATCACACAGGACCAGTTTCGCTCTTATTAGGGCTCATCAGCCAAGTATAGCTTTGTTCCAATGACACAGGGAGCCGCCCAGTGATTATCAGTGGCTGAGATTAATTCAAGCATTCTATCCATCACTATGTTGTATATTTTAGTGTGTCACCCTCAGTGGAACGTGTATACACAGACATGAGTCCTGTGCACATTATGTCACTGGAACCAAGCAGTAACTGGGCATCAAAGCCCCAACTAAGACAAAACTGGTCCTGGTCGTTTTTATCTGTCTTTGATCAAAGCCTCCAATTAAAATCTATGTTCAATATCATAATGTTTTTTTTTAACTCTTTATCTACAATTTCTCCTTTTCCCAGTCATTTCTCCCAAAGGAACAGCTTTGATCTGTGATTGTGAGCTTGAAGGATGTAAGATGGCATTACAGGCTATTTTCTTAAGATACTTCTTCCTACTCTGTAGTTTTTGTTCTCCTACATATAGCTCTATATCTAAAAAGGGAATCCTGCCCTTACTGTATGTTAGGGTAAATTTAATATTGTTGTTATTCTGATTCAAATAAGAGAAGAATTCAAGAAGTTACTTCTCACCTGGACACCTAGCCTGCCACTTGCCTGTGGCTTCCAGTTCTGGCTTGTTCTAGACTGATCCAGTGATTGGGTTTTCCCGACTGGGTTTTCTCACTCACTGTTCTTCCCGCCAACAGAAGGGCCGCCCACCTCAGGACCTACTTGATGCAGGCCATGGCACACAGAAGGCAAACCCATCTGCACCTGGACAGCGTCCAGCGCCACTACCCCTTGCCCTTCTTCTCCCCCGAAGATATACCATCGCCAAGCTCTACACCCTTGACCCAGGACGCTGCCACCCCGCCAACCTGTGCTCCACGTTAGGACCTTTCACTTGCATCCACTGCCACTTCACCTGCCACAGCACACACACCAGTATACCGACGAGCCCCACTCCAAACACACCACATACACTACCTGAACAAAAAAACCAACTCGCATGAGCCCTTCTCAACACACGCTCACTATGCAAGCACTCTGAACAGAGAAACAAGACTGCAAACAGTTGGAGAGGAGATGGAACACCAGCAAGGACACCTCCTGCAGAGCGACCTTTAAGACCTCCCTCAATCTCTACCACCTCCTGCTGAGGGCAACAGAGAAGGCAGCCATTGCCACACACATCAAAACCAGCGCCTGCAACACCAGGGAACTTTTCAGCATCACTGAGGAATTGTCCAAACTGTCTGCCAGCGAAAACAACATCACACCTTGACAACCTCACCCACTTCTTCCATGACAAGATCGCAACCATGTACAGAAACTTCTAACTCCAACCCACAGATACAGTACCACCGTAACCGACAAGAACCACACTCTGACTACCTGCAACGTCCTCACCACCCAGGACATCACCTCCACTGTGAAATACATCCACTTGGGAGCTCCCAAAAACTCATGCACAAACCACATCTTCAACCTTGGAAACCAAAGATTCGGCCAGGAACTCACCACCCTGCTCAACACCTCTATCACCACTGCAACATTTCCGGACACATGGAAACCCTCCGGTCAGATCACTACTCAAAAAACACTCTGCCGACCCCAGCGAACCCAAAAACTACCGGCCAATCACCTTGCTCCCATTCCCAGCAAAGGTACTGGAAAAGATCAGCAACAAGCAACTCATGTCATACCTGGAGCAGAACCATCTACTCGACATCTCCCAATGCTGCTTCTTCAGCAATCACAGCACCAAAACTGCCCTGATGGCAACCGCCGCCAACATCCGAACCCTCCTCGACTGAGGAGAAACAGCAGCTTTGATCCTCCTCATCCTCTCAGCAGCCTTCAACATCATATCTCACCACATGCTAATCAAAAGACTCCACCACATTGGCATCCAAGGGGACGCGCTCAGATCAATCACTTCCTTCCTCACCGGATCCACCTCCCACCTTTCACCTTTGAACCCAATGAGATCACCTGCAGTGTCCCCCCAGGGCTCATCCCTCGGCCCCACTCTCTTCAGCGCATATATGACCCCACTGGCCAACATCATCAGATCCCACGGTCTCAACATAATTTTCTATTCACACGACACACAACTCTTCCTCTTACTCACCAACGACCGCTCCACCACTAGAACCAGCTTCCACAGATGCATCACAAGCTTTGCTGACTGAATCAATCAATCAATCAATCAATCAATCAATCACAGATTTGTAAAGCACGGCTAATCACCCACAGGGTCTCACAGCGCTGAATGTAGGCGTGCTGCTCAGTCGAAGTACCAGGTCTTACGGTCCTTCCTGAACTGCTTCAGTGATGTGGTCTGCCTGAGCTTGAGGGTACGTGTGTTCCATGTCCAGGCTGCTGGGCAAGAGAAGGATCTTCCTCCTGCTGTACTTTTATGGATCTTGGGGATGGCTGCAAGGGCGAGCGGCGAGGAACGGATACTTCTGTTGGGCACGTAGAAGGTGAGGCAGTAGTTGAGGTATGCTGGTCCTATGTTGTTCAGTGCCTTGAGGGTGTGGATCAGGAGTTTGTATGTGATGCGCTTGTCGACAGGGAGCCAGTGTAGGTCTCTGAGGTGGGAGGAGATAAGGCTGTGACTGGAGATGTCCAGGTGGAGTCTGGCTGCTGCATTCTGGACTCTTTGTAGTCTAGATTGAAGACTCTTGGTGGTGCCGGCATACAGTGCATTGCCGTAGTCTAGTTTGCTTGTGTTGAGTGTGTGGATGACTGTCTTCCTTCTGTGTGTGGAGGAATCATTTGAAGATCTTCTGCAGGAGACTGAGGGTGTGGAAGCTTGATGAGGAGACTACGTTAACTTGGCGGGTCCTCGATAGAGAGGAGTCCAGAATGATGCCCAGGTTGCGCGCGTGTTCAGTGGGGGTTGGGGACCGTTACCCAGAGGTGTGGGCCACCAGGAGTCATTCCAGACAGAAGGACTAGAGCTGATCATAAAGACGAAGAATAACTTCCTGCAGCTGAACACAGACAAGACCGAAGAACTGATCTTTGGCAATAGCAGCTACACATGGAACGACTCCTGGTGGCAATCAGAACGAGGCCCTAGACCCATTCCCTCAGACTACACCAGAAACCTCGGAATCATCATTGACAACAAGCTCACCATGAAATCAAAGATCAACGCAGTCTCCTCTGCCTGCTTCCTCACTTTGCGCATGCTATGTAAGATCTTCAGGTAGCAACTCCTACACATGAGATGCACTGTGGCACAGGCCCTCCTCACCAGGTGACTGGACTACGGCAACACCCTCTATGTAGGAATAGCTACGCACCTCCTACGGATACTTTAAATTATACAGAATGCCGCAGCCAGGCTCATCCTTGGCCGTCCCCGACAAACCCACATCACACCCCACCTCAGGCAACTCCACTGGCTCCCCATAGAGAAGAGATGTCAATTCAACCTGCTGACCCAACCACACAAGGCTCTACACAACCCAGGACCCAGGTACATTAACTGCAGCCTGAACTTCCGCCAGCCGTCGAAGACTACATTCAGCCTCCCTTTCACTTGCCCATTCTCCCCACGTCGACTGAAGCAGAAGTGGAGGATGCACTACTTCTCTCACAATGCAGCAAAAACGTAGAACAGCTTCCCCCACGCACCTCTGAACCATCACCTCACTTCTGGAATTCCAAATGGCCCTCAAGACCTGGCTGTTTGATTAAGCCTCCGGAACCTGCAAGCGCCTGGATACCCTATACCTACCTTAGCCACGCTTTATAAATCCTAATTGATTATTTCCCATCCAAACCAGTAGGATGCTGTCTGTAAGCCTTTCCCAATATTGCATTTTGTCACACCTTTTGAAATCGCTTGGGCTCCTGACTCACTGTCTCTCCAACCACTCCATAAAGAGGGTTGCTTACGAGGGTGGGAATCTTGCATCCATTGCAGTCCCTTGAACCTGTCGGTATCACACATCAGTAAGCAAAAATAAATTATTCTCCAGGATCAATCTTGTCATATTCAAAAGTATATCTGTGTGTTGCCAGTCCAGACTTAAACCAATGAGCAATTATGTCGACATTCCCTTGCTTTAAGTACAGGGCTAATGTCCACAGATTGTTACCTAATCAACAAAATCCCTTTCCCTTTATACTTCAAAGCCTTTTTTTATCGAGCTGAATATGCAGTACGAGGTATGTACAGTGGTGATTTCAAAAGTGTGAGAGGGTTGCTGTTTGTATTTAAAGGTTTTTTAATGGCTCTATATTATTGTACTATTTAGTTTTTTGCACTATCGCATATTTATGCTAATTAAGAATATTAAAAGTACCATATCTGTCTGTTTCAAAAATTCAGCTGGTCTGTTGTTTAAGAAACGGCTTAGTGTCCCCATTCATAGGTGATATTCGTATACAAGGAAAATACGTCCAATGGCACAAGTAACATTTCATCACGTCACATCAAATTCAATACATGTTTCATGTCTTGAATATAGGTTGGTACATTCATTTCTAATGGTCTATGAAAATATATCTGCATACTCTGAGAGCTTCTCTGTTGGCGAACGCACTACAGATGGGATTGGTTTACCTGGCGGAAATGGTTGCTCTTTATATATTTCTTGCAATGTATATAAGCATGGATATCTTGGTTTATTAACTTTCAAATATAAATAGTCATCATTGTCCAACAAACCCTTATAAAAACCAAACTTTAAGTGTCTGAATATTTACCTTAGTAACATTAGGGATCGGATGCTTGTCTAACTCACTATAATACAACGTATCTTCAAGGTGTTTTTGTATATATATTTTATTGGCATTTATATTTATCATCAACAATTAGAGTTCCACAGAATGAATGTGCACAGGCTATAACCATCATTAACAGTACAACCCAGTTATCTTGGTGTGTTACAGCTGTTGCATTTTTACATTCACCTAGCACATTCATAACTGCATATATAAGCTTTTGCTGTTCCCAAGACTATCTATGCCAGTATGAGCTAGAATAAACAGAAAACATTTTGAAAATAAAGTTAGCACAGCAATTCAGAACAACTACTCCTCCTCCCCACCCCCATCCCCCTGCCCCTCTACCCCCTTCCCTGGCTTCCTAAGATAGTTTGAACAAGAGGATTGAAAGGGTACGTTACAGTACTGAACATCCTGTATTATGTTCGGATATGATTGTGGCGTTAGTAAGGCATTCATGGGTGACTTTCGTCGTGAGCCCCTCAGATTGTGCACTGTCGGTAGGGTCACTTTTGGTTGTCCATCACCGTTGTTAGGGTTTGCGTCATCCCTCCCCAAGTGAGCAAGTTTTCTGCCAGTTTATCATCACGTTTAGTGTGCCCCATGTGTGCTTCCCCTGCTCCCGCCTATTCTATAAGGTCATCTCACCACACTCGCATCTGCGGTGATCGAGCCTTAACCAGTGAATCGTGATGCGTCGTTTGGCAACAGTTAGCCCTAGCACAGTGCTTCTTCTGCTCAACTTTTAATTGGAACTATCCTCTAGTAAGCCTAATAAACACTCTTTGGTCTGTCTGGGGACTTTACAACCTGTCACTGTTTTACCATGGGACAACACTTCCGCCCAGAAAATCAGTATAACAGGGCTTCACCAAATCATGTGTAAAAAGTCTGCATCCTCAGCGATGCAGCGAGCACATCGGGAAGCTTTTTGTGGGTAAAAAGTATGTAATTTCTTCTGCAAGAGATGTTCCTTATGGACATAGTTATATTGTATGAGTTTGAATCGAGCACTAATAGAGACCTCTTTTACCCCCAAAGGCACTTTCCTCCCACTCCTTGAGGGTGATTGGTGCGTCACTGACATGCTGCCAGCATTCCTCCACTCGTAGAGGTCTGCCTGGAGTGCAATGTAGATAAGTGTTAGCCTCCAGTAAAGTAAACTGCGTTACTGACGTCTGTGTGGACTCCGGTGCCCCCGGGAATGACGGCCAGAGTCGTCTGGCAGTTGCTGCTAGCTTCGCATGTTGCACATATTGGCCCCGTTCGAGTGCAAAATTGTCAACGGCATCCTACATAGTATCGAAACAATCTCCCAGATATAGGTCTGAAAACATGATGCAGCCACTCTCCCACCACGAAAGTTGTGTCGAAATCTATTTGTCGTAATCCTTCCTATTCATTACAATATTTCGCCTTTGTCGACTGCTCAAATAATCAAACTCCTAACTTGTTTTAACTCCCTTGATACCCGTTGTTGTTCTCTAAAGCACCATACTTGTTTTAACACTTTATTTTTATTATCTTCAATCCAGTTATTCAAATTCACTACCTTAGGAAATAAGTCAATATTTTGCCACTGGACATCTGTTGTGTAAATTTAGGCTTTTGTTTCATTCCCCTACACAGATTCAAACAAATATTGATCTCTAAATCTGCCCATAAGGTCTCTATTACATTGGGTTCACCATCATGCTCATTAATCGATAGTACTAAGGCAACATCATGAACATCCCAAAAAGTGCTGTGTATGTTCAATTACAATGTTGCCTGGTTGATCATGCAAACTAAAAACTTTTTCAGCGTCAAAATCCAAACAAATGTGAATAAATCAATCTTGATATGATAGAAATCACACACTTCCATTGGCTAGAACCCCATTCCATTACATAAAATACAAGTAATCTCTTTTGTCAATACTTTATCAGACAAGTTAATCACAGATACATCAAGAATCTTAGTAGGTTTCAAATGTCATAGACGCATCCCCAGGTATTCCTACTGTTTCTTCCTGCTTCATGATCTGATTTATACACCTCTTCTATCTTTTGAGTGTCCCTCTCCCTCTCTTACCCTTTCTTTCTTCTTTTTTTTTTTTTTTTTTTTTTGAATAATTAGATTGTGCTTTTGTGTTCATACTTCTGTTCCCTGTGCAAATCCTTCGGACTTCCTCAGAAAAACCCATGTGTACCAGTTTCCCTGGAACTTCCCTTCCCTGAATCACTAAGCTCTTCAGCCTCACTGCTAGAGTACATTCCTGAGGCTGTCTCCACAACTTGTTTAGAGGCTTTAATATTATTAGTACCCGAGTACTGTCTTAACCAACTGATCAAATCTTTTTGCGAACATTAAAATACATCTGCCTCTGTAGTCCTGTTCATCACGCCTAAACTTCCTTGCTGTATGTTGCCTAATCTCATCTTTATGCAATCTAATATCTCTTGTAAGATCTCATAATATTTCATAGTTGGTTTGGTTTAGTTCAAATATTGTATTTCTATTTCCTAGTCTTTAATTTCCCTTTGTAACTTAGTCAGCTTCCTATCTGAATTAGTTACTGAAATATCCATCCGATTATTCGAGGAACTAGTCAGTAATTTTTTTATTAAAAATCAGATTTTATTGTGTTTTTCTAATCATGCAAACACTGTACATGTCCGGTAAGTATTCTGCTCATTCTGTATATATACAATATCCGCACATGCAATATCAACTAACAAATATCCAGATAATTGTCATCATAAGTCTGATGTTGGTGGTAGTTCATGTATTAAGGCAGATTTAATTTACTGCCATAGGTGTTAAGTACCAGTTGTATGCAATCAAACGACAAACATTCCCCAGGAAACTCCCCCCGTGTGGTGTGTCCTACTGTAGGTCTGCTCTGACTATTGCATCCATAGTTGTGGCATTCTAAAGGGAAATTGTGCTGCAGTTTGCAGTGAATTGTAGTCCACGGTATGTAGAAGTCCGAGGCATCCTCCCTGTGGGACAATCAGTGCGATGTAAGGGGCATCGCTCTACAGCGGAAATTATAGTAATGGCGTGCAGGACATGCTAGATGCCATCCGTTGTCTTGATCATTTGGGTCTCTCAGGGAATCTGCCAAGGTCTCCCATGCCTGAGCCACTTCAGTAGTGCCTCACCCCCCTCTTTACATCTCGAAACCACACTTTTGCGTCATAGCCGGCCCATTTGATGAACTCCCTCCTCCATGTAGACAGACTTGAGCCTCTCAGACACTCCAGTTGTGGGATATCTCCCTTTTACCTAGGACAAAGGCCAGATCTTGAAACTAACTAGAGACTCTATTTTTAACCATGTGGGGAAACCAGCCCAGGAGACAGCACTGCGCTGTGCATAGGACTTCCCTTTCAATAACAGTAGACAAGGTTCCTGTGATGTCGTCCCAAACGGTGGATAACTCTGGGCCACCCCAGAACATGTGATGGAACTCTGCTCCTACCTCTCTGCATCTGGGGCATTTAGAGTGTACCGTCACATAATACTTGTTTACCTTCCCATGGGTAAAGTATGCCCTATGTAACATATATAGATTGAGTTCAAACCTGGCATTTCTAGATGCCTTTGTCGTGTTGTACAGAACGTCTTCCCACTCTTGAGCTCTTATATCCACACCCATGTCTGTCTTCTTTCGAGGCTTCAGTGCAGTCAGTGGAACTGTAATGTCTCCCCACAACTGTCTATATAGACGGGTGACTGTCCCTGAGGCAGTTAACACATATTGATATTCCAAATCTTACTGATGGCAGCTATAAATGCACCATGCAAAAGTAAATGGCCCCTGGAGAGATCGTAACTAAGGCAAAACTCCTCAAAGGGTAGGAGCACCCCCTCTTCAAATAGTGATCCCACTGTGGGCACTCCCGCTTCCTGCCATGTCGTAAGTCCACTTTGATCCCCACAGTGGGGTAGCTCCTAGAGGAATCCTATTGGTATATCAGTGGAATATGGGGAGCATATCCACACCCTTCAAAGCCTCCTCACCCAACAGAGCTGCATAACCTGGAATTAAGTAGTGTTATCGGCTTTAGGGCTCGGAAGTCTGAGCAGAGCTCCAGCTAGCCTGGCGGCCTCAGGGGTTGTGAGGGGTATGTCCCTGCCTGGTGTCAGTCTACTTGCTACCCATTGTGTGAGCCACTTTAGTTGTGCCACCAAATAGTAGGCTTCAAATCAGGAACCGCCAGGCTCTCTTACGTTGTTGGTCTTTGACGTGTAGCTATGGCTACCCTTTAGTGATCCATGCCCCAAAGAAAACCTGTGACTGCCTTGTCAATGTCTTGAAAATACGATATAGTGATCCAGATCAGGAGCGTTGTAAAGTAGTACAGTAGCTGGGGAAGTGGCACCATCTTCACCAATGCCACCCTGCCTGCCGTAGACAGCAGTAGTGTCTCCCAATGGCAACGTTCGCTTGTGGGGCCTAATGGTCCTCCTCACATTTCCCTCAAGCAGGTCCGAGTCATGGTATATGTGGACCCATAGGTATTGGAAGGGTCTGGGTTCCCATACCAGTGTCCCTAACACCTCTGGGGGGGTGCCTGGAAGCCTGCCCAGGGAACAAGCATGATTTGCGCCAATTAACGCGGAGGCCGGAGAGGAATCTGAAGCGTTCTAGCATCGCAGGGGAGCCCCTCAGGTTGTCCTGGTCATCGTGGAGAAAAAGAAGCAGATCATCTGCATATAGCACTTGTTAGACCTGTCAGCCTTAGGGTAGTCTTCCCCCAAACGTTTTGCCTGCTTTCCTCCATTTTGTCTCACGTTTTGCTCTGTTGGCCTCAGGAGTCTGTGCACTTTACCACTGCTTAACAGTGCTAAAGTGCATGTGCTCACTCCCCTCAACTTTGTCTGATTGGCCTACAACTGATTGGCATATTTAATTTACATACAAGTCCTTTGTAGAGTGGTATAACATATACCCAGGGCCTGTAAATTAAATGTTACTAGTGGGCCTGCTGCACTTATTGTGCCACCCACTTAAGTAGCCCCTTAGACAATGTCCCAGGCCTGCCATTGCAGCCTGAAGGCAGTGTCCCACAGCCATGTCCTCTTGACATTTAAAATCCCTGGCCGAGCCTTAAACACCTCTTTTATTACATATAAGTCACTACTAAGGCAGCCCTTAAGTAGACCATAGGGCAGCATGCTGTGATTGAAAGGTAGGACATGCACTTTTTATTTTTCCAAGTTCTACTAGTGACAAAAATCTCAGATTCGTTTTCTCACAACTGAGAGGCCAACCTCTCCCATAGAGTAACACTGGGTATTCCCTATTAAAAATAATAAGCTGTAATTCCTAAAAAGAGGTGGTAGATATGCCACGTTTGGTACCTATGAACTTGTACTGTTAAACTCTCTTTAATGGTAAAGTCGGATTTATCATTACAAGTTTGAAAATGGCACTTTTAAAAAGTTGTCATTTTCCTGTCCTTATCCCTCTTTGTCTATAACCTGCCTAAGGCCACATGACTGGTTTTAACTGACAGTTGGGACTTTGTGAATTCACCCCAGACAGTCACAAGATAGGGGAATTAGCAGAGCCTGAATGGGCTATTAACTGACTTGTTGGGGGTGCGGAGCTAAGCACAGGCCCCATTTGCAACTGAATAGGATGGGCTCTTCCACCACCCAATAGGCTTGTCAGGGCAGGGGAGGCAGGGAATTCCTGGAACTTGGAGGACTCTTCTGGAAACATCTCCAACTTCTAGGGGCAGAGGCATCAGGGTCTCTCAGACCTGCTCCTCAGTTCACTACTGGACCTGTGAAAGGACTCTGAGAGGACTGCCTCCTGTTGTGACCTGCTCTGCACTCTGCCAGACTGCTGCTGTACCTTGAAGGACTGCTTCTGCTGCCTGCTGCCTGCTTGGGCCCTTCAGAGACCAGCCCTGCTACAGATCCCCACGTCACCACCTACACCCAGGACTTCAGAAGTGACACCAAAGGCAAGTTGACTGGTTTCCTCTTTTGAGCCACAGGGACATAACGGGCTCCTACCATCTTAAACCTGCACCTTGACTCAGCCTAAGTGACACTTGCACCCCCAAGATATCTCCACCCACTCCTGGACCCTTGGTTGTGGTGCTAAAGGTGCACAGGTGGTCATTTTCTAAAACTGAGGACTTGCTATTTTGAACCTTAAACTTTAAAAAAATCATGCCTCTGGTTTTACTAATTAGATTTTGATGGTTTTTGTGTCAAATACTTTTTTCTAAATTGGTTTGGGATTCTTATTGTGTTGTGGTTTCACTGTGTTTCTGTTTGTGTACTGCGTAAATACATTGCCTCTAAAAACACATTGCCTTTAAGTTTAGCCTGACTGCTTTTTGTGCCTAGCTACCCATGGTTAAGCACAGGTTAATTTAATGACTTTTAGTGGTTCACCCTGCAAGGGATTGTGGCTGGTGCTTGACCAGGGCTCACTGCCCAGTCAACAAACAACCCAATTTCTCACAGAGCTATATAATGCATGTGGTCTCCTGCCCTAAGACCCTGATATGCAATCCCTGTGCGGGTGTCACATGCCAGTGGTTCCATGGTGAGGGCAAATAACAGGGGGGAGAGGTGCCATCCCTGTCTGGTACCTCTCTCCACTCTATAGTTCTCTGATATCGTCCGCCCATTGCAGTCCCTAGCCGACTGGTCTGTGTAAAGCAGTCGGGTCCAGGTGATTCATTCCATGCTCAGCACAAGTTGTTCCATAACACTATAGAGAACAGGCCATTCCAGGCTATCAAAGGCTTTCTCAATGTCCACCACCAATATTGCTGCCCTTGTTTTGTCATACGTACTGGCTCTAAGTATCATACACAGACGACGGATATTATTAGCCCTATACGTCCTGTTATGAAGCCTGCGTGGTCCTTATGAATAAGAGTGGGCATTTGAGGCAAAAGGCGTGTAGCCAGGATTCTGCTCAGGATTTTATAATCAGTATTTAACATTGATAACAGCCGATAGGCCCATTTGTCACATGGTTCTTTCCCCGGTTTTAATAAGGATATTAGCAAGGCTTTGCGGGAGGAGTCCCGTTGTTTTGGCAGCATTAAACATATCAACTAATTTGGGGGCTAAAGTCTCAGCATATGAGGCAGAGAACTTCACAGGAAGCCCGGACCTCTTGAATGGTGATTATTTTTCCCTGAGGGCTTCCACGGTTTCTCTGTGAAGTTCCGGAAGCTGCAGAGGGGTCAGGAAGGCTTTTATGAGCTCCATGGTAAGTTCAGAGCTTCTACTATACAGTTGAGCATAATAAGCATATAATTCGCCATTATTGTCTTCCTGGCTGTATTTCCTGGACCTGTTGTCTGTGGCAGGCTCTACAATCACTGATCCTCCCTTTGCCATATTCACTAGCCGTGCAAGCAGGGGGCCTGTGTGGTCCCATCCCTGCATGGCTTGCACCATATGATTTTGATAATCAAAGCAGTGCAATCATTCTCCCTTTTCAGCTGCTTTTTCTTTGGCATCAAGAAGTTCAGGCTGCATCTCCAGATGACCCGGTTCTTGTATGCTCTCAGTGTTTCTTTGGCATTCAGAGTCTCCCACAGTAAGGCTCCTTGCATCCCCACTGATTCTGAGATGCACTTTCCCCTGAGCATTACTTTAAATGCATCCCATTCCAATAGGTGAGATGAAACAGTACCGGTACTGTTCTGGAAGTATTGGTGAATGACTGCGCCAATTGTGTCTCGGAAGACAGGGTCCTCCAATGCGTCTGGATGCCGGCGCCACATTGATATACAGGGGCGCATCCTCTTCCAATTTGGTTATGGTCTGAAATAATGGAGGAGAGAGATTCAGCAGTGTGTACCTGTGCATGGACATCTGGTGTGCTGAGAAGGGCATCTTGTCACACGTGAATATCGTGCATTCTGGAAAAAAGAGTAATCACAGTTTTGTGGGTGGTGTAGCAACCAGTAGTCAACAAGTCCCCATTCTGCTTGCTAGCTTATGAATGTCCTAGTCACTTGTGAGATCGGTGCATCCCAAAGGGGTGGGTGAGAGCATTCAAAGTTTACCACACAGTTATAGTCTCCACCCAAAATGACAGACCCTACTAAATAAGGGGCTTATACACAAGACAATTCCATGAAGAAATGTGCTTCATTCATATTGGGACCGTATTTACTATCCAGGGCAATGTCCCAGCCGTCAACACACCCCGTGAAGATCACATATTGGCCGGCTGGATCAATATGTTGGCCGATATGCTGGAAGGGGACTCCTGCCCAAATCCAAACCAACAACTCTCGCACATAAGCCGAATGTGTCAAGCAGTAAGCCTGCCCCTCCAACTACGCTGCAATGCCAATCCCTCTTTGACAATTAGGTGCGCTTCTTGAAGAAGCGCAATCTGTACCCCTCAAGATTGCAGATATGATTAGACTTTGTACCTCTTGGTCATGGAGTACATCCTCCTGATTTTCCAAGTGAGGATTTTATGTCATGAGGGTTGCCATGTAGTGATTATGTGATGGGGCCAAGGGCCTCCCTTCAATATATTGGAAAATGCGTACCAGGAACTGGACCCTTCCAATGCGATGAAATTGGAAAGCGGCTTTATAGAACATCCAAAAATCCTCAATATATTAAAGAAGAAGAAGAATTCCCACACCTCCCCCACCCCAGGACAAATAGGACCATCCCGTCTCTCCCCCCACTTCATCGAAACAGACACATTGTAACCGAAAAGTAGTGGGAGTGCCCAAACAATGTCTATGCGATTGTGTCAGTGGCCAGTAAGTCATGCCCCACCTGACCCACTTCCACTCACTGGCAGCAGTGAAAAGTAAATGTATAGATAAACAGATATGCAGCCCCAATATTTATCACAGGTGCATCATCTTTGTCAGTCACACAACGTGAAGGTAAAGATAAAGGAGCCCCATCTTCTGATTTAAGGATAGATGAAACAATATTATGACTTAACCATCATCCAAAAATACATCATCCTCTGTACGTGGTGTGATTACAGGTAGTTAATCTTCTGATAGTTCAGATATTCTGTCCGTACTAAAGGGAGCTGAGTTTCCACCATCATCCAATTCCATCGATGTAGGTGCGCCCCCATCTTTTCCGCTCAAGGCTGCTACAGTCGCCAATGTTCCTCACTGATCCTTTTGGGCTTCAGCATTAGATGAGGTCTGGCCTCTAGGGTCTCGTCTCTGTCACGTCTTTCTCTTCTTTCATGGTCGATCTCCCTGGGAGGGTTCTTGACAGGGGCTGGCGGGCTTCTGCATATCTAGCCAGTCCCACACTTCTTGGGTTGTTTGAAAAAAGTGCACACCCTCCTTGGCCGCCACTCGCAGCCGAGCTGGGAATAGCATGGCATACTGTAGGCCTAATTGACTGAGCTGTTTCTTAGCATCTGTGAATGTTGCACGCTGCTTTGAACGCTTTGTTGAAGTCTGGGAAAATCATTACTTTATGGTTGCCTAATTGGATATCTCCTTTTGCCCTGGCACAGGTCAGTATATGATTGTGTTCCCAGTAGTAGATATGCCTAGCCGCTACAGGGTGTTGCGGTGCTCCCGGCGGTGGTGAGCTGGTAGAGACCCTGTGGGCTCGCTCAACGCATAGAAGGGGGGAGAGGCCCTCTGCAGCCATCTCCTCCTAGAGCCATCTCTCCAGAAAAGTCAGGGCATCCCTTCCCTCCGCACGGTCCGGAAGACCAACTGTATGTATATTGTTCCTCTGCGATCTGTTTTCACTGTCCTCTGCTTAGTGCTCCAGAGTCCATACCTTATTCTCCATCAGTGCCAGTCTGTCCAGTGTTGTAATAACATCCAGGTGGACCTCCGTCAAGGTGCATTCCATTGTGGTGACACTCTCACCTAACCGCCTGTGGTCGTCCTTCAAGAAACTGAGGTCAGCCCCAAACATATCGATCTTGGTTTTGAGAGCTTCTCTAATGGCAATTATGGCTTGGAAGAAGTCCTGAAAGGGAGCTGCCCCGAAGGAACCACCTACTCCTCCGCAGTGGTCCCTCCTTTTGCTAGGGTATCTGCATTAGTATCTCGCTTTCTCATCACCTTTCCCGTTTTCAATTCAGGGTAGCCATCAAGTTTCTGGCAACCAGCGGTGAAGACAGACAGTGAGATCCTCAGATACTATCTTGGCCTGCTTTGTGTGTCAATCAAAATTGGAGCCATTTGTGCTGTGGCAGACTGGCCCTTTGACAAAGGACAGGGAAGAGGTGAAGGGACTTCAAGAAGTCAACACCCACAACAGAAATATCAAAGGACCAGGCACTAAATCACATCAGTATCTTATTTGCCCTATAAAGGCGGGAGCATGAGTCCCAACAGCACACACTATGACCAATTCCCCTGGAGAGGTCATCAAGACTTTTAATTGATGAAACAAAGACTAGGGACCAAGGCGTTCTAGTCGACCTGCTGGTTGAGGGGCCATCCCTCAGGAAGACAAAACCACTTGCCCTGAGCCTGGAGCACCAGCCTTCTGCCTGCCTAACATGACCAACGGATCCTGTGAGGAGGAGGAAAGTTTCTGGAGGGAGCATGGCCCATTAGGCATCCAGTGAAATGTGAAACACCTAGTTCTTTTGGGACCACTGCAAGAGTGCAACCAGTCAGCCTGCTCTTGCAGAAGCTAGGCCTGTCGCAGTAGTGAGAGCTGAGATCAGCAACCCTGGTGTGTCAGGATAGGACCACTGTGAAGCTACATCCACCACCTTTGTGAGAACTTTGATTAGCGATCCCTGTGCGCCAGAAATGGAGCACAGTGAAGCTATGGCCTTTGCCCTTGGAGAGTTAGTCAGCACCCACTGTTCCCCATCCCCATATCCAAGGAGGAGACCACAATGAAGCTAGGGCCGTTGCCCATGTGCACACTGAAGTCGGTGACCCCCATATACCAGAAAGGAAGCCACTTCGAAGCTATGATCACCACCCGTATGTGTTATAGGATAAGCAACATACTGTGTGCTGGGGGAGGGAGACTGTGAACATAAGACTGTATGGAAGCTGAAGTTGCTGACCCTTGTGTGCCAGGAAGGGGCTTCTGTGAAGTCAGGGCCATCACCATGTATCATCATGCCAAGAATGCTGTAAAGAACACTTACCTGATGCCATAGGAGCCAAGAGAGGACATCCAACACTGACACGGGCCGCCTGAAGCCTGAGGAGGCTTAGCATGTCATCAGGAGAAGACCACAAGAGTTTTTGGGCCTTCGGCATCAAGAGGCAGGAGCCCACAAAGAAGCACCCTTGTCCCCCCTGTGCTTGCCAGCTACTTTCAGGTCGGGAAAGACTGCACTAGGCTGTCAAGCCTGCTGGAGCTTGCACGAACGTAGCATGTAGATTGTGGAGATTAGTATGTTGTTTCTATACTTATAAGTATATGGCTGCACATCTTATTGCTGTTACAGTTTGTATGTACAGTGTGTGTGTCTCACTCCTACCCACATTACCCCCCCCCCCCCCCAAACATCCTGGACTGCTTGACCGGCACTACCACGAAGAGTCAAGTACGCCAAGTACTACAAGGGGTAGTACTTGTCCAATTAGTCAGGACCAATAGTTGGTCCACCCCAGGGAAACTTGGCATTCTATCAAGGCAATGCAAGGGATTTGTCCACATTTTCCCACAGAGTTGTCAGTCTATTAGATCATCCTTGGTAACCGAGGGATCCATGTCTCCTGGCACAGCACTCCCTGGTTGAATCTACTCCAAAGTATCCTTGTTATGAAAAAGAAATGATATATGGTGTGTTTCTCTTTATAACTTTGCAGATTTGGTCATTCAGGATTATGTGGGCTAACTTGCCTCTTCACTTGCTATAGTGTTACACAACTTGTCCAAAAAGCACCAGCTGGGTCCTATATGAAATATACTAGCAGCAAACCAAAGTCAAGATCAGATTTGTAGCTGGGCCCTACTCACAGGGCAATCTGGACCCTGTGCCTCTCTTTCTCTGTAGAGTGACAAGTGCAGCGGCTTAGGTTTTAATCCACAGCAAACCCCCCTTAATATTTAGTTTCACTAGTAACATTGAAAAGGATTGGGCAGCCTCGCTAATCCAGTAGTCAGCACGACGGGGCCCTAAAGTATCATCACATGCATTTTGCTGCCTCTGGATGTTACCTGGGACAATTCACAAAAATAGCAGGCCATGTGTATCAACCCCTGAATGTCAACCCCAGAGTGGTGCTCTGAAGGTCCATCAGCTACTCACAAAGGGCCAACAGCAGAGTTGGTCTGATCCCCAGCCTTTGTGCCTCAGACTATTTGAGATGAGTCCCCTCACTTCAGCAAGCATCCTATCTCCTATCTTTCCCTCTTTGTGTGACATTCATCCCTGTCTGCCTTGCTGCTCCCACCAGATGACTGGTATTTGGCTCCATTGTATCATATGCTGGGCTCCGCAAGACAAGGCTGACCCTCCCTACTTCCTCTGTGCAGATGTCTGGTATCTACTGCAGTGGGGCTTTGTGTTCTACTTTGTGGTATCAGGGAGGTACTCAGCTGGCCAGTAGTCCCACAAACGTGCCTGCCATTTTAAATTAGATTGTGGGCAGCAAGTCCCTGACAGTGCTCCCGGGCAAAGACTAGTCTACTGTGCAGTATTTTAAAATAGCTGAGTGGACAGAGTTCTCCGCACTCAAAGTCTAGCATTATATGTGTGTGGATTGCAGGATGGCCACAGATTCAATTTGTTTGGTGGTCAGCAGCATGCTAAAGCTCCTAGCGTGCCACCATCTTGACTGGAAGTCACTGAACTGCTTAATGACTATTAACTAGGCAGGTTTTTCTGCGACCCCTGAGATTCCCTAGTAACTCCGGTCATGTTTAGTTTCATGTAACAATGACCTATACATTGCAATAGATCTATTTATTTACCGAACCTTGGGCCAGATGTACCAAAGGATTTTACCCATTCTGTGTCTATGGGGAAAAAGCTTTCGTACATATGGCCCCTTATTCCCTAACAGAATGACCATCCTGTAATGGGTACAGACTGGGTTAATGTTTTAAGCCTCTTAAAAATGTGTTGAGAGTGAACAAGTCAGATAGATTTGTATGAGGGACGATATCTGAATACACAGACCTTGCAACATTCGCATAACTACTCCTTGTTCCAATTCAGATTTTCAGTATGGAATCCTTAATGAGTATGGTGACATCTGCTTGGCTTTGATTATGTGCCTGCACTTAAAATTCTATACAAGCACCATCTGACCTGGAAGTTAAACTGGATCAGGGTGGAGTCGCATCTCCGTGTTGTAGGTGTTGTCATGTCAGTCGCATTCTCGCTGTTTACTTGTCACAGGATCTGTGGTTTTAGCAACGCTTCTTGTTGTTGACCATTAGAAAGCCATTATTTACCTTCAAAGTAAGCATGTAATAAGTAATCCCATCAACGAACTGACATTGCAAGGAAAGTGTTGGAAGCACTGTTGTCTTCGTTTTCTGCAGTAGGCGACCATAGTTTAGCTAGTGATGATATGCACTTTTGCCATTTCATTAATGCCATTTTCATTTGTTTTAAACAAGTAATTGCGGCTTCTCTTCACAAGAACGCAATTTTTTTCTGCTGCCTCTTGGCTAAATATCTGTATGTTGCTTGTTTATGTAATAGACCAAAAGGAGCGGAAATAATTTTGTTAGTCTGTATTTGATATATGTTACTGTATATTTTTAACTTTCTTTAGGTCATCTGAAAGTACTGCAGTCCATAAAGGCAAAGGTTCTGCGTGTTAAGCTTGACCCTTAAAGCATGAACAGAACACTTGCATTTCATCTAGGTGGGCATCCACAGTTTGTTTCTAGATTTCTTCACCTCCAATGTTTTGGTCAGTTCTTCTCTCGTTGTGCACCACATACAATTTTTTGGGATTCCTGAGAAGTGTCTTCAGAACAGGCAATCAGTTTTGTGATCTGATCTTTTGAATCCAGGTAGTAATCTTCCTAGAGGCTGCAGCGCCAGCTGAGGCATGTGGGAGACTGTCACATACGCTTCTTTGGTGTGACTGATTACAGTGCACTATAGTATTTTTATCTTTTGTACACTGTAGCGATGATATGGCATTCGTGGGATTCAGTCCACAGCTCTAGGAAGGTGATACCTGTACGAGTGCTAGTCATGGTGAATATGATATGTTGTCAGTCCATTTATGGAAATTATCCAGATCTTCAGCTGTACCTTCCAAAATTTACAGGGCCACATTTTAATGATGGGCAGTAATGAATTCTTATGGTAAACCCATTTATGTTCGTACTCAGTCATAAAAACATTTTCCAGCTCTGATGCAAACTCTACAGGCTTCGGTTCTAGCTGAAATGGTTCTAGCTGAAACGTGATGGTCGAATAAAGGCTTCATTTGATATTCTTGTGAGCAAGAAATTTCCAAGCTTTTTTTTTTTAACTTTAGCACTGGGGTCCATTTATTGTGGGAATTTAGGTTGTGACTATATCATTTTGATTTTCATACCTACTTGTTTTACGAGGCTCATCAAATTAAATTTAACACCAATAACTGTGCAATGAAGCTTGGATGACCCTATGTTTCAGGCCCCCACATGCTAGAAAAAAAGTGAGTCTATCTATTCTTGATCTTACATTAGCCTCGATTACAGAAATAGATACCCTGTATGAAAGGTGGAATCTCTCCGCGTAAGAGTGGTAATGGAGGATGTGTTTATTTTGCATCCACTTCCAGCACCTATTTCCTAACTCCACTGAGCCCTCCGTTAGTTTCCTTGTCCTATTTGTTTGTCGAGGTACTTCAGTAGCTCCCAAACACCATCTCACCTATACTCAGTAATACAAACCACAATGAGATCTGGACTCCTCTAATGTTTACCCTGTTCTCTAAGCCGTTTTAAATCCTATACAACTTGGAATCATACTGTCCTTTAACCTTCCTGAGTGCACATTAAAAAATGATACTCTGTCATGTGTCAGCAGAATACATTAGAAACGACAGCGCTGGTGCTGTTTTATCCTGGAACGAAAAATGTTAGGTACCACGCCTGTTTTAATTTTACTAGTGTATATTATAAATACCCAGACAAAGCCGAAGCTAAAAATCAAGTGGACCCTGAGAGGAGAAGGTAAATTTCCAGGGTTAGTTGAATTTATCTACTGCAGGTTTAGGCGTAGCTTGGAATAATCCTTGGTTTTCTGAAAAGACTTCAGGTATTATTATATCATATGCACATGCTTGTATATTGGAGAATGCCTGCTCTCAAAAATGAAGTAATGCTGAGGGCATACTAAACAGTGATGTCATCTTCCAACATTGGATGATGTTTATCAAATCATTTGTGCAGGTTCGGCCATAATCAAGTCTAATTACTCCACTAAGCTTCCAGTCTAGGGACTAACAGATAGCAAGCACTCAGTGCCGCTGACCTGTTTGCATTCATGTGTAACTTTGCTCTAACAGCAATTATTTTCACCGTATGTTGGCGTTTGATAATTTCTCCGCTTGCAAGAATTGTGTAACTAAAACTTAGTCCAAACAACGAAATAGGAAAATCACTTGAATTCATGTGAGCAAATGCAATTTCTGGAAATAGCAATAATTCTGGAAAAAATCTAGTAGAATTTTCAGGAAATTGATACAAAAGCAGCTAGGAATTTTCTCAGTCTGCTGTTGAGACTACCCTGATTTTGATCTTGATAGCTAATATAAGATTCTAAAGGTTTTTAAGCTTTGAAAACTCCTCCATTGCTCAGTGTTTCTGCTACTTGGGCTGTTTAATAAAAAGGAAGGTGCCCAACAGTGCTGTTTAATACCATTGTCATTAACATGGGCACAGAGAAAGTAACATAAACTGGAGAACATAGATGGAGGAGCCTGCATGTAAACTACGTTTTAGCAGAACAAACCTCTTTAGTGAAGTCTGATTAGTTAGAATTATCAGATAGCCAGTTGAATTTACATCAGTCGATAAAGGCCTACCACTGCCTTGTTTCCCTTTGTTAATTCTCTGTGAGTTTAATGATGCTTGTTAAACTGAGGAACAGGATGGTTTAAATAGTATGCATTTTAACCCTGCTATTGTCTATGTTTTCTTCTCTAATAATCTGCATTGTCAAACATTCTGCTCAAGTGGTCTTGTAGTTAAATACACGGTTTCTGTTCTGTATCCTAGGATCCGAGCAAAGATTGTGGATCCATACAACAAAATAGTGTCTCGCACAGCACAACTAGCAAGGCTGCAGGTAGGCAATTCACAATTTTTATAATTCTTTTAGTAATTTATTTGTATATTTTGACTTAAAATGTTTCTAGTACCAGCACTTGCCTGTATTCATATAAGGTGACCCCAGTATTAGCTAACTCAATTAAGGGTTCTATACATTGCAATGTATCTCAACTACCAATAATAGAATCATTTACTGGTCCACATACAGTACATAAAGTTTTATATTTATATATATGTATATATATATATATATCAAGATGGTTCCTTTTCTTCTTAATTACGGAATCTTGATAGAGCATTTCAGGGAGAAGGTGGTATCTTCCTATTAGCTCACAGTAGAGCTGTTTGGATAGTGACACTGGCTTCTGCAATGAAGATGCTCTGAAGTATAACATTTTTGTGTCAGAACTGATTGATGGGATATTGAAGATCTATCTCGGAAGGAAAAAAAAATGAGCCCATCAGTAGCATCACCCATTCCCAGGAGTCGCACTACGTGTCAATGTAGTCTCAGCTTCCTTCAACGCCCGTCCTCACTGTTTAGAGTTAATGTGCAGCGTCACCCCAGAGGCTGGTATTTGTTTCATTTTAAAGGAAAGTGGTTGGTGAATGTACATAGATTGTGGCAAAGTGAATGAGAGAATAGGTGGAGGCAGTGTAGCTTTAAAATGTGGGAGTGAGGGCATACCCTAACCTTTGAATGTTCTGTTATTTTAAGTTTTATGTTCTAACGACTGTCAATGTATCATTCAAACATAACTCACCTTAAACCTTTGGTTAAAAGACTGGTGGGTGTGTGGGGGGGTTCTCAGATGGTGTGGAAATTGATGGTGTGCATATGTATCTGTGATATTGATTGTGTGGTTCTCTGATGTGTGTGGGCTTCTGATTGTATGGTGGCATTTGTTGTTGATTATTTATTGGTATATGACAGTCTGTCTGGTCTTTTGATGGTGATTGCAAGAATGTATGTTTTTTTTTTTTTTTTTTTTTTTGTATCTTCCACCTTGCCCAAGCAAAGTGTTAAATTTTCCCCTTCTTTCCATCACCTTGCCTTTCCTAAAGTGTGGGGGTGAATTGTTCCCTTGTCTTATCCAAAGATAATAGTTTTTTCCAGGCCACAGTGATCTGTACTGCTCCTCCTGTCTGTTCGACAGCAGTTTGTGGGATACAAAGATACAAGGAAACTCACAACTGTACCACTTTACTTATGCAAACAGATGTAGGGGTAGGTTTGCCCTGACAGCACACTACTCTCTCACGAGTTTGAAACCCGGATCTAATCCTATAGTCTAGTCTTTACTAGTCCGAATGAGACGGCCACACCATTTTTGTTTCCTGAACTGGTATCGGCACACACGACTCGCCAGCTTCTTTGAACACAGAGATTTATTCTGCGTTTGGTTCACCGCCTGGTAGTGGTTGAGGTTGCGCATCAGAGAGGGAGACTCTGCCCCAGTGGACAGGGATTCAGATTCAGCCTCACCTGCACAGACGGCCCACACTCTGCCTTAAGTAAGTGGAATTGAGCGGTTACACCCGTTGTTCAAAACTTTGTTTTGTAGTTGGTTAATGTGGCAATAGTGTCTGGTGCCTTAATTGGTCCGCTGTTGTTTTTCCCGACATAGGAACACTGAGCGTGCAGGTGATGAGAGCCGGAGGTTCTCTCACTTCGAGGGCATTAGGAGTTCTCACCTAACTGTCTGGTTATTACAACATACGGAAGGTATTTGCATGTGTACTTATAACACAGCTGGCCTGTCTCACGCAGGGAGGTACTTTAGGGCCTTCACCTGGGGTAGTATTTTCTCACCTCGAAGTCAAGGCTGCCATCCGTTTTCCTACTAACCTTCCACCAGGGGCTCTGCATTGGGGCTTTATGCAAGAGGGGCTGGACACTGCGAACTTGGTCACTATGTGTCACTGCAAATTTGTATATTTATATACTTCTATATAATATACCAGAAGCATGAGAAATGTTCCTTTTAATTATTTCATCCTTTCACCACAATCATTATGCTGCATGTAAATATGAACATAGGGTGATTCCATAATGTTTAGACCCTTAATGAGATTAGATTTCTGTTGTGCGTTTGTCTTTAAAGAAACAAATACAGATTCCTTATATAGTTCTGAAGAGGCCAGAAATAAGAAAGCCGAAAAGCGTCAATTCTTTTTCTTTCACAAGGAGTGCTCGACAAACTATGAAAGTAGAACATTAAAAGAAGACCATCACCCTGAAGTCGATAACTCAAAGGGAGAGTACTGGATAAAAGGTAATTGGTCTAACTATAATGGACTACTTTAACGACGGACCATAGAAGATGGATGATTGACCCAGTGGTTGTCACTCATTAATTAAATAAATATACATAAGGACAGTGTACAGTGGATTGTATATTATACATCAGAGATTTTTATTTTCCACAACATGGAAAGTAGAAATTCACTCAGAAAACCTACTTATTGTGGTGGTGTTCAGCTGTATCAGAAAAAAATTGCCAAGTAGGTTTTGAATGGTTACCCCCAGGTAAGATTCACATCATTATCTATGTGTGGAGGAGAGGGGGGATCGAGCCCAAGCCATTCTCCCACTTCAGCATGCGAACTCACCAGCAACTCACCATGGGTATCTGTAATGGTGTCCGCGACTATTGTCAGCACGTGTCAGAGAGCTGAGATCTTACTGCTGGCAAAATGGTGTCACGATTGCGTCTCAGTGACCCCCCCCCCAACCCCCAGTCAGCGTGTCCTCACTGCTCGAATTGCATGCCTGCAGCGATGTTTTGATTACTCAGGAGCTCCTACTGCCTCAATCTTTTTTTATAGTGAATGCAGCAGATCCCCGGTGGCTTAGCTCCACTTGGCCATGTTGCCTGGCCACGCCCCCCTTTCATCATTTAGATAGCAGGCATCCTTCCGAGCTCATTATATTTACAAAACTTGCAGGTTTGACGAGGCTACAGCAAAAATGGAACTAACATGTATGACACCACTGCAAAAGACAGTGAGTGAGAAAAGACCTTGAACACTCATTGGTTTGAATGAAAGAATGGGTTCCTTTGCCAATCAACTTTAGCTTTTTGAAAACGTTGTGAGTACAGAATTGTGACTTCTGAGAAGTTTACCATATTTTGGAAAAAAAGGGAAGAATGATCAGGCATGCTTACAGTTGAGCGTCCATCCACAAGAACTCAGGAAGGACTCTCCATATATTTAACCAGTAGGTCTCATGAGCTGATGGATGTAGGGCCTGGTGGCATGGCAGAGTTTGCCAGGTTGGATATGTTTGTACTTGAGCCCACTTTTGTACAAGTAATGAGTCACAAAAGGATAGAATAAGGAAAAATATAGGAAACAAGAAATGAGAGAATGATGGAAAGGTTTTAGATTTTTTTTTAATTAACTTTAAGATGGACTGACTCTGCAATAAAACTTTAGTTTGCATCCTTTAAAGAGAACTTTGTGAATCGTAGAAGGACCAGTGGAGAGGTGTGGGATGACAAAAAGCATAAGAGTACCACAAAAAGCAAGACTGAGCCAAAAATAGAAGCCTTATGGTTCCTTAAACATGTGGAAAAAGTAAAAAGAAAAAGAAAAAAAATTCTTACCTGAATGGGAAAAGAAAATTGCGAATCTGGGTGCGGTTGTGCTTTTCAACCACAGAAACATGACTTTCAGTACATGTCTCTGCACAGGGCACCACCCGTCACTTATAATCTAAACAGGTAATGCCATAACTTCAATACGTTATATTTTTGCAGTCCCCCTCCCTTACCGGCCCATTGTCAGATAGTGTTAATACACATGAACTTGGACAGATCACCATGGTGGCAGGCTGCAATAGGGTAACACCATCACTTGCCTTAGAGGTAGGATGAGACAGTGGATCCAGGACAGTAGTAGGGAATGAACTTTCTTCTGTCTACCTGTCTGCTCCTCTCTTTTGATAAGCTTGGCAATGAAAACATTTGTCAGTGAAGCTGTTGTGGCTTCAAAATGGCCCACACCGAAGGTTTTGAGTTGTGTGACAACCTGATACTGGTCAGGGGATCAGCCTTCTTGTTCACTCTCAAGTTGTCCTCTACAGCATGTGTCTCTTGGACCACAAGAGTGGTGGCTGGTCTGACAGGAGGTACAAATGATAGGTGAGGCTCCCTTTTAGCAGGCTGACCAGCAGTTGTGTAGGGGGTAGGAGGTACCACAGATCCTCGAGCAACTCTGCGGGCATTTAACATTGGAGGAACTGCTACAAAACAAAGACCTGGAAAATAACACTTATTAATGTCTAAAATTAGCTTTAAAATTATTATGAAAGCACATTTGTAAGAAACATGCTAGTAGGTTTGGTGACCCCAGCAACAATAAAATGAAAATTGAAAAGCTAAAATAATGAATATGAAATAAAGGTCAATGAGAACACTGGTGACAAACCCCTCAGTGCACCCTAAATAGAAAGACAATGTAAAACTTGATGCAGGGGCACAGGAGACAGATGAAAACACAGTGCTGAACAAATTATGTTTAAGGACAATAAAGTGCAGTGTTACCACTTTGTAAACGTTTGCTTGGTATAAAGTATCACAAAATTAACATTAACAAAGGATAGAGCCACTTAGTCTTGGCATCTTAACTGTTTAAACAGTTGCAGCACCCTTTCTTTGATTTTTGGATATTTCCAATCTCTTCATCTGAAAGTGTAATCACTCCTCCAACTCTTGAAACATTCTTTCTGGGGATTCTAACTCTTGTTCAATTACTTGTTGGCCCCATATCATAATTTGTTGCAGTGTCCTCTATCTTAAATAATCCCATACTACCAGTGCACCAGATGCTGTACATTTATATTCTTCAAGATAATACAGCTACTGGTTTCTTATCATGCCTCTAAACACTGGGTTATGTTACAGATAATAAGAATAGGAGTCATGTAATGGAAATATTCTGTGGTGTTTAGGTTGCACACCCTCCACAAGTTAACCAGTTTGCAGCTAGCTAACCAACAGTTTCTTCAAACTGCTTGATGCCAGTTTACCAGTTAAGGTGCACCATTGTCTCAGAGGGCACGGTTCAAATACTATTGAAGTTTTAGCTGGAAATAGAAACTTGCAGGTTAGAGAAGAAGTGTAGATGTTACTATACATCTAAGTCCAAACAATAGTATTTTGTGCACCTAGTTGTTACAAGCAACACATTTGGCAAGATATACAGAACAGCTATATGTAAGTTATTGCCCATGCCCCCAGTCTTGCAGAAGAACTCTTCGAAATGATGGAGGGTCTTGGGTCCCCTCTGTCTTGGTAAGCCATTTTGAGGACACCTGCAATGACCCAGTTAACGTTTCTTTTCTCAAGATAGACCAAATTAGACTTTGGATCAAACAAGGTGTTATTCCCTTCCCTAGCATAGCTGTTCCAGCCATCTTGAGCTATGATAAACTGACCCATTTCAAGAAAACCTCCCTAGCAGATGTGATGGAGACCATCGCTAGCTCACACAGCCATCTGGCTACTCTTCCAATATCTGCCTGGCTAGAATAATGCAACATTCGTGCCCTTCCCTGACCCTGTATCTTTTATTCTTGTTCAACCATCTCTTCTTTGGAATTCTTCATTGTTCAAACTCCTGGGGGAAAAAACTCCCTCACAGCAGATTACCTCAGTCATTTTCATCTAATCTTGCTGCTGCTGTTGTTTCTTCAAAATATTGGAAAAAATGTTTTTTGCCCAGCTGCAAGCTCCTATTGAGGCTAATATTCAGCACTCCGTTCAGGAAGGTTTTAGGTCTGGCCGAAGCTAGTGGTGGCCTCTGTGTTGGGTATCTTTTGCAGTCTGAGGTGAGAAATTCCTTTGCCTGTTCCTATTTATGCTCATAGAATGGCAAACCTTCTTCAGAGAAGCTTTCCCCAGTGGAAGAGTGACGCTTTGTCCTTTTGTGCCAGAACAGCATAATATGAACATATAAAATGGATTCTTCTGATTCTGACAGGAAAAGGAATCTCCACATTCATTAATGTCTAATGCCTTCAAATGGTAACCTCTTATGAAACTGATTTTGGGGTTTTCGACAAGGTTGTTTCCTGTAGTTCCAGTACAGTGGACTCTTATCTCATGGATCTGTCCATTGCTGCATGGATTAGTCCTGTTCTGAAATCTATGCATATAAACCTATGCTCTAACTACACAACATCTGGTGGCCAGATTTTTGTGGCCTTTTATAACAGTTCTCTGTAATGTGTTGTGCTTACTGTGACTGCAGTTAAAAGAAAATGATCTGGTTTCTTGGCAGTCATAATTTATTTTAGATTATTGTTTCAAGTCTTAAAGATAAGGTGTGGGAATGGCAGGCAAACAAACGTAATAGAACATCTGCCTAGCACACGAACAATGTGATCCAGCTTTAGTTATGCCTGCTTATAACCCTAATACATTGGAAAAGATGGACCAGTGTGTTCATTTTCTAATTCCTGGTGATGCAGAATTATTCCTCTTCTGGATCTCAGAAAGCAAAGATGAGACTTTGCAACCTTTCCATAACAAAGCAGTTACAGGTGTAATGAATTATATAATTTTCAGTGAATGACATTTTGGAGAAGACCAAAGTAGGTGTTATTACTTTTTTAAAGTTTTTGAGTGCAATAATTAGAACATATCAAATAGAGGATTCCTCTTGGCATCCCAAGGCTGTTATGCTTTCAAGACTTGTCAGATATCTCAGATAAAGCAACGGGTACCAAACAAGAAGCACATGTCTCATTCTAGACCTAAATCAATTAATTATTCAACTGGTGCAAATCACAATTCTTCCGAGAACTTAGGGTGACCCCCCCCCTCTTTGCATTTCGAAAGCTTTCAGAAATGAAGAGTTCCGCTCCAGGGCTTCTTTAAGAAACTGAATAGATTGTTTTACTCAAGGAAATTGAGCTTCTTCTGCTGAAAAATGAAAAATCTGATGTTTACTTCAGGAACTTCACAGTGCCCAAGAAGACTCTGAGCATCAATCTGATATTAAATATTTATAGCTTGAATCACTTTTTTTTAGTGTACTCCTTCCACATGATTATGGTAGCTAGGATCCATGCAAATTAGGAATAACCTATTGATGTTAAAGACGTGTGCTTCCTTATTCTACTCAAGAAAGAGCATTATTGTTTCCAGAGACTTAGCCAGAAAGCAACATTTAGAGCCCAGAATACTAGCTCCAGAGATTTTCAATGGTAGTAGCGTATATTTATCTTCAAGGGTATACATTTGTTCCCATATTTAAATGACAGATGAATCAACACTCAGCCACCAATTGCTTGTCAAGAGCACCTTTGTCTAGTTTACAGCATTCCATACGATATGAGATTTTTTACATCAGCTTGACGTCGGCTCATCTGCTGTCACGTCGCAAGAACTTGATTCATAGGACTTCTTATGCACTCTGAATTCGACTTCCAGTGAGCATTATCTTTCTGAATCAGGTAGTGGAGCACTTTTAAAACTTTTGTGGGGTGGCTTGTGAGACTACAGGGTCCGATGACTATGTGATACTCTTCTAATTCATCACACTGTTCTGAAACTCAAAAGTTCTCTGAACTCTAGTTATTATTTATAGTCCTTTTTTATGCCTTGCTATATGTTTCGAAACTGCAGCTCCTTTTGCAGAGAACCTTCCCTAATCCTATTGAACTTGAAACCATAAATACTGAATACATCTTTAAAGGATATTTAGGGATACTAGAAATGTGTATAATGAAACAAAGAACACAAATAAAACGTTGTCATTATGTGTGCCATTTGAAACGATTGAACCAGGAAGCCGTATAAAAGTGGTTGACTAACATTTTCCCTGTGAGTCTTGGAGAAGATTTAAAACCTCTTAACATTTTTACTTGTTTAAATGATTTCATCTAAATTTGGCCCTGCAAGTGTTATGGTAGGTTTGTGTAAAGTTCATGTTAGAAGTGTAGTCTCTAGTTGGCAATGGTTTGCACCCTGTCCAAATAGAGACCCTCACTCTAGTCAGGGTAAGGAAGCCACACAGCTAAGATAACCCTGCTCACTCCCTTAGTAACTTGGCATGAACAGTTAGGCTTATCTCAGAGGCAGTGTGTAAAGTATTTATACATACACATAGTAACACAGTGAAAACACTACAGAAGTACTCCACACCACTTTAGAACAATAACCAACATTTATCCGAGTAAAAAAAGACCAAAATGACAAACATCCAACATGCACAAGTATGTTGCACTTTTTAAAGGTTTCAGTGAGTTTTAGTCCATAGGAATCAACAGTTGTACATTTGTAGCACAAAGTACCTGAGATGTGTCAAAAACAAAGCAAATGCGGGTCGCAGAGGATGTGAGGCGCTGAAAAGCAAAGCAATGCGTCGGCTCCTTATTGCGCGGGGGAAGCGATGCGTTGATTCTTTTCTCGCACGGAAGGCGATGAGTTGATTTCTGGACATGCAGCCTTGGTTCCTTACTGTTGCATGGGGTCGATGCGTAATTGACGCTCTGAGGATGAGCCGTGGAAATTCAAGTGCGCAGGTGTTGATTGAGCTGTGGGGAAACAGGCGCTGCGTTCATTCTCCAGCTGCGGGATAGGCAGTGTGTCAATTTTTCTGCTGTGGTGCGTCGGTGTGTGGATTTTCTCTTTAAGGTCTCCAGCTTAGACTTCAAGGGCCCAGGGACTAGAGTTGGCACCACTTGGCAAATCAGGACTCTCAGGAGAAGAGCCCAGGCACTGGCAAGTGAAGTCTTTGATGTCCCTGAGACTTCTTAACAAGAGGCAATTTCCGTCCTACCCTTGGAGAAACTTGGAAAGCAGGATGTAGAAGGGAAATTCCATTCCTTTCATTCCCAGCAGCAGGCCAGCACAGCAAAGCAACAGGCAGAGTGGCAGTCCCTCCTACAGCCTCTAGTTCGTCTTCCTGGCAGAATGTCCTCCGTCCAGAAGGATTCTAAAGTTGTGGTCTCAGAGGTCCAGTACTTGTCCCCATTTCTGTCTTTGAAATAGGCAAAAATCTTTGTAGTGCACAAGACCCTGCCTTTCCTGCCCTGGCCCCAGACACACTCCAAAGGGCATGGAGAATGCTTTGTGTAAGAACAGGCACAGCCCTATTCAGATGCAAGTGTCAGCCCTACCACCACTCTAGCCCAGGAAGACCCATCAGGATATGCAGGGCACACCTCCGCTCCCTTTGTGTGACTGTCTAGAGTAAATTCACAAACAGCCCAACTGTCATCCTGACCAGACATGTATTCCACAGATAGGCTGAGACACAGAATGGTTAAGCAAGAAAAAGCCCACTTTCTAAAGGTGGCATTTTCAAACTTACAATTTAAAAAAACAACTTCACCAAAAGATGTATTTTTAAGTTGTGAGTTCAGAGACCTTAAACTCCATATCTCTATCTGCTCCCAATGGAAAATTACAATTGAAAGATATTTCAAAGCAATCACCATGTTAACCTATGGAAGAGATAGGCCCACCTTAGGGGTGACTTTCATATAAGAAAAGAGAAGGTTTGGGTACGCTTGCCAGGTCAAAATGGCAATTTAAAACTGCACACAGATACTGCAGTGGAAGGTCTGAGACATGTTTACAGGGCTACTCATTTGGGGTGGCACAATCAGAGTTGCAGGCTCACTAGTGGCATGTGATTTACAGGTCCGGGGTACACAGTGTGCACTATACAAGGGACTTACTAGAAAATCAGATATGCCAGTCGTGGCTAAACCAATCACCAATACAATTTAGACACAGAGCACTTGAGCTCTAGCACTGGTCAGCAGTGGTAGAGTGCCGAGAGTCCCAAAGCCAGTAAAACAGGGCAGAGACATATGAGGTATAAGCCATAAAGTTTGGGGACAACCCTGCAAAAAGGGGCCAGGACCAACAGTTCACAACCTGAATGACGTTGCTTGCCACTTTTTGATGGTGTTCCTTGTCTTATTCCTCTTTGCCTTACGCATGTGTAATCTAAGCCTGTAGCCTTCTGCAATATACTGTTACTTGGAATGATCCCTTCTTGGTATAGATCTCCTCCACCTGGAGAATTTGCAAGCTTAAAGCACATTCTTTTGAAGAGCCCAGTTATGTTCCACAAGGACAAAGGTTGTCCTTCGAGGTATTCCTTCTGTCACTCTGGAGTTGTTAACTTGGTTCCATCAAATAATTAGCCTAGCCCAAATTTTCTGAAGGCGTAACTAACTTATAAATTAGTGAAATCAATAACTAACTTCATCATCACCAACAAAAAAAATCTTTATTTCAGCTGTACAGGCCATAAAAGTCCAATTATATTGCTACAAATAGCACAGACAAAGAGTATTGTTTAAAAAGTCTTCACATACAATTTAAGTACACAATAATAAATACAAATGAGTACATCAAAATGTCCTAAGATAAAAAAAAAATATCCTCCTAAAACATTATCAATAAAATTTTAAAAGTAGTTAAAGGTCAGGAATACAGCACTATGTATCTAAAAACAAATTAAATCTAAAATGTCATACACAATACAGAACACAAAAGTGCAGGTGCAGTCAGCAGGATTCCCTCCAGAAACAGTTCATTTGCCCAGGACTTTCCCGGCCTTCACAACAGAAGAAATACAATGATACACTGTTTCACATACAAGATCTGTTTGCAGTAGCTGTAGGTAAATCAGTGTTTCCTTGCACTGCCCAATATTTAAGGTCTTCAGGAGTGGAATTAATATACTCCCTTCTCTGAACATGAAATCATCTGCAGAATAAAAACATATGTAATTGTGATTGTGGCAAATGAGAATCACACAGACATAATGTTAAACCTTTAGAAGAATACACGTTCAACAGGTGAGCCACCCAAAAATGAGCCAGACCTAATGGGAACCTAACTAAATGAAACCTATGATTCCGTGGCACCCTTAATAGGTTCGGCTCGGCTTTAGGCGCTGGGAAAAGAGGATGATAAGCCGCCACCATTCCCTTGTGACAATTATTATTCCACCTTACTTCCCTAACCAGCTAGCAAATTCACTCTTAATGATTGAGCTGTCCAATTTATTGAGGGACCCTGGATTCGTAAATAGCTCAGTTCTATTAATGTGCTAAGGTTTTCCTTTACAAACATACACCATTTGCATTTGCGGGTCCCATCAAGATTTAAACTACCTAAAATCAAGGACTGAGTCCACACTGAGAGCCACAATGCTACTGGGTTCAGGCTTACTATGTTCTTTAAAAAAGGTAGCCCTAATTCCTTATGAACAATATTGGCAGGTATACCACCGGCAAGTGAAAGCAATCTTGTAAAGAACTTGATCTCACTTACCTGAAGTGGGGACATATCAATATACCACCAGACACTTGCACGATATGTAGCAATAGAGATTGGCCTAGCTTTATAAATAGTAATAATCACCTTAAGTGGCATGGATCCAATTCTAGAGGCAAACCTACATATGGATGCCACTTCCGGGTCATACTGTGTGGTCGTAACCGATTTGAGGTGACCTCACTTACTTCTTTTGTCAAAAGGCACCCCCAAGTAGGAAACAGTAGCAACACATTAAAAATGAGTGTCCCCAATATGAGGGGCAATTCTGCCTTTTAGGAAGGCCACTAACCATCATATAGGACTTAGCCTTATTAGTGGAAAGGCCCAAGGAAAACATAAATTCAACAAAATTGTCTATCAGTTTCTGAAGACCCCTGCCTGTTTGTGCCATAAGGACACAATCATTAGCATAAAGAAGAACAGGTTGATGACGTGTCCCTATCTTTGGAGGATCCGCCTCAACCATCACAAGAACATCCTTCAAATCATTAATATTAAAACCAAACAAAAAGAAGCCAGGACACACACCTGCCTACCCCCTTCCCAAGCTTAATAAAAGTGGTACATTCCCCGTTGGGCCCATATCTCATGCTGGCTTCAACATCATAATGCAATTGTGCCAAAAGATGGACTACTTTGGTATTAGCCCCTCGGTTGATCAGCATCTCCCACAGCCTACCTCGGGCAACATTATCAAAAGCTGCGCTAAGATCCCTAAACGCTAGGTAGGGACAACCCTTCTTAGTACCTATATACTTCTCTATCAACAAGTGAAGATGCAAACATTGATCTTGAATGCCCAGCCCACGCCTGAACCCATATTGGGCTCATGACAAAATACAATTTTCAATCGCCCAGCTTTCCAGATGATCCAGAAGAATTCTGCCCAGGACTTTAGCGGTGACATCAATCAACAATAGGGGGAAATAACAGTGCGAGTCACTTCGGTCACCTTTTTTAAATATCTGGGCAATAGTTACACTTGACCAAGCTGAAGGAGAGGTAGTGCTGATGGCACTTCTAAATACACTCACCAAAATTGGCGCTCATAGTTCCAGGTTACCCTTAAAGAGATCCACAGGGACCCCGTCAGGGCCTTTATCTTTATTCAAAGGAGATCTATTGATGGCCGCAATTAGATTCTCAAGTTCAATAACTAGCTCATCACTCACTTCAAAACTAGATGCTTTACATTGGCATCTAGAGGGTTCAATCCTATTACACTCAAAAACCTTCATAAGGTGGTCTATCCAGAGGTACTCAGAAATAGAGACCTTTGTCCCATCCTTGGAATTGGGAGCAAAAAATGGAGAATTGACCACCTTCCAAAACTGGGGTGAATCTTTTACCATATGAGCATGAGCCAGCTTCTCCCACGCCTTTGCTCTAATCTAATTTTTCCTTAACTTGGTAACTTCTTTAGACGCTGACCTACAATTCCTTACTTCTGCTTGAATCCCAGGATTCCTTTTCAACGCCTGGATCAGGTCACCGTGGGCCCGACAACAAGCCTTGTTGAATCACTTGACTTGCTTCTATGGGTAACATCTAACAGCTGAAGAAAGGAACACCTTGGTTGATGCACAAATGCATGTAAAGGCATCTAGCACCGATCCTGGGTCAGTACTTAAACAGAGGTCAATCTTGTCCCTGTTTTCCCCCACCAATTCTACCAAGAAAGCCTCAGGGACAACCTCCCGCCATTTCCTTGGCACACCTCTATTTCTTGTATATTCAATAGGTTTCCCCATCCTTTCACCACATGACCTTGCAAAACCAGCATAACCACTATGAGCCAACGGGTTATGGTCACTCAGACAATTGTCAAGTACTTGAAAATCAACCACCTTACTCACCCATGATTTAGATATTGCCACAAAATCAATTGCAGACCCTCTGCCGCTCCCAATATATGTTTCCTTTTGGGCAGCTTGCCTCGGCAGTTAATCGTTGCCGTAAATTAAATCAAATATCCTCAGCAGTGCATTTAATTTAGCCCCAAACGGGTTATGCACAAAATGTGAAAACTCAGAAGAATCACCATTAGAATCCCCACACACCCTATCATCGCCGGTCGTACACACTTTAAGATTAAAATCACCCTTCCCCTCACACACTGCTAGTGTAATCAGTTGAAAAAATTGGGTGTCAGTCCAAACCTTTACCACTTTTGCCGAAAGCGAGATACTAATAGGTGTTTGGACCCCCCCACTACAACGCCCTGCAGGAGATAGTGTAGCTGGGGAATGAAATCAAGAGGAAACCATTGATGTGAACATCAGTTTTGGCTCTGGTTTCCTGCATGCAAATAATCTGTTGCTTAGAAATCAGGGACACCTAATTGCTATCGGTCTCCTTACCCCTGATACCAGCAATGTTCCAAAAGAGTGCATTCAGATCTGGAGCATACACCCTACCACTGTTAGGAAGTAAAGTTCCATCAGCTAGCCCACAAGACTTATTCCTAATAGGTTGCCCTTCCATCAGGGGAATATGGGGACACTTCCCCTAGCCACGAAAATGTATTAACGGGATACTGATAAAATCACTAAGGGTAGCCCCACACGTACCAGAGTCCACCTTGGCCTCCTAGTCACCCCTATCAATACCACTAGTGTTATGAAGATCATCCCCTCCTGAGAGTCAATCAGCCTCCTCTAGTGGGGCATAACTAACTTAATCTATATGACTCTTGAACTCGACCTTTTCCCTGGAAAGGCGAAGCCCTTTAAAGTTTCTGTAAAGTCAGTTGATTTTGGTAACTAAGGCCCAGATTCTGTAATGGAGGGTAAATACCAACCCCTGTGAAATTCCGCTTTGTGTTAAATATCACATTCTACACTTTTCTCATGACAGATTTCACAAACAAAAACCTGGCAGCATTTATATGGGAAAATGGCTAGAAAAAAGGTGAAACATACAAAATTCAATATAGTAAACACTAATTCTGCGTGTTATGCTTCGTTCCTTCTTGAGAAACCTTTTAGTAGAGGTTTTTACCTCACCTTGCTATGATATGAACCACCCCCACTGCACAGTCATGGCTAAGTTGTCAGACCCCTGATGTACTCTTGCCAGGTGAGATTTCAATGTCTACCACTGTAGAAGAGCTCACGCTCTTCAAAGACTTCGTGCTCGTTCAGTTTGAGCAGGTGCAGCTGGTGGCCTTCCAAAGGGACATCTCTGTTGCAGATAGGGTAGGACAGCAATGGGGCCTCTCTGCATACTTTCTGTAAGCATTGTGCTCTTGACTCTTCTAGAAAATATATACCACCTTGCCATGCAGTTCTCTGCAGATTGTTAGCGTGAAGCATGGTCTATTTCCTTAAAGCAGTTAGAGGCTTGAAATCTTATTCTACCTGTTGTGAAGGAGTGGCAAGTGAGAGGAGAGTGTGGAAAGGTACCTTTATGCTGATTCCCGTATTCTTGCGGATCCTCCTTTACAATTCCCCCTTAACAGCCCCCTCGGTTAGCACATGCTGTGCTACAACCTTACGTGTTAGAAGTATATGTGCGAGAGACATGGCTAAGGTGTGAGGCCCACCTAAGAGGCCAGACGCTGGCAAACGGACCGCTCCAAAACTGTTCTAAGAGAGCGCCTTAGAATTTATTTCGATCCAATCCAGACTGCTGGCACAGCTAGTTGTGGAGAAGCGAGAGCAGAGATGAGATTACCGGAACAGCATGAATGCCATTTTCCAGTTTCATCAAACTATCATGATGTATAAAATTAACGGATTGTGAGTCAATCTTCTTATGTTAAATGTATTATGTTCTTGAGAAATGTTATCAGTTACTTCTCATTTTCTTTACTAGTGAGGTTATTTGTCTTTTCAAAATGAAAAGGCCACTCAGTATGATCTGTAGTAAACAGATCCACGTTTTTTATTCATTAACTGCGCTTGTAAGGTTCGCTGTGCATCTATGAACTCTGCTGGATGCCTCCTGAATGAATATTAATGCTCATTTTTCTTCCCAGGCTGCTTGCGACTTGCTACGTAGAATAATACGCATCTTGTATCTCAGCAAGAGACTTCAAGGACAACTTCAAGGGGGAAGCCGAGAGATAACGAAGGCTGCTCAAAGTCTCAACGAGCTTGGTAAATTCATTACTCCATAATATCTAGTCTGTATTTATTGTATGACTGGTATAATAGGCGCACCTCAGCTCTGCGTCGACCGTGTGGCTCGGCGGACCCAGTTACTATAGTGGTGCTACCAATTTTCATTGCATTTTTATCCGTCACTCGCCCAATAAGTGGTCTTGCTCAGCACAGTGTGTTCTGAATTTGGCAGCGTGACTACGTTTGTTTCATATTGTCTACATTGTTTGTTTTATTTGATGTTATAATGCAAAATGTAGGACGCCATTTAATACGCCGTGTAAAAATTAGCACTCCGGGCTCGTGACATTTATAAATTAAAAATACATATATATATATAGAGAGAGAGAGTAGGTCAGGAAAACAGGTTTGGAGAGTTAGGGAATATCGAGGCAGACTTCGAAGATGGGGAATTAGTGGGCATAACATACAGAAGATCAAGAATTCTCTAATTTAGGAGCACCAAGTGAGCACTGTGATAAAGACACAATGCAAGGTGATTGAGGAGACGTTAACAGCCCTACAGAAGCAGGCGGCAAAGTATTGGCTTTGAAGGTAACATGGCAGCCAAAAAGCTGCACTTTACTGTATGCACATATACGTAATATAGAAATAAAGACATTGGAACTATAACGAAGTATAATTAAACCAAGATGAGCCAGATAAAAAGTAAGGTGTGGGATAAGCCATTGACATTATGAAGAGAGGAATGCAGGATAGTTGAAAAGGGTAGAAAACATTAGGAGAAAACCCAGATTGAAGTGAGGCACTCTTAGGTTAAACTAGGATAAGAGTCTTTTAAAGAGGTTCAGTGGAAAAGAAGTCAAACAAAGATGAGTTTCTTTGATGGTAAACAGTTGGATACAGATAAGTAACTTCACTATAGCCAATGAAACGAGTGTTGCTGATCAAAATGGATGCCAAGATTGCCAAATGGAGTGGGATAAGACCACAGAAAGCAGACTGGATTCAGGTAGAATTTATGTGTTGTGATGCAGAAAAGAAAATGTTTCGGTCTTTAAACATAAATAAAAAGCACCGATCTAGCTGGATGAAATCTGAAAAAGAAGTACATGAAAGACCGATTTGACTGTTCTAAGTATAAAAATTAGAGCATTGCAAATAATGTGAAAACCGAGGAAAATGGAATGGTATTTGTGGAAAGAACATTTGACCAAAAACTGACCCTTATACAAGTGTGTAGGGCATTATTATAAGAACAGAAATAATACATTTCAGGGATACAGAAAAGCAATGTGCCGAAAGATGATCAAATCCAGTTTAAAGCAGTGCCTGAAATCTCAAGAGACGAAATTGCACAAGTAGGGAGTTCAGCCTTGTCAAAAACCGAGATAAATGTATTAACCGAGGAAAGGTGAGCAGCGAGGTGAACATGCCGAGTTTGGTGTCAGTGATTTGAGACTTAGAGAGGTGAGATTTACTGCAGTGGGCTGGGAAGAATTCCGATCGAAGAACCAGATAAAGGTTGTTGTAGATAAGACGTTAGCTGTGAAAGGAGTGAAATACCCTCCCCTCCTTAAACATTTTTACATTATTTTGTATTTTTACATTCTTCTGTCATGCTTATTGACCAGAGAGATGTCCGTGCACTTTAAAACCTTAGCAAACTCTGGAAATTGAGTTTTGGGGTAAGATTGAAACAGATTGTGGGAAGACAGTGCACCCTTTTAACGCGCATTGAACATATGTGTAAAGACAAAATACCTGTTATTAAAAATGGAGACAAATGTATGGCAATTAGTTTTGTAGCTTGTTGAAAGTAGGTGGAGTGGTAGTAGATTGCTGGGATAAAGGAAAAAGCAATGCACTGCATATGGCAAGCGAAGACAAAGGCATGGTAGAATGTCGAAAAAATTAAACCAGCCAAGGCAGAATCCATGACACCATCTCCACAGTTCTCCTCAAGCATGTGCATGACACTCACCTTAAAGCAAACTGTGAAACCTACAGGTAATAGTGTACAGTAAATTAAGAGACACCTTGTGACCTCCTAAAGGTAGTATGAGGATTAATTCTCAGCCCCATTCAAAACAGTTGCAGCCTTTAGCTTCTCTTTTTTGTTTGAGTTTAGAAAATAAACCTGACTATAACCCTTGGCTGTCTTCTAGGAGCGTACAACTCTTTCCTTTTCAGCCCAGTCACTCACACAGAAATTCATCTACTACTAAAAAGCCTCCGACCCAGTTAAGACCTAGGCTACTCATGATCAGCTAGATGTCAGTGCATCTGCTCCTGCAGGAACCACTGGCTAACCATATACAGCCTTAATAACAAGCTCCCTCAAGGCTATACAATGCTCCTTGGTGTAACGGCCCATCCTCCGCCACCATGGACCCAGCAGATCCGAACCGTTATGACTCACTTATGTAGGTGGGCTCTCATGGATCCCTAAAAATTTCCTCTGTTCCATAAAGGATTTCACACAAGTTATGTAACCAAAACATCGCCATTCGTGTATGGAATAACATACTAAAACTACAACCCAAGGATCCCTCAGCTTGCTGATCCTGATAGATATCATGGCAACATCCAATACTATGGATAATAAACTGCTCCTCTATTGCTTCCACCCGAACCAGTAACCTGGGGAAGCTCATTTGTAATGTTCAAAGACGAGTTGTGAGATATGCTTATGATAGTACACTAAGACTACCTGCGAATGGCTTAAGAACTAGGTAATAATGGAACAAGTCCAAGTCAAAGAAAGAATTTAATTGTCAAAAAAGCGACTGGGATTACAGAAATGACAGAGATAAAACAGATCGCAGAACAAACAAAAAATATGATGGTAGGAGCAGGGACTGGGGGCCAGATGTATCAAAGGGTTTTACCCATTCTGTGTCTATGGGAAAATGCTTTAGTACATATGCCCTAGGTATTTACGTCAAAGCACATTTATTGCACACAAAGCGTGAACTCGAAAAGACTTGCACTGATTGATGTAGGGAAATTGAGTAACAAGGATAGGAAGGTATAACAGTTCTTCATGTCTTGCTACCTGATGGGAGTAGTCCATTTATAAATGTGAGTTTTTGTTTCCAAGTTATATCCAATGCTTGCATGCACGTGATTATGTAAACCAACATGTCTGCATCTGGCGATGCTGGTTGATGTTCTTCCCTGCAATTAAATCACCTGTCCTTTACAATTCCTATGTCACCTGCCCATTCCTCAGCGACTTCTTTGGAGTCCTGTGGCATTTTTACTGGACCAGTAGACATATGCAACCTGTGAAGATGAATATAATTTAAAATCTTCTGTTGAAGGGTAACGCACATTCACCATTTTTCATGAAAGCCCCCTTATCATGACTCCTTTAGTTCAGCAACTCTTTGGTAAGAGAGCAAAATGTCAATAGTCTTCCTTCACTGCTGCATGACTGGTTTCCTTCTTCTTTGTTTATTCCAGAATTAATTCACTGATTGTTGATAGGCATTATAGATTTAGCTGTTGAGAGTTTGATATTGTTATGTTGCAGCCAATGCAAATTCAATATGTGGCATGGTATAAAGAAAACAAAAACAACCTTGCTTGAAATTACCAGTGCAATGTGGAGGACTTGCTAATTCTTAAAGTTCTTGTTGGCTATCCAAGGTCTCTATTACCTCTTGTCCCCCAGATCTACTCCTCCCCAGCCACTTTCCTATTCCCTACTACCTTTTCCCTCTCGTCCCCACATGTTTAGGGCAGGGAAGGATAGTGAGGCTGCAGCTGCCTGCCTGTGTTTTAAGTGGGAGAACCAGTCTTATTCAGAGAAATCTTCCCTTTCCCATGGCACTCTCAGTGGATCTTCAGCTTTTCTACATCCATCTGCTCTGCATTGGCCGGGAGGGGAGGGAGACGAAAGGAGCAGATGTGGTTAGGGAGGGAAGAAGTAAGAGAGAGCAGAAGCGGAGTGCAGACAAGATGGAGTAGAGTCCATATTTTTGTGAGCGTAGGCACCACTTATGATGGTTGAGCGAGAGGTGGGTAGAAAGGCATAGAAAGCGTGGAGGTGCGCAACAGTAAGCACTGGCATCACTGGAGAGACAAGAAGCATGGACGGTGACACTGGGCCCTGTTTGTTGAAAATGTTAATAATGTAAGTGCAAATCAAATAAGATGGATTGCTCATAAATATAAAAATAAGTAACAACTTTTAATAAACACATATCAAAGAAAGATCTAGAGTGCAACAATTATTTGTGGCTGAACTCTGCGGTCCTTTTCCACAGAGCAATAGGAATTGGGAATAATGTCTGTGTATTAGTGGCAATTTCATATAGAGCAGGAATACGATTTGGGAAAACACTTACTAATTTAAGCATGCCATCCAATATAAAGGGATAGCTCAGATATGAAAATAGTTTTAGAGTGGCAGAGAAGAGTTCAATAATAGTGTCAACAATTGCCTCTTGGACGTGTCTGTGCTTTCATTAAGGATGGCTCTTCATGGCAGATGACGTATTTTGCATGATTTAGTTTTGGCCTTTGGCACAAATGTAATGCCTTGTGGTTGTGGTTTCGTGTACACTGTTACAACTATGTCAAATATGATATTAAAGTAATGTTTGGGTTTTTCCTAGCAGCTAATATACCAGGCTCACAGCTTTTATTCATGCTGCTGAAACCATCACATTGCATAAGAAATGGGCGAGCCTTTGTTGTGGTAATGGATGTGATTGCTGTGAGACCTAAATGTGCGTGTTTTAGGCTATAGTTACATTTTTGTAAATATGTTATGACTGTATCAGTACATAAATGATTAATATGGCTTGTAAGGTGGGTTTTTCCAAGCCCTGCGTCATACCAATACAAAGTCTAAGACCATAACCCGACCAAGAGTCTCCAACCTTTTCTTTAAATAAATATACTAATATTATTAGTGTTGTAGTTTTGTAAGGAAGACCAAACACAGCATTACCTTAGTGTCCACCCTCTGCAAAATTACCACCAGTGATTACCTCAGTGCTTCAGGCATAATTGCCAGCAGCAATTTAAACAAGCATTTTAAATGCAATGGGTTTCACGTTTGCTCGAGCTGGAGCTACTAGCCTTGTAAATTCTTAACTGGACTTTTCTTGCCACATAAATGGAAAATAAAAAGTAAAACAGTTGATATACGCAAGCAAATTCAAAACGCCATGGCCGAGAGCAACGTGAGCACGAAGGCGAGACACAAAAGGAAAAAGAAGTTCACTCGGAGTCAAACATATCAGCGAACATGCAATTATCCATGTGACAGGGTCGATGGCCTAAGCGGTAACAAAACTGCCCCAAGGAGAGACAAGCGTAAAGCATTTACCAATGATAAAATCTTTTTTTGAAAGGCAAGCCCATGAACGAGTGATGGGCGTCTAGTGTGCATGGTTAAAGCTCATAGATAGATTACAACACTTCAGAGCTCAACCTAAATGTCAATTTGGTATGCCTTTACTTGGGCAGTACATAATAGTCATAGCTGCAACGTCCCTGGTACAGAGGGTAATATTATAAGTAAGGGGTATCCCCAATGCCAAATGATGTATCCCTCAAATAACAGTTTTAAGTATTTTTTGGAAGTTTAACTATTTTTCTCCAAGCATCAGCATAGGGATTCTACAAATGTACACATTTTCATCTTGACTACATACTTCACAGTTTTGGTATTCATGCATAAATTATATGAGCCAAGTAAAAGCTTCTAATTTAGAAGTCTGGGCTGCACTATATAACTACGTATAGGTAGGTGGTGAACTACTTGCTAGAGAAGTCTAACCCAACCAAATCTTACTTTTGTAAACACTATTTACACGTTTGGGATTGTGTTGGAGTTAGTGAAAGTCTTTTCCCAGATCCATGGCAACAGCTACTAGCAAAAGAGAGTACCTTATTTAGACTTGAATATGTGAATCTTTACATAAGGTAGAGGGACATGATGCTGAAAGATGTCACATGTAGGCAGCAGTATGGCTTTATACCAGCACAAGTAACACATCAGGGATTCCTCTGCAATCATGACCATGTCAAAGTAAACCTTTTTAACATTCTTGAACACTTACTTTTAACATTTGCTAGGTCACCATTAAGGTTGACTATGGAATCCACAATGGCTGGATGTAAGATCTATAACAGTGAGATATGCCTATTATGGAACAGTCATATCTCAGAAGTAATAGGAATCTCCTTTAGATTATTTTGGTTGACTAAAATCATATAAACTATAGAATTACAACAGGAAGTGAAATATTAAACCTGTGTAAAATTGTTCCAAACCAAAAAGAACAGTTGTGTAATAAAGGCAAAATTAATCTTACAAATCTTAACATATATATTAAAGCATATCAGATCATCCAATAAAAACACCCTAATAACAAATAAATAAATTCAGTTCATATTTATTGGTGCTAAGCATTATTATGCACAGCACCTTCTGGGGGTTGTCAGCAGTACAAGCTGATAGAAGATGGGTAATGCAAATGGAGCTTAGCTTTTCAAATTTACAACAAACAATCTTTTTTACCCAAGAAGGGCATCATAACTTCTTTCATATGGTGAGATAGGGTTCACCATTAATTTGAGCACAAAAGCTTGATGTAGCAGAAATTTTTGTACTGTTCCTAATGTCACAGAGATCGTCTATCTGTGACAGTTTATGGATTATGTTATCAAAGTACTAATAGTTTTGTTGTAAAGTGGCGCACTGAAAAGCCATATTATCGTTCATTCAATATAAGTCATTCATTTAAAGGCTTTTGGTGTAGCCTTGTTAATTTATGTCTGACAGATTAGTATAGTTTATTATGCCAATCAACAGTTTGTATTGAAACGATAATAGATTTCATTTAAGAACTATTTTAAAACTGACATAGAAATGGAGAGAATGCAGTAATAAGTTATAGATACATGAAAGGGTTAATAGTCTTTTTGTTTTGAATTTAGTGTAACATAAACAGATCTGGTAGCTTATTAATATTGAAATTATGGTCTAGAAAGCTAAATGTATATTAAATGCATAAATTAATGTGCTATTTTTATTTACTTCCATTAGCCTAAGTGAGGCCTGGAAGGCCCTGCTTCGTGTCTGTGCAGAAAACATTTAGTCATTCTTGCTAACGTGACCTTTCCTTTCAGACATCGTTCTCATGAGAATGGGAGCCTGGAAATAGATATTCTACAATTTTATGCATGGTAGGCTTGGGAATTAAACCTTGAACATCAAACATTCCGAAACTGTGGAATAAATATGAAATCAAATGTTTCATTTCGCATGGATGGAGGTTGTTTCACATGAAGAACCTGAGAACTTTCACTGATGTTGCAGTCTGAATCGTATGATTGCTTGCCATTGAACAGTTTCACCCTTTGCGTCATGTGGAGTGATGGATGGACGAATCACTGTGCCATATGAACTTTAATATACAGTTCCCCAAGTGGATTAGCAGCAGAGTCCCACTCCAGACCCAGCAGAACAGATTGTCCCCACATCTCACTGCTTGCTGAACCCCTTGGACGCAGAGAGGTGTAGTCCTCTCTACCCCTTCCTCTTTTAAGATGCCCTACTGAGACTTGGAGATCTTTCCCCTGACCCTGGGAAGAAGACTCTTAACTGAGCTTCTAAAATGCAGACGTCTTCCCTTTTTGCTCACTTTTTATCAACCTTAGTTAGTCACCTTTTTCACAGCTTTTCTTTTTCCTAATTCTCTTTATCCTTTTTATGCTTTTTGCCCACATGCCCTTGTCCCAGCACATGCTAAATGGATTTGGTAATTCGTAGGATTTTCCCTTGCACAGGTTACTAAATTGTAGAATTAGGATTGCTAAATGATTAACAGATTTAGACAACGTTTGTTTCCTCCTTTTCAAATGTTCTTATTGATTTTGGGTGTAGCTATTATTAAGTGTCTAGTTTTCCTGATGTTAATTCGTTTGAACTTCTTTAGGAGATTTGGGCAACCTCTCATGATTTTGTTTCTTTATAGTTTTGTCACTGTCACAGAATTATCTGTCACTGGGAACAATAATCTGTGATAAACACCCTTGGACTTTACTTCAGCTTGGAGTAGTATTTGTATGGCTAAATGAGCCATGCTGTTAATGTAATTGTTTATGAAGTTTTGATATCCTTGTCTTTACTTCCGTATCCTGGATGAAAAGATCCATCGACCCTGCCCAAACATAATGCTGTGAAGAAATATGCTACGATAAATCTGGAAGCAGCGAATGGTTAGACCCACGAGGGGGGGAGAAAAAGTTAGGGATAGTGTTAGGGAGATAGGATTAGTGTTATTCGATTTACCCACTTGAAATTTGCCCACCCCGAATTCTGTCAATAACTGCAACCATAGCCTAAGATCCCAGGATAATGCACAAGTGTAGAAAACCTGTGGTTAATTTATTGTCTGCAGTGATGTACTTGTCGTGAGACCTCATCCACAGTTTTCCTTGAGTCATTGTGGATTTGGTTGGTATCAAGTGAATCCTTAGTGCACATGGAGGATCCGTATCAACCAAAGTGAGATTTGCTGATTAAGTTGCTAATCAAGTTTAATTAGCTGTGTAATTGTGAAAGCCATAGTTGGAAAGCAAACTGCTTTGAACTGTTTGGTTACCCTATCCTGTAGTAAGCATACAGGTTGTTGATTTTTGGTTGCAATATTTGCATTAGGTTTCCATGAAAGGTGACTGTGTGCGAAAAAGTTTAAAGGAGGATGAATTGCCGCATGGAGTGAGATTGATGTCTGTTTGTGCTGCGCTGGTATAGGTCAGCTGCTGTGAAGCTGCGCTGATATTGGTGGACAGTGCTGCATTGCTGTTGGTTGAGAACACTGAAAAAGAGGATTGTGGGATTTCAAGTTACTTTTGATTCGAACAAAAAGTTACGGTGAATTATTAAATTTGATTGAAAATTACGTTCTTTAAAGCATTGAAATGTGCACTGAGAGGAAATTGTATTTATTCCAGTAAGAGAGGGTATAGATTTCCTACCCGAAGGTACGCCAGGTCATTATGTAGTGTCCGAAAAAGATCTTCATGCATGCTTGTGGCTTGAGCAACAGTGCAGAATAACAGAGAAAGAGGATGCATTAGCATTTCCTCGCTATGGAACTTTTAATATTCTTGAGAAACCTAGGCGTGTACTTTATGAGATGAATTCGCCTGTGGGACCTGCAGAATTTGATGCATTTAATACTCTGAAACGCATAGCACAACAGAAACTGAAAGACAAGTATGAGAATAGAATGCAGAGAGCATTAAAGACATTTGCCGATGTAAGATGGTATGATCAGCAGAAAGCTTGGAGAGCCGAGATTATTGAGGGAACTAGATTGTATCCAGCTATTTCTAGTGGAGGAGAAGGCACTAAACCAAAGGCTAAGAGAAAGGCAGGGTGAACAGAACAGACAACAGATACTGAAAAGAAAAAGACCAATTTATAAGTCATTAAGCTTGAATAAATCCATTGTTGGGTATATAATCAAAAGATGTTACATTAGTTAGATTGAGTGCCCTTTTAGTTATGACTTGAACTGTATTTGTTGACTCGTCAAAGGCATTTCTCAGACCCAGTAAAGGTATTCAGTTAGCTCTGATAGCAATGTGTTCTGTATAATGTAAAATAACACTTGCTGCATGCACATCTTTAGTGAGTGAGCTTTATTAACAGTTGATATATTTAGCCAGCATATAACACCATTAAGATAACTCAGAGGATTAACAATTCCTTTGTTGAAATATGTAAACAGTGTGACAATCAGAGTTTTAAACCTTTTTTGTGGCCAATACAGATTTTCATTCTTTTCAGCTTGATTAAATTATCATGGAGATGGTAATTACAAGCACGTATGCACTGTTCTACTTAACAGCAAGTCGTGACAAGCGCCATGCTAAAAGAAAGTACAAATGTGTTGTGATTGCAGGTATATGTATTGTGTTTGGAAAGGGGCATGTCATGTTTTCACATGAGCGGTGCTGAAGGTGCTTAAATGTGTGAACACCTTAAGCAGAACATCTTTCTCATCAGTTGTTAGAAGGCATACTTTTGTAAGTTTATCTTATGTACTGTATATTTAACGTCAAATACGTTTTATTAAAACTTTTGTAGTAGTATTCCATTCAACCCACTGCAGAAGAACCAAGTTGAATCTAAATAATTGTCACAAGTATATTAGAGTTGTCTCACTGCTCGATACATGTTCAAACTGCACATGATTAAACCCAAATCAACATAACTTTCCAGGTAAGGTGATGTGACTTAAGAAAGAGTATTCTTAATTATATTATTATTAATAATAACTTGCAAGAGCAAATACACTAAGAGTATGTGAACTCAGTCTTAAGTCTCTTGCAGTGAGCCGACTGTGCGTGAACAGCAATACAAAATAAGGGACACCCAGTACTGCGAGGAAGCAAAGGTGTAATCAAGGACAAAATAAACAGTGGTTCGTTGTGCTGTCCTTTCACATTATTTCCAAGGACTGCAGACCTGTGAATTATCCTGAAACTCTAGGTATAGTAATACACACGAGAAGTCAGCAGACGCTGTGCATTTTTTTAAAAATTACAATTGTTTATCATTACATCGGCCAGATGCCAGTTCGGGCAGCATAAGCATCATACTCTGTGCATTTAAGCAGTTTTTAATCCATTTGCAGATGTGTACTGCTGTGAGCTCTTGTAGATCACATAGTGATAAATACATTTAAAAAAATGCAAAGTTTGCATATACAGGGAAGGCAGACAATCCGGGATAATGTAAATTGGTATTATACAATTTTTTAAAATAATTATAGTAAAAGCCATAATAACAGACACATTGTTCTTGGTCTAAATGCCTAAAACTCATTTGTTTCAACCCAACTAACTATTAAAATGGTCATCATCAGGACTTCCGTACCATTGAAGCACAACATAGGCATACAGAAGAAGGGATGTGGCAATCCACATTTATATTTAAAAAGTTCCTATTAAATAATAATGAAAGGGAGCAAGACTGCTGCTAGTGAAGGGCCCAAGAGTCCCTTGAATTACTAAAAATGAAATAAAAGGATGATCACGTAAAGCTTTACAGCAATATTTAGTAAACCATGATGTTGCATCAGCGAAAAATTACGAGGTGATTGAAACATTTGGAAGGTACAAGATGATTAAAATGAAATTTGAAATGAAAAACGACAAGCCGGTGCTAAAAGAAGAATTGTGAAAAATTTTCACGACGGCAATTAATACAGAGCACATAGCGGGCAAAGGAAATCGGGCATACAGACGAAATCTGGGAAAAGCAATTGAAGCTGAGCGGCAGTGGACATCGTTGTCCCCTATATTTGTGTTTAAAAAGTAATTTGCATTGAAACTGAAAATTGCTATATCATTGTCATTATTTTAAAAATGACAGTAGGCGAGTCTCTTTTTCAAACAGCTAGAAGACAGCCTCCCACATTTGCAAATAGTGGCACCACCGGCTAGTGCAGGATTCAGATGGAGAGCAATGAGTGGGTCAACGCCTACAGGAGGCAGCATTTACACAGCATAGATATATATATATATATATATATATATATATATATATATATATATATATATATATATATATATGTACAGTGGCATGTGTAGCTGCAGATACACATGTTGTGCATTATACTTCTGCCATCTAGTGTTGGGCTCGGAGTGTTACAAGTTGTTTTTCTTCGAAGAAGTCTTTTCGAGTCACGAGATCGAGTGACTCCTCCTCTTCAGTTCCATTGCGCATGGGCATTGACTCAATGTTAGATTGTTTTCTTTCCGCTGTCGGGTTTGGACGTGTTTCCTCTCGCTGCGAGATTTTGATTCGGAAAACTTTGAACACGCTTCCTTTTCGTCAGTATTGTATCTATCGGGTTTACATCTTCCATCGACACATCGGTACCGTCGGAGAAGACAACTCTACTTGCCCTTCGGGGCGCGCGCGCCCAACTCAGGCCTGGTGGGGCCGACCACGTGGAAGCCTCATGGATCGGACTCCATTCTGATTCTGTCGTCGGTGCCACGCCAAATATCCTTATACAGACCAACATCTCGTCTGTAATCTTTGCCTTTCCCCAGATCATCGGGAAGAAAATTGTGAGGCCTGTTGATCCTTCCGTTCCAAAAAGACTCTTCGAGACAGGAGGGCAAGAAGACTCGAGATGGCGTCCAGAAGCACCGAACATCCCGAACTGGAGGAGAAAGAAATCATGCAGACAGCAGTCTCCGTTCAAGGTTCTGACTCCTAACAGGAATCCGAGGAGGACAGACCAGTCACGGCGGGACAACATGTGAGTATGCCTGCCCCTGTACCCTCACAAAAACAAAAGCAGAAGGCCTTGGGTACGCCACTGCCAGAAGGCCATGGCTCAGCCCGAAAAAAGACTCCTGGTGACCAAACTACCAGTTTGGCACCAAAAAAGGCCACACCTCACAAACCATCAGAGGCAATAAAAGGCTCTGTGTCCGACTCGAGCAAACGCCACTTTTCGGAGTCGAAGATTCGGAAATCCCTTTTGGAGCCAAGATCCTCCACCGCATCGTCTTTTTCGATCTCGAAAAAAGCTGGTTTCGGAGCCGAAAAGGCCAACATTTACAGAGGAGCATGGACTTTCAAAGAGACTAAAAGAAAGCCACAAAACCTCTGAAGAGGAGTATCAAGTACAGCCAATAATTAAAGTTATGGATGAAAGGCAAGCCAGGATTCATATCCATAAGGAGACAGGCAGGATCCTAATAGCACCTCCTCTAAAGCCAAAGAGAAAGCTAGCCTTTCAGGAGGAATTGGACACTATGCAGCCTCCAGCTAAAGTGCCAAAGCCGAAGGAGAAACCACCACTACCTCTTCAATTTTCTCCTCCTCATTCTCCTCCTCATTCTCCTCCTCACTCTCCACACCTCCATACCTCTCCTCCTACTAGTCCTACACCAGTGCAGTCACCCACACACCCTTTTGACTCACAACAGGACAATGTAGATCCATGGGATCTTTATGATCCAGATCCCATTCCTAGCAATGACCCAGAGAGCTATCCCTTTAAGCCTTCACCACCTGAGGATAGCACTGTGTACAATCAGGTTTTAGCTAGGGCTGTAGCATACCATGGGGTCACCATGCACACTGAGCCACTGGAAGAGGATTTTTTGTTTAATACCCTATCCTCCACACATTCAAAATACCAGTGCCTCCCCATGCTCCCAGGCATGTTAAAACACACCGATCAAATATTCAATGAGCCAGTTAAGCCACGTATAATTACGCCCAGGATAGAGAAAAAGTACAAACCTCCTCCCTCTGATCCTGATTACATAACACAACCAGTACCTCCAGATTCTGTAGTGGTCAGCGCTGCTAGAAAAAGGGTAAACTCCCAGTCATCAGGGGATGCTCCCCCTCCCGACAAAGAAAGCAGAAAGTTTGATGCGGCAGGGAAGAGAGTTGCATCACAGGCAGCGAATCAGTGGAGGATAGCTAATCACAAGCACTGTTAGCTCGATACAACAGGGCCCATTGGGATGAGATGCAAGACATAATTCAGCATCTGTTAGCTCGATACAACAGGGCCCATTGGGATGAGATGCAAGACATAATTCAGCATCTCCCCAAAGAACACCAGAAAAGGGCACAACAAGTAGTGGAGGAAGGGCAAGCCATTACAAACAATCAAATTCGATCTGTCCTAGATGCAGCAGACACCGCTGCTAGAAGTGTCAACACTGCAGTGACAATACGAAGGCATGCATGGCTCAGGTCTTCGGGTTTCAAATCCGAAATACAGCACGCTGTGTTAAATATGCCATTCAATAAGAAACAACTTTTTGGTCCAGAGGTTGACACAGCCATTGAAAAAATACATAAAGATTCAGACACCTCAAAAGCAATGGGTGCACTATACAGGGGATCCTTTCGGAAACCGCAGTTTCGAGGTGGATTTAGACCACAGACATCAGAGGCATCCACATGAGGGGCGAAACCAACCTACCAACCACAGTACCAACGAGGTGGTTTTAGGGGCACATATAGGGGACAGTATCCCAAAATAGAGGGAAATTTCAGACCTCTAAGCAGCCTCCACTGCACCCTAAGCAGTGACTTGTCTCATCCCCTTCCACTCCACACCTCTCCTGTGGGGGGAAGACTACAACAGTTCCACGCAAATTGGCAAAACATTACCACAGACAAATGGGTACTATCAATTATCCGCAATGGCTATTGCCTAGAATTGATACAAACTCCCCCAATCATTCCACCGAGGTCACACAAACTATCTACAGAACACATCAATCTGTTACAGGAAGAATTCCAATCTCTGTTACTCAAACAAGCAATAGAATCCGTACCACCAGCTCAAATAGGGACAGGAGTTTATTTGCTATATTTCCTGATTCCCAAAAAAGATGGCACCCTCAGACCAATATTAGATCTCAGGCCCTCAATCTTTACATCCTGTCAGAACATTTTCACATGGTAACTCTACAAGATGTTATCCCACTACTACAAAAACACGATTTCATGGCAACATTAGAACTCAAGGATGCGTATTTTCATATACCCATCCACCCTGCGCACAGAAAATATCTCAGATTTGCCATTCAAGGAAAGCACTATCAGTTCAAAGTGTTTACCCTTCGGAATAACAACAGCTCCAAGGGTATTCACTAAGTGCCTAGCGGTAATTGCCACCTACCTAAGTAGGCAACATATACATGTCTTTCCATATCTAGACGATTACGTAATACAAACCTTGCACATGCTAGGGTTCTCAATAAATTACCAAAAGTTGCATCTACAACTGGCACAAATACAACAGTATTTGGGTGCAGTACTAAATACTCAAAAAGCGCTAGCATGTCCAAATACGCAAAGAATACAAGCATTTCAAAGTATAATCACACAGATACAAACAAATCAACGGTACACTGTCAGATTTGTCATGAAGATTTTAGGGATGATGGCATCATGTATTGCAATTGTTCCACACGCAAGACTAAACATGCGGCCCCTACAACAGTGCCTAGCACAGCAATGGTCACAGGCACACAGTCATCTTCAAGATCTAGTGTTGATAGACAGCCAAACATGCATGTCCCTTCAGTGGTGGAATTCCACAAATCTAAACAAAGGGCAGCCATTTCAAGACCCTGTGCCTCAGACCATAATTACAACAGATGCATCAATGATTTGTTGGGGAGCTCACCTCAACAATCACAACATTCAAGGACCATGGGATGCCAAACACAAACAGCTACACATAAATCACTTAGAGTTGTTAGCTGTCTTCCTAGCACTCAAAGCTTTTCAGCCTCTTCTCACACAGAAGAATGTCCTTATCAAAACAGACAACATGACAGCCATGTATTACCTAAACAAACAAGGAGGGACACATTCGTCCCAACTCTCCCTTCACCTGTTAGCACAATACATTCCAGGGATACACAACAAATTGGCAGATATTCTCAGCAGAAATCACCAACAAACACACGAATGGGAGATTCACCCTCAAGCACTTCAAAAATACTTTCAACAATTGGGAACACCAAACATAGACCTGTTCGCCACAAGCAAAAACGCAAAATGCCAAAACTTCGCATCCAGACACCCACATCCTCTATCCAAGGGCAATGCTCTATGGATCAATTGGTCAGGGATATTTGCTTACGCTTTTCCCCCTCTCCCACTCATTCCGTTTCTAGTCAACAAGTTGCGTCAAAACTCCCTCAATATGATACTCATAGCACCAACGTGGGCCCACCAACCGTGGTACACAACATTGTTAGACCTGTCAGTAGTACCACACTCCAAACTCCCAGACCGACCAGATCTGTTGACACAAAACAAAGGACAAATCAGGCACCCAAATCCCAAAACACTCAATCTAGCGATTTGGCTCCTGAGGTCATAGAATTTGGATATTTACAACTTCCATCAGAATGTATGGAGCTTATTAAACAAGCAAGAAAACCCACTACTAGACAGTGCTATGCTAACAAATGGAAAAGATTTGTATATTACTGTCAATCTAAATAGATTTCCCCTCTTACAGCATCAATACAAGATATTGTATGCTATTTACTTCATTTACAAAATTAAAATTTAGTGTTCTCTTCCATACCAATACATCTTACTGCAATTTCAGCATATTTACAAAATATACAGCACAGCTCCTTATTGAGAGTTCCTGTTATTAAAGCCTTCATGGAAGGTTTAAAACGCATCATTCCGCCCAGGACACCTCCAGTTCCCTCTTGGAATTTAAACATAGTGCTTACACGACTTATGGGCCCACCATTTGAACCTATGCACTCATGTCAAATGCAATTCTTAACATGGAAGGTTGCCTTCCTAGTCGCAATTATGTCTTTACGAAGAGTAAGCGAAATACAAGCCTTCACTATTGAAGAACCTTTATTCCAGGTACACAAGCATAAAGTGGTGCTAAGAACAAACCCCCAAATTTTACCAAAGGTCGTCTTGCCTTTTCATATAAATCAAACAGTGGAACTGCCAGTCTTCTTCCCACAGCCAGATTCTATGCCAGAAAAAGTTCTACATACATTAGACATTAAAAGAGCTCTAATGTACTATATAGACAGAACAAAACCATTCAGAAAGACTAAAAAACTGTTTGTAGCTTTCCAAAAACCTCATACGGGTAACCCCGTATCAAAGCAAGGGTTGGCAAGATGGATTGTAAGATGCATCCAAGCATGCTATGTTAAAGTCAAAAGACAACTCTTAGTTACTCCTAAAGCACATTCTACAAGAATAAAAGGTGCTACAATGGCTTTTTGGGGAAATATACCAGTGGCTGAAATATGCAAAGCAGCTACTTGGTCAACACCACATACATTCACTAAACACTACTGTGTAGATTTTTAGCAAGACAACAAGCCACAGTAGGTCAAGCTGTACTCAGAACATTATTTCAAACATCTTCAACTCCTACAGGCTAACCACCGCTTTTATGGGAGGACAAACTGCTTTGTAGTCTATGCACAGCATGTGTATCTGCAGCTACACATGCCACTGAACAGAAAATGTCACTTACCCAGTGTACATCTGTTCATGGCATGTTCCACTGCAGATTCACATGCAACCTCCCAGGGAGCCTGTAGTCGTTTAAGTTAAAACAAAATTATAAATATATATATATTTGCATTAGCATGGACATCTCTTTTCTTTTCACCTATATACTCTATGACTCCTACTTTACCCTCTGTGGGAAAACAATGTAACATGGGGTCGATGCCCATGCGCAATAGAACCAAAGAGGAGGAGTCACTCGATCTCGTGACTCAGACACTTCTTCGAAGAAAAACAACTTGTAACACTCCGAGCCCAACACTAGATGGCAGAAGTATAATGCACAGCATGTGAATCTGCAGCGGAACATGCCACGAACAGATGTACACTGGGTAAGTGACATTATATATATATATATATATATATATATATATAGTATATTTTTATGGTGGTGTGCTTAAGGAATGTCATAATTTCTTGCTTATTCATACATACACTGATTCCAAAGATTGGTCATGTTAAATGGAAATGAATGGGTGATAAGAACTCTTATGAGTTAACACAAACGTAAAGGTATTGGCTTTCCACTACTGTTTAGTTGTTATAACCTTGTTCCATTATTCCATGAAGTTTAAAACATTGTGATTGGGTTTGCAGATCAGAATCCATTTGAAGTCTTGATAGTTGAAGGTATCCCCCATCTTTCTTTCGCTGGGTGGATTATTGATGATCATTTGCATTATGATTTTTATGAATAGAAAATGCTACCAAGGGATCGTTAAAGAACTGTCGCGCCAAGGCTGAAGTCTTCTCCTGTCCAGTGTGCCACTTTGGCTATGCCCACAGCTAGATTCTGCAAAGCTTCCGCATTGTCTGCAGCCAAACATTAGCACACCACTATTATTTTCTAATTAGGACTTAAACCAGAAGACTGTATTACGTGTCCATGTTTTCTAAATGCCTGTTGGCATTCCAGGTACAACGAAACAACAGAGTATTCTGGAGTTTTCCCCTAAAGGTAGAGCCCACCACTGTGGAGTCCTATTCTGTGCACCAGCCATCGCAGCACAATGTGACTATATAACGTGTGATTATCCTGATAATCTGGCAGTGAACCGGGTCCCGTGGAACAGTATTGGACACCCCTGATGTACAGTATAGAAGGGACGGCTCTGCTGTGTTTAAAGCAAAGTGAATATATTCTATTAACAAGCAGCACCCACGTTTGTAAACTTGTCCATAATCTGTCTGTGCCCGTCCATCCTGTCTGTCTTGTCTGTCTGTCTCGTCTATCTGTCTAGCACAACCCCTTGCACACAGCTGCTCCCACAGTACTTAAAAACACCCACCTGCTCCGACAATACACACACTTACCTCAGCTCCTAAAATGCTCACACCTGCCCCCAATATGCTCACACACCCTGCCCCTCAAAAAGCATATGGTTGCTTTCGCAGTCCCTACACCAACCATAATACACACAAACATACACCTGCTCCCACGATACACACATCCCAGCTCCCACAACACACACATACCCCTGCTTCAACAGTATACACACACACACCCCTGTTCCCAAAATACACACACCTTCCCCCAGTACACACACACACACCTGGCCCGGAAGAAAACACACTCACCTGTTCCCTCGGTAAACACACACACACCTGCTCCCTCAGTACACACACACACCTGCTTCCACAATACACACACCTGTTTTCATAGGCACATCCACACCTATGATCCCACAATACACACCACTGTTCCCTCAAAACACACAAACCCTGCTGCCATAATACACACATGCCTTTGGTTATGCCCCTATTTGAAATACTTGTAAAGCTGGCACGTGCAGCATTCCTTTCTGCACGTGGTGCCATTTTTCAGTTGTAGTCAGGCGTGCCCAGCCCTCTCATCTTTCTAGTGAGGGAGTGGGTGTCTCGTACTGCCCCCTTACCATCTTCACTTGCATGGTGCGTTCTCACTGTGGAGGTGGTCTAATTATTGCTATGATAATTGGAACGTTGGTTTTGCTTTTCTCACTCCTGGAACGAATATGTTTCTGATATTTTATGTAAGCCGCTCACACTGATAATTAAGGCATCTTGGCGAGAAGCTGTCTGATCAGACGCCTGATTTAGATCCGCCCGAAGAACACCTTTCTTTGTGACTCATGCTGCGAAGATAGCATGGCTCCAAGCTCGACCCTACTACGCAGACCAGCAGCACGCAAGGTGGAGGCGTCCTTATTTCAGTGAATGCTCGCTGCGCCAGGGCGTCTGTGAGCTTAAATACCAGCAAGAATGCAAGAAAGCCCCTCCACAGGACCCGTGGTCAGGATCCATCAGACACATCTAATTATTCTGCGCAGGGCACGCTATATCTGATTATTAACTCTCTGTTGTGTCATGTCAGCCACAGATTCAGTAGCCAGGTAGTCATTATTGGCAGCTCTCTGCCGACCACTGTGATGCTGCGGGCTATCGACAGCACGCTGCCAACTCTCATCTATTTTTGTAACTCCTGGTAAATGGTTATTTTCAGGGTGTGCCAAGTCCAGCTGATACATATTGTTCTTTTTCTATCTTGATTCCTTTTATTTTGTAAAAAGAGTTAATTAACAGCACTCAATATCTTTATTGATTTTAGACATCTCCCGTATTTAGGTAGGTCACAGACAGATGGGTCTTAGCACCTTGCCACGAGTGAAGGCCGCAATGATTGTATTGTATTGTATTTATATAGCGCTAACTACCCCTAATTATAGAAGTGTGAACTCAAAAGACTATTGTTGCAGAGGAACATAGGTCTACAAACACAGCACAGATTTGCGAGTCCTTGCAAGTTATTTTCCAATAGCATCACTAATATTGGGGCTAAGATATGAATAAATGTGTCAGCTGTAAGATTGCAAGATAACATTGAACGAAAGTAGATTATTAATTGGGGCAGGTGACTACCCTCGTCAAGTAGTAATAATAACCCTTTTTAGGGTGAACCCTCAAAGTCACTAAATTAACCTGAGCTCATCCCCTTGGTAGCTATGCAACAGAGCAGACAGGCTTAACTTACGGGTTGGGTGTTTATGCAGTAGCAAAACAGTAATAAAGTTAAGATGAAAAAGGATTAAAATCCCAGAATCACAACGGAGGCACTGATACTCACAGGGTGTCAGGCAGAGGCCAAAAAGCAGAGTTTAGTCCAGGACCAGTTGCCACTGGTCAACTTGGTATTTGCAGGAAAGGGGCCCTTTTAGCTTCTTGTGTCCCTGTAGCTTTAACAGGAAGCCAGCCCCATAACCCTTGGGGGTTCACTTCTTTGTCCTAGGTACAAGCAAGAGGAGATCCAGTCTTCTAGAGCCCTTGTGAGGTAGAAGACCGCAGCTTTATACCTCTTCTGGTCTTCCTGTTTTTTTCTCCTGAGGGACATTTGACATCTATTCTGATACCGACTACTGGTTGGAAGAAGTGGGAGAGCAAATGCATATGGACACCAGAGGCTTTGGGCATAGAATGGCTAAAACTGAAAAACTGCCTTTTTCTTAACCCTTTGACAGCCAAGGACTTAACAGTAACGTCATTGGCTGCGGTGCTGAGGCGCCAAGGATGTAATCGTTACGTCCTGGTAAAGACTCATGGGGGGGAGCCTCGCCTCAGCGTCCCCACTGCAGGGATGGAAGGGAATCACTTCCCCTTCCATCCCTGCCCCCATGGCGTCTGATCGCGCGCTGACCTCATCAGAGGCCTGCCCCTCCTTCCATCTCCGATCGGAAGAGGAATGCTTTTGCATTTCTCTTCCGATCACTGGAGGGGTCGGGAAAGGCATGAAAGGAGAGGAAAAGCCTTTCCACAGCTAGGCACAAGTGTTATTGCCCTTGTCTTTCTCTACATTTTTTCCTTCCAAATGTAAGACAGTGTGTAAAAAAGACGTCTATTTGAGAAATGCCCAGTAATTCACATGCTGGTATGGGCACCCCAGAATTCAGAGATGTGCAAATAACCACTGCTTCTCAACACCTTATCTTGTACCCATTTTGGAAATAGAAGGTTTTCTTGACACCTATTTTTCACTCTTTATATTTCAGCAAATGAATTGCTGTATACCCGGTGTAGAATGAAAACCCATTGGAAGGTGCAGCTCATTTATTGGCTCTGGAAACCTAGGGTTCTTGATGAACCTACAAGCCCTATATATCCCCGCAAACAGAGGAGTCCAACAGACGTAACGGTATATTGCTTTAAAAAATCTGACATCGCAGGAAAAAGTTAGAGTAAAACGTGGAGAAAAATGGCTGTTTTTTTTCACCTCAATTTCAATATTTTTTTTATTTCAGCTGTTATTTTCTGTAGAAAACCCTTGTAGGGTCTACACAAATTACCCCTTGCTAAATTCAGAATTGTGTCTACTTTTCAGAAATGTTTATCTTTCTGGGATCCAGCATTGGTTTCACACCCATTCCTGTCACTTACTGGAAGGAGGCTGAAAGCACAAAAAATTGTAAAAATGGGGTATGTCCCAGTAAAATGCTAAAATTGTGTTGAAAATTGTGGTTTTCTGATTGAAGTCTGCCTGTTCCTGGAAGCTGGTGATTTTAGCACCGCAAACCCTTTGTTGATTCCATTTTCAGGGAAAATACCACAAGCCTTTTTCTGCAGCCATTTTTCCCATTTTTTTGAAAAAAAAACAATTTTTTGCTCTATTTTGGCTAATTTCTTGTCCTCCTTCAGGGAAACCCACAATGTCTGGGTACCTCTAGAATCCCTAGCATGTCAGAAAAAAAGGATGCAGATTTGGCGTGGGTAGCTTATGTGGACAAAATATTACGAGGGCCTAAGCGCGAACTGCCCCAAACAGCCCAAAAAAAGTCTTGCCACCTGAGGGTGAAAAGGCCTGGCAGGGAAGGGGTTAATATGTATAAAAAAAATCCTACTTTACCATTGAATTAAATGTAATGATACAACACAGTGTTTTCCTATGGAACAGTGAGCCTTGCTACAGTAAAAATAGCTTTCAGATCTTTTCATTTTAAGGACATGTTTAACAGTAAACTCCCACGTGTCCTACTCCTAAATTACAGGGACCCTGCATCATGGGCAATTAGACCTACGTACCGGTGACTTCTAAATATTTAAGAGGAAGGTTTTGACCTGGCAAAAGGGATTATTTTGGCAGATCGAAGTTGCAGTTCAAAACGGCAACAGCCAGGCTACAAATGGTAGGACTGCAGCCATGTTTGTACTGTCCTGTGGTGGGACAAGTAATGACATTTAATTTACTGGCTCTGGCTACCATATAGTAGGGACTTGAAGATAATTTAAACATGCTTATCAGGGTTATGCTAATTTCGCCTTGTTTAAAGAGGAACAAAAGCATGTTATCACAGCTAGTTGGTGTAAAGAGCACAGAGTTCTAAAGCCAGCAAAAATATAGGGTGGAGCAAAAGTAGAAAAACCCACGTTAACCGGGGCAAATTTTCTGTAAGTACAAACGCTGAAGCACAGAGAACAAACCAGTTTTATAACTAACAGTAGAGATGTTTGAGTCATGTTAGACCAAATGAGATAAAGTTGCATAAGAAGGCCCTTCCTGTAAAATTTGCAGTATTGGCCATAAGATGACATTAGTTTGCTGTTTTTCGTAAGTCTGTTGAATGTCAATGTTTGTAGCAGATATATCTGGTGTGTTTCAGAAATTCTCCAGGATCTCATGCTAGAATGTTAAGTAATGGGGTAGCAAAAAAAGTTTTTAGAATATTGTCAGAAGATTTCTTTTAAAATATTGTTTAGATGACATTGTTCCGGCAGAACATCTTGCATCTTGTTCTATAATATAACGGACACCTTCACTCAAAAAGTGTCTTCCTGGTGATCCTTGGATACAATGTTCTATGAGAATCCCAGTTCCTCCTGTTTCCGGATTGATTCAGACTTGTGCAATTAAATAGAAAATTATTTGAGAAAGTTAAGTGCAAGCTTTAAGCAATGAACCTGTGCCTTATGTTCCTAGACCCTGCTAAACGGATGGTCATGTTTCAATTCAAGTCCTCCTTCTCTGAGGTACCAAAGGTGGCATGAGAGTGAATAGAAGAGAGAAAAGCTGTCAGGCCAAGCACAGGCAAGACTCGAGACTTAACACCATTTGCAATCCCTGAGACCATGACACAGGGCCAAGAGGTGTTGAGCTGACAGGAGACTTGTCTTGAGACTGGAATGAGATAGATCACTGGATAAGCAACAATTGTGAAAAGCCTTTAAATCAGCCTCTATCGACTCAGATGCATGCCTGATACCCTGGGAGCTTCCCCCTCACTCAGTGGATGGACCTGGAGCAATCCTCATCACTTGGGCTGCTGCTCCCCCTGAGGACCAGGATTTTGCAGCAGAGCACTCCTGAGTCTCTCCGCACAGCTATCTGAGAGGTCAAGGTGATGTGACTTCATGTAGGGGCTACCGAGACCTAACCTGGTTGTGGGAGTTGGTGAGTTGAGTAATAACAATAGTCCTTTGATTGTTTCTTGATTTCCCCACTTTTATAACATTATTCTAATCATTACTCCCGACTAAAGGCCCTACACTTTTTGTGTCAGGTGCCACAGCGATTCATTCTTTCTATCAATCATCAAGTTCGGTAGTGGTTTGAATGGGTTACTTGTTGGCCTGTTTGAATTGCTTACTTGTTGGCCTGTTTGAATCGGTAATCTTTGTTAGGTGCAATGTGTCTCCTCTTCAGGGGTTCCTCATTGCACTTAGAGAATTAGCGGTACATGTTTCATATTGGAAGTGTATGGTGAGAGAAGAGTGCACATTTCTAGTTATTTTACAAGTTGCTTTTACTGTAAGCTGACACATAAACCAACCCCCACACTCCTCAGCAGAGCCCAAATGTACTCCTCTCCAAGGCATTCCCCAAGTAATATCCCTTATCACTCTCTGTCCCCGGGCTCCGATACATTAAGCCTCAGCCTAGCAGGTTGGGAGTATGCAAGGTGTACTTAACCTTTATGAGTCAGAGTCTGACAGATTTTGCAGAAAACAAGGGGCCTTTTTGCTTCAGTCCAGTCAGCGTCGTCTAGAACGGCAATATCATCTCCCATTTGTCTTTAAGACACTGGAAGGTATCAGGGGAATTAACCACAAATGACTTGTAGATTTGCGATATCCCTTTTTGCCTGAGCTGCTCCATGGAGATCTTGGCTTCGAAGGAGTGAAATTTGGACATTATCTTTAATTGGTCATCATAGGTGTCTAGGGCATGCCTCAGCTTTAGATATGTATAAAATTGACTCTTATGGAAAGCAAAGTCAGCTGCTAGTTGTTCAAAGGATTTCTTGCAGTCCATGGCCCACACATCTCTGAGATGTCTGAAATCCCATACCCAAAACCCCTCCAGGTTAAACACTTGTTTGAGGGGTATGCCATGCCAAAGGGGGGTTTCATCCGATATGGTTCACAGCTGCTTTCCAAAATTCTGTTGGGTTTTTAGTAATCATAGGTAATGCATGTGGAGCTCAAACACAGTATAGCATAGAATACAAGTAAAATGGTTGTAATATAAGTAACTCCAAGTATACCGCCATGTCCCCTCTGCTGGGGAAAAGCCAATCATTCAACTGAATAAGGTAGTTTGCCCAATAGAATTGTAAATTTGGGATCCCAAATTCACTATCATACATTGCCTGTGTGCACTCGGCAATGAAACCTGTGAGGATGTAATGTATGAAAGTGTTTCCAACGAGCAAGTATGGGTAGTTTTTAAATGTTCGGAAAAGCAACAAAGGAGGGGCAAAAAAATATTGGGATATTCGGAGAGTGACTCCTGGTCCCGTGTGTAAGGTTCCCAATAGACAGTAAAACAAAGAGGATTACACACGGTTCCACCTTTCTATCGATACCGGGGTGTGTTGAACTGGCGTAGGTGTTCCGGCATTAGCGGTCCCTTATACAAGTAAGTGCCTTGCCTGTTATTTTTGACGCTCTCGTAACTATGTCAATTTGTTGACAAGTACGGCGGCGTGTTTTTCTTTTTCTTGCGGAGCTTCCATCATCCGGAACTCCATCTCTCGATATACCTGTACCCTGCCATTGTCAACACCGCGTGTTACTATTGCGGTGCCGCGTTGAGACAACCCACTTTCACGGGTTCCCCGCGGCAATTTGATGGAGTGACGCGATTCGATCTACGCGCTATTCGCTCTTTTTACAGCTTGACCATATGCGCTGCTATCTTTATGCGCTTTTTCTTTTTACCCACGTTTTTTAATTTGGCTTAACCATATGTCTGTCCCAGCCTCGTTTTGTTTCATGGCACGCATATTAAGATTTAATGACACCTTTATTATCCATTAGCTAAACAGCAATCAGAATTGAGAATTGTGTGTTATATCCCTATTTAACTTGCACAATTGACTTCCCGCTTCCTGGGGAGGTTGTTCTAGTTAGACTAAGGTGCTACCTAACGTATCCCTTTTTTCCCTTCATAATACACTAATATGTTGTAATGTTAGTTTATAATAGTATTATTCCTCTCAATGTAAGTCTTCCTTATGTTCCTTCTCATGCACGTACATAGATCAGAGTTGATTTCTTTAGCCTGGACTCCCCCGATGTGGCCCTACCATGAATCTTTGGAGGGTAAGCGATTTAGATGTTTATTTGCCGAATAAGCTTCCGCACTTTTCCTTCCTCTAGCAGCATTCATGTTCCACTTGGCACCAGAGTGTTTTCACACTTCATTTTGGGTGTGCACTACGTCATTATTTATTTATTGGGAATATGCTTCCTATATGAATTGTGTTATGCTAATTATGGTTTCTTTCTACATTTTTTTTAGGTCTTTGACTTTCACATTTGTGGAATTTTCCACCATTTAATGGATTAGGTATGTTATAAGGTCCTGATGAATCGCACAAGTTAATTTTTCTGTAACAAGCGAGAAACATGTTGACCACTTATATAGAGTGACACAGGGGATCCTGTGTGCTCCGTCTCTTGTATATTATTTCCTTCCAAGAGACTCAACAACTATTACTATACCTACCTACACTTATATGGGGGGTGTGGACATCATCCCACGAACTCCCTGTGTTTGGTTTTTAATCTTGCCAGAGGCTGTAGTATGAGAATTAAAATTATTAGTGATCACCTCTAGGCATTTTTAATCTTCCCTTTACCAATCCATCCCCCTTTTTTTGACCGGCTTTCTCAATTCTTAAAAGACCTCCGGCAAAGAGCCCCCCCAGTGGGGCCCGTCAGGCATTGCAGCGCCGGCCTGATGAGGAGCTGGCCCTATGATGAAGCATGTCACCGGATGGTGAGTGAGGGCCCTTGCTTCGAATAGTTTCGGTTCCCAGTTAATGACTGAACCACTTATTTGAAAGAAACCTACTATATTAGGTGGAACCGTGTGTAATCCTCTTTGTTTTACTAGTTTTTAAATGTGCCTGGAATACAATTTCTGGTTATATGATGTTTTGTTAACATTAGAAGTCAACACTGGCGATCGGGGACGGACACTTAACTTTGGCTCCTTTGTAGTCTTGCCTCTTAATTATGCTTCCCAGTGATGGCTGATAAGATTAATGTATGCCCCTACTCTCCTGCAAGTTTTATTCTGTAATGTCAAGAATCTAAAATGACAACGTTGAGAGAGGTATGGTGCTGAAAGCTGCAAAGAATCATTCCCTGATATACTCCTTCCTCAAAAGACTCATTTACTGGCTCCAACTGCCAGTTCTTTAGGCTGTTACAGCTTCACCAGTGATCTTTATTCTAGGTTCCCTAGGGCATCCCGTAGATTGAATCCATCTTCCAAAATAATTCACTGTTCTACATCCAACAAATCCGACTAGACCCCTGTTATAGATGTATGATGTTTTTTTAGGGCGCCACACTCTCATATGTCAGAATGTCACAAACCTTTACTTTTATTCCTTGGGTTACTTTCTCCTGGAAGCTCCTCTTGGCATTCTATTGATGGGAGGATACTTAACTGGGGTTATGGATCAGGTATAGATAGATACTCCTCTATGCTAACCACTATGACTGGTTGCATTCCTCTTTGTTTTTGTCTTGTTCCTGGGCTTAACAGATGTATTGTGCACACTTTGCCATTCAACCAGTACTAACACAATGTTACTAATATCTGTTGATCCTTTTTCAGACTTTCCCTGTTCCTTTATCTGAGTTACAACTTGTATCTGAGGCCAGTGTCCTTCCTTGGGGCATCATTTGACAATTCACCTATTGTACTTGTATTGGGTCAATCTGATTGCTTTGGTTCCATTAGACTTGGGGCCTGATTTAGAGTTTGGCGGACGGGTTACTCCGTCACAAACGTGACAGATATTCTATCTGTCTGCCATATTACAATCTCCATAGGCTATGATGGGATCGTAATATGGCAGATGAGATATCCGTCACGTTTGGCCCTACATTTTCTCCTTGAATCTGTGAGAGGAAATTGAATCTGACTTTCTAGCTAATGCTGGTTGTTTTGAGTTGGCCATCACTCTCTCAAAGGCATTTAAATCCATGCAAGGGGGCATGCAAAGGACTACATTTCCCACTTAGACAGAGGGCAGCCAGTTGCACTTCTTCAGGCACATCTTTTTGACCTGGAAGTCAAGTACAGGCACTTGCATGACCCTGCGAAGTTGGCCACAAAGGGTGCTCAAATGTTGTTGAAGAACCGTTGGCACATGAGCTCAAGAACCTGTGGTGTGCATCCAAGAGTCATGCCTGCGAACACAAAATCAAGGCTGATAAGCTGTCACTGGCATAGCAGTTAGGAAGACCCTTCTGGACACAAAGATGAGATGCACAGTGAGTTAAGGCAATTGTTGTTGGAGCAGCGGGCAGGTGCATTCACCTCATACTATAGTTGAGATGCAAACCCGATTTGGGAGACCCAGAGTCCCTTCTAAGTGGCATTATCATGTTACAATTATCGCAGCTACCAAAACAGGAAGGGAATGTCAACAGCTTGAACTATCTATTGAGAAGCTGGACAAGGCAATATCTCAGATCTCCACAGGTAAAACCCCTAGCCCAAAGGCTTACCGGTGGAATTGTCTAATCACTTCGCTTCCAAGCCTTCTCTACATCTCTCTAGTATGGTTCTTTGGACTGCTTAAGATGGAATGCTCCATTCCAGTTTGTGAGGCTGTCCTCTTAAAGTCCAGTAAAACGGCAGACCAGTGCACTTCAGGAATTAATTCTCCATCTGTTGTCTGTACTCAGCAAGTCAAAACTTAGATGCCTGGGAGTCTATAATGAAAACTGTTACCTGCCATCAGACTGTCCTAAAAGCAAGTTCCAAACTTTACAGGCCTAAAGGTGCCCATGAGATGCTCCTGACCCTGTGCGGTCCACAGGGATGAAGTCTGGTCGAGTCCCCCATCCATGAGTGAGTGAGGGGTGACTCCAACCAAGGATCTTAGGGTCCCATGAAGTCTTCTATGCAGGGGTAAAAGGGCTGTTGATGCAGACCTTTAGTTCTTGCAACACAGCGGTTCCGGTACAAACCTTTGGTGGGGGCTAGTGTCCTTGTAGTCCAACAAATTCGGTCTCTGACAGCTCACTTTGGTGCAGACTTTGACTATCTTGGATTCCTGTGTTGGTGCGCCCAGCGACTGGCAGTAGGTATACTTCCAGGGTGGCTACCCTCTGTAGTTTTGGGCGCTCTCTGCTCTTGCGTCCCTGGAGAGGGTCCCAGGGGACAAGCCAACTGTTCCTTCAGAGCCTCTGCAGTGGATTGGGGCTAGGAATCAACTTTTCCTTGGGCCAGACTCGAAGGACAGGGTCCAAACTTTACTAGCCCAGTATGCAGCAGGTGTAGTTGCTTGAGTGCTGCAGCCCCTTTGTGCAATTCAAAAGGGTGCAGAGTGGTGGTCCTGTTCTTGATCCAAATCCAGCAAGTACTAACTTCCAGGGTGCACCATATCTCAGTAAATTGCCCTTAGCAGACAAAGTGGTCACTATCCAATGGGCTACTGGGTCCCTTCCTACTTGGTGACACAGTTCCAGTGATGTGTGGCATTTGGTAATCCCAGAGTGCACTTTGCAGGCCACAACCAACATGGCTGAGGTTTCCCTCCAGTGTGAGGACCTTCGTAGCCCACTCCTAGGGGTGTGGCTAAAGGCAGCACATCCATGGAAAACTGGTTCTAAAACCAGTTTTCCCACCTTCGGCCCTGGCTCTTCTCTGTCTAGGTGAAACAGAGGGCTCCTTTCTTGGGAATGTGTTCACAGCAGCCCCTCAAATGCGGCATCGCCCTTTGATGTCTGCCTTTTGGGCTAACACCCTTTGCAGCCCATCCTGTGGTGGGGGCCTCACCTCCAGTGCGGCAACAGCCTTTGCTCTCAGCCTGGGACTTGTTTACCCATCTCCCCAGGCGGGCAGAAAACTGTCTCAGTCCCTGTGACTCTGTGAAATCACTGGACGAACCAGGTCAAAGTATGGCTACTTTTGCAAAATTGGCCAGCTTTAAAGTGAGCATAAATGAAAACTGGGCCATTGAGTCGCATTTGATGTCCCCTTTAATTTGACACCTTACATGGTAAGGTTAGGTAGCCTCTGTCAGAAGTTACACACATTGGAGTGCCAACCGTTAACTCTGCAATTACCTTATAAGGCTTCTCGGCAAACACCAACAGTTTAGGGCTTTGCTGCATAGACATATCAAAAATATGTGTCTGTCTTAACAATATACAGCTCCTTGCCATAGGGCTACATAGGCCTGCCTTAAAGGAGTCTTTCAAATATGATTAAGTGACTTTAGGTGGCTTTGACATTAATGGTAAAGACAAAGTCAGGTGTGCAGTGCATGCACAGCATTTTCATTCTGCAATGGCAACTGTAATTCGTGTTTTCACTTTGGCACACACAAAGTGGCACAACCAGTGCTGCAACTCTTTAGCAGACAGCCATTCTTACCTGCCCTTGGTACCTGGTTACTATATACTAGGGACTTATAAGTAAGTCAGCCTATGCCAATTGGTGGTATCCAGTTCAACATATACTTTTGAAAAGGGAAATAGCACTGGCACAGAGGTCCTGACAACATGCCTCAGTGCACTCTTAAAGTTGAAAACCAGCAGCTAGTAGTCCAAAATGGGGCAAAATGTTGGGGGAAACCTGCAAAAAGCCTGTTTTCTTACACACAGCAAAAATTAAATATTTGAAAATGAGTTGCACACAATTTCAGAAAATAGAAGTTAGGTAAGCAAAAATGAAGTACTTTTTTGTGATTCTGAAGTATGATGGAAACTAAGGGGGTCATTCCGACCCTGGCGGTCCATGACCGCCAGGGCCGGGGACCACGGAAGCACCGCCAACAGGCTGGCGGTGCTTCCTGGGCTATTCTGACTGCGGCGGTAAAGCCGCGGTCAGAAAAGGGGAACCTGGCCCAGGGAATCCTCCATGGGGATTCCGATCCCCTTCCCGCCAGCCTGTTTCTGGCGGTTTTCACCGCCAGAACCAGGATGGCGGGAGCGGGTGTCGTGGGGCCCCCTCACAGGGCCCATGCCGCTGGCATGGGCAGTGCAGGGGTCCCCTCACAGGGCCCCATACAGATTTTCACTGTCTGCTTTGCAGACAGGAAAATCGCGACGGGTGCCACTGCACCCGTCGCACCCCTGCAACTCCGCCGGCTCCATTCGGAGCCGGCTTCCTCGTTCCTTTTGGCGGTCGCCCGCCGGCCCAGCGGGAAAGTTGGAATGGCCGCTGCGGTCTTTTGACCGCGGGGCGGTCATTCGGCGGTAACCGCATGGCGGGCGGCAACCGCCGCCCTCCGCGGTCAGAATGACCGCCAAAGACTTTAATAGGATCAAAACAAGTCAAAACACTTTTACTTGGTGAGGCACAAATGCTCAATATTGACTGAAATCCGATTTTCCACATCGTCATTTGTGTGCTATATAGTTTTGTCAGTAAAACTATATGTAGGTTCAAATGTATTGCCCATTTCAATCGAAAATCTGCTGTCTGTAAATAACAGTGCTCAACCTCACTATGCTTTAGTAAGATATATTTGCAACGCTGTGCTCGAAAATGCACCACCAGCTACATACTACACCCTTACCACTCTGCCGAATGCATTTGCTACATTTTGTGTAAAGTTATGATTTTTCACAAATTATTCCAGCACCACTAGTACAAAGGTGCTGAACTATGTCCCTAAGTCCAGTTTTAAAACAAACCCTTACAAGTATTCCCAAACAAGATACCTTTTAGCAGGGGCGGCTCCTGTATTGTAGTGTTTGCCTTCTGTATTTTTTGTCTCCCTCCGGCCGCCATATTAAATAAATGTCCTGAATTTTTTTTTTATGTCTGCATTGCTTTTAAGTGACAGACCAGGTGCCTTTCTGCATGAGGGCAGGAGTGGGGCTTGTTTGATTGACAGAAGGCTTTATAGTCTTAAACTTCACTTCGGGTTTAACGGGTACCTTCCTGTGAAAAGCCCGACATGCGCATTTGAGGACTTTCCTGACTGAGCAATGTTAGGTGCTGGGAGGGTATCACAACCGCAGCCCCACGGCCTCCTAAGCGGCTCTTGGTTCTCCTTCCCACGCCAGTCTTGGCGCTGTTGCTGTCATACTGTTTACTACTATAAAGATCAAGGGAGTAGCGTCTGTATTGGCACAAGAAAAGCGGTTAGGGAGGGCGGCCTCTAGTCCAGACTTCTGAACACATCAGGTAGCGTAAGGCTGGGAGACACAGTCTTGGCCAATCACTGTATGGCTTTATTTTGAAGCTGTGCTGTGAGTGGCCATTTCCGTTCCTTGCTCAGTCTTCTCTTTGTGCCCAGCGTAAGTAACGGCATTGAGCACCAGAGAAGTTAGTGTCTGCCTGCTGGCTTCCGCACCAGAGCACGCTGTGGCCTTTGAGCAGAGGCCTTGACTTTCTGGCTTAAATCTGTACCATTGGTTAGTAAATTGAATTGAGTAAGTAGCATAAGTCATAAGAATACTTATTTACATTGCTGAGATTGCAGCCAGAACAAATTTGTAGTGTCTGTATGAAATGATGTTAAAAGAAACCATGTACATACAGAGTGAGTTCAGGCGATACTCTTGGCCCACGTAAGGATGAATGAAGAAATGAGAAGTGGATATAAATAAACAACTGGTTAAACAAAAGGAATACGTTTTTTTTAAAAAGCAAAAATTTTAAAAAGTCCCACAGTAAGCAAACACTTGAATTGTGAATGTATAAAGAGCGTGACCTTGATAAATTATAAGCACCCAGAAAGTGCACAAATGAAGGCATAAATATGGAAAGCGTGCACAAGCACAAATATTATCTACTACCTGTAAATTCATTTTCTCTGTAGCGCTGACGCCCGTCCGGTCTGGCCAGAGCTAGAGAAAATCATATAAATAGAGGATGTTGAATCAACAAAGAATTGATGAAACCTTGTACTGTATGGTGAATTAAAAAGTACAACATAAATGTGGCTACAGATACACGGTGATTTATGAATGAATGAGCACTCCACGTATGCCAATCATAGGCTGTTCAGTGATTTCTGATTTTGGTTTCCACTTTCGGGATAGTACACAGTGTGTAGTTATCAGACAGCCACATCCAGACTTTCTGTAATATAGTAAGATAGCTCACTGGGGTCGCCACATTTTTCAGTTATTTGTGAGCATGAGCATCCTGCTGGTATGGCTGATTCCTGCTTTCATTCTCCCCGTGTTGATGAGTATTGCCATGGGACATGTTGCAGAGGTTCCTGAGCTCCTGGAATGTCAGTGTGGGTTGGGACTGTGTCTGTCACATAGTGAATCTTTTTCCTTTTAAAAGGTAGTGAAAATTAGATTAAGCTTCTTCTCGTTTTGGCTTTTACTAGGGCTCTGTGAAGAGTGTATAATTGGTGTCCTCTAGCTCCAATTGTGGAGACACTGCTACATTGTGTAAATGAGGGTGGGGTCATGAGTTTGCTGACCAAAAGCCAATTTGTTGTTAGACTGGGTGCACATATGGGGGGAAGCAGCCTTTACCTTCTCTCTGCTCAGGAGCACTCTAGCCTCCTCCTATGAAAGGGCAGAACTCATTGGGCCCTGGTGGCCTGGTCTGTTATTGAGACCTATATTGTCATTCATCAGTATTAGTTATGTTTTCACCTGGTGGGAGTGCCGACTGCACCTCTTTGTTCCCCTCTCACCTTCACTGTGTCAGCCCAACAAGGGGAATGTGCTGCCTTTCAGAATACTGCACATCTCCGCTGCCCCATTCTCACCTCATGGTCTGAAGCGGGAATGCACACCCTAGTGTAGGCGTGGGAATCTTAAAAGGCAATGACATTTGATTTATATGAATGCCTGGGCTTTGAAGGCGACTGGCAGTTAATTTGAAGGAAACCTTAGTGTGTTTTTTTATTTATTAATCAATCTTTGCAGGAGCACATTTGCTTTCAGTGGCAGGGTTTGTTCCTTTGTGATCTGACAGTTGAGCTTTTAATGCCTAGCTGCCAAGTTTTCAGATTGCTTATCTGTGGTATTTCTATAGTTTCAGTGAGCTTATGTGTGACATTCTACAGCCATGTATGACAATTCGAGTGACACTTACTATGACACTTAACTACAGTGCTTTGCTGTAAACAGGTATGCAGTGTGCTGATTCTACCTAAGAAATTTGAGATGGAAGTTGCACTACTCCATGCTCTGCTAGTTTAGCGCAAAGTAGTTGTTTTTAGGGTGTTAGGTTGTTTTAGATGGTATTCTAACCATGATAAATATGTTCCTTTTAATCATGTTGTTCGCAACATGTATCTATGGTTTTTAATTATTCTGTGCTTGTTTTAGATGTGCTAAGCAACAGGGTACACCTGTTGAAATAAACATTCTTTTTAGTTAAAGTATCTTTTTCTTAGTGCAGTTTGTGTGTGGAATTGTGAAGAATGAAATATAATTTCAAACACCAAGGTGTCTCTGGATTCCTGCTAGGGACTGTTAGTAACCCAAAAGCATTGATGCCACTTCAACTATGTATTGGATGGGGTTCTGCGGGGCTACCAAAACCTGTTTTTCACATTCAATTGTTGGTGCATTGAGCTAAGTTCACTCTCGTCATCCGTGGGTGTGAAAATAAATCTTGTAGAACTGAACCAATGACTCCGTTCACACAACAGATGTTAGAGAGCAACGCAAAAAAATGTTGAGTGTGTTCGTTTAATGCTTCACAGAATTTTCAAAACTTATCAACTATTGGATTTAAAATTGGCCCCGCCTCATGCCCTTTAAAGTTAAGTGACTTGTGAAAGTGATCCTCAAAGTAGGCTTTGAGTCAAATCTTCATCCCTGGAGCTTGGACCAAGTACTCCTTCTGGTGGCCACAGGTTCCTGCAGGTGCTCCTTTTTACTTTTTGCACTCGGCTTGCATATTTTAATTTTCAGCGCTCCCCTGTACCCTCCATAACCCACCCAACGTTTGAGAGCAACTGCCCCTCCCACTCTTTAACCCATTTTTTGTGCATTATCTTATTAAACTTTCGATGCTCGTCCCTGTCCCTTCCACCCCTTCCTGCTTCGTTGTGGTCTCTCCCACTTCACTCCCTGCTAACCACTGTTTTAACTTTTAGACATGCTTGCGCTATTGTGTAACATGTCTAAAAAAAACATTGGCAAAACCAATATATTTCACAGAGGCTAAACCTTTTGGCTTTGCCAATGCTTGTTTTTATTCATGTCCCTTTTTTTTTTAATTGAAAATGGTTTGAACATTTGCAATGTCGAGCTGAAGTGAACAGTAGTCAACAGGCAGAAAGAAGATCCAAGCCACAAAAGGTTTTTATTCAACTCAAATTATTAACCTTTTTCAGACTGATGACATTCTGAATAAAAGAGAATTTGCCTCGTCCCCTCAAGTGCTGTAACGGGCTGTACTTTTTAGCTGTGAACGTTGAGTAGCTTACATGTTGCATTAGAGGTTAAGGAGGCTTTGGTGCTAAACTCTATTGTCACACCAAAGATGATATTTAGTGGTGAATCCCCTCTCCAGACATTCAATGTAAAGTGTGTCCAACATTGTACATAGTATGGCTTCAAGCTTCCTTCGCACACTTACTGAACATCCACAGGATGCAGTGCAAGCTTACCTAATGTATAAAGTACAGGTACACTGCAGGCAACAGCAGTGCAGATGCAGACATAACCATAATTAGTGCAGTAGCACAGCCAGAGTTGGTGTTTTTTACCCATCTGAGAGCCTCCGTTCCCTTTCGTGGCATTAGAAGTCATAGCTATTTCACTGAGTGCAAATTTTCTACCAAATAAATAGTACAGCTGAGTTAACAGAAGGGCAAGCATTCTTCACACACAACATGCATAGCCATAAGTATTTCAACATACCTTGAGATACAAAATATATATATATATATATATATATATATATATATATATATATATATATATATATATATATATATATATATATATATATAATTTGCAGAGATCTGTTATGTTGGCATCCTGACCCCAACAGTGATACATGCAGACGTAGGAGGGTGGGGTAGAAGCCTGGCACTGAGCCTTTCTCTTCCTTACCCTGTGCTGGACAGCAGGTAGGAATGAGGGTCTTCTCTGGGGGTCCTTTTGCCCCAACAGTCTAAACTCAAGGAAGGTAAGAGTTTCTAGGAAAGGAGGGGCAAGGTGTTGTATGAGAAACAGAGGTCCGGGCAGAAGATCTTCTTGGCAATGAAGGTATATTCAAATAAGTTAATTGGAGAAGAACGAACTCCCGACCAGGACTAGCGATCAGCTCCTCGTCCATAAAATAAGTGACAAGTGGAACGAGGAGAGAATCGAATGCCTCATGTCTACATTCTAAAACACATCACAGTATCACAGTAAGGACACTACATCAGGCACGGCTGCTGTGGCCTGCTCCCCCTCAGATCTCCTATGTAATTCCTGGAACCATTGAATAGGCCTTTAAGCCCCTAAGGCTTCTTCTGGCCCCTGTGAGTCCCACCCTGCATTTATCCACCCTTAGCAAGCTTTTAGGAGAAACTTAAGTTTGGCTTCACAGATCTGACGGCTCTCAAGATCCCCTAGCTTGCCCTCATGTTCCTGCTGCTAGACCTTGCAGGTCTTCACAGACCCTGGGAGAGCCCTTAAGGACTCTTAGAGATATGTAGGGAAATCCCATGCTAGATATCGGCCACACATGTGCAGTTCTCCACCCTGGTGACCCATTGCAACTCCTAAGACAGACTAAGGTGCCCCTTAGACAGTTCTTTCACACATATTCCGCATGTATACCTTTCCTACCCTTTTCAATTGGGCCACTGCCTTTACACATACACCTTTAAACTGCTCTCAGCCCACCATTAGTTAATCTGTGATGGGCCTCAGAAGGCACAAGAAACCCAAAGCTGACCACAAGCAGCTCTTTTGAAACCCAGGGAAACCTTGCCTATGTGATGTCTGCCACTTCGTCTGAGCCAGACCATGCAGACCCTCAACCCTGCCTTGTGACCCCTTCTGAGCCCGAGCCCCAGAGACCTCTTTTGTTGGCTGTTAGAGCCTGTCACCCACCATAAAGGGCATCTTATCTGCTCTTTCACTCTCTCTCTCTGCTTACCTTCAAATATCCTCAAAGCACGTTTGCTGTTTTTCAGACCCTTAGATTAAGCACTAAGACTGTCAGTCCCAACTGTGTGCCCCACCCGCCAGACTCCTTCATTAACCCAACAGCCAATTTTCAAGTCCTCAGAGCTCCTAAGACTCTGACAGTTTGCTCCCAGCTCTCCAATCCACTGAGTTTCCAAGCACCTGCATTGACTGTGGTGCCAGGCAGTTAACTAATATGTTGCTCCTAGGGTACCACCTTTGTTTCTGGCAAAATGCGCAAATTAAGACTGTCCCTTTTGCTCCGCTGTTCAATGCTGGGTTGGGGCTACACCCTCAGGTAGTACTAAGGCCAGGAGGATGGAGCAGAGGGCAGGAAATGTGCTCTTAGGCTCCTGGGGACTCCTGCGCCATGGGATGCGTTCCTTGCCTGCATTTGCTCTGCTGTTCAATGCTAGGGTGGGACTACATCCCCCCGTAGCACTAAGGTCTGGAGGAGAGGCAGAGTGCAAGAAATGCATTATTAGTTGCCTTGGGACTCCTGCCTCGTGAGACGCGCCCGAGCACATGCCCGGGTGACCATTGGGCCAAGACTGGGCCCGTCATAGCCCGGAGGAGGCTGGGCTGGGCCACGCCCCTTGGTCAGCATTCATGAAGGTAGGACTGCAGTGTGGGCTATTAACTGCTATTTGTGACTTAACTCTTTGTATTTGACCCTACTGAAGAATATGGGCATAAGGAAAGTACAGGGCCCTAACTGAGCTCAGCTCTTATCCCCACCATTACCATTTATTCTCAGTAATGGGATCCAGTGACCCTAAAATTAGTTTGATGGAAGAAAGAACTGACGCTGTCCGACAGCTCTCAATTACATCATCTATCACCACCCACGCCCAGAGTGGCATTAGTAGTGCAACAAGCCTGGGTAGGGTTGTGCCAGAGGCTGAAGGAGTGACTAAAGAAGACAGTTGCTTGATTAATATTTCTAATAAGAGTAGTCTTGCAGTCCAGGGCACTGGTTAAGTAGATTCACACAACGCTGTCTCTATTTCGATATTGGAGTTGGTGAATTATAACATTGTACCCCTCTCTCAGCTGAATTCATCCCCCCCTTTAAAAGATGCAGGAGGAGTAAATAGGTGGCTTCAAAAAGGAAGTCTGAGCCCTACAAAGCACCATCTGGAAGGACCAGCTGCCTCCCCCAAACCCCCCTCCACCCAATCACTGTACATCAAGAAGAAAGTATGAACTCCTCCCCCTCTTTTAACCTACTTGAGCTCGATGATAAAAGCCCACTGTGCTGGCCTGCTCACCAGGCTGGGACTATTGTTAAAGTTCCTGAGAGAGGATTTAATTACTAAATTCGAGCAGGGGATTGGTAATATTTTGGCATCCACAGACTGTCCCAGACTAAGTCGCTGGCTGAGACACCACTAAATGATATTCAACTCATATTAAACTCAAATCGTAATTCTATGCTTGATGACCCTTTTTGCCATGCCACCTCTATACGATGGGTACCCACCTCCCCTGCTACTGTTTCATCCAGCAACAATTGCCCTACCGTCTCAATGTCCTTGGTTTCGACTAGGCCTACCCCACCTTCTAACAATGGGCAATTACTGCAACAGGAGGGTAGTACAACAGTATAGACCTCTTTGCACTAGCAGTACTTACATCTTCCCCCATAGCCTACTCTCTTTGTTATAATCCTTAAGTCCCTCCTCTAAATCCAACATAGAGGGAATCATGGCTGGACTAAAAACACAAAGTTATGTGCTTGTCAGTCATGAGAGTGCCAGGTGTTCGACATGACCCCAAATCATTGCCAGGGGCCTGCATTGTTGTCAACTTCAGTAACCCTTGTTTGGTAGGGACCTTTCTTTCAGCTCTGATATATTTGGCTGATTCTCATGGGCGAATTAGAGCACTCCCTCTGAGTAATTTTTTAAACCTCCACAGCTTTTGGGCAGAGTGGAAGTTTGTGCCCGGCAGGGCATGGTTACGTTGGATGACCCACCCCAGGGTCCATTGATTCCTTTGTGCATTCGTTTTTCTCTCCTTAGTAATTTGCAATAAATCGATTCACTTTCACTGTTGTCTTCTCAGTGTTGTCCCACTGCCTCTATCACTGTCTGTGACTCTTCCACAAGCAAGGTTGTGAGCCCAGGTCAGAAAGCTAAATGAGGATTAAGTTAGAATCCATGATTTAGAATGGCCAGTGTTGTCAGTTTCTAATTTATTATCCTGGAACATTGCTTAAGTTCGTTCTAAGCTAATGACGACTGTATGAGTTACATTAACCCTTTTGCTGCTAAGCCTTTTCCTCCACCTCCATTGCTAAGCTGTTTTTTGGCAATTTGGGGTAGTTCGCGCTTAGGCCCCCATAACTTTTTGTCCACATAAGGTATCCATGCCAAATGGGTGTCCTTTTTCCCCCCAACATCCTGGGTATTCTAAAGGTACTCAAGGTTTGTGGATTCCTCTGGAGGGGGCTGTGAAAATAGCTAATATTGTTTTTTTGGTGGGGAAAAATGTGGGAAAAGTGTTGCAGAAGAAAGCATCAGTTTTTTCCCCTGCAAATGGCATCAGTGAAGGGTTTGTAGTGCTTCAATCATGATCTTCCCAGCTTTCAGTAACAGGCAGACTTGAATCAGAAAACCACATTTTCAACACAGTTTTGGCATTTTACTGGGACATAGCCCATTTTTCCTATTTTTATTTATGTGCTTTCAACCTCCTTCAGGTTAGTGGTAGAAATTGGTGTGAAACCAATGGTGGATCCCAGAAAGCTATGCATTTCTCAAAAGTACACAAAATTCTGAATTCAGCAAGGGGTCATTTGTTTAGATCCTTCGAGGTTTTCCTATAGAAAGTAACAGTTGAAATAAAAAAAACAAATATTGAAATTGAGTAGACAAAAACAGCCATTTGTGTCTGTTTTCATCTGTCAGTTTTTCTAACTATGGCAGATTTTCAAATGCAATATACTGTTGCGTATTCAGGACCCTTCTGGTTGTGGTGATATATAGGGCTTGTAGGTTCACCAAGAATCCGAGGTATCCAGAGCCAATAACTGAGCTGCACTTTGCAATGGTTTTTCATAGTTTTCCAGAGATAAAGCAATTCATTTTGTAAAATATAGAGAGTGAAAAATAGCTGTCAGGGAAACCTATGTATTTCCGAAATGCGTACAAAATATGGAGCTTAGAAGCAGTGGTGATTTACACACCTCTTTGGATACCCATAGTAGCATGTGAATTAGATGCCATTTCTCAAAATGACTTCTTTCTTACAAGTTGTCTTACATTTAGAAGGTGAAAATACAGAGAAATATAATTGGTAATAACACTTGTTCTACTATTCTCTGTTACCCCAAGTCTCTCAATAAAAATGGTTCCTCACTTGTGTGAGTAGGCCTAGTGCCCGCGATAGGAAACGTCCCAAAACGCAGCATGTACACATCACATTTTCCCATTGAAAACTGACCCCTTTTTGCAATGTGCCTAGCAGTGGATTTTGGGCTCTAGCTCAGTCGGACCCTAGGGGGAACCTAGCAAACCTGTGCATTTTTTAAAACTAGACACCTAGGGCAATCCAGGATGGGGTGTGCCTTGTGTGGTCCTCACCACAATATTTTACCCAGAATTCCTTGCTAACCTCTACATTTTTCTAAAAAACACATTTTCCTCATATTTCTGTGATGGAAAGTTCTGGAATCTGAGGGCAGCCACAAACTTCCTTCCACCCAGCATTTCCCCATGTCTCCCGATAAAAATGGTACCTCACTTGTGTGGGTAGCCCTAGTGCCTGTGACAGGAAATGGCCCAAAACGCAACATGGACACATCTCATATTGCTCCACTGAAAACTGACCCTTTTTTTTTTTTTTTTTTTTGCAAAGTGGGTAGCTATGATTTTTGGGCCCTAGCTCATCTGACACCTAGGGAAACCTAGCAAACCTGTAAGTTTCTGAAAACTAGATACTTAGGGGAATCCTGAATGGGGTGACTTGCGTAGCTCTCACCAGGTTGTGTTACCCCGAATGCCTTGCAAACCTCAAATTCTGACTAAAAACACATTTTCCTCACATTTCTGTAATGGAACGTTCTGGAATATGCACACCACAAGCCACAAACTTCCTTCCACCCTGCATTCTCCTAAGTCTTCTGATAAAAATTGTATCTCACTTGTGTGGCTGGGCCTAGTGCCAGTGATAGTAACTTATCAAACCAAGGACAATGGGAGTTGTTGCTTGGGGACTCCAAATGGCATTAGTTGGATACATTTCTGTGTCTGGCACTAGGCCCAACCTCACAAGTGGCACAGCATTTGTATCAGCAGAAGTGGGGCAATGCTGGGTAGTAGTAATTTTGTGGATTCCTGCAGATTCAGGAAGTTTCCATCACAGAAATGTGAGGACAAATGTGTGTTTTTAGTCAACATTTGAGGTTTGCAGGGCATTATGAATAAGAAAATGGTGTGGGATAGATGCAAAGCACTCACCCCTGGACTCCCTCAGATGTCTAGTTTTCAGACCTGTCTGGGTCTGGTAGGTTTTTCTAGGTGGCAGCCTACCAAAGCCCAAAAAGTGCAGCTGTTCACCATCGCAATTGGGATGATACTGGGAGTTAGCCAAACTTTCCAGGCCCACTTGTAAAAACAATACCCAAAAGAATCAAACAACCTCTTGCTTCCCATTGGATAAGATGCTTTAGTCTTCAGGGGAGTAGAAAGACTGTTTGCCTATTTTTGAGGCGGTGGGGGCATGGCCATGATGGCTATGCTGAGCAGCCCCCACCCTCCAAACAAAAGTAATCTCTGGATAGGGATACTTGCTCCCATATACCACCCCAGGGGTTGGAAAGACTGTTTCCCTTTATTTGGAGGGGGGCATGGCCATGCCTATGCTGGGCAGCCCCCACCAATAGAAATAAAAAAAGAAGTAATCCCTGGCGTCAACTGGGCTTTCTGCCACCCAAAGAGGTAGATGGGGGTAATTGGCCCCATATGCCCCCCCCCCCATGGGAGGGGGGTAGAAAGACTGTTTCCCTGTTTTGACAGGATGAGGGAATGACCATGTCCGTGTTGGGCATCCACCACATATACAATTGAAAAAAAGTAATCCCTGGTGTCCAGTGGGATTTCTGCCCCCCCCCCCCCCCCCAGGAGGCAGAAAGACTGCTTGTATTTTTTTGGGGGTGGGTGGGAGCATGGCCATGCCTATGTTGGGCAGCCCCCAGCCCTCCAAATAATTTAAAAAAGTAATCCCTGGTGCCTAGTGGTTTTCTACCTCCTGGGGGCCGATTGGCCTAAAAATAAGGCCAATGTCCATCTCCCCCACCCCTCCCCCCTTGGGGGGGGCAGCAGAGAACAGGCAAAATAATCACCCCATAATGGGGAGCGGCCCTTGCCCATGGTATTTATACCCCCGTGTCTAGTGGCAGTGGAGGCAGATTGGCCTACAAGTAAGGCCAATCTGCCCCCTAAGAGGCAGAAAATGTCCAACATTAATTCCCAAATATTGGGAGCAGGCCTTGCTTAAGGGGCTGCTCCCTGCTCCCACAATCAATCCCTAGTGTCTAGTGGGGTGGATCCCCGCTTGGGGATCTCCCTCCTTGGGTGATCCCCAAGCAGGGATCCTCTAGGGACAGGTACCATTGGGAAGGGGAGATTCTCACCTTTCCAGTGATACCTCCCGCGTGTGTTTTGGTGCTTGGGGGGCTGAGATAGCCCAGCAATCACCAAAGCACTGAAAGTGAAATAAGCTGATCTGCTCATTTCACTTTCAATGTAATTACGTCAGTGTGACACGCGTGTGATCGTCATTACATTGAAACAAAAAATAATTGCCCGTCTGCTGGGGGAGCTCTTCCCTAGCTTCCGAGGCAAAACAAAATTGATATCCAGCAGAGGGATTTAGTGGTCATGTGTTGAGGATGGAACCGTGCCGTCCTCAGCACCGAACCAGTTAAAGAATGTGATTTAATCTGTCTGTAAGAGACTTGGGCCTTGGATGACTTTCACATTAATGGTTTTGGCCCTTTTGTAATCCTGCTTTACCAGCAGCTTGTGGGAGGGCGAGGGGAAGGCCTGGCTATTTTAATCTCTATCAAGATTACTGGTTTAAATGTTAAGCTTGTTGGTTCATCTCCTTGGTTTTAACTATTATTGCTGTTGGGGTTGGTCATGGTTGATTTATTAGTTGTAAATTGGTATCATCGTTTATTTGATCATCGTTGTACAAAGGTTGTGGCTATGTTAGATGATACGATTTGTTAGCATTGCCTCCTCTGGTCAGGTGATTTCAGTGGCACAGCATGTGAATTGAAGGCGTTGTGGGTTTGTGGTTTGGAGAACATGGGTGGTCAGGCGATGACAACCTTTAGGCACAATAATTATGAGGATGCATTTAACAGTATTTTATATTCTAAAGATTAAGCTGGCTTTTATTGAGCAGGCACAACTTACTTGTAGGGATTAGGCAGATATCTTTCCTCTCTGGCTAGCTATCATGCCTTATCTGGCCATGATATGGTTTTCTACCTCTCTCACATAGAAAATGCCCAATTTAGGTTTTATTTAACCAGCCTTTGATTGGTGTCACTGCTTTTTCTTCTAGCCTTCATGCAGCAAGCGACATGGTTTGATAATCTTCCACCTTGCCCTTATTATAATACATCAAGGCACAGCACATTGCACTTTCTTGCTTTTTTGTGAATTTTATAAATCTGTGAGATTGCGTTTTTTACTTCCTCTTTTACTCCCTAGAAGTTGTAATTTTTACCAGGAGGGTGTCGGATTCCGAAAGCATCTTGACTTACTAGATATTTGCCACGCTGTGATTAACTACATCAGAGGGTCCTTAACTATTAGGAAGAGATACTGCTACAAAAAGTAGAAAAGGGCTTCGTATGAAGACTTCTTCAACACCAAAAAACCTCTCTGGTTCTCTGACACCCTCAAAGAATCAAAGAAAACTTGTCGCGCCCTCGAGAAGGCCTGGCGCATGGACCACACCACGGACAACATGACCGCCCTCAAGAACGCTACCCGCAAACACCACCGCCTGATCCGCGCTGCTAAAAAGAACTTTTTCACCGACAGACTGGACAAAAACAGCCACAACAGCAGAGAACTCTTCAGCATCGTCAAGGAGTTCTCCAACCCCAACGCCAACGCCGTCACGCCCTCACAGGATCTGTGCGAATCCCTCGCCACTTTCTTCCATCGCAAGATCAGCGACCTCCACGACAGCTTCGGACAACAGACCCAACATAACACCACCGAACCCGCGCCCCCGGCCATTACCCTCAACAACTGGACCCACATCAACACTGAAGAAAGCAAATCCATCATGAACTCTATCCACTCCGGCGCCCCTTCGGACCCCTGTCCTCACTTCATCTTTAACAAAGCCGACGACCTCATCGCCCGCACCTGCAGACCGTCATCAACTCTTCTTTTTCTTCTGCTACCTTCCCCGAATGCTGGAAACACGCCGAAGTCAACGCCCTACTAAAGAAACCTACGGCTGACCCGAGCGACCTGAAAAACTTCTGCCCCATCTCTCTTCTGCCTTTCCCAGCCAAGGTAATAGAGAAGACCGTCAACAAACAGCTGACCACCTTCCTGGAAAACAACAACCTGCTCGACCCTTCACAAACCGGATTCCGAACCAACCACAGCACGGAAACCGCCCTCATCTCAGTCACTGACGACATTAGAACCCTGATGGACAACGGTGAAACAGTCGCCCTCATTCTCCTCGACCTCTCGGCTGCCTTCGACACCATCTGTCACCGCACCCTAATCACCCGCCTCCGCTCCACCGGGATCCAAGGCCAGGCCCTGGACTGGGTCGCCTCCTTCCTCTCAAACCGTTCCCAAAGAGTTTACGTCCCTCCGTTTCGCTCAGAACCCACCGAGATCATCTGCGGCGTCCCACAAGGCTCATCGCTCAGCCCGACACTCTTCAATGTCTACATGAGCCCCCTCGCCAACATCGTTCGCAAGCACGACATCATCATCACCTCCTACGCCGACGACTCCCAACTTATACTCTCCCTCACTAAGGACCCCGCCAGCGCCAAGACCAACCTACAAGAGGGTATGAATGACTACGCAGATTGGATGAGGCTCAGCCGCCTAAAGCTGAACTCTGAAAAAACGGAAGTCCTCATCCTCGGCAACACCCCGTCCGCCTGGGATGACTCCTGGTGGCCCTCTGCACCGCACCGACCCCCACAGACCACGCCCGCAACCTCGGCTTCATCTTGGACCCTCTTCTCACCATGACCAAGCAAGTCAACGCCGTGTCCTCTGCCTGCTTCCTCACCCTCCGCATGCTCCGCAAGATCTTCCGCTGGATCCCCGCCGACACTAGAAAAACCGTGACCCACGCCCTCGTCACGAGCCGCCTGGACTACGGCAACACCCTCTACGCCGGGACCACAGCCAAACTCCAAAATCGCCTGCAACGCATTCAAAACGCATCGGCACGCCTCATCCTCGACGTACCCCGCAACAGCCACATCTCCGCACACCTGAGACACCTGCATTGGCTCCCAGTCAGCAAAAGGATCACCTCTCGACTCCTCACCCACGCACACAAAGCCCTCCACAACAAGGGACCGGAATACCTCAACCGACGCCTCAGCTTCTACGTCCCCACCCGCCTCCTCTGTTCCTCTGGTCTCGCACTCGCTGCTGTCCCTCGCATCCGCCGCTCCACGGCGGGTGGGAGATCTTTTTCCTTCCTGGCAGCCAAGACCTGGAACTCCCTCCCCACCAGCCTCAGGACCACCCAGGACAACTCCACTTTCCGGAGACTCCTAAAAACCTGGCTATTCGAGCAGCAGTAACCCCCCCTTTCCCCTAGCGCCTTGAGACCCGCACGGGTGAGTAGCGCGCTTTATAAATGTTAATGATTTGATTTGATTTGGTACCAAAGAGTGCGCCTACCTTCTTTTGCCATTTGGAAGTGGGCATAATTATGTGAAGGATTCTCTGAGTCTTGCACCGCTGTTATTATGACTGGAAATTTGGCAAACCCCGGACCTAGGGTTCTCTAAAAACATCCTTCAGGATTGCCTAGCCCTGGACGGCTCAGATTTAATCCCTTGGTTAGGGTATCTCAAATTTGCTTTTAGTAGGATGGGAGTTCCAGAGTTTTTAAATTTATTTTTAAATATTTTTATTAAATTTTGAATACACATGTGGATACCATTATTTGCTTTTACATTTCCAGAATACGGTTGATCAGTTGTAATATATGCATTCATACATAACTAAAAAAACATAACTTAGGTCTTGTTATAATACTCAAAAGTATATGACTGCTGTATCTGGTGGTGGGTCTTGCAATGTGGTGTTGATTACCCCCTAGCTAGCTGCCTGGTTCCCGTATTCCCTGCTGTTTCTTGCTTTGTTTGTGGTGGTAGGGGGAATCGGTCCAGTGCTTAATCGCGGCATATATTGTAGTGGTACTTATTATTCATATTCTTATTATTTACTCGTCACTTAATGGCTGCTGAGGAGAACAGCGATTTGAGGGTGTGGGAGTGGGAGCACCCTCATCCAAGGAGATATATTTCGCCCGGTTTGTTTGTTGTATTAGGGGTGGTCGGGTGCTATCCAGTTTATCTCCACTGTAGTATCTTTGTTAGGTTCATGGCGGTCTCTCATCATTCTTGGCCTCTAATTTAGCTACTAACATTTCCCAGGCTTCACTGCCTGTGTGTTGTTGACCCTCTCTTGCTAGTTTTTGTAATACCTGAGATTCTGTGCGGGCCCAGCGCAATGTTAAGAAGTGCCAAGTTTTCAAATCTGGTGCTGTGGGCGCTTTCCAATTCATAGCTATCAATCTTTTGTACATCATGTATGCTAGATCTGCGAACTTATGTAGTTGCCGGTGTTTTTTTTTCTCTCGATCTCAGTCCTAGCAGACAGGATTTAGGGTCAACTGCAAGTGCAAGACCCGTCAGCTCCGAGACCTCCTCTACCACTCCACTCCACTCCACTCCCTATTTACCTGGGCACATTCCCAGACCATATGATAAAAATGTGCCATTGGGGCATTGCATCTGGGGCAAGTTGGGGCCGATCCGGGAACATACGTTTAATCCTAGCTGGTGAGAGGTACGTTTGGTGTGTGTAATTAAATTGCGTGAAGCGAAATCTGGGATTTCTCTATACCCCCGGGTGTGATATAGGACCTTCGGCCAGTCATCTTGTGGTATCGGACTTGGCAGGACTGCATTCCATCTATCCCTTTCATTCTCCAGATTGGGTTTGGGGAATTTATTCAGGATTTTATATAAGTTTGACACTACTTTTTATTTGATTGTCGTATTGCAGCATATTATCCAATGTGGGGGAAGTCACTGGTTCTTGGTCTCCAGCCCTCCATGCCTTTTTAATTATGTGACATATGGCATGTTATGCTATGAATTGTCCTGGATTCACTGCTGGTGAGGGCTTGTATGGATTCAAATGTCTTCAGTTTCCCCTCTTCAAAGCAGTCACCTATCGTCATTATGCCTGCCTCCATCCAGGCCGTGAGCGAGTGCGTCCTAGCCATGTTTTCTCATCCAGGAATTAATCTCAGTGGGATGAGCGGCGAGTAAGGGAGCACTCCGTGATCTTTTTGTATATAACGCTTCCAACATGAGTGTGCCACTAGCATTAGTGGATTGTTAGACGCCCCTTTCGGTGTTTTATTTGTTAGCCATGAGATTAGCGGTTCTCCGTGTAGTTGCTCCAACGCCCAAGCAGATTCTGCCAATATGGGTCTGTGTATCCAATGTAGTACCCACTGTAGCAGTGCGGCGGCGTAATAGAGTTCGAAGTTAGGGGAGCCCAGACCTCCCGCGCTTACTGGGCGCTGTAGTGTGGTAAGTGCGACGCGCGCTCTGTCCTCTCCCCATATTAGCTGCAGTAGGATTGCGTTCAGGTCTCGGAAAAAGCTCTTGGGGACCCTGAGTGGCAATGCCGCGAAGTAATACAACAGCCGGGGTAGTAACAGCATGTTTGCCACTGCCACTCTGCCCAGAGGTGACAGTGGTAGTTTACCCCAAAAACGCAGCGATCCCTTCGTAGAGGCCAGTGCTCTCCCCTGGTTCCCATCTCTAAGATCCTCAGTTCTATGATACATGTCGACCCCCAGATATTTGAATGTGTCGAAACACCATTTCAGGTGTCCCACTGGGGCCTTTTCCCTTCTCGACGGAGACCATAAATTTAGTGGGAACACACACGATTTTTCCCAGTTTACCACCAAGCCCGATATCTCACCATATTCAGTCCGGAGTGAGATTACTGAGGGTATCACCTCGCTACCTTTCCGCACATATATTAAAGCGTCCTCTGCGTATAATGATATAACGTGGTGTAGCCCACTTCTGAGTATGCCCCATCTGGCTTCCATGGCACGTATTCTAGTCGCTAATGGTTCCATCGCTATGGCAAACAGCAAGGGAGACAGGGGGCATCCCTGCCTAGTGCCTCTGGTGATCGGGAAGCTATTGGAAACAACCCCCCCCCCCCCCTGTTTTCACCCTAGCTTGTGGGTTGGCGTACAGTGTCTGGACCCACTGTATATAGTTAGGGCCGATTCCCATACCTCGCATAGTGGCAAATAAAACCAGAGTTTTTTAATAACTCTGTCCAAAGTCTCCACTCTGCTATAGTCCAGATGAAGCTGGCTTTTTTTGAGCAGGCACAACTTACTCGTAGGGATTAGGCAGATAGCTTTCCTCTCTGGCTAGCTATCATGCCTTATCTGGCCATGATATGGTTTTCTACCTCTCTCACATAGAAAATGCCCAATTTAGGTTTTATTTAACCAGCCTTTGATTGGTGTCACTGCTTTTTCTTTTAGCCTTCATGCAGCAAGCGACATGGTTTGATAATCTTCCACCTTGCCCTTATGATAATACATCAAGGCACAGCACATTTCACTTTCTGCTTTTTTGTGAACTTTATAAATCTGTGAGATTGCGTTTTTTACTTCCTCTTTTACTCCCTAGAAGTTGTAATTTTTACCAGGAGGGTGTCAGATTCGTAAAGCATCTTGACTTGCTAGAGATTTGCCACGCTGTGATTAACTACATCAGAGGGTCCTTAACTATTAGGAAGAGATACTGCTAATTGGGCAGGGATGATTTTTCCTGCAGTTGTATTGTGGTTTTGGTACATTTTAATGTGGTGTTAATTCTAAACAATGTTTTTATTCTTTTATATTGAGTTGTTAACTTCAGTGTATTTGCTGGTTTTATTAAATGGGTTGTGTGCGTAATTTGTATGGTGTGTAAAGTGATCTTTTATGGCTTTATTGCCGAATAACGTTTATGATTGACTGACTGACTGCCCATTTGGTAGAACCTTTGCACAAACCGAGCCTACAACTACATGTGAACACAAACACATTTGTCACGTATGCTTGTGTTTTTTTTTCCTCGCAACATGTTTCTGCCATCTTACAGTTTAATTGCATTGTTATGGTCTTTTGTGCAGCCTTGTAAGGAGGCAGCAGAGCACAGGTACAAATCCTATCAAGGTGGCCCGGTGGTTTCTTATGTTGCAGAGGCTCTTTTGTAACCTACAAGACTTGAGCTTCGATCTAAGGAAATAGTTCAGGTTTTACACTATGAACTGGAAGGCAAGCTATGGAATTTTTTCACTCCTGAAATATGATAAAATCCTAAAGAAATCATGGCACAAGTAAAGAAGGCTTCTCTGACACTGGTTTGCAAGCTTGCAACAGGCTTTTAGAAAAGGGTTGTTTTGGGACATAGGCCACATACAGGATTGCTGACGCCTCACACACCATGCATCCATGCAGTGTCCTTCAGTAGTTCGCACAAAAAAGGGAGAAGTGGAGCACGATAAGTGAAGCAGATTACGTGAAGATTGACCCTTCCTGGTTCCTTCGATAAAGGAAAGTGGAATTTGTGTGAATTGCTATTTGTCAGCTCCTCAGTGGCCTTATTTTTGAAGATGTGTTCAGTTTGTTGCACATACCGTTGACTCCAATTAAATGCATTGATCAGAAACCATTCAAAGTGGAAGACTGAACATGTCTCCCCAGCTGTGTTCAAATAATTCCTCTTATTTGCTGTCTAAGGCTTCTAGGATTCAAAATTAGAAAATCAATCTTTCTCAGAGGCAGCAGTTTAATTCTGAAACTCCCCATCAGTTTTGAGAACTCACCCATTCCTCTCTGTAGCTAGCCAGCTTGGGTGCTCGCCAATACGGTATGAGCTGTGTATAACACGTCTTTAATAGTTTCAGTGTAAATGTGGACTCAGCAGTCTAAACCTGCATTCACTTCAACACATTGTAACACTTGCGTCCTCACTCTGTGAAGTATTTCAGGAGCCAAAAGAGTTCCGTCATACACAGTCATACGACACTACATTCCCCCTCATTTAAATAAAAAATTACATTTTTTTTTTTTTACAACACATTTACAATTATAACTCTTAAATAAGCCTTCTTGGCGCCTTGATGACTCGTCCTGATTGTGTCTTCGGAGACTGGGAATCAGCAATAGGAGTGTTCATGATCTGCTTCTGCAATACATGAGCAACAGCAGTCTGTGGTTTTCCAGTTGTCATTTCTAAACCAGTCTCTGCATTGACATGAGTATCTGACAAGCACTGAACCACATGTCTGAAATGTGAGAAGTCTTGTGTAATGGATTTCCTAGGATGTTGGGCAGTCACCATGTGCCCTTTGCAGGTTGCAGATTTATATCTACAGATTTATCTTTACAGATTTATGGTTACAGATTTATGTCTTCTTGGCAGACATACGAGCACTCGATCTCCTCTTGTGAAAACAATTTTCTTTGCATGTTGTCTTTTGTCTGCATAAGCCTTCATTTTCTTCTTACCGTTTAAGTCTTTTGTATGGATCTCTTCATCAGTTCTTGATCTTGGGTGGTCTACTGAGATAACTTGGTCATCATTGCTTTCCCGAACATCAGCATTGCAGGGCTTTCCCCTGTGGTCGACTGAGGAGTTGACTGGTAAGCATGCAGGGTAGAATTCAACTACCAGGGTAGAGGTCCAACTTTTCTAATGCAGCACTCTAAACAGCTTTCTTTAACGTACTCATGAAACATTCTAGAAGGCCGTTAGCCTGTTGCTAGAGAGGTGTGTTCTTGTGATGTTTCACACTAAGCAGATTGAGAAAGTCTCAAAGTCTCTGAATTCTCAACTATTGAAAGTGGGCCATTGTCCTATTTAAAAATGCCATCTAATCTCTCAATGACTCTTTCCTGGGTGATAGGCGAGAGAGCTTCAACTAATGGAAAGTGAGAGTATTCATCCACAATCACCATCAGGTGATGTCTATTGTCAAGTGGACCAAAAAAGTCAACAGCAATTCTTTCATGTGCATGCTTTGGCAACTCTGACTTATTTAAGGGGTGTTGAGTGGTTTCAATGACAGGCAGTTGCGTAGATGTCAAGCCTTCAACTCTCTTTCTACTCATTCATTGAGATAAGGAAACCAGAGTTGATCTCGAGAGACGATACCACAATGTCCTTCGTGGGCCACTTCAATTACCTGTTGTCGCAGACACTGGAATGACAATTCTTGAACTCCAAGATAATTTCTTCTTGTGTGATGGACAGTTCATTTTGACATTGTTATACTTCTGGTGTTCACTGTCACTGGTAAGAGGTTGAGTATGTTAGTGCCATGGTAGATGTATAATAATATCTTTCAGTTTTACCATGTCACTATCTTGACTCATAGCAGTGAAACGTTTGAAGCCCACACCACTGCTATACTTTCTTTTTGAGTTTCAACTTTTGCTTGCATAAGCCACAATATATCTTTAAGCATTTTGGTGTCCACTGTGATGTGCAAGGATTGCACCTAACTGAACTGGGCTAGCATCAACAACATCCTCCGTATGTAGCTTTGGATCAAAATATGCCATTTCAGTGGCGTTTTTAATAGCTTGTTTGATCCTCTTAAAACTTTGCTTTCATTCATGTGCCCAGTGAAATTAAATATTCTTTTTCATCAAATCTCTCAGTGGAGCACTCACAGTGGCAAAGTATTGTATCCATCTGGAACAGTAACTGGCCATACCAAGAATGAGTGTAACATGGAAATATCTTGTTGGGGACTGGCAGTTGACAACCCTTGTACTTTGGCTGGATCTGGTGTCATGCCCCATCAGAAAAGAAATGACCAAGGAATTTTAGTTTTGTCTTCTTGAATTCACATTTCTCATTATTTAGCGTTAAGCCGGCGTCAGCAAGTAAATGACACACTCGCCTGAGAGCTTGGTCATGTTCCTTCTGTATTGCTCTGAAAGCTAATGTCATTGCTATAGTTGAAGCCATTCCCAATAGGCTGTATGATACTTCTAATGACAGAGAATGTTCTGCAGCTGATGACACACCGAAACTTAGTCTTTTGTATTGAAACAAAACAATATGTGTAGAAAAGGTTGTAATGTACCTGCAGTTCTCATAGAGTTTCAACTGATGATATCTTTTATTGAAATCAAGACCATAGAAGACCCTTGCACCATTCAATTGTGTTATTATGTCAGCAGTATGAGGACCTGGATGTCCTTCTCTTACAATTGCCTTGTTCGCTTGACGCAAATCCACACAGATGCGTACAGCTTCTTCTCTGTCCTTTCTGGGCACTACCACTTTGGGAGAAACTCATGGCGTCAGATCAGGAGAATGTTCAATTATATCATGCTTAGGTAATGATTTGAGTTCTGTTTTACCAGCTTCTTGTAAACGAAATGCAATTCCTCTTTGTCTCTGACCAACTGAACGGACATCCTTATTAATATGCAATTGTACTTTCATAGTCTTACATTTTCCTAATCCATGAAATGAAGAAGTGAGCTGACTTACTATTTCTTGATGAGCATTGATCTTGTAGCTCACTGATATCAGCCCCATTTCAGCCGCTGTGCTGAAGCATATGAAAACAGGAAGTTGACATCATACCTTGAAGTAAGTGAATGGGCGTTTGCACTTTTGTTTTCTTGTGTTTCATAGTCGCTAGGAATTAACCTTTAGTTTGTTTTTCAGTGGCGTCAGTCATGGTAATGGAGATAATTCACAATATTTCTAGTCAGGTTTAATATTTATCGATGCACCACTCTCTATGATGAAAGGTATGGAACAACTGTGTAACCATCGGACGATGTTTGAATGATTTTGGTACTTTTTTTTATGCCTACTTTTTTTTTGTCTGGTATTTTTCTTTACATTCAGCAAGTCCACCTTGTGCACGTTTTTCTGAGGTAAATATTGACATCATGTTTTTCACTTTATATTGATAGACAAACTTTTGACGTTGATTTAGATGACAGATGACTTTGGTGTCGTTTATCTCAACTTATGTTGTCACTTAGCCTTGTGGGCGTGCGTCAAGCATCGCTTTTAGAACGTTCAGTCGGTCATTTTGACTTCTCGCTGTGACACGCTTACTTTTTCCTTTGCCTTGCAAACCGTCACAAAATGGTTCACTTCACCATATTCTTTGTATATCTGTCCAATGGCGGGACATTTACCTTTGTGTGGAAATTACCATCCACATCTGAAACACAACTTATTTTTTCTTCGAGACTTCACTTTTTGTTTTTGCTTGCTTTCCGTGTTCATGACTAACTCAATTTGGACACCTCTGGCCTCCATGTCAGTACGCTTTTCAGCTCTGGCAGCCATGAGAACTAGCTCCACACTAAAAGTTACTCTCAGCATTCGTCCTCTGAATGAATGAATCTGACAGGCATCCATCAATAACTCTGAGACGTATTGCTTCTTTGTCATTAAATGAATTGAATCTGCAGTGTTTTTATGAGCGTATCCAGTCTCTCAAAAAAGTAATCTATAGTTTCACCAACTCTGTCGTTCTTGACTAAAAATGTATCTTTTGTAATCTACATTCAGCATTGGATTGAACTTGAGGTTCAAGGCATCTTTAATTTGACAGTATGTAACTTCATCAGCTTGCAGCATTTTCTTGATGATGTCTTTTACATCATCACCAGCAAGATTCTTGAGGTAATTGGTAATTTCTTATAATCTCTCTTTTCTACACATCAATTAATTAATTAAATGACGTTCCAGGCTGGCCATCTATCACCAGTATTATGCTTTTTGGCAGTATGGAAGGGTGGTTGTGGTTTCAGAAAGGCGTTAGCATTACAACAGTTCACAGGATTGGCTGACACTGCGACTGGAGTTCTCTCTGGCTCCACCTGTTGACCTTGGTGAATTGGTTCATGCATACCACCTCTGAGGCCTTGTGACGTATTGGCCTCTGGATTGTCTTGAACAGTCTATGGAACTGTAACATCTTTCTTGGTCTCCTTTGGAGCCATTCACTTTCTGGAGATTTCTAGAGTTGTGCTGAGCTGCCACCTGGCAGCTTTGGTGGTGTGCTGCTTCAGGTATTAGACAGCTCAGTAAGCACAACCTGTGTGCTTCTTCTTTAGGTCTTAGCTCTTCTGCTCAAGACTCTGTTGAGTGTGATGACAATATGCTTGGTCTGTCAGCTAGCGTTCTTTTCTGTATCTGTTTGTGGCTACCTTTATCGTTATCACTCCATGCACTGTAGAGCTTTATATTGCATAGTAGCGCTGTATCTTTCGCTATGCCTTGCTAGTAGTTTCTTGACCAACGATGCGTAGACTTCTTAGTGACACTTTCTTTATCTTCAAACACTTCACACCAGCTGCACTTGCACTTTGACTCCACAAACGCCAAACGTCAATCTTCGGCCCTTCAACGAAGGCACAAGTGGCAAGCACAGTTTGTTTGGACCACAGCAAACTCTCTGGGATAGCACTGTCGATCTTCGGGTTATTTATCTGAAATCTCATTGCCATTTCTAGCGTCCTCCCCAGCCTGGGTACCCTCCAATGAATATGCCACACATGGAGCTATGTATCACACGTCCTTATTCATTTGTGTGTAACTGTGAACAACATTCTAAACCTGCATTCACGTCAACACGTTCTAACACTTGAGTCATCACTTTACGGAGTCTTTCAGGAACAAATAGGGTTCTGTCATTCACACACGACACTACACTCTCCTGCTTGGAAACGACTGAAAACTCGCCTCTTCAGGTTATTTCTTAACTGAAGAGGTCAGCCTATTCCCGCTACAACTACTATATTTCACTCTCTATTCTGAATTGCTATCGTTCCGTCTTACCTGATACCTAACTTTTCACTTGATTTGCTTTATTTTGATATTTCGGTCGATAGAAAGGTCACTAATACCGTATGTTGTGGCTGCGCCATAAAGACCAGTTAAATAAATAAACAAATAAGTTGACAGGCACATTTATTTTGCCACAGTTATCCTTACAAATGAGAATGAATGCAGTTGCTATTAAATTTACCAACGCTTTAATTGATATGCTATGTAGTGGATTGCACATTTGCAAAACGTGATGATGAAGGAAACTGTGGTTAAACACAGCACACATTAACCCACATCCCGGTAGAGGGCGGTAGAGTGTAGAAAGCTTAATATGTAAGCCCCAATCATTTGCATGGCTGGTAGTTAAGTGTTTGTCTCAGATCAGATCTGCAGGTTGATTTTTCAGACGTTGTGTAAGGATTTCATTTAACGCAAGGATAAAGTTCCCTAGCATTGCATAATAAAAAAAAGTTGGCAACAGCATTGTAGCAGGAAATTGAGCTTGCAAGAACCCTGCATCATAGATTGTATGAGATAGCTTTTGAACTGGTGTTGCCTTATTGAACACTCCATTTTTTTGGTCAGGCTAAAGTGACACTTGATTGGAAGAATTTTTTTTTTTTTTGCATTTTTTTTTTTCATATAGCACTAACTTGACTGGAAGGTATTAGCGCACTTTACATGAGCACAAGTTAGATTACACAATGACACAAGCGTTGTATGCATGTGTGCTTTCCAGCCTCAAAAATGAGTGCCGTGGCTCCACCTGCTCAACTTAAGCACTGGCTGTCATTGTTTCCTTAGAGCAGTGATACTCGGGGGCCGCATGCGACCCTCCTGACCACATGCAGCACCCAGTTGAACATTAGTACTAGGCTGTTGTTTACTTTACAAATCTCCAAAATTTGTAACATATTAAAATCATTGCAAGTATTTATTTATAGGCAAACTGAAGTACAAAAAAGATGCACGTGTTCTGTACCACTTAATTTTAAGGACAGCTTCATTTTTTAAAGCCATTTTACAACAAACATGTAAAAATATATTAAAGTGCCTTTAAAGTTCAAAAAAGTGTATTTCATTAACATGCAAAAGCTTTTCCCCTTAATACACCATACGTAAATCAGTGCACTAAGAAGTTTTTTGTTTTCAAAGTGAATCAGTTTTCAAACATGAATATAGAAACATTCATGCCTTCCCCACCCAGACAACAATGCCAATAGTGAACTAAGAGGCAAGTCATTGGTCACGTGCATCCTTTGGCTGGCCTGGGTTGCTTTTATATATGGGCATTATAGTTTATTACATCAAACACAAGGTAAGGTTTTGTTCAGGTTACACCTTTAAGTCCTATATTTCGAGGTCCTCTTATATGTGATAATGAAATAAAAAGAAGCAAAGTGAAATAAAGCAATTGCCTAGAATCATACAATTCAGTAAAGTGGGGAAGCCGGGATTAATCCCTGGTGTAATTCAACCACTAGATGCACATACATCACTTCCCTACGCCCACCTCACACCTCCCCGCCCTGGACCGCCACGCTGCTGGCATCAATGTGGCCCTCACGCCGCAGACAGACGTTTTTGGCCGCTCGGAAAATGTTTGCAAGTACCCGCGCCTTAGAGACTGAGACTCGGTGGTAGAAACAAGGTGCCCACCTCCAGCCTGACCTGCTCATCGCTCCTGTCAGTCACCAGTGCTCTGCTGAGGGCCTCAGTGATTGAAGAGCCGCTGCTGGGTCACTGACACCAGGGGTCTTTGCGCGGTGCCGGTGCAGATGGCTCACTTGAACGCTGGGGAGCACTGCACTAACGCCTCTGCCATGTGTTGCACGGACACTTAAATGAGCAGAAGCAATGCCTGTGAAAGTCCGAGGGCAGCCCTGTTAAGTGTCTGCGCGACGGGTGCAATGTGTGCAGTATTTTCCCCTAGTCTGGATTTGAGGCCTGCAGGGAGATGATAGCTGTGGTTATTTGAGTGCATAGATGTAGGCGGCATCAGGGCTGAAACAGAATACACACGAAAAGGCGTCCACGTCTGAAAGTGTTGAGTCCCTGCTGCCGAGCCGCCTTCGTTGAGTTATTGAATCCGGTTTTACTGGATGAGTAGGGGTTTAGCCATCATTGGAGTAGCACGTGCAGTGGCACCGGAGCCCTAAAGCCCAAAGGTCCCCTTGAGCCCTCATTATTGTGTTTATTTAACTACCCCATCTACAGCCGGGGGGACATTTTCTTATATATTAGGGCCCATCCCACCCTCACTACACTGCTGCTCCAGTGCGTTTCTACAGTGGTAAGTTTACCTGTTAACTTTTGGAATGCGGGCCACTGTAGCTCAGTTCTTGGCTATGCACCTGGCTAGTAGTTCTTCTGACAGCAGTCCCTGTGGCTGCGATCGAGTGGCACTGGCCAACATTTTAGAAATGTAGTTAGATTAGTACTCCCTGGGACTATGCTGGGTGGCTGCTGCCGTCTGTTTATGTGTTCCATCTAAGTTATTTGCCTTTCACCTTGACCTTTACCATGTTTCTCTCGGTTCAGGTGAGCTGGATGATGTCATTTTTTGTACTGATCCTCACAAAATTATTGCCCCTCTTGGTACAAGTCAAGGCAGGGCTGTCAATGTTTTGACACCTTTAATCGAAGTATGTAGGCACCTGATCCAGCCTCCTCATGCATTCATATCCGTTGGTCAGCCTGCTTAGATTTAAGAAGAAACATGGCACTCAGTGCATTCCTCATTTTAACAACCTACTCCTGCTTCTCCCTGACCACTCATAACCCACCTACCCCATTGGCGGTCATACCTATGCCACAGTTCCCATTTCCTTTATTCAGTCACTTGAATACAGGTCAAAGCGGGTAGTCGATGGGACAACGGGAGGAGGGCTGTCCCTTCGGTCACTGAAGACAGGACAGTTTTGTCCAGTTGAGGACTTGCTCTTTGAGGGTGTATGATGGCCCGCTGACCAGGTGACCTACCACCAAATCAGAATATCTTAAGTTTGAATGCCTTTCTTAGAAGGTCAGTTAGTTGTGCTTGCTGGCGAAATGTGAAGACCAGCTCAAGATTTCTGAAGTTCACTGAGTTTCCAAGGTTGGCTGAGGGGGGCATAGGAATAGCTGAATGGTAATAAAGGTATATTCAGGGTCTCTCGAGGCATTTTGAGGGCACAGCAGTTGTCTCTGATAGCACCTATGCTGCATAATACCAGACAGTGGTGTCTGAATGCCAGCCGAGGGACAAACTGGAGGGTCTAAACTCCAACTGGAGGTGTTTAAGGGGCAAGCTTACACCCTGCTTGGGACATTTCAGTGGAGGCATCTTAGAGGTGAGAGTGGGTTAGAGGTGTCTTACTGTAGACTGAAGATTGCTAATGCCTACCAGGGCTTTCTGGTGGTGTCTGAGGGCATTAAATCGTCAAGAAAGGCACTACATATACAAAATATAGGTTAATAGGCAAGAACAATCGCAAAAAAAAAAGAAAAGAGACCTACAAAGGAAAAAAGAGAAGCACACAAAAGACTTCTTACAAAAATGTTCAAATCTTTATTCCTTTCAATTAATTCACATCTACCACCCATGAATATAGTCTTTATTAAACAATTGGAGATTATCTTTCTATCCTATGTAGTCAAGCTTTTTCATAATAAAAAAACGAAATTTAGCATTTGACAAGACTGTAAAGTGTAAAACACTTCGGAATTTTACCACATTCTAGATTGTAATGCTTAGGTCATCTTATTTTGTTGCAAACTGATATAGGGGGGTCATTCTGACTTCGGCGGGCGGCCTCCGTCGCCCGCCAAAGTTCCCCCGACAGAATACCGCAGCGCGGTCAAAAGACCGCCGCAGTAATTCTGAGTTTCCCGCTGGGCCGGCGGGCGACCGCCAGAAGGCCGCCCGCCCGCCCAGCGGGAAACCCCCTTCCACGAGGATGCCGGCTCCGAATGGAGCCGGCGGAGTGGAAAGGGTGCGATGGGTGCAGTTGCACCCGTCCCGATTTTCAGTGTCTGCTATGCAGACACTGAAAATCTTTGTGGGGCCCTGTTAGGGGGCCCCTGCAGTGCCCATGCCATTGGCATGGGCACTGCAGGGGCCCCCAGGGGCCCCACGACACCCGTTCCCGCCAGCAAGGTTCTGGCGGTCAAAACCGCCAGAACCAGGCTGGCGGGAAGGGGGTCGGAATCCCCATGGCGGCGCTGCCTGCAGCGCCACCATGGAGGATTCCTCAGGCCAGGGGGAAACCGGCGGGAAACCACCGGTTTCCCTTTTCTGACCGCGGCTTTACCGCCGCGGTCAGAATTGGCCTGGATGCACCGCCAGCCTGTTGGCGGTGCATCCGCGGTCCCCGGCCCTGGCGGTCTATGACCGCCAGGGTCGGAATGACCCCCATAGTCTTTATAAATGCTTTTTGATTCAGTCGTTCAGCTTATCAGCTCATCAGGACAGAATTTCCTCCTAACAATTATATAGTTTTCTGGAATTGGTGTCTACTTAAAATGCATAAATGCGGTTAGTCTACAATATATACATATATACCTTCACTTCACCGATATCTGAATTAATTATTTTCAAAGACTTCTGGGAACCTTGCATCATATTTAAACATTGCAACATAATTCGGTTACAGTTTTTGTCATGAGAATAAATCTAGGTTATCGAGGTTAGTACATCCTGTGTTATTAGAATTTTCTACCCAGACCCAGACTTTGACCTCAAGTATATAGGAAAAAACACCATGACAAACAGTTATCAGCTCCAAAAAGTAATAGACTTACAAAATGACCTCTTAGCACCTTCTTCAACATGGTATGACAGAGCTTTTCTAGAAGGGTTTTCATAATGGTGGGCCATTTCCTGAGTATAAGACATGCAGACCACTTTTAGTTCACCTACCACTCTAACTAACGGCTAGATTGAAGGGTCCATTCAAGCTGCCCAAGTGAACCACATCTTATTGCGCTTTCATAACTTACATGTCTCCTTCTCTCATGCCAGAACCACAGGGAAGTTGATAATGATCAATGTTTTCGCGAAATGTGTAATTGCAAGTTGCGGTTTCATTTTCATTCATTTTCAGCCTTAATGCCACTTCACTTTATGGCTTACTGCAAAACTGTAACAATTGAAGTATGTAGAAGAGATTAGAATACATTTATACAACGTGGAGCACATGAAAAGGCCAAGATAGTAAGGTTTGGCAATTACAGTAAAGTTTGATTATAGAACTGCTGCTGGCCAAATTGCAGGATGTATCTTTGTTTTCATTTCAGTCATAAGACCACTTATGTGCATAAGACCAAATTTAAGTCATAGCTAATTCCTGAATTACAGTTAGTGTCTTGCGTCTCTCTTAGACCCTTGATCAGTGCAGAGTGAGAAAACGCCACTCTTTTTAAACCAACATGGCAGATGCGTATGACCTCGAAGATCACTATCTGCTTAGCTGGAACTCTAATCTGTGCTTGTACCTGAAGTCTGCTGTGGTAGCCAAATAAGAGGAATCAAGAAAAAAATAAAATTATGCTTAAAATGTGTTTCTGGGCTGCGGTGTTCTGGAGTCTAAGCACTTTCATTTTCTCTTTCCACACACAGTACAGTGTGGAAGCCCTACTGAGATGGTCCTTAAAGGATCGTCTCTGCAAATGTTCTTGCCATCTGGCGATATGTTTGTTTCTGTGCTGCACTTTACCATGCTGGTGGGATCTCCTTTATCAGCAGACATGAGTTTAATAGGTCCGACAGAATACCTCTACTTACTGCAGCTGGCATGGCTCTGTTTGTGCAAGTAGGAGAGCCAGATAAGGCTTGTGCCCTCCATTCTCCATGTCTGTTAGTAGTCTTTTCTGCAGCGTTCTGTTGAACACTTTTTATTTTACCTTTTAATTGTACAGCATGATGATGGTACATATTGTCACTCCTTCAAATGTGCATATGTTTAATCTTGATTATGAGATTCGGAACATTATAAAATCATAATGTAGTACCTTAAAGGCTAACTGGTTAAACCTAAGTAATGCGTTATGATGTGAATTGGTGGGTTAAGCTGCCATGATCCAGCCCTGAGCACCCTTTGTTCCTAACAAGGTCTTTGCGTTGTACCATATAGAAAGCAGGACCAAATTGCAAGAAAAAAGCTAAAAACAAATCTTATTTTCTTAGTAAGCCCCAAAAAAGTCGTGCACCTTACCTTTTGAGGTAAACTGATATTTATATTATAATGTGATTTCTCTAGTTAGCCATAGACTCAGGTAATTCTGGCCATACTGAATGCTCTTTGGAATCCGACGAACGGGTTATTTTAGAAAGTAGGTATCTTGTTGATACTTGTCATTTGATATAAATATCTTGATTCCAGTAGTAAATTCATAGACTCAATATTTGCTCCCTCTTCTCCTCCCCCTATCTTCTCCCCTTACTTTGTCATACAAAGGTCAGAAGTATATATATATTTTTTTCCACACTGAAACATTTACAGTACCGGCTGTTTGGCATGATTGTACTAAAGGCAACCCAAGCTGTATCTGTTGTGGTGCTATGGTAGAGGTAGCACATCAATGTCAGTGCTTTCATTCTTTTATTTTAGTGTACCCCTTTAGGGTAAATTAATATGCAAAGAAATAAATGTGATATATTTTTTTATTTTTACTTGCTTTTTTATAGGCAATGCTTTGGGCGTGATTAAAAGTACAGCGATCTTAGGACCGCTGGGCAGAAAGGCAGGGAAGGTGCCCCAGCAAGGGCCTCACGGCGACTTTGCCCATTTGGGGAGTGTGGCTGGGGCACATGTTGTGCAGCCCTATACCTGCACTGTCGGTGCTCGTTGTGTGTCATGCACTACTTTGTGCATGGCACACAGTGCACCTCAGGTGCATGTGGTGCTGCACTGAGGTGTCATGTGCTTCAGGATCACTTTATGAGCCGAAGCATGCTGCAGCAGTGACACCATCACAGACACTACCACCAGCCCGGCGGTAGTCTCATAATACAGTGGTGGGGAGGTAGCCAGATTGGTGGCATACTCCCGACCGTTGTACTGGCAGTGCAGCGGTCAGACCACCAATAGCCTAATCAGACCCTTTTAAAAAAAATAACACTTGGTATATTAATCGCTGGCTTTTAAGTTGGATGGAATTGGTAAAAAAGCTTTTTAACCCTCTATACGCCTTTTGTAGTCATTCTGTCAGAATTGATAGATTAGTGGTTCGCACACCCAGGAAAAATACTGGAAAGACAGTTAACCCCTTCGCTGCCAAGCCTTTTCCCCCTCCTTTGCCGAGCCTTTTTTTGGCTATTTGGAGCAGTTCGCGCTTAGGCCCTCATAACTTTTTGTTCACATAAGCTACCCACGCCAAATTTGCGTCCTTTTTTTCCAACATCCTAGGGATTTTAGAGGTACCCAGACTTTGTGGGTTCCCCAGAAGGAGGCCAAGAAATTAGCCAAAATACAGTGAAAATTTCGTTTTTTTCATAAAAGTGGGAAAAAGGGGCTGCAGAAGAAGGCTTGTGTTTTTTTTCCCTGAAAAGGGCATCAACAAAGGGTTTGCGGTGCTAAAATCATCAGCTTCCCAGCTTTCAGGAACAGGCAGACTTGAATCAGAAAACCCAATTTTTCAACACAATTTTGGCATTTTACTGGGACATACCCCATTTTTATGATTTTTTTTTTTGTGCTTTCAGCCTCCTTCCAGTCAGTGACAGAAATGGGCATAAAACCAACGCTGGATCCCAGAAACCGCAACATTTCTGAAAAGTAGACAACATTCTGAATTCAGCAAGGGGTAATTTGTGTAGATCCTACAAGGGTTTCCTACAGAAAATAACAACTGAAAAAGAAAAATATTGAAATTGAGGTGAAAAAAACATAAATTTTTCTCTACGTTTTACTCTGTAACTTTTTCCTGCAATGTCAAATTTTCGAAAGCAATATACCGTTACGTCTGCTGGACTCTTCTGGTTGCGGGGATATATAGGGCTTGTAGGTTCATCAAGAACTCTAGGTACCCAGAGACAATAAATGACCTGCACCCTGCAGTGGGTTTTCATTCTATACCGGGTATACAGCAATTCATTTGCTGAAATTAAAAAGAGTAAAAAATAGCTATCAAGAAAACTTTGTATTTCCAAAATGGGCACAAGATAAGGTGTTGAGAAGCAGTGGTTATTTGCACATCTCTGAATTCCGGGGTGCCCATACTGGCATGTGAATTACAGGGCATTTCTCAAATAGATGTCTTTTTTACACACTGTCTTACATTTGGAACGGAAAAATGTAGAGAAAGACAAGGAGCAATAACACTTGTTTTGCTATTCTATGTTCCCCCAAGTCTCCCGATAAAAATGATACCTCACTTGTGTGGGTAGGCCTAGCGCCCGCGACATGATATGCCCCAAAACACAACCTGGACACATCACAGAAAACAGAGTTGTTTTTTTGCAAAGTGCCTACGTGTAGATTTTGGCCTGTAGCTCAGCCGGCACCTAGAGAATCCTAACAAACCTGTGCATTTTTGAAAACTAGAGACCTAGGGGAATCCAAGATAGGGTGACTTGTGGAGCTCTGACCAGGTTCTGTTACCCAGAATCCTTTGCAAACCTCAAAATTTGGCTAAAAAAAACACATTTTCTTCACATTTTGGTGACAGAAAGTTCTGGAATCTGAGAGGAGCCACAAATTTCCTTCCACCCAGTGCTCCCCCAAGTCTCCCGATAAAAATGGTACCTCACTTGTGTGGGTAGGCCTTCCGCCCGCAACAGGATATGCCCCAAAACACAACGTGGACACATCACAGAAAACAGAGCTGTTTTTAGCAAAGTGCCTACCTGTAGATTTTGGCCTGTAGCTCAGCCGACACCTAGAGAAACCTACCAAACCTGTGCATTTTTGAAAACTAGAGACCTAGGGGAATCCAAGATGTGGTGACTTGTGGGGCTCTGACCAGGTTCTGTTACCCAGAATCCTTTGCAAACCTCAAAATTTGGCTAAAAAAACACATTTTCTTCACATTTCGGTGACAGAAAGTTCTGGAATCTGAGAGGAGCCACAAATTTCCTTCCACCCAGCGTTCCCCCAAGTCTCCCGATAAAAATGATACCTCACTTGTGTGGGTAGGCCTAGCGGCTGTGACATGAGACGCCTCAAAACACAACGTGGACACATCCCATTTTTTTAAAGAAAACAGAGCTGTTTTTTCCAAAGTGCCTACCTGTAGATTTTGGCCTCTAGCTCAGCCGGCACCTAGGGGAAACCTACCAAACCTGTGCATTTTTGAAAACTAGAGACCTAGGGGAATCCAAGATGGGGTGACTTGTGGGGCTCTGACCAGGTTCTGTTACACAGAATCCTTTGCAAACCTCAATTTTTGGCTAAAAAAAAAGCATTTTCCTCACATTTCGGTGACAGAAAGTTCTGGAATCTGAGAGGAGCCACAAATTTCCTTCCATCCAGCGCTCCCCCAAGTTTACCGATAAAAATGGTACCTCACTTGTGTGGGTAGGCCTAGCGCCCGCGACAGGAAACGCCCCAAAACGCAACGTGGACACATCACATTTTTTCATTGAAAACAGTGCCTACCTGTAGATGTTGGCCTCTAGCTCAGCCGGCACCTAGGGAAACCTACCAAACCTGTGCATTTTTGAAAACTAGAGTCCTAGAGGAATCCATGATGGGGTGACTTGTGGGGCTCTGACCAGGTTCTGTTACCCAGAATCCTTTGCACACCTCAAATTGTGGCTAAAAAAAAACACATTTTCCTCACATTTCGGTGACCGAAAGTTCTGGAATCTGAGAAGAGCCACAAATTTCCTTCCATCCAGCGTTCCCCCAAGTCTCCCGATAAAAATGATACCTCACTTGTGTGGGTGGGCCAGGTGCCTGCAACAGAATAAGGCCCAAAACTTGTAGAGATAGAGGGGATAGCACAGCGAGTTTATAAGGACATATTCTTTTATACATCTTTAGACTGACTCTGCTTTGGGGACCCACATAAGTGAGGTGTCATTTTACTTGGGAGACTGAGGGGAACACTGGGGAGTAGGAATTTTGTGCTGGAGCGGTGATCCTACGAAGAAAAGTCAGGAAAATATACTTTTTTAAGCAAATTTTGAGGTTTACAGAGGAGTCTGGGTAAGAAAATGTTGGGGGATCCACGCAAGCCACTCCTCCCTGGACTCCTTGGGGTGTCTAGTTTTAAAAAATATCTGGGTTTGGTAGGTTTCCCTAGATGAAGGCCGCACCCAGGACCAAAAACATAGGTGCCCTCTCCCCCCCCCCCCCCAAACACAGGTAGTTTTGTAATATATCGTTTTGATGTGTCCACATACGTCCGTGATGTGCCAAACACTTACATTTTGAAAAGAAACGCACTTAGGTTATGTGAAAAAGACCCCTCACCCACAAACCAAGTTGGTGGCATGCTTCATCATCGGGGTCCCACCTGAGGCACCTAGCGTGTCACAGGTGTGCTGCGACGCCTGATTACAGCGGAGCAGGTTTTGTCATTTTTACCACACATACTGGTTGGATTTGGCACGAGGGTGAGTGATGGTTCAGTGGATCAAATTTTACTAACAAGAGCTTTCACAAAAATGAAATGCACTGTTAATAACTGAAAGGCAAAAAACTGAAACAATGACTCACAACTCGTGAGCTGTAAAGCCGCGACAAGGCACCAACCGCTTTACAGTCCATTCACACAACTTTCATACATGACACACACAAGACCATTCACACGGCCCAGCACATTACAACACTCATATCGACAAGAAATATATGATACACTGTTCCAACCAGAAAGAACGGAAACTAATGGCGGGGGTCCTAAATTCTAGGAGCAAGAAACCTCACACATCCCTAGGATGTCATGCTTCATCATCGGAACTGCTCCTCGTCAGACCGGCACTGCAATGTCTGACGGGCACCACCCCTGGTGGGGGGGGCTCTTAGCCGGAGATCTTTTTCAATGGTGGTGCCGTGACCCCAGAGGTGAATAAGTGACAGAGGAGATCAAAAGAAATCGTGGTTAAAATTGGCTCTCAAAACCGCCACTGGGTCAATAGTTTTATTAGACCAGATGGACGGTCAGGACCAAGGTTAAAAAGTATAGTCATAAGAGTGAACTAGAAATTAAGATCAATCACTCTATAGTAAAAGTAGCAAAGGGAGGAATTGGGGATTTTCCAAAGCCTGCCCTATCATGGGTCAACATGTTTCGCATCCTGGTGGTCCATACGGATCCAGTGATGCTTCATCAGGACCTAAATGACTATGTGTATCTCCTAATTATATGGGCCACATATGTTTCCTTAGTATAGTGTACAGATTACTGAAGACCAGAGAGTATCTTGGAGAAGTAACAGTCACTTACATAAATGAGGAACCAATAATTCCTAACTGTCGCCCTGTGAATGAAAGTACACAAGTTAAACAAGAGTAAGGGCGAGTCATTAACCAAATTAATAGAGGTTAAAAAAAAAAACGGATATATATAGTGGGAAAAGAAGGCAACCGTGCTATGCAGTGAAAGTGTCAACTTGTGAACAACACGCATGCATTTACACATTGTACAGGCTTACCGTCCTAAATTAGAGAACGAGCTTCCTAGGAACACATAGACCAATGGTCCAGCGCAAATAAAGTCTAAAGAAGAGATATGAGAAAGTTAAACACGAGAGATAAAAAACCAATTAGGTATACATCGACAGACAGCGCCACTCAAGAGCCCATCACTTATATACGCCCACATGCCTGATACAACAATCACACCAGCTGATGGGAGTGTGTGGACTGGTGTTTGGCTGGCAGTGTGTTGCAGTAGCCAACAGCAAGTCAATATGTACACTCTCAGCCAAGCCCCACTCCACACACAATGGTATCATTTATTTATTTTTTTAAACAGAGGAACCCCTAACTAAGTAGAAAGAATTACAAAACTACAACACAAAAGCTCTCACTAAGTACATGACAGAAATGCTAACCATGAAACTGAACACATGAAAATACAAAACAGACATGAGTTTACACTCATGGTTGTTCCCAGAAATTCTTCTGGGTGTGGTAATTCTTGAAACAACCACCCACACACAGCCCAGGCTCTGGGCAGTACATTTGAGTCTCCCTCCGGATACCTCTTCGAAAACACACTCTACATTTCTTAGCTGGAATGTCTTTTTTGGGTGTGGGAGGAATGTGCTCAGCAAAGTGGCGATCTTTCAATCTAGCCACATCCTCCACCACTGCTTCTCTAGGAACTCTGGCCTGTTCCACCACAATAAGGCTCTCTATCACTGACTCCTGAAATTTCACAAATGTCATCTTTGACTCTGGAGACCTATCCCTAAACACAATAAAAGCATTGAAGGTTGCTAAGTGGAAGAGGTGAGTTGCTAACTTCTTATACCAAACGTAAGACTTACGAATAGCAGTACAAGGTTCCAACCTCTGGTCAACTCTATCTACACCTCCCATGTGCTTATTATAATCTAAAATGCACACAGGTTTGTGCACTTCAGCAACCTGGCCCCAAACAGTCACGGGGGAAGTACTCTCATCATGGATGGTACTTAGCATGTAGACATCCCTCTTGTCTGAAAATTTCAAAGCTAGCAGCTCCTCATTCCGCAAGGCACAGCACTGTCCCCTATCAAGTTTTTTACAGACAAGCTCCCTTGGATAGCCTTTCCGGTTAGAACGGATTGTGCTACAAGCAACTGTGTCCACTCTAAACAATTCCTTGAACAACTGCACTCCAGTGTAGAAGTTATCTACATACAAATGGTGACCTTTGTTGAACAGTCGTCTACCAAGAACCCACACAATTTTCTCAGTAACTCCAAAAGTGGGAGGACAACCAGGGGAGTCAATATTGGAATCCCTACCAGTGTAGACACGGAAACTATACACATATCCTGTCCTACTTTCAGACAGCATATACAATTGAATTCCATGTTGTGCCCTTTTGCTAGGAATGTACTGCCTAAAAACCAAACGACCCTTGAAGAGGACCAAAGACTCGTCCACACTTATCTCTTTGCCTGGAACATAGACCTCCGAAAAACCGATCTACAAAATGATCAAGGACAGGCCTAATCTTAAAAAGACGGTCAGAATCTGGGTGATCTCGTGGCAAGGCTAATGCATTGTTAGCAAAATGCAGCATCCTAAGAAGAAGCAAATACTGATTACGACTCATGGTTGCAGGAAATACAGCTGTTGCCATCAAGGGACTAGTAGACCAATAAGAAGCCAGTGACGGCTTCCTTATCAACCCCATAAAAAAAGTCAAACCCAAAAACTTTTTATCTCCTCCAAATTTGTGGGAATCCACTGGGCAGCTCTAGAGTGTGGCCTAAGTCTAGCAGCGTTGTCCCTCAAATGCTGCTCCGCATACAAATTAGTCTGCTCAACAATCTCTTCCAAAAACACATCATCCATGAATAACTCAAAGAAATTGATAGGCAAAAAGTTCTCTGTATTGGCGTTAATCCCCGGGAGACCAGTAAAGGCAGGCAACTTTGGCTGCTCCATGTTTGGGGCAACCCAGACATAAGGTCTTATAACAGGAAACCTTTCAGCCCCAGGTTGCTGCACTATTGGCACATCAGTGTCCTCCTCTAAAACAGGCCCTTCATCTGCACTGAGTGTGGCTTTATCATCAGAAGATTCCCCTCCAACAGAAACATCACTGCCAGAATCTCTCACTTCCTCCTCTGCCTCAGATGCAGAGTCCGTCTCATAATCATGATCAGACTGTGACTCAAAAAGCATACCAACCACCTGCTGAGCGGTCATCCTGCGGCTAGCCATGATCTCTCCTACTAAAATTAACTGGACAAATTCACCACCAACAACCAGCACTGTGTAAGACAAGTAACAAAGTATAGCTTTGTTAGTAAGAGTTATAAACTCAAAAACTATACCACTCACTTGCCTGAAAAAGCTTGATTCACCAGCAACTACTCTGCACAGACACAGCAATCACCAATGATATCCCACTAAAAAGAAAGAAAGGCAAATTAGAAATAAGACAAAACAAATATCATTGTGCACTAATCTAAGGACAATTTCACACACAATCCTGCATTTAGTACACCCCCTACAAACATGTCATTCATGCATGGCAACAATACTCCTTTGGAGTAAATTGTTTTTACTTACCTAAAACATGCAACTGTGCAAACTGCAGGTCAACCACCGCCAAAACCGCAAGGAGCCACAGCAAATAAAGCAAAAGCTTTGAACTAGAACAAAAAGGAGGAAAACATTTTTTATCACAAATGCAAATACTTCATCAGTTGACAAACACCCCGCCATCAAACATTTAGAAAATTGGTGCCTAAGTGGATTCTGCCATAGGGGCAGATGGGCCTACTAAAAAAATAGGCCTGTGTGCCCCAAGGAGGCCAGAAAATACCTTTAGTAGTGTGTTCCCATGGAGAGCGACCCTTGCCAAAGGGGACAGCCCTCAAACAAAAAAACACACACAACACTATCCCTGGTGCCTAAGTGGCTTCTGCCCCCAGCCTAAAAATCATAGGCTGATCTGTCTCTAAGGGGTGCAGAAATGGCCTCGGTACATGTGCCCCCAAAGTGGGGTGCGACCTTTGCCCATGCCCCCCCCCCCATCCACTAACACACACACTATCCCTGGTGTCTAAGTGGCTTCTGCCCCCCTTGGGGGCAGGTGGGCCTAAAAAAATAGGCCCATCTGCCCCCAGGGGGGTCAGAAATGGCCAACAGGTCAATGCCCCCCTGGGGGGGGGGGCGCCCCGTGACCAAGGGGACGCCCCCCCCAAAAATAAACAAATAAAAGAAATCCCTGGCGTTCTAGTGGTTTCTGCCCCCCTTGGGGGCAGATCACCCTAAAAATAATAGGCTGATCTGTCTCCAAGGGGTGCAGAAATGGTCTCGGTACATGTGGCCCCAAAGTGGGGGGTGACCCTTGCCCAAGGACGGACGGACGGACGGACGGACGGACGGACGGACGGACGGACGGACGGACGGACGGACGGACGGACGGACGGACGGACGGACGGACGGACGGACGGACGGACGGACGGACGGACGGACGGACGGACGGACGGACGGACGGACGGACGGACGGACGGACGGACGGACGCACACACACACACACACACACACACACACACACACACACACACACACACACACACACACACACACACACACACACACACACACACACACACACACACACACACACACACACACACACACACACACACACACACACACACACACACACACACACACACACACACACACACACACACACACACACACACACACACACACACACCTTAAATGGCCCTAAAAGACATGCCCGCCCCCCCCATCCACTACACACACAATCCCTGGTGCCTATAGGCCGATCTGCCCCCAAGGGGGGCAGAAAAGGCCAACAGTTCTATGCTCCCTTGGAGGAGGCGCCCCTTGCCCGAGGGGGCACCCCCCCACATAAATACACAAATAAAAAACATCCCTGGTGATCCAGTGGTTTCTTGGGGGCAGATCTGCCTAAAAAGTAGGCCAATCTGCCCCCAAGGGGGGCAGTAATGGCCGTAACTAATTGCCCCCACAAGGGGAGCGACCCTTGCCCAAGGGGCCGCTCCCCGCAAACAAGAAACACAAAAAAACAAATCCCTGGTGTCTAGTGGGCATTGCGATCGGGCAGCAGGAATGCTCAAAGAGACACCGGGGGAAAGGAAAAGCCTTTCCTTTCCCCCGGTGCCTCTTTGGCCCAAACCCCCTACCCACCGGGAAGAGGAACTCACCTCTTCTTCTCTCGCCGCACAGGAAGCAAATGGCTTCCTGTGCGGCGAGAACCGCATCGCGCGCTGACGTCATTATGGGGGGCTGGGGGGGTCGGGGTGGAAGGGGAAGGGCTTCCCCTTCCATCCCTGACTTTGGGGGGGTTGGGGGGAAGCACACAGAGGGAGCGAGAGCGCTCCCTCTGGGCTGTGTGCCGAGGACGTAATGGTTACGTCCTCGGCACAGCAGCACTGTGCCGCAGGACGTAACCATTACGTCTGCGGCACAGAACGGGTTAAAGAGTATGCCTGGGAAAGTACACCCCCTTTATTTTGACCCAATCCTGGTTTGATTGGGAAAGATTTGTTGGAAGGTATGAGTGCAGCCATATGCACCTTGACATTACATGTACATACACATATATAGTTGCTGCAAAAGCCAAGAATTAAAGTGAGGCTGTAGTTATGAGCTGAAATGGAGTAAGAACTAACATTTAAAAACAAAAAAACACTAAAATTGGGTAGTTATAGCTCAGTGATCTAACTGTAACTTGCCTGTCACACACTGCTTTTGACCTTGCATATAACATGACTCATGCCATGTTAAATTACATTAGTAATGACATCCCTGATCTTAGCGGGGGCTGATGCTTAATTCCTTCTACACACAACCATAAGCTGTGCCCAGTGGGCCCAGGACCTGCACCCAAATCACACCAGTGTAGGAAAGTGGAGTATCTACTGAGAAGGATGTGAGTCCTTTTCAAGTAGTACGTTCGCTATCTAATGAGTGTTAGGTACCCCATTGTAGCACTTGGCTCTCACAGTAGAAAGACGGAGCAGTCCAGGGCTTACTTGAAACATTTTGGTTTGTACCTCAGTCCTGCATGTCGGCAACACCCAATGAATCATTGTCCATCCACTGCTTGCACTTATAAAAAGGAAAAATACTTTATTATGCACGCAGTAATAAATACTATGCATTAATTTATAAATATTTTCAAGTAGGTAGGTCAAAATACCTATGGTGACACTCTCCTAACAGTTCACACCCCCTAGAGAGCCCTAAACCTAAACTGACATTCATTAGAACTTGCAATGACCCATTGTTAACCTGGTGATAATTAAAAAAGAAAAAAAAAAAAAAAAAAAAGCATTCTCACAATTCTTATCAATACCTATAAAGCATTATTCCCAATGTTGTCATTGGCAATAAAGCATTACAAGTTCAAATATATATGAGCATGAGTCTTTCTTTTATTTTCAACATGCAGCAAGCAGAGCTTTATGGATCACCAACAGAGTTTCCCATAGAGTAGAGCCTCTGAGCAAAAGCAAAGTCGTTGGAGTGCTTGAAGCTGTCTAAAAACAAATGTCCCGATTGTCACCAATTTTAATTGTGAGGAGACATTGAGCAACTTTTACAAAAACTTTAGTGGAGATCCTACTGAACTGCTGCATTCTTGGCAGCCTCCCAAACATTTAAGAAGACATTTGTGGTGCCTCTCTGGGGCACCAGAAGCAGAGTATGCAAATTTTAAATCACCCATGCATGGGCTTATAGGTCGCTCCAGGCTGTAACTGATAGGGGCAGCAAAGGCCTGCTGCAGGAAACCTTTTTAAAATTATTTTTTAAAAGGCACATTTCTCCCTCCTGGGGTACCCACAGCATTTGTTATTAATTGTAGGCCACATTGGGAGCCATAAAGACTCTTGCATGTTGGGCACAGCTGCTCTGTACCACGTGTGAGCCGTCATCCTTCCATCTCCCTCCCTCTTGGTGGTGAACTGGAACTAAACACTCTTTCCCTTTGTGGTCAGTGTGGGTGGGAGACTCGAGGCCTGATGATTCTGAGACATGGGCACGGGGTGGAAGGAGCCGGGTGTAGCTTGGTCCGTAAGACTTGGGGGTGTGACCTTCAAATTTTTCAACAGTCACCCTGACATATCTTGTTAAAATACATTGTAAGAGGGGAGGGTGCATGAGAGGGCCTTAAGGGGCAGCGGAAAGGGAGAGTAATGCCGATTGGTAGCAGTACTTTGTGAGGGTAAATACAGTATTTTGTAAACTTACTAACATTTTTGAAGACTTTCAAAACAGAGAAAGGGAGAGAGAGTGTGTGTGTTTTTGTCTCTGTGCATGTAAAAATTCCTGGTGAAATCCGACAAAGACCTTACTATACCGACTGAAAGCACATGTACCCAACTATTTACCAGAAAATACATTTATTGAGGTTGCGAAACACCCCAAACATCCTGCTGAAGCTACACCCCTGGGTAGGAGCATCTAGCTGATCTCTTTCTAGGTCACAGAGGAGATTGAGTCTCCTGAGGAGAGTTATGCAAAGAGTGCAAAGGCACTTATTGCATCTTCTGTTGCTCAGAGGGAGGTGGTGGCCTCCATGGCAAATAGACTCATGAGGACGGGGTTCTGCGCATGGCCGCTTTCACTCTCCATATTTTATTATACCTCTCTGTGCCAACAGAGGTCCAGAAAGCTACAGGAAAGGAGCACTTCTCATGGCTGTTCCCTGTCCCTGAACTTCTTTCAGAATTTTCTAGGCCCCAGGTGGGTTGTGTTTGACGGATTTGGTATCATTTTGGCCTTCTTGGTGGCTCACTCTAGTGAACAGGGTTTTTTTTTTCTTCTCCGGAGTCTTGTAATGGTGCTAACATCATATTCTCCATGTTGGGATCAGCCCATCCACTTTGAATGGGCGCATTTGATGGATTCTTACAGCCACAGAGTCCTCACCTGTAGAATATCTCAGATTGCAGACTGCATCAGAAAATTGTTTCAACATAGCCCCTATCCACCAGTAGGTAGTGTTGTGGTGCTCCACCTTGACTGTCTGGACCAGGAGTGACGCTGGAACCGCATATAGGCGCCATAGAAGCATGCTAATGTCCGTTCCTTTCATGTCTTTGTACGTGGATCAGGCACTAGCTCCTCACCTTTTCTCGTCATTTGACGAGCTCTTCTCTCTTCAAAAATTGTGGGCGACAGGACCAGTTATTTTCTCCATAGTTGTTTTTATCATGGGCGGCAAGGCATAACACACGAACAGTGGATTGAGGCTACATCTTGCCATTCCTGCTGGATCTTCCACCCTTGACATAGTTTTTTTTGGAGAGGCATTTGTGCATTTTGCGGCAGGAAGTAAAGCATCTTTTGGACAAAGAAGCCACAGAAAGGACATGACCTCTGAGATTTTAACTGGATGCTACTTCCGTTATTTCCATGTGCCGAAAAAGGGCAGAGAACTATGTTCTATATTAGATCTTCTACTCCTCAATTACTTCCTGCAGATTGAAAAATTCAGGGTGTTTACCATGGTCCAGGTTGGATCTGTCTGTGATCCACGAGACTAGATGATGGTGTTGGACCTGCAGGACACCTACTTCCATGTTCCCATCCTGCAGGCTCACAGCTGGTACCTGTGGTTCAAGGAGTGGCCACAAACATTTTCAGTTTGCCGTGCTCCCTTTTAGCCTCACCAGTGCCCCTCTTGTGTTCAGGAAGCTGATGGCCATGGTCGCAGAGTACCATCAGTGATTGGGGATGGGGGTGCCAGTCATTCTCTACCTCCGTGACTGGCTGTTGAAGGTGGACTTGTCACAGTCAGTCATGGACTACTTCCAGACGGCGAACTTCCTTACATCACTGAATCCTGCTTGTCAACCACTCCAGACGGCACACATGGACTCTTTAGTGGGATATGAAGGTTCTGTGAGATCAGCACCAAGGGAACCTATCAGATTCCATTCAGATTTCAGAAGAGACTTCAAAAGATCTGCACTGGTGGCTGCTCGACAACAGTTGGACCAGCGGCAGACCACTCTTCCAACCCACCCAGAGCTGACTGTGGTGACAGATACATCACTGCTGGATTGGGGGGGATTATCTGGGAGAGGTGGAGATCAGAGAATACTAGTCTCCTGCAAAGACCCACCTTCACATCAACTTGCTGGAGTTGCCTACCATATGTTTGGCGGTGAGCACATTTCTGCCATCCACCCACGTGGTGTTGCTTCATATCCTCATAGAAAACACCCCACAGTGGTATGGCAACAAGCAGGGGGAACCCAAGCCCTGAGTCTTCAAACCCAAGTCTCAGACCTTCTTTGTCCCACCTCATCCCTTAAAAATGGAGGAGCAGCTCCATGTTTTGGACCCCAAGAAGCTCTCAGGTTTTACACCAATTGCACCAAGGAGCATCAGGTGGACAATGAGCTCTTTGTCTGTTTGTCTGGGGCTCAAAAGGGCAAGGGAGAGTAGAAGTGGAACATCTCGTGCTGGGTAGTCCAATACATTAAGATTTGCTAACCATTGGCTAAGAAGCAGTCCCCAAAATGGCTGAGAACTCATTCCACCAGAGCTAAGGCTGCCATCACTGCATTGGCACACAGAGTGCCTGGCCTAGAAATTTGTCAGGCAGCAACATAGGCATCAGGGCACAAATTCACAAAGCAAACCACCTTGACAGTCAATTCTGCCATAATGGGCATTTTGCCCATCGATTCTGCAGGACTTTCAAGTCTGGGCCATTCCATAAACCCACCACCTTGGGATGCTGCTAGGGTTTCTGTTCACAAGGTCAGAAATATGTGGTTAGAAGTGTACATCAGAAGAACAAGTTACTTAAATTTGGTAACCTTATTTCTGGTGCATACACAAACTGCAGATCCCTCACTGCCCTTCCATCTCCCCTTTCTGTAGAATGGACTCCTTTCTATATAAAAATATCCCAGTTTTGAAATAAATCTGCACATCGGTTCCTCTAATTTGGTGATTGGCTCCACATATGAGGGCATGGAAGAGCTTAGGAAAGGAACTGACAGTGCTCGTGGGTGGCGCTTATTTGCAGCTCAGATCGTCACTTCTGAGCAGAATGAGGTTGATGCTTAGTCACATAGCACCACCTACTGGTGCGCAGGAGCACTGTTTTTGAGTTTTTCATATCCATTGTGGTGCCTCGGAATATTCACAAGGTGAGGCTTCTGGGGTAAGATAGAGTATCCACGAGAAAAGGGCATTACTGGAGGTAAGTAGTTTGCTCGTCTCGATCAATCTGGTGTTCAGGACCAGGGTGGCCTTTTTGCCAAAAGTTGTGATTCCTTTACACGTTGAGCAATCATTCACCCTCTTGGCGTTCTTTGTTCCACCTCATCCTTTGAAAGAGGCGGAGAGGCTCCATTGGTTAGACCCCAAAAGAACCTTAATCCTTTACATCATTCACACAAAAGACCCTTAGATGGACAGTCAGGTTTTTGTGAAGTTCTTAGGGGCAAAAAAAAAAGCTGTACATAAAATGACTTTGTCAAGGTGGATAGTCCTCTGCAGAGGGGTCTGCTATGCCAAGAAGCAGCCTCGAGATGAACTGAAGGCTCACTCCACTAGGGCCGAGGCTGCTACCACTGCGCTGGCATTCGCCACACCTACTTATGGTGAAAAACTTTCTACAACGTTACAGCACTTGCTGCACCCTTTTATGGTGAAAGACTTTTAGAAATATTACTCAAATTCATTCTAATGACTGCATTTATCATGATGCTTTAGGGCTATTCGAGCTGAAATGTAAGACAGGGTGCTCCCTTTTTGGATTGTGTATTTAACGGCTCCCATGAGCCTTTGAGCTGATGAGCTCTGGTGAAGCACCTGTGCGCCTACTAAGTGGTACAAAAACCTGAGAATATGTTTAGGCGGCATTTCAAGCAACCCCGTCTGCCACACTTTGCTCTCTGCTGGTGACGGCCAAAAGCCAGAAACACGTGTCCGGAGATACGGCATTCGCCGCACCAACTTATGGTGAAAAACTTTCTACAACGTTACAGCACTTGCTGCACCCATTTATGGTGAAAGACTTTTCGAAATATTACTCAAATTCATTCTAATGACTGCATTTATCATAATGCTTTGGGGCTATTCGAGCTGAAATGTAAGACAGGGTGCTCCCTTTTTGGATTGTGTACCACTGCGCTGGCACCCTGAGTCCTGTTCTTGACATCTGTTAGGTCATCATGTTAGTGTGAGGAAAGTGGTGTATTATATGGTGTGGTTGCGAGTCTTTGGTCTAGTCAGACTTGTCTGTATGCCCTTTAGCTCACCCTGGGTAGCTGTGACGTTGAGCAGTTATGCTTAATCAAAGGAACAAGTGTAAAGCATTTAGAAGTATCAAAACAACAAAATAAGAAATTCGCAACATGAAAGAAATCCTAGAGGTGACTACCTGAGATCTACATGCCTTTGGAAACAAACAGTTTGGCACATGTTTTTCCACCTCTGTCCCTTATGCCAACCCATCTACTAGAACAAAAGAGTAGTCCCACTCGTGTGTGTCCACCATTTGCCCTTCAAAGTCAGCTTCCCCTCTAAAGCTCGCCTTTGGGCTCACGCCCTGTATGGCTTCCTGCCAGGTAGAGATGACAGCTCTTCCAGTGGCAGGTCTCTATTGTTTCCTTCCTGAAAGTTGTTCACTTTTCTCCCCATGAGAGCAGAAGGCTGTCTTGTTGCCAGCACCTGCAAATGGCCACTGGACCAACAGAGAGGCAAATTTGACTTGGGCATCAAGTCGAGTTCAATGTGTCAATTACTTTGATACCTTGAAGTACCAACTTTTGTAGTCCCATTCAGAAGTTAGCACAGCGGAGTTGTCTGTGTGTAACCATGCATTCGCCAATGAGGCTACATGTCTGGCGACGATGTGGGTTTTTTACTGTTAGAACACATAAAAATACATGTCCTACTCTTTAATATAAAGCAAACTCCCTGTCTGAGGACTCAATAGGCCTGCCATAGGGATGGCATATATATCTTAAAGAGGGAGGTTTAGGCTTTGCATTAATTTAAATGGCAAAGTGGAGTTGGCTGTTTAAAACTGCACTACGAGTCTGCAGTGGCAGCCTGGGAGACATGTTTTACTTTGTCACACTCAGGGTGGCACAATATGTGCTGCAGCCCTAGGGGGTTAGGATTAGGAAGGGGGTATATTTTGGCTTACAAACCCTTGGTACCGCTTGTGACATATATTAGGGACTGCTAAGTAAATTAACTTAAACCAATTGGGCATAAGCCAATCAAACATATACTTTTAAGGGTCATAGCACTGGCGTTAAGGTCTGGTTAGCAGGCCTCAGAGTACTCGGAGTCCGAAAATTAGCAGCATCAGTTCAAAACTTTAGGAGTGATCATGCAAAAAGAGGAATTTCTTTACACTGGGCATCAGTTAACGCATTCCCGAAATACACTGCCTTAACTGCAAGGTCTTACGAAAAGGGCATTTTGCCCATTTGATCCTGCAGAACTTTTTGGTCTGAGCCCACTCCACAGGCCCTCCACCTTTGGGAGAACATATTCATCACTGTGCACTGTTTGATTGTATCCTTGAATTTACTTAATTTCCAGGTCACAGAAGGCAAAATCGATCCAACCCCTCCCTATCACTCTGTGTTCAGTCTGTATTTTGGAGGAAGTTTTGATGCTGTATTTCTTTCCTGTCCAGAAAAACAAACATGTGATGGGTTTAATGCTTGAATTGATTTAACCACTGCTAATGACTGCAGTCCACATTCGAATCACTGGTTGTTTTGCCACTAGGCCACTGTAGATGGAGACCAGACATATACAAATTCAGTCTTGATCTGTTCTCACTGTGACATTGGATACAAACTGCACCTCACTGATGTGTTATGTATAGGCTGAAAATGGTATGGTGTTTTTTTCTGTTCATGACTACAGAGGACTGGCATATAAGTTCAGCCTGGACTGTTCATAAAGGATTGGGCCATGTCTAATTAATATAGTGCTGGCCTGTGTGTGCATTGGGGTGGTGAACTAAAAAAAGGACTGGAATGCGGCCCATCTTAATTATCAGTTTCACAGATTTATTCAAGCATTCCACCCATTTGTTTTTCGTTTGTCCACGTGAGACATCCTAAGTACTATATGTATTCCCATACAGTTTCCTCCTCATTGCCATTGGACTAGAGGTGTATGTCACTGATGAGCCAAAAATTGTCAAAGCCGGTTTGGGAGGGGGAAGGCATGGAGTTGTTCCTGTTGGTGATGGAGTAAGTCTGATTTGCATATGACATATGATATGTCTCTACTTAGGATGAGCAAAACGTGATTGACTGGAATGTGACCCTAGATAATTAACCAGTAGCTTAGTTGAAGCATTCCACTCATCAATTTTTTTTCTTTTCCTGTATGTCATTCTATCCTTTTGAGGTCCTCTGACTTCCCCAATAGCCAAATCCCAACCTATAACTAGACTCGCTCCCATACAGAATATGTAGTCCAGGTGTTACTTATGAAGAACAGAAAGTTCTGAACTATACTCCGATCTTAGACACTTTCAAATCAACCCCATCACAGCATGAATCACAATTTCACCCTGCTGTTTTCCTTGGCTTTCACTTGCCTAGGCCAGCTTTTCCACCGTTCCGCAGCAGTTTTGTGACGCTGTCCTTCTTCACTCTCTGATTCAATCTTTCTCTGTCCTCTTTATCTCCGGTTACATGGAACAACGTTTCCAACATTTCGGCAGTGTTAAAGATAATTGAGGTAATTCATTTCTGGGTATCATTATTATCTATGAGGTTGTCCAAGACGTGTTGGAAAATTCCTATCTCTCCCAGTTTTCTTTCTCTTTTTTTGCGACTTATTTACTGCACCCTTATGGGTTTACATGGAACAATACATCCTGCGAACCCTGGCTCTCCTCTTATTCTGAAGTCCCAAACACCCTGGCTGCCCCTCCCACTGGGCAGACTAGCTACCTCAGTCTTCTCATTTTATGTATCCCTTGCAAGGGTTATTGGACTTGCACAGTGGGCCCCCTGCCTCCTTTTTTGTTGCCTCCTTTCACTCTCTGTACTGTAGAACACCCATCACACTCCTTGCACCTCTTGCCCACGTCCTGGCCCACCCTCACTGTATCCTCTTTATCCTCAGCCTTACTCGTAACCCCCTACTCCTTCCTGTTTTTGAGCTTCTTCTCTTTTCACCCAAGAAGGTCACAGCTCCAAGCTCAATCCAAGCTGCTTCTTCCTTTCTGTTTTCACAGCTCATTGTGGCTCTCAACCCCTCTCATCTTTTGCTAATGCAGCGGTCATTTTATAATGTGTTTAGATGTCTTTTACATATATTTAGTAATTTTAAAGAACACATGACCTTTATCCGCTCAGTCTTTTAAGCTAATGACAACTTTTTTCTTACTTTCCAATTTTTTTTTTTAATAAACGTTTATACATCAAACCTTATCTCCTGACAGCATTGTTCTGTGCTTTGTCCATGCAAAAACAACAAGATGATGAGTGGATAACTTGACATAAGCTCAGCCACTGGCAATTGCCCGGGCCGCATCTCAGTCCATAGTATTTTTGCTTCGGGCTGGACTGTTCCCATGGGGATCAGGGTCAAGACTGATTTACATAGGACTGGGTTTAAAACTGAAATGGCGTGGTGAGCAAAAAAAAAACAATGTAGTTAGGCCCAGATCTGTGTCTGGCGGTGAATGTTTGACATTGTTCAGCATTGCATCCATCTTCAGTTCTTTTTGCATTTGTTGCCTTCCATGGGAAAGGTATGCCCACACGTGGGTACCTTGCTCATTATGACCCCAATCTAGCCTGTCTGATGAGGGATAATACCCTGAAACTGGTCCCAGGATGCTTGTTTACGGTCCAGCGAGGACCTGGCCTGGCAGTTCAGGCTAGATTGTTCCCAGGAGGAGGACGATCAAGATTGATTTGCAAATGACTGGGTCCAAACTGGAATGGTGTAGCAAGCAAAAAACAACAATGGATTTAGGCCCAGATCTGTGCATGGTTGTGAATGTTTGACATTGTTCAGCATTCTGTCCATTATCTGTTCCTTTGCACTCTTCTCTGTTCAGGCATGCTTCCCCATCCTCTTAGTCCTTCACTGTTTGTGACATTACCCTATCTACAATTTAATTTTAAATTGCTTTATGCCTTGCTGTCTCTTTAATCCTGGAAAGTAAGTCTTTTCTTTCGTTCACCCATCATACACTGCAAAAGGAACACTGCCCTGCCAATCCAATTGTCTTTTTAAGTTGAAGCCTAACAGACGGCACAGCTGTCTGATTTACTAAAGACATCTTGGGGACATTCAAAAAGCTTTCCCGGGAATGCCTTCTGCCTGTTGCTTACCACTGACTTTGTGGTTTGTAACTCAATTTTTCTGGTTTCTTATTTGCTAACTTTATTTGTTTTAGGCTGTCCAGGTTCACTTCCTCCTTACCAAGGAGCAAAGCGTTTTCACACTAGCTCTCTGTGTATTCTTTCACAAGTGCTCCTTTCAGAATTATGAACAAACAAATGAGACACATTTTTTGCTAATTCTGAAGTGTGCTGGAAACAAGTACTTTAATCAGGGCGACTGGAAATATGCGATTGTGCGGCCGTGGCGATTTTCGCATAGATATAGATTTGACGCATTTGCCATGTAATGCATCATCTGCTGCATAATCTGTGCAATGTACGATCCTTTAAAAAGGTGGTCTGGTCGGTCACCTTTCTGCTGCGTATTGCTATATTTGGGTGTTAAATAGGTACTGCTGAGGTGCAACCAATACCAAGACTGTGTTACCAAGTTTAAAATAACGCAATAATGAAGTAATGCTATTAACAAATGTGCTGTCCTAGTGGAAGCCCATCTCTGACTGCTTGATCTTACTGAGGCCTCTGCAACCCCAATACAGTTTCGGGACTGGAGGTCATAAAACCACCTCCATTGGTCATACATTTTGCTCATTCAGTAAATTATTTGGCCTTCCAGGAATTTTTAACAAACTGTTTTTTTTAAAATCATATTTGTGTGTGGTTGAGATTAGCGCTCCTAGCATGCAGATCCACTCCAGTGCACCCTTGGCCCGTAAGTCAAAGCAATGCTATGGTAAGATTACTCCTTTAATCATGAACTTGTCTGAAAGGAGGAAAATAATATAATGTAAAGAATGCCAGGGCAAAACCGAGATCATCGTAAATACTCAAAGAAAAGGGCACTTGCTGTCCACTGCTCCAGACTGGCTTGTTTTGAATAGTACAATAAATACGCCAAACGCTCAGTTCAATTGACTAAAAGCTAACGCATGGACTCCAGCAGCCTGCTCACAATGAAAAACTGAATAAAATGTAGGTGGATGAGGCTAAATAATGCCTTTAACCAAAATCATGATCTTGCATCTCAAAAGACCGACAAACTTCCCCCATGTTGCTATACCTTAACAGATAGGACCTGATTCATCGCTCAAATCGATGCTGAACACTGAGGAACACAGTCAACGTTTCTAAGTCTGTGAAAGATTCAAGTTGAGAAGTTTAGGAAAATCCATTTTCACCTGAGACTGTTTAGGAGCATTCAGCTCTACCTAGTGGGGGAGTAGCTGAGTACCACAGCTCAAGAATACTTTTCAACTGTAGCTTGTGCAACCATAGGAGCAAGTCAGGTATTTTTATTTAAAACGCAATTGGTCTCCATAAAAAGATTACGATTTTTTTCTGTCAGGGCGGTTGCGCATTCTATAAGGAAGGTCACACCATGCTGATCATCAACTAGCTGCATTTTCTTATATTTGAACTTCATGGTACCAACAAAAATGGTTTACTGAATTTCCCCAAGGTATATTTGTAGTACCGTCAAAAGGTATAAATCACCCAACTGCCTTTGCTTTTCAGATTATGAGACTTCTCGAAGCAACTTACATCAAGAGACTCAGCACCTGGCGAAGGAGTCTTCCCCATCCACTGTGGCTAAAAACATGGAAAGTTTCTTCCCTCAGTCTTTAAAAAAATAGAAAAAAGATTCTAGTTAAAAACAAATGCTTAACATAACTCTTTAAGATCTGTAACCTCATATCCAGTCTTGTAGCTTCTTGCATTATCTGCTATATCGATTTATGGCTCTGTAAATACATGAAATAAGAAAATAGTAATTGATGTACCACTGCTCGGCATGAAAGTTCTCCAACTCTAGATTCAACCAGACAACCACAGTGAAGACATCTTGACCCCGTTTTGTGCAGGTGATGTTTCAGTACCTTCTTTTCTCTTTGTATGGTTCTTCTTTCTGAAGACCAGGAAGTTATATTTCATGTCTTTATTTGAAACTGACACCAGAACGCTGTATTACTTTCTGCAGTAAGCTTCCGCTGCCTAGAACGTGTGTAAAACTGAAGAATGTTCAATGCCATACACGTATTTAAGAATGTTTCTGTATTCCACTTACCTGCCTGCTCATAATGGAAGTGAACATGAGCCAAGACCCTCCATGTATGAGAGTGGTCAAACGATACCTAGACATGAAAGTCCTGGGCGAGACTGGGATGTCGATGAAAATGCATCAACCAGAATGCACCATCTTAAATAGTCCAAAAGTGTTTTTTTTTAAAGAAGGGGGAGCTAAAAGAGAATCGAACCCCTTAAAAAATGGGTTTTTGACAGGTGTTTTTTTCTCTCCAGCATACCTGGCACAAACTGTTTGTCTCCATAACTTGTGGTAGTGTTTGCAGTGTTAGTATTTCCGGTCATTCTAGAGGATAGGTTGATCCTGTGCTGTTGCTTTGTTCTCGAAGTAATGTGCAGGCCATACATTTTTACATGTTACTGAGCATCCACATTCTCACAACATCTCATTTTTCTTTTTTTTCTTTTGGTTCAGTGATCTTAAAGAAATCCTCTTTCTTGGGAACCCCTGGTTTGAAATATTTTTTGTCAACGACTGATTCTCTTCCCTGTTTTGGAGTATGTTGTGCGATTTTAACAGTGTTGATTTGTTGAAATGATCCAGAAATCTGTTTATATGAGTCTTTCATGAGTGTGTAGCTATATTATGTATCAAACGGAGCATGACTGCCCGTTTTTGGGATAAGGTAGATGAAGGTGATGTTGCCTTTATGAACATTTTCCGACACCTCAATCATCCTTCAAAGAGGAATACCGGTTTCTCATTTATAAACTTCTGATTACTAGTTTCCTGCAGCAAGATACCTGAAATAGAAGTATTATTGTCTTCAAAATATTTGTCTTGTCATTGATCTAGCCTATCTCTTAGTCTCATAATAAAACTCATATTTTTACTTTTTTTTTTTATTCACACCATCTTCAGGCATTTCGACTCCACTGTTCTTTTTCGCATACCCACTTGTAATCGTCAGCTGGGGAGAGTACTTATCTTGCTTTCCATGACGTAGCGCCATTCATATGTCTGAGGCAAGAGATTTTGTAAAGAGCCTGGGAGTGGAAAAGGAGATAGTGTAAGGATTAAATTAGCAGGGTTGGCAGGAAAGACTATGCAAAGATTTTCAACCTCAGAAACTCAGGTGTCTGCCAGTGTGAAAATCAGATTTTTACACACACACACATTCAAGGAAGGTTGATGTTGAGATCAGTGTGACACGTATGTGCCAGTTAAATCAAGTGTGCTCTGTGGTGGCTGTGGCTGCTGCTTTGCAACTGATCAGTGAGGTTAAGTGCCCATCCTAAAGGAATGAATATCAATAAATTGTAATTCTGGTCGTTCATTTCTGTGTGTTCTGTTCCTGTACCCTTCGGACAGTGTGGTTGTGATCACTGTTGTCTGCAAAAGAGTTGAGCGGTGAAGCTGCAGTTTTGTGATTACTGACAGTTGTGGAACTTCAGTGTTCACCTGGAATATGTGAGACAGAGTGCCAATCGCATTTCATGTTGATTGGAGCTGTAATTTGTAGTTCGACCCTTCACTGTTGGTGACCTTGAGCAGAAGCTCTTATTAATGCAGTTTGTTCGCCTACGGTTGGCCTTAAATAAGAGGTGTGTGATGGAGGTACACCAAAACTCTTAACTCGGGCTCCCTCTGGTTTTCATACTTGCATCACATACATCAAATACAGCCCAGTCACTAAGCTTGCAACAAAATTATAGTGATGGTGTTGGTGGCATCTTATGATCTGCAATTCTCCTGAGGACATCATAGAAAGCAACATCATACAGTCTTTTCCCATCCTCACCAGTTACTTAACCTGCAGTTATAGCTCTGATGACTTCACAGCAGGGGGGCATGGAATCCTGAATGAAGTGTAAAGGTGATAGCTCTTAGCGAAGACTTATAATTGTCAAAATAATAATAGGTGGAGCAGATGGGCCACCGCTGTGGTCCAGTTAGGCCCAAATTGAAACTTCTGCCATCAGTTAATGTGCTCCAGAATGTTTACTCATTTGTTCCCACTGGTCCGTTCATGAAGAGGTGGTCTATAAATACTCCACAATTGTAGTTCTGGTGTTAACCTCGTCCCTTTGCTTTTCAAAAGAAAATATCCTAAATTCATATATTCATACATAGGGCGAAGGGGCAGCCCTACTCATCCATTGGTCTGTTGGAGTGTCATTCACATTTTGCTTCCACCTTTCACAGCATATAGGGTGGGGCAGTGGTTCGGCCCACTTCATCCATTGCTTCGCTTCACTTTGAGTGACTGAAGTTGGCATTTGCACATGTGCACAGCCGCCCAAAACAGTAATCCACTTTGGTGTCAGGACTGGAGTTTCAAGCCGTTGTCTTTTTATAGCCGTCACTTAAGGATTAACATCATATAATGTTGCTTTTACTGCAGACAATACAGTTTGTCAACTAGATGCCATACAATAGTATAAATTAGTGATTCTTCTCGCTACAGTTCGCTGTTTTTGTCAATACAAACACTCGCATGAACTTCTTACAATTGAGCCATTTAACTTAAAAGCATGCGTTCATTTTGATTTAATTCTTAGTTATCTTTTAGTAAAAATGTAGTATTTGGAAATCAAGCTTATGTTTAAGAGCGCGCTCTGACAAGACGCTCTGTTTAGATTCGCTTCCTGTTGACAACGAGCCATTGTGTAAAAGTAGGTTCTTCAAAGGCAGCGCCAATGAATATGCTAATTGCACAGCTGTACTATGAAGCCTTTCATACGTCTCATTTTGTGACATTTGATGCTTGCTAACTTTACAGTGACAAGCATTTGACATAAATCTTAACGTTTTCTTCAGAATCTCCCCCGTTCACAGTGACATTTTTCTAATATGAAGTTGTAGCGAGCTGTTATTTACAAACCTCTCTGGCTGCTGAGAGAGTTTTCCATTTGTGCAGTTTGTCATTAAATACAGAAAACATGATATCCCTGTGCAATAAAATACAGCCTCTTATCAACCGTCTTGAAAAGACCAAACCATGTTGCATGAAAAATATCCCTAAAGGTCGATGAGCCTTTGATTGCGACCCTGTCAGTGGTAGCGATATACTGTGTTATGTGTCCAACTCGACATCAGTCAAAAGAGAACTTCGAAGACTGAAACGTGGAGGAAGGGAAGATCCCAGGGTGTCGCTGGAAACTCCTTGAAACCCACCCTGCGAGCGGATCACGATGAGTTCACAAAACGAACCACGAAGCCGGATGTTTGAGACACCTCATCCCCCCTTCCCACCCCCCACCCCGTACAGCGCTTCCTTCTTTCACTCCACAGCAGAACAATTTAATTTAGTTTTCAGCTCTGTGTAGTGACACTTAATTGTATTTATGATTTCTAAAGCGCATTATAGTCAAAGGCGTCAGAGCGCTACCTACAGAGAGCAACAGAACGTTCTGCCAGAGGTAAGGGTGAGCGAACAGCCAGGTTTGGAGTAGCTTTGGGAAGGTAATGTGAGTGTCCAATCCCGCTATGTGATGCAGTAGTGTGTTCAAGAGTTTAGCTGCTGCTACAGAAATAGCGCGGCCACCCCATCTGGTCCTTCGAAATCTAGGCACTAAGACCTTTTTTCTACCTGAGGACCTTAATTGTCTGCTAGGACAATGCCATTGAAAAGAGGCTCTCAAAGCCAAAGATCCCTGCTGCTGTAAGGCCTTGTGTACAATGCAGAGAGATTTAAACTCAATGCATTTGATAATTAGAATCCAACGAAGGGCTCTTAGACCAGCAGTGACTAAGACAGATGTAGGTATGTCCAACACCTGCCTAGCTGCTATATTCTCAATCATCTGCAATTTCCTTAGTAATGATCTGTTGACATTAAGATAAGGTGAGTTGCATTAGTCAAGGCAATCAGGGCAATGAGGGCAACAGCCATCCTGAGTTCCAAAGGGATAAATGGAAACATTGTTTTGAGAATCTTATTAAGATAAATTCACCCAACATACTGTCAAATACCATACCTAAATTATTTGCCAGTTCTACTGGAGTGGGCCACACTACTGAGGCCACCATCTTACTGACCACACTTAGTCTTGTCCTCCAAAGACCAGAACCTCTGTTTTCTTAGCGTTTAACTTCAAACAGTTGTCCATCCAGCTTCCCATATGTGTCTGCACTGTTTAATCCTCTCAGCTACCACTGATAGATCCTCAGAAACAGATATCAAAATCTGAGTATCATCAGCATAGGACAGTACTTGGAACCCCACTGAGCGAATCAATGTGACAGGTGGAGCGACATAAAGGTTAAACAGTTTAGGACTGAGTGAGGACCCCTGTGGTACTCCACAAGAGAGTGTATGGTGTAGATCTGAAAGAGCCACAGCTGACAGTCTGTGTTCTACTTGTTAGGAAGTAACTCAATAAGTCAAGGGGTTGTCTCTAATTTCGGCCTAATGTTACCTCCATTCCAGCCGGGTAGGGGATACAGTATCAAAAGCTGCCAACAAATCCAGCAACAGCAGTATGACAGCCCCCAACCGCCATCTACTTGACAACGGATACAATCCACAGCCACCACTAAGGCAGATTCGGTGCTGTGTCCCCTGTGGAACCTTTTTGAGATGGGTCTAGGAGATTGTTAGTGGCGATAAAGTCCATCAGGGTCAAATAATGTTTCTCAAATATTTGACTGGAGCAGGAAGATGGACCTGAGATTGGTTAAATCATCAGGGGGGCTGTTTGGCTTCTTTTCAGATGGGATGACGATAGCCTCCTTCCAACTCTGAGGAAACACTCTTAACCTAATTATTTAATTAAAAAACCTTTCTAGAAAGGCAGAAACTAAATCTGGGGCGAGCTGGAGGATTTTGGGAGGGTAAGGGTCCTCCTGAGAGCCAGATGACAACTCCATCAGCAACTTTCTCATCTCTGAGACATCAAGGGCATGGAGGATAACATTTTGCAAGGCTCCTTGTCCACACAATTCTTTGCAACTAAGGTGACAATTTCATGTTCTATAAAACTCCAACATAAAAATAATATCTGTATATGCCCCGTCTAATTTAGGAAGCAACAATTGCTCGTGTCACTGGTTTTTCAACAGAACATGGTCATGTATGAATGTGCAGGGAGGAGCAGAAATCAGCTGGTGTTATATGGATAAGTAAAAGTGAAATGGAGGAGACACAATGAAGGAAGAGCAAGAAAGGTGGGAAGAGAGAAATTGAAGCCTATGTCACAATGATATAAGCATATATGAATGTCAACTTTTGATTTAGAGAATAAACCGCTAGAGAAAGGAGAAACCCCACCTTTTGTGCTGCAGAATCCTTATTAGACACTTATGATCCACCCGAAAATGAAAATGTGCCCTTTACCCTCCATTCTACCCTTTTCCTTAATCCCTCACATTTGAAAAGTTCTTAAAGAACTCTGCTTAGTCGAAGTAAGTTTCTGTCAATGGCTAACATGGTCGGTATGGTACACCAGCTTTCAAAAACACACAGTGCTCTAATGTAGTTTCCGAAGGTGAGATCTTTATGATCTCCAAATTTAGTTTTCTGTACCTTGTTTTAGGTATTTTATTGACCCCACAAATTTGTTTTGCTTACAAGCACTTTTTTAATAAAAAATACAAGTTTTAGAATCACACAAATGATCTGTCCAAGTTGGAAAATGTTAAAATATTTTGACTTCCTTCAAAAAACGGTGTCAGTTATAGGTTTTTACAATAATTAAGTTTTTTGCTGAGTGCTCTGCAGAGATCTTTGTGGAAACGGCAGGTGTCAGGTTCAAATCCGAGCACCTAGTCTTAGCCTTTCATATTTCAGAGGTTGATTAACAGTGAAAGTCAGTGAGTAAGAAAATTGTGCTTTAAGGCTCAGATAACAAGCCGTCTCATCATTCTCAATTTTTGTCAAACTGAAAGAAAGCCTTGTGGCGAGTGCTATTGTTCCCTCCTGCTTGATGTCACATCCCATGAGTAAACCTCTTTAAGAAGAGTGCAGTATAATGCTGCATCTCCTAACGTAAAATGTAGGGCTGGTGCAGAGTGTTTGACCTTGTGGCTAATTTTCTGTTCACTCTTGATAAAAGGATTCACAGCAACATTACCCTTGCTATCCCTGTACTTTCCTTATTTGTGCATGTCCAGATTTACAACATTGATTAACTTTTGCTTCCACCACTACTCCTAGGAGGTTTTCCTCCGTTCTCTGTGCAGTCCATGGTTTTCTTACAATACTTCTGAGCCTCCACCACTCTGGTCTTGTACCATGCCACTGAATTTCTAAAGACCTCAATGTGAAAAAAGCTGTCATTGTACGGTTAATCTAAAAAAACTAAAGGCAACAATGACTCTGCTCTGATGCACATCCCTCCAAATTTATCGGATCATTTTATGAACATTTAAGGTGCTCTAATACCATAACACATCTGTTGCCAAGATGTGTAAGCTGGCATCCGGAAAACCCAGACTAGTTAATATCAAAATGGAATAATATTGTTAATCTGGTATTTATTATAACCATAAAAATAATTCAATTGCATACGTGAATTTCAAAAGAATATAGATAAGTAAAAAAATAAATATTTTTAGACATCAGTGTCAATAATTTTTTTTTTTTTTACTAAATCAATTTAGAATAAAAATACTATTTACACATTTCCATTGTAACTTCATATAGTTACATGATTTTCAAACAATAATCACAGATTAACAGCTTACACACTATTTCAGCCAATTATTGATGAGTATTTTCATATTACCATAAGAAAAAGGTTAACTTCTTTCAATAGCAGTCTAAACATGTTTGTTGGCACATGCCATGGATGCCGATTTGGGTCATTCTCAAACTGTCGGGAGTACTGATACATATATTACAGCATCCAAAGTTTAGACTGCTATTGAAAGAAGTGAACCTTTTCTTATGGGAATATGAATTTACTCATCAGACGCAATTGGAACACATATATTTCCTTTACTCTAGACAAAATATGAGTGGTTGTTTCTGTGGTTAAGGTATATTAATACCTGGAGCAAGCCTTGAGGAATTCCTGTAATGGGACGAAACATGTGTCGTCTGAAGTCTTCAATCATTGGCTGAAATTATATAAAGGCTGAATAGCATGAAATCTTCAATCATAGGGCTAAAACATTGTCATTGGCTTTAATTATGCAAAGGCTGAATAGCCTGAAGTTTTCAATCATTGGCTGAAATTGTGTATAAACTGTTAATTTTTGATTATTGTTTGAAAATCATGTAACTGTATGAAATTACAATGGAAGTCTGTAAAGAGTATTTTTATTCTAAATTGATTTAGTAACAGAAAACATGTATTGCGACTGACTAAAAATTGTTTTTTTTACTTATCTTTGTTCTTTTGAAATTTATGTATGCAATTGTACGGTTAATCCCCTGAACGTTGTCTCTTCTTAAGCAACCTCAGTCCTTTACCTTACACCATGTTATCTGCCTATCTCGCTAGTATCTCTAGAACTGGATAAAACATTTCAGATTGTGTCTTGATAGTGATGCATACACTAGTAACATGGCTTCCATCCATGTACTGCTTGTTCTTTCCCCAGTCAATCTCAACATTCTAATTGATGTCCTCTCCTGTCCATGCCCTGCAGTCCAATGCTGCTATACCTAGTGCACCCACAGAATGTAGAAGACTTGCCCTGTGCATTCTAAATACTGCTTTTGGCCGCATTGTATCTCTTGTACACCCTATGCTTCTATTTATGCAGGTCTTGCGCTCTGTACCAGATGCAGGGGTGCCCAGTGCTCACGCAAGCAGAGCTCATATGTATTTAACATACGGGGCATAACTGAAGACTATGCCTCCTCTTTGGATATAGCTACAGGCACGTGTCTTGATCGAGGACTGTGTTTTTGGCATCCAAAACCACTTTTGTAGATTCAGACATATTTGCTAGCTTGCTGATAAAAATGAAGATATTCTATAGAGACATTATCCACTGTCTGGAACATTCAACAAAAAATGTAGTTGGTTTCATCATTAACTATAATCCTAAATTAAACTCTGTCAGGTTATAATGAGATAATCACTAGATAATGCCATGCTAAATAGAGAGAAGTTGGTTATCTTTCTGATGATGCACAGAGTAGCGTTCAGAAACCTTCAGCCATTTGAGAGGCCATAAAGAGGCCAATGGGTAGGTGAAAAACATATTTGTGGCTCCCAAGGTCTTTTCTTTTTTCCCCCTCTCAGAAGCTTCTTCTACTCCTTTAAATTATAATAGTCATCACGAGAGGGAGGGAGGGAGGTTCAGTCAGAAGCTGTGGGGATTCTCAGCCCAGAACTGAGATTTCAAAGAAAACGTTTCTTCTTTTTCAGAAGCATGAAGTGTTGGAGGACATCCTGAGGGTATCCTCAACATCCACCGACTCTCCTGGCAGCAACAGTAACTGTAAGGCAATAAGACTAGTGAAAGTATTTTACTCCCTACATTAGGGGTTGGGAGTAAAATTATTTCTTACAGAGTAAAAATGTAATTCTCATATCTGATGGGAGTATTTATAAAATGCAGTTTTTCAACAGGGTTATCTTTGCTGTAATCCATGATCTCAATGTCCCTGTTCAGACCAGGCAGCAAGCATGGTGCCATCAAAATGGCGTATCACCCTTGATTCAACTGATCTTGATATATCAGCGAGGTGTGGGTGGAAGCCTGTGCAGGCTGCTGGGTTATGGTTGCTTTCAATTTTTTTCGGTTGCATGTATTGGCTTGATAATATGTCAAAAATAAGCTTGTACGCTGCTTACCTATGGGTTGCTATTATTAGTTCTATTCTGCTGATATGTAGGTATGTTATAACGTAATCAATAGAATTTGCACTAACATGCCTTCATTAGGCCACTTCAAAGCGAGTGAAGGCTATGACACACTTTCATAATAAATTCCAAAAGTCATGGGTAGCATAAAGTGGGGTGGTCAGGTTTGACATGCTCTACAGAGGAGATGGCCTTGAACACTCTCTAGAACAGCATTCCACAACCCGCTGTCTACACTGACTCACCCCTCCAGAATGCACCTGCAGTCTCTGACTGCATTGATGATAATGCCATTTTAACACCAATATGTACATTGACATTTCTCTTTGTGAGGTGTGAAATATCACACACACACACCCATCCACAGACACCCCCACCACCACAAACAAACCACAAAAAAATGCACACATTTCCCCTTTCTTTCCCTATCCCTCACCGTGTGCCTGTCTCTTCGTCTCATCTTAGAATGTCCCCTAGAGCAGGGATCTCCAACCTTCTGTAGTCAGCGCTAATTCTGATCAGTGAAAATCATTGTGAGCTACCGAAGGCTAAGCAACTTGCACATTATTACCAAACTTCCTTGAATTTAAGCCTAGTGTTCATAGAACCGGATACTATGGTTTGAACAAAATACTTCGAGTTGGGGCACCATGGCAGGGCTGCCATGTGTGTCAGTGAGAGCGTGGTATTTGAGGATGTATGAACGTGTGTGCATATGAATGGGATATATGTGAATGGGTAACTGAGAGCTGGTGTCATATGTACTTGTGGCGCAGGGCATACCTTTAGCTATATGTGGAACCATCACAGGTATAGCACAAACATACAGCCATGTTTTTAAATGGGAAAAATGTTAAGTGCAAAAACATTCCTAATGTGAAACATTTTTCTACACTTTACATTTTTCCCATTTAAAAAACATGATTGTATTTTTCAGTTATAAATATTGCACAGTGTTCTTTTGGCCACTGGGAGCAAGAAGCCTGCTGTTTGTAAATGCAACACTTTGAAAAATAATTTGAGAAAATTAAAATGAAAAGTTAATTATAAGATAACTTTTCATTTTTATTTTCTCTGATTTAAAAGCATTGAGAAACATCATTTTGTTGTTACATAAAATACTGAGTTGACAAGGACTTTTATTTAAGAGTTAAATACATTTGTTTTTCAATTCATCACCTCTGTGCCCTGGGTCATAAATCTGACCCCAGCACTGCTCCTTATCAGGCCTGCTATCTGCAGTCTGGTGATAATAATGTAAAATAAACACAGCCTTCCCTTAACTTTGGAAGGAAAAATTTGATCCTGTGCTTATTTAAAAATGAACTCCAGGCAGTGAGCTACTCTGAAAGGAGTGTGGAAGCTACACTGATCGACTGGTTAGAGACACCTGCCCTACAGCAACCCTTCTTTTTAAGGAGCATCAGAGTGGTTGGAGCGTGACTGGGAAGGTCATCAGCCATGCCAGTTCCAAATACTGCACCGTACTGTGGGCAGTTGTGAGCATCTTCAAAAGGATCCACTACTCTGTGTGGCCAACGTACATTAGCGAGCACCACTTAAACATGCCCCCCTGGTTTTTGTGCGGTAAACCGAGCGGCCCAGTCAATTCTGGATGTGCTGCAAGCTCTGGTTCCAGTAGTCCTGCAAACCAAAGTGCAGCAAAAGACAGGATGGCTGCTTTAATTGGGAAGGATTGATCAGCCTTGTCAATAATGTCAGGATGTTTTGACCAACTGCAGGTGCAAGCCACAAGTCAACCAGGTCAGAGATTTTTTTTTATTCATAATGCTTTGAAAATATTATGAAGAAGTTGGCTATAGGCGCAATTTTTAACAAATGTATTTTGCATTTTATGGATAACGCAGTGTATGTGAAATTGTACACACATCTTTACAACAGCCTAACGTATGTCCCCAAATACTAATGTGCAGGTCTCCTAGACCAAAGTAAGGTTTTTTGGAAAACCCACTTAAATATCGCTTTTAAAATAAAGGTTACTTCCTTTGGAAGTTGGTCAATACTATTTTGTTAGAAGCAGGTTGCTACATACACAACTTTTGCCTAGATTTGATGCAACTTTGACTGAAATGCACTGGGTTCCTGCTAACCAGATCCCCAGGGTTACACCCCCAAAACAAGACACTTGGTCACTTGATCAAGTGACCAGGCCCTTTAGCAACTCTGTCAGTCCCTAGTAAATGGTACCACTGGTACATAGGGCATGGGTACTGAAGAGGTCACCTAACAGCTGCAGCACAACTTGTGCCCCTCTAAGGGACCCAGCACCAACCTTGTGCAGACTCCCATTGCAAGTTATGTGACAAGGTGCTCCCAAAAAGTAAAAACACGACCTGGCACACACTTTGGGGGTTATTCCAACTTTGGAGGAAGTGGTAATCCGTCCCTAAAGTGACGGATATACCACCAGCCGTATTACGAGTCCATTATATCCTATGGAACTCATAATACGGCTGGTGGTAAATCCGTCACATTTGGGACGGATTACCACCTCCTCCAAAGTTGGAATAACCCCCTTTGTGTGCCATGCCCCCTCAAACACTGCCTGTAATATTTGTAAATCACCCCTACAGCAGGCCTTACTGGGTGCAGTATATTACATGTGTGGGCATAGCTGCTAGAGCAGATGTGCCCCTGCTATGTCTTTGTCGATTCTTAGACATGTTAAGTGTGCAGTGAGGCCATTTTACATGCATATGCTGGACACTGGTCAATACGAGTTACCCAGCTACATGTTGGTTTCACTGAAACTAGGGATGTTTGGTATCAAACATCTCATATTAATAAACCTTCACTGATTCCAGTGATGGATTTATTAATACATGCACCTAGAGGGCACCTTAGAGGTGCCCCCTGAAAACCTACCAACTGCTGGTGAGCTCACTGACCAGTTCTGGCCAGTCTGCCATCAACAGATGAAAATCTGACCCCTCAAAAGCCTGTCTGGGCACAGTGTGATCCGCATTCCAATGCAGGGAGCTTCAAAGAAGTCCAATACATTTAGTATGCACATCTGGCCTTCCTTAGAGGAAGATGCCAATTCCCCTGCCCATGGCCCCGTCTCACACCTCGACAGGTGGGAAAATTAGCTATGTTGGAGGCGCGTCACATTCCCAGACTGGGAACACCCCAGGGGTGACCAGCCTGAAGTGGACACAATTTAGGAAATTCCGCCATCTTGTGTGTGGTGGAATTTAGGAACTCTGGACAGGGTGATGCCCACTTCCCACAGGAAGTGGTCATCCAAGAGGTGTAGTTACCCCAATGGTAAGTGGCCCATTGGCTACTACCTTTCACTCCCGTCATCGCCCCTTTAATTGATATTTAGGGGACCCCTGACACCAGGAAGACATACCTTCGCTAGACACAAAAGAAGGAGTCGACAAGAAGCCAGCTGAATCCAAGAACCAAGGCGCACGACTGACTTGGCACCAACTCAAAAAGTACTCACCTGATTCCAGTGCTCATGGCATCTAAATTTAAATAAAAGTATGTGATATGTTTATAAATTGGGGTCAAATTTCATTATTGAGTGTGTGTTTCATTTACTGCATGAGTGTGTGCCTTACATGCTTAGCACTACCCTCTAATATGCCTAACTGCTCTACCGCACTACCAAAAAAGAGAGCATTTGGGATAGCACTTGTGCCTCTATGATACCTCTGGGGATTGCTTGGACTCTTTGAACAGTGTATCTCATTTTGGTCAACTGTATAAAGATACAGCTCCCTACAGATTTGCATTTCCAGCGTTTGAAAAATATAAACAGGTGGCTCTGTATCAGGTGGAGCACCAGAATGATTGGGTGTACACGTTTGCTCTGTATTGTATTTATATTGGGGGTTTATGATAATTTGGCTATGTGGGACAAACGTAAATAGCACATGATATACAGCTTCCCATGACCACAAGTTAATTTCATTAAATTCAATTAACCAGCTCATGACCAATAAAAAAAAGTTTCTAAAAATACAATGCAGAAAGACAACTAATTGTTAAAAAGTTAAGCAGCTGCGTATAATGCATCTCAGAGCTATAAGTGGAAAAAACAAAGTGCAGTGATCTCTAAAAGGGGAATGGTCTTTATAATTGAGGCTTAAACATGTCAACTACATTTCTGTGATTCCCACAGTCTGCCACCTGACAGGTATTTTTGTTTCTCTCTCAGCTTTCCGTTATTGCATTCAGATATATAAAACAAAAACTGATATACACCTAAAACCAGGCAGGACTATTGGATTTGTTTGTGGTTGTTAGCTGATAAGGATAAATGAGTAACAACAATTTGGTTGTAAATAATTAGCATTGAAAAAGTTTCAGTTCTGAAATTGCGAGACTGTGAATTAAACATTGCTGAGGCCTGTGGAATATGTAGTGGCCTTGAGTGTCTCAATCACTCCCATTATGTTTGCTCCATGTACGCTCTTCTTCTATTCACAACTTGTTCGTCTGCATATCTTGTACCTCTACTGTTTCCTCCCCAAAACCCACTCTGAATGCCCTTCCTCTCATCTCTTTCACCACCCCCAAAGTGACAGCACTCTCGTCACCTGTAAGCACTACATTTTCATTTACTTTTGCCTTGTTAATATTTTAAAAACTGTATACTTTCTTCACACATTTTCACAGAATCACAATTGCATCTGGAATACATGACCATTACTCTGTGCTTTCTGTTTAGAGTGCGAGGATTGGATTAACATGTGTTCTGATCACCTATTTGATCCACTGACAGACACTGAGAAACTCGCACTACCTTCAGCCTCAACTCCAGGGCTCTCATTTGTGGCCTGTGAGTCCCCATAAGTAGCAGCACCTTTTAACAGGGCCAGCGGTGGCTCTTGCATCTGTGCACTTGCGATGAAACCCCATCAGAGACAGTGGATTGCTTTGCTGGGCTGACACTGCCAAGTCTGGCAAACAGAATGTATAAGTAGAGCAGAGCAGGACATGACTGTGCCTGTGAGTTACCTGTGCTTTAACTCTAACAAAAATACAAGTGAGGTCGGTATATGTTTTGGGAAATGAGGGAATGGAGCCACTGCTAAACCAGCATTTTTATCAGCTCTTATGGTGACAGTGTCTCATGATGCCCACAGGCAAAAGCAACAAGGCCACAGGTTCCCTCTGCTCTCCTCAATGGCTTAATTACAGGCAAAGGCAGACTGAGCCAATGAAAGGAAACGTTGAAACCTGGGTGCCTAGTAAGCAGTTGATTTATATTTCTGCCTGCGTCTGTCCTTCTTTGCCCATATCGGCCTGGGTTCTAGCCCTGGAGTCACAAGGAAGAGAGCTGTTGCCTGCGACTTTCTACTGCCTAACCTCAGGAGAGGCTGTAAAGTCACACCTTGTGGTCGTGCAGGCCTCAAATACTCCCAGCTCCACTGCTGTAAGGAGCTGGCGGATTTTGGAGGCGTGTGAAGCTCCCTAACCAGGGTGGCTCTAGTAAACATCCTTAGATAAGTGGTGAGGGAAGGAGAGAGCGACAGATTGAGTGCATCTGTGGGTTTGTGTGGGGTTGGGTATGCATTTTTTCACAACTTACAAAGAGGAATTGTATTCTATGTGTTAATGTTTTAACTGCATTATCATCATTATTGCTGCCTGGCACCTTTAGCCTATGAGATTGCCGTAAGTTAAAGACTACGCCTGCTGTCCAAACATGCATGGTCTACATAACATGAACGACAGCCCGAGGTTGAGTAATGTCCCCTGTATGATGTTCAGTTGCGTCCAATGCCTTGGGTGCCTGAATTGCATAAACTAGTGATCCTAGTCTTTGATTTACACTCATTGCCCAGTATTCGACAATGGTCAGTTCGGGACCTGGTTTTGAGCAAGGGCACCGAAGGAATTGTGGTAATGCCAGACCAGGCAGGGCCATCTTCTTCATTTAACCGGTTGTGGCTACCAGGGCCCCAAGCATACCTTCATAGTGACAGAGGACTTTTGTCCCTGCCACAGGTTTACTGAGTGGGGCTCGGAGGTGGCAGCATAGACTGTTAAGTGAATGATATCAACAGGTCTGTTTACCGCAGAGACCTGAATACTCGCCTACAGACACATACTATTAAGTTCAGCTGCTCCCTATGAACCCAGGATTCAGAAAGCTGACATACTGTGCAGTGTGCATGTGTGATAGGATTCATAGTGTGTCATTTACAAATGATAAAGGCCTGAAGCTCACTGCCTGGACAACATGACATGACAGGATGGAGGGGAGATTGCTTTCCTCAGACACCATACGAGTATTGTTGGAATCTCCTACATGGAAGGGAGGTTTGGGGGGAGGAGGGAAAACATACGCAGTAGTGGTGAAAGAAGAGATAGGTTTTCTTTTGAAGTGTAGTGGCCCTCTTCCTGATACATTGGGCTTCAAATGACTGATTTGATTGTAGCAGCCATTAGGAAGATGGTGGTTGGGGGGGGGACACACAAAGAGACAGGAGAAGGGTAAATTATATGTCGGCAGAGGCCCCTGAAAACAGACTCACAGGTATTCATGCATTATTGAATGTGTAGTGAAAATCTAAACTTTCTGTGTTATAAGGAACTTGTCTTTACTACAAAGAAAAGCTCTGGGCTAGACATTGACCATATTGTGCTGCTAGGGGTGTGGTATGGATTCCTGACCCTGACTACCTCCACACAATCATCCCTGAGGAGCCTGTGACTGTTCACCTTTTCACCACTAAGAGTTAATTGCGGAAGGGTTGCATTTGGACCAGTTTGCAGAGCCATTGTAAAACTTGCTGCGGTCAGCACTGGCAAAAGGTCTCTACCCACACTATTCTGTCCCAGTAGCCTCTGCCTACAACTTGGCCTTCTGAACGGGGTCTGACACCTTTCCTTTTTCGAAACTGCCCGACCAATTAGATTATCAGTCATATAGGGCAAGAGTGATAATCTGTTGGAAAGGGGAACAATGGCAAAATAAAAAGAATAGAATGTAGTAGTGAAATGTTATTCACATAATGAAAATTATAGTTTGCCAGGTCAAATTCAAATCAGTGATTATTTAAGCTGCAATGTTTATTCAAACCGCTTTGATAAAATGCCTTGTTACCCCTAAATGTTCAAAGTTTTCCTTGAAGGGGCGATCACTGAACGAGCTCTTAAATCGTAAAGTCTTGCTTGACACCTGGAAAGTACTGTATTGTTCCACATCGTGTCCATTAGATCTGTCATATATTATTCATTACTTTTGAGCCAACATATTTAAAAAATGTCGTTCAGATCCAATTTTTCAAAGGTTACTCAGGGGGAACTTTCCCAAACTTCTCATGATTTGAAGGGCAGCTGCTACAAGTCAGAGCGTAATTCAGTTTTCAGTAAGAAAAACAATGTAAATTTGCCTGTCATGATTGCAATAGTTCCCCGCATCCCACTGCAGAACGAAATCGACCCCCGTTCATGGCCCCGAAATCTCGCTCACAATGAATCTGTAAGGAATTTTATACCCTGCAAAGTAACACATACACATTCATGAGTGCGGTTTCTGAACAAATACATAGCAAGCTGCCTAGACAAATCACGGCACATTCATCAAATTTTCAATTGTAATCTATTTCAACCCCATTTAAGATTCAGGAATTTGATTTGTGTAGGTTTGCAACTAAATTTGATCTAGAAACGTAGTTGTCAAAAAACAATATTAAAGACATACTTCACTGTGTTTGTAAAGAATGAATAGAGTTAGATACCTAAATGATTAATCAACTGCCTGTCATGTCATGTCGGTGTTTGTATAGTGCTTGAGGTGCTACTGGGACCCCAAGACAGTACAGAAGGAGCATAAGGAGGAATATGGGAAAGGAAACCGAGTGTGTGCTATGTCTCACAAAACATAGAGCTAAGAAACACATCAAGTGTCAGGATTAAGAGTTCTCGACACTCTATGCACTTACATATTTTTCACAGATGTAATAAAAACTAAGCTCTCCAATCCCAGTGCTGCTCTGTTCCTCTCTGGGGACCTCGGAATGTGCTCTGAAGCAGCACGCATTGCCTTACCATGCCCTCCCACCAGTGGCATAATACAGTGCTTGGAGGATTCTGTGATGTCTAAGTCGAGGTACGTCAGGTCACTGCCCAAGCACAGATTATGTAGACAGGTTGACTGGACAAAACAAAGTATGTTTAAACAAGGATAACCCTCATTCTAAGGGCCTTTCAAACTCAAAGCTGCTAACATATGCCTGTTATACCAGCCAGAGTGTCATGCTACAACCTTAAAGAGAATGTCAGTGGTATAATGTAGAGATTAGGCACATCTAAAGTCCATTTTGTTCCAGACAATTTGAACAATAACTTAATAACTTTGTGGAATAAGCTCGGGATTCAATTGCGAACCTGTTGACTTTGGTATATCCAAAAGAGATGATTTTCTTTTTACTTATACTATTAATCCAGTAATTGTGTATTTACTTTTTCGGTCTCCTGGACGAGGTTTCCAGAAGGTTAAAGCAGCACCAGAGATAGTTTGGTTGAGTGCTTGGAAGGTCCTGAATCTCTTGTTTCCTGGAATCAAGGCGTTTTCTTACTGATACCTCACAGATGTCGAGTAGGTTCAATAGACTAAGGGATTAGCTGAGGTGAGTGGCTTTATAAGCAAGGCAGTAGCTCTTTTTTTGATTTTAGCTTCCTAGTAAGTCACTTTAGTTCTTTGATAATCTGTGGGATGCAGTGCTTGAAATGGGCAGGTACTCTCAGGTGCTCATTATCGGCATTCCTTAAATTTGAAAGTGGGAATACCAACACTTCTCAGTAGAAAGGAGATACTCTTAGGATAAGTACCTGCACTGTTACTTTTTCCATTCAGGAAACTGATGGGTTGTGACCAGGGTTTCTCTTGTATATGTCAGACGTCTGTTCGTAGAACTGCTTTGAGAGTTGCATGTGAGGATCCAAATACCACTTGAAGGATGATATTGACAAGTGTACACACCATTGCCAATATGTAGCTTGGGTACACGGAGTGCAATTGTAGTTGTTTTCAAATAGCTCTCCCCACAGTATCTATAGACCTGTACTACAGGCGAATGTCAGGAGGAGCTCCCCATTGTCCTCAATAAAGACCACCAAAAGGGACTGATTATTTTCAATAATACATAAAAATAGATGGATGTCACTGGTTGAGCCTAAAAAAAAAAAAAAAAAAAACTGCTGTTACATCCCTGCAGAGTCCTATCATTGTTTCAAATACATTATTGCACGGAACTGACCAGAGCCCAAGTTATATCATGTCTGATTGATTGCAGTATACTAATGCCTATACAAAGAAAGCTTATTAAAAGACATTTGGAAATCTAGAACCAGGCATCAAAGTTCTAAGTCATTTGGAAGAAAATGACCACATTAAACCCACTTTTACAAGCACTAATATGGTGCCAAGTCGAAACAAAGTGTTGTGCACCTTGCACAGTGGTTTCTGGAACAATTGCCTGCATTACATGCAGAAATTGACAGCACACTGTATCAGTGAGAAGTAATTTACAACAGGCTCATCCAAGGGACTACAGGGACTCAGACTGTGGATTACACTCAATGCGCTCATTATAGTAATGTTTAAGGGTGTTCTTTTCAGGAAACCTCTGAAAACTGATCTTTTTCAGTAAGTTCACACTTGAGTATTGAGATCAAGAAGCAAAGTAATTGAGTATCACAGGATGCAGAATTACAAGTGTTTGCAGTTCATAACATACTGTCTCCCATACACTACACAAAATATGGCTGCCTCTACTGCTTCTTCCACGTAATGACTACAGTGCTGCTGTTCAATCCATCATTCTCTAGCATATGGATGGTGGTAACGCCCTGCTTCATGGCTTCCCAGGCTCCATACATATATTCTCATCAACTCAATCCTGATGAAACTCCATTGGACCCCTTTCCAGCCCGTGCCATGTGCAAAACCAGCTGCATCATTTACTAAGCCATCACGACCGTCACCACCCGCTTATCTTGCAGGCCAGCTCAACATCGCTGATGGTTCTTGGTATCCCTGCAGCTAAGACACCACCAGATGACCAACTAGTAACTGTAAAAAAACAAAAAGCAAGTGAGCAGGCCTTTTCCATCTATGCACCTAAGATCTGCAACAATATCACCATAGCGTCAGGGTTACCAGAACGCTGCTCCAGTTTAGGACATAGTTAGACTTGTCTCTTTTAAAGAACACTGCATCACAATGCATGAACTGTCCACAACCCAGCTTACAGCGCCTATCACTTGACTGTATGCTTGTGGTTGACCCTGCTCAACTTTACACTGCCTTATGACGAGGTCTGCACTATAGAAATATCATATTTATATATACATACATACACACCACTACCTGCACTAGTGACTTCAATATAATCCAAACCACTTTTTCATAGTGAAGGTCAAGCCTTACCAAAGCTCACTTGAAAGCATATACCTACTTCAAAGGTATATGTAGCAAACATTCAAACTTTAGTAGAACAAATTGAATCACGTGTTCTCGTGGCAATATGTTTGGTGCTGAAAATTCACCTCACTAAGTAAATAGATTAATTTCAGTTAAATCAGTGTCACAGTTTGTGGTCCTGTTTTTTTTCAACTTAATATGGAAGACTTGCCTTTTTCCTGGAACATGCAGTCCTTAATGAGTGCATATTGCTGTTATCATAACAAGTTGAGTGTCTTTTTACCTGTCGCCTCCATTCACAGTGGGATTGCCCTGCTCAAAATAAATAAGACCCGAAATAGAAAATGTACTTTCCAGCTATATTTCATTATGTGGAAATTAGTTCAGGGGTTCCTTTGAAGTATTTCAAAGGGCGTCTATTTATTAACCCAGAACTAAGGATTGCCTGTTGTGGTTGTCATTGAGTATTCAACCTGAATAATTTTCATTACCATCAGTTCTGTATCCAGAGAGCTAAAGCAATGCGATCAAGACGTGCTTTGCTTAGATGTGGTTTTACAGGCACCTTCTGGGCTCCTGTAAACATAATCAGTAAACCGTCAATATAAGACATTTCTTCAAGAACTCAAGTGAAGGTGACATTTTGGGGACTCGAAATCTCATATATTTGTACAATGTATCTATTACATGCAGAATTGACTGTATCCAGTAAGAATTAACTACCTCCACGTCTCACACCATACAGGAACCATCTCCATCACCACACATCATGCAAATGCTGCACGTTAACACAGTGGATACATTATCTCAACAGTTGCAACACAATGTTAATTAATTAAAACCTTAGCACACTGCAACTCACTAAATATTCAAACACTGAATCTTATACAACCAACCAGAACAAGGGTCATGCAAAAGCAATGTGTCTTTTTAACAGCATCCAGTACCTTCCGCAATCCGCACAATAGAAGATACTGGATGCACCAGCACCATAGTCCCACACAATAAATACAGTCCCCGAGGCAAACTAGTTAGCAACTATCTGCTGACCATAATTACTAAACTCATCCAGAAAGTATATACCCTACCCTGCACACACCTCGGTGCACCGGACAGTAGCAAGCTACAATTAAATAAATAGCAAATGTATGTTCTGTCTTAAGTTTTTTTTGCATTCACACAAGGGCCGTAGTCCAGCCCTTTGTCAGCCTGTCCCTCTCAAATAGAAATATAAAAGTGAAGGTATTCTCGATTTGAGAGTACCTATTTGCTGCTGAGAAGTGCTAGTACTCTCCCTTTCAATTTAAATAAGAGCCGATACTCCAGCAGCTGCCCATTTAAAGCACTGTTCTAAGTGAACACCGCCATCAGCTCTGCATGTCATTTACTTGTATCAGCCAGTCTCGCCCATTCCATCCTGCTTGCACGTAACCACCACAGCGCCAAAGCCCATAATCTGAAATGTTTCTGCTTTCGGCCGTGCACCGTACCACAGTAGCCTTGCTTTCTTCTGCAGCTGTGCCCCACTGGAGAAGTTCTACTAATTGCACTTGTACTGGGACAGCAGTAATTCATTTGTAAAAGAAGTGTTGGGGTCTAAAGTTTGTCTCAGAAGCGTGTGGCCAGCACTATCGAATGTTGGATGTGCTGAATACTTAGACTGTGTTGTCTTGATTCCATCTCATGCCTCTTTTGTCTCTTCGGGGCATGCAGTGGAGTCTGAGGGTGGAGGGGGTGCCCGAGGTTAGAATCCTGGCAGTCAGGCGGGCCACCTGCACAAGCATTTCACTTAGAAACATGATCTTAAAGGTCGGGGGTAGGTTGCTCCCATATGGAGAGCTTACCCCAGGGCCACCTAGGCGTCGGTGGTGCAACAACTGGAGTGTCTCCATAGGAATCAATCATGATCTTATCTGCAGTCACTGAAGTGGTTACACAGGAACGGACTTTTGCTAATTTTAGGTAGGAAATCAGATGTATTCGAGTGCTCTATTAAGGTTAGGCATTCAAAAGAATTTTGTAAATTGTATGCAAATGACTTGGGGGTTACTGCATAAAGAATTCTGGTTGCTTTATATTTTGAGTTGTGTTTGTATTGTAAATAAATTACGGCCAGGGGTTAACGACCCCTAACCCAAAAAGTTCAGTTTTACTTCTCCAAAGTAATTGTCGGCTGCATGGAGGGGGATTGGTGGGAAGAGGGGGTTGACAGGAGGCCTCTGCGGTTTTTGGCCATGTGTTTGCCAGTCTCGCCTATGCCATCCTGCCTGCACGTAACCACCACAGCGCCAAAGGCAATAATTTGAAATGTTTTTGCTTTTGGCCTTGCATGTTGCCACAGTATCCTTGCCTCCTTCTGTAGCTGTATCCCACTGGAAAAGTTTTACATTACTGTACAGCAGTACTTTTTTTTTTTTTTAAAGAAGTGTTGGGGTCCACAAAATTTGGCTCAGAAGCCTGTGGCCAGCGCTATTGAATGTCCAGGGTGCTGAATACTAGGGCTGTGTTGTCTTGATTTCATCTCACGCCTCTTTCATCCACCACCAGGCACTCCCTGCCCCTTTATCTCACTCCTTCTGGGTATTTTTCATGTTTGCTTGCTTTATCACTCATTTTCAGTCTTTTTCTTCCTCCTTTGTTCCTTGTTTGTATTTTTTCTTTCTTGCTTTGGATCAAAGTCTTATGATGAAAAATAAGTGCTGGTCCTAAACAAGCATTGGCAATGCCTGTAGGTCTGGCGTTATAGGTGTGCCACATGGTAATGTGAAGCATGAACTGTAGAATAATTATTGGTATAGGTCAAAAGGCTAAGTGACAGTTGCACTGTTAAGCCATATCTAAAAATCCAAGTAGGTTAATGACCTCCTTCTTCCCAACTCTACTGCTGCCAGAGAAAAACATAAGTTATCTAGTCATCTAAGACACTTTAATAGCATCTCATTGTCATGTGTGTGCCCCTAAAAGTTCAAACCTAGGGAGCTGTATAAATAAAATGATCACAACTGCGCTGAGGGCAAGCTCTTTTTAGGGTCAAGAGCGCAAGCGCTCTGGCTTGTTGTAATCTCCCTTTGGGCATTTAACCATGCCCACTCTTGCTATTCATTCTTTGTTGTGATTGTTTTAAATGCTTCATTTTTATTGGTGCATTTTGTGTAATGTCCCTCCTTTGTGTGCTGAGTTCCCTCCCGGCAATTTCACTAAGTGAACATTTTTGTTGCCCATCACACTACCTCCTGCTTCCTCCTGTTACAGCTTGTGACGGCCTCTCTTTCGGTTTAGGTTTGCCTTTCATCCCAGCCATGATCTTTTCTAGACATAAACGCACTGAGCCAATAACTCTTGTGCTCACACTCATGACGGCTGTGGCACTTTGAATTGACTTGCTTAGGTCAACTGTTTTACTTTTCATTTCATTTTCAATTTATGTGGCACGAAAAGTCCAGTTAGTAATTTACCAGGCTAATAGCTCTAACTCGAGCAAACGCGAGACCCATTGCATTGCAAATGCTTGTTTGTAGAAGCACACAATTTCTGCCTAATTAAAACTTGTACTCATGGCTCCCAACATGTGGGTAGAGCCAAAGCCCTTTTTTAGTGATGATCACATAATTGTCTTACTAAGAGGCTTCACCTTTTGCAGATGCAGACTATCCAAATATGGGTAACACAACACAATCTGGTGTATCATATTAGGTATCACCTTCCATTACCAGACCCCAAGTCATAAAATACATTTCTCCACTTCAGAATAAATGCCTCACAAAGCAATGCTTTCTCTACATGACGAGAGAATACACAGGAAAAGCCAGCTATCGAGGTTTAAGAAAAAGACAGTCTTTGAAGGGTGGGGCAAGCGGTCACGGACGAGGTGACACTGACACACACAACTTTGGTTATCCCCTGAATGACTGGGTAACACTGCATGCACACAAGATCCACTAATCAGATTTGCTCAGGTTGTTGGAGGATCGTAAGACCCATCTACTCTCTGGACATATTCCCACTTGGAACTTGCACACTCCAGACAATAGTCTGAGATAGTAGCGTGCATGCAGCAACTTTAGAAATCTCAGCCCCAGGAGTGGCACAGGTAAGGGAAACCCGAATAGAGCAACTCAAAACAAGGAATGATACCTCACACAGATATTGAGAGCTATAAGGAGGAAACGATTTTGAGGAAGTTCAGTGTACTGGACCTCCCACAGGGGCACTTTCTCTTGCAGTCATTTAAAAAGACACCAAGAAGCCCTGGAAACAGAATATAGTGTGCTGTGATAAATCAAAGTAACATAACCACCACATGCAACTATACACAACACCCACACTTAATGCATAGCTAGGAAGTAATATTCCGTGTTTTAAGCTATCATTTAACAACACTACTGATAATAGTACTGGTTTACTCTCTGACGGGTTTTCCATTAAACATAGTGTGTACCTCTAGTCGATTTAGATGGTGGTTTCTATGCCTGGAGATGATCCCTGATCCCAAGAATATTTTACAAAGGCAAGCCGTGCTCTCCTTCTACTATTGTCATTTGTGAGTTGGTGAAATGTGCGCCATAGGCACTTTGCGCCCCTACAATGACTATGTAGTCCAAGTAGACATGAACGCCTGCTGTACATGTCCTTTTACCATTTGTATGTCGGATTGAAGTGAAGATCCTTAGTGTAATTTTATGAGGCAGTACGAGAATGAACTCCATACAATGTCTTTGTTGCTGTATTAAGAGTCCATTCTTATATAGTGCCAATAAGCAGGCCTATCAGAAACTTTTTAGGGACCCCGAGCAAAAACTCTTGCAGGCTACCTCTCTGGTGTGAAATCCAAGGGACACCTCGTAAGTGGAAAAAAATAGTTTCTGAGCAAAGCGAAAACACAGTATCTGAAGTCCCTTAACAGTGTGATTCCCGACAGCTGCATTTTGCAGGAAAAGGTAAGGTCTATTTCTTTATTATTTAAATGTATTTTGTCGCAGGAGTATGGGGTGGGGATCGGGTGAAGAGCCCTGCCTGATTCCCTCTCCCCTACCCCAGACACCGCCTTGTGACAGATTTGCCAATAACCGCATCACTGTAATAGAGCAGCAGCAGTGATTAATATGTAAACAAATAATTGCAAGGGCCCTATTCAGGAGGTCACTGCAGCCTGCATCACCCATTCCCCCATGCCAGTGCTGCCAATGACAGTACCAACACAACTACTAACGATTACACTCCTGAAAGTGTGACAATTAAGACTATGCAAGGCCACCCAAAGCTATAATAGTGAGAGCGGCAGGTATCATTAATTTTGTAATGCATATTGACTTATTAAATACTGATATCAAAATTAGACAGTGCCACCATGAGGTGGACTGTCAGTAGAGCCTGGGCAGACAATTAAGTGCCGGTCCAGAGCACTGAAAACCACCAGCACAAATTAAGCACTGAGCAGCAGTGAGGACTGAGAATCTTACTCAATGAGAACAGTTTATGAATTATGACTTGAAAGTTGACCACATTGATGAGATGACTCTGTCCAGGTTCACAATGACCTACAGGGGTATTAAGAATAAACAAAGTTCAAATGTAATTTGACATACGCATGTCTACAATGCATATGCTAGTGAGTAGGGTCATGAAATCTTAGAAAAGTATGAATACCTCTGCATTGTTTAGACAATTTATTAGACCTACATGTTTAACCTGTGTGGCAGTTTATATCAACGAATACCTTGATTTTTCCAAAGGTGGCTGTATCTCTCTAGCTCTAGAGAAATGTGAAGGTTTGGGGGACCACTGAGATATTAAGTGTAAGAAGCATATGACTGCTTGTTGGCAGCAGGATAGACCCCAATAAAATGGCTATCGACTGGTTGCCTTCATTTTAATTTTTATTGTAATTATTGCTTCCTGGCATTTTCTGTAACGTCTTAGTATGTACAGGCTTTCTAAATCAGTTGTTTTATGCACTGGATGACTGGTAAGCTTTAATGATCATATTCTGTAAAGATCCATATTTGGCCACTGATGAATTGTCAGTTCATTGGTTCCTTTCTGTCACTGATGTTTTTTGATTTTATATTCTATATTTTATTTTATTCCTTTTTTTACTTTTGGTGCATCTGAAAGCACTGATGCTTGAGGCAGTCTACCTGCGCCTTCAATACTTTTGAATACTCTCTCCTACTCCATGTCTTGGGCCCAGTGTTCAAACGGTAGGACTGTACAATGCAAAATTAATTTCATTGGAACGATGAACATGCAATTTATGCACAAGATGTTTAACTGAACATCTGAAAACCATGATTATGTTCTCATTATTGTAGCCGTACTCCGAGTACTTCAGACCAGAGAGACTCGAGTAAGATGAAAAATAATTTAGATAATTGTTTTTTTATTGATTTCTGTTGGAACTCTGAGTGCAACCTTTCTTTTAGTTTAACCGTTATGCTAAATTCATTGCATGACACTTTTTCAGTTTAGTTGTATCGTAGATGCTGGGTTCTTCTACCAACGTTAGGTTGGGAAAAGCAGGTTTTAAGAGTACACCTTCCTAAGAAAACACAATACATTCAAAATTACAACTCTTTACACATGATCAGATTTACACTTTTCAATTGAGATTATAAAATGCATTATATTGAACCCTTTACATTTCCAGTCAACCTGATGATTTTGCATGTTTTTTTATTTGCTCTTTTCACACAAGAATATGTTTTTGGCTGGCTTTCAAGGTATTCTTCTTTAAAATCTATGTAGGTAGTCTGGTGTTTATGATATATTCTAGATCATATATGCATTTGTAGCACCAGGATGTTGTTGGCACTGGTCCCCTAAAAGGTGTCATCACCTACACACCGGTTACCCCAGAAGTTGACCAGCTGGCATTTTTTCATCATCTGTCCCTAGCGTTCCTATGACGTGGGGGACTCATGTATGTTGAGGAAAAAATGGGGAGCCTCTCGTACACTTGTATTTCCCGGAAAATAATAAATACATGAATGGACCTTCTAAGAAGGGTGGAATTCGTTTCTCACTTCGAACCCTTCATTTATCACTTTTGCATATGTTAGCTTCTGTTGTGCTTATTTTTGACGGATATAAGGCAGACTTATATTTAAATTATTCACAATGTTTTTAAAAAAAAAAATGCAATTACAATGAGTATTTAATTGTAAGTCACAATACGATTTTATAGTGATTGTGTATAGCTCCTTTCAATTACGGAATCTAAGCCGCTAAAATGTTAGTAAAGCATTTTAGGTCTAATATTGGGTGTACAGAAAGGCATGTTCTTTAACTTGTATTGAGTCTCGACCTCTTGCTACTTGTAATTTAAACTGTGTCAGTGAAAAATTAAGTATGTAGGCATATTACTCAGTCGGTGATTTTCCTCGTTATTTAATTTGAGTGATCTCTTGCTTATGATTACTCTGTTATCGAGTCACACTGTTGCCTACCTCTACTCCCACTTCCCCCCCAACCTCCACCCCACCCTTCACATCTCTGTTCAAACACATTTTTGAATCTTAGACATTCCTCTGGGATAGTATTTGCAGAACATTCAGCTCCACCTAAATCAAGGTTGAATGAATTTAGAAAATTGGAAAAATTACTGTCTGACCTTTTTGCCTTGTCCTGCCTGCAAATTGGTGTATTCGTGTTGCCCAAATAGAGGAAATACTTCTTGAGCCTATGATCAGAATTGACATATGGACTCTAACTTCTCAGTAGCATGAATCACTACCAGAACAGGATCCAAAAGCCAGATGTTTTTCACTTGTTAGCAGAACTAAACTGCCATGCAAAAGATATGCTGACAATGTTTAAACATTAGATAAACTTGAGGACAGATTACGACAATGGTGGTCTGAGGGCCGCCAATGCCATAGGGGCTGTCAGACGACAGCAGTTGTGGCTGTCTGACTGCTACATTACAAGGTTGGTGGGCAGACCTGCCAACCTACCGCCTTCCCCGCCAGGATCCTAGATCCTGACAGGCTGGAGACAGTGCAGGTTGCAATCAGTGAGGGCAGCACTGAACTTGGCGCTGCCCTGCTGATTACAACCTTGTTCTCCGCCAACCTTATTATGTTGGTTTCACCAAGGCTGGCGGAGAACAAGTGCAGTGGGCCACAGGGTGGCACCTGCATTACCCACGGGATGGGCCGTGCAGTGGTCCCCCTGCCCAGCACCCTCGAAATGCCCACTGTCTGCTGTGCCATTGGACTGGGGATAAAGAACAAAGCACAAACCATGAGCCTTAGAAGAATTTACCAGACTTGTAAAAAAAAGTGTCACAAGTGCCTGACTGAACTAGAACAAGTACATGCATGGCAGCAGACATGCTTCAGATGAGAGACTCAGATTTTTAAAGCCAGAAAATGCCCGCTTAAAAATACGTCAATTGAAGTAAATGAGGAAAAATGCATTCCCCTTATTTTTTTCTTGTACTCTCCTACTTTCATGTTAAAAAATGTTGACATGTACCCAAGAAAGGAAACAGAGTGTGAGTGTACTTTTCCAGGCTCTGAGGCTTCTCCTGAACATTTGTCTTGATTAGGATTTTTTTTGGAATGGATATTTTCCTAAGCTTTACCCCTTTCTTTGTAGGTGGTGTCCAGGGACTGGACTCCTTCCTCATCTTAAAAACTCTGTGTTACAGGGGCAATCATCTATCTAGAGCACAAATATTAGCACTAGGCAATAAAAGCCAACGCCTTAAGTTATATATACACATTTTATTTTTGTAGAACACGCCTTACAGAAATCAGTTATGCCATTCTCAGGAAATTATTGGACCAGAAATGTTCTTCTCTTGGTTCAGGGACCTATGAGATCACAATATCTCTTCCACAGACAGCAAGATTCTCTTATGGAATCTTCCCCACCTTTCCTTTACCTTAATCCCAATTATGTCATATTAGAGACTCTGAACTTGCCTTCTCCCTTGCGTTAGAGACTAATCTCAAGTGCTCGTGGTGAAGGTAAATTGTGAAGTTGAATACATAATACACAAATTCGTATTATAAACATTACAATCTAAAGATACAGATTGTGGTGTCAAGACCATGGTGCATGACGGATAATATTTAACAAGATTAAATGTTATATTATAAAGATCCTAATCGGGTCATGCTTGTGATCTTTAAGTCACACCAGCTAAACGTTATGTTATTTACATGAATATTCTAAACAGCTATATGGTAACATAGTTCACAATACATAACTGAGATGTTATCACTTTTAACTCTTGATTATTTTCAGTGTCTTTAAGAGCATAACTTTCCATAAAAACTACTTCTAAAGTGTATGGCATATCAGAAATTAATCTTATATCAAATTTGACCTTGCCGCTGGTTAAGGGGATCCTAAATAATTGATATACCAACCAGAAAATCCCTAAAACTATTTATTTATATTTCTACTGTCCTGGCATAAGACGAGCTTCGCTTGTCTGGCTTTGCTTTCCTTTGACTGTGTTAAGTAGCTTCCTTTATACTGCCCAACTTAATTTTTTATTTTTTCTTTACAGAGACTTTAAAACGTATATGGTCCGTGAAATGCAGTCAGTGTTGTGTTGCGGTATGTGTGTTGGTGGGGGGGGGCTGTTTTCTTGGATGTGGTTCCTTTTAGCATGTTATTATTTTTACACTACTCTACTGAGAGCATGAGAATGTGGAAGGTCGTTGATTCCGTGTTGGCTCTTTGTAGAAATGTATGTTCATGTCAATATGGTGTATTTTTTCGCAAAGCACTAACTCGTTTCCAAAACTTGTAGGGTATAAGAGGTATTGTGAGGAATGCCATTGCACTGCCTGCTTATGCCACAGATATTAAGCCCAAATAGGTCAGTGAACACTACATGTAGAATAAAGGGGCAAAGGAAAATGATTCACAGTATAGAGTCCAGTGATAATTGTCACACACAATCAACTGAGCATTTACTAATTCTTTTGATACCTGCTTTTGTCTCAATCTAAGAATCAATATTTTTGCAGGAGTCCAACTATTACACTAAATGCGTTTTTTTGTAGTATTAGCAAACTCGTACACTTAATGAGTACCTTAAGAAGATCAATGATGCAATTTAAATTTCCGAGATGGTGATTATTTTAAGGCTGTTTATTGTTATTTTGTTTTAAAAAATATGAGCTATACATAAATGTCTTGCGGTGAATATATTATTGAAAAAAATATACACTGTATTACTATAACAAATTGCCATGCGACATTTACAATACTTACTGAGAAAACTGAATCTATAGTCTTACCTATTTCAACATTTATATTGCAAAATGTACAGTGTGTACAGTTCTTAAAAACCTGTGTCTGCCTATGCGGCAGCCATGTAATTTTGCGTTTTGCGTTTGCCCTTAGTGATTGATGTAAACTGCCTTGTGCGTTAGTCAGTAACAACCTGAGGTGCTAGACATTTCTGCCGTGCGTCGCTGTCCTCAAACATGATCTTCTTGCTTCGTTTAGGTTCGATCCAAGAGTTGTGTATCACTGCGTTATTAGGCATGGGGTCTGCCTCCACTATTGAGACCACGCGCTTCTTCATTTTGCTTTTCAGTACCTTTTGAAATTTCTGCCTTGTGAATGCATACAATAATGGATGAAATATAGTTGTACCATATGCCATAACGAGAAAACACAATCTCAGCTTCACCAAGAGGTCACTTGGGCCCAAACATAAAATTATAGTGTTTAATATGGAAATTGGCGTCCAGCAAAGTAGAAATGTTGAAATAATCAGCAAAGACATTCTGAAGACCCTTTTCTGCTTCTCGCGTCTTTCGCGGTGTCTTTTCACTGCTCGCCGTAGGGCAATGATGACAGAAACTGAAGTCCTCACTCCAAAAACCACATTCCGTCCGCCACTGCTTTGTGACACATCTGTGGTCTCATGCTGTGTTGTCAGGGAAATTGTTTTTTTCTTCCTGGCTTTTTTCTTTTGACCCGTTGAAAACCTTGTACCTATTCGTATGTTCAATGCCTGGAGAATTTTGTAGTAAGTGATTAGCATTACAATAACAGTGAAAAAAAAGATTGGAATCTGTACAAGCAGATGGTAGTACATCCCCAGTCCAGTGTGGTACTCGTTTGTGCTGACACACAGAAGGGTCTTGTTTTCCCATGTTGTTTCAGTCTGTAAGCTGAAGAAGCTGACCTCTATGAAGGGAATGAGAAAAGCAAAGAAGGACACTATCCACGTTGAGGTCATTAATATCACAGCCCTTCCCATGGTCAGAATGCGATTGGCCGGTTTGACAGAGATGTCATATCGGTCCAGAGTGATGGCGAAAACGTTGACTGCAGAGGACACACTAGCGAAGGAGACACATGCCTCGTGAAAGCAGCAGATCAGAGCAGTGTTCCTCTCCAGCGACAACAGGAGTATAACTATCGTCAGAGGGATGCACCCCACACAGATTATCACGTCAAGCACATGAAGGTTCATAGTGATGATATTACTGACTGAATTGATTAGATTGGACTTCATGCAGTAGAGGACCAACACAGTAAGGTTGCTGCCAAGGCCTAGAACTATTTCTAGCATCAGAAACACTGTGAGGGAAACTTGGAAGCTCAGTGGATATGGAAGTGGCCGGTACATATTGTTGGTGTAACCAGTGTCATCTCGCACTGTAATGTTCAATTCAGATTGCATGGTGACTTCCAGCAAGAACGAGAAACACATCGTCTTCGAACAGTTGGCTTGTTTACTGAAAGGGGGATGGAAACAAAACATTGATTGATTTGACTTTGAAATGGTATTCATTAATGCAGACATTTGCAAAAATCTTTGTTTTTAGCATATGCAAAAACTATGAATAACACAGTGATAAATCATTACGTTTTCACAATTAAATTCACTAAAAATAAGCTTCTGCACTTTAACAGTAGTCATAAAGTACCACGGTTAAGAGTGCCAGATTTTTCGAGATTGGCATCTAAGGTGCACCAGAAATTGTTCCAGACAGTCTCTTTCTGGGCACCTAAGTTTCATAATGTTTAAATTAAGATATATAAATAGTTACAGTATAATTATACATCCCCTGTGCACCTTTTCTCAATGTCAGCCAGGCAAACCATGTATAAGTTGATACCAATAAATAAACTCAATGTGTATTTATTTGATGACAGAGCTTTATGGCTTCCATATGGGGTTGTTATACCAAAACTTTTTAATAGTGGAAAAATACTTTTCTGATCTGTGTTTTAAATCTTTGTGCCGAAAGAATAAATTGCAGGATTGTGTCTATTTCACCAAATTTAGTATTACAGAGATCACAGTTTATGTGAAATCTAACACATTTTGTTTGGTGCACTCTAGACGTAAGAGTACCAGTCTAAATAAACTTCACATAAAAAGTTTGGTGTGCCTCCAGATATATTAACTATAGGTGGGCCTCACATCCAATAGTTCCTTGGAAGTCAAGGTAATTGGTAGTTAGATTACCAATCTTTGTAGCATAAATCTTTTTTGTAAGCTTTTAAAGCCAGTATTCTTCCGTGACTATTGACTGTATTGTGTCGGATTAGAGAAAATGTATCCTATAGGTGACCAAAGTTCAAATCAGCAAGGGATAACTTAACTTGCATCTACCACTGGCTAGTTGCTGTTTGGTAGAGACCTCTCATATTGATCTTAGGCATTCTGTAGCATGACCATTTCTATTCAATTGGATCCAATATAGTATAGGACACAGCTATCGAATCTGACATTGGTCTAGCTCCCTAATCCAGATACAACGGTATCAGCGGGGTACCAGGTCCTAATATTAATAATGATTGTAGAAAGTTGTTTTAGATTAATTGCACCTCTTTGACATTTCTACAGCCTCAACGTTCAGCGCTGTAAATTGCTGCTGCAACCGATTTTTGTCTCTATTCTTGTAAAATTATGCTAAGAGGTTGGCTATCAATCTTGTACTTAAGTCTCAATTTGGCATTAGAGGTTTGTTTTTACGTATGATTAGCCTTTGCTGTGTGTGGATGGTAGTCAGGTTTCTGATGGAAGAAAATACCTAAAAAGTCGAAACTATTCACATAAACAACGCTTTGTTCACTCACACAATTGTTTTCTAGGAGGAACAGCTGGCCTCATTAGCATGACTTTTGTTTTCAAAACTTTAATGAGCAATTCCTTTACCCTACAGTAATTCACTAAACTATTGGTCAGTTTTTGCATTGAGTTTTCACTCCAAGATGTCAGGATGACCTCATTGGTAAAGAGGTATTTCCTTGTAAGCTCTTTTTGGTACATCGAGGGTGAGTTCCCTCAGATAGACCAAACTGTCATTTTAAAATAGGCTAACTGATACTGTGACTAAAATGGAACGTTGGTGGACGCCCCTGTGGGTATAGCAAGGCTATTACTGTATCCCCCCCGAAGGGAACATCCATAACAGCCTCAGACAGTTATTCCAGAGTGCTGTAACTCTCCCAGCCCTTCCATAATATGTCAATGCTCCAGTTTGTAGTCACATCACAAAGTTCTTAATGTCCTCTGAATTCATATTCTACTGCGCTTTTACATATTTTTAATGTCAACTAGTGGCAGTTATCCCCTGTCTCTTCTGTTCTTCTTGTCATAACCCTTGTAACTCCTGTGATCCTCTGTCCTGCCTCAGTCTCCACTGGTGACGTTGCCAACTACAATGAGCCCACCTCCCCCCAGGGCAGTAAGTTGGTGGGTTTGCAGTTCCCAGGTTCCCTTCTTACAGGCTGCCATCTACTTTAGGAGAGAACCAAGCATGGTGATATTGGTGGGAATTCAACAAACCAAGAAGCCACAGTCAATAAGCCAGGATCAGTAGTGGAGCACTGTCGCTATAACTTGCAGAAGACGAGGAGGAGACAAGGAAAAGGGTAGAACAACTCCAGTGTCCAGCTCAGACCCAAGAGCTAGGGCAGGAAAAGCACAGCCATACCGTTTTCCAGTCCACTGTGATGCATATGTAAACAATAATAGCAATATTCACAGACATTTTATTGTTCATATACTCTTTTTCCATCTTTACAATTTCATTTTGGCAATATGGAAATTCAGGACTTGTATAGATTACTGCATATGTTGTCAGAATATCCTTTAAAAGGTTGTTCTTACAATTACATTTTTATCCCCAACAATTTGAAGGGATATGTTTTGTGACCTTTCTCAGTTCTGCCCCCATACCTTTCATAATTCAGAATCTTACCACTACAGGATATTGAAAATAACCTCCCTGAAAATATTTGTGGGCAGGAATAGGAGCTTTTGTGGAGTTGCTCTTCTTGGGGGGTGAAAGGGTTAGTGCATGTGGAGGATAGTTTCAAAGCGAGACGATAGGCAGTAATAATTGTGTTGCATGACACCCTGGTAATGTTTTCTGTCTGGTAGCTGAGATCTCATCTCTGAATGAGAGGGGCCTAGGAATGGTGGAAACAGTAGTTTTGTCATCTCGGCTTTGACTCGGGATGCATGAGTGACAGTGTTCTCTAGTCATGTGGAGGGCAAGATTAAAGTCTACTGAAAGAGATGGTGCTCACCTCTCTTGTGAACCCAGTGTCTCAGAGACACATCCAGGACGAGAAATAAACAGAAAAACGATCATATCTATTAGCATTGATCGTGGAACAAGGAGTAGGAGATCAAGGACTTAAAGAAAATGGAATCTGAGAACTAAGTATCTATGTAATATGAATACTAAAAGCAACGTCTAGTGGGAAATTGGGACGTATGGAGACCTGGAAATCCAATTTAGAATGACAATGAGGCAGAAAATACAAGACACCAACTGCAGCCAAGAAAATATCCAACATAAGTAAAAACGTACAGGGACCATCAGCACATTAGTATTTAGGTAATTGAGAGTTCAGTCTCATGTGCAGGGAGAATGAAAGACTTTTAAAGTAATGTCGCAACCTGTCAGTTCACATGGCAGGAACCAAGCACTACGGACAAGAAGACCTTGGTCTCTCAAACAAAACACTGTACTAGAACTACACAAATATACTGTCATGTCAATCTAAAGTGCACTAGTCCTTTTACTCCTTTAAGGGTTCACTAGGCCCAAAACAAATAGCAAATAACACCGCCATGGGTGACTTGGCTTGGGTGGAGGGATGTTAAACCAAAACACCAACTCAGAAACACCCTACAGTGATAACCAACGAGATCCCATTCATGCAGCTTTGTTTGGTTGCCTTTGAAAGCATCTATTTCCAGCCTTAGCAAAGTTTGGAGATCCCTCAAAACACTTAGCCCACACTCACTCGTCTAAGGGAAGTTTGACTTTGTTTGAAAAATCTTCAGATGATAGACTAAGGCGCCACAAAGCTAACTAATTGCATCGTTGAAAGTCTAGAAACAATTAACATAGCATGGTTTGTACCAGAAAAAGGCAGTGGCCTGTAATACTGTTACACCAGACTTTTGTTTTGTAAACTGAAATTCAAAATGTCCCCTTGTCATCGGCAAATACTTTTTATGGGATTTAAATTCAAGATAGTTCCTGGATCTTACTTTTGTAGAAGTGACTGGAGTATTGTGTGTTACTTAATAGAATTATGTTTGGAGAAATTGTCCTTTCTGCATTTATAGCCTACATACTATCTTGTGTATAAACTTGTATTTGTGCTTGCGTAATCAGTGATGCTTGATTTGTCATGAAGCCTTTTCAGGTGTGGCCGAATTTTGCAAGTGTGAAGAAAGAGGTAGTTTGGAGCAAGTAGACAACAAAGGATTAAGAATACTTACTAGAGAATTTAAACTGTTAATCAGCCGTGGATTCACAGGGTCCTTTTAAAGAAAAATGTTTTCCAGTTGGTTCTGTTTGAAATTTGGTACACGGACATGCTTGCTGATCATTGTGTATATTTCGTTCTATGTCACCTTTAGTCAATGCTGGGACCGTAAAAGAGATCACTAGACGGAAAGAAAATGCACCGGCCGAAGGGCTATCTTAACAGTCACCAGTAGTCATTTTAAATTCTCCAGCTTTGGATATCCTCTTGAGTTATGTTTCCATATAGTCTAACTTTGGAAAGGAATCACCCACGTGACTCCAGGAAAATGTATGCAGGAAATGCTACCTGCATGCAACCGAAAAAGCTCAGAGGCCTAAGAACTGTTGCTTTTCGGAAACAACATATGCTTTCTTATGGAGTTATAGCTTGTAACAACTCTCTTTTTTAGAAGGGGCACTTCAGATAATTCAGTGTGTCAGACTTTATGCAAAATCTCTCTTTAGTCCCTTACTGCTGAGACGACCTTTATGGAAACTTTTAATTGCTTAGCTTCCGTTATGTTTTGGCATGGTAGCTTATGGATTTTCCTTAATATTCTTTTTAAAGATGTCTTTGACTATTTTTATTTATTTTTTTAGAATTTTTTTTTTTTTTTTAGAGGTTTTCTCTTGAGCAAATCTATGAATTTGACTCCGCATGCGGTACAAGCTTGAGTGGGAATAATGATATAGCGTGCTGTCTTGTTTTATGTGGAGACTCTGAATTGCATGCTCCTATTTTAAATAGTTTTACCATATGTTTTTAGTGAGTTCTGTGTTTTTAAGCAATATCGAAATTATCCAGTGTATAAATTAACGTGATTTGACTGGCCCTTTCCAAGATTTCCTGGCTGTGTTCCACTACGGGTGATTATTTCAAGCGTCCACTCCAGGCTTTATTGCCCTCTGTTAGCTGCATTCTTTTATTTATTTTTTTTCTTTGTAATGTTTCCGTTTGGTCCTAGGCTTGGACGACGTAAAATATTTGCCTTAACTAATACGTCACAAGAAACCATTCTTTAATAGGAAACAACACACACTGACTTCCATTAAATGTTTTAATTATCATTCATGTATAACATAAAGATTTCTGTAGCTGCCGAGATCGAGACACTTCGACATCTGTAGTGTCATAGATAGCCTTCCATTAAAAAGGAGCCGTGAGGGATCACCAGCTAGCTTCCCCTTGTACATCATCCCAAGAGTGATGGCTTCCCATTTTTCTCCGAATTAAGTCTGTGGGTTTTGCTAGTTATACTGAGAGTATGCACCACAACCTATTTGGCTTCACCTTACTTACTGCTTCTCGCCTCCGTGGAAAAAGACTCCAAAATCTACTCCTCGTTTATGAGGCGCCAAATATGTTGGTGACCAGGAAACCTGTTGAAGGGTTTCCCTGAGTGCAAGACTGACGAAATTTCTCTTTTCATTAATCGTCTAGCGACCTACATAGATTTTCCACTATTGGAGTACTCTGCGTTGTGCTAAAACATTGAGTCATGATGTCCAGTCAACACTAACTATTTTCAGATTACTTTTGAAGCTTGTTCACAAACGGTTTTTATTGATGATTTCATATGTGACACTTGCCACTACCACATCGATTTCCTGGTCATACAGTGAGTGATACTGAAGGAGAAGGGGAACAAGTTTTATTAAGAGGAGCTGACTGTCACAAAACGCCATTAATGCTTTTTCATGCCTCCTTGTTTAGAAGCGTGGTTCTTTCCAAAGTGTGGTTGAAAATTATGCTTTGTAATGCCTTCAGAATCGAAGTGGTTGTGTTCTAATTTCTGTTAATGGTTATGTTTGTTTTTTTGCCCCTGGTTCCAAAATCCTTATGGTTTTGTGCAAGCACCACAGACATTTACGCTCAAACGTTGAAATGATTATTCTGCCTTCTTCCAGTGGAATGAAGTATAAAAGACCAATATCAAACCTTGCCTACTGTTCTTTTAACTCCTAAGGCACTTGTGATAATATTACCAACTTTGTCCCATACAACACATCTTTAATAAGAATAACATATTGATGATTGGAAAGCCATTGCCATTTAATAAGAGCGCACTGAAGCACACTGTCCTTTGGTGTAACGTTTTCATCAGTGGTGGTGAAATACGATTGTCTATGCGCCTATGGTGCCAGGAAGGAATCTTTCAGAATTTCCTAATGTCTTTGCACTTGATTTTGTGGCTATTGTTAATCTATCATTGAGGGAAGGTGTGGTACCCGCTAAAATGATAATTATTAGATCTTTACTAAAAGGCCCATCTTATATCAAGCAAAAGCAAGTGATTTGCTCTGAGTGCTTGGTTGCCAGTAGTCAGCAAGATTTTAGGACTCGAACAGCAATTATCGGGGCGGCTAATGCCATGAGCCACTCCATCCTTACCTATGTAGAAAATGCAGGGAAGTTGATCTGAAATACCCTACATGGGATGGGCGGTGGGTGGGAAGAGGGTTGGGTGTGTGTGTGTGTGTGTGTGTGTGTGTGTGTTTATAGCAGTGTCCCACCAAGTTGTGGTTTGATCCTTGACTGTCACCACCCAGTAGCCTACTCTTGGGGGTTAGGCATTTTGAAATGGATACAACTACTAAAAATGCCTCAGGATTTTGGATTACAATTATGTGCCAAGCTTTGCATGAGGAAACATGTTTACCAAGCACAACACCCACTGTGGTCCATTAAGGTTTAGGACAGAGTTATGTTTAAATTAATTTCTTATGAATAATTGTATTAACCATACTACTCCTGCATACCCCTCATCACTAGTTCAGAAATCACTCAGCAGCACCCTTGGCTCCTCAAAGACCAGTATTTTGATCCCAGCATAGAGCCAACACTGTATTTGAAACAATCTGTGTTTTTCCAAAAGCCGTGTCCTATAGAATAATTAGCCTATTTGTTTACATCTAGGATTCCTGCATCAACAACTTTTCCTGGGATTGATTGTTCTTGTTGTTTTTACAGTTAGGATGCTAGCCCATCTTCTATAGACAGTGTTCTTTGGTGTACTATTCAAGTGAATTAACTCAAATCAGCTATTTGTCTTCTCGGAAAGTATACTTCCCCCAGCTCATAAAGCGTTTTGAATTGGATTCCATTTCTATATGACTGGCTCCTAATGTCTCTTTCATGTGAATAGGTTAAAAAGGATTTTCATGCAGCCATGGACTTGATGCATGATAGCTTGCATCCTTTCCTGTATATGGGATTTCTTTCACACCGTAATGCTTCCCGTGTATTGTGGATCTATTTCATATATTGTTTTTCTATGCATCAGAGATGTGTTCCATAAACTATTTCTTTTTGAGCATCAGGATGTATTTCACACCATGCATCTTTCTGTGTATCATGCTGTAGTTCATAGTTTAGATTTATGTTTCAGCAGCAATCTATTTCATAACCTAGGTTTTATTTGTGAATCCGAGTTCTATTTCAGAGCACAGGTGTTTCTGTGCCTCAGTAGAGTATGAGTAAAGTGGCTTAAAATGGCTGCTTAGATTTACGTGCAGCCTCTTTTTTTTTTTTCTAAGTAACCTTCTTCTACCTTTTAGGTCTTAAAAACCCATACTTTTAAAGCATGCCTGTGACAAGGGTCGGTTCATGAGAAGCTTGTGTACTTTCAAGTGGTAGATCTGTGCACTATACAAAACCCTCGTTTTTTTTTTTTACAGCTGGTCAGCTGAACAACTGCTGAACAACCTGCACTGCTTGAAGAACCATCTCAACTTAGGGTGGTGCCTTTTCGCAGCCCCTCACCCACACCTCTTAGTTTTTATGACAAATTGTATAAGTTATGCATGGGGTGACTGAACCTGGGTACCTATGGACATTTGAACTTTAGCGTCACCACAATATCCTGCACTCTGAACCATTTATCTACGTTTTTGTATGTTGTTTTACGTGTTTAAAGGTTTTGCAAAGTTTCTATTTGTGCCTAGTCCGCAGGCTTTTTAATTTTAATGAGGATATCAAACATAATACCCTTTTTACACATGCTCCTGGGATGAGTTTTGTGTGATGTTGTCCGGGCATTGTCTGGTAAATCTGAATACAACAGATGTATTGGTCAAAGTTAACAAACATAGTAAAGTTATTGTTTAGTTTGTCAAGGATTGTAGGGACAGATCTGTGCCAAATATACAGGATATTTGTCTGATAAATTTACATACATCAGAACCAACTGAAATATATTGCATAGTAAGTGGTTGTCCTAAATATCTGACTCTCATAGACTTCTACAGGGCAGTCCTAACCTGCAAGAATACATTCTAGAAATTATGATTAAGTTTTTATGCAGTTGTTGTACAGCACACCTTTGTCGGGGACTTGGTCTCGTAGACGTTTGTTGTAAAACACCATGGAAAACTCTGTTTCTGAAGCGGTAATTTAATTTTGTATACTCCTTTGACGTTGCTAAGCAGCTAGACGATTGGAGATGTTTGGCTCATATTACGGTGCTTGAAGCAGCCTAATTTGCTTCCACCAGACATGTTATGTTACAGGAAAATAGAAAAGGTGCATGTTGGTGTATACTTCACGCATTTAGATTCTAGGGGTGCTGCATTGAGAAATTTCCCATTCATTTTCTTGTGATATCCCACTTGTGAGACTGTCAAATTCAGTAACCAATACAACAATGATTCTATTAGGAGCTAGTGTTTTTATAGGACATGACCCTATTCACATTTCATTTTTTTTATATATCCATTATGACTCTGACTAATTTTATAACTTAATTCTTAAAGAACGTTTTTGCTAATTTAGCAGGTGTAAAGCAGGCCTATTACACACACATTAAAATGTGTTAAACTAGGGCTGTCTGCTTTATGAGGAACTTTTGAAGCTTCAACATTTAAAACGCCAGTGTGTTGTGATTTTTAGTTGGTGATATTGTGCATTAAGGTTCTTCCTGTGGCCAAGTAGGTTTCTAGTTTACTACGTCCACTCCTGATGCATTAGTTGACCATAACAAGGGCCCACACCACCACTGCTAGGCTGAAGGCACATCCTAAATTAGATAGCAGAACTGGGTAGTGAGTGTGAGTTTAAGAACTTTTGTCAGTCTTTGGGCAGTTACCACTCCAATCATTGACTGTATCCTTTGAGGAGTCCTATCACTGGTGATTCACATATAATCGGCAGAAGAGACCTTAATGAACCAGAATTTAATTTGATCACCCAAGGAGTTTCACCAAGTGGTGGCTCTTTCCATTTGTTGTAAAGTGAAATGAGCTCCCGCCTTGCCCCTGGTAGTTCATACTGGTCGTGGGGGGTTAACATGTTGATTGGACTTCACCGCAATCCATCTAAAGCGTGATTCCAGCATCATGGCAGCTTGCAGTGCATTGGTCCAAAGTGCTTTCTCTAAACAACCACTCTTTAAAAACCCAAGAAGCAGCCAGTGGCCAGGAAACAAATGCCTTCAGGGGACCTTGTTGGCAGCTGCGATAATTGTTGCAAAGTCCTTTATCCATTACATCCACAAATTCAGTGCAGTTTATACTGCTGTTAGGAAAGTTAAGTCTAGCTTCCTGTATGCATTAACTCTATAAATGTCTCATTCTGTAATTTTGTAACATGAGACTTTGAGCAAGTCTGAAAGGTTCAAAGACCACCTAAAGTTCTGTTTTCTTTCTAGCTCATTTCAGGTTTTCCTACTAACCAGTCATAGGCTGTGCTTGGCAGGCCTTTTTTCCTCTATCTACACCTATGTATGTGAGGTCTTTTGCTCCTCCGAGGTCTACACCTTTTAGTGGGCAGGCTGCTCCTGTGGGATTGCAGAATGCAGCGCTGCAGTGCCAGTGGTCAGTGATATTCAACATTGCTCAGTATACAAAACTTCGGGGTCCAGCTACAACACTTGGATCTGCCATCATACATGTTGGATTTATATTTAGCATGTTTGTGGTCTTCACATTTGCCCCATACATGGAATGTGCTAAGTTCCTGCGAAGACTTCTGTACAGATTTCTGTGTAGCTAATGGCCAGTTTACGTAGCAAGTCAGATTTGTTTTTAATTTATTTGTAGAATTTTTATAGTGAAGACCTAAGCTTGGGGTGAATTTCATCACATAGCAGTGGCGTAACAAAGGCCCCCCAAACCCTGCGATGCGGACATGGGGGTACCTGAGCTCCAGGGGTCTCCCTCAGCAGAGTTCAGGAGCCTTAGAGCTCCTGAGTACATCCGGAGGGGGCCCTCTGTATACTTTGCTGGGGGGCCACCTCAAGTTTCGTTAGAATATTGCTACATAGGGTAGTTAAATGATCATGCTGATTGCTGCTTGCAGGACAAAGAAACTTGGACCTACGGCTACAAAAGGAGAGAGCACTTTGGATGGGAATGCAGGGGTTATGGGGCATCGTCAGATGAAACCGTTGCAGCAAGGTTGCCAGCTTTACAAGCTATACAGAGTGTAAAGATTCCATAGTCAATTTACCTTACGTTATTTCATTGTAGATTATTTGAAGAGTTACGAAATCAGTGTGAGGGCGTGTACCAGAAAAGATGGATCTTTTGTTTCCTTTTTACCGAAATGCTCCGTGTTAAATGCAGTAGAAAATTATTACATTGTGTAGGTAAAAGTCATAAAAGTGATGAAAGGTCCCACTTTAATCTTTCCTGGATTTAACAACTGTTGTGATCAGTTCATTGGTGTACAGCAGGTGGGATGGGATAGGCTAGCGATGGAGGATGTGTTTGCAAGATAGTCATATTTATGGGTGTGGGTGGCTTTGTGAATAATGTGTAGATATCCAAGTTGGATGTATGTTGATAAGTGAGAACCAGTAATGTTTCTTAGTCTATGAGTGATGTAAAGGGTTTTTGAGTGTGCAGTGTGAGTACAATTCTTTGCTAGAACTTCCTGCAGCTCCACCTCCTAAAAAAGGCTCACTAAAAAAAAGCTCAGAGAGGAAAAGTGTGATTAAGAGGTGTCTTCCCCAGATTACAGAAGAAACCTAAGAACATCCCTCCTGTTAAGTGCTGTAGGGCATTCAACATTAGCACCTGAGAAACCTGTTATTTCAATTACTTTTCCCAAAGATAATGCTATAATATTCCTTTTGACTGCTTTCAGGTTTGCAGTCATTTGTTTATCACTTACCAAGGAAGCCTAGAGAAGCCTTTTGTGGACCTTTCTATTCACAGCTATTGACGCTCAGTACAACAAGAACTAATTAATCATAGAAATGTTTCTCTACCACATTTTATAGTTTATTTATATAGCAACGTTAAAAACCACCGTCTCCATGTGCCACATAAGTGGACCTAGACAAAGAATATGACACCTAAAAGCTGAAGGAATTTTGTATGGCGAGCTCTTTATTCCTTTGCTGCGATCTTTGTGATGCCCAATCATACATGGACACCTGGAATGAGAGAGACAAGTCTACAGAAATTCTTACTTATGAAATACATTTAGATTTTTCCTGGACAAGAAAAGGAAACTGTACATAAATGTGGAAGTAAGGTACTCAGTATGGGAGCAAATGTGCAAGCATGCGAGACAGGCCCCAAAGAATGCCATATCTAAACGAATCCAGCTGACTAATGAGCACAGGGCATAATTTGCTCCTGATGCTGAGCCCAAACTGATTGAGGAGATTGTTGAAACCTTGTACTGTGTTATCCTTGGGTGCAGAGTTTCTGTTCTAGGGTGCACCTTTTGGTGAAGCGTAGCCAGGCTAGTGCTAATACCTACTCCACAGTGGTGTTTGCAGGGTGATATTCCCAGGACGTAAAATGGTCTAGACCTTTCCACATGGTGTGGAAATCCGCCCGGGGCCTGCGGTCCTGTGATCAAAGATTTAATCAAGTGGACACCAGTTTTTAATTATTGCTAGTTCTTTCAGGTAGTTCAAAATAAACAGCACCAGTGTAAAGCACTATACTTGAGAACATCATGTAGCTTCCTAATGCATGGATGTTTTTAAGGGATTTTGTAGTTGAAGGAATATGAAACCTGGCGTTGAGCAGGATTCTGCATTAGACGCAAAAAGGTGCATCTCTTGGGGAGCAGAGAAAAATTATTGGTATGGCTTCATGAAAATGCGGCCATGACTGTTAAGAGCCTCTTCTGCTATAGAATGTGGCCCGTGAATTCCCATAAGCTTATTATGGATGATGGGGCATTTTTATCGGGTGTGTTTGTTGTAAATCACAGATACGTTTTCGTAAAATGGTTCACCCGAGCAAGGAATTCTCTTTTCAACAGATTCACAAATGCTGTTGAAGACTCATTTCCATGGATGCTTTCAGTCCATATACAGATCTGGCTTTGGGACCCTTGTATTCCAAATATTTACATCAGGGTTACTGATTTACTTCTGGATAGTCAGATCTTACTTGACACTTCCACCGATCATTTCGAGCAGCAGTGCTCATTACTGGTGAATTTGAGTGGACTACCCTCCATTCAGGCTTTCAGTGTGCATGTAAGACTTAGATCATCGAAAGCTTGCTTTTATGGAAAGCAATTAAAAAATGGCGGTCCAAAAATAACTCTCCTTTAATACGATTCTAGTAAGTCAGTCTAAGCACTTAAGATTTTGACCCAAAAATAATTCCCCTCAGTATGGTCAGTCTAGCTTCTTGTGGGGATAGTTCCTCCTCAGTTGCTCATGTTGTAAGAGTTCACGTTCCAAGTAGTCGGAAAGGTGCCCACATTCTTTTAACAGCTTTCTCTTGCTTCAGGATTCTAAACAAAGATATTCCCCTCAGTCTTTCACCAATTCATTCATCATTGCTGCCTTATAGTTAAGCTAGATCTTCTCAGGTCAACAGATTGCTTTCTTTGCGAGACATTTGGACTTTGAAATCACAAGTGCCGTAGTTTTTACCTCACACTTTCTCTTAGTGTACATAAAATAATCGGAGGTTTCATTCTTAAATTCATGGTTCACCCATCCCAAAAATCCTGGTTGTAACGCACTCCGTGGGACTGATGTTGTAAATGGCCCTGCTGGTGTATTTTGTATTTTTGTACGTATTAATAAGTTAGAGAAGAGCACAAACCTCGGATTTGTGATTGGAGGCTTTCATAATCAGTACATATCCTTACCATTTCGGCCTAACTCTGCCCTTGGCATAATGTTAGCCAAGGTGTTGTCAGCTATAGTCACCCATCTGCGCCCCTGTCTGGGTCAGCACTCCACCTCAGCCAAAATCTTTGTCCGGTTTCCATTTCCAATCTGGATTTATTATACTTTTTAGCAGAGAGTGATTCTATTCACAGGAACAAGTCTGAAAACCATCAACTCATGGCTTTAACAGGGGCTACAGCCTATCTCAAAGGACTTATTCTTCATCAATGCTGGTGTGCTTTTGTGTAGTTTCTTGTTTCAGATTGAGAACAATAGATACACAGACTCTTCTCTTTTCTCAGCAACATCAAGCGGTGGACCTGGAAGCTTAGAACATGGAGATCCTTCAATGCAAAGTGCAGTTATATCTGTCTTGATCGCTCAGGAGCAGTACTCCTTTAGCTTTACCCTTCCAGGGCACTTTTTCCAAGGTAATCCCCATGCCAAACTGATCATAGTAAGATTGGAGGGTTCAGTGGTGTTCAAACACATGTGTACTGGACAGAGAGATGGCTGTTTTCTTGGCTGCACAATGTGCTTACCTTTTAGGGAAGATATGCTATGTTAGTCTAACCTTAACGCATCCATGTGCCAACCAAATGTGCACTTGACTCTGTGAAAACATAGAATTCAAGTGGGTTCTGTTCAACCATGCCTTGGTTGTTATAGATCACATTCATGGATTAGTTAATGTGGAAGTAGACCAGCTGAGGCAACTCCTTCCCTCTCCTCATAAATGAGAACATGCCTGTGAAGTATGTGAATAAATGTTCAATACGAGTGCTTGTCAAGTCCCACCCTGGCCAGTCCCCCAGGGCAGGGAAAGAGCAATACCATGTTTGTGATTCTCTTCTCACCAAATATGTAGAGTAAAACTCTTCACTCCAGCACTGCTGTCTTTAAAAGTTTTTATCAGGAGCATCTACCTTATTACAGCATGACCCTATTCGAAGTTAATGCATAGGAGGTGTGCTATAAGAAAGGTGCACACAAGAAGATGTTACAAGAGGTAATACACAACGGGCCTCATTATGACCCTGGCAGTCTTTAGACCGCTAGTGCTACGGTGGTGGTCTGAAAACTTTGGCAGCAGTCAGACCGCCACATTATGACCATGGTGGAAGCGCCACAGTCGGACCGCCAGTTTCCCGCCACTGGCGGTGCTGGCGGTCCTAATCTGCCAGTGCAGCATGGCATGCAGCGCCGCCCTGGGATTACGAGTCCCCTCTCTGCCGGCTTTTCCATGGCAGTAGCACCGCCATGTAAAAGCTAGCGAAGACAGAGTGCAGGGAGCCCCATGGGGGCCCATTGCACTGCCCATGCACTTGGCATGGGTAGTGCAGGGGCCCCCATAAACAGTCCAGTCACGCTTTTCACTGTCTGCTATGCAAACAGTGAAAAGCTTGATGGGTGCTTTTGCACCCTACGCACTGCAACATTGCCGACAGCTCAATTATGAGCCGGTGTCAATGTTGTGGGATCTTCCCCGCTGGGCCAGTGGGCGGAAACACCATTTCCAGCCGCTGACCCAGTGGGGAACTTGTAATGGGGCACGCGGGAAGGTACCCGCACTGGCAGCTACCTGACCTCTGGAGTTTGGCGGACGCACTATTCCACCCGCCAAACCTGTAATGAGGCCCAATGTGTTGCTTCTGTGGCATAAACAAGCATATCTTTTCCCTTGTTCCTACTAGTGAAGCATAATAACGTATGCAGCAAAGACAGTAATTTTGATGGACTCCTGAAAACATTACTCTTTGTCTATGGCAACGTATTTCTACGTGCTTAGCCACATTTATTCATTGAGGTATGTAGAAGTCAAGCATCACTCTGGACTTTTACCCAGGTCGTTGAACCTTGCTTTCAGTGGCACCCTACGTAGCTGTTTGCTACTATCATGCTGAAAACGTTTAACTTATGGCATTCTTTTATGCAGCTCTTCTGCCGCTATAGATATTGTTTCCCATCGTTGTACTCTACACCTGAGGTGTCTATGACTATATCCACTTAATTTGCCGAAGAGCATTTTATCATTTTTTGCCAGAACCCTGCTGTTTTTATGCAGTTCATTATTTTATTTGTAAGGTATTGTTTGATTTGTTTTTCGCTGACTGCGGACATTTTCTTCCTCATTATTCACTGATGGCCTCACTCGTCTTGTTAAGATCATACTCTTTCATTTTGTGGTGAGAGCTCCAAAGCTTTTCCCTGTTGCTGTTTCCTCACTCATGGTAGACTAACCCAGGGTTTTTATGAAACAAGAGCTGATATCACTCCATTGATCTATCTCGTTGTACAAGTTATGCTGTATATTTTGAGATACCCGTTTCTGGCTGACTTTGTTTCCACTTGTTCAGATCTAAGGCCTACCTGTAGTTGTCCAGAAAAACGCACCCATCTTGAACTATGTAAGGTAACCAAAAGGGTGACTGTTTATACCTTTTGTAAACGTTACTTTTGGGATTGTTCTTCGACACACAAAGCCTCATTTGGCAGGAAAGTCTGCCTTAGCCTGTATGCCTTACTTCTATTCTGCCTTATGCTATTGCCTCCTGTCAGTGCCCATTCTGAGACCTCTCTTCACCATTTAGAAGAGAGAAGAAGTGTGATGAAAGAGTAATTAGAACGAACATTGTGCTCATTTACGTCCTATAGTCTTTCGTTGTTCTCCATCATAAACACCCCAACCCCTCCTTCATCACTGGGAAATTATGTGTTAGCTAGATTTTATGGCATAGCATCTAACGGAACTGGAGGCAGGTGACTGGTAAGAAACGTGAGATTGTGGGGCAGAGGCACACAAGACTACCTCTCTTTAGATGTTAAAGCTACAATGCTTCCCTAAAGAGCAGAGTCCAATCTGGTACGTTGGAGAATTAGTGCTTCCAACCATGAGCAAAGGAGAGTAAGCCAAGACTAAGAATACAAAAAAAGCCTCGGACCGTCTCTCGTCCATTCAATGCCTTTTGTAATCTTTAAGGGTGTCTACAGAATCAACATCACAAAATAAAATGAAGTAATGGATGGAGTGTTGAAACTCTTCAAACACTCACCCCCCAGTCACAGATATGGGTTTAATCCATTTTTATTTTGCTTGCCACATCACCCCAGTTTGGACCCACCTATGTGCAAATCAGTCTTGACCCTGCTTCCTATGGGAACAGTCCAGCTCGAACTGCTATGCCAGGTCCTCCCTGGACCGGAAACAAGCATCCTGGGACCGGTTTCGGGGTGTCATCCCTCATCTGTCTGGCAAGTTAAGGCTGGACTGTTCCCATGGGGAGCAGGGTCAAGACTGATTTGCATATGGCTGGGTCCAAACTGGGGTGGCATGGTGAGCAAAAGAATGATGGATTCAACCCAGATCTGTGACTGGGGGTGAGTGTTTGAAAAGTTTTAGCACTCCGATCTTGTTGTGTTGCTATGACTACTGAATCAGCCTGAAACCTTGCGAGAATGATCTGTTGCATCCCTCACGGAAAAGAGGCATCAGTTGTGGAAAAGTGAACTAGGGGCAATCTTGTTCATGCAGAAGTAGGCGGTGTCTTTCTCTGTCCTTTGGTGATTTTCTATTTCCAAGTGCTAGGTTGGCACTGCATGCATTCAGTGTGGTATTGTTGTAGGTATCATTATCTGGATAGGCACTGAGTCTGCTTTGACCGTTTGTCACTGATTGGTTACGAACCCCTTCTGTCACTCACCTCCATTTAAGATCTAGTAAAAGGCAAAAGGTGATGAGTAGTGAATACATATAGCTGCACAGTAGAGATCTAATGTAAAGACTTTGAGCGTAATAAACAGTGTTTTTGAGCCTTCCTCTTTCGAAAGACGACAGCTAAGTGCTCCTGTGTATGTTTTTTCCCCAGATTTTCAAATGAAATTCTAATAAAATGTGTGAGCTCTACGTCAGATCTTTTTCTATTTTAAATGAAGGCATCTGAATGCTCAATCAGTGACAGCCTATAACTGGGTAACAGACCGAAATAATGTATGTGCAATCATTTACATTGCTTGAAGAATGCTGCTGAAGCATTTGCCTCTTAACTAGAAATATTCCACATATACACTGGTTGGAAAACCCGGTATAAATTTTGTAGACTTTGACATGGTTATGATTCATTAGAATCACGTGAAGTTTGGTCACCTGAGAAAAGAATTGAAATAGCCTCACACATTAGCCAGTGAAGTTTAAAAAAATTATTTAGACAAGCATTGCTTCAATGGCAATGTTGAAAAGATAGTGGATTTACAAATATATGTACACGGTATTGTTTGCTATCTTTCTTCAAAAAGTAAAGATCCTTAATCCAATTCCTTACGTTTTTGTTCTGAATTTTCATATAATGCAATTGGTCTGTGATTGATTCTAATGGTTGTGTATGTTTTGTTATTGCAAAAAAGCTAAATATCAGTGTTAGCACTTTTAATCCTGACATTTGGATCTTTAGTGCAGACGGTCATGAATGTAATTCTTCAATCTTGCACTGACCTTGGATGTATGTAAGAAAGAGGGGAGGGTCACTCAGAACGAGCTAGATTGACTGAGTACAAGAACAAGGAGTAAAACAGTTGTCTGGTGCTACACAGAGAACTGCCACATGTCACGTTTAGACAGTTCTGTCTTTGAGCCAGCAGCTCTTTGCGTACTGGGATATACAGGTGTAGATGTAGAGTGGTAAAACAAAATACAAAGCCCAGAACGCAGGGGGCTGTTGGCTTAAAAAGTGGGACTTGTTTTACCACACAAGGCAAGTCATCCTAGCAGGTATATGCCTTATGCATTGTAAATGAGCTTCTGTTGTGAATGGGGCCTCTCCTAAGAAATCAGTTTTATCTCGGTGTGCATTTGTGCTATTTGTATAGCAGAAACTTAGTCAAAAGGCAGTGAAGCTCTCTACAGTGTCAAAGAAAAAGATTCAGTCAATGAGCGATTGGAAGGGAAGCTAGGTTCTGAGAGTAGCGTTTGACTGTTATTCCATTGTGATGTAGTGTTTTTGAAAGAGGCGTCTTCAGCTCTTTTCTAAACTGGGCAGGTTTGGATATGAGAATATTGTTCCAGAACTAGGGTGCACAAATGGAGAAGACCTGTTGCCTTTCTCTCAATTTTTTGGGTGGGCAGCAAGTTTGCTGAAGCCACTAGAAAGGGTGAGCTTGTCGGTCAGATAGGTGGGTTTTACTAGTTATATGTTTATTAAGGCCCAAAAGCGCAGTTTGCTTGATAACCTTAATGTCTTGCAAACATCTGATAAATACAGAAATATCAGATCGCACTCACTTTCCACCCAGTTCCAAAACAGTGTGAGTTAATCTGTTCATAATTAAACTGTATGTAAGCCGGTCCCTGATGGTTGGCCACCCTGTTTACATTGACCAGCCCCAGCGCCTGAAATTGCTATGTAGCACAGGGGACATGCAGCCATCAGATGGCTTCCAGTTTATGGAATGTTTCTGCTAGAGTGGCAGCATTTCCTCTTTCAACGCTGTACACTTAGTATAATGGTGGTTTCTAAAGGGGGGGGCACAGCTTATCTGAGCCAGTGTCCCAAATGTAGTGTTGGAGCTTCAAAAGAAAACATTTTCTGCAGCACTCGCCATATTAGCTGTGCCGTTGATGGCTTGCTGGCTTTTTGTTTTGAGAAGATTCTGATCACGTGCAGTCTTACTGCTTCGCCCTGTGGTGCCTTGTAATTGTATATTTCACAGCTAACAGTACCGTACACACACTGGTGTTTCTGTAAGGCAAATACCGTTTCCTGAAAATCAGGACTGTGGAAGCGAAGTGCCCGCATAATGAAGCATAATGATAGCATTGGAAGGGAAATGTTTTGAGTCTAATTAAGCAGTTGAGGCACAACTGAGGTTCTGGTGTTCAGGGACTGAGCTGCGGCTTGGGGAGGTGCTGGGGGCGGCACGTGGCTCAGCTCACTCCCTCTGTCCCTGTTGGCCCTACCTTACCTCGTCGCTCCGTTCAGGTCGTTCGGTCTGAACCTGAAATGCAGCCATAGGTAATGACACCTGTGGGCCTGTCTGCTTAAGGTGCAGATGGCGAGGTATGTTGCTCGAGAACAGAAGACAAGGCTGTGGGAAAGGTCACATGTTCAGGCCTACATTGCTCCCATCAACATGGAACTTAAAGTTGAAGTGCATTTCTTGACTAAAACGGCCTCTTAAAGCACGTGTGCCAAAACTGCAAAACAAAAAAACTACGTAATGGGGTTCTGTATTTGAAATACTTAACTGCAATTAAAATGTTGTGGAAATAACTACGCAAAATACAGGCCACGTCCATAAAGGGAGTAGCCACCTTAGTTTTTTATTTTGATACGATTTAAAGAAAAATCAACAAGAATAGTACCTTCCTTTGTTTAAGGTCATACTAGTTATTAATAGAAGTCAGTGTGTAGACGTCAACCATCAGTTAGGGTGATGCCAGACGATGTTGCATATCCCAGTGTCCCAAAGGCTCACTACACCTAGAAGCCTCTGTCCCTAGTGCACATAATAGCAGCCACTCGCCACACATGTTGAGTCAACAAAATTGACTGTCACAAGAGAACAGCCTCACATGCATTAGCCCCCACTACATGTATCTTAAGCAAGGTGAGGGTTGGCCTTTCTGTACGTCGTGCTATCTATGTTCGAACTCTTCCAGATATACAACTTGACAAATGGAGTTACATTTGAGTGGAAGACGCCAGACAGGGATTACAGGCAGGTGTGCTAAGACATGTAATGGTATGAACTGTCAAGAATAAACTGAAAAATTAGGGAAATGGAAAATGTGCTGTGTGCCAAATTCTACTCTAAACAGACTGGTGGGAGCCTGCATCGGGTCTTTGTCACCTCAGTTCGGTTTGTAGTCTCGCACAAACACATGTCAGGAGAGAAAGGTAACTGATAAATAAAACGCATTTTAGCAGGGCCGCTTTCTGTTACTGAGTGAACTTTAAACTGGGACTCACGCGGCACCGGACGTACCTCTGTCCTGTTGCGTCACGGGCCTTTTAGCTCCCTGTAGCCATTTTCGTCCATCTGTTCCATGATGCCACAGGCCAGGTTATAATGTGCCTCTTCACGTGACAACAGACATGTCGATAAATCCAGTTTCACGCTCCATTTTCCGATTTGATTAGAAGACTGCTGTAAGCAAGAGGAGGTTAACTTGCTTGGCAGGCTGATAAAAGCCTGGAGCTAGACGAGTGTATTCCATCCTGCATCCGACAGACCCCACTGTGTACCGCACTCCTGCTAGGAATGGGCTCTGCTCCCGTCGTTGCTTTGCATAGCTGTGTGTTTTAATTTTCCAGGGTACGTTACATTTGAAATAGAGCCATCTGATTTCTATTTCCTGGCATATTTTCATTCCAGTTTGTCAAGAGTGTTCGTTCAAATAACACTTCTTCCCCTTGGTTTTGAGTGATGATGTTGTCACATAAAATTGTATATATTGAAAAATCCAGTGCATGTGCTCTGAAAGGAACCATCTGCGGCTTAATGTGGTTTCTTTTCACTAGTCGGAGGTAGGTATCTGGCGATTAATTTTGGAGAGTAATGCATCCTTTAGTCCGTGTGACAATCGGCCTGAAGAACTTGGCACGTGTTTCAGAGGATCCGGGTGCGTCTAGGTTCAGCTTGTCCGTCAAGTCGAGAACATATCCCGCCTTCGGAAAAACGCCTCTTTCTGGTTGTAAATCGGCATCCTTTCCTTTTTCGTTACTGATATCGAAATCCTTCAGTTGTATGCCTCACCATCACATTTTCAGGTTGTCTCCAGATTGGTTAGTTGGTTTTGTCATGAAGTGTGCTGCTTGCCTGCAGCCTCCATGACTTGTTAGACAATATTGCAGACCTTCACTGCTCTTTACTCCTGCTCCTTCATGGCTTCAAATCCCATAAATGTGATGGCTCCTCTCCCTCCCACCCACAGAAACGAGAAAGATGCTCAGTCAGTCGCATTCTTCATCTTGTCGCTTCTCGCAGTGGCTTGCTTGCTGTATGCCCTGGAGAGGAGAAAAAAAGTTAAATGTAGAGATGGCAAGAACACGTTTTTCAAATGCCTATAATAAAGAACATTTTGTAATGCCATGTCTTCCCCGCATTTCCCCTACTAAACCATTATTCTTGGCCCCTGCTTTCAAGAGTAAAAATTGCACTGATGTGTCGTAAATAAAACAGCGTGCACGAGCTTCAAGTATCGTGTTATCCTGATAAACGCACAATTTGGTTGATTCTGCTTTTAGGGGTGCTGCTGTCATTTGTCAGGCTCTGTTTACAGTGCAGGTGGGCAGACAGTTCACACCGCCTGTAGTACAATGCACAGCTTCCTCCATTTATCACACGTTTTAAATGAGTATCGACTGGTGGCTGGTGCAGAGCTTGAAGCTCGGAAAATGGTGCGAGTGTGGTGGTGATGCACGCATCCCACGAGGACGGCTAAACACGCATTACTTCAGCTGGGATTCTGCTGCTCGCCCACCCAGAAACACGTAGATGGGACAGTCTGAAATAAATGCAATACATTGATAAAGCCACGTCTAATTTCACGGAGCGACACCTTTTACAAGCTGTAGAATAACCTTTCGAAACAAACTGTAAAGGTTACAAATCTCATTTACCTTGTACGCCCATTATATTTTGCGTTTGAACGATGGTTTGTATAAAAATAACATAGACTTCAAATTCGTGGCAGTGCTACTATAGTTCAGCGATGCCCACATGTGTAAATATTTGCAAAAATCCATGGAACACCACAGTTGCTAATATTGGTAGATGGTAGTTGAGAATGAGCGTGATGTTTTTAAATTAAAATAGGTCTTACTACAATACCATTCTCTTGAAAAGGAAGGCGGCTATTCAGGCATTTCCAGGAGACGAGGGGGAAAGGCTGCCGACCGCGGGACGTGGTTGCGCGTCGTGACAAGGAATGCATCTTACCTCGCAGGCGACGGAGCGCGAGCTCGGTGCAGGTGCGGCGCTCCCCGCCTTGGCTGGTGCATGTCGATCACCGGCGCGAGGAGCGCAGCGCGCGGAAGGCCGGCCCCAGCTCTCCAGACGTTGACCCTAATGGACATCTGTGCGCGCGTGCCATTGTTCCAGCCTGCGGCCAACGTGAGGAAGCCGTAAGAGTCGCTCAGCGGCGGCTCACCGTGCCCCGCACCGTGGAATCAGCGTGCACATGAAAATGCATGATGGAAGCAATTCAGCATGCAGAAGGCTGCTCGTCTCCAGAGGGAACATTGGGGCTCAGCCTGTGTGGAAGGGAGCAGAGGCGCCTCTTGTCGCGGTGCTGGTTCCCAGGCTGGCTTTGCAGAGTGACAGCCAGCCTCGGTGCTTCTCCTCACTGCGGAGAGATGCAGTGCCTTCACTAATTGTGATTGGTCAGTCCTGGGAGGCTGCTGCTCTGCTTTTTATCTCTGTATTTATGAACAGGGATGATTTGTATTGCTGTTCTTGTGCAAAGGGGCTTTTAAAACGGCCCATAGTCGGAAGTGATTTATATAGGGAAATTTGTCTATATGCACTTGTCATTTTAACATTTTATTGTGTTATTGACTGGATAGATGAGCCCCACGTGACAAACTACTATAACAAATTACCTTTACTGCATGCTGATTTAAACAAAAAAACGAAATGGCAATTGAGAATGCCTTGTAAACGCTGGCAAAAATGTAGTATTCGGGATGATGAGATTATTAGTTCCACAGCAGATTCTATCACAAGCTGCATCACCAACGCTGCATTTATTCCAGTGAGCGTTTTTCGTGGAGGCCATGTGTCTGATCTAATTACACGATACTTAGATATACATTTAATCGCTGCTGTTGTGTCGTTCTGTTCCATTGTAGAGGGGCATGTTGGTCTTTACATTCTTGCTTATCTAATACAGATTCCTCCTTCTAGATAGCTACAACTACTTTGTCTAGGAAAGGAATTCATATTTAAGTTGCAGCGTAATATTCATGGTTGCATGTTGTGTCAAACTGTAAAATGCAAAACGGAAACACTGTATCTACCTGCGTTAATGTCAAGGAATGACGATTGAGAGTATACTTAAAGTAGATTTGTGACCTTCCCATAACCTTATAGCCCCTACCTGTCCTCATTACTACGTAGGTAAATGCAATCAACTGCAGTACGAAGTACCCTTAAAATATTTGAGCTCCTTTTACTGCCATGAAATACCACAGAACTGGGGCTTGAGTTGCAGAGTCCACAGTCTCACTTGGAAGTAAAAAAAACAGATACATTGATTCTTTGGTTGAGTATCACCCTTAGGTTGCACTTCTTAACTGTTCGCCGAGACGCTAATGGTTCCTTCCAGATTTCCAATAAAGTTTATGCAGTCGTGGCTGCATTTAGATAAGGGAAAGGGCATTGTTGACAGATATTGCTGCATTTCTATGAGAGCAATGTATCATTTAACCAAAAATTACAAGCATTAAACCAAAAATCAGAGGCAAAAGTCAGTCAGATTGTTAAAGTTTATATCACTTAAAAGTAATCTTTATTACTGCTCGGGCCATCAATCTTGTTCTTGTAATCGGTCCATCAGTCTCGTTCTTGTACGTATGCATGAGGTGTGTTCACCTCACAAGCAAAGCACCCTGCTCCCATAACCTCATGTTTCACAGTTCAACTCAAACCCCCTGCATTGCTCCACTGGGTTAGGTAGGTGAAACTTTGGGGCAAGGAAGATGGACACATGCGTAACATCAGTAGATGATCTGAAAATAACCTTGCGGGTTCACTCTCCTGTCCGTTTATAACTCATGAGTTCCTACTTCAGTGCTTAATCAACAACAGACATACAGACAAGAAGTCAAGCACTCACAATTTCATTTGACACATTAGGAATTGCTGTATCATGCAAGAAATGTGTCCAGGTTCATATATCTAGACACGGTTGCAGTCTGCAGACAACAAGACCATCAAACCATACTCCTTCTCTTTTTACCCCCTATTTCTACCTGTTAGTGGCAATGAAGACTAAATGGGGGCTCCAATGTCCCCCTTGCTGATCTGGATAATGGACAGTCCCTGATTCTCCTCCCAGGACAAAGATATTCCTTAGTTCGATTTTGCTTGAGTCTTAAGTGGAAGCTCCATACCTCTGTCACCTCAGTGAATTGTAATGTTAGAATTCGGCAGTTCTAGTGAGGTTAGTGCTAACCATCCTATGCATTTGTACGGAATTAAGCCTGATCTTCGTAGAAGTTTAAACATCCAGAGAAAAGTGAAGAAACACAATGTCCTAATTTCGAGTAGCAGAATCTACGATTTATGGGATGAATATTTAGCCCTAATCTAAGGCCCTACTGTCAAGAAAATACTTCAAATTCAGAGCGGAACAAAGCAAGCTACACACTGCTTGCAGGCATTTAGGAGACATAGTAGCCACCAGTAAGAAAACATTTAGTGAAAAGAACGTAAAGGAAGGAACTTCAAGTACACACTAGCACTTTAAGTGCATTCTAGCACTTCAGGTGCAAAGGGAAGTTTCTTTGGTGGAACTCCCATCCAATGAGATGTTTGGATATGCAGGAAACCATTAGAAGATGTTGGGTATGACTGGGACCATGCTACTCCAAGGGTGTAATGGCTGATCACTGCTTCATGGTGTTGAAATTGCCACACTGTAATTAACCTTCACATGGAGGCAGTAAATTATCAATGGCTCTTCACCAATCCGGGATGTAACAGACCTAGCAGAGTGCTAGCTTTGAAAGGAAACCCAGTGATGGAATTAGACTTACAAGGCAAAGTCTCCTTGGACAATTCTGTATATGCAAGTTGCTCACCAACTTCAACCAGTGGTATCTTTCTGCACTGGTAGGTGACCAGGGTTGAGGGAGACGGGCAGTGACTTAGGCATCAGCTAAATCTTTTGTCAAGCTGTCTGGCATCATCCTTCAAATTGTCTGCACATTACCTACTTGACACCACAGCAGCAGTGGAGGGCTCATAAGCGCCCCACACCTGCCTACCCACAGTGTGACAAGGCGCTAGCAGATGTCTTCCATATGTCCTGGTCCTGTCTGATGCTTATCCCCCTACTGGGAGGCAGTATTTGGAGCTCTTTCACATATTTTATTGTGCACTATTGACCACACACCGCAAACTACATCGCTTGGCCGGATGGAAGACCAAGGGAGGAGCAGACGGTACAGATCCCTCGTAGGTCTGGGCACCTTGATTGCCAAAAGAGAAATTGCTTGAGTGTGAACCTGTTCCCCAAAATTCCCATCCCCTCATATCGCCACCTGGTACAGGACAAAGGATTAATACATGAAGATGCGGGCTACCCACACAAATACAGGGGAATATGGAGCAGATGGTGAATCATCAGGGACTGGAATGACTAGCACTGCGGTATTGTCATTGCTTGTCTTGCAAGTGCACCCTGCTACCATCACTGCAATGTTTATATTGTATTGTACGAAATCAATAAATGTTTGGGTTATCAAAAAATATACATAGTAAAGTGTATGAAATAACCATTGGTAAGTCCCTTTCACTGTCAATAGTGGCAAAAAAAACTACTGATTCAGTAGAATGAAGGTTCATATGCCAGGCCCCTGGTACATCAGTCTTGTACTACAATTCTGTGTATGGGAGGCATAGCTTTATGTTGACTCCATGGAAGCAGTGAGGTTGAATGGGATACTGTCCTTGACATTTAGCCTGGAGAGACTAACAAGAGGGATGCAGTGTTTCTATTAAGTTTGACCTCACTGTTGAACTCTCTGCACATTGGATGAGTGCAATGACCAGTGTTTGGGAGGACCACTCAGGGTCTTGTTGCAACTTCTCTGACAGTATAGTAGTTGTTAAATGTTCATTGCATAAGGACGATACTCTGGCTACCAGATTAGTTGGGATACATATATTCTGCTCAAAATAAATACTTGAGATGCAGATTTATTTTTATTCTAGGGCATCCAGATATGCACAGATTCAGGGACCTGGGGATAGAGATAACCTGGGAGCAGCTGACCTTTTGTATCCCTAACCTGAAAGTTATACTAGCAGGGTTTCCAGAATATGTGAGACTCTAGTAGAGGCTACTGCTCTTCTTGTTGAGGAGAGCGCTCATGTTTAAAAACATTTTTTTACCTAAATTTCTTTACGTCTTGCGAAATACCCTTTTTGTGGTAATGTCTTTCAGATGGTGCAAAAGGACTAGAGGTCTCTGTTGTGGGAAGCAGAGTCTCTACACAGAAGTCTGCAGGATAGCCTGTATTGGAGGATTTGCACCTCCCAGGGTTTGCTGTTACCACTGGGTTTTTCAACTCTTTGCCCTGAACAAGTTGGCATTCTCCTAGACCACTTGTTCTTTGATTTATCTGGACAGGGCAGATGTGGCTAGGGACACATACTTACACCATATCTGTGGTGCCTGTGGGTCCTCAGTCTCGACTGTCACAGTGGAGATGATCAGAGCTTGTAGGGACGCCACAGCAATCTTACGGTGGAAGGGCATGAGAACAAAAAAGAACCCCTTAATTACGTGGGCCATGTTGAGACAGTTAAGTTATGGGGATTCAGGATTTGGGGTTGTTTGTATATCAAAAATGTGTTGTCTTTGAAGGCGATGTGGGGTATGAAAACATTGCAGTCAGGAAATGAACCAACTCCTACGCAGGATTTCTTTTATGTCAGTTATGCTTCTCAGATACAGCCCACTCACTGGCCTTGCCCAAAAACACCCACAGATGCTCTAGTGGAAATAAGGTACTTGATTGAACGGTTGGCTAGACGGGAAATTTTGGCTGCTTATCAGTTCATACTTAATATCACAATAGATTGTTGACTCCGGTTAAATAGCAGACTGGAGGAAAACTTGGGGCCCGTTTAGGATACTGATTGGGAGCAGGCTTAATACTCCCAAGAGAGGCAGCTATATGGCATGCCTTTGCCTAATTCAGTTGAAAACTCCATAGTCATAGAACATACAAGATTAGTTTGCACAAAATGTGTCTGCAGTGGATGGTGGAGGCTGAGGTGGAGGGGAATGAGGATACTTTCTTGTATACAATACAGAAGTACCGGATCATTCTGAAATTATGGATGGAGTTAGGAAACTCATTTTCTACCATAACAGGGATAAGGATTCCTTTAATCTCTCGGTTTATTGTTTTGGAAGAGAGGAACTTACCTGCAGTTGAGATTACTTCCTCCTGGCTGCATGATGCACTGGCCCACCTAGGGAGAAACACAGTGTCCGAGAATGGTTGGAGACAGGAGAACAGGAAAAGGAGACAACACACTGAAAACAAAGTGTTGAGGGTAGGAGACAAGAGGAAACGCCAAGACCCAGGAAGGACAACATTCCACTGGAAGGGGATTGAATGCAGGAGGTCAAAGGAGCAGAGGAAGATGACGAGCGGAGAGGCAGAAGGAGGCAGAGTCGAGAACAGCGGGAGAAGGAAACAGAATCGGAGTGTGAAAGACCTTGCACAGGGGACGACACGAACCTCATAGGCCATGAGGTTCGGACCGAGAAACAGCCAAGGAGGCTGCCTCAACCAACGGATGCTGACTGTTAGAAATGGGGTCTTTGGTTGGCAGTCAGGTTACCCCCGTCCAAGCAAGGGCCCTCAAAATAGTCAGGGTAAGTCACACACAATCCAAATTATCCTGTGCCCTCCCTCTGGTAGCAGGGCACTGAGCAGTCAGGCTTAACTTAGAAGGCAATGTGTAAAGTATTTGTGCAATAAATCATGCAATAACACAGTATAGCTCCACAAAAATACACCACACGGTGTTTAGAAAAATATATAATATTTATCTGATAAAATGCAGGTCAAAACGATTAAGATGCAATAAGTATATGTTGAGATATCACTGTAAAAGTGATATAAAGTGTCTTTAGTCTTTTAAAAGCAATAAATTTCTCTTTCAAGCACAAAGTATTTTATTCACGTTCAAAATCTCCACAAAGAACCGCAGAGGAGGAGATGCGTGAAAAACAAGGAGGTGTGCGTCGATTTCTCATGCCACACACGGCGATACATCATTTAGTTTTCACGTGGGGGCGTCTGTGCGTCGAATTCTGGCGCTCGGTCGTGGATCCTCTTCGGGTTGCAGGGTTTTTGGACGCCCTGGGGACAATGTGTGGACTTCTGGCGCTGACAGGTCGATGTCACAGGGGCTGCGTCGATCCAGTGGGCATTGCGTGGAAATTTCTACCGCACGGCAGCCGCTGCATCGATTCCTCTCTTGAAGTCGGGCTGCGTCGTTCCGGCTCGGCTGTGCGTCAAATATCCGGTCGATATGCTGGCCCTGCGTCAATCTTCTCATTGCGAAGTCGGGTTGCGTCATTCCATTTGCTGTGCGTCGATTTTCACTGCACAAGGAATCCTTCTTGTAGAGATGAAGTCTTTTTGGTCCTGAGACTTCAGGGAACAGGAGTCAAGCTCTATCCAAGCCCTTGGAGAGCACTTCTCACCACAGCCAGAGAGCAACAAGGCAGCAGGGCAACAGCAAGGCAGCAGTCCTTCATAGAAAGCAGTCAGGTGAGTCTTTTGGGCAGACAGGCACTTCTTCTTGGCAGGATGGAGGTTCTGGTTCAGGTTGTCTTCTCCAGGAAGTGTCATGTTCAGAAGTGTCTAAGTTGGTAGGGTCAGAGACCCTGCTTAAATACCCAAATGTGCCTTTGAAGTGGGGGCAACTTCAAAGAGTGGCTTAGAAGTGCACAAGGTCCCATTTCAGTTCCATCCTGCCAGGGTCCCAGTAGGAGGTGTGGCAGTCCTTTGTGTGAGGGCAGACTACTGTCCTTTGACATGTATGTGTCAAGCCCGCCACCCTCCCAGCCCAGGAAGACCCATTCAAAATGCAGATGTATGCAAGTGAGGCTGAGTGTCCTGTGTTTGGGGTTGTCTGAGTGAATGCACAAGGGAGCGGTCAAGTAAACCTAGCCAGACTTGGATTGGAAGGCACAGAAGGAGTTAAGGGTAGAGAAATGCTCACTTTCTAAAAGTAGCATTTCTAAAATAGTAATATAAAATCCAGCTTCACCATTAAGCAGGATTTTGTATCACCATTTTGGCCATACTAAATATGACCTGGCTGCTCCTTTCAGATCAGGATCTACCACTCAAACAGTATATGAGAGTAGCCCCAATGCTATCCTATGAAAGGAGCAGGCCTCACTGCAGAGTAAAACAAATTTAGGAGTTTTACACTACCAGGATATATAGAACACACTTGTTCATGTCCTGCCTTTTACCTACACAGCACCCTGCCCTATGGGCTACCTAAAGCCTATCTTAGGGATGACTTACATGTAGTAAAAGGGGAGTTTAAGGCTTGTCAAGTACTTTTAAATGCCAAGTCGAAGTGGCAGTGAAACTGCACACACAGGCACTGCATGGGCAGGTCTGAGACATGGTTAGGGGGCTAATTATGTGGGTGGCACAACCAGTGCACTTGACTAGGGACTTACAAGTAAATTGATGAGGTCAGAAAAAGAGAGGGAGGAAGGCAAAAAGTTTGGGGATAACCCTGCAGAAAGGCCATTTCCAAAACCGACCAATGATCTGAGTAGTGATGAATGCTGCCAGTGGTTGCAAGAAAGCCCGCCACAACTCAGGAGAGTTGTGGCAGAGCAGGTGAGTAATCGGGACCTGTGCCAAGGAAAGGGAAATAAAGGCATGCATCCTTGTGGTATTTGGATTGTAAGTTTTATTCTGAGAGGGTTGTGTGGGAGGGAAGCAGGAGCAGGTGGAGCACGAGTAAAAGCCACTCCACATTGGTATATCAATCGACCCTTCCCAGGAGACAAGAGGGGTACTGCCTCAAAGGAAGAGGGGATATAAAGTTGTTTAAATGAAGTCAAGTGACACCATCTCTTGCAACTCCCCTCTAATGTGTGAATACATGTGTGAAGGGCTGTAAGGCTTTGTGAAAGAGTGAAAATCACTCTAACAATGCTAAATAAATGTCTGAGTAAAAGACAGAGAATTCATGACCTGATAGATACTTACCTGGGTGTTCTGGTCTTCTGCCGAGGTTGCTGGCAACATAGGTATCCCCATCCTGAAGGAAGAAGAACAACTGAAAAGGAACCCGTCATGCATATCAAACTGAAAGATTTGTGGGGTTGCACTCCCGTGAATATTCGTATTATGCAAAGAGATTTTTTGTTTTCTCTCCCATGTTATTTTCCCTTATCCTCCTTATTGAAGACTTTTTTCTTTTGAACTGTAAAAGCCCTACATTAAAAGAATCATTTGAAATTCTGGCAAGTTTACGAAGCCAATTTATTTCCAATTATATAGATTTGATTAAAAGTACACTAATTCTTTGTGGTTAGTGCCCCTTAAGAGTTATATTATACATGTTTGGGTTGTGGAACGGCTGATATAGCAAGATGGCCTGAAGGTCTGGACCAATTTATGAGTACTCAGAGGTTTGTTTGTGAAAGCTGTGGCTGTCTGTAAATGTTTTGGAAAGTATGACTGCCCTGGGTGCAACAGTTGTGGCTAGATTACTTTATTGGAGGATTACCTCCTGAAAACACTATAATCTAGGCACCATTATAGTAAAAAAAAGAAAGTCAGTTTGGATGTGATCATAACAGATAAGTTTCCTGTAACAGGGTTACAGTGGTTATTATCCATTGGATTCATTGTAACTCCTACCAGCTATGCAGTAATCTGTGTAATGATGTTATTTTTTAAATTTGAAAGAATCCATAACATTTCTACTTTTTTAGGGACGAGTGCGCAAATCACTCTATCCCTGGTGTAATCTCTCTATGGGCTTTTAACCACGCCTATGTCACTCCCATCAGTTTGTTTTGTTCATGAGCTTTCCTTTTAAAATTCACATGATTTCATTAGTGAAAGGCATGCACACATCAAGCCTTTTCCTTTGTTTAGCCCTCCTCAAGCACACTGGCCAACTACTGAAAACATATGAGCCGGGCAGTAATTGAGCACCTTGCATGACATCGACCCGGTTACATGGATAATTGCACTTTTGAGGGTTGCATGGATAATTGCACTTTTCACGTTTCACTTCAAGCGAACTTCTGTTTCCTTTTGTGTGTCTGCTTTGCGCTCATGCCGGCTGTCGGTTTGCTTATGTGAAACTGTTTTACTTTTATGTGGCACGAAAAGTCCGGTTAAGAGTTTAAAACGCTAATAGCTCTAACTCGAGCAAATGCGAGGCCCATTGCATTGCAAATTCTTGTTTTAATTGTGATAGTCAGAGTTGATATCTGTGTCATTATTTAGGTTCACGAATACAGTGTTCCCCAGTGTTTGCAATAAGTTGTTAGCCGGTCCACTTTACCGAGCGGCCTGGTAAAGATTGATACTTGATGCAAAAGAGATTTTCAGATTACATCAGTAAGGCATAGTTACTCGAGAAGGAGGTAGATTGAATACATATGACAATCTCCTAACATAGGAGAGATCTGAAAGCAGCATGAAGATGTAAGAAGGTGCGGTGTTATGCTTTCTTATTGTTCCCATCTTACTTTTGCCTATTCATACTACTTGTTATACACACACATACACCCCCCCAAATGGTTTCTTTAACTTGTTTTAATTGATACACTATTGTCCATACTCAGGATCTGCCAAACGTTATCCTAAGATATTTCAATGGTGGGTTTTCTTAAGTATACTTACTCCCAGCTCCCAAATCCTGAATACTCTGCATCTCCCAAAACAACATTTTCTATCAGTTTTAGACCATTTATTTTGATGTGAACACAATTTGTTAGCCTTCTTTCATATTTGGGGTATTGTAAATAAAGGGCATAAAACTGCATCATGTAATAAAACATGGAGTAATAGATGTGGATTTTAGGTTTGCTTTCATTGTTATCCTTGACTTTCTGTGTTTTTTGTGTTTTGCACATACTGTGTGCGTATTTGCGAATCCTAACCCTAAAACATAAAGGATTGGAGCAGGTCATCCAATTCCCCCCACTGCTAAAAAAAAAATATTAACAAGGCTGGGCTTAGAGTTTATGGCATCCTGTACGACAATGTTTGTTGGTGCCCCCAATGACCACCTCTGCCACAGGTTCTCTCACTACCACTCTCTTAGAAATGGGGTGTCTAGCTGTCAGTCAGTTTACCACCCTGACCAAGTAGAAACCCTCACCGTAGTCAGGGTAAGGGAGATACACAGCTCAGATAACCCCAGCCCACCCCATTGGTCGCTTGGCACAAGCAGTAAAGCTTATCTGAGAGGCAATGTGTAAAGTATTTGTACCAACACACACAGTAACACAGTGACACCACAAAAGGACTCCACACTGGTTTAGAAAAATAGCCAATATTTATCTAAATCAAACAAGACCAAAACAACAAAAATCCAACATACAAGAGCAAAGATATGAATTTTTAAAGCAAAAAGTCTAACAATGGCTGCATTGTTTTAGCACATAGTATGTGGTATGTGTCAAAAATAAAGCTGCATGGGCGAGTGTGTTTCAGAAAAGCAAGCGATGCAGTGATTCCTTACTCGCAAGTAAGGCCGTGCTCCGATTCTTTCTCCGCCGGGCAAGCGATGCGTTGATTCTTTCCTCACAGGGAAGGGATGCGTCTATTTCCAGACAAGCAGCCTTATGTCCATGCGACGATGTTGAAGATTTTGATGCCCAGGGTCAATGCGTGGTAAATTCAGATGCTGTGCTCGAAGGGTCTGCATTTAGAACAGGCTTTGGGTCGATTCTCCAGCTGCGAGGCAGGCAGTGTCAAATTTTCAGCCGGTGCTTGGATTTCTCCAGCAGGTTACCAGCTTCCACTTCTAAGGGCCAAGGGACTGGATTTGGCACCTCTTAGCAAGTCAGGACTCTCAGCAGAAGAGCCCACGCACTGGCAGATGAAGTCTTTGATGTCCTTGAGACTTCATAACAGGGGGCAAGCTCAGTCCAAGCCCTTGGAGAAACTTCACAAGCAGAATTTCAGAAAGCAAAGAAGTCCGGTCCTTTCCCTCTTAAGGCAGCAGCAGCAGCAGCAGGCCAAGACAGCAAAGCAACAGACAGAGTGGCAGGTCCTCCTCAAGCATCAAGCACTTCTCTGTGGCAGAGGTTCCTCATGATTCAGAAGTAATCTAAAAGTCTGGGGTTTTGGGTCCACTGCTTATACTCATTTCTTCCTTTGAAGCAGGCAAACTTCAAAGGAAAGCCTTTGTAGTGAACAAGACCTTGTTTATGGGCAGTGATACTGGGAAACCTTTTTAGCAATCCTGATCTAGTACTTTTTGTTAATGCTAACGTTCTTCATATAGAGGCAACTAGAAACATCCCACATAAGAATACACAGAATCAATCTGTTTCATTTCATTGCAGAACAGTGGCAGCTTGGCATACTCTGAAATTGAAACATTTCAGTTCCCAAACTATAAAAGGGCAAAGAACAATCCAGTGCCCCAATAATCCACCTGGGCCCAGACAGAACTTATTTGAATGTTTAACTAAACTCTAATGTAAAATCAAGTAGATATGTACTGTACACTAACACTGCTTGATGATTACACATTACACAGTAGATGTATAAGCATACACTTAAGTCACCATCTCTCTCAATTAAATACACACATGCGCTTATGTAAATCATGCTGTGGATCTGCGCACTTCTGGCGACGTGGTGCGGCGACTTCCACGGAGTCACAGACTTTAACAAGGCTGTAGAGGCGTTGGGCCTGCAAGGTCATCGCACTCAAGCGAGGACCATGGCTTCGGTTGCAGGCGGCGTCACGGGTTTCGGCAGTGGTGTCGATCTAGAGTCGTCCAAAGTCGGTTTTCCTGTATCTTCTTTGTTTTCCACCAGCTTCTCCTTTCAAGGACTGGATTAGGCACTACTTGGCAGGGCAGGAATTTCAGCAGAGTCCATATGCTGGCAGATGAAATCTTTGGTGGCCCTGAGACTTCAGAACAGGGGGCAAGCTCAGTCCAAGCCCTTGGACATTCTTCTTAAGTAGGAATATACCATAAAGTCCAGTCTTTGTCCCTTTTCACAGGCAGAAGCAGCAGCTGCAGGATAGCCCAAGAAAGCACAGTCACAGGAGGGACAGCACTTCTCTTCAGCTCTTCTCCTTGACAGAGGTTCCTCTTGGAACCAGAAGTGATCTAATTTCCAGAGGTTTTGGGTCCAACACTTATACCATTTTCTGCCTTTGAAGTAGGCATACTTCAAAGAAAAGTCTCTCTTGTTTACAAGATTCTGCCTTGCCCATGACAGGCCCCAGACACACACCAGGGCGTTGGAGACTGCATTGTGAGAGGGCAGGCACAGCCCATTCAGGTGTAAGGACCACTCCTCCCTCCACTCTAGCACAGATGGCTCCTTTGGATATGCAGGCTACACCCCAGCTCCCTTTCTCACTGTCTAGAGGGGATTCACAAACAGCCCAACTGTCAAACTGACCCAGACAGGGAATCCACAAACAGGCAGAGTCTCTGAATGGTTTAAGCAAGAACATGTCTACTTTCTAAAAGTGGCAATTTGAAACTAACAATCTGAAAACCAACTTCACTAAAAGATGTATTTTTAAATTGTGAGTTCAGAGACCTCAAACTCAAAATTTCTATCTGCTCTCAAAGGGAATCTGCGCTTTAAAGTTATTTAAAGGTAGCCCCTATGTAAACCTATGGGAGAGGTAGGCCTTGCAACAGTGAAGACTGATTTTATCAGTATTTCACTGGTCGGACATGTAACACCCATCAGTACATGTCCCACCTTTAACATACACTGCACCCTGCCCATGGGGCTACCTAAGGCCTACCTTAGGGGTGCCTTACATGTATAAAAAGGGAAGGTTTAGGCCTGGCAGGTGGGTACACTCACCATGTCGAATTGACAGTTTAAAACTGCACCTACAGAAACTGCAGTGGCAGTTCTGAGCCATGGTTATAGTGCTGCTAATGTGGGTGGCACAACCAGTGTTGCAGGCCCACTAGTAGCAGTTGATATACAGGTCCTGGGCACCTGTAGTGCATTTTACTAGGGACTTACTAGTAAATCAAATATGCCAATCATGGATAAGCCAACTACACATACAGTTTACAAAGGAGCACTTGCACTTAAGCCCTGGTTAGCAGTGGTAAAGTGTGCAGAGTATCGAAAACAGTATATATATATATATATGTCCAACCATCTTTTATTTACTACTCTGTTATAGATTTGCATTAAATAATAATTGAGAACATGATAAAGAACGGTATACAATAATACAATAGATTACAATGAAATTTATAACTTTACGATCTTGAAAGTGTCCTGGGAGCATCTCAGAAGGCTCTCGTAAGAGTAACTACACCTCAAAAAAAAGATTGCTGGTAACATGTCTTGATATCAGAGGTACAGTAACTGAGCAAATGCACAATTTCTATTGAAACATTGACTTATCTGTTTAATACTCACACGTATTTTAAAAAGATTTTGCAAACTGTGAACCATATCCTGTTATGTTAAAATAAAAAATAAAAAAATTCAAATTGTCTGAACATAACATATATTGTATAATCATTCTACCATGCATACACTCACAAAAAATAATTTATTTACTTTTTTTTTAAAACTTAGAAATTGACAAAAAAAAATTGTTAAAGTAACGTTATATTTAGGTGTAATAAAGGCATCTGTTTGCGTTTAGAAATAATAATAACCCCTAGAAATTCACTGAAAAAAAACAAAGTTAAAGTAACGGTACAGTTAAGTGAATTTCTCTGAGACAACATTAATGTTTTGAACTAATAAACACAGAAATTGTGCCCCAGCCATACATTGCTTATGACCTCACATATGACCTCACTCATGACATTTTCTATGACATCATTTATGACCTTGTTCATGACATCTCAAATTACATCATTGATGAGTTCACTTGTGACATCATCCAGTTATTGTGCTGGTTTATTGTACAGTTTACATAGTGGCGGGTAACTACCAATAATTAGGCCTCATTAGTGAGGCACCGGTTTTTTTCTGTACCGTATGAATGAATCTCTGTTTATTAGTATACTTGTTCCAGATAACATCAGTTAATGGGCCACATCTATTTTCAGTGACATGGCATAAATATAGAAGAGTTTCTAAATTAATTTATTTGCCACACATGTTCCACAACACAAACCAGTGACACAAGTTAGTTGTCCAGCACATAACATGCAAGAGAAATTACTGCTTTCCAGAATTCCTTAGTGGTTGGGAAGCACCAAAATTATGTGGGGATGATGTGCAACGGTTAAGGGTCCAGCATCTTTTGGTTTGTAGGTTGCTAGTGGAATCACCAAAGGTCATTCTCAACAATTTGCGAAACCTCGTTTTGGGGTTATAATTTAAAGATTAGTCACCTGATTACTGGCCGGAAGGGCCTGATCATGTTGGTATAAGAAGGACAAACGACAGAGAAACCCACTACTGGATGTTTATATTTCAATTTATTGCAGACGATGCATTCCAAGTCAAATGGCTTTTGCAACCTGGGTGTTGGGAAATATGTTATTAATTCAAAAATCCTCAAACCAAACATGTAGAACTAGCCAAAAAGAGTTTCCTATTGGTGTTCCAGACCAAATCTCCTTAGTGGCAACTTGGTCTGTGAGCAAAGCAAAGGTGAAAAAAGGATGGATGTTTTTTGCCTGAAATCCAGGAAAGATGAATATCTAATTGCTCTGATATTGGTGAAGGATAAACCACTAGCATGTAGGGTGGCAGTGTAGGAAACAGTGGTTAGACACCAGTGTAGCTGGCACAGGTTCAGTAACTAATTCAGGTGTCCAGCCAGGCACACCTTGTCGATGGATCTTAGGGCCAGATTTACAAAGACTTTTAGCAACCATAAACCCTCTGAATCGTTAATTCAGACCATTTGTAATTGTTAAAACCCTTTTTCCTACGTACTAAATGCATTTAGTGATTCAGAAAAGTGGTTCCAGATCACTAAGTGTCTTTAGGAATGAACACCGATTTGGTGTTTGGAAGGGGGTGTTGTGGGCATTCCTTCCAAATACAGAATAGGAATGCTATGTATCAATGTTTTGCATGTGAAATGTGGGTGCAAAATATTCATATTTTACTGAAATTTCAAAAGAGGCGCTAAACCATTCACAAAAGGGACCTTGGGACTCCTTTTTGTTAGTGAATATAAAAACAAAGTGTTTAATAGGAGGCAGAGGCCCATTAGAGCACTACCTCCTCTTAACAAAAAAAAAAAAAACCTTTTCTTTTAAATGCAGTCTCATTTCCTTTAGGAAAACAGGCTTCTTTAAAAAAAAAAAAAAAAAAAAAAGTTTTCTTTATTGAAAATAATTCACAGGTACGGTGGTCTGCTGACCCCAGCAAGCCACCATCCCAGTGATTACAGTGAATCCTAGTGGATCACAATCTGTGACCTACCTAATTAATATTCATGACGTAGGTTGAACTGCAACCCAAAACAATTTGTTTTTTGTGACCTGCCGTAGTAGTACATGGGTTGTTTCGCAAAATACCACACTGGTCGCAAAAATATGCAAATTGCAAGCAGTATTTTACAACTAGTGTATATAATACTTCTTACCCTTAATCCCCTCCACAGCCCTTGAGCTTTGGACCATTGAGAAGCCATAACACTTCTGCCTGGAACATGGCTAACTTATTCAGAAATCAGAGCTATGCAGTGCTTAATTTGTGCTTGCTGTTTCCGGTGCTTATTCTTCTGCCTCCAGCATTTGCTGGGAGCAAACGACACATAGGAAAGACGGAGGAAGGGAAAAACGAAAAAGGTTCACAAAGGGAGAAAGTAGAAAGCTGCAAGAATGAGCTGAAGGGGCAGGGAGTCGCTTTATATGGATTGAAGAGGCCCCAGATGGCTTCAGGATTACGCCGCCTCAGTATTCCGTGTTCACAGATTTAATTGCAGCAGCTGCATGTTTAAGAGGAGGACTTTGGGCACCGGCACCTTTTTATTTACAAATTAAGCACTGGAGCTATGGTTCCACTTAATCTCCTGTGCTTGCTGTGTTGATATACGGCCATTTATCACTGGAAGCAAGGAGTTTTGTTTTTGCTGTTTCTAGGAATATTTCAGGTTCTGATCTCGGGCCATACATCTGCAGCCTAGGTCACATAGGAAGTATTATTCACACATTAAGAAGCTGAAACCTGCTCAGTATGGATGGCACTTGTGAGATACATTGGGGGAACCAATCATGTGTGAATCCGCGCATGTGCATGAATGTGGATAACTGAAAAGTAAAGATCAGTTTTCAGCTGATTTCACACATAAAGATTGTGAGATAAACACAAAGAATCTCGGTACCCCTCGGACAAAATCTATCTTTCTTTAATAAATTGCATTATTTAGCAACATTTAGTTGGTAGCCTACCAATAACTCAGTCTAGATAATTTAGAAGGGGGCCCTTTATGGGGTTTGTGGCTGTTCACCGGTTCATGCAACGTCAATGCAGGTAACCACGTTCTTCCTTATTATTGTCTTTAAAAGTACGTGTTTCTAAAACAGTGTTATGCAGAACACCTTCTGTGGCTTTTCTGCTTCCTTCCATGTCTTTGTAAACAGATACTCGTCCCACACAGGCTCTTCTGCACAGCTCATACCATGGCTGGAAAGAGAAAGCTCTGTCCATGTTTCTCGAGAAATATCCTGCCCTTGCTGCTTTGGGTAGCCCCCAGACTGGCTGACATATCCCACGTAGCCTCACAGGCCTTTCCCGTCCGCTAAGGCAGCATCTGCCCCCGGACATATTGAACAAGGTGTGAATCCCCATTGGACTGGGGATCGGTGGATGCTTTTTTAGCTGTATGTGTTAACGGATGCCCAGTCCAACCTTTAGCGGGCTGCATGCTGTTTCTGGTAAGCACATACATGATTTGCTGATGTTCTTGTTGGAGCAGGACCAAGCCGGAGTTGTGTACGTCTGGTTCCTGTCTGAGATGACGTAGTGGACTAAAATTGAAGAACTGGGGGTGCAGCCCGAGTCATTAGCAGTGGCCGATATTAAGTCAACCATTCTACTCATCGCTTTTTTTTTTTTTTTCTTCTGCACCGACTGCGAGGGGCATGCGCAGACGTAGGTTGCGTGTTTACTGAGCATCAGACATGGCCTGACTAGGCTGAAACTGTTCTGGGGTTGCTTGTACTATTCAGAGGGAAGCCAGCTCGGCAGTTTAGGTAGACCAAGACTGATTAGCATATGGCTGGTTCCTGTCTAAGGTGGCAAGGTGGCCTAAAAAATGGGACTCTTATGCGCCCATATTAATAGCTTATTTTAAGTAAGCATTTCACCCATTGCTTTTTTGTTTTCCTTGGGGAGAAATAATGCTGCTGGGTAGTATGCCAGAACCAGAAGCATTTCAATATTGAACGCGTTTCTTTTAAAACCCATGGCTTTTCAGTCAGTATTTTATTAAATATATTATAAGATAAGCCGAAAATTAATTTAGTCTATTTTTTTTTTTTATTTAACAGGAAGAGAACCCACCATCTAATCCTTCCTGTAGAATCAGGCTCAATTACTGGCTAGGGCTTGTATTAAAAATGTTTTTGTTTTTTTTAAGTTTCAAAAACCTTTATTAAGTGCTTTAAGTAGGCGATACATAATGTTCCTGGGGTTCGAGGCTACTTTTAGCCTCTACTCAAGATCCGGTTGGCTGCTAGTGAAGTGTTCACCCCTCCAGCAGATAGGCAGCGTATTATAAGTGTGGCTTAGAGGAGACCGTGTAATCAAACAATTACAAACCAAAAATACTCTAATTTTGTGGGGCAGCTAATCACTTGTTTGTAGTCTGATCCGATTGAACATGTTTTTCCCTGTACCGAGGCAGCCTTTTTTCCTCTTTGTTGATGTGGTGCATAATGAGAAGGGAAAGGGACTCACTGAAAGGCCTTTGTTCGTGCAGATCAAACAATGCAGTTTTGCAGTTTTTTTTTAATGTTTTTATGTAAATATGCTGGCAGTGTCTAGCAACAGTACAGTTGCATTTACATGCATTAGCATCACATCAAGCAATATGTTGAAGGTAGTAGAAAAAAAATATTCTGTTCTGGAAAACGGACAAGGATGTTGACACAATTTTAAAGCAAATGATTGTGGCTTATAGTTTCCCCCTCCATTCTTACCATTGTGAATCTTTGCGACGTGTCGTTGTGTGCTTTGCAAGCAATGTACGTCGACATCTTCGGGTGCAATAATATTCTGACGTACCCTTCCATAGAGCGTCTGTGTATGTTGCTTATTGAGTGATGCTTCTGTTCACTGAGATCTCGTCTTGATTAATTAGGTGATTCCATAAAACAAAGCACTGTGAACGAGAACAGTAAACCGGCGCTATGGTCCCTGCTCCGACTGTTTGCCCAGCTCCGCTACACCGATTCATCTGCATAGAGAGCAGAATAAAGAACGGGGTGCAGTCATGCCAGGACACCCCACCACATTCTCAGTGATTCCTTTGATCCATGTACATTCATGAAAGTGCCTAGGTCGCGCTGAGGGTAAAGGCGTTGTTCTTATATTGCTCTCTGACCACTCGTTAATAGATCAAGGCACTTCAGACCACATGCAAGAGACTTGTCAGGCCTAGGTCCAGGCATGTACAGAATGTCCGACAGCGTTGGAGCTTTTCTTTGAATACCGTGGACAATGTTAGCGTTAATCACTGAGGTTCTTTTGCTAGTGTTGGACTTGGCAGTTATGGAGTGTACATAGCTTTCAGAGGAATTGTTAAATCAGTAGCAAGGGAAACGTAGTTGACTTGCGGCTCTCCACCTTTCTCCTTTTAAATAAGTCAGGAATTGTATGAAGATTTCATACTGCCCATGCTACAGTCCTGCTACCTATAGAAACATACATGATGTTTCACAACTATATAGTTTATCTTAGTCGGGTTTTTTTATTATTTTATGGCTGCATTACATAGCTCTTCTTATCTCTGAGTTTCTGAAGTGTGTTACCGGACAAGTAGCATGTTCCACCAAGTACTTGGTTGGAAGAGTGTTGAATTGCAGTGTGGCCTACCTGGGAAATATTTTGGTGTTGACGGATGGCAATAATGGTAACTTCATATCGGCATAGCTGAACCTAAAGGTGAGCTTTATGTTCCTTTTTTGTGGTCTCAAGTTGTAAAAGTGAGGCTTGTGAGTGTGGCCTATGTGGGAAGTGTTTTTGTCTTGCACATGATTAGTAGTTTAACTTACTTCTTGTGTCTCAGCAATCAAATATCTGCCTTTATGTCTGGTATGAAATGGACTATAGCGAGAGAATTATTTTGAATTATTTTGACTGTAATTCTCAAAAGGGATGGGTTTTTGGTTATTTTGTGGGTATAAAGGACAGAGAATCAACTCACTAGAATGCACTATTTACAGGCAGGACGGATATACATTCTGTAAAGTCCACCCCACGACAACAGAGGGCCAACCGGCATGAATCCCCTTGTTACGTGTAACCTAGGAGCGACAGCAGAGCTAAGAGCTAGAATTCACTGATTATATGCAGCCACAGAAAAGCCCTATTTGTTCCACCAGAAAGCGACAGAAAGCCAAGCACACTAATGCACTGATAGGAAGCTGCCAGAGTATTGTCTCTATAGAGTCCACCCAGGTGTGACAGAGAAGCCACCCACAGGAATCCATTGGTTGCTGACAGTCACAGAAAATGCTTTTTGGGGTCTCTTCAGAAGTGACCGGGGCAAGTCAGAGCTCCGCAGTAGTTGCAGGCAGCCAAACTATGCACACTATAGATGTCTCCCGGAGCCACAACGCTCAGAACCACAAGAACGCCCTGGTTACAGGCAGCCATGGTAAGCGGAATATGTAGTCTTGTAAGGAGTGACATGATGGCACTCACTTAACTGGGTATCTGGAGCACACTGGAATTTATAGGAGCCCTGGTCTTTATAGGAGCGTAATCCTGTCTGATCTTCAGCGAAACAGGTCTGTTAGCTCAAACCTTCCTTGCTAGGGTCTGTTAACTGCAGCAACACGCCACATTTGTTTTAAAGATTTTATTGAAAATGTAGGCCTCTAAATTATGCAGCATTACTCAATGATAAAAGGTGCATTCCCCTTTTTTGTTACCAGTATTGTTGCCTCAGGTTTTGAGCCATCCCTTTAGGTAGGAAGATAGCCCTTTCAGGGTGTTCAGAAGGCAGTGACGGAATTTATTCGTAAAGAGCGTTATAAAGCCTTTCCAACATGGGAATTTATCATAATGGATTTCAGCCCTTTCTCTTTTGCTTAGTGGAGTGTCTCAAAGATCTGTAGAAGCTTAACACTTTTTAGAGGCACTTCTGAATGTTTAATTCAAGGTTCTCCATTGTGTTTAATACCTTGTAGAATTTGTAGCATGCTGACCATTTGTTTTCTTCATTGTGCACTTAGTTCCTTGTGCCTCTTGTCTGCTTTATAGAGTGTACTTTCATCTCCAACCCCAGGTTGTTCATAGAATCCCTTCCTCTGTTTTGTGCACAATCTGGGCTCTCCTTGTGTTTCTGCCCGTGTCGGCATTGTCATTTAAGCACCCCCCTGTTTGTTTTTTACTGTACACATTTTAGAAGGTAAAAAATGCCAAAATGCCTGGAGGGGAAAAAGCCACAGAATGGATGTACAACATACGCAAACACCGATTCCCACTGTTCTTATCCATTGATAGGGCCAAAAATCTTGTAAGCGCTTAATAATCCCTTGGGCCCTCTTAAAATACCAATTCTTCCAATTTCTCCACAGGTGGGAAATGCTGAGCTTGTTTTCCCAGCAAACTCCTAATGATTGCATAACTTAGCGTTAAATGCACCCATTGCTCTTCAGATTGCCTATTGTAATTATCCCAATCAAGGAGCAAGTATATGACGTTGAAGAGTTGCAAATGCATAGGCTCTTCCAAACGGTGGTAGGACGGTCTAGAAATCTTGTTCCTTGATACCCTGCCCATATTTTCTAATACTTTTCTGTTCAAATAAGGCATCAAAAGCAAAACTAGCAAGTACTCTTGTTTTTGCTTTCATTGATTCAAGGAAAAAGGTATTACCATTATGCTGACCACAACAGTCGGATTGAAGCCGCCCACTGGTAGCTATAGGACAGTGCTAAAGAAATTAGCACCACTCAACGGAAATCATTTAATTAAAGTACTATACTGGTAAACATGGTCTTGATGGCATTTGAAAATCTGAGGTATTGGTTTTGTTCTCGAAAGGTATCAAGAGGTTTTCAAAGCCAACCCCTTGCGTACCAGAGCAGACACACCAACAAAAGAAACTATGAAAGCTAGTTGTTCTTTCCTTTCCGTACCCAAGCAAGTCAAGGCTTTCTGAGCTCTAGTGTATATCCTGATATACATTATACAACCAATTCTTCCCACCATTGAACCCTAAACAGTTTTCAACAATTTAACTAGCCCTCTATTAAACTGCTTCAAAGCCCCTTACTTGGGACTTCTGGAAGGCCATTTTTTCCAGTTATAGGTATTGAAAACAGGGATTCATAGCTGGACCGTAGCCTTGGTGCTTGTTAACTCCAGCGCCTTCAACACCTTCCAGTAGATGGGCAAATAAAGTTACAAACCCTGGATACTTTGGGATAGTCTCTCTGTCCATCGACTATTCTTGCCTTTGGACCTTATCTTAAAGGCTAGGTTGAATACCAGTACATTGAATACTGCTACACCAGATAAATGTCTTCATCGAAATTACCACTACTCAGAGCATAACTGCATCAAATAGGATAAGTATGAGGTGGTGTACTAACCTTATGCCTGATCTTAGATGCTAAACCTATCTCTAAACCAACCCTTTTCTAGTAGACCAAATCTTTACCCTATCACTTACTCTAATATATCAGTCCGGCCATAAGCCCAACCTTAGACTGATGGCTAATCCGAATCTGTGCACTCACCTAACCCTTCCCATAGCCTTAACACTAAACAAAATACTGCCCTTTACCCTAAACCTACCATTTAACTTTACACTTCTCAGAGGCAAAGGTCAAAGGCTTGAGACCAGAGTGCACAACTCCTGGGTCCAGAGGTTGGACAATGTAGTCACCTCTCCTTTACTCTCCATCCCGTTACCTTCGGGTTACTTTTAAAGTGTCTTGTGGCACAGCTCATGACTCCAGTGTTTGCCAATTACTCATGACAGTCTACTTCATGTAGCTGTGCATCTTTTATTAAGAACAATCATCCTGACATTGTTAAGTCTGAAAATGGATCCCTTTTTTGTGTATTATTGCAGGGTAACTACAGTCTTCTCATTTTAGGGATGTAGTGATGACAGCATGCGTTCTCATCAACATGTTTTTTTAGCGTTCTAGCCAGCTGTAATCTCTCTGTGGGCTTTTAACCATGCCCACCGCACACCCATCACACGCCCATCACACGCCCATCAGTTTCATTGGTTTGTGGGCTTGCCTTTTAAAATTGGCTTGATTTCATTTGTGAAAGGCATGCATACGTCATGCCTTTTCCGGTGTTTGCCCTCCTCAAGCGCACTGGCCAACTATTGAAAACATATGAGGCTCCATGTTTTCCGAATGGATTCCGGGCTACTTTTTCTTTTTCTTTCCTACGCAGCGCGATCTCACTGCATATTTGCCAATACATTTGACTGCAAGCATTTTGTGTGCTCCTTCACTGAGCGTGGCACTTTAAGTCGTCTTGCTTATGTAAAACTGTATTATTTATCATTTTCATTTTCAGTGGCAATAAAAGTCCGGGTCGGACTTTACAATGCTGATAGCTCTAAGTCAAGCAAATGCGAGACCCATTGCATTGCAAATGCTTGACCCATTGCATTGCAAATGCTTGTTTTGCTGGTTGTTGAATGTAGTTTTTGCGTCAGTTGCTTTAATCGATCTGTTTTCGGAGTGAAAATAACCAGAACGCCCTTCTCTTAATATAACCGATCCTCTTTCATTATATTTTATGCATTAAAATTTGTTGCTCGAAAATGAAGTGTGTGAAAATGAACCGCTGCATTTTGTGTAGAGCTAGAAAGTTTTAGGACATCTTTTCAAATTGTTCCTTTATTTTTATTTTTTACTATTGTGCTCTTTTAATAGTCAGCTAAACTTACAATCCATACAGTGACACTAAAAAAGGGGAGGTGGGGGAAAATAAAGACCTTCGTTGGACCAGTGTCTAAGTGCGCTTCTGAGCTATTAGTTTGTCTACTAGTGTCACACAGTTAGACAAATTAACTACACGCACATTACACATGGCATAGCATATATTCAATTAAAAAAACACGCTTACTTCTCAAAGTGTTGATTTGTTGATTCTTGCCAATTGACGTAATTAAAGTTTTCACCCATATTCAACTCTTTCATTAGTTATTCATGACGAGAGCCTTTATATCTTAAAAAAAACATACAAATGACCCCTGTTTCGCAGTTATCGGAATGGCTTTTTCAAGGTGAGTGATAACATTATTTGAAATATGGTACAGAATGAGAACAAAATAACAAGAAAACCTCTGAAATAAGATCATAACCCCTTCGCTGCTAGGCTTCTTCCCCCTCAGATGCCAAGTCTTTTTTTTGGCTGTTTGGGGCAGTTCGTGCTTAGGCCCTCATAACTTTTTGTTCACAATTTTTTTTTAAGCTACCCACGCCAAATTTGCCTCCTTTTTTTCCCAACATCCTAGGGATTCTAGAGGTACCTAGACTTTGTGGGTTCCCCTGAAGGAGACCAAGAAATTAGCCAAAATACAGCGAAAAATGTTGTTTAAAAAAAAAAAAAAATGGGGAAAAAGGGCTGCAGAAGAAGACTTGTGTTATTTCCCCTGAAAATGGCATCAACAAAGGGCCTGCGGTGCTAAAATCACCTTCTTCCCAGCTTTCAGGAACAGGCAGACTTGAATCAGAAAACTCAATTTTTCAACACAATTTTGGCATTTTACTGGAACATACCCCATTTTTACTATTTTTTGTGCTTTCAGCCTCCTTCCAGTTAGTGACAGAAATGGATCCCAGAAAGCTAAACATTTCTGAAAAGTAGACAGAATTCTGAATTCAGCAAGGGGTAATTTGTGTAGATCCTACAAGGGTTTCCTACAGAAAATAACAGCTGAAATAAAAAAATATTGCAATTGAGGTGAAAAAACTGCCATTTTTCTCCACGTTTTACCCTGTAACTTTTTCCTGCGATGTCAGATTTGTGAAAGCAATATACTGTTACATCTGCTGGACTCTGCCTGTTTTAGGGATCTTTAGGGCTTGTAGGTTCATCATGAACCCTAGGTACCCAGAGCCAATAAATGAGCTGCACCTTGCAATGGGTTTTCATTCTATACCGGGTATACAGCAATTCATTTGCTGAAGTATAAAGAGTGAAAAATAGGTATCAAAATAGGTATTAAGAAAACCTTTGTATTTCCAAAATGGGCACAAGATAAGGTGTTGAGAAGCAGTGGTTATTTGCACCTCTCTGAATTCCGGGGTGCCCATACTAGCATGTGAATTACAGGGCATTTCTCAAATAGACATTTTTTTTTACATATAGTCTTACATTTGGAAGGAAAAAATGTAGAGAAAGGCAAGGGGCAATAACACTTGTTTTGCTATTCTGTGTTACCTTAAGTCTCCCGATAAAAATGGTACCTCACTTGCGTGGGTAGGACTAATGTTCGCGACAGGAAACGCAACATGGACACATCACATTTTCTGATTTGTTTTTTGCAAAGTGGCTAGCTGTAGTTTTTGGCCTCTAGCTCAGCCAACACCTAGGAAAACCTACCAAACCTGTGCATTTTTTAAAACTAGACACATAGGGGAATCCACAATGGGGTGACTTGTGGGGCTCTCACCAGGTTCTGTTACCCAGAATCCTTTGCAAACTTCAAAATTTGATCAAAAACACTTTCTCCTCACATTTCAGTGACAGGAAGTTCTGCAGTCTCAGAGGAGCCACAAATTTCCTTCCACCCAGCGTTCCCCCACGTCTCCCGATTAAAAAAGGTACCTCACTTGTGTGGGTAGGCCTAGCGCCCGTGACAGGAAATGCCCCAAAACACTATCTGGACACATCAAAATGATCAAATACAAAAATACTTGTTCTTGCGGTGGGGGGGGGACCTGCGTTTTTGGTCTTGAGCTCAGCAGCCATCTAGGGAATCCTACCAAACCCAGACATTTCTGAAAACTAGACACCAGAGGGAGGTTAGGGAGGTGTGACCTGCGAGGATCCCCCAATGTTTTCTTATCCAGAAACCTCAGCAAGCCTAAAATGTAGGTAAAAAAAATCACATTTTCCCACATTTCTGTGTGGGATCACCGCATCAGGACAAATTTCCTACCACCCAACGTTCCCCTCAGTCTCCCGGTAAAAATGATACCTCACTTGTGTAGGTTGGCCAAGTGCCTGTGACAGGGAAGAGCCAAAAACATGTCGAAATTGAGGGGGAACCAAAGCGGGTCCAAAAGGGCAGTTTTTGGGAAAAACCATTTTTAGGCTGACAAGTACAGCAGAATTTTTATCGGTATAGATGAGACAGTGCTGGGTGGAACGACTTTTGTGGATTCCTGCAGATTCTGGAAGGTTCCCTCACAAAAATGTGTGATTTCCAGCAAGGTTGGAGGTTTGCAGGGCATTGTGGGTAAGAGAATGGTGCGGGGTTGCATGTGAAGCACACCTCCCTGATGTTTAGTATTCAGATGTGTCTAGGTCTTGTGGATTTTTCTACATGGCAAGGTCCCAAAGTCAAAAAAAGTGCAGCCCTCACCATTCCAAGAGGGACGAATTAGCTCTCATGGCTCAAATGTAAAACCAAAACCCCAAATTATCAAATATCCTCTTGCTTGCCGTGGGATAAGATGTTTTAGTGTGTGTGGGGAGAGCTGAAAGACTGTTGCCCCCTTCAGCTGGGGTGGGAACATAACCAGGCCCATACTGGTTGGTAGCCACCACCCCACTTCTTTTTTTTTTTAAATTCCCTGGCATCTAGTAGACTTTCTGCCCCGAACAACTTTTGCCCCATTTATTTGGGGTGGGGGTATGGCCATACCACCACCCTTTTATTTTGGAAAATAAAAATCTTCCCTGGTCTCTGGTGGGCTTCCTGCCCCCCTTGGGAGCAGATGGGCCTTCCAAAAATAGGCCGATCTGCCCCCAAGGGGGGCATATATGGCAGACAGTGTGCCCCCATTGGGAGCCCCCCCCAAACAACACACACACACACACACCAATCCCTGGTGCCTAAGTGGTTTCTACCCCCCGGGTGCAGATCGGCCTACCAGAAATAGGCAGATCTGCCCCCAAGGGTAGCAGAAATGGCCTAAAATAAATACCCCCCCTCATGCACCTCACCCCCCTCCCCCCCTGCCTAAGGGGTCGCTCTCCACATATAAAAATATATATATATATATATATATCTCCCTGGTGTCTATGGGTTTTCTACCACTCCTGGTGGCAGAAATGGCCTAAAATAAATTTGGCCCCCTGGGAGCAGCCCTTGCCCAAGGGGCCGCTCCCCTTATGTGTCATTATTGGCCAAAAAAATTCCCTAGTGTCTAGTGAGCATTTCTGCTTGTAGAGACATGAAAGGAAAGGAAATGCATTTCCTTATTTTTCATGCCTCTGCTGGGCCCCTCCTCCAGAGTGGAAGAGAAATGCTAGGCATTTCTCTTCTGCATCGTGCTGGAAGCATGCAATCGCGTTCTGACATCATCAGACGTCACTGGGGGAGTCAATGTAATAGTTATGTCTGTGGCGCCTCAGCGTCGCAGCCACGGACGTAACCATTACGTCCATGGCAGGGAAGGGGTATTCGAAAAACAAATGTACAGTTTTATTTAGTTACTAATTAAAACTTTTATGTAGCTTTAAAAAATTGCACTCACATTGGCATCATTGAACCTCCTTCTGTGGTGTAAACCATTAACTGAATTGAATTGACATGCAGCACTACCTCAGTGTGGCATTTGAGGCTTGGAAAGCGACAACTGTTGCTTTCGCTCCACTTCCTCTCTCCTTGTCATGGGCAAAAGAAAGGTAGAGAGACTTATTTTATTTAAACCGGTGCCATGTTGGAGGTAAAGGCAAAAAAAATGGTTTTAAATGTGGGATGTTTTGAGTCTCAGATGTTGGGTGGTTTTGGCCCCAGGAAAGATATTCTGATTGAAATATTTGTTATTATTTCATATTTATGAGTTATAGAGAGAAAAAAGGAAAGCATAATCAAGGAATGCTTAATTAGAGCCATTGATTGCAGGTGTGACCCACTGGCATTTATTTTTCCTCATCAAAATTTGAGCAAGAGGGGCAAAAACCAAGGGCATGGTTTGGGTGAGGGCAGTGTTTGGGGTGTTATACCCCCCCTAAAAAGTGTATTCTTCTCTAGTAAATAGTTTGGTACAATTGCTTTTAGTTGGTTATGGTGAAGTAACTCTCTGATTTCAACTAGGAGTTTTACATTGCCCACTCTGACAACCATCATACACTCACACACTCTATCTCTCTTATCTCTTTTTTGAAGGCCTTAAAAATGTTAATTTGTAAAATGTGTTTTAGGTGCCCATAATAATCTGCCCTCCTTCCTTTTCCACTGCCCTTTAAGCCCCTCCTCATATCGTGCTTCTCCTATAATGTGTTTTAACATGATATCCCCACATGATTGTTGGAAAATCTGGAGCTTACATGCACTGTATTAGCCTGTTAACATTATTTAAATTTCTAAGCAACAGTGGAACCCTTTTTTAATCAAATTCTGATTTTGTATCCAGAGATGTCCACAGGACCACTGCCTGCTCTGGAAAAATGTTTTTAATGCCATTCACAAAGGGGAAGGGGTCCCTTGGGGTCCCCTTCCCTTTTGCGAATGGGTTAGCACCCATTTGAAATGGAAGCTAACTGCGTTTGGCTTGCGACCGCGTTCACGGTCACAAAGCAATCCTGCATTGCACTGCGACTCGCAATTAGGAAGGGTACACCCCTTCCTAATTGCGACTCGCAAACCCGTTTTGCGATTCGGTAACCAGGTTACCGAATCGCAAAATGGGTTTTGTGCATTGCAAAGTGCAGTTTGCATGTTGCAAACAGCGAAATTCGCTGTTTGCGACATGCAAACTGCTTCCTACATCTGGCCCTAAATTCCTCTTTTAGTGCAGAGATCACTTTGTTAGTCATGGGTTTCAGCTGTTTTTTAGTCTTATTAGAAATATTTAAAGACAAATCCTGAATAAAAATAAATCCCCTCCCAAGAACAGCGGACCCTCTGCCCCCATAGCGATAGTGTAGATGGATAATGCAGATTTCACCTCATTGCTAATAGGACTATAGTAATTCACTAAGTTGAGGGGGGATACACAGACCGATATTTTTAGCCACAGACCAATACTTTTAGCCTCAGCCATCTGCCACGAGGATCCCTAATCACTTCTCTTACCTCTGAGTCAATACCATTGCCTAAATAAATTGCTATGCCTCTTGCTACCACCCCGTCTAAAGAAAACTACGTATGAGAGTACCTCTAAGGCAGTGGTTCCCAATCTTTTGATTTATGTGGACCCCCATTTTAACATTAATGGAACCCAGGGACCCCCACTGAACCATCATTGGAAAATGGGGACCCCCGTCTGAGTCATTACTGGAAGCTGGGGACCTAATTTGTCAATATTTGTTAATATTTTTTAATTTTCTAAGCAGTCGCGGACCCCCTGAGAAGGCTTCGCGAACCCCCAGGGGTCCCCGGACCACAGGTTGGGAACCACTGCTCTAAGGGATAAAAAGTTTGGGAAAATTACTCTTCAATGAGTCTCTTGTATAAAAATGACCTCTGGAGAGAGTGACAAATTACCTCTGGAGAGAGAGAGATATTAGCCATTATAGAAGTCCCCATATTTTTGCTTGTTAAGGATACAATTTGCTATGATCTCCTATTGCCTGCCCTGCTTACACTCCTCTCAATCCAACTGCCTTGATAAAGCTCAATTTTTCCTTTCCCTGCAAGTGACCCCTTTCATCCAAACCTCACCCGCACCAAAAAACCCATGCCTTTCTGCCCTCCCTCTCCTCCCGCACTACCCCTCTCCCAACTCACCAAAAGAAGGGTGCCATGACACTGCAACCTGCTGCACACATACCCAAAAAGGGGGGCACCCCTGCACCCTTGAAAGCCCCCCACTCTTCAAACGATGGCACCACATAGAACAATATACCATGTCACCTCTCAAGTCAGCCACAGAACCCAAACCTCATTCTAGAGAAGCTCTTGCACCTCCCCAAAGGCAGAGAAAAGATAGAATTGTCCTTTCATGAGACCCTTAATCTTAGACTTTTGGACCATGGATGCCTGGGCCCCCTGGGATTTAAACAAACCTATCATCCTGACAAATTAATTTTATTGCAGTGTCGCGGATGTAGGCATGGACAGAAAAATCCGGAGCTTGGTTGCCTCTGTAGCTGAGAAGGTTCACTTTTCTATGGCCTTGGAAAGAATGTGCTCTTTTACATGGAAATCTGCAAAACTGACCAGTGTCATGCGAGGATACTTAATAATGGAGGATCATTGAACAGGTATCCTATGAGCCCTAGTGATAGTCAAATCCCCCACCAGTCCAGGCATTACTTTTTAATCAAGGAGTCTACGCACTGAGTCATCTGATGTCCTTCGCACCTCTCTGGGAACCCTAAAATTCAAAGATTTGACCGCCTGTTGTAATTTTCCAGATCATCCACCTTACTTTCCAAAAGGCCTTTATTCTTTTCAAGCTGGAGCAATTCTTTCTGCATGAATATCACCTTGTTCTCTAAAACTGAGATTCTAGTTTCGGCCTCTTTCGATCTCCCAGGGAACTGGATCACATCCTCTTCAGTTTTTTTCAATCTTTCATGGAGAGTAGCCATTTCATTCACCTGTGAGGGCTTTAGTTCTCTTATTTCCAATAAGGTAGTATTGAACACGTTTTTAATAGCCTGCTAATGGCCAGCATAGCTATCCCCTGTTCCTTTTCCGTACTTTGACTCCTCAGAATCTCCCCATGTTCCAGTGCAGCCTGCGCTGGCCTCGGTGTGCAACCTTGTGATCCCTTGTGGGGCCTCCTGCTGCTGGCGACAGGCAAGTGATCTATCCCCTTCTGCTTCTTTGGGCCAGGCCTGAACATCTGTAACCTTGTCTGAAAGCTCTGGAAGCTCAGTCAAATTTGCTGACTTAACCCCTAGTTCGCTGAACGTTGATCCCTTAGTAGTTTTTGGAGTTTTTAAGAACAGAGCTCTTGTTTGGATTTTACTGGGCTTGAGACTGCTTCCCCATTGTTATCACCTGCCAACTCAGTATTGCCCTCCATGAGCTCTAGTATCAAAGGAGATGATCCCAAATCTAACATCAAAGGAGAGGATCCTGAAGCCACCAACCAGAGACTCTCCCCAGTTCTCTATTTTAGACCGCTTCATCCCCCCTTGTCTGCTAGACCTTTCCAGTCTCTCAGCACCCAGCAGTTCTCTGACCTTAGATTCCATCCTTAACTTTGCATTGTGGCTCCCCCTTGCTGCCCCTACTTTAACTTGGACCCCCTCCCGCCCAACGTCTCAGCCTCTGGGCTGGAGTAGACAGAATATTTGCTTTGCCAGGGACATTTACAGATTTGAGATGTTGTTTTCACATGCTGTACAGCATACTTGCTGAAATAGTCAACCACCTCCTACGGCTGCTCTCTTTCTTACTCCAGGTTGGTATGGTGTGGTTGGTATGTGCTCTTGATTCACTCCAGAACCTCCCTTAGGTGGCCGGCAATAACAAAGGGATTCAGAAGACAAGGTGCAATGCTGGGAACCCCGAGCTCCAAGACTTGATGAGGGAGGATACCATGAGACTAATCCACCTCCATACTGTGGCCTCCTTCCAGCTTCAATCTGTTTCCAACAGGAAACACTTGCCCTCTGCTGTCCTTAAACCAACTTAAGTGGCCATTTCCCCTGGTCTTCCTTGACAATGTGTAAGCTCCTCAAAATATTGGCACCTCGAGCCCTCAATTGTGATCCCCTGGCGCAGCCTCCTGTTAGAAGCTACAGCAGCCCCCCCAGCTCGCTCCCACCCCAAGTAGTAAGCCCTGGCCGCCCAAAATCCTCCTTGCGGACCACACTCACTGTGGTCCAGGGGGACTGCGGAAGCCAGCATCCGATGAACAACTGCCAGCTAAGTCCACCACCTCAAACCTAAAGAGAACAGGATTGTCAACTTTCTTGTCCCCCGGCCCTGCTCCACTACGTTCTGTGCTGCCCAGCTTCGCACGCACACCAAGCGCAGCATGTCGGAATGAGCACCAGTCGCAGATCTGGAGCAAGAGGTGAGCGTGTGCACGGAGGGGTGAGCAGTTGGCAGAGGCAGCAGCGACAGCCAGCTGGGCTTTGTACATGAATCTTAAAATAAATTCTGCCACTCCTTTTCATTTGTATTCCAGGGACATATGTACACTGGCTATGGGCGAGAGCAGTGAACCAGTTAAAGCCCTGTGGTTGCTGAAATCTGTCTGTGGATGTTTTGCTTCGCACAAAGTAATGGCCCTGTTTACATGTAATTAGGATATTTTGTGACAGGCACAGCAGTTGTAAAAGCATTACGCTTTGGAGGAAGAGCAGTGTCACCTGACTTTCGGTCCAATATTTGGCAACCAGCTTGTCAAATTGGGATATCTTGTTTTAGAATAAGCCCTAAATAAATGTAAAAAATACCTAACTTTACATAAGTGCAGTCATTTTGGAGACATTGGGATCATTTCTATTATTCAGGAGCAGCAGCATGTGATTTTTGTACCCAATAAACATTCATATAGGAGGAATATTACAATATGGTACGATTACAATTACTTACCAATGATAACAAGCATACTTTAAAATTTGCAAACTGTATCCATTTAGTGAACATGACTACTTTATTTGTTTTAGTTCATTATTTTTCTTCCCTGTCGCTGTTTCATCATAGCTGGAATTCAGATCCCACCACTTTTTTACCATGACCAGGAGAACCAGTAACTAGATGGGATATTTGGCTCGATGTTTCCAGCTTATTTTTCAGTGTTAGCAGGAGATGATTGCTCTAACTAAAGGAAGTTGTCTCTTCTAAAGAATTCTCTGGATGGTGAAGGTTTAAAACAATTTAAGTTGCTACCACCAATACAGGGTGCACATAATTTAAATGATTTTTAGTGTGCAGAAAAACGATTGGAAATAAGGTATGGCAAGAAAACTAACACCGTTATGGAGGGATACGTGCTTTATTTCAAGAAAACAATAATAAATGAAAGTATTGAAGAGTATGTAGCTATGTTTAGCGGCAGTGTGTCAATTTTAGACAGTAAATTATGCCCAAGTGTTAAGGGATGAAATATTAATGAAAACTAATAATAAGAAAATCCAAGAGCAGTTATGGGCCATGCCTAATTTAACATTAGAAGGTGCACTTGAATTGGCAAAAAGCATTGAGCATTTGGAAAAAGTTGTAGAAAAGAGAAGGAGTGAATACTCATTAAATAAATGTTATTAGCGAGAAATATATTGACAAAAGAAAGAATTGTTTAAAACGAACATTAAACCAGGCAGTTATACTGGTCATAAACTAAATGATTTTGGATACTTTTGAAGTTATTTAAATTTAAAAATTTACAGGACCAGAAGCAAAGTATCCGTAGTAGAAAAAGCTGACGTGATTTTAGGATGGCCTCATCAAGAGAAAATGTGAATTAAACTTGATCTTTGGGCAAGTCGACCTGTATATGTTATTGAATCAGAAAAAGATAAGGTTAACCTGGGTCACCCTGAGCAATTTATCCAGAATGTTAAGGAGGATTTCAGAAATGTGTTCAAAGATGAATTAGGGCATTAAAAGGGACTTAAACATAATATAATATAATTCTCAGGGAACATGTTATCACTTTGAGGCACAGGGAGAGAATTGTGCCATTAACCTGCAAAGAGCAATCGAAAGGTATTTCAGAGGAAATGATTGATAAAGGCATTGGTAAACCCACTGATCCATCTATTTGGGTGGCTCTGATTGAAATTTCGCTGAAAGGTTCAGGTAAATTAAGACTTTGTGTGGATGGTTATAGTCTTAACACTGCTATATGGATTGACCAGCGTCCTCCTCCTAACATGCATGAATTGATTTTAACTTTGGAGGGAGTGGAAGTGTTTTCGACTTTTTGATCTTCACGTGTTCCTAACGTTAGATGGTTTTAGAGTTTGAGTCATCTTACTGCCTTTATAACACCTGAAGTAATGTATCAGTTTTAAAGGATGTTGTTTGGTCTTGCTAGTGCTGCTTCAGTATTCCAACATATTATGAAGGAGACATTAAGTGGCCTGGAAAGGGCAATAGCCTTTCAAGAGGATATCTTTGTATTTCCAATTATCAACGTGACATGAGATACAAAAAGTTTTCAAAGCATTTTTGGATAAGGGTTTGATTCTCATATTGAAGAAGTGACATTTTAGGTGATAGTGTGGAATATTTAGGTCAGATAATATACAAAAATGGAATAAAAAAGATTCTCATCTGAAAGCTATTTTGGAGGTCCCTGACCCCAAATCTAAAGAACATTTGATTTCTCTCCTTGCTTTAACCGATTTTTTTGTGCAAAATGTGTTGTTTACTGTTCCTCACAAATAGAACCAATGTAGAGATTTCTAAAGAAGCATGTTGAGTTTGTTTGTGGGGAGTTATACAAAAAGCTTTGTCAGATCCAAAAAGAGATTCTAAGCACTTTTTTTTCTTCAGAACGTTCATTATAGGATAAATTGAATTTTGGCAGTAGACACTAGTGATTATGGTCTGGGAGCTATGTTGCAGCAATCGGAGTGGGTGGCAGTATTTGGGTCAACAGCTTTACGTGAATCAGAAAGACATTATTCTGTTATAGAAAACTTTCAGCTTTCACGTGGAACAAATGTTTTTGTGGGACCACAGATTTACTTTGAGGACCAATATAAACCGTTAGTGAATATGCTAACACCAGAGAGAGGGGGGCAGGTAAATGTATGCCAGATTGGATGGAGAGGCAGAAAAACTATAAAATGTTCAATTCAAAATAGAGCATGTATCCGGAAAAATTAATGTTCAAGCTGAATGTATGTCCAGGTTGCTGTTACCCTGTTTAGAGTGTATGACAATTGACAAGGAAAAGGAAGTGGTCTTCAACATTAGTAATGTTTCTGCTTTGAGATGGAACCTGATAAGATCTAAAGTGAAGAGTAAAGGATTGAGATGTTTACTATTGAAAATGTTTAGTAGTTTGTCGAACATTACCTAAAACATGGTTGGCTTGAAACAAGATTTTTTCAGGGAGAAATTAAATCTTTTGCTGTGGTTTGGGGAGATTTAGTATACAAAGAAGGTGTTCTTATAGGTGAGACAAGGCAATTCCTCCTTTCAAGACCAGACGAAAAATAATGGCCTTGAGTCATTTTTGGGTTATGGGTATGTCTGCTACAAAAAGGAAGATTAGAGTGTAGTTTTGGTGACACGGGTTGGACAATATGGTAAATGCAGTCATTGGTAAGTATCAGTTATGCAACAGAAGTGACAAGGCGGTGAAACCTGCTGTAGGAAAAGTCATGCCTCTAGCTGTTCTGGAAAGTCAATGGAGAAAGTTTGGATTTACATTGTTGGACCTTTTAATGAACCTAATAGCAGAAATTCCTATGGTATAATCTTGGTTGATGACTACACAAAATGGACGGATTTCACAATTGTGGATAATATCACATCTGATGTGGTTAATAGTTTTTTGGAAAATATTTTTGTTGCGAATATTTACCAGAAGTTTTTATTTCACACAGTGGTCCACAATTCACCAGTGCAAATTTTTTGACATATTTTGAGTGATATGGCACACAAAGAAAATAGCTGTTGGTCACTCTGAAACGAATGGTCAAGTAAAGCAAGTTATCTGTGTGAACAAAGAAGTGGTTTGAGGTTTGAATTGGAGGAAAGCTGTATGAGATATACTGTTATTTTACAGGGTTACTCCTAATCCCGTTACTAGGTTTTCACCTCTTTGAGCTGTTGCGTGGTCGTAGATCAAGTTCATTGATAGTACCTTGTTGCCTAAAAAAAAATGTGTGTGAGACATCTTCCTCCCAGGATGGAGATATTCACAAAGTTGTTCAAAGCAGAGTGGGTGTGTATAAAAGGAAAAAGGAAGATAAAATTACCAAATTTAGAGGTAAAATGGATTCCAGTTAATTCAGTGTTTGTGTCAAATGTCCAGGAAGGAGAGCTGGACAACTGGGGAAATTGTTGAAATTTGTGCCAATTGTAAAGCTGTTGAATAGTGCTGTGAAAGTGAAGACTGGCGCAGTCTGGAATTTGAGTAGGATATCAGATTATGTTGGTGAAATTTTGGATTATGATTTATCTGATGGACAAGGGCTCCCCTGTTCACATTTTTCTGCTTTGACCACTTTGTAGCAAACGGAAAATGAGAATCCTGCTAGTATGATTTGATAAAAGAAGTGAATTGTCTGATGTTTTTTTCCCTATAATCTATCGGCCTCCCGCAGTAGGGTGGGACGTTGTGCAAAGATTTGCATGAGGCCTAAAAAAATTATGTTATATTGACATAATATTAAGTAACGGTATGATTCCAATTTTTAGTTGCCTGTATATTATTTATAATTGGTATATTTGTTTTATGTTGGAAGTTGTCAATTGGACACATCATCTTTATTTGATATAATTGTTTATGTGTAGAACAAAAAGGGGGTAAAGATGTTTTATGTTGGCCAGCCACCTCCCCACTGCCGCATGCCCACTGAATAGAATGTTTGCTGCATGAGTGAATGAGAATGCTGGTGCGAAAGGTGAGCAGTGGCGGCTGCCACTGAACGGGGTGGCAGAGCAAAAGGGGGATAAAAAGAAATACATTTTAAAAAACTACTTACCTTTTTACAGAGATGCATTTGCGTCTCGTCCGTCCTCTTCCCAGCAGCACACAGGCTTGCAGCGAATTACAATGCGCTGGCCACGTCGCGTGAAGCGCGACAATAGAGGGGACAGCACATTAGCGTGCTCCCCTGCCAGGAAGGCATATGGGCATAAGGGGCCACCATAGCGGGGAAGGGTGGTCCACCCGGGTTTATGGCCCCCGAGGTGTCGGCAGGGAGGAGTGAGGCCAAGAGGCCTCAAAAGGAGTGACCCTGGGGGGCTGGGGCCTCTTAGACGCGCAGTGTTTGGGGCAGACGGACGGCAGCTGGTGGACGGGCAGTGAGACGCAGGAGCCAACAACGCGGAGGTTAGTCTAAAAAGTGGAGGGAGGGTTGGGGGGGGGGGGGAAGGGCGCTAGAAGCTGCGGCCGGCAACCGGACTAATAAATAAATAAACAAATAAATAAAATAAAATAATACAAATATTATACATATAGGGAAAGCATAAGCCACCTACCGTTGGGTCCCGGCGCCAGGGGTTTTCCTGAGCTTGCCGTGCGGTCGTCGCGTCTTTTTGCCATTAATAGAGCCCGACATGTAGTCATGCGGGGCGCTCGCGCTCGTGCTCGTGTTATTCTTGCTTGGAGGGGGGGGGCGCGGCGTACGCCTTGGCCGCTGTGCCCCTCCAGCGGCGCGGGGCCGCATGGCCGCTCGGCTCCCGAGACGGCTCGGGTGCCGGTCAGCGTGCCTCGTGGCCGCTGCGGCGATCAGGAGGTGAGGGGCCGCTTTGCCGCACGGCTCCTCAGGCGGAGCTGGTGCGGTTCAGCGGACCACGTGGCCGCTGTGCATCTGGCGGCGCGGGGCCGCATGGCCGCACGGCTCTTCCGGCGGCGCATGGCCTCCCTGCCCTCTGCCTCTGGCGGCGCGGGGCCGCATGGCCGCACGGCGCCTCCGGCGGCGCGGGGCCGCATGGCCGCACGGCGCCTCCGGGGCCGCATGGCCTCCCTGCCCTCCTACGGGCGGGGCCGGTCGCCGCTCGGCAGCATCGCGTCCCACGCTGAACGAGGTGCGGCCGAGGGTGGCGCGGAGGCTCGCCCGGGCGAGCCCACGCCTCCCGCAACGGTAATTGGGCGCGTTGGGCAATGTCAGCGCGCCAATATCAATTAAAAAAAAAAAAAAAAAAAGGGGGAAAGAAGGCTATAACGGCGGCGCGCAGGCGCGCCTAATAATAATTAAAAAAAAAAAAAAAAAAAAATTAGACACGAAGGGAAGAATGGCTCTGCGCAGGCGCGCAGAGGCTCCATTCCAAAAAAAAAAAAAAATACGAATAAATACCTACTAATAATCAAATCAATGTCATATGGACTGGGTACAGCTAACCCGCATGTAAGGTATACGAGCAGTTAGGATGATTTATGGATATGTTACGCCCAAAAAAAAAAAAAAAAAAGTTTTTTTTTTTTATACAAATACTATAATGAGGACTGTGATGAAATGATATATATCAAATGATGCCTGTTTATTACGGATTATGTGTGGGGCGGGGCGTACTAAAAAAAAAAAAAAAAAAAAAAAGGGTGGTGTATATTTAAAGATATTGGTGGAAATAAACCGTATTAATTGTATATACATAGCGAGGGGCGGCTGTATAACGGTGATGTTGGTGCTTGTTTGTCTTTACTTCCAGGTAGCTAATGAACTACTAGGCTCCGCTGCGGTGGCCGCATAGGGCAACTGCGAGGCACTGGGGCACGTAAGTGAATTAAGGTACACGGTAAGACTGGATGGGGTACCAGGGTAGATGCGCAAAAAGGGGGGGCGGCCCGAACATCAGTGTGCCAGACTCAGACAGTGTACCAAGCGGGGTTTTCAGGGTAAGGGGCTGCTGGCGGCGCATCAAGAGAAGAGGCCAGTTGCCACCGGAATAGGTTAGGGGCAGGCGAGAGGGCCAACAGGTGCAGCAGCAGCACAGGACGAGAGCCGGAGAGCAAAAAAAAAAAAAAAAAGGGGGGGGAGAGAGCAAATATGAGAGGAGGGCGTAGCACAGCAGTACCGGGCGAACAAATATAGGGTGGGACATCGCCCAGGATGCGTTATTAAGGCTGTCTTCTCTCAATTACAGACCTAAGATCACTCACCGGCACGCACTAAGGGACGATGGAGGACCACGGTTCGCCTACACTCTTTTCCCCTGAAGAGAACCCGGAGGAGGCGGATGTATGGTCGAGGTTCATGGCCATGGGTCAGGCGAAAGGCCTCGAATGGGCAAAGGTGATGGTGGCGGCACAAGGAGTTCAGCAGTCAGGAAATCCCGCACTGACAAGCACGAACGAGGTGCAACCTTCGGACTCGGGCCTCTGTCTCCTAAGCGAGGAGAGGGGAACTGCGCCAGCAAAACGGAAGAGGCCGGCAAGGGCCGCAGCAAGGAGCAAACTGAAAAGATCCAAGAAGGACACAGCGGACATTGAGTTACCGGAGGGCCCCGCTACTCCCCAGCCGGACAGCGGGCCGAGAGGGCCCGGGAAAGACAATAAGGAGCAGGAGGCGGCCGGGGGGGGCGGGGATCCCCTTGCGGCTGTGGGGGTGGCCCCAGGGGCAAGCACGCCGAGTGCGGAGGACCAGACCAGCCAACCAGCAGTTTATGTGGCCTGCAGACCCACCATAGGGGCACCAGGGCAGGGGCTGCAGGTGGGACTGGGTAAGATGATGGAGGCAATGCACAGCTTCATGGCTTCAGCAAAGGCAATAGCTGGTTTGGGCGCGGACGAGCAGAGCGCTAGCAGCAGGCGAGCAGGCGCGGGACAGGTGTGGGGACAGGACACCAACGGGTCGCCAACGGCACAGGGCGATGCTTCCGCGTTAAGGGCGGGGGTAGCAGACGGGGTCTCACTACATACCGCAGCAGGCGGGAGCGATAGAGCAAACAGCGTCAGGCCTGACCCCCCCTTGCTGTCAGGGAGGTCTTCCCTGGCGTGGAGGGTCCCTTTGGAAGCTAGGGAGCGAATCTGGAAGAGGGAATTCATTGACATTTTCTCGCTGCTCACATTTGCCAAGGAGGGCGCGGACATAACAGTACCCAGCAAGGAGGTGGACAAGCACAAATGGAAGAGGAAGGTTAAGCCAGAGGAGTCAATTGACAACTGGCTAGAGGCATTTGCGATGCTGTCCACGGTGATCATGGAAAAATTCCCTGAGCAAGGGCCGGCACTATGCAAATACAACCGGGTCATATACGAGGAATATACCCGTAACGGGGGCACAGGGTGGCTGAACTACGACCGAGAGTTCAGGCAAAAAATGGAACAGGCACCAGAGATGGCGTGGGACTGCCGTGAAATTGAACTCTGGGTCCAGTACATGGGTAACGGCGGCAGGCCTGCAAGCAGCGACTCGGCCTTCACAAAGCACAAACAGGCAAGGCCATTCTATTTTAAACAGCAGTTTAGGCCCCCCTTTCGAGGGAGGCCCCCACAGAGGGGGAGAGGAGCCTCACAGTACAGGTTCAACAACAACTCATGCAGGCTGTACAACAACGGAGCATGCTCTTGGGGCGCCGGGTGCAAATTCACCCACAACTGCTCCAAGTGCGCCGGCTGGCACCCAGCAGCCAACTGCAACAAAGGGAACAGGGCAGACAAGCCAACGGGTGCCAATACCGTTTCCAAACAGCCCTAACTGTCCTGAGTCGCAACACAACACGATAGCACCGTCTCCCATATCATTTAGCACCTTGGCCCACATCCTGAAAGATTATCCTAGACCGAGTGAGCGGGTGATGCTGTTCAGAGGTTTTAGTGAGGGTTTTAGGATACCATACGCAGGCCCGTCAGTCACCAGGGAAGCCAACAACTTACAGTCAGCCAAGGAAGCACCAGGAATAGTCCAGGAGAAGCTGGAGATGGAGCTGCAATTGGGGAGGGTGGCCGGCCCCTTCGCCCGTCCACCACTTCCAAACTTCATTGTGTCACCCCTGGGGATCGTCCCAAAGAAGGAACTAGGCAAATATAGAATGATCCACCATCTCTCCTACCCCAAAGGGGCGTCGGTGAACGACTATTTGGAGGAAGGATCGTGCTCTGTGAGCTACGCCTCTTTTGACGAGGCAGTTGACCTGGTTCGCGCAGCAGGGATAGGTGCGCTCATGGCAAAAGCTGACATTGAATCCGCATTCCGCCTCCTCCCAGTCCACCCAGGTAGCTTCCACCTCCTGGGGATGAAGTGGGCTGGTCAATATTTTTACGACAAGTGCATGCCTATGGGCTGTGCGGTGTCATGTTCCTTGTTTGAAACATTCGCTTGCTTCCTGGAATGGGCGCTAAAAGAACAAAAACCCCCGGGAAGTTCACTTCACTACCTAGACGACTTCCTCTTCATAGGGAAGGCGGGGTCGGACGAGTGTAGGGCTACCCTCAATGCCTTTGAGCACCTGAGTCGGGCACTGGGGGTACCGCTGGCACCGGAAAAGACCCAGGGACCGTCGGAATGTTTGACATTTCTGGGCATTGAGATCGACTCCACGAGCGGCATTTGCCGGTTGCCGGAGGACAAGGTCACAGCTCTACAGGCCGACATTCGGCGGGTGCTGAGCAAGGACAAAGCGACATTAGCTACGATACAGAGCCTACTGGGCAGGCTAAACTTTGCAGCAAAGATTATACCGGCGGGCAGAATCTTCGCCAGGCGAGTAGCAAGGGCAACCGCGAAGGTTAACAAACCACACCACTTGGTACGCCTGAGTGCGGGCCTAAAGGAGGACCTGCGCATGTGGCAGTCATTCCTGGAGGAATTCAATGGGACACTGTTATGGCGCACTCCATGGTGCACCAGTCAACAACTCCAGCTTTTCACCGATGCTTCGGGAAGAGAGGGCTTCGGTGCCATACTGGACCGTCAATGGTGTGCGGAAAGATGGCCCAATGCATGGAGTAGGCACGGGCTCACCAAAAACATCACAGTATTAGAGATGTTCCCAATTGTCCTATCTCTCCATCTATGGCCACAGGTGCTAGCTGACAAGAGGATTACGTTCTGGTCAGACAACATGGCCGTGGTCCAGGCCATCAACGGCCAGTCAGGGAACTGCCCCGTGTTAGTAGGACTGCTAAGGGAGCTGGTGAGGGTCTGCTTGTCGAGAAACGTAGAGTTTCGTGCGCGGCATGTGCAAGGGGTGAAGAATGTGGCCGCTGACGCTCTTTCTCGTTTTCAGTGGACAAAATTCCGGGAGGCCTGCCCCCATGCGATGAAGGAGATGACGCCGTTCAAGGCAGAATGGTGGCGACTGGTTCGGTGGAACAAAGGATAAGGGCACTGGGGGAGTTATCCCTGGCACCAACAACCCGAGCCAGATACAAGTCATGCTTCAACATGTTTACATCACTAACGAGCGCCTGGGGGTCTGGGGAGAGCCACCCAACGGGCAAAAAAGTAGACCGCTTTGTGCTATGGGCAAAAGACAATGGCAAATCACACGCATGGATTTCAAGGCACCTGGCGGCTATCGCCCATTTTACCAAATTAAGAGGGGAAGGAGACCCAACGTCGGGATTCCCCTTGAGGGCAGCACTGAAAGGTTGGGCGAGGGGGGAAGAAAAACAACCTGACCAAAGGGCGCCCATCGATCTGGTCATGCTAAAGGGACTGGTGGGGGCACTCACTGTTATATGTAACTCCCAGTATGAGGAGCTATTATTCGCCGTCACCTTTTCCCTAGCTTTTTTCGGGGCATTTAGGGCTTCAGAGTTAGTGGCCAATGCGAAGAGCGACACATCCTACAGGGCACTGAAATGGGGCGACTTAAAATTGGGGGTTGACATGATTGAACTCAGAGTGCGGCATTCCAAAACCGACCAGAAAGGTATGGGTGTGTTGGTGCGTTTGAGAGGTTTTGAGGATCCCAAGTGTTGCCCTGTGGAACTGCTCAGGAGGTACGCAGCGTGCCGCCCCACACAACCAGGTTACCTATTGCTTCACCAGGACGGCCTACCACTCACACTGTTTCAATACAGTAGGGTCCTGAAGTGGGCAATCACAGAAGCAGGATACCAAGGGCGCAAGTGGTCAACCCATTCCTTCAGAATCGGTGCGGCTTCAACGGCCTTTCACGAGGGGCTGCAGGAGGGGGCAATTAAGCAGATTGGGAGGTGGCAGTCAGACAGATATAAACTCTACATTCGGTCCTGACCACCGCCTCCCCCACCCAACCACCCCGAGAGCTCATATACCGTCATTTACTCAAGAAGGGAACGGGGCGCAGCTTCGGGAGAATTGCAATGTCTGTGTTGTAACAATGTTTTGCCAGAAGTGTATATATGGCTGTCGAAAACGTCAATAAAGTGTGTTGTAATAGTACCTTCTCGTTCATCTAGGGGCTAAGACGGTATGGGTGATGGGCCACTCCCTAGTGGCCAGAGCGGAACAACGGGCCAAAGAAAAAGGCTGGAACCGCGGTTTCAGTAACGTCGAACTTTCCTGGATGGGGTACCCAGGAATGAGATGGGCCATGCTGGAACATAGAGTTAGCAGCCTGGTGGGGAGGAGAGGGTGCAAGCCGGACATTCTCTTAATCCACTTGGGAGGTAATGACCTAACTACTTGTGGGAGGGGCCCACTGCTACAGGCGATGAGACAGGGCATCACCAGGCTTGCCACCCTGATGGAGGGTGGCGAGTTAATTTGGTCAGAGATTCTCCCACGGGGAGTGTGGCAGGGAGCCAGGTCATGGGCCGCCATTGAAATGTCCAGGCGCAGAATCAACAGGTCCCTGCAAAAGTTTGCGAAGCAACGAGGTTTTGGCTTTATCAGACATACCTTGCTAAGTAGACACCTGAGTGGCAATTTGGCGCCAGGCGAGGTACTATTGTCTGACGCAGGCACGGATATCTTCCTGCTGAATGTTAGGGACGCGTTAGTAGGGGCAGGGTGTACGTAGAGTAGAGGACGAGCACAGGTGGGGGGGGCCCCGGTTATCGCGAGGTGCCATCCCCGAGGCTTGGCGGAGTTACTGGGCGATCCTAAAGCATTAAAATGATTAAAAGACCTCCAGAAGGTTATTCCTGGAGGCTAAAGCAATTCCTCAGGCCGCTGGGAGCCTTTACGGCGGGGCCTGGGATGACGCGACGGCGCTCCTTAATCCCGCAAGGGACAGTTGGAATCCTGAGCAACTGTGGAGACTGGCCTGGGTCTCGCTCTGACTTGTCAGGAGCATGACAAATAAATATGAGAAGAAAGTGGTAAACCACGATAAATTAAAGAGCTGTAAGATTCTAAATACATGGTGCAAAGAACACCAGACAGAACAGCTCGAGCTTTCTCAGGATGGGTGTCGGCCAGCTTTAACAAACTCATCTCCGACACCGGGATCGCCCGTAAGCTAACCCAACCTGTGTAATCAATAAACTTGCGACATATTATACCCACAATTGGTGTCCCAGGTGTCTCATTATGTCGCTTGCAATGTATTGTTGTGATCTCCAGCGCGCGCGCTTCAAGGGCTAGGGGTAGCAGCGCTATGCGGCAGGCCACGTCGCGTGAAGCGCGACAATAGAGGGGACAGCACATTAGCGTGCTCCCCTGCCAGGAAGGCATATGGGCATAAGGGGCCACCATAGCGGGGAAGGGTGGTCCACCCGGGTTTATGGCCCCCGAGGTGTCGGCAGGGAGGAGTGAGGCCTGGGTCTCGCTCTGACTTGTCAGGAGCATGACAAATAAATATGAGAAGAAAGTGGTAAACCACGATAAATTAAAGAGCTGTAAGATTCTAAATACATGGTGCAAAGAACACCAGACAGAACAGCTCGAGCTTTCTCAGGATGGGTGTCGGCCAGCTTTAACAAACTCATCTCCGACACCGGGATCGCCCGTAAGCTAACCCAACCTGTGTAATCAATAAACTTGCGACATATTATACCCACAATTGGTGTCCCAGGTGTCTCATTATGTCGCTTGCAATGTATTGTTGTGATCTCCAGCGCGCGCGCTTCAAGGGCTAGGGGTAGCAGCGCTATGCTGCTGTCACCAGCATGACAGCAGCGTCGTGACTGATGTGAGCACCATGTTTCGGTGGTCACACAGGGATATGGAGCCTGTGCACTTTCTCCACCCAGCTGTTAAATACAGCTGGTTAAGAAATGTAAAGGGCGCAGGTCCATTTGGCCGGCCCAACACAGCCAGTCAAACAGACATGGGCACTTACTGTGCACTCCACTCCTCCCTCCAGGACTCCTCCGGCCCCCTCCAGCCCTGCCCTAACCCGACTCCCAGGAAAAATAAAATGATGATAACGCTTAGTTCTTTTTTATTTTTTCTTCTCTTCCTGCTTAAAAGCAGCGGAGGAGCCGCCCCTGGAGGTGAGCAGTTTGCGGTTGGCAGAGAGAGCTGCGGCGACGAGCTGGGCTTTGTACATAAATGTTTAAATACATTCTGTTGGACTCACAAGCGCTGCTTCTTGGCGTTTGATTACTGGTGACTTATATACACCAATTCTTCCTCGTTCTGTAGTGGCTATTCAAGGCCCCTTCTTTATAAAGCCTCTCCTGTGGCTTGGGCCTTAACCCCCGGGAAAGGGACCTCTAAGACCGGTATACCAAGGGCGCCCTGGTCTACTGTTGTAGTCACTTGTAAGATGACCGCTAATGGGATCTGTGCATTCTGATCACAAGAGGTCCCAGTGCAGGCTTACCTCCGGCCGCCGCTGCCTGTAACCCTGCCCTCCTCCGCCAGGTGAGCCCCGCACCCGTGGACCCGATCATTACTCCCGGTTTGGTCGAGGTTACTCGATTGTTGATCCAGAGACCCTTGTATGGGAACAGTGTAAATCCCACAGTAGAGCACAGAGCGCTTTCATAACATGTCGTCGTGAAATACTGTATATGGTAAGTGCCGCACACCTGCACGGTCTGCGAGGGCAGCCCCGAGGGGGGAGGCGAGCACAGTACGCGCTCAGCGTGTGTCATTGTGGGTCTGCGTCCTTACTTCATCGAGCTAATAGTCGGTCCCATGGCCACTTCGAGCGTAATTGTGTGTTTGGGGTAATTGTGTAATGTGTTGCAGTAACACGGCAGTAAATGAGCCTCCTCACAGCAGACCTCTGTCGGGTGACTCATGGCACCTCTCGAGCGCTCGCGCTTTAGAAATGTTGAACATGTATTGAAGGTACGCGTTCCAAGTGGGCTTTCTGTGACTGAAACCGCTGCAAGCTCGAGGCTCTTTCTGTTATCGCAGCAAGAGCACGAATTCCCTCACAAGCGCTGCTCTGCCATTAGCCCTTTGTGCTCGTGCTTCTGGAAGCTTTTCACAGAATGTGCTATTCTTGGGCGTCAGTCCTGCCTTTTCGTGGCACACAATGTCCGATGGCTTTGTGGGGAAATACTTTGCAGGGACGGCTGTCGGATCAAGCCTCAGGGCTCTACCAACCGGTTTTTGTCGTGACCTTCCTTAGCAGCGTCAGTCTTGGGGTATTAGAAAAGGTACTTACATACTCACGCTTTAAGGATACCCATTCTAACAGATTATTACTCTTGCAGGAGGTTACGGGTGGTCACTGGACGGCATTTCTCACATATGTGATCTCTATACTCTTCATGGCTTCTTCCAAGGAAGGGGCTAAGTGCCGCCCTCCTTTTTGGTGCATCCGCCGCGAGAAATATAAAAGATCTGTCTCCACGTTACATTCCACAATGTGCACTGGGAGGTTACTCTTTGGACTACGTACGAAAAATTGTATCTTCACTTATTTAAAGGACTCGGTCTGAGCACCACTATTAGCAGGAAGAGGCAAACCTACAATGTGAGGGGTAGTGTTTCCACTATTATGATGATTCATATTTCTTATGTTTTTTCTGGCCTGTGCTCTGGGTCGCCGATCTGTAATGTAAGGAGGACTGTTTAGGTTTCTTGTGCTAAGAATTCGAACTAGCCCTTCAAGGAGTCTTAACCTTTCACCCTCTTCATTGTGAAGGCCATTGCCTCTTTCTCTTAGGACCTTGGGCCGTATGAAGTCACAAGAGTCTGTTCTTGGTAAGGTCAATCAGATCTATATAGGAATTCAATCAGACCTATAGTATATACCAGATAGGCAATGTTATATATATTTACTCTGCAGACATACGTAAACATTGTGTGGGAGCTAAACATCAAACAAGAACAAGCATTTGCAATGCAATGGGTCTCGAAATTGCTCGATCTAGAACTATTAGAGTTGTAAAGCACTCATCGGACTTTTATTACCACATAATTTGGAAATGAAAAGTAATACAGTTTTACATAAGCGAGACGATTTAAAGTACCATGTAATGAGCAAGCAGGAATACACAGAAGGACACAGAAGCTCATCACCGTCAAACGTATCGGCAAATGTGCAATTATCTATGTAACAGGGTCAATGTCATGCAAAGCGCTTGACTACTTCCCAGCGAGATCGCACTGCCTAGGAAAAAAAAAAAAGTAGTCCAGAAGCCATACTGAAAACATGGAGCCTCATATGTTTTCAGTAGTTGGTCAGAGCACTCGAGGAGAACTAAACATCGGAAAAGGATTGACATATGCATGCCTTTCAAAAATGAAAGCAAGCGATTTTAAAAAGGCAAGCCTACGAACCAACGAAACTGATGGGCATGCAGTGGGTATGGTTTAAAGCCCAAAGAGATTACAGCAGGCTAGAGCCTAAAACTGAGCTGGGGTGGTCGCGTACTTAGCTCCTTTTTTCTTGTTTGATGTATGACTCCCCCACAATGTTTGAGTACCTCTGCAGAATATATATATATATATATATAATAATCTGTATATATATCTATATATAGACATATATATATTTATTTGCCTGTATAGTATTTACAACTGGTCGGATTGAATTCCTATACCGATTTGATTGTCCTTACGCACGTCCTGTGTTTTGAAAAAAATATGAGTTGGTGTCATGTCAGTACTCCTGACGCCACATACATTTTTTGTGAGGGAGGTTTTTTTGGTATTTTATAACACACTGTGCCAGGAGGCACACGCCAGTATACACACAGCGTGAGGAATGACTTACAAGTAGAAGGTGTGTTCCAAAAGTAAAATAATTTTGAGCAATTATCGATGAGTGGCATATAGTCACTACAGTCTGCAATAAGGTATTGCATTTTAACAGACTGAGAAAATAAATGAAAAATCAACAAACTGGTAATTTCCTGTACCACCCCCACCCTGTAATCTTGGCTTTTGCCACATCACAGATGGGATCCTCTTTGTAACACTACTTTACACTATATAATGGGTGGACATTTATTTATTTTATTGTGAGAGTATTTATAAAGTGCACTATCAAATATATACAGAGTCTCTTGGCACTACTGATGCCTTGCAGGCTGCACCTGATAGGTCATACAGCCAGGTTTTGAGAAGCTTGTGGAACTTAAAGGGACCATGTTCACCTCCGAGAGGGTCCTATGTCCTGGAAGAATCTGCCACCCCATTTGCAAAGTTTACATTTTGGGACTCAAATTTAGACTGGAGGCTGATCTCAAACTATCCCTTGGGCTGTATTTTTATATTTTATATCTTTTCCTGAAAAACAAACGCTGGGGTGATGGCATGAAAAGCAAAATGCATCTAGCAGAGTCCTTCACCTGAATTCAGTTATTAATTGGAAGCCAGTGAAGTTGATTGTTCTAAGCAGAAACATGGTCAGACTTTCAAGTTGAAAGCAAGCCTAACTGCCACATTTTAAAGTTGCTGTAGCAGTTTCAGAGCCTTTTTCAGGTAGGCCATGATCACCCATTCTGTACTGAATAAAGGCATTGAGAACAATCACTCTGATGAGACTGTAACAAAAAAGGAGGAGTTCTCCATAATTGTTTCAAATTAAAAATATATGATTTAGTTACTGCAGATATCTAGACTTCAAATGAGCTTTGAGTTCAAAATGGTACCCAAATTACTAAGAAAAATTGAGTCTGGGCAAGTGTAGACAGGAGAACGCAACACAATTCGTCCCCATCTGTTACACATTGGAGGATTTGAGTTTTACTTGGGATTTAACTTCAGAAATTTAAATTTCAATCGTTTTTGAGAGGATTCTAATACTAATGCAAAACCACTCCTGTTCAGAAAGCTGACAAATTGGGTGTCGCCAGCATAAATTATGACTTTACTTGGAAAGTCTGTTATAAGTCAGATACAACAGCTGAGATGTAATTTTACTCCCTTTCCAAATACCCTCAGGAAGAGGTTTTGACATTCAAGGTGAATTGATTGTGACCTTTTTGAAAGAAAAGAAGCAATCCAAAGTATTACAGTGACCTTAATGGCAAAAATGCTATGGCGCTGAAGAAGTATTGTAATGTGTATGGTGTCGGAGGTGGCAGAGAAGTTCAGTAGTGTTAGTGCTGCCCATCGCCACCATCAACATGCGTAGATCATCAATGGTTAACGTTACCACCAAATCTGTGCTACAACCAGGTCTAAATCCTGTTTAATGTTCCTGTTTGATGGGCCACTTGGTACTGGTTCTCTTCAATGAAGTTTTGAAGTTACAGAGTGATTGATTTCTGTATTAGTTGCGAAATGTAAAGCAACAAAGAAATAGATAGGCAATTTTTGGAATCCGAATGGTCCAGTGAAGGTTTTTTTTGATAGTTGCAAAATGGCTTGTTTTAAATAATATGTAAAGTGCCTGTTAAAAAAAGGCGAATGTATAATTGTGCAGAAGTCAGGTCAGAACTGCTCCTTTGCTTTTCCAGAGAAAACCCTAGAGGGGATCATTTTGGGAACCTGAGGATTCACTGCTGGTGATAATTTTTATGCAGACTTCAATTAGGATAGCTCTAAAAATACTTTAAAAATTGCCCTTTACACTTCCGTTTGGGAGAAGTCAAGAAATCTGATACTAGTTCAGAAGTCAATGAAGTGGCAATTGTTGAGATGAAGGTGGAAGTCAGTTATTCGCTGATATTTTAAATTGTCTCCAAAAAGAATTCCGAAAGATTGTAAATCAGAAATTTAAGTGGTGGTGGTAAATTCAACTGAGCCGGAAGTTGTGAGAATGTTGCAGCTCTAGGTGGTCCCTGCTGTCTTTCCTCATATTACCAGTGCCATATACCCCAATCCATGATCCAAGGAGCTTGACAGATGGCTCCAGCAGAGGTATACGGCCATCCTGCTCTGAAGCTCAAGGAAGTGTGTCCATCCGGGGCACTGCCCAGCTTCACTCCCAAATAGCTAAGTTTGAAGTCTTCTCTCTGGAGTCCAGTTCTGCTGACTGGAGATTTTCCTAATTTGGTAAATGTTTTAACCACCTTTCTACCTTGTTACGACCTGGAGGAATTTACTTTTTCAAGTTGTGGTCATATTCAAGCCATAGACCAGTTTCCAGTGGGTAACGGTGTATTCATTGTGTGCTTTTGGTCCATTCAATGGATATACCATCAAAAATTCTTGATCATGAATGCTAGATCTAGAAATGCAGACACTAAAAGTTTGAGATCCCCTTGGGACTCCATAATGAGGGCTGGCCATTTACCACATCTGTTCCTTGAACTAAAGAACCACCAGTAAGATTCTAGATTGATTGTTGGACTTGATAACATTTAGACTCTCACCTCTAATCCACCACTGATGACTAGAACTTTGTTGACTTGATCATTGAATCTTCAGGAGCACCAGCGGTTTTGTTAGATGGGATCTTTATTTGATGCTATGTTTTACGGTTAGGATATGTTTGTGGGGCTCCTTTATCTTTGGAACTCAGCATCTGAGGTTTCAGCCCACTGAATTGCCCAGGGTTGAACTAACTTGATGTGAGTATGACGATCCTGCATCTGCATCACTTGCACAAACCTAAATCCCTTCCTGGAGAAAAATCTTTGTAGCATTAATTGGTTTGCGGATGTTTCTCAACCCCAGATGCTATTAGTACATTATGTGCTTCTATGTGTAGTCATTTTCTTAAAATGTAACACACTGACTGAACATCAGTGTTATTTTGTAATTTCTGTGTTGTAACATATCAGAGTTTCAAATCCCTACAACCTCATAACCCTCAGTCTTGGATGTTTACCTTAGCTCCCATGAGAATATAATGTGCTCAGAGGGAATACCCTGGTTACTTAATTGGGTTAAATTGTAATTATGCCCTGTGACTCCAGAGCCAAATGTCAATATCCACACTAGCTATTGCCCAGTAGTCAGTGACTACCCAGAAGACCAGAAAAAAATCTCATGATTCAATTGGTGTCAGAGGTGAGATCACTAAAGTCTAAACTTCAGGAGATACAAGGTATGATTTATCACAATCCATGTAATTCGCCTAAAAAATCATTCAAATTGGCAGATTTGATGTTGTGTTAGTTTACACTGAGGAAGCCGAAGGGTGTGATAGAGGGAGGGTGCTGTATCCAGCAGTGTCAAACAAAGATCCCCTACTGGATGACATTTTGGCCTCCCAATACAGCGAGGGGGGGATCCCCTGAGACGGGGCCTGGTTTTAGTTCTGAGCCTAGGAGGATAATCACTCACTTTCCCCACTATAGGTTCTGCTAGTGCAGGGATCAGCAGAAGTATCCCTGCATTTGCTACAGCCATATACTACTCACAGTACCCGAGGGCAGTATCATCAGAGAGTCTGCTGCAGCAACGCATGCCGAGCTCCAGAAAATGTAAATTGCCTTCTTTGAGGGGAACGACAGAAAGCAAGAGAAACCTGGAGACTTTTTGTTCCTAGGGATTAGATTAGTACAGAAAAAGAGAGCTAGTCAGCGTTAAGAGAATGAATAGGACATCGTACAGAAAGAGTGGGTGAAAGAGAGAGGGGGATTGAAAACGACAAAGAACTTAAGAGCAGGTTTGAAATATTGTCAGGATCATGGAGCTGGAGTTTAAAGAGGCTGAGGCAGCTCCTACGGGCCGTGCGGTGCTTTCAGTAGAAAGTAGCCAACATGAATATTGACTTAATTTCCCAAGGAAAACAAACCCATACACAGCAGTGGCCTAGGTGAGTTGTCATGTCTGAAAATATTTGACTAAGCCTGAACAGCAGATAACCTAGATTCTACTTATGTGTGCTCCCTTTCATTTCCTAAGTCTAAGGCAAAGAGGTCTTCACCAGGACAGCAGGTAAATGGGGTCAGGGAAGCTTTCACCCTCTTCAGAGTATGCTAGTTGCTTAACATGTGGCAGGAAGGACTACATAAAGCCAATGTCCCATGTAGGATGTTACTAGTGTTCACTGGACGAGAATCATCCTCTACCACACTAAGAACTATCACAGAGGCCTAGTAGAGATGCATGCAGTGTATCTGGATGTTTGGGAGGCGAATGCTAAGACTGTAAATCCACTCGCTGCGCTGATCAAGGGGTGTGGCGCATGGGGGGGTAAGCCAAATTTAATTTAAACATTAAAAAATGTACCTGGTCCACCACCGTGCCTCTTTCTCCTATCACTGCAGGCACAGGTTCCCAGCCTGCCCTGCGGCCAATCCTGATGCTACTCAGAGCAGTGTCCGGATTGGCAGAGCCCAGCCAGGGTGCTCCCAGGCAGACTGGGAGCTTGTGCCTGCTCTCTCCACAGTGCCGGGCTGGAGAGAGCCTCCCGCGCATGTGTAGTTGGCCGACCCGAGACAGCCAGCCAAGCATACATGCGCACTGAGGGGAGTGCACGGTGCACTCCCCTCATCCTCGCCATCCCCAATGCCCTGCCCCTTTAACAAGCGGAACGATAATAAACAGTGTATTATACTTTCATTTGGTAAAGGGTTTGCAGTGGCTGCTGCTGGCGGGGGAGGAACAGCCGCTATGTAAATCTGGTTTCTCTTAACACAAAATACCTACTTAATGCCTGTGTAAATGTGCAGTCACTGCTGTCTGGGTTACTGGAGCTAGCATGCCCATTGTACGGGAGAAGCTTATGCCGTGTGGAATAAGTAGAACTTTGATAGGAACCAAGAATGTCTTCATCAGTCCCCTGGTGTGGGTGAAGCGCCAGTTGAAGGACCAGATATAGTGCTGCTGGTAGTCAAGAGCATCATCAGCCTTTTGGACAATAGCATAACTGAATTTCAAATGTTGGATGCAGTTGCAGCTACGTCTCTGTTCCTAAATTCTTATATGGCACACCCCTGAAAATCCTCCCTTTTATAAGTTCCAACTAGGAAATCCACATTTTCTGACAATAAAGTACTCTTAAGGCCTAAAAGCTTGTGATCTGTGACCTCGAAACAGTCACTCATTATATTTCTGTAAAAATCTGTGGTTTATATCGGTTTGACATAGCTTAAAGGTTTGGACGGAGACGCCATGAAGTGTTCATGTATGGCATGTCACTTGGAGAAATGAAAGGAGATTTTGCTATGCACTAACGAGTGATACCCCAAAATAGACACCAAAAATAAAGGAAAAAGTAGTGAATCAAAATCCAGTGTCCAGATGAGGCGTCATTCCTAATTCATTGTGAAAATAACTGGATGATGTATTTTCATGCAGTACAATGGATTGTGATCTCTAAGCTCGTGTTCCCCATTTATATGCGCGCAAACAACATTTTGCTCTTGGGACCTTGAAATTTTGGTTGACAGAGAGAAATCATTGCTCGATTGCTTTTTTCAGGGGACCTTTTAAAAGCCAATAACTAAGGCGGCTGAGAAGACTTTCCTAGTCTGTTATACTCCGAGCAGCTGCTTCCGCAGCATTGGACCAGCCACGGCATATCCTGGCAGAAGTGTTCCAGGGACCAGGGCTGTGCTAGAGGACACGTAGCTGGATAAGCTGCCATAAGAAGCGCTCAGCTAGTTTCTTTTCATCCTAGGCACCACGCTTCCAGTAGCCAGGTAATCCCCCAGCGTAACACATCAGTGCTGAGACCTCTCTAAGCTGTGTAGGGCAGAAACCTCCCTGAAGTCAGCAACAGGACAGGAGCTCGATATCTGCAGAAATCCACCGGAGCGCGCTCGCCCCGGAAGCGATGCTGCGCCGGAGTCCATCTGTACCTTGTGCCACAACACTCATGCGAATTAGGGTGACCGGATTTTGAGAAGTCAAGACCGGGACAGGTCAGACATAAAAGAAGGACTAAAGACATTACTCTCTCTTTTATATCTGGCCTGGCCCGTTTTTTTGCTAGCTTTGTGAATGTGTGCCTATACGTGCGTGTGTGTGTGTGTGTGTGTGTGTGTGTGTGTATATATATATATATATATGTATATGTGTGTGTATATATATTTATTTTTGTTAACAAAGAATTAGAATTCTTTGTGAAAATTTTCACTTCGAGGGATCGGTCTACCCTCCAGCACAGGCACCAGCTGCGGAGTGTGCCATCCTGAAAGACTGCATTGGGATTATATATATATATATATATATATATATATATATATATATATATATATATATATATACACCCCCCAACCCGCCCCCACCCACCTCTCTCTGCTCCCCACTCTGTCTCTCTGATGGGAGCAGAGAGGGGATTGTGTTGCCTGACATTAACAGATAAAGTACTTTAATTATTTCATACTTTGTAGGCCTCTTTAAATTATGCTTCTCTAGATGATCTGACCTTTGTCCCAAAAACCAGGACATTTATTTAATGATCTGACCTTTGTCCCAAAAACCGGGATATTTATTTAAAATTAAGAGAAGCGTCAGGGCACCGGGACAGTCCTCTAAAAATCGTCACTGTCCAGGGAAATCTGGGACGTGTAGTTACCCTAATGCAAATGCATGTGGAGCGCACATTTAAATGGCCATATAGACCTCAAACTTGATGGCATGTGTCTGTCCTGTTGTCATTGCTGAACTCTGCCAAAAAACAATATCTGCAGCTGTGTGGCTTTGTGCAGATCTGTTCTGCAATCAGCATTTAGCTATTATCCGAGGAAAAGTTCCCATCATGACTTGAAGGATCCAGGTCTCTCTAAGTAGAGGCGAGAATGTGAATGATGGAGGTAAGGAGCGAAGATTATGAGAAGAAAGAGTGGAACGGAATGTGAGAGGGCGGTGGTCAGGTGGGGGAAGGCGAGAAAAAAGATGTAGGGAATGTGTGAAGATGGTTGTGTGATAACTAATGATTAAGGGAAAGAACGGTTAAGAGGTTAAGAGGCGGTTAGAAAGAAAGGGAATAATGAGTTGAGGTTCGGAAGACAGCGCCTGACTTTTGACCTCTGCCTTTGAATGCACAGCAAATGTGCCAAGATAAGAAGAAACTTTAAAGGCTTGTTTACAGAAAGAGAGTTTGTGGAAGGATACAGTAAACACTGTTTAGTCAAACGAAGGGGCGAACTGAACACATAACAGGAGGAAGGTGAGAGGAAAGTGGCGGAAGTGAGACTGCACAGCTAAGATAGCGTGGGGGGCATTGGAGAATTGCATGGGTGATTTTCGCAACACAAGGTGCATATGAAAAAAAACAACCAAAAGAAAGGAAGTGTGTGGAAGGGATGGAGGGGCGACGGATGAAAGGGACACCCTAGAAGTGTGTAAAGAAGAGTAGGAAAAGCAGGAGCCATCATAACTGAGTGCTAATCAGTGGTGGTTTCTCTTTGACGATGGGGGAGTGTCACACCCCATGCCCGCTGTAAACCAAGCTGGAAGAAATAGAATGGCAATGAAAAAATGTAATTGCTGTTTTATTTCTTCCAACGCAGCGCACACCAGCCCAGAGACATACTGGGTGTGCCCTCTGCTGCCAGACGCAGAAGTAGCAGAGGACCTCCTCTGCTTCCGGCAGCACAGGGCTGGAGCAGTGCCTGGACTAGATGCTCCAAAATTGACATGCGCACATTGAAGCTCTCCACCCAGCTGTCTTAAGACGGCTGGGTGGAGACCAGGCATAGGCCTCCAAGGCTTGAAGGAGCGTTCAGCCAGGACACACTATCCAATTCAGACGCATCTTTCATGCTGGTAAACAGCATGAGAGCAGCGTCTGGATTGGTTAGGAGAGCTCTTCCTCTATCGGAGAGCAGTAGCACAGGAGCAGGACGCACAGCCCATGGGTAAGTGTTTTTTTTTTATGTGAGATGCATGCGTGTGTGTGTAGTGCATGTATGTAAATGTGTAATGCATGTAAGTGTAGTGTTTGTGTGTTAGTGTTATTTTGGCTTTTGGTAGGAGGGGTGGTTTACTTTAGGGTTTTGGAGGGAGGTGATTTTTTATTTTTTTTATGCGAAGTGGTGGGTGCTTCACTCGCCCTACCATCTTAAAAGGGTACAAGCCGCCGCTAGTGACAATGAGTAGGACAGAGAATGGGAATCAAAAAAGGGAGCTACAGGTAAAGAAGTAGTAAAAAACAGTTCTGGTTAGAACACCACAACAAGTGTTAACCGATTCACAAAAGTGACCGGTGAGAAGTCACGACCGTCACCGCTCAGTGTCGATACTTGGTTTTTGTTTGCATCAGTTAAACCAACCGACAGCTTAAAATTGGTTTGTAAAAACAAAAATAAGCATTGCCAATGCCAGTGGATGTGGCTTATGAATGTACTATGGAGCCAGACCTAAAAATACACGTATGTTAATGACTGCTCTCCTCTCTTTTGTGCAGAGTAAAAACTCCTTAAATCATCATGTTATCTGAGACACTTTAGTAGCATTACAAAGTCATGTGACTGCACTTCAGGCAGCTGGGTAAACAAAATGATCACAGCTGTGAGGAGGGTGTGCACATTTTTGTGGAAATTGACAATTTCTGCCCAATCAAAACGTATGCTCAGGTTCCCAACATGTGGAAGGAGCCAAAGCCCCTCTCTAGTGTTGAACACATAATTTTCTCCTGACAGCTGCACTGTCAAGGATGTCCATAAACATTGGGCTGCGTTTATCAGCAGCTTAGTCAGTGTCATTGGCCCTAGTGCAAGGAAGGAAATGGGACCCCAGCTGCTGTCGTGATTATAAAACATAGCAATAGTCTTGGTTCAGTGCATCTCTGCACCTTTTGCACCAATGAAAGCTATACGTAGGGCACACTTTCTCTGTTTGCGCCACTGCGCACCTGAAAACAGGTGCACCAGGCGCAAACAGAGAAAGTGCGCTCTATTACGTTGAATGTGCAGCCCCCAGGGCAGCCGTGAACCTGCGCTGCCCTCAGGGAAGCGCATTTAAGTGAAAAACGGAGCAGCTGCTTTGAAGTTGCTCTGTGTTTTACTGTGCAGGCCGTAACCTGCCAGCTCCTTTAGGAGGGCTTAGAGATCTCCTTGTAGGCAGATGCAGTGTGTGACTACACCCGCCTACAAGGGAATGTCTGGGGCGTTCATAGGATCCCCCCCCCCCCTCCAGAGGGCTGGCCATCAGGCGGCACACTCTGGACATCATCTTTGCCTCTGTGCTCGTGTCTATAATACGGCACGGGCACATAGACACAAGGGATTCCGTCATTTGCATTGGGCCCCATCCCCATGCAAATGAGGGAACACCCTCTGGTATTAGCGCTGGTGCTAAATGTGCGCCACTGCCATTGGAATAACAGAAGGGACAGCACAAGCGTCTGCGTGCTGCTCTGTAATACCAACGTTCCCAGGGCCGTGCAAACCGAGTGCATGTGCCTGTTGCGCCCCTGGTGGCACTGTATGTAATACGGCCCCTTGTGGTCATCTGCACGTGAGGTTCGCAGGGCAAGCTTGCAACCCATCCAATTCCCTAATCATCTCCCTCCCCGAGTTTCGTGCAGAGGGAATCTGTGCATGACTCAGATGCCCCCCCCTCCCCAAAATGTTTGCAAGATAAAATCAGAAATGGTACATACTGCTTCACGGTGACATGCAGCATGCTTTGCATGTTGATATTTTATGCAAAAATAAAGAGATAATGTGGAAATATTGGCGCTGCTAGTTCCAGTTTTTGTTACTAAAAAAATCAAGTTAAAAGAGGGTGCGCCTAGCCTCATGAAAGCATGAATAATTCTGTGACTGGAACTTGCAGAAAATTAAAACACTCCGTTATTAACATATATTATATTCTGTTCTTATGATTGGAATGAATATTTAACAAATGTGTGATATAACTGAATAAACAGAACATCATGCTCAAATCACCATTGACATTTGACATTTGGAAAAAGTTACGAGTTCTATAGAGTCTCGGTAAACCGGCCCCAAAGAATTATCCAAGAATGAATTTTAATTATTCATTCTTGTTAGAATTAATTACCATTACTGTTGATTATTACTTACTAACTTATTTATCCAAAGAAACTCAACACACGGTGTGCAGAGCTCTTAAAATCTTATACCGTTTGACAAAACATAGTGGCCAAGTATGTACAGGGAGTGCAGAATTATTAGGCAAGTTGTATTTTTGAGGATTAATTTTATTATTGAACAACAACCATGTTCTCAATGAACCCAAAAAACTCATTAATATCAAAGCTGAATATTTTTGGAAGTAGTTTTTAGTTTGTTTTTAGTTTTAGCTATGTTAGGGGGATATCTGTGTGTGCAGGTGACTATTACTGTGCATAATTATTAGGCAACTTAACAAAAAATAATATATACCCATTTCAATTATTTATTATTACCAGTGAAACCAATATAACATCTCAACATTCACAAATATACATTTCTGACATTCAAAAACAAAACAAAAACAAATCAGTGACCAATATAGCCACCTTTCTTTGCAAGGACACTCAAAAGCCTGCCATCCATGGATTCTGTCAGTGTTTTGATCTGTTCACCATCAACATTGCGTGCAGCAGCAACCACAGCCTCCCAGACACTGTTCAGAGAGGTGTACTGTTTTCCCTCCTTGTAAATCTCACATTTGATGATGGACCACAGGTTCTCAATGGGGTTCAGATCAGGTGAACAAGGAGGCCATGTCATTAGATTTCCTTCTTTTATACCCTTTCTTGCCAGCCACGCTGTGGAGTACTTGGACGCGTGTGATGGAGCATTGTCCTGCATGAAAATCATGTTTTTCTTGAAGGATGCAGACTTCTTCCTGTACCACTGCTTGAAGAAGGTGTCTTCCAGGAACTGGCAGTAGGACTGGGAGTTGAGCTTGACTCCATCCTCAACCCGAAAAGGCCCCACAAGCTCATCTTTGATGATACCAGCCCAAACCAGTACTCCACCTCCACCTTGCTGGCGTCTGAGTCGGACTGGAGCTCTCTGCCCTTTACCAATCCAGCCACGGGCCCATCCATCTGGCCCATCAAGACTCACTCTCATTTCATCAGTCCATAAAACCTTAGAAAAATCAGTCTTGAGATATTTCTTGGCCCAGTCTTGACGTTTCAGCTTGTGTGTCTTGTTCAGTGGTGGTCGTCTTTCAGCCTTTCTTACCTTGGCCATGTCTCTGAGTATTGCACACCTTGTGCTTTTGGGCACTCCAGTGATGTTGCAGCTCTGAAATATGGCCAAACTGGTGGCAAGTGGCATCGTGGCAGCTGCACGCTTGACTTTTCTCAGTTCATGGGCAGTTATTTTGCGCCTTGGTTTTTCCACACGCTTCTTGCGACCCTGTTGACTATTTTGAATGAAACGCTTGATTGTTCGATGATCACGCTTCAGAAGCTTTGCAATTTTAAGAGTGCTGCATCCCTCTGCAAGATATCTCACTATTTTTGACTTTTCTGAGCCTGTCAAGTCCTTCTTTTGACCCATTTTGCCAAAGGAAAGGAAGTTGCCTAATAATTATGCACACCTGATATGGGTGTTGATGTCATTAGACCACACCCCTTCTCATTACAGAGATGCACATCACCTAATATGCTTAATTGGTAGTAGGCTTTCGAGCCTATACAGCTTGGAGTAAGACAACATGCATAAAGAGGATGATGTGGTCAAAATACTCATTTGCCTAATAATTCTGCACTCCCTGTATAGCAATGCAAAATTTACAAGGAGGTTTCCAGGAATTATTCAGGAAAGACACCGCCAAAGAGCCCACTACACTCCGTGCTTGTTGTACCAATTACTGTCCAGTCATGCGCACGTTCGAGGTTCAAACGTTGCCGACCGTTTTAAATGTATTGTTGCTAAGAGAAGGTTCTGGACTGCCGCTCTAGTAATCACGATATGAAAGCCCGCTTCCATATTAAAATGGGGTTTGTTTACTAAATAATGTAGTGCAGTTTACTGGTGGTATGCTTCCAGCCCCTTACAGTGGGTTGCCCTGGTTGAAGTTTCCTTTCAGTGTAGAATGTCAGAACAGAGAACAGGAGGAAACAAAAAACTACGAGAGTAGACGCTGGCCAGAGGAATAGCCAGTGGATCTCTCCTTGGGGCAGGTCAAGAGGTATGTTTAACCTCAAATGCTTTACCTGTCGAGCCATTTGGGCGCCCGGTGTAGAGTGATATGGTTGAAATGCTGTGACTGGATTTCCTCTGTCTGTAGTGGACACAATTATGGAGCAATCAGCAGATATTTTTGTGACCAGTGTAAAATGAGTTGCTCGTCTCTGTATTGTCCGCTATCTCTTACAAGAAAGACGCAGCATGCAATGCTGTCCGATGTTTTTTCTTCAAAACTAGCTACATCGTTTGCAAAGCTATCACGGCCATTACCTTCTCTTATCCTGCAGGCAAGCTCACCTTCTCTGGTAGTTCTCACGACACCATCAGAATGCAGACTAGCAAGTTTAAAAAAAAAAAAAAAAAGGAATACAAATGCAGCACGCTTGAGAAGCCTCCAGAATCTGGAACAAAATCCCAGTCACTACCAGGACCGCCCCAGTGCTGCTTCAATTTATGAAAGAGTTGAAGACGCACCTCTTAAAAGAACACTGCAGCACAATGCAGTAGCAGTACCCTGTTTCTCCTAGAACTCAGCTGCCTCTCCATCCACCATTTTTCCTGGGGTGTCTGGTCACCTTTCACCCAGTCATATATATATATATGCATATCTTGACAGGAAGCAGCTTGAAACTGGATCATAAGAACAGAAGGAGTTCTCTAATGCAAAGAGGCTGCAATCCTTGAACATTTAAAGAATAAAATAATTGGAATGGTTTTAGCTGGGGAGTACTGCGCTTTTTCTGAAACCTTTGCTTTAAATATATGATCCTCCTGCTCTGATACAGATTGGGGAGGGCACAGAGATCAAATGACTGTACGCTTACACTGTATCACTGAATAGCATACCCGTTGTTTGACCTTAACATTCATGTTTGTTATATCTTTAAATGTGTGTGCATGAAAATCTGTTAGCCTGAGAAATTTCTGAGCACATATTTGTCTACAGTGATAGGCAGCAATGCATGGTAGATGTGTTACGTGGATGATTTGGCATAGGTTTGATGTTCCTACACTTTACAAATGGTACTGTAAAGGTTATCAGGAAAGAAGACAAAATGATCATATCAGTCTCCCACTTCCTCCTCCTCACCGGCCTTCCAGCTCAGCTGGGGACATAGTAACATATTCCCTCTAGCCTTGTGTTATTTGACTTGGTCCCCTCGCCTAAGCATGTGCTCGGTTTGCAGAAGTCGACTTACAGCGAGATGTGTAATTCAGCAGATCCTCTCTTTGAGCTTCAGAGAACAGGACTGGTGTCAAATGTGCACTCTGGCTGCGAGAGCAGCAAATTGGCAGTGGGAGCGATGAGCTTTGGCACTTCCTCACCACATAGAATTCCAGCCGGAGCATTTATCCTTTATCTGCTTTCTTGACTTGGCTTGTACAAAAGGGCTAATCCTTTCTCTAATCGGCACCTGCTTGGAGCCATGGATACCGCTTGAGAGCACCACTATCACTGGGCACTGTCTCAAATGAATCCTCAGTGGATTCTGCTGTATTTTCAAGCTGACCACTAATGAAGAACATTGTATCGACAGTTCTTTAATTAGAAGAGTGAAGTGACAGAGAAGAAAGGCAATAGCCTAGAACCAAGGATGTCAGTTGCATTTCGAAGCAACAGTGAAGTATATTAGGATTAGGCTGTAAATAGCTTGTCTGAAGCTCTCCATGTCTGCTGGTTGTGAAGTAGAGCTATTTGATTGTCAGCAGGTCTGCTCGGCTTATAAGAACATGCAATGTTTCTATGTGGGACTTGGATTTCACCATTCTTCCGCTCTCTCTGGATGTCTCTAAAATTGTGTCAAGTCTATTTTGGTATAGTTAACTTGTTTTAAATTCACTTTGTTTTCCAATTATTTATGGTGTTTTTACATGTGAAGCAATGAAAGAAATCACCAAAATAAGGAAACTGTAGAAGCAGAATTCAGGATTTGTGAATTACTGTTCATTTCCCACGTGTGCTGGATTAGTGCTTCCCAAACGTTTTGGGGCCACAACCCAGTTTTTCGGAGCAAAAAAAGGGTCACGACCTACCTCACTTTAACGGGCATGAGGTGAGGTGATTTTACTGTAAATAAAGAAATATGCTGTATGCAATTACGACCCCTACGGCTGGCACAGGGAGTGGCTGTCAAGTAGTTGTGCTATGGCACAATCATATCAGTCTGGTAATACATAATCAGATTTTTGAGCCCCAGGTATTTTCTTCGTCTTGTTACAGATAATAACTTACCGGTACAGACAGGGCTACTGAATTATGTGATTCTATGGGTGTGGAGTTTTCAGCATAGTTATGGATTTAAAACATAACCTGCTGTATAATCTACAGGTATTAGCCAAAAAAAAAACTAACTCAAACGAATGAAAAGTTACTGAGATCGCGGAGACCTGTTGCCTGTAATGGAAGGCCCTATGCAAAGATGGTTGGTCATCTTTCAGTTCCGTTTACTGTATTTGGATGTTAAACTGTTAAGAATGAGGTGAAACATTTGCCCAGACAGTGTTAGCATATGGAAAAGTGACCAACTTATGAAGAAGTGCTATCACAAAGTGTATTGCATTTGGTCTCACACTTCAAATTTTCTTGCTGTATAATTTTGTCAACCCTGCTGCATAATTTGTCCCTCCTCCCTGCTGCATAATTCCAGTAACCCTCGAAATACCTTGCTTCTGACTCTCTTTGCACAGAAGCTGAAATCAAGCTCTTTGGCGAGAAGATACACTGATATTCTTGATATTGACAAATGTAAGGAAATGGCTCCCTGTTGCAGTTACCCCCCACTTTTTGTCTGATACTGATGCTGACTTGACTGAGAAGTGTGCTGGAACCCTGCTAACCAGGCCCCAGCACCAGTGTTCTTTCACCTAAAATGTACCATTGTTTTCACAATTGGCACACCCCTGGCACACAGATAAGTCCCTTGTAAAAGGTACCAGTGGTACCAAGGGCCCTGTGACCAGGGAAAGTCCCTAAGGGCTGCAGCATATGTTGTGCCACCCTAAGGGACCCCCCACCTAACACATGCACAATGCCATTGCAGATTGTGTGTGTTGGTGGGTAGAAAAAGGCAAAGTGGACATGGCATCCCCCTCAGGAGGCTATGCACACAAAATGCTGTCTGTGGCATAGGTAAGTCACCCCTCTAGCAGGCCTTACAGCCCTAAGCCAGGGTGCACTATACCACAGGTGAGGGCATAGCTGCATGAGCAATATGATCCTACAGTGTCTAAGTCTATTTTTAGAAATTGTAAGTACAGTTGAGGCCATATTAAGTATATGGTCTGGGAGTTTGTCAAAAACGAATTCCACAGCTCCATAATGACTACACTGAATACTGGGAAGTTTGGTATCAAACTTCTCAGAATAATAAACCCACACTGATGCCAGTGTTGGGTTTATTAAAAAATGCATTCAGAGGGCATCTTAGAGATGCCCCCTGTATTTTACCCAATTGTTCAGTGCAGGACTGACTGGTCTGTGCTAGCCTGTCTTTTGGGCACCTCTTTGACCTCTGCACCTGACCGGCCCTGAGCTGCTGGTGTGGTAACTTTGGGGTTGCCTTGAACCCCCAACGGTGGGCTGCCTATGCCCCAGGACTGAGACTTGTAAGTGTTTTACCTTCTAATCAAACCTTTACTTACCTCCCCCAGAAACTGTTGTTTTTTGCGCTATGTCCACTTTGAAAATAGCTTATTGCCATTTTTACAAAGACTGTACATGATTTTGTTTCCATTCAAAGTTCCTAAAGTATCTAAGTTAAGGACCTTACATTTAAAGTGTTTAATGTAAATCTTGAACCTGTGGTTCTTAAAATAAACTAAGAAAATATATTTTTCAATATAAAAACCTATTGGCCTGGAGTAAGTCTTTGAGTGCGTGTTCTTCATTTATTGCCTGTGTGTGTACAACAAATGCTTAACACTACCCTCTGATAAGCCTACTGCTCGACCACACTAACACAAAATAGGGCATTCGAATTATCTACTTTTGCCACTATCTTACCTCTAAGGGGAGCCCTTGGACTCTGTGCACACTATTTCTTACTTTGAAATAGTATATGCAGAGCCAACTTCCTACAACAAATTTTCAGCATCTGCTTTGCTGTTGTTTTGAGCAGATCTTTTGCCTTTGCCTGAGTTTGGGGTTGCAGTCTTCAGTGTATTGGTCAGCTGCACGTGCCTCTCTTCAGGGCCTGAGGGACTAGGCTACATAGGCAACTTAATGTTGCAGAAGGGCCAGCAGGGCAGAGTCAAAGTCAGTCACATTTAATACATTTGCCTTGATTTTTTGGGGGGATATATATATATATATATATATATATATATATATATATATATATATTTTTTTTTACTAATTCCTCCCCAGTCCTAATGGTAAAAAATACTTTGTTTACAAAGTAGATGCAACATGACAGAAGCAGATAGGCGCGCTTGTGTTCCCAGCGATATGGATGTTCTCTGGATTGTCCCATTTAAATCATGTTGCAGCGGATTAACCACTGATGTATTGACACGTCTTCACATCAGCTAGGACAATCATGAGAGCACACATCACTGCGAACACACGTGTGCCTGTCTGCTGGTGCCATCTTACATTTGCAAGCAAAGGGAGGAGCGAGTTACAAATCAAGCACAGGCTTTAAATGTGATATATACCAAGGCTTTCCCGACCCACCAAAAATCGGCTTGCGACTGTTCAAAGTTTGGAAATGGTGCACTAGATAGCTCAATTTTTTGAGTGAGTTGAGACAAGTAGAAATTGTGCGGCACTGAACTATATATACATTTAGTCCAGGCTCTCTGGCACACTGAACGCTGTGCATAGTTAAACAGAGGGTAGCCCGGACTCCCATCCTAGCATACAAACCACCCATTTCACCCACTTGAGAAATCCTGCATCAAATTGCTCCACTGTGGATGCTCTAATAATTACATTTGCCCTTACAAATGCTCTAGTTTTTTTGAATATTTTCCTTGCTTCGACACAGTCATTCTGGGGTGGAATATTGTTGACCTAATGCAACACAAAAATATAAATATGCATTGCCATTCTTGACACCTTTCTTTTAATACAATATCGCATAACCCTTTATTTGCACTCTAGAATTCTAAGTGACTCTCATACCCTCCTCACTTGCAGCTTTTCTTGTTTTCTGTGCTTCCCAGTCCATTTCTTAGGACCCTTTCACATAATCTTTTTTACTCTCATGCGAGAATTTTTCAGCAAGAGCACCACATCCTACCTTGTGACTAATTATTCAGGAAACCAAGCAGTTGTTCCGTTATCGAAGGAGTGTGTGTGTGTGTGTGTCCTACTTTGACTTCCACTAACTGAAAGATCCCTGTGGTTAAATTTTGCACATCTCTTTCTCTTCTAGTGGGGACTTTGCTGGCCATATTCTACTCTACTTCTAAACCTTGAGTGTCCCACATTGCCTGTGGTTTGTACCACCCTCCTCGAGCACGCAGCACAACTTGTCGAACTTCTCAACTTCAGTCAGGCCATCTGCAGCTGCGAGACATAAACACCAAGGCTGGATTGGCTGTACCCGACATCGGGCATAGCCCGGAAGCTGGAAGGGTGGGGGTCGCTTTTGTTTATGGGGGCTGGTTTTGTAGCAGTGCAGCAGTTTTAAAGGGACTGCAGAGTTCCTTGTATGTTCGACAGTTTTCAGGCAACGATAAAAGTGCCAAGATAACTCTAGTGATTAATGTAACTGCTGGATAGCGATCGGAGATTTGTCTAGTGGCAGTTTTGACACATCTAAGGTAGCTTAGAGGGTTAATATGCTTGTTGCACAGAACAGTGTACTTTGAAGATTAGAGAACAGTATTTTATGTGCACAGCACAGTCGGTTACTGCTTTTGTCACAGAGATTCTTTTGTTACTGTGCAGTTTATAAGTTAGAATCATCATCTAGCACAGTTCCTTATGAGCTGGCATCACAGAGCAGCATACAAAGTGCATGGAACAGGTTAAAAAGTTATGTTTTTTCCCCAGTCTTTGATTATCCTAATTTGGGTAAAAAAAAAAGGATTTGTTTAGGTACAAATACATTGTTATCAGTAAGGTCAACCCCAACTACCATGTCACATTCTGAATCCTGACTTTATGCTTCCCCAGACCAAGCACGCTTTAAAAATGCCTACCAGTATGGAAGACGTGAATCCTACACCTAGTAGTCCCCTTTGGGTTGTATAAAATTTTCTATACGCTGATTTACACATGTATGATTCATTGTCTCTGTATGTGATGTAAAGTGCTCCAACACCCTACGCTGGTAAGAGAGGCGTATAAAACAAATGAAATACAGATGAAAGAGGGGCTATGGAGAGATTAGAAGCATTGTTGGAGGACGACCGTGAGGGAATCATTGAAGAGACCCAATAAATATTGCTGTATCCTGGTGCTGTATAAGGTCATCGTTCACTGTGCTTTAAAAATAATACAATTGAATATATAATGAAAAATGTGTTGTAGAATGCACCATTTTTGCCATGTTTTTTCCAAATTTTCAGGGGGGTAGGGGCGATTTCCCCCCCACCATTATAGTGCTCAGGCTTGTTCTCTATGTACCCTATGGGGGCTGGTCTGACAAAATGTGCCATGGCTGCTTTTGGGTTCCCAATCTAGCCCTGACAAACACATAGATTGTCCACTTCCCTTTAATCCCTTCGCTGGGAATTGAGACGTGCGTTTCTAGGAGACTTAGCAGTGTGCCTGGTCTTTAGCAATCCACCTACCTTACAGTTTCTATCTTGTGACATATTCCATCTCTCTGAGATGAGCTGGACATTGATGTGTCCAGCCAAGGCGAGCCAGAAGACTTTACTGCAATTCATCATCACAGCAGCAAATATGCAAATGGCAACAATTCTCCGGCATGAGAACTGTCCTACATTTATCTTGCAGATATATACGTGATAACCATTGATACTGGTTATAATTCTGTGCTCTAGTCTATACGTTTTCTTGGCCATTTGCGGGTGGCATGGGTTTGGTTAATATTGGTTTAAGTCTGTTTATTCTCTTTTTCAATCCCTGCTGCCTCTGGGTTTTTGGGTTTCTTCCAAGCTGCAGATTTAGCAGTGCTTCCAAATAGACAAGTATAAAACCTCCGCTTTATGCTGGCACTGTGCAGGGCAATTCTCCAGGGGCTGGCAATACTGTAGCTGAGAGGGCATTGAAACTTGCCACGTGGTCAGTGGCGTCACCCATAATGATGGGGTCCCCCTGCGGAATGTGAAAAGGGGCCCCTGAGTCTACCATATCTCCCAAATGTTCATTGGTCTAGGCCTGCATGGGGGCCCTGAATGGGTTGAAGAGCCCATGAAGGATTAGCCCCCCCATCCCCCCGGGCCTCTGTTAAATCAATCAGTCATTCCTTTGGATACTTAGTGTGGCTTATCACCCATGGGGTCTCAAGGCGCTGTTGTGGATGTGCTGATCATTCGAAGAGCCAGGTTTTCAGGTCCTTCCTGAACTGTTTCAGCGAGGGGGCCTGTCTGAGGTTGAGTGGGAGCGTGTTCCAGGTCCGAGCTGCGAGGTAAGAGAAGGATCTGCCACCCGTGCAGATGGTGTCAAACTCCACAGATAGTTCTCAGAGTCTGACTATGCCTTTCTCTGACTCCCATTGCAACCGTTGTCGTGATTATAATGTACTAACATCGGAAGAAAGGATACAGGTCAGTTTGACTGTGGCATTGAGTTTATTAACGTTTCATTTGTTTCTCTCCACCCTCTCCCCTTTCTCTCCTCATCACCTCTTCCTCACTAACTTTTCCTGCTCTTCCTGTCTCTCCTCCTATTATCCTTCCCTTTCCCTCTCTGACTCCTCTTTGTCCTGACTCTATTTTCTGTATCCCCTTTCTCTTTGTCTCTAGCTTCTCGCTCTTCGCTCATCCTCTCTGTCCCTATTTCCCATCTCTTTCTTTTCTCCCTCTCGTTCTCTGGCTGCTACAGCGTTATTTGATTTGGAGTCCAAGGACTGTGATGAAATGCTTCAGTCAGTGTGTGGTGAAGATGCACTGCTTGGGATGCAGGGTGGTGAAATATAGACTGATTATCAGCTTAAAGGTGGTTGCTTCAGTGCATGTGGAAAAGTCAGAAAGCATATGCGCTACAAGCTGTAATGCAGCGTTCTGCGTTTCAAAGCGTTGCCATCAAGTCTGATTCGAGATGGCGGATGTCAGAGCTCTCCGCAACTCTCCCTCCAGCTTCACTGGTGCGCAGACCCTGTGCTGCTATTTGTGTCTACACCCTTCTGTTCAACAAATTTGCAATGAAAGGCAAATGAATCAACTTTGAGAAATGTCCCTGACAACTTTTCCTCTGCTGGTGGCATGCATTATATAATTTGAAGAGTGACCCCTTTCATCCTCTCACTGTAAAAGGCCCATTGAAATTAGGGTACCTGCTTTCAAGATGACAGCTCACAAGTCACAGGTGAACACATGAGGCTCTGCCGCAAAGCTTGACATCTGTGTACTGAAGAATGTGCTTGCCCTTGCTGTCCGCAGAGGGGCTGTGCTGTGCACATCTACGTAAAGTGTTTGTGAGGGCTGGGTTTATCTCTTTAAGTAGCCTGCAGCTAATTTGGTTGGGGGATGCAGCCCCTACTTGGAACATTTAGATGATCCTATGGCAAAAGAGCGTGGAAGGGACTCTAGTGACACAAATTCAGGATGGGTGTCTCTAGAGCAGTGGTTCCCAACCTTCTAACTTCTCTGGGCCCCCACTAAATCATTATTGGAATCTGGGGACCCCCCCACTGAGTCATTACTGGAAGCCGGGGACCCAGGCCTACACATTGTAGATGATTTGAACCGCAGAAAAATACACACAAAATAAAGAAACATTCCATCAAATACATACACAAATGATAACATGTTATTTAATTTGCAAACACATTTTTAAAACATTTTCAATTTAATAGGAAGGTCGGAGCTTTTCTAAATTCAATTGAAGCCACACGTTCATCCTGCATTATGTTTGATGCGCCTGCATTGCTCCCACAAATCAATTTGAGGATACTAATGAAATTTTTAGTCTCCGATTTCAAATTTCTTGACATTTACAGTGCGTTTTAACATTTTCAATTGTACATTTAGCCAATTTATGTACACTTTATTAATCTGTTTGTATTAGTTAATTTTCTAAGCAGTCACAGACCCCCAGGGCTCCCCAGACCACAGGTTGGGAACCACTGCTCTAGAGGATGAATCCTTAAACTGGAGTTTTGTCCTGTTGTAGATAAGAGAGAAGAGACCATGGTTAAAGGGCAGATATAACAGCTTATATCGGGAAATTTTCGGTCTGTTCAAACATTTGAGACATGTGGGATTGCTATTCATGCCATAGAGAGTGAAATGCTGAGGGGAATAGTTGACCAACACTTGCAGTCGTATCTCACGAGGCCAAAAACGGAGTGTGGGTAAAAGAACTTGCCACTGAGCTCGTGGATGCACTTTTTATGTTTATTTCAGGTGTTTTGTGGACGAAAAGGTTTTAGTTAAGGAAGATTGTGATTGGTGACATTGGGGAAAGGCATAGGCGCTTAAGGTTGCAGGAAAATGCAAAGCGTGCTCATGGACAGAAAAAAGGATGGCATAGGAACATAAATTGGAAAACTGATTTCCCCATGAAAATTAACAGCAGGTTAATTACAGTGAGGGAAAACTGCGTTTTATATTTTAATATTTTACTGCAGGTTTTCAAGTATGTAGTAGCAAAATTCAGTACATCATATCACATCACATCGGTACAATGTGTCAATAAAAAAAGAGATTCATGTTCTTTGAAACATGTCTTAAGAAAACAAGGGCGTACAGTAAGTCTGGGCTCGCCAGAAATGTTGATTAAATAACGCATCATTGGTTCCCACGATTTACTACACTATTTTTCTTGTTGCTTCACCACATAGGAGAGTTTCCTCGGAGCCAGAGCCTGCCATAACCCATCAATCCGCAATTCCCCATTGAAGGAGCCTGTCATTTCCAATGTCAATTGAGCATCTAATTGGCTTCTCCCAGCACATGGGCTAGTAAGGTTCTATGGGCTCTAATTGTGCATTCCCAGACATTAGGCAGAACACCCACCGCCCCCAGTAAAGCCGCCCTGGGATCAACTGGTATGCAGAATCCCAGTACCCTTAGCGCAAGAATTTCCTACCAAAATGGCTTGAAAATACTGTATTCCAACACTTGTGAATCATTGTCGGGTGCACTTCTCTGCATCACCCGCATACGTCTCGAGGTTCCTGGCAGATCAGATGTAGGCCACGTGGCGTTAAGTACCAGTGGTACATCAGCATGTAGGGCAGCTCTCTACGAAGAACATTCTTGAAGTGTCTCCGGATACCTTCCCAAACAGCTCTTCTGTCACCTTCCTCGATGGTTCCATCAAGGAACCCTTCCAATTTCCCCGGAAGGAAACTGCTTGGTACGAAAAGATAAGAAAAAAAGTGAGTTTTTAAAATACACTTGTGGGAATAATATAAACAGGAACAAGTGACTGAATGGCTTTTTTGAGGCAAAAATGTAATTTTTTTAATATAGTGAAATATAGTTATACAACGAAACAAAAGAAATGAGAACGGGGGGGCAGATCTGTTTTGCCACTGCAAAGAACAGAGCAGCACTCATCTGGGCATGGCATCCACCCTGCACTCACCTGGGCACCTTCTCCCCTGCACTCACCTGGGCACCTTCTCCCCTGCACTCACCTGGGCACCTTCTCCCCCCTGCACTCCCCTGGGCACCTTCTCCCCCCTGCACTCACCTGGGCACCGCATCCCCCCTGCACTCACCTGGGCACCGCATCCCCCCTGCACTCACCTGGGCACCGCATCCCCCCTGCACTCACCTGGGCACCGCATCCCCCCTGCACTCATCTGGGCACCGCATCCCCCCTGCACTCATCTGGGCACCGCATCCCCCCTGCACTCATCTGGGCACCGCATCCCCCCTGCACTCACCTGGGCATCTTCTCCCCTGCACTCATCTGGGCACCGCATCCCCCCTGCACTCATCTGGGCACCGCATCCCCCCTGCACTCATCTGGGCACCGCATCCACCCTGCACTCACCTGGGCACCTTCTCCCCTGCACTCACCTGGGCACCTTCTCCCCTGCACTCACCTGGGCACCGCATCCCCCCTGGGCACCGCATCCCCCCTGCACTCATCTGGGCACCGCATCCCCCCTGCACTCATCTGGGCACCGCATCCCCCCTGCACTCATCTGGGCACCGCATCCCCCCTGCACTCACCTGGGCATCTTCTCCCCTGCACTCATCTGGGCACCGCATCCCCCCTGCACTCATCTGGGCACCGCATCCCCCCTGCACTCATCTGGGCACCGCATCCACCCTGCACTCACCTGGGCACCTTCTCCCCTGCACTCACCTGGGCACCTTCTCCCCTGCACTCACCTGGGCACCGCATCCCCCCTGGGCACCGCATCCCCCCTGCACTCATCTGGGCACCGCATCCCCCCTGCACTCATCTGGGCACCGCATCCCCCCTGCACTCATCTGGGCACCGTATCCCCCCTGCACTCATCTGGGCACCGCATCCCCCCTGCACTCATCTGGGCACCGCATCCACCCTGCACTCATCTGGGCACCGCATCCCCCCTGCACTCATCTGGGCACCTTCTCCCCTGCACTCACCTGGGCACCGCATCCCCCCTGCACTCACCTGGGCACCGCATCCCCCCTGCACTCATCTGGGCACCGCATCCCCCCTGCACTCATCTGGGCACCGCATCCACCCTGCACTCACCTGGGCACCTTCTCCCCTGCACTCACCTGGGCACCTTCTCCCCTGCACTCACCTGGGCACCTTCTCCCCTGCACTCACCTGGGCACCGCATCCCCCCTGGGTACCGCATCCCCCCTGCACTCATCTGGGCACCGCATCCCCCCTGCACTCATCTGGGCACCGCATCCCCCCCTGCACTCATCTGGGCACCGCATCCCCCCTGCACTCATCTGGGCACCGCATCCCCCCTGCACTCATCTGGGCACCGCATCCCCACCGCATCCACCCTGCACTCACCAGGGCACCGCATCCACCCTGCACTCACCAGGGCACCGCATTCACCCTGCACTCACCAGGGCACCGCATTCACCCTGCACTCACCAGGGCACCGCATTCACCCTGCACTCACCAGGGCACCTCATCCACCCTGCACTCACCAGGGCACCTCATCCACCCTGCACTCCCATGGGCACCTCATCCACCCTGCACTCCCATGGGCACCTCATCCACCCTGCACTCCCATGGGCACCTCATCCACCCTGCACTCCCATGGGCACCTCATCCACCCTGCACTCCCATGGGCACCTCATCCACCCTGCACTCCCATGGGCACCTCATCCACCCTGCACTCCCATGGGCACCTCATCCACCCTGCACTTACCTGGGACCAGCACTCACCCAGGCACATCACTCACCCTGCACTCATTTGAGCACACGTCTCAACTTACACTCACACAGACTCACGTCCCCCTGAACTCAGACGCCCATCCGCCTGCACTCACCCTACCACCCTCTCTTATGAGTCGCTAGTCTTAGTCATAGTGATTAAGTGCCAAAACCCAAGAGCGTCCAAGCTGCGTACAGCTGCCAATGATGCCAACGGGCCAAGGCGCACCAGCACCCGTTGCCTCTCTGCGTGTCCTGTGCTGCGTAGTCTTCCCTCTGTCACCCCTCTTCCCTCAATCCCCCGGGGTGCCCTGGATGCATTTTCACCTCAGCGCGCCACAGGACACATACTTCAGCTATCTGACCTGTATTTTACACTTCGTTTTCAAACGTTTTTACATTTCAGGTCTCTTATAGCATTTCAAGGCTATACATCCCGGACTGCATACATCTGTTACATAAAAGCTGAATACCGGAGCGTGGGCGTACCATTGGTGGCATGGAGTCATCTGGTCACTGCACCGAGTCACTCCTCTTGCACGGCGACACATTAAGGACCCGCGGCTGCTCTTTATACCATTAACTCCGACTGCTTCGCTTAATTTGACGAGCATACAGCATCTGGGGGAGTACATAGATCTGTGATAGTATTCCCCCCGCCCCTCTGTCCCTCCGTCTCCATATTCTCTCGGGCCACAGCCGCTGCGGAGTCCCGCGAGGACCCGGCAGCTCCTCGGTGCCAGGCTGTGTCGCCTCAGCAATAGGACTCGTGCTTATCTGGGCACGAGCGCGACTGTCCCCGTGGTTCACACCCCCTCAACACTCCTGCACCTGGGCTCGCTGGGTACCTAACACACCCGGTGTGTGACTTTTGCTACTACCGACACCAACTTAGAAAGTGTACTCGTTATTACTGCCTAAAGCCCAAAAGTAACAGAAATAAATTTCACTCTTCAAAGAAAGTTTAATAAATTACGGAAGTTTATTTTTGTATTACCATCGAAAAACAAAGTAATACAACGAATTAAAATCATGCAAACAGTCAGTTGTACTTGATAGTTACACATATGTTGAATGAATGAATGGATGGTGTTTGAAACTCTGCACAACAAAATTCCGGAAAGACCTTTGTTGCCCTTGTCTAGAGGTCGCTAAAATGTGGGGCATGCCTGCTGCAAGTCTGCCGTGGTGAACTGCCCCAGCACCTCCTCCCACTTCAGTAGCACTTAGGTGGTTTACATAGGGTTTCCCCTAAAATGGCGCCACATTTATCACAGTGCAGCAGCCACTTTAGGTGTGGCAAAACACCTTTCAACTGATAGTCATGTAGGTCGTGAAGAGTTTTCCCGCTTCCTCGCTGCCATGTCCTTATGTTTAAATGAGACGGCCATGTTAGGTGCGAGGAGACCCTCCACCAACCAAAAGGATGGCAATGCATGCACTCTTTCTGGCCGGAGCACGCATCGTCTTCCCAGTCAAACGATTCGGATTGATTAACATGGGTAGAGCCAAAGCCCCCTCTCTAAGTTTCTAAGCTTATTAAAGCTGTTTTGCTGTTAATCACATAAGGCCTGGTGGCGGCTGCTGTATCAGACCTAAATAAGCATTGACAATACTAATAGGTCAGGCTTTAAAGGAATGTTGTTTGGTAATGTGAAGCATTACAAGTAAATACTATGCTAATGGATATGTATTTGTGTGGAAGCACAGACTATAGAATAATATTAGTGCAGATTAAAAGTTTAGGTGACAGTTGTACTGTCAAGCCAGGCTTAAAAAATCCATGTGGATTAATAACTGCCCTTCTCCCATCTGTGTTGCTGCCAGAGAAAAACAATGTAACTAGATAATTTATATAAGGCAGTTTAATAGAATTGCAATGTCACATGTCTGTCCCTGAAAGTTGAATCTCAGGCATTTGGATAAATGAAATAATCACAGCTGCGTGGAGGGCAAGCACCTTTTTGTGGAAGCACACAACTTCTGCCCAAGCAAAACCTGTACTCCTGGCTCCCAACATGTGGGTGTAGCCAAAGCCCCTCTCTTGTGATTGTCACATAATTGTCTGGCAACAGCTCAGTTGTCAAGCCAGACCATAAAAAGGGCCAAAGTGAAAAATCAATAGAAGGAAAAATAAGCTGTAGGGATCATACAGGAATGTAAGATGAAGAGGAGTACTTGAAGCAAACCTGGAGCGGTATGTGGATTGAGAGAAAGAGAGGCTGTTTAAGAGCCAATTTCAAGTAAAATACTTACCGTATTTAAAATAGCTGCTATAGGAAACATTTTAAGCATTGGTGATCCAGGTTCACAAACCTGAAGTAATATAATCTGGATCTCCCATTTAGTAAATGCCTTTCACAAATGTGGAAATTGTCAACTGTGCCATCTCTGTTTAGGTAGAACTTGTAGCTTTTTGTTCAGAGGATCTAAGGCTTTTACAATTTAGGGCTTCAGTCATTGTATGGCTACATTTTGTGTTTAGTAGCTCCAAATGGATTTATGTTGGGAGGATGAGCTGTCCCATTAAATAGTGAATCGGCGGACATCTTAGATCAGTCAAAAACTTAGACTATTTTCCTCTTTCATACTCAGAAAACTTGAGGGAGGAACTGTAGACCTGAACTTGTATGGCAATGCAACAATTCCTTCCCCTACAAAGAAAAGAGAACCAGGTACTTTAACTCTTTATTGTATACAGTTTACTGTATACAATATATCATTATATAAATATTATATTGTATACACTATAATTTTATTCTATTTGGGATAAAGTACCACCTGCCATACATTATGATATTGCAAGTCACAGAGGAGTTCCATAAACTTATAGCAAAACACGGTCGAAGGTGAGTATCTTTATAAGGTTTACAGTTCAATGCAAATCCTTTTATAAATAAAAAAAAGAAGGTATAGTAGCTTGGAATCTGTAGACACATGCAGAAAGATTCTAGCTTTCTCCATCTAAGAAGTGCAAAAACTAAACATATTCTCAGTGCTTATCATTGTGAGCTATTAAAATGGAGCAAAAGAAAGAAAAGCAATGTTCTGTTTTCCTTGCTTTATGCAGCTGCCTCAATTATGCTTCCTGACCTGCCTTTTATCTCGGCTGCTGGCAGCAGCCGTTGTGACGTCAGAACTCGACTGGAATAACTTATAATAGTCAAGTTCTGACGCCTTTTCTTTATAATCGGTGACTGGGTGCGCCACAAGACACCGTTATGAAGAAATTAGAGACTGCCATTCATATAGGGATTACAGATTCCCATATATTATAATATAAAATATTTTTTATAATAATTATATTATATAATATTGTTTTATACCACATTTTATAAAAAATATTATTATACTATTAGTACAAATAATAATTATTAAAACATTACTATTGTATACAATACATGTATACTCCTTTTAGGTCTCACCTGCGACAGAGCATGCGCTTTCACTTGTGAGAGATATTGTGTACAACAAGGGGCTTGCAGCCCGCCCATTGCTTAACATTTGTTGGGTTAATGTTATGCATATTTGTAGCACTGTCACCCAAAAGGGTATCGTGACGCTGAGCATGTGTAAGTCGAGGCACACCTAGGGCCTAGTGGGACTACTGGGAAAAGCCAGTTATTCAGCTTATTGCAGAATTAAAGAAATGTGTAGCAGCAGGTAGCTTTATGAGCAATGTAGAAAGCTCGACTGCCAGATCTGTTTTTCCGCGGGAATTTGTGCGAATAGGAGTCCAGACAAGTGGAGGTGTCTGGAAAGGAATTTGAAAGCATATGCGATTGTTGAGGTATGCTGGGCAAGTGTTAATTGGTACTTGAAAGTGTGGGTTAGGAGGTTGAATTATGCTTGTTAGTGAATGGGGAGCCATTGAGGTCCTTAGCTTGTGGTGTGATGCGAATGTGGCGTGGGAGGTTGAGAGATTCTGGCAGCCAAGTTCAGGACTGTAACTTTAGCAGACAGGAGAAGAAGCAACTCCTGTTCTTTCTAACAGGCTCTTTCAGGCATAATCTACAGCCAAATCCATATTTGATTGATCTGAGGACAATATAATTAATTACTTAATTGCTGAAGTTAATATATGGCAGCAAATCGAACAGTTTTAATATACTAGAGGACTGGAGCAGTATCACAATCTTAAACAATAGACAAGCAAGTTGTAGGTCATGAAGTTCCACCATCAACCTGTTCTTCTAATGTCACTTTACTAAGTATGTACCACCACAAAACTGACAGCTGTTGTGATCTTTGTAGATCTTAAAACCGCATACATTGGCAAGGCCTGCAAACCATCTTAAGAAATGACAGGACAGAGTCAGAGCTCTTAAAATTATTATTTTTACACTTTTTCTGTTGATTTGGATATTATGTACAAAAACAAATTGCCATGGAACTTGAAATTGACAAATCGTTCCTTCCAGACTCTTACAAGTAATGTTCTCTTGGAGAAAATACATAATTTCGCTTTCTCACCTGGCGCATATCTGTCAGGATCTGTGTCTTTGCGGAAGCAACATGGTGTGGAGTTCCAGGACCTAGAGCACAAAAACTGCCTGTCTGAAGCTATCTATAGCATTGGGCATGCACAAGGTGAAATTATGTAATTCACCAGGATGCACTATGCTGGGACTTTTTACAGGAATTCACAATTTTAATCTACTATGTAGCCAAAAAATGCATTTCACAGGATTCCTTCTGTCCACCTACTGGAAATTCCAAAGCAAGAATTTACCCTTTCAGATAATTCAGACATTACTTAAGACACTATCCATTAGACCCATGGTTGAAGGTTTATTTTTCTAGGTATATCGTCAGTTGTGTTCTAAAAATCATTAAGCATAATTTATCCTTTGCATTTCCCATGGTCATCTAAGTAGACCAATGTCCTTTCATCAAACATCTCCAGCAGTTCCTGTTCTTTTGAAAATAGAACAAATGCACCTGCTTTCTGTAGGACAGAATCTGTCTTATTTGTTAAACCACAATGGGTAGGGTTCACGTCTTTTTGTAGACTCTGCTAACTTCATGTCTATGGTTTGTGTTTATAAAACAATCTTCAGTCAGAGAGCACACAACATTTGTTCATCGTCTCTCAACCATCTCCAATCGGGCCACGTTCTAAGAAGGTTAGCTATAGGAAGAAATCGGTTGTGCAGATGCCTTCTAGAAATTGAAACCTCAAAAGTCTCAACCTGGCGCAACTGTCTATCATTTTGGCACATTCACTGTCCCTCACCACTCGTCCTTATGTGCAGGACGTTGATCCCTCTCTTCTTTTCTACTGAGCACTGGAAGTGGTTTCTCAAGACAAAATATTACCAATATTCACATTGCAGGTATTACTCTTAATTCCAATGAATGTACGCACATCTAGAATTACATTTATTCCGAATTCGTGTTCTATTTTGTTTTAGAGGGAGCTCAAACTAATGTCTCATTTATAGTCAAATGTATTCTGAAAGATCTACTCTCAATTTATTTATTTCAATTTACGCCATCCATTGAGGATGGCGTTTGTATCAGTTTACTTCTCCCAACTCTCCTCTTATTTTCTTAGTTGTCTGTTGCCAGAACATACACCTACATTGTGGGACTTGAGGCCCCATATGAAGAGAGGTTCATGAGGTGTCATTCCTTTCTGGTGAATCAGGATAGTAATTGCTCACCTCGTAGCCAGGGTTGTTCTTTAAGGGTCTTCACCTCAGCTTGAAGGGGCTTCGTACTTGGTTTCTGTAGTCTGCCCTTTATCAGGTATCTTCCATTACTGGTATGTCCGTTTGAATTGCCTCACTCGTTTTTTTACACACATGAACCCTAGATCTGTTACCTCCAGGCCTGTCTTTGCTAGTGAAGTATCCGAAGTCTGTTTCCTGGAGTTGTGGATGCCCCTGCCACCATATAACTCCTACCATGGCAAGGCCTTTTCTGCAGCAAAGCTGTAGAATAGTCTGCTGCATGAACTGAGGGAGGAAGGAACCTGTGTTGTTAAACTTCATGAAGCAGTTAAAAACGTAGCTATTTCCAGCATGTTCGGCTTTATGGCTTAGCGCCCCAGATTAGCTTTGATGTACTCCGTGCCAAGGTACTTGTGGTTATTATATGTGCTTAATAAATTATATAAAATAAGCAAAAATAAATGAACTGTTTATGGGTATTGCTTTTGGGCCTTATAGCTTTGGGGTAGAAGCACTGAAATATCTTAAGACTTGTGTTATTTTGGACTTTAACACAAATCTCAGCAGCGCAAGCAGATGCAGTCTATGTTTGAAATAGCCTGACTGGTGGTTTCTTGAACTGTATTTAATGAAAGAATATAAGTTGTGCATTGAACCGTTGATTGCTGGGCCTGTGCTCCCAAGGTTGATAGATGGTCAGTGATCTCTGAGCCTTGTTGTGTGCTCTTGAAGTTGATATCTGAACATGAACACCTCCATTAACTAACATCAGCCTTACGATCCCAACTTTAAGAAACAATATAGCACTTGGGGTGTATGAGATGTAATCATTTGGGGGTCTGGCTTTTGACTAGGATGATGTAGAGCATTCTGGTTTTCTTTATGCAACTTATTTTAGTTATTATTTAGCTTTGTGTGTGAAAGTGTTGTTCATGGCTGTTCTTAAGGGATTTCTCTGGAGCATTTTGCTTTTTTTCTCCCAGGTTTTGCTGACACTGTATATGGCCTTAGGACTCTGGTCACTTTCCTGCTGTACAGCAGGGGAAAAGTGCACGCACCCTTCCTACTCATGCCAGGAAGAGGTTCGCTTACATGATTGTTTGAGGTGCCATACCCAGGAATGCCCTGTAAAAAGGTACACCACACACCCGGGGCGGTACAGCCCTGGCCACTAGTGGGATGTAGCACTGATTGTGCCACCTACCATAGTACACTGACCAGCTTGTAATAGGGCTGGTAGTGGAAGCCTGAGTAGGCTTTCCGCCAAGCCCTAGAGCACTCTCTGGAGCGCAGGGTAGGTAAACAAGGGTGTCCCATGTCCTGATAGGGGAGAACCCCCATGTGGCTTTCCCTACCAAGGAGATTGGCTCTTCCTTGAGGTTTTGCTAATTCTCTCCAAGTGGCCCTAGGGCCCTGGGCACTTTCCCACTTTAAGTACAGTGTGAAAGTGCATGCACACCCTCCCTACATAAGTTAGGAAGTGGCACCTACCAGTATGTGCACACTTGCACATTAGTGACTTCAGGTATATACTGAGCCTGGCCTAGCTTGCCTATATGTGCACACTTATACATTAGTGTTTTCAGGTATATACTGAGCCTAGCATAGCTCACTTATATGTGCACACTTGCACCTCGGTGTTTTCCCAGTATATACTCTGCCTAGCATGGCTTGCCTATATGTGCACACTTGTACATTGGTGTTTTCAGGTATATACTGAACCTAGCATAGCTCACTTATATGTGCACACTTGCACCTTGGTGTTTTCATGTATATACTGAGCCTGGCCTGGCCTGCCCCAATGTGCAGATTTGTGTTTGCATGTTAATACTGAGCCTAGCTTGGCTGGCCAGTATGTGCACACTTGTACATTAGGGTTTTTATATATGTACTGAGCCTAACACAGCAGGCCTGTATGGGCGCACTTACATCCTTGTGGTGTTCTCAAGCTTGATTTCCAGCCTGCCCCCGCAAGCTTGTGCGTGCGCCAGGGCACATGTGCCCATGGACTGCCATTGAGAGCTGCTCTGTCCATAGCTTAATATGGTGTCAAGTTTATAATTAATCGCAGCTACAATAGTGGATTGCAGTGGAGCAGCCTCATCATGTTTACTATCATTAGCTTCCCCATGACAAACCCTTTCCAATGGTAAACGCAGTGCTTAATTTGAGCCAGTGGTTTCTGGTGAAGGGTGCCAGCACATATTTTTCGAGGGCCGGCACTTATTTTTCTGCGTCAAGCATTTACTGTGAGCAAAAGACATGGGAAAGACAGAGGAAGAGAAAAACGAAAAAGCTTAAAAAAGGAAGAAAACAGAAAGCTACAAGAGTGAGTGGAAGGGGCAGGATGTGGCTGTAAATGGATTAAAGAGGCCCTAGATTGCTTCAGGATTACTCTGCCTTAGCATTCCAGGCTCGCATATTTTAATTGCAGCAGCCGCATGTTTCAGAGAAGAACTTTGGGCACTGGCACGTTTATTTACAAATTAAGCACTGGGAAAAGGTGGTTCTGCCAGTAATACTTTGGAAATGCCATATCTTGAAAGTGGGTATTTTCATGTTCTAAAATCCCTTTTTGGTGGCTTTTCAATGCAAGCTTCATTTCTCTGGGGGAAAACACATCTGTGCATTCCCCAGTGACAGCTATAAAACTTGGGCAACCGAAACAACAGATCTCTGCCATCTGAAGGCCTGGCTGGATAGATTGGAGGGAGAGGTTTTGACACTGAGCCTCCCAAGTCAGATCATGGCACCACAAAAAATAAGGATCTACCTTCCATGGCAGACGGGGCTGAAATTTAGAGAGAGGCATATGTAGTTCAAAGGGCAACCCTTTGAACCACGCCCAACTTCAAAGGCCCACTTTAGTATAACTAGGGGGACCACACTTCAGCAATTTAGAAATACACTTGCAGGAGCGCAGGACGGAGTCCCCATACTGAGTGGTGCACACTGCCAGAGGAACCTGTTGTACACAGGAGTATTTACTTTCCTGGGAAGGGATTGCACACCCTTCCTGCACTGTGGCTGACCTTGGCACACTGCTTGTTGCAGTGTGACACTCTGAAGTGTGCTCTCTAAGGGTTTGTTGGCTTGCCCCCTGTTCTGCGTGGATGTCTCAGGGACATAATCGACCTCCTGCTAGGGACCCACACTGTCTATCATGTCATCTGGAGAGCAGTGCCCTCCTATGAGTCTACATCGCCTGCTGGTTTCCACTTGGCAGCAGCGGTGTGGGTGTTGAACCTAAGCATCAGACCTGGAGGCTGGATTTGCCTGGTGCAGAGCTTGCAGAGTACTGCTCTCATTCAAAGAGTGTTGCCCTTCATCGCGGGGCCACGTCTCGCATTAGCGTTTGGTTATCAGTGAACGGGCTACTGGTTGCGGGACCCTGTGTGGCCCGCTGGTATTGAGTGTGACAACTGACTGTACGCTCATTGTGTGCATGCCTGTGTCACTGGTTGTGACCCTCTGAGGTAGGGGCGTACCCAGATTAGTGCAGCGTTCTGATTTTTGTGCAGTACGTCTGAAAAGGCGTGTGTGTGTGTGTGTGTGTGTGTGTGTGTGTGAGAGAGAGACTAGATTTGTCTGGTGCCGCTCAAGTCAGTGTGCAGCAGATGTGCCTCATTCCAGGGAGGTACAAAATGGGAACTGATTGTGTGTTCAGAAGTGCTGGTGCAACTCAAGTCATTGTGCACCAGGCCTGGTGTCTCATTCCAGAAAAGTGCTGCTTTAGTACCTTTTCGTGTGCATCGGGATTGTCTGGTGCAACTCAAATCATTAAGCACCAGACATTGTGCCTCATTCCAGGAAGGCACGACATTAGTAACTTTTCATGTGCAGCGGGATTGTCTGGTGAGGCTCAAGGCATTGTGCACCAGATGTTGTGCCTCATTGCCTGGCGGAACGGCAGTGGTAACTTTTCGTGTGCAGCAGGATTATCTGGTGTGACTCAAGCCATCGCGAACCAGACATTGTGCCTCATTCCAGGGAGGCACAGCAGTGGTAACTTTTCGTGCACAGTGGGATTGTCTGGTGCGACTCAAGTCATTGCAGACCTGACATTGTCTTATTCCAGGGAGGCCCTGAATTGAGCACTTTATGCCTGTGTTGCAAAGTGCTTGGTGCGACTTAGGTCATCGTGCACCAGGTCTTGTGCCCATACCCGGAGAGCATGGAATTTTATGAACTCTTTGAGTGCAACCGGAATGCCTGAGGCAGTCCAAGGCATCGCTCCCCAGACATGGTGTCTCCTGCCCTGAAGGCCAGTGTGTAGACCCCGGAGTGAACTTCCAGAGTGGGGACTAAACCTCCATTTGCCGCCTGTTGCCGTTCAGCCGTTCTCACTTTCTTCCCCTGTACCTTTGCCCCGGGTTCTTGACTGAGTGTAACCACCAGCCACGAGCAGCCTAGTATTCTGGGAAAGGTTGCTTCATTTCTGACTCTGAGGGGGTGGGAATTGGTTGGAGGGTGGAGGAAGGTTTGGGTTCAAGTGGGGTCTGTGAACTCACTTACACCTTACCTGCCGGTTGTACGAGCATCGCATTAGGGTGTTGGAAGTGAGTGTGTGCAGGTGCGTGTTGGCGAGCGTGGCTGAAATCCATGGCATTACATAGCAGAGTGAGTATGTGGGAGTGAGTCTCTGGGCTTGATTTCACCACGCGGCAGCCGTGCTATGCACATTGTTTACTATTGTGGTTGACACTGATGTAGGCCGCGTAGCTATTTAAAAAGTGCTATAGTTCTCCGTATGTATACATTGCTGCTATCATTGGTAACCGGGATGCAACCTACAACTGTTTTATATTGACCTGGGGTGATCGTTTGCGTGGGTCTCATGCTAACAAAGTGGTAGTACCACATGTGGGTGCAGGGAGTGAAAGTATTATTTTTCTTACATGTACATACTGTTGATTTCGTGTTAACACTGTTGGGCCTCTTACTATAAGTGATATTTCTGGATGTGATCAATGCCCAGATTTACCTGATGATCATGTGCTGTTAATTCATATGTTGAATACAAACTTTATTTACGTACGCCTTGTGTGAAGTCTCGTTTGTGACACTTAGTGTACGTATTTGGTGGGCATGCTGTGCCAATGCTTTACATATTGCCTCTGTGATAAGCCTGACTGCTCTGTGAAAACTACCCAAAGGTGAGCGCACGTTATACAGTGAGTGTAATCACCCACTCCTGACGAGTGTGGTAGGTTTTGCCTGGCTAGGGCCTTGCCTCAGCCAGTCAGAACATACTGCCTCCATCAGAAAGTAATCATACGTTTCACAAAATTACAGGAGTGGATGCCATATTGAGCATTATTACTATTTTAGCTATGTTAGAAGTGTCTAACCTTCATCACTGCTTTGACTATGCATTGGACTACTTAGGAAGCATGTGGTAAAAAGGAGTACTTGGTAATCTTCTTTGGTGTCCCATAGTGCTGAGGCCCCAGAAGATCAGTGGTAAACAATTCCATTTGTCACATTTAGAACCCAGTGGTCCCCTATTGCTTTGGGGCCACTGGACGCAGGTCTCACTATTGTAATGTTTTGTCATGTTATCAGAATTTGTCTTGCTCTTTCTACCATTAGTTTGGTACTGTAGCGCTTTCTTCATCATGTTGCCTTTTTGTACAACCCTTGGATTTCCATCCCTTGGCTTTGTATGGTTGCTTGCTGAGTAGAGATGTGTTGCACTTCAGGTTAAATATTATTTTCTGTTGGTTAATGTGAATATAAAATTAGTTTAATCGAGACAAAGATCTTTGTCATGTGTTATTTGGATGGATGTGCTAAAGGCTTAGTTCTTTTTCGTTGAGTTTTGTGATCTGTTATCATTAGCCTGGTCTGTGCAGATTATTTTCTAGAAAGGCTTTGCTAGCTAGATATAAAGCTATGATGTTACATTGTGTATGTAAGTGTAAATTATATTTAAGTTACCTGAATGGTACTACAAAGCCTCCTAAAGAAAAGAACCACTATACCTACACACTAAGTTCCAGCAATACAAACCAAACCACACTGTGCCCCATTCTTGCACCACTTATCATACCATCTTATCACAGAGTAGAGTTACCTATATTGTGTTGTGATTTAGATCTGCCTATGAAGTTGAAGCTACCTAGAGATGTCAATGTTAGCTTTGGAGATTGCGAAATCAGAAACTTCACCTGTGAAGCACACAATATGCATTTGAGGTTCAAAATGATGGTATATTAGTGGCAGAAAAACAAGCAGACGAGTTTGAAGATATAGATGTAGGTCTGACTGTGTTGGTCATGCCGATATAAGTGGTTTGGTGCATGGTGAGCAGACCCCACCCCATGGTTAATTTCTGCAATTTAAAGAATATTGTGTCCTCATCTGAGGTTAATTCATTGAAATAATAGGGAGCATATAGCGGATAGGGTATTTGAAAAAATATCACGTTGTAAATATTGAGTTACAGAAATAGTGGAAGAAATATTGTGATACAAAAATGTCATGATGCAGAAATATCCTAAAGAAAAATCCTTTTTTTTTCTTCAAGATATTGTTGTTGTTAACCCTATAAGTGCCATTGGCCGACAGTAGGGAGGCACTTAAAGGCCCCTCTGGTTCTCAGCACCAGAGGAAGTCCTTTAATTCTTTATGATCAGCCTGCTCGGGAAGAGCTTCCTGAACATTTTGATCCTTGTTTTTAAAACTACAACAACGATTGAGGCGCAGGTCATGCTGACGTCATTGCAGTAAAAGTGAAAGTAAAATGATCCGACGGGCTTGTTTGACTTTCCCTGAATCAGTGCTCGGAGGGCTCTCTTAGCCCTCTGAGCACTGATTGTAACGGGAGAGGTATTATTGGAAAGGGGAGAATCTCCCCTTTCCAATAGTACTTCTGTCCAGCAGATGCCTGCTTGGGGATCGCCACAAGAGAGTGATTCCCAAGTAGGGATTCACCCACTAGATACCAGGGATGGGGGATCGCCTCCTTGGGCAAGGGCTTGTGGACCATAGTTTGTATTTCAGTCTTTTTGTCCCATCCGCCCAGTCCCCTGTGGGGCAATTGCCCCTGATCTGCCCCCTCCGGCAGGGGGCAGAAAGCCCAATAGGCACCAGGGATTATTTTTACAATAACAATAGAAGGGTGGGAGCTGCCCAGAATGGGCATGGCCCTCGTCCCTAATAAAAAGGGAAACAGTCATTCTGCCCTCATGGGAGCAAATTGGGGGAGGGCAGAAAGCCCACTAGATGCCAGGAAATGTTCTTTTTTTTTTAAATATAGGGTTCGGGCTGCCGGGCATGGGCATGACCATACCCCCCTTCCCCAAAGTAAATGGCGCAGCAGTCCATCTGCCACAAATTTTCTACCACACAGCATTCCCCCAAGTCTTCCGATAAAAATGGTACCTCACTTGTGGTGGTGTGGACCAAAATACCTTGACACAAAAAGCCCTAAGGCACTACGCAGTGAGATCAGCAATATAGGGGTAGCAGCTGGATTTGGGGCTATGCTGTGCTGCCAGCTATAGAAACCTACCAACCACAGACATTATTGAAAATTAGACAACCAGGGGATTACAGGGTGATGTGCCTTGTGTGAATCCCATGAAGTTGTTTTTACCCACAATGCACTGCAAACCTCACACTTTGCTTGAAATCACACATTTTCCTTACATTTCTATGATGGAAAGTTCCGGAATCCACACAATTCCTTACAATCTAGCATTGCCCTACTTGTGTCTCTTAAAAACGCTGTGCCACTTGGGTTGGTTGGGCCTTGTGCCAGTGATGGGAACGGATGAAACTGAGATCAGTAGAACGCAAGTCACTCTATCCTGGATTCCACTAGGTGTCAAGTTTTCAATAATGTATGGGTTTGCTAGATTTCCGTAGTTGCTGCCTGAGCTAGGGCCCAAAATCCACAGCTTCCCTCCTTGAAAAAACAAGTCAGTTTTGAGTGGAAAAATGTGATGTATCCATGTTGCGTTTTGGGCTGATTCCTGTCACAGCCAGTAGGTCTACCCAGACAAGTGGGGTACCAATTTTTATAAGAAGACATGTGAGAGCATAGAATAGTAGAATATTTGTTATGACCAGTTGGATTTTGCTGCATTTCTGCCTTACATCTGATAGCCAGTTTGTAAGAAATAATACATGTTGAAAATACCCTTTAAATCATATGTTCCTACGGGTACCCACAGATTCAGTGATGTGCAAATAACCACTAAATTCTATATCTTGTGCCCATTTCAGAAATACCCCATGATACTGCTTCCATAGGGACCTGCCATGGAAAGGCTGATGGAAAGGCAGACACACCATGGGCAGTGCAGGGGCCCCACCGTCAGCACACTTGGAATGCGCACTGTCGGCCATGGGCTATTTCCTATGTGTACGCAGAGGAGTGCCAATAGTAAATCTTACCCCTTTGAAATTTAACACTTTCCTTAACTGTTGCATAGACTGGAGTGGGAATAGTAAAGTTAATTTAATTTAACGCCTCCAAAGTCTAATGCTTTCCTTACTGTTCCATAAACTGTAGGGGGAATTGTATATATATTATTCTCAAACTTCAATATGTTTCTTAATATTGTCCTATTGTCCATTTGTGTGTGTGTGTGTGTGTGTGTGTATGTATATATATATATATATATATATATATATATATATATATATATTTTTTTTTTATATATATATATATTTTTTTATATATGTATTATTGTTTAGTTTTAAAGTTTTAAATTATTTTTTATACACATATATATATATTTTCTTTTTATAATATTCTTAGTAAATGCATTTTTGGAAATTTTAGTTAGTATTTAATTAATTTGATAATTTATGTAATGCTTTGCAGTTGATGTGGTAAAATTCTTTGTGTGTGTATATATATATATATATATATAAAATGCTTTTTATAGTAGTAAATTTAAAAAATCCCCAAAAACTTAATATAATGTAAAATATATACTTTAATAATATTGTTACATTATATATATATGTATATTTCAAACTACGTGTATGTTTATATAAGTATATATTCATATATAGTATTACATATTTAAATGTATTTAATTTACTTTATATTAATGTTATATATTAAAATATGTAAGATGTATTAGTTTAAACTATATATACCTTTTTTAAATGATATATTTATGTATATATATATTTAAACCAAAATGTGAAATATTATTGTACTTACTATTATAAGTAAAGGGAAACTATATTTTTGTTATCAATATCTTTGACACAATATTACTGTATTTTGATATTATTGGTTTCAAAATCCTGTCAGTGATCTAGTGGATAGCCATTAATCTGTGATAATTAGAGCATCCATATTTTTTCGTGTTTATGATCAGTGCCTGGATGCCATGTGCTCAATAGAGTGCGGTGTCGTAACTAAAGGTAGCAGAAAATTGGCGTTTGTTGAGAGATGTTGTGCTGTGTGTGTGGATGTGCATCATGTGAGAGATTTCTTCAGTATGGGAAATGTTTGTAGTAGGTCTTTGTGCAGTCGGGTAGCGGATTGGTTGGCATGTTAGCATGGGTGCTTGGCCACCTGCAGCCACCAACGGATACAAAAGACTTGATGCTCCTTTCTTCTTGGCCATTAGCTTGAGGCAGCAGGGAGAAATCCTATGATTACACCACTCCTGTGCTTTTTAAATGTGTGAGCATGGAATAGTGAGGCAGCTTAATCCTGAAGCCATCTCCGGCCTCTTTAACCTATTTACAGCCACTCGCTCACCCTTGCAGCTTTCTGCTTCCTCCTTTTGTGACGCTTTAACTCTTTTCTCTTATTTATTTTATTTATTTATTTTTCTCTTTCCCATATGTCTCTTTTTGCTCGCAGTTAATGCTTGAGGCAGAAAAATAAGTGCCAGCCCTCAAAAATAAGTGCTGATGCCCTGCACCAGAAACCACCGGCTCAAATTAAGCACTGCTCCACTCACTAAAACGCCTAACATGCCATAAGAGCAGGCATTCATTAAAAAACTAAAGTCATAGCCTTTCCTTTCTGTTTCCAGTTTGGTGATATGGAGAAACCCTTTTTACACTCTGGACAAACGTGATTAAACGGAGCGTAAGGGATTCCAAATCATCATCTTGTGCATCATTTTGTTTCTCAATTTTGAAAGCTGTAGGATTAGGTCAACAATAGACTTTTTTCAATTCTAATGAAAAGAATCATTGTACTGCCAGAGAAGCAAGGTTTCAGGCGCTTGTTATGATTGACATTTATTCCAGATATCACTAATCTGATAAGATTACAGCATTTTGCTCGACAGTATGATGTGTGCCACCGAGATATAGCAGTTTATTTGTATTAGATGTGGATAAATCTCTAGAAAGATAATTCCAAATGTACATTTCCTGTGTTAATGACATTTAAGAGCTGTTGCTTGCCTTCTGTCATGAGATTAGCACATTGTTCGGTCTGTATTTTCACAAAGTGTGTTGGTTATTTTCATTGCCAAATCATCTGAGCAATAATTTTCCTAGCTTGAAAAAGGGAAAGGGCAAATTTCAGCGCACCTCACATATGCTGTTCATACCAGGCCTTCTCAGGATTACCTAAACGGTGCTGGTAAATGCTGTTGTGCACCTAAGAGAAGGTTGCCTGGGCACTGATATTATGTGCACAACGTGCGAATTGCCCACCAACCTAAACACTCCCCGTTGTAATGTTCAAGGAGAGGAATCAGAACAAAGTTTGTAGTTTTACTCACGGCATAACCTTTTATTCACCTCTACACATTAGACTTGCTCATTAGAAGTCAGTCAAGAAATCGGGAATTCTTTTAGCAGACATACATCTGGAGATAGCAAAAAATGCTAGAAGGAAGAAGGCTACACTAGGCAAATGACAACTTTCACATTTCAAGCAACATCAAGAACACGCTATAAGATCTGCTGTGCGCATTGTGCCAGAAGGCCTCAACTTGAAACATCCCCCGGCTACCATCCAGGGCATCTTTGCACAATAAACAGAAGGCAATTGTCAAGCAAACATTGGCTCACTTTCCACACCGCTCCTTCCCAGAGGGCTACTTGCGATCCAGGACACCGCATAGCGCACCGGTCCCACCGACGTACCTGAACACAGGCGCAGCCCCCAAAATTCCAAAAACCATGTATTGTGGGTTAGAGCAGGAGAGTCCAGGACCACCAGCAGGTCAGACACCCTCCTCCTGTCAGCCCGGCACCTACACAAATAGCGCTCTGCCCAGGAGTCAGTCCAGTCCCAGAATCTGATATTCTTGGTATTCCCTACTATTTTGCTGCCAGGGACCCCGCCACAGGGTGAGGAGCTTACTGGCGCTCTCGCCACCTCCACCATCCCCATCCCTCCCAGACGACGCTGGCTTAGAACGGCAGTTGCACCTAAATGGTCTAGATCAGTGATTCCCAACCTGTGGTCAGGGGACCACTGGGGGTCCGCAAATCCTCCTTAGGGGTCCGCGACTGCTTAGAAAATTAAATAATATTAACAGATTAGGTCTCCTGCTTTCAGTAATGACTCAGTAGGGGGTCCACAGATTGTAATAAAGATTCAGTGGGGGTCCCCGGGCTCCAGTATTGATAAAGTGGGGGTCCACAGAAGTCAAAAGGTTGGGAACCACTGGTCTAGATGAACAGCTCCAGCCCCCTGGAAGACAAATGAACACCATTGTTGTGGAACAACTCAATCCTGTTTAATTGGTGTAAACTGTGCAGCACCATGCTCATCGAAGAGCCCCCAGTATCTCCTGCACAAAACGGTTAAGCTTTTTCACTGACTCGTTCATAGCCCTGACTGGCAATCCCCTGGGCCTGACTGACTGTGGTATCACTTTGAGTCACAAGATAGCCATTGATGGCAATCGAGTCCTTACTCTCGAAAAAGTTGAGAGTAAAGCTTCCTTCACTCACCCCACGCCTACCCTTGGGACCATATTGTGACCTCCCGCATGGACGATAAGAATGTCTGGGGGTGGGAAAATTCCCCCCTTCGAGGGCCTGCAGAAGGGGAGTGAATAGATCTTTCATCATAAGTCCCCCAATACACTCCCAGTGATGTTTGAAACCTGCATCCAGCTAGGCTTTCTTGAGCCTGGAGCAACAAAAGTGTTGAGCTGCTCTGTGAATAAAGGAGTGGCTACACTAGCACACATGCAAAGTCCCGCACCCACTGGCTATAAATAGAGAAAGATGTTACTTAGGGCTAGCGGTCTTTATGCCATGCCACTGTCCCGCCTAAACCAAGTGGGACCGCACCTGCGCTCAAAACATGCTGACTTCCATCTGACCACCGTTTTGATGGTGTCCACTGAAAAACCCAGTGCAGCTGCAATGGTGGCTGCGCCAATGGGAAAGCATCTCCTCACCCAGGAGGGCCACTGAGCGCTTGCATAGATGAGTAAACTGAAAGCGGGTAAGAGGGGACCTGACTGCATGCACCAGCAGCTAGAACACCCGAAATTAGGATGCACAAGAAGGAACTCCTGGGCAACGCCACTGGGCAATAAGGGGTACCTGGGACAGAAAGTAGGTTAATCCATTTCCCCCTTCTCTAGTGAGTCTGTCTTTGACCTTCTGACATTTGCTCGAAGGAGGCTTCCGGACATGAGTACATCTGACACTTCAGTCCCGGTGCCCTGGCCTGACTTAGACGAAGCCACCAACTCTGAAATACTAAAGGCCCCGAAGAAGGCAAGTGAGTAGGTGAAGATGAACGACTTCAGTTCATAGTGGGACTGGCAGACCTGATGTGAAACCCCAACAATGTGTGACAGCCTGGCAACATCGATCAGCCTCCTGTCGTCCTCCACAGCAGAAACCATGCACTCCCATCCCTAAATAGCCCTCCATACCCTAACCCTGTAAAGAAGGCGATTGCTGACAATTTCTTCTGAACCAAGGAGAGCGACTTACCATATCCCTCTGCCTTACCAGGAAATTCAACACACCCTCTGTGGTAAACTGCTCGGCTGTGTCAACTGAAGGATGAACCATACACCTGCCAAGCAGACTGGTATGAACGTTTGGCCTTGGATGTCAGGGATGCTGCAAATAAGTCTGGGGCAGTGGGGCACCAAGCCTCCACTATTCCTTGGGGAAGTCTGACATCATCTTGTCCGCTTGTGGCCACTGTACTCTGCCAACTTAGAACGAGACAACACATCAGCTAGAGCATTATCTACCTCAGAAACATGCTTGACCGAGAAATAAACCCTTTGCGCAAGCCAGCTGCAGATAAGGACCTTCAGCAAGTGCAACATAAAAGGGGCATTTAGTGCTCTGGTTATTGATTGACATATCTGGGCACATGGTGTCGGACCAAAACACAATTCTGCTATTGGCTAGGGCAGTACCCTATATCTGCAAGTGCACAATGATTGGAAATAGTTCCAAGAAGGTAACATTGCGTATGAGCCCGGATGACACCCACTCCTCAAGCCAATGCTGCATGCATCACTTAGAGCCAAACACTGCCTTAAATTCCTCGCTGCCCACCACATCTGTGTGAAGGGCCAAGTCAGTGTTGAATTGCGCTGGCTGGCAGCACGAGGGTGCTATTAAAATTGTTCAGAAAACCCTTCCATATGACTCCCATATGATCTTACCTGACCTCAGAGGAAAGCCTGTTGCGATGGTGTTTGGCCTGGAGACCTGCCATAGCCCTGGCGATATTCTTAGAAAAGTCTCTCCCCGGGGAAATTGCCCTCAACGCAAAGTTTAGCTGACCGACCAGGACCTGCAATCGATGCAATGTGACTTTCTTGGCTGAAAGACAGGATTCAGTGGAAGCCTTGAATGTTGAGACCTTATCCAGGAGGAGCCTACACACCCCCACTACCGAATCTATCTCGATGCCCAGAAAAGAGATACAAGTCGTGGGGCCCTAGGTCTTATCCTCTGCCAACGGCACCTCCAGGCTTTGTGCTAACTTCTGGAAGCCCAGCAGGGCCTTCCCACATGCCGAAGAGCCTGTGAGAAAGTGATCCAAGTAATGCACCGCATCATCAGACGCCACCAAGTCCCTAACTGCCCATGCCAAGAACCTACTGGAGGTCTTAAACAACAAGCAGGCAATGGTATAACCCAGGAGCATGCTGCTCCTCAAAAGTAAAGCCATGTCAGTGGATGTCATTTGGGTGTACTGGTACGAGACGGAAGGCGACTTTTGTTTCAGACTTGGCCATCAACGCCCGCTTCCCCAACTTCTGCAGTTTGAAGTTGCTTCATCAAACATAGTGTACCGCACTGTGCACAGACCTTGGTCAAGCCAGTCATTAACAGGAGACCCCAGCGGAAAGGACTGATGGTGAATCAGGGGTAATTTACCTGGCTCCTTCTTAAAGACCAGACCAAGTGGAGAGCAGCCCGGAGCCCTGGATGGAGGGGTGTCAAAAGGGCTGGCAATCCTCCGTGCCCAAACCTCCTTCATATTTTTTTCTCTAGCAATCTCAAGTTGTTGTAGCACCGACAACTGATTCTTGGGGGAACAGAGGTTGGAGGAGCTCTGCTTGGGATGCAAAACCTGTCTCTGAATCCATATACAACAGATGAGCATCATGCCTATTCCTATACTTTCTGAGGAGATGAGTGAGCACATGAAGATGAGTGGGAGAAGGGATCTTGGAAGGTTGATGGGCATGATGACCTTTTGCTGTAGGCTGCTCTTTAGGTTTCCCATGCTTCTTAAAGCACTTACTCTCTAGAGAGCCCTGGGTTCCCCAAGAGGAGCAGAGGTGTTTGGACTTACAAGCAGCACCGGTAATGAAGGGGTCATGGAGAACGCCAAACACCAAATGTGGATTTCTCTTTGGTCTCATGCCATCTATGGCCTGGCTGCTTTCATTTGCCTAAACTTAATATCGTATTGGAGCTACGTGGAGCCTTGAACTTCCGAGGCTGCATTATGAATTAGTGACATGTAGCTGAGCAGTTGAGAGGCCAACGATGAGTACTTCTCAGACGAGATTGCCGCCTAAATGGAAAATCCCTATCACCCAATTTTTAAATGACCATTCTACCCAAACCTTTTTTGACTTCTGCTCGCCATGTTTCCGCACCTTGGTCTTCCCAGGGAGCACACCTGCGTTAATTAAATTGAACACATCACCGTATTCTTCATTATAGCTCTTTTCTTTTGTCTCTGCCATAACTTGCCATGTAGTCGCAGTAGGCAGGGCCAAGGTAGGTGATGTAGAACTGAAAAACATGAGACCGACCGTAAGTGGGTAATGCACTGGGATGGCTAACGGTGGGGGAAGGCGATGTCCCTGGTTGTGCCCAAGCCTGTGTTGTGCTGCTGCTTTGCCCTCACACTGAATGTACTTGGTCAGTTGACCCCCCTGCCCCCCCTCCCCCCTCCCCCTGCACTATAGGTACCAAGGGTGGGGTCATAGCTGTGCTTGGGGCTGCAAGTGTGGTCTGCTGGGTAACCGCTCCCCCAACTGGTTATGCCAGTGCAGGGGCCAATGCTGCCTGAAGGGGAACCATTGTTTTGTGACGTGGGGGAAATGACCATGTTGCTTGGACCCACCACTCCCGCACTGGCTGTCTGACCTTTGGGGTGGGGCGCAGGGGGCTGCTCTGCTGTCTCACCAGCAGATATGGACTGCAGTAGCACACTGGCCTTACTACTCCTTGGTTCAGGAAAGGTGTCTTTATAGTGCCTGGACCTTTTTCTGCCACTTTGGTAGACGTGCGGGCAGTTGCTGTTCCTTCTCCAGTCCTTCTGACAACTTCTGGGGGGCCCAATCAATACCATGGAACTTTGCCTCCGTCCAGAGCTCGCAGAATTCCTCTTGCGTGGCAGAGGTGTCCTTGGAGGAGTGCCCGGGCTTTGGAGCCATTTTAAGTGAAAGGAATACACAACCCCAGCAAAAAGTTCAGCCTCTCCAACCCTTGAAAGTACACGGAAATGGAAAAACGGGAGGGGGGCACCACAGTAGGGCGGACATTCGCAATTGCTGGTTAATTAATGAAGACAGACCGCAGTATTACGCCCACGTTGTCCTAGACCGAGCCCTACACTTACCAGCAAGTCCCAAGATAGAGTACTGTGAGTATTTTAGGATTAAATTGCACTCCACAAGGACACTACGCAAAACAAAACTAGCACAGAACATATTATTATTGACAGCAGCAAAAAGAGCCAACAATCAACATAGGGAGGTCATTGCTCCCTGGGAAAACCCTCTCCAACATTTAAGTTGTCAGGGTCAGAAAAAAACGTCAAATTATTTAGGAGAGCATGAGACCTTAACTCACTGACCACTGCATCCTTCACTCAACCCTCTGAGCTAAGGGGTGGCATTGGAATACTTTTCTACCAGTTGTGGGATTTGAAACCTTGCATTAATGAGGGTCTCTGACTCCAGATACATGTGACCCTGCCTCTGCTCTACGGCCCACTGGTTGGAAAGAGCTTTGATAACTGTAGGTTTACCTGTACTGGTGATCCAACCTCTAACTTGATGTTCACGAATTCTGAAGCAGGGTGGAAACTCTGAATAATTACCCGTAAAGGAATTAGACGCATTAGCCCACTCGTCTATCGGGCACAGAGTACAGTGCGCCCCCATGCACTTGCTGCACTGACAAAGAAGGCCCATAAACCATCCCCCAGGCCGCGTTTACTGGCATTAACCATAAGTCTTCCCCCAGGCCGCGGATGCCCGGGAGACTCACCCGCTCCCGGCGGCAGCTTCACGGGGACATGTGGCCTATGAAATCCAAATTGACAAAAAGCATAGTAGAGAAGCCGAGCTACTGTAAGCACAAATACAGAATAGCATCCCGCCAGTCAAGCGACTCCTAATAATAACGGTGTCTTTCAACTACAGACTCGTCACACCGAAACAAACACAGCCCCAGCAACATCACGCAATATCAGCATAGGGGGTGTGCGCCAATGATTTCCACGCCCTTATTGTGAGACCAGCAACAAATTCGCACGATGAAGTCTACCGTTTTTTTCAAACGATGTGAAAGCAAATGTTTTATTATTACAGAAGGCCTGGGCCGAATGGCGATTGAACCCGCGACCTTGGTGTTGTTAGCCTCACCCCATCGTACTCGCCAGTGCCCTCCAAACACCATGCCTGGGCGAATCACCCGCAGCCGGCGGCGACTACAAAATGAAGAAAAACAGTGACCACTGCACTCTGACAATGAACAAGGCAAAACAAAACGCGGCATGCTGCCAACCCTCAGTGCCCCGCTCACACCTAAAATGCAAGACTGCAACAAAAAGTAAAAACTGCATGCACAACACAGCTACGCAGTGTGGCCCCCTCCACATGCCCGGGCCACTCCACATGCCCGACCGTTCGATCCCGGGCACAGCATCATGCACTCAAAAGTTACCTGCAAGTGAAGTCTTTGATGCCCCTGATGTTGGTGGTGATCGACGCAGAACAAACTGCACAGGACATACTGGAGGGGACCAAGAGATCCCCACAAGCACTGCGGTGACATAACTGGTCCCCGGAACTCCAGCGCGCATCATGATGATGAAGGCACACAACTCTAGAATGTTTGCACTTCCAGTGCGAGGCGGAGCTCCTACCCGCGGCGCAACTAAGGACGCTCCTGCTTCGAGTTGCAGGTTGCGCCTGATCAACAAACTGCCAGAATGGGGTGTTGTCTGAGTGGGGTTTTCTTCTCCCTTTGTTTGCAATAGCAAAAGTAATTCTCCCAGAGGCTGGGGAAAATTTATTTAAAAAAAAATCTAATAGTGCATTCATTAAAAAAACACATAGTCTAACCTCATTAACGGGCACTGTAATATTTCTTCGTGTTTTTTTGTCCAGTTAGAGAACATTTGCAACCTGACTCGATTGTGCAAGTGGCACCATTGTGGTGTTGGGCATTGCTTGAGCCAGGTGTACTTGGCATACCTGTTCCTTCTGCCATGATGTCTGGAGTTTTTCTGACACTCATAACTGGCGTCCGCAATCATGGTGATTTTGACCTCCACGTGGAGACAGTGAAGTCTGCATATGTCTTCCAAGCTTGCTTTTATCAATAGGTAAGCTCTGACTAAAAACAATCCTCCAAACAATATCCATAAACAACACTCGGAGCAGCACGTGCACTTGGTCAGTCACGTTGCAGTGCACTGCCGGTAGCTGCAGGGCTTTGCAGAAATCTCAGGTGTGCAAGGAAGCTATGCATAGCTGCCTGCCTGCGGCAGTACCATGTTCAGCTGTTGCGGTCAGCACGTGGCCTGATACTGGCTGTCTGTTCCCTTCGTTTACCCGAGTTCCGATAAGTCGTTTCATTTGTGGACTGAGGCATAGGTGAAGTTGTTAGGACAAGCCGAAGTGTGAGCCAAGGGTGCATTTGCAGAGGCGTGTGCAATCACGCCACATGGTTTTGGCATACCTGATTACACATCAAGCTTAGCTTGACGGCAGGTAGTAGCTGTTTCAGTGGAGGGACTCAGTCTTGTTGCATTTGCTGAAATAGATAAAGAGTTTGGATTGAAAGTCCGCCATGTTTTGGTTCAATCTTTGTTTCATGCAATTTTGAGAGGAAATGTCACTGGATTTGTTTGGCAGACAGACAGAGGAAAATACATACCTTCTCGCCCAAGTGTACCAGGGAGAAACTCGAAGGTGACCAACCCGATAGTGGTGAGGACCTGTCCCAAGAGAGGGCTGAGTGGAGAGCTCTAGTCCTGACAGTCTAGCCCCTTCATTCCCTGTGCCAAAGGTACATCGGGGAATCCTGAGAAAAGAATGACTTCAGCGAGAATTGCTAAATCTACTGCTCCCATGGAAGACATTTTCTGCCCCGGCGCTCAGCTCCAAGAAGAAGCTGGTGGAAGTGGTAGTGCTTCTCTTGGTTAAGACTCGATGCAAGGTCTGTTGAGGGCAAGAAGGCCTGAATGGCCTGCTTGGGCAGGCTTTACAAAAAAGCGAACGCTGTGGTAAATAAACTCACAGTATTGAAGGATCGGTGGGATCGAATGACAACAAGGGTCACTGCTACAAAGTTGCGGTCCAGAGAGTAGTGAGAGGTAAACGAACAAGATGAAGGATTTTGTGACTAAATAAATAGAAGTAAATAAAAGAGCAACTCCTATAACTGTGCAGTATCCTCTGCATGTTCTCTGAATAATAAAAGGATAAACTTGAAAAGCCCCAAAAAAGCTTCCATCATCAGGTTGATTGGGTGGCATGACACTGATGGAGGAGGCAATCTTTGTGGCTCAATTGCAAGTTTTTACAGGTTGAGATGGGACCTGAATGTGACTACTAAAATATCCTTGTAAAAACAGCTTTAAGACTTTCCAACTAGAAAGAAGTATGGAAATGACGTAATAACTAGCACAGTGTTTTTACCAATTTATGAGTCTTATCTTGACATTCTGCTGTGGTGGGTGTTTAGGAGCAAAGACGCCATGCAGCTAGGTCACAGGGTTCCTGTTTTCCCAACATATTTTATCACTGGTTATCTACATGCAGTGTATGCAATGGAAGACAATACTACTTATTTGAAAAGAAAAAAGTAATAGCCTTAGTGCTAGTTATGGGGGTTTACAGGCACCAAAACAGGTGCCAGACAGGAGTCCAGCACCTTGCTATGTTCCTGAGCACATTGCTGTTAGACCTAACAGCCTTAGGGTTGTCGTCCCCCAAACGTTTTGCCTACCCTGCCTCACTTTTGCAGATCTGTTTTTGGACTCCTGGTGGTTTACCACTGCTAACCAGTGCTTAAATGCATGTGCTCACTCCCCCAAAACATGGTAACATTGGTGTATCCACTATTGGTATAATTCTTTTTTTTATACATTCCTAGTAAAGTGCACTGCATGTGCACAGAGTCTGTAAATAAATGCTACTAGTGGGCCTGCAGCACTGATTGTGCCACCCACATAAGTAGCCCCTTAACCATGTCTCAGGCCTGCCATTGTAAGGCCTGTGTGTGCAGTTTCACTGCCACTTCGACTTGTCATTTAAAAGTACTTGATAAGCCTGAAACTCCCCTTTTTCTACACGTCACCCCTAGAGTAGTCCCTGGATAACCCACAGGGCAGGGTGCTATGTAGGTAAAAGGCAGAACATATACCTGTGTGTTTTTTATGTCCTGGTAGTGGAAAACTCCTAAATTAGTTTTCCACTGCTGTGAGGCCTGCTCCTTTCATAAGCTTACACTAGGGCTACACTCATGTGAGTGGTAGGTTCTGATTAGAAAGGGATAGACAAGTCATATCTAGTATGGCCAGAATGGTAATGCAAAGCCCTGCTGACTGGTGAAGTTGGATTTTATATTACTATTTTAGAAATGCCACTTTTAGAAAGTGAGCATTTCTCTGCACTTAAAATCCTTCTGTGCCTTACAGCCTGTCTCCAATCCACGGCTGGGCTGGTTGACAGCTTCTTTGTGCATTTCACCCAGACAACCACAAACACAGGATGCTCAGTCACACCTGCACACATCTGCATACTGAATGGGTCTTCCTGGACTGGAAGGGTGGAGGGCCTGGCACTTATATGTCAAAGGAATGTGGCCTGCCCTCACACAATGGACTGCCAAACCCCCTACTGGAACCCTGACAGACAAGATTGTACTGAAAGGGGACCGTATGAACTTCAAAACCACTCTTTGAAGTCTCCCCCTCTTCAAAGGCATGTTTGGACATATAAACTGGGTGCCTGACCCTACCAACTTAGACAATTCCTGGGACGGACACTCTGAACCAGATTCTGCAACCGACCAAGAGGAGCTGCCTGGCTGCCCAAAGGACTCACTTGGACTGCTTTGCTGAAAAGGACTGCAGCCTTGCTGGCCTCTGGCCCTGCTAAGAAGTGCTCTCCAAGTGCTTGGATTGAGCTTGCCTCCTATTTCCTGAAGTCTCAGGGCCAAAAAGACCTCACCTCTGCAAAGGAACTTCTTCTGTGGCAAAAATTGACGCACAGCTTGCCGGAATCGATGCACAACCTGCCTAGCGGTGTAAGAATCACTGCATCGCTGAATTGGAACAATGCAGCCTGGCCCCCTGAGTGGAGATCGACGCAGCGCGAGCGGTGCAACCAGAACTTCGACGCACAGCCTACTAGATCGACGCATCGCCGAGCCGCAACAACACAGCCCGACTTCCTGCGGGAGGAATTGACACAGTGCCTACCATGCGAGGGAAACTCTACGCATCGCCCACTAGATCAACGCAGCACCTGTGACCTTGACCTGCATGTCCAGGATTTCCATGCATCGTTCCTGGGTGCCAAAAGACCCCACATCGCAAATAGGATTCAAGCCTGCTCCCCGGAATTCAACGCAAAGCTTTTGCCAAGTGGACAAGAAATGACGCATCATCTGTGTGCGCCAGGAAATCCTACGTACACCTACCCTTTTCCATGCATCTCCTCCTCCTGCGGTCTTCGTGCGTGTAATCTTGACGCATACCAGGTACTTTGTGCTTGCAAGAGACAATTGTTGCTTTTAAGAACTTAAGACTTATTATTATTACCAAAGTGATATTTCAACTTGTGATTATCAAATCTTGATCGTTTTGACCTTAATCCACTCAGATAAATATCTTATATTTTTCTAAACCTGTGTGGTGTATTTTTGTGGTGTCTTCACAGTGTTATTGTATGATTTATTGCACAAATACTTTACACATTGCCTTCTAAGTTAAGCCTGACTGCTCAGTGCCAAGCTAATTTGGATTGTGTGTGACTTACCCTGACTAGAATTGTGGTCCCTACTTGGACAAGGGTGTATGCCTCTGCCAACTAGAGACCCCATTTCTAACACCGTCCATCCCTCCTCCGTCTCAAGTTGTCCTTCTTTGAATTCAACCCTATATCTGAAGAGGACACCTTAAGTGAGATTAAAAAATGTAAGTTAGGCTCCCTGGATGACTCCTGTCCTCTGCACATCTACAGTATGATGGCCCTGTATCTCAATTCTCACCTTAATAAAATCTGGAACTCCTCATTGACATTCAGTGTATTCCCTGCATCTTGGAAACATGCGTATTTTGCCACTTCTTAAAAAGCCAAATGCAGACCCTGGTGTCTTGAGTAATTTTAGACCCATCTCACTTCTGCCTGCCCCTGACAAATAGTTTGGAGAAAGTGGTGAACCAACAACTATCTACCTTTGTGGAAACAAATTTCCTTCTCCACAACTCTCAATCTGGCTTCCAAGCGGGCTTGCAGCACAGAGAACACCCTCTTTTAGGTGACTGGGTTTGTTAGGGAAAACCTTGATAATAGTACATCCGTCATGGTGTTGTTTCTTTATTTGTCAGCTGGAATCGACATGGTGTCCATTCCATCCTGTTGAACAGACTCAGTCATCTAGGAATTCAGGGCCCTTTCTTGGCCTGGTGGGTGGATCCCAGCATGTATACCTACACCCTTTTTCCTCAGCATCTAAACCACTGGTGTATGGGTACCGCAGGGATCAGCCCTGAACCCTCTCTTGCTAAACTTTTACCTTGCCCCCTTGGCTAATATGGTTTGAAACCTTTGTAAAGGTATGTCATATGCAGTTGAAACGCAACTGGTATTTTATTTTCAGGATGGCTTGGAGGCAGCCTTTCACAACTTCAAAGAGGGCCTTAAAAGAGTTGTGACTTGGTTGGAGTCTAATTGTCTATAACAACATTGCACTAAAATGTACGTTTTGGTTTTCAGTCAAGTTGGCCCTCCGCTGTCGAACCTCTGGTGGCCTGATGTACTATATTCTCTCCGGTGGCACAGTATATTAAATTCAAAGCTCTGACGCTGGACTTTTGAGCATTTAGCGGAGATGCCGAGCACTGTATGAAGAGCAGACTGACCCTGTATACCCAAGGGAGAGTACTTTGTCTAATAACCTCCACTGTTGTGGATTCCTAAATTCTTGAATACACACCGCGGAGGAAACTTATTCACAGTTCCTACAGCCAGACTTTGGCGCAGTCTGCCACCCAAACTCCGCTTGTCTGAGTAGCTGGCTTGTCTGAGTAGCTGGCCGTCTTTAAAAGAAAGCTCAAAGCCTTGCTGTTTGATGCAGCTCAGTCATTAAGATGATGTGGTAGGATCTCTGTGTCTGCTTTGCACGCTGGGACGCTTCTGTTTGAAGCAGCTGCGCTCAACAAATACCGATTGATTGATTGACTGATTGGAGTCAGCGGACTTTTAAGGATGAGTTTGCAGATTTGCTTTTATTATTAGTGAGTTGACTATAAATGCACCCCTTAAACGCTCACTTCGAAGTACAAATAAAAAATTGATATGTATTAACATCCTTTTTGTTTGTTTGTTTATTTTCATATGTTTGGACACTGTGGTCTGAAGACGCAAACTGGTCATTTTCATTGATAAAAACGTATGTATTCATCCACCCAAAATTATAGTGCCCTTGCTTTAGCTTTCAACTGTTCCAGACTAAATCACTTTTCAGCCTATTCACTGTGGAAAGATCACTTACCTGTTTGTTCAGGTTCGTAAACCTCTCCCCGCCCCTCCACACCCCCCTCCACACCCCTCACCCCACTGTGGATCATTTGATGGCCTGGGCATGGCTTCTTTGGGAGCTGACAACGCGGACATATTCAGGTTTCTGACGCTTCAGAGAATGTGTCTGATCATAGACAGCAAATGATTGAGTTGAAAATACCCCAAAGTCATCTGTCATATCCATCCTCTGAACTTTTTATTTGCTCCAGATGTGGAGGAAAACATTCATGCCCAGCATGTCGCCTGTCGCCTGTCTACTTAGTGACGAAAGCCTCCGGTGAGATAAGACTGGTAGTAAATAGTTTGGAACATCACCTAAGAGAACACACCTAGAAGCTATAAAGACCCCAAGGAAAGTGTTGCCTTCTACCTTAAGTACTGCTGCAACATTTGTGACGTATGTAGATCACTTTGTGTCACCACCTTTAAGGAAAACACAAAAGGAAAATGCGAACATGCGCTTCCAGTACATAGCAATTGCCTTTTCTCACTGCAATAAACGTATTATAGTGGGTAAACAGCACAACACCCTTTGTTCCCAGTTTATAGACACACACATTTATCAGCTTAAGTCTTAATTTCCTTTTTTTTTTAATATATATTCTCTTGGCCGATTTCATTTTTATAAACCAACTACTTTTCAGTTAAAAGGACATTTTTGTTTGTTTGAAAAACAGTAAAATCCCCTTAAGTAAATGGAAATAGAAAAGCTGGTTTCAGAGCTTCATTTACCAGTCCAAGAATAAAACATTTTCGGTCTGCCTTCTTTTCCTTTTTTCTAAGCATAAACGTTTTCCTCACAGTATTTAATATTTATTATATTTTCACTGACTTTCGGTACAGTTATGACAATCACAGCCATAATGTTATAATGTAATTAGGAGACTAGGCAATTGTCTGCAGCAAAATGCTATATAACGGAGTGTGAATATCTGTGACATTTGTGGGCTCGTTGCTGAAGGTCTTGCGTAGCTGGTGTTGGCCGCAGGGTGGCAGAAGTGGTAGGGTGCATGGCCTGGTCACATGCCAAGCCCTCCTCCAGCCCTCATTGTACATGTCAGCAGGTGTTGCATGCAGGGCCTGGCCTGTAGCCGAGTTGTTGCTGGGAGCAGCAGTCTCTTTCGTGACAGCCGCCTGCACTCAGAGCTCCTGCCACAAAGCTTACCCATCCTGTGACTGTTGCCAACAGCAGTAGGCATATAGTTTTTCGAATCTACTCATTACTAAACGATCACTGTTAGCTGCCAGGATCCTGCTCTTTCCACCAGGAGTTGCACCAGGAGGATGACCTGAACACCTGCTCCGTGTGCACTTTCTTCAGAGCAGCTCACAAGAGACAGTGCTGCTCCCAGTTGGCCGGTGTACCCTAGGACTGTGGGGGGCCTGGGAATGGCTCTTGGGCAAGGCTAGCAGGATTACTAGGTTTTGAAGCACCAGACTCCCGTACTAAAAAAAGGGCGAATTTAGTAAAGCGTTTTCCTGATCTTCGCTAGAGCAGATCAGAGAAAAAACATTTTGCACTAATGTTTATTCACAATTGGAATTTCTGCATGCACAAAATGTTCTGCATGTACTCACGCATCTGGTTTCATTACAGAATTTGTACTTGGAGGTGCGCCAGTCATTGAGGAAGGCACGGATCTCAGCAAATCCATTATTCACAGTGCGATGCATTGAGACTTGCAGCTGGTGTACCTTCTGTTCCACTGTGGCTGCGCGGGGTGAGCAGAACGCTGCTGCTGCAAAAAGTGCGGAGGAGACCGGGGTCAGGATTCTGTTCTACCAGCGTTTCAAGCCGCCTAATACACTGCTCGTATAAGCTATGGGTAGTGGAGTACAGCATTACATGTTTGCCACCTGCTTAGGGGCAGCCCTAACAAGTACCCCACATCAGGGGTTAGACTAACGCATTGTAGTGCTGGTGTCTGCATCACCGCACTAAAAAGCAGTAGTCATACAAATATAGAGCTCCAGGGATCACTCGAAGCACGCTGTAATGAGGCTAGGCCTCGTGGCATTTATGCAGCAAGCACGCTGTGCTGCCCAGCTGCATGCTCTGTGTCCTCACAGTAGTGGTCCGCGTCCATCTTTCTTTTGAAAAAGAACATACATTTCACCACACCATGGGCCTTGGATGTCACCTGCATACAGAAGGTAGTTTAATGAAGCAAGCACCCCACCAGACAAGTGAGAGTGCCACATGGTCTGTTAACTGTGACTACAAACGATCCGCACTGCCGGCAGCGACAGTGTTTTGGTCCCTCACGTGGATCCGGCGCCTTGCCTTTTGTAATCCTCCTCATTACAGCAAGGCGCCTGCCCTACTGTGACCACGCTGCAGGATTGGCTGAGAGCAGACACTGAGGCCCTGAAGCAACAGGCGGCAGTTTTGTTTTACTTTCCATACTGAGTTGCTACCTCATCCAGGCGCGACCCTCCAGGGAGAAGTGTAGCACTTACTGGCACTGAGCACACTTGCCTCTGGTAAGTTTGTCCCTGGTAACTTCCATCTGATCGGATAGCACCAGCTGCGCCCGGCTTCTGTCTTACACACCAAGAAGACTGTTAGTTCTTCTGGCCTGAAACAGGAGCCCTAGTAAAAGGGAGCACCGTGTGGTCTGAATCCAGGTCTGGGATCTCTCATTATTCAATACTACAGCACAGCAGAGCACCGCCTGATCACCCCAGCCCGCTTGGCCGCAAGAGAACACCCTGGCTCAGACTGGCAGTGAGCCAGTCACTCAGGTGGCACTTGCGACTCTCGGCACAGGTGAGTTAAACAGGGCTGGTGAATGCTTAAACTAAGTCTGAGATGGCCAGTAGTGTTTCCACCCTTCCCCCAAATTAATACCTTATTTGCTTATGATTCAGCAAAGGCCTGAAAATAACAAATGGGACTTTTTATAAAATCGTCCCTATTCATTAATAAAAATGATTGTCTGCCTTTTTTTACTTTCATTATCAGCCACTGATCATTAAGGCAGTTCTAGAACACATTTTATAGTTTTAGCTTCTCTTGGTTTCTATTTTGAGTATGTGCTGAAATAAGAAATAATACCAGCTTAAAATGATTTACTAAATTTTGCGTGCTGGCCAAGACATTAAAATCCTAGTCAGGCCTGTAAAAAACCAGCTAGGTGACAACCCTATTTGAGGCTGGTTCTGGTCAATATCTAAGGGGCTAAAATGATTTGTGCTGGTAATATTGATGGCTGACTAGTTCAGATTGTCAATGGTACTACTAGGGGGAAATGGGCTGGGACAGGCTGGTTCTGTAGGGTTTTTATGGGGCTACAATGGACTGAGCAGGGTCACACTGGTCTGGGTGATGCAAATAGGGCTGGCATGACTTTGAGCTGATTGGGGGTGTTCTGATGGATTTGAACGGGTTGGCGCATATTGAGGAAGGTAGATCCGGATGTGCATAGTGTTTGAACACTTTTGGTGGCAGTCACCGTTTCTGATATTGTTAATGTAGTTGGGATGGACAGGGCAAAGTCATGCTACTTATAATGGACGTTAATGATGTAAGAACAGACTATGCATTTAGGCTAGGGCTTCCCATTGCTAGAAAAGTGGTGATTTATGATATTTAGTTTTTTATGTGAAATGTATTGCTTGGTTTTACAGGCGAGAAAGTGTCTCTCAAAGTGTCACACATTAGGTAGCAGAATGCAACTTATAACATTGAAATTACAGAACTGTCACACATAAGCAATCTGAAAACTGTAGGAGTAAGTAGTTAATCCCATGCATTGATAAATACCAAGGGCCATATGTATATGTACCAAAGCATTTTCCCATAGTCACAGAATGGGTAAAACCCTTTGATACATCTGGCCCTAAGTTCTTACATCTCAGTGTAGCTCTTAAATGTCTTTGAGGAAGATTCAGGACACCGCCTTTAAGCTTGTAGCATATGGGAGCCAATTGCTCTAATGTGAGCCAAAGGGCTAGCTAGATCAGTTGTTCCCAAACTGTGGTCTGGGAATCCCTGGGGGTCCGCAAAGCCTCCATATGGGGTCTGCGACTACTTGGAAAAATAATATAAACATATTAGGTCCCCAGCTTTCAGTAATGACTCAGTAGGAGGGTTCCCGGACTCCAATAATGATTCAGTGGGGGGTCCCCACGTTCCAGTAATGAAAAAGTGGGAGTCCACAGAAGTCAAAAGATTGGGAACCACTGAGCTAGATTATACACGCATCCCACGTGTTCGTAGCTCAGTACACCCACTTTTCCCCAACCAGCACACAGGTCCCAACTGTGAATTGGGAGCTATTTGCTGTGTAATTACACATTTATAAGAGATATTTGGCTTATTGAAAATACGAAGATAAAATATACATCAATCGTGCCTGCAGAGCACAAATGCTAAACTACACATGGCACATTGTTCTACAGAAACGTAGTGGGAGCAAAGCCTTTTTCCAATAAACTCTCCATATGATGAACCAGTGCAGTATTGTATTTGGACTGGATTGCGGACTCCTAGTCCACACTTATATCACATAAAAATGTTTTCTTATGGTACAAAGTGCATTGGTGAAGTGCCGTCAGCAGTGGTTTCAGGGAGTTGGGCTCATTTGCATGGGGAAATTTAGTCATACAATATGGACCCTAAGCTTGGAATGGGACATTCCAATGAGCTGAGTTTATCACTCCTATTTAGGTGTGTGTAAATTGTCTGCCTGGCAGGAGGCATTTGACTCAGGCCCAAGAAGGTCCTTTTGCCTTCAGTCACGTCCGCCCCACGCATGAAGTCTTTGAACCCACAAGATAATCATGGACCTTGACTTATTGCCAAATTAAAGCCATCGGGCACAGGTACTTACGCACAGCTGTGACAAGTGTCTTTAGCTGCATTTGTTTATTTTATTTTTTGATAACCTATCGATTTTGAGAAGAGAATCTGAGGGCGATTTTCGAAGTAAGCAGCTTCAACGGATTGCACTGCTCATTTCCCGTAATACAAGCCCTCCATATGAAACCTTCATGTGTATCTGCCCAAGGTGCACTGAGATAGTGGCTCTTGTTATGGGTTTCTACTGTATTTCACTTCTCACTATTACGCCTTACCCAGAGCAGGTCTATTTTGACCTATTTTCTGCATCCATCAGCCCCACTCCTACTGAGTTTGGTGTGTGTTTGAATGCCACCTGATACTCATGAACAACTAAGTGGGTAAGGTATTTTAGAGCTTTTGGGCCTGTGAAACATTGATTCAGGCCAAGCGTTGTACTATGATTCGAGAATCCATTGTAAGATGTTTCCCCTAGATCTTGTACGATTTGGAGAAGGCAATACTTCACTGCTTGGGTATGCAGTGGTATACAAGTTCATTCAATTTATCTGTAGTTACTTGGGGACACCATTGTTTTGCCAATACTTTATACAATTGCATTATCTTTAACATTGATCACCATTTTCCCAGTGAAGGCCTTGCACAAAAATATGTTATAGTTGTGACGCAAGATAGTCTAATTTTTCATGTCAAGATACCATTTTTTCAAAACTAGTGTTATGAGGTGGATAAGTAAACTGTCATTTTGTACATATTTGTAATTATATCACTATATACCAATAGCTGCAATGTGGGGAAAGTTTGTATGGAATACAACAGGCGTCTGTTGGATATGGTGACAAGACATTGATAAAAGCTATGGGCTTCATTGATTCATTGGAAAAAGTTATATCAGCGGCCAGAAGTTTAAAGTCTTTTCTAAAATGAAGTAGCACTGACATATTGTAAAAATCACATTTTAGAGTGAACAGGCCTTTAAATGTGGATTGTCATTACAACGTGTTAAAACATACAGATATTCATTTTGTTACATGATATCTTTCACGCTACTGTAGTAACGGATTTTTGTGTTGGTTACTTACTTTGAGGAACCTTAAGGGTAGGGGGTTTGCACTGTGATAATTGTTGTTAGAACCTCTTGGGAGGGCATCAACATTGTTTTTGTCTATCAGGCCTAGTAATAAAAAACATATTAAAAAAAATTATAATCACATACATACAAGTGTAGTCTTTGGTCTGCCCCCTCCTGTCTGTTCGAGTGCCATTCACATTCTGCTTCTAACCCACGAGAACACTCTCCATGGAGAAATGAGTTAGACTGTTTGTACCATTGACTCTAGTGCCCTGTCAGTAATGGAATTTTGCCTGATCACTTGTGCACCTCTGCCTAAAACTGAGTGCATTTCATTGTCAGGCTGGTGGTCACTCCTTTAATTTTACATTTTTTAGTTCAATAGGTTCCTTTTCTGTCTTTACTTCTTTTTTATAGAGGTGTTTGCAGATTCCCATATATTCTTACCAGGACACTCACTTGCAGCTCATTTCATCTGCATTTCATCTAATATTGAGAGCAATCTTGGAATGGTAATGATTATAGTAGATCATTGTTTTACAGTTCCAATATGGCCACCATGTTTAGAAGCATTGTGTTGGCTACCTCACATCAGTACAAAGATACCCTATAGTCTTCGCATTTGAATATGGACGCCCAGTGCCGTATTTACTGAGTGGCTATCTTTTAATGATATTTTGTATAGTGTTATTGTTGTTATTACCGCTCAGAGGTGGCCAAAACATTCCTTCTAAACATGACCGCAATACTGGAATTTTTAAGAATGTAGTATGTACTCTGCAATGGCTTCTCACTGCTATGTTTAATTTTATTTTCATATTGCAAGTTTATGCCTCCCAACTTTAGGTGTTGTCACTTGTTGGAAATGGACTCTCTCAAGGGGCAACCCCAAAACTTTTTGCCTTCCTCCTTCTTTTTCTGACCTCCGTTTTGCTGGCTTTACGAGTCGGGACACTTTACCACTGCTAACCAGTGCTAAAGTTCATGTGCTATCTCCCTAAAAATATGGTAACATTGGCTCATACCCAGTTGGCATATTTAATTTACTTGTAAGTCCCTAGTAAAGTACATGTGCCCAGGGCCTGTAGATTAAATGCTTCTAGTAGGCCTGCAGCACTGATTGTGCCACCCACATAAGTAGCCCCTTAACCTTGTCTCAGGCCTGCCATTGCAAGGCCTGTGTGTGCAGTTTCACTTCCACTTGGACTTGTCATTTAAAAGCACTTGCCAAGCCTTAAACTACCATTTTTCTACATATACGTCACCCCTAAGTTAGGCCCTAGGTAACCCATAGGGCAGGGTGCTATGTAGGTAAAAGGCAGGGCATGTACACATGTGTTTTATATGTCCTGGTAATGAAAAACTCCTACATTAGTTTCCCGCTACTGAGAGGCCTGCTCTCTTCATAGACTAGCATTAGGTCTCCCCTCATATACTTTTTGAGTGGTAGATTCTGATCTGAAAGGGGTAATCTGGTCATATTTAGTATGGCCAGAATGATAATAGAAATTCCTGCTTATTGGTGAGGTTGGATTTTATAATACTACTTTAGAAAAGCCATTTTTAGAAAGTGAGCATTTCTCCGCATTTAAAAAACATCTGTGCCTTACAGCCTGTCTCCAGTCAACGTCTGGGCTGGGCTGGTTGACAGCTCCCTTGTGCATTTCACCCAGACAACCACAAACACAGGACACTCAGTCACACCTGCACTTATCTGCATATTGAATGGGTCTTCCTGGGATGGAAGGGTGGAGGGCCTGACAGCTACATTTCAAGGGCTAGTGGCCTGCCCTCACATAGGGGACTGCCAAACCCCTTACTTGGGACCCTGGCAGACAGGACTGCACTGAAAGGGGAACTTGTGCACTTCAAAACCACTTTTTTAAGTCTCCCCCACTTCAAAGGCATTTTGGGTATATAAACTGGGTCTCTGACCCCCCCAGAACAGGCACTTCTGGACCTGCACCTGAACCTGAACTTGAACTCTGTCAGAAGACCTGTCTGGCTGCCCAAAGGACTCTCTAGACTGCTTTGCTGCAAAGTACTGCTGCCCTGCTGTTGCCCTCCTGGCCTCTGACTGTGCTGGAAGAACTCTGCCTGACCCCCAAAGTGCTCTCCAAGGGCTTGGTTTGAGCTTGCCTCCTGTTCTGGGGCCTCAGGGACTACAAGACCCCCAATGCTAGCTTTGTGTTAGCATACCGACTTCGGAACTACTTCAACGATGCCACAGCCTGCTCCCGCTCCGTGGACCTCACTGCATGCAACAACCTCGACCTGCAATGGAAGTCTGATGTTGCCGCGACTCCACTGATGTCACTCAGGGTCATTGCAACACTTCAAAGTCTACACATCATGTCCTGACAGACTGGAACCAACAACCACTCCGGGTCACAAGAAATCAACGCATCACAGACGACAACACATCATCTCCTCCCAGCATCCGGACAGAGAGGACGCCTCACATTCACCTGCTTTGCAGCATGGAGCTGACGCCTCTCTCCTCGGACGCTGTAAGGGACTGACACTGCATCGAATCCACCTACTCCTCTTTCCGACTCCTTGCGACTTCCTTGTTCTTCGTTTTCAAAAGGTACTGTACCTGGGCGTCTGTGTGACTGGTGTAGTGTCGGATAGTTGTTAACGACTCCATGATAGCCCTAGTTGGTACTACTGTGTTTTATAGGCCCTTTAGTTGGATTTAATATTTAAAAATTCATAACTTTGCTTGTGAACATTGGATTTTAATTGTTTCAACAGTATTTTATTCAGATAAATATTATCTATTTTTCTAAACCTGTGTAATGTATTTTTGTGGTGTGTTACTACATAATTTGTTGCTCAAATACTTTACACATTGCCTTCTAAGTTAAGCCTGACTGCTCAGTGCCAAGCTACCAGAGGGGTGGGCACAGGATAATTTGGAATGTGTGTGACTGATAGGGTGCATGAATGGTGACATTGATTGGCTAAACCCATTAGTAACTGAAGTGGCACTTTCAGTTAGAAGCCAGACCTACTGGCATTGCCAACGCTTGTTTTTTTTTCCTTCCCATCTCTGTTGTCTTAGTTGGCACCAGAATGGCAATCTTTCAGTTTTTACACCCAAGCTATAGCAATTTAAGTGCCTAAACATATTTTAAAAATACACAGCCAGCATTTTCCATCAATGCTTTTAAATCTGTATTATCTTTGTTTTTTGTTGAAAATATCACACGTTGGCTTGAGAATCAGTTCCTTATAAGGTCTGGCCTAGAAATAGCTTTTAGCCTCGTGTAATAAAAACACAAATAATAGATAAAACAAATACCAGATAAAAAACAAATAATAGATAAGGCTGGGCTTTGGTTGATTGATCTTTCTTCATCCATTGGTCTGGTCATTTGGCGGTCACATTTTGCTTCCACCCACCACAGTGTACAGGTCACTTCCTCTTAGGACTTTCTTGTACTGAGTGGCAGCATTTTTCTTGAGGTTCACACTCGCCTGAAGAAAGGCTCGTTTCTGAGATATGCCTGGTTACTTAGCCACTGCTTATTTCATTATTTTCCCTTTCTTCAGGTTACAGTAATTCAAAGACATGGGAAGATTTTCTTTAGGCAGCAATAATCATATTTCCCTGTAATGTGCACTAAAGCTAAAAGGGATTCGTATGTTCTAGGTATTCGTGTCTCCTTGGGAGCTAATGTACTATTCTAAGCATATTATCATATGCAATGCATATTTTTTTATTTATATATGTATTGCAAGATGAGGACATGAATGTTGTATTTAGGCAGCAGCTATACTTGGAATAAAAAAAATATAATAATCGCAGACTTGCCAAGGCCAGACCTGTTGACTTTTCAAAAACATTTTATTTTTTTGCTTGAGACCATATTAGCCCTTTTCTTAATGGTTTTAGACAGCCATCGTTTTTAGTGGGACTGAAATGCCCTTCTCTAATCAGTCATACCTTGGATTGATTGTTGAATTGGTTAACGTCCGAAAAAATCTTTTTAGGACAGGCTTAGTGACAACATTTTTGTGCTGATTTGCCGGGCTTTTTTGCTGTTGCATGGTTATGTTTTAGCCATATGAAGAAATAATAGCTTATTGTAGATCCAGCCCATATCCAAAAGCAGATTATTTCAAGCTGTAGAAGCTCAGATTTTTTTTGTTTTTTTTTTGTTTACACCGCTACTGTGATCACGAGGAATGCTCAAAGGTGAACTGCTATTTACTATGTTTGTATAAACTGAACGAAAACCTTCAGAGCCGTTATTACGCTAATGAGTTATTAAAATGTAATTACTGTACGCTGATGAAAGGTATGCGCATGTCCAGGGCTGTTCCTGAATAGAAACACAAGCTATTAACCCTTCAGGTTAGTCTATGGTCAGTGTTGAGTGCTCGCTGATTTCTGGGAGCGCACTGATTCAGAATGATCAAGGCTCGAGCTGGTTACGAGAACGAGGTGCTTCTACCTTAAACGTTTGTGTTTTTTAGTTTGGAGTGCACACAAGATCTATTTGTTTTCTAATGTCGTTATTGTACTTGTCCGAATTATTGATTCAGTAATGCTTCACAGTTGTGTATCAATTTCTTGTCGTTCATTCTGGCAGATTTCTACTTTTATCAGGCATGGTTGTGCCTCCATGAGATGGTGAATTTCAGCTTCCTGACTGTTATGGTCTTGTTGGTATGGTGTCCTATGCAGAACACCCCCTGGACGGTTCAGGTCGGCAAACGTAACCTTAGGTCACAGTAACATGAGAATAGCAGGAGAATTTAAGCCTCTTTCTGCCCTTTCTGATTAGGTGTGTGGCTAGCCCCAGGATAGCGCCCGAACACTCGGGGCGAGGAAGCATCCATGAATAAGTGGATGCTGTCTTTTGAATTCATACTGCCTGTGAACTTTCAGATGAGCTGCTGGCATTTTGCAGTCCAACCATCTCCAAGTACCTCCATGTTCAGCAGCCATTGTTCACCTGGCGGACTCAATCTCCCAACGGACTCTTCTGCGACAAAGCCATGCTCCTACCATGCAGTAAGCCGGCATCAGGAGTCCTCTTTCCCTTAAAGTACACATATACTCCAAGCAGGCATGCAGCACCGACTGCTCTTGCTACAGGGGCTCCTAGCACTGGAAGCTCTGCTGGTTTCTCTTTTTGTTTTCCATGCTCTGGCTGACAGTTTTAGTAAATTATGTAGCGGTTACTTGATATCAGACATACTATGTATAACCTTTCCCCTGACTATTGTGGCTACTTATGGTCTGTTTACACCTCCTTGACCACGTTGTCACTGTTATTGCCCTTGCCTTACATGGTTTGCTTTTAAACGCTAGGTCTATTTCATTACCTCATTATGGAAAAAAAATAAAAAAAACATTTGCGTCTTGTTCAAATCCTGGCTTACATCAATAGTGGACTAGCCATTTCCAATTATTACACCAGGACAATCAAAATGAGAGTGGAGGAAGAGTTGCTACTTTATGAGAAACATCAACTATTGATCTCAATCTTTATGATCTCTACTTAAGCAGAGGCTCTGAATGTCGTGCCTTAAATGTGGTTTTATGTCACAAATTCCATAATTACCTGCTTTGTTATCTTCTCCCAGGAAATAGTTTTTCATATAGAAACAGCACCACCGAAATAATAGGATGCCTGCCTCTCAAATATGCATCACTTAAAGTTTTAGGAAACATTGCTTTCTGGTTTGATGTTCCTTCCGATGTCATTGCCACTGATTGTGCTGCCTGTTTGGCCGATTTGGGATTGTTCCAGTAGATTTCCACCTCATCACCCATAAAAGGTTAGACACTTAATGCTCACGGTATGCAGCTATGCTTATTTCGATATGATCGTCCCTATAAAATGGTCCAGTCACTCTTAACATGATCTTTCAATTAAATGATTCACCAGCATCAAATCTCCATCTTGAAATCGTTTTGAGGCTCTGATCTTACCGATCTCGTTCAGCAGACTATCAGTTTAGAATCTATCATCTAGAGTCAAGAGTACTCCTTCTGTACAGTCTTTGATGAATGGTCAGTTCTATGAGCAATATGTTGAGCTCATCAGTAAAGATCCATACCAGGGTGCAAGACCTCAGGCCCGGTTTCATTGGAAATTTAAACTTGTGAACCATAACATTAAAATCAAGTAGAGAAAATATCAACAGTGAACAAATAGATCTGCACCTGAATCCTCAAATTTTATGAAAATGCCATCAGTGATCCACTCTACAACTAATACCCCTAGTCTTGCTAGGGGTATATTTCAGGTAGTACCAGCCAACACAATCATCTCATGTTGCTTTCTTGGAGTAACCACAATCCATTCACGTAACTGAGCAGAGATCTGAATCTCTTCTTTATCAATACAGTGAAGACCACAAAATGGGGTCTTTAGGCTACTGCTAAGGGGCAAAGCCCAGAGTCAGATGGGTCCCCCTCTGTACATATTTTAGTTTCTCTTCAGTCTAGTTCTCTAGCAATAGGCGAACCCATTTTAAGGACACTTCAACCCACAGATTATGATAGAGGTAGCCCCAGCATGGCACTGAGAAATGCACCCGTTTATTTGCTCCGTCATCTGCTTACTGGTAACTCTATCCAAGGAGGCTTTGTCCCACATGCTTTAAAATAAGCAGTAATCGTTCATTTGCTAAAAAAAAGAGAAAGAAAAAAGAAAACGTCAACCTATTTCCTTTTTATGCGCACCAGTTTTATACCTATTACCATCATACCTGAACTTGCAAAGGTCTTAGAAAAATTGTAGTTTCCCAGCTACAACAGCTTGTGGAAGAAAGTGCAACAACATCCGTGACTTCACAGATGAAGATGGTGGCTATTGAATGGTACTTCGTAGCTTTTCAAACTGTGACCACGGCATTTTACTGAACAGTTTGGACAAGGTGGCACACACTAACCCAGTTCTATCAAATGGTTTACGTCTTTTCTATCGCACAGGAGTTCCCGGGCCCTTTTCTTTCACTGGAATTGTCAGCATCCATTAAGATCATCCCCTGTTACCTCTTTTGTTTATTATCTGCCTGGCCAAACTCTTCCTGTGTTATTAAGTTATAAAGCACTCATGCTTCCGGTGTTTCTTGGCACTAGACAGGCTAAGAGGGCAGACATAAAAGATGAGATCAGAGCAACAAACCACGCAGTCAAGAAGAAGACATTCTAATTTCTACCACCCCTTTAGCTCATGTCTGACTTTGCTTACACTGACAATAGATCTTAGAATATGCTAGATTTTGGCCGATAGAATAGAAAAACTGCAGTCGCCCATCCTTGTTCTACCAAGGTTGGGTAAAGCTAAGCATGAGTGCCGAGCTCTGCGGTCTATAGGCTTCGGTGCTTTTCTAAATGAACAAAAGAGGAAACCACTATTTTATGCCACGTGCTTAATTTGTAAAAGAAGTGGGGCCTGGGTCCAAAGTTGCGCTCTGAAGCCCTTGGTACGAATGTCACAGTGCAGAATACCAAGTCTATCTAATCTTGATTGCTCCAAATGCCTCTTTCATCGAACAGCAGACACTCCCTGCCCCTTCAGCTCCCTCCCTCAGCTCCAGCAGCATCCATTGACTCAAAGTAAGCACTGTATATGCCCTATGAACAATGAAAAGTGTTTTGAGGAAGATGAGAATGTTTTGTTATCCCGATCCAGTGTAGAAAAATGAGGAGAGCAGAAATGACTGAATCTTGGTGTCGTCATAACCTTACATGCTGCCCGGTGTGAAGCACTTGATGTCTACATAGCATGTAGCCTGGTAAGCCACACTAAAAGATTCTGCATGATCCCATCTTGATCTTACTATCGTCGATATGCCTCCTCTGCCATCCTAGAGGATGTATTTTCACACACCAAATGCCAGTGTTCTTCAAACAGTTTTACTAGCTTCTATGATCTTGAAAAACGTAGGTATCGAGTACCTGGCATGACACTTATGCCAGGTACTCGATACACATACTGCTTAGCGGAACCGCCACTAAGCTGTTGCCCTGATTCCATATGTCCGTAGGCCTCACTTAAATTACCCATAACGCAAGTTTTTCAATAATTTTTTCATATTCTTTTACAAGCTCAATGCCAAAAATCAGATGTCTTATACTTCATACATTTCAAGCTTATTCCACCGGGCTGTTCACCAGGAGTAAATCACATTGCACTTTTCAGCATATTGGAAACAGATGAGCACTATAAACATAAAACGAAGCTTCAGATTCACAATTCCAATCGAAAAACACCTAACACACGTTAAAAAGCACAGGGTTCAGTTTGTGATTCAATTAGAACACATAAAACAGAGCCTACCTTTATTCCAACTGGGCACCTGGGTTTAGCCTTTAATTTTTATGACCGATGCACCAATTGTCTGCATCCTTATGATATGCCCTATACCCACGATTAGTGGTGACATACCAGAATAACATTATAAATTGTGATCACAACTGGACTATGTAAATCGAGCAGTGATGGTTTTATTATAATTATGCGTGAGGGTTCAGGCTAAATATGAGCTTTATCAAAGAACTCGTGTTCACATATGTGATGGAATAGAAGTATCATGTGTTTCTATGCTTTATTAACTTGATCTACTCCGCTAATATAATTGTACAGTACTAAAAAAAACATTCTAGTGCTCTGACATTTGGCGAACGAACGTTTTTCAATAACATAACCCTTGAATTTATTTATTTATTTCTACATGGAAGATTTCCGGCAGTTTTTTTTTAACTTGACTAACACCACATACAAGAGCTGTACACTACCGTCTAACGTTGTGATAGTTGCTGATTAGCTTTTTTGTGTTTTCATAATCCTTGAATTTATCTGGAATCTCACACACACACACCCTGAATATTAGTGGTGTGAGTCACTACATCTCTCCTTACCACGACCTGGGATGGACTCCTTCAGAGATGCAAACACGAGGTACATGGTTTGACTGGTCTGCCAACACCGTCCACCTCAGCAGCCATTTGCTGACAAGCGCACCTTTTCTAATTAGCTAGCGTGAATCCCATGGTGAGACAAAGACGGGTACCCTGGCTCTCTGGACTTTGGAGCAACGTTTCGCTTAATTGGTGAGTACTCTCAGGCTGTGTACCAACAACCTGTCCTCTTGATTTCATTAAGAGGGTTTATGTATTTTAGTTTTTTTGACAAAGGTGTCTAATTTTCATAGTAGATGCCATTACATTACTTCAAGTGATGCATTAAGTTTATGTACTAGTCCCCACCATTACAAACTGATGTAGTTAGACTAGGCTTCTTCTCTTTGTATATTTCAGCTTTCCGCGTCAGCACAGATCAAATCTAGAAGACTGTTGGGTCTGTTTTTACCTTTGCAGAGGGTGACACCATTTAAGATTCAGGCACTTATTTGCTATTTTATTAACTTTGTTTCCAAGCAGTTATGACCTGTAATTGGTCCAGGTGTACACTATTGGCTTAAAGTTCATTAATTGGACTGTTTTAAATCTTGAAACGTAAGAGGAACAACAGAACTGAAATTCACTTATACAGTCCATTTGTTTTGTAGGTCATAGCCCGATAAATTTCACCTATCCTGATGAGCACTATGGAATAATCTCCACAAATGAGATCAAATCAAATCAGGGTTTATAAAGCGCAACAACTCACCCATAAGGGTCTCAAGGCGCTAAGGGTTTTTGTCCTCTGAGCTTCAGTTGAAGAGCCAGGTTTTAAGGTTCTTCCTGAATTGGGGATGCAATGGTGACTGGCTGAGGTGCAGGGGCAGGGTATTCCAGCTTTTTGCCACGAGGAAGGCCAAGGATCTCCCACCAGCCGAGGTCTTCCGTATGCAGGTTATGATGGCTAGTGCTTGTTGAGCAGAGCAGAGAGGTCTGGTAGGGAGTTGAATGTGATGTACTGGTTGAGTTAGGTGAGTCCTAGGTTGTGGAGGGTCTTGTAAGCGTGGAGAGGAGATTGAAGTTGATTCTCTTCTTGATAGGGAGCCAGTGGAGGTCTCTTGGGTGGTAGGAGATATGTTCGTGGTGGGGAATGTCCAGGATGAGTCTGGTGGAGGCGTTTTGGATGTGCTGTAATTTCTTGATGTTCTTCTGGGTAGTACCGGCGTAGAGGGCATTGCCATAGTTGAGTCTGCTGGTAACCGGGGCATGGGTTACGGTTTTGCGGCAGTCCTTTGGGATCCATTTGTGGATCGTCCTGAGAAGTTGAAGTGTTTGAAAGCAGGAGGATGTGACTTGGCGGGTCATGGTGAGCAATGAGTCCAGGATGACACTGAGGTTGTGTACGGGGTTTGCTGGGGTGGGTTAGGTGCCGAGGGTCGATGGCCACCAGGAATCATCCCAGGCTGATGTGGATGGTCCCAGGATGAGGATTTCGATATTGCAGAGTTGGGCTGGAGGCAGCTGTCCTTCATCCAGGTGGTGATAGCTTCCATCCCGTTGTGGAAATTCCTCTTGGCAGTAGTGGGGTTCTCTCAATGAGATGATCAGCTTGGTATCGTCGGTGTAGGAGACGATGTGCAGTCTATGGTACCTGACAATGGATGCAAGAGGGGCCGTGTAGACGTTGAAGAGTGTGGGGCTCAGGGAGGAGCCCTGTGGAACCCTGCAGCTGATCTCTAGGTTCTGACAGGTAAGGCGGGAGTCTGACTCTGTGTTCGGCCACACAGGAAGGAGTGTATCCATTGTAGGGCCTTTTTGTGGATGCCAGCTGCTTGGAGCCTGGAGCAGAGGGTGAGAGGTGTGAGACTGTGTCAAAGGCAGCTGATAGGTCCAATAGGATGAGGGTTGCTCTATGGCCACGGTCGAGGAGCAAGCGAATGTCATCCGTGGTGGCGAGGAGGGTGGTCTCCTTGCTGTGATTGCTCCTGAAGCCTGATTGGGAGGTGTCCAGGATGTTGTCCTCTGTGTGCTTCTGGAGCTAAGCGTTGGTGACCTTTTCGATGGCCTTAGCTTGGAAAGGCAGTAGAGAGATGGGGTGGTAATTCTTGAGGTCCAGGGGGGTCGGCTGTGGGTTTCTTCAAGAGCAGGTGGATCTTGACATGCTTCCAGTCCTCTGGGAAAGTGTCTCTCTCTAGGGAACAGTTGAGGGTGTGTTGGAGCTCGGGTGGAGTGGATGATTTGGCATTGTTAAATATGTGGTGAGGACAGGGGTCTGTAGGGGCTCCGTAATGGATGCTGCTCATGATGGTGCGGGTCTCGTCTGTGATGAGGGTAGTCCAGCGGTGTAGGGTCTGCAGTGGTTCGATGGGATGAATCTGGGGGGTTGTTGGAGAGCTTGGAGGGTCTTGGGATCCACAGCTGTCTTATATGTCTTTGATTTTCCAGTGGAAGAAGTTGGCTGGAACAAGGATTGAAACTTTGCCAGTTGTCAGCACTTGACAGCTGTCTAAATTTCTAAGAATAACATGTGGAACATATATTAATGGATAATAGACTATTACTCTGAATTTCAAATTGGAATCATCGTGGGCACTTTTTGCACAGCCGCTACTCTTTCTTCATTCACTCAGTTGTTCACAGTCTGCACTATATTCTTCTTCCACTCACTATAATATGTGACAGTACAATATTGATAGACTTCAGAGCAGGGGTATGACAATACAATATTGGTAGACTTGAAAGTAGGGATCTCCAACCTTTTCTGTAGTGAGAACTACTTCTGATCAGTGAAAATCATTGTGAGCTACTGAAGGCTAAACAACTCTTACATTGTTACCAGACACTGCCAGGCCCACCTTCATTGACTTTAAGTCTAATGTCCAAAGAGCCAGATACTATGGTTTGAACAAAATACTTTGACTTGGGCCACTACAACAGGACTGCCATGTGTGTCAATGAGAGAGTGGTCTTTGGGGATGTGTGAACATGTGCATATGAATGGGATGTATTTGTATAGGTTACTGGGATCCTGTGTAGTATGTACTTGCAGCACAGGACATACCTTTCAGTATATGTTGCACTGTTACATGTATAATACACACATACAATAATGTTTTGAAATGGGAGAAATGTTTTGCAGAAATATTCATAATATGCAACATTTTTTTGCACTTTAAATTTCTCTCATTTAAAAAAAAGGTTGTATTTTTCAGTTATACTTATGCACAGTGTCTACTGGCCACCGAAAACAAGAGGCCAGTTGTTTGTAAAACTTTGACATTTGAGAAATTTAAAATAAAGAGTTACCTTAATCATTAAGCTACCTTATCAATTTAATTTTCTCCTAATAAAATGCCTTCAGAAACATAATTTTGTTCACAGCTTCAATATTGAGTTGACAAGGACATTTGTTTAAAAGTGAAATACCTCAGTACCTCAGTTGTTCACCTCTGTGCCTCAGTCCCAGCATGGGTTGTAAATCTGAGCACTGCTCATTATCAGGCGCTGCTCTTCGGACTGATGATAATGATGTAAAATAAGCACAGCCTGCTTTTAACTTTACATAGAATTGACCTTGTGCTCATTTAAAAATGAAATCAGGGCTGTCAGCTACTCGGAACGTGTCTAGGTGCTGCTAGTGGCTCGCGATCTACTGGTTGAAGACACCTGCTTGAGAGCATGTGTAGAATGAATGACTACACAATAGTGATATACCTGAACGCCAATACAATAAGATGCTTGTTATATTGCAGCATACTACATGTGAATAAACTTTTGATTACAAACATCAATCAGAGGGTGGAGGGAATCTTTATCCTTTCAAGGATTCTGAACACTTTAATGAATGCAGAGTGCCATATATAATTACAGGTAGACAAATATGAATTGAATGAATCCTTTAGAACCACCATTTCCATATTATAACCTAAGCAACTGAGTCTGTGGCTCCATTGCATCACCAACTTCTAGCTTTCATAATGGTTCAAAGTTTTTAACTTCTGCCACTCTGTACAAACTGCCATACATATAGGCTATTAATTTCTAGAATAGTTCTAATTCATGTCAAAGTGTAATAATACACGAGTATTTACAAGTAACAACTGTAGTCACACCTTGTGTTAACTCCTTGTGGTACCATTATGCATAGCCATTTAATCCAATACCTTTCCTGTTGTGTCATTTTCCTTACACTGTTTGCCTTCTCTCAAGGGTTCTTCAGCAAGCTCCAGCAGCTGGAAGGAAAGTTGACATATAATGTGTTTTAAAACCTTAAGATGCCTGCCTAATGGTGGTTTCTCTTTCCCACTCCAATGTTGCCTTTACATTCAAGAGTCCTCACTTAAGCTTTACCTTCAGATTTGCCTACATATAAAACGCAGTGGGCATTTAATAAGGTGCACGCAGTAAATACTTTCATAGGTTGCTCTGTATCCCAACTCGTTTTTTTTGTCTCTTGTTGGGATTTATCAAGTATTCTTCTTGAATTATATTTTTTAAATTCGAACAGTCCACGCGGTTGTGTGCTTGCTTTGTTTATCATTTTTGGTTCTCTGAATATATGTTTCTTTCCGGTAACAACCTTCCGATTATTGCTCCTCCAGTGTGCCCCAATAGGGTTTTGTGGAAACAGTGTGTTAAATTTGTAACGGCCAGAAATTAACTAGCAACTCTTTTTGATGTTTCTCGTTATGTGCGTTTTCGTTCAGGGAGTTTTTGGATAGAAACACCAATTTCCACCCTTAGTAAGGATGCAGGCATTTAGTAAATCGCCTCTTTTCATGTTGCCAACCCTTGTTTCATGCCTCAGTTACAGCCCCTTGTGTTGGAATAGTTCTCATTTGTTCCACATTTCATCCTTTGCACTTACACGGGCACTCTCTTGGCCTGTGAAACCCGTTTGATCAGACTGAGAGCCTCATGTTTCCATCCGGGCTCACGTCCTATAGTGAGCATGTTCGGTATGGTTGTTGGGGACAGTACATATGCCACAAGGTCGTATTTAATGATTCTGCACCCCAATCAATGCGGCCACCCTGAGCCTGGATTGGGAGCATGTCAGATATAGCACTTTAAAAGCTGTGTGCATCAGATCTTTCACTTTATTTTTGTCTTTCTATAGTGCTCCTGCCCAGAGGCTTTGCTGCACTGTACATGTCCCAGCAGTGATTGGAGAAAATATGTCAGGCGGGTTAGTGCGAGAAAATGCAACTGAACGCTTCATGCACTGCGCGGTTTAGTAAAACTATTGTTACTCTGCTTTGGTGAAAATATTCCAAACAGGGTGGCTTATTGAATCAGAGGAGAAAATAAATCAGAATTGAATGGCCTTTGGGGAAAAAAAGCCATTCCTGCAATTGCAGAAATAGGGTAGTTAGATTTTCGCATATGGTCCTATTACAGGAAGTGGTTGGAACGGTGACTTGAGTTAAGGTTGGTTATATATTTATTTAGCAGTTTTGTATAGCACGGATATACAGAAGCTAAAGGGATAGTTTTGCTTCAGAAGACAACAGATGAGAGAGTTGTGTGTTCCCATCTGAAAGATTGAATAGGTTAAAATATCGACTAAGGCAGCAGTGTTGCCATGGCTTGCTTTGCTAACTGAATGGCGTGACATTGAAATAGTAGGCTTTTTAATTTTTAATTTTTTCAACAGCTTCGAATAATAGTACAGTTCTGATTTCAGGACAGATGGAATTCCAAATTCTCAGAGCTTTTCTAGAGAACGATTGTTTCAGTGTTCTAGTTTTCTTCAAGATTGGGTTTCCAGAAGGAGGATGCCGTAGCTCATTAAGAAACACTGCCCACCTGAAATTTCGATTTTTCTTTTTACTACAAATAATTTTTGGGTGCCTTTATGCATTGCTTTTTGTGTGATGCATGCAAGTTTTAAGATGTTCCTTACCTCTAATGGAAGCGACTTCAGTGAATTAATAATGAGCTGGACAATGTCAAATTTTCTCAAGCTAAAGGTCCATGTGGCTGCTGAGTTTGGTGCTGGTCTAAGTGTAGTTAGTTGCATTAAGGGCATATCAACAAGAAGAAGGCTTCCATTGTCCAACATTGAAAGTACTTGGGATAGGACTATACGTCTGAAAGCTTGTTCTCATTGAACTGATTAAAGTTTCTTAGGAGTTTAAGTTCCAACTGTACACTGTTTTGCAGTACGTTGATGGTTGACATGCCCTTGTAAATTCAAGTGTTTTTCCTACATGAAACCCATAATCCCGGGGTGTCTGTGATGATTAGAAATAGTTTTTCTTTTATTCAGTTTTGTAATGGTAAGGAGCTGTTGGGCTGGGATACTAGTGGGAATTCTGTCTTTATCCGGTTCAGTTTCAGGTGGCGGAGAATAATCCATGATGGATTCCATCTTAGACTAGAGCCATACCTTCACTAGATTTTGTAGAGGAGACTTTCAGGCAAAGCTGGCAGTCATCCGTGTAGAAGTCGTATGAGATATTCAAGAGGTTTAGATCGGAGGCCAGCGGTTCTGTGTACAGGTTTAATATACACAATGAGAGTTTTGAGCTTTGCAGCCTTCCTTCACGCAGTATTGTTTTGTTGGACAGAGATGGCTAGTTTAACACATTGACCTGAAATTTTCACTCTTCAATGAGATCTTCAAAAGAGTGGCGTGGTTAATGGTACTGAGGGTGGCTAATATGTCCTGTAGGGTGAGGAGACCAGAGTCACCTTTGTCCAAAATTTAGAGGGTGTCGCCCACTATCTTAGGGTTTTTGTTTTGGTACTTCACCATGCCTCAAAGCCCAACCGCATGTCATTTAACAAATGTTTTTTCTTTCAAGAAGAGTTTGGATTTGTTTTGCATGCAGCATTCTAGTAATTTGGCCAGGGATTGGGCAAAAGTTGTTTAGACCTTCTGGGTCTGTCTCTTGTGTCATTAGTTAAGGGGAACCTGTCCAGTTTGGGGGCATTCAGAGACGGTTCAAGGAAGTGGTAAGGTATGGTATTCAAACTTTTTTCTGTTTACTTCTTTGACGGAGGTCCAGGTTGCCTTAGATTTATGGATGCTTTGTCTTTTCAAGTAACGGAGAAGAATAGTTGAATCATAGTCACCTCTTCTCTGAAAATGATGGAGAACTATTCACACTTCTCTTTGTGATCATCAGTCAGTCGAGGGTAAAGCTGGTTTTATTTTATAGTTTCAAATAGTGTTTTTTTAACTCAAATCTTTGCTTTGTTGATTTCAAGCTTCTCAATGATAGATTTAGCCTCAAATATATGTTTCTTTGGATTTACTCCTTTTCATACCCATTAGGTCATGTTTGGTAAAGCCATTTAGACCCCAAATCCTTTAGGTTGCTATTAGGTTTTTCCTTCCTTTATTGCATGCTTTAGAGTATGATTAGTCTGAATTAACTTTTGTTTTTTTCAAGCTGTTAGATCATGTTTACCCAATTATCCATATAAGAGGCTCTGCATATTGGTTGTTAGTGTATTTATCCTGTGTGGCATGGATGCCTGTATAGCGTAGTCAGTTTTGTTTCAGAGCATTTCTATTTGGGTTTTGTCTCAGAGCATTTTTACTTAGGGTCTCTGTCCCTTTCTTGCTTCTTTACGGTTGGCTCTTAGTTATTGCTTTTGTAGAGTTAACTGAGAAGCATTTGAAGTGATGGTAAGACTAGTCCCCTGCCCACGTCAAATCCACCGTTCATGATCTCACTTTGACAATGAGGGGGTGCAGAGGAGACTCCTCTTAAATATGTTGGTGCCATGCCAAGTTGAATGAGATTGTTGTTTAAGTATGAAGGATGCAATATAGTTCTTTTGGTCACCTATAATTCCAAAAGAAAAGGTTGACTGCACAGTTGGTGAGCATTTTGATGAATTGCTCTGTGAAGTTTAAGTTTTTTTTATTGAATGGAGGCTTTGTGAATGGCAGCGACCTTCCACCCTCTATTCTTTGTGCTCCAGCCAGTCTATTAAATGTCTAACGTAGGCTCAGATGTTTCATTTAGCCAAGTTTCCATCCTGTCTAGTTTGTTCAGAGTAATTACGTCTGCAAATCTTATCCTATGTTTATTAGCAGGTCCGCAGTTACGTAGAATGCATTTCAGGAAAGTCTTACATTTCAAGTTTTGGGAAGTTGTAACTATTTATATTTCTCAAAGGCTGTTTAGGTTGATGCCTTGGTTGTTGTTGTTTCCTGTTGTTTTCCTCTTTTTGGTCTAAGTGATGGGGTTGGTTGAGCCTCCATATGTGTGATCATTGTGTCTGGGTTTTTTTATTAGAAATTTCATAAACAATCTTCTTTGTCCTTCTATTTGAGTGTGTTTATGGTCATATAGTTACTAGGTTCTTTGTTGTTGTGTGACCTCAAAATGCTGTCCCAGTGTCCTATACATGAGAACTGTGCATAAGATATATGATTCTAATTAATTTGATATTCTAAGTAGAAGGTTCATCTTTGATGTAATGATGTTAATGGGCATCTTTTGCTACTGGATGATGTGTGGTTGTGAAGGCAAGGCAAAGAGATTGTATATTGTGCGTTTGTTTAAGGGTGACTGACCTCGTGCCCTTTGTTGATTATGTACTAGGTAGTCTTGTGTGTATGGTTAAAGGAGGTAACGTGGGAGAGCAGTAGGTGGCTGGTTGGTAGGAGGTGACAGTTTAGGTGATAGACGTCTTAAGTGGGTATTGCTAATATTGTGATAAGAGTATTGATGGGTCTGTTTGTGGGGCTGGTGTAGTGCTGTTTGACTTCAAAGGAACAGGGGTCTTGATAGATGGGAATCTCTTGGTGTGGCTCATCCTGATCTTGTTTGTGTCATTCATGTAAGTAGGTTTAGGTAACGTATGCAGTAGCCATTTGCACTATTGATTTGTGGATTTCATCTCTGCAGCTAGTTGTCTCTTTATGTTCAGGAGCATTTTAAAGTTTTAGACAAAGAATTTTAGGTTTGGATGTGAAGCTTGGATCAAGAGTTTACAAAAACAAGGTGATGGATGGACTGGTTGACCAAATATCAGCCACTGGCAATAGCTCGGGCTGTATCCCAATCCATCTTTTTTTGCCCACCATGCCATTTCAGTTTGGACCCAGTCATATGCAAAGCAGTCTTGACCCTGTTCCTCATGGGAACAGTTCAGCCTGATCTGCTAGGCCACCTTCTCCCTGAACTGGAACACAAGCAACCTAGGACCGTTTTCAACCTAGTTAGGGCTCCTCAGCCAGGTATAGCTTTATTCCAGTGACATACCTGGCACTATTAGGGCATCAAATACAAAAACATGGTGGATGGAATACTTGAAATTAATCTCAGCCACTTGCAATCACTCGGGGCTACATTCCAATCCATCGTTCAAGAGTATTCCAAGATTTTTCCATTTTATAAATTGAGATGGATAATTTTGGCTTAAGTGAAGAAGTGCTTGTGATTGTGACTGGGACCATGAAGATTTTTTTTCAGATCTGTAAAGATTTCTTAGAGTTTGGTTTAAATTGCTGTTTTGGGTAAAGAACAAGAGCTTCGTTTTTGTTTGCCTTTTATGCACATAGGCATATTGGTTTGCAATAAGCTTTTTAGGGTATTGTTTGAGTGTTCTGTATTTTAACATTTTTCATCACATGTTTGGCTAAGCATGGTGGATAGTTGATTTTAAATGAGTGTAGTGCCACTATTGTGAGTTGTTGATTCTTGCTAAGCCTACATCATATGTAAGGGTAAGAAGTTGAAATAAAATTATTTTGGAGACTGAGGTTCTCAGTAATCCATTTGTGTTACATCAATGAAAGTAGCATTGTGCTACAAATTCCTTTACCAAAATTATTAATTCCTAAATGGAATATAAACCAATGACGTCTTTCTGACAGAGGTCTCTGTATTATCGTTGGTACATGCTGTACTATAGCATTTTAATTTGGTTGTTTGATCAGATTACAAGAAACTAGGGATTATGTTTTTGAAAGAGGTGCTGCTAGTTCCTGTAGTGTAGTCTTGTTACTACCTTCTCTGTTAGTCAGTGGGTCAGAGCTTGTTTTTTCAGACAATAATTTTACTTTGTTGCCTAGGTCAGACAAACAGTATGGCTCCTGTAGGTGAGCTTCCGATAATTTGAGTTGTTGTAAAACATTGTTGTCTATGTGCATTACAGAAATAATCTTTTCTTTGGTCAAATCCCACATTCTTTGTTCATAATAATTATTCAGCGTTGTCTCAGTGCACCACATATTTGTTTGTGCAAAGGGGATGAGCTGTGCCTGTTTCTTATACATTTGAATGAATTTTATTTTTACTATTTGAGTTTTCTCCCAAAATTGCCTTTCTTTAACACAGCTGGAATCATCATATCTGTCAATTGTTTTTTTTAATCTTGTCTGTAGTTTTATTTGCATATGTATTTTATCAGATTTTTTATTTTGGTGATTTAATAATTGTATCTTTCTTTCCATCTCTGTTTTAAATATCTTGAGGTAGTTTTATATATGTTTGTGTAGCAAAAAGGCATTTTCTCTGTATCATGACTCCATGTAAGGATAAGCGTTAGTCTTCCAGGTGAATTTTGCATAACCATGTACATTGACTTGCCGAACAATTGTAGATTGCGAAGGGGTCAAAATTACTTATTTAGCCTGACTGTTACTAGGCTTCATGTGACTACTTTGCTAACTAGTGGCATGACCAGAATCTGTTTTAAATGAGAATGTTACAAGGGTGTTTTTTATGCTTTTCCTTCTTGCATCGCTACGTCGTGCCCCTTCAGACTCTTGTCTTGCCTGTCTTTAAACATGAATTTTCCAACCAATTACAATGGATTTACCCAAGGAAAACACCACAAAAGAGGGTGGATGTACCACCTTAATTCTCAACTCTTGGTTATCCACCGTTCTCGGCATGTAGTACGCAGCACATAGTGATGGACTATAAACATATATAAACAAGGTCTGATTTGCACCCAATATGTTGTGGTCCAAAGTAACATTCCTAAATGAATGGGAGCGATTAACTGGGGTGTTATGAAACTTACAATTGATCTATTCTGTTACACGTTTTCTCTTCCCTCTTCTCCCAGTTGGCTTCCTTGGCAGCCTATGCATTGATTGTAAAATATCATATTTAATGATTGCGTAACTGAAATTAATTGGGTAATTGGTTTTCTTTAATAGTCTTACTTAAGGACCGCTTTAGTGGTCTGGTGAGCGCTTATGTAGCTACACACCAAGCAGACAAGATACACACATACACATAGAAAGGGGCTTTTGGACAGACCCTTTCCACCATTGAACACTGTGGTTCAGCTGCCTTTAGTCATTGACTTTAGGGGTTGTCCATCAGCACTGGTATAAACTCACAGCATTTTGAGGATGTGAACTACTAAAGCAAGTTACTCCATATATGCATTGGGATTTATTCATTGTTTATATTGTATAGAACCCTCACCCTTACATTTTCTTTCTCACTGCTTTAGCCCTGTCCTTCCGCACCATTTTCTCAGTCAGAGGCTCCCGGTGACCTCCCCTAACCCTAGTCCTGCAATGATTTAGTTCACATTTTGGTTCTCGCTCCCCTGTCCTCAGAACAGCCAGCCAGGTAAAAACCGCCAGAAACAGGCTGGCGGGAAGGGGGTCGGAATCCCCATGAAAGCGCTGCTTGCAGCGCCGCCATGGAGGTTCAGCCCAGCCAGGGGAAATCTAGCGGGAAACCGCCGGATCCCCTTTTCTGACCGCGGCTTTACCGCCACGGTCAGAATGGGCAGGAAAGCACTGCCAGCCTGTTGGCGGTGCTTTCCGTCGTTCACGGCCCTGGCGGGTTTTACCGCCTGGGTCGGAATGACCCCCATAATGTTTTCCGGCTGTAAAACAAAAGGTCCAGCCATGAGAAAGCTTAAAAAGATAATGAATTTTGGTAGGGTTATTATTTTGGAGTCCCCACTAACATAGTGTGGGGACCCAGAGATGACGTAGACAGAAAGAGCACAATATGGTCAATGTTTTGAACGTGGGCCCATTGTCCTAGAACCCCATCAGGCTGAGTTATGAGCAAAAATGGTTTGTAAAAGTATTGCCTTGTAAAGCGTTATGGGACAAGTTTCGGCGTCACAAATATTGTAATATGTTGATGTGACTGTAATGCTTAGAACAGCTCCTAGAGGACAACACAATGAAAATAGCATGTGTGAGAAACATGGTCATGTAACTATATAGTTAGCCCCTAGAGGGAATAACCACAAAAATAGAAAATGCCAATAAATAATGCAGTTTAACCAAATATTTAGCCCCTAGAGTGTATAGTGCATTACATATATTCAGGGGTAGCAGGCCTATAACAATGATATTGCAAACAAGGCCCATAAAACGCCTAGCTGTAAAACAAAAGTTCCAGCCATGAGAGATCTTAAACAGACACTAAATGGTGGGAGGTGTTATTGTTATGGGGGCCCCACTAACCTAGTGTGGGGACTCAAAGATAACGTAGACAGAAAGCTCTTGTTGTTCTGAACATTTTAGTAGCGGTCTCCTTGTCCTAGGACAACCACAGGCTGAGTTATGAGCAAACATGTTTTGTAAAAAGAATGCCCTGCAAAGCATTATGAGTCGAGTTTTCGCAAGTGCAGTGAATATTGTAGTATCGGCTCTCCAGCTGTGCCGGGAGAGCCGCTTTAACTTTGAGGGTTTCTGTTTTACATAAAGCATTTACCAATTTCGAGTGTTTTAAGGGAAGAGCCAGAAGAAACTACTCTGGTTAGGTAACTGTGAACAATGTGACCAGTTCTCCAATACCGCCAATCGAGTTCACACTGTTGTGCCTGTTCGCGCTGTGAGTCCCATGGCCACCATGTAGCATGAAGGGGAGAGACAAAAGAAATAGTTTGCCCAGGCTGAAGTATATCGTCAATCGTGCAAAACTCTATGTACAGGGGTAGTCTTCAAGGCGTGACAAAAACAGCCTCAAGGAGGAACAAACGTAAAGCATTTACCAATGACATCAAGTGATTTTTGAAAGGCAAGCCCACAAACGAGTGAAAGTAATGGACGTGACTTGGGAGTGGTTAAAAGCCCACAATACTTACGACAGATCAAAGCTTTTGCGGGCTTGACCTAAAAATGTACATATTTTGCTGGCTGTTGACTCATAAAGGTAGGGGCACCACCAAAAGTACCCAGCTGAGTTTGTTTGCTCCAAAGGAGTAGCAGACCTCCAAAAAGGTCCTCTGCACAAGGTATTTGTTGACGTTAGGCTCTCCAAGTGTTGGCTTTTGGTATATCCCAGAAATGCATGGTGCCATTTACTTTCAAAGTCATCTGTGGTCGTAAGGGCATCTTTGTTTCACAGCGTTCATTGTTTTATGAAATACACCTCATAGCTTATAGAACACGTTGATGGTAACATTTTGATATGTTACATGCATAGACATTTATTCCTTTTTTTATTGTTTCTGTTTTTTAAATTTGTCATTCAGGGACAAACTATTCCTCGTGTGGTTAATCCCACCTCCCCCACAAACACACACACACACTTCTTCTCTTCACCCCTCCCCGACTTTACCTCTCATCTCATCACATCTCATCAGCATGCTCTCCCCTGTGAATTCCTGTCTGCTTTTCTACAGAAGAGGTCAGGATGACCACACAGCTTGGAAAAAGCATACAAAAACAAAAGCCAAAGGAAATGTGTATATTTTGCTGGGATATGGCCCAGAAAGTCTGAGGCAACACTGTAAGTACCCACGTGTATTTGGCGGCTCCCATGAGAGTGCCCAGCTCTACAAGATCCCAGCAGTATTTTTTTTTTTTTTTTTTTTTTTTTTTTTTAAGTGTGACACCATAAGTCTCCAAGGGCCAGCATCAGTGACCTTGCCAGAGGTTTTCATTGATTTTAGGCACTTCCGCAGTTGGGTGTATAGTATGTTCTAAGAGCACATGGGCCCATTTACCTTCAGCGACTCCTTTACAACATTTTTAAATGATAAAATTCAGATTTAATTGCTGCTGCAACATTTATTGTTTTGTATGATTTAGAAGGAGTGTATCTCAAAGCTTACAGAGGAAAATAACTGGAAAATAATGGTTACATTCACAAATGTTATGCACACATTACCATTTATTTGGTATTTATGTTTTTTAATTCACCACTATCCCAAGTCTTTCAATGTGCTCTCCTCCACTCATTTATCACTTAACCCATAATAATATATATTTGCAAAGTACACATTCACCATTTGGCCTCTTGGTGCCGAAATAACTGATGTTCCTAGTTACTCACCACAGTAGTACTCATTTTATTGATCTCTGAAGGATGAAAAGCTGAGTGGGCCTACCTGGATTTGAGCCTGTGACAGTGAGGTCAAACACAGATACCTGGAGAGGATGTATTAGGCCATCCAAGAACACCACCTGGCATTGAGGAAGGGGTCGCTGTCTGTGAGAAAGTGGGCTGTTGGTTGGCAGGTGTGAGCCCTGGTTAAGCAGCAACCACAATCCTTGTCTGAGTGAGGGACAAGCCAATCCCTGTGCTCAACCCTCTGGTAGCTTGGCAAAGACCAGTCAGGCTTAACTTAGAGGCAATGTGTAAAGTATTTGGCAACACTTCAAACAGTAATAATGTGAAAAACACCACACAGAAGGATCCAACACATATTGCTTGTTCCCCTCCCACCCCTTGTCTGTGTTGCTTCTTACTTTCCCAGTCCCTGTCTGTGTTGCTTCTTCCCCTCCTGCTTCCTGTCCATGTTGCTTCTAATTCTGTCATTACCCCGTCCATGTTGCTTCTTCCTCTCTCAGCCCCTGTTTGCTTCTTCCCTTCCCTCGTTTGTGTTGCTACTTCTCCTCCCTCCACCCTCTTTGTTGCTTCTCTCCCTCCTATGTCCCTCTGTTGCTTCTTTCTCCCCCATCTCCCTCTATGTTGCTTCTTCCTCCTCCAACACCCTTGGTGTCCTTGTTGATTATTCCCCCTTCCAAAATGCCATAAGGGAAAAAAGCACTATGACGCGGCCAGCTCTGACGGCTTCATAGTTTTTTTATTTTTAACTTTCAGTTGACTCAGACCCGACCTCCGGTTTTCCATCTCTACCTGACCAGCAAAGCCAAAAGCTCACCCATAGACAAGACCTGATGGCTTTGCCAATGTTGCTTGTTCTTATTTTTTGAGAAGGAGAGTGATATGACAGGCATGGGAGCACAGGGTGCTCAATGGAAGGGGTGCCACAGGAAGGGGCATGCCCTAATGTATAGGAGCTCCGTTTGAAAATGAGCATATTGTGCAAGGTGGTGCCCCAGAAATGCAGGGGTGCCACCAAAAGTATCTTTGTGTTTTTGGTGCTGCCACAAAAGTACCAATGAGGCAATGTATAAAAAAATGTGGTAGACTGCGTCTCCTTGGGCCCAGCATCAGTGGCCCTGGAAGAGGTTTTCATTGAGTTCACACATTCCTGAGGCTTGCCTTTCCTATTTTATGGGAATGCATATATGCCCATTAACCTTCATGTCATATGTAATTGTTAAGCAACAATTGTTTGATGGTAAAAATCTTAAGCAACCTTCCTCAGTGGAAACAATTACTCTTTTTACTGCAGTTTACACTGCTTTATGTGTCTTATTATGAAATGTATCCCCAAGCCCATCGAGATGGTTTCTTTGATAGAAAGATAGATACATGCTAGGTTGACGGGGTCTGATGGCTCAGTGGACAGGTGCATTAATTCCAAGGATCTGTGTTTGACCTCATAGCCACAGGTTCGAATACAGGTAAGTCCACTTAATCCTTCATGCGTCCATGGTCGATGAAGTGAGTATCAATAGTTGGTTAAAAATAAACATCTATATTTCCAAGATACCCTTTGAGGTTAACATGAGTTTTATAAATACACGTTATGTTATTGATGGTAGCATTATTTAATAGTGATATGTTACCATGGAAATAAAAGTCAGAGGGGCCTTATTGCACACAAACCAGGATGTGTGTCTGATGTATGGGGTCTAAATAGCTTTTAGGGGTTTATTTGACCTTTATGTCCTTTCATTGTTGCGCCGCACCTACATTTTGCATGGCCCTTAGACTGGTATGGAATTTACACCTGCCGTCTGTATTTATTTGTACTTTTGTGCTTTTTATTAAAGTATGTAAGAAACTGGGTTATCGGTTGACTGGGGTGACAGCCCTGGTCAACCAGCAACTACAACCACTGTCAGGGTAAGTCACAAGCAAACCTCAAATTAACCTGTGCTTAACCTCCTGATAGTTTGGCACAGAGCAGTTAGGCTTAATTTAGAGGCAATGTGTAAAGTATTTGTGCAGCACTTCAAACAGTAAAATATTGAAAACACCATACAGAACGATCCCACACCAGGTTAGAAAAATAGAGCTTAATTTAAGAAATAAAACAAGATAAAAATAGCAAAAATCCAATCAATAGAAGCAGAGGTATGATTTTTGTAAAGACTAAACTGTACAGTAGCATCTGAAAGCATGCAGCACCAACCACGGCTATCTGATCGCGCTGGACGTGGCCAAAGTCAAAAGTTCGGACCTACCGCAATGGATCGCGTGTTGGATACAGTCCCAGGTTATTACTGCTGAAGGTTAACCTTCTTAGGTTTTGTGCCATGAGTCCCGTTCACATTGGAGAGGGTCGCGGGGAGCAAGGAGAGGGTCGCAGGTGGTTGTCTGCATGCGCGAGGAGCAGGTCGGGCGTCAGATCAAGGCGGGCTGATGCTTCACATTGGTGGTCCTCCACAGGCGATCGATGCCTGCTGGGCGAGGAGACGCGCTGGTGGTAGCTTGTGCTGAATTTCCATTCAAGCCCCATGCTCTTGCTGTGAATGGGCCCGTTCGCAGTCACAAAGAGCCCAAAAGCTTGATTTAAAGCCACACTAAAGGTCCAGGATGTGTGGGGCACCAATTGGAGGTCAGGAAGTCGCTGCAGCGGAGTCTGGGAGCTGGTTGGGAGCCTTTTATGTCCCTGAGGTTCAGATCAGGAGGCTAGCAGACTGGCCCTTTGAGTCCTCTGGGGTCCTTGGTTCAAGATGAAGCTGCAGGTCTTGTTCTTCTTCCCCAGATGAGGGCAAAAGGCAGCAGGTCAGCACAGCAGGGCAGCATTTTCTTCATTGCAGCAGTCCAGCAGAGTGGCAGCCCTTGTAGCAGCACAGCAGTCCTTCCTGGCAGAGAATCCACAGGTCCAGAAGTGTACCAAGGAGCTGGTGTCTGCAGACAATAGTTGTGCCTTTGAAGTGGGGGAGAAGCCTCTAGGGGTTTGCGGTTGAAGTCCCCAGGCATCCTGCCTATCCTGCCCTGGCTCAAGTCTAACTTCAGGGTATATGCAGCCCTTTTTCTGGAGGCAGGGCACAGTCTATTAAGATGCAAGTGGGGGTGTGCCCAGCTCCTCCTCCCATCCTGCCAGGGATGGCTCATCCAGGCACATCTAAGCTCTCATTGCACAGGGCTCTCTAGGAGGAATGCACAAAGCTCAACTGTCAGTTTCACCCAGTCATGCAGGCTGCAGGCTACAGGCACTTAATGGCTCAGGGAAGAAAGTGTCAAGTTTCGAAAAGTGGCATATTCAGAATTACAATTTAAAATCTGACTTCACCATAAATTAGGATTTTAAATTGTAATTCCAGAGGCACTGGTTATCCCTACCCATTTGGAAATTACTCTTATGAAATTTAATAAGGCAGCTCCAATGTTATCTTATGGGAGAGATAGGTCTTATAGTAGTGAGAAATGTTTTTTCACTACCAGGACATGTAAAACGTAAAATTACATGTCCTGCTTTTTAAATACATTGCTCCCTTCCCTCTGGGCTGTCCCCGGCCTACCTATGGTGTGACCTTTTTGTATTAAAAAGAAAGGGTTGAGCCTGGCTAAAGGGTTATTTTGCCAGACCAAAATGGCAGTTTAAAACTGCACACAGACTCTGCAATGGCAGGCTTGAGACATGTTTAAAGGGCTACTTAAGTGGGTGGCCGTGCTGCAGGCCCACGATTAGCATTTACTTTACAGGCCTTGCGTACATGTTGAACCACTTTACTATGGACCTATAAGTAAATTAAATATTCCAATTGAGGATAAGCCAATATTACCATATTTTAAGGACTGACCACATGCACTTTAGCACCTGGTTAACAGTGGTAAAGTGTGCATAGTCCTAATGCTACCAAAGACGAGATCAGAAAAAATGGAGGAGGAAGGCAAGAAGTTGCAGGGGAAGACCACCCTAAGGCTGACCGGTCTAAAAAAGTACTTTTCCTTTCTTTAAAAAAACAAAAAAAAGCACTGTCTGGACATTGATTTATTAAGTGTTCTAATGTTAAAGTGTTAAGTGTTCTAATGACACCAAACAGACACATATATACAGTTACAGAGAGACAGAGGGGCCCCTTTAAACTATCAGCTACTGCGACTCACCTGGCTTTCGGCATTCGCTTTAAGTGTTGACCCTAAATGATGGTATACCACTTAAAAACGTTTAAATAAGCATTGGCATTAATTCCTGTTCATTTTTTTCAAAATACCGAGGACCCTCATTCTTTCTGTATCATAGTGCTGAAGCAGACCCTCCACACTCCCTTACCCCGATCAGTAGCTCCACCTGCTTTCCCATTCATCTCTATCCCAATTTGTTTTTACATGATACTACAGTTGCTAAGTGCTACCAGGCTGCTTGTTTTCTGTCTCTATTCTGCAGTGCATTCTATTTTGATATTCTTTTATCTTACCGTTTTAAAGTGGCAATATGCCATTTTAGAACAGAAGAAAAAAATTGCACAGATGCATCACAAAGCATCTGCTTTTGGCATGTGTTGCTATGTATGTGCCACGACACGTGCTCATGTGCATTAACACAGCAGCCATCTTGGAATTAAACATTTCAAAATAGCTGCTGCATGCTTGCTTGACACGTGATACAACAGCAGGTGTGTGTGTGTGTGTGTGTATATATATATATATATATATGTGTTAAATTTTCAACATGGCGGAACACAATTGGAACACTTCACAATCAAAAGCATTGGCTATGTCAGTATGTCGTCATCCACCTGGTATTAGCTTTGCTTATACTTTTGCATGGGCTGTTTTATCGTCGATTCAGTCACTGATTTTTTTTATTTGGGGGAGGGGCGGTCATGTTGGAGTAGTGTATAGAACCCAGTTAAATTTTATTTTAATAAACTGATTTAATTTTTGATTTGGATTTTCCAAGCCGCCGCAATAGTTTTAAGCTGGCCAGTGCAATACAAAACCGTAAGGAAGTGTCGCCTTCACTCTCATTTTGTGGCTCTCATTTTGAGTATGTGCGTAACATGCTGCAGAGCATCGGGACAAGAAACTGCTTTGATGGGGGTTTTCACCACACACCAGCACTTCATGGCAGATAAGACATGAGCATTGTATCTTTGGGGTTCGTTCCTGCAATGGACCCTACTGAGAAGTTGTTTTTTTGTTTCCTTTGATATGAGTTGTATAGTGGCTGAGTGTTACTGTCAGTTGTAAAATATAAATTACGTACAAGCAAAATGGGAATCTTAAAACGTTGGTGGCACAACTTGTTAACAGTAAGTGAATCAGAGAAAATGACATTTGTATATTTAGCGTTCGACTCTTGCAAGAAAACAGATTGCAGTTTTTTCATTTCCTGTTATGATTTTTTTTTTTATATTGAATGTACATACAAAAAAGTGCACTTTATAGAGTGTAATACTAAATGGATTCAGTACGAAGAAATTCTAAGTTGAACTTCAGTCAGGGGACTTAGTTGGCACAATGCGCATCGGCAAAGATATGCTAAGTTCTGAAGGGCCAAGGTTTGATCCCAGCTATGAGATCTATTGAGGAGGTGGCTTGTCTTCCCTGTTTGGTGAAAGAGCTTTATATCACAGAGTTAAGCAATACATAGAGATTAGCTTTGCGGATGGTTCTTTCATTGTAATTGAAGTTCAGTAATAGAACTATAATTGAAAACGTTTTTGCCCATGCTCATGAGATTTGAAGAGACTGATTGCACCTCAGCTATGATAGTGTTTTATTTTAAAAACGGCTAGGTTTTGTGGACCAGTTGAATTAAGTCAGACGCAGAGGGTTAAACAAAATTTTAAAAGCCCACAAGTTTATTGGCGCATCTTTGTTAGATGGATTGGGTGAATCTTGAAAAACAAATGTAACCGTCTAGAACAGTGGTTCCCAACCTGTGGTTCGGGGACTCCTGGGGGTCCGCGACTGCTTAGAAAATGAAATAATATTAACAGATTAGGTCCTCAGCTTTCAGTAATAATTTAATCAGTGGTGCCGAAATTCCAATAATTATTCAGTGAGGGTCCCTGGGTTCCAGTAATGATAAAGTAGGGGCCAACAGAAGTCAAAAGGTTGGGAACCACTGGTTTAGAAGATTGTTATCAATCCATGCTTATTGAAGCTTTAATATAAACAATGAGATGGGACTAGGATAGTAGGAACTGATTACAATGTGTCACCTAAATTGGGAGGATAAAGATGTGAGTCAACACTGTTGGCTTGTAATGCCATTGTTTAATTGAGAAGAAGCATGATTTGGAGAATTTTGTGGCCTTTTTTTTAGATATATGTTGCTGGTGTTATTGGTCTCTTTAATTTTGTTTTAGAAAAATGAAAATTAGACCACTAGATACAAACCGATTGTACTTGCTGGTAGGATGATAAGGCAGTATGGAAAATAATCCTGGCATTTAGAGAAAGATCATCATATGATGTGAATAATAAACAAGTGCTCTGTATATCCATAGGTAAGCAGTGAGAAGTGAGTGGATCATTTAATATGAGTGTTTAAATAAGCTACTACTAAGAAATAGGTAATCATTGATGTGCATCTGTTTCAGAAAAGTTTGGGGTGATCTTGCTAACACTGGCACTCAACTCATTTTGGCTATAAAGAGTACCATGGAGGTAACCTAGCCACTTAAATTACAGTTATCTTTAGCTGTTATTTAGCTTGGCTATTGGTAAGCAATGTTACACTTGAATGTATGAATATGGATGTTTTTAAAAGGATTATATAAACCATTGATATATTAGGTACATACATAAAATAAAATCTATATTTGTCATAAATACAAAACGGCGAGTGCACCTAAAATTGTCTAACAATGTAATTAGTTATGGGTAGTTTCCACATATCACTAATTCCTCTCGTAAACAGTATACTATAATAAATGCCCTCAGTGTCTGTTGGAACTTTTTAATAAGTAAAAAAAATTGTGAAATAATGAAGTACAACAAGAATACTTACATATATTTTGAAGAATTTAAAAACGTGTTTTTTTCTATAGATTGGTGCTAAACATATTGGTTACAAATTCCTAGTATGTATTTATACACTGTAGAATATTGAAATTAGATATACATGATCCACATAAATTGTTTTGTTATTAAATGAACTCTTTTCAGTTCCTGATCGCTGTCCTTAAAGCCCAGTGGAAGCATTCTTCAACTGCAAAACAGGATGGCAGAAACACAAAAACCCATAATAAAATATACTCATCCTCGGACTGATTAAAAATGAGAGATGCTTCTTCACTTCAATGCGTTACGTTATTGAAAAAGATTAGTGGCTGTGGTGTGATCAATATATCGTAAATCTCATGAGAGCATGCCCTTGTATCAAATATGATGACAACTCAAAAGCCTCCGCGAGTTAAGCAATATGACAGCTGTTACTTCACCCTTTCTAGTACCAAACAACGAGACTGCACATAAAATATCGACTTTGTGACTTTTCCTGTTTATATTTAGAAACTGAGATGTCAGAGAAATAAGGTTGCGTTTCTTTGCAGTACAAGACATTCTAAAGAGCTCATGCCATCATATATCCATAGATTGTTGATTCTAATTTTATTCTCTTGAAAAAATGCCCCAGCAAACCATGTTTCTTACATTAAATTTCCAATCGTAAAAAAAATGAAATTATCTTTATTTTCATTGCTGTGTTGAAAATACCACTTGTTATTCTGACGAACCATCCATGTGCCCAGTTTTGGAAAGCATCTCCTGGAGATTGTCAATTGGGGTAGAATTATGCATGTTGAAACCCCACACTGGCTGAATCTCTCTCTCGTGGATTATAGCCCCAGTGGCACTAGTAAAAGGCTAAAATGGGGGGAGGGGGAGATGTCATGTAGCTGGGCCAGAACAAAAAATGTTAAGTCATAACAGGTTTGGTAATATTGAAAAGGAAGTGTTTGCCGGGGAGGGGGTTAGGGCACTGCACTGTCAAACTTGTGTACTTGAGAGATGTGGCATCATGTCATTAAAAAGTGTGAGAAACCCTGCAGTGAGGCATATGTGGTGTGTTTGCAGGTTTTTCTGTTTTTCTTTCCTGGGAGCTTATTAAATACGACATTGGGTATTGTGTGCAGATAGTTTGCAACACTAGGCTCCCTCACAGCTCTGGTTTTAGTAGACTTCTGAGTGCCTGATTAGAACTAACTGGGTTGTCCAGGAGTGTCTGATCCAAGACCGATTTTTAGGATTCCCTCTGGCCATGTAAATTAGTACCATTTAAATGAATTTACTTTATTTCCTACTTCTAGTTTGATAAAGTACAACTGACCCAAGCAGGTGTCCAGGTAGTGTACAGTACACAGGTTGTGTTGGCTTATCCCTTTACATATAGCAGTCATGTATCTAATTAAGGCATGAGGATAATGACAAAGATTCAGTCTCAAAATGGATCATTGAGGAAAGAGAAAGGTTAATAAAGAGCACAGCAGGCTGATGTTGCACAGGATTGTTCGGGTGAAAACGACAAATTATTTAGGAGAGCAGAATATACAAACTGTAAGGGAGAGATTTTAGGGCACACGAATAGAGTAGGAAGTTGGTGGAGGAGCGAACTCAAGTAGAAATGAACCGAGAGTTTACTTTAAGAAGCGGGGTGAGAGTAAAGGGCAGAGAGAGGTTAAATGCAGGGAGGGTAGTATTTATCCACAGACCTCCAGAAGGATAAGAATGGGGACTAGAGAAAGACGGAGGTAGAGAGATTAATGAAAAGAACAGTGAATGAAAAACATCCAGTGAGAGGCCCATAGTAGAAAGGAGCGAAGGATATATGATCACAGAAAGGGAGGAAATTGAGTAGGATGTGAAGTCAGGCAAAGATGAAGGGTGGGATACAAAGACTCTGGAGTCAGGGCAAGATCGTGGAAATTAAAGATAAGTGACATTAAAATAAAGTAAGCAGGGGTCAGCGAAGAAGATTAACTTGGTCAGCTTTTAAACCAGTGTGTTTGTAGTTCTTTGCTGAGGCGCAGCACTGTAAATGCATTCAGAGTCCTGGGATCTGCCTTCTTTGGGAAATTCTTATATCTGAACATCACCTTTCATTATGCCACAGGTTTGAGTTGCTCCTTTTGAGTTTAGCTGAAATTATTTACCATCCTAGCCCCATCTTTTTACAGTTGTCTTAATCTTAGTTGTTTGTTTAGTTCTAGTCACACAGTGGGCAGCATCCATCCCACGGTAAGTTAGGGATGAACTTTCCATTAGAGTCAGTGGCTGCTTAACACAAGAAAAGTAAACAATATCTGCATTGCAGCAACACACTTCATTTACTCTTTTATGGTAGCTTTGTGGTCTGGCCTATAAAAAGGCTTTAAAAAATCACTGAAGCATATGTAGAGTTAGGATGGACCAGGGTAGGAGTTAAATTAATTGGATAATCAGGGTAAGTCAGTCTCCTTTCTATATTCACTTCATCAGTTATGCTAAGGGTTTACCTGCTTTAGGAAATGTGTAATGAGCCATCCAGTTTGACTTCAGTGCAATGGAAACCCTGGGGACTCCAGTAGTGTGTTGATTGATCTCTTAGACTCAAATAATCTTAATGCCTGTGTGATATTGCCTTTTTTGGGCTTTATAGTGTGGACATATGTAGCCCTATATATATATATATATATATATATATATATATATATATATATGTGTGTGTGTCTGAGCTCTAGTAAGGCATTACTTTGGACACTTCTGCTAGTCCACCTTTTGCGGAGTTTGGATAGTTGAATGTAGATAAGTTCTAAAAGTGGTAGCTTGGTGAAAGTCCAAGGTAGAAGTAAGCAAGAACGAGGACGTGCTGTGTAGGAACGATCCAAGCTATATTATTTAAATTACAACGTTTTAGGAAGACCTTGATTGATGTATGGTTGAACATCCTCACATTGGAAATGAGAATTATCACCCTTCACTAGAAGAAAGGGAAGAAAATAAGCTGAATGTATCTAATATAAATGTGCTTTTAAGTGTATGTAAAACCTCAGTTGTAGCACAAGAGTAATTTTAATCAATATGTATTTCACTGTAAAAGCTCTAATGATTTTCAGAACTGATTTTAAGTGGACCTAACCTTACAGCAGGAATTTCTAATCGTTAAAAGAGTGTAACACAGCATGGCATGCGCCATATATGAGAGGGGGAGAAACTAGGAGATAATTGATTATAAACATGCACTGGCAAAACCAGAATAAGCAGGAATTCTGAAAAAAAATCAAATGTGTGTTGGGGGCTGCAGGACGAGGTTAGCAAGGTATCAGTAAAGTTGATAAAATAGGAGTGAATATCTGTTTATGCTGAATATCTGTTAACTCAGTGCTTCTAGCTTATTCTAAAGGTTGCCCTTCTCTCCAAAGTAATTCTTAGGATTTTCAGCAAGAATGTTTATTTGCTAAATGTTGTAAAATGAGTGGTGAAGATGAGCCATATATGGTGAGAGAAGTAGAACAAGTAGGGGACGTTGTGCTCACTGTGAATAACTAAATGTTTTAGCCATTTGATGGTGTTCCAGTTATTATGGAAGGCAGCATGATTTATATGGATTCTGTGTCCATTTTCTGTTTAATTAGTCATAAATATGTAAGGGTTTGAGGAAACGTGACATCAAGCCAAGCGGTTGCAGAGGTAATCCATTTAAGTTGAATGTTTTTTTAAGAAAGAACAGGGTTAAGTAAGACATGCTTGGTAGAGTAATTGTATGTTGCAACTAAAAGGAATACTGTAATGGGGTGACTGTGATAGAGAGAGCTTAGGCTAAATTGTAACAGAATTTCAATGCTGTGTAGTGCAGTGAGCCCAGATAGTTGAATTCACAGGGGTGTTCACATGGAGGCATCTACTTTTAGGGTGATATAGTTAGGACTGTCTATTTCAGATTAGTATATTTGCTAATGACATATTGGTCATGCATGGTTTATGGATTCCAGGCACATGGAAACACGTGATTTGGAAAGTGTTGGAATGCAACCCCTTTGGTCGCCCTTTTCTACCTATTTTTGAAAAATGTGCGATCATTCCCTGAATGGAGAACCCTGCATGACCATTCTCGCAGGTGACAAAAGGATTCCATTAGAGCATGATATGTTTCACGTTACTAGAGGCTAGGCTCTGATCATTAAAAAATGGAGATGACAAAAAATTTCAGCTTGCATAGAAGGGTCACAAAGGTGGGTAAAATAACAAAAAAATGGGAAAGAATTTTTTTTAGGAACAGACATTTGGATTTGTTTTGAAGAGATGGGATCTATTAAAAAATTGAGATATTGAGCTTTAACTTTTTAAGAGGAAGTGGGCTTTATTTCCTGTACGGTATACATTTAATTTAAAGATATGATGAGAATTTACAGATGAAATCATTACCTATTTGCCTGATTCACATGCACCATTTTAGTAAAGTTTTTCACATAAGGTGAGTTATTTGTTTGTAGTCTGTTCAGAGGTATTTTTACATGTTGTGACGTTGCTCAACTTTTTAAAGTTGCATCAAGATGTAATACATTTTGCTTTTCAAATGAAAAATTACTGTCCTTTTTGTGTTTGAGGGATACATACAGTGATAGGTGATCCGAATGCATTATGAAAATGAAATATGACTGTGCCAGTTGATGTGTCAGATTGATGAGTTCCTGCAATGATGTGGAAAAAAATACTCCGACATTATTACTATGTGTGTTGATCTGAAATAAAAGCATTGTGGCCAACACTCATCCAAATATTAGGACACATATATTCTGACATATGTTAAACGATAAAAAATGCTCCTTGTGAGATGCTTAGTAAATTGTAAGCCTCCCCATTGTTTGACCATGTATCAGAAACTAGATTGGTCTTCTTATGGAACTCCTGCTCAATATCCACGTTAAAATAGCTCTGTTACTTAAAGATACCACGGCGATAGCACTAAAAGGCTGTACACATGAAAGAATATAGATGTTTTTGACTTTGCTTGCTTGATTGAAAATTTGTCTATTTTCTTGAAGGTCAAATCAAACTGAGGGGATTGTTGCCGTTGTATATCTAGTTGCAGTATGGAGTGTTTAATGTTTACTCTTATTCTTTTGAACTATCTGTGTGCCGTTTGTCATACATTGAATTTGCAACAGCGAGCATATAAAATCTTCCTTTCCACACGGAATGTGCTGTATGGTAGCAAGAAAATGACCCTCTTTTTCAATTGTCACAAAAAGCTGTGCACAACTATTGATAGTTAAGCACCTACTGAGAGAGAGATTCAGGAGCTCATATGACGCACAGTTCCTTTTGATGACGGTTTTAGCTCTCCTTGGTGTGAGACTGTGGAGCCAGAGCCAAAAAGGATGAGTTCTAAACGCAATAATCCGGAAAGGGGAGGGAAAGGGGTCTAAGCAGTGTATAACATTTCTTCTACAATTGACCTTGCATCACTGTCTCCTATGGCAGTCATTAAAATATGATGCCATTTTATTTGTTTCTGCAGATTATCTGTCTCAAGGCATTGACCTCTCTGGAATTGAAGTAATTGAAAATGACCTACTTTTTATTGCAAGAGCGCGATTAGAAGTGGAAAATCAAGCAAAGCGTTTACTGGAGCAGGGAGTTGAGACACAGGTAAAAAGCATATATTCATTTGTTTTTATGCATAGACTTATGCCAGAGCATGTTTATGTTCACTTAAAAAAATATATATTTTATTGAGTGGAAGAGAACATACCCGTACTTCCGAAGAGGTGCATTCCAAAGTTCAGTGCACTAAGTTGTGTTAACCCTTAAGTGCCAACGGACCCCCAAGTGCTTTTTGGATGTTTATGGCAGTTCATGCTTAAGTCTTCATAACTTGTTCGCCACAAGAACTATCCAGTCCAGTATTTATGGATTCCCACAGAGGGAACTCAGAAAATATACAGAATGTAGCTACATTTTTTAAATATTAAAATGTGCTGTGCTTGAAAGTATGCGTTAGGTCTGCCAGATTCTTCTAGTTGTAGGGATATACAGATGATAAAATCTAATGAATGAAAAATGTGTACGAAGGAAATTTATGAATGTTTTAAATGTGCTCAAGATGATGAATGTGGGAATAGTGGATAACTGAACATCTGCTAATTTGGGGATACCCATATTAAGATAATTTAGAGTGTATTTTGCAAAATGTATTTTTCTTGCACACTGGCTCACATTTGGAAACCAAATGTGGCAAGAAATTGGGAGCAAATTAGAAAAACTGTTGTGGCCTTTAGAGGTGGAAGTGTGACCCGATGCCCACATAAGCCAGCCGGCTTCATTTGATTTTTAAAAATATGAAAGCCCTGGTGTCTGATGGACTATCTGTCTTTCTTGAGGAGGGCAGATTGGGAATAAACCCTGCTATCTTCCACCATGTGGGACAGAAAGACGGGCTGTGGACCTTTATTGGGGATGAGCAAATGGTCAGGCATGGGTACTCTCCACCTCTTCCTGCCATCCCAGGTACCTAGTTGGTAGATCGTTTCTGGGGAGCACCATCCAGTGTTCCTCGAGGAGTGATCCACCAGGGAGTGGTACCATTGGACGGGGGATATTCCTTTCCAGCCATACCGTTCACCCGTCAGAAGCAGCTGTAAGCTCTGCTCGACGGAATGCATGGCTTTGGCCAGGCATGGGGACTTCCCACCTCTATTCACCATCCCTGGTACCTACTGGGTAGGTCATTTCTCAGAATCACTGTCCGATGTTCCCTGAGGAGTGATCCACCAGGGAGTCTTACCATTGGAAAGGGGATATTTTCCAGCAAATTCTTTCCCATGGAGATCGATACACCTGGGCGCTGAAATATGTCCTGATCATCCCTCGAAAGCAGCTGTAAATTCTGTTTAATAGCATGAATTGGTTTGGAAAAAAGCCTCAGACGATGAGGGAAGCTCTTCTGCTGCAGCTCAAAATGTAACTGCAGACAGACAATTCTTCTTGTGGAATCACAGAAGGAATTTCTGCCTTCAGTGCAGGGACAACATGTTCACGTCCTCCTTCCCACTAATGAGGTAGTGAATGAGGTAGTGAAGAGTACACAAGCTTCTCATCCTCCTCATTGTAAGTTTTAAGTACCTCTTCTTAATATGAACTCTGTCATCACTTTATTATTTTTATTTTTTTCATAACAGATTTTATTAATTTTATTCAAGCAATAAGGGCAAGATGGCCAACAACGTTACCAGGCCAGTAAACAAACACAGTTTTATAACAGGAAACATAAGAACTGCACAGAAGGTAAACCCCAATTCACCTCTGCACCACGTCATGTCTGTAATTGTCTAGGAGCAAATTTATCGATCGGCTCCCATGTAGCCTGGTTCCTCTTTAGTCTGCCGAGCACTGCAAAATCTTATGTTTTCGGTGGCATCCTTCGGCCTGCCTCCTCCATTCATGCCCTTCTTCCTCGTTGTCCGTGAAGCGGGGGAGGGGGTGGTGGTGAGGGGGTGGGTCTCTGCCTTCCACGCTCTAGCAATGTCTCTTTTCGCTAGCATCAGCCCTAGGAACAAAAGGGTCCATTTGTATTTATTACCACCCATATTATCTGTCAGGTGTAGAAGAGCTAGTCTGGGAGACGTAGGAATCGTCCAGGAAAGTACTCTGCTCAAACAGGAGATCACTCCCTCCTAGAATCTCTGTAAAACTATACATCCCCATACTGTGTACAAAGGTTCCTTCCTAAGCATGGCATCGTTGGCCTGCTGGAGGGTCTATTAATCCCATGCGCCACAGTCATTGCCTAGTATAATAGACCCTGTGGAGGTATTTCAGTTGGATAAGCTGTAGGGGCTCTGCAACAGCCGCCTCACGAGGGGAGCTCAGGGCGTCGGTTCAGTCGACATCAAGGCTGCCTTGGTCAGCCTCCTATGTCATGCGGAGGTCTGACAATGTGTGAGGGCTATGGAAGATGAGGGTGCGGTATAGCTTGCCAGTTTGTGTTCTCCCAGATCTTGTGCAAGTATTTTGCATTCTAGGGGATTTAAGTCCGGGAGAGAGTCAAGGCACTTATGTTCGGGGATAAGGGCATGACGCATTTGTAGGTATTGGTATTGGTCAAATTGACTATGGTGTGACTTGATTTCTCTCTGCAGTTCCTGCAGGATTTCAGGGCTGTGTCAGACATCACATCTCCCAATGAGGATATGCTGATTAAGTCCCACTTTTTCAACCCTTCCAGTTGAGCCATTTCCATTCAATAGGACACCATGTCAGAGCAGCGTCTGGGCCGTGAGTCTACCCCACCATCCTATACGTCACAAAATGAATTTCCATGTAGTCAGTGCCACTTATGTTGCCGAGGGGAGATGCTCTGTCTGGCCTCCCCCATAAAGGTACTCCAGCAATGGGGTGGGCACTCACTGCCCACTGCACATGCCTGGTCAGACCGGTGGTCACACCACCATTCATTTATTATTATTATTTTAGTATGACTCCTGAGTAGAGATTCTATAATTTACATAAAAGGCCTCTTATCACTGAAGAAAAGCATCCAAAAGTAGGAAGTAGAGAGCAGGGAAACTGCACACGGAGAAACACCCTAATGCAAAATATTTGCTTTCATACCTTTTATAATATTGGGAGGGCTTACTGCAATTTATAATTAGGCACCAGATAGGCAGTCTGTTTGTTGATGCTGCCTATCTCTAACCAATGTCCTTCATTGTGTTTCCTCAGTTGTCGTCCTGTGAATGTCTTTGACGCTTCCACCACAATAAAACAACATTTTTCCTTTTTTGTAACACTGTTTAATTTTGCAAGATATGTAACTGTTATTTGGACTTCTCCTACAGAGTTTCTGTACTATGGCCGATAGCTCCTTTATGCATTGTAGGGTGCACCGGGACCCCTAGCCTGCCACTTGCCTGTGGCTTCCAGTTCCTGCATGTTCCAGCCTGATCCAGTTGCTTCTGTTTGACCAAGCGGCATTGCCACTGCCCAATCTTAGGACCCACTTAATGCAGCCAAAGTGTGACTGCACCAGTAGGCACCTGGGCACTTAACCTTCTACTTGCCTCCAGTTCTTCCTTTTTCCAGACTGATCCAGTTGCCGCAGTTTGACCAAGTGACATCTCTGCTGGTTGAGTTTTCCCACTCACTATTCCTCCGACAGCAACCCCTGGTCCTTCCGCCCCCCTCAGATACATCATCTGTGAGCTGTACACCCTCAACCCTGGACAACACTGCCACCGCACTGACCCACTCTCCACAGGTGGATGTTTCACCTGCACCCACTTCCACTTCATCTTCCACAGCACACACACACCAGCTCACCGACCAGCCCCACCCTGAACACACCACAGATACCACTTGAACAAAAACAACATCTTGGATGCGCCCTACTGAACACATGGTCCCCATGCAAACCACAGAGATTTGGGACTTCATCTCCACCCTCACACCATATGTCCTCATCCTCACTGAGGCCATGCTCAACCCCACTTCCTCGCCCAACATCGCCACTGGAACACCCGAAGGATACACGATGACACACCATGACCAAATCAACAAGTGTGGCTGAAGGATCGCCAACATACACAAGGAATCCATCCAGTGCACCACTACAAATGTTGACATAACCCCAGCCATGGAACACGTCAACTTCTGAGTACAAACAGACTGCAAAACTTCCATCAGGGGCACCCTCACCTACCGTCCACCAGGACCATGGCCACCCTTCTGCAACTTCATCCCCAACTTCATCTCTTCCCTCACCATGGACTCCAATAACCACAGTTTACTCTGTGACTATAACTTCCATCTCAATTACCGCAATGACATCAACACTACCAACCTCCTCGACAGCATGAACAACACCGGACTCATCCACAACCCCACACGCTAGACCCCATCTTCATCTCTAGCGACCCCTTCAGGTAGAGCTACACCACGGAACGCACCTGGACTGACCCCTCCATTGTCGACTCCAACTTCACCAGCTCATGAACCTCCTCCCTCACTCTGCCCAACACCCCCAACACAGCTGGAGCAAAGTCTCAAAAGAATCAACACCCCTAACACCACCCACCCCATCTCCTCCAACAACCTAGACCAGAACTTCAGAAATCTGAACAATTGGAAGAGCAGCTGCACCAGCAACAACACCCACAGAAGGTTCACCAAGCAGGCTAGCTGGTACACTGAAGTCCTCGGAACCACTAAACGACGCTGTAAAAAACTGGAATGGAGAAGGTGTACCAGCAATGCCACGACTGACAAGACCACCGTCAAGACAGCCCTCGACCTCTACCACAGACTGTTGAGAGAATCGAGGAAAAAGGCCTTTGCCTCATTCATCGAAATAAACTCCAGTAATGGCAAAGAACAATTCAACTTAAAGAAATCTCCAACCCCTCAGCTGAAAAAAACAACATCACCCCCTCACGGGAACCTTGAGGCAGCCTTACAAACTTCTTCCACGACAAGATCTCCAACATCTTCAGAAACTTCAAACCCTAGCCCAGGCCACCGACTTTTTCAAGCAACACAATGACCCTGCTACCACAAACATCCGACTAACCAAATTGAGCCATCTTGCCCCACAGAACACCACTTCCTTCATAAACTCTGTCCACCCAGGGGCCCCAACTGATCCGTGCCCTCACCACATCTTCAACCTAGACGGAGACAGAATCAGCCACAAACTCACTGTCAGAGTCACCAGATCCTCGGGGTCTGTGCACGTTCCCAACACGTCCACCACTGAACAGCTCCAAGTCTCTGATAGATGAATCACAGAGAGTGAGAGAGTTCAAGAGGGGAAGAGGGGATTAGGAAGGGAACGGCTGGGAAAGAGACCTGTAGTAAGAAAAAGGTTAGAACACACAATATGAAAATGAAATCTCCTAAAATCAATACTAAACTATGATTCTAAGCCTAGTCCCTCTGAAAACATGAACAATCTAAGAGTTAAGTTTAAAATTACTACGTTTCAAGATGGCCGGATACCTGTAGGGGAATCAAGATGAATTAAATGAAAACTTTCTTATTTAAGTACTTTCCTTTACATGAGAATCAGAAAAAACATTCTGACTACATTTTAAACCAGTCATATAAACCCTGTTTTGAGAATGTATACTAGGACCATACAATATTGCATCTAGAAACTATGGCCTTCTGTGTACTCTTAAAATGTTTCGACACAAATTGCGAATATTGCAGATATATATTTATATAGTAAACACCATAAAAGGATTGTGCACCATGAATAACACAATAAGGATTCAGGAAACAAATCACATAACTTGTCAACTAAAATATGACATAATAAATATCTTAGAATAGTGGCATACAGTAAACAACATGAATTAAACTCGAGGAGAGAGTTGTGCGTCTTGCCAATTCGAGTGTTACCATGTAAAATACCAAGAAATGGTAACATGCATTGAATATCAAAGTCAAATCCTCATTAATCGAATCGCGCGTCCTGCCGATTCGTAAAACACAATATAAATGTCAAGGATTAACAGCTCACAATAAGTAACAAGATCAAAGTACAATGAAACAAATCGCGCTTCTTTTGCCGATTCTTAAGCCACCATGTAAATGTCAAGAAATGGTAGCGCATAATGAACAACAAAGTTAAATGCTCATGAAACGAGTTGCGCGTCTTGCCAACTCGTAAAACATCATGTAAATGTCAAGAAATCTCAGCGCACAAGGGACAACAATGTCCAAACACCATAAAACGAATCGTGCGTCTTGCTGATTCTTAAGCCACCACGTAAATGTCAAGAAATGGCAGAGCGTAATGAATAACGAAGTCAAACCTTTATGGAATAAATCGCGCGTCCTGCTTATCTGCAAACCACCATATAAATGTCAAAAAATGGCAGCACGCAAGTAATCTGTTATTCATTTAAGAATTAAAACCAAGAATATGAAAATTCTCAATAACGGTGTTGGAAAATGTCCAACCACCGTCTTACCGCCTGGAACAATGATCACCAATGAAGGATGAGGGCAGAAGACTGGAAGATCCAAATAGGCCGCCGGGACAGGAGCTCAGGAAGAAGCTGCTGCTGCTCTGCACCGGGACCTCTGAATAGTGAGCACTGGGAGTTGGGCTGACTCTCTTTTTTTAGAGTCTTGGCCCAGCCCAGAACCACGCCCAGGCATGTTGCAGGGAAAGTCTCTGGAAGGCCCTGGAAAGGGGCCACACCCTAACACACTCTGAAAACCTGCAGCAATACATTGCAAAGGAACAGTATTTGTAAACATATTAAAAATAAGTTTTCAGGATTGAACTCTGCAATGCAAAAGGTTAAACCACAACATATCAGCACAATGCATAAAATACGTTGTTTTGAGAGTGCTGGGTTTTAGCATTTTTGTTGCCAATAGAGCGCGCACTGCTCTGGTGTTGACAGTACTCCCCTCTCCCAGACGCGCTCTTGGGCCTGGTTTGCTTGGATTAAGATGATGAAAGCATCTCACAAGTACTGAAGCATGAACATCAGATGCGGAAACCCATGAGTTACTTTCAGGACCATAACCTTTCCATGAGATTAATTACCATAGATTACGCTCTCTCAGTTGAGAATCCAACACTTTCTTGACTTTGTATTCTTCTTCCCCTTGTACTAGAACAGGAGCTGGATGAGGGTGGACCTTTTGGACTGCCTTTTTCAAGAGGGCAGTGTGGAACACTGGATGAATCCGTAAGGATCCAGGCAATTGTAGTTTATAGGTCACCGGATTGATTTGCTGAAGGACAGTATAAGGACCTATGAATTTGGGGTTAAACATGTGCTTCTTCTTGAAGTCTATATGTTTTGTGGAAAGCCGCACTTTGTCACCTGGTTGATATTGCGGTCCCTCATAATGTTTCTTGTCATAATGCCTTTTATATTTTTGTTTGGCTTTTTCTAAATGCTGTTGAATCAGTTTCTGGGTTTGATGTAAATGCTGAATGGTTTCTGACACAGCTGGAGTAAGAGAACTTTCTTGAGGAATTGTGATGGGCAAGGTGTCAGGATGATAGCCAAATAAACCAAAAAAGGGTGTAACGCCAATAGAAGTGTGGATAGAGTTATTGTAAGCTAACTCATCTAACCAGAGCATAGATGTCCAAGAATGAAGTGCCTTTACAGCGTAGGCACGTAGGTATTGTTTTAAAGTCTGATTTAGTCTCTCCATTTGACCATCTGTTTGAGGATGGTGACTAGTAGATAGCGTAGATGTCACTTGTAGTGTTTACACCATGTCTTCCAGAAATTGGAGGAAAATTGTGACCCCGATCGGAGAGGATAACCTTTGGCAGTCCATGATAACGAACCACTCTGTTCAGTAAAATAGTTGCCAATTCACTAGAAGTGGGCAATTTCTTACAGGCAATGAAATGTCCATATTTCGTGAGACTATCTACTACCACCAGAATTACTGAAGGCTGTTGAACCACTGGCAGACTGGTAATAAAGTCTAAAGAAATGTGCTCCCATGGATGACTTGGGGTTGGAAGTGGATGTAACAACCCTTTTGGTTTTGAATGACTTGTTTTAATGCGAGCACAAACTTCACGGTTGTTTACCATTGCTTTTACATCTTTTGTTAGGGTAGGCCACCAAAAATAGCGTTGGATCAGTTCAAGAGTTTTTGGAGTACCTGGGTGACCTGCCGTAGGTATAACATGCAACCAATGAAACACTATCTTGTGAAGTTTGGTAGTGGGTACGAACAAACGAGAGTCATGAAAGGGTAAACCTTGCTTGATTGACCTTTTGGGATCTGCTTGGGCCATGTTTGCCATTTTTCAACAGTGAAAGAATTGCGAATTTCTTCAAAGAAATCTTCAGTTTTTATGATACATAGAACCTTGTCAGGAGCAATGATAGCTCTGGAGGCTTGAAATGCAGGCAACGTGGAAGACTCTTGACGGGACAAGGCGTCAGCCTTGCGATTATCTTTACCAGACCGGAAGGTTACTACAAAATCAAATTCGGCAAAAAAAAGCATCCAGCGTAATTGCCGAGGGATCAAAAGACTGGCGCAACTCATGAATTGAAGATTACGATGATCAGTATATACTGTAACAGTGTATTTGGCACCCAACAAATGATGTCTCCATTCTTTAAAGGTGTCACGAATCGCCATGAGCTCTTTTTCAGCAATGACATAGTTCTGTTCGGCTTCGTTCAACTTCCGAGAAATATAAGCTATAGGATGAAGTTGGCCAGTGTCTTTATTTCGTTGTGATAAGACGGCTCCTATTGCTACATCTGAAGCATCAGCTTCCACTATGAAAGGTTGATTCGCATCAGGATGAGTTAAGACTGGGGCAGTGGAGAAAGCTTTCTTCAAAGTCGAGAAGGCTTGATCAGCTTCTGGGGACCATACAAACTTTTCTTTCTTTTTTAGTAGCTTAGTGATTGGAGCCACTGTCTGGGAGAAATGATTTATGAACCTCTGGTAAAAATTTGCAAACCCCAGGAAACATTGTACATCACAAACAGTCTTTGGGGTGGGCCAATCAGATACAGCTTTTACTTTCTTTTCTGCCATCACCATGCCTTGAGGGGTAAGAATAACCCCTAAAAACTCAACTGTGGTAACATGAAACTCACACTTGGTTAGTTTGCAATATAAATGGTGTTTTCGAAGAGCTGCAAGAATTTTCTTGACATATTGGACATGCTTGTTTTCATTGTCTGAGTAGATCAAAATGTCATCGATGTAGACTATGGCAAATATGTCGAGGTACTCTCTAAGAACGTCATTCAAGAAAAATTGAAATGCTGCTGGAGCATTACACAGACCAAAAGGCATGACTGTGTATTCAAAAAGGCCATATCTTGTCTCGAACGCTGTTTTCCATTTGTCACCCTCTTTCATTCTGACCAAATGATAAGCACCTCGAAGGTCAAGCTTCGTGTAGATTTTTGCTCTCTTTACTTGTTCCAATAATACCGGAATTAGGGGTAAAGGATATTTATTCTTGAAGGTGACTTTGTTTAATCCCCTATAGTCAATGCAAGTTCGTAGTTCTCCATTAGCTTTTGGAACAAAAAACAAAGGCGAAGCTGCAGGAGACTTAGAGGGGCGAATGAAGCCATTCTCCAAAAATTGATCTAGGTATTTTCGTAAATGTTGATTTTCATGTTCTGACAGGGCATATACACGACAGTTGGGAAGTATCGCACCTGGGGCTAGATCAATTTGACAGTCATAAGATCTATGAGGAGGTAAAGTCTCTGCTCCTTTCTCATCAAATACATCTTTATAAGATGAATACTGTTTGGGCAGCTGAATTTCTTTCTCCGCGGCAGTAGCTATGTAAGAGTTGCAAACTTTTGGTACTTGAATCTTTTGGAGACATTGTTCGTTACATAGCGCAGATGAGAACACGATTTTTCGTTCTGCCCAATTGATCTCCGGATTGTGATGAGTTAACCATGGCAAGCCGAGGATAATCCCATATTGGGGAGCATGGATCACGTCTAGGATGATTTTCTCTTCATGTTTCTTTCTGTGAATCTTATCTTCACAAATCATCGACAAGGGGATAGTCTGAAGAGTTAACGGACCTCCAGTCAAGAGTTTTCCATCGACTTCCTGGATGATTTCTGGGGTCTTCTTTTCAATACATGGGATCCCCCATGCACGAACCAATTGGACATCAACAAAATTCCCAGTAGCACCAGAATGGACTAGAGCTTTTTTTAAATAGATCTTTTTCTTGACCTGAACTCTTATTTCCAGTTTAAGATGTCTAGATTGTGAAGGGTCCACGGTGACACCCAAGAGCAACCCTTCTCTGCATCTCGGGTGTTTTAGTTTTCCAACTCGACTGGTGCATTGGCTGCGACCTTCTGAACTGGACCTTGCTTGTTCTTTGGTTTGATTGGACAATCTTTGGCAAAATGACCTTTTCGCCCACAATAAAGACATTGTCAATTTTTTCTGCGTAGGTCCTTTTCATCTTTGGTCAAAGGTCTTCTGATGGTTCCGATTTCCATCGGTTCCGGCGTTCTTTCTTTCAGAGTTCCTGAGTCTCTGTTATCATGAACGCGCCATGAATATTTTTCAATCTTTTTGCGCGTTCCTTTACGTTCTGCTAAACGATGATCAAGTTTCAAGACAAGATTTATTAATTCTTGACAGTCTGTAGGTTGTGGATCGATTTGCGCTAAGATATCTTTGAATTCCTCTTTGAGTCCCTTGTAAAACAAGACTGCTTGTTTTTCTTCAGGCCAGGGTGTCTCGGCAACCAGCCAGTTAAAGTTAAAGGTTAAAGGTTAAGGCTAAATACAACACTAGGTCTTGATTTCCTTGGCGTAAATCTAATAATTCACGATCTGCTGACCATGTTACAGTTCTACGATCAAAAACTCTCTCAAATTCACGAAAAAAATTTCTCCAGTTATACAACAAGAGACTATTTTTACGCAGAAGAGGAACTGCCCAAGTAGCTGCATCCCCAGTCAGATATGATAACAAGAAAGCTACTTTGGACTGGGCATCGGGAAAAGTATTTGGTCTGCAGGTGAAGTGTAGTTCCACTTGAACCAGGAAAGATTGCGCTTTCAAAGGGTCACCTGAGAAACGTTATGGGGGAGCTAAAGGAATTGCAGAAGGAACATTTAGGGAAATCGGATTACTTCCAAAAGCCTGAGAAGAAGTACCTGGCCAAGACACACCTGTGGGACTTTGTTCCTTCTTCTCTACCTTATCTTGCAACTGAATCACTCTCTCTGCTAAGTTAGTTGTCAATTCTTTGGATGATACCACCTCTGCTTGGAGCTGGGTGATAGCCTTGACTAACTCGTCTAGCGTGGCCATGCTGAGAACATACACAAGCCAGGAGGATAATAATTTGTGGGCTCACTATTCTGTCAGAGTCACCAGATCCTCAGGGTCTGTGTACGTTCCCAACACGTCCACCACTGAACAGCTCCAAGACTCTGATAGATAAATCACAGAGACTGAGAGAGTTCAAGAGGGGAATAGGGGATTAGGAAGGGAGCGGCTGGGAAGGAGACCTGTAGTAAGAAAAAGGTTAGAACACACAATATGAAAATTATATCTCCTAAAATCAATACTAAACTATGATTCTAAGCCTAGTCACTCTGAAAACATGAACAATCTAAGAGTTAAGTTTAAAATGACTAAGTTTCAAGATGGCTGGATACCTGTAGGGGAATCAAGATGAATTAAATGAAAACTTTCTTATTCAAGTACTTTCCTTTACATGAGAATCAGAAAAAAACATTCTGACTAAATTTTAAACCAGTCATATAAACCCTGTTTTGAGAATGTATACTAGGACCATACAATATTGCATCTAGAAACTATGGCCTTCTGTGTACTCTTAAAATGTTTCAACACAAATTGCGAATATTGCAGATATATATTTATATAGTAAACACCATAAAAGGATTGTGCACCATGAATAACACAATAAGGATTCAGGAAACAAATCACATAACTTGTCAACTAAAATATTACATAATAAATATCTTAGAATAGTGGCATACAATAAACAACATGAATTAAACTCGAGGAGAGAATCGTGCGTCTTGCCAATTCCAGTGTTACCATGTAAAATACCAAGAAATGGTAACATGCAATGAATATCAATATCAAATCCTCATTAATCGAATTGCGCGTCTTGCCGATTCGTGAAACACGATATAAATGTCAAGGATTAACAGCTCACAATAAGTAACAAGATCAAAGTACAATGAAACAAATCACGCTTCTTTTGCCGATTCTTAAGCCATCATGTAAATGTCAAGAAATGGTAGCGCGCAATGAACAACAAAGTTAAATGCTCATGAAACGAGTTGCGCGCCTTGCCAACTCGGAAAACATCATGTAAATGTCAAGAAATATCAGCGCACAATGGACAACAATGTCCAAACACCACAAAACGAATCGTGCGTCTTGCCGATTCTTAAGCCACCATGTAAATGTCAAGAAATGGCAACGCGTAATGAATAACGAAGTCAAACCTTTATGGAATAAATCGCGCGTCCTGCTTATCTGCAAACCACCATATAAATGTCAAAAAATGGCAGCGCGCAAGTAATCTGTTATTCATTTAACAATTGAAACCAAGAATATGAAAATTCTCAATAACGGTGTTGGAAAATGTCCAACCACCGTCTTACCGCCTGGAACAATGATCACCAATGAAGGATGAGGGCAGAAGACTGGAAGATCCAAATAGGCCGCCGGGACAGGAGCTCAGGAAGAATCTGCTGCTCTGCACCGGGACCTCTGAATAGTGAGCACTGGGAGTTGGGCTGACTCTCTTTTATAGAGTCTTGGCCCAGCCCAGAACCACGTCCAGGCATGTTGCAGGGAAAGTCTCTGGAAGGCCCTGGAAAGGGGCCACACCCTAACACACTCTGAAAACCTGCAGCCATACATTGCAAAGGAACAGTATTTGTAAACATATTAAAAATAAGTTTTCAGGATTGAACTCTGCAATGCAAAAGGTTAAACCACAAAATATCAGCACAATGCATAAATTATGTTGTTTTGAGAGTGCTGGGTTTTGTCATTTTTGTTGCCAATCGAGCGCGTACTGCTCTGGTGTTGACACTCACTACCTTGTTCATCACCTCAATTCCCACGGCCACCTTACCTGAGGACTGAAAACACGCAGAGGTCAACATCCTACTAAAGAAATCATTGGCAGACCCTAGTGAGCTCAACAACTACCTACCGATTTTGCTGTTCCTGGCGAAATTATTAGAAAAAGCCATCAACCAATAACTCTCCCCACATCTGGAGCAGAACCTCCCACTCGACTCCTCCTAATCTGGTTCTCAGCAACCACAGCACTGAGACACCCCTCATTGTGGATACTGACAACATACCGAGTCCTACTCGACCGAGGAGAGAATGCAGCTTTGATCCTTCTAGAACTCTCAGCATCCTTTGATATGGTCTCTTGCCACACTCATCACAAGGCTGCACAAAATAGGCATCCAAAGGGCCGCTCTCAGGTGGGCCACCTTTTTCCTAACTGGAAGGACGCCAAAAGTCTGCCTTCCCCTTTTCACCTCTGAACACAAGGAAATCATTTGTCGAGTATCCCAAAGATCCTAGCAGAGCCTCACCCTGTTCAACACTTATGACACCTCTGGCCAGAATCATTAAAACCCATAGACTCAACATCATATCCTACCTCGACGACACACAGCTCATCCTCGCCCTCTCCAAAGAGGCCACAAAGACCAACTTCCACAACTGCATGACAGACGTCATCACCTGGATGAAGGACAACTGCCTGAAGCTCAACGTGGACAAGCCAGAGGTACTGATCTTTGTAAACAAAAGCCCCCCATGAGACTCATCCTGGTTGCACTCAAAACGTAGACCTACTTCTACTTCCTCTGACCACACTAGGAACATAGGCACCATTCTAGAGAACATGCTAACCATGATGACTCTGGTCAACTCTGTCCCCTTCTCCTGCTTCTTCATCCTCCACGTGCCTAGTAAGATATTCAAATGGCTACCCAAAAGCGCAAGATCCACCATCACTCAGGCCCTCGTCTAAAGCTGACTGGACTACGGCAGTGCTGTCTAAGCAGGGATCGCAGCTCACCTCCTCCTCCGACTACATACCATACAGAACTCAGTAGCCAAACTTGTTCTGGATCACCCTAGATGAACCCATATCCCCCTCTACCTCAGGGAACGTTACTGGCTCACTGTACAGAAAAGATGCCAGTTCAAGCTCCTGACCTACGCAGACAACTGCGGACAAACCTATTTGAACCGCCACCTGAACTTCCATCAGCCCACTAGACACCTCTGCTCTGCGTCCCTGCCTCTAACTCTCACCACCTGCATCCAACATAGCAGATGCAGCAGTATCTCCTTCTCCTACCAAGCAGGGAAAACCTGGAACAAGCTACCCTTTCATCTCCGGACTGCCCCATCTCTTCCAGAGTTTCGAAAGTCCCAGAGGACCTGGCTAATCAACTGAACTCTGTCAGCGCCTGGATACTCACACAGGTGACCAGAAGCACACCACAAATCTACTGATCGATTAATTGATTGAAGGTGCCATGATTCAGAGCTGGAAAAAATACAAAGTTTTCTTGAAGCATAATTTAGTCCTTGCATTGGCTTCTCATAGCAGATTTTCCTCTTATCTAGTGTGGTGTAGGGAAAGAAAAATGTTCCTCTCTTTGGACAATTTTTTTCCTCCTTTCGTGATCCATTGGAAAGCTTTGACCTCTCTTCTCTCAGCACTCCTGTCTCAATTAATGTCTTGTTTTCATGTTTGTTCTTGAGTAATCAATATTCACATCACAACCGACTCTCACAGCTCTCAATTTAGTTACTGTTGCCATAGGTTTTAGTATATCTACGCTGACCTCCATTTGCCCAGTGCTTGAAATGACACATTTTCTCAACATGCGACATGTCTTGCTTTTTTTACACTAATTCTGCTATGCCTTCCAGTGGGATGCTTATCCCGGTGTTGCAGTAAACTCCTGTTCAATCTCTATCAATTTTGTTTCGAAGATTACAATTTTTGCTTCGTGTAATGTCTCTTTTGTTGACATAAAAAACCTCCAACAGCTCTGTAAAGCGTCACTTCTCTCTCAAGAGCTTGCCTGCATTTTATGAATCCGAGTTGGTGGCTTCAGTAGAAATTTTTTTTCCTGTGTCATGTTACCATCAAATTATTGGAGTCACACACAAGTCTTCTAAAACTAAACAATAATCCATTACCTTTATGGCAGAAAACGACAACTTGCCAATATCTTTTACTCGTCCTCTGAAGTACGCATATGTACACAGAGAGTTTCACCTCTGCAAGTGGTATATTGGGTCCACAAATGTTTTACACTATATGATTATTGTACGACTGCAAACCACGTGCATTAGAATGATCGCAAATGTTATTGCCAACTCAACATGTATTATACCTATTAGGACAAAGGCTACAAGAGATGGCAGCTTTCACAGATTCCTATCCCATCGGTCTTAAACCCCACCTACGTTAAAACTGTCTGTCTCACTGCATAGTTGTGTTAGTCTGTGGTAATATGCCAAGCCACGTAAAGCTTCCCGGCACATCTTATGGTACCATTAGGCCTGAAGTCAGAGCTCCATGTTTCAGCAGACCTCCATCAACTGGTGCCTGTGTCTAACCCAGCCCCTCCTTGCGTGGCTTACATACCTTCCCTGTACACGCTGCTCTGTGGAGTGAGAAGGAGGGGTTCTTATGCTTGGCTCCTGCATTGTTCCATAAGATAGTGAACTAAACTTCTTGTTCAAAATATAGGAATAACACAGAAGCTTACTGCTACTTTTCTCTCCTTCCTGTCAGACTGAACTTTGATGGTCAAATTTCTTTGTGCTTTTTTTGTGGCCTGTTAGCACAAATCTCCACAAAGCAAGGCACTTTTATTAACAGCACCGTTTAAACAAGCAAGCCATTTTTAGGCCCTGCACTTGCTTGACCCATTCTAATACATTAAATACACAGTGAACGTATTAATATATAACCCAAGCCAGAATTGTATGTAACAGTAAAAAATACTCGTAGATGTCTTACCACACGCCATCTTGTGAGGATTGGTTTCAAATAAGTCCTATTTTTTTTCCTCCCTGGTTTACCTCTTTTTGAACTTATTTTCCCTTGTTTGTGGAGGGGTTAGTGAAATGTTCACCAGATGCAGTGTTTTCCTGCTCTTGTTGATCACAGTTCTGCCTCTATCAGCAGAGAAACTCGCATAAGGTCTTTCATTCTCTGTTTCGTTCCTCCTTGCCACATTGGACCACAGCCTCTTGTAAAACCATTTGGAGGAAGACTTTGCCCTCTAAGTACCCATCTGTCGCAGATACTAAGATGTTTCTTTAATTATGCTGTCAGTAACATGGCTGGCATCATGGACTTATAGCTCTGTTTGGGGCACTGTGTGTCTCTCTCCGAGGAAATGTCTGGCTCAAAGTACTCCTTCCGCAAAAGAAAAAAGGCCTTCCTTCACTCCTAGAGTTAATCTTTCCCTACATCCTGTTTTGGAAGCACTTAGTCACCTCAATGTGTCATGGTGGCCTAGAATGCAAAGCACTCTTACGGAGTTTGCATGTCATTTTATCTGGTAAGGGTGTGTGGTGGCAGGTGTTTACAAATTCTTAGACTTAGTACTTTGGATTTTACATCACCATGAGACCTATACTGAATCCATTAATGTGTTTGCTTGTCATATGTTTCCTGCTTCCTGACCAAATAAACTGAAGAGTTAGCTTCTTACAATGACATTGAAAGTTGGATGGCTGTTCCCTTGCACTTGTGAAGACTTTTTGGGCCCTCTTTATGTTTTTTGATTAGGTGCTGATCCATCTTTTGTGCATTTTGGCTGTCCCTCCAAAGAATACTTGGCCCCGTGTCTACTGATGTTTCTGAAGCACTCTGCAGTTCTTGCATTTCCTTTATGGCTGCTTGCTTAGGCCTTGTCTCTGTTCCTCTTCACTTATCATTCTCAATCCCCTTTAGTGCAGGTTTGGTTATTACTGTGTTGGACCTTTTAGAGTAGTCTCTTACCTAACTGCTCAGTTTTCTACACTGAGCTCTTTCTGATGCTCTGTTAATCATGCTAGTCTGTAATTATTTCCTTTCCGTCACCATACTGATGTGGTGACTGGAGGACTTTGCTACCTGGCTCATTTGACTCTTAAAATACAGACAATCATACCACAGCACTTTGTAGACTTCTGGGTACCCTATAACGTAAATTTTGTAAGCTTAGTGTCCATTTGAAAGTTATTTTGACCGTCCAGCTTAGTAAGGCATTAAGGCACTTTGACGTCTACAATATGCTCAAAGTCCGTGAGTGCTGACTGATGACATGTGGAGACTGGATAATACAACTATCTGTCAATCGTGTACCTTTGATATTCAAGATAGAATGCATTGATAAACTCAGCAAATGTTCTTATGTGCCTATTGAAAATTAATGAGTGAAATTATAATTTTTCCAAAGCTCCAAAACCTAGCTAGATGCTGGCTACGAGACGAAAATCAACCAATTTTCACCTGTTTTGAATCCTCAGTCAGGAAAGCTTTTATTAGTGGGAGATAAATCTGAAATGTCGCTGGGTCACATCATGAGTAGTTTGTGATGGGTAGTTCTGAAGGCTGCAGAGAAATCTAACAATATAAAAATGACCCTGAAGCTCTAATCAGATTCTTCCAGGATGAGGTTCAAAATTTTAAAAATTGGCTGAAAGTATCTGAAGCCTGATTGGTGGCCTTGACAGAGAGACCACTTCAGGCACACTTTTTGTGGGTTAACACATTTATTGTACCACAAAGTGCAGCACTTCATGTTCAGAATCTCCTAGCACCACACAATGTGGTGATTTTGAGTCCCTTCCATTGGCAGCAGGATTTTGCAAGAGTCTGGGTTTAGTCAGAAAAGCTCTGGCCAAGCAGCATGACAAACGCGTAGTTTAGCATGTCATTTAATCACCTCCTGTACAGCCTTTATCAATCCAGATTTCAGTTACTGTATTATAGCAGGTAGACTGTGACATTTTGCCAGAGGGTTATGTTCATCCCTGGATGTAGAAGGCTCTAAAAACAGCAGAACCATGAGTAGGCAATTACCATTAAAGAAACAATGCTCAGGGCTGCGTTTTATAACTCAATGACCCCCATCTCCTATAATTCACATAACTTTTCATCCCAGAAATTTGACCTATTTTACCATAAATAGATATGTTCCTCCAGACTGCCTTTGACTCCATGCCAACATCTCAATTTTTTGTTTTGGCAGAAAATTACACTTCAGATTATATAAATCAGAAGGCTGGCATTGAATGTGAGCACTAAGGCCACTTACCTTATTCAGTTGCCCAGGATAGGGCATCATCAGGCCATTGCAGATGCAGAAAAATATCATTTTTCTAATTTGGCTTGCTTGTTTTGTGAACAGATTAGTGTACATTTTTAAAGCACTGTTTAAATAATGTTGGATAGAAGTTCCATGGCAGAACCTCACTCTCTCATCAAGTCTCCTACCCTGCACCACTGGTCTTTGATCTACAGAGTGGAAGAAGATACTCCATATGGAGGTGTTTGTTTGATCATACCCCAAGGAAAGAGGTGGTATATAGACCTCTAAAGCCATGAGAATTCCAAACAAGTGCACCCTCTGCAAACTCTTGGCACTGGGGATGATACAATGGATTTCATTATTTTTTTTATTTACATCTCATTGTATACTACCACATGCACACGGCTGTATTGAAATTATTTTATAGTGTATTTATGTATGTTTATGCTTTTATGCTTTTATGGTTTTTGTTTTTAAATCCGAATAAATAAAGTAAACTACTAGTAGTAGTATTTAAAGCATCTGTAAAAGGACCCAGACTGTGAACCACTGTTTCATACTTATACTACTATTCACAGTGGAGTGGCAGGGTGATAGTGTAACATCTCAGAAGTGAAAGTTCCTGTTCATTGCAATGTCAGATGTTTCTATTCTGATAGCCATCAAGAGAGCAAACAATTCTGTACTAGAATCATTGAGCTGCACATGCTCATGGCCCCTGTTCAGCCTCTTAAATATTACATTGGAGATATGTGCATTCCCGAAGATAAGGGAATCTGACTCTGCAAGACGCCTCTTAAATAGGCATGAGAGAGTACTTTTGGAAGTGTATAAGATATGAAATCCTTATGACCGTCGAGTTGCAATAATTGCTGTTGCAATGGTAGTTCACAGCATGGTAAAGATGTTTATGTCTAGGAAGTATCACAGGCTATACTACCCAGAAAAGGCGTCCGCTTGACTTGTGAACAGAAGAGCATAAGAGAGACGACACAGGTGGGTAGCAATCAAGGCTCGCTGAGGTGAGGGCTTGGATCGCAAGTATGGCGCAGAATAAGGCCCCCGGGCCTGGATGGTCTCCCGATTACATTTTACTCAACATCCATGAAAACACCACCCCCGAAACTGGTCAGCATGTTCAAGGAGGCCAAATTTGGCACCCTCCCCTCTTCAGTAGCGTCAATGCTGTTGTGGATTACAAGATACTAAGCAAAATCCTAGCCACGCACCTATTGTGTCACATGCCACACCTGGTACACAGAGATCTGGCAGAAATGATCCCAGGAAGACACACAGCCCTGAACATACGTCGCCTATTTTCCTTACTAGATGATGACACATACCATCAGAATAGCGCAATGATCTTCGCTATAAATTGAAAAAACGTTTGATAGCTTAGAATGGCAGTACCTGTACGAAGTGTTACGGAAGTTTGGCCGTGGCGAACAATTCGTAACCTGGACTCAATTACTCTACACCATGCCACAAGCCAGATTCTGCACAGGTGGAACCATCTTGGAAGACTATTGGGTGGAGAGGGGAACCAGACAGGGCTGCCCGCTCTACCCACTTCTGTTTACCCTTGCTACTGAGCCACTTGCATGCATTTCTCGAGCTTGACACGCTTATAGAGTCCTGGGGCTGGTGGAGTGCAACCATTACATTGCGCTATATGCAGATAATCTCCTGCTATTTCTAGGTGATGCAGAGGTTGCCCTTCAAGGGGCCAGGTGCCTATTGGACCGTTTTGGCTCTCTATTGGGGCTCCGAGTCAATTGACGAAAGTCTAGCTTATCCTCTGTGATAGCGGGCCGTGGAGCCCCTCCAGACCTTGGCTACCTGCAGTGGGAACCTCACTGCCTGGCTAACTTCGGAGTGCATGTTTATCATAGTCGAGCTGATCTCATTGAGGTGAATGTGGTGCAGGCACTACATGAGTTCCGCAGCAACATGTCCTTCTGGGAATCATTACGACTCTCAGTAGCGGGGCGAGTCGTACTGCTGAAAATGATCGCTCTACCCTGCTTACTGTATTTTTTTTGCCACTCTTCCACTGTGGATCCCGAGAGCTTTCTTCAAGGAGATGAGCTCGTTGATTATTGGCTTCCTGTGGGGATCTGGCAGACGTGGGTTGCACTTGCTGCGCTGCAGAGGCCAGTGGTGGATGGGGGGCTGGCCGTTCCTGACTTTGAGGCATATTATTTGGTGGGGCAGTTACAGTTGCTGACCCAATGGATAGCCAACCGCAGAATGCCAGACGGGGAGGTCGTACCCTTAACTCAGGACCTCCAGTCATTAGCCAAAATTGTACTCCGTCTGGGTCCCCCTGCTATATCCAGCCCCATCGAGTTGAAGGGATTGCACAATTGTTGGCTACGATATCTCCGTAGATCGAACTGTCATACCTTATGCTCCTGAGATCCCATTGCAGTGTCTGTCAGTGCTGCCCCATGGGGGCTATTGGAGGAGACTCTCAAGTTGGATAGAGGCGGGGCAACCTCCACGGGGTCCTTGTACGAAGCTGACTCCCTCCTACCTTTTGAGGAATTTTGAGCTAGCTATAATCTGCCCCAGGACACTTTCTCCTTCACGGAGCTGTCACTGAGGCAATCATCGGGCATTGGCAAGGGGGCATGCAGAGCCTCCCCTTTCGAGTGTCTGTCCATACAAAAGCCACTGGCACCCATAAAGCGGTAATATGCCTATATGGGAGAGTACAGGCGGTGCTTTGCCAACTGCTCGCGGCACTCTAACTAAAATGGGAAGAGGACTTGGGCACCTTAATTATGGATGAAAATTGGGGGGACATACTGACCTGGATCCCTAAGGTCTCTAGAAATGCTCGGTTTAAGCTCATACGTTTATATGTCCTTCATAGAGCATATTTGATGCGGGCAGGCTTCGAAGGCATTTTGGACTGGTAGAGGCCAGATGTCGATGATGTCGCGGTGATGCAGCAGAATTCTTTCATATGTTCTGGTTTGTCCGACTCTGGGAGAGTTCTTGGGCACCGTTGTTAACACATTAGCAGAAGTCATTGATCGTGAGGTCCCCTATGATCCCAGACATTGTTTGCTCAGCGGTTACACCCACACGGCTCACCATAAACTGACTAACCAGTTCCAGGACTTTGCTCTTCTTTGCTAGGAGGGAAATAGCAAAGAATTGGAAAGCGGTATATGGTCTCCAGAGTGTGACCTTGAGACGGGACGTGCTGAAGTGGGCGTGGGCGAAGACAGAGGAGATGATGAGATACCGAGAAGCTAAGCGGGGTTAGGTCTGATGGAAAGGGCCCAAGCATGGAGTGCCCTAGTGTACGACCTGGAGCATCTGGGTGAAATTCCTCAGGGGGATGCACCATCCCCTTGAAAGCCAGGGGTACCTGACAGGTGCTTCCTCATCGTCCAGTACCCGTATAGTGGGAGGTAGTTCAAGGAGAGGGGCCAGAACCCACTCGGAGACACCTGACACAGCAACAGATATCAGTCACACATTGGCAATTTGAAGTGGCATGGTGCACAAGGGGAGGACTGTGGGACGGTAGTAGGCACTCGCAATACGGCACAGCATTATAGGGGTGCAGGAGGAGAGGGGAAACATTAACAATTCATTTAGATAACTATAGACCATACTTAAAAGATATGGATTGATTAATATAAAATGTGTACCCCTGTGTCCCAGATATGAGATACTGTCATTGGTGATGCAGATACATGTGTTACAAAGTCATGGTATGCTGTAGTGTTTACTCTTAATGTGCCTTCAGTGTTATTGATAAAGACCAATAAAGTGTGTTTAAAAGAAAAAAAAAGAGAGAGAGACAGGTGGTCAGAGGTAATGTTCATAACTTCACTGCTAATGTAGTAGATATCGGCACAGCTTATTTAGTATTCTGTGATAAACTTCCATATAAGTCCGCAGTCCTATTGAAGAGTGAAAGGATTGGTTTCCTGGGTTTGATGAAAAATAGAAAACTATACTGAAGATTCTTGAGACCACCACTTAGTAAAGTGAAATTCTAATGGCTTTGGGAGTAATTTTGATTTGACCTATAGAGATTTTGGCCCACAGGCAACTTAAGGTATATGTAGTTTTGGAGAACCACTACGTTCTTAGCCTCTCTAATGGGGCAATGCTTCATTCATTCCAAGGAGGAGAGATCATACTGATTTCGAATTGTACTCACCCTCCTCTAGATAAAAAATGATAAAATCCTGGTAAAAATTATTTCCTTTTCATCTAATGGGGACACATGAAGCGTGTTATATCAATTTCACCTTTTCTACATAGTCACCACAGAATTTACACCTTTTTCTGGATCCTATTTTGTTGGCTTTAGGCCTCTACAGTACAGGGAGTGCAGAATTATTAGGCAAATGAGTATTTTGACCACATCATCCTCTTTATGCATGTTGTCTTACTCCAAGCTGTATAGGCTCGAAAGCCTACTACCAATTAAGCATATTAGGTGATGTGCATCTCTGTGATGAGAAGGGGTGTGGTCTAATGACATCAACACCCTATATCAGGTGTGCATAATTATTAGGCAACTTCCTTTCCTTTGGCAAAATGGGTCAAAAGAAGGACTTGACAGGCTCAGAAAAGTCCAAAATAGTGAGATATCTTGCAGAGGGATGCAGCACTCTTAAAATTGCAAAGCTTCTGAAGCGTGATCATCAAACAATCAAGCGTTTCATTCAAAATAGTCAACAGGGTCGCAAGAAGCGTGTGGAAAAACCAAGGCGCAAAATAACTGCCCATGAACTGAGAAAAGTCAAGCGTGCAGCTGCCACGATGACACTTGCACCAGTTTGGCCATATTTCAGAGCTGCAACATCACTGGAGTGCCCAAAAGCACAAGGTGTGCAATACTCAGAGACATGGCCAAGGTAAGAAAGGCTGAAAGACGACCACCACTGAACAAGACACACAAGCTGAAACGTCAAGACTGGGCCAAGAAATATCTCAAGACTGATTTTTCTAAGGTTTTATGGACTGATGAAATGAGAGTGAGTCTTGATGGGCCAGATGGATGGGCCCGTGGCTGGATTGGTAAAGGGCAGAGAGCTCCAGTCCGACTCAGACGGCAGCAAGGTGGAGGTGGAGTACTGGTTTGGGCTGGTATCATCAAAGATGAGCTTGTGGGGCCTTTTCGGGTTGAGGATGGAGTCAAGCTCAACTCCCAGTCCTACTGCCAGTTCCTGGAAGACACCTTCTTCAAGCAGTGGTACAGGAAGAAGTCTGCATCCTTCAAGAAAAACATGATTTTCATGCAGGACAATGCTCCATCACACGCGTCCAAGTACTCCACAGCGTGGCTGGCAAGAAAGGGTATAAAAGAAGGAAATCTAATGACATGGCCTCCTTGTTCACCTGATCTGAACCCCATTGAGAACCTGTGGTCCATCATCAAATGTGAGATTTACAAGGAGGGAAAACAGTACACCTCTCTGAACAGTGTCTGGGAGGCTGTGGTTGCTGCTGCACGCAATGTTGATGGTGAACAGATCAAAACACTGACAGAATCCATGGATGGCAGGCTTTTGAGTGTCCTTGCAAAGAAAGGTGGCTATATTGGTCACTGATTTGTTTTTGTTTTGTTTTTGAATGTCAGAAATTTATATTTGTGAATGTTGAGATGTTATATTGGTTTCACTGGTAATAATAAATAATTGAAATGGGTATATATTTGTTTTATGTTAAGTTGCCTAATAATTATGCACAGTAATAGTCACCTGCACACACAGATATCCCCCTAACATAGCTAAAACTAAAAACAAACTAAAAACTACTTCCAAAAATATTCAGCTTTGATATTAATTAGTTTTTTGGGTTCATTGAGAACATGGTTGTTGTTCAATAATAAAATTAATCCTCAAAAATACAACTTGCCTAATAATTCTGCACTCCCTGTATACCACTACTGAACAGTAGTGAAGTGCCTGTGCTTCCCCTTTAAAACGGGCTGTACTTTGGAACTCCTCATTTGCCCCTTTTAAACTCTCCGTAAGTCCATTGTAATGGTACTTACAGTGCACCCGGGGCATGGAAAGTTAAGTGTCATATATGGACTACAGTCTATATTTACATCACTCACATATGTGATGAAACCTCCTGTGCTGGCCTTAGAGGGTAGTGTCCGCAGATGGTTGAGGTTCCCGATGTCCTTGATGGGGCATATAGCGAAAAGTAAAATAATCTTGCTACCCAGGGTCCTGTATATTTTACAACAGATGCCGATGCACATACCAGATAACTGCTTTTTGCAGTCTGGACAGACTGGCTAGGGATGGCCAGGAGTAGTTTTAATGTTCTGACTCTCCTGTGGGATGGTGAAGGAATATGGACACCGAACTTTAGAGCATAATATCGTGCAGCCCAGCTCCTGAATGTAGTTCCATGGTTTGAGAAGGGGGGCATGGACCCGGTAGTTCAGATCCTGTGACCCTTACCTCCTCATGTGAAGCTGCTGGCACTTTCCCTGATCACCTGTAGGAAAACGTCTGCCCTACTAATGCAAATGCAGGCGATTTGTGTCCAGGGAGGAGGAGGTGAATACATATGTGCAACAGTTGCTTTCCTGGAACACAGGGATATGCCCTGCAATGCCCACCTTCCTGGGGCATAGGAGTGGGAGCGATATCTCTCAATGTTTGGGAGATCTGTACAAGGATGGCGAAATGATAGGGTATGCAACCTTCTGACAGGTGGAGTGTGGCTAGCAGTTGCTTTCTAGCATATGCTGGGCTGGCAACACCAATGTGGACGGCTTGGCTGGGATTCCCGCAGGGGCCGGAAATGCACATACTGAATCAGATGTTGCCGGACATGTACGGGAGTGGCAAGTTGATTTCACTGCTATTCATGTTATTGTTTCTGCGTACAGTTGACCATATGGCTACTTGTAAAGCCCAATGTGAAAGGGATGTGGTAGAGGAACTGGGGGAGAGCAAATTGAGGAGCATGCTCAGCAACTGTAGACCGGTCACCCATAATGCTAGGTTGAAATTAATTCATTATAAATGTGTATGAAGAGACTATGTGACACCACAGTGTCTACATAAACTCGACTCATCTAAAACAGATAATCATCCTAAATGTAACATGGCAGTGGGTACATACCTACATATGTAGTGGGCCTGTTGGGGTTATGAGAATTCTGTGGAGTGGTGATGTCAATGTTAGGTGATCTGACTGGACTGTTGTTGCAGCCAACTGTGCATTTATGCCTATTGCTCTAGACATACTAAAACCATGCGAAGAGTAGTGGAGCTAGGATTGGCAGTGGCTAAGGAACGTATTGCGTTGAAATGGATAACTAGCAGACTGCCCACAAAAGGGTGATGGACGAGAGAACTCACCCGCTAGGTGCGAGCCGAATGTGGAGTACGACACAGGTTGATATACCGGACAGGGACAGAGGACTTACGGAATGGAACTTGTCGGAAATTAGCCGGCATCGCGTAATAAAGGAACCTGTCTGGGGAGACAACACAAAACCTGCTGTTGAACAGATTGATTGAGAGAAGGCTTGAGATTCCAAAGTGTGTTGAGATGATTTATTGCTGTTAATGACAATGTAAGGCAAACTTGCTACATATCAGTGACCTGACTATATCTGCATGCCACTGACTGGGAACTCTTCCACGGATGAAGGTGGTGTAGTTTCAAGGGGATGTTATCTCTGTTTTGAAACCAATAAAGAAATGTGGGAAAAAAAAGATTCAACAAGCAAAAGTTAATTTGTAAAAAAGGTTAAGTCACTAGTGGTAACAATTGTATCATTACTTGCTGTTGGTAAATGAATGGTGTGTTATTTTGGAAGCTTGTGGTGTGTGGGGATATCATTCGTTGCTCCTCCTATGCTGCACTTAGAGGGGGAGGTGGTCGGGGTCACCAGCTGCTCAAAGTTCCTGGTCTGTGTCTGGTTTCAGTTTCTCGTGGCCCAGAACGATCAGGCCTCCTATTTGCAGAGCTGGTAATTCCAGAACCCAGGTGCTTCAGGAAATTTAGAATGGCTCCTAGTGGCATCCTTAAGTGGATTCTGCCCTGACCCACTCGTAATACTATTCCTAACCATGTAAGAAAAATGTAATTAAATTACAGGAGTTTATAAACAGTTACGACAAATCAAGTTATCAGCATACACCTAAAAAAATATGAGAGAAAGGTGAAAGCAGATTTTAAGAAATGTTATTCATTTTTAAATATGACATAAGCAAAATAATCACGGAGACAGCAATGCACATAAATATCAACAGTTATAGAATAACAGAAGAACACCTAATCATTCGTGCAAATTTCAGCGGGCACATGTTTTCATGCCACCAAAAGCGGTGTAAAGGAATTTAACTTTAGGCCATTTGTGTTGTTTTCTTATATTGCATAATTTTGATTGCTATGAAACGAGAGCACGATGAAGTTTATCTTATGTTTGTCATACCGATGAAGCTCATCTTGATGAAGCGTATTTTATACTTATGTTGGAAAATGCGATATGTTGTAAAGCGCTATGATAACCATGGCGCATATTTGCACTTCATAAAACTCAATTAATGTGTCTGTCCGTGCAGACAAACGGCTTCATTGTTAATCCCAAGGGGCCTTTGTTTGCACTTTAGGAAAAACTGTTATCGAATGTCCGTGGACTAAGTTGAGAACTCTTAGATTGTGCACAGAGAGCTTGCAATCTAATGTCTATGCATCATACTATGCCCTTCAAATAGGAGAAAGCTGAGCAAGTAAACTATGAACCTAACATAATTCACAACATCGCTTTAGTGCTTAATACAACATTTTTGGCACTTGTATATACTGCAGCAAACAGGTGTTGCTAATAACCAACATAATGGTGCTCAAATGTCAGCTGTGCTAGGATGAATATCTAAGTGGTTTTAACAAACGTTTGAAATTGCGACCAGCACAATAAGGTGAGAACTGACTGAGCTGTTTGGCCGGCCTAACTTTCCAAACATATAAAGTGTCTTTCAAAGCCACATCTTTTAGTTGTAATTACATTTTGCAGCGCTTACTACCTCTGCAGGTGTATTGAAGCACTTGATGGTGAGTAACATGCTACACTGCAACCAAAGAACCCAAGGTTAGTAGTTTAAATGAGTCTTGTGTTCTTAGAGGAAACACGTATATTACCCCAGTTTGTGGTGGGTTCTCAGGGACTTGTATGTCGTCACTAGTGGGGGTGAGGAGAGATATGGTCATGCACGTGATTGGTGAGGTGACTGGACATGGTAGAAGCTCCCACTAGCAAGTTAGGTATTCAGATGGGGTAATGGTCATGTTTGGTAATGAGAATGATTGGCGGGGTGACTAGATAAGGTACAAGAAGCTTACAATATTGATAAACTGTAGGCAATTGGTTGTTGATTTGTGAGAAGTAAGGGGTTAAGGGTATGAGTCAAAACATGGGCAGTTTACACAAATCAATATTGAAAAGGAAGCCAAAGGAAATGCAGTTTTGTGTTTGAGTTGAATAAGGACATGCAGTTAGGAATAGCAGTTGAACAGGTGAAGAAGGGCATGCAGAGGATGGTAGATATTCAATGGTCATAAGTCTGAGTCACTTTCGTTTTGTTCAGGGATTATGCTATATAGTGGGAGGAGGGTTGTCAGAATTCATGCTGACTTAAGCAGTTGACATAAAAAAACTAAAGTATTTCACTGTTTGATGGGAACTGGGGGAGGGAAGAAACGCCTGATGTTAAGATTTATTGAGTTCTTACATCATATCGCAACAGGTTGGCCTACGTTTTTGTTAGTGGGCAGAACTAGCTATATTTTTGTTGTATACTCTGTGTTTTAGAAGATGATGCGTCAAGAAGTCCCTGATGGTCAACTTGGAATGATTAATAGCAGTGCTAACCTGGAATTTAAAGTCATTACCTGGGAAAATGTGTGACTTGAAATTTGTAGGCGTTCAGGACTTTTATTGTGTATTGCACTGTGAACAGTACAGAACAGTTTGAATGAAGATATTCTTGTGTCCAGTGAAGAACCTTCTGGGCAGGGGAACTGCGAGTTCATGCTTTTCCATATAAGAGTACTCTTGAGGCTGAGTTCTGATTTTGTTTGAATTGTCTAATGGTTGAGAGAGGAATCCTGTGATACAGTCCATGTAATGTTGTTACTTTGATCCTTTTATAGGAATCCAAGGTGGGGAAAATCTGACGGAGTGTCCTTAAAATGTAGAAGGCTGCCTTGGTTAGTTTATCCACTTGGGTGTTGATTGAGAGTGCACATTTCCAACATTCAAAGTCCACAGAGGTGTTCTAGTTCTGCTATAGTTTCTCCCTAGGATCTTTGGTCGAAAGATCCTCTAGTTCGAAGGCTTGAGCTTATGGTGGTCGCTTTACTTTGGGTGTAAGGCACAGCACATGACTGTCAGGTGACTCATGCTGCAAGACTTCATTTCACTGAAGCCAGCCCAAACCCCAGAAGGATCACTTGATGAGGGTTCGTGCTCAGGAAAACTCCTCTTTGTGAAACACGGCCAATAGTAGTGTGCACACTGCCAAATATACCAGATCAACTTTTGTGCACATTGCTGCTCATATACTGGTCAAAAAGCCAACCTCATCCATGATCTCCAGTCTCTTAAGTCATATCATACTTTAGGAATGTATCAACATAACCAAGATGTCCTCAGAATAAACACATGCCTGCTTTTACCAGTCAACATTTCCCAATCCAAGTGAGCCTTCCACAAAAGGATCCTTCTGATACGCAAGAAAAGGAGACTAAAGTGCCAAAATTGTACAAAGTGATGCAATGTAAAATGTACAGCACCGACACAGGTCATTTGTGCTAGTCCTGACATGCGCGCTAGATAAACCAGGTTTGTCCATGAGCATAAAGCAGGGCAGGGATGCTGGAGTAGAGAGTGAATGAAATGAAGATGTGACTCTTGATGTTGGCCAGATAGTGCATTTCCAAAGATTCATAGATGACAGACGCCATGGTATGGATCTTTTTATGACAATATGGCTCTTCTATCTCAGGGATATGTTATTACATTCCACACTCTTAAAAGTGATCTCGGCGGCGCTTTCACGATTCTAAATAAGGGAGACCAGCGCTTTTGTAGTATATCATGCTGCACTTTGATGGAAAATGAAAGCCACCGGTAAGGCTGGCGGGTGAATGAACGAAGCCTGGAGCGCATGTTTTTATCAAAGGGTCAGTAACGCAAGCCTTTCAAGGATTAGAAGCTCACAAACCAGAAACGGAGATTCTCGTTTTGCCTTTTATTCTGTAACTTTATCTGTCTGGTTTGTGATAAAATACACGTTATTCTTTACAAAAATGTGAACAGAAAATTGTTATAAGTGATAAATTGCATAAAATCGGCGTACAATTTTGTAATGAAAAAATGTTGACATCTGTATATCCTCGCTTGCATTGTCTGTGCGTGTATCTGTGCTTGCTTGTGGGTGCGTTCATATGTGCCACTTTCAGGGGTCTAAATGTGGGGTGACATATTGGCCCCCACGCACGTTGCTCCTTTTTTTAGCCTCCTTTCAGGTATAGGTGTAACTAGCTGAATGTATCCCTTGGCCGCCTCATTCTTGTTTGGTGAAGACGGCAGTTAGTGTGGATTCTGCACTATCCCTGCACAGAATTCAGCAAAGGTGTGGACCTACATCACTGACATCTCGCACTCGTGAATGTTGTCAAGACCCTAGAGCATTCCGAACTGCACACCTTAAAGGAAGGCTGAGCTCAGGCAGCTACTCTTACAGTTCTTTTTTCCCCCACACATATCCAGTTTAGCATTAGATATACTATACGTGCTCCACGAGGAGCAAGGGTAACTGTTAGATCATCACAAAAATCACTGCCAAACTATGAATTCCGACCGAGTCAAACAAACTCTACCTACAGCTCAGGTTGAGTGTGGTGTGACGTAAACCTGCAGAAGATTCCTTATGACACAAGTCACAATACCCCTGCTCGGATTCACAAGCACAGACAGCCAACAGTACAATCAAACATACATAGCTTTATGCATATTAATAATACCTCGAGAAAGGACTTTGCAGTGTGTCTAGTAAAGCCCCTAGAGCACATTGGAGTCAGATACTTAAATGCGGGTCAATGTATAGATTACCAGGCAGTCTGTAAACATGGAATATAATATTTTGATAAAATCCATCATCCATGCACCCTGATAAAAACGGTGATACAGCCTTGGAGAAGAGTCAATTGAAGCGGGTCGTGTTAGTTACATCTGTAACTTGAACTTGGGTTTAATATCCATCAGACATATTAGAGACCCATGCAGAAGTTGGTCCTGTACCTTGAATTTATATGTTCCATTATGGGAAGTTAATTTTTTTGTCGGGTGAAAGTTGAGGCTCCAAGTCCTCGAGATTAGCAGCAGCTTTAAGCATTGTTTTGCACAGTCACAGAGCACCACATTGTCCGCCACTGCGAGAACGCGTCCATCATCTACCTGCTATCTGTCTGCATCTTCTGCTGATCGTGGCCAAGAGAGAAGAACGAGTATCACCTGCTAAGAAGCTGCATCTTATAGATTGTTGTGGAAGCTGAAAGGCAATTAATATGTCTGTCCGTGCAGACATACGGCTTCATTGTTAATCCGAAGGGTCCTTTGTTTGCACTGTTATCGAATGTCCCTGGGCTAAGTTGAGAACTCTTAGGTTGTGCACAGAGAGCTTGCAATATAATGTCTATGCATCATACTATGCCCCTTCAAATAGGAGAAAGCTGAGCAAGTAAACTATGAACCTAACATCATTCACAACATCGCTTTAGGACAGAAGGAAAACGGAGCAAGGCACGATCAACATACTAATGAAAGGAGTGTGTTTCAAGTAGTTGTTTGCATACAACAAAATTTGCTGGAAGACCTGGAGGCTGGGGATTACATGCTCTAAAACAGCAGACAGTGGATCATTTTCTCCTGATTGGATGAGTTTAAATCTAACAATGCCAAGCAACATCACACTGGAGCATGACAAGGGTGATGATGGTCTCTAGGAACAGTGGATGTAATGGGAGGAACACTGGTTCAGTAGCAATATTTGCAGTGTGTGGTACAGTGTATTTTAAATTGTGCAGCATAGTCCATTCCATGGTCATAGGATTTGTTCAGAACTGAAGAGGTGTAACACTTCCTCCTGCCATCAGTCAGGCTCACACCTGAGTTTACAGACAGATGCCCGACGTAGCTCCTAGTTTAAGTTGAGAGTTTTCCAAGTGAAACTCATGAAGCCATCAGAGACTTTATTTTGCCTGCACAGTTCTCGTCATTAAGTTTTGTATTAGTGAAATTAGCATGCTCCTTCGGCCAGAAGCTAGAATGAGCATTTGCCATGCTAAGTAACGGATAAGGTTTTGGATTGGCATAATAGCACTCAGGACCTGGACTCCCACCAACGTTTGATGCTTGATTTTTCTCTTACAAGAGCACTTCACAGAAGCACAGCCCATTCCTGGACTTCACTCCTTATGCCATGTTTGTGACTTGGTGTGGATGGGGTGTTACCAATATAGTCTTTAAATACTTTGCCATATTGCGCTCAGGAGAGAGCACAAAACAAAATGAGTCTGGTATGCTGATGTTTGTACTTGGAATCCTTGCAACATAAAATTATAGGTGTCCTGAGCTCCCTTTACTTTTTGGTAATGTATGCATTGCTCTAAGCTTTTGGGTGGTATGGTTACACAACCGAGTTCTGTGCATCTTTCACACAGGTTGTGTCAGATAGCATGAAAAACGACCGACTTGTTTCCATAAACTTACCAAAATGCAAATCTTTCATTGTTATGGTGCCTCTTCTTTCATTGGTTGGATTTCTTCCGATTTAAGTGCTTTAAACATCACGCTTAATGTTTGGTTATAAGTTTTAAACTTTTATGGAAAAAACTAAATAGTAGGGGCTTGAAAGACCCAGGTTAGTTTCCAGGAAGATGCACTCTTCCACCTCCTAAACGGTCTACTAATTAATGTAGTCTTAACGAAATATGATTTTTATTTTTTAATCCACGTTTATGAAAGCATTAAGTGACATTTCTTTAGTAAACACATTTTTTCCTGTGGCTAATGAATGCGACTCTTTACTTCTCATTTCTCTGTCCTTTATGCTTTTAAATTCAAAATCACTGCAAGTTAAACTCTTTGAGTTTAAATCCTTCCCTGAAAGAAAGCAGCCGATGTATCTATCCCCTGAACACACATAAATCTATTCAAATCGACCAAATGGAAAATGTTTCTCCTAGCTTGTATATATACATATCAAATAATTTAGATGATCTGCCTTCTAGGCTGCGGCTTGAGAGCTTTGTTAGACTCTGGAATGTGAATCTTTCTCCTGTGTATTTAGGTTTTCTCCGGGCTTTTATGAGTTGAGGCTCCACAGCAGTGAACTGAACAGACCCCCTGCCTCGGTGGCCTGGATACGCGCCCTGCCCATAAAGCAGGACACAAAGTGAAATGTTTGGAAGCAAAGCCCAAAAGTACTTCCAAGAGTGGTCCAACTGGCAAGAATGCGTGTATCTGAAGCAGCAGTGGGCTCCAAAACATGAGTTTAATTTCTTGCCCTGACTGCGTGGAGCCATGAATTTAAGATGTCTGAACCTTTTAACTGACTGTATAGCTTGAAAATACTTTGAGAGAGGCATAATTTGTCGTCTTTAATTCTGAGTTCATTTCTATTACTAGCAGTGGCAGCTGCCGCAGATATCAAGGGGAAGGGCGAGGGGGCAGGAATAAATAAAAAATAAAAAAAATAAAAAAAAGTACCATTCGTTGTCGCTGCCATCCTCTCCTGCTGCCTCGCTCGTCCTCTTTTCCTGTTCTGGTATCCCAGCATTCGCTAGGACACCAGAAGAGGCTCCCCAGCAATCCTGGCACTGATTTCATGCTAATGCTGGTCTGAGCGTTAGTGAATGACACTCAGACACAACCCTGGGGCCTGTGCACTTTCTCCACTCCGGCTGTGTACACAGCCGGCTGGAGAAACCTAATTGCACATGTGTGTTTGGGTGACCGTCTTAGGCTGTCCAAACACACATGCACACTTACTGCACACAATTCCTCATTCCCCCTCCCATGGCCCAGCCACACCCCTCCCTGCACCTGCTGGCTGAGCCAGCAGCAGAAAAATAAAACGATATTCAAATATCGTTTTATTTTTCTTCTGCTGACTCTTAGCCAGTGGGAGGATGCTCCTCGGCTATTGCGGAGGAGCCGCCCGTGTCCTGATTACTAGTAACTAAGCTGCATATTAACTCGTGGAGTGTAATTTGCCTCAAACACTTTATATGGTGAGGTGTTCCTCTAACTCCAGAGTCTCTCACATTGCATCATATACGAAGCCACAATTCTTCACGCTCAGCCACTTGTTTTTTTCCCCGCTGGTTGGTGTAGACCTTAAATATTTTTGGCCTAGCAATTCTATATTGTGGGATATATGGGCACATTATTTTTGTTTTGTTTTGTTTTTTGCCTGTGCTTCCCTTCTCCTTTTGTGCATAGACAGCTTGTCTTTAATATTTAAAAAAGCCAGTTGGCATGTTCTACAGACAGTGGATCTTATTTTTAAGGAGATGAATCGTATGTTAACTTATAGTTTAATATTAGGACCATGCCATGTAAGCGAGCCCTCTGTCTAGTGCATATTCAATCAGTAGTGAAGGGGCATATATTCCCCCATATCGCATGGAGGTTCACTTCACTGGTCAAACACTGTTTTCTAGTAACTCAGAGAAAAATAAAATCACTGGGTAATTTTTTTCCATGGTACCCGATGAGGTTGTTCAGCTGGGTATCCATGTTCAGGGAAAGGGCATATTTCATTGAGTTCCTTAGATACGGTTGCTCCTCACATCAAGTTCACTGAGCTTGCTTTAAGCTCTGGGCTTGAAAGCACTGGAATTGTTCACCACATATTTAACCCTCCATTGGACCTTTTCAGGGGCCACATATTGCATGTACTACATTGTCTCTAGGAGGAGTGCACTGGGGAGCTGAAACAGCCTCTTCCTGCCCACTTTTTGACTCTCAGCCTCTTTTCGACATGCACCTATTGAGCTTCAGCCTGACATTACCTGCTTGAGTATCTGACTTCTGATCCACCCAAGTAGTCCATTTCCACTCCTTTTTTGGTGGAAGATGTTATTGAGAAATAGGAGGCCGGCAAATCCCTTAGTAAAGACCTTCATTGCAGGACATGCAAGATGTCAAATACTTAAAGGTTTCTTCCACTGTCTCCCAACTTCCTGGTGTGCAGGAGGTATAGGATGCAGCACGGGTGCAGTTAGCCTCAAGACACCCACCAGAGCCATCTTCATCAGTTTAAGGGGGTTGTGTATTTGGTCAGCATGACATGCATTTTCTGTTTCAGACTCACAGGAGCAAGCCATTGCTTTCCCTTATAAGATCCAGGGGTCATCAACACAACTTTTTTGCTCCTTGCCCTTTTCTATCAAGCTTTGCTGGTACAGAAGCTCCCATTGTCCGTATCATAGGAAAAAATGACTCCCTGTCTTATATTACTGTGAACACCCGAGATCCATGTTGAGCATGTGATTGAATTGATGGATCCATTGAACCAGGCAGTGACTAAGCCAGCTTTGTATCTTCCCTTGTATAGTTAGATTAGCATTTGGAGGCCTTCACTGACAAACTATGGGAAAAAGATTTGGCCTGCTGCTCACTTGGCCACATACCAGTTCCAGCAGCTACAAGCTCCAGTCTCTTCCCTGTCCTATGATTTCCTAGCCCAGCATTTGGCAGCACTTTCAGCATCATGTCTTGCAGCTTTCAGTACTGTTCCTCCTTGAACCAGACTCAAAGCGTATTCATGGCCCCAGTTTTTGTTGTCTGGCAGACCCCTTAAGCCCTTTGTGAATGGCAGGCTCAATCCAACCTCTCAGACATCAACTTGTAGGACATCCATCATAACAGTAACCATCCCAGTGAGTTGTTTATGTAACCATCGAGGAAATTGCTTCTCATTCCAGACAAAGGGGGTCATTCTGACCCTGGCGGTCACTGACCGCCAGGGCCAACGACCGCGGAAGCACCGCCAACAGGCTGGCGGTGCTTCCATGGGCATTCTCACCGCGGCGGTACAGCCGCGGTCAGAAACGGGAAACCGGCGGTGTCCTGCCGGTTTCCCGCCGGTTTCCCGCCGGTTTCCCGCCGGTTTCCCGCTGGTTTCCCGCTGCCCCAGGGAATCCTCCACGGCGGCGCTGCTTGCAGCGCCGCCATGGGGATTCCGACCCCCTTACCACCATCCTGTTCCTGGCGGTTTTCACCGCCGGGAACAGGATGGCGGTAACGGGTGTCGTGGGGCCCCTGGGGGCCCCTGCAGTGCCCATGCCAATGGCATGGGCACTGCAGGGGCCCCCTAACAGGGCTCCACATTGATTTTCAGTGTCTGCCAAGCAGACACTGAAAATCGCGACGGGTGCCACTGCACCCGTCGCACGCCTTCAACTCCGCCGGCTCCATTCGGAGCCAGCTTCCTCGTTGAAGGTGCTTTCCCGCTGGGCCGGCGGGCGGCCTTCTGGCGGTCGCCCGCCAGCCCAGCGGGAAAGGCAGAATGGCCGCCGCGGTCATTTGACCGCGGTGCGGTCATTCGGCGGCTCCCGCCGGGCATGCGGTTACCGCCGCTGGCGGGAGTCGGAATGACCCCCAAAATTTGGTGGAGTGATATCCAGTGAAACACCTGCCTCTCCTCCCCATCCATATTTTCTCTCCAGATGCAGCCCCAAATTCACAAGCAGACACAGGAGATTTAGAAGAACAAGAAAGCACATGTATTGAACCTTAAAAAAGGTCATACAGAAGTCCATTTTATTTTTCATTCTAAGCTACTTGTAAGCAACTCTGGTGCAGCTTAGTTTGGAATCGCTGTTTTACAGAGAGCTTAAGTGAGATAGCATCCTGTCTGTGCTTATTAAACTGCACACTTGTTCACTTACAGCATCTTCCAAGAAGGGTTTTCTTGTGCTTGCTGGTTCTGCTTTTGTATTCTCCATTGGAAAAGCCTTTGATAAGGAAGAGGGACAAAGTTGCTGTGCCTGGTTTATCTACACATGATCTAAAATACACTGTGCTTTAGGTTTCAGTCCTTGCCCCTCTCGCTCTTGACAGGTGGGTGTGAGCTTAGCTATTTGGTAAAAACGCCCAGTGGTTGGCTAGGAGAGAGCCTGTCTTGCCCTCTCCAGCAGAGAGAGGCCATTATAGGCAGGTCGACCACCCTGATTAGATAAGGGCTTTGATAAGGATATAATGAGGGTTACCAGTAAGTAATACTGCCATCTATATCGTTCAGCCCTTTTCAGGGCCAAACCTGCGCTAGTGCATGCTTTTCGCTTGTGAGACACTGTTGTGAACAAAAAAGAGTTTGGAGCCAGCCGGTTGTATACCACTTGTTGGCTTGAGTGTCACTCTTCTTTACAGCCTTGTAATTCTCCACTGCAGGCCTGGCATGTTTCTCTCAATGGAGCAGAGAAGACCAAGCATTGATTGATTTAACTTAAAGCCCGTCCGCTGCTCCAGACAGGATTGAAGTAATATTTTGTTCTTTTTAACTTCTAGTACCTTGCAAGCAGAAGGCGTGTGACTGGCAAACAGTGTGTCTAGTAGAACAAACAAAATTGCAAGTTTTAATTTTCTATGCCAATGCAAAACAATCTGGCCCTTTCAAACCCAAAACAATCTGCCCCAATCGAGAACAATCTGCCCCACTCCAGTCGAACTCCAGTGCAAAACAATCTGTCCGACTACAATCCAAAACAATCTGCTCCACTCCAATCCAAAAGTCTGCCCCACTCCATTCCCAAACAATGTGCTCCACTCCAATCCAAAACAATTTGCCCATGCCAAACTGCTCCACTCCAACCTAAAACAATATGCTCTACTCCAATCCAATCCAACCTGCCCACCCCATCCCAATTCACCCCACTCTAAGCTGATCTACCCTACACCAGTACAATACAATCCATCCAAATCTAGCCCACCTTTCGCCACCCCCAATCCAATCCACCATAAACCACCCCACTCCAGTCCAAAACAATTTGATCCACTCCAATCTACTTCACTACAATCCAAAACAATCTGCCCCGCTCCAACCTGCCCCTGTTATACAAAACAATCTGTCTCACTCCAATCCAGTGCAATCTGGCCCATTCCTATCTTCCCCACTCCAATTCACTCCACCTCATCCCAAGCCAATCCACCCACTCCATCCCAGTCCACCCCACACCAATCCAATCCGCCCCACACAATCCAATCCACCCATCAGTCCAGTCCAGTCCAGCCCAGCCCAATCTATGTCACACCAGCCAATCCAATCCACCACACTCCAATCCGCCACACCCCACTCCAGTCCACCACAATCCATTCTGCTCCAATCCAAACAATCTGACCCTCTTCAGTCAAAACAATCTGCCCCACTTCAATCCAAAACATTTTACCCCACTCCAATCCAGTCCAATCCACCCCAGTCCAATTCTCTCCACTTCAGTGCAAAACTATCTTCTCCACTTTAATCCAAAACATTCTACACCACTCCAACCCATGCCAAACCACCCAAGGTCAATCTGCTTCAGTTCAATCTGCCCCACTCCAATCTGCCTCACTCCATCCCAATTCAACCCAGTCCAATCTACCCCACACCAATCCAATCCACCTCACTCTAGTCCAACCCACCCCGCTCCAATCCAACTCACCCTGCTCGAACCCACCTCATCCCATTCCAATCCAGCCCTCCCACCTCCAATTAAATCTAATCCACCCACCTCCAATCCAATCTAATCCACCCACTCAAATCCATTCTACCCCACTCCAGTCCAATCTACCCCCACTCCGCCCCACCCACCCCAGTCCAGTCCAGTCCATCCACACCAATCCAACCCACCCCACCCCAGGACCAACCCACCCCGCTCCTGCCCAACCCACTCCAATCCAACCCAAACCACCCACTCAAATCCGTTCCATCCTGTTCCAGTCCAAGCCACCCCACTCCAATCCAATCCACCCACCCTTCTCCATTCCATCCCACTTCTATCCAGTCCACCTTAACCCACCCCACTCTAGCCCAATCCAGGCAATCCTAATTCATCCCAATCCAGTACAATCCACCCCACTTCAAATCCAGTTCCCCCACATCATTCCAATCAACCCCACTCCTTTCCAAACCATTAAAATCCAACCCCAAATCCAATCCACTCATCTCCAATCTACTCTACTCCAAACTATTGAAACCAATCCACCTCACCCCATTTCAGCCCCCCCACTCAATCGAAACCACCCCATACTGTCCACCCATTTCAATCCACCCCACTCCTCTCAATCCACCCCACTGTACCCAAGTCAAATCTACTCTACTCCAATTCAATCTAACCCACTACATCAATCCACTCCACCCTATCACACTCCACACCATGCCACTACACTCTACGACACACTGTACCACTGTATTTTACTCCCCTCTTCTCAGCTCTACAACACTCTAATCCCCATACTCAACGACACTCTGCTCCAACAAATCCATTCTATGAAATTCTACTCCCCCACTCCACTCTGACACTCCAGCCCACTAACTTTGTCATGTTGAACAGCAGCCACACTGGTGTGCAACATGGTAAAAGTACATTGCCAAGCCAAAATCCAAGAGGTATTGGTTTTGCCAATGCTTGTTATAATTCCATTGAAATGACACAGAATTGTGCCTAACACATTTTGTGATGGATTCTTAAGGGTGCCACAATGATATTTTGTTGCAGTTCTGCTCCTAATGACATTTTTAGGATCAAAATCACTAGCACCTAGTGCATGGAAACAAGAGTGTGAATCTTTATGTAAAATGTTTAGTTTTATCAAACAGGGTTGATGCTTTCATTAAATACTAATCTCACTAATTTAAATCAAGTTTAGACTGTCGTCTGACCCAAAGTCTGACACTTGTCAGGTGAAACCATAGTTACAAATTACCTTTTCCTTCAGTGTGCAACCACTTTGTTTCTGAATGCGAAATGCAACATAATAATATACCTTAATGCTGCAGTAACTTTAATGAAATAGAAGCGCTGTACAATCTTGCACAGGATAATGTTGACATTTGCGTCCTAGTCATAGTTTCTATTATTATTCTCAAGGTTTCTAAGAGAGAAATGTCAAAATAAGGTTGTGCTCGAGGTTTATGGAATTTGCCCTGTTTGTATAAGATAGGGAAGCACACATTTTCTGGATCCTTGATTTTTAACTACTGTATATTGTCAATGGAGCCAGGTTTGTTTTAAAAGGTAAAACCATTGGGGTATGTCAGGCAGGGCATGGGATAACATAATTTCTGTGTTGCTCCACACCAGCCCTGCTAGAAATTAAAAGGATAGTGTTCTGGGCCTTTTACAAGTCTCACAGAGCTCTACGGTGTCTAGAACAACGGAAAACAGTGCTGGAGCACTGGCGACCTGCAAAATTCTACTCTCGAGTTCCAGGCTCAACGACCACCATCGCTCAGGGTGAGACACTATCACCAATCTCACCCTCTGAGGTCGACTGAATCTTTGGACTTGGCGAAGAGTGTAGTAGTCAGAATTGTTTAATCACAAATAAATGTCATTATACCATAAACAATACTAAACACCATAACAATTTAAACACTGAATCAAACTCCAAACTGAGTAAAGTTTCAAAGCTTTATTACAATCCCAAAATCAATGTCATGTAAATGGTGCACAAAACTAAGTTATAGACATTCATGAAAACCATGGGCTGATCAGAACTAAACATCAATACTGTTACACTCCCAAAAAATAGTATATATTAGCGACAAAACAATATGCGCATGATTATTAATATTCAAAGCAGATGACGGTGACATTAGTAAATCCTCAAAATAGAGCTTTAACAATTTATTTCAGAGCTGGGCCATTCCTAACACTAACCAGAATTAGGACTTGCGTGTGGGGGAATGGGCTAACACACGGGCAAAAGCAAAAATAAAAGAAGCCAAAAATTATTTGGAAAAAACATCTAAGATAGCTCACTATAAAATATGCTGGTGTAAGTGACTAATCTAAAATGAAAACAAGGAACCACATTTAGTTATACCTCTCCCCATGGGACAGCACAGGAACAGTCACAGTCTTCTTGGGTCAGTTGATAGCAACATCAGGATGGTGCAGAACATGGGCTGCACCTAGGACAAATCAGCAGTTCAGAATAAGTGGGGCATATTGGTACTGAAACTGCATTGGGCAATTATGACTATGATGAGAAAACTCATCAGGGAACTTAGAGAAGAGAATGGGACAGCAAACTGGATTTAAGGTAAGAATAGACTGAGTATGACAAGATTCCAAGAAGAGCTGGTGTAGGACTGACTTCAGTTCCAAAGTTTTTCCCTAATTAAAATATGCACCATTCATTCATTGGTTCTTCAGGTGGGCACATACTGGGCGTCCGTTTCACCATCCAATCATTACAGATGCCACCACCAAATTCTGATACTTTTACGAATCTTCTAAGCAAAAGTGCGTTTGATTCATGAGATCATACAATTCTGCTGAAATATTACATTTTCTAATAATTTGCTACTTAACAGTTCCTTTCTCACGACACACAATAAACTAAACTAATATCCCTTCACATGAACACTGAGAATTTCCTGTCTGGTTCAACGGCTAGAACAAATATTGTTACATTAACTAAACTTGAAACATGCTCTTCTCCTGCAATACAATAGAACATTCAGTTAGCAGTCTAAGGAAAGAATTCAGGGCAGAGGGGACACAATAAATACGTGATTTTCATTGCTGCTTGCAAAATGAATTTTCAGGCCTAGTCAAGTTAAGGAACAAGTTAAGGAAGCTTGATACACAATATTACAATGAATACATTAATAAACCTATTGCACACCTTACAATTCATATATAAAATACAAATTATTTAGTTGTAAACATTAGTCATGTTATATCACAGCAATTTTAAACATATTTATTTTTCTTTGCATGTTAATAGAATTAATTTAATTCAGTACAAGTGTGTTTAATTCATATTCATTTAATACTCATAATGCATTTTTATTTCTACTGTTTCTAACTAAATATATCACTTTCATGTTAATATATATTAATAATTCACTCAAACATAAATGCACAATGTTTGCATGTTAAACGTGTAAAATAGGTAGGGACAAATGTCCACCACAATTTAAACATGCACGTTTTCATTTCTACATTATTTTCTCTGTTAGGCCTTTGAAACTACAGATTTATTAGCTGCCATATTCTACTTCTATGCCACTAGTTTATTAATAAAACGTGCTCTCTCTCACCAGCGAATGCTGAACTAGGTGATCATGGCATGAGTCTTCGGAGGGTCTGACCCCGAAGCAGCAGGCACACTATTTTGAGAGAGTACTCATGCTACTTGGAGCCACTTCCTGTTGTGACTGGAGGTAAACTTGTGGTTGCCACTGGACCAAAAACTTTCAGCAAAGTTTTTAAAACATGAGGTCCTTAAGCAGGCGATCAAAGAAGAGGTAACATGCAACCCAGTCTGGTGGAGAACCACAGGTGCTTGTCGGTGGAGAGCTTAAAGAGTGATGCAGAATGAGGGAGATGGATGAGAATCCCTGCTTTTGGCAGTGCAGGATGTGCCAGTCATTTGTGCATACGCACCAAAGCATTGGACAAGGGGAGCAAGTGGAGGTGATGGCAGGTTGTACAGCAGCTAGAGGAAGCATTAAACTATATCAGAGCATCAAGATGGAGCCAACCTAGAAGTGACCCAGACAACCGGGTCAAGAAGCAACTGCTGCACTAAAATGTGCTGCATACTCAGCTGCAAATATCCAAGGGGGAAGAGGAGGAAGAAATGTGTGTTTGGCACAGCCCTTGGCAAACATAGCAGGGCATCATTTTACTGCTTTTGGCTATGTAAAGCTGCCTTTCCCACAATGAAGCAAGGTACAAAACAAGAGATCCCACTGGGCAGCAGCCTCGGAGGTGGTAACAAGTTACACTGTTCCTGGGTGGGATCAGGCAGCACTCTGAATTGGTGCAGAGCAAGCTAGACAACTGTCAGTCCCAGTCTTTGGAAGCTGCTGACAACTGTGACGACTATTGTGAGAAGAGAAGTGTTGTAAACCGGTGCATGACATGGCTGTGTGGCAAAGGAAGCAAATGAACACTGACCTGAAAAAAGCCTGATAGCGCCTGAAAGGAAGAATGAGTGAGTTCTAGACATCAAGAATTGTGAATTTCGAGGAACCACAGCTACCCAGATGGAAGAGAAACGCAATTGTTAAAATCAGCCTAGCATGTATCCGCTCCCCAAACCCAGACACAGCACATCATTTGGGAAAAAAACTCTGGAGACTGTCTTGCAGCGTGTGATGATTGTCTGAAGGCCAAGAGGGCAGTGGGGCCTTCGAACAGCAACAAAGGCAACATAAATTTGATCCCTTTGCATGTGAATCTTTGCCACTCAAAAGGAAGGGGAGAACAATTGTTATGTCTGATCTGAAAATGTGGTCCAGGTGCTCTGGGAAGCAGACCTGTGAGCACCACTGAGACCCCATGCGCATGTTGGTAGATGGCCGCAGATCCTGCAGGACAGTTGATGTTGCACCGAGGGTACAAGCTGGAATAACTGTCACTGAGTCGTGCAAGGTTCCCTTTTGTTGAGGCCACTTTAATGAGAGCAACATAAAATTATCTGGGAAGTGTGAACATTGTCAGAGCCAAGAGAGAGCTCATAGTCCTCTGCCCTCACAGAAGGCCTGTTAGACTGGCAGACTGATCCCTGTCTTTAAGTGCAGTTCTCACATGCAGCAGAAGATTAAAAAATGTGTCTCTGTGCGAAAGGGTAGCACCTATTCACCCCGAGGGTAACTGTTAAGGCAACACGTACCCTCAAACTCTCAAGTGAATGCAGCACCTTGTGGCGTTGAGGGTCCCCTTGTGTGGACTTGAGAGTTGTGCAGCAGAGTACTGGCAGACCTCTGCTTAAACTGCCAGACTTCAATGGGAAGACAGTGCATGGCTGAAGTCGCAGTGCAGGGTAAAGCAGCATGCTGCTAGGCCATTTGTGACCTCGAAAAGAAAGAATTAAACTCCCGTAGCAGCACAGGGTCATGACCAGAGATCCTCTAAAGATATAGTGAAGGTGCTGGGCACACAACTAAGCAGCGAGTAATAGGTGGCTCTGTTGAGGCACAGTTAAGATGAAAAGAGGGGGCATTGTGCTACAAGAAGGTATAAGGCATGAGTCACAATGGTGCAGCAAAGTAAGAGCGCATTGTGGTGGGATAGAAGACAGTGAAGGCAAAGGCAGAAAGTAGCCATCAGTGTAGGAGTTTGGAAACGTTTTCAGTTCCAGGAAATGAGCACAAGAGGTAGGCCATACCCTGAGTGCGTCCTCGGATAGGCTCATGCAAGATTCAACCACCTCTGCTTTCACAGCAGGAATACTTGGACAGTTTCATGGCCTACCTTAAGTCGGAAGTAGTGGCCATGATTAGTCATCTGAAAACGTGCTAGAACTCCAGGGACACATTGATGAAATAGGTTGTCAACAAACTCTCTGTGAAAGATCTAATGAATAAGAACAATTAAGGGTGAAGCCGGGTTTTCGCAAGGAGCCGAAGTTCAAGCTACAGGCGAAGCAAGAATGCTTCATAAACTGTTCCTGCAGCTACACATCTGAATGTAGTGAGTTCCAGGCGGAGCAGAGGGAACCAGTATCCATCAATATTTCCACTGTGTTAAAGAAAATCCATCAATATTTCCAAAAGCTTCTACACAGCATTAGAAACCATCTCTGTTAGGCATGACCACCCGCACACTGTTGCATTATTTGATTTGTACAGTGAAGCCCCACCTGGTATCCTTACGAGGGTGTACTTTTGTGAGGCCTTTAGTGAGTGTGGCATTTCTACAAATGAGAACTGACCTGGCCTGCAAAGACAAAATCGTTCAACACTTACATGATTTTGTCAGTAGAGGCATCCAGTCGTGCTTTTCTTTACGTGAAAAGATAAAGCTTTCCTCGGAATATATTAATAGAGGAAAAAGAGATGGGGTGATTCCATTGTCCCAAGAAGGAAGAAGAAAAGCAAGCTCCTGTGTGTAGCCCAAGCGGCCTCAAAATGCACTTCAAAATGGCCAATTGGCCAAACATTGGAGCACAAGAATGGAACAGAAACTGACCCAAAGGAAAATGTCTTTCTCGCAGAGGAAGAGGCAAAAGTGACCGAGCAAATTAGCTGGTGCCGAATTGTAAATTAGAGACAGGATCGGAGCCGTACAGCTAAGATCACAATGATTCACAGAGCATGTCCAGTCATCAGATAAGGCCAAGAAAGGGCATATAACAGTCGAGTTTATGGGGAATATTGTGACAGTGGAGGGCAAGAGAGCGAGGTGTTTGCCATTTATTCTAAAAGTGGGTGCTAGACATTGCACCATTGCTTCCATTTGCGTGTTTAACTCATGTCAAGATGAGTTTTCACAAGACCTATTCTTGGAACTAGTAAGACTGAAGGAGAACTGATTGAGCGTTGTTGGATTGTTTGCATGGGAAGAGGCGTAAGGTACAACCCAGAATAGATGAAGCAGTCTTGTTACAGACTGGAAACGTATGGCTAAAGTCCCTTGGCCTAAAGACACCTGGAGAGAAATGTATGAGGAGCAAATCAGTTATACATATTATTTACTTGTTAACTACCTTGATTAGTAAAACTCTGAGGCAACTTCAGTGTTGCCATTTGAAGCTAGAATAGACAGAGTAACAAGCATTAGCAAAGCCAAAAGTTCTCGCCCATGTTGTACACCAGCATGGCTGCTGTTAAGAATGGCTAAAACTTTGTGAAATAGAGGAGAGTGGCATAGAGTGGCATTTCGTAGAGTAGCATGCCACAGCATCGTAGAATGCAGGGGCATAGATTAGAGTGGTGTAGAGTGGAGTGGCATAGAGTGGTACAGAGTAGAGTGGCGTAAAGTTCAGTGGTATATAGTGGTGTAGATTACAGTGCAGTGGCATAGAGAGGAGTGATGCAGAGTATAGTAGTGTAGAGTGTATTCTAATAGAGTGCAGGAGAGTGGTGTACAGTAGAGTGGTGCAGAGTAGATTGCAGTGGTGTAGACTGCAGTGGCGCAGAGTGGCATAGAGTGTTGTAGAGTGTAGTTGCATAGAGTGTTGTGGCGTAGAGTGCTGTAAAGTGTAGTGACATAGAAGGCATTGATTTTGTTTAGAATGCAGTGGTTTAAAAGAGTGATGTAGAGTGGCGTAGAATTCAGTGGTACAGAGTAGAGTAGTGGAGAGTGAAGTATTGCTGTGTCGTAGAATGCAGTAGTGCAGAGTAGAGTGGTGCAGAGCAGCATGCAGTGACAGAGTGCAATGGTTTAGAGAGTAGTGTTGTAGAGTATAGTAGCGTGAGTGCAGAGTAGATTGGCATGAAGTGCATTGGTTTTGAGTAGAGAAGTGTAGAATGCAGTGGTTTGGAGTGGAGTGGCGTAGAGTGCAATGGTTTAGAGTGGAGTGGTACAGAGCAGGGTGCATTGGCATAGAGTTTGTTGACGTAGAGTGCAGTGTTGCAGAGTAGAGTGGAAAAGCCCAGACTGGAATGGTGTAGAGTGGCACAGAATGCATTGGCATAAAGTAGAGTGGTGCATAGTAGAGTAGAGTCGGGTAGACTGGAGTGATGCAGAGTAGAGTAGAATGAAGTGGTGTAAAGTGAAGTGATGTCAAGTTGAATATGATTGGTGTGGTAGCACACTGTCATTACAGACAACACATTTTTAATGGAAATTACCATTACATTTGCACAGACATATAGTTTTACTGATAAAAGTATACAGCACACATTGATAATGTGTGGAAATGTCATCACATAGTGTATTGATTCGTTTTGATCATATTAAAATATCAAAACAATTATTTGTACTTTCCTAATTCTGATATATTCTGAAATATCTGCACAGTTCATTTTTAGATATTTCAACTTTTTTGTGTAGTAGAATAACAAGCCTTTCTTTCATAGATCCTCTCACTTTGAAGTCAGAAAAAGAAAAGTAAACCCAAAGGTCCTTTGAAAGGCAGAGTCTGCCGTTTGACCTCCGCTTTTGAATGAACAAGACTTACATTTTTTTTTTATAGAAAGTGAGCACTCTGAAGGGTAGAGTGAATAGGAAATGCTACATGCAAGGGCCGAACCCAAGCTGAAGAGCCTTAAATTAATAAAGCTAGCAAATAAAAGCAAGCAAATTTGAGTTACAAATCACAAAGGAACTGGTTAGCAATGGGCGGAATGCATCCCCGCGAAGCTTTCTGAATGTCCCCAAGATGTTTTTAGCAACCAGACAGCAGCTTTGTCTGGTAGGCTTCGACCTAAAATTAACTAATGACTATGGCTGTTGTATGTTTAGTCATTTTGACTTGGGGATGTAAGGGTGTTGTGTGTCAGACTATTGTGAGAAATATTAATGTGCCAAAATATTGTAGTCTAATTATTGAAGACCTAAATATCGAGAAAGGAAATACACACACACACACACACACACACACTCTCTCTCTCTCTCTCTCTCTCTCTCTCTATCTCTCTTTCCCCCCCCCCCCATCTCCTCCTCGACCTCTCAGCAGCATTCGACACGCTCTCCCACAGCACTCTGCGCACCAGACTCCATGACGTATGAATCCGCGGAAGAGCCCTGGAGTTAATCACTCCTTCCCCTCTGGGAGAATGCAGAAGGTCAGACTACCGTCCTACACTTCTAGACCCACAGGAGTCAACTGTGGGGTCCCCCAAGGATCCTCACTGAGTCCCACACTGTTCAACGTATACATGGCCCCTCTCGCTCCCATCATCAGAAGCCACGGTATGAACATCGTGTCATATACAGATGACACACAACTCCTCATTTCCTTCACCGAAGACACGGACAAAAGGAACTTCCACTCAGGAATGGAAGCAGTCGCCGCCTAGATGAGAGAAAGCTGCCTCAAGCTCAACTCCCACAAGACTGAGCTCATCATTTTCGGAAATGCCACCCCAGCTTGGGACAACTCCTGGTGGCCCACATCCCTCAGTTCCCCCCCCTGCACCTACTGAGGACCCCAGCAATTTAGGAATCATCCTCGACTCCCCCTATTCATGACCCGCCAGGTAAACTCCCTCACCTCCTCCTGCTGGCACACACTCCGCAAACTTCAGAAGATCTTCAGATGGATCCCAGCAGACTGTCATGGGACAGTCACCCATGCCTTAGTCACTAGCAAGCTCGACTATGGCCCTCTACGCCAGCACCTCAGCTAGCAACATCAAAAAACTACAACTCATCCAGAACGCCACTGCCAGACTCATTCTGGACCTCCCTTGCCGAGAACACATCTCCCAACACCTGAGGACACTGCACTGGCTACTGGTCGAGAAGCGAATCACCTTCAAGCTTCTCACCCACATGTACTAGGCCATAAACAACGCAGGACCAGTCTATCTGAACCACCGCATCTCCTTCCACACCCTGCCAGATCCCTCCGCTCCATCCAGATGGGCCTGGCCACCATCCCTCACATCTGCAATCAGACAAAGCGCGCCACTCACCATCTTCAGGAAGAACCTCAAGAAGTGGCTCTTTGGATGAGGCCCCTGCTCCCCCCCCCCCCCCCCCAAGCTCCTTGAGACCCTCACTGGTGAGTAGCCGCGCATTATAAATATTGATTGGTTGATTGATTGAGGCTAAAGATGCAATCATGAGAAGGGGGTGGCATTTAAAAGTGGTAATCTCGTAGTGAAATTGATCACGGTGAAAGAAACCTTAGGCAGGGGACTATGAATATGATATTAAGATTTCTGGCCACAGAATTTCTAGAGCTTACATCCCCTAGACATCTTGACTTGGGAAGTAAACAAAATTGGTGAGAACAGTGACAACAGAAGACGAGAAAAGTAGGACATGGGTTCACTTCCCTTTTTACCAGAGCTCTAAATTTTATGCAGACAGGGAATTATTTTGTATTTTGTTGTACTTTTCAAAACATTAAACATATTTAACTCTAAAAGATAACACACTAAAATTGTAAACTCTGGTGATTCACAAGAAGGGAACCATCTAAATGATTAGAATTTTCTATCCATTTTGCCATACCACTATTGGTTGCAGAACATTTTGGATGGCAGGTACCTACCTGTCATTGGAATTTGCTTCTGCACTTTGTAGTCACAACCATCCCTTCTAAAGTTTAACAAAACACTAAAGACCTAACTATTCCCCGGTTGATCTGTTGAACAGGTCATGCTACTTGGACACTTTAGCTACACTTTATTGAGCATAATTATTGGTTCTCTACAGGTCCGTGATACCTCTGTGATGTATGACTGCACTTTATTAAAAAAAAAAAAAAAACATTCTGTGCATTAGCTTATTTAGCTAAGTGGCTGCTTATATACCTGCAGCCACGGTGCCAAATGAGGGCTTAATCATTCTGGTATGAGGTGCAGGGCAAATTCATCTTCTCAGAGCATGCTTTCCTTACTTTTGAGGCTTCTCATATGGTTTGAGGATGAAATGTTGACAGGGCATGCTCTTGGGAAACACACAAGTGAGTGGTACACCCATAGCTTGATCCAGAAAATAGTTAATTTGCCCCTTCCAGCTGCAAACAAGAAGAAGTTAAACCCTAGACATACTGATAATACTAAACAGTGGTGGCAGGCCAAGAGACAGTGAGAGATTTGGCATGTTCTGCTTGAGAACCGGACTATTCCAGGTGCTCAATGAGTTAGAGGAGGGAGCAGTGCCTATGACCTGGTTTTCCACGGGTTTTGACCAAGACCACCCTGGAATGCCCTTTGACAATGATGAAGGTAGTGTGAGAGCCTGATGGCAGTCTATGCAGCTTGTGACACCTGTGACACTGGAGTGCTCTAGCCTTTGCTATATCCAGTAGCAACATGCTTGTGATCATGCTGGTCTACCTCTTATTTTATGTTGCATGTTTAAAATGGATGTTTTGCTTCAAAATGCCTCTTGAAGAAGAATTCTGAAAAAAATTGAGAATTCTCATTCAGCACTCGATAAGGCTGGAAGAAAGTGAATCTTACGCAGCCAACCTTGATGTGTGTCTGCTTAGATTGGCACATCTTATGCAAAGTCATTGCTGTTGGTAGCCCCACAACAAACCACCACCATGATTGAAGAGAAGATGTTCGCCATCAAAGCCTCCATCGCTACTTTCAGCCAGCAATTGTCTAAAACGGAGTCCGTGATGGAGATGAATTGCTCCACATCGGAAGTACATAAGGACAGTTAGAAAGGCCGAGGCTTTAAGGACTGTGCTTTTACAGTTTTATCCACATGGAGCTACAGAGTCAATATGAGAAAGATAAGTTGGGAGCTAGTAATATTCTCCATTTGGGACTGCCAACATTGTTGATGGATAAACAATCCATGCTTCAATCAGATTTTCTCAAATCCAAGATTCTGCTGGCTGACCTGTGCTTTTGGGTATTGTAGTGAGGAAGAATTATCAACTTTCTTTAAGAGACATTGTCATTGCAGAATTCAGCAGTGCACAGTAAAGCAGAAGGATTCTGAGGGAGACCTTAGATTGCTGACAAGCAACCATAAGTAGCAAGTGTATTTGGATTTTTTCAGATTACTATTGATTTATGGAGATTAGATGTCAAAAGCGTCAAGATGTTGAAAGAAGTGAATAAGTGGCAGCTAAACATGTCTCTTTGAAATCATGTCAAGCTGAATGTGATACTTCATGGTCAGTGTAAAAAAAAAAGAAAAAAAAGTGAAAGTGCGGACAGCCTAAGATATCTTAAAGGTGAGGAGAAAAAAACATTGGTAGCCATTATATGATTTTTAGTATTTTTTTTTTTTTAAATCTTTTTATTGAGTTTACATTATAGGTAAAGCAAGAAGTGACCATTTGAAAAGCAAAAATGTGTCACATTGTGATTTCAGTTACAAACATCAGATACTAATACACTGGCTGATCGCCATGTCATCTTAGATAATGGCTTGCAGGGCTACCACTCCTTGTGTTTAAGTAGTCCATGGAACTTGCACCATTGCCCCATTTTTTCAAATAAATTTACTTGGGCATCCTCTGCTAGAGTCATTGTCTTTTTGGCTGCCATGTATGAGTCCATGTAGTGACATCAGCTGTTGCACATTAGTGGTTTTATGTGCCCCCACTCTGTAGCACCATCTTGCCTGGCTGCCTTCAGTCCCATATCCCACAGTAGCTTTATATATTTTGGTATGGTTAATTTGATCCATACACCCCAGAAGCATTATCTTGGCATCTGTGTTGGTCTCATTATTTCATACCCTCTTCAAACAAGTCTTTGCTTTTCACCAGAATCAGTGAACTAGTGGGCAGCCACCCACCATGTGTGCAGTAAGTCCCCTCTTTCCCCCACACCCTCTCTGACATTGATTAGATCTAATTCACCTGTGAGCCTTTAATTGTGACTGTGTATAATACTCTCAGTGCAGCAGTTTAAGTTGGGCCAAGCAACAGTGCCACCTCCCATTCATTGCTCCCTAGGCTACCAAGATCTTCTCCCACCTGTCGCCTATCTAACCTATTTAGTTAGAATGATTGGTAATACTTTAGCATGTATAGCTTTAGTGAGTATTCTTTTCTTCGGGGTGGAAGACTCCTGCACCTTGACCACTCTTCTTGTCTTTAGATAAGGCATGCCTAATATGTAGATAACTAAACACATGCTTTTCAGCCTTCACCTGGACAGTTGATTCTTTCTAGTTTATTAGTACGTGTGGCCCTTGTTCTCCAGCTAGCCTTTCTTCTGTTGGTTTCTTTTCTGTGTGGGAGCAGGCCAATTCTGATTGAGATGGGTGGGTCCTTTTCCTCAGTTGTAATGTTCTCTGCATCGTTCTGGTGAAGACTTTTCATCCATCTGGTGAAGTTTCATTCATCTTCAAAGCCAATCCAGTGTCTCCTCTGGTGTTGTAAAGATCCATGTTTTCCCCTCTGCAACTAACGTGAGAAGTGGCCGGAAAATCATCATGCATTTGACGTCCAGCTCTGTGAGCTTCCTTTTGACAGTCAAAGCATTGCCTTTGCTTCTGTGCTGCCTTTGCAAAGTCTGAGAAAACCAAGATCTTTGCGTTCTCATACGAGATTGTCTCCTGGCACCTCTCCTGACAATTGAGTCCTTATCCTTAAATTTCAAGAGATGAGCATTGATAGTTTGCAGGAGTGCTCCCAGCGCTCTTTGTTCTACGGAAAGGTATACTAACAGGCTTCACGGTCTATGTGATCCATCCTTCCACAAACAGTCCCATACTGGGAACTTCTGCCCTCTCTGGGTTTGACTATGTAGATATTATTGCTCCTGGACCTGCCTTCAGCATCATGTAACTAATGGCTGTTGCTTTTGCTTCAATGTGAAAGTATTTTAACTTGTCCTGGATCTTTTTTATGGCTACGTTTTTGTGTTATTTATGTCAACAGCGCTAACTCTTCTAGTAATATTTTTTAAATCTGGGCATAGGAGATTTACTCTGATGGAAATCATATCTATTTTGGTCTCACTACAGTTTTGAAGGCTTGGATTGCTACCAATAGATCTATCAGAAATGGCTCACAACTTTTCTTGTCCTATTCTATTTCCAGTTCTTCCACAACTGGCGATCACACGTTGTTTTGTCTTTGGAAGGCACTGTTATTTATATGCACTGTAGTTGACCTCAACTGCCTCCGGCAAGGACCAAGCCCCACTAATTGCACTTGCTGAGCGGAGGCCCAGGTACACTTACTTAAGGATATGTTTTGATATGTTGCCACCTGCTCCATTTGCCTGCTGGCTGCGGATCCTCGTCACAAGCTGCCTCGCTCAGTACCGGCCAGTTATCCAAAGCCAGGGCAACTGTAATTTTGCCACGTGCCATCTCATTCTGGCTTGTCTGGACCAATCATTCTTCAGTGTGCTGCCTCCCTGAGGGCCCAGCTGGGGAGTAGTTTCTGCTTACCTCCCCTGTGTAGGCTGTGGGCTCTTTTGTGGTTCACTTCCTCTGGCTTACTGCTGCCAACTCCAGGCATGCATTTCAGGCCCTGGACTTTCTTGGTATTGTTTGAGGCTCAGTCACCAGTCGGCAGCCGTAGGTGGCAGCCATTTTGTAATCTGTCATTGTGTCCCCAGTCTCCTAACTCTGACACTCATTGATATTCAGCCATCAGCTGTCTTCTTCTCGCCACACCACTGTAGCTGCTGGATCCGTTTTGTGTGCAGCTGCTTCCTTTCACTCTCACGGCTGCCATGCGTCTTCCTGGCAGGTCATGACTATGGCTTTTCTCTCCCTGTTGGTTGTGCAGCAAGGCCTTCTTTATTCCTCCAATCTAGGGCCTGGTGCTCACCCTTCATTATCCATTCCGGCACCAGAACTTTCACTTCAGGGTCAGGGCAGACTTCTCTTTATTATGGGCTAATATCCTCTAGATTATGCAGGATAATAGTAGTGGGTCTGGCAGGAGCTAATCCTGTATAATGATGCTGGTTATTGTATGAGACTATTACCATCTTGGCTGGCTCACAGCCACACCTCCTATTGTTTGATTTTTCATTGATGAAGCCTCATCGAACTGATGTGTAGTGGTCGCCTATATGGCCATGCAGACAAAATGTGGCCCCAAGTGCCTTAGCTGAATGGCTGGGTTTGGGAAGCTTTGCACTAATTTAAGGGTGTTATCACATATGACTTATGGTGTGGTTCTTCGGTCCTGTTCTTCTTTACCTCCCACTACTCTTCCATTCCTTATAAGGATGAGGACGAAGGGTGGGAGTGATATATTAGAATGAACCAGAGATGGTGTACATTTCTTAGTGGAGGCTTTTCAGTACTGTGGGCTGTTAGAGCAACATACTATGTTGATAGTGATACATTGTCTAATCAATCTTAGGTTGATTTAAATGACTACCATTGTGTTGGACAGTAAAGTAGTATGGTTTTTTAGTTGTATTAACTATTCCAGTTCTGGAAGGCACCATGTAAATGATGATTATTATTCTTTGCATTAATATGACTCCAGTGAGTACATGGATATATATATACTTATGTTCGATGGCATGTGTAGTTGCAGATACACGTGCTATGCATTATTCCGCCATCTAGTGTTGGGCTCGGAGTGTTACAAGTTGTTTTTCTTCGAAGAATTCTTTTGGGAGTCACAGGATCAAGTGACTCCTCCTCTCGGTCATACTGCGAATGTGCATCGACTCCGTTGTTAGATTGTTTTCTTTCCGCTGTCGGGTTCGGACGTGTTCCCTCTGGCTCAGAGATTTCAATTTGAAACTTTAGAAAACTTCTTTGATTGTCGGTATTGTTTTTCGATTGCGTTTCCACCTAGACTCGAACTGAAATCACCATCAAAAACTAAATTTTGCCCTTCTGGGCACGTGCGCCCAACTCTGGCCTGTTCAGGCCTACCAGTTCGAAGCCTGATGGATCGGACTCCATTTCGATTTTGGCCCGATGCCATGTGAAATTTCCATACACAGACCAACACCTTGCTTGTAGTCTGTGTCTTTCCCCCGATCACAGAGAAGAGGATTGCGAGGCCTGTTGATTGCTACGATCCAAAAAGACCCTGTGTGATCGGAGAGACTGGAAATGGCATCGAAGAGTACCGAACATCTCAACACCATGGAGGAAGAACAGGTGCAGACTGCAGTTTCCATCAGAGACACCGACTCCAAAGAAGAATCAGAAGAAGATAGACCCACACCTGCTTTTCAGCACGTGAGTACGACTGCCCCTACGCCCACTCATAAAAAGTCCTCGAAGGCCTTGGGTGCACCACTGCCAGAGAGCCATGGTTTGACCCGAAAGAAGATTCTCGTCGATCAACCTTCGGAGCCGAAAAAGTCTTCCTATTCGGAAGAACAAGGACTTTTGAGCCATCAAAAGCAGAGCTCAAAATCACTTGATGTACAGTCATATAGACCATCTGATAATGTTTCTGAGGACACAGAGATTCAACCCATCCTTGAAATCATGGATGAGAGACAATCAAGGATTCATATCCATAAAGAGACTGCCACAATAATTACTGCACCACCTCTACAGACCAAGAGAAAGTTGGCTTTCAAGAACATTTAGATACTGCTCCACCACCAGCAAAGATTTTTAAACGGAAGAAGAATCCATTACCTATGCATACTTCTCCCCCCCATTCACCACAACTTTCTTTTTCGCTACCATCCACTAGCCCACCACCTTTGCCTTCACCAACTCATTCACAATATTCTCATGGTGATACAGTTGATCCTTGGGATCTTTATGATCTGGAGCCTATTCCTGCCAATGACCTGGACTTACACCCTTACAAAACTTCTCCACCAGAAGACACTACTGCATACACACGTTATTTCTAGAGCAGCAGCGTACCATGGGGTGCTTATGCACACTGAACCTCTAGAACAGGATTTTCTTTTTTAACACCTTATCCTCCAAGTACTGACTATACCAGTGCCTCCCAATGCTACCCTGCATGATTAAGCATTATGAAATATTCAGTGAGCCAGTCAAAGCTAGAGTTTTAACACCACACATTGACAAAAAATATAAGCCTGCACCTACAGACCCTGCTTTCATTACTCACCAAGTACCTCCAGACTCAGTGGTTGTGAGTGCTGCCAGGAAGAGGGCTAATAGCCAGTCGTCAGGGGATGCTCCTCTCCCTGACAAAGAGAGTAGGAAATTCAATGCTGCTGGCAAGAGGGTAGCTACACAAGCTGCTAACCAACGGCGAATTGCCAACTCACAAGCCTTGCTGGCAAGGTATGATAGAGCCCACTGGGACGAAATGCAGGAACTCCTACAACACCTGCCAAAAGATTACAAAAAAGGGCACAACAGATTGTTGAGGAGGGTCAGGCCATAAGTAACAATCAAATACGGTCTGCCCTTGATGCTGCAGATACAGCAGCTAGAAGTGTAAATACTGCTGTCACCATTCGCAGACACGCATGGCTACGTACCTCCGGTTTCAAGCCAGAAATACAGCAGGCAGTACTGAATATGCCTTTCAATAAAAAACACCTGTTTGGTCCTGAGGTTGACACGGCCATAGAAAAACTCAGAAAGGACTCAAATACTGCCAAAGCCATGGGTGCCTTGTATACAACACCTTGCAGAGGCTCCTTTCGTAGGCAACAATTTAGAGGAGGAGTCAAGCCAAAATCCACAGAGGCTTCTACCTCCCAGGCAAAACCAGGGCAACAACAGCAGTGCCAAAGAGGGGGATTTAGAGGTTCTTATAGAGGCCAACACTTTACAACCAGAGGCCAATTCCAGGCCTCAAAACAAGCCACTACCCCATCTAAGCAGTGACTTATTAACCATCCCTCAACCCCACACATCTCCTGTGGAGGGCAGACTGCAGCAATTCCACTCCCAGTGGCAAAATATCACCACAGACCAATGGGTATTGTCAATTATCCGCAGTGGCTATTGCCTAGAATTGATTTCTACCCCTCCAAACATTCCTCCACGTTATCACAAATTGTCCCCAGAACACAATGTTCTATTACAGCAAGAGGTACATCGCTACTACTAAAACAGGCAATAAAATTGGTCCCACATTCTCAACAGGGAACAGGACTATACTTCCTCATACCCAAAAAGGATGACACTCTCAGACCCATCCTAGACCTCAGATCCCTAAATCTATATATCCTGTCAGAACACTTTCACATGGTAACTCTGCAGGACGTCATTCCACTACTACAAAACAAGATTACATGACTGCATTAGATCTCAAGGATGCATATTTCCATATACCCATCCATCCAGCTCACAGAAAATACCTCAGATTTGTAATATCAGGAAAACATTACCAATTCAAATTTCTGCCATTCGGCATAACAACAGCTCCAAGAGCATTTACAAAATGTCTAGCGGTAGTAGCAGCTTACCTAAGAAGACAACACATACACGTCTTTCCTTATCTAGACGATTGGCTAATAAAATCAAGCATTTTTACACATTGTCAACAACACACTCAACACACAATAGAGGCCCTACATATACTAGGGTTCACTCTCAACTACCAAAAATTACATCTTCAGCCAGCACAGGTACAACCTTACCTAGGTGCTATTCTCAAAACACAAAAGCTTTAGCCTATCCAAATCCACAAAGGATACAAGCTTTCCTTAATCTCATACCACAAATACAACCAAATCAACAATACACTGTAAAATGTATCATGAAACTATTGGGAATGAAGGCATCTTGCATAGCAATAGTACCGCAGGCAACACTAAACATGAGAACACTACAACAGTGCCTCTCACAGCAATGGTCTCAAGCACAGGGTCAATTTCAAGATCTAGTGTTGTTAGACTGCCAAATGCACAGGTCCCTTCAATTGTGGAATCTCAGCAATTTAATGAAGGGGTGGTGATTTCAAGACCCTGTGCCTCAGACCACAATAACAACAGATGCTTTGATGACAGGTTGGGGAGCTCATCTCAACAACCTTACCGTTCAAGGGGAATGGGATTCAAAACAGCTAAATTATCATATAAACCATTTAGAATTATTAGCTGTGTTCCATGCTCTAAAAGCATTTCAGCCACTTCTCAAACACAAGACTGTCTTGATAAAAACAGACAATATGATGACCATGTGTTACCTAAAGAAACAATGTGGGACACATTCATCTCAACTGTCCCTTCTAGCCCAAACAATATGGAAATGGGTAATTCACAATCAAATTCATCTACTAGCAGAATACATCCCAAGAATACACAATCAGCTAGCAGATCTCCTAAGCAGAAGACACCAACAGATATACAAAAGAGAAATTCACTCTCAAGTACTTCATCAGTACTTTCAAAAGTGGGGGACACCAGAAATAGACCTATTCGCAACAAGCGAAAACGCAAAATGCCAAAACTTCGCATCCAGACACCCACACCCTCTGTCCAAGGGCAATGCTCTATGGGTCAACAAAATGCATCAGACCTCTCTCACCGTGATACTTATAGCGCCAACGTCGGCACATCAACATTGATACACAACACTCCTAGACCAGTCAGTAGTACCTCACTACAAACTTCCAAACAGACCGGATTTGTTAACACAAAACAAAGGACGAATCAGACATCCAAATCCCAGTGCTCCCAACTTAGCGATTTGGCTCCTGAAGTCATAGAATTTGGATACTTCCAGCTTCCATTAAAATGCTTGGAAATTCTCAAACAAGCATGCAAGCCTACAACTAGGCAATGCTATGCTAACAAATGGAAAAGATTTGTTTATTACTGTCAATCTAAAAATACTGACCCACTTACAGCATCAATACAAGATATTGTATGCTACCTACTTCATTTACAAAAGTCAAATTTAGCTTTCTCAGCTATTAAATTCATCTTACTGCCATATCAGCATATTTGCAGATTGTACAACATACATCACTCTTTAGAGTCCCAGTTATAAAAGCCTTCACGGAAGGACAAAAACGTATTATTCCTCCTAGAACATCACCTGTTCCTTCTTGGAATCTCAATATTGTACTCACAAGACTAATGGGCTCACCTTTTGAACCCATGCATTCCTGTGAGATTCAATTCTTAAGATGAAAAGTTGCTTTCCTAGTGGCCATAACTTTATTACGAAGAGTTAGTGAAATACAAGCATTCTCTTTTGAAGAACCTTTTTTCCAAGTACACAAACATAAAGTTGTACTTAGAACTAATCCAAAATTTCTACCAAAAATTGTATCACCTTTTTACATAAACCAAACAGTGGAACTGCCAGTCTTCTTCCCACAGCCAGATTCCATTGCAGAAAGAGCCCTTCACACTCTTCACCTTAAAGAGCTCTAATGTACTATGTGGATAGAACAAAAGAATTCAGAAAAACAAAACAGCTTTTCATTTATTTTCAACAACCACATAAAGGAAATCCTATCTCTAAACAAGGATTAGCAAGATGGATTGTTAAATGTAAACAAACATGTTACATTAAGGGAAAAATACACCTTTTAATCACACCTAAAGCACATTCCACTAGGGAAAAGTTGCGATCAGTGGCAGACATATGTAAAGCTGCCCCATGATCTACACCACATACATTTACAAAGCATTACTGTGTAGATGTATTTTCAAAGCAACAGGCCAATGTTGGTCAAGCTGTCTTGAGAACATTATTTCAACCAACTCCAACACCTACAGGCTAGCCACCACATTTCTTGGGGAGAGTAACTGCTTTGTAGTCTATGCATAGCATCTGTATCTGCAGCTACACATGCCATCAAACGGAAAATGTCACTTACCCAGTGTACATCTGTTCGTGGCATGTAGTGCTGCAGATTCACATGCACCCTCCCTCCTCCCTGGAAGCCTGTAGTTGTTGCAGTTTTTTTTATATTTTGTACCTATGTATATACATTTACATTTGCATGGACATCTATTTTTAATTACTATTTCTATACAACATTTATTTTACTATACTCTATCACTTCTTCCTAAACCCTTTTGCGGGAAAACAATCTAACAGTGGAGTGGATGCCCATGCGCAGTATGACCGAGAGGAGGAGTCACTCGATCCCGTGACTCTGAAAAGACTTCTTCGAAGAAAAACAACTTGTAACACTCCAAACCCAACACTAGATGGCAGAATAATGCATAGCATGTGAATCTGCAGCACTACATGCCATGAACAGATGTTCACTGGGTAAGTGACATTTTCCATATATGTTTAGTTACTTGGCATGAATATGGATAAGTCTGAAATTATGTGTGTGTGTATGTATATGTAAATAATATTCCTTATATTGTGGGTGTATATTTATATATATTAAGTAGCATATATTGTAAGTGTGTGTGTGTATATATGTATATATATATATATATATATATATATATATATATATATATATATATATATATATTATCTGTGTCCCAAAAATTACAAAATCACACTCCAGGAAATGATTAATTTTCCACTTCTTTATTTTCACCACACAAAACAATGTCACACCAACGTGTTTCGACTACAAGAGTCTTGATGACGGCAAGGTTGGTCCTTTTCTGTTTCTACCTTTTATATCTTACCTCCCAATTAGCCATAATGTGGCCTTATGGGAGTCGAAGTTCCTTTTTTTCAGCTTTAAAAACAATGAATCTATACAATTGTTATTATTAGTATATAACATTTGTTTGTTGCAACATCTTTGTTCCTTTTGACTGTCCTTTCTTTTATCTTGTTTTTTTTTTTATTTCTTTCTTTTGATATACTCATTAAGATTCTCATAGTGGCTATATCTTGTCATTATATTTCTCAGAGACAATAAGTCTTATTGTCAGACATTATATTAAATTATGCTTTTAGTGGCTCTTTGGGCAGTTTTTCCATACTATTTGCGGCATGATACTGTACTTAAGTTTGGACAGGTTTCACTCTGGACGATTTCCATTTTTTTCCCCTCTGTATATCCACCCGTCTTTTTATTTGATCATTTTTACCTAGACTTCTAGTATATATTTCTGAACACTTTTGGCCTTATTTCCTTCTAGATTATTTCCTTTATTCTTTCTTCTATCTCAATTACAAGTGTACATGGAGTTCTTTGTCCGCGTTGAGCCCAAATCGTGACCTTTTTCGGAGCCTCATAATGTACTGTGATTCCCATCTCCGGAGTAATTGTTATCTGTTTCACCCTCTTTCACTTTTTTCCACATGTGCTATGCCATAGCATTTCATTCTTGTCCAACTTTCATCTGGATGTTGAGTAGAGTTTCGCAAATGCTTAGCTAATGTCTTTGTTTTGTACCGCTGTTATGTGTTCCAGAATTCTTAGAAGAAATTCGTACTGCACTGCCCCAAATGTCCTGCAACAAGGCGCCTGGCTCAGATGGTCTCCCAGTTGAATATTTTGCATCTCTAGCACCCCATCTACTGCAGCCCATGCAGCCTTGTGTGTTTGATGAAGCGCAAGCCCATTGACAACCTGCCAGCCTCAATGCGAGAGGCCCTCATAGTGGTACTCCCGAAGCCTGGCCGCGATCCCCTTGACGTTCGCTCGTACCGTCCCCTCGCATTGCCGAATACAGATTGTAAGGTGCTCTGGAAGATGCTGGCCAATAGGCTCCTTACTTATATCCCTCACCTGATCCACGAGGATCAATCGGGCTTCATACCTGGCAGGAATACTTTTCTGAACATCAGGCATTTGATCCGCATAATACATAATGCAGATCCTATTCCTAATAATGGGGGAGTTGCCGTGTCATTGGATATAGAAAAGGCGTTTGGCACGCTGAGCTGGGACTTTCTTTTTTCAGATGCTTGCCGTGATGGGGTTCGGCACAGGTTTCATAACATGGGTTAGAACACTTTACTCTGGCCCAACGTCTCGCTTCAAGACAGGGCACATCATTTCGGACTCATTTCCCATCTCCAGGGGCTCCAGACAGGGATGCCCGCTGTCTCCGCTGCTGTTCGCCATGGCTCTGGAGCCGTTGGCTGCCCATCTTAGAGCGAGCACATGCACAGCAATGGGCTATTCCAGAATTGCACACACATCACATAATCTCCTTGTATGCAGATGACGCTCTGATGTATTTGCTCGATCACACAGCGTCCATGCGTCAAGCTTTGGAGCTCTTGGACTCTTACGTGGACTTTTCCGGCTTACGGGTAAATAAGTCAAAATCTTGTATTTCCCCCCTGTCTCCAGTGCCCCCGGACCGTCAAATGGCACTGCCGGGATTTCAACTGCCATGGTGTCATTCCACCTTTGAATACCTGGGCATACAGATATACCACTCTCTGCAAGACCTCAGGGAGGGCAACCTGGGCAGAATTCTTCGCTCCATTAGGGGCTCTCTGCCCTTTTGGAGGGCCCTGCCCCTATCTCCCATGGGCAGAGTATCCATTGCTAAGATGCTCATTCTGCCTCGCCTACTCTATTACTTCTTGGCGCTCCCGATCGTTTTGCCACGCACATGCTTTAATATACTACAGGGAATGGTGACAGATTTCATATGGGGTAAAGACAGACGCCGCGCAGCCTCGACCACGATTCAATATCCGAAGGTTGAGGGTGGTTTGGGTGTCCCCAACTTTGAAATGTATTATGCAGTTGCCCAGTTGCAGTGGCCGGCTGATTGGCTAGGCGATCACTGCTCAGCAGAAAAAACAGTCTTAACGATCTGTTGCCACTGCCACAATTGACTTGACTGACAGACAAATCCCCCCCTCATCACACGGTAACATCATATTGACTACCGTAAAGTCATGTTGGTTACATTATGTTCGTGGCAAGAGCCCTCACACACCATACTCCCCACTATATCCCCTGCCTCTGCTGCGTGAGGCACAGACCTTGCTAGCGCATCAAAATATGTCCCCTTGGAGGGAATCGGGTCTTGTTCTTTCTGGGGACTTTTACTCAGACAATACACTATTGACCTTTGGCGAGTTATCGGAGAACACGAAGATCCCGGCCGGCAATTTTTTTAGCATATTGCACGATACCTACTTCATACCACATGGAGCACGAGCGACGGTGAACCCCAGTGTCGCAGATACTCACTTTGATCCTCTTGGTGGGTGGCTTCAGGGGGGCGGTGTCGCGGCTGTACTCCACGTTGCTACTGGAGGCCACTCCAGGGACTGGATCGCGCTAAATCGCGCTGGGATGAGGCGTTGCCCACTTCCTTATCTTTGACAGCATGGTCATCTGCGCACTCTTCTGTTAAATACGTCTCTTGGAATGTCAGACTCCGTTACACCCAATTTAATTATGTACACTACTATTACCTATCCCCCCCCCATCCGTATAAAGCGCATGTTCCCTGCATCGGACCCTGTGTGCCCCCGTTGTGCAGACCTTCTGGCAGACCTTTATCACATACTACATCTAAAGAGCTTTCATCCAAAACATCTAATAAAAACATACCATATGGAGAATTTTTAAGGCTACGGAGAAACTGTTCAAATGATGAAGAGATATTACTTCAATATGGTAAAATGAAACAAAGATTCTCACAGAGAAGATATGAAAGAGTGATATAAACCAAAGAGGGAAAATGGCCAGTCATATTAAAAGAAATACACTCTTAGTACGGAACAAGAAGGAAAGTAAAGCGACAATTACACAAATAATAAGAATAATACTAGGATACAATAAGGAAAACTTTGCAGTTCACAACATTTTGAAGAAATATTGGAGCTTGCTATACAGAGACCAAGATATTAGAGATAAAATTGGATTGAATCCCTCAATAACTTACTAGAAATCACCCTCACTTAAAAATGTGCTTGTGAAAAACAATTTCTCAATACCTTCAAAAGAAACATGGCTTCGTAAAAATAATTACTTTCTGAAGTGTGAAAAATGTAAAGCTTGCAAAATTGGAGTTAATAAATCATATTTTGAAGAATACACAGGAAGACGAGTAAAAATAAATCAGAGAATCACTTGCGAGACTGAATATGTTGTAGAGTGTATTATGTGGAAAAAAGTACATTGGAAGTACAATATGCCGCCTCAAAAACGAATTCTGGTACCCATAAGAGTGGTACAAAACAAAGACATTAGCTATGCATTAGTGAAACACTACTTACAACATTCAGATGAAAATTGGACACGCATGAAATATTATGGCATAGTACCTGTAGAAAAAAAGCGAAAGAGGGGGAAACAAAGAAGTAATATTCCAGAGATGGGGATCACGGTATATTATAAGGCTCCGAACAAGGTCACTGTTTGGGCTCAACACGGAAGAAGAACTCCAAGTACACTTGGAATTGAGATAGAAGAAAGAATAAAGCAAAGATAAATAAATTACAAAAAACACTATAAAAGAAAGGACAGTAAAAAGGAACAAATGTGTTTCAACAAACAAATGTTATATAATAATAACAATTGTAAAGATTTATTGTTTTTAAAGGTGAAAAAAGGAACTTCAACTCCCATAAGGCCACATGATGGCTAACTGGGAGGTAAGATATAAAAAGTAGAAACAGAAAAGGACCAACAAGCTGTGATCAAGACTCTTGTAGTCAGGCTCTGGCTCTGGAAATCAGCACCGGTAATGAGCGCGCTGTGATTGAACTGACCATGGAGGTAACATATATATATATATATATATATATATATATATATATATATATATATATATATATACATATATATATATATATATATATATATGTTCATACACACGCACATACACAGTGACGGCTGCCACATATGTCAAGGAGGGGGGCGGGAACGACAGAGGAAACATTTAAATAAAAACAAAAAAGAAAAGAAATCACTTACCTTGTTAGGCCCGTCTTCTGCCGCCTCGATCCTCTTCTGGTATCCTAGCACAGGCTCCCCAGCAATCCTGGCACTGCTTACATGCTAAACATAGCATGTAAGCAGCGGCAGGATTGGTCTGACTGGCATTCACTGCCGCTCAGACACAAGCCCTAGGGTCTGTGCTGTTTCTCCAGCTTAGCTGTATATACAGCCAGGCTGAAACGGACGGCCAAACACACTTGTGCACTTAGTGCACTCTCCCACCTCCCCGTGGCCCAGCCCCGCCCCTCCCTGAACCTGCTGGCTGAGCTAGCAAATAAAAAATGCTTGCTATCGTTTTATTTTTTGTTTGCTGGCTCATCCAGGGGGCGACGCCCCTCTGCCACTGTTGAGGAGCCACTTCCACCCAGCACAAAATCCTCCTCAAATAACATAATAGTCCCTCATCTATTTTGACTACAAACCGATGCCGAATAATGGAGCGGCCATCTTTTAACATGTAAATCCTCTTATTAGTAATCATCATCTCTCGGTATTTGATTGTCATTTGCCACTGGTCACATTATGGTGAAAATATCTTCAATATCATCAATATCTTGCATATTATTGTTGTTAATACATTGCAGGTTGAAACGTACAAGTGGCCACATAAATAGATGACAATTAGATTATACTGTTAAAACTTCCATACTGAGAATATCATCCATATCATTCACAATGTTATTATCAAATTATTACTAAATGAAACATAAATATCCGCAAAAATAATTAACAATTTCATTATCCCAATGGAACCTACCTATGCAATGTCATAAATATGTATGTTATAAAAAATACTTTTATAAAATCAAATCACTTTCATATATCAAATATCCAATAAGTCAAAATAAAGTGGCATGTGCATCATATATATATTTATTTATTTATATATAAAGTAACCTATATGAAGTATTAATGCAGTAACAAATCAACATTTTAAACTCTTTAAACTTTAAAAACCACAGAAAACAGTAACTCACCAGTTAGTTACCTTTAGTAACTATAACTCGTGCCCCGCCATGCACAGTTTCCTTACCGATAATTTCATTGCAAATGTTGCAATGATAGTATGAATGATATTATAGAAGATGTCACGGGTGACTTTTTTTCTTTGAATTTTGCTGCTGGTTCACTAATCCTCTGTGAATTGGGGGCTGAAAAATGCATAGAAAATGTAGAAAAATTCTAGGAGTGCAAAACAGAAACATATTCTCTCTGCTTGTTATTCTAAGCTAATAAAATAGAGCAGAAGAAAGAAAATCAGTGTTCTGTTTTTCATTGCTTTAGACAGCTGCTCCAGTTATGCTGCGTGACCTCATCTGCCTTTCATCGCAGCTGCTGGCAACAGGCATTATGACATCAGAATGGACTGAAATAACTCTAAAGTTGAGTTCTGGCACCTTTTTAAAAAATTTTTTATAATGAGTGACACAGTGCTTCACAAGCTGCCTGTTATAAAGAAATTAGAGACTACCGTTATTCAGGATTACAGAATTGTGTGTGTGTGGGTGTGTGTGTTTGCGCAGATAGATTGATTTATTAATTACAGAGGGTCAGTAGCCACTCTGTTACTTTATAATTAGGATTCCTAGAGATTGGAATTCCTCTGATCTTTGATTTGTAATAACTTTGCTACAATTTGACGAATGTCCACAAAATTTTGCAGACCTATTCCTTATTCTACATTGGCTGATGATGCAAAGGTTCATGGTGTTTATTTAAGGGGTGGAAAGAAAAAAGGGGGCTGGTCACAAAACATGGTTTTCCACCAATGTTTTTTCCATAGACTTTTTAGACAGACGGAGCTGCAAATGTTATGAAATTTGGCAGGAATGTACATTATAGTGTGAAAAGGATCTTTTTTGTTATTAGATGTGAAATAGTTCAATAGTTTCTTTAGTAATAAGGGAAAAAATTTAATGATATATTGGGTCACTGTGTATTGCGGTACATGGCAATGATGAAATACCTATTATTGGTTAATGCAAGCTCTTGCAACCTTAAAAGGAAGTTATATTGTTTGGGACACGTTTTGGCTGTGTTCCTGGTTTTTACAGCAGATATAGGTTATTACAATTTTTTGAAGCTATAACAAGGATTTGAGGCACTTTGCGAAAGTCTCAATAGGTAGCGAAAATTATTTTTATTATTGTATATACTTAAAAAAAATAATTTACAGAGTGCCTCCTATGGGGATCAAAAAACATAATTTATGACAACATACATTCAACGATACACCACTCCACTACATTCTATGACATGCCACTCCACTCTACCTCACTCCAGAACACTCCACTGTACAACACAACACTGCACTCTCAACACACCACTCTACGGTACACCACGCCACTGAATGCACCTCCACTCTAAGACACTGTACACTCCCATCTATGGTACCACATGCTACTCCACTGCACATTACCTATTGAAATTAAAAATACATATATATCTGAAAAGACATGCCACTCCACTGTATGGCACATCAGTACACTTTGCGAAACGCCACTCTACTTTGACACACCACTCCATTGTATGCCACTCCACGGCACTCTACGACACAACACGCTAAGACATGTCACTCTGCTCAACACAACTCCGCTCAACACTCTGCTCCACTCTACGATACTCTGTACCATTCCACTCTCCAGCACTCTACTCCATTGTGTGCCTTTGTTTAACACACTCCACTCCATGCCACAACACTCCACTATATGACAAGAGACGCCACAACACTATACGACACAACATGCCACTCTGACACAAAATTCCACTCTACTCTGACTTTCCACTCTGTGCTGCCCTGTCGTACTCTGCTCTGCTGTACTCTACAACACTGTACTGCACTCTATGCCACTCTATTCTACAGCACTTAAATCCACTTACGACACTCCACTCAACAAGACCCCGCTCTGCGATTTGAACCATATTTTTATAAAAATTTGAAAACATGCGGGAGGATTGCTTCATATGGGCCATGTGATTGAAACTATTGACCAATTTATGTCTTGTATTTATTATTAATTTATAGAATTTATAATGTAGGCCGCACAAACATAATATTTTCTAGGTACAATCCTGATCTATACACTGGCTAGTGACGGATTTGAGATTGAATGGAATTTCCACCAACAAGAGAAAGATAAGTATTTATTTGAAGGGAGCAGGAAGGGAAGAACTTCATTTGGGATGGAAGATGATTTCAGAGCATTAGTGTCCCATGGAGAAAATGGCTTACCTCCTGCTGAAGAACTGGAGATGGAGTTCAACAAAGAACAGGAGACAGTTAACAGGCGTGAAGGAGTATGAGGGGGGGATTGACCGATGAGGGTGCTCAAGCTAACAGAGGAGTATTACTGAAACTTCTTGTAAGGTGGGCAGATGATTTTGATTAGCATTGAACACTAGGTTGGGGAGGGGTGAGCTTAGAAAATGAAAGTAAGGCATGGTTTGACATATCAGCTGTTTAGTGTTCCAGGTACACTATTGGCTGAACTGGGTGGAGTCAAACTCATGTTCGTGTAGGGCGGTTAGGACGTTGTAGTAGTGGTGCCTAGGTTTAAACTGGGCAACAGCTGCATAAACTTCAAGACTCAGTGGCAGATAGGGCAAGGATACTCTTGAAATGGCACAAGGGGGAAATCCTCTTTAGCAGAGACCTCTGCCAGTGAATCCATGCTTATTTAATATTTTCAAGGACTATCTAAGCACAAAGGCGTTACTTGGAGCACATCAAATAAATGTTACTTTTTGATAATGATGCTGCTTCAAACTAACACTTCAGTCCAAGGTTTATTTCATTCCACTTTCATTACGTTGTCAAGTACTGAAAGCACAATCAGTCTGTGTATTTTGAGTTTGTGGCACCATTTATTTTAGGTCCATGTTTAACTGTTTTGTTTCTAACTCATAGTAGCAGATGTTCGCAATGGAATACCTGTTGTTGTCATATTTGTCTTTTTTCCCGTCAGTCATAATGTCGATATTTGTGTCTCAGGAAGGTGGATTTGTTGGAAAGCTGTAGCCAGCGCCTTGTATTTTCTTTTGCAGTCATTCCTCATTTCTCCGACTGGCAACCCATTGTAAGCGGATAATGAGAGGTTTTATCTGAAAATCAATTTATGCTATTCACATCAATTCTTTGCTTCATGTAATCTTATCTTCAAGAAGTTAATCTCTATTGACCTGGTCACATCGGTTTATTTATAGATGCTAAACCTTTGTTACAATTTTTACTTGTCCAGATTGGACTCATTGTAAGCTTTTACTGCAGAAAGTATTATAATTGTACTATGAAGACTCAAGTAAAAATAAGTCACATCGCATTGATGTGTGCAAGCAGCCAGGACTGTACAGTGGGTCTGTACATAGCTTAGGTCACAGTGTTAGAGTTTCACTTCTAAGGAGTTGTGCCTCCCCTGAGTTTGCCTTTGTTTCCATCGGTGTGTAAGAGCAGGCATGGAACCTACTGACTTCTGCTTCAACCAATGTACCATGGATGTGGAATTCCTATCGCCCGGGACATATTGTTTGGGGTCAAGGGCAGCAACTTGTCATGTTTATTTTGTCCTTATGACAAGTAGGCTCAACCCCCTGCAGCACAAACCCTTTGGCTGCCAGTTTACAGAGAAGGGAACTGTCTGCAGTTGAGGTAATGTGTGTCCACATGTTAATGGTGTTCGAACTTATATTTATGGTTCATTAATGAAAGGCTTTCATTATTATGGTCACACTGCACTACTGACAGTGGTTCCAGTAAAAAAAAAAAAATTGTAGATACGTTTGAAAAGTTTAACAATATGAGGCTAAATATTGTAGTGAATCCTATCTTGTTTAAATGGGAAGCAGGAGTTAGCTTAGTCCTCTGTCTTGTACAATAGTGCCCCTGTCACCTAGTGACTTTCACCCTACTTAGTTTGTTCTGTTTTAGTGCAGTTATTTAATTATATCATTCCAAGACGCTAATGCGTCACTATCAAACGACAAAGGGTAGATATTCACATTAGGTACTTTCCCTCTTCACGCCTTCAAGGGAATTGTTTACATACATTGCTGTTCCAAGCATGTCTTGTTATCTATTTTTTGGGAACAGTTCTATGTCAGGGGTTCGAGCAGAACTGTATAAATGCCCCTGACATAGACAGATAGTCAGAGGGATTCTGACCAGATGCCATTGCTGCTATTGATGCTGCACATCGCCTTGACGCTGACCCACTCTTTGTGTCCTCACGGAGTCTGAGCTAGAGACCTCATTCCAAGGTAACGAGGGTTGGGGGGCTGTTCTCATGGACATGGCATTGGCAGATTAGGTTTAACGTACCTGGCTCTCTTTAGGTTAGGGCTTAGGTTCATCATGCTAGGGTAATAGGACATATTCCACATTTCATATCTCATGTCATTTTATATTATTGCAAGATGGTGGGGGTCTTTGTACTAATGACTCTCATCTTCACAATTCTATTTCTTGCACTGTTCATTATCCTAATCATTACAGCCCAAGAAACTTTTCATAGATTTCAGTATTTTTAGTAAAAACCTATTATGCTTTTACTGCACCTCCTTCATTGCCTGTGTGTTTGACTGAGACATGTTGTTGATGTGAGAAAGGGGTAATCTCCGTTTAACCACAACACTCCCTGAGATGTCACACTCTTGAGTCCATGCATAAAGGCTGCCACAAATCACCTATTACTGTTTAGGGTTTGTGGTGAGGTGCTGCTGTGAGTCGGGAGGGTAGGGAACGACAGCTACAACCTGTTGTAGGATTGGCATAGTCGCCTACAAACATAAGTACTCTCATCCTTAAACCAGCAGTCTTGCCTAGAGCAGGAGTCAAACTATGACAGTATAATGCTCCCAGAATGCTCTCTGATTAGATGCAAATGTTTGCAGAAGCTTGTAAGCAAGAGTGATGATTCTTTGCTTTCAAAATAAAATGTTCAGAAAAAAATGCATGTAGGAAAAACGTTTCGCTACCATGACATTTTAGGTGCTATTTCTTTGAAACATCATTTAGTAAAATGTGTTGATGCATACTAGTAATTCTAAAAAAAATATTCCTAATGGAAAATCAGTGTAAACATTTTCAACAGGATTATGGGAAGCATGAAAATAGGCACTGGCAAAGCCAACCAATCCAACATTTTTGTGAGTCTTTTGGTTTTGTCAAAGCATGTCTTGTTTTGACATGGCTTTTGTAACACTTTATTGTTGTGGGAGCTGCCAGGCCCTCACTATTGTAACAAACCTTGGCAAAAAAGTTTTTGGGTCTCAAAAAGCACACATTATTACATATTGCCACCCATTCCTGGCACTGAACAAAACTACTTTGTGTGCTAATATACTCCTTGTGGAAGAGCAGAATGTGATCACTCACAGAAAAGCCAGATGATAGAGAGAGAAATAGAAGTTTATTAAAAACAAAATGTCTTTGTTAACGCCAGCCCTAATTAGGGACCCAATTCTTAAAGTAAGTCACAAACGTGCCCCCATGATATATGTCTTTGAATTAGTGGCTTTCATGAACTCACAAGAACTTACAGAAGTAGGTCAGGAAATCGTACTCCTACAAAATATATGTGAACTGTATTTTAGCACGAGCAAATATGCATGTGTAGATTTGCGTATGTGAAAATGTATTGAACGTTTACAAGTTATTTTTCCCTCCAACTACTTTTTTCCCAACCGTTGAAGAACTTCTACTTCTGCCATTGTCAGGAGTAAATTTCCAGCCTTTCTCATTATGGGAAAAGATTATAGGAGAGCTGGTGAAAATCCTTGAAACATGCAAGTTAGTATGTTTGCAGACTCAGACATTCCAGCCCTGGAACTATTGCTTACTGCTTCCTCCAGCAACAGTATGTAGTTCTGCTGAAAGGTGGCAGGAGATTGCTATAGTTAGGATTAAAATTGCAAGTATTCAAGCCCTACAATAGTAATAGCACTGGCATAATCAGAGAGGCTATTATCAGAGCTCCTACATAATAAAATTGCTGCCATAAATTGTCGCCGCACTACATGGCACCAAAGGAACAAGTAGACTTTTTTACAGGACAGATAGATTTAAGAAGCAACCTGTCCCGTGGACAAGTAGATATTTGATTAAATTCCACACCCCTGAATGTACAGAGCATAGTTTCCTGACAGGATCCGTTTGAAGAATGAAAGTGAGCCCTGGAGTGCTGGTCTCTTTCTAGTGTCTACCCTGTGGGGTAGGCAATACTTGGAGCTAAAAGGAGTCCTTCTAATATTCAAGTATCAGTCCTCTTTGATGCTGAGTGCTTCGTGTGGACCTGACCCCCTCCAGGAGGATTTGATGGCAGAAGGTGCTTTTCCCCAAAATAATTTCGGTGAAACGAGACAGAACGGCTCATCTACATGCCGTAGGTTTTGTGGAAGTTCTGGATTGAAATTGTGTAATATTACAAAACGTAGTAGTCTGACACAATAATCAGCATCATTATTTCTCCACAACGCTAAGCAATGTATGTGCCTACAAGAAACGTGGACATCTGGTACACTCAGGCTCCATCCCCTTCCAGCCTTCAAGGAGTTCCCCCTGCGTTCCTTGTGGTCAGTCGTGCCTTGACTAAAGGAACTGCCACTTCTTTCAGCTTGCCTGTACTTCTTCAGCATAGACCTAGCTTTTCCTCTTGGTATGCACATTCGCCACCACATGTGCCTGGATTTGGCCCAGCAGACGACTACTGCTCTTTGCTGGGCATGTCAGTTTCTCTCAGTTCTCCTCTTAAGGTAGGCAGGCTGTTTTAAGCACACTTGCATTGGGTCTCCATTTACTTGCACCTCTCAAATCAAACCCCCTTCCCCTGTGGCATGGGCCACAAGCACTAACAAAATTTTGCTTTCATATAGATCCATGCCAGTCTGGGCAATCACCTAGGATTGATAAAGGCCCCCAAACGGTTAGATGACAAATGCTCGGTCTGAAGTTGGTTAGGAAAGAGACTCCCAATAGGGTCAACTTTTTAAACAACAGTTGTTCAGTAATCCTAATTAGTCTTCAGAACCAGTGATACCACCTATCCATGATAGACAAATAAAATATGTGTTTTTGGTCTCTGGCAGTCGAAATTTATTTTAACCTGATGTTAATAAGTAAGCAGGTGAGTGACAGTTCCTGGGTTAGTCTGTATGAAATGTAAATTGCCCTATCAGATGAATTGTGTAGATAAAATGTTTTACCTTGTTGATTGTGCCATGTGACCAAGTTACCTTGCCCACAATACCACTGGGCCTTCACCGCTGCTACAGTACCTCTAGAAGCAGGGCAGAGCCTCTCTGTCAGTGCTCATTGGACATTGCCTCTATAGAGTAGCTTTTGCAGTCTTGCATCCCAAAATTGTTCCACTCAATTTTGAATGCGATATGCAACATTTTAGAGCTCAAACATTTCCCCCCTGACTCATCACTTGTCTAATGTGCATGAAACTGACACGGATCAAACCTAGATAGGATTATTTTGGGGAGGAATGTTTGCGCAGATTTGTCATAAGAACCACACTTGGATACAGTCTGACAGTCTGAACACGTGAGAGTACACAGAGTAGTAGTATGTGCGATATCGTCCTGGCAACCTTAAATGTCTGTCAAAGCAAACCTTTTAAATGATAATCCCTTCTCTATTCAGATTCCAATTCCCATTCCTAGATCAAACAGTTATTTTGATGTTTTTTTCCCCTGATTTATTTGACTTTTTGTTAAAATCCTCTAGAACAAGTTCTGTCTTGTAGTCTAATTTTGTTGTTGATATCCTTAACGATTTTTATGGTGTTAAGGAGCAAAAATTCCATTCGGGAGGACTCACATTTTTCAGACACTTCTGCTTAATAACTTTCAACCTTTACTTAACAAGTCTACACAAATGTTTCTAAGATTACATTTACAGGCTTGTATAATTCTTTCAAAATTCCTTTTAGCTTCTTCAAGCTAGGTTATATTTAAAAACAATCCAAAATCATGTTACTGTGTGTAAACATTCAGGCATAAAAATGTTGATGTCTTTTGAACGAATGTTCAGAACTCAGTCGCATATTTACTAAACTAAATTGCTTACAAAAACTTTTTAGGAGTCACTAGGCATCAGTGAGATTTAAGTGCAGTCTTGCACGTGTCTTTTTGAAGTTGCATGTAAAGCTGGGTGATGACATGGGAGGCTGACTTTTTGGACAACATGTTGAAAATTTTATTGAGGCTTACAATAATCCATAAGCAAGCATGTGCATATTTGTGCATAGTGACCTTCAAGTAAGAACTAAACAGACCCCGATTTTGCCCTGCGGTTCTGATCTAAGCCCTAATTAAAGGAATGAGTGGCGACAGGCTTTTCTGTCCATTGGTTTTATAGGCTACACTCCCACGGCGGCAGTAAGTACATTTCAGGGTATCTATTTGTCTTTTAACAGCCGAGCGGAGCAGTTTCACCTCAGCCTGATTTTCTTACTTGTCTGAGAATATCTAGATCACCAATAGTTTTATCTGGGATGGTAGTTGAGCTGTGGGTTGTGGGCTATCGTTTGTGGGCTGTTGCTCTACATTTTCAAGACCGGATCGATTCATCCTAACTTTGCACTCTTAATCCACCTGTCGACATGCTTTCAACTGAGTGTTCATGGTCTTCCCACGTGGATTTGCATGTAGAGCAAGGTGGCTAGAACAGTTAACATTCATCAAAAAGATGTAAAGATTTAATTGCATGTAGCAAAGGCTCTTTTTAACACTCACATGTTGATCATCCCGGTGGTGGTAGTTTAGGGCGGGATTAGTTGGCAATGACAGCAAATCCGGCCCCCAGCCAAGTTCTCAGTTTGGAAGTTCTCCGTTTGGAAGTTTACATTCAGCTTTTCAAAACATGGGACTTTGGAGCAAAATGGCTTTTGATAACAATCCATCTCTTTCAACTGAGAAAAGTTGATCTGAAAGGTAACTGCCATGTGGGACTACAACATCCACGGGCTTCCGTTGTCTCCACTTACTGTATAGGAGAAATTGTTTTCTCTCTATCTCTGGGTGAGCCACTAGCCTGTAGCTACGAAATAGGTGGTGATTCATTTTGATTTTGAAACGTATGACATATTAAAGTACTTGGACCTGCCCTGCCTCTTATCTCTGCGGGCTGTGTTCCTCTGGTGTGTCTGGTATTGACTTGTCTATCCTTGCATGCGCAGGACTTGTCTATTCAAGCTCCAGTAATTGGGTATATATAGTTAAACCGGAGCAAACCGGGAAGAAATGGATATAACACATTTGTCGGGAGTACTTTAACTGTAACATTTTAAGTACCAGAAAGTATATGTCCCCAAACCATCTTTTTCTCTGGGCAGGATGGCCATGAGCTCTTGTGTACTATATGATATTCTGTTAGACCTGGTCTGGTCTATCGAAAACAAGGAAGCATTTTATTGTAGAATCAAAACTGGAAAGTAATGTCTCCTAAAACTGCAAATAAAGATAGGAAAAGTGAATGCATGCATAAGGGCTGTTACATTAACTATGAGAAAACAGCCAGATCAGCAGCCAAGAGATTTAGCAGTTGTAGGTGTCAATGGTCACGTAAAACAAAAGCAGAGAGATGCCTGCTACCCCACTGGCAAACTCCTGCCTAGTACTAGTAGACAAGTGAAGATTGAGAAGAACCAAAGCTTTGCTCTTAGCTGAAACTGGCCAAGTTAATGGAAGCAGAATAAACAGCCAAAACACGCCGTAGATATTTGCTTCAAACATGCAGTGGTGGCAGCAATTTTATTGCTTTTCTCGAACTGTGGACTAATTTGGCTGAACATAGTTGGGTTGTTGTGGGTCAGTGGCCTAACCGATTGCTGGTTGTGCTCGCCTCAGAGGAAATTACACTTAGTAATGGACTGTATCCAGAGTTAATGGAAGGTATCAGTCGGTGAGGACCAGAGCACTAACACTGTAAGCATAGATCCTGTCACTTGTAGCTTGTACTTGAGGAGAATTTGGACTACAGTGTGCTTCTCAATACGATCTGCAAAAGTACTGAAAACACTGCTAAAATTATGGAATATTTTCCAGCCTCAGTCGATGCTCACTTAATTTTGTCAAAAAGTGCATCTACATTTGTGGCACAGACTCTGACCCTTCAAAACAGCCCTGGATCATTTAGTTAGCGATTGTGCTCTAAATTTAGAGAAATCAGGGTTTAGGTTTAATCAACCAGGCACCATTGATTTTCGACTTTTTCTTAAACATTAATCCCAAATGGGCTGATTTGCTCGTTTAGATTATCTCTTGGCTTGGTGGGTATATGAAAAAAAAATGCCGGAGAATTTTACTCACTAAAGGAAATTCAGTTCGGAACAAAGCTGACAGGCTAAATTCTGGCACCGAACAAGATACAAAAAAATGAAGTGCCTGATACCTCATTTAAGTCATTAACATATTCTGCAGGTTCCATCAGACATTGGGTCACACCACACAGGCATTGACAGAGAATATGCCACACAATCATCAGCAGTCATTGAATACAAGCTTTAATATCATAACAACATCTTGCAACAGGAGAGTTGGATACTAACCAGCAGATGAATATGACTGATAATGTCTTATCCCATTTTATGGCCTAACAAATGCAGCACTTTTAAAGGAGCTATATTCGCACAGATTGTCACTGGCCAGAAATAGCGGAAACAAGAAATTAAACAAGGAAAGCAGACTTATTTCATGTAACTGTAGAGACTGTCGAGATCACCATGAATTGGTAACTGTTGAGGAGTCTGTGACTGTGAATGTTTTTTAATTGCTCTTTTTAAGTTTTCACATTGCTTATATAAGTAATTTAGTCATAGCAAGTAAAATAAGTTTAAAATAACAACCAAATCATATTCAGGCATTCTGCAAAAATTAACGTCTTGTAATGTCTTGTGCCTCTATAACATGATCTTGAGCATTTGAAACAAACTGAGAGAAAGAACGACAAGAAAAAATTACTCACAACTCAACTGATCCTAACAAATTAACAGGGCATAACGCTTTTGAAGAGCGAGAAAGACATCCAGCAAGCAATACATTCCCTGCATCAGAGCCTGCTTAAAACTGGCCAAATCAAATTCAGGATGGCTCGTATGGGGGAATATACTCCTAGTGTAAAGCTAAATAGTTTGACACATTCCAGGGGGCAAAAAAGTTCAAGCATTGCAGGATATACCCAGTTATATCTAAATGCCAGAGCTAGTTTACCAAAGAGGCTTTAATCATAGCTAGCCTCTGGTGTAAGCAGAATCACATCCCAGTCCCAGCGAGGTATGGCTCTACCTGTTCTCTGTATTGTCACCACTCTGGTGATCTCAGTTCTAGTCTAGATACACAAATCAATCAACCATGCTGCAGACCTAGAGGCTGTCACCACTTTCCAACCCATAACGATCTCTCTATTTCCCAAAATCATTGCTAGGTCAATAAATGTGCATATTTAATAATTATAGTCCTGTTTAATTTATTCTGCTGACAAAGGACAGTGACACCAGAAGATTTCCCTCAGTAAATTAACGTATCAATAAAGAACCTGCTCCCAAACTGAACTACCAAACCACAGTCAGAGACCATTTGGTCAATGTCCGCTTATGGCCTACTACATTGTGGGCTTTTATCTGAAGCTCTTTGAAATACTTGAGCAAGTTTAGCCAGAGCTAAGTTGGCTTGGGAAATATAATTAGTGTGTATTTGAGTCTCTGATTTATGTTTATTGTGTTAGTATACTCTAACATGCAAGACCAGCCCAACAAGTCCCTATGGAGAGTTAGACTTCCATATACTTCTTACTCCTGTGTTCTATCTGAATTACATGCCAGTGTCAGGGCAGAGTACAGAGTGGTGACAGCTCTCCTCCCCACTCCTTTGTCAGCAACAAGGTCAAAGTATCAATATGTGGTGGTTCCATCACATCTGACCTCCAGGTCAGTCATACTTCTCTTTTGAGAAGACCAAAAATAGGGAGCTGCTCCACACCCAAATCTTGTATCATATTCAAAGGTTCAAAAATATGCAGTACTGTTGTATAAGTGTAAGTAGAGAACAGAGAATGTCTAGGAAGAATGTGAAAGGTTGGGGTAGAATTCTGGGGTTGGAGGTATTGGCAGTTACTGCTCCGTGACCACCCTGTGAAGACGCATCTCAGCTTAATAAACGGCTTCAATAAGGAATTTCTGTGTGGCCACTTTCTTCAAGTACCCCATCTTTGTATAGGACCCCCACTTTCTTGATCCCCAGTTTGTCCCATTGCGAAACATTGGGGATTTTTGCAGTGTCTTTAAGTCTGGGTGAACTTCCCAACAATATCTCAGGTGAAAATGCCACCTTCAAATCTGCACAACTTTATTTCAGCACCGTTACACTACATGCAGCACCCTAGGATGTGTTTGTTAACTTCAAACAGCCTATCAGGATATCCTGAATTGTTCTATCTCTCAGTCCCCGGCGCATCTCAGTGCCCTATGCTCAGCCTCACTGAGCCAACTCATTTGCCATTGTAATTGTGCCACAACATAGTAAACTTCTTTAAAAAAGTGCTCCTATTATCTACCAGCATCCAGTGGCCTTAAGGCTTTCCCCAGTGCCAGCCATCTCCTTACATGCTCCTTAAAAATTTTGGAGGAACAATTTAAATTCCCTAAAGAATGGTTCCATTATCATCAGTAGGAGGGCTGCAAAAAAGTATAATAGACAGGTAGAGTTAACATCTTAATAATAACTACCCTCTTCATGAGAAACAAAAAGGCACTCTAGTCCAGAAGTAAATTGACGGCCTCACAGAGGTCAGAAACGCTCATCAGAGCTTTCCCAAGAGGCACAGGACTTAAAGAGAGGTACTGGTCATTTTCCAGTTTTAATCAGGCTTAAGGCATATGTCTTTATTAATTATTGAATGACAATATCGATGGAGTGGATATTTTAGGAGATGTGTGAATATATGGATGCGTGATAAAGTCCTGTTGTAAGGACAAAACACATTGGAAAGGCAGAATGATTGTTTTGAAGAATAGGACCGGATCACACAATGAACTGGCTTTCTTGGATATATTAATGGACTGAATGTGGAAGGAGTTGCTATTGTACTCCTGAAACCTATTACAGTTGCATTTATACTGAATCTGCAAATTGGAGCTTGCACATTATAGTTTTGAGTGCTCCTCTTTCTGTTGTATCTATTTGTGAATTATATGGAGGTGCATTGGCAGTAGGACGTCAGGGAAATGAACACCATAATTGAGAATGTTGAAGAATTGCCATACAATGCAGCGGAATACAACCAATTAAGCCCTGATTTGATGATGTTTGGCGTGTGTGTGTAGATATATATATATATATGGTGGACCTGTAGAGGTGATGGGACCAGAAGCCACTGGTTTTTTTTCTGGATTTAGAGGAACATTTTGTCAAAGTGTTTTCATATTAATGGCCATGTCACCCATCAAATCTTTGGGCCTTATGCCCTGTTTGGTCCGATGCTGTTATATGTCTGTGTTAGACCTGCATGCAGCTTTTGTATGGTACCTTGCCTCATTTCATGATGCCTCATCATGCCGCCTTTGTGCCCTTGTATGTGGTGTAGGGACTTGATGTTCCTGTCTATGTATCATCTTTGTCCTTTGTGTTATAAAAGGGGATGATATTGTGACCTGGTGTATCTGTGATGCGTGATGCAACCTAACCTTGGTGCAATGCCTTCTACGAACTGGTGCACAGATGGAATCTTGTCAGATTCAGGCCTTTCCTGGCCATTCTTTTATCTCACACCAACCAGCTAATTTGCATTGACTCCTAAAAGTTCTTTTTGACATCTTTATCCACACCATTTTTGCCACAGAGTGTATTATGTCACTGGTCCTCAATGTCGCCAGAAAAGGCTACATGCTTATAACACTCTGTCTTAGCATTCTTAAACTGAGAAAATGTTTTCTTTTCTCAATATTCATCTCTCCAGAATGGGTGGCCATTCCTTCTGATGCTTAATCCTGGAACCAACTTTTTCTCACGCTGCACGAAAAGACCAACTTTTTATTCTTTGGTAAATCATTAAAACATTTAGTTTCATCTTAGTCTTATCCTTTTTTTCTTTCATTGTTCTGTCAGTTCTGTTTGTTCAATCTCAGTCCCAGAGCACATTGCTTGGGTATCGGCGTCCTCAACAAAATAATCAATTAATTATGCTGATCAAAAATTACTGGCACAGAGGAACGTACGATATGAAACCGTTGGCTCCCTCATTCTCCTCTGAAGTCTAACCTTTTCATCTCATCCTAAATGAGTTCAAAGTATGTTGAAAATCCCCTGTCACTTTGAGATTTAAATCTTATTGTCCTCCACTGTCTACATCTTTAATTACTTTATCTTGTATTTTTTTTGCGTATTGAATCTTTTCTTATGTGGCACCATTGAGCAACTCCAAATAAGGATGAGATCCTGAAAGCAAAGCACTGAGTTCCAGGCATTCAGTCAAGGTCTTCTCTTATATTTCTAAGCACCATCATGCAGTACTATTTATATGTGAGCGGACTGTATAGTGGGTACGTAATGATTTTCTACTGATAGATTCGTTGAGGCACGAGCCATAGCCCTGCTCATGGTTGGCAGCATTTTGGCTATTGGGTATGGGATGTCAATCAATTAGAAGACATTTGTGATGTGTTTTGTATACATATTATCTGAGTTTCCTTTTTATTTTTCTCACTAGCATAGACAACCATTTTGATAATTCAATTGAAGCGGAAGCGGTTTGCTTTAATTTATTGTTTAGCTAATGTAATATACGTCAACAAAATGGAAGGGTTTTCTTAACGCTGTGTTTCCAACTTTCTTCGTCATATTCCTTTATTTATTTTCCTGTATCGGTGAACTCTTGCGTTCCTCCCCACCACACAAACTGAATCATGTTTAAGGATTTGTCTTCTAGTCACCTTACATCCAATTTATCGTGGGTCTTTTATTCCTTATATATTGATTTTACATTTCTGTACAGTGGAAGTTTTATTTGTGTGCCAGTGTATGTTCCAGATTTTAAAACAGAAAATTTTAACCTATCCAGTGCTTTTCTCACACTGATTGCCCACTCTCTTTTACCTCAAAGACATTACCATATCATTATTAATTTCCCGTTCATCATGAATACTAATTTGAGTTCTCTGCTTATTTATTTGTTCTTTATGGGTCTATAGTTTCTTTCCTCTTCAAGATCCCCTTGCTGTGCAGAAGCTTCATGGAATTGAAGGAATTGAATAGAGGTTTTTATTCTCTCTACTTGTTGCCACTTACTAATTGCAAGGCATGACATCAACTTGCACATTTTTAGTTTTAGTAATTGTAGAGCTTGGTTTCCACGAGGATAGAGGCACTTGCACTTTATCATACTTGCATTCAGAAGGTCGGTGGGGTTTCTGGTTTCTCCAAACTTGTCATCTTTCTTAGAGAAGCTCCCTCCCAGACACCATATTAGGTGAGGGAAAAGAGCAATGCTTATGGTCCTGTCTGTGGCCAGCTTTAGGTATTTAAAGGCTAACGTAGCACGTCTGCACAGTGGATGTACCAGTGGTGTGCCGAAGGCAAGCTCGTCTATGCCAGAACTTGGCCCAGGGCCAGAGCCCCTATATCCGAAGCACTAGAGATAACCAGAAAGAGCCTTCTTTCGTTCAGGTATTCAGCACTAGTGAACATAAAACCTGGATACCTTTTTAGACTTTTTAATGAATACCCATTTCTCTAATCCTTAGTTTAATTTCTCTAACTGCACCACTCGATACAATGGCCATTATTAAGCATAGTTTTGTAATTAATGATCTTATTCTTGACTCTTACCTCTAAAGCGACTGAAACCTAGATCCCGGAATTCTACAAGCTACTCCCACAGACTATTTTATTATTCATGTAGACCTCCCTGATAGAAGAGAAGGTGGGATGGCCTGAATATTTAGAGAACATCTAAAACTAACACATTACACCTGTGGTTCTTACCCATTTGACATCTATTGATCCCACATAATCATTACTGGAATCCTGGTAGCCCCACTAAATACCTATTGGAATCCAGAGAGCCCCAGTGAGTCAATATTGGATTCCATTGTCTACGACTTAAGCAATTTTTATGATTTTAACTTCAAAGCAATGCTTACATATATAGAAATACGTTTTCATCAAATAGATACAAAAATGTTGAAATAGATTTGATTTAATTCACAAAAAATTGTAAAAAATACATTACATTTTAATTGGAAGGTTGGAGCTTTTCTAAATTCAATTCAATTCACCCATCATCATCCATTTTATTTTTGTCTGACTGCTCCCATTAATCAGTCTGCGGATGCCAACTTAATTTTTAGCCTCTAATTTCAAATTCCTTTACAATTATAGTAAGTTTTCAAATTTCCAATGTTATATTTTGCTTCCTTTTATATTATATATATACACCTTTCTCATCTGCTAATATTATTTAATTTTCTAAGCAGTAACGGACCACTTGAGTAAGTGTTGTGGACCCCAGCGGTCTCCAGATCAGAGGTAAAGAACTGCTGAATTGCATGATTGCTGCTATCTTAAATGCACAACATGCACATTTACAATCAAGATGTAGCACCTAACAGCTATCAAATACATATTGATCTATACACCACCCGGCCTGACAAACAACTTTATCAGCTCTGTGACAAAACAGTTGCTTCCTGCTTTCCTGCTTACTAAATACATATCAACTGCTAGTGCTGGGAGACTTTTGTCTCCATTTTGATAACCAACAAGACAGACCCCAGCCATCACAGAAGCTCTTATGGTCTTAAATCTCCAGCCTTTAAAAACAACTAACACCCAAAAGAGGCTGTACCCACATTAGACAAGCTTTTTGGCTCACTACAACTCCTCAGACTTTCAGGAGTTATGCCTCTAACCTGGACTGGACAGACTATAGACAGATTTTTATTTTCAATATGTACCTCCTCTCCTCTTAAAAATCCAGAGAAACCAAATTTACAGATACAAGCTAGAGCCTGGAACAAACTAAATGTTGCGGAATGGAACTCAGTCCCACAAAGCTCCATTCCCGATCTCCATCTCCCAGACCCAATTCAGTTTACCTAAACTATGAATGGTTGTCTCAGAACAGACCTAGATCGGCTTGTCCCAGAAAAACTAACAAGTAAAGTAAAAAGCCTCAGGCACCTTGTTATAGCAACATTTAAGACTAAGTAAAAAGTTGTGTAAAAAAAAAAAAATAAACTTGAGAGATGATGGTGAAAATCAGAGAAGAAATGAACAGTCAGCTCTCTAAAGCTCAAGTAGGGAAATACAAAAAGCCGAAAGAATATTGTAAAGCAAACTATTATCACCTTTGAATCTCGGAAGCAAAAAAATACAACTAAAGAGGCTTTTAAAATGTGGAAAAGCCTAGCCAATGCAGAAGCTGCCACAAGCCATGGCACTCCATCTCCAGAATTGTGCAACAACATAGCAAAAAACAAATCCTGAAAATATCTCAAAGCTATTGATTAACTTAGAACAGCTACAAATCTTTAATGCAGACCATAAAGATCAGCCAGTAACTTTGTGGATGGTATTTCACAAGGCCACCAAGGATCAAATTCGGATAATTTGGTCCAAGATCCGTTCTTCTTCTCCAGCAGATTCCTATTTGGTATCACACTTAGTTACAAATGCGATAATCCTAGTGTTCACAGAACTCTGCGACTCTACTACATAAAGGGACTGTTCCTTCTCCCTGGAAAGAGGCTATGGTCTGCCTTTCCTGAAAAAAACGGTGTATCCCCTTACTCAAATTATCATCCACTTTCATTGCGTCCCCTATTAGACACAATCACAGAAGCAGTGGTAAATAGTCAATTATGTTCTTTTCTCGAGGGTAACCAATTGCTCCAGATGGCCCAGTCAGATTTTAGAAACGCATGAGCATGGAGACTACATTTCTGATTGTCACCAGCGACATCCGCTAAATTGTGACTGCAGTAGGCACTGCAGCTCTGATGCTCCTTGACCTGTCAGCCACCTTTGACACTATTTGTCATACCTTCTTATTGGGGTGGCTGGCCGTAGACGGGCTGTCAGGAGGTACCCTGAAATGGTTCATTTCTTTTCTCTTGGATCATAGGCAAACCATCTGCGTGGGAGAATTTTGCTCCGCCAAATCTGTCTCAGTAGGAGCCCCATAGGGCTCAGCAGTTAGTAAGCCCTACATTGTTCAATCTCTGTTACTCCTCAGGCGAAGTTCCTTTGGACATCATTTTTTTTTTTTACTTAGACAGATGATACCTAATTCATCTTGAGACTGGACGTAGACCCTCAGCATTAATGGATGGGAAACAACTGCCTCACTTTGTGGAAAAAATCGAAGTAGTGGTCTTTGGAAACTGTTCATTATGGATGCAAGCATGGTGATCAGCAAAACGTGGACACTTCCAATGCAGATTCCTCAAGTGAGGAATCTGGTAGTCACATTTGGCGCTGATCGCACCTCTAAACCCCACATAAATAAAATGATCACCACCTGCAGGTATCTCTTAAGAGTCGTTCTAAAAATATTACCAGTTCTTCCTTCGTTAGTCAGAATTACCATGATAAGGGCACTTTTAATATCACGTATGGATTACATCAGTTCACTACCAGCCTTCTAAAATATTGAATATAGAAACTCCCAAATAGTACAAAATGCTGCAACAAGATCAAAAACGAGACCGAATTGAAAAACGTAAGTATCCAACCATCTTCACAATCTTCATTGGCTTCCTATCGGAAACAGATGCCCATTTAAGGCTCTAGAACTTTCCACAAAACTTTACACTGGTCTAGAGAGGAAGACTGTATGACGTCGCTGTTTATTAGACACACCCATTCAAGAACTCTCATATCCTCATTTAAATATTTGTTGGTCACTCCCAGGTTCATAAAATCTATAATTGGGGACGAATTATAAGTAATCAGCAAGGAAGTATTGAGCAACATGCTAGAAAATCTGAGATTGCAAACTGATGGTTTACAGTTAAAAAAACATCTTAAAATGTACCTGTTTAATGAGAAATCTGAATCTGGAAATCTGTTTCGGTATGGGCCATTTCCCCTGGCTAAATCCTTCTGAATAGATGTGGCGTTCAGATCGCTAGGGTACCTTTCATTTAGGTCTATATTGAATTTATCAAGCTCATTATTATTTAATTTATTCATTTTTTATATATATCTTTATTATCATATAAATTCTTTCAATATTCTCTCACAGTATGGATAATCACTTGAACCGAACATGAAAATCATATGATAATTGACAGTATTCTGGTAATATACACATATAACATAGTTCCACAGCGTAGTTCGGCCCCCAAGACCATTTCTCTTACTCTTCTTCCCAGTAGCTGACCACCTGGACTGGGTTATCTCTAAGCGGGGCACAGGGCTCATTTCGGTGAGGATCAGCTGTGATAGGCTTAGGTATATGATTTCTCATCTGCATTTTAGAGTCCTATACGTGCAGTGTTCTGAGTCAGTATTAAGGAGGTGTGATCTATGTGGAGAGAGTACTATTCACTAATATTTTTTTCTAAACTAATAGAACAAACTTAATGTCTTTGGGAGGTGGAGTCCAGGTGGTGCAATGTACATGGCCAGGGGGAAGGCATTAAACTTTGCCATATATATAAGGTGTGATCGAGTATCTTAGTAGGGTATTCAGCCGGGCCTCGTGGGGTGAGCTTTAGTATATCTCTTGTAGGAATACACATCCTGTTTAGGGGGTAATAAATGGTGAATACATCTGCTTGCAATGTAGCAGGTCTAACTTCTTCTGAAGTTAATCCTGGGCCTGTGGGATCTGAGCTCCATCACCTTCCCCCACTATGTTGCTTTCATCATTGTCAGTTTCATTGTCTGTCAAATCGGTCTCGCTGACTCCCAAGGCCCTGCCTGTGTATTCCAAGCCTTCCATTATCTCCACCTACAACCCTGCTATAGGTTGCCTCCCAAGTCCTTTAGTATCTTCCCAATGGAGTATTCTTTCTTCTGCGGTAGCCCAGGTGATAGCATCCCTCCACCACTTCTCCACTACCGGTCCTGTCTGAGATTCCAAGCCAGTGTAATCCTTCGTTTGGCCACCGCAAGGGCCATATCCAGAAATCTTCAATCTCGGAAAAGGCCCCAAAAGTCATGCCTCTATTGTGAAAGTCAAGGTGCACCCAAGTACCTCCCTTAGGCACAGTAGGACAGTATTCAAATAGATCTGAAGTGTTGGGCAGTCCCAGGTCATGTGCGTAAAGCATATAGCGCATAGTATTCAACGCCCTGTATAAATAAATAACCTATCCTCTTGCCGAGCCAAGGGACAGTAGCATTTGAAGTACTGAGTGTCGTGGAGGCTCCTTCCTCCCTACATCCCATAATTCGATATAGGATCTCACCAATGCCTCATTCGTCAGGAATTTGCCTCTGGGTAACCCAAATTGTTCTAATAACTCCTCTAGTGGAATAAGGGCACCCATCTCAAAATAATCCCCCACTGTTGTCACTCCACCCGCAGGCAACGTCCGTAGCTGAGCTGCAGTGGAACAACTGACTGGTGATCCGTGATGCAGTCCCACTAGCGGTATAGCTGGCACGTACAATGTTGCCCTCCGCATTGTTACTATACATCGGCACTACCCATATAGGGCCACCTGTAAAAGAATGCTCATCCGTGGGATCGTGATATTGGGGCGTAATAGCTTCGCTAATAAGGTTCCCTGGTGGGCCAATCCCATGAGGTCCATAACGTGTTCTCGGGTGTCTCCAAGCCATTTGGCCACCCATTGCAGTTATGCGACTTGGTAGTATAGCTCAAAGTCTGGGACTCTAAGACCTCCCTGTGTTGGTAGTTGCCTCAACAGCTCGAGCTGCACTCTGTCTGCCTTCGTCCCATATCAGCTCCCAAAGCAGGACATCCAACTGCTGGAACCACGCTCCTGGGATTTTTGCTGGGACGTTGGCAGAGAAATATAACGACCGTGAGGGCATCACCATTTTGGAGCTCGACACACGGGCCATGAGCGGTAAGTGCAGAGCTCTGTAGAAGGTAACACAGGCACTTAGCAAGTGTAATGCTCTACCCATGTTTCCCTCTGTCATATCGTCCAGTTGGTGATACATATGGATTCCAAGGTATTTGAAGGTCACCAGGGACCATGCAAGCCCCTCTGGGAGATCTAGCTGTGGCAGAGTATCCAGTTTACAGGGGAACAGCTACGTTTTAGTTCTGTTAACTTTCAGTCCCGAGAGAGCCCCAAAGTTGTTGAGTAACTGGACCACCTTCCCAGCCCTCCCTGTGTAACCTTACAAATAAAGGAATATATTTTCAGCATACAGGGAAATGATATGTTTGTATCAGTTTATTGTAATGTCGTCGCCCTGTCCCCTCTGTCGGAACAGCTTCGTCAACAGCTCTATGGCCAGGTCGAACAGCAGTGGTGACAGTGGGCAGACCTGTTTTGTGCCCCAGAAGATATATGTGGCAGAAATGGTGGCAGTCGTTTTAACCCTTGTAGTCGGTCTGATATAGTAGGGCAATCCATTGAATTCAGGCCTCCCCCACTCCCAATTTGTGCATAACCTCTGTCAGCTAATCCCACTTTACCAAGTCAAAGGTCGTCTCGAGGTCCACTGACATGAGCATGGAGTCTGGCTGATTTTGGACTGCTGGGTGATAGAGGACATGGTAGAGTCTTCTAAGGTTAAGTGATGTCTCGCTGTGGGGTGAAACTATTCTGAGTCCTATGGATGAGGATCTGTATGTATGGAAGTAATCACTATGATTTAACTCAGGACTTTAAAGGCCATGTTAAGCATGCACAGCAGGAAGAATGCTGTAACGGGTGTCCCCAGGGTGTGAGTTGTGGGGAGAGGGATAATAGTCACACTTCACATGATATCAGGGAGGCAGCCTTTCTTTAAAGACTCAGCATAGAGTGTTGCCAGTCTATGGGTCAACAGGTGCACATTTTTTGCCTAGAACTCTGCCGGGAGGCTGTCCGGACACAGGATCTTCCCAGTGACCATATCCTTGATGGCCTGTTTAATCTCCGGGGCAGTTATCGGGTCCCCAAGGCCTTTTCTTGCTTCAGGTGGGAGTGTTGGGAGGGGGGGAGCCTCCCAGGAAATCATCCAACATTCCAACATGTGGTCTAAGGAGGCACCCGGCTTGCTATAAAGTGTGTCATGGTATTGCCTGAAAACTCCTGATTTATGCCCTCTGGTGAATAAACATGCATGCCTGTTGCGAACGTCGGGTGTGTACTGGGGGCACCGCATGATTTGGGTTGAATAAGCCACGGTAGCAGCGTCCCCGATTTGCCTTCATCATCATGTGTCTTTGCTATATATGTTTTGAACATGACATCTCAGTTTTTCCAGTATAGTGTAATTCCTTTGTGTTGAGCAAAAGCTGATGTTTCATGCCATCTGGGCACAGGGAGGTCTCCAGTGTGTGAAGTGTAGTGTCTAAAGTGCGTAATTCTGCATTGAGTTCTTTGCTAATACCCAGAGACTGCCCCTTGCAGTGGCCTCAAACTTCCACTTTAAATGCCTCCAACTCCAGTAAGGCGGATGATAGCATACCCTGGTTCATATCAAAATACTCTGCATTAGCTGTGTGTAACGTTTTCCTGTAGCATGGATCTTCTAGTACCACCGGTTGAAGGTGCTGTGTCGGGATCGCTGGTCTATCCTCTAGCCATCGGAGCCCCAGCAGTAAGTGACTGTAGTCAAATAATGTGCACCCTAAATACTCCATGAAGGTGGCACACCAAATAAATTGTCCCAAACAAATCTGTCTAGACGTCTATATAATGAATAAATGGGGCAATAGAACGAATTGTCCCAGTCCTCACTGTGTTAAATCAGCCAAATATTGATCAGCCCCCAATGCTGGAGCTACCCCTTGAAGCATGCTGCTATCTTATGGTTTGGTAAGGGGGAGTAGCGTGGTCCAAAAGCACATCAGAGATACAGCTATAACCCCCTCTCGCCAGTAAACCTCCCCTTACTGGGTGCCCCAATGATACCGACAGTGACTGGAAGAATGGTAACTGGTCATGGCTGGGCGGCACGTGTGTACTCCCAAAAGTCACTTCTTTACCCTGCCCTTCACCACCCCTCCACGTCAATCAGGGAGCGTAAAGGTTCGAAAGGGGTGCCAGCCCTCACCCACAACAACAACCCTTGGGCATATGTAGAATAGGAGGTGGCATATAGTTGACCTCGCCATCTACGGAGTAATCTTTCTACCTCCATCCCTGCTGGGTGAGTCTCCTGTAGCATGGCTATGTGTACTCCTCTGCATTTCAGGTAGCGATGGATGTTGTAGCGTTTGGTTGCAGACCCCATACCTCGCACATTCCAGGAGATACATATTAACCCTGTGTTCGTGTTAGCCGTTGGGAGTCATGAGTTCCTGCCACTCCCCCAACCCTCTCATTTTGAGTCCAAAGTCTCTCCCCGGTCTTCCCAGATGCAAAGTCCCTGAGACAAATAAACAAAACTTGTCCCAACAGTTAACTCCCCTTCCCCAGAGCCGCTCAGCAATGGCCGGCTGCCCAAACTTACAATAACCAGGAACCAGAATCATTCCCCCACCCCGCTCATGGATTCATTCATTCAGAAACTTCACTCTTGTTTGTTTCCTTTGCCTTATGTACACTTGGGCGGTATTTTCTCTTAGCCTCTTCACTGTTGCATTCCTAGTAGATACGATATTTGTAAGAATTTGCCAGGTGGTTATGACTTTGACACCTCCTACATTTAGACTGTTCCTCTTTCTCCCTCATACTGCCTTGCTTCCTTTCTGCTACCCTTTGTATCAAACTATCTTCTACTTTACATCGTATCTTCATTACAGCTTTTGCACAGCTTTAAATGAGCAGAACTTCTCTTTAATAGGGATATTGGGCTTGATTCGCAAATTGTCTGTCTATACATTTGCTAGTTAGGTGCACAAATAATTGACCTGCAGGTGAAAAAGTGGATATTTTTGCTTGCAGATTAGATTTAGCAATTCACGAGTATGATACATTGTCCACAGTCGTTATTGTAGCATCAGGCTGGGAAAATGTGCACTCTAATGGGTTGTCCATAGAGAATATGGTTACTGTTCACAAGCTCATAAGGTTGTAGGCCTTCACAAACAGTTTACAGATTGTTACCCAGATTGGAAATGCAGAAATGCTTACTCCTGTAAAAAGCTGGAGTAAACACCATTTGTTCTTCTGACCCTAATGAGGCGCAAAGCTTTGCTTCTTTAAGTATTTATTTGTGCTTCCCAAAGATCTTTAATCATTTTGAAATGGAGCAGAAGAAACCTCAGCCTAAGCTTGCATTGTTGTTTTTTGCTGTGACATATAACAGTTGAAACGCGATTTCTTTCTCCAACAGTGCCTTTCTAACGTATGCAAAATGTATTTTCAGTCTCGTAATTCTGCACAGCTATTTTAATGTGTATAACAAAATCTGACACATTTATTTGTTATCCTGATAATTAAAAAGGACAGACTCTGGAACGGATGGGCATAGTACTCTGGAAGATTGTGTCTGGCCACATTTTGTGACTAGATTTGCCATTTGTTCGTATCCTTCAGGACACCGTTCCCTGCTCTAGTCTCAGCCTTGACCCGCTGTTTGTTGTGCATTGTGCTTGGCTGCACCTGCGTTAGTGCTGTTTTTAGTCATTTGAACTGTGATGTCATCAATGTTCTGCAGATTTGCTTTTGTGTGTCAGATGAGGGAGACGCATTGTGCCTAGGGATCGAGCAGTGAACCATCTAGCTCGTAGTGAGGTGTATGTTCTATACCCTTATTTACTTGTCTACAAGTGTCCACAATAAATGTAATTATGTGTAGTAGCATTGTTTAAGCGTGTGTGTGTGTGTGTGTGTGTGTGTACACACACCTGGCCACATGGTGACATTGGTTCTCTAATTTATGGATTCACCAGTTTCCTTTGAATCATCTTTTGCATACAGTACATTGGCGTGGTCCTTGAAACCTGAAAGTCACCCGGCGCTGCCAGTATTTGTCGTCACCCGCAATGCACATTTTCACTTCCACTTAAGTCCAAGTAGACTCTGATATCAGACACTGATCCGTCCATGTCACTTCCCTATGCACAGCCTCAGTGTCTGTTCTCTGCATGTGCATAGAGCATCATTAGAATTTGGCAGAATTGGAAAACCGCTGTCACTTGGCAATTCTCCTGCCCCGCCCAATCTGCAGTGCCCGCTTTTTCTTTATAGGTGAGGTTTAGGTCTAGATTTCTGACATCAGTGACCAAGTTGGTTCTGCAGTTATAATCCTTTGACCAGTGGCCCTTCCACAACAGGGCTGCGGCAGCAATGCATCAGAGGATCCACCCTAGTTGGGGAGGCCTTTTGATGCATATTGTTCCTAAAATATGGTGTACCATGACAAGAAAAATAGTCATTTAGGGGTTTGTTTCTGAAATTAAAAAAAGTTTTGGGCTACTAATTTTTGGTAAAAGTGCTCCTGCTGTCTTGACGGAAGTACTTTTGGCAAAAGAAGCCACACCAAACTGACAGCATCTGTAAATATGGTGCATGGTCCATTGCCGGTAGGGAGAGCTAAGGATTCTGCACTTGGAGCTAGAGGGACCCCAGTTGACCAGTAAATTAGCCTGTTCATCCTTTTTGCACAAGCTCTGGATGAGCATGCTCAGTGTCCCTCGTGCGTTTTCTCTAGCCTTTTGGTAACATGCATCTTGACAGCAATGTCCTTGTTTGTTAAAGAATTGGGTGGCTTTGTACTGTAATACTGTTCTGTCCTTTATGAGGGCACTTGCGGCGTGCATCCAAGAGATTTGTACCAACGACCTCACACTAGAATGCTCACCCACCCTCGAGAAGAAACCGCCACTGACACATTTACCTGCAGCCCTCGTTGTGCTTCGAAGTGTCTGCTCACTGATCTTTGAGAGTGAACCCGCCCAGTGTTTCATTGATATAACTGAAATCCCGCTGCTTCCCAGTGGTGTAGTATAAGGTGATCTGCTCCCTCCATTGATGGAGGCAAAAATGAACTCCATGTTTATTATCCAAACAGGTGCTGTCACCTCAATAGCCAACCCCTATTAGAAAAATCTTCCACATATTCATGTTTCACACAATGCATGCATGGCCCATCGTCACAGGTACTTGTTGTTTTTGCCAACATTTCAGTATAACAAAACCCTACACCAGCATGTTCTGTTTCTTACTTGGTGGATTTCAGAAATTAATTCAAGTGTAAATTAGAGCATTTTTTAACATATGACACTTATTAAATCCAGCTGTTAAAGTAGAGGATGCTGTGAGTGCGACTGGGACTTGAGCGTAAGTGAGCTTACGAATACCAAGCAGTAGTGTACTTCATAAAGTGAGCTATTTCCACGTACTCTACCATCATGGATTCTTCATGGGAGCTTGAGACTAGTGCAGTTTAAGCGTGGCCACACGTTAGTGCACTCTGTGTAGTTTTCATTGTGCTCACTGTATGGCACAAAAGCGCTACTGGGGTTTAGGGCATAGCTTGTGAAACTGTCGGCTAGCAATCACGTATGAATGCTCTCCTTCTTTGGAGGTCTATATAATGAGCATACTGTCATGAATACCGAGGGCCTGATGTACGAAGCTTTTTTCTGTTCGCAGATGGCCTGATTCGGGCCGTTTGCAACCAGAAAAAAAGCATCTTTGAATGTACAAAAACCTATTTCATGATTCGGTAAGGGTAGCGATTTGGTATTTGGAAGGGGCATGCCAAAAGCGTCCCTTCCTAATAGCGAGTCGCACTGGTATGTAGGAATGTTTTGCGACCAACTTCAAGTTGGTGGTAAGCCATTCGCAAAAGGGAGGGGGTCCCAAGGGACCCCTTCCTCTTAGCGAATGAGAATTTTTAAGAGCAGGCAGTGATCCCACGGACCACAGTCTACTCTTAAAAAATTAAAAGAAAACTTTTAATTTTTCTTTTCATAATGCAGCCCATTTTCCTTTACAGAAAACGGGCGGCATTACACAAAAAATGCTTTATTGAAAAAGCAAAAATGTGGGGGGCGTGGCCAAGATGGCGGCCGGAGCGGACGCTTGAGAAAAGAGCTCCGCTCGGGGCCCTCCTTCTTGCCGAATATCCTGGTCCCTGGTTCCCGGTCGGCCATAAAATGCTGAGGCTACCCCCCCAGTGCCGGGGGCAGCCCTCAAGGACACAAAAGTAGCTGCGGATGGCCCCGTGATCAACTGCTGGATTCGAGGAAGCAAGACGCGCCTGGTGCTGTGGATCGGGAGGTGAGGCGGCCCTCCCGCGGCCGGCGAGACGTGAGCACGGCGGTCGGGTCGCCCCGTTCGGCTTCCCCGTGGGATCGCCGGGGGGGTCGAGGGCTGTTGGGCCTGGACTGCGGTGGGCCCTGGGAGCGGGCCTGCTGGCTGGGGCGCGGCCTAGGGGACGCCGCGGCTTCCGGTTCGGCCGCGCTCCATCGGAGCAACAAGAAACACGGGGGGCGCGCGGCAGTGAGCGAGCCTCCCCTGATATGGCTTAGCATCCCTACAGCTCCACGTGGCCCCCCTACCAAGAACTGGTAGCAGCGTCGTGCGGTGACGCTGCGGCGAGAGCACTGGGCGGTGTTTCCTTGCGGGGTCGGGCCTTGGACGTGTCGGCGCCGGGAACGGGCGTCTGGCTCGCCCTGGCACCCCGCCCTTGATCTGTGGAGGCGGCCGGCGGACGCGTGCCCGGGTGGAGTGGGGGCCCCGGCGTGCCTTTGGTGGAGTGTACCGGACCGGCTGAGGGGACCTTCGGCCTCTCCTCCCGTGCAGGGCACTGGGCCAGCGACCACGACCCTCAAGCACCAGCACCCAGCACAGAAGATAAAAAAGTAGGAAGCAGAGGCGGAGGAGCGGGTAAGAAAGGAAGAAGGAAAAAATTTACAAAAAATAAAATAAAAATACATAAATAAAAAAGAGAGGAGGAGCCAATAAAATTAGAATAAAGGAAAAAAGAAATAAAAAAGAGAAAAAAAAAAAGAATGAAAAAAACAAAAACAGGAAGAAGATAAAGAAATTGAAGCAAGTAGATTGTGAGCGCTGGCACAGAATAAATTAAACGCACATAAAACAACCACGTTGGGTCACCAAAGTATCAAGCCACAAGCAAATAAGTGAAAAACCCAACGCACCTATACCAGGCCAGTGGCATTCAGCTCTCTGCCTTGCAACGAGGAGGGCCTCAGTCAACAAATTAACATACTAACTCCTAATACCCCTGAAAATAAGCAACCACGCCTGGACCACTGATAACGCTAAAATCACCCACTTTGACGTGCGTGGCTCTGCTTCGCCCCACCAGTACACATAGCTGATTTCACACGGCCTAATTCTCCCCAGTCGCATAGTGGTCACAATGGTCAAGCCTAAGCATTCCAAAACAGGGACTTCTGCGGAGGGAGATACCCCCCCCTCCATGGGCCAACTGGACATGCAAAAGGCAACGCAACTTCAACTGAGCGAGACGCTACGCGCACACTCCCAGCAATTTGATAAAATTATGCAGGCAATTATGGAAACCAAAACTTCGCTAGAAGGGAAAATTGATGCCGCAGTGCTGGAGGTCTCCCTACTCCGAGCTGACCACCGCAAACTGTCTGACAGAGTGCATAATGCTGAACTGTCGCTAGAAACGGTTCACCCGGAAATGAAAGACATGAAAAGCAAATTCAAACAGATGGAAACTGAGTTGGCACAGCTACAACGCCGAGCTGAAGAAGCAGAGGGGCGCTCAAGACGTAACAATATCAGATTCATTGGCATCCCAGAACGATTGGAACTACCCAAAGCCGAGGATTTCTTAGAAAACTGGCTGAAAGAAATAATGAAAACTCAGGATGCCACAAAATCACCAATGATAGAGAGAGCCCACAGAATACCGGGCAGACCCCCTCGGCCTGGAGCGCCACCCCGACCCATGATAGCTAGATTTCTTAACCACAGAGAAAGAGATTCTGTTCTTCAACACTTTAGATCTTCCAGTCAAATCAGCTTGGAAAATAATAACATATCTGCATACCCGGACTATACGCTGGAAGTACAACGTAGAAGAGCAACCTTCGTAAAGATCAAACAAATCTTGCGACAAAATAATATAACTTATTCTCTCATGTTCCCAGCCCGCCTGCGTATCACCATAGATGAGAAAACGCTCATATTCCCTACCCCAGAGGATGCATGGACTTGGATTCACGCTAAAGGTTTGATCAGCCCGCCAACGGAAAAGACAACAACTGAGGACTGGATAACACCCAGCTCCAGGAGGAAAAAAAAACAAAGCAAGACCACATTGCGCCCAACGAAATCGCAAATGGAATCAGAGCAAGCTCAAATATTAAGGGAAACTAGCTCCTTCACTCGACCACAATCCAAAACCCGAAGTGACACAGATGCTACAGACAGCGGATCCCCAGGAGGGGAATCAAGTGCATCCTCCTCCTTCCTACTGGCCGGCCCTGACCTTACACCGCGCGTTGCGGATGATCTCTAGACCTCGTGAGGGAATATGAACTGCGCCACAGACACGAGTCCGGCGTTGGGACACGCGACCTTCCGCCCTTATGCGGCCTAGAGCGGTGCTTGGTGGTTTCTTTGGGATGGGATCTGGCCGCTAGCTTCCTTGACTGGGACTAACAGGGTAACCAAAGCGGTTGTACTTACAATTTGGACCGAGCAGGGACAAAATTATCCTGGAGACGGGTCGGTTCCCGCCCGGCTATACCAAAACCACGCTCTCCGACAACCAAGTCACTCCCGAATGGAACTTAACTTCGTAGTTTGCAGTTTAGGCACCAGTTGTGCCATTATGTTTATCTCCGGGCTTTACCCGAAATATCCTTTTGCCTATTATTTTTTTTGCTCTCATTTTTATTATTCTCTTATGATAATGTTGTTTTGTAGGACTGGGGGGGCTGGCGGGCGGGCGCTGGTGGCGGAGGGGAGACGTGGGTGGGCAGCGCGCACTAGACTAACAGCAGTCTCTGGACGCGTCACAGGATTGACCCAACTGTACAAAAAAATAGGTGTGCAACAACCTAACTTAACATGACAAAAAAGGAACCAACATATAATATAATGACGTGGAATGTTAAGGGTATGGCGGGCATAAGAAAGCGCAATAGGATACACGCGCACCTAAAGCGTCACAATATTCATATAGCCATTCTCCAAGAAACGCACATTACCCCTGTAGATATTCCCTGGTTGGAAAGAAAGTGGGGCGGGCAGGTCCACGGATCGGGAAATTCATCATACGCAAGAGGGGTTTTGATATGGATAGCCCCGGGGGTCCCGTACACTGTGCGGCGCGGCGTTTCTGACATAGAGGGCAGATACATACATTTAACAGGCCACTTAGATGGGGAACCAGTAACACTGAACGGACTGTACGTCCCGAACGTCGGACAAAGTGAATTCCTACACAAAACAATCTCACACTTCTCAAACGACCTACCCTCTACATGTATATGGGGTGGGGATATGAACTGCGTTCCACATATAGATACGGATAGATCACACCCCCCCATAGCAGCCTCCCAAGCAATCAAAAATTCGCAGATGCTGCGTCAATGGATGGTAGACCACCGTCTCATAGATACCTGGAGGCATATACACCCCCATGATCGCGAATACTCATACTACTCCCCAGTACACCTCCTCCACACTCGCATAGACCTTATCCTCATCTCCCAAGACATCACCCACAAGATCACTAGCGCTGATTACACCGCTAGGGTAATCTCAGATCACTCCCCTCTCATCGCTCATTTCAGATGGGGCAGCCCGCGCGCATGCATCCCAACTTGGCGCCTCCAGTCCCGATTGCTACAAGACCCCCCTTTCCGAGATGAATTAGCCATACACATATCCTCTTACTTCATCCAAAACAAGGGGACAACGGGCTCTAGATCAACAGAATGGGACGCACATAAGGCAGTCATACGAGGAACATGCATCTCAGCAACAGTCGGCGCGCGTCAAACACTAGCACGTGAGCTTAGTAACTTAGAAAAGGAAGTACATTCTTTTGAGAAAGACTTCGCCAGGGGCGAGATTACACACACAGAACTAGCTGGAAAGCGCGCACAATGGCACGAAGCTGATAGACGACTAGGTCTGTTTGATCATCGACACTACATAGCTCGTAACCACGCAGAGGGTGACAGATCGGGTAAATTACTGTCATGGCTCATACACAATGGTGGCCGGAAATCCCCCATAGGAGCCATCCGATTAGAAACAGGACTAATAGTAAATGCACAGGCCGATATCAACCTAGCCTTTAAGGAGTATTACAGCACACTATACAAAGCTCCCGTCCCCCCACCCGAAGCATCACTGAGCGAGTTTTTTACTGATATCGAGCTGAAACAACTAACGACCGCTCAGGTTGCAGACCTGGAAAGACCAATTGATATCAATGAGATACAGCAGGCCCTAAAACAATTGCCGCATGGCAAAGCACCAGGCAACAATGGACTGCCTATTGAATACTATAGCATGTTCCCGACTCAAGCACTAACCCCATATCTAGAGATGCTGACGGAGGCGCTAGAGCGTGGACAACTACCAGACACATGCCGTGAAGCGCTGATAGCAGTGCTACCTAAGCCGGGGAGAGACCCATTGGATGTACGTTCATATAGACCACTATCACTACTGAACACAGACTGTAAGCTACTCGGTAAACTGCTAGCCAACCGTTTGCTCCCATGTATGCCGGACCTGATACATCACGACCAGGCTGGATTTATACCTGGCCGGAGCACATTTAGCAATATCCGAAACTTATTGCGCCTTATGGCGAACTCACGAACGGATGACTATGCTCAAGTGGCAGTATCACTGGACATAGAAAAAGCATTCGACACGCTGGGTTGGCCCTTCTTGATGGAGACGTTGCGCCGTATGGGCTTCGGTCGAACATTCATCAGATGGATAGAGGTACTCTACACTAACCCTTCTGCAAGAGTCAAAACGGGCGACACGATTTCGCAACCGTTTAAAATAGAGAGAGGAACCAGGCAGGGCTGCCCATTATCCCCGCTTTTATTCGCCCTCGCAATCGAACCCTTAGCAGCTCACCTACGAGCGGTAGCCCCTGCATGGGGCATCCGAGACGACCACACACACCGTATAGTGTCGCTATATGCAGACGATGCACTTATTTTCTTACGAGATCACCAAAAATCCCTACCTGAAGTGCTGAAGTTACTGCACAGGTTTGGCACGTTGGCCGGACTCAAGGTAAATTGGTCTAAGTCGTGCATATTCCCTATGTGTCCTGTCCCTGAAGCACACAGATTATCCTCCAACCCTGGCGAACTGAAATGGTGTTACACCACTTTCAAATACTTGGGTGTAAACATATATCACGACGCACGAGATCTCAGGGACGGCAACTTGGGGCAGGCAATTCGATCCATTAGAGGCTCCCTGCCCTTCTGGTGCTCACTCCCTCTATCACCATTGGGCAGAGTAGCCATAGCGAAGATGGTGATCCTGCCCCGATTGTTGTACTTCTTCATGGCCCTCCCACTGACTCTCCCAGCCTCTTTCTTTAAACCTCTGAATAGCCTATTAATAAATCTCATATGGGGCAACGGCAGACGACGAGTGGCACTAACAAAATTACACCACCCACTAACAATGGGTGGAATGGGAGCGCCTAGATTCGAAATGTACTACGCAGCTTCCCAGTTACAATGGATCTCATCCTGGCTAAGCCGTCCAGACGGAGCTGAATCACAGATGATCCACTCGTCTTTGGGGAACAGGGGCTTAATACAATACTTGATGAATCGCGAATCCCCCAAACACCCATGCAACATACTACTGAAAATTGCGCACTGGATATGGGGCCACCATGTGATCATGAACAATAAAACACCACAATATTCCCCCAGGCTTCCATTTTTGGCCATCTCGAAAATAGCCAACATAGCAGCTAGAGTTGGCCTGAACAGTTGGTCAGAAAAGGGAATACGCACCATCGGCGACATCTATAGTGAAGGACGCCTCCTAACTTTCAATACACTAATTGATAAATATGAACTGGGGCGCGGAAGCTTTATAGCATATGGAGCTGTACGCCAGACACTAAGGTTTTGCTGGGGCAATGAAAACTCAGAACCAAATATCTCCCCTAGATTGCATGAGTTGCTAGGTAGCATAGAAGATTCAATAAATGTGTCAAGAGCATACATAATCTTAACTTCTTGCGCTGAAGATAAACAAGTACAATCAAAGAACAAGTGGGATGCAGTGCTAGCAAAGCCTCTACCACAACCCGCTTGGAATCAGGCGTTGACAATGACAAAAGAAGTATCACGCAACCCGCGTTTTCGCTATACCCAGTTTAATTATTTACATCAAACATATTTATCACCTCACCGAATAACCCGTATTTTCCCCCACTCAAAGCAAACATGCCCTAGATGCGCCACCCCCGAAGCCACCTTTTACCACATGACCTGGGAATGCCCCCCAATCCGGAAAGTATGGGAAGACATAATAGTACTGCTTGTTGATTGGACAGCTGTTGAAATGTCCCCCACCCCGGAGCTGTGTTTGCTGGGTGTAGGTCCAAGCCTTAAAAGACGGAAACAAACCCTAAGATGCATAGCGCTGGCACTGGTGTTGTACAGACGCCTCATAGCCATGCACTGGAAGGCACCAGTCGCGCCGAGCATTGAACAATGGCGATCGGAGCTGCGGCGTTGGGCCAGGGCCGAAGCCGACACGCTGCAGCTCCTATCAACAAAGGGTGTTCTGGTCAAAGGTCTTGACACCTGGAACTCTTTCGTAGCAATAATAGAAAGAAAAGATGACGAACGCCCGCCCTGAACGATCCCCCCAACGAACATTAAAATCTGCATTTTATAGTCCTAAATAGCTGTAACCCCCCAGTGATAGCGCGCAACCACCCTTCATCAGGCTCGAATCAGAATGTCAAATAGAGGAAGGCGGACAGGAGCTGGGGGAGACAACATGAAATTGTATAACCTAACAGGCGGTAACTGTTGGACTTTTGCTTATGCAGGGTCATCCCCAGACTTTTTTGCCTCCTGCCTCCTATATTTTTCTGACATGTTGCTGTTGGCTTTTCAACTCTGAGCACTTTACCACTGCTAATCAGTGCTAAAGTGCATATGCTCTCCTGTTTAAATTGTATGTAAGTGGTTTATCCATGATTGGCATATTTGATTTACTAGTAAGTCCCTAGTAAGGTGCACTAGAGGTGCCAGGGCCTGTAAATCAAATGCTACTAGTGGGCCTGCAGCACTGGTTGTGCCCCCCACATAAGTAGCTCTGTAATCATGTCTCAGACCTGCCACTGCAGTGTCTGTATGTGTATTTTTACACTGTAAATTCGACTTGGCAAGTGTACCCACTTGCCAGGCCTAAACCTTCCCTTTCCTTACATGTAAGGCACCCCTAAGGTAGGCCCTAGGTAGCCCCAAGGGCAGGGTGCAGTGTATGGATAAGGTAGGACATATAGTAATGTGGTTTATATGTCCTGACAGTGAAATACTGCCAATTTCGTTTTCACTGTTGCAAGGTCTGTCTCTCTCATAGGATAATATGGGGGCTACCTTTAAATATGATTAAAGTGTAGATTCCCCTAGAGAGTAGATGGACATGTGGAGTTTGGGATCCCTGAACTCACAATTTGAAAATACATCTTTTAGTAAAGTTGATTTTAAGATTGTGAGTTTGGAAATGCCACTTTTAGAAAGTGAGCATTTTCTTGCTTAAACCATTCTGTGACTCTGCCTTGTTTGTGGATTCCCTGTCTGGGTCAGTTTGACAGTTGGGTTGTTTTTCACCTCACACCAGACAGTGACACAAAGGGAGCTGGGGTGTAATCTGCATTTCCTGATTAGCCATCTCTGCTAGGAGGGAGGGGTGGAGTGGTCACGCTCATCTGAAAGGACTGTGCCTGCCTCTGACAATGCTGTCTCCAACCCCCTGGTATGTGTCTGAGGCCTTGCCTGGGCAAGGCAGGATTTCACAAGAAGGTGTGAGTCCCCTTTGAAGGAAGGTGACTTCAAAGACTAAAATGGGTATAAGAAGGGCACCCAAACTTACAAACTTTAGAAACACTTCTGGAATCAAGAGGAACCTCTGCCTGGAGAAGAGCTGATCGCTGAGGAACAAGTGCTGCCCTGCCTGTGACTGTGCTTTGTGGAGCTTTCCTGCAGTGCTGCTTCTGCCAGAGTAAGAGGGCAAAGACTGGACTTTGTGTGCCTTCCATCTTGAAGAAGAAATCTCCAAGGGCTTGATGTAGAGCTTGCCTCCTGTTGTTGAAGTCTCAGGGATAGCAAAGACTTCTTCCTGCCAGCACCTGGAGTCTCTGGAGAGACCCCTACTCTGCTCTGTGGTGCCCTTCCAGTTCCTGGGACCCTGAAAGGAGAGGCTGGCAGCCTAAGGACAAAAATACACGCACCGAGCGCCGTGCGGAGAAAAGATCGACGCGAATCCGATCGCGGCTGAGAAAACGACGCGACGCCGGTTCCGCAGCTGAGAAACGACGCCGCAGGAAACGCGACCGAAAAACCGACGCCCGGAGCAGGAGAAACGACGCGCAGCATCGCTGACGGAGGCTGAGAGATCGCACCCTGCGCCGCGGGACTTTCGGATCGTCGTGTGGCTGGCTTTGTCAACGCGCACCGCCGTGCCGAGTTGTTTTCGACGCACACAGCCGTGCAGGGTTACTTTCGACGCACACGCCCGTGCGGGGTTATTTTTGACGCAAACCAGGTACAGTTTTCACGCTAGCAGCGCTAGTGTGTTGTTACAACTACCTAAAGACTCTTTTTATTTTAAACCTTTTAAAAATCATAACTTGACTTGTGTATGTTGGATTTTTGTCGTTTTGGTCTTGTTTTGTCTAGATAAATATTTCCTATTTTTCTAAACTGGTGTTGTGTCATTTTGTAGTGTTTTCATTAAGTTACTGTGTGTGTTGGTACAAATACTTTACGCCCAGCACTCTGAGGTTAAGCCTACTGCTCTGCCAAGCTACCAAGGGGGTAAGCAGGGGTTAGCTGAGGGTGATTCTCTTTTTATCCTAACTAGAGTGAGGGTCCTTGCTTGAACAGGGGGTAACCTGACTGTCAACCAAAGACCCCATTTCTAACAGTAACCAACTAGCAATAACACCAGCACACAAAGGGACGCATGACCCAATGCTCGCGCGCGTGTCTTCCTTTCTTCCTCTGCCCCCGTTTCCTCCGTCTTAGGGCCCCCCCCCGGCCTTTATCTCCCCCCCACAGTATTTCCCCTCTTTCTCTTTCTTTCTTTTCTGTTTTTTTTTTTTTTTTTTTTTTCTTTTCAATGCAACAGGATGCTTTAATATGATGTCCAGTCAGGACTATTCCCCCCCCTGCTCCAGCCCGTGGCAACACGTTCTCTCTGGCAGTGGCGCGGAAGTGGGCGAAGTACAGCATAGCCCAGTCATGGTACATAAGCCGTCTAGGGTGACGTGATGAACGAACCTGTTGCAAATGTTATTCTTATTGACAGCTTTCACTTGTGTAATTTTGTTGTGTGATAATAAATAATAAAAACACATTTAAAAAAAAAAAAAAAAAAAAAAGCAAAAATGTGCTATTAGGAAATGTCAAACGATTTCGCATCTCTGGGCCCAAATGCCTCAGAGGATTTGTTGGCCTGAACTTTACTTTGGATCTTGGGCCTGCATCCCTTTGCTTGCCTCCCACCACCCCATCTTACCGCGCTTGCTTTTGGATCATTACATTTTGCACTCAGTGGTTAGAAGTCCACTTGTTTTTCCATTCACGATTAAATCTTTTTCCCTTATCTAAAGAGGGGAAGATGTTCGTTTTTCCTCTGCTAACTCTTTATTAGTGTGCCTGTATTAAACCACCTTCACCCATTCGTGGCTGAGTTTTCTGTCCTCTACAGGGCCTTTTTGTGTGAACGGATTGCATTTTGAGTATGTTTGAGTGTTCAATGAAGCCTGTGTTGGTTTAATGCTTTAGACCAGTGGGTGACCTCATTTCCTCTTTGATTATATTTATTGGGGTACATGTACTGAACGTACTTTACCCATGATTTGGTGAGGATTTTTCAGTATTCTTAAAATAGCCTTTGTTAGAATGCTATAGATCAGTCGCTTGGATGTTGCATGCGTTTTAGTATACTGCAACCGTGCAAATGGGTGTCATTTTATTTCTATCATTAATAATAAAAAATAATATGTGTTGTGATACTCTTGGGTACATTCAAACTCGTTTGAGTCCTGTGGGTTTTGCTGGCCATTAATAGAATTAAACGCAATTAGGTTACACTTGCGCTCATCAGTCACTTTGTCAGAGTTCCTATTTTTGTTGGAAAAACAAGAGTTCAGTTATGAAGACTGATTATTTCACAGCTTTACACTTTTTCAAGACTGTATATTCTGCAAAGCAGTCCAACCCATGTGTAATCTTTGTTGTGGTTATTGTGCATGATCTGTCCCATCCGGAACACCAAAGGTGACTCCTGCACCCTAGTGTTGGTGCCTCGCTCTTACCCCACTTATATGGTTTTATAATTCAGGTTATAGATGTGTTAGATGCTTAAATAGTAAAATATAACTGCTGCAGACATTTTTCAAATTAATGCTAAGTAGCATAGTCCAGCTACTTGTGATATGTCTGTATTTTGTAATTGTTGATAGTAAAATGTGCTCCAAAGGTGATTGAGAACCAGGCGTGTTACCTGTTTGTGGTCTTATATCGCCCGACCGATGCATTGAAAGCATCCTGATAAAATGATTTTGGTAAATTTGGAAGTACTTTTGTATAATTTGCTCGAATGATAAAGGTGGAGGCATTTTCTGCACTCTCTCCTGATTCACTGTATTGTGTGAAGCGCACGGTTCTCAACTCATGCAGCTAATCACCAAATCAGAACCTTCTTTACCTGGAATTAACATTTTCTAATTGTCAGGGGAGTTTTTTTTTTAAATACCTTTGTGCGAAACTGAATCTTGGAAACAGTAGTTTTGACATCAAACACTTCTTACCAGTTACTCTGTGTGAACCCCTCAATTCAATATTTTTTAGGTCTCACCTAGGACCGCGCGTGCACTGACTCTTGGGAGGCCCTTTTCCTAAAAGTGGGCGCAGAAATAACCTTTGCGTACTGCTGGTTGGCTTCATTGTCACTGTCATTCGGTTGCTTCGTATTGTTCAGATGCTGCGGGCCTCCTTCTTTAAGAGTGTGTCATTCGCTGGAGCATGGAAACATTACTTGTCTTGTTGCACTACTCATTTTTTAGGCTATGCTTTTTTAAATTTCTATTTAAGTACTCTGCAAGAGTGCATGCTTTTCAGCTGTCTTTCTCATGCAAATCTCCCCCTCTGTGTCCTACCGCAGTCTTTTCGCTGCCCTTGTGCTTCACCCCAGCACCTCCCTACCACCCTCTGTTGTCTAGGTGCTATCTCACGACCTCTCCCTCCAACCCTTCGTTGTTCGCCTGCTTGCCCCAGGCCCTCTCGCTCTCCTTCACTTACCCTTGGATAAGTATTCCTTGTGATTATTTGCATTTCCCAAAGCGGCAGTTTGTCAAGGGTCTTCCTCAAGTTGGGGTACTTTTTATCCCTATTTTCACTAAGAGCGCCAACATTTTAACATGATTAACTGTAAAAAAAAAATATATATATATATATATATGTATATATATATATTAATAATAGAAAAGCCCAGAATTAAAGTAGGAAAACGCAGCACCACTTTTAAGATGTCTTTGTCAGCCAAAAACGGACAAGATTATCAGCAATCCATATTGTTGACCTGCCTTGGCAATTAAGACGTTTGTGGGTATCTTATACCAAATGAAATACTTTGAATGACTAGTATTAAACATGTGATAACGCCCTGAATTTAGCACATTAAACATATCCCTACCTTACATGCCCAATATTCTAAGTATTTTGTTTAACATTTATTGTTTGGTGTTTAATTTTTGTGTTTTACTGTGCCTCACCTGCTTGGTATATATTGTCTTAGCAAATGATCTCTTGTCCTGGTCATTGTAACCACAAACATCGTGCCTTGTACAGTGACATGATGTGCCTGTGCGTGCGTCTGGTTTGTCCTTTGTAAAACGAAAGGGGTTATTGACACCCCACCTTCGCAAGACCTCTGTGACTCCCGCTCTACCTTCTTTCACTGCAAGATCACAGATATCCACAACAGCTTCAATACCATGACAGCCGCTATCACCACAAACCCCGACTCACCGAACCCCAGACACACCAACCTCCTGCTCTGCTGGACCCGTGTCAACGACGATGATACCATCAAGATCATGAGCACCGTTCACTCCGGCTCACCATCCGACACCTGTCCTCATCACGTCTTCAATAAAGCAAGCTCCATCATCGCCCCCCAACTCTGAATGATCGTCAACAGCTCCTTCGAGAACGCCACCTTCCCAGAAAGCTGGAAGCACGCCGAAATCAACACCCTACTAAAGAAACCCAAGGCAGACCCAAGAGATCTCAAGAACTGCTGGGTCATCTCCCTGCTCCCTTTCCCGGCGAAGGTCATTGAGAAGATCGTCAACAGTCAACTGACCTACTTCCTTGAAGACAACAACACTCTGGACCTATCTCAATCCGGTTTCCGCAGCAACCACAGCACAGAGACCGCCCTCATCGCCTCCACTAACGACATCAAGACCATGCTAGACAGAGGCGAAACTGCGGCCCTCATCCTCCTAGACCTCTCGGCCGCCTTCAACACCGTCTGCCACCACACCCTACGCACACTCCTCCATGGCGCAGGGATCCGCTACAAAGCCCTGGACTGGATTACATCCTTCCTCACTGGCAGAACCCAGAGAGTCTGCCTCCCTCCCTTCCAATCTGAAGCCACCGAGACCATCTGCCGTGTTCCCCAAGGAGCCTCCCTTAGCCCGACCCTTTTCAACGTCTACATGTCGCCGCTCGCCAACATCGTCGGATCACACAACCTCAGCATCGTCTCATACGCCGATGACACCCAGCTGATCCTCTCACTCACCAAGGACCCCACCACTGTCAAAGCTAACCTCCACAACGGAATGAGGGCCATCGCCGACTGGATGGAGAGCAGTCGCCTGAAACTGAACTCAGACAAGACAGAGATCCTCATCCTCGGCTCCACCCCCTCTGCCTGGGATGACTCGTGGTGTCCGGCCACTTTAGGAACCGCACCAATGCCCACCAACCAGGCACGCAACCTGGGACACATCCTGGACTCATCGCTCTCCATGACCCAGCAAGTCAGCGCCGTCTCATCATCCTGCTTCAACACCCGCTGCATGCTCTGCAAGATCTTCAGGTGGATCCCCACCGAAACCAGAAGGACGGTCACCCAGGCCCTCGTCAGCAGCAGACTGGACTATGGCATCGCTTTCTATGTGGGACCCACGGCCAAACTCCAGAAAAGACTGCAACGTACACAGAACGTCTTCGCCTGCCTCATCCTCGGCATCCCATGCCACAGCCACATCTCAGCCCACCTGAGAGACCCACACTGGCTCCCTGTCAACAAGAGGATCACCTTCAAGCTCCTCGCCCACGCCCACAAAGCACTCCACAATGCTGGTCCAGCCTACTTCAACGAACAACTCACCTTCTACACCCCTAACCCACAACTCCGCTCTGCCAACCACGCCCTCGCCACCGATCCACGCATCCACAGGACTAAAGCCGGCAGCAGATCATTCTCCCACCTCGCCGCCAAGACCTGTAACACCCTCCTCATCCACCTACGGCAGACCCAGGACCTGCTGACCTTCAGGAGACGCCTCAAGACCTGGCTGTTCGAGCAGTAGCAACTTCCCCTCATCACCTTGAGACCCTCGCTGGTGAGTAGCATGCTCTACAAATGATTGATTGATTGATTGGTGTGCCTGTGTTTGCATGGGATTAGTGGGCATACTATAGAATGTTGAGTGTAGATGTTGTGAGAATGTGGTGATACATGGAATGTTGGTGTCTGTGCTTATTGAATTGATTACAGTTGTAGAGAGAATGGAGCCCTAACAGGACTTATCAGGCTGTGGCTGGAACCTAAATGCTGTAACCTAAGGGTCGAAAATGGAATTAAGAACTTACTTCGTACCTGAGTGGCTCCAGATTCTTGTGTGTTGACCCACCTTCTAACTACAACAATTAGGTGACAAGGATGCTAAGTTTATAGTTGCAAGACAGATTTGGGGAGGATTAAATTAAACCACTGTATTAGAGTTGGACTTACACTGTGTGACTTTCTGAGTGTCATCAATTTTAAGTGGAGTCTAGGTATCAGATTGGGGCAATGGTATTTAGTTCTCAGCGATGTGCTGTGGACTCACTTAATGATCGTGTAGATTCTTGTGTAAAAATCGTGGACGGTGTCTCAAGGTGTGTTGTGTGGTGTTATCAGTAAGTGCTCATGGGGCACTTGGGGAATGAGCAGTACCCTAGTTGCTGGTGTTGCGCAGTTGTGGAAGGGTAGTACCCAGGAGGAAGAGGATGCATGGGGGAGCCTCTGGTATGCAAAACTAGTTGCACCCTGTCAAGTGAGAATACATGAGTTAGTACCATATGGTGCTTAACATTGGAGAAGAGTAGTACCCTGTTGCATGAGGAAACATGGGGAGGCCACAAGTTCCTCTTCATTGTGTACGAATTTGAAGTTTCAGCAGGTGCGTGGTACGGGAGGCACAGTACAGCAGCGTAAAGTATGGGGTGTATTTATTTTTTATTGTGTGTGTTTTTTTTTAGATTGTCTTGTTTATGTCTGTGAATTGGGGTAGTGAAGTCAAACCTGTGTTTGAATGTTGCATTTTCAGGCATTCCAGTCTGTGCTCACTGGGGGCTGTCATCACCGTGCGAAGGGGAGTTTTCTTCTGACGTTTGTGCGGCTGGCAGATGGTGCAGGGTTAGGTGCGGTTTAAGTGCTTTCTTCTGGCGCATGGTCATGTTGGTTTAGTTAGCTTAAGTATGGCTGGGTGCTCGGCATGTTGGAGTGCTGGCTGCACTTTTTGTGTGTGATAGTGAATTGTCCCTGTAGCCCTGTGCGCCTTGCTTGTGAAGTGTGGAGAAAGTGCACGAGTGTGCCCTGTGCGTAAGGAGAGAGGAAATGTGCCTGTGTATGCCCGGTCTGAGGGGACATGCTGTAGAAGGCATGGCTGCTGAGAGAATGTGAGGGCGCATGGAATGTTGGGAATCATGGGAGGTGATAACAATTGGATAGAGAGCGGGCCCTACCAGGACCAGCTAGACTGTGGCTGTAACTTAAGGGTGTATGTACCATGAGATAAAGAACTTACCTCTGACCCCTGCTTCTAGCATGCCCACTAGCTGCAGCAGCTAGTCACCATTCTCTGCGGCATAAGGCCTTCGCAACCCTTCTGGAATCGGGTGTTACTAACCAACTTTATCTCTGATTTCGTACGCACTCCTAATTAATTCCACTGTGCAAAGAAGCGATTAAATGTAGCAGTGGGTACAGTATAAGCAAAATAAACATAAAGATGCCAGCGGGTGCCTGTATTGAAGGCTTTGATTATGAGTTTTTTCCGCGTGGTTGAGTGTGTTTTCTTTATTATGCGGTTGTTCATGGCTAAGGCAGACCTAGTGACGTTTGCGGATTCTCTTGTTCCGGAGTCTTCTACCAGCTGTTCAGAGTGGAAACCACCTGGGTCTCTTTTGATAAGTGTAGCTCCTAAGGGCAGGAATTCATACATTTTTCCTTCTATACATTGATACCTTGTGCTTACTTTACAGTGTATTTCTAATGACATCCCACGCCTGTAACCCGGTGATGCAGGTAATATAGGATTTTGCGGTCGTCTTTGCTCCATATAATCTTGCAGGTGCCGCGGTCTTGAGAGTTGTTCCGTCATGACAAAAACAAACACTGCTGCTGAGCAAACTCCTCGTTCACAAGCAAATATCGCACTCTGTAAGGGACAGCTCTCTGGCTTCAGCTAGGGAACGCTTGTGCAGCGATAGCCTTGGAGAGCTGGACCAGTGCCAACATTTCAGGACGTATTTTAACAATTTACATATTAAAATTAAAGTACAAATATGTGCGTAGTCAATTACTTTCTTGAAACTCTGAAACGTATCTGGCCCCCGTGAACAAAACACTGGGTCCCACTCTCTAAGGTAGTATTTTTTCACTTAGGCTAGCTTCTAGTGCATTCAAATAACTTACCAGTTTTTCTAACCATATTGAAAAGTAAGAGCACGCCCCTTTTGAATGTTGGGAAGTGGAGGATAGAACTGTCATATCTGGTGCAATAGTACTTTTTCGAAGAGTGCAATTGGGCAATGCCTCAAAACACATGGTTCCTTTTTCCTTCCCACTCACAGATAAAATGGTGCTGCTAAATGCCTTTTCCAGTGCAAAACTAGTCCCTAATTCCATTTCTGGTTTCTACTGCTCACTTGATTGTTAACAGGTTCTGAGATAATCCAATTGTGGTCTCAGAGATATACACATGAGGCATTAACGCAGCACATCTGAATATGAGAGGCGGCCAAACTCTGCTAATCAGTGATTCACACGCAACTAAAATGATTGAATTATTTAGTCAGATTGGATATCTGACTTTGTACCTTAGCCCATCTTAAAATCCATTTGATGAATAAGATGCTTTAGTTTTCTATGAGACTTGAGTAGTAATGTATAGCATTGTAGCATTTATATTGCTCCTGCTACCGTTTTGTGGAAGCTCTAATCCACGCGAATCGCAAGGTATACTGTGTTGGGTGTGCAGTTGGAAAGATGTTGTTTTTTGATATGTGCCTACGTAGGAATTGTTTTCATGTCATATGGGATTGCCACCATGGGCGGTGGGTGAAGAGTATGTGAGAGGTAGACATGCAAATGATTACTATAATGAGGGCGAACCAGCTTAGACACAGGGACAGTGGGATGCTGTTTACTAGTTCACCAAAAAGAGCTGGGGGTAAAACGAAACGCCCATTAACCGGTATGGCGACATGCGTCAGGCAGAGATGCTGTCAAAGGAGTAAAAGGATACCAAAAGGGCAAAGTTGGGAATTGATGACATAAGAAGTAGTCAAGCATCATTTTATTTATTTTTGTATTTATTTTAAAAGGAAGGGTATTGCTTGCTGATGAATAAATATCCCTATGATGGAGGAATGAAATGGAAGAGCAATCGAGAATGGAAACCTTAGCAGAACTTGCACACATTTCGCACTTACTCCATCTAGTCCAAAGCAAGCCAAAAGTTTGAGCGCGAGTTCAGGTCACTAGCCCCTCTCAAGCTCCAGATGGTTTTCAAGGCAGGCAAGCCCTTATTAAGTCCAACCCCTGCCATCCTGGAACAAACTGCACATGCAAGGATTAGAGACAAAGCACTTGGTAGGTTGCTGCCTTGATGGCGCAAGAGGGAACCAGCCTGCCTCATGTTACTCTGTAGTCTCACCCTTCCATGCAAGCCCAAAATCTTTCTTAGGCCCCAGAGACATTTGTTCTTTCTAGTGGCATCTTCTTGACCTTCTATAATTTCTTCCCAGAACATCTTACACTTTCAATATTAGTGAAGAATTACATTTCAGGATAAAAACAGACACTGATGTGAAATGAAACTTACCCTGGCTTCCGTTGGTTCGACTAGTACAGCAGCATGGCAGCAATTTGGTAGTTCTCAATTTGTTCACTATTAGTCCAAGTCTTCTCCAACTTTCTGATATCCTATGTCTGATCCCCTCTCACTCTTACCTTCCTTTTCTTTCCTCGCGCCATTAACTTTACTGTCACCACTAGCAAGAGGCCTTTGAACTACAACAGTAGCCAGTACGTGTCATTTCCTGTCCTGAACAACCCATAATCCAAACTCCATGGATGCTGCCTCTCCCCAACATAGTGTGTTGATAGAGCCTACTGCAGTTTAGGTCTGCTTTGGAGAGCAGAGCCTTTAACTGCATGTTTATCCAGAAACTCTGATCTTGGGCCATATATGCACATTGTAGGGAAACATTAGACTACACCTTACTACTTTAAGGCTGGTCACAATGTCTTGAGTTAGCCATGCTCAATCCAAGGTGATTGGTCCTGTCCTGCTTGGCACTTCCAATTACCAAGATATGACCTGCAATTTGCCTTTATTTAAATAAGAAGATAAAAATATGCTGAGCCTTGTAGTCAGGAAAAACAAACTACACCCTATCACATTAAGGCCGGTCTAAGGCAGGCTCTCTTTATGTAGCAGAAAGCCAACAGCACATAGCAAACCTACCTTTAAGAGTTCAATCTTATTTACAATAGCAAGTATTCTTGAACTGCCTCGTTCTGTTTTCAAGCTCCAAAGTCTGCTAGTTTTCTTTATTTTTATGTCTGGCACTTAAGAGTTTGCATAGATTGACAACTCGATGGACAGATGTTTTTATGTTGGTGCTAGACAGTAAATTCTTCTCGTGTAATTCAAGCAGCGAGTATTTGAGTGACAATTTGTAGAAAGGAGCTTGCACTACTGAATTCAAGCAGCAACAAGGTTTTGATGCGGTTCTGTGATTCAGTGCAGCCATTCCTGTTCTCTTTCCTTTCTTATGAGCTGTTTAGATTAACATATTTTAGCATATTTGTGGTTTATTATACTGTTACATTTAATAAAGATAGATGATCACTATCTGAACAATGGGTTTGAATTCACCTGCTATAACTATATGGATGAGGTAGTTCAGATATTGGGAAACCCAAAGAACACTGAAACATCAAAAATCTTCAATTGCTTCAGGTCCGTTGACCAATGGATGACACTGAGCCATCTCAAATCGAATGCATCCAAAACCGAAATACTCACTTGTTGCGACTGGAAAACCTATGACCCTCTCTGCGCCTGTCCTGATGATCCAAGACCACCATCAAAAATATCCAAGGATGTAAGAAACCTTGGAAGTACCATGGACTCCAAGCTGTCAATAAGTGCACAAGTGGACAAGGTAGCCAAATAAACCTTTAAAACATTGAAAACCCTGCACGCATCTTCCCGCACCTACGATTTTATCACAAGATTTAAGGTACCATCTTGCTTGTCATATCTAAACTGGATTAAATTAATGGTCTGTATCACGGGTTACCTCTGTCAATTATGAAAAGGTGACAGACTTCAGAATGCCGCTACTAGTCTACTCCTACATGTAAAGCCACAAGCACACATCTCTCCTGCCTTGAAGGCCCTATACAGGCTACTAGTCATTAAAAGGTCCACCATCAAGCTGCTGTGTATCACACACACAAAGCAATACATGGTAAAGAACCACTCTTTGTCAGGAAGAAAATCAACAAATACGTACAAAGAAACCTATGCTTGAAAATGGCTCCCCGCCTCAACATACAAGAAAAAACATAGGTTGGACATCTTTCTCTGTTCTAGCAGCCAAACTATGGAATTAATACCCGCTCGTATAAGATCCACTGGCAACCATCCTAGCTTCAGAAGACCACTCAAGAGCTGCCTCTTCCCCACATGTTTCTCGATATGACAACAATACTCACAAAACACAGTGTAGCACTATAGTGTGCTAGGACATGACCAACTATGCTTTTCACAGTATAGAGATAAAGTTGTTGTTATGCATGTGGCATTGCACACTGAACTACGCATTTGGTTATAAGCGCATACATTAATTTAAGGAGAAAGCAGGTATATTACACCACAGTAGACGTGCATATCAGGAAGTGCTATAATTGCTGCTTCTATACACATGTGAGTACTTATGTAGAACAATGTATCTGCTATTAAAACTCTTTAAAATGTCCTGAAAACATTGGCATACATATCCACAAGATAACTGTGCACATCGAACCATGATAAATAGTACTGCTTCTGTGTATGTATGGGTATTTTACATATATCAGTTTTCCTCAGCCAATACAAACTTACCAAGAATCATGTGCATATGTGCATGTCTTAGTAAATTTCAGTTTTTGATAAGGACAAAACCTCCTTTTAGCCTATGGCCCTTCCCTCCTCTCTCTCTCATCTCAAACCTTTCAGTCTACTACAAACCTCCAACCATCCTTCTCAAACCCTTCCCTCAGTTTTTACCCCATGTAACCCAACTAACAAGCACACACCACTTCTCCTTACAAAACTCAAACTAGTACTTCCCCTTTCAAACCCACTCATCATTCTATACCTCCTCCAAACTCTGCTAAGCAAACAAATCAAGAGCACAAATCTAACACAACTAATGTCCATAAGAAAAAAATGGCTCCCCTGCTATTACTTGTTATTTTTTCTACAGAGTAGTGCTCTTAAACGGTTTCTCAGGGGTAGTAAGCGCTGTACAAATACAGCTTACAATTACAATCTTTACTTCCTGCAAGTGGTGGTATTTGTTGTGAAGCACACTTAAGCTGCTGTTGTGCGGTATGCAGTGCTCTACAAATAAACTGAAAGTCACAAACTATGACGGAAAAATTTGAGTTATTGTTCTTCGAGTGCCCTTGAGCTGCAAATAGTAGTAAATTTAAACAGTTTTTGTTGTGCAAATATAGTTGATTGTCCTTGAATGAGCGACGCAATGCCACGGGAAATAAACTCCTCTAATAACATGTTATTTTGAACAAGACATATTGTTCGCCATTATCTTAGTCCAACTTGAAGAGTGAAGTCAATTACTGCTTACTGACTCAGATTCCATTTTTTAAGCTCTTTTAGTGTGTCACACTTGCTCATCCTGTCACACTTCCAGATACTGTTAGCTTCCCCATCCCTGTAAGACCCACAGACTCAGGAACACGGTTCCATGTTTCAATATGATACAGTAGCATCATGTATTCCCGGAACTGATGTTTCTGAGGTGGATTGTGGGTGCCCCCCAATCAGTGAACTGATCTCATTTATCTGATAGAGACATCTAGTTGCAGATTCCTTACCTTAGAATTCCCCCCAGGCGTCAGTCTGGGTCTGGAGATTTTTCTTCGAGCAGTACCCCTGCGTGCTATTAGGTGGCGTCGCTTGACTCCGCGTTTGTTGTTGGTATCCTGGTCGCTGGATAATGGCATTGTGTGTCTTATATAGGCTCCAACCCAGAGCGCTGACCTCCGTTTTTTTCTTTCCACGCCAGCCTATGTGGAGATCCAAAGAGTGCTACTGCTACATTTTCTTTTTGACTGGCCTTTTGACTTTTTGTCGCAGTTTTTTTACTTCTTGGTGCGTCGAGGATATCGTCACAGAACACCGGCGACCCCTGTCACAGCACGATGTCTGTGACATGTCCACACCTTGTCTGCCTGTGGTGTTTAAAGCAAGACCACAACCCAAATTTGTGCTCCGACTACCGGGCCATGAACTTGAAGGGGTTTGAGGGAGCGGTCCCTAAAGCTACTTGCGGCGCAGTGTCCAGCTCCGCATCGCTCCTGGTCTGGGTCGGGAGGAAGGTCCCGAGACCACTCGTGGAGCCATCACCACTCGTCGCTATCCCATTCAAAATCGTCTGGACACTCGGGTTAGAACAAGAAGTCAAAGAAGCACAAGCGCTCTTTGACTTCACCCCATCAGTCAGACACAACTCGGGAGAAGGAGCGTCCTCATTCTAGGCCTCCATTTTCAGAGACTACTTTTGGGTCTGCTCTGCGCCTCCCTGAGTTTCTGGTAGGAGGAGCCACCACTGCCCAACTGAAGGAACTTTACAAGGTCATGCGCCTCATCTTTGAGCAGCCCTGCCCTGCTAGAGAGCCTTTGCCCCCCCCAGGCTTGGCAGGGGCCCCTTTGGGTTCCGTACTGGCAGCTTAGGCCTCTGCTGTCAGGGACATCCAGGGATCCACTTCCAGATCTGAACTGGCATTGGCTGTACCACTGCAACCTTCCCTGAAAACGGTTCTGGCATCAAAACTCCTAATGCTGCCTGGGTCCGTGGACTGTGCCAGTCCTATACTCATTGCCGACTCTGACACAGTGGCGTCGCTCGACACTGATTCTGACTTTGGTGGGGACCTTGATACCTAGGTTGGATCCTGACCCTTATTCTTATGGGTACGAGTTTGGTGAGAGTCTGGAGGGGTCATGCACCCTGTAGAATACCAGCTAGAAGACCCTATGGATGTGGACTCAGGAACTGGTTGAAGCTAATGGTCTTGACGCCTCCCCTGACGCTGGTAAGCTTTCTCCCCTTACTGTGGCTACGGAGGAGGATTCTTACCCAATGGTGGTGCGGAGAGTGGGTGAGGTCTTGTGCCTCGAGCTGCCTTCCGTGGCTGTCAGATGCTTCCTGACTGAGGTGCTTCAGACTGGGGCTTCCATGTCCGAACCCCTTTTGCCCTTTAACAAATCACTCACTGATATACTGCTGGGGACTTGGTCCAAACTCAGCACAGGGCCTCCTGTTAAGAGGACAGTAGCGGCCGCAATAGGCCTGTGCCCAAAGACTCTGCTTTCCTGACTCAACATCCCATGGCACGTTCCCTTCTGCTCCCTTGGATAGGGAATCCAAGAGGCTGGATCACCTGGGGAAGAAGTTTTGTTCTTCCAGCCTGACATTGCGGTCCATGAACACCACATGCCTTTTGGGCCGCTACAGCCATACTTTATGGGACACAGTTGTGCAAGTGCTGCCACAGGAGGCCAGGGCAATTCTCTCCCAAGGTATGGCTAATGGGAGAGACGCAGCTAACTTCACGATCAGATGTGGGCTGGATATGACACATTCTCCAGACAGATCGGTTGCTTCGGTGGTGGCCTTGAGGTGCCACTCCTGGTGAAGTACATCTGGCTTTTCAGGGGCTGTCCAATTCACTCTGATGAACATGCCATTTGATGCCACCCGTCTCTTTGGAGACAAAGCAGACTCTGCACTTAAGCACTTTAAGGAGTCCCGGGCAATGGCCCAGTCCCTTGGCCTTGCTGCTGCCACTCGCCCACCTCAGTCAGCTTTTCGCCCCTTTTGTGGCTAAGGAAGGGGTGCCCAGCCATGTTGTTCCGAGCCAGCCACCTTGCTGCGGATGCTGCTCAGCCTCTGTGTGGCTGGGGATGTGGGATCCAGCATCTTCATGGATCAGAGAGCCAGTGGTCTAGCCAGTCCACCGCCACCCTTCAGCCGCAGCCTCCAAACCTTCCTAGTCTGACACTTCCCAGCAGAGACCAGTCGGCAGCAGGATACACCATCACCTGCCCCGCTGAGACACCATCATGTCAGACAGGTGGATTTTGCAAATAGTCCGAAGGGGGTATTCCTTCCCCTTCGAGACTACCCCTCCATCCATTCCAACACCCAACGATCATATGACGGAGGATCACCTGGCACTTCTCCGCAAGGAGGTTACGGCTCTTGGCCAAGGGAGCCCCAGAGAGGGTCCCTGTGCCAGAAGTAGGTCGTGGTTGTTATTCATGTTACTTTCTTGTGCCCAAAAAGAGCAAGGGCCTCTGCCCTATCCCTCAATCTCTTCCTCAGGAAGGAGAAGGTCAAAATACTCACTCTGGCTCAGGTCCTATCTGCCCTGGACCCAGGAGACTAGATGGTAGCGTTGGTCTTGCAGGACGCATATTTCCATATTCCCATCCTGCTTGCCAACAGATGTAACTTGCAGTTTGGTGTAGGTTCCAAGCATTTTTAATTTACTGTGCTCCCCTTTGGCCATAACCGCTCCCCTCGGGTGTTCACCACAGTGATGGCGGTCGTTGTAGTGCACATGCACAGGTTGGGGGTTTCAGTCTTCCCCTACCTCGATGACTGGCTGTTAAAGATGGGCTCGCCCATGGCTATCGTCTCCCACCTCCAGTCTAACACAGACCTCCTGAATTTGCTGGGGTTCACTACAAACATGGCAAAGTCACACCTGATTCCCTCTTAGATGCTCTCTTTCATCTGAGCAGTCCTAGAGACAGTAGAGTTTCGGGTCTATCCTCCTGAGTGGTGATCCCTGGATATTCAGGCTATAGTACTGATGTTTCAGCCTCTAGGGTGAGAATGACTCTGAGGCTTCTGGGCCTCATTGCCTCCTGTATCCTGTTGGTGACATATGTCAGATGGCATATGTGGGCTCTGCAGTGAGACCTGAAGTGCCAGTGGGCGCAGCATCAGGAGCATCTCTCCATCATGGTGCAGATCTAGGAGGGGACTGCGCAAGATCTGCACAGGTGGATTTCAAACTGCAATTGGGTCAGAGGCAGATCCCTGTCCCTTCCCCAGACAAATCTGACAGTAGTGACCGATGTGTCACTCCTGCGATTGGGCTACCACATGGCAGAGGTGGAGATCAGATGCATCTGGTCTGGTGGAGTCTGAGCTCCATATCATTCTTTTGGAGTTCAGGGAGATCAGGCTGGCATTAAAAGCATTCCTTCCCTCTCTCAAAGGGAAAGTGGTGCAGGTGTTCACGGACCACACCACAGCCATGTGGTACTGCAACAAGCAGGGCGGGGTGGAGTTGTGGACCCTTTGTCAGGAGGCTCTGCATCTCTGGACATGACTGGAACATCAGGGCATATCCCTTGTGGTTCAACATCTGTCAGATTCTCTGAACGCCAGAGCAGACGAACTTAGCCGTCAATGCCTGGTTGATCATGAATGGCATCTCCATCCAGAGGTGGCACAAGGTCTCTTTCAGCAGTGGGGAGAGCCATGGTCAGATCTGTTCGCCTCCGCAGAGAACTCGCAATGTTAGCTGTTTTGTGCATTGGAGTTTCCAAGGGGGCACTCACTCTACGGCGCTTTTTTGTCTCAAGTGGAATTCAGGCCTCCCCAATACTACTTCTGCCCAGAGTTCTCATGAAGATCAAGAACGATTGGGCACAAGTAATTCTTGTGGCTCTGGATTGGGCACAAAGAATATGGTATCCCAAGCTCTTGAGCATGGCCATGAATCCTCAGATCAGGCTATCCCTTTGGGAGAATCTTCTGTCGCAGCAGTGGGGGGATGGTTCTCCACCCGAACCTGTCCAGTCTCTGCCTTCTTACATGGACATGAAGCGGCAGCAGTTCACAGCTTTTGACCTTCTGCCCGAAGTATGCAACGTTATGTTGGTAGCTAGGCGTCCCTCCACCAAAATGGTATACACCTTTTGATGGAACAAATTTGTGGCATGGTGTATAGACAAGTCTGTTGACCCCCTCTCTGCCCCTCTTTCTGAGGTTCTTTTGTTTGTTCTTTCTAATGCCCAGCACGGCTCTGCTCTGGGCACCCTCAAGGGTTGTCTGCCGTCTTGGCTTTTCTTTGATTACCTTACCAACCCTCTTTGTTTAACTCTCCCATTGTTGGATTATTTCTTAAGGGTCTTACCCATCTCTTTCCTCCTTCCCTGTCCATAATGTCCTAATGGGATTAGAACTTAGTTCTTACCTTTATGTTGTCTGTTGTGTGCTCCTTTTGACCCACTTCACAACTGCCCACTTCACCTGCTTACTCTGAAAACAGTCTTCATTGTAGCTATCACCTCTGCCCGAAGAGTGAGTGAGCTGCAGGCTCTTTCTTCGAAGCCACCTTTCATCTCTATCCATCCTGACAAGGTGGTCCTTCAAATAGGGCTTCCTTTCTACCTAAGGTAGTCACCGCCTTTCATGTAGGCCAATTTATCACTTTGCCTACTTCTTACTCACCGCCACATCTTTTTAAGGAAAAGGAGAGACTCCACTGCCTGAATTCAAAAAGAGCGCTGGCGTTCTATCTTGATTGTACAAAAGAGTTCCCGTTGGATGATCAACTCTTTGTGAGTTATGTGGGTGCCAAGGAATGTGCAGAAAAGATCCATCTCTAGATAGGTTGTTCTCTGTATTGGCTTAAAAGCAACCCACGGGTGGCTTGCATGCTCATTCTACTAGAACAACAGCCGCAACCACTTCGTTAGCACATGGAGGTCCAGTCCTGGACATCTGCCAGGCAGCAACGTGGGCATCCTTGCACGTTTACCAAACCCTACTGCCTGGACAGTCAGGTCCGAAGGGACTGGTACTTTGCCCTTCGGTCCTGCAGGACTTCCTAGTATGATCTTCGTTCACAGACCCTCCTCCGGGGATGGTATTGCTTGGGTATCTATTCAAAGGAAAGGAATCTGCAACTTGAAGTCTCTTTTAAATGAACAAGTTACTTACCTTCTGGAATGATTTATCCGGTAGAGACATAGGTGGTCATTCCAACCCTGGCGGTCCATGACCGCCGGGTTGGAGGACCGCGGGAGCACCGCCGACAGGCCGGCGGTGCTCCAATGGGCATTCCGACCGCGGCGGTAAAGCCGTGGTCGGACCGGCAACACTGGCGGGCTCCCGCCAGTGTACCGCCACCCATTGGAATCCTCCAAGGCGGCGCAGCTAGCTGCGCCGCCGAGGGGATTCCGACCCCCCCTACCGCCATCCAGTTCCCGGCGGTTCTCCCGCCGGGAACCGGATGGCGGTAGGGGGGGTCGCGGGGCCCCTGGGGGCCCCTGCAGTGCCCATGCCACTGGCATGGGCACTGCAGGGGCCCTCGTAAGAGGGCCCCTAAATGTATTTCACTGTCTGCTGCGCAGACAGTGAAATACGCGACGGGTGCAACTGCACCCGTCGCACAGCTTCCACTCCGCCGGCTCGATTCCGAGCCGGCTTCATCGTGGATGCCTCTTTCCCTGAAGGCGGCCGCCCGCCAGCCCAGCGGGAAAGTCAGAATTACCGCCGCGGTCTTTCGACCGCGGAACGGTAACCTGATGGCGGAACTTTGGCGGGCGGCCTCCGCCGCCCGCCAAGGTCCGAATGAGGGCCATATTCTAGTTGCGGTTATTCTGTGCACCAGGGTCAGTGTTCTTCATGGCTCTGCGCTTCTGGTTTGAAAAATTGTGAAAAGAAACTGACATCAGCACACCGGGGTGGCCCCTATATACGACCCGCAGCGTCATGTCTGGCAGCCACGACGCTAACAACAAACACACAGTCGATCAACGCCACCTAACTGCACGCAGGGGTACTGCTCGTAGAAAAATCTCTGGATCCAGACTTATGCCTGGGGGAAATTCTAAGCTAAAGAATCTGCAACTAGAATATGTCTAACCAGATAAATCGTTACTTAAGATAAGTAGCTTGTTTGTCGAGGTCTAACAGTCGCACACAACTTTTTCAAGCGTGTGACTTGAGCACACACTATTGTCTTAAAAATACAAACCAAATATAAAATAATAAACCAGGTATTGAATTTAAGAACACCCACATTTGGTCAGTATACAGCAAGAAAAGCTTCACAGTGAGCATTAAGGTGAGGCATCAGTAGTACTGGTGACTAATACCTTGTTTCCTAGTGAAACAACATTTTGACAAGTTATTTAGGAGGAATTGGTTACTTTAGATGGTCCAGATAATTGTGGTAGTGTTAGCAATATATCGAAAAGTCTCTGGGCCCTGCATAGCCTATGTTGTATTTTCTGTCATTATGTGGTGATTCAGTAAGGATGGACTCACGTGGGATATAGTAAATATTCTTTCTTCCTCAAGTTTACTTTTACTGTCACATTTTGGATGGATTATTAGGCACCTTGATTAACATGGAGGTTTGCAATGCCAGATTACTTGTCGAGGTGATAGGGGAACATCATGCTCCATTTGATGCAAATTCTGCTGGCTCATTTTAGAGGTGTGGCTAGGTCTTGTCTTGTCTGGCTGATCTTGAGGGGCCTGTAGAAGGTGGCTTGTAGGTCGTTTTAGAGTTTGAACTTGTTAGTTTTTGAGAAGGTCTTAAATGATTAACCATTTTATTTGAAATAATGAAGCCATTGTATTTTCCGGTTATCTGTGTCTGTGACTTCTTGTGATTGCATTTAATCTCACTTGTATAACTGTATTGGCTTGCATCTGTATACTGCCTCACTTCAGAGCTGTCTTAATACAGTGACCGTATGCAGGTCTTCCTTTGTAGGCTGCAGTCTGGGTCACTGCAGATCCAGATTGTGACATTATGTCTCATTTCTGGTGTCGGAAGGAAAGGGTAAGTGTGGGATGGTTTTGATGACTTGCAGACTCACAAATGAGGTAATGGTAGGGATTCATACACCTGTTTTCCGAAGACGTCCAAAGAAACAAATAATTAACAAAATCACAGATTATTATGCATTGCAGTTGGCTTACTGATTATCGTAGTGCATTTTCTGAAACAGACTTTTACAGTTCCGTAATTCTTTAAATGATAGGCATGTGAAGAGGATAACACATTAAAATCGTCATTAAAACTGGATGGTGATCATTTAGTGTTTTTGGTCTTAGCCACGTGGCAAATGTCTGCTAGGGTTGTGATCCCTAGCAGACAATTGCCACATGGCTAAGACATCATTATTACATATTTTAATTAATGGAAGTGCAGGGAATGACTTCGTTTTTGTTGTGTTTATCCCATTATGTCCATGTCTGATTTATGCTGGCTGTATAACTATGATCTTTACCACTGCTAAAAGTTAGTAGAGTGCTTGTGCCCCCCCCCCCCAAAAAAAAAAACCTGCAACTCCTTACCTGCGTGGTGTAGCTGATCTTCCATCCATCATGGTCAGCCTAAAATAACATCTCCCAACACGGCCAAACTGGGAACCTAAAGCAGCCCTGGCAAATTTGGTCAGCCCAGCCCACATAGGGTGCATAGCGCGCGAGCCTGACCACTACAGTAGGGCTTGGGCCCCCTCCAACACACAACACTGTAATCTGTCATTGAACTAAAAAGACGTTTTTGCCAAGGTCCAATGGATTACTCATGTTGGCGTCTTCAGAGTATGAGTGCACTCCATTCAGCCAATTAATTGTACTGATATTCATATGGGAAGCTCAGGAACAATTTCAAATCCTAATAAGTGGTATTTCATTTTGCATGCCTGCAGACTTTTCAACATTCATGTGATTTCTAAATATTTGGTGGTAGGGGAAGATGAGCGGAGTCCACTGCTCCCAAGATGGCAACATAATCTTGGGGCTCCTGCTACAGCTCCGCTTCTTTCCCTCCTGGCAAAGTGCTGACGGGGCCAAATGGACTTGGGACCCTGGAATGAAGGGACAAGCACACAGAGACCAGCCCCCTTTGGAGTCTTTGGACTGTGACCTCTGCGAAAGCGTGCCCCTCATTCTTCCCCTCCATCTATAACACTGCTGCTTCAGCTAGTTGAAATTGAGGCGAGTAGAGGGGACAGTTGATCAGGACCATGCAATCATACAGGCCCCAGAGGCACCGTGTGTGGGTGCTAGAGCACCGCCTAGAAGCTGTAGACACAGTTCCATGAGCAGGGTCTTCTGAACCATTGTGACCCGCTCCTCATACCATCAGGAGTGAAGGCCAGCACCACATCCCAGCGCCGGGGTCTAGGCATAGCCCAGTCACCAGTGAGCAATCCCTAAAGACCTCGTAATTTTGCCTTTTCTTTTCCAGGTTCTTCCATAGAGGTGAATTGCACAAACTAATGGATGGCAGTATCTTGAACTTCAGTTGCATCCCTCCCTTGTTAAATGGCTGAGAGTAGACGAAAGGGAGATTATATTTTTTCTTGCATGGCTTCTGCACAAGTAAGACTGAGTTGTTGCAGGAAGACCCTGATCTCAAGAATAGAGAAGACTCTTCTGAGATTGATTACCATTCTTCTGGAACACAAATCTACCAAAATCGAGGTGGCCATTAAGTGTGGGTAGGGAAAGCTGGATGGAACTGGCTGGTTGTGAGATCAGGTAGAGCAGCTGGCAGCTGCATCATCTGCTGCCATTCAAAATATGGAGGTCCAGCAGCGATCAATGGTCTTTGATGGCATAAATGGTTTAAGCAGTGTGCCTTTGCAGGATTGGTAAATCTGGAACAAAGCTTTAAGATGCTAGACATTACACAACTGGGGCCTCACTGCAGAGTCCCAGCATTTTATAGCAGTGGTTTTTAGCCCGTGGTCCAGGGATCCCTGTGGTCCATGAAGCCTACTCAGGGGATCCGCGACTGCTAAGAAAATTTGTTAATATTAACAGGTTAATAAAATGTTTATAAATAAAGAAGTACAATGTAAAATTGAATTTTTGAAATGTTTTGTAAATATGAAGAAATTGGAAATCAGAGGCTAAACATTAGGTTAGTATCCTCAGGATGATTCATGGGAGCAGTGCAAGTGTTTAGAACAGAATATAGCATGGATGATGATTGGACTAAACTGAATTTAAAAATACTGAATTTTTCCTATTGTAATTCAAATGGTGTGTTTTTTTTACATTTGTTTGTGAATTAGATCACAGCTTGCTTCTGTATTTTTCTGTGTGTTGTTTTTTGGTTCAATTCATCAGATGCTTAGGCTGGGGTCCCCGGGTTCCAGTAATGATTAAGTAAGGGTCGTTGGAGGTCAAAATGTTAAGAACCACTGATTTAGAGTGTTGTGACTGCTGATAAAAATTGAGAAAATGTTCACTGATCGCAGTGTTGCAGAAGATCTTACAAGATCTGATGCAAGAATTCAGGGATGGACCTACATGGAGGAGCTGCATTGCTTGTAGGCTGCCAGTGAAGCAAGGTTAAGTGAATGTATGAGGTACAGTGATGGGTACGTGGCTAAGCCAGCCAAAATGGTGGCCCCTTAAACCCAGAGCTCCATGTCAGCACGCATAAATCCTGATTACAGCACACCAAACCAGGGTCCATCTCCATATACGAGGCCCCTAGGAAAGGACTGCTACATCTGGGCAGTGGAAGGAGGAGCATCTCACACTCGAGGGCAGCTGGATGCCAGAGAAGAGGAGCCTGAGCAAGAGCAAGGGAGGCCTGCAAGCGCACAAATTGACTGGGTCCACACTGGAGCAGTGAGCATCTGCGGAGTGCTCATCGGGCCTGCCCATAGGCGTTCAGTGGCCCATGGAGAAGCCAGAGAGGTGCTCAAGATGGAAGACTTCCCCCTGCAACATCTGAGATGACTCAAACTCCGGTGGGGGCCCCTGCCTGAGGAATTTTCTTGTAGAATGACCAATTAGAGACCAGCAGGGGCATCTCCAGCCTTGCCTCGTTCTGTGAGATCATTGGGGGATATCCAGAACACCTACCTGAGCTGTCCGAGGTATGCAGGGGGCACAAGGGGCAGGTGGCGGCTGCCATGTCCTCCTCCTGAGGTGCACAACGGCGCTCGCAAAGACTGCTATAGGGAGTGGCACTGATTGGCTGAGGGGGCCAGGGAGTGGCGAGATGGAGGATTCCTCTTGCCCTCACATATAAGTGGCCTGTGGTGAGGCGAGTGGCTCCTCCCAGAAGCTGAAAGTGGATGCACTTGACAGAGCCCTCCCCACCCCATCTGTGGCACCTGTGGTATTTGTGTTAGTGGAGTGGGCCCCACCCAGCAATGAGGCAGTTAAACCTGGCAGCTTTTGGCGTATCTCCCCTGTCTTTTTGTTTTCTGACCTCCTGTTTTATGGTATACTGGGCTATGTTTTTGCTGATCGTTGCTAAAGTGCAAGTGCTCCCTATGTAAATTGTATTGGTGATTGGTTTATCCATGAGTGTCATATTTGATTTACTGGTAAGTCCCTATTAAAGTGCACTATGTGTGCCCATGGCCTGTGAATCAAATACTACTGGTGGGCTTGCAGCACTGGTTGTGCCACCCACACGAGTAGCCCTGTAAACATGTCTCAGTCCTGCCACTGCAGTGTCTGTTTGTGGAGTCTTGCACTGCCAAATCAACCTTGCAGGTGTACCCGCTGCCAGGCCCCAACCTTCCCTTTTAGTACATGTAAGGCACCCCTAAGGTAGGCCCTAGGTAGCCCTAAGGGCAGGGTGTAGTGTATGTTAAAGGTAGGACATGTACTGATGTGTTTTACATGTCGTACCCATGAAATACTGCCATATTCATTTTTCACTGTTGCAAGGCCATCCTCTCTCAAAGGTTAACATGGGGCTGCCTTTAATATCCTTAAAGTGCAGTCTCCCTTCGAGAACAGATAGAAATGTGGAGTTTTGTTTGTCTGAACTCACAATTTAAAAATACATCTTTTAATTAAGTTGGTTTTTAGATTGTTAGTTTGAAAATGCCACTTTTAGAAAGTGGGCATTTTCTTGGTTAAACCATTCTGTGACTCTGCCTGCTTGTGTATTCCACGTCTGGGTCAGACTGACAGTTGGGCTGTTGTGAATTCCCTGTAGACAGTGACACAAAGGAAGCTGGGGTGTAGCCTGCATATCCTGATGAGCGCTCTGGGCTAGAGTGGAGGGAGGAGTGGTCACTTACACCTGAAAGGGCTGTGCCTGCCCTCACACAATACAGCCTCCAACCCCCTGGAGTGTGTCTAGGGCCAGGCCTGGGCAAGGCAGGATCTTATCAACAACAAAGACTTTCCTTTGAAGTAGGCCTACTTCAAAGGCAGAAAGAGGTATAAGTAATGGACCCAAAACCCCAGACTTATAGAATCTTCTGTATCAAGAGGAACCTGTGCCAAGGAGAAGAGCTGGAGGAGGAGTACTGCCCCTTTGCTTTGTTGGCCTGCAGTTGTTGATTCTGCCTGAAAAGAGAGCAAAGGGTGAACTTTCTCCAAGGGCTTGGAGTATAGCTTGCCTCCTTTTGGAAGTCTCAGGGACACCAAAGACTTCAGTCTCATCTGCCACGGCACTGGGAACTATGTGTTTTGTGCTGCTCAAGAAGAAAAATCACGTCCAACACCGCCAAGCGACGCCGATGTCCTGCACCGTGGCCTGCCGACGCCACACAGAGCCACACTGCCCGCTTCATACTGCAACCTTTTCTCACCAACGCCGCCACGAAGCGGCTGCTTGCACTGTGACCTGTGGGCCTCGCACTCCAGAATCGCCTTGCTCACACCGCAGCCTGGGCATCCCCGATGACGACGGTCCTGCTGGCACCGGCGCCGCTGCCTGCCCCGTGGACACTGCTCTTGAGCTACACAAAGCACCATCCCATCCCACACCGTAGCCCCGGTCCACAGACACCAGCGCCATCGACTCTAGTGTTGTCAACAGACGCCCCTGTCTGCACCGTGACCGGTGGGTGCCGCACGAAGCCGGCCCCATGCCGCACTGCCATCTTGGGCCTACAGACAGCGCTTCTGCAAACAATGACGCCGGTGCCTGCACTGTGACCTGGTGACACTGCATGTCGCACCTCCCCGCTTCACACCGCAGCCCTGGTCTCACCGACGCTGCTGGACGCCGTCACCGAGCTGCTGCCTGCACCGTGACCTGTGGGCACCGCATGTCGCATCGTCCTGCTTTGCACCGCAGCCCCGACGCCATCTACACCAGCGCTCCTGACTTCATCAGCCCGGAGTTCGATCTGCAACTCATGTGACTTCAAGGGCCCGACGACCCCTGCATCGACCGCCGGAACCGACACCAAGATGCCAGCGACGCCGCTCTCCGGACCTCATAGCGAGGATCACAATGCCCTGCATTTTCAAGGTACTGTTTGCGGGTCTTCCCCACACCGTAGCTGGGCAGTAACGCCGCGGCTGGCCTGAACTGTTGGATTTGTTGTTCACGATGCCGTGATAGCCCGAGACGGAGCAATTGACTTCAAGGAACTGTATTTTTAAGTTAATTCTTGCAAAATTCATATCTTTATTACTGTATGTTGGATTTTTCTTGTTTTATATCAATATATATTGGCTATTTTTCTAAAACCAGTGTGGTATCCTTTTGTAGTGTTTTCACTTGTTACTGTGTGTTATGTGCAAATGCTTTACACATTGCTTCTGCGATAAGCCTGACTGCTTGTGCCAAGCAACCAGGGGGGGTGAGCAGGTGTTACCTGAGAGGGTATCTCCCTTATCCTGGCTAGAATGAGGGTCCCTACTTGGACGGGGTGCAACCCGACTACCTGCTTGAGACCCCATTTCTAACAGAGGCTTTCTCCTGTCGGGAGACTGTGTGTGATTAAGTGAGGGTGCCCATGCCTGATTATACTGAGTGGGCCCTCTTGAGGTGACCAAAAACCCTGCCGGAGGGCACAGAAGAGTGCTGGGACTTAGAGTGGCTGACAGGGGCATCCATCTTACCTTCAAGGGCAACTCAACAGAACGCCAAAGTTATCTAGAAAGTGCTTGGCACCAAGGCAGTGCTGGTGGGTTTCAGGGAGTTTGGGAGAGACATGCCAGGGGGATAGAGACTGGTCAGGCCCTGGGGAGCACAGTGGCCTGCCCAGTGACTCAAGTGGGCAGATCCTAAGGGGCATGCCCGGTGGCAGGGGTGCCTGGCACTGGGGTCTATTGGGAGTGGAAGAAGGAGAGTTTGTTCTCATGTGAGGCCTCAGAAGGGGGTGAGAAGCCCTGCAGGCAGATACTGACAAAGTCACCCCACCAGATGGAGGCCTGCAGGATCTTGGTGCTGGCTTTATCCACGCACCTGGGGACAGTGATGGGCAAGCTAAAGTCCAGAGCCTGGGGGCTGCTACATGGGGTACAAGAAACACAGCCAGGGTCTCTGGATGGGGAGGTGGCCTTGGACCCACTGCCCCAGATGCTCCGGCTACCCTGGACTCAAAGACTACTCTCCAAAGGGAGATTGACACAGTGTCAGTTGAACTTGGCCTGTTGCACACTGACCACCACAAACTAGCCGACAGGGTCAAGGAATCAGAGGCAGCATAACCAATAATCCAGTTCCAACCGGCACAGCAGGCAATGAAAACACAGCTAACTGAATTAATGTAACAAGTGTGCAAACCGGAACACTGGGCGGAAAACACAGAAGGGCGCAACAGGTTCAATAACGTGCACATACTAGGCTTCCCTGAGGGTACAGAAGGATCAGACATGGTGTTCTACTTGGGGAAATGGATGCGCACGGAGGTAGCCCCAACACAACTAGCACCTTTCTTTGCATTTGAAAGGGCGCATACCGTCCTGGTTTGTCCGTAAGCCATGGGGTTCCCATTTAAACCAGTGGTTGCTAAGTTGTTGCATCACAAAGTCACAGACACCCTACTATGACGTGCAAGAGAGGGAGGCCCATTCAGGGTGGGAAATGGCCAGGTCTCCCGGTTTCCTGACTTTACCACTCCTTTCCAGGCCAAACTTGCCCCCTTGCTGGAGGTTAAAAGGGCATTATGAGAGGAAGGACTCCGTTATTTCGTCCTTTTTCCCCCTCCCTTATGCTAGACTCACTTTTGCCAGGACCCAGAGGAGGCTTGGTCCTGGCTGGAAGCGTACCTTGCCGGGAACGATGTGTCGGAACCCAAACACTGCGGACCTGGGTAATCGACGTAGGTGCAGATGCTGCTCCTAGCAGGTTTCCCGGCAAGGAATCCTAGCAAAGCCAACCAGATCACAGGCAGACAAGGAAACAGCAGTGGTGCTTCAGGTGACAGCGGACATCACAGTGGCCAAACCATTTGACACCGAGGACAGCACAGCTTTGGGGCGCTGCTTTGGAGACTGATTTCAATGACCCGGAGCAGGATGGTGATCGCCTCTAGAGGATAACCCCTCAAACAACGGACGACATCATATAGAGTGCCCACCAGTCGGGAACAGCATATATGTGGAGGGCCCTGCCACGGGCACCACTAATGTCCATTCCCACGCTGCAAGGGTCTGGCCCCGTAGGTGCAGCGAAGATAATACTGGGGCCGTCATGGAAGTGGGGAAGCCATGTGTTTGAATTGTCCCTGAGTCTCCCACACCGCCATTCCCTAGGAGCTTGAATGGTGGAGAAGCATGCCACTTGCACTTTTGAACAACAATGTTGGGACGGCCAGCCATTGCTGGGTTGCTCTGGGGTAGGGGAGTTGGGACAAATGTTTTTGTGGTTCACTTTCTCTGGGTTGAAGGTAACGGGAGCGGCGCTGTTTGGTTCACAATACCCACAATGGCCTCCACACAATAGAAATTCTAATTAATGACATGGAATATTTGTGGGTGGGGACGGCCGCCAGATGACACAGAATTCACATGTATCTCAAGAGACAGGGCGCACACATTGCCATGCTTCAGGAGACCCCACTCATGAGGGTGGATGCAGAGCGCCTACAGTGCCACTGGCTGGGGCAAGTTCACACTAGGACATACTTTGCATTTGCACTAGTAGCACTAATATAGATGAGAGCGGGAGCCCCCTTTGAGGTCACGACTGCCAGAATAGACATACAGAGTTGGTACGTCATGGTGGAGGGTCGGCGATGTGGCAGGCAAATGTTGCATAGTAGTGTGTATGCACCAAATCAGGAGCACACACCCTTCTGGAATTGACTCTTAGCCAGCTGGACACTTAGCTGAGGCAGCCCTGCTCCTTGTGAGGTGACTTTTAACTGTGTTCTAGATAACCACTCTTGACCACACCTCTCCATTGCCTGGAGCAGCTGCCCACAGGATGGTGGAGGCCATGACAGACTGGAAGACATTCTGGGAACTGGAGGACATCTGATGCATGCAGCATAGCTTAGATAGAAACTACTTGTATTATTCTAGCTTGTACAAGGTCTACAGGTGATTGGACCATTACATTTGCTCAAGGGGGGTGTGTCATTGTGTAACCTACACTGAGTACCTGAGCTGCACTTTCTCAGACAATAGCTCACTCCCATTGTGGTTCTGGCCGATATATGAACATCCCACAATCCCAAAGTGGTGACTGCACTCAGCAGCCCTAGCTGATGCTGCTTTCCAGGACACTTTGCAAGAACAGATAGTGCAATACTTTGCTACATCCAATGGGAGGCCTTAGTGCAATACTTTGCTACGTCGAATGGGAGGCCTTCAAGGTAGTGGTTCAGGGACACTACCTGAATCAGACAGTGGAGATCCGCAGCGAGCCTTACAAAGAACTTACATGGCTAGATTACATACTTCATAGACTGGATAATGAGCTAGGCTCTGACCCAGATGCTCTCCAAACTTTCTTGGAAACCAGGGAACAATACAGTGTAGCACTGGAGTACCTTAGATGTCATAGCTATAAAGAGTATATTAATCAAGCTCATGAGTAAGAGGGGAGGCCGGGAATACTTCTGGCCTGGCTCACTCATCCTGAAGGCAGAGGCACCATATCACTCAATTGCTGACCCCAGGGAGAGAAACACTCTACTCTCCCAATTACATTAACTTGAGGTTCCGAGACTACCATGTCTCCCTATTCCAGCCACTTGAAACCTCCCTACGAGGGCCGCATGACAACCTCTTTGACTGGCTGGCATTCTGAGTAAGCAGTAGAGGCCCTGAGAGGACCGATTACAGCCCAGAAAATAAAAAATGCTGCCAAGGCTACTGGTAAGCCTCTGGGGCCAGACAGGTTGCCAATAGAGTTTTATGCAAGCTATGCCTGGAGTGCCTGCTCTGAGAACAGAGGCGTTGCATGCTGGAAGCTCGCATCGGGTCAGCTCCTAGACACAACCAGGGAGGCACAGGTTGTTCCACTGCCCAAATCCAACTCCCCAGTGGCTGCAGCCTCAGCCTTCTGACCCCTTTCCATGCATAATATGGACTTTAAGATCCTTAGCAAAGTGCTGTCCACTAGGTTGCTGCCACATATGCAAGAGCTAATACATACTGATCAAAAACGGCTCATCACAGCATGCAACACCTCCCTCAGTCTCTGCTAGCTGTACAACATCATTTACAGCCGCAAAGTGACAACCATCCTGTCGGCCATTGTCATTTGGTGGTCCTAAAGAAGGTATTTGACAACATGCAGTGGCCATTGCCCAATGTTGTCCCTCCTATTTGCCATCACAATTAAGCCATTGGTGGAATATTTCTGAATGGCGTGCAGGGGTAAAGGAATCCTGGTAGGGGTAGAGAACATGTTATATCCCTGTATGCAGACGATCTGCTAATTTACCTGCAGAACGCAAAGAGGACATCACCTACGCGTTACAGCTCTTCGAAGAGTTTGAGTCTTACTTAGGCCTCCCGGTTAACTGGGCAAAGACGTGTGTCTTCCTGGTGATCCGTGATACCCGCTGGCTACCCATCTGACATCCTCTGGGTGCGTGCCACACACCTTTAAATACTTGGGCATTCAGATCTTCCATGAAACCGAAGATTTGTGAGAATGAAACCTTGGAGAGCGATGCGTTCCCTCAAGGCCTGTGTCCTCTTCTAGAGATCAGTTAGGCTGCCCCTTATGGCACGCATAGCGATCTCTAAGATGGTTATACTCCCTTGGCTGCTCTGTTACTTCACAAACCTTCTGGTGAAGTTTCTGGTACCCTGGTGCAGACAGCTGGACTCTCTCGTTCAAGGGTTAATCTGGGACGTAGGCCGCCACAGGGTTGCACTTCGACACTCTTCACCCCCCACCACCTTCAAAAATAAGATGAAGTGAAGTGCCCATTCTTAAGGCTTCTAGCAGGCGCGCCACTGTATTAGGGTGCCAAACAGCATCAGCTATTCAGTTCTGCTGCTTGGTAGTGATATTCGTACTCTTTGCCAGTTAGCATTTCAAAGCTATTTTTTGCTGTCATCAAATTGAAATAGATGCTTCTGTCCTTCCTGGAGGATAAAAAAACATTTGGATTCTGCATTGCTTGGAGGTGTCACAAAAGGTTTTGTTGATGTCGCTTTTCTCTGCAGACTATATAAAAGATGCGGTTTGTGGACTAAATATGTATTTCGTTCCCATTTTTTCTGTTTTCTTAGTAACATCACTGTGTAAATGCTTGCAGCAGATATCTTTGCTTGGTATCCTCCGACTGTAGTTTTTTTTTTGGCTTCCTAGTGCGGCTCACTTATACTCTCACGGCTTAACTTGAATGAGATGTTGCCATCCGTTGGCACATGTGATGCTACAGAAGTGACTTTCTTAGGCCACAGTGGGAGGAATAAATCAAATGTTTCTTCTCGACAGGGCCTCTGTCCTCAGTAGTTCTTGATCTTCTGAGGGTTTTGCTGGTCCTGCAGGATGTGTTGCATTCTTAGAGCAGGGCTCTTTGAAGCTGCAGACAGGCCGGTAGTGCTGGGGCCAAGTCAGTTGTCGTCTGGAGTCTTCACTGTTGGGGTCGTCTTAGCAGAATTTCTCTCTACTTGCTTCTTCTTTTTGAGGTCACCAGGAATCTGGTAAGTGAGGTTCAGGGGAGCCCCTTAATACTAGATTTAGGGGTGTTACAGGGGTCAGAGGGCAGTAGCCAATGGCTACTGTCCCTGAGCGTGGCTACACCCTTCCTGTGCCCACTCCCTTCGGAAAGGGAGGTACATTCCTATCCCTATTGGTCCCTATCCTCCCGAAACATGATGGAGGATTCTGCAAGGAGGTGGTCACTTCAGCTCTGGCCACCTTAGGGGTGGTCCCAGCTGAAGTGGTCACTCCTTGTTTTTCCTTATTTTCCCTCTGTGCCTCCCACCAAATGTGATGCTTGGTCCGGGGGGAGCGGGCATCTCCACTAGCTAGAGGGCCCTGGGACACGGTAACAGGAAGCCTGAGTTTTTGAGACTCACCGCCAAGTGTTGCAGTTCCTGCAGGTGGGAGGTGTGAAGCACCTCCACCCAGAGCAGGCTTTGTTTCTGACCTCCGAGAGCACAAAGGCTCTCACCCCATGGGCTCAGAAACATGTCTGTTGGTGGCATAATGGCAGAGTCTGGTCAGCCCTGCCTTAAAGGGTTGGGTAAAATACAGGGAGCATTTATAAGATGCCCCCTTGGTGCATTTTACAATAAATCCAGTACTGGCATCAATGTGAGGTTATTATGCCGAGAGGTTTGATACCAAACTTCCCAGTGTTCAGTGAAGCCGTCTTGGAGCTGTGGCGTTTGTAATGACAGACTCCTAGCCCATGTACTCAATATGGCCAACTGCACTTACAATGTCTAAGAATGGACTTAGACACTGTAGGGGCATATTGCTTGTGCAGCTATGCCCTCACCTGTGCTATAGCGCACCCTGCCTTAGGGCTGTAAGTCCTGCTAGATGGGTGACTTACCTGTACCACAGGCAGTGGGTTGTGGGCATGGCGCCTTGGAAGGGGTGCCATGTTGACTTTACCTTTTTCTCCCCACCAGCACACACAATCTGCAATGGCAGTGTGCATGTGTTACGTGAGGGGTCCCTAAGGGTGGCACAAAACATGCTGCAGCCCTTAGGGACCCTCCCCAGTCACAGAGCCCTTGGTACCACTGGTACCTTTTACAAAGGACTTAGCTGTGTGCCTTTGGTGTGCCAATTGTGGAAACAATTGTACAGTTTAGGGAAAGAACATTGGTGCTGGGGCTTGATTAGCAGGATCCCAGCACACACTCAGCCATCTTAGTATCAATATCAGGCAAAATGTGGGGAGTTAACCATGCCAAAAGGGGCACTCTCCTACATTCACCAATTGTCACCTCCCTTCCCCATGGCTAGATATATTGCTATGGATCCTTTCTGCAAACGGTTACATAGTCAGGGCAAATAATAGTGGGCAAAGGGGACACAGTGTCTCAAGGCCCTGCATATCTCAAGGGTAAAAGAGGTCCTCCCTTAACTCGTGCCACGGGCTTAGGGTATTCATACCCAGCCGTGATCCAGTCTCTAAATTTCATCCAATGCCAAGTTGCTGTAGCGTTCCTGTGAGGATCTGCCATTTAACCAATTCAAAATCCTAATGTGCTCAACCTTATGGATTCTATGAATCTTGTCCAATTGTGTGTGGTCACTGTTTTGATATCTGCAGGGCATCTATTGGAAAAAACTGCCTCTCAGTCTGAGCTTTAGCAAAATCAGACAGCCAAGACGACCCTAAATATCTTTACATTCATGTAAAATAAGGCGATAGGCCTGTATGAACTGCAGAGTGTAAAGTCCTCACTTGACTTTGTAATTAATATTATTTTCATTTCCCGCATAGTTGTGGTCATACTAGAGTTTGTGAATAAATTAAACGTCGCCAGCAAGGTGGCAAGAGGCCTGCAGAATGTTTTATACAGCTAGACTGGATCCGCCCAGACCTTGGGATTTGCCCATTTTGATCAGTGCAATTGAATTTATGCCTGCCCCCTCTTTGTATTGGTTGATCTGGAGCCTGTTTGCTTGTTCCTTAAACTCACGCACTCATGTTGTTTGTACCAGACGTAACCACATTAAATGAGCATCTTAAGAACTCGTGATCTGTGCAGGTTCACCTCACTCTTGCACCAAAATTGAACCAATAAAATATATATATATATATATATATATTTTTTTTTTTACAGAGTGCCTCATTTCATTGTCATATGTGTATGGTACTCAAGCCTTAATCACGGACTCAAAGATCCATCTTGCTGACTCGTGGCTGTATAGTTATTTGGTTGTTTATGGCCAGGAAAGTATGAATATTGTTTATACTCGAGAAATCTAGCTAAAATAGTTTCGATAGCCCTACAGCTCTTCCCTTCAAAAAGTTTGGAAACGGTTATTTACTTTGACCAAAAAAAATGACACTTGATTGTTCGCCACTAGGAGCAATATTTTTTTTTAATACTTTTTGTAAACCTGAGAAAACACGTTAGAGGCGCTCCCCGTTTGATAAGTGGAAAACCCTGTTGTTTTCTGGAGCTATTTTCTGCACAGATTGGTGGCAGGGGAGGAACACAAGCTGCGCTATTCGATTTAAACAGTGTAACTATTTCATGAAAAAATACTATCAAAACGAGAATTGTCGCTTCCTTCAAGAGCAAAGTGAACAGGTAAAGTGTATCATTGTATGCAAGTCTTTCAACGTCAAGCAGCTGACAAATACAGCAGATGGGTCACAAAATAAGACATTCGAAAAAGGTTAACACATTATACTAAATCAAAATTTTGACCTGATAATCCCATTGCCTAACTTAACCTACTAGTAGCATGAAAAGCAGGCAAAGTACGCGTTCTTTTCATGTAATGCCGAAGAGATTTACGGAATAATGGCACAACATTTTGTTCCTTATTGTATATGAATTTGTCCACATATCAGTTATTAACTCTCCGGTTATCTGTGGTCCCGGAGTGTGTCTGTTCGCTTTATCATTGAGGATACCCTGAAAGAACTGCACACAATGAACATATAGAGCTCGCGAGACCCTTTGAAACATCACAAGAAGCTGCGCGACACCGGGCAGCGGAGACTGGCTGGACAAAAGGGCTTTTAACACTAGAAAAGGGACGGTGAAAGGCCTGCAGAAGGCCACTGGGCGCCCCGATCCTGAATACGCTTTTATTTCCATCAAGGGTCAAACCCAAAGGATAAAATGGTATAAAGTGCCATCTGTGACATATGCCATTCAGGATACGCTCGTGGACTAACAGTGGCATTTTTCTTTTAAGTAAAAGGAGTCGCTTCATGCAAAAAATCTAATTGAAATGCTTTTAAGACTCCGCTGTGACTAAAACATTTCAAGTCTTGAATCATCTAAAATGCCAAGGTACCTTTGTGATCTGTACCGTTATAGCAGCCTTTGTCTGCAAAAAGGAGAAATAAACCTAATTGTGGATAAGAAGCTTAGGGCAAAAAATCACATTTAAACGGATAACAGAGAAAATATTGTCATAAAGTTGGGGGTTGCACAGTGGGAAAGTGGACTTCATGACATGAAACCCTGATACAAAGCTGTTTAAATGGATAGCCCGTACACCTCTTTCAACTACTTGAAACCAACACCGCCAAAGATCTAGTCAATAATTCTGTTAAATGTATGTTATGAAGTGTCCGATGGGGTCCAGAGAGTTTGTTCATATGTGCGTAACATTGATTTTTTGATGGATACTTCTAACCTAAGATTTCTCACTTTTTAGAATATTCTTAGGCACCAGACTAAATCCAGAATATCTTTAAGCTTTGCCCATTCACATTGGTAGGTGACGTCATGTGGCTTTGTGGAAGTGACGACTAGAGCCATATATAGGCACCACCTAAGTGTGCTGACATGAGTTTCTTTCTTTCTCAGCTCTGTACTCTGTTTCGGAGCTAGTGCCTTTTTTTCTATTACTTCACAAGCTTTTTTCCCTCAAAACAAATTCCAGTATGCAATGGAATATGTCCCCTCTTAAAACTACAAATTTAAACCTTGTACGACTGTTGCAAACAAATGTCTGTGACATACCCCACAAGGTGTGCCTCTGTTGTTTGTGGTTGGGTTACTCCAAATTTAGCAGAAATTGAACCCAAAGATGATCTGGGACCATGAAGCCAAGCTGTACATCCCTGAACACTGACAGAAGTTGCATAAAGGACACTCCTGCATGAAGTCAAGGACATTAATCCAGTCGCGCTCCAGGTCTTCAGGTAAGTTCAAGTAAAAAAAGAAATGCAAGAAGTCCAAGTGGGACTTGTCACTCCATCTGAGAAGTTGCAAGTTTATTAAGGCGCTCTGCTGTCTTGTTCCCAGTCCCAGAGCAACCAATTCCTGCAGTTGATCTCAATGTGTCCAGAGCAAAAATTTAGACTTTCAAGGCGAGGCTATGGTTTGCTTTTTCAGCACCTTACCGGCTCCCTCTGATGTGCCTCAGGACCCCTTAGATCTGCCCTCAGTACTGGATGTGCCTCCTGAACCTTCTTCGGGTTCAGTTTCGACTTCAGAGCAAATTCTGCACTCAGCACCACGATCCATGCTGGTCTCCGAGTGCTAGTACCGGTGCCAGTTTAAGGACATCAGGCCCATATTTCTGTTCGACTCTGAAGAAAATCCATCTCGATCTCAGCAGAAGCCTTGGGAAAGTTCATTTCCCACATGTCTGGCCTCCATTTTGTGACACTGACAAGACACTACCTTTGCCAAGAGACTGCCCTCCAGTAGTCTACCAACTCTTTAAACCAGAGCCTGACCAGAGGCAACCACTATTTGTGATGGTGGGGAAGAATTTTCCCCACCATATTATATGAAGATTACAGTTTCTCTATGGACCTACAATAGGTCACCGGACTGGATGCTTCTGCTTACATGGAGTTAGTTCACCCCACTTCACCACAGGTCCTTCCACAGAACAATCACATAAAATCAGTACAGTTATTAGAGGAGCAGCTGAAGTCATAGATTTACAGGTGCCTTCAGTCGAAGTAAAGATTAATTTCATTATAGAAGCCCTGCAACCTGGGCAATCCTCATCTGACTCTGGCTGGTGCTCTCTTGGGCACTTAATCCAAACCTTTCTCTTGTTCTCAAATGAAGAGAGAAGTGGCATGTCGCTGCAGGCCAGCTCCTGGTGACCCTGTCTTTCTCACACAGTATTCCATGCTGGAGAGCCTGGTGGTACATGAATCCTCCAGCAAAATAGCCCACGTTCCTTCCCTGAGACCCCACTGAATAGGGAGCAAAGATTATAGAGATGTTTAGGAAGAGGCTGTTTTCTTCTGCTAGCTTAGACTTCAGTTCATTCACAAAGGCTGCTTGCTGGGTCAACACTCCCAGACATTATGGGACTCTGTTGCTGAAATTTTACAGGCAGTCTGAGAGGAACTGAGAGCCAAGTTAGCACAGACCATCCAAGATGTGGCCAGGTACGCCATCTGCTCAGAGGTAGGCATGGCAACCAGCATGGATAGAGTGGTTGGCACCAGCGTTGTGCTTCAACATTGCGCGTGGATGAGATCCACTGGGTTTTCAATGACGTTAAGGTGTCATTTAGGAATATGCCTTTCAATGGGTCTCGACTCTTTGGCAAGAAAGCAGACTCCACCCTCAAGCGTTTTGAAGAAAGCAGAGAACTGTGCCCTCCCTTAACCTTTACACAACCACTTGGCAGTATCCACCACAATTTTGCACCTTTCGAGGCATTGATAGGGGCTTTGTCTTCAGACACCATCAAGGACAACCATCCCCGCAACAGCTACCCCAGTTCTTTCGAGCTTGAAGTAGGGGATCTAGAAGGCAACAAACTTCCCAGGTCCTATTCCCTCCATCAGCAGCCTCCAAGTCACTTTAGTTTATTGTTAGTGGCACATGAGTGCCCCCATGGGAGGTAGGATCATTTCTTTTTTCCGTAGGTGAAAAGCAGTAACATCTGACAGGTGGTTTCTGCAGATAGTCCAAATGGGATACCCTCTGTTATTCCTTTCCCTCCTGTTGCCCATTCCACCTACATCAGAGAGGCTTAGAGAGAACCGTTTGTCCATTTTGCTGCAGGATGTCCAGGCTATTTTGGAGAAGGGAGCCATAGAGAGGGTTCCAACTCAGAAATCGGGATTGAGTGTTACTCCCACAATTTCCTAGCACTGAAGAAGGGCGGAGGCCTCCGTCCTATTTTAGACCTTTGACCTCTCAACCTCTTCCTGCGGAAGAAGCAAATTCAAGATGCTCACACTGGCTCAGGTGCCCTCTGCCCTGGATATTAGATGGTGGCATTGGACCTGCAAGGCACCTAGTTCCATTTCCCCATGCTATAGACCCACAGATGCTACTTGCGATTCAAGGTGACCACAAGCATTTTCTGTTTGTTATGCTCCCTTTTGACCTCATCAATTCCCTATAGATGTTCCCAAAGTTGATGGCGGTGGTCGCAGCTCACCTTTGGAGGTCTAGTGTGCCAATTTTCCCCATACCATGGCAACTGGCTGTTGAAGGCAGTCTCTCCTCAAGCAGTGTTAGACGATTTTCAGATGACAGTAAACCTTGTTACATCATTGGTGTTAGTGGTTAGTGTGCAGAAGTCACAGCTAACTCATTCGCAGAGGCTCCATTTCATTCAAGCCATCCTGGATATGGTGCAACAACTAATCCACTACATTCAGGCGATGATCCAGATGTTTGTCTCAGCCTGTGGTCTCAGTGAGGATGGATCCAAGGCTTCTGGGACTAGTTGCCTCCACATCTTACTTGTTGATCATGCAAGATCACATATGTTGCTCTACATTGAGACCTGTAGTCTCGGTGTGCTCAGCACCAAGAGAACCTGCCAGACTCTATCCAGGTTTCAGAGGAAACTACAAAGGACTTGCAGTGATAGTTGCTCGACTGCGGTTGGACCAGCAGCAGAATCTTCTCCTTGTCCCACCCAGAGCTGATAGTGTTGACACACATCTATTCCTGCTGGGTTTGGGTTCATATCTGGGAGATCTGGAGCTCAGAGAACTCTGTCCTCTGGTGGAGACTCACCATCACATCAGCTGCTGGAGTTGCTGGCCGTTCACTTGGCTTTGAAAGCCTTGCTGCCCTCCATCAACGAGAGGCTGATTCAAGTCCTCATGTACAAAACTACTGCAGTGGGGTGTGGGGTTCTGGACTCTGTGCCGAGAGGCCCTGCATGTCTGAACCTGGCAGAATCATCGGGGCTTAATCACCTGGTGGGATGTTCAAATGCCTGGGCAGAGAAACTGAGCCAAATAACACCTAGCAGATCACGGATGGCAATGGCACCTTGAGGAGGTGCAGGACGTTTTTCAACAATCTGAGAGCTCTGGCTTGATTTCTTTGTCACCGCAGAGATTGCACTGTGTCAACATGTTTGCATGTTGGAGTTCCTAAGAAGGCAGACTCTGGGGAGTGAAGTTTAGGGCTCCTGTGTGCCTTCCTGCCAAATCCCATGTTCTGAAGAAGGTCAATAACACCTAGGCCAAAGTTATTTTATTGACCCTGGTTTGGGCTAGAGAGTTCGGTACGTGGAGCTTCTGGGCATGAGCTTCTGTCCTCCTATCTGGCTGCTGCTTCGGGACGACCTTTTATCTCAGCAGCAGGGCAGGGTCCAGCACTTGGGCCTGTACAGTGTATATACCTCCACGCATCGAGATTGAGCAGCACCATTTGACTGCAGATGATCTCCCTTCTGAAATAGTTGGTGGTATTGTTGCGGCTAGGCGTTCTTCTATGAAAGCAATGCTTGCCAGTCCCTGGGACAAGTTTGTGGCATGGAGTGTTTCCTGTAACACTGACCTGTTGCAAGTCAAAGTATTGGCTGTGTTACTATTTGTTCGATCATCAACCCAACAAGAACTTACAGCGGACCTTGTAATTTGTTGGCCCTTCCTGCATTGTTGCATTCACTTGCCCAACTGTCCTTATTTAAATCACCTGTTGTGATGGTAGCTTGGTCCTTACATTTCTTATGTGTTCTCCCTTTGAACTGGTACACAGCTGTCCCATGCATATCCTTCCCCTGAAGACCGTTTCCTCATGGCAATAACATCAGCACATTGCATGAGTACACTTCAAGTTTTGTCTGTCTGGCCACCTTATACCAGCTTCTTTCCGGGCAAGCTGGTGTTAAGGACCAGGGGGCCTTTGCTCCCAAAGGTTATGACCTCTTCACCTCAGATAATCCATCACTCTTATAACATTCTTTGACCCCCTCATAAGAGAAGTAGCTCCATTGTTTGGACCCCAAAAGAGTAGGTGGGCAAGCAGTTTTTTGTGGGGTTCTGTGGGATCAAAGGAAGGCAAGGTGGTGCAGAAGACGGCCTTGTCCAGATGGATGGTCCTCTGCATCAGGATATCCTCCCAAGTGAGTTGTACACTATACAAATACACATAACGCAACACAACAAATAAAATACAACTCATAAGACACAACACAAATAAAAAACAAAATACGACACCAAAACATAATAAAACAGAATAAAACATATAAAACAGAACATAACATTCTGCTACATGATGGTTTATGAGCAGCCTCCAGAAGGGTTGACTCATTGGCACCTGCCCTAGATATCTGAGCAGCCGGCAACAAGGGTGTCAGTGCACATGTTTATGAAACACTACTGTATTGACAGCAAGGTTCGACACAAGACTTTTTGGTTCGAAACATTCTAAAGACCTTCTACCTGTGAGGTACTGCTTTGTAGCTATTGTAATGATGAGCATTCTGTGTTTATTATCCATTAGAAGAACAATTACCTTTGGCAATGCTCTTTCTGGTGAATACTCTGTCTAACCTCAGATTCCTCACTGCCTGCCTTCCTTCCTCCCGTGTTCTGTGGATTGGCTCTTGTTCCATCTAAAAAGTTGCCTAGTTAGAGATCTGCACACTACCTTTCAGGGTCCTCAGGAAGAATCATCTAAAGATATCCCATGTCATTGTCTAGTGAGGCTAAAAGGTCCAGAAAGATCGAAAAGACTTACCAAAGATGCCAAATTCCTCTGCTGGAGCTCAGTGTTTTCACAAAATAAGCCTTAATGATGGCCGCTGATTATAAAACTCTATTAAACCTCTAGTTGTTTGCTTCTGAGCGTTTGCGATGTTACAGCGAGAGAATATCTAAATGCGCGCGCACCTCCTAACGTTGCACTTCACTGGGAAACGTCGTCGGGAACTTTCTGTGTAGTGCGTGCACGTTTCCTCAGATTTGAGTAAAGATTAGATATCGTCAAGTTTTTTCCTCCGTGTTTAGAGTAAGCGTCTGGGAGGCACGTGGGGTTTGTCGTCGGCTGCTTTGTAATTTGTTCGTATAGCTTGCACCGGTGCTAAACAAGGTGTTATAATCTCGTCTGTACAACCAGTCTCACAGGCATCCCATGAATACATGGAAATCAACATGTAGTGTTTCTTTCAGCAACATTGAAATGTACTAGTAGGAACCTTAATATCATTTCTTGGTCACACCTGCGACCTCTGGCTTCCAACTTGCAACCCCTGGTTCAGGCATTGCGACCGCTAGCCTAAGAGGACTTTAAAGCAAAGCCGGGAACAAAAGTTAAACAGTGTTTCTCGAGCGTTTTCAAACCTCTTATCCTGCAGCAAACGGGGATGCTTGGCCGGCAGAAAATAAACTCAGCAGTGAAACCCTCACTGCAATAAACACAATATTGCCACTATTCCTGAACTGTAGACCCTGGTCAAACCGGACCGGAAAATGACAGTTGCAACAAGGAGTAGGAAAGGGAGTCTAAATGTTTCTCACTCTACTCTCACGCATTGTCAGGTGAGAGAGAAATAAGGCAGTCAAGGGAAAAGAAAACAGTTGAAAGACGACCAGGGCAGCAGAGAGACTAGAAGAGAGGAAGTGGGCACACCAGATAGGTGACAAATAACAGAGACAGGCAAAAAAGAGACCGCAGAGGGAAATGTAGATCAGCGATGTGACAGGTGGAAAAATGAGAAAGACACAGTTAAGAGAGAACAACATGGAGAGACAGGTGTGAGAATAGTAAAAAAGAGACCGTCTAGAAAGAGACAGAAGAGAGGGTAGACACATGAAAAATACATCTGAGAAAAAGGGGTAAGAGCGTTGAGACAGAAAGTTCAAAAGGAGAGCGGAAGCGTGGAACACGGGTAAATCAGCTGATAAAGAGACGGGTGTGAGAGCACGAAAGAGAGAGTTAGAGAGAGGGTAACATGGGCAAAAGAGAGGCAAGGTTATGAACTGAGACTTGGGGAATGGGAGACTGAACATATATTAGGTGTTGTCAGGGGTCTCACTTGTGACCCTGGCTTAACCTTGGTAAACAAGTGCGACTGAGTGTCATTAAGGTAGTTTGAGTGAGTCAGAGTAAGTGAACATTTTTGTGTGAGAGAATTACTGAAAGTGAGGGTAAGTGAATAAGAGTGAATACGAAGCAGTGTGAAGACTTGGAGGATGTGAGGCAGTGTTAATGGAAATGAGTGAGAATGAGTGACAGTGAGCATATCTGTGAGTGAGTTCAAGGGGTGTGTGATAATTTGTGACTGAGTTCGAATGAGATTTAGCACAAATGAGTGAAGAGTGAGTGAATGTGAATATAAGAGAGAATGTAGTGTTAAGCTTGCATGCCTGCAGTTTGTCCTGGTATCCTGAAGTTAATTCTTGACCTATAGAGACACCCCTAGTAAAGTACTTGGGCTGCATACTAGAGGCCGTTCTTAGCATATCACAATAGTGGCACAAATACTTGGCATATGGTTACGTGCGATGGACAAATGTTGTTGCTGGGATCCTGTAGGAAATTCTTGGTTTAGGAGCACCCATTTCAAAATGCTGGCACTGGCTAATGGCAATTTATGGCTTAAGGGAGGGCAACATCCTGGGTGAGGGCAATCGAAGCCAAATTCTTTACCTAACATACAAAAGAGTCGGGGTTGCCAGAGAGCTCGCCCACAAGATGGTCGTCTCATAGCAAGGCTCTGCTGGCCAAAGGAACAATCCTGAATATATCTACGGTGCCAGGATGCTCTGTAACTGGAATAGAGCTGGCATCCATGGCGGAGAGCATCCATGAGGTGGCTGCACCTCTGCGATGGGCCTGATCCGTGCAGTGAGTGCAGTCGGTGGGAGGTGATCTACTTTGGCGGCCTCTCTGTTTAACTAGTCACTTCTGCCACGTGTCCATATGAGCATGAGTACCTGCTCCTCTGGGTCACGGACCCTGTTGGCTATCTGGGCGTCTGGCTCAGCAGGGATGTTGATGCGCTAGGGGGCAAACTATGGGTGAGTCATCTCCTGGCTGGAGGAGCGTATACCTGTCTGGACCCACCTGCCCTTATCCATGGTGGGCAGGATAGCCATTATTAAAATGGTCGTACTCTCTAAGTTCCTTTATCTATTTATCAATATTCCACTCCCGCTCACTGCACACTTTTCTAAATAACTTTGCTTCCACTTAGGGACCCTGACTTGGGCAGGGAAGCAGCCAACGGTGACATGAGACCCTCACACTATCCTTCCAGCAGGGCATTCTCAATGCTCCCAACATGCTTCTCTCTGCTTAATGTGCACAGTCCCAATTATTGCACTTTTGGCTACATCCCACTTCATTTCAACCACACACTGCAGTGGAGACTGACCAAGCGGCACCATGCCCGCATGCCTGCCGGCTGAGACTCAAGTTTGGCGACCTATACCCAGCTGCACAATTTCTACCTCCTCCTAGCACCGACATGCACCATCAGCCTACTGCCCTTGAGACACTGCTATACCATCAGCTGCGCACTGCATGTGGGGCCTTGCTTAACACCTTCTGTTTGGCCCCTCCCGTGCTTCATGCCTTAGAATACCTAATTGTTGGTCCCTCTCCCAGCATGCTCATCTCTCGTTTATATGCTGTGATTCAGGAGAGGGCTCCCGTGTGTAAACGTGAAGCTCGTGTTGCCTAGGACACAGATGGCCCCATTACTGTAACGCAGTGATGCTATTGCTGTGCCCATTCCATGGCCCTGTACCCAATCTATATACTGTGCCTTATCCACTTCTAAATTCTGCACAGACTTTATCACATACCCATCCAATTGTACAGGACTGGACTTGTGGAGAATGCTCGGTATCTTCGCTCTGCTGCTCCTCTCGTCACCTTCCTACATCTTGCTTGGACCTCGCATGAGGTGGCTTGTTATTGGTCCAGAATTTACACTGAGGTGGCCTAGATCACTGGCTATCTCCCTCAGTGGACACCGCTGGTGGCTATCTTGGGAATACAGGGAGTGCAGAATTATTAGGCAAATGAGTATTTTGACCACATCATCCTCTTTATGCATGTTGTCTTACTCCAAGCTGTATAGGCTCGAAAGCCTACTACCAATTAAGCATATTAGGTGATGTGCATCTCTGTAATGAGAAGGGGTGTGGTCTAATGACATCAACACCCTATATCAGGTGTGCATAATTATTAGGCAACTTCCTTTCCTTTGGCAAAATGGGTCAAAAGAAGGACTTGACAGGCTCAGAAAAGTCAAAAATAGTGAGATATCTTGCAGAGGGATGCAGCACTCTTAAAATTGCAAAGCTTCTGAAGCGTGATCATCGAACAATCAAGCGTTTCATTCAAAATAGTCAACAGGGTCGCAAGAAGCGTGTGGAAAAACCAAGGCGCAAAATAACTGCCCATGAACTGAGAAAAGTCAAGCGTGCAGCTGCCACGATGCCACTTGCCACCAGTTTGGCCATATTTCAGAGCTGCAACATCACTGGAGTGCCCAAAAGCACAAGGTGTGCAATACTCAGAGACATGGCCAAGGTAAGAAAGGCTGAAAGACGACCACCACTGAACAAGACACACAAGCTGAAACGTCAAGACTGGGCCAAGAAATATCTCAAGACTGATTCTTCTAAGGTTTTATGGACTGATGAAATGAGAGTGAGTCTTGATGGGCCAGATGGATGGGCCCGTGGCTGGATTGGTAAAGGGCAGAGAGCTCCAGTCCGACTCAGACGCCAGCAAGGTGGAGGTGGAGTACTGGTTTGGGCTGGTATCATCAAAGATGAGCTTGTGGGGCCTTTTCGGGTTGAGGATGGAGTCAAGCTCAACTCCCAGTCCTACTGCCAGTTCCTGGAAGACACCTTCTTCAAGCAGTGGTACAGGAAGAAGTCTGCATCCTTCAAGAAAAACATGATTTTCATGCAGGACAATGCTCCATCACACGCGTCCAAGTACTCCACAGCGTGGCTGGCAAGAAAGGGTATAACAGAAGGAAATCTAATGACATGGCCTCCTTGTTCACCTGATCTGAACCCCATTGAGAACCTGTGGTCCATCATCAAATGTGAGATTTACAAGGAGGGAAAACAGTACACCTCTCTGAACAGTGTCTGGGAGGCTGTGGTTGCTGCTGCACGCAATGTTGATGGTGAACAGATCAAAACACTGACAGAATCCATGGATGGCAGGCTTTTGAGTGTCCTTGCAAAGAAAGGTGGCTATATTGGTCACTGATTTGTTTTTGTTTTGTTTTTGAATGTCAGAAATGTATATTTGTGAATGTTGAGATGTTATATTGGTTTCACTGGTAATAATAAATAATTGAAATGGGTATATATTTGTTTTTTGTTAAGTTGCCTAATAATTATGCACAGTAATAGTCACCTGCACACACAGATATCCCCCTAACATAGCTAAAACTAATAACAAACTAAAAACTACTTCCAAAAATATTCAGCTTTGGTATTACTGAGTTTTTTGGGTTCATTGAGAACATGGTTGTTGTTCAATAATAAAATTAATCCTCAAAAATACAACTTGCCTAATAATTCTGCACTCCCTGTAAATACATTTAAAAAAATGGTATAATGAAGGTAATGTTTGACATATGGAGGCATCCATAGACATTTTAAAAATAATTGAGTCAACACATGAATAGGTTAGGTTTTATTGGCCTTGCAGATCATGAAAGTACTTGAATATTTAATGAGTGCTCTTTCAAAGCATATGCCTTTTTTTCAAATGTATTCCATAAACCCTCTTTAAAGTGCACTATTGGACTGTATTCGTTTTCCAAAAATTTTTCGGGGATCTCCCCCCTCCCTCCTCTGACATCTCCATCGTACGATTCAAGACAAGTCTTAACCCCCACCACTTTCAAAGACCACCTGCTGCCCCTGCAAGGACAGAAGGAAAACAATGTCTTAATGAGCACTGTTTACTTTCTGCAGCTTTCACTGGGACCCAGGACATTACATTTAGGTTTTATAAAATAAATATTTACAGCAGTGCACTGCACACTCTTATAAGTAAATAAACAATTAACTAAAAAAAAAACATATTTTTAACAAGTTGTTGGTTTATTTTATTATTCTGAAAACATGAAAAATTGCATTTGAGAATAAAACATCTGCCTCTGTGCCTTGCACATGATCAGGAATTAAAATGAATTGAAAGTAAGCAATAATTTAAGCTCATAAAGAGTTCGTATTCAATATATGGTGTTTATCAATTAGTACATGTCAACTTAAATTATATATTTTTTTAATCTTTTTACCCTCTCCCTATAATTTAATATTACATTTCTCATTGGGCTATACACTGCTCTTTGTGGTATAAATGATTCAGGGTCCCAGTACTGTTCTGTAGCACGACATTCTATTCAAACATAAAATATTTTTTTAAATAATACAAGGAGAAAGGAGTATGGTTACCCTGGGGTGTCATATAAGTACTCTGAAAGTTCATGTGGCATAACTTCTGGGAAGATCCAGTGTCAAATGTCATGATGATGATGTCACCTCCAGGGATATTATTAAAGTCAAGGGAGTGTGATGTCGATTCCGCAACCCCTGGTGTTTTGGAGAATCGACATCTGGGTAGGAGGAGAACTAAAAATGAGTTTGACATCTTACCACAATCATCGTATGCTTCCAACCTGTACTTCAATTAGAAAATAAAGAAACTGAATAGTTTGTGAATTAAACCTTGAACAACTATCCAGCAGTTCCTTTCAGTCAGGGCGTCCAATTCCCAAATCCTCTCTCTGTGTAACTGTTCGTAATAGCTGCGAGACCAGTTCTTTGCAGATACCGAGTCAGTCATTCTCCTCAGTATGCCGATTGGAGAGCATGAGACCCTGCGTGCGCTCAGAAGAGGTTTCTCTTCGGTGGACCCGTCTTGCTTCTGCAACACAACTTCCTCTGCTTCCCGGATAAAACACCAAGGCTGCTGAAATGAAACCAATGCAATCACATTCTCAGTTTTGTAATCCTCTGTTAATGCAATTTTCCCCTGTCTTGGCCCTTAGGCCCATGAGCTCAGCCAGCAACCTCTGGTGTTGCTTTGACATGCAGGATTTCATGGACATGCAGGATTAGTCACATAATGCTATTGATGGCAGAGGATACATTTTCTGGCTCTATTGCAAAAGCAATGTTTTATTCTCAAGGATGAGAAACACCATATTGGGGTGTGTGTGTGTGTGTACACACACACACACACACACACACACACGCCTCTCTCTCTCGGTCTCTCTCTCCACACACACACACAAGATACACGGATTGTAAAGACCAGTGAACTATGTCGGATTCTTACAAATGGAGACATTCCTTCATGGTGGAATCCAGCTCTAGGTGAGGTCTCTTTCAGTTCTTCCGTTAAGTTTTCTACTTAGGTCGCTGCCCTGCTTTCATTTCATGAGTTGCGGTGCCTCCAATTACTCAAGGAATCAAAGTCCTCAACCACTGAATCATTGCATTACCTTTTTCTGGCATCCTTATAAAACTCCTTCTTGGGAAATACATCTACGCTTTGGAACTTCATATCACTGAATATCAGAACAGCTCCGTCCTGTGACTTATTTAAAAAAAAACAAGAGTTGAAATGCCTACTGTCTCACTGCCACCTCCAGCTGTGATAGGCCTATTGTAGGTCGAAGCCTTTCACACAGCACAGCTGTCACAATCTAACTACAGCTAACTACATCCTTGGGACATTCAGGAAGCTTCCTTGGGAATGTATACCGCTCATTGTTTACCATTGGCTTTGTGGTTTGTAACTCACAGGTGCTTGATTTCTGTTTGCTGGCTCTTTGTTTTAGGCTCTCCAGCTCGGCTTTGTGCCTTCCCTTGCCCCACCCCTATGCACTGAATTTATCCACTAGTGCTCGATTTCTGTTAACTGGCCTTTGAATGTTGTTCTTATCTTGTCACATTTGCTGTGCATTCAAAGACAGGGGTCACGTGTGAGGCTGTTTTCCAGGGACCTTGGTGTTTACTTTTCTTTCTCTGACTTCAAAGTGAGAGCTTTTATGTGGCAACCATGCTGGCTACTGAGGGTGTGCTGGAGGGAGGCTGTACAATGCTACTATTTTCTAGCACACAACAAAATGTAAGTGTATGTAAATGAACTGCAGATATTTCAGAATTAGAAAGGCCCAGCTGAAGCACATTTTTATAGTAACTTTGAAGTGTGTGGGACACAAATATTTGAACATGATCAAAACAAATCAATACACTAGGTGATGACATTTCCACACATTATCGTTTGGCGCTGTATACTCTTATCAGTAGAACTGTATGTCTGTGCAAATGTAATGGTGAGTTCAATTGTAGATGTGCTGTCTGTAATGGAAGTGTGCTACCACACCATGCATATTTACTCTACTCCACTCCAGTCTGCTCTGCACTGCTCGACACGACACCACTCCACACTGCGTCACTACAGTCTACTCTGTACAGCTCTACTCTTACACTTAACTCTATGCCTCTCTGCACTAGACCACTGTACTCTGCCAATGCATTCTACCCCAACCTACTGTACTATGCACCACTGCATGCTTGGCCACTGCACCCTACACTCTATGCCACTCCATTCTTCAACATTGCACCTCATGCCACTGCAGTATATGCCAATGCGCTCTACTCTGTACCACTCAACTCTAGGCCAGTGTACTGTATGCCTTTACACTCTACTGCTCCACACTGCCCTGAAGCAAACTACTGTTTTCCACTCCACTCTGCTACTCCACTGTATGCCACTGCACTCTACTCTGCACCACTGCACTCTATGCCAATGCACTCTACACCAACTACTCTGTGCCTGTATACTCTACTCTGTAACACTCCACCCCACTATATTCTACTCTGCAACACTTTACACCATTGCACTGTACTCCATTGTACCATAATCCACTTTGTTCTACTCTGCACCACCGTACTATAGGCCACTTTACTCTACACCTCTCTAGCCCACTGTACTCCATGCCAGTGCACTCTACGCCACTCTATTATACACCACTGCACCCTATGAGAATCTGCTCTGCAACACTGCACTCTGCCACTGCCATCTCTGCCACTTTATGCCACTGCTGTCTATGCCACTGCATACTCTGTACCACTTTACTCTACGCCGCTTTACGCCAATGCACTCTGTCACTACACTCTATGCTGCTGCACTCTACCCTTCACCACTCCACTGTGCTCTGCACCACTCCACTCTATGCCATTTCACACAGTGCCACTCTACAACATTGCACTCTCTGCCTTTGAACTCTTTGCCACTCTTATTTGGACCACTGCACTGGACGCTACACCACTCTACACCAATGTACTCTATGCCACTACACTCTATGCAACCCTGCTCTGCAACACTACACCCTACGAGACTGCAACCAAACCTGCCTCACTCTATTTTAAGAACAATACAATAGTGGAGCACACCAAGCACAAATTCCTATGAATCTTAATGTTAACTTGGTATTTTGTATAACCATGAAAGTACTTCCATTACATACGTGAATTTAAAAAAACATAGCTAAACAAAAACATTATTTTCAGACACCCAGGTGTAAATCACGTTTCCTTTTTACTAAATCAAGTTTGAAAAAAGACTGTTTACAAATGTTCATACTCATTTTCTTTGTAACTTCATACAACCGTATCCAGTACCACTACTTTTTAAGGACACATTTATGGTACTTCATAATTTCAAATAACTTGATCATTGAGTTGTCATTTACATGATTTCAACCAGTAGTAGAACATTGTCAGCTTTTACATGATTTCAGCCAATAATTGAAGATTTCAGCCTTTACGTAATTTCAGCCAGTGATTGAAGACTTCAGCCGACACATGTTTCGTCCCATTATAGGACTTCCTCAAGGCTGATTAAGTGTCAACATAAAAAGACAGTATTAAAACATATTCTGTATGTCCATTTATTCAGAAATTGTTGCTATGAGCTTAAGTATTGAAACCACCTGTGATAAAAACTATTAAAAACATTCTCAAAAAGCACCATATGCCCTAAAATCACCATACCAAATTGCATATCGAAAGTGCATTGCAAAAATATATTCGTTATAATCCCTCAAGTAGATAAAAAGAATAGAAAGATGAAACTATTTACACAACACCCAAACGTCTGCTTAAGATATAAGAATATAATTCGGAAAGAACATCCTGTGATCCCAAGTATTAAAGAGTCCTTTACCAAAAACCAGAAGTGAAAATTAAATTTTGTTATGGGCCAATGACCTGTCAAAGGGATATTGTATCACTGTTTTACCTTGCTCCTGGTATTAAGTACTTCTTCGCAAAAGAGACAACCACTGAAGAAGAAAAAAACATTAGATCAACACTCCACATTTAAGACTGTTTATACAACCGATGAAACCTGGGCTACCACACGCAAACTAATCTCATATTTTGCCTAGAGTGAAGAAAGTATACGTTTCAATTGTGCGAGATGATTATTTTCATATTCCGATAAGGAAAATGTTCACTTCTTTCATTGTCAGTCTAAACTTTGTATACTGTAGTAGATGTATCTAGAAGGTCAAACAAAAATATGTATGGGAATCCAAGTCCACATTATAGTGAGTATTGAAAGTCACAGCATATCCAAGCTCTGCAGATGTTCCATAACGTATGTACCAAAACAATATCCGACCTATCAATACTATAAACGTCATTTTAGTCCTATGACTGCTTGTTGGCCCAAATCATAATATGTCCCTTACAGATCTGTTGGCCCCTCTAGACCAGAGGTGAAAGGACCACCAAATGCAAACAATGCTCTGATTATCATCTATCCACCTAGTCTCAATGGTTTAACTGGCCACAAGTGCCCCCTATATGTGCCATATATAAAAAAAGTCCTATTTATCGAAAAAATATGAACTATAACCCTTAATAGCTTTATCTTATCCGTAGTTTATCAGCAGTATATAAGCAGCCTGAATCAATGTCCACAACGTATAATTTAACCAATAAAAAAAAAAAAATTCAAGAGCATTTTTATGTGCCGTATTATACTCGCATGCATTGTATGAATCCTATTATTGAAAACATGAACTGTAATCCTTTATAGAGATTATCTTACCCATAGTTTCTCTGCAATATGAAAATAACCCAACTCGGCGTCCACAGCCATGCTGACAAGTTTGAAACACCTTCGTCAACCCCAATTTGAGTGACGGGATACCCAATTACAACAAGGTTCTCTAGAAAGTAAAACGAAAAAATAAACAAAGGCAGCCCAGCATTAGGTCAGTCGACATGTTAGAGTGGATATGCATGTATATGAGACCTTACAGATATTCACTATGCACTATCCTCTTGCAAGTATATGGTGTATGAAGAAGCCTGTACATTGAAAAACATGAACTGCAATTCTTTATAGAGATTCTTACCTGTAGTTTCTCAGCAATATGACTCTGCGTCCACAGCGTGTGCTGACAGGTTTGAAACACCTTCGTCAACCCCATGATACACAATTACAACCAGGCTCTATAGGATGTAAAACGAAAAGAAAAAGACGGCGACCTTGCATTTGGTCAGTCACCATGGTGGAGTGTATATGTGTGTATATGAGACCTTATAGATATTCAGTATGTATTATCCTCTTTCAATCACAAATGGTACATCACATATACGTCACATTATTTAGAACTGTATATCCCATTATTCAAATTAAACGAGTACCCCTAAAAGACATGCACCTACATCCACATAAACATTCAACTTTTCCATGGTCAAATAGCTTTGCAGAAAAAAACCCTATGCCAGGTACACTAAGCACCATTCCGTAAAACTCAATTTGAAAACAAAACGCCCGAATGGATCAGGGCTTTCTTGGAAGTAGAAACAAACCAGACAAAGTCATCCCATCATTGACCTCGTTGCCATAAACGAGTGAACTTATTACCTTATACAACTCAATCGGTAATTACAATAACCATTTCTCAATTCTGAAGAACAGGCATGTAATATTCAATTATCTATTATAAAATAGTGACATTTATATTTAATAACAGGAAAGCAAGTAAACCTTGATATCAATCATGCTTTAAAATATCCCAGTCTTTCACAATAGATAAACAAGGAAAACAAAGGAGAAATAAGTATATAAGTGAGGTAGACAAGGTGTCATAAAATGAAACGAGAACATAGGATAAAGGAAGGTGTACACCATTCATCAACTTATTCAAAGTATGATAAATGTTTTTTTATATTGAGTCAGTATATCTATATTCATTTAATCTTACAAACTCTTTATGCAGTTCCCAATTAATACCAATTATCTAATTTATAAACAATGACATGATCACACCAGTAACAAACAAGAAGACTTTTCCACCATACAATATGCATATATAATGCTTTGTTCAATTGAAATATGATTATAGAAAGTATTGCATCTCATTATCTACATTCATACCCAATTCTACAGTTCCTAATTTTAATTATCCATCTTGCCTCATTTCTTCTCAGTTCAGTCATGCGATTGTCACCTCTCGGGTTCACTGGGGTTAGGCTAGTCCCCATATATTTAATCACTGCAATCTCTGGTGTCGGATGTGTTTCACTAATGTGGTGTACTATGGGGGAAGAAGGATCATTATTTCCCGATGCGCGCATATGTTCCTTTATTCTCTCCTTAAGATCCTTAATTGTGCTACCCACATACATTTTACCACATTTTCATAGTAGTACGAAGACAACATATCTTGTATTACAGTTTATGAAAGTATCAATTTTAAATGTGTTACTACCATTGAAACTAAAATTGAAAGGTCTGTGCAGCGCTTTGCTGCACATGTTGCAATGACTCCATTTATGGAATCCATGTGTTCTCCTAGATAGCAGCATTCCTGTGTTTTCCCTTATAGGAGGCAAATAGCTGTTATAAACCACGTCCCTGATTGTTCTTCCTCTCTTGTGAATCATTTTAGGTTTTGGAGGTAGTATGCTCAATAGAGTATAGTCTGTGTGCAGAACATTTCAATGTTTATATAGTATTTTGTAAATGTCATGACTATTTTACTGAAAGGTGTGCAAAAAATATAGAATTTTGTGATGATATCTTTCTAGATTTCTTCTGTTTATTCAATAGAGATGTTATAGATATCTTATTGATCTTCTTCCTAGCTGCCAACACAGTTTGTCTTGCATAGCCTCTTTGTAAGAATCTGTTTTTCAAGCGATCTAACTCAATCTCACATGAGACTGTTTCACTACAATTCCTTTTAATCCTAGACATCTCACCAAAGAGTATAGCTGACAGTTGGGTATTGGGATGAGAACTATCTGCATGCAACAGTGCATTGTACGCTGTGGGTTTGCGATAGATCTTCATTTGAACCGTATTACCCTTGGTAAATAATTGTATGTCCAGGAAGCAGATAGAGTCCTTTCTGTAATCACACGTCATTTGTATATTAAAATCATTTGTATTAAAGTAGGTACAAAATTCCAACAATAGTGATTTGGATCCTGTTCAAATCAATAAAATGTCATTGATGTACCTACCCAGTAAAAAAATGTGTTCAGTCAAATGTGGGGGACCTCTTTGCCTAATAAGTGTTCCCTCAAACAAACCTGTGTATAGATTGGAGTAGGATGGTGAAAATCATGAACCCATAGCTACTCCCTGAGCTTGTCTGAACTATTCACGCTCATGAATATATACATTGTTGTCCAGTGTGAATTCAATTATTTTGATCACCATGTCCGTATGTTTTAAGTGTGAAGCTGATCGATTTGAAAGAAAATGATGAACCGCTTCTAGACCCTTAACTTTGGGTATACATTTATACAATGAGTTAACATCCAGTGTCACCCATGTCATTTCTGATGTCCATAGTATATTTTCTAATTTAATAAGGACAGCCTTCATGTCCTTCAACTAATGAGGGTAAATTTCTAACTATTGGCTGTAAATAACTATCTATGTACTCCGAGAGTTTCTCAGTAGGTGAACCAATCACTTATATAATAGGTCTCCCAGGAGGTGCGATACGGTTCTTATGTATCTTACGTAGTGTATATATACAAGGTGCCCTAGGATGTGTGTTCAATATATATCTATATTCTAAATCCGAGATCAAACATTGTTCCTGCCACATTTGTGATAATTCACCCCATCTTTGGACAATGTGATTCATCCGATTATCATTCAGTTTTGCATATGATACTGTATCTGCCAAACGTGGATTAATTTAGTTAACATAGTTAGATCTATTAAGAATGACTGTTACCACCCTTATCGGCTATCTTAATAACCAACATCCTGTTTTCACTTAGATTTTCTTAGAGCCTGTTTTCCCATTTGAGTTATGTTATGTGATATATATGACTTGCCCTCTCTTATTTTGATTTCTAGTCCAAATATATCCTCCTTAACTAGTTTGCCAAATGAATCTATGACGTTGTCCATTGGCAAAACAGGAATAAAACTAGATCTGGGTTTTAATCCGCTCTCCAAGGTTAAATCCTGCCTGATTCTCAGATCTTCTAACAACTTCTGCCTGTCAAAGTCAATATTGTCTATATTGTCCAAAGAAAGTAAAATCTTAATATCCTCAATATTTTTAACTGTATATTCAATAGTTGATGAATTTATTGTATGTTGCCTGTTGTTTTTTTCCCAAAAAATATTTCCTAAGTTTTAATTGTCTCAAGTATTTAAACAGATCTATATGGACTTGTGTCATATTGCAGTGATTTGAGAGACAAAATCCTAATCCTTTGCTTAATACATTTATTTGATCTTCCGTTAGAACACAATTGGATAAATTTACAATGGAGATATTGTAATTTTGAATATTATCAACAGTTGCATTCCCATCCTGAAGACACATTGGCCCTCATTACGACACTGGCAGTCGGTGAGAAAGTGGCAGTAATACCGCCAACAGGCTGGCGGTAACTATGACCATGGCGGAAAGATCTCTGAAAGACAGCCAATGTACCACACCGACCGCCAGGGCGGAAACAACAGGCACCACCGCGGTAGCCCCTACAGCCAGGCAGAAATCAAAGTCCCGCCCACCATATTATGATTACACAATCCGCCACCTTCCCGGGATGGTACCAAGAACATCAAAAGCCTGGCGGAAATACTGCACAGAAGTGAAAGGACTCACCATTGGAGACACGGAAGATCCACGCCACCATGGAACCAGAACTGCAAGTGTTCCCGATGATATTGTACGTCCTGCTCCACCACGAACACCAACACCGGCGAAGATGACGACAGTGAGTACAGCCTCCTAGCACACAAGGGAGGGGGGGAGGAAAACGAGAGTGACATGCACCATCCAGACCCCAGACACACACACACCATACACACAACCAGCTGGCCAAGAAAACAAGATAATCCCCGGAAATTGGCTGAATAATGCAAGGACAACAGGAATTTACTAAAGTGATTGTAATAAGAGCAACACAGTATAAATAATAATTTTGCCAATGCTACAGATATGTACAAAAAAAGGGACGCTACCCATTCCTCAGTTGGCATGGGCCACATTGCCACAGGGCAAAGTCCAAGGCCCCACTTGTTATCTGCATCAATACGGAGAGAACACTGCAGGGGCATCAGTTGGCAAATAGGCAGGCAGCTTAGCCGGAGGCAGAAACAAGACTACTGGTCCTAAAGGGGACAACATGCCCTGTGCTTTGTCCTGGGGAGTGAAAGGCCACAGTCTCTTGAGTGCATGTTTTCCCCACTGGTTCTGGATGGGGGCAACATGCCCTGTGCTTGGTCCTGGGGAGTGATAGGCCACAGTCTTTCGAGTGGGTGTTTTCCCCACTGGTTCTGGAGGGGACAAGCCACACAGCAGCCCATGGAGGCAGGATCACATTGCATCCGCCGGCGGTGGCGGCTGGACTGTGGTGGTGGTGGTAGTGGGAGGCTCCTGCACAGCTCCTGCAACCCCTGATGGCTGCACTGGGGTGGTGGTGGTAGTGGGAGGCTCCTGCACAGCTCCTGCACCATCTGATGTCTGCACAACCACGCTTGGTGGTGGGGGCTCTGTGACAGTTGCTGGTGCAGGCTCCTTCCCCTTCTTGCCTGCTGGCGCAGGCTCCTCCCCCTTTCGGATGGCAGGTGCAGACTAATTCCCCTTCTTGCCTGCTGGTGGAGGCTTCTTTCCCTTTCAGACGGCAGATGCAGGCTCCTTCCCCTTCATGCTGGCAGGTGCAGGCTCCTTCTCGCCTGCTGGTGCAGGCTCCTTCCCCTTTCGGATGGCAGGTGCAGCCTCCTTCCCCTTCAGTATCTGTGGTTGGAACCCTTTCCACTACAAGTAGATGTGGATGGAACTTGGACTGTGTGGCTGAGGTGCTTGGCTGGGTTCCTGAGACCCTGGCCATACGTGCAGGACGGGGGGGAGGGGTTTGGAAGAGGTCAATGGTGGAAAGGAAAAGCTTTTTAGGGACATTGGAGCGGGACGAGGGAGAAGTAATGGGAGTGGAGGATGAGGGAGTGGTTGTTGGAGATGTCTGTCTGCTGGATTGGGGTGCAGGTGCATGGGCTGTATGCTGTTGTGAGGTGGATGACTGTGGGTGTATGAGTGCTTGCTTTTTTGTGTACTTTAGGAGGGGGGCAGACACAGTGGGGGAGGACACAGGGGATGTGTGCATGGATGTTGTGGAGGTGTCTGCCAGTGAGGTGTGTGTTCTGCTTGGTGTGGTGATGATGCAGGTAGTGGATGATGATGTAGTGCATGCAGGTGTGAGTGTGGACGCAACTAGGTGGGAGATGGAAGAGGGGGAGACAGTGGAAATAGTGGATGTTGTGTCTGCAACTGGATGGTGTTTGTGTGAGTGCCTGTGGGATGAAGTGTGGTGCTTGTGTTTGCCTATGACAATCTTGGGTGTTGTCCTGTGTGCATGCTCGTCTGGCTGTGTGCTTGGGATGGGTTGGGGTTGAGGAGAATGGGATTGGGAAGTGGAAGCTGGAAGGAGGACAGTAGAAACAGGGACAATGGCTGCCATCGGAGAGGAGGCTTGAGCCTGTATCGATCTCTGTTGGGCCGCCAATCCAGTGTGAATGCCCTCCAGGAATGCATTCGATTGTTGCATCTGGGCTGCCAGCCCCTGGATGGCATTCACAATGGTTGACTGCCCTACAGAGATGGATCTCAGGAGGTCAATAGCCTCCTCACTCAGGGTAGCAGGGCTCACTGGGGCAAGGCCTGAGGTGCCTGAGGCAAAGGAGATACCCACCCTCCTGGGTGAGAAGGCACAGGCAACTCGCTGCGGGGCTGCTGGGAGGGCGGTGCTATTACAGGGGTGACGGCTGTACCTTTTGCTGGGGTGGTCACAGAAGTGTCCGCCACCACCAGGAAGCTTGCATCGGAGGAAGTATCCGAGTCTGTATTGTCCCCTCCAGTCTCTGCCGTGGTGCTCCCCTCTCCCTCCGTCCCACTGGTGCCCTCAGCATCGGTAGACTCTGCCTCCAGGGTCCTGTGGGATGCAGCTCCCTCTGTTGCCGGGGCCTCTGCTTCTCTGCCAGATGATGCTAATGCACATAAGGACAGGATAACAAAACAGGAAAGGGGGGGAGAGACAAATTATACACTGGGTCAATGACTGCACCAGCACCACCGTTGGCGTACACAGCACCCTCACACACAGGGGAGTGGCACACACCGCCAACTGCAGCACCCCTGGGACCCACGCAGCCCTGGCCAGTTGTGGATGCTAACAAGCTAGGTAGGCAGTATTATCCCTTCAGACCCCTAGCCACCAGAGGACCTACGCTGCTATGTCTGGCCTGGCCTAGGGGCACACAAGGATACACAACCTCCACCCAGATACCACCCCCACCAGGCGTAAGTTGTAATGATAGCCACTGTACTCACCCCCTTGTGGCTGCTGTGATGCCCTCAAGCGCCCATCAGTATGCGGGCCATCAGGAGGTCTGGGTTCGACGGGCATCCCCTCCTTGTTGGCAGGCCATCCCCAGCTGGGCCTCCGCTGTCTTCCGCGCCCAGCACCTCAGGTCCTCCCACCGTTTGCAACAGTGGGTGCTCCGCCTGCCATAGACCCCCAGGGTCCGCACGTCCTTGGTGAAGGCACGCCATATACCCTTCTTTTGATGGGCGCTGACCTGCAGAGGCAATACACACAGGAAAACACCATTAGACAAACAGTCCAGCCAGTTACACATATGGCCCACCATACCCGTTTATAGCACTATTGGAACACACATTGCCCAACACTCAATGTGTACCCAGTCAGGAGGACATCCCTCCCCCCTTACACGGAGCTATCACACACACGTCGATGCATGCATCGTGTCCACAGTGTACTCACCTGTGGTCTGGAGGCCCATACAGCAGTCCGTACTGGGGTAGGACCCCATCTACCAGTCTCTCCAACTCCTCCGAAGTGAAGGCTGGGGCCCTTTCCCCGGTCACACGGGCCATGGTAGGTTCCAGACACAGGTTACAGCAGCACATGCAGTGTAGGTCCTCTTCTATGGAAGGTCAAGTAACAAGTGAGGAATCAGATAGGAAATGGCAGTCATGTCCGCAGCTGTGCTTACTGTCACCGCCGGCGTAGATCACCATTGGCCACTGTACCCCATAGGGCCCAATTTTAACCAATGAGGAATTGCACAGCGGTTCCCGACCGCCTCCCTCCACGGTGCACAATGTCAGCAGAATTACCTCACTTCCACCTGTCCCCCCCACACAGGGCAGGCGGACGCCATTTCAGGAGGGGAGGGGCAGCCCTATGGAATAATGCTGCGTCACAGGAGAAATAGAAACATACTGGACAAATCACACTGACCCATTACATGTTTACAGAATGCAAACTACTGTTGTAGCTCCATTGTTCAGTTTGTGACAGCCTCCTCACTCTTTTGTCTCATAGATTCCTACCGCTGCGGATGAATAGGAGATGGAGACATACCCTCGTGAACAGACCTCTGGTGGACTTGGCTACACTGAAGGACAGGCACATAATACTCACCTATAGACTGGACAGGGCCACAATCACAGAGCTGTGTGCTCAATTGGAACCTGACCTGATATCTGCTATCCGTCAGCCCACTGGGATCCCCCCTCTTGTGCAAGTGCTATCTGTACTCCATTTCCTGGCAACTAGTTCTTTCCAAGTGACAGTGGGCTTGGCAGCAGGAATGTCACAGCCAGTGTTCTTAATCATGCTGACAAGAGTCTTGTCTGCCCTGATAAAACACATGTGCAGCTACATTGCTTTCCCCCAGGTGGAGGATTTGGCCACATTGACAGCAGAGTTTTATGCAATGGAACATATCCCCAACATAATTGGGGCGATTGATGGAACACATATTGTATTTGCCCCCTTCCTCCCCTGTCAGAATGAACAGGTGTTCAGGAATCGTAAGAGTTTCCAGTCCATGAATGTGCAGATGGTGTGCTTGACGGACCAGTAAATCTCCCACGTCAATGCGAAGTATTCTGGGTCGGTGCATGATGCTTTTGTCCTAAGGAATAGCAGCATCCCAAATGTGATGGGCCAACTACAGAGGCACAGGGTGTGGCTAATAGGTGAGCCCTGGTTCCCACCAAGTATATGTTGGTGTATGCCTATGGTGTTTGCCATATAGGATAGTGTGTGGTTAAATGTTGTCCTTCAGTATTTGCAGGTGACTCTGGTTACCCAAACCTATCATGGCTGCTGACCCCTGTGAGGAGTGCCAGGACAAGGGCAGACAAAAGTTACAATGAGGCACATGAGCGAACCAGAAGGATCATTGAGAGAACCTTTGGCCTCCTGAATTCCAGGTTCCGGTGCCTCCATCTAACAGGTGGATCCCTGTGCTACTCACCCGAGAATGTCTGCCAGATGGTAGTGACAAGCTGCATGTTGTACAACCTGGCTCGCAGACGCCATGTACCTTTTCTGCAGGAGGAGGAGACTGGAGATGCCCCTGTAGCAGCAGTAGACCCTGTGGACTGTGAGGAGGCAGAGGATGAGGATGAGGATGAGGACAACAGAACATCTGTGATCCGTCGCTACTTCCAATGACACACAGGTAAGACAGTGTAACTTTACATTTCAATAACTTTGGTTGTAATGTGTGTGGGAATGGCATGCTGATATTCCCCACTTCTATGCCCACTTACTGTTCCCTTTGGCAATTCATTTTACAGATGTTGATGATTTGACAAATACTCCTGGTGTGATCACTACAGCCAGCTACAGGTCATTAATCTATGCTCAATCTATGTACAGTTCATTTGCAATGTTTGTACCGGTTTAAAAAAGAAAATACATATTTGATTTACATGACATACTCCAAATAGATTTTTTTCAAAGGGTGTTTATTGAAGTGCTAACATATAAGGGTAAAGCGCAATGGGATGGGGTGATGATGGAGGAAAGTCCGGGGTATTGTTCCAGTCTGTTTGTAGCACAGGTGCATTGTCCAGGGGAACATAGGAAGGGGACCAATGGCAGTTCAAGGTGGACAGAGTGACTGAGTGGGACACAAGGAGGACAATCAGGAGAGTCTCATTTCCTGGCCGGGGTCTTGGCATGTGTCTCTGGCTTCTGTCTGGATCGCAGGGAACGTTTGCGGGGTGGGAGGGGTGCTGGTGGCCTGTGAGTCCTGTGGCGGGGCCTCCTGGCCACTAGCGGAAGGCTGGTCAGATGTTTGGCTAGTGGCAGGGGCCTGCTGGTGTGAGACTGCCTCCCTCATAATGTTGCCCACGTCTTCCAGCACCCCTGCTATGGAGATCAGGCTGTTGATGATGGCCTGCAAGTCCTCCCTGATCCCCCTGGTACTGTCCATCCTACAGCCGCCTGTTCTCCTGCATGTTGTCCAGGATCTGGCCCATCATGTCCTGGGAATGTTGGTAGGTTCCCAGGATCTCGGAGAGTGCCTTCTGGAGAGTTGGTTCCCTGGGCCTGTCCTCGCCCTGGCGCACAGCAGTCCTCCCAGTTTCCCTGTTGGCCTGTGCCTCTGTCCCCTGAGCCGTGTGCCCACTGACCCCAGGTCCCAGATTGTCTTGTGTCCGAGGTGTGGCGTGGGATCCCTGTAGAAGTGGACACACTGCTGATTGGCGTGTCCTGGGGACAGAGGTGTCGGTTCGCTGGGTGGGTGCTGTGGTGGTGTTACCTGATGTGAGAGGCTCTGTGGTGGTGTGTGACTGGGCTTGGGTAACCGGCTGTCCAGTGGTCCCTGATGGGCCAGGCAGATTGTCCAGACCTGACGACCAGAGTTACTGTCATCACTGTGGGCCTTTTCAGTTGGGGGACTGGATAGTGCTGGCACCTCCTCTCCGCTGACATTGTCTGTAGTACCTGTGGGGATGTAAATGATGTGTATGACATATTGTACATCCCTGGCTTCCCCTCTATGGTTGGTTTTGCCCTGCCAGCTTTCACTTTTGTATGTTAGTGTATGGTGGGATTGTTAGTTCTCTATGCTGTGCATGCTTTAGTGATGAGTGTCCATGCAGGGCTGTGAGGGGTGTCCATGCATTGGTACAGCATGCAGGGCTTGGCATTGGGATAAGGGAGATGTGATGGTGGAGTGTGTGGGATGTAGTGGAGTGAGGGTGAGGGTATGTGATGGCATGCAGGTAGGGGGGTGATAATAGTTGAGAGTTGACTTACCAGTGTCTAGTCCTCCTCTGACTCCAGCCAGACCGTCAGTATGCAGTATTGCCAAGACTTGCTCCTGCCATGCTGTGAGTTGTGGGGGAGGAGGTGGGAGTCCACCGCTGGTCCTCTGGATAGCGAACTGGTGTCTTGCTGCTATGGAACGTACCTTCCGGCGTAGGTCGTTCCATCTCTTCCTGATGTGATCCCTTGTTCTGGGGTGCTGTCCCACGGCGTTGACCCTGTCCACGATTCTCCGCCATAGTTCCATCTTCCTTTCAATGGATATTTGCTGCACCTGTGCTCCAAATAGTTGTGGCTCTACCCTGACAGTTTCCTCCACCATGACCCTTAGCTCCTCCTCTGTGAAACGGGGGTGCCTTTGTGGTGCCAAGGGTGTTATGTGAGGTGTGTTGGTGAGGGTGTGTTGAGTAATGTGTTGGGGTGTGTGATGTGGAGTGCGTGAGTCGTGTGAGTAGTGTGTGGCTCTAGTTGTCTTAGTGGTCTTGGTGTCAATGATTTGTAATCGTAAAAGGTTGTGGGTAATGTGTGTGTGTATTTTATAGTGGTGTGTGGGTGTGGTGTGTGTATGGGTGTCAGGTGTGTGTTGTTTGAATTGTTCAATGTGGAGTTTTGTCTGTGGGTGTCCATTCTGAGTGCGGCGGTATGTACCACCAATGGTTTACCTCCATTGAATGTCCGCTGTGTTGCTTCGCGGGTCATAATGTGGTGGGCGTTGTTTTGTTGGCGCAACGGTTTGGATTTTGATACCACCACTTTACAACTGACCTTTGGTCTGGCGGATTTGTGTATGTGGCTGAATTCTGTCGGATTGGTGTGTGTGCGTCATAATATGGTAAATGGATATCCGATGCCGCAGCAGTAAGTTGGCCTCAGTCAGCCTGGCGGTAAGCGGGATTTACCGCCAATGTCATAATGAGGGCCATTGTTGTTAACTGTTCTGGTTTCTGGACTGGGCAGCCCTGGTGTGTACCCCTATTGCTACAGTTCCTTCGGTGCCCCCTTTTCCTTTTCCCCCTACGTGTTCTTTTTGTTGTTTTAGAGGGATCTGCTGAGAAAAATGTATTTTGTTTCCCAACGTGTATCTTTTGGCCTCTCGTAAAAAACTCGATATCTCCTGATATAATGGAGAGTTCTGACTCACTCCTCAACACATCTTTCTCATCAGTTGTATCATTATTGAGAAGTTTGGTTGAAATGCCATCAAATTTTGTAGCAAAATTATTCACTCGTCCATTCTCATAATCCTTATCGTCCCTACGTATCTTTGTCATTTTAATTTTTTTTTTTAGATATGCTTGATGTTTGTCCAATACCTTCTTTAAGATCTTATCATTCTTATCTTTCACCTCTGGTAAATTAAGAGCTCGAATTTTTTATTCTAATTCTCGTATCTCTTTCAACAATCTCTCTCTTTTTTCCTCTACATGTTCTTTTAAGATCTGCATCATACCCTTGGATGCTTCAAAGAGTAGTTGTTCCCAATCAGACATGTGTTTCAGTGATAAGTCATCAAATGATGGAAATATAACTACTCTCAAACCACGTGCCACCTTTTTATCTGCAATGTACCCTGAACTCTATTTTAGGGTGCAGTACTCTTCTGCACGCCAATACACTCTACACCACTGTACTCAAAACCAATACACTGTACAGCACTTCACTCTATGCCGATCTACTTTGCACCACAGCACTGTACACCATTATACTCTACAACATTCTACTTTATGCCTTTAGAAATGGGGTTTCTGGTAGGCTAGGGCATGCACCTAAGCCAGGCAGAACCCACCCACTCTAGTCAGGGCAAGGGAGTTACAAGTCCAAGATAACCCCTGCTCAGCACCTTGGTAGCTTGGCACAAGCAGTCAGGCCTATCCCAGAGGCAATGTGTACAGCGAGTGCACACACACACAACACACGTGACATACTATCCCCACCACAAAGGAAACACAACACCAAGTTATATAAAAATAAACTGTATTGTACACAACATAATTAGACCAAGCACAACATGACAGTAATAATTTGCTACCCAAGCAGTTGTCAGAACGTTACACATTACTGTTACCCTGCAGAAATCAGCAGTAGTCACATATAACACACATGTTGCTCATTATTCTGCAACATAAGCAGTAGTCAGGAAAACATTACTATAAAAATGCACTTGTCATGAAAGTATCATAATAGCCATACCAGGAACATCAGAAAACATATTAGCACATCATGCCCATAAAAGGAACATTGGCAAATATATATGGCACATCATAAAAAAACAGGTTAGCATAAATGTCCCAGCATGCCCCTACAAGGAACATCCAAAAAGAATATGTCCATAAAAAGTACCTGTTTTTAATGATGAGGGCATCTCCAGTGCCATGAGGTAAAACAGGGGGGCCCCTGGCCCGCCTCAGCGCAAAATGGTGGCCATTTTGGTGACTGGTGGGCGGCACACACCCCCTACTTCTTTTATATTGAGACCTCTCCTGGGGCCTGCGATCTCTGGGTCCCCCTCTGGACCCCAATGGGCCCTCCTGGGGGGGACAAAGCCAACACCCCGACGAGGGGTAAAGTAAGGGACCTTGAAATGCGGGATGACCTCCAATGAGGCTTCCGCCCCACCCGCAAACTCCCAAGACAAATGAGGGCCCCGGTGGGCCGGGGAGCCTCTGATGAGGCTTCCTTCCCCACACATCCTCAGGAGCATGCTGAGGGCCTGGCAGGATGGGGAGCCACCGATGAGGCTTTCTCCCTGCCCCGGACCCTGACAGGGACTCGCCCGCACCCGATCTGGTGCGCAAGTCAATCAGCCAGGGCGGCAGCAGTGGATAGGCACCAAAGTGGATGCCTGCCTATTCCTCGGAGCATGCTTTGCCCCGGGGGCACGCTAGTAGCGCGCACGCTCCTGACCTCACTTTTGTGGTGCCCCGGGGGTACCGGGCCCAGCACGTCTTTCACACGCTCGGAATTAAAAACACCCGGGTTGCGGCAGTAATTCCCATGGCGGCAAAGCGATTTCAAGCGCAAAACAAGTAAAGCCAAAAGCGCTTCCAAGTCGCTTTAAGATAATTAAACAGAGCGCTCTCCAGGCTCTATGTCATTAAGGTGAAGCTCTCCTCCTGCGCTTTGGCAGATGATAGCAGGGGGCAGGGGCCACAGCACTCAGCCCTTGGGGGACACAACAAGATGGAGCACAGGGCGGCAGGGCCCAGCAGCAGGCCAGCACAAGATGGATGCAGACAGTTGGCAGTTTCTCCTAGTGACCCAGCAGGTCACAGGTCAGCAGCAGCAGTCCAAGGCGGTTCCTGGTGAGATCCTCTAGCAGCATTCTGTGTCCAGTTACAAGCATGTTTAATTCCAGAGTGTCTCCAAATTGTGGGGAAAATTCCCTGTATTTATACTCCTTTTTCAGTGGGTTAACAAAGAAGGGGAGAGGAGGTTCCAACCAGTCACAACTGGTTCTGGGAGTGCCCCCTCTTCTCCTCCAGCACAGGCTCCAAACATCAGTTGGGGGTAAACGGCCCCTTTGTCTGAGACCAGGGCGCAGCCTTCACAGATGCAAGCGTGCCCCGCCTCCCCCTTCTCCCAGCCCAGGAAGAACATTCAAAATGCAGATGCACCTATATCACACCTCCTCCCTCCCTGGGTACAGGCTGGCTGAAACGTATGCAGAAAGCCCAACTGTCACTCTGCCCAGACGTGGATTGGAGTCAAGCTGCAAAACACCAGAGTCATAAGCACGGAGAAAGGCTCACTTTCTAGAAGTGGCATTTCTGTAATGATAATTAAAAATCCACCTACACCAGTAAGGAGCATTTTGTACTATAGTTACGACCATACCATACATGCCTACGCTACCCCTCATAAATCAGATAATATTCCCCCCTCCCCCTTAGACATAAGGCAGGGCATTTCCAATGCAATCCTATGAGAAGGCAGCACTCATAGCAGTGAGAAACCAAATAGGCTGTTTGTCACTAAAAGGACAGACCAGGCAACTAAGTACATGTCCAGCCTTCTACATACATAGCACCCTGCCCATAGGGCTAGTCAGGGCCTACCTTAGGGGTGACTTACATGTAGTAAGAGGGGAGTTCTGGGTTCTGGTAAGTAAATTTAGATGACAGGTCCCTGTGGCAGCAAACTGTGCACGCAGGCCCTGCGCTAGCAGGCCTGAGACAGGTTTGAAAGGCTACTTCTGTTGGTGGCGAAAGCAGCGCTGCACGCACACTAGTAGCATTTAACTTGCAGGCCCTGGGTATAGAGATACCGCTGTACAAGGGGCGTCAGGCAAATTAAATATGCCAATTAGGTATAAGCCAATCACACCAACTTTAGTAGGGAGAGCACCTGATCTTTAGCACTGATCAGCAGCGAACAACAAGAGGTCAGAAGAAAATAGGAGGAAGGAGGCAAAACATCTGGGGATAAACCTGCAAAAAGGGCCAGTTCCAACAATGCCGCTGCACTCCACACCACTGTACACCATTGCACTCTGTCACTTTAATCTGCCCCACTCTACTCTGCTGCACTCTACACCAATGGTCTCTACACCACAACTCTACACCACTGAACTCTACAACACTCTGCTCTGCAACTCTGCCCTCCACTACTCTACTGTGAGCCACTGCACCACTCTACGCCAATGCACTTAATGCCACTATACTGTACGTCATAACACTCTACACCACTCTAAGCTACTGCACACCACTGCACTCTACACCACTTCACTATATGCCTCTCTACTTTGCACCACTCTACACCACTGCACTCTATCCCACTCTACTATGCACAGCTGCACTCTTTCCCACTGCACTTTACACCACTCCAGTGTAGGCCACTCCATTCTACACCACTCTACTCAGCAACACTGCACTCTGTGCCATTGCCATCTGTGCCAGTGGACTCCACACCACAACTCAGTGCACGTCCACTCTGTCTTGCACCACTCCACTTCACTCTACTTTGAAACAGTCTACTCTGCACCACTGCACTCTGTGCCACTCTACTGCACTGTACACCACTGTGCTCTATGCCACTGCACTCCACCACTTGCCACTTCACTCTTTGTCACTTTGCTCTACTCTGAAACAGTCTACTCTACACTCCTGCACTCTGCCACTGCGCTCGACCCACTCTAAGCCGCTCCACTCTATGCCACTCTACTCTAAATCAATGCACTCAACACCACTTTACTCGAAACCAATCCTCTCTATGCCAACTACTCTGCATTAGTGCACTCTATGCCACTTTACTCTGCAACAGTATATGCTACTGCATGTTATGTCCTTACACTCTACGTTACAGCACTCTACTCTGCACCACTCTACTCTACTTTAAGCCAATGCACACATCACCACTTTATGCAAAATCGATGCTCTTTACACTGCAACGCTATTGCGCCCTTCATTGCTGAAATCCCGCTAAACTTTTCTGCACTGCACAACTGTTCTGTACCCCACTATACTCTGCACCACCCTCCTCTGCGCCATTGCACTGTACACCACTGCACTCTGCCACACTATGCAAGGCTGCACTTTCTGCCACTGCACGCTACGCCACTGCCCAACTCAAATCTATGCCACTACACTCTACTGCACTCTGTGCTACTACACTCTACACAACTCCCTGCCATTTTAATCTACTGTGCCCCACTGCACTCCACACCACTGCACTCTAGGCCACTCCACTCTACTCTGAAACTATCTACTGTATGCCACTGCACTCTACGCCCCAGCAATCTACTCTGTACCTCTTTTTTCTCCCTAAATTCTCAGCTATCATATTTTGTGTGTTTGAAAAGAAAATTAAGAATGCTATCAGAAATATTTTTGGGCAATGGTCTATAGCTACGGCTCATGAAAGTTACCCTTATTGTTATATATATATATTCGTAGCCTTCTTTGTAAAACAAAAACAAAAAAAATCTATATCCATCACTATTTTCTGAAGTACCTGGGCAATGATTTGAAGCACTGCTCATCATCACAAACAAAACATCAAATGCATAAGGTTTGAAGGATGTTATTCTCTCAGTCAAAATACTTCATCATCCAATGAAAATATGATTGTCATAGGGGTCAGTGATTATCCCAAGCATTCCTCTGGTATGGGCGAAGTGCCCACTTTTGATCAGATCTGCTTGGTACACGTCTATTGTTTGAAAAATAGTTTATCCAGGCTTTAAGCTATACAGTTACTTCAGTTATTGTTTATGGGAAGATGTTATGTCTTACAGAATTATCTTTTCTGGCTTCCCTCTTCCCTTTTAAAGAAAGTCACCCCCTTGAGAAAGACTTTCGTGGAACCCTGAGAGAGGCAATGAAAAAATGCTACAAATCCACGGCAGATTGGCCACGGCTGACTTTACTTCATGTTATTAAGCTGCCCACCTAGTAGTGATTAATTAGTGCCTCTGTGGTCCTACATCTGACATGGCAGACAAAACTGAACTATTGGCATCGGGCGAGATCTCCACAACTCATTATCTTGTATTGAGGAAATTCGATCCCACGGTACCCTCCATGAACCGAAGTAGTGCTCAATGTATGGCGGGGTTCTCTTTTCCTCATTGACTGAGCAAACAAAATTTTGGTGGCGATTCCAATTTTTACCCATTTCGAAATTTCAGCTGTGTACCCAAGGAACCACTATGGAAAACAGGAATGCGTGATACCTGAGAAGCTGTGGTGTTACATGTGCAGTTCTGAAAATAAGAGAGGTTAAAGTGGTTGTATAGTGCTCCTTTCCTTCCCCAGGGTCATAGTGCCTGTGTGAGCACATTCCTTCTAGCTGAAGCTATAGAAAACCAACTCCAGTCATCTGCTGTTCCGAATACATGCAGCCACCTTCTCTAGTGCCGTGGTTTTGTGGTGTAGTGGGTGATCACCATATGCCTTTATCAGTGGCCCGTGTTCTATTTAGACTTTTTAGGTTTCTCAACCTCTTTCTCGCTTTTTGTAAATTGTTGGTGCTCAGTCCTACAGCGTTAGTTCTGCAACTGAATTTGCTGCAGGTAAAACCCTTTTGTTGCTAGGTCACTTGACAGGCAGCCTAATTGGAGAGTCATCTCTGTAGCTAGTATCTTGAGTTCCTCCTTGCAAATTTACATGTTCAGTCTCTCCTGGGAGGCGTCATCGATGGAGCCCACATCATCATCATCATCACTGTGGGCCCCTGTCACTCGTGAGTGGTGGGGAGAATGTTGTACTGTTGTCTCCAGCCGCTGCAGGTTGTGGACCTTGAAATCTCATTGTTCCCTGCCACTGGAGGCCCTTGTCTGCAGTGTGCTTGTATGTACAGTCCTCTGGCCCTGCTCCCTGTCACATGGCAGGAGTAGGATCATAAGACAGAGATAGATGGATATCTCCTCCAGTCCATACATCAGTTCGCCAGACTGTCTGGCAATCACAGGGCAACATTCTTAAGAAGGTGAAATGCTAAAGAAATCAATTAAACCAGGTGCTCCACAGTAAACCAAGTTATAAACTATGAAGGGCATTGATTGCAGCTCTCTTATCTCGTAGCACAGGATAATTAAGAAATGCAATGGGAATCCTATAGCAATAACTTGACATATCTAAGTAAACTTTAATTCATTGTTTTAGATATATTTCTGGCTGCACTTCTCAGTACTAAAACATTTGAGTAGAATTTCTCCACTGCACTACCCTAGTTACATTAAACTGCTTCTGGATTTCCAGTAATGATGAAAGCCTTGTTGTATCTTTTCATGATATGATCTCAGTAACTGAACCTTTGGGGTGCATGAATTTGAGCGTAGATCCATTTTGTTACGATTATTCCATGTCAGCATAGAAATTGTGCCTTGCTAAACAACTGTTTAATGAGAGGCCGCTATACAGCAGCAGGAGTTGAATACATGTAAACGAATGAATGCCTTTTGTTGCAAAGCCCGTTTCCTGACATTACTCCCCTCATGCCAGTTTCCTAAACCAGTTTAGAGACAGTCCATACATTTTCCTGTGGAAGATTTCTCAGTTCCCATAAGTTTTGGACATTTTAGAAATGTTCTTAACATTTTGGAAATTTCCAGAAGATTTCGCTTCTCTGCCAGAATATTCATAGTGTGACTGCTTGTTCTAAATGAGGTGCTAGTTCATTGCAATGGATGCTCAGCTGAAGTGAAGGCTGGGCTGAGTTCTGGGCCTCTGCACAGTACTGTTTTACAAGGAGGTTGCACAACCGGATTCATTTATTGACTGTGTAGATAGTCTGTCCATTATACTGAATAGAGCATGCACCTCAATGCCCTTGAGAGGGGAAGTGTGTAAGGATCAAGGGATAGTTCAGAAGAGTTGTATGAGGGGCCAGAGAGAACCTTGCATCAAGACACAGGAGGTTAACGAAAATGTGAGTTGAGAAGAATGAAGGCAATGATATTAGAAGATACAAACAGTGCACTACACGCATATCTGAATGTACAGTCACGCATATGTGGTAGAGACTTCTAGCCACACATTCCATAACTTAAAATGTTTCTGAGGCATCAGACTAGATTCAGAAATTTTGGAGAAGTACCCCTGCGCACCAGTAGATGGCGTCATTTGGTTCAGGTCGACCTTGCTAGAAGGGACATGCTTAGTGCCCATATACGAACAACCCAAGCATTCTGATGTCTGTTCTTTTCTTTTCACGCCAGTCAGCGCAGATCTGGAGAGGATAACCCCTAGTCATTTTTTGACTGACTTATTATTTACTTTTTGTCACAACTATTTTTGAGATTACATCTCCTGGTGTGTTAGGGATATCCCCTAAGAAGCCAACAGGCTTGCAGGAGGTCCTGTTACTGCTTGTGGAGCTGCTTCTGATGATGATCATCTCAATCCAAGTTGTCTGGTAAGTCCTGCAAGCAAAAAATTTGAAGGAGTCTTCAACTTCACGCAGTTTCTGGTCATTGTACCTGGTGCCAGAGTGTCTGCACTCTAGGCTCTGCACTGGTGCTCCTATGCACAGGATAATATCTTTCTGCCATTTCCCTGCTCCTGGATACCATTAGTTTCCTCACCTAGCACACAATCCCAGAGAAATTGGTGGTCCAAGCCTCCACTTCCTGGATCAATCCCAGCATGTTCCCTACCACTTGACTGGATAGGAAATCCTATGGCTGGATACCTTTGATAGGATCTTCTCTTCCACCAGCCTGGCACTGCCATAGGTGAACACCTCTTGCCTTTTGGGCTGATACCAACACACTGTGTGGGATTTGGTTCCATAAGTGCTGCCTATGGTTTTGGAGGAGGCCTGAGCCATACTCCCTCAAGCTGTTGCTGACGGGAGAGATGCAGCAGAGTTAACCATCAGATGTGGGCTTGACGTGACTGACTCGCTGGGAAGAGTGGCTTCATCTTTAGTGGCGCTGAGATGCCACGCCTGGCTGAGAAACACTGGCTTCTCTGGGGACATGCCCTTTGATGACTCTTGCTTCTTTGGTGAGAAAGCGCTGGAGCACTTTAAGGACAGCAGAGCTACAGCTAGGTCCTTGGGCCTGTCCATGGCCTCATTCCAACCCCAATCTGCCTTTCACCCTTCCATGGCTACTGGAGGGCCTACCAACCGCGACCTTTCCTGCCCAGCCCCCAAGGACAACAGGCTTCCTAGCCTTTTTGTGTCAGGGGACATGGTTTCCACAGATACATGTGGAACCACCAATCCATGGTTGGGTTGCCAACACCCCAACCGCTGACAGCTGCAGCCTCCAGACCCCTTTAGTTTGCCCTTATGCCAACACGTGTACCCACTAGGGGAGCAGGATTCTCCATCGCCAGCCTCACTGGAAGTCTTTAACATTAGACAAGTGGTTTTTGCAAATTCTCCAGAGGGGCAACCCATTCCCTTTCTGGAAACCCCTCTACACATGCCGCCCACTTACGACTGACTGACAGAGGACCATCTCTCCTTGCTGTCAGAAACTGTTGGCTCTTATGGCCAAAGGAGCCATTGAGAGAGTGCCAGCATCGGAAGTAGGTTGTGGTTGCTATTTCTGCTACTTTTTGATGCCAAAAAAAGATTGAGGCCTTCTTCCTAATTTAGACTTGTTCCATTTAAACTTCTTCTGAAAAAGTACAAGTTCAAAATGCTCACTTTAGCTCAGGTCATGTCTGTCCTGGATCCTGGAGAATGGGTGGTGGCATTAGACTTGCAGGATGTATATTTCCACATCCCCATCCTGCCTGCCCACAGATGCAGTTTGCGGTGCTCCCCTTTGGCCTCACCATCGTCCCTCAGGTATTCATGAATGTGATGGTTGCAGCACATCTACAGATGTCAGGGCTTCCAGTCTTCCCCCTACTTTAAAGACTGGCTGTTGAAGACAGGCTTGCCCCAGTCAGCTATCTCCCACTTCCAGACTATGGTGAGGATTCTGCATTTGCTGGGGTTAACTGTCAGTATGCCGAAGTCACACCTGACTCCCTCTCAGACACTCCATTTAATTGGGGCCATTCTGAACACACTGCAGTTTTGGGTCTATCCTCCCTAGTGACGAATCCTGGATATTCAGGCCGATGTTTCCACCTCTATCCTGAATTTCAGTGAGACTGACAAAAGCTTTTGGGCCTCATGGTCTTCTCCATCCTTCTTGTGACACATGCCTGTTTGTATATGAGGGCTCTGCAGTGGGACCTAAAGTTCCAGTGGGCATAGCATCAGGGGAATCTCTCTGCCCTGGTCCAGATCTCGTTGGGAACTGGTCTGGAGCAGCCATCTCGGAGAGGTGGAGATCTTTCTGGCAGAGTTCAGGCTTGACATCAACCTGCTGAGCTCCGGGTGATCCAGTTGGCATTGAAAGCCTTTCTTCCTTCGATCAAGGGAAGGCTAGTGCCAGTGTTCATGGACAACACCACTGGCATGTGACATTGCAACAAACAAGGCATGGTGGTGTTGTGGAGCCTTTGTCAAGAGGCCCTGCACTTCTGGACATGGCTGGAACATCCGAGCATTTCCCTGGTGGTTCAACGCCTGGCAGGCTCTCTGAGCTCCAGGGCTGACATACTCATCCGTCAGTGCCTAGCAGATCACAAATGGTGCCTTCATTCAAAGGTGGTGCACGGTCTCTAACTAGAGCGTAACTAGAGCGTAAAGAGCATTGGTTAGATCCGTTTGTCACCACCGAGAATGTGCAGTGTCAGCAGTTGTGTGCGCTGGAGTTTCCAAGGCAGTTGTGGTTCAGAGACGCTTTTCGCGGTGAGTGGAACTCCAGCCTCCTGCACCCCTTTCTGCCGATACCACTCCTGCCCAGAGTTCTCAAGAAGATCAGGAAAAACCAGGCCCACATCATTCTTGTGGCTCCAAATTGGGCACGGAGAATCTGGTATCCTCAGCTTCTGAGAACTAACCATCGATCCTCCATTCAGGCTGTCCCTTTGGGAAGATATTCTGTTGCAGCAGCAGAGCAGTGTTCCACCTTCATGATTGGAATTTGAGCAGGGATAGATGGCAGCTTTCTGTATCACTGATAAGTCTGTGATGTTATCTTGGCAGCCCCCCACTAAGACGGTATACACCGCAGTGGGGACAAGTTTGTGGCATGGTGTGCATTCAAAGATATCAATCCTCTTTCTACACCCTTATCCCAAGTTCTTTTATTTGTTGTTTCTCTGTCCCACCAGCGCTTTGTTCTGGGCACTGGTAAAGGTTTTTATTTGCCATTTTGACATTCTTGCGGTTGCCGGCCCAACCTTTGTTGTTTAAGTCACCTGATGTGACTAGATTCCTTAAAGGCCTTCAACACATTTCCCCTCAGGCCCTTCATCAGGCCCGAATGGGATCTTAATTTGATCCTCTCTTTTCTCATGTGCACACCGCTTAAGCTGCTGCACAACTGTCCACTTCGCCTGCTTAACATCAAAATGACTTTTCTGGTGGCCATAACATCAGCCAGGAGGGTCAATGAACTGCAAGAACTTTCTGTGCACCCTTCTCACACCAACTTTTATCGAGACATGCTGGTTGTGCTGACCCGTGCTTCATTTCTTTCAAAGGTTGTGACACCTATTCATGTAGGTCAAACCATCACCTTACCTACCTTCTTTGCTTCAACTCAACCTTCTAAATAAGAGGAGGCACGCCATCTTCTGGATCCAAAAAGAACATTGTTGTTCTATCTAGATCGCACAGGAGTTCTGGGTAGATGACAAACTGTGACATATGTTGGTGCTAAGAAAGGGAAGGATGTGCAGAAATGGACCATCTCACAATGGATAGAACTCTACATAAAGATCTGCAACGCATTGGCCAAAGTACAACCCCCTGAGGCTTGCGTGGTCAATCTACCAGAGCCAATGCTGTGACCGATGTGTTAGCTCCTGAAGTCTCGGTCAGACAGCAGCCTGGGCTTCTTTTCACACATTCACCAAACATTACTGCCTGTATGGTCAGATGCATTGTGATGGTCACTTTGGCCATTCGATCCTACAGGACTTTTTGATTTAATCTGTGTCGCAGACCTACCTCTGGTTAGGTTTTGCTTAAGTATGTATCCCAAGGTAAGGAATCTGCGGCTAGAGGTCTCTATCAGATAAACAAGTTACTTACCCTCGGTAACGCCTTATGAGGTAGAGATTCAATCTAGTCACCGATTCCTTACTGACCCTTCCGTCCTCCCTGCTCTGTGAGCTGCTTTCATAGGGTCACCCTTCTAAGGGCCTTAGCAATACACACCTGTGTGTCAGCATTCTTTTTGGCTGTGCGCTTGTGGTGTGGAAAGTCGTGAAAAGAAACAGATGTCAGTGTGCTGGGGAGGCACCTATATAGGCACTGGGCACATCACTTCAGGTATGCCCGGCACAGAGCCGAACACCAACATTTACCGGGGTACTGCTTGAAAATGTTTGAATCCAGTCTTGCTCCTGGGAAATATTCTAAGGTAAAGATAATCCCACTTTTCTCCACTGACTTGCAACTTGAATACAACAGTGCTGGTTGCCGCCATTGATCCTGACTTTTTAAAATAAAGTGCATGCGACAGACATTTACAGACCCTTACGGGCTGTACTATCTGATAATACAGAAAATATTTAGTCCTCTCTCTCTCAGCCACATTGTTTTCTTTCTCCATGCTACCCTTTCCAGCTGGCAGCATAACTCTGCTCTCCTTTCCTCCATTAAACAGGTTAACCCTGCACCTCTTTACCCTTGCTGGTGGCATAATCCCATGCTGTTTGGTTTAGCTGATAGCGTAATCCCACAGCCCTTTTCTCCTTCACACCAGTCTTCCTTTTGAATTTGATTTTTAAGTCTCAGGTATACAGAGCTTTAGCTGTATGTTGGCAAGACCTAGTGTTTTCCAATACATTACATATACATTGGGCTTTGGGTCTGCCTTTTGCTCATGATTGGTTGACTTCTTTTGTCTGTTTCACTTCCCACTCGTTCTTACTCCCCACTGCACCTTTGTTACCCATTTCGCCTCACTTACGCAGCATATTCACACTCCAACCCCTCACCCCCTCCGATTTTTGTTCATTTTTCAGTGCCCGCTGTTGTATTAGTGGTAGGTATCAGAACACGTTGTTTGACCGTTTCAAGATGGTCGCCCGTGTGTGTGGAGACGTAGGGGGCAGGTGCATAGGAATCTTTTTGTTTTATTGTAACGCCATTCAGATGGCTGTCGCAGATGCACGTTCTTCCACAGCGGTCATTCTTGCTCACCACTGGCCCTTTGTTGTCCATTTCTTCCACCCACTGCTCCCCGTTTCTTGCTCTCCACTGCCCATTTGTTCACCATTTCGCCTCGGTCACGCTGCAATTCACCCTCCAACTACACCCACCCCTATATGTTTTTTCTTTTTCTCTTTTTAGTGCCCACTGCTATATTGGTGGTGGGTATCTGAACATTTTGTTTGACCATTTCAAGAGGGTAGCACATGTATGCGGAGACGTGGGGGACAGGTGCATAGGAATCTTTTGGTTTTGTTGTAACATGTCATTCAGATGCCTGTCGCACATGCGCGTGCTTGCACAGCGGTCATTTTTAAACGAGGTGTCAAAATAAATCTAAATGCATTCAGATATAGGCCCTTCCGACGTATTGGCAATTTTTGAACCCCTTTTTGTTGAAATAGTAGAAATGTATTCAGAGACTGCAGTGAATCTGCACACATCTGTTGCAGCATTCATTTAATCCATTTAAGCATGTTTTAAAGCCCGTTCAACAATGGCTTGCCAATGCTTGTAATTATTTTTTATTAATCTTGTCGTGAAAGTCGAAACTCCACCAGACATTCAACATTTTCCTTTTCCTCATGAAGAGTTGCAGTTTTCCCCAAAACCTTGTATAGGTTTTAGATCTCAAGAGATCACCAATCCCAAACTAGGTGCAGAAGGGTTCTCTGAGTAGAAATGTTTCCTGTGTCATTTAAAGCGCATGCACTCTGCCTCATGCAAAACCATGATATCATATTTCAAAATATTACTATCTAAATCAGAATTTTCTTTCATTTTCTAGAATCCAACACAGGTGGGGACAGCACTTCAGGTGTTTTATAATCTGGGGAGTTTGAAGGATACCGTGAATAACGTTGTGGATGGGTATTGTGCATCTCTTGAAGAAAATATCAGCAGTGCCTTGGATATCAAAATTCTGACACAACCTTTACAAACAAGAGGTACTGGTAATATTTCTTACGTTTTGGTGCACTGCTTTCGAAAAGCCTGCGTTTCTCTGTAAAGCCGGAAGTATTGTACATTGTTCAGAGCATGTAAAACAAGAAATAACTTGATTTCATATAGCGCCAGTCCGAAAAGCAGTATTTTTACACCTTGTCTCTTTGCTGTGTGTGCTTACTCGCTTCAAGAATCATTAGCTTTTTCTGCTACTGTTGGAAAATTACACATACATTCAGTGATTCAGGGGATTCACTTCAAACACATACATTACAGGTTTTAAAATCATTATAAATTTTTAAGCAATTGTGTTGTTAACGAAACAGTTACTCATGTGTTCCTTCATACCTGAATTGTACAGCTCGGTGTAAGTTGTCACGTTGCTGCCTTCCACTCGGACATCTAGTGCTATTAAAGGGGCATTCTCAAACTGTTCCTGGGATTAATGAGCATTTCGGAAGCTACCTACCTTTCTTGTGGTAATTCTTACGGATGAAACTAAACCCTTTTATTAAAACATTTATTTTTGTATCACATGAGCTGTTGTGTCTAGAGTAGGTATGACATCATTCTCGGCTGAAGGCAAATTCACCAAAATCGCTGCCCCAAGTGCTCTTCTTCTGCATGGTGCATGTTATAGAATTACCCAAAGTATTCTTGTCATTTTTCTTTATCATCACCAGTCACTTGGGTACAACCTCTTTTGAGAGGTGTGGTTTTGGTTTTGCACTCCTGATGCTCCGCTCAGCCAGCTCTAACTGCCGCTATATGCTTAAGATGCTGGACTCCGCCAGAATCCAAGCTTCATGTGTCTCATGCTACGTCCATGGGCCAACACAACCTTTCATTTTTCAAGGACTTGAGCTGCCCCCCTTTCTTCTACATAAACATAAGAGGGCACCCTATGACCCTACACTGCCCAGGGTCATACAATATCATGAACATAAAAAATGAGCAGGAAGGGATAAATACAATTATTAATTTAAAGAAATCAGTGATTCTGTGATACTTTGTTCTCTTTTAGTATCAGGAGGAAAGACGAATCGTCTGCACTTATGATGATTCAATCTTAATGCCGTGATTTGGGGAAATCAATTCCCTAGCCTATAATATAAACAAACGCTGTAAATAGTTGCCATCCAAAAATGGACCAAAGACCAAAGCGTCTGGCTAAACATTAAAAAGTATAAGGTTTAAATAGAACTGGTGATAATCCTCTTGGCCACACAGTGGTGTCAGCGACGTGTGTGACTGCATGATGGTACCCACACGCCTTGGGTGATACTGACTGACTGACATTACGTTTAGGTTTCTAACTCCTTTGTTACTGTTCCTAATGATACTAGTTCATGTTTGTTGTTGATTTTTGTAGAGGCGGTGCTGCCCTCCTCGAGTCCTGATGAGGCCAATTTTGGATAGGCCGAAACGCGTCAACCCAATGTATGCGAGACTGAGGGCTTACAAGTCAATGTATTAAGAAATTAGATATGCACCATATAATACCGTTTGCAATAGACAGGTATTTGGCAGCTGGGTGCAGCTTAGGTCCTCAGCCATTGTGTTTCAGTGGATCACAACTTTATTTTCTTGATAGTGACCACAAGATAAAGAATGAACGAGGGGCACAAACCCTCTTTTGTGTAACCGCCATAACTCAATGAGTTGGTTTTTTGTTAATATTGTTTGTAATGTGGGAAAAAAAAAATGTTTGTCTTGTTTCGTGTTAATATTTATTGAATGTTTATCGAATAACCATTGCTTACCTTTACTAACAAAATGATTTAAATAAATAAGGGAAAGAAATTGTCCCCAGACATCAGGATTCATCACTGATTTCTTTAAATTAATAATTGTATTTAGCCCTTCCTGCAATTTTTTTTTTATGTTCATGATCCCCTTTCTTCTACAGCCAGACCTTTCTTTCTTTAAATTGTATTTCTTCTCCTACAGAGGCAATCCAGCTGCCTTTAGTTTCCCACATCCCTTTAGGTTTCTTTTTCTGCCTCCTGAACACCACCCTTCCAGGGACCAGAAATATTGCTTCCTGCTGTGGATGGCACAGGAGAAGAGAAGATGGAGTTTTACCACCTTGATGCCTGTTGTATTGTATATATAGATGTTATGTAAAAGAGCTTCCTGTGTGGGCAAAGAACCTGGCTGTCTCCTGGCAACTGGAAAAGGGGTTCTAGAATGTGGGGAGAGTGAAGCAGTTGGCGTGGATGACAGCCGGGCCGGGGTCGCTCAGGAATAAACGTATCTACAAAAGTAAAGAAGCTGTGTACCTCGAGTCTTTCCCTTCCAACTTATCATTGGCGACGAGGGGTTTCCTAGAGCCCATGGAGGATTGTCGAGTGCGACCCTAGACCCGGTAGAAGGTGATCAGCGGCGTGGCAGTGAAGTGCCAGTGGCTCGAAGTGGCCGCTCGGGTTTGCCGCTGTGAGGAGGAAAGAAACAGAGCTGAATCCAGTTATCGGCAAGTTTAACAAATTAACTTTGCGTGCACGCGACGCCAGCACACCCTAAAGAAACAAGAGAATAACGAGAGATGCGGCCAGCGCGCGGAGCGACCAATGCGCAGGGTTGCTAGGCAACGCGCGTGCAACCAGCGGTAAGGAGAAATAAAGAAGAAAAAAAAACAGTATTGCTTAGCAACGCAACACGAAGCCGACCAACGCGCAATTAAAGGGAAAGTAGACCATTGTCAAGGACGATTTTAACGTGGAAGGTGCATTTATAAACAGAGACAGAGTACAATGTCAATATTTGAGCCTTAAAAAAAAAGATACTACAAGTGATAGAAAATATTAGTAAACATGGCAACACACTCTATAGCTCCACCACTAGCATTTTTACAGTTTCCAGGTGAGCCCTGCATGGCCTGGGAAGATTGGCAAGACGCTTTCACTACATATTTAGAGGCCATTGGAGGGGAGATGTATGTAGAAAAAAGGAAGCTGGCAATTTTAAAGCATTGTCTGGGGGTGGAAGGAAGGAAAGTTTTGAAAACTTTACCATTACAAGACACACAAGGAGGAGATTCGGATCAAGAAGAATATGTATATGAAAATGCCATGACGGCATTAGAGGAAAACTACGGGAAAAAAATCAACATTGTAGTAGAGCGGCATAGGTTTTTCTCGTGCGCTCAGAAACAAAATGAAACAATAGATCAGTTTGTTAACAGTCTACGGAGGCTAGCTATTTCGTGCAAATTTAAAGATCTGAATGATGAAATCATTCGGGACCAGTTCATTAACAGAATGAAGGATGTCAAAATACAAGAGAAGTTATTGAGTTTAAAGAATCCGACATTGGACAAAATGGTGGAAGTTGCAAGACATATGGAAAGTACATCTCAATACGTCAAGGAACTCAACAACACAAGTGACACTAAAGAGCAAAACACAGTAGGAGAAGAACGGTACTCCAAGAAGGATACAAACAGATTTGAAGATAACTTAGGGAAGAGAAAGGAGTGCTTCAGGTGGTAAACACTTAGCGGAAGCAAAAAATTGTCCAGCTATAAACACTAGGTGTTTTAAGTGCAAGAAAATTGGACATTTTGCAAGGGTGTGCAGAATGGTTAATGAAAATAAGTTCGAGAAGTCAGTAAATGCAGTAAGGAGAAATGAACTAGAGGATAGTAGCGCAAGTGAAGATGAGTTGGAAGTTTTAGCTGTGGAGGAAGGAGCTACAGCAGTGTGCACTCAACTTGGAAGCAAAACTAAGGAATATAACCCGCCTAAGTGTGTTGTTGAAATAAATGGGAAACGGACAAACATGTGGGCAGACTCATGTTCACCATTCACTTTAATTGACGAGCAAGTGTGGAGTGATTTGAAAGACAACAAACTTAAACCCACGGATGTGTCACCGGAAGGGTATGATGGTGGTACAGTGCCAGTATTAAGTTATTTTGATGCAGAGCTAGGGTTTAAAGATAGAAGAACACAAGGAAAAGTATATGTATGCGCCAAGGACGATCATTACTAGGGTGGAAGGAACAACGTGCGTTGAACATAGTGTTGGATCCTAATCATCCCGAACAAGTGTTGTTAACAAAGGAAAGCAGGGAAGGAAAGTGGGTAACTACATTTCCCGAGCTGTTTAAGGAAAAGTTGGGTTGCCTCAAGGGTTTTCAACACCAGATTGTTTTGAAAAAAGACGCTGTGCCAAAGGTACACAAGGCACAGATAGTACCAATAGCACTAAGGGATAAATTAAAAGATGAACTTCACAGGTTGTGTAAGGAAGGTGTAATCGAACCAATAGAAGTGTCTGAATGGCTAAGTCCAATAGTAAAAGCAATGAAACCTGATGCCAGGATCCGCATGTGTGTGGACTTGAGGGACCTGAATGACAATATATTAATAGACCGGTACCCGTTACCAAGAATACATGAAATGTTAGCCAGTGTTCGGGGTGGAAAGTATTTTACGACACTGGATTTATCGAATGCTTACCACCAGGTGTGCTTGTCAGAAAAATCCTGACATTTGACGTCTTTCATTACGTGAGAGGGGGCGTTTCAATTTGTTAGGATGCCATTTGGCTTGGCATCCGCCTCTGCCGTGTTCCAGAGGGTTATGCAGAGAATTTTGAATAATGCAGGTAACACATTAGTGTTCCTGGACGATGTGCTGGTTTGGGGTGAAAGCGAACAGGCACATGATGGGGTACTGGCAATGGTGTTAAAGAAGTTGGAGAAAGCTGGCCTTACCATCAGTAGGAACAAGTGCAGGTTTGGAGTGGAAGAGGTGGAATATTTGTGGCACACACTGAATCAACATGGAGTGAAACCAAAATTGAAATTAATTGATGCCATTGCAAAAGCCCCTGCACCGCAAAACAAAGATCAGCTAAGATCATTCCTAGGCTTGGCTGAATATTACACAAAATTTGTGGATGACTTTGCAGGAAAAGTACATGTGCTAAGGAACTTGATGAAAAAGGGCTGCCATTTTAAATGGTCCAGTGAGTGTCAAGAAGCATTCAAGGTGATTAAAGAAGCTACTGTGAAAGCCATCACATTGAAACCATATGACCCGGATGATGAAACTATAATTGTGGCGGATGGCAGTAATTACGGGTTAGGAGCAGCATTATTGCAAAGGCACGAAGGAAGAGAGAGAATAGTGGCGTTTGCATCACACACGTTGAAGGGAGCAGAACCAACATACTCAACCATTGAAAAAAGAGGCCTTACCATGCTGGTGGAGTGTGCAGCATTTCCGTATATATGTTTGGGGCACGGAATTTGAGCTACGAACAGATCACAAACCATTGATAGACATTTTTACCACCAAGGGGGCTAGTAGAGCTACACCAAGAATTGCAAAGTGGATGTATAGGCTGCAAGAGTACATGTTCAGAATGAAATATGTACAGGGGATAAAAAACATAAATGCAGATTGTATGTCTAGATTACCGGTGGTTGACAATGAGAAATGTGAAGAAGATGAGTGGGTGGTGGCAGACATATCAGAGGCATGGGGTGCCATAAGTCGAGAGGAATGGGAGAATGCTGTATGGGAAGATGTGTTAATGAACAAGATAATGAAGGAGTTACCTTTTGGTAAGAATTTTTTTTTGATGTTGATATGGGTGAATTTAAGCATGTATGGGAGGAATTGTCGGTTATGGATGGTGTGTTGAGAAGGGGGAACAAATTGGTGGTGCCAGAGGGCTTGAAAGAAAGAGAGTTAAGGTTGATGCTTGAAGGGCATGGAGGCATGTCTGCAATTAAAAAGACGGTTTGGGCGGATTTTTGGTGGCTGGGAATGGATAAGCAGGTTGAAAGGTACATAAGAGATTGCATAGCATGTATGTCAAGCGACAAGTCGCATGTGTTGTCAGAAACGACGATTAAATCACAAGAGTTACTGGAAAAGGCATGGCACAGAGTAGCCATAGATATATGTGGTCCGTTTGAGTGTTTGGGGTGTTCAGATAGATATGCTATAGTTATGATGGATTATTATTCGAAATGGCCAGAAGTAGCATTTGTGAGGAAGGCGAAGTCAGGTAATATCATTGTATTTTGCGAGGAAATATTTAGAAGGGAAGGGTGTCCTGGAGAAATTGTTAGTGATAACGGACCACAATTTACTTCGAGCAAATTCATGAGCTTTCTCAAGAAATGGGGAATTAAACATTGTAGGACACCTGTGTATCATCCTAGAGGAAACGGTATGGTTGAACGGTTTAATCAAGTGCTGGGAGAAAACATTCAGTCAGCCCTATATAACAATTTGTCATCGAAGTCTCAAATCAGGGATATGCTGTGGAATTATAGAACTACACCACATAGTGTGACGGGGGAAACTCCATTTGTGTTGCTGGAGGGGAGGGTACCATGCACTATGGCTGTGCCTGCGTGGATGGGTAGAAGTAAAGAAAAGGTGGTTAATTCTGAACAGATCAGGCAAAGGGTGAAGACATACCAGCAGCAATATGAGTCAATACCAAACGATAAAGTTAAGAGAGTGCAGAAGGAATACGAAAAGGGTGTATGGGTGAGAGCGATGGCAGGAAATTTGGCGAGGAAGGGAGAATCTAAGCTATCGGAACCGAGGTGTGTGTTAAAGGTGAAGGGAAACTGCGTAAAGTTAGCGGATGGTAACTGGTGGAATGTGAGGAGGACAGTGAGGTGTTCGGAGATAGAAATAAATGATTGGCTGAAAAGGAACGAAATGAAGAAGAATGATTGGGGGGAAAAGGAGTGAGAGTGTGACAAAAAAGGGTCAGTGCAAGGGTGAAGGAACCATCAAGGTTATTGAGGGACTTTATATGCAATTAATATGTGTGGATGCATTTGTTTTTGTAGGATTGGGGATGTGTTGTATAATATAGATGTTATGTAAAAGAGCTTCCTGTGTGGGGAAGAACCTGGCTGTCTCCTGGCAACTGGAAAAGGGGTTCTAGAATGTGGGGAGAGTGAAGCAGTTGTCGTGGATGACAGCCGGGCCAGGGTCGCTCAGGAATAAACGTATCTACAAAAGTGAAGAAGCTGTGTACCTCGAGTCTTTCCCTTCCGACTTACCAATGCCCTTCTTCTATATCCACTTCCTCCACTTCCATAGGAGTTGTCTTGCTCTCCTTGTCTCTCCTAGGTGCTAAGTACTCCCTTTTTCAGCATTCTTTTAATTATTTAAAAATGTGGATCTTTCCTTGGTAAGGAACTCTACCCTTCCTGCGAAGGTTGTTTGGTAGTTTCTGAACACAAAAAAGTCCCGTGTACACCACTGAAAATATAGAAAAAAGATTACCAAGGGGAGAGAGGGAGAGGTCATAATCTGGCTCTGACTGAATTCTAGAAAACTGTGTTCTATTAGGTGTATTCTATTTGAGTAAAAAATAGCTGACTCACCCTTGGTAGCTGTTTCAAGCAGTTAGGCCTCCCTCGGAGAAATGTGCACGGTACATTTATGATAACTGTACAAAACAATAATACAGTATGATAGGAATATAATTATTAACATGTCAGGGGAAAAAAGTGATCAAGAGTTTTTACGAAAACAACTTTGAATGATTTGTGAACCAAAAGTCTTGACACTCGCAAAATGGTACAATATAACATGGTATAAGTGTTTCCCAAAATGCACCTAATTGAAGGCAGTAGTGACTCATTTATGGTACTGAAATAAAAAAGTGCTCAAATAAATTTATTTCCGACAACCGACTTATAAAAGCAATATCTCTGGGAGTGTGGCAAAGAGGGCAGCCAAGTAGGACGTGACTCAACACCTCGTCCTCCCTGCACCAAAAGAGACAATCCCCACCCTACCGGCCCGGCCCCGCTGCTCACCTGTGATATCCCAGGCCCCAGATGATCGACTGCCGCCTGAGGAGCGACTGAGAACTCACCACAGCCTCGAGAAGACCGCACCGCTTGAGAAGGCAATATCCCCCGGCCACGTGACCAGCAACATGGCAGGTGCTCTGTGCTGAAGGCAGGGGGCGAGGCACTCAACAGTGCTCTGAGCCCACCTCACCTCAGAACTCCTTCCTGGTCCACTTTTGACTGTCACTGCTGCGCACAGGGGACGGTGGGCACATTGGGGACAGAATTGCCACCCCCTGCCTGACACCTCTTCTCCGGAGGCGTCCACGCGTATGCCTCCCTCGGCATTCTTTCTGGGATTGCAGGGAGGAGAGCGCGAAGGTCCTTGCTGTTTGAGAACTCCCAGCTTTGCTCACACCGCACCCACAGGCTGACTCTGGGGCTCGGGCAGCTCTGGAACTGCCCAGGTTCCCCACCTGATGACTACACCAAGGCCCAGCCTCCTCAAAAGCAGCACACATTCCTGCAAAGGCCAGGTAGGGAGCAAAAGATAAGCACATCTGCATGCAAAATCTGCTGCCATCCTGGGGAACCTCCACGAGGCCCGGCCCTTAGTGACCGAATCCAGCATCCAACCTGGATCCCTGCACGTTCCTTAATGCTCAGCTCGCCCCTTCTTGCAATATTGATTTGGGGAAGGGGGCTCATTGTGACACTAACTGGGACATCGAGAAACGCCATATGTTTCCCATGAGGGGGGTGGGGGGTGCAACGCTTTAGCCCACTGGAGCCCCATGGTGTGGCGCCGGCCCCCACCTCCCCATACTGCATCAACCCTCCAGCCCAGCACTTCATGGTGGTTCCCACCCCCCACCGGCCGCTAGTGCCTGAGAACCCCACACACTATACTAGGGGAATGGAGCCCACAGCCGGATACCGGCCCTAGCACCCCTTCTGCTAACAGATGACTGTGGTGACCCCTGCCCCCTCAGGTTTGTCCACCAGGATGCGGGCCAGGTTGGCCTCCCACAGGCCACAGCAACACTAGAGGGGCACAGTCCCTATCATGAACATGATTGTCTACTACAAAGTCACATCCCCGCTTGACTGACTGCCGAACACCTCGGCCCTCCTGCAGCGGTCAAGGCCTGGAGCCAGAATTCACAGCCTGGAGCGTATGCACTGTTTGCGCATCCTATTTCATGCCATTGCGTCCATGGTCCATCCACCGGACCAAGCCTGAAGTTACAAATGCACCTGGGGCAACCTCTTCTCATGGCGGCTACCAGGACCAAAAAGGACAGCACCCTCGAAGACATGCTTACAAAGCCCACTGGACCCTCGTACGAGGGCAAGCCCTTGTCCCGCAGTATAGAATCTCACCTGGCAGAGGAGAAGCAAGAGGCACCGGTGTCCTGGTCATTCACGGAGACCCTCTTCTTCTCTCTTTGCTATGATATCCAAGCGGTGAAGAGGGACCTGTCAGCAGACCTAAAAGACATACAGCGCAACATGGAAGAACTCTTTGACAGTGTATCTGCCATGGAGAGCCACGAAGCCTAACATGAAGAGGTGGTAGAGCGGCTCCACCAGGAGATCTTCTGCTTAAAGGGACAGCACGTTGAGCTTCAGGCCCACGCAGAAGACCTGGAGAACCACTCCAGGTGAAATAACATGAAAATCAAAGGCGCCCCATCACACGCAGAGGGAATGGACCTTAGGGAATATGTGGGAGCCCTGTTTTGCCATGTCTTGGGATCCTCAGATGTTGTAGACATCCAGCTGGACTGTGTACACCATGTGGCCCCCACCGGACCGGATAACCCCCCACCTGCTGACATCCTGACATGTGTATGACTTCCAACTAAAATAAACCATTCTCAGCAAGGCCAAGGAGGCTCACCCACTACAATTTACGGGTCACTCCTCTGTGCTGTACCAAGACTTGGCGGCCATATTCCTTAAAAAAATGGTGGGAGTGCTGCCCGTTCACAGCACATCTCTGGCAGGCGTGGGATCTCGTACGCCTTAGGCCATTCCTTCCGCCTCATCTTTTGGCATAATGGCAAACTACTACAACTTTTCTTGCATCCTCATGGGCATAGCCGATACTTCACCCACTGGCAGACCCGACCAGTCGCCAGCCCAGAAGAAATGTAAACCCATGCGCTGGCGAAAGGTGGAGGGGACCAGAGCCAGCAAAAAGCCAGATTCTGCAAAGATGGCCAGGAAACACCAGTCAGTGCTCCAGACCCTTTCAGTGGACGCTAACTGACAGAGGCCTAACTGGAAGAGGTCTTCCTCTCCTGATCTAGCTATGCCCATGGGCCATGGGGCACAGAACGGACGAAAACAGAGGGTTTCGCACACTGAGAAATTGGGTGTACAATCAACTGCAAAGGAAGATTAATGGCCATGAGAACTGCATCGCAATGAAAGATATATATATATGTATATATATATATATATATATATATATATATATATATATATATATATATATTGTTATGCTTCAACTAGGTGCTTTTTGGTAAATCCAATATTATTACTGTACAATTTGTGATAAAGGACTGAGTACAGTCATTTATAGTCTTAGTTTGGATCATGAGATAATATGTTGTGTACTTACCTTTTTCATTATTTTTAGAATGACAAATGGGGTAACAACATTGAGGGCGACAAAGCGCAACCATAACTGTTCTTGTGCGTCATTCCTTAACAACCTTTAAAACCAGTTTACTCATCTGTATAGCAGATATTCTTGTTTAAAATGTAGCTGATGAAAACTGGGCACTTGTACTTAAGCCACTACAGTGAAATGTCAAATTGCAAATATTTCCTGGGTTCCCTTCAAATAATCTCCACTACAGATACTTCTCCCCTTTTCAGGAAGAAGGGAAAAGTTTCTCATGGGTTAGCTAAAGAAAATGTCCTCTTGCCTGTGGTTATCACCCAGGTATACACAACTTCCTGTCTGCAAGAGGGAAGCTCCAGCAAGCAGGCAGGTTCCCTTGATTAGTACCTGAAAGCCTTTACACCATTGGATTAGCAAGCGTCCACTTTTCTGTAGTCCATGGAGTGACCTTTAAATTCAGAGTTTCAGGGTAACATAAGAGACATTCTCTCCACTGTTCTTCATCAGGCAGATGGGAATTTGTTCAACAAATGGGTAGTAGTCTTCTCTTCGTTTTTCAAAAGGTGACCGTTCAGATTGGCAACATAATAGTCGTGGTCCTTAGTGAACCATGGTATAGGCTGAAATGTCAGAAAGTCATTGTGCTGAAAAACATGGCAGTTTAGGAGATGGCCGCCTCATTCCTGAGCTGATGTTATGTGAATGATAGCAACTATCCCTGAGACACACACGGCTTGTTGGAATCGGTTTCAGCCACTAGCTAAAACTATTGGCAGGTGATATAAAAACTTTACAAGTCATATTAGTAGCATAGACAATATAATCTAAAGTTTTCATTGATAAAGTTACACGTATTTATGCATTTTCTGCAAAAAGTTCATTTGTAGCTATTTGCTAGCAAGATATAGGTTTTAGGCAATAATGTTAACATTCTTATTGTAATTCCTTGCTAACTTTCTAAATGTTAATTTGGTAACATCTTACATTTAACATGTAAGTACTAAGGGCTCTGCATAACTGTTTAGTGCACATTTACCAAAGACTTATAAAAGCGTTAAGTCTGGAATTTCAATTGCAAAGATGGATTTCCTTTTCTTTTCAGACCCTGGCATAAATCCTGTTTATACACGTCTACAAATCCCTATTATATTTACTTCTATATGTAATTGTGTTAAATTACCTCCCACAGACTCCTAGCTAAAATTTGGCTTTTCCACATGTGCACAATTTATAGATTTGTTTTAATTTTCAGGTTACTAAAATGTTTTTGGGAACTGTTTAGCACACTCCAGCTGCCCCGAGGTCAAAGGGAGTTGCTATGATGAATCAAGTGAAATTATGCTTTGATTAGATAAGTTTGACTTGATGAAAAGATTAAATTTGCTACACTTAATCCATAAGAGAATACATTTTGATTTGTTAATGTTTGACAGATCTTAACTAAATGTGAATGCTGCCCTGGCATGCCTCTTTCATCTAAGGTTCATTCATTTAAAATTTGGGCTGCTTGGTCCAGATGGTTAAACGTTATTTGGAGTGGGTGGTTTTAGAGAATCCGTTACTCATTTTAACTCCGAGGAAGATTTACTCTCCGCCAAAGCAAAATCTGCACAGCACACTTACTCCAAATCCAGCAGGTAGTTCAAACGTTACTCAGAACAGATCATGCTTTGATTATCAGCAAACCCAATCTGTAGCGTTTGAGATATTTGAATTACAAAAAGGTGCTGGCTGGACTTCAGTGTGTTAGTGTTTAGTGCATCTGGAGTTTAACGTTCAATGATGGGTGCACAAACTGAAACTTCAAATTAAGAAAACATAGCTCTGGTTGGAAAACACAAAAAATATTTGCTCCGGCTGCCATTAAAAAATGCAATGTTTCATAAACCACAATAGAGGTTCGCACTCCTGTATTTGCGAAAAACATTGCATTGTTCCTATAGGATCATGCAGTGCACATCTCAACCACAGCATGTGTTTCGGGCAGACCCAATATCCTCAGACACCACAGGGGTGAAAATGTCCTTCTTCTTGAGGATAAAATGAATGTTTTTATCCTTGAGTTTCAGTCCCCTTCTCAAGGAAATTTAATTTGATATGGGCAGTGCCAACCCCCTACTGTCATAGCCTGCCACACATTCCAAAAAGCCATGAGCAGTGGTACCTGTGGCTAGGTCCTCACCGTTTTCTCAGGGCTTATGGCCAGTAGACACTGCCCAGAGACAAAGCATTTCTTAGCAAAACTACAGAATTAACTGAAATACTTTGTTACAATAGTTAAGAGTCATTGGTCGCATAATATATGTATGTATGTGTGTTTGGTAGTGAGCTCCTGCTGATGACTCCCTCTCCTTGCCCAGAATTAGCTTGGTAGTGGTTTGGAAGACGAGGGGCACAGCCCTTCAGACCTGCTCTTGCTTTCATCAGTAACCAAAGGCAAGATACTAATGATTACTTGGAGCCAGTGGTGGCTATCCCAGTTGCAGCCCATCAGTTCGGGAGAGCACCAGAAGACGCATGATCCTACAGGAAGGCAGGGGAGATGTGTCTGAGCCCATTTTGAGCCAGCTCAGCAAGTAGTGTATGATGCCTTTTGTGCTCTGGTGATAACTAGTGAGGCACAGAAAGGGTGGAGTCTTTCCCAGCCCCCACAAGGCCTGGAAGACATGCTGGTCGGAGACTTGGCACATGAAGGAGTAGGGTCTTAGCTTCCATAACTGTCCACTAAAGGAGTTATCACGAGTAGAGAGGCTACTTTGGTTTACAGGCTATTTACTGAGTCCCTGGAACCTTCTGGACACTAGAATAGACTGCCCTGATAGATACTCTAATGGGCCTTGGCTGATGAGAAAAAAAAGGAGCAGGGGAGAGTCAACTGTTCGCCGCTTCCTGCAAAGTCAAAAATATGCTTGCTCTGGAGGAGAGGTACAAGATTGACAGTATATGCCTCTCACTAGAAGTAGGAACACCCTGCTGAATTGTACTTTATGGCTCTGGAAAATAAGCAGGGAATAGTCTGATATGTATCAATCAGTATGCAGAAAAGTCTCAGTTGTACCTATGAAGTTTAAAGAGGTGTAACACTGAAGTAGACTTTCCTCCCTGTTAGAACTTGGGTACCAAAGTAAGTATGTAGTAGAAAGAGTGGTAAAAGGGAACAAGAACATGAGAGTGAAAACACTGGATAGCTTTCAGACAGGGGCCCAAATAAAGTTTCTATTCCATTCTATTAGAATAGGTATTACGTATGTAAAATTGTTACTGTTTCAGTTTATTGTACTCTTGTTAGAGTCCGAAGTTTTTCTTGATCTAAGACATAAGTAAAGTCAATCTCAAATTATAGCTCTTTGATGCATCTTTCGATAGCCAGTGCCCTCTTTCTCCAATCATCTTTTGCTAGGACATATAGAGGTTTAAAGCCAAAGGTTCTGCCAAGAGGGCAACAAAAGCCGGGACATTGAGGACTTTATCTGCACCAAGAGCCTTTTGGGCTCAAACAGAATTTGAAACCAGTGGGCTTAGTGAATGTGGTGTTGAGGATATAGGGCATGACAACGAGCCACTTTCTGCAATTATAGCTCATTTGGGAAGGTTGAAGTATATGCTTAGCAAGCAGCATTTTAGAGGAGGGGCAACAAGCTTAGTCAAAGTCTTGGCATAATGTCAGGAACCTGCTACATATAACTGAAAGCCTTTATCAGCAGACTCACAACAGTGTGATGTTCAGTTCAGGGCCTGGTTGGAGGCCACGTCTTACACCTTGTGAATGCGGTGCTCAGACCCGATTGAGCCCACTGCATTCTCGGGTGCAGGAAGATGAGTGGGTTCAGGGATATCTTTGAGAGTGTCAAGGTGATGTCAAATATTATGCACCTGTATTGTCATCAGTGATGTAATTTGTGATATCTTAAATAACATCACATGTAAGGACCTGAGCAGTGTTTTGTGGGAGTTGTGATTGCGTAGGACACCAGGAACACTGAATCTCAGTAACAACTGTGAAAGACAGTAATTCAGAGAAGTGACTTATACTTAGAAGATAGCATAACAAAACCAAAAGAAATCACTATAGAAACATTGCTAAAACAGAACTGTAAATCTCTACCCGGGGTCGGTAGTAATATCTGGTATAACAAAAAGAACAGAAATTCCCTGAAAACGTCAATTTAAAAGATGTGATGGTTCCAATCTAAAACCTCAAATCATTGAAAATGACCAATCATGGTAATCTACGCCACCATAACTCCCCCACCTGCATGCCTTATAACGTCACACATGATGCCACAGTTGACATCATTGATAATGCCAAAGAGAAGAGAAGCTTTTGTGTGTCCAGAGCAGCAACAAATTCCAGTTCAGAATGTTTATTGTAGGTAGGTTTATATAAAGGCATGTTATAATGTCTGAGACATAACATGTAGCAGCACATAGGCGCACTGACGTCGTTTTTTTTTCATCACTTTTTTAGGTGGATCTGAAGTTGTAATCCTACTGCTTTTGGACTTGGCTTAGTTTACTCCAAATTTAAAATGAAAAATATTTACTTCTTCAAACTGTGCCGCAAACACCTATCAGTCATAGCCACACATGTATGTTTTTAGGGTCCAAGAACAATTCCAAATCCTGCAACAAATGCTTTCTGATGCATTCATAAGTCATCAAAATACGTGAGGCCAAACTTTAAGTGGATAAGCACAGGTAACAGGTTCAAACCATTTCCAGGTTGCCAGGTTAGTTGTTATCAAAAGACAAGTTGTTGAAGTGGCAATAAAAGATAAGCAAAGCTCTTCAGATTCCAGCTTCTCCCACAGGAGGTAATGTTCATGGAACCCAACTCTGGCTTTGTCTTCGTTTTCTGAACGATTTCCTAAGTTGAAGCGGATGCACCATAATTTTCCTGGCCCATCATCGCAGTCTTTAAGGAGGCCTTGCTGCACATTTTCTGCCTTGCACTAGCCTTCTCAGGTGTGCTTTCCATGGGACTGTAGGGGCACCCGAAGTTTTACTTCTGCTGGTGCATCCTTCCTGGAGCCTGAGCACCTCAGCATTGAGCCGTGACTCTACTACTGTGCAAAAGGCCTTGCTGGATGTTGCTCTATTTCGACCACCAGTGGCTTTAGTTATACTTGTATCAGCTGTTTTGGTGCTGTTTTCTGTGATGATTTGCTCAGTGTCTCACTACTCTGTCACTAAAGTGATGCTGTGTGTGCTCAACTTCCTCAGCGCAGGTATTTCAAGAGGATGAAATACCTTTTTGGATCCGATTCGGACAGTGTTCAAATGCTTGACCAAATTCAACACGAAGATGAGGAAGTGGTCAACCTGCTCCACCCACATGACCTTTATCCAGATTTACAAATTGCGAGTGGCCTTAACACTTTGTCTGATTCAGCTCTTAGTTCACAGCATGGCCCTCTTACTGTTGAGGGCACTTAATTATCTGTAGTCATAAAGAGAGCCATGGAGGTTTTGGAGCTATCCCTTCTGACTGAAGAGACTAGGGAAAACCTACTTATTGAAATCCTTCAGCCTGTACCTTCCAAGCTTGACTACATTTTGCCTTTCAGTGAGGCATTACTCGTCTATTTAGGCAGCTTGGTTCAAGTCCTTTGTACTTCCATGCTCCCTTGTTGTGGATGGCACTTATGACACGAAGTTCTTGACACAGCACTCCACCCATGAGAGACTTGTGCTGAGAGCCTCCTGTGAGGTAGTCTGTAGACTTTCAGCTCTACTTCTCTGGTAAGGAAGTTGAAAACATTGATGAATGGGTAAGAAAGGCTTCTATCAGGGTGGCGTGGTGTTGTTTAAATGCTTTTTGCTCACTATTACCACACCCACTGGTATATGGCACACAAGGTAAAGCTGGCGTTACTGGAGGACTGCCGCACATCCTTTTCTCAGACAGTCCAATATGGCCAAGACACAGCCAAATAGACTTGCAGGCCTGAACTTCACAGATTTGGTTGCCCGGGCTAGTTCTTGAAACAGCATGTCTGAGAGACTTGTGGTGAAAGCCTACTGAAAAAGTAGTCTGTGCTCTTATCATCTGTATTCCTCTGGGCAGGAAGTTAAAGCTGATTGATGTGAAGGGGAAGAAAGGCCTCTAGCAGCTTGACACTGCATTGTTTGAATGCTTCTTGTCTTTTGGCTCACTATTACTACACCCGTTGGGAGTTGGTGCACAAGGTTTTGTTGGCTTTACTGGAGGACCTCCACACATCTTATGCAGGCAGTTCAAAATGGCCAGGATGCAGCAGGACTCATCTTGCATTCTGTCCTGCATTTCACAGATTTGGTTGTGAGGCAATTGGAACCAGTGTCAACATCTACAGATATGCATGGATGCACTACACTGGATTTTCGGGAGACATCCGGGCATCCTTGATAGACAAATATGCATTGAATAGATTAAAAAATACTGTGGGTTTAGCATCTTAACCATGTCTGTTTTACCAGCATTACCAGACATACAGGGGCTATTCTAGAGGCTTTGCCTTCTTCATCAGCCATTGCAGCTCATCCAAAAGTCCAGGCAAAATATCTGGGCATTCAAGGTAAAGATGGTGCTAAGAGAAGAGGGTATCAGCCACAGCAGCAATGCCTTTTATCTTCAACTGGCAAGTCAACAAAGTTGCAATAGTTTGCTCTTGAGCAAACATGTGTGACCAATGAGGTTGGGTAAGGAGTCTGGTGGGAGGGGGGGTTACAGCTTTGCTTGTGAAATTGGTGTTCGTCATGTCAGATGAATGGGTCCTGCAGAGTGTCCGAGTGAAACACCTCCTATACTTTCTGGGTGTACCTCCACACTTACCCCTAGTTTTCACTCCAGTTTTAGAGGACCATCTCAAATCTTCTCCAGGGCAGTGTCTATTTTGCTCCATAACGGTGTGATAGAGGTAGTGCTGCAGTGGCAGCGGGGACTGGCTTGTTACTTCCTTTACTTCCTGGTCCCCAAGAAGGTCTGAGGGTTGTAGATGTATCCCTGACCTCAGAATTCTGAACTGATCCCTTCAGAAGAAGTTCAGAACTTGCTCAGATCCTGCTTACTTTGGCAAACCAGGGCTGTATAGTGTCACTGTAACTGCAGGATCCATATTTACATGTGACAATCCTACAGTCAGGAGATATCTGTGTTTTATGGTGGCATCCACTCGCTGCCAACCCTGGCTTTTGGTCTTACAGTGGCCCCTTGAGTCTTTACTAAGGTCATGTTGACCCATCTTCGCAGTGACTGGCTGTTAAAGGCAAGCTCACCTCGTCTTTTCTTGAACCACTTTGAGTCTAAGGTTATTGTTTTAGACCTTGGGGAGTCCATCAACAGATCCAAATCTTGTCTCCAACCCTAGTCAGAGGCTATGCTTTATTGGGCACATCTTGGATAGTCCTTTGAAATACTTCCTGCTATCACAGTGGGTCTATGACATTCAGTCTATAATTCTGATGTTTCAAGAGAAAGTTGCTTTGGCAGTTTTTAGATTTATAGGCCTGTCAGCCTTCTGCATACTGCTGATGCCCTACACTAGGTGACATAATGTGGTCCTTCAGTGGAACTAGTGCCTGCAGTGGTATCGGCTTTGGGGGCAATTGTAGGACAAAATCTGCACCTGAAAGGATTCTTCCCATGTCTTGCAGTGGTGAATAACAGACACAAAGCAGACATGTGGCATGCCATTGTGTTTTCCCCTAGAGAGGTCATGTTGAGTGATGCATCGTCCCCCCTACAGGGGGTAGGGTCACCTGGATTACATGGAGATTCTAGGCCTTTGGTCTCTGTTGGAGCAGCAGCAATACAGAACATTTGCCATGCTCTTTGGCTTTCCTTCAGGAGGATCTTCTGTTACAGCAACAAGGCAGGGTGTCCAATCCGAACCTCCATTATCTATGCCTTCTTGCTTGGAGATTGATTGGAACCAGTTGAGAGCCATTGACTTTCCAGTGGAAGTGGTGGATGTTGTTCTGGATGCTTGCTGCTTTTCCCTAGAGTCCATGTATTTAGACTGTAGGACTCCATTTGCTGCCTGGTGTGTATAGAAGCATGTTAATCCCTTGCTTGTGAAACTGTCTGGTGTTCTTTTATTGATGTTGTTTATTAGCCTGACTGGGCTTTGCTGCCATGGGCAGAGTTAAATGTTACTTATCAGCCCCCATCTGCCTTTCTTAATTTGCCTGATCAGCCCTTGTTGTACATATCACCTGTTGCAAGGCATTTCTTAAAAGTGCATTCAAATGTGTTGTCTCTTGCTCCTTTTGTTATACTGCAACGCAACCTCAATCTGGTTTTAATCTTCATGCTTTATACACCTTTTGAGCTGCTCCATAGCTGTACCATGAGGCTTCTTATCTTAAAAACTGTGCTTCTTATTGCTGTCACTTCTGCATATCACATGAGTGAGTTTGAGGCCTAGATGGATCTGTATTCTACCTTCTTTCCAGACAAACTGGTGTCTAGTATTTTTGCATAATCTATTCCCAAAATAGTCACCTTTCCATATGAGTCAATCCATTACGCTTCCCAGATTCTTCTCTCTGCATCCCATGCTCATTTATGGACAAGATGAGGTTTCCACTGCATGCTTCTAAATCAGTGGTACTAAGAAGTATCACCTTGGTTGTCATTTGGTGCGAAAAAGGAAAAGTGCAATCCAGAAGCTAACTTTATCTTGATAGACTGTACTCTGCATCCAATTGTATTATGCATTGGCTAAGATAGAACCCCCTGAGGTCCTTGCAGCTCATTCCACTGGGGCAAATTGTTTGTCACAAACCCTAGTCGTATCCTTCACTGCAGTGGTTCCCAAACTGTGGTCTAGGGATCCCAAGGGGTCCACAAAGCCTCCTCAGGGGGTCCGTGACTGCTTAGAAACATAACTAATATTAACAGATTCATAAAGTTTATATAAATAAAGTGGCTAAATGGACAACAGAAAATTTTAAAACGTACTGTAACTGTCAAGGAATTTGAAACTGGGAGCTAAAAATTAAATTAGTATCATCGATTAATTCCAGGGAGCAGTGCAGGTGTATCAAACAAAATATAGTATGGACGATATGTGTCTTCAATAGAATTTAGAAAAGTTCCAAACTTCATATAAATTTATATTTTTTTATTTTATTTGTTTGCAAATTAAATAAAAAGTGTTTTCATTTGTGTATGTTAGATGAATGCTTGTTTCTGCATTATTTTCTTTATGTATTGTTTTGCGGTTCAAATCATCGACAGTGTTTAGGCGGGGTCCCGGACTTCCAGTAATGACTTAGTGGGTGTCCCTGGATTGCAATTATTATTCAGTGGAGGGGGTTCCTGGGATCCAGTAGTGATAAAGTGGGGGTCCACTGAAGTCAAAAAGGTTGGGAACCACTGCTTAACTGTATTAGAAAATATCTTTAATATTATGGGGGATTTAAGAGAGGTTAAATTAGTAAGTAGTCTTAGTTCCATTAGAGGATATTTACAGTTTGTCACAGTTGCTAAGTAAAGTAGTCTTGACCATGATCAATAAATAATTGAAAATGGGGTAACTTAATATAGCATGGCTTGATAAATTCCAGTTTACTTCCGGTCCTAGAATATTTGTTGCTTGTTGCAGGATTATCATACTAGTCATGGAAGTTTTTTCATACCGTAATGTACAGTAAAATAAGAAATGCAGCATTAAAACTTGTTCACTACAGTATTGGGTGCACCAGGATCCATACGGGACTGTCTTCATAACCCAAAAAACTTAAGGCTGACATCTTGTCTTTATAAATGATTTTGAAAATGTTTGTAAACTGCAGAAACTAAGTTTTTATATTATTATTATTTGCTTGTTGTGAATTATTACTCGGATTGGAATGGCTCTTTAGTTAAACCACACGAACTAACAAGCATTTGCTAAGCAAACCGCCCTCCTCTTTGAAAAAAGAATGTGGACCTTTTGGTATTGCTAGAGCTTTTTTCCTGAATTTGTTTCGCATCAACAAAAGGTAAAAAATGCCACTTTGCTGATGATGGGTGTGAACAATAGTGGAATTTGGTTTGATAAATAAAAATTTAAAACATGGATGAAAGCACATTTTAAGGAAAGGAGCATCCTGACAGCAAATTGCAGCTAGTTTACCTCAGCCAATTATTTGTCATCCAGATTTATCCCTCTGATATGCACTCTTTTGAGGTTTATATGATCCAAAATGTTACAATGCCTCAGATTAGAAAGCTTCTTGGATCTTGTGTTAACGGACATCTTACTCTTTTCTAATTTGCTGCAGTTCCTCTCATTGTTTAATGGCTAGGCATGAATCAGGAAACAAACGAATTCTGTGGCCTATCAGTGATTGAACTTTTTAACTGACATTTGCAAGGGTCACCGTTTCTCTCTTTTGTTGACCCTAAGGTCACCTTTTGCCATGGCTTTGGGTTACACTTTTTCTCCAGAGCCACCAGTGGGGATCCTAATACATTTTAAACCGCATCAGTTTCATGGAGCATTTTCAAATGCATCTGAAGAGAAGAATAGTTTGATTGTGTATCTCAGGTCCTAACGCCTGAGGGGGGAGGGTCGAGGGGATCCCACCCAGATTGCTGAATTTAGATGCTTCTGCAAAGAGGTTCTATCTTTGTCTACACTTGTACTATAACAGCAGTGGTACATTTCGTCAAGGATTTGAGGTAATTCATTTCATTCTTGGGTTCTGGACCATGATCTAAAACCCACTAAATGCCTTTAGTGAGCCTTTGTAGCTTCTCCTCTGGCTTTCCAACTCAGATGTTTGTCTTGTGCCTTCCATCAAGTCTTTTATTATATTCACTAGTAGTTTTATGGAAGTCTTGCAAAATCTTTATGTTCACTGGTACATATTGAAAGAGAGGGTCAAGGGACTAGGGTCTCCCATCTCCATCCCTGTCTCTGGTCTCTCTGATGTGGACTGATCCCTTCTTGTCCCTCTCATTATAAGTTATGGGATATATTTAGCTAATCAAGAAACGTTATGACCTAGCAGGTTGCCACAGTAGTAAATAATAAATGGTTAATCACACAGGTAGAAACCCCCAAAATTAAAATCTTTGAGGCAGATTTACCTGACATGACCGTGGAAAGGTCAAGACATTACAGAGGTCTGCACTTACAGAGGTCTTCTATAAGAGAATTTTTAGATGACCCAGCCTCTAAAAAACAATTTTGAGCAAAGGAAGAGCCATCCAGCCATAAAAAATGTTAAGAACTCCTATGCGAAATGTAAAAGGGAAATTATGGAGGTGGAATAGAAAACCTGAGGTTGTTAAGACAAAGCTGAATAGAATTGAGATAGAGTATTGAAGTGTTTTTGCAGAAGTCTGGAAATGCTTCTACTTGGACAGAAAGGCTGTGGAAGCCAACTGTATGAGAAGTATTCAAGATTCTCAAAGGGAATAGCCAAGGTAGATTTCTAGACAGGGATAATGTTGCCTACTATTATTTAGCCAAATAGCATTCAAGATTATTTTACAAGAAAAGTTGAAAATGATCATAGGCACAAGTAGATGTCAGAAGCCTACTGCTCAGAAGTTAAGAAGTTCTGATCCAACTCCAGTATCAACAAAGGCTACGTAAAACACTTAATTGCAAAAGATAGTTATAAAATTGCACTTACCACAGTATTTCAAAAAGAGAGAGAAGAAATAATAAAGGACAGTAAATCCAAAAGTGATTACTGAGTAACTGACTCATCAACTTGAATCGCATGATTTCTTGGGGATTTGATATGTTGATTCAGTGTCTGGAAAGTGCATAGAGGGGATGAAAAACTTCTCTGAAGTGGTTTCAGTCTTTACTACACTGTGCAGCATCCAAGTTGGCAAAAATGGGGTCACGTTACCACCGATGAGATCGCTGAGTGTAGTACTGGAGGGCTTTTCTTTGTCTTCCACATATCCCATTTGGCACTGCGGTAGAGCAGGAAGATTGCTGAAGATGCACCTGCTTGAACTAAATCTTGAATCATGTCCTTCGCTGGATGGAGGATTTCTGGTTAACTATGATACCAGTAAAGCACAGTTTATCTTGATAATGACAAACGTAGATATCTTTAAACTAGAAAAAAAGATTACAAAGTGATGCAACAATGGAATTTCATAGTGCAGGTTACTCAGTCCATAAAATCCCTTGGATGGGGGGGCTTCTTGATGAGCAATTATCAGTGAAAAAAACACTCATTACTAAACAAGCACATTCGGATTTAATTAACACCTACTAGTCAAGTTATCACCGTTACTTGAGGATAATGATAGAGCTTCCTTAGCAAGAGCAGTTACAGGCTTGCATATATCATGTATGTGTACTTGAGGAAATCTAAGAAGTATACCAGCTCATGTTGGGTGCAAACAGCTAATTTCTCACATGTTCCGAAGATTAGAGTGGAATGTAGGAGTGATGGAAAAGGAGTCAAGCCTTTAAGACAGTGTGGAAGGAAGGTCTAGAAATGCAGAATATATGTTGGGGCGACCCCCTTTGGTCAAGTGAGAAAATTCTGTTGAATATTGACAAATGTGCAAGAGTATGTGCCAGTTCGTGTACTTAGCTTTCAGGAAGCTAACTCCTGGCAACCTTGTAGCTTATACCTATATATATTTACTACTGGACTGGATAACATCGAAACACATTTCTATTCCTTGAAAAGCAATCTGTTTTCCTGAATACTACATTGAGTACAAGATCCCGATCAATAAATGTTATCCTGCAGGTGGTTGCCTTCATCAGTCCCTCCTGCAGGTAAGTGCCAGAAATTCCTCTGATTTCAAGGTTTAGCTCTTAAATTCTTAATGATGTAACAGCATTGGGTACCATGGAAAAATAATGTGTGGGTGCTTGGCCTGAGTCCCCCCCCTGCTTAGCATTGTCACTTAGCACAGTCCCCATGTTAGCAACTCACAGAACATAGAAAACAAGTTATCACAGCTCTGAATTGGCTGCCCATACCTTTTTCAGTTGCCATTTATTATGTCCCTCTGGGTTCCTTCACAGTTCACTGTGTCACTGCTAGGGTGATGTTGAAAAGGAAGAAGGACATCACGAGAACATAACTCACTCAATTTTGCACTGTTTTGGCTACCCAATTTATGAACCAGTGTGGTGGAAAACCAGTGCCTAAGTGACAGAACTCTAGAGTGATAGTGGTGGAAAGCCAGAGCCTCAATGTTCTCTGTGGTGGGGGAGCTAACACGGCCAGGGGGCTATGCCATCCCCCTGGTGCCCATTAGCATCTAGATAATTCTCTCCAACACTGAATGGACATTCTGAGCTTGCAAGTGCCACACTGGACTGGGCCTCTTACTAATTCCTCTCTCAGTAGACAGGAGGCTTTGGCTGCAGCCCAGGAGGTCCATAGTGTGGGAAGAAAGAAAGGAAGCCTCCTCAGAGAAAGAGCTTTCCATATTGCAGCAGGTGCATTTCCCCCAGTGCCCAAGGGCTTGCGGCACCCAAACTCAGATTGTTGTTTATTATCCAACGAGAGGATAGATTTCCATTACTTTGTAGCAGGGCCAGTGGCAACATTGCTATTTCTTCATGGAGCAGTGGGAGCAGGAAGTACCCTGAGGGGTGTGGAAAGGCTATCATACTGGCGTAGGTATGATTTTGATCTATTCCTTCCATATTTGTCTGTAGGTGATATGAAGAGTGCAGACTGCCCGTGTTTCAGAAGACAAGTTGTAGTATTAGTGTTTTTAAGTGTAGCTTGAAAAGTACACGCTCTTCATTGAGTATTTTGTTCATATTTTCTTGTTGGTAGGCCATCTAGGTAGATCTTCTCTTACATAGGAAAAGTTTTTTTTGAGTTGTAATAACTTTAGCACCATTTGACAAGTCTCCAAGAAACTTTCCAAAAAGCTGCTACTTTTTGACCCCTGTGCTTCCCATGCATTTTCCAAAGACTTCTTTAGAGAAAGCTACACCAAAAACTGCTGAACCGAATTACACCAAATTTGATAGGAAGCTAAATCTTGGTCTGCAGATTGTTTTTTGTGATCTGGTGCAAATCCATTCAGACGTTTTTGAGAAATTAAAGATCAACAATAATTGTATATATGTAGGTTTGAGCTTGCAAGAGTTGTTGGGAAAGTCTTGCAGGAGTGCCAGTCCAGTCCACTCTTGCTGGATCGGAAAAAAAAGAATTGTGGCTGGACTGCATTTAAATAACTTATGTCCAAGGGAGCCCATTCCTGCATCTGATTTAATAAAGGGGAGGGAGACTGTGTGCCCACCATCCTCCAGAGACCCTGGGGAGCCCACTCCCAGGGCTGAAATTTGTGAAAATGTTGAGGGGGCAGCATGGCCCCCTCTGCCAAGCCCCCAAAGGCCTCAGGGAGCCCAACCTCTAGGCTGAAATGTGTTTATAAATGAAGGGGTGCCCCCTCCCTCTGTAAAATGAACCTGACCCTAAGGGATGGGGTCCCCATAGTGAAAATCGACCGGGGGGGTCAGGTGCCCCCCTCTTCCCTTAAACATAATAGCAGGCCCCAGGGGATGGAGTATTCAGGGCAGAAATCGGCCTGGTGAGGAGCCATGCAGACCCCCTCCCTGAACCTCTAAAGACCCCGGGGACCTCATCCCCGACAGCTGTGAAATTTGGCAAAAGGGAGGGGGTCATGCAGCCCCTTCACTTTGCCATTATTGGGTCTGGGACCCCATCACCCTGGTGCCGGCTCCCTAGGCTATGTCCTGGGGAGCCCTTCCCCAGGACATAGCAGTTTCTATGCCTGCAGTTGTGCCAAGCAAGAGCAAGCACCAAGTCCACTCCCAGTGTAACTCTGTAATGGATCTGCTGGTACGCAAACAATGGTGGGGGGGGAGGAACTATACACACCTAACTCCCCTCAGCATACAGCCAAAGACCGTGTGCCTCGTGGAGTTGGCTGCATGCGGGGGTTGTTGGGACGTGGGGATTAGACGCAGCCTGTGCACATGGGCACAGGCCATGTGCAGCAGAGGTTATAATAACCTATGGTAATTATATATTACTTTACGTTAAAAAACACAGATTACAGGTATGTTATAGTTAGGTTCATGTTTTACCCACACAAAACCATAGACATTTAGCCATTATAGTTATACTTAAAGTTATCTGAAGAAACTGTCATTTGTGTCGTTAAGCACCTTTAGGCCCTGAGTTATAGTTTCTTAACATAAGTATATCTATAACTGCTGAATTTCTATGGTTTTGGGTAGGTAAAACGTGGACCTAACTAGAAAGTCCCTGTAACCGCTGAAATGTGTGTGTGTGTGTGTGTGTGTGTGTGTGTGTGTGTGTGTGTGTGTATATATATATATATATATATATATATACACAAAAGTTTAAGTGACATTATGGTTGGGTTAAAATGTAAAATAAAAAAAATTCTCTAAAAACAATTAACATTATTCACCACTTAGTTAACTCAAGGAGTTATTAATCGCTCCCCTGCCATGCACAGTATTTTCAGTTCTGTCATTTCAGTTGTCATCAATGATGTTATCGATAGTGTGATAGAAAATGTCACGAGTAATGAATTGTGTGGGGCTTTATCTTTGCTGAATTTCTGCAGTGTTTTTTTTTAATGTAAAGTCATTTTTACTACTATACCCAAGTAGGCGCATCCTATGGCATAGATGGCCAATCCCACACCACTCACAAAACACCCTGCTGGTGGCTAACCCCACTTGGTTGCACAACAACAACTGACAGACACCCACCCAGCATTTTGTGTCCCGCTGTAACCTTGTGGAACTCCCTTGAATTTCGGTGCAGAGTACCGCAAGTCCACTGCGCAAAAAAGTACTTTGACCAAAAGCCCCATCCCCTCAGAGGCCAGGGAATCAGGGGACCCGGCCCCCCTCTTATATATTGTTTTGTTTTTCTTTTCAGGGCATGGGGATCAAGTTTCCAAGTCCCAAAATGGCAACTGCAACATTTCTCTTCATGTTGTAGCCTGCTAATCACAGCCTTTGGTCCCGAGGACAGGCCTCTGTCCCGCAAATCCAGTCCTTCAATATGCTTCATCTGCCGTTTAGTACCTTGGTACTCTCTTGGTAGTACTGTGTTGCTAGATAGCTATAAATGTTGAAGCTTTATTTCTCTCAAACGGCTGAATAGATGTATACCAAATCACAAAAAGGAACACTTTCTAGGTAGGGATCTAGCTTTCTGCCAAATTTTATATAAACCTGTTTAGCCTTTTTGACTGTATAGTACCTAAAATTCTGAAAAGGATGGCATTTTTTTGTGGCTAGTTTTGTGAAGTTTCGTCAAATGCACCAAAGTTATTAGGAAACAAAAAAAAACAATTTCCTTTGTAAACCTGGTGTTAACTATAGATGCGCAGTGATGATATATATATTTAGTTAATTTCACAAACAAGTGAAATTTTCTTGACTTGTTAACTAGTGTCCCTAGGAATCTTTTGCCGATTTACGCACCAAAGCCTGTCTTCGGGTCCTGAGTTCGTCAATATCGGCTCACAGATAATCTCCCCAGGGTTGCATCTATTACCGTTGTCTGTGTCTTCAGTCCTGTCTACTATGCTTGTACTTCTACAAAGGTTCAGTAATATACCCACTCCAGAGGGATAAGGGGCCTCCCCGGATGCTAGCAACCTCCGCTCCCTTTGACATTTCTTTTCATTGGACCATAATCGTTGCGTATTCCATGTGGACACAGTAGCTGCTACGGGGAAGTCAATGGCAATATAAAGTAGTTGCATGACATAAAATGTTAATAGCTAGGGTGCTGTTTCCAGAAAAGCCCACTTTAATTTTGTTGGGATGATCTTGGTTGGGCAAACGATGACTGCTAAGGCCTCCTTGAGAGTACCTCGGGAGTGGATTATTTTGTTGTGTGTTTGTAATTTTGTTTAGTTTCTGCTGAAATTGTTGAACTCGTTGAGAATGCATAGTAATGATCTTTTAGGATGTATATTAATTCATATGGTGCTTCCGAGTGTACTTTTGTAACAGCTTCTAAACAAAATGCCTCTTTTAATAATCATCTCCTTTCAGAAGAGAATCACTTAAAAACTTGACAAATAAAATCTCACGAGCTCGTGGCCACACATGTGAATTAACAAAGTGTGCCACCTTCAGAGAACTAAAATTAGAAGTAATTTGCATTGTTTTTACTTTGGAACCATCTGCATGGTGAATTAAAGGATGCAGCTTGTTCCTTTTTAAGCCAAACCTGTTCTCGAGCCTCAGACAAACAAATGGGAAGGATAATGATCATTGCAGCCAATAATAAGTTGTTCGTTTTTTGTTTATGCAATTTCATGAAGAGCTAAAATGCCTTTTGGTCACTTCAGACTGCTTTGAGACACAGTAAGCATGCAGAAATGCCAAAATAAAGCATATTTTGGACAACCACTTTGAAAAGAGTGAGCTTAGTATATCGAGGTTAAGGACTGGGAGGTGCCACACGCTTCCTAGTGGATCCCAGAGCCACAGTGGTGACCCCTGAAAGACTTCAAACAGCCAAGACCAAAAAGTAGGGTGACTTGGTTGAGCAGGGACACACTCCGAAAAGGATGAGCTTTGGTCTGTGGGTCCTCTACCTGGTGCCCTGTGCCCTGTGTGGACGGATCTAGCCATTGTGGGCCCGGGCCCGTTTTCGAACATGGTTAAACTAGTGTGTGGATTATTTATATGAACCAATCGTTTCTGCCATTTTTTGCTGCATTTGACGCTTTCAGCAAAAAAGAAGGCCTCAGTGCAACTACTTGAGCCAGCCTTGTTAAAAATGATAAATATAAAAAAAATGCTAATCTAAGATTTAATTATTATACTAACTGAAAGTAAGGGATGTAGAAGTTGATATGTGCTTCATTTCGTACCATTTTCAGTCTTTTTCATTTCAAACCCCTCTTGTGTCGCACAACTGTGCAGGAGGTCCTGGGCGTGCTGCAATGCCCACTCCAGGAAACAGTGCAGCGTTTCGTGCAGCCTTGTGGACCAACATGGAGAAACTCATGGACCAGATCTGTGCAGCATGTGTGCAGGTACGGCTTAACCTGGCTGCAAGAGTAATGTGGTTATTCACCTACAAGTTCTGAAGTACCCATGTTCGGTTGTGTCATGTTTCAGGTGCAACATCTCCAGAAGGTACTAATTAAGAAGAGAGATCCTGTCACTCACGTTTGCTTCATTGACGAAATAGCAAAGGTAAATCTACTTTTCTGCATACTTTGTCTGTTAGTTTGGAAGAATGAGTGCCAATAATGTATGCATTATTTGATATTTTGTAATTGTGATCATCCTGTAAGTTTATCTAATCTATTCTTTACAATCTGGGGAGGTCGTTTAATGTTTTTTATCCTATTCAAGTGAATCCAGATTCTCACAAGGTTTTTATAATCTATTTAAGCAGCGGTGACGGTGATGTGTAAAATGCAGGAAGTGCGGCGATGTTATGGAGTCAAAATATGGATTGAAATAAGTAAATTTAGTTGCTTACCTCATTATATTACGGTTCAGTAATGTATGTGCAGTGCCAGGGCAGTGCAGGCAAACTTGTGAGGGATTGTTTGTTTGGGGCTTCCCTACCACAGGGAACCGCCTGTGACACCTTACACGAATTCTGTATATTTTATACATTCACTGAAAACATCAAGCAATTAAATTCACTTAAAAGCACAATTGAAGAAGTTGTGGTTACGAATTAAAACTGAAAAATAATTAAAATTCACAGGTTATGGTTAACCCGTTACTATATGAGTAGGCTCCCGTTTTTACACCATTTACCTGTATAACATTCTTGCACTGTGGCATTGTGTTGTGTGTACATAATAAGTGCACTCGGGGTGATGATCGGTAGAGTGTCTAGAACATTCTCAAACATAAGGTGCACTTGGGCTGCCTTCAATAGGCATCTGGAATTTCTGGCTGTGGAAGCCGAGTGCCTGCCACTCGCTGGAGGTGTGCATGGAGAAATGAAGGGTGATGAGGCCCATCCCTGGGGTACAAAGTAGACAATGAAGATTTTGCTTGCTTTCTGCATTGCACTTACAAACTTACTCTGTCATTGTACATATGCGTCTCGCTTTACAGAGCAAGGCCATGAAACATTTGCTAGTACCTCCGTAGAGGGTTGGGTGCATGGTCTATTCCAATTTGGAGTAGGATGTGCTTACTCCTGCTAGCCCTCGTCACTGCAGAGCGTGCCGACAGTGAGCACAGAGAAGGTGCCTTGCATCTAAAGCCTTTTGTCATGTCACAGTGAGAGGGGTGCCGGGAGCAGCTTTGGGAGGTCGGTCAAATCTCTAGGACCACCCCTCTTGGACCAGGCATATGTGCAGACCACCGGGCTGCGTGCCCTTGGTGTATCAGGAATGCTACTTGAGGAATTGAGGCTGTTCTCATGCCCTCAAAATGGTGTTCCTATTCTAGCGAAGGCAACAGTGGGAAATATGACTGCACACTGGGAACGTACAATGAATAGGGCTGGGAAAACCCGTGCTATAAATAGGCCTTTCTGACAATTGCGTTTATCTCCTCATGCCACCAAATTCATAATTGTCACTGTAAGCAGGTGAGGCAATTAGCGATGCACGCCATTAGCTTTCTCCAGGGAGCATGCTTTCTGTTTCTTCTCTGTATTTTGCGATATTTTGCTATTGTTACAAGCGTGAAATATATTATTTTTTCCCTTTATCCAGCCCATAAAAATAACCACGCAGCCACCCAGTTTTTATACAGTGACCCATATTTGGTAACTATTCCAGTCCATTCATTTGCATTCTATTATCGCCTTGTCTGAATCCATTTGATTAATTCCCTCCTGTCAGAGGAGGGGCTGTAATACCTGCATATCGGCACAGTTGCATGTGTAAGAGTGGACGTGGCAGTAACACCACTCTCAGACCTGTGGCTAGAGTAGCAGAATCCCCTTCCCTGGTAGAGTTTCTAGCTAGTGCGGATATGTACGCCTTCTTCAGCAAGACCTATGGTGCCCTGGGATAGGGAAGGTGTACCGTACTTTTTTTTTTTTTTTTTCTTTATTGAATTTTACAGTGAACAGCTCTTACATTGATTTAATAAACAGTGTTATTTATAAAGCAGTTATGAGATTCTTTTATCATTATTGCATCTGATCATTTTATATATTTAGTTTTTACATGTTTTATAGTTGGAATCTTTATTGCATTTGGTTAAAGTAGCACTGTAGAAGTAATGAGAAAGCTGGAAAGAGGAAAACAAAAGAGATAGAAACCGGAATGGGGCTGAGGGAACAAAGCTATATATAATGGGTTGTGGGGGGTGGGAAAGATGCTGGCGGTGGAGATGCATTGGTGGGGGGATTTGACGGTTTCTTTGTGGGTGTTTGTTAGCGCGGCGGGACTCGTGTGGGACTTGGGGGTGTTCTATATTGCAGTCTTGTATGTTTCCTTTTGAGGAGTATTGTGGGTACCTGTATAGGGTTTACGGTTGTGGTGTCTTGTTGCTGTAGTCAATTGCTGTTAGCTTGTGTCAGTGATCTAAGGCGGGCGGGTGTCGTCTTTTTCGAGTAGCTGTTCTAGGAAGGTGTCCCATATCTCCGCATTTTTAACCACTATCCCTATATCTTTAAATGAGTCCAATACATGTTTTTCTGCATTGGCCCAGTGTATTAGGTCTTTATGCCATCTGTTTATGTCTGGGGTACCAGGGGACTTCCATTGTGTAGCGATGAGGCGTTTAAAGGTGATAAACGCTAGGTCTGCGCATCTATGTTTTTGTTTGTCTTTTTTGCGTCTGTGACGTATGCCCAGTATGCAAGATTCGGGTGCAGGATTCAGCTTTAGACCCGTCCATTTGTTTGTCTGTTGTGTGACGGTGTGCCATGTGCAAAGTAGTGTTGGGCAGTTCCAGGTCATATGACAAAATCTGCTTCTGTGGTTCCGCATCGTGGACATTCAGACATTGCTTGTGGAAACATGCGTTTTATGCGAAGTGGGGTTAAATATGTCTGGTGTAAATAATTAAGTTGGATGTATCTGAAGCGGGCCTTGCGGGAAATTTCTCGCGTAGTTGTTGGGGCCATGGTCCATTGTTGCTCTGTGAGAGGTGTTTGCAGGGCCTTATCCCAGTGTGATTTAGCTTGTGTTTGTGTTTTTGTGGGGTAGGCTTGTAGTATTTGGTATATTTGAGATATACTTGGTTTTGTGTTAATATCTGCTAGTAATTCATGTAAAGTAGGGGCTGTTGGTGGTTCTGAGTTGCCTTGGCCCCATACTTTGCGTATCTGTCCTTTGAGTGCCCCGTATGTTATGAATTCCCCTGGTCTTGGTTATATGCCTCTGTCAGTTTTGTGTATGTTATGTATTGCTCGTCTACATATAGGTCACCGATCTGCTGTAAGTCTTTTGCTATCCACGTCGTTAGATGCAGTGTGTCGTGTAGTTTATTTATCCCTGGTATGGCTAGTAGGGGAAGCTTTGGTGAGTATAATGGTACGCGGGTTCCCTGAGATACATATCTGTTCCAGGTACGTTCGGCAACTGTCATTAGTGCATTTTTATGATATGAGGTGTGTGTCCCACCTATGAGCCAATCTAGTATCTTTGTTCTCCCTAATTGTGTTCTCACTTTGTGGCCCTCTGGCCTTGGGGGGGTCTTGTAGCCAAGTCATGATCCAATGCAACTGTGCTGCTGCATAATAATGCTCGAGGTGAGGTACCCCGATTCCCCCCTTTTCTATTGGGAGGTAAAGTTTATCAATAGCCACCCTTCTATGACCATTCGCCCATATCAGTTCAATCAATAATTTGGTTAATTGTGCAAAAAGTGTTTTTGGTAGTATTAGTGGTAGTGCTGTGAAATAATAGAGTAGTCAAGGTAGCACTATCATTTTGGCCAGAGCCACTCTTCCCATAGGTGAGAGGGGTAGTGAGCACCAAAAGGGTATTGAGCTTTTAATTGATCTAATGGCTCTTTCCAGGTTGCCTTCCTTTAGATCTGTAGCACTATGATAAATATGGACTCCTAAATATTTAAAAGTGGAATGTTCCCATTGTAGGGCATCTTTTGTTGACGTTTCGACGTGCGGTGTTGGGGACGGGCGCATGGGGAATATGCATGATTTGGACCAGTTGACACGCAGGCCAGATAGGTCTCTGAATGTGTTAAGTAATTGTAATATATGTGGGAGGGATTCTGTGTGGTTGCGCAGATATATTAGTGCATCATCTGCATATAAAGATATTATGCGGAATTCTACGCCATCTGGGATACCCCATTCTACTGTTTCATTGCGTAGTCTTGCCGCAAGTGGTTCTATTACGAGTGCAAATAATAGTGTTGATAGTGGGCAACCCTGACGCGTTCCTCTCCCTTTGTCAAATTTCTCTGAGATGATTACGCCGGTTTTAATCCGTGCTTTGGGATTTGTGTATATTATGGAAATCCAGCATGTAAAGCCAGCGCCGAATCCCATTTTTTGTAACGTTGTCATCAGAAATGGCCAGCCCAGCGTGTCAAAGGCTTTTTCCACATCCAGTGACACCGCCACACTGGAGTGATCCTGTTCCGGAGCCATGGGCATGATGCGTATTAAGTTTCTTATATTAATAGAGGTATTATGCCCTGATATAAAGCCAGATTGATCTGGGTGTATCAGGGTAGTCATTAATGGCAGGAGGCGATTGGCTAGGATTTTCCCCAGTATTTTATAGTCTGAATTTAATAGAGATAAGGGTCTGTATGAGCGGACGTTTAAAGGGTCTCAACTTGTCGCTTCCCTTTGTGTTTCTGTGAGTTGTCCTCTTTCATATGCTTCTGGTAGCATAGTTTGGTATGATGTGATTATCTGTGGTGTGAAAGTTTGGTAGTATTCGATGGGACGTCCGTCCGTCCCTGGGGTCTTATTGTGTGCCAACTGTTTTAATGCTTGTAATATCTCTTCGCTTTCGATTGGTCTATCAAGGTTAATTATTTGTTCTACATTTAACCTCTTCATTGGGGCTTGCTGAAAGAACTTTGCCAGTTGTGTCGGATGTGGGGGAGGTTCAGTTGCGTACAGTGTACTGTAGTATTGTTTGAATGTATCGTTGATCTCTTGTTGTGTATTTACCATTGTGCCTGTATCTTGGCGTATAGCATTTATGGGTGTGACTTTCTGCGTCCCTTTTGCTAGCCACGCTAGTAGCCTGCTAGAGCGGTCGCCTTCGGTGTGTAGACGTGCTATGTAGTGTTTGTTGTCAAATTTACGCAAGCGTGTCTTGGTTGCATTCCATTGATTTTTGAGGTTAGTTAATTCGATATTGTTGCCTCTCCCCAAAGCCAATTCGCATTCTGTGTTACGAATTTTACTTTCTATTTCGTGTAGTTCTGCACTTAATGCTCAGCGGACCCCGCCTGCCGTTGCTGTGCACATGCCTCTTATAACTACCTTGTGTCCGTCCCATTCTATAGCACGTGATGTTGTTGTCTTTGTGTTAATTGCAAAGTACGTTTCTATTTCTTCTGATATTTTAGCACAGAAAGGGGGATTGCGCAATAGGGTGGGTTGTAGGCGCCATGTTGGTATGCATGTTGATAGTCTGCCCCATTTTATTGTTACAAGTAACGGGCATTGGTCTGATAGAGTTTTGGCTAGGTATGTTGCGTTATGTATCATATGTGCTAACCCGTTAGTGCATAATAATAAGTCTATTCTCGTATGGAGGTGGTGCACTGGTGAGTAGAAAGAGTATTCTCTATCTGTGGGGTGTAAACGCCGCCATATATCTTGTAGTTCTCTTTCTTGTATCCATTTATTAAATGCACAGGACAGTGTCTTGCTCTGGGTGTCTCTCGTTGGGGGGGTGATCTATCCAATGCTGTCTCAATTACGCTATTAAAGTCACCCCCCCATATAGTGGGTATGGTCGGGTCATATGGGATTTGTGTGGTGATGGTATGGAGGAATTCTCCCTGTCCTGTGTTGGGTTCGTATAGTCCAATTATCGTTAGTTGCTTTCTGTCCAACTCTCCATCCAGGCTAGTGTATCTTCCATTCTTGTCTGTATGTACGTTTTTGATTGTGTACGGTACACCCGGGGCTATCCATATTAATACTCCCTTCGCATATGTCGAGGTTTTGGTTCCGTGTGTTATTCCTGACCAGTTTTTGTCTATGTCACACAGTTCGTGCGCTGTGGCATGCGTCTCTTGTAGGATAGCTATGTGTATTTTGTGTTGTTTAAGGTATGAGTGTATCTTACGTCTTTTGGTCATATTTGCCAGTCCCCTAACGTTCCAGGTTACTATATTATCTGCCGTCATTTTGTGTGGATTGCTTGGTATAGTGTGTCTCACGTGTCCCGAGTCCCATACCATTACGCATGTCACGCCCCGAGTCTCCTTTTTGTGGGATATTAAGCATCTTGTGGGAGAGAATGAAAGTGAAAGAGAAAATAAAACTTACATTGGTTAATCTAACTGGGGGCTGCAAGGCACAACTGGTGCAACTGTTTACATTAGTTACTGCAAGGTCCATTCGGTAACCCATTGGGTTGTGGGGGGGTGTTGTTATATTTTCCGGAGTGTCTCCGAGTTCCAGCCCGGTTGTTTGTATTTGCATCCCTTCTCGTGTTCCATTTTGTGCCAGGTATGGTTGTTGCTCGCGTATAGTGCCTGGTTTGGTTTCTGCATGTTGCTTGGTTTTTTTTTTGTTTTTTTGTTGTTCCAGGTTCATTTTTGGGGAAGAATTTCTGTGATATTTTCGTTGTTCTGTTTTTGTTACTTGTGTTCGTGAGTACGCGTAAAAGAAGTCCCGCTATTTCAGAATTAAAGGTCATCCGCTGAACGTGGGGTAAACGTTGGCCCTGTGGTGAGTGCCGACGTGATCAGGCCTTGTTGACTGTTCGTTGAGTCAGAGTCTGAATTATTTGTGTCTTTGTTGGATCGAGGTTGTATGGATGAGAACCTGTTCGCCAGTTTTAAGACTTGGAGATGTTCCGCCTCTACTTGCGATTTTGTAGGGCCCGATTCAGTCTTGCGTGTTGATTTTTTTCTTGCGGCGTGGTTGTGGATTCAGCCATTCTTTTTGTGTTCGGGTCTCGGCTGTAGGGTCTATCAGGCCTTTCGCATGTATCCCGGTCCACGCATCTTCTGATGTTGGGAATATGTGTGACCTTTCGCAGTCCACTACTTGCAGTTTGGCTGGGTACATCAAGGAGTATGAATAGTTTTTATCTCTCAGTATTTGTTTTGCTGTGTTGAAAGTGGCACGTTTGCGTTGGACTTCAGCTGTGTAGTCTGGGTAGGCCGTGATTTTTGTATTCTCTGTCAATTGGGCCTGTTGCACGCGCTCCTCACCTCTGTCTCATTCAGCTCCGCCGGTCAGGTTTCTCCCGGATTCAGGTAGGCCCGCGCGCGGGTGCCGCCCCGGCTCCTTCGCGGGTCATCCGGTTCGTACTCGCTGCGTCGTGGGCTTCCGTTGTTCGTTTTTCCTTATTATGTTATCCTTCTTGCACTCATATTCAGTAGTTTTCATGTGCAATATCTGGGATCTTGGTGCTTTGTCAGGATCTTTTGCCGGCTGTGGACGGAGCTCGCTTTAGAGCGTCCTTTCACGGCGCCATCTTGGCCACGACCCCAGGTGTACCGTACTTAAGTGCCCCATCAGCCATAGTTCTAGCAAACATTGTTCAAACTTCTGTCTTGGAGCACAGACTTAAAACAGTGTGATTGGCCTCGTAACGTATTTCAAGTTAAATGAGTGAAACGCCGCCTGTTTTTAACTTCAACCCTAACTTCAACCTTTGTCCTCCTTGTGGTAGCCCACTGAGCTCCAGGGCATTCAAACCCATCCAAGTGCTCAGCGTTTCCCTTCTCACAACCCACTGAGCTACTGTAAATGCCTGAGGTTCTGCAGGAACATGGCTGAACTCCAGGTGGCTCTGACTTTACATGGGTAGAGACCCGACAGAGCACCTGCTGTCACCCTCTTGCCTGCCATGGCTCAACTAAAGGTCTTTAGGAAGGAGAGCTCATGCAGGCACTCAGTGCAGCTCAACCACAGACCCGGCACAGTTCCTGCAGGAACCCATCTGTGCACCTACAAAGACAAAACTGAGCTCCTGCTGGCAACAAAAGAAAAAGCAGCTCCTGCAGGGACCCAACTGAGATACTTCTGGAATCCCACTAATCTTCTTCATTCCCCCAAGTATCCATGTCCTTGTCCGCAAGAGGGCACCTACAGTGATTCGCATTAGCGCCAACAGGGACTCAGGTGAGCTCCAACAAAGACCAAGCTGAACTACTGCAGCATCTTTCGAATCTCCTTCAAGCACCTCGAAATGAACTCCTGCAGGGACCTATCATGCTGCCTGCTTGGACCCACCAGAGCAGCTTCAGGGACACTAATGACCACCTCCTAGAACCCTCCTGAGATCCCACTAAGTTCCCACTAAATTTCAAGGTCCCAACTGAACTCCTGCAGACATCAAACACAGCTCCTGCAGAGACCCATTCTAAGTTGCTGCAGGAAGCCAATAGGGCTCCCACAAGGACCATACTAAGCTCACCCAAGGTAGGTCTTGTTGGTACTCAAACAAGGGTCTGCAGAGACTCACACCACTAAGCTACATTACATGCACCCTGCTTGGCTTGCATCCACCTCATTGAGACCTTGCAGGCATCAGCATGGACTGTCACAAAGCTGATGGCATTACTTCTCTGTCCCTGAGTTCTCTCCTTTGTCTTCCTCTTCCACCTCAGTCTTCTGTCTCAGTGCTTATTTTATATATATATATATAGATATATATATATATATATATATACACCCACACGATAAACCCACTTTATGCCTCCTCCATTCCTTCTTTCTTTGTTCCTCTTTCACTGTTCTCCATTTCGTTTGTTTTCATTGCTCCCTATGTGCTTCATCGTGACAGCAGTTGAACCTGGAATGTTTATGATGCAGAACCAAAGAAGACAAACCCTGCTAAAAAAAACACAAGGGGCCATGATAATGTGACTGAAGAAGACGACTGTACCGTCAGATCAGTGATAGAAAAGATTATTCAAAAAACGTTTTCATGATTTTCTATGAAATTCCATCTCTGATGGCAAAACAAACTACTGTATTATAAACACACATGGTGATGAGACCTACTGATGCTGTTTGATAACAAGACAATAGAAATATCTGTGAGACCTTCTCGACCAAGTGTAAACCACCTCCAATATCTAACTTGATCCATGACCAAATCGAACTGGGGTGAATGAGGTCACATATTCACACAAGATAAGAGCTTCCAACATGTCGCAGATCCATTGTTGGTAACATGCAGCAAGGGATTCCCTCTGACTCTAACTCAAATCATTTCAGAGCATCTGAAAGCTTTTCTCCTCTAAGGACTAGTCCACAAGCCCATGTAATACAGTTTTTACCCCTCTCTGCTAAAAAACCCTACCTCTAAAACCAGGTGTGAGCTAAATATCACCCTCCTTATGCTTTGCCGTACCTCAATGACATCCTAGACAGTCCTGGATTTTGTCACACACTTAACTACAGAGCCACCAGATGGGCTTCAGGACAGAAATAGGACCCAAGACTTCCTAGACGTTGACCATCAAGCAACTTGGATACCTCAAGTCTTGTCAGCAGCCTATGGCACTGTAGACCACATTCCGATGATTTAAAAGTGTCGAAAATGTGTAGTACTGCTCACAAATGGATCCAGTGATTTTCCAGAATCTTAGATAAAAATCAGAATTGCACCTTCTGTATTCTCCAAGAAAAGGAAGATCATCCTGTGTGCCACAAACAATCCTGATGCAAGGTGTTCTATTCAACTTCTGTATGTGCCTCATAGCATAAGTGATTGTTGTACGGAAGCTATAGTTTCAGATGTATTATGGCAACACTCAGACCCAGCTCTGATTGGAAAGAGAGACAATTAACCTGGAGTATAGCACATAATCTATTGAATCAAGCCCGAAAAGATCCAAAACTGATGGGATTCAGTCATGTGGTGCTCAAGATCAAAGAATACCTTATGCTTGGACTGCCATTTTTTTTTCTCCAATTAATTGATTTTCCAACTATTAATGCTCCAAACGTTCTGGCACTGCTCAGTACTATCAGTTCAAACTCAGCGCTTTCCACGTCCTGGCAAAGCCACACCTCTCTACTCTGGCTTGCCAAAAATGTTGATGGAGCACAAAATCAGGCAGTGATACTGCACCTGAAGTGAGAACAATAATAACATATGAAATCCATCCTAAAAAAAAAAATGACACTGTATCTCCCGGTGGTGTCTAGGAGGAATTTGAAACCCCTTTCGAGTATGCAGAAGGCATTCTGGTTCAAGGGACAAGAATACAAGCAGAAACAGGCTGCTTTATGGCTATGGATTAGAATAAATGTGTCAATATATAGACATTTATCTACAGTTGGCAGTAGCATAAGGCCACGGTAGGGAGGCCAAGTCCTTGAAACGATCTTACCGTGGTGATACTACCAATGTGGATGTAAGATGTTGTAAACATCCCTAACTTGATTTTGCCAGTGTGTTACTTTACATCTTATTCTAAATTTACAATAGTATTTTCATGACATAATTGACAGGCACTTGTTGGCTGTGGTTGCAGATGACATTGTTAACCGGATATTATTCGAAATGCAACAATTGCCCCACTATTGATAGTGCAGTAAATGCCTTAGCACTTGATCCCATGGGCATGAGAGTCCACTAGATTGTAGTTATGAGCATCTACTACGCAACAACCAATTTTTCTTGACTGCAGTAGGTGATAGCACACTTGCGGGCCAGTAACAAACATGTTTGATATTTCTAAATGCAATTGTGCTATAGTGCTACTAATAGAGGGTGCCCAGTTTGGGTATTCAAAGAACTACCCCTACTTAAAATAAGTAAATAATTGCAAAGCCTTAGCTCTACCCTCTTTGACCTACTGTGTATGTGCTATTTATATAGCTCGAGCCTAGCCAAAAGTCATCAGAACACTGTACAGGGTGAAAGTGGTGCAGCCAATTTGTGGTTGGCGGGTTAGCTGGTTTCTGGAACAGGAGCTTGACTGTTACAGCATTGTGATGCATTGTTCTTTAAGAGGTTTGACTTCAGCTGTCTCTTAAATTAGTTAGTATTAAATACAACACTGCCCTTCAAGGGGACCCAACAATTATTTGCACATCACAAAGCAACATAGGTGAAAGTACAACAAACTATTTATTCATATACATATACATATTAAAACACATCTTCCTATATACATCCCATAGGAACAACCCATCTCATAATCATAAAAACCAGAAGGACAAACCAGTGTAGGAAAGAGTGCTCGCGATAGATAGTAGAAAAAAGAATAATAAATATCCCAATAAATCCAATAACTGTAAAAAAAATAAGAACAGTCGGTTGGTTCTTGTTTACTGCATTGAGTCCATTCCAAATCATCAAAGAATATAAATCTCTTCTTTATGTCCTTCTTTAATATCCTACGCAGAAACCAATCCGAACTGAAACATGTACGTCGACGTTTCGACCCCTTAACATCCTGGGCCAAATCAATGCTCCACAATGGGTCTTCTTCAGGACTATCTGATGGGAGTCCCTTGTTAAATCCTCTGACTCCGTCACTTGTTACATATTTCTACCTGCCAAGCAATTAAATCTATTTCAGTTTTTTCAAAATGTCTCCCAAATTCCACGCAATTTCAAATGCTGTGTAGTCCAAAGTTGGTAAGTAACTCAGGTAATTCTTGGTTGGGCGATATCGTCTGGTTTCTTCTTCCACCAATGCAGCGGCCGCCTCTCGGACCCCTGGGGCATCATATCCCTGGTCAAAATAGGGCACGAAAGGGGTCGAAACGTATGTATATGAATAAATAGTTTGTTGTACTTTCACCTATGTTGCTTTATGATGTGTCAATAATTGTTGGGTCCCCCTGAAGGGCAGTGTTGTATTTAATACTTAGTTTCCACCCAGCCCTTTGGGTTTATGGGTCACCCTCTGTGGTTTATAAGTGTCTCTTAAATTAGTGCATGGCTGGGTCTCTCACGATGGATACAGTGATGTCAGTCCGGATACTTGGAGCATAGATAGAGTAGGTCTGTTGCCATGTTTTTTTCACTTCTTCTTCTCAAGTCTGATGGTGTCCTGACTGTGGATGTGGTGAGAGCCACTGGAGGTGGTGAGCTTGTCAGTCACTGGTGCCCACTTCTTCATCTCATGGTGTCCTGACTGCGGGTGTGCAGAGAGCAGCTGAAGGTGTGGTGAGTTTGGCAGTCAGGTAGACACTGGCTCCCACTTCATTTCATGGTGGCCTGACTGCGGGTGTGCTGAAAGCTGCTGAATGTGGTCAGCTTGTCAGTCATTCAGGGACGCCACTTGTGACTGCTTTGTAGATGATGGAGCTGTTGCTAGTAATCCATGGAACTGTGTGTAGGGGAGAACACAACTAATAACCACGGAGAAGTAAATATAGCACGCAGTGGTTTCCTTAGGAAAGACTTGCACGAACAGAAATGTTTGCCCGAATGGCTGTGACTACAGTTGAGTACATCGGGCTGTTCACAAATGGTTTTCGCTGGTGAGGAGACGTTTCCCTCTGTGTTGGCCTTTCCCTCTTTCCTTTTAGGTATTTACAATCGTTGACACGTTTTTGCAGCAACTTTACACCTAATTAATTATTTCTGCCCTTCTTTTTCTTGTGGCCTACATTGGGAACAGCGATTCCGGCGCATCGGTTTGCAAGCTGCTTCTGCTTGCTTGCTTTCCTGTAATGAAAGGCCTCCTGTGAGAGGGCGAGAGTGGAGGCAGAGGGGGCTGCTGGTGTCGCCTGGCAGGGGAAAGGCCATAGGAACCTTGGAGTTGAGATGGGAGTGAGTTGCTGCTCCCTAAATGCACAGAACCACTGAGAACGACTTTATCTGTGTAAACTTTAATGACGAGGATTACGGAGAGAAACGCGAGATTAATCCACTTCCCGCATAATTTTGAAGTCCTTCCCTTGCAGAAATGGATTTGAGTTTTCTCAAGCTTTCGGTTTTACAGCCAGACTCTGCAGCCGTAGCACTGGGCGAGAACAGAAGTACTACTTTAAAGAGAACTGCCCAAGGGTGAAGGGTTCGCTGCGCCTTGAGTTTGTGAGTAAATCAGTACTGATGTAGGATGGGCGAAGAGGAGTCGGGCAGGAGGCAGAGCAGGGTTGGCAGCAGGGCGAGGGAGCGCCACTGCACCTTCTTCATTATTGCTGAGGCAGCTGGCATTGTTACCTCTTGCTGCAGGCCCAGTGGGCATCACACACCGTGTTCTCAAGAGTAGCTTATTTCATCCGATGCTTTAATTTTAAACACCATTGTTATTTGGAAATGTAGTGCATTTGGCGCGCTGGAAATAAATCATGAGTGCATTGGTAGTGAGTGCCTGGGACTGGAAAGTGGCGTCCCCAACGACGTGAAATCTTCTGGGCATTTTCAATATGTTTAAGATCGACCAGAACCCACAAGGTGGCCCTTTAATGGCTGCCCGCTTAAGGGCTGTAGCTGTTCCCTATTAGCTTAACTTGAACAGGAGATGCCCTTCTAAGCTTGCTACTCTAAACAACATAAATGCAGGGAAGTATATTTTTATTTTGTGCTGGAAGTTGGGTTGACTGCTTCTGTTCTTTCCCTTCGACAGAAAACGAGGTGGTTGTACGTGATCAAGGGTGCCCAGCTACCTAAGTTAACCATTGCAAAAACATCATTTGTGTTTGATTTTGCCGCCCTAAATGTGCCGAGTATGCCCAGACGTGGGTCCCGGGCTCACTGTGCCACTGGATTCAAGCCAGCCTGGCTGATGAAGGGTGATACTTTGTTTCCGGTCCAGGGTGGACCTGGCCTGGCAGTTCAGACTGGACTGTTAGCCAGGGGAACAGGGTCAAGACTGATTTGCATATGGCTGGGTCCAGACTGGGGTGGCGTGGTGGGCAAAAGAATTTAAACCCAGATCTATGACTGGGGGTGAATGTTTGATTGGTTTTGCATTCCGGCCATCATTTATGTTTGTTTACCTGAATTAACAAGGCGGTTCCTTACTGTGCCAGGTTAAGTGGGCGCCAAATTAGAGCATACAAATTGTAAATTAAATGGGTGCGACACAGTTCTGTGATTCACTTACGCCACTAGTTACAACAGCAAGTCTAGCCACGCCCTCCTTTCCACATGCTTGAAATATTTCATTCAACATCATTGTTAGTGACAGTGAAAGCGTGATGTGTGTGGTCCTTTTGTACCGGTCGATATTTCATAAAAGCTGTTGAAAATGGGAACTGAAACCGTTGCATGTCACTGTTGCACTGGAATTTGATTCTGCAAAGAATTCCTTTATTTTATTCGCTGAAAATCTAGCCCTTCTGCTGACAAAATCCATTGGGGACAGTTGTGGTTTTCATTTCAGTGACTGGACAGCCGTCCTCTGGCAGGCGTGGTGAAAAACACCAACTTATTCCATGTAGGCCTCCGGATCGAAGTCAGAGAATATTGGCAAAATGTCATTGTTGACATGCGCTGGATGGAAATTGCTGCCTGGAAATCTATCTCCTCAGTGTTTGAGCATCAATATATTAATCCATACGTTGTGTGCTTGTCTGTGAGTTTGTGCGGGAGGGTATTCGAGTATACAGGGCAAGTGGTAAGCAGAGACCAACCTCTCTATTAGTTAAAGCTACGTTTCATGAAAAATATTGGAGGCTATTTATTGCTTATTATATTATTTAAATAACAGTGCAAAAAGGTAGCCCTGCAGCAGTCCGCACCCACCATTAATGGCAGAATTGCTGTCTCATCAAAAGTTTATCTGAGTGGGTTTATCTGAGTGAGAGTATTGTGCCGTTCCCTTCTTAATGAGCTGCCTATGAGAGTTGAGTTTGTTTCCTCTTTGTCATGCAATACATCGAATAGGCTACTCATTATGCGAGAGAGGCCTGAAAGAATCTCTTATTTGACTGGTTGCCATGAGTTCATTGGTTGAGGTCCAGAAGCTGGCTCTAACTTAAGTTCTTGCAGGCTTTATAGCACTCTAAGTTCACATCTCTGCTGCCAACCCCATAACCTTGAATATAGCTCTGAGGCAAAGATAAAATACAAATTATTGAAGGAAATGTTTGCTTTAAGGAATTAAATAATCATAACGTGTGTAAGAATTTGTGTTATTAGGTTAGGGGGTGGAAGCTATACTCTAATAAGAAACTCTGTCATTGTCAGGGTGACCAACAAAAGTCACAAAATAAACCTGTGATTCACCCTCTTGTAGCTTGACACAAAAGCAATCAGGCTTAACTTGGATGCAATATGTAAAGTATTTATGCAGCACTCAAACACCTGTTGTTCAAGCTCCAAGTCACAGCCAATTTCATCCTATGTGGCACTCACCTTAGACCCCAGGCGCCACATACCAACTTTTCCAACACCATCATGGACATCGTCACACCACACACCCTCAATGCTAGCAATTATCACCTACTCTGAGACCTGAACTTTCAATCTGAAGACAATGCCGACCCCAACTCAAACGTACCCATTGAAGATTTTGAACTCCTTGGCCTCACTCAGCAAATAAAAGGGCTTACTCACTTTGCCAGACACCTCCTGGGCCCTATTTCACCAACTCCGGCAACATCAGAGCCGACGCTGCCACCCAAGTACCCTGGAAAGACCACACCCTAGTCAAGTTCAGCATCACCTGTCCCGGACCAAAGCCCATGCAGCATCGCCAGACCAGCCTGCCAAAACTGGAACAACATCACTGATGACTGGAACACCGCACTCAACACCCACCGACTCGAACACAGCAACAGCACCCCCAAAGCTATCAAGAATTTCAAGAATTTGATCACCTCCTGTGCTGACTCCCTGCCTCCCCTCATACACAACAATGCAAAAATATCCAGCCCTCAAGCTAGTTGGTAGACGGAGGAACTCAGACTGTTGAAGTCCCACTGCGAACAACAGCAGCACAAACTGAGAATGAGACAGGACGATGCAGACAGGAGCATGTTCAAATTGACTGAGACGCTAGCACCAAATGATCAAGACCATCAAATGCGCCGCTCTTGCTCTGGCAGACTGCATCAATGCCAGCACCAACAGAACAAAAGAAATCATCGCCATTGGGAAAGGTTTTACCTCACCATTGGCCACCTCGCAGGACCTCTGCAACGAGCTCTCTCAATTCATTAGCAACAAAATCACTGCCATTTACAGCAACATCAGCCCGCAGTCGGACACGGAGACCTCACCAAACCTCTCCCCGTTTTATCAAAAGAACCAATGCTAACCATATGGTCTGTCATCACCCCCAGAAGAGACTGCTTCCACCATGAAGTCCATCCAGTCAGGGGCCCCATTGGACCCCTGCCCACACCACACCTACTCCAGATGCTACCCATCAACACCATACTCATACCCATTCAAAATTCCTCCACCTCGTCTGCCCCCTTCCCAGATGGAAATAGGCAACCGTCCACTTATTGCTGAAGAAACGTTTTGCGGACCCTTCAAAGCTCGCCAAGTAAAGACTCCTTCCTACCATTTTTGGCCATGGTCTTGGAGAAAATCCTCAACAAACACCTCACCGAATACCTCAACAACCACCAATTCCTAAACACCACTCATTCTAGTTTCAGACCCAACCACAGCACGGAAACTGCCCTCATCGCTGCCACAGATGACATCTGCATGATTCTGTGCAGAGGAGACACTGTGGCACTCGTCCTCCTGGACCTCTCAACAGCATTTGACACACTTTTAACCTATCCTCATAGAACACCCACATGACATCACAATCTAAGGACACTCACTCTGATGGATTTGCTTCTTCTTGAATGGAAGGCCACCGTCATTGAGCCTGACAGCTAACACCTCGTCTGCAGAGTTCTGCAAGGATCCTCCCCGAGCCCGAACCTCTTTAATGCATACATGATCCTTTCAGCCAGCATCCTCTAATACGCCAGTGATACTCAACTCATTCTTTCCCTTATGGACAAGACGCGAGTACCAGAATCAAGTACAATGCCTGCATGACTGAAATCACCAACACAGGACCAAAATTGTGATCTTCAGGAAGAGCACATAACCGTGGGACCCCACCTAGTTGCCAACAGAGCTAGGACTGACATCCACCCCAACCACCCACGCCAGAAACCTCAGGATTATCATCGACAGCCCTTGCCAACAACCTCAGGATTATCATCAACAACAAACTCGACATGACCGCCTGAGTCAGTGCTGTCACCGCCTTATGTTTCCGTACCCTGAAGATGCAAGGGAAGATTTTCAAATGGTTTCCAATCTCACCCTGAAAACTGTCATGCGTGTCCTGCAGTGGCGGTTGGTGGCAAATCAAATTGGAGGGGAGCAAAAAGTATACACATAAACCTACACAGAAAAATATACACAATAATATACACATTAATATTAATATAAACATAAATAAATTACTTACCTTACACTGCCGCTTGATATTCTGCAGCACCTCCCCCAAGTACAAAGCCCACAGCCAACTTTCTCTCATCAAATCAAGACGTAGTTCTCATGCTGTTACGCAGCATAAGTAAAGCATCTTGATTGCCTGGAGTGGGCTGGCTTTCACGCTCTAAAATGCACTGTAGGCCTGTGTCTGCTCTCCAACCCGGCTGGTTGGAGAGATTTGAATTCTGCATGTTGGTTTAGCTGTAGCAAGGAAGCCGGCCAAACCAACATGCTTCAAACTTAAGTGGCCACTCCTCACTGCTGCCAATCATTGGCAGCAGTGACGCACTGCCCTGCCCTCGCACTCCGTTTGCTGTCAGAAAGCATAAAAATAAAATGGTTATAAAGTTATAAAAGCAGTGTGGTGGGGCGACGCTCCCGTGGAGTAGTCGCTGCTGATGCCCTGGTCACAAGGAAGCTGTACTCTGGAATACCTTCTATGCCGGGATCAACCGAAAACTCACAAAAAGGCTTCAGACCATTCAGAACTTGGCAGCCAAAATCACTCTTAATCTCCCACGCTGCATTTGCATCACATCCCACTTGAAGCAGCTCCACTGGCTCCCCATTCAAAAAAGAGCACAATGCAGAATCCTCATCCACACTTTCAAGTCACTACATAACACTAGCCAAGCATACTTCAACAATCCCTTCTGCTTTAACAGACCTTCCTGACATTTCTGTTAGTCCGGACTCATTTTTGCACAAATCCCACATATACGGATACCAGATCCGGAGGTCGAGCCTTCTTCTACGTCGTGCCTAAAGCATGGAACAACCTCACGCTAACATAAGGGCTTCCTCCTCACTTTTTGAATTCTGGAAGAAGCAGAAGACTTAGCATTTTGAGTAGTCACACTATGCCCTAAGTGAGCCTAGACTCTCACCTGCTCAGCGACAGGATACCCTTCGGGGTGATAGTGCGCTCTACAAATCTGCATACCAAAATGTAACATACCAAGCTAACAGAACATAATGAAAAACCAACAGAAAAAAAAAAATCCAAAACCAATTTATTCAAATGTAGTCAAATTTAATAAATAAAAGCTTCAATGCAAACAGGTCCACTTTTCCTTCTTCAGATGGCAGGGCTGCCTTTCTTTTGAAGCTTCTGGAGTGTTCTGATGTGATGTTCTGGAGGTGCCACTTTTATACCTGACGCCAGCATTTGTGTGGGGGAATTCCCTAGCCTACGCACCATACTGGTTCTAGTCCGTTCTTCTCATCTCCTGGTCCTGTTTCAAAACTGTCTAGGATGATGAAGGCAAGAGCAGGTCTGGTGTCAGGTCCCTTTGAAGTGCAGTCAGGGCAGTGGACTGCTCCGCCCCAGCCATCCTGTAAGAAAGATACATTTCTCTCTTGGGCCTCTTTTGTCTCCATGTCTGGAAATAATACACTGACCACAACAGGAGTGCCATTCACTGGTAGAAAGAAACACTTTGTTTAAGCTGAAAAATGGAAACTTTCTAAAAGTGGCATTTTCAGAATGGTAGCTTAAAGTCCTAGTTTACCATTAAAGAGGGTTTAAAATTACAAGGCATTTGAGTAGAAATAGCTTTTCTTTAGCTGGTCCCAAAGTGGCGTTATGTCTTATTAGGTGTAATAATGTAACTCAGTGTTGGTCTGTGGGAGAGACATCCTTACATTAGTTAAAATTACTTTAGGAGTGTTTCGCTGCCAGGACATGTAAAATTTAAATACACATGTCCTACTTTTGAAATACCAAGGACCCTGCCTTATGACCATTAAGAGCCTACTTTAGGGCTGATTTATAAGTATTGGAAAGGGAGGTTTAGGTCTGGCAAAAGGTTTGATTTATCAGGGTCAAAATGGCAGTTTAAAACTGTACTGCAGGCTGGAGACTTGTTTTACAAGGCTCCTTTAATGGGTGGCTGATGAGTACTGTTACCTTGTATCATTTAATTTACAAGCCTGTGGTGCATGTAGTACCATTTATTAGGAACCTATAAGTAAATGAAATGTACAAATCATTTGTGGGTCAATTTGCCCATGTTTCCAAAGGAGAGCAAAGCCCTTTACCACGGGTTCGCAGGAGTACAGAGTCCTAAGAGTCAACAAAAACGGGTTCTCTAGAGGAAGGGAAGCAGAATTCTGGGGTGACCCTGCAGTAAGTGCCAGGTTGAAACAAACCACTCCTCTCTCCCCCCCCCACACCTCCCCTCCCATCTCCCAAGGCCAAAAGCTAGGGTAGACCAAGCCATACCTTGATGATGGCCCTGCTTAGGTAAAGTAACATGGACAATGACCTTCTGCAGAGGCACTTGTGGGTTCTGTGCCCTTCTGGACTTAGTTGGATCCCTTTGTCAACACCCTCCTGAGGTACTGGGTTGACACATGAGGAACCCTTCTCATCTGTGGACATCATCTGTGGGAATCCGGAGCTTAGTTTGCTTACAGATGAATCCCAGTAGAGAGAGATAGCATGGTGGCTTAGTGTCTGTCAGGTGTTGGTACAACTCTGTAGAGCAATTAATGAGCATGTGCTCTCTTAAAATCAGGTTGTACCACCTGTGAACATCACTTGCATTGCTGCCCTTCACCCTACTATTCAGTGCGTTACTGTTTCTGGCTGTCCCAAAACTTTATTCTATACTTCTCAGGGGTCAGACCATATTTCCTAACAAGGGCTTCCTCGACGAGTGGATCCTGGTAATGTAATATGGGAGGTAATTAGCAGTGCTTGGCAGACCTTTTGTTTCTTTCAGTGAATTTCTAACTTTTTTTTAATGCAAAGTATCATACATTCACAATTCCTAACTAAAATGTCACTTTAACTTTGTTTTCCCCAATGAATTTTAACCTAATATAAGATGCCCATCGCCATAAGCGGGGTGGGTTGTGCGCAGGCACAGTGCCTGACCTGAGCCAGGCCTTCTGCCCTCTCCTGCATACAGCCATAAGTCATGAGCTGCATGGGGTTGGACACACACAGCTGACTATATGATGTAACAATATAAAGGGTTTCATTTTAAGTAAGTCAGTCCTGCTGACTTAACCAGAGTCAAAACTCTAAAATATAAAAAGCGGGACTATCGACTTTAACAAAGGCTCGGCACTTCAACATATATAAAGCAGTGGTCGCTATTACCATAATCAAATATATATTTTATAACTTCACACGTAACAATGTTTAATAAAAGTGATTTTGAATAAAATATTTTCAAGAACGCCTTTTATAATAAACATTAACATGTCTTGATGTGTGTTTTCTAACAGTTTTCAGGGCACAAAATGCATCCATAGAATCAACCAGAAGAGGTCCCTGCACTCCAGCTAAAGCGCATACATCTGAAGTTTGAAGTGTTTTCAAATAATATAGTAAACTCTCCTTGGGGTCATGGATTCAGTGACCCAAGAGACTTACTATGTTTTCTTTTTTAATGTTGCTGAGGTGCTGCTGCACTTTCTGCAGCCTTCCACAAAATAAAATATTATCTTAGTGGTGCCTTTACCCCTTTTATGGGCACCACCAGGATCCAAAAAATATTTAAAAAAACAAAACAAAAACTGGCAAGGTATTATGGGCAGCTCCCCAGCTGGAGCAATGAAAGTGAAATAAGTGGCTACTCCCTGGGGCCCGATGGCAGCTGTGTCCCAGAGACCCCCAACCCCCGGGACACTTGAGTTCCCTACCTGCAAAAGCGCAGGCAGAGAGAACTTCAACTCCTTGCCCATACTGTTGCAGACATGGAACACAGGTGTCCATCTGCTTGGCAGGAGCAGAGAAAAGCTGCTCCTGGGCTGGAGCAAAACACTACAGCCAGCTCACGTCACACCGCGTTCAGTGCAGGCAGGGGGAGCCAATGTGGCCCTGGGACTCCCTCTGCAGTCCATGAGGTCAGATTGCTATGGGTGTCCCACTTGGTGCATACAATTTTGCAAAGTGAGCGTTTCCGATGGGCATGCCCAATAGTATACTCCTCCGCCCCCTTGAGGCTCCAGGATTAATGTGATGCAAATGGAAAAATCTTTGTACTAGCCTATGGACACACACAGAGGTTGGGTTGCAAGATTGATCACTGACTGGATAACTCTTCCAGTGGATGAAGAACTGTAGTCTCTCACGAACAATGTGCGAAGAATCCCACATTTTTGAAACCTCATTCTCAGGAGCTCTCTGTACCAAAAACTGGAGGATGAGGTGGCCTGACATGAGAGAACGATCGGGAATATAAGGTTTCAACTGGGTAACATGGAATACACGATGTACTCACTGCAAGTGGGGGAGTTGAATGCGTATAGCTACAGGATTAATGGTCCTACCAATGGAAAGGGTCCCAGAAAACTTGGACCTAGTTTAGGATGTCTTCCATGGAGGGGTAAGGAACGGGATCACATCCAAACTTTATCTCTGACTCAATAACTAGGGGCAGGTTGACAACTCCTGTTATCTTTTTCCTAACTCCTTTGTTCGACGATTGAAAAATGTTGTTACTGTGTCCCTTACCGAGACTTAATGTTCCAAAAACTTCTGATGCTACTGTTACCAAGGAATCAGAGGGAACTATTTCAGGAGTTATTATAAGATGAAGACCTTGTAGGCAAATGAAAGGTGAAACGCTGTCTAGAGATATATAAGGTAGTTTGACTTCATCTGAAAGGGAGTAGCCAGAGACTTATGCATTCTGGAGCCATCATACATTGTGGTTGAATTTCCAAATGAGAAGATTCCCCGCAGGACCAACTATCTGCGAGAATGTTATTAGATCCAGGAATATAAGTGACCACAAAATCCAACTGGGGAAACCAATGTGCTCAACGATCTTGTCGACTAGTCTGACATTAGATATACTTTAGAACTTGAAGACTTTCATGGTCTATCCTGATTTCAAAGGGATAAGGGGATCCTTGAAGGAAATGTCTCCGCTCCATACAGGCTTCTTTCATGGCTATTTCCTTTTCAATAACAGAAGACTTCCGTTCATAAGCAGTCATTCACTTGATGTTGTAGTAACACTTCTCCTAAGGGTCTTTTGGAGGCCTCAGATTCTACAATACATTTCTTCATAGGATCAGGTTGCCTACGTACAACATCACGAGTAACTGCCTTCTTTAGACCTTGGAAGGCTGATTAAATTGACCATGCCAGTGGAACTAGACACTCCATTTTTCTTTTTTAAGCAGCCAGGAAATGTGGGAGGAATAATCAGAAAACTTTGTGACATGTTTTAGCTGTCATGATTATAGGCAACGCACCTATAGGTTACACGCAGAGGGTAACAGGGTGGGTGGACTACTAGCTTGACTGCTTAAAGAGGATACTCCACAAACTTTTATAGGGGGCATAATAAATAGTGAAGTTAAGGTACTGAACACACAGAGTGAGATCAATAACGAATTTCACAATTACTATCATATGCTCTATGTGGTGGGCCCAACCTCTTCCCTTGTCAGTGTACCAGAGTTCCTCCATGACCTTCCAGAGGGAGGGTTGGGTGCACCACACTTTGAACTATATTATGCTGCGGCACAGCTGCAATGGCCTATTAGCCGGCTTTCCCAGGATGCCACCCAAGAACAAATGGCGGCTCAAACTGTGATGGGTGACTCTGACATATTGTCCTGGTTGGCAGACTGCGAGATTCACCTTCAATACAAGCCGCTCCATATGTGTACGGGTCAACAGTGCTACCTGCAATACCTATGTGGAAAGGGGCAACCCAATCCCAGTTCACCTCTTATACCGACAGATCAAGTGCCGGGCATGCACCACCTACTATCGCAGCATGATTTCACACCCTGTCAAGTGGTGGGATTCACGGAACTGGACAGCTTTTTCCAAGGGGGCTCCTTACTGTTGTTTCAGGACATTAGGATTGAACACCATATTAGCCCTGGATTGTTCCTCTCTTACTGCGCCATTAAATGCCAGCTACAAGCTACATTGGGGCGCAGGGGAGGAGGAACCTGCATTAATGCCTGCCCTACATATACTCCTCACTTGGAGGACCACACGCCAGGCAGTATCCATGTTATACTCTTCTCTGCTAGCTACATCGCTGACTACCTTAACCCGGGTGAAGGCTAGGTGGGACAATGTTTTGGATCCTCCTCTGACAGATGGAGATTAGACACTTGCGCTCCATCAGGTTAATGTATCCCCCGTTACCCCTGATTCATATATACACAATTTAATTTAATACATCAGACATACCTGTCCCTGCACCAAATTGGCCGCATTTTTCTGGACACCCACACTGAATGTCCAAGATATAGGCTACCTGATGCTAGGTTTACAATATGGTGTGGGAGTGCCCACCATTACGATGAGTCTGGGATGAGATTTCAGCACTTGCGGATCACACCTTACCTCCCACTCCAGAGTCCTGTCTGTTGTGAATCAGACCTAAGGCCAAGGGTTCCAAACACTTACACAGATTTGTTGATCTCTGTTAGAAATGGGGTCTCTAGTTGGCAGTTGGTTTGCACCCTGTCCAAGTAGGGACCCTCACTCTAGTCAGGAGAAGGGAGATACCCGCTCACATAACCCCTGCTCTCACCCCCTTGGTAGCTTGGCACGAGCAGTCAGGCTTATCTCAGAAGCAATGTGTAAAGCATTTGCACATAACACACAGTAATAAGTGAAAACACTACAAAAGGACACCACACCAGTTTTAGAAAAATAGGCCTTATTTATCTATATAAAACAAGACCAAATACGATAAAATCCAACATACAGTAAGAAACATATGAATTCTGCAAGATTTACTAAAAACTAGTTTCTTGAAGTCGATAGCTCCATCTGGGGCTATGACGGCATTGTGATCAACAAAACCAACAGTTCAGGCAGGCCGCAGCTTTGCGGGCCAGCTACGGTGTCGGAAAGACCCGCAAACAGTACCTTGGATTTGCAGGCCGTCGTGATCCTCGCGATGAGCTCCGGAAAGCGGCGTCACTGACGTCGCGGTGTCAGTTCTGGAGTCGGTGCAGGAGTCGTCGGGCCCATGAGGTCACACGCGTTGCAGATCGAACTCCAGGCTGATGACATCAGGTGCGCCGGCGAGGATGGTGTTGGGGCTGCGGTGCGAAGTGGAACGATGCGATGTGCGGTGTCCACAGGTCACGGTGCAGGCAGTGGCTCGGTGACGGCATCCAGCGGTGTCGGTGAGACTAGGGCTGCGGTGTGAAGCGGGGCGGTGCGACGTGCGGTGTCCACAGGTCACAGTGCAGGCAGCATCGTCATCATGCAGAAGCGCTGTCGTCGGTAGGCCCAAGCCAGCAGTGCGGGACGGGACAGTGCTTCGTGACCCTCACGAGCGGTGTCCACAGGCCACGGTGCAGGAAGGATGCCTGGTGACGACACAGGAGTCGATGGTGCTGGCGTCGGTGGACCAGGGCTGCAGTGCGGGATGGCACGGAGCTTCGTGTACCTCACTAGCAGTGTCCACAGGCCACGGTGCAGGCAGCGGCGCCAGTGTCAGCAGGAGCATCGTCGTCGGGGATGCCCAGGCTGCGGTGTGAGCAGGCGATGCCGGAGTGCGGGGCCCACAGGTCACGGTGCGAGCAGCGGCTCGGTGAAGTAATCCGATGACTGCGTCAGGGAGACCAGGGTCGCTGTGCGAAGTGGGGCAATGCGACTCTGTGTGGCGTCGGCAGGTCACGTGCATTCCAGCGGCGTAGTTAGCGGCGTCGCAGTGGTTTCTCCTCTTGAACAGCACAAAACACACAGTTCCCAGTGCTGTAGGTCAAGAGGAAACTGAAGTCTTTGGTGTCCATGAGACTTCAAACAGGAGGCAAGCTCTACTCCAAGCCCTTAGAGAATTTTCTCAAGCAGGACACACAGCAAAGTTCACCCTTTGCACTCGTTTCAGGCAGAAGCATCAACTGCAGGCTGTCCAGAAAAGCAACACCGCAAAGGGACAGTACCCCTCCTTCAGCTCTTCAGCACTTCTCCTGGGCAGAGTTTCCTCTTGATTCCAGAAAGATTCTTAAAGTCTGGGGTTTTGGGTCTTCTTATACCCAGTTCTGCCTTTGAAGTTGGCAAACTTCACAGCAAAGTCTCAAGTGTTTGCAAGATCCTTCCTTGTCCAGGCCAGGCTCCAGACACTCACCAGGGGGTCGGAGACGGCATTGTGTGAGGGCAGGCACAGTCCTTTCAGGTGTGAGTGACCACTCCTCCCCTCCAGCACAGATGGCTAATCAAGATATGCAGGCTACACCCCAGCCCCCTTTGTGTCACTGTCTAGAGGATAGGTGTGAACAGCCCAACTGTCAAACTGACCCAGACGGGGAATCCACAAACAGGCAGAGTCACAGAATGGATTAAGCAAGAAAATGCCTTCTTTCTAAAAGTAGCATTTTCAAACTAACAATCTAAAAACCAACTACACTAAAAGATGTATTTTTAAATTGTGAGCTCAGAGTCCCTAAACTCCACATTTGTATCTACTCTCAAAGAGAATCTGCGCTTTAAGCCCCCGTGTTAACCTATGAGAGAGATAGGCCTTGCACAGTGAAAACCGGATTTGGCAGTATTTCACTGTTAGGACATATAAAACGCACTAGTATAAGTCCTGTCTTAAACATGCACTGCACCCTGCCCATGGGGCTACCTAGGGCCTACCTTAGGGGGTGCCTTACATTTAGTAAAAGTGAAGGTTGAGGCCTGACAAGTGGGTACACTTGCCAAGTCGAATTGGCAGTTTAAAACTGCAGACACTGTAATGGCAGGTCTGAGTCATGTTTACTGGGCTACTAATGTGGGTGGCACAACCAGTGCTGCAGGCCCACTAGTAGCATTTGATTTACAGGCCCTGGGCACCTCTGGTGTACTTTACTAGTAAATCAAATATGCCAATCATGGATAAACCAATGAACAGTACAATTTTTATAGGGAGCACTTGCACTTCAGCACTGATTAGCAGTGGTAAAGTGCGCAGAGACAATAAACCAGCAAAATCAGACCTAAAAATTAGGAAGAAGGCAAAAAGTTTGGGGATAACCCTGCAGAAAGGGCCATTTCCAACAATCTTGCATTTCTTCTTTTGAAGCATCAGATCGCCATGACATGGAAGGCCCTAATGGCGCCAGATACGAAACAGTGGCTGTGGACCCTTTTGCTATGGGCTCAGGCCGAAGCCAATACTCTCCACACATTGCAAAATAAGTGCTTGCTTAGAACTTGGATGGGACACTGGGACACATATATTCTTAATGTGGAGGTTGGCCAAAAATGTTGATTACCCATCCTGAATGACGAGAATAGCACCCCAGATGGCTCAGGTAATAATTTGTAATTTGTTGGCTATCTTGCGACATTAGTTACCTTACGCCAAGACCTAGTGCTACATCTTATACTATGGTGAATGTGCGTGACCTTTGTGGCCATCGCAGTTGGTGCCTCCCACGACCTGGCCGATACCTGAATCAGTTGACGTTTGCTCCTCTTTGGAGTTACTAACATCTTCACATTTCCACCCGAACCTCCCACAACACCACCATTGGTCATGTCTTAAATGTTGATATGATTTGATATATACCTTAGAGTCCTACAATGGCAGATATTATGGTTGCTCGTATTGTGGTTGGTTAGTACCCTCACAGATGTAATGTGATCTAAACCATTTAAGTGTAGCTGTATTGTTTTTATGTTTTTTTTTCTTCCTTTTCCTTTCTGGAATGACTATGTTGAAGTATGATGTGTTAGTTTCAATAAAAATATATGAAAAAATAATCAGAAAAATGTGTTAATGAAAATCTCCATTTCCCTGTTTGAAGATGGTAATGGCTAACTCAGCACTCCCATTGTAGGACATTTCAGACATTTTTTGATGGTGTTCTTCTGGAGATTTGGAGAAGATCAGAAGGTCATTTATATAGCTTTTGACTTGTAGGTTTAATAGATCCAAAAATATGTTTTCCATATAATGTTGGAAGATCAAGGAAGCATTGCTCAAACCAAGAGGGTATTGCCTGATATTCAAAATGCCCATATGGAGTCTAAAAGGCTGCTTTCCACTTGTCTCTCTCTTTTATCCTACGCAAATAATATGGCCCTCTAAGATCAAGTTTGGTGTCCACCTGGACTCCTCGGACCAACTCCAGAACGTTCCTTTTGAATGGTAAATTAAACCCTCTTTACATGTAATCTTATGTAGTCCTCTAGAGTCAATATGCTCTACTTAGTTATTCTAATGTAGCTTTGATACGAGAGCATGCACCATAGATTGAAGGTCTAGGTTAGGAAAAAGTACATAGTAAACACATAATCTGGAGTTTTGGAAACAATATTCATCCTGCAAAAGAGGCCACTCTCAAATGCCTCCAAGGATACAAATGTTGGACACGTGGTAAAGCTTTAAACTGACCATCTACGGGTAACACCTTCAAACTTCTTATATTTGACAATCATTACCTTTGTTTTGTTGAATTTCAAAGAAACTACTTTTCTTCCCCGTAGGCTGTGCACTCAAATACTGTTGGCATGACAGCCACGTACCACTCAGCAATAATTAAAATACATACGACAGTCAAGTACTCACCAATTATATTAAACTCAAGAGTTTTGCTTGAGGTCTCCTGTAGGCTTCAGATATCTGTTGAATAACAGGTTATAGGGCCTGATTTATTTTTGTGTATGGGCTACTCTGTCAAAAGGTAACTGATATCCTGTCCGACTTATTACAACTGCATTGGTTAAAATGCACTTGTAATTAGGTGGAAGGGACATTCATCTCTTAGTTACGTAGTAACCTGTGTGCCAGACTTTACATCAGACCCAGAGTCTGCAAATTTAGAAAATGGACAGACTTAAGAATGATCTCATAGGACCCTTAACCAAAGGTTGCATGGTTTTCCCACATGTGTTGGACGAGGTGACACGAGGCAGCATAGACTACTACTATTACTAGGCTTCTCTGGCATCTGAGTAATGCCTTTTCATTAGCTGTGTTAAAGACATTTGATATGCCGTGGGTGACATTGAAAGACAAAGTACTCCCATAAATTGCTTAGAGATAAATCACCGGAAAGTTCAGGCCAGGCCTCATCAGCTGTGTTAAAGACCTTTATTATGCTGTAGGTGACATTGAAAGACCAAGTGCTGCTTTAAAATGCTTAGTGATACAACACCAGAAAGTTCAGACCAGAACTGGACTTTGCCTCACATAACTTGTTGGATTTTTTAAAAGCTAGACCTTCTCTGTATGTACTGCCACGATGACGGACTGACTAGTGTTATTTGGAGTTGTTTTTGCATTTTTAATATAATGTAAATAATAGAAATTGGTTAGAAAATGTGTGTTGCTAGCTTCATTTTTAGCATCTCTGACCACATTGAACTTCCTGACAAAAAAGGGGTTGAAAGTCAAGACTACTTTCTGAGGAAGCAATAAGTTTGCCATAAAGGTGCATGATTTTTTAAAAACAAATTCTGGGTGACTGGGTCATTTCTTTACCTAGAGAATTTTTTGGCATAGCCCATTGATACTGCAAAAGTGAAAGCTAGATGGCTACTTTTCCTTATTGTTTCTATCCCGATAAATCTGCTGCTTCTGAGCTGGGTGACCTGAGCACAAGATGGTAGCTGGTATCTTCATCAAAAGCTGGTAGAACACTGGGTCTATAGCTGCCACTTTTTTATGGCCCTACTACTGATAAAGAAAGAATGGGACATTGAAGTTCTCCTGAAAGAAGGCACAACCGTACCATGTGCACATCTATATATAATGAGGTAGTCATTGATTATAGGAAAAAGCCTCAAGATTACTGGAAAAACCCGAAGCTGGAGACCTACTGGTGATCCTTTCAGGGGTATACCGAGCAAGTGGTGGGCAATCTTGTGGCTCTCTCAGCACAGCTGGTCTGCTTGGGCATCTGGGGGGAACAGACACTACAGGGGTACTCCCTCCTGTTTTGTAATGTTGTACTGGCAGTAGCTAGGAGAGATATTGTTCGGTCCTGTGGCGCAATAAGTTATCCAAGTGTGGCTAGGCGGGTGCAGAACATGGACAGGTGTATGCTGGCCATGTAGGTGGTGTATCAAGCACGAGGATGCCAAAGGAAGTTCGATAAAGTATGGGGCCCAATGGATGGAGCTGAGAGAGCGGGAAAATTAGCAGACCTCTGGTTTAGTAGTTGGGTGGTGGCACATGTGGGCAGAAGGGAGTTACTCCCCTGGGTAAGCCAGGGTCAGCAAGGAGTGCGATGCTTGCTGTTCATGAAAGTGGACTTTCCGCAAATGCCATGTTATGTAATGCTACATCTGAACTATTGATTTTACACTTTCTTTGCAACAATAATAAAACGTTTTATTAAAAACAAAAGATTACAGGCAAAGGACAACTGCACGCCATCCAAAAGTACAATGATTGCTTAAAAACAATAGCATCTATTTAAACCGACTATTCTACATGGTGTACGCCCCACCGTGCTAGTATGAAAATCGAGCTAAACACCCACTGCCGGTACAAAGGCGTGTGTGATTCCAGAGGAAATTGCATGTTGGTGGGTATGTTTGAAAGTTTTACCGATATTCAAAAATTGCTGGACCAAGTCATATTGAAGGAAGGAGATCTTGTTGCTGCTGTGCTTGTTTGAGAAAAAAGCTAAATAGAATAGTAATAGTTTGCATACATTTAATGGCCATAATGGTTAATTATAGTCTGGGGTGATTTTGTAGACTCTTAGCCCTCCACAAAAAGAAGTTAATAACAGAGCTAATCTCTTCTGTTAATGGTCATGATATTTGTGTCGTTAATCAGTTCCAGACAGTTTCTTTCACTCCAGTGAAGTGTAGTAGCATGGAGGTGTCAACATACACAATGTTAATACTCTTGTCAGAATCAGAAAGATGCTAATATCGCTTGCAGTTGTTGCCTACCCTTAACTTTGGGCAGGTGACTTAGGAGAAAGTCTTAGAACAGCACACAAATGCACACAGCCAACAATTACATTGTTTTCAGTGGGGTGGAAGTAATTCTTAAATAATTTGAGGAAAATGCCGTTTGAAGAATTTGTGTCATTAAATGGAGCATGGGTGGGAAGCGTGTGCAAATACAGAGCAGACACAGCCCTTTTATTTTCTAGAAAATGGCCTAGGACTCGTGGGATAAGACCAATTAAGGATGCCTAACCTCTTTGTTAAAATGGCTGTCGTTTCAGCGGCAGGTGATCGCCAGCACAAACTGAAATTTCCGAGCCTTCCAGTCACCCTGAGCCCAATTAAGCGAATTCTACTGCGGACTGAGGTCAGGGTGCATTCTGCATGGAAGAAAGAAGCGAATGCAACAAAACGAAATGCCTTATTAAATGGAATTTAAAAGACTGTATCTTAGGTGCACGTGGACATGTAGCGTGAAGTTTGAAAGGATTTACTTGGTGGTATAAGTGCTAATAATACCTATATGCTCCTAAAGTGAAATATATGTACAGTTCTGTCTACTGTAATGTCATATGCCACACAGTTCTGTGCCAGAACGGACACGATAAAGCAATGTTTGAAATGAAAAATTCAAGACCGATTATATTTCAGACCTAAAATGCTCAAATTGGAAAGGGTATAAGATAATATATTGGTTTATTTCGGACAGATATTGTATTCATTTCAGTTTTTTAGCACTTCGGGGCTAACAGTGGTTTTGCCCAACCAAGGGCTAGGGTCACACCCAGATGGCAACAGTGTAGCTGACATGGTCCTGTTGTACAGGTGTCCACTTAGAGGACATCTTTTATTTGACTCAATCATATAGACTTGTCATTGCTACTTTTCTAAGATAATAACAGTGTCGATGTATCTCATGTTCATACGTTCTTTTGCAAACCACCTTTCTTAAATTAGGTTAACTTGGGTTAAAATGACCAGAACACTTGATCTGCGATCAGAGAGATGTAGTTGGCCTTTTCACCTGGGTGTTATACTTGAGCACTCTAATGGAGATGACCGAGTAACGCCACTGACACTGAACAAAGCTGCATTTTCTCAGTATGTCACTGTACTCTTACGGGTCAGTCGGTGTCCTGACTAGGTCAGCTTACTCCCCATTGGACACAGAATAACACATACACCTTCTGCCTCAGACGGTGTAAGGCTTGGCTGTGTATCACATTGCATACTCAACAGGGGTGAGCTCACTAGCATTCCTTTATAAATGAGTGAAAGGACACTACTTTGCTCGGGGGGGTAACAATTTACAGAACCACACATGAAGTCAGTCATTTTCAATGACTGTTCTCATTTTTACAGAATCTTACCACAACATACCATCAGAAAAATAGGCCTAGAGCCTTTAGAACTGATGACACTTGATGGTGAGAGTAGAATTTAACTCAAGGTCTATTTTTGATTTATTTATTTAATTTACATTTCCATGTTATCACTTTCTTTACATATCAAAAATATCTCAAGCAAAGAGCCACGTGCATTATAAGAAAATATCAATATTATTTTCCATCTGAATGTTATTCTACATATGGGCAACAGCCATAGAGTGAAATCAAGATATTAATGGAATTGGAGCATATTTCTGAGAGAATTTTTAAAACCTAACTTTAGTTAAGTTATGTAATATTTCCACTTTTCCCACAAAAACTTCTAATTTAGTGACGTGGAATGTTCCATTTCAAGTTAATAATTTCTTCCTGCATGGTGGAATATCTGTGCTTTCAGACTAGTTGTGGAGACAGGTTTGTGGCCAATTCTGGCTGCATCCACGTTTACAAGTTGGTGAAGACCGCACAAACTCCTAGTTTGATGATATTTACCAACAATTTGAAAGTTTTTCAACTTGGTATCGCTCTTTATATTACTCCCATTTATGGCAGGTGTATATGTGTCTCCAAGGTGAGTGTAGAAGGAACACCCATAAATTTAAAAGACTAAACTGAAAAAATACTTCCTTCTTGGGGTGGGGGGAGGGGGGATAAACGTAAATTTGTTAATGTATATTTGTCTTCTATGTCTGTATGCAGATATTTCCAACTCATAGAAACTCCAGACATGGAAATAGCACAGGAGCACTACTTGAAGTGAATGGTGTAGTAGGTGCAGGAAGTCATATATACATTCCCTGAAAAACCTCTTTGTTGGATCAATATCTTGGAAAACTGAGCTTTAACTTTTTGTTGCAGATTCTTGAGGATTACAACTTGGTGATCCCTGGAAAAGACACTAAGAACTCCAAGCTCACCACAAAGACTGCACTTTTTTCTCCTTGACTCTGTAGGCACCGGGAAGAGTACCCCACAATAATTATCTAAAGAAGCACGAGGGAGCACATGCAGCACCATAAGATCCCATGCTGAAACCAAACGTGTCAATGTAGTCGCATAAACTCAACATGGTCATGTGACCCCAAAGTGCTAAATGCTTTGTACTAGCAAAGTCTTGGGCCCCAAATTTCCAACATCATTGTCTGACAGAAAACTGGAGTTCATCACAATTACCAAAACCCTGAAACAGTATGTGGTTCGAGAAACCTCACACAGTCTTGTAACCCAAAAACGGTCAGCTAGGGCCATCCAGAAGAATAAGTAGGGTGAGTGAATGATTCAGAAAGTAGTGTCTTCCTGAACCGAATATATCATTTGTTGCACCTATCCCTTTTTGCAGGGTCACCTGTAAACTTTTTGCCTCCTTCCTCTTAATTTTTCTGACCAGTTCTTGTTGGCTTTAGGACTCTGGGCACTTTACCACTGCTAATCAGTGCTAAAGTGCATATGATCTCTGTGTAAATTGTATTGTTGATTGGTTTATTCCTGATTGGCATATTTGATTTACTAGTAAGTCCCTGGTAAAGTGCACTAGAGGTGCCTAGGGTCTGTAAATCAAATGCTACTAGTGGGCCTGCAGCAGTGGTTGTGCCACCCACATTAGTAGCCCTGTAAACATGACTCAGACCTGCCACTGCAGTGTCTCTGTGTGCAGTATTAAACAGCCTATTCGACCTGGCAAGTGTACCCATTTGCCAGGCCCAAACCTTCCCTTTTGGTACATGTAAGGCACCCCTAGGGTAGGCCCTAGGTTGCCCCAGGGGCGCAGGGTGCAGTGTATTTAAAAGTTAGGACATGTACTGGTGTGTTTTAAATGTCCTAACAGTGAAATACTGCCAAATCCTGGTTTCATTGTTGCAAGGCCTATCTCCCTCATAGGATAGCATGGGGGCTGCCTTTAACTTTAAAGCGCAGATCTCCTTTGAGGGCAGATAGAAATACGGAGTTTGGGGTCTCTGAACTCAAAATTTAAAAATACATCTTTTAGTGAAGTTGGTTTTTAGATTTTACTTTGAAAATACCTTTTTTTTAAAGAAAGTAGGCCTTTTCTTGCTTAAACCATTCTGTGACTCTGCCTGTTTGTGGATTCCCCATCTGGGTCTGTTTGACAACTGGGCTGTTCACACCTCTCCTCCAGACAGTGACACAAAGGGATCTGGTGTGTAGCCTGCATATCCTGATGAGCCATCTGGGCTAGAGTGCAGGGAGGAGAGTGGTCACTTACACCTGAAACTTACGCCTGTCCTCACACAATGCATTCTCCGACCTCCTGGAATGTGTCTGGGGCCAGGCCTGGGCAAGGCAGGATCTTGTGAATGACATAAACTTCCCATTGAAGTATACCTACTTCAAAGGCAGAACCAGATATAAGTAGTGGACCCAAAACCCCAGACCTTTAGAATCTTTCTGGAATCAAGAGGAACCTCTGCCCATGAGAAGAGCTGGAGGAGGAGTACAGTCCCTTTGCTGTGTTGCTGTGCTGGACTGGCCTGCAGTTGCTGCTTCTGCCTGAAAAGAGTGCAAAGGGTGACCTTTGCTGTGTGTCCTGCTTGAGAAAGTTCTCTAAGGGCTTGGAGTAGCGCTTTCCTCCTGTTGGAAGTCTCAGGGATATCAAAGACTTCAGTTTCCTCCTCCTACAGCTCTGGGAACTGTGTGTTTTGTGCTGTTCAAGGAGAAAAACCACTGTGACGCCGTCAACGACACCGCTGGCCTGCACCGTGACCTGCTGATGCCGCGTTGCCCCGCTTCGCTCACTGACACGTCATCGGACGACTTCACTGAGCCGTTGCTCGCATCGCGACCTGTGGGCCCCGTACTCCGGCATCCCCTGCTCACACAGCAGCCTGGGCATCCCCGACAACACTGCTCCTGCTGACACCGGCACTACTGCCTGCACCATGGCCTGTAGACACCGCTTGTGAGGTACACTAAGGACTGTCCCAGTCCACAATGCAGCCCAGGTCCACCAACGCCAGCACCATCGACTCCAATGCCGTCACCAGGCATCCCTACCTGCACCGTGGCCTGTGGACAATGCTCATGAAGGTCACGAAGCACTGTTCTGTCCCACACGGCTGGCTTGGGCCTACCGACGACAGCATTTCAGCAACAATTACACCACTGCCTGCACCGTGACCTTGTGACACTGCACGTCGCACTGCCCCACTTCACACCCCAGGCCTGGTCTCACCGACGCCGATGGACAACGAGCTGCTGCCTGCACCGTGACCTGTGGGCATCGCACGTCGCATCATCCCACTTCGCACCATCCCACTTCGCACCACAGCCCGACGCCATCCATGCCAGCACTCCTGACTTCATCATCCCAGGGTTTGGTCTGCAATGGGTGTGACTTCAAGGGCCCGATGACCCCCGCACCGACTCCAGAACCGATGCCAGTTACGCTGCTCTCCCGAGCTCAAGGCGAGGATCACGACGCCTTGCAATTCCAAAGGTACTGTTTGCTGGTCTCCCCGACACCGTAGCTGGCTCACATCGCTGGGGCCAGTCTGAACTGTTGGTTTTGTTGAACACGACACCGTCATAGCCCTAGGTGGAGCTATCGACTTCAAGGAGCTGTATTTTTGAGTAACTTTTGCGAAATTCATATCTTTAGCGCTGTATGTTGGATTTTTATTGTTTTGGTCTTGTTTTACACAGATAAATATTGGCTATTTTTGTAAAACTGGTGTGGTGTCCTTTTGTAGTGTTTTCACTTATTACTGTGTGTTTTGTGCAAATGCTTTACACTTTCCTTCTGAGATAAGCCTGTCTGCTTGTGCCAAACTACCAAGGAGGTGAGCATGGGATATCTGAGTGCTATCTCTCTTATCCTGACTAGAGTGAGGGTCCCTACTTGTAGCGGGTGCAAAGCGACTGCCAACTAGAGACCCTATTTCCAACATTAATGATAATCTGGGTCTATGGAAGGATTCCCTCTATGTAAAACAATCTAATGTCAAACCTCTTGAACGCCCAAGATGTGTGATGAATGTTATGATATGCATTTGTTGGGATTGTGTGCCGCTCACTGATGCTACCCTTATATTTAACAGATTTAAAAGAGGTTTGTCCGTTTGACTGTGCACTCATGACAGTGATATGCAGTTGTTTGTACCTTTGAGAGTGATATGTAGTTGGTTGTACCTTTGCCATTCAAGTGCAATGTTAGGTTGATGCATGCTAGCAAATAACCACTTTTGCTTGAACATTCCTTTTTGGCACTACCACAGTAGAACATACAGCAAGGCCCTGTGATTTATTGATGCCAGTAGCTTTAATCTGCTTCTGCAGTTGCACTTCGACCACTTGCTGTAGATGGAAAGCCACCTTACTGTAATTCAGCAACAATGGTTTTATTGACTAACATGTAACCGGACCCTAAATTTGGTCTAGCCTAACAAATAGAGTTGGAACATCTTATACATACATGCATAAGCAACATGATCGTCACTTAGTATGTTAAATATTGATATTAGCTCATCTTTTCTGCCACGTTCAGCCTGAATTTGTAAACTGCCGCGCAGGTCTGTGCGCGCTTTGTTTGACTCTTTCTCTCCTTCTATTAGAATGTGTTGTCACCTGTGATCAAACTACTCAACTCAATGGTTTCTTAGCCTTCTAGGTGTATAGTTGATGGTGGGCTAGGGTTTGTCTTTCTATGTGTTTTTTAAACTCAGTGGCATTTACAGTTTAGGAGGCACCACAGTATAAAAAATATTTTTATGCATGAGTTTCAGTAGTTTGTTTTGTACATTGACAGTATACTTAATTGAATCCAGACATAGTCCAGCTGCCACAATACAGTCAGATCTTTCAATACATGTGACCTACAGACAGAAGAAGTCCACCTGGCAGAAACAGAAAACAAAAGTTGACAATAGTTTGTGATTAAAGAGTCAGGGAAGTTATCTGTGAACTGATTATAGAAGACTTGCCAAACTGTTGAAAATAGCATAAACATGAAGAACAAACTAGAGGAACAAATATATAAAATAAAATACAATTTGTTGGTTTCAGCTTACTCCTATCTAGTAACAAATGGCTTAATTAAAAGTTCAACTATCAGAAATAAGCTAGATCTTGCACATTAATCTGTAATGAATTATTCCATAAATTCATTGGAGTCCTACAAAAAATGCTTGTTTTGAAAAATCTACTGTGAAGTGAGTGAGAAATTGTCAACAAAACTAATTCCATTATTTTCAACATGAAGGTTGTATCTAATGGTCAGTGTAATGAAATCAAGATTTGAGTTAACTGACAATAGCTTAAAATTACCAGTTAATAATATAAAAATGATACCTCTAGAATAAATACAATGTCCATATTTCCAAGGTCCGCGTTCTCAGATAAATCATCATGGCAGTGTTCTAGTTAAACAAATGTAAGACATACGTATATACAGACATTCTAGTAATGTCTAAAAGTAGCTCTGTCTCAAAGTATGTACCATATTCGTTATTATCTAAAACAAGAAGAACATCTTCTGTAATGAGAGTTCTAAAATAGAGTTTCTACATAAGAATGCAGAAGTCAGAATTTATTGGTTCTTGGTCTGTGGTCTACATAGCATAAAGATAAAGGAAAAACGTAGGGACAGTTTAGATTTACAAGAATTGTAATGTCTATATTCATCTGTATCCAGGGATGATTCAACAGTTCTGAAAAGATTTTCAGAGTGAGGTGCAGGCATTCAACATTACTTAATTTAAGAACCTTCATGATAATTTCCCTGGTGATGCTGTATATCATAACATATTTATACCTTACTTTGTAAAAACAAGCATGTCTTTATACATGTTTTATAATACCTGTGGAACACTTTGGCCTTCCTATTTAAATGGTATTTACATTTGTATAGAAACCAATTCATAAAATGTCTTTTTGGTCGAAATGTGCTTTAGAATGCTTATTGTCTAAGTGTGAATACAATGGTTGCAGGTCTTACTTTCAGAAACAGTTTTGTCTGCAATATTTATTTCAGTGCTTAACTCTAGGGGACAATATTTCATATGTATAGTATTTGCACTGTCAAACAATTACTTTAGATGCTTTTAATTCGCTGACCCATCACCACCCATAAACATCATCACTGGCTGACCCCTCCCAATCCCTAAATACCATCAATCCCTGACACCGAAAATCCCTCACCACACTCAAGCTACACTTATAACTGAAGCCTAAAACCCTTTCTTCCCCAAAATTACACCATCCTGATACATGAAATAACTCATAACCCCTATCTCCACCCTTTGCTGAACCCTAAAATTCCCTTTCTATTCCTAAACCCCACCCATCCCTCACCCTTAAAAGACCTCAGCACACCCACACTCCACCCATCCCACAACCTTAAAAAAACCCTTACTGACCTTAAGCCATCCTTGACCTATAAGACGTTCTCAATACCCTAAACTTCTCATTCCTGAACCCTCAAAACTCCTTTCTACACACAAAATCCACCCATCCCTAAATCTTTAAAACCCCCCCTCACCCCACCCTAAACTCCACCCAATCCTGAACCGCAAACACTCTTCACCACTCCGGCCACTACGTACCTCCAATCCATGATCCCTAAAACCCCCTAACACCCTTACATTCCACTAATCCCTGACACCTAATAACATCTTACACAACTAAATAGCCTTCTGTGAACCAGAAAAGCCCCTCACCATCCCTACACTCCACCCATCTCTGAACCCTTAAAAAAAACCTTTTCTGTGCCTGATTATTCCTGACCACTTAAAATCCCTCATCACCCTATGCATTATCTATCCGGGAAACCAAAATCCTCACAGTAGTCCTAAACACCTCCCCCCCCCCCCAGGTTTAATATAATTTTGGATTTTTAAAATTAACTTTCAATCAGTGAATTTCAATCAGTGAATTTATAAAGCGCGCTATGTACCCGGCAGGGTTTCGAGGCGCTGGGGAGGGGGGGGGGTGCTGCTAGCGTTCGGAGAGCCATGTCTTGAGGAGTCTCCTGAAGGTGAGGAGGTCCTGGGTCTGGCGTAGAGAGGTGGGGAGAGAGTTCCAGGTCTTGGCGGTGAGGAAAGAGAAGGATCTGCCGCCAGAGGTCTTGCGCTGGATTCGGGGGACGAAGGCGAGGGCGAGGTTGGCAGAGCGGAGTTGACGTGTGAGGACGTAGAAGTTGAGTCTGGTGTTCAGGTAGGTGGGTCCGGTGTTGTGTAGTGCCTTGTGTGCGTGGGTGAGGAGTTTGAAGGTGATCCTTTTTTCCACAGGCAGCCAGTGGAGGTCCTTCAGGTATGGGGGAGATGTGACATCGGCGGGGTATGTCAAGGATCAGGCGGGCGGATGCGTTCTGGATGCGTTGGAGTCGTTTGAAGTCTTTCGTTGGGATGCCTGTGTAGAGTGCGTTGCCGCAGTCAAGTCTGCTACTGACGAGGGCTTGAGTCACCGTCTTCCTGGTTCCTGTTGGAATCCACTTGAAGATCCTGCGGAGCATGCGGAGGGTGTTGAAACAAGAGGAGGAGACGGCGTTGATCTGTTTGGACATGGTGAGAGCAGAGTCGAGGACGAAGCCGAGGTTTCATACGTGGCTGGCTGGGGTGGGTGGGGGTCCGAGGGCGGTGGGCCACCAGGAGTCGTTCCAGGCCGAGGGGAAGCGTCCGAGGATGAGGACTTCCGTCTTGTCGGAGTTGAGCTTCAGACGGCTGTTGCTCATCCACTCGGCGATGGATTTTAGTCCCTCGTGGAGGTTGGTTTTGGCGGTGAGCGGATCTTTGGTCAGGGAGAGGACGAGCTGGGTGTCGCCGGCGTAGGAGATGATGCTAAGGTTGTGTTGACGGGCCAGTTGTGCGAGGGGGGCCATGTAGACGTTGAACAACGTTGGGCTAAGAGAGGAGCCTTGGGGGATGCCGCAGATGAGGTTGGTGGCTTTGGAGTGGAAGGGTGAGAGTCGGACTCTCTGGGTTCTGTCGGAGAGGAAGGATGAGATCCAGTTGAGGGCTTTGTCTTGGATGCCGGCTTCGTGGAGACGGGTTAGCAGGGTGCGGTGGCAGACTGTGTCGAAAGCGGCTGATAGGTCGAGGAGGATGAGGGCTGAGGTTTCGCCGTTGTCCATTTGTTGTCTGATGTCATCTGTGGCGGCGAGAAGTGCGGTCTCAGTGCTGTGGTTTCGTCTGAATCCAGATGGAGTTGTCTTCTAGGAAGTGGGCGAGCTGTGCGTTGACGATCTTCTCGATGGTCTTCCTTTATAATGTTTCCTTTAATTTTCAATTATGTGTATTTCCTTAAAATTGGTTTTCCGTGATTTGGTTTCCACCAAAGTGGTTTCTCAGTTTTCATTTCCCATTAATTCACACACATCCCTCATTTTACCTGTATCGCAGCAAAAGTGTGAGTTAAAATAACAAGATACCTGGAACATGCAACGAGAGAACGGGAGAGTAAACAAAACTAGTTAGCAACACCTTGTCACACAATGTTACCTGTCATAACCAGGAACCTTGTACCAAGGCCTATATTAGAGAAACACAATTTTGCAAATTGAGGTCCATAAATTTGAGCATGTTTACTTTATTTTAAAAAATGTAATGCCATTGCCTACTTTTGAAAGCTTGTCCCACTCTGTCTCTGGTGCTTTTACATGTCACCGAGCCATTCTGGACTGGCAGCTTTGTCTAAGACACCATATCATGCTTGTATTCCTTGTGCAGCTGCTATAAGATTATTTTTGTTGGTGTAGGGCAGGGTCGGAAATCTTGCCTAAGACATCTAAATTACTTACAAAACCTGGATTCTTTCTTTGAATTAGCTTGTGCTAGGCGCCTTCTCCACAATGTAATGGCTTCTCACATGGCTTGCTCAACGAAGCAGCCTCGACGAATAAGGTTGTTGCTGTCACTCTGCAGCTTAATGAGGCCTTCACAGCATCACATCTAATCCAGGACATCTGTCCTCTGGTGGCTGCTGGGTGCCCTGGAAGGCTCTCCCTGAAGCCGACTTGTTTTTTTGATGAGGCACTATTGACTTTATGACAGCATGTTAACATGAGTCACATCTCAGGCTTATGATGTACTTTTGCAGTCCTGCACCACCATTCACCACTACAGTATAACACTGGGTTGATCCCTAAATATGCGCTAGGAGGACCATGGACCCCTAACCACAACTCCCACTAACTAGTAATAGCAAAGTTTGTGTTAGGGCTAACCTCATACCAACAGGTCAGCGACAGTGGGGAATCTAGGTTGCAAAATACTTTATCATGTGTGTTTTAATGCTAAGGGAATGATTAGACTAATCAGTCTTCTTTCATTCATCTGGTGTTTTGTGTCTGGAGTTACTTGTGTACTATCTGCCTTTCCCTTTGCTGTCCTACACTGAAAGGGCCAGCTAACCTCATCACTTGATTTTTTTATTTGTGGGAGGATGCTTTGTACTATGGGGCCTAATGCCTAATGCCCATTTGCCTCAGTGACACAACTGTATGCATACAGTCGATAGCTCAGACAGTAAGTTTCATTAACATTGTTATTTGAGTCTGTCACTTTTCATAGATGTTATGAAGTAATTACCAATGTGAGACCCACCGGGGGACCGCGTATGTTAGGGATGAAGTGTCTGAGACTAAATTCCCCATTATAACATATTTTCTGTCTCATGGAAGGAATTTTAGGCCAATTTTTCCAAAAGTAACATCTGTTTCCAGAAGAACCTTTTACTGAGTTTCTGTATTGTGCTCGTTCCTGACTGTCGTTTGGCTGTTTTTGACAGTAGTGAGTGCAAATAGCTGCCTGTGTCCAGTTGCGTACTGTTATGCCACACTGTTTTTGCATGTAAGTGTCTCTTTCTGGGCTAGGCTGCAATGTTTACATCAGTTCTTAGTAATACTGGAAAACATAAAGTTAGAATCACCATCTAATAAATATTGTTGTAGATTTGAGGTCGCTGTAAGGGTCGGGCTTGCCTTTTATTCCCCGGGCATTTCTCCAGTGGGCTGGAGCCATTGGACAGGACCTGGCTCAGGCTTTGTGGGGTCCTGTGCAGATTAGGACCATGCAAGACTCCTCTAAAATGTGTAATCGCAGGACGTGAAATCATAGGAAGGGACATCAATTGAACATGAATGTTCTGGAATTGTTGAAGCAGCTTTGCAAGGAACTGCCTACCTACTGTCTATCAATAGAATGGCTAAATATATAAATAATAATCCTAATAAACAATTTATATATTTTTTAAAGCTATGTCATGTGGAAATACATAACATTAATCAAACTGGTTGAAAAAGCTAGGCCCAGTTCTCTCCAAAACTGATACGATCGCTACAATCTTCATTAATTGTTTCAAGATTAGGGCATAATTAAAATTCTAAATCAGATTGTCCCAGAACTATACAGCGGGACTTCGAGTGACTCCCAACCTCCCCTTTATGTTAGTGAAGTTTAAGATTAGGCATTTGGGTTTCAGCAGGCACAGGGGAATCAACACAAACAGCTACATGATAGATGGGGTAAGTGACAAATGTCATACACAGGTGAGGTGACTAAATATTGGCAGGCAGAAGCGCCAAAGGCTGGCCTAAACCTGCTCACAGAGCTCTTAAACATAGCAATAACTTTGAAACTCCATTTTTAAATGATGCAAAGAACTGATAACTTAAAGATATATATAATGGATGGCTGAAAGAGAAAACAGTTTATGACCTATGACAAAAAGACTGCCAAAGCTATAGTGGCAGCCAGTCACTATAGACATACATTAAAGCAACAAAACAAAAAGGGCATACTAGTGTAGACTTTATACAGTTTACAGCTAAATGGAAATGAAATGTAACGATGTGGAGTAGGTAGGTTGAGGAAGGTGGTGCATGACTAACACTAAAGTAATACCAGAGACGTACAGTTTAAAAAGAATTAGGCTGCATGTCCTTTATATCTGAGAAGACGCTTGCCAAATCCAAAGGGATAGAACCATGCCACTCGACTCATATTTAGCCTTAGACGTAATAACAAAATTGTTCCTGCCCTCAGGTAAATCCATTGGTTCTTGGTTAAAGAATGCAAGAGCATTTCCATTATCCACAAGTCATCCAGTCAATCCCCGGTACCTAACCAAACACTTTTGGTCTTCCAGCCTTCAATGAAAGATCTTTCTTCTTGAACCTACTGGCTACCTACTACCACAGGCTCAGTGTTTGACAGATCACTCAGTGTGTAATGATGTACTCTATGGATTGTCCCCTAATGTCTCAGCTGCCCTACTCCCTCACAACCCCCCTCTCCTGTTCAATGTTCCTCCTTCACCTCACCTTCCACAGCAAGCCAATTCAAACTGTGTTCATGGAAAGCAATCACTTCCCTAGGCCTTGCTGTTATTTCTTGAGGTTTGGGATTATCTGTGGTAGGAAGAGGCGCGCATCATACTGTGCTTGCCCAGACCGGCCCATTGTCATTCTGCACATGACGATGAGCCAGGTGTCGTTGTGAGAACGGTCAGAGTGACTCTGTGCACACCAACATTAAGGCTGTTGCATCCTTTTGGGTTGTGCCCTAGCGGCCAAGCCAACCCGAATAAAGAGTTTATTCAGAGTCATAAAAACATCTTCTAGTTGCCTGCTTATAGGCCCATCATTTAACTGTGGATTCTCTACCTTTCCTACTTGAATCTAGCCCCTTCTTTGGGCCTTGCAGCACTTAAGTCTTGCAGGGCTACTGCTGTCCATTATCACTTTGCAGAACACTTTGAACATACAGAGATATTGTAAGACGTTAGTTTGGTACGGGGTACTATAAGTCACAGAACTCATTTTTTGTTGTTTCATTCCATTACTGCCTGCTCTAAGTCAGTCCCTTTTAAAAGACATAGCTAAGTTGACTGAATAAGGTGCTAAAATAGTATGACAAATGTGACATACATATTTGAGTTGAATACCTTTATCATCTCCGGGAGCAAGCTTAGACTGCTCTCTGTTTCCACCATTGGAGGGATCAATTTAAAAAAGGAATAACTCTTAAACATATGAAACGAAATAGTTTTAAATCGTGAAACATCAATTGTAAACGATTCCCACCACAGATGCTTCCAATTAATCACCTATTGCCCCTGACCTAAAGAAATGGCCTCACAATATACTTCAACTTTTTTCCTTTCACAGAAAAACATTGACAAGGCAAGCAAGACATCGCAAAGGTAGGTGATGGCAGGAGCTATGATCTCTAGATCTCCTGTCAGGACATGTACAGTAAAGGATTACACTGAGAGAGGTTTAATAGAAAGGTCAAAAGGAGTAATAGAGTAGATAAAGCGCAGGCTGAAATTTAGCAGGCACATTGATGCATCCCAAAACGAATACTTTTTTAAAAACATTTTTACAGGAATATAGAGAGATTTTTTTTACCTCTTCTCTGGGCTCTTACTTTTTTGATGATCCATCTCTCCCCTTCTGCCCTCAACCTATCCAAATGTTTTTTTACATTTTTGCATGGATTCTGACCCTCCTAACATTACTCTTTTGCATGCTATTATGGGTGGGCAAACAACAGAAATCAGTCTCAAGCCTGAGGCCTTGCTCTGCTCAGCGCAAGATCCTCTTGTTACCTGAGACCAAAATGAGCCAAGCTTTCACAGGAGGCAATGTGGCCCAGTGCCTACAGCTGCCACTGTGCATCAAGGGTGGCAAGGCTTCAGTCCCTGCCTCCACTCAGCATCCCGTGAATACAGGCAAATCTCTGTACTGTAGTCTGTGTCTGTAGTAAAGCGCTCTTATGTACATGGCCAGTGTTCGTGCTATGTTTAAGTGCCAAAAATACAATGTGGACCCTGTCATCCAGACTCTAGTCACATCCTCCAAGAACTAAAGATGAAGCATCAAGCTTTAATGCCATGAAGGGATACCCATGTACTGGCTGAATTGCAAGGGGAGAAACCGGATAATCTAGGGCCAATCCCAGCTTCCCTGCTTGAACAAATTGTGTGATCCTAGGCAAATGCTTTATTTCACCAACCTCTAGTTGAATCATTATCACACATCAGAACACAATCAAATATGTGCAGTCAGGGTGTGTACTGTAGAACTCTTTGTTTGATGTAATAGACTGTATTTTTGCTGCAAGTTCATTAAGAATGTAGCTCACATAGAGGGTACACATGAACCCTGACGTGCTTCTTAGTCAGTGCCACTGGAACTATTAGATTTTACAGTTGCTGCATTTTCTCCACAATTATGGATTTGTTGCATTTTTGGCATAACTGCTCCATAATCTGTAGTTTTTTTAAATAATAAAAATACTTCTGTTTCTACTTCAAATGGACCAAACGTCGCTGCACAGTGGGAAGCCCTTTGCAAAGGTTATCTGGTCACCTTTATATTGCTTATTGCTGTATTTAGATTAATGACAAAATAAAGAGCTAATACTATCACAAAATGTGCCCCACTATGCCACAATTTGCCTTTTCATGCTGCATAAATTAGTAAACCCAGCCACCCAATTTGATATTTATTTGCTACATAATTCCATTAGCCCTGCTATTAGTTCACTAATACAATAATCATCAGGGCAGCAATGTTTCCTGGTTCATGTTTAAACACTCTCATTTTTACTAAATACATCTCAATGCAGTGATATAATCCCATGTACCAAGGTAAAACCCTTCTATGTGTTATGGGAGAGGGAGAGAGACATTGTTTTTTTATTTTATTTAGATGATGCCAGTTTCCCTTTCCTGATCCTAGTTAATGGGACATTTTTGTTTCTTTTGTTTTGAGCACTGGCAGACACTTAGCTTCTCATTCGTGCAAGAGCAGGACTCACTTCACAACTGGGCCAAGTGCTGTTATCATGCAGATGCAGCCATTATATTTTGGATGCCCTTTCAGCTCCTGGTTGTGAGGACCAAGGGAGGGAACTCCCGGAACCACTGCTGCTCCCTGAGCCTGTAACACTAAACCTTTTTTAAAAGGTGGTGTGAGGCCCATGGGCGTAGGAAGTGTGGGGGACGCGGGGATGTATCCCCCCCTATTTTGGAGGGTGGGGGACACGGGGGACGAAGGTGGGGGGGACAAGGGGACAAAAAAAATTCCCCTCATGTCTATTATTCAAAGGGCCATTAGCGCACAAAAGCGCTACTTATAATAGCCCTCTACCGACCATCCTCCAATCTTATGGTAACAGAATGAAGTCGAGATTGAGCCCAGACTTTACCTTTTCACACAACAATTTAGCTATCAGAAGGGTATATTTTTACATTTTGTTATCTAGGTAATGAAGGGCTTGATTACAGCTTGGCTAACAGGGAGAAGCCGTATTTCATTTTGGGCCGTTATGCCTAGCGTTATTATTTATGTTGTTGTTATTGTTACATACTTAAGCATATTGAAGTATATTATCTTTTCTCTATCTTTTCTTCACTCTACTCTGAAACAATCTATCCTATGCCACTGCACCCTATACCACTTTTCTCCACTCTGTGCTACTCTACGCCACTGCAATCCATGCTGTACCACTCCACTCTACCCCACAGCACTCTATACTACACCACTGCAATCTATGCTATTCTACTCTAACCATTGAACACTACACCCCTGCACTCTGCCAGTGCACTGTTCACCACTTTACTCAAAACCAATGCACTCTATGCCAATCTACTCTGTGCCACAGCACTCTATTCAACTGCTTTTAATGCCACTGTACTCTGCGCCACAGCACTCTATGCAACTCTACAATATACCACTGTACTCTGGGACCCTCTAATCTGCAACGTTGCACTCTCTGCCACTAAATTCCATGCCACTCTACTCTGCACCGCTGCACTCAATGCCACTGTACTCTGTCCCACTGCAATCTTTTCTGCACCACTGCACTCTAATCTACTCTACACCACTCCAGGGCACTTCATTCTACTTTGAAATCATCTCCTCTATGCCACTGCAATCTACGCAACTCCACTCTATGCTATGCCAGTCCAGTCTACCCTGCACCACTCCAATGTACCCTGCGCCACTCCAATCTGCTCTGCACTGCTCTATGCTACTGCACTCTACATCACTATGCTCCTCTCTGCAACAATCTACTCTTCACCACTATACTGTACTCTGCAGCAGTCTACTCTATGCCACAGCACTCAATGCAACTCTATTATACTCTGCACCACTGTACTCTACTCCACTGTTCTCTACTCTGCATCACTCTACATCACTGCACTCTACACCAATGCATTCTATGCCACTCTACTCTACACCACTGCCCTTTATGACACTCTACTCTGCAACACGGCACTCTACTCTGCACCGCTCAACTATATGCCACTCTACTGCACTCTACACCAACGTACTAAATGCCACTACACTCTATGCCACTCTACTCTGCATCACTGCACTTCACCCCTACACTCTACACCAGTCTACTCTACCTTGCACCACTCCACTCTGATGCACCGCAATACTCTGACACAGCACTCTGAACCACAGCAATCTATGATGTGCCACTCCACTCTACCATGCACTGCAGCATTCTATGACACAGCACTCTGCCCCACTGCACTCCGCACCACTGCAATCTATGATGTGCCATGCCACTCTGCTCCCCTCTACTCTTCACCACTCTACACTACTGCACTGTACGCTAAACCAGTGCAGTCTTCGCCAATGCACTCTACACCACTTTACTCAAAACCAATGCACTCAATATGACTACACTCTACGCCAATCTACTTTGCACCACTATAATCTATGCCACTTCACTCTAGGCCACCCAACTCCGCTCTGACATTTCACTCTGACATTACACTCCATGATACTAGACTCTGACACTCTATTCCATTAAACTCTAACACTTTTCCACTCTGTAACTCCCTACACAACTCCCTATACGCCACTCCATTCCACTTTACTCCACTCTATACCACTCCACGCCACTCTATGCCACTTCAATCTATGATACTCTACACCACTGCACAACCCTGTATGCCACTCTACTATACAACAATGTACTATGCTCAACAACACACTACCCAACTTTCTCTATGCCACTTCACATTACTCTACTTCACTCTATGCCATTTCACTCTTCTTTATGCCTTTCCACTCTATAACACTCTGCCACTCCACTCTGACACTCTATTACACTGTGACACTACTCTACTCTACAACTACTTTATGGCATTGGCGCTTGATTAGAGATTCAGATCTCTGTTGATTGCTTTCTCACTCATATGAGACGTGAGTCAGATTTATCTTCGCCGTTTTGGTTTCAAGCACTCTGTAACCCTTTTAACTCCAGCTTAATGAAGGCTGATCCTGATACTTGTCTAGGGGATCGAAATATTGTCGGCCAGAGTACCTTGCTTGAATTTGTGATAATGTACATAAGTTGGCATAAGCATAAGTACTATGAGCTAATTACTTCTTGATTCACTATTTGAGTCATTCATGTAAAAGTCAGTGTATAAAAGCTTGTAAATCATTATTGTGGATGCTAACCTTGTAGGAAAGTAGCCTCTTTCTAGCTTGGTTACCCACACTTTTGGCCTGTTTGCCAGTGTGTTTGAGTGTGTCTACTGGGATCCTGCTAATCAGGACCCCAGTAGTTATGCTCTCTCCCTTAAATTATGGTTGTTGCATACAGGTAACCCAGTATTTTACCCAAAATTGGCATACTGATGCCCCCTTATAAATCCCTAGTATATGGTACTTAGGTACCCAGGTCATTGAGGTTCCAGGGGATCCCTATGGGCTGCAGCATTTATTTTGCCACCCATAGGAAGCCCATGCAAAGGCTTCTGCAGGACAGCCATTGCAGCCTGCATGAAAAGGTGCATGCACCCTTTCACTGCCAGTTACACTGCACCAGGTCACTTATAAGTCACCCCTATAGCAGGCTCTCCAGCCCTGAGGGCAGGGTGCAGAATACCTGTGTGTGAGGACACCCCTGCACTAGCAGAGGTGCCCCCACGACCTCCAGGACCATTTTCCCAGAGCTCTTGAGTGCGGGATGCCATTTTACACGTGTACTGGAAATAGGTCACTACCTATGTCCATCTACATAATGGTAACTCCGAACATAGGTATGTTTGGTATCAAACATGTTGGAATCATACCCCAAGGCTTTTGCAAGCATTGGTTGTATGATTTCTTGCACTCAGGGGGCTCCTTAGAGGACCCCCAGTATTGCCATTCCAGCCTTCTGAGGTTGTCCAGGTAGCCCCAGCTGCTGCCACCGCTCAGACAGGTTTCTGCCCTCCTGTTGCTTGAGGAGCTCAAGCCCAGGAAGGCAGAACAAAGGATTTCCTTTGGGAGAGGGGGGGTTACACCCTCTCCCTTTGGAAATAGGTGTTACAGGCTTGGGAGGGGTAGCTTCCTTCCCCAGGCCACTGGAAATGCTTTGCCCTCCTTGCATTATCCAGACTATACTGGATCAGGTACCCCCAGTCCCTGCTCTGGCACGAAACTGGACAAAGGAAAGGGGAGTGACCAGTCCCCTGTCCATCACCACCCCAGGTGTGGTGCTCGGAGCTCCTCCGGAGGGTCCCTGGGTTTTGCCATCTTGGATTCCAAGTTGGCAGCAAACTCTGGGAGCATCTGAGTGGCCAGTGTCAGCAGGTGGCGTCCGAGCCGTCCCCTGATAGGTGTTTACCTGTTTAGCTGATCAATCCCCCTTTCAGGGCTATTTAGGGTCTCTCCTTTGGGAGGTTCTTCAGATTCGGATTGCAAGACTCCAGCAGGAATCCTCTGCATCCTTTACTTCACCTTCTCACCGAAGAAACTGCATCTGGACCCTCGAGGAACTCCACAAACTGCAACAATGAAGCAAAGACGACTTCTGCAACATTGTATCTTCAGCTCTTGCCAGCAAATGCAACTGGGTCCCGGTCGTGCATCCTCAGAGGATAGCCTGTCTTCAGCCTGCATTAGAAGAATGAAGGAGTATCCCTTGGAGTGAAGGAGTCACTCCCCTGCTTCAGCAGGCACCTCTCTGCAACGACGACCATCTGCGTGGGTCCACTCTCCTGACGATTTGCGTGGATTTTGCATCACGAGTGGTGGACTGAAGTGGTCCCTATGGTCCTGACGTCCTACTGTCCAACTTTGGTGGAGGTAAGAGCTTGCCTTCCCACGCAAGACTTTACCCTTGTGCACCACGTGTTTTTCAGTTGCCAAGACTTGTTGGCATCCTTTAACGAAATTCTTTGAGCACAATGTAGCTCCGGCCCCCAGCACTCCTTCCTGCGATGCACAGCTTCCTGAGTGGTTCTCTGGCGGCGTGGGATCCTTTGTTTTTGTGCTGTGTGGGCCTCCTTTTGCAACTCCTTTGTCCCCGTGCTGGGGGACTCCTGTGTGCGCTGCCTGGTCTTCTATGGGCTCTCTGAGTTGCTGAGAGCCCCCTCTGACTCGCCCTCCTGGGTAGAGTCCACCAGGTCCCTCCTGGTCCTGGGCAGTGCCATTTTCCGCTAACCGTGAGCTTTGCGTGTGCCAAGGCTTGTTGGCAGAATCCAGCAACACAAACCAGACTGTAATCATCCATCCGGTGTGGGATATCATCTGCACCAACCAGGAACCCGCATCCATCTTCTTGGGTGCAGTACTGACTGTTGTTCTTCACCAGTGGTTCTTCTTTTGCACCTTGATTCGGGTTAGCAGGGGCTCCTGCCCTTCCTGGACTCTTCTGTGCTTCTTGGACTTAGTCCCATTCTTCCACAGGTCTTTAGGTCCAGGAATCCACCCTTTGTGTCTTGCAGTCTCTTCTGGTTCTTGCATTATCTTCTTTCTCGTGTTCTTGTGTGTTCTAGGAAAATTACTGTGATTTATTTACTCCTGCTTTCCTGGGCTCTGAGGTGGGTTCTATTTCTTACCTTTGGTGTTTTCTTATACTCCCAGCGCCCCTCTACACACCACACTTGCCTAGGTGGGAAACCAACATTCACATTCCACTTTCTTAGTATATGGTTTGTGTTTCCCCTAGGCCCATTTCTAACCATTGTGATTTTCACTAATTGCACTGTTTTTTTAACTGTTTTTATTGATATTGCTGCATACTAGTGTATATAATTGGTGTATTACTTAACTCCTAAGGGAGTATAGTCTCTATGGTATTTTTGGCATTTGTGTCACTAAAATAAAGTACCTTTATTTTTGTAACACTGAGTATTTTCTTTCATGTGTGTGAGTATTGTGTGACTACAGTGGTATTGCATGAGCTTTGCCTGTCTCCTAGATAAGCCTTGGTTGCTCAGCTACAGCTACCCCTGGAGAGCCTGGCTTCTAGACACTGCATACATTTCACTAATAAGGGATAACTGGACCTGGTATAAGGTGTAAGTACCATAGGTACCCACTACAAACCAGGCCAGCCTCCTCCAAACCACTGTACTATATAGGTTGTTTTTTACATTGTAATGCCGGAATACCAGTCTTTCTTGATTTCCCCTGTTGATGTTTTCCCACTACATTTGATCTTTTATATTTTGATTGAATAAATGCATGAAACATTCCATTTGCATACTATATTAATATCATTGTTTATGGGAGTGGTGTTGCATTTTATTCAAGGGACCCCTGTTCCTTTAAAGTTAGTTTACTGCTCCATTCTAGGACACTACTTACTCCTGTGGAATCGCATTTTACAGTTCTTAGGTATGCTATGCCTAGTGGCCCCTGTGATACACAGTGACAATCTCTGCACAGGCCTATCATTAAGTAAAGAGGCCTACAAATGTAATTCGCTACTGCTAGGAACGCATTATGTTGCAAGGCTTGCTCTCTGAACAGCCATCATGAAACATCATCGTCATTGCATGCTAGCTGAAGCAATCTCCCTTCTGGAAAGTACCAGTCTGAGTACGTGATGTTCTCAAGTTCTGTCACAAGATGGACCATGTGATATTAGGCATGTAGGCCACCGTGTGTAAAATCCTTTTCTATCCTTTTTGTTACTATATATGGTATGATAGGAAAAACGACCTCAGCCATAATGGAAAAGTAGGCATACGTCAAAGCCAAAGAACCAATAAGACGTTGAATTATGTTTGTGGTTTAATACTATAAAAGATCGTGTATTACTTCCTTGTATTAGGTTGTTCGAGTACACTGGTACAGAGCATCCTCCATGTACATGCCTTTCTATTTCTATCTCTAATAAATCCTTTATGTTTATCTAGAAGAGCTGTCTAACGGTCGTTTGTATCCTGAATGGGTGCTGAATAATTAGGCTTCTACACTCCATGACACTACGCCACACCAGTCAATGACACATCATTCTCCTTTATGCCATTAACTTTGAGCCATGCTGAATAGTAGTCTTACTAGTGTACAGCATGGCTAAAACACATTGGCAAAGGCAATAGAACTTGCATAGGTGAGACCTATTGGCTTTGCCAATGCTTGTTTATAAGGTATGAACTTCAAGATGACTTGCAATATTCTTATGTGCGGAGGGGGTATTTTACCCCATATAATACATGGTCACACCACCAACTTTCCCACAAAAGAAGAAAGAAAAGCAACATTCCATGTTTTGCTTTAAACAGTTGCATTAATTATGCTCTGTGACCTGATCTGTCTTTCACCTTGGCTGCTAGCTCTGGCAGAAGGCATTGTAATGTCAGAACTTGACTGTAATAACCCTATCATAGTCATTTTCTGATGTCTTTCTTTATAATCAGTGAATGTCTTTTCTTTATACGCAGTGACTTGGTGCATCGCAAACAGCTGATTCTAAATAAGTTAGTGACTGCAGTTTATACAGAGATTAAAGAATCCATGTTTATATAGCCTGTAACTCCAAGAGCGTCTTCAGTTGAAATGCTTCTAGTTATGACTGATGTGGAGATGAGCTTCCCAAGATCACACACAGGAGTAGAAGTGTTATTAGAGCTATGGTTTCCGAGCACAGTTTACAGCTGTTGTACCTAATCGCTTTTGATATCTCCAATGCGGTTCCAATTGGCATGAGGCGAGGGGCATGATGGGTGTGGGGAGCAAAGGATATGTTCTTCATTTTTACCCTCCTACCTTTATTTCCTTGGTGCATGAAGATGCAAGGTTAATCAACATGTTATTTTCACATTTGAGCTAATCACTTTGTGAATGTAAATACCAATAAAAGATACTTTCAGACTGCGAAAACATGCCTTCCTTTCTCCCTATTTCATTTCCAATATATATGATTTTGTATATTCATCGGAGCCTGCAGTTCGTAAACAAAAAGCGATTTGTATAGGGTTGATTGAAAGTCCCCAAGGCTGTCCCTGTCCCCCCCAGAAATGTATTGTCTCCTACGCCCCTGGTGAGGCCCCTGAGGAGCAGGTGTGGGCCCTGTGCAGCGGCCCACACTGCCCGTGCCTAGTGCCAGCCTGGCCATTATGGGCCGGTTTTGATAAGCCCCTGGGCTACTCTGGGCCCTGCTGTCACTTTCCTCATTTCTCCGAAGTTAATTCCGGCAAACACGTGGGGCTTCGGAGAATGATGTGCAGGTGGCGAGGAAGAAGAGATTGGATGGATGGAAAGTGAGGGGTAGAGTGAGTGTGCGGCTAGTTTGAGCATTTTTGCCACAGCTGATTTTGTTTCCGCAGCCGGATCTGGTTGCTGTGTATTTCATACGCACGTTTTCTGTTCATGCGCATCGCCAATTAGCGATAACACAGAGAGCTATTTTACGTTTAAATGTGCAATGAAAATCTAGGGAGGCCTTTCTGGGGCAAATGCAGCCGGCACCTGGGTGTTTCATTTCCAACTCCTTTGCTGTATTTGTAATGCGATCCGTCCGCTTCCTGCCCTTGTACTACAAAAGACGAGAACCCTTGAATTACAATGTCCTGGACCCGGGGCTAGGTGCGCGCGTGAGCCCGCGTAACTGCAAACGGCGCGGGTGGCTTTATGTTTCTTCTATATAGAGGCTGGCGCGTGCCTCTCTGTTAAAACATCAGCTTGCCGGATAAAAAACTCATAATTGACATTTCCTCCAGAGGCGCGCGCTGACCTTCAGCCGGAGCTGTTGGGACAGCCGCAGCGAGCTATCAGAAAATGATCTGCCGCAGAGTTGAAAGGATAATAACGTGCGGTCCATTAGTCATCTCTCGGCTGCCACTACTACCGGGGCTTGTTACACAAAATGTTAATCCGTCTGTGATTAGATTCCAGAACAGGCGCGCTTTCTTTTCTTACAGGAATATGTCATTTTATTTCTCCTCATTAATGTGTGTGGGCTGCTTTTAGCCTGGAAGAAAATTCTGAGCTACAAAGAGTTCCAGTCTGTTTTCAAGGTGTTCACAGATGTGATGTTTTTTAATCAGACTATTTTTATAAGCGTGACTAAAGAGAATCCGTTATTGCAGCCGAGATTAAAAAGATTACAGTGAGCCCTGGAGTCCTCACTGGCGGTTTGTTGTACTGCTCCGTGTCCACGGTGGTTCAGCGCAGTGCTTTGTCCCGTCAGTACTTCAGTGAATTGCGTGCTCTCATCGGCCTGTCATGGCACTGATGTTCCTTACTTGTGGACAATGCACTTATCTGCGTCAGTGGTGGTTCAGAACATTTCGTGCCCCATTAGTATGTCTTAGCAGTATTGGTAGTCGGGACACTTCGCTGCGTCATTCGTAGTTCAGAGCCCTGCTGTGGTGCAGTACATTGTACCTTGTCATTGTTGGGTCAGTGCACTCCTCTGAGTAATTTGAGGTTCAGACCATGCTCTGTGGCATTGGTGGTTCGGGGTGCGGCTCTGTGTCAATTGTGGTTTAGCTCACTGCATTGTTCCATTAGCTGTTAAATACATTGCTATGTCAGAATGGTAGATTAGTACACACTCCGTCTCATATTCATGACACATTTGTATCTCATTTTTGACCAGTTCACTTCTCCTTTTCATTTGCATTTTCTGATATAAATATTTACATTTTGATTGACCTCTTTGAGGTTTGTATATAGCATTTTGTCCCTGGAAGGCTATTTAAGTCACTTTACAGAGAAACCAAACAGTTTGCATGAGTATGTCAAGAAGCACCAAGAAACGAGAGGAGGGGAGAGGGGCTTGGGGATTAAGTTGGCTGTAGTATGGAAGAAGGTGAGCTCAACAACAGCAGGCTACGTCATTAACCTCATCATATACAACAGTAGGAAATCACATGGCAGGTGTGCTGGAACTGGCATTTGGTGTGGGACGCCAAGGAGCTTGTTTAATCACCGCAGAGGTAAGATTTGAAGTCTTTCCAAAAAGGTAGGATCTCATGGCTATGTCTTAGTTCAAGGGGCAGGGAGCTCCAAAAACTGGGTGCCACTCCAGAAAAGGATTGCTTTAGTGCTAGAGCAGACTTGGATGTAGGTGTTTCTAAAGTTAAGGGGATGTTGCTTCTTGACAGTCTTAATTCTCTGCACAGCTTGGGGAGGCCGGCTAAGTATTCTAGCCAGTTGTAGTGCAAGGCTTTGAAGGTGGTGCAACCTAACTTGAACCTGATTTGCGCCTTCAGTGGATATATGGTTGAATCTTTTTTTTCTCCTCAATAAGCCTAAAAGTGTAATGGGAGATGGCTTTGAGCGGAGCCAGTTCTGATGTGGGAGTTTTTGATGCTCGTTCTCTGTCCTTCCTGAGCTTCAAAGGGTAGTCTGAGGTTGTGCCTATCCTCTTCCTGACTTCTGAAGATGCCTGCTCTGTCACATGTCTGACAAATGCAGCTCACACCTGGGCCTGCCTGCCTTCTGTTTCCCTATACCAGTGCTTCCTAAATTTTTTTGAACCACGGGCCACTTTTTAGTATGAAAAACTTTCAGAACCCACCTCACTTTAATGGACACAAGGCGGATGATTTTTTAATGTAATAAATCATCATGTGGTAGCGTATTATTATCTTCAGACAGCACATTTATTTCTTTGAAATGGTCACTACATTTACACAGACATACAGTTTTATAGATAAAGCTATAGTGCACAAATTATACTATGTGGAAATCGGGTTTCAGAGAGTATTTATTATTTGTGCATTATCAAGTAAAGTGTCTTGATTTGTTCTGATCGTACTAAAAGCTTTCTTTCCATCACACTTAAGAACTACAAAAAGTGCTTCATATTGCTTTCCTAACTGCTGAATGTGTACAGTTCGTTTACAGGTATTTACATCTTGTTTGTGTTAGGAAAAAACAACATCCTTCAGTTTTCCTTTTACACTTCATGGGCACCAGTAGGACTGCCACATAATTCACTTTATTTTAATTCTTTGTCTGCAAAGTGAGAAGAGTTCATAAATATCAGTCTTTGTGTTTAAACATAAGCAGCAGAAGACAAAGTCTGACATTTGACCTCTGTCTTTGACTGCAGCAAATGTGACAAGATAAATACTGAATTTAAATGCATCTTTATTATTGCCTGGACTTTGGTGGTCCACCAAAAATCGGCATGCGACCCACGAGTATGTTGTGCCCCACAGTTTGGGAAACACTTACCTAGACAGATTGGAGCTAAACTCTAAGAACCTTTAATCAGAACACTCCTAGACTTCTGGAGACTCAGAAGAAGGACTATACTGGAACTGCTTGCCTTGAACCAAGTATCCCAGTTTTGACTCGAAGGGACAGGTGGCTGACTTCTGTTTGAGCTACAGGGACACATCAACCTTCCAGAGGTCTTCTCTGCAACTGCCCAGTTGACCAGCACCAACTGGACCTGCCTGTGCCCTGCTGCTGGCCTCTGCTAGAGTGAGTCCTGACCTCCAATAAGTGTGTCCCAGGCCCTGGACACTTGGCTGGTGTCCGAAGGTACTCCAAAAAACTACAAGAACTGGATCCCAGGTAAAAAAAAAATGCAGCAGTCCTGATGTCTTTGCTCCAAAAAAGAATCACCCCTGGTTTCCTCACCAATCCAAACGGACTTCACCAAAACCAACTCAGGACCTTCATCTGACTGCCGATGCAGCCTTCCCTGCTACAAACTCCTGATTTCACCCACACTGTGCTCTTCGCTGAGTGAGAATGATGAACTTCACTGTGACTGTCTTGGCTGGTATCACATCTCTAATGTACGGGGGTAAATGGCATTTATTTTATTATTTTGAGGAGATTATCTGTGTTTAGCTGCTGAAACGATTGTCGTATGTTGGTAGTTTTGGGTGTGAAGATAGTTCGGTGGTAAAGAAGGTTCATTGCAGAGGTCTGCTTTCGTTTTAGTAATTTTGTTAAAAAAACATGTAAAGATGTTACGTTTTGTTTTTGAGAGAGCAGGATTTTTCTCTATTTTTGTCTTTTGTGTTACCTCTGTTAATACAGGGTTTCTGTGACTGGGTAATTTGATTCTTGCAAAAAGTTGTTTTTGAGTTTCTAATTTCTATTTTGAACTGTTTTCTATCCTCAGTTTAGACATAGATTTGTCTCATTTGTATTTTTTCCATATTCTTTCTAGCTTTTTGATTTCTTTTTTGCTCTTATGTGAGGCTTCATTGAAAAATTGTTTCCTGGGAGTGCACTGCTGAGCTTTTAGTTTCGCTGAGGCTTTATAGATGACTAATTCTTCAATAATCTTTGTGTATTTGACTGATGGTATCTATGTGGTCATCAATATTAATCTTGTTGAACTAGGTAGTAAAAGTTCTTACAGGGACATATTGGTAAATAGTGTGCAGTTCCTGACCCTTTTTTTGTTTTTGAGAGGTTTCCTATGCGCAGAGCCATTTGAATTATGCAGTAGAGGAGCATCAAATCATGCGGCTTGGGAGCACCAAAGTATGCTGCAAAGAAAGTCAAACTATTTGTCTTAATGTGGTGTATTTTTTGATAGTGTTACTTCATTATTTTTTTTTACACATGGTAGTACTGTCTGATTTAAGATTTCAACTCATTCGTACTAGTTTAACAACCAAATATAGAATAAGGGCCCAAGTTATGACCAGTTAAGCTTTGAAAGGGCCTTCCACTGCGTGCAAACATGTTGCAACATGTTAGTAACTTTTGAGCAAGAAACAAAATTGTTTTGTTGTTAAAATCAGCAGATTATGCAGCAGATGGATTATGTGGCCAATTCAGCAACACAATAATTATGTGAAGAAAGCTGTGACCGCAAAGTTGCATAATTCCAGTGGCCCTGCCTACGTGTAAAGTTTGTTACTGGGTAACTGAACTGTGCAAGTAAATGATTACTCCAGTCTATTTCGGTGGGGTGGAGGCAAGTGCAGCCTTTGTTAAATGTGAAAAGGAGATCTAGTATTTTTTTTCTGTTGTGAGTCTGTATTGTGGATCTTTGAATGAGGTGGTGCAGGCTCATCATATTGTCTAGTTCTCGGTAGCTGTACTATTTTAAGTCCACTAAGTCAAGTTCGTAATATCTCATGTACATTTTATTTCGGGTAGCACTAGTTGCTGTGACTTAGAGAAGTGTTCGACAAAGTTGTAGGAAAGATCTTTGCTTGTTTGATCTATCAGCCCAGCAGTTTGTGGGTGGTGAGCATATGCAGATTTTAGGCTGAGAGAGGTGCCAGAAATTGAGAGGTATATGCTAGATTTGGTGACTTTTTGTGTGAGCAATTCATTATAGGGAAACTAGGAGGCTCAGCTTTAGCAGGTGTACCAGTCTTGAGCCTATCATCCAAGCTCTCCTGATCCAGTGTCAACCATATTGTCCTACTTACATCAATTATAGAGTGCTAACAGCTGTTAGCATCAACTATCACAGCACTATACTGTTGATCCAGATATTGGTGAGTAATCTATAAGAAGCCAATTTGGCCACTAAATTGGATTATCAGGAGGCATATAATCTCCTCCATGAAGGGATCAGAGACAAATGGAAAACTTGATTTCATACCCAGTTTGCAATGCAAGGACCTGGTAATGACCTTATGAATTTGCAGTGCACCTTAAAGATTTCAAAAAATTGTAAACAAAGATATACTAGGTGGTTTTGTAGTAGTGTCCCTGGATGATATCCTGCTTTAATTGGATACTTCATCAAAACCAAGCACTGCCAAACCTCAGAAAACACTGTATGCTGAATTGGAAAAACAAGAGGTTCATTATCTAAGTTGTTACTTAACCAAAGATGGAATCACCATGAAAAAGGTTAAGATCCAAGCCATGCTATAGTGGGTGGCCGCCCAGCATGTAAAAGTCTTCCAGCATTTTTTGTCTTGTCAATTTTTATCTGAAGTCCAGGAAGAACTGTTCACCGATTACTGTGCCTTTAACCATGAAGGGAGTACTGTAGATCTGGAATGAAGCATAACAAGCCTTTTAATGGAGTAAATTATAGTGAATGCAAGCCCCAATACCTGTACATCCATGCAAAAAGAGTCATTTGTTATAGAAGTAGACACTCCAAATGCACCTATCAGCCCATTTCGATTGCAGCAACAAGCATCAGATAATTACTTGCGACCCATGACCTGTTATGTACATTGACTTATCCATGCAGAGATATACTGTGCCGTACTGGAAAAATAATTTTTAACCACAAAGGCCACTTTTTTGGAAAGCAACATTTTGTTAAATGTCCTCCCCACAAGATACTTGTACTAAGTGATCATAAGAACCTTCAACATAAGTGCACTTTGAGACATCGCAATCAGCATTTGGCACGGGAGACTTTTTCCCCGTTTTGCCTTTTACACTGAGCACCAAAACCACAACGGGCTTAGGCTCTGTCTCACAGCCTTGATATCACCCATATGATAATATTTCCTCCTGAAGTTTCACGGCAATACATTTTCACCTTCTTTCAGAACATCATAAATCATTATTCGCTTGTTAAACTTTGCAAACAGATGACGAAATAACAAATGGGAAAGGGAAGGTATCCATAGTAGTTCATCTCAGGGTATGGAATATTTTTGGGTGTGGCCCTAGCATATCATTATCAGAGAGTCATCTAACATAAATGTGATGTTTTAAATATTTCCTTATGAGAGTTAATAATAGAACTACACCCAGTGGGACATGTTTACATTTAACGATATTTAACACACAATATTTAAATGATCATTTTTTTATACAGTGTCCAGGCATACACCTGTTTTATTGTACAGAAAGTGTTTGGTAATCCTTGCTGCTGAAATGGGAATGCAATTGAAATTGGTCTCATGATCTTGTGAGTGCTGGTCATTTTGACCATTGAAGGTGGTTGACCTTCGTAGGACAGTCTTTTGGTGACCCGAGAATAAGTCTGACATACACACCTCTGCTGTGTGTCATTTCAAGGACCTTGCTTAGAGCAGGATATTTGCAACTAATACCAGTAAGCGAACAACCATAGTCTCAAGCAACAGATCCATGTCATGCTGGTCACACTTTGTTTACTCTGACGATCTTTTATTCAGTAGGGTCATGTTTGATCTTTTGATGACTGCTGTATTTTCTTCAGCAGCTCGTGCGGAACATACTTTGTTCAAAGAACCTCACTCTTACTAATCCTTTGACTAAAACTCCAATGCCCACGATCTATAGCCTTTTACGAAGCACTAACATTGTAAATACACACTCTCAAAGAGAAACATATCCTTTTTGCTCAGAAGCCTAAAAGCGTGTTCCTTGTCTGTAATTAAGTTCCTCCTTATATTGCGGGGTGCTGCAGAGTCCCAAAGACAGTATGCCGCTCCCTACTTCACAGATGCGAAGAACCAGTGTTTATTCCTTATAAAGTTGTCTACATAGTTTTGTATTTTGATATTCATCCCAGTGAGACTATAATGTAAGGAAACAATATACTTAAGTCCAGCAGAACATCTCAGACGTGAGCACATAATGGAACAACTGTTAAATCACCCATGCACCAGCCAAATGTGCACTAGTCTGTAAGGAGTGAAGAGGAAGGATTTGCAGGGGCAGCACATTTAGCAGTACATCTCCGTAGGTGGTCACTGGTTTCCCTGTGTGCCATCAAAGTGCTAGATAGCTGTAAGGCTACAGAGGGCTTTTTTAAAGATTTTTTAGGTGACTGATTTGTAGATGTTGATCTATTTTGTTATGTTTATACTATTAATGATTTTTTACTATTATTTTTTTATTTCAATTGTGTATGTATTATTATTCTAGATAAGTAGCTATGTTTGTAAATGTCTAGATGATAGGTTGTATTTTGACATTTCTGACATGTGTGTCATAATTCAAAAGCAAATTCGAAATAATGTCAAATCTACTGGAAAGGCAAACATCTTAGTGTTAAAGTCTTTTACTGCAAATAAACTATGTACATTTTCAAATTCTCATTTATGAGCATTTAATGTAAATGCTGATGTCTGACCTTGGGGTGCTAATGCTAGTAAGTCCACTAGAGAAATGGAAGAAACTAATGATTTGGGGGTATCTCATGTAGAGAAGCCAAAATATCTGTTTAACAAAGGAAAACATAATAAAAGAAGGGAATTTAATTTGTTGACACACCAGTGGCTGCTTCCAAGGAAGCTCAAATCTGTTTGTGATGTGAGTGGTAAAGCCCAGGTCAACCTCTGTTCAAAAGCCAGCCTCTACCTCAGAAACAAGTAATATGTCTTAGAAGTCCTGGAAATTGTGTCTACTGATCTTAAGTAGTGCACTACCCGAGAGGTTTAAAGCATGATAGGCTAACATCCTTACTAAAGAAAGCATAAGGGAATCTTAAGAGATCAGCAAGTAGTACTCTTGTGAAGAGACATCACAAGACTATTTTAGATCTTTGTAGAAACCCACTGACTCTCCATATTATTAGTGAGATTTCTGGAAACTCAAAGGTACCAAATCTCTCTTTCAACTGGACATAGTCAGTGGGCCCCATCACACTCCTCAACCACTAGGTGAAGTTGCATGAGTGACAGACACATTCCTCCAGTTGATCTGGTTGCCTCACTGACCAGATTGAGTGGCCTCTGGTATGTAGGGAGAAATGTATTGCACTTCATGTCATTGGCTGCAATATGGGAGAACACATGAGCACGAAGTAATTGTAAGTAGTCTATGACTGGAACATTATGTAATTGACTAGTCTATAATGTAGGTGCCTGTGGGCACTTCATGCTATTGACTGGCTTACTGGCAGACAACTGAGGCGCATCTTAGCATTGATTGGTCAGTATGTAGGTGCCTGTGTTAAGTTCCAGGTGTGTCTGACCAATGGGGGCATACGTTGATACGACAGCAGTGACTAGTCTATGAGCAAGGTGCCCAGAGCACATAATGGCATTAACTGGTCTATGCCTAGGGAACGTTGTAAACTGATTGGGATCGCAAGTGAAGAACTTGGGTGCATATTTTTATTGACTGCCTTATATGTGGGATACCGGGGGCATATTGCATCACTGACCATCTTATGTGTGTTACCCATGGATTACCATAGCCTTGACTTGTATATTAAGGAGGACACCTAAACATTTAATGGAATTAACTGGTATATGGTGTAACGCTTGGATCTCGAGGGGCACACACTTGCTCACAATAGTAGTACTAGCCTATAGAACACTACATACACAAAACATCTGACTGGCCTCTGGTAGGACGCGGGTGACAGACCCTAGCATGTAATTGTCTACAGGCGAGACACCTTGAGCACATCATAAGAGTGAATGACACACTTGGGGCAGCACTGGCATGTTAAAAGTGATACCCAGGGACATCTCGATGCATGAGCAGACAGAAGAAGTAGGTCATATTATGAGGATAAATGGGAACCTAACAATAACTGCCATGTGAGTATTAAATAAAAAATGTAAACATTGGATTACGTAGAAAAAAAGTGTATTTTAATGTGAATTTGTAGATGCTATCTATGAATAAAATGAGCAAAGATAACAGTTGTGTTTGGGATAGAAATTCGTTTTTTTTTTTGCTGAAAAAGCGAAATGTTATTCTGGAGACAGAACATTTTTTTTCAGAAAAGGACACATGGATGTTTGGGTGAATGGTAAATGATTGAACTTACTTCTAAATGACACTGATACATGGGGATAAATGTGTGCATTTGTAAAATATATTTTACTAATTGATTGATAATTGTAATGCTAATTTGGGAATTCATATTTGCTTATGTAGCCACTTCATTTCACTGGTCACTGGTCACAGAGGGCACTGTTTGATATTTGCAGGGAGTCTGTCAAAAACAGTCCTCCCTCAGGCACATTCGTTATTACAAGTTAATTCAGTTACATATAGACCTCAGAATCTAGTTTCCTTAATGTGAGATATATTGTCTTACAATAGTTCAGTAACTACATTAGCAACATCACTCAACAAGGTGCTCCTTGTGCAGTGCGAAAGTTCTAGTGCAATAACTGAGTGTGCGTTAATAGATATATTCAGTTTTGGTCAGTACATTTAGTCCTGTACCGGCATCAGGCAGTCCCCATCACCACCATCCCCAAGACAGCGTTCCTCCTTAAGGAGCAGATAGCTTATCAGATCACCAACGAATAAAAGTTAAAAAAAAAAAAAAAAAAAAAAAAAAAAAGAAAGAAAAAAATGTATGAGGTCAGGGTCGGCGTGTCCAGACATCAGGTAGGCTCCCAATCCCTCTGCCTCCAGCAGTCAAGTCAAGTATCACTTTATTCGATTTGAGCAATGCAGATCGTAAACGTACGTAAAACATAGAATTCATAATGGCATAAATAAAATCAAGCATGTTTAAGTAGGCCACAAATTAAAAACATCTCAATGACTTGAATTTAAAACTCCAGATAAGAACCAGGATACATAAAAACATACATTCGGGGTGGCTAGAAATTGTAAATATAATAAAGCTGGCCGCACTTGACTAAAATTAATCGTCAGGAAAAGCGGGCGGATAAAATCATATTGCAGTGTATTGTATTTAATACAAATAAAAACAATATGCAAAGTGTCCAGAGTAGAGACTAAATCACAAGTACATACAGATGTCTTGTGCCATCCAAACATAAGCCTAGGGAACAGATTCAATCTGAAGAGATCATAAGCCTTCTATTGTGGCATGACATATCTAAGGTCAGATAAAAATCACAGTGCTCATAGACTTGACCATGTAATAGTGGGTCATAGACCTCTTAGTGAGTGCAAGAGATTCCCTTTTCGCACGCTCCTTGGGGGGGAGGGGGAACATGTTTGAACAAGATGTCTGCTTTGCTGATACAGTCTGGATCAGGAAAAAGTATGACTCTACCAAGGTCATTCAGAGTGTAATTAATATAAGACAACCATGGTACACAATTCCGGCTTTCTAGAATCATACTATCTGTTAAAATAAGTCTGTTGCTGGAGAGTTCATCGTTCAGCCAGACTGAGAGCCACAAAAGCAGTGGGTGGATTATGAAAATGTCTAAAAAAAAAAAAAAAAAAGTAGCCCAAACCCACTTCCTTATGAGCAATCTCAGTGGGAGTACATTGAGGGATCTTTAACATCCGCCTTAAAAATTTATTTTCTGCAGCCTGGATTGATATACAAATCATATATCCGCAAATCTCGCACTCACAGCTTCCTACGGGAATGAATTTCAGTTTATAAATGTCAAAGGTCAACTTAATGTGGGTGCGTCCCAGGAGTCTAGAGAAGTCACCTATGCCACAAGCAAATCTATTAAAAGACTGTATGTTATTGTTAATCAGTGTGTGCCACTTCAGCTAAGATTCAAATAAAATACCCCAATATCGAAAATTATCGACTCTACTGATGTGATGGTCGATAATAATGTTTCCTGGTTTTAACACTATTTGTGCCAATTCCCATAATGTGCGATTAGGAAAAAAAAGTCTTGCAATCAACTATCCCTAAAGGTGATAAAACGATCTCACAGGTTCTGCAGACGGGTGGCTCTTGCAATCACGGGTACAGGTTTGCCCCCAACTATTGGGTCGTGCTGACATTGCTCAGTTAAAAAGGTCTCTAGCTGGTTAATATAAAGAATACAAAGGGAAGGTGCTAAGATGCAGCTATGTCGGACTCCCCTACTCATCTTAAAGGGCGTTGTGCACTCCCCGTTAGGGCCATATCTTACTGAGGCCGTAAACCCTTCATGCAGATTATGCAGAAATGTGACCAGTGGCTTCTCAACCCCCCCTGGACTCCAGCTCTGACTAGAACATAGCTCTGTTAACCGTGCTGAGGTCCATGAAGGCTAAGTGAATAGCTCCCTTTTCAGCTTTCGTGTATTTGCTAATGAGCAAATATAGATTCAAGCTCTGCTCTATCGTCCCCCGCCCTAGTCTGAAACCATATTGTAAAACCCAAAAGATATTGTGCTCTGCCCAAGCTGTTAACCGATTCATCTGGACCCAGCCAATGATTTTAACTTAATCTATTATGGTTATGGGCCTGTTACAAGCAGGGTCAACTCTATTCCCTTTTTTAAAGACTGGGATAGTAACTGATTTATGCCATGATTGAGGCATAGGTCCTTGAGCTGCAGGAGCTTCACTAGTTACTAATGTTTAATTTGAGACGGTGGTTTCTGGTGTGGGGCACCGGCGCTTATGTTTAGGGGCCGGCGTTTATTTTTCTGCGTCCGGCATTTACTGCGAGCAAAAAAGACACATGAAAGATGGAGGAAGAGAAATATGGAAAAGCTTCACATAGGGAGAAAGCTGCATGAGTGAGCAGAAGGGGCAGGGAATTGCTGTAAACAGGTTAAAGAGACCCGGGATGGAGGTAGGGTTATTCTGCCTCAGTATTCTGTGCTTACACATCTAAATGTAGCAGCCGCATGTTTCAGAGGAGAGCTTTGGGCACTGGCACGTTTTTAATTACAAATTAAGCACTGCTCATTACATCAGAGTTATGCACAATTATTATTGGCAATCTTAAACTATTAAGGAAGGTCAAAAGGAAATATAGAAGGATCAGCGAGTTGACAGGAACCCTCTTTACAGCCCAAACCCTGACTCACAAGCTCACAAGACTCCCTCTACCCCCTTTGGTCTACCATGTGTCATGTGAACAAAAAAAATCCCAAAGCTTCCAAATATAAGCTCCCCTTAACATCCCAAGTCTCCTGCAGTCTTTTTGCTCTCATGGGGACTATAGAAGGAGCAGTTGTGGGGTCACCCTAATATGCCTGCCTCAGTGGGGCAGAAAGCAGACTAGGGATGTCTGCCCTCAACCCCTGGGCACTAAACAGTCTTTCTGCTCTTAGGGGATCAAAATGGTACTAGATCACAGCACATATCTATGTAAAATAAAAAATAAAAAGGTATAAGGTTCAGGGTTGGCCTGTCGTGGCAACACAATCCCCCCGATCCCTTGGTCTCAGACAGATTTCCTGCCTCCTGGCTTGATTTCGCCTACCCCAAAATTATTTTTTAACATTTTGGCCGACTGCCACTCATCTGCTCTGTAAACAGTCTTTTTGCTGTTCGATGGGCGGATTGTGAGGATTAGCCTCATCTTCTTGCCTCAAGGTGAGAATGGGCAGAAAGCCCACTAGCCGTCCCCATGAAAGTGAGAGGAAATTGAGCAGAGACCTAGGTATGGCATTTGCAGGACATTTTGTGTAAGAAAACATACAAAAAGCCACACCACCTGGGATTTTCCTTGGTCTTTTAATTTGAGGAAAGGAAAGGGGTTGGGGAATTGCTTGGCTCACAGCTGACCCTGGGCACTGAGCTGCAGCCATTCCCATGCAAAAACGATAAGAAATGTGAAGATGTAGGCATTTATGAGGTTTGAAGTGTAATAGTGATCCATGAAAGCCAGATGACTGAGGATCCTCCCATGTAACTAGTTTTCAGAAATGTCTTGGGTTGATAGTATCCCTGGGGTGGTGTCTGACGCAGGGCAAACATTTTTTGCTCCCTACTGCACTAGAGTCAATGAAAGTTCAAAGCAAAGTTCTTTCTGTGATGCTTTTCTGTGCCTTTTCTGTCTTATGTGGTAGGCCCGCCCTCACAAACTGTTTTTACTCAGAGATGTGTGGGAATTCAAGCTGGCTTGACTTTTGTTGTTTTTCTTGGATTTTGGTGCTTTCCCTCCCTGGAGTTTGGCTTGTAGAAAGTTGACAAATTTAGGTTTTCAGTTGCAGTGCATTTTGGGTAAGTAGTAGTAGTTGGATACATGTAAACAGGGTGGGGCTTGCCTATAGGGCCATCAGACAGTGCCCTATTGCCTGGTCTGACAGATCAGTGTGTTCGTTTTTTTTAGCAGTTGTGGGATGGTTTTATGACCATGTTGACTGGTTTTACTGTGTATTTCTGTGACATGAATTTTTTTTTCCAGCTATCATCTTCGCTAATAGAAAGCCACTGTTTTTAGGTGCGTGAGCCCATTTTGTGTCCCAATCCGACCATGCATGCAGGTCACACCAGTATGAATTCTCTGGATGTGTAGTATTTCAAAATGTCTGGAGTTAGTACGCTTTTTTGGGCCTATAGAGGCCTGGGGCACAACTACAGCAGGCAACCATCAACAAAAAAAGGTCTATCGTATCCAAATAAGCCATCCTCTCGACCCATAGACAGCTTTTTAAGCTTTTCTTGTGTCGTTCGATCGTCCCACCCACGCTTTTGGGGTACTGTTTATAACTGGTGAACTTCGAGAATGAAGAATTGCACTGGTATTATCTATTGAATTTCTCTTTATTTTTGTCTTTCAGTTGTTAGTCCATGTACACAACAACGTGCACAACAGTCTACACTCTAGTGCACAACAACGTTAAAATAAAACACCATGAGAATAATATGGGATTATGGATTATCCAGAAAACAGAGGGGTAGCTATCACCCATTTCACTAACCTCATATTTGGCACTTTTCAAAAAGGCACAGCTTTCCTTCATTCACATGTTTTTATGCACTAGATTTTTACTTATGTAAAGATGCATGATCAGTGCACATTGAAAAATGATTTAAAGCAGCGGCTCGATTGACAATCCTGGATATCCCAGGTTTGTGGGCAATGGAAAAAGATCATATATCCCTTCAGCCAAAAGAATCTGATAGACGTGATGGTAAATTACATGTGTAGCATCAAACATACACAACATGTATGTGCATAAACGAAATGAAACCCTTGTCCTTATTCCTAATTCTTTCCTTATTTCTCTCACTATTTTTGTTCCAGCAATTATTTTCTTTGGGGAAAAAAGGTGGTGATGTAGACAAATGACTCCTTAAAAAATTGAGAATTGTGTGTAGGTTTTAAGATGTGACTAGGTTTCTAGGTTCACCCATGGATTTGACAACTCATCCCCCACTGTGTGCAAGTAGGTAGGAACTGCAGAATTAGGAAATACATTTTTTTTCTCCCTGCCTCTTTCTGAAAACTGGAATGATAGTGGTCTTAGCACAACAAATCTTTCGTCTGTGCCCTTTTTGGGGAAAAACTCCACTTTCTTGTGCAGGATGTTTGCCTGTTTTTGTGTTTAAAAAATGGCATTTGTGTCTTTTCAGCCCCGCTCCCAAGTAAAACACAAACTGCATGTACCTTTACAATCCCCAACATGTGTGAGAAAAACGACACAAATTTGGCTGGGATTTCTTTTGTTGAAAAAAACCAGCTACGAAGACTTCAGTGCAAACTGTCCTAAATGTAAAAAGGGCTCAGCACTCAAGTGGATGGCTCATCATTTAAAGGGTTAAGAGAAAACCCATTCTCCTCAAATCTGTACATCAGATAACATCATTTTTAGGTTCGAACAGTGGAGCAATCCCACACCTTAGGTATTTTGTATCCAGATAGCTGGTTTATCACATGCCACCAACATGTGGTGTGACCTAGTGTTAAACATATTGATTCCCTGCAAGTCCAATTTAGCTTTTCATCCCTTTTTTCTGTCTTTGATGAACTATTAAATTGAATGGTAATAACACCTGTTAAATATATCACTTAAAAGCAAAAACAGTTCTTTACTATGAACAGTATTACAGAATTAAGTCTGCTAGTCAACTGATCTTTAGCTAAGTCTGTATCAAGCAAGTAAGTATGCTATATTGATTACTCTATCGCAGTAATGAGGTTATGGGAATAGTTTATCACTGAGGTTTGTTGTGTTGGTGATTATTCAAGCACTGTTATCACTTGCATTATTCTTAATCAAATGCCTGGGTGCAAGGTGCGAACGAGCTGCGTTCTTTCGTATAAAACTCCTGCATGTAATGAATTAAAGAAATGTGGTGTGCAGTGCTTGAAATGGAAAAATTAAAGTGCAGGTACTCTGTGCCAGAGTACCTGCTTGTTTCCGAGAAGTGCCGGTACTCTCCAATTAAAAGTATTACGTTTTTCCTGAGATGTGCCGGTACTCACCCTCTCAAAATAAAAAAGTGCCGGTACTCAGTACCGGACAGTACCGGCCCATTTAAAGCACTGGTGGTGTGCCTGTTTCATTATTTTTTTTAGTTCATACTCCGCTGATTTATCCAGGCACTCTGAGGAGATTGGGCTGCTACGCCCCAAAATTGCAAACTAGCCTGTTTATACAGCAGGCAGTGTAGTTTTAGTGGATTGCGACCCGAGAGAACTGCAGACTTTGCTTACAGTACTGGAGATAGATTTAGCAAACTTATCATTCTTAGAATTAACACAAATAAACCAAAGATTGTTTTCTGGAGCCAGGAAAGCGGTTCCTGATGGTAGTTAATGATACTCAGATTGAACGGATACTGCCGTTGGCACGGCTAAACATAAAGAGACATCAACAACCCAGGAAGTTGGTGATATATGGAAGAGCTGGTCTTAAGGGTTGTAACTGCAGATATGATGGTCTTCTTTGTTCATGGTTTTATTTGTGAATACTGAACTTTATTCTTCTCCCTGGATCTGTGAGGTGTTTTTTGAAAATTGAATCTAGCATTCATGGTTCCTGGCAGTCATAGGTTTCTTGGGAGTAGCTCCTAGACTGGTGTTGATTTACTGCTTATGTCCCAGATCCCCAATACTAATGGACATCAGTTGAATGGTAAGGTTTTCCCTCTTAGCGCTTAACTCTCTGAGGTAATGGGTTTGAGCAGCCCCCGTTTATTCCAGAACATCGAAGGGTTTATAGACCCAGAATGCACATAAGATAACTGTTAATAATTTGAAAGTGCTACCAGCTCTAAAAACAGCACACTTTGATCTACACACAACACCTGAAAGTACTAGCACCCTCTGGGCCCAGGTTACCACCCAAAATGTGTTTGTCGCTCACACTTACTGGATGCTAGAAATCCACTTAACATTAAGCCTCATGAGCAATGGCATCCCGCAAGGTGCACTTTGAGTGGTCCCTTAACACTTGAAGACTTCTAGGTTTATTCCACTCAATAGTGAAGATGTGCCAGACAGAAAATACTGTATATCAGTTCTTGCCATGGTAGGTCTCACCTTCTAGGTTAATGGAAGTGATTTGATGTTGGGAAACATAAACAAACATGAAAGCCAAAACCCACCACCCAAACAAAGTAAGTTGCAAGACCGCCACCCTGGAAAAATAATATTTCTGTAAGTGCACTTAAGGATTCTTGGGAAGGGTGTCTCTGATAACTTTAGTTAAACGCAAAACGGCCCAGTTAATTGGAGTAGAGTTGACCAGCTGCACTATGTTAGGGAACAGTGGCTGATTAGTGGGCTAATACTCACTAGATGTTCTTTTAGGTGGTCGATGAGGGATAACAGCCAGTATCTCAAGACGTACTAGTCATGCTCAACATTTTAACAGCAATTGGTAAACAGACAAAGGGTACATTAGGAAAATGTTGCTACTGGTTTTTGGTGAGCTCGAAGTGGGCACTGTAACAGCTGCAGCTGTGAATATCTGTGAAATTATAAGGGCTAGAAAGATGATTCCTGATTGCTGGTCCATATGACCTCCTCTAGTCAGTGGGATGGGAACCCATGATCGGGTGACAACTAGGTGTCTCTAAGTACTTTTAGATCATGACTAAGGTAAATACAGGCACACTAAAGAGAAGTGGTAAATTGAGGAGGATGAAACCGATTGACTAGCTCTTCTACTTGGATGTTATGACCACCTTTCGGGCAGCTGTGCTGTGTCAACCTAGTGGCTATTGGGCAAGCTCTGGCTGTTGAGCTGTTCCCTTGCAAGTACTTTCCTTGAGCTCTGCCTTAATTTTCTTCCACTAGATTAGGTTACTCCTTCTGGCAGGCATATACCTTCACCTCTCACAGAAAAAAGATATAGTCCTTCACTTCCACAGGGTAAACATTTTGCAGCTCTGCTGGTTTTTCCAGACCTAGGTCTGCTCAGCCTGGAATAAGAATATTAAAACAAGCAAAGGGCAGCCTCATGTTTCTTGTACTCTTTTTCTCATGGGCTGCTGTATAGGCATCCTTTGTGTTGAGTCAGTAAAGCTGAGCAAAGCGCTGCCTGAGGTGGGGTCAGGACTGTGGCCAACACAGCATGCCTTCGGCCATCCAGAGACTGTCTAGTTTTTAGATATTCTTACTCTCCTCTAATGCTTGAAAAACATCTTCCTCTTGTTGTCCTGCCCTTATAGCCACACTCATACAATAGTGTACAATTCGTGTACAATTCGATAGCTCATTTGGGCTATCTGTACCCTTCTAGAGTTTTCCTTTAGCACGAAATGGGAACCTGGGGATTATGTTGGGTTTCACTGCTGGAGGGGACACCTGTGACACCCAAAGGTTCTGGCCTGGCCGGCTCCCCATCAACCAGTGCACCTAGTTTACATGCAGACTGAGAGGTTGACGAGTGACATTTCTGACCACCATCTTGTACAGCACATAAATGAGGTCAGTTAAGTCTCACTCACCAGTCCAAATAAACACGTTACCCTCCCAACACATGCACTACATCCATCCTTAATACAAATCCCATGATAATGGCCCAAAGCCCTAGTTATAGGAGACCCTGGACAACTTATACGGTTCGCTAGGTAGGCACCCCCCTCCCCCCCAAAAAAAGAAAAAACACACACACACACACACTCTCTCTCTGTCAGTGGAATATTTCTGCAGTTTAAGGTCACCAGTTAAATCCACGTCACCTGCGACATCAGGTTCCTGGCTTACATATAACCACCAATAATTAATTTGTTCTTATCAAGTGAACTAATTCCGATAACGTTTCCATCACAGGACCTGGGGGAAAAAGGGAATGAGCTAGAGCATGATATTCCTGCAGCACAGAACCAGTTAATGCAGCCCTGGGCTCTTTTTTGCTGAAGATTCAGTGAGATTGAGGGATGAAGGCTTTGACCCAATGGACTCTTCCAATAATGAAAGACTAATAAACGAAGGCCATTCCTTATGCAAGGAACCCTCAGCTGATGTCTTGCCTACTGAAAACATTAGACCCGTAAACCACCAAAATCGATACCAAAAGCTTTTATCTATCTCATTGCAAGTAACCTGTTCAGTTTTCAGGAGTTAGATGTTACTCACTTAACTGGCAACAGATAATAGCTAAAAAAAAAAGTATGGAATAAAGAGTGTTTTCTCTCAGTTTGTTTGGTGATGTGATTGTCTCTGAACATCACTTTGAAACCTGTGCCTGAAGGAAATGCCAGACTTTCCTTCGGCTTAAGGTCAAGTTGAGTAAATTAAACTTCGGAAGACTTGTTGGCATGCATTTATTTATTGTCTTGGCAAGTTGAATAAAATACTCCATGTAGCTTCCTTCATGTTTTAAACTATCCGCCGCCGTGGACGTGGCCTGACCAGGCTCTAAATAACTTGCATTCAAAATATGCAAAAGGAAATCTGTGAGAAAATTTGCTTCATCAATTTTGATGACATAACAGACTGACTCTACTTCACATTTCTTCTAATTGCATCCGCTCGGTGTCTTAATGTGATGCTTTGTGCATTCTGAAACTCCGGAGTCCAAATTAGAGACCATCTCTTAAAAAATGTGTGGACGATAACTCGGCTCTTGGGATAACATCCTGCAACAGCAAATGTGTGTTTACATGCCCATCTGACCATACAACCGTCTTGTAGGGTTCTGTTTAGCACCTACCCAGGAACTAAAAAAACTGAAGTTAATACGAATGTACTGGCTTGTCTGTTAAAAACCTAAAGAAATAGTGCATAACACACGCCACCACCCAAACGTATGTTACGCACGCAGAAATGATTGTTTGCTTGTCGTGCATTTCATGAGGGGATTCCTTGTACAGTGGTGGCCTTTGGCTAATCAGGAGCACCCTGCAGGATTGGGGGGGCCCAGAGTGTTGCCCCCATATCGTAAGCTGCTCCCACCTGCCCGTGGCGGGGCCTGCGTTAGGCCCCTGCTTGTTTATTATGGTACCGTGCTTGTCGGATGCCCCCTTAGCAACCTGCTGGCATATAGACTCGACGTCTATTTGTCAAACAAGGTTTTGTCTCTTGCGTTTTTATATGATTTTGTCAGCGGTGCTCCTGTTTTGGTTAATACGAACGTTCAACACTGGTGGAGCAAAATATAGAAATGTAAATTGTTACATAATAGCTATTTTCGTTTCAGATGCGCACACTATCAAACAGTGTAACCGCGTTTATACTTGAGAACGGTTCTTAGTTGTTGAACATAGTGGCTACTCATTTTTTCATCTGTCCTGAGGTAAGAATCATGGCACGAATTGATGAGCAACTAACAGAATACAACATTACAACATACCATTCTGTTGTAGTCACCTGAAGTGCTAGCACAAACAACTGTAGTTTTCTGAATCAGGTAATCTGATCAGTGGGAAGAATGACAGAATGATAGACCTCATATTTACTAAAACTGCCACGGACATTGATTACCAAAGTATCCACTGATGTACGACCAGCAACTATTTTCTGAGAAGTTTTGGTCGTGGCTGTAATGCAACTTGAATCTGTCATTAGTTTTCTCATTAGGTGTTATCCAGGGGCTGCTCCTCCATTAGAGCAGAGGAGCGCTGCCCACCCACCCCTGCCAGCAGCAGTCGCTACAAACCTTTAACAACCAAACGCCCTGGATGGGCACTCCCAGCCAATCCTGACGCTGCTCTGAGCAGCATCAGGATTGGCGCAGGGAAGACTGGGAGCCTGTGCCTGCCTGCAGCGATGGGAGCAAGAGGCCCGTCTCGGGGGCGGAGCAGGTAAGTTTTATTTTTTACATTTAAATTCTTTTTTATGACAATCCCCCTCTGTTCCCCCTCCCCCCACACGCCACCCCGCCACTTTTTATCCCCGCAAGCCGCGACTGGTGTTATTAACAATAAGGCTCTTAGGTCCATCTCATCATTTTGGCCGAAGTGTAATCCATGGTTTGCTATCATCGTTATCCTTGTTCAACCATTATTGTTCATACTGGCATTTAAGGGCAGACCGTCACAAAAATCACATCATGCAGTGACATATTATAACACTGCACACTCTATATGACCCTATGCTATTAATTACCCAAAGACTGCAGAATATTGGTATGTCAATCTAAGAAACAAGCTAGCATTGAAGATTTCTGTTGTGTCCACTTTGACTGGTTTCAGATGCTGCCATGCACCGTTGTCCACATGGCGTTCCACAAAGTTGCCTGGGTAATTTATAAAATTATGGCCATAGCTATTATTAGGGAATGGCCAGGTACGAACAATGATTTAGAAACTGTTTGACAGGATCTACTACTCAAGTGGCAGAAACAATTTTCCTTCTCAAACTATTTCTTTCAGTCACTTGGTTCTTCACACCAGTGGTTCTTAAATTGTGGCCCGGGAACTCTTAAGGGAACCAGAAAGCCTACACAGGAGGTCCGTGACTGCTTAGAAAATGAAACACTATTAACAGATTAACAAAGTTTTTATATAAATAAAAAGCAAAATGTAAAATTGGAAATATTAAAATGTTCTTTAAATGGGGAGGAATTTGAAATCGGAGACTAAAAATTAGTTAGTATCCTGAGATTGATTCGTGGGAGCAGTGCAAGTGCATCAAACAGAATAAAGTATGGACAATGAGTGGCCTCAATTGAATGTAGAAAAGCTCCAACCTTCTCATTCTATTTAAAATGTTGATATTTTTTCGGTTTGTTTGTGAATTAAATAAAATATTTCATCATTTGTGTATTTGTTTAAATGCTTGTTTCTGTATTCTTGTGTATTGTTTTATGGTTCAAATAATTGAAAATGCTTAGACCGCAGACCTTGGTTTCCATGACTCAGTGCGGGTCCTCGAATTTCAATAATGATTCACAGGGGTTACCAGGTTCTCGTAGAAGTCAAAAGGTTAAGAACCACTGTTTTACACCATCATCTGATTTTCTTTACACGGACAAACATTAGCAAAATAAGCAGACTCTACAATTAAATTCATGGTTTATAATTGTACTGTGAGATTTATTGCAGGACACTTACACTTGGTGCTTTCTTGGCACTAATGAAGTGGACAGGGAGCAAAACAGAGATGGGCGCAGAGAGTAGAAAATTATCACAGAAAAGAAAGGTCATTTGGCGTGGGTTGTAGGGTTGCCTATAATGCATTTCAGGTACAGAGGATGAGGACAAAGAAGGCTTTGCTGCCAAGTCGGGCCTTAAGGAATCAAGGAATACAGAGATGGACTGATGCAGTTGTGTGGAACCTTAGTGAAGGGGTGTATCTTGTCAGCCTTAATGAAATACATTTTGGGTTCTAGCTATAGAACATGTGGTGGGTGAAGCAGAGGACCTTGAAGGTGATAGGTTGCCCTGTGGAAGCCAGTGCAGGACATGTAAAAGAATAAGAGGTCTAGCAGGTGCAAAGCAAGAGACTTGCTATCAAACACGCAGTCAGGTTTTACATAGTTTGCAGACATTTTGGTGGTATACTATTTTCTGTGGTATACCCCACCTAGACCTCTTAGGTCTTCTCTGCACAAACTGGTAGTTGTTCCTAGATTTTGAAAACTGAGGTTGGGTGGAAGGGCTTTCTCTATGGGAGCAGCTAAGTTGCGGAACACATTGCTACCCTACATTGCGGATATAGAAACTTTTTCTACTTTTAAAAAACAGTTTAAAACGTAGCTCTTTACTCAGTACGGTCTTATACAAGATCTATTTCCATTTCTGCCGGGTCTATGGTCGCTCCTTGGTGCCCTCAGTTTTAATGCGCTCTACAAATGCCTTTAGCATAACATAACAGTAATCAGCAAGTCTTAATAGCTAGATGCAAACTGCTACAGCAACTCAGTCTTCCAGCTATCAAGACGTAGAACCTTTAACAGGCAGAAGGCCGCTTATAGCCTTCTACCATTGTATTTTATGGTCCATTCGGAGCACTTCATCAGCAGTGACTCACAAGCGCTTAACTTTTTAAAAATTGTTGCACTACTAACAGGATTTACCCAAATTATCCCATATTCCCTGGGCAATGTACAAGGCAAGAAAAAAACAAAGGAATTGTGTATTGTCTGAACGAATTAATTAACAAGATCACTTACAAGGTAAACACTTAAGTTGATTACCTGTATATTGGAATTTTAATCACCAAGACACTCAGTGAAATCTTTTTTTCCACAAGCACAAACCCTCTTTTTACATTGCGGTTGCCTGGAGCAAATTATGTAAATCACCATACAGATACATATTGACATACTTATACATATTGCGCTGTATTAACAGAATTCTAACAAACACACACAAAAACATTGTTATGTTTACCACATTTATATCATAGATACCCAAAATGACACAAAACATTGTAACATAAGAGCTTTTTCTCCACTCTTCCATTGCTTATATGTGTTTGTGTTCTTTTTAAATATAAGTATAAAGTCCATAGTAAGAGGCAGTCCTTGTATACGGTGCACAAACTGAAGACCCCTTTGTCTTCAATTCCTTCGGTCTGTGCACCTCTAATTACATCATGACTAAACTTTTAGTTGGCTCCTCCGAATTAGTGTCGAAAACATTTCAGCCTTTGACTTTCTGACTATAGCCCTCTTCAGGACAGTGGAAGAAGGAAGACCTACTGAAGAAATATTTATACAATGTACTGTCACTAACTACAGTCGGTCAAAGTTATTTGCTTGAATCTCAGAACACCAGGATTACACAGCAAATCGTTAGTGGCAAATAGAGCCTTAAAATAATTCTACACTAAAAACCCACGTACTGCATTGTATATGGTGCTCAATTTGTACAAGCCACAGCCAAGCATATCAATTCAGGTGGCTGCCCTCAAGGTATTTGACTAAAAGTACATAAATCAATTATATTAGACTGGTGGAAAAAGGGGACCTGAAAAGGTGAGCCAGTAAAGGTGTATTCTTTCATATAGCCCAGCCAGGGACCCCCACTATGGAGTCAAGCAAAATGTCCCCTACCATGGGAATTACCTTACTGGACAAAGTGTCTGTGAAACTGCTGCGGACATAAACCTTTACAGACTGCCTTTCCTGAGGTTATGGCATCTCACAACATCGTCATATATGTGGCAATTCTAAAGTCACAAGTGAACCAAATTATAAACACATCTGGGTATATATACAAACTTCCAAAACATTGGCTATCTGTCACTACTGGAAGGCGGGGCGAGTTATCTGTTCAACTTATCAAAGGACGGCATGTGAAACACCAGCACTCCTTTTCTATATCTCTGCTGAGGGGTTTGAGCAGTTCCTGCTACCTTGCGGTCTAAAAAATACAGTGAATAAAGAAGACCACTCAGTCGCTAAGCTGAGTGCATAGAGAAGAAAGGAAGCTGTCAATGCTGCGATCTAAGAAATCCTATGAACCAGATAATCACTCGGTCACTACTTTGAGCGTCTCCCGTATGAGTGTGCGGTATCGAGTGCGGGTTTAACTACTTGGAGATAGTCAGGTGGCTCCAGGTAGTCAATGAAATTCTGTATGCTGTATTCCAAGTAAAATACTGAAAGAAAAGACTAGAGTGTGTACCTCCGTTTGCTTGACACGGTATCGAGTACAGGTTTAACTACTTGGAGGTAGTCAGGTGGCTCCAGGGAGTCAATGAAATTCTGTATGCCGTATTCCAAGTAAAATACTGAAAGAAAAGACTAGAGTGTGTACCTCCGTTTGCTTGACACAGTATCGAGTACGGGTTTAACTACTTGGAGGTAGTCAGGTGGCTCCAGGGAGTCAATCAAATTCTGTATGCCGTATTCCAAGTAAAATACTGAAAGAAAAGACTAGAGTGTGTACCTCCGTTTGCTTGACACAGTATCGAGTACGGGTTTAACTACTTGGAGATAGTCAGGTGGCTCCAGGGAGTCAATCAAATTCTGTATGCCGTATTCCAAGTAAAATACTGAAAGAAAAGACTAGAGTGTGTACCTCCGTTTGCTTGACACGCCGATTCTCGCGGGAAGGCTCTAAGCTCTAGTCACATGACTGCGGCAGGCCAATCTGCCAATGTCTGCTGTTTCGAGAGTCGGAATGCACACGAAAAAGTCTAGAGCTCATGTGTGCGGACACTTGTTTGTGCATATCAGCTAATGAGAGGGACAGAATGGCACCTGTCAAAGTTCTTACACATGCCTGAGAATTATCCACCGGGCTCAAATAACATGAAATAAAAATGATAATAAGAAACAATTGCACATTACTGTGAGTTCACCATATACAAAGCCCTGATCAAAGGCGGCCATTAACAAATAGAATTGTCGTCTTATGGTGGAGTGGAAATTGATACAAAGAACATTGCTACAGAACTTGAAGGAGGGGGCAGAGGGGAATAACAACCTCCTCCTTCATTTGTTCCAACATTCAAAGGAGAAAAAAAGTGTGTCTCCAGCTATCGTCAATGCTTCATAAGATCAGATGTCAATTACAGATACATACGTTAAATCAAGGCCCACATTTCGCCTAGGTCATTAAGACCATTTGTGGCTGTACTGTATTTCTCAATCATTCAAGCCTCTATTTTAGTCATCATGGTAGTGGAAGAGGTGCCTTTGAACTTTTTTTTGCAAAACGTACGAAACTGTCCATTGCATGTCATTTTCAGTGTGATTGTATTTTTGAAAGTGTTCTGCTAAGGGGGCACTGGCCACTGCACATCTTATGCATGGCATATGTTGTAGTATTCTGAATTTCACCTGTTGAATAGTCTGTTGCCCGCATGGGCACTGAATGCATTAAAAAAACTTTTTATGTTGCAGTTGGAAAACTTAACTTGTAAGTGTGTTTTGCCATTAATGTTGATGAACTTACAGGTACTACACTTATTGCATTGAAATGGTTCCTAAGGCAGGCAATCGGGCCTCTATTTTAGTTACCAAGTTACCTTGTGTGGTAGAGCCCACCATAGACTCATTTGGGTCCAGGCTGTGGGAAGCCTGATGATGAAGCATGCCACATCTTGATGTGGTGAGGGCCCTGCATTTCCCAGAGAGATCTCTGTATAGGGAAACCTTTTCCATTTGTGTTTGCCTATGTTAGCAGCAAAAGGGTTTAGCGTAAATTACCTCTCACCCCTTTCTTTGAGATATAAGCAGGATTGATGCCTATAGATTCCGAACTACATTGCATTATCAGTTGAAGCCGAAAAGTCAGACACACCTCAGGCAAATACCAGTTAAAAGAGAGATTGTCCCAAGAACCTTTCTGGTATATCATCTCTAACACAAGCAAGCTCTTTTCTGAACAATTCATTGCAGAAACATTGCCAGTAAGGAGAATAATTTGTTGATAAGCACACAGGAGCAAGTTATTTGATACATTTTAAAATACACTTTTTGTTTGCTTCCTGGCATGGAAATTCTAGTTGGACACTAATGACTTCTTGCAGTCTTAATCACATGCTTATAGAATAGGTCAGTCTTTTTTTTTTATTGTCTTGGTCAATATTATAGATAGGTAGGCCATGCAGTGTTTATTTTTTTGTGGATTTCAATGGTGTTTTCTCAGTAATGTCCAATTTATTTGAAATCAGTGCTTATATTTGTTTATTCAGCTTCCTGCCCCTCACAATAGACACAAACTTTGTTTCTAGTGTTTCCAAAATGGGTTATATTTTATGCAGCGATTGTTATAACACACATATTTAATTTAAAGGAGATGTAATGCATGATATGTAATGTCTTCCATTGGCAGTGTGTCTAATGGAATTATTTTAGACTGTTTTAAGTCTAGAAAGTCTGTGGATTGCAATCTCACTCACATCGCATTACCCTCTACTTATCTCTCACACTCACTTTCGGTTTGGTTTAAAGGACTATTAATAGATTTAAAAAGTAAGAGTGATGTTTTCAAATGTCTTAATAAACCAATTCATAGAATCAGCTGGGGGTCATTAATCTACTCCTTACTGAATATTATGACATTGTAGGGGTGTCAACCTTCCAAAAGCATAGTACCTAATGAAACTTTAATGTTTTGAATTATACCAGATTAATTTGTAGTCCTGCATTCCAAAGCACCTGGAAGTTGGTGCTTTTAAGCATACTCACCACTGCTTTTTTGAACTCTTTGCCTGCCTACATTAAGAGTGTACTGCTGTTGCGTGGACATTCATAACAGCCAAGTGTCCGCATGGCATGTGTCTCACATTTAGTGAGTCCTGACTGTTAATATACCAATAATATACATTGTAATTATTGGCTCAAAACCCCAGCAGTGAACTGCAGGAATGTATAAAGCCAGGATTAGCTGAAGGTATCACACATAACAATGGCACATGGTGCAGATATGAAGTTTGTTGGTAAATGGAAAGTTGTATCATGTTTCCAAAACTACTCCATGTACATGGAGACAATATGCTTTTCACAGGTACCTACCACTACACCTGGTATTGGATGTTTATAGTAGAGGTGTGCACAACTCTTGTCATTTGCTATAGCGTAATATTACAAAACAGCATCTCACACTCAAAAAAGACCTGAAAGGCCGGTTACGGTAAAAATTCCACTCAAAATTTTAATTTTCAGTTGATTTCCAGTTGCTCATTTTCAGAAGATTTGTGATAAAAAATTACCTGAACATCTGCATGGGTATAAAAAAAATCTACCTGAAATGTTTGACAACCCACATTAAAGGAACTGTCACTTGCATTCAGATTTGTAGCTTCGTCCTCATAAATAATCTGCTCAGCTTGAGTACAAAACGCACTGTAGATGCACCATGCATTCAAAAACTATCTGAATGGTACATCTTGCATTAAAATTTCTCCCTGAAATTAAACAATGTGATGATAAGGCATAATCTTGGTAATTTCAAGTAAATTAGGTTTTGCAAAATTATCGAAATTACACCATTTACATCGGCATAGTTAAAATTTGGGCTGGGTCTAGTATAAAACATGGCATGTTTGGCAGTTGGCAGGCTGATCTGCAGCTGATTTGAAACCAATTAAAATCGACTGCACTGAAGGACTGGAGTTTCAATTTGTGATAGGCCGAATTGAATCGAGCCAATTGGAGTTTGGATCTGGAGCTTAAGTGTCATCTCATGAATTAACATTACTTTATATATGGACTATCCACAACATCAGTGAATAATGTCTTGGAAATGCTTACAGACCTGTGCCTTAAATGTAGACTTCTTATTTTTGACAGTCTTCTATTGTTCAAATTTGGGGATTGTGGGTGTTTTCCCCCCCTTTAAGTGCACTGCCTTCTTGGAGATTTGGATCAAGAGAGACTTTAAGGATTGGGTGTTTGTGAGTGCCAATTCCCCTTAAAACCCCCACACTTGTATCTTTCCATGTTTGGCAGTTGACCTGCTAACAATACTGACTTCTTAGAAAAGTCTGATGTATCAAAGGGTTTCACTCATTTTGCATCTTTGGGTAAGTGTGATAGTACACATTGGCAAAAAATCTTAGGAGCCAGCCATTTCACAAATCAGTGAAAGTATTACACACTGCCAAAAGATCAAGTATGATTTTGATATTCCCTAATTCTCTAGGGTGTTAGAAATAATTAGATAAGACCTAAACATGCCTCTATACTCTGCACCTTTTTTTCCAGACACGCACAACTGGAAAAAAACAAAGGAAGAAAAAACAATCTTTTGTGGCATCCCTAAATGACAAACCTCGAGCAGAAGAATCTTAGACCAGTCTTTCTTATTGCTACCTTGTGTAATAAAGTTACATTGTGCCAGTCCCTTTAGGAAGAAATAAAAATGACCCTTTCTCTTTCACTTTTTGTCCCTTGAATGTAATTTTAGTTTGTGGTTTTTCCAGTGTTTATCAGTATTTATATGTTTACACTGAGGGCTGTTTCCTTTCAGTGAGATTTTTATTGGTTAGTATTGGTCTAAACATCAAACAGGATATTCCAATTATATGAGTGTCTCTAGAGACATTCTACTTGTTTGCTTGACTTAATAACGTTTGAATTTCATTGTTAAACTAAGGGGATATTTTAGCATTTGTTTTAATAAGTATTAACCCACTAGGGGTCAAGTAGTTAATGGCAGACGGTAAAGTACTGCAACAGGATTCATATTTGGCCATCGTATTGAGTTGTGTCGTTGAAGTACTGGTGAAGTCGCACTAAGGGCCAACTACATTTTGGTGCCATTTAATTCCAGTCTGTAGCAGAGAACTCTTTATGAAACGGGACTTTTGATTTTTAGAATTTTTTTATTTTGAATGTAATAATAAAATGGTCAGATCAACCAGAAGAAAATACATTGACAGACATGCACTCTTTAATACCGATTTGTAAATCTAAAATGTGGCCTGCCTCCTGTGTATGGTGTTGCACAAATTGTAAAAAGGAGTAGGTGTGAATGACGCTCAAACGTTGGGCCGTATGATTAGCTTCATGTTTAGTAAGAATTAATCTTAAAGTTGCTGTAGAATAACCAGGTTGATGTGAAGAATTGAGAGCTTTTATTTCGTTAAGGTTCAGAAGAAAAGTCTTGATTGGAGCACAATAAAGTAGAGTACGAGAGAGGGATTGGTAATCAGAAAGAGTAATTGTGATAGAAAGCACTTCTGAATTTGTTAGTGAGGGAAATACATGAAAAGCAATATTCTTTTGAAAACAATAAGGCCACCACAACCGCGCTTATCCATAGGGTACATGGGTGCAAGAATAATGAGCTTGCAAAATTCTAAAATGGTCAAAGATTTTAGCCAGGTTTCATTGACAAATAACAGATCAACATCGTGATCAGTTATTAATGCTGAAAGTTCAGCAGAGTGTTTAGTAAGTAAGCAAGCATTTATTTTAACTGTGTTTAAATCCATAGCGATGGTGCACTGATGGGACATCTAAAGTTGAGTTTGACTTTTCCGAAATATGGAAAGCTAGGAGCTTGTTAAGCAGGGTGTTGGAAAGTTAGTTTGCATTAAATGAATTATTCAGAAAGAGAGATGTGTTTATTTCATGTACAAAATAGCAGTGAAAACTAACAGTTAAGTTGAACTCATGTGACATGCAATGAAGAACAATACAGGGATGATCCCTATCACCTTGGAACCAGTGAGACACTTAATGAGGCGCAGACATGATAGGGATGGGGAGTTTATCGGGGGCACAATTCATATGATTTCAGTGTATGCTGACAACGTGCTATAGACGTGGAATCCAGCAATATTGTTTCTTATCATGTTCCACGTGATTACTGCTATTGGGCAGTCTTCTGGGCTCAAGTTGCCCCAATCCAAAACGATCTTATACCCACTAGGGATTTAGATTCTACCTAAATAACTAGGTCACAGTTTGTGGTTCAGAATATACGATTGAAATAATTAGTGATGCCTGTAGGGCACAAAATCAGAAATATATAATACCACTGTGGAAACAATGGTTTGTGAAAACCAAGAAATCGATTGGGGTGATGGACTGAAATTTTTGATGTCTCTGATAGGTCATATCACTCTTGGCAAAATTATCTTAGTTCTCAGGTTACGTTACATATTAAATATATGCCAATGCCAGGTCTGGCTACTTATTTCAAACATATAGAAAATTAGATTGTACAGCTGTATATAAGTGCCAGAGTTTTGACAATATTATTATGCAACCTGGTTCTACTATGTAGAACCCATGGGTTTGTTAAAACCATGGAAACCAGTGATACAACTGATGTAGAGTGTAACGGAGCAGAATAATTACATACATCAGTGTTAGTTCTCAAAAGCCTGATCAAATATTTTTGCCAGCACACAAAAACTCTCTAAGAGGCGTGGAAGAAGCCAAGCAAATAAATGAGTCATAAATATATGTATGTACCACAGCGTCCCATATGGACCACAGCCATACAAACATACATGACTAGGGGGATCATTACGAGTTCGGCGGATGGTTTTTACCATCCGCCGAACTTCCGGAGGGGAGGTTGCCGCCACACAGGCTACCTCCCCATCGACCCCATTAAGTTTTCCCCTAGGCCGGCGGGCGGAAACTAAGGTTTCTGTCTGCCAGCATAGCGGAAACAGGCTACAGCATTTTCTCCGGCTCGTAATCAAGGCTGCGGAAATGCTGTAGCCTGCAGGCTGCACCAGCACCCTCCCAATGTTCATTGTCTGCAAAGCAGACAGAACATTATGAGGGTGCTGGGCGGGGGGGAGGCCCTGCACCTGTTCTCCACTAGCCTTTTCATGGCGATGTTACTGCCATGAAAAGGCTGGTGGAGAACAAGGTTGTAATCCCCAGAGCAGCGCTGCTTGCAACGCTGCACCGGTGGATTAGGATCTCCGCCACCTTCAAACCGCCAGGATCCAAGCTGGCGGTTCCCTAGCAGTCTAAGCACCGGACCGCCACCGCGAGTGAAATATATAGGAGAACCCTCAGAAGAGGTATGGTATTGTAGAGTATACACATTTTGCAGGCCAATGAATGTGAGATTTAAACAGTTCCATTATAGATACATTCATGGGGTATATATGGCTCCTTTGATTATGGAGAAGATAAACTCGGACATTAGTGACCACTGTCCTAAGAGTAGAACAGCATTGGGTGCATATATGTGTTGGGAATGCGTGCCATGGCTAATGGATGTGTGGAGATGGGTAACAGCTGACTGGAAAGGTAGAATGCAACAAAGAAATATTAGTGCCATCGAACACGTTTGTGCACAAATGAAAATCATGGTTCTTTGAGAAGGTCCCTTAATCTCACTTAAATGTTCCAAAATCAACTGTCAGGTAATCCGTGGCACAAGGAATGCTTGGACCAGCCAGACTTGATCTAGTACTGATCTAGGGCTTTCAATAAAAATCACACGTCTAAACCCTTGCCAAAATGACCTGTTTAACAGAAACAGGAATATTAGACAACACCCACAAATCTGTGCCATTATTAGAAGAGTGAAATAATCAAATGCTGCTTTATGGAATAAAGGCCCCAAAACCCTCATTTAGTGAACCTGTAGCTCAGCGAAATCTCTTTTGAGCATAAACCATTTTACTCTATAGCATACTGTTACCCTGACCACCTAGTATTGAAGATAACCTTTCATGTTATCATTCTTCAGGAGGTGGTTAAGTTTCAGGCCTTTTCTGCCACATATTTGTTTCCAAGACAGTTCTTCTTCTTGAATGTTTTTAGTTTCTTTAGTATAGGTTATTGAAATGTTATCTTATATCTTCTTTCTTATTCTTGCCAATGCCTTATGCATATGAAATTTTTTATAATTATGATGTGGCAAGAGCCTTAAAAATGTATTTGGAAGTAACTGGACTTTTTAGGATAAGACTCTGATAAGTGTATTCAGATCTATTATTACCAGACAAATTACCGCTTGTGCGTCCTTGTGGTCAGGTCCTCTAAGGACCTGTCCCTGAACACTTCGTGGCCTATTAAACAAAATCTAGTCTTGCACCGGGTCCTTTCAAAACATTTACATCTCTACAATCATTATTCCCTAGACACTTGTCGCAAGCATGATACTTTCCTTTTCAGCAAGTCATTTCTTTGAACTATAAGAATGTTTTATAAGGTGCTTTGCATCTCATTTTGGTTGCACTAGAGTGCTTGGTAGATGTGGCAGGGAGCATTATTATTGCAGGGCTTTAGAGTGCAGATGAATGAGTAGTTAACTGTGTCTGAATTTTGTTGATTGTGATGTCTGTTCTCTGTTGAGTTCAATAACAAGAAGTTTAAATAGTTAAGTTTTCAAATGTTTCCTGAATTACATTGAGTTGTGATTTAAACTCATTCATTCCAGAGTTTACTTCCTTGTATGCCTGCTGATCTTCCTCCCTGTTTCATCTTGTTCAATGACCATTGGGTGATCCGATGGGTGGATATTGAGCGATGGGCATTATTTGGGTCTAATGAAGTGTCAGTTCTTGTAGCTGTGCTGAACCTTTTCCACAGAATGCCCCCTTGGGACGGAGGACCAGCCCCCTTGAATTCAGTCCTGTATCAGCAGGAGCCATTGGATTGCATTAAGGGTGGGTCTGGTGTGGTTTTGCTTATGAAAGTTGAGACAAAGTCTTGCTGCCTGGCTGTGAAGTCTTGGAGTCTGGCAATGACGTTTTAGGTTGGCAAGATAGAATATAGTATTGTAACTCCAAGACAAGAGCAACCTTTATTTATCAATCTTAGTTCTGGGTGTGCTTTCACAATTTACTTTTTATGTACCAAGTCCCTGCATTTTAGGAACATTCAATAGTGTTGTGAAGGAGTATAACTGAATAGTTTCATGTGACTCAGTAATCTTGGTTTACGTTTTCTTACCTTCAGAACACATGTCCAATCAACCCTGTTAGAAGGATTGTTCTATTATTCATTAATATGGCAAAAAGAATGGTGAACCTGAAGTGCAGTTGCGGCCAATGTGAAACAATAGTGGTCGGGCAGTGCAGGGAAAGAGGGGAGCAGCGCGGGGTTGAACAATACAAAAATAAATAACAAAACACCTGCTGGCCACCGGTGCTCTTCTGCATCTCTTCTCTCGACTCCTGGTAGTCTAAGCAGGGCTCCCAGTTCCCTACGCTAATCCAGATGCTGCTCTTATGCTGGCAATACTATTTACCTGCGTGCAAGCAGTGCTGTGATTGGCCTGAGCATGCCGTGTTGATGCTCATTTAGGGCCTGGGAGCCTGTGCTTGGGCTCCACCCAGCTGTGCATCACAGCTCAGGTGGATAGATCCAAGTGTGCATGTCAGTTTGTCCATCCTAAGACCTGTGTTATTATCATTTGTCATGTTTTCACTGATAAGAGAGCAGTGGGTCGAAGCTCCTCTGCCTTAACGGAGGAGCCGCCACTGCTAATGTGGAGGTGAGGGGATCAGAGACTGTGGTGTGAGGGAGAGGTAGATGTAGAGAGACATGTAAGAAGCCATTTTCAAACACTACAGTCGAGAAAGAGAGGTAGCCTGGGGCATAGTGTCCCAACAGGTTGTACAACAGGAAGGACAGGAACTAAGAATACCTGCATTACTTAATAAGTAAGGTTTTATTTTTGTATGTGATTGTATTTGACTTATTTCTGCAGCCTACTCTACAGTATGTAAAAAGATTTGGCTTCACCTTTTTTGGCAATGGTGTTTACAGCAGTTGTTTTATCTCTTAGGAGGGCCAGTCAGATATTCTTTATGGCTTTTGGAATGCAGTCACACAGATCCTCTCAACTCATTTTCAGAAGGCAACGCAAGGTCAGTCTTATATTTTTCATTTAAATGTTTACTTCAAAATGTTACCGCTCTTAGAAGGTTAAGTGCTTTTAGCCGATTAAGATGATAATTAAATTGGTTCATACTTACAATGCTCTATGATTTGAAGCTACTCATAGGAGAGGATTTTATTCCGCACACCAGTAAACACTTTTTTCTTATTGGCGCAGTTGGAGAGTGTCCTGATCAGTGAATTGTTGTATATCAGTGCGTTTGCCATTTTCAGGCACTCACCACAGTATTTGTGGCTCCTTGATTCCAAAATCCAATCAAAACATATGGCTTCATTACGAGGCTGGCTATCCTAGGACTAACAGCCTGGTGGAGGTGACCAGACCTCCGCAGCTGTGGCTGTCGGACCGCCTAATTACAGTCTTGGAGGCCGGACTGGCCTGAAGACCGCCGTACCCGCCAGGATCATAGATCCCAACAGGATGACAGTGGTCAGGCTTGTAACCAGCCATTGCAGTGCCAAATTCAGCACCACCTGGCTGATTACATCCCCACTTTCCACCAGCCTTTTCATGGCAGGGACCCCACGAGGGCCCCTGCGCTGTCCATGCTTATGGCATCGCCATAGCAGGGCCCCCAGTATCCAGCACCATCGGAATGCGAACTGTGTGCTTTGCAGACAGTGTACATTCAAAGGGTGCTGGATGGCAGCATCACTGCTGCGATATAGGAGTCCTAAACAGGAACATTGTAATACGCACGGTGGGGACTTCACCACCATGGCAGTGGCATCCTCCCTGTGAGTTTAGCAGTCCCGCAGTAGGACCATCAAACTCGAAATGAGGCCCATAGTCTTCTTATCTGTATGGATGCCCACAATAACTGGCTACAATACTAAGCATAAAAAATTAAACTTACAGTCAAGTTTAAATAGCCAAGGAGCTGGCCAGTTATCTACCTCGAGATACCCATATTTTAAACCACCCCAGGTTTTGCACAGCCTTTCTCTTGAGCAACGATTTATAATGAACTTCCCTCAGAACTATCCTACTGCCTTGTAGGGAAAAAAAACTTGAGTCTTTTTAAATAGTCCCCATTTGCCATCTAGGGACTAGCCGTCTCATACAAAAATTAGTTAACAGTACGGACTTTTTAGCATTTATACTCAAATATGTATAAAAGTTATTAATCATTCATTTTCTAATCTTTCATCTAGCATTTCCTCACTTTTACTCCTGTTTTAGTTCTCTCTGTTTTCTGATTAAATTGAATGGCTTCCCCAAAGTGTTAGTTCAAAGCTTTGGCTTAAAAAACATACACCCTTAAGTGGATTCAAGCATTGCAAGCCACAAAACTAACATGTCTTTTATGTTGGGCAGATTCAAGGCTCTGGTCATAATCTTTGAAGATGATTTGTGGGTTTTCCCAAAGGATCTTTTGCAAAAATTACTTTCAAAAACATCTTTTGCAATAACATTGCTTTTCTATGTAGTATATATACAGGGAGTGCAGAATTATTAGGCAAATGAGTATTTTGACCACATCATCCTCTTTATGCATGTTGTCTTACTCCAAGCTGTATAGGCTCGAAAGCCTACTACCAATTAAGCATATTAGGTGATGTGCATCTCTGTAATGAGAAGGGGTGTGGTCTAATAACATCGACACCCTATATCAGGTGTGCATAATTATTAGGCAACTTCCTTTCCTTTGGCAAAATGGGTCAAAAGAAGGACTTGACAGGCTCAGAAAAGTCAAAAATAGTGAGATATCTTGCAGAGGGATGCAGCACTCTTAAAATTGCAAAGCTTCTGAAGCGTGATCATCGAACAATCAAGCGTTTCATTCAAAATAGTCAACAGGGTCGCAAGAAGCGTGTGGAAAAACCAAGGCGCAAAATAACTGCCCATGAACTGAGAAAAGTCAAGCGTGCAGCTGCCACGATGCCACTTGCCACTAGTTTGGCCATATTTCAGAGCTGCAACATCACTGGAGTGCCCAAAAGCACAAGGTGTGTAATACTCAGAGACATGGCCAAGGTAAGAAAGGCTGAAAGACGACCACCACTGAACAAGACACACAAGCTGAAACGTCAAGACTGGGCCAAGAAATATCTCAAGACTGATTTTTCTAAGGTTTTATGGACTGATGAAATGAGAGTGAGTCTTGATGGGCCAGATGGATGGGCCCGTGGCTGGATTGGTAAAGGGCAGAGAGCTCCAGTCCGACTCAGACGCCAGCAAAGTGGAGGTGGAGTACTGGTTTGGGCTGGTATCATCAAAGATGAGCTTGTGGGGCCTTTTCAGGTTGAGGATGGAGTCAAGCTCAACTCCCAGTCCTACTGCCAGTTCCTGGAAGACACCTTCTTCAAGCAGTGGTACAGGAATAAGTCTGCATCCTTCAAGAAAAACATGGTTTTCATGCAGGACAATGCTCCATCACACGCGTCCAAGTACTCCACAGCGTGGCTGGCAAGAAAGGGTATAAAAGAAGGAAATCTAATGACATGGCCTCCTTGTTCACCTGATCTGAACCCCATTGAGAACCTGTGGTCCATCATCAAATGTGAGATTTACAAGGAGGGAAAACAGTACACCTCTCTGAACAGTGTCTGGGAGGCTGTGGTTGCTGCTGCACGCAATGTTGATGGTGAACAGATCAAAACACTGACAGAATCCATGGATGGCAGGCTTTTGAGTGTCCTTGCAAAGAAAGGTGGCTATATTGGTCACTGATTTGTTTTTGTTTTGTTTTTGAATGTCAGAAATGTATATTTGTGAATGTTGAGATGTTATATTGGTTTCACTGGTAATGATAAATAATTGAAATGGGTATATATTTTTTTTTGTTAAGTTGCCTAATAATTATGCACAGTAATAGTCACCTGCACACACAGATATCCCCCTAACATAGCTAAAACTAAAAACAAACTAAAAACTACTTCCAAAAATATTCAGCTTTGATATTAATGAGTTTTTTGGGTTCATTGAGAACATGGTTGTTGTTCAATAATAAAATTAATCCTCAAAAATACAACTTGCCTAATAATTCTGCACTCCCTGTAATATTGACCAAAACAGCTAGCTTTTCATTTAATTAGATACAACTACCCAGGGACAACTGGCAACATATTTAGTTAAGTCTCCATTTCCTTAGGAAAAGTAATTTTTGTTTTCCTAAAAGCTTCAGCTCAGTTTGATAAATCTTAACAAAATGTTCCAGGAAAAAGTCTCATTGACCTCAGCTCCTCCCCGGAAAGTTTTGGGGTGATCCCTCAACTGGGGGGGGCCAAGAAAAAGGAGGGATATCAAAACAAGTTTTCCAGTTCATTTTTCCTTAAGATAATTGAACAGCGATACCGCAAAAAAACACTGAGCGTATTTGCACCAAGTTTGGCAGAAAGGTTGATCTTGATCCAGTGAGTGTGCTTTCTGTGATTTGTTGTAAATACATTCAGTAGTTTTTGAGCAATTAATGCTCAAATAGATTGTATATTTGATGCTGCGAAGAGTCTGCAGAACCGATAGATCTGAGGTTGAGATCTGATTAGTTGCCACCACATCAGCAATGATTTGGCAGCAGCCATTTTAGGACTCAGAACTCAGACCTGGGTCCAAGAAAAAAGCTAGCATTTCTTTTTTTATTAAAGTATAATGGAGTATGGTTGGGATAGCCTGACCCCGTTGGCCTGGTGAGAGTGTTTCAGAGGAACCACCACTTGGGCCAAAAATGTTTTTTTCCATTTTGCAGAAAGTTTGTTGAGGATCTGCAAACCCATAGCGATTTTTTTTTTTTTGTTTTTTTTTTTTTAAAGAGTGCACCCTAAGATACTAAAAAAAGAAATAACCCCTGGGTAGGCCAGGGTGAGGGTGCAGGGCAAAAAAATATCTAGGGGAGTGGTGCATGTGGCCCTACTCCCCTAGCCTGAAAAGGCCCTAAGGACACTGTCCCCTAGGAAAATTTAAAATAAAGGGTGGGTGGGCATGCAGCCCTCCCCCCCCCCCCCCAAGCCTCAGTCGGCCCCAGGGACCCATCCCCTGGGGCTGAACTGAAATTCTAGTAAGTGATTCATGGCTCCTCCACCAGAGCTTTGAAAGCCTGTGAGGACCCCATCTGCCAGGGTTTATTCGCTCATTTGTCTTGGGGAGTCCACTCCGAGACACAGTAGATTTCCTGCTAGCAAGAGTGTGGACAGGGAAACAAATCTGTGCTCCTACCCAGCGGAAGCTTTAAAAATGCTCCCACCGGGTGGGAGCAGACATATGTTACCCTGCCCGCAAGAGTGCGAGCATGAAACTCCCATTGCTACTGCCCAGCAGGAGCATGAAAAAATGACTGTTCCTGCTGTGCTGGAGAAATGCTGGCTCGCAAAGCACAGAGGATTAGTGCATGCAGGGAACCGGCAGGGATGTGTGGGCCCTGGGGCTCCCCCGTCACACCTAACATAGTTTTTTGTGTGTGCCGAGCATCGGTATGGAGGCATCAATCCAAGGCTGGTGGATGGGGTCCCTTGGGCCACTACTGGCTTGGGAAGGGGCTGCACATCCTCCTCCACTTCAAAATATTAACGCCCTGTGGGCTTGGGTACCTGGGGCCCCGTAGTGGTTTGAGGAGGGAGGGCCAGGTCCCCCCTCCCCTAATAAAAAATATGGCCCCCAGGGGATGGGGTATATGGGCCCCTAAAGGCCAGGGGAGGGTGATGCACGCCCCCTACCCTGAATTAAACTAAACAGTCATGTGGAATGGGGTTCCTGATGCCCGAAAGAATTGTGGAGGGCCCCCACATAAAAAATAATACAGCCCTGGGGTTGAGGTTTTTGGGCCTGTAAAGGCTTGAGGCGAGGGGCCACATGCCAGAATTCTCACTGACACCCAGGATGGTTGCTGGCAGGGGAATCTTTGGGGCAGGGGGTACCCTAGAGATTCTCCCACAGCCCCTTGGGGTTGGTTGTTGCCAGGCCCTGCGTCCAACCCCATGCTGTTGATGGATGAAGGGCTTCTGTGGCTTGGGGTTGGCTGCCTGTGGGTAGGATGCAGGGCCTGGCCACAGGCCACAAACTGCATCCAACCTCACTCCACGCACAGCTGAAGGCCATGTGTAGTGTGGGTGAAAAAAGATAAGTTTACAATGACACTATTGTTAAATGAAAATGTCAGTTAAAACTTACCTTTTTAAACAAACAAAGCCACTGAAATTTACCAGTTAGTTATCTCAAATATCTACAACTCGCCCCCAAAAGTAGCTGTAACTCGCCCCCTTGGCATGCATGCTAATATTACATCACTTATGACCATGTTTTATGACATCATTAATATCACTGCAACATAACTGTTGAACATATGTGTGTGTGTGTGTGTGTGTGTGTGTATATATATATATATATATATATATATATATTATTCACTGTAAAGCAAAGGTTGCAATAGTTGGGAAATATCATTTTAAAAAAACATAAAACCATCACAAAAGGCGTGCTTTTTGGACCAAGATCTAACTTCTTGAAAAATTTGGTGTAATTCTGTACAGCAGTTGTTGAGGTAGTGCTGGCTAAAAAAGTGTCTATGGAAAATGCTTAACGCATCACCCAAAAAAATTCCGGGAAGGAGCTGAGGTGGACAAATATTTTTTGGAAAAGATTCATGAAGAGTCCTCAAACAGCTCCAAAGTTACAAGCAAACCAAAAAAAAAACTTCTTCCTATGAAAACGCAGACCTAACTACTGCCACTTGGGTAAAATATCAGTATAGATCTGTATAGATTCTCCATATATGTGTGTGTGTGTATATATATGCAAAAAAGATTTCTGCCACTTTATTAAAAAGCAGAAAAAAGTCGCACCCAACATGTCCACTTCCTCAAACATAGGCTTTATTTGAACAAAAGATTATATTGTTCCAAAAAGCAAACTGATATAGGAAGAAAATAATATATATACTCCTGAGATGGCAACGCGTTTCAACACAAAAGTGTCTTCATCATGGCCAAATTGAAAAAACCTGCACACTTTCCCAGCCATACTTAAATACCCCTTGTTAATAAACACAAATAAAATACTATGGAATAGAAAAATTTGCATTATAACATCAAGGGAATCAGAATAAATAAAACCATTTTGAATAAAATATTCACAAAAATTAAGGCAAAATCACCCATATTTTTAAACCAAATAATTCTTTTCACTCCTACTCATATACCACAATCAATATCACACAATTGGAGATTCAAGAACAAAATAACAATTTGTAAGTGATATCGAAACAATTTAAGGGTGATGCTCATAATATAAATAGAAAATATCAAAAAATGAGAAACCAATCATAACTACAAGAAATATGTTATGCTGGTATCTAAATGTCACAAGTTATAATCAATACATGAGAGCCTGAAAGAAGAGAATAGGGAAGGATAAAATGCACATTACCATTAATCAATTTTCACATTTATCCAACATGCACAGAAAGTTCCTCATCCTCATTGAGGCCCCCCCGGGGTCTTCGACCCAATAAGAATGATGTATTCCGATTCCTTGTTCTTAAGGAGTCTCTCCCTGTCCCCTCCACGTACATGCCTCTCAATCCTATCAATACCAAAGTATACTAAACAATCAGCATCTCTCTTATGCATCTTAGACCAATGTCTCGCCACAGGATATGAGGTGTCATAATTCTTAATAGCCCTGTAATGTTCCAAGATCCTCTTTTTAACAGGGCAAATAGTGCTGCCAACATACTGTAAGCCACTGGGGCATTGTAATACATAAATGCAGTGATCTGAGACACATGAAATAGCTTTGTTGATTCTTTTAGTCTCACCAAAAGCTGTTTTATACATCTTGACAGTTTCACTATTTTTACATGCTTCACATCTTCCGCGTTTGTAGAAACCCCTCTGCTGATTGAACCAACCAAAGTTTTTATTCTCTTGCTGTCGTAGATAGCTTTGAACCAGGGTGTCTTGCAAAGATTTAGCCTTACGATACGTAAATTGAGGACAGGGAGACAATGTTTTCCCTATTATGGGATCATGTTTCACCAGATGCCAATGTCTCATTACTATCCTCCTGACCATTGCACTAGCCATATTATAATTCGTAATCATCCTCATTTCAGGGATGGAATTATATTTCTTTTCAGTCTTCACCAATAATGTTTGCCTATTAATATTAGTAACCTTCTCACTAGCCATATGTAATACCTTATTTGGATAACCTCTCGCTTGTAGTCTCCTAATCACCCTACTCTCCTCTTCTTTGTATAATTCCAGAGTGCTGCAATTCCTTCTGACTCTGAGTAATTCACAGTAAGGAATGCTATTTTTCAGATTAGTGGGATGTTGGCTGGTTGCATGCAAAATACTGTTGCCTGCTGTGTCTTTACGATATAGCATTGTCTATAATTTATTATCAACAATTTCCAACAAAACATCCAAAAATTCCATCCTTGTTGGATGTATTTTTCGAGTAAATCTTAAATTAAAGGTATTCTGGGAAATATGATCCAAAAATTCCTCCAAATCCTGGCGCAGCCCCTCCCAGATCAAAAAAGATCATCAATGTATCGTGTCCACATTGATATATATCTGGTCCATTTCTCATTTTCCTCAACTCAAACCCAGGTGGCCTCCCACCAGCCCATAAAAATTGCAGCGTAACTAGGGGCAAAGCAACTTCCCATCGCAGTCCCGACCAACTGACAGTACCAAGTATTCTTGAATAAAAAGAAATTATTATTCAAGCAAAAATCCAACATATCTAATAACATCATGGAATGGTCATATTTACTGAGTGGTCTATCACGAAAAAAATATCTACACCCAGGATGGTTGCTGGCAGGGGAATCTTTGGGGCAGGGGGTACAAGTATATAAGGATTCCGCATCTAAGGAAACCAACAAAAAATGTGACTCCCAAGGAATACCCTCAATTTTAGAAATAAAATCCATGGTTTCCCTGCAATAGGAAGGTAAAGCCAAAACATATGGTAGAAGGAAGAAAACCAAATAAACGGATGTACATTCCAAAAGACTGCCATTTGCAGAAATTATGGGTCGCCCAGGAGGATGATGAGAATTCTTATGAATTTTTGGTAACATATAAAAACATGGTGCAGTCGGCTTTTTAACCAAAATAAACAGATATTCATCTGTATTAAGCAACCCTCTGTCCCTCCAATCAAACAATTTACTATGATACTGGTCAATCGATCGATTATAATTAAGCACAGTTGTTATCTCATAGTCCCTTGTATTCTTAAGTTGTCTTTCTGCTTCACTACAATATTGATTCACATCCCAAAGAACAACATTACCCCCTTTGTCTCAGAGTTTAATCACAATATTATGATCATCAATGAGACTCTTCAAAGCTGTTCTTTGCTCATGATTGAGGTTTAACTCACTGTCCCTCTTTTTAATAGTGTGCCACATTTGAGACAAATCTCAAATGACAACTTCATGAAAAGTATCAATAGAATCATAAGTAGTAGACGGATTGAACCTAGATTTTGGCTTAAAATGTGTAAACTCCGGTCTACCCAATTCTACATCTATAAACTCAAGAAATTCAGGTTCACTCATACCAGAAATATAAATTTCTGCTAAACTAGCCAAGGCCAATAGGCCATCCACATCACTCAATGTTAATTCAGGGGTCACAGCAATGGTAGTGGGTGAAATCATACTTGAATCTACAAGACCTTTCTTGTTCTCTTGCTGTAAAAATAACTTCCTAAGTCTCAATTTACGTACAAACAGAAATAGGTCAATCCTAGTCCGACAAAAATCAAAATCAGCAGTGGGGCAACATGATAAACTCAATTCCAAAAGGGAACGTTCAGCCGGACTTAACTGATGTTCAGACAAATTTATAACAGTTTGGGAAACTTCCCCTATCATTTCTTCTTGGTTTGCCTCATAAACATGCTGTCACACCTTTGACACTTCCAATTGCCTCTACGTGTCCTTGTTCTCCTGCGCTGTTTTCTCCTTTTCCTCTTGGTGGCCGGCCCAGACCAGTCTGGTTTCTCTGTAAAAAAACAATACTCTTCTAATGAGGTAAAGGGAGCAGAGTCTTTACCGGATATTGCCTGAGTTTCATCATAGTCTGAAGAATAATTGTCAGAACTAGATTCCGATGTAACCAATTCCTGTTGCCTCAAAGAGCCAATTTGTTTATATTGTTTAATAGCCTCATCAAATCTCCGTCCAAAAGTCAAAATTCTCCCTTAGGCATAATCTTGCTTATCTCGCAAAAACCTTTGTTTCTTTCTCTCTTTAATCTCCTCTTCATATTTTTCCAACCTCTTGTCCATCAAAGACAAAAAGTTCTTTATAAGTTCTTGTTCTGGATGTTTATCCAAAATTTCCTTCATTTTAATCAATTCTTCAGTCACCTGTTCTAAATCTAGGGAAGCATATTTGACCAATAACTTTAACATGGATTTACAGGTCTCTGCCATTAATTTCACTAGTCCTCTAACAGTTTGGGGTTTGGATTCTGATATGTAGGGGTGATAAGAATCCTCAGGCCCCTTGGTACCCTACCTACTTCAAGGTAATTCTCCAGAGAAATTACTTCCCAGCTTTTACTTATTTCCTTTTTCATTAATTTTTCATAAGAAGTCAATTGTTGTTTAATTGTCCTGGCCAGCGTTTCACCCCCAACAGTTGAAACCTCCAAGCCACTTTCGGTGATATCAACATTTTCATCAAATAAATCTTTCGCAGCTTCCAATCGCTTCTGGCGAGTTTCACTCATAATGAAGGACTGAAAATAAGGCGCTCTCAAAAGAAAAATAGTAATCAGAATGCACAAAAAAGAAAAAGGTTTTTTAAATATTATTATATATGTATATGTGCTTAGAGGAGTTAAAAGGACATGTTTCACCGCTAAAACTAAAGCGGTGACGCCTCTGCCGTGATCTGACTCCAAATATTCACTGGAAGTCAAGTTAAAAGTGCCAAAGAGATGCGGGCCATTGATACCCCAATTAACTTCAGAAAAGCAGGAAAACACCACAAACTCTCATCATTCCTGCAAAAGAAACCATACGTCAGGTTTTCCCTTTCTGTCCACGTACCAAAATATAAACTTGGAATGTCTCTATCAAAACAAAAATTCAAAAACTCTTCTTGCCATTCACTTGTAGTTACATATGCCCATTCCGGACCAGAATATTTCCAATTTGCAACTCTTTCTTTTCACTCTTTGACTACTACCTCTTCTTCTTCACTGAGATCTTTTCCTTCGTTTAGCTCATTTTCCTCTTGAATTGGTGGAACCACATTTATCTTCACTGCTTCTGAGCTCTTCTCTGGCCAGTTATCACCTTTCAAAGGCCTTCTTGTTAACACACTTTTCGGAATCAAACTCAAACTCTTCTCCTTTGACGTTCCTGCAACCGGCTCAGGAGGAGTCAAACCCTCTGGGCTTGGCTCTGTCTCGATTCCCTTTCCATTGGGGTCAGTCACTTATTCAGTCTGGTTCGTCAGACCACCTGCTTCTTAGGACACCCTCCTCTGAGCAGTGTTTCTCTCTACCGGTACTCTCTCCTGTTCTCCTTGGACCAGTTCTTTTACTAGTCCATTCGTGGATGATTCACCTTCTTCCTCCAGGATTTTCTCCACTTTGTCTGACACAGGAGTAGGTTAATCAATGGGAACGCTTCCAGGTACAACCTCCAGGTCCTCTTTTGCTCTCTCCTGCCCTGGAATACGCTTAGCTGCAGGTAATCTCAACAGCTCTTCCTTTTGCTCTGTTGGATTGTTTACCTTCAGAGTGTGGCTTGCATGCACCCAGTTCGGTAGCCTTGCACACTTTACAGCTGTCGTCCTTATTAATATCACCTGGTAGGGTCCTTTCCACCTTGTCTCTAAGCATGACTTCCTCACTTGCTTACGAATGACGACCCAGTCACCAGCTTTCAGGTTGTGTTCGTGGCCTTGAGATTGTTGAAGTGTGGTTGCTTCCATTTGATTAAAAAAAGATTGAACCACATCAGCGAGGCCTTTGCAGTAATCTAACACCATGTCATATGTAACATTTACTGGAGCATTTGCAGGTACTGCTGGTAGTCTGATGGCTCTAACCATGAGGATCTCATGGGGCGACAATCCTGTCTTCCTGTCTGGAGTACTTCTCATTGACATTAAAACAAACAGTGAAGAATCTGGCCATTTCAAGTTTGTGAATGCACACATATTTGCAAGTCTGGACTTTAGAGTTCCATTCATCTGCTCTACGAGTTCTGAAGCTTCTGGGCTTTTAGTTGTTTAGAATTTATAGAATTGATATATATATATATATATATATATGTGTATATATATATATATATATATATATATATCAATTCTAAGCAACTAATAAACCAAAGACAAACTTACCTTAAAATTCGTTGTTCAGGCAATCGTTATTCAGGCATGATCGTTGTTTAGACAGTAGTTGTTCAGTACTTTGTTGTAGAGACTTTTTAGTTGTTTAGCAGTAGTGGTTTAGGCAAGTAGTTGTTTAGGACCTAGTTGTTCGGGACGTTTCCCCTCAACACCTCCTTCAAGATTCCTTTCTCCACAAACTGTTCTATCAAAGGTCTTACACCTTCGATTGCCTCAATTGTCATCGGATATTGTTGAGTCTGAGGGAACACCATATTCGGCTTCACTGCAACTCTGACTGGTTCTACTCCTTTGCTCAACACAATATCCTTTCCTGAAAGATCCCAAAATCTAGACATAACAGTCTTCTGCAAATCATCCAGAAGATCTTTAATTTAAAAAACTGGAAAAAAATTAATCAAAGGTGTTTCTGCAAGCCCTAGCTCGACGTTACTCAAAGTACGGCCCGCGGGCCACCAGCGGCCCCACGGACCTACCTTGGCGGCCCGCGGAGACATACAACAAACGCCATATGATAATGGCCGCAGTATGTAAACATAGAAGAGGGCCGCTGGAGCATGCGCAACAGTTGCTTCTTTGCACATGCTCCTGCGGCCCTCCTCTATGTTTATGTACGGCGGCCATTATTTATGGCGTTTCCGTGACGATCCTGGAAGCCAAAGCCCCATAAAAGTCAGCGCTTGCAGCTAACTTTTACAGGGCTTTGTCGTCTGCTTCCTGTCACCGGCTCCACGTCTGCTGCACGCCTGCCTGCCTGCCTGTCTTTCTACATTTGTGGCATCTTTACAGTGCTTTGAGTCAGGTAAGTCTCTTTGGTTATGTATTTATTTGTTTTTAATGTAGTGTGTGTGTTACTGGGGTAGGGGTGAGAGCAGATTGCGCTGTGTGTGTGCGTGCGTGTGTGTGTTACTGGGGTAGGAGTGAGAGCAGATGGTGCTGTGTGTGTGCGCTGTGTGTGTGTGTTACTGGGGTAGGGGTGAGAGCAGATGGCGCTGTGTGCAGATGGCGCTGTGTGTGTTACTGGGGTAGGGGTGAGAGCAGATGGCGCTGTGTGTGTGCGCTGTGTGTGTGTTACTGGGGTAGGGGTGAGAGCAGATGGCGCTGTGTGCAGATGGCGCTGTGTGTGTTACTGGGGTAGGGGTGAGAGCAGATGGCGCTGTGTGCAGATGGTGCTATGTGTGTCACTGGGGTAGGGGTGGGTGAGAGCAGATGGCGCTGTGTGCAGATGGCGCTGTGTGTGTTACTGGGGTAGGGGTGGGTGAGAGCAGATGGCGCTGTGTGTGTATGGCGCTGTGTGTGTTACTGGGGTAGGGGTGAGAGCAGATGGCGCTGTGTGTGTTACTGGGGTATGGGTGAGAGCAGATGGCGCTGTGTGTGTTACTGGGGTAGGGGTGAGAGCAGATGGTGCTGTGTGTGTATGGCGCTGTGTGTGTTACTGGGGTAGGGGTGAGAGCAGATGGCGCTGTGTGTGTTACTGGGGTAGGTGTGAGAGCAGATGGCGCTGTGTGCAGATGGCGCTGTGTGTGTTACTGGGGTAGGGGTGAGAGCAGATGGCGCTGTGTGTGTTACTGGGGTAGGGGTGAGAGCAGATGGCGCTGTGTGTGTTACTGCATTGTTTAGCAATGTTTTGAAAAAGGGGGTGGGGTGGTTTTTCCCCCTCTAAGCCCCCCCCGCTGTCACTTCAGTGCAGCCCTCGGCCGCAAACCATACTGTAATTTTGTCCCCCGAGAAAAAGTTTGTGAGTACCCATGCTGTAACTCATCAAAACTAATCAAAGGAAACGCCCCAGACCCCGTTTCATTGTTGACAGTAAGTGTCAAATCTTCATCATCAATATATGTCTGAATCTCAGGTCCCTCATCTGTACAAGTAATTGAGCATCTTGTTTTGCACAACAGATCTCTACCCAGGAGTGACACAGGACTTGAGTCACAAACCACAAACTTATGTAAACCCTTAAAATTTCCAATTTTAACAATAACTGGCTCTGTAATAGGGTTTATTAAATGTTTGTTTTCAACTTCCACAATCTAAACTGTCCTCCCTGACAGAGGTAAATTTGGAACCTCTACAGATCTCACTGTTGAGCGCGTAGCTCCAGTATCAACCAGAAAAGAAACTTTGTGACCATGCCCCCTTCCCTTCACATAAGGACCTTTGTGATCCACTTCCAATGATGTAGCCATTGCATACTCCTCCTCATCTGAACTATCTGTCAGCCATACATCATTTATTTCATCCTCACCATGTAAAGGAAATTCACTGTATTGTCACTCTGGTTTGATTTCTGACCACCTGAGAAAGCATCACCTATTTCTGATCCATAGGACTCTGCAGCACCTGTAATTGCTTAGGTATTTGAATTTGTTATGTAGGCACTATCTTCACTTGTGGCTGTAACTGCTGTACCTGGGGCATTTGTACTTGTACCTGCGGTTGAACAATTTGCATTGGCTGTAACGGTTTAACACCGTGCATCGGATTTACATCATTCTGGAAATTCTGAATTTGGCCTCTCATTCTTGGTCCTCTCATGCTCTGAAAGGTATTGATACCATTTGTCTGTTGAACAACAGCCCTCTGATTCAAAACTGGGCGCTGCCGTTTCCAATGTCCAATTGCTCCGCAAACATGCTAAGGTAAGATTCTTTTTCCCTGCTGCTCTCCTTGCATCGTCACAGAATTTCAATTAACAACCGGAAGTGTCATTCCACCATATCCTCTACCTCTGCCTTGATTCTGAAACATACCATTACCATGTGGCTGCTGCCGAAAATTCCCCTGAATCCCTGTCTGTGCAGCTTTACTTTGCATCACCATCGCTTTCTCCTTCAACTTTCTCTGCTTCAATTCATCCTCGTCACTACAGTATTTCGCATACTGTAACACCTCATCAATCGGTTTAGCTTGCCAACATATTAAATGACTCTTAATCATCTGGCCAATCTCTGGTTTCAATCCTTCAACAAACCTGAACACAAAATGAATCATGTCTTTCGGCTCAGTTGTTTCCGTACCACTGTAATGTTTAAACGCTTTTAACAACCTTTCATAGTACACTTGAATTGACTCTTTCCTTTCCAGTGCTTTTCTATCTATACTTTGCCAATCAATATTGTTCGGCAAAATTCTCATCTTCAGGAACTCAATGACCTTATAGTAATATTTCATTACCTCAGGAAATGGTTCACCTGTTTTGAGAACTCTTTGCAGTTCACTTGTAGGTCAATCTACACTCCTTTAACACTCAGTCCACAAATCTGCTGGAACAACAATATCAAAGAGGGTATTCAGGTCCTTCCACAGCCATTTCACAAGTTTCACAAACCTGTCTGTCTGCTGATACCATTCCACTGGTTTCTCTCTCAACCTGGGGTAATCATTTGCAAAACTTAACATATTACTCCTGTTACAAGGTACATGTACAAAATTCCCTCCTGGAGTTTCTCTCATCTGCAACATCTTCACTAGTTCTCTTGTCTGTGTTATATCTACAAGAGGAGTATCTAGATCTTTCTTTGGCCTTTCCCTTTTCTTGACCCATCTACCTTCCCATTTTTCCAATGCTTTCCAAGTTTGTACTCTCTCAAGTAATTCCCTAAAGTGTGTTTTCATCCCTGCAGACCTCATGTGTTCAAAATATTCAGCATCAAAATGTAATCTGTAACTTGTTTTCAGGTTCTTCATTTTTGTAAGATATATTTTGTATTATCTGCTAATTCCTGTCATTGCTAATGTACTTCAGCTGCTCCCTCTGTAATTAGCTTACACAAGTATCTCAGTACATGATTCAAGTCTATTTATTCCCATAGTCCCCTTCAAGAAGTTCACCTGCTTTGATTGATAATCTTGTTTTGTTTATAACTTCATCTCCCTTATTTTGATTCTCTGGAGTTTTTGAAACACTCAGATCTTCTAACCATTTTGTTATTTCCTGCGCAGTCAGACCCTTCAATGAAACCTTATCAGGCTGAACACTCGGTATCTGCTGTTGCATTGGACTTACACTTCGTTGAGTCGATAATCTCCTCTCCTGGCCACTGCATGATAGAATTATTTCAGAATTTCTTAAAGGAGACAGATCTATTAAAGACCTTGACATGTTTAGGGTTTGTCCCATAGATGACATAACCCCAGTGTTTCCATTCTGACTTTGAACTCCTTGATTCACTACACCTCTGTTGCCCTGGACATATAAAGGCATAGGTGGACCAAACGTAATTGGTACTGAAATTGCATCCGGACTTCTGGTTTCTACATTCTGAGGCTGCATTATTTCCATATTCTGTACCTGTGGTAACAATATCGGAGTAGGCTCTTTCTGAATCAATCTCCGCTCTTGTGGATTCTGACTCAAAGATAGCACTAAATTAGTTGTTGTTTTCACAATCGGAACATCTGGATAAATCTCAGGAATATTTATCTCTGGAGCTGTCCATTGTCTATTGATTAATTACAGCAACTCTGCATTGGTACTTGCCCAAGATAACTATTCTGACCTGAGCTCTGTGAACTCTGTTCTAGTGAACTCTGATTCAGGTTAGGATTAACCTGTATAGAACTCTCAGTTGTATTATGATCACTATGAACTGAAATCTGTAGTACTACAGCTGATATTGGTGTGCAGTGGGACTATACTACTAGTAGCAGAACCGTCTTGAGCCACATATGGTGGTGGACGATGTCTGAAAATCTGTGTAAAAAATTAATCACCGTCCGATTCATCACCATTGAACAAAACCCTTCTAGGCTCTCTTGATGTCTGCTCTTCGACTACTGAAGAACTCTTTTTAGTCTTCTTTGAAAACCTATTCAACTCATTTTCATTGTCTTTTGTCAATGCTGGAAACCATCGAACACCTTGTAAAGTACCTAGTCTCCACTGTCTCTGTTCACTGTACCATCTAGTCTCCGCTAGTGACTTTTCTGTCCTTCACATTCTCCTTTCAAATTTCAAAGGCTGTTGCTGTCTAGCTACTAGCTCCCAGATCACTAATGCTTGGAAATGATCTGGTCTCTGAGGAGTTTCAGACCATACATCGTCTGTCTCAAATTCTCCAAAATCCTCGAATTAAATGTACCATTTTCAGGAAAAGCTAAACAATCTTCCTTTTTTGTGATCTTGATCTAGTGTTTTAACCACAGACATGCTACAGTACCCTTCTCCTCAATTACGATATATGCCGGGGAACCTTCTGGCAGACAAATTTCTCCTTCTCTTGCTGGAATATACTGATCTCCTCTAACAGCACTTTTAAAAGCTTTGGAAAATCTAATTTTCCACAATATCTTATTCAACAACAATAATCGGGAAGTGACTACAATCCTCTTTGACAACCTTCTCATCCAATAGCACGACACGATTGCCCACCAATCCGTGCGTGACCCTTCTCGCTAACCAACCTATCCGAGCGCGGTACAAAAATGATGTCACACACAGCGGCTGACAAAGCCTTGCGGCTTGTCCTCTTAAGCTCAATACACTCAAACTAAAATGCAAAAATTAATCGTGAGCACTTCTTCAAAACCTAAAGAAAACAAATTTGTCTATTTACTATAGGTAGGGTAACACAACCGCTTCAGGAACCTTCCAGATTTCACTATCGGCTTTCGCACTTGCAGCTATTCTTTTTCACAGTTCCCCAGATTCGCAAGCAAAAGTCGGCCTGCAAATTTCACCCTCAACTGATGAATGGAGACAGTCCTGGTGCACACAGAACTCACCAAATATCAGTCGGAAATTTCAAACACACAATTTAACTCGCAAACTTGACTTACCAACCACGCCTGATTGGTCCGCTAAATAGACAAATTACAACATATACCAAGTGTCTCACTTATTTTTTCAATATACTCCGGAGTCTTAGACCTCTATCATTAGGTCCGTCTTATCAACAACCACGCAGACCATTTTTCCGAGCACCAAGCGCCACACACGTGTGAAGTTCGCCGACTTCCCTACTCACATACTTTAGAGTACATCAACTCTCTTTTAACACTATTTCTTCTTCTGGAGTACACCAACTCCCTAAAAAAAAAAACTCACAAACAACTCAATCAACTGCAAATTAGCTAAAGCTGTGCAAGCGCATATTCTACCCACTCAATCTAACAACAGAACGCTAAGAACACTCCCTACCAACCCAGGGAACCTCCAAGTACCGGGGAAAGTCACTTTAGACATCTAGCAACTCATTTTATCAAATTTGAATAACATTTTCAAAAACAACAATCAAACACACTAATCAGTTTTCACTATTTATGACATAAGCAATGACATCATCAAAAAAATATGTAACCATCCTCTGCTACCAAACTGTTAACACAGATAAATCCTAGCTATATTTTAGACTGAATAGTGGATTTCACACACTCAGTCGATGAACCGAACCAAATTTGTTATGAGGGTATGTCATTCAGAATACGTCATAAACATCAAAAATAACATATATAGATAGATCAACTTCAATAACCACACCAGTTTATTAAGAAGTTAACAATTAATTTCCCTATATTAACAACACTAAAGTCACAAAAATCATTCTCAAACACAAATGATACATATAGAGGAATAGCAAAGGCTGATTCGAAAGCCGTATATATCTGAGTTTAATCAACGCAAAAAGACAAATTATCTCAATGGCATAAGGCAAACCCATAGCAATAGAATCTGAGCAAGAGAAATTGTATACATCTGAATAATGATAAGACAAAGTAATATCAAAAACAAATCATGAGCATGTAAGAAACGCCACCCTCGCTAACCACTAATTAGCATTGACATGTTGGGCTTCATATAAAAAGTTTTAGTAACACTAATTTAGAAAATATCTAGCATGGGTATAATCAAAAATATATGCAGCAGTAAAAAAACAATTGCAGCTGGTATCTAAAGAACAAAAACAAATAATTCACAAATATACTTTACCCAATGCTACAGAAATCAGCAACAATGTCTGCTTCGTCAGTGGGACAGCATCAGGTACCAACATCAGGATAAGAACAGATTAAGTACAGGAAAAATGGTTTAGAATTTGGACTGTAAAATACACTAAACCATTTAAGCATATAGCTTCTTCATAAGCAATAAAAAAACTCTGGGTCTCAGAATACATGAGCATCCCAAAGAAGAATAACTCAAAGAATGATCAGAAGGAACTGAACTCAAAAGAATGAAAGAACCCTGAACAATGGTGACCGCACATTAAATTAAACTTGTTAAATGAAAATGATTGGTTAAAGCATAAGGTGAGAAAGTTATGTTTAATCAGAACATTAAAAGATATCAAAATTAAACAGTTAGTTTACTCCAAGTTTTCTATTTGCTGTTCTTCCATTGACAAAATCTAAACTAATACATTTTATATTCTGGACTTCCTCTTCTTCAGCCTCATCTGTGGATGCTTTGTTTCCACTCCACCAAAAATACAAAGTCACAGGAAGAACGATTACAAAACTGTTTTGCCCATCATCTCTTTGCACTCGAATAAAGACATACAAGTTAGAAACATATCCATACACAATAAAGTCAGTCAGGCTATGGAACATATTAGAAACACTTTATACAGCTTGCATTACACAATGACCTTGCATCTGCTTCTACTTCAGTCCAGCAGACGTCATTAAATACTAATTTATTTCTATTATTCGTTTTAGTCAAGAAACGCACTCTCTTATAAAGACAGAATCATTTCATTAACTTAAGTTAGCATGAGCAAAATATAGGCCTTACATAAGATGGCGGCCATTCAGTTAGTCACTTGTTCGTCAGTATAATATTATTATCAAATTAATCCACACATTAATCTGTAAGTATGATTACATAAAGACTCAACATTTTATCAATAATTTTCCTTCTTCCACACTGACACAGTATTGTGGTAAACAATATCGTTGACAAAAATATTGTGTCAAAAATAGTGTGTACCATAATATTGTGCTCCTAAACTTACAGCAGTAGGTACAAAATATTGATAACAATATTGTTGACACTACTATAATCCAAAAATGATTTCTTTTAAGATAGATGTGAAAGTAGTAAATGGTAAATATTTTAATACATAAATGTAATATAATGTAAATTAAATATATTCCACTAATAATGAATACTACATATAAAAATATACTTAAATGAAACCATATGTTTGAATTGATAAATATAGTGTAATATCATTAATAATAATATTTATCTTCCATTATTTTTTATATTTTAAATCTTACTATGAAAATATATATGATAAAGTGATTATATTATTGTTTTTCGGAATAATGTAAATGTATTATTTGAAAATATATATGTACATTTTTATTCATAGTAATACATAATTATTCAATAAGTTGCAAAATATACAATCAATTAAATAATGAATTGACATTTAGTAATTAGTTAATTAACTTTCCACCCTATCCTTCTACAAACCGAACAACCAGTTAAGATTATAAATTACTATTAAAAAATAATTGAAAAAATTATAAGCTTAAAATCACAATCTTCATTTTAAAAACAATCACATAAACAATAGTAAAACATAACATTAATACATCAAAACACATTAATATAACTTAAAACAATATTTGTAACTACATTAGTGAAAAAGATATTAAAAACATCTATATAATTTGCAACTATATTACTTTCTGCAAAAAATGATATTCTTGTCACCGATATTCCTGCATCAAAATATTTGCGTCTCACAATATTTCATTTCTGATATTTCTGCCTCCCGATAGTTTTAAAACTATATTTTATCCAAACATCGTTCAGATCATTGTATACTGACTCATATTTAGTGGTCTAGCAGCACCTGCTTCTCGTAAGTAAATATTGAGGATTATCCTCTCTAAGAGGTAATGTTATTTGCTGCTACATTCTGCCATCTTAAAGCAGTCTCTGCAGTGGCGGCCTGTCCTTTAGGGCGGTGGGGCCACGCCCCCCCACCTTTTGCCCCTCATGAAGAGTGTCTGTCAGGCTGAACAAAGGTCAGCCTGACAGACACTCTCCATGTTCAGCTCAGGCAGCCAGGAGCAGACATGCGCAATTTGCGCACACACCTGGCTGCCTGAGCTGAACTTTGCTGGGCTGAGGAGGTCACAGATCCTCTGGGTGTGACCTCCTCGGCTCAGCAAAGGTGCCTCGAGGCCCTCCCCTGGGTGACGAGGAAAGCGTCACCAATTGACACTCTCCCTGGGCGCTTCAGTTTAAGCCCTGAAGTGCCCAGGGCGAGTGTCAATCAGTGACACTTCGTCACAGAGTGGGTGGGGTCAGCAGTCTCACTGACCCCATCCCACTCTGTGACGAGGCTGGGACTGCTGCCTTCCCTCACTGGCTGACCCAAGGTCAGCCAGTGAGGGAAGGCAGCAGTCCCAACCCTCCTGGGACCTGGAGGCTGAAGGTAAGTGTGTGTGTGTGTGTGTATGTGTGTGATGTTTTAAATTGAATGTTTGGTGCGCGTGTGCATGTTTGAGTGTTATGAGTGTTGTTAATGGATGTGCATGCGTGTGTGTGTGAAAGAATGAGTGTGTATGATCTTTTAAAATGAATGTTTGGTGCATGCATGCTTGTTTGAATGGTATGAGTGTTGTTAATGGATGTGCATGTGTGCGTGTCTGTGTGTGAAAGAATGAGTGCGTGTGTGTATGTGTCCCGCCCACCCCCTCCCTCCTAAAGCTGCCGGCCGCCACTGAGTCTCTGTATGATTGTTGGCAGTTAAGTGGCAGACAATTGGGGCATTTTAAGTCTTGCAGTGAATTCTACTTTTGTGTCAAATGATATGCAGTCTCATCTTCTGTGTTGTGTGATCAATGTATATCAGTGTACAGGGACACCACATGGCATGTGCCACATTGGATGAGTTACATTTAGTATATTGTTGTAAGATGTTAACTGTTATACTGTGTCTGAATTATTTGGTATATGTAGTGAGGGCACAGACAGAGCAAGTCTGGCATTTTCAGTGGCCCAGTATTGGAGATAAGTGGCAACTATTTGTGTGTGCTTAGCGACTGCTTTCATTTTTGGGTTCCAACTCATGGCTTGCACTAGAAGGTCTTCGAACTTTTTCCCCTTTATAAGAAAAGAGTGGTGGTTCTGCAAATAGGCCACTAGTAAATAGGTTTAGGAATGTTTTTTGTGATTATTTTTTGGGACTGTGTTAGTATAAGGACTGAACTTTGTTACAAAAAGGATTGCATATCTGTCACTCTTTCTAAGGTTGTTGATTGAATATAACAGGAGTGAACTAGAACTTAGTAGTTTTGCTATATAAGAAAGCTCCTAATTTACCATTTCATACTTTTATGGTAAGATCCAAAAATGGAAAGCCAACATTTTTTTGAGTCAAAGGTAAAGGTTAAATGTTAATGTGTGTTATTTAACTGATCCTTGACGTTTGGAAGGAATTGAGTACTACTACTTCATAGTGAGCAAGAGATTATCCATATACCGTTACCAAAGACTAATATTTTCATAAGATGGGTCATTGGGTGTTAGTATCGGATTAGTCTCAAAATTATCTACATAAATTATGGTAAAAATGGGTGCACAGCATGTTTCCATTAAAACTCCCATTTTCTGCAGATAAAATATATTTTCAAACAAAAATAGTTATTGGTTAAAGCCACTTAAAAGACTTCAATGAGGAAGCATGTGGGTACTCTTGTGAGCTTTGGCATAGAGTTCAGTAATTTCTCAATTATACACAAGCTACCCTCTTCGGAACTATTCAAGTATAATGATTCAATATCCAAACCAAGTAGTTTGTTGGTGCCAAAATCCATATCTTCAATTAGTTGAATCAGGTCCATAATGTCTCTCACATAAGTCTCTTTAATTAATAAATCTATGTTTTTTCATATCCATATCAAGAGACAATAAGGAAACCTGGAGTATTATTTATATTTTTGTGGATTTTCGATGGTGTAAATCACTGGTGTTTGTGTGTTTTTATTGTTGCAGAACAGGTGTTCTTTTTGAGTATCCCTAATTGAAGGGCTGGTTTTGTGATCCTCATTGTGTAGGTCTCGATTTGTATGAGGGCATTATTTGTGAGTGGAGTATAATGGTAATTTTTAGATAACTGTTTCATACTCTCATTGAAATAATCAACTGGGACCAACATATAAATTCTGTAACTTTATACGCTGGTTTGAATATTATTTGAGAGCTGTGTTTTCAATTGGTGAGGGACACTCTTTTGTCAATGGTTATGTTAATCTAGAACATTTTCATAAATATGTTTGTTATGTTATTTCTTTTAGGACTAGTTTTTGAAAATACAGAATTTCAGTAGGCGTACTTGTACATGATGAATTAAAGGAAGCTTATGGTAAAAATCAGTACCATTAGGGTTTTGTTCTTCGTATTCATCAGTGAAAAAGATTTTGAACCTGTGACAACTGAACCTCTTTAGGTCTTCTTGAAGGGTAAACAAGTCACTTTGTTCAGTGGGGACGAAAGAGAGGCTTTTACCGAGTAAATAAATCTCAGTGGAAAAGAGCATATGACCACACAAGTTAAAGATGGGTATTATATTGTTTTGGGAGTTTGGCACATTGTCTGCTGCGAGAGATTGTGTCCTACCAAGAGGAGTAGATGGTGGAGTCTTACTTATATTAATTGTGACTATCCCCATTTGTGATATTTGTGGCGTGATTGTCTTTCGTCTTGATGATCGTAAAATCGATTGCCCCTTGATCGGTCTCTGACTTGCCACTGTTCTCTCTCTGATTGCTGGTCTAATGGAAGGTGGCTTCTTAGTTGAGCCCTTGTTAAATTGGCTAGTATGGGTCAAACTCCTCACTGGAACTGTTTGAAGGTTTGGAGAAGGTGACTAATTTTGTATTTTTGTAATGTATTGTGTGTTAATAGATTGTTTGTAAAACTAGTCATTCAAATAGCTATAGACCCTATTTTCTACAATTCTTAACCAATTGTTTTGCTTTTCTTCTATAGTGTTGGATTCAGCAATAGTGTTTTCATACTTTTCTAGAGTTCTTTTGACTTCTGATAGTGTGTCACTTTCTAGAGTCTGTTTCTCTAATTCTGCAATTTACTCATGTTCTTTTCTAACTGTCCTCTAGAGCTGTGTATATGCCTAAGACCTTCCAATGTGTGTAGCAGGTAGTTCCCAGATGACTAAAAACCTGAGTGAAATTTTGATTTGCAAGATCCCACATTCTTTGGACTTTGTTGTGGTCAAACAGACCTCGGTCTCGTGTTCATCGGCATTGATTGCCCTACGAGCCTGGTTACGTTCTTCCCCTCTTTACTAATGCTATACGGAGGCTTTTACCTTTCAAGCTGGAACAACTCCCTTGCACACTGTAGCCCTAAACATCTTCATATGTTACAAATTGTCAGCTCCTTTGGCCTGCAGACACTGGTGGCTTTTCGACCTCCCATTGACATTCCACTCCCTATGCCACACTGTTAGAGTATTCACCCATTGCTCCATCCCTTGTGGCTGGAGGCCTGCTACCCTTTTTGGTGACTACACAGCAGTCTCATCCATGCCCGCCACGTAAGTAAAGCTATTCGTTTACCTTTTCCTTCATACTTTACCCATTGTTTTGATCTTTGACCTGTCCCACCTTTCCTTTTAGGTTCTGAACTCTGTTAGTGATACAGTTGTGAGTCCTAGTGTACCACTGTGGTTGCATCCTTCATTGCATGTATTCACACATCACCGTCTGAGATTGTGTGTCTCCTTCATGACTCTTTCCTCTTTTTTCACTTTCCCCTTCTTATAGGTACCCACTACCACTTAGTTTTACAGTTATCTTGATAAGACATGGCGATTGAACATTGATATTCGACAACCCCTGTTTCTTCTTTGCAGGAGGCGTGCACCTGAGGAAACTACTGGACCTTGTACTTATTTTTTGTTTTTTTATTTACATATTTATTTTTACAAGTTAAGCACTGCTCAGGGTCCTAGAAATACCCCATGCCCTCCTGAGTATCCATCCTCTTTCCCCTCCTTATGCAACTCCTTGGCACATTACTTACTGGCTGATGACAGTCAATTTTACATGTAAATATCCACAATGAATGTCACACAGCACCTTAAAACCTGTTTGAAACTAACTCAGAACAGCTTCTTTTTAACGATCAATACAGCTAAAGCAGAATTTGTTCTGTTCACCAACAGTACCAAACCACATATAACTCAAAGCTCCCTAGCAGACATGAACCTCAGTGGCTTCAACTCCTTCCCCCACCAGATGACGGCAAGTGTGAAATCACTTAGATACACCATTGACACTGACCGTGCGTTAAAGGAATATATCACCAAAAAAACAAGATTTGTAGTAGAAGCTATCCTTCCTGAAAAAAGTGAACCCCTCTTTGCCCAAATCTGACTTCAGATAAGCAGTGTAAGCGCTAGTCCTCTCTCCCCAGAGTCTTAACAAACATCTGAGCTGCTAATGTTGTGCAATTCAGGAAGAAAAACCTAAGACACAGAGCTATGTTGCTTCAGAGCTGGGTGACCACAACATTGGTTACCACAAATAAGCAAACAATAGACAAATTTACCTAATGAGGGAAGGAAATTGATAGCAATGACTAGTAGTCAGTTATATAAAGCTAGGTTAGGGATTGGTTCAAGAAAAGTGACTGCTTGGATAGACCAAAGTCTGAGATGTTGACCATTGGCCCTTTGGGCCAGTCTGTTTCCTTTTGCTTGGCTTTTCTGAATAGTTCAAATCCAAACTCCAGTTGAGAAGATATACAACCTAGGTGTCATTTTCAACAACAAGCTCCACTTTATGTTCCCATCAGTTCAGTCACAAGATTTCCTTTTCATCATTTGTCAAAGTTTTAGTGTGAGCTCTTCTTTCTTCCATACCCACAGTTTGTGTTGATTTGTCTCTGCCATGTTGGAATATGAATTCAGCCTTAGTTAATTACATTAACGGAGTGGAGGTTGGTTGTTCTGAAGTAGACTGTTGGGCTATCATTAGGAGTTTGTACCTAGTATAATACTGAGTGCGTTGTTTAAAGATACAGTGATATCATTGAAGGGACACTATGGTCAACCATACTCGCTCCTTTTTATTTCCAAATCCAGCCCTTTTCCATATGTCCGGCTGTGCCGTCAGGTTGAAAATAGTGAGTCAACAAGAGATAAAATCAAAGTACAATTGAAAATAAAAATAAAATACTCTTGGTGGCATTAAAAGGAGAGGTGAAATGATACAGAATTGGGCCAAAAAGATGTTCTTTATGGTCAGTAATTTTCCCTCTACTGGATGTTGTTTTGTAATGTCCCCGTTCTCTTACATTGTATCAGTTCCTAGGTTTTGCAGATCTCTTGCCGGGTGGCATTCCTTTCCTGTGATCATGGCCAAGGCCAGGAATGCTACCCTCCAGCAGCTCAGAGCTGCAACTTCCTCAATTGTGCAAAATGTTGAAAGCTCGTCTGTTTCACTAGTCTTTGATTCTGACACCATTTTTCTTACATTACTAGTACTGGACACCTCTGGGTTATCCCCAGCTCTACTAATCAGATAACTTAGCAAGGTATGAAGTTAAGAATGGGCAAATGAGACAAAATCTCAACATAATTCTCTCAGTTGAATTGACCTCCGCTCCAAATGTGTAATGCAACTTAATCAGGAGGTCTGTTCAAATGGGTGGGTATGTAGACCTTTGCACCTAGCAGTGTTCAAACAATCACTGCATAGGTGCCCAAGTTACAGCTTGACCCTGACCTAACAGACACAAGTGGTTTGTTGTGTGGGATCTTTTTCCATTCTGTAAATGGCACATCACAACTTAGATGCTTTCTCCTCAGTCGCTGAAATCAGTTTATCATCCATTCATGGGAACATGCAAACATTTTGTAAGGTTGATTGATGTATTTTGCTAATAAAGGTTATCCAATTTATTGTTAACCAATTTGTTCAATTTATAAACTGCTAATATACGAGCTGCTGTAGTCTAAAAGGGGCATTCAAACACTTCACAAGTCAAGATGAATAAAACAAATTAGGATCTTCAAAAATAAAGGTGGGCTACAGAAATAGTTATACAGAAGTCTTGACAAAAGTCTTGACCACTTTGTTTTATCAAGGGATCCTTTAAGAGGTTTGAGTGCAAGTGGGGCACCCATTATTTATCTGAGGACAAAGTCAGCAGATCTGGTCAATCCTAAACAAATTGGCAATGTCATCCACTTTATCTATATCCTTTAAATTGTAACTGCCAATAAGTCATTGTCTGCCTAGAGTTTTGCCCCAGCGTCTGCTCTGTTCCACATTTTACAACACTATTCAGTATCTCTAAAAAATCTTCTTTAGTTCCTACTAACTGGAAACATGTAATCATTCTCCGTACATAACTTTCTATGGACCCTCTAAATAATGTGAACTACCATCCTATTTTGCTCCTTTTGTTCCTTACCAAAGTCCTAGAAAAAATCATTAAACAGCAGCTTTTCAGCAATTTTGAGTCCATTTCCCATCTTGACCCTTTGTAATATGGTTTTCATGGGAACCATGGCACAAACTGCTCATGGGTCTGCAACGGACAATCTTAGAAGGACCGTGGACCAAGGCAGGTCTGTCTCCCTGGTCCTCCTGAACCAATCCACTGCTTTTGGCATGTTATCTCATATCATTCTTTCCGAGTGCCCTCAGGAAATAGGTATTGGGCAGTCTACTTAAAATGGCTGTTTTCATTTGTTTCTCACAGGTCCCAGTCTGTCTGTTTTACTTATTTTAGTTCCTCTGCTATTTCCATAAAACAAGCTGCCCGAAAGTGGTCTACATTAATCCATATCCCTTTTAAGATCTGTATGTGTCAACTGGCCTGCTTAGTGCAATCTTTTGACTTTGATATGGTATCCTATTTGATGACTAGAAGTTGTCATCTCCATCTCTAATGATCCTTCAGTGACAAAAGCCAACTTTCAGGTATATATGTGCAAAGGCTCACTATGGATACATTCAAACTGTCTAAAACTAAACATGGACAGCACTGCCATGCTCTATTAAGCCCATAGTTGCTCAAATGAATGGTACCATACTGCTTTAGGGAAGGTGTCTGTCTCTGTGTCTTCAGTGACAAACATAGGGGTCATCCTAGACAAAGATAGGTATTTGTCACAGCAAGACTACTCACTCTCGTCATCTAGTTTTCTCATTTTAAAAATGTTCTTAAGATTTTTAGAAGTCTCCTTTTCTAGAGTGTAAATCTAACTTCCATGCACTTATTATTTAAAAGCTGGACTCTGGCAACTCCATGATGAGACACATCCTCGAGCATTCTGCCACCACCACAAAGAAGACAGAATGCAACAGACTTATCCTCATTCTACCACCACCAGGTGCCTCTCTCTCCTATTCCTCATGACTTTCATTGGCTACCCATAAACAAACAAGTTATTTTCAGAGTTTTTTGCCTCACTCATAAATGCCAGTGAAAAATTGCTAAATATTTTTTAGCTCTATTGAACCCTACGCACTCAAAAGGTCCAATAAGGGTCTCCTTTCTGTTCCGCACATTCACCATATTCAGAAGGGGTCCAACCTCCTAAGAGCTGCTGTGAACTTCCAACATCGATTTGACTTGAAGCCAACTTCTCACAGTTTAAAGAAAAAACAAAAAACTTGTCTTTTCTCTTCGTCTTAAGTCTCCACCATACTACTTACTATAGAAAAGCGCCAGGATGCCTATTTCTGGGCAGCAGCTATGCTTTATAAGTTTATTTAACATGCTATTCAGAAATGCCATGTAATCACCCATTTTCCACACATAAAAGGTTAAATTGTTCTAGTGTTCAGCAGCCTGAAGAAAGAAGATTCTGCCCTGGCTTGCTCTGCCATTACCAAGAAGGCTCTGTCCTCCGAGTACAGCTGTCTAGATGGAGATACAATTTAATAGTGTTATTCAAGTATGGTGGTGCAGAAGTGACATGCCTTGCCTTGCCGGGCAAGGACACCGCTTGAATGCACTGAGATTTGACCAGAAACCACAGCCGCTTACAGAGAATGCGGTTCATATGCATTCTAGAAAGGTTTTCTTACAACTTTGGTAAATGAGTTTAGATCATTTTAAGTCATTTTAAGTCAGTGAAGACCACGGGATGGATAGTGGCCTTCTCCAGTCTTTGATGGCTCGGGCTATTGTACCCAAATGTACATGGGAAATATTAATGAACCAGATAATATGAGTCAGTCCTAACCACAGCATGCCCTTTTATCTCCTTGGATTAACCAGAATCTTGGTAGACCCATGTTTTTCCGTTTAGGTTCTTTTAGCTTTTCCTTTGATCTACATATTGAAAAGTTTATTTGCAATATCCTATAGCACTGAATAGAACTGAAAATTGTTAGCCACCTCACCACCGTCACTGGCCTTCGAATACACCTGCTCTGGTTTCTAAACAAAACAGTCTTTTGCTAGCTTTAATGAGGCTTGTTGAGACTTTGTGTGGATTTTCTCAATCTCTAGGTTAAGGAGTATGGCGTATGTCCTGGTACTTACTCCTCAGCCTCTATCCATTGTCAGTAGAGAGAACTCTTCACAACAGATCAGTGGTGGTGAGCTCACCTTGTAACTGTGGCTTGTGTTACTGGCTTACTGCCCTTGTAAGAACTGTGGTATCTGTACATTTCCAGGATCTTACAGTCAAGGTTTCCAGTGATTCACACGTTTTAAGATTCAGGGTTATGACAGCCGCTGTCTGCATTTACTAATGTTATTGTGTTTGGAGTTATAAGTACCCAGTGTATGCTGCTGCCAGTGGAATTGCTAGCTTTGCGATTCGTTGAAGGCGTCATGCTTCAGGTATGAAGCTGAGACATTGAATTGTGATGACCTTCCATCCACTGATTTCATTGAGGTCTCTTCACAAAGTAGGCTCACCTTGACAGAAAGCACGCAAGACAGTACCTCCGGACCCGCTGAAGGACGGCGACAAGTTCTCTAAAATTCCATTTCAAAGGAAAAACATTTTGTGGCCCAGCAAAGTGACAGGATGGAAAAGAATGAATCTGACAAACATGTTTCTTACATATGTTGCAGATTACCATTATGGTCCTGATTACGACTGAACAAGTAAATTGAGAATGTATTTGTACAATGATCGCAATCGTAAGTGTTGCAATGTTTACTGCAGCCGGTAATTAATGGTTGCGGTAAATATCACATTCCTAATAAATTTCGGAAGTCTAACCTGCCGAAACCTTAAGGAGGGAAAAATGGCTGGTAAGTACTGGGAAATCCAGATTTCGGTGCAGTAAGCATCAAAAAATGTATGCGATGCCCAATTGTGAGGGCAGAATTTGGAATAGGTGCTTGTTAACGCACCTGATAGATTCAGCCCCATGTATGTATTTCCCATCGGTGTGTGTGACACTATACAATAGCCAAACCTATTGGTTTTGTCAAGTAACGTGGCAATGGTGTGCCCTCAGCAGCCACCTGACGTGAAAGCTCGTCATCAAGTGAAAGAAGTTAACAGATTGATGTGGTTTATGACTGTTGACTGCGAAATAACTGCATCTTTAATAGCTGGTAGTCTGGTAAAATGCGCAGACCTTACTTTCATGACCCTGTCGCTGTTCTTTGTCATTGAACCCTTGTCCTTTGTTCTGGGTGCAGCGTCCACTTTTCTGAAGCAAGCTTTCGAAGGCGAATACCCCAAGCTGCTGAGGCTGTATAATGATCTGTGGAAACGCCTCCAGCAGTATAGCCAGAACATCCCGGGCAGCTTCGCCGCCGGCGGAAGCGCGGAGCTGCTGTCTGAGCTGCAGCAGATGGAAGATGACACACGCGACATATTCATGCTTAAGAAGCACGATTATGAGTAAGTGGGTTTTTTAAATCTGGTTAATCACTCTCTTTAAGGAGGGGAGGCGTTTAGACTCTGATGATCTATCGACTTCCCTTATGTTAAATATTTTTCTGTGTGTATAAAAGTTGTTGATTGCACAAATTGTTCTTTTATTACGTTTAAATAGGATCAATCCGCTAGTCTGTTACGTGCTGGTTGTTACCAGATTTGAAGAGGGCTTGGATGTTTTATGCCTTGTTGTGTCTAGAAGGCTGCATTGCTAATCACTGCTCTAGCGCGAGTTGAGTTTGCTCGATTATCTACACCGACCAGAGGCCCCCTCCCACTTACCCCAAAATTGACATAAGAGGGGAAAGAAACCCTATTTTTGCAACCCCAGAGAAGGGAACCCAAAAATATGTGGAAAGGGAAAATGTGGGTCTTAGTTAATAATAAAAACAGAAGTGTGCCATAGGATTTGTGATAAGCTTGCCTTTAAGGGTTTCTAAAGCCACAGGCCTAATATGAAAGGTGCTTCGACACTGACCAAACCGCATGAATTGGACTGCGCTGCACTCGTTGTCTGGAAAGACTCAGCAGCGCTACTTACTGCCTGGATGTCCAATAGCACAGAGTGACCCAGGGTTGTGTAATTTAAACTGATACTTGGACACTCAGTGGTACCTATGCTGGTGTAGTCTACTAGAGGATACTGCAAGCATATTGGAATTGTGTGGACAACTTATGAGTATGACATCGACTTTGTGTGACTGCAGAGATGGAACAATGGTTTTACAAGTCGCTATCAACGTAATTACCAGTTATTACCCTTTTTATCTACAGCCCTCCCCAATACTTAGGTAGAGTATACTTCTCACAAAATAGCTAATCTCTTCGAGTGACACTCCTTCTAAGAATGATGTGCAAGGAATTACCTGTTACAGTTCAATATACGAAATAAAAGCAATAAACAGCCTGTTGTAATGAGTAGAATTCGTTTGTAGATTTATTGCATGTCATATAGAATATGGAATTCAGAATTCGAATATATATGTTTTGAATACTTTAGATGAGGTATGGTGTGTTGTGGCAGAAGAAGCTGTGCAATGGAAACATTTGTGCAAGTTCTCCTCTGTACCAGGTGGTTGTTCAAATAAAGGAAATATTTACATTTCTTATGCTTCCATGGTTACTATAGAAATTGGCGAAGAGCTGAGCAACCTCGAGAAACCGCGGTTTAGCCTTGTTTTTCCAGTTTTGGATGACCCTATGATCTGCTGCTGAACCTTTGTCTCTCCCTTCAATTCATCTGGTGATTATTACACCACGCCACAGCCTACAGCGTATTTCTTTTTTTTTTACCTCAGATATTGCCCGGTGGTGAGACTTTATTTGTAGTTCATTCTATTTGAAAATGTTAGCCTTACCTTGTACATTAAGTTGTGGCGGTTTGGTGGTCGCAGGTGTTTTGCTTTACTGCTGACCGAGCCAAAATACACACATTGACAGGAGTCGAAAAGATTCTCTGGAATGCACTTCTTAATCTAAAGAAGACATTTATTTTATCTTTTTGCAAGGCTCATGAAGGCAGGTCAGTATAACCAAAAGTGTACTTTTAAATGTGCAACAGTGAAGTAAGAACATGTACAAAGAATCTTCAATCTATAAACATCAAATATACACATGCAAGGATACAAACACCTATATTGCTATATGTATATATATTCATAAACAATACAAAGTAAATAATAAAAAAAAATACATCACCATAGGGAATGTCTGGTTCTTCATCTTTCTCCTGCCAGCAAGTCGTTGACCCCGGTTCGACCACAACGAGACAGAGAGAGATCTACCCTCATGGAAAATATATCAGGTATTCGACGTCTCAATCCTGATTGAGGTCTCTGAATCCCCCACTGTCAACCTGGGTCTCTTATATATCTTAAACAAACGAGGAAGGAGATTTCTGGAAAAAATCCCTCCCGCAAGAAGTATTAAAAAATGCTGGCTATTTTAGGTCAGGGTTGAAAGAAACAGGTTGGAATTGGCCAGTTTCCCAAGGTGTCTCTCCCGAGCCTAAGCCATTCCCTGCTGTACCATAAACATCATTCTAGTACATCCTTATCGTGCTGACTGACTGACTCCACGTTATGTCCTAGCCCTTTGGTGAGAAAAGAACACGCAGAATAGAAAACATGTTGCATAACATGTTTTGTACAGAAAACTACTTGCACCTTTAATGTAGCGGTGAAGCTAAGGCTAAGCTGAATACAAAAAGGAGTCTGTAACTTGTGACTGCTAATGTGACTTTGGACAGCTAAGCCAAGTGCAAAGTGGTGCGACACGGAGTCAGTGTTCAGAACACAAATGTCACTACAGCACGCCGCCTTACTGATCTTGAAAAGATACGGTGGGCCACGTAAAGGTGCACAGCACAGGAGGAATTAAGGGGTTAAGAGATCAAATTGTCATGTATACAAAGAACAAATATATACAGGAGAGTATATGGGTAATAGGAGAGTCTAGTTTCAAAGACATCTTGGTGCATGTTAAAAAAGCTGAGTTAATTGAAAGGTGCACAAAAGTTACACTTGCACAAGACAAGAAAGAAGGCAGCGATACAGTAAATAAGATATCTGATGGTAAAATTAAATATGTACATCATCCATCGCAACACAACTTGAAGAAGGATACGTGAAAAAATTAGCATACTGTCATGTTAAAAAATCCCAACTATACATGCTATGGCTTTGGAAGAATTCTGTTAAGTCTGATAGGAGCCCTGCTAAGTCAGTCAAATGTTTGGAGTTTGATTTAGTTGGTCAATTTGCTAGGGTGTGCAAATGAAAAGAAAACAAAGAAAAATAATAGTAAAATAATGTGTGAAACAGTGATGAAGAGGATGCTTCATCAAATGAGAGTGTGGAGAGTGCAAAGTATGATTACAAGAAAAAGGTAGTTCTTGAAATTTCAGGTGATGGTGAAAATAAACCACTGTGTTGGGTTTCATTTGGATGAATATCATTGCAAGTGGCAGCTGATTAAGGATCACCATACACAATTATTGCAGAAAGTGTTTGGCAAAACCATTTTGTCACAGTTATTGGAGATCACTTGGAGCCATCAGATGTTAACCCTGAAAGCTATGCAGGAGAAAGGATTTATATAGTAGGACTAAGGCATCTAGTTTTCGGGTTGAATAATAGACATGCATTATGTAAATGATATGTTGCCAGGTGTTAGCAATGGGGTCTCTAGTTGGCAGTGGCTTGCACCCTGCCCAAGTAGGGATCCTCACTCTTGTCAGGGTAAGAAAGTCAGACAGCTCAGCCCTTTGGTAGCTTGGCTCAAGCAGTTAGGCTTATCTCAGAGGCAATGTGTAAAGTATTTGTACACACACACACACACACACACACACACAAACTAACACAGTGAAAACACCACAAAAGTACTCCACACAAGTTTAGAAAAATAGGCGATATTTATCTGAGTAAAACAAGACCAAAAATGACAAAAATCCAACTTACACCAGTAAAGATAGGAATTTTTAAACATTAAAGGTAGTATGGCGCTTAGAAACACAATAGCTCAAACTAGGGCTAGCAAAACGGCTTGACTGAGTCACTTCCAACAGTCCGGTGCCACCTGTGAGGGAGCGTGGCCGGCCACTGAGTTGTATAGACCCCAGTTACTGTAACTTGGAAGATGAGTTGAGGCGTCACTGGAGCCTGTGCGGCATCGGTTCCTTACTGTCACTGGGGAGGTGAGGCGACTGTTCCTTATTGCTAGGCAGGGGGAGGAGAGGAGTCAGTTCCTTATGGTTGCAGAGGAGGTGATGTGGCATTGCTGGCAAGGCATTGGTTCCTTATGACAAAGTATGGTCGATGAATACAGCAAGTCAAGGCATGAGGGGTCAACTTCGCAGTGTCCCGATCACACCACACGACCACAGGTGCTACGGCGGAGTCGTGTGCCATGGACGACGGTGACACGGAATGCTAAAGTCACTCAGTAGTGGGACTTCGGAGGCCCTGCAGCATCAGGCTTGAGTTGTAGATCACAGTCATTGTACTCAGCGGAGACCACAGCTCGGGTGCAGATAGTGGTGTGGAGCCAGAGAGTGGCACAAGTTCCAAAGTTGTTCTGGAAGTCGATGCACTAGTATCTTCCTTGTTGCACCAGAATTCACTCCCAAGGGCCCCAAAACTGGATTTGACACCACTTGGCAAGTCAGGACTCTCAGCAAGAGAGCCCAGGTGAAGTCTTTGATATCCCTGAGACTTCTTAACAGGAGTCAAGTGCAGTCCAAGCCCTTGGAGAATCTTTGGAAGCAAGATGTAGAAAGCTAAGTCCAGTCCTTTCACTCCCAGGACAGAAGCAGCAAGCAGCAGGCCAGCACAACAAAGCAACAGGCAGAGTGGCAGTCCTTCCTACAGCATCCAGTTCTTCTTCCTGCCAGAGTTTCCTCAGTCCAGAAAGATTCTAACTATGTGGTGTCAGAGGTCCAGTACTTATACCCATTTCTGTCTTTGAAGTAGGCAAACCTCAAAGAGGGCTCTTTATAATGCACAATGCCCTGCCCTGGTCCCAGACACAGTCCAGGGGGTTGTAGACTGCTTTGTGTAAGAAGAGGGACTGACTTATTCAGGTGCAAGTGTCAGCTCCTCCCACCAATCTAGCTCAGGAAGACCCATCAGGAAATTCAGGGCCCACCTCTGCTCCCTTTGTGTGACTGTCTAGAGTGAATTCACAAACAGCCCAACTATCATACTGACCCAGACGTGTATGCAGCAGACAGGCAGAGGCACAGAATGATTAAGAAAGAAAATGCCCACTTTCTAAAAGTGTCATTTTAAAACTCACAGTTCAAAAACCAACTTCACTAAAAGATGTATTTTTAAATTGTAAGTTCAGAGACCCTAAACTCCAAATCTCTATCTGCTCCCAGTGGGAAATTACACTTGAAAGATATTTCAAGGCAATACCCATGTTACCCTATGGGAGAGATAGGCCTTGCAATGATGAAAAACGAGTTTAGCAGTATTTCACACTCAGGACATGTAAAGCACACCAGTACAGTGCCCTAACTTTTAAATACACTGCACCATGCCCATGGTGCTGCCTTGGGCCTACCTTAGGGGTGACATACTTGTAGTAAAATGTAATGTTTGGGCCAGGCAAGTGGATGCACTTATGAGGTTGACATGGCAATTTAAAACTGCCCACACAGACACTGCAGTGGCAGGTCTGATACATGTTTATAGGGCTACTCATGTGGGTGGCACACTCAGTGCTGCAGGTCCACTAGTAGCATTTGATTTACAGGCCCTGGGCACACCTGATGCACTATACTAGGGACTTACTAGTAAACCAAATGTGCAATCATGGAGAAACCAATCACCATTAGAATTTAGACAGAGCCCACTTGCACTTTGGGAACTTGTCAGCAATGGTAAAGTGCCCAGAGACCTAAAGCCAACACAAACAGGTAAGAAAAAATAGGAGGAAGAAGGCAAAATGTTTGGGGATAACCCTGCAAAAAGGGCTAGGTCCATCACCAGAGAAGGACCATCAGTGCTTGGTGGAAGGATCAGAGAAAGCTAAATATAATTTTAGATCCTAATAGCCCCAAACAAGTACTTGTTGCTTCTGAGGTGGAAGACACTAAAAAGTGGGTTTTAGACGAATTTCCATCTGTGTTTAATGGGAAGATTGGCAAATGTAACATTTTTTTATCATCAAATTAGGCTAAAACAAAATGCTAATCCCAAACTGCACAAAACTCGCAATATTCCATTTATCAGGGAGGAAGTGAAATTGGAATTAGATAAACACATGGATGTCCACATTATTGAACCGGTGGAGGCACCTGAATAAGTTCCTCCCTTAGTAATAGCCAGACCCGCTAATGGCAAGATGCTTCTGTGCGTTATTTTGAGAGAGCTTAATAAAAATGTAACTGTAGTCCAGTTCCCTTTGCTGTGGATTGTTGAAGCATTGTCACTAACTAGAAATGCAAACTGGTTTTCTACATTGGATCTATCCACCACATATCACCAGGCAGTTTTGGGCTCAGAAAGTAAACATCTTACTACTTTCTGTAGGCCGTTCGGCTCCTTCCATTTCTACCATTTTCAGTGCATACCATTTGGTCTAGTGGCAGCAGTTTTCCAAAGACTAATGACACAACTGTTTGGACACATTAAGAAGGTTACATTATTCCAGGAAGATATCTTGATCATGGGAAAAACCAGGAAGCACCTTGATGAAATCCCGAGAAAGGTGTTGAATATTCTTGAAAATTGGATTAACTGCTGAAATGAATAAGTGCAAATTTGCAGAATGGAAAAGTCACTTATCACATCACATGAGATTACTAACAAAGGGATTATACCAAAGGAGAAACTTTTTGAAGCCACCAGTACAGCTCCATCACCACAAAACAAAGATGAGCTCTGCACAATTTTGGGTCTGGCAGAGTTTAATTCTAAATTTGTTATAAAATCTCTGAGAAGACAAATGAGATGCATATATTGTTGAAAACCAAAAGCAAATTTGAATGGCCAGAAAATTGTCAAGAGTCATTTTTAGAGGTTAAACATGCTATCAGCAAAGCGCCTGCTCTACAAGGTTTTTACCCTACTGCAGAAATGTTTACCACAGATGCCAGTGGAAAGGGTTTAGGATGTGCACTTACTCAAAAAATGAACATGGTGGTGAAGTTGTTTTAGCGTTTGCTTCCTGATCTCTTTCACCTGCAGAGTAGAGATACTCTTATTGAAAGAGAAACTTTGGCATGTGTCTGGGCACTAGAACATTTTTACAATTTTGTGGGAAAGGAAATTTATTGTATGCTAAGTTCACACCCCTGAAGGAGTATCCAGAGGTTCAGCAAGGATTGGTAGATTATCTATGCAATTGCAGGATTTTCTTTGTGAAGGTCATTATGTTCTGGGAAAGAAAATTATACACTTTGGTTTCTTTAATAGGTTTTCTCTACCTCTCAGGGAGGTAGATGATAGTCCTTGGAATGATATTTGTGTTGCAGGAATATTTGCTACCAATTAAGTCAAATGTTTAAAAAAAATAAAACTAATGAGAGCGTATGAAGAGGATGAAATGCTGAAAACAGTCAAAAAGAAAATTGTGGATGTTAGGAAAGTTGTGCAATGGTGGAGATTCTTGGAGAAATGAAAGCATACTGGGAAGTAAAAGATGAGAATAGAAGTTGTATTTCTGGTTAGAGGTGACAAAGACATACCACTATGTACTATGAGAAATAAAATTATATGACTTTGTCATGAAGGGCATCGTGGCATAACACGCTCTAAACAAAATATCAAAGCATTATATTGGTGGCCCAAAGTAGACATTGACACTGAGAGATTTGTGAGATACTGCATGGAGTGTAAAAAAGCTGACAAATCTTGGAAAACACTCAATCCTCCTTTAGGCTCTTTAGGATGCCTTAACTTACCATGAGTAGAATTGGCGCCGGACATTATGGAACTTATTATTTGGAGTGATGGATCATAGAAGTACATTTTAGTATTAATGAATGTTTTCTAAGTGGCTGGAAGTAGAGATGGTTGAAAAAGTGGACACAAAGACGGTAATCACATTTTTAGCCAACCTATTTTTAGGAGAAGGTTTTCCGGTATCCTTATTAACAAATAGCGGAGTATAATTAAAATCTGAGGAGATGAAGAACTTTGTTGAGTTTGCTTGCATTGCACTCAAATTCACAGCACTTTATCATCCCAGGGAAATGGTGTTGTGGAGAGGGCGAATAGATTAATCAACAGTATCTTACAGCTAGCAAACAAAGGAAATCAGGATTGGGATATAGCGTTGAGAAAGATGATCTGGTCACATAATGTGACTTATCATGACTCTGTAGGGGAAAGGCATTTTGGTATAATGAGAGGGCTGTATTGAAGGACTCCGATACTTCACTTCTTCACAATGCCGTGTTTATTGTAATACACATAAAATACAATGTATTGCAGAGATACACAAAGTACATCCCGTACCGTTAACTCCCTTCTCTCGACCGACCCTCCTACATTCCAGTGCCACACGTAAGATTCCATGAAGCAGGATTCCAATCACCCGCTGTCATGAACATTCTACTACCATCACTACACATCCCCCTTCCTTTAATAGGACAGAAGAAAAGAACTAACTATTAAAAAAAAAAACTAAAATAATTTTTTTTTTTACCTACAACACAACATAATACTGTGCACTTTAATCATATACAAAAACTTTCTAAAACTCTAGCTTTTCTTAAAACACTCCCAAACAAACGTTTCCTTTCATCACCACTTTTTACTATCTCCTTCATTATACTACCATTACTAACATTATTTCCATCTTTATAAACATTTATATTACACTGACCACTGTCCCGTTCAGCATCATCCTTCGACACAACTTCACTTCCTACCCCTACCCTTATTACTCTCACAATGTGTGACATTTAACCACCAATACCTACCACTATTCTTATCATGCAAAGCATCTGGCATGAGTCCATCACTTTCATTTCCAGACCTCTCAATAGCAATGCGACTCATAGGACAAATGCTGCCATCTTCTAGTTCTGCAGTATTTTTCATAATTTTCCTGATCCTTCAATAAATCAATCAGAGTTTATAGAGCGCAGCTACTCACCCGTTAGGGTCTCAAGGCGCTGAGGAGGGAGAGGGGGGCGTTAGCATGTACCGGCGGTGGATTAGAAAAGCCATGTCTTCAGTTCCTTCGTGAAGCTGGGGAGGGAGGTGGTTTGTCTAATGTGGATGGGTAGGGTATTCCAGTTGGTGGTGGCGAGGTAGGAGAAGGAGCATCCTCCTGTTCTGGTTTTCCTGATGTGGGATACTTCTGTGAGGTAGAGCTGGGCTGAGTGTAGGGTCCTATGTGGTATGTGGAAGTTGAGTCGCCGGTTGAGGTAGGCAGGTCCGGTGTTGTGGAGAGCTTTGTGTGCGTGGGTGAGAATTTTGAAAGTGATTTTTTTGATAGGGAGCCAGTGCAGTGTGCGTAGGTGTTGAGATGTGGCAGTGTCAGGGTAGGTTGAGGCTCAATCTGGCAGCTGCGTTCTGGATGTTTTGCAATTTTCGGGTGAGATTTTGTTGATTCCGGCGTACAGTGCGTTGCCGTAGTCCAGTCTGCTGGTGATGAGGGCGTGTGTGACGGTGTTTCTAGGCTCGAGGGGGATCTATTTGAAGGTCTTGCGGAGAGTGCGGAAGCAGGTGGAGGTGACTGCGTTGATCTGATGGTTCATGCTGAGGTCGGGGTCCAGGATGATTCCAAGGTTGCGTGCATGGCTGGTAGGGGTGGGTGGGTTTCCGAGGGTGGGTGGCCACCAGAAGTTGCTCCATGTGTTGGTTTGGGGGTCCAGGATGAGTACTTTGGTCTTGTTTGTGTTGAGTTGAAGGCAGCTTTCTCTCATCCAGTAGGCGACTGCTTTCATGGCCTTGCATAAGTTGTGTCTTGCTTTGTCTGGTTTGTTGGAGAGGGAGAGGAGGAGTTGGGTGTCGTCGGCATAGGAGATGATGGTTCTGTAGGTTCTGATGATGATGACTAGCGGGCCATGTAGACTTTGAACAGCATGGGGCTGAGGGAGGATCCTTGGGGCACTCCGCAGGTGGTGGGTGTGGGTTCTGTGAGGTCTGGGGCAAGTCTCGTTGCGTTCTGCCAGAGAGAAAGGATTAGATCCAGTCGAGAGCTTTGTCTCTAATGCCGGATTTGTGGAGTCTTCTTATCAGGATGTGATGGGAGACTGTGTCGAATGCTGCCAAGAGTTCAAGTAGGATGAGTGCCGATGTCTCTCCCTTGTCCAGTAGGGAGCGGATGTCGTCTGTTGCGGACAGGAGGGCTGTTTCTGTGCTGTGGTTTGACCTGAATCCGGATTGGGAGATGTCGAGGATGTTGTGGCTTCCTAAAAACGTGGTGAGTTGGCTGTTGACTGCTTTTTTTATGACTTTCGCCGGAAATGGAAGTAGAGAGATGGCCCTGAAGTTTTTGAGGTCGGTGGGGTCAGCCGATGGTTTCTTGAGGAGGGGGTTGATATCGGCGTGCTTCTAGTCGTAGGAGAAGGTGGCAGCAGCAGCTAGTGAGCAGTTGATGGTGAGGCAGAGCTCGGGGTGATGGTGTCTGCAGCTCTGTTAAAGATGTGATGGGGGCATGGGCCCGTGGGGGCCCCGGAGTGGATGGACTTCATGGTTTTCAGTGTATCTTCGGTGAGAGGGGTGTCCAGGTGGAGATAGTGGGTTTGTTGGTGTCGGTTGTTGGACGGGGGGTGGTTTGGTGTGTGGGTTGTCCTTGTTTAAACTGTCGTAGATGGTCTTCATTTTGTGTTGGAAGTAGGTGTTGAGTCTGTCGCATAGATCTTGGGAGGTTGGGATGTCTGTTGTCTCGCTGTTGGGTTGGGCGAACTCCTTGATGATGTTGAAGAGTTCCCTGCTGTTGTGTGGTTGTGAGGAGATCCTGTCTTGGATGGCCTTCTTTCTGGTGTTTCTGATGAGTTGGTGATATGCGGTGGTGGCAGCTTTGAAGTTGCAGTGGGCTTCTGGGGATTTAGTGTTTCTCCAGATTTTCTCAAGGCGGCAACAGGTGCGTCTTCATTCCCAGAGTTCGGGGGTGAACCAGCTGGCTCTCTTTGCGTGGGTGTTCTTTTTGAGGGGGGCTATGGTGTTGGTGCAGTTGGTGACCCACTTGAGGAAGGTACGTGCTGCGGTGTTTGGATCCTTGCATGCGATGGTGGGTGCGGCAATGGAGAGGGCGGCGGTGAGCTGATTGTTGGTTATTCTTGTCCAGTTTCTATGCGATGGACGGGGTTGGGGCCTGGTGATAGTGGGTGAGTTGAAGGTGAAGTTGATTCATCGGTGATCTGTCCATGGGAGTTGTGTGGTGTGGCTGAATGTAGCGGCGGTTCCTGTAGTGAAGATGGGATCAAGGGTGTGTCCTGCCAAGTGTGTTGGCCTTGTCATGATCTGTCGAAGTCCTATGTTGTGGAGGTTGTCTAGGAGGGAAACAGTGTTTGGGTCTTGTGGTTTCTCGAGGTGGAAGTTGAGGTCTCCCAGCAAGGTGTAATTGGTGGCTGCAATGGCTTGTGCGGAGATGAAGTCCGTGTTGGAATCAGCGAAGGGCGTGCGAGGTCTGGGAGGGCGGTAGATGATGGTTTCCCTGATGGTGGATGTCAGGCTGGTGTGTAGCTTGAAGTAGAGGTGTTCCATCAGGTTAGTGGCTTCTTTGGAGTGTGTGTTCAGGCAGAGATTGGACCTGTGGACGATGTGCCCCCCCCGGGCAGCTGGGGTGATCTTTCCAGGCGATCTTGTACCCCTGGGGGATGGCGATGTCTGGGCCTGAGGTGTTTTTGGTCCAGGTCTCGGTGAGGAATGCAACATCTGGGGTGATGCTGTGAAGGAGGTCCCAGATTTCGGTGGCGTGTTTATGGAGGGAGCAGACTTTGAGGAGGATGCACTTCAGGGGTTTAGGGTTCGATGAGTTGTTGTGGGTGGGTTGTGCTGGGACCCGGGTCTTTGTGATGGTGCAGGTTTGAGGGCAGCGAAGGCCACTGAATGGACCGTATGTGTTGCCTGGAGCTGCTTGCTTGCAGTTGTTGTTGTGTCCTGGGATGAGTGCGATGCGTTCATCTGCTGTGTAGAGGCGGCGGGTTTGGTCACTGACGGGCACAGACGGGCTTGCCTTAGGCACACCTTCGGAGCACCGGCAGCGCACCCCCTGCGCGTGGCTGCCATTAAGTAGGGAGGGGGAGAGGACAGCTGGGAGGCGGGTGTGAAAAACAGCGTGAAAAAAGGGGGCGGGCTACGGGGGCAGCAGCGGGCGGGATTCAGAGCAAGAGAGGGGAGGGGGTGGGGCTGTAGGGGTGGCAGGGGAGTGAGTGAGGGGGGAGAGTGTGAGGGAGAGAGCGGAGTGAGAGGAGAGAGTGAAATGCAGAAAGCGAAAGACAAAAGGAACACACAGGGACAGATCACGGAAGGAAAAGCACACAGAGTGAAACAGAGGCAACACACAGAGTGAAACAGAGGCAAACGAGGAGAAAAGGAGAAGAGAGGCAGAGGGCAGCCTAGTAGAAGAGCAGAGCTCTCCCACTAGACACCAGGGATGAGGCACAGGCAGAAGCCTGACAGTGGTCTGAGTTCAGACGAACCAAGGGCTCTACTTGCCGGTGGAGCTATGAGGAGGCAGAACAGTTCACTGACCTGGTGGGTCCCTGTGGGTTTGCTAAACCTACTCTCACCCTTGCCTACTTTCCTTACAGACTTAATCCGCACCCATTGTACAACTTTCAAATGCACTTCCTTGGTACCATATTTGCTATCAAAACATATTTTGTTCTTTTCTTGCGTATCCATTATGCACTGTCTTACATTTTCTGTATTCCAATTCACTTTTCTTCTTCTCTGCATCCATCCCAGATTAACCCTTGAAAAAGGAACCCCTCATTAAATCGAAAGGGTGTTTACCAATAGTCTCATGAGGTGTCATCTTGTATGCCCTTAACATCCTCTTAAGCTTATTTTCCAAATTCTTACTTTTTACTGACCATTTGAATAATACCCTTGAATACTCTATTTACACATTCAACTACAGAGTTCCCCCTGGGGTGATATTCTGTACACCTCTTCTCTATACCAGCTGACCGTGCAGATGTTTTCATTTCCTCCGACTTAAATTGGACGCCATTGTCCGTCAGTATGACCCTTGGAAATCCTTCCCTCAAAAATACTTCTTCCAAGAATTCTATCTCTGCCCTGTCATTAATCCTCTGAATTATTGAAAATTCAATCCATCTGGAAAACAAATCCACCGAAACCACTATATATCGACACATCATTCAATGAAATTGGGCCCACAATGTCCAATGCAACCTCATTCCATGGCAATTCAGGACAACCTAACGATGACATGGGTGGATTTAATGTTTTCTTGGCTTCGTCACTATTCTCACAATCAATACATTCTCGTACAAACCTTTCAATTCCCAAATCTATTTTTGGCCACCAATAGAGTACCTTGATTCCCCTTTTAGTGCGAGCAATGCCCTTCATGACCAATAGAGATGAGCTTCTGTCTGATTCCATATGGAGGAACAATGTTCCCACCTCCACAGACAAACTCATCCTCCACACTTAATTTGTCTCTAACTTCCCAAAATGCTCTCAACTCATCCTTCATTTTTATTTTCTTGCCCTCACTCCATCCATGCATTACTTTAGTCTTTACTTCTTTCAGCACTTCATCTTTATCATACTCTTGCATCCATTCTTCTTTTTGTATCGAACCTCCAATATCATCTGTAAATACCCCTGCTACACACCACTCATTCCATGGATCTTGATCCAATTCCCTTAAAGGCACTGACATTCTGCTAAAAAAATCAGCAGTAACATTTTTAATTCTGGGTACATATTGCACCTCATACAAAAAAATCCTGCAGTCTCATAGATAACCTTAATATTCTAGCAGATGCTCTAAATAAACCTTCAGTAGTCAACAGTTTTGTGAGAGATTTATGGTCAGACCCTAAAATGCATTTTTGTCCCCAAATACATTTTCGAAAATGCCCTAAAGCCCACACACATGCTAAGGTTTCTCTCTCTATTACTGAAAACCTTTTCTCTGTGGGAGATAACGAACGGGAAGCAAATGCAACAGCATACTCTTGACCACTTTCACCCCTTTGTGTTAACACACTTCCCAGTCCCTTACTACTAGCATCAGTAGTGACAGTAGAGCACGCTTTTGGATCAAAACCTTGTAACACCGGAGCATTAGCAATTGCATTTTTTTACATCTTGAAAAGTTTTTTTGACAACTATCACTCCATTCAAATTTGACTTTGTTCTTAAGTAGCTTTCTCATTTCATGAATTCTATGTGAATTATTTTTTACAAATTTCGAATAGAACTGAAAAAGGATCTCAATTCATCTTTGGACTTAGGTGAAGGAGCATTCACAATAGCCTCCACTAATTTCTTTTTAGGTTTAATCCCCTTCTGATTGATCTCATGACCTAAATAAGTGACTTTTCTTTGTGCAAACCTACACTTGCTACTCTCTGCTGTCAACCCATTTTCTTCCAAGGTGCTTAAAACTTTCCTCAACATTTCATCATGATGTTTTCTGCTCTTCCTTACAGCTAAAATATCATCCTGAAAGAATGTAACATTTGTTAAATGTCCAAATAATTGTGTCATTAATCTTTGAAAAAACACTGCGCTGACACCAAACTAAGCGGCATGTGCTTGAAACAAAAACAACCCCATGGTGTACAGAATGTTGTTAAATGGCTATTACGATAATCTAACACCACCTGATGATACGCAGATGACAAAGCCAAAGTAGAAAACCACTTGGCTTCTCTAGTTGAGGAAAACATCTCATCAATTCTGGGTAAAGGAAATTGATCCACAATGATATTGTCATTCACACCACTCAAATTAGCACATAAACGCACTTTGCCATTAGCTTTGCGTGCCACTACCAATGGTGAAACCCATTCTGATGTTTCTACTGGTTCTATAATTTGAGAATTTAGTAATTTTTCCAATTCCCTCTTCACCTCCTCTCTTACAATAAATGGGATGTTATGTACTTTATGAATTTTAAGTTTAGCGCCTTCCTTAAGTCGAATGCGATGTGCGAATCCTTTCAACTGACCCACACTCCCTTAAAAAAACTCCAGGAAATTCTTGTAACACCCATTTTTTAGTATCTTCATCACACATCACTAACTCCTGCTCTACACTATTAGGATCTAAAGCTATATGTAACTTCTTTTGATCCTTCCAACCCAAAACTAATGGTCCATCCTTAGCTACAAATAATTTACACATTGCCGGCCTGTGCTTAAACTTAAAAACTAGAAGTCTGACTCCAACCATAACTATTCTGTCTCCTGTGTAACTCTTGGGAGTTAAGTCTGGAGGTTCCAATTGATTCCCAATATTATTCAAAAACATTCCTGCCATGTACTTTCCGATATAATAGTATATGCGTAACCTGAGTCAGCGGCAACTTGTAGCGTGACTCCACCAAAAGATACCCAACACCTAGGTTTGTTGCGACCATTCCCAGCAATATTCAGCACCACACTTTCTCGCCTCAACTGCTTAGTACTTTCTGCTTCCTCTTCACTCTCCTCTGATATTTCTTCTTCAACTTCTTTAACACATGCCACTTTGTTACTGCATTTCTTTCTTTGTTTCTTTCTGCAAACCCTCGCAAAATTACCTACTATTCCACACTCTAAACATTTAGCATTTTTACCTGGAACTCCTTCAGACTTCACAGAGTGGAAGGCACATCCACAATGAAAACACATTTCTTGTTCGATCTGACTTGTCCATTCTTTTTTTTTTCCTTCCTTGTATCGTCTGTCTTCCCGTAGATCCTTTCTTCTTTTTTCCGTCACTCACTTTGCCGACCACTTCAACCGTCTTCTTGTCCTGTGCCAGTGTGACTTTGGCGCATCGTTCTGATAGTTCAGCTTTCTTTACCATAGCAATAATGTCTTTAAGATTAGCCTCACCTTCCATCCACAGCCTTTCCTGTTTAGTTTTGTTCTTAGTATACATTACTATTTGATCACGAACCAGCTCGTCATGCAAACCTCCAAACTTACATCTACTTGCTAATTGTTTTAAAGCAGAAACATAACTTTCTATATCTTCATGCTTTTCTTGTTTTCTCTGGAAAAATGCATGACGCGTAACAGCAGTTTACACTGCAGGAGAAAAATGATCATTGAAATCTTGAATGGCATCCTTAAACACATCACCGCCACTTCTATCAAGTTTTTGTAATTGATTATAAATACGCAAACCTTCCGGACCTAAACAGTGCATAAGAATCCTCTTTTTCTTCTCTGCAGTGAATTAACCATTACAATCTTTCAAATTTGCAATATAGTTAAGAAAATACTCCTTCCATTCATTCCATTGTACAGCTGGTTCTCCTGGAGATGCCAAAAATTCTTTAGGGGTGCTCAAATGAAGAGAATGCATCATCCCTGCATTTGCCGAATTTCCACTTGACCGCATATTAACATCAGTTGCCACAAACACAATTCTTTTTTTACATCCAACTGTACAAAGTTACTTCCTGTACCTCTGCCTTTCAGTGCACAGTGCTGGTATCCCTCAAGAGAAAACAAACAAAAATAAAGTTTGTCAGTTTAAACTGCTGCATTATAAATACTTCTTTCCAATTTCCAGTAAAAAAAACTGCAAGAAAATAGCTTCAAGATGTATAAATACACCTTTATAACCTGTTCATAGTAATGACTAATTGAAAATTACCCAACCATATAAAATGTCCACTGTGCGTCGTCCAACGTCACTTTCTACATTCATTGGAGCTTGTTTAACCGACTTGCAGAGATGGGCACCTTGCGTGGTGTAACATGCTGTTATTGTGGGAATTAGAGCTTATTCAGCACGTTCTAGGGTGCCGAACGTGCAGTGTAGCGCATTCATCTGAGAGCCGACAGAGATCGCACACCTCCAATGATCTCCGATCGCGCTAACGGTCGGCCTGTGCAGGTAAGATACACACCAACAGAATCATGAATATTGAAAAGAAAACAAATTGTCAACTTGCAAAACAACTGATTGTGGACTTACCAAAAGCCGGTTCATGAAGTGCGAAGTCTTGAGTAACACAAAGAATAGAACAGTAACACGACACCTTGTAGCACAAAGAGTAGTCCTCAACGATCCCGCTCGTCGCCTAATTCTGTAGTGAAGGACTCCGATACTTCACTTCTTATCAACTCCATGTTTATTGTAATACACATAAGATACAGTGTATTGCAGAGATACACAAAGTGCATCCAGCACCGTTAACCCCCTTCTCTCGACCGACCCTCCAATGCCACACGTAAGATTCCGTGTAGCAGGATTCCACTCCACCCACTGTCATGAACATTCTACTACCATCACTACAAAGGCATGTACAGTATTTCAAGGCTAACCCAGGTTGGATGAGAAGAGGAAGCAAGTAGTGTGGGAAACTAACAAAGTACACAAAATGCATTTTCACAGCCCAGGAAAAGAATAAATCATAGTTTGATGCCAAGCATGAAGTATGTGAGGTAAAATTGAAAGGAGGACAATGGCTTCAAGTGCAATCTGTTAAGACATTTACCAAAGGTAAGAGAAAGTTCAGCAATACTAAACAGATTGTAAAAGTGATGAAAAATATTGTAGAATTGGCAGTATTTGTCACATGAGCCAGCCATTTATCAATACTAAAAGGTAATGAGAACAGTAAGGAAGAAAGTGAATACAATGGAAACTGTTGGAGCGACAAATACTGGTGGGGGAATACTGATTCACCTAGTGCGTGTGAAGAAGTGGTTAGAGAAAATATGGGTGAAAAAGACATTTTTATGAGCAGTGAGGAGAGTTAGAGTGGGAACAGAAGTATGAATTTGGGCAGTGATTAAGGAAGTGGTGAAAATGACAATACTAGCGATGTAAATCAAAGTGGCCATAAAGGTGGTACGAGAACTAGTACTTTTGGCAGGAGCATTAAGAAGCCTAAAAATTTAGAAGATTACATATGTTGCATTTAAAATTATTTGCATCTTTCTGGTATAAGAAGACATTATTTTCATGAGTAAAATATTGCAGTGTATACTAATATGTGTTAATTGTATATGAATTTATAATGTGCTCTGTAAATAGTTTATCGTTAATGTAATTAGTTTTATTTAGTTTTTTTATTAAAAGAAAGGGATATGTAGTAATGAGTAGAATTAGTTTCTAGATTTATTGTATGTCATATAGAATATGGAATTCAGAATTAGAATCTATATGTTCTAAATACTTACGCTGAGGTATGGTATGTTGGGGCAGAAGGAGTTGTACAATGGAAACATTTATGCTGGCTCTCCTGTTTACTACGAGGTTGTTCAAATAAAGGAAATATTTACATGGTTACTACAGAGCCCTATTCTCTCAGTCTAATTACTAGGAAAGCCCTTTTTCCTATAGTAACTTTGTCTAGACTTTATCTAGTCTGCATCCCCCGTTCTCTGATTTTCTACACTAGAAATAATAACTTTATCACACTGCATGTATGTGTTTAAAAAATGGTGATTGACAACATTTGCTTCCTGTGTGTTTGTCTGACTTAGTTGTCAGAGCTTCCCTGTTTATAGGAAGCGAACTACTTGATCACTTACTGTGGATTGGCAGGAGATTATTATACGATAAAAAAATGAAAAAAAACTAAAATGAGGCCTCAGGGTGTTCTCCAGGTGGGATACTTTTAACTTCTCCCACTGAAGGGCTTGTTTCTTCCACTCTTTGTGTTGACCATTTCCTATATACTCAAACCGTACTCTAGGTTTTCACAGTGATTCACGCATGATTTATTGCTCTAATTGAACACCAATGACAGGAAGGTGCATGCAGTGACGAATTGACAAACTGATGCGTAAGGCTGGAAATATTGCATGATGTATCTATTTCATTGTTTGACTTGCTGTATCATATTTTATAAACTATGTGCCACAGTTTAATGTCATTTTAAGTAAATCTGTAATAGAATTATGTGATATCGCGCATTGGCTGTAGCCAAGTACACCTTTTTTTTTATTAGGTTTAAGAAAGGGAACATTAATTACAGGGTACCACAAACATTAAGGCATTATGACAAATTAAGCAAAGAAAACAAGCAGAACCAGATCATATTAAGAGCACAGGGATACAAAACACTTGGGCAACAGCACCATAGGTCTGTCGATAATGGACCATTGTAACCCAATGGTCTCCCAGTGTGTCATTGCACAAGCACAGTAGCGGCTAGGGTCAGTAGATCGTTTGCCTCCATGATCAATGGGATGCACATCAAGAGGGTGGCTGGCTCGCTCAAAGGAGGGGGAAGTTGGCTATTCAGGGCATCAACAGTTTAGGGGAGAAGACTCCCACATGTCAGTAGGTTGAGGGTGTTCTGAGCTCCTAAGAAAATCAGTACAGGATGAAAGGTATGAAGTAAAGGGGATTAGATCTCTACCAGGCAGGAGCCTTGGTGCAGCAATTCCCAATATGTTGTAATTTGCTCTTGGCAATAGGTGACGTCACACAGTCAGCTATCAGCTTTAGGTACAGGACGGCACACCCAATGTAGTGCGTCTCTGCTTTTAGCCAGGAGGATAAAATTGCAGTCAGTCGTCGTACCCCACCGGCGACATCCTTGACATAGCCTAGAACAACAATCACTGGGGTCCTCCGGGGAGATGGTAATCAGTGACAGAGCTAATGGCCAGAATCGGTGTATTGCAGGGCATTCCCACGCCAGATGGCGAAATGAGGCGCCATTGTCTCTGCATCTACAACAGGGCGCATCATCTAAGGGCCCCATGTGGCACAACTTCTTAGGAGTATGGTACATTTGGTGAAGAAATGTAATATGAATTAGGCATAGTTGGAAGGTGAGAAGGAGTGTCCTAGTCGGCCTACAGCAGTATCACCACTATGCTACACTCTGGGGAGGGTCGAGCACGGCTTCCCAAATAGGAGTATGCTCTGGGAGTGCATATGGGTGACTTATCTTGCATGAATGCGATATAGGTGCGTGATCAATTTCTGAGGTGATGGATTAGTCAATAGCATGTCTAGTGCATGGCATGTGGGGGAGGCAGCAGGAAACGTATCATGGAGAGCGCAAATTGCAGTAGAAAATTTGAAATATGTGAAAACATCGGGGGAGTATGTGCAGCGGTGGAAACATATGTTGCACCTAAGTTCCTCTGGATATAAATAACCTAGTGTAAGGAGATGCAACCTAGTCAGTTGGCAGAACACTTCATCTTCATCGGCAGCCAGAAGCCACAAGTGACCACTCAGGGGAATGTTGAGGGAATATAGGGTGCTTAAGCGGGCATGGAGACACAGTCTATTTCATGCATAAGTTCTACAAGTAAGGGTATCTATTCTGACCTGAGGGTGACGGGCTGGCAAATAAAGCTTAACAGACATGGGGCCGCAGTGGCTAACTCAATGCCACCATGTGGTTCAAAGGGGGCGGATGTATCCAGAAATGCACATATTGCACTTGCGCGCAATAGTATTAAAGCTCCATGTCTGAGGTACACAGGCCACCCTGCTCAAAGGGGAGAGTCATTGTTTCCTAGGAGACCCTTGTTTGCTTGCCAACCCAGGCCAATGTCACGAGTTGTTTGAAAATGTGTGCAGTAAGTGGAATGGGAATGTTGATGAATAGACACAACAGCTTTGTGAGGAGAGCTTCTTAGTGATAGCATTTCTCCCAGCCATAGAGAGTGGTAGGCAATTCCAGGCTGGCAAATGAGCTTCTAACTTTATCGTTCTTCCATTTTTAGTTTTACAAGGCTCATCAATACCTCTACTGATCCATATACCCAGGTTGCTAACGGATGACCTCACATATCACTGGGGATATATTAATCTGTGGGCCCTGAGTATATATGATGACATCATCTGCATACATGGGAAATCCTTCTGGCATGGAAGAGGAGACCTCTATGTTCATGGTGTTGGTGCAGCCGGGCCGCCACTGGCTCTTTTGTTATGGCAAATAGGATAGGAGAGAGAGTACAACCTTGCCTGGTTCCTCTAGTGACTGGGAAGGTGGCCGTGATCTTACCATTGATGTGCAACCTAGTGCATGATTGCATATAAAGAAGTTTGATCCAGCAGATAACGCGAGGGTTGAGGCCCAACCAACCCAGCAGCTGGAAAAAGAAGGGCCACTCCAAAGAGACAAGTAGGAGAGCTGCAAGCTGTGAATTGATGGAGTGCAAGAGTGCAAACATAGCATGTAAAGTATGAGACTTGTTTCGCCCAGGCACACAGCTCGATTGGACCGGCAAACAATACTAGGCAGGAGTTGCGTCAAGCAGGTCACAAGTAATTTTGCAAGGATTTTAGTGTCCACATTGATCATAGATAAAGAGAATTAGGATTCACAACGGTTAAGGGGCTTTCTAGGTTTCAGAATGGTCCAAGCAAGACTCCAGAGAATTCAGACCGCAGCAACCAGACTCATTCTGGACATCCCCTGCCACAGCCACATCTCTACCCACCTTAGAGACCTGCACTGGCTCCCCATCAACAAACGCATCACCTTGAAGCTCATGACACACTCATCCAAGGCCCTGCACAATATCGGACTGACCTACCTCAACCGCCACCTATCTTTCTACACCCCTGCCAGACAACTCTGATCGTCTCAACTTGCCCTCGCCGCCACCCTTCGAATCAGGACGAGCAGAGTGGGAGGCAAATTCCTTCTCCTACCGCGCAGCGCAGACCTGGAACACACTACAGGGAGTGCAGAATTATTAGGCAAGTTGTATTTTTGAGGATTAATTTTATTATTGAACAACAACCATGTTCTCAATGAACCCACAAAACTCATTAATATCAAAGCTGAATATTTTTGGAAGTAGTTTTTAGTTTGTTTTTAGTTTTAGCTATGTTAGGGGGATATCTGTGTGTGCAGGTGACTATTACTGTGCATAATTATTAGGCAACTCAACAAAAAAAAATATATACCCATTTCAATTATCTATTATTACCAGTGAAACCAATATAACATCTCAACATTCACAAATATACATTTCTGACATTCAAAAAAAAAAATCAGTGACCAATTCTTCTTCAACCTTTCTTTGCAAGGACACTCAAAAGCCTGCCATCCATGGATTCTGTCAGTGTTTTGATCTGTTCACCATCAACATTGCGTGCAGCAGCAACCACAGCCTCCCAGACACTGTTCAGAGAGGTGTACTGTTTTCCCTCCTTGTAAATCTCACATTTGATGATGGACCACAGGTTCTCAATGGGGTTCAGATCAGGTGAACAAGGAGGCCATGTCATTAGATTTCCTTCTTTTATACCCTTTCTTGCCAGCCACGCTGTGGAGTACTTGGACGCGTGTGATGGAGCATTGTCCTGCATGAAAATCATGTTTTTCTTGAAGGATGCAGACTTCTTCCTGTACCACTGCTTGAAGAAGGTGTCTTCCAGGAACTGGCAGTAGGACTGGGAGTTGAGCTTGACTCCATCCTCAACCCGAAAAGGCCCCACAAGCTCATCTTTGATGATACCAGCCCAAACCAGTACTCCACCTCCACCTTGCTGGCGTCTGAGTCGGACTGGAGCTCTCTGCCCTTTACCAATCCAGCCACGGGCCCATCCATCTGGCCCATCAAGACTCACTCTCATTTCATCAGTCCATAAAACCTTAGAAAAATCAGTCTTGAGATATTTCTTGGCCCAGTCTTGACGTTTCAGCTTGTGTGTCTTGTTCAGTGGTGGTCGTCTTTCAGCCTTTCTTACCTTGGCCATGCCTCTGAGTATTGCACACCTTGTGCTTTTGGGCACTCCAGTGATGTTGCAGCTCTGAAATATGGCCAAACTGGTGGCAAGTGGCATCGTGGCAGCTGCACGCTTGACTTTTCTCAGTTCATGGGCAGTTATTTTGCGCCTTGGTTTTTCCACACGCTTCTTGCGACCCTGTTGACTATTTTGAAAGAAACGCTTGATTGTTCGATGATCACGCTTCAGAAGCTTTGCAATTTTAAGAGTGCTGCATCCCTCTGCAAGATATCTCACTATTTTTGACTTTTCTGAGCCTGTCAAGTCCTTCTTTTGACCCATTTTGCCAAAGGAAAGGAAGTTGCCTAATAATTATGCACACCTGATATAGGGTGTTGATGTCATTAGACCACACCCCTTCTCATTACAGAGATGCACATCACCTAATATGCTTAATTGGTAGTAGGCTTTCGAGCCTATACAGCTTGGAGTAAGACAACATGCATAAAGAGGATGATGTGGTCAAAATACTCATTTGCCTAATAATTCTGCACTCCCTGTACATACTCACCTAAGGCTGGTCCTCTCACTGAATCAGTTCAAGAAGGACCTCAAGACCTGGCTCTTTGACTGATCAGCACCCTTACGACAGCTTCTTCAGACCCCATGGGTGATAAGCAGTGCTATACAAATCACTGATTGATTAATTGTCAATCACAGTCTCTCATTGTGGGTGGGTCTGGGGGGCATGTGACCCAGCCGTTGAGCCTCATAGTACACCTCCAAGAGCTGGAGAACAAGAATCTTGGCATACTCTTTATAAAAAAAATAAAAAAAAGTTACTGTCAGGCCATCTAGTCCAGTGCCTTGGTTCGGGGCATACCCTGTATCACCTGTATCACAACATCCGCCGAAAACGAAGCATCAAGATATCTCAATGAGCATTCTTAAGCCAAATGATTTGAATGGAATGTAGAATGGAGAGTTGTTCAAAGTCTTAGAGGTGTAGAGATCAATGTAGAAGGTTGCCATAGTATAAGGTTGCCATAGTATGCTTAAGGCCTTCCTGGTCCAGTGGGGGACCTGCTGGTCATCAAGTAATTGAGTAATATTGCTGCAAGCCCAAGGTTGGTGCAACAGTTTGGCCAGCACCTGCCCCTCTCTAACCCCCTCCCCATATCGCCAGGCAACCACCTGCTTACTGAGATAGCGTGTCTCTTGCAGAGCCTCATCTGCATATTTACCAAGTTTCTGTCTGAGAGATGCAAGAATACTTGCATCACCATAAGTACAGAATGTAAGCTCAAGGGCATGAATGTCAGATTCAAGCTTAGTAAGTTGCGCTCGTATCGTCCTCAGTACCACAGCCTGCTTAGTTATGCTCATACCCCGAATATAGACTTTAAAGGCCTCAGAGATCGTGGAGGTAGAAGACACTGAATAGGAGGTGAGGGAGAAGGGAAGCATCCCGAACAACGACTCCTTAACAACTAAGTTGTGGAAAACGAAAGCGGAACAACGCTTTCGTTAACCACGACTTCCTTGTTAAGGAGCCTTAACCACGCATGTGCTTAAAAACGCACATGCGTGGTTAAGGCACAGAAGAAGGGAGTCGGCTGAGGAGGACGATGCGATCAAGGAGTAGGTAAGTGGGGCTGGGTTTTAAGGGCATTGGGTGTCTGGGCATTTTTAGTTTTAGGGGCGGAGGGTCGAGGAGGTTTAGATTTAGGGACGGGGGTGCGGTCAGGGCATTTTTAGTTTTAGGGGCGGGGTGGGGGGTTGGGGTATTTTTACTTTATGGGAGTGGGGGGTTGGGGTAGTTTAGGTTTTAGGGACGGTGTGGGGGGTCGAGGTATTTTTACTTTTTGGGAGTGGGGGGTTGGGGTGGTTTAGGTTTGTGGGGGGTCGGGGTATTTTTAGTTTTAGTGGCAGGGGTTGAGGTATTTTTTGTTTTAGGGTTGGGGGGTTGGGGTATTTTTAGTTTTAGGGGCAGGGGGGTCGATGGTTTAGGTTTAGGGGAGGGGCATTTTTTGTTTTAGGGGCGGGGTGGGGGGGTCAAGGTATTTTTAGTTTTAGGGTTGGGGTCGGGTGGTTTAGGTTTAGAGGCGGGGGATCGGGGCATTTTTAGTATTTGGGGGTGGGGGTTGGGGTAGTTTAGGTTTTAGGGGCGGGGTGGGGGGTCGGGTATTTTTACTTTTTGGGAGTGGGGGGTTGGGGTGGTTTAGGTTTGTGGGGTGGGGGTATTTTTTGTTTTAGGGGTGTTTAGGTTTAGGGGCAGGGAAGGGGGGTCAGGGTACTTTTAGTTTTAGGGGTGGGTGGTTGGGCGGTTTAGGTTTGGGGGAGGGGTATTTTTAGTTTTAGGGGTGGGGGTCGGGTGGTTTAGGAGCAGGGAGGGGGGTCAGGGCATTTTTAGTTTTAGGGGCGAGGTGGGGGGGGTCGGTATTTTTAGTATTTGGGGGTGGGGTTTGGGGTGCTTTAGGTTTTAGGGGTGGGGGTTGGGGTGGTTTTAGGGGTGGAGTAAGGGATTGCGTTAATTTTAGGGGTGGGGTTAAGGTGGTTTTGGGGGTGGAGGGCCACTGTAATTTTTAGGGGTGGGGGGCCAGGGGGACGCATGCTGGAACCATGCATGCCGTTCACTAATGCCTTTACCAGGAATGCCTTTACAACGAAAAATCGTTGTTAAGGCATTCGTGGTAAAGGCATTAGTGGTAACAACGTGGTCGTTGTTCCGGCATGTGTGGTTCCAGCATGCGTTGTTCTGACGTATATTCAAGGGAGAAGTAATCTGTAATATTAGATGGGATCTCATCCTGGAATACCGGGTTATGGAGAGCATTAGGTGGGAGTCCTCATGTGCACGATGTCAAGTGCCAAGGATAGCGAGTTCAGAGAATGTCCTGGGGTGGTGCTAAATGGTCCTCAGCCAGGGGACTACATTCTTCATTGCCAGCCAATAGTCAATCATGGACCAGGTATCATACATGGTGTCTGTGCAGGTGCCTTCCCTATATCGAGGGTGTGCTACTTGACAGGAATGGGTGCAAAGCAAGGCTAGGGTGGGTGGCACTGGTCCAGGGCTGAAGCAGAGCTCGGTATGGCAGGAGAATGTGCCAGGGCCTCACCAGATTTCTCTCAGGTCAGTGACGCCCCACAAGTACAGTCGCAGTGTAAGGGCAGGTAGCAGACAGCCCAGTCCAGGGCCAAAGAGTGTCACTGTCCTAAATTGGCCATCCCACCCCAGGAGCAGAGTTTCCTGTTCCCTTCGCGGGCATGGCTCAACGCGGCACCACACGGTTGAGTGCGCATCCTTGGGTCACAAGCACTAGGTATTTATGTTCCATGAGCCCTCCAGCTCAAGGATTCTGCGGGATCGTCATCTCGGCCAGCATAGCTGCTCTAAGTAGTTGCTATCTTGCTGCACGGCTCTCTGGCGCTCCAGCCATGTCCTCTATGAAATCACAGAACTCATGGGAACCTGAAGTAGATGTAGTGTAGCAGCTCCCTCTTCACACCTGCATCATATTCAATATATTATGCATTGCCTGAATGGAACTCAACATTGGCACTCCGTGGTACTTGGCGACCTAGGTTAAGACCTTTGCTTGAACACCCAATATGTGCAGAATGTCTGACTAGAAACACGGAAATAACAGGAGGACAAAACAAGGTATCAGGCCTTCAATTCTCGAAGGGTGTGAACTCCTTCCAAGTCCCAACCCACCATGCCTCATCTCTCATCCACATATTTTTCCAGCCCTATGTCCTTGCCACATAATACTCAGATGCTAGACCCGCCTGCAGAGAACGTCTACCCATAGCTTCCTGTTTTCACAGTGCAGAAGTACGATATATTCTTTATATTTCTCCCGGCTCCTCTGAATATTATTTTTAATCTCTATGTGCAATATCTGCTGCAGGCCATGTCTCCAGTGTTGGATTACCCCGATTCTACAATTGTAGTCCACACCCTGACACTGCCCTGGGTCACTTAGGAGTCCCCCACTTCCTTTCCCCTTATAGACCTCTTCGCTTCTACAGTGCTCTGTTACCTTGTAACTAGATGCTTGCGTCTAAAAATTATAAATCCTTAGATTCTAATACCGTTCAGCACTTTACCAAAATGTCATATTGTTTCTGTGTGGATTACTTAAATTTTTAATCTCTCAGTGATTCCTATTGTAAATATGGGGAATGCGAATATGTAAAAAGTAATTGTTTATATATATAGTCAAACAATGTTCCATTAACTTGTTCCCACCACCGTCCTTACCCCAGTTTCCAATAGTTATTTCACACGACCACCGGTTTAGGTGATTCTACCCGGTGGCAGCTACTGAATGTTGAAAGTCACGGAGCATAATCTCAGTTGATTTCAAGTGAGAAAATTGGTAAAGCAAACAAACCTGACCTGTTTTTGAGAAGATTCTACTCGTATAACATTTTGAAATGAATAGGACCAAGGGAGGCATCTTTTAGTACAATAGTCATAAATTAGGTAAAAATGCTAAACGTTCTGAAAGCGCATTAGCAAAATATTCCAATACTATGATGTGCCATACGGACCTTACCTCTGGTCTGCTGGGACTTAATCTGCACAAGACTTGGAAAGAATTTGAAAAATGACAACAAAACAGTAGACATTAGTAAAAAAGTTGCGTAGAGTGCTATATGTGTTAGAGGCAGTTAAGACAATTTGATTAGTCAGGCACAGTTTCTGTTTGCCAGCTGATATGCCATCTGATATTCAGGATTATAAAACATTTTTGATGGTAACAACACTCAGCAGCTGGGGCCAAAGCTAGAGTTTTATGGTTAAAATCTATTTTTTTATTTTTAAAAGATCCATATACCTGCACCTACAATCCAGAAGCCAACATAGGATGTGGGAACTTGAGGACTGCCCCTCAAACATGGTGCTAAAAGTGAGGCAATGAAAGTTCTGAAAAATGCAGCCTTGATGGAATACCCCTATGTACACTTTCTGAGGGTCAACACCCATCCAGGGCCTGTTTTCATGTGTGTGAAGGGAGATTTTACCTAGCTAAATTGCTTATGTGAAACAGCTCAAGATTTTACTTTTCTTTCACCCTTCAGAACCAGCGTAATGTGGCAACAACCTGCAGTGAGAATTTGTTTTCTTAAGTTGGACCATGAAGCTTCTAAAAGGTCAATCAAGAGTTATTTTATCCCATTAATGCACTGTAGGTGAAGACCAACCAACCTATGATTCTGAGTGCAACAGTGCCCTAATTCTGACAGGAAAAATAAGAATTACAGAAAACATTTGGCAAAGAAGTAGCGGTTTCAGCTCCTTGCAAACACTGCATTGCCACTTAGATAGATTTTTGCTCCCAGTGTCAGTGAACTGGGAGGCGAGGGTAGAAGTTCTAAAAGATATTAACATGTTGAGGAAGAAGATCCACTCACAAGAGTGCTTTCTTATTCCCATCTTATGCCCTTCTGCATTTTCTGCCCCTCTTTTTCCATGACACCAGTACCCTTCTCTTACCCTTACCTTGACATGTCCTTATGGCGTAAAGCGTCACTCAGATTAATTTTTTTTTTTACCAGGTCTTAAGGTCTCCATGGCGGTGCTCTGGCTGCCTACCAGTTTATATACCATAGAATTTAACTACACAATTGCCCAAAGGACATGGTTCTATAAGGCAGACTTTTTTTACTAGTTAAACTAGCACTAATCATTAATTTATAGTATCACTCACTCTTGAATTAGCACACCATAGTATATGGCTCAGTTTCTAAGTGCTGTAAATTATAGGTGCTACTGTTAATATTTATCCATTTACTGGAACCCAATCTATCATATAAGGATTGAATAGTATATTTGAACTGAATCGCCTATTTTGAGTGGATAACTATGGAATGCAGAAGTATGTTAAATAAACAGTTGCACAGCTTAATTGTTTTAGGTGTGCTAAACATGCCTGTTAGGATATGGATTAGGACAACACTTGTGAAAAGTTATTGCAATCAGAGCTGTAAAATAATTTAGAGTGGTGTCTTCACTTCTTGCCATATGATTCATATGCTTCATATTACAATTAAATAGGCGAGTATGCACGCCAATTCATACATGAAAATTCTAACTGCAGTTTCTGCTATACACTTAAGAAACCTTGAAAATCATTGCCTAGGCCCATTTCCTATTTTACCATTACTCTCTGAGGCTGCTGTCTGGTTACTTTGGTGTAGGGTTGGTGGTCCACAGATGGAGGTCAAGTTACTGACTCAAGGTAAAGTAAGCCTAAGAAAATTTGGGTGCACTTCTTCAGCATCAGTTGCAACCCAGCAGCTCTTTTTATATGCATTTAGTTATGCTCGTCCGCTGGTCTCTGCATTCCCAAAACTGAAGCACCTTCCCCTGAACTAGAATTTGAGTGCTGATCTGTACCACTGATGCCAATGCGCTGCATCTTACCCGTTCTGTGATGCTGGCTTCGACTGGTACAGTACTTGCTTCTTTGGTGCTGCTCTGGTAGGTCCTTCGACTGATGTTTGCACTTCCATCTGGAAGATTTCCGTGAGGGGGGATATCCCAACTTTGTTGATCTTCTGATGACTTCCAAATTTCTTCTATAGTGTGCTGGGGAAGATATCACCCTCAAAGACAACACCAATCAAGCTGTGCCAAGACTGAAGGAAACAGATGTTGGTCAAAGACCTGCACAGAGTGCGCAGCTGGTTCTTGGGTTCTGATCAAGACTTAAAATCCTGTGATAAATGTGCCCTTGTGCACCAGGAAATTAAACTCTACATCGCCCAACATAAGAAAAGGTCATAGTTGAAGAATATGTGTTGATTCATGTCACTGGGCTGCTTGTGTTTAAGAGGTAGGTCCCACTCAAAGTCCAGTTCCTGCTCAAAGTCTTGTAATAACTCGAAGTCAAAAACACGTCATAAGTGAAAGAAAGTTAAGCCAGAGACAACGCTATCCCATAACTCGAAATCGGATTAGAAAGTTCAAAAGCTTCATATTATAATTCTCTGCAATCATATTCTGACTCCGAGCCAATCTTCCAGCTAGTCCCAGCACGTATTGAATTCACTGGGCCGTTGTCGTCCCTGCAGCAAATAGTGATCTTAATGGATGTCATGCTGCAACTCTTGCAGATTTTTCTGGCTCCCCCTTGTGTGCCTGTGGCCCCCAAGGAGCCGCAGGGGCCCCCAGATGGACTGCCTGCAGCAGGCCCTCCAGTGTTGCCAACTGACCCCTTGGTTAGGTCCACACCACTGCACTTCACTTTAAACAGCTTTATTCGATCAATTGACCATAAAAGCAACATAAAACAAAACTAGCAAAAGGTACAAGAATAAATAATCATTTTTTGTTAAAATACAGCATCTACACATCTATAAATTAGTTTGAAATCATTAAAACAATAAAAAGCTCAAATTACACATAAAGCTCTAAAAAGGATAATAACCTTAGGTTGCTTTTTGGAGATGGCAGCGTATGCGCCAGGCTGTCACTCAATACTTGCTCACTGGAAGAATTACATCAGCTGAATTGTGACTTTTTAACACCCGAAGAGCCAAGGAACAGTTCTTAAATCCCATAGCCCTACAAGTGTTGCGGATCCATTTTGATCGCGGATTCGCATAGGCTGGACAGAAGAACATAAGGTGTTCGATGGTTTCAGAGGTACTGCCACAAGCAGGGCATGTATCAGGAAGACTGATCGGCCCCCACCTATGAATCAATGACATCAGGGGCAAAGAGCCAAAGCGAAACCTTGCATATAGGCTTTTGCCGTGCAGATCCGGTATGATGTCCAAATAGGATTTAAACTTTGGATTCCATTTAAGATCAATAAAAGAATTGGTTAAACGACCGTGAGATTTACAGGTTATATTGTTATCCCTAACATAAGACCAATAAGTTAACTTTAAAACATTTTTATGCCATCTCTCTAGTTTGTGGGGATTTTCCCAATAAGCGCCCAAACCAAACAAGCGGAACCAATGGGACACATGACAAATCCAGGGGAGAGTATTGGCATTTTGACATTTTAATAGGTCAAGTAATGAGGTCTTATATATATCTAGTTCAGGGGTAATCCATAGCCTGATCCAATACAGGAGGGGTCTTAAAATAACTAGATCTACTGCTCGACTTAACCCCAGATCCAAGAATATTGGAAGCAGGGGTGTAGAGCGTGGACACGCTATCAAGGCCCTCACAAAGTTGTTTTCCCCCACTGAGATCTTATTGCAGTTGGAGAAACCCCATACTTCCGCTCCATACAGGGCTGCACCTTGTGCCTTGGCTATATAAATCTTTAATGCTGGGGAAACAGATTTTGCAAAGGAACCTTGATAGAAGTGCACTATGGATGAGGCTCTGTGTTGTAACAACCCTGCGCTTTTTGTGATCTGCTCTTCCCATGATAGTTTACTAGTTAGCCTGACTCCCAGATAGTCTATAGAGCTAACTTCCTTCAAGGGAACTCCATCAATGTAAATGGAACATCTTTGGATAACACCATTAGTTTTGTTTTATTAATGTTAACCTCCAACCTGTGATCGCTACAAAATAAATTTAACCGATCAACAAGGATTTGCAACCCCATCGGTGTCTTGGAAATGAGGAGCGAATCATCCACGAAAAGCAGGATAGGGATTTTTTGTGTATTCAAGGAGGGAGCGTCATTCTGGCATATGGACACAGCCTTCACTACTTCATTGATAAATAAAGTGAATAATAAGGGGGCTAGCACACAACCTTGGCGGACTCCCCTGCTAATTGGGATCTGTTCTGTCAGTTCGCCTTGTTCACCCCACCTCGCTTGGGCATAAGTATTGTCATGTAATCATTTTAGCAGGAGTAATAAGTCCTCTGGAACTCCCAATCTGCCCAGCACTTCCCACAGTTTAGCTCTTGGGACCAGATCAAAAGCAGATCGCAGGTCTATAAATACTACATATAGAAATTGCTTGGCGATTAGAACATATTTCCAATACAATATCGCCCATCGAAAGACCTGGTCTACCGTGCTGGTTTTAGCATGGAACCCTGCCTGTAGTTGGGAAAGAATTTGATGCGCCTCAACCCAGCTAGTTAGCCTCTGTAGAATTTGTTTGGCGAAAATCTTTTGCAAGTTGTCTATAAGGCTAATTGGCCTGTAGTTGGCTGGAAGGTTAGCATTTCCTTTTTTATAGATGGGTATAATTTCGGCCCCCTTCCATCTACCCGGGATTTGTCCCCCTGCAGCTATACTATTTGAGATGGCATTGATATACCAGGACCAGATATTTGGTTCCGATCTATAAAGATCTCCAGGAAGTTTGTCCGGTCCGGGTGCTTTGCCAAGTTTCAGACTGTTTATAGCCTCAAGGGCTTCTTCTACTTTAAAAATGAGATGACCCTTAGGGATACACTGGGCCCCCACTTGGATGGGCGTACTGGGGTTCAAATCCAATAGCATTGATGAGGAGTGGACTACATTAGTGTCCGTTGAGCCCTCTGGTAGGGCATAAAGAGTGGAAAAATGTTCTACCCAGCTTTCTGGTTGTATGTGGTTGCTGAGGGCAACTCCTACCTCCATTTTCTCTTTTAGACAGAAGTTCCCAAAAACGCTTGTTATTCTTCTCTCTAGAGGCATTTAATAATTCCTGCCACAAGGAGTCCTCCCACTGCTTTTTTCATTGGACAACCACTGCATTCTGTTCTAGTGTTAATTACTCCATCGGCACCAGCACCTGACCCAACACCACTTTTGGAACCAGAACCAACATCATCCTGTATGACACCTATGTCATGTAATGAGATTTAAAAAAAATCGCAGCTAGTCTAGTCAGTTGCTAGAGGCCTGATAAAATATTGTTGATGAGGAGGAGGTGGACAACCTGCTTCCCCATTCACTATACTGATGACGGGTTGTATCTGGATTTACAGATACAAGTGAGCTACATACATCTCCAGAGACTCTGATTGCCACTTGGTCTAAACCATGCTCGGGCTCTCCAGTCTGTCGACTTGTGGCCAGGAGACCTAGACCAGTACCCAGTGATCCTGGTTATTTTTTGGCAAAGCATCCCACACCTGAAAGTGTTGCAGTACAGGCATTGACATCTAAAGTCACAACTAATGCTTGCTAGCCAATTCCCCCCCCCCCCCCCCCCAGGGTAATGCCTTTGGAGAAAAAAAATCGCTTTGGCTAAATTAGCCTTAAAGTCCCTGAACACAGTGTGTCTTCTGGACAGCTATACCCTTTTGTTATTGGACATGACAAGCGGGAACTTGCTGCATATCTCGGAAAACATCAGAGCCTTGCTGGCTCAAAAGATAAATGATGGACGGGACACAGCGAAGTATGTCTTGCATGCTGGATTGGACACTACAGACTGTATAAGCATATTGGCTGGCACCGTTGTCGTACTGAGAAGGCGCACTGGGATGAGAACAGCCTGGTTTTCAGGAAATATCCTGAATATTGTTTGCAGAGGAGCTAATTCAGTATTCAAACGATTTAATAACAGTCAAGCCACAGCACAATCTTTAGGGCTTTCGTCTCCTGACAAGCATTTCCACTTACAGTACATAAAATGTAGGGGCTATTCTAGGAAGCTATCGTACAGACAGCTCCATCCCTCCCAACCTGTTCAGCAGCAGACCTAATCCTTTAGGGGCAGAGGTCATGGCAGTGGGTGAGGCTGTTCGCACCAGGAGGGACAGTTTTCCTTTAACTCTTCATTTATGCTGCTGTAGCTGCTGAGCCACTTTCATTTACCCTCACAGGCCTACACCCAGCCAGTAGGAGGCAGGATACATCATTTCCTCCCCAGCTGTAAGTCCCCCATGTTGAAAAGATGGGTCTGAAAATCATTCAAATGGCACCCGCTTTTCATTCCCTTCCTTTTTGCTTCCACGTCTAAATGACTCTCAGTGAACCATTCTGTAGTCTTACTGCTAGAGGACAACATTCACCAGCCAAGTGTACCATTGAGCTGGTGCTGGATTCGGAGAGAGGAGGCGTTGCTAGTCACTCTCCTTCCTTGTACTGAAAGACGGCATTCCACAGTCGGCGGGATAGCTGTGCGCTTTATAGTGCCCGTCAACTCTTGCTTTCTTGGAAGCTGTGCTCAGCGCGCCTGTTTGCTGTCTGTCAGCCTGCTCTTGAGTTATGGAATCAGTCACCAGGCCAAAAATAGATTTAACAAGACAAGAACAAAATGTCATTTCGGGGTCATTCCAGTTTAGCTGTATTAGTAAATTATCGTTTGACCTTTGTAATTACTGGTTAGTAAGAATGACTTGCACAGCTGAGGCAGTGCCAGCCTGCTTATCGCATCAGGGCAGCTGATTATGCGAAATGTCTGGACCAGGGAGTGCAACACCAATCAGTCTTCTCCATGCTGTACGATTGAGAGCAGAAAAAAAGCGCTGTACTGAAATCGATAACCTGTGTGAATACTATCGGAAATATAGAAGTTGTTTGAGTAATTGAAAACCAAATGAACTGTGTTTTATTAAAATGGTATACTTGCATGTTCCCGAGGTCAACACTGAAATACGTTTTTGTAAATAAAAGAAGCTCACTCAAATTACTTATTACTCAACTACGCATCATGCGCACAGTTCCTACAGACACACATTCTATAGCTTAGCCGTTTAATATTTTAACTACATCTCACCGAAAAACGTTTCAAAACAAAATCCTCAAAATACTATTTGTTTTGTAAATGTTACATTAAACACCAAATTTGTTAGTTTGCCTAGATTGATTCTAGATGTTATAAGGAGAATTAATTCCCATTTATATTTGAAATAATTCACGCTTAACTCCTTAGTTGCTGGGCCTTATCTCTCCTTACCCCCCACCACCATGTGAAGCCTTTTTTTGGCTATTTGGGGTAGTTTGTGCTTAGGGGTCCATAACCTTTTCTTCCACATAGGTTATCCAAGCCAACTTTCTGTCCTTTTTCCCCCCAACATCTTGGGGATTCTAAAAACACTCAAGGTTTGTGGATTACCCTGAAAGGGGCGGAGAAAATAGGCAAATATCGCAAAATACTGAGTTTTTTTGTGAAAAATAGGGAAGAAGTGCTCCAGATAAAAATGTCAATTTTTTCCCAAAAATGGCATCAACGAATGGTTTGCTACTAAAGTCACTATCTTCACTACTTTTAGGAACTTGCAGAGCTGTATAAAAAACAAAATTTGTACCACAGTTTTGGCATTTTTCAAAGATATAGTCAAGTTTAACTGTACTTTTTTGTGCTCTTAACTTACTTCCAGTTTGTGGGGGAAATTCGTGTGAAACATATGGGTGATCCAGGCACGCTAAAGATTTCTGGCAAGTAGATGAAATTCCGAATTCAGCAAGGGGTCATGTGTGTAAGGAAACCTAGAGAACCTATACATTTGTGAAAACTAGACACCAGGAAGAACCCAGGGTGGGATGACTTGCATGGCTGTCACCAGGGGAATCCCTTGCAAGCTTCAAAATTTGAGAAAAAAAAACACATTTTCCTCACATTTCTGTCATGGAATGTTCTGGAATATGTGTGGAGCTACAATCGTCCTTCTACCCAGCATTCCACCAAGTCTCCCGATAAAAGTGGTACCTCACTTGTGTGGTTAGGCTCAGTGCCTGTGGTAGAAATGGATCAATCCAAGGTCAGCGGATCAGTCCAAGCTGCTCGTGATAGAAATGGATCAATCCAAGGTCAATGGCCCTAACCAGGGCTAACATTGACCTTAGTTTGAGCCGTTCCTGTAGTGTGCACTAGGCCCAGCCACACAAATGGGGCTGCGTTTTTATTTGCGGAAGTGGCATAATGCAGAGTTGTAGGAATTTCAAGATTTCCAGAAGTTTCCATCACAGAAATGGAAGGAAAATGTGTGATTTCAGGCAAAGTTTGAGGTTTGTAGTGCATTCTGCGTAAGAAAACCTCATGGAATCCACACAAGGAACACAACTCTATACTAACATGGTTGTCTATCTTTCAGAAGTATCTGTGGTCTGAAGGTTTGCTTTGGTGGCGCCACATCACGGCCCCAAATACCACACAGTTTTGATTGCATATCTCTCAACAAAGTAATTTGGGACCTTGTGTGTTGTTTTCTCTTGGCCCACCCACGCAAGTGGGGTACCGTTCTTATTGGGAAATATGTGGGCTAGAGGGGGTAGGAAAGTTGTGGCTCTCCGCAGGTTCCAAGTCTTTCTGCCACAGAAATGTCAGGAAAATGTATGATTCTTACCAACATTCGGATGTTTGAAAGGGCTTCTGTGTAAAATTACCTGTGCACCCATGCCACAGATGGAGTAGTTTTCCCCACGCTCCGTCCACATATATATCAGGCAGCCAGACCATTGGCTTCATGATAAGGATACTCTGTTGCCCTTGCGAGGAGTATCCTTACTGCCACAGATATAAATCTGGTACTTGTACTAATTTTTTGTAAATTAATCCACCACTTAAACTGGTTGATTTTACCACCTCCAGAAATGCTAGCTTCAAACCACAAATACTTATCAAAGTATCTGAATATTGAAAGTAAGACTGCTGAAGGTGAGCCATAAAGCCGCATCAAGGTACCAACCACTTTATGCTCCATTCACATGCCAGTCAAGCCCCCGCACCAGACTTTCATACGTCTGGCCACGAGGCCAATCCAAAAGATCAGTGCACTCATATCAACATAATGCTGCTATGCAATGGCCTGTCACATTTATACAGCACAGGACAGAATCCCCATTTATGTCCAGACTTGCTGACATTTGATGTATCCACAAACTTCACAAATTAAAAACTAGTTTGACTACATCTTTACCATCTGTTGAGTAACTCCCTCCATTTTGAACATTACTGAATGCATGCTTAGTGAACCTTTACTAATGGCTCCCATGACGGCCATTTGAGGCTGTCTTACATGCGTCTTTAGAGCACTCACTGTGGTAAATCTAACTCCTTTCAGTTTGTGAATGCAAGTTGGGGATGTCAGAGTATGCGTCCAAGGCTTCATTCCTCGAGCTGAGTGAGCATATTTACCTTTGAAACTAAAGCAAACATGCTGGGGAATACTGCCTAAGTTTCCTAAAAAGAATGTCATAAGCTACGAAAAAAAGTAGTTTTGACACACAGGGTAGTTAGTAGGTGAGAAAGAAGCTTATGTCACATCCACTGTTATCTGCAGGGCTGTGACTGTAATGCACGTCATACAGTGTACTGAACATATTCTAAGTTTTGATGGAGAATGAATATCGCTAGCAGGATAAACATTTTACTTGTACGTGTAGCGTTGGATGCAGAATTCTCTGTAAAGTTTTTTTTTTTTTTTTTGTAAAACCCAAGATGGTATCCTGTTGCTGATACAAAAGTAGTCAGGGCTGATCCATGGATTTACCTAGTCGAAGAGTTAAGTGTTCAGTTTTGTGCGGAATGCACTAATTTTTTAGATGGTTCACATTTGTAGACGCAGGTCATTCCACCCTTTTGGAGCCAATTAGGAGAAGTCTTTTCTCCTTGTTCTGGTGCTGCCTATGCTATGCAAAGGTGTCTGGGAGGTTTCTGAAATGTGAGGCGATATTAAGGTATACTGGACCAGCGCTGTGTAAGAGTTTGAATGTGTGTTTCAGGAGTTTGAAAAGAGCTGTGGATTGGGAGTCAGTGAAGCTGTTTCAGGTGCTGAGTGTGACCGTGTTAGGATGTTGAAGGAGGTGGCTGCCTGCTGCGTTCCCTATGGTTTGGAGTAATCTGCTTAGTTGAGGGAGGGGGTAATTCAGTTTTGGGGCGAGGGAGGCACCAGTGGGTTTAAAACCATAAATGGAGATGAATTGATGGTATGTGTATCTGTACTACCTTTACTTTCTGCCTTCTACCTATGCAATATCACTGTGAAAGCACACCTAGCCTAAGCTTTTCTTACCCGTTCATGCCTTTTTCCTCATCAGAGACTGGACTAATCCTGTAAATGTGCCAAGTCAACCTATACTAACACCTTCCTTCGCTAGCTACTTGAAGTTTAAGAAAATGTGTCTTCAGTGCACTTGCTCTGCTAAATCTAACTCCTTCCAGTTTGTGGATACAAGTTGGGAGTGTCAGGGTATGCCTTTAAGGCTGTATTCCCCAAACTGAGTTAGCATATTTACCTTTGAAACTAAAGCAAACATGCTCAGGAATTCTGCCTAATTTCCCTAAATTAATAAGCCAAACAAATGTCCTGTGGGACTCATTCACTGATGCTTCTTTGTTAGCTTTGAAAGTGTGCAAACTCAATTAGTAACTTGTATCATAACTAACATTATTGAAAAAGGGTTCAGGACAAAAAATCTTGTATCATGATTGTTTTCACATTTTTATTATAAAGAAAATGTACATTTCATTATGTGTCCAAATGAGTGCAGACAATGCAGTGCTAAGAAACGGAACAAGAACAAAGATGTGCTTTTCCAGTGTAATCTATTTACCTCTACAGAACCGTCTAAGGAACCAAGTGGCCCAGTTCGCATTGTTGGCATGTTCTAGAAATTTTCCTTTGTGTGTAGGTGTGGCCATTTTCTCCACGCAATACAAAGGTGTACTTTTCCTGACACTGGAGCTGTCCAACTAACCAAGCGGCCCAGTATACATTGTAGACTCTGTCTTGAAGTATTCTTGAACATATTGCTTACAGGATGCCTTATTAAAGGTCCCAAGATTCCACGGTTTCTATGGGAGTTTAGTCAGACGATGTTTGTCCTAATGAGACCCGAAGCCTAACTGTAGGTCAAAACATTGATATCCCCTCCTTAGGTTTTTTTCAAAATATGTTATGATTCGCCAGGAAACACCATATATAAACAGACAGGATCTCCACCTATGTTTGTTTTATACAAAATTCTATGCAACTTTGGAATCTATTAAAGTCTTGTTCTATGTTGCTGTATACATATTTGTTCACTGTCTGAGCACGGTGTCATCTGCATTAACTTTGATACATACTGAAATGTATATTGACCTGTTACTAAAAGTGTGAACATCATCATCATGTAAGAAACTGTGACCTGTATCCTTTTTCAAGATAATTGATTATGATACAAATTACTAATTAAGTTTACAGACTTTCAAAGCAAGTAGAAGTGTTGGTTAATTAGTCACACAGGACATTTGTTTGACTTATTACACTTACTCTGGTTCTCCTGGGCAATCAGGGTGATCCTTGTGTTGTATACATAAGTTCCCTAAAAAGCACTTCAAAATCTACTCAAGACTTTACAGTTTTGCCACGCAGGGTACTCAGTGACAACATGTCTTGTAATCTGCCCACCTTTAAGTGAATGTGGAGACTATATTGCACTTGTTAATTGGTGAACAGACCCCCTACCCCTTGCTGATGGCTGATAAAGGTGTCAAGCAAGCCATACGGAAGTGCATGATTTCCTCAAGTAGAGGAACTAAAATTCGACAGCTGCTTGCCTAGTGACGTAGTGGCACATGGAAGGTAGGTAGACACGCACAGCCATTGAAAGGTTTACTTAACTGCAGCTACACCTCAGTCAATTTCCCAGTACTTCACTTTTGCATGGTACAACATAAAGCAAGTAGGAGAACAGAGGGCTGGCTGAGGTGGGCATGGGGAACAGTAAACTTGACTTTCTTGCCTCTTTCCTTGATTAGAGCAGACTTTTCAACGACAACATGGTTGATTCTTTTTAGCTATTTCAGGAATGCAATCAGCAAAGTGTTGATCCTGCAGTCTTGCCATGCCCTCCAGAGCATATGTGGTGGAGGTTGCTGCTTCTGAAGCAGTCAGACTTTCAATGACGGACAACTTACAGTCAAGGAAAGACATGAGTCTTCCTGTGACTGTCTGATGATGCCATCTGAATGAGGTGGGTAACAGTTTCCTATACCAAGTGCAAGATGTATGATTCGCATTGTAAGGCCGAAGAATCTGGTCATTCTTATCCACTCTGTCCATGTACTTGTTGTAATCATGTATACAGATGGGCTAGTGAACGTCAGCCATCTGACCTATAACTGTGACGGTGGATATGCTCTCATCATGAATTGTAGTGAACACATACACATCATGCCTATCAGTGAACTTGACTGTGAGCAGTTCGTTGGAATGCAACACAGTGTTCTGGGATTTCTGGAGCTCCTTACAAATGAGCCTCTGCAGGAATCCTTTGCGGTGACAATGAACTGTATTGCATGTCACAGTGCCAGCTTTGTACAGCTCATTGAACAGCGATGCTCCCATATAGAAATTGTCCACATAAAGGTTATAACCTTTGTGAAGTAGTGGCTAGACAATCTCCCATATAATATTTCCTGTGACTGCTCGCATGAGATGGCAACTTACAGTGTTTAGAGAGGAGTCCATCCCTGTATACACTCTCAAGCTGTACACATAGACAGCAGAGCTCTCACATAGCATTTACAACTTGATGCCATAGTGAGCTCTTTTGCTCGCAATGTACTTCCTGAACAGCAGTCACCCTTTATAAAGGATAAAGCATTCATCAATGGCTATATTCTTCCCAGGATTATAAATCTCTGGAAGCCCGACAGATAAACGTTTCACGATAGAATGAATTTCGAACAACCCATCAGCGTTTGGATGGTCCCAGGGCAATGCAGCAGAATTGCCCTGCAACAGCAAAAATGGATCTCTGCTCAGATATGGTTCGAAGATAGGTGTTATCAAACCGTGTGAGTAGAACATTAGGGCTGCAAGGTTGGTTTCAGCCCAGAAATATCCTCTACTCCTCAAGCAATGTGGGAGTCCACTGGTGTGCCTTTGAATAAGGCCCTAGAGTGTGCCCATGCTCCCTCAGGAGCTGTTTGACACGCAAATTTGTTTGCTGCACAATTTGCTCAAGGAAATCAACATCCAAAAAGAGATGGACTTAATCAATTGCCAGAAAATTTGCCATGTCGACTTTGTATCCAGGGTCATCAGTGAAAGGCAGAATATGGGGCTGAACTAAATTGGTGGGCTTGCAAAAGAGTATAGTATTACTTCATTATTTTATTTTATTTGTAAACATAGTAATACTGTCTGGCCAAACATTTCACCTCATCAGTATCAGTTAAGCAATGAAATGCAGAAATGAGCAACTAAAAGATGACCAGTCAACTTCTGCGCGGTCCATTTTCACTACGTGAACACACATATATGCCACATAATGTACCATTTGCTGCATAATCTGCAGATGGTAGACTTATGTGGCATATGCATGCTATGTATTATATTTTTTTTAAAAGCAAGTTGTCTTTTGTCATGGGTGGCACTATCTGTCCCCCCAGGAGAAAAAACACATTTAAAAAATCTTATATATTGCTCCCCACCATGTGATGAGGGTTGACCCCCTATCTTCTTTTTACTCGTTTCTTTTTTGGATTTTTCAAATGTGTAGCTCTCCTATTTCAAAAATAAATATAGAGGCCCAAGGTGTTCGACCGGGTATAAGGATGGGCAACCCCCCGTTAAATGTGTGTGTGTGTGTATATATATATATATATGTTCATTTGTAGGTCTAGTAGTCCGATTCATGTATAATATTTACAATTAAATGTGAAAGAAAACCTTTTTAGATTTATTAGAGCATTTGTTTTGATCGCCTTTGTGGATATAAACAAGAGCTAATCACCAATAATTAACAGGTCTGGTCCTATTATATATGACATACACTGGATAAGTTGGATTGATACACTTATAACCGATTTATTATTATTTTTTGTTCTTTTGGATATATTGATATATAAGGAAATCAATGCATATGTGTAGACTTCTCAGTCTAAAATTAGCGTTAACATCATCAGTAAAGTTGTAATAATGTCTAAAATAATAGAAAAGTTAGTATATGAAGTGAATATTAGGTTATCCTTACTTAAACATCTACTTAGGATTAATGATTTTGTTCGACTGATTAAATGACACATCTTTTGCGTAATTGAGTTGAAATCATGCACTTATTTGAAATGTAGCGAAACTTATTAGAGTGTTTAATTTTGCTTTGTTATTTTAGAACTACGATTCCCAGTATGCATTGTAATCAGTAATTAGGGTAGTACTATAAATAGGATCTGCAATAGCAACAGGTTGTGAACTCGAAGAAGACCATACGGTCGAAACGTGTTGTTCTTTTTTGTTTCCAGTCTTGAAAAGAAATAAAAACAAGATTTATTTTCCCCTTGATGGAGTGCACTGCTAATTCTTGGCGTATACATGTGTGTGTGTGTGTATATATATATATATATATATATATATGTTCTGCCACATATCATTCAAACGCTGGCACTCCAGAAGTTAGGAGGAGAGGAAGAAAGAAATAATAAATAAATAAAAAATAAATAAAATAAAAGGATTTCTTCCATGTCCATGATTTGCAAGAGTTGTTAAATTGGAAATAGGAGGGGCCACATGGTTTGTGCATTTTTTCATTTATGGGCCAGTGAAGAAGGCCGTGATGGTTGAAACGCGTAGCCCCATTCTTGTTTTTGTGTTATGATGAATCCTTGACATGAAATGGATTTTTGGAACTGAATAAAGAATATTAGTTGCATGGAGTGCCAGCGTTTGAATTATATGTGGCGGAACATATCAAATAGGTCCTGCGCCCATTTTTGAGCACCAACCTCGCTAGGCGAGCGCAGGAAGAACAGCAGGACTTCTTCTCAGTGAGATATATATATATATATATTTCCTCGTTTCTCTCTCACTCCGCTCTCTCACTTTCACTCTCCCCCGCCGCTGCTGCCCCTGCCGCCCGCCCCTTACCTGGCTCAGCCCCTTTTTCGTCTCTGCCCTCTTTTCCGCACCACTTTTAGCCCCTCCCAGCTGTCCTCTTCCCCCCCCCCCCCACCTCCCTACTTAATGGCGGCCGCTGCGTGGTAGGCTGAGCAACACCAATGACCTGGTCAGTGCATTACTCTGCCTCCTGTGGCTCCACCCTCTAAGTAGAGCCCTTTCCCTGGCTCCTCTGAACTCCTGACCCCTGTCAGGAGTTCAAGGCCTTCCTCCACCCGCAGGCTTCTGCCTGTGCCTCATCCCTGGTGTCTAGTGGGAGAGCTCTGCTTTCCTACTAGGCTACCTTCTGCCTTTTGCTTTGCACTCTGCTCTGCCCTCTTTTTGGTGTGTTTTTCATCCCCTCCCGCCTCCCAGCTGTCCTCACCTCCTTAATAGCGGCAGCGGACGCGTGCAGCGGGTGTGCCGCTGGTGCACCAAAGGCAAGCCCGTCCGCACGCGGACCGTGCCTAGCGCCAGAACCCCTGGCTCCTGTCCCCCCCAACTCTGCCACACACATCTACACTACGACGACTACGCCCTCCGTGCCCTCAACACCGGCCGCTCTCCTGCCTGCCTTCAAGCCTCCCCGCAGACCACCCGCAGCCCCTTCTCCTGCTGGAACTGCACCTTCACCAGCCTCCACGCCAACGACCCACCCACCAAGACAGGACACAACCATCTCAGATGTATCCTCCTCAACACCCGCTCCGTCCACAAGCGTGCAGTAGAGCTATGGAATCTACTCGGCCTCCCCAGATGTCGCCTTCCTGACCGAGACATGGATGAACCCCTCCTCAGCGCCTGACATCGCCATAGCCATACCAGATGGCTACAAGATCACCCACAGGGACCGCTCCAACAAACCAGGAGGAGTCATCGCCATCATCCACAAGAACACCTTCAGGATCACGACCAACACTGAAGACACCCTTAGCACCGCTGAGATCCTGCACTTCCAAATCCACACTGACCCAAACACCGCCCTCCGTGGGATCCTTGTCTACAGGCCCCCGGCCCATGACAGCAGTTCAGCGACTCCATTACCGACATCATCAGCACGCACGCTTTCACATCCACTGACTACATACTCCTCGGAGACTTAAACTTCGACCTTGAGAACACCAACGACAACAGCACCGCTACCCTGCTCAACAACCTCTCCAACCTCGGCCTCAAACAGCTTGTCACAACACCAGCCCACTCCGCAGGACACACACTCGACCCTATTTTCACCCCCAGCAATCACGTCTCCTTCAGCCGCACCACCGATCTCCACTGGACAGAGCACTGCTGCATCCACTTCTCCTTCAAGAAACCCACAATGCACCACCACCCACAACGGATCCCCCACTGCAGTTAAAATAAAGTCACTGAAGACCAAGTTATTGCGACCCTCTCCCGGAACCTACCCATTGACACCACCGACACTGATGCAGCTTCCCGCAATTTCAGGCAATGGGTCAACACCTGTGCCAATACACTTGCCCCCATAAAGAATACCTCCATTAGACGCACCGACAGAAAGGACTTCTGGTTTACCGCCGACCTCCACAAATCTAAGCAAAGCTGCAGAAGACTTGAAAGAAAGTGGCACCAACACACAGCCTTCAAAAACGCCATCCGCAGACACCACCAACTCATCCGAGCCGCCAAAAGAACCGCCTTCAAAGACCGAGTCAACAACAACATACACAGCCACAAGGAGCTCTTCAGCGTCGTGAAGGAACTCTCCAACCCCAGCTCCAATGTCAAATACATCCCGCCATCCCAAGAACTCTGCAACTCCCTAGCCTCCTACTTCTACCGCAAGATTGCAGACATCCACTAGAGCTTCAGCACCCAAATCCCCCCGGCAACCCCCAACACCACAGATTCACCTCCGACCAACCTCCTGCTCTCCCGGACCCTCATGAACTACACTATCGAAATCATGAACACCATCCTCTCCGGCTCTCCATCTGAGCCCTGCCCTCAGCACATCCTCAACAAAGCAAACTCCGTCATCGCACCCCAAATACGGAAGATCATCAACAGCTCCTTCGAGTCCGCCACCTTCCCGGAGACCTGGAAAAACACTGAGATCAACGCCCTCCTCAAATAACCCAAGGCAGACCCAAAGGACCTCAAGAACTTCCTGCCTATCTCCCTGCTCCACTTCCCTGCAAAAGTCATCGAGAAGGCCATCAACAGACAACTAACCAGCTTCCTAGAGGAGAACCGCACCCTGGACCCTTCCCAATCTGGATTCCACAGCAACCACAGCATCGAAACCACCCTCATCGCCACCACCAACGACATCAGAACCTCACTGGACAGTGACATAACTGCGGCCCTCATCCTCCTGGACCTCTCGCCCACGTTCGATACCGTCTGCCACCACACCCTGCGCTCACGCCTCAGCAATGCTGGAATCCGCAACAGAGCCCTGGACTGGGTCACCTCCTTTCTTACCGGCAGAACCCAGAGAGTCCGCCTCCCCCCATTCTGTTTGGAGGCCACCAAAATCATCTGCGCGTACCCTATGGTTTGTCCCTCAGCCCAACCCTCTTCTACGTGGCCCCGCTCGCTAACATCGCTCGATCCCACAACCTCAACATCATCTGATACGCCGATGACCCCAGCAGATCCTCTCCCACACCAACGACTCTGCCAAGTCCTACCTCCACGAAGGAATGAAGGCCATCGCCGAATGGATGAAGAGCAGCTGCCTCAAACTCAATTCCGACAAGACAGAAGTCCTCATCTTGGGCTCCACCCCCTCCGCATGGGATGACCCCTGGTGGCCTGCCACTCTCTGAACCACTCCGACTCCTACCGACCACGCACGCAACCTAGGATTGATCTTGGACCCCTCACTCTCCATGACCCAGCAAGTCAACGCAATCTCCTTCTCCTGCTTCAACACTCTCCGCATGCTCTGAAAGATCTACAAATGGATACCCACGAAACCAGAAGAACAATCACCCAAGCCCTCACAAGCAGCAGACTGGACTACGGCAATGCCCTCTACGCAGGAATCATGGCCAAACTCCGGAAGAGGCTGCAGCGCATCCAGAACGCCTCCGCACGCCTAATCCTGGACATCCACTGCCACACCACAAACCATTCTTGCACCTCGCTGCCAAAACGTTGAACACTCTTCCCACCCACCTGCATCAGACCAAAGACCTCCTTACCGTCAGGAAACTTCTCAAGACCTGGCTGTTCAAGCAGTAGCAACACCTTTCCCCCCCACCTCTGCCCCCTTCCGCCTTTCCCCTCCTCAGCACCTTGAGACCCTCACTGGTGAGTAGTGCACTTTACAAATCCCTGATTGATTGATTGATATATATATATATATATATATATATATATATATATATATATATATATATATATATATATATATATATATATATATATATATATATATACACACACCCCCACACAAAATTATTGTGCTCCAGGGTGAGGGGTGTGATTGGCCTATGACCCCCTGTCAACTTCATTTTTTTTTCTTTCTTAAGTCTATACATTTCCCGGGGGGGGCACAATCGCACCCCCAGGGTAAAAACTGTAATTTAAAAAAAAATTGTGTCCCTGGGGGGAGATCAGCCCATTACCAAGAGGGCCAACCCTTCCCCCCCCCCTCCTCCAAACAAAGGTCCCACAAATCAGGAAGACCTAATTTGAAAGGGGATACTCTCCCCTTTCAAACCAGGCCTCCCTGAAATCTGGGGAGGCTGTTTGTGGTAGTTTTCCTCATCAGAGTGGAGCGAAAGCACTCTCCTGCTTCTTCTGGTGCTCTGTTGGGGAAACTGTGAGTCAGAGGTCACAATGGGCAGGAGTGGTGCAGGGGCTGATGCTGGATTGATTCTGCATCTGCCCCGCCCTTTAAAGACGAATCCTGAGGTGCTTGCACCAGAGGATCCTTTTCTGCCCTCCCCGGTGTCGGCTAATGGTCAACAGACTCACCATGAAGGGTGTGTCGGCCAGCATGGAGGGTGCATTGGATTAGCAAATGTTCTGCGGTTTGCAGCAGAAATGTTGGGGGAAAAAAACACTTTTTTGCCCTGGTGAGGTCCCACAAAGCACCAAGAATAGGCAAAAATGGCTCTTTTAGTCCTAAAACCGACCCTGCCTACAGTCCTGAAAAATGGCCTATGCGTAATTTGAGACTGTGGTTGCCATTGAAGGCCTCTAGCGCTCTTTTTGGGAGACCAGCTCTTTTTTCCTCATCAGACTTTTCCTGGGTGCAAGAGAGGGAAGCACATACACAATGGAAAGAAGGAGGAAGACAAATACTGAAAGACCTTCATGAAAGGAGAAAGCAGGAACCTGCAAAGTGTGATAAAGGGGCAGAGAGTGGCTGGTTGTCAGTTAAAAAGTATGAATCGCACAAAGGTGCTTGAGTAAAGTTCTACCAATAATGAAGTTCACATGTGGGTCCCCCGAAGGTGTCCTACATAAGGATAAGACAAGATATTTGAGTGTTCGCCTCACCCACAACTTCTCATAGCCTGCTTCTTAAATATTAATTGAGACAAGACAAAATGCAGGGGTCCAGATGTAAAGGCAGTTATGGATGGTTAGGTGATCCATTGTTGTCATCAGTGAACCACACATTAAATACTATTCTTTTAAATATACAAAGGCTATCCTTGTATATAAGGAAATGTTTGGATATACCTTTAGATATTTTTAATCTTTACATCTGGACCCCTGCGTTTTGTCCTGTTTATTTTAATATCTAAGAATTCCCTTTACGGTTGAGTCCACCAACTGTGCGGGTTGAGGGAGTTTGCCACTGTTGTCCTGGGCACAATCTACTATGGCTCTGCACATTAGATACAACCTTTTCTGCGCTTGCCTGTCATGACAACTAGAACGAGCAGTCAGTCTTCTCAGGGAGGATATTTAGGGGCAAGCACTCAGTACTCAACAATCAACCATGAAACACAATAAGGTAATTTCCAGCACAGTGATTATCTTTCTGAAAACCAAATTACGTTTAATTTCACAGCAAAACTGAATACTGTACACAGAATGCTGCATTCCCCAGTTCAACAATTTACCGTTCTTTGCCATTAAACAACCGTCTCTAGCAGACATGGCAGATTGGCCCTCAGGCCTTTGTATCTTTTGTGCTCTGGCTAAGCCCCGCAGTTTACCTGTAAATTGCTCCATACAGTCCTGGGTGTGTGGCAGACGCAGTCACACCCTCTAACTTTCACAGTGTAGATTTTTTGTTGCGGGCTGCAGTGGCAGCCTTTACAGGCACTGTTGCAACATGAATGTGGGGATGCGGGTCTTAGCCACAGCACACAGCTCAACAGCAGACTCTCTTGGTCATTTGTGTTCAGGTGCTCAACAAAGGTAATTGCTGTCTCCAGGCCAAATATTTTTGTGGTGATATCTTTTGAGCAGTAGCAGGTCCTACGCAGTTCGGGCTGTCCACTTGAGTAGTTGTAGTCCTTTGCTCCTCAGTCGCCACATCAGCACCCATGATTCCTTCTGGTGCCTGGTAACCCATTGCTAGTACAAAGTTGGTAAAGCTGACATCATGTACTTCGCAGACAGTGTGGAGGAACTTTTAGCAGCACTGGTCTCCTGGCACACACACTGGAGTCATCCACTTTCTCTCTGATTTCACTCACTGGGAAGGGGTCTGCCTTTCTACCTGAACTTTCTCCCCTCATGTCGGGCCACTCACATTCCTTTCCCTACTCAGCAGGCAGGCTTCTTTTTATACTTTTTTGACAGACCCTCGACTCGTTCAGCAGAAATCGTGACTTCAGATGATGTCCCCTCAACTCCAGGAAACTGACTATCATGCACACTAAGCCCTTGGTACACAACAGCTTTTCGAGTACTTTGTGCAGCACTCCCAACCTTGGCCAAGAACATGGATTGTACACAAACAGTGTGGTTTGTATGCCACTTGGACTAGAGCTACAGAATCGGTATGACAGGTTCATTTTCAAGTGTCCTTCTCAGACTGTTGTTGAGGTACATCTGTTTTGTAAAGTGATGCTTCTCACAACAGATATCCCTGGAGCAGACTGAAAGCAGGAGCATCCACAACATGGGAACAACAAAGTGTGTGTTTTCTGCACTTGGCTGTCCCCAGCCTTACTGAAACAAAGGCAGACAAAATGGCAGTCCCTGCCTATAACCTTTCTCACCATCAACAACAGAAACTGAATTCCCACCCATCACCTCTTCCATCTTCCAAATGGCAGTACTCAGGAAGAAGTAATCAGCAGCCCCTCGCTAATAAAGACATCATGAAATTTCTAAAGATAGCCTCGTCTGACTCTCCTCACTTAAGTGTCTGGATCTTCTCTTACCAAGCACAGAATGCAGGCAGTACCCTTCCACTGTCTGCGGAAGCTATCCTCACCCTCTGTCTTGTGCCATGCTACAACCAGGGGCATCCATCATGGATCCCATAGGCTTCAGTACTGAGACTTACACAGAGTCTAAACACTCCTTGTACGTGCACACATGCTCAACATGCACATAGCAGGGCAAGGTTATGGGTTTCACAGAACAGCCCTGTTTTATATGAAAGGGGTCAGGAGGCCGTGCTTATTGATGCAGATAAAAAGGTGAGGTCACACCATAGAAGCAAACAAAACACTCTGGATACCGCTCAGATGTTCTACATGTGTTTAATGCAGAAATGGCGAGCATTCAAAATAGGCAAGCCATTGTCAGCGCTTTGTCCTTGATCAGTTGTAGACTGCAGTACTGAAATCCATTTGTTTTGTTGCTACATGTATGCATTTGTTTTCAATACAAGTGAACAAAAGTGGGAACGTGATTAAAAGAATTAAACCTGCAGATAGTCACTAACGAGCAGGTGCCAAGATCTTCTCTTGGGAACAAGATGAAAAGACTACGGAAAAGAGATGCAACTAATGCTTTGCTAGAAAGGCTCAGCAGAAATATGCAGTGTTCAACATAGAAAAATAAAACAAAAATGGATTTAAAATACATTTGAGCTTGCAATGGTATTCAGGTTTTAGTGTTCTTTAAACAGCTACAAAAACAATAGTAGCTTGTATATTTTTTAATTTTATTTTTTCGTTTATTGCATTTGTAGAGTGCAATGTAGATAAAGGTGAGAAGCATTGCGATGTTTTGTACGCGTTTATTTAATTCTACAAAACAGAGACCGCCGCTGTCACGTCCTCCGGCGCCGCCGTCTTCAACCATCTCCGACGCGCTCGAGAGCACGGGAGAACTCGACAGCCAGCAGCACACGAAATAGGTTCGGCACGCGGTAACATTACTGCGTGCCAAACCACTCAGAACACAACATAATATCCCCTTTTTTTTTTTTTTTAAACTTCCAAACCAGAGAAACATAACCCAACATTAGAACAAAATAATAATAACATAACATTAAACCACTAAACAGTATTGGTGAAAATGGCGATAGCAACAAATAGATTTCCTGCTAACAGCAATAAGATTCACTAAGGTTGAGCGGCATCCGTTTCACTCGAACAGATCTTCTAAGTGTTTGAGGAACTCCCAACTTAGTGTTTAATGCCAACCGTTCCTGAACCATACCTTCTGACACCGCTCTACTACACCTTTTCATTCCACCGTCACAATCGTCATTCACCTTCACAGCTTTATTCATATTCCACCACTGACCACCCTCAACCATGATAGCATTACCACACACTTTCCTCACTATAACTGTACTTCCATAACAAGCTTCCCCTTTCCTCACAAAGGTCTGTAACTTGATGCGCACTATATCACCTGGTTTAAAAGAGCGTTCTTTTGTAGAATTTTTCTGGTCATACCTAGCTTTGACCCTGTCCTGATTTCTCTTTACCTCACCCATAACTTTATCCTTGTCCACCACATCAGGAAATTTACCTAACACGATCTTGGCTAACCAAGCCGGGAAAAGTTTAGACGTACTACGCCTACCTTTCAACAGTTCAAATGGGGAGATTTTCATCACTGAATGTGGTGTGGTACGATAAAACCACAACATCGAATTCACAGCCTCTTCCACATCCAATCTACTCGCTTTGGCCCACTTTATGCATTCCACAACTACTCTGTTCATTCTTTCGACTAAACCATTCGTTTGAGGATGGTACAGCGAACTCTTCAAATGTTTCACACCAGACTCTCTTAGGAAGGTTTCCATTTCATTGCTCACAAACTGTACACCATTATCCGAGATTAAATATTCCGGAAAACCTTCCCTCCAAAAGATCTCTTTGAGGAACTGTATGGCAGAACTTGCAGAAGGCTTAGCGAAAAACCGCACTTCTGGCCACTTACTAGAGTAATCCATCAGTACAAAAGCATAGTGCATGTGACTAGGGAGAAAATTGAAGGGCCCAACCATATCAACTCCCACTTTAACCCAAGCCTTATCTAGTAAAGGTATGGGTTGTAATGGTGGCTTCACAATCTTCAACCCCTTTTCGGCACCATTGCACACAACACATCCATGAACAACCCTTTCTACATCCTTATCCATAGAAGGCCACCAATACAGCGCCCTGATCCGTCTTTTTGTCATGGTGCCACCAAGGTGCCCATCATGCGCATGGTCCACCAATTTTTGTCTAAGCTCACACGGGGGTACACATTTATCATTCCTTAACACAATGCCATCCTCAATAGATAACTCATCAGCCACCTTGGCATACGGTTGGACATCTGAATTCAAATTCCTTTCCCTAGGCCAGCCGTTGACAATATACTGCTTAACCCTGGAAAGCACCTCATCATTACTTTCAGCCATCTTCCATACCGTATCCGTGCACACTTTGGATTCATCAGCATCCACAGCCGCTATAAAACAATCCTCCACATCATCCTCCACATCAATAGTACTTTCTTCACTTATTGGTAAACGAGATTAAAAAGTCAGCTGTGAAGTTGTCTTTTCCTGGAATGTATCTGACATGAAAGTCATACTGTAACAGTTTCGTGGTGAGGTATGCTATACGCGGGGTTGTATAATTGATCTTGTCACCATTCAAAATGTACACCAATGGTTTATGATCCGTTTGAACCACAAATTTTCTTCCCCATATATAGCTTCTAAATTTCTCACTAGCCCAATAACATGCTAGCAGCTCTTTCTCAATCACAGAGTAATTGAGTTCTGACTCACGTTATACTCTAGAGGCATAACTAATAACCTTCTCATCCTTCCCCATACCTTGAGACTGCACCGCACCCAACCCATACCTACTAGCATCAACAGTGATGGTGCACAATTGGCTGGGGTCATACGGACTCAATGGCCTAGCATCGACCAACTCCTGCTTGACCCTTTCGAATGTAGCTTGACACTCACTGTCCCATATGAACGGTACATTGTTCTTGAGCAAGTTAGACAAAATCTTCATTTTGCTAGCATAATTGGAAATGAACTTAGAATAGTAGTCACACATGCCTACAAAAGATCGCAACTCATCTTTGTCCTTGGGATTAGGCGATTCCACAATCGCTTTTACCAAACCGGGCCGCGGTGGAACACCATTCCCAGACACACAATGACCCAAAAATATATATATATTTTTTTTTGTAAAACTCACATTTTTCTTTCCTTACACAGACGCCATAAGACTGAAAATTTTGAAAGACAGATCTGATTTTCTCGTGATGACCTTCCAAATCCCTAGTATGAATCAAAACATCATCTTGGAAAACCAGAATGCCTTGTACTTCCCCCAACATTTTGTGCATGATACGTTGAAACGCTGACGCAGCAGAGGCCAACCCAAATGGCATCCTGCAAAACTGGAAAGTGCCAAACGGAGAATTGAAAGCTGTATAATGACGCAAATCCTCATCCAACACCACCTGGTGATATGCTGATGCAAGATCTATTTTGGAAAACCACACAGAGCCTCTGAGCTCATCGAGCAGGTCGCTAATCTTAGGTAAAGGATATGAGTCTACCCATATCTCCTTATTGAGACTCCTCAGGTCCACACATAAACGTAGGTCCCCATTTCGTTTCCGGGCAACCACCAATGGAGAAAGCCACAAACTGGACTCTATAGGCTCAATTACACCATTATTTTGTAGTTTGTGCAATTCAGCCTTAAGATCCTCTCTTAGACTAAACGGCACCGACCTGACCTTATGTCTCACAGGGATAGCCCGATCTTTTACCTTAATTTTGTGCTTGAAACCAGCAATCTTACCCAAACCTTGTACAAAAATGCTAGGAAACTCCTCTTCAAATGGTGCCTTCGATTCTGAGTTCCCTACGACAAGGACTTGTTCTTTAGCACCAGGTTTCAACACCATGCCAAACAGCCCTTGGTGGTACCATCCTAAAATGTTCAAACCTTTATAAATTTTACCGAAGATCTTTCGATCCTTGAACTCAAGACTATCTTCTATGTAGCCTTCCAGGTCAATTTTCCTGCCCTCATAAGACACCGGTGATCTATCGGGAGGCAATAATTCCCTATCACCCCAAACCTTGTGGAAGAGATCCGATGTGATCATAGTAATACGTGCCCCAGAATCAACTAACAACCGAAGCCACTTATCACCAACCCGAATATCAACAAGGGGATCTACACATTGGTTTTGATCTTTGACTCCACCTACCTTTTCAGTGACAACCACAATCATATCCTGATAGGCCTTAACAAAAGAATCCTCTTCATTTTCCCCCTCTTCCTCTACCACTGTGGAGACCTTAGCTGGCCTATTAAACATGGATTGACATACTTTAGCAAAGTGACCTACTTTACTAAACTTCCTACATACAGCATTCTTTGCTGGACAACTTTTGCCATCCTTAACATGAGGCATGTTCCCACATCTAAAACATATGTTAGACGACCTGAAGAATGGATTGTCATATTTTCTCGAGTCACCTTTCTTTACCGCACTCATTTTAGTAACGACATTCACAAGCATTTGATCAGAGTCCTTCACCCCAGTACTTATTGAAAGTTCCTTTAGAGATATCTGCGCCAGCTCAACACTTTTAGCCGTTTTAATGACATCTTCCAAGGTAGGATTGCCCATGGTAAGTAGCTTCTGCTGAATGTGCTTATTTGAGCAGTGACCGATAAACTGGTCCCTTATTAACTGGTCTTGGAAATCTCTAAATTCACACTTCGATGGCAATTGTCTCAGTGCACTGACATAAGTGTCAACATCCTCACTTTGACACTGCTGACGCTTGAAGAATTTGTGTCGTAAAACCACCAAACTCGGGAGTACATCAAACCTTGTGGCCAACTTCTTGGTGGTCATATCATATTCATCAAGCTCCTCATCAGTTTGCGGCAGGTCCGGTAAATGTTTGAAAATCTCTCTGCCTTCATATCCCAAAGAATGTAAAAGAAGACACTTCTTCCTTTCAGGGCGAAAACGAGAGGCTCCAATAGCTCCAAAGTAAGTCTCGAAACCGTCAAACCATTGTCTCCAAGGGATGGGAGGAGCACCTGGAGTTTCCAAAAAGGGTGGTGGAGGATTAACAGACTGCATAGCACAAATCAAGAGACAGCTTAACAAAAAGAAAACGGCCAGGACATGTTCACATGAATATTGTTTCAATAAAACTGTAGCACTTTAAAGCACAACAGACGTATTTTCCTCAGTGGTTCCTGCTACAATGACACAGTGTAATGTAAAAGTATTTCCACTGTCAACCTTAATCCTGTGGCCCAATGTAGCATTAACACCAACTAAATCCAAAATGGCGCTTAAAATTGCCAAACACAGCACCTGCAAGGTTCCATTCCAGATGTCTGCTGCCAATTAGTCACACGATCCTCCCCCTGCCAGGCTAAAATGTACAATATGCTTCCAGCAGAAAGAAGACAAAGATCTCTCTAGACAGCAATGCGTGGGTGCTTAGCGGCGGTCATGGCTCCCTCGTCGACAAATTTCAGATGTTGTAGATAAAGGTGAGAAGCATTGCGATGTTTTGTACGCATTTATTTAATTCTACAAAACAGAGACCGCCGCTGTCACGTCCTCTGGCGCCGCCGTCTTCAACCGTCTCCGACGCGCTCGAGAGCACGGGAGAACTCGACAGCCAGCAGCCCACGAAATAGGTTCGGCACGCGGTAACATTACCGCGTGCCAAACCACTCAGAACACAACAAAGTGTTACCAAACGGTTATCCTGGCGCTAAGCTTAGATATGTGGACTGTACTGCTAACGGGATGCACAGGCACTAAACGGGGTCTGGTTACTTAGGAAAAAGCCAGGTCTTCAAGATTTCTAAACTGCAACAGATCTGTTGAAGACCTCAGTAAAGGTGATAACTCATTTCACAGCTGGGCCGCTTTGACTGTGAAGGCCTGACCACCTCGTCTTGACTTCCAAAATTTGTTTTTGGAAATCAGATTTGCAGAGCTACAACAAAGATACCTCCCAGGAGTATGTCCTTTCAGTCTGCATTATAGAAGCACAGGGTCTTTTCCCAGTTGTGCCTTGAACAAAATGCACATGGCTCTGAAGATGATTCTCTGATTCAGAGGTGGCCAGTGCAACTCCCTTTGGGCATTGGATGCAGAGGACCAACGGAACCTGTTCATTGCCAGTTTAGCCGCTGCCACTCATACTTTATACAGCCTCTTAACCAAATATTCAGGAACCTCAAGTAGAAATGCATTGCATTAATGTAATCTGCCGAGTATGGCACTACATCCAACGAGAGATTTGGCTTAGGTGGGCAGTAGTGGTAGCACCTTCCTTAGATTGCAAAGAAGTGCAAAGCAAGTGCCTATTACTTTTGTAACATGGCTCTCCAGAGATCATCAAACACAACCCCCATGTTGTGGACTGTGTCCAACGGTGCAGCTCCTCTCCCGATGAAAGGGATCTAAAATTATGGGGAAGTTTTACAGGGATTTTGCTTGCCAAGCAGCATAAGAATTCAGTTTTATCTCTCTTTAATTTTAGCAAACTTACATTGATCTAGTTAACAATGTCTGACAGGCCTTTCTGTAAAGCCTTCACTGCTTGCTCCTGGTTGTTAGCAAGAGGTAGGATCAGTTGGGTGACATCTGCATAACTGACCAGTGTGATGTCATATTCCTTAATAAGGGTAATGAGTGGTCTCATAGAGATGTTAAACAGGACAGGGCTGAGTGCCGAGCCCTCTGGGTCTCCCTGTTGCAGACTTTTGAATTCTGAGCGGTAAGGGGGCAGGGTAACAGTCGGACACTGATCCAACAGGTAGGAGTCCATCCACTTCAGTACTACAACCCCCACTGCCCCTCCTGCCCCCACCCCTCAAACACCACACACAAACACACTGATTGAGGTTAGTCTAGCCAGGAGCATTCTGTGGTTGACCGTATCAAAGGCAGTTGACAAGTCAAGCATAATCAAGACTGTCGACTGGCGCTCTGTACCCTCATCAATGGCAACGAGTAGAGCTGATTCAGTGCCATATTCCAAATATTGTGATAGCCTCCTACTAAAATATAGCTCTAATATTTTCACCGGGAATGGAAGGAGCGATATGGGCCTGTATTTACTCAGAACCAGAGGGTCTGCTGAGGATTTCTTAAAGAGGGGGGTGACTATTTCCTTCTTCCACATATGTGGCACAACACCTGTCTCCAAGGATGAGTTAATCTCTTAGCTCTTTCCACATCCTAGGAGGTAAGGAGTCAAGTGGGGATCCTGATGAGGTAGACCTGTTAATGACTTGAAAACATTCCTCGGGGATAGGTTCAAAAGAATAAAACCTACAGTCCTGGTTCTCCAAAGGATCAAATCCATTTTGAGTCATGGTAGGGCCTACCACTGGTGCTTTGGGTCAGCTATGGGTACCACTCACCTCAGCTGTGTTTTCCAAGTTATCTGAGATATTCAGTTTTGAGGGTGTCATCTTAGCGGGAGCTGATAAAAGAGAACAGCACACATTAAGACATACATTGCATTGGCATATTGAACATGTAGGGATTTTTTTCATATATTTGCAATTGAGTTCACTTTCTCAGCTCTAAGGTTTCACCAAAGATGGTACGCTTCCACCGACGCTTCAAGTGCCACACCTAGGACAGGGACAGTAGTCTACTGTCTGTTATGAGGGCAGGCTTGGTGTGTTGCTCCGGGTGACAGGACAGGTCATGAACATCAGATTTTTGGGGAGAAGGTAAGGTCTCTGCACATGCTCAATCAGCGTGACACCAGTGTCAAGTCAGGATACCAGTTTCAAATGCAAGTAGGCACTCAAGGTATGGGAAGCCACTTGTATGACATGGAGGGGATTTTCCTGTCCCTACAACAAGTGATATCAACATTGGCATTACTGATACATTACATTCTATGGCACTAATCACATTAATACCAGTGATATTACATATGACATCCTATGTTGATATCAGCATGTACATGCATTTTAAAAACTCTTCATATCTGCCAGGGATATGTAATAAATATACATTTTAGATACTTTTCAACTTGGGACATGATGAATTGGACTGGGAAGGTTCCACATTATGTCATCAAATGGGCTCCCATTTCTGGGGTCAATTCTCTGTTTGCTTATCAAGGATCAAAGCAGTATAATGGTGTCAGGGTACAGGGTTGACTGGGTGACTAGTCAAGGCCATTGCAATGACTTAAATATGTTTTGATGGCCTAAAGTGAGGGAGTATTCATATCTGTAGGTTTAGATCAGTGATTTGTGTACCTGTGAAAAATCAAAGAGATCAACATTGCAGGGCATACTGAGCGAAAGAAATACCAACTGTTGTACGATTAGCTGTATTATTCAAATAACAATTAGTCACAATCCAGTTTTTGCCCCAGGCTGTCCAATCAGGCCATGCACTAGTGTATTTCCTGGTGTGAGAAAGTGTTTTGTAAGTCTTCGGGTGCAACTCATAAACTGATGGACAGACAAAAAGATTCTATCAAGGGGTACAGCACTGTCTATGAAAGTTCCTCAGGATGACGACACATAGGCCCTCATCATGACCAGGGTTAATGTGGAGGTATTACCACCAACAGGTTGGCGGTACATATCGCCACATTGAGTGTGGCGGGTTTGCTGCCGCCAACCTGCCCCTTCTGCACTCAGACCGCCATGGCAGTATGAGCCGCCGGGCTGGAGATGTCAATCTCTGATCTGGCAGCCCACAGAGTGCAGCCAGCGGTATTATGAGCCAGCCTACCACCATGGTTTCCACAGTGTTAGCAACGCCACGAAAACCTTGGATGTAGGCCCTACCGGTGACAGGGAATTCTTTCCCTGTCACCGGCAGACGGCTCCCCCACCCCCACAATACTCAACTGACACCCCCTCTCCATCCAAACACCCCTCCCACCCCTGATTCAAACGCCACCCATCTGGTACATGCATACACCCCCACCCCCCAATAAATGCACACGCAGGCAGACACACACACACACAGACACCCTCACGCACCACACATATACGCATTCACGTACACTGGCATATCCGCATTTACTCTTTCACTGGCATACACGCATTCACATACGCATTCGATCAGACATACTCACACACATTCTTACACACAGACACACTGAAATGCAGACACGCACTCACTTCACCATTCTTCCACACATACAAACACGCACAACACAACACACACAGACGCATTCACACACGCACTCACACACTCAGACACACGCACACAACACCCCCCACCCTCCCACCCCCTCTCCTGTCGGACGATCGACTTACTTTGTCCGGCGTGGAGGTCGTCCTGGAACGGGAAGGGGCACTGCTATCGCCAGCAGCGCCCCGCAAGCAGAATACCGCCAGGCTGTATTTCTGCTCAAAATACGACTTGTAAGGCGGTGCTGGTGTTAGCAGCATCAGGTCACCACTGTCTGCCAGTATGAACACTGCCGGATTTCCACACTTATTGTGGTGGAAGTCAGGCAGTGCACATAATCTGGCAGATGGATGGTCGCCACCGCGGAGATAGGCGGTTATTACCGCCAAAGCTATAATTAGGGCCATAATACCTAGACTTGATGTGGAGTTTTGAGTTCACATGCATCAGTAACTTTAACTCTTAATTCACTTTATATCTTTTTGTTTTTTTGATTTATGGACATCATTCATACATTATGTCTTAAAAGGCAATACTCACTTCCAAACGTTTCAGAAATATTTTTATAAACAATCCCTAGATAATATAGGTGGATACAATCAAAGGCTGTATTCCAGGTGTTGTTTACTCTTTCTAAAGAAATTGTAAATCCACCATTTTTCTAACTGTGCATTATCAAACTCACAGAAGCAAACACAGCACTGAACAATCATCCTCTTCCATTGGCTTTTTCGATCATCTGTTTTGAAGAGGTTCTGAGATCTGTTCTGAATAAACTAGTTTATTTCAATTGGAAAGACGTTGATCCTCACGGATATGGGAGCCAGCAGAAATTTCCAGTCTCCAAAGCCACATTATCTGTTTTATTAGAATCACACTAACAGAAAAGTGCTGCATGTTTGGCACTGTAGCTAGTACAGGGTGCAAGAGGGGATAGTATCAGGAAGTAACTGATAGGATATGAAAGACTGCAAACTCAAGACAAAACATTTCCATAATTGAACATAATCTGTGCTGGCAAAAGAAATCGGTGCAAAGCAAAACGATGAGAATGTTGCTAGAATCCTATAATCGCTTGCAACAATATATCTGTGATGGTCTTGTCAAAATACCCTATTCACCTGGCAACAAAACTGTGCATGCAACATGACTTCAGATCTTTAATTTTTCAAACGTTTGCAGGATCTCAAAAGCTTGAACTCTTCCAAGTTTTGAAAGTTGCAGTTTTGTGAGTCGCAAATATAGAATCCCTTCTTTGGAGCAGCAACTTAACTTTCCAAAAAGAGTATAACATAGAGAGAGCCGTGTGGTTCTTTGCTTGCTATTTCAGTTCACTTCATATTCACCTCCATGCCTTAAGGCCAGCAGCATATGAAGAGGTCATCAGAGACCCCTGATACTGTGATTCCAGGAATTCTGTGTAGGTTAATGATAACAATGTGTGCCCTTAAATATTGTGAGCTGCGATACTGAAAACATTGGGATGAGTGTTGAGAACGGTGTATTAAGATTAATGCAGTAAATTATAGTAGAAACCAAGAACAAATAAACAGTTGGACAATTTGTGTTTAATGCCTATCTTGGTTATCAGTAATCCCATTACTCAGATTCTTCCTTCCACATATGAGGGCTTAACTTCTGAAGTATCTTTGTCCTGGAAGCCTTTCTGGACATCCCATTCTTTACTGTATGTGTTTTGGTTTTATTTCAAGCGGGTCTCCTTTTTCGGAAGCTCCGCAAAAACTCAAAAAGGTGTGCTACCCAAAGCTGCAGACAAAAATTAAAGGCTAGTGATGGCGAAGAGGAAACCGAAAATGGGATTACCAGTAAGTAATCTAGGCATTACCTCCTAATTTCCTTCGTCCACTGCGTTAACATGTGAAGGCATACCCAAATGATTGAAGCAGCTTCCAAACACAGTGCCCTTGGACGCACCCCACCCCACCCCTAGCTCTAAGCTAACCAGGGCAAGCCCCACGTGTAAGAGTCAGGTCTTGAGGTCCTTCCTGAATTGAGGCAGTGAGAGTGATTGCCTGAGATGTAGGGTTTTGGGAGTTCCAGGTCTGCGCAGCGAGGTAGGAGAAGGTTCTTCCTCCGGCCGAGGTCTTGTGGAACCTTGGGATAGTGACCAGGGCCAGGTGGGCAGAGGTGAGGTGTCTGCTGTGTGTGTAGAAGCAGAGGCGCGGTGGTTGAGGTATGCAGGTCCATTGTTGTGGAGGGCCTTGTAGGCATGCGTGAGGAGCTAGAAGGTGATTTGTTTGTTGATTGGGAGCCAGTGAAGGTCTCTCAGGTGACCAGCGATGTGGCTGCAGCTAGGGATGTTCAGGATAAGCCTAGGCGAGGCGTCCTGGACTCTCTGCAATTTCCTTTGTAGTTTTTGGGTGGTGCCGACGTAGAGTGCATTGCCGTAGTCAGGCTTGTTGCTGACAAGCACCTAGGTGACCATTTTACTGAACTCTGTGGGGATCCACTCGGAAATCTTCCAGAGCTTGTGGAAGCTGGAGGATGCAACGGCGTTGATTTGGCATTTCATTGAGAGCGAGGAGTCAGGGATGTCGAGGATGATGCTGAGGTTATGTGCGTGGTTGGTGGGTGCAGGGGGGTGTTCTGAGCACTGCGGGTCACCAGGATTCATCCCAGACGAGGGGGTGGTGCCCAGGATGAGGACTTCGGTTTTGTTGGAGTTGAGTTTCAGTCAGCTGTCCTTCATCCAGGAGGCGACTGCCTTTATTCATTTGTGAAAGTTGCTCTTAGCGGCTGTAGGTCCGTCGGTGAGGGAAAGAATCAGCTGGGTGTCGTTGGAGTAAGAGATGATGTTGAGCCTGTGGTTTCTAATGATGTCTGTAAGCAGAGCCACGTAGATGTTGAAGAGGGTGGGGCTCAGAGAAGAGCCTTGAGGAACTCCGCAGCTGATCTCTATAGGTTCTGAGGAGAACGTGGGAGCTTGACTCTCTGGGTTTGGCCGGTGAGGAAGGAGAGGATTTACTCTAAGGCTTTGCTGCAGATGCTAGATTAGGGGAGTCTCGTGCAGAGGGTGTGGTGGGAGACTGTGTCGAAGGCGGCAGAGAAGTCCAGGAGGATGAGGGCTGCAGTTTTGCTTCGGTCGAGGAGAGTGCTGTTGTTGTCTGTTGCAGCGAGGAGTGCAGTCTTGGTGGTGTGGTTGCTTCTGAAGCCTGATTGGGAGTGGTCCAGGGTTTTGTCACTTTCAATGAATTCTGTGAGTTGGGCGTTGATGGCCTTCTCGATGACTTTGTCTGGGAATCGGAGCAGCAAGATGGGTCTGTAATTTTTAGGTCCGTTGGGTCGTTGGACGGGTTTTTTTCCGCACTGGTTTGATTTCTGTGTGTTTCCTGCCTTTAGGGAAGGTGGCAGACTTGCTGGTGCCGCATAGTTTGGGGTGATGTTGGCATCAGCCCTGTTGAAGATGTGGTGGGGGCAGTGGTCCGAGGGAGCTCCAGAGTGGATGGTTTTCATGATCTGTAGAGTGTTGTCAGTGGTTAGGGTTGTCCAGTAGAGCAGGGTCGGCTCAGAACTGGAGCATTTGGGTGCTGTGGTTGTGAGTGGGGTGGGTTGGTTTCTGCGGTTGCAAAGTTGTCTTAGATGTCTATGATCTTGCGGTGGAAGAAGGTGGCGAGGTTGTCACAGAGGTCTTGGGAGGAGGGATGCCTGTGCTATTCTTGCTGGGTTTGGCGAATTCTTTGATAATGGTGAAGAGTTCTTTGCTGTTGTGTGCGTTGGTGTTGATACGTTCCTGTATGGCAGTTTTCTTTGTAGCTCTGATGAGGGGGTGGTGTGTGGTGATTGCAGTTTTGAAGGCTGCATGGTCAGCCGGGGTCTTGGTGCTTCTCCATCTTCTCTCGACCTGTCTGCAGGTGTACTTGGACTTTTGAAGGGCAGGAAAGAACCAGCTGGCTTTCAGGGATGGCTGTTTGCCAAAGGGTTTCTTGAGGGGAGAGAGTGTGTTGGCTCAGTCAGAGATCCATAGGTGGAGGTTGTGTGTTGGCGTCTGTGGAGGTTAGCAGTGGTGTTTTGCGGTGAGAGATGGTGAGTTTGTCTTTGGAAACCTTGTTCCAGCTTCAGCACGGGTATCGGTGGGCGCGGTGGTGTTGGGTGAGTTTGGTGAAGGAGAAGTGGACTCAGCGATGGTCAGTCCAGTGTTGCTCGGAGGTGTGGATGAAGGAGATGTTGTTGCTAGCGGAGAAGATTGAGTCGAGTGTGTGTCGTACTGAGTGGGTTGGGGAGGTGACCAGTTGTTTGAGTCCGATGGTGATGAGGTTCTCCAGTAGGGGTGATGTGTTGTGGTTGTTGAAGTTGTCCAGGTGGAAATTGAGGTTGCAGAGGAGGATGTAGTCCATTGAGGTGAGAGAGTGGTGTGCAATGAAGTCAGCTATGGATTCGCTGAAGGGAGGATGGAGTCCAGGAGGTATGTAGACAAGGGTGCCGTGGAGGGTGGCGTTTGGGTTGGTATGGACCTGGAAGGGGAGGTGCTCCATGTCGGCTAAGTGGTCGTCGGAACTAGTTGTGAGGCGAAGGGTGGTGTTCTGAACGATGGTGATGCCTCCTCCTGGCTGGTTGGTGCGATCCTGGTGGATAATTTTGTAGCCGCCGGGTATGCCGGTGGCGATGTGTGGGGCTGAAGTGGGGTTCATCCAAGTTTCTGTGAAGAAGGCGACATCGGGGAGATGAAGCAGGTCCCAGATCTTCACAGCATATTTGTTGAAGGAGCGTGTGTTGAGTAGGATGCAGCTGAGGTGGTCGAGTCCAGTTCTTGGGGGCTGTGCGGTTGGTGGATCTGCTCTGCGGAGGCAGGAGAAGGTGCACTTGTGGCATGTGAGCGGGCCTTGGGTGTCATTTGGCGACGCAAGGTGGCAGGCAGGGGATCGTCCAGTGCTGAGGGTGTGGAGGATGCTGGTGTCATAGCGGTGAGAGGCGCATAACAAAGATTTCTTGGGCTAACAAGGAATCACCATAGCATTTACCCACACCCAGAATGGTGTAACTGCAGATGGAAAAGGTCCAGGAAGGGGAAACTGAACCTGAGAAGCGAAATGGAGGCCTATACACCATAAACATCAGAAAGACATACCCAGCCAGGGGCAATGGCCCAGAAACATCTTAGAAAGACTAAGGACCTACCAAAAGGGAAAGTCGCACAGGATGGTCGGTTCCCTTGATGGGGGCACCATACCTGAGTAGAACAGTCAACACACTAGTACATGAATACTCGCAAACAGTTTCACAGGGTCCAAAAAGTTTGGTCTGTGGTGTGACTGAGGGCTGCATTGATGCCAGCAGGGTGGCAGTCAAAGGGTTGATGAAGAGGTGGGGGCATGCTGGTAAGGTGGGTGTGGGGGGAAGTGCAGCATATACATATAGTGACTAAATTGTACAATGTGAAAAGTGAAAACCTAGTATTAATCCTGTCTTCCCCACTTTACCAAATTGTGTGATCCTAGTCAATTGTTTTATTTCACTTTTCCTCCTTTTTCTACATTAACACACTTGGTGTCTCAAACTGCATGCATTCAGGGTCTGTACTGAGTTAGTACTTGAGTTAATAAACTCTAATGTTGTTCATGTTTAAAGCCAGGCTACCCAAAGATCGCATTTAACAACTAACTTGCCTCTTAGTTCACTATTGACATTGCTGTCAGGGTGGGGGAAAGAATGAATGTTTCTAAATTCATGTTTGAAAATTATCACTTGTAAAAAATACTTCTCAATGCACTGATATAATGTGATGTACTAAGGTGAAATGGTTCTGCATGTTAATAAAATACACTTTTTGAATTTTGAAGAGACTGTCCAATTTTTCACACTTTTTCCGCAAGTTATCTTTAAAAAATGAAAGTGTTCCTAAAGTTTAGTGGTGCTGGACAATCAAGTTACTTCCTTTCTTTTACTTCAATTAACCTTTTAATGGGTGGTTTGCTGTTTATTTAACATCTTTTCAGTGTTAGTGATGAGTCTAGTAAACAGCAGTCTAAGAGGCCACATGTTAAGGTCAGGAGGGCTGAGTGCGAGTATTTTGAGTATCACTGCTCTAGCAAATGTACCAACACTCCCAGAAGATTCTTGAATGCAACCACCGCCAAGGCTCCAAGTCCCCATGGTGGGACCCAAAACCAATGAAGCATAAGCGCCTGTTGGAAGAAACAGTTGTTGGCCTGGGCAGGCTCCTGAGGGCCACAAGAGCTATGGGGAACTGCCTACCTTGGCAAGAGGGACAACACCTCCCACTGTCTAGAAGTGCTGAGCAGAGAGAGAGAAAAAACCAGCACTGGTCGAACCACCACTTAACATCAACAGCAATGGGACCCAAACCTTGGCAGCAGAAGGCAAGGTGCCAACTTCCAGGAAATTGGCAATTTTCTGACCAGCAAAGCCCAGGGAACCATGCACAGCTGCAAGATCCTCAGAATGAATTAGAAAGGGAGCAATTCAAAAGACATCCCTTCCACACAGATGAAGGAACCTAACTGAGACAATTAGTTACCGTAGTACCATAGCTGCCTGTATTTACAAACAGCACCAAGCCTAAAGCACGTCCAAAAACATGCCTGTTAGTGACTGGAAGCCACCTGCAATGCGCGGGTGCATTCTCACTATACCATTTGAACATACACCCAGAAACATAAATAAATGCATTTATGGATCAGGAGCAGCACCGTCCAAGCAGCAGCAGCCAGAAATCTATCACTGAGGTGATCCACCATTAGGATGAACTGCATCAGCATCAACTTGGATGAGGAGTGGTGTGATCAACAGCCAGGAATTGACGTAGATGGACCTCTCAAAGAAGATAACATCCCAGTTCTTGAAACACACATTTTTATAGAGTTGACAGACAAAAAAGAAAGTAGGATGAAAAGTAACCCTAATAGTCTATGGCCAAAAAGAATGCCACTGGCTAAACCAGTGAAAGGATCCATTAAAGGGATCTAGGATGAAGTTGAGTGACAGCACAAAGTGAAACTTCCTTCATTCCACCAAGACACGGACATGAAAATTCTTCATAGTCCTGAAAATGAGGAGTTGCACACCTCTCCAGGACTTTCCTACCAAAGAAAGTAAGAAGCAGGCTCCAGCAAGAAGTCTGAGACGCCAGAGCAGAGAGTGGTCATCTTGAGCCAAGATGAATGTGTAGAGTGGAAAACAAGGTAGCAACCCAGAAGAGGAGGTGGTAACCTAGCCCAGTTTAGAATTCACCAGTAACCCCATTCCAGGAAGAGCAGACATACATCCCTTCTTCATTAGTATGTACAGACAGGGCACAAGGATAGATATGGACACAGGAAAGGATCAGACAGACTCCCTACCCTGCTGGCGACCTGAGAGCCTACTCAGAGGCATCCTACAGAGGCTGCAGGTAACACCTAGAGATATGCATAGCGAGGACTGAGGAAGCCCACAGCAGGGAGCTGTAGAAGAAGAACCAGAAGCAGGGAGGCCACTTGAGCTGCACAAAGAGAGCCGTAAACATAGCCCTGTCAAGCACAGATTGCCAAGCCAACTACCACATCAGGCCACAAACCTCCAACACAGCGCAAATGAAGTTCTGTGAAGTCAGGGACAAAGCCAATGTCAGTGTAGCAGCTGGAATGATTTCTTTTGTGTGAGCTGGGAAAAGAAGAAATTGACATTTCTGTGGCACAAGGATACCTTCTCCTCCAAGATTGTGAAGTATTGAACGGATTTCTCATTTAATCTTGTCCACTTGAATCTTTCACTTATCCAACTCCTTGGTCCAACTTGTTCATTTGCTATTTTCACAGGAGTTCATTTGGATTCTTTCCATTCTTCCATCCTAACCGCCTGGCTGAACTGTTTATGTACTCTTCCAGATTCACAGTTCAGCTGTTATGATGTGACTCAGACTGATTCGTAACTCATGATGAGTGGTTAAAGGCACCCAGTGTCATCTCTCAAACCCTTTCTGTGCTGTGGAGAAATGTGAGTTAAATTGAATTTGAATGGGGGAGTATGAAGAGCGGAAGATAGTGGGACCTTGGCTACATGCAATATTGTCCCAGATCCCCTGTTGAATTCTGGTTGTTATGGAGCTATACATATTTCTTGACCGGAAGCCTCTATGTACCTTAGCAGGTACCTTGCTACCATGTGCTCCATATTAGGCCACAACACTCCTGTATGAACATTTCAAAAACAATATGTAAATGTGCTGCGTAGTGTACTGTCTGGGCACTAAGTCCAGCTTGTTCCTGTGGGCCAGTAGACATTTCTTACTAACAGTGGTTTGCCCCCTGCCTTCTCTTCCCCACTTAAGTAAATTTATGTATAAGCCTTTAAAGAGTCTGAATATGAGCTCTGCGAATGGGTGTCTGGGGATCCTGAAAGATATAGAGTACCCTTGGCAGAACATTCAATTTTATTTCATTTATACACCCTATCCAAGAAAGATATAGTGCTCTCTGTTTAGCCATATCTGTGGTTACTGCTGTCCTCAAGACCTGCCATTTGGTCTTCATCCACCCTTCCACTCCCGTAGTCACAATGATACTTAGACATCTGATAGACTTTTTTCACCCATTTCATTGAGATGCTTTCCTCTCTTTTGAGTTTTAGATGGTCGGTGTCTCTGACGTGTTTCTATTTATTTTGAAGCCCAATAATTTCTCAATCTTCCAAAGGCAGCCCAGGACCGCTGGCAGTGAGTCTACTGTGTCTGTGAGTAAGATGAGTATATCATCAGTGAAGAGGGTGATTTTGTGCTTCATGTCCCCAAACGGTATACTCTTTATTGCAGAGAATGCATGTATGTGAGCAGCCCATGATCCTATATTTAAGGCACAGAAAATGTGACATGGAGCACCTCTGCCTAATTCCTATCTGGAGCTGCTATTTTCCAAGTGAATGTCATTGGCACTGAATCCTTGCCTCAGATCTGCAATAGTTTGATTTAAACAAGTGTCATGTTTGCTCCAAGTCCCACTCTGAACAATATTCCACCAGGAATTGCCAGTTCACTCTTTCAAATGCTTTCTCTGCACATAAAAACATAAGGAGAGATTGAATTTATTTTCGCTGGTCCTTTTACAACAGGATGGTTACCTTCCCAACAATATATGAACCCTGCTTACCCTGCACAAAGCCCACTTGGTACAATTCCACCAGGCCTGGAAGGATCTTCATTCCTTGGGGGTCTTTCCCAGTTTGGTAAATAGCAACAGTGGCCACTTGTGTATGGGTGTCACCCCCTTGTTTCTTGAGAAAGAACTGAAAAGGGTGGCCAGTAGGGCAATGAAGAGACCCGCATATTCCTTGGAAAAAGCATCTGATCTCATGTGCACCCTAAACATTTTTCGTTCCATAGATTTTATGACCTCCAAAACCTTTTAACAAAATATTTTTATTATTTTTTTGTCTCGGCATTTGTAAATGTTTCTGTCAAAACCCTCATTCTTGTCTGTTAACAAGGTAACATTACTTATAATTAGTTGCTAGAAATACTTAGCACTATCATAACAGTTCTACATTTAAGATTCAAGCATACATCATATTAGGTGGTGGTGCAGTATGTCAGCAGCCGGGCTATCTTAGAATATAATTTGTTCAGTTACATGGTTTATTTCATCACTGATTGATTTTGTACTCCTGCTTGTCTCTGGGTTGGGAGGTTCCCACTCATTGAGTGGAATGAAAAAAGTGGGGAGAGTGCCACCCAGGGGCAGCTGTATGCCTAATTTCTTCTTTTAGTTCCTCGCTGTGGGCCTATTCCAGTCAGTATCTCCACATTCTATGTTTGTCAGCCACAGCGCATCTTTTCTTGATGACTTGGGCACTATCTGGATTAGTGATGTTTGTAAACAAGTGTTTGAGATCTCCTCCAACCTCTAAGTGTATACCCTCCTGCCTTTAGCGTTGCAGTTTCTAACTTGCAGCGACTCACCTTCTGTTGTGTCGCAGTAATGTACCATTTTGATCCATTGAGTAATTTTTGGGCTCTAGTGGTTTTCCACGTCTTATATTTTGGCCAGAAGCAATGCTAGATCTAGGAATCTGTTAAGTATCATCCTCCTCTTAGGCCAAGAAAACAAACCCACCAGGCACCTCTAATGTTCTAACAGTCTAGGGTTGTCAAGGTCTGCTTCAACATTGGTGTTTACTTCTTCCAATATTCTACTATGAAAGGGAATGTCCAAATCTTATGATAAAGTCCCACTTCTTCCTTGTTGCATAACATACATCTGAAAGACGTATATGTGGATATTTTTGCTAATTTCACAAGCAAAAGGTACACTCAGTGCAAGAAGTTCAACTGTTGCAGCTAGAACCTTGCATTTCAAGTTACATTTGAGTATTCTAAGGCAATTCCACATTCCTAGACTTGTATTTCTTGGCCCTAGTCTTGCATCTACTTGTCCCAGTTCTGATCGGAGTGTCTTATAAATTTGAGGGACCACTGTTTTTCTCTATTGTCCAATGTGAGTGTGGTGTGCAATGTGAGGTTGTGGGGTGGTTCTTATATGGTGGTGGGTCGCCATTGAGCATTCATCTCGCCAGTCAGTCTGCCATAGTTTAAAATGCCCTGCTGCATTGGTTGTACAGCATGAATCTTTTTTATTGGATTCACGTGCTGTGCATTAGTCCACCCTCTAATTGTTTGTATCCGGAAATGTTGTTGTATTTTTTTTTTTCCCTTGGACATCATCAACTACCATTTGGTGCTAAATCCGTCTTCTGTATGATGTCAGACGGTGCCCTGGAATTTCGTGCGCGGGGTCGCCATCTTCAGATTCTTTTTCCACTGTTGGTTCTGGAAGCACAAAGAAGGTGAGAAAAGTTATTAGAGGAGAAGGGAAGCCTTTCCAGCCCCGATGGCGAACCCCACCAGTAAAAACATCATCACCAGAAAATGAAGAGAGAAGAGGCAGATTTGTGTCATAGAAAACACCCCTTTTAAATTCTGCCCCAATTGCCATCACAACTTCGCCAAGAGAGATCCCCACGAGGTCTGCAATCTTTGCCTGCCAAGACCACAAGGACGAAGACTGTGAGGCCTGCACAGAATTCCTACTGAAAATACTCAAGGTACGACATCAAAAGAGGCTGGAGCAGCACACCATGGTGGGTTCATAGAAGCAGCAATTGCACAGGCACCCCGGCCTATCAAGTGACGAGGAGAAGAACTTTGAGGAGGCTGAAACAGCTCAAGGAGGGAAGTCAGATGTCGAGATCTTCGAGACCATCCCTGAAAAAAGATAGATGTTGAAAAAAGTGATGAAGGACGCTGACAAAAAAAGACCGAAGGTAAAACCAGTGAAACTCATGGACACCAAGTCCTCAGGCTCTCAAAGTAGCCTCAATACTGAGACATTTGTCAACTGATGGTCATCTTAAACCAAGAGAGCCACAAGGAGCCTGAACAAAAGATAACGAACGGGGAAAGACACCGTGAAAACCTTTGACGCAACCCTCCACTCAAGAAGGAGCAAGAGAGAAGACAAAAGCGCTGGAGATGGGAGAACTGTCAACGCCTAAAAAGAGGGTGACGCTTGTGCTGAGGTTGAGAAATTTGAAGGAGGCTCAAAGCCAAAATGGCCATCCTCATACAAAGAACAAAGGATTTTGGCGATGCCCTGAGGGAATTTTGCATTCCTTAGAAACCTTCTACGGCTACTGAAGGTAAAGACAACCAACCAGCCCTGGAGGCATGGACAATCCCGGAACCCCACGATGATGACCAGGAGGAGTTCTGTGAATTTGAGGAGTTTGAGTACACAACGGGGTTTGACAATTCCATCAATTTTGAGGAAACCTGCCAGGACCTCAATGCTGATTCACCTGAAGATGGAGTAGAGAATTACCGTTCTAAACCATCTCCTCCAGATGGCCTATCACTTTACAACAAACTTGTCAAGAGGGCTGCAGAGACATATGGGTCCAACTAGAGGAGGAGAAGGAGGTAAAGAGACTTCTAGTTGCAGATTCCTTACCTTAGAATTTCCCCCAGGCGTCAGAATGGATCCGGAGATTTTTCTTCGAGCAATACCCTTACATGTAGGTAGGTGGTGTCTGTCAACTCCACGGGTGTCGTAGTCGCCGTGATGACTTGGGGAGTAGTACATAGACGCAGTGACGTCAGTGCTTTGCTTTCCGTGCCATGCGCTGATCCGGAGAAGAGCTACCCTGGCTATTTTTTGGCCAAATTCGACCATTTTGTCGAATTTGTCTGTGAAAATATGGTGCGTCGAGGATGTTCCCGAAGACCAGTTTCAAGCCGTGCGAGGACTGTCATCGTACGATGTTGGTGACGGATCCTCATCGGGTTTGTCTGTGGTGTCTTGAGCGCGACCCGAAGTCGTGCTCCGAGTGCTGGGCCATGCACCCGAAAGCTTTGAGGGAGCGGTCCTTAAAGCTCATGGTGGCCCGGCACTCGAATCCGCGTAGGACCCGGTCTCGCTCGAGAGGAAGGTCTCGAGATCGGTCGCAGAGTCATCACCACTCATCTTCTTCCAAATCCTCGGGTCGAGGTAAGAAGAAGTCTAAGAAGTCCCATCTCTCTCCGACTTCGCCCCATCGCTCGGTCGAGGTAGCGCAGGAGGAGCGTCCACACACAAGGCCTCCGTCCTCGGAGCCTGCGTCTGGGTCGGCTCCGCGCTTCCCCGAGTGTCCCGGAGCCGGAGCGACCCCCGCCCATCTTAAAAAGTTTTGAGGCGTGCGCCTCATCTTTGTGCGGTCCGACCCCGATACGGTGCCTTCGGCCCAAGGGGTATGGCTGAGGGGCCTTCGGGTTCCGTGGCTTCGGCTCCAGCCACCAAGGTCGCCTCTGGATCCGCGCCGGTCGCTCCCTTGAGACCTTCCCCGGCGCGGGTCTTTTATCGACGCTCCCGATGTCGGTAGTGCCCACTATCAACGTCAACCCAATTCTTATCCCTGGTGACTCGCCTTCGACTTCAATGGAGCCTATTCACCCCAGGTCAGATTCGGACCCTTTTTCTTATGGGTACGAATATGGGGAGGGATTGGAGGGATCCCTGGACCCATATGAATACCAAGATGACCCTTCTATTGACTGGGCTCAGGAATTGGGTGAAGCCAGTGGTCTAGATACTTCTCCTGACGCTAGCATGCTATCTCCTCCTACCATGGCTATGGCGGAGGGAGCAACTTATGTTATGGTGGTCAGTAGGGCAGCTGAGGTCCTTGATCTCGAGCTTCCCACTGTTGAGGTCAGGTCTAATCTCCTGACGGAGGTGCTTCAGCCTGTGGCTTCTACTTCAGAACCCCTTTTGCTGTTTAATGAAGCCCTCACCGATGTCCTTTTGGGTACCTGGTATAGACCCAACACAGGGGCTCCAGTGAATTGGACTATCACACGCCGCCATCGGCCCGCGCAGAACAACCCTAAATTCCTGTCCCAACACCCCACGCTTGAGAGTCTTGTTATCCAGGCTTCCTCTTCTTCAGGTGCCTTCCCTTTCCGCACCCCCAGATAGGGAATCCAAAAGGCTGGAACAGTTTGGCAAGAAGTTGTTTTCTTCCTCCAGTCTTGTGCTGCGGTCTGTGAACAGCGCATTCCTTTTGGGCCGCTATACCCACTCTTTGTGGGATACGGTTGCGCAGGTCCTGCCGCAGATCCCGAAGGAGGCCCGTGCTATCGTCTCCCAAGCTGTGAACGATGGGAGAGATGCGGCAACGTTCACAATCCATTGTGGGCTGGACACAACCGACTCTCTGGGCAAATTGGTTGCTACGATGGTGGCCTTACGATGCCATGCCTGGTTGCGTACTTCTGTTTTTTCTGGGGATGTCCAACAGTCACTCATGGACATGACCTTTGATGGCTCACGTCTATTCGGAGACAAAGCGGACTCGGCCTTAGAGAGATTGAAGGAATCCCTAGCTACGACTCGGTCCCTCGTCTTTCCTCTGCCCCCGGCCCCCACAGTCTGCTTTTCACCCCTTTCGTGACCACGGAAGGGGCTCCCTGTTGCATCCTCCACCCAGCCACCGTGCCGCCCACATTGTTCAGCCTCTGCGTGGCCGGGGTGAGGTAACCAGAGGTCTGCCCAGTCCACCTCTGCCCCCGCTGCAGCCTCCAAACCCTCCTAGTCCGTCCCCTCACTCCCGTCCAGTTGGTGGCAGGATTGCCACTGGGAAAAGATCAGATGCATCATTTCTGGGTTGGGGCGGCCACATGGGGGAGGCGGAGATCAGAGGACTCTGGTCTCCGGCGGAGTCTTGGCTCTATCAATCTTCTGGCGCTCCGGGCGATCAGGCTTGCTTTGAAAGCATTCCTTCCCCCTCTCAAAGGGAAAGTGGTGCAGGTTTTCACGAACAATACTACTGCCATGTGGTACTGCAACAAACAGGGAAGAGTAGGGTCCTGGACCCTTTGTCAGTAGGGCACTACGCCTCTGGACATGGATGGAACATCAGGGCACTACCCTGATGGTTCAACATCTGGCGGGCTTCCTCAACGCCAGAGCAGACAAACTCAGCCATCAATGCACAGCCGATCACAAATGGCGTCTCCATCCGGAGGTGGCGCAGGGCCTCGTTCAGCAGTGGGAAGAGCCTTGGTTCGATCTGTTCACCTCCACAGAGAACACACAATGTCAGCTGTTTTGTGCGTTGGAGTTTCCAAGGCGGCACTCGCTCGGAGATGCTTTTCATCTCAAGTGGAACTCTGGCCTCCTTTACTCCTTTCCACCTATACCTCTTCTACCCAGAGTTCTCAAGAAAATCAGGAACGACCAGGCCCAAGTCATCTTGGTGGCTCCGGACTGGGCACAGATGGTATGGTATCCAGAGCTATTGAGCATGTCCATCAAGCCTCCACTCAGACTGCCTCTTCAGGCGTATCTTTTGTCGCAGCAACAAGGGGACTGTTCTTCACCCGAACCTGTCCAACCTCCGCCTTCATGCGTGAAGATTGAGCGGCGACAGTTGGCGGCTTTTGCCCTAACCCCAAGACTGCGATGTTATCTTGGCAGCCAGGCGTCCATCAACCAAAACTGTATACGCCGGTCGTTGGAATAAATTTGTGGCGTGGTGTACCAACAAATCTGTTGATCCCCTTTCTGCCCCTCTGTCCGAGGTTCTTCTGTTCATTCTTTCTTTGGCCCAGCAGGGCTCTGCTTTGGGCACCCAAAAAGGGTATTTATCTGCCATTTCGGCCTTTCTTAGGCTACCTCATCAGCCCTCACTCTTTAAATCGCCTATTGTGAGTAGATTCCTAAAGGGACTCACCCATTTATTTCCTCCCACTCCATTTATCATGCCTCAGTGGGACCTCAATCTTGAACTTAGTTATTTGATATGTACTCCCTTTGAGCCAATGCATAATTGTCCCATGCGGCTCGTCACCTTCAAAACTGTCTTTCTTGATGCAATCACCTCTGCTCGCAGGGTGAGTGAGCTTCAGGCCCTTTCCTCAAAGCCTCCATACTTGTCTGTGCGCCCAGACAAAGTAGTATTGCGCACTAAGGCTTCTTTTATTCCTAAGGTGGTTACACCCTTTCATGTAGGCCAGTCAATCACTCTGCCTACTTTCTACGCACCCCCACATCCTTCCCATGAGGAGGAGAGACTCCACCGCCTGGACCCAAAAAGAGCGTTGGCATTCTACCTCAATCGTACTAAAGATTTCCAGGTGGACGATCAACTCTTCATTGGGTATGTGGGTGCGAAAAAAGGGAAGGCGGTGCAAAAGTGTACCATCTCTCGATGGGTGCTTCTTTGCATCAAAATGTGCTACGCTCTGGCCAAGAAGCAACCTCCTGAGGGCTTGCGTGCTAATTCGACCAGAGCAACTGCTGCTTCCAATGCGTTAGCATGCGGAGTTCCTGTCCTGGATATCTGCCAGGCAGCTACGTGGGTGTCCCTGCACACATTTGCTAAGCACTACTGTCTGGACAGTCAGGTCCGTCGGGACGGCTGCTTTGGTCGTTTGGTCCTGCAGGACTTCCTATTATGATCTTGGTTTGCAGCCCACCACCGAGGATGGCATTGCTTGGTTATCTATTCTAAGGTGAGGAATCTGCAACTAGAAGTCTCTATCAGATGTATAAGTTACTTACCTTCGGTAACAACATATCTGGTAGAGACATATTCTAGTTGCAGATTCCTTACCGCCCACCCATACTCCCCCGCTTGCAAACTGATTTCTAGGGACAGGGATTCCCTCTTTCAGGTCCTTAGCTCTGGCGCACCATTCTCAGTGTTATTGGTGGCTCTGCGCTTTGGCATGGAAAGTCATTAAAAGAAACTGATGTCACTGCTAGAGGGCGGCGTCTATATACTACTCCCGATGCCATCAAGGCGACTATGACGCCAACAATGCCCGGGGAGTCGACTGAGGCTACCTACCGACGCGCAAGGGTATTGCTCGAAGAAAAATCTTCGGATCCAGTCTGACGCCTGGGGGAAATCCTAAGGTAAGGAATCTGCAACTAGAATATGTCTCTACCAGATATGTTGTTACCGAAGGTAAGGAACTTGTACGTCCTGCAGACTCAATCATTGTACCAACTGCAAGGAAAAGAAACAACTCCCCCACATCCACGGGAATACCACCTGAAAAAGAAAGCAAGAGGCTTGAGTTGGTGGCAGGAAGATGGAGAGAGACAGCTTGCACCAGGCCACGCAGCAGACAACATACCAGCACTGGCAACATCCTGCGAGGCAGTCCTTTCGAGGGCAGGCAAGGGGAAGAGGGCAGCCTCTCCCAAAAGGCACTGGGACATCAAGCAAGTGACTCATGCGGCAAAAAAGCCCAACACACAACAACGGCGGGGGTAGATAAAGGGATTCCTCCAGGAGTGGAAGAAAATAACATCAAACAAATGGATTTTAAACATAATCCATCATGAATACTGCATAGAATTAACCAAACAACCCCTATAAAAAACGAAGTTTTTTGGGGGAGAAGGGAGGTCATAGAACTTGAACAAAAAAGGGCCATATAACAGGTGCCAAAACAAGAGGAAAACAAGGGAATCCATTCCCTATATTTCCTGGTGCTAAAACAAGACCTTAACTTAAGGCCAATTCTAGATCTCAGGTTTATAAACAAATTAATTTGAACACAACACTTCAAGATGACAACACTGCAGGAAGTAATACCACCCCTGAAGAAAGGGGATTATATGACTACCGTAGATGTAAAGAATGCTTATCTGTACATACCTATGAATCAAGGACACAAAAAGCACCTCTAATTTGTCCTAAACAAAAAGCATTACCAGTTGGAGTACTACTCTTCGCATTAAGTCTGCACCAGGAGTCTTCACAAAATGCCTTGCAGCAGTAGCAGTGCACATAAGACCAGAAATCCATGTCTAGTTGTACCTAGAAGATTGGGTAGTGAAAGCAGAATCAAAAGAAACGTGTCACAGGGACATACAAAAGGTAATGGACATGTTGCAACACCTTGGTTTCACAATAAACCACAAGAAGTCATCACCACAATAAGAACAAGTGAAAGTGCTTCTGAGAGGTACCTTGAACTCAAAGACAGCAAGAGCATACCCAGTTGAGAAGACAGCAGAAGCAATCACAAAGCAAAATTGCCTATCCGGAAGTGTCGGTATCTGACAGCGAGGAGTCATGAAGCTCATGGGCATGATGGTATCATGCATACCACTGATTTTGCATGCAAGACTGCACATGTGTCCTAACTAGGAATGGATCTGCAACAAATGGTCACAATCCACAGTGAGATCTAGTGGTTGTCATAGCAAAGGTACAGAAGGAGATACAATGGTGGAACTCAAAAAACTTAAACCTAGAGAGACCATTCAAAACACCAGCTCCAACAGTGACCATAATGACGGACGCATCCCACAAAGGTTGGGGAGCACACATAGGAACCCTGAAAGTACTAGGATTATGGAGCGACATAGATGCAGTAAAGCATGTAAATTACTTTTGAGATGAAGACATTTTACCTAGCCCTATGGGCTTTCCATGCACACAGCGTATCAAACAGTATTGATATAGATGGACAACTCAACCACCATCCCTCTATTGATATAGATGGACAACTCAACCACCATGTTCTATCTCTACAAACAGAGGGAAACAACATCCTTCACCTTATCAAAGCAAGCCCAAGAGATATGGCAATGTACAATCCAACGACAAATAACACTTCAGTCAATACACCTACCAGGAGAGCTCAATAGGCAGAAAACTGAGCAGACAGGAAACCAACTCACATGAGTGGGAGATAAAGCAGGAGACTCTACAAAGGAACTTCAACATCTGGGGCACACCAAGCATAGACTTGTTTGCCACCCCAACAAACGCAAAATGTCAACACTTCGCCTCCAGGTTTCCTCACGCCAGCCAAAAGGGAAAGCCCTCTCAATAAAATGGTCTGGGAAATTTGCATACACCTATGCTCTAATTCCCCTGATCCCGAGGGTACTGGAAAAGACCAGACAATGGATTACAAGACTAATCCTCATAGCCCCACAATGGGCCAGGCAGGCCTGCTACACAGACCTACAGGAAATTTCCAAGGGACAGATACACAATCAAACCTGAACTAGACCTATTGACAATACATCACAGGAAGGTTTACCATCCAGAGCCAGCCTCATTCAGCCTAGCGGCATGAATTCTGCATACCTATAATTCGGACAACTGCAGCTACCTCCCTGGATGATGGAAATCCTGAGGGAAGCTAGAAAACCAAGCATATGAAAATGCTACAAGGATAAATGGAAAAGATACATCCATTGGTGTGCAAACACCAGCAGAATGGGCTGAAGGACACAATAGGAGACGGTGCTGGTATACCTCAACCATCTGCTTGAGAGTGGCCTAACGTATGCACCACTAAAGGTGCATTTAGCAACAGTAGTTGCCTACACTAGAGTTTTCTCAGGCAACAGATTCTTCACATCCCCAGTGGCGAGGAGGATCTTAGAACATTCTGAAAGAGTGGCACCACCTAGATCTGTTTCAACCCTGTTATGAAACCTGAATATCGTACTAACACAGCTGATAGCAGAACCTTTTGAACCCATGCACAAATTGGATCTAAGGTCACTTACCCTAAAAACAGCCTTTCTAATAGCAATCACATCCTTACAGAGGGCTCAGCGAGCTACAAGCACTGACCATTCAAGAACTATTTGTAAATCCACAAAGACAGGGTGCTCCTCAGAACCAATACACTCTTCCTACCAAAGGTAGTAACACAGTTCAATGTCAACCAAAGCACACAACTGCCAGCTTTCTTCCACGCACCAAAGACACAAGCCGAAAGAGCCCTCCATACACTGGATGTGCAAAGAGCCTTAATTTATTACCTACAAGACATAGAGGAGTTTCACAAGGGAAACCAACAATTTTTTTTCCTTTGCCAAAGTGAGCCAGAGATCGCTTGTGTCCCAAGGGAACAATCGCAAGATGGATAGTAGAAACCATACAAACTTGCCACTCCAAAGCTGGAAAAGACTTACCTGTGTGTCCCAGATCACACTCAACCAGGGAAAAAGGTGCTACACTGGTGTTCTGTCCAAATGTGCCCATTAACAGAATCTGAGCAGTAGCAATATGGGGATCTCCGCACACCTTCAAAAACCATTACTATGTGGGCATTCAGATGAACAAGGAAGCACAGGTGGGACAGAAGGTACTACAACACCTGTTTGCTAACTCATGCTCATTTCAACCCAATCAAGGAAGGGGAAACTGATTTATAATCTAATGTACAGCATGTGAATCCAGAAAACAGATTCATGCTGCAAAACAAAATGGTTACTTACCAGTAGAAATAGTTTTGCAGCTTGAAGAGTTTTCTGGATTCACGTGCGCTCACACACCTCCCCAGAAATGGGACAGAAAGCAAATAGGTGGGGAGAGAGAGAAAAAAAAGTGGAAAAGAGGAACTGAAGAAAAAAGAAGCAGAAGATGCCGACCAATCGCAGGGTGCTGTTGGACATCATTCAAAGGACAAGAATAAGCACTAAATGGTGGTCAGCAGCGCCCTAGGGGGAAAAAAAAGACTGCGTTTCTGGACCAAACCACTAGTCGATGGAATAATGCACAGCATGTGAATCCAGAAAACTCTTCAAGCTGCAAAACTACTTTTACTGGTGAGTAACCATATTGCTTCCATCAGTTAAGCAAAGTATTTGTCTACCTGTATGATATAGATTGCCCACTGCTTAAATGCCATTATTCATGACCACTTTTACCTCTTGTGCCTCAATGGGCTTATCCAGTTATTTCTTTCCAGTAGGGCATACGAGAGTTCGGCACTACTCTTTCTACAATTTGCCTTATTTCCTTGTCATTAGGTAGGTCCATCATTCAAAGCTTTCTATAAAACCAGAAGAACATATATCTCTCTTCTCTGGTTCATTTGTTAATGGTGCACCTGCAGGGCCCTTTAGTTTTGTTATTAATGCTCAGTACTTTTGTGCTTGCAACCATAGTGCCAGCAGCCTATCAATTTTATTGCTCTTTTTCATAAAATGTCTGCTTCAGCCCAAGTAGGGCACTTTCCACCTATTTCATCCTCAAGGTTAGATGGGGGCCCTTTATTATTGCAACCAAGTGTGTCCTTCTGTACAATGACTGCTGCTTATTCCAATGGTCAGTTGCATCTAACTCTTGCAATAGCTGGCCTCAGCCATCCCTCCCATCTCTTTGTAGTTGTTAGGGCTAAGCCTGATTCCTGTAACACTTCAAGTGCATCTCATTGAGCAGTAATGGATGTGTTTTGGTGGGATTTTCCTTGACATAATTCATTAGGTTTATGACCAATTTCCAGTATGGTAGCTGGGCACTAAGTAACTTTGAATACATTCTCCACTCCCTGGCACCATATCTGTTACTCCTTCCTGACAATTGCAACTCTATATGGGAGTGCTCCACCCTTATGAGCACTATATAAACTGATCAGAAGACTCTTGAACAGCATGAGGTAATATTTTCTCATATATGTCCTGTGAACAACCGAGTAGAAGGAATATTCTACATTTTTTTGTATATTACTTTGATATTCTGTGGTATATGCTCAGATCCATCCTTTCCCTGAACCCACACTATACTGAAATCACCTCCCCATATTGACCCTTTCCATAGCCACCTTCTGTATGATCACCCTCCCCAAGAGTTCCCCCTGTTGTGCTTTGGAGGCATTCATATTGATTAGTCCAAGATGTTCACCCCGTGTCACCCTGCTAGGTATCTACCCTTGGAATCGCATTTTACTGCATGTTGTATGATTCCTGGATTTTGCAAAGAATGCCTCTCCCTGCTTATTTGACTTGTCTGGTGTCCCGAACTGGGTGGGGTAGCTTCTGTTATCTATCGGAATAACTCAGGCTTCAGAGTACGTTACGTCTGTTACGCTAGGAGAACTGGGATGTGTCTGGAAATACCCAGAAAAACCATGTAACATTTATTCAACTTAGACATAAACCTTTCAGAGGTTGAAGTTCCCCATAAATCACCGCGCAAGCACTGTAGCACACATGCAAGCAGTACTCCCATAAAGCCCATTATAAAGGAACCTAGCATTTTCCACCTCCATCTGTTCAATTTTCTTGGAGTCTTATGTTCAGTGATTCCTATGGAGACCATCTCTCTGGTTATGTCCCCTTTTGAGTTCACATCTCTGCATTCCTACTGTTATGAGGGGGTAGAGTTCTCTGCGCCCTCTTCTCACTTGGAACCTATGTGTATTCTTTGTTCCTTCCTTGTTGGTCTAGTTCTGGTTCTGAGGAAGGTGAGGCAGGGTCTCTGTCAGTGCTGTTTCTACTTTTTGACTTTGAAGGCAACAAGAAAAAAGTGATGAAAGGAATGCTTGAGTCGTAAGCATGGTGCCCATGTCTGGGAATGTGTTGCATTTAGTGCATTGACAGCAACAAGAACAAAGAGTTGGATATAACAATTGAATTGATCTGAGCCACTGGCAATTGCTCAGGGCCACAACCCAATCCATTTTATTTCACCCACAGTGCCACTCCAGAGAGAGACTGGTCATATGCACATCAGTCTTGAACCTGCTCCAATAAGAGCAGTCCAGTACAAAGCTAGACCAGGTCCCCTCCAGATGGGAGCACCAACAACACCAGACGAGTTTCAACCTACTTAGGTGCCACCAGTGAAGGTTAGCGCAAATCCTGTGGCACTGTGAGCACAGGGCCCATGCCTGGGCATACAAGTCTCACTTAAGGTGTCTACTGCCCTAATACAGCAATGTATAAAATGCTTGAATTGATCTTAGGCACTGGTAGTCGCTCGGGCACATCCTTGTCCATCGTTTTTCGCTCATAGTGCCACTCTAGACCTAGACGGGTCACCTGCAAATTAGTCTTCAACCTGCTTCTAATGGAGCAGCCCAGCTTGAAATGCCAGGCCAAGCTCTCTCCAGACTGGTACACAAGTACCCCTAGACCGGTTTTGATCTGCTTACGTCCCATCAGTCAAATTTAGCTTTAGTCCTGTGGCACAGTGAGCATGAGGCTTGCGTCTGGGCACACCATTCGCACTTGGGACGTCTACTGCAACAAAAAAAAAATGATGAGTGGAATAGTTGGTTTAAACTCAGTCACAGGAATGGCTTGGCATAATGTATATGCCCCTATTGTCACTGCCTTTTGTACAGCACAACTTCTAGGTTCTGGTGGCACTGATCCCAAGCAGATATGAGTTCATTATCTCCAATCTGGCCTACCCTGTAGGAGGTTTTTCTGTCCCATATTAAAAAGGGATTTGAGGGTGTTTACCCACAATCTGCACTCGGGGTCAGAAAAACTGTTGTGCTAATTCTGGACTAGGTGCTAGGGGCCGCCTGGCCCCCTTTTTAGGTTTCGCCTGCACAGTTCTTCGGAAACCTCTTGTATTTAAAAACAAATCTTAACAGGGGATTAGAGCCCGCCCATTACTTACCTTGACTTGCCATTGACTGGCTTCTACGTGACATTTCTTACCATTGGCTGCCTCCCACTTGGCTTCACGTCGCTCTACTTACCATTGGCTGCCTCTCATGTGGTTCCTTGCTGGTCAGCCCCTCCTCCTCACCGCTGTTGTCATACCATAGAGGTTGGGCGAAGTACTGCTTCCGGTGGCCAGTGTCCTTACTGTAGCCACAGACGTCTGTAGGTACAATTTCTTAAAATTACTTTTCCCTCTTATTCACCCCGACACCTTCCCTTGTGCTATCCATTGTCTTCCCACAATACTCCCATGTCCGATATTTGCCCGCCCTCTTCCAATGCTGTCATTAGTGTCATCTTCTGTCCACTAGCCTGTTTCTCGGCATCCTGCTCCCATCCTCCCATTGTTCATTTTGAAACACCCTCTCCTCCCACCCCTCCTCCCAGCGTACGTTTCTGCCCATGCTCTGGAGTCACTGTGGAGATGGAAGACTCTGTCCTCGGCGACTCTGCTGGCACACACCTCTATTTTCCAACATTTTTCTTGGTGCTGCGCCTCACTGTTTCCCTTTGCTTCTGTCCATATTCTGTTTCGCAGCATCCCGGCCCCTCCTCCCACCGTCCATGTCTTACCACCACGGACCCAAAACTCCATCCCCTGCCTCATTAACACTCCCTCCACTGTCCATGTTTGCAGAATGCCCAGGAGTTTGGCACAACTTATCTCCCACACCTCCAAAAATAACATATTTCAAAGGATTTTGCACAGTGTTTGTAAGGAAACTTCTGCCTCGCAACGATACTAGAACGGGCTGTTTGAAAGATGTCCAAGACAACTATCTTTTTAAATCGTTTTTTTAAATGTATTCATGTGGTGATTTTCTCAGGTGCGACACTTAGTGTGACAATGTTAAACCACTCCTGAGTGTGTGGCTGCAGAAGTATCTGTTCTGTTTTGATTACTTATTTTCTTTTTATAGCATATTACCTCTCCTGCAGATAAAAGCAGAATTACATCTCTTCGTCAAGGCACTACACATTTCACAAGTTAGAGCAGTGAGGGATTATCGCACATCATAGGTGCACTCCGAACAGCTCTAAGAGCCAGATGTATGATCCTGGCCCATTGCGATTCGGTAATTGCGATTTTTAAGAAATCGCTATTACCGACTCGCAAAGGGCCATGTATCACATTTGCGAATCGGTAATAGCGATTTCTTAAAAATCGCAAATGCTATAACCGAATCGCAAATTGCGATACTGGCCCCATTCGCAGCTTTGCATTTCCAAAATTGCGATTTCTGAACCAGAAATCGCAATTTTGGAAATGCAAAAGGCCAGGGTGCTGGGGGCCTAAGGCCCCCTCTCCTGCACCCCAATTTTTTTTTTTGAACATGTAAAGTACACACATGCCAAAAGGGCATGTGTGCTTTACATGTTACATTTAAAAATGCAGTTTTACTGCATTTTTAAATTTTGCACCAGGTTACCACCTGGTTGCAGACCATGGTATTTTGCATGTGCAAAATACCATTCTGCGAAAAATCGCAATTTGCGATTTTTTTGCAGCATTGCCTTGCGACCTGGATTTTGTGAATCGCAAATTGCGACTCGCAAAATCCAGGTCGCAACGCATAAAATCGCAATTTTAGCTATTTCTATTTTGTGGTCTGCGAATGCCTTTGATGCATTGCAGACCACTATTTTGCACTCGCAAACGGCCGATTTTGCCGTTTGCGAGTGCACATTTTTTTGATACATCTGGCCCTAAGTGCTTTGTGTCCAACACAGGCCTAGGAATGGCAAGGTCCGCCAAAGGGTTAGAAGCTTAGTAAGGATGTAACGCCAGACAGCAAGCATTGGCAAAGCCAATAAGTTTCACCTCTGTGAAATCCATTGGTTTTGGCAATGTTTTATCATTACTGTCTTAATTAATTTATTGTGCTGAAGTGGATAAACCACACTGTTTGACTGGTAGACCATCATACTCTGTTTGCTACTACCCTTTAACACCCCTTTTGCAAATCATTGCTAATTACTTCACTATTGGTCCCTTTGGTGACATCAAAATATCGCTGAACTAGTAATTTGGGCCCCATTATCTCACCTCTTTTTTTTCTCTACATTCAGCCGAGAGATGAACTTTTTGCCCAGCAGGACCTCAATTGCTTTGTTTACAGTCACTCCCCTAGTTTGTACCAGCAAACGCTGAACAGGAGATTCTGCTCATATACCTATCACTACTTGCAGTCATGGGTAGGTGTGTGGGCCCCACAAGTGGAAGACCATTCGCAACAAGGGCAGTGTTGCTTGCCCTTTTTGGCTGACTCCCTGCCTCAGCAATATCAGAAGTGACTGTCTAGTTGGCTGTATACTGAGGTCTTTGAAACCTTTGAACAATGACTCGTTAGTAGACAGAGGGCATTTATGAGGCGTGCGCACTTCACTAAGCATAACAGTGGAAGAAACGGGGTGATTGAAAGAACGCAGGGGCAGCCTGCACCGGATAAGGGAACTCCGTCCTTATTTTCATCTTGTACCAGCATTTCAGCTCTTGTATCTTTAAGAGACAAGGGTCACAATGCTGGTGACAGGTGTGCTCTGTGAAGTGGTCCTTGCTGCGGTGGAGACATTTCTCTGATTCCGCACGCGAGCTGGCTGATGCTGCTGGAAATGGCAAAGTGGTTTGCCATAAACCGTCGCCGTTGTTACTGGTAATGTGCGACGATAGTGCTGCTCACAGGAGAGCAAAGAAGGAACGCAGGACAAGATGTACGTACGTTTAGGTAAGCGATTTTCAAATATTGATTGTATCCAAATTGTTATTTGGAAATCGCTAATAAGAATGTACAAACTGTTGGCATTCCCTATTTGCGAATCGGTTTCATTCGCATTTGCTATTTAGGGATTTCTTAATAGGGAATCGCAAAATAGTGAAACAGTTTTCGGAAATCACAAATAAGAAAAGTTGTGTTCTGGTTGCAGATTGATGACCTCACAATGAGAAAGTCAATAAATTCATCCTTTCCCAGTGATCTGTAACTCAGAGGCAGGCAGTGGGTGACAGAAGGGTCTGTGTGGAGACAGAAATAAATTTTAGAGTGAAAAGAAGGGGCACCATTTCACGGGAAGGTAACAGAAATCTTGCTGGCAGGACACAAAATGACATATAAATAAATGCAATAAATCATACTTTGGCAAACAGCCCGGAATAGCAATTTGAACAATTTGGGAATACAAAAACCTTTCATACAACTTGCAAGTGTTTGCAGCATGCTTATTATGATTCTTAACTCCGATTTTAATATTTCGTTCACCCATTGTAAATAAGAACTTTGCATTCGCAACATGCTGACCGTGTGAATTCAGAGTCATTTTGCACATCTCACTGATAGAACTCTGTTGTCAAACTGCAGGGAGCTAATTCCATCAAGTTTGTTTCTTTTTTCGAAACATTATTTTAGCAAAATAAATTCCTCAGTATCACCTGTCTGCTTCTAGTAAGAGATCATCATGATGCCCCTCCAAATCTCAGTGTGTGTTGACAAGAGCATTGTTCCGCACGTAGTTCTCTATTATGTTGACAGTGTTTGTGGAAGGCAGGCCTAACTTCTAAATGCAGCTGAGCACTTCATCTGCCTGCATATTGCTTACATATTTTTGAAGTGTTTTTAAAAAGTGCATGAGTAGTTAATACAATTTAATGATAGACCTACTTTTAGATGGTATCACTTTAGCCAATTTGACAACAGTTTGAATTCAAAGTCAAAGTTTGAGGTGACCGCAATGAAGCCTCAGTCGGATACACTGAGCGGTAGGCCTCGGTCAAAATGTTACCTTCTAACTTAGTCTGTTTTTTGGATCTTTTTTTCTTGTTGTCACGAGGCTCCTCTTCAGGCAGGCTTGCGATACAACGTCGTCAGCTTGGCCCTGCACGAGGTCACAGTCAACTGGAAGTCTCATAGATGGGGAAAAGATCCAGAGCCTCAGAGGGACGAACCTGAAATTCAGGCCGGGTCGTGGTTCAACATCACCGGCTTGACTGTAGTCTATGGGTAGGTCACCTTATACAGCTTTTTCACAAAGTTGCTCCAAACTTCTGGATCTTCTTCTAGGAGTCCCTTTTGGGTCCCTGAAGTGTCCACAAACGTGATCCAAGGTTCCAGAAGCTCTGAATTGCTCTTTGGAAGTTGAGACTACAGTTCCCAAAATTAACCTGGTCAAAATCCTCAAATGGCCGCTGGACTTGGGTAAGCTGGACTCTCTTTTCAGGACTTGATGCAGGGGACTCTGGGCACCTCCTTTGTACCTGTAGCCTACAGGGAGTCCAATCCTGGAGTTGCAGAAGCAAGGCAAAGTCCTTCTTGTGGTGAAGCTCAGAATGTACAGCTGGTGCCATCCTTGTGGATATAGTCTTTCAGGTGCAGACCAGGGGTTCAGCAGGGCAGTCCTTCTTCTCCAGTATTTTCTTCCTGCAGAGATCTGAATTGGTGAGAGCTGCACCTTTTCTCTCCTGCAGCACTGAGCTGATGTGGTGGATGAACAGATTCCGACCCTTCTGTGGGCCTATATCAATGTCAGGGGAACTAGGACTTACATGTGCCATCTACAGGTGGGGATGAATGACCAGGTCTGGTAGGGTAGAGAACCCACAAATTGTAGTGCATTTTCTGGGCCAGGAGAGGGGGATGTGCTGTCGGATGATAGCAAGAGTCTTGAGGCAGAAACATGGCTGGCAAGGCACACAAGTGTCAAGCATAACTTTCCAGGCATGTAGGAAAGAAGTGACTGGAGAAGAGACTGTGGAAGAGCTCCTGGTAAATGATCTGGTGTAAGGAATTGCTTGGTGCCGTGGACACTATCCTAAAGAAACTGGATAAGGTGAAAAGTTGAATGTCTGCGATGTGGACTCGAGAATTTGGAGCCCAGGTTGCTAATGTAGAGCCAGCTGTGAAGTGAAAGGAGAATTTGAGGTGCTTATACCTCACAATTGGAATGATGCGTTTGAGTCTCAGATGCAGGAACCAAATGACTTCAGGACTATGGTTGTGCACGCTGTGATCTTTATTGAGAAGAAGGTGGAAATGGGTATAAGACTGCCAACATCTCCTTCCAGGGATCTCCTTTAGAGGTCCGGAACCCCCCTTCATGACTAAAGCAGTATGCTCCTTTTTTTCAGGAACCTAATGAATCTGACAATGTCAGTATGGTTAGGCTGGTGGGTAACACATATAGATTCTTTTACAAAGCATCATGCTTGGGTACTTTCTCTGGCCTGGTCATGGCTGCACTTTCTGATCCAGGCCTTTAATATATAGCTGATTCTCCAAGGAGCAGAGGTGTAGCTTAGTGAGATTGACTTGATTTTATATTTTCCCATGTATGTACCTATAGATATGATACTTTAGTTCCAGTTCTCTCCTCCACTATTTGAATCCCAGTAAGCTATTTATTCTTTCCTCTTACCAAGACACTTGCTCCTCTCATTCACGGGTTGACTCAGCTCATCCACATTACCATTCTAGAACTGCTCCAAGTCTTCCCTACTGACCTCTCTGACACCTATGCCAGCTGTGCAAACAAACCTCTCCAAACCACGTTGTTAAGTTTAGCTCGGTCTCACACTTTAAGTTCAGCCAGTCAGCAACCCAGGCCCCTTTTCTTTAGGGTCCACCTGTTGTCTGTTCACTTTGTCATGCTCACACTGCATTATGTATATTTTTACTCTATGGACTTGAAGTTTTGTATATGCAGCATTTCTTTTGTATATGCGTGCCCATGTTTGGACTATGTCCCCTTTTGGGGTTTTGCTGTGACAGCACTTATTAACATATATAACTGTCTGACTTATATGCTTCAGGGCAGAAGATGCCAGCTTGTAAGACGTAACACTGGGATGTACGTCTGCCTTCTGCCTTGGCCTGCCAATAAACCTTGGTACCTCTGGTGTTTGTGTTTTCTTTGCGTCACTCTGAGGAGGGTTGGAAAAGTAGTTTCTCGAACAGTGAGTCTCAAATTTCCCAACTGAAAAAGTGGTGGGCCACAGGTTGGAGGGGTGACAAGACCAATGCTTGGACGAACTGTTCCATTGAGTCAGAGTCAATACTAATATGTACTAGGTGGGCCTCTGTCTAGAGTGGCACAGCTGACAAAAAACAATGGGTTGCAATGCCCCCCGAATGATTTCCAGTGGTTAAACTATTTGCAAGCATTCTGCCCATCACCTTTTGGGAGTTTGAGTGCCAGTAGTATGCCTGCATATGTGAGAATGTCGCAGCTTTCGCAGAATACTGCAGGCAATGTTTGTGAATTCCAAAAGTTAGTAAATCTGCACCCATCAAGGACTACTTCAATGACTGCTCATATAATACTAGCCACTGTATATATTTAAGTTCCTAATCCAAAAGTGAACAAAATAAAACCTCTTAGTGAAAAGAATACAATTAGAAAAACCAACAAAGACATAGCAGACCCAACTCAGGGCCTCCAGACCACACTACCAAACAAAGAATGCATTTATTTGGGGTGTTATAGTAAACTCGCCCACCCTGAATCTGCGCCCCTACCCAGGAGCAGCTCCTGAAAGACTCCGTACAAAAAAGTGACTGAAGAATACTCTAATTTCCAGATATTGGTGCCCTGACACATGGAAGGAGAACGAAGATGCAAGCCCATCACAAGGAACTGTCACACCTGAGCATAAGGGCAACTTTGAGAAATCCTGCGAGGCTGAAGCTTAAGCACGCGGACAAGGAATATCTTTACTCCAACGCTGATTCCGACTTCTTTTTTATTGCTGCTTTTAAGCCAGCCAATTCATATTCCCCTTAGATAAAGGGGACTTGATATGCAGAACATATACAGCATCACTCCATCTTTTTCCCTGCCCAGCACTTGAGGGAGCTTTAAATTTGAGGGGCACGTTTTCTGATGCGTGATGTGGTAATGTTCTCCCTACTCCACCTACATTTTGCCACCTCCCCCAACAGAAGGTTGTAGTCTTGCCAAAATATCCATTGCTTCATTGGAGAAGTTTTCATATGTAGAGTTTTCCTTCAGCACTCAGTGGCTTGCTAGGACAGTTGTATGTATTGCGTACTGTCTTTGAATTAAAACATTTAGGCCCTCATTACAACATTGGCGGGCGGCGGTTGTAACCGCCGTGCGGCCGCCATCCTGCAGTGCCCATTATGACATCCCCGCCGGCCCAGCAGGGATCTGGGCCGCAACATGGGAGCCGGCTCCAAATGGAGCTGGCGGTGTTGCGGCCGTGCGACGGGTGCAGTTGCACCCGTCGCGCTTTTCACTGTCTGCAGAGCAGACAGTGAAAAGCCGTATGGGGCCCTGTCAGGGGGCCCCTGCACTGCCCATGCCTGTGGCCTGGGCAGTGCAGGGGCCCCGCGACTCCCCGTACCGCCAGCGTTTTCCTGGCGGTTCAAACCGCCAGGAATAGGCTGGCGGTAGGGGGACTCGTTATCCCCTGGGCAACGCTGCTAGCAGCGCTGCCCTGGTGGATTACTACCGCCGGGGCCATTGTGGCGGGAAACCGCCGGCCCCGGCGGTGCGACCATGGCGTCGTAATGACCTTGGAAGCACCACCAGCCTGTTGGCGGTGCTTCTGTCATTGCAGCCCTGGGTTGAAATGACCCCCTTAATCATATAAATGCAACATTTATTTGCTTTCATGCATCTTGTTCAAGTTCTATTTTCTCTTATCCTGACTTTCATCTTAAAAACGATTGGTTTGATTTTTCTTGAAGTTCTGCAGCACTGTTTGGCATACATCTACGGCCTTTTCTTCCAAAATGAAAAGGTCTCTATGATAGCTCATCAAAGAAAGTGAAACATTTAACCATTCACATGAGGCAATTCTTGTAGAACTAATAATGCATCTCTTCTGGCTTAAAGTGAATGTCAATCAGTTCAATCTCTTAAAGTATGCTTATGTCTTTGTATCTCTTTGCTAGAGTCAGAGTAGAAAGGGCTCTTAAACCTACTCTAATAAGTTGAAGTCAGACTTGAAAAAGATGCATCATTCAACATCTGCTGTTTTAACCAATGCCTTTGTATGTTTTCTGCAGTCCAGAAAAGGCGTTAAAGGATTCATTGCAAGCTTATGAAGCTGCTTATTTGTCAAAATCATTATCCCGACTCTTCGACCCCATCAACCTTGTATTTCCACCTGGTGGTCGAAATCCACCATCTACAGATGAACTCGACAGCATCATTAAAACCATCACCAGGTACATATAAAACATGCATTTTACATAACGACATGCATGCATTATTGTATTCCTTAACACGTTTAATATGAGAGCCTTTTACCAAACTGAGTTATGAAAGTTGCTTTACAGTAAAAATGTATTAACAAATTTGATCTCTATGTTTCTACTGTATTATTAGAATGATTATTATCAATTTTGTTAGTAGTAGCAGCAGTTTGTTAGTAGCAATATCAATTTTGGGATCATTTATTTATTTCAATATTTATTTTAAACCTCTTTACTGATTTGATTTCACTATGGTACTGATTGCAGTCTAATACCAGAAAGTGTATGGCCCAAAAGCAGTTTTTCTGATGGCTACTTCTAACCAAACATTCCTCATCTAGCGAATCCTCCCATGTATCAGACTGAATCCGGAGAATTTTTACAGCAATTCCTGCTCCAGAAATTATGTTGGGCCCCGAACATAGCTGCCACATCTATGTGCTAACAGTGCCTTGCTTTCCGCACCTTCTGAATCTGGAACTTGCACCCTCGAATTCTGTCAGGCCTGACAGACTTAACTCTTCAAAATGTCCCCATTATGCAAGGCACATGTCCCTTCTAAAAACCAACAAGGTTTAAACTTTGTAAAGATTGCTTCAAACAAGTCAGCCTGTAATGTCCAGGCTCCTTACATGGTTCAACCGTGCTTGAAGAGGAACTCGAAGGGTATCCAGGACTGTGAGGCCAAGTCATGTGTCGTCTAACATCAATGAAATGTCAAGCCTGGTCAAAGTCAAGGATGCAGATGCGTTCTCGCTATCAAGGCCAATCCTGTGACTTTACTTTGAGATCAAAGTCATAAGGTAAGTCAAAGAAAAAGAGCAACAGAAAATCCAAACACTGATATCTTTTGTCCCGTCACTGCTCCCATGCGAAGTTGCGCAATTCCGCTGTACAACCAGGCTCAAAACTCATCCTCTGTTTTCGGAGCTAACTCTGGCCCTCGACCCAATGCAACCTGCATTCCCAGCTCTAGTGGTGACTCCGCAACAGATCCAGGCATTCACAAACACCATGTTGAGATTATTTTGTACTCTGCCAGATCCCTCTGGTGTGCCTATGGGCCCTAAGGAGCTGAGTGAGCCTCCAGTCAGGTTACTGCCATCAGGTCTGTCCCCAATACTGACTGTGCTCCTTGATCACTCTGTGGGGTCTGACCTTACTTCAGTGCCAAGCCTTGTGTTATCCACGGTTCTGAGACCAATGCCACTGCTTTATTTGTCAACACTGGCACCAGTGTTGGCTCAAAGCGAGCTGATAAACCTTTTGGACTTGGAAGCACAATCCGCCACAACCTCCCCTAAGGTTGCAATCACCTCTTTCTCTTACCTGCTCTGATTCCCAGATGCTACTCCACTGGTCATAAGGAGAGAGCAGAGGTCCTTATTCTGACACTTCCAACCACTGTGGTGAAAATCAAGGTCCTCTCTGAGGCCGTACAGCCAGGACAGATGTCACAGGACCCTCTCCTACCATTCAGTGATGCCCCTACAGACACACTGCTGGGCTTCTGGGTAAAAACAGGAGCTACCAATAAGTAAGGAGGAGACACAGACCTGCTCAAGGAGACCCTGCTTTTTTCTCCAACACCATCAGCCAGAAAGCCTGGTAGTTCACATGTCGACAGGCAGGCTAGACCCCAACACATTTCCGATTACCCCACCTGAGAAAGAATTTAAACGTTTTGAAGCGTCTGCCCAACGCAAGTTCTCCTCAAGACTAGTACAGAATGCATGTTCTCCACTAGTCTTGCCATAGGCTTAGTGAACTTCAGTTGCCTCCTGAGAAGGTATTGCTAAAAGACCTTAGATAAGACCTCCAGTGTGTCATCCAGGATGGTCATGACGCAGCAAAGTGTTATTCGCTCATACCTGGACACTGGTCAATGTGACCTTTTAGCTCCATGCTGGAATTCGCTCAACGGGGTTCTCAGACAATGACTAACAATAGCTAATGGACATGCCTTTCAATGGCACGTGTCTCTTGTGAGCCAAGGCAGACTCAGCCATGGAGTGTTTAAGGAGACACAAGGAAACAGCATGCTGTTTTGGGCTAGCAATGCCATTACAGCAGTTTACCCAACAACTTTCTCCTTCTGAGGCTTCAGAAAGAGTCTTCAGCAGACACTGCGTCAGACCCTGCCTCAGCAGCAACAGGCCTCCTAAACCTTTTCGGGACAGAGGCTGGAAAAACGAACTACCCAACCTCCTAAACCCAGCTTCTCCCACCCTCCTCCAACCACCTTAGCTGCCACAAAACTACTTTAATTTACCCTTGGTGGCCCACGAACACCCAGTAGGAGGTTGCCTTACTTTTGACCTCCATGGGTGGCAGAGCATCATGTCAGACTGGTAGGTGCTCCTAATCATCCAGAACTGATATGCCCTTCCCTTTGTTAAAACCCTTTTTGTCATACCTCTTACACCCCAACAGCTTGCAGTGAACCATGTGCCCATTCTGAAAAGGAAAGTTCAGACTCTCTTGGACAAGGGAGCCATTGAGAGGGTTCCAGCATCAAATGTTGTGACTGGTTGTGACTCCCATTACTTTCTGGTGCCAAAGAAGGCAGGAGACCTCTGCTTATTCTTGCTCTTTCTTCAGCAGGGAGAAGTTCAAAATACTCACTCTGGTCCAAGTTCTGTATGTCCTAGACCCAGGAGTGTGAATGGTAGCAATGAACCTGAAAGATGCCTATTTCCAGATCCCCGTCCTGCAGTTCCACAGGTGTTACCTGTAGTTTCAGGAGGGGCACAAGCACTTTCAGTTCTGGTGGTCTCTACAAATCTTCTGAGGGTGGAAATACCAGTCTTAGATATCTCAAATACTGGTTGCTGAAGGCGACTTCGCACAGACAGTCGTAAACCACCTCTATACGACAGGCAAACAGTTGAAATCATTGGGATTTCCAATCAAAGTATTGAAGTTACACCTGACTTTTGGTTTTTTTGGAGTACCTCCCCTTCATTGGAGCTATTCTGTACACATTGCTCTTCTGAGCTTTTTCTCCACCTCAACGAGTCTGTGATAGGCTATGATGTCAATGTTTTATCCTTCGACCTGGGTCTCTGAGAGTGGCTGTGAAGCTTCTTGGCTTTCTTCATCCTGCTTGTGGACCATGCCAGGAGGCACATGTGGGCTCTACAGTGGGATCTGAAGCCTCAAGTCTCCAGGGCTAAACATCAAGGAAACCTGTTAGATTTAATTCAGGTGTCAGAGGAGACTGCAAAAGATCTGCAGTGGTGGCTGCTAGACCATAATTGGACTGGCGCAGACCACTCTCCTACTCCACTAAAAGCTGGCAGTTGTGACAGATGCATTGTTGATGGTTTGGGGAGGTCACCTGGTAGAGGTGGAGATCAGAAGTATCTGGCTGGAATATGTATCCAGATGAACTTGTTTGTGTTGCTGGTGATTAGCTTTGAACTGAAACTGTTCATTCCATCTGTCAAGGGGGAATGAGTGCAGCTTCTCACAGACAACACTAACATCCTGTGGTACTGCAGCAAACATGGCGGAGAGGGGTCATGGATCCTGTACCAGGAGGCTTTCTACCTATGGAAGTAGCTGTATCATCAGGGCATCACCTTGGTCGTACAGAACCTGGCAAGATCTTTGACCATCAGGGTGACAAATTCTGCAGATGTTGCTTAGCAGATCATGAATGGCTGTTGTACTCTAAGGTGGCCCAGCCCATCTTCCAATAATGGGACTAACCCTAGCTCAATCTTTTCGCCACTGCAGAGAACATACAGTGTCCAAGTTTCTGGGCGTGGGAGTTCCCAAGGCACTTTTCGCTTAGATTGTAGCTCCGGGACTCCATGAGCATTTGTCTTCCAATCCAGCTGCCTCTTTGAAAGGACCTACTGTCTCATGAGCAGGGCAGGGTTCTGCATCTGAGCCAGTGCAACTTGCTCCTCCATGTGTTAAAATTGAGCAGTGACAATTGATGGCATTTGCGCTTTCTCCCTAAGTAGAAGATGTCATCTTAATGACCAGGCATCCCTCCGCCAAAATAATTTATGCGAGATACTGGGGGAGGTTTGTTGTTTGTTGTTTGAAATATCCAACCTCTACAGGCACAGTTGTCTTATATATTGACCCACACCTGGGGAGGTACTGCTTTGGTATTTATTTACAAGGTGAGGAATCTGTGGTTAGAAGTATCCATGAGAACAAGTTATTTACCTTTGGTAGCAGTCTTTCTGGTAGATACTTCATATAACCACAGATTCCTCACCGACTGACCCTCCTCCACGTTCTGTTGAATTGACTCCTTTAGTGCAGAATAATAGACTCAAATTTAGATATCTACACTCTAGCACAATCTGATTTATAAAGGCTTCGCATCTGACAGCACGGACAGAAATCACAAAGAAACCGATGAGAGAAGGATGTGGCAGCTGCTTGGGGGGGGGGGCAGATGTCACTTCTGGGACGGAACGGTCCAGATGGGGCCGCACAACCCCACCTGCCGGAGGTTAAGGGAAATGCTGAAAAATTCTCTAGGTCCAGTCTGGTGCCTGGTGGGATTCACAAGCTGCGAAAGAGCGTTTACATGTTACGTGACTTGTTCTGCAGTCATCTCATCCCTGTCATTACAGAAGGTCATGCATTAGTTTCTGTTGCACCAAATGTGATGTTACATGCAACTAGAGATACAGTGAGTGAATAGTGTCCTACATGCTGTTACCAAAGGTACCTAGACATGTTGTTTGATGTCAGACAGATGGGTAAAACAGCTATTTCAACCACAGACTTAAGCACTGATAGCTTTCTGTTCAGGTTTGTGTCATGGAAATGTTTGGTATCCTAAACTTCTCAACAAGATTGTGTCTCTGTAGTGGGCGATGAATAGTTCTAGATGTAGTGCATTTATAGAAGTATGATGGAGTAATTTCATTAAAATTAAGCAGTTGTAAATGAGAAAGCAAGATTAAATACAACTGTATGTGCATCAATTTGCTGTGTTTTTATCAGCTTAAAGTCACTCAGTTTACGGAAAAGTATAGACACACTGTTGGTCAGATTCGGTTTTATGAATGATAGCTACCTGGATTACACATCGATTAAATAAGTATCTTGCACACATAAGGCTTTTTTGTTGGTACAGGTGTTTTTATTTGTAAGCATACACATACCATCATCTACAACCAACCGGACAACGAGGATGCTCATGAGATTCAAGATACAAATGTTTAAATAAACAATGTTACAGGCTCTATCCCCCATGCTTCAAACTCCCCTCACCTTCAAATCGATGTATTGGTGATCATTTCAGCATGTCAAGCCAGCAAGTCAAGTACCCTCCCCAGGGGTTGTATGTGGTCTGCTGTAGCAGTCCAGTACTTAGTTGTGGTTGTTGGGTCTAACATTTTAGAGAACTCCTCTGGGATCATTTGAACCTCCCTCAGGTATCTGTAGCACAACAACTGTGTAATCATGGAGCAGTAGTCATATAAAGAGTTGCCAACTGACTTCATAAGTCCTGAGGGTATTAGTGACAGCCAGGGAAATGTTATCCATGGCGAGTATATCCCCTACGTTCTTGTGCCATGTTGCAACTGCTGATATTTTGGTACTCTCCCTCCCAGTGCCCTCCCTCCCCATCCCAAGACCTGAGTCACTGCAACCAGAGCCATAGAGACTTGATTACTTCTTGTGAGTACTAGCGAGTGCGAGACACAAACAGTCTCCCTAGAATAACCACTACGGAGTACTTTGTGATCTGGGTATTATATGCCCTATTCAAATCATTCATGACCTCAACCCAAAATCTCCCCAGCTTGGACAGTGCCACAAAAGATGCAGCAGCCCCACACACCCCAAGCAATGGTTGCCTTTAGTCAGGTTTCCTTTATAGATTTTCTCTGGCATCTTATACCAATAAGTCAGGAGTTTGTATTGTGTTTCCCACAGACAAGCGTCTGGTCTGAATGTGCACACCCTGTTGTATAGGCATTCCCAGTCTTCAGTAGTCCATACCTGTCCCAGTTCTGCCTCTGGCCTGCATGACCCGGTGTCTTGTTGTGAAAGATGGGGTCATTCAGAAATCAGTATAGTGTAGAGATGAGTGTTTGGTCATGTGTGCCATCCTTGTACCATTTTTTCGAGGCCAGTGAATAGATGAGAGGCACCTGCATTCATCGTGAGATGAAGAAAAAAAGCATTGAAGCTGTGTATATTCAAACAGCTCTTTTCCTGCAGTTCAAAGGTGATCTTCTGATCTTCAAAAGAGAGGATTTGCTGTTTTCAAAAGGGAGAGCTGTTTTATTGCGCATATGTTGAATCTGGGCGCCAAGGATTCTAGTATAGTGAGGCTTGGATTTTACAAAAGTGAGAGTGAGTTGCGTTTTCTGTTGGTATCCAAGGTGTGGGGAAATGGACATAATGTTTTTATTGTGTAGAAAGCTCCCTTTGTGATGTTGTTAACATATGTATTGATTACCAATAGGTTTCTGAATTTTCTTGATGTTGGTGTAGAAGTCATGAGTTCCTTGGGGCATATGGTGTTAGGCTGGTATTTTGCTATGGTCTGCAGGTAATATTTCCTGTCTTTGCAGTGTTGAGCTGTAGGTGGTTAGTCATCATCCATGTGTTTATGGCACAAAGGCAGATGTCAAGTGTTGAATTGTAAAGATCTTCCACACCTTCAATTTCTAGAATGATTGATGTGTCATTTACATGGTTGTAGTAGGTGAGGTTGAATGATTTAATCAAGTATAGTAAGGAAGTTAGGTGGATGTTAAATAATAGCAGGGATATGGTGAGCCCTGAAGGTCACCACAATACTGGGTGTGAGGAGCTGATTTGTAATGTAGTAGGTAAACTACCATTGTCTGTCTCTTGAGGTAAGAAGAAATTCATTTTGGAGCATCTTCATGTATTCTGAGAGAGAGGCTTTTTTTTAGTAGCATATGGTGGTGGACAGTGTCAAATGTATCTGATACATCCAAACGAAATAGGGCAGCCACTATGTTCTTTTATAGTTCATCACAAATAGATATGATGCCTGACTCTGCCTTTGCCTGGTTTGAAGCTAAACTGTTCATCTGACATTAAATACCTATTTTGTGTAAATATTGAAAGTGACATTGGCATTGATCTCTATGTTTTAGAACCAAATTCTAAGTGGAAATCAAAGAACATTACATCTCAGAAGGTCTCGGGCACTATGGTTTGAAAACAGTTGATAAAAGATGTATTGTTTTCTGAGGGAATAATCGTGACGCACATTTTTGTTAAATTGTAATGTATCCTGATAAGAGGATCAGCAAAGATGATAAACCAATAAGTAGACACATACCCATTGTCTAACTGTATAATTGACTACAGCAGAGTTGTTGCTGGTCATTGAGCACTCTGGTCTGATCCAGAATAGTCTTATGAGCACAGGAAAAAAGTAATTACTGTAAGGCTGGACAAGATAGCCTTAGAGACCTCCCAATCTGTATTGGTCCACCTTAAAATAATTCTGCAAGTGCTCACCACTGAAATAATTACAACTTTGTGAGTTAATATTTAGTGACATGTTGCTACTGCATACATATGTGCACAGGAAGAAAGTAGGTGCTTACATATATTTTGTGCAACCCACATTAACATATGAGCAAGTCAATTTCCCATTAGGCAATATTTTTTGTGATCTTTATGCATAAATTGGGCCATCTTCACTGATTAGGATGAGCATATTGCATTATGATCTGAAGTGTGCTTAATTTAGCTTTCCACTTCCAGCAGGATAAAAGGAATTTGTTCTTGTGAGAAATTGTGTTGATGATGACTCGGGTGTGAACCCTGGCCAAGCAACAGCCACAATCCAGTGCATAGTAAACCTCAAAAAGCCACTAATTTAACCTGGGCTTCCCCTGGGTAGGTTGGTACAAAAAGCAGGCAGTCTAAACTTAGAGGCAATCTATTAATTATTTATGAGGTACACAAACACAACACCGTGAAACCAGAACACAATAAAAACCCCAAACCAATTCAGAAAAACAGTGAAAACTGTAATAAATGAATTCCACCAAAACCATAAAAATCCACTTAGTAGAACCAGAGTTACGATTTTTGAATGTTTAAGGTTCAAAATACCAAGTCATCGGTTTTAGAAAATGGCCACCGAGCAACTTTAGCACCACAACAAAGGGTCCATGAGTGGATGGAGACTGCTTGGGGGTGCAAGACTCACTCAGGCTGGGTCCAGGTGCAGGTTTACAGTAGCCCGTGGAGTCACTTCTGAAATTCTGGGTGCAGGTGGGGATGCAGGGCTCTACAGCATCTTGAATCCATCATGGTTGTAATTCTGGACCTGCTTGGACTTTTTCTTTGCAACCTACAATTTCCCTAATTGGTTACATGGAACATATTACTTTTCTTTGCACCCCTATCTGAGACAAAACATAATATTTTCTTCTAGTAGAATCAGGAGACCATATGTGTAACTGGATATTTTAGAATTACCTGACCCAGACACTATTTATAAATATCTTTTAAGTGTGTGTTACATGCCAAACTTGTAATGTAGTACCCACAGCTCCCTAATTCTCTTGATAACTTGTGCAAGATTGCTAACTGTACCATTTCTCTTATGAACATGTTTCTATTTTTTGTAACATGTTACTTTATTTTGTTTCTTGCCCCATATATTTAAGTTGCCCTGCAAAGTCTGCACACCTGAAACTCATTCCAAGCACTGCTTGTCCTACTTCCATTGACTTGTTCATCTTAAAATATTCCTCAGATTTTTTTTAAATAGAATCTCTAGGACGGTTTTCACATACTATCCTGTCATTGAGTTTCTGTTTTACTCTGTTTCCATTTTCTTTTGCCTGAGGTGCCTAATAACAGCAGACTAGGGAATGATCTGAACTGAAGCCGAGATGCTTCATATTCCCACTCCCCTACTCCTACCCAGGAGTTGTTTTCCTGAACAGTTGTAGCAAATGCCTGTATATTTCTCAAATTGGTGTAAAGAAAATGCTCCTTGCTCTTAGTACTGTTTTTGCACTCAGTAATAAAGTAGTTGTCATCCTTTCTTTTATCCACATTCTCTTCACTGCTTTAGAATGCCTCTTGTTTTTAGCTTTCATGTGCAGATGTAGCTAAATCTTTGTTCCATCTTTTGTTTTTGTTTTAGCTGAGGCCTGGGAAGTAAGTTAAAAGTGCTTATGATGGTAATTTGTCCAGGTCCCCTCCCCTCAAAAAGGAAGCAAAAGAGAGTATAAATCCCCATCAAATTTGCAAGTTGTCACTGACGGAACACTGATCCGTGCAGCTCCTGCCACATGATCCATTCTCTCTGTACTAGTTTCACGACCAAAGTGCTCATACACTTCTTGAAAGACTCAGTGATGCACATCATTGACCTAACAAGAAATGTGGTCTTCTAACTATTATGTCCTTGAACAAATTTCAAAATATACAAAAGAACAATGGCCTACCCACCAACATTCACTCAACTTACTGGGCCTGCCTCTGTGCAGTGGCCCCTACCCATCGACCGTTACTTGGCGTGGAACCAAATTCCTAAAGTGGAGAGAATTTAAGGGGTCCTCCTACTTGTTTAATGAGTATTGCTCATCCTTACATCCCAGTCTTGTGTATAGCTACACTTAGACATGCCTTTGTGACATTTCGGCTCCAGTATTCTGCATGTTCTCATGTCTGCAGGGCCCTGTCACTCAGATATCTTGGGGCTGCTTTGACAGCTTATGAGGGCTCTCCCAAGGCAATGGAGAACAGGCTTTTCAGAGACATGTGAGTGCCATCTAGGGCAGGACAGGAGGGGGCTCCACATTTGCCCTTGATATCTCTGGTCCAACCCTGCTCTTCTTCTGTTGCCCCAGGCATTACCCTGGTTCTTCAACATGAAGCTGTGCCAGAGCACATCCACTACAGAGCTCAGCTGACTTTGCTCCACACCATGCTCTGATATCAATTACCCAATCATCCAACATTGTAGACGCTGAGTGTTCAAACAGCACAGATGTGGTGTGTGCTTTGGTGGGAATCATGGGATTTATGTAAGGGGTGCAGAGAAGCTTCTGAAATCTAGTCTGCACCTTATGGTTTGTGGGCCAGCTTAGAACAGGCCAACAGGTTAGTCTCTACCATGTAGCATTCTATATCTGGGATAGTTAAGTTCTCTTATTGACTTGATTTAAGGAGGAGTTTTCTGGCCACCTTTGGAGGTTAGTCCTCCCTGACAAAACCCTTCAAGGTAATCTGAACTTAGTTAAATGTGCCAGGACGGTGTAACACAGTAAGATACAGAGACAGGAAAGTATATTTTATCGTAGAAGAAGGTACTCTTTGACACATGCCACCTTCCGAAACCAAAATACCTACAGAATATGCCCCCTGTAAAGATAGTTATACATCCCCACCAATAAAGCAGTTTCTGAGCTTTCCAAATGAAAAAAAGAGGATCAACTGAAACAACTACCAGACTACCTTGATTCTTTCACATTTGCAACCCTACATTTCTCCTAATTTATTTTAAAGCCAAATATCTTGCTGAGTACAACTAGCTACCTATTTTTCAATTGGAATGAGAGGTATCAGTATGGTTCATAATGCATAATACATTGTCAGCATTAAGGGCTATCCTGTGAGTTCCTTCCTCGCTTCTGTACGTATTATATGGTTATGACCGATTCATAGAATCAAAAGTTCCATGATCAAAACGAAAATCAAGGGATTAGTATTAGTTGCCCTGTTGATTACCACATCTGACCCTTTTAGAAAGACTACTAGTCACTTGTGTACGAAATCAGTGGAATTTAGTAGCTGGGCTATATGTGTTGGATTAGGCTGAGGCCCAGGCCAGTGGCAAAAAGGACCTTGACCAAAATGTCCACTCAATGAGATTGACTTCCTTATTGGCATTTAACCACTTCGCTGCCAGGCCTTTTCCCCCTCCTGTGCCAGGCCTTTTTTTGCCTATTTGGGGCAGTTCGCGCTTAGGCCCTCATAACTTTTTGTCCACATAAGCTAACCAAGCCAAATTTGCGTCCTTTTTTTCCAACATCCTAGCGATTCTAAAGGTACCCAGACTTTGTGGGTTCCCCTGAAGGAGGCCAAGAAATTGGCCAAAATACAGTGAAAATTTCGTTTTTTTCGAAAAAATTGGAAAAAGGGGCTGCAGAAGAAGGCTTGTGGTTTTTCCCCTGAAAATGGCATCAACAAAGGGTTTGCGGTGCTAAACTCAGCAGCTTCCCAGCTTTCAGGAACAGGCAGACTTGAATCCGAAAACCCAATTTTTCAACACAATTTTGGCATTTTACTGGGGCATACCCCATTTGTGCAATTTTTTGTGCTTTCAGCCTCCTTCCAGTCAGTGACCGGAATGGTCATGAAACCAATGCTGGATCCCAGAAACCTAAACATTTCTGAAAAGTAGACAAAATTCTGAATTCAGCAAGGGGTCATTTGTGTAGATCCTACAAGGGTTTCCTACAGAAAATAACAGCTGAAAAAGAAAAATATTGAAATTGAGGTGAAAAAAACATCAATTTTTCTCTACTTTTTACTCTGTAACTTTTCCCTGCAATGTCAGATTATCGAAAGCAATATACCGTTACGTCTGCTGGACTCCTCTGGTTGCGGGGATATATAGGGTTTGTAGGTTCATCAAGAACCCGAGGAACCCAGAGCCAATAAATGAGCTGCACCCTGCAGTGCGTTTTCATTCTATACCGGGTATACAGTAATTCATTTGCTGAAATATAAGGAGTAAAAAATAGCTATCAAGAAAACCTTTGCATTTCCAAAAAGGGCACAAGATAAGGTGTTGAGGAGCAGTGGTTATTTGCACATCTCTGAATTCCGGGGTGACCATAGTAGCACGTGAATTACATGGAATTTCTCAAATAGATGTCTTTTTTACACACACCCCTATATTTGGAAGGAATAAATGTAGAGAAAGACAAGGGGCAATAACACTTGTTTTGCTATTCTATGTTCCCCCAAGTCTCCCGATAAAAATGATACCTCCCTTGTTTGGGTAGGCCTAGCGCCCGCGACAGGATATGCCCCAAAACACAACGTGGACACATCACAGAAAACAGAGCTGTTTTTAGCAAAGTGACTACCTGTAGATTTTGGCCTCTAGCTCAGCCGGCACCTAGGGAAACCTACCAAACCTGTGCATTTCTGAAAACTAGAGACCTAGGGGAATCCAAGGAGGGGTGACTTGTGTGGCTCGGACCAGGTTCTGTTACCCAGAATCCTTTGCAAACCTCAAAATTTGGCTAAAAAAACACATGTTCCTCACATTTCTGTGGCAGAAAGTTCTGGAATCTGAGAGGAGCGACAAATTTCCTTCCACCCAGCATTCCCCCACGTCTCCCGATAAAAATGATACCTCACTTGTGTGGGTAGGCCTAGCGCCCGCGACAGGATATGCCCCAAAACACAACCTGGACACATCACAGAAAACAGAGCTGTTTTTAGCATAGTGACTACCTGTAGATTTTGGCCTCTAGCTCAGCCGCCACCTAGGGAAACCTACCAAACCTGTGCATTTCTGAAAACTAGAGACCTAGGGGGATCCAAGGAGGGGTGACTTGCGGGGCTCGGACCAGGTTCTGTTACCCAGAATCCTTTGCAAACCTCAAAATTTGGCTAAAAAAACACATGTTCCTCACATTTCTGTGGCAGAAAGTTCTGGAATCTGAGAGGAGCCACAAATTTCCTTCCACCCAGCGTTCCCCCACGTCTCCCGATAAAAATGATACCTCACTTGTGTGGGTAGGCCTAGCGCCCGCGACAGGATATGCCCAAAACACAACGTGGACATATCACAGAAAACAGAGCTGTTTTTAGCAAAGTGACTACCTGTAGATTTTGGCCTCTAGCTCAGCCGCCACCTAGGGAAACCTACCAAACCTGTGCATTTCTGAAAACTAGAGACCTAGGGGGATCCAAGGAGGGGTGACTTGCGGGGCTCGGACCAGGTTCTGTTACCCAGAATCCTTTGCAAACCTCAAAATTTGGCTAAAAAAACACATGTCCCTCACATTTCTGTGGCAGAAAGTTCTGGAATCTGAGAGGAGCTACAAATTTCCTTCCACCCAGCGTTCCCCCAAGTCTCCCGATAAAAATGATACCTCACTTGCGTGGGTAGGCCTAGCGCCTGCGACAGGAAACACCCCAAAGCGCAACGTGGACACATCCACAATTTTGGGAGAAAACAGTGCCTACCTGCGGATTTTGGCCTGTAGCTCACCCGGCGCCTAGGGAAACCTACCAAACCAGTGCATTTCTGAAAACTAGAGACCTAGGGGAATCCAAGGAGGGGTGACTTGCGGGGCTCGGACCAGGTTCTGTTACCCAGAATCCTTTGCAAACCTCAAAATTTGGCAAAAAAAACACATGTTCCTCACATTTCTGTGGCAGAAAGTTCTGGAATCTGATAGGAGCCACAAATTTCCTTCCACCCAGCGTTCCCCCAAGTCTCCCGATAAAAATGATACCTCACTTGTGTGGGTGGCCCAGGTGCCTGCAACACAATAAGGCCCAAAACCTGAAGGGATAGAAGGGATAGCACAGCAAGTTTATAAGGGCATATTCTTTTATACATCTTTAGACGGACTCTGCTTTGGGGACCCACATAAGTGAGGTGTCATTTTACTTGGGAGACTGAGGGGAAAACTGGGGAGTAGGAATTTTGTGCTGGAGCGGTGATCCTACTAAGAAAAATCAGGAAAATATGCTTTTTTATGCAAATTGTGAGGTTTACAGAGGAGTCTGGGTAAGAAAATGTTGGGGGAGCCACACAAGCCACACCTCCCTAGACTCCTTGGGGTGCCTAGTTTTAAAAAGTTTCTGGGTTTTGTAGGTTTCCCTACATGACGGCCGCACCCAGGACCAAAAACATAGGTGGGCCCTCCCCCCCCAAACACAGGTATTTTTGGAATATATCACTTTGATGTGTGCACATACGTCCGTGATGTGCCAAACACTAAAATTGTGAAAAGAAACACACTTAGGTTATGTGAAGAAGACCCCTCACCCACCAACCAAGTTGGTGGCATGCTTCATCATCGGGGTCCCACCTGAGGCACCTAGCGTGTCTCAAGTGTGCTGCGACGCCTGATTACAGCGGAGCAGGTTTTGTCATTTGTACCACACATACTGGTTGGATTTGGCACGAGGGTGAGTGATGGTTCAGTAGATCAAATTTTATTAACAAGAGATTTCACAAAAGTGAAATGCACTGGTAATAACTGAAAGGCCAAAAAACTGAACCAATGACTCACAGCTCGTGAGCTGTAAAGCCACGACAAGGCACCAACCGCTTTACAGTCCATTCACACACCTTTCATACATGACATGCACTAGACCATTCACGCCGCCAGCCACGGGCCCAGCACATTACAAGACTCGCATCCACAGACAGCGCCAGTCAAGGGCCCATCACTTTCATACGCCCACATGCCTGATACAGCAATCACACCAGCTGATGAGTGTGTGGACTGGCGTTTGGCCGGCACTGCCAGCCAAGCGCCACCCCACCCACACCACCAGCCAAGCGCCACCCCACACACACTGCCAGCCCAGCGCCACCCCACACACACCGCCAGCCCAGCGCCACCCCACACACACCGCCAGCCCAGCGCCACCCCACACACACCGCCAGCCAAGCGCCACCCCACACACACCGCCAGCCAAGCGCCACCCCACACACACCGCCAGCCAAGCGCCACCCCACACACACCGCCAGCCAAGCGCCACCACACCCACGCCGCCAGCCAAGCGCCACTCTACACATGCCATCCCCTTTTTTTTGTTTTTAAACAACAAAGAAACCACTAATCATAAATTAGTACAAAACTACAAACACAAAAGCTCTAACTGAATACATGACTAATGCCAACCGTGAAACCGAACATATAAAAATATAAAACACCAGTTTACGCTCACGGAATTTCCCAATAATTCTTCTGTGTGTGGTAGCTCCTGAAACAGCCACCCACACACAGCCCAGGCTTTGAAGGACAATCAGGGCAGTACATCCTAGTCTCCTTCCTGATACCTCTTCGAGCACAGACTCTACATCTCTTAGCAGGAAAGTTTTTTTTGGCCGTGGGAGGAAGGTGCTCAGCAAAGTGACGATCTTTCAATCTAGCCACATCCTCCACCACTGCTTCTCTAGGAACTCTTGCCTGTTCCAGCACAACAAGGCTAGCTATGATAGACTCCTGAAATTTCACAAATGTCATCCTTGACTCTGGAGAACTATCCTTAAACACAACAAAAGCATTAAAAGTTGCCAAGTGGAACAAGTGAAGCGCTAATTTCTTATACCACACATAAGACTTACGAGCAGCAGTGTAAGGTTCTAACCTCTGATCTACTCTATCAACACCACCCATGTGCTTATTATAGTCTAAGATGCACACAGGTTTGCGCACTTCGGCAACCTGACCCCATACAGCCACAGGTGAAGTACTCTCATCATGGATGGTGCTTAGCATGTATACATCCCTCTTGTCTACAAATTTCAGAGCTAGCAGCTCATCATTCCGCAAGGCACTGCACTGTCCCTTCTCAAGTTTTTTACAGACAAGCTCTTTTGGATAGCCTTTCCGATTAGAGCGGATTGTGCCACAAGCAACAGTGTCCACTCTGAACAACTCCTTGAACAACCGAACTCCAGTGTAGAAGTTATCTACATATAAATGGTGACCTTTGTTAAACAGTCGTCTACCAAGTTCCCACACAATTTTCTCACTAACTCCAAAAGTGGGAGGACAACCAGGGGGGTCAATATTGGAATCCCTACCAGTGTAGACCCGGAAATTATAAACATATCCTGTACTACTTTCTGACAGCATATACAATTTAATTCCATACCGTGCCCTCTTGCTAGGAATGTACTGCCTAAAAACCAAACGACCCTTGAACAGGACCAAAGACTCATCTACAGATATTTCTTTCCCTGGAACATAGATCTCTGAAAACCGATCTACCAAATGATCAAGGACAGGTCTAATCTTAAAAAGACGGTCAGAATCAGGATGATCTCGTGGCAAGGCTAAAGCATTATCTACAAAATGCAACATCCGAAGAAGAAGCTCATACCGGTTACGACTCATGATGGCAGGAAATATAGCAGTTGCCATCAAGGGACTAGTAGACCAATATGAAGACAGCGACGGCTTCCTTATCAGCCCCATCAAAAAAGTTAAACCCAAGAACTTTTTCAACTCTTCCAGATTTGTGGGAATCCACCGGCTAGCTCTAGAGTGTGGCCTAAGTCTGGCAGCGTTGTCCCTCAAAAACTGCTCTGCATACAAATTAGTCTGCTCAACAATCTCTTCCAAAAATATATCGTCCATAAACAACTCAAAAAAGTTGACGGGCAAAAAGTTTTCCGTATTAACTCGACACCCTGGAAAACCAGTAAACGCCGGCAACTGTGGCTGCTCCATGTTTGGTGCAACCCATGCGTCAGGTCTTCCAATGGGAAGCCTTTCAGCCGCTGGCTCCTGCACCATTGGCACATCACTGTCCTCCTCTAAAACAGGCCCTTCATCAGCACTGAGAGTGGCTTCATCATCAGATGATTCATCTCTGACAGAAAATTCACTTCCAGAATCCTGCACTTCCTCCTCTGCCTCAGATGCAGAGTCAGTCTCATATTCATGGTCAGAAGATGACTCAAAAAGCACACTAACAACCTGCTGAGCGGTCATCCTACGGCTGGCCATGATCCTTCCTACTAAAATTAACTGGACAAATACACCACCAACAACCAGCACTGTGTAAGATAAGTAACAAAGTATAGGTTTATCACTAAGAATTATAAACTCAAAAACTATACTGCTCACTTGCCTGAAAAAGCTTGACTCACCAGCAACTACTCTGCACAGCCACAGCAATCACCAACGATATCCCACTAAAAAGAGAAAAAAAAAAGCAAATTAGACATAAGACAACACAATAATCATTGTGCATAACTCTAAGGACAATTTCACACACAATCCTGCATTCAGTACACCACCTACAAACATGTCATTCATGCATTGCAACAATACTCACTTGGAGTAAATTTATTTACTTACCTAAAACATGCAACTACGCAAACCGCAGGACAACTACTGCCAAAACTGCAACAAGCCACAGCAAAGTCAGCAAAAGCTTTGAACTAAAACAAAAAGGAGAAAAACTGTTATTATCATAAAAGTAAATACTTCGCCAGTTGACAAACACTCCGCCACTAACCATTTTTTCATTTTCCCGTGTCTAGTCTTCTCTGCTTGGGGGAAGATGGGCCTAAAAAAAAAATAGGCCAATCTACCCCCAAGGGGAGGGGGCAGAAATCACCCAGATTACATTGCACCCTTTGGGGGGGGGCGACCCTTGCCCAAGGTGCCACACCCCCACACAAAGCACACACACACATACATAGTATCCCTGGCGCTATGGGGATTCTGCCCCCCTTGGGGACAGAAAGGCCTAAAAAATAGGCATATCTGCCCCCTAGGGGGGCAGAACTGCCCAAAAATACATGTGGGCCCCTGGGGGCGACCCTTGCCCAAGGGGCCACCCCCCAACACAAAAAATAAAAATCAACAATAAAATCCCTGGTGTCTAGTGGCTTTCTGCCCCCCTTGGGGGCAGATCGGCCTAAAAATAGGGCCAATCTGCCCCCAAGGGGGGCAGAAACGACAATAAATACATTGCGCCCCTGGGGGGAGCGACCCTTGCCCAAGGGGCCACCCCCCAACACAAAGCACACATACATACATACTATTTCTGGCGCTATTGGGATTCTGCCCCCCTTGGGGGCAGAAAGGCCTAAAAAAAATAGGCCTCTCTGCCCCCAAGGGGGGCAGAACTGCCCAAAAATACATGAGGGCCCCTGGGGGCGACCCTTGCCCAAGGGGCCGCCCCCCAACACAAAAAATACACATCAACAATAAAATCCCTGGTGTCTAGTGGCTTTCTGCCCCCCTTGGGGGCAGATCGGCCTAAAAATAGGGCCAATCTGCCCCCAAGGGGGGCAGAAACGACAATAAATACATTGCGCCCCTGGGGGGAGCGACCCTTGCCCAAGGGGCCACCCCCAACACAAAGCACACATACATACATACTATTTCTGGCGCTATTGGGATTCTGCCCCCCTTGGGGGCAGAAAGGCCTAAAAAAAACAGGCCTCTCTGCCCCCAAGGGGGGCAGAACTGCCCAAAAATACATGAGGGCCCCTGGGGGCGACCCTTGCCCAAGGGGCCGCCCCCCAACACAAAAAATACACATCAACAATAAAATCCCTGGTGTCTAGTGGCTTTCTGCCCCCCTTGGGGGCAGATCGGCCTAAAAATAGGGCCAATCTGCCCCCAGGGGGGGGCAGAAACGACGTAAAATACATTTGCCCCCAAAGGGGAGCGACCCTTGCCCAAGGGGCCGCCCCCCAACACAAAAAATACAAATCAACAATAAAATCCCTGGTGTCTAGTGGCTTTCTGCCCCCCTTGGGGGCAGATCGGCCTAAAAATAGGGCCAATCTGCCCCCAGGGGGGGCAGAAACGACGTAAAATACATGTGCCCCCAAAGGGGAGCGACCCTTGCCCAAGGGGCCGCCCCCCAACACAAAAAATACACAGCAACAATAAAATCCCTGGTGTCTAGTGGCTTTCTGCCCCCCTTGGGGGCAGATCGGCCTAAAAATAGGGCCAATCTGCCCCCAGGGGGGGCAGAAACGACGTAAAAAGCATGTGCCCCCAAAGGGGAGCGACCCTTGCCCAAGGGGTCGCTCCCCTACACTAATATTCACTCACACACACACACATACAGAAATCCCTGGTGTCTAGTGGGCATTCCTGCTGCCCGATCGCATCGCGATCGGGCAGCAGGAATGCTCAAAGAGACATCGAGGGAAAGGAAAACCCTTTCCTTTCCCTCAATGCCTCTCTGAGAGCGCACCCCCACCCCGCACGAAGGTGAAATACTCACCTTCTCCCTTGACGCGCTGGAAGCAAATGGCTTCCAGCGCGTCATTCCCCGTTTCCATGAAATCAGCGCGCGATCGCGCGCTGACGTCATGGGGGGGGGGCGGGGGGGGTGGGCGTGAAAGGGGAAGGGATTCCCCTTTCAGCCCTGGCCTGGGGGTGTTGGGGGGCGGCCCTCGGGGGAAGCGCTAGCGCTTCCCCCGACTGCCAGTCCCTGGACGTAATGGTTACGTCCATGGCGCCACACGGGCGCTGCCATGGACGTAACCATTACGTCCGTGGCGGGGAAGGGGTTAAGGACGGTATCGAGAAGGTGACCTCACCCGCTATAAGTTGCATGCAGTGCCCACCTAATATTGTAAGATGTGAAGTTGGATGTAATAAATCTAGGCTGATCCAAATGAACAATGTTCAGCAAATACTGTTACAAATGGTTGAACAGAACCATTGTGAAATTTGCTGTGTTGATTTTGAATTGTCTTAGGCCTATATAAGAAGCAGAAAGTCCTATTCTTTTAGGAGTTGTACATTAACACAAGTGTAGTTTTAGTCATCAAATCACATACAAGACCAGTGGCCGTGAAAGGGTTAAGTAAAATTACCAAAGGCTCTAACCGCCTTATAAAGTATGTCTGGGAAATCATAAGAGCCTGAAGCCTAATTGGTAGACAAAGAAATAATTGTTAACGGAAAACCTCTAAGCAGTGAGAGCAGTCAAGGGACTTCCTCAAAAATCTGTGGTTTAGGAAGGTCCCACAAATAAGATGATTGTACTTGGGAATTGGAGCTTGCTGTTGATATAAATTGTCAATGTTGTGTTGTTCTGATCTTCTTCGTGAATACAGTGAATCCCAGACCCATTATCTTCCACAAAGAAGACAATTAGCCTCTGTATCGTCTCGGACTTCTCTGCACTTTCAATAATTTTGCATAACTTCCTGTTTGCCCATCTGCCCATGAAGTTGCTGTTACAATAAGTGTACTTCCTGACTGATTATAGTTATATTATTTCCTCCTGGATCATGGCGTTAATATCTTCCCTAACTGATGCCCAGGAAACGTGAGGTGTACAATTCTGAGAGGAATATTCTGTAAGATGTTTTTATCCCTTTTGTAAATGAGCATACCACTAAAAGAAGCATTGTTCCCATCTTCCTCTGTCTATATTGTATAGTAGAATGACATGATAATCAAAGATGTACAGTATCAGATAAATAGTTCAATGTGGACATTGCACTTGTGACCTGTTGCACTCTTCATGACATTGACATAGTTGATTTTGTAAAAATAAATATATATTATATATATGGGCAAATTAACAATTAATTCAAATTTCTAAACAGATTTTGTGCATTTCTCTAATGTCCCCCTGGCTCATGCAAATGACCCATAAGAGGTTTTTCTTACCATACAGATAACACACCACTGAGCGTAAACCTAAAGGCTGGCCAGAATCTCACTAGCCCAGACTTCTTTGATAGCTTAATGTAGAAGATATGAGGGTTTGCCCTCAGCCTGTAGCTGAAGCAGCAGCATAACCGGTACCTTGACAGTAAAACTAGGCCCCCTTGCCTATGAGATGACACCTGACCCATTACCTTGTAGCACAAAAACTAAGTTGTGAGTATAAATTAACACCAAAATATAATCAGACCGTTAGCAAAACCTCCACATGGTGCATGCTCCGATGGTCAATCATATGCACTCCAAAAGTAGGAAAGATGCCCTTACTGAATAACCTACTTGGAGTTTGGATAGATGAACCAGTTTTGAGAAAATACCAATGCAGAAAACTGTCTCAGAAATTATGAAGTATGTTGCTTAATTAAGGCACTAGCCACAATCATTTTAGTGTTCACCTTGTTTACCAAATTGTTGATGTCTGCAGTATCCTTATGCTACTCTGGCACCACTACTCTCTGAGAATCATTTCTGACCAAACTAGGATTATGCAGTAGAACGTCTATGCCAGCTCTGAGAAACCATAGAGCATTAAGTCACACATACGTGTATCCCTACCTACAAAGCCAAGAGGTCTAGGTTAGGACACTGCTATGCATTGTCTCTGTGTATCACTGCACTTGCATCATATATTCTTCCAGTACGATCAAGAAAACATTATTGAATGGACCTTTCTTACAAATAAGGTTATTGCATCATCTTCAATTCTTGTTTATTAACAAATATCTACAGACTCTTGTGTCTTGGTGCACCTGCATAATCCGTCCCCTGACAAGTGTAGCAGACATGTAAAAAGTCTGAAACATAAAACATTCAAGAATCAGAAACTCTTCAAGGTGGGGCAGAAGCCCTTATGCACTGATTAGGGGAAGATGAACGGGCTTCTTCTTTTGTTGTGACTCTAGTGTGAAAGGACTGCAACGTGACATCATTCTACACACAGACACATGCTTCATGAGTGACTACATACAGCTACTAGAACTTAGGTAAAAACCCACTGCAAGAAAGTGGGCTATTAACTGGGGTGGATGGGAGTCCGCCACAAGGAGTAAGCCCATAACTATGTTAAGTTAGAACGTAGTTTCAGTTATTTAAACCGGGACACAAGCTCTTGTAGCTATGGCATACAGCAGACAGGCTTAACTCAGGAAAATATGTGGAGTATTTAGCAGTAACGAAGCAGTTAAAAAGGTCAAAATGTGATGTAATAATCCCACGACCAATGTAGAAATATGTAATAATGAGCAAAATGACACCAAAACAACAGAAATCCAATATGGTAAACTGGAGATATGATTTTTTAAATATTTCCGACAAAAAGCACCAAGTACAAGTAAAATGCGAATCAATAGTCACTGTTCACTGTTGACTGGGACCCACGTGTGACTTAAAACTGACTGCAATGGAACACTGGTTGGATAACCCAAGTGGTTATGTCCAGGTCAAAAATGTTGACTTCACTTCGGACTTCACTTCTAAAATAGAAGTCAAAGTACTCCAGCAGGCCAATATTGCAGGCAGTATTTGTCCTCTTGAAAATGTGTAGCTGCTGAATGAGGACCTGCTGAAGCTGTTGGCTTTGGTGGGGAATTTCAAAGTCGCCGAAGGCCTTACGTCTGACAGATACCTTTCGCACCTTTGCCTGATTACGTTTTCTCCCTTCAGACTTACTCTGTTTTTTTTATCAAGCTCAACATCTTTCAGTGGGGTAAGTCCTCTGGAAATTGACCGCTGTTTCTGCAAGGTTGTGTCAAAGCTCTGGAGGTCTTAGGAGTCCACACATGTTCTGAGTCCCAACTTTTCTGAGTTTCTGGAACCAGTTCTCTTGGTGACTTTTAAGGGTCCCAGGTCCTCAGAGACAACGCTTAGGATCCAGGACTCTCTCCAGCAGAGGCTACCAGCAGGGCCCTCTCCAGGTGCAGTTGCTACTGTTCAGCTGTTACTTCATGAAAAATGCCCCTTGTAGCTTGTGTCTATGTAGCCACAAAGGAGGTAACCAAGCTGACACTTGTGGCCCACTTATTTGTCCTGAGCAAAGGGGAGCAGATTCAGCCCTTCAGGTTCCCACATATCTCTCCAAAAGTAGGACCAGCCCTCTCTTTTTTTCTGCAGATCCATAGAGTGCTCTGATGAGCTGTGGGTAAGGTGCCAGATTTGTAGTTTTCATTAGCTAGTGATTGGGGATGACCCTGGACACTTCCTAAACAATAAGGAAACCCTTCACATTTTTGCAGCACATCCTGTTTGCCTTCCTACAAAATATCACATAGTGCTTGATTCTAAGACATATCCTACATGGCAGAATCTTTCTGCCTCTGAAGGGAGCTTCTGTGCCCACCAAGGAGATGTTTAGGTAAACGAGCAGTCCCTTCCTCCTCTGTTACATCAAACTGGTTTTGGGGACAGCTCTCCCCTCCACAAGGTTGTTGGCAAGCTGGCTACAAATGGCCCATGAAACAAAAGGCAGCTCTTCCCCAGGTGTCCTTTTATACGTAATTGTGAACGGGCAGGCCTCATCGTGCTCCCTTTCAAATTAATGAAGTTCCTGGACCCTCTCCAGATGTCCCTCCTGAGCTGAAATCTGTCACATACCTCACACCCAGGCCTTTCTGTGAAAAGGCCTAAGCCATTGTTTCTGCTTTCAGAGCAGTGTCCACACCACATTAAGGGAAAGCGCTGGGAGGGTAATCTGTCAGCATGCTATTGCTAATTAGCTTACTGGAGGTTCAGCCAGGTAAAGTGTAATCTTTTAAATGACCTTTCTTAAATTTTTATTAAAAATCAAACCACCATTAAATTGGATTTTTAATAAACATTAACAAATAGTGTTTGAATTATTCCAGTAGGCTACCCCAAATCAAAAATGATAAGGTTATGACTTTATTTTGAAATAGAGTTTTTCTCATAGAAAAACTACAGCCCTTTGAAGTGAAAATAGCTCTTGAGGGCTAGCTAGTTACTGCATGTATGTACATGCATACTGTAAGGAAATGCCTTCTTGGCATGGTTACCCCCTGACATTTTGCCTTTGCTGAGGCCAAGTTATGATTTGAAAGTGTGCTGCGGTCCGCTAACCAGGCCCCAGCACCAGTGTTCTTTCCCTAACCTGTACCTTTGTATCCACAATTGGCACACCCTGGCATCCAGGTAAGTCCTTTGTAACTGGTACCTCTGGTACCAAGGGCCCTGATGCCAGGGAAGGTCTCTAAGGGCTGCAGCATGTCTTATGCCACCCTGGGGACCCCTCACTCAGCACAGACACACTGCTTGTTAGCTTGTGTGTGCTAGTGGGGATAAAATTACTAAGTCGACATGGCACTCCCCTCAGGGTGCCATGCCAACCTCACACTGCCTATAGGTATAGATAAGTCACCCCTCTAGCAGGCTCTACAGCCCTAAGGCAGGGTGCACTATACCATAGATGAGGGCACAAGTGCATGAGCACTATGCCCCTACAGTGTCTAAACAAAACCTTAGACATTGTAAGTGCAGGGTAGCCATAAGAGTATATAGTCTGGGAGTCTGTCATGCACGAACTCCACAGCACCATAATGGCTACACTGAAAACTGTGAAGTTTGGTATCAAACTTCTCAGCACAATAAATGCACACTCATGCCAGTGTACATTTTATTGTAACATACACCCCAGAGGGCACCTTAGAGGTGCCCCCTGAAACCTTAACCGACTACCAGTGTAGGCTGACTAGTTTTAGCAGCCTGCCACACACCAGACATGTTGCTGGTCACATGGGGAGAGTGCCTTTGTTACTCTGTGGCTAGTAACAAAACATGTACTGGGTGGAGGAGACTCTCACCTCCCCCTGCAGGAACTGTAACACCTGGCGGTAAGCATCAAAGGCTCACCCCCTTTGTTACAGCACCCCAGGGCACTCCAGCTAGTGGAGTTGCCCGCCCCCTCCGGCCACGGCCCCAGTTTTGGCGGCAAGGCCGGAGGAGATAATGAAAAAAACAAGGAGTCGTCACTGGCCAGTCAGGACAGCCCCTAAGGTGTCCTGAGCTGAGGTGACTCTGACTTTTAGAAATCCTCCATCTTGCAGATGGAGGATTCCCCCAATAGGGATAGGGATGTGCCCCCCTCCCCTCAAGGAGGAGGCACAAAGAGGGTGTAGCCACCCTCAGGGCTAGTAGCCATTGGCTACTAACCCCCCAGACCTAAACACACCCCTAAATCGAGTATTTAGGGGCTCCCAGAACACAGCAAGATAGATTCCTGCAACCTAAGACGAAGAAGGACTGCTGAGCTGAAAAACCTGCAGAGAAGACAGAGACACCAACTGCTTTGCCCCCAGCTCTACCGGCCTGTCTCCCCACTTCTAAAGACACTGCTCCAGTGACGCGTTCCACAGGGTCCAGCAACCTCTGAAGCCTCAGAGGACTACCATGCATCTAGAAGGACCAAGAACTCCTGAGGACAGCGGCTCTGCTCCTCAAAGACTGCAACTTTGCAACAAAGAAGCAACTTTGAAACAACACAGGTTTCCCGCCGGAAGCTTGATACTCTGCACTCTGCACCTGACGCCCCTGGCTCGACTTGTGGAGAAAAAACACCACAGGGAGGACTCCCCGGCGACTACGAGACTGTGAGTAGCCAGAGTTGCCCCCGCCTGAGCCCCCACAGCGACGCCTGCAGAGGGAATCCTGAGGCTCCCCCTGACCGCGACTGCCTGCTTCAAAGACCCGACGCCTGGTAAAGACACTGCACCCGCAGCCCCCAGGACCTGAAGGATCCGACCTCCAGTGCAGGAGCGACCCCCAGGTGGCCCTCTCCCTTGCCCAGGTGGTGGCTACCCCGAGGAGCCCCCCCCCCCTTTGCCTGCCTGCATCGCTGAAGAGACCCCTTGGTCTCCCATTGAATCCTATTGCGAACCCGACGCCTGTTTGCACACTGCACCCGACCGCCCCTGTGCCGCTGAGGGTGTACTTTCTGTGCTGACTTGTGTCCCCCCCGGTACCCTACAAAACTCCCCTGGTCTGCCCTCCATAGACACGGGTACTTACCTGCTGGCACACTGGAACCAGGGCACCCCCTTCTCCATTGAAGCCTATGCGTTTTGGGCACCACTTTGACCTCTGCACCTGACCGGCCCTGAGCTGCTGGTGTGGTACTTTGGGGTTGCTCTGAACCCCCAACGGTGGGCTACCTTAGACCCAACTTTGAACCTCTGTAGGTGGTTTACTTACCTGCAAAACTAACAAACACTTACCTCCCCCAGGAACTGTTGAAAATTGCACTGTCTAGTTTTAAAATAGCTATTTGCCATTTGTGTGAAAACTGTATATGCTGTTTTGCTAATTCAAAGTTCCTAAGTGAAGTACCTTTCATTCAAAGTATTGTTTGTAAATCTTGAACCTGTGGCTCTTAAAATAAACTAAGAAAATATATTTTTCTATATAAAAACCTATTGGCCTGGAATTGTCTTTGAGTGTGTGTTCCCCATTTATTGCCTGTGTGTGTACAACAAATGCTTAACACTACCCTCTGATAAGCCTACTGCTCGACCACACTACCACAAAATAGAGCATTAGAATTCTCTTTTTGCCACTATCTTACCTCTAAGGGGAACCCTTGAACTCTGTGCATGCTATTTCTTACTTAGAAATAGTACATACAGAGCCAACTTCCTACACATACCAACATTAAATTTTTGCATGTACCACTTTTGAGTACTAGGCACTCTGCCTTGTGTCTACAGGGCTTACTTGGGGGGTAAGTACTTAATATTTAAAGTAGGGTTCTTGCCTGTCGAAGAGGGTTAGTTAGCCTTCAGGTTTAAAAGCTGCAGAAGTCAGGCTATACAGAAGCCATGTTTTCTTTGTCAGCCTAGTGGATGGCACAGTGTGCTGCAGTCCCTTGGCGACATTGAACTTGTCCATGCCATTGGTGTATTTCCTACACCATATATTATGGCCTTACTGGGTAGTTAAATAGGCCCGCTGTAAGTTAGCCACTTTTACCATGCTTTAGGGGATCGTGCACAACTAGGGACTGGATAGCAGTGCAAAGGAGGAACTTTGTCACACCCATCCTCTTCATTGATCAACACATATGTATGTTTTTAAGAGATGCACACAATACCAATTTAGCGCTAAGTGCTTGAACTGGTGACTGCACCAGCCATTGGCCTGAAACTAAGTATGTTCCTCTACTCCTTGCAGCTTCAGAGCTTTTAGACGTATCCTGTGTAAGATAAACCTATCCAGCATTGAGATGTGAATCATCCAATTTTTTCATGTCAATATGCTGGCCATAGATAAAACCACAAATTATCATATTGGAGTGGCATAATAAAATGCAAGCAGGAGCTAGCTGTGAAAAGGCCCTGTTTCATAGATGAGGAACATCTTTGAAATTGTGATTTCTTGATGTACTCTATAGTACATGTGTCATGCTTTTCAGATTCTAATTCACTAATACATAGGCATTGGTTGTAATGAATTTCCAAAGCACAGAGAGGATCTATAGTTGTCAGATTTAACTTTGAGCTTTTTATAAATGCGTGTGAGACATGCATAACATAAGGGACCTCTGGCAAACATTTCCCAAACCTGTGGAGCGTTTTTTTTCATAAATGAATGAGCCACCTAGTGGTTTAGGGCCTCAGTTTTTCTAAGAACACCACTTTTGAAAAAATATATTTTACAGATGCAAGTATTTCCTTGACTCCTGTAGGAGAACTACCAAATTCGACACTAAAAATGGATTGATGTGAGGCAGACGGAGCTAAATTGAAGGCCTTCTAGTAGTGGGGCCCTTATGGTTTTTTTTATTTTTTTTTATTGCGCAAACCTTGGCCGAGGACAGAGGCGCTTTATTACAGAACCAAACTATGTGACACATTTTGTTCCTGTTAAGGCACATGGAGATTAATTGATTTGACCACAATCCCACAATGTTGAACTGTAGTTGGGGTTCAAACCTTACTCCTCGTGTGCTAAGGCCTGCAGCTCTAGCCACCAGTACACAACCCCTCCCCTATATTATGCATGTGGTATCTGTATAAGACAAACCTAGCTGAAAAGCAGCGTGTAAAATGTGGAGGATGGTCCCATCAAGCCCCAAAGTGACCGAAGGAAATTCAGCATTGTACTGGCTTCTTTGGTGCTGGGCATAACTCCCTGAAATCCTCACCTTTACATGACATAAAACTTTAACAGCTTCATTCTTTCCCTGGAATGTGATTACCTTTAGAAATAACATTCTTCCATACGCAAGGCTGACAACGTTCTTTCAATAAACGCAACACCATTTTGCATCTAGCTGTTTACTTGCTGATTGCCTGGTGTCCTGAGACTGACAACGCTACCGTTATTGGGAACCATTCCAGAAGGTGACATTCTCAGTGAGCCTTGAATTCTTCATCTGCGTAGGCCACGTGCATGTGTATCAATGTCTGCTAAAATTTGTTCTTAACGTGATACTTCCTGCTGCATCAGAGAATAGGATCATGCGCTTCCCCCAGCTGTCCAAATATCCATTTCAATTGGGATGCATTTTGTATTTGTATATCATTTTAATTGTCATATATTGAGGATGACTTGACTTGTGTTTGAAATTGTTGTTGAGCTGATATTTGTAGTCATTTTGGGAGGATATTTGAATGGAGAATCGTGTACACTTAAATCTCAGATTTCTCAGTTGGCATTTATTGTCTACACTTGGTGGGTCAGAGGGAAATGTGTTTTTGTGATTCTTGGTATAAATTCCTTTCAAAGGAAGAATCCAAATCTAGGATTCTTTGACTGGATAAAAGAATGTGTATATGATATACACTTAAAAGGGTAGCTTACTGAAACAGTGTAGAGGCTACTCCCTACTGTTGCTCAGACATTTCTATACAGATAACATATAAATATATGTATGCCAAACCAGTGAAAATAATGTGGTTCAATAACACGTTACCTGGTGAAGTGTACTAATAAACAGATATTGGCACAGTTATTGTTGCAGTACAGCACAACTTATTTGAGAATAAAAAATGTCATGCCTCAAAGAATGTATTTGAGTAGCACGTTACACGCAAAATAATTGGCGACATGCTCCATAGCCTACTTTTTGTGGTTTTATCTCACCGACTGGATGACTTAAACTCTTTCTTCTATGTTTATGGTTAAAGACCTTAGTTTATAGCAACTGTGCATGAAAAACAGCATGGCAGTCACCATACATGCTTATCAGCTGGGTGTAATATGCTGTTTATTACCGTTGTTGAGGGAGAAGAGAGGCAAGCTGACCCACTCAAGGCTTTGCCTCTTGTAAATCATGGGCTCGCCCCACGCTCAACAATGCTAATAGCATATTACGTGCCACCCTTCATATATATATTATACACTTTAATTTCCTAATAGAGTCTTCTGTAACGCATTTACCAATTAGGTAGCTAGCATATTAACATGTCAAGTTGTAATCAGTAAGACATTTCAGTTACAGATTAGCAGGCTATGGATGGCATCATGGTGTAAAAGAAGATCCAGTCAGCTCTTATTATGGCAGATTAAGAAATAATTTGATCACCCTTGTGCAGTAGCCTAAATGTTTACAGAGCTAAAAGCTTGCCAGAACCCATTACCACCACCACATTACAAGCATTTGAAGGAGACTGTTTGGAAATTGTGTCAAGCTTACAAGGGTGCACTGTAACATGAGACAACCTAGTGAGGTCAGCTTTAACCCTTATTATGTTTAAAATACAGTAATCCCAGCTAAAAAGGGACTCACTAAAATATACAACAGCAAAAAGCGTGGATTATGGAAAACATTTGCATTAGAGAGGAAATGCTGAATCACACATTGAGTATTTTAACAGTGTCCTGATTTTCTTTCATTCCATTACTCATGAAAATGTGACTAACTACTTTTGCATACAAGTAACATTTGATTCCTTTGATGTCTCTTTTCTTCATAGCGAATTAAATGTTGCTGCTGTAGATCCAAACCTCAGCTTAGCTGTTTCAAAAAATATTGCTAAGACTATACAGCTGTATGGTGTGAAGTCTGAACAGCTGGTAAGTAATATTTAATCTGCCTTTTGTATACATCCTTATGACTGCCTACTTTCACACATGTTTCTGGTGTCTGCTTCTGTTGACATCAAGATGCCTTCTAACTGGATGTTTGTGATGCTCACAAATAAGGTGTCTATCATTGTTTAGTGCATACCTGCCGGCAATGTGGCTTCATAGTGCTCCTGTTGTCCGACATGATTACAGCCATGCGTATAAGATTGATTTAAGACGTGTGTGCTTGCAAGGTTACTGGTGGGATCAATTAGATTAGGTTTTTGTTACATGGTTTGTTGTGTTGCTGCAAACTGGAAGTTGCTGATATGTGTACAGATGTTTCTAGAAGTATTTGAGATTATTAAGACACTTTTGATACTGCATCTATGCAGCCTACCCACTAGAATCTGCAGTAGCATAGTGCATGTGTCATCCACTCCTCGTCAGGACAGAAGTAGTTATCTCAAGGCGCTCCACAGAATATGGTTCTGTAAGCATCAGCAACCAGAAAGGGAAAGTACAACTCTAATCTAGATACATGAGTAAAGTGCCCCGGGGAAAGGCGTATTCCATGGAAACCCAGACAACTTTGGGGTCCACTGCAAAGTGTTGAAGGCACAACAACAAGAAGTCCCTCAATAGAGAGTTCATTGGGTCCACCCCAAGAAGAACGTTGGTGAAGGTTTTATTGGCTCCACTCAGGAAGGTGAGTAGGAACCCAAAGAAATTCGAGATATCTAACAAAGTGTCCATGGGGTCCACCCTGAAGTGGTGAAAGCACATACCTGTGGGTCAAAGAGGGGAGTCACCTGGGAGTGGTGCAGTGCAAATCTCTGGAGTGGGTGGAATTCGGTAAACGTGTAGAAGAATGTATTAGATTGCACAAAAAGACAGGGGAAAGGAGAGTATAGGGGAAAGGATGTGGTGGTGGACAAACACCAAGTGTTCCTGTCGTAGGCCCTTCCAGGCACTATTACACCCAAACAAAGATGACACGCTGAGGGGATGTCCTTCTCCTTGTCATCATCTTTTACCCGTCTGCTGGAAAATACTTCTGGAGAGGTTGAAAAGGTGTAAGAACATGAAGTATGGTTAGTCAGAAAACCTGATAGTGACTAGATTGTTAATGGGAGGTGGGCAGATAAAACTAGTAGCAGTGATAAAACAACAATACCTGCTAAGGAAAACAACACCCAGAAAAAAAAAAATCACAATGCATCACGGAGGCAGAAATCCAATAGAGAGGATTAAAATATGCTCCTCCCAGTCTCCCCCCCCCCCCACCTCAACCCCCCACTCCACCTAGACACCCGTACTGTTTGTTCACACATTAACAGATTTTACAATGATATTTGAACACACTAAACCTAAAAAGTTTTGAAGTGCATTAAAATAAATGCATAAGCGCACTGAAGCGTGGTTACTGTAGAATGCGGAGGGCACCTCGTGCTCAGTCAAGAGGTTGGAGTAGAACGCTCCTCCCTCCAAGCAGCAACACCAGTCTTAATTATTTTTAACAACTTTAGAGTCCTAAAACTGAACTTCTAATAGAACGTGCTAGCTTTGAAACAAAGTATCAAATACCAATGCAGGCAGCCTGTTGCTTTTCAAACAATATTTTTGCATCAAGCTATTGTAACTGTTGAAAATATTGACCAGACGTAATTAACTAATTTCCCCTTAGAAAATTATCATGGACTACTTCAGATACAGAATATGCGCCTGATCAACTGGAGTGACGTGCTCTGGTTTGTGCTAACTGATGTAGCTTTGGTTACTTTTCACATATGCACCTCCTGTTCTTCTTTTCTGGCAGTGTTGCTGAATTGAAACATTTCTTATTTGGCTTTATCTTGCCTTTTTGCCACTGTATGGCTTGTTTGTTCTTCGCTGTTATATCTCTAACATTTGTCACCAGTTGAACTGAGTATTGCTGTTTTGCCTGCACTAACAGAGTTGTCCTGTGAGCAGCACCTGCACCTTGTTGGCCCCCATGAAGCAGAGGTTTTGTGTTTATCTGGCAACATATGCATAAAAGATGGCTTAGAAGCTCCCATGGCTTGTGCTTGATGAACAGAAGTGATAGTTTCCTCTGGCCGTGCTACCTGTGTGCAGATGTATCAGGATGTATTTTAGAACTGTACGTCCAATTGCCACATCCTCAAAACTGCCCAGTTACTAGTATTCTGTTTTTTTTCGCTTTTCTTTGACGATTTGATCTTTATGATAGGTTAGATGTTTGCCCCACCTTTCAGTTCGAGAGCATGATAGCTGAGTGCAGGAGCTTCATTTATTAACACTGGTCGATCAACCATGCTATTGGATTTCCGTCCAAAAGAAAATAACTTATTGATTGCTTAAGGGCCTTTAATTTGAAGCAATAGCGAGGGATATATTCTTAATTTAGATTTGATTTTGCAAGAAGCATGAATTCCCTCGAGAAGGCATTCTTTCGATTCACATTGCCAAAATATGTCTGACCATTTTGTGATCCAGGGCGTTAATGACCCTGTTTCCACAGATCCCCCGAACGGTATTGCAATAAGTGTGAACAATATCACTTTTGCTTCTCTGTCCCCCTAGTCTTTGAATTAGATTTCATCTGTGGGGATGTTGCATTTATTGACATGGTAGTCAGATTTGAGCCAGCAAGTATCTGTTAACACCAATGGGCAGCCTGGCACAGCATGTTAGGAAGACTATCCAGACCTTCATCTCTTCTTGGAATACAGATGAAAATTCAGAAGCATAACCCTCGTGCCAGAAAGCAGGACCGAGGCTGGCATATAGTCAGTGCATAATTGGTGCACCCGCTTGCAGGCAATGGTTCCACTTTAGCGTGGGTAAGCACAGCACTGTTGGTGAAGAAATCACATGTAGACACTGATGATTCCAACAGTTATCCTACTGTCATATGACTTGCCAATATCAGCAAGTCACTACTGAACGTGGTGACTGAGTGTAGTAATGCGCAGAGGGTACTACCAGAAATTCAACGTAAACCAGCACTAATGCAAGTGAAGCCCCTACCCCTTCCTTTTATTAAACATTCACCACCGAACAAGCACCTGCCACCACCAGCCTCTGACCTCACAGGAGCTTCTTTGATAGTCCTGAACATTAAATATTCCCTTCCACCTGCAGGGATCCTGGAGCACTTCAAACCCATACTATAGGTTGTAAGTTTAAAAGGTGTGAACTGGCATTAACACAAGCAGGTACGTCCTCCTTAGCTCATGCAGACGGTTTCTTTCCTATCTCCCAGTTATACATATAACACAGCATTGTGGCACATGTTCTCCATACTGCTGAACAGAGAAGGCCTATGGTAGTGGGGGTAAATTTGAATAGTTAAGACAATAGCCTGAGAGATTGCAACAAGAAAGTGAAAAGTTGCAGTGTTTCTTTAAGGAGCCAGCAGCTTCCGTATCTCAGTATACTGGCAGGCTCAGTTTTTTTGTAGCTTATGCTAAGAAGATCTCAAAGCACTTCAGGATTTTTTGTTGTCTTGTTCTTTGAGCTTTAAATCTTATTTCTTCATTCAATGTTTGTAATATATCTGAAGCATTTTCACCCACTTATTATATCTTCTGGGAGAAAACCTACTGACCAATGTATTCACCATTTGTGAAGTGCACGTCCCATGGAAGGAGCAAAGCAGCATTGGACTCACAAGACATGTGTGTGATATGTTTGCCACCTTCACATTCAGTGTAGGAGAATGAATACGTAAATCATCACAAAAGGAGCCCAGAGATTCATAGAAGTAGGTTGCTTCAGGGGCATACTAGGAGACCAAAGGGTGGAGGAGGAAGGAAACAACACTGGAGGATGGGCAGGGACGCGCCCGCCCCCATCTCCCCCCCCCACCTGAACTTATTCATACTTCATAGTTCATTTGGAAGACCTTGGTCTCTCATTCTCACACAGTTCTCAAACCTTATTCCTACGCTCTATGGGACTCAGTTCTGCAGCTGCTACCCATGCTTCCTTCCTTACCTCCTTACCCTTTAGAATTCTGAGACGTTTCATGGCTGGGGTCAGAGATCCCACAGAGGACATGGATGCAAGTTCCAGCTTGCTGTACAGTCTTATGGCCCTGTCACAACCTCCACATCCGTAGTGAGCCCTCTGACCAGTACGACTATCCCGTTGGCGGCAGGATCTGGCACCACCTGCCCCAGTGGACCAAAACCACTTCTGACAAGTAGGTGGTACAAATTGTGCAGCGGGCTTATGCCCTTCTCTTAATCGAAACCCCTCCACTCCTGCCACCATTCCCAGAACGGCTGACAGAGGGCCATCTCTCCTTGTTTGGTCATGAAGTGTGCAGGGTTTATTGGCTGAAAGGCCATTGAGAGGTTGCCAGCACCAGAGTTAGAGTGTGGTTGTTATTCCCCCTACCTTCCAGTGCCGAAAAAGGACAGAGGCCTCCTCCCCATACTAGATCGTCACCTTCTCAATACCTTCTTGAAAAAAACTGAGAAATTTAAGATGGTCAGCTTGGCTCAGGCTCTGTCTGCCCTGGAGACTGGTTAATAGCCTTGGACTTGTAGAATGCCGATTTTCCCATCCCTGTCCTGCAAGCCCACAGTTGTTACCTGTGCTTCACAATAGGCCACAAGCATTTCTAGTTCTCTATGTGCCCTTATGGCCTCACCATTGTCTCCCAAGTGTTCATGAAAGTTTTTGGGAGGTCTGGGGTCCCAGCCTTACCCTACTTCAATGACTGGCTGCTGAAGGTGGGTTTGCCCCAGGCACTTGTCACCAACTTCCAGACTACAGAAAGTCTCCTGAATTTGCTCCCTTTCGTCAGGGCTGTTCTGGACACATTGCAGTTCTGCACCTACCCTTTGTAGTAGAGAGTCCAGAACATTCAGATTAAGGTCCTGTTGTTCTAACCTCTGCCTTGGATTTCGGTGAGACTGATGTTATGATGGCCTCCTGCATCCTGCTAGTGAAGCATGCCCCATGGCACATGCAGGCTCTGCAGTGGGACCTGAAGTCCCATTGGGTGATGCCTAAAAGGAATATCTTCAACCTAGTCTAGATTTCAAAGGAGACTGCAAAAGATCTGCAGAGGTGGCCAATAAACTGCGCTTGGACCTGCAGCAGACCCCACTCCTTTCCCCACCCAGAACTGGCAGTGGTGGCCACCGCATCACTTCTGGGTTAAGGCAGCCACCTAGGAAAGGAGGATATCAGAGGACTCTGGTCTCCAGCAGAGTCCCAGGTCCACATCAGTCTTCTGCAGCTGAGGGCAATTCACTTAGCATTGAAAGCCTTACTTCCATTCCTCAAAGTAGGCTGGTTCAGGTGTTCACAGACAACACTATCACCATATGGTAGTGCAACAAACAGGGCGAAGTGGGGTCGTAGACTTTGTGCCAGGAGGCCCAGTGCCTCTAGACCTGGTGAAAGTGACAAGGCTTCCTCAGTTGTGCAGCACCTTGAGGGATCTATGAACACCAGGGCAGACAAAATCAGCCCGATGCCTTGGAGATCATGACTGGTGTCTACAGCCAGAAGTGGTGCAAGGTCTCTTCCAAGAAGGGGAAGAACCGCTACCGAGAACTTACAATGTCAACTCTTCTGTGCATTGGAGCTTCACTCAGAGACTTTCATTTAGACTAGAACCCTGGACTCCTGTATGCCTTTCAGCTCCTGCTGCTCCTGCGAAGATCGGGGCCAACTGGGCCAAAGTCATCTCAGTGGCTCTGGACTGAGCAAGAAAAGTTTGGTATCCTGATCTACTGAGCATGCGCATCTGTCGCACAGTCAGGCTGCCTCTTAGGTAGGACCTCCTGTCGCATCAGCAGAGCAAGTTCCTGCACCCAAACCTACACACACTCCACCTTCATGTGTTGCGATTGAGTGGTGACAGTTGAGTACCTTGGATCTTCCTCCTGAGAGTTGTGAGGTCACCTTAGCAGCAGGCATCCCTCAATCAAGTCCGTATAGGCCTGCCGTTGGGGCACATTTGCGGTTTGGTGCTCCTCCTGTCATGTTGACCCAGTGTTACTGATTCTACCGCTTTCAGCCTGGCAAGGCCTTGCCTTGTTCACAATTAAAGGTTTCCTTCCAGCCATATCAGCTTTTTTGCGGTTGCCAGATCAGCCCTCACTGTTTAAGTCACCCGTTGTGACATGTTTACTTAAGGGCTTGCAACATTTGTTTCCTCCTACTTCTTTCATCTTCCCCCAATGAGACCTTAATTTGGTCTTAAAGATTCTCATGTGCTCTCCATTCGAGCTCCTGCATAGCTGTCCGCTCAGACTCCTGACTCTTTAGCCACTCTTCTTAATGGCCATTATATTGGCCAGGAAGGTCAGTGAGCTTCAAGCTTTTTCAGCTTATTCTCCATACATAGGCTTCAACCCAGAAAAACTGGTTCTTCAGACCTCGTGAGCCCTTTCTATATCTGCCAAAACATCACATTGCAGACATTTTTCGCTCCATCCCGTCCTTCTAAGGAAGAGAAGAGACTCCACTGCTTGGATGTAAAAAGTGCTCTGTCCTTTTTCACTGATGGCACAAAAGACTACTGAGCTGCCAGTGAACTCTGTCGTATTCACTGGAGCAAAAAGAGGCAAAGCTGTGCCAAGGTGAACCATTCCTCGATTATTGCACTGTGCATTTAGATCAATGACACACTAGATAAGAAGAAGCCTACAGAGGGCTTGTGAGTCCATTCCACCAAAGCCAAGGCTGTTATTACTGCGTTAGCACGCAGGGCACCTGTTCCGGACATCTGCCAAGCTGCTTCCTGGGCATCTCTCCACATTATCATGAAGCACTACTGCTTGGACAGTCAGGTCCGTGAAGGCAGGCATTTTGACTTTGGCCCTCCGGAATTTTCTAGTTTGATCCAGTTTGCAGACCCACCTCCTTGCAGTATTGCTTGGATATCTATTTTGAGATGAGGCATCTGTGTGTAGAAGTCTCTATCAGCAGAACAAGTAAGTCATCTTTGGAAATGCTTCATTTGTTAGAGACTCTTAACAGCACATTTCTCGCTGACCCTCCCAAATCTCCGTTCTGTGAACCTAACATCCTTTTAGAATCTGCACACTGATCAAACACTCATTCTGAATTGGCTCTGCGTTTTTGTCACGGAAGTACTCACAAAAGAAACTAATGCCAGCATCTCTGCACACATTCCAGATTAGTGTGACATTGTGGCCACATAATAAGTACAGTACACTAGTTAGACCTGCATTTGGCCACTCAGAGCAGGGATACACACCAATTCACCTCATAGGGAACATTCCGATCCAAGCACGCCAGGTACCCTATCCCCAACACATCTGGTTTGAAACTGAAATAATCATGTGCCAAAATGATTATAATGGCCCCAAGTTCCCAATGTAGTGAACACCTCGTCCACCTATTGTTTAGCATACACAAGAAGTTCAAACTCAAGATCAGTAGTACCTTCGAAATGTGATGTCCATGAATTTGCTAGTATGGTTCTTGAGGCTGTACACAATATTTGCATAAACCTACTAAGGCTTGGTTGAACATTTAAAAGACACTAAAAGACCATCTGCAATGGCTCTTTACCCATTCAAACACAAGAAGTTATTTTTATGGAACCAGTTTCGTAACCATGACCCAATCTTCTTTCAAGATGTTGTTGGTTATACCATATAATCTCCTTTTTCCCCAGGTAGAACTGCAGTACGTTTCCATCAGAGTGCATGTTACAGTTATTACAGGATGAGTATTTGCAAAAAATGTCTAAAGGGACAAAATGTTAGTTCTGTGATGTGACCGAGAGACACGTTGATGCAAGCAGGGTGATAGTCAGGGGCTTGGTGTGCTTTGGCAGAAAGGTGGATGTAAGAGAAGCAAACCATGTACATCTACTGGCTGAATTGTAGGATGTGAAAACGAGAAAACCTGTGATTAATCCCAACTGCCCACTTCACCAAATTGTGTGATCCTAAGAAATTGTTTTATTTCGCTTCTCCTTTTTCTTCATTTTCACATATAAGAAGACCTCGAAATACATGTGCACTGTAGGAAACGTACACCTTTGTTTGATTTAATCATATAACGATTTTCATGTACAATAGGAACCGAGGCTGCCAAGAAAGTGCACATAACACCTGACTTGCCTCTTAGTTCACTAGTAGCATTGTTGTCATGGTTGGGGGACGAACAGTTAACGTTCCTAAATTCGTGTTTGAAAACTATTGCTTAAAAAAAACTTGTCAATGCACTGATATAATCTGATGTACTAAGGTGAAATGGTTCTGTGTTAATGAAATCAACTTTTTTGACTTTTGAAAAAGCTATACTATTTTCACACTTTTGTTGCAGGCTGTCTTAAAAAATGCGTGTTAAAGTTGAGTGTGCAGGACACCCTAGTTCATTCCTTTCTCTAACTTTAATTACCTATAGTTAAATCCTTGCATGTTTTTTTTTTTTCTTGTTTTTTTTTTTTTATTTAGTGCTCAGTAAGGTATGGCAGCCCAGTGCTGCTGTTTAACAGGGAGCCTCAAATAAAGGTCAGGAGGGTTGCATGCACCCCAGGCCCTACTATGAGTAACACTGGTCCAGATTTTGTGATGGGACGTTTGTCCTGCCTGAGCCTCGAGGGTTTAACACTGTTCATAAGTGGGAATAGCAGAAAAAGTGTATTTATCTATGTTTCTGTTGTATTTGGCCAGGAATATCAAGAATGAGGTGGAACTAGAAGACGTTGATGAAATCAATCCTTAGATACTCTGGTTATAGGTAGTCATACGTTTAGCACAGGTCTCAGAGATAATGGATCCTGATGTCACTATTGAAGCTGCTATGATGGATTCCAGGTGACCCTTCAGAAACCTGGTAATAACATTAGAATGAGCAAAAGACCATGTAAATCTATAAATTTGTACCTACACTTTGAATACTGTACAAATATCAAGAAATTAGGATTACCGTCTGAGATGTAGTTTGGAGTCATCACTCACTACTTCGGTGAGATGTTCAGTTGTACCTTCACGCTCAGGTAGCTTGGACACGTTTGTGTCCTTAAAGTTATAAGTTTAATGTTTTATAATGTTGCACGTTTATTTGATATTTGTATTTCTTTCATTGTAATTACTTATTTGTAGAGTGAGCTCCTGCTCGTGCTCACTCCTACACGATTCGTTTATACTTGAATGTGAGATCCTGGCCTGTGCCGCCTTCGATGTTGGTTAGCTTGGTTACCGCTGAGCAGCCAGTGTAGGAGGTGCGCTGCTTGTGGGCTCCTAGTTCTTATGTATAGGTGATGTTATAAATAAACTGCACAGTTTATACTCTACCTGAAAACGTTTCCTGGCAACATTTGGTATTGAGCTGTTGAGGAGGCCACAGCACACTCTGATCGCATTTGCTAGTGTTCAAGCATTCCGATGTTCGCGTTGAGTTTTGATTTTCACCAGCGCATTTATTTTTCGCCCTGATTGCTGATCTGCATGCCGCGTCCTCGCTCTTAGGCACACTCTGGAGCGTGACGGCCTTCCTTGAATCTGTGCCCGCATGCGCATTACCACACTTTCATTTAAAGGATCACAAGGCCTTCCTTTGACGTGTTTACACATTACTTTCATTTAAAGGATCACAAGGCCTTCCTTTGATGTGTTTACACATTACATGCATGGCGTCCATTTTTACTCAGTTTTTTTTTTCTTCCAGTTTGTTCAGCCATTTCGGATTGGGCAAAGAACGTTGTATGACTTATCCTACAATTTCATGGCAAACTTGTTCCGTTTTACTTTTTCACTCATTTCTGAGTTATCTGCAACAAAGTATCAATGTGTATTTGGTAAATATTTGTTTTAAAAAAAAAAAATGAACAGCTTCATTTGTGGGGCTACAAGCACTCTGAAGCATAACTCACTTTGCAACTTAGCTACAATGGCTTCAACAAATTTTGCACAAATCTCTCCATGTCTGCAAAATCCGTGGAAACCAGCAGTTAAAGGGTGCATGTTGTTAAGATCATTTGAAAATTATTAAATTGCTGTAGAGTGGATGAATTTTAGATAAAGCACAAAGCTGTGATTTTATTCTGTCACTTAGGTCATGAAGGGCAACACAATTTTTTTATAATTTGCCAAAACTGTGGCACCATTCGGGCAAGCAAAGCAGATGTTTTGTAGAAGAACCTAGTGTGCTGTAAGAAAGTTAGATTTTCTTTAAAAAGAAGCAATTGCCTGATGAGTCAACTGAGGAATGTATCTCTGCTTTAAGGATTTTGGCAGCAACCTGCAATTTTGGCGGATCTCTTGACACTTATCTAAGGGATCAATTTGTGTACAGCTGTTTCTCCAAGAAGATCCACGAAAGGCTCCTTTGCTGCAGAGACCCTTCATTCAGCTAAGTCCTCGACTTGGCAAAGAGTATTGAACGTTCAATTGTATCAAATCGCATGATGTCTCTGGAGAGTATCATACCTTCACCTATGTTTGAATGCAGTAGGGAGTAAACACATTGATGCCATTCGTTTGAAGGGCAAAAATTACAAAGCTCTGTCACGTAATACTAACTATTTTTGTTTTAGGTGAGGTTCGAATTCACATTTAAGTAATTTTGCCCAGTAGTTAATAAGCATTGCACTAAACTCTGCCACTTTCATAATGTATGTAGAATGGGTAAGAATTTCGTGAAAGTGCACAGTAATGAGTTACCTAACAATGATAATATGTTAGATTTCTCAAATTTAGTCTTGCATCTTGAGGTTAAATCTGTATCTGTGGGTCCAGTTAAAAACCCTGTTTGTAAAGTAACTCTGGGTTGTGCCCTCAACTTGCACATGATGTATAATTCATGTACATCATGTCCAACAATTGATGTACATGAATCATACAATTATTGCTAACACTTTATTTCAACTTGCACTTGTGAGTTTGAAGATACCTGATGTTCACCCCGAAGCGTATGGTGAAGGATTATGTTACAAGCCTGGGTAGGAAAACATTCACTAAAATGTACGTAGCAATCAAGGGAAGGCATGTCCTGCCCAGATGTTGGTCCCAGGTGCTGACTCATATTTAAGAATGTCTAATGTGCCTGTTTCTCTGGTCAATATAGATGGCCAAAATCCTGCTGATGAGATTATCAAAAGTTATCCAGAGATTTTCAGTGACAAAATAAGTTGCACAAAAAATTATATGCACACTATCAAGTTAAAAGAAAATGCCATGCCAGTCAATCACAAAGTCAAACCAGTGCTGTTGAGTGTGAGACTTGAGTTAAAAAACAAAACAAAAAAAACTTCTTGAGCAAATGGTCAAATATGATATTATTATTAAAACTGACTCCTTGGAGTGGGTACGTCTGATAGGAATTGACTGCAAGAAGGATGGAGACCTTCACTTATGTGATTACCTTCGCAGTCTAAATAACATTATGGTAGATTGCCACCCACTGCCCAAAGTACAGGACTTAATGGCTAACATTGATGATTTCAAATTCTTTTCCTTGCTAGACCTTTTGTCACTTTATTATCAGATTCCTTTAGATGTGAGCTCCCAAGAACTTACCACCTTTGTCACCATATTCATGGCCTATAAACATTGCAGGTTAACTTTTGTATATTCATGAAAAATGATTGGCCTAGACAGAGGAATGTTGAAGTCTTGTTATAACCTTATGTGCAAGTTTCTGGGGATCTTTCCTTTGTAGATGGTGTGTTATTATGGGCTGATGTTTGTGTGCCCCCAATATCCCTTTGAGATGCTCTCATTAAGGCAGGCCATAAAGGTCATTTGGGTGTCAGCAGCACCAGTAAAGCTCTTAAACAGTTTTACTGGTGTGGTGGTCAGCTATGGAATCCCAAGTTGCAAAGTTCATTAGTGAATGTACCACTTGCTTGGTATCAGACAAGCATTGGAAGGTGCATGAGTCTCCGCTTCATATGGTACTATTACCAGAGGAAGCATGGCACAAGGTATCTTTAGATTTTGCTGGGCCTTTTGATTTTTCGCCTTAGTCACATAGATATATGATGATGTTGGTAGACTATTTTTCAAAATGGATATATTTCGATTTCACTTCAGTTCCAAACACTGATTCCATCATCATATTTTTTAAGATAATTTTTGGTATTGGAGTGGCACCGAAGGAGATTGTAACCGTTAATGGTACTCGCTTTACTTCAAGGGGCATGAAATAATGTATTACTAGATTTCACATCAAGTATCTCAAAGTATCTCTCTACTTCCCATCTTCAAACGGCCTTGTGGAGCACATGAACACATTTCAGAAGGCAGGGGTGCAGACAGCGTGGACTATGGGCTCTGATGTGTTATAGTTTCTAAGTGAAAAGTTTTGGTGCTGTTTAGTGACACCTCATAGCACCACAGGTATTTGCCCATTTTTATTATTATTGAAAAGATTTTCTAGATGTTCAGTATATCCTGATTGGAGAAGGGAATTAAGCAACAGAAAAGCCTGGTAATGTGTCTTCTTTGCCTGATAGGGTGAAAACTCTTCAAATCCACACAAAAGAAACATTTGATAAGAAACATAATGTCAAAGACATAAAGTTAAACAAAAGCGATTGTTTTGGTCAAGATTTCCATGAGGGGTAAAGAAATGTGAATCTACATTTTCGAACCCCTGTGTGTAGAGAAAGTTTCTATTGGGTCTGTTCTTTTGCATAACAAAGGGTGGTGGAGCAGAAGAGATGTGGTTAAAATCACAGCTAAGTAAGCTCAGAAAATTCAGTCTGTTAGGAGTTTTGAGCAAGCCTCCAATGGTGAATTTTGGTGGGTGAATGCTGAAAAGAGTTTGGGTAATGGAGATGACGACATTGCTTCTGTGTCCTGTGGCCCCGTCAGTGTGTCTGATGATACTTTACATGATTAAAACGGGCAGTGGCAGATGGGTCAAGGAACACTGTCTTACTCTCAGAGTGCTACGTAATGCTGTCATGCCTGCAAAAATCAAGGACTTACCATGTTACATAAAATATGAATTGCTGTTGGTTGTGTTTTAGTATTGTGCTGTGTTTTTTTGTGCATTTTGGGTTGTTCAAAAAAAAACACCTAAGTGTTTATCTTCATTATTCAAAAAGGGGAAAGGTGTTGTACCTGGTACACTCATGTAGCCTGAACACATGTTTATGCCATTAAAGGTATAGGCTTAATGTTTATAATGTTGCAAGTTCCTTTGATATTTGTATTTCTTTCATTGTAATTACTCATTTGTAGAGTGAGCTCCCTTTGTTGCTCATTACTCTTCCATGGGGCGCTTGAATGTGAGAGTTCCTGGCCTGTGTTTCCTTCAGTGTTGGTTAGCTCAGTTACTGCCGAGCAGCCGGTGCAGGAGGTGTGCTGGTTGTGGGTTCCCAGTTCTTATGTACTGGTGTTGTTATAAATAAACTACACGGTTTATTCTTTACCTGAAGACCTTTAGTGGTAGCATTACAATGTGCAAAAGACCATATAAATCCTTGAGTGTCTACTTACATTTTGAATACGGCACATATATCCAGAAATGAAGATTACACTCTGAGATGTAGTATGGGGACATCACTCACTACTTCAGTGAGATGTACCTCTTTTCCCAGACCATCGGAGGAAACTAACTAACATATTGGCTGGTTAATATGCAGTACATCGAGAGTTTTATTGTTGCACTTTCTTTGTCTTTGGTGGTTATTGCTCGACGTATGCCACTTACTTAAGTATTGCACCCAGGAGGAGGCACCCTAACAAGATAGCAAATGGACCCAGGCTATTTATGGCCTACACAGCATTTATGATAGAGTTCCTACTGAAGGGGCAGTTAGATCTACCAGTGCAGCTATTGCAGTGAGTGCAGGTACAGCCGGTACTAGTGCATCCTGGAGATCATCACAGAGCTCATTAAAAAAGAAAAGAACTTGGGTTGCGATTCTTGAAATAATGTCCTTATTTGGTAAGCTGTCTGCTTGAATGATATGGAATGATGCAAGATAATGTTTTAGTGGAGCTAAGGGGTCACACTCATATTGGTGAGTGTAGACATAACCTTGGTGTGAATACTCCGGGGCCCAGCCGGTGGCATTGAGGGGGCTGGAGCCATAACCAGGCTGAGAGCCTGACCGGCCCCCACATCCCTTTTGGGGAGTTAAAATAGGGCGCCCTTCCTCATCCGTGGTGGCCGGTGGGCTAGGAGGGTGTGGAACTAAGTAGTCTGTGAAATTCAAACAGGCTCTGTAAGGTGTGAAACGACAGCGCGGGCTCAAACAATGGTTGGGGCCAGCTGTGTTCAAAACTGACCTATGGCTCGCCGCATGGTGAATTTATGAAGTCCAGCTCAGTGGCGATGACGAGGCAGTACAAACCTGCATGCACTTCCCTTCCGGTGCTGCCCGTTTCACATCGATCCCGAGCACATTCTGCTCCCGCAGGTGTTTTTGGTGACATGTACTTCTCATAGGTATTTTCGAATGTAGATCAGAATCTGGGTCTGAGCTATAGGTGACTTGCTGGATTCAAGGTTTAAAGGTTATTTGAGCCTAGGACACCACACCACCTTTTATTTCAGGTTGTAATTCTTTTTAATCAAATAACCGTTCTTGCCCCCAACTCTCTGACTAGGCCTGCCCCCCTGTTTTCACCAGTGTTGTATGGTTCTGTTTAGTATACATATCTCCTAAGCACAAGCGCCACACGTATGTCCAGGCCTCCTTCTGTCTAGGGTCCATTTCACTTGTGGTATCTTCTTAGCTGTCTCCTGGGTTGCCTGCTTCTTAAGGTTGCTTATGGTTCTTGCTTCCTTCAGTATATTTCGAGAAATAGTGATCCTCTCCCATTGCTCCCGAACTACTCATTTTCTTCAGCTATCCACTCTTATCAGCCTAAGCGATTGAAGGGAATGTATTCACAGCATGCGCATGTCAGACTGCGATACACTATCCCCACAACTGTAACAGCTGGACACACAGATCATGAGAACCCGATTCTAGCTCCACACCTATTGCTTTGTCATTGGCTTCAAAGACGGGCTTTTTTCTACTCCAAAGACCGTGTGCCCACTGTCCAGAACTGCTTCTGAGTGGCTCACGTTCATGAACACAGATAATGCAGAGTTTATTGAAGATGTTCATATGAAAGGGCCCTCCGTTTGGTACAAGCTCGCCTCCACGTGAATGAATGGCTATCAATGTCCCTTTTACTTTAGGGGAAGAGGAATATCATCTACATAGATGTAGTGTGCTCGATTGAAGCAAGCAATCCTTTATCACAGTCTTCCTCTTACTTCTTTCCACCGGTACTGTTTTCTGTAGCCGCTGCCAGGACACTGCTTTCCTCTAGCATAACCCATCTAGGGCTTATCAGATCTGGCCTTCAACCCATGGGCTGCAGATGCACTTCTTACTCAGGGGAAATAGGATAGGCACCAGCAAATTAACCAGGAAGCTAGGTGGCAGTGCTTCCTCCTGACCATCCATCTGCTGTTGACATGGTTTGCTCTCTCCTGTCTTTTCGTGATTTTTGAACTAGTCAGTAGATCTCGCACTTGTTAAAGAGCGCTCCTGCTGTAATTAACCTTTTCCTTAACTAATATCCAATCTTCTGTCTTCTGATGTTGTTTGGATTGTGATAAAGCAGGCTGTAGTTACAATTAGGGCGTCTCTCCACTTCTATTTTTTTTTATTTAAGGAAAGGTAAGTACCTAAAGATTCTGGAAAAGTGCAATTATCACCCAGTCCCCATTCCAGGTTCCCATTTTTTAGGACCTAGAATTAGATGCCCCTTCAAATTAATCACTTAAGCTTTCTAGTCTCATATAGGATTTCATGTTTGTGGATGCTAAACTCCTTCAGGATAGTTTACTACATCTTTCTTTTTCTCTTATAATATCTCTTGGTGCAACACAGAGTATATTCCTCCATCGAGATATTCATAAGCACTCTGGGCCATAAGGCATCTTTGGGGTCATTCCAAGCATACACCTATTGTTCTTGGATCTGCAGGATAAGCTCCTTTGCAGTTTACGAGGTGTCCGCATTACTCATTATTGACATGGAAGTGGGTAGGCAGCAACGCCTCCACTGGGATGGGCATCCTTTGGTAATGTAGCTAACCTAACTAAAACCGACTTCTGCTGTCTACATCCTCCCTCTCTTCTCTTGTGGAACAGTCCTAATTCTAAAGGGGGAGACTGGTTATCTAGCCGGAGAGCAGTAGTTTGTGGGATCCTAGGATACATGTGATAACTACAGTGTCCATTAATCGCAGACTGCCCAAGAACCTAAAGTACAGGCCTCACACCTTCAGCTGGTTCAGCAAGCACTAAATCTAGTTTCAAAGCTTCTCTTGAGAATTTACTGATTGGCTATTCACAACACCCATTTAATTTCACAATAGAAATAATTTACCTCAGATAGTTGAGGTCCCTAGATGGCAATCACTGATAAAAGCTTGTACAAATAGTGATCATGTAGATGGCAGAGAAGATGACATCTGGGAAAAGGAGCCCAAAAGCAAGGTGGCTAAGGAAGACCTGGCCATTAAGCATCCAGGACTTTGGGAGTAAAGGAAGGACCGACATGGAATAGGAAAACTCTACTTTCCCCACAAAACTCTTCTTGCCCCCGATACTGTTGTTCTTATAGCTCATGTTCTACACAGTGTTGGAGATGTTCCTTGCCCGACGAGCTACAGATTGGCAAGTTTGTGACTTACTTTGGAATTGAAAAAATCCAATCCCCTTCTAGTATCTTATAGCAGTTGTTTTCTTTCTGTATTTTCCCTGTAGTATATTTTTATTTTGCTGAAGGTTGTCTTCCGTGGGTATGATTAGCGCACCATGTCTGTCTGCCAAGCGCTCATTCCTGCCCATCCATGGTCACGCTGAGGGAAGGTGAGGAGCGGCGGAGTACGTGATGTCTGACTAACGATGGTTAACGGGTCGGAATCAAGCCCGTTCAAATAAAAATGCGGCTTCTGGCTAGAAGTTTTTTAAGCTAGCTGTACAGTTATGCAAGTGTGAAGGTAAACGCTTTTTTGTGAGTGAGTGGCAGCATGTGCGTGATGTTATCTTAAGTTTCTGTGTATATTGCTGTTCTACCTATTATGAAGCGCTTTCTGAAACTGGGCTAACTTTATGGTGTGGGAATCTCGTCCGTCAGAGTCAAAGTGGTCGCTGGACGTTGTATTTTTTTTGGTTGTGTTTTGAATTGTGTAATGTGGGTCAGACAGGAAAGTGACCAGCAAGGTTGCAGTAGAAACGTGTTCAGTGATGGATTATATTGGATAGTGGCTGACTACATCTGTTTGGATCTGAATTGAGAATTATGCCCATGGATGTGCCTGGCGAAGATGGGTTGTCTGTTTCTGCTGAGGTGTACGGCTGTCATTTACTTAGCTTAAAGTCGCTGTTATGGTTTGAGTCATGTTTGTCTGTTATTCGTATTTGTTAGCGCCTATTGTGGAAACAATACCCCTTCCGTGCTTAAACGTCTACAGCTGTGAATGAGGAGTCATCTGTTTTAGCACGTGCCACCGTGTTTACAGAATACCGAGGTTCGCATGCTGCATGAGGTACTGTTTCTATTCAATCGGACACGGTAGTGTGAATGCTATGTCCCCCCCCCCCCCCCCTTTCCCTCGCAGCATCATGCTGTGAGGAATCCTGCCTCCTATTAATCATTAGCTTTATTTAAAAAAAGTGCTTGTTTTATAATAATTTATATGCTCCGTGGAAGTGTGTGAAATGTTTAACTCTACCAAGATTTATTTATCTCGTTCTGCTTCACGGCAGTAATTATTTATGACACATAATGCAACAATTAGATGGCATAACAGTTACAGGGGAATATGGTTTTTGTCGGAATGTGAAATTTGAGTTCTCAGAAGAAAGCGTGGCATTTAGCGAGGTCGCAGACGGTGAGAATCCTTAAAATGACATTTATTTCAGGGGAGGTTTACACGTAACAACTGTACAGGGTGCAAATCAACAGGGCTAATGGGCAGCAGAACACATAGATTCTGTGGCCTGCAAATTTCTGTACGTTTTGTCAAATTCTAAAATACTTTGAGGAGACCATCCATCTATACATGCAGCCGACTGGAAAATGTCTCAGTGGCAGATTGGCCATCCTGACTCTGTTCCCATTTGCAGAACTCCTTCTGCCATTTATGTAGCCCTGAGGCTCTTCTGTGATACGAGTGCTGTTTGTATTGTTGTGGGATTACCATCCATGTGTGGTTGCCTGGTGTTTAGTTGGCTGGGATTATTAGTCTACTGTCTACCACAGTAATGCGTTGTGTTGGTTAATGTGAAATGATAATGGTTTTCATCCCGCTAAAGATCTTTGTAGCGTGATGTTTTGGGTGGGCATCTAGAGGTCGGCCTAGTGCAGTGTTTAATTTGTGCTTGTTGTGTCCGGTGCTCAGCACCGGCACTTATTTTTGAGGGCCGGGGCTTATTCTTCTGCCTCAAGCATTTGCTGCGAGCAAAAGACACATATGGGAAAGATGGATGAAGGGAAAAACGAAAAAGCGTCACAAAAGGACAAAGTAGAAACCTGCAAGAGTAAGCTGAAGGGTTAGGGAGTGGCTTAATATGGATTGAAGAGGCCGAGATGGCTTCAGGATTATGCCGCTTCGGTATTCGATGTTCACATATTTAATTGCAGCAGCCGCGTGTTTAACAGGAGGGCTTTGTGCACCGGCGCCTTTTTATTTACAAATTAAGCACTGGCCTAGTGTGTTCTGTTTGACGTAGGCAAGTGTGTGTGATTGCGAAGGTGCCTGCTGTAAGTATTGTGGGGCTGGCGTGGCAAGTGTTGTTGGGTGCTGGAGTAACCAAACTCGAGATCCGGGCATTTTAGAAGTGATATCTGCCCTATACGTCCTGGTAGCTGGTGGTGCATTCGTGTCACGGTTTCAGGTGCTCCCCTGAGCAATTTATGAGTGCTGTTATTGATGTATGCAGGGTGGACTATGTAGGAAAGTACCATCTTGCCTGGCATTTTACCCCCATATTTCACTGTATATATGTTGTTTTAGTTGTGGTGTGTCACTGGGACCCTGCCAGCCAGGGCCCCAGTGCTCATAAGTGTGCCCTGTATGTGTTACCTGTGTGATGACTAACTCTCTCACTGAGGCTCTGCTAACCAGAGCCTCAGTGGTTATGCTTTCTCATTTCTTTCCAAATTGTCACTAACAGGCTAGTGACCAATTTCACCAATTTACATTGGCATACTGGAACACCCTTATAATTCCCTAGTATATGGTACTGAGGTACCCAGGGTATTGGGGTTCCAGGAGATCCCTATGGGCTGCAGCATTTCTTTTGCCACCCATAGGGAGCTCTGACAATTCTTACACAGGCCTGCCACTGCAGCCTGAGTGAAATAACGTCCACGTTATTTCACAGCCATTTACCACTGCACTTAAGTAACTTATAAGTCACCTATATGTCTAACCTTTACCTGGTAAAGGTTGGGTGCTAAGTTACTTAGTGTGTGGGCACCCTGGCACAAGCCAAGGTGCCCCCCACATTGTTCAGGGCAAATTCCCCGGACTTTGTGAGTGCGGGGACACCATTACACGTGTGCACTATACATATGTCACTACATATGTATAGCGTCACAATGGTAACTCCGAACATGGCCATGTAACATGTCTAAGATCATGGAATTGTCACCCCAAAGCCATTCTGGCATTGGGGTGACAATTCCATGATCCCCCGAGTCTCTAGCACAGACCCGGGTACTGCCAAACTACCTTTCCCGGGGTTTCACTGCAGCTGCTGCTGCTGCCAACCCCTCAGACAGGTTTCTGCCCTCCTGGGGTCCAGCCAGGCTTGGCCTAGGAAGGCAGAACAAAGGACTTCCTCAGAGAGAGGGTGTTAAACCCTCTCCCTTTGGAAAAAGGTGTCAGGGCTGGGGAGGAGTAGCCTCTGGAAATGCTTTGATGGGCACAGATGGTGCCCATCTCTGCATAAGCCAGTCTACACCGGTTCAGGGATCCCCCAGCCCTGCTCTGGCGTGAAACTGGACAAAGGAAAGGGGAGTGACCACTCCCCTGACCTGCACCTCCCCTGGGAGGTGCCCAGAGCTCCTCCAGTGTGCTCCAGACCTCTGCCATCTTGGAAACAGATGTGCTGCTGGCACACTGGACTGCTCTGAGTGGCCAGGGCCAGCAGGTGACGTCAGAGACTCCTTCTGATAGGATCTTACCTGTGTTGCTAGCCTTTCCTCCTTCCTAAGTAGCCAAACCTCCTTTTCCGGCTATTTTGGGTCTCTGCTTTGGGGAATTCTTTAGATAACGAATGCAAGAGCTCATCAGAGTTCCTCTGCATCTCTCTCTTCACATTCTGCCAAGGAATTGACCGCTGACTGCTCTGGACGCCTGCAAAACTGCAACAAAGTAGCAAAGACGACTACTGCAACCTTGTATCGCTAATCCGGCAGCCTTTTCAACTGTTTTCCTGGTGGTGCATGCTGTGGGGGTAGTCTGCCTCCTCTCTGCACTAGAAGCTCCAAAGAAATCTCCTGTGGGTCGACGGAATCTTCCTGCTGCAACCGCAGGCACCAAAAGACTGCATCACCGGTCCTCTGGGTCCCCTCTCAGCACGACGAGCGTGGTCCCTGGAACTCAGCAACTCTGTCCAAGTGACCCCCACAGTCCAGTGACTCTTCAGTCCAAGTTTGGTGGAGGTAAGTCCTTGCCGCCCCACGCTAGACTGCATTACTGGGTACCAAGTGATTTTCAGCTGCTCTGGCTTCTGTGCACTTTTCCAGGATTTCCTTTGTGCACAGCCAAGTCTGGGTCCCCGACACTCTAACCTGCAGTGCACGACCTCCTGAGTTGTCCTCCGGCGTCGTGGGACCGTCTTTTGTGACTTCGGGTGAGCTCCGGTTCACTCTTCTTCGTAGTGCCTGTTCAGGCACTTCTGCGGGTGCTGCTTGCTTCTGAGTGGGCTCTTTGTCTTGCTGGACGCCCCCTCTGTCTCCTCACGCAATTGGCGACACCCTGTCCCTCCTGGGCCACAGCAGCATCCAAAAACCCTAACCGCGACCCTTGCAGCTAGCAAGGCTTGTTTGCGGTCTTTCTGCACGGAAACACCTCTGCAAGCTTCTTCACGACGTGGGACATCCATCCTCCAAAGGGGAAGTTCCTAGTCCGCTTCGTTCTTGCAGAATCCACAGCTTCTACCATCCGGTGGCAGCTTCTTTGCACCCACAGCTGGCATTTCCTGGGCATCTGCCCACTCCCGACTTGAGTGTGACTCTTGGACTTGGTCCCCTTGTTCCACAGGTACTCTCGTCTGGAAATCCATCGTTGTTGCATTGCTGGTGTTGGTCTTCCTTGCAGAATTCCCCTATCACGACTTATGTGCTCTCTGGGGAACTTAGGTGCACTTTGCACCCACTATTCAGGGTCTTGGGGTGGGCTATTTTTCTAATCCTCACTGTTTTCTTACAGCCCCAGCGACCCTCTACAAGCTCACATAGGTTTGGGGTCCATTCGTGGTTCGCATTCTACTTCTAGAGTATATGGTTTGTGTTGCCCCTATACCTATGTGCTCTCATTGCAATCTATTGTGACTGTACATTGCTTGCAATGCTTTCTATTGCTATTACTGCATAATTTTGGTATTGTGTACATATATCTTGTGTATATTTGGCATCCTCATACTGAGGGTACTCACTGAGATACTTTTGGCATATTGTCATAAAAATAAAGTACCTTTATTTTTAGTATATCTGTGTATTGTGTTTTCTTGTGATATTGTGCATATGACACCAGTGGTATAGTAGGAGCTTTACACGCCTCCTAGTTCAGCCTAAGCTGCTCTGCTAAGCTACCCTTTTCTATCAGCCTAAACTGCTAGATACCTCTTCTACACTAATAAGGGATAACTGGACCTGGTGCAGAGTGTAAGTACCCCTTGGTACCACTACAAACCAGGCCAGCCTCCTACAGACTATTTAATATATTCCCTAGGGAATCTGTGTGTTTGTTGCCACCTGCGCTGCAGCATTTGAGTGCTAATATGCATGTGCACGGCTCTAACCGTACAGGTCTGGCAGTGAGTGAAATCTTTCTAAATGAGCAAAGTAGAAGATGGCGCTTCAGGCAAAGGTTATGGGCATGAGCATTAGCTTTGCAACTTTTAAAGGCATGGAGTGGCGACTGCTGCACTGTTATGCCGAACAAACGAAATAATATTTGGAAAAGCACTTAAAATTGACAACTTGTGCACAGTCTAACGCCCCTACAAAAGGACCCTATTTTTTCTATTCCTCGGCTGAAAAAAAGCCAACTTTTTGCTTCTAAAAGCGAACCCTAGTCGGGTCATATCTCTTATCTGTTAAAATGTAGCTGCATATTTTCAGGTACGTTTTTGTAGTCTCCTAATATCAAGATTCTGCTTCGGCGAAAACGCACTCTTAAAGTATATAACAAAAACAAATATCCTAGGCAGTTTGGAACCCATCACGTGAGGCTGAGTCACCTGTCGCTTAGTAGATTGCTTCTCTGACAGTCATCAGGCATGCCCCATGTTACCCTTTTGTCTTCACCCCTCCAAGCCTGCTCAGTACTTAACTTTAGATCCCAGAAGCCCTTGCAATTTATCTTTTTCATGACGTGGCATCCTTCTGCCCTCCGAAAATTCTCTTCCAGGCATTTCAGCTTTCACAGGTAGTTGAGAATGGCATTTCACTGCAAGTAAACACCACATATTAAAGGGCATACAGTGTTCTGGTGAAGGATTAGATTGGCTAGGAAATGGCACAGGTATTGGGTAGGAGGCTACTAAATTTTTGAGTAGGTGATGTACAAAATGCTCCCAGAAAACATGTGTTAGATTGATTGATTCAAGAGAAAATGAAAGCATTATCTTAACCGCTGGGTAGATAAGTATAAGTGGAAACTAGACACATATTCTATGGAAAAGAAATTCAACAAATAGCCTTCTTGCCAATAAACTGCAAGCATGTTCTCTCCTAGAAGAATAGATGACAAGATGCAAGTTCCACATTTTATGTGTACAGGGATATCAGAACTGTCCAAACAATTGGTCGTGCGTTTGCTCAAGTTAGAGGTATTAGCGTTGTATACTCCTAACCGGACTTTTTTTTGCCACATAAACTGAAAATGAAAAGTAATTTCACATAAGAGAGTCGATTTAAAGCGCCACGCCATGAGCGTGATGGTGATCAATCAGAACAAAAAGACCGGTCCGATTTCGCTTTTGCACAGTAATTAAAAAAAAAAAAGAAAGAACGCTCTGTTCGCGAAGGAGCACTAGGATAAACAGTAGAAGTAAACTGGTAGTCATGAAAGCACTCGATTACTGCCAAGCGAGATTGTGCTGCCTACGAAATAAAGACAAAAAGTAGCCCAGAAACCATACGGAGAACATGGAGCCTCGTAGGTTTTGAGTAGTTGGCTGGTGCGCTTGAGGAGGGCTAAACACTGGAAAAGGCATGACATATATATGCCTTTCACTAATGAAATAAAGCAAATCTGAAAAGGCAAGCCCACCAACCAACGTAAGTGATGGGCATGACATGGGCATGGTAAAAAGCCCTAAAAAGTAACTGTCTGTCCTTCCCTGCCAGTGAACTATCTGTTAAGCCACTGTCTGACAATGGCTGCTGTATTTTCAGAGCTACAGGCAGCCATACAGGTGAACCTGGGTTGGCTGTTTTGGCTATTAGAGAATAGACATTTGCTAGTGGGGATGTTTAGTGTATTTGTGTTTAGCAAGTCATTTAGTAACCTAAGCAAGGACATATTAGTACTAACCATGGGAATGGACCACTCAGTCTGAGACCAATTTAAACGAAATGAAATGGAAGCATATGGAGACTGCATTGGAAATTCCCAAATATAACAACATGCCTGCACCTCAGAGAGAAGCACCAAAATCTGACATGTTTGATAGATCTTTGCAGGAGGGACGGATTTAACTTTCTAAGCTGTAGACTTCATATTTTAACAGGACACGGTGTCATTGGCAAGTGCTTAGGGATGAATGTTGTGCTTCAGGAAAATGTGATTGCTCTGGGTTGTTCATTGTGCACTGTGAGCATGGAGTTCTTGCCAATAACCCTACCATGAGCTTGTGACCATTGGAGGATTAGTGGTTTCTCTGTGTTAGTCTTTTTTCTTTATATGGCACACAATATATCCTGACTGGCCACAGATGGGAGTAAAAAAAAACCCCAAAAAAACCAGCCTTTCCAACCAACTGGAAACGTAAGCCATACTTGGAATCCCCACCCGCTGTCTGGTGTGTTTTTTGAGATTCCGGGAATGGACACTGATGGGCCAGTAGACCCTAATGCCTCCTCAGGAAGGAACAGATTTAAATAGAGTAATGATAAATCACTTTCTCGTAACATATAATCTATATCACACAATAGTAACTAGGTTATGGGAGTTACTTGACTGTCAGGACAATTTATCCGATAATGGGTTTTTGGAACTGACCTTTCCTCCAGCTCACCAATTGAATTCTTCCAAGAATTGGAGTAGATGCCTCACCCACTAAATAGTGGCATGCTTTATCTTCGGCTGTCTATTCACACCCCGGTAAGATGATACCACCGGGGCAGATTCAACCAAGAGCTCTTGGGAGTACTTAATAAAATGCCAACCTGGTAGCAGCAGGGATCCAGAGCATAGCCTAAAAATACCTGTTGGTATACCCCAAATACTGCTAATCAGTGCTAAAGTGCAAGTGCTCCGTATACAAATGGTACTGTTGATTGGTTTATCCATGATTGGCATATTTGATTTACTGGTAAGTCCCTAGTAAAGTACACTAGAGGTGCCTAGGGCCTGTAAATCAAATGCTGCTAGTGGGCCTGCAGCACTGATTGTGCCACCTACATGATACGCCCTGTAAACATGGCTCAGACCTGCCACTGCAGTGTCTGTGTGTGCAGTTTTAAACTGCCAATTCGACTTGGCAAGTGTACCCACTTGCCAGGCCTAAACCTTCCCTTTTCTTACATGTAAGGCATCCCTAAGGTAGGCCCTAGGTAGCCCCCTGGGAAGGGTGCAGTATATGTTAAAGGTGCGACATGTACTAATGTGTTACATGTCCTAACAGTGAAATACTGCCAAATTTGGTTTTCACTGTTGCAAGGCCTATCCCTCTCATAGGTTAACATGTGGGCTGCCTTTAAATAACAAGTACAGATTCCATTTGCGAGCAGATAGAAATTTAGAGTTTAGGGTCTCTGAACTCACAATGTAAAAATACATCTTCTAGTGAAGTCGGTTTTTATATTGTTGATAAGTGACTCAGCCTTACTTTTCTCTTTATGATAACCCTTCTAGAGGTTGACGAGTGTGGGTATGTTGGAGCTTTGTTGTGCTTTTTTTATTTTTTATTTTTTAAACATTTCTCTATTAAGGTGTTCATAGGCAGTGCTTAACAGTATCCCTACAATAAGTATAGCAGTAGGAATGAGCATCAGACATAATGCACGGGCATGGAGAAGAACAAGAAAACAAAGTGGAAATGAAATGGACATATAGAGGAGCTTATATATTGCCAGAAACAAGACATATCTCCAAACATACCCAGGAGAGTCATAAGGGTGCAGATTACAAACTGACCTGTATCTTCCTTCCCAGCCGAGCGCGGTTGGCAGGCAAAAGCACAGCACTCATGGTCATGACCCATCACAGCACCCCCTGCTAGCCAAAACCCTCCATTCTTCCAGCTGGTGGAGGAAAGAGGCTCCTGTCATATCCCCAAAGTCTACATCTTTCTCATCCCTGTTTCAATGTCTCATCTATACAAAGCCCTAGAATGATGCATTTAAGCATCACCATAGAGAAGGGTATGGTTGATTAAACTATGTACAGCAGAGGGCATCACCGTTCCACACCAATAAGTAAAAAAACTCTGCAAATATCATCAAAGACTCGCAATTGGTCTTGGAGTTTGTAAATGTGATGTTCATTGGTGGTCAGTCGGTACAGCTCTGAACCATTCTTGGACATGCACATCTGAGGTAAATGCCAATGCCGTAAGATACTGATGTGGCTCCTGTAGGAAAGTGCCCCTTGTTTGACATGGTCGCACCTGCTTTTTGCTTGGAGTCTGGTGCAGTTTTGACTGGGAGGGCACTTGGTTTCTGACATCCAGGTCTCCAGTGCCAGATCTCTAAACCTGCGCCATTGTCCCCAGTTGGCAATACCTCTGCCCCACACCTGTTGTGGATCCCTGGTAAATGGTACCCCTGGTACTTAGGGAATGAGTACCAAAGAGTAGGTAAACTCAGTCACCTTTTCCTGCTGGCACACACTCCGCAAACTTCGGAAGATCTTCAGATGGATCCCAGCAAACTGTCGCAGGACAGTCACCCATGCCTTAGTCACAAGCAAGCTCGACTACGGCAATGCCCTCTACGCTGGCACCTCGATTAGAAACTGCTGCCTGCACCGTGGCCTCTGGACACCACTTGTGAGGAACACAACGCACCGACCCGCACCACAGCCCCAGTCCACCGACGCCAGAACCCTTAACTCCAGTGTCGTCAACAGATGTCCCTGTCTGAACTGCGACCCGTGAACGCCGCACAGAGCCCGTCCCGCACCACACCGCCGACTTGGGCCTACCGACGACTGCACCTCAGCAACAATAACGCCGCTATCTGCACGTGAACTGGTGACACTGCACGTCACACTGCCCCACTTCACACCGCAGCCCTAGTCTCACCGACGCTGCTGGATGCTGTCATTGAGCTGTTGCCGGCACCGTGACCTGTGGGCACCGCACGTCGCATCGTCCCACTTCGCATCACAGCCCCGACGCCATCCATGCCAGCGCTTCTGACTTCATCAGCCGGAGTTCGATCCGCAACGCATGTGACTTCAAGGGCCTGACAACTCCCGCACTGACTCCGGAACTGACACTGCAACGCCAGCTACGCCTCTCTCTGGATCTCTTCGCGAGGATCATGACGCCCTGCAATTCCAAAGGAGCTGTTTTCATGTCTTCCCAACACCGTAGGTGGTCTGCGGTCAGCCTGAACTGTTGGTTTTGTTGTTCACAACGCCATGATAGCCCCAGGTGGAGCTATCTACTTCAAGGAACTGTATTTTTAAGTTCATTCTTACACAATTCATATCTTTATTATTGTATGTTGAATTTTTATCGTACTTGATCTTGTTTTACACAGATAAGTATTGGCTATTTTTCTAAAACTGATGTGGTGTCCATTTGTAGTTTTTTTACTGTATTACTGTGTGTTATGTGAAAATGCTTCGTACATCGCTTTTGAGATAAGCCTGACTGCTTGTGCCAAGCTACCAAGGCGGGTGAGCAGGGGTTATCTGAGCTGGTCTCTCCCTTATCCTGACTAGAGTGAGGGTCCCTACTTGGACAGGGTGCAAACCGACTGCCAACTAGAAACACCATTTCTAACAAGAGGCCTTTGTCAGGGCCAATAAAAACGTTCCCTGCCTGTCACACCAAAGTGTCATTCATAAGTGTGAGGCCCTTTGCTCTCACCTGGTTTGAAGATTACTTCACTTTTTGAAGTACCTGAAATCAAAACAAAAAGACAAGGAGACGTTAGTCCTTCCCAAAGGATTGTGGACTTATAAACCCCTTGATCTAACCAGAACTAACTCTGCAACTCAAATGTTGTCTTCTATCGATAGACAACATGCTTCTCAGCCAACTTAAAATGTTTTTCTTATTCTAAAGGGGTCATTCTGCTACTAGCTTCCCCTACCATTCTCCAAACAGCATATTTTCTTACAGTACAACTACTTGTCCTCTTTGTAATACTTCATGATGAATACATCCTTTTCAAATTTGATGTCAATGTCACCATCAATACCCTGAGAAACCCAGAGCTAGATCCACCTCTGAAACTATATTGTTACCCAAAGGAGTAATACCTTTCTTCTTTCCTGTACATATTTCCTTTCTTCAAAGGCCCATTTCACTTCAACTTGCCTTGGGGTGCTGCTGTGTGCATTATATCCACAGTGTGGTTATGATACAAACAGAATAATCTGTATGAGAATCGAAGCCAGTGTGTCCTACCTGTCCCCTTATCCTACTATAAGGACATTCCATTAAGTGAGTAGGGTTACACCTTCATTAAGTAGTGTCTGGTCATACCCATAACAAATTCCTGATAATGATTTATCTGCTGCAACCCCATGATAAATTACAGTCATCAGTCATGCCATATCCGACAAGGTGATTGGACTGTACTCCCCCTCATTCACACGCACCCTGGTTTGTCCAGCTGTAAAGCCAGTAGGGAAGGAAAAACTAAGGAAACCTGCATCATTCTGTGTCTTAAATGCCAGCTTCACACATCCCAGCATGCGTGAGTCACATTCAGTGCTCTTACCTTATCCATGCGTTATTCATTCATTTTGCATGTCTGACGGGGGGTGCAGTTGTGTAGTCACGCACCTGGGGTGAAAACCAACTTTTCAGAATATATTAACATGGAAACAATTCTTTCTATTTCTGTGAGACTCATTAGAGACTCGTTATGTCATAGTTTGCTGTAATCTGTGAATACTCCTGTCACAAAGAAGGGGTTTGTTCCACGCCCATTGGTATCACAGACATAGTACAGCATGCTACATCGTTGTAAATCATCATCTCCAAATGCCGGTAATACTGTCATAAAAGTGGGATTTACAATGCCTGTCAGTATCGTCAGGCTTAGCATTGAATGCAGCTAATTATATTGGGGCACATGTCGCTGTAGAGCTGTATCGGTTAATGATCCTCCTGTAAATCATCCATCCTAGTGGTGGGAGCCCACATTACCCCGTTAGAAAATTCCACTCATAAAAATCAAGGCACCCAGGACCCCCAAAAAGATGATTTCTTAGAAATGACAGCTCCCACCAAGGATAGTACTTGCACCGTGGAAATCTGGTGAATGGGTAATAATCTTACTTCGTCAAGGATCCTGCACCGCCATCTTGCCTGTACAGTCAGTCACAGACCGCGGGATACTGCGTCCATGCAGTTTTGGTGCTTCTTGAATCATCCCTGGTGCCAGCACCTGACGTCAATGGCGTGTGCCTCCCCTTGGTGTCAGATTTACCTCCTCCTTTCACATATGAGGCATCTAATTTAAGGGTGCCTGTCTATTTTTGTGTCCCCTTCATGGATATGAATTCCTACAGCATTCACTAGATGATCATTACCTTATTTAATGCTGCTCGTTTTCCTATCGTTTTTCTTTGGAAATATGTCACCCTTGACATCTAACAGAGGATTATTCTCAAAATTAGTCCATCCATTCGCACCTGTGACAAAGTTTTGCATGGGCGCCCGTATTGAGAAAATGATTTTGCGAGCCCCCATTGTGAGTAAGCAATCCTGAAGCGATTTTCAGGGGATCCTTACTTCTCAGCAAGTTGTGTCCAGGGGATGTGTAGCTGGACTGTGTACAGATCCAACGTTGTTCTAACCTGAAAAGTTGCAGCTCAGTTGCCCTTGTGACGTCTCAATGATGTAGCATTTGAAATCATTCTCAAAGTGAGCATAAGCAACAAAACGGCGCTTCAATTTTGTGACTATTTTCTTACACCTGAACATGCTTCTCTGCTCATTTATCCTCACCTTTGCTTTTGTCATAGTCATGCCCACGTACTTCAGGCCAGAGGGGCAGATCAGTACATAAATACAATATGTAGAGTCACAAGTAGTGTTACTTCTCAAGGTCCACGGAGTTCTCAGACCTATATCTAATTCTTTTGTCTGATTTGTGAGAGGGCAGATATTACATCTGCCACATGGGAAGTGGCCTGCTACTGGTGGGAGATTCCACATAGCCTGTATTGTACGAGTCTGTGCTTGTCTCTTTTTCGGTCTAGTATGAACCAAAAGGTCTCTTAAGGATTTTCCTTTCTTGATGCAAACAATAGTATTTCAAAATCCATGGGCCCTGAATTCAAAATTCTCCAATGCTTTAGGATGTATTTCTTTAACTGGTTAGAATAAATGCCAAAGGTGGTGACACATAGAAGTCGGGGGGATCAGATACAGTTTTGCTTATAGTTTCTCAGAGAGAAGATTAGCATGTTTGTCCTAATCTTTCTTTTTTTTTTTTTTGGTACAGTTCCTACGTAGTCTAAGGAATTGGCCCACGGGTAAATTATCCCTCAGTGACTTTGGATGGAAACTGTCATAACTAAGTAAATTGTTGCAATCTGTGGGTTTGCAATAGACCTCAGATTGCAGCTTCCCAAGAGCAGCCCAAATCTTCAAATCTAGGAAGGCAATTGATTCTTTTTTGACCAATAACAGACAAGGAGAAGGGGGTGACATCCCCCTAGAGGTGGAGTAAGCTTTTTTCAACCACCTCAATCTTTTCAACCAGTACCATTTCCATACACGTGGAATCCACAACTCCAATACCTATTCCATCCTCCCCAGTATGGCCTCCTTTGAGAGCCAAAACCCCCTTTTTTAGAACAAGCCCATAATTACGAAAGAGGAAGAAACAGAGGACAGAAAGTACAGTGGTCAGATCTACCCAATAATGAAACAGCCCGGGAAGCCAGGGTCTCCTAGTCTAAGCTGTGGTAGGTTCTCCACTGTCTGCACACCTTTTGAAATTTCCTCAGGCAGCAACTCGCCATCCACTCCCTCTGCTTCCATGTATTGCATCATGCCAATCACCTTTTAGTTTTTAGTGGGTGGGATAGAACTTCCCCACTTACTAGCTATGTCCCTTTTTGCTGCACAAAAGCCCAGTGTGCAAAATGTGAGTTGCCTTCTGGGGATAGCTGCATCACAAGGTATTCCCAGAACCAAGAACTGTGGCATGGATGGAATATGAGTTTCCAGGACATCTATTAAATCTGTGTCCACCTCTTTCCAGTATGTCTGTATGTGTGAACATGTCCAAATAGTATGTATTAAGGTGCCTATTTCTTCATCACATCGTAGACATTTGGGGGGATTGTCCCATTCCCATTGTAAACAATCAGGATCTATTGTAGTATGGCCTATGGAGGATTTTATATGATATAAGCCTCAAGCTTGCTTTTATTGCTACATCTTGGGGTACATCAATGCTACTACCCAGTCTGTTTCTTCTGTTGGGCCCAGTTCTATTTCCCACTTATTTCTCAGTGAACATAGGTTTTCTTTCCTATTGTTAAAAAGAGTGCAATATGTTAGTGAGATGGCTTTCCAGGGCATTTTACAGGAGTATCCACATTTCTAGGGGTCTACGATCGTCTATTCTGTTCCACTGTATTCCCTTAGTTTTTAGGGCATGGCGCACCTAAATGTATCAGAAAAGTTGTGTACCATGGAGATCATATTCCGCCTCTAGGTCACTGAAGGACTTAATCCCCTTTTTCCTACCCAGATCTCAGAGCATCAAGATTTCATTAGGTCCCAAATGGTCGTCTTTGACATCCCTAGTAACCTTTTAAGTTTGTCTCCAATCCACAGTGGAGTCAACAGGGAAAGTTTGTGTCTCCAGCCCACATAACCCACAGCTTTATCCTAGGCATCCAGGGTGCTTTTGGTGGGCCTAGGCAAGTGGTTGGAACTTTTTGCCATAGGTATAATGTACATGGGATTTGTTGTCCATAAAGGACCTCTCCTGTTGCGTCGCTGGGTCTGTTCTGAATGCAAAGCACCACTTATTGACCGCCTGGAGTTGTGAGGCTCAATAATATGCCCTGATATCTGGAAATGAGACGCCCCCATTGTACATGTTTCTCTGTAGGGTTGAAAGGACAATACACGGGTGTTCCCCTTCCCACAGTATAGTCTGAAGTGAGATGGCTACTTTATTAAAGAGCTTTTCAAATATTGGCCATGGCATGTTTTGTAGCACATGAAAGAATTTGGGCGGGGTGATCATTCTAACGAGGGCTGCTCTTCCCATGATCGAGAGAGGAAATAGTTTCCTGCAACCAACATCTTGCAGAAAGATCTTGTAAACCGTCTCCAAGTTCCTTTCCAGAAACTGATGTTGGTATGGTGTTATTTCTAGCACAAGATAATAGAAGCCATCTTTAGTAGTCACCATCTGGGGTGGGATCAGGATCTCTGGAGACCATGTGCCCATTTGATACAAAATCAGTTTGTCATAATTAATTTTATATTCCACGTATCTTTCAAAGCTTTGAAACACAGAGAAGACTGTTGGGATTGAGATGACTGGGTCGGCAAGGTACTGTAAAATGTCGTTGGCATACAGGCAGACCTTCTCTGCTTCTCCCGTGACCCCCTGGACGCCAACCACACTTCCTCTGTTCCATAGGCTCCAGACACAGTAGCAAACAGCAGTGGCGATAGGGGACATCCCTCTTTCTCTAGATAAAACTCCTCCAAGAAGGTGCGGTTCACCTTATCCCTCACCACTGGATTAGTGTACAGAAACCATACCCACGGACAAAGTAGGACCAAATCCCATCCTAGCCAGGACCTGAAAGAGACATTCCTCGTGTATGGAATCTAGTGCCTTCTCTGTGTTTATGGATACAATCACCAGGGGTAGTTGCGTGTCCCATTGGCAATCCAGCCAGCAGAGGTTTTGTCACTTGGCTCGAGGAGTAATAACCCCCGTCTGGTCCCGGGGTACTATCTCTGGTATAACGTTCGTTAATCGAAGCACTAGTACTTTATCCAGGATCTTCATCTCTGTATTCAGAAGTGAGATTGGCCTGTAAGAAGAAGAACAGGTGACAGGTTTGCCAGTTGTGGGTATTACCACTATTGTTGCTCTGTTTAGGTCTGAGGGGAGTTCCCCCTTCTCCAGGGCATCTGCCAAAACCGAGAGAACATAGGTGCCCAGTATTGAAAATGTTTTCTTGTAAAATTCCACGGGGATGCCTTTGGGTCCTGGTGGTTTCCCGAGGTGCATCAGATCTCTCGCCTCCATTTATTCTTCCAGGGAGATTCCCAGTTCAGTGCCCTCATTTCCTTAGAGGGGAGCTGTGGAAGGGACAACCCCTCTAGAAAGGTTCTAATATTCACCTCTGTGGTCAAGGCCTGCTCTCTGTAGAGGTTGTGGGAGTAGTGTGCAAATTTGTCAGCTGTACATCCGTCAGTTGTCATCTGAGAAATGTCTGGTGTGTCCAACTTTCTCACCCATTTGGCCACAGATTCCTGTCGACTAATCCACGCCCGCAGCCGTCCCTCCTTGTCTCCTTCCTCCTATAATTTCTATAGAGTTACTAAGAACAGCTTTTTATCTAATTTGTGGGTAAGAGTGTGGTATTTACACATTAGGTCCTCCAAATTGTTCAGCTGTTTGTCAGTGGCTCGAATGTTGCATTGTTATATGGTCCTACAAGTATAGCAGGACTGTGTATTAGACCAACACTACTTCAGGGTGTATAGACTTAGTCCTCAGACTCCTTAGACAGGTGTTTAAAATTCTCCCACCTATCGCAAAAAAACTCATCATCCAGGCACTCCTCAACTCTCGCCTGGATTATGGTAATGCCTTGTATCTTGTTGCTCCGAAATATGTTATAAAGAAACTACAGGTGGTGCAGAACACTGCTGCCTGCCTTCTTTTCAACATACCTAGGCATGAGTCGGCTAAATCAGCTCTTTCTGCTCTGCATTTTCTCCCAGTGGAGCAACAGATAAAGTTTAAAACGTTGTGTTGCATCCACAGAGCACTTTACAATAAAGGTTCTCCGCTTTTGCGATCCTTTGCCTCCTTCTATAATCCTGTTAGACAACTCAGGTCGTCTTCAGCGGCGCTAGCCGTAATCCCCATAGTAAAAAAGTCTAAATGGGGAGGAAGATCTATGTCCTACCTTAGTGCCAAGTTGTGGAAAACTCTCCCCCTGGTTTTACGACAAACAAGCTACAAACTATCTTTTCGTCATCTACTTAAAACATGGTTGTTTTAACCCCGTCACTAAATCTGTGTTATGAAGATTCTTCTTAGCGCTGGGAGCCCTTTGGGTAGCCATGCACTCTATAAGTTCTCATAACAAAACATAAATATCATAAGTGTTGGTAGGTTTTTCAGCCAGCTCACAGTGCTACATCCAACCCCTGAACTGACCAGGGAAAAATGTTATTGGCAACCTCGAACATTACACTCCCAAGGAATCAATGGAACAGATCTTACCCTTTCATTAGTCACTCTAGCATGCCCAAGGTAACACAAGAAAGATATGACAAAGCATTTTCAAACATTTATTGAAATTAGCATATTCTTGTATAAAAAGCATGAGCTGTAGTTATTGGAAAGATGAGACATGTTACGGTAATCAGCATTGTTAGAAAGGCAAACAATATGAATGATTCAACCATTTTAATTGTTGCTAATGTTTGCCTACTCCTAATTGTTCCTTGCACTACACTAGTGAAACCATAGTGAGTGTGCCTATCTGCTGGATCATTTGGGATAGTCTAAGCCCCCACCTTAGTTTTAGATGTCTGGAAGATGGTACAGGTTATCCTCCTTGGCAGGATGGAGGTCAGGGTCAGCTGAGCTGCATTTCAGTCACAGTTCCAAGAGGTTCCATGATAATCCCAGCAGGAAAGTGCTCCTCTCAATTATCTCCAACACAGAAGTTGTTTTTAAAACAGTGTGGTATTCGCACTGTGGCGAAGATGCAGAGCGGCTCATCTCATACTGTCTAGCTAAAATAAACTGTCTCCTACAAACTACGGCAAGCAGGCAAAATAATTATATTACTTTACTAAATGTACAAGCTGAAAACTATCTGTACAGACTACAGGGTGTCCTTGCTTATCAGAAATAAAAAGCACATACGGCACATTTACCTGTTATCAGAATAGAAGTGTGGCAAAACTTACCACGGGAAAGAGATGGCCACTTAAGGAGTTGGCTCTAAAATGGAGAACACATGTAAGCAATGCGACAGTGTTCCACTGTTAAAATGTTGTGTTTTCTCTGTTGCTTTCTGTGGGAAACTGCATTTCAGTCTCTATCATGAAGTAGTTTGTTCTAACTGCCCAGACTGATAATGCTGAAACGGCTGTCTCTATGTTAAAACACAGTAAAAATCATTTTTTGTAAATCACAAAGTCTTGTTCAATGTCCTCCGAAAGCATCATTGAAACTCACTGATCCTTTGTTATCCCTAAAATACAACTCTGAATCAATACCGATCTCCCGCACTATGTCACTGCCCCAGCTCCAATACCCTCATTTTACAGTTTCGGCCTAGACTACAAGATTAATTGTGCTGTGGTCTGAAATACCTCTGGGTAGGTATTCTACTTCAATATTAACGGGACACTCTGTTGTCAGTATAAACACATAGTCTAATCGGGAGAATGATCTGTGAGCCCTGGAGAATGAGTATGTTCTTGCTGTAGGATGCCTGTCTCTCCACGTGTCTAGGAGACCCAGTCAGAACGGTAACTCTCCCAGCGGGGATGGGTTTGCACGGGCGTCGAGCGTACGGGGAACCTGTCTAACAAGGTATCCATGACATCATTAAAATCCCCACCCAATATGTGTACATCTGTGCAGCTTCCAGCAGGACGGGGCTCAGTGCTTCGAACACTTTCCTATGATCCATGAGTTGAATCATCGGGTGAAATACTATTCAGGGTAAGCATCCTCCATCCCCTCAAGGATCCCCATGAGCCAGACATTGTTTTACCTAGAGTGGCCCTCAGCGTCCTCCGCAATCTTCTCCAAAATGTAGCACTACCACGCTCAGATCCTCTTCTTTGAGGGATCCCAGCTCATCTTCGGCTGAGGAGACCCAGGTTTTGACCTCGGTCATGCAGTTCATCACTTTCCGGAGGTCATGACATAAGAGGAAGACTTCATCCTTGAGAGAGGGAGTAAGAACTGACTACCAATAATGTTTCCTGTCACTGGTTCCCAACAGTCTGACAAACTAGGTCATATGCCTATACCACTTGGAACAGGTTTTTGTTTTTGGCAAAGATCGCAAACCATTATGGTGCATTGTCCCCTGTTGAGACAGGGGCAATGATTTCTGGCTCAGTGTGTCTCTTGAAGTAATACCACGTCTGGTGTTTGTCTCATGATGTATTTTGCGACTATCCCTCTTTTTATTTTTCCCAACAAACTGTTGATGTTTCACGATAGGACTGTCAGGTGGACTACACTGTTGGCAGGGAGATTATAGGAGCATGGATTCTGGTAGTGTCTCCCTCCCTTCACCTAGACCCCACAACAATCCCAGCTGTTCGGTAGTCAGACATCTCTCTTCGTATCTTGGAACAGGGTGACCATCCTACATTTAGGGCATGCCGCTGCTTTGGCTGGGTCCGGGGCTTATGGTAATCTCTAATTTGGAGGATGTGTCTATGCTGGTTTCTGACTTGAAAGACAACAACAACCACAACAACTAAAACAAAAAAAAGCTACCCCAACTAACGAGATGTAAGTGTGACCCAAAGTCAAACAACCCCCTCCTCACACTTCTGTTGTGAAAGTATGTCATCCCATGTGCAATTCCCACAACATAACACAAGATAAAAGAGAGAAAAAGAGAAAATATTTTTTTAAGGGGCTGAAATAACAAATTCCAGAAGGTAAAGAACTGATTTAGTCAAATGAGAAATATTTAGAACTTCAATCACTGCCTCCAGACTCACCACCCTGGGCAATCTGACAGAGCACAAAACATTTCAAATAAGCTTCACTGGAAAGTACCAAGTGGGATGGAATGCATGGGTAAGAAAGGAGGACAAACCATTAGGTAAATTACAAGAGAGGTACACAACAAGTGATTCTTTTCTGTCAGTTATATCATCTTAGGGATCGTCTGCCACACCTTGCTAGTCTTTTTGGTCAAGACTAACAAGAGAAACTGCTTGCTGATTTTCACTCCTTTCCACCCTCCCCTGCTAGCTCATCACAGCTGTCAGGTTTCTTTTTGACTAGTCAGTATGGTTATTTTTTTAATCAATCTGACAGGGGCTGGCACGTGGTTCAGTGAAGCATCCTGTCTGGGGCTCCCCCCATTTCAACTAATTCAGCTCTGCCAGTGTGTTACCCTCATCTCCCAATGGGGAAGAGTCCTGGTTCCTTGCTCTACTTTGTTTGTAAGGCGTTACTGCTGTCTTGGCTTGCCTCTCGCAGTGTTTGGCTCTGGGTGGTAAGGCCATTGCCAGTTGTCTGATTCTTCGGGTGCATACGTACTGGCTTTAATTTTGGTCTGTCAGTGGCCCATTGCCAGACTTAATCCCGAATTGTCAAAGAAATCAGTTTTTCTCTGAAAATTGATCTTTAGTTGGGCTACAGCAACATGTATTTTATTTGCGTCACTCTTAGTTTCAGCTTCTCCTCCATGAAGGTTTGTCTTTGCGGCTTTGCCACAGTGTATAATCTGGGAAAACCTCATTTTGTAGGATTCTAGCAGCGCTTTCTGTTGGTTTCTGGCATCTGTGAGGTAAGCATCCCTATCAACATAGTTAAAGAGGTGCAAAATTGGTCTGGGGTGGTCTCCCGATGGAGGTCGGGAAGGCAAGGAACTATGCGCCCTTTCAATGACAAAACAGGGCGAAAGAACTCCTCCAGTGATCCATGAGTGGAATCATCTGGTGACATACTATATAGGGGAAGTGCCCTCCAGCCTTTCAGGGATCCCCACGAACCAGACATTGTTTCTCCTAGAGCTGACCTCGTCTTTCTCTGCAAGCTTCACAAAGTCTTCTATGAGGGATCTCCGCTCATCTTCGGCTGAGGAGACCCAGGTTTTGACCTATGTCATGCAGTCCATTACTTTCCGGAGGTCATGACATAAGAGGAAGAATTTACCCCCACCCCATCAATGCAACTTTCTAGGGCCATCCTGGACTCTTTTCATTGCTTACAGTATGGCTCCTTGTCAAATGAGTATTCTCCAGTCTGGGCTGGCGATGTTACTCCACCCTCTGATGATGCCTTATTTGAAGATTCCTGTTTAGTGTGTTTACCCAACAGCCTCTGTAAGGGCTTTGCCATCCCTCCTCTCATCACCACAAGGGGCTCTGCTGCTCCAGGGCCTAATTCACCAGCTGGCACTTTTTATGGATTTGGGCAGCTGGGCGCCGTGAATCTCGGTGTGTCTCCCCCTTGATTCTCCTGATAATGTTCCCTTGGCTGCTGCTGAAGTGGAGCAGTAGCTCCACCTAGACTTGGTTACACAGCTCCTTAGAGAGAGGGGAGGTGTCTCATGCATCTCCCAGGCCTCTTGGGGTAATCACCACCTGGCCTCTTCTCTTCCCCGTTCCCCGGTTGCCGGCCTCGCCTCCAAGTCTCTGGAGGAGAACGTCAAGCCACCAGTACATTGGGGTCTCCATTGCACAGTCTGGGTCTTACTCGGAGTTTAGTATGCTCAGCTCCCTGCAATCAACCACACCGAATCCTTGTGCTCTGGCACCTCTGGAATACCCAGTCGCGGTCCAGACCTCTCGGTCTCCGGTCCCAGGTTCTCTCCCCTTCTCTGGGCCCTCCTTCCTGGTCTGGGCTATTTCCTTCTACTTCAGGCCTCTCATGTCGAAGAACTCTAGTAGTAGGGTGGGAGTTGGGCGTGAACAACAGCAGGCTTCCCAATCGATCATGATGTCACTAGGCAGCTAGGCCGCAGAAGCTTTAGTGATCTGCCTAGCGTGCCTGCGCCCTCTAAATGCTTCTCTCCCCCAATTCCATCTCACCTTCTCCGACAGAAGGAAGAAAAGCAAAGGATGATTCCTCTGTGGACGACAGCCTCCAGACTGCTCCTCTGACATAGGATCTCACCTGTTTTCCTGCTCCGGTCATTCCACACCGCCCTACGCTGAGGATTTGATGGTGTGAAGGTGCTTCCCTCACACTCTTCTCCAAGCCCTCTCACCCTCTCCAACGTGAGGCAGGGTGATCCGTTTGCTGGCAATGGTTTGCGAGCCACGGCTCCACTGCAGGCTCGCTCATGTTTTCCGCCCCAGGTCTTTCCACACTACCCTGGGCCTTACCGACTTGGCGGTGAGAGAGTGCTTTGTTCACTCTCTCCTGTTGTCTCACAGCAACAGAAAGCAAGGCGGACTTCAGAGGTTCAAGTCAGACTATGGCTCAAGGATCATTAAGGATCAATTGAGTTGCTACAGGAGCTCAGCAAAGCTCCACTGCCATCATTGGCTGTTAGGCCACCCCCCCCCTTCACGTTCTTGGTAATTTGTACTATAGTATCGTCCCAAAGATGGAGGGCTGGAACAGGGGAAACACATTGTCAGCCGACTCAAAAGGTATGTGGGATGTATGATGGGGTAATCTTTAGGTTTTCAACTTCTTTCCATCCAAAAAGTATTGCTGTGAAGAAATTCAGCAGGACGTCGATAGGCACTAACAAGGAGCTCTTAGAACCTCTCAATACAAGGTATAACGTCTTTATACCTATAGTGAGGTGCCACAAAAAAAGCAGAAGTCTTCAACCCCTTTAAACTCTTGTTTGTTATCCTATTAGAAGTCTATTAAGTCATGTTTGCAAATACCGAAACAATATATTGGGTTGTGTGCTGAGCTGCAGGTCAGTAACGTCGAGCTGCCTTTATATCTTCAAGACAAACTAGTAGCGTGTCTATGTGATACGACTGACATCATCATGTAGATAGAAACAGATGGAGATAAAAAGGACAGTGACCCCTTCCTTACGTCCCCTATTGCAAAGAAATGAATACCTCAAGGAAAGGAGTCTACCTTTTCCATCATGACAGAGCAAATGGGATAGTGGAAACAAGTGCAGAGGTAGTTTGCTGATTTGATCTCTGAATTCACATGTTGGTGTTTCCATGGCTTTGACAATGGTGAATTCAGGCTATAAAATTCAAACTGTAGAGGCTGTAAGACAGGGTAATGGTCAGTGTTGGGGAGCCAATGATGTTGATTATTTTTCCCATACATAAATTGTAGGAAAAGGGCAGTAATACCATCTACTTAGTTTGCTCTTTTTATTGTGCTTAGGACCCTTGGAAGCCTGCTCTCTGCTATGGCTGCAGACCTGTTCACATGGGCTCAGACTTGTGTTCTTTTTAAGTGGTGTGCCCTTTATTATCAGTGCTGCCCCTGCCATTGTTGAACTAGCTGATTTGACTACAGCAGAGGTGTTAGGCGTTGATAACTAACATATTATATACTTACAGTATCCGTTCTGGATATCCCAAACCAGGTACATCTTTATGAGATGTAGCAAAGCGTCAATTTTCTCCAAACCTAAAGTGTTGCTTGTGGGTCACACAGAGCCCTCATCCATAACTGACGGGTTCGACTGCCACCTCAACTTTCGATTAATAATTTGGTCATGGTTATCCATGTATTTTTGCCTGAAATGCACACATTTGAAGACAGATTTTAATTCTCTGTTGATTTTTCACATTCGAGAAATAGAATAGAGTGCATGTTTTTAGCCAGAATAGTGAAAAGCAGAAATTACCTTTCCTAGGTTTGTAGAGCAGGGCCATAAACACATGTGAATGGCCTTAACTGGACATTGGAGTTGTACGACTGGATATCGAGCCCAAGAATATCGACATACAAGAATATTGTAGACAGAATATCGAGTGACAAAATAGTGACGGTTATGTGCATATAGGGAAGTCCTTGATATTTGCACGCCTCAGAATTCTGCATTCGATATTCAGGGCGCACGCCAACCATTTGTCTCTTTTCGAGCAAAATAGTTACGTACAGTGTCTAAGAGATGGATGGGGGGGGGGGCGCTTTAGTCCTCTCTCCTTCCTGAAAGTGAATAACTATAGTTTTTCATATAGGTCTATTTTCTAGGTACCATGTTACATCGCATATTCTGTTGGTGTAATAACTTTAGGTACTGGAATGCACCAAACCTGTTGCTAGTGAGGGAATAAATGAGAGCTTCATCTCTATGGAGACAACCTCTTGAATGTTAGGTTTCTTTTTTGCAAAAGTTGCTGAGAGGTTTTCCCTGAACCCAGGCCATTTAACAGAGCACAAAATGTATGACGCTGTAAGACAAGCGGAAATGGGGTGGTGGGACATTTCTGTACTTTGTAATAGTGAATCCGACTAATGGGTACACCACATCTGCTGTTTACTAACTCTTGCTTCGCCCACTGACTGTTGAAAACGAGCGTGCAACCAAAATGAAAGGAACAATTTCCTTCCTGTTGATCTAAAAAGAATGCCTACTAAATTAGAAATATTATTTAATGCCACTGCGTCTGAAGTACTGCCTTGTGAGGTATGCTCCGTTAGAAGATGTTTTTGCTCCAACTAGAGAGAATCACAGTTCCCCGATTTGACACTTGGGTGGCTGGAGACCAGCACCCAAAACGGGGGTGAGGGGTGAGCTGCTGTTACTTAAAAAAGGATTATTTCACTGGAACTGCAATCCGCAGAGACCTATATATTATAACAGTTTGTTGGCATTAATCCCTTTCCCAAAGGCCGTCCTACGGTATTAGTCAAAAAGGTAACTGAGCATACACAAATGTTGTCCAACGACCAACCCATAAAATACACTGTAAGTTTTTAACTGTCTTTCCATTTCACCCAGCGAGTTAGAAGAATTACTTTTAGTGAAACCTGTTTGACTCTGCAGTGTCTTCTGACCAAACAGACTGGGAACTCAATCACAGCCCACATCGTAGCCTGCCAAACTTCCTACAGTGACCTATTGGGCGCCTACGTGGAATGGGCATACATTTTACATTGATGTGTACATTATTCTGTTTGCTACTTTGCATATGTGTGAAGAGGCGGTTAGCAGTGTGGTATCCTGGCGCTAAACATTTTGCAATACAGTCACTGATTTGGAATTAGATGGAGAAAGGCCACATTTGCAGGTGTTAGGAGGTCGAATAAATGCTAGTTCCTGATGTAAAGAGGATACAGGGGCCAGTGTTTGGTGCCTAAATAAAAGACTAAAAAACAAAGCAAATGAAAGAAACAAACGAAGACACTTGCAGATTATGGAGTGTAATACCAACAGTTTAGAGGTTGCTGTAAACTGCCAGCTCAGGCTGATTTAAAGGTGGATCTCAGACTTTCCAAGAAATAGGTGATGAAGTGACCACTTACCAGTCACTGGTATCTCACCCTTCGACGTTTTTTGACAAAAACTGTGAAACAGTGAAAGGTAACTTCTATCTGTACTTGTGCAAATACATTTCAGAGAAATCTGCTCGTCGGCCGTTGACCGTATTGAATGTTAAAAGTCGTTCTTTCATCCCCCATCTATGCTCACTGACCGAGTAGCCCTAATATAACGAACATGCACTGCACGAAGGTGTTAAGAAATTAAGGGCAGGAAAAAAGCCAAGAAAAGAACCTTCTCAACCCGTTGACTAGATTCACCTATTCAATCTGCCCTCCATCTCTCTGTAGCCACCCGGAGCGTGAGCAGTGGTACCCAAGACTCTTCTGGATATTAGAAAAGGGCAAAACGCAGGAAAAAAAACTTTTTTTCTGAGGGAATTTAACCGCTTTATAAATATATAAATCATGTCAGTTGTGTTAATTTGGCCATGGCGCCGTCGAATCTATAAAGGCATAAGAGAGCCGCCGGGATGTTTGTGTCTTGGGTTTTATTGGAATGTAATGGCTAACAGCATTGACTCATATTTGAAGAAAGTGGCACGGCAGCCATGGAGATACTCTTCCATCCTATTAAATAAGAAATTGTTTAATTTAGTTATTCCTGTCTTGAGCCTTTTGGAACATGGATTTAAACTTTGTGCTAACGAGTGTTAAATATATTGACCCTGAGGACAGGCGTGCCTAAGGAAGGATGGCCTTGAAGAATTCGCTCCCACAACTATTTTCACTACTGACTAATGTTCTTTGCCATATATATTGTTCAGCATGTACAGCACGAGGTCCTAAACTCGGGAAACTCATATCATCCGTATTATACCGCCGTATGATACACCATCAGTCAACAGAATAACAGAAAGAAAAGTTAAAGGTTCTGGAAAGCAGACTGTGTTTGGAACAAGCTTTGCAGAAACGTTTTGCATTGATTTGTTTGTATTAGAATTCGAAGGTTTTCAGAAATCTGCTTATGGAATCAGTGGTATCAAGAGGTGCATCATGCAGCTACCACGCTGACATCACAGGACCTTTCTGTAACTGGTAAAAGCCTCTGAATAAACCAGGGGCTGCTCATATCCTTTAAAAGGGGTGGGGCGAGTGAAGTGCCCCACCACTTTCCCCCAAAATAAAATAAAACACCCCCTTCCTCCAAAACTCCAAAGTGAACCACTCCTCCCTCCCGCCAAAAGCCCAAAATAAAATACCCCCTCCCTCCAAAAGCCTAAATAAAAACTTAACACTAACTACAAAAAACATAATCACTACACTTACATGCATTACACATTTCAAATAAAATAAAAGAAGCACTTCCTGCGCATCCTCCTTGGTGTTCTTCTGCTGTCTCTGTTGTCTAATAGAGAGAGCGCTCCCCTAACTAATCCAGACACTGCTCTCATGCTGTTAACCACCATGAGAGAAGCACCTGGGCTGGATGGAGTGAGCACCTTCAGGACCTGGAGTCTTGTGCTTGGTCTCCATCCAGCTGTTTTAACACAGCTGGTTGGAGAGCTTCAAAGAGCGCATGTCACTTTGGGTGGTGCAAAACAGCTGGCCAAAGTGCCATGCGCACTTTGGAGCGTCCACCGTGTCTCTGGGCTTGGGATTGGCTCTGCTGCAGTAAAAATAAAATGGCATTGAAATCTTTTCATTGCCATTTTATTTCTGCCTGCCCTTCTTGCAGCTAGCGGGGGTGTTACGCTCCCCCGCCCTCGAGACCAAACTACAGCTGGTATAAACTCATGGCTGTAACATAAGTACTTCTTACGGAAGGCATGATTGTAATATTAGGAGTGGGTTTATTAAACACCACAAATAGGCATTCCTAATTCTAGTTCGTTTGGGAGTAATCATTTATGGGGATGTGAGGATTTTGTCAACAATTATGTAAATATGCTGGGTTTTTTTGTTGTTTTTTTTTGTTACAGCAGAACTGCAAAACGTTTTCTGTTTAGTTTGATGTCTAGCAGTTGTGCCAGTCACATGCTGAAAAAGATGAAGAAAGGCTGTTAAATGTTTTCACTCAAAAGAACGCTCTTTCACACCTATGCATCTTGTTACAGAGGATGATTGTGACACTTAACTTGCGGTAGTCAGTTACCCAAACCTTAATATTATTTCTGCGTTCTTTCAAGTTAAATATCCATATTCAATACAGTTTACTATGCATTCCATTTGTATTGCTATTAACAAAATACTAAGTTCTTCCATCACATAGAGTGCAAACACACCCATTGAGGAGCTGGCAAGGTTGACATGAGTAATAATAACCTTTTGAATTATCTGGCATTCTCCTTGCAGTGTTTTTTCTTGTGGTCTTTTATGCATCAGAAGCCTCAGTGAAATCGAAAAATTATGTTTTACATCATTGTATTCCCATATATATATATAGATGATTTACTTTAGAATAATTCCCTGCTGGCTGCGTGGACCCTGGAAAACGTTTTCCCTAAATTATTTTTAAAGAAAATGTACAAATTTAACATGTGCAGTGTAAAAAAGGGTTTGCTGTAAATATCCTATCAAGACAGAGTTTTTCCCCGGAATATACACTCCTGTACCAAGAAAAGTCTTTAGAGAATTACATTGCGGCATTTTAATCCTACACTGCTACTGCAGCTATGCGGTCTGATGAATGAAGGTAATAGGAGGCCTGATCTTAACATAGGGCAAACAGTGGTGTCTGGGCCTAGATGTTTCCACTTCCAGAATTGAGAGGCAGTTATTTTTCTCTGCTTGTGAGAGTGAGACCTATAAACACTTTGGGAGTTTTTTTGCCCAATTTCCACAGTTTGTTTCTGTGAGACTCGTAGATATTTCAGTTTTATATTGTGTTTTTCATCTCCATGATGCACTGAAAAAACTTCTTAAGTGCAGTGATATTTATCAGTCACAATGCCTTCACTCTTTGTGACGTGCCCTTCCTATGGTAGGAAAAAAGAAGCTTCTGATCACCATAATGTCTTCTTGGTTCACCTCCTTAGTTCAGATTCCACTGCTGAATGTGAATTTTGTGTGAAGGTGTTGAAAAAGACATTAAAAGACCATGTTAAAATCACACTGCATGGCAAGCCTGAAGATATGAAGTCCGAGGAGAAACCTAAAAGGGCCCCCATAGAGGGTTCTACCTCTACGGCGCCAGAAAGGACCCAAAAAGAGGGAGCTTCAGAGGCAGAAGGTCCAAAAGGGATGTAAAATGAAGATAATAAGAGTCCCCCCTCCCCCCTCCTTCTCAATATCAAGGAGTTCAGGGTCAGCTAGGGTTACGAGGTTTAGATGCTTATCATCTGGAGTGAATCTTCATCTGTGCTGAGGCACAACATCAGAGTGCGCCCGACGACACATTACTCAACGCCGATGAAAGCTTCGCCATCAAGATGGCTATCTACAGCAAAACACTGTCAGAGAATTACAGTGCACCACTCAGCTCGAAGTCAAGAATATCAAGAGTCAGCAGTGAGTTTGCTGCCTACAGGCAGTGTAATCAGGACTGCACTGTAGGTGCTTGTGCTTGACTGAAATCTGATTGTATAGCCCTAGCTGTCCGGTCATCTTTGCCTCTACACTCCAACCTGACCTGTTCAGTCTGAAAATTTGTTTCTGCTCTCTACTCCTTTAATTAGGAGACAATGTTCCTGTGGGTGTTCTTCAGATACCTTTTTCTTATACTCTCGAACAGCTGGCCTCTGGAGTTTAGGAAAATGCAGATTTTCCCAGCATGGTCCTCAGAAGGCTAATATTATACTTGGCTTCCTGTATTTCTCCCCTACAGCAAGAATAAAATAAACCAATACAGTAAAGAAAGAGTCTTGTAAAAACCGTGCCATCTAAAAGAAGTATAAAACCTGTAGAATGTTTGTCCATCTTCCTTCTTTTTTTCCAGGTGTGGCGAAGAGCAGTTAACTTTCATCTTTGCTGTCAGAATGAAGCATAGAATTTATTGTAGTAAATCATTTACACCCCTTTTCCTTGCAATATTCTCCTTGGTTCTACTTAAAATCTCTTCTACACTGAATCAAATCAAAATAAGAAGATGTATAGGTGGATATACAACTTGGTGGGATAAAAGCCTCCATGTCTATAATAAGTTCATAATGTGTAACCACCATGCTTTAAAAAATCAGCATTTTGTAGTAAGGTGTGGAGGCTAATAATATTATGTCATTTTACATCATTACCATTATATTTTTCACAGCACTCTCATTTGGCTTAAGTCAGAATATTTTAAAGATCAAAACACTTAATGAACCTGCAGATTCTGAAATTCTTAGCGACCTCTACCTATAGAGTTAGCGGCAAAACCAGATATGTCAACACCAGCCTTCTTAATCACTTTTCTCAATGGTGAAAAGTATGGATGGCGATGAAGAATTATGTGATTTCCTAAATTAAGTTGGTAATCCTCTTGAATCTTTTATCGTTCTCTCATTTTCTTTGGATCGCTTAATGACACAAAACTTTTCATGGCCTGAGGAAAAAGGTGCATTATACTAGAAGATATGAATTTAGTCCCTTTAGTCAAAAAGAATCATAGTTCCTCTGTCTGAAAACGTCTATGGGCAGCATCCAAAACGTTCAGACTCTCTTTAATAAGATGCCATGCATACGGACATCATGTGCACCTCTCAAGCCTCCAGAAATGGTAACACCTTATTTACACACCAAGTTGAATTGTATTTTGTGGCAGATGGCTTCACTGCTCTCAAATTTGTAACTAATTTTCTCACAAAACACTCTGTTCCACTGGCATATAATCTAACAACTTGTATCCAGATAAAATTGCCATTCTGTACAAATTAACCTTATTATATGAAAAACCCATGTGACTCAACAAAACTCTGTTAAAAATGTGAAATGACTAGTAGATCCTAAATGGGATCCACTTCCTGTTCTATACTTTTTTTAAAATTGTTTTCATTAGGTTTTAGTAAATTAAACCAACAAGAACATAAGTACAGTGCAGATAGTAGCAAGGCAATACTTCATCAGTACAGAGGAGCACCAGAGGGTCAATTACCACCAATTTCAAGTCCTGTAAGAGGCACAACCACTGTACAGACATATCCCCCCTTCCCGCCATCCCAACCCAAGACATTTTGAAGCCAATCATTAAACAGCTTGTGCAAATAGGAACGAGTCGAAACCATAGTTGGCCACCCCCTGTTCAGCGGACTCAGCAAGTGTCCCCACACCCCTCGTCCTCCGAGCTACTTATAGAGCTCGTGTCCTCCCCACCAGTGAACCGCTCCAACAAAGTCCCCCAAGCCGCTACATCGCCGAGTGCCTTCTCATCTCTTCATGTCAAGAGCATATGCTGCTCCTCAACTGCGCCCCATTCCAGCAAATCCCTTAGCCAGCTGGAGACCATCGGGCTCTGGGAGCTCATCCAACCGGTTGCTACTATTATGCTTGGCAAGCGCCAGTGCAAGCTGTGCCAATTTGTATGGAACGCCCCAACCGAGCGGCTTCCGCACTACTCCCAAAACACAGGTACACAGGTCAACGGCGCTGCCCTTAACCCCAGTCCCGTGGCCTCCTCAATCGCTGCTACCACTTCCTGCCAAAAGTCAGACACTGCCCTGCAGGACCAAGCTAGATGAAGGAAGGAAGCATAAAACTCATCACATCTAGGACAGCACGCGCTACGGTTCGGGTCAATCCTATTTAGCTGACGAGGTGTGAAATACGTTCTATGCACAAAATTAAAATGTAACCGCTTAAACCTATGATTTCATGACACCGTACGCACCAAGGAAAGAGCCAAATCCCAGTCAGCATGTGCTGTGGGTTCCCGCAGATCCAACTCCCATGCCTTACGCCCCACACTGACCACATGTGGTCGATCCTCTACGTAGAGCTTTATAAAACCGGGCAATCAAATGTGTCCCCTCATCCCAATTAATCAGACCGTTCATCACCGATGAGGCCGCAGGGGCGACTGGGAAACCACTCCAAATCTCACGTGCCACATTCTCGATTTTCGCATATTGCAGAAATTGTCCAGGACCCAGGTCAAACATTTCTTGAGCGTCAGTAAAAGAGAGAAACTCTCCATTGGGGTAAAGGCCCCCCGCCACCTCGCAACCTCCACCCCTCTACCGACATTAACTTCTCCATATCCCGAAATGGGGCCAAGTCCCACAACTTCAACTCCCTATCAAAAGGGGTGCGTATGAGTACATGTTTAACTACCTGCTCTCAAATCTCGGCAGTGGTCTTGATCAGGTTGGGTGCAGCAGGGTCAGACCTACCCCGACATCAATATGTGCACCAATGAACGCCCGTCACACAGTCCTGCATACAGCCTCTTCTCCCAGTTACCCGTATCCATCATCCACTTGGCAGCATTTTGCAAATGTGCCGCAAAACAGTAGTGTCTGATGTTGGGTATCGCCAACCCTCCCTCCTCAAGATCATTCTGCAGCATCGGCAGCGCCACCCTACTTCACCTTCCGGCCCACATCAAAGAGATCAGCAGACTATCCAAAGGACGAAAGAGCCGGGCAGCCAACGGAAACAAAGAGTTCTGAACCAAGTATAAACACTGTGGAAAAAACACCATTTTATCCACTGCAGCCCTGCCCATCACAGAGAGAGGCAACCTGTTCCAAAAGAAGACCAAGCGTTTCAGGCCAGCCCCTACTCGCTCAACATTGTGTTTATCATGTGCAGCCTTAGAGTGAGTGACCCATATACCTAAGTACTGGAAGCTCTCAACCTCCCACCGAAGGCCTGCTCTAGGAAGATCCGAAGCTGATAACCCACGAAGGGGACCCCAAGGGGAAAAGGAGCGACTTCTTTCTGTTTCCAGAGACAGCCCCGAAAGCCTCCAACCTCCGCGGCAGCATCAGTACCGAAACACGAGGACCCCGTACATAAACCAATGCATCATCCGCATACAAGGAGAGTTTATGTGTGGACCGTCCCACGTGGATCCTCCACGTCTCCATCTCCTCGCCGAGCCACATCGCCAGCGGCTCCACCGCCAGAGCAAACAAAAGAGGCGAAAGCAGGCACCCTTGTCTCGTGCCCCTACCGATCTCCCAAGCATTCGAAAGCTCTCCCCCACCCGTACTTGTGCAGTAGGAGCAGTATACAGCAACCGTACCCAAGCGCAGAAACCAGGGCCAAACTCCATGCCCTGCAAGACCTCTAAAAGGTACCCCCACTCAACTGTGTCAAAGGCTTTTTCCAAGTCCAATGATACTAGCGCCAACTCAGTCTCCACATCTTTGGTCTCGTGCACGATATGTGTCAGACGGCACAGATTATGGGACGTACTACGACCAGGAATAAACCCACATTGATCATTGTGCACTAGACATAATCACCCCACGTAGCCGAGTGGCCAAGATCTTACAAAGTAATTTAACATCACTGTTTAACATGGTAAGCGGGCGATATGAGGAGGGGTCTCCAGGGTCTCCCCCCCGGCTTAAGCATCAAACAGACAATGCCCTGACGCATGGTGTCTGGCAATATACCACATACTCAAGCTTCCTGAAAGACCTCCAGGAGTTTCTCCCATAAAGACAAGGAAAACGTTTGATACAACTCGATAGGAAAACCATCACTACCAGGGGATTTGGGCTTGGTCATTGCAGCCACTGCCTCACTCACCTCCTCTGTGGAGATCGCAGGGCATCCCTACTCTCCAAGCCAAAGCGCGGAAGCTGCATCTGCTTCAGAAACCCCCCGACCCCTTCCTAAGATGGGACAGCACCAGCCCTCAACACCCTTTGGAGATGCGCCGCCAGTTCATGCAGAACGTCCGTGCACTTTGTGAGCATTTCGCCGCCAGCATGCCTGATACGCAATATATGAGGGGCCTCCACCTCCCGTTTTGGAAGCCACACCAGGAGTTTGCCAGATTTATCTCTCTCCCGGTGCAGTCGCTGCCTATAACCTTTAAGTGTGATCCGACTCAAAGTATCCCAACAACTATTAACCTCCTTGTAGAGCCTGAGTTCTTCTCGATTAGCCATTCTCACGTCCGGTAGCTGCTGTTGCAGATCCCCCAATTTCTCCTCCAGCATTGTAAGATCCCGCTCCAATTGTCTACGTACTCCGCACACCATGCCTATACACTCTCCCCATATGACTGCCTTCATAGCCTCCCATTCCAGCCCCCTAGACTGTGTCGTGCACCAGTTCAATTCCATATACTGTTTAATGGCCTCACCCACCCGTTTACGACACACCGCATCAGTAAGAAAGGCCGCAGGCATACACCAAGTATGCGCTAGACGGGCAGCACCCCACTGCAACTGCACCAGTGCATGATCGGATAAGAATATACCTATATGCGTAACATCCAGGACTTGCAAGCTATTAAGACCACCCAACAGAAACCTGTCCAATCGAGTATGCGCATTATATGTTCTGGAATGACAAGTTTATTCCCTGCCCTCTGGGTGCAGCGCCCTCCAACCATCCTATAGTCCCAAATGTGCCATCACTTCACTAAGAGACTTCACATCAAGGGCTTAGTTCCCATCTTCGGCGGGAGGCGGTCCAGATCTCCGTGCAGGACACAGTTGTAATCCCCCACCCAGACCAAAGGCCCATCCACACTGTCCCCCAAAATCACGGATATTCTGGTGTAAAAGGAGTGATCATCAGCATTAGGTGCATATGTATTAAGGATAACTATGGGCAGGCCATCCAACATACCTTCCACCATGACATATCGGCCCTCATCATCCACTTCACTGTATATGTGGGTAAACCGAATCCCCGGAGCCACCCACACAGACACACCTCGGACAATTTGTGTGCCTCCTCCTCAGTCATATGCGTTTCCTGAAGACAGGCAATATGAACTTTATGCCTCCTAAGAAATTAGTGTACCCTATAGCGCTTGGTGTGTAGTTCTTAAATCCCCTGACATTCCAGGTCAACATGTTAATTTGACGGCCCATAGTAATACCTAGTTGCCCCCCCTCCCAATTGAACACCTCCCCCTGTGACCCACCCCCAAGGAAGGACAAGGAAAGGACATATAGCACATCTCGCCATCATACCTGCACTGTTGAATAAACATCAAACTTTGACAAACATGGTCATTCAAACCCCCCAAACACCTATTCCCCAACCTGGATATACAGCAAAACAACCATAACAAATCATACTGTAATTCCATTCCATAGATGCTGCCAAAATAGCAGCCTAATCCCCAACTTACCATGTCTTAAGTCCTACCACAAATGTTGAGTGACCACCCAGCATCAATCCACTAAGGACCCGAGTACCACCCCATCTTGGTTCATAAAGTCTTAGAGGCCCCCCCCAATGGCCAGTGGGGCTAATAGGGCCACAGCTCTCCCCCCGAATGAAACCTCCAGTGTTGACACCAGCCCTATAGACAGGGGCACAATGGCACCCCGAATCATGAAGATCATAGTCTGAGCTAAGCAGGAACCCCCCAGCTTCTCACACCTGGTCCACATCCAGACCCCTGGCCAAACCAGTAGACACTACCCCCCCCATTGTTCCCTCCTGATGTATCTCCACTCTGTGATTAGAGTCCACAGCCAACCTGCCAGTCCCAGTATCCACCAGCTGACCTGCATCACTCGACCTCCAATCCAGGCCCTCTGCTCCAGACGCTCGAGGAGCGACGCCTCCAGCTCCCTCCGTCCTCCTGGAAATCACTTAATCCCACATCTCCAGCCATCCCCACACCTCCTCCGGGCACTCGAAGAAATGCGATCTCCCACCTGAGCTCACCTTTAAACGTGCCTGATACAGAAACATATAGCAAATGTTTATGGCTCAGAGTTTTGCCTTGACCTCCATGAATCCCTTTGGAAAACTCTGCACCTTGTTTGTATAATCAAGATAAATAGATAATTTGCAGTTCTTATAAATTGCCTTATCGGACTCACAGGCAGCCCGTAACACACAGTCACGATCCTTATAGTTCAAAAGACGGGCAATAATTGCCATGCACGGCGCACCCGACTGGGGAGGTGCAACAAGTGCCCTATGTGCGCGCTCCACTACAAAAACCTTGGATAGTCCCGAAGGCTGCAGCACATCTCTGATCCAGCTTTCAACCAAAAATTCCACAGCAGACCCTTCAGCACGTTCCGGGAAGCCCAGCTAGCTGCCTTACATTGTTCTGTCTGGACCTCCTCTCTGCATCCTCCAATCTCGCCTCCAGACTGCGGAATTGGCCTGCATCATTTGTTTCCGCAGAGCCCCTACCTCCGTTTGTAGCTCCACAATGGATCCCTCCACCACCTTGACCTTATCGGACACCTTCCGAAGGTCCGTCCGAAGCAGATTAACCTCCACTGCCAAAGTCCCCATTTTACCCTCCAGTGCCACCTTTGAGCCCTGGATAGCCGCGAGGAGCTCCGCATGTGAAGGCTCATTAGAAGTCGCTGACACCCTCACACTAACTCCCCTCCCATCCGAACAGGCCGGCATTGTGGCAGGGGCACAGGGGTAGTATACTCCTCCATAGTATTACCCTGCAATAGATCTGTCCGTTTGTGCCACGCTTTCCCACACCGTCACCAGACCAGGGCTCCGACCCAGTCCCTGTTATAGTAGGGGGACCGCTGGTGAAGTCCACAATACGAAGTACTACAGAAACAAAGTCTGCTGCCGTCCGGGCCACCAGGCACCACTATGCATCTCTGTTTCCCACTGTGTCCAGAACGAAGGCCGCAGGCACCCCCACTGGGAGAGGATTCCCCTCAAAGTACTCACAGATAGGGGCAAAAAGGATCAGGAAGGCCAAAAAAGCATAGGTCCAGGAGCCTCTTTTGTTCACGCCCATCCGGACATGCCATCCCGCCACCACTATCTTCAGACCCAATGGGACCCCCATGGGCTCCAACTGGCTCCCCCAGTGCCAGCACAGGACCCCGCCGCCCATCCTCCAGGCCTGGAAGTTCTATCCCACAGGCCGAGGGCCGTGCGTCCAAGAGGTGACGCTGCCCGCCCTCCAGCATCGTGCCCCGCAACAGGCCCAGCAGCTGGTCTCTGGACGGCCCAGAAGAGGCCTTCGCCCTTGCCCACCGTTCGCTGCAGGCTCCTGCATTGCTCGCCAGGGCCCAGTCGTCACCTCCAGATCCTCCAAGGGGGCCGCTGCCCACCTCGCGACCCAAGAGGCCCGCCGCTCAGGTTAGAGGCCACCAAGTCAGCGCGCCCTACTATCCAGCAATGATTTTGATGCAGCCACCTGCTGCACCAAATCAAGCTTCCCGGGCCTGGCCGCCGGCACCAGCGCGGCCCAGGAGAGACGCACGCGCTCCACCTCCATTCTGACCCCGTTGGTGCAAAAAGAGGGACCGTGCTGTGCACAAACTCACAGCACAACGTCCCGCTGCAAGAAAGGGGGGGGTGGTCCTCACAGCCTTAGGGACCCCAGGATCGGTGTTGGATTTCGCCAGGAGCGGGAGCTCACTAGGAGCGTGTCCTGCTGGCCATGTTCCTTGGCCACGCCCCCCTTCCTTTTCTACAGTTAAATAAACCCAGTTTTGCCGCAACACTGTGAGCGGAAGATTCCCTAATAATACTGAAGCCTCTGTCTATGACCTGTCAAACTCTCCTACCACGCTACTAACTGAATTTGACTCTCCATCATCAGCCCATGATAATCCACTAACAAACCAGGAAATACTAGTAATTGAAATTTCACGGACGTGCAGTTTCCTTGAATGCCAAGCCCAGGATCTCAGTAACTGGGTCACTAACACCAACATTTCTTTGATCCATCAATCCTACACTAGCAGTCAAGGGATCATGGTGAATGTGGGTAAAGCAAACAATTAGACTATCCCAACCTCAAGGAAATTACATTAACCCACCTGACTTCTGAAACCGTGTGTTTCTAGTCCGGGATGGTAACAAGGTTTATTCCATATTTCTGGATTCCTTACAGTTCTGGTGATGTCCCTCTTGAAATGTGCAGTTGACCCAGACCTTAAATTCTAGTTCCCTCCTTGCCGGTAGAAACCAGTAAGTCTAATGGGTATCTCATCTTGTGTTCCCCCCTTCCCCCCGCCCCCCCTCCATCCCCTCACTCAAAAGGTTTGACTGGAGCTACCTACTATACCTATGGTATAGACATACCATTGGGTACCTTGGGGCCCTACTTAGAATGCTATACCCATCCCTGTTGGAGCATGACTTTGGAAACCAGTTGAGGCTGTAGCCGGTCTTTTGCTGAATTGCCTCCAGTAGTTCTGACATCAGGTACCAGGTCTTTGGTGGCCCCATGAACCTGGGCCTGGAACTTTGAAAATATTGTTACTGTCTTAAAAACAGTGTCTTAGTGTGTTAGGTTTTCCATTTCAGTTTTTGGTGTTGCTATTTTGATTTCAGAAACCTTATGCATATTTTCAGACACCTGTAATCAAACCTATTCAATTCATTATTGTTCCCAAGACTGCTGAAAAACCAGACAAATGACCAAAGTGATATATTTGTAATATCCTGTCTAGCTCTTTATAGTCCATGGAGAAACCCTGTAGTAGTAAAAGTACTGAGTCCCAAGGGTTTCTGAAGATGGCCATGAACTCGTAAACATTTCCACACAGGATAACATTTTTCAAAAGCCCCAGTCTTGTTTTCTTCTGTAGTCAGTTACCACATAAGCTCTATAAAACCTTTCGGGTGTAACATGTCTGCTCCAATAGGCAAAATAATCTTCTGATTTGTTTTATTTATCATTATTATGACTACCCTGTAGTTCTTATGTGCAAGTAAATATCTGTTCTTTTCTGAAACCTCTCACCATCTCCTGATGGAATATTTGATTGCTCACCCTGATTACCTTTGGAGAATCAAGGGTAAAAAGAGATTAACTTGTTTTTCCATTTGGAGTGCAATAATACCTGAGTCTCTGGGCCATGAGAGGTAAAGCACAACTCCTGTTGATTGTGCAGCGCAGCCAGTGTCTTCCTTGCTACCCAGAGCTTCCCAAGAGATGACCTCTGATAACCGAATGGAAAAGCCTCATTGTTGTCAGCTTTTCTTTATGAACAATTGTAATACCAGATTTGAACTTAATGTTTGGTCATTTGCTCATGCCTAAATCTGCTCATATTCCACAAACGCCATCAGAGCTAATAATTTAGATAGTATGTTAAAAGAAAATATTCCCAAACTACCAAAGCCATAGGCTTTTCTAGGACCTAAGCTTGCTATTGCCTCATTTCTCATTTTATTATTTGTCCTCTTCTAGCTTCCTTTGCTAACTCGGTGTGATACCTAGGTACCCATTCATTGTGAACTGTCCGCCTATTTCTTTTTTATAATGTAGTTTTAAAAAGGTATATTGGCTCAGTAATGAGGGAGAAATTGGACACCCTGCTTAGTTTATGCATAGAGTTAGAGATGGGTAACAGTGAATGTTAATTTTATGTTGTGGATGACACCGAAAACTCCTCTGCCCCTGCTCTCAAGTGCTGAACAAGGAGGAAGAGGGAAGCCATACATGACTTACTTCCCTTTCCTAAAGGTAATTGAAAAAATACTTGGCCCTCTGCCACCCACACCCACCTTCTTCCATGCCATCCCACTCTCTTCCTTCCTAAAGATGTGCTAAAGCCAGTGCTCACAGAAGGCTGTGTCAGAGCAGCCTGGAATTTCTTCATGATTCAGCAACAGTGCATTATAATTTTTGTTTCTCACTGTTATTTCATATAAGTGAATAATCAGATTATTAAACATTGACATGTAGGAAAGGTGGGAAGATGCCCACCTTAATGAAAGTGGTTTCTGAGCGTCTCGTGCCCATTCTGTATATACTTGTGGTCTGGTTCCCTGTACCAACATGAAGGTATGCCAAGTCATCCATGTTTCCACACTGCAACTACCCAGAACTGGCACTCATGAAAAAATGTGCCACCATTGCTGACACTCCTCTTGTTGGGTGAGTTGTGGCCTTCCTTATGTTTTCCTGGCAGCTTACTGGTGGCAAAGTAATGCAAGCAGCAATGTATCTGTGTGTGCCTTTCTTTTATGTATGCTGGTACATGTGAGATGGTGCTTGGTCTTTAGCTCGTTGCTTAGTCTGATTGATTTGGTCCTAGTATTTCAGGCACTTCTTTATGCCTAAAGAATGCACTGATTGCTCTGCAGGTTCATTTGGATTAGGGAAGTAGTTGGGCAAACCAATTCCTAGAACTGAAACACAATAGTTACCTTCAAGAATTAGCTGAGCCTAGGTATCAACGTCAATTAACCATTGAAGAATCAAAAATAAGGTTTCTTGACATAAGTCACTGACTCTCTTTGCCAATGCAGTATAAGTAGTAGTGCCATTTTTCAGGCGCTCAAACGGATGGTAAAAGAATTCCCTAATTGCGAATTAAGCTCCAATTTAGGGTTGCTATTAATGTTACTGGTAAGGATCCGAAATGTCCATGCATGAATTATTTGATCAATAGCTGTGACAACATCAATTTAGTACCGGGCTGCCTTCTTACTTAGGGATGGCTACTAAGTGAACTTTTATAGATTTGCTACTAAGTGAACTTTTATAGATTAGTATCCTAGTGCTGCATTGGCAAAGATAAGTGGAGAGGGAATTTAAAAAGTTGACTTAAAAAGCATATAAATCCACTTGCTAGATGAAAGAGAACATTTCTTAGAAACTGCAGATGGAGAAATCCAAAGAACTCAAATTTATTTTGGAGTTGCTCCGATTAGAAAAGGTTTGCCCTGGCCAAACCCTTTTCAAATCTTAATTTATAGTTCTTGTGCGATCTCTGAGAGGTTTACAAGGTAGGCAGACTTGGTGCATTTACAAAGACACACACTTTGGTGATGTACACCTCTTCTGTATTGCAGCACTGATTCTGCCTCCCCTTAATATGTGGCTGAATTGTTACTTCAGGCAGTTTTCAGGCAAGCTGAAAAAATTTGCTTTTTATTGATTCCACATTGGCTTGGATGGTATTTTGCCAATCTAAAGCTGTAATACTACACCTGAAGTGGTTAAATACTTTTGTCATTTTTCAGTTCTGCATGGATGGCACTGTGCTAATCCTATGCTCAAAGTCTTACCTGTGATAATGGGAAAAGTCTGTCACTTTTTAGCTCGGCCTGGACGGCATTGTATTAATCTTGTGCTTAAAGACTCTGGTATTAAAACAAACATTTGAGGTGAGCTGATTCAGAGTGTCAGTGGTGTTGCAGGATGGCCAACTGAGGCTGCTCTCTACTTAAATGTGAGAAATACCCATAAATATATATAATAATATTCAATTATGATTTGCCTGGGAATCTACCACTGGAGAGACCATGGGAGGCCTGGTATGTGTGGAGGGCAGTAATGGAGTGAGCACATCATATTTTTACATAATATTACATATGTGCAGAATGAAAGCATCTGATAAAACGTAGGTGTACCCTGATAGGCCACCTCTGACATGGGCTTATTGCTAGAGATAGTTGACATGTTGTTTTTAAGTAGTTGACCAATGTGGGTTCACAAGTAAAATGCTATGTAAAAACCTGGTATTGAAGAATGTCATACAAAAATATGAATCTGTCAGTTTAGAGTATTATCGGAGATGATAATATGGGTTTTATCACTCTATGTATTACCTATATTGTGATGGCTTGTGCCATTGTATTTATTAGGTATTGTAATAATTTTCTATTTATGATAATGCATTATTTGATTCAGTTGGCTTTATTAAACTCAATTAAAAAAGTACTGGACTTCTTCCACCTAAGTTTGTAGGTTGTGATATTTCAAAGCACTCTCGCAGCTTCAGCTATCCACTTGTGGTTGTTTGCTATGTCTATGGAGCCGAATTGCACTTGTTTAGAAGTCAATTTTAGAAAGGAATTTCCATGCATTGTCAGGTTGGCTCCAAACCATCATCTGGCATGGCTATGCTAGAATCATCGATTCTCAATTGGAGGGAGTGAGAAGCAATGGCTCAGGATGCCTTCAGTTTTTCAGTATGCATATATTCTATGAAAAGGAAGGGCTCTCCTTTGCTTTCTTTGTCCCAAAGGGATTCAGGTTTTAAGCAACGGGAACCCTGGTATTTCTTAGATTATATAAAAGGATCCGTACCCATTAGTAACACCAGTGGCATGCTTCATCAACCGGATCCTTACCCACTACACCTAATGTGAGTGGGTGGGCTCGACGTGATTTGTAAGCAGAGTTCTAATTATTGCGGGATCTAAATTAAAATTGCCTGCAGGTTACTTAACTTCCACATAGGATAATCGTTAATTATGGATACCTTTAGCAAGGTTAAAAACGATTGAGAGGCTGTTGCTAGGATATACTATGACCCAAACATCTAAGGTCGACATGTTTCGGTCTTTTCAACTGCCCAAAAGGGTCAGCAGGCTTTCTTAGGGACGAAATTCCCTCTAGATCCCTGGATTCTGAGTGATAACTTACCACTAGTAGGGTGTGACACTCTCACACATAGAAAAGCATTTATACAATTTAAAACCATCAGAAGGAAATCGTCCTATTTATATGATGCCTATACGTAGTTCATAGCTCCATAGGGCCTCCTGGATAGGCAAACTCTGTAGTCACACATTCCTCAAGAGTTCTCACCTGTTTAAATACCTAGTCATGTCCTCTGAGCCCTGCATATGCTAGAATCATCTGCATCATTATGCAGTACGTAAAGCCAGCATCCAGGGAACATCAATTTTCACTCCAACATCAGCCTCAGAGCAAACAGGCGGTAGAGCCTTTGTGATCCACCCAGGCTTCAAGACAAAATGGAAGGCAAGGAATTCAGTTAGATAAAAGTCTCTCTATAGTAAAAGTCTTGTGATTGATATTAATAGATAATGGTTTTCATGCTGAACATTCAATAGTTTGTTTTTTCTGAATTTAAGAGCAAAGCAGTGACGGGATAGAGTTTGATGCTAGTGAATAGACGTTCATTTGTATATTGTGCAGGTTTTCCAAAGACTGCCACTTATCTTGCAACATTTAAATTAATGATCGAGAAAATACTATGGAGACTGAAAAAGACAGTTACAATATTTAGTTAAATGTCTTTTTCCATTACGTTAGCTAGGAAGATAGAGACTTCTAGCCACAGATTCCTTACCTTAGAATATTCCCCAGGCGTCAGACTAGATCTGGAAATCTTTCATGAGCAGTACACCTGCGTCCTGGTAAGTGGAGTTTTTCGGCTCCCCGTGGTGGTGGCATCTGCATCAGAACTGAGGCACGTGGTGCCCATATAGGCACCACCCCAGCGCTCTGTCTTCAGTGCTTTTCTTTCTGCGCCAGTCAACACAGATCTGGAGAAGAGCTATCCCAAATTACTTTTTCAGTGACCTTTTTTCAACCTTTTCTCAAAGGTATTTGAGACATTGTCTCCTCGTGTGGCAGGACTCTCTGCGAGGAATGCTTGTTTTAAGCTTTATGGTGCCTGTTACTGGCAAGTGTTTGGGCCGGACCCACACCTCGTCTGTCTCTGGTTCTTTGAACGCGACCCCAACACCAAGACCTGCGTCGATTATCATGCCATGCACTCAAAGGCCTTGAGGGAGTGGCCTCTTAAGCTCCTTGCTGTTCGATGCCGCAACTGTCTTGATCCTGGTGGAGAGAAAGGTCCCTGGATTGGTTGCAGAGTCACTCCAAGCACACCTCATCTAACTCAGTAATTTAGGTGGGTAAATTCCACAAGTGCAAAAAGAACAAGAAGTCGAAGAGATCGTTGACTTCGCCCCATCCGTTGAAGTCATCTTACGAGCCAGGGAGTGCCAGCATTTGAGGTGTGACTCCGCAGCTGAGCCTGTGCCTTGGCTGCATCCGTGCCTCGCCAAGCTTCCAGGAGTTGTAGCAACCCAACCCAAATCCGTGAGTTTTATGAGGCTATGCACCTCATTTTTGGGTGGCTGATCCCAGCTGGAGTGCCTTCGGCTCGGGTGGTGCCCCTACTGGTCTTCAGCTGGCAGGTAAACCTCCCCTGGCACCAGTCAGGCCCCAGACCGGTGGACGGATCCAGACTGGTGCCAGTTGAGCCATCTTGATCTTCCCCAGTGCTTCCATCCAGGCGTGAGCCTGTGCCCCATTTCGATGGGCAAGCACATGAGGATGACTGAGAGGGACCACTGTACCCTGATGAATACCAGGCCCTAGATGTTACTGAGAACACCTGATGTGAGGATTTTGTGGATTCCAGTGGACTAGAATCCTCCACATCAACCTGTTGGAGCTCCAAGTGATCCAACTGGCATTGAGAGCCTTTCTGCCCTCCATCTAGGAAAGGGTAGTGCAGGTGTTACGTGACAGCACCACCCCGATGTGGCACTGAACAAACAAGACAGGGTGAGGTTGTGGACCCTTTGTCAAGAGGCCCTACGTCTCTGGACATGGCTGGAACATGGGGGCATTTTTATGGTGGTTCAACACCTGGCGGATTCTTCGAACACCAGACCAGATGAACTCAGCCAAAGATGCCTAACTGATCATAAATGGTGTCTCCACTCGAAGGTAGTGCAAGATCTCTTTCAGCAGAGGGCAGAGCCTTGGTTAGATATGTTCACCACTGCCAAGAATGCACAGTGTCAACAGTTCTGCTCACTGGAGTTTCAAAGGCAGCTCTCGCTCACATGTGCTTTCCGTCTCAAGTGGAGCTCCGGCCTCCTGTATGCCTTTTCAACCATACCACTCCTGCCTTGAGTTCTCAAAAAAATCATCCTTGTGGCTCCGTACTGGGTTCGGAGAACCTGGTATCCCGAGCTGTTGAGCATGGCCATCGGTTGTCTGGTCAGGCTGCCCTTTGGGAGGATCTTCTGTCACAACAGCAGGGGATGGGATTCTCCACCCAAACCTGTTAGTGCCCCGCCTTCATACATGGAGATTTAGCAGCAACAATTAAAATGTTTTACCTTCTACCCAAAGGCTGTGATGTTATCTTTGCAGCTTTTTGTCCCTCCAACAAGATGGTAAATGCCAGCTGTTGGAGTAGGTTTATGGTGTACAGCCACTCTGCTTGACCCTTTATCTGCACCTTTTACCAAAGTTTGTTTATCCTTAACCTGGCCTAGCAGAGCTCTGCATTGGGCACATTGAAGGGTCATTTATCTGCCATCACTGTTTTCCTCCAGCTGCCAGATCAGCCTTCTCTCTTCAAGTCCCCTATTGTAAATAGGTTCCTTAAAGGGTTGCACCACTTATTTTGTCTAGCTCCCTTCATATTCCCTCAGTGGGACCTTAATGGTTCTTAAATTTCTAATGTGTGCTCCCTTTGAGCTACGTTATACCTGCCCTCTTAGACTTCTTACCATCAAAATGGTCTTTCTGGTGACAATTACATCTGCCCGGAAGGTAAGTGAACTTTGAGGTACTGTCATCTCAGCCTCTATATGTTTTTTTCTTCCCATACAAAGTGGTCCTTCAGACCCAAGCATCCTTCTTGCTGAAGGTAGCTAGCCTGATCCATGTAGGCCTGTCCATCACTTTGCCTACCTTTTAAGCTCTGCATAATTCCTCTAAGAAAGAGGAGAGACTCCACCTACTGGACCCAAAGAGGGTGTTCCCATGCTACCTTGACCACAGAAAACCATTTCGGGTGGATGATCAACTCTTCGTGGGATATGCCGGTTCCAAAAAAAGGAAGACCATGCAGTAAGGAACCATCTCCCAATGGCGTGTACTCTGCATTAAGACCTGCTATGCATTGGTCAAGAAACAATCCCAGATGGTTTGTATTCATTCCACCATAGCAAAGGCTGTGACCACTGCGTTGGCATGCAGAGTTTCAGTCCTGGAATTTGCCATGAAGCAGGGTGGCCCTCACTGCATACGTTCAGCAAGTACTACTGTCTGGACAGTCAGATCTGTCAGGATAGGCACTTTGTCCGTTCGGTCCTGCAGGACTTTCTAGTCTAAATCAAGTTCGCAGACCCACCTTTGGAGACGTATTGTTTGGATTTTTGGAATGTGCAGCTAGAAGTCTTTCAGATGAAAAAGTTACTTACCTTTGGTAATGCCTTATCTGGTAGAGACTCTGTCTAGCCACAGATTCCTTACCGACCCACAAAACCTCTCAGTTCTGCGAACAGATTTATAGGTACAAAGCTGCTGTGTTTTCTAAGCCCTAGTTCTGCACACCAGTGGTCAGTGTTCTTTGTAGCTACGCACACCTGGTGTGGAAAGTTCTATAAAGACACTGAGGTTAGCGCTCTGGGGTGGTGCCTATATAGGTACTGTATGTGGCACTTCCAGCACTGATGACACCAATGACCCACACACGAGCCAAACAATGACACCTACTGGCGCTCAGGAAAAGTTTCCGGATCCGGTCTGATGCTTGGAAAATATCCTAGGGTAAGGAATCTGTGGCTAGCTAGAGTCTCTGCCAGATAAGGCGTTACCAAGGGTAAGTAACTTGTTCATTGTGTTAAAATCAAAGCCTTTGTCTTGCATGAGCTGCAGTTTCAAAGTATATTCATATTTTTTTTAACTAGTTTGTAGACTGCATATTATCCTATAAATTCACACACTAAAATCTTTGGAGACTCTTGATATGTCCATACCTGTGTATTGAATGGCTCATGATACTGATTTGTCCAGGAAAAGATTCCACGTTAATGTAGACTTTTTTGTGGGAAAATAGTAATTATTAATTTGAAAAATATTTTTTTTCTGTGGTTATGTTATCACTCATAAAACTGTCAGCACCTTACTAGTTACAATAAAGAAGTTTTGAACTGAAAATTAAGTCACTCATGTCTTATCTGCTCTTGAAACATAGACCCCTGGACACACATGATAATCATTTTTAACAGTTCTGATGCTTAATAAAAGCTCTTTGAAAATGGAAAGATACAGTCAAAGAACGTTGGTGGGTACTGGCTTTCTTGCGGCCAAACAAGACATTGCCAGACGTTAGAGATCCACTGAGCCACCATTCTTCACAATTTGGTCTAGAGGCATGACTTAATGTTATAAAACACAGAAAGATATTTATAAGTGGAGTGGGTGTGTGGGCAAACACCAGAAGATATGGAGCCCTTGGCTTCTCAGAAATGTAGAAGCCTGGAATAATCTGTCTGCTACGGTACAGTATTGGGCATAATGTTAGTAATGTAATTGTGACACGTTGCATTTACAAGGTGACACCTGTCTGCTGTATTGTGGTGCCACAGTTGATTGTTATAATTATTTGTTTGGGTAAAATCATTAAAACAACAAAATGATGTGTTAAAAAAAGAAAAATGGAAGACATAATCACACGGCCATTTTAATTGTATTATTTCTAAGCAGTGCATTACCATTAACTGACCTTGTTAGTTGGGGCCTGGGGCGAGGTGGCCTTATCTTTGACCACAGTTCCCGTGTGCCAGGGATGAGACCAGCTCGTCCTGCACCCGGCCCACACTCCCCAGTCAGGGATGGAGGGGGAATCGCTGAGGATGTCAGCGTGCAATCAGAGCTTCCAGTGCGGATGTTTCCTTTTTTTTTTTTTCTTTCTTTTTTTTTAACAGGAGGGGAGCCCCCTTAAGCAAGGGTCACTCCCCTAGGGGGAAATTATTTTTTGGCCATTTTTTTTAAGGCTAATCTGCCCCCAGGGGGAGGGCACAAACCATTGGACACCTGGGATGTTTTTTTGTTAGTTTCACGCAAGGGGGAGCGACCCTTTAGGCAAGGCTCGCATTCCTGGAGGGGGGGAAATTTAATTTAGGCCATTTCAGCTCCCCTTGGGGGGGGCAGAACGACCTATTTTTCCTAGGCCAATCTGCCCCAGGAGGGCCAGAAACCACTAGGCACCAGGGATTTAAAATATTTATTTTTTTACTATTTCTATTGGGCCAATCTGCCCCCGGGGGCAGAAACCACTTATGCACTAGGGATTGGTGTGTGTGTTTTGTTTGGCGGGGCAGCCACTTGGGCAAGGGTCACTGCCCTTGGGGGCGCATTACTGTTAGCCATTTTTTACTGCTCCCCTTGGGGGCAGATCGCCCTATTTTTGTAATGCCCATCTGCCCACAAGGGGGGCAGAAATCCCACCAGAGAGCAGGGAAGATTTACCCTCACCCCAAATAAATGAGGACAAAGTTGTTCTGCCCACCGTTGGGAAGATGGGGCAATTACCCCCGATCCACTCCCCGGGGGGCATGGGGGGCAGAAAGGCTACTAGATGCAAGGGAATTAAAAAAAATTGTTGGATGGTTGGGTGGTGGCTACTAACAAGTATGGGCATGGTTATCCCGCCACCCCAACTGAAGGGGTAACAGTCTTTCAGCTCCCCTCCGCACACTAAAACATCTTATCCCACGGCAAACAAGAGCACATTTGATTATTTTGGGCTTTGGTTTTACATTTGGGCCATAAGAGCTTGGCTAACTCTCAAAATCGTCCCACTTAGAATGGAGACAGCTGCACTTTTTGGACTTTGGGACGCTGACATGTAGAAAAATCTACGAGACCTAGACACATCTGAAAACTAAACATCTGGGTGAGTCCAGGGTGGTGTGCTTCACATGCACCCCGCACCATTTTCTTACCCACAATGCTCGGAAAACCTTCAACTTTGCTTGAAATCACACATTTGTCCAACATTTTTGTGTTGGAACCTTCCGGAATCTGCAGGAATCCACAAACTTCCTACCACCCAGCATGGTTGCATCTATACCGATAAAATTCTGCCCCACTTGTCAGCCTAAAACCGTTTTTTCCAAACTGCCCTTTTGGACCTGCTTTGGTTCCCCCTCATTTTCAACATGTTTTTGGCTCTTCCCTGTAACAGGCACTTGGTCCACCTACACAAGTGAGGTATTTATACCGGGAGACCGAGGGGAACATTGTGTGGTAGGAAATGTGTCCCGGTGCAGTGATCCCACACAGAAATGTGGGAAAAATTTCATTTTTTTTAGCTACTTTTGAGGTTTGCTGAGGATTCTGGGTGAGAAAACACTGGGGGATCCATGCAAGTCACACCTCCTTGGATTCCCTTGGGTGTCTAATTTTCAGAAATGTTTGGGTTTGGATGGTGTCCCTAGATGGCTGCTGAGCCCAGGACTAGAAAGGCAGGTGCCCCCCCACCCCAACACACAAAACAGGTAGTTTTGTATTTGATAATTTTGATGTGTCCACATAGTGTTTTGGGGCAGTTCAGGTCGCGGGCATTAGGCCTACTCACACAAGTGAGGAACCATTTTTATCGGGAGACCTGGGGGAATGCTGGGTAAATGGAAGTTTGTGGCTCCCCTCAGATTCCAGAACTTTGCAACACCGAAATGTGAGGAAAAAGTGTTTTTTGCCACATTTTGAGGTTTGCAGAGGATTCTGGGTAACAGAACCTGGTGAGAGCACCACAAGTTACCCCATCCTGGGTTCCCCTAGGTGTTTAGTTTTCAGAAACGTCCAGATTTGTTAGGCTTTCCTAGGTGCCTGCTGAGCTAGAGGACAAAATCCACAGCTAGGCACTTGGCACAAAACAGGTCAGTTTTCTTTGGGAAAATGTGATGTGTCCATGTTGTGTTTTGGGGCATTTCCTGTTGCAGGCACTAGGCCTACCTACACAAGTGACATACCGTTTTTATCAGGAGACTTGGGGGAATGCTGGGTGTAAGGAAATGTGTGGTTCCTCCCAGATTCCAGCACTTTCTATCACCTGAATGTGAGGAGAAAGTGTTGTTGCCACATTTTGAGGTTTGCAAAGGATTCTGGGTAACATAACCTGGTGAGAGCCCCACATGTCACCCCATCCTGGATTCCACTAGGCGTCTACTTTTAGAAAATGCACAGGTTTGGTAGGTTTCCCTAGGTGCCGGCTAAGCTAGAGGCCAAAATCCACAGCTAGGCACTTCCCAAAAAACATGTCATTTTTCAATGTAAAAATGCATGTGTCCATGTTGCGTTTCCTCCCGCGGGCACTAGGCCTACCCACACCAGTGAGGTACCATTTTTATCGGGAGACTTGGGGGAACGCTGGGTGGAAGGAAATGTGTGGTTCCTCTCAGATTCCAGAACTTTCTATCACTGAAATGTGAGGAGAAAGTATTTTTGCCAAATTTTGAGGTTTGCAAAGGATTCTGGGTAACAGAACCTGGTGAGAGCCCCACATGTCACCCTATCCTGGATTCCACTAGGTGTCTAGTTTCCAAAAATGCACGGGTTTGGTAGGTTTCCCTAAGAGCTGGCTGAGATAGAGGCCACAATCCACAGCTAGGCACTTTCCAAAAAACATGTCAGATTTCACTGTATAAATGTGATCTGTCCGTGTTCTGTTTCCTGTCGCGGGTACTAGGCGTACCGACACAAGTGAGGTACAGTTTTTATCAGGAGACTTGGGGGAACACAGAATAGCAGAACAATTGTTATTGCCCGTTGTCTTTCTCTACGTTTTTTCCTTCCAAATGTAAGACAGTGTGTAAAAAACACATCTATTTGAGAAATGCCCTGTAATTCACATGCCAGTACGGGGACCCCAGAATTCAGAGATGTGCAAATAACCACTGCTTCTCAACACCTTATCTTGTGCCCATTTTGAAATACAAAGGTTTCCTTGATACCTATTTTTCACTCTTTATATTTCACCAAATGATTTGCGGTCTACCCGGTATACAATGAAAATCCATTGTAAGGTGCAGCTCATTTATTGGCTGTGGGTACCAAGGGTTCTTGATGAACCTACAAGCCCGATATATCCCCGCAACCAGAAGAGTCCAGCAGACGTAACAGTATATTGCTTTTGAAACTCTGACATCGCAGGAAAAAGTTACAGAGTGAAAAGTGGAGAACAATTGCAGTTTTTTTTACCTCAATTTCAATGTTTTCTTTATTTCAGCTGTTATTTTCTGTAGGAAAACTTTGTAAGACCTACACAAATGACCCCTTGCTGAATTTAGAATTTTGTTTACTTTTCAGAAATGTTTAGCTGTCCGGGATCCAGCATTGGTTTCGCACCAATTTCTGTCACTAACTTGAAATAAAAATGGGGTATGTCCCAGTAGAATGCCAAAATTGTGTTTAAAAATGTGGCTTTCTGATTCAGGTCTGCCTGTCCCTGAAAACTGGGAAGATGGTGATTTTAGCACTGCAAACCCTTTGTTGATGCCATTATCAGGGAAAAAAATCACAAGCCTTCTTCTGCAGCCCCCTTTATCCCATTTCTTGAAAAAAAACAAAAAAAAGAGAAATTTTTGCTGTATTTTGGCTAAATTCCACATCTCCTCCAGGGAAACCCACAAACTCTGGTTACCTCTAGAATCCCTAGGATGTTGGAAAAAAAGGACGCAAATTTGGCGTGGGTCGCTTACGTGGACAAAAAGTTATGAGGGCATAAGTGTGAACTGCCTGAAATAGCCAAAAAAAGGCTTGGCACCTGAAGGGGGAAAGGCCTGGCAGTGAAGGGATTAAAGAGAGTTTAAAACGCATTCTAAATCTCATAAGGTGAAATAATTTGGGGAAGTAGGTTTCTTTCCAATATAATCCATTTATAAACCTGACAAAATAACCAATCTTTATCTCAAGGTGGGCATTCATGGAACTTGACATGTGAAGCTTGGCAATGTCTTTGCAAAACTTTCTCTCTCCTTCACTCTGTCTTGAATGTAATTTAAAATATCTACTTGTAATTCCTACAGAGAATTGAAAAGTATCTTTCTCTATGGAGACACAAAGCTGTGATCACAGTTCTTGGAACCAAAGAATCTCTTATTGTTGCCTTGTAGGCTGTGAGGCCGGTCACTATCCAGGAACCCTTGGCATCATCTCATTAAAGAGAACGTGGGTTACCTTAAGAGAATGTATCTCTATTAGAAAGCCTGGAAAGAAGAGATATTTGGAAAGTGCCTGCTTCCTGCAAAGTGATTTTTTTATAAAGCCCTGTTTATCGCCATCCTGTAATTATGGGAGAGTGAGCATCTCATGGTGACCATATGGAGCTTCTTTAAGATATTTTTAACCACTGGAAAGCAGTGTAGAGGCTGTGTGGGGAAGAGAACGAGGTTAGCAGTACCTGAAGCAGATTTGACTTAACATTTGTCTCCCAGCGGGGCATGGAAACATGTATCCCAGCGTGGCAATAGAACATTACTGTTCATTTGTGATTTCCGGCTGTAGGACTGGAAGTATTCACAATGAAGAGCCACTTTCTGTGGCAGTCTGCCTAAACCTAGACATGCTGTCCCCAACAGACCAAAACCTCAGCATAAGTAGTGTTTGCAGTACGGAGCTGTCGCCACATGAAGAGCAGTAGTGCAGCAGATGTTAACTTGTACAAGGGTTTCATTCACAAACCTGGTGGTTGTGCGCATCCATTGACGGATAAGAAAGAGCCGTTGCACTACTGACTATTTTGTGGTGTACATCTTTGTGTGGTTTTGTGTTGTCCGGTTATGTCCCTGTCGCATGTGGTACATTAGGGTGTTCAAGGTGTTAACCCGATACATTGAAAAAGCTTTTGATAGAAAAATAATTCTCAATTCTCTGCCATTGAACTGCAGTGCAACCTGTTCAAATCCTACTCGGTAATGCATTTTAGTGGATGTTCCAGTATATTGTTTGTTTGAATATTTATCCAGTCAATGTCTGTGTGGGTTCCTGCTGAAGCACACATATTCCCTCAAACAAGGTCTCCTGTGATCTAGCTTCTATTGTGATTATTTGACTTGGAGGTGTATACCTATTCAAAAAAGTTTCTATATGGCTCTTCCCTACTGCAGTTAATGACGATGGAGAATATGACATTGTTTATGTTTGCCTTTTTATAGCTATCAACGCAAGGAGATGCTAGCCAGGTCATTGGACCACTTACTGATGGACAAAGACGGAATGTTGCAGTAGTAAATTCACTTTACAGGTTGCACCAGTCAGTCCTAAAGGTGAGTGTTTACTGATAGCATGTCTCATCCATGATATGGTGAATGGTGGGTACCTTTTCTGCTCAAAACATTGATCAAATACTAATTGCTGAAATGAACCATATAGAGAGTCCTGGCTCTTAATGTTAACTGTATTGCATTGAAAACGTCCATACTGAGTTTTAGGCCATCAAATAGATTTTCATGTAACAAGAAAAACATACATGTAGTGGAATGTGACACATCTAGTACATTCTCAAGTGGTATTTCCCCTTCAAAATAAATATTAGCTTTACAGAATTCCCCAAAGTTACTTGACTAGTGCGATCTTAAACTATCCTTTCAGTGTTATTAGGTGGCACTGCCAGCATGATGACTCTTTGAGCTGAAAGTTTACCACTGACAAATGCTGTCATCTGAAAGTCATGTCATTGAATCCTGGCCAGGCATATAGCCTTCTACATTTTCGTTCTACTGAGGGTAGCAAATTGAGCACTACACATTAGGTTATAGTAATGCGTTTTATTTACACCACTTAGTATTGGTGGAAGTGTGGTATGAACACTATACACAAATCTTATTATCATTGTTGTTATTGTTATTGTTATTATTATTATTTAAATATGAGGAGGTGGGGGTGGCCAAGATGGCCGCCCAGTAGGAATGTCTCACTGGAGCGCCGCCGCTGGACCATGCAGGGAACCGGACCGGATGCCCAAACATGCCAGTGGAGGGTGTGGTGGTGCCACCCGTGTCCCCTGGAGGCTCCTGAGTCCAGCTGGGGGAGACGGGCACTACGTTGGGTCCCATGGAGCCCAGATGAGCTAAGAGGCGCGGCTGAGGCGGCTGGAAAATGGCAGCCGCGCTGTGATCGCAGCTTGATTGCCGTGTGGAAGCGACGGATACGACGAGTTGGAGTGCTGGCCCCCCAACAAAAATATTTAAGAACAGCAAAACTGTGAGCACGGATGCCCTTGGGTCGCTGAAGAAGTGGTGCGAAGAAAGGGCTGGGCTGACAGACCCTGGTGAGATGATCGGGGACCGGGCCTCGGCAGAGCAGACCATCGTGGAGACGTGCAAGAGGAGGCCCGCACTGGGCACATGCGTGAGGCGCTGGGCGGCCCGACACACCGGATAGGCCCCGTTGAGCTGTAGGCCCGGGCTGGGCACGGCAGGAGGAGGACAGACACCCACAGCTCAGAGGCCCTGAAGAATAGCGTGAGTAAAGTGAACAGACAAGAGCAGGTGAGGAGCCCCGGTTGGGGTCTGGGTGGAGGCTGAGAAGGGCCGCAGGCCCACTCCCTACAGGAAGATGAGGACTCTCCAGAAGAGGGGCCCTGGGTAGGACGGAGCGAGAACCAGTTGGAAGGGGCCTCTGTAAACTGGAAAAATTCAGTTACACAGGGCCGCACATCAGAGAGAGGGTGACGCCCAAGTGGCCGCCGGCCCATCTGGAGTCTCTGGAGCAGGTGAACAAGCCGGGAGAGCAATAGAAAGATGGCCGGCCCAAAGTGGCCTCAGAAAGATAGGGGTAACAGAGCAGAGACACAGCTGGGCCGGGGCCACCGGAGGGTGATGGAGCACCCTTGACGAGAGCATTCATGGAGCAACTCTTTAGGTCCCTATGCGAAGACTTCGCAACACTGAAGCAAGAAATAGCGGCTGACATTAAAGACCTTAAAAGAGAGATGATCGACCTGGCACAACGCGCGAGACGAAGAAATGGACTGTCACAGGAGAGAACTCCTCACCTTACAAGACAAGAACCAAGACTTGCAATACCAAATAGAGGATCTAGAGAACAGATCACATCGCTCTAACATTTGAATAAAAGGAGTACCTGCGCAGGCAGTGATTGAGATCCTGGAGGATTTTGTGGTGTCTCTCTTTCACCACGTGGCACCGGCCTTGAAGGAGCAGAACATTGTGCTTGACAGAACGCATAGGGCTGGCAGGCCTGCTTGCACGCCGGGCCAGGCTCAGGACATACTAACCTGTCTGCATCACTAACAACAGAGGGAGGTCATACTGGTAGCGGTCCACGACACAACATCTATTGAGTTAGAGGGCCATCGGAGTGGCCTATATTAGGATCTCTCGATTATAACATTGCAGCAACATAGATTGCTCTGGCCTGTGACTGACCTCCTCAGGGAGAAAGGTATCAGACACAAATGGGGCCACCCCTTCAGGCTACACTTCACATGGCAAAACGAACTCCGTAGCATTCGCACATTGGAGGAAGCACAGAGACTGGACAGGATGCCGCCCAACCTTGAGGATCGAGCCCAGAAAGAAACATCACAGGCGCAGCTGTCGGGCACGAACAAGGGATGCCCGAAAACGACCAACCGGAGACGCAAAACCCACAAACCCTCAACGGCAGAGAGCCAAAAGGAGAGGGCGGCGCTGCTCAGAAGTCTACGCATCCAGGATAGCATATTGGATGTGGATTCAGACCATTGAGCTGAACTGAGCGGTTATGTGAGATCTCCTCCGGCCCCTAAGTTGATGCCTCCCGGATGGCCTCAGAGGGTGTCCGTAGGACATTACAGGTATGGACATAATAGGCTGGGATAACCATTGTGCTGAACTGAGCGGTTATGTGAGATCTCCTCCGGCCCCTAAGTTGATGGCTCCTGGGTGGCCTCAGAGGGTGTCTGTACGACGTTACAGGTATGGACATAATAGGCTGGGATAACCGGTTGGCGGAGCTCCACCTTATCGGAGCAGTGGTTGACTTCTCGATGGACTGATGAACAGGCAGGGACCCCAGGCTTTGCTGATGACTGTTCCAAGGCAGGGAGAATGCTGTTAATAGTTTATCCCAAGTTGAATGTTCATTTCATCTTACCTCCCTACACTATCCCAGAGGGGGGGGGGCAACCTCTTACCTTATTACTCCCGAACATGGGTATGAGGACGCTCACACACTGCACCCACTGGACGACGTACAGCATAGAGACACCCATCACCTCCCCGATGATCACCATACTTAGTCTTAATGTGAGAGTCCTTAATGCCGCAGTGAAGAAGCAAGCTCTATTGCTACAGCTTAGAGACTTGAAGTGCGACATATGTCTACTACAGGAGACACACTTACTCCGCCAGGACTGGAAAAAGACGAGGACATGCTGGTTCGACTGTCAGTTTCATTCATCGGGTCCTGGATGGCAGGCGGGGGTGGCGACCTTGCTGGCCACAAACTTCCCAGGGAAGGTGATTCGGGTGCAGGCTTAGATCCCTGGGAGGCTCCTTTCGCTACAAATTGACATGCAGGAGCATAACCTGACGATAGCTAATGTTTCTGGGCCAAATGAACACCAAGAATGCTTCCTAAAAGATGCATTGGGTAGGGTGCTGGTGACACCCGACAAAGTTATTGTTGTGGGTGGGGATTTTAACATAGCACCTGATCCGCACCTAGACAGGTCCGCCCAGAGATATGGTCAGACTGGTGCCTTTTCACAGGGCTTTCAGGACTGTCTTGGGAGGGCGGGACTGACGGACATTTGGCGCCGACACCACCCAACAGACAGAACATACTGTTTCTTCTCAGCTGCTCATCATACATATGCCGGTATAGACCTCTTCCTCACCTCACCACATATTACCACCTTGTCCACTATCTCTGCCATTGGAGTGGCCTCAATCTCAGACCATTCCCCGCTCACGCTTTTCCTCACTCTACCTGCCTACAAACCAAGAAGACGTCAATAGCGCCTTAACATAAGACTTTTAGCATATAAGGACACGCTGGCAGAGATTAGAGAAAGTATCAGCCACTTTCTAACTGTGAACGATACTCCTACAACCAACATTGCGACCCTCTGGGAAACCCTTAAAGCAGTCGTTAGAGGTCAGTTTATAGCGATAGCAGCGAGACAGAATGCCGTACGTCGTAATAAGAGCCAGCAGTTAGAGGACGACATACGGGCTTTAGAGGTGACACATAGACAGACTGGGTCCCTGGCCGTGAGAAGACAGCTCACCACACAGCGAAAGCAGCTACGGGCCTTGGTTGAGGATAAGGCGGAATACGCCCTTCTCCGCACCAAATAAAAGTTCTACGCTGGGGGAACAGAGCGGGTCGTCTTCTGGCTCATAGACTCCGCACGCAGGCTCCAGAGCGTCAGGTTGCAGAGCTAAGGTTGTCCAACGGTACCCTAACATGTCAGGAAGAGCCGATCCGTCAACAGTTCGAATGGTTTTATTCCGACGTATACTCCGCGGAGGGGATCCACTTAAGGGTGTGGAGGACTATTTGGACTCTGTGCCTGTGGCTCAACTCCTACTAGTGGATAGTGCCACTTTGGAGAACGATATTACACCCACAGAAGTCCTTGCGAGCATACACCGGCTGCAGCCCGGTAAGGCCCTGTGCACGCATGGATTTGGGGCGGAATTTTTACATCTTTTGGCACTCAGCTAGCCAGGCTCTATAATGTGCTGGGCTCATCTCTTCCCCTTCCGCCTACGATGCAACTGGATATAGTGACAGTCATTCCTAAACCAGGGAAGGACCCGCAGCGTTGCTCATCCTACCGCCCCATCACATTATTAAATGTGGACGCGAAGATCTTCACGGGTATTCTAGCACATAGGTTGAACCCGTACATGCAGCACCTGAAAGACCCGGGCCAAACTGGGTTCATACCTGAACGATCCTGTGACGATAATACTAAGAGACATGCCACTTGCTGGATAAGGTCCATTGTTCTAAAACCCCAGCTCTTCTTCTCTCCATTGACGCGTAGAAGGCACTTGACCAAATGCACTGGCAGTATCTCCATGCAGTCTTAAGGAAAATTGGGCTCAGCCCCAGGTTCCGAGAGTGGATTTGATGCAATTATGACAGGCCTAGAGCAATGGTCGCTGTGAATGGGGGACTGTCTCGGCAGTTCCCCATACTACGGGGCACTCGACAGGGGTGCCCCATCTCACTGCTGTTATTTGCTGTATATATAGAGCCCTTTGCTGAGCACATCCGCAACATCCAGATATTTCTGGAGTGCCCATGGGCGGTAGATTGCATAAATTGGCTCTCTACGCAAATGATATGCTCCTTCACTTGACCCAGCCCCAGACTTCTCTCCCCAGTGTCCTGGCTGAATTGACGGCCTTTAGCAGAGTATCAGGTTTTAACACTAACCTTACTAAATCGTCCATACTGAATTTTACCACCCCAGAGGCTGAGAGGATGTCTTTGGAGGCCACTCTCCCCTTCTCGTGGGCCGCACAAGGGATCAAATACCTGGGATTTCGAATCCTCCCCACGATAGCGGCCACAATAGACAGTAACTACAACCAGATACCCGACACTACACGCTCAGACTTAGCAAAATGGAAGTCACATGGCCTCTCCTGGCTGGGGCGTCTAGCTGCAGTCAGGATGACACCCTTACCTTACATACTCTACCTCATGCAGACCCTGCCACTGCAGACGCTCCCCTAACGTCCTAGACAAAATACAAACACTCATCTAGGAATACATTTGGGGCAGACAGAGGGCCAGAATGTCAAGAGGCCAAGCATACCTTCCTCAGGCTGGAGGTGTGTTGGGAGTCCCACATTTATTGAGCTACTACCACGTGGCACAGTTGCGCTACATGGTTTAATGGAACTGACCCTTAACTGAAAAATACTGGTGTTTTATTGACCAGGCGGTGGCGGGAGTCCACATCTGGAAAGTACCATGGTTGCCTAGGAAACACCGTCCACCAGGGGTGTGTGACTCACCGATTCTGAGGGCCACGATGAATGCATGGGACAAAGTATAGGTGCTGAAAGTGCTCTCCACACCGGTATCCCCACAGGCACCGATCATTGGCAACCCAGATCCCCCCGCACTTGATGAATCTGCCTTCTTATTCTGGCAGGAAACGAATTGCAAGAGGATAGGCGACCTCTTTGACGAGTACGGAGTCGTGGACTTCCACAGCCTCCAAGCTGGTTACGGTCTCCCGACCTCTACCTACTGGCAATTCATGGCTGTCCATCACTGGGTGACCTCGCCCGCGATACGCCCACATGCTGGTCGACCCCTTACGAGATTTGAGCAATGGTTACTGACCAAAGATACGGACAAACGGCTCTTGTCCGACATCTATACTCTACTGATCACATCACCTACACTCTTTATAACACCAGTGAGACGCAGATGGGAGAGGGAACGAGAGCGTACCTTTACAGATCGGAAATGGCGCGATATCCTTCACCGGGCATGGGTCACAGCACAAGCCATGAACACCAAAGAAATGTTTCTGAAAATAGCCCATTACATGTACTATACACCTGCATGGGTGGCCCAGTGGAGGGTGCACAGCGATAGCGAATGCTGGCGTCATTGCAGACAGGAAGGTACACTTATTCACATATTATGGCACTGCCCAAAGATCATCTCCTTCTGGCAGTCCATCCTCCAAGCAATTGAGGACATATATAACACAACCATACCACGCTTCCCAAGCTACGTACTACTGGGCCTCCCCAACCCTCAAACATATCTGCTCCGCACACCTAAGGGTAGAGCTATTACCCTGGCTCTGGGGGCTGCTAAACAGACTACTGCTTTCACGTTGGTGTACCGCAACCATACCCATCCACACGGACTGGCTGCATAGTCTATGGACTCTTATGGGTATGGAAAAACTGGCAGCGGCAGGGACTGGCTCACTGCCCCTCTTTCATAAAACATAGGGACCATGTATCCAATACTTGTCGGACGAATTTAGGGAACTAACCTGCCCTTCCTACCGGCGCATCCTTAGACTGACAATTCCTCCCCAGACCTCCCTTTAAATAGGCTGACTGTTGAGACTCTAGGGCTTTTCCGCTCACAATGTACGTTTTGAGTCTGCATACTGACTGGGGTAACTATTGCATTGTAGGTGCAGCATCCGCCCTTTCTACCCCCCCCCCCCCCCACCTCCCCTCTCCTTTATGTTATCTGTCTCCCCACCGGCCATGGTTGTAGGTGGGAGAAACTGTAATTCTTGCCTTTACAAAAAATTAATAAAAGAGATCTTAAACCATAAATATGAGGAGATCTAGTTGGCCACAAGTGGGATTATTGCATCTGTTGAGCTGTAATATCATTTATGTGTGCTGTTGATGTAAACGCCTCCCCACAAAAACTGTAAAAGTACATAGCACCAAAATCAACTATTCAGGCAAAGGTTTAAGGAAAGGCATGTATGGTACCATAAGATGTTTCATGTGCAGGTGGATATATCGTCTCAAACGAAGTATTTACTGTGAACAGTTGTTGTTGGGTGCACTATAATAGAGGAACCCTAAGACCTTGTCACAGTTTTATGTTTCTTGGAGGAGCTCTTTGTAACAACGCAGCAGCTTTCCAGGATAGATTTACAGCAAATAAAGTTACTGGATCAACAAATCATACATTTAAATTACCAGTCACCTAAAGATACAAAATAGCAGCACTTGGAGTAGCAAAACAATTTACTCTCCATCAGATAATAAGTAGAAAATGCACACAACCAAATCCCTCTGTTAAAAAAAAAAAAGTGATAACAAATTCTATGTAAAGTCGTATATATCTTAGGGTAGACCCCTAAAACAAAATATGCAAAAATGAGGACCTTTGTTTCAGTCCAAAAAAATAACGAACTGACAGGGTAGTCTTCTAAGCAAAGTTGACTGCAGCTCTCAATGAGCCTTCATCAGTGACCTTTTTGGGAGGTTGGCACCAGAACAAAACCTTGCCCAGGAGTGCCTAACACAGACCTCTTCACTCCTTCTCCACATCTTGCATGGACAAGAGTTGGTAACAGAGTATTGGATTCAGCTCCAAGCTTTTAAGCTCCTCTACTCGGGGTACACTGCTGGTACTAATTATTAGTGTTCTTGAGACTTCATCACTGATCCTTATTGACTGTCCTCTCTCCGGGTGGGGGATTAAGATCCGACCTCTCTGATACATCACATTATAAGTAGCAGGATCTTTGCCTGCTCTTCTTGGTAGACTGTGGCCATGCCTTCTCATATCAAACATGTTCTTGGATCTCTTGAGTGTGAAGCTGAAGACCAGGGACACTTTTCTGGCAACTCCACTTTACCTCTAAGTGCACTGTACTGCAGCTTCTGAAGTTTGCTTTTCCTCCGCTAGCACTAGAGTTACTGCTTTTCCTGACGGGGAATACTGTCTCTCTTTTGGTCCTGCTGTTATAAGCCTAGCTACTCCTGTGGCTTGTTTGTAGATGCCCATGCAGGACTGTAAGTAGTAAGCAAATATTCAGTGGACCCATACCCCAGTTCTCCATCCTGCAAAAAAGGTGCATTTACGGTACCTGAAACAAAGTACAGACCCAACACCAGTACATGTAACCAAAGACACCTAACACTAAGGAGACAAATACTACTCATACAGTCTAGTCTGGGTCCTCAACACTCTATCTATAGGGACACTCACAGAGAAGGAGGGCTTCTAGGCACTTGCAGCAGTCCCCCTCTAGAATCAGTCCTCATCATCAAGCAGGTTGAAGAAGCCACATTTGTGTCTTGAGCCTCCTGATAACATATATTAGTCATCCGAGGACAGTTCCATCTTTGTTTTTGAGATTCTCTCAGCTGTTATGTGATGAAAGTTTTCATGAGGGGCAATGCTTTCTTCTCACATATGGACCAAGATAACATGTTCAGCATTCTAATGCAGACATATATATCAGTGTGGTGTTCTTTCTCGCCCTCTCAGAAAGTGTAATGCTGATGCCATAATGACAGATTGTTGGCCACGGTTGTGGCACAAGTTCAACTGGAATCTCTCCTTGTTTTCATGCTGTGACAAGGAGGAATATTAGTTCATGTTTAACTGTTGCTGATGTGGAAGGCCTGGTTTATACTGCCTATAGGACCATGAACAACGGTCTTTCTGTGCGTTTATGGGCGTGAATGAAGTCGTCGAACCTCAAGCTAAGGACACAGGGGAAAGTCATCCACCCTCAGTTCATCTGAGAGAACATAACACTCCACTGACTGGACCTTCAGCAGAACAAGATAGACGTTTTATGTTAAGGGCAGGACCTGCCATTTATTCCATTGAACATTTTCCAAGGTCGCTGGCGTGACTTAAGGGTGTTTTTGAAGGGAAAGGGACACAAATGGCACATTCTCCAACTCCCTAGGGTTAATTTCACAGACTTAGAGGTTGGTGGTGGTGAGGATTGGTGATTTAGAGAGAGGGAGAAAGTATTATTTAATAGTAGTGAATGGGTAAAAAGAGAGGGGGCAGGAAAAGTATGGACAGGGCTGAGGGGAACATTTTTGCTAGGGCTGCTTTTGGTGTGCAGTGCAGCCGTGGTTATGGTGAAATAATTGAATGTCATCCAGGCTAAGTAGAGGTGGTCACAGACAGGATGAGATCCTTTGCACGATATGGTTCACCAATTTGGTACTATGCTGGCATGAAGTGGCAGCATTTGCAGAATATTTTATGTACAGTGGAGTCTTAACACACTGCAGTAATTCAGTTTAGATGAGCGTTTAGAAAACGTGTTTCTTGTTCCTACTCCAAGATCGTTTCTGTCCTCTCCTTGACATGGCCTGCAAAGACCACCGCAAATATATTGCCATACCATCAACAATCCACAGTGAAGATCTTTGTTTTGCCCTTTCCCTGCACTTTATCATGGAGCAAAACGTTCACTTTAGGGCCATTTGTATGAACGTTTCAACATTAAAAGGCAATACAATAATACTTATTTGGCATTTACAGTGTGCCACCTGTCATGAAGTGAAAAGTTTACCGCAAGCATGGACGTCATTTAGGGGTCGCCTTTGCATCCTCTGGCCTAACAGATGGCAAAGTCAGTGCCAGGAACACAGGGGCAGCTCATCCTTATGGACATTTGTTTTCTGTCAGTTTTGTATTACACTAGTAGTGAATGGTATTATATCATTGACTGTTAGTAAAAAATGGAGTACAGTTAGATTGTATATGACCCCCGTGGCAGCTGAGATAAGTGAAAAATATTTTTAAGTGTATGTTGTGTGCATGCTTGCGAATAGGTAGGTGTGTGTTTTTATTTGAGAGACTGTGTGTATATGTATGAATTTATGTCTAAGTGTGTGAGTGAAAGTAAAAGTCAAGTGGCTAGCTACTCCTGGAATTTTGGTGAATTGACGTCCATGACCTCAAGGTCTTTAGTATGAACCTTGCGTTCATGTAAGTAAACGGCAAAATTAACAGAGTGATTATTTCTTCAATCCTACATTTGTTTGAGTTTGTCAGTTCCTAAATCTCAAATAATAGTATCTCCAATTCAGAAACATTTTTCTGTTGCCTTCGGACAGTCTGTGATGGCATTCCACCTTAGTAAAGTATCCTCAGAACCCTCAAGCAAGATCGCGATCGAAACGCTGCATGCAAATACAACAGCTTACTACCTGTAAACACTATTGAAAATTAGCACTCTTCGATGTAAATTTGTCAAGTGTATTAAAAGAAACACCTACACACCCATCAGGATACTCAAGTAGGCAACAACTGCCACCACTGACGTTCCATATTCCATAGGCATTAACCCGGTAGCTGCTGAGTAACTATTCTACCCAAGAAGCCCTTCCGTCTAGTTTGACGTAATAATTCACAACAAATAAAAACTATAGAAAATTAAACTACACAAAACCATAAGATAAAGGAAACAAGCACGGGTTTACCAGAATAAAATTGTATTATATGTTAAATATTCTGTTAAATTTATTTATTTCCAAATGTCTAAACATACTACTGGATAAATCTAACTTTTCTTTTTCATCATCCTGCATATCCATGCATCACCTTAAATTTTCCCTTACCAGGTACAACCTCCTTAATTCTCCTGTGCTTAAAAAAAACTTGGTTAACCTTTTCTACCAGGACTACACCTTTTGAGTCCCAACACATCACCAACGCAAACATTCCTGCCACTCACCCCAATCACTTTTGTATTTTTCCTGTACTTTGAGCACTTTGAGACTCAAACTTCTATATTTATAATTTTCACCTCTTTCCTTTCCAATGAGTCTGTGTTCAGTTTACTTCCTTGCTACTTTTTTTGCAATGCCAGTACATGCATGTGGCGTTGTCTGGTCTGCCTGCAGAAAGGCCACAATGTTTCTTTCCAGCTTTCATTAACCAACGCCAATTGAATGGTGTCTTTGATTAGCCTGTTTGAGTTCCACTAATTTGATCTCCCGTCAGTCTCTTGCGGTCAACGCTCCTGGCACTTTCAAGGCCCTTTTGGAGGATTGGACACGTGATCTGAGCCCCCTAGAGGAGAAGATGGGGGAGGGAGGTGCACGCTTCTCCCTGCAGGCCAGCCATCGCTTCCCAGTACCTTTGTGTCCAGCTGCATTATCTCCATAGAGTATATCATACAAAATAAAACTTGTGGAGGAGGGGACTCAGTGCATCTGCGATGTGTCCGAGCTGTGGGGCCACGATGGGGGACTTTCTGCACACAGTCTGGAGTTGTGTGGTACTGGCCCCCTCTGTAATTGTCTGGAGGGAGTGCTACGCTTGAATCTACCATGGACCCCCACAGTGCGTGCTACTGCACATATCAGACTGCCTCGATGGTACCATCAGGCTCTGCAGTGGCTCGGCCCTACAACTGCCAAGCGTGATGTTGCATGGGCGTGAAAGGAGGCCCTGGCGCTGCCCCACCCCTCCATAGGTGTGGAAGGAGGGCCAGGACTGTTGTCTAAGGTTTGAATGCCCATACTAAATAGCTCAGAGTTGTCAAAGAAATACTACAAAATATGTTAAGGGTGGCTAGACTACTGTGGGATACTCCTGGAGCCATGCCCTCAATGTGAGGGACCCTAGAGGCTGAGGGATGAAAAGAATGATTGCTTTACTGGCCAACATGTGGGCTGCAGCTTCTAGCAGGTGTGGTGTTATTGTTTCCGTTCTTTTTATTTCTTTAGTGTGCTGTATCACATTTTGTCTAATGATCACACAGAAAGGCAGGATGACTTGCTTTCCTATACGTTCGTATATTCGGTCATGATGCACACCTACTGGCTGTTTCCTAACATGTGTAACATTATTGTTTAAGAGGGGGGAAAAAAGAGTTCCACCATTTCATTGCTGTTGTCGTCTTAAAAGTGCCCATTCATACTCAAATACTCTTCCATTTCTGCCAACAAAATTGAGCTCTGTTGTCAGAAGCAAATTTATTGACATTATCCCCCTAACACAGCCAGTGTTTCAAGTATGTTATACCGTAACTTGCCTCACTGTTATTTAGCTCTTTTTACCAGCTTTCCAGAAGAGGGAATAGTCTTTTGCGATTTATCGCTCACAAAACATATTCTTTGAAAAGATGTTCCACTGACATGTTCAATGCACACCACTAAACATTCTTCTCCAGCGCTGTTCTTCATGGCACTCATGCCTATATATATATATCTCATGCACTACTCTTCCACCTCAGTCCTTCCCGAACTTACAAAAGATCAAGTTGTCCCTATTCCTTCATCTGCTATCAATTAATCTGCTGCATTAAAGTCTCCACTTCCTCACCAGCTTTTTCTTTTTCGGTCCCCCATGCCATTCTCTGATTGCATTACATAAAACTTGTGTCATTCTACTGTCCTTGCCTTCACTCTTCATCAGTCAGAGCACTGTAAACACCACACTTTAGCATAAATGATAGTAAACACCTGGAATATACTCCATCACATAAATGTAGTGTAGCAGCCTGCTTTTGGTAGCAGCTTCAATCAATCAATCAAGGATTTATAGAACGCACAAATCACCCGTTAGGGTCTCAAGGCGCTGCGGGGGGTGGGAGCTACTGGTCGTAGAGCCATGTCTTGAGGTGTTTCCTGAATGTCAAGAGGTCTTGGGTCTGGCGAAGGTCGAGCGGTAGGGAGTTCCAGGTCTTGGCAGCTAGGTGAGAGAAGGATCTTCCTCCAGCGGTGGTGCGGCGGATGCGGGGGATGGAGGCGAGGGCGAGGCTGGCGGAGCGAAGATTGCGGGTGGGGTGTGGAAGGTGAGTCTTTTGAGGTAGGCTGGGCCTGTGTCGTGGAGGGCCTTGTGTGCGTGGATGAGGAGTTTGAAGGTAGTCCTCTTTGATACTGGTAGCCAGTGAAGGTCTCTGAGGTGGGGGGGAAATGTGGTCGCATCGTGGGATGTCCAGAATGAGGCGGGCGGATGCGTTCTGGATTCTTTGCAGCTTTGTTAGGAGTTTGGTTGTTATTCCTGCATATAGGGCATTTCCGTAGTCCAGTCAGCTGCTGACCAGGGGGTGGGTGACAGTTTTCCTGGTTTCGACGGGAATCCACTTGAAGATTTTGTGGAGCATGCGGAGAGTGTTGTAGCAGGAAGAGGAGATGGCATTGACCTGCTGAGTCATGCTGAGTGTGGTGTGGAGTGTGCAGATGAAGCCTAGGTTGCGTGCGTGGGTGAGGATGCGGTTCCTAGGGAGGTGGGCCACCAGGAGTCATTCCAAGTTGCTGGGTTGGTGTCAAAGATGAGGATTTCTGTCTTGTCTGTGTTTAACTTGAGGTGGCTTGATTCCATCCAGCTGGCGATGGCGTGAAGTCCGTTGTGGAGGTTGTTCTTTGCAGTTGTAGGCTCTTTCGTGAGGGAGAGGATGAGCTGAGTGTCGTCTTCGTAGGAAACTATGTTGATGTGGTGGGTTCGTGCGATGTTGGTGAGGGGAGCCATGTGCGAAGATCCTTGGGGAATGCCACAGATGATTCTGGAGGCTTCTGACAGGAACAGTGGGAGGCAGACTCTCTGGGTTCTGCCTGAGAGAAATGACAAGATCCATTCGAGTGCCTTGTTGCGGATTCCGGCGTTGTGGAGGCGTGTGCAGAGAGTGTGATGACATACTGTGTCGAAAGCTGCGGAGAGGTCCAGGAGGATGAGTGCTGCTGTTTCTCCTTTGTCGAGCATGGTCCTAATGTCGTCTGTGGTGACAACTGCAAACTGCAGATTACTCACATTTTGAATACCTCCAGGTGTCAGACTGAATCCAAAAACTTTTCCACAGCAATATTCGCCACCATCAACATGTGACGTCATGCGACGTGCTGCTCCATATTGTGTGGCCATGACGTTGGTTCTCGTCTATATACGTCACCATCTCTAACAGTTTCAGAAAGTTCATGCTAGCCTCAGTTCATTTCTTTTTGCGCCAGCCAACGGAGATCGGGAGCTTCAACTATTGTTCAGTGGCTTTTGACAAATTTCTGTTAGAAACAGCATTTTTGTGTGCAAAATGTCACTAAATCATCAAGTTTTAAACCATGTATGACTTGCAAACAACAAGTGTTGGTCACAGATCCTCATGATGTCTCTTTGTGGTGTTTTGGCTCTGGACAAAATTCAAAGCCAAGTCCGTCATGTGCCAAGATGAACAAGAAGGCAAAAATGAGGTATTCGAAGATTTGTTAGTGTTTGATGTCAGTGGTGTGATGATCCTTATTCAGGACAAAAAGATGGTCCCGTTCTCCATCTAGAGGTCGTTCACAGGACGGGTCTTCATCAAAGTCAATTGAGTCCAAAAAGAGCCATAAGAACCATAAAAATCCAAACATGGCTCTCTTGTTTCACGGAAATCCTACCATTCAAGGTTTCATGAAGCACCTGGTGCTACTGAACAAATTTGTTCCCCTGTTGCAGAACCAGTTTCAACTTTGTTTCCATTCTGACTTTCACAGCTATGCACTGTATCTTTGGTGCTACTCCAGATCCATCTGGTATGCTTTCAAGCTCCAAGGATCTGAGGAGGCCTCTGGCTGTTGAAATGTTGACTGATCCATCCTCGACCCCAGCTGTGTCTCTTGGTCTGATCTCAAAGCCAATGGCTTCGGGTCAATCATACATAGACCTGTTTATACCTCTGATGCCTTCATCACTGTGTCTGATGCTGCATACTACTCAGTTGAGACAGCAGGCTCATTTGCCAGTGCTGGTAACAATGTCAGTGATGCAGTTTGCGGATCCAATTATTCTTTCAGACCCTGAAGCCAATGTATCATCTAACATGGTTTAGGCTCAGTCTGGGCCTGACCTGACTAGGGAGTAATATCTTTTTGATATTGATTATCCTCACAATTACATTTGACAGGCTGTGCAAGATGCAAGTGGTCTTGATACATCACCAAATGTTGGTTTATCTTCTACTGCAGTTAAAGCCACTGAGGAGACAGCATTGTTTTGTACAATTAGACACAGGGCAGTTGAGGCTCTTGACCTCATTTTGACCACACAATAGGTTATGACTATTTTATCAATGGAAATCTTAGACCCAGCATGTGCTTCACAGGGGTCTTTATTACCTTTTAATGAGGCTTTGACAGATTTTTTTACTGGGCACCCCTGCTAAACCAGGATCTAGTCTTCGAATAAATAGTCAGACTGTGAGAAAACACCATCCAGCACCAGGAAATCTTGATTTTCTTCTTAATCACCTAACTGCAAAGAGCCAAATAGTACAGGCTTCAACTAGCCATACTATTCCCAATGCCTTCACTATTACTTCCTCTGACAGGGAGTCTAAAAAGATGGAATCTTACATATACAAGGTATTCTATTTCCCTAGTTTGGCTTTAAGGTAATACTTACTGCCTTTTGGGGACATATTCCCATGCCTTATGGAATAAAGTGTTAGATGTATTACCTGCGATCTTGAAGGATACTCACAAGATAATACAGATTTTAGTTGCTGATGGACATTAAGTTTGGACTAGACACAACAGATTGTTTAGTGGAAGCATTGGGGACCAGTGTAGGTATGAACTGGATTTTATACAGATGTTCAGCATTCGTTGATGGATATGCCTTTCTTATAACTCATGAGTGTTTGGAGAAAAAAAAGGCAGACACCTTGAAAGGTTTAAGGGAGCAAGGCCACTGCTCACTCCTTAGGTTTGGCACATGCAGCTCGTCAGCTGCCCCAACAGCAACATCCCTTTTGAGGTTTTGGAAGAGGCTACCTTCAGAGACAGTTGGTATTTGCCACAGTTATAACAGACCACCCAGTAGTTTAGAGGATAAGGTCGTGGAGCATGTAAATAACATCCAGCAAATCAAGGACAGCGATCTGCTCAAACTTCAGACCCCTCTTCTGCAGCCACTTCAAATCCTCTGTTAGTTAACCTTTTTGTCTCGCTATTGCACAGTTGGAGGTTGAATCACCTACTACCTTCCGGGATGGAGGAGTGTAACATTGGGTCAATGGGTGCTCCAGATCGTGATACAAGGTTAAAGTTCACAGAGAACTTGTCAATTCTTCATGAAAAAATTCAGACTCTTTTAGCAAAGGGAGTGGCGAGAGTTTGTTCCAGATTCAGAACTTTTAACTGGTTGTTACTCCTGTTAATTTTTAATAGTGAAAAAGGATGGGGGTCCCTGAACTTCTTTTTAAGAGAGGACTATTTCAAGATGCAAAGTTTTATCTGTCCTTGATCCAGGAAACTGGATGGTAGCATTAGATCTATGGGATGCAAATATTTTGCATTCCTGTCCTGCAGTCTCACAGATGTTTTCATTTTCAGGTGAGGCAGGAACATATGCAGTTTTACGTGCTCCCCTTTGAGCTGACCACTGCACCTTGGGTGTTGACAAAGGTGATAGCTGTGGTTGCAGCCCATATACCATGATTGGGAATACCAGTATTCCCAAAGTGTGGTGACTGGCTGTTGAAGGCTGAAGGTTGCAGGTGATCTCGCCTCAAACATTTGAGAACCACCTGTAGATGATGGCCGATCTGTTACTATTGTTGCTTTATTAACATCAGTGTGCCTGAGCCACATCTGACTCCTTCACAAAGGCATCCTTTCCTTGGAGGTACCCTAGGTAAGGTGTTGTTTCTAGCTATACCTCTGGCTCATCGAGTCCAGGGCATTTGGACTATGATCATAAGGTTTCGGCCTGCAACCTGGGTCTCAGTGAGAGTGGTTCTGAAATTTCTGTGTTTCTTTGTCTCCTGCTTCCGGTTTGTGGAACATGCCAGTTGCCACAAGTGGACTCTGCAGTGGAATGCTCAGTGGACTCAACATAAAAGAAAATCGGTTAGATTTCATTCATGTGTCAGAGGAGACTTCAAAAGATTTGTAATGGTGCCTACTGTACTGCAATTGGACCAACAGCAGACCTCTTTCTCTACGTCATCCAGGACTGCCAGTTGTGATGGATGTATTGCTACTGTGTTGGGTTGGTCATTTGGGAGAGCTGGAGATCAGAGGACTTTGGTCTCTGCTGGACGCTCAGCTTCACAGAAATTTGTTGGAGCTTCAAGCGATCCATTTGACTTTAAAAGCTATCCTTCCAAAGATAAAAGGGAAACAAGTACAGGTACTCACAGAAAACATGGCCGCAGTGAGGTATTGCAACAACGTGGTGGACTAGAGTTGTGGATTCTGTGCTTGGAGACCCTACATCTTTGGACGTGGCTAAACGATTAGGACATAATCTCCGATTTTTCCAGCACCTGGCGGGATCATAAAACGTCAGAACAGACAAACTCAGCTGGTGTTGTCTAGTGATTCACAAATGCATTTACATTCACAGATGTCACAAGACATCTTCCAGCAGTGGGGAGGACACTGGCTTGATCTATTCGTCGCTGCAGAGAATGAGCCCTGTCCAGAGTTTTGCTTGTTGGAGTACCCAAGGCAGTCGTCCCTAGGAGACAACTTTTGCTTACATTAGGGCTGAAGACTTTTATATGCCTTTCTGCCCATACCTCTTCTTCCCAAGCTAGTCAAGAAGATCAATAGAGAACAGGCCAAGTCATCATAGTCGCTATGGACTGGGTGAGGAGAGTGTTTTACCTAGAACTTCTATCCAAGAGCAACAGTCCTCCAAACCAGCTGCCTCTTTGGGACGATGTCCTTTCAAAGCAGCAGGGCTGGGGTGTTGCATCCGAACCTGCACAACCTACACCTCCATGCATGGAGATTGAGCTGCAGCAACTGACACCACACCTTCTCCCTCCTGAGGCGGTAAGTGTAATCCTGGCAAACTGGCATCCTTCCACAAAAACTCTTTATGGTAGAGTCTGGAAGACGTTTGTGGTGTGGTGTCCCTCCTGTAATATCCAACCCTTAAAAACCTGCCTTTTTGGTATTCTCTTGTTCTGTTTGTCATGGGTACAGCAAGGCCACAGTTAAAGGTTTTTTAGTAGCCCTTCTGCATTTTTGCATTTGCCAGTCTCTCTTCAAATGACCTGCTGTGATGTGTTTCTTGAAAGGATTGATACATCTGTTTCCCCCTGTCTCATTTGTAGTGCCATAGTGGGATTTGAGTTTAGTTTTAACCAACCTAATGTGCCTGCCCTATGAAGCTATGCACAGTTGGCCTTTATGGTTGGTGACTTAGAAGATATTCTTTCTCATAGCCATTGCATACGCTAGGTGAGCAAATAAACTTAAGGCTTTGTCATCACTACCTCCTTATGTTTCTGTCTTTTCTGCTAAGTTGGTTCCTAAAATCAGTGCAGCCATCCCTCACTAAGGTAGTTATGCCTTTTCATGTAGGAGAGTCCATCATGTTGTCATCTTTTATGCACTGCTGCACCCCTCGAAAGAGGAAGAGCGACTACTACTTCTTGATTATAAAAGGGCTCTCAACTTTTACCTAGAGAGAACCAGAGAGTTTAAACAAGATGTACAACTTTTTATCGGGTTTTCCAGAGTGAAAAGTGGTAAAGCAGTGCAAAAGAGAACCATTTCTAGATGGATGGTATTATGTATTAAGGTCTGTTATGGGCTAGCCAGAAAACAGCCACCCAAGGGATTATGTGCTCACTGTACTACAGCAGAGGCTGCTACAACAGCGCCAGCATGAGGCATGCCAGTCTTGAATATTTGTCAGGCAGCTACGTGGGCGTCCTTGTACTAGTTCATCAGGCACTACTGCCTAGACAACTAAGTCTGGTGGGAGGGGCACTTTGCGCAATCAGTCCTGCAAGATTTCTTAGTTTGAGCCATTTCACAGACCCACCACCTGGGAAGTATTGCTTTGGTATCTGTTCAAAAGGTGAGGAATCTGTGTTTAGAAGTCTTTATCAGAAGAACGTTACTTTCCTTCGGTAATGCCTTTTCTGGGAGAGACTCTATCTAATTGCAGATTTCTCACCTGCCCTTCCACCTCATAAACATAAATCTGTTTATAATAAGATTACATTTTTAAAGTCTGCACACAAAAGTCCTTTAATGTTGTTTTCTTAAAGCTCCAAATCTGTTACCACAGACTGAGTACAGAAAGAAATTCATGCCAGCATGAGCAAATAACATGCATATATGAAAACTGATGTAATGGCCGCACAAGAAGGAACAGCACAAGGAACCATGATGTCACGTGACTCCACCTATCAACCCTGAAGTATATTGCTGTGGAAATGTTTCTGGATCCAGTTTGAGACCTGGACGTTTTCAAAAGGTGAGGAGTCTGTGGTTGCATAGAATCTCTACCAGAAAGGACATTATTGTAGGTAAGTAACTTGTTCTTTACCACCTTTCAGTCATAGATATGCCCTGTTCTGCACCCTTGTTGGTGAACCAGTTCACCATGGGCTTTTGGTCAATACCCAAGTTAATTCAGTTCCCACAACTAAGGTGCACAATTGTGAGCAGCTTACCAACTTGCTAGGGCTCCCCACCTAGTTATGAGTTGCTGTCCTAGCCTCCCTTCGATGCCCTTGTTGCAAAATCTACCACATCTTCATGGCCACACCACACTTGCAAAACTGCAATTGGACTGCTTCTAGTGACTATCACTACTATGCTTTGATCACACGTATTGAATACCTTCACAGAGAGACATTCATAATATCCTTTCTAATCTTCCTGGGTGCCTTTTCACCTTAACTACCGCATACAGGCATCTTGTACTACAACAGAACTCCTAAGGCACTTTTTGCACAAAGCATGGTATAAAATTTCCATAGACCCAAGAAGACTCTTCAATGATCTTTTTTTGTAGGACAGACATCTTCTCTGACAGCCTTGACCAAACATTGTTGACTCCACCTCATCCTTTGAAACTTAATGAACTAACAAACACCATCTTCAACCTGTGTTACATTCCAACACATACAGTGATATTTTAAGGCATGAGCAAAGTAGGCAATTTTAAATAACTGGCAGTGCTGTTCCTGTAGTGGAAGGAAAAGATACAAAGGTGGCAGGAGCAGACCCATAGGGGGGTCCCTATCACCATACAATGATGCCCTCACACCCAAATGGGTGTCAGGCTTCATCATAGGGGGAGCTTCTCGCCCATCTGGTGCTGCACTGTCCGACAGTCCCTCAAGAGGGCACTTCTTCAGATAGCTTTTATATTTACGCCGTAATGATGATCTAGTGTGTGAGGTTATGTGCTGTGCAGGGTGGTGAGAAAGTGAAAACATTCTTTGTGTATTTTAACTATCTAGGGTGGCAAAAAGAACCTTTAAAGTGACAGTCCCCTTGGTGCTAACATCAAGTTTATGGTCCATAGGTAGCCTTTAGAGTGACTTAAGTATGTGTTCTGCTTTCCTTCTCTTATCTTATGACCGAGCTTACAAAACCTTTCTAGAATGCACTTCTTAGTTTAAAGAAGACATTTATTGTTATTATTACTTCACCACGAGGTTCTTGAGAGAAGAAATTAGTAGATTGGAAGCACACGTTCAAAAGTAGTCGCCGCAATGAAAGCAAAATATATCAAAGTACTTCTCAGTTGCAATGTACACAGCAAATACATGTGATTATATTATAGCGTAACTTCAAAGCAAAGCACAAAAGTCAAAATTGCATCACCGTAGGGCAGGGCTGTAGGGCCTATAACTCAGCTTAATCTTTCTGAGGCTTCAAGTTGATGACTCCGGTTCAACTGCGAGAAAGAGATTTTCTACCCAAATGGGAACTGGCAACTGACGTCCATTCCTGTCTGAAGTCAAGATAGTTTCTATCTAACTCTGCTGTTGTCCAGAGCCATCCTTAAAAGCAAACTCAGTGTGAGAACCGAAGAAACTTGGAGAATGGCCAATTCTCCAAGCCTCACTCGTTCTCAGACTGGATTGAGAGGTAAACACAAAATCTACACGCTCTTATCAGCTAGGGTCTGGTGTGAAAAACACAGCTTGGTCTATCATGTGGAAAAACACAGCTCATCTGCAATGTCTCAACTGCAATGTCTAACTCCACGTTAAAGCCAATAGGCAGCTAACCTAAATACCAAATGTAATGTCTAATGCCATGTTAAAGCCAATAGGCAGCTGACCTGAATACAGAATGTAATGGCTAACTCCATGTTAAAGCCAATAGGCAGCTAACCCAAATACCAAATGTAATGTCTAATGCCACGTTAAAGCCAATAGGCAGCTAAACTGAACACAACATGTAATGTGCTACTGGTGAACATTGAGCAACTAACATGCGCAGTGGTGAAACACAAAGTCATTGGTCAAACACAATTAATAGCATCACACTCCACCCTATGACCAATGAATTTTTGTTTACATACCTCTTATTTCAAACCAAAAAAACATCAACACCAAAAAAAAAAACATTATAAGCAAATCAGATTTGAATGATAAAAGCAATCACGGTAAAGCAATGGAAGTGGATTAACATATTGATCCCATAATCTTTCAAATCAGATACATCTACAATGAAAAGACTGAAACTTATATACTCTGATTGGGATAATAACTGTTTGAATAGTGTCTCTAAAACAGCGAGTGGATGTAGCATGAGTTCTACTCATGTAAAGGTGCACGGTCCACCTGAAAGGTTTGCTGGTATGTAAGCGAAAGTCAGAGTTCCACACGAAAAAACACAGACAGTTAACTGGTAAGATTGCTTAGTTCCAGTGGAAGAATGTAATCAAACAAGTTGAACTTGAACTGAAGGTGCCAGTTGCGCAAAATGGATCCATGGGGTTTGTACTTTAATCAATCAGGTTCAGGTTGGGTGTTCGGTCCCTCCCCCGACCCCACACGCACACACCCGAAGGGAGACCACACAGCACACTCATGGTCAGTGGCGAGTCGTGGTAGGATCTGCAAAAGAAAAAAGTATGACTTTTCTTGCAAATAACATTTGTCATCTGAAATGTGCCTTTCCTCTTCCTTTCCTTGTTTTATAATCTTGGGGCCCTTTGTTATAATTTCTGCAGGTTCTGGAGGGTCATTTGGGGCTTCAACCCACACCTTAGCATTGAGGTTTTTATCTGCTGCAACACAGCTTCCCTTTCCTTGCACTGTCAGAAGGGCTGGGGCAGACTCCTTTACCAAACCTCCATTCACTGCACTTTTGACAAGTTGGGCAATTCTGTCTCCAATCTGTATGAATTAATCAGATTCTGTTCTAGTTATCAGCACAATTTTGATTTCTCCTTGGTAATCTACAGCAATCACTCCCCCTAAAACCTGATCAATTTGCCATATCTCTCCTGGTAACTTTCCTCTCCCCAACTGATCTTTGACTGTTTGTGGGACAGATTGCTGTTGTGCGTGCTGACAAATAGGACATTGCAAAATCACAGTTTTTATCAAATCTAGGGCAATGTGCATCTGTCTAATCTCTGCCCACCTGTAAGTGGCTTTTTCCTCCCAGATGTCCACATTTCTGGTGCACCCACTTAGCCATCCCCACTAAGTCAGAATTCTGGGTGGACACTTCTCTCTCTTAATTTTTCTCTTTAACATCTGCGAGGCAATTGAACCAGTTATGTACAAGCCATGTGGAAAACCTACATCTCAAGCAGCTCTTGCTTTAAAGTATGACACACATTGTACAAATCTGAATCAATAATCAAACAAACAAGCTTTTTATCCTCAGGGGACACTAATTCAAATGGTGCTCCCAATTTCATTGGTGACTCTTTTACCTGTGGTACTCCCTGCACCCTCTCTTCATCCTGAAAAGGGGCTTGTGACACCTGTTCATGTAGGGCTGCAGTGACTCTAGCCCTGTCTTGCATGTACCAGATCCAGTGTATGATACTAGCCTCCTATGCCTGTCCTAAACTGTGAGATTTAGGTGAACTCATCACCCACTGCATGCTTGATATTTCCGGTTTCAGAATTACATTATCATTTAATGTCCAAAGTTCCAGAGGCACTCTTGTCTTCCCCTGTTCCTGATTTACATGTAAATCAGTGTTTCCCTCTTGCACTGCGCAGAAACCTAACGTCTGAATTATTTCATTTGCCAAATCAAAAGCGCGCAGCTGCTCATGTTTTTTCCTAGTTACTTTGTACCAAAGTGTTAAGATTTCACTCAGATGAGGGCTATACTGTTTCTAAAAATCAAACAAGCTCATGAAACACGGTGTCTCTTGCTTAGTGCAAATAGTAAGAAACTCTAAAATCTTTTGTTTTACTTGTGACAACATCTGTCTATTTTCTGGGTTCCACTGAATTCCCAGTAACTGCACATTTTGCGACAGTACTTCTGCCTTGTCCGAATTAATTGTACTTTGCAAAAGTGGTCTGTAAATCACATTCCTAACTCTGTTCTCAGTGTTATCTGTTAAGGAATGCACTTCAACTACCAAAAACTGTGGGCTGCTCTGCTCAAGAGACTCATTTTTTTTAACCCTCTCATTACTGGAATGGGAAAAGCCAGATTCTTCTAAAACAGCAGTTTTATAGATTTCAGCATTACCTTGCATTAATGTGTTCTGTCTAATTTGCTCACATAAATTCTTATTTTCATGTTCTAACTGCCTACATCTCTCCTGCATTTTTTTGTAAGCAGACAATAGTATCCAAACCCTTCTGTCAAAAACAAAAGGAACATTATTTCTTTCAAAAGGCACATTTTCTAAATCTGCTTTATCACAGCACTCATCCCAAGACTCACACAGTCCTGATAAACAAGAAAACATGTTTCTCACAGCATTGGTTCTCTCATTGGTCAAACACAATTAATAGCATCACAGTAGGGTCAACATGTTTCGCGCCTCAATGGTCCAACTGGATTCTTGGTGCTTCTTCAGGACCAGAAAGCCCTACTCTACACAAAAAGGATATGTACCAGTGGGTGCTCAACAGACAAGCAGTCGAACCTGGAGAATGATAAATAAAACAAATTCACACAATGATGGGTTTTCCGTCTGGCAACTTACACTCTTGGCCTCAACTATGATATCCCTTTGTGTGAGATGTGACTTCACCTGTGCTAGACACCTCCGGTCCTGTATAGTTACACCTAGGCTATGGTCTCCATTTGACCATTCTCTTTGGTTTTTATTGTGAAGCCATTAGTTTTCCAGTTTTAGTGTCACCTGGATATGAGATGTGCCTCACCTGTGTCAAAGACGTCTGGCCCCACATATCTGCACCTGGGTTATGGCCTCCACATGACCACTCTCTTAGGATTTTTTGGTGAAGCTAGCAGCTATCTAGTTTTTATGCCACTTGGGTATATTGACAGTTACAAGTTACCACTGGACCTCATACATAGGTCGTGCAACATTTCCACTTTATGTTCACACTACCTTTTATGGCTTCCCTGATTAGTTTAGGAGCAAACATAATGGCAGTCAGAGTTCAATCCATCTATTTTTCAAGAAGAGTCTCCATGACTTAATACTCCAACTAATCAATAGGGTTGTGATACATTGGGAATATGATTCACAGATTTATCCTACCCCTAATGGCCAAAAAGGATTTTTATGCTACTCCAGGATAGTGGTTGGGCTTCCCCTGTGCCACCTCTTCCTTCTCTATGCCCCTCTTCCTCATACTGTGGCATGCGAGGCCGCACGTGTGGCTTACCCCGCTCTGACGTGGACTCAAACAGGCACTAGTTGTTTTGGGCCCGCATGTCACCACGTTGCATGGCCTTAACCAGTCTGGGCTCTGCTGTCACAAGCGGCTCCACTCTGACGCGGCTGCATAGAGGTTCTGTCAGTATTCAGCCTGCATGTCACCTGACCGTTCAACAGACCTAAGATGGCGGACTGCATCAGGGGAACATTTAGACTCGCATCTGAAAAGCATTATGACAATTTTAGGCCTTACAAATACTATGCTTCTGATCTGACATTCACTTTCAGGCTAAGCAGAGACTGGTTAAGTCGCTGACGTTCACTGCGCAGCACAACGTGAGTACCAGATATATATTCCACAATACAGACCCTCTGACACTACCAGTCTTAGGCTACTTTTCCTCATGCATATTTACATTTCTGTGCTTCTAGTTATTTTGCAGTTTTGCATATTTTCCTGCTTCTGACCTAAGGGGCTGACAGATAAATCCTACTAGGTAAGATTCTAAACCATCGCCGACGGGCATATGGTGACCCTCAGTACTCGTCTACATTTTTTGTTGTTTGTCTTGTATGCTGTGGTCTTAAAGTCTGTACATGTGTGGTCACTTGCCTGGCCTGCTGTGGGTACAAGCACTCATCACCTAATATCGACCTGTTTGACATCTACTGCATGTAGTGTGTATATTGCCTACACTAGTAAATAAGTTATTCTACAGACCTTTGAGGAGACTTCCGCAAGAACATGTCTGTTTGTTTTATTTACCATACTCCAGGTTGGACTATACCATAGAGAGATAAGTCTTGTCTGTTGAGCACCCACTGTTACATATTCATTTTGATGGAGCGTAGGGCTTTCTGGTCCAAGGATACAGCTAGGCCATAGGGATGCAAAACATGTTGATACCACAGAAGTCTACCTGTGGACCTTGAACCCGATGGTAGCGCTCTATCTATGTTATTAACCCTGCCTAGGGGACCATCACATTAAAGGTTCTTTTGGTCCCTCTAGACAGTTTTAAAACACAAAGATTTTTTTCACTTTCTCACCACTCTACCAAGTACACACCCTCACACATGATATCATATATACGGCGTAAATATAAAAGAACTGGCCTCTCACTGGGTCTGTCAGGTATTACAGCACTGGCAATACGAGGAGCTTGCCCTATGATGAAGCATGACACCCATTTGGGTTTGCGAGGGCATCAATGTATGATCATATGGACTCCCCTATGGGTCTGCTCCTTCCAACCTTGTATCTTTTCCTTCCCAGCTCCTTCAGTTGTTTACTATATGATGTCTTGGAGCATAGGTGCTGGACCTGCATTGGCTTCCTGTCCCCTCTATTGAATATATACAAAGTAGGCAATTGCTTAGGATCCACTCCTTCCAGTGGCGACCTTAGTAAAATGATTAGGATAGGCACGAGAATCTCCTCTTTCTATCGCTGTAGGAGGCTGGACTGGCTTGTAGTGAGTACCAAGGGGTACTTGCACCTTGCACCAGGCCCAGTTATCCCTTATTAGTGTATAGGGTGTCTAGCAGCTTAGGCTGATAGATAATGGTAGCTTAGCAGAGCAGCTTAGGCTGAACTAGGAGACGTGTGAAGCTACTACAGTACCACAAGTGTCACTTGCACAATATCATAAGAAAACACAATACACAGTTATACTAAAAATAAAGGTACTTTATTTTTATGACAATATGCCAAAGTATCTTAGAGTGTACCCTCAGTGAGAGGATAGGAAATATACACAAGATATATATACACAATAGCAAAAATATGCAGTATAGTCTTAGAAAACAGTGCAAACAATGTATAGTTACAATAGGATGCAATGGGGAAACATAGGGATAGGGGCAACACAAACCATATACTCCAAAAGTGGAATGCGAACCACGAATGGACCCCAAACCTATGTGACCTTGTAGAGGGTCGCTGGGACTATTAGAAAATAGTGAGAGTTAGAAAAATAACCCTCCCCAAGACCCTGAAAAGTGAGTGCAAAGTGCACTAAAGTTCCCCTAAGGACAAAGAAGTCGTGTTAGAGGAATAATGCAGGAAAGACACAAACCAGAAATGCAACAACTGTGGATTTCCAATCTAGGATACCTGTGGAACAAGGGGACCAAGTCCAAAAGTCACAAGCAAGTCGGAGATGGGCATATGCCCAGGAAATGCCAGCTGTGGATGCAAAGAAGCTTCTACTGGACAGAAGAAGCTGAGGTTTCTGCAGGAACGAAAAGGGCTAGAGACTTCCCCTTTGGTGGACGGATCCCTCTCGCCGTGGAGAGTCGTGCAGAAGTGTTTTCCCGCCGAAAGAACGCCAACAAGCCTTGCTAGCTGCAAATCGTGCGGTTAGCGTTTTTGGACGCTGCTGTGGCCCTGGAGGGACCAGGAGGTCGCAAATTGGACCAGGAGAGAGAGGGGACGTCGAGCAAGACAAGGAGCCCTCTCAGCAGCAGGTAGCACCCGGAGAAGTGCCAGAAACAGGCACTACGAGGATGCGTGAAACGGTGCTCACCCGAAGTCGCACAAAGGAGTCCCACGTCGCCGGAGACCAACTTAGAAAGTCGTGCAATGCAGGTTAGAGTGCCGTGGACCCAGGCTTGGCTGTGCACAAAGGATTTCCGCCGGAAGTGCACAGGGGCCGGAGTAGCTGCAAAAGTCGCGGTTCCCAGCAATGCAGCCCAGCGAGGTGAGGCAAGGACTTACCTCCACCAAACTTGGGCTGAAGAGTCACTGGACTGTGGGGGTCACTTGACAGAGTCGCTGGATTCGAGGGACCTCGCTCGTCGTGCTGAGAGGAGACCCAAGGGACTGGTAATGCAGCTTTTTGGTGCCTGCGGTTGCAGGGGAAAGATTCCGTCGACCCACAGGAGATTTCTTCGGAGCTTCTGGTGCAGAGAGGAGGCAGACTACCCCCACAGCATACACAAGCAGGAAAACAGTCGAGAAGGCGGCAGGATCAGCGTTACAGAGTTGCAGTAGTCGTCTTTGCTACTATGTTGCAGGTTTGCAGGCTTCAAGCGCGGTCAGCAGTCGATTCCTTGGCAGAAGGTGAAGAGAGAGATGCAGAGGAACTCGGATGAGCTCTTGCATTCGTTATCTAAAGTTTCCCCAGAGACAGAGACCCTAAATAGCCAGAAAAGAGGGTTTGGCTACCTAGGAGAGAGGATAGGCTACTAACACCTGAAGGAGCCTATCAGAAGGAGTCTCTGACGTCACCTGGTGGCACTGGCCACTCAGAGCAGTCCAGTGTGCCAGCAGCACCACCTCTGTTTCCAAGATGGCAGAGGTCTGGAGCACACTGGAGGAGCTCTGGACACCTCCCAGGGGAGGTGCAGGTCAGGGGAGTGGTCACTCCCCTTTCCTTTGTCCAGTTTTGCGCCAGAGCAGGGCTAAGGGGTCCCCTGAACCGGTGTAGACTGGCTTATGCAGAATTGGGCAGATCTGTGCCCAACAAAGCATTTCCAGAGGCTGGGGGAGGCTACTCCTCCCCTGCCTTCACACCATTTTCCAAAGGGAGAGGGTGTAACACCCTCTCTCAGAGGAAGTTCTTTGTTCTGCCATCCTGGGCCAGGCCTGGCTGGACCCCAGGAGGGCAGATGCCTGTCTGAGGGGTTGGCAGCAGCAGCAGCTGCAGTGAAACCCCAGGAAGGGCAGTTTGGCAGTACCAGGGTCTGTGCTACAGACCACTGGGATCATGTGATTGTGCCAACTATGCCAGGATGGCATAGAGGGGGCAATTCCATGATCATAGACATGTTACATGGCCATATTCGGAGTTACCATTGTGAAGCTACATATAGGTAGTGACCTATATGTAGTGCACGCGTGTAATGGTGTCCCCGCACTCACAAAGTTCAGGGAATTGGCTCTGAACAATGTGGGGGGACCTTGGCTAGTGCCAGGGTGCCCTCACACTAAGTAACTTTGCACCTAACCTTTACCAGGTAAAGGTTAGACATATAGGTGACTTATAAGTTACTTAAGTGCAGTGTAAAATGGCTGTGAAAAAACGTGGACGTTATTTCACTCAGGCTGCAGTGGCAGGCCTGTGTAAGAATTGTCAGAGCTCCCTATGGGTGGCAAAAGAAATGCTGCAGCCCATAGGGATCTCCTGGAACCCCGATACCCTGGGTACCTCAGTACCATATACTAGGGAATTATAAGGGTGTTCCAGTAAGCCAATGTAAATTGGTAAAAATGGTCACTAGCCTGTTAGTGACAATTTGGAAAGAAATGAGAGAGCATAACCACTGAGGTTCTGATTAGCAGAGCCTCAGTGAGACAGTTAGTCACTACACAGGTAACACATTCAGGCACACTTATGAGCACTGGGGCCCTGGGTTACCAGGGTCCCAGTGACACATACAACTAAAACAACATATATACAGTGAAAAAATGGGGGTAACATGCCAGGCAAGATGGTACTTTCCTACACAAACCCCCCCCCCCCAAACGAAGGACAATAAGACTAGCCATGACCTGATGAGTCTTCATTGTCTAAGTGGAAATATCTGGAGAGTCCATCTGCATTGGAGTGGCTACTCCCAGGTCTATGTTCCACTGTATAGTCCATTCCCTGTAGGGATATGGACCACCTCAACAATTTAGGATTTTCACCTTTCATTTGTTTTAGCCAAAGTAGAGGTTTGTGGTCTGTCTGAACAATGAAGTGAGTGCCAAACAGGTATGGCCTCAACTTCTTCAGTGCCCAGACCACAGCAAAGGCCTCCCTCTCAATGGCAGACCAACGCTTTTCTCTAGGGGTCAACCTCCTACTAATAAAAGCAACAGGTTGATCCTGGCCCTCAGAATTAAGTTGTGATAGGACTGCCCCTACTCCTAATTCAGATGCATCAGTTTGGACATAGAATTTTTTAGAGTAACAAGGGCTTTTCAGGACAGGTGCAGATCACATGGCCTGCTTCAGCTCCTCAAAAGCTTTCTGACAGTTTGCTGTCCATAATACCTTTTTAGGCATCTTTTTGGAAGTGAGGTCATTAAGAGGGGCTGCAATGGAGCCATAGTTCTTAATGAACCTCCTGTAATACCCAGTGAGGCCTAGGAAGGCTCTCACCTGAGTCTGAGTGGTAGGGGGAACCCAATCAATAATTGTTTGGATTTTCCCCTGAAGTGGTGCAATCTGTTCCCCACCAACAAGGTGTCCCAGATAAACCACCTTACCCTGCCCTATCTGGCACTTTAAAGCCTTGATAGCGAGGCCTGCCTTTTGCAGGGCCTCCAAAACTTTCCATAGGTGGACCAGGTGATCATCCCAGCTGGAGCTAAAGACAGCTATATCGTCCAAATATGCTGCACTGAAAGCTTCCAGCCCTTGCAGGACTGTGTTCACCAACCTCTGAAAAGTGGCAGGTGCATTTTTCAAACCAAAGGGCATTACAGTAAACTGGTAATGTCCTCCAATGGTTGAAAATGCAGTCTTAGGTTTAGCATCTTCTGACAATTTGATCTGCCAATACCCTGCAGTCAAGTCAAAAGTGCTTAGATACTTGGCAGATGCCAGTGTATCTATGAGCTCATCTGCCCTGGGTATAGGGTGAGCATCAGTTTTGGTTACCAAGTTGAGACCTCTATAGTCTACACAAAACCGCATTTCCTTCTTTCCATCTTTGGAATGGGGTTTTGGTACCAGTACCACAGGAGAAGCCCATGGACTGTCAGAGTGCTCAACCACTCCTAGTTCTAACATTTTCTGGACCTCTTGCTTTATGCAGTCTTGACATGGTCAGGCTGCCTATAGATCTTACTTTTGACAGGCAAGCTGTCTCCAGTATCTATAGTGTGCTCACACCAAGAAGTGGTACCTGGCACAGTAGAGAAGAGTTCAGAGAATTGATCTAGGAGGTTTATGCAATTGTCTTTCTGCTCAGCAGTAAGACAATCAGCCAAAACGACACCTTCCACCAGAGCATCTTGTTCTGTGGAAGAGAAGAGATCAGGTAGAGGATCACTGTCTTCTTCCTGTCCCTCATCTGTTGCCATGAGCAGGGTGAGATCAGCCCTGTCATAGTAGGGTTTCAGGCGGTTGACTTGGAGCACCCTAAGGGGACTCCTGGCAGTGCCTAAGTCAACTAAATAGGTGACTTCTCCCTTCTTTTCAACAATTGTGTGGGGTCCACTCCATTTATCTTGGAGTGCTCTTGGGGCCACAGGCTCCAAGACCCACACTTTCTGCCCTGGTTGGTACTGAACCAAAACAGCCTTCTGATCATGCCATTGCTTCTGGAGCTCTTGGCTGGCCTGAAGGTTTTTACTGGCCTTTTTCATGTACTCAGCCATTCTTGATCTGAGGCCAAGTACATAATCCACAATATCCTGCTTAGGAGCTTTTAAAGGTTGTTCCCAACCCTCCTTTACAAGTGTGAGTGGACCCCTAACAGGGTGTCCAAAAAGAAGTTCAAAGGGGCTGAAGCCCACTCCTTTCTGGGGTACCTCCCTGTAGGCAAAAAGGAGGCATGGTAGAAGGATATCCCATCTCCTGCGGAGTTTTTCAGGGAGACCCATAATCATGCATTTGAGAGTTTTATTAAATCTCTCCACCAGTCCATTTGTTTGTGGATGATAGGGTGTTGTGAACTTGTACGTTACCCCACACTCCTTCCACATGGCCTTTAAGTATGCAGACATGAAATTGCTTCCCCTGTCTGATACTACTTCCTTTGGGAAGCCCACCCTGGAAAATATTCCCAGGAGGGCCTTTGCCACTGCAGGTGCTGTAGTGGTCCTTAAAGGAATAGCTTCAGGATATCTTGTGGCATGGTCCACTACCACTAAGATGAATCTATTGCCTGAAGCAGTAGGAGGGTCAAGGGGGCCAACTATGTCAACCCCTACCCTTTCAAAGGGAACCCCAACCACAGGCAGTGGAATAAGGGGTGCCTTTGGGGTGCCACCTGTCTTGCCACTGGCTTGACAGGTTTCACAGGACTTACAAAATTCCTTTGTGTCCTCAGACATTCTAGGCCAATGAAACAGGGGAACAAGCCTGTCCCAAGTTTTCATTTGTCCTAGATGCCCAGCTAGGGGAATGTCATGTGCCAGGGTTAGGAGGAACTTTCTGTACTCCTGAGGAATCACTAATCTCTTGGCAGCTCCAGGTTTAGGATCCCTATGCTCAGTGTACAAGAGGTTGTCCTCCCAGTAAACTCTGTGAGAGTCACTGACATCCCCATTAGCTTGTTTGACAGCTTGCTGTCTGAGACCCTCTAATGTGGGACAGGTTTGCTGTGCCACACTCAGCTCCTCTCTGGCAGGCCCCCCTTCACCCAAAAGCTCAGCAGTGTCTGCTTCCAGCTCCTCTGGTGTAGGTTCTGCACAGGGAGGGAATTCTTCTTCCTCAGAAGTTGAATCCACTGTAGAGGGAGGGATAGTAGGAAGTGGTTTGCTTCTACTAGCCCTAGCTTTAGGGAGCACGTGGTCCATTGTTCCAGGATCCAAGCTTCCCTGTCCTTTTTGCTTTTTGGCCTGAGCCCTTGTCAAAGCAAAAATATGCCCTGGGATGCCCAGCATTGCTGCATGGGCCTCCAACTCCACATCTGACCAAGCTGATGTCTCCAAATCATTTCCTAGTAGACAGTCTACAGGTAAATCTGTGGCTACCACAACTTTCTTTGGACCAGTAACCCCCCCCCCCCCCCCAGTTGAGATTAACAACAGCCATGGGGTGGCTAAGTGTGTTGTTGTGAGCATCGGTTACTTGGTACTGGTGACCAAGTAGGTGTTGTTCAGGGTGGACCAGTTTCTCTATGACCATAGTCACACTGGCTCCAGTGTCCCTGTAGGCCTGAACCTCAACACCATTTATTAGGGGTAGCTGCTTGTACTTATCCATATTAAGGGGACAAGCAACTAAGGTGGCTAAATCAATAGCCCCCTCAGAGACTAACACAGCCTCTGTGGCCTCCCTAACAAGGCCAACCCCAACTAAGTTACCAATAGTGAGCCCAGCTACTCCCTTGGATTGGCTATTAGTAGGTTTGCTCCCACCACCACTGCTATTAGTAGGGACAGTAGGGGTAGCAGTAGGGGTTGTAGTGGTAGGAGCATTTGTGCTTTTCTTTGGACAACTGGGATCTGTTGTCCAATGGCCTTTTATTTTACATAAATAGCACCATGGTTTCTTTTCCTTGTTCTGATTAAAAGAGGATTTGGGCCCACCACCCCCACCAGAGTGTTTTTGTGGGCCTGATGAAGACTCATTTTTAGATTTGTCCCCACCCTTGTCAGAAGACTTACCATCCTTCTTTTTGTTGCCATCTTTGTCACCCCCTGTATGAACTTTTCTGTTCACCCTTGTTCTGACCCATTTGTCTGCCTTCTTTCCCAATTCTTGGGGAGAGGTCAGATCAGAGTCCACCAAGTACTGGTGCAACAAATCAGACACACAATTATTAAGAATATGCTCTCTCAGGATCAAGTTATACAGGCTTTCATAATCAGTAACTTTACTGCCATGTAACCACCCCTCCAAGGCCTTCACTGAATGGTCAATGAAATCAACCAGGTCTTGTGAAGACTCCTTTTTGGTCTCTCTGAACTTTAGCCTGTATTGTTCAGTGGTTAAGCCATAACCATCCAGGAGTGCATTCTTAAGAACTTGGAAATTATTAGCATCATTTTCTTTCACAGTAAGGAGCCTATCCCTACCTTTTCCACTAAATGATAGCCATAGGATAGCAGCCCACTGCCTTTGAGGGACATCCTGTACAACACAGGCCCTCTCAAGTGCAGCAGACCACTTGTTAATGTCATCCCCCTCCTTATAAGGGGGAACTATCTTGTGCAGATTCCTGGAATCATGCTCTTTTGCAGGATGACTATGGGGAATACTGCTGCTGCCACCATGGGTTTCTAAACCCAACTTCTGTCTTTCCTTCTCTAGTTCAAAAGACTGTCTATCCAAATCCAGCTGTTGCTTTTTAAGCTTCAGTCTGGTTTGTTCCACCCTCAACTTATTGAGTTCCCTCTCTAACATTCTGTCATCAGGGTTGGTGGGAGGGACATTCCTAGATACAGAGGTATGATGGGATTGAACAGAAGGAGACCTGTCCCTTACAGAAGTCACCCTAACAGCTTGGCTAACAGAAACATCACTACCAGTATGGTGAGAATAAATGCTTTTGCTATGATGTGAGACAACACTATTTGTATGGTGTGGCTCATCATCATTACCAACTATGCTAGACTGTCTAGTAATGGGCAGGCTGGGAAGTTTCTTTCCAGAATCTTTTCCTGGGGGAGTCCCTGGATCAGATTGAGAACCATTAGCTACTTTTTCAACAGATGGGGCACTTTTAGCCTTATCCTGTTCTCTAAGCATGTTAATTAACAGTTCTAAGGAAGGATTCTTCCCTACACTCAAACCTCTCTTTATGCAGAGACTCCTTGCTCCTTTCCAGCTAAGGTGATCATATGCAAGTTTGGACAGATCAACATTTTGGCCTGTGCCAGACATTTTTAGAGAGAGTTAAAAGTGATAGAAAAAGAGAAAAAAGTTTTCAGAACTTTTTAGAAAGACAGAAAAAAAACTTTTTAAACTTTTAAGAACTTTTTGAAAGTTTAGGAGTACTTTTCAGCACTTAGAAAAGAGTGAAAAGAGGAAATGCAAAACTTTTTGGCTATGTGTATATACACTGACCTTGTTTTGTATATTTTTCTCTTATGAAAAGTACAATGACAAGAGTGGTAAGTAGTCTCAAAGCACTTATCCCACCGCTGCACAACCAATGTAGGAGGCTGGACTGGCTTGTAGTGAGTACCAAGGGGTACTTGCACCTTGCACCAGGCCCAGTTATCCCTTATTAGTGTATAGGGTGTCTAGCAGCTTAGGCTGATAGATAATGGTAGCTTAGCAGAGCAGCTTAGGCTGAACTAGGAGACGTGTGAAGCTACTACAGTACCACAAGTGTCACTTGCACAATATCATAAGAAAACACAATACACAGTTATACTAAAAATAAAGGTACTTTATTTTTATGACAATATGCCAAAGTATCTTAGAGTGTACCCTCAGTGAGAGGATAGGAAATATACACAAGATATATATACACAATAGCAAAAATATGCAGTATAGTCTTAGAAAACAGTGCAAACAATGTATAGTTACAATAGGATGCAATGGGGAAACATAGGGATAGGGGCAACACAAACCATATACTCCAAAAGTGGAATGCGAACCACGAATGGACCCCAAACCTATGTGACCTTGTAGAGGGTCGCTGGGACTATTAGAAAATAGTGAGAGTTAGAAAAATAACCCTCCCCAAGACCCTGAAAAGTGAGTGCAAAGTGCACTAAAGTTCCCCTAAGGACAAAGAAGTCGTGTTAGAGGAATAATGCAGGAAAGACACAAACCAGCAATGCAACAACTGTGGATTTCCAATCTAGGATACCTGTGGAACAAGGGGACCAAGTCCAAAAGTCACAAGCAAGTCGGAGATGGGCATATGCCCAGGAAATGCCAGCTGTGGATGCAAAGAAGCTTCTACTGGACAGAAGAAGCTGAGGTTTCTGCAGGAACGAAAAGGGCTAGAGACTTCCCCTTTGGTGGACGGATCCCTCTCGCAGTGGAGAGTCGTGCAGAAGTGTTTACCCGCCGAAAGAACGCCAACAAGCCTTGCTAGCTGCAAATCGTGCGGTTAGCGTTTTTGGACGCTGCTGTGGCCCTGGAGGGACCAGGAGGTCGCAAATTGGACCAGGAGAGAGAGGGGACGTCGAGCAAGACAAGGAGCCCTCTCAGCAGCAGGTAGCACCCGGAGAAGTGCCAGAAACAGGCACTACGAGGATGCGTGAAACGGTGCTCACCCGAAGTCGCACAAAGGAGTCCCACGTCGCCGGAGACCAACTTAGAAAGTCGTGCAATGCAGGTTAGAGTGCCGTGGACCCAGGCTTGGCTGTGCACAAAGGATTTCCGCCGGAAGTGCACAGGGGCCGGAGTAGCTGCAAAAGTCGCGGTTCCCAGCAATGCAGCCCAGCGAGGTGAGGCAAGGACTTACCTCCACCAAACTTGGGCTGAAGAGTCACTGGACTGTGGGGGTCACTTGGACAGAGTCGCTGGATTCGAGGGACTTCGCTCGTCGTGCTGAGAGGAGACCCAAGGGACCGGTAATGCAGCTTTTTGGTGCCTGCGGTTGCAGGGGGAAGATTCCGTCGACCCACGGGAGATTTCTTCGGAGCTTCTGGTGCAGAGAGGAGGCAGACTACCCCCACAGCATGCACAAGCAGGAAAACAGTCGAGAAGGCGGCAGGATCAGCGTTACAGAGTTGCAGTAGTCATCTTTGCTACTATGTTGCAGGTTTGCAGGCTTCCAGCGCGGTCAGCAGTCGATTCCTTGGCAGAAGGTGAAGAGAGAGATGCAGAGGAACTCGGATGAGCTCTTGCATTCGTTATCTAAAGTTTCCCCAGAGACAGAGACCCTAAATAGCCAGAAAAGAGGGTTTGGCTACCTAGGAGAGAGGATAGGCTACTAACACCTGAAGGAGCCTATCAGAAGGAGTCTCTGACGTCACCTGGTGGCACTGGCCACTCAGAGCAGTCCAGTGTGCCAGCAGCACCTCTGTTTCCAAGATGGCAGAGGTCTGGAGCACACTGGAGGAGCTCTGGACACCTCCCAGGGGAGGTGCAGGTCAGGGGAGTGGTCACTCCCCTTTCCTTTGTCCAGTTTCGCGCCTGAGCAGGGCTAAGGGGTCCCCTGAACCGGTGTAGACTGGCTTATGCAGAATTGGGCACATCTGTGCCCAACAAAGCATTTCCAGAGGCTGGGGGAGGCTACTCCTCCCCTGCCTTCACACCATTTTCCAAAGGGAGAGGGTGTAACACCCTCTCTCAGAGGAAGTTCTTTGTTCTGCCATCCTGGGCCAGGCCTGGCTGGACCCCAGGAGGGCAGATGCCTGTCTGAGGGGTTGGCAGCAGTGAAACCCCAGGAAGGGCAGTTTGGCAGTACCAGGGTCTGACCACTGGGATCATGGGATTGTGCCAACTATGCCAGGATGGCATAGAGGGGGCAATTCCATGATCATAGACATGTTACATGGCCATATTCGGAGTTACCATTGTGAAGCTACATATAGGTAGTGACCTATATGTAGTGCACGCGTGTAATGGTGTCCCCGCACTCACAAAGTTCAGGGAATTGGCTCAGAACAATGTGGGGGGACCTTGGCTAGTGCCAGGGTGCCCTCACACTAAGTAACTTTGCACCTAACCTTTACCAGGTAAAGGTTAGACATATAGGTGACTTATAAGTTACTTAAGTGCAGTGTAAAATGGCTGTGAAATAACGTGGACGTTATTTCACTCAGGCTGCAGTGGCAGGCCTGTGTAAGAATTGTCAGAGCTCCCTATGGGTGGCAAAAGAAATGCTGCAGCCCATAGGGATCTCCTGGAACCCCAATACCCTGGGTACCTCAGTACCATATACTAGGGAATTATAAGGGTGTTCCAGTAAGCCAATGTAAATTGGTAAAAATGGTCACTAGCCTGTTAGTGACAATTTGGAAAGAAATGAGAGAGCATAACCACTGAGGTTCTGATTAGCAGAGCCTCAGTGAGACAGTTAGTCACTATACAGGTAACACATTCAGGCACACTTATGAGCACTGGGGCCCTGGGTTACCAGGGTCCCAGTGACACATACAACTAAAACAACATATATACAGTGAAAAATGGGGGTAACATGCCAGGCAAGATGGTACTTTCCTACAATCGCTCTCTCTCTTTTCCCCTCTATATATCGCTCCTCTCTCTCTTTCTCAGTCTTCACCCTTCTCTGCCTATTTTACCTTCTATACCTCTTTATATGTCCCAAACTCTCAACTCTCTACCTTCCTATGCACCTTTATTTCTGTACCTCACTAACTTCTTACTGTCATCTCTCTGCTGTGTTTACCCTCTTCGACAAATGCTTGTGAAGATGTTAAGACTTCAGTTTCGAACATGAATTGATTGCATATGAAGGAATTGTGACACCTGGATCATTTGTAAGTTTGGGAAGGATTGAGGTGGAAGTGTGTTAGGTTTGGTGCACAAGATACATATTGGCATGAATGCCATGAAGAACAGGATTAAGGAGGAATGTTAGTGATTTGCATTAAACAGATCAGCGGAACACAAGCTGAAGTCACTCCATTTGGTATCTTCTTGAAACGGTATGCACCTTCTAACATCACAAATGAGACAGTGTTACACAAGTCTTTGTCGGGGATATGTGGAAGTGCGTAAACACAACTACACCATATAGCAATACTATCATTTGACTAAAGATCATATCCTTTCAAACTTATCAGACTCATCCCTAAGCTCCTTCAGGAGTAACAAAGGCTTCATTGGCATTCCATGCTCATATATTTCAACATTTCTTTCAAAATTATGTTGTGGACAAAGTATTTTCTTTTCCCGTGTTGCTATTAAAAAACTTCAAGACAGTGCAGTGCTTGACTCTGGAGCAACATGCCTTTTTCACTGGAGTCTCCAGCATATCTGAAGGAAATGAATAGTTTGACTGTGAACCTGGAGGTGTGCTTAGGGCTCAATAGTTGCTTGGTTTGTGATGGAGTCTGTGTTTTTCCTGCCCCCTTCCTCTGAACCATGTGATACATTGCATAGGGTACAAATGGACTTCCCTGTGGAGTGGCCAGGTTTGTTCGTCCTCCAGCCTGGTTAATGTTCTGAATTTAAAGAGTTAGGACAATGGAACTGAAGTAATGGTTTTGCTGATGGGAAACCTCAGTGTAATGTGGTACTTTATGACATCAAGCAGCCCTCTACCCAGAGGTAACGGGGGAATACCCAAGATGTCTCTTAATATGAATGAACATGAGTGCACAAGAGTTTCTTTTGCACCTTATTACTGCTAGTCCTTTCATTTAGTTGGTCCCTGGTCATCTCATCTAGAAACTCTCTGTACTTGCAAGCTACTACCAAAGTTTGATGGGCAACCATGTAATACTTCACATTTGCACCCTTTGAAGGGTGTTTCTCTCTAATACTAAATGTATATTTAATAGTATCTTTTTTCCAACCTTTTGATAAGCACTGTGTATGTCTCTTCTGCATTGGCCACTTCCTTTACTTCTTCCACCGGACTGGGGACATTTTCTCTTCGATATGTACATTACCACCTGGGGCTTTTATAAAGGCCCCAAAACCTTCTTTCCAGATCCCATTTTGACGACGGTGGTGCCCCAAGTGGTAATTAAAAAACGAAAGGAGAAGCGGTATTACATCCTGGAGCCTAACATTTTGCTATTTAACCAAAACTGCAAAAACAACTTCCAGAATTTCTCTACAGCCATGCTGTGCTGATGTAGCATGTAACAAACTTCCCAATAGTCAGGACTAAAATAACTTGACAAGGTTGCTGCCCCCAATCAGAAATGATCCAGTCTTTAATTACCAAACTAAATAGTCCAAGAGCCACCACCACTTGAAAGTCATTTGTATAACTGCTTCCTCTGTAATAGTATAAATGTGAAAGCATGCACAAAGTCACAACATGATCACTGTCCACTTCTGTCTTTGAAGCCATCTTGATCAAGAGCAAGCACTAGACACAGATGGCTTGCCTGTATTCAGGTTATCATATCCTCCAAACTCCCCATACAGTGCATGAATATTGATGCAATTCACTCTCCCGTGAAGGAGGTAGGCTCCAATGTGAATTTTTGTGCATTTTTGCACCACTGTGATGGTTGAGGAATTAATACCTACTAATGCATAATCTTGTCTCGGACAGGCACATTTCTCCAATTCAGTTTGTATCTGGGATATTTTGTGTTAGTTCAAACAAAGCATATGGTGGTTACCAGTGGGCACCTAGAGCACTTAATTCTGGGAAACAAGATTCTTCATTTTCCCTACCACTGAAGGTGATGTAGGAAAATTGCCTTTTCCTTCATGGACTCGCATCCTGGGCTCAGCCCTTTGAGAATTGGTACACTATCACAGGTCACCACACAGTTCACTATGTCTACCAGATTTCTGATGTCAGACTGCTCTTTTTTGTCACTTGGCCCAGGTATCACAACTTATTTGTGCTGTACCTCTTGTACTGCAAATAAAAGTCTCTCTGACAGGAGTGCACACTCTTCTTATAAACAAAAAAGTGTTCAAACTGATATCTCCATCTGCATGGGCTTCACTCACATTGCTGCCACCAGTTAGAAAAGAAATAGTTTGTTGAGAGCTGCTTTCTGATTGGCTGAGCAGTCAGGGGCCGCAACTTGCATTGTGCTGGTGACATTATTAGAGCCCACATCATTGCTCTGCTGAGACCTCATAGCTGTTAAAGCGTGATTAGAATTACTGTGCAGTACTGTTTTGAAGGAAGTGCAGGTGTGACAAGTGGTGATTGGAGGCAAAAGGGAGAAGGCGAGACAAGAGCCCCAGAACATTGACAGGGCGGGGAATGGGGCAGTGGGTGAGGTTCCTCTAATCACAATAGGCTTAGGATAACGTTGGCCTGAAGTGGGCTGTCAGATGAGAGTAATAACCCCTTTTAATGCATAGTCCCTCTGACTGAGACCAAGTACATACTATAAAAATAAGTACTAAGCTCAGGAGGGCCTTTGCGTGTGATCAATTAGAGAAAGGATGAGGGTTTGAAATTGATTACCTCAGCTTACCAATCCTCAGATTCAAACCACCAGATACTTTTCTCTGCATATATGGCAACACCGAAGGAGGTTTAGAGCAGTAGGAGGTGAAGCCTTGTGTTGGGAATCCAGAGGGTAGTCCTGAGCGTCCACTTTGTATTTTGACACTATTTCATTCAAGACTGTTTAGTGCAGTGGTCAGTGGCAGTGGTGGAAATTGCCACTCCACTAAGTGAAGTGAGATGTTCCAGTGAGGAACCTGGGCAGTTGCCGCCTAAGACTATTGCTTGGGACCAACATTTCTTTATTTACAAATTAAGCACCGGTGGCATGGAAACACTTGATTTGCATGTACACATGCAGCACTGCATAGGGATCCGTGGTGCCAGAAACAAGCTTGAGCAAAGCCAGTATGTAGTTCACAACACAACCTCCATGACTTGTATTTGAGAGTTCTTGCAATGTGTAAGGGAGGGCACCAATGCATATTCCAGCAAAGTAATAATTGGTGAGAGTCTGGAGAAATATGGTTTGGTATGTGGATGTAGTTTAGCTATGTGATATCATAAAATTGTCAACTCTGAAATTGTCAGACTCCATGGTGCTTATTCAACATGTTTATTGATGGAAATATCAGATTATAAGGCACCTCAGGCAATCAGTGACTGCCACTATAAGAACCGTCCAGGACTTTAAATAGTTCTTAAGAACTCCCAGCAGTTCCTTATTAACTATGTAACCAAAGAAACTACCAACCATTTAATAGACTTATTTTGTAATCACACATAATTGTCCCCTGCATGTTGCCAGGACAGTAACAATCTCGCCATTAGAGATGATTCAGTAGTTCCCTAACACTATTTTGGGGCTTACCTGTTTCAGAAGAGGGCACTAGATGTTTATTTCCCTTCCACAGTGTCACTGCTGATGTTACGTTTCTAGAATCCTTGGAGCAGGGCAATGAACTCTTGAAAAACATTGGTAGGATCATGTTGGCCTGGGTTCTGAGTTTTTGGTTCTTCAGTCAGACTTTTTTTTCAATAAACTATTTATTGAATTTTCCCAACGTGTAATGCAACATCATCACACCTTACAGTCATGACATATAGCAGTAGATGTATCAGCAGTACAAGTCTATGTCTCAACCTCGCATTTTTCACAGGCAAAGACTAGCAGTCTTCACGTTTAGAGCCCAGTTCACATCTGCCCCACCCCCAGATTTCTAGTATCTTTTTTTTGGCTCCCAAGGCCCCCCAAACATCTCCCCTAGTTTGTCTGTCGCCCATTGCTCATCTGGGCATGGCTCCAGATGTATTCCCTGTGCCTCCGCCCATCCTTTCCATATTTTGTCATATTTTGTCATGTTTCCTGGGGCATCCTCGTGCCTTATAAATGGGTTGTTCCAACCGCATACAGAAGTCCATGCCATTGGCCCAACCTTTCACCGAGGAGGCAGCCTCCACCTTCCAGGCCTTCTCAATATCCCTTTTAGCAACTATAAGGCCTTTGGTATCACGCTCCACCAAGTTCATTTGTGATGTGTAGGAGCACAAATTTAGGGTCCCTCAGGACATTCAAGCCCAGTACCCTTTGTAGCCTCCCCACGACTCCCTCCCCCAGCTACCACCAAATGACAGCGAGGGTAGGGCAATGCCAAAATGTATGTACCAAGCCTCCAGGAGCAATCCCACGTCCCAAGCACTCACCGACCGCTCTGATGGAGCCACGCCCTAGCATGTGTGCAGTTGAGCAATTTTAACTGAATATGTCGGAATTGCGGCTATAACTGACTCCCTGGGTGCCTCTAATGCCTCTCTCCAGTCGTCATCCTCGAGCTCTCCTAATTCCCTCTACCAGGCCCTGTGTACCACATTCGTTGAGTCCATCATATTCCGTAACAGCATTTTGTATGCCTGAGACAGTTTATGTACTTTCATGTTCATCAGGAGGAGCTTAGCCTTTAGTGACGAATACTCCAGAATTTCCAAAGCCGCCCGCAGCTTTGGCGACATTGCATGGTGAAGTTGTAAGTAGCGAATTAACTGTGTGCAGTGCAGTGGAGGGCGTACTCCTTCTGTAGCTCCTGTAAGGATTTAAGTATCCCTGTATTCAGAACATCCCCAGGGTCGAGATCCCAATACTGTCCAACCCCGCGAAGCTCTGTAGGGCTGCAAGCCTTGGAAGGCAGGTTTCTTGCTAAAATGGGGTTTCAAGCATCAACCTGGTCACCCAACCAGTGGCTTTCTGGGCCACCTTCCACACCTCCAGCACCATTCGGGTCCCCGGGGGCATGTCCCCTCATGCCGCACCCTATACAACAAATGTGACAAGCCCTGCAGTCCCATAGCCCTTCCATCAAGGGTATAAGCTGGATCTGTGACCCCCCCCCCCCAAACCACCAATCATTGATAATGAGATGGTGTGTGGCCCAAAAGTACAAGCAAACCCTGGTCAACAGCACTTCGCCAGGGAGATGTGTGGAACCTTGTTCCCCCAAAGCAGTGCTCGCAAGTGTGCGTTCACTAGATTAAAAAATGACTTGGTGATCGGAAAAGTGATTTTGTAACTGATACAGAAGTTGCGGTAGCGCAACCATCGTAAAGATGGCCAAGCAATCCAGCAGAGACAGCAGAAGAGCCACCCAAAACTTAATGTCCCTTGCAAGCCGCTGCGGCATCAGGTTCCTCTCAAAAAGTGCATCGTGCATCTCCCAGGTATCGAAATGCCTCCTGTGGTATCGGCAGTCCAGTTGCCCATGTCATAGTTGTCAGGCAGGAGGCTATAGGGTAGATAGGGGCTGATACTGGGTCCCAAGTACATACCAAACACAGAATATCTGCAGTGCCTGAGGTCCGGACAAGTCCGGGTTCCACAGGTACAAGAGTGCATTGTCCGTGTATAGTGATATCCTGTCACTCACTGTGCCCTCCCATTGGAAACCCCTAAGCAAGGCATCAACACGCATGCACCCAGGTGACCACAGGCTCAATCACAATTGCAAATACAATGGGGACTAGGGGCAACCGTGGCGCATGCTCCTCAGCATAGGGAACAAGTCAGAGACCATTCCCCCCCCGGATCTAAGATCTGTGTGTAAGAGTCATACATAACTGATAAATCTGTTCAAGGAGGGCAAACATATATGTCCATTCGACCGAGTGGAAGGCATTCCGGAAGTCTATTGACAGTAAGGCTTTCGCGAAGTCTACTGACAGTAAGGCCTCCATGATTCACTTGAGGCTATCGCATTAGGCACACACCGTAGAATGTGCTGGGTCGCCAGTCTTGGTATAAACCGAGACTGATCTGGCTGGACCATGCGTTCAGTGACCATTCCTAGAAGATGGGCCAGCACCGTAGCCCACACCTTCACCTTGGTATTCACTAACGAGATGAGGCAGAAGTTCTCACGCCATGTGCTATTCGTGTCCGGCATAGGCTGGACTATAGTATCTGCCATTCTGAGATCTGGGGGCAAACTGCATTTCTTCAACGCTTTCTGAACATTTCTAGCATTGGCTGACCTGCCTGAGGCAACACCAAATGCCAATACTCGGGTGGCAACCCGTTTGGTCCCAGTGCTTTGCCCGATTGTATTTGAGCCAAGGCCTTTCTCAATTCCTCCACAGCAATTTCCACCTCCAAGAATGCCCTGTCCTCCGACAGGTTGGGGACTGGTAGGTCTTGCACAAGATTAAGGTAGGTCTGCACATGACGGGTTGGCCTGATACAAGTCCCTATTATGGGGCGGCAAGAGCTTGAACCATCAGCTCGCTACCCACCACCGCAAGCTATCCGGCAATTGCAAGGATGCCACTAGAGCTGACCCCAACCTAGGCGTGTACAGCCAATGTAATGTCTTACTAGCCTTATCACCCCATTGATAAATTCTACTGTGCATGGCCTTCCACACCTTATGTGCTTTTTGTATTAATTACTGCTGAAGCAAGGCCTGTGTATGAGAGTCACGTATGAATTGCTCCTGCCCGGATGCAGCAAAGTGACTCCCTAAGGCCAAAATGTGTTCTTCCATGTCTTGGACTTTCTTCAGCTCCACTTCTTGTGACATTTTGCGTAGCTAAAGATTTGACCTCTTATTGTGGCCTTCTGCGCTTCCCATAGCACTCCCGAAGAGGACACTGAGCCTTGATTATCCACGAAGAACTGTTTACATTGCTCTAAAGTAATCTTGTTGGAGGCACCACCTAGCTAGCCTCCACCCAGCCCTCATCCCTCTCGTGCCTCATGACAGAGTCAACTCCACCTGCAAGTGATCTGACAGTCCCTGTGCAAGATGTTCAACCTTCAGCCCCTTATGACACTCTCCTTATGTCTATTCTAGAAAAGGACCTCTGTGCCCCTGAGTAGAAAGTGAGGCCCTGCTCTTTTGAGTGGTGTGTTCTCCACAAGTTGGAGCGATCCATACCTACACCACACATGACATTAAAATTGTTCCCCACAGTCCATGGGGCTGTTGGTAACTCTTTTTACAACTCTCCCAGTGTAGCCAGAAAGCCCATCGTGAGGGGGGCTGAGCATAGATGCTTATTATCGATAAAGGCAGGCCCTGCAAGGACGCCTGTGCCCACCATGTTACATTCTCAATTGTCCTGCCACATTTTGGAGATCACCAGTAGTGTGCGTTTTCCGCTAAGGATAGCTGTGCCCGTGGAGCCCCTGTTGAAGCCTGCATGATAAACCTAGGAGTACCACTTACATGCCAGGAATGAACCATTGTTACTCATCAAGTGCGTTTCTTGAAGGAGAACAATATCTGCCTTCATTCACAGTTCAGACCTGAGGACTGCTCCCAGTTTAATTTTATCTAAGAGCCCATTCACATTCCATGACCACATCCTAAGGGTAGCCAGTGTGGTGGGGGTTGAACTGTCACTCCTCAGCAGAATGGTATCCGCCATGAGAAGATATGTCTAGACAGTGTGCTTGCCACCATTGAAAAGGTGAAGTGTGTCTGTGTTGCAGTCTTCAAATTAGCCCTTAAGGAAAAAAACAACCCTGCCAACAACCCACCCTACCTCAACTCTCCCCCTCCACCCATACTTCCCCAACCTGAAGCACCTGTCGTGGTGTATCTAGGTACCTACCCAACTGCGCTAAACTGTTATAAGGTGCACCCAGGGTACCAACCCCCCCTCCCCAACAACATTCAACACCAACATAGCAGAGAACGTAGCAATCATTATACTTATACACTAGCCCCCCACCCCTTTCAGTATTAAGCACAAGTAAATCCACCATGCCAAATTCAGTCTTCCTGCCGCACAGTCAGCAGTGGCACCCATAGTGCATGCGTCTGATTCTGGACTTGCCCGAGAAGTGGCCATATCTGTTTTCCTTCCAACAAGCCCATGTTCCACTGAGCGTGCCTGCTGCCCCCTCTTCTGTGGTCGTTGGCGCAGCGCCATGTGCCATTCCCTCTGTGCCTCATTGTTACCCTCACCTTGCACGGGGGTTGGGAGGATGTAGGATCCTGGAGGACATTCCTCTATTCAGCTCTAGACCGCCTCCAGCGTGTCAAAAAAGAGTGATTAGCTTTGAAATAATACTTATTTCATAGGGGGGCCTAGGATAGAAGCATATAAGTGAGTCCCTCAGCTTCATTTTAGCCTCCAGAAAGGAACGTATCTGTTGCTGAACTTGTAGTGTGTAATCTGGGGAGATCATCACTTGAGGGGACTGATACATCACAGGCTCTGCTTTCCTCACAGCCCTCAGGACTGCATCCCTGTCTGCATAGTTGAGTAGTCTCACAATAAGTGGTCTTGGTGGGGCCCCGACTGGTGGCCTGACTGCGAGGGCTCTATGTGGTGCACTCCACAATGATAAATGCTGAGGCTTCGCTGTTAGGAACCCAGCTCGTCAGTGAGCCCCACATGAATATTGTAGGGCTGCTGCTTTCCCCACTCTCAAGAATGCCCACCACTCAAGTTATTATGTCTGAACTGTCCCTCAGCCCAAGACTTGAGTTGACTCACCAACCATTGTAGTTTCACCAAGCGTTCCTCAGGTGATTTGGCTGTGTCCTTTATTTCTTATAGATGGCCCCCCACCTCCGTAACTCTATGCAAGGTGTTGTGGAGGTCCTGTCTGATCAGGTCCAGGCCCAGTTTGAGTTGCCCATCCTTCACTCCATAGTGACCTTCAGGTCATTAACAGCCTGCAAGATAACCACTGTCTGGGTGATGTCCTCTGGTGCAGGCGCTCCACCAGCCACACCCCCGTTTTCCCTGGGGATGCAATGTTTAGCATAGTTATAAATCTTTTGTTGTGCAGCTGTGGAGGGTGCCTTATCCCATTCCATGGTGGGAGCAGGCTGCCTAGGCACCTCTTTGGATGCCTATCTACCTGTTGGTGCAGCACACCAGCCACTGACCAACAAGCCTTCAGGGACCTCTAGGGCCTCCGTACTCTCCGACAAAGGAGGACCAGACAGAGTGCACACAGTCTCAATCCCACCAGAACATACAAGTTAACTTCCCCAGCGCAGCCAGCAGTCTAAGGGAGAGGGGTTCCCCCACCACACAAGCTTTGTGAGCAGAGGCTTCCCCCAGCAATCCTCCTCAGAGCTTCCGCTCCCGACCACAATTAAATAAGTCCCTGCAACGTAGTGCCAAGGTAGCGTTAAGGTATCCCTTAGTGCCTCGCACTGCGACATCAGCCCAATCCTCACTGATTGTGAGAGTCAATAAGTGGCAGGAAAGGCAAAAGGTACTGAGAATCCATAACAGTCGGTTTAACATCAGTGAATTTACTTTCAGAGCCTCCCCCCTCTCCCTGTCGCATGCCCGCACTCACTGCCCTGGTGCAGTCTCCAAGCAAGCCAGCTATCAGGCAGCCTATATTCTGGAGCGGGCCTCAACTACAGGCCTCAATACCGAGCAGCCACAAGTCCACAACGTTGCCTCACTGAAGCAGTCCAGCTCCCATTGTGGACATAGCTCCTTCAGCTGATGGCACCACTGCCTCCTCAGGCCTTGTGCTGCTCCCGTCGTCACTCCCGCTTATCTTCACAGGCCAAATGTTGAAGGGATTCTCCAGCCTCTTCTGGTGCCTTGTGGGCCCCAGCCACAGGTCTCTCCAGAGGCCACCCCTATCCACTGCAACTTCCAGCCAGGCAGCGGGCCAGAGCTAACCACGTGCAGTGCCGGAGGAGGACTCGCAACCTCCTGCTGGCCGCAATAAGGTAAGGGACGAGCTACTCCCAACAACACAGGCTGCAGGCCACCTCCCCATGCGCACCGCACCACTCTTCGGCTCAGCTGGTTGCTGAGTCACTCACCTCACTTGAGTGGTGTCTCCCCCCTCCCCCAGCCGCAGGGAGCTCCTCATTGTCCTTAGGTCCCTTTGCCTTCGGCTGCAGTGTTTACCACTGGAGAGGGAATTGCAGGGCCTCTCCTTGGTCCGCCGTCAGTCTGCATGCAGGCACGCTCCAGGGTCAGAGCCCCACCACCAGGACCCTCCATCAAGCTCTGATGAGGGTGCTGGTCCATGTACACGTTGATCTGGAGCATCCAGCAGCTCCGGACCTCTCCCACTCAAACGGGAAATCTGGTAGCTCTCAACCGCGCAGGTCCTGGCCTGCTTTCCTGCTGTAGGCCGCACTCTCAACCGGCACCAAACCAAGAGGGGCAGGTTTCAGCAAACTGCCTCTCCGCCTCACCAGGTCAAATGCGGTGGAGTCAGTTAGTTGGCATTCTGACAGATGTTATAAAGGATGGTGGGGAATAGGGCTATTAGGCCACATGAGCTTCACAAAACTGCAGCAATCTAGCTCGACGGCTAGCCACGCCCTCCCTTCAGTCAGACTTTTAAGACACAAATGATCCTGCTAACTCTTCAGTTGCCTTTTGTCCATGTCTTCCTCAGCTTCCTCTTTCTGGTGAGCTACATTTCTAGCTTGCCTTTTTGAAACATGCTATTGAGCTCTAGGACTTCTTGCTGATTACTCCATAGTCTGTCTTCTACAATCACGCCAACATCATGATCTACTGACAACTATTCCTGCCTTTCAGCAAGGCTATGAAAGATCCCATTCAGTAGGGTTAAAATAAACTCTTGCTTCCTATGACTCCATCTGCATAGCCTTAAAGAATTCTTGTAAGCTGCAGAAAAGCAATTTAAAGATTATTGACCCATGAGGCATAGACGATTCATCAATCTAATGAAGAACACTCTGGGTCTTTGGCCTCTTATACATCAGAAAAGGAGTTTGTGGGAATGTGTTTGGTTAACGCCCTGGATGGAGGTGTACATTTTTAGCAGATGTTTGTGGTCTGCAGCTGCACCTTCACAGGTCGAACATTGAGACACAAGTGTGCAGCAATCCTGCCAGCAATGCAGAGATATACACAACATGCAATGCACCTGAGAGGGTGGGCACACCTATAAGGCCGGTGACTGACTTACTTATTTCCGATGAATACTCTCGCCTGTGATGAATAATGGAACATCATTTAGTATTACTGAATACCACGAAGCTGGCTAACAATGAAGTTCTGCAATTCAGACTACCCTCAGGGTGAATATACACTTTACAAATACACATATTAAGTTTAATTATGGAGTCCTACTGACTGTGATTCACCTTAATTATATGACCAGTTTGTTTTTACAGCTTTAGGGCTCTGTATTGTCATTTTGTGACAAAATGCACTCTTTGTAAAGTCCCTCCTTCCTGTGTTAGTGCTTCTTGGCATTCCATTATAGTGGAACCAATTTACCCTGTAACAGTGGTTCTACAGTGAGGATAGTGTTTCTTTAATTTCAGAGCTGATGTACCTGTAACACTTTTCAGTTTTGAAAGGTGCAACGAGATTTTATGTTAAAAAAAAAAAAAAAACATAAGCGAAAAGGAGAGACAGCGCACTTTCGCATGTGACAGGGTGTTGCATTTATGCAATAATCTCTCCAGGAGTCTCGTCCGGTGCCAGGAATTTGGATAGCAGTAACTGAACGATTTGGCTGGGGTATGCGAAATAGGACTGGGAGGGAGCGGTACCATCACTGTTGTGTTATTGTTTTTTATTTGTTTCTATGTGCAATAACAATGAAAATAAAAAAAGTATAAAGCCAATAAAAAAACAGGTATTGGGGGAAAAAACGTGTTTGATGATCTTAGCTAATGGGGATATTTGTTTAACACCTTTAGCAGGTCAATTGTTAAATAATGGACCCAGACCCTCCAGAGAAGTGTTGCAGCCTCGCGTTTGATGATCTTAGCTAATGGGGATATTTGTTTTACAGATTGTGAAGGCAGGACGGCTAGGGACATTACAGAACTCCCGTTGCTAGCAACTTAATCAAGGGAATTTAGCCTCCCAAATTGTAGAGCGAGGTGCGGGGTCAATACCACCACCAGATTTTGGGTTGCAAACTGAAGATTGAACAGTGGCAGAACATACCTCTCTGAATACATACTTCACAAGTCTCTTTGAAGAGCTGTTATCTCTAGAATAAACTCTGCTCAGGCACCAAGGCCTCTTTGTTTTTCGTTGTTTATTGCTTATTTCTTAAAATCGTTCTGTTTGTGAGGTCGGGGGAGCCAGCAGTGATATTTAGGCTGAACACCTCACTGACCCACAGTTAAATAATTAGCATACCAATAGGTTTTGAGCCCTACAAAGTTGTTCCTCGGATTACAGCACTTCAAAGAGACACATGGAATGTGCAGCCTGGCTTGAAAGGAATACATTCTGCAAATGTGTTTGAATGTTGATGCTAAACAGAAGAAAGAAGGATGTTAGGGTGAATTGCACAAGTTATATCCAGGAACCATGGTCTAAATTTCAGCTTCCCCACTCAAACAAATTGCGTACGTCACATCTGAGAGAGACTTTTAGCTGCAGAGTCCTTGCCGCAGGCATCAGACTTAGGCCCTCATTTCAACCCTGGCGGACGGTGCAAAATGGGCGGTAAGACCGCAAACAGGCCGGCGGTCATTACCGCCCCATTATGACATTGGCGGTTTGACATATGCCAAACTGCCAATGTCTCGCACCGTCCGCCACGGTGGTAACGACCGCCAGGCTGGAGACAACGGTCTCCAGCCCGGCAGCCGTCACTAGTCCGCCGGCGGTATCATGACCCCGCATACTGCCATGGATTTCGTGGGGTTTTCAACCGCCACAATCCATGGCGGTATGCACCATCAGTGCCAGGGAATTTGTTCCCTGGAACTGATTGGGGTCTCCCCCTCCCCTGAGTCAACACCCACGGCCTCCCTACCACCCCCAAAGGTAGTAGGATCCCCTCCCCACCCCCGACCCCCATTGAATCCCCCAAACATACCCCTGCACCTCCTACACGCAGGCTCACACCACTCACACATACACGGGCACATACATGCACACATGCATACACGTTACATTTCCGCTACACACATTACACCCCCCACATACATACACGCACTCACACAACCCCTCTACACACTCACACGCACACCCCCATGCAGGCACACACCACACAACACCCTCCCACCCCCCTCCCCTAACGGACGATCACCTTACTTGTTCCGGTGATCCTCCGGGAGGGAACGGGATCCATGGGGACTGCTCCACCACCAGCATCCCGTCACCAGAACACCGCCACGTGAATACTGAGTCGTATTACGGTGGGCGGTGTTCTGATGACATGGCGGTGACGGAGGAGCAGCCTCCACTACACCGCTGACCGTCAGTATGGCTGCTGGCGGCTCTCCGTCCAAAAAAGGGCGGAGGGTCACCAGCAGTCATAATAGGGTTGGCGGGCGGCCCGGCAGAACCTCAGCGGTCTCTGAAAGACACCGCCGAGGTTGAAATGAGGGCCTTAATCTGGAAATTTTTAGTGAGTAGTACCCCTGCATGCCAGAAGGTGATGTTTGCGCTGTGTGTCGTCGTTCACAACGTCTGCACCAGAAGTGGTTTTTGGTGGCCCTATATAGGCACCACCTCGTATCTAAACAGGGTCTCTGAGCTAGATACAGAGAGTAACACACAGGGAAGCAATACTATGAGTATAACGTAGTTTACTCTCCATTAACATAGCAAACATAGGAATGGAAATCTTAAATTCAAATATACAACATACAATATATTTCAATTTAGATATTTATTATAGCTAATTAAACATTCAGTTCGCACATAATATAATCAACATAGAATCAACCAAAAAAATATATAATACAACCCCCTACCCTAAATGAAATATACATATATGAAAACATAAATAACATAACAGTAAATACGCAAAAATAAACAAATAACACAGAACCAACAAAATCACAAAATAGTATACATAAAAAATTACAACCGCCTCATACATGAGAGGATATTTAAACAGCACAATAAAGTTACTGCTTTGATGCTACAATTATGCGTTGTAGTTTGGATTGTATAAAATTCAACATAACAGCCAATTCTAGGTTATAATTTCCTGATTCAAAAACACTTCATGCCAATGTTCAAGACATGCCAATTTACTTTTGAACATTGGCATGAAGTGTTTGAAATTGGCAAATTTGAAGCCCTGACCAGGATTGGCTACCATCAGGCCTGTAACACGAGAATTTGAATTTAAGATTTCCATTCCTATGTTTGCTATGTTAATGGAGAGTAAACTACGTTATACTCATCCTATATAGGCACCACACCAGCGCACTGACGTAATTTCTTTTCTTTATGCGTGAGCCAGCATAGATCTGGAGAGAACTATCCCCGGCCACCTTTTAACTGAACTTTTTGTTTAAGTTTTTTTAGCTCTTTCTCCTGGTGTGGCAGGGATGTCCACTAGAAAGGCTGGTTTCAAGGCCTGCAGTGCCTGTCACCGATAGATGCCAGTGACTGGACACACATCTTGTCTGCCTCTACTGCCTTGAGCATGACCACAATGCGATGATCTGTGTCAACTGCTGCGCCATGAACTCCAAGGCCTTGAGGGGAGCGGTCCATCAAGTGCTTGCTGCCTGACGTGCAACGCTGCAACAGTCTCGATCCCGGGCAAGAGGAAGGTCCCAGGATCAGTCGCGAAGTCACTGATCTTAATCACAATCAAAGTCGTCCAGGTTTTCGGGTAAGTCCCACAAGAAGAAAAAGAGTAAGAAGTCAAAGGGGTCTTCGATGTCACCCCACCCGTTGAAGCCATCTGACAAGAGTGTGTCGTCATTGCTGCCTGGCTCCGCAGTTGAGCCCACGCCTGCGCTCCGCAGTTGAGCCCACGCCTGGGCTGACTTTATGCTGCCTACGTTTCCGGGAGTGACTTCACCCCTACCCTGCAAATTGTATGTGGTTTCCCACCTTATTTGGGTGGCCTGTCCCCGTTGGCATGACTTTGGGTCCCTTTCAGTCAGAACAGGCCCCCACTGGTTCCTCGCCGATGGGTCCTACCTTGGCGCCTGTTGAGCCTGTTGGACCCACTGATGTATCACCTCGGTCTGCCCCTATGTCAGTGCCAATCTTGACACTCTTGGCATCCTCCAGCAGTGCTGTTCCCATTCTTATCCCTAATCTGTCACAGAGCCGGATGTGCATCATCCGACGCCAACTTTGGTACCAACTGGAGCCATTCCCTCCAAGCTAGAGCCTGAGCCCTGTTCCTGTGAGCTAGGACTTGGGGAAACTTGGGAGGGGCCACTGAACCCTGAGGAATTCCAGCCGCTAGACCCTGACATTAACTGGTGTGAGAAATTGGCAGATGCCAGTGGACTGGACACCTCTCTGTATGCTGGCTTGGTCTCTTCTACCATGGCTACGGAGGGGAGGGTTACACATTTGCTGTAATGGTGAGAAGGGCGCCCAGGGTCCTGAACCTTCAGCTGCCTTTGCTGGCTGTCAAGACTAATTCCTTGACGGAGGTGCTTCAGCCAAGAGTCACCCCTTCAGAACCACTTCTCCCATTTAATGATGTCCTCATGGATGTCCAGTTTTCTTCTGACAGTGTGGCATTGTGATCATGAACACTGCATGCCTTCGGGCCAATACTGTCCTTTCTTGTGGGAGTTGGTCGGTAGATGCTGCATATGGTACAGGAGGAGGCCTGGGCCATTTTCTCTCATGATAGGGTTGATGGGAGAGATGCAGCTAAGTTTACAATCAGAAATGGGCTGGGCATGACCGATTCACCAGGCGGGACAGTTTCTTCTTGAGTAGGTGCCAGGCATGGCTTAGGAGAACTGGCTTTTCAGGGGATGTCCAAGCTTCGCTTATGGACATGCCCTTTAATGGGTCCTGTCTCTTTGGAGACAAGGTTGACTCTGAGATGGAGCGCTTCAAGGACAACAGGGCTATGGCCAGGTCCTTTGGGATTTCCATGCACCCTTTGTCAACCTCAGTCTACCTTTTGCTTCTTTCGTAGCCACAGAAGGGGCTTCCAGACACCCTTGAACCTGCCTAGCCACCACCACAGCTTGCATACTTCCCAGCCTCTGTGTGGCTGAAGACCCAGCACCCACAGACTTCATAGGTTAGGTAGTCAGAGGTCAGCCCACTCCACCATTTCCCCTGGCAGCCACAACCTTAAAGCCTCTTTAGTTTGCCCTCCAACCATCATGGGCAACCAGTGTCAGGGTGTATGCCATCATCTGCCCCACAGGAAGTGAATAACATCAGACCACTGGTTTCTCTGGAATGTCCGGAGAGGTTACTCACTCCCCTTCATGTCTACCCCTCCACCCATGCTACCCGCTCACAACAGGCTGATAAAGGAGTATCTCTCCTTACTCGGTCAGGAGGTGGTGGCTGTCTCAGCCAAGGGAGCCATAAAGAGTGTGGCAACACGAGAACTTGGTTGTTGCTATTCCCACTACCTTCTGGTGCCAGTCCAATCCTAGATCTGCGTCTTTTCAATTTCTTCCTGAAAAAATCCTGTCTTCCCTCGACCTGGGAGATAGGTTGGTAATGTTGGACTTGCATGATGTATACTGCCACATTTCTGTTTTGCATGCTGTGAGAAAGTAGCCTCTTTCTAGCCTTGTTACCCCCACTTTTGGCCTGTTTGTGAGTGTATGTCAGGGTGTTTTCACTGTCTCACTGGGATCCTGCTAGCCAGGGCCCAGTGCTCATTGTGAAAACCCTATGTTTTCAGTGTGTTTGTTATGCGTCACTGGGACCCTGCTAGTCAGGACCCCGGTGCTCATAAGGTTGTAACCTATATGTATGTGTTCCCTGTGTGATGCCTAACTGTCTCACTGAGTCTCTGCTAACCAGAACCTCAATGGTTATGCTCTCTCTGTACAAATTGTCACTAACAGGCTAGTGACCAATTTCACCAATTTACATTGACATACTGGAACACCCTTCTAATTCCCTAGTATATGGTACTGAGGTACCCAGGGTATTGGGGTTCCAGGAGATCCCTATGGGCTGCAGCATTTCTTTTGCCACCCATAGGGAGCTCTGACAATTCTTACACAGGCCTGCCACTGCAGCCTGAGTGAAATAACGTCCACGTTATTTCACAGCCATTTACCACTGCACTTAAGTAACTTATAAGTCACCTATATGTCTAACCTTTACCTGGTAAAGGTTGGGTGCTAAGTTACTTAGTGTGTGGGCACCCTGGCACTAGCCAAGGTGCCCCCACATTGTTCAGGGCCAATTCCCCGGACTTTGTGAGTGCGGGGACACCATTACACGCGTGCACTATACATAGGTCACTACCTATGTATAGCTTCACAATGGTAACTCCGAATATGGCCATGTAACATGTCTAAGATCATGGATTTGCCCCCCCAATGCCATCCTGGTATTGGGGAGACAATCCCATGATTCCCCGGGTCTCTAGCACAGACCCGGGTACTGCCAAACTGCCTTTTCAGGGGTTTCACTGCAGCTGCTGCTGCTGCCAACCCCTCAGACAGGTTTCTGCCCTCCTGGGGTCCAGCCAGGCTTGGCCCAGGAAGGCAGAACAAAGGACTTCCTCAGAGAGAGGGTGTTACACCCTCTCCCTTTGGAAAAAGGTGTTAAGGCAGGGGAGGAGTAACTTCCCCCAGCCTCTGGAAATGCTTTCATGGGCACAGATGGTGCCCATTTCTGCATAAGCCAGTCTACACCGGTTCAGGGATCCCCCAGCCCTGCTCTGGCGCGAAACTGGACAAAGGAAAGGGGAGTGACCACTCCCCTGACCTGCACCTCCCCTGGGAGGTGCCCAGAGCTCCTCCAGTGTGCTCCAGACCTCTGCCATCTTGGAAACAGAGGTGCTGCTGGCACACTGGACTGCTCTGAGTGGCCAGGGCCAGCAGGTGACGTCAGAGACTCCTTCTGATAGGCTCTTACCTGTGTTGCTAGCCTATCCTCTCACCTAGGTAGCCAAACCTCCTTTTCTGGCTATTTAGGGTCTCTGCTTTGGGGAATTCTTTAGATAACGAATGCAAGAGCTCATCAGAGTTCCTCTGCATCTCTCTCTTCACCTTCTGCCAAGGAATCGACTGCTGACTGCGCTGGAAGCCTGCAAAACTGCAACAAAGTAGCAACGACGACTACTGCGACACTGTAACGCTGATCCAGCCGCCTTCTCGACTGTTTTCCTGGTGGTGCATGCTGTGGGGGTAGTCTGCCTCCTCTCTGCACTAGAAGCTCCGAAGAAATCTCCCGTGGGTCGACGGAATCTTCCCCCTGCAACCACAGGCACCAAAGAACTGCATCACCGGTCCTCTGGGTCTCCTCTCAGCACGACGAACGAGGTCCCTTGAACTCAGCAACTCTGTCCAAGTGACTCCCACAGTCCAGTCACTCTTCAGTCCAAGTTTGGTGGAGGTAAGTCCTTGCCTCCCCACGCCAGACTGCATTGCTGAGAACCGCGTGTTTTGCAGCTACTCCGGCTCCTGTGCACTCCGCGAAGATTTCCTTTGTGCACAGCCAAGTCTGGGTCCACGGCACTCTAACCTGCATTGCACGACCTCCTGAGTTGTCCTCCGGCGGCGTGGGACTCTCTTGTGCAACTTCGGGTGAGCACTGTTTCACTCCACTTTGTAGTGCCTGTTCCGGCACTTCTGCGGGTGCTGCCTGCTTCTGAGAGGGCTCCTTGTCTTGCTGGGCGCCCCCTCTGTCCCCTGACGCAATTGGTGACATCCTGGTCCCTCCTGGGCCACAGCAGCATCCAAAAACCCTAACCGCGAGCTTTGCAGCTAGCAAGACTTGTTTGCGGTCTTTTGGCGGGAAAACACTTCTGCACGACTCTTCACGACGTGGGACATCCATCCTCCAAAGGGGAAGTTTCTAGCCCTTGTCGTTCCTGCAGAATCCTCAGCTTCTACTGTCCAGTAGCAGCTTCTTTGCACCCACAGCTGGCATTTCCTGGGCATCTGCCCACTCTCGACTTGATCGTGACTTTTGGACTTGGTCCCCTTGTTCCACAGGTACTCTAGTCTGGAAATCCATCGTTGTTGCATTGCTGGTGTTGGTCTTTCCTGCAGAATTCCCCTATCACGACTTCTGTGCTCTTTGGGGAACTTCAGTGCACTTTGCACTCACTTTTCAGGGTCTTGGGGTGGGCTATTTTTCTAACCCTCACTGTTTTCTTACAGTCCCAGCGACCCTCTACAAGGTCACATAGGTTTGGGGTCCATTCGTGGTTCACATTCCACTTTTGGAGTATATGGTTTGTGTTTCCCCTATCCCTATGTGTCCCCATTGCATCCTATTGTAACTATACATTGTTTGCACTGTTTTCTATTACTATACTGCATATTTTTGGTATTGTGTACATATATTTTGTGTATATTTGCTATCCTCATACTGAGGGTACTCACTGAGATACTTTGGCATATTGTCATAAAAATAAAGTACCTTTATTTTTAGTATATCTGTGTATTGTGTTTTCTTATGATATTGTGCATATGACACTAGTGGTACTGTAGGAGATTCACTCGTCTCCTAGTTCAGCCTAAGCTGCTCTGCTAAGCTACCTTTTCTATCAGCCTAAGCTGCTAGACACCCCTATACACTAATAAGGGATACCTGGGCCTGGTGCAAGGTGTAAGTACCCCTTGGTACTCACTACAAGCCAGTCCAGCCTCCTACACATGCCCAAGGGCGTTATCTGCATTTCACGATGGGCCACAAGCAGTTTCAATTCGCCTTACTCCATTCAGCCTTACCAGCGCCCTTTAGGTGTTCACCAAGGTGATGGTGGTGGTCGCAGCTCATCTGTGCAGAACAGGGGTTCTAGTCTTTCCCTATCTAGATGACAGGCTGTTGAAGGCAGGCTCACCTTAGGCAGTCATCTCCCACCTCCAGTCTACAGTAGACCTCCTGCCTTCCGGTAACTCTCAACATGCTGAAGCCACACCTGACTCCCTCTCAGATGATCTCTTTCACTGGAGCTGTCTTGGACACGCTGCAGTTTTGGGCTTATCCTCCCGACTGACGAGTCCATGACATTCAGGCTATGATACTAATGCTTCTGCCTCTATTCTGGCTTTCAGTGAGACGGACTAAGGTGGCTGAGCCTCAGGGCCTCCTGCAGCCTGCTTGTGGCACATTCCCGCTGGAATATGCAGGCTCTGCACTGGGACCTGAAGTTCTAGTGGGCACACAATCAGGAGAATCTCTCTGACATGGTCCATATCTCAGAGGGATCTGTGAAAGACCTGCACTGGTGCCTAACAAACCCCTATTGAATCAGCTGCAGACCCCTCTCCCTTCCTCAATCAGACCAGACGATGGTGATGGATGCTTCACTCCTGGGATGGGGCGGCCATCTGGAAGAGGTGGAAATCAGAGGCCTCTGGTCTCCAGCGGAATCCAGACTCCTCATCAACCTACTGGAGCTCTAGGCGATCAGACTGACATTGAAAGCCTTTCTAACCTCCATCAGTGGCAGGCTATCGCAGGTGTTCACCGACAACACAACCGCATGTAGTACAATGGTTGTGGAATTTAATAAAATATCTGCTTGTCCATGGGACAGGTTGCTTCCTAAATCTATTTGTAAAAAAGCTCTTCTTGTCCCTTTGGTGCCATGTAGTGTCAGCAATCTCATTGGGTAAGAGCTCTGATAATAGCCTCTCTGATTATGCCAGGCTGCTACTATAGTAGGGCTTGAATACTCGCAATTTCAATCCCCACTATAGCAATGTCCTTATTTTTGCCACCTTTCCGCAGATCTGCATAATGGGGCTGGAAGAAGCAGTAAGCAATAGTTCCAGGGCTGAAATGCCTTTGAGTCTGCAAACCTACTAACTTGCATGTTTTAAGGATTTTCACCAGCTGTTCTCTAATCTTTTCCCATTAAAAGAAAGGTCATTTACTCCTGACAATGGCAGAAATAGACGTTCTTCCAGAGTTGGGAAAGAATGTGGTTGGAGGGAAAGTGAACTTGTAAATGGTCAGTAGATTTTCACATGAGAAAATCTACACATGCATATTTGCCAGTGCTAAAACAGCGTTCACAAACATTTTCTAGCAATACGATTTCCTGGTCTACTTCTGTAAGTTCTTGTGAATTCATGAAAGCCACTAATTCAAAGACATATACCATGGGTGCACTTTTGTGCATTTCTTCAAGAATTGGGTCCCTAATTAGGTCTGGCGTTAACAAAGACATTTGTTAAACTTCTATTTCTCTCTCCATCTATCGGCTGGCTTTACTGTGAGTGATTGCATTCGGCTCTTCCATAAGAAGAATATTTGCATAAAAAGTACTTTTGTGCAGTGCCAGGAACTACTGTGGCAATCAGTGGTGTTACAAAACTGGAGGGGGGCCCCTACAAAGAACATGGAAGCTCCCCTGCTCGCTCAGGGCAGGTGCTGTGCTGAGGGGGCCCCACCCAAAGGGTGCTGCAGGGCCTTTGTTATGCCACTGGTGGCAATGTGTGCTTTTTAAGACCAAAAACGTTTTGTCTTTTTTTTACCAGTGCTTGTTACAATGGTGAGGGCTTGGAAGCTCCCACAACAATAACTTGTTACAAAAGCCATGTCAAAACAAGATACGCTTTGATGAAACCAAAAGACTCACAAAAAATGTAGGATGGGTTGGCTTTGCCAGTGCTTGTTTATTTTCATGCTTCCCATAATCTTGTTGAAAATGTTTACACTGATTTCCCATTAGGAATATTTTTGGGAAATACTAGCATGCCTCAACGCATTTTACTAAATGACGCTACAAAGGAATAGCACATAAAATCTCATAGTAGCAAAACTTTTTTTTTGTCCTACTTGCATTTTTTCTGAACATTTTATTTTGAAAGCAGGGAATCAACACACTTGCTTACAAGCGATTGCAAACATTTGCATCTAATTAGAGAGCATTCTGGGAGCATTATACTTAGCCTCATTTTGTTAAACCTTTCAAACGTGTGTACACTTTTTTGTTTTTTACTGAAACTACTGTCAGTAGTGCAGTGTGACCTTAAAACGTTTATTTACAGCACTCACCCTTATAATGAAGGCTTTCATTAATGAACCATAAATAGAAGTTCGAACAGCATTAACATATGGGCACATATATTACCTCAACCGCAGACAGTTCCCTCCTCTGTACACTGGCAGCCAAAGTGTTAGTGCTGCGAGGGGTTAGGCCTACTTGTCCCAAGGACAAAATAAACATGAAAACTTGTTGCCCTTAACCCCAAACAATATGTCCCAGGTGTTGGGCAATAAGAATTCCACATCCCTGAGTACAGCAACAAACATGGCTTGTTGGGATCGTGGACCCTTTGTCAAGAGGCCCTGTGCCTCTGGACACGGCTGGAATGTCAATGCATATCAGGTGGTTCAACACCTGGCGGGCTTGCTGAAAGCCAGGGCAGACAAACTTAGCTGAAGATGCCCAACGGATCATGAATGGTGTCTCCATCCTGAGGTGGTGCAAGGTTTCTTTCAGCAGTGGGGAGAGCCTTGGTTAGATCTGTTTGCCACCGCCTTGCACACGCAATGTCACATTCAGCACCTTTGCACACTGGAGTTTCCAAGGAGGCTGTCGCTCTGAGACACTTTTCGCGTTGAATGGCGATCCAGCCTCATGTATGCCTGTCCGCCCCTACTACTCCTGCCCAGAGTTCTCAAGAAGATCAAGAATAACTGGGCCCAAGTCATCATTTTAACTCCGGAATGGGCTTGGGGAGTTTGGTGTCCCAAGCTGTTGAGCATGGCCATTGGTTGTCCGATTAGGCTGGTGCTTCAATAGGATCACCTGTCGTAGCAGCAGGGCAGGGTTCTCCACCTGATCTGTCGACGCTCTGCTTTCATGCGTGGAGATTGAGCTGCAACAGTTGACAGCTTTCAACCTTCCTCCCGAAGCTTACAATGTAATCTTGGCAGCCAGGTGCCCCTTCACTAAGACGGTATACACCTGCCACTTGGACAAGTTTGGGACATGGTGTACAGAAAAACATGTTGACCCCATTGCTGCTCCCCTTTCTTACGTCCTTCTATTTATTCTTTCTCTGGCCCGGCAGGGCTCTCCTTTGGGTACCTTTAAGGGCTATCTTTCAGCCATTTCTACCTTTCTGCGGGTACCAGATCAGCCATCACTGTTCAAATTCCCTATTGTAAATAGATTTTTAAGAGGTCTTCAATGTGTTTCCACCTTCACCCTTCATCATGCCTCAGTGGGGCCTGAATCTACTACTCACATTTCTGATATGTGCTCCATTTGAGTTGCTACACAACTGTCATCTGAGGGTCCTTACCATCAAGATGGCCGTCCTAGTGCCATAACATTTGCCTGCAGGGTCAGTGAGTTGTCTTCTAAGCCTCCAGACCTCAACATCTTCCCAAACAAGCTTGTTCTTAGACTAATTTCCTTTCTGCTGAACATTCACTCCTTTTCATGTAGGCCAGTCCATCTCCCTGCCTACCTTTTATGCTGCACATCATCCCTCTAAAGAAGAGGAGGGACTCCACCGTTTGGACCCAAAAAGAGCATTGCTGTTCTACCCTGATTGCACGAAAGAGTTAAAGTTGGACGACCAACTCTTTATGGGGTATTTTGGAGAAAAGAAGGGGAAGGCTGTGCAGAAACAAACTATCTCCCGACGGCTCATGCTCTGCATTAAAATCTGCTCCTTATTGGCCAGGATGCAACCCCTGCAGGGTTTGTGTGTTCATTCCACCAAAGCCAAGGCTTTGACACTGTATTAGCATGCAGAGTGCCAGAATTGGACATCTGCCAGGCTGCAAAGTGGGCTTCTCTGCACATGTTCACAAAGCACTACTGCCTGGACAGTCAGGTCCATCGGGCCGGGCACTGTGCTTGTTCAGTCCTGCAGGATTTGTTTTTTTTTTTTACTGTGAAATGGTTTTGCAGACTCACCTCTTGGGAGGCATTGCTTGGGCATGTATTCTAAGGTAAAGAATCTCCAGCTAGATGTCTCTATCAGATGAACAAATTACTTACCTTTGGTAATGCCTAATTGGGTAGAGACTCTAGCTGCAGATTACTTACTGACACACCCATCCTCCCCACTCTGCAAACAGATTTCTAGTGTAAAGGTTGTTCCACATTCCACCTTTTAGGGCCCTAGTTTTCCACACCAGTGTGGTCTCTCTTCTTTGTGGCTCTGCGCTCCTGGCATGGAAAGTTGCGAAGCAAAACCAACATCAGCGCACTCGGGTGGCACATATCACTTCCAGCATGGACAACACATGGAGCCGAATGACGCCCACCTATCAGTGTTCATGGGTAGGGCTCAGAAAAATTTCTGGATCCAGTGTGACACCTCTGGATAATTCGAAGGTAAGGAATCTGCAACTAGACAGTCTCCATCGGATACTGCATTACCAAAGATAAGTAACTTGTTCTTTACGTCACTATGTATAATTTTCTGTAACCAACTAATTTGTGAGTACATTGAAGTAATTCATTAAAGATCTGTGCTGTAGAACAACATTGCACGTATAAGGTTTTATTAAAAAAATAATCATGCTTCACATCTAATTATATAAACAGATTACATGAGCAACTGACTTTTTCTGTAACTCGTTCAAGTCATTGGATTATTCTTGAATGGTTTGTGTTTAAAAAATATTACTTTTAATAAATGCCCCTAAACTCAGTGGTGATATATTTACTTAACTGAGGTACACATTTTTTCCATTTGAAATAGTCAGTCATTTTCTTTCCTGATATTGTCGCCTTATTACATATTTTGATGACTCAGCTCGTGGTTTGGCGCTAGAGTGAAGTCTGCTGGCTGGGCTCTCTTCGAGGGTGTCCGTGTATACCCCAGAAACGTAGGTTCTCCTACGCCCTTACCCACTAACCTGGCTAGTAACCATGGGTTCATAAATGTTTCAGCCAGGAGTGGACGATTACTACAATTCATTTTCAAGAATTAACTGATAGGTTTTCCTAACTTTCCGTAGCGCAATATGGCTCCCAGAAATGAGCTCTGGTGCCCCGGGCTACATCAAAAGCATTCACATTAGCGGGCGTATAAAAGGCCCTTTGTTCCCTGCGCGCTTCACCTTTAGCAGGTCAATTGTTAAATAATGGACCCAAACCCTCCAGAGAAGTGTTGCAGCCTCGCCTTGGCCGTATCGTATTTGCATGTTTTCTACTGCGTATTATTCCAGATTTTAATTCGTTAAATACATCACCGTTAGTGACCGATGGGAGTTGCCGGGAGGGCGGTTTTCAGTGGAATACGGCTCTAAACTCCAAGAAGGGAGTAAAATCTCAGAGCAACGAACATAGCATCATCACTCGATTTACAACGGTTTGTTTACCCCGTCGTGAAGTAAAATTAAGGTGTGTGCATTTACAACGGCTTGACATCCCAGCTCCATGGGGAAAGCTTGCATCGCCAGTATATTAATATCTTACGAAAGGCCACTTTATTTTGAGGCCGGGGAGGATTGAAGGCAGACTGACGAGCGAAGTGCTGTCCGGAGACGCTGGTATGATCAATGAACCGCCCTCCGCGTCCTTGTAAGAAGCAGTCGGCATCACTGAGATATAATTAGAGATTGTATGTGCCATCGGATAACTAACGATTAGCAGCGTCGTACGTGCCACGCGCCGCGGCGCGCACAAAGGACACGCACAGCGCACCATTAAAAATGCACGGTCCGGTCACAGTCTTAACTCATTCTGGCTAATATTGTTGAATAAATTACAGACATTACAGCGAGAATTGATTTGTTTTATACACGTATTGACGTTTAGCCTGGCTAGCGTTCATGTGGACATGTGAAACAGCAGTGGATCTATTTAGAGCACATTATTAATTCAACATTCTGTATTGACACTCGTGGCTGCGCCTCCGTGAAGTGTCTCCAATCTCATTGTTTGCTAATATTTTATCCAAGCTACTTCATATTAAGTTTGCCTTGCTTTGTCCGATTAATGTTAGCGAAAAGTAATTGTGGATGTCAAGTTGGCACTAGCACTTTCTCCTCAAATGTTTTAATGACACAAATTACATTAGAAATAGGTATCATTAAGAAGCAGAACCTACTGGTTGCTTCTTTTTTCGAGGTCTGAAGCCGTCTTAAACACCGAACTGTTTTTAGGTAATTTCATTTTGTGATGATACGTTTTCAGGACCAGACCTGGGACATATTGGATCAAAAACAAAAGAACCGAGATCATCCTCACTTCCCACCAGGGAAATTTTGCAGCAGTCCACAAAAACCTTCCATTGACAACTTAAGAATTTGTGAGCCCGCCTGTTTGGAACAACTTTGTATTTATTAGCCCTATCTGGCTCACACCTTCACGCCTTCGTGGTGCTAAACAATATTGAATTATATGTTAAATCTTCAGAAGCTGGTCTCTCAAGAACAAAGCAAAGCTCAAGCTGACTGTTATCCACCAGCCCAGTAGTACCAGAAGAAAGATTGAACAAGTATTGATAAACCCAATTTCTTTTCAGCTTAGATCTAGATTTAATTTACTCACAATAACATTTTATGTGTAGTTCAGTGTTTATCAGCTTGTCACTTCCATTATAGGAAAAACATACGTAGAGTGACTTGGTTGAGGTTTGGTGGACTAATGCCTAGTATTAAAATAAGACGTGCACACAGCAGTTGGAATTGTAGCTTAAGCTGCCAAATATTTGTAATCACATATATAGCCTCCCTTATTATTGGTAATCGTGCTGTAATCAGTGAAAATCAAAGTGCTGCTGTGAGGATTTTCACAATTTTATTGGTTAAAATCTGCTAATTCTCTCATTTCTTCCCGCCTGCCTCATCCCTTGTCTTTGTATCCATCTGCACTTCTATGGATACACAGTCACCTGTGACCCTGCTGATTAAGAGAAATTTGACAGGGCAAGATACCGGAGAGAAACCTAGAGAGAAGAGTATAGCAAAAGGCGTGAAGTAGAGCCAGGAGAGCCAGAATGCATTAGAGGTAGAAATGATACAGAAAGATCGTGAGTTAGCGAAGGATCTGAAGTATATAGAAAAAGGCGAGGAACCCAGAAGAAAAGATAAAAAGACATAGAATGAGGAAAATGAAAGTAGAGAAAGGTAGAGAAATACGTAAAGTTTTAGAGTGAGATAGAGAGGGAAAAGGATTGATTAAAATGTGAAAGGAATATATAGAGAGGCAGAGGAGTGCAGTGCACCAGTGGGTGAAGGTGAAAAATATAATGTAGAACAAAGATGAATTAGAGGGAGAGGTAGAGGAAGTCAGATGGAGAAACTTGAGAAAATACAACGAGATGCAAGCTAGAGGAAAATGAGAAGAGGTATAGAAAAATGGTCAGGCAAAGAGGAGTAGGGACGAGAGAATCGTAGAGGGAGACGTGAAAGAGAAATGTGTCTAACAAAAACAGGTAGTTGAGTCATACATAAAATAGAGAAAGAGGTGCTGTTGATACAGTGGTAGACAGTGTTGTGAGATTGAAAAAGAGCTTAACGCAGGGAGACAGAGATCTACAAAGAAACTAGAGCAAGTGATAGTTGAGGTGGAGGGGTTGAGTTGAAATGGAGTAGGTGGTCTAGAGAGAGACGTGTATGTGTTTGTGTGTGAGAGAAATATTGTTAGCAGAGATCAAGAGAGAGAGGTAAAGCGGTAGAGGTTGCCAGAAGAGAGTAACATATTTTGAGGTGCGAAGGAAAGGGAACTAGTTGGAAGAGGGAAAGCAAAGTTGGAGAGGTGAGGTAGAAAATTAAAGGGGAAGTAAAATGAGGCACAGGTAAATCTGGTGATAAGGTAAGCTTAGTGTGTCCCTGCTGGGGCCAGCATCCTTCTGTAATCTGTATCTTGAAATAGTGTCAGATTGCTTCATATATTCCCAACTGGGAGAGCCAGTCATCACATGGCGACAACTAGGAGCAGGAAGGTTAGGGATATTTGTAAATAAGTCCATGTCCTTCTTCTCCAAACCCTCCCCCAACATTATGAAGCATCTTAGGCCATCATGCTTGATGAGTGAATGGTGTTTTTGAGAGGCCTCTGTAGGGGATCTCTACTTACCCTAATATTAGACATAAGCCTGTTCAGATACCTTTAAGATGAGTGACATTCAGCTCTTGCACACAGAGATACCATACATTCAGAAATGATATGAAAATAATTACAACGGTAAGCAAGAGTAGCAGATTTTCAAATAGAGGCGAGTGTACAAGCCTGTGTAGCTACTGGCGAGGACACCTCTGACAATTTCCAGTGCTGCATCAGAATATGACATGGAAATACAAATGTCACTATCCAGAAAGAGCAGGAAAACTAAGTGAAAAGAGAGAACCCACAAAGAAAAAACATACAGGTAACGCACCTGAGAGGCAATAGTTGGTAAACAAGAGATTGGAAGAGGGTCTTTGCTAGTGTGGCAATTGGGAGTCTGCACACAATGCAGAGTGTTTGCTAAACACAGCTGTTGCAGCATGTGTTTCATTGTGGAGTCACATTCTATTCTACTCCATGCTATGTAGCATCTGCAGAGCCCGCAGCTACCGGTAGGCATCCCAGCACTAGTAGAGCGACACGGACATGCCAAAGAACACTAGCGGGGCAACTGTCAAATAGCCAAGTTTTTAGTAGTTTACGGAATAGAAATTAAAGATTAACTGTCTGCAGAGTCGAGGGAAGGGAGATCCAACGATTGGCCTCGTTTCTGAAGGACTGGCCTCAACTTCTAACTCTTTTAATGAAGGGAACAATAGCTCAACAGGCGTTGGCGGATTGCAGACTTTTGTTTTGGGCATAGTGGAAGATCAAGAGTCGAAAGGTCAAGGAGGCTTTGTCGAGCCATGCCGAGGGCTTTGAATTTAATGCTCTGGGCCACAGCGAGTCAGTAGTGGGGTATCAGAGCTTGCTAGGCTGACTCGTGCCTCGGAATATTGTACAAAATCCGAGCTGCAGAGTTCAGTACAACCTGCAGTTTCCTTACTACAGATTTTGGAGCTCCCGGGTACAATGAGTTTCTGTAGTCCAGGCAGGAGAGAATGAGTGCCTGGACCACCATTCTTTTTTAGCATTTGGGGGAAGGGGTAGGCGCAGGATTTTTCAAAGCACCTGAGGATGCTGTGGCAAGATGCTGCTAACTTTATTGCTTGGGTGTCCGTAGCCCAGGATTTGTTCAACCATACCGCCAGACTTTTTAAAGCTGTCTTGGGGGTAGACGGGGCTACCACTGCAAATTGGCCACCCCAGGCTCATATAGAGATTAGGAGAGTTGCTAAGGATCATAAGCTCCGTTTTAACCCCATTTAATTTTAAGGGAGAAGCTATTAATTCAATTGGCTACTTCCTCTAAGTAAGGGCACAGGGCCGGAAAACGGGGGTCCTGAGTGTGAGAAAGAGAGAAGACCAGTTGTGTATCGTCAGCATGTGAGATTATAGAAATCCTAAATGGAAGGACAATGTCTGCCAATCGATGCATGTACAGATTAAATAGAGAAGGTCTTAATAATGAACCCTGAGATACTCCACAATTCAGTGGAAATATGTCTGAGATGCAGCTTCTCTCAACGACCTGGAAAGTCCTATCTCTGAGGAAGGATTGAAGCCAGGAGAGGGCTTGTCCATAGGAAAGAAGTGGGGTTTTCCTGAGGAATAACAATTACAGCTAAATGTCCAGTTATTGGAAGACAAACAAATGGGTTTACTGTTTGAGAACTGTAATTATATTGTAGGAAATGCCAACCTGTAACATGTAGCCTCCAGCCTTGCAGCTGCACAAATAAAAAAAGGAGAATTCAGCTTTATGTAGTCACCAAAAAGCAGTATTGCACGCTGTTTCCTTTTGTTCCTTTAGTCAAGAAGCAGGCACATTGGATGCAACAGGCCAGGGGTACAGAGAATTACCCGAGAAAAGGTCTAAATTAGTATGCACATGAGTGCATTATCATACTGCACAGATGAAGGTGGACCTGACGAGTTTCAAAAAGTTTGAACCACCTTATTTATTTGAGAATGTTAACACTTAGGTGCTTATCAATTGACACATGACAAATTGATCAACATAATCCAAGTATGGTACGTCTTAAAACTTGGTCACATGGAGTTGACACATGGTACACAGGAACATCATGCATAGTACAATAGTAGGCTTTAACACTGTGACATAACCAAGGTGAATAACCATGATTGTGCACAGTGACGATTGCCAACAGGTTGTTAGCCCTAACAACACCCTCCCAGAAAAAAAAAGTCTGTATGTAAGCAATGTCAAGGTGATGCTGGAATGTAAGAGAGAACCGTTTTCGCCTGAAATACCTTAAACCACCAAATTAAAGAGACAGATGAATAGGAAATTGTCATTCTGTGTGGCAATGGGCAGAATATGGAGAAGAAGAAGGCACCTAGATATTGTTTGCATTTTTAGTTTTTGGCCGTAAAATCTAACCTTCCCCATATGTGTCTCTCCAAATCCTGCAAAAGGAAGCCCCTTGGGTCAGACAGTCACAAAGGAGCCAGATCGATGAAAGGGAGTGTACCGTGCTTCCTGAGATATCCCTTCCCCGAGATTATGCATGGCAGAGTGTTATGAATGCAACACACATGACTTAAGTAAGAGAAATCCCAATAATATACAGTCACAACTCCCCCTCTGAGTCCCTGGAGAACAATTACTCAAGGCTCTATTGGCATCACTTCTTTTCTGTACCCTTAATCTTCACATGTTCACTCCAGAACAGGTTAACCCGAGCTTATAAAGCACATTTGACAATGCTTGAACTTTGATGCCATGGACCTTTTGTTCAGCAGAAGTTGTTGGTAGGTTGTCCTGCTGTAGGTACTTTGAGGGTTGATACATTTTATTGACATACGAATTGAATACAAATAACAGCAAGTACAGAGAAATCAGCATTTGCCCAAGGCACAGCAGTCACTTATGTAACTTATGCATGAAGAGAAACAGATTGACAGTCTAGATAAATCACAATTGAAGGTGGAAGATAAGGACTTCCAAAGCAGGCATGTCATGTTCTCATACTCAAAGCCCATCAAGGAATCGAAGGATGAAAATTTGACTCTCACTGCTTTGAAAGTATTCCGTAATGACATTGTGAAGCAAAAAGAATAAAGAAAATAAGGGAAGTCATTCAGAGCTGTGACTTCTACAGGAATCTAAGCTGCTTTCACCTGGGTGTGTGTATATAGGATTAATCTCCTTCCATCTCCAAAATTCATTTTCTAAAAGTCCCATTGTGCAGCACAGCCAAGTGGGAACCTCTTTCCTTCTCTCTGCTCTTGGGACCTCTTGCTTGCAGTTGAAAGGCTTTGACTCTAGAGCTTGAGCCGGGCAGATTTCTGTGAATAAAAATGTTTTTACTTGTTTGTTCATACCCTCATTGTCCACCCAATCACCCTCTGAATAGAAGCCTTTCTCGCATTTTCCAGTTTTTCAAACCTGTCTTCTATTTGATATACCAAAGTCACCATAAAGTCCTGGAATTGCGAGGACTTGAAATTCACCTCATGTTGCCCAACTTAAAGGTTTCCCCAGTAGCTAATTTTGGTATTCAGAGTTGTAAATTTAACCTCTGTCCCTGAGATCATAGAAGTCACAGAGCCAAACCTGGTCTCCATTACAGTAATGTATTTTTCAGTACATGTTCTCCAATGAGCATGAAGCCCCTCTCCCCTAGTCAAGGTAGCCACCAAATCCTCATCGGTCAGAGCTTATGCTCCTCTTGATGTTGAGGCCTAGATACGAGGAAATTGTCAATGGCTGGCTCACTCCTACCCTTTTTAGATTGAAGCCTACATTCAGAAAGCTTCCCTGGGAATGCATTCCACCTGTTACTTACCATTGGCTCTGTGGTTTGTAACTCTCATTGTCTGGCTTTCTATTTGCTGGCTTTATTTGTTTTAGATGGTCCAGGTTCAGTTAATCTCTCCCGAGGCGAAGCCTTTTCACACTACCCCTCATTGTATTCTTCCAGAAGTGCTCCTTTCTGTAAACAGGCCTGTAAATCTTATTTTTATCTTGTCACATTTGCTGTGCATTCAAAGACAGAGGTCATTTATAAGCCTCACTCTTCTGAGGGAGCTGGGGGTTTACTTTTCTTTCTCTGAATTCAAAGTGAGAGGATTTATGGGACAATGTTTTTGGATATTGGGGGTAGAAAAGTGTTTTTCTGTAGCACACAACAACATTTACATTAGTTGTGCAAATTCTTAGGATTATATCAGAATTATGAATGCACAAATGAAGTACATTTTTGTTCATTCTAACGTGTGTTGGAAACAAATACTTTAATATGATCAAAACAAATCAATACACTAGGTGAGGCCATTTCCACACATTAACGTTTGTGCGCTGTATAGTTTTATTAGTACGTGTGTGTATGTGTAATGGTAATTTCAGTTGAAAATGTGTTGTTTGTAATGGCAGTGTTCTACCACACCGTACGTACTCCACTCTGCGCAACGCCACTCTATTCTGCACCACTCCACTCTACTCTGCACCACTTCACGCCACTGCATTCTGTGCTGCTGCACTGTACTCCACTCTGCACCTCTCCACTCTTTGCCACTGCACTCTACGTCACTTTACTCTGAACCACTGCACTCTACGCAGCAATCTGTGCTGAATCCCTGCACAGCCACTGGGCTTTGGCGTGTGTCAACCCACCAACGGGTGCATTCCTGGATGCCTCCTTGAGTGTGCTACATCTGTCCTGTACTGTGCTATCCCCAGTGTTCGGTGGCTTGTTACAAATGTAGCACCACAGCTTTGCAGCCCCTTAAGGTGATTATCTGGGAAATTGGTGCACTATTTTAAATATTTTTTGCAACATGGATTACTTTCTAAATAAAAGCCACTATATGTACTTTACTATCATCTGTGATCGAGGATACTAAAGACGCATTTAAAAAGGTGGGCTGGTGTCAAAATACATTTTGAAAGAAGGCAGCTTCATCCATGCCACAAGGCCATGAATTCACATGTGTGATGGCTGTATGTAAATGTTGGCCTAGAACAGGACAGTATGCGTGTTTCACATTAGGAAGAGGAAAGGTACGTGCTGAGTCAACATGCGCTGTGGTCCCTTCTCAAAGGGCAGTCTCTACGCCCAGTGTTCTTGGTGTACGGCAACCTATTAGAGCACTTCCGTTTGTAAAAAGAAAATTTACGCAATTTTAAGTCTTTGATTTATGCGTCACGATTACGGACTATCATATTTCATAATTTTGAAATGAATTATTCTTTTTAGGTATTTAAAAATTATATTTTCTCTAGAGAGCGGATCACACTTACGATTCTGACATCTTTTTCTGAGAGACATCTAGTTGTTTTTTAATCTTTGTAACTGTTGTAATTTTATTCACAAATTGTTATTTTCCAATACTTTCAGGTTGTGTCGAGTCAAAGTTCATTCCCGGCAGTGGCTGATCAAACCATCAGTGCGGCTCTGAAGGTAAATGAAAGTATCTGCTCGCAAGAAACCATCCACAGTATAACGACAAAAGATGTACTGGCTATTAGCTTAAATTAAAATATCTGATCACAAGTAGTTAATAATGACGTGGACTTAAATGTATCTGGCACGTGTGTTGGACACATGCTACAACTGGTAGTTCTGTTCATTTATTTACTTTTTTACATTTATGCACTAGTTAATTTACTGTGTGTTGTGTAGAGTTGCGTGTTGGCAAGGCCTCCAACAAACGTTAGCGTTTCTTCTTTGTGATCTAATGATGTGCTGTTAATGTGATGTGCTTACTGACAAGTGGTGCGGTCTTGCTGTGAAGGTGTCTCGTTATGCTTTGTTCTGTAATATTAATGCTCTTGACACGTTGTGTTGGGACTGGAATGTCACCTGTAGTGACCCAACTAAATGTGAAATTGACATCCTGACTTTTCCCTGGCCCAGGTAAAATAGCTTGTGCGCTAAAGGCCAGGGTAATACTAAAGTCCTGATATTGCATAACCACCAAGCTTACCCTCTTTTTTCGACGTGGGACTGCTGTTTGTTGACATGAAGCAGTGGTGGTATCATATGGACTTTTGTGAATTAATAATCCTGAGCAGACTCTTTTTTTTGTGTTGGAGAGGAGTGTGGTATTGGCTCCAGTGTAAAGTTCTGCTTTCTGGAGTAAATTGTCAGAGAAATGAACAAAGGCAAAGATTGCGTACGGGTATGAGCTCACTAAGCAATCGCCATATTGGTAGTAGGTCAGTCCAAATAGTAATTGATCCAAAGAAAGTTCACACTAGCAAAACGTTAACTTCCTAACCTCATCAGGCCTTGAAAATCATAAAAATGTGACTAGACCAGCAGGGCTCGTGATTTGAATGATCTACTCGACATTACTGTGTTGCTCTGGACCGATAAACTGGGCTCAGATTGCATTATCTTGGACAAATATTTTATTTCACTAAACTGTCTTTTTCTTCATTATCACATATGAGAGCACCTTCAAATATGTGAGCTCAGCATGTCTGCTGTACAAAAAAGTCTTTTGTTTGATTTAATAGACTAAACTTTTCCTCCATGTGTAATAGGAATCTACCCCAGAAATAGAGTACACATGACGCCAGACTTGCCTCTTAGTTTGCTGTGGCATTTTCATCAGGGCGGGGTCAGTTTTTTTCCTCAGTTCATATTTAAAAACTCCCACTTTTAATAACTATATTACTAAATCATGATGTGCAGCACATGATCATTTACAGACAGCACATTTTCTATTAAAATAGCCACAAAAATTTCACGGTGACATGCAGTTTTACGGATAAAACTATTTAAGCCTGCAAACCATTTTTGGAAATTGGGTTTAGGCAAATATTTATCATTTGCACATCACCATGTAAAGTGGTCTGATTTATTTTGATCCTATTGACATCTGTGTTTGTGTTTCCATTACACTTCTGAATTACAGATAAATGTGCTATTCTAAAGGCTGAAATATTGTACTGTAAACGCTATTTTAATGATTTGTGTTAGGAACAAATGACATCCTGCAGCCTTTCATTTCACACTTCCTGTGCCACAGCACGATTGTCAGACATTTCACTTTACAAAATGATCTCACGTTGCAGTTAGAGAAAAGAAGAGAAAAGTAAACACCGTTCTCCAGGATAAAATAAGCAGCAATTTTGTAAGAAGATATAAGCTGCCATTTGAACTCCTTTTTTTGAAGGCACAGCTAATGTCAAAAGATAAAATGAAGATGTAAAAGCATCTTTATTGTTCAATCACTTCTTGAATGAAAAGAACATGTTCTTTGCTAGCTTTAGCTCTCTGACTGGGCCGGGTACTAGCTTAAGCTCTCTGAACAGATCAGTAAGCCCTAAAAATAATTTACCCTGATAAAATCTGACTCTCTACAGTGAGTGGCCGATTACATTTTTGGAGGTCTGTCCATGACTACCTTTGTGCATGTTACCTGCTCAGCGGAGACATGTCTGTTGCAGAGTTGGATGGTGCACTCATCACGATCACACCGTCACATTGTCTTCGACATCATGGAGTGAGAGTGGCAACCTCATTCAGATCACTAAGGTGATTAGCATGGAGGGATGAATGGTCAGGAATCTTCTTGAGCAGTTGTGGCCTCTGACCTTTGGGACAGATCTTTGTTTCGGTGGTGGCAAAAGCTCCATGTTCAATACATCAGATGTCAGCTGCGGCAGCACCAGTCCTTTGGGTGTGCTACAGGAATGCCAAATAGTTTACTAATGTTCTGGCTTTAGTTTCTTCACAACATTCTGGGAGACTGAATGACCCCGAGGGTCATTGCAGGCTTCGCTTTTAGGAGGGACGTGGCTGGGCTTCTCCTGGACAGTCTCTCCTACAGGGCTAGGTACTTTCATTCCAGCTCTAAGCTGGCAGGCAGAGACACCTGTGTGTTAGACAGACCCACAACTTCTCTAGCAAGTTTTGCACTTCATGTGATGTCCTCTTACCTCAAGAAGACTGTCGATCATGCAAACATAGCAGATCTTTGAGTACACTGTGGAGCACTCCCTTCCTTAGTCAAGAAGAACATGGCACTGTAACAAAGAGGGGTAGTTTGAAGCCTACATGATAAGGATTACGTAGGAGGAGCATGTAGCATGCAGAAGGAAGAGGCACCAGCCATTGCTGCTCGCGGCTTGCGCCCCAGCCCTCCTTTCATTGTCCTTTCCACCGACTGCTTCCATGGCGGACGGGCCGCGCCGCAGACACGCACAGTAGATGGACGACGGCACTGGAGGATGAAGCGGGTGAGTCACTGGGGCCAAGGCCACGGGCGCGGCAGCACTGACCCCAGCATAGATTTATATTGACTTTCATTGAGCGGGGGGGACTGGTGACTCGACGGTCCACCGCCAGCTTGACTGCTCCCAACTCCACCAGTACCTCACTGCCGCTGGTGCTTGTGCTTGGTGCTTGAGGCTGCTCACCCAAGCTGACCCAGCAGCTGCTGCTGCCAACCTTCATTGTCTTTCTTCCTCAAAAAACTAACTTCAAACCTAACCTAAACCAGCTTATTTCTAACCCAGCCTCCTACCTGCTAACCTCACATAGGCTCTGTTGAACCTTGAATCTTGGTTCAATTTTGACCTCGTTTGACTCTGTTGATCTCGCTCCGGCGTGCTCGTGCCTCTCCAACCCTCTCACTGGCAAAGGGGGGAGTCAAGGGAGGAGAGGTAGCGCAGGTGCAGCCCGGATCACCTAGAAGCACCTTAGCTGCGCTAGAACACTCTGGTCAAGGTCTAGTCTTGGGAAACCCCAGAAGATGCCCAGAAGTCACCCAGAAAGAGAAGAGCTGGGAGAGCTGCTACCTTCATAAATATAAATAAATAAACACACCCGCGTACACTCTCACGTCACAATACCTGCCATACCCACCAATCACTTTACCAAGCACTTACTGAGCCCTGTACTGAACAGCACAGCAATAGTAGTAGCAATAGTAACTGCAGACCGCAGCTGAGGTGACTCAGTAGCGTACGGTTGGCATTTGGCCTCCCTATAAGTGGTTGAGCCCTGTGCCACGGAAGAGGCCAAGCCAGGCCTTGGTGAGGCTTGTGGCCGGGTGAGGCTCCCCCACCTCGGATCCTCACCTCCACCTCTTTAGACCACCTCAGGCCTGTGTAACTCAACCCACTCTCAAACAACTCTGAACGTTCATCAGTATAGCCCAAGAGTGGGAACATGAGATGTGGCAAGAACCAGCAGCAAACTGCTAACAAGCCATGGAAGAAGCCCACCCTGAAGCTGCCTCCAGCGTTTAGTGAGGGAATAACTGTGAACAACACCACTGAGTTGGAGCCCTCGCTGCCGCATAGACTGGAACATCAAAGCTGTTCCCTTTCTTGAAGGATCCAGTGGCAGCAATATCCACAATCCCAGACGACGCCTCTGCCCTTTCCAGTCCGATTATCCCAATCAAGAGGAGCACCGCACTGGAAACAAGTTGTGTTAGTGACTCACACCAAATGTTAATGTCACCGTTGAAACCTATAAATCTAGCAGCCAAACAAGATCAATACTTCATACCACCCAGTCACGCTACCTCTGGCCCTGCAAAAACTCTAGAAGCAGTAGCTCAAATTCAACAGTCTTTCATAACGACAAATGACCATCTATATTTATTTTCCTCAACACATGGTTCTGCTGAGGCTCCCACAGCAATCAGTCCTTCAGCTGCAAACCCAGTAAAGCAGCCCTTGCACAGTCCGCAAACAGATGAACGTTGGTCCTTCTCTCTTTCCCTTTCAAACAATGCCGATTTGATAGAGGCATTAGAAGTTAAAACCGGCCAAATTGAGGACATCCACCCCTCAAACAACTGAGAAAGTCCAGGACCTGGTAAAAGTACTCAAAAAACGGCAGTCCAGTCTCACAGTATATGCAAAATCATTATCTTATGATCCAGCCAAAGGGGACCACATGCTGGAAAACCTCCTGTCTAGGGACACACACTCATCCCCCGACACAGGGATCCCCACAGTTTACCACCTAGCGCAGGGCACACTCAGGCAGGACGGCAACGACCCATGCCTACCAAACCGTCAGCAAACCTCTTCCCCTTTGCAGAAGCACAACCAAACTACAGGGAAAGACCTAACACCAGCACTTGATCAAGTAGACAACCAAGAACCAACCGTCCTGCTGTGGTGGGATAGCCTAATCGCAACCCTGCAATCATCTGTCAAAGTCCTAAATTTCCAGTCGGACAAGCTGGACACACAGATTAACATTATGAACCTAATGGCTGAGCAAATTGCGGAAATAAACCAAAAAATGTAAACCCTTATATCTCTAATAGTGAAATCACAGGCAGGCCCCACACTGAGCCAAGAGCAATGTGCCTGCGGCCCAATCATTGATAAATTAACTGTACTTCTAGACATTCTGTTGAATATTTAAAAATCGCTGCAGCGCGCCAGAAATCACAAAGTAATAATGACACCACCAACTGTAAGCTCCACCCAAAAACTGGAGGTGAATTCTAGCCAACACCAGCTGTTATAGGACTCACAAATACCCGCCACTCAGACTAACCCCGCCTCTGAGTTATCTGTCAAGGAAGTTGTACCGGAAGGGCAAATTTGGATCAGCAACGGACCCTCCCACCCAAAATTAACAAAAAGACAACACAAATGCTTAAGGAAAGCCAGGAAGAAGCAATCCGATCATAAGGACGGGACAGGCAAAAACATACACCCCATTTTTGCTAAACAACCTGCCAATGTAGCCCCAAAGAAGGCTGATAAAGACACCAGCACACTGGCTGGAATTCTGTAGCCTGTCGGATAAGACAATTTCATCCCTGTCAGCCTCAATTGCAGATGACACTGCCCACCCCAAAATGAACCAACTCAAGAACAAGCTGACACCAGCCCACCACCACATGTGGGGTGTAACAGGTTTGCAAGAGGATCAAAAACTATTGACAGTTCATCCCCAATCCCGAGCCACTCTGCCGGAACCACGTGATACAATCTCAAAACACAGGATCAGAGCCCAAGATAATATTGACAAACAACCTGCCTTTGCCATAAAAGGTCAAGATCTATCCCATAATCCCATTCAGACCAAACTGGCCCAACAGAACTCAACCAACCACAGTCTGCAGCTGGAACAAAAATTGCTCCAGGTCCACACCTCCCTTCTAGCCTCTTGTCAGGCGCCAAGTGATGCAATTACAACAATACCACACAGTTCCCCTCCCCCCCCACCCCCACTTCCCCTAATGGAGAGGACACGTGACCAACAAACTGTCAGATCAAAAATCCTAAATCCACTTGCTCCAGGCTACACATCTGGCCAAGGGCTTCAACCCGCCAATGCAGATGCCTCCAGAGCCAACAGAGCGAAACAAGTACCTGGCCATCCTTCAAACAGTTGACTAATAGTAAACGCAGGTACCCATGGCCGCTCAGTTGTGGAAAAAACAACTACTCCACCAAGGCAGGACCCACTCATGGATACAATCACCCCCCCTCTACTGGAATCAAAGTTGTTATTCCAAGGTCCAGCAAAACCTGACAGGGCATCCAACTCGGAAGGCTCCACTCCCTGTCCACACCCTCCTGCGTGCCACAAAATACCAAGCGCAGTACTTGCACATAATGCATCGTCTTGGCAATCACTTCCATCAATGCACAAAAGATTTCCCCTTTGGCAGTGGTTCCAACCACACTATACCTCTCAGAGGAACCATAACATCCTGAATAGAGGAAACATTGTGAGGCTCCTAAAAGCAATTCCAGAGCTTAACACCCTGTCCTCCACAGAAATAACAACTGTAGAATTTCAGCCAGCTAAGGACAACAACTGACCAGAAGCCTCCCTAATAACCTGGGAATCAGCAGAAATAGTAGATCACAATCTGGCATTTGCTTCGTGTTTTGAGACCTGGGGGTTTCTATAACCGGGCCAGAGCTGGGCAGATATCCATATATGCTCTTGAGCTCTAACACTCCCATGGTAGCAGATGAACTACCCAAAACGGTCTTGAAGGGTGCCCTAGGTGTTTTTCTCCCACATTTCTTGGCAACCAAAGAAACCATCCGATTCAAACCCAAACATCACTTGCCGAAGCCAAATGGGAGTGGCTGCCGGTGGCCCTTAATGCCCCTCACCATGCATGAGAACCACAACCATTACGGCTATGTCCAGACCAGAAACATCTAAGGCTGCTATCCTGGAACATAGCAGGTGCCCGCCCAATCATTGTTGGAAACAGGGTCCCCACCTAAAGCTTGGCACAACATAAATATAATTGAACTCCAGGAAACCTGGTCACAACAGTTTTTTCTGCTGTTGGGTTTCACGTCCTTTCGAATAAATGCAGTTAAGTACAAGCAGCATGGAAGGCCAAGCAGGGGCCTAGCAGTTTACTTCTCATTGACCCTGAAAATGGATATAGAAGAGCTTCCACAAGAAGACAAAGACTACCAAGTGCTCAGACGTTGTAACTGGAACTCCAGCAACAGGCCACCGGTGTTGTTAGTCAACGTCTATGTACACCCTGGCTTTTCCCGCAAAGGATCCGTAATAAAAAGGCTAACAGCTATCATTTCGTCCTATCGCCAGACTCACCCTGATTGGGACATCATTCTGACAGGAGACTGCAACTCAAATTTAATTAAGGCACAAGAGGAAGACGAAATACTAAGCGCCGACAACTCCTACTGGAACATCCCGACACAGATGTCATCGACCTTCTCTCGTGATCAGCAGGGAGTACAGTTGGTGACGTCACTGGAATACCTCAAACTATGGGTACTAAGCAGGAGGTTCCCTGGTGACTCCCCTTCAAGCTACGCCTTCCACGACCCTAATTCAAGGTCTATTTTAGTCTACACCCTAGTCACACTGCCTCTGATCCCTTTGGTACATCAATTTCAAATAAAATATACCACTTCCAGTGACCATTCATACCAAATACTGATCTTAAGGTCCTCCTTGCCTGTGCACAAACCTGCCCCAGCACAAATGGGCTCAATAGAGTCACCAAGCTTGAGGAGACTACGTTGGTCATCTGCCACAATAGGAGCCTTATCTTTATCTGCAAAATTGCAGATGTTGGAGAGCCTTAAAAACCACAAACATATAATAGATGCCTGGGAGGATTTCAGAGCGAAAATACTGGACCAGCATTCTCCTCACAACCTATCATGGGCAATTCAACGAATCACCCCGGCCCACCTTTCAAAAGCCCAACTCCTCAAAAAAGCTCTAAGAAAGCTGGTGAGACATCTGGAAGCTAGCCCAGGCAATCAGCTACTCTGGGAACAGCTAAAGAACTCAAAGAAAGTGTATAAAAGACAAATATGTAAAGACAAGACCAAAGATATAAGCTCTTTTTGGTTAAAATTAATACACGCTGCAAAAGGGAAAAATCCCAAGGGATTCTGGGGCATCATCAATAGTCTAAATACCTGAGGGAACTCAATCAACAACTCAAATATCCCTGAAAATACCTGGGTGAGTTATCTCAAGACAATCTTCACAGCAAAGTGCCACCCCGTGGAAACACCCCGCAATTGCCAGCATGGACGATGGGGAGACAATCGGACTCACCCTGTCGACAGACTGGACATACCGAGCACTCCTAAAGGCCCGTCGGGAAGGAGCCCCCATGCCAAATGGCCTTCCACAAGCCATTTTTAGGGAAGAAGCAGTCCTCTGGCCAGAAGTGCTAACCTTCTTATACTAGGAAGCAAGTTTAGGAGGAGGCATCCCTGAGAGCTGGCCGGGCTCTACAATAAATCCAATCTTCAAGGGTGGCAACAGAGACAATGCGGGCGACTATAGGTTAATCGCCCTAATTGATGTTTAGGCAAAAAACTTTGCCTCCTTGCTGAACTAACAACATGGTCTCAAAGCCATAAAATTGTTCCAATAAACCAAACAGGCTTTAGGAAAGGAGTGGGTACTATGACGAATATCTCAATAACTTGATTTTTGGTAGAGCAGAGTAGACGGCAGCACAGGAAACTACATCTTGGTTTTATCGGTTTTAAGGCCGCCTTCGACCAAGTGAATAGACACCTCCTCTGGAGCAAGCTGAAGCAATGGGGCCTTCCGCCCCCCCACCTCCCCTCCTCAATGCAATAATTGCTTTATACTCAGACACATGGGTACGCATAAAGATCGGAGATGGCACAAGGCTCTCAAGGAAAACCCCCACAACCCTCGGTCTGAAACAAGGTTGCTGACTCGCCCGCACTGGTTCAACTTATTTATGGCAGACCTGATCGCCTCTCCCAACGCCTGAAACGTTCACCCCCGTGCCTGAGAGGGCTCTCACTGACACACCTACTAAACGCAGACGATCTGGTACTGCTCAGCTGCACTAAGGTTGGGCTACAAAGTTCCCTAAACATTCTTGCAGATTACGTTCAATCCAACCAGCAGGAAATCAATGTGTCAAAATCAAAAATAACGCGTGTAGGCTGCAAGCACACCGTTAGATCAAGGATGGCCTTAAGCAATGTTTCATTAGAGGTGATGCCGTACTATAAATATCTTAGAGTAATTTTAGATGCCCAGTGCTCTTTCCGTCAACAGAAGAGATAAATCGCACAGAGAGTCCCAGCACTAATTTATGCTTTCTCCCTCCTGGCCAAATGGCTACATGGTCCATCATTTCGTCCTCTGCTAACAGTCATTTCATCCATACTACTTCCCACACTAACCTATGCAAGAGTGGCAATGCACAGTCAGGATGAGCCCCTGATAGACAAAACACAGCTCAAAGTATTCAGACGAGTCTTTAAATTACCAAACTCTGTCTCACCGATGCAGATCCGCCTTGAATTCAGACTTGTACGGCAAGATTTGGCTGCAAGAGCAGAGGCGGTTAGAACTTGGTACAAAATCAGTCACTCAGCAGACAAATTGAACGAGGCTCTCTGGCAGACCTTAGGATGAGACCAGCACTCAGCCTACAACAAGTACCTTTGATCATCAACTATCGAACTACGACTTAGGATCTGTGGGGGGCAGCCCCGACATACATCTCATTTTCTAGAGGGGCTAATAAGGCCACTAGACTGCTTTCGTTCATAGAAAATACAGCCAAATTTAGTGCCCGGGCACATGCATGAATGACCATAAAGTACTATGCCAAACTTAAACCGACAGCCCATCTCTTCACAATGTTTGCACCACACATGAAACATATTCTTATGACAATGCGACTAGGCAACTTGCCCACCTTGGCCAATGCTCCGTTTTGGAAGAACTTTATCTTGCAGCACTGTAGGCACTGTGCATGCCAAAAGGAAGATCTAATACACATAATCTGCATCTGTCCGGGTCTGTTAGACATCCAAAAGAGATTTCTTAAGAGCATGTTCACCGACAGAGCTCCAAGGAGCTGCAGGGGAGCCATAGTAGCTTGTTTCAATCCACTTGACCCCCATCTAAACTGAAAGTTTTTTAAAGTTCTTGAAACACATTATGCAAAAAAGCAATGTTCAGGTTTTTAGCTCCTGGGGGTCGGGTAGTCGCACACCCTGGAAGACTCATAAGTATCTATGACACATCTTAAGTCCAGGACAGTAATAAACTGACGTGCCCCCATTTAAAGACATCTTGAACTCCCGGCCTGTATATCTTTTATCTCCTACTACAAGTGAGACTTTTTATTTTTTTTAAAGATTTATTTAATTCAGGAACCCTAAAATTTAAAATTGTTCTCTTTAACTTTTCAATTTACATTTTCTCTCTCTGCGTTAAATTTTCTCTTTTCAGATTGTTCTTATCATTCAATTTGGCAAAATTGTTATGGTTTCAATTAACTGAAACAATAAATAAATACTTTACAATAAACAAATTACAATTGCCTGCTTTTAAGCACTTTTTTCGGACCATGGATATGGATTCATTGTCTCAGACTTTAGAATGCATTTGTGTTAGCTCCCTTTCAAAAGTAATTTCCTGGCTGCTCCAAGAAGCAGTTTTATACAAAGTGATGATGTCTCTAACAGCAGGTAGGCAGCAAACTGGGCTGGCACCAAGCAGGAGTAACCAAAACATGGGCACAATGAAATGTGAGTTCTGCGCACCTGACCTTCATCAGCCTACCTGAAGTAGTCATCATAGATAGACAAAACAGAAAGCCCTGCGTATACCTATCCTCACCCTTAACAACTGAATTTGCTGACTCATTCTTCTCTCCTTCCAGCTATCAAATTGCATTTCTCAGAAAATTTTAATCAGCAATTCCCTGCTCAGAAGACCTGATAGATTTTCTAGGGGTAGCCCTATTTCCATCCTCACTCCCTTCCGAGTCTGGTTCTGCACTCTTCAGTCACAAGTATAAAGGCAATACACTTCTGTAGTCTGGGGGAGCTGTATCCGCCCTCCATCTTGTGAAATACTAAGCTGGGGACAATGCAAAATGGACCCCGCTGGTCTCAGCAACCATATTCACATCTCACATGGAATCTACCTACCATATGTGTGCCACATTTACCAAGCATACACATACATGACATGCACAGAATGTCAGCACAAGAGTCTGGATCTGAGAAATGAACAAGTGCTAAGATTAAGTATGGGTATGAGTTCACTATAGATATTGGTAGCGGCACCATATAGTGGGAGGAAACATTGGAAAGGGCATAGTGCTTGACTAAGAGCTGTATGTGAGATTGATACCACATAGCTGAACCCCATCTAATTGTTTAGCAGTTTTATTGCAGTGATATTAAAGTGCATTCTTTAATTAAAGATGAGCTCTGCGGTGGACATTTCTTTTTGTCTGACTGTTTTTTGACTGTTTGAGTTCCCACATTGCTTCCCTAAGAAGCCCTTGACTGCTCACCCTCACTACCCTGAGAGTCAAGTGGGGAAGTGGTGCTATTGGCCCAGATTGCTGATCCATAGGAGGACATACCAGGGAACCAGATGAAAATGACCCCAACCACCACACTTCTGGCCCAGTAACACTAGTTTGCCCTATTGCCCCACAAGAGGGATGTGACTGAGTGTCTATTTCTTATGTTTTTTCTGTAATATTAATGAAAGTATGACATCGCTGTTGCCAGGTGGTTAATCTGCTAGGAGTCTGTAGTTTCTTTTCCATGTTAACAACATTATAGAGTCACTATTGACCTTTGTTGTGATCTGCTTAGCATATTCCTAGGCCATTGTTCGACACATTAGCATATGGATCCTTAAGGCCTTTTTGGTGTCTGTGAAGAAATGCCCACAGCTTCACTAGTGATGGATGTTTAACCCCTACGCTGCCAGGCCTTTTCCCCTCCTGTGCCGAGCCTTTTTTTGGCTATTTGGGGCAGTTCGCGCTTAGGCCCTCATAACGTTTTCTCCACATAAGCTACCCATGCCAAATTTGTGTCCTTTTTTTCCAACATCCTAGGGATTCTAGAGGTACCCAGACTTTGTGGGTTCCCCTGAAGGAGACCAAGAAATTATCCAGAATACAGCAAAAACTTAGTTTTTTCCCCAAAAAATGGGAAAGGGCTTCAGAAGAAGGCTTGTGTTTTTTCCCCTGAAAATGGCATCAACAAAGGGTTTGCGGTGGTAAACTCCCCATCTTCCCAGCTTTTAGGAACAGACAGACTTGAATTAGAAAACCCAATTTTTCAACACAATTTTGACATTTTACTGGGACATACCCCATTTTTACTATTTTTTGTGCTTTCAGCCTCCTTCCAGTTAGTGACAGAAATGGGTGAGAAACCAGTGCTGGATCCCAGATAGCTAAACATTTCTGAAAAGTAGACAAAATTCTGAATTCAGCAAGGGGTCATTTGTGTAGATCCTCCAAGTGTTTCCTACAGAAAATAACAGCTGAAATAAAAGAATATTGAAATTGAGGTGACAAAACCAGCCATTTTTCTCCATGTTTTACTCTGTAACCTTTTCCTGTGATGTCAGATTTTGGAAAGCAATATACAGTTAAGTCTGCTGGACTCTTCTGGTTGCGGGGATATATAGGGCTTGTAGGTTCATCAAGAACCCTAGGCACCCAGAGCCAATAAATGAGCTGCACCTTGCAATGGGTTTTCATTCTATACCGGGTACACAGCAATTAATTTGCTGAAATATAAAAAGTAAAAAATAGTTATCAAAAAAACCTTTGTATTTCCAAAATGGCCACAAAATAAGGTGTTGAGAAGCAGTGGTTATTTGCACATTTCTGAATTTCTGGGTGCCCATATTAGCATGTGAATTACAGGGCATTTCTCAAATAGACGTCTTTTTTACACACTGTCTTACATTTAAAAGAAAAAAATGTAGAGAAAGTCAAGGGGCAATAACACTTGTTTTACTATTCTGTGTCCTCCCAAGTCTCCCGATCAAAATGGTACCTCACTTAAGTGGGTAGGCTTAATGCGCGCAACAGAAAACAAAAAATGGACACATCACGTTTTCACAAAGAAAACAGAGCTGTTTTTTGCAAAGTGCCTAGCTGTGGATTTTGGCCTCTAGCTCAACCGGCACCTAGGGAAACCTAGCAAACCTGCGCAGTTTTGAAAACTAGACACCTAGGGGAATCCACGAGGGGGTGACTTGTGGGGCTCTGACCAGGTTCTGTTACCCAGAATCCTTTGCAAACGTCAAAATTTGGCCAAAAAAACCACTTTTTCCTCTCATTTCGGTGACAGAACGTTCTGGAATCTGAGAGGAGCCACAAATTTCCTTCCTCCCAGTGGTCCCCCAAGTCTCCCGATAAAAATGGTACCTCACTTGTGTGGGTAGGCCTAGCGCCTGCGTAAGGAATTTCCCCAAAACACAACGTGGACACATCACATTTTCACAAAGAAAACAGAGCTGTTTTTTACAAAGTGCCTAGCTGTGGATATTGGCCTCTAGCTCAGCCGGCACCTGGGGAAACCTAGCAAACCTGTGCATTTTTGAAAACGAGACACCTAGGGGAATCCAAAATGGGGTGACTTGTGGGGCTCTGACCAGGATCTGTTACCCAGAATCCTCTGCAAATCTCAAAATTTGGTAAAAAAAAAAAAAAAAAAATATTTTCCTCTCATTTCGGTGACAGAAAGTTCTGGAATCTGAGAGAAGCCACAAATTTCCTTCCACCCAGCGTTCCCGCAAGTCTCCCGATAAAAATGATACCTCACTTGTGTGGGTGGCCCAGGTGCCTGCAACAGAAAAATGCCGACAACCTGTAGAGATTGAAGGGATAGCACAGCGAGTTGATAAGCACATAGTTTTATTTTATACATCTTTTAGGCCGACTCTGCTTTGGGCACCCAACAAGTGAGGTATCATTTTACTTGGGAGACTGAGGGGAACGCTGGGTGGTAGGAAATTTGTGCCGCAGCGGTGATCCTATAAAGAAAAGTGAGGAAAATATGCTTTTTTAAGCAAAGTTTGAGGTTTGCAGAGGAGTCTGGGTAAGAAAATGTTGGGGGATCCAGGCAAGCCACACCTCCTTGGACTCCTTGGGGTGTCTATTTTTAAAACATGTCTGGGTTTGGTAGGTTTCCCTAGATGAAGGCCGCACCTGGGACCAAAAACATAGATTTCCCCCACCCCAAACACAGGTAGGTTTGCAATAGATCATTTTGGTGTGTCCACATACTTATGTGATGTTTCAAACACTAAAATTGTGAAAATAAATGCACTTAGGTTATGTTAAAAACACCCCTCACCCACCAACCAAGTTGGTGGCATGCTTCATCATCGGGTCCCACCTGCGACACCTAGCGTATCACCGGTGTGCTGCGACGCCTGATTACAGCGGAGCAGATTCTGTCATTTTTACCACACACTGGTTGGATTTGGCATGAGGGTGAGTGATGGTTCAGTGGGTCAAATTTTATTAACAAGAGATTTCACAAAAATTAAATGCTCTGTTAATAACTGAAAGGCCAAAAAATGGAACCAATGACTCACAGATCGTGAGCTGTAAAGCCATGTCAAGGCACCAACCATTTTATAGTCCATTCACACACCTTTCATACATGCCATGCACAAGACCATTCACGCTGCCAGCCACGGGCCCAGCACATTACAACACTCACATCGACAGACGGTGCCACTCAAGGGCCCATCACTTACATACGCCCACATGCCAAATATAGCAATCACACTAGCTGATGGGAGTGTGTGGACTGGCGTTTGGCTGGCAGTGTGTTGCAGTAGCCAACAGCAAGTCAATATGTACACCATCAGCCAAGCGCCACTCCACACACAATGGCATCACTTTTTTTTTGTTTTCAAAGCAAAGAAACCACTAACTAATTATAAATAATTACAAAACTACAAACGCAAAAGCTCTAACTAAGTACATGACAGAAATGCCAACCATGAAACTGAATACATGAAAATATAAAACAGGCAGTTTACACTCATGGTAGCTCCCAGTAATTCTTCTGGGTGTGGTAATTCTTGAAACAACCACCCACACACAGCCCAGGCTTTAAAGGACAATCTGGGCAGTACATTCGAGTCTCCCTCCGGATACCTCTTCGAGCACAGACACTACATTTCTTAGCTGGAGAGTATTTTTTTGGGCGTTGGAGGAATGTGCTCAGCAAAGTGGTGATCTTTCAATCTAGCCACATCCTCCACCACTGCTTCTCTAGGAACTCTTGCCTGTTCCAGCTCAACAAGGCTCGCTATGATAGACTCCTGAAATTTCACAAATGTCATCTTTGACTCTGGAGACCTATCCTTAAACACAATAAAAGCATTAAAAGTTGCCAAGTGGAAGAGGTGAATTGCTAACTTCTTATACCAAATGTAAGACTTACGAATAGCAGTATGAGGTTCCAACCTCTGATCAATTCTATCTACACCTCCCATGTGCTTATTATAATCTAAAATGCACACAGGTTTGCGCACTTCAGCAACCTGGCCCCAAACAGTCACGGGGGAAGTACTCTCATCATGGATGGTACTTAGCATGTAGACATCCCTCCTGTCTGAAAATTTGAAAGCTAGCAGTTCATCATTCCGTAAGGCACTGCACTGTCCCCTCTCAAGTTTTTAACAGACAAGCTCCATTGGATAGCCTTTCCGGTTACAACGAATTGTGCCACAAGCAACAGTGTCCACTCTAAACAATTCCTTAAAGAACTGCACTCCAGTGTAGAAGTTATCTACGTACAAATGGTGACCTTTGTTGAACAGTCGTCTACCAAGTTCCCACACAATTTTCTCAGTAACTCCAAAAGTGGGAGGACAACCAGGGGGGTTACTACTGGAATCCCTACCAGTGTAGACACGGAAACTATACACATAACCTGTACTACTTTCAGACAGCAAATACAATTTAATTCCATATCGTGCCCTCTTGCTAAGAATGTACTGCCTAAAAACCAAACGACCCTTGAAGAGGGCCAAAGACTCGTCCACAGCTATTTCTTTGCCTGGAACATAGACCTCTGAAAACCAATCTATAAAATGATCATGGACAGGCCTAATCTTAAAAAGACGGTCAGAATCAGGGTGATCTTGTGGCAAGGCTAATCCATTGTCAACAAAATGCAGCACCCTAAGAAGAAGCAAATACCGATTACGACTCATGGTTGCAGGAAATATAGCTGTTGCCATCAAGGGACTAGAGCCAGTGACAGCTTCCTTATCAACCCCATCAAAAGAGTCAAACCCAAAAACCTTTTCATCTCCTCCAAATTTGTTGGAATCCACTGGGAAGCTCTAGAGTGTGCCCTTAGTCTAGCAGCGTTGTCCCTCAAATACTGCTCTGCATACAAATTATAGTCTGCTTAACAATCTCTTCCAAAAACACATCATCCACAAATAACTCAAAGAAATTGACAGGCAAAAAGTTCTCTGTATTGACTTTACACCCGGGAGACCAGTAAAGGCAGGCAACTCTGGCTGCTCCATGTTTGGGCAACCCAGAGTTCAGGTCTTCCAACGGGAAACCTTTCAGCCCCAGGTTGCTGCATCAGTGTCCTCTTCTAAAACAGGCCCTTCATCTGCACTGAGAGTGGCTTCCTCATCAGAAGATTCCTCTCCGACAGAAACTTCACTGCCAGAATCTCTCACTTCCTCCTCTGCCTCAGATGCATAGTCTGTCTCATAATTATGATCAAACAATGACTCAAAAAGCATACCAACCACCTGCTGAGTGGTCATCCTGTGGCTAGCCATGATCTTTCCTACGAAAAGTAACTGGACAAATGCACCACCAACAGCCAGCACTGTGTAAGATAAGTAATAAAGTGTAGCTTTATCAGTAAGAGTTATAAACTCAAAAACTATACCGCTCACTTGCCTGAAAAAGCTTGACTCACCAGCAGCTACTCTGCACAGAAACAGCAATCACCAATGATATACCACTAAAAAGAAAGAAAGAAAAGCAAATTAGAAATAAGACAACAGAAATATCATTGTGCACAAATCTAAGGACAATTTCACACACAATCCTGCATTTAGTACACCACCATCAAACATGTCATTCATGCACGGCAACAATACTCCTTTGGAGTAAATTGGTTTTACTTACCTAAAACATGCAATGATGCAAACCGCAGGTCAACCACCGCCAAAACCGCAACGAGCCACGGCAAAGAAAGCAAATGCTTTGAACTAGAACAAAAAGGAGAAAAGGTTTTTATCACAAATGCAAACACTTCGCCAGTTGACAAACACCCCACCATCAAGCATTTAGAAATTGGTACCTAAGTGGATTCTGCCCCCCATAGGGGCAGATGGGCCTACTAAAAAATAGGCCTATCTGCTCCAAGGGGGGCAAAAAATACCTTTAGTAGTGTGTGCCCATGGGGAGCGACCCTTGCCCAAGGGGCCACCCCCCAAATAAAAAACACACACACACACTATCCCTGGTGCCTAAGTGGCTTCTGCTCCCCTTGGGGGCAATGGGCCTAAAATAAATAGGCTGATCTGCCCCCAAGGGGGGCAAAAATGGCTAACAGTTCTATGCCCCCCCGGGGGGGCACCTCTTGCCCAAGGGGCTCCCCCCCACATAAATAAACAAATAAAAAAACATCCCTCGCGTTCCAGTGGTTTCTGCCCCCCTTGAGGGCAGAACTTATAAACCACAGAGGGTAACCCAAAAACCCGACCGGGCTGGTTAGAAGATAACCATTACATACAACAATGCCCTTATGGGGAGAAACCGACAAATTATTTATCCATCATAAAACAACATAGGTGAAAGCAAAAAAGCTATTCATTTAAATATGTATATTCATTTATTTACTTATACATAAATATCAATTTGATATATTCATCCTAAATGGACAGCCCATCTGATAAAACAACACACCCAGGGACAGATAGTGTGAGAAAAAGTGCTTGTGATAGATAGAAAGGAGAATAATACATATTCCAATGAATCAAAAACCTATACAAAAAACATTAAAAACAGTCGGTTGGTTCTTTTTTGTTTGCTGCATTAACTCCATTCCAAATCCTCAGAGAGTCTAAATCAGTGCCTTCAATCCTCCAAAGATCTTATGAAAAACCAATCCAGACTATGATATATCCGTCGACGTTTCAACCCCTCTATATCTTGGGCCAAATCCCAGCTCCACAGTGGGTCTTCTTCAGGACTAATACGATGGGAGTCCCATACATATATCCTCTGACTTCTTCACTTCTTTTACTTGTCTGTTTATGAGGAGATCAAGTCTGATTTAAAATATCATTCCTCCTCATATACCAAGTCACCCGTCAATTCCAATGCATTCTTCATTCATATGTGAGCCTTCGAAAGACTGAGTTCACCAAGCAAAAAAAAAAAAAAAACGCTCAGTCTTTCGAAGGCTCACATATGAATGAAGAATGCATTGGAATTGACAGGTGACTTGGTATATGAGGAGGAATGATATTTTAAATCAGACTTGATCTCCTCATAAATAGACAAGTAAAAGAAGTCAGAGGATATATGTATGGGACTCCCATCGTATTAGTCTTGAAGAAGACCCACTGTGGAGCTGGGATTTGGCCCAAGATATAGAGGGGTTGAAACGTCGACGGATATATCATAGTCTGGATTGGTTTCTGCATAAGATCTTTGGAGGATTGAAGGCATTGATTTAGACTCTCTGAGGATTTGAAATGGAGTTAATGCAGCAAACAAAAAAGAACCAACAGACTGTTTTTAATGTTTTTAGTATAGGTTTTTGATTAATTGGAATATGTATTATTCTCCTTTCTATCTATCACAAGCACTTTTTCTCACACTATCTGTCCCTGGGTGTGTTGATTTATCAGATGGGCTGTCCATTTAGGATGAATATATTAAATTGATATTTATGTATAAGTAAATAAATTAATATATATATTTAAATGAATAAATAGCTTTTTTGCTTTCACCTATGTTGTTTTATGATGTAAAATAATTTGTCGGTTTCTCCCCGTTAGGGCATTGTTGTATGTAATGGTCCCCTTGAGGGCAGATCAGCCTAAAAATAATAGGTAGGTCTGCCCCCAAGGGAGGCACAAATGGCCATACAACACATGACCCCCAAAGGGGAGCGACCCCTGCCCAAGGGGCCGCCCCCTCATCCACTAAACACACACACACACTATCCCTGGTGGCTAAGTCGCTGAGATGGGCCTAAAACAAATAGGCCGAACTGCCCCCCAAGGGGGGCAGAAATGGGCAACAGTTCTATGCCCCCCACATAAGTAAACATATTAACAAACATCCCTGGTGTTCTAGTGGTTTCTGCCCCCCTTGGGGGTAGATCAGCCTAAAAATAATAGGCCGATCTGAGAAATGGCCATAGTACAAATGCCCCCAAAGGGGAGCGACCCTTGCCCAAAGGGCCACCCTCCCATCCACTAAACACACACACTGTCTCTGGTGCCTAAGTGGCTTCTGCCCCTCTTGGGGGCAGATCAGCCTAAAAATAATAGGCCGAACTGCCCCCAAGGGGGGCAGAAATGGCCATAGTATATATGCCCCCAAAGGGGAGTGACCCTTGCCCAAGGGGCCGCTCCCCGACACAGAAACAATGAAAATAAACATTTTTTTAAAATCCCTGTCGTCTAGGGGGCATTCCTGCTGCCCGATCGCAATGCGATTGGCCAGCAGGAATGCTCAAAGAGACACCAGGGGAAAGGAAAACCCTTTCCTTTCCCCCAATGCCTCTTTGTTTCAAACCCCCAACCGCCGGAGGAGAAACGTACCTGTTTCTCCGATCGCACACTGGAAGCAAATGGCTTCCAGTGCGACCAGCACCCTGTAATGATGTCAGCACGCGATTGCACGCTGACTTCATCAGGGGGGTGGGGGTGGAAGGGGAAGGGCTTCCCCTTCCATCCCTTCCTTGGAGGGGTGGGAGGGAAGCCCACAGAGGGAGCGCTAGTGCTCCCTCCGAGCTCCATGTGGGGGATGTAATGGTTACGTCCTCGGCACAGGAGCACTGTGCCGGCGGACGTAACCATTACGTCCCCGGCACAGAAGGGGTTAATGTGTTATCTGACATCACCACAGCTATTTTCCATTTCATCAAGTTCTTCAGACAGGTCATACCCTTGTTGTTGCTGATCCAGCTTAGTTCAAGAACTGGGGGTGGGATTCATTTGCAGACCTCAACCCTCAATAAATGAATAGCAAAATGGAAACTAATAAGTCACAAAGGATAATCAGTATTAGGGGCTGTCAAACATCATCCTATTAACTGAATCCAATCTGTGCTAGGTCTTGGGATGACGAGGGACTAGGATCCCCAGGGAGGAAGGGAATGATTTTGATGTGAATTGATTACAGAGGCACTTCAAAGTTTTACCTTTCCCCCAGAATAGTCATAGGATTATTTGCAAATGCCGGATAAGCTGCTCTTGCAGCGTGACCTATGGTGGCTCCATGTAAGCAAGACGTATGCTTCTCAATTTCTTAACTTGAAGAAACTTCCCTTCAAGAAGGAAGGGATAGTTCTCCTTCATACATCTAGCAGTAGTCCTGAGGGCTCCAGAAGAAAACTGAAATCAATAGGGATTTGTGAGGTAAACATTCCAATTGATATTCTTTACATTTTTGTTTCTTAAAAACATAACTCCCATCTTCCAGGCATAAATTGGATGTGCTTGATGCTTTTCAACAGACTCTTGGTCTTCATCAAATGAAATGAGCCAGAATATTGTGCCACTTATATACCTTTATAAGTATCTCCTTTGTGGCGCCTGCTTAGCCAAATAACCAATAAGCATTAAAAGCAGATATAGAATGGCATGTTTACACAGCAGACATTACCTGAAAAATATGACAATCTTTCATACAGTAACAAAAAAATCCTCTATGATGTGTGATCGCCATGTAAAGGTACATAGGATCCATAGATTACTAAAGTCCTTATTAGAGGACGACCCCCTCAACAATTCATACTCCTCATGATGTAAGACATCATTCCATCCACAAATGTCATAAAGAACATACATTTTAAATTTGTCTTGTGAAAAGGCATTTGCATGTATTCTCTCATTTCAGTGATCCAATTAGTTTCACGTATCATAGAATGCTTAGCCATAAAGGAGACGGGAAAATGAGGATAAAAAAAAGAAAAGAACAAAGAAAAAAAGGGGAGGGGAAAACTAATTGTTTCAGAAATACATGAAATTCTTCTTTTGTAGTCAGTCCCACAGTACTTTGGTAACATGCGCAATTAATCTCAATTCCAATTGCTTCAATTGTAGTACAAGCGTCCCACATGTTGATTCTTTGGGGCCCTAATTAATCACACTACTTTTAGCCCATGCAGGCTACTACCATTGTTTGCATGAAATATACTGCTGTAGTTGTTTTCTTGGTATATGTAAAATTCTCCAAAACTAATGCTTTTGAATGGTAATGGTTCCTCCAGTATATATCAAGGTACATGAACAAAAAAGAGCGTATATGACAGAGTCAGCAGCGATGAATGCATCCTTGCCTTTGGAAGGTTCTATTCTGGTTATCATTGGTAACTTCTTTACACGTATTTAGATATTCAGATCCAATTGGCAATCTTTGTTTGTTGCATGACAAAACCCACTACTGGATTAGATAACCAGTGTTCTTTTCCATAAAGTGACTATTAATTACAATATCACCCACTGACTGCACTTTTCTATGCATAATAGAATGCTAAGTACCAAGACAATTGCTTAAGTCAGGATCTAACCAAATAAAAATTCAATGATTATGTATTTCCTTAAAAATATTCTTACTGTTAGCAATATAACATATAGTTGATCCAATCTTGGCCATTTTTTCACTCATTCTTATGTTCACATTAAGGAGTTTGAAGTCTTGTTTTTTTTTTTTTTTAATCTAGCTTTCCTCTTCACAATATTAATATTCATTTTAGTACAACATTTGTTCAGGATATATCCCAGTATCCTATCCACCTCCTTTAAGAAATCATACACAATATGTTTCCAGAAGATGTACTGGTATTAACTTTGGTGACTCAGAGATGTAGTAACAGAGACTAGAATTAGTAGCCGTCAATCTCCTAAAAAATCTGCTTTGTAACTCTTTGCCTCAGCCATTAAATGCCATGCCTGTGGGCCAAGAACCATGCGTCTGTGACTAAGTGACAGTCATTTCCCCATACCCAATAAGAAACTGGGATAGGGACATTCTACAAGCCCATGGCAGTTCCACAGATTTGTTATTAAAATCAGCCATCAAAGATGAACTTGTTATTAAAAAGAATGAATTCACTCATCTCCATTAGCACTGTGCCGAGTGAAAGGTATACAACTGTTCTTTCTTGTAAGGACAAAAATCACTTCATCCATACCTTCTTTATGTGTTATGTTCTTGTTCTGTAGAGTGACATCTAATGTTACTGAAATGTAATTGGACTGTATGGACTGTTCAGTCTATCCAGTATATCCATTCAGTCTCACATATGTCAACCCTGTCACATATATAAATATAAATGTGTTTGACATAGTTTGTAAATTCTCAGAGAGGCACCTAATGTCTAAAAGTGTCATGCCTAAAGATGTTGTGATTAGCTTACCAATCTTAGGTAAAAGATAAAATGTAAAAAGAATAGGAAACTTAATTATTAGAATATCTTCCATACATATGTATATTTCAACCATTTCCACAGAGGATCCTGAAGCTTAGCAATACACTGAAATGTAGAATCCTCACTAATACATCCTTATAACTTTCTCAGATAACCATTGCTCAGCATTTCCTTGACAACTTTCTGTGCTCCGATTGACAATGTTACGACCCTCGTCATAAGATTTATTTACTATGCTAGAAACAAGAACAAATATTTTAAGACTCAGTCATTGTTGTTTCAATATAATATATTGTATCGCTTTAACACTTTTATTGGATATTCATTCAGGAAGTGCTTCTCATTGTGAATTCCGCAATGGTTCTGATAACATCACTTGAAGCATTTGGACAGAATGTAGAATGATTCCTCAAGTCACTTTCCACAAGAAACAGCCTTCACTTGTAATTTGTGATTCATGGATATCATTTTCCAAACAATCCAACATGATTAATGGGTAATTGCATCTCATATAGCCTTGTAGCCCGCTGCTGAGGTCTATACCTTGTGTTAAAGGCCCTGAACTTGAATTTTAAGCCTGAACCTCAGGCATGGGCCTATAACAAGGGACAGGGCCTTGCAACAACTCGTACAGCCCGAGGCAAAAGGGCTAAAAGGCTATTAGAACACTCCACCCACTGAGAGTAGAATGTTGAAAATTAAAAAAAGAAACACAGAAAAACAAACCTTGATTGTTGGAGCAGAAGGCTTCCTAAGCCACTACATTGTCTTCAAAATAGCTTCTAAAATTCTAAGGATCTAATCGTTGTTAAACTGGGAATAGAAACATCTGAAGTGAACATATTGGGAGCAGTAACATTTTTTTATGTATGGTTATACTGTTTATGCTAATGTCGTTTGAGTGTGAATTTGAAAAGATCTACTTCCAAATCTGTATCATTGACCTTTTTGGTGGGACTGAATGAACCCTTTTTTCAGTTAATACGGAAAATTGATAATTTGCACAGTCAATACCACAATTTATTACTTTGCCTTGCATCCTTATTTTTGTCTTATATTTGTTTTATGTCTTTTACCCCACCTAGTCTTTCTTTTCTTCTTTTTCTCAGTTGCCCACCTCAAGTTGCTGTCTGCCTGGAAGAGCATCTGATTCAAAAATAGTTTTATACTGTAATACTTATCATAATGTTCTCAAAGTGGTTGTTGCCTTTTCCATTTTTGTCTGCTACCCCAGCCACTGCTCAGCAATACCAGAGAGGTTCCAGGTTAACTATGAGTGTGTTAAGACGGCTTTAGTGGCTTTGAAAGGAATGTGCCTGTTGAGATAATCAGCAGAGTGGCCACTTCAGCTGCTTCACTTTTAAAAGATGTACTTCCTGGACACTAAGAATGGGGCATATATTTATTTTGTATTTGCGAATGCAGAGAAATCTGTCTACTTAATCTATGCTGTTGTCCTGTCATTTGTTTCCTGCTTCGTAATTCAGATGCTCCCTGGGAATGAACCATGTTACATGCAAGGAAGGACTCGCATTCATCTGTTACTTTAAAATCTGTAATGTTATCCTAAGCGACCTACACATGCAAAGTCCTATACTTCCATCCCCACAGACCTAAGACTATAGAAAATAATTATTTTTATAGCAGATATGAAGGACCTGATGGGATGCGCAAGAGGCTGTCAGGCGACTGTGGCAGAGTAGTTCATGATGCAAGTCTCTCACTTGGTCGTGTGTCCTGTTGGTACATTTCCCAGTAATGTGTATGAGGTAAACTTGTGATTTAGGATGGAGCTACTCCATCTTCTGTTATTACTATTATCCTGTAACCTTTACTCCCCTCCAGAGCGTTCACAGCAGACATATTGGTGTTGGTAGCAGCATAGATCAATCCATGTCCTACAGGCACCTATCTGCTCCTCCCTTGTTTACATGGTTTATACATTTATGCTACTTTCCAAGGGCTGCAGTGCAACTGCCACATAAGGTGTGTCAGATACTCAATACTAAAGGCAACCTGGCAGTTTTCTGCTGGATTAACTGGATGCCATCACTGTAACTTAATCAATGTCTCTGATTAGGAATATGACCGCAGTCAGACCAGAAGCCACACTACAACTGCTGGGAATTAACAGCAATCTAGAGTGAACTGGCAGCTTTAACAACATACAGTTGGATTCATCACATCATTGTGTATGCAAATCATTCAGGTCACCATGACGTACATGGGCCTTTGGGAGGGGATACAAACATGGAGGAACTAGCTATGCAGGTTTTGCATATTTGCCCATTGACAGATTGCCATTTTATTACCACAAGCAGCAGAATGCCCTGAGTGACCATTTTTTTTCCAATTGGTCTCCATTAACTTTATTAATGAGCACCACTGCGACAAATACAAGTATTGATATAGGTAACCAGCTGGGTATATGTTGCAGAAGATACATGTCAAGTACTTATTTATGATGTATTATATTAGGTTAATAAACCTAACTTCTATCCATACTATACAACCACTTATATAAAAAATAAGGTAAAGAAAAAAAGACTGAGTTCCCGTAGGGGTGCAACAAATAATAGTTTGTAGTCAAACATATAGTAAAATACCTTGTGCTTTCAGGGAGGGAATTTGTCCGATTTACCTTCCAGCGCAAGTAGAATCATGTCCTGTGGGCTGTCTGATGGACCCTTGATGTTTCTATTGCGTAGAGCCACCATGGGTGGCCAGACACAACCGCTTCATGACATCCTGCAGCTATTTGCAAACTGTTGGGTGGCGGTCACCTTCATAAGCGCCACCCAGTTGCACGGATGTCTGTTGTTTTCTTTCTGCACCAGTTAGTGCTGATCCAGAGAAGAGTTACACCTCTGTCTCTTTTTGATTGTTTTTTTCAACATTTTATTAAACATTTTCCAAAAGTGTATCAATAGATGTCATCTAGAAAGTTAGGGCTTAAGCCGTATGGCACCTTTCACCGCACAATGTCGGTTACACACCCACACCTAAGTGTGTGCAGGAAAGTGCCCCTTTTGGCATGGGTACCCCCCACCTTTTGCCTGATATTGATGCTAACTTGACAGTGTGTGTGCTGGGATCCTGTTAACCAGGCCCCAGCACCAGTGTTCTTTCTCTAAACTGTACCATTGTTTCCACATTTGGCACACCCCTGGCACACAGATAAGTCCCTTATAAACGGTATCAGTGGTACCTAGGGGTCTGTGACCCTGGAGGGTCCCTCAGGGCCGCAACATGTATTGTGACACTCTAAGGGACTCTTACCAAGCACATGCACACTGCCATTGCAGATTGTGTGTGCTGGTGGAGAGAAAATGCTAAAGTCGACATGGCACCCCTTCCAGGGTGCCATGCCCACAACCCATTGCCTCTGGCAGGGGTAAGTCACTCCTCGAGCAGGCCTTACCGCCCTAAGGCAGGGTGCACTATACCACAGGTCTAAGTCCATTCTTACACACTGTAAGTGCAGTGTGGCCATATTAAGTACATGGGCTGGGAGTTTGTCGTTACGAACTCCACAGCTCCATGATGGCTTCACTGAAGGCTGGGAAGTTTGGTATCAAACTTCTCATCACAATATACCCACACTGATGCCAGTGTTGGATTTATGGTACAATGCACACAGGGGGCATCTTAGAGATGTCCCTTGTATTTTACCCAACCCTTTAGTGTAAGGTTGACCAGTCTGTACCAGCCTGCCTCTAACAGACACGTTTCTGATCCCATGGGGTGAGAGCCTTTGTGCTCTCTGGAGTCAGGAACAAAGTCTGCTCTTGGCGGAGGTGCTTCCCCCCTTCAGGAACTGTAACACTTGGTGGTGAGTCTTAAAATCCAGGCCTCCTGTTACAGTGCCCCAGGGCACTCCAGCTTTTGGACGTGCCCACTTCCCAGACCAAGCCCCACTTGAGGATCGACCACTGCAGCTAGGACCACTCCTCTTGTCTAGAGCTGAAGTGACCCCCTCCTTGCAGAATCATCCATCTTGTTTTTGGAGGATAGGTACCAACAGGGTTAGGAATGTGCACCCATTCCCAAAGGGTGGGGGCAGAGAAAGGGTGTAGCCACAATCAGGGACAATAGCCAATAACTGCTGCCCTGTGAATACTGTAACACTCCTAAATGTAGTATTTTTGGGCTCCCCTGAACCTGACTCACCAGATTCCCGGGGACCTCAAGAAGAAAGGAGGACTGCCAAGCAGACCCCAGCAGTGAAGTCTTCAGACGAGAACAGACTTGGCCCCAGCCCTACCGGCCTATCTGCATCTTCTAAGACCCCTGCTGCAAGAAGGTGACGCATCCTGCTGGACCAGCGACCTCTACAAAACCAGAGAGGACTGACTGCCCAGTAGAGGACCAAGAAGTCCTGAGCCCTGTCCAGAAGAAACCCTCTAAAAGGCTCCAGAACTGCCCCGGATCCGCGAGCCCTGCCCACTCTGCACCTGACGTCCACGACCCGAGTCCAGGTGGCCCACAAGTCCAGCGAAAGGTCCCCAGGTGATTCTGACCTTGTAGCCACCCTGGGTTGATAGCTCCTGGCCAACACAACGACGCCTGCAGCCTAAATCCAGCAGACCCCTCCCCCCCCCCCCCGAACCGCGCCAGAACTGGACAAAGATACCCTTTGCCCAAAGGTACCCCTTTACTTGCAGCTCCCTGGCCTTGGGGAATCTGACTGATGGTCCAGCAACGTTCAGCAGGTGGGCGTCCTGCTTGTCCAGCATTGGTTTTCTGGAGGGGGGGGGGTGTTTAGTGCTAACCTGTGCTCCCCCCCGTCCCCCACTCCGCCTCCCTGGTGCTCACCTAAACCACCCAGGTCTGCCCTCCAAAGTCACGGGTACTTACCTGCCAGCAGATCTGTTATGGAATAGGATCCCATTCTAAATCTATCACCAACTTTGACCTCTGCACCCAGCCTGCCCTGTGTTGCGGGTGGTGCACTTTTGGGGTCAGCCGAACTTTGACCTGTGGACATCCTGCATCCTGAAGACTGGAATCGTAAGTCTTCTACCTACCTGTTTTCTGTGATAATACTTATCCCCCCTAGGTCTCTATGGACTCCTATGGAAAATTGCAGTGTGTCAACTTTTGCAATAGAAAATTGCTATTTACTTCTAAACTGCTTTATCTGCTAAAACCAAACAAAGTACGTTTGATACATATGCGTGATACCTACTTACAATTGTACTTACTTGCGACAAGTTTTTCTGGTTCTGGTAATAAAGTAACAACATATATTTTTGCTATATAAAAACAATTGCACTAGAGTTAGTCATTGAGTCTGACTCATTTATTGACTGTGCGTGTATAACAAATGCTTTGCATTACCCTGTTATAAGCCTAACTGCTCGACCATAAAAGAGAGCATTAGTATTATCTATGTTAGCCTCTGTTAAGCCTCTGGGGAACCCCTGGACTCTGTGCACACTATATCTCATTTTGATGTAGTATATACAGAGCCAGCTTCATACAGTTACTGTTATACTATCTGTCTTAGCACTGCAGTTTCAGTGCGGGTGGACACACCAGTTCCATACTCAGACACTCACTGTATGTACCACTAATCTGACAGAAGGCTATTGGCATCCCCTCAGTGCAGTCCTGAGCAATTCTTCCTGCATAGTTGAGAGATTCTGTACCGCTACAAGTATTTGTGTAAATAGTTAAATGGTTGGGGCATAGGATAGCGAAAGGAATGTAGTTTCATCATTTTTGCTATTTGTTTTAGAATGTTTTTCCAGCCCAGCTTGTGTTAACTGACCCACTCCAGCTGTTTTCCATCTTTGTCACCATCGTGCTGGCACTGGTTTTACATTTGTAGTCTCTCATTTTAGTATTATTCAACCTCTTTTTTTATTTTCTATGAAAATCGGTGACTCCCTATGTATATTTCTTTTCAGGTTATCCATTCACTAATGGGAAGTGCGGTGCAGCCTTTACTAAATTCTGTTGCTGACTCGGTGGAGGCAATTATTATCACAATGCACCAAGAAGATTTTTCAGGGTAAGAAATTAATTTCATCCAGAAGTTGCTAAAACTGATCATACTGATTGCACAACAGAAAGATTGATCATGGCATACACAAACTAGTACAACACTCAAATAAATGCTACAATAAAATACAAAAGGGAACTAAAAATGTTTGCACACTTAAATGACCATTTTTTGCTGATTACTAAAGTAGGTATGTAGGAGTCGCTTTGACCTGGAAACAAGTTACACATACATAGAATATGTATTTAGCTATTTATTAAGGAATTTTGTAGAGCAGCAAATATCACCTCCCACCCATTGTTATGGACCAGGTTATACACCTATTTGTAGGGACTCCCAAAGGGGCACCACTCCGATTTAAAAAATGGACAGCACTCCATGAAAATGGGAAAATGTATTCAGCCCATAGTTTACAAAATATTTAAAAACAGGAAGACCACAGCTCTTGGTCAATGTTACTTCAGTTCTTTTTTTTTTTGCTATTACATCATCGTCTCTGTTGGTACATACTTCATGTTTTCTAGGCTCAGTACAGGTGGCTGTTGGGATCAATTGTCCTTATTTTCTTTTTTTGCGAAGTCTCTCTCTCTCTCTCTCTATATATATATATACATATATATATATATATATATGTATATAATCACACATTTTTTCTCTCTCTACATTAAGAAAACAACCCAAGAAACTGGAAAACAATCATTTTCATCCAAATGCCCTTTTTAATTGTTTGTACATCTTTCATGAGTCTGTGTGATAGCCATTAATTAATTTTGATCTTTTGCCCTATGTATTGGAAAAGACGAAGCTACTTGTTCAGATGATCATGCATTTTTGCATCTAATTTATGTCCTGTGGGTTGTAATGTGTCAACTGGGAGTCTAATCTTCTCAATTTTTCCAGTCCAATTCCCCCCTCAGATAAATTCTATGCAGTCTGTTCATTAAAAAAACAAAGCTTTTTGTCTCATCTGAATGTATTTCATATGTGTTTCTTCGAATGGGGTATGGTGAATCATTTTGACATGCTGCACTTATATGTTCTGATAATGCTTTTTTTCTTCGATTTTCATTTCATGCTTCCAGCGTAGAATTTTTTACAAGGACAAGGCTTACCCTTTACTTATTTGTGCTCATATGTAATTCTTTTACAAATTTCATATTGTTTTACACCTGTTTTTAAATATGACAATTCCACATTAGCGTATCCCTTGCATTTCTTATATGTATAGGAAACTTACTGGTTTGAGTACAGCCAATTTTCCTCCTTTCTGTCCGCCATGTATTTTATAGATACTGCTTATGCAAATGTTATTGCTAGTATATTATTGATTCAATTCCTCTGATGTTCATCTCTTGTTAGTAATAACTAATACCGCTGTAGCATTATTCTTATTATTTTTCCTGTTTTTTTTAATGAATATTGCTATCAATGATTTTTGACTTCTCGTTTAGTAGTTCCTTCTTTCCTATACATTTTCAAAAATCATTCCTCTCAATCTCACTACCTTTTACTTTGGTGTCTTGCAGTAGAGGGCAGGAATAACCCGAGAGACCCTCCCCAGTAATTTAATAGGCTTATGTTCTATGGTATTGGGCAAGTGCCTTTGGGAGGGGGTCTAGTGATGCTGATATCCTTGCTGCCTTTGGTGTTATTTGTTGCTCAGTGAGTTCTGCCTTAATGGCAACAAATTCAAGATCTTTTCCATGCAACCCTCACTGGTTTGATAGTAGGTGCTTCTGAGTACACAGGGATTTAGAAACATCTCTAAGCACTCACCCTTCTGACACAGACTTGGTCACATCTTGTGGAGAGTTTTACAGAAAGGTGTTAAAGGATAGGAAAAGGGCCCTAAAAGAGGATGCTTAGGATAAACTTTAGCACACCTGTGACCTCTCCCAGAGTACCCTATTTTGGTAAATCGTGAATCGCCCTGTGTTTGCTCTGGGTGAAGGGACAGTTGTTTGTTCCCATATTTTGCCCAAAAGCTGGGTCAAACATTTCAAATGGGTCAACAGTTACAGTGATTTCCCCACTTCTGACCCGGAGTTGGGGCCCCTTGTTGGTGTCTCTCATATTGTATTCCCCCTAGATGAAATGCAGGAAGCCCTTAATGTATAACCAGAATCAGAGCACAGGTACGGAACGTGGTTCCTGCTGATTTGTATTTTTAGAACCCAATTTATAGGCCACATTGCTCACACAGGTTTTCAATGCATCAGTCTTAAAAGGCCTGCCAAGCTTTTGGTCCCAATCTGTTGTTGTGGCCATTTAAAAGAAGGAGTTTAAGGGAGGGGACCCACATGGTTATCGACCCATCTTATTAACAAATCGGTAGTTAAGGTTGTTGGTCAGGTGATTCTCACTAGACTCACTTCTTGAGCAGAAAGTATTAGGGTTATCTCTGACTTACAGTATGGTTTTAGGTCTGAATGGAGCACTCTCAAGCAGTGGTTACATTTATTTCTTGTTTTTAATAAATATGTCGAGCAAAGCAGGAGGCCCTACACCTGGCCTTCATGGACCTTACATCCACGTTCAACTGTGTCAGCAGAACTAAACCTTGTTGAGCTCAATGCCCAGACATTGTGCTCTTCTTAAGAGATTTATATAAGGAATGTCTACCATTATGAGATAAGGAACGAATGGCCAATGTAAGATGAGTTTAAATGTAAAAAGTGGAGTGAGACATTCTAGCACCCAAGACCTGGATGTCCAAACATCTGTCTCTTTCTCCTTTTGATCACTTGAAGGCTCGTTGGCAGTAAATGTGTTCTTTGTATGAATTTATTGGACTGTCAGATGTTCTGTGTAATCAGGGCCTTTTTTCATGAGTAGCTTTATACATAGTGTAAAGTGTTTTTTATCTGATTCATGACTCAACTATAAGCAAGAGCAGTGCTTTCAAAGCTATACTCAATCACAGACCATTGTTTGCCATTGACAGATCAGTATTAAATGTAATTAATTTAGCTTCCATCTTAGAAATACCCTTTTGGTGCATACATTACATTTTCTTATGAATTTAGCAGTGAGGTGTTTTGTTTAATATATAAAGCATCTACTGTATGTTTGAATTGATTTGAAAACCTTTTGGTACTCCCTAAATTACATTTTCTTTTAAATCTCTTTATTATTTTGAACACTACAGAAAACACAGCCACTAATATGCTACCATTAAGGTGTCACAAGAGCATATCCTAGAAAGAAGGTTACTTAATAGTGCTGAATTGCACGTCGAAGCACTACCCCAATAGAAAGGATCCACCACACTTTGTGTAACTAACAAAAAAAAGAAAAGGTGTAAGACATGCATTTCTAGTAAAACAGCTGTTTGAGTACCCAATAATTACAAGAGGGATAACCAATTAGCGAGTATGCGGTCAAAAGTAACATTTAGCTCCACCAACCTTACCAGCAGATTGGGCCAGCCACACCCCAGTAATTGCACCAGTCCCACTCCCATGGGAGCCCCACAGCCCATTCACAATAACAGTATCTGTTGCTGTAGCGAAAAAGTGATATGCCAGCCCTCTGTCCCTACTCAGGATTGTCTTTTGTCTTTTTTTGCCTTCAGTTTATCAGTAGATAATCAATAGCAGGAGGTGGGCCTCTCCCACCACTGGTAATAAGTGCAGAGAGAGTGTTCGCTTCAGCCTTTGACCACAAGTAAAGGTCCCAAAGCCAGAACACCGTTTAAATTGGACCTAAGCCAGGTCGATGAATCAAAGTGTGTACCTATCTTCTTCGTCTGAGGTAGGAGACCCAAAAAGCCCTTCCTTGTTTTCCTGTCAACATAATAATTTACCAAGCCTTGCATAGTGATATTGTGGTATTGAACGAACAGAGCCCAATGCTTCCTTTGATTTCCAAAGTGCTGTAAAGTAATCATACTTGCTTGCTTTCGTTCATGATTGTTATTTTGTACTTGAAAAGCCTAACAAAAGGGTTAAAAAGAGAGTCCAGACCCCAGTTCATAGTGTGCTTGCAGGTCGGCAAAGATGTGGAGCCCATTCATGTCGTACAAGTCCCCCACACAGTGCACTCCAGCACTAAGCTATGGCCTGTGGTCGTGCACTGCTGCTACATCCTTCAGAGCGGGCAACTCCTGTAGAGGCAACTGTAGGGCACATGGGAAACAGTTTCCTTGTATTTGCATCTATTTGTACCAACAGGCCTTTGCTGTGGTCTGAAGAGTATCTAATTCTGGGTGTGAAACGTACAGGGACCAGAAACCAATCTATGAATGGGGTCCCCTGCAGCGCTTGTTGTATAGCAGTTCTTTCTGGTTTGAGAACAAAGGTCACTGCCTATGTCCCGCTATATAATGGTAACTCCGAACCTAGACATGTTTGGTATCTAACATTTCGGAATCATATCCCAGTACTGTTGCCAGTATTGGAAGTATGATTCCATGCACTCTGGGGGCTCCTTAGAGGACCCCCAGCATTGGTCCTACCAGCTTTCTGGGGTTTTCAGGGCAGCCCAAGCTACTGCCACCCCTAAGACAGGTTTCTGCCCTCCTGCTGCTTGATTAGCTCAAGCCCAGGAAGGCAGAACAAAGGATTTCCTTTGTTGGGGGGGGGGGTTAACACCCTCTCCATTTGGAAATAGGTGTTAAATGGCTTTGGAGCGATAGTCTCCCCAAGCCAGTGGCATGCTTTTAAGGGCACATTTGGTGCCCTCCTTGTATAAACCAGTCTACACTGGTTCAGGGACTTCCAGTCCTGCTCGGGCATGAAACTGGACAATGGAAAGGGGAGTGACCACTCCCCTGTCTATCACCACCCCAGGGGTGGTGCCCAGAGCTCCTCCAGAGGGTCCCTTGATTCTGCTATCTTCAATCCAAGGTGGGCAGAGGCCTCTGGGAACATATGAGTGGCCAGGTCAGGGAGGTGACATCAGAGGCCCCTTCTGATAGGTGGTCACCTTGCTAGGTGACCAGTCCCCCTTCCAGGGCTATTTTGGGACTCCCTCCTGGGTGGGTCCTCAGATTTGGCTTGCAAGATTCCAGCAGTACTCCTCTGCAACCTCTACTTTGACTTCTGGACACTGGAACCGCGACTGGACCCTCCAGGAACCGACAATCTGCATCCACGATGAAGACTCTGTTTCCATTATTTTTTCCACAGCCCCTTCAAGCTTCTGCAACATTTCCCCAGCTGCACATCCTCAGGATCTGCATGAGAAGGAAGAAAGAATCGCCCTTGGAGTGAAGGAGTCACTCCCCTGCATCTATAGGCACTAACGACCGGCTGCGTGAATCTCCTCTCATCCTGTGCTGCGTGGATCCTGCATCACAGGTGGTGGTGGTCTAGAGTGGTCCCCTTGGTCCTCTCCGCCAGCTGTCCAACTTTGGTGGAGGTAAGCCCTTGCCTTCCAACGCAGGACAGTACCCTGTGCACCGCGTATCTTGCAGCTACCAAGGCCTACTGGCATTTCCTCCAGGGGATCTTCAGGTTACAAGTAGCCCCAGCACTCTTCCCTGCTGCGCACAACCCTCTGTATGGTTCGCCTGCAGTGTGGGACCCTTCTTCAATTGTGCGTGAGCTCCTCTGCGACTCGTGGCTCCTCTTCCAGTGGGTTTCCTGTGGGGGCTGCCTTTTCTTCTGTGGACTCTCTGGGTTTAGTCCTCCTGGACCTTGCTGGTATCCGGCAGCTCTGCTTTTTTTCTACCGCAACTCTTGCCTTTGCAAAGGCTTGTTGGTGGCTTTTCCACGTCTTAGACAGACTGCAATCTTCCATCCGGCATGGGACATCAACTGTATCCTCCAGGAAGTCTTCACAGACTCCAGGGCTGCATTGCTGACCGTCTTCGTCCTACCGTCGACCAACTCCTGCAACCAGACAGGTGGGTAGTGGCTCCTGCCACCACCGGGCACTCCTGTGACTTCTGGACTTGTTCCCCTTCTTTTTCAGGTCTTCCTCTTCAGGAATCCACCGGTGGTTTCTTGCAGTCTTGTCTGGGTGTTGCATTATCTTCATTTTCAGTCCTTTTTTATAGTTTGGGGAAAATCCAGTAATTTACTCCTTTCATCCTGGTCACTGAGGGGCACTGTGATACTTAACTTAAGGGTTTCTTAGTTCCTCCAGCTCCACCCTACAGATTCCATTTACCTTGGTGGTGGTCCTGCATTAGCATTCCATTTTTTTAGTATATGGTTTGGGCCCCTCCTAGGTTCACTATTGCCTGTTGGTATTGCACTGTTTTCTATTGCTAGTTATGCCTATTTATGATTACTAGTGTACATATTTAGTGTGTTTACTTACCTCCTGTTGGGGTGGTAATTGTGTCACTAAAGTACCTTTATTTTTGTAACACTGAGTGTTTTCTCTCATGTGTGTAAGTGCTGTGTGACTACAGTGGTATTGCATGAGCTTTGCATGTCTCCTAGATAAGCCTTGGCTGCTCATCCACAGCTACCTCTTGAGAGCCTGGCTTCTAGACACTGCCTACACTTCACTAACAGGGGGACCGTGGATCTGGTACAAGGTGTAAGTGTCATAGGTACCCACCACAAACTAAGCCAGCTTCCTACACGCAATGAGAGCACTGCAGGTTCTATAAAATTTGACTGAAAGCCCATTGAGCCACGATGTTTTATTCCCAGTCATTTGCGACATAGCAGCTCGAATTTCATCCAGATGCAGGGGCTCTTCTAGTTCCTGGACTTGCAGCGGGTCTTTACGAGGAAGAAGAGTCGATCGTACATAGGCATTCAACCGAGGGGGGTCTGCGTCCAGTGGAGCCAAGTGCAACGATCAATAGTAATCCATAAGGCGCTTTTGATTACTGCCTGAGTTTTAAGTATCAACAGTCCTTGCCTTTAATATCATCTGGCACAGTCCTAGGCATCTCTCATCTCAGCAACTAGGGCAATATACTCCTCCATCTGGCCCCCCTTCACCTGTCGCTGAGACATATATATGCCCCCTAGGCCATGTGTGCTAAGTTCTGCATCTGTTCCTTATGTCATTTCTGCATGTCTCTAAGCTGAAAGTCAGCCCCCTGTGATGTACCTACCAGCTTTTCATCTTTGCAAATCTTTCCTAGTGTCTCTAGAATGCTCATATTCAATGCTAATCTCATGCCCTAAGTAGTAGCTATACAGTGGCCGCGCAAACCCACATTGAAGGCTTTCCATTTAACACCTTTACTGAAGGCATTATTTTTGTTTTAAACAAAATAGCGCTAGATGCAGGTATCTATAGTCTCCCAAAAGGGAGCATCCATCATTGCCTCTGTGTGCAGCCTCCACATAAGCATAGGTGCTTGCGAGGACCAGATGTAGACAGTAATGATCAGTCACAGTACGGCCTAGTTTCTCAGTATCTTCAATTCTAGGCGAGAGTGCATTATTGCAAAATAACTAATCTAACCTCGTGTGATGCTGATGCATCTGTGGTTAAAAGGTGTATTCCTTTGCCTCAGGGTGCATCAGGCACCAGCTATGCTGTAGCTGACTAATCGCATTGCATTGTTGGAAATGTTGTTTTACTTTAATTCCCTGAGCACCTGGAAGGAAGGTTAGGACCTCTGTGTGTGAGTATTGTGTACACAATTAAAATTCCCATCTTGAAGGCATGGAGCATGCAGTATCTGGAGTGGCGTGGGATTGAGGGAGTCTGGGAATACAGAGGGATTATTGTTAGGGGCATATACTTCTACCAGTGTCATCTAATTCCCATCCAGTGTCCCCTGGACAATCACATACCTTTCGCTGGTATCTATGCATGAATTATGGCTCACACATGGAACCCCAAGCGCAGTCCACACCTGGACCCAATACTCAAATGCTGGATAAGTGGACCGATAAACCGGCCCTTCCAGCGAGCGTTCGAAGCTCGGAACCTATGAGTCTCCTGCAGATATGCTAAATGTATGCATCTGCTTCTGAGGAATGCACAGATCCTGTGATGTATGCTGTGTATAGCCCTAAATAATATATTTTATCTGGTGCTGATGGCTTTCATATAGAGATCGTGATGTCCCGAGAGTAGCAGCCTGACTGTCCCGCCGTACAGCACACACCACCCTCCCCAATAAGGCTCCCAGTTAGAAGTTGGGAGCATGACTCAGGTCAAAACGTGCTCCTCTACATGAGGCCCGGTTGAAGCCACAGTGGTATTCAGATGGGAACTCCATTGTCTAATATCAAAACCTGTCAGGTGTCTGTACATGCCATAGTCCTGGGCAGTAAGCCCTAGGTATCAAGCAATGCATAATGTGATATCTTTCACTTCCCTGGGTGAAGAACCGGCCACTGCTCAGTATCCAAATCACTGGTGCCGATAGCCCCAACCATGAGTTTGCATCAGTGTCTGGAACCAGAACCTGCTATGCTGTACCCCATATGCAACCACTCGCACCCTTTCCAAGGCCACCTGTTCCTCTGTGGGTTGGGCACGCACACCCCTTTGCCTCCTCTTACCAGCCTGATAACCTTACAGCCCCTCTGAGGTCCTCGCCCCCACAGAGCGGCTGCCCACTTCTTTTGCAGCCAGGTCCAGACTTCCGCATGGGACTGAAGAAGTGCATTGTACCATTATTGACTACCCTCAGTTTTGCAGGGAACAAGAGAGCATACTTCATGTCCATTGCACACAGTTGCCTTTTTACAGTCACAGACAAACGACATTGTTGTTGTACATCTTAAGCGTAATCTAGTTAAACATTAATAATATTGCCATTGTAGAGCCACAGACTTTCCACTGGAGAGCTACACCAGGTGTTCCCTGAAATTAAGGAGACTTGGTAACTATCAGATCCAGTGGTGCACCAGGAACTTGGGTACCGTAGCCACCAACACTGTGGGCAGTAACCACTCTTTCAGAAACTGCTCCTTACTCTGGCTCTTTGACTCTTTGACTCTTATGCAGCCCAAGCAAATGGATATTATTATGCTGAGAGCTCCTCTCAAAGTAGTCTGCTTTCAGCTTAAGCTCTTTTATATCACACCTCAGAGGCTGCAGCTGGGTCTGGATTTTCTTAAGCATCAGGCAAATGGAGGTGATAGTAGATCTGGTGTTGTCGACACGCTGTTACCACTTTTGTGGTCTGCTCTGAGCTGATTCACTTTGATTGTGAATGCATCAATCTTAGTTTCCAAATTGATATTAGGGTCCAGTGTTGCCTGTGGTATGGCGTCAGGCTTCTCAGTATGCATTTCCAGCATAGATTCCACGTGGCGCAATGGTTCTGCAGCAGATGCAGCAGGCTCATGCAACTCTATTATGCCCTGTTGGGAATGGCTTGGCAGATGTGGGATTTACCATTGTCCATGGAAGGCCTGTAGAGGCATAGACCTCAATACGCACCATTACCGAGCAGGGCGCGCCACCAGTAGAGTCAGGTGCCCACTGACCCGGGCAGCCGAGGGGTTCCCAGCTGCTCAGGAAAGGGAGAGAGTCACACTCAAGTTCTAACCATCCACATAGTTTGTGTGTCTGCCGCACTGGGACAGCAGCTATAACCATAAAGTGTACAATAACACCAGCCACTCCTAGCAGCCAAGAGGAATTTCTAGCTCGGACACTCAAAGGAGGCACTGCAGTCTCAGCCCATGCCCTGGTAGCAAAGTGTCCAAGCAGCAATGCAGCCGGCCTGTGAACCCACCTGATGCTGCACAGGTGCCATAAATCCAGTGGAAGAGTGCTCTTCCAATGCGCCCGCAGAACGGCAGGTAGAAGCATGGCGGAGGGGGTCATTGAACCACTATGCAGTTTTCTTGGTTGACGTAGCTGCCTATGCCTCATCCAGTGCAGTGTTCAATATAAAGATAACTCATGTCCAGCACACATAAGCCAGTGGTCTTGATCTTAGCCCTGGCGTCTAACAGGCACAACAGGTTTAGGCACCTGCAGAAAGCAGTCTGGGCCTGGTCCCCATATTGAAAATTCTCCTTAGATTTCTAAGCTGCCTGAAGGCCTCCGGGTAAAATCTCCTCTCCACTGTACCACTTCTGTCAAGTGGTCGCCGGTGCACTGCAGAGGAATCAGGCTTCATCAGGGTGGAAACTCAGGAGCTACACTGCCTCATCCAGCAGTACAGGCTGCCAATCCTGATGGTACCTCCAAGCCCTAGGTCAGCTGCCTTGAGCAGGCCTTGTTAAGCTCTAGGCCTCCTCATCAAGCGGTCAGGCTCTTCACTGTGGTCCACCAACAGATCAGCATGGGACAATTTACCACCGCAACAGGGCTCCATATACCCCTCGGTTGCCCAATCTGCAGGATAGTGGCAGGATTCTTGGGGCCATCGCTCATAGGTCAAGGCAGGATATCTCTCACAGTCACCATCTTGGTCATGCCCCATCCCAAAATGACTTCCCATAGATAGTTCTAAAACATAAATACTGCTTTTGGGTTAAATTCATGCCTGCCAGCATTGTGGAGTTGAGGAAAATGTCCAGTTTGAGGTGCCGATAGTCCGAGTCATTAATCAAGCAAGGCAAAGCTTTCAAGGAGAGATTGAAGGTAGAGGTATGGTTAGTTGCATTTAATGATGCCTTTAAAATAGAGGGTGATTGTGGGAAAGTGCCCTTGTTGGCATGGTAATCCCCCCACACTTTTTGCCTGATATTGATGCCAACTTTGCCTGAGAGTGTGCTGGGCTTCTGCTAAACAGGCCCCAGCATCAGTGTTCTTTCCCAAGCCCTGTACCACAGTTTCCACAGTTGACACACACTTGAGTACCTTGTAAAAGGTACCCATGGTACCAAGGGCCCTGTGGCCAGGGAAGGTCCCCAAGGGCTGCAGCATGTATTATGTCACCCTGGGAGACCCCCTCACTAAGCACATGCACATTGCCTTTGCAGCTTGTGTTTGCTGGTGGGGAGAAAAAGACAAAGACGACATGGCATCCCTCTCAGGGTGCCATGCCCACAAAACACTGCCTGTGGCATAGGTAAGTCACCCCTCTAGCAGGCATTACAGCCCTAAGGCAGGATGCACTACACCACAGGTGACCGCATAGCTGCATGAGCAAAATACCCCTACAGTATCTAAGTCCATTCTTAGACATTGTAAGTGCAGTGTGGCCATATTGAGTATATGATCTAGGAGTTTGTCATTACGAATTCCACAGCTCCATAATGGCATCACTGAATACAGGGAAGTTTGGTATCAAACTTCTCAGCACAATAAAACCGCACTGATGCCAGTGTTGGATTTATTAAACAATGAACCCAGAGGGCATCTTAGAGATGCCCCCTGTATTTGCCCAGTCCGAGTTTCTGACCACATGGGGTGAGAGCCTTTGTGTTTTTGGTGGCCAGAAAAAAAGCCTGCACTGGATGGAGGTGCTTCACACCTCCCCCTGCAGGAATCGTAACACCTGGTGGTGAGCCTCAAAGGCTCAGGCCTCTTGCTACAGTGCTCCAGGGCACTCCAACTAGTGGAGATGCCCGCATCCCTGACAAAGCCCCACTTTTGGCTGCACGTTCGGTAGGAAACTTAGGAAAAAGGAGGACCACAGCTGGGACCACCCCTAAGGTGTCCAGAGCTGAGGTGACCCCCTCCTTGCAAAATCCTCCATCTTAGTTTGGAGGACAGGGACCAATAGGATTAGGTTTGTGTCCCCCTCCCCAAAGGGGGTGGACACAGGAAGGGTGTAGCCACCCACAGGGGCCATTGGCTACTGCCCTCTGACCCCTGTAACGTTCCTAAATCCAGGATTTAAGCCCCCCCCCCACCCTGAACCTAGCTCATCAGTTTCCCGGCAACCTCACAAGAAGAAAGAAGGACTGCTTAGCTGAAACCCCAGCAAAGAAGACGGAAAACGAAAACTGACTTGGCACCAGTCCTACAGGCCTGTCTACAGGTTCAAAAAGCCTTGCAAAAGAAAGTGACGCATCCTGCTGGTCCAGTGAGCTCTGAAAAGCCTCCAGAGGACTGCTTGCATCACTGAGGACCAAGAACTCCTGTGGACAGCTGCCCTGTTCAAGAAGAAACTCCATCTCAGGACTCCAGAACCTCCCCAGATCCGTGAATCCTGACCACTCTGCACCCAACGCCCACGACCTGAGTCCAGGTGACCCAACCAACTACAGCTGGTCCCCAGGCGATTCTAAGCAAGTGCCCACCCTCAGTTGACCCCTCCAGTCCACCACGACGACGCCTGCAGCCTGAATCCGGAGGAACCCCTGACCGCAACAGAACCGGACTAAGATTTCCAATGCCATAAGGTACCCCTGCTCCCGCAGCCCCCTGACCTTGGTTGGGGAATCCGACCTTCAGTGCAGCAACATCCAGCAGGCAGCCCTCCTCCGTGTCCAGCTTTTGGTTTCCCGGAACTGACCCCCTGGACTTCATCTGCAACATTTTTGTGCCCCTTAGATCCCCCTGTAGGAAAGCATTGGGAGCACAATGCTATGTTTGCACCATGCACCTGCCCGCCCCTGCGCCACTGAGGGTGTGTGTTTGGTGCTGACCTGTTGCCCCCCGGTGCTCCGCTAAACCCCTCTGGTCTGCCCTCCGAAGGCGCAGGTACTTACCTGCAAGCAGGCCTGATTCCGAGTGCCTCCAGTGTCTATAGTAGCCCATGTTAAATTTGCTTCATCTTTGACCTCTGCACCCGGCCGGCCCAGTGTTGCTCGTGGTGGGTGGTGGGGTTAACCCAGAGGCTTAACAGAGGCTAAAGTAGATAATACTTATTCTCTCTTTTGTGGTAGTGTGGTCGAGCAGATAGGCTTATCAGAGGGTAGTGCAAAGCACACACTCAATGACTTAACTCCAGACCAATGGTTGTTATATATCAAAAATATATTTTCTTCATTTATTTTTAGAACCACACGATTCAAGTTGCAGGTAAGTACTTCAATAGATTCGTATTTCACACATGTATCAACAGTACTTTGTTTGAAATCAATAAGTTATACAGTTTTTTTAAATATTGGCAATAATCTGTTTTAAAACTTGACAAAGGGCAATTTTCAGAAACAGTTCCTGGGGGAATAAAAGTTAGATAATTTTACAGGTAAGTACAACACTTACAGTTCGAGTCTCCAGGGGTTAGGAAGTCCACAAGTGGGAGTTCAAATGAACCCCAAACACCCACCACAAGCAGCACAGGGTCGGCCGGGTGCAGAAGGTAAAGTGCAGGCAAAATTAATGTGGGCTCCTATGGAGAATGGGGGCACTCATTTTCAGTTTTGCAGGTAGGTAAGTACCTGCGACTTCCGAGGGCAGACATGGGGGTTTTAGAGGAGCACTGAGGGACCACAAGTTGGCACCAAATATACACCCTGAGCGGCGCTGGGCTGGCCGGGTGCAGGAGGCAAACAAGATGTTGAGTCTCCAATGATTCTCTATTAGGCGACCCCTGGGGTCACTCAGAGGCTACAGGTGAGTTCCAGGAGGTCATCTCGGGCAAACTACAGGCTGGATGGGGAAGGGCCGTCTGCTGAACGCTGCTGCACCGGAAGTCGTGTTCTCCAAGGCCTGGGGGCTGCGGGTGCAGTGTGTCTTTAGGTGTCGGATACCTTCATCCAGAGCTTTGCGGTCAGGGGTGTCCTTGGGATTCCCTCTGCAGGTGTCATTGTGGAGGGGTGGAGAGGTCAACCCAGGGCGGACACTTGCTCAGAATCGCCTGGGGATCCTCTCTAGCTGGTTCAGCCACCTGGACATGGGCCGTGGGCGTCTGGTGCAGTGTGGTTAGGACTCATGCATTCGGAGTGAGGCTGGAGTCCTTGGTGGATGTTTTCTTCCTGGACAGAGCCACTGTCCACAGGAGTTCTTTGTCCTTTTGGGTGCAGGAGCTTGGTAGAGGTTGCTGGTCCCACTGGATGCGTCACTGTTCTTTTGCAGGTTCTTTGAAGCAGGAGACAGGTCGATAGGGCTGGGGCCAAAGCAGTTGTCTATCTTCTTCTCTGCGGGGGGTTTCAGCTAAGCAGTTTTTTAAAATTCTTGTCAGGTCACCAGGAATCTGGGTAGCTGGGTTCAGGGAAGCTCTTAAATACCAGATTTAGGGGTGTTACAGGGATCAGAGGGCAGTAGCCAATGGCTACTGTCCCTGGAGGTGGCTACACCCTTCCAGTGCCCACTCCCTTGTGTGGGGGTGGGGATGGGTACATTCCTAACCCTACTGGCCCCTGTCCTCTAAACCAAGATGGAGGATTCTGCAGGGAGGGGGGTCACTTCGGTTCTGGACACCTTCGGGTGGTCCCATCTGATGTGGTCACTCCTCATTGTTTTTCCTACGTTTCCTGTCGAACTTGCCACCAAAAGTGGGACTTGTCTGCGGGGCGGGCATCTCCACTAGCTGCAGTGGCCTGGGGCACTGTAACATTAGGCCTGAGCCTTTGAGGCTCGCCACCAGGTGTTACAGTTCCTACAGGGGGGAGATGTGAAGCACCTCCACCCAGAGCAGGCTTTGTTTCTGGCCTCAAAGAGCACAAAGGCCCTCACGCCATGGGGCCAGAAACGTGTCTGCTGGTGGAAGGCTGGCACAGACCAGTCAGTCCTACACTAGAGGATTGGGTATAATACAGGGTGCATCTCTAAGATGCCCTCTTTGTGCCTTTTTAAAATAACTAAAACACTGGCATCAGCATGGGTTTATTGTGCTGGGAAGTTTGACAATAAACTTCCCAGTATTCAGTGAAGCCATTATGGAGCTGTGGAGTTCGAAATGTCAAACTCGCAGAACATATACTTAATATGGGGCCACACTGCACTTACAGTGTCTAAGAATGGACTTAGACACTGTAGAGGTACATTGCCCATGCAGCTATGCCCTCACCTGTGGTATAGTGCACCCTTCCTTAGGGCTGCAAGGCCTGCTAGAGGTGTGACTTACCTATGCCACAGACAGAGTTTTGTGGGCATGGCACCCTGAAGGGGATACCATGTCGACTTTGCTTTTTCCCCCCACCAACACACACAGTCTGCAATGGCAGTGCACTTGTGTTTGGTGAGGGGTCCCTTAGGGTAGCACAACACATGCTGCAGCCCTTAGGGACCCTCCCTGGCCACAGGGCCCTTGTTACCACGGGCACCTTTTACAAGGGACTTATCTGTGTGCCAATAGTACCTTTTTAGGAAAAGAACACTGGTGCTGTGGCCTGGTTAGCAGGATCCCAGCACACACTCAGTCAAGTCAGCATTAACATCAGGCAAAAAGTGTGTGTGTGTGGGGAGGGGGTGGTAACTGCAGCGAGTGCTAGTTTCATGCACATAGTAACTGCAGATTTTCCAGAGTACATTCCTGGTCCTTATTCCCAGCTGAAATTGATGCATCAAAACAAGGCATGCTCCTTTTCACCTTGCAGTCATTTTGCACGCAGGTGCCTCGGTTTATGATCTCTTCAATGAAACACCGTCTCGTTTACACAGACTCTCACTGATTTCATAAAGTAAATTCAAACCGAAATGCCTCATGTATAAAAAGAACAGAAAGAATGGCACAATAATGTTCGGGGAGGCATCAAACCTCCCTGATTTAATGCTCATTTAATGAGCTTGAAAAAGGAGTGTAAGTGTTTGGAGAGAAGCTGGAGAAAGTCCTACGATGAGGCTAGAACTTAAATACAGTAAATCTATCAGGCACTATCATGCAGAAATAAAATCTTCTAAAGCATCCCATTTCTCCATAAAGATTGAAAATTCACCTAATTCATCTAAAGAGATTTTTCAGACCCTTAAAGAGATCTAAGAGCCTAAATTAGCCAGCCCTACTCAAGAATCCTCTGTAGAGCACTGCAACAACTTGTCACTCTTCTTCCAAAAGAAGATAATGGATATCTACTCCTCCTTCCCCAGAAGGCCAAATAACACTCTCCATCCAGAAAGCCCCCTTTAGAGAAACTAGAAGGTAGTTTTACCACCTTCAATAATCTCACTTTGGGTCTTCTCGCAGACCACTTAAGTGCAATAAAATCAGGTTCCTCTTCAGACTCGGCTGCTCTTCACATCCTTTGACAAGGGTTTGAAAGCATTGCCCCCGTTCTGATAGACCTGCTAAATCATTCCCTTATTAGTGGGCAGGCCCCCCTCAATGGAAGCTCATGACAGTCAAACCACTGCTAAAATAGCTTAACCTTGACTTGACTCCCTTTGTCTGAGTTATTACAGGCTGATATCCCTGCTACCAGAAGCATCTTAAGTTCTTGGAAAAACATGCCAAAAAACATCTCTCTGCTACCTTGAATCCAATGAAATGAGATTTAGACTACAACACAGAAACAGCTTTGCTGGCAGTGGTTGAAGAACTAAAATGACAACTTGGCAGCCATTATTCTTTTAGCTCTTAGTGCAGCCTTTGATTCAGTAGATCATGACACACTTATTCCGAGAATATCAAATGTGTGTATCAATGGCAGATCACTGAAATGGTTCACCTCCTTTTTGGAGAATATAACTTTTCAGGTTCTAGATCAGTTCTGTTACTCTGACAGTCTTCCTTTGAGTTGTGGGAAGCCCCATGAATCTTCCCTGAGCCCTAATGAGGACTCTTTTTAATCTTTATATGTACCTCCCTGGCTGAAATTATGCACTCGTTTAGGATGTCATTTAGTTTCTTAAGCTGATGATACCCAGCTGGTTATATCAGTCTTCTCCGACTCCAGTTCAAGTCACCTCCACCTGTCCACATGTCTTCAGGAAGTGGCAAGATGGATGGCTAATTGTTGGTTAACACTTAAGAAGGCAAGACAGGGGGTCATGCTGTTGGGTAACTATTTTAGTAATAAGGCCCTGACTCCTATGCCAGGTAGTCTGGGCAGGTTTCCTAGCCCAAAAAGTTTGATAAAGAGCCTTGGAATGTGATTGGATTTCAGCTTCACGATGGATCACCAAGCAAAAAAGCTTACTGCCAATTGTGGTGTTCTGAGAATGCTGAGGAAGGTCCTCAATCTTCTTCCCTTCCTAGCCAGTAGACTGATTGTTCAGGCACTTGTAATATCTTGCCTGGATTATGGTAATGCCTTATATCTTTGCTCACTCCAATATGTGGTCAAAAGGCTGCAGGTTACCCAGAATGCCGCTGCTCAGCTTCTTATGAACATCCGGAGACACCAGTCCGCCAAAAAGGCTCTGTTGGAACTTCACTGCTCCCGGTGGAGCAACTGTGCTATCTAAGGCTTTATGCATTGGGCACAGGGCACTTCACAAAAAAGTCCCCCTATTGCTAAGACCATTAGCCTCCCCATATCTTCCTGGTAGGCTGCCTAGATTCTCCTCTGCACATGGGCTGAATGTTCCTTAATTTTTCAGCTCTTGATGGGGAGGCTATTCATTTGCCTATTTGTCTCTTAAACTCTGTAACACCTTACCACTAGAGTTATGCAAATTAGACCATGAATTTCCTTTCCATAAGGCTTTGAAAACTTGGCTGTTTAGGAACTAATCACCCCTTCTGTAGTTACCTGGTGACTTGCGATGTCTGTTATAGCACTGGAAGGCCTTCAGGTAGCTGTGCACCCTATAAGAACTTTAGAATAGAATAAAAAGAGTCTAAAGGCACAACACCTGTCTTAGCAAGACTGGAGCAGACACGGTAGAGGTCCTGGAAGACATGAAACAGAATGGAATGGCACAAACAAGTCAGAACAGTGACCCTGCTGTTTAGAAATCAACCACCTTCCCTGAAAATCATTTAAGAGATTAGAAGCATACTGCTGTTCTCCAATACTGCAATCCTTCTGAGTTACATACAATTGTTTCGAGATATGTACATGCTAATCAGCATTCAGAAATCTGGATACACCACATCTATGCTTGTGGCATGAATTATTGAAAACATTATAATAAACATCCTTATATGCCACAGGGAATTTTTATGTGGTGAAGTGATAACCCAATTATGCTGTGGGATATAATTACCCACATATATGACTCGAAGGATGATGTACAGTGACCACCAGAAACACTAAGGAGATCTCGAGTATGATGAGCCGAGAATCTGAACAAACCCCATGTGCTTATAAATCTGGAAGTATCAAGAAAGAGGTCCTGAAGGAAGTCTACGATTCATTTAAACCACCAAAACTTGCTTTTGACAATCTTTTGCCTCCCTTTGCCAAGACATATTGATGGAAGAGGGGAACTGGTTTTCCATCCCTATGGCTCTTAGAGAACTTCCAGGTCAGTAGAGAGTTATGTCTGAAGTAGGTGGCCTTGAGAGAGTGCATGTGAGTGAATAGTTGATTGGGAGTTTTGTAGGCTTGTTTTAATTTTTCTAGAGAGACATTATCTTGATGGAATATTGTATTATGCAGAAGACATGATCATGCTGAATGTACACATCAACTGAATGTATTTATTGTATTGTTATGAATTCTGTAAGGAACTTTAACAATTAAATAAAATGAAAAAAGCGTTTATGGATGTATAGTGGGTCAGCAATGATTTTAAGATTGAGTCTTTGAAAATTATTTTGCTAGTGATCTCTTTGTTATATACTGTATTACTTCCACTCATTTCTGGAGTCCAGGGATAATGGGGCGCTGAGGCTGATTTTAGATCTTTGGCTGCAGAATGCCTCTTTACAGAAGGGCAAACTGCTTACTGTGGCTCAAGTTTTTTTCTGCTCTGAACACAGGTGATTGAAAAATGTCCTTGGACTTGTAGGTGCAGCTGTGAGTCCCCAGACATTCAGGATATGACCCTGATGTTTCGTGTTCAATCTTGTGTCTCAGTGTGGATGGGTATGAGGTGTCCTAGACTCCTAGATTAATGCATTCTTCTTGTACTGTGTGCCCATTCACACATTCAGACAATGTAGTGGACCTTTCAATTTCAGGTGAACTCAGCCCACAGTGGGACACGTCTGTATCTTGGAGTACATGGACTGGGCCCTTCAGAGGTGGTAAGAGTACTCCAACACCACTTGTGTCAAGATGCTGTCTCTCTGTTCCACTAAGCTCACAGTAGGGACGTCTCCCGTGTGGGGGGCTGAAGGTTCATCTGGGAGAGGTGGAAATCAGGGGACTGTGGTCTTCAACGCAGTGCCTGCTCCCGATTAAGCTTTGAATCATCAGCCTAGCCTTGAAAACTTCCCATTGATCATTGAAAGATGGCTGATTTCGTTTCTGGCAAGCAACACTACCAGCCTGTGTTCCTGTAACAAGCAGGATGGAGTGGAATCTTAGACCTTGTGCTTGGAGACCCAGAGACTTTGGAGCTGGCTGGATCGACAGGTTATTTTTCTGGTGACCAATCACCAAGCAGTAATAATAATACGTGGTCACTACAAGGGGGAAGTAAACCTAGACTTCCACTGAGAAATATATTTAAGATAATATTCAATACATCCAGTCTCCTTGGATTAATTTAATTTTTTTTATTTCTGTTATCAACTCAATTAAGGTCATCTAAAAGACTCAACATACATTGTTCCTTATTGAAGAATAAGCAATGCCTACTTATAGGTGCTCCTATATTTATAAACACAGTGAAAGTGAATATTGTGAACAAAGGTGATAGTGTTATATACAATATATACAATAAAAAAATATGTGGTTAAAAATCAATGTGAACTTCCAGTGGCTCCGTCAATCCAGCAGTCCTGGAGTCGCTTAGAAAACATGTAATGTCAATCCACATTCAATTTATGTCGACGTTTCAACCCTGTATATAGATATGAATCAACAACAGGTCATCATCAGGACTGGGAATCATTCTCTATAGTGTAGCACCTAGAAAATAATAATTAAACACCTAATTTAATCAGTGAACTTCATTCATAGAGAACATTGTATCAATTATCCGGATAGGGGGTAACAACTCACCCAATAGTTCAAATTCTAGATTCTCATTTCTTGATAGTCATCTTCCTAATAGAGACATAAATCCTGTAAACTGTAAACTTCGCACTTGTATAGCACACTACTCACCCGTTAGGGTCTCAAGACGCTGTACGCATACCACTGTGGAACCCCTCCTGGCTTTTCCCTGTGAGGCGCCCACTCCTGGACAGCCCCAGGGTGAAGCCAGGCATCCAGGCGCTGAGAGGGCAGTTGGGAGATTAAGTAAGCTATTGCCCAGAGTTACAGAGTAGGACCCATTAATTAGATTAGGCACCGAGGCGAGAATTATCTGGTCCAAGGGAATTGAGCCCAAGACCCGCCTAGGTGGGAATTGAACCCTGGTCCCGGGCCAGATCTCTGCATCAGGGTCTGCCGCTCTAACCATTGTGCCACACTTCTCTACTACTGTAAGTATTCAAAATGTATTAATCTAAAGTTGCAAAAGAAATGAATAAGCAAATAATGCACCGTGTAGAAGTAATTGCAATATTAATGATTCTGCACAATACAGCTTTTTTAATAAAGCCTCAAAATAGGCTCCTCATTCCTTTATCTCCTCAATAAAAGAGTCCTGGCAATACTGGTGCCTGGTTTTCAATTTAAGGCTTCTAGAAAACATTAATCAAAGATAAAGAATTTAAAATGCCGAAAATACTGGCATTCAGGCCTTAAAATTATTACCATCACCAACTTACTTTATTTCAGCATACCATCCCGCACAGTGGAGAAAATCAGATCGCGACCTCCTGTCTCCGTCGACCAGAAACATTTAAATAGAGTAAGGCCTATGTGTGCCTGTTCGCAGCAACAGTTTCCCTTCAGGTCCGCCTCATAGTGGAACAACATTATTTCAGAGAACCGTACTTGGCAACAAACCGTCCCCTTTCTGGTCCGACGGGGCAAGCTTATATCAAACACCTGTGCACTTCCACTATAATTCGAATACAACGGTGTTTCCTTCCTAGTCCGACTGTCGGCGGAACTTCATCATAGCTAATACAACCAATCCCCTTTCAGTTCCCTAGGGGCATTTTTTCTTTCATTACGTGCTTTGACACAAGAGCATTCTATCGTAATTCACTATATCCGCATGTCGCTTACTACCATCAACTAGCCTCAACTCCATTAACCACTAACATGCCTTCATAATCAATAGATGCTCTCCGCAATAATGTCAACTTCAATTGTTTATTGCACTATGATTAGCATAGAAAGGATTTATTCTCTGATCCGCCTATAAGCGGTATCTAATCTTATCAAATATAAACAATCTCCTTCCTATTCCACGGGGACGTTTTTTCACTAATGTCCCAACAACAAAAACAATCTCTCATCATTCACGGCCTTCGTAGATCATGTACGCGAGGTCTGTGAAACAGCCTCAGCTCCATTAACCATTCCAATGCCGTCACGGTCACATCATGTATGACGGAGCAAAACCACCCACAACCACCCTCGTGTACACTGGGTCGCTATCAAGAGGACAGACCCTATGGCCAAACACAATTATATTTGAAAGTCTATTATGGCACAAATTTTACATAAGTAAATCTGCATGAGTCATTGTTATATACACAAGTCAGGGTGATCAAGTATATCGTCTAATATCATGCTGCGATATATAACATCTATAAATGATGGAAATAGCTTAAAAATTATAATAAAGAGGCCTGTCTCCAATCCTCTAAAGTGTTTAATCCATCATTTATAGTTCCACATTTTTCCATCCAAAACAATTCTCGTTTGGTGAGGAGGTAATTCTTATCACTTCCACTTGGGCCAAATTGATTTGTTCAATAATTTGCCACTTCAGATCGTCACTGTTATGCTGGAATTTTTCATAATGTTCCACTAATGGTGCTCCCACTGTTTACATTTAATTCTGCTCTTATGCTGCAAGATCCTACATTTCACCTTCTGTGTCGTTTTTCCAATATACATGAGTTTACATGGGCACCAGATTACATAACTAACATCCTGTGTATTGCAATTTGTAAACGCAGGTAGGGGTGAACATGTTATCATTGTAGCAAAATTCTGTTGTATTAAAGCTAAGTTTACATGTCGCACAGTGTCCACATTTATAGTGTCCCACAACCACTGGCAACCCCCTTAGTGTGTTATCTTTCCTTTTTGGCATCTGTGGTAGAAGTGCTTGTGTCAGAGTATCTTTTAAGTTCTTCCCTTTCTTGAAGGAAAATTAGGGGGGAATCCTGTACATGAAGGTGATGTTTGATCAATTCCCAATGCTGTAGAATAATATTTTTTATATCATTGCTAGCCGGATTGAATGTAGTTACACAAGCTAGTATATTCTGGTTCTCTTTCAATGGTTTAGGTTCTAGGAGACATTCTCTATGGTTGTACCAAGCCCGCTTTCTCGCTCTCCTTACTAATCTTTTAGGGTAACCCCTCTCTATAAGTCTTTCTATAAGAGTATCGGATTCCCTGAAATAATCTGATTTCTTTGTGCAATTTCTTCGGATCCAGAGAAACTGTCCAAATGGGAGATTATCTCTCAGGCTTCTGGGATGATTACTAGTATAGTGTAGTAACATATTCCTTTCTGTCGGTTTGAGATATAGTGAAGCAAATAACTTGGATGGTTTTAGGGATTGATACAGCATTAGAACACACAACTAAATTGGAAAAAGAAATTGAGGATCAAGCAAGGGATACTGCACTAATTAATGCACGCCAGGCTCTTGAAGCCCTGGAAAAAACATCAAATGAATTTACGTTCATAACACAACAGAAAAAAACTTGACAAGTTAGCTAAGGATATATCCAAATATGACAAAACTGTGACGTATCCTTATCTCCAAGAAGACTATTATAAACAGGATCGTTCAGGAAGATTTATAAACAGAGGCAGGGGAGGACATAGGAGATATACCACCTTTTCAGATACATCAGCCTCTGATAGCTCAGACGGAGAACAACAAGGATCTACTTCTATGAGTTGCCCCGAAGACCCAGAAGCTTTTTTAGGCAGGGGCCGTTCAGAAGGGAACAGACAGAGAGGAGGCAGGGGGAGGAACAGAGGCTGTGTGTATTTTCAAGAACCCCACGGAGAACGACAGACCAGGCGTCAACAGTACTCCTGATGAATGATACTCCAATCAATCCCCCATTCCCTCTGCAAGTACATACAGTTCCTCATGAGAATAGGAGACTGTCTAATACAGATAATCTGACAAATATGACTCCAATTTTTAATCTCTCAAAATATAAATTGACATCAGACGAGCTATCGGTACTGAGTAAAGGTCTATCATTTGTACCCACTGCTCGTACAAATTTCTTTGAGGTTAAATTAGAAATGCAGAGATTCTTTAGAAGAATACGTCTAAGTAATGTTTACAAGGGATGTTCAGTTGAAAGTCGGACAGACATGACTGGTCTAAGACCGCCATCTTCTTTTACTCCACCTTCTAACTCAATGCCAGTGGAAATTTTGCCTTTTGAAAAAATGGTTCTGAAAGATATTGACATTTTGAGTAAAAAACGGAAATGTGTTAAATATAATCTTACTTATGATGAAAATACAGCCTTGAAAAGCTTGAAAGAGATCAAGGCAGCTGACAAAGGGGGAGGGTTAGTCTTTCAAGATACGACAGACTATCGACAGGAAATTCTCAATCAATTGAGTGCCAAAAATTGTTACAAAGAGATTGGCGTGGATCCCGCGAAGGAACTGAAAGAATGTATTGCAGAGTTAACAAAAATAAGAATAGATCAAGGTTTTTTTTTTGTAAAAATGAATACCAGTTTCTTAACAAAAAGGATCCTCGCACTCCTGTGTTATATACGTTACCTAAAATACACAAGAGGTTAGAAAATCCCCTGGGTAGACCCATAGTGTTGGGATGTAGTTCCCTATTGGAACCCCTATGTCAGTATCTGGATTTTTTCTTGAAACAGTTTGTACCCTTGACAAATGCATATGTAAGGGACAGTATGCATTTTATTACCATGTATGAAGACTTGGAGTTCTCTACTATTACAGATTTGCTAGTCACCATGGACATACAATCATTATACACCAATATCTCACAACAAGAGGCCCTTAGAGTAATAACAGAGGTGCTAGACTCCTGTATTCAACCAGTGCAGATACCCACTTGGTTTCTAGTATCCTTGATGGATATAGCGATGGTGAATAACTATTTTCTATTTAATAACAATTTTTATTACCAAGTGAAAGGTGTAGCCATGGGAGCAACCTTTGCACCTAATCTGGCTAATCTATATATGGCCAATTATGAGAATCGTAATATTCTGATTCAGACAAATCCTTTCCTAGGACATATACGGAAGTGGTCCAGCTACATCGATGATGTATTGTTAATTTGGCGAGGGTCGGCAACTGAACTCCAAGAATTTCATACTTGGTTGAATAACAAATCAAAATATATACAATTTACTATGGATTTCAAGAGAGATAACATTCCCTTTCTAGATCTAAGAATAGGAGTAGACGAAAACAAGTTATTTGTTTCACTATATCGCAAACCGACAGAAAGGAATACGTTACTATACTACATAACACTAGTAATCATCCCAGAAGCCTGAGAGATAATCTCCTATTTGGACAGTTTCTCCGGATCCGAAGAAATTGCACAAAGAAATCAGATTATTTCAGGGAATCCGATACTCTTATAGAAAGACTTGTAGAGAGAGGTTACCCTAAAAGATTAGTAAGGAGAGCGAGAAAGCGGGCTTGGTACAACCATAGAGAATGTCTCCTAGAACCTAAACCATTGAAAGAGAACCAGAATAGACTAGCTTGTGTAACTACATTCAATCCGGCTAGCAATTATATTAAAAAGATTATTCTACAGCATTGGGATTTGATCAAACATCACCTTCATGTACAGGATTCCCCATTATTTTCCTTCAAGAAAGGGAAGAACTTAAAAGATACTCTGACACGAGCACTTCTACCACAGATGTCAAAAAGGAAAGATAACACACTATGGGGGTTGCCAGTGGTTGTGGGACACTATAAATGTGGACACTGTGCAGCATGTAAACTTAGCTTTAATACAAAAGAATTTTGCTACAATGATAACATGTTCACCCCTACCTGCGTTTACAAATTGCAATACACAGGATGTTATTTAGGTAATATGGTGCCCATGTAAACTCATGTATATTGGAAAAACGACACAGAAGGTGAAATGTAGGATCCTGCAGCATAAGAGCAGAATTAAATGTAAAACAGTGGGAGCTCCATTAGTGGAACATTATGAAAAATTCCAGCATAACAGTGGTGATCGGAAGTGGCAAATTATTGAACAAATCAATTTGGGCCCAAGTGGAAGTGATAAGAATTACCTCCTCACCAAACGAGAATTGTTTTGGATGGAAAAATGTGGAACTATAAATGATGGATTGAACACTTTAGAGGATTGGAGACGGGCCTCTTTATTATAATTTTTAAGCTATTTCCATCATTTATAGATGTTATATATCGCAGCATGATATTAGACGATATGCTTGATCACCCTGACTTGTGTATATACATATGAATCATGCGGATTTATATATGTAACATTTGTGGCATAATAGACTTTCAAATATAATTGTGTTTGGCCATAGGGTCTGTCCTCTTGATAGCGACCCAGTGTACACGAGGGTGGTTGTGGGTGGTTTTGCTCCGTCATACATGATGTGACCGTGACGGCATTGGAATGGTTAATGGAGCTGAGGCTGTTTCACAGACCTCGCGTACATGATCAACGAAGGCCGTGAATGATGAGAGATTGTTTTTGTTGTTGGGACATTAGAGAAAAAACATCCCCGTGGAATAGAAACCGCTTATAGGCAGATCAGAAAAAAATCCTTTCTATGCTAATCATAGTGCAATAAACAATTGAAGTTGACATTATTGCGGAGAGCATCTATTGATTATGAAGGCATGTTAGTGGTTAATGGAGTTGAAGCTGGTTGATGGTCGTAAGCGACATGCGGATATAGTGAATTACGATAGATTGCTCTTGTGTCGAAGCACGTAATGAAAGAAAAAATGCCCCTGGGGAACTGAAAGGGGATTAGTTATATTACCTATGATGACGTTCCGCCGACAGGCAGACTAGAAAGGAAACACCGTTGTATTCAAATTATAGTGGAAGTGCACAGGTGTTTGATATAAACTTGCCCCGTCGGACCAGAAAGGGGACGGTTTGTTGCTGAGTACGGTTCTCTGAAATAATGTTGTTACGCTATGAGGCGGACCTGAAGGGAAACTGTTGATGCGAGCAGGCACACATAGGCCTCCCTCTATTTAAACACTCCCGGTCGACGGAGACGGGAGGTCGCAATCTGATTTTCTCAGCTGTGTGGGATGGTATGCTGAAATAAAGTAAGTTGGTGATGGTATTAATTTTAAGGCCTGAATGCCAGTATTTTCGGCATTTTAAATTATATATCTTTGATTAATGTTTTCAAGAAGCCTTAAATTGAAAATCAGCCGCCAGTATTGTCAGGACTCTTTTATTGAGGAGATAAAGGAATGAGGAGCCTATTTTGAGGCTTTATTGAATAAGCTGTATTGTGCAGAATCATTAATATTGTAGGTACTTCTACACAGTGCATTATTTGCTTATTCATTTCTTTTGCAACTTTAGATTAATAAATTTTGATTACTTACAGTATTTATGTCTCTATTAGGAATATGACTATCAAGAAATGACATTCTAGAATTTGAACTATTGGGTGAGTTGTTACCCCTATCCGTGCCAGTGGCATGGGCAGTGCAGGGCCCCCCAGGGGCCCCAGGACACCCCTTACTGCCAGCCTCTTCCTGGCGGTGAAAACCGCCAGAAACAGGCTGGCGGTAAGGGGGTCAGAATCCCCAGGGCAGCGCTGCTTGCAGCGCTGCCCTGGTGGATTCGCCCAGCCATGGCAAAAACGGCGGGAAACCGCCGGCCCCGGTTTTCTTTGTGGGCTTGGAAGCACCGCCAGCCTGTTGTCGGTGCTTCCGTCATTCGTGGCGTCAGAATGACCCCCAATGTATGTTGAGTCTAGATGACCTTAGTTGAGTTGATAACAGAAATAAAGAAATTTAAATTAATCCAAGTAGACTGGATGTATTGAATATTATCTTAAATATATTTCTCTGTGGAAGTCTAGGTTTACTTCCCCCTTGTAGTGACCACGTATTATTATTATTGTTTATTTACCCAGGTCAAAGGGTTAGTGGGTTTGCCTCATTTTTTGTACCAATCACCAAGCAGGGCAGCTGAATGATAGAGTGGATGAACTGACCTGGTGCCAGCTGGCAAATCACAAATGGTGTCCTCACCCCAATATGATTCTTGACTTCTTCAATTAATGGGGTGTGCCTTGACTCGATCTTTGTCACTGCCAAGGAAAGCATGCGATTGAGACTACAGCGTGCTGCAGTTCCCACCATGAACGTCCATAGGAGATACATTTTTTCTGCATGGAACACACGCCTCCTGTACCCTTTTCCACCACAACCTCTTCTGCCTTACATTATGAATACAAAAATCAGGGCAGACTGGGCCCTAATAATGTGACATCTCTGGATTGAGCAATCAGAGTGCACTAACTCAATCTCTGAGCATTTGCTCTCTGATCTGGAAACTCCTTAAGGAGCACCTCTTGTCTCTGTCACATGGCAGGGTTTTGCACCCAAGTCTCTACAAACTACCCTTTCACAGTTGGAAATTGGACAGCAACAACCAAGCTTTTTTTAACTTGTCTTAGATGGTAGACATGATTCTGGCAACCAGGTATCCATCTACCAAATCCATCTATTTGGGACGCTGGGAGAAGTTTGTGGCCAGGAGTAGAGGCAGTCACCTTCATCCTTCACAGACTAAATGAACAGATATAGTATTTGTTTTGTCATTGTCCCAGCAAGGCATTGCAGTAGGCACAGTTAGAAGTTGCCTGTCATCCTCCTTTATTATGTTTAGCAGACCAGATGTCCATCTTTGCCACCCTTGTACTGAGTTTTTTTGAAAGACCTGACACATTGTTCTCTGAAAATGTTTATTGTACCTCAGTGTCACCTTAACTAGGTCCTCACATTTATCATGTGCAGGCCGTTTGAGCTCATGCATAATTGTTTCTTTCATCTCTATTAACACAATATTCCTTATGACAGTCACTTCTGTGCACTGTTAGTGAGCTGCAAGTGCAACTTCCGTTTCTTCCCTGACAAATTGGTGCCGAGGACCCTGGCCACCTTTCTGCCTAAAGTTGTATTGCCCTTTCACATTTGACAAACCATCATTCTACTGCAGTTTCTTTCTCTCCCACATCCCTTAAAGGAGGAGGAGCAGTTTCACCAGTTTGATCCCAAAACAGACATAAGCTTCTGTATCAAAGATACAAAGGGGCATTGTGTTGAACATGAGCTCTTTGTGAAATTTCCCAGTGCCAAAAAGGGTATGGTAGTACAGAAGGGGAATCTTCTGACATGACTAATCCTGTCCATAAAGGTGTGCTATGCAGGGACTAAGAGCCCCTGAAGGCCTATTAGCTCATTCCACCAGAGCTAAGGCCACTACGATGGCATTAGCAAGGGTGGTTCCTAATTTGGAAAATATTCAGGCTGCTACATGGGCGTCTGTGCACATGTTCACGATGCACAACTGCCTTGACAGTCAGGTCTGCAGAGATGGCCATTGTGCCTGCTCAGTCCTGCAGAGTTTTTGGGTTTGAGACCACTCCTTAGACCCTTCCACTTTTTCAGAGGTACTGCTTGTTTATCTGTTTAAATGTGAAGATTCTGCAATTAGACTTATCAATAAGAAGAGCATGTTTCTTACCTTTAGTAACTCACTTTCTGGTGGCTACTCTAACTGTAGTTTCCCCACCACCGTTCTACTTCCCCATTCTGTGAAATGGGCAGCTGCTCTTTCTTAAAACATCTCCTGCAGTTTGTCTGAGTTGATCAATGTTTGAGGGTGCAGAAGAAGAACAATACAGAATTTGAAGTTAGTGTGCAGAGATGGCGTCTGTGTATGGCTCCCTTACATGGCACGAGGCTGCTGCAAAGTGAGACGGCACCACCTAGTGACCCTCTGGAACTATTGCCTAAAAGATTTCCAGATACTGTGTTGTGCTTTAGAGTATTCTGTAGTTGAGACATCTGCAGTTTAGGGTATCAAGCGGAAAGTGTGTCACAGAATGTAAGTATCTTGTTCATTAATGATTACTGTGGATCAGAATGTAATGGCACATGATGTAGTGCCTAATTCCATTTTCACTGACATTGGGATGCTGTTGTCCATTTCCCACATGTTCATCTTCTGCATAATTACACCAGTTTTAATTTGCTTACAACAGGGGAGTGTAACGTGACGACTGCAACTGGTGCATAATGCAAGGTATCACTGGTGCTGTGTAGGCATTGGCAGTTGCCTTCCAACAGTCCAACTTTATGCTCATCAGTGTTGTGTGTCCTGATGTGTGAAGTTTTTAGATCATTGTAGTGCAGTTGAAGGTTTAGGCAGAAGGTATCATTCAGTGATTTACTGGATGCCTGGAGTCTCCTAGAGGCGAGACAGGAATATGAATTATTGGAGTAGCAGTGTAAGAGAATTTAAATTAAAATTTTCGTGTGCTATTGTTTTCCACCATTCTAATGCCATGTACAATATGCAGCCTCCGCCAATCTTGTAGTATTTGTGTTGTTCAAATGTTGTAATTTTGGGCATTGTTAGAGTTGTGCCAGCCATTATGGTGTTACAGGAACCTATCACTGACTTCAGAGTAATGTGCAGACATTATGTTTCTGCCTTGGCGCATATCTGATAGAGACTTCTAGCCACAGATTTCTTACCTTAGCATTATCTCCAGGCATCAGACTGGATTCAGAAATGTTTTCATGAGCGGTAACCCTGTGCGCCAGTATGTAGTGTTGTTCGGCTCCGCCTGGTGTCATCCACACCAGAAACAACATTCACTGTGCCTATATAGGTGCCACCCAGACGCACTGACATCCATTATTTTCTTTCTGCGCCAGTCAGCACTGATCCGGGAAGAGCCTCCCCTAGTCATTTTGTGACTAGCTTATCTGAATGAAACTTCTAGTTGCAGAGTCTTTACCTTAGAGTTTCCTCCAGGCATCGGGCTGGATCCGGAGATTTTTCTTTGAGCAATACCCTAGCACGCCATCAGGTGGTGTTGGGTGTCTCTGCATGCTTTGTTGTGATTGCTGTGATGACGTTGCGGTCATATAAAGGTGCCACCCCATCGCGCTGACGTCAGTTCTTTTCTTTCAGCGCCAGCCTATACGCAAATCCAGAGAGAGCTACGCTTGTCATTTTTTGACTGATTTCGACTGTTTTGCCAAGTTCTTGACACTTTTTTTTGGTGCACCAAGGATGTCACAGAAGACCGGTTTTAAGCTGTGTGACTGCATAATATTGGTGCTGGATCGGCACCTTGTGTGTTTGTGCTGCCTGGAGCGTGACACCGATCCGAAGTTGTACTCTGTGCGCTGGGCCATAAACCCGAAGGCTTTGCGAGAGCAGTCCCTAAAGCTCATGGTGGCCTGGCACTCAAGTCTACCTTGCTCCGAGTCTTGATTGAGAGGGAGGTCATGAGACCACTCGTGGAGCCATCAGTCACCACTCTTCTTCTTCCCCTTTGGAAACTTCTGGAGATTCGGGTCACAAGAAGAAGAAGTTGTAGAAGAGCAAACGCTCTTCGACTTCGCCCCGTCGCTCGGATCGTATGACGTAGGAAGAGCATCTACACTCCAGGCCTCTGCCTTCAGAGTTTGTTTCTGTGCCGACTCCGCGCCTCCCCAAGTTTACGGGAGTCTGAGTGACCCCTGCCCAGCTTAAAGAATTCTCTGAGGCCATGCACCTCATATTTGGGCAGAACGACCCCCTGGGATGCCTTCAGGCCCAGTGAGGATAGGGGGGCCCTCTGGCTTCCACCTCTGAACCCCCCTACCTTTTAATGAAGCCCTGACTGATGTCCTTCTGGGTGCCTGATCCAGACCCAGCACAGGGGCTCCTGTGAAGAGGACGATCGCCCGGTGCCATGGGCCAGCGCCAAACGACCCTAGATTCCTTACCCAACATCCTACGCCTGAGAGACTTGTCATACAGGCTTCTTCTTCGTCAGGTGCTTTCCCATTCGCATCCCTGGATAGGGAATCAAAGAGACTGGATCAACTTGGGAAGAAACTTTTCTTTTCCTCCAGTCTGGCATGGCGGTCTGTGAATACTGCATGCCTTTTCAGCTGCTATTCTCATACCCTAAGGGATATGGTTGCATAGGTGCTGCCTCAGATTCCGAGGAGACCTGGGCCACACTCTCCCAGGCTGTTGCTGATGGGAGGGATGCAGCCAAGTTCACTATACGTTATGGGCTTGATACAGCCGACTCACTGGGCAGATAGGTTACGTAAATAGTGGCTTTACAGCGCCACGCCTGGTTGAAGACATATGGCTTTTTGGGGGATGTCCAGCAGTCACTCATGGACATGCCCTTCTATGGCACCCATCTCTTCAGAGTCAAAGCGAATTCGGAGCTTTAAGGAGTCCTGGGCTATAACTCGGTCCCTTGCCCTGGCAGCTCATCCTCGCTCCCCACAATCTTCTTTTCGCCCCTTTCGTGGCTACAGCAGGCGCCCACCCGCATCCATTTCCCTCCAGCCTCCATGCCATGCAGCCTCTGCATGTCTGTGAATGTAGGATCGCACATGCTCGTGGATCAGGGAGCCAACAGTTCACCCACTCCACTTCTGCCCCCGCTGCAGTCTCCAAATCTTCCTAGTCTGTCACTCCATCCTGGACCAGTTGATGGCAGGATCCCCCATCACCTGCCCCACTGGGAATCTATCACAACAGACAAGTGGGTTTTGCAAATAGTCAGAAGCGGTTACTCTCTACCCTTCAAGACTACCCTTCCAGCCATGCCACCATCCTACAATCGGATAGTGATCACCTGGCACTTATCCGTGAGGAAGTTATGGCTCTCTTGGCTAATGGAGCCATAGAGAGAGGGTCCATGTGCCAGAAGTAGGTCATGGTTGCTATTCCCGCTACTTTCTGGTGCCCGAAAAGGACAAGGGCCTCCGTCCTATCCTAGACCTTCGGTCCCTCAATCTCTTCCTCAAAAAGAAGAATCTCAAAATGCTCACTCTGGCTCAGGTCCTTTCTGCCTTGGACCCTGGAGACAGAATGGCTGCGGTGGACTTGCAGGATGACTACTTTCATGTTCCTGCCCTGTCTGCCCACAAACGTTACTCGCGATTCGTGGTAGGTCATGAGCACTTTCAGTTTACCGTGCTTCCCTTTAGCCTTACCAGTGCCCCTCGGGAGTTCACAAACATGACGGCAGTGGTCACAGCTCATCTGTGCTGGCTAGAGGTTTCAGTCTTCCCCTACCTTGACGACTGGCTGTTGAAGGCGGGCTCACCCCAGGCTGTTGTCTCCCACCTCCAGTCTAAGGTGAATCTCCTGCGTGCGCTGGGTTCACAATAAACATGCTGAAGTCACATCTGTTCTGGACACAGTGCAGTTTTGGGCCTATCCTCCCAAAAAGCAAGTCCAGGATATTCAGGCTATGATATTGATGTTTCGGCCTCTATTCAGTGTTTTGGTGACAATTACTCTGAGTCTGCTGGGCCTCATGGCCTTCTGCATTCTGCTGGTGACAAATGGCATATGCGGGCTCTGCAGTGGAACTTGAAGTTCCAGTGGGGGCAGCATCATGGGAATCTCTCCGACATGGTCCAGATCTCGGAGAGAACTGCACAAGATATGCAGTGGTGACTTTCAAATCATGATTGGGTCAGAGGCAGATCCCTCTCCCATCCCCAACCAGATATCACAGTGGTGATGGATGTGTCACTCCTGGGATGGGGCGGCCAGATGGAGGAGGCGGAGATCAAAGGTGTCTGGTCTCCGGCGAAGCTCCACATCAGTCTTCTGGAGCTCATAGCAATCAGGCTTGCATTGAAAGCATTCCTTCCCTTTCTGCAAGGGAAAGTGGTGCAGGTGTTCACGGGCAACACCACCGCCATGTGGTACTGCAGCAAGCAGGGCGGAGTGGGGTCGTGGACCCTTTGTCAGAGCAGACTAACTCAGTCGTTGCTGCATGGTCGATCATGAATGCCATCTCCATCCGGAGGTAGCGCAAGATCTCTTTCAGTAGTGGAGAGAGCCTTGGTTAGATCTGTTCGCCTCCACAGAGAACGCGCAAAGTCAGCTGTTTTGCTTGTTTGAGTTTCAAAAGTGGCACTCGCTCAGCGATGCTTTTCATCTTGAGTGGAACTCAGGCCTCCTTTACACCATCCCACTAATACCACTTCTGCCCAGAGTTCTGAAGATCAAGAACGACCGGGCTCTAGTCATTCTTGTGGCTCCGGACTGAGCATGAAGAGTATGGTTTCCTGAGCTTCTGAGCATGGCCATTGATCCTCCGATAAGACTGCCCTTTCAGGAGGGTCGTCTGTCGCAGCAGCAGGGGACCTGTCCAGTCTCCGCCTCCTTGCGTGGAGATTGAGAGGTGGCAATTGACAGCTTTCAACCTTTCGCCCAAAGTCTGCAATGTAATCTTGGCAGCCAGGCGTTCCTCCACCAAAGCGATATACGCCTGTCGTTGGAACAAATTAGTGGCATGGTGTACCAACAAATCTGTTGGTCCCCGTTCTACACCTCTGTCTGAGGGTTTACCGTTCATCCTTTCTCCTGCCCAGCAGGGCTGTGCTTTGGGCACCCTTAAAGGCTACGTACTGCCTCTCTACTTTTCTTAGACTACAAGATCAACCATCCCTGTTCAAATCTTACATTGTTGGGAACTCACTCAAATGTTCCCACCCACCTGTTCATAATGCCATGGTGATATTTGAAACTGGTACTTACATACCTTATGTGTGCTCCTTATGAGCTACTACATAATTGTCCACTGCGGCTTCTCACTTTAAAGACTGCCTTTATTTTTGCCATCACCTCTGCTTGCAGAATGAGCTCCAAGCTCTTTCTTCAAAGCCACCATTTCTCTCTGTCGATCTTGACAAAGTGGTGCTTCGTACTAGGGCCTCTTTTCTCCCTAAAGTGGTCACATCCTTTCGTGCTGGCCAGTCCATCACTTTGCCTATATTTTAAGCACCCCCACATTCTTCTCATGAGGAGTAGAGACTCAACCGTTTGGATCCAAAACGAGCGTTGGCATTCTACCTCAATCGTACCAAAGACTTTCGGATGGATGATCAACTCTTTGTTGGTTATGTGGGTGTGAAGAAAGGACGGGTGGTGCAGAAGCAAACCGTCTCTCGATGGGTTGTCCTCTGCAACAAGATGTGCTACGCTTTGGCAAAAAGGCAACCCCCTGAGGGTTTGCATGCTTGTAGGAAGCTGGCCCTGTATATACTATATCAAAATGAGATATAGGCCCTCATTACGACCCTGGCGGTTTGTAACCGCCAGGGCCGCGGCACGCGGGAGCACCGCCGACAGGCCGATGGTGCCCCGCGGGGCATTCTGACCGCGGCGGCTTAGCCGCGGTCAGAGAAGGGAAACCGGCGGTCTCCCGCCGGTTTCCCGCTGCCCCCAAGGAATCCTCCAAGCCGGCGCAGCTTGCTGCGCCGGCTTGGGGATTCCGACTCCCCCTCCCGCCATCCAGTTCCTGGCGGTTCTCCCGCCGGGAACCGGATGGCGGGAGGGGGAGTCGCAGTAGCACCCGTCGCACCTTCCCACTCCGCCGGCTCGATTACGAGCCGGCATCCTCGTGGGAAGGGAGTTTTTCCCTGGGCTGGCGGGCGGTCTTTTGGAGACCGCCCGCCAGCCCAGGGAAAAACTCATAATACCCTCCGCGGTCTTCTGACCGCGGAGCGGTATTATGGAGGGCGGAATCCTGGCGGGCGGCCTCCGCCGCCCGCCAGGGTCGTAATGAGGGCCATAGTGTGCACAGAGCCAATGGGTTCCCCCGAGGCTTAACAGAGGTTAAAGTAGATAATCCTAATGCTCTTTTTTGTGGTAGTGTGGTCGAGCAGTTACGCTTATCAGATGGTAGTGCAAAGCATTTGTGGTACATACAGACAATAAATGAAGCACACACTCAATGACTAACTCCAGACCAATTGGTCTATGTAGCAAAAATGTATTTTGTAACTTTATTTCTAGAACCACAAGATTCAGTTTCTGTTTTTTTGCAAGTAAGTAGCAAGCATATGTATCAACACCACTTAGTTTCAATTCGGCAATTAAAATGGTTTTCAATAAAATAGCAAATATCTATTTTAAAAGTTGACGGTTGTATTTTTAAAACAGTTCTGGGGGGTAAGAAACGTTAGTACAGTTCCAAGGTAAGTACAAGGCTTACAGTTCTAGTCTCCGGGGGTTAGGATGTCCACAGGTTGGGGTTCAAGTTAACCCCAAACACCCACCCCCAGCAACATGGGGCTGGACAGGTGCAGAGGTCAAAGTTGTTGCACGATTTTAAATGAGTTCCTCTGGAGACTAGGGTCATTCGGAATAAGTCCTGCTTGCAGGTGAGTACCCGCATCTTTGGAGGGCAGATCTAGGGGGTTTAGAAGAGCAGCAGGGGGGCCACAGGTTAGTGCCAAACATACACCCTCATCGGCACTGGGGCGGCCGGGTGCAGGGTGCAAACTTAGCGTTGGGCTCCCAATGCTTTTCAATAGAGGGACCCAGGGGGTCACAAGTAGGCTGCAGGCTGAGTCCATGGGGTTGGCTCAGAGAAACCACAGGTTGGACAATGAGGAAGGCCTTCTGCTGCACATTGCTGCACTGGATGTCGGGTTTCCCAAGGCCAGAGGGCTGCAGGTGCAGGGTGCCTTTTGGCGATGGGTATCTTCGTCCGGATCCTTCACAGGCAGCGGGGTCCTCTGGATTTAATCTGCAGGCATTGTTGTCGGGGACAGAAGGGGTCAACCGAGGGTGGGCATTAGGTAATTATCACCTGGGGACTAGCTCTAGTCCGTTGGGCCACCTGGACACGGGCCGTGGGCATCCAGTGCAGAGTGGGCAAGGCTTGCGGATCCAGGGCTGTTCTGGAGTCCTTTGTTGGAGTTTCTTTCTGGACAGGGCTGCTGTCCACTGGAGATCTTGGTCCTGTGGTGTACAGGCAGTCCCCTTGAGGCATTTAAGAGGTCGCTAGTCATGCAGGATGCATCACCTTTTTGTAGCAGGGGCTTCAGAAGCTGGAGACAGGCCGGTAGGGCTGGGCCAAAGCAGTTGGTGTCTTCAGTCTTCTTTGCTGGGGGTCAGCTTAGCAGTCCTTCTTCATTCTTCTGGTTGTCTTCTTGAGGGTCACCAAGAATCTGATGAGCTAGGTTCAGGAGGAATCCTTAAATCCTGGATTTGGGGGCATTACAGGGGTCAGAGAGCAGTAGCCAATGGCTACTGTCCCTGAGGATGACTACACCCTTCTACTGCCCGCTCCCTTTGTGGAGGGGGACACATACTCAACTCTGTTGGTCCCTATCCTCCAAATCAAGATGGAGAATTCTGCAGGGAGAGGGTCACCTTAGGGGTGGTCCCAGCTGAAGTGGTCCTCGCCCCTAACTGGAGTGCCCTGGTGACCTTTAACAAGAGGTCTGAGCCTTTGTAGCTCACTGCCAGCTTTTACAGTTCCTGCAAGGGGGGGGTGTGAAGCACCTCCACCCAGTGCAGGGTTTGTTTCTGGCCACAGAGAGAACAAAGGCTCTCATATCATGTGGTCAGAAACTTATCTGGAAGTGGCAGGCTGGCACAGACCAGTCAGCCATGCACTAAAAGTTTGGCAAAAATATATGTGGCATATGTAAGATGCCCTCTGGGTGCATTTTTTAATGAATACAACACTCGCATCAGTGTGGGTTTATTGTTCTGAGAAGTTTGATACCAAACTTCAGTGAAGCCATCATGGAGCTGTGGAGTTTGTAATGACAAACTCCCAGCCCATGTACTTTATATGGTCACACTGCACTTACAATGCCTAAGAATGGACTTAGACACTGTAAGGGCATATTGCTCATGAAGCTATGCCCTCACCTGTGGTATAGTGCATCCTGCCTTAGGGCTGTAGTGCCACAGGCAGTGGTTTGTGGGCATGGCACCCGGAGAGGGGTGCCATGTCGACTCTGTTTTTTTCTCCCCGCCAGCACACAAAAGCTGCAATGGCAGTGTGCATGTGCTTGGTGAGGGGTCCCCTCGGGTGGAATAATACATGCTGCAGACCTTGGGGACCTTCCCTGGCCACAGGGCCCTTGGTATCCTGGGTACCATTTACAAGGGACTTAGCTTTGTGCCAGGGGTGTGCCAATTGTGGGAAAGAACACTGGTGCTGGGGCCTGGTTAGCAGGATCCTAGCACACACTCAGTCAAGTCCGCATCAATAGCAGTCAAAAAGTGGGGTGGTAACCATGCCAAAAGGGGCACTTTCCTACAGTGCTCATTCCACAAGACCAACTACAGCATCCACTGCTTTGGCATGCGGAGTTCCGGTGCTCGACATCTGCCAGGCAGCAACGTGGGCATCCCTGTACGTGTTCACAAATCGCTACTTGCTGGACAGTCAGGTCCGTAGAGACGGGTACTTTGGCTGTTCGGTTCTGCAGGACTTTTTAGTCTGACCTTGGTTCGCATCCCACCTCCAAGGATGGTATTGCTAAGATATCTATTCTAAGGTACGGAGAAGTCTCTATCAGATGAACAAGTTGCTTAACTTTGGTAACTAATTACCAGATAATTCATTACCGAAGGTAAGTAACTTATTCTTTATGGCTTTTTGTCAAGATATTTTGGAGGTTTTTACCTCCTAATGTGGTAGGATGCCATCCAGAAAGCTCTGCAGCACCTGTCACCGATCGATGTCAGTGACGGGCCCACATCTGTGTGCCTCTGGTGCCTTGAGCGTGACCACGATCCAAAGGCCTGTGTAGATTGCCACACCATGATCCAGAGGGCCTTGAGAAGAGCGATCCCTCAAGCTCCAGGAGTCTTGACATGCAACGCTGCAATGATCCAGGTCCCAATCAAGAGGAAGGTCTCAGGAGAGGTCACGGAGCCCAAGATCTTTGCCACACTCAAAGTCGTTGGGCCACCCGGGTAAGTCCCACCATCACAAAAAGAAGACGACAAAGAGGTCTTCTACTATACACCATTTGTCGGCCAATGACACGAGGGAGCATACGTTGATGAAGCCTGTCTCCGCGGCAGAGTCTGCACCCGGGCCAACTCTGCGGCTCCCTGAGTTTCCGCGACCTGGAGTGACCCCTGCCCAACTTAAGGAGTTATGTGAGGCCATGCGCCTCATATATCCCACTCCCTTCGCGCTTTTGGGCCTTGAGGATTTGAAAGGGGCCTCTTCTGGTTCCATGCCAATGGCTCCTGCCTCGATGCCAATTGGGCCCCAGGGATCCAAACTTGGATCCAGACTGACGAATGTCGTGCTTTGTTGACCTTCCCTGTCTCCGATCCTGAAGTTGACTCTCCCGGCGCCACTAATGCCGCTGCCCCACTCCTTATCCCCGACTGTAACACGGAAGGACATTGACCAATTCCGGCTAGATCCATGCCTTTCAGGCCAGAGCCTGAGTCCTATTCCTAGGGCTTGGATTTGGGGAGGGTTGGGAGGGGTGGCTGGACTGTGAAGAGTACCAGCCTTATGATGTTAACATGGATAGTGTGAGGATCTGGGTGATGCCAGCGGACTGGATACTTCTGCAGATACTGGCATGGTTTCTCCCCCTACCGTGGCACTGGAGGAAGAAGCGTCTTTTGCCTTGGTGGTGCTGAGAGTGGCTGAGGTCCTGGACCTTAGCTGGACCACGGTGGCAGTCAAGACTAAGGTCTTAACAGAGGTACCACTACTCCCATTCAGCAAAGCCCTCACAGACGTCCTACTACCCCAAACCCAACACGGGGTCTCCTGTGAATAGGACAATTGCTGTCCGCCATCCCCCTTTCCAAGGGAACCCAAACTTCCTCACCCAACAGCCCATCTCAGAGAGCTTGGTGGTCCAAGCCTCAATGTCCCATGTAACTCCTGGTGCATTCCCTACTGCACCCCCATAGTAGGGAGTCCAAGAGGCTAAACACTTTGGGGAAGATGTTTTCTTCTGCCAGCCTGACACTGTGTTCTGTGAACACTGCATGCCATTTGGGCTGCTACTCCCATGCACTATGGGATACGGTTGTGCAAGCACTGCTAACGGTCCCAGAAGAGGCCTGGGCCATGCTTTCAGAAGCGGTTGCTGATGGGAGAAATGCAGTGAAGTTCAGTATCGTAAGTGGACTGGACACCACCGACTCCCTGAGCAGAGCGTTTTCATCAACTGTGGCCTTACAGCACCACGCCTGGTTGAGATCAACTGATTTTTCTGGGGATGTCCAATCATCTAAGATGGGGATGCCTGTTGATTGCTTCAGTCTTTTCGGAGACCAGGCGGATTTGGCGCTGGAGCGCTTCGAGGACAGTAGGGTTATGGACTGGTCCTTGGGCCTTTCTGTGGCCTCCTGTCAACCACAATCTGCTTTTTATGGCTATGGAAGGAGTCTCCAGGTGCACCCTTACCTTCCAAGCCTCCAAACCATGCATGGCAGAGGGCACGGTACACAGAGACCTTGTGGGTTCAGGCAGCCAGGGATCAGGCCATTTGGCCACCCTCCTGGCAACCTCCAAACATTCCTAATCTGCCCTCCCACCACTATGGGCTCCCAGTTGATGGCAAGATTTGCCATCACTTGCCCCACTGGCAGTTCATAGCATTGGACAGGTGGGTTTTGGAAGTCTTCTGAAGGGGCTACTCCCTCTCCTTTATAACACCTCTCCCCCCTTTATGACTACCTCTCCCCCCATGCCAACAACTTACGATCGGCTGACAGAGGATCACCTAACCCTTCCGTGCCAGGAAGTCATGGCTCTCATTGCCAAGGAATCCATAGAGAGGGTGCCTATGCCAGAGGTGGGTTGCGGTTTCTATTCCTGCTACTTCTTGGTGCAGAAAAAGGATGAGGGCCTTCATCCTATCCTAGACCAACACCCTCTCAATTTCTTCCTCAACAAAGAGAAGTTCAAGATGCTCACCCTAGCTCAGGTCTTGTCTGCCTGGACTCAGGAGGCTGGATGGTAGTGTTGGACATACTTCCACATTCCTGTCTTGTCAGGCCACAGGCATTACCTGTGGTTCACTGTTGGCCATGAGCACTTTCAGTTCACAGTTCTTCCCTTTGGTGCTACCAGCGCTCCCCAGGTGCTCATCAACATGATGGCAGTGGTTGCAGCTCATCCGCGGAGATTGGAGGTTCTAGGTTTCCCCTATCTTGAAGATTGCTGTTGAAGGCAGGCTCGCCACAGGCTGTCGCCTCCAACCTACAGACTACAGTGAACCTCCTGCACTCCTGGAGGTTCACTATCAGCATGCCAAAGTCACACCTGACTCCCTCTCAGACGCTCCCGTTCATCAGAGCCGTTCCAGACACAGTGCAGTTTCAGGCCTATCTCTCTGAGCAGTGAGTCCAGGATATTCAGGCTATAATATCGATATTTCAGCTTCTATCCTGGATTTTAGTGGGACTAACTCTGAGACTGCTAGGACTCATGGCCCCCTGCATCCTACTGGTGACACACACCCGATAGCATATGCAGGCTCTGCAGTGGGACCTGAAGTTCTAGTGGGTGCAGCATCAGGGAAATCTTCCCGACATGGTCCAGATCTCAGAGGGAACTGCAGAAGACTAACTGCGAGGTGGTTGATGAACTGCGAATAGGTAAGCGGCCGACCCTTCTTCCTTTCTGAACCAGGTCTCACAGTAGTGACAGTTGCGTTACTCCTGTGATGGGGTGGCCAAGTAGGAGAGGTGGAGATCAGAGGACTCTGGTCTCCATCGAAATCTGGACTTTTCATCATTGGACCTCTGAGTGATCTAATTGGCATTGAAAGCCTTTCTACCCTCAATCAAGGGAAGACTAGAGCAGGTGTTCATGGACTATACTTCCATCATGTGGTACTGAAACAAAGAGGGCAGGGTGGGGTAGTGAACCCCTTGTCAAGAGACCCTGCATCTTTGGTCAAAGATGCAATGTCAGGACATTGGTGGTTTAACATCTAGTGGGCTCTCTGAAGGCCAGATCAGACAAACTCATTCAAAGATGCTTAGTGAATCATGAATTGTGTCTCCATGCAGAGGTGGTGCAAGGACTCTTTTAACAGTGGGGAGAGCCTTGATTACATCAGCTTACCATGCCGAGAACATGTAAAGTCAGCAGTTCTGCACACTGGAGTTTTCAAGGCGGCTCTCGCTCTGAGACGCTTTTCATCTTTTTCAGGCCTCTTGTACACCTTCCTGCCCATACCACTCCTGCCCAGAGTTCTCAAGAAGATCAAGAACAGCCGGGCCAATGTCATCCTTGTGGCTCCGAACTGGGCATAAAGAGTTCTGGTATCCCAAGCTGTTGAACATGGTCATTGACCCTCTGATCAGGCTGCCCCTTCTGGATGATCTTCTGTCACAGAAGAAAGGGAGGGTCCCCCACTCAAAACTATCAACTCCTTCACCTTCTTGCATGGAGATTGAGCAGCTGCAAATGACAGCTTTTGACCTTCCTCCCGAAGTCTGTGACGTTATCTTGGCTGCCAGGCATCCCTCAACTAAGACGGTATACGCCTGCTGTTGGCAAAAATATGTGCCATGGTGTTCAGAAAAACATATTGAACCCCTTTCTGCCCCCCTTTCCAAAGTTCTTGTGTTCATTCTTTCTCTTGCCCAACAGGGCTCTGCTCTGGGCAGTCTTAAGGGCTATCTCTCTGCTGTTTCTGCTTTTTTGTGGTTGCCTGATCAGCCGTCCCGCTTTAGATCCTCTATCGTAAAAGGACTCTTTCTAGGTCTTTAACATCTTTTCCCTCCTTCACCCTTTATCATGCCTCAGTGGGATCTGAATCTTGTATTACCATTTATTATGTGTGCTCCTTTTGAGCAGCATCATAACGGCCCTCTCAGGCTACTTACCATAACATCTGCCCAAAGGGTCAGTGAGCTGCAGGACCTGTAATCCAAGTCTCCTTACCTCACCATTTATCTTGACAAACAGGTGCTTCGCACAAGCGCCTCCTTTCTTCTGAAAGTGGTGACTCCATTTCACATAGTCCAGTGCCTCACCCTGCTTACTTTTTACACTCCTTGACATCCCTCCAAAGAAGAGGAGTGATTCCACCGTTTGGACCCAAAAACAGCATTGTTGTTCTACCTTGACTGCACATGAGAGATCCGGGTGGACAACCAACTCTTCATGGGGTATTTTGGAGCGAAGAAAGGATGGGCTTTTCTGAAGCAGACCATCTCCACATGGATTGTGCGCTGCATTAGGATCTGCTACGCACTGGTCAAGAGGCAGCCCCCTGAGGGTTTGTGTACTCATTCCACCAGAACTAAAGCTATGACCACTGCGTTAGCACCCAAAGTCCCAGTCCTGTATATCTGTCAGGCAGCCACATGGGCCTCCTTGTACATGTTCACAAAACCCTACTGCCTGGACAGTCAGGTAATTCGAGATGGGCACTTTGCCCTTTTGGACTTACAGGACTTCCTTGTGTGAAATTGGTCCATAGACCCACCTCTGGGGATGTAACTGAGAGAAAAGGATGAGATCTGATCCACCACGATTTCTCTGAGAAGTCATCATGTCATGCTCCTGGTTGCCACAAATCATCCCTGCTTTTGGGGGCGGAGATGAGGCGCTATTAGCTGGCTGGAAACAGATTAGCCCAACAGTTGTTACATGGTGTGAGATTGGACTCAGTTCCCCACAATTCAGGTGATGCTGCTGCCCAAATCCAGCATCCTCATTAGTACAATGAGAGCCAACACAACAGTATTGCTTGGGTATGTATTCTAAGGTAAGAAATCTGCAGCTTGAGGTCTCTATTGAATGAACAAGTTACTTACTGTAGGAAAGTACCCTCTTTCTTGGCAAGGTTACCCCCAATTTCTGCCTGTTGTCAGTGTGTTTGACTGTGTTCACTGGGATCCTGCTAAGCAGGACCCCAGTGATTATGCTCTCTCCCGTCTAACTTGGTAACTTAGTTACTCACACCCCACATTTGGCATACTGGTGCCCCCATGTAAGTCCCTAGTATATGGTACCCAGGGCATTAGGGTACCAGGGAATCCCCATGGGCTGCAGCATGTATTATGCCACTCATGGGGAGCCCATGCAAAGTGTATCTGCAGGCCTGCCATTGCAGCTTGCATGTAAGGGTGCATGCACCCTTTTCACTACAGGTCACTGCAAGTCACCCTTATGGCATGCCCTCCTAGCTCAGAGGGCATGGTGCAAATACCTGTGTGTGAGGGCACCCCTGCACTAGCAGAGGTGGGCCCACAAACTCCAGTTCCATTTTCCTGGACTTCATGAGCGCAGGGGCGCCATTTTATGTGTGTACTGGACAAACGTCACTACCTATGTCCAGCTACATAATAACTCCGAACCTAGGCATGTTTGGTATCAAACATGTCGGAATAATACCCCAATACTGTTGCCAGTGTTGGAAGTATGAATCCATGCACTCTGGGGGCTCCATAGAGGGCCCCCAGCATTGTTGCTACCAGCCTGCTTGGGTTTTCCGGGCAGCCCAAGCTGCTGCAACCTCTCAAACAGGTTTCTGCCCTCCTGCTGCTTGAACAGCTCAAGCCCAGGAAGGCAGAACAAAGGATTTCCTCTGGGAGAGGGAGGCAACACCCTCTCCCTTTGGAAATAGGTGTTACATGGCTTGGGAGGGGTAGCTTCCCCAAGCCACTGTTATGCTTTGACGAGCACATTTGGTGCCCTCCATGCATAACCCAGTCTACACGGTTCAGGGACCTCCAGTCCCTGCTCTGGCGAGAAACTGGACAATGGAAAGTGGAGTGGCCACTCCCCTGTCCATCAATACCCTAGGGGTGATGCCCAGAGCTCCTCCAGTGGGTCCCTGCGTTCTGCCATCTTGAATCCAAGGTTGGCAGGGACCTCTGGGAGCATCTGAGTGGCCAGGTCAGGCAGGCGACGTCAGAGCCTACTCTTGATAGGTGATCACCTGGCTAGGTGACCAATCCCCCTTTCAGGGCTATTTAGGGTCTCTCTCTTGGGTGGGTCCTCAGATTCGGTTTGCACGATTCCAGCAGGACTCCTCTGTAACCTCTGCTTCGACTTCTAGCCATTGGAACCGCAACTGGACCCTCCAGGAACCGACAATCTGTATCCACGATTAAGACTCTGTTTGCAACATTGTTTCCATGGCTCCTTCCAGCTTCTGCAACATTTCCTCGGCTGTGCATCCTCTGAGGGTGGCAAGTCTTCAGTCTGCATGAGAAGGAAGAAGGAACCTCCCTTGGATTGAAGAAGTCACTCCCCTGCACCCGCAGGCACCAACTGCAACGACGACAGGCTGCATGGCTCTCCTCTCATCCTGAGCTGCATGGATCCTGCATCACGGGTGGTGGTCTAGAATAGTCTTCGTGGTCCTCTCTGCCAGCTGTCCAACTTTGGTGGAGGGAAGCCTTTGCCTTCGCATGCAGGACAGTATCTCCGTGAACCGTGTCTCTCGGAGCTACAAAGGCTTTTGTTCTCATCTTCTCAAAGGGATCTTCAGGCTCTGTGTAGCCCCAGCATTCCTTCCTGCGACGCACAGCCCTCTGTGTGCTTCTCCGGCGGTGTGGACTCTTCTCCAGCTGCGTGGGCTCCTCTGAGACTCCTGGTTCCTCGTCCAGTCGGTCTCCTGTGGGGGCTGCCTCTTCTTCTTTGGACTCTCTGCCTTGCTGAGGGTCCCCCTAGGACTACCCCTCTGGGCTGAATCCTCCTGGACCTTGCTGGTCCCCGTTAGCTCCACTTTTCCTTCACCGTGACTTCTGCCTTTATCAAGGCTTGTTGGTGGCTATTCCACGCCATGATCGACTGCAATCATCCATCCGGCATGAGACATTGACTACATCCTCCAGGAACTCTTCACCTGCTCCAGGGCTGCATTCCTGACAGTCTTCGTCCTAGCGTCGACTAACTCCTGCATTCACAGCTGGGTGGGTAGTAGCACCTACTACTCGTGGACTCTACTGTGACTTCTGGACTTGGTCCCCTTTTTCCACGGGCCTTCCACGGTTCTTCCTCTTCAGGAATCCACTGCTGGCTTCTTGCTGTCTTCATTGGGTGTTGCATTTTCTTCTTTTTCTTCTTTTTTGGGTGGTTTGGGGAAAATCCAGTAATTTACTCCTTTCTTCCTGCTCATTAGGGGGCACTGTGGAACTTACCTTTGGGGTTTCCTAGTACCCCCAGCTCCCCTCTACACATTCCACTTACCTAGGTGGGAGTCCTGTGTTCGCATTCCTTTTTTTTAGGATATGGTTTGGGCTCCCTCAAGGGTCACTTTTGTCTATTTGCGCTGTTTTCTATAACTTTTTGTGCCTATTACTGATTACTAGTGAACAGGGTTAGAGTCTTATTACGACTTCGACAGAGGGGATTACTCCGTCCCAAATGTGACGGGTATCCCGCCCACCGTATTAAGAGTTCCATAGGATATAATGGACTCGTAATTCGGCGGGCGGGATATCCGTCACATTTTTGACTGACTAATCCCCTCTACCGAAGTCAAAATAAGGCCCTTAGTGTTTTTACTTACCTCCTATTGGAGGGCTGCCTATCTAGTGTTTTGGAACTGTGTTAAGGTAAGACTGAATGTTTTCTTTCATGTGTGTAAGTGCTGTGTGACTACAGTGGTATTGCATAAGCTTTGCATGTCTCCTTGATAAGCCTTGGCTGCTCATTCACAGCCACCTCTAGAGAGCCTGGCTTCTAGACACTGCTAACACTACACTAATAGGGGATACCTGGAGCTGGTACAAGGTGTACGTATTTCAGGTACCCACCACACACCAGGACAGCTTCCTACACTTACCTTCAGTAACTGCTTATCTAGTAGAGACTATGGGGGTCATTACGACTAGCCGGCCGCCAAGCGGTGACCACCATGCGGCCGCCAATGCGGCCGCACTCCCGCGGCCCCCATTACGACATCCCCGCTGGGCCGGCGGGCGCAAACCAAGTTTGCGCCCGCCGGCCCAGCGTGGATGAGACCGCAACATAGGAGCCGGCTCCTAATGGAGCCGGCGGTGTTGCGGCCGTGTGACGGGTGCAGTTGCACCCGTCGCGCTTTTCACTGTCTGCTATGCAGACAGTGAAATGCTGGCCGGGGCCCTGTTAGGGGGCCCCTGCACTGCCCATGCCAGTGGCATGGGCAGTGCAGGGGCCCCAGGACACCCCTTACCGCCAGCCTCTTCCTGGCGGTGCAAACTGCCAGAAACAGGCTGGCGGTAGGGGTGTCATAATCCCCAGGGCAGCGCTGCTTGCAGCGCTGCCCTGGCGGATTATCTCCGCCGGGGCTAAAACGGCGGGAAACCGCCAGCCCCAGCGGAAGCGCCGCGGTCGTAATAGGGCAGAAAGCACCGCCAGCCTGTTGGCGGGGCTTCCGTCATTTTAGCCCTGGCGGTCTCGGACCGCCAGGGTCAAAATGACCCCCTATATCTTGCCACAGATTCCTTACCGACCCACCCATCCTTCCAACTCTACGAACAAATTTATAGAGACAGGACTACTTCCCTTTCAGGGCCTTAGTTTTCCACACCAGTGGTCAGTGTTCTTTATGTCTCTGCGCACCTGGTGTGGAAAGTTGCGAAAAGAAACTGACATCAGCACACCTGGGTGATACCTATATAGGCACTGTGAATGTCACTTCTGGGGCGGATGTTGGTGACGATGCCTCATGGAGCCAAACGACGGCACCTACTGGCGGACAGGGATACTGCTCACCAGAAAAACTTGGGATCCAGTCTGACACCTGTGGATAATTCTAAGGTAAGGAATCTGTGGCTAGATATAGGGGGTGATTCTGACTTCGGCGGGCGGCGGAGGCCGCCCGCCGAAGTTCCCCCGTCAAAATACCGCTCCGCGGTCCAAAGACCGCTGACGGTATTTTGAGGTTTGCCCTGGGCTGGCGGGCGGCCGCCAAAAGGCCGCCCGCCAGCCCAGGGCAAACCAACCTTCCCACGAGGACGCCGGCTCCGAATGGAGCCGGCGTAGTGGGAAGGTGCGACGGGTGCAGTGGCACCCGTCGCGTATTTCAGTGTCTGCACAGCAGACACTGAAATACTTTGCGGGGCCCTCTTACGGGGGCCCCTGCCGTGCCCATGCCATTGGCATGGGCACGGCAGGGGCCCCCAGGGGCCCCGCGGCACCCCCTACCGCCATCCTGTTCCTGGCGGGCGAACCGCCAGGAACAGGATGGCGGTAGGGGGATTCCAAGGGCAGCGGTAAACCGGCGGGAGACCGCCGGTTTACCCTTTCTGGCCACGGCAGAACCGCCGCGGTCAGAATGCCCTTCGGAGCACCGCCGGTCTGTCGGCGGTGCTCCCGTGGCCGGTGACCCTGGCGGTCACCGGCCGCCAGGGTCAGAATGACCCCTATAGTCTCTACCAGAGAAGGTGTTACCGAAGGTGAGTGACTTGTTCATCTATACTGCATCCGGGCGCTCCACCTGGTCTGTACTTTGTAGTATGTTCAGACTACACAGAAGAGCATCTGCACAGGCAGACCAGTTGTGTCCTCCTAGGCTTGAGAATGGAGTCCATGTGCATCCAATCTACAGTTATAACTAAGCAGATCACATGGTGCATCCACCTCACCGTCCTCATCCACCTGCAGGGTTACAAGGCCCTTTGACACTTCACAACATACTGCTGCGGAGGTTGTATAAGGGATTTGCAAGGTCGGGATTTGGAACTAATGTGGCCTGTGCATTGGTGTAAGTGCTCTCGCACGATGGTGGTGTTGGGGCCAACACCTCGAAGGGGCAATTTGCTTCATTTGTAAGTTGGGATGGTCCCTGGTCCCCTTTTGTTGGATGTTGTGTTGTGAATAAGTTGGTTCAATTGAACAATTTTACCTTCACCCATTAGAATTTTGTCTGCGTTGATTGTTTCTTGACATTCTGCCTGTGTGATTTTATTTTATTTCAGGGTCATTTTTAAAATGTATCTGCCGTATCCGCACTTTGGCCTCGCGCTATGTGTTGAATATGTCGGAGGCTGAGGCGAGAGCGCGGGGTGGGCGCGAGAGAGAGCCGGGCGCTTGGCAGTGGCCGTTCAGAAGGAGGTGCCGGTCCCCTGATTCTAGATAGCTAAACATAAAAAGTATCTTGACCTTACCGCGTCTTTACGGTATCGCCGAGGTGCTGGCTGAAGGAGAACATTGCTGTGATACGTGATGTCTGTTTAATTTACCAGGGGCTCTTCTCGCTGCAAGCGGTCTGGTGGCACGCAGTGATATTCGGCCCTTTCAACTAGTGTCGCTGCATCCTCTTGTAATCGCGAGAAGTAGTAGTAACGCTCGAAAACAAGCAATAATACTCTTCTGCAAGACTCATGACTGGGGATTTACAGTAATCACTCCTGTTGGGAAGCCTGCTCGAGTCATTGGCAAAACTACAATAGATGTGATTCAGTGGAAGCAAGTAACATAGAAAGACCAAATGCGAGGGTGTTGGCAAGTCATTCTGCGGGAGGATCGGCAGGCGAGGGCTTCTGTTCCCACAGAGGGTCTCTTACCCGTGGAGTGACGCGACACATCACTGCGAGAGCAGCCTGTCCGCCTCGCAGGATTATGGGATTATCTCGTGCCGAGAGCTGTTTACAGGCATTCTCTGCCAGAGAAATGTGAGAGGAGCTAGAGGTGGGAATGAACCGAGCAAAAGTCGTTATGAGTGTTCCCCCGTCAGGTTTTTACCTTAGGAAATATAAGTTCTGTGATGAAAACAAACCATCTTTTTATGTTTGCATTTTCATTTAGCGCGAACTCTAACCGAAGGCATCGGAGCGGTTTACAAGAGCACCAGTTACATTATACAAGGACGAGTTCGTCTTTTTGTTGGTTGTATTTTTAAACTGGGTTTGTGTGTGTTGGGGCGGGCGGGATTGTAAATGATTTGCCCAGAATCACAGGCTGTTGAGTCGGCGCCGAGACTCGAACCATGTTCCCCAGTTTGAAAGACGGACTGCTAGCTTTTTGTAGACGTTGAAACCATTTCTGGACTAGAAGTGCAGGGATGCAGACACTGAGCGAAATGGCTAAGCACTTACTGCGGATATCTCCTGTGAGTTTTTTCCCCCTTAAACCGAGTTTTATCTGCTGTGAGTTTAAGGTCACATATTCACATCTCAGCAGAGCCACCTAAACCCTCTCACCTTCCGAGATTGATAAATGGAGCTACATTAATTTGGGCAATATTAAGATCTTTTACTTACAGTGCTGAGATACGGCTGATATTGTAAGCGCTATATCAAAATTAAACGTGCTTGAGGAAACTGTTGTATTCGAGTCAGAGTATTGAACAAACAGCGACCAGCGAGTAATTGTTGTTTCTTCCGTACTCGAGGTCGATCCCAAACTCTAACCAAGAATATGAAATTATTGCAGTCCGTCTCTCATTTGAACTGAACATTGTCTTTATTCCTCATAAATAATTACCCAGTAGTTGCAGTTTTTTTTAAACTAGGAAGTCTTTGCCCTCTGAAGGACCTTGGCATCTGACATGGAACATTGCCTATGTATTTGTAAAGTGAACTTTCTCCAGAAGGCGTGCATTGTTGCTATTCAAGAGGTGTTAATTGATATACAACTCAGTTATACTTATTTCATCGACTTCGGAAATTGTAAAGTTGAAATTCGACTGTGGTTGTGGGGTCGGACACATATAAATGCACAAGATGCGTTAGTTCAGTCAACCGTGAGACCAAAGGGGGAAAACTGCTTGTATAGTTTCAGCTCCATGCTGCCCTTGCCAAATGTGTGTATTAGCAGAAATGCCTTTAACAGAATAGATGCTAAGAGATTCTCTAACATTTAAGTGCTCACATTGCCTTTCTGGACTGATTAACCGATGAACCACAATCTTTGCCTGAATATGGTGGTCACTTGTTTTTGGGGTGGGTTGGGTGCCGACTTGTCTCACTGAAATGTTCTGCTGCATATTTTTATGGTTCAACACAGTTTTTTTTAGTTTTAACACATCAAAAAAATAGAAACGAAAATACGCCCCAATCCTTCTCCGCCTCCATAGTTAATGTACAGTACCATGCCTTTCTTAGAGTGCGCATTGCAGTATGAGTTCATGGACAAATAAATGGCCTGGCCGCATTCCCAGACGGTCTCCCGGTATTGTCCATCGTATTCATCTCACTGCCGGGACAATCTTGAGTGCCCCCAGAGTCCTTGGGAGAGTAATCGAGAGTCACTTGAGAGGAACACCAACAGTGGGCTCCATTGTTTACCATATTTCTTCTCCTTGCCCGCCGTTTTTTGTGAGTTCTTTTCCATTCATAAAAAGAGCCCTTCTAGTCTCCTCGCTGCAGTGTTTATTACTCTAGTAAAAATACTAGTGCCATTTTCCTGGTGCCTTTCACAGGCCCTCAGTTCACTTTGCGCATCCAACCCCAAAAAATAGCTAGGAGCCAGAGTGGGGGCCCTAATACCTGTGATTTGGGAGATGTCATCTAGAACCTCCTGCTCGAAACTGATTATTTTATGGCATCACCAAATATTGTTAGATATTGAACCTCTTTCGTCACATCCCCTCTAACAGAATGAGATCTAGCATTATTTAATGCATGCCTCCTGACAAGAGAATAGCTCCACCTGTACAGTAGCTTCAGGCTTCACTCTATCAATATTTGTTCCTCACCTTGACGCAGCGTGCAATATATTAGCCCAGTCTTTGTCACTAAAGTGACAATCAGTTCCCTCTCCCAGGAGCTCTGGAAGTTGAAGACAATTTGGTTACCAAATGTTTGTTTGTATTTGTTGTTTGTGGGAGTTTTTCAAAAGTAGTGAAGCCTTTTAAAGACACTGCTGCGATATAGTGATAAGGCACCCAGTGGCATAACTATATGTACTGCAACCTTTCATGTTCTCCTATATTGTTGGAATGCCACCAAGGCTTGAAATGAGAGTTTCCAAAGAGAGGAGTGATGAAGTAAGGGTTACTCATCAAACCCGTTAGACACTAGAGGTGCATCTATAACTGCAGAGCCCAGCACTACTCCTGCTGTTTCACTCCTCTTAGTCCGTGGCAGGTCCCACCATGACCAACTTGCTAAAACATGGTCCAGCGAGGAAGCGTTGCTGGAGTTCTGATTCCTCTCGCAACCACTCCCACATGTACCTCAGCTGGTCTATCCTGCAAAAAGATAGGCCCACTTGGTATCTTATAAAAAGGTTGACCAGATGGCATTCATTCTGACCTATAGGGAAGGAAAGAAGCCTTGTTTGAGACACTACTGCAAATTTTTACTTAAAAAGTTGACTTGATTGCAAGTATTCATTAAACTAACGCAAAGGGGATTTGCATTCTATTAGCATGGTGACAAAGCACAAGTGGAACAGGACTTAAGTTGTATTATATGCTGATGGGTTTGGAGGGCAGGTGAGCAGTACAGTTGTCTAATATAACATCCGATTTTATTCGGGCTAGCACTTCTTATTTCAAAGTTTATGGAAATAAAAAGCTGCTACGTTGTTAAATCAAGAAATATTGCTTAATGTGGATATAAACTGGCCATCGTGGTGACCGTTGGCCTCGACATTGCTGCAGATGATGTGAGTCTCCTTTTTGTTTTTGTACTGAACAGTCCGTTGTACATTGTTTGCCTTTGTTAATTCCCTGTGTCTCTATGGGTCATTCATTGAATATGTACGTGATTAAGTCCAGCATGGTAAGGAAAACATGAAGAATCCTGTTTAAAAACTGTAGTATTTGACCGCCCATGAAGAATCTTTAGGCCTGAAATTTAGAAAGAACATGCATTCTGGAATTAAATTAGGTAGCTGGGGTATATGACTGAGTGATTAATAGTATTGGTGGTAAGAACCTTTTCACAAAGTGCTATCTTTCTACTGACTGGCGATGGCTTTTCTGCTTTTTAAATGGTGTAACATATTTTGATTACTTAAGGTATACACAAGCAATATGTTGCCTCAATTGTTTTATATTTGTCAAAATACATTTTCATATTAGTAAGGAAATAATGTGAGTTATCGTCTTGGAAAGTTTGTTGGATTGATTCCTAAATTTCATTTAAAAATTAGATGATTGCCTTGGAGGTATTTTTGTTGTTTGTTTTTTACATTTTTAAGAAGTTCAATGACCTTTAGCATTATAGGGTCCAAACCCAGGGTGTGTATACCGTATACAAATGTAGGGGTCATTGCCTATAAGAGAAGGAGTGGTTGTGACATAGGGTGAGGGCGCAAGAGAATCTCTCAATTTCTCTCTCTCAGCATCCATTCCAGAAATGTCAAATATAAACCAAATGCAGTTTGACTTTTAAAAACTCTTGATATTGCATATCCTGAGCTCACAGGATTTGAGCCATGACATATTATATTTGAATATATACATTTGTGCATATTGGTGCATTAAAGGCACCATAAATGGAGTACAAGTGCAATATATTTAGTCACTAAATATCTGCCGCCCAAAGAGAATTGCTAGTACTGTGGCCTTAAAATTCTGACAGCTATACTAAGAATGTGTGGAATGGTGGTTTAGGGAGAGACGTTTGTCCTTCTGAAAGGAAAAGACACAGAACAAGGGAAGGTAATAGTATGGAAGACCGAACTAGGCGGGGAAGACTCACTGGAGGAAAAGGCATCCAAAAGAAGTTGGCATATCAGAAAGATAGTCTTACTTATTGACATCTTTATTTTCATTAATAACCAATACTTGTGTAATGTTTAAGTTTCTTACCAGTGTATTACTTTGTTTTGCTCTTTCTTAGGTTTAATAAATGTCTTCTTTATTTGTTTGAAAAGTGATGATATGTGGTGTCGTATTTGATTCCAGCCTTGTATCATGCACTCTTTAGGCCACCAGGTTCTAGAATGCCTAAGGTGGTGCCCTAGTCTGTAACTTCAACTAAGAGTGGCCAAGGTGCTAATACTTAGTCAGATCCAATTTATTAATGCATGTTTAAAAAAAAAACGTGAAGAGCATGGTAAAACATTTATCACCTTATTTTTTCACCATGATTTGTGTAAGATTGGTATAAAATTGTGAGTTATAGTAGAATTTGATATTTAATTTGTGATAGTCACTTGAAGGTGTTATATATATATATATATATATATATATATATATATATATATATATATATACACACACACACACACACAATAAAAAAGAAAGAAAGAAAAAGTTAAGGTGTGGCTACTCTTACAAAATTGATAAATAAGATTGTATTTTCCTCTGTGCGAAGTTAAAAATGTCTCCGCTGTAACATTCTATAACGGCTTGGCAACAAATTCATACTCTAACTATTAAAACAGTGCTGTAATAGGCGACAGTGTTCAAGGAGAAGTGCCAGGCCGGTGATGTGAACAATGGTTTCTTGAGCTTGGTGACACCATCTGTAAACACTGTCATGTCTTATTATTATCCATTCTGGGTGATGATCTAAAGTTGGAAGGTCTCCTGGTAGTTTCATGAATCTCAGTTTCATGGTGTTAGCCTAATAAGTGGCTGGGTAAGACTGTTCTCCAAGAGCTTGATAAGATTTAGTAACAACCCATGCATTTGATCACTTTGCAAGGACGGTTTTGTCTTCAAAAAGGGATAACCTCCGCATACAGCGTTCAACATACTTCTTGAAGACTGCAAGTTATGTCGGCTGATCCCGCAATTGGTTAATTTGCAAGTTTCTTAAGCACCTCCTTGAGTACTCGTTGTGCATCTGTTTCTTACAGCCATTGAACAGTTCTTGCCATAGTAAGTGGTCGAGCGAGCCCTCCTTGGCAGCTTATAACTCAAAACAGTTTTAAAAAGGAGCCTTCTCTTGCTATAGATTGTTTGACCTTGCCAAATTGGGACCTAATTTGAGCTGAAGAAACATTGCACTGGAGACAGAAGAGCTGCATGTACGTGTTTAAAGTTTGAGTTTTTAATAACTTTGTTTCTAAGCCACAAAAGGGTACACAACCATATGATATTGTTAGAAGGAGCTTTGCCCTACTGCGTTCAACAGGGGCAACAATATTGGGCTCAACAGGGCCTTCTGTAATGTAATAGTTATTCTCTTCTCTTTCTTGGCCTTTCAGTGTGCTTTGTTATAATAATACTTGCAGTTACCACTTGCATGAAATTTCACTTTGTTTCTATTATTTTTTGCAGACACCTATCCAATTCGGGGAAACCAGATGTGCCTTGTTCCTTATATATGAAAGAGCTGCAAGGTTTCATAGCCAGAGTTATGAGTGACTACTTCAGACACTTTGAGTGTTCTGACTTTGTCTATGACAACACAGAAGCTATTGCCCAGAGAGCAATAGAAGTGTTCATTCGCAATGCCAGTCTACTGAGGCCCCTTGGCGAAGGTGGAAAAATGCGACTCGCTGCAGACTTCGCACAGGTAGAGATACCCATTGATAAAATGTGTGTTTTTCTACTCTCAGCTTACTGGGATTCAGTATTATGGGATACTTGTGTAAAAATATTGATCTTCTTTCCTTAAATTATTAAATATTCACTGCTTCTTCGAATGCAACACCAGATCCATCCACTTGTCTCTCTGAACACTTATCAATTAATTTCTCATGCCTTTTCAGTGCCCTTCAACTTCCAGTCTTTCCTCCTCTTCTTTTCCCTTTGAACTTGCCTTCGAGTTGAAAATTATCCTTTCACTTCCTTTTTACCTCGATTACATTGATTTTTGACCTTCTTCATAATCAGTATTACTTTCTTTTGCCATTTCGCACTTCTCCTCGGCTTGTTACCATTCCCCAGAACTTAAGCATTCCCAAAAAAAGAAATTAGGTCGGACTAATATGTTTATTCTTAGGAAACACTGTAATAATGTTAGAGTAAAGCACTTTTCTGATAGATTATTCTAAACACAGATTACCTATCTTTTGAATTCTCCCAGGCATAAGAATGGATCTGAAAATCTTTCTGCTGTAACTCCCTCACACTGGCAGGTGGCACCATCAGATTCCCTGAGGACTCTGTCCCATCTCCAGACGTCGCACGGTTCCATATATAAATGCCACCCCTATGCGCTGATGAAGCTTTGCTTCCAACTTTTTGTTGTTTACATAGTTCACAAAACTTGTCTTTTTCATTGTGTGTAAGAATCCTTCCACTCTTCCCCCCGCAAAAAAACGACCACAGTTTTTAAACTGTGTCATGCCTTTAAGGAAACATATGAAAGTCATGGGCCTATGTTTGCCTTTTGCTCCTTGACTGCAAACAAAACTTGAAGACTCTAAACACAACTTGAAAATCTGTGACACATGATCCCATGATGCATCAGAAGGACATCTGGGAGTGTGCTGATAAACTATATGTTACTGAGCAAATTAAGCTGGGTCAGCAATGATCAAGATCTCAAAACTGTTTGTGGTCTCCATCCTCGAGCAAATCCAAGACAAAGTCAAAAGACAGGATCTGATACAAGCAAAAAAATGGCACGCAGAAGTAAACTTTGTCCTACCCTTCCCATTCTAGAACCCTTCCCATTCTAGAGAGAAGTTGCACAGCCGACATTTGGAGTTGAACCCTAGTCCAAATTTGGAGCCAGTGTGCCACAATGTCCCTCGATCATTGTTGCCTCCACACAGGTTTGGGTCTTTACGGAAGCAATACTGCAATTATTCCAGACTGTTCTGGGCCCCTCTGGTGCACCTTTGGATCACTTTGATTGGTCAGGATCTCCAGTTAGACTTATTCTGGCTACCCCTGCTGCCAGCTGACCTGGTTGGGGCTTACATAGTCACCCTGGGAGAGATTGAGGATGAGAACCCAAGCACATCCTCCTAATTAAACAAAGCAATCACAAAAAAATGCTTGAGCCCTAAATGAACTATGGTGAATTTTACACCTGAGTCAATAAAACCTAACGTAGAGGGATCAAAAAAGATATTGGGGCGGTTGCCTGACCCACAGCTTGATGTGGCTTCATCACCAGCAACCCCCTACACCAGAGTAGCATAATACCACTATGATGGACTCCATTAAAAAGTGAGTTTTTAAATGTTATTTTTTCCAGGACGTCGAGGGGTTCAGCTATTGTATTTAAAAGTACCCAAGGGTATACCCAAATATTTCCTTTTAGTCATAGGCACCCTTAGTATATCTTGAGAACAAATCTGCTTGGGTCAACGGTCATCTTCAGGGCTTGAAATTTCCTCCCTGCCTGATTGATGCATACATCCCATGCAAATATACAAGGCGTATAACTCTCATACCTGTCTACTGTAATTTAGCAATGGATACCTTCTTCTGGTAAACATCTCAGCATCATGGTCAAAAGTGGAGGAAACTCCCTTGTAGTTAGACATGCATGAAGGGGTAGTGGAGCCTGCCAAACCTAGTCAGCAACCAATGTGCCACATAGTAGAGATTTTTTTAAAAGATTTACAAGACTTTCAAGCAAAATTCATTCTCCACTAGTCAGGATAACTCAATGGATCTGTCCGTGAAGCTGAAGGCAGCTTGCTAAAAAGGGCTAAAGAGAGGTGCATGTGTGTTACAGAGGCCATACGTATCTTTTCAGTTAGGTTGCTTTTGAATTTTTGAGGAAGTCTGGAAATAAATTTTATTTGTTCCGGTTGGTGTAGTTCGATTCAGTATTTTTGTCAAAAAATGAGATGCATTGATATGCTATTTCATTGTCATTGTCTCACATATCTGAGCTTATCAGTGCAGATTTTATATTTGTTCCACAGAAATTTAGTAAAGTTTTTTGTAGATTTGTCCCATTTTCCTGAAGATTTGGAGTGCCTTTACCAAAGTGCTGCTTAGTCCAAGCACTGTATTGATTGGCATTGTTTTACATAGTGCTTAAAAGGGAATGTAACATTGCATATACTCACTATTCTAGAGTACCTGCTGGGTACTGATAACTCTGTGTATACCCTATTAAACGTTGTGTATCCCTGATGAGAAGTAATAGTCCTCTCCTGTTCAAATGCAGGTACTCAGTATCTGTCAATACCTGCCCATTTAAAGCACTGGTGCTGCAGCCCACATTGTTACTCACAATGTCTGTATAAGTGGTGCGCCACTTAGAAAGTGAGAGCTAGGTATGGCCTGCACACACTGTACTTCTCCATAACTTTCTCCTAACTCACACATCTGGTGTGGCCAAGCTGCTGACAAGGGAACAACCTCCATGTACACTGTTGGTCCATGCTTGCACTGATGGAAGTGAACTAGACTTGGATAAGGAAGGGGTGGTACCCCCGCAAGGGCGAAGGTGAGTTGCTATGCTGTAAGCCACCACATATTCAATGTAAAATTATTACATTATTTTAATTACTCTGTGCAGGTCACAGCATTATGCAGGGCAGGTTTCTGCGGTGGGGCGGGCCAGTTCTATTGACTGGCAGGCAGCAGAGCTGAGCAACGGGTGGTGCCACGATGGGAAGTAAAGTGTGCATGTTGTGTTGGACAGGTCATTTCCTGTGGCCAGCCCGACATGCGCACTTCAGTCTTGTTGAACCTGCGCTCTATAAGTGACCAAGGGGGTGTTCATTGCAATCCTCGTCTCCTTTGGCCTTTGGAGAGCTGGGCTCACTGCCACTTCTGGTTCTGCTGTCAGTATTATAAAAAAAGCATGAGAGCGAAGTCTAGATTGGTTCATGTGACTGTCCTTTCCCTTCGGGCTGGGCTCACAAGCCAGCGCAGTGGTGGGAGAATTACCAGAACATGGCCAGTCACTATGTACCTTTCTTTTCAAGCCACGCGTCCCTGGCCATGTTTCTGTCCTCTGCAGATGATGCAGGCTCTTGCTGTTGCACATAGCGCCAGTGGCTGCACTCGAGGGTAGAGGAAACCTGGTCCTATTCACCTCCAGCCTTCAGAGTACGTTCTTGCGGGTTCTGCCTGAGAGAGGTAGTCCAGGCCTGGCGGGCCTCCTTTTGGAAGTTAGCAGTAGTAGGTAGGTTTGGAGATACTTGCTTTGGTCGGTGCTCTGTTTTTCAAAGTAGATGCAATACTAGTGAAAAAAACGGACCCGTCTCACTAATGGAACTAATTTTAAAAGCTATTTGATGGGTGGCAGCAGGCAGTACTTTCTGTAAAACAGGGATAGTCATACTACGGCCTGGGGGCCGCATGCAGCCCTCCTGACCTTCACATCCGCCCCCCCCGATCAATAGCAGCCCTGGGCTGCTGTTCACGCCACTCAGCACAAACATAAAAAAGATGGTAAATAAACAGACAAGCCTTTATTTAGAGGTTAATTGAAATTAAGAAAAGCAAGCAACTATGTTGTCCTTCACCACTTAACTTTAGAAACACTTTCATTTTCAAAGCCATCTTGCAGCAAAGTGTAAAAATAAGATAAGGTCTCTTCAAAATTCAAAAAGTGTATTTCATTAGCATGCAGAACCATTTCACCTTAGTATATCAGATTATATCAGTGCACTGAGAAGTAATTTATTAAAGTGTTTTTAAATATGAATTTATAAATGTTCATTCCCCTCCCACCCCCATGCTGACAACAAAGCCAATAGTGAACGAAGAAGCAAGTCGGTTGTTATGTGCACACTTAGGGTGGCCTGGGTTCCTATTATACATGAACAATATTATAGTTTATTAAGTCAGACACAAGAGAAAGTTTTGTACAGCATACACCCTGAAGTCTTCTATTTCGAGGACCCCTTTATGCTATAATGAAGAAAAAGGAGGGAAAGTGAAATAAATCAGTGGCATAGAAACACACAATTTCGTTTAAATGGGGAACCTGGATTAATCCCAGATTTTGGGGTTTCACAGGTGTGGGAGGTCGGCAAGAAAGCGGTGCACCTTTATTAGGTCCACGTTATGCGCTATTCTGGAATCAGGTCATCTGCCGCCTCTCATGTATGAGCATGTGCAACGCAATGTGTTAAAGGCAGGTTCTCTCTCTATGAAATGTTTTCCAGGGAACAACACATCGCACTACTTCTTTGCTTTTTTTTCTTTTACCAACTTTTGAAAGTCGTCTGCCTTCTTAATACTTTGTTGTCCTTCGTGCAAGAATGATTCTTTTAAAGTCGGGTAACGCAATAAAAGAGGACATAATTTGTTTTACTCTGCGACAGACAGCAGTTACGTTTTTTTTCACGGTCTTGCTCAGCTTAAAAGAAAATGCATCGGGTAACCAGTCCTCAGATAGGTAACATTCAAAGTTGTGGCTCATGCATTCCAAATGTTTGATCGCACTGTCAATAACAAGCCCTTCAGAGTGGTGCGAACACAGGACAAAGCTATAGAGTCTGTTTAAAGCTTGCAAGTGGAGGATGGCCTTGGATAGGGCTAGGGACTCTATTGATGTCTCCTCAGTACTAGAACATTCATATCTTGAGTCCCAAAATGACAATGTAACTAATATTTTCTGAAAATGAGTATGGTAAAAGTTCCCTGTTTGTGGAGCAGTAGTCTACTCTGGAGAATGAATGACCCACTCACATTTCTAGCTCAGACACGCATGTTACAAGCAAATGTAAGCAGCAGCAGCTGCTATGTACTGTCTTCTTAGGTGTCTGTAGCGGGACCTTCCTGAGTGCAAGTTGATCAATGCTAATTGCATTTAGACAAAATTTAGAGCCTTATACTTTTGTACCAAAGACGCTTGTTCCAAAGCCTTGAGCACATCAGACATAACCATTTCAATGATCTTAGTTATTTAATAATCAATATAGTGACTATTGCTTCCAGCCGAATCCATCACCATGCATGCTAAATAGTAATCCTTTAATCAACCTTGAAGGATGGTTAGCACCTCAGCTACCTGGTTACACAGAAGACGTCGTGTATACATTCATTTATATTGCCAGTTAGCCATCATACTTATTTGTATGTTAAAGGAAAAGCAGGTGTTTTTCGTGGTTTCCTAATAGCTCTCTTGGAATTGGTAAAGACTGCATATGAATTAGCATTGAACAAACAATTATTTTATTTTGTACATTCATCAAAACTAGCCTTTATTGTGTTATTTCTCTTTTTTTTTTTTCTCCTCAAAATGTTCTTGCTGGAGCATCTACTCAAACCCACTTTTATGTCAGTCGAGCTCACTTCGGTAAATCAAACTTGCCCACAATGTTTAAGTCCCACCACTTTGAAAAGTCACCATCCGCCACTGGGATAAACGAAGGTGCACTAGCCACTTATTGTTGTTTACTTGCTTATTATGGGGCTCCTTGAACATATCATGCAATTGGCTGGCTTATGCGGAGAGAGCATGAGACATATTTTGCCAATGATTGGCCCATCTGGCGATGCATCATTTCAGTTAATAACCTATGAAGCGTGATGCCACAGGCACATCATGACGCTGATGGGCCAGTGCAGGGCTCTTAGGGTAAAATAAGCCATTCAGTAACCAGTGAAATATAGCTAGGTCACACCATGCATGATATTCCCGTAAAGGCATGAACTCTCCTTTGTAGGAATATCTGATGCACATCTCATGGAAATAGCTGGCATACAGTGGGTGCTTGGAGCTCATCATAGCTTTGACTGACACGTGTGGAACTGAATTGATTGACATACTGGAATATTTTTGTAACATCATGGCACTGCTTGTCTTTGATGAAGATACCTGAGATACATTATAGCACGGACTGGCCTATGACTGGGTTTGGTTAGTGATCAATGTGTTTTTAACTTGGCTGGCCGATGGGGAGCTCCCAGGTTGCATCATGAAGATGATTGACCTAAGGGGGACACATGTGTGGTGCATAATAGGTTTGAATTGTCTGTGGGAAACCATCTGGGGCAATAATATAATTGACTTGTGGGGAGAGGGACATGCTTGACATCCTTGGAGCTATTTACATCGCCTGGAACCCATCATAGCATACATTAGCTCATCCACATTGACTTAAGCTTTCTTTCATGTACAATGGGTGCCCCTGAACCACATGCCAATACCATAACATTTTTGTAAATTTGTGGAAGCCTTAACTGTTTAGTTCTTAAGAGAGTATGAGATGGATTATTGTTTAAAATTTTACTTTCTGTTCCCACATAAACTGCAAGCCATTTTCATGCTTCCAATCTCCAAACTTAAATATGTCATCACCCTATACCTTGGCACACCTTTATCTGTTATACTCAAAGTAAAACTGCTCCATAATGCTGATGCAAGGCTTTTTCTCTGCCTTCACGCAAGTCCATGCCAATTCTGCAATCACTCCAGGGGCTACCTATAGCTAGATGGGCAATGTACAAGGTACTTTGCATTCTCCACAGAACCTCCCGAGGAAAAGAACCGCTATATGTACAAGCTAAGTTCCAGCCGCACAAACCAAACAGAACACTGTGCTCCAGACTTGCCCCAATTATTATCGTACCACTTTACCATATCCTAGAAGACACTGTTTTCTCAGCAAACTTTTTTTATTATGCAAGTAAGTAAAAACATGACTAATCTACGTTTTCCCCTGGCATTATATAATTACGTACTTTCATATATTTGCGTTATGGCCCACAATAGTATTAAAACCAGAATATGCAGCGGTCAGCAACAAATTGTAACTTATACATATTAAATCCACATAAGACATATTTGCTATGATGGTTTTCTGTCATGGAATAACTGAGGAGATCTGTCACATATTGCTGGGCAATTTTGGAGGACTTTCATATAGTCCATTCCCTGCTAGCCCCAAATTTCTATACAATGTCACAATTTCTATATATGTCACTCACACGGACACTCAGATATGGGATGATAATAAAAATATCCATCCAAATAGATCTTTCCACTTCTTTCTCCCCCTACCATGCCAGCTCAGTACGACAACTATACACAAAATCTCAAATTGGACACGCCAGTGCAGTAACTAGATATGCACACTGTATCATATGAAATACCATACATATACCTACAGAGCTGTTCAAAGCAACCATCATACCGAACCCCATAGAGCTGTGGTTCTGTCTCTTACACTTCATGATCCAACACACTTCAATGCATCCCAAAACACGATAACTGCATCTCAGTAGTCATCACAAACAACACGGAAACACTTCCCACATAGGATCAAATCAAAAACAACATCCTTCTAACCACACCCCCCTACCTGGTCGAGCATGCTACTCATGTAGGCAATAGCTTTAGCGCTCAACATAGGGGTAGTAAGCACTGTGTAAATGCTGCCAAACAGCGCAATGCAATACAATACCAGCGGAACCTAAAGAAGAGTCTGAAATCAATTTAAAACGTAAAAACTAGCTTTAATGGTGTAATCATTAGGGTATGAACCAGAATGAATGCTCCTTTAATCTTCTTGCAGACAATATAATTTGTCCCTTGACAAAACCCTGCTACATCCTCTCTTATAGTACAGTCCTATTAGTAAAGATGAGTCAGTCTTTCCAGTTCTGATGCTGGAACAAATCAAAAGGGTGACCTCGCAATTTTAGATTGTACACCTATTGCCATCTTATGTTAACAAATAGTATTGTTTTATGTAGGAAAATAATGTATGGTGTATTCACTTGCACACTGCCAAAGTTAATGTTCATATCGGTAACAACTCCAGTTGTTTCTCATCAAAGTTCATATGGAAAATGGTGAGTAAATATCCTGTATAAGAACAATACAGTTGTGCTAAACTAAATTATTCTTCCCCTGTTTGGTTTTGGGGATTAACTATTATTTACTTATAGCTTTGTTTAAATTGCTTTTGAAAAATCATATATCTGATAGAGACTTTTAGTTGCAGATTCCTTACCTTAAAATTTCCCCCCAGGCAATAATCTGGAACCGAAGATTTTTCTTGAGCAGTATTCCTGCGCGTTGTCAGGTGGCGTTGGGGGGCTCTGCGTCCGTCGTCGGCATCATGCGTGCTGTAATGATGCTGTGTGACCTATATAGGCGCCACCCCAGCGCGCTGATGTCAGGTCTTTTCTTTCCACGCCAGCTAGTGCCGAACTGAAGAGAGCTAACCCCTCAGTCACTTTTTAATTGAAGAAGTTTTGAGTGTTGATACTCTTGGTGCGTAGAGGTGTCATCACGGAAGACCAGGTTCAAGCCCTGCGGATCCTGTCATCGGATGATGTTCATGATGGGTTCGCACCTTGTATGCTTGTACTGTCTAGAGTGCAACACGAAGTCATGCTCCAAGGGCCAGGCCATGAATCCAGAAGCTTTGAGGGAGCAGTCCCTAAAGCTCATGGCGGCACAGCGCTCAGCTCTGCATCGCTCCCGATCAAGAGGAAAGTCCTGAGAACGGTCATTGAGCCCCCATTCTTCCTCATCCAACTCCAAGTCCTCGGGACGGTCAGAAATGTCAGGGCACAAGAAGTCGAAGAAGAGCAAGCGTTCTTCGACTTCACCTTATCCGTCAGCCAACAAGGGAAAAGGAGTGTCGTCGTTCCAGGCCTTCGTCCTTGGAGCCTGCTTCTGGGTCGACTCCGTGCCTCCCCGAGTCTCCTCTACTATGAGGACATGCACCTCATATTTGGGCAGTCCAGCTCCGTTGGTGTGCCTTCGGGGCCCAGCTGAGTGGAGGGAGGGGAGCACCCATGGATCTGTTCCTGGAACCAAACCGGCATCTGTTGAACCATCCTGACCTCCCTGATGACAGATCCAATGTCGACGCTCCCGACACCACCCCTGCCCACAGTCGACCCCATCCTCATTGCTGACTCTGACACAGAGCCGGACTGACATCATGCAACACTGATTCAGACTTCGAGAGGGACTTTGCCCCCTATGTCAGATCCTGACCGTTATTCCTTGAGGATGGGGTACGGTGAGGAATGGCAGGGGTCACTGGACCCTTTAGAATACCAGCTAGAATATCCCATAAACTGGTGGACGGACCTAGGTGCAGTCAGTGGTCTGAACATTCCCCCTGACTACAGAGGAGGGAGCGTCTTAATCACTGGTGGTGCAAAGAGCAGCCCTGGTCCTGGGCCTAGAGTTGCCTTCCCTGACAGTCAGGACTAACCTCCTGACAGAGGTGCTTAAGCCTGGGACTTCCTCTCCCGAGCTCCTTTTGCCCTTGTATGAAGCCCCACTGATGTCCTGCTAGGGACCTGGTCCAAACCCAGGACAGGGGCTCCTGTGAACAGGGCAATCACCCGCCACCATAGACCCAGTGCAAACAACCCAGTGTTCCTGACACAACACCCGACCCCTGAGAGATTAGTCATCTAAGCCTCTGCTTCCCTGGGCGCATTCCCTTTCGCTCCTTCCTCCAGCCTGGCATTGCAGTCTGTGAACACCACATGCCTTTTGGGCCTTTACACCCATACTTCATGGGACACATTTGCACAAGTGCTGCCACAGGTCCCAAAGAAGGCCCGGGCCATTCCTTCCCAAGCCATGGCTGATGGTAAAGACGCAGCTAAGTTCACAATCAGATGTGGGCTGGATACGACTGACTCACTGGTCAGATCAGTTGCATCAATGGCGGCCTGGAGGCGCCACGTCTGGTTGCGGATGTCTGACTTTTCTGGGGATGTCCAATCCACCCTTGTGGATATGCTCTTTGATGGCACCCGTCTCTTCAGAGACAAAGCACTCGGTGCTCGAGCATTTTAAAGAGCGCTGAGCTATAGCCCAGTCCTTAGACCCCCTCAGTTTGCTTTTCGCCCCTTTTGTGACTGTGGAAGGGATGCCAAGGCATGTCCATTCCCCTCCAGCCACCGTACTGCGCATGCTGCACAACCTCTCTGTAGCCGGGGATGTGGGATTCAGCGTCCGTGTGGATCAGAAATCCAGCAGTCTAGCTAGTCGATCTCCAAGCCTTCCTAGGCTGACACTTCCCCATTGGGGTCAGTCCAAGGCAGGATTCGCCATCACCTGCCCCGCTGTCAGTCCACCACGTCGAACAGGTGGGTTTTGCAAATAGTCCAAAGGGGCTACTCCCTCCCCTTCGAGACTTCCCCGTTCCTCCATGTTACCATCCTAAGACTGCACGATGTAGGATCACTTGGCTCTTATCTGCGAGGAGGTTACAGTTCTCTTGGCCAAGGGAGCCATAGAGAGGGTCCTTTTGCCAGAAGTAGGTTGTGTTTGTTATTCCCGCTACTTTTTGGAACCCAGAAACGACAAGGGTCTCTGCCCTTTTCTAGATCTTCTGCCCCTCAAACTCTTCCTCAAAAAAAAGAAGTTCAAAATGTTCACCCTGGCTCAGGTTCAATCTGCCATAGACCCAGGACACTAGATAGTAGCGTTGGATCTACAGGATGCTTATTTTCACATCCCCATCCTGCCTGCGTACAGGCGCTACATGTGGTTCACGGTGGGCCATGAGCACTTTCAATTTATTGTGCTTTCCTTTGATCTTACCGGTGCTCCTCGGTTGTTCAACAAGGTGATGGCAGTGGTCGCAGCCCTTCTGCGCAGGTCAAAGGTTTCAGTCTTTCCCTACTTTGACGACTGGCTGTTGAAGGCGGGCTCCCACCTCCAGACTATGGGGAACCTCCTGCATTTGCTGAAGTTCACTATAAACGTGCCAAAGTCACACCTGACTCCCTCTCAGATGCTACCCTTTATTGGAGCTTTTCTGGATACAGTGCAGTTTAAGGCTTATCTTCCCTAGCGGCAAGTCCAGGATATTCAGACTATGATACAGATGTTTCAGCCTCTATCCTGGATTTTGGTGAGAGTCCCTCTGAGGCTGCTGGGCCTCATGACCTCCTGCATGTTGCTGGTGTCACATGCCAGATGGCATATGTGGGTTCTGCCGTGGGACCTGAAGTTCCAGTGTGTGCAGCATCAGCGTAATCTCTCAGACATGGTCCAGTTCTCGGAGGGGACTGCAAAAGATCTGCAGTGGTGGCTTTTGAACCGCAATTGGCAAATCCCTCTCCCTTCCCCAACCAGACCTTACAGTAGTGACAGATTCCTCACTCCTGGGATCGGGCAGCCACATAGGAGAGGCGGAGTTCAGAGTCTTCTGGTCTCCGGCGGAGTCTGGGTCCCAGATCAACCTTTTGGAGCTTAGGGCGATCAGAATGGCTTTGAAAGCATTCCTTCCCTCTCTCAAAGGGAAAGTGGTGCGGGTGTTCACGGAAAACACCACCGCCATGTGTTACTGCAACAAACAGGGTGGGGTGGGGGTCGTGGACCATTTGTCAGGAGGCGCTGCGCCTCTGGACATGGCTGGAACTTCGGGGCATTTCCCTGGTGGCTCGACACCTGGCAGACACTCTGAATGCCAGAGCAGACAAACTCAGCCGACAGTGCCTGGTCGATCACAAATGGCGTCTCTATCCGGAGGTGGCGCAAGGTCTCATCAGTGGGGAGAGCCTTGGTTAGATCTGTTTGCCTCCACAGAGTACGCGCAATGTCAGCAGATTTTTGCGTTGGAGTTTCCAAGGCAGTGCTTGTTCGGCAGCTCCTTTAATCTCAAGTGGAGCGCAGGCCTCCTTTACGCCTTACCGCCCATACCACTTCTGCCTAGAGTTCTCAAGAAGATCAAGAATGACAGGGCCCAAGTGATTGTTGTGGCTCCGGATTGGGCAAGAAGAGTCTGGTATCCCGAGATATTGAGCATGGCCATCGATCCTCCGATTAGACTGCCCCTTCAGGATAATCTTCTGTCGCAGCAGCAGGGGAGTTTTCTCCACTCGAACCATTCTAGTCTCCTCTTTCTTGCATGGATATTGAGCTGTGGCAGTTGACAGCTTTTGACCTTCTGCCAGAAGTCTTTAACGTTATCTTGGCCACCAGGCGTTCCTCCACCAAAACGGTATACACCTGCTGATTGAGAAAAAATTGTGGCATGGTGCACTGACAAGTCTGGAGGACCCCTTTCCGCCCCTTTTTGAGAGGTTCTTTTGTTTATTCTTTCTTTGGCCCAGCAGGGCTCTGCTTTGGGCACCCTCAAAGGTTATTTGTCTGCTATCTCTGCATTACTGAGATTTCCAGATCAACCCTCCTTGTTTAAGTCTCTGATAGTTAGTATGTTCCTTAAGGGTCTTACCCACATGTTTCCTCCTTCACCATTCATCATGCTCCAGTGGGATTTGAATTTGTTCTTTAACATTCCTTATGTGTGCTCCTTTTGAGCCACTTCATAATTGTCCTCTCATGCTTTTAAACTCAAATCAGTCCTCCTTGTGGCCATTACCTCGGTTTGTAGGGTGAGCGAGCTGCAGGCTTTGTCATCTAAGCCACCCTACCTTTCCTTCTATCCTGACAAAGTGGTGCTTTGCACACAGGCCTCCTTTCTTCCAAAAGCGGTTACTCCCTGCCTACTTTTTATGCACTCATCCTTCTAAGGAAGAGGTGAGACTCCACCTTCTGGACCCAAAAAGAGTGGTGGCGTTCTACCTTGATTGTACCAAAGAGGTCAGGGTGGATGATCAACTCTTTGTTGGGTATGTGGGTGTGAAGAAAGGTCAGGCAGTGCAGATGTGAACCATCTCCAGATGGGTTGTTCTTGGCCTTAAAATGTGCCACACTTTGGCTAAAAAGCAACCCCAAAAGGTTTGCGCGCTGACTTTACCAGAGCGACAGCTGCAACAGCATGCGGAGTTCCAGTCCTGGACATCTGTCAGGCAGCATAGTGGGCATCCTTGCACAGGTTCACCAAACACTGCTGCCTGGACAGTCAGGTCCAGAGGGATAGATACTTTGACCTAATATGATCTTGGTTCGCAGACCCGACTCCGGGGATGCTATTGTTTGGGTATAAGGTGAGGAATCTGCAACTAGATGTCAATGTCAGATGAACAAGTTACTTACCTTTGGTAGCACCTTATCTGGTAGAGACATTCTAGATGCAGATTCCTTACTGACCCACCCATCCTCCTCTCTCTGCGAACTGATTTCTAGGGACAGTGACTTCTCTTTTAGGGCCTAGTTTTGGCGCACCGGTGGTCAGTGTCCTTCATGGCTCTGCGCTACTAGCGCGGAAAGTTGTGAAAAGAAACTGACATCAGCACGCCAGGGTGGTGCCTATATAGGTCCAGCGACGTCATATCCGGTGCGCACAATGCTGACAATGGAGCCAACTGATACCACCTAAAGGCATGCAGGGGTACTGCTCAAGAAAAATCGCTGGATTCAGACTGACGCCTAAATATGTCCAGACATATTTAAACATTGCAGTTAAGTAATGTTACCTTTTTAAAAGTGCAGTAACATGTTTCTGCTTAAAACAAAACAAAACACTGTTATGTGTGTAATGCTTCTTTTGGCCAGAGCCTGGTGACCCCCTGGGATCACTTGAGGCCCCCCTCGGGGGGCCCACCCCCCAATTTGAAGACCCCTGTTCTAGATCCAGACTTGTGGCTGGGGGGAATTCTAAGGTAAGGAATCTGCAACTAGAATATGTGCCTACCAAATAAGACGTTACCAAAGATAAGTAACTTGTTCTTCAAGCCAAACAGAGAAGCAATGTATTTTTGTTGTGTTGCATTGCCAATTATGTTGGCCTCATATAGAGTAGATAGAAAGAAACAGCATAAAGTGGTTAGATAGATTAACTGGTAGGCTGCACAAATATAAACTACAGATCTACAGGTGTTTAACATAAGTATACTCCAAAAAAATACACGAGGTTTGGATGGTCCAGTTTACAGCCTCCTAATATCATATGAAAATAACTGTAAGGTATACTGTTCATTAGTCTATTCTCCAGATATTCAGTTAGGTGTCTGGGTTGTTCGTAGTCACCTCAAGCATTTGCTTTTTAGAAGCAAGAGCCCTCGCCCATCTAATGGTGGCAAGCTTCGTTACCGGGTCTGCTTCTCGTTGGCCTGGTGCTGCAATGCACAACAGGCCCCTTGAGGGTGCTCTTTACTGGAGATCTGCTCAAATATGCCAAGCTGGTATGGGAAATATAAAGTATATACCAGTATATTGATGTAGAAGACTGGAAAAGAGTGTAATTTAAACTGAATCCTCTACTTCCTTTTGGCTTGAATATTCTTTGAATGAGTATATGTTGAAGAGAGTGGCATAGTGACCAGTCCAGTGTAGGGCGAATGGGTTAAAGCATGTGAGAAGAGGGTAAAGCTAAGATTAGGAGGTCCATAATGTGGCCTTTAGAATGGAGGAGAGTAGCTATGTGTGATTGGACCTGCAGGGAGGGGAATGTGCCCAGGAAGACTTCTCTCAGGGAGTCCTTAACAGTCAAGAATGACATCTCCAGTCCTACTTCCATGTTTTCAGTTCCTCCTCAGAGGAGTGAAACACTAGCCCAGCTTGGTCTTCTGGCTTACGTAGCCTTAAGTTAGAGTTCTCGTAGCGCAGTGCCTAACACCATACAAGTTTCATACTAGGGTGGTCCTTCTTCCGCATTAGAAAGCATTAATCTTGATAATAGAGAAGAAAACGAACCCACGTTTACAATAAAAGAGAAAATAAATTAGAAAAGAGCAAATGCATTGAACTGTGAAAGTATGGGCTTAACTGGCAGCTGGCAATGTCTCCTGTGTGAGAAATCGATCTTGTAGGGAAGATTGATTGTAAATACCATCTGAAGCAGTGAATAATCCGCTGCCTGTAAACAGCAGCTTTGATGTGTATTGTTGAATTACTGTTACACCAGAGACTGCAGTCCCATCTACAACCATCGCCCTGATTATTGATCAATATTTTGCAGTGCAATTGCATTTATTGCTCTCAAAGTATTCTAGAATAATTAAGGAAATGAGATGAGGCCACTCACAAACAGAGCTGATTCGCAAAGCAGTTTGTCAATAAAGCATTTGGTCAATAATTGACAATTTGTGTGAAGAATCTTTCCGTTAATCACTTGCAATGTCACCATACGTTTTCCATGATTAGACTACACCCAGAGATGAGAATCGCTGCTTGCTTTTTTCTTCTGCGGATCCATTTCCGCACGCCAATGGGCAACAGACAGCTTTTCCTTCTAGGATTCCTCACTTGATGGCAACGTCGAGACCTGTTCTTCACCAGCTTTGGTGCACAACTCGATGTTTGTGCTCAAGTACACCTTTTTTCCAGTAGTGGATAATCGATGAAAAAAGCAATAAGTACCAATATAGAAACAAGCCATGCCCCCATAAAATAGAAAACAGGCTATTCATTCAAGAGCTAGCTGGGAGTTGTGCGGCAACTGTGTTGCCGAGCTGGACACAGCCTTCTGCGCATGTTCGCAGTGAGGGGAGTGCACAGTGCACTCCCTCACTGCTCGTCACCCCATGGCCCCGCCCCTTTCACAAGGAAGGGACAATAAACATAGTTTATTGTCCCTTCCGTGTGAAAAAATTGCAGCTTCTGCTGCTCACGGGGGGCAACGCTCCTCCGCCCACACAGAGGAGCCGCCACTGCAAACCATACCTTATTCCCATCATTTCCCACGTCTTGCATTGGATTTTCTATAGCAGATTTCTCCACAGACGTGGCATTTTCGCCTGTAAACATAGGTTTTGCAGCTGAAAATGCATTTGTGATTTGAGCTAAATGTGTTTAACTGTAGTAGGACCTATGTTGGCCAAAGCAGTAGGAAAACAGACAATGGTCCGATGGATATCTTTTTGTTCACAGACTTCTTAGCTGCTAAAGTATTTCCAGAGGAATTTAAAGGTGGAAGACAGTTACTCTCGATTTTATTTACAATGACTGAAGTTGCAGTATACGTGGGGAAAATATGAGGGGAAAATGCGTTTAGCCTCCACATATTTTCCTCCTATTCTTACCATGTGCGTAGTGGCAAGAGAAGGCCACTAAATCAGTCCTTAAAATGCAGATTGAGAGGAGAAAGTGCGGCTCTTCACACCTCTATTTCTCCACACATTTTCCTATTCTTATCTTGTTATGGAAGCTGAAGTATTTTATGTTTGGATCTGAGGCCACATTTATAAACCACCTGCTTTTAGCTGGCGGTTTTTAAAGGAACAAGCATTAGCAAAGCCAAGAGATCTCGCCTTTGCAAGTGCTTTTGGCTTTGCCAGTGTGTTTTAGCTATGTTGTTCACCAGCGTGGCTGCTGTTCAACATGGCTAAAAGTTAGTAGCATAGGGGAGAGTGATGTGGAGTGTCATAGAGTGGAATGGTGAAGAGTAGAGTGATGTAGAGTGGAGTGGCAGACAGTGTCGTGTATTGGAGTGGCATAGTGTAGAGGAGCATACACTAGAGTGACATAGAGTAGACTGGACTGGTGTAGAATGGATTGGCGTAGAGTATAGTGGCGTAGAGTGCAGTTACATTAAGTTCAGCGGTGTACAATGCAGTGTCGTAGAATGCAGTTGCGTAGATTAGAATGGCCCAGAGTCCAGTGGCGTAGAATGCAATGGCGTACAGTGCAGAGTCGAGGGGAATGGAGAGCAGTGGCATAGAGTAGAGTAGAGTGGAGTAGAGTAGAGTAGCATAGAGTGGTGCACATTAGAGTATAGTGGCATAGAGTGCAGTGGTGCAGAGTAGAGTGGCATAGTGTTCAGTGGTAGAGAGTGCAGTGTTGCAGAATTGAGTGCCAGAGTGCTTTGGTGTAGATTGCAATAGAGAGCAGTGGCGTAGAGCACAATGATGCATAATAGGGTGCAGTGGTTTAGAGTGCAGTGACATAGAGTGCAGTTGTGTAGAGTGCATTGCTGTAGAGGTCAGTGGTTAAGAGCAGAGTGGAGTGGCGCAGAGTGGCATAGAGTAGATTGTGTAAGAGTAGAGTGGAGTGGTGCAAGGTAGAGGGCAGTTGCATAGACTGGCATTGAGCAGCGGTCTGAGGTACACAGAGCCCCAGGGGTCTGTGACACATTCCCATGGGGCCCGCAGGTCTCCAGCACCTAGGAAGGATTCTGCAGAAGAGCTTGTCCTCTTCTTGTTTTGAGGCTGAACAGCATTCGTGCAGCTCAAGGCAGGAATAAACTTCTCCATCTGGGGCCTCTTGAAAGAAACACATGAGTGTTTTCATATTTGATTTGTGCAGCAGTTTTAAAAGCACTGCAAAGTTCCTTGTATATTCAGCAGTTTTCAAGCAACAATAAAAGTGCCAAGATAATTCTGGCTGGTGATTAATGTGCCTTCTGGAGAGAGATGGGAGTTTTGCATGGTGGCAGTTCTCACTCATTTGAGGTAGTGCAGATGGTTAATATGCCTGCCGCAAAGAACATGTATCATGCAGATCAAAGAACGGTATTTTGTTTGCATAGCTCAGTGGGCTACTGCTTTTGTGACAGCAATTCTTTTGTTACTGTGCAGTTCATGAGTTAAAATCGTAATCTAACACGGTGAGCTATGAACTGCCCTCAAAGAACTACATGCACACGCATGGTACAAGTCAGAAAGTTATATTTTTTCCCAGTAATTCATTATCGTGATAAAAAAGGTTTGTTGGGGTAGAATTGAATTCTTAATATTAAAGTCAATGCTAACCACTGAGTTATGTTCTGAACCCTGAGTTTGTGCTTCTCCAGACCAAGCACTCTTTAAAAAAAAAAATGCCTACCAGTATGGGTGACGTGAATCCTACACCTTGTAGTCCACGTTGTCTTATGTAACATTTTCTATACACTGATTTACACAAGTATGATTCATTGTTTCTGTATGTGTGTATGTGATGTAAAGTGCTCCAACACCTTACGCTGGTAAGAGAGGTTGTTAGAAATAGGGTTCCTGGTTGGCTAGGGTATTCATCTCAGCCAGACAGAAACCACCACTCTTGTCAGGGCAGGGGAGCTGCTCATCCAAGACTATCCCGGCTTACCACCCTTGGTAGCTTGGCACGAGCAGTCAGGCTTATCCCAGAGGCAATGTGTAAACCATTGCACAACACACACAACCCAGTGACACAATAAATACACCACAAAGAAAATTCCACAACAAGTTATATAAAAATAAACTTTAGTACATATAACATTACACCAAAAAAATATACAAATCAATAACACTCTAAGCAAGCAGTTGTCAGATCAGCATCATCATGTATGCAAAATACGGAGAGACCTTTCCATATTGCCCATGTCATACACACCCATTACCCTCCCAATGCCTGCAATACCAATCCTACAATCAATATGTTACCCCACCGAGGACAAGACAGCACAGGACAGAATGAGGGTATGGGTAATGCAGCATATAACTTGAGGGTACACATATCCTGATGAGTTACAATTACAATGGAGCCACCTTCTACATGAAGGTTAGCTAGTGGATCTCCGTCCACCACGTCAGAGCCAGGAGCTCTTGTGCTCTGGTTACGTTAGGGATGTAAAATTACCCTCCAGCGGGACAGGGCTTCCTTTGAGGCTTCTGTCCCGTCCCGTGAGTAGCAGCCCAAAACAATCAAGGCCCCCACGATCCAAAGTAATTAAGTGTGGGGAGGGAAGAAGCCGACACACCTTCCTGGTCGGTGGGGAGACGTCTTCTGGTCTCCCCACTTGCCGCGCTTCACAAGGTGGGGGCCCGCGAGTCCACAGTGTGGCAAGAACCTGTTTCAGGCGCCGGATGCTGCTTTCTTCTCCGGCGGTACGGCCGCTCCCAAGGTAGCGTGGCAGCTACCTTACCTCAGTTGGGCCCGTCTCACCCTCAGCTCTCATTGGTCCCGGGAGAGTTGCTGCTGCAGACTTGACGATGCCTTCTCTTAGACAGAAAGATTCTCCTCCTGCACTTGGGCCGCAACAGTGAAGTGCCTCAGGAGTAAAGGCCTGCTTGTGCCCCAGGGGCACTAAACGGTGTACGCTTCGTCTGCGCATCGGTAGCGAATGCAGGCAGCTGTTACTGTTCTCTTTCCTCCTCTCGGACCTCTCCTCACCGGCGGAGGGGACCACACAGGATTCCATCGCTCACCACACGCTCAGGGGACAACACAGTATAGTGCTTATCACACACTGGGTCAAGGATGGGGGAAAGTGCTCTTCGCGCTCTGCAACAAGAGAGTAGAGAATGCCCCTCGCGCTACTATAACTAAAGTAAAGAGAAAGAGGGCACACCATCCACCCCCTGGAGTACTGTGGGGAACCAAATCAGGGTGCAGGCAGGCCATCACAAAGGTCCTAAGCACACAGTGGCAGTCCTTCTTGTGACCCAACAGGCCACAAGTCAGCACATCAGCAGGCCAGTTCCAATTGCGGTTCCTGAAAAGTCCTTGCAGCAGCATCTGGTGTCCAGTCCATACAGTATCTTAACTGGGACAGAGTCAGGATGCGGGCTGACAGTAGGGCAACATACAGAAAAGCAATTGGGATGAGTTCAGTGGGCCACCCAGCAGACACCAGGCAGCAGGGCAACAAAAGAAAAGCAGTCCAGATGAGCCATTTGTGCAGTCCAGCAGTCCAGCAGTCCTGCTGACAGATGTTCAGTTCCAAAAGTGCTCTCCCCATCGGGGAGCTACAGTACCTCTACTTATACTCAGAAATGCCTTTGTTCCGGGGGTACCTTCAAAAGGGCCCTTTCATCCCAGTCCTGTCTCCAGGCATCAGTAGGCGTTAATCAGTCCATTGTGTGAGGTGTGAACGGCCCTCCCTCTCCCCAACCCAGGAAGACTATCAATATGCAGATGCCTCTTCTGTCACACCCAGCCCTTTCTGTGTTATGGCTGTCTGGAAAGTGTGCACCAAGTGAAGCTGTCACTTTGCCCCATACTTGGATTGGAGTCAGGCTGCAAAGCACTAGAGTTATAAGCACAGAGAAATTTCCATTTTCTAAAAGTGGCATTTCTAAAATAGCAATAAAAAATCCACCTTCACCAGTAAGCAGGATTCCTCACTACCACTCCAAACATACTAAACATGCCCATGCTACTCCTTATAGATCAGACAATACCTCTTAGGCATGTCAGTGCATTTCCAATGCAATCCTATGGGAGGGGCAGCACTCACAGTAGTGAGAAGCTAAATAGGTTGTTTGTCACTACTAGGACATGGAACACATAAAGACATGTGTCCTACCTTTTACATACATAGCACCCTGCCCATAGGGCTATCCCCGGCCTGCCTTGGGATGACTTAGGTGTAGTAAAAAGGGAGTTTAGGCCTAGTCAGGTGGTTTGGCTTGCTAAGTCAGCGTGGCAGTAAACAGGGCACGCAGGCACTGCAGTGGCAGGCCTGAGATAAATTTGAAAGGCTACTTTTGTGGGTGGCGTAATCTGTGCTGCAGGCCCACTTAATTTAATTTACAGGTCCTGGCTACATGTTCTACCACTTTACAAGAGACCTAGAGGTAAATTAAATAAGCCAAACAGGTGTGACCCAATTATACCAGGTTGTAGGGGAGAGAGCACATGTACTTTAGCTCTGATTAGCAGTGGTAAAGTGCTCAGAGTCCTAAGGCCAACAAAAAGAGGGTCAGAAAAATAAGGTGGAGAAAGGCAAAACGTTTGTGGATAACCCTGCAGAAAGGGCCAGTTCCAACAAAAGTGCTAGAAAACAAATGAAATACATGTGACAGAGGGCCTACGGAGAGATGAGAGGCACTGCTGGAGAGTGATAGTGAGGGAATCATTGAAGAGCCCCAACACATAGTCGTATCCTGGTGCACAGTGTTTTAAACTATGCTTTAAAACCCCTTTTGTAGTGTTTGGGCCTGCTCGCTGCACTAGCTATGTACAGTAAGGGGGTTGATCTAACAAAATTTGCCAGGACTGCTTTGGATTCCCAATCCGGCCCTGGAAGGAGCCTCATATTGATAACTAGACCACTCTATGCAAACATGGCAATAGACCCATTTCAGGCTGTCTCCCATCTGAGGTTGACTCCCACTTTCCTCTTCTAAAATGTTGGTATGTATGTGTATGTATTTATGTGAAAAACTTTCTCCGATCTTATGTACCTAAACAGAAATAACTTGGGAAATGTAGAATCTGACCTGAGGATTCAACTTGCCGAAATCAAACCAAAGATTGAAAAGTTAGTCACTGAGATGCAGTACCAACCTTCCTAATAACATTTTTCGATTTTTGCATATTTTTTCATTATAATATAATAAAATCTTTTGTAATTGGAGTATTTGTTTGTTGTGTACCTGTTTGTATATATTTTTTAGCAAATTACTGTTTAAATGTTTGAAATTTAAATTGTACAAATTACTTGGGGGGGGGGGGGCAGCTTCCAGCAGAAATAGAGTGTAACAGCCTAGAGTAAAGTCGTGTAGAATGCAGTGGCATAGAGTGAAGTGGTGCAGATTAGATTAGAGTTCTGTATAGTGGATTGGCATAGAGTTGAGTGGTACAGAGTAAGGTGCATTGGCATTAAGTGTATTGGCACAGAGTGCAGTGGCGTAGACTGCAGTGTTGCAAAATGACATAGATTACAGTGGCGTAGAGTGGAGTTGTGCAGGGTAGATTGGTGTGGCGTAGATGGGAGTGGTGTAGAGTGCAGCAGTGGTGTAGAGTAGAGTGTGAAGAATGCATTGGTGTAGAGTGGTACAGGGTAGAGAGGCGTAGCACAAAGTGGCGTAGAGTGGAGTGGTGCAGAGTGCAGTTGCGTAGAGTGGTGCAGAGTACAGTGCTGTGGTGTGGTGCAGAGTAGACTGGAGTGGCGTAGATTGGAGTACTAGTAGCACACTGCCATTATAGACAACACATTTTCAATTGAAATGACCATTAAATTTGCACAGACATACAGTTTTACTAATAAAACTCCAAAGTGCACAGACGAAAATGTATGGAAATTGCATCACTAGTTTAATGATTTGTTTTGATGATGTTAAAGTTTTTGTTTCCAACACACTTCAGAAATAACAAAAAGTGTGCTTCATTTTGGCGTTCATCATTCCGATATATTCGGAAATGGTTACACAGGTCATTTAAATGTTGTTGTGTGCTAGAAAAAAACTTTTCTACCCCCCAGTATCCAGCAAGATTTTCACTTAAATCCTCTCACTTTGTAGTCAGAGAAAGGAAAGTAAACAAAACCCCTAGGAAGACTGCACTGGACATTTGACCCTGATCTTTGAATGTGCAGGAAATGTGACAAAACAAGAACAAGATTTAAAGGCCTGTTAACAGAAAGAGAGTTTGTGGAAGGATTCATTAAACACAGTTTAGGCAATGGGAGGGACGACCTGAACCTAGAGATCACAAATAAAGCGAGCAAATGGAAAGACAGAAATTGTGAGTTACAAACAACAAAGCTGGTGGTAATCAATGAGTGGAATGCATGCCTAAGTCAACTTTCTGAAAGTCCCCAAGATGTTGTTAGCAAAAGTGTGAAGGCCTAAGAGTAAAAACATATACATAGGTCATGCCTAATGTCAGAAACGATATAAGTTCATACTCGTAATGTGAATAATAGTAGGCAGTTTCTGGCTGCATGGGCAAATGAAGTTTCATCATCAAGGACTTTATTATCGATCACTGGGATCATAAAAGTACATTACAATACATCACATAAAACATTTAAAGTCCTAATCGAATAAATATTGGTTTAAAGAACCTAATAATGTATCCAAGTGCAATGTCAGCAAGGCAAAGTTAAAAGAGTACACATTGCACAATGACAGCCTAAGACCATTACACATAAAAAAGGGAAACTAGCAGCGAATACATCATAATAGCAACAAGAAGTTCATGGATCCAAGGAAAGAGGAAGATAAGTCGCTTAGTATTGGACTCAAAGGGCCAAAACAATTAATAAGTTACTAGTGCTCCCTTGCGTGCTAGCAAAGCAGTGGGTTCCATTTATATACTTTTTTGGCTTACCCACAAGGCAAGTAGGTTTTTGGCTACGTCGAACACCACTACTCTTATAGTATCAGTTTTCAGTAGTCTAAATGCTCCCATGTACTTTCTGGTGCCCATGTTCCTACATAATGGCACAATCCACTTCTTCTGAAGCTGGAAATAGGATGGTCAAAAGAAAAGTACATGGGTGAGTGATTCCAAACCTCTTTGGCAAGCAGGACAAAGGTCATGTGTTACATTATTTTTGTGCCATTTATCACTAAAGGCTTTAATGGGTAAAGATTTGTACCTAAATTTCAGGTACAGCTTCCTTGCCAAGGGAGGGGGGCAATTTCATCGATTGTGTGCTCACACTGTGCACTGGATTTAAAATCAATGAAGGTTAACAATAGAGACCCTTTGCAATTCAGCATGTTTTTGACAGCAACACGCTCCCAGTAATTTGCTTTTATATGGCTCTAGATATCAACACAACTTCTTCGGAAAAGCAAGAATTGGTCCAGGCTAGATTTCTGGAGTAGGCCCTTAATGTTGAGAAACCAGGGAATTTTCTCAACATGCTGGGAAGCTATAAGGTCTGTGAGCCCCGCCCGAAGGGAACGTAGCGCTGGTGATGTCCAGAGTCAATGCCAGAAAGTAAGTACTCTGCACTCAGTCTTTTGCGAAATCCTTCTTTGTGCCAGGTCTAGGAAAAGAGGGGTCAATGGGGTGCTCAGTAGAAGATTTAATAAGGATCTTAAGAACCTGTGCTCTTCTAAGCTAAGACTGATTATTCGTACAGCCCCAGATCTCAAACCCCTACATAACTGACCCCAGGGCTTTGATGATGTAAATCTCAAGGACAGGGTCCACCCTCCTGGAAATATTTCTATGTACTTTTGCAGTGCTAGCAGTGTGCTGGACTAAGGACAACTGTGCCTTTTCTAACTGCTTTGTCCAACTCAGGTTTGGGGTGAGTCTTATGCCTATGTAGTCAAATTCAGCCACTGCATCTATCGGGGTATTGCCCACCAACAGGTGTCTCTTACATCAGAACACCTTTTGTTTTGAAAAAAACATGCATTTAGTCTTGAAACTACTAAACTCCAAGCTGCGCTCATCGCAGAATGACTGAGAGGATGTTAATTGTTGTTGCAACCCCTGTGGCATCTTAGGAATCAATAGGGTATCATCAACGAAGAGTAGGCCGGGGACTCTCCTCCCACCTATTTTGGGCGCATCACAACCATCCCTGTTCATGTACTTGATCACCCCATTGATGCCCAGTGAGAACAAGGTATGGGCCAAAATGCATCCTTGTCTGCCCCCTCGGTCTACCTGAATTGGATCTGTCATTTTACTTGGGCAAATTTGTCCACATGCTACCTGAGTGAGATGTTCAGTAAAGTGGAGGGCATGACCATTTCTTCCAGCACCCTCCACAACTTTCCCCTTGGCACTGGGTCAAAAGCAGACCAGAGATCAACAAAAGCAATATAAGGTTTGCCTTTGTTGATTATCACATCTTTCCAGTATAAACAGGTACAATGAAAAACACCTGGTCCACAGTACTTACATTGGCTCTAAAGCCCGCCTGCCAATCCGACAAGACATTTTCTTGATTTATCCAGTCTTGCAGATGTTCTAAAACCTGATTGCAATTGGTGCTTTATGGATCAGGCAGTGGTGGGCTCTCATATATGGAAGGTGCCTTGGCTTCGACGTCGGCACAGGGCAGGAGGACTTTATTCTTCCCCGATCACGGGAGCAACGTTGCGCATTTGGGACACGGTGGCCTGCCGATCGGGGCTGACGTCTTTTCCGTCTCCGATGACCCCCATAGGCACGAATCCTGACTTCGAGCCGGGGCTCCGTCTGGAAGGCCTGAGACGCTGGTACGAGGGGGGCTGCAAGAGGGTAGGAAGCCTCTTTGATGAGCAAGGAGTGTTGTCCTTTGATCAGATGAGGGAGACGTATGGCTTGTCGGAGGCGGATAGGCTGATGTATTATCAGATACGGCACTGGGCTCTGCTGCCGGCTAACAGAGCATTAATAGATAGACCTCTTACGCCATTTGAGAAGTGGCTGTTGATAAAGAAGGATGCTAAAAGAGTCATTTCAGAACTTTATTGGCTTCTGCAGGGGGAGAAGCGCCCGCCTAAGACTAGGGGACAGCTGAGATGGGAGAGGGTGCTGGAGAGGGAATTTTGGGATGAGGAGTGGGACAGTATATTCTATAGAGTACATCACACAGCCTATAATGCAGCAGGGACGGAGACGACATATAAAGTGGCCTCCTACTGGTATTACACTCCAGCACGGATACACGCATGGGACCCCGTTAAGTCTAGCCTCTGCTGGAGGGGGTGTGGAGGCACGGGCACGCTTGTGCATTTACTCTGGCATTGTCCCAAGCTCCATCATTATTGGGAGGGCATTCTAGATGATATTGATACAGCGTTTCATACTAAGATCCCTAGATTCCCATCGTACATCTTGCTGGGGCTGCCCAATCCCCTTACTTTTCCCTTGAGATCGCTAAAAGGGAGACAGATGGCCCTGGCACTCAACGCAGCGTTGCAGCTGATTCTTGCTGTGTGGGGTACGGATAGGGTTCCAATGCATGTCTCGTGGCTTCAGAAGCTGTGGTTTATCCTCGCCATGGAAAAACTCACTTTGGCCTCTCAGCAGCGGACGGGAGACTTGGGTGTATTATGGAAGCCATTCCTTCAGATTCTGTCCGCAGAATTTACAGAGTTGACATGTCCGGCTTATTTGAGAGTTCTGAAGCTGACTTGAACTTTGGTCAGAGTGCCGTGTGGGGAGATATTTGGGAGGGCCGGGACTGGGTGGGGGGGAGGTTCTAGAGGAGTGGAGAGACAGGAGGACGACATGGACTCTGGAGGGGAAGCATTGTTGGTGTGTTTTTACTTATATGTTTACTTGGTTTCTCATATGCAGGACTCGCAGTTTGAAAGACTACTGGGCGTTGCCCGCCTGCTCACTGGATCGCAAGGAGGAGGCTGGCGGCGAGGTCCCTTTGGGCAAGGTTTAGGGATTTAATGGAGGGACTCCTGTCTGTAGATCTGGAGCTATTGCTGCGGTGATACGTTTCATCTACTGTGCTGCGATGTGCTGTATTTTGTATGTTTATACGTTCAAAACAATAAACAGATGTGATCCATAAAACCTGATTGCAAAACTTGTTTTGTAGGGAATCGATAAGGCTAATCGGCCTATACTTCCCCTGGTTTGACCGCTCCCCCTTCTTATATAGAGTTATGATTTCTGCTAGTTTCTCTGGGGAAGAGATATCCACACCATAGAAGACCAAATTAGAAAGCATATTTTTGTAGGGCCCCCAGATTTCTGAATTCGTCCTATAAGGATATTTTGGAATCCTGTCCAGTTGTGGAGCACGAGCTGGGATGCAAGAATTGCATCTATTGTTTCATTTCGCGAAAACATAAGGAGGTTAGCATTACAGGAATCACTATTTACTGGGAGCTTCCTGGCTTCCTTGTTTGTGTCACCCTTAGTACTGTACAATTTGCTAAAATGTACCACCCACACCTGAGGTTGAACACAAAAATGAAGTGCTGCTTTTTGTCCATTAAGACAAACTGCAGCTTTTTCCCAAAATCCTTGTTATTTTTATTGCCTCAGGGCAACATGTAGAGACATCCACATAGAGCTTTCCCGATCTCTTTTTGTTTGGGCCAGTGTTTGCCGATAGCGTGACCTACACCTAGCAATCTCAGGTTGACGCTTTGATTTAATTGCGGATAGGTGCTCACTTTTAACTAGTCTACATGCACTATTGTACCAGATATCAGGATTGGGCACTGGTTTTCCCTTCCGTCTGGCTTGTCCTAGGAGCTCCCTTATCTGGGTAAATAGTAAATCATGGCTGATTTAGGTCCACGAGTCCTGCACTCGAGCGGTAGCTGAGATAAGATTTCAACCTCCTGCTTTCCTCTTTGTATTACTGCCTTTAGTGCCTCTGGATTTTTTTTCCACCCAGTCCAACTTAATGTGCTTCCGGTTATTTGTGTATGAGAGTTCTCCCAGGTCCTTATTTCCCCGGCATACAATTGTTGTGTTGGGCTTATCCATAAGAGTCAGACCGAGGGCATTGTGGTCACTATCTACACAGTCCACCACTTCCATATCCTAAAAGTAGTCTAGTCACAGTGCACAGTCAAGCGAGAATCCTACTGACTCCTAACCCATCTTCCCCAGCATCTCACTCTCCCCCACAGCTGCTCGAACCCCACAGAATACCACAATGATGACCCACGCTGAAGGATGTCAAAAACGCATTTAAGTGCGTCGGACATTGGAGGCCCCTCGCAGGAACACACACGCAGCAACCACGCCTCCTGGCATGTTGCGAGTTGGAGACTGAGGTCTGTGGAGGCCCCTGGAGGTGCTAGAGATCAGCCCCCCCTCCACAAAGTACCACAATGATGTCCTATGCTGCAGGATGTCAGTAGCGCTTTTAAGCTCGTCAGCGTTAGAAGCTGTGCCCCCTCGCGGGAACAGACAGGCAGCAACCACACCCCTGGCGTGTTGCAGTATGGAGACTGAAATCTGAAGGGGTACCTTGAGGCTCTATGGGTCAGTCCTCCCCACAAAGACTAGTTTGCGAAGAGATATTGTACCTGAATATAAAGATCGCAAGCTTGAAGCTTCAATGAACTCGACCTGTTCAGTCTGGAATCCTGCATGCAACTCTAACTTTAAAACTTGGTTATACTGTGCTATTGGTACATTTCCAGTCATTAATTAAATGTGTACCAGAATCAAAGTGTAAACACCAAAAGTTGACTATTATATTTACCCAAAATGTTTTCTGTATTAATATTTTTTTTTTTTTAAAGTGAGTTCAGTTTTGGGAAAGTGTAGCCCTTAGAGACTCGAACACACATTGGTGGAGGTTTAACCTGAGCAACCTAGTGGGGAAACACTTGATAACAGTATTAATCAATCTGGTGGTTCAGAGTGGCATAGTAGGTATATATTGCCCTAACTTCAGAGGGGTACACACGTTCAATCATGCTCATGAAATAATCGGCTGATGATAAAGTGAAGTGAACAGTGAAATACACAATCATATATACTTTTAAGAAAAGGTGGAAACAAATCCAATTATACAAATCAAATAATTAGGAACAAGGTTTAGAGTGAGTTAAATCATTACATTTGAAGATTTAAATATCATGTTACTACTAATAAAGCCTTGAGGAAGTCCTAAGTGGGACAAAACGTGTTGGCTGGCATTGAATTCCTTGAATTAATTGTGATTTTCTGGAACAATAAGAATTTCGGAATAATAATAGAATTAAATATTTGGTTTTGAAAATTGAATGGCATCCCAACCTGATGTTTTTCATGTGAATGGAGCTATGCCACACAACAAATGAACTAAAATTGTGAATTGCTCTATTTACTAAGTGCCTACTAACATTGAATCAGAGTGGAGTCTCAAATTTGCGGTTAATACGCGATTCACGGAAGCAAGGAAACAACACTTCAGTTACTCCTTTTGTGCTGGCAAATCAGAAGCATGAGCATGCACAGACATATGCTCGCTGCTATGAGCCCAGGTGGCAAAATGGATCCGTCAATTCTCTGCATGAAGGTACGGCAGCCTTACCTCTGAGAAATCTGCATGTTTAGAAAAAAAAGATGCAGTTTTTAGTCAAATCCATGGTTTCTTGTCTAACTCTAATTATGACCAAAACAAAATTCCATCTCTGTTGCCAGACGGCTCCGAGAGTAGTTCAAATAATGAAACCCGAGCATGAGTGTCCATTTGAAGAACAAGTTACTTACCTTCTGTAACATTATTTCAGAAGGATATGTCACTTCCCATGATTCCTTATCACTCTCGCACCTTGGTTCTGTGAGCGTACTAATTAATTAAAGAATGAAATTTCCATTTTTACTATAAAGCGACCTGAAGCGCATACAGAATCGGCAGAACTTGAATTTCAGGCTCATGTGGCACTTTCCATTTCCATTGGAGTCATAGAAGTCCTGATGGAAGAAATGGAAGGAGCCCATGACTTACATGCTTGCTTTTAGTGCAAGTGGGATTACCTGTAGACATAATAACACTGTTACATTATGTAAATTCAGAAGAGCAAGATCTTGTTTCAAAAAAATTATCTTGATGGGTATAGGAAATGTTGAAAAGGTTTGAGAGGTATACTAACTGACAATGAGTTTGGTTTTAGAACATCACTGTTTTACGTGAGCGCTCAGTGGAAAATGAAGCACTTGGGCCAGTTAATGACCAACTGGATGAAAATGAATGCAGTATGTGACTTTGAGAATTTTTAGCAGAGGTTTTGAGTCATCAAATTATGGTATATTTTACATTTTGAGAGAAAAATACAGGAAATGTGGATAATGGGAGCGTGTTTAGATTAAATAAGAACATGTAATGCAGTCTAGCAAACAAAAAAGGAGATAAAATGTCTTGGAACCGGGGCCAACATGAGCATTTTGATTTGTTCTTCCACAGGGAGAAATTGATTGGCTGAAGGTCTAAAATAGGATGGAGACCTCTGCCTTTTTTCAGCATAATGAAATAGAGGGAGTAGCACTCGGTTTCAGTCTCCGAGGCCGGGACCCTACCTATGGCTCATTTGTCCAAAAGAGCCTGGACGTCGTGCAGCAAAATGGACAAGTTGCACTCCAAAAGCTACTCTGATGAGCCAGGAAGATGCAGCGGACTAAACAGGAATAGCAGGACATAGCCTTGTTGGGCTATCTCGAGGCCCACCCGTGGGATGTAATGGTTTGCCACTCATGGAGAAAATGACTGACCCTGCTACTCACAGGGCTGATCGTGTGCACTAAGGGCAAACTAAAGCGGCTTGAAGGCTGCTGCCATAGAGCCTGGGTACTGGGAGGTTCACTGTCCCTGAAGGGCCTGAATTTTGCAAGCTGGATCTCCTACCCCAGTCTGGGAATGAGCCTGTTGTTGGGGTGGTGGGCCTTGATGCTTTTTATAGGTGCAGCCCCTAGCGAAAAATTGTTAGTGATACTGCTTTGCTGGTGTAAAAAGACCAGGGGAGCAAGCAGTAGTTCTTACTTTCTTTAAAGTGTTCAAGGGCGGAAGTTGGCCTTCTTGCCAAAGAGGTGAGACCCCCTGAAAGGACATGTCCATGAGAGATGTCAGAATGTCACCCAAAGAAGCCTGTGGATCTCATACACACGTGAGATAAGAGCACTACCCTAGCAGAAACTGCTCTACCTTAGCAGTCTGTTGTGTCCAAACATGATCAGATGATATACTTGCCTGAATCCTGGCCATATTGAATGGTCTGCACCAGTTAGAGCTAAATTCTTCCAGGACTGCTAGTAAGATGTCAGCATCTAAGTCTCATAATGTGTGGGACTGTCTGCCTAGCAAACAGGCATTGACTGGCCTAAGTGCAAGGCTAGCAGAAGAAAACATCCTCTTCCCAAAGGTCACAATTTCTTGTCTATGTATCTTAGTAGCAGAAAAAGAATTGGAGTTAGTCCTACTAGTAGAGACCTGTATTTTCAGACTCTTGAGTTGTGGCTCTTGTAACAGAGCCACATCTGCACATTTTGACTGGAGGTAGGAGAGTACCTTTTTGCGTTTTCCATATTGCGTCAGCCATTTGACATTGCATGAGGACGAGTAGCTGGTGAAGGGGATGAGGGGTTTGACTGGTTGGCAGACGTGGTGCAGGGATCCCCAAGGTCTATATCGGCCAGAAGGGTGAATCTGGGGGATTGCACGGAGGACCGTGTTTATGGCAGAACCATGCAGCCTGGAGGGACGCCCAACAGCTGGAGTCGGGGTACAGCCAGAAGGGAAGGGCAGCAGAGTACAGTGGTCAGCTTGTGCCCTCCTGTGGTGAGGGGGGGGAGGAGAGACTGCCAGTGTTGGGGACTGTTTCCCACCTCAAAGAGTCATTCTGCTGGGGGGGGGGGGGGGAATTCCCATGCTCATGGGCAAGCACTGTGTGGCCCGCCAACTGTCTCAGTCAAACAACCCGTCCACAGCACACAAGAGCCACAGGTGAAGATAGTCCTCAGTGTCAGGGTGCAAAAGGTGGCATCGGGGATGATAGGCAGTGGCCATGCATTGGATGGGCCCCTTTGAGTTACCTCCTGTCCTTCTACAGGGTTGCTGGAGGCAGAGCAGGGGCCGTGGGAGGTTAAGGAGGACCTCCAGTCCCTTGGAGGTTCATTGCTGGTGCCTGGGCGTCTGTCCTGAGAGCAGGGAGGAAAATGCAGATCACGCAGCAGTCCAGCTGTGTGGCTGGGTCTCGACAAAAGCAGCCCCCTGAATGCCTGTGCAGCTTGACTTCGTGTTGTGGACACCCCTTAGACCTTGTCAGCATAGGCAGTCTCTGAGGGCAGGGTGGGGGGGATCAGGTAACAGTTTGCCCCCTTTCCCCCTCCCCCTGCATCTTGTGACCTGGAGCCTTGAATCACCGTATCTCGGGGGGGGGGGGGGCAGAGCAGCAGTCCAGGGGAGGCGGGGGTGGCCCCAAGGAGCCTCAGCCAGCTCCCACTGTCTTCAGAGCTGAGGCTGGAGGGCGGCTGTGGTGGCCGGGTCCTGCTGCTCAAACTTGAGACCACATCGTCATTCGCCCCCCTAGGCCTGTATTCTGGCAGTAGCAGCGAGGGGGGTCGGAGAGCTCCGGGCATGGTCACAGGCCCCACGATGTTAGGGGATGCCAATGCCTCTGTCCTGGGCCTGCTGGCACGTGGACCTCCCGGATCAAATGACCATCAACTTTGTGGTCAGGCCTCCCCTACCCCCCCAATCCTTTTTTAATTCTTTATCTTCCAGGAAAATCCTGAACTCATTAGTAACAATCAGCTGACTCTGGCTGCATTGGAACGCAAATACTCTGTTAAGACTACCCCATGTGTTTTTACCTGCCATCTTTTAATTTCTACCAGGGTTTCCCAATCCCCTAGTTGGGTAATAGTTTGGACTATTGTTGTGTCACCCAATAAATTGGGTGTGGCCAAAATAGCTGATACTTCCTCATCATCGAAGAGGGAAGTCTAAAGAAAAGAAAGGGAGGAAAAAAGGGGGGGGGGGGGGGAACCAGAGGGATTCTCTCTCAAAAAATGGCCAAGAAAATTATTCTCAAATAAACACACATGTCGCAGCAACCAGAGCTGTACTAACATCACTAATACAAAAAGTAGAGAGAAGGGGGTCAAGCAGCCAAACGCCCTTCTAAAACATCCAGATATCACAAAATAGTGTGACCGCTACGGGTACAAGACAACTTCCAGTATTCTTCCCTCAGAGCAAAAGGAAATAAATCCAACTGGGATATTTCCAAGATTCCTGTCCAAGTGCACTTATATAGGGAGAATATCATTCTTATGTAAGAGGAAGCCTCACATACCTAATAGTGTGATGCTTCATCATTGGCAACCTCTCCCCACCCTGGTAGGACAACACCACTAGGGCGGACTTGACCTCATGTGGGACTCAGAGCAAGGGGCAGTTCTTAGACAAAAATCACTGGATAAGAAAGGGATCCACATCAGTGAGTTAAAAATACTTCACAGATCCCCATTGTATCACCTTTATTATATGGGGACCACAGGTACAACTAAAAACAAGTGGAATGGTTATTGAGAAATGTGACTCAAACCATCGCAAACATTAGGCCAACATGTTTCTGCCCTTGATCATTAGCCCTATCGGGTCTGGGGCATTCTTCAGTGCAGAGAATCCCTAAATCCCTACTAGTGGCCACTAAGCCAAATATTGTGCTGTTAAAACAAAAAAAAGAAATGTATCCAGGAGAGTCCTGCCTGAACTGAATCAAGTTAATTGTTCGCCTGTTTACACACAAAGAAATCCTTATTATAAATCTCCTTAAATAAGTATCCCAGACTCTACAATGTGGGCACACAAGTGAAAATGCACTGCACGCCACTGCAAACTCACGTGAAAAGTGACCAAATACATGCAACAACAATATGCATGCATATTGTGCAATATTATGCTAATGGTAATATAAACACAATGGTCATATCAACTCTGGAACTTTTATTTTATGTCAAATGGAGAAAATTCCTTACCTTAGACTTTAGGGGATACCAGCTTCCTGGTCAAGGAGGGGGACGATGTTCTTTATAGTCTCACTCTAATTGAGTCAAAACATAAGGTAGACATAAATAACAGTAGAGCAGGTAAAACAAGTGGGGTGTCCATACTGTATTGTTGTTAGACCATAACACAGATCCAAGAGTTCTCTGATTGTCTGAAATGCATACATCTGGGACTATGTGGATGCATTATATACTAGTGCCCGCCAGTCCGCCTGGCCCCAGTGGCAAGACTTGAGGATTACCTAATTCACCTGTTGGTGAGGCAAGTTTTTTTCCCCAAAATAAAAATTCTTATAAGTCTTATTCCGGTGTACAGCAACAGCCATTGCTGCTGTGATGAGGTGACTGTTCTGAACTAGAACTTTGGCATTGTGTAGGTCAATTTAAGCGAGTAAAACACATAATCTACTCATGCGCATAGCACATTTATAAGGGCCCCAAAAGGCCTGTGTCTACTGGTAAGAAGGCTTACTTTCAGGACATAACTGGGCCATTTTATTTGTGAACAGTCCAGTTTTCCTTCTGGGTTTCCACTTTGTGTGTGCAGTCACCAGTCAGAATATGCGTTTTACACGTCCTCATTTTTCTTGCCTTGTGATTGAGACGATGTGTTCCTAGGAGGAGCGTTAAGGGTATTTCATGACTTATTTATCAACATTGTAAGAGGAGTGGTTGTAACTGCAAAACAGCAAATATTGCAACATTTCCTAGCCTAGAAGGACAAAGAACATATAGGCAGGTGCCTGAGAACGGGAGGGGCTGCTGAAGGGAATGCATTTACTAACGCAGTTCCATCTATTGATGGGAGATTAAGTGCCAGAAGTGGGCGTGACAAATAATGGGAATGTAGTTTTCGACATGAAGAGGAGCGAGGAAGAAGCAGTTTATGATTGTCTCAGCATTAAAAACCTTGCACATTTGGAAATGTAAATAATGAGTTGATACTGCTTTTTCTGTAAATGTATTCCAGTTTTTGAAGCTGGAATTTGAAAGGAAGTATAGTCCACTTGCAGGTGTGGATCAAGAGAATGGTAGTTTGGTCAGCACACGTCCCTATACTTGATCAGATGCCAGCATGCTGGTGTTGAAATAAAGCACAACTAAAGGGACTGGTGAGTTCTAAAGTTATAGATACTCATGAACATAGAGAATGCATGATGTCAGCATTATCTTTATCTAGGACTGTCTCTTGATAGACTCGTCACTTAGTAATCCTAATATCCCTTTTCTAATTCTTGATCAGCTAGCCGTAACATTGATGGCCTACAGCAGTGGTTCTTAACTTTTTGACTTCTGTGGACCACCACTGAATATTGCTGGAATCGGGGGACCCACTCTGAGAGATTATTGGAAGCTCGGACCCTCCCGTAATTAATATCTATGATTTGAGCGTTAAAACAATACACAAAAATATAAAAACAAGTATATACCAGACAGGCTTAAATATTGAAATATCTGATAGAGACTTCTAGTTGTAGATTCCTTACCATAGAATTTCTCCCAGGAGTCAGACTGAATCCAGAGATTTTTCTTTGAGCAATACCCTTGCGTGTCGTTAGGTGGCGTGGGTTGACTCCACGGGTGTTGTTGGCATCATAGTCGTCGTGATGACATCAGGAGTAGTACATAGATGCATCCTCAGCGCAGTGATGTCAGTTTCTTTTCACGCCTTTCCACACCAAAGCGCAGAGCCGCAAAGAACATTGAAATTTGTGCGCCTGAGCTAAGGCCCTGAATGGTGAACCCTGTCCCTAGAAATCAGTTTGCAAGTGGGGAGAATGGGTGGGTTGGTAAGGAATCTGCAACTAGAATATGTCTCTACCACATATATCGTTGCCGAAGGTAAGTAACTTGTACATCTGATAGAGACTTCTAGTTGCAGATTCCGTACCTTAAAATAGATACCCAAGCAATGCTATGCTCGGAGGTGGGCTGCAAACCAGGATCATACTAGACAGTCCTGCCAGACCGAATGACCAATATAGCCGTCCCTACAGACCTGACTGTCCAGGCACTAATGTTTATTAAACGTGTGCAGGGATGCCCACGTTGCTGCCTGGCAGATATCCAGGACAGGAACTCTGCCTGCTAACACTGTGGAAGCAGCAGTTGCTGTGGTGGAATGAGCACGAAAGCCCTCTGGGAGTTGCTTCTTTGCCAAAGCGAAGCACATCTTGATGCAAAGAAGGAACCATCGCGAGATGGTACGTTTTTGCACCACCTTCCCTTTCTTCGCACCCACTTATCCAACAAAGAGTTGATCGTTCACCCAGAAATCTTTAGTACGATTGAGATAGAATGCCAATGCTTTTTTTGGATCCAGGCGGTGGAGTCTCTCCTCCTCATGAGAAGGATGTGGAGGTGCGTAAACAGTAGGCAAAGTGATGGACTGGACTACATGAAAAGGTGTAACGACTTTGGGAAGGAAGGAAGCCGTAGTACGTAACACCTCTTTGTCAGGGTGCACAGACAAAAATGGGGGCTTCCAAGATACAGCCTGAAGCTCATTCACTCTGCGAGCAGAAGTGATGGCAACAAGAAAAACAGTTTTGCAAGTAAGGAGCCGAAAGGCACAAATGTGCTTCGGCTCAAAAGCAGCACACATTAAGTAAGTAAGGACAAGATTGAGGTCCCACTGAGGCATGATAAACGGAGTGGTAGGAAACAAATGGGTGAGGCCCTTAAGGAATCTACTAACAATAGGAGACTTAGAGTGAAGGCTGATCAGGCAACCCTAAGAAAGGCTGAGATAGCGGACAAATAGCCTTTAAGGGTGCCCAAAGCAGAGCCTTGCTGGGCAAAGAAAGAATGAACAAAAGAACCTCATAAAGAGGAGTAGAGAGGGGATCAACAGATTTTTTATACACCGTTTTGGTGGAGGGACGCCTGGTTGCCAAGATTACACCACAGACTTCAGGTGGAAGGTCAAAAGCCGTCAACTGCCGCTGCTCAATCTCCACGCATGAAGGCAGAGATTACACGGGTTTGGGTGAAGAACCATCCCCTGTTGCTGCGACAGAAAATCCTCCCAAAGGGCCAGTCTGAGTCTCCCACCTTATCTTGTTGGACGCTGCAATATTCTTACAATGGCTCTGCTGCCCAAGTGTCTATATGTGTTTTGGGCTCTGTTGCTGTATATTCCTAATTCTTTTTTTAAAAGCTGTAAAGTGGATGTATGTATACCGTAAACCCTGCCAGGCATACACCTGTCTGTGCTTGCCTACAGCAATAGGTTGATGAGGCTGACCCAACTTCAAGCTATATTACTGGGCCTCTCTGTGCCAGCAAATGTTTAAGCTAATCAGAGCACCTACTTGGGTGCTATTTATTGCACCTGCGACTATGGTTGAGATGTGGAAGAATATTGCTCACTGTGGAGCTACACCCCCACCGCTATATCTCTGGGATTACACCACGTAGGCATAATTGCCTACTACAATTATATTTAGTGATACTAGTCATAGTACTGCAGTGAATGCTGGGTAGTAGTACTTCTGACATCTAACTGACAGTGGCTTATGTAATCATTTATGAAGGTACCTGCATAGTTCTTTCTCCAAGGATTGATATGGACAAGCACAACACTGCCTAATGTAATGTAACTGTGATCCTTCTGCTTCCGTTTGAGCTGGTGAAAGAGCTGCTAATTGGTCATAATGCAGTAATGATCTACTGAGATATGATGATCTGCATGAACCATCTGTCCTATTATAGGAGGCTGGCTCTCTCTATAGTGTATGAAAATGATGTGCGCTGTGCAGAAAGTCCAAGCAACCCCACTTTGATATCCAGAGTTAAAAAGCAGACCTCTTAATGCGCTGTTTTTGTGGTAGTATGGGCGAGCAGTTAGGCATATTTCGGAGATATGCTAACCATTTGTTGTACTCACAGTATCAATAAATGTGGACGTACTCTCAAAAGAATAACTCGAGACCAATTTACAAAAATACTTCAGATTTATATAAAAGTTGTAGGACCAAGATCATAAATATACGGTAAGTACTTTTTTAGTTTTGATTTTTCAAAGTTTAGAAAATGTTCTGTTTTTGTGCTTAAGTATGCACCATAGGAATGAATGGGGCACAACGGAGAGGGGAACCACATGGAAACACACTGCACAGATAGACTTAAAGGTAAGCCGAGTGGGTCCCCTTAGAGGATGGTGGTCGCAAGGTATTAGTTACCCCTAAAGCACAGCTGGTTTGTCGAAGCAGGGGCCAGGGAAGCCGGTTGCAGCGCAGATAGGTCAGCCAGGAGTCGTTCGTCCTGGAGTCCCTGGAGCCAGGACAGGTCACTTGGAGGGTGGATTGGTGGATTGCAGGTGCTTGCTTCTGAGCTTTTGAGAGTCCGGAGTGGACTTTGACGTTGGGGGTCCAGTAACCTGGGTAATGGTACTTCTCAGGTCCTGAAAGTCCCAGTGCCACCAAACTTGGCACACTGGTAGGTTTTGTCCTTTGGGTTTGTTGTGTGACTTTTGGTCAGGCTGCTGGGTCCGGTTTGTTGGTCAGCAGCCAGTCAGAAAAACTGGACTTCTCTGGTTCCTTGCCTGCAGGGAGCAGGAGAATGATACCTTTACTCTGAGGGAGGTTCTAGGCGATTTTCAGAAGACTGGAGGTGCTCTGGGGTTTTGTAGAGTCCTTCAGGTTTCCAGGTGACACCTCAGCGGCCACTGTCGAGTCCTTGGAGCAGCAGGTAGGGTTTGGCGCCTATTTCTTTGTGCAGCAGGAATTCTATTCTCATGCCTCGGGTCTTCTTCGTTCCTGGTCATCTTGTGTCCGTCGATTCTGATCTGTTGGTCTAGGGATTCCCACTAAATACTGTATTTAAGGGGTGTAGAGGGAGTATCTGGTAGTGGCCAATGGGCCACCTACCTTAATGTGGCTACACCCACTAAGTGATCATTCCTGTGGGAAGGGGTCACGTCCCTAACGCTGATTGGATATTTTCCTGCCATCCAAGATGGAGGAAAATGAAATAGAGTGGTCACCTCGCCTGCCACTCCTGAGGGCTGGTGCAGGTTGGGGATGGCTACTCCTCCTATCCTCGTTAGTTTTCCCGCCAGTTTCCCCACTTAAAGTGGGGGCAAAACCATTGGGCAGCTATCTGCTACTAGCTGCAGAGGCGGAGGTCAGATATCAAAGGTGCCAAAGCCTTTGAAGATGACCACTGGTGCTGGGTGGCTGCCTAGGGGAGGAGGTGTAACACCTCCACCCAGGAAAGGCCTTGTGTTCTGGTTCCTGAGAATACAAAACTCTCACCCCCTGGAGTCCAGAATAGTGTCTGGTTGTGGCAGGCTGGTCAGGACCAGTCAGCATCTATGCCAGGACTGTTAGGTTTTGCAGGGAGCACCTTTAAGTTGCCCTCTGGGTACATTTTATTATAAATCCAACACTGGCATTAGTGTGGATTTTATTATTCTGAGTTGTTTGATACCAAACAACCCACGGTTCAGAAGGCCATCATGTAGCTGGGGTACTAGTAGTGGCCAGTGTCCAGCACATGCATTTGCTATGACTTCCCTGTACACTTGCTATGTCCAAGAATTAGCAAAGACACAGTAGGGGCATATTTGCTCATGCACACATATGCCCTCGCGTGCATTATAGTTCACCTTGCCTTAAAGCTGTAAGGCCTACCAGAGGGGTGACTTACCCATATTGCATGCAGCATTAGTAGATATGGCACTCTTGGTGAGTGCCATGACAAGTTTGCAACTTTAGATACACCTTGTCATGCACTTGCAATGGCAGTCTGCATGAGGCTGTTGTGGGGCCTTTCAGAGTGGCACAATTGGTGCAGCAGCTCTTGGGGCACTGTAATTGCCCATGCCCTAGGTATAAGTAGGACCATTTAATAGGGACTCACAAAGGTGGGTGAAGTGTCAAACATAGTACAGTTTTGGGAAAAGAGTAGTTCAGGGCACTTACAGTTTGAAACCACATCATATTTCAGGTAAAAAGTGGGGGCTACATTGTCAAAAGGGCCCTGTCTCACACTTATGCATTCTGCATTCAGGATGTCATGATTGAAAAGGCAATTTTGCTTCCAAGTATTTGCACTGCATTTTACCCATGCTTGGTTATTTGAATAGAAAAGGTGGTATTCCCTTTAATGTCCTCTCTGTTGTGTGCAAAGTTCTAGTGACAGCTCCGTGCCCTTTTTGGACATATATTGGTCGCCGATACTTCTATTAATCAGTCATATCTGTAAAATGAATCCTTATCCTAGTGTGCATTGTATCATACTACACGACCTTAGACATGAAGAACAGGATATAACCTATTTTGTCTTTGTGGCAATTACAGTAGCAAAGCTGTGTATTTCTATGAGGAGGAGGTGATGTTATTTTTTGACGACTTTTTAGGGCTGGCGTTAGACAAGGCATTTGTTTTGACTAACATTATTTGTATAATAATATGCATACGTATGGGGACTTTCAGCCAGCCAGGTTTGTTATTATATCATTCACATTTTTCTTCCTTCATCCACAGCATGCAGCATTGGGTCAGCGAACTTCTGACGTCACTAAGAGTGACGGCGTTCTGCCCTTTTACATGGAGCACAGCCGTTCAAAAGGTAGTTGTCTTCATTGCTGGGGACTGCTCTGACGATGTGCGCTTTTCAGACCAAATACTTTTTGCTTTTAGACAATGTCACGTTTTTTTCTTTTTTTCTAAAGATTGGGGCTAGCCTAGTAGCTTCTCCAGCAAGTGCGTTTTGGAAAAACAAAACAAACATTGACAAAGCCAACAGCCAGTGAAGATCAATTGGCTTTGCCAGTGATGTTTTTCTTTCGAGTTATTGCTGTAAGATCTCTTGGCAGGCTGTCAGTTAAAAAACAGACACACTCAAGAAATAAATCTTTATTTGGTTATACGTAACTTATAAACCGAGAAATACCTATTTTCAATTGGTCCAGAGCGTTTTGGAGGTAATCATGAAGAACAAAGAAGATAGCGAAGCAATTGAACACTATTCTCCCTGGGATCGCAGTATTCATTGGAGAAGAAGGGTCTGTAATGTTTTGATTGTGCAGGGTAGAATATAAGGTTCACAGGGATATTAGACCACCTCGTTGTCATTAGCAGTGCAGATAAAAAAAAAAGGTCGAAGATGCTGGAGGTGGGAGTTTCAAAAGGTTGAACAAGGTCATGCGTGACTGCAGATTTGGAATAACTTGAGCAGTTAGTTTGGTCGCACAAGCACTTTGTATTAAATAAGTGGCTTTTTTGGTGGATACTTATAACTGCAGATCCTTAAGAACAGTCCTATGAGCCAGACTGAATTGGAGATTTCTTCAGCCATGCTTTCTACATGCCACTAGGTGGTGTCGTATGGCTCTGAGGTGATGGAACAGACCCACATATAAACGCCATCCCTGCGCAGTGACGTTAGTTCTTTGGTTTCAACACCCCACAGCTCTGATCTAAAACACAGATCCAAACTGATTTTTTCTGATGACTCCAAATTTAGTTTTAGCCTGTGTGCCTGGAAGATGCCTTCCCCGAAAAAAGTAGGATTCAAGTCATGCTGCAACTACAGAAACAGGTGCCAGTCAGTGACCAACATAATGTGTGCTTATGGTGGTTTCACTTTAGTTATGACTCAAAGTTGTGCGATAAGTGCGCCTTCATGCACCTAAGCCATTTCGGGACCGCAAGTCAAAGTTTTACATCGCCGTGCATAAGCAGTTGCTTTTAAAACAGTGTTCCTGCTCCTGCTGTATGTCACAGGGCCATTCTTGATTGCAGTCATGAGGTTGGACCCAGGCAAAATCCTGTTCCTGCTTAAAGTCTTTTGGTAAGCAGGATTCATCCTTATTCCACCAACCAATGTGAGGTGATGCCACAGGGACATTACTTGAAGGGTCTTGCATCTTCTGACTCTAAGCTAGTCTGTATTTGGTCCCCGGGTGCCCCAAATTTCACAGGCTGTCGTCGAGCCCGTAGCAGATAAGAACCATCAAGGAGGTCCTGCTACAAATTTTATAGGTACTGCAAGATCCCATTGGTGTGTTTGGGTCTCACAGAGCCGCAGGGGCTCACAGTTGGACCGCAGATGGTGGGTCCTCCCTCAGCTACCTCCTTAGGATCTATTCCTTGGTCCGAACTGAAGCTGCAGTCCATGACGTTTTCTTCAGTGGTGGCACTGTTGCTCACCCCATTGGCGCAGAATCCAAATCATGACTACGGTTTCTTACCTCAAGATGATATCAGCCCATACCAGGCCTATGTAGTGCTATGAAACTACAAAGGCACACCCTGTGGTGCACAGTCAACCCCATTATGACCCTGAAATAAATCAGTGACTGAACGCGTTGTGGTGGCTGAATAAAGTCAATCCAACTGTATGATATTTTTGGAATAAAATGTTTTTCTTAGCCAGTTTAATTTGCCCTCTTTGAATGTGGCATGTCGTTGGGCATTTACACCTGCACCTTACATGACATAGCTAGTGATCTCACTGGCTATTTCAGGGGACCTCGAACTCACCATCCCAAACAATTTATGAAGGACAGGACGCAGCAACGTATGTGTTGCATGCAGACCTGGAAACCAACTGCATAGGCTATGCTATTGGCACCAGCGTAGTGCTTAGAAGACACGCCTTGATGTGATCAACTGCGCTTTCAGGGGATGTTCAAGTGTTCCTTACAAGAATGCCCTTCAATGTATCTAAACTGTTTGGCTGACTCATCACATAAGCGCTCACAAAGTGCCTGAGCTTTGGTACTTGGGGTCTTGCCTCACCAGACAATTCTACCTGTAGTATATACTGCTTAGGGGCTTTTCCTGAGCCCAGATTACAGGCAGCACCAACCGTCCCAGCTGGTGCAGCTGCAACGACAGTCCTTTTGGAGCAGAAGACGTGGTGTGGCCATGGTCATTCATATCATCAGAGACAGCTATCCTTTAATTAATCCTCTCCTGTTGCAGTGGCTCCCAAGCCGCTTTCCATTTCGCCTTCCAGGTGCACAGTTGCTAAGGAACTTTTCGTCTGGAGATCAATCATTTCAGACTGAGGGGTCTTCAAGAAGGCTACATCCTCCCTTTCATCTCATCCCCACCTTTTATTCCCACCTCCCCTTGCCACCAGAGCAATGTTTGGCAGGCTGTGCTGCTATCTTGATAAAAGAAGTCAGTCACCTGCTGGCAGAGTAGGAGAGGGACGAGGGGTGCTTGTAGGAAAGTACCCTCTTTTTGGCATGGTTACCCCCTGTTTTTGCCTGATTGTCAGTATGTGTTGACTGTATTCACTGGGATCCTGACAACCAGGACCCCAGTGACTGTGCTCTCTCCCTCTAAATTTGGTTGTTTGGTTGCTTGGACTTCACACACCCCACACATTTGGCATACTGGTGCCCCCCATATAAGTCCCTAGTATATGGTACCTAGGTACCCAGGGCATTGGGGCACCAGGGGTTCCCCATGGGCTGCAGCATGTATTATGCCACCCATGGGAGCCCATGTAAAATATGTCTGCAGGCCTGCTATTGCAACCTGCATGAAAGGGTGCATGCACCCTTTCACTTCAGGTCACTTTACTAGGTCACTGTAGGTCACCCATATGGTAGGCCCTCATAGCCGAGAGGGCAGGGTGCAGGTACCTGTGTGTGAGGGCCCCCACTGCATGAGCAGAGGTGCCCCTACAAACTCCAGCTCCATTTTCCTGGACTTCGTCAGTGCGGGGACACCGTTTTACGCATGTACTGGACATAGGTCACTGCCTATGTCCGGCTACATAATGGTAACTCTGAACCTGGGCATGTTTGGTATCAAACATGTCGAATTCATACCGCAATACTGTTTCCAGTATTGGTTGTATGATTCTATACACTCTGGAGGCTCATTAGCGGACGTCCAGCATTGCTCCTACCGGCTTTCTGGGTTTTTCCGAGCAGCCCAAGCTGCTGCCACCCCTCGGACGGATTTCTGCCCTGATGCTGCTTGACCATCTCAAGCCCAGGAAGGCAGAACAAAGGTATTCCTTTGGGAGAGGGAGGCAACAACCTTTCCCTTTGGAAATAGGTGTTACATGTCTTGGGAGGGATAGTCTCCCCAAGCCACTGGTATGTTTTGAAGGGCACATTTAGTGCCCTCCTTGTAATAAACCAGTCTACACCAGTTCAGGGACCTCCAGTGCCTGCTCTGCTGTGAAACTGGACAATGGAAAGAGAAGTAACCACTCCCCTGTCCATCATCACTCAGTGGTGGTGCCCAGAGATCCTCCAGGTGGCCACTTGATTCTGCCATCTTGAATCCAAGGTGGGCAGAGGCCTCTGGGAGCATCTGAGTGACCAGGTCAGACAGGTGACGTCACAGCCCCCTTCCGATAGGTGGTCACCTTGCTAAGTGACCAATCCCCCTTCTAGGGCTATTTAGGGTATCCCTCTTGGGTGGGTCCCCAGATTCAACGTCAAGATTCCAGCAGGACTCCTCTGCAACGTTTACTTCGACTTATGGCCACTGGAACTGCAACTGGACTTCACAGGAACCTACAATCTGCAGCTACAGCAATGACTCTTCTCTGCAACATTGTCTCTCCGGCTCCTTCTAGTAACGGCACAAAATCCTCGGCTGTGCATCCTCTGAGAATGACGAGCCTTCAGCCTCCACAAGACGCAGAAGGAATCTCTCTTGGAGTGAAGGAGTCACTCCCCTGCATCCGCAGGCACCAACTGCAAAAACCGGCTCCGTGGATCTCCTCTCCTCTTGAGCTGTGTGGATCCTGCATCACGGGTGGTGATCTGGAGTGGTTCCCTTGGTCCTCTCTGCCAGCTGTCCAACTTTGGAGACAGTAAGTCCTTGACTCTCCACGCAGAACAGTACCCCCGTGCAGCTACCAAGCTCTCCTCCAGGGGATCTTCAGGCTCCGTGTAGCCCAAGCCCCCAGCACTCTTCCCTGCGATGCACAGCCCTCTGCATAAGTCTTCTGTGACGTGGGACTCCTTTCTAGATGTGTGGCGTGGGCCTCACCACAACCCTTGTGCTTGCTCTCTGTGGGTCACGTGTGTGCGCTGCCTCCTCATCCTGTGAGTCTCCTCACTGCTGAGGGTCACTGCAAAACCCCTCCGTGGGTTGAGTCCCCCTGGACCTTGCTGGTCCCCGGCAGCTCTGCATTTCTTCTCCAACAACATTTGCCTTTGCCAAGCCTTGTTGGTGGTTCTTCCACACCACTGAGTGAAATCCTTCTGTTGGCATGGTACATCGACTGCATCACTTCAGGAACTTCTCAGCTGCTCCTGTGCTGCACTACTGACCGTCTTCGTCCACTGTCGACCAGGTACTGCATCCACAGACTGGTGGGTAGTGGCCCCTTCCACCACCGGACTCTCCAACATGAACTGGACTTGGTCCCCTTCCTTTCAAGGTCTTCATCTTCCAGGATCCACCTTTGGTTTCTTGCAGTCTTGTCTGGGTCTTACATTTTCCTCTTCTGAAGTCCTTTTGGTGGATTTGGGGAAAACCAGATACTTACCTCTTTTTTCCCTGGTCGCTGGAGGCTACTCCGGTACCTACCTTGTGGGTTTCCTAGCTCGTCCAGCTCCTCTCTATTGATTCCACTTCCTTGGGTGTGGGCCCGACTTTCGCATTCCATTTTCTTAGCAGTATTGTCTATTGCTTTCACTGTTTTCTATTGTATTCCATGCTGATTCCTGCCTTCTAATGTACATATGATAGTGTGTTTACTTATCACCATTTGGGGCATTGCCTATATAGTATTTTGGTATTCGTGTTACCATAATAAAGTACCTTTATTTTTGTAACACTGTGTAGTTCTTTCATGTGTGTAAGTGCTGTGTGACTACAGTGGTATTACATGAGCTTTGCATGTCTCCTAGATTGTCCCCGTGTTCATCCCGCACTCTTTACTGTATTATGTCCCAGCGTCTATCTTGTTTTTTTAATATGTTTTTTTAATTTTTATTTTTACATGCATGTGCTTTCACTGGTTTCATTATCAATTATTTTAACATTCACATTGCAAGTATTCCCCATCTGATAGAGACTTCTAGATACAGATTCCTTACCTTAGAATTCTCTGGCGTCAGCTTCGAATCCGGGACCTTCCTCTTGTGACTGGTATTGATCCAGGCTGGCTCCTCGTCATGAGTGGCCACACCCCCTCAAGGAGGTAGCACCCTTGATGTCAGCATTCCAAGCCTTGCTTGGAACGCCTTTCTATATCTAATGTTGGTCGGTGTTCTGTAAGGCTGTCCCCGTTGTGGTGCGGTGAGGCTAACTGTACCCGCTGTTTCTCTGCACGATCCAGCGCGGTCCAGCCTTATTGACTACCACCAGTTTGAGGGGGGAGGCCCCTCCTGCCCGCCGTGTACATTACACAACCACAGGCATTCCTGCAATACTTCCCCTAGCTTTCCTTACCAGTGAGTAACACCAGGAACATGTGCGGTGCCTATCCTACATCTTGGCTAACACAGGGACTCAGATCTATTCACAAATTGGTACAAGTAAGCCACGGGGTCCTGCAGGGCGCTGTAAGGGTGTGGATATTGACAATGTAACTAACCACCCCTTTCTTCCCCTGCCCCTTTTGTAATTGTACCATGAACGGACCAAGATTGATTGCCAGGCCGTGTGACATATCCGTTACCTATGTTTTGTAGTTGTGGGGATAAGCTGCGTTTACCATGTCCATAATAACTGTGTGGTTCATTATTCAAAGAGATTGGTCACTGACTTAATATTTTTTGACTCTCTGATTCTTTGTTTATATACAGTTCCAAGCTACCCTTGTGAGTAGGATGTATATGATTGCACAGGTGGTGTTGTGCACACAGGTTTCTGTCTTTGGGCTAGGTGTGTGTTCTATCACTTTCTCTCTCCTTTGGACTCTGTCTTCTCTGTCCCTTATTTTCATAGTATATTCTTTTGCATATTGTTATGTTCTTCTTTCAGGTGTCCCCTTTTATCTGCTTTGTCCTGATGAGGCCCTATATTGTAAAAGGGGCAAGACGTCGTAGACTGCGTCAGAACTAACCTATAAAATGTGATTCTTTGAAATTCATTTGGTCACAAGTATGGACTTGAATTGATTTAGGTCGGTTTGGCTGTTATTGGAAAACTTTTCATGTTGTAATGTGCTAATGTGTTTGTCCTTCGAATAATTGTGGTCCCACTGTTGTTTTAGGGCTTTACATAATCAAATATGAACCTTGCACAAATATGTTGATGTTTGTAATGACTTAAGTTTGTCTTTCCATTATTTTTTCTGATTATCTTTCTGATAATTAAGGTTTCCCTTCCCCTCTTTTTCCCTGCTGTTATAGCACAATAGGATTTCGTTTTGCTGTCTATCATATATATATATGTATACTCCTATAAGAACCACTGTGCTGTAGAAACTAATGACACAAGAATTACATCATGCTTCCACTGGATTCTCTAGTGTGGCTGTGGATCAAAGAAAGAGCAAAATTTACAACTTTGGACCTCATTCAAAATATGAGTATGAGTATGGCCTGGGTTTTTGTAGGGTAGAGCTGTATTTGCTGTACTGTAGTGATTCTGGTATCAGGCACCGAATACTCTGATTGTTTGCATGGTTCTAGGCCCTTCCAAGCTTAATTATTGAATGATTTGGAGTAAAGGAGATATCCTTTAAAGACCAAGGAAGAAGAGAACATGCACTCAGTAAAGAAATAGGATGGGAACTGGCTAGTAAAACTCGAGGCATGTTGAGTCGACAGAGTCCTATGATTTCAGTTTATGCCTATTTACACAGAACCAGTTTTGGTGCATCCATTGTTGAGCTGCTTCAAGCAGACCTCTTCCTGATGTTGCATCTGGTGGTTACACCAATTTAGTAATTCAAAACAAAATGTTAAACAAAGGCACACTAAAATAAGCGTCTGAGGACAGAAATTAAATTGCATATCTCGGGATACGTTGCTGGTGCATTAGCTTGAGGAATAGTTTTAAACATAAATGGGAGGAGAGCTGATGTGTCATATGTCCTGAAACACACAATAGGTAATGGGAGGCTGTTTGCAAAATGTCTAGCCACTGGCAGTCGCTCGGGGTAGCACTCCAACCCATTGTTCGTTTGCTCACCATGCCATCGCAGTTTTGACCCAACCATATGCAAATGCAAATTAGTCTTGACCACGCTCACTGTGTCACTGGAACCAAGCTGTACCTGGCTGATGAGCCCAAACCAAGGATGAAACCGGTTCAGGGAGGACCTGGCTTACCAGTTTGGGCTGGTCTGTTCCCCTGAGGAACAGGATCAAGACTGATTTGCATATGGCTGGGTCCAAACTGAGGTGGTATGATGGACAAAAGAATGATGGGTTGGAGTGCTACTGCGAGTGATTGCCAGTGGTTAGACTTATTGCAAACAACCTCCCATCACCTTTTTTGTGTTTTGTGTCCCATGTCCTGCCTTTGCCTATAACTCTATCAATGCACATGCTATCTTACATTGAGTATACTCTGCCCTTGAACATAGTGACTCCGCCCAGCATAGTTACGTGCTTTGAGGTAATTGTTCCTCAAAGCATCAGTCAGAACGCAGACAGCTGTCTTCTAGGTCCGCTTGGTGCATTATATTATCTTTGTATTTTTCTGGCTGGATTAGTTTCACCATGTCCCCTTGTCTTGTATCTTCTCTGTGTTTGACAATGTTTATGCATGAGAGGTTTACTGTTACTCTTCTTCAGTGGGAGCACTAAAAACATATTGCAAAAATAGACGCAAGGTGAAACCCTGTAGGTGTAGACATCTGGGTATCAACAGCATTTGTTCTCAGCAGTGTTGTTTTTTAATTGGCCGTTTTAAAGCAGGAATGCACTTAATATGTTAAATTTACAGGCACTGAGGCATGTTGGTCTGTATTCACATAGAACGCAGTGCTGTTTTAAAAGTTGCTATGTTTGCATTTTCCAACTGTAAAATTAGAAGTAAAATTTGCATATCTTCAGTAAACAAATTCCTGGTACGTGTGCATGTACGGCTGTCCGTGTCAGATCGTATCTTTGTCTCTTCTCTCTGATGTGTGAAGGCATACGGTTGGCCTTTTCTTTGAGCCACAAGGATTTCCTCATTAAAACACATGGTTCTGAGTGTAGTGAAGATGCAGAGGCTGGCTAATAGTTCTTCAAAGGTCAGAGCAGTGACGTAGTCAATAAAAAATTGGACGCAAGCAGCAGCAAACACCAAAATGGCCAGACAAAAGTTTCAAAGACAATGGGAACTCAGGGGAGTCCATTATATTGGGAATCGCATGATGCCCTTAGATGACATAGAAAGGAAAACTCCATTATCTTAAATTCACATTATTATATGGTGTGGCGTAAGAAACTATATTGGAAGGAAAGAACTAATTTACCAATTGACCCCATGGTGAATGTGTCAAGGAAAAGCTGTATGAAAGCCAAAATAAATACTGACAACTGCTGACCCATATATGCAACTGAGGATAGTAATGCAGGTGGGGTACTCCAGGGAGAAGCTCTGTGTTTGTGGGCAGTGGGAGACGTGAGAGATTACTGAATATGCTTTGGTCACAGGAAGTGGGACAATAATACCCATTGAACCCCATTCCCTCAACCCCTAAACTGAAAATAATCTTGTTATAGGCTCCTAAAGGAACTTTGCAGCTGTAGGAGCCTATCCTTTCTTCTGAGGAACAATACCACTAGTCAATGTGTGTAATATGCTAATAAGTACGGCATCTGATAACAGTGGAACACAAGAAAATGTTGTGAAAAAGGGAAGGACCTCTCAGGAGCAACCACTGAGAGAGCCTGTTGGATTGTGCTGCGACCTTGCCCAGCTTGTCATCGTGAGAACTTTCCTTTTGCGACAGGAGATCCTACCAGATCTAAATATACCTATGGTAGATAAGTGTAAACTGAGGTATATAGGCTTGACTTTATGCTACTGTCCTGTCCCTACATGCGATAAGGGTATGCGTATGGTAGATAAGTGAAGGATGAGCCATATGGGCCAGACTTTTATGCTACCCTCCTTTTGCTACATGTGATAGGGTGCCTTCTAACGTCGTACAACCCACAGGATGTACAGAATCCACTAGAAGCAGAAGGCAACACTGTTTGCGGGTTCCAGTAGTAGAATGCAGCAGCGGGATACAACCACAGGCAATGGAAGACTGCTGAAGTCTGAGTTGGCTGGGAGTGGGAGACAGCAAGGACCAATAATATAAAGAGGAGGAAGCTTCAGAGAGCCGAAACTGTGGGTAGCAGGAGTCAAGACTATGGGAAACAGGAGTTTGTAGAGCAGAGTGGTGAGAGCTCCTTTTTATCGGGGAAAATCATTGTGAGTTACTGAAGGCTAAACAACCCTGGTATTGTTACTAGGCACCCCAAGCCCAGCTTTATTGACTTTAAGACTAATGTCCAGAGGGTTCAAGACTGTGAATTGCTACTGGAAGTAGGAAATTCTGCCTCATTCAAAAGAATGTAGTGCAGCCACAGCCGTATTTTTCACAGAAGATATATACGGGTTGTTTGTGAACAAAAAAAAGGGATCTGTGCCTCTTGTGCTTGTGGAACCTGGAGCGCGACCACGACCACACCCTGAAGTTGTGCTCTGAGTGTCAGGCCATGTACCCGAAGGCTTTGAGGAAACGGTCCCTAAAGCTCATGGCGGCCCAGCGATTCGGGAGCCACCATCACTTGTCTTCGTCCCACTCCAAGTCCTTGAGACATTCGTGTAACAAGAAGAAGAACAAACATTCTTCAACTTAAACCCGTCACTCGGTTGATGTGACGCGGGAGGAAGGTCGACACTATAAGTTTCCGTTCTGGGAGCCTACTTCTGGTTCAGTTCCACACCTCCCCAAGTTTCTGGGAGCCGGAGCCACCCGTGCCCAAATGCAAGAGATCTACAAGGCCATGTGCCTCATTTTTGGGCAGACCAACCCTCCTGTGATGCCTTTGGGCAAAGTACGGATGGAGGGAGCCACCTTGGGTTATGCTCTGGCGGCTTCGGCCTCGGCTCTGGAGGGCACCTCAGGATCTGTTATCAGATCTGTACCAATGCCAGTCGGGCCCTTGCAACCTCCCCCAGCGCTGGTAAAGATGTTAACGCTTCCGACACTAGTCGGGCCCATGATAGACATCAACCCCATACTCATTCCAGACTCCGACCTGGAGTCGGACCAATGCCGCTTGACACCAATTCAGTCTTTGAATAGGCCTTTGTTCCCCAGGTTGGATCCTGACCCTTAGGCTTATGGATACAGGTATGGTGAGAGTGTGGAATGGTCACTGGACCCTATAGAATTCCAGCTAGAAGATCCTGAAATGGACAGGGCTCTGGAATTGGACCAAGCCACTAGTCTAGACACCTCTCCTGATACTGGCTTGCTTTCTCCCCGTACTGTGGCTACTGAGGAGGAAGTCTTTCCTATTCCATGGTGGTGAGAAGAGCGGCTGAGGTCCTGCCTCTGCGAGGTTGCTGGATCTAATGTGCCCATGGATCAGGGAGCCAGCAGTCGACCCAGTCCACCACCACCCCCTCTGCAGCCTCCAAACCTTCCTAGTTCGTTGCTCCATCCCGGACCGGTTGGAGGGATGATTCGCCATCTCCTGTCCTAATGGGAACAGGAGATGGACAGGAGGGTTTTGCAAATTATCTGAAGGGGCTACTCCCTCCCCTTCGAGAGTACCCCTCTGCCATACCACTATCCTATGACCGGATGACTGAGAATCACTTGGCACTTCTGCGCAAGGAAGTTACGGCTCTGAAGGCCAGGGGAGCCATAGAGAAGGTTCCTGTGCCAGAAGTAGGTTATGGTTGTTATTCCTGCTACTTTCTCGTGCCCAAGAAGGACAAGGGCCTTTGCCCTATCCTAGACCTCTGGTCCCTTTAACTCTTTCTTAGAAGGGGGAAGTTCTGGCTCGGGTCCTATCTGCCCTGGAGCCTGTATGGTAGGGTTGAACTTGAAGGATACCTACTTCCACATTCCCTTCCTGCCTGCCCACAGATATTACTTGCGGTTCGTGGTAGGTCACAAGCACTTTCAGGTTACTGGGCTCCCCTCTGGCCTTATCAGTGCCTATCAGGTGTTCACAAAAGTATTGGCGGTGGTCGCAGCTCATCTGCGCAGGCTAGGGGTTTCAGTCTTCCCCTACCTCAACGATTGAAGGCGGGCTTACCCCATGCTGTCGTCTCCAACCTCCAGACAATGGCGAACCACCTGCATTTGCTGGGGTTTACTATAAACATTCTGAAGTCACACCTGACTCTCTTTCAGATGCTCTCTTTCATTGGAGCTGTCCTGGACACAGTGAAGGTTTGGGCCTATCTTCCCTAGTGACATGTTCAGGATATCCAGGCTATGATACTGATGGTTCAGCCTCTGTCCTGGGTTTCGTGAGAATGACTCTGAGGCTGTTGGGCCTCATGGCCTCTTGCATCCTGCTGGTGGCACATGCCAGATGTCATATGCGGGCTCTGCAGTGGGACCTGAAGTTCCAGTGAGTACAACATTAGGGGAATGTCTCTGACATGGTCCAGATCTCGGACGGAACTGCTCAAGATCTGCAGTGGTGGCTTTTGAACCGTGATTAGATCAGAGGCAGATCCCTCTCCCTTCCCCACCCAGATCTGACAGTAGTGACAGATGCATCACTTCTGGGATGGGGTGGCCACATGGAAAAAAGTGGAGATCAGAGGCATCTGGTCTTTGGCAGAGTCTAGGCTTCCCATTAGTCTTCTGGAGCTCAGGGCGATTAGGCTTGCATTAAAAGCGTTCCTCCACTCTCTCAAAGGGAAAGTGGTGCAGGTGTTCACTGACAACACCACCGCCATGTGGTACTGCAACAAGCAGGGCAGGGTGGGGTTGTGGACCCTTTGTCAGGAGGCTGTACGCCTCTGGACATGGGTGGAATGTCATGGAATATCCCTGATGATCAGGCGGACTCTCTGAACGCCAGAGCAGACAAACTCCATCGTCGATGCATGGTTGATCATGAATGGCATCTCCATCCGGAGGTGGCGCATGGTCACCTTCAGCAGGGGGGAGAGTCTTGGTTAGTTCTGTTCGCCGCTGCAGAGAATGCGCAAAGTCAGCTGTTTTGCGTGCTGGAGTTTTCAAGGCACCACTCGCTCTGCAATGGTTTTCGTCTTGAGTGGAACTCAGGCCTCCTATACGCCTTTCCAACAATACCACTAATGAGTTCTCAAGAAGATCAAGAATAAACGGGTCCAAGTAATCCTTGTGACTCCGGACTGGGTAAGTAGAGCTTCTGAGCATGGCCATCGATCCTCCACTCAGACTGCCTCTTCAGGAGGATCTTCTGTCGTAGCAGCAGGGAATGGTTCTCCACCCGAACATGTCCAATCTCTGCCATCTTGCATGGAGATTGAGTGGCAGCAGTTGACAGCTTTCGACCTTCCACCCGAAGTCTGCAATGTTATCTTGGTAGCCAGGCGTCCCTCCCACAAAACTATACACCTGTCGTTGGAACAAATTTGTGGCATGCTGTACCAATAAGTATGTTGATCCCCCTTTCTGCACCTTTGTCTGAGTTTATTTTGTTTGTACTCTCTCTTGCCCAGCAGAGATCTGCTTTGGGCACCCTTGAGGGGTTACTTGTCTGCCATCTCAGCCTACCAGTTCAACCCTGCTTATTTAAATCTCCCATTGTTGGGAGGTTTCTCAAGGGTCTTACTCACGTTTCCGCCTACCCGTTCATAATGCCCCAGTAGGATTTGAACCTGGTACCCACCTACCTTATGCATGCTTCCTGTGAGCCCCTTCATAATTGTCCTTTGCGGCTATTCACTTTAAAAACAGACTTTCTTATTGCCATCACCTGTGCACACAGAGTGAGTGAGCTGCAAGCTCTTTGTTCAAAGCCACACTTTCTCTCTGTCCATCCTGACAAAGTGGTGCTTTGTACTAGGGCCTCTTTCCTCCCTAATGTGGTCATGCCCTTTCATGTAGCCCAATCCATCACCTTGCCTACTTTTTACGCACCCCCACATCCTTCTCATGAAGAAGAGACTCCACTGTCTGGATCCAAAAAGTGTTGGCATTCTACCTTAATCGTACCAAACTCTTCCCGGGTGGATGATCCACTCTTTGTTGGTTATGTGTGAAGAAAGGATGGTTGGTGCAAAAAAGGACCATCTCTCAATAGCTTGTTCTCTGCATCAAAATGTGCTACGCGTTGGTGAAGAAGCAACCCCCTAAGGGTTTGTGAGCTCACTTCAGCAGATCAACTGCTGCAACCACTGCAGTAGCATGCGATGTTCCAGTCCTGGCCATTTGTTAGGCAGCAACGTGGACATCCTTGCACATGTTCACAAAACACTACTGCCTGGACAATTAGGTCTGCAGAGACAGCTACTTTGGTCTTTCAGTCCTGCAGGACTTCCTAGTATGATCTGGGTTGCAGACCCTTCTCCGGTGTCAGTATTGCTTGGGTATCCATTCTTAAGTAAGGAATCTGCAACTAGAAGTCTCTATCAGATGAGCAAGTTACGTACGTTCAGTAACAAATTATCTGTAAAACATATCTTCTAGTTGCAGATTCCTAACTGACACACCCATCCTCCCCGCTCTGCAAACTGACTTCTAGGGACAGGGACAGGGACTTCCCTTTCAGGGCCGTAGTTCTGGCACGCCAGACTCAGTGTTCTTCATGGCTCCGTGCTTCTGGCGTGGAAAGTCATAAAAAGAAACTGACGTCAGTGAGCCTTGGTGGCGCCTATATACGACCGTGACATCATCACAGCGACAACAACGCCAATGATGGACGCCAAGTTGACTGATGCCACCTGACGGCACGCAAGGATACTGCTCAAATAAAAATTTCTAGAACCAGTCAGACGACTGTGGGAAATTCTAAGGTAAGGAATCTGCAACTAGAATATGTCTCTACCAGATAATTTGTTACCGAAGGTAAGTAACTTGTTCTTCTGTGACTCTTTGTGTTTATTATTATTATTTTTATTTTTACATCTGTTCGTGCAAGTTTTCAGTTTAGAGCAAACCTCTGCACTCCATCATCTGTGCCAAGTTTACGCAGTTGACACAATTGAATCTAGTTCTGTCTTGACTCTATAACAATCCTTTATATGCTCTACATAACTGTAAAGATTACAGTCTAAGTACAAGAGTTCTCTGTTTAGCTTTTGCTTCCACTCAACGTAAAGCTGAATATTGTATTACATTTTTGTGGGGCCCCTTGCTGTCTGCTTACCCATTGCCATACAGGTCCTTGGTCCAGGTCACCTGCTTCCCTCCCTTGAGCCTCACTACTCACTGCCGCTTCTGAACAGTCATTCCAGGTTTCTTTGTATGAGCGTTTTTTAATAAAGATAGTGAGTGCCTGCCTCCTCACTGACCACAACTAACACTCTCTGTATCCTATTCTACAATCTAAAGCCCAATTACATTACATGTACACAATTTAAGACATTGTATAAACGAGGACAGAACACATATTCCCCTTGTGAACAGTAACAAATAAAACTATGTACAATATCACATAAAGTTCATAAGAAGGTATATTATTATGTGAAGATTTAAATAAATACAATATATAGGGGGTGATTCTAACCCTGGCGGTCGGTGTTAAAGCGGCGGCCAACCCGCCAACAGGCTGGCGGTCCAAAAAATGGAATTCTGACCCTGGCGGGAACCGCCAACACAGCCCGCCAACTTAACACTCCGACCGCCGCGGCGGTACAGACAAACAGCGCGGCGGTCACCGCCAACAGGCAGGCGGCAGACAATGTACCGCCCACACTATCATAACTCACCAATCCGCCACCTTTTCCGGGGCGGGAGCACCGCCGATAAAAACACGGCGGAAACAGACTACGAACGGGAAAACGCTCACCTATACGCACTCCACGAGGACGGAGGACAGCATGGAACCCGAATTGAACATCATACCTGCTCTCGTCTACCTTCTCATCTACCACGAGTACGAAGTCCGGCGCAGACGACAACGGTGAGTACTGCACCTACGACACACGGGAGGGGGAGGACGAAAGGTTACGGGCACACACATATGCGACCCCCCCCCCCCCCAATCATGTACTCACCAATGCAGAGCACCAAGTCACAGTGACACCACCCAAACACCCCTGAAAAATGCTAGGACATAATCATATTTTGAATAAATATTTATGTACCAAAAAGCTCCAGAAAATTAGCGTACAACCATGAAAGATATCCACAACAAAACTAATGACATACACATCAGTCTATGACTGAAGTACCAAGTCCTGCACATCCTACCAATTCAGCATGTCCGTGGGCCAAAGTCTTGAGAAACAAGGGCAAAGCCCACACAGGAGACCTGAGTCCTTTGGAGAGAACACTGCAGGGGCATCAGATGTAAAAACTACAGGCACCTCAGGGGGAAGGGAAGGGGGGGGCACCACAGCCACATGAGTCCACGACGCCAGATCCACGAGGAGCCACCATGCCCACCTTTCAATCCTGGGGAGTGCAAAGCCACAGTCTCTCAATGTCTCTACAGTGGGTGGGCTGCCCACTGTTCAATCCTGGGGAGTGCAAAGCCACAGTCTCTCAATGTCTCTACAGTGGGTGGCCTGCCCACTGTTCAATCCTGGGGAGTGCAAAGCCACAGTCTCTCAATGTCTCTACAGTTGGTGGGCTGCCCACTGTGCCATCCTGGGGAGTGCAAAGCCACAGTCTCTCAAGTCTCTGCAGTGGGTGGATTGCCCACTGGACCATCCTGGGGAGTGCAAAGCCACAGTCCATCATGTGGATGACAGTCTCCACTGGTCAAGGAGGAGGCATGGTGGGCACAATGAACCATCAACGGTGCTTGAGACGTCGGGGCCCAGCGGAGCGGTGCTTGAGAGGAAGGGCCCAGCGGAGCGGTGCTTGAGACGGCGGGGCCCAGCGGAGCGGTGCTTGAGAGGAAGGGCCCAGCGGAGCGGTGCTTGAGAGGAAGGGCCCAGCGGAGCGGTGCTTGAGAGGAAGGGCCCAGCGGAGCGGTGCTTGAGACGGCGGGGCCCAGCGGAGCGGTGCTTGAGACGGCGGGGCCCAGCGGAGCGGTGCTTGAGACGGCGGGGCCCAGCGGAGCGGTGCTTGAGACGGCGGGGCCCAGCGGACCGGTGCTTGAGACGGCGGGGCCCAGCGGAGCGGTGCTTGAGAGGAAGGGCCCAGCGGAGCGGTGCTTGAGAGGAAGGGCCCAGCGGAGCGGTGCTTGAGACGGCGGGGCCCAGCGGAGCGGTGCTTGAGACGGCGGGGCCCAGCGGAGCGGTGCTTGAGAGGAAGGGCCCAGCGGAGCGGTGCTTGAGACGGCGGGGCCCAGCGGAGCGGTGCTTGAGACGGCGGGGCCCAGCGGAGCGGTGCTTGAGACGGCGGGGCCCAGCGGAGCGGTGCTTGAGAGGAAGGGCCCAGCGGAGCGGTGCTTGAGAGGAAGGGCCCAGCGGAGCGGTGCTTGAGACGGCGGGGCCCAGCGGAGCGGTGCTTGAGACGGCGGGGCCCAGCGGAGCGGTGCTTGAGAGGAAGGGCCCAGCGGAGCGGTGCTTGAGAGGAAGGGCCCAGCGTAGCGGTGCTTGAGACGGCGGGGCCCAGCGTAGCGGTGCTTGAGACGGCGGGGCCCAGCGTAGCGGTGCTTGAGACGGCGGGGCCCAGCGTAGCGGTGCTTGAGACGGCGGGGCCCAGCGGAGCGGTGCTTGAGACGGCGGGGCCCAGCGGAGCGGTGCTTGAGACGGCGGGGCCCAGCGGAGCGGTGCTTGAGACGGCGGGGCCCAGCGGAGCGGTGCTTGAGACGGCGGGGCCCAGCGGAGCGGTGCTTGAGACGGCGGGGCCCAGCGGAGCGGTGCTTGAGAGGAAGGGCCCAGCGGAGCGGTGCTTGAGACGGCGGGGCCCAGCGGAGCAGTGCTTGACAGGAAGGGCCCAGCGGAGCGGTGCTTGAGACGGCGGGGCCCTGTTCAGCGGTGCTCTTCTGCACCGCGGGCCCTGTTCAGCGGTGCCTATCTCCACGGCGGGGCCCTGTTCAGCGGTGCTCTTCTGCACCGCGGGCCCTGTTCAGCGGTGCCTATCTCCACGGCGGGGCCCTGTTCAGCGGTGCTCTTCTGCACCGCGGGCCCTGTTCAGCGGTGCCTATCTCCACGGCGGGGCCCTGTTCAGCGGTGCTCGTCTGCACCGCGGGCCCTGTTCAGCGGTGCCCATCCAGCAGGTCAAGGGAGCCAGACCTGGCCTGGACTCCCTGTTCAGTCGCCCTCGGACCGTGACGTATCTGGACCCTTCAGGGACGGACTCCTGGCCTCCTTAGTGTCCTCCTTCCCAGCTGGGATGTGGCATGTGGGGTCCACCTTCTCCGCGCTCCTGCTGCCCTTCCGCTCCTTTGATCGGGCTCTCGGGCCCTTGCCTCCCCCAGATGGTGTGGGTGGTGAAGTGGCCGCACATTGCTCCTTGGGGGCAGCCCTGTCAGTCCTCGCACGGCGGTCCTTGGTTTTGAGGGTCCTCTTGCCGGGGGGGGGGCTGGACGTGTCCTTGCTGCAGCTCGATGTGTCACTGCTGGCAAAGGGTGGGCTCCAGAACCCAGGCACAACAGTGACACCCGAAGCTGGGCTGGTGGTGGCTGCGGTGCTCTTGGGACTCTTTGAAGATGGATGGGGGGGGTCATCGGGGGGAAAGAGGTTAAGGTTAGCCAGGAAAAGTTTTTTAGGGCCAAGGTAAAGGGTAGGAGTAGTGGAGATGGAAGTGGAGGTAGAGGAGGTGGTTGTAGGAGAGTCAGGTGTGCTGTCATTGGGTGAAGGTGCTGGTGCTGTAGGCTGTCGTGAGGTGGATGGCTGTTGGGTGGGTGGCTGCCTGCGTTTGTGTGTCTTGGAAGAGGGGGTGACAGACACAGTGGGAGAGGACACAGGGGACGTGTACATGGCAGTGGGGGTGGTGACTGCACGAGTGTGGACTGTACTGGAGGGTGAGGTGGTGATGGAAGCGCTGGCTGATGTTGGGGTGCATGCAGGTGTGAGTGTAGACGTCACAGGGAGGGAGGAGGGAGACGAGGAGGAGGGGGACACAGGGGTGGCAGTGGCTGTTGGCATGTCTGCATCTGGGTGTTGCTCAGGTGAGTGTTTGCGGGATCTGTGGTGCTTGTGTTTGGATGAGCTGCTCTTGGGTGTTGAGGTGTGTGCAGGCTGGTCTGATGGTGTGGATGGGATAGGCTGAGGAACAGGAGACAGAGACAGGCTGGAGGCAGTCAGAAGAGGGAGGCTGGAAACAGGGACAATGGCTGCCGTCAGTGCTGAGGCCAGAGCAGTGAACGCTCGTTGATGGGCAGCCTGACCCGAATGAATGCCCTCCAGGTACGCATTGCTCTGTTGCACCTCCCTTTGCACACCCTGGATGGCATTCAGAAGGGTCGTCTGCCCAACAATGAGCGTCCTTACCAGGTCAATGAGCTCCGCACTGAGGGCAGCAGGGGCAACAGGGGCAGGGGCTGAGGTGCCTGGGGCGAAGGAGACGCGCGCCTTCCTGGGCGAAGCGGCACGGAGCGAAGACTGAGGGGCTGCTGGGAGGGCGGGGCTGGTGCGCTGGGTGGCGGCTGTACCTGTAGAGGCGGGGGGCACGGATGTTGCCGCCACCCCTAGGGAGCTCCCATCCGAGGACGTGTCGCTTTCGCTGCTCTCACCAGCGGTCCCCGTCGTGGTGCTCCCCTCGCCCTCCGGATCACTGGTGCCCTCGGTGTCTGTTCCTGGGCCCACCGGGGCCTTGTGTCCTGCAGCTCCCTCGTGCTCCGATGCCATATCTCCTCCGCCTGATGATGCTAATGCACACATGCACAAGAAGATGAAGAGAAAGGGTGGGGGGAGAAAAAAGAAGACCAGGTTGAGTGCATGCAATGTCAACACCGTTGGCGAAGAGGACAGACACAGGTGCCTAATGCACTAAGCCGCGCATTCGGGGTACACTACTCAGTACTACTGACTAAGACAACAGGCCAAGAGACGTCAAACGCGCACATGGGAGATGCTGGACCTTCAATGGCTGTACTTGTCACCCTACAGAGGTGGGGGCCGGGGGCACAGGGCCATGCCTAAGGGAGAGGACTACACTACAGAAAGCACCCTGGCCTAATGTCACCCACAGCCCTCCTCCCCCACCCAGACGCCTCCACTGCGCAGGAAGATAGGAGAATGTGCTGATACTCACCCCCTTGTGTCTGCTGTGATGTCTTAAAGCGCCCATCCAATTCAGGGTAGGCCACCGCCAGGATCCGGGACATCAGGGGGGTCATGGTGCGACTGGCACCCCTCCTAGGTTGGGAGGCCATCCCCAGCAGTGTTTCTGCGGTCTTCCTTGTTCCGCGGCGGATGTCCTCCCACCTCTTGCGGCAGTGGGTGCCCCGTCTGTTGTGGACCCCCAAGGTCCGGACTTCCTTGGCGATGGCACGCCAAATATCGATCTTCTGATGGGCGCTGACCTATTAGACATGTACAGGGTGGAAAGGAGGAAATCATCAATGGCCTGCATGTTAGATGTAATTGGCCCCCCCCACCCACTTTGCCATATGGCACATGCTCTCATCTGTCGGGCGTTGCACTCCTCATTCGCCCCCCACCCCACCCCACCAACTTACATCCACCCCAATCCACACAGGCATAGCCCATTCCATTAGCACCCGTGGTACTCACTTGTTGGTCTGGAGGACCGTAGAGTAGCGCATACTGGGGGAGGGCCCCATCCACGAGCTTGTCCAATTCTTCAGACGTGAAGGCAGGGGCCCTTTCCCCAGTCACAGCAGCCATTGTATCTTCCAGACCGAGGTCACAGCAGCACTTGCAGTATAGGTCCTCTCCTGTGGATGATCAGGTCTCGAGTGATTAAGCAGATAGAAAATGGCGGTCACGTCCGCGGCGGTGCGTACCGCGACCTCCGGCGCACTTCGTTATTGGCTCCTGAAACCCATAGGCTTCAATGTTAACCAATGCGGCTTTGCGCCGCGGTCTTCGACCGCCTACCGCCACGGTGTGCCCCAGCAGCGCAGTGACCTCACATCCCATTGTCCCACTTCACAGGTCAGGCAGCCGCCATTTCAAGGGCCCACATGGCTTAATTTTGACTGCGACACACAGGCCTAGGCCTTGCATTGCCACACATACACGCCTTTCAACCCATTGCCATTCTTTAACTGTGCAAGCTGTCTGTACGTACCTGTGGTTTGGCTGACTCTGTGCTCCATGTTGTCCTTCCTAGGCACCGTCCGCTGGGACTTGGGATGAGAAGGAGGAATCCTCGCGTGTACCGACCGCTGGTGGACCTGTCGACAATGGAAGAACGCCATATAATCCTTCGATACCGACTTGACCGTGCCACTATCCATGAACTGTGTGCCCAGCTGGAGCCAGCCCTGATGTCCCCCATCCGCCAACCCACAGGGATTCCCCCTCTGGTGCAGGTCTTGTCAGTCCTCCATTTTTTGGCCAGTGGGTCATTCCAGACCACAGTGGCCATGTCATCTGGAATGTCTCAGCCTATGTTTTCAAAGATTTTGAGCAGAGTGTTGTCTGCCCTGATGAAACTCATGCGGAGCTACATCATTTTCCCCGAGGAGGGTGACTTGCCCACAGTGAAGGGTGATTTCTATGCCCTTGGACATATCCCCAACATCATTGGTGCCATTGATGGGACCCATGTGGCTTTGGTACCCCCAAAAGATGATGAGCAGGTGTACCGAAACAGAAAGAATTATCATTCGATGAATGTCCAGGTGGTCTGTTTGGCTGACCAGTACATCTCCCATGTAAATGCCAAGTTCCCAGGGTCAGTGCATGACGCGTATGTGATGCGAAATAGCAGCATCCCCTATGTGATGGAGCAGCTACAGAGACAACGTGTGTGGCTAATAGGTGACTCTGGTTACCCCAACCTGCCGTGGCTACTGACCCCAGTAAGGAATCCCCGGACAAGGGCAGAGGAACGCTACAATGAGGCCCATGGGCGTACAAGGAGGGTGATTGAGCGAACCTTTGGCCTCCTGAAGGCCAGGTTTAGGTGCCTGCATATGACTGGTGGATCCCTAATGTACTCACCAAAGAAGGTGTGCCATATCATCGTGGCGTGCTGTATGCTTCACAACCTGGCTTTGCGACGCCAGGTGCCTTTCCTGCAGGAGGATGGTCCAGATGGTGGTGTTGTAGAAGCCGTGGAGCCTGTGGAGAGTGAAGAGGAGGAAGACTCTGAGGACGACACAGACAATAGGGACAGAGTGATACAACAGTATTTCCAGTAACACCCAGGTAAGAATCACCCACGCCATTTCACAATTGCTTCTAGCCTCCTGCATCTATACTTTCTGTAGTTCCCCACAGATGTTTTTTATTAATTTATGCCTTTCCCTTCCCTTCTCAGTGCTGTCTGACTCAGTACCTGACTTCTGCTTGGTTCGCCCATGAAATACAGCGTATTGACATTGGTATGTTGTCATGACTAATTGACAGGACAGAAATTGAACAGTAATATGTTATCCCTTTGTTAATAATACAGCATGACTCAAAACAGGTTTGTGTGCAAAAAGTGATTTATTTACAGTGCTAGATACCGGTACATGTGATTCTAAGGGTGATGGGTGGGGGTGGAGGAATATCCATGGCAGAGTCCAGTTCTCAGTCTCACAGGTGCATTGTTCTTTTGCCTGTGGAAGGATGGAGCATAGGCAGTTCATGGTTGGACAGGGTGGCAATGTGGGACAGTGGGAAGACTTGAGGGGGTATGTCCTGCTGGCGGGGGTCTTGACATCCTACTCTGTCTTTTTCTTTGGTCTCAGGCTCCTCTTACGGGGTGGTTGTTCTTCAGCAGGAGGTGGGGTTCTGGGGGGCTGTCGAGGTGTTGGGACCTCCTGTCCACTAGCGCCGGCGGAGGTGGTAGGCTGTTCCTGGTCCGGCCTAGTGACAGGGGCCCTGTGTGGTGCACCATGGTCCCGCAACGCGTCCTCTATCCTGTGGAGGGCCAGGACGATGGTCCCCATTGCGGTCCCGATGATTCTCAGCTCCTCCCTGAAGCCCATGTAGCGTTCCTCCTGCTGTGCCTGGATCTCAGTGAACCTGGCCAGTACCGTCGCCATTGTTTCTTGGGAGTGGTGGTAGGCCCCCATGAGGGTGGTGAGGGCCTCTTGGAGAGTGGGTTCCCTGGGCCTCTCCTCCCCCCCCTGTCGCACAGCAGCCCTCCGAGCTGCCCGGTTTCCCCCGGCCTCTGTCCCCTGGCCGGTGTGCCCGCTCCCACTGCCCCCAGGTCCCTGTTGTTGTTGGGGTGTCGGGCTAGCCTAGGTGCCCTGTAGTGGCAGACACACCGCTGATTGAGCTGTCCTAGAGACAGAGGCATGGGCCCGCTGGGTGGGAGCTGTGCTGGTGTCGGCAGAGGGGGTCGGGTCTGGTGTGGCCTGTGTCTGGGTGAGGGGAACCGACTGCCCAGAGGTCCCCGATGGTCCGGGCTGGTCATCAGGTTCACTGTCGACAGAGCTGCTATCCTCAGTGTGGGCCTGTTCCGGTGGTGGGATGGACACTTCTGGACCCTCCTGGCTGGTGTGTTGTCGTTCGGGTCCTGCATGGGGTAAGAGAGTTTGGTTATTGTTTCTGTGTGTGCAATAGCATGCGTGTTGTGGGTGCCCTTGTCCCCCAGTGCAGGCATTCCCTGGAGGGAGGTGTTGTGAGGGTATTTAGTGGGGGGGGTGGGGTTAGTGCAGTGGTCATGCTTAGGTGATGGGTGCCCATGGTTTGTGTTGGCATGCAGGAGTTGGTGTTGGGATGGGTGGGTTGTGCTGGTGAGACATTGTCAGGAAGGATGTGTGCTGGGGGGTTGGGGGTGAGGGTGGGGGTGTGGGGGATATAGTAGTTGAGATGGGACTTACCAGAGTCCATTCCTCCGGCTACTCCTGCGAGGCCCTGAGGATGCAGGATGGTCAAGACGTCTTGTTCCCACGATGTAAATTCGGGAGGGGTGGGTGGGGGTCCGCCGCCAGTCATCTGGACCGCGATGTTGTGCCTCGAGACCATCGACCGGACCTTCCCCCGTAGGTCGTTCCATCTTTTGCGGATGTCCTCCCTATTCCTGGGATGCTGTCCCACCGCGTTGACCCTGTCCACGATCCGCTGCCATAGCTCCGCCTTCCTGGCTATACTGGTGTGCTGCACCTGCGAGCCGAAGAGCTGGGGTTCCACTCTTAGGATTTCCTCCACCATGACCCGGAGTTCTTGGTCCGAAAATCGTGGATGCCTTTGGGGTGCCATGGGGTGGTGTGGGTGAGGTGTGGGGTGGTGTATGTGATGAGGAGTGTGTTGGTGAGTGGTGCTTTGTGCTACTATGTGGTGTGTGTGATGGTGTAGTGTGCCTCAGTGTGTCTTCCTTTGGATTGTCTGCTGTGTCTCTCTCTCCTTCTCTCAGTATTTGGGGTCGCAGGGGTTTGTGGGTGATGTGGGTGTGTGTTTTATAGTTGGTTGATTGTGTGGGAGTGGTGTGTGTATGTGTATCAGGTGTGTGTTTTTCAAATTGTCCAATGTGGCTGTGTTTTGGTGATGTGTGTGTATTCTGACCGCGGCGGTGTGTAGCGCCAATGGAATACCGCGTTTGAATGACCGCCGTGTGGATTCGTGGGTCGTAATGGCATGGGCGTATTTCTGTTGGCGTGACGGTGGAGGTTTGGTCATCTCCAGTTTATCGCTGCCCGCCGATGTGGCGGGCTGCAGTGGAGGACGGATTTTTGGAGGTTTGGCCGTTATGGGTCAGAATGACCGTGGCGGTTGACCGCGGCCGCGGCGGTGTTATGGCGGTCTTCTGACCGGCGGTAAGGGCATTTTACCGCCGAGGTCAGAATCAGCCCCATAGTCATGAACTTTCTGTTGGATACCACAGCCTGCAGATTCTTTCCCTGTGAATATCTCCAGGATGTTCACTAAATCTAGAATTTGTTCATATCTGCTGTGCTCCGGTGGGGGGCACTTAGCATGTCGCAACACTAAAAACGGCATCCTGGAGATCTCATTGGACCCATAATGTGCTTACTTCTGACAAGTCCCGGTTTTAAGCTTTATCACACTTGTGACAGGCAAATGTCTATGACAGACTCACATAAGGACTATTTATTGTGACTTGAGTACCATCACAACTCTTGTTCTAAATGTCATAGCAAGCTTTTCAAAATCAGTTCGGGAAAGACAAGTGAAGCTCTTCATGTCCTGTGCTGAAGAAGACCGAAGGTCACAAAGATGCTCCAGATCCGAGTCCTGTTTCCTCTTTTGCTCAAAGTCACGCACTACCTCAATGAAATCATCAACAAATAGAAGCATCTCAAAAAAAAAAAAGAAGCACTCCAGTTGAAACTTTCTAAATCAATGAGTAAGTGACAAACTCCATTGAGGTGGCCTTCATCTGAGCTGTAACTGATGGAAGGAAATCCATCCTTCATTCCACCAGCCCCTTCAGAACAACCCAGCTGGTTCAGCCTTTACCTTTTTACAGCTCCACAGTTCTCTTCTCTTTGGCATCACAGCCACAGATCAGCCAAGTGGTGCCAGTTTATTGGGATTTCGAGTCGCTGGCCTGTATCTGTGTTTCTCTGATGCACTTTCGCACCTCATGGCTGTCTGTCTGGGTTCAACTTGGGATACTGTGTGTGGGGCCAAGTGTCCCCAAGTGTCTCTCTTGTACATCCCTCTATTCCCTTTCTCCACTCTGTGCCGACTCGACACTGGGGCACTTGCAGCCAATTTAATGTTAGACACCAATACCAATGTTGATTATAAGGCATCCGGCTCCACATTTGGCACCTCCACTGGCACCATAGCAGCTCATACCTCCTGTTAAGATTCATCACTCCAGAAGGAAGTAACAGACATGAGTGAAAGACCAGCTCCATGCTTCAGAATCTCGCCAAATCTATATGCAGAGAATACATGGCATATTTAGCACATATTCAGATACCATTCCTCAGGATAATGGTCCATTTCGTAGGGGTGGGTGGGGCGACAATGATGGGATTCACCTTTTCCATCCCCGTAAGAGACAGCTGATTATTGAGGATTGCAAAGTGATAGTGAAATAGACAGTTCCCAGAAACGGAATTTGACCCTTTATGGTTGCGCTTTTCGCTGAGATGTCCTCATTCCACACAATGTTCAAAAAAGTGGGCTACGTCCTGTAGCTACCCTTGCCCTTCAGTGAAGACGTCCTCCAGTATTTTAACAATGATTCTCCAGCTCTCCACATCATCTGCAGAACTTCTCCTTACTTTTTAATGAGGCATTCATCAAGCCTATCAAGGAGGCTTGGATATGCCTTCTTCAATTTTTGCTTTGAACACGCCTGTGGCTTTAATATGGCCAGCCCCCCAAGATCAAATTTGTATATCTCTTAATCCATCACTGGAGAGTTTGGTTATCTAGTGCTCTTCTTGTGGGGAACAGAACTCAAGGTCATTTTCACAACATCCTCATCCTCTAAAAGCTGAAAGCCATGAAAAAGAAAGACTTTTCTGCTGAGAGCCTGTTAGTTATATGTTGTGTGTTTGCTGTCCATCACACACATGCTTTATTGGACAAGGCAACCCTGGTGAATTCATATCTCCCAGATCACCTAAATGAAAATTGTACTGAGGTCATTAAGGATAGAGAGGAAACATCTAAACAAATAATTAAAGCAGGACTTAACAGAACAGATTCCATGCCCAGAGCAAATTGGATCATCTGACACATTATACTGCCATGCCTGGCTGAGATCCACAGGATTCTCTGGTGACTTCCAAGCCACCCTGATGGATGTGCTGTTGGTTAGTTCGTGTAAAAGTAGATACAGCTTTGGAGTGATTCAAGATAGGGCAAGCGATTGCAAAATTGCTGGGACATCAAACTCCCCAAAATGAAATTTGCTGCTTTTTTAAAACTTCCATGGGTTCTCCAAAGGCTTTTAGTTGTCATCCCAGACTGCACAGGTTCTGCAGCAAGAGCAGCATGAACCCGTGGTTCACCACTACATAGAAACCAAGAGAGGATGAGAACACAAATCAAAACAACTTTCCTCAACATGATCTCCCTCTTCCCCAGCACAACCTGGAAAGCCCCTTTAGCTTCTCCTTAAAGGAGTGTGCCTGTGCCCTGTGGGAGGCCGGATTTCCCTCTTTCTGCCAGCCTGGGAGGGCATAACATCAGACCAGTGGGTCCTTCAGCTGGAACAAAGGGGCTATTCCTTACCCTTCCGGGAGACCCCTAGCCGTGTCCTCCCAAAGACGGACCATTCCAGTGCAGGATCAACTGCATATTCTACAGCAGGACGTGGCCACTCTGCTGCAGAAAACAGCAGTGGAACTGGTGCTAGAGCAAGGTATTGGTTAGGAGTACTGTTCACTGCTCTTCCTCGTGCAAAAGAAGGATGGCTATTTGTGTCCGATCCTGGATCGCTGGTTCCTAATTCAAGATGGTGCTCCTGGCTCAGGTTTTGTTCACACACTGTAGGAACATCACTAATTTTGGCATGGTTACCCCCACTCTTTGCCTGCTGTCAGTATGCTTTGACTGTTTTCGCTGGGGTCCTGCTAACCAGGATCCCAGTGATTGTGCTCTCTCCCTCTAAATTTGGTTGCTTAGGACTTTGCACACCCCACAATTGGCATACTGGTTGTTGGACCTGGCCCTTTTTGCAGGTTCATCGCCAGACTTTTTGCCTCCTTCCTCCTATTTTTTCTGACCTCTTGCTATTGGCTTTGGGACTCAGAGCACTTTATCACTGCTGATCAGTGCTAAAGTGCAGTTGCTCTCCCTTCTAAAGTTAGTATGATTGGCTTATACCTAATTGCCACATTTAATTTACCTTTAAGTCCCTTGTACAGTGATATCTGTAAACTCAGGGCCTGTAAATTAAATGTTACTTGTGGGCCTGCAGCGCTGCTTGTGCCACCCACAGAAGTAGCCTTTCAAACCTGTTTCAGGCCTGCTAGTGCAGGTCCTGTGTCCGCAATTTCCTGCCACAGGGACCTGAAATCTAAATTTACTTGCCAAGCCCAGAACTCCCCTTTTAATACATGCAAATCACCCCTAAGCTAGGCCCTAGCTAGCCCTATGTGTAGGGTGCTGTGAATGTAGAAGGCAGGACATGTGCTTAGTTGCATGGTCTGTCCTGGTAGTGTCAAACAGTCTATTTGGTTTCTCTCTGCTGCCTTCTCATAGGATTGCATTGGAAATGCCCTGCCTTATGTGGCTAGGGGATATTGTCTGATTTATGAGGGGTAGCATAGACATATTTGGTGTGGTTGTAATGGTAGTGAGAAATGCTGCTTACTGGTGTAGGTGTTTTTTTTATTACTATTATAGAAATACCCCTTCTAGAAAGTGAGCATTTCTCTGTGCTTATAACTCTGGTGTTTTGCAGCTTGACTCCAATCCACATCTGGGCAGAGTGGCAGTTGGGCTTTGTGCATAATTTTCAGACAGCCTGTACACAGGGAGGGTGGAGGTGTCACAGAGGTGTATCTACATATTGAACGGTCTTCCTGGGCTGAGAGAATGGGAGTCGGGGCACACTTGAATCTGTAAAGGCTGTGCCCTGGCCTCACACAAAGGGCTCGATTACCCCCAACTGATGTCTGGAGCCTGTGCTGGAGGAGAAAGGGGACACTCCTAGAAGCAGTTGTAACTGGTTGGAACCTCCTCTCCCCCTCTTTGCTAAACTTTTGCAAAACTGAGTAGAAGTACAGAGGGTTTCCCCATGAAAGAAGAAGACACTGAAGAAACATCTTAAGGATATGGACACAGAATGCTGCTGGAGGGACTCACCAGGAGTCGCCTTGGACTGCTGCTGCTCCTGTGCTGACCTGTGAACTGCTGGGTCACTAGGAAGAACTGCCACTGTCTGCATTCCCTTTGTGCTGGCCTGTTGCTGGGCCCTGACGCCCTGTGCTCCACCTTGGTATCCCCAGAGGCTGGGTGCTGTGGCACCTGCCCTCTGCAACCCTGAGCTTCCCAGCGCAAGGACAGCGCTGTGTGGAAAGCCCCAAGTGTTGGCTTCAAGTGCCTGGAGAGCGCTTTTCTTTATGCCCTAAGGCGCCTTGAGAACCTTTGTTTGCGGACAGCAAATGAGGAGCGCCTTTTTCTGATTTATCTAGCATCTTGAGAGTGCTGCTACCGCTGAAAATTCACCACCGCGACCTGGGCGCACACCTTTGTTGAGCGTGTCTGAAGCGCAAGGTGTGCTTTCTTGCTGTGTGCCCCCAGGGCACCAGAAGAATCGAAGTCTGGAGCGCGCGCGCTCCTAGCGGTGCCCCCGGGGCAAAGCGTGCTGCAGGAAGCACCCAGAGTGCACCATCCGGCCCTGACTGTTGCCAGAATTCACTACTGCAGCCCAGGAGAGGCAGCAGAAGGGCTCGCACACCAGATCGGGTGCGGATGAGCCAGGGAGTTGGTTTTTGGCAGACAGGTGTGGTGGAGGTGTCATCGGGGGTCCCCCCGGTCCACCGGCTCCAGTGAGTTAGAAAGGGCTGGGGAGGAGGCCTCATCAGAGGCTCCCCACCCCACCGGGCCCCTATCTTAGTGTAGAGGTTATATGCAGGGCGGAAGCCTCATCGGAGGCCCCCGCACTGCTTGGCCACCTTTCTGTTTACTTCTCTGTTCTCCCCCAGGGTTCCTGCAGGGAGAGTGGGCACCCTAGTCCGGGCACGGGACCCAGGAGTGGTCCCTATACAAGAACAGGGGGTGGGGGCGTGCCACCCCCCACTCTCCCAATCAGCAAGCGGCCCCCAGTTTAGCGCCAAGGACTGCTGGGGGACCCCTTTCCTTCGTGGCACTCGAGGTGCCTCCATTATTAAGGCAGGTACATTTGGTATCAGTGTGTTCATTCTGGGCAGGTAGGCTGATATGTTTTCTACTCATGACTTGCCATATATTTTTCTGATGTTCCTATTATGGGCATTCTGGGAACCTTATGCTAACCTGTTTTTATGACTTGCCATGCATTTCCTAATGTTCCTGGAATGGGCATTTATGAGGAATTTGTGATGTTCATTAATGTAGTCATGTTTTTTTTTCCTGACTACTGCTTATGTTGCTGAATGATGAGTAACCTGTGTGTTATATGTGACTTTTGCAGGTTTTGGCAGAGTATTAGTACTGTGTAATGTTTTGACAACTGCTTGTGTAGCAGGGTATTACTGACATGTTGTGTTTGGTCTAATAATGTTGCGTACAATGCAGTTTATTTTTATAGAATTGGTGTTGTGTTTCCTTTGTGGTGGGGATAGTGTGTCACATGTGTTGTGCAAACGCTTTACACATTTGCATCTGGGATAGGCCTGACTGCTCATGCTAAGCTACCAAGGGGGTGATCAGGGGTGATCTTGGGTGTCTAACTCCTTCACCCTGACTAGAGTGGGTGGGTTCTGCCTGGCTTAGTTGCATACCCTAGCCAACCAGAAGCCCAATTTCTAACAATGGTGTCCCATATAAGGCGCTAGTATATGGTACTTAGGTGCCCAGGGATTTGGGGTTCCAGAGGTTCCCCATGGGCTGCAGCGTGTATTATGCGACCCATGGGAGCCCATGCAAAATGTATCTGCAGGCCTTCCATTGCAGCCTGCGTGAAAAGGTGCATGGACCCTTTCACTACAGGTCACTGCACCAGGTCCCCGTAAGTCAACCCTATGGTAAGCCCTTCTAGCTCAGTGGACAGGGTGCAGGTACCTTTGTGTGAGGGCACCCCTGCAGAGCTCCGTTACACTGGACTTCGTAAGTGCGGGGAAGCCATTTTACCTGTGTACTGGACACAGGTCACACTACCTGTGTCCAGCTACATAATGGTAACTCGGAACCTGGGCATGTTTGTTATCAAACATGTTGGAATCATACCCCAATACTGTTGCCAGTATTTGGTTGTATGATTCTATGCGCTCTGGGGACTCCTTAGAGGACCCTCAGCATTGCTCCTACCAATCTTCTTCGGTTTTACGGGCTGCTGCCACCCCTCAGACAGGTTTCTGCCCTCCTGCAGCTTTACCAGCTCAGGGAGGGGAAGGCAGAACAAAGGATTTCCTGTGGGAGAGGGAAGTAACACCCTCTCCCTTGGAAATAGGTGTTAAATGGTTTAGTAGGGGTAGCCTCGCCAAGCCACTGGTATGCTTTGAAGGGCACATTTAGTGCCCTCCTTGCATAAACTGGTTTGCACCAGTCCAGGGACCCCCGGTCCCTGCTCTGGTGCGCAACTGGACAAAGGAAAGGGGAGTGACCATTCCCCTGTCCATCACCACCCCCGGGGAGGTGTCGAAACTCCTCCAGGTGGCCACTTGATTCTGCCATCTTGAATTCAAGGTGGGCAGAGCCCCCTGGGAGCATCTGAGTGGCTAGGTCAGGTAGGTGATGTCACAGGCCCCTCCTGATAGGTGGGCACCCTGCTAGGTGACCAATCCCCCTTCCTGGGCTATTTAGGGTCTCCCTCTTTGTTGGGTCCTCGGATTTGACGTGCAAGATTCCAGCAGGACTACTCTGCATTGTTTACTTCATCTTCCAACCACTGGGACTGCAACTGGACCCTCCAGGAACCGACAATCTGCAACCACAGCGACGACTCCACTCTGCAACATTGTTCCTCAGGCTCCTTCCAGGAACTGCAACATTTCCCCGACTGTACATCCTCTGAGGGTGGCAAGACTTCAGCCTGCACAAGAAGTAAGAAGGAATCTCCCTTGGAGTGAAGGAGTCACTCCCCTGCATCTGCAGGCACCAACTGCAACAATGACCGGCTGTGTGGATCTGCTCTCCTCTGGAACTGTGTGGATCCTGCATTACGGCTGGTGGTCTGGAGTGGCCCCCTGGGTCCTCTCTACCAGCTGTCCAACTTGGGAGAAGGTAAGCCTTTGCCTCTCCTTGCAGGACAGTACCCCTGTCCACCACGACTCTTCCAGCTACCAAGGCTTGTTTGCTTCCCCGCCAACGGATCTTCAGGCTCTGTGAAGCCCCGGCCCCGGCCCCAGCCTTTCTTCCTGCAAAGCGCAGTCTCCTCTCTGCTGCTCCAGCAGTGTGGGAGTCCTCTTCAGGTGTGTTGGTTGGGCCTCACTGCGACTGCTGTGCCTGCTGTCAGTGGGTTACCTGTGGGGTTGCCTCCTCTTCTTGTTACTCTCCCGACTGCTGATGGTCACCCTGGACGCCCTTCCTTCGGTCGAGTCCCCTGGGCCTTGCGGGCCCTTGTCAGCCTTGAAACGCGTCTTCTTCTTTTGTATTTGCCAAGGCTTGTTGGTGGTTTGCCAGCACCACTGACCAACTGCAACCCAACAGATGACGTGGGGCACCATCTGCATCACTTCAGGAACTCCTCTGCATCTTGTGTGCTACACAGCTGGTCTTTTTCGTCTCCCGTCGACCTGGTCCTACATCCACAGAAGGGTGGGTAGTGGCTCCTGCCATAACTGGACGTTCAATCACAAACTGGACTTGGTCCCCTTCCTTTGCAGGTCCCCCTCTGCCAGAATCTACCTTTTGGGTTCTTCCAGTCTTGTTTAGGTCTTGCACAATCCTTTTCCATAATCCTTTTATTGGGGTTTGGGGAAAACCAGGTACTTACCTCTGCTCTCCTGGTTGATGGGGTTCACTCTGCTTCTCACATCTTGGGGTTCCAGCTCCCCTCTAACGATTCCACATCCTTGGATGGGGGACTGTGTCTCGCATTCCACTTTTTTAGTATATGGTTCAGCCCTCCTCTAGGGCCTACAGTATTTTCTATTTCCTTTACCAGTGCTTATTGCTTTTTATGCTCTTTACTGATTCTAATGTGTATATAATAGTGTGTTTACTTACCTCCAGTTGGGAGAATGCCTATTAGTATTTAGGTATTTGTGTTACCATAATAAAGTACCTTTATTTTTGTAACACTGTGTGGTTATTTCATGTATGATGGTGCTGTGTGACTAAGCTTTGCATGTCTCCCAGATAAGTCTTGGCTGCTCATCCACAGCTACCTCTACAGATCCCTGGCTTCGTAGACACTGCCTACACTTCACTAATAGGGGATACTTGGACTTCATATGAGGTGATAACACCATAGGTGCTCACCACACACCAGGCCACCTTCTTACATTGGTGGTGCAGCAGTGGGATAAGACGGTGTCTCGTCACTTGTAGGCTGTTTGTTCTACCAGATGTTACTTTCCATCAACAACCAAAAGTGTCACCTGGAGCCCTCGCAACACCTCCAGTGTTTACAAGGGCAGTGCTGGGCACAACATCACTCTGAGCCTTTTCTCCTCAGAGGAGGAGACATTTAGATTAAGATTCTGAGGTTTGGGAAGTCGGGTTTAGATTACAGTTGTGAAAGTCTAACACCTGCTAGGTGTGTTGGCTCCTGGCATCCTTCTGGTCATGTGCTTTCCAGTGTGCTTCTACAGCTGTGAATCGAGCATGGAAGAGATCTGACGGGCACCATTGAACTCTCTTAAGAAGCAGCAGCAAAGCTAGCTTGGTGGTTGATGTAGGAGCTTTTGTCACAGTTACGTTGCATTAACATGAAATCTGGCATGTCACTTACTATCTCACAAGCAAAGTGAACATCATCTTGCAGACCATGAGTGATGCCTGTGCCCAGAGGTTGGTCCAGCAAATTATTGCTTTATGGGGCAACTCTCAAGTAGACCCCTTTACCACTCATGAGAATGCTCATTGCTGATGTTCTATGCCCTCCAGTATCCAAGGCAGCTTGCTGTAGGGGATGCATTAAAGTTGCTGTAGAATTTCCACCTATTCAACGCATTTCCTACCACTCTATGGATTCCTGGAGTTCTGAGGAAGATTCAGCAGCACAAACACAAGTTATTCTCATTGCTCCTCAATGTCCGAGAAGGGTATGGTGCACAGACCACCTGCACCTCTCCTGTTGTACCCTCTCTGCCATGGACCTGGAGTTTGAGTGGGTATTTCTAAATGCCTTCCATCTGCCTCCAGCATTGGATGACTTGATTTTGTCAGCCTGTCACTCCTCCACAAAGATGGTCTATCTTCAGAGGTGGAAAAGGTTCTTAATTTGGTGTTTAGATCAAGTGGACCCCTTCAAAGCCTGTTTTTCTGACATCTTCATAGCTTTGCTTTTGCTGGTCCACCAAGGCTGCACAGCAGGCATGATAAAGAGTTACATAACGGCCTTGTCAAGGTGCCCTTGCCTCATAGACCAGCGGTTCCTGTTCAAGACACCGATTGTTGTTTGTTTTTTAAAGGTGTCCCAGTTGGTATCCACCCATACCTTTTATAATGGCTCATTGGGATTTGAATCTGGTTTTTATGTTTTTGAAGAGGTCTCTATTTGAGTACCTTCATAGTTACTGCTACATCGACTTAGCACATTATTGAGTTGTAAGCCCTGAGTGTCAAACTGCCATTCGCATGCTTCTTTCTGGACAAGGTAGTTCTCTTAATGAGAGCTTCTTTCCTTTCCAAGGCGGTGTCCTTTTTTCATCTGGACCAGTCCCTCACACTTTGTACCTATTACCAACCTTTTTATCTCACCAAGGAGAAGAAAATCCTATCAGTCCCAAAACATTTACCCATCTGGGTTTGACACACCTCTGAACATGGCATCCTACCAACTCATTTTGCCAGATGAAATGTCCGTATTCTCCCATAAATAAATTGACCTGTTCAACTACCCTTGTTTTCTCAGAGATTTTATAAATACATTGTTTTATACCTTAAATTTCCAATAACTTTTCTAAACTTTTGGATGTGAATTGCAGACAAGTGCGCATGATAATATTTTCCAGACACCCCTCCTTCCCATTTTTAATCTATTTCTTTTACAAACTTCACCTCAGGCCATTTTGAGTAATAATGTTTCATTACAATGGCGTATCTCCCAGATAACCCACATATTTCAATAAGAGTACAAATATCTAAACCACCCTTCTACTGAGGTTTCTTAGTAAAAATTTACTGGCACCATGGGTTTATCCCAGATGACGTGTTATTACTGACAATATATGACATATTATGGTGTGCAATCTCTCGACAATTTTTCTGCTTTACTGTCTGTTACATGCCACTAGAAATCCAATCTGGCCTTCCTCTACTCTACATACCCAACAGGCAGACCGAGTTAATTTCCAAACTTCCTGGAACATACTTTTTCTTTTAAATATTTCTTTTTTGCGTTTCAGTTACATAACAATAGTCAGAAGCAAAATAATCATGTAGGTTTCCTGGAACGTACTTCATGGCAAAGTGAAATTTCTGTAAGTCTGGTAGACGAGGTGGGGCTTGTTGTCTCTTTTTGTCCTAAAAAAAATAATAATAATAAAATAACAGTCAATGACTGATGGTCCGTATGTTCTTTAAAGTGTGTTCTCCAAAGAAATGCTTTAAAATGCTTAATGCCACGCTAAAAAGCAAACACTTCCTTCTCAATCACCCAGGAGGAACTCTCATCTTCCTTCAACAATTTGTAGGCAACTGAAACTGCTCATTTCTTACCTTCTCTCTCTGGCATCAATACTACCTCAGGTCATACATATCAGTTTTATCACAAAAGTCAGTGCTATGACTTTTTCAGTACTTTGTTTCTTATCTTGTAAAGTACATAAACAATGTTTTGAATATTCAGATCATGGAATCTTTTTTATCAGTCTCTCATCTCCTTGGTATAATCAGCAGACTGGTCTTAAAAAATTGCACAGTACTCCACCAAGCACAAAAACAAACTCTATTGGCCATTGTATTTTGGATATGGCAAGCCTACATTGGCTTCTACCAGTTTCATCTTTGATCTGGTTGTTTTCTTAGAAATTGTGGCCTAAATATTTCCACTTGTAGCAACTCTGATTTTATTGATGCTGACAGTCACCCCTCCACCCTTCAATCTTGGTAAAACCAAAACCTTTATTCAGTTTTCATCATGGGTAGTCACATCTTCACCCCGATTAAAATGTCATCTTGGAAGTCACTTGTGCATAGACTGCTGAAACTCTGGCAAAGCCTCCAAACCAAATGGCATTTTCAAAAATCTCTAGCCACCTTTTACCATGGTAAAACAGTATTAAATGGCATGGCATGACAAGGACATTTGATGAAAGGTGATAGATCAATTATTGTAAAACCACCAAAAAAGTTTGTCTCAATCAATCAACAATTGTATGGCGTGCTTATAATCTTAGAGGGTATCCACCTCACCATGGCCAGCTTTTCATTTTTGTTTAGTTGGGGAAGTCTGAACACCTGTATACCTTTGTTGAGCTCCCTTAACCCCTTGGGTGCCCAGAACGTAAAGGTTACGTCCTCTGCATCTGTGCTCGGGTGGCGAGTACGTAACCATTACGTCCTGCACCCGGCCCATGGGGGAGTGCTAGTGCTCCCCCGGGGCCTTCCTACCCCCTCCCCTGGGCAGGAATGGAAGGGGAATCGCTCATCTGAGGTCACCCCCATCGCACTGGAAGCTCAGCTTCCAGCGCGATCAGAAGAGAAGTGCTTTCATTTCTCTTCTGATCAGGGGTGGGGTAGATAGGAGAGGCATCAAAGGAAAGGAAAGACTTTTCCTTTCCTTTGATGTCTTTTGGAGCATTGCTATCCTGCTGCAGGAATGCCCACTAGACACCAGGGACTTTGTTTACATTTAGTAAACAAAGAAGGGGAGCGGCCCCTTGGGCAAGGACTGCTCTCCAAGGTGGGCATTTTTTATTATCCTTGATAGGCCTATGTTAATTAGGCCCATCTGCCCCCAAGAGGTGGGCGAAATCTCTAGGTACCAGGGATACATTTTTTTACATCTGTTATACAGGAGGGGTGCGGCCCATTAGGCAAGGGTCGCTCCCTTGGGGGCCAGATTTATTTTAGGCCATTTCTGCCCCCCCTCGTGAGGGCAGATCAGCCTTCGTTTATTAGGCCAATCTGCCCCTAAGGGGGACAGAAACCACTAGACACCAGGGTGTTTTTTTCTTTCTTTTTTTGTAAAAAAAAAAAATGTAACAGCTGGGGAGCGACCCCTTAGGCAAAGGGAACTCCCCTGGTGAGCAAGTTTATTTTAGGCCATTCCAAGGGGGGCAGAAACCACTTACGCACCAAGGATATGTGTGGGTGTGTGTGTGTGTGTGTGTGTGTGTGATTTGTTTGGGGGGGCTACCCCTTGGGCAAAGGTCGCCCCCCATTGGGGCACATTACTGTTGGCCATTTCTGCCCCCCCTTTGGGGCAGATCAGCCTATTTGTGTAAGGCCCATCTGCCCCCAAGGGGGTCAGAAAGGCCACTAGACACCAGGGAAGATTTTTAAAAAAAAAAATAAGGTGAGGGTATGGCCATACCCCCACCACAGATAAATGGGGACAAAGTTGTTCTGCCCACTGGTTGGCAGATGGGGCAGTTATCCCCGAACCACTCCCTGGTGGGGGGTGAGGGGACAGGCAGAAAGCCTACTAGATGCCAGGGAATATAAAAAAAAAAATAGTGGAGTGGTGGCTACCAACCAGTACAAGCATGGATATGCCCCCACCCCAACTGAAACAGTCTTTCAGCTCTCCCCCGCACACTAAAAGATCTCAACCCAATGGCAAGCAAGAGGACACTTGATTATTTTGGGTTTTGATTTTACATTTGGACCATGAGAGCTTGGCTAACTCTCAAAATAGTCCCACTTGGAATGGTGAGGGATGCACTTTTTGGACTTTGGGACCCTGTCATCTAGAAAAATCTACGAGACCTAGACACATCTGAAAACTAAACATCTGGGTGACTCCAGGGTGGTGTCCTTCATATGCACCCCACACCATTTTCTTACCCACAATGCCCTGCAAATCCCCAGCTTTGCTTGAAATCACACATTTATCCCCACATTTTTGCGATGGAACCTTCCGGAATCTGCAGGAATCCACAAACTTCCTACCACCCAGCATTATTGCATCTATACCGATAAAAATTCTGCACCACTTTTTAGCCTAAAAACTTTTTTTTTTCCCAAACTGCCCTTTTGGACCCGCTTTGTTTCTCCCTTATGTTTTTGGCTCTTTCCTGTCACAGGCACTTGGCCCACCTACACAAGTGAGGTATCATTTTTATCGGGAGACTAAGGGGAACATTGGGTGGTAAGAAAACATTGGTGGATCCATGCAAGTCACACCTTCCTGGACTTCCTCGGGTGTCTAGTTTTCAGAAATGTCTAGGTTTGGTAGGTTTCCCCAGATGGCTGCTGAGCCCAGGACCAAAAACGCAGGTAAAAAGGTAGTTTTGTAATTGATAATTTTGATGTTTCCACATAGTGTTTTGGGGCATTTCCTGTCACAGGCACCAGGCCTACCCACACAAGTGAGGTATCATTTTTATCGAGAGATGTGGGAGAATGCTGGGTAAAAGGAAGTTTGTGGCTCCCTCAGATTCCAGAACTTTGCAGCACAGAAATATGAGGAAAAACGTTTTTTTTTGCCTGGTGAGAGAGCCACAAGTTACTCTATCCTGAGTTCTCCTAGGTATCTAGTTTTCAGAAATGTCCAGGTTTGCTAGGTTTCCCTAGGTGCCAGCTGACCTAGAGGCCAAAATCCACAGCTAGGCACTTTCCAAAAAACACGTCAGGTTTCAATGTAAAAATGTGTTGTGTCCATGTTGCATTTCCTGTCGCGGTCACTAGGCCTACCTACACAAGTGAGGTACCATTTTTATCAGGAGACTTGGGGGAACACAGAATAGAAGAACAAGTGTTACTGCCCTTTGTCTTCCTCTACATTTTTTCCTTCCAAATGTAAGACAGTGTGTAAAAAAGGCTATTTGAGAATTGCCCTTTAATTCACATGCCTAGTATGGGGACCCTGGAATTGCAAAGTGCAGCTCATTTATTGGCTCTGGGTACCTAGGGTTCTTGATGAATCTACAAGCCCTATATATCCCCACAACCAGAAGAGTCCAGCAGACATAACTGTATATTGCTTTAAATAATCTGTCATAGCTGGAAAAAGTTATAGAAGAAAACGTGAACAGAAATGGCTCTTTTTTTTCCAACTTAATTTCAATTTTTATTTTTAGTTTAGCTGTTACTTTCTCTTGGAAAACCTTGAAGGATCTACACAAATGTCCCCTTGCTGAATTCTGAATGTTGCCTACTTTTCAGAAATGTTTAGCTGTCCGGGATCCAGCACTGGTTTCACACCCATTTCTGTCTCTACCTGGAAGGAGGCCTAATGCACAAAAATAGTAAAAAAGGGGTATGTCCCAGTAACATGCAAAAATTGTGTTGAAAAATGTGGTTTTCTGATTCAGATCTTCCTGTTCCTGAAAGGTGGGAAGATGGTTATTTCAGCACCGCAGACCCTTTGTTTGTGCCATTTTCAGGCAGGAAAAAAAACACATGCTTTCTTCTGCAGCCCTTTAAAAAAAAAAAAAAAAAAAAATTGTACCTGTATTTTGTATTTTGGCTAATTTCTTGGCCTCCTCCAGGGGAACCCACAAACTCTGGGTACCTTTAGAATCCCTAGGATATTGGAAAAAATGACACAAATCTGGCGTGGATATTTTATGTGGACAAAAAGTTATGCGTGAACTACCCCAAATAGCCAAAAAAAGGCTTGGCACAGGAGGAGGGAAGGGAAAGGCTTGTCAGCAACGGTGTTAAATACATACATATACACACACTATTGGCTTTGAGCTAAGACAGTGGGAGTCAGCCAGTTGTAGACTTTATCTGCTCTATAATGCCTGTATCTTACAACCACTTAAATTGTTTTCAAAATGCATCCCTCATAGATAAAGGCACACATCTGACCTTGTGTACGTTATGTACCACTCCTCTGTTTACTATAATTCAGCAAGTAAACCTTTAAGGCATCCTAGCTAACTAGAGACTACATCATAAATCTCTTTTATCCATCTTTCTACTTTCTCAACTTTCTTGATCTGGATAATCTGGATTGTGTGATGTCCAGTTTACTTTGCAGTCTCCAACCCAACACTTTCTCTTTATTCACTATCAATACCTTTTCAAATGCATTATGACCTCTGAATGATGACTTGGTCTCTAAAGATCCCAGGATTGGTAATTTGAAAGCAAAATACCTTCAGGCCAGATTCGTGTTGTGCTCAATTTGATATTTCTTCATTTTCAGAAGATTTTGTAATCAATGAGGGTATATGGTAAACAGTAGCCTGCCCGCATCTCTAGTAGCCTGCAAAAACAGCAAGGTGGTTGATGATTTCGCCCTACTTGGGGTTAATTAGTAAGTTGTAGCTAGAGTCCTATAGCGCAGTGAGCAAGGGACCCACATATCCATCACATGGAAGGTGTCAACTGCAACAACAGTAAGGTAAAGGATGGAATGCTTGAATTACCCTCGGCCACTATCAACTGCTTGGGTCGCATTCCAATCCACCATGCCATTCTAGACAAGGCCCAACTTCAGCACCGCTGGTCCTCAAGGGAACAGTCTGTCCCAGACTGCTAGTCGAGGCCCCCACCAGAAGGGACCACAAGGAACTCAAGCCTGGTTTCGCCCTACTTTGCATTCATCAGTAGAGTGTAAATTGAGTCCTCCAGCTAGTGAGCACAGGATCTCTGACTGGGTCTATTCTAATGTGACAGTGCGGGCAAAACTGTGATGGACTGAAATGGTGCTCCGAGTAATAAATTCAAGCACTCCATTCATCACTTTTTTGTTTTCTTCTTTATTTGTACCTGACCCCATGGTGGTTAATAGCCAACAATTACACTATTCTATTGACTAAACAGATTGTTCTCTTTAGCTTGCATTCATCACCATTCATTTTTCCCTATCACTACGATCCATATCTACAATATTATTAAAAATCTTCAAATTTTTTATTCCATTGTTCCTATTGTACATATCAGAGGCAAATAGCGGATCTTTTTACATTTGCAACCTATTACTTTTCAAGCCAAACCAGCATCAGAGTATGCCATATACTGGCCCATCCATAACATTTTGACCTTTGCTATGCAATTTGTCCTCCTTCATTCATTTTATGTTATACATACTCTTCTATTTCTTATTCTTAATTTAATATGTTATGAAACTTATACTAGAACAACCATTAGATGCTGCATTATTCCTAACTTTCAGCTCTTCAACATACTTAAAAGTAGTTTCTGTTCTCCTTCAACTATGAATGGCTTTATTCAAACCGAAACTCAAATGTTTTTACTATATTTGAATGTAATGTGTACAATAAATTAGTTGATCTGGATGATTTCTTCCTCTAGGTCTTGACATTTGCATATGGTTTCAAGCATTCTTAATACCAATACACATTGTTTCTTGATTTCCCCTTATAACTGTACCCTTAATAAGTATTTGTGCCCCGTGGCGGACGGCAATTCTAGGAGGGAGGGGGCGGGCGGGAAGCACACTCACACTCATTCATTCAAAACACTCATCAACATTCAAACATACACGCATGCAACAAACGTTCATTTACAAAAAAAACAAAAAAACACACGTACACACACAAACACACTTACCTCCAGCTCGGAGGTCTCAGGAGGGTTGGGACTGCTGCCTTTTTTTCACTGACTGACCTTAGGTCAGCCAATGAGGGAAGGCAGCAGCCCCAACTTCGTCATAGAGTGGGGTCAGTGAGACTTCTGACCCCCCCCCCCCCCACTCTGTGATGGGGGCACTGATTGACACTCGCCCTCAGCGCTTCAGGGCTTAAACCTGAAGAGCCCAGGTCAGAGTCAATGGGTGACGCTTCCCCTCATCGCCGAGGGGGAGGGCCTTGAGGCACCTTTGCTGAGCTGAGGAGGCACGTCCATAGGAGCTGTGACCTCTTCAGCCCAGCAAAGTTCAGCTTAGGCAGCCAGGAGTCTGCGCAAATCGCGCATGTCTCACTCCTGGCTGCCTGATCTGAACATGAAGAGTGTCTGTTAGGCTGACCTTTGCTCAACCTGACAGTCACTTTTCATGAGGGGCAAAAGGTGGGGGGGCGTGGCCCCTCTGCCCTAAAGGTCGGGCCGCGCCTGTTTGCGTCTTTCCACTATGGTGTTAATTTATGCATTAAAATTGTTTTTTAAAGCCTTCATAGCCTAAACTTACTCTTCCTCTTTGGCCCCTTCAAAGCCCATGTCCTCATCCTCCGTTTCTTGTTTCAATATCCATCTCATATCTACTCCTTCGTTGTATCCTAATAAAACCATTTATTTTTTTTTTTTTTTTTATTTTTTTTTAACAAATACCTTACCAGTCACTACTTTATGTAGGTCACAAAAGCCTTCCCAAGCCGTACTTGGTTCCTCAGGAGACCATAAATATAATGAATGTTGGCACCCCAGTTTCCATAATGTAGTCAAAAGTAATAATAGTCTTTTGACCCTTACTAATAACTCTGAAAGCACTAAACAATATTAAGCAAAATAATAAATCAGTATAGTAAAAGTCGTCTCGCTGTCACCCATTGCTGATTTGCTGTTCACTTTTCTTTGGCACGTGCTGTACTGACCTAATATTTAATATAGTTCTGTTCCTTTAGGATCTTCTCACCCTTCCCATCATTTCTGTTGAATTGGTCATTTTAGTGTGATACTACCACTCCATGTAATATCCCTGTTTTTTCCCCACAATATATACCTCTCCTTATTCACAGCAGCTGGAGTTAGCGCTGATTATCGACACTCAAAAGAGGGACATGCAGCGTGATGACTTAATACATCACTGCATGTATATGCTATTGCTAGTTTATTGGTGGTGGACGGTAATTTGAGCAAGCTGGGGGTGGGCAGGCCACACACACACACATACATACTCACACCCATACTTTCATAAGCACACAGACATTCACCCATCCAGATCATGCATGCATTAGTTCACATATATTCATACATACACACATGCATACACGCACTAACCATTAAAAATAAAAATAAAAACTTACCAAGCTGCAGCTGCGACGTTGAGTGGCAGGGAGGGAAGCCATAGAGGTCCCTTGAATATTGGAACTGCAGCCTCCTGTCATTGGCTGAATTTGTCATGGATCAGCCAATGAGAGGGGGCAGCAGTCCCTAACTTGCCATGGATTTCGATGGGGTCAGTGAGACATGATGACCCATCCCCGCTCTGTGACGAGCATCACTGATAGACTCTTAGCCCTGGGCACTTCAGAGATTAAAACTGAAGTGCCCAGGTCCAAATCTATCAATAACATCCCCGTTTCCTCCTGAGGGAGAGGACCTCCAAGTGCTGTTCCCGGCTGAGGAGGTCATGCCTACAGGGTTGTGAAATCCTTAGCCTGGCAAAATTCAGCTCAGGCAGCCAAGCACTTGCTCATTTAGCGCATGTTCAGTAACTGGCTGCCTGCTCTGAACATGTTTGCAAAAAGGTGGGTGGGGAGTCCCTCTGATATTAAGGACAAGCCGCACCTGTAGATTATGCGCCAAGAACATGTCTTGCTTTGCTGGGATAATGCCGAACAATAGCAAAGGCGTCACACTTTCATGCCAGCTCTTGCCGATGACATCCACCATGTCACCCTAGTAAATCAGTGATTTCAATCCACTTCATATGCATTTTGGATCCTACAAGGAGTGTATCCTTTCGGCTTACTGTATCATACTGCCAAGGAATCATGGCACTTGATCAAGTTGATCAGTCTGCCACACGCAAGGTAGATTACAGTTCATATCTGCTCCCAATGGTAAGTTATCGGTTAATAAATGCAATAAGGATCCAAGGGCCAGATGTAAGTAGAGTCTGAATTGCGACTCGCTATTCATCTGCGACTCGCAAGGGGGTCGCAAAGGCCCACCTCATTAATATTAATGAGGTGGGTCGCAATTTGTGACCCCCTTGAGACTCGCAGCACTCACAGGGATGGTGGCCTGCTGGAGACAGCAGACCACCATGTCTGTGACTGCTTTTTAATAAAGCATTTTTTTTTTTTTGTAATGCCTCCCGTTTTCCTTAAAGGAAAACGAGATGCATTACAAAACTAAAAAATGAAATGTTTTCGTTTAATTTTTTCATTTTCAATGCCATTCACAAATGGGAAGGGGTCCCATGGGGACCCCTTCCCTTTTGCGAATGCGTTAGCACCCATTTGAAATGGGTGCTAACTGCGATTGTTTTGCGACCGCGTTTGCGGTCACAAAACAATACAACATCGCGCTGTGACTCGCAATTAGGAAGGGGAACACCCCTTCCTAATTGTCACTCGCAGTTCCGTTTTGCAAATCGGTAACCAGGTTACCGAATCGTAAAACGAGGATTGGGATGTGATATGCTTTTTGCACGTCGCATGCAGCAAAATTCGCTGTTTGCGACGTGCAAAAAGATTTGTACATCTGGAAGTGGAGCTGGACAGGGGAATGGTCACTCCCCTTTCCTTTGTGAGTTTTATGTCAGAGCAGGGACCAGTGGTCCCTTGACTGGTGCAAACCGGATTATGCAAGGAGGGCACCAAATGTGCCTTTCAAAGCAGTCTGGTGGGACGGGAAGGCAACCCCTCACCAGCCCAGTAACACCTTTTTCCAAAGGAGAGATGGCTGCACACGTCTCCTAATGGCAATCCTTTGTTCTGCTGTCCCCTGCACGAGCTGGTCAAGCAGCAGGAGGGCAGAATCGTGTCTTGGGGGCTGCAGCAGTGTGGGCTGCCCGCAGACCGTGAAAGACTGGTAGGAGCAGAAGTGGGGGATCCTCTAAGGAACCCCCAGGGTGCATGGAATCATGCTACTAATACTGGAATCAATATTGGGCTATGATTCCGACATGTTTGATACCAAACATGCCCAGGTTTGAAGTGACCCTTATGTAGCTGGACCAGTACATAGATAAAATGGCTTTGGAACTGGAGTTTGTAGGGGCACTCCATGCTCATGAAGGGGTGCCCACACACATAGGGACCTGCACCCTGATTTTGGGCTGAAAGGGTCTGCCATAGGGGTGGCTTAAAGTGACCCGGTGTAGTGACCAGCAGTAGAAGGGTGCATGCAGCATTTCACACAGGCTGCAAAAGGCAGGTCTGCAGACACAGTTTGCATAGGCTCCCATGGTTGGCATAATACATGCTGCAGCCCCTGGAAGACCCCTGGTGTACCAGTGCCCTGGGTACCTAAGTACCATCTACCAGGGACTTACAGGGGTACACCAGATTGCCAATTGTGGGGTGTATGAGGTACAAAAACAACGACATTTGGAGGAGAGAGCACAATCACTGGGGTCCTGATTGGCAGGATCCCAGTAAAAAATAGTCTAAGCACACTGACACTGACATTAGGCAAGAAGTGGGGATCACTATGCCAGAAAGAGGGGACTTTCCTACAATTAGCATCTCCTTTCTTTGGTATTCAACTTAAGGCAGTTGGCTCTCATTCATCTTTAAGGGAAGATAAGTAGGATTTGAGCTACGACTCATTGGTGTTCTGATCAGAATTTAATGAGGGGCGCAATACGTTCAACATACATATTAAACAGGCAGTGAAAGAGAGCGAATCCCGTGGAGAACACCACTTTTGATTATATTTACTGAAGATAGGAAAGGGCCCAAAGCAACATGCCAGGGTCACTCAGAGAAAAAGGAAATAAACTATTCCAGTACACGGCTGTGCATGTCTGTTTCCTTAAGTTCTTTCATAAGGTGTTTATGGTCAACACTGCCAAGTGCCTTGAAAAGTTATAATTAAACCAGGGCATTGACACTGTAGACATCTGCGGCCATGGAAAGATCATGTAAATCTGCTAAAGAAACAACCTCTTTGCTGCGATTGGGACAAAGGCCTGTTTGGACATCATGTACAATCTCACTGGATTCTATTGTCGCGTAGGCTCTCATTATCCTAATGAGACTACAGGATTTTTGGGCGGCAAGATCGTTCACAGTGTGGGGGACTAAGTCTAGCCCATGGCGAAGGACCCTTGTCACCCCAAATCCGGGTTGAGCTCCGGCTAACTAGCAGTGCCTCATCTCTCCCAAAAGGAAGAGACAATTGGGCAGCCGAGCGCATGACATCTTAGTGCTTCCCAGGGAAGTCGTGGTCACTCAGATCATAACCAGTTCTTGTCACGACTCACGTGCTGCTTGCGCCTGGAATTTGCAGATCTGGTGGCGTGAATCTTCAATGTTCGGCTTTGGCCCAAAAAGGGGCGACTCTTTCTGGTAGCCACGGTGCTGTAGGCAATGGAGACACCAAGAACAGACCGTGCCCTTCAGAAAGTAGCGCCAGAGGGAAAAACCCCTTCCAAAGGGGAAAAACCTCCAAACAGGAAAAGTCCTGGAGAAAAACAAGAACAACAAACAGGAATCCAAAAGGAGCAAAAATCAGAAAATACAGAATGCTGAGTCCAAAACCAAAAGGCAAGGAAATCAGGAGCGAAGACACCAACTGAGCAGAAAGTGTTGCAGCGCAAGGAAAGAGGAAAAACACAGCCCTTATATACCAACAAACAGGAAGTGACCCACAGGAAGTAAAAGGACACCATCTTAGATAGGGAAACAATATATAGAACAGAATAGTAGAGGAACCATAGAGAATAGGGAACAAGGAATGCTGGGAAAGCACAGGAATCTGGGAAGGAGGAAAAGACATAAAGAAAGGCACACAACAGACTGCAAAAAGAAGAAAGGACAAAGAAACGAAGAAAAACAGGTAAGAGGGTTCAGAGGCCCCTGGGACAGTGAAAGGCAGAAGGAAGAACGAGGCCCCAAGCAAATCTGGGGCCTCGAAACGCGCAGGAGAGGCTGGGGGCGCGCCGCGTCTTAATAACGCGGTGCGCGGCCCGAGCCGAACGCCCGGCCGAAGTCGAGCTCTCGGCTCGCGCCGCACCGCGCGGCGCGACAGTAGGTCCCCCTCCCGAAGGCCCAGGTTTAAGAGGGAATAAACAGTGAAAGCGTTGAGTCAGGAGAGGAGCGTGAACGGAAGAGGCATCTTCCCATGAACATTCACTGAGAGGATAACCCTTCCAATGAATCAGATACTGAAGTCGTTTATGAAAAAGACGAGAGTCACAGATTTCCTGCACTTCATATTCAGGAGCATCATTCACAAGGACAGGAGGTGGACAAGGAAACTGACGTGAGTAAGGATCAGGCACATAAGGTTTAAGCTGAGAAACATGAAAAACCGGATGGATCTTCCATGTATGGGGTAAGTGAAGACGGACAGTGACAGGATTGACCAACTGGAGAATACGGAAAGGCCCATAGTAACGAGGTGTGAACTTGTTTTGAGAGAGACGTGAGGGCAAGAATTTGGAGGAGAGCCAGACTTTATCTTGCAGATGATAATTTGGATTGGTTGTACGTCTCTTGTCTGCAGCCTTCTTCATATACCTCTTGGTATGTAACAAATTAGATCGAATTAGTTTATGGAGTTGGAGAAGGCGTTTGGAGAAATAGTTAATAGCAGGTAGAGGAGAGTTGGATTGTGGAGAAGTAGGGAAAGAGGTAGGATGAAAACCATAGGAACAGAAAAAGGGAGTGACCTTGGAGGCACTATGGACTGAGTTATTGTAGGAAAATTCAGCTAAAGAGAGGTAAGTGCTCCAGTTACTTTGGGTAGAATTGCAAAAGCATCGAAGATATTGCTCTAGTCCTTGGTTCAGACGCTCAGTCTGTCCGTTGGTCTGAGGATGGAACCCTGAAGACAGGGCTCTATTCATATTCAGTGTTTTACAAAAATGCTTCCAAAATCGGGAGATGTACTGAGGTCCTCTATCAGAGATTATGGTATGTGGAAGTCCATGGAGACGGAAGACATGATCTATGAATATTTGACCTAGTTCTTGGGAAGTAGGCAGCTTTTTTAGGCCAGTGAAATGAGCCATCTTTGTGAAAGAATCCACTGTGACCATGATAACCCGGTTTCCTGCTGATGGTGGGAGCGAACACATAAAATCAGTAGAGATAGTATGCCATGGGGCCGATGGAACAGGCAAAGGTTGTAGTAATCCTGCCGGTCTGGTGTGAGGTATTTTGACTTGGGCACATATGGGACAGGCCTGAACGTATCTTTCCACATCCAGTTTCCAGGTAGGCCACCAAAAAAATCGTGAAAGTAATTCTTGTGTGGCTTTGATGCCTCTGTGACCAGCTACAGGGGAATCATGGCACATTTGTAATGCTTTCTTTTGCACCTTGTTTGTAGGGAGGAATATCAGGTCTTGGTAATAAAAATATCCTTGTTTCTTGTACAATAATGGTCTTAGTTCTTCTATGTCATGGTCCGATAGGTTGGCGTATTCTTGTTGTACTTCTTCCAGGAAAGACTGAGCCACTCCAATGATCTTACTGGGTTCTAGAAGATACTGGGATGAGGAAGGAGAACACTCTGGATATCGGCGAGACAGAGCATCAGCCAGAATGTTTTGGGATCCTGGAATATATGTAATATAAAAATCGTACTGACTGAAGAAAAAGGCCCAGCGGGCCTGACGACTATTCTGGCATACAAAATTTCTTAAACATTGTAAATTACGGTGGTCTGTCCTCACCTCAAATGGTTCCTTGGAACCCATCAGAAACTGCCTCCACTCAAGGCAGGCTGTTTTCAGAGCCAATAATTCCCTTTCAAGTACGGAATAATGTTGTTCAGCTGTGGAAAGGATATGAGACAAATAGAAAACAGGATGTTCAAGGCCATCATCCTCTTGTCGTTGGAGTAAGACAGCTCCGATGGCTCTCTCAGAAGCATCAGTTACTACTATAAATTGCTTGGTGGTATCTGGATGTCTTAAGATGGGGGCTTGGGTGAAGGCTCTCTTTAAGCTTTGAAAGGCTGCTTCAGCAGCCTCAGTCCAGACAAACCCCTTCTTTAAATTGTCCTTCTTTAAGGTGTGAGTTATGTGGCTAGTCTGACTGGCAAAGTCTAGAATGAATTGTCGATAGAAGTTTGCTAAACCTAGGAAACATTGTGTTTCTTTTATGGTAGAAGGAGAAGGCCACTCTAGGATAGCTTGTACCTTTTCTTGGTCCATAGCTATGCCGGTGGGACTTAAATGATAGCCCAGATATTTGACTTCCGTTATGTCGAACTCACATTTCTCTGGTTTGCAAAATAGTTGATGATCACGAAGTCTTTGAAGAACTTGTTTCACATGGGAAGTATGGAGTTCAGGATTTTTAGAATAAATAAGAATGTCATCTAGGTAGATCACGACTGTCTGATTAAGTAGGTCTGAAAACACTGAGTCCATAAATCTCTGGAAGATTGCCGGGGCGTTAGTAAGACCAAACGGCATAACCCTATATTCAAAATGGCCAAATGGGGTCCTGAATGCTGTCTTCCATTCGTCGCCTTCTCTTATGCGTAAAAGGTGGTAGGCTCCTCGTAAATCCAATTTAGTAAAACGTTGGGCCCCTCTGATTGCTTCCAGTATGTCCCTGATGAGAGGCAAAGGATAACGATCTTTAATGGTGATTTTATTCAGACCTCGAAAATCCAGGCACGGACGAAGATCCTTAGTCTTCTTGGGCACAAAAAAGAGAGGGGCCCCAGCCGGAGACGACGATGGAACAATAAGACCACTCTGTATATTTTCGTCCAGATACTCCTTTAGAACTTCCCTTTCGGGTTCCGTGAGGGAGTACATCCTCCCAAAAGGAACAATTGTGCCGGGTTCTAATGGAATTGCACAATCATATTCTCGATGTGGAGGTAGCACAGGTTTTGACGGTTTTTGGAAAATATCCTGAAACTCCAAATAGTGGTCTGGGACCCCTTGGACCGTATTAATGGACATACCAGTGGCACCTTCAGTAGCTAAGGATCTTTTCGGAGACCAATACTTGTCGGAAGTAAAACAGTTCTCGTGACAAAATTGCGAAGACAAAGAGACTGTCCGGGTAACCCAATTTATATATGGGTTATGTCTAATGAGCCACGGAATTCCAAGAATGATGGTATGGTTAGGGGACGTAATAAGATCGAAGGAGATGTGTTCTTGATGGTTTCCCACCTGTAGACTTAACATCAGGGTAGTGGTGTCTACAGGACCAGAGGATATCAAAGATCCATCCACAGTGTGTACCTGTTCGGGTACTTCTTTTGCTTGAGTAGGAACTAGGTTAGCAGCAGCCCATGTCTTGTCCATGTATATACCACTAGCACCACAGTCTAGTAATGCCATAGTCTTTTCTTGACGACCGTCAGGAAGTTGTAACAGGACAGGAAAGATGAACAAGGCAGTTGTATTGTCATTAAAGGAGCTGATGGAAGGTATAGCTGTAGATCCCGTCCCCTCCCTTCTTACAGAGGACGGGAGGTGGCGTTTCCCGAAGGTCTGGACGGACGTACTGGACAGGTACGGAGTATGTGACCAGCAGAACCACAATACAGGCACAACCCTCTCTTGCGTCTGTCTTCTCGTTCACTAGCAGAGAGCGGACCTCGGGTAGTATCCACCTGCATGGGTTCCCCTTCGATGTCTCTAGCAGGAGTGCGAGGTTCCTCGGAACGCTGCAGGTATGCACGGGAGCTACTTGGTTGGGTAAACCCTCTACTCCTTTTCTTTTCCGATCTCCGTTCCTGAAGACGATATTCGATGGACAGTGCTTGATCCATCAGGCCACGAAGATCTTCCGCTCTGGTAGAATGCACTAGTTCATCCTTTATTTCTTCTTTGAGTCCTCTACGAAATAATGTTACCAGAGTACGTTCCACCCAAGTGGTCTCTGCCGCCAGCTGACGAAAACGGGTTATATATTGCAGGACGTCTTGGGAGCCTTGTTGGATGTCGCACAAGGCTTCTTCAGCGGAGGCTTCCAATCCAGGACGGCTAAACATTTGTTTGAAGCGACTCACAAAGGCGGAATAGTCTGACAATACAGGGTCGTCGGAGGACACCATCGGGGTTGCCCAGGCCAAGGCTGGGCCGGATAAGGCACTGATAAGATAACCCATCTTGGTCCTGTCGTGGGAGAATTGAGTAGGTCGGAAGGCGAAATACACCGTTAAAGCATCCAAGAACTCGCGAAGCTTGGTTGGTTCACCAGAGAAACAAGGGGTAGAAGCGGAGATTGTCGGAACATCACTGGTGCGGAGGGCCAAAGCCTGTCGTAACGCAGCATTTTCATTACGTAGTTGTTGCAACTCCTGGGCTTGTTGCTGAATCGTGGTTAACAGAGATTGCTCCGGATCTGCAGCAGCCGCCACTGTATTATCCATGGTGTTTGAGGACGTCGGAATGGTTAGGCGCTGCAATCTGTCACGACTCACGTGCTGCTTGCGCCTGGAATTTGCAGATCTGGTGGCGTGAATCTTCAATGTTCGGCTTTGGCCCAAAAAGGGGCGACTCTTTCTGGTAGCCACGGTGCTGTAGGCAATGGAGACACCAAGAACAGACCGTGCCCTTCAGAAAGTAGCGCCAGAGGGAAAAACCCCTTCCAAAGGGGAAAAACCTCCAAACAGGAAAAGTCCTGGAGAAAAACAAGAACAACAAACAGGAATCCAAAAGGAGCAAAAATCAGAAAATACAGAATGCTGAGTCCAAAACCAAAAGGCAAGGAAATCAGGAGCGAAGACACCAACTGAGCAGAAAGTGTTGCAGCGCAAGGAAAGAGGAAAAACACAGCCCTTATATACCAACAAACAGGAAGTGACCCACAGGAAGTAAAAGGACACCATCTTAGATAGGGAAACAATATATAGAACAGAATAGTAGAGGAACCATAGAGAATAGGGAACAAGGAATGCTGGGAAAGCACAGGAATCTGGGAAGGAGGAAAAGACATAAAGAAAGGCACACAACAGACTGCAAAAAGAAGAAAGGACAAAGAAACGAAGAAAAACAGGTAAGAGGGTTCAGAGGCCCCTGGGACAGTGAAAGGCAGAAGGAAAAACGAGGCCCCAAGCAAATCTGGGGCCTCGAAACGCGCAGGAGAGGCTGGGGGCGCGCCGTGTCTTAATAACGCGGTGCGCGGCCCGAGCCGAACGCCCGGCCGAAGTCGAGCTCTCGGCTCGCGCCGCACCGCGCGGCGCGACAGTTCTCTCATACACAGTGTGGTCTCATATATAAATGACAAAGGCAGTTTGAGTTTTAAAGATTGGTTTAATAAAACGACTGCATTTTAGATAACAAGACGTGAGCCGCAATAACCAGAACCATACAACACAGTAGGATTGAAATAGTAATGAGGAGAGTGAAACATAAGAATAACGCTATCGTAGTGCAACTAGATTGCGTTCTCTCTTCTAAGTTCTATTTTGAGCACAGCATGTTAAGCTCTAAGCCTGCCTTTCAGGTTCCCCCCGGAGGACATCGACCCTCATGCCTGAGCAAAGGCCTGTGATCAAGATCAGCATCCGCAACAGGGCAGTCAGCGTCTAGTTGTGGGTTCCTGGTCGGAATCTCCCTCTCACGTGTACTGGGACTAGAAAGTGTTCTTATACTATTGATGTGAACTAACACCCCGATATTCCTGCCTAAGAATGGGTACCGTCTACGAACCATAAAGACTAAACTTCTACCATGTCTATCAGCAATGTACCAGACTGTATCCTTGACTGAAGCACAGAGTGAGCAAGAATGTATTGTTTGCGAACTCAGTGCTGAAGTAAGCTAAACAGTGTGATAGAAGGAAATAAAACAAGACTGTGAAACTGGTTATTGTAAAATAACATTTCGAGGCTAAATAAAATGCATCGAGAGCAAAGTGCACAGAGGCCTAATACGTTAAGCAAACGCGCATAAAGCTACATTAAAAATGGCTACACTACACTATGAAGGAGCATAACTGTCCAGCTGCATGTAGTTTTAGGATTTTATCTACTGCCGAAAAGCCAAGTGATAAGCCGGTCATTATAGAATTTGTGTCCAGATCAAGTTTTTTGCCAGTACCGTGCATCCAGATGCAAGGTACGAGTTTAAGTTCTCTAAAAGGGAGAAAACCAAAATGTATTTAAGAACAGAAAGAAATCGCCCGGAATAAAAAAAAAAATCCTAGCTAACATGAAGGAAATTTTAAATTCTGTTAAGGACTCAGAGGTAAAGATTATGCTTTACTTTCCTAATTTATTTAGCTCAGCAGCCATCAACAACTAAGCACAACAGCTGCAAAGGACTTCATCTCCCATGAGTCCAAGCAACTTGAGACAGAAAGAGGGTCAACCAGTCAGGCAGTTCAGCACCAGATAAAGCTGTCTACAAGGAAAAGTGCTCATCTTTCCTCATGAGGGAGCCTCCAAATGTATATCTCTGGCACTGGAAATTTTGTTTCTGATCATTACCTGATCCAGATAAAAAACATCATTACCTATGAAGCACTAATAAAACCACCAACCATATTCCATACATCTTAACAATCATGAAGTCAAACCGTTCAGAGCCCTTTAAACAACTACCCATAATCCAGAAGGAAACATACTCATCCCAAATCTCATCAAGGGCCCATATGAATTGGGGGGGAAGAGGTACAAACATAATACTCTTCAGTCATAATAGGAGGAATAATGTTTGCCTCAGAGTCCTTAACATAATTGAAACTTTCCTTCAGGTTAGCTTGGAAATATTTAATTCTATGTCGGGACCAAAGGCTTCAGATTATGCTTGCTCAAAGTTTACTCCCTACCATTGTCACCATATTCATAACTGGCTTAAAAGAAGAGTTTAAGGACCAATCTGCCGCCTTGAGTATGTCCTCCAACTGGCTTTTTACTACAAAGACTTTAATGCCATTGCTTCTTTTGCCGAGTGAGCTCCAAAAAATGACATCACTCAGCGGACCCACCTGTCATTCATGGGTTAGGCAACTGGTTTGAATGTTTTTTCCAGAGATATCAAAACTGGCGAGTACCTGCAGGTCTGAACTCTTCCATGAGCTTCTCAAACATGTTAATACAGCACAACACGGAGAGCTTGGGATGATCCAGAAAACCCTGATAATGGACTATCCAAATGTGAGTCTTGGTGTTCCTAGACACTAAGAATGTAACCCCATCCGGTGAAAAAATCCTAGCCGTTACATCTAAAGCTCTGACACTTGAGACGCACTTGCAAGAAGTCAAACATAAAAGAATAGCCAGCTTACCTGTAAGCCCTTTCTGAGATACCAATATAGATAAGCATTATCCTGCCAAGAGACAAGAGGGGTAGGACTAAGTTAACATCACATAATTGAGTTAACATCCCATAATTCTGTGGGATTAGAGAGCTGCACTCCTCTCAGCAGCTTGCCCAACCATGCTTCATTGCCCTCCGAAATGTTGGACCTAACTATATTAATTGTGCATTATCTAGTCCTTTCTGAGAGATCTTTAACAAGAAATTAAGGAAGTGCACTAAATCTGCCTCCACGGGTTCAAAATTCCTTCCCATGCACCAAGGGCATGGGCTGTGGCCAGCAAAAGCATAGTGCTTGGAGGTAGAATCTGCCCACACTCTCTTGGTAAGATCTGAAGCTTGTCTTAAAAGGCCCAGGAGATCCCATCATCCCCAGTAATCTTCCAGGCCATGAGGCAAAGCAAACCGTCCAGAATTAATGGATGTAAGTTGCCCTCAACACACAACAGCATTCCTGCACTCTGGGGAAGTAGGATTGGAAAATCCATAGAAAATTCCAGAAGAACTAGAAACTATGCTTGAGATTTCCAAACTGGTGTCATAGCCCCGAATTTAGCACCAACCCTGATGGAAAGCATGTGTTACTCCTTCTAGGGAAGCTGGAGGCCAGCTAAAGAATTACAGGAGTTAATGATCTAGGTGCAATGCAAAAAGGTCCACTTGGCACGGACCCCACCTGTCCCAGATCATTCTGAACAGGTTTGGATCTAACTTCTAGGCACTGAAGTCCCTCAGATGTTGAGAATTTCAATTGGCAATGTGATTCCGCTTTCCTGGGGGATATTCTGCCCTGACCGCTATGTTGCTACACAGACAGTAGTGGCAGAAACTCTTTGAGAGCTCCGCCAGCACTCTCGCCCACTTCCCACCAAAGTGTTTGATGTAACGGATGGCTGAAATGTCCATTTTCAACAGAATGGGGCACAATACTCTGTCTGTACTGCGAAGGATCCTGCCAGCAACCCTAACTAGTTGATGTGCAACCCTCGCTCTTAGTCTGACTAAGGACCTCCTGTATTAATGTCTCTGCATCGTGCTCCCCAAACTACAAAACTGGCACCCAATTTGATGACTTCATCTGGTGCTGACCCAAAGATGGCCTCGTAGAACTCGATGTGGAAATATGAGATGGTTTGCAAGATGCACATTTTCCCCGTTGTCTCTTCCCAGACGTGTTGAAACGGACCCAGATGACCTCCTACCCTCGGTAGGAAACAAGAGATATTCTTTAGCTGAAGCCCCACCAGGGGTGTTGGATCCTTTTAGGAAGCTTCCATTTCCGCGACCTCTGCCACGAGATGGAAAGAAGCCCCAGAACAGTTTTTGGTCCTGGTCCTGGAACTGCTATTGTTGACAACTGCTTGAGAGGCCAGTGATAAGGGTCTACCGCAAAGGAGCTCCCTGTCTCTGCCGGCCCCTCCAAAAACATGCTTGTTAAACACTTGTTTCATTGACTGCTGAGCCTTATGCAAAGAGAAGGTTATGACGATCTTGCTTAGCTCTTTGAAAACGGGTCCCTGAAAAGACCCCCATCAACCGGCCTTCGAGGTGGCCAGTTCTCCCAATTTAGGAGAGAGCACAATTTGCATTCCTCAGAAAGCAAATGACCGTCTGCACCTATCTGAACAGCAGTTCTAGGGAAATGAACTTGCTAGTATCCTTGGCTTTTTCAGCCATGTCCAGTGTTTTTGTGAAGGGTCTAGGACATCAAGAAATTTATCCTGGCAGTTTCTCCAGGAACAATTAATCCCTTTCTTAGGGTCTTTACAAATCTGGGCACAAAGGTGGCCATCTTTCCCTCAGTCTCAGGCAACCTTTCCATCCATGCATGGATGACCACACTCTGCCTGAAGCCGGCCACTGACCTCTTTACCTAAAGGTTTTCTAATTCTGTTTGTGTTATATTGGGATACTCCTCCAGGCAAAAGAAGCCAATCAGCGGATATAAGATGATAAATATCTTTCATATTGAGCATGCCATCCATGTAACTGACCCCTGAAGCCCTATTATTAGTAGGGCTATTCAACCATGGGTGTTTGGGACCGCCTTCTGGTCTACTAAGGCCCAGTTTGTTATCAGAATAGTCATCCTGGACTAGGTCCCACAAATCATCCCCATTATCTCTTGGGGGAGCTCCTGGAGCTTCTACGGGGTAAACCCAGGTTGGCTGGTACCATTGCAATCTACTGTGGTTGGGGCTCTGTGTTTTAGAAAAAATTGACAGACCGTTCAAAGGCATCGGAGGGAGGGAACCCACGAGCCTGCCTATTCACTGCATCTTTAGCCTTGCCTGAGGGGCATAGACTAAGATCTTATCTAAAGGCCATCAAGGGGCCACCACTTCCCGTAAAGGGGACTTCAACCTGCGCTGAGCAGTAACCAAGAGATCTGATAGAGACTGCTAGTTATTGATTCCTTACCTTAGAATTTTCCCCCAGGTGTAAGACTGGATCCAGAGATTTTTTCTTTGAAAAATACCCTGGTGCGTTGGTAGGTGACGTTGGTTGACTCCGCAGGCGTCTTTGGCATCGCAGTCGGCGTGATGACGTCAGGGTAGTGCATAGACGCCGCTTCAGCGCAGTGACGTCAGTTCTTTTCTTTCCGCGCCATGCGCTGATTGGCAGAGAGCTACCCTGGTCTCTTTTTGACGGAGTTAGACCGTTTTGTCGAGTTTTTTGGTGAGTTTTTGATGCGTCAAAATGTACCTGAAGATTGGTTTCAAGCCGTGCGAGGACTGCCACCGCATGATGTCGGTGACTGATCCGCATCGGCTATGTTTGTGGTGCTTGGACCGCGACCCGAAGTCGTGCTCCAAGTGCTGGGACATGCACCCGAAGGCCTTGAGGGAGCAGTCCCTCAAGCTCATGGCTGCCCAGCGCTCGACTCTATCTAGGTCCCAGTCTCGCTCGAGAGGAAGGTCTCGAGACCGTTCGCGGAGCCACCACCATTCTTCTTCCTCTAATTATTCGGGCACAGGTAAGAAAAAGAAGAAGAAGTCAAAGCGGTCCCATCGCCTGCTGTACAGGTCAGGTCCAATCTCCTGATGGAGGTGATTCTGCCAGAGGCTTCCACATCTGAGCCCCTTTTGCCATTCAGTGAAGCCCTCACCGATGTCCTTTTGGGTACTTGGTCCAAACCTAACACGGGCTTCTGTGAACAGGACTATCACACGCTGCCATCGGCCCGCCACAAACAACCCTAAATTCCTGTCCCAACACCCCCACGCCTGAGAATCTTGTCATCCAGGCTTCCTCTCCTTCAGGCGCATTACTTTCCGCACCCCCGGATAGGGAATCAAAAAGGCTGGAACAATTTGGGAAGAAGATGTTTTCTTCCTCCAGTCTCGCGCTGCGGTCCGTGAACACTGTTTGCCGTTTGGGCTGCTATACCCACTCTCTGTGGGATACGGTCGCCCAAGTTCTGCCACAGATACCGGAGAAGGCCTGTGATATCGTCTCCCAACCTGTCCGATGTGGGCTGGACACAACCGACACGACCGACACTCTGGGCAGATCATTTGCTACGATGGTGGCCTTGAGGCGCCATGCCTGGTTGCGTATGTCTGGTTTTTCGGGGGATGCCCAATAGGCGGACTCTGCCTTGAAGAGATTCTAGGGCTCTCAGGCTACGTCTCGGTCCCTTGGCCTTTCCGCTGCCCCTCTCCCCCAATAGTCCGCCTTTCGCTCCCTTCGTGGCCATGGAAGGGGCTCCCAGTGGCGTCAGCCACCCAGCCACCATGCCACCCATGCTGTTCAGCCCCTGCATGGCTGGGGACACGGAATCCCATGTGGATGTGGGACAGGGAGCCAGAGGTCTGCCCAGTCCACCCCTGCCCCCACTACAGCCTCCAAACCCTCCTAGTCCGTCCTCTCACTCTGATCCAGCATTCACCATCACCTGCCCCACTGGGAATCCATCACTATGGACAGGTGGGTTTTGCAGATAGTTCAAAAGGACTATTCCCTCCCCCTTCGAATCTGCCCCACCAGCCATGCCTCCATCAGTCAGCCAACTTCCAGAGGATAATTTGGCACTTCTCTGCCAGGAAGTTGCAGCTGTCTTGGCCAAGGAAGCCACAGAGAAGGTCCCTGTGCCAGACGTAGGTCGTGGTTGTGATTCCCACTACATTCTGGTGTCGAAAAAGGACAAGGGCTTGCATCCTATCCTAGACCTTTGGGACCTCAACTACTTCCTCAAGAAGGAGAAATTCAGAATGCTCACCCTGGCCTAGGTCCTGTCTGCCTTAGACCCAGAAGACTAGATGGTAGCGTTGGACTTGAAGGATGCTTATTTCCACATTCCCATCCTGCCTGCCCACAGACTTTACCTGCGATTCGTGGTATGTCATGAGAACTATCAGTTTACTGTGCTCCCCTTCGGACTTACCAGCGCCTCTCGGATGTTCAGAAAAGTGATGGTGGTGGTTGCAGCTCATCTGCGCAGGTTAGGGGTCTCAGTCTTCCTCTACCTCGACGACTGGCTGTTGAAGGCGGACTCACCCCATAAAGTTGTCTACCACCTTCAGACTACGGCGTGCCTCCTGCACACACTGGGGTCCACTATCAATGTGTCAAAGTCATACCTGACTCCCTCTTAGACGCTCCCTTTCATCAGAGCTGTTCTGAACACAGTGCAATTTCGGGCTTATCTTCCTGAATAGCGAGTCCAAGATATTCAGGCTATGATTGCGATCTTCAGCCTCTGTCTTGGGTTTCGACTGACTCTGAGGCTGCTGGGCTCATGGCCTCCTGCATCCTGCTAGTGACACATACCAGATGACATATGCCGGCTCTGCAGTGGGACTTGAAGTTCCAGTGGGCGCAGGATCAGGGGAATCTCTCTATCTTGGAGGGGACTGTGAAAGACCTGCAGTGGTGGCTTTCAAATCCGCATTGGGTCCCCGGCAGATCCCTCTCCCTTCCCCAGCCAGATCTATCCATAGTGACAGATGCGCCTCTTCTGGGTTGGGGCAGCCACATGGGAGAGGCGAAGATCAGAGGCCTCTGGTTTCTGGCGGAGTGTGGGCTCCATTCAATCTTCTGGAGCTCCGGGCGGTCAGGCTTGCGTTGAAAGCATTTCTTCCCTCTCTCAAAGGGAAACTAGTGCAGGTGTTCACGGACAATACTACCGCTATGTGGTACTGCAACAAACAGGGCGGGGTAGGGTCCTGGACCCTTTGTCAGGGGGCACTATCCCTCTGGACAAGGCTGGAACATCAGGGCATTACCCTGGTGGTTCAACATTTGGTGGGTTCTCTCAACGCCAGAGCGGACGAACTCAGCCGTCGATGCACAGCCGATCACGAATGGCGTCTCCATCGGGAGGTGGCTCAAGGTCTCTTTCAGCAGTGGGAAGAGCCTTGGTTAGATCTGTTCGCCTCCGCAGGGAATGCTCCATGCCAGCTGTTTTGCACGTTGGAGTTTCCAAGGCGCACTTGCTTGGAGACACTTTTTGTCTCAAGTTGAACTCCGGCCTAATTTACGTTTTTCCGCCTATACCACTTCTGCCCAGAGTTCTCAAGAAGATCAGGAACGATCGGGCCCAAGTCATCTTGGTGGCTCTGGCCTGGGCACGAAGAGTATGGTATCCAGAGCTATTGAGCATGGCCACCGATCCTCCACTCAGACTGCCTCTTCGGGCAGATCTTCTGTTGCAGCAATAGGGTACGGTTCTCCACCCGAACCTGTCCGATCTCCACCTTCATGCGTGGAGACTGAGCAGCAGCAGTTGACAACTTTTGATCTTCTGCCCGAAGTCTGCGATGTTATCTTGGCAGCCAGGCCTCCCTCCACCAAAACGGTATACGCCTGTCGTTGGCATACATTTGTGGCATGGTTTACCAACAAATCTGTTGATCCCCTCTCTGCTCTGCTATCTGAGGTTCTTTTGTTCATTCTTTCTTTAGCCCAGCAGGGCTCTGCTTTGGGCACCCTCAAAGGGTATTTATCTGCTATTTTGGCCTCTCTTAGGCTACCTGATCAGCCCTAACTATTTAAATCTCCTACTGTCAATAGATTCCTTAAAGGTCTCACCCATTTGTTTCCTCCCACTCCATATATCATGCCTCAGTGGGACCATAATCTTGTCCTTACTTACTTTGTGTGTACTCCCTTTGAGCCGATGCACAATTGCCCTTCACGGCTCCTCACTTTCAAGACTGTCTTTCTTGTTGCCATCACTTCTGCTCGCAGAGTGAGTGAGCTTTAAGCTCTTTCTTCCAAGCCTCCATTCTTGTCTGTGCACCCTGACAAAGAGGTGTTGCGCATTAAGGCTTCCTTCCTTGCAAAGGTTGTTACGCCTTTTCATGTGGGCCAATCCATCACTTGCCTACTTTTTATACACCCTCACATCCTTCCCATGAGGAGGAGAGATTCCACTGTCTGGACCCAAAAAGAGCATTGGCGTTCTATCTTAATCATACTAAAGATTTCTGGGTGGACGATCAACACTTTGTCAGGCATGTGGATGCGAAGAAAGGGAAGGCGGTGCAAAAACATACCATCTCTCGATTGGTTCTTCTTTGCATCAAGATGTGCTACGCTTTGGCCAAGAAGCAACCCCGTGAGGGCTTGCGCGCTTATTCCACCAGAGCAACTGCTGCTTCCACTGCGTTAGCACGTGGAATTCCTGTCCTGGATATCTGCCAGGCAGCTCCGTGGGCATCCCTGCACAAGCTTGCGAAACATTACTACCTGGAAAGTCAGGTCTGTCGGGACGGCTACTTTGGTCATTCGGTCTGGCAGTATGATCCTGGTTTGCAGCCCACCTCCGAGCATAGCATTGCTTGGATATCTATTTTAAGGTACGGAATCTGCAACTAGAAGTCTCTATCAGATGTACAAGTTACTTACCTTGCTAACGATATATGTGGTAGAGACATATTCTAGTTGCAGATTCCTTACCAACCTACCCATTCTCCCGACTTGAAAACTGATTTCTAGGGACAGGGTTCCCCATTCAGGGACTTAGCTCAGGCGCACAAATTTCAATAATTTCAATGTCCTTCTCGGCTCTGTGCTTTGGCGTGGAAAGGCGTGAAAAGAAACTGACATCACTGTGCTGAGGATGCATCTATGTACTACTCCCGATGTCATCACGGCGACTATGACCCCAACAACACCTGCAGAGTCGACCAACGCCACCTAATGACGCGCAAGGGTATTGCTCAAAGAAAAATCTCTGGATTCAGTCTGACTCCTGGGGGAAAATTCTATGGGAAGGAATCTACAACTACAAGTCTCTATCAGATATTTCAATATTTAAGCATGTCTGGTATATACTTGTTTTTATATTTTTGTGTATTGTTTTAACACTCAAATCATAGATATTAATTAGGGGAGGGTCCCGAGCTTCCAATAACCTCTCAGAGTGGGTCCCCCGATTCCAGTAATATTCAGTGGTGGTCCACAGAAGTCATAAAGTTAAGAACCACTGCTGTAGGCCATCAATGTTACGGCTAGCTGATCAAGAATTAGAAAAGGGATATTAGGATTACTAAGTGATGAGTCTATCAAGAGACAGTCCTAGATAAAGGTAATGCTGACATCATGCATTCTCTATGTTCATGAGTATCTATAACTTTAGAACTCACCAGTGACTTTAGTTGTGCTTTATTTCAACACAAGCATGCTTTAGCAATGACGTCACTGATTTTTAAAGAATTTTTTAAAATAAAAAAAGGTTTAAGTCTCGCACCAATACCTTGTGTTAGAAGTTTGATGAAGATTGATTTGCATATGGCTGGGACCAAACTAGGGTGGTATGGTGAGGAAAATAATTGATGGATTAAACCCAGATCTGTGACTGGGGTGAATGTTTGATTGGTTCTGCAACTGTCCATCATTTGTGTTTGTTGCTTTTGTCGCCCTAAGTGCTCCGGGTATGCCCAGACTTGGTCGTAGGCTCACTGTGCCACTGGATTCAAGCTAGCCTGGCTGATGAAGGGTGATACCCTAAAACCGGTCCCAGGGTGCTTGTTTCCGGTCCAGGGAGAGCCTAGCCTGGCAGTTCCGGCTGGACTGTTCCCATGGGGAACATGGTCAAGACTGATTTTTATATCGCTGAGCCCAAACTGGGGTGGCATGGTGGGCAAAAGAATTGATGGATTAAACCCAGATCTGTGACTGGGGTGAATGTTTGATTGGTTACACATTCTGCACATCATTTGTGTTTGTTTGTTCCGGGTTTTTGCAGAATATTCCTAGGCTTAGGCTGCTGATTTCAAACACAAGGTACTTCTTAGGCCCGTGACCTCTGGGGAGCATGTTGTCCCATTTGTGACCTTCAGCATTCATCACCTACTCCCAAATGTAATAACTTTTTCTTTGTATTGTACTTCATGCCGCTCTGGTGCCATTTCTAAGTGCTGAAGATAACAGTTGTTACTATTACCCTCTCATGGTACTCCATTTACTAATAAGATATCTATTCCCACACAGGCATTTCATGTTTTCTTTATTCGGCGCATTGATCTGTATCTTGAGAGGTGTGTCCATCTGATCTACACTCGCATACAGCAATGTGGCATGTCATGTGGAGTACTTTACGTTACGGACATCCACCTCCCGCAGGAGGGGGATCGGAGCTGAGGAGCGCAGATATCAGCAGATTACAGAGGTCCATCAACATTAGCTCCCATTGTGACGCAAGAGGGTATTTACACAACCTCAACACGTCTTCTCGTCGAAGAGCAGCGCATTCCGCTCTCGCCCATATAGTTAGTGACTGTACCCATGCTTCGCATGTCGGCAATTCAGGGGACCGCCATTTTCGGGTTATAAGGCGTTTAGCCAATAAAAAACCTAGATCCAGGAAACGGGAAGTTGCTTTCAACTTTTTACCCCTAGGGAAAAGGTGCCACACGTTCATGATGAGAATGGTGAAACAAGTTGTACATGATGACGTATCCTTTCTAACCCATTTCGCTCCTGTGATCTGCTATGTTGTCCTAAACCCCATGGTTGTTGGATGCTGGGCCAACACGCCTGAGGCCAATTAAGCTTCCCTTTCCAGGTCCAGCTACACAATGGGAATTAAAAGGCAGAATTAGTGCGCCCTCATTCTTTTCAACCGGGCATTCATCACACATTTGGAGTCCCCACTACTATCTTTCTCGGTGCCTATGTAAGATTCCGATTGTACAGGTTTTCCTCGATTTAATTTTTTGCTCGAAATACCTGCTCACAATTATTTATTTGACGTTGTAGATATTCCACTTTATATCTCCATCACTGACCAAGCATATCTGGTTAAACACATCTCAGAGATCAAGGCCTAGTTTTCTGGTTATTGCAGTTTAAGCACAGACATGTTTCAGGTGAAATTTGCATGTAACAGTTAAATGGCTTTACATTTGCAAAATGCACACGGCTTCACAATTGCCAAATAACCATAGCAAGCTTTTCTGTTTTTTTCTACAATATTTGAACGTCAATGGAAATGATTTATGTTTTTTCAGATGGAACTGGCAGTGGCTCCTCTCTGCAGGCGTGTATCTGACCTAGGGAAGCCTTACAGACTGCTGAGGTCGTTCAGGTGAGCTCCGTTTCCTATTTACATTCTAATGCAGAAGCCAAACCTTATGGATTAAATGTGTCTGCATATTTTTGACACGCTGGACCTTGAAAGTCAAATTTTAAAAATGCTGATCTTTTATGAATGAGAGATCAGGGAACGTTTTTCACACATTTACAGTGCTAGTGTAATTGTCCTAAGGAGTACATTCCTTAGGACAATTATTCAGGGTGCATATTACAAACATACACGGCGTGTGTCACAAAAATTACATTGACTTAAAAATATTCATGCAGTAGACATATTTTGGCCCTTTTGTGTTTTTTTTTTTTTAAAAGGCTTAATGCAATTTTAAGGCTGGTTTTAGCGGGGAAAGTTGAGCCTGATATATGAAGGTGTCCCCTTTGCATAATATAGCCCCAGGGCTGTAAAACCAAGAAAAACACTTAAAATAGGCTTAGACAAAGTGAAAACCTTGTTTTTCAAATCAGGCGTGTCTGGCCTATGTTAATTTTATATGGTGAAAACAAACCATTACAACGTTTGGTAAATTATAGGTTTCGTTGCATTTATGAGTTGTCTGTGATTGAGAAAATATTGTAATGGTATTTGGAATATTTAATTGGTTTATTTAGTTAGGTAAAATGTTCTAAAGACGACTAAGACATTTTGTTACACAATTAATGTCAGCTCTTTCAGTTTGTTTACATTGCCTATATAACGTTTTGGGAATTTTGAGCAATTGTGTTTAAAAATTCAGGTATAGCTTTCTTTCTAATATAGTATTATTGGGTTTTCAGACATAACATACAGACTGCTCCACGGTGTAGCGGCGAGCAGCAGCTGCTGCAAACCTTTTAACAATAAAACAATAATCAACTTTGTTTATTATTGTTTTATTGTTAGAGGGGTGGGCCATAGGGGGTGACAGGGACGAAGCACTCTTCCCTCAGTGCGCCTGTATGTTTGGCCGGCTGTCTCGGGACGGCCAAACACACATGCGCACTGTGCTCTCTCCGACCCGGCACTGTGTTGCCGGGCTGGAGAGACTAGGCACAGGCTCCCAGTTTGCCTGGGAGTGCCCAGCCAGGGCGCTCCATGCAAGTCTAATGCTGCTTCTGCGAGCAGCAGCTGGGCCTCCCTCTGTGAACCCCCTCCTACTCCTTTGCACAGAAAAGAAATCTGCAAGCTGGCAGTACGTAGATGAACAGCATCGTCGGTTAATTAGTTTACAGTTATGATGATATCTCATTCAACAAGAATATCACCCACTTCCCTTGCGAAGTGGAGTTTTCCCCTCCCGACATGAAAGACCCTTTATTCTTGCCAGTCAGATCAAATCTTGGAGTGCTTGTTTGAGCAGCCACTGAATTCATAAACCAGCAGTTCAAGGAGCATACATGGTCTAGTTCTTTAGCAAACTCTCAAGAGAAGGGTGCGATGCATTTCCCTATCCTACCCTTGCTATGTCTCTCTTAGCTACCAAGACCCTAATGTGGAGGTGAGCCATTTAATATCTATTAGAATGGAGGGCTTTTGTAAAGTGCAGTAGCATGAGTTTAGGTTCAGAGTTTATCAAGAAGCCCAACACCCTGTATTGGCAGCAGTCTGCTCCAGTAATGTTATGGTGTGGAAAAAGTCACCTGAGCTGCAGTTGCTCAAAGAAAACCATATGGATCCCCTCAGTAATATCTCCAAATGTAGAAATTCCAATCTGGTCCCATCCTTGAAATCCCTTTAGGTATGTCACATCTACCAGCATGGCTTCCACTCAGAGTGGGGTCTCCTTTGTAAGTTGCGCATGCCAGCCCTGATCCCTGGACGTAGTGGGTCAGAGATCCAAGACCTGCCTTGTCGCAGAGGAGAGTGATCATGGGATGCGGCCCCATATAGGTAATGAAAGAAGTGTATGTCCCCCATGGCATATCTCTCTGTGGCAAAAGTGGGGTCTGATGTAGGAGAGTGAAGCCATTAGTCAATCTCAAAGTGTAGTGTAGTCCTGTTATATGTCAGCGACGCCAAGGCCCCCATAATACAGCAATATGTAACATTTATCTATGGCTATTCTCGGTGCTCTGCCACCCCACAGCAACCACCTAATTGGCAACCGTGCTTGACTAAAGAAATTCTGAGAAATCTTAAAAGGATAATGTTGCAGTTAGTAAAGGAGCCGTTGGAGGGATACCATCTTAAAGGTGGCAGCCCTAACCTTGAGGGACAAGAGAAGAGGAGACCAGAAAGAAAAAAATCTGCCTGCAGTTTGGAGATCTGAGCCAACATGTTCCATTTCCAGGCCCTACCTTCCTCATCAGTTGTGCGCACTAAAAGACATTTAATTTAAAGCCGTCCTGTGACAACACCAGTGAGAAAGCTAAGCTCAGGACCTCCAAGCCTGATATAACTGGATAGACTGCTGACTTGGCTAAATTGAGAGCGAGGCCAGTGAACTTGACAATGATATGCAAAATCTGAAGGACTAGCTCCTCCGACTTGCGTGGTTCACTTAAGAATATTAAGAGGTCCTCCACAAATAGCGAGACTCTGTCCAAGACTCCTTCCATCATCTGAAACCCTTTTACTAAAGCATCAATGCGGAGTCACTCTGCAAGGGGCACAGTGGCAGCGACAAAAGGTAGCAGTGACAGGGGACATCGTGTCTTGCTCCCCTTCCCATGTGAAACTCTGTGAACATCTAAGAACTGAGATGAACTCTGTCTCTCTGATCCATGTATAGGAAGTGGACATAACATATAAATGTAAGCCCGGAATTACCCGCTGAAGAATTGCGAATTAGTCATCCAAAGCCACTGAATTAAAGGCCTTAGGAAGCCTACCATAAGGAGTGCTAAGGGGCATTGTATTCTGTTGGCCAGAAAATTATGAAGCCTGCGCATGATATGCTGAGTGGATAATCTGAGTGGATAATCTTAGCATAAATCCACATTGGTCCCTATGGATTAGTGAGCTGACTAATGTCAGCAAGCGATTTATCAGGGCCTTTGTGATCAGCCTCACCTCTACGTCAGTAAGGGATGTAGTACAGTAAGATGCACATACTTCCAGGGTGGCCTCAGGTTTGTAAATCATTTCAATTTCTGTCATTTGGAGATCGTATAGCAGGACTCCACTTTCCCGCACCTTGTCAGGTATTGCTTTGATTGGAGGGATGCAATGCGAAGCTGTGAGCCTAAAGAATTCAATAGAAGAACCATCTGGACCTGGTGATTTCCCTCTTTGAAGCTTAAATTGTCTCCACCAAATCCTGTTTGGTAATTTTTCTGTTCAGCTGGGCTCTCTGGTTGGGTAAAAGTTTCAAAGATTGGCAAATCTTGTATGAAATCAGTCAGTGCAGATGATGAGGGAACTCATGCCTGGTGTAAAGGAAGAAGTAAAGTGATGCAAATTCTACCAGACCCTCCTGGCCCGTTGCCATCGGACCAGCAGCATACAAATTCGTAACAATATTCTGCTCCAAGAATACTGATGAAGTGCAGTTACCATGCTGCGTATCAAACCTGGTACATACCATTCAAAATGTAAAATCTGAGACTTCAAGCTGCAGATTCCTTATTTTAGAATAATCCCCAGGCATCAAACTGGATCATGAGGTGTTTGAACAGCACCCTGGCATGCCGGAAGGTGGCATCCTTCAGCTTAGCAGCGTTGGGGCCACTAGTGACATGTGCATTACCTATACAAGTGCCACCCCAACAAGCTGACATTAGTTCTTTCCTTCCCATGGCAGATAGCACTGATACAGTCAGAGATGCCCTGTCATTTTTTGACTGGCTTTTTTCTTGACTTTTTACCATATCTTTTTTGAGAGTTTTTCTCTCTTAGTTTGACAGACTGACCCTTAAGAAACTAGATGGTTTCAAACCATGTGGTGCCTGTCACAGACACGTCTGTGACAGATCCACAGTTGATTTGTTTATGGTGCTTGGAGATGGACTACGACTCCAAGACCTGCAAGACTGATACGCCGTGCATCCAAAGGCTTTGAGGGCCTGATCCCTCACACTCCTCCCCGGTTCTCATGCCGACAGGGATCATGCTGTCCTGATAACAGACAATGCCTTTTGACTTTGACAGGAAGGGAAAGGTCTGAGGACCCTTGTGGATACCAGCATCCCCTAGATGAGAATGAGGACAACTGGTATGAGGAGCTATGAAGGCCAGTAGGTTAGATACTTCACCTGACAATGGCCTGGTCTCTCCCTCTCGCTATGGTGGTGCTTAGGGCGGCTGAGGTTTTGGAGCTTCTGCAACCCACAGTGGCAGTCAAGACGAACATCTTGAGTAACCTTCTTCAGCCAAGAGTTGCCCCTTTTGAACATTCACTCCCCTTTATTGAAGCCTTTTCCATGTCCTGCTCAGGGCCTGGCTCAGGTTTTGCACAGGTGCTCCTTTGCATAGGACAATTTCTAGCTACCATTGCCCTGCTCCAGGATACCCCAGTGTCCTTAGCCAGCACCCACCCCAGAGAGCTTGGTGGTTCAAACCTCCACCTCTGAGATCAACCCCAGCGTGTTCCTTCCCACTGCACTGGATAGGGCCTCCAAGAGGGTGGATACCTTTGACAAGAGAATGTTCTCTTCCGCCAGCCTTGCACTGCAGTTGATAAACACTGCATGCCTTTTGGGTTGATATTCCCATAAATCTAGAATTTGGTTGTGCAAGTGCCGCCCGTGATCTCTGAGGAGGCCCAAGCCATACTCTCCCAAGCTATGGCTGACATGAGAGATGCAGCAAAATTCATCATACAATGTGGACTGGACATGGCATCCTCACTGGGTAGAGTAATTTAATCGTCAGTGGCCTTGCGGCATCATGCCTGGCTGAGAACCACTGGCTTTTTAGGGACTGCCCAAGTGTCGCTTATGGACAGGCCCTTTGATAGCTCTCATCTTTTTGGAGGTAAGGCACACTCAGCCCTGACGCACTTTGAGGATAGCAGAGCTATGGCCAGGTATTTGAGCTTGTCTATGGCCCCTAGTCATTCCCAGTTCACCTTCCACCCTAACTTTAGTCATATCCTCTCAGCCTCCACAGCCAACAGGCTCCCCAGCCTTTTGTGGGACAAGGGTCCCATAGACCATATGGGACAGGTAGTCAGAGGTCAGACCAGTCCACCACCACCCGCGCAGCCACAGCCTCCAAACTCCTTTAGATTGCTGTCCGACCATCATGGGCATCCAGTGGAGTGCTGGATACATTATCACCTACACAACTGGCAGTCATCAACATCGGACCATTGGGCTTTTGCAAATCGTCCAAAGGTTCCAATCCCTCCACTTTATGACTACCCTTTCACCCATGCCACCCACTTATGACTGGTTGATGGAGAACCACCTTTCCTTGCTCCAACAGGAAGTGCCAGCTCTCCTAGCTAAGGGAGCCATAGAGAGTGCGCTGGTAACAGAAGTATGTAGTAATTGTTATTCCTGCTACATTCTGGTGCCAAAAAAGACTGGAGGCCCTTGTCCTATTCTAGACTTCCAAATTCTCAATCTTTTCCTGAAAAAGGAGAAATTCACAATGCTCGTGGAAGTTCTGTCTGCCCTGGAGACTGGATGGAAGCATTGGAATTGCATGACACATATTTCTACATCCCCGTCCTGTCTGCCCACAGATGGTACCTGCAGTTCATGGTGGACCATAAGCACTTTCAGTTTGGTGTGCTCCCCTTCGGCCTTAGCAGTGCCCCTCAGGTGTTCATGAAAGTGATGGAGGTGGTTGCAGCTCATCTGCAGAGGTCAGGGGTTCCTATATTTCCCTACCTCTGCAGTTGGCTGTTTAAGTCGGGCTTGCCCCAAGCAGTCATCTCCCACTTTCAGACTACAGTGAACCTTCTGCACTCACTGGGGTTCACTATCAACATGCCAAAGTCACATGTAACACCCTGTCAGATGTTCCTTTTCATCAGAGCGTTCTGGATACAGTGCAGTTTCAGGCCTATCCTCATGAGCAGCGAGTCCAGGATACTCAGGCTATAATACCAATGTTTCAGCCTCTATCCTGGATTTTAGTGAGAATGACCCTGAGGTTGTTTGGCCTCATGGATCTTGCTGGTAACTCATGCCCAGCTCTGTAGTGGGATCTTCAGTCTCAATGGGCCCAGCATCGGGGGAATCTCTCTGATATGGTGCAGGTCGCTAAGGGAACTGCCAAAGACCTGCAGTGGAAGCTGACAAACCGCGATCGGGTCAGTAGCAGACCCCCTCTCCCTTCCCCAACCAGAGATGACTGTGGTGACAGATGCATCGCTTCTGGGATGGGGCGGCCATATAGGAGAGGTGGAGAACAGAGGACTCTGGTCTGTGGCAGAATCCAAACACCACATCAGCCTGTTAGAGCTTCGGATGATTCACTTGGCATTGAAAGTCTTTCTTCCTTCGATCACGGGAAGGCTGGTGCCTGTGTTCATGGACAACATCGCCGCCATGTGGTACAGCAACAAACAGGGCGAGGGGCGTCATGGACCGTTTGTCAAGAGGCTCTGCGGCTCTGGGCATGGCTGGAGTTCCTCTGTCCAGAGCGTTTATCTGGTGATTCAACCCCTGGTGGGATTTCTGAATGCTAGGGCAGGCAAACTCAGCCAAGGATGCCTAGTGGATCACAAATGGCATGTCCATGTAAAGGTGGTGCAAGGCCTCTTTCAGCATTGGGGAGAGGCTTGGTTAGATCTGTTCACCACCGCCAATGTCCACAGTTTTGCACTCTAAAGATTCCAAGGTGCGACACTCAAGCAGAGACGATTTTTGTCTTGAGTGGAGCTCTGGCCCCCAGTACTCCTTTCCAGCAATACCACTTCTACCCAGAGTTCTCAAGATCAGGAATGAATGGGCCCAAGCAATTCTTGTGGTTCCGGAGTGGGCACAGAGTCTGGTATCCTGAGCTGTTGAAAATGACCATTGGTACTCCAATCAGGCTCCCTTTTTGAGAGGATCTTCTATCCCAGCAACAGGGGAGGGTTCTGCACTCCAACTTGCACACCCACCACCTTCATTGTGGAGCTTGTGCAGCAACACTTGACCGCTTCCTACCTTCCTCCAGAAGTCTGTGATGTTATTCTGGCAGTGAGTTGTCCCTCCACCAAGTTGGTATATGCCTGCAGTTGGGATAAGTTTGTGACATGGTGTGATTCCCACAACATAAACCTTCTTTCTGCACCTCTTCCTAAGATTCTTGTGGCTCCTCTATCATTGGCCCAGCAAGGCTCTGCTCTGGGCACAGATAAAGGTTATTTATCAGCCACTTCAACCTTTTTTCAGTTGCTGCACCAACCTTCTTTATTTAACTCACCTGTTGTGGCTAGGTTTCTTAAAGGTTTGCAGGACGTTTCCCCCCCAGGCTATTTTTTATGCCCCAGGAGGATCTAAATCTGGTCCTCACCTTATTGATGTGGGCACCTTTTGCACATTTGCACAATTACCCTCTGAGGCTATTAACCGTCAAAACTGCTTTTCTAGAGGACATAACATCCACCAAGCGGGTCAGCTATTTGCAGGCGTTTTCGGCACACGCTTCCTTCACCACCTTCAACCCAGAAAAGCTTGTGGTCTGGACACATGCCTCCTTACTTCTGAAGATTGTAACTCTCTTCCACTTAAGCCAGAACATCACCCTGTCTACCTTCTTTGCTCCACCTCAACCCTCCAAAGAGACTCCACTGTCTGGATCCAAAAAGAGTGTTGTCGTTCTGCCGTGATCACACAAAACAGTTCCAGTGATCAACTCTTCATGGTGTACATAAGAGCTAAGGAAGTGAAGGCTGGGTGTGACCATCTCAAGATGAATAGTGCTCTGCATCAAGATTTGCTGTGCATTGGGCAAAAAGCAACCCCTTGAGGGTTTTCGTTCTCATTCCACCAGAGCTAAGGCTGCCACCACTGCATTTGCCCGAGGAGTCCCTTTCCGGGAAACCTGTAAGGCAACAATGTGGGCATCTTAACACACTTTTACCAGACACTACTGTGTGCACAGTCAGGTCCCTCATGACGGGCACTTCGCCTATTCAGTCCTGCAGTACTTTCTGGTTTAAGTTGGGTTTGCAGACCCACCTCCAGGGAGGCATTGCTTGGATATCTTTTGTTAGGTAAAGAATCTGCTGCTAAAAGTGTCTACCAGATGAACAAGTTACTAACGTTCTGTAATGCCTTATCTGGTAGAGACTGTCTAGCTGCAAATTCCTTACCAATCCTCCTCACTCTGTAAGCTGATTGCAGTGTAAGGGACACCCTTCACAGGGCCTTAGTTTTTCACACCAGTGGTCCGTCTTCCTCATGGCTCAACGATCCTGGCGTGACAGACAGCAAAAGTAACTGACCTCAGCGCACCTGGGTGGCGCTTGTATAGGTACCCCATACATGACGTCCAGCACAGACCCCGCAGACACAGAGACGAATATGCCACCTAGCTGCACAAAGAGATGCTGCTCAAAAATGTCCAGATCTAGTCTGATGCCTGATGCCTGATGCCTGGAAATTATTCTAAGGCAAGGAATCTGTGGCTAGGGTAAGTAACTTGTTAATTAATACTCACCTGTTCAATCATAAACTGAGGTTAATCTTTTTCTAATTAGGAGACGGAATACTTTAAGGAACTAATAAGATCCTAAAAATATTTTTTCTATTGCCCTAAAACCAGACTACTTGCCAAGAAGAAGCGAAGTTGAATTTCGCAAGTTGTGAAACAACTGTTGACTTGGCTTAAGTTTTTAGGAAAAAGTCAATAAAATATTTACATTTTAGAAATTTAGGCCCTCATTCTGACCCTGGCGGTCGGTGATAAAGCGGCGGCCAAGCCGCCAACAGGCCGGCGGTCTAAAATATGCAATTCTGACCCTGGCGGGAACCGCCAACACAGCCCGCCGTATTAACACTCCGCCCGCCACGGCGGTACAAACAAACAGCGCGGCGGTCCCCGCCAACAGCCAGGCGGCAGACAATGTACCGCCCACCCTATCACGACCCACCAATCCGCCACCTTTTCCGGGGCGGGAGCACCGCCAATAAGAACACGGCGGAAACAGACTACGAACGGGAAAACGCTCACCTCTACGCACTCCACGCGAGATTCCGGCAGGTCATCCCCACACTCCTATACCTGCTCATATACCAGGAGCACGCCCGGCGGCGCGGAAGACATCGGTGAGTACTGCATCTACGACACAGGGGAGGGAAAAGATTACCGGCACACACACACCCACCCACCCACCCACACCCACTACAACACACACATCAATGCATTCCCACAGATCACTGTCACAACCCACAAACCACCCCCCTCCGAAATAATGCAAAGACCAAAATAAGAGATCATAAACGGGCAGATATATTGAAATATGTACACCAGTAATCCCAATAAATAAATAAACTATGTACAAAATATACACAGCTACTAAATGTAGTCCAACCACTGTCCGTGGATCACAGGGGTCCTGTGCAAAGGGGCAAGGCCCAGTCCCACGACAAGAACTCCACGGAGAGAACACTGCAGGGGCATCAGAAAGAAAATAGGACAGGCACCTCAGGGGGAAGGGAAGGGGGGGCACCTCAGCCACTTGAGTACACGACGCCAGATCCACGAGGGGACTCCATGACCACTGGGCCATCCTGGGGAGTGCTAAGCCACAGTCCAAACAGTCCATACAGTGGGTGGCCTGCCCACTGGGCCATTCTGGGGAGTGCAAAGCCACAGTCCATACAGTCCATACAGTGGGTGGCCTGCCCACTGGGCCATTCTGGGGAGTGCAAAGCCACAGTCCATACAGTCCATACAGTGGGTGGCCTGCCCACTGGGCCATCCTGGGGAGTGCAAAGCCACTGTCCATACAGTCCATACAGTGGGTGGCCTGCCCACTGGGCCATCCTGGGGAGAGCAAAGCCACTGTCCAAACAGTCCATACAGTGGGTGGCCTGCCCACTGGGCCATCCTGGGGAGAGCAAAGCCACAGTCCAAACAGTCCATACAGTGGGTGGCCTGCCCACTGGGCCATTCTGGGGAGTGCAAAGCCACAGTCCATACAGTCCATACAGTGGGTGGCCTGCCCACTGGGCCATCCTGGGGAGTGCAAAGCCACTGTCCATACAGTCCATACAGTGGGTGGCCTGCCCACTGGGCCATCCTGGGGAGAGCAAAGCCACTGTCCAAACAGTCCATACAGTGGGTGGCCTGCCCACTGGGCCATCCTGGGGAGAGCAAAGCCACAGTCCAAACAGTCCATACAGTGGGTGGCCTGCCCACTGGGCCATCCTGGGGAGAGCAAAGCCACAGTCCATACAGTCCATACAGTGGGTGGCCTGCCCACTGGGCCATCCTGGGGAGAGCAAAGCCACGGTCCAAACAGTCCATACAGTGGGTGGCCTGCCCACTGGGCCATCCTGGGGAGTGCAAAGCCACGGTCCATACAGTCCATAACAGACCCCACTGCCACTGGAGGAGGCAAGTTGGCCAGAGGACATCCTGCAGCCCTGCCCGAGATAGATCCTGCCCTGCCACGTCTGCCAAAGGGCCAGCGGTTCTTGCCTTGAAGGGCCCAGTTCAGCGGTTCTTGAGACGGCGGGGCCCAGCGGAGCGGTTTATGAGACGGCGGGGCCCAGTTCAGCGGTTCTTGAGACGGCGGGGCCCAGTTCAGCGCTCCTTGCCTTGAAGGGCCCAGTTCAGCGGTTCTTGAGACGGCGGGGCCCAGCGGAGCGGTTCATGAGACGGCGGGGCCCAGTTCAGCGGTTCTTGAGACGGCGGGGCCCAGTTCAGCGCTCCTTGCCTTGAAGGGCCCAGTTCAGCGGTTCTTGAGACGGCGGGGCCCAGCGGAGCGGTGCTTGAGACGGCGGGGCCCAGTTCAGCGGTTCTGGAGACGGCGGGGCCCAGTTCAGCGCTCCTTGCCTTGAAGGGCCCAGTTCAGCGGTTCTTGAGACGGCGGGGCCCAGCGGAGCGGTTCATGAGACGGCGGGGCCCAGTTCAGCGGTTCTTGAGACGGCGGGGCCCAGTTCAGCGCTCCTTGCCTTGAAGGGCCCAGTTCAGCGGTTCTTGAGACGGCGGGGCCCAGCGGAGCGGTTCATGAGACGGCGGGGCCCAGTTCAGCGGTTCTTGAGACGGCGGGGCCCAGTTCAGCGCTCCTTGCCTTGAAGGGCCCAGTTCAGCGGTTCTTGAGACGGCGGGGCCCAGCGGAGCGGTGCTTGAGACGGCGGGGCCCAGTTCAGCGGTTCTGGAGACGGCGGGGCCCAGTTCAGCGCTCCTTGCCTTGAAGGGCCCAGTTCAGCGGTTCTTGAGACGGCGGGGCCCAGCGGAGCGGTTCATGAGACGGCAGGGCCCAGTTCAGCGGTTCTTGAGACGGCGGGGCCCAGTTCAGCGCTCCTTGCCTTGAAGGGCCCAGTTCAGCGGTTCTTGAGACGGCGGGCCCAGTTCAGCGCTCCTTGCCTTGAAGGGCCCAGTTCAGCGGTTCTTGAGACGGCGGGGCCCAGTTCAGCGCTCCTTGCCTTGAAGGGCCCAGTTCAGCGGTTCTTGAGACGGCGGGGCCCAGCGGAGCGGTGCTTGAGACGGCGGGGCCCAGTTCAGCGGTTCTGGAGACGGCGGGGCCCAGTTCAGCGCTCCTTGCCTTGAAGGGCCCAGTTCAGCGGTTCTTGAGACGGCGGGGCCCAGCGGAGCGGTTCATGAGACGGCGGGGCCCAGTTCAGCGGTTCTTGAGACGGCGGGCCCAGTTCAGCGCTCCTTGCCTTGAAGGGCCCAGTTCAGCGGTTCTTGAGACGGCGGGGCCCAGTTCAGCGCTCCTTGCCTTGAAGGGCCCAGTTCAGCGGTTCTTGAGATGGCGGGGCCCAGCGGAGCGGTTCTTGAGACGGCGGGGCCCAGTTCAGCGGTTCTTGAGACGGCGGGGCCTAGTTCAGCACTCCTTGCCTTGAAGGGCCCAGTTCAGCGGTTCTTGAGACGGCGGGGCCCAGTTCAGCGGTTCTTGAGACGGCGGGGCCCAGTTCAGCGCTCCTTCCCTTGAAGGGCCCAGTTCAGCGGTTCTTGAGACGGCGGGGCCCAGCGGAGCGGTTCATGAGACGGCGGGGCCCAGTTCAGCGCTCCTTGCCTTGAAGGGCCCAGTTCAGCGGTTCTTGAGACGGCGGGGCCCAGCGGAGCGGTTCATGAGACGGCGGGGCCCAGTTCAGCGGTTCTTGAGACGGCGGGGCCCAGTTCAGCGCTCCTTGCCTTGAAGGGCCCAGTTCAGCGGTTCTTGAGACGGCGGGGCCCAGTTCAGCGCTCCTTGCCTTGAAGGGCCCAGTTCAGCGGTTCTTGAGACGGCGGGGCCCAGCGGAGCGGTTCTTGAGACGGCGGGCCCAGTTCAGCGGTTCTGGAGACGGCGGGCCCAGTTCAGCGGTTCTGGAGACGGCGGCCGGTCTATGGCCAACTGCTCATTGCCTGGTGGTGCCCTCCTGGGCAGCGGGGATGGTGCTCCTTCAATGCCCACCTGGGCTGTGGGTGGTGGGGCCCTCCTGGCCAGCTGGGCTGGGTCCTCCCTGGGCAGCGGCTATGGGGGTGGTGGGCTCTCCCGGGGCAGCTGTGCTGGTTCCTCCCGGGGCAGCGGCTATGGGGGTTGTGGGCTCCTCCTGGGCAGCAGGCCTGCTGCCTGACCTCTCCGACTTGCTGCCCTTGCCCTCCTTAGTCGTGGGCCTGTGGCCCTTTCCTCCCTTTGGAGCTGTGGCTGGTGACTGTCTCTGGGTGGTGTCCGGGGGGGATGTAGAAGGCGGGCTCCTGCGGCGCCCCTTCCGCCTTCTGCTCCTCTTCCCAGGGGGTGGGCTGGCTGTCCCCTTGCTGCTGGGCGAAGATCCAGACATGCGGGCTGGCGGGCTCCAATACCCCTGCACCCTTGTCAAGGGGGCTGCAGGGCTGGTGGTGGCTGAGGTGCTCTTCTTACCCCGACGAGAAGGAGGGGGGGGCTCAGGGTCAGGAAAGAAGTTAGTAGTGGCGAGGAAGAGTTTCTTGGGACAATGGAGAGTGGTAGGTACAGTGGGAATGGGAGTGGAGGGAGAGGATGTGGTTGTAGGTGAGTCACGTTTGCTGTCTTTGGGTGCAGGTGCAGGAGGGATAGGCTGTCGTGAGGTGGATGGCTGTTGGGTGGGTGGGTGGGTGCGTTTGTGTGGTGTGGAAGAGGGGGTGACAGACACAGTGGGAGAGGACACAGGGGACGTGTAAATGGCAGTGGGGGTGGTGACTGCACGTGTGCGGACTGGAGTGGAGGGTGTGCTGGTGATGGAAACACTGGCTGATGGTGAGGTGAATGGAGGTGTGAGTGTAGACGTCACAGGGAGGGAGGAGGGAGACGAGGAGGTGGGGGTCACAGAGGTGGTAGTGACTGTTGGCATGTCTGCATCGGAATGTTGCGTGTGTGAATGTCTGCGTGATCTGTGGTGCTTATGTTTGGATGAGCTTCTCTTGGGTGTTGAGGTGTGTGCAGGCTGGTCTGATGGTGTGGGTGGGACAGGCAGAGGAACAGGAGACTGGGAGGAGGGAGTTAGTAGAGGGAGGCAGGAGACAGGGACAATGGCTGCCGTCAGTGCTGAGGCCAGAGCCTGGAACGATCGCTGATGGGCAGCCTGACCCGAATGAATGCCCTCCAGGTACGCATTGCTGCGATGAACCTCCCTCTCCACCCCCTGGATGGCATTCAAAAGGGTAGTCTGCCCAACAATGAGCGTTCGGAGGAGGTCAATGACCTCCTCACTGAGGGCAGCGGGGGTAACAGGGGCAGGGCCTGAGGTGCCTGGGGCGAAGGAGATGCCCGGCTTCCTGGCAGAGCGGGCACGGGGCGAACGCTGAGGGGCTGCTGGGAGGGCGGAGATGGTGCGCTGGGTGGCGGCTGTACCTGTAATGGCGGGGGGCACGGATGGTGCCACCCCCGCAAGGGAGCCCCCTTCTGAGGACGTGTCCGTGTCGCTGCAGGGTCCAGTCGTCCCCGTCGTGGAGCTCCCCTCGCCCTCCGTCTCACTGGTCCAGTCTGACTCTGTGGCATGGCCCTCCTGGGCCATGTGAGATGCAGCTCCCTCCTGCCCCGATGCCACTTCTCCTCCGCCTGATGATGCTGATGCACACAAGCACAGAAAGACAAACAAAAAGGGGGGGGGAGAGAGAAATAAAGGGATATTGAGTACATGGATCTCCGGTACAGTTAGCGGACATGACAGACACAGATGCCCCCTGCACTAAGTTGCGCACTTGGGGTCCGCTACGCATTCCGTGGAACATGCCCTACACGCCTAGAGTTGACAACTGCACCCATGGATGACACGGCCCAGGGATGGCTGTACTGACAAACTACTGAGGGTGGTGGCTGGGGACACAGGGGCTTACGGGGGTGCCCAGCCTACAGATATCGCCCTGGCCTAGGGGGACCCCCAGCCCTCCTCCCCCACCCAGACACCTCCACTGCGCGACAACAGAGTAGATAATGCTTGTACTCACCCCCTTGTGTCTGCTGTGCTGCCCTCACGCGCCCATCCAAATCAGGGTAGGCCACCGCCAGGATCCGGAACATCAGGGGGCTCAGTTGACGGCAGGCACCCCGCCTACGTTGGGAGGCCATCCCCAGCAGAGACTCGGCGGTCTTCTTGGTCCCGCGGCGGATGTCCTCCCACCTCTTGCGGCAGTGGGTGCCCCGTCGATGGTGGACCCCCAGGGTCCGGACTTCCTTGGCGATGGCACGACAAATCCCGATCTTCTCATGGGCGCGGACCTATGTGACACGTACAGGGAGGGAGAAATACCACGTTCAAGTTTGTCAGAATTTTCCTTGCCAGTGGCCCAACGCCCCCCATCCCCGCCAGGCCCCCCGCCAGGCCCAACATGCCCCCCATCCCCGCCAGGCCCCCCGCCATGCCCAACCTGCCCCCCATCCCCGCCAGGCCCCCCGCCATGCCCCCCGCCAGGCCCAACATGCCCCCCATCCCCGCCAGGCCCCCGCCATGCCCAACATGCCCCCCATCCCCGCCATGCCCCCCGCCAGGCCCAACATGCCCCCCATCCCCGCCAGGCCCCCCGCCAGGCCCAACATGCCCCCCATCCCCGCCAGGCCCCCCGCCATGCCCCCCGCCAGGCCCAACATGCCCCCCATCCCCGCCAGGCCCCCCGCCATGCCCAACATGCCCCCCATCCCCGCCAGGCCCCCCGCCAGGCCCAACATGCCCCCCATCCCCGCCAGGCCCCCCGCCATGCCCCCCGCCAGGCCCAACATGCCCCCCATCCCCGCCAGGCCCCCCGCCATGCCCAACATGCCCCCCATCCCCGCCAGGCCCCCCGCCAGGCCCAACATGCCCCCCATCCCCGCCAGGCCCCCCGCCATGCCCCCCGCCAGGCCCAACATGCCCCCCATCCCCGCCAGGCCCCCCGCCATGCCCCCCGCCAGGCCCAACATGCCCCCCATCCCCGCCAGGCCCAACATGCCCCCCATCCCCGCCAGGCCCCCCGCCATGCCCAACATGCCCCCCATCCCCGCCAGGCCCCCCGCCAGGCCCAACATGCCCCCCATCCCCGCCAGGCCCCCCGCCATGCCCCCCGCCAGGCCCAACATGCCCCCCATCCCCGCCAGGCCCCCCGCCAGGCCCCCAAGCCAGCCAGTGGCCCCAAATCCAGATTGAATTAAACTCACTTGTTGGTCTGGAGGACCGTAGAGTAGCGCATACTGGGGGAGGACCCCATCCACAAGTTTCTCCAACTCCTCTCCAGTGAAGGCAGGGGCCCTTTCCCCAGGCGCAGCAGCCATTGTCCCTTCCAGACCGAGGTCACAGCAACACTTGCAGTATAGGTCCTCTCCTGTGAAAGTTCAAGTCGCAAGTGGATAAGTAGATAGAAAATGGCGGTCACGTCCGCGGCGGTGCGTACCGCGGCGGTGCGTCCCGCCACCGCCGGCGCCCTTCGCCATTGGCTCCTGAAACCCATAGGCTTCAATGTTAACCAATGCGGCTTCGCGCCGCGGTCTTCGCCCGCCGCGGTGTGCCACGCCAGCGCATTGACCTCACATCCCATTGTCACACTTCACAGGTCAGGCAGCCGCCATTTCCAGGGCCCACATGGCTCAATTTCAACTGCGTCACACAGGCCTAGGCCTTGCATAGCCACTCAGACACGCCATTCACTGCATAGAGAATCGTTTACTGTGCTAGCTGTGAGTACGTACCTGTGGGTTGCTTGACTGTGTGCTCCATGTTGTCCTTCCTAGGCACCGTCCGCTGGGTTGGGCGAGGAGACGGATGAATCCTCCCGTGTACCGACCGCTGGTGGACCTGTCGACAATGGAAGAACGCCACATTATCCTGACCTACTGTCTTAACCGTGCCACTATCCATGAACTGTGTGCCCAGCTGGAGCCCGACCTGATGTCCCCCATCCGCCAACCCACAGGGATTCCCCCTCTGGTGCAGGTCATGTCAGTACTCCATTTCTTGGCAAGTGGGTCATTTCAGACAACAGTGGGAATTGCTTCTGGGATGTCTCAGCCCATGTTTTCGAAGGTGTTATCCAGAGTGTTGTCTGCCCTGATGAAATCCGTGAGGAGCTACATCATTTTCCCTGAGGTGGGCGAATTGGCTACAGTGAAGGGTGATTTCTACGCCCTTGGACATATTCCCAACGTAATTGGTGCCATTGATGGGACCCATGTGGCTTTGGTTCCCCCAAGAGACAGGGAGCAGGTGTACAGGAACAGAAAAAATTACCATTCAATGAACATCCAGGTGGTGTGTTTGGCTGACCAGTACATCTCGCATGTAAATGCCAAATTCCCAGGGTCAGTGCATGACGCCTACATCCTCAGGAATAGCAGCATCCCTTACGTGATGGAACAGCTACAGAGACACCGTGTATGGCTAGTGGGGGACTCTGGGTACCCCAACCTGTCGTGGCTACTGACCCCAGTAAGGAATCCCCGGACCAGGGCAGAGGAACGGTACAATGAGGCCCATGGGCGTACTAGGAGGGTGATAGAACGCACCTTTGGCCTCCTAAAGGCCAGGTTTAGGTGCCTGCATATGACAGGTGGATCCCTAATGTACTCACCTAAGAAGGTGTGTCACATCATCGTGGCCTGCTGCATGCTTCACAACCTGGCTTTGCGCCGCCAGGTGCCTTTCCTGCAGGAGGATGGTCGAGACGGTGGTGTTGTGGCAGCGGTGGAACCTGAGGAGAGTGACGAGGAGGAAGACGACGGGGCTGAAACAGACAACAGGGACAGAATCATTGAACAGTACTTCCAATAGGACACAGGTAACATTTCAAAGATAATTTAGTAAATGTTAACTACTCTCCTGCATCTCTGCTGCCTGTCTATTTGCCCCAGTGTATGATGACTGAGTTTTGGCTTTTCCCTCCCTATTTCAGATCTGGGGTCCCCACTACGAGTCCTGTGCTTCGTTTCCCCATGGACTACAGCTTTGTGGCAGCTGTTTGTTGACTTCACCATGTACAAGGACATATTTGCACTGTCATGTCAATTACAATATATTGAAATCACAGCCAGACTCCAGATAGTTTTGTGCAAAATAGGTGTTTATTTAATTGCTCAAAATGGGATGGGTGGTTTCAAGTGGGTGGGGGCTATGGTGAAGGAATGTCCATGGCAGAGTCCAGAGTAACAGTCACACAGGTGCATTGTCCAGAGGCCTGTGGAGAGATGGAGCATGGGCAGTTCAAGGATGGACAGGGTGACAATGTGGGACAGTGGGATGACATCAGGTGGTATCCATTGCTGGCGGGGGTCTTGACATCCTACTCTGTCTTCTTGCGAGATCTCAGGGCCCTCTTGCGGGGTGGTTCTTCTCCTGCAGGAGGTGGGGGTCTGGTGGGCTGCTGCTGTGCGGGGGCCTCCTGTCCACTAGCGCCGGCGGAGGTGGTTGGCTGTTCTTGGTCCAGGCTAGTGGCAGGGGCCCTTGGGTGTTGTTGAGTGTCCGCCCTGGTGTTGACGAGGTCCTGCAGCAGCCCTACCATGGTAACCAGGGTGGTGTTGATGGCACTGATGTCCTCCCTGTACCCCCGATAGTGTTCCTCCTGCAGTACCTGGATCTCCTGGAACCGGGCCAGTACCGTCGCCATCGTCTCCTGGGAGCGGTTGTATGCTCCCATGATGGTGGTGAGGACCTCGTGGAGAGTGGGTTCCCTGGGCCCGTCCCCCCCCTGTCGCACAGCTGCCCTCCGAGTTGCCCTGTTTCCCTGGGCCTCTGCCCCCTGGCCGGTGTGCCCACTACCACTGCCGCCAGGTCCCTGTTGTTGTTGGGGTGGTGGGTTATCCTGGGTGCCCTGTAGTGGTAGACACACTGCAGATTGACGCGCCCTGGAGACAGAGGCATGGGCCCGCTGGGTGGGAGCTGTGCTGGTGTTCCCAGAGGGGTTTGGGTCTGTAGTGGCCTGGGCCTGTGTGAGGGGAACCGACTGTCCAGAGGTCCCCGATGGTCCGGGCTGGTCATCGGTGTCCAGGTCGACAGAGCTGCTGTCATCGCTGACGGCCTCTTGGGTGGGGGGTGTGGAGAATTCTGGCCCCCTCCGCCGCGGTGTGTTGACGGTCGGGTCCTGCAGGGGTATAGAGGTATGGTTATAGTTTCAATGTGTGGCATATGGGTGTATCTATGGGTTCTCGTGTCCCCAAGTGCTGGCATTCGTGTGTGGGGGCTTTGGTGAGGGTGGCTTGTGGGGGGGATGTGTATATGCATTGGGCATGCTTTGGTGATGGGTGTCCATGCTTAGTGGACGCATGCAGGCCTAGGTTTTGGGATGTGTGGGTTGTGATAGTGAGACATTGGCGGGGAATAGGTGTGCTGGGGGTGGGGGTGAGGATGGTGGTGGGGGTGAGGATGGGGGTGGGGGTGAGGGTGGGGTTCGAGGATGGGGGTGAGGGTTGGGGTATGATTTGGCATGCAGGTGGGGGGGAAGCAGTATTGAAGCTTCAACTTACCAGTATCCATTCCTCCGCCGACTCCTGCGAGGCCGTCAGGATGCAGGATGTTCAAGACTTCCTCCTCCCATGATGTGAATTGTGGGGGTTGAGGTGGGGGTCCTCCGCCAGTCTTCTGCACGGCGATGTTGTGCCTGGATACCATGGAACGCACCTTCCCCCGTAGGTCGTTCCATCGCTTCCTGATGTCTTCCCGATTTCTGGGGTGCTGTCCCACTGCGTTGACCCTGTCGACAATCCTCTGCCATAGCTCCGTCCTCCGGGCAATGCTGGTATATTGTATCTGTGTGCCGAACAGCTGGGGCTCTACCCGAACGATTTCCTCCACCATGACCCTGAGTTCTTCGTCTGTGAAGCGGGGTTGTCTTTGGGGTGCCATGGGGTGGTGTGTATGATGTGTGGGGTGGAGTATGTGGAGTTAAGTGTGTTGAGTGTGGTGGTGTGTGTTGTTTTGTGTGTGGATAGTGTGTGGGTGATGGTGTTGAGTGGCTGTGGCTGTTAGTTTGTGGATGCTGGTGTCTCGCTCTGGCCTTCTTTCAGAATTTTTTTGCGTAGGGGTTTGTGGGTGGGTGTTTTATATTGTATTGTGTGTGTGGGAGTGGTGTGTGTATGTGTATCAGGTGTGTGGGATTCAAATCGTCCAATGTGGCTGAGTTTTGTTCGTTTGTGTGTATTCTGACCGCGGCGGTGTGTCCCGCCAATGGAATACCGCGTTTGAATGACCGCCGCGTGGATTCGTGGGTCGTAATGGCATGGGCGTATTTCTGTTGGCGTGGCGGTGGAGGTTTGGTCACCTCCACCTTTCCGCCGACCGCTGGTCTGGCGGTCGGTTGTGGCTGTCGGATTTTCGGAGGTTTGCCTTCTGCGGGTCAGAATGACCGTGGCGGGTTTCCGCGGCCGCGGCGGTGTTATGGCGGTCTTCTGACCGGCGGTAAGTGCATTTTACCGCCGGGGTCAGAATGACCACCTTAGTGTGTTTTAATATAAATGCAGTATCTTTGTCTTTTGCTTCCTTCGTTTACTCAAGATTTGGAATTGTTCTTGGATTATTCTGGAGGTTTGCAGAAGTCCCACTAAGGGTTTTCTCCCGCTTGTAAATTGTAGTTGTGTCTGGCAGACTCTTTATGTTTACATAAACAAAGTAGTAATTTGGATGATTTAATACCCCATTGATTAACCCTGCTCGAGCCTCTCTCACCTGCAGGTGCCGGATTCTAATTTTGTAGTAAGCAATGTTGCACTGGAGGCGTTGATCCAAGGCTACAGGCACTGGCACTCCAGCCTTAATAGTGTTGTTTCTAGGTCAGTAATCGCTAGCACTTCCCGTTTATGTCTACCCGCACAATAGCTGATACACCGACCTCACATGTGAGTCCTATAAACTTTCCAAAGAGTAGCCCAAGACTGTATCGATCCGGTGATCCAGTGTACTGATTTTAATTATGAAACCAACTTTTAATCAATTTCAAGTTTAAAAAATCAGAGGAGACATTTTGGTCAATTCAATTTTTTTAAATAAAAAAAGTCTGAAACCACCTTAAAAAATTGAAGGTCCCAATATTTTAGGTTTCTGGAAATCTGGCACACACTACACTAACATGGGAATGCCTTGGAAGAGGTTCCGAAGTTTAGCCTAATGGAGGCTTAACCCTTAATGGGTCCACTAGGGAAAAGAGGCATCTCTCACATTTCTGAATCCTTAATGCTTAACGAGCCTGACCATTTTTAGCCATTAAAGGAGAGGTGGGAGGGATAGATGGGTCTTATAGATGACATAGCCTGAGGGTGTGCCAGGATGGCACTACGCATATTGCCCATATCTGTTCGCCTCAGGATCATACAGCTGAAATAGCTACATACTAGGTGTGTGATACTTTGAGGCTGTAGAAACACAGAGACGACCTTCCCCCTACCTGTTCTAAAAGCCAAGAGGCTGAGGGGGATTTCTTCCAAACAGTCTGGTCATGGCTTAAGATCGAAAGTATTGCTCAGCCATTTTCACAACCCTCCCATGAGTACTGGGAACACAGAGTACAACCTCACCCTATATTGTACTGTTGTAAATATTGGAGGACGTGCGGGATCCCTGAGGTGATTGCACTTTGGTGGGTGTGGGTGCACTGTGGGGAAAACAAGACATCACCTGCTACTGGAGGTCCCCCCCCCAGTGGTGAAATGTCGCACAGTTATGGACCGGTGTGCTAAGTGGGAGGAGTCAGATTACAAGGCAAGAGGCTGTCCTCAGGGCTTGGGGCAAATTGTGAAGCTACTAGTTACTATGGGCTGGGGGGGTGACCACTTGGCATAGTCAACCAGGTTGCCAGAATGGTAATGCTGCTTCCTATTTGCTTGTACCCAAAGCTTCTATGAGTTTGTTTGACATGAAAACTGTAAAACTAATAAAGTTGTTTTATTTAAAAATAATAATAATAAAAGGGTTTCAGCTAAACATTACAAGATATAACAACTTGTGTGGGCATTTTCAGGTTTAGATGTTTTGGTGAGTGGGTCACACTCCAAAAACTGAGAGGACTTGTAGTCATTTCAAAAATGGATTTGAAACAAAACTACGAACACTTTTGGAGACGCTCTAAACCGATATCTCATTAAGAAGGTGCACCTGGCATTGTAAGTCCGAGCCCTGGAAAATAAAAGCGAACTACAGGGGGAAACCGTCTTTTCTATGAACATAATGTGTGCTGCTTCTGCTTAATTATTTTCTTTTTATTGATTTGTGAAAAATTATTTGATAAGCTATTTAAACTTCCTTCTAATGTTTCAGAATAGTTGTAAGTGAAGGATATTTCTTTTCATAATACATTTTATTGAGTTTTATCAAAAGAGTCAGGCCGGGCAAGACGGCAGCCATAAATGAAAAAGAAAAGTTCAAACAAACATGTACATAAACAAAAGGTTTGTATAGACACTTTTTCCCATTGCACCCCACCCCACTCCAACTGCCGATCAAATTGCACACCTTAAAGAACATTATGTAGTGTTGTATCTGATAGAGACATCTAGTTGCAGATTTCTTATCTTAGAATTTCCCCCAGGCGTCAGATTGGATCCAAAGATTTTTCTTCGAGCAGTACCTTTGCGCGTCAGTAGGTGGCGTTGGTCGACTCCATGGGCGCTGCCTCTGCGTGGGTGATGTCAGTTCTTTTCTTTCCACGCCACGCACTGATCCGAAGAGAGCTACCCTGGTTGATTTTTGACCGACTTCGACACTTTTGTCGAGTTTTTGGTGAAGGACTGGGCACAGTAATTGGGCGAGGCCAGTGGTCTGGATACTTCTCAAGACGCTGGCATGCTTTCTCCTCCTACTGTAGCTACGGCGGAGGGAACCACTTATTCTGTGGTGGTCAGTAGGGCGGTTGATTTCCTTAGCCTCGAACTGGCTACTGTTAGTCAGGTCTAATCTCCTGACGCAGGTGCTTCAACCAGGAGCTTCCACATCTGAGCCTTTCAATGATGCACTCACTGATGTCCTTCTCGGTACTTGGTCCAGACCCAGCACAGGGGCTCCTGTGAACAGGATGATTGCTCGCTGCCATTGGCCCCCCCCCGAACGACCCCAAATTTCTATCCCCAATGCCCCATGCCTGAGAGCCTTGTTATCCAAGCATCCTCGCCATCTGGCGCATTCCCTTCCGCACCTCTGGATCAGGAATCAAAGAGAGTGTAGCAACTTGGGAAGAAGATGTTTTCTTCCTCCAGTCTGGCATTGCAGTCAGGGAACACTGCATGCCTTTTGGGCTGTTATACTCACTCCCTGTGGGATATGGTCGCGTACGTCTTGCTGCAGATACCGGAGGAGGCCTGGACTGTCATCTCCCAAGCAGTTGCTGATGGGAGAGATGTGGCGAAGTTTACTATTCAGTGTGGGCTGGACACAACCGACTTGATGCACCATTTCTGGTTGAGGACATCCGGTTTCTCAGGGAATGTCCAGCAGACCCTTATGGACATGCCCTTTGATGGCATCCGTCTCTTTAGAGACAAGGCAGACTCGACGCATGAGAGGGTCAAGGACTCCTGGGTTACATCTCGGTCCCTCGTCCTTTCAACTACCCCTCGTCCCCAGCAGTCCGCCTCTCGCCACTTTCATGGCCACGGAAGGGCTCCCTGTCGTGTCCCTTTCCCAGCCATCGTGCCACCCATGCTATTCAGCCAGTGCATGACCAAGGATGCGGAATCTCACAGGCTCATGGGACAGGGAACCAGAGGTCTGCCCAGTCCACCCACGCCCCTGCTGCAGCCTCCAAGCCTTCCTAGTCCGTCCCCCCATTCCAGACCAGTTGGCGGCAGGATTCGCCGACAGCTGCCTCACTGGGAACCCATCACTATGGACAGGTGGGTTTTGCAGATCGTCCGAAGGGGCTACACCCTCCTCTTCGAGGCTGCCCCTCCGGCCATGCCTCCGTCCTACGGCCACGTACCGGAGTATCATCTGGCACTTCTCTGCAAGTAAGTCGCAGCTCTCTTGACCCAGGGAGCCATAGAGATGGCCCCTGCTCCAGAAGTAGGTTCTGGTTGTTATTCCCACTACTTTCTGGTGCCCAAAAAGGACAAGGGCTTACGTCCTATCCTAGACCTTCGGGCCCTCAATCTCTTCCTCAAAAAGGAGAATTTCAAAATGCTCACCCTGGCTCAGGTCCTGTCTGCCTTGGACCCAGGAGACTGGATGGTAGCGTTGGACTTGCAGGATGCTTATTTCTATAACCCCGTCTTGCCTGCCCACAGACATTACCTACGGTTTGTGGTAGGTCATGAGCACTTTCAATTCACTGCACTTCCCTTTGGCGTTACCAGTGCCCCTCGGGTGTTCACAAAAGTGACGGCAGTAGTTGCAGCTCATCTGCGCATGTTGGAGGATTCAGTCTTCCCCTACCTCGACGACCCGCCCCAGAAAGTCATCTCCCATCTTCAGACTACAGCGAATCTCCTGCACATGCTGGGGTTCACTATAAATGTGCCAGTCACACCTGACTCCCTCTCAGACACTCCCTTTTATCTGAGCTGTTCTGGACACAGTGCAGTTTCGGGCCAATCCTCCCGAAAAGCGAGTTCAAGATATTCAGGCTATGATTCTAATCTTTCAGCCTCTATCCTGGGTTTCGCTGAGAATGAATCTGAGGCTGCTGCATCCTGCTAGTGACACATGCCAGATGGCATATGCAGGCTCTGCAGTGGGACTTTAAGTTTCAGTGGGCACAGCATCAGGGAAATCTCTCCGACATGGTCCAGATCTCGGAGGGGACTGCAAAAGACCTGCAGTGGTGGCTTTCGAATCAGGATTGGGCCAACGACAGATCCCTCTCTCTTGCCCAACCAGATCTGTCAGTAGTGACAGACGCGTCTCTCCTGGGATGGGGTGGCCATATGGAAGAGGCGGAGATCAGAAGTCTCTGGTCTCTGGCAGAGTCTGGACTCCACATCAATCTTTTAGAGATCCTGGCAATCAGTCTTGCATTAAAAGCATTACTTCCCTCTCTCAGAGGGAGAGTGGTGCAGGTGTTCACGTAAAACACTACTGCCATGTGGTACTGCAACAAACAGGGCCGAGTGGGATCCTTGACCTTTGTCAGAAGGCTCTGCACCTCTGGACATGGCGGGCACATCAGGACATTTCCCTGGTGGCTCTCTGAATGCCAGAGCAGACAAACTCAGCCATCAATGCATTGCCAATAGCGAATGGGGTCTCCATCCGGAGGTGGCGTAAGGTCTCTTTCAGCAGTAGGGAGATCCTTGGTTAGATCTGTTCGCCTCCGCAGACAACGCGCAATGTCAGCTGTTTTGCACGTTGGAGTTTCCAATGCGCCACTCACTCGGTGACACTTTTCATCTGGAGTGGAACTCCGGCCTCCTTTACACCTTTCCACCTATACCACTTCTGTTCAGAGTTCTGAGGAAGATGAAGAACGACTGGGGCTAAGTAATCTTGGTTGCTCCTGACTGGGCATGGAAAGTATGGTATCCAGAGCTACTGAGCATGGCCACCGATCCTCCACTCGGACTGCCTCTTCGGGAGGATCTTCTGTCAGAGCAGCAGGGGACGGTTCTCCACCCAAACATGTCCGATCTTCGCCTTCATGCATGGCGATTGAGCGGCGGCAGTTGACAGCTTTTGACCTTCCACCCAAAGTCTGTGATGTTATCTTGGCAACCAGGGGTCGTTGGCATAAATTTATGGCATGGTGTACCAACAAGTCTGTTGATCCCCTCTCTGCTCCTCTCTCTGAGGTTCTTTTGTTCAATCTTTCCTTGACACAGCAGGGCTCTTCTTTGGGCACCCTTAAAGGTTACTTATCGGCCATCTCAGCCTTTCTTAGATTGCCTTCTTTTTTTAAGTCCTCTATTGTTGGTAGATTCCTTAAGGGTCTCACCCATTTGTTTCCTCCCACTCATTTATCATGCCTCAGTCGGACCCCAAACTTGTCCTTACTTGATGTGTGCTCCTTTTGAGCCGTTACACAATTGTCCCTTATGGCTCCTTATTTTCGAAACTGTTTTTCTCGTTGCCATCCCCTCTGCTCGCAGCATGAGTGAGCGTCAGGCTCTTTCTTCAAAGCCCCCATTTTTGTCTGTGCAGCCTGACAAAGTGGTGGTACGGACTAGGGCCTCATTCCTTCCCAAAGTAGTTACACATTTTCATGTAGGCCAGTCTATCACTTTGCCTACTTTTTACGCACCGCCACATCCTTCTCATAAAGAGGAGCGACTATACCGCCTGGATCCAAAAAGAGTGTTGGCATTGTACCTCAATTGTACTAAAGATTTCCAGGTGAACGATCAACTCTTCTCGCGATGGGTACTTCTTTGCATCAAGATGTGCTACGATTTGGCAAAAAAGCAACCCCCTGAGGGATTGCGTGCTCATTCCACCAGAGCAACTGCTGCTTCCAAAGCGTTAGCACGCGGAGTTCCTGTCCTAGATATCTGCCAGGCAGCAACGTAAACATCCCTGCACACGTTTACTAAGCATTACTGCCTGGGCAGTCATGTCCGCAGGGACAGCTACTTTGGTCCTTCGGTTCTGCAGGACTTTCTAGTATGATCTTGGTTCGCGGCCCACCACCGAGGATGGCATTGCTTGGGAATCTATTCTAAGGTAAGGATTCTGCAACTAGAAGTCTATCAGATGAACAAGTTACTTACCTTCGGTAACTCTAGACATATTTTAGCTGCAGATTCCTTACCGACCCACCCATCCTCCCAGCTTGTGAATTGATTTCTAGGGGCAGTGACTTCCCATTCAGGGTCTTAGCTCTGGCACTCCATTTTCAGTATTCTTAATGGCGCTGCGCTTTGGCGTGTAAAGTTGTGAAAAGAAACTGACGTCACCGTGCAGAGGCGGCGTCTTTATACGACTCCCAACGTCATTGCGACCACGAAGCCTGCAGAGTCAACCGATGCCACCTTACGACACGCAAGGGTACTGCTCAAAGAAAATTCTCTGAATCAAGTCTGACGCCTGCGGGAAATTCTAAGGTAAGGAATCTGCAACTAGAATATGTTTCTACCAGATAAATTGTTTCCGAGGGTAAGTAATTTCTTCTTCAAGTCCCCCCTCCACAAGCGGCCATTCAATTGAATCTCATCACTTTCCACAGGGGAAGTTACAGAATAATCCCTTTATAGTCTGCCCATCTCTGTCAAATATTGGTGTGCTTTTGAGGGCACCCCTTAGCCAGATTTACCACGACCTCCTGACCCATGCAGTAATCTAATCCCCTCTTCCACACTGCCAGAGAGTGGGGGTCTACGGCATTCCACGGCCTGGCAATGTCTCTTTTTGCCAAGGACAAGCCCAAGAACAGGAGTGTCCTCTTGTATCTATTGCCTCCAAGGCCCTCAGCAACATGCAGGAGAGTTAGCCTCGGATCCAAAGGTATTGTATAAGAGAGTACTCTGCCAAAGCAGGAGGTCAGTCCCTCCCAAAATCTGTTCAGGACTGTACATCCCCGTATCATATGTAGAAATGGGCCCTCTGCCACACAGCAGCACAGGCAAAGTGAAGAGTTTGTGACCCCCATGCACCACAGATGATCTCCTGAGTAATATCCCATAAGCAGGTATTTCCATAGGGCATATTACTTGTCTGAGTTGCAGATGGGCTGATATTGACAGCCTTGCGAGGAGATCTTTGGGCCTCGCACCAGTTGTCGTCATCCAGCGTCCCAAGGTCTGTTTCCCAAGCTATTCTAAGGACAGACAGTGTGGGTGGGCTGTTCAAGACGAGGGAGCAATATAGTTTGGTTATTTTGGGGTCCCCCATAAGGACTTCAAGAGGATTAAAGTGAGGGAGGGACTCAACATTGCCAATGTAGGGGCTGATAGCATGTCAGAGCTGCAGGAAGTGGTGAAATTGACTACAATGAAGGCAATATTCTTGTTGAGTGTCTTAGAGAGACTTCAGAACTGTATCAGTCATTACATTGCCTAAGGTGGAGATACCTATAGTGTCCCATTTCCCAAATCCCTCCAGTTGAGTAACCTGTCGGAGCACTGAGCTGTGCTATGACAGTGTCAGCCCATGAGCTTTCCCCACCATCCTATTTTCCGTAGGCAGCCCGTCCATACGTTCAGCATCACCCGTGCCACAGAGGGAAGAACAGCAGGAGGCAACTCCCCCTGCCCCCCAGTAAAGGTAGTTAAGCAAAGGAACTGTACCCATCGCCCACTTCTCTGCTGCATATGCCGGGTCCCAGGGATGATCACACCACAATTAATTAACAAGAGTTGATAGGAAGTAGAGTAATAATAATGTATGTCGGCGACCCCAAAGCCCCCATTATAAGGAGTTTGAATGCATTTGGCCAGGGCAATACGTGGGGTCCCTTCTGCTCCAGAGAATTCTAGTAAGAATGGCATTAATTTGCCAGAACCATGACCTAGAAGGTATGAGTAATTTTCTCAGTGATAGAGTAATCAGGTGAAAGAAACAATTTTGAATATGGCCAATTGACCAGGCAGTGACAACAGTAGAAGCAACCAAGTCCATATTGCCTTTCCCACCGAGCCAGGGACGGTTCCAAGTTATTGGACCAGGATAACTCTGCATCTAGGGTTACAAACACCCGCAAATATTTGAAGCCATCAGTCACCGACTGCAGGTCCAGGGCCCAATCTATGTGCCCTGCATATCCATTCACAAGGAACACTATCAACTGGACGTCTCACCAAATATTTGCATCATATGTAGGAATCTGTCCTATAATCTTGGGGTCAGTGATGAAAAAAGAGGAGGTCATCTGCATACAGGCTAATCTGTCGGAGCACTCCAAGCTCCTGGGCATCCATCCTAACCCACACAGCCAGGGGCTCAAAGATCAAAGCGAACAGTAGCGGCAAAAGAGGACACCCTTGAAGCGTCCCCACTGAATTGGGAATGGATCGGGCACATGACCTGCAACTCTAATCGCCACCGTCAGATCAGTATATAATAGCCGGACATAGCTCAAGAATCTAGGGCCGAATTACAGCGTGTCGAGCAGGGTCAGGCCTGGCATAAACAGGCCTGGTCCAGGTGTACCAGATCTTGTATGTGACGTACCAGTCTGTTCGCCAGTGTTTTGGCAACCAGTTTTGCCTCTGTTTAGGGGAGAAATGGGGTGGTATGAATATATGAGGATTGTTCCTCTGGTGGGTGACCCAGTTTAGGAAGAATCACAATCTTGGTGTGTCTCCAATCAGGGGAAAGTAGCGCATCCGTGCCAGCGACACAGATAATGCCCAGAAAATGTAGACGTGTAGGTTTTGAAGAATTCACATGGTAGCCTGTTTGGCCCTGGGGCCTTGCCTAGCTGGAGTCCAGCAAGGGCCACTTAGAGCTCTGCCTCTGAAATCTTTGTCGAGCTCGGCAATTGCAGTATCCAACAGGGTTTTGAGGGGCAGCGCTTCCACAAATTCAAGTATCTGCTCATGGGGCAGGGCCACTCACTTAGCATGTACCCCAGCAAAGTAATTAGTAAAGCTGCATGAAACCTCACTGGGGTCTACAGTCAGTGAGCCCTGCAGAGGAAGAGCAATAGATCGATGCATTGCCTGACCCAGTCTGTGAAGCAGTTTACTAGATTTATCTCCCCATTGGTATATACGACTCTGAGTCACCCGCCAAGTCTGTTTGGCCTCTTCTAATAGTAACTCTTGATGTTGCGCCAGACCTAGTTGCCGCCGCGCAGTGTGACCACCAGCCCTACACCCAATCTCCTCTAAGTCATGTATCTGAGTTGTGAGATCAGCTAGGTCTTGCAGTCCATGATACCCCTCACCTGCAAAGTAACTTAGGTCCACCCCCGTAATGCTGGCGCTTCCGAGGGGGTCATTACAGAAGTCACTGTACCCTCGTTTAGTAGAAAGTATTCTTCTATCAACTACATAATGTGTGTCATGTATGGGTGGAGTTGTAAATGCCATGACAAAAGTCACCAATGAAAGGCTGGTTTATGGGGTGCTCTTTGGAGATTCAGGGCTATCAGGGAATGATCCGATAGCACCTAGCTAAAATGTTGATATTTGATATTCTATGCAAGTATGTTGTGTGTACACAAAAGTAGTCCAAGCGGGAAAGGGATCCATGAGCTGTTGAAGTATTCATACCCAGAGTCGGATGGGTGGTATGTCCTTCAGGCGTCTGTCAACTCCAGTATAGATGTCATGGAGGTTTGTTTAGTTTTGTTACCTTTAACCACTGTCCCGTGAGCACACCATCTGTCTACCTGAGAGTCCATGATGTTGTTCAGGCCCCGACCACTGTCAGGCCTCCCGGGAGTTCTCCCCAGAGATGAACAAATTGGTAGATGAATGTCTGCCCAAAGGAGGAGGGGCATACACACAGCCGAGCGTGAAAGGCTCATTATAGATGATGCCCGTAGCATCTGTGTATCTGCCCAGGCAGTCTAGCCACATCCTGGTAGCATGAAATGGAATGCCTCATTATATCAAAATACATGCCCCCCTCGAGCCTCTAGCGAAATCCGGGTGGAGGACCTAACTCGAACCATATTTGGTGAGACACGGGGCTATACTACCAAGGAGATGGGTTCTTGTAGCATTAATATGTGGGCTCCCTGTCTTTTTGCATACCGCAAAATTGCTCCACGTTTAATCTTGTCTAGTACCCCTTTGATGTTCCATGATACTAATTGGACAGAATCCAGCAGGCTATCCAGCTCCACCTTACTCATACCAAGGGAGTAGGAACGCGATCATGTTGCTGAGTGTGGGTAGAGGAACAGTTTCATATTGGGTCTGTGCATGTGAACATGGTATAACAAATAACATTATTGAAACACCCCTTCCTCCCCAATACCTCACAAAACAAGAAGTATCTGTCACAGACTGTAAAAACGGGGCATCCCAACAGGGGACTCCCATTGCCACCACCAATGGATCCCAAGTCCCCATGTAAACCAGTTACCCTAGAGAACAACTGACTCCAGGGGAGTGGGGTAGTCCAATTAAATAGCTCACTGCACTACAAACATACAGTACATTAATAAACATAGGTCCCTGTTGAGCACAACTTAGCCACCAGAGGTGCAGAGTACAAGCGGTGAGGCACCATCCCAGGTCTAGGGATCTCCAGTCCATTGAGTGCTGCACCAAGAGGAATGTGAGCGGTTGCGCCGTTTTGCAGTTGGCTTTGTGCACGATCTCGCCTGTCCCCTTGCGAGGAATCAGAGTCCATTTGTGGCAGGGTACAGGGTTTCAGCATCATCCTTTTTATCTCTTCAGCTGAAGTCATCTTTCCAAACAAGAAAGTTTGGGCATTGAAGAGAACTTTTAAACTTGCTGGATATAGGAACATATATTGTATCTCCAGGTCACGTAGACGCTGCTTGGCCACGGCAAAGGACTGGCATTGTTGCTGTAGGAAAGATCATGATGCGGCTGGCCTGGTACATGACCCTGTCTTGTTGGCCTGCATATACAAGTATGACATCCCTGTCCATATAATTCAGGATCCAGGTGATCACAGGTCAAGGCTGCACCCCGGGAGGCGGCTTCTGAGTCAAAGCCCTATGGGCGCGCTCCACCACAAAGCACTGTAGAGGCCCTCCACAGGCACCACCGACTTGATCCACTGCTACAGGAAAACATCCATAGATTGGCCTTCACAGCTTTCAGGGAAGCCCACAAATCTTCATTTGTTTCGACGGGCTCTTCTTCCACATCTTCCATTTGCAAGGCCAGTTCCTTCGCCATTGCTTCCATGTGGGTCACTTTCTTCTGAAGGGTGCCCACGGAGTCTTCAACTCCTGTCTTCTACTCCAGAGACTCTCGTCTTTGCCTTAGTTATTCGTTACACCGCTCGCCTGATGAGATCTTAACAAAGAATAGAGACATCAAAACCCACAGCTCACATTTTGGCATCAAGCATGTCGCGTGACTGAGTTATGGCTTTCAAGAGCATTGCTTACTCCGGCATTGATGCCACCGGCTGCCGGGGCCCACAGTGGCACACGTAAGTGGTGCATATTTGTCCATGATGCTCTGTTTATTAATGGAGAGTGTTTATGCCTGGTCATGGCGGCAGCGGAGTTACAGTAGCTTGGAGTGTACACTATAGTTCAGAGTCAAATGCAACCTGCCAGACCACCAGGCCTATTGGGCAGCACGAGCAGTCGACCGCCCCGTAGGGCTAAAATGCCAGGATGCAGTGATATGATTGGGGTGTAACTAGTAGTGCCACCAGAAATAAGACCTCAGTTTCCAAAAGGCCTCTCGTTCTGGCTTCTGTAGTACAAAACCAACCACGAAGCTTGGCAGGGTGTCCCTATCGCAGTGGGAACACAAACAGAGCCCATGGCTGGGGGACAGTATTCACTTGAAATGTTGCGCAGCTACATCTGAGGCGGTCTGGGTGTCCCTAGAAGGGTTATGCTGGCAATGTCCATTGCACCCATTTGCCCCAAGTCTGTTGCAGCTGAGGGAGAATTGAAGGCCGCAGAGAATGGGCAGTTCCCGGGGGTCAGTTAAAGGTAGCCATTACATCAGGCCAGGTTGCGCCCACAATGCTCCCCATGATCACCAGGTCAGTGGTTAATTTGAGTCTGTGGTTTCTGGTGCTCAGCACTGCCACTTAATTCTTACTACCAGCGGTTGTGACAGTCTGCCACATTGTGGTGCTGTCTGCCAAACCTGGGTATGAGCACAACAGTAGTTGTACATATTAAATTAAGAATTATTAATAGATGCCACCCAAGCCATTTTCATAGCTGTGGGCGTCTTGAATAGAATTAATTGTCACACATGTAGGAATGTGATGGTTAGTACATGTGGGGTACTGTAACAGGATGGTGCAAATTGCTGTGTCCCCCTGACGAGTGCCCTTGTACTTATTGTTTTACAAATTAACCTCTGCTCCAGGGTCAGTCACAATGAAGGTCCAAAGTAGTGGGAGGAGCGCCCCAGGCTTCCCTTATAGAGACCTGCCTCCTTGACTCCCCCAGTCTCAGCCCGGCATAGGGCTCGGGTGGAGGGGCAGTAGTAATTGTGAGTAGGCAGAGTGTACAGCAAAATGAGCAGTGTCAAGGGAGTGAGAGGCCACCCCACAACCCCAGTTTCTTGCAGTTAAGGGTCCATGTCAGTTCAGGCCCTCTGGGCCGCCGACAACCCACGCGCAGGCAATCACTGAGAGGGCCCGGGGTGGTGAAGAGACACTGCCCAATAAATTCCTCTTTGCTCACTAGGTCCACAGATACTGTAATGTGCTGCCTGCATGGCAAGCTAGCAGCACTATCTTTCAGGGTGTCTTAAGTTGCTAAACTGGAACTCCAGCAGGTGACCAGGAGGCAATTTCAGGCCCACCGCAGACCCCAGTAGGCCCCGTCTCAGGCCACCGCTCGGCAGCAGGCGCGACCGCTCAGAGCGGCACTGCCATTTTGGATATTCAGCCGCTGCAGGGGCCAGGTTAAGGATCACTGTTGGGGCAGTAAGGTGAGGTTGGTGTTGGATAATACAGTGTCCGCGGGGCGCTGAATTAAAAAGTATTCGCCATGTTCAGCTGCTAAGCCCATTAATGGATATTTTTCACAGTGGATTGGTGTATAGTTTTTAACTATATCGGGTGTTTAAAAAACATAAACCTTTAAGAAATCCAGAAAACTTAAGTGATTCCCATTTATAGATATTCTCATAGGAAAATTATAAAAATATTCGTAAAACAGTTTTAAGACTTTATAGGTGGCAATTTAAATTTTCCTACTATTATGGGCGAGCATGTTCCAACGTTAATTTTTTATGTATAAAAAAGCTAATTCTGAAGAAATATATCAAACTGATTTCAGCTTTTTTTTTTTTGGTGATAGAGCCCGATTTTTAGCAACCAGGTTTGGTAAATGCATTTGGGAGAATGCCTTTTCACAGAAGCACAGGACCCTAGATGGGCCTCCATCCGTAATTTGTGGTGCTCTGTAAGGCTAAATCCTATTCTGTTATGAAGAGGTGATTCTACCAAGGGTAGGTCCCCCTGCCGCTGCAGCTCCTCCAGGTTCCTGAGTTCCTGAGACCCACCCCACAGTAAGTACCCCCCACCTCCCAGCCCCTCGTTCTGCCCCCGCGCTACTCACCCTCTCTCCTGCTCCTGCTTCTTTTCCTCTTTCCTTCTTCTCTGTTCTTCCTCCTCGCTCCTCGTCTGTATTCTTCTTCTGTACTCCTCTTCTCCCCGTCTTCTCTCCTCTTCTCTTCTTCCTCATCTTCTGCTGTGGTATTCTGCACTCTGTTTCTTCGTTTTTTGTATCTCCCTCCGTGTTCTTCTGTGTTCTTCTGTGTTCCTCTGTCTTCCTCTGTCTTCTTCTGTCTTCTTCTGTCTTCCTCTGTGTTTTTCTGTCTTCCTCGGTGTTCTTCTGTCTCCCTCTGTGTTCTTCTGTATTCTTCTCTGTTCTTCTGTCTTCCTCTGTCTTCTTCTGTCTTCCTCTGTGTTCTTCTGTATTCTTCTCTGTTCTTCTGTACTCCTCTCTGTTCTTCTGTGTTCTTCTGTGTGTCTTCTGCTCTTCCGGTCTTCTGCTTTTCCGGTCTTCAGTCCTTCCGGTCTTCTGCTCTTCTGTTCTTCTTTTCTTCTGTTCTTCTTTTCTTCTTGTCTTCTGCCTTCGGCTCTTCTGCCTCCTCCGTCCTCTTCTCCCCGCGCCTGCCCTCCTGCTCTCCTGCTCCTGCCTCATCCCCCTCCCCCACTCGCATCCCCCCCTCTATCTCCCCTATCTAACCCGTTCACTTTCTACCTCCCTCACTCCTCCTATCTACCTATCTCTCCATCTCTCTATCCCACTATCCAACTCCCTCACTCTCCACCTCCTCCTATCTTCCTATCTCTCTATCTTTTTCCCTATCTATCGATTTCTCTATCTACCTTTTCTCTCTACCTATTTCTCTATCTCTCCCCCCCTCCCGCCACCCCCTCTATTACCTATCTTCCTATCCCCTCACTCTACCTCTCACCCACCTCTACAACCCCCCCTCCCCTATCTTCACAACCCTACACCTATCTTTCTCCCTAATCTCCTAAACCTCCTAACACTCTCCCCCCTCCACCCTTAAACCCCCCTCCCCCAGCTCTTCTCACTCTACCTGTCCCCCCCCCCTCCCTCGCGCTTTCCCGCCGCGACCTCCTGCACGCCCCCGCCCCCCAGCTCCCATTCGCCCCCAGCTGACCCCTCCCCCCCCTCCTACCTCATATGGCGGCCGCTGCGCGACCGCGCACAGCGGGTGCGCCGCTGGCGCGCCAGAGGCAAGCCCGTCTGCGCCCGTCCGCGCCTGGCCCGCGCCCAGCGCCATGACCCCTGGTCCCCAGCGCTCCCAAGCCCTGATGATCCGCTATGACCCCACCACCCTCCATGCCCTCAACCCAGGACGCTCCAACACCTGCTTCCAAGCTCACCCCAAACGCACCCATGGACCCTTCGCCTGCAACTCCTGCAAACGCATCTTCCACCACGCAACAACTACGACCACAAGCCCACGCGCCATCAACCACCTCAAGTGCATCCTAGTCAACGCTCGCTCCGTTCACAAACACGCCGTTGAACTCTGGGACCTCCTAGACTCCACAGCACCGGACGTCGCCTTCATCACGGAGACCTGGATGAACGCCTCCTCTGCTCCAGACATCGCCACCGCCATCCCCGAAGGCTACAAGATCTCCAGGAAAGACTGCACCAACCAAGTAGGAGGAGGTATCGCCATCGTCTTCAAAGACTCCATCAGCGTCACCACCTCCACTGAAGACTCCCCTCTTGCCGCTGAACACCTGCATTTTCAGATTCGCACCGACCCGAGGACCACCCTCAGAGGATCCCTCGTCTACCGTCCTCCCGGACCTCGCACCCCTTTCAGCGACACCATCGCCGACTTCATCTCCCCGCACGCCCTCGCCTCACCGGACTACATCCTCCTAGGCGACCTCAACTTCCATCTGGAACAAAACAACGACCCCAACACCACCACCCTGCTCGACAACCTCGCCAACCTCTGCCTCAAACAACTGGTGAACACTGCCACCCACATCGCCAGACACACACTCGACCCTATCTTCTCCGCCAGCAAACACGTCTTCTTCAGCCACGCCTCCGCCCTTCATTGGACCGACCACAGCTGCGTCCACTTCACATTCCGACACGAGACCCGCCACCTCCGCACTCAACCCATCCCTCGCCGACAGTGGAACAAGATCCCTGAAGAGCAACTCTTCGCCGCACTCGCCGCCAACCAACCCACCCTCACCACCGACCCCAACGTCGCAGCCCTCAACCTCACAAACTGGATCTCCAACTGCACAGACAACCTTGCTCCCCTCAAACGCTCGCAGCGACAGAACAACACCAAGAAACCCCTCTGGTTCTCTGACACCCTCAAAGAATCAAAGAAAACTTGTCGCGCACTTGAGAAAGCCTGGCGCAAGGACCGCACCACAGACAACATGACCGCCCTCAAGAACGCTACCCGCAAACACCACCACCTGATCCGCACTTCCAAAAGGAATTTTTTCACCGACAGACTGGACAAAAACAGCCACAACAGCAGAGAACTCTTCAGCATCGTCAAGGAGTTCTCCAACCCCAGCGCCAACGCCGTCACGCCCTCACAGGATCTATGCGAATCCCTCGCCACTTTCTTCCATCGCAAGATCAGCGACCTCCACGACAGCTTCGGACACCAGACCCAACCTAACACCACCGAACCCACATCCCCGACCATCACCCTCAACAACTGGACCCACATCAGCACGGAAGAAACCAAATCCATCATGAACTCTATCCACTCCGGCGCCCCTTCGGACCCCTGCCCGCACTTCATCTTTAACAAAGCCGACAACATCATCGCCCCGCACCTCCAGACCGTCATCAACTCTTCTTTTTCTTCTGCTACCTTCCCCGAATGCTGGAAACACGCCGAAGTCAACGCCCTACTAAAGAAACCTACGGCTGACCCGAGCGACCTGAAAAACTTCCGCCCCATCTCCCTTCTGCCTTTCCCAGCCAAAGTAATAGAGAAGACCGTCAACAAACAGCTGACCACCTTCCTGGAAGACAACAACCTGCTCGACCCCTCACAGACCCGATTCCGAACCAACCACAGCACTGAAACCGCCCTCATCTCAGTCACAGACGACATCAGAACCCTGATGGACAACGGTGAAACAGTCGCCCTCATTCTTCTCGACCTCTCGGCTGCCTTTGACACCGTCTGTCACCGCACCCTAATCACCCGCCTCCGCTCCACCGGGATCCAAGACCAGGCCCTGGACTGGATCGCCTCCTTCCTCGTAAACCGCTCCCAAAGAGTCTACCTCCCTCCGTTTCGCTCAGAACCCACTGAGATCATCTGCGGCGTACCTCAAGGCTCATCACTCAGCCCGACACTGTTCAATGTCTACATGAGCCCCCTCGCTAACATCGTACGCAAGCACGACATCATCATCACCTCCTACGCCGACGACACCCAACTTATACTCTCCCTCACCAAGGACCCCGCCAGCGCCAAGACCAACCTACAAGAGGGTATGAAGGACGTCGCAGATTGGATGAGGCTCAGCCGCCTAAAGCTGAACTCTGAAAAAACTGAAGTCCTCATCCTCGGCAACACCCCGTCCGCCTGGGACGACTCCTGGTGGCCCACGGCCCTCGGCACCGCACCGACCCCCGCAGACCACGCCCGCAACCTCGGCTTCATCTTGGACCCCCTTCTCACCATGACCAAGCAAGTCAACGCCGTGTCCTCCGCCTGCTTCCTCACCCTCCGCATGCTCCGCAAGATCTTCCGCTGGATCCCCGCCGACACCAGAAAAACCGTGACCCACGCCCTCGTCACGAGCCGCCTGGACTACGGCAACACCCTCTAAGCTGGGACCACCGCCAAACTCCAAAATCGCCTGCAACGCATTCAAAACGCCTCAGCCCGCCTCATCCTCGACGTACCCCGCAACAGCCACATCTCTGCACACCTGAGACACCTGCATTGGCTCCCAGTCAGCAAAAGGATCACCTTCCGACTTCTCACCCACGCACACAAAGCCCTCCACGACAAGGGACCGGAATACCTCAACAGACGCCTCAACTTCTACGTCCCCACCCGCCCCCTCCGCTCCTCTGGCCTCGCACTCGCCGCCGTCCCTCGCATCCGACGCTCCACGGCGGGTGGGAGATCTTTCTCCTTCCTGGCGGCCAAGACCTGGAACTCCCTCCCCACCAGCCTCAGGACCACCCAGGACCACTCCGCTTTCTGGAGACTCCTAAAGACCTGGCTGTTCGAGCAGCGATAACCACCCCCTTTGTCCCTAGCGCCTTGAGACCCGCACGGGTGAGTAGCGCGCTTTATAAATGCTAATGATTTGATTTGATTTGATTTAACATATAAAACTATTCTTAAATATTGTGGGAACTGCTGTCATATACACAGACTTCCTGCACAAACAATACAGCATGTTGCAGCCAACCATAGGAAAATGGCAAAATATAATATAGACAGTTGGAGTTTTCGACAGTCGTGAACAAGCAGCGACTGTCTGCCTATTACACATTTGGAACTAATAAAGTCCAGACTTTGCGAGAACCTTCGGTCAATGAGTGATTCTACAGTACCACACTCTATCAGTACCTGATGCGATCATAGTGTGAATTATCTTTAACTAACAAGACATTTGTTTCGGACTGTCTGTAGTAATCGGAGCAAGGCTTGCCATGGTTCGTCAAATCTAAAAGACACTTTCACAGGATAGTGAGTATACAGCAGCCATGAAACACATGATGTGAAACACCAAAAAAAGGAACTAAAGAAAAAATATAACTCTTAAGCAATACTGACTAACTAGACAGCTCGAGCCCAGCTTCAAAATTCGGTGGAGAGTGGTTGGCTTAAATCCCCACATTACTTACAGGCTAAACATTTGGTCCTGTAATATGGCTAAAAAGTGGACCACTTACCCACAACTGGATTTACCAGTGACCATGCGCAAAAGCAGCCCCCATGCAACTAATGAGCCAAAAATTAATGCTCTCACAAAGACTTTAGGGTGGTTTAAATTTGTGCTTTATCCCCATAGACATCACTCAATGTAGATGACAGCTAAGAAGTTACATCTAGCTGTGCAGACGTACACAAAGTAACTGGATAGTCTGAATGACTCAGATCCCTCGTTTCCCAGAGGTATTAGTATGAGCTTAAGAGCTTAAGAAGCTTTCAAGCACAAATTGATGAAACACAAAATACATGGCAATTCTGCTATTGAGACACAGTGCTTCTTGGGGCCAAAAACAAAGTTTATTCTGCAATAGTCACCTTTTAGCCAGCCTATAAAGAGTAATATGTAAACAAAATATATTTAAGGAAGTTAAAAACCACTATGTTTGGCAATACATGAAACGCAGTAGAAAGTTGTAGTGTGTTGCTCTCGTGTAGCCTCATGCGTTCTACGGGGAGAACTCCTTTCCTGTCCCTAGAAAGCCTCCCCAACCACAGAGAAAGCCATCCCACCACGCAAAGCTCCCTCTTTGTTCTTCTCCCACCTCCCTCTCCAGCACCAGTCATGACTGCTGATTGTATTATTGTGCCTTAAGTTATACCAAAGGGCTAGTGCTGCATTCGACCTGGACAAAACGGTAATCCTAAAGCCTGAAAACAGTTCAGCTGTGTGATGAAAAAAATGACCTCACAGAAGCATTAGTGGAAAAGGCTCTTTGGCTTTTCCCACATGCTGACATTTCTTGAATACAATTTTTTATTGGAGAAAAATAGTTTGCTTCTACTAAAAACCTGTTTGTATTGGCCGTTCACTTTGTGGGAAAGTTTATCCTTAATATAGCAGGACTGAGTTGGTGTGGCAACAAGCCAGTGAACAAGGCTCTAGGCCTGATTTGCTTACTATGAAAAGTTATGACAATGGCAGTGTTGCATAGGCTCTCATTAATCTAATGAGACTACTGTATTTGAGCGGCATATCGCCTGCGGTGTGGGGGACTGAGCCTAACCCACTACAGGTGACGCCTGTCATCCCAATCCTGGTTTTGCTCCGGCTAACTAGCAGTGCGTCATCTCTACCCAAGAGCAGGAATGATTGGGCAGCTGAGCACATGACACAATTGACTCCTCAAGGAAATCGTGGTCACTCAGATCTCATCCGTTTCTATCACTTACATTAGTCTCACATATACAATGACAAACAGATGCAGTATATTTTTCAATAAGGTTTTAATAAAGCAACTGCATCTTAGATAATAAAGCATGTAGTGCAATAACCAGGATGATAAAGCATGACAGGATTAAAATTGTGACAAGGAGAATAAAGCATATAAATAATGCTACCATATTGTCACTAGAGTCAATAGACTGATTCCTTCCTAGACTATATTAGAGCACAGCATGTTAAGCTCTAGTTCTGCCCTTCAGGTTCCCCGGGGAAGACATCATCCCCCAAACCTGAGCAACTGTAGCGAAGTGTTCAGCAATCAAACTGTAAACTTCGTACTTGTATAGCGCACTACTCACCCGTTAGGGTCTCAAGGTGCTGTACGCATACCGCTGTGGAACCCCTCCTGGCTTTTCCCTGTGAGGTGCCCACTCCTGGGCAACCTCTAAGGTGAAGCCAGGCATCCCAGCGCTGTTGGGGCCATTGTGGAGATTAAGCAAACTATTGCCCAGAGTTACAGAGTGGGACCCATGAATTAGATTAGGCACTGATGCGAGAATTATCAGGTCCGAGGAAATTGAGCCAAAGACCCGCCGAGGCGGGAATTGAACCCTGGTCCCGGGCCAGATTTCTGCATCAGGGTCTGCCGCTCTAACCATTGAGCCACACTTCTCCACTGCACACAACATACAGTCGTGTTCATCTAGCTGGAGTATCCCTCTAATGTGTATGGGACAGTGAAGTGTTTTTATAATAAAACAGCTGATGTTCTGAGAAAATGTCCCTACGTAAGGATGTGTATGTTTCTATGAATACCAGAGACAAAACGTTTACCACGTTTACCGGCAACCTATCCTACTGCAGCCTTGAGAGAAGCACAGAGTGAAAGAAATGTCTTGTTTAAGAACACAGTGCTGGCTTAGGCAAAGAACAGCTGGATAAAGAGAAATAAAACAAGACCGCAAATGCGGCTATTGTTAGAATAATAAACGAAGCTGAATAAAATATATCTAGGTTAAAGTCCACAGCTGCAGGCCTAGTGCGCTAAAAAAAGTGCATGGACCTATAACTAAAATGGATACACAACAGCAGTAGGCTTAGCATGTCTATTGTGATGAGCATACCTTAAAGCTAATTTAAGGGTTGATTGTCATTACATCGTGGTAAAACCTACTGAAAGGTACTTTATTACATATAATCTCAAAGATGACCATAGTAGACACGGAACTTTGGTGTTGGTTATCCCCTTTGATCGCCCCTGGGAATAGAAGATTTGCACAGTGATAATCCTTATCTGATAGAGACTTCTAGTTGCAGATTCCTTACATTAAAATTTCTCCCAGGCGTCCGTCTGGAAACTGAGATTTTCCTCAAGCAGTACCCCTGTGCACCATTAGGTGGCGTCAGTCGGCTCCACGTTCGTTGTCGGTGTCGTGCGCGCTGGATATGATGTCACAGCACCTATATAGGTGCCACCCCGGCGTGCTGACATCAATTCTTTTCTTTCTGCTTCAGCCAAGCACAGATTCAAAGAAGAGCTACCCCCAGTCACATTTTAAGTTTTTTTTTTTTTTGGGATGTTTTGGCGCAGTTTTTGAGTGTTTTCACTCCTGGTGCATCGAGATGTCGTCACGGATGACCAGGTTCAAGCCTTGCGAATCCTGTCATCTGATGATGTCTGTGACGGATCCGCACCTTGTGTGCTTGTGGTGTTTGCTGAGCAACCACGATCTGAAGTCATGCTCAGAGTCCCGAACCATGAATACGAAAGCTTTGAGGGAGCGGCCCCTAAAGTTACTTGTGACCCGGCGCTCCACACCGAGTCGCTCCCGATCTCAGTCGAGAGGAAGATGTCGAGAACAGCTGTATGGCTCCCATTCTTCATCGTCACACTCCAAGTCCTCTGGACGAACGGGTAAGTTGAGGCACAAGAAGAAGTCGAAGAAGAGTGAACGTTCTTCAACTTCACCCCATTTCCGGCTGACGTGACAAGGGAAAAGGAGCGTCATCACTCCATCCTTGGAACCTGCGTCTAGGCCAACTCTACGCCTTCCCATGTTTCTGGGAGCTGGAGCGACTCCTACCCAGCTCCAAGACCATGCGCCTCCTATTTGGTCTGTCCAACTCCACTGGAGCACATTCAGGTTCCGCCAAGTCAACAGGTGCCCCCTCGGAATCCGTGCTGGTGGCTTTGGCCTCGGCTCTGGAGGGCACTCATGGGTGCCAGTTGTACCGCCTCGACCTTCCCAGGCGACTGTTCAGACGTTAATGCTCCTGATGCTGCCCGTGCCCATGGTCGGCGTTAACCTTGCTGACTCCGACACAGAGCCGGACTTGCATCGCGCAACGCAGATTCCGACTTCGGCAGAGACCTTGCTTCCTAGGTTCGGTCCTGACCCTTACTCCCTTGGGTTAGGGTATGGCAAGGCATGGGAGGGGTGGCTGGACCTCTAGTCTATCATTGTGTTCAGTGAACATGCATGCCTTTTGGGACTTTACACCCATAACTTATGGGACATGGCTGCGTAAGTGCTGTCACAGGTCCTGGAGGAAGCCCAGGCCATTCTCTCCCAAGGTGTTGCTGACTGGAGGGACGTAATTAAGTTCACAATAAGATGCTGGCTGGATACGACAAAGCAGACTCGGTGCTTGAGTGTTTTAAGGAGTCCCTGGCTACGGCCTGGTCCTTGGGCCTTACAGCTGCCCCTCACCTCCCCTCACCTCCCTCAGTCTGCTTTTCGCCCTTTTCGTGGTTACATCCCGGGGCATCCCGGCACATCCGTTCCCCTCCAGCTACCATGCTGCCCAGCCTCCACGTGGCCTGGGAAGTGGGATCCAATGTCCTTGTGGATCAGGGAGCCAGCAGTCTAGCCAGTCCACCGCCAATCTCCCCCCCTCCCCCACCCAGGCCCCCAAACTCTCATTGTCTGGCACTTCCCCACCAGGGACCAGTAGGAGGCAGGATTCGCCATCACTTGCCCCGCTGGTAGTCCATCACATCAATCAGGTGAATTCTGCAAATAGTCTGAAGGGGCTACTCCATCCCCTTCGAGACTACTCCTTTATCCATGTCCCCATCCTACGATCGGATGATGGAGGATCACTTGGCACTTCTCCATGAGGAGTTTATGGCTCTCTTTGAGGTAAAAATAGCACCAAAAAGCTCAATGCGCCACTCATGGGTATCTGGTCATGCTGGACTGGGTCAAAGTCAAAAGTTCAGTCCGACTGCAATGGAGCGTGGTTGTATACACAAACCAGGTTTGCCCCAGTAGAGGTTTTCCGTTCACAAAGTCCAAGTCCACACGAGAAGCCTCAGCAGGGATGTGCATTCGTGGAAGCTGTCTGCCAGGAGGTCATTGCCAGCACGGAGAACAATCATTGCTGTAGCTTCACATTGGCGGGAGCCTCCGGCAGTTGGCGTTTTGCATGAATAGAAGTTTACCATGAGAACTTTGCGTTTGCAGGAGACAAGGTGACCATTGCTGACATGAGCTGCTCGCTCGTGGTCATGAAGTGCCCCAAACTTCTTGTTTTTCATCTTTAAGTTGGTTTTAAGGCAGGAGGTGGACACTTTGATGCCAGCCAAATGGTCCAGTAACTGCAGGCACCTCTTGAGGCTCAGGGCTTCAGCAGAGGCCAGCAGCAGGGCTCAGGCAGGTCCAAGTGGTCCTGGTCAGTTGGGCAGTTATCGGGAAGCCTCTGGAAGCTTGTTTCCCTGTATCTCAAACAGGAGGTCAGCCATTTGACCCCTGGAGTCACCTATCCGATTCCTGGGTTCATGACAAGCAGGTCCAGTCTTCTTTCTTCAGATAGCAGAGCAGTCCTTCTAAATATTCCAGAGGTCCAGGGTTGTTCTGATGAGAGGTTCTGAAGGTGCCACATTTATACATAGTGCTAGCCTTTATGTAGTGGCAATCCCTGACCCGTTAACACACTGGTTCTGGTCAGTTCTTCCCCTGGCTTTGGCTTCAGACTCTCTAGGGTGACAAAGGCAAGGACAAGCCTGGTGCCAAGTTCCTTTGTGTGGGCTGCAAGCCGGGTCATATGATTTGTAACCAGGGCAGGACATAACTCCTATCTAGCCATCCGTCAAGAAAACCCAATCCCTCCATGCCTAGCCCCTTTTTGTCCCCATTTCTGGAAAAAATACACAATATACTACAGGAGAGCCATTCACATGTGACCCTGGAGGGACATATTTGGTTTAACCAGAAAATGTAAACTTTCTAAAAATGACATATTTAGAATAGCAACTTAAAATCCAACTTTACTATTAAAGAGGATTTTAAATTACAATTCACATAATTGGAAGACACCTTTCTGTATCTGTTCCCAACTTGAAGTAATTGTGGAAGCGTAATAACTGTTGACCCTCTCTGCAGGGTCACATTTTTGCCACTTTTCCTGTTTTGCTGAATTCATTTCTGTTGGCTTTAGGACTCTGTACACTTCACCGCTGTGAACCAGTACTAAAGTGTTTGTGCTCTTACCTTTAAACATGGTAAAATTGGTTTGCACCAATTGGCACATTTAATTTTTATAAGCCTTTAGCACAGTAGTACTACCTGTACCCAGGGCCTGCAAATTAAATGCTACTAGTAAGACCGCAGCATGTGTTGTGCCACACACTTAAGTATACTTTTAAACCTGTCACAGGCCTAACATTGCAGTCTGTTTGAGCAGATTTTAAACAAAAATTTCGACCTGGGTGAATAAACCTTTTGTGAGACCGAAACCTGTCTTTTTAATAGATGTAAGTCACCCGTAGGATAGGTCCCCCACAGTTGAGAGTTCAGGGTGCTTGTATTTGAAATGTTGGGCATGTACTTTGAAGTTCTACCTGCCATGGTAGTGAAAAACTCCTTGTTTTATGCTACTGAAAGGCCTACCTCTTCTTCATACGATAATATTAGGTCACCTCTTTAATGATAGAATTAGATTTTAAGTCAAAATTCTGAAAATTGCACTTTTATAAAGTTGGTATTCTCTTATCCAAACTGTTAGACCTGGCATCCTTGGCGTGGGCTCCCCTAACTTTTTGCCTCTGCTTTCCAGGTTGTTGCTGTGTGTTGGAGTCTGTATTTGATCCTCTGGGCCCTTTATCACTGCTGACCAGTGCTAAAACGCAAGGGCTCCCTATGTGAAATTGTATGTGTAATTGGCTTTTCCATGATTGGCATATTTGATTTACTAGGAAGTCCATAGTTGTAGGAAAATATCCTCTTTCTTGGCATGGTTACCCCCATTTTCTACCTGTTGTCAGTGTGTTTGACTGTGTGAACTGGGATCGTGCTAACCACAACCCCAGTAGTTTTGCTTTCTCCTGTAAATTGTACTTTTTCTTCCCACAATTGGCATACTGGTCCCCCCATGTAAGTCCCTGGTGTATAGTACCTAGGTACCCAGGGCATGGGAGTTCCAGGGGATCTCCATGGGCTGCAGCAGTTATTCTGCCACCCATAGGGAGCCCATGCAAAGGGTTCTGCAGGCCTGCCATTGCAGTCTGCGTGAAACGGGTGTATGCACCCGTTTTCACTGCAGGTCACTGCACCAGGTCTCTATGTCACCTCTCTGGTAGGCCCTCTCAGCCCAGAGGGCAGGGTGGAGGTACCTATGTTTGAGGGCACCCCTGCACTAGCAGAGGTGCCTTTACAAACTCCACATCCATGTTTGTGGACCTTGTGAGTGTGGGGATGCCATTTAACGCGTGTACTGTACATAGGTCACTACCTATGTCCAGCTACATAATGGTAACTCTGAACCTGAGCATGTTTGGTATCAAACATGTTGGAATCATACTCCAGTACTATTGCAAGTATTGGAAGTATGATTCCATGCACTCTGGGGGCTCCTTAGAGGCCCCCCAGCATTGCTACCACCAGTCTTACAGGGTTTTCCAGGCAGCCCAGCTGCTGCCACCCCTCAAACAGGTTTCTGCTCTCCTGCTGCTTGATCTGATCAAGCCCAGGAAGGCAGAACAAAGGATTTCCTTTGGGAGAGGGAGGTAACACCCTCTCCCTTTGAAAATAGGTGTGACTGGCTTGGGAGGGGTAGCCTCCCCAAGCCACTGGTTTGCTTTATTTGCCCCCCATGCATAAACCAGTCCACACTGGTTCAGGGACCCCCAGTCCCTGCTGTGGCACGAAACTGGACAATGGAAAGGGGAGTGACCACTCCCCTGTCCATCACCACCCCAGGGGTGGTGCTCAGAGCTCCTCCAGAGGGTCCCTGGGTTCTGCCATCTTGCTTCCAAGGTTGGCAGGGAACTCTTGGAGCATCTGAGTGGCCAGGCAGGTGACATCAGAGCACCCCCCTGATACGTGCTTATCTGGTTAGGTGACCAATCTCCCTTTAAGGGGTATTAAGGGTCTCTCTCTCGGGTGGGTCCTCAGAATCATCTCGTAAGACTCCAGCAGCATTCGTTTACAACCTCCACTTCGACTTCTGGCCACTGGAACTGAGACTGGACCCTCCAGGAACCGACAGCGCTGCAATCAACGAAGAAGACTCTTCTGCAACTTTGTTTCCACTGATCCTTCCAGCTTTGCAACATTTTCCTGCTGTGCATCCTCAGAATACAGCAACTCTTCAGCCTGCAGAAGAAGAAAGAATCTCCTTTGGAGTGAAGGAGTCACTCCCCTGCAACCGCAAGCACCTACAGCAAGCGACGACCGGCTGTGTCGATCTCCCCTTATCTTGAGTTGCGTGGATCCTGCATCAGGAGTGGTGGTCTGGAGTAGTCCTCTTGGCCATCTCTGCCAGCTGTCCAACTTTGGTGGAGGTAAGCCTTTGCCTTCCCACGCAGGACAGTACCCTCGTGCACCACGTCTCTTGCAGCTGCCAAGGCTTGTTTGCATCTCCTTCAAGGGATCTTCAGGCGACATGTAGCCCCAACCCCAAGCACTCCTTCCTGCAAAGCACAGCCTCCTGCATGGTTTTCCGGCGGCGTGGTTTCTTCTTTTGTAGTGCTGCATGGGCCTCTTCTGTGACTCTGTGGGACTCCTGCAGGTGCTGCCTCTGCTCCTGTGGACTCTCTGTGACGCTGAGGGTCCCCTGTGGCTCCCCCTCCTGGGTTGAGTGGTCCTGGGCCTTGCTGGTCCCTGGCAGCACCACATTTCCACTAACTGTGAGTTTTCCTTTGCTAAGGCTTGTTAGTAGAAGTCCTGGACCGACACCCGTCTGCAATCTTCACTCCAGCGTGGGACATCATCTGCATCCATCAGGAACTCTTCTCCGGCTCCAGTGCTGATCTGTCCTTTATCACCGTCGACCAACTCCCACAAGTAAAGCTGGGTGGGTGGTAGCTCCTACTTCTCCTTGATTCCACTGTGACTCTTGGACTTGCTCCCCTCTCTCCACAGGTCTTTTGTCTTCAGGAATCCAATGCTGGTTTTCTTGCAGTCTTGTCTGGGTGTCTTCTTTTTCTCTCTTTTCCTCCTTTTGGGTGGTTTGGGGAAAATCTAGTGATTTAGTCCTGCTTTCCTGGTCGCTGGGGGGTACTGTGTTACTTAGCTCTCTGTGTTTTTCAAGTACTCCCAGCTTCCCTCTACACATTCTACTTACTTAGATTGGGCTCTTATGTTCGCATTTCATTTTTTTAGTATATAGTTTATGCTCCCCCTAGGGTCACTATTGGTTTTTGCTATTTGCACTGTTTTCTGACCTTTTCTATGCCTATTTCTGATTACTAGTGTATATATTTAGTGTATTACTTACCTCCTAGTGGAGGGTTACCCTTGTAGTAATTTGTGGTATTGTGTTCTAAAAATAAAGTACCTTTATTTTTGTTCAACGGAGTGTTTTCTTTCATGTGTGTAAGTGCTGTGTGACTACAGTGGTATTGCATGAGCTTTGCATGTCTCCTAGATAAGCCTTGGCTGCTCATCCCCAGCTACCTCTGGAGAGGCTGGCTTCTAGACACTGCCTACACTTCACTAACAGGGGATACCTGGACCTGGTACAAGGTGTAAGTACTATGGGTACCCACCACACACCAGGGCAGCTTCATACACTAGTAAAGTGAACTAGCATTGCCCAGTGTTTGTAAATCAAATGTAAGTAGTGGGCCTGCAGCACTAGTTGTGCCATCCACATGATTAGCCCTGTAAACCTGTCTCAGGCCTGCCACTGCAGTGTGTGTGTGTGTGTGTGTGTGTGTGTGTGTGTGTGCAGTTTTTAAACTGCCAGTTCGACCTGGCAAGTGTACCCACTTGCCAGGCTCAAACTTTCCCTTTTCATACATGTAAGGCACCCCTATGGTAGACACTAGGTAGCCCCATGGGCAGGGTGCAGTGTATGTTAAAGGTAGGGCATGTACCAATGTGTTTTAAATGTCCTAACAGTGAAATACTGCTACATTTGTTTTTCACTGTTGCAAGGCCTATCTGTCTCATAGGTTAACATAGGGGCTTGCCTATAAATATCCGTAAAGTGCAGTTTCCCTTTAAGAGCAGATAGAAGTTTGGGGTCTCTGAACAATTTAAAAAATGCATCTTTAGAGAAGTTGGTTTGTATTTTAATTTGAAAATGCCACTTTTAGAAAGTAGGCATTTTCTTGTTTAAACAACTCTGTGACTCTGCCTGTTTGTGGATTCCCTGTCGGGGTCAGACTGACAGTTGGGCTGTTTGTGAATCTCCTTTTTATAGTGACACAAAGGGAGCTGCGGTGTAGCCTGCACATGCTGATGAGTCATCTGAGCTACAGTAGGGGGAGGAGTGGTCACTTACGCCTGAATGGGCTGTGCCTGCCCTCACACAGTGCAGTCTCCAACCCCCTGGTGTGTGTCTGGGGCTTGGCATGGGCAAGGTAGGATCCTGTGAACAACAGAGACTTTACTTTGAAATTTGCCTACTTCAAAGGTAGAAAGAGGTATAAGCAGTAGCGGCCCGCATGGTGCAGAAGGGGCGCGGCGGCGCGGCACAGGGGGAATAAACATTAACTTAATTAAATTTAAAAAAACACTTACCTTTCCTTGCTGCTGCCGCTCCTCTCCTGTGTCGCTGCAAGCAGGCACAGGCACAGGCTCCCAGCCTGCCTTGTGGCCAATCCTGATGCAGCTCAGAGCAGCGGCAGGATAGGCTGGGAGCGCCCAGCCAGGGCTTGTGTTGCTGGGCTGGAGAGACCCTACTGTGCACATGTTTGTCCAGCCTGGGACGGCCGGCCAAACATACATGCGCAGTGAGGGGGAGTGCTGAGCACTCCCCCTTGCTGCTCATCACCCCCCATGGCCCTGCCCCTTTACCAGTAAACGATAATAAAAGCAGTTTATTCTTGTTTTCTGGTAATGCTTTAGCTGCTGCTGGGGAAGGGGGGAGACGATGCTCCTCAGCCCTAATGGAGGAGCTGCCCCTGGGTATAAGTATTCGACCCAAAACCCCAGACTTTAGATTTCTTCATGGTCACTTCTGGATTCAAGAGGAACCTCTGCCAAGGAGAAGAGCTGAGGAGAATTGCTGCCTCTGCCTGTGACTGTGTTTTGCTGGGCTATCCTGCAGTTGCTGTTCTGCCTGTGAAATGGGACAAAGACTAGACTTTGTTCTGCATTCCTGCTTGAGAAGAATCTCCAAAGGCTTTCCTCCTGTTTTGAAGTCTCAGTGCCATCAAAGACTTCCTCTGCAAGCACCTGGACTCTTTGCTGAGACTCCTGCCCTGCCAAGTGATACACCACCTAGTCCCTGGGCCCTTGAAAGGTGAATTTGGCAGAACAAGGACTGAAATCCACACACAGAATACCGTACGGGGAAACTTTTGTTGCAGCACATGCTTTGTGGCTGAAATTGACACTCCATCTGCATTGCGGCTGGGAGATAGATGCATTGTGGCTGGAGAAACGATGCAACACTCACCTGCTGCTGCTGATAATGATGCAAAACCCACACAGCGCGGTTTTCCAACACCGGATCTCACATGCATCGTTGCTGGGCGTCAGTCATCGTGAACCTGCGCGGATCCGAGGTTTCCTGTCCAGAAATCGATGCATCGCTCTCTTGAGAGGGAGAAAAATGACGCATCGCCTACCCGATCGGAGGAAAAACAACGCACTGCCTCACTTGTGATTGAGGATTCAAGGCATTGCTGACTTTTCCGATGCACGCTCGCCCGTGCGACTTTATTTTTGACACAAACCACATACTTTGTGTAACAACAACGTTTCCATTGTTTTTTATGGAGTAAGACTCTTATTCTTTCGAAAATTCATATCTTGACTTGTGTATGTTGGATTTTTGTCATTTTGGTCATGTTTGATTTAGCTAAATAGTGCCTGTTTTTTCCAAACTGGTGTTGTGTCCATTTTGTAGTGTTTTCACTGTATTACTGTGTGTGTTGTTACAAATACTTTACACATTTCCTGTGAGATAAGCCTGACTGCTTGTGCCAAGCTACCAAGGGGGTGAGCAGGAGTTGTCTAAGTGAGTATCTCCATTGCCCTGACTAGAGTGAGGGTCCCTGCTTGGACAGAATGCAAACTGACTGCCGTCCAGAGACCCCATTTCTAACACAAACCATTTGGTGCCTGCAGCCTGTATCCTGGGTCCCATAACTAGGTGTAACTGGCAGTTGGTCTTTGTGTGTTACTTCAGACAGTGAGACAAAGGGACAATATGTGTTGTTGGCAGGATGGGCCATCTTTCACTTGATTGGCAGGAGGGGCCATCTTTGACCTGATATGGGGCGGAGCTGCCACTTACCAGATTTGCACATCACAAAGACTCGGCCTCAGCACAGTCACAGAGGATTTCACAATAGTCTTTTGTGCCCCCCAGACAAGCTGGGGCAAGCGCAGGGAGGCAGGAAATTCTCTGTACCTGTGTTGGTGGAGGGCTCTGAACGCTTCTCCCACTTCAAAGTAGGCACCAGGTATAAGTAGCGGGCCCTCAGACCCAACTCTTCAGTAAACGTCTGGACCTGTGGAAAATGGACTGCTGTACTGCTCTGCTGCACAAAGGACTGCTCTGCTGCCCTTCTACTGAGTGAGGAGGACTGGACCTGCACTTTGATTGCAGGACCTCCAGAGTGACTCCAAGGCGAGTTGGCTGGCCTCCTGATCTGAACTTAAGGTACAGAAAAGTCCCCAACCATTGTGCACCCTGCACATGGTCTCTGCCTGCTATGGTCCTAACCCCCCAAGTGGTGCAGCTTCAGTAATGGAACCCTGTAAGTGTGGCTAAAAGCGCTCTGCTAGCCCAGCTGTAGTCTCATCGGAACCGATGCAAGCCTGCATCACAACCTGTATGGCTAATCGAAATCCCCTGCTGAATGATGCATCTTCTACATGGACCTTACAGATTCACATGGAAACTGACACAGCCTTGACACAAGCCCACATTGCAGTCCTTGCAGCTCATCAGAACCGCCACTAGGTGATGCACACTGAATGCAAGCCTGCCCTGCAGATCTCGCAGCTCATCGGAACCACCTCTGCGCAGAGCATCTTCAACACAGACCTAGCATTGCTTCTTGGGACCAGCGCTGCACAGCAAAACACTTTGCAACCAGGATTTAAGGTACATTTCTCAGCTGGGCTATCTTGGTCCTTCTAGGTAAGTACCCTTTTTGACATGGTTAGCCCCCACTTTTTGCCTGGTTTCTGATGTGGCTTTGACTGTTAATGCATTGGGTCCCTGCTAAAGAGGTCCCCTGTGCCGAATCTCTTTCTCCAAAACCACACACTTGTTTTGCACAAATGGCAAACTCTTTAGCTACCCCTACAAGTCCCTAGTAAATGGTACCCCTAGTACCTAGGGCCAGGATACTAAGGAAGGTCTCAGGGCTACATCACCAATATTGCCACCCTCAGGGCCACCTCACCTAACCCACAGTGTGCTACATTGAAGACTGTATGTGTTGGTGCAGGCTAAATTGAAAGCATGACGTGTCACACACCCCTGTGTGCCAGGTCCCCTGTCACTGCATGTGGCAGGTATAAGTCACCCCTAAAGCTGGGTGCTTCCAGGCACATGTGAGGACATATATGCATAAGCAAATATGTCCTTGCTGTATCTCTGGTGATTCTGAGACATAATAAGTGTACAAGGAAGCCGTTTTACATGCATGTGCTGGACACTGGTCAATATGAGTTCTCCAGCTACCTGATGGCTTCTCTGAATCCTGAGATGTTTGATGACAAACATCTCAGAATAATAAACCCTCACTGACTCCAGTGATGGATTTATTAATAATCACACATAGAGAGCACCTTAGAGGTGCCCCCCAAAAAACCTTCCCAGCTACTGGTGTGTTCACTGACTGGTCCAAAACAGTGCAGCCACCCTAGACTGCGTTCTGGTCCCCTGAGGTGAGGGCCAACGCTCTTGGGGGCCCATAACAAAGGCCTGCTCTGGGCAGAGGTGATAACACCTCGTCCAGACGAGGATGCACATACCAGGACGGGAATCTTCAAAGGCCTTGCCACCTTTGAAATGCAACCTAGGTGTCTCCCTGTCCTGACCCCACTTTTGTCAGCAGCACAGGTGGGAAAATTAGTAAAATTACGAGGAGGGCCCACTTTATGCCAGTCCCACCCTAAGGTGGACGAGCTGAAGTGGACACAACTTTTCAAATTCCTCCATCTTGCTGGGAAGGAATTAGGCCACTGGGTTTAGGATTATGCCCTTTTCCCAGCAGAAATAGTCATAAGAAGGGTGTAGTCACACTAAAGGTGGTCACCCCATTGGCTATCGCCTGGCACTCCCTGTAACACCCCTAAATTGAGTATTTAGGTGGCACCCCTGAACCCTAGAACTCAGATCCTGAATACTTATGAAGAATTATGACAAAGAAGAGTCGACCCCGCAGAAGAAGAGGAAGAAGCGGCTGACCCTGTACCAACCTTTCTGGCCTGCCTGCTAACCTCACCAGACTCATCACAAAAAGGCTTGCCCTGCAGTAGCAGTTCCAAGAAGCCAAGGAAGCTTGCCTGCCTTCTAAAAAGACTCAGACTCCCGTGAGCAGCAGACCTGCTCAGCAACAAAGTGTTGACCAAGGACTTTGCAGCCTGGAAACCCGACACCTGAAGTGACCTTTGCACCAGACGACCTCGACCCGTTGAGAAGCCCAAGATTGGTGCCAGCAGGGCTCCCCAGCTGTCCTGAGCCGGAGTCCATCCGAGTGTCACCCCTCCTGTGCTCATCCATGTTGCCTGCAGCCCTTGAATGCAGGTCCCCTCTCCTGCAGCCTAGTGGAGAGAAAACCTGATACCTAGAGCAACCACTGCACCAATTACCCCTGACCTCAGCTGAGGTGGGTCATCTGTGCCATTGACATCACCCAGCCCCTGAGAGCTTGAGTTCACCCTGGATCCACCACTGCCAGACGGCCCCGACAACACCTGCAGCCTCAGCTCACAGGACCCCCGGATCTCAAGTGCTCCCGGACAAGAAAACCTGACATCAAAAGACACTCCTGCATCAGTCACCCCTGGGCACAGGAGAAGAGGACCAAAGGTGCATCTATGTCCCCAAGCACCTCAAGTCTACGACCTACCTGTTTGTTATCCCCGACTGGCTTTCCAGCCCCAGCCTGCAGCCTGTTTTGTCATGGGGTCAGTCTCTCATAGGAAACCATAGGGAACCAGATGCCTTACTGCACCTCTGCAGCCGGCCGCCCCAGTGCTGACCAGTATGACCTGTTGGTGTGGTTCTGATCAGTGCCCAATACTTAACTTAACTCCTTGAGATTGACTTTGTAAGTTGTTATTAACCCTGTGTTTGCTGAACATTGTTTTTCCTTCATAGGATAACATTGAGAGAACTTTGAACACTGCACTGTCTATTATTGAAACTGCAAAGTATTTATGCTTGAAACTCTACTTACCCGATTATGAAGTTCTAGGGTATGAAACATACATAAAAAAAGAATTGTTATTTTTCTAAATTGGTCTCTGATTCATTTTTTGAGTGTGCGCCTCATCTATTGCCTCTGTGAGTACAACAAATGCTTAGCACTACCTTCTGATAAGCCTAAGTGCTTGTCCATACTACCACAAAATAGAACATTAGTCCTATATACTTTTGCCTCTGCAATGCCAATTAGGATCCTCTGGACTATCTACAAAGTGTACTTCATTTTAGTGCACTATATAGAGAGCCAGCTTCCTACATTGGTGGCACAGCTGTGGGGTCTGCAACTTTGCATTTGCAGATGCCACTTGGTCAATAAGTGACTACACGAGTAAATCCCAAAATTGCCTTTAGTTAAATTGCATTTTTGAATTTAATATTTTTCCAAATTCTTATAAGTACTGTTAGGGCCCTGGTTAGGTCCCTGTAGCTTAACAGTAAAAACTTTAAAAACTTACTTAGGACTACAAAAACTTGTGTTAGGGTTTTTTCCTTAGCTCAGAAAGTTCCCAATTTTAGTAAAATAATGAATACCTCAGAAGACAAGGTGGTGGAGCTCAACATCACCCCTTCTCTTCAGCTTTCCCACAAGCAGTTAATGGCCCTCTATAAAGGATACAAAATTAAAACCAGCTCAGCTGTACTAGTGCAAAGCTCCAGGAGCTACTGGCAGAGCCCGAGCAGACCCATCCTTCTGATGAGGCCACTGATCCTGTAAATCAGTATCAAGACAACTCAGGTGGGGAGGAAGAAAGGGACCATCTGCTTCTTGAAAGAGAGGGATCTGTCCCCCAAGTGTCTAGGACACCTCCCTATAGTGAGAGTGGCTTAGGATCCTCAAGATCCAGAGAAACACTCTCTAAAGAGGAGCTTCTCTCAGAGAGATTGGCTAGGAGACTTGCCCTGGAAGGCAGAATCCTAGCAATAGAGAAAGAGAGAAGCGAAATGGATCTAGTACCCATGGATGGTGACAGCAATTTTATAACTAGGGACAGAGTAGAGCATTGTGACCCTAAAATCCCCAAAGGGATTGTCCCTAAATATGAGGAAGGTGATGATATCACCAAAAGGTTCACAACCTATGAAGATGGCCTGTTTAGCCAGAAAACTTGCAAAACAGCATTGTGGCTCTCCTCTGTGGGAACTGTTCTCAGGAAGAGCAGGGATAGACTCCTGACACTGAATGAAGCAGATGCAAGGTCCTGTGACCCCATGAAGGATACTGGACCTGATTATGTAGTTCTTGGGTTTGAAACATACATAAAAAAATTTATTTTTCTAAATTGATCTCAGATTTATTCTTTGAGTGTGTGTCTCATTATCTGCCTCTGTGAGTACTACAGATGCTTAACACTACCCTCTGATAAGCCTAACTGCTTGTCCACACTACCACAAATACAGCATTAGTCCTATCTACTTTTGCCTCTCCAATACCAATTGGGGACCCACTGGACTTTGCACAGTGTACTTTATTTTAATGCACTATATAGAGAGACAGTCGGTGTTCCATTGTGGTTGGGTTGAACTTGTGACTGTGTCCCGGTGCGGTGCAACCAGATAACCACAATTGGCATTTCTGCTTTAACCACTATTTTTACTTAAATGTTAAAAATGTCATATCTCAATTTCTACTAATTGGATTTTTGTTGTTTTGGCGTCGAATAATTTTTTACATTTCACTCTATTTTGTAATCGCGTATCTGAGATGAACCGGGGACATGGGATGCAATGTAACATTCTCTTTACAATGTGCTTGCTTCGTGAGAGTTTTACTTGTTGTATCAGAAAACAATGAAAATGTTCTTATAATTTTTTTTAAAAAATCACTATTTTTAGGTCAAGTGTAAGCGTACAGCCTCTTGTATACTTTTAGTATGCTTACAGTGCACTTAAAGGCATTTCATTTGCTCCTTGCAGTTTCATTTAAAAATCATTACTTTCTAGTGCTTAGTCGTGCCTCTTTGTCCGTCCTTTTTTCTTTTTGGGAGCAGGGACCAACTACTGTATAATTACGCTTTGTCCTGTTTATCTCTTCTTTAAGGGGCGTTTTTCATTTGTTTGCTGCTTGTGTTCCACGAAGGTTCAGTTTTAACTTGCAGAGCATTCTTGGTCTCAGCTCAGCTTCCCTGTAAACAAGGCTGTAAATCAGGCTGTTATCTTGGTCAGGTTTGCTCTTCATGTGCCTGGGTGCAACCACAGTGGTGGGAGGGAGGATGCCCGCTTATTTATTTTGTTTAATTACTTGTTTTAACTTTCAATGCTTTACACAAGTATCTGCTATATTACACAAGACATATTAATTTTTTGTAGGCAGGGAAGATTAAGTGATGTAGAGCCAAGGCCATGACTCGAACCCGGGTCCCCAGTTCCAAAGTCAGCAGCTCTAGTCTTTGCTCCATATCTTCTCCCTGTTCAAGCAGGTTTCCGTGGCTCATAAGGCATTCCAGCTTCTTTACCTGTTTAACAAATACCTCCTCTGATCGTTTCAAAGGGGAAAGACTAGCTGGGTTTAGAGAGCTTGAAAAACAAGAGGGAGATAGATCAGTTTGACACTTTTGCTTTCGGTTTTGCTGGTCTGTGCTAGGAAAAGCCAACAAGGAACCACGCTTCATTTTAAGGAGGTATACCAGGGATTACTGGACGTGAACATAAATGTATTCCTGGCCCTGAGCCGTAGGTCAGACTTCTCATTCCTCTATTTGCTTTTTTTTTTGTGTGTAAATGACTGCACTTGTGAAAAGCATGTCTGTTTTGCGTGCTTGTTAATGTTTGAGATCTGTTATGTAGGGGTTTGTTTTGATTCTGTTTCAGTACAGAATACTGCTGGGCCTGCCCCGCAGCCCTGATTTCTGTCACATATGCCATGCCATACAACACTTCTTTCTTTTACAAGCCATTGATTATTGTGGGGTTGTCGCTCAGCTTCATTGCATTTTAGTGAAATTGAAGTTGTAAATCTGAGATTGTGAAATGTATCAAATTACAGCCTTGGGGACTGAAGGGGCCTCCTGATGTCTGGTTTTATTTAGTTTACTTGGGGTAGCTTATTGTAACTAATATGCTGCAAACTAAATCCCCTTGAGTTACTGCGGTCAGTTTGCCACACTGCCCAGAAATAGTTTATTCAAACATTTGCTAACCATTTTCATTCTTTCATTTATTGTTATGCCTTAGACTCTCTTGGGGTGACTGCCAATACCGTTTTCAAATACAGAACTTACAAATGTATTTGTTCTCACTTCTTGGCCTGTTTTTGGGAGGCCAGTGATTTAATTGGTAGAGCCACGCTCCATAAGTGCAATAAGTTAATCACCAGTTAATTCAATCAGCTTCACAATTTTTCTTCCTGAGGTCTAGGTCTGTTGGCCTTTCGGAAGTAAAAGCCTGTTTATGATCTCCCCACGCCCTGCCAGTGCAGGGTCCAAAGTCCTGTGGCTTCAGGCTGATACTATATCTCCGAAAGAGCATGCGGGAAGGCAGCTGCGCCACAAGTGATTTTTAGACAAATCCAGAATAGCAATTCCATCTATGCCTTCCTTCCAGGAGCCCTTTTTCTGCTTTGAAGATGTTTGTTTTTTGGGCCTCCAGGAAAAATGAGTTATTTCTTTGAGCGCAAAATCACAACTTTACTGACCTCCTTAATAAGCACCTTTGAAATTAAATTTGTGCACTCTGGCCACTTCCAAACCCTGTGCAGGCAGCCAACCCCAGCTCATGAGATGTAGCTGCTTTTGTGTTGAATCAGTCAGGTAAGGTGCTGAAATCCTGGCTTTGCTGTGTTTTTACTATGATACACGGCTATTCAAAAGGGCCTTCCAACTGTAATATTGTTAAGTTGGAAGCCATCCTTGGTGTAGTATTCGAGGATTGTCTAGCTCCCTAGTTCAAAATGTGATTCACTAATTTAGTTTGTTTCTGCTTTGCATTCTGGGACTTGTAGTTTTATTTTTATAATGTGATACCAGCTTGAAACCAGCCCTTGCAGCAGTATGTATAGAGTAGTCCAGCTTCCTAGTTCGATGCGTGATTCGCTCATTTAGTGTATTTCTGCTTTGTATTCTTGGACTTGTAGTTTTATTTTTCCTAGCGTGATACAGGCTGCGAATACACAGCAGAAACCTGACTAGATTAACTATACACGTTTGAGTCTGTAAAACTTAAGCAGTGTGTGCGTGTATTTATAAAACTAACCTTGAAGAGAGCTTAGTGGTCAATATTTTATAACTAATATTTCAGTTCAACACTAACTGAGGATCATTCATATACTGTGAGATGACTGACCTCAAGCGTGTGAAAAATCATGGGCATTTTGTTCCAGTAAGCATACATTCTTGGAGTACAATTATTTATTCATTGCCCCACGGGCAATGTTGCCTGTATCAGTGGCCAAGTAAATATGTTTTGCACCTGGGAGTAGTATGTGTTTTAAAGGCCGTGTTTAAAAAAATATTCCCATAGGCCTACTAGCCCTTTAGTTATTTGAAGGGCCACTGGAATTATGTAGGAGAAAGGACCAAAAAAAGCAGCAGGGTTGACCAATTAGTGTGGCAAAAAAGTCCAGCTTTTCATTTACAATGCCAATAGATCTAACTCAAGTAAATGCAAGACCTATTGCATTGCAAATCCTTGTTCTCAGTTGGTGTGGGTTTTCTCTTGTGTTGTATTTAAACGTTATTACTGTTTGTATGCTGCAAAAATACTTTGCACATTACCTCTAAGTTAAGCCAGACTGTTTTTGTGCCAAGCCACCAGTGGACTGAGGACAGGTTAATTTGGGGTAATGGTTGTGTTTCACCCTGACCAGACTTGTGGTTGCTGCTTGAGTAGGGATTCTCCCCCTTCAACCAGTAACCCAGTTTCCTACAGTAACCCAGAATTAGTCAATGGGAGAGATCACTTTACAACAGTGAAAAATGACTTTAGTTTTTCACTGCCTGTGCATGTACAACTTATGTACACATGTCTCACTTTTTAAATACTATACGCTTTGCCCCATAAACCTTTAATTTACACCTTAGGGGCGACATTGAAGTATTAAAAAGAAAGGTTTAGGCCTGGCAAAAGGTTTGTCAGGCCGAAATGGCAGTGTAAAGCTTCACTGCAGGTTACAGTGGCAGGCCTGAGACATGTTTTACACTGTGCTACTATAGTGGATGGCACTATGAGTGCTGCAGCCCACTAGTAGCATTTAATTTACAGGTCCTCTGTACATGTAGTGTCATATACTTGGAACTTGCAACTAAATTAAATATGAAATTCAGGTGCATACCACCTTTACCGTGTTTTCAAAGGAAGAGTCCTAAGAACCAACAAAAACTGGTTCAGCAAAGGCAGGCTAAAGGTGGAGTGACCCTGCAGAAAGTGCCCTGCCCAACTTTTAATTAGGAAAAGCTGTAGGCCTTATATATTTATTATGAAAAAACAGTAGGCCTTTAAAGAAGGATTGTTTTGCGTTAACGCATGTAGGTATTTTGTGAAATGGGATCTCACAGATTACCTTAATAAGCAAGGGCGTTGGTGTTGATTACTCCTTGCAACAATGTGGAGGTACATGATTTGCAATGTTATAATCATTGTAAGACCCTGTTTGGATGCTCTTGACAAGGTTAACTATCTGCCAAGCTCTCTTAATAAAGAAAACCATTAGGAAACACACACACAACCAATACCTTTACCTACCTACCTTTCGGTCAGTCGTCTTCTTTCAATAGTCTGTGTGACTTTCATTCACACTCTCCTTCAAACCATGGCGGTATGGGGCAATGGGCAGCCCGAACACTCTCCTTCAAACCATGGCAGTATGGGGCAATGGACAGCCCGATTTAGCCACAGGCTCTATGATACTGTGAATCACAGCATTTTGTAGAACGTATGTACACATCTGCCTGAAAATATGTGTGTGTGCTTCAGTGACAAGGTTTTTCCCCTTTCATCCACTTGCTTGCATCACATTGAATCCACAGTATAGCCAGAGGTTCTACACCTGGTAGCCATCTTCGAATGGTACTGTCTACGGTGTATCATTGTTTCACTGTTCAAACATGGCCTACCCAATGCTTCAAAACATGAAGGCCATGTTGGAACTTTAGTATGACTTCGTATTGAGTACAATGCGATTGCAAGACAGCACGAGGTTCAACTTTGTTATTGCAATCGTGAGCCTGCCACACTTAGTCGGCGTCGTGTTTTTTTGTGTGCTTTAATTCTCATACTGTATATTGTGTGTTTTATTGCGGATGGGTAAGTGAATGAAAGCAACAAGGAGTTAGTGGTGGATATAGGAGTGCAAGATGTGGAAGTGAATAAAAACAACGGAGTTAGCGGGGGGAGGGAAATACGAGTGTAAGAATGAGTCAAAGGGGTCATGTGTGATGATTTCTAGCATGCCTTAAATGACCAGTGGCCGACGAGGCATTCTCGGGTATACAGCTGGCCTTTTGGCAGTGCTAGGCTTGTTTTAAAACCGAATCTACTTTACTGTCAAAAGTAAACTATGGCAAAAAAGCTACATAATATTGGTCGAATACGTTATTTTTTAGTCAATGTTTAAACCTTACAATCGGCAGATTTTAATCCTTGGTAAATGGGGTTTAGTACAGTCAATGGCCACCTATTCATGGCGTTTCTAGGAAGGTACCTTCCAACGCGTGGACTGGACAGAAGAGGAATTCAAGTGAAAACATTTACAAATGGGAAATTTGTATTTGCTTTGTAAAGGGTAATATTCCTTGCAAAATATCACTCGCTGCGATAAGTGAGCCTTTGGCGTGCCATTAGCTCTCCAAATCACTTGTAGGGAATGTTGACTAATGCATCATTGTAATTTAGGTGAGGCTGTAATCTAAGAACGCCAATTTCATTTTTGTTTGATGAAAATACTGCTTTTTCTGAACCGTATTCTTTTGTGAGTGGCCTAGTCATTAAACAGTCTTTTATCTTTTTTCCAGACCACTTCTGTTCCAAACAAGCGAACACATTGCCACTAGCCCTGCAATCGGGGATATAATTCCATACAGCACCATTCTTCAGTTTCTGTTCACAAGGGCGCCTCCTGAATTAAAATCACCTTATCAGGTAAACGGCAATAATTAACTCTTACAAGTGACAGCAGCCTAAATCCGGCCAGATTCTGAGAAGCGAGTAAGGCAACTACTGTATAAAGCTACATGCATCCTGCGAGTCACAGTTCGAATGCACGACCTTTTTTGTATATTGTTATTAATACGATGTGAACAGCTATGTGAAAAAGAGAAGCTTTACGCAAACCATCTACTTACAGCAAATATTAAAACAGTATTTCTGATTAACGTACACACACAAAGGCAAGCTATTTCTACTGCTAACACTGGGGATTTTGATTTATCATATTGTTGAATGCATGAGAATGTTAGACAAAGGATTTAAAAATAGAGATCATTGGAAATATTTGTATTTGTATCATTTATAAAGCGCATATTACCCAAGGGTATCTAAGCGCTGGGAAAAAAGAGGGATCGCCGGACTCTGCTTAAGCAAACGCTGCAAATAAAGGCAGCAAACAGCTGAGGAAGGTAAAGAGTCAGCAAGCATGGTTTCTAAGTAAACAGTCATGTCTTGAGTTGTTTGCGGAACACCAGGTGTACCCCCGTCCTACGAACGGTGTCCGGGAGGGAGTTCCACAATTTCCTCGTTGCTACGGAGAAGGCTCGATCTGACCTTATTGGTCCGAGGGATACCAACCAGAAAAAGCCCTGTTGATCTCAGGGGACCACCGGGTACATACAAGTTCAAAGCCGCTGTAAGAAATCCTAAGCCCTGAAAATAACAGGGCCTTATGCGCCAAGCAGAGGGCTTTGAAAGCCACCCGTTTTCTTACTGAAAGCCAGTGCAGTAGACACAGCCTATATGAGACAAAGACATGTCTGAGCAATCCAAGAACTAAGCGTGTCACCGCATTTTGGATCATTTGTAATTTGTTCAAGGAAAGTTGATATTAAGATACAACGCATTACAGTAGTCCAACTGAGATGTAATAAGGGCTAGGACTGCGCAAGTCCTTAATTCCTGTGGAAGCACAGGGAGGATTTTCCTCAAGATCCAGATCAGCCAGGAACATTCACTGACTGTCCTGTTCACCTGGGGGTCAAATGGCAGATTATCGAACCGAACCCCCAGGTTTCTCACTACTGAAACAGGAACAGGTAAGGTGCCACAACCCTCTGGCCACCACTGCTCTTTGCAGATGGCATTATTTATCCCCAAAAACTACAATCTCTGTTTTTTCGCCATTCATTTTGAGCCAGATCATTGACATTGAACCACTCACCTCCTGCATGCATGCCGAAATCTATTGGGCGCTCTATCTCTATCATCCATGGTGGAAATGATGATCTGGGTATCATCAGCATAAGATGACAATTGGAAGCCGAATGAGAGCACAAGGTTTGCCAAGAGAGCTACATATAGGTTGAACAGAGTGGGGCTCGAAGAGGATCCTTGAGGAACTCCACAAGGAAACTGGAAAGGGGGAGCCCCACAATCTCCATATCTCACAATATTAGATGTGTCATTCAGAAAGTATTCCAAGAGTTTGTGCCTCCTTTTCCACCTCAGCCTCCTTAAGCCTGTGCACCATACGAACTGCAGAGATGGAAAAATGACTCAACCTTTCAACTGACTGCACTAAATAATTGAAGCATCAAATCCAGTCATATCTCAGCAAAATGTTTAACTCCCAACATCTGTGGAAAAGTACTGATGGTGTTGAAGAGTAGGTTGACCACACTCATAAGAGCTTATTCCTGCCCCAGTGTTAACGTGGTGGCACTGAAGCTCCCATACAAAGAGTGGAGGGGGAGCAGGTCTGACACTACCAGATCTTGGTCTCTACCACTTAGTGCCCCAGCACTTGCTGCAGTGTCAGGATCTGTCCCCCAGCAGGGAGTGAAAAATATTGTAGGGAGGCCAGTGGGGTCGGGGGTTGTCTTCGCCGATTATGTTTGTTATGAAAAGGGATGGGGCAGAACAGGGAACTGCTCATTTGATTAGATCAATGTCACACGTCTAGCAGAGAACTGCAGGTGACACTCCATTTGCGAAGGAAGCTGAGCTGTAGAACGTCTTGATATTTCTGACTCTTTAGCTGCAGCGTAGGCTTTTATGAGGCACTGGGTTGAGTAATAGTGTTACTGGCGGATATAAGCCCTGGAGAGAGGTCCTTGATGTTCTCGGAATCCCAAGAGCACTTTAGAAAGTCTCGGGCAGTTTTTGTTCTTTCTCCAGCTCGTGGGGGATAGGAGGTTGGCCATAGGATTGACTCCTGGGCAAACTCTGTCAGAGCGGCATGTGCTGATTGAGGGGAGCAGACTGTTGTACGGAATGATATGTAGTGACCAGACCACCCTACTAACCCACACTGAAGATGGAGGCCAAATAGGAAAATGACCTGGGTAGCCAATGCCAGGAGAAGAGTAGGAGGGGGATTATCACGGGCGATCATACACGATGTCAGACAGGGCAGGCAGATTTCACACATCTGGTGTGGCAGTGCCCAGTGGTGGGTGATTTAATATAAGCGGGTATAGTCAATGTGGTTGATTTGTCGCTGAAACACTTTTTCTTGGGGCTTCGCTCCTGCTCCAAGAGGGGTAAGTTAAACTATGAAACTTATCTGTTGTCCAGTGCTTGGTTTGTTTCCGTTGCAGGGCACCAGCACTTATTTTTGAGGGCTGGCACTTATTTTTCTGCCTCAAGCATTAACTGCAAGCAAAAGACACATATGGGAAAAACGGAATAAGATAAGGACGAAATAGTGTTACAAAGGGAGAAAACAGAAAGCTTCAAGAGTGAGCTGAAGGGACAGGGAATGTTTGTAAATTGAATAGAGAGGCCCGAGATGGCTTCAGGATTACGCTGCCTCAGTATTTCAAACTCGCACATTTAAGTGCAGCAGCCGCATGTTTAAGAGGAGGACGGCACTTTTTTATTTACAAATTAAGCACTGGTGTTGTCCCTTCTCATGGCAAGTAGATACACGTTCCTCGTACGAGGGTTGGAGGCGAACCCTAAAGGAATAGCTGTTGGAGGAGAAGCTGAGATTGGTAAGGGTAAGATCAAATGAAAAAGCACAAGAAAGTATATCCAAGTGGAGAGACTTGTATGATACTTTATGCGCTGATGAGAACTAAGAAGAAAATGAAGACAACAAAATTTGAAGCGCTGGTTCCTGTGGTTGTTGGGATGCCATCAGTTATTGAATGACTTGTTGCCGAGAAGGTACTGGCCCTGATTCTCCGTCATAATTGTTCTTAAGTTAAATGCTGTCTTGCGCACACAGTTTAGGAACTGGTCTGTATAATCAATAAACGTGGTTATATATTTTTTTGAATGTCAGATATGAGAGTAAGAGTTTTTGGAAGATGTGCATTTCACAGAGTATGAGCCACCTGTTTGACAACAAGATTTGGAATTTAACATCAGGCGCAAATATAAAACTAAGGGCCAGATGTAGCAAAATGCCAATTTGCGACTTGCAAATTGCGAGACCCTGCGACTCGCAATTTGAACTCGCAAATTGGTATGCAGAGCGGTGTCTCAGACACCGTCTGCGAGTCGCTATGGGGTCGCAATGACCCACCTCATTAATATTAATGAGGTGGGTCGCAAACTAGCCACTCGCAAACATGGAGGCCTGCTGTAGTCAGCAGACCTCCATGTTCGTGACTGCTTTTAAATAAAGCAGTTTTTTTTTTTTTTTTAAGTGTAGCCCGTTTTCCTTAAAGGAAAACAAGCTGCACTTAAAAAAATCCGAAACCTTTAGTTTCGGTATTTTTTCAGGGCAGGTAGTGGTCCCCTGGACCACTACCTGCCCTGAAAAAATAGTTTTGGGTCCATTCACAAAGTGGAAGGGGTCCCATGGGGACCCCTTCCAATTTGCGAGTGGGTTACCATCCACTTGAAGTGGATGGTAACTGCGACACCCTTTGCGACCGCATATGCGGTCGCAAATGTTATTGCAAATAATTCCGAATCGCAAATAGGAAGGGAACATCCATTCCTATTTGCGATTCTGAAATGCATATTGCGAGTCGGTCCCGACTCGCAATATGCATTTCTGCATTGGAAACTGGAATTTGAGACTCGCAAATGGCATTTTTTGCCGTTTGCGACTCGCAAATAGTTTCCTGCATCTGGCCCTAAGTTTCTTTGAGGGTTAAATATTAAGTTTACAATAGTATGGAAGGGGAAAGTTTGTGAATTAATTTAAACATGATGCTTCGAAAGCCATTGTGTATACGTGTATGGTACGGTTAAATACGGGAGAAATAGGAAAGACCAAACCGAATCCAAATAGCGGAGGGAAATACCAAGACTAATTCGGAAGGTAAATTGAGGAAGACACAAAATAGAGGGAAGAACTAGTGATATAGCTGCAAAAGAATCAAAGCCTAAACCCCCAGTTTGTCATAGGAATGCGTTAACAACGGCTCGGTTTTTTTAAATCGGCTGGAAATTGCAGGTTCTAGACATTTCGCTTTCCGGTGTCTCCGGAAAGAGGGAGAAAAGTTTAAAAAACAGCATAGATTTGCAGGCAGCATATCATATAATTCATATTATGAATTAAGAAGTACCGAATAAATGTACCAAGCAGTCAAAACTCAAAAGAATGCCAGGAAGAACACTGTCACTCTTGGATGGCCTAATGTGAAGATAATGCTTACCCATCCATACCGGGACGGTTTTAAAGGGCCAGGCTGAGATCGTGGTGAGAGGTTGACGTTTCATACATCCCTTCTGTGTAAAGTCTATATACCACCTAATACCAAACCGTTTTATTTCTGAGTTATAGTTCATTATAACAACATTCCAAATAACATCTTAATTGAACGAGGACATGAGTGGCCAGCTAGCCGAATGGCGGTAAGCATCCGCTGCTCTACCAGGACATAGTATTATCCTGCCTAGATCCTGCTAAGCCGCCAGCATTAAAAACTAGGAAACTGCATGAATACATGGCGGTGGAGTTAAATATTAAAGGTGAGCTACCTGGCTAGGCAATGTTAGGCTTCCAGATCCCTAAGCTCCTTACTCAGTAGTAGTAGTAGGGTGTGGGGTGTGCAGACAGATCCAGGAGAGGCCATAAGCAAGTGAGAAGTAGTCAGGAGAAGTCACAGAAGACACTAAGGAAGACTTCCCATGTGGGAGACCCAGCGGTTTGAAGACTCCCGATTACGGTACAAGAGGACCTGCAAAAGAAGGGGACAGAGTCCAGTCCACAATGGATTGTCTGGTGCGGGCATGAGCCACTACCCACGCTTCTGTGGATGCAGAACCAGGTCGAGGAGGGGAGAAGACGGGCTGTGGAGCCCAGGAGTCGAAGAGGAGTCCTTGGAGAGGTGCAGATGGTGTCCCATGTTGGTTATCGTGTCGCAGATGGTCAGTGGTGCGGAAGGACCACAAACAAGCCTTGGCAAATGCAAGAGAAGCAAAAGAAGATTTGCAAGGCTGAAGGGGACCAGCAAGGGCCAGGGGACTCGACCCAGGGAGGGGACTCCGAGGTGACCCTCAGCAGTTGGGAGAGCCAACAGAAGCAGTTGCAGCCCCCACTGGCAGCAGGCACAGTAAGTCGTAGTGAGGCCCAGTCAGCACACCTAAAGAGGAGTCCCATGTCGCTGGAGTAGCAGAGAGGAGACTGTGCTTTGCAAGAAGAAGCTCTGGGGGCCCGGGCTACTCAGAGCCTGAAGATCCCTTGGAGCAAGAGCAAACAAACCTTGGTAGCTGCAAGAGTTAAGGTGCACAGGGGTACTGTCCTGCAAGGAGAGGCAAGGGCTTACCGTCTCCCAAGTTGGACAGCTGGCAGAGAGGACTAAGGGGACCACTCCAGACCACCACCTGTGATGCAGGATCCACGCAGTTCTGGAGGAGAGCAGACCCACGCAGTCGATCGTTGTTACAGTTGGTGCCTGCAGATGCAGTGGAGTGACTCCTTCACTCCAAGGGAGATTCCTTCTTGCTTCTTAGTGCAGGCTGAATCTTGCCAACTTCAGAAGATGCCCAGCTGGGGAAAGATTGCAGTTGCAGTTGCTGGAAGGAGCCGGAGAAACAATGTTTCAAAGCACAGTCGTCGCTGGAGTTGCAGATTGTCAGTTCCTGGAGAGTCCAGTTGGAATCTTGCACGTCAAATCTGGGGACCCACCCTCACGGGAGTCCCTAAATAGCCCTAAAAGGGACCTGGCCACTCAGATGCTCCAATTCGCCTCTGCACATCTTGGTTTCAAGTTGGCAGAATCAAGTGACCACATGAAGGAGCTCTGAGCACCACCCCTGGGGTGGTGATGGACAGGTGCGGAGGACTCCCCTTTCCTTTGTCGAGTTTCGCACCAGAGGAGGGACTTTGGGTGCGTGGTTGGTGCAAACCGGTTTATGCAAGGAGGGCACCAAATGTGCCATTCAAAGCTAACCAGTGGCTTGGAGAGGCTACCCCTCCCAAGCCTTGTAAACCTATTTCCAAAGGAGAGGGTGTTACCTCCCTCCCCCACAGGAAGTCCTTTGTTCTTCCTTCCCCTGCCTGAGCTGATTAAGCAGCAGGAGGGCAGAAACCTGTCTGAGGGGTGGCAGCAGGGCAGGCTGCCCGGAAAACCTCAGGGTCCTCTCAGAAGTCCCCAGAGTGCATGGAATCATATAACCAATACTGGCAACAGTACTGGGGTATTAATTTGACATGTTTGATACCAAACATGCCCAGGTTCGGAGTTCCTGTTATGTAGCTGGACTCAGGTAATGCCCTGTGTCCAGTACACAGGTAAAATGACTTCCCTGCACTTACAAAGTCCAGTGCAATGGAACTGGAGTTTGCAGGGGCACCTCTGCTCATGCAGGGGTACCCTCACACAAAGGGACCTGCACAGTGCCCTCTGGGCTTGGAGGGCCTACCATAGGGGTGACTTACAGTGACCTGGTGCAGTGACCTGTAGTGAAAGGGTGCATGCACCTTTTCACGCAGGCTGCAATGGCAGGCCTCCAGACACATTTTCCATGGGCTTCCATGGGTGGCACAATACATGCTGCAGCCCATGGGGAACCCTTAGTGCCCCAGTGCCCTGGGTACCTAAACACCATATACTAGGGACTTATAAGGGGGCACTAGTATGCCAATTGTGGGGTGTGCAAAGCCCTAGACAACCAAATTTAGAGGGAGTGAGCACAATCACTCGGGTCCTGGTAGCAGGATCCCAGTGAAAACACTCTAGGAATACTGATAGCAGGCAAAACCTGGAGGTAAACATGCCAAAAAGAGGGTACTTTCCTACACCACCTGTAAAAACGACGACTGCTAAATCATACCCTTGAGATCATACTATACATACTACATCACTGTAGGTTTCATAGATTGCACATTGACTCTAGGAGGCATATTATTTTGTTTGGATGATAGTTTTTATATATCAAAAAAACGGATTAAAATATGGTAAAACACAAAAGGTATTATTGGTTCTTCCAAGTGTTGGGCATTGTTGTGTTTTAGAAGATGGTCTAAGCTTGTGTAGTTTGAATGTTTAAAGCACACATAAAGGGGTAAATATACTCTCGCAGTTTCTGCGTTAATCCCTGCAAAGCCAACTCATTATTCGATCTTTAGTACTTTAATAGACTAAGTACCAATCTATTTTAGCGAGTAATGTCACATTTCTGTTAGTGAGTGGCGCCATAACAGGGAAACAGTGTTACGTGTTGTTGCTTGTTCTGATGTACAACCTAACTTTCATACCCTATGATATCTTAAATGATGGATACCCTTTTACGAGAATTAACTTTTTCGGTAGTTGGAAGTGACCAAGCAGATTTTACATTCCATCCACAGAGCGCTGAACATTCATTCATTTAAAAAGTATATAATTTCTGTCTAAAATAGCTTGTTTTATTTGCGCAAACATCAGGGTAAAGCCACAATCTAGCTACGGCTCTTAAAACTGTTCTTTTTTAATCTTAAAACAGAGAGCAGAATGGTCGTTTGCTCGATACTCACAATGGCTTGATGACCACCCATCTGAGAAAGATAGGCTTATTCTTATAAGGTAAATTCATTGTTTTATCTTCAAATATGTACAAGTATTTCCAAATAATGTTTCTAAATTGCACACAGTATTTGTGAGGATAAGCTCTTATGTTTTCGTTTGTTGGCCCTGCTTTTATATACCTTTTATCATATAGTTCTAAAATGTGATACACAAGTAAGCCAGTGCACTTCTGTACAATTGCCCGAACCACCAAAAATTAACTTTCAAAGTATATGGATAGTTACTGCAGATCAAAAAAAATCTAAGTTTTCATATTTGAAAAGTCAGTCTGAGGGGGTCATTATGACATTGGTGGTATTCAAAGCCATGGGCACCTACATACCCCCGCTACGGCGACCATCGTCCGCCAGATTATGGACCTTGCTGGACTTCCACCACCCTTAGGGCGTAAATCCGGCAGTAGCCATGCTGACGGACGGTGGTGTCCTGGCGGTACTACCACCTGCACTGCCCCCCTCCCCCACAGTAGGACGCCGCCAGCCGTATTAAGACCTTTAATATGGCCTGGCGGTGTCCTGCTGGCGGAACACTGCTGGCGGTAGTCGAGCCCCTTCCCATTCCCTGACGGACGACCTTCTCCCTGGAACAGGTAAGGTGATCGTCTGACAGGGGAGGTGGGACGGGAGGTTGGGGGTTGTTGTGTGTGAGTGTGTGGTGTCTGCGTGTGTGTGTAAATGTGTGTGAATGTGAGTGTTGTGGTGTATGTGTGGTTGTACGCATGTGAGTCAATGCATGTATGAATGGTGAAGTGAATGCGTGTCTGCATGTCAGTGTGTATGCGTGTGAGCATGTATGTTTGGATGTCTCTGTGTATGCGTGTGAGTATGTCAGTGTGTATGCATGCATGAATGCGTATGAGTATGTATGAGTGAATGTGTGTACAGAAGAGTGTGAGTGGATGAGTGTCTGGTAGTGTAGGTGAATGGGTGTGTGCGTGTCTGTGTGCATGTATGCGGGGAGGGGGCGCTGTGACTAGGTGGGGGTGATGTGAGTGTGTGTGGCTGTGTGCGTGTATGGCTGTGGGGGCAGTTGTGTGGTGGGTGCGTGTCTGCGTGTGTATGAATGGGTGTCGTGAGTGTGTGTGTGTCTACGAGTGCGTGCGTGAATGAGGGGGTGGGGGTGTGTGTGTGAATGGATCGGAGGCGGGTGGTGGGTGTGTATGTTTGCATTGGGGGTGGGTGGGAGGGTGAGTTTGGGTGCGGGGATTAGGTGATTGCAGGGGGGGTTGGGGTAGCTATCTACCGGTGACAGGGCAGGAATTTCCTGTCACCGGTAGGCCCTACCACCATGGTTTTTGTGGCATTGCTACCGCCACGGAAACCATGGTGGTAGGCCGGGTCATAATACTGCCGACAGTATTCTGTGGGCCATCGGGTCGGAGATGAACATCTCTGGCCTGGGGGTTCATACTGCCATGGCGGTATGAGTGGTGATGTGGCGGGTTGGCTCATAATGTGGCAGTATACACCGTCAGCCTGTTGGTGGTGATAGCGCCACATTAACCCTGATGGTCAAAAGACCCCCAGGGTCAAAATGAATGCCTAAATGTTTGAAAATGCTGGATGGGCCTACCTCTATCTGCTATGAAATTGCATATTTGATTGATAGTTTCATTTTGAAACCTCTGGAATTAAATTCCCAGATGACCCAAACCCAGGGCTCCCCAGAGCCTCCTTCACCTACCTGACTCCTAAGCATTTTCTTAAAAATGCATTCAGCTTTCCCCATTTATGCCTCTTGCTGAGAGATTGGAAATCCATGAACGTCCTACAGCCTTTAGCAGTGGTATAGCCAGAGGCAACAGCATCAAGAAGCTGCAACAGCAAGCAGGAAATATGTTGACCTCCTAGAATTTAGGGCCGACATCCCCTTGAAACATATCTGTTCCCCTTTACCGCAATGTCTAAAGAATAAAATCCCAACCTCAGTTGAGAAGATAGACAATTTTTGCCCTTTGTGGGAGTGGAGGAAGCATGCCACAATTCTTGCTTCTCAGATTCCAAGTTATAATTTAGCACATGTACCATTCCAAATGCCACAGAATGCAACACACCTCTCTTTTTTTTCACACATCACATAGTATTATGCCCTCTTTAACCAATATCCATACATTTCACTCACAGTACAAATAAGCACACTCACCCCTAGCAACAGAATTAAAAAAAACTTCCTTAAACTGTATATTACTACTACTAGTTCCTTAAAGAGTACCCTAAGTACGCCCCCTTATATATTTTCATAGCTTGAACTTAACTATTACCAAACCCACCTACTACACCTGTATAACCTCATCAATAACAAATTCAATCACCACACAACAGAAAATAGCACACTAACTGTAAACAGATAACCCGAGCATCTGACATGCACAGTGTCACTTGCCAGGAAGAAATTAATAAAAATCAAGGAAGGCTCAAGTGTATAGTCACTAAGGGCCACATTCACGGTCACAAAACAAACATACATCGCACTGCGACACGCAATTAGGAACAGAACGCCCCTTCCTAATTGCGACTCACAAACCCTTTTTGCAATTCAGTAGAGATTACAGAATCGCAAAATTGGTTTTGTGCATCGCAAAATGCTTTTTTCTTGTTGCAAATGGCCCAATTCTGTGAATCGGGCCGTTTGCAACAAGAAGAATGCTTTGTACATGTGGCTGCAAGCGCCCTGATTGCACCTTCCAACCAGATCACCCACTCTCCATGCAAACCATCAGATTCTGATAACCTTCATGGACATAACTTAGGAGTGGCTAACCTACTTACAACAATTGAGATGGGGACCTACCTGTAGCAGGATCAAAAGCCCTCCTATAAGCCAAATTAGATTGAAGAGATTTCTGATAAACAAGATAGACTGAATAGATTGCCTCCTTCACAACACTACTCCTGCTCTCCACCTGACCTTCTAGGTGAAACGTATATACACTTTTATGCCAAATACCAGTTCTTTTAGAAAACACTGTACCTTACAAGACATTTATTTGACACCATTGTCCACATAATTTCTGGTGAAACGCCTATCTGGTAAAGTATGCTTCCTAGAAGTTCAGCGAACCTACTTGAGTTTATACTCTTCACTATTTTAACCTCAGACCGCGTAGGAAAATGGTCTGTTACATAGGGTTCTCCGTGTGCCAGTACAGCAAAAGGGTCCATTATATTGATAGTTAGTTTGCACAGTGCACCTGTGGAAACTCACTTGAAAAGGCCAGAATAATACATGGCTTTGAAGATTTATTGCTTTTGTGCAGTCACATACCCAACCTGTCTGCCTTTGTTAAACCAGCCCTTAGTCTTCGTTCAGTCTCTCACATAACCCAAAGGCCCATTGTGGCTGTCAAATGAAGGAATTACTTTGTGTCCTCAAATAATTTCATCATTTCTTTCAGCAAGTTCCTCTTGAAGTTTCTAAAAAGGTTGAGCATCACCTTTCAAAATGTTCTCATGTCATCCATGCTGAGTGAATGTTTTAACGATTGTTATATTTTTTCCCTGTCCCCCCCCCCTTCCATTTTTCTTCTGATACCTCACCATAATATCCTGGTACCAGCACACACCCTAAATCCTTACTGGGGCAAGTGACTTAACATTCTACATCATATACCTCATGTTTACCATCACCCCTTTCCAAAAAATGAACACGAGACGCAGTCAAGCTGTGTTGCCCTTTCCTGGGACATTTTCATTATGGAGCCAGACCAGCTAAAAGGGGTTCTGGTACCAAAATAGTACTTAGGCCCTGGTTAGGTTACAGCTTAACTAACACACCCTTGTTAGGGCACTGATCTATTCTAAGGAAATGTTCTATTCATCTCTGGTAGCTATAGCATAAGGAGCAAGCAGTTGCTGGAGAAATTTGTTTTTTATGTTCGGAAAGTACCAGCAGCAATTGTAAAGTCAAGAAAACGAAACAAAAATGCCCTAATGAATATACAAACGTGTTATATAGGTAATAAGGGAAAAACACAATTTTTTTATTTTTTATAAATGGGTCCGTGGATCGGAATTTGAGGTAAAAAGCAGCAAGAAAACACAACTCCCAATTCAGTTTGACTGCGATAGAGGGTGGAAGGAGGAGAGGGTGAACCAAGCTTGTTGCACCAATCTAAGTTTTTCTCTTAGGACTTTGCCTTGTTTCAGAAGCTCAAAGTCGTCCAGTGGGATAAAGCAAAAGGGTAAAGCCAAGGAGGGTTCTTAAATCTGATACACTGTTGCTGAGCTCCTGCAGAATCAGACTTTTTTTGGTCCCAAACGCTCTCAGTAGGACTAAGCTGGATTTCTCTGCTGGTGGGGGTGCTTCGCTGCTGGGATAGATTTGCCACATTACACCCGTCCAGAATACGACCTTGGGACTTTGTCATTTTTTGACTCTCAAAATCCACCAGAGGGGCAAGGCTGGAAGTTCTAGTTGGACTGGGGCCCAAAAAAGGTCTAGTGCAAGGAAGGAGATGAGGCCCCTCTCCGCTGCTTGAACTGTGAAATACAGCAATAAGCAGGGTTTATTGGTACTCTCTTTGGCCCTGGTGCAGCTGCGCCTGCTGCACCAGTGGAAGCTACACCTCTGCATTTTTTTTTACAGCTGGCATGTGCTTGGGGAAGACTTATCACCTTTTTCCAGACCTCTGGAGTACAAAAACTGTCACTCTTATTTCTACTTGCTTGAAAAATTCCTCCTGTGCGGACCTTCCTATCTTGCTTTTCCTCAGAAGGTGGTACCTGGTGACTTATTCATAGTAACACGTACAAAGTCACATGTCTCGGCAAGTGATTCAGCACAGCAACATTGTGGTTGTTGTCTTGGCTCCGTGAATAGGATTTGCAGCATTTCAAACCAGTGTTAATCATTCCCATATCCGCGAGTCATCTTCCTACATGTTCCCAGTCTCTCGGAAGCATGTGTTAAAGATGGTGATAGATCAAACCACTTGAGCCCTTGGACCCCTGAATGTAACATTTGAAAATGAGTTTCTTAGTGGTTCGCACACTGGACGTTCTAAGACCTCAATGTATACCTCAAAAAGATAATCCAGTATTGTCCTTTCCACCTCCAGTTCACCAAGCTGGTGTAGAAAAGGAAAAGATGGCTAAACACAAGACATTTTGCTGGAAAGGAACAATATGAATAACGGACTTTTCAATAATCTAACATAATAAATGTGGTCAGCGCTGGTCACTCAAGGCTGCTGATTGACAAAACAACAAATTAACACAGCCACCATTGTTAGTTTACACAGTTACAAAATGTGCTTGCAAAAGCCAATATTACATGAAAAGTGCAGTACACCTCGCTGCCTCCAGCTCGTGCCTGTAATGTGACTATCTTCTTTCCCTGCCGGTTCGTGTGAAACTCCCGCTTGTCAGCTGTGTATTATGGGGTTTACTACGGGAGAGATGTTCTCAAAGTAACGTTTTTCTTATGTTCATTTTACATAAGCAAATGATATTTCTCCATCCAACGCAGCTATCCAACCGACACCGTTCACACCAACAAACACACACTCATATTCCATAATCATCACATTCCAAGCTCTACACTCAAACCTTGAACATTCCAGTCGCAACTACAGTTCCACTTAAAAAATTTAAGCTACCTAGTGCTGGAAATTTTTTATACCAGACTGAAAAAAGGAAGTGCCCTGTAGTCTTCTTTGATATAGTCTTTTCCAGACACTTCGAGCATCATTTACAACTGCTCTATCGTAGATTAAGAAAAAAGTTAAACAACATCTACTCAGCACTGTACACATAATGATCGCAACTCGGTTGTATCCAAAATGAGTGTGATAGCTCTAGTTTGATTTCCCTACATCTAAAAATGCCTGGCTCCGTGAGAGCGACATTTGGTTACACTAATGGATGCCTGATGTTGTGGTAGTCCACAAGAAAGTCACCTGGTGCCTTGTCTGAAGTAATGGCAGTTCTTAAGACAAAAAGGTGACAAGATGACTTAATGGTTTAAATGTTTGCCAGTGATATGTCTTGTAGTCTGAATATTATGAGTTTGAATCCTGCCATGGTCAGCTCAGCCTTTCAGCGGTTGGTAAGTTGAGTAACGTTACATAGAACAATAGTAAAACATGTCTCATGAAAACGCGCCCAGAAAGAAGGATTTGCATTCTATGTCCTCAGTATTTACACTGGCGGTTCCACTCTACAGATGTCCTAAAATTAAGGTCACAATCCATTTGTCTAGTTGCAGCAGGCTCCCCTCAGGATCACATCATCCTGGATACTCAGTAGAGGTTGCCAAAAAGAATAAACTGGATGGGAAATAAAAGCACTGCCTACTTGCTGACTGTCCAGGAAAGTGCCTAGAACCTTTTCCAGTTTGAAGAGTATGGTAACCTTTACTTGTCTCTCCGCTTTTGACATAGAACGGGATGAAGAGTGGGACCAACTTTTCCTCCAACTGACTGACGAGTGACTTACAGAGCATGCAGTGAAAGCCTAATGCTACACCCACATCATCAATTTAGTAGTGAGCAGAAGTAGGATTCTCTTCAAAACAATAAAGCAACTGCACCGATCTACTGCCTAACCCCCACCCTTTAATCCTACTCTCCATAAACCACAGCAATGTGATTAATCTGTCCTTCAGTTTAAAAAAGAAAGCAAAACAGATAATCTAGCAGCACAATGCTGGCACCAAGTCTTCTTTCCCCAATTACCTACTGCATTACACAGCCCACCGCAATCATCATCCTTTAACGTATTCTGTCTCACATTTCTCACCAATATTCTCAATTCCCTCAAAGCAGTCTTCTGTAAAGAGGATGTCTTTCTCCCCTCCTTCATCACAACACACTTGGAACAAGCTCTCTCATTCCCTCTCACTATAGTCAACTGCTCCCTCATCCAAGGAATTTTCCCTTAAGGCCTCAAGGTGGGCAAGATTTTGTCACACACTAAGAATCCCTCCCTGATACCCTTGCTAACTATCTGGCCCATCATCTGTCTACCCATCAGCGGCAATATCCTTGAAAAAGTCAACTTTGTTTGACTGCAAGATCACATCAGCGTCAACCATCTCCTGCCAACTGCTAATATGGCTTCAGATATAGCTGTAGCACTGTGACAGCCACCTAACAAATTGTAGACAACACTCTGCTGATCAAAGATGCATATTACCCTGCTGTCTGATAATTCAGGACATATACATCACATTCAGTACAGCTGATCATCCCACTGTCATCCACACTCTCATGTCCCAAATGGGATTCACAGGCAAAGTCTTTCAGTGGTACTCCTACCAATCCACCTGACACCATTTGTCCATTTTGGTATTTCCTGATGCCAAAAGCACCTTTATCAGCTGCAGAGTTCTGCAAGGATCCAACTTTTGCCAGGTCATCTTCAACCTCTCGATTGCAGCCCTTGGACTGTAATGACTGGCAACAATATTAAAACATGCCAATATGCAAATGGCAGAGACAACATGAAAGTCTTCTATCCTCCCCATATTCAATGCTTGAAACACTACCTGCACCTTTTCAAGTGCTAGATGTCCAACACCTACATAAAATGCATCCCACCATGACAGAATTCCTCCTATTCAGCAACACCAACAATCTGTTGCCATACCAGGCTCAGTGATGTCAACCTGGGCAGATTCAACCCCCAACTATCACCCAATGCCAAGTTCATTTGATTTATTCATTACACCAATCAAGGTTTACATTGCCAAGCAGACCAAAACGGCACATCCTCTGTACTCATGAAAGTGAAAAGCTTCCTTCTGGAGAACCATCCAAGCCCTCATATTCTCATATTTGTATTGTGGCAGTGCCATGCCCATGGCTACGAGGCCCTGCAATGGGACATCTGACATGCCATCCATAGCAAGCAGCATGCCTTGTCAAAGGCCTGACAACATTCTCTGTTTCCCACACCCTAAACTAAACTCAACTTGCTCCCCTTTTGTGGTGTGCATAATCTTTTTTTTTATTTAAAAAAGCTTTATTTTGCATTTTACTGATTAATAAACATGAAACATTGATCAAAACAACCAGCAATCAGGGAGACAATGCAATATATCGAAATGAATTAGGAAGACAATTAACAGTATCATTGATAGCATGCTTCTACAGTGGATGGATAAAATAGTGCAAATTACAGCGATAAACAGGGACAATATCAGTACCCACCTACCCAGGGTGGAAAGCTTGAGCCGCTGTATGGGTGGTCTTCCAACTCCCAAGATAGACATGTTGTAGCTCTGGTATAAAACATCCTCCGTAGACTTTGAGGAAGAGGGTGTCCACGTGTCTGAAGCTCGAAGTGTTTTGACATAGTAAGATGTAAGCCCCGTAACCTGCCCTGGCGGCAGATGTAGGTAAGAAAGGACGTCACATGGACTCAAATTTGGCCTGTTTGCCCCTAAGCATTGTAGTGAGTTTCTACATAGCATATATGTTCCACACCTTGCTCAACCACAAGTTAGCGGTAGGGCGTGAGGCTGTTTGCACATCTGAGCTATACAGAAGCGACCTGCTAGTTAAAGAAAGGATGTAAATGTGCCTCTGGAAGTAGTAGTGGGGAGAGCCCTCTCGGCATTGGGTCCTCCAATAGGACTAGCAGTGGCTCACGTGGCAAAATAATGTTGGTGATATTGTGTATGTTCTGCAGGATAGTGTCCCAGAAAGATTGTATGGAGGTGTAAGCCCACCAAGCATGTAAAAAAGTGCCCTGCTCCCCACACCTCTTCCAGCGGACGACAGGTGATAAGTTTGAATGCATTTTCTCTATGTTTCAGACATATGGACGAGCCAGAAGCCCTTTGCCATATGGAGTGCCATGTGATTTCTGGGACTGCCATCCTCAGCTCCTTCTCCCACTGCACTACATAGGCGCGTTTCCTGGGAGGTGTAAGGGCAAATGTATAGCGGTAGAGTAATGAGATGACACTCCATAGCATCGTGAGCTCTTTGGTGTCCCACCCAGTATAAGGCTTGGGCTATGCGATATGACGCAGAACGGGAAAGGCCAATCTGTTCCCGAAGGAAGCCACCAGCTTTCAGGGTGCCCTCATTATAGAAGGCACGCATCCTTGGAGCCTTGTTGTCACTCCAAGCATATAAAACAGGATGGGTAGCCCCAAGTGGAAAGTTGCAATTAGGCGCCAGAGACGTAAGAGGAGAACGTACGTCTAGACCGTATTTCCAACTAGTATGTTAATAAAAGTAAAGTCAGTGGGAGAAGAGGAGGACCGGAGGAACTCTTGTGAGGGGAAGCCACAACAAGCCATCCAAGGGTTCCTGGGTGTACGCCTGCTCGACCTGCACCCATGGTTTGTTGTCCAGATTATAATTCCAGTCGAGGGTTGGGCGCAGCTGCACAGCGAGCGTATATGTACGTATGTCTGGAAACCCTAGACCTCCATTGGATTTAACACAGCACATGGTTGCCCTTGCCACCCTCCTGGATTTATTGCCCCGGACAAACCTAGACATTTAGTATGAATGTGGCCCAGTGTGGATTTGGGAAGAGATAGGGAGGGTTTGGAGAACATATAGAAGGTGCGGCAGGAAATGAATCTTTAGACAGTTGAGTCTGGCCAACCAAGAAATCTCCAACTTGCCCCAGCGGTAAAGATCCTTAAATAGGGCCTTTAGTAGGAGGGTAATATTTCCTTGGAACAGACCTGTAGTAGTGGAAGTGAGTTGAATGCCGAGATATTTAATACTGCACTTTGTCCATTGAAACCCTACTTGTCGCACAGGTTGTTCCAGAGTGCCCCGGGCATCAGCCACACCCATTCCTCACGATTTTGTGAAATTGACTTTGAAGCCTGAGAGACTGCTGAGAAAGCATTGAGTTTCTTCACCAGGGCCGGAATAGAAGCAGAGGGGTGGGTGAGGAAACAAAAACATCATCTGTGTATAGACCCAATGTATGTTCCCTGTCTCTTACCCTAATGCCCTGGATGTCGGAGTTATTTGGAATTCTTGCTACCAGGGGCTCCAGAGGAAGAGAAAAAATAGAGGGTAAGAGGGGGCAGCCTTGCCAAATCCCCCTCATGAGGGGGATGGCCGTGGAAAGGGTGCCGTTGATTTTTAATTTTGCTCTAGGCCGACGGAAGTGGGCTTGGATATAGGTCGTCAAATTGGGGCCCATGTGGAATTTAACCGGGAGTTTAAAGAGGAAAGCCGAATCCACCCTATCTCCCGGCTTCTCGGTGTCTGGGGAGAGAAAGAGCAGGGGCTGGCTGGTGCATTCTGCTACTTCCATAAGGTCTATGGCCAAACTTGTGTTGTCATTGGCTTGGCGGCTTTGTATGAAACTCGACTGCTGTGAGGAAATCATGCAGGGCAAGACGCATTGGAGGTGCTTAACCAACACAGACGCAAAGATTTTTGACATGGCGATATGATGTGCAACTAGTGGGAGGTTTATTCATCTTAAGGAGCAGGGTAATATGAAAATCCATGATTGTGTCAGTAACCGATCCGGTGTTTAGTAAATAGTTAAAGAGTTGTGCTAGGGGTTTGGCTAGAAAGCGAGCAAAGGCCTCGTAAACATAGCCGGAAACTCATCGGGACCGGGAGCCTCCTGCGCGAGTAACCCAGTGATGACCAATCTAACCTCATCCAAGTTAATCTCGGACTCAAGTATTCCCTGCAAAGGGGTGGGGTCAAATACACCAAAATACTCGTCCTGCAAATGCTCAGACAGAGCCTGGGACTGATACAGGGCCAAATAATAATCATGGAAGACCTTCATTATGTCTGGAGTAGAATAAAAAGGTGGTCATCTTCATCACGGATCTCATGTATATGGTCACTTGTGGAATGGAGGCGTAATTTGTGTGCTAATAATCTATCTGCCTTGTCCCCTTGCTCGTAGTATGTCTGACAGTATGTAGAGGAGTTTCTTAGCTGCCTTTTTCATAATAAGGTGTTCCAGTTCTCCCCTGATGGAGCTCCTTCAAAGTGCGAGCTGTACCCAAAAGCTTATGGTGGGTTTCCTCCTCGGCTAGGTTACTCTCTAATTCTTGCGTTCGCTACTGTTCCATAAATTCTAATACAGCAGTGTGAGATATTAAGTTGCCTCTGAAAACAGCTTTCGCCGCATCCAAGAGGGTCGCAGGAGACACATCCCCAGTATCATTTTTGGTAAAATAGTGTTCTAAAGTGTCTTTGATCCTGTCGCGAAGGGAGGGATCTTGAAACGTCACCTCATTTGTGACCCAAGGACAAGGGAAAGCGTGCTGAGGGGCATTGGGTCCTATATCTAGGTACACAGGTGCATGGTCAGACAGGGCCTTGATTCCAATCACGGAATCGAGAAGCCGCAGGACCCATGTGTTGTAGACCAAAAAGTAATCAATCCGTGAATGAGTTTTGTGGACACTGGAGTAGAACGTTTAATCACCCTCTCAAGGATGGAAGTGTTTCCAAGCGTCGATCAGAGAGAGATCGGCCATGCCCTGAAGCATGTCAGAGGTAAGCTGTCCCCCACTCAGTCTCACTCTAGATCTATCAGTGCATGGATCGAGTGTGGTGATTAGATCTCCCCCCAGGATAACAGAACTGCGTGCAAAGTGTGAAAGGGTGGAGAATAGTGCAATGTAGAAAGAATCACCATCAGTGGTGGGACCAAAGATCAACACTAAAGTAACTGTGGAGGGACCCAGAAGAATCCTGACACCCACCAGACGCCCTTCTGCATCCTTATGAGTAGCCTTGAGTTGAAACGAGAGCTCCCTATGAAAAACCAGGCCCACCCCTGTGTTTTAGAAGTGTAAGATGAATGAAATTGTTTGTGTAGGATACCAATATGATTGCGCACGTTTAGTGTCGTCCTTAAGAAGATGTGTCTCCTGTGAGAAGGCGACATAGACTTCCCGTCAACAAAGCCAATTAGTCAGCACCCTGCATTTGATGGGGGAAGTGAGACCCTGTACATTTAAAGTAGCCAATTTAAGTGCCATAATCTTAATGGATAAGAAGCACCATCTCCAGTGAAACAAGCACTGAGGACACCACGTCTTCCCATGGCGAGACTGGCATAGTCGTGTCAGTGCGTCAAACCAGAGGCAAGCCCGTTTGTGCCTGGACCGCGCCCAGCGCCAGTCCCCCTGGCCCACGGGGCCCCCGCACCACCAATCACCGCTGCACAGCCAGTGACCTCAACGCCCTCAACCCAGGACACCCCTCCAGCTGCTTCCAGTCCACTCCGAAGCACACCGAAGGGCCCTTCTACTGCAGAGCCTGCAACTTCACCTGCACCCTTACTACCAAGCTCCGATACAGACCCCCAGACAACCAGCTCATCTGCATTCTGCCTAACACCCGCTCCGTCCACAAGCACGCAATCGAACTCTGGGACCTATTGTCCTCATCATCACCTGACTTCGTATTCCTCACTGAAACCTGGATGAATTTGGCCTCGGAACCAGACATAGCCTTAGCCATACCTGAAAAATACAAGATCACTAGAAGAGACCGCACCAACAAACCAGGAGGAGGAATCGCCATAGTCCACAAAAGCACCATCAAAGTCTCCACCAGCTCCCACAACACCCTCAACTCCGCTGAGCACCTCCATTTCAAAATCCATGTGAACGCCAACACCACCCTCAGAGGAACACTGGTCTACAGACCCCAGGGGCCCCGATCTCACTTCTGTGACGCAATCGCCGACATCATCAGCATCCACGCCCTCGCCTCAACTGACTACATCCTTCTCGGCGATCTAAACTTCCACCTAGAAAACAACAACGATATCAACACCACCAACCTACTCGACAACCTCGGCCTTAAGCAACTCGTCACGTCGCCCACCCACACCGCAGGACACACACTCGACCCCATCTTCTCAGCCAGCAACCACGTCTCCTTCAGCCACACCACCGAACTCCACTGGACCGACCATCGCTGCATCCACTTCTCCTTCCAGAAACCGACCACACACCACCTCACCACCCAACCACCCCGCCGCTGCTGGAACAGAATCTCGACAGAACAGCTGTTCTCCACCCTTGCCCAGGCACCTCCTCTTAGGACCCGGGACCCCAACTCAGCCGCCACCAGTCTGCAGCAATGGATAGACGACTGCGCCAACACCCTCGCGCCACTCAAACAACCCTCGGACACCCACCACAGATCCAAGGCCAGCTGGTTCACCCCAACCTACAGGCCTCCAAACAGGAATGCTAAAAAATGGAGAAGACCTGGCGCCTTGTACCTACCGAATCCAACCACATCGCCCTCAAGACTGCTATCCGCAAACATCACCAACTGATCCGCACCACCAAGAGAACCTACTACAAAAACCGCATAGACACCAATGCCCACAACAACAGAGAGCTCTTCGGCATCATCAAAGAACTCTCCAACCCCAAGAACAGCTCCTACGAACCCCCGCCATCACAAGAGCTCTGCAAATCCCTCGCCACTTATTTCCGTCAAAAGATCGAAGACATCCACAACAGCTTCAAACCCCAGACCCACCAGCCAACCACAGACAGCCACAAAACCAACGCACCAAGCAGCACCAACCTTCTATGCGCCTGGACCCATGTAAACAATGAAGACACCATCAACACCATGGCCTCCATCCACTCCGGCTCCCCCTCGGACCCCTGCCCACACCAGATCTTCAACAAAGCCAGCAACATCATTGCCCCCACCTCCGCGACATCATCAACAGCTCCTTCGAGACAGCCACCTTCCCAAAGAGCTGGAAACATGCCGATGTCAACGCCCTGTTGAAGAAACTCAAGGCAGACCCAGAGGACCCCAGGAACTACTGGCCCATCTCCCTCCTCCCCTTCCCAGCAAAGGTAATTGAGAAAATCGTAAACAGCCAACTGCTGGCGGGCGGACGGTGACTGGAGGCTGCAGGTGGTCCTCCCTGAAGGGAGAGGGAACCACAGAGACAGCGCGCGGGACCTGAGACGCCCGGTCCGCGCTGCAAAGCCGGCGATACTTAAGAAAGGGGAAGGAGGAAATTTTCCGCACGGAGCGCCCGGCGCACAAAATGGCGGGTGCTCCAGCGGCAAGAAGTTGCGGACCCACGCATCCGCGGTTGAGCGAAGCGGGGTTCCCCCCCTCCCATCCCGTGCTCCCGCTGACCGGAAAGGAGAGAAAGAGAAAGTGATACTGGTCCGGAGAGAGGCGCGGGTGGCGCCGGAGCGGCGGCCTGACAGTCTCCAGGGATCGCCCCGGAGGGAGAAATCGGGTCGAGGTGACCTCCCCGCTGCCCCCCCTGGGTCCGGGGGGCGCTGGTGAGTGACTGCTCCCCCCCCCCCTACATCCCCCCCCCTCCTGCAGGCCCTGCCAGCCCGGGGAGCACCCCCGAGGCCCCCTGGATGACATAAAGGAGACGAAGTCGGGGCCCTGAGAGATGGTTGGGGCGATTTCCCCCCCCCCCAACCACCCCCGCGATTCATAGCTGCCAGACGCCGGGAGCCCCGAGATCTGGGGTGTGTGGTGGACGACGTGAGATGAGACGGGGGCCCCGGTGGTCAAAAGTGAGGGGTGACCCCCCCGCCAGATTCATCGAAGCCGAGGCTGGTAATCTGTGCTGCGGGAGGAGAGGTGGAAGTGCAGCAACCAAGGGCTAGCCGGCAGAAGTGGCGGGCTGTCGCTCCCTCCGCCCCCCCCCTCGGATAATAGCGGACCCCAAGAGATGATGAGAAGTGTTGCACGGGGGTAACCTGCAAACAGGCTCCAGAAGGCAGGTGCAATGGGAAAAGATAGACAGACCCGCCCGGCCGCGGCACAGACGCGCATTGACCAATTGCACCGAAAGAAGGAAGGTGACGAAGGGAAACAAGCTGGAAACAGTGACTTGGCGGCCATCCTCCAAGCAATACAGTCATCCCAAGAAGCGGTGGAGGCTAAAATTGGAGAGGTGAGGGTTGATGTGGCCCTAGTACGCCAGGAACTTCGCAACGCTACAGCGAGGATTGCGAAAGCGGAGTCCAGAATCTCCACGGTGGAGGACAATCTGGCTGCCCTCAAAACGCAGGTATCAACGCTAATAGCCCGATCAGCAGAACTATACCGAAGGGCTCAGGATGCTGAAAATAGATCCCGCCGCAACAACCTCAGAATTGTGGGACTGCCGGAAAACACCGCAGCCCCCTCCTTGGCCGTATTCCTGGAGGACTGGTTCCGGTCCTGGATGCCCCGGGATCTTCTAACTACCCAGTTTGCGATTGAACGCGCTCATCAGGCCTTGCAGGCTCGACCCCCAACCCCCCCCCCCCCCCGGGCTCTCCACCGAGGCCAGTGATCCTTAGACTTTTCAACTTCAACTTCAGAGACCGAGATGCGATACTCCAAGCGGCAAGATCAAAAGAAGACCTGCACTGCGATGGAACTAAAGTCATGGTGATCCCAGACTATACAAAAGACGTTCAAATGCAGCGCCGCTCATTCACGGAAGTTAAGCAAAAGCTGAGGGCGATGGAGGTGCAGTACCGCCTTCTCTTCCCGGCTAAACTAAGGGTGGTCCACAATAACAAGACCTACTTCTTTGAGTCCCCCGGACAGGCTTGGACATGGTTGACTGAAGAGGTCCCGCTGGGCCTTGGTGGGGAGGAGCGGCGAGTGGCACTCACGGATCGGCAGAAGAACAGCCAACCGCGGCGACCAGGGCGGTCCCGCCGGAGAACTCGGTCCAGAAGGCGCAAAGAGAGAGAAGACTCGACTTCGGGCTCCCCCCGGGGATCCGCGGGGGGAGACAAACCGGGGGTCAGCGCCGGTTGAGGTACCGAGAGACACGAAAGGGGACCGGCGATCCGGAGACTCTGGGGAACTGCTCCCTTTAAAGGCAGAGGACACCGACCTCTCACAAAGCCCAGTGTTGTAAATCCCCTCAGGAGAGGAGAGGAGAGGAGAGGAGAGGGGAGGGCTGGGCCAAGAGGGCCAGTGACCAGGATGAGGTCACGGCGCTTATGCTCAATCATAACATAACATAACACTTCTTAATCAGCAAAAATGGAGGGGTCCACCACCATAGCTCAGACACAAAAGTTATCAGCTCATTATGTTCGAGAATGAGCTGTCGGTATTGGGCGACAGATGCTTCTGGGGGGAAGTATGGGGTGGGCGGGGAGTTGGGGGATATGTTTGGTTCTGTCCAGCCAGTTGAATGCTGTTACCGTTCTCTACAGTTAGTGTAGGTCTATGGTCTCTACTACAGGCTGGAAATAGTAGAAATAGGTTACACCACCAAGGATTGCACACAGGCCGAGTTGAATTCTGTCAGCCTGGGGTCGCACAAAGGGAACCGAGGGAAAGATCAATGAGGTCAGTTCATGGACAGACAGGGAGGGAAAAATGGGGACGACTCACATAATATCATGGAACGTTAATGGGCTCCTCAATAAGATAAAAAGGTCAGAGGTGCTTGCTCACGTTCATAGACATAAACCCAATATACTCCTGATGCAGGAGACGCATCTCATGGGGTGTCAATGCCCCTTCCTAGCCCGTAAGGGATTTGACAGGGTGTTTCATGCAGGGTTCATGAGAGGCTCAAGGGGGGTTACAATAGTGCTGCATCGCTCACTACCACTGGTGGTGAGACAAGAATGGAGAGACCCGCAAGGGAGATATGTGGCGTCTCAGGTACAGTAGAGGGCCGGACAATGAATGTCGTGAGCGTATATGCCCCCCCAAAAATGGTACGTAAGACTCTAGGAGATCTGACAAGACTATTAGCGGAACTGCCCCCCGGGAACACGGTAATAGGGGGTGATTTCAACGCAGTCCCAAACCCAGGGATAGACATGAGTGGGGGTCCCTCAGCCCACAGACAGACCTTGGCCACTAGTTTGGAAGGATGGATGTCATCAACGGGGCTTTGCGACGCCTGGAGAGCGTGGCACCCTAGGCGCAAGCAATTCACACATATTTTGGCAGCTCACAGCACACAATCCAGGATAGACCTGTTGTTTATGCCGGCCAGTGACTGCAGTCTCCTTTCCCACATCGAGATTCTGCCGCGTGGGATCTCAGATCACGCTCCGGTCCGGCTCAAAACGGGCCTCGCGAACCTGCTGATCCGCCCCATATGGAGGTTAAATGCATAGTATTTAGAGGACGAGGAATACGTTGACAGCTTGAGGGACTCGTTACGCGAATACTTTAATATTAATGGGGGCTCGGTGAGGTCATCCGGGATCCTATGGGCGGCAGGCAAGGTGGTGCTGAGAGGGACAGCTAGGGGCCTAATCCGTGCACGAGAACGCGCCCGGGACTCCCGAATTGCCCAACTGGAGGCCCGTACCATTCTTCTCGAATCAGAGCAGGAAACACACTCAAACGAACGGATAACCAGACAACTCCTGCTGATTCAGGAGGAGATTCGTAGTCTATCTCTAAAGGCAGCCAAGCACATGTGGCGCGCCTCCACGGCCCGAGTCTACGGGTGGGGCAATAAGACAGGGAAATTACTATATTGGTTGATTTCCCAACAACAGGCTTCCCGAATCGTCCCTGAGATTTGCAACGAGCATGGGGAATGGCTGGTTGAACTCCAAGGGGTGGCCGAAACGTTTGCTGAATTCTATAAGGTCTTATACCGTGAGACAGACCCTGTGAGGGCGGGCTCCCCAGACCGGTTCCTGGCAAACTCTTCACTCCCGGAATTGCCCACGGTGGATGCCCGGGCATTGGAGGAACCGTTCACGGAAACGTAAATTGGTGTGGCCATAGTGGCGATGGGTGCGGGGAAAACTCCTTGGCCTGATGGGTTTCCTCCAGAATACTACAAGAGATTTAGGGCCGACCTGGTCCCGCATCTAATGAATCTCTATGCAGAGGTAGACCAGAAAGGCTTCTTTCCAGATGGGCTAGATGTTGCCACCATTGTCGTGTTGCCTCAGACCCAACCCCCCTCCCTTTCCTGCGCGGACTACAGTTCCATATCCCTGATTAACAGTGAAGTAAAGATCTACGCTGCGATGCTGTCCTCCCGTCTCAAGAAGGTGATGCCCCTGCTAGTGCACTCGGATCAGTGTGGTTTCATGACCGGGCGTAGCACGCGTCACTGTATACGAAGGCTCCAGGTGGCCCTCGCAGGGCGACACCGACTGCCCCAACACTTAGCCCTCCTGTTCATCGACTTCAAAAAGGCGTTCAACTCAGTTAACTGGGAGTTCCTTCTTGCGGTGCTCCGGTGCACCGGTTTTGGGCCAAGGTTTTGCAGACTGGTCCAGGCCCTGTATACAAAGCCCACAGCGCGGGTGCAGGTCAATGGAGTCTTGTCCTCGGCCTTTCCGATTCATCGGGGAACCAGACAGGGTTGCCCCCTCTCTCCTCTCCTTTTTGCCCTGGCCATTGAGCCCTTGGCGGGAATAATAAGAGAAGACCCGATTTACCAGGGTTGGAGGTGGGGCTCTTCGTGCGAGGACAGAGTGGCCTTATATGCGGACGATGTCCTGTTATACATGGCAAACCCGGAAGTGACCGGACCCTGAAGTTTCCATCTGCTGCGGCGTTTCGAGGAGCCTCGGGGCTCAGAATGAACCCGACCAAATCGGTACTGGTCCCTCTGACACGATCACGAGACTGCTTTGACTGGCAGAAGGTGGTCCCTCTGCGCTGGTTAAGTTTTAAATACCTAGGGATATGGGTTGCGCTGCTCCCTGATCTATCCTGGTCCCTGAACCTAACTCCACTGGCGTCTCGCGTATGAGAAGACCTTAAGCGGTGGCACACGTTGCCACTGAATATATTGGGCCGTGTAGCTTTGTACAAGATGATGTTCCTACCGCGTCTACTGTATGTGGTCCAGAACTTGCCATTCACGATCCCTCGCTCATGGTTTAGAAAACTGGATGGAATTACCATCTCCTTTATGTGGGGAGGAGCAAGACACTGAGTAGCGTCCCGGAGCTGCCGGAGAGAGGTATACGACGGGGGACTGGGCATGGCTGATCCGTACCTGTATTACCTTCCGACACAGCTCCTGGTGGTTCATGATTGGTTCAATGGGGGTTGGTCAGACCCAGCATATCAGGTAGAATTAGACGCTTTGGGGTACTCCTGTATCCTGGATGTGCTTTACAATGCACCGATCCCCAGAGACTTGGAGACTATCACCAAGGCGGTCTTTTTAGCATGGAGAGCGGCTCTAAGACATACCGGCTGGAACAAAGTGGTTACCCGGCAAACCCCATTGTGGCACGGCACCTGGCTGAGAGAAACAGCCAAACTGGAGGGATTCGGGAAATGGGACACATTGGTCATATCCCTGGTGGGGGATGTGTGGAAAGGAAATACGATGAAGTCCTTTCAAGAAATGCAGCAGGAGTTCCAACTATCCCCAAAGCAATTCTTTAGGTATCTCCAGCTCCGACATGCCCTTGCCATGCACCTGAAAGAGCCGTTCACTGTACCGGAATTCAATCCAGTCGAGGCCAAAACACTCATGGGAAGCCTGGGGAAGAAAGGTGTCTCCCAGATCTACAAAATGCTGGTCACCAATGCACCCGGGGACCTAGATCACCTTAGGAAGGGATGGGAGAAGTGGGTGGGACCACTTGAGGAGGCAGACTGGACGGAGGCTCTGATGGCCCCCCGGACGCTGGTGGTATCGACAAGGCTGAGGGCGACACAATTATATTTTCTACATAAAGCATATCTGTCCCCAGATAGACTGTACAAGATGGGCGCTCGCTGCTCGGCCCAATGCCCAAGATGCAGGGAAGAACAGGCCGACTTCTTCCATATGATATGGTCCTGCCACGTGATTCGAACGTTCTGGGAGGGAGTAAATCATGAACTGAACAGTGCCTTGGGATCGTCAAGGGTATTGTCCCCCAAAATGGTACTACTGGGAGTGGTGAATGACATGGAGGGATCTAGAGCGGACAAGACGTTGGTCGGAACAGCGACGATGGTGGCCAAGAGAGACATTGCGGCCGCTTGGAAAACCGCCAGGGGCCCCTCCCTTCAGAAGTGGAGACGGGGGGTGGACTGGTGTGCAGCTCAAGAAAAAGTGGTGTTCGACTCAAGGGGATGTCCCCATAAACATGAGAAAATATGGGGGAAATGGACAGGATTGCTAGGCTAAAGGGGCTCAGAAGAATGTGTGCACATGCTCCTTTTTCCTTTTTCTCTGTACTATCAAATTATGATACTCTGGAACTTCCTATGTACCCCGGTTGCAGTAATGTTAGATTAGATTTGATAGTCCAGCCGGTGGCAAATAGAACAAGGCTTGTATGTCACTTGTATACTTTACCTGTTCCTTCTTTAAAAGCAATAAAATTTGTTTATAAAAAAAAATAAAAAATACGGTGCACCATGGCGGTAGTTAGAGGACTAGCGTCAGAATTTTTTACGCTAGTCCGGCGCTTTGCAGGATTAGCATCCAAAATTTAGACACTAATCTTACAAAGCACCCAGAGGCCCATTGTAACCAATGGAAGCCTCTGTTTAATGCCTGCTCTGAGCAGGCGTTAAAAGTGCTGGAAAAAAATTACTCAAAGAAATGTAACAGATTTCTTCGCATAATTCTCCCCCCCCTCCCCCCCCCCTCAACCGGGGGTATGCCCCCATTGCATACATTATGCCTGGCGCAGGCATAATCTAGCGCAAAGGGTTACAAAGTGGCGCAATACCTCTTTGTAAATATGGCGCAGCGTTTTTGGCCTTCTAACGGCACATTAGTGTAAAAAATGACACTAATGTGACATTAGAATGGCACTAGGGGCTCTTAAATATGCCCCTATGGAGTGCTTAATTTGTGTTTGTTGTTTCTGGTGCGAAGTACCTGCACTTATTTTTGAGGGCCTGCGCTTATTTTTCTGCCTCAAGCATTTATTGCAAGAAAAAGAAACATATGGGAAAGACGGAGGAAGAGAAAAACGACAAAAGCATCACAATGGGAAAGAGCAGAAATCGGCAAGAGTGAGCTGAATGGGCAGGGAGTGCCTGTAAATGGATTGAAGAGGCCCGAGATGGCTTCAGGATTACGCTGCCTCTGTATTCCGTGTCCACACATTTAATTGCAGCAGCCACGTGTTTAAGAGGAGGGCTTTGGGCACTGGCACTTTTGTATTTACAAATTAAGCACTGTCCTATGTGGAATATTTGAAAAAAGTGGCACTGCACACAGTGCTGTGCCACTTTTCTTGCGCCCTTTAGCACCCCCCCTAACGCCACCATGTGTGCGTCATATTTAAAATACGATGCACCATGGCGGTAGTTAGGGGACTAGCCTCAGAATGTTTTATGATAGTCCAGCGCTTTGCAGGATTAGCATCAAAAATGTAGACGCTAATCCCGCAAAGCACCAAGAGGCCCATTGTAATAAATGGAAGCCTCCTATTAATGCCTACTCTGAGCAGGCGTTAAAAGTGCCAGAAAAAAATGATGCAAAGAAATCTGTCAGATTCCTTTGCACAATTTGTTTGGCCCCCTCTAACGGGGGATGCCCCCTTTGCATATATGCCTGGCGCAGGCATAATGTAGCGCAAATGGTTACAAGGTGGCGCAATGCATGATTGCGCCACTTTGTAAACATGGTGCAGCATTTTTGGCCTTCTAATGCCACGTTTGCTTAAAAAAAATTACACTAATGTGGCGTTAGAATGGCACTAGGGGCTCTTAAATATACCCCTATACAGCATATTTGAAAAAAGTGGTGCTGCACACAGTGCTGAACCACTTTTCTTGTGCTCCCTTAACACCACCATGTGTGCACTGTATTTAAAATATGGCGCAACATGGCGGTAGTTAGGGAACTAGGTCAGAATTTTTTACGCTAGTCAAGCGCTTTGCAGGATTAGCATAAAAAATGTTGATGCTAATCCTGCAAATCACCCAGAGGCCCATTGTAACCAACCGACGCCTCCTTTTAACGCCTGCTCTGAGCAGGCGTTAAAAGTGCCGGAAAACAATGACGCAAAGAAATCTGTCAGATATCTTTGCGCCATTTTTTGGCCCTCCCTAATTGGGGAATGCCATTTTTGCACACATTATGCCTGGCACAGGCATAATGTAGCGCAAAGGGATACAAAGTGGAGCAATGCATGCATTGCGCTACTTTGTAAATATGGCACGGAGTTTTTGGCCTTTTAATGCCACATTAGCGTGAAAAAATGACGCTAATGTGACGTTAGAATGGCACTAGGGGCTCTTAAATATGTCCCTATATTTTATGTGGCTAGCTGAGTGGATTAGTAAAACCAGCCTTTACAAGTGCTTTAAAACACATGAATGTATGTGAAAGGGGAGCGGTGGAGAGATAAGGGGCACATTTGCCGGATGGTAGTGAGTGAAACCGAGGAGGAGGTCATGGGGTGGGGGTGCCACAATAAACTGTTGCACAGGGCGCCACCAGTCCTAAAGCCGGCCCTTAGCATGGGTATCATAATCAGAAGAGGCTCGATTGTTGACATGGGAATCCGCCCAGCGTTGTTTGCTGGCTTTTTCCTTTTTGTTCTTGAGTTTGGATATCCCCATCCCGGAGGAGGTGGACAAAGAGAGCTTGAACTTAAGTCTTAGGATCTGACGTGGGGACAGCTGCGCTAATTCCCCTAATTCAAATGTTATTACGTCTAGACTGATTCTCCAGGTCGTCCAATTTGTCTTGCAGAAGATTGCTTCCTATCCAGAAGGTGCTGTTCTTAAAAACATATCAATTGATGTAGTTGCAGTGTGACAAATGTACACATCCAATGGAAGAGCCGGGATTGTTTATATATAAAGGTCTTCACTTGCTGCCTATCAGAACCCTGTGGAAAATGAAATATTGCCCTTTGGTGGTAGTTTGCAGCTTTGTGGTGTTCAACTCAGGGTCAGTTATCAGTTAGGCTGATTTTAAAAAGTAGGGTTTTTTCGGGTAGAGGCAGGACTTGCGTTTTGCAAACAAAAATGCAAGGCAGTTATGAAGTGCCTTATCCGTGGCTCTCTTCTTGGACCAGACCCCTAAAACGTTAGGAAGAAGTTGAAGGCCTAAGCCTACGCGGAGTCTCAGGGGACCACCACATCCCCTCGTGACACGCCCTGCTAGTTATTACCTTCACTGCACTCTGTCCAATAAGCACCTTCTTTTCGTTTTCCGACATCTGCATCTTGCTCAGGTTCGGATTGCTGCGCACCGAAGAGGCCTTTAGCCCAAACTGGGCTCAGTAAATATTCAGTTACAGAAGCCTGCTGGAAAACACACCGAAGCATGCAGAAAACATTATTATGAGGAACTGGGGCTTTCGATTTTTTCAAATGATGAAAAGCACACAACTGAATTACTTTGAGACATTAAGATGCTATCTATAAATATTACTGTTAAAACGTTTATTGGGGAATTCAAGCAATTATTTTTACAGCTCTGGGCCGCTCTTTTTATTCTGCTCTCTTCCTTGGTGGCATCAAAAGGCGATAGTATGTTTTTGTCTCCTATGGTTGTGCCCTGTGCCTCAGAACCTCTGAACTCTTTCCTAACGAGGCCTACACACAAACTAAATAATGCAACGTGGCGGTGCCTGCAGTTTGGTTTTCCTTTCTTAATATGACATTTTTATTTCGTCTTCTTTTTTGCTTCATTTATTTTTCATTCCAGTAAATTAGTCTACAAACCTTTTTTAAACAAAACCGTCAGCACATACGTGAAGCGCGAAGTGGGGTCTGCTCTGTGCATCTGGACAACTCAAGCCTCACAACAATGTGGGATTGCTAGATTCATGGGCCTAGCAAGAGCCACGATTCAAGCCATCTGACGGTGTGTATCGGCAGGGAAATTCAATCTCACAAGTGATGATCGTAAACAGGTTCTAGCGTTAGAGGATTGCCTCTTTTAAATGTACCTTTATATCGAATTTACTCGAGGGCACCACAGAATCCAGCAAGATTGGTGCCGTGATGCTAAGCCCTTTGTGTCCCTGCATCAGCAGTCTTTTAGGCTCAGCCAGCAGCATGCTGACACTACTGCTGGTCGCCGCAGCGACACGTAGCAGTCCGAGGGAGCGAGTGTCGTTGTTTGCGTGCGGTTCGTAGTTTGAGGAGAGGCGAGGGGTTAGGGATTAGACATTGTCAACATGCTGCTGGGAATTAACAACAGCTAATTGCTTTTCCTGTCACAGTTTATATCTGTACAGATCTGTATATCTATCTATCTATCTATCTATGTACACATACACAGGGAAAAAGAAACAGTTAAAAACGAGTTATGGTTCTATCTCAAATGCGTGAACCCCTGTAATTCTTAAGTTATGGTTATGAATGCAGGCCGTACACGTTGGAACTCACGGCATCCAGCATGAGCGAGCACCTATTTGCCAATGGCACAGATATACAAATCGTTACCAGAAGTACATCGTAGCGGATGCTATTAGTTATGGCGCGCCTCGTGTGCGTTCGTAACTGTAGCTGGCGAATTATAAGTTTTGCACAGAACCATAGCTCAGTTATTTTTTTTTATGATGTACTTAATTTCTAATTTTGAGTGCCTATTTTACGAGGCAGCTGCTTCGCAGTGGCGAAGGAACGTCACCCCACTGGCTGAGCCATCAGCTGCAAAATAAAACATTATTTTACTACAGTTTTATTTTTCAGCTGCTGGCTCAGCCAGCAGAGAGGGGCAGGGCTGGGACGGGCCATGGGACGGAGAGGAGGAGTGGAGTGAATGCACTAAGTGCGCAGGTCAGTTTGGCCGGCTGTCTGAGGCCAACCAAACTGACATACACGCTTAGGTTTCTCCAACCCAGCTGTGTTGCACAGCCGGGTTGGAGAACCTGCACAGACTCCAGTGCGCAGTCTGAGTGGCAGACCAGGCCGCTCAGACCAATCCTGACGCTGCTCTTATGCTAGGTATAGCATGAGAGCTGCGCCAGGATTGCATGGGGGGGGGGAGCCTGTCCTGGTGTTTTAGAGACTGCTGGGACACCATCGGAAGAGGAGCGAGGTGGCCGGCGGCAGGAACAGGTAAGTTTTTATTTTTTAAAATTATTTTATATCCCATCCCCTTGAAATTTGCAACAGCCGCCACTGGTGCCTAACCCCTGATGCGTAGTCCTTCGGCCATGCATAGTAGGGGGTACATGCTACACGTTGCTATCCTTTGAGAAGTCAAAGACTTAGTAAAGGGACAAACTGTGCCACAAGAGCAAGTCCAAGCAGGATTCATCCCCGTCTCACCACTCCTGCTCTGGCTAGAAGTCCAACAGTAGACATTTCAGTGACCTGACTGTGCTGCCATTTTCTGCCACTGAGCCTCTTTCGATGATGGTCCCGCTCAGTGCTTAATTTGTGCTTGTTGTTTCCAGTGCGGAGCACCTGCACTTATTTTAGAGGTCACTTATTTTTTTGCCTCACGCATTTACTGCAAGCAAAAGACACATATAGGAAAGATGCAGCAAGAGAAAAATGAAAAAGCGGCACAGTGGGAGAAAACAGAAAGCTGCAAGAGTGAGCTGAAGGGGTAGGGAGTGGCTTTAAATGGATTGAATAGGCCCGAGATGGCTTCAGGATTACACTGCCTCAGTATTCCGTGTTTGCACATTTAATTGCAGCAGCTGCATGTTTAAGAGGAGGGCTTTAAGCACGGCACGTTTTTATTTACAAATTTAGCACTGGTCCCGAGTTCCCTGGGCCATTACACTGCAGCAAACATAAGCCTTCAAAGAGGTAACTTTGTAACTTCTCAGGATGACGCCGGCTCCCTCTGGAACACCTTCAGCCGCATGGAGCTGCAGGGGCCTCTACTTGGACTCCTCCCTGCGGGTCCAACCCTTGTCAGACTGACCCTGTTGGGGTTTCGCCTGGCTCTTCTACTCCTGCGCCATGGACGTTGTGTTTTCCAATCACCATGGCACTGGCCTCAGTGCTTGTGCTACCCAAATTGGATCCAACTCTGATGTCCATTTTTGATCCGAAGCCATCATCAGCCTACGCCTGGCCTGTGTGTCATAGTGAGGTTACCAAGGCACAACCTTCAGTTTTGTGTGACTCCTAGGCTTTCACTCAATGCCATTACTGTTGCAGGCCAGAAGACTCATTTGCAAGTGGTGCTGACTCCGTTCAATGGTTCTAAAATGTTTTGCTGTATAGAGAGGGCAATAAGGGGGCCAACAGTTTGCTACCTCACTATACTGATGCTGGCCTGTACTTAAATCTGAAGAATAGCGATGGCTTAGATACTTTCCTAGAGACCAACTTGGACTCCCCAGCAGGGCCTCTAATTGAGGCAAGCACATTCTTCACAGAGCAACAGAAGTGTTGGACCTACAGTCACCTACCATAGAGACTACCATAGAGACTACCATAGAGACTAATGTAAGCTAACGGACAGAAATATTGCATCCAAAGCCCATTACTTTACAGCCCTTACTGCCTTTTAATGAGATCCTGACAGAAATCTTGACAGGGGCTTGGTCTAAGCTGTACTCAACTCCCCAAGGTAGTCATTCAGTCAGCATAGGCCCGCATCTGGAGATCTAGTCTTTTTGACACAACTCTTGACTCCTGAGAGCTTGGTGATTCAAGTTTCCATCAGCAATGTTAATTTGCCACATATCCACTACTGCGCCGTCGCACAAATAGTCAAAGTTTTTTTTTTTTTAAAATATATTTATTGGTGTTTTGTCAACGATCAAACAATAAACAACTTATCCCGCATTACCCTCCCCTTGCTCCATACCCCGGTGACCACTCTGTTTCCTTTTTTTTTTGTGTCTTCCCCTCTGGCCACTGTCACTCTCAATCATACCCATTGTTTGTATGGCAGTTTGAGTCTGTATATAGATCACTGGTTCTGCTCCTCTGCTGCGTCTGACTCCTCTGAAGACGCACTCTGTTCCCTGGAGTCAGTTTGTGGGTTCTTCAAAAGTTCAAACAGGCTGTCCCATTGCTGGGCCCCATCCACATTCCCTGTCCCTCTTGCTACTTCCAGGTGCAGGACCCTGCCCTCTGCCTCAGCCCATTTAACTAGTGTGTCCCTCCACCTTGGTACCTTTGGGCCTCTAGGGTCTTTCCAATGCATTGCAATCTCCCTTTTTTGCCAGTATCAATGCTAAATCTATATATTTATTCATGGTTCTCTTTGAGTGGGGTTTGGGGAATCCCCCCAGTAATGTCACTGTGGGGGTGGACTGGAGCCTCCTGCCCGTCACCGCTGTGATGTTGTTTAATATCTCTCCCCAAAATTGCTTCACTACTCCACACTTCCAGAGCATATGTATTAGGTCAGCCTCTTGTTTCGCGCATCGAGGGCATGCACTGTTTGCTTTATTATACATTGATGCTATTTTTACGGAGCTGAGGTATGCTCTGTGATATATGTACAAATGATTTATCTTGAAACTGGCATTTCTGGAAACTTTATAAACATGTGTTGTGATTGTTCCCCATCGTGAATCATCTATATGTTCCTCAGTATCCGCTTGCCATTGGGTCCGCAGTTTATCTAGGGGGTGTAGCGTATCTCTTTGTAATGCTTTGTAAATTGTTGATATCACTTTCATGTTTCCCCTGATTGTGCAAATAGTGTGACATCCAGTGTGTATGGGGGGTTCCTCTGAGCCATGATTCCAGTGTCTTTGTATTAGTCCTGTGAGTGCTCTATGCGTGAGGAACAGCTCCGCCTGAACCCCTTGGTGAGTCATTAGGTCTTCATATGTTATCAGTTCTCCGTTTTTGAAAATATCCCCTATTAGGGTGAAGCCGGACATCCCCAGTTTTGTAATTCCTGTGATGTTGCCCCCAGGAAGCAAAGGCAGGCTGGTCAAAGGGAGGTTAGGGAGGTTCAGTGAGTACGGGAGTGTAGATCGTGTGCGCTGCAGGCCACGTTTCCAGCAATGGGTCAGTACTTTAGTCTCCAATGAGCCCATCCCGCACCTCCCACTGGGTGTGAGGAGCATCCCTGCAAGAGCCGCAGCAGTGAGTTTTCCCACGTGTACCTCCGGTGCACCCAGGAAGGCTGTGTGCAATTCCCTGGCTAGCCACTGAAGCTGGCCTGCCAAATAATATAACTCCATATCTGGGCCTGCCAGCCCCCCTCTGTTGTAGGTCTTTGGAGTTTTATGTAAGGCTAATCTGTGACGGCCTGCCCCCCAGATAAAACTAGTAAGGATAGAGTCAATCTCTCTAAAGGTTGAGCAGGGGATTATTACAGGCAAGGTCAAGAAGCCATACAGTAGTCTTGGCAGGGCCACCATCTTCACCAGCGCTACCCGGCCTGTCACCGACAGGGGCAATGTCTCCCAGAATTGGGCATCTGTTCTTAGCTTCCGAATCACCTTATTCATGTTGCCCTCTAATAGATCTCCCATGTCATGATATATATTGAAACCCAAGTAGCGGAAGGTGGTCTGAGACCATCCCAGACCGCAGCAGTTTGTGATCTGGGGTGCTCCTTGTTGTAGTGGGTAAAGGAGGGACTTTTGCCAGTTTATGTTGAGTCCTGATATGTCGCCAAACTGCTCAAGCAAAGCCATTGCTCCTGGTAGCTCCACATTCGGGTCCCTCAGGAATATTAGCATGTCATCGGCGTAAAGTGTGATTTGATGGGTCTGCTCCCCTAAAGTTAGTCCCGCATAGTGCATTCCGGTTCTAGCCATCTGCGCCAGTGGCTCCATTGCAATAGCAAAGAACAAGGGCGACAGTGAGCGTCCCTGTCTTGTGCCCCTTCCAATTTTGTACGAGCTCGAGATTGTTCTGCCCATGCAAACTCATGCTGTGGGGGTCGAATATAGTAGCTTCGTCCATCTGAGGAACTCCGGGCCAAGACCCATCTGCTGCATTACTATTTCTAAGTGGTCCCATCTAAGGCTATTAAATGCTTTTTCGCTATCTACCACTATTATTGCTGCTGTAGTAAGGTTTGGGGAGCCCAATTGCATTATTTTTATTAGCCTCCTAATGTTAGTAGCAGTGCTGCGATTTGGAATGAAGGCAGTTTGGTCAGTGTGAATCAAGTGTTCCATATGGGTTAACAGTCTCGTTGTGAGGATACGACTTAATATTTTGTAATCCATGTTGAGCATGGATAGGGGTTGGTATGAACGTACGTCTGTTGGCGGGCAACCCTGCTTTGGCAAGGGAACCACAATGGCTTCATTTGTGGATGGGGGTAGACTTCCGGTCTCAAGCGCCTCTTTATAGAGATCGCTCAATCGCGGTGCCAGGAGATCTACATATACTTTATAAAACTCTGCTGTTAGTCTGTCTGCCCTGGGTACTTTCCCCCTAGCCATCGCCTCCACCGCCGTTGTCACCTCCCGAGGTGTTATCAGCCCCCCTAACGTCTGTTGATCGTCCCTGTCCAGAGTGGGGAGCCGGGTATTTTCAAGGCATCGTAACTGTTCGGGCCCCAATGGCGCTGCTGGTGGGGCGTAAAACATCGAGTAGTATGTTGTGAAACTAGTGTTAATCTCGCCCTGTCCATATAGTCTCCTTCCTGTCGGGTCCACTATTTCCATCATCAGTGATTGCTGTCTCGGCGGGGCAGCTAGCCAGGCCAGCAATGCCCCTGCTTTGTCTCCTTCTACGTGCTGTCTGGTGATGTATTTCTTATAGTCAAAGCATCTACGCTTTTCCAGGGCTGCAGCTATTTTTTCTTAGTCTCGGATATGTTTGGGGCTAACTCTGGGTTATCTGGTCTATTACGTTCCAGAGTTCTAAGTTCTGTCTCATTTTTGTCGATTTTACCCTGTAAAGATTTCCTGACCCCCATTATCCCCGATATGCATTGACCCCTTAATGTCACTTTGAATGCCTCCAACTCTTGGGCTCGGGAGAATGTGGAGCCCTGGTTGTGCACAAAGTATTCTTTGATCGTGTCCCTAATGGTTTGCCGGAAGGCACTATCTTCCAGTGTTTCAGCTTGGAGCCTCCAGTCTGGTATCAGGGGGAGTTCTCTTTTCCAGTCTAGTGTGAGCAGTAACGGGTTGTGGTCAGATATGGTACGGCAAAGATATTCTGCACTGCGTACTGTGCAGTTCACGTCAGAGGATGTTAAAAAAATGTCCAGGCGGATGTGCAGGTCATGCATGGGCGAATAGAAAGAGTAGTCCCTTTCTTGTGGGTGGAGGTGCCTCCAGGAGTCTATCAGGCCCCATTCCCTTTGCCAATCAGTAAAATGTTTGGCCGTTCTAATTATAGATGAGTGCGCTAGAGGCAGGTGGGATCTATCCTTCTCAGTGTTTGCAATACAATTAAAGTCGCCTCCCACAATTGTGGCCTGGGTTAAGTGTGGTCCCCACTTGTGTGAGATTGCGTTTAGGAAGGTGTTTTGGTCTTGGTTAGGGGCATAAATGCCACCCAGAGTAACCTCCCGTCCCCCCAGCCGACCTGCCACTAGAATGTATTGTCCCTCCTTATCTATAAATGCTTCAGTTGTTTGGAATGGGACCCCTGGTCGGACCCATAGCACAACCCCTGTGCATAAGCCGAGTATTCTGTGGCGTATACCTGGCCTCTCCATCTTTTCGATATTGCTGTGACCTCCTTCCCTATGAGATGTGTTTCTTGTAGGATTGCTATGTGTATGCCTCGCCTTTTAAGCTGGTTGTATACTTTATAACGCTTATTTATGCTGTTCAGCCCCCTGACGTTCCAGGTGAGGAGCTTATAATCTAATGTACTATCCATGGTCTATGTGGGTGTGTGATGTATGAGCACTGACATTCCTAGGCGTCCCTATCATGTATGACAATGGCCAGGGGTCTAGCCAGAGGGTCGTGCAGTCAGCGGCCAAGTCCCCTAACATAAACTTATTAACTACAAACAGAACAGTTCTTTTTGTATCCAAACTCCCTCTCCTGGGGACCGGTTTTGTAACTTTTCCTGCCCAAACCTTCCCCAACTGAATAAACATTGTGTGTGGGGGCTGAGGCAAGATCCGTGTGCTTAACCCATTGGCCTCCCCCCATGCCTATTTCACCCAATTCCGTGTCTCTCTCCCTGGCCCCCCAGTATTACTTGTTATGTTATGTTATGTTATGTTATACTTATTTATATAGCGCCTAACTGCCCGAAGGCCTCGTAGCGCTTGTATTGCCATAGCGGAAGTGAGCTATTTATGTTCGTAGAGGAGTTTAGATTTTAAATAGCCAGGTCTTCAAGTCCTTCCTAAAGGAAGTCTCTTGAGAGTTAGATCTTATATTGAGAGGCAGGTTATTCCAGAGCAAAGCACCTTGATATGCCAGTGATCTTTCTCCCCATCTTGCTTTCTTCACTGACGGTACTATGATCAAGTTGGCTGATGAGGATCTAAGTGGCCTACCTGGAGTATAGACCTGAGCCAGTGTTTTAAGCATTTCAGGACCCTTGTTGAAGATGGCTCTGTGAATATGGCACAGGGCCTTGAACTGAATCCTCTCCTCTACAGGGAGCCAGTGTAAGGACACGATTCCTGCTCGTATAGAGTGTTGCTTGGGGATGTTTAGAAGCAAGAGTGCAGCAGCATTCTGTACCCTTTGCAGTCTTTGGATAACATATTTAGGTGATCCTATAAACAGGGCATTGCCATAATCAATCCGAGAGCCTATCAGCGCCTGAATAACCAGTCTTCTAGCCAGAAACGGTAATAGCGTTAAAACCTTCCTCAATGTCCTGAGCAGGGCAAATGAAGTGCCTGCTACTCTGTTGGCATGTTGAGCCATTGATAATAAGGGATCCAGCCAGACGCCCAAGTTTTTGATAAGGCTTTTAGGAGGAGGTAGGGTGGGGGCTCCGTCTAGTAGGCTGGAATTAACTAGGCGCATATTTCTCCCAAAGAACAGCACCTCAGTTTTTTCGTCGTTAAGCTTCAGTTTGCTTCCCGACATCCAGGTAGCCACTGCTTTCAGGCAAGGCCCTAGTGCCGTACCCATATCTGGGTGAGCTTTAGAGAAAGAGACAACCAACTGGGTGTCGTCTGCATACGAGACCAGATTTAGTCCAAATGGTTCCACGATACCTGCCAGAGGCCGCATATAGACATTAAAAAGAAGCGGGCTCAAGGCCGACCCCTGAGGGACACCACAAGTACTGAAGGTACGCTTAGAGATGTAAGATCTATCCAGCACCTGAAAGGATCTACCATGTACAAATGAGCGGATCCATTCTAGTGCGGTGCCAGCGATTCCACATCCCCGCAATCTGGCTATGAGGATGTTTAGATCAACTGTATCGAATGCCGCGCTCAAATACAAAAGGATGATCGCGGTTTCAATTCCTTTGTCCATCCTTTTTTTTGCTTCCTCTGTAATGGCAATCAGTGCGGTTTCTGTTCCATGCTTAGGCCGGAAACCCATCTGAGTGGGATGTAGGAGTTTTCCTTCTCCCAACAGCTTAGACAGCTGAAGGTGTACCTGCTTCTCCGTAAGTTTAGCCATTAGAGGCAGCAGTGAGATAGGTCTATAATTATTCAGTAGCCTCGAATCTAGATTGGATTTCTTTAAAAGAGGCTTAACAATCGCCTGTTTCCATGAGTCTGGTACCATACCAGAGACTAATGAGGTATTAATAAGTTTGGTAATTAATGGGCTTAAGACTGGTAGTCCCATAGCTAAGATCTGGGGGGGTGCAGGATCCAACGGGGAACCTGATTTTGTTGAGTTCAGTGATTTTACCACTACATCCAAACTAGTGGGAGTAAAGTTTGTTAGTAGGATATCCTCCTGCACCTCTTGATACCTCGTCTCCTGATCTTTAGTTTGGAAAGTGGGGAAAGCTTCATAAATATTCTGAATTTTTCTTAAAAAGAAGGTTGCCAGATCCTCTACATGTTGCTGAGGGAAGTCCCTACTTTCTGCCTCGTCAATGGGGTTAATAAGGTCTTTTAAGGCATTGAATATCTCTTTAGGGAAGTTAGCTGCTGCCTCAATTCTTCCAGAGTAGTATGCCGCCTGTGTTTTCCTAATTTCTAATCTCGAATCATGATCTTGTACTCCCTTTTAACAGTGTCATCCTGGGTGTATCTCCATTTCCTTTCTAGTTTCCTGCAACCTCTTTTCTTTTCCAGAAGGCTAGCATTAAACCAGGGGGCAGCTTTCTTTCGGAATGTATTTTTGGTATAGAAGAGGGGTATGATTTCGTCCAGGCTATCCTCTGTCCATTTATTCATGGATTGCGTGAAGTCTGATATATTGTTAAAATTTATATGTCCTGGTTTCTTTTTTTCGAGTGCGTTAATAAACTCAGTGGCTTTTAACTTGTGCCACTTTCTTCTGCGTGAAGGGGCAACCGTATTCACATTCTTATGATGCACAATGGAAAGTTCTAGCTCTAAAAGATAATGATCCGACCATGCAAGCAGGAGTGAGGATATAAATTCTAGACATGGTACGTTCGAGAATGCCAGATCGAGTGTATGTCCTTTATTATGAGTAGGTCCCTGAATTAACTGTACTAAATCACATGCATTCATATCTGATATCAGCATCTTAGTGGAGGCATTGTCCAGCTTTTCTGCATGTAGGTTAAAATCTCCCAACACTAGGAAGTTAGGTTTAGTATATATTAATTGCTAAATATTTTCAGCCAGTGAGGTAATAAAATCACCGATAGGACCCGGAGGACGATAGATCAAAACACCAGATAGAGTGTAATGAGGGTTCACATTGATAGAAAAAGACATACTTTCGCAGTCTTTAATTAAATTGGGTGCTGTAGTGATCTTACATGAATCTTTATAAATCACTGCTATACCACCTCCTCTATTAGGTCTATCAATTCTACTGATCCTATAGCCGGTGGGAAGTGCCATTACATAATCTGGTGCAGAGCTCTCATCCAGCCATGTTTCTGTCAGAAACCTGGCCAGAGGTTCTCTTTGTTCCACCAAAAGATGAATATCCATTGTATTGGCTCCTAGCGAGCGACAATTAAGTAAAAAAAATGGGTAATTTGTCAAGGCCCTTGTCCTTCCGCGAGTGCATGTGCACTTGGAAGGACCACGCACAAGAAGGGCATCTAAACTGACCAATGTATGGGTCTATGCTCTTCACACACAATTTGTGGGGTATAGCATTTAGGATAAGAAGTTCCTCTCTAGAGTAGGTGATGATTTCTTTCCCTAAAGGGTTTTGAGCATAGTTTCTTGGCTCTTGGCTCGGTCTGGCGCGGACGGGCGCAGATGGGCTTGCCTTTTGCGCGCCTTTGGCGCGCCAGCTGCGCGCCGCGGTCATGGAGTGTCTAAATAGCTCTCTAGCAAAGAAAAGCTAGAGTGCTAACCTTAAAAAATGGCGGTGGCTTTCTAATTTCTTGTAACAGAGGAAGCGTCCTCTATTTAGTGTAGTTTTTCCTCGTTCCTCTTTACTTATGTGGGGAATAACTTGTTTAAGTTCAAAAGAGTTTTAACCTTATCCCAGCATGTCTTTTAACACACAATTTCATAGAAATAAAAACGATTAAAAACGGGCATGTAATTTAGGCAAAGTGCGAGGTGCATAAACGAATTGCATTTATACCATCAAATTCAATAATTGGCTTTTAACAATTTTACACCGACATCCAACAATAGCTTGCTACAGGCACAAAAGCGTAGGTAGTAGAACAGAAAAGCTCTGCCTACCTTCCGCTGCGCGCCGCGGTCATGGAGTGTCTAAATAGCTCTCTAGCAAAGAAAAGCTAGAGTGCTAACCTTAAAAAATGGTGGCGGCTTTCTAATTTCTTGTAACAGAGGAAGCGTCCTCTATTTAGTGTAGTTTTTCCTCGTTCCTCTTTACTTATGTGGGGAATAACTTGATTAAGTTCAAAAGAGTTTTAACCTTATCCCAGCATGTCTTTTAACACACAATTTCATAGAAATAAAAACGGGCATGTAATTTAGGCAAAGTGCGAGGTGCATAAACGAATTGCATTTATACCATAAAATTCAATAATTGGCTTTTAACAATTTTACTCCGACATCCAACAATAGCTTGCTACAGGCACAAAAGCGTAGGTAGTAGAACAGAAAAGCTCTGCCTACCTTCCGCTACAACTTGCAGTTGTTGTATAGCAGCGAAGCCTCAGAGCAGCACAGCCTGTTGTCCGGTTTCGTTGTACGCGGATATTCCCGGAGTCTGGCGAGTTTCACAGTCTTATAACATCATATAACTCCTGTAGTGCCTCTGATCTGAGGCGCAATGCCTCATTTGTTTATTCCCATTCGTGTGGCAGATTATACAGTCCCTCAGATGATTTTGTCAGATGTCCCTGGGGTGATCCTTGGCAGATTTTCGGTCGCGTCTAGTGAGGAGCAGGAGGAGCCACCGCATATTGATTCCCGGTCTGATTGAATCTCAGATGGATGTGGGGACATGGAGCCCTCCTTTCCTAGGGCCGCTACAGCTTTCACTGCCTTTTCCCTTTCTTGCAGTGCCTGATCACGCGGCAGAGCAGCTCTCGTGAAGCATCGCCCCTTCCCTTTGTGACTTTGGAGCTCCCTCCTTGCTCTCTCTCCCAGTCATCCCCAGCGTACCTAACCATTCTTGCGCTTGTTGCGGTGATGTGAAGAAGAGGGTGTAGTTGTTTGTAATGATTTTAGTTTAGCCGGGAACAGCATGGCATATCGAATGTTTCTTTCTCTGAGACGCCGTTTAATATCCATGAAGGTGGCTCTTTGCTTTTGGGTATCCATTGTAAAGTCGGGGAAGATCATTATCTTCTGGTCACCCATCACAATCTCCCCTATTTTCCATGCTTGAGATATTATGAAGTCCCTGTCTTTAAAGTGTAACAGCTTCGCTATGATCGGGTGCGGTCTCGCCCCCGGAGGAGGAGGAGGCCTAGCTGGCACCCTGTGGGCTTGTTCTATTGCAAAGTACTACGACAGGCCCTCCGGGGCCACCTGTCTGCGTATCCATTGTTCCAAGTACGTTTCCATATCTGGGGCTTCCTGTTCTACCTTCTTGGGTAAACCAACCAGGTGTAGGTTGCTTCTCCGTGCCCTGTTTTCAGCGTCTTCCGCGCGTGTTTCTAGTGTTTTGATCCGTGACGTTAGTTCGATTACTGTTTTAGTAATCTTCGAACTTTCCGGGGTAAGGCACTCCAATGACTTTTCGTTGGCGATCACTCTGTCCGTGAGTCGTCTGTGGTCGTCCCTGAGGAACGTCAGATCCACTAACAGGGAGTCTATTTTAAGTTCAAGTGCTTCTCTTGATGCTTGAATGGCCTGCAACAGAGTGTCTAACGTGGTTCCTTTATCAGATTCACCTGTTCCTCCCTCTCTCTGGGAACCAGTTTCTTCTCCAGGTCCGTCTCTCTTCTTGGGTTTGTCCATTTTTGGTCACCCTGTCTCTTCCTCAGGGCTGAGACCCTCTTGTCCTTCCCCACTTCTATGCCAGCGACGCCCTTTACCTCAGTTGCTTTGGACTGGGTCTTTCCTCTGGTATTTTCCCAGGATTATCTGACCAGATTGCGATCATAAGGGTCCCTTACACTTCAGCTTTCCACATAGGGGCCAGTCGGGAGCGTCCCAGAGTTCAATATTAAGTTAAGTGCTGTTTTGCTGCTTCTCACGGGGACAGCTCAGTGTTCCTGGGTCAGCGTCCCGGGTCCTAGGTCTAGGCTCCTCGTCAAGGGGAACCGGCAATCCCCCCCCCCCAGGGTCCCCGGCAGTTTCTCTGTTGCGGCGCTTTCTCCCCCGAGTTCCAAAACGAAGGGGGGGGGGGTCACCACTCCTCCGCCCTCCGCTCTATTGCGTGCTCAGTTTTGGGCGCCGGCCCCCGCCGCAGCTTCAGTGCGGGGCCAGCAAGTCCCCCCCTTTCGCTTCCTCCCTCACGTACCCAAGGTCAGGGGGGAACTCATCACACTCTGGATTCCCGGCACAGGCCCGGAGCAGTGTCGTGGGGCCAGCGCCCTTCGCCCACAACAGGCGCTCACTTGCCTCGCTGTTCCCGATGCTCCGTCCAGGTCTCGGCAGTTCAGGCGCTGGGTCCGGACATCTCACCCCAGCCGTCAGCTGTGTTTCTCCGCCCGATGGCCGCTCCTCCCGACTTGATCCCAAGTTCACTCATTGCGCACGTCGGAGGGCCGCCATTTTGTCAGCCGGGCATGTCTCGCGGCCCAGACCGTCTGCGCTTCTTAATTCGTCCAGTCTACCTGCCACACGATCAGTGGGTGCGGCTGGGCCTCCGCCACTCGTTACAGGGTGGTTCTGGTGAAAGCCGGGGGTCAGGGAGACAGGATAAATGCACAATGGGTGCTCCATCGGCCTCAGGCCACGCCCCTCACAAATAGTCAAAGCTTATTGATGCATTCTCCAAAATAATCTTTTTCTCTACCAGTCTGCCATTGAGGTCCATGAGTACTAACTGCATTCTGCCGTGCTACGTGCATGCCTTGTGGGCTGTGTCCAGTGAAATGTTACTGACTTTCCGTGATGATTCAGGACGGCCATTGTTGAAACCAAGACAAACATGATGCAGCAAAATATGTTTTGAGACCTGGCCTGGACATGACAAAGTATGTGGACTATGCAAATAGTTCCTGCATGGTGATCAAGAGTCATGCCTAGATGTGTGTGCCACAGGATTTACCTGGGCATGTGCTGGCATCCCTTATGGTTTTTGGAGAGAAAGCTGAGTCTGCATTGGAACACTTCAAAGACAGCCGTGCTGTGGCCCGCTGTTTGGGCTTGCTATCTCTGTACTATCATTTCTAACAACAACACTTAAAATTATAACATTCTCAGAGTCTTGCATACTGCCAGAGGCACCCTGCTCAATCCTTAGAACAGCAGACACAAACGATTCATGGCTCAACAGGGTCTATTTCCTCCTTCCCTGTCACAACCAGAGCACTTTGATTTCCCCTCCCATAGTCCAGCATAACTGGTAGGTGGCAGAATATAATGTTTTCTGCCTGGCTGGTGGATTGTTAAACAAAGTTACACCCTCCCCATCCACTCCTGCATACACAACCTTTTTGTGCAGATTTCAGTAGACCATGCTTTCATCCTGGTGAAGAAAGTGCACACTGTACTGGGAAAATGTATTCTAGAGTCCGTTCCAGAGGCATAGAAGGGCACTGGGTGATACTCTGGTATTTTCTGGTGCCTGATTCTGAATAGTTTCCGTCAGAAGGACAAGTTAAAGATGTTGACTTTGGCCCAGGTTCTTTCTGATCTGGTTTCAAAGGTGGATGATGTCCTTGAGCTTGCAGGAGGCCCATCCAGCAGTCACACAGATGCTTTATGAGGTTCATGGTGGGATCAGATAAGTTCCAGCTTGTTATTTTACCCTTTGGCCTCGCTGCCCTCCCTCTGGTATTTAAAAAGATGATGGTGGTGGTTGCCACCCACCTTTGCAGATCTGGGCTACATGTATTACTGTGCCTTGATGACTGGCTGCTTGAAGGCACGTTTGCCACAGTCAGTAATGAATCATCAACAGACAATAGTCACCATTCAGCCATCCATGGGTTTTTAATCAGCTAACTGAAACTCCACCTACAGCCTGTACAGGGGATTCCCTTCATAGGAGCCAAGCTGGACATGGTAGTCAAAGCGTTTCCATTCCCATGGAGAATGAGACACATTCAGGTATGATCTAGAGGTTTCGTACTCACTCTTGTGTTCCTGTGCAGATGTTTGAGGCTTTTAGATCTTTTGGCCTTGTGCATCCTGCTGGTCCCACGTGCCCCTTGGCACATGCAGGCCTTGTAGTGGAACCTCTATCTGCAGTGGGCTCAACCTTGGGGAAGCCTTTCAGACAGCATCTGCATTTCTGAGGTGGCAGCCCAGGACTTTCAGTGGAGGATGTCAGACACCAGTGAGGCATGCAACAGACCATTCTTCCTTTCCGACCTAGAGCTCACTGTAGTGACAAATGCATTGTGTCTGGGTTGGGGCGGTCCTCTGGAAGAGGTGAAGAAAAGGTGCCTTTGGTCAAAGACGGAGTAAAGACATCATATAAATCTGCTGGTGTTTGTGCTATTTGGTTGACTCTGAAGACCTTCCCCCTGTCTATCAAAGGGAAGCTGATTCAGGTCTTAACAGACAACACAACTGCCATGTGGTACTGCAATAAGAGTGTGGTGTGCATTCACAGACCCTGTGCCAGGAGGCACCATGTGTCTGGAAATGGCTGTTCCTTTAAGGGGTCTCCTGGATGGCAAATCATTTGGAAGATTTGGTAAACTCCAGAGTGGACAAGCTTAGCAGGCAATAGCTGGAGGACCACAATCTTTACCCAGAGGTGGCTCAAGGCATATAACTCTGAAGAGGTGTAGCTTGGTTGGTTCTTTTCACCACTAACTGTGATATGCTGTGTCAAGAGTAGTGCACACTGGAATTTCTGTTGAGAGGTTCCCAGGGAGACACATTCAGTAGGACATAGGCCTTCTGCGAGCCTTCTTATCTCTGCTTCCCCTGCTTCAAGTTTTGAAGATCACGATACACCAATCTCAGATCATCCCAACATATCCAGATAGAGCCAGCACAGGGTGGTACCCATTTCTTTATTTTTTCTCAAATCTGGCCACCTCTTCAGGAGGGCCTCCCGTCTCAGCAACACAGCCAGGTCCTGTACAAAAATCTTCACAACCTGCCACTCCAAGTGTGGAGATTGAGGGGTACCAACTGAGTGGATTTGATTTACCTGATGAAGTTGTGAAGGTTATTCATACTGCTTGGTGCCAGACTACCAAATCTGTTTGCTCCTGTTGTCAGAAAAGTTTGTGGCATGGTGTGAAGATTGTCAAGTTGATCCTCTGCAGGTCAAACTGTCAGATATTTTGTGATTTCTTCTATCTTTGGCCCAGCAAGGCTTTGCAATGGGTGCTGTTAAAGGTTATTTGTCAACACTATTGGCCTTTCTACATTTGAACAATGCACAGTCGTTATTCAAGTTACCAGTTCTGATGCTTTTGTTTTTTGGCAGATTTCCACACAAGTTGCTCTGTACACCCACCATTATGCCTCATTGGGACCTTAATTTGGTCCTTACATTCTTAATGTGCAAGTCCTTTAGTCCATGCATAGTTGTTACTTGGGATTAGTGACCATCACAATGGTATGTCTTACTTTAGTTACTTCTGTACGGTGTGATAGCAAGCTACAGGCGCTGTCAGCACAATATCCCTACACCATCCTTTTCCTGGTTAAATTGGTGCTACAAAGTCTAATTTCCTTGGTATTCTTTTATGTGGGACAGTACATCACTCTCCCTAAAAAGAGCTCTTATCTTTTACACTGAACGCCCAAAAGGTCACTGGGTGGATGACCAGCATTTTACTGGCTTTTCCAATGCTAAGAAGGTAAAGGCATTGTAGAAGTGCACCTTGTTTAGGAGGATCATCCTGCATGAAAACATGCTCGGCCCTAGCTAAGAAGAAATGGCCTGAAAGCCTTCAGGTCCATTGTACCAGAACCAAGACCGCCACGATGGTTGGTGAGAGGTCATCTGGTTTTGAACATCTGGCAGGCTGCTTCATGGGTGTCTGGGCACACCTTCACCAGGTACTACTGTCTCAATGGTGAAGCCACAGTGAGGGTGATTTTGCCCATTTTGTCCTGCATGACTTCCTGATATGTCAACTCCTTAGAGCATCCACCTTTTGGATGATACTGCTTTAATATTTATTCAAAAGGTGAGGATTCTGGTTTAGTATTATCTATCAGAAGAACACACAAAAGGTGATGGGAGGAATCTTTACAATTGTCTGACTTCTGGCAGTTGCTCAAAGTAGCATTCCAACCCATTCTTCTTTTGCCCACGATATCATCTTAGTTTAGAACCAGCTATATGGAAATCAGTCTCTGCGCTTCTCCAGTAGGAACAGCCCAGCCCAAACTGCTAGGCCAGGAACTTCCAGAACACAAGCAAACCAAGACTGGTTTCGCCCTGATTCAGGATCATCAGTTAGATGTAGTTTGGTTCCAGTGGCACAGTGAGAACGGGACCCCCACATCTGGGGATACCCTTGACATTTAGGATGGTACATGAAATACACAAAAGGAGATGGGAGGAACGCAAGGAGATGGGGGGACGCTTGCAGTTTGTCTAACTGTTGGAAATTACTTGGGGTAACACTCCAAGCTATTGTTCTTCCGTCTAGTCTGAGATGGCATGGTGGCAAAAGAACGATGGGATGGAAGCTACTCTAGAGATTGCAAGTAGTTAGAGATATTGCAGGTATTCCTCACACCATCTTTTGTGTGTTTGATGTATCTATTAGAAGAACAACTTACTTGTGTAATGCTCTTTCTGGTGGATCCTAACCACAGATTCCTCACCACTTACCCTCTTCCCCATTTTGTGAACTAGACTTTTAGGATTCTAGAAAGGTCCCTAGTTAGATTTTGTGCAGGTAATTCTTCCAGTTTGTCACAGTGATCTGCTTTTGAGGGCGCTGAAGAGTTCAAAGGTAAACTGACACCTTTATATGACGCTGCACCAGCACTTTCAGAGGCAGAGTGAGGTCGCTGAGGAGTCCCATGCAGCCACCTGCAGGCTGCATGGGAATATTGCTATGAAAAGCTGTGAATCCAGTTTGGTACCGGGCGGTTTCAAAAAGTGAAGAATATGCAGTTAGAGTGTCCAATATGTGAGTTACATAAGGTACTTGTTCCTTTCCTCATTTTAGCTCCCATAGGAATTTGTGCTTGTGCCTACCGTAAAAAGTGCTGAACAGATTTACACTAACTTGGGAATAAAAATAGAACTTTACTCAGAATGCATGCTTTTTTTTAGTTTGAAAATTTGTTCAGTAGTTTTTCAGAACAAAAAGGTACTGGGTGGGTTTGAAAAGGTTTTGTGTTCCTTGAGATCTCATTTGATAACAGCCTCTCGGATGAATAAACTCACCGGCACCTGCTTCAGCATCCTCAGAATGCTTTTGAAAATGTTCAACTGTCTACCTACCCCAGTTCCCAAATCTGTGATTTATGAACTGATAATTTCACATCTTGACTATTTTATCCTCCTGAATAGGACTATCCTAGTGTCAGGACACCCTTTCAAGTGTAACCACCCCGTTCTACAAAATAAGTAGATATCTGTTTAAAATCATGATTCAGTGATTTGTGACTTGTTAAATTGTATTTGAATTTTTTGACCAATGTGATTGGTCAGTGAAGGTCTCTGTAAAAAAAAAATGTTGCTATTTTGAAAATCGCAAATTGATTCTGGATCGTGACGTTTGTGCTGTGGAGTAAAATGTCTACAGTAAAGGAGTCACTATAACAAGTTTTTGATCATAGGGCAGTCGTGGGGAGTCCTGGAGAAGTGGAAGACTCGATTAACATTCCAGGGAAAAATGTAGAAAAGTAAACATTTGATTGAAAGAACTGCCTTATTAAGGAGTCGATTAGATCGCCATTTATTAAAAGGAAAGAAAAAAAAAAGACATGGGCATAAGGCAGAAAGATGGAACGAAAGATGAGATGTGGACATTACATGGGGGGGGGAGAAAAGACTGTGCAGCGGGATCAGAGCAGGGCTCGGCCGCCCGCAGCAGATGGGCACAGGGCCTCACCTGTGCCTACTCGTTATGGCAGCCACCCCTTGCTGCACGCAGCCTCTGCTGCCACCTGAGGCGGGGTGGGTGCAGGGTTAGCCGCGGGGCCCTGTGCCCAGACACAAGCAAAGGGACCGTGGCCATTCCCTCCAACCAGTACCTGCATGCCCACGGCCTAAGCTCTTCAAGGCGAGGATTGGGAATAAAGTGTATCATAAAAAACATCCATAGGAATTCAACAAACAGAACAGTTAAAAACATAGCGCGCAAAAGAACTGACATTTATCAATTATGGTATTCAGTGTGCACAGTGCACGCCAAACTTGCATCGCCTGCCGTACACAAAACACCCGTTTATCAATGGCACTAGAAAAAAGATAGTTAACAAGAGTTAAACTTGGTGGCTGACCTTAATGATGCCTTGCATTACAAACAGTAACTGGCGAATTTTAGTAGTTTTGCGCTTTTGAATCACAACCATAACTTGGTGTTTTTCATTGAATGTATGCATCCATGTATCAGAGAGTAAGTGACATTGGCGCTGTTTGACCAATTCGCTCGAAACTTTTTTTTTTTAAAAAGAGTGACTGGCTTAGTTTCGTGCATATCACGTTTCATGCACATCTACTACAAAGGGAAGATAGAAAACACAGACTGGTTCCCATTTTAAATCCCACCTGAAACTTTGCAAAGGCTGAATGGAAAATCACCAAACTTGTGCATTTACTTGGTTTGGTACAAATCTTTTCAGTCGTTTTCAGATATTAGCATTTGAAAAAGATGTCAGCGTGCTTTGAAGGATTACATTTTATATATATATATATATATATTACAGTTTTTTTATTTGCCTATAACTTTAGCACTATTTGATGAATTTGCTAGCAATTTTGTAAAGGCTTAGCACATTAAGCGTATTCCTGGTATTTTTAAGCCAAGGCAGCACCAAACCAGTGCCTGGAGACCCCCATGGGTGACAAGTTCATGCTCTACAAGAATCGATTGATTGATGCAGATACCTTAAAGGGGACAGAGGCAATTGAAAGATTGGTCAAAAAAGTGATAATTTGTAATAACTGTGGCATACTGTCAAATCATTATGAAACAGTTTACAAACCATACCCATAGCCACGTCCACAGATGTTGTTTACGGCTAGCCTGTCTGTACGTGCTTAATGTAAGTTATTCGCATGCGTGTAATGCCCTATTTTCTGTTTATGCATGTGCACTTCAAAACTACTGATTGGTAAGAACGTTTGTGAGTAATGGGCAGTATTTTTTGCTTACTCCAATGACTGCAGTGTATAAACCGTGTGTTTATATGGATGTCATAGTGATACTTGACCTAGGAATAAATCTTAAAAAAACTTCTTCTGAAACGTTTGATTACTGCAACTTGTTTAATTTTGTTTTTTTAAACTCTATTTATGTATTTAGGGGAGCCCTAGAAGCCTACGTCCAGTCTGTAAGAACTCGAGAAGCAAAGGAATTTGCACCAGTGTATCCCATAATGGTTCAGCTGCTCCAGAAAGCCATGTCAGCCCTCCAGTGAACATGTCCGCATGAGAGTATCATTTTCACATAAATGCTGCAAAACTTTATTTTAAAGCATCACATATGTTGATGTATATTTACCATTACTTAATACTTTCTGCGCATGCAATGTTACACACACACACTATGAGATTCCTAATTAACTTTATTTCCAAAGTTAATCCTTTTGTGTAGGTGTCTTTATGGGACATAAAGGACTCGAAATTGTTGGTTCCAATTTTTGACAAATGCGAAATGTAATGAAATAAAGAGAGATAGAACTAACAGCTGGAAATTAGGAATCTTAATATCTCAATAAAAACCTGATCAGTTTTTAATGTGAAACCAGTTACTTGACAAAAATGGTCTGGTAATGTTGCATTGTGCTGCAAATTTGAAATATAAATAAATACATAAATATTATATAACGGAGTCGGTGACAAATCTCATCCAACTTTTGCAGAAAAAGTGAATCCAATTTCGGTTTGGCATGGCAAGTTTTGTGCGAATCCGTAAAGGAGGACGTGAGTGTCAAAAAAGTGTTTTTTTCCATTTTAATTCTCCCACCAATCTTCGCTCTCTGTTACAGGAAAAAAACAGCTGAACGAAATTACACCAAACTTGTCGTGAAAGTAGGACCTGACTTTACCCCGTGGGTGATCTTTTTGTCAGGGTTCAGTCCACAAAATTGTGAACTAGGCTGCTGTTACATCCCTACGCTATCCCTGGTGTGTTCGTTTTTCAAGGACTTAAACACTTGGTTGTTTGCAGAGTTGACTTATTACTGATTCTATAGCACCGTTACGTATCTTAGGTGGGAAATTGTGCTTTACAAATAAATGAAACATAATTACTTTTAAAGATTTTAAAAACTTTTTTTTACAATCAAGTTTTCTTGTGTTGTTTAAAAATAACATTTTTAGTGGATACATTTTCCAGCAGAGTCCTCACCCTAGGACTATTAGGTTTCAGAATCGTCTCAAACTTATTTTTCCAGCAATGAGTCTCCAGGGCAGGCAGGAGCTGCCACAAGTCTCTAGCCACAACTGCTTCTGAATGTGACGTCAGTTCCTGTGTTTCCACGCCTTACTAATGCAATCTGGACCTCTCTCTCTCCTGTCTTGCTGAAACAAATCTCTGATTTATAACAGACTATGAAAAATGTCTCCTTTAGGAGCCTCTGGCTTTAAGCCTTGCAGGTGATACTCCAAGAAGACGTCCTGTTCTGATCCACATGTCAAATACATGTGGTGTATGGAGATGGCTCAAGATGCCACGGGAAGTGATTCTTGAGTCACAATACATCTAATGACCATCAGGGAGCGGAAATCTATTTTTGGCTAAGGCCTGCAGGGAGACTCCGAAGTAGACCTCCTCTCTCAAAGGTAAGTCACCTTCCAGGAAACGCTCTCCTGGGAGTTCTACAGAAAAACAGAAAGAAAGTTAAAAGCAGAAGTTTCTTTTGTTTGTTAAAGAAACAGTCCTGTTCTCATGATCATTTGGAGTCTTGGCATCTTGTGCTAATGACAGTGTCGTCCTTTGTGTTGGGCAAGCCCTCAGTGCCAAAGAAGTAGAGATAAGAGTTTCCAAGTCATCCGGCCAGAAGTGGAAAAAACATTTCAGGAACTGTCCTAGCCAACTACTTTTCCTCTAACATTGTTTCCATCTGCAAGGATATCAAACCAAAAATGTGGAAGCATGAGCACAGCAGTCTTAACTGCAACAGCACATCTCCTTCATGGTCACTATTTGTGTCCTCCCTTTTATGGATGAGACTGAAGTCAACAATGCCTTCCTGACTCTTAAGTTAGGCCCTGCTCATGATGCTTGCCTCATGGCCATCATTCAGAGTTTCCAGACTGGCATTTGTAAAAAAAAAAAAAAAAATCTTTGTCAAACTTTTAACACCTCTCTGGTCTGTGGAGTTGCTTTGGAGTTATGTAAGCGGACGTTATGACAGTCTTTAAAAAGACAGTTCTGGATGCTCTGACCTGAAAAAGTATCACCCAACTGCAAGCCACAGCTATGGAAAAGCATCATGTCTAATGACTTGTCAATCATTCTAAATCGCATAACCTTCTAAATAAGTGGTTCCTGACCCATGGGGGTCCATGAAAGCTTACTCATGGGGTCCACAACTGCTTAGGCACTTAAATAATATTAACAGATTAATAAAGTGCATATAAATAGAGTAGCAACATGTAAAATTGAACATTTAAAAATTTGCTGTAAATGTGAAATAATTTGAAATTGAAGGCTTAAAATTGTTAGCATCCTCAGATTGGTTTGTGGGAGCAGTGCAAGCGATCAAACAAAATATAGTATGGATGATGAGTGGCCTCAATTGAATTTGGAAAACCTCCCCTTTTCCACTAAAACAACTTTTTTATTTGTTGTGTTATATTTGTTTACGAATTTAATAAAATATTTCATAATTTGTGTTTATTTAATGAATGCTTGTTTCTGTATTTTGTGCAGTGTTTTCCAGTTCAAATAATTGAAAAAGCTTCATATGGAATCCCCAGCCTCTATTAATGACTAAGTGGCGGTCCTCAGATTCAAATAATGATTTAGTGAGGGGGTCCTCAGGTTCCACTAATGATTAAGTGGGGTCCAAAGAGGTCAAAAGGTTAAGAAGGAATAGTTTCCTACCTGTAGCTCCAGTTTCTCGTAGGGGAATCTCAATTGAAGTCATAAGAATCAAAAGTCACCTGTGAATTTTTGTCAAAACGACTTTATTGGACATTTTTCATCTCTCCCTTGCATTTTCTGACCGGAATGTTGGTATTCTGTCATGAAAAATGCCATCTTTATTTGACAAATGCCCTGCCTGTGGGAGAAAGTAAGAAAATACAGACCCCTATAACGTCCATATTATTTGTCTTCCAGCTAGTCATGTTCCTGAAAATGGCTTGCCTCACACAGAAGATTGTGTTGATGCCTCAGCATCAAATAAATGATGGAGCTCCTTCACTTTTCAGACAATTACTATTTATATTTGTAGTTTAAAAACGTATAGTCCAGACCAGAATCCTCATCATCTAGAAAGAACAGTAATTGGGCTGACATCACATTTTGGATGGGTTCTTTCCCACATTATGAGGAGACTATGTGCAATAGTCTAGTGTAGTCTAGTGATTATACTGTTGAATTGTATGTAGCAACAGTGGAATGGTAAGTAAATCTCTATTGTGCATCTTGTAACAATTTATACTTATGTAATGTATTTGGAAAGGGGGTTGGAGTAGAGAACCCTACCTGCAACTACAATGTTTATATAGCTGCAATAGCATGCATAATTCTGCTGCTGTGATTTGGGAATTGCCCCTAGGACTTTGAGATCCACACTATATTTCTGAATAACCATATAAAGGGAATACTACTTAGAGATCCATACTGCCCCCCGCCTAGACCCCCCCTCCCCGTGGCGCCTGATGACGTCAGCTTGCAATCGCGCGCTGACCTCATCAGAGGGCTGCCCCCTGAGCTTCCAGCACAGATTGGATGAGAAATACAAAAGCATTTCTCCTCCGATCACATGGAGGGGGCAGAGAGGCATGAAAGGAGAGGAAAGGCTTTTCCTCTCCTTTCATGTCTCTCAGTATTTCTGCTGCCCGATCGTGATCCAATCGGGCAGCAGAAATGCCACTAGACACCAGCGTTTTTTTTTTGTTTTTTAATACTTGCGCATAAGGAGAGCGGCCCCTTGGGAAAGGGCCACTCCTCAGTGGGGCAATTTATTCATAGGTTATTTCTGCCCCCTCTTGGGGCACATCAGCCTATTATAATTAGGCCGATCTGCCCCCCAGAGGGGCAGAAACCGTTAGACACCAGGGATAATTTTTTTCTCTTTTTTATGTATGTGGGGAGTGACCCCTTAGGCAAGGGTTGCTCCCTTGGGGGCAATTTTACTTTTAGGGCATTTTTGCCCACCTTGGGGGAAGATCGGCCTATTTTTATTAGGCCAATCAGCCCCCAAGGGGGACAGAAACCACTAGACATCAGGGATTTTTTTTTTTTAATACTTGCGCATAAGGGGAGTGGCCCCTTGGGCAAGGGCCGCTCCCCAGGGGGGCAATTTGTTTATAGGCCATTTCTGCCCCCCACCCTATTAGAATTAGGCCAATGTGCCTCCGGGGGTGGGGGGGAGAAACCGCTAGACACCAGGGATTTTTTTTTTTAATGTATGTGGGGAGCGACCACTTATGCAAGGGTTGTTCCCTTGGGGGCAGTTTTACTCTTAGGCCATTTCTGCCCCCCATGGGGGCAGATTGACCTATTTTTATTAGGCCAATCTGCCCCCAAGGAGGACAGAAACCACTAGACACCAGGGATTTTTTTTTTTTTATACGTGCGCATAAGGGGAGCGGCCCCTTGGGCAAGGAACGCCCCCCAGGGGGTCAATTTATTTCTAGGCCTTTTCTGCGCCCCCCTTGGGGCAGATCGGCCTATTATAATTAGGCCGATCTGCCGCCGGGGGGGGGGGGTCAGAAACCGCTAGACACCTGGGATCAATTGTTTTTTTTATGTATGTTGGGAGCGACCTCTTAGGCAAGGGTCATTCCCCCTTGGGGGCAGTTTTACTTTTAGGCCATTTCTGCCCCGTTTGGGGGGCATATCGGTCTATTTTTATTAGGCCAATAGACACCAGGGAATTGTTTTTTTTTATACTTGCGCATAAGGGTAGCGGCCCCTTGGGCAAGGGCCGCTTCCCAGGGGGGCAGATGGCCTATTATAATTAGGCCGATCTGCCCCTGGAAGGGGGGGGGGGGGGAACAGAAACTCCTAGACACCAGGGATATATACTTTTTTACGTTTACTTTTTTCCCCTTTTTTTTTATATATATATATGAGGAGGGACCCCTTAGGCAAGGGTTACTCCCGGGGGGTGGGGGCAAATGGTCTTTAGGCCATTTATGCCCCCCTTGGGTGCAGATAGGCCTATTTTTAGAAACCACTAGACACCAGGGATTTTTATTTTTTTTGCATCAATTTCACACAAGGGTGGCAACACCTTAGGCAAGGGTCATTCCCCTGGGGGGCAAATTTATTTTAGGCCATTTCTGCCCCCCCCCCCCCGGGGGCAGATGTGCCTATTTTTATTAGGCCGATCTGCCCCATAGGGGGGCAGAAACCACTAGGCACCGGGGATTTTTTTTTTTTTTGCACCAATTTCACGCATGGGCAGTGACCCCTTAGGTAAGGGTCGCTCTCTGGGGGGGAATGGCAAATTTATTTTAGGCCATTTCTGCTTCCCTTGGGGGCAGATCAACCTATTTCTATTAGGCCGATCTGCCCCCAGGGGGGCAGAAACCACTTAGGCACCAGGGATTGGTGTGTGTGTGTATGTGTGTGTTTTGTTTGGGGAGCAGCCCCTTGGGCAAGGGTCACTCCCCATGGGGGGCACATTACTGTTGGCCATATCTGCCCCCCGGGGGCAGATCAGCCTATTTTTGGAAGGCCCATCTGCCCCCAAGGGGGGCAGAAAGCCCACTACAGACCAGGGAAGATTTGTTTTCCAAAATAAGAGGGTGGGGGTATGGCCATACCCCCAACACAAATAAATGGGGCCAAAGTTGTTCTGCCCACCGGTCGGCAGATGGGGCAATTACCCCAGATGCACTCCCTGGCGGGGCAAAAGGCATACTAGATGCCAGGGAATTGAAAAAAAAAAAATAGTGCGGTGGTGGCCACCAACCAATATGGGCCTGGTTATGCCCCCACCCCAACTGAATGGGGTATCAGTCTTTCAGCTTTCCCTCCGCACACTAAAACATCTTATCCCATGGCAAGCAAGAGGACATTTGATTATTTTTGGTTTTGGTTTTACATTGGCTATGAGAGCTTGGCTAACTCTCAAAATCTTCTCACTTGGAATGGTGAGGGCTGCACTTTTTGGACTTTGGGATGCTGCCATGTAAAAAAATCCAAAAGACCTAGACACATCTGAAAACTTAACATCTGGGTGATTCCAAGGTGGTGTGATTCACATGCACCCTGCACCATTTGCTAAACCACAATGCCCTGCAAGCCTCTAACTTTGCTGGAAATCATACATTTTTCCCACATTTTTGTGATGCAATCTGCAGGAATCCACAAAATTCCTACCACCCAGCATTGTCTCATCTATACCGATAAAAATTCTGCAGCAATTGTCAGCCTAAAACTTATTTTTTCCAAACTGCCCTTTTGGACCCACTTTGGTTCCCCCTCAATCTCAACATGTTTTTAGCTCTTTCCTGTCACAGGCACTTGGCCCACCTACACAAGAGAGGTATCATTTTTACCGGGAGACTGAGGGGAGCTTTGGGTGGTAGGAAATGTGTCCCGGTGCGGTGATCCTACACAGATGTTAGAAAAATGTGATTTATTTTAGCTAAATGTGAGGTTTGCTGAGGATTCTGGGTAAGAAAACATTGGGGGATCCATGCAAGTCACACCTCCCTAGACTCCTTCGGGTGTCTAGTTTCCAGAAATGTATGGGTTTGGTAGGTTTCCCTAGATGGCTGCTGATCCCAGGACCAAAAATGCAGGTGCCCCACCCCAACCCCGCAAAAACAGGTAGTTTTGTATTTGATAATTTTGATGTGTCCACATAGTGTTCTGGGGCATTTCCTTTTGTGGGCGCTAGGCCTACCCACACAAGTGAGGTGGCATTTTTATTGGGAGATTTGGGGGAATGCTGGGTGGAATGAAATTTATGGCTCCTCTCAGATTCCAGAACTTAATGTCACCCAAATGTGAGGAAAAGGTGTTTTTGTTTAGCCAAATTTTGAGGTATGCATAGGATTCTGGGTAACACAACCTGGTGAGAGCCCCACAAGTCAGCCCATCTTGGATTCCCCTAGGTGTCTAGTTTTCAAAAATGCGCAGGTTTGGTAGGTTTCCCTAGGTCCCAGCTGAGCTAGAGGCCAAAATCCACAGCTAGGCACTTTGCAAAAACAGTTCTATTTTCTTTGGAAGAATGTGATGTGTCCACTTTGCATTTTCAAATATGCGCAGGTTTGTCCACTTTATGTTTTGGGGCATTTCCTTTAGCGGGCGCTGGGCCTACCCACACAAGTGAGGTACCATTTTTATCGGGAGTCTTGGGGGCACGCTGGGTGGAAGGAAATTTGTGGCTCCTCTCAGATTCCAGAACTTTGTGTCACCGAAATGTGAGGAAAATGTGTTTTTTTAGCCAAATTTTGAGGTTTGCAAAGGATTCTGGGTAACAGAACCTGGTGGGAGCCCCACAAGTCACCCCATCTTGGATTCCCCTAGGTATCTAGTTTTCAAATATGCGCAGGTTCGGTAGGTTTCCCTAGGTGCCGGCTGAGCTAGAAGCCAAAATCTACAGCTAGGGACTTTGCAAAAAACACGTCAGATTTCAATGTAAAAATGTGGTGTGTCCATGTTGTGTTTCCTGTTGCGAACGTTAGGCCTACCCACGCAAGTGAGGTAGAATTTCCTATTGGGAGACTTGGGGGAACAGAGAATAGCAAAACAAGTGTTATTGCCCCTTGTCTTTCTCTTCATTTTTTCCTTCCAAATGTAAGAACAGTGTGTAAAAAAGACTGCTATTTGGGAAAGGCCTTGTACTTCACATGCTAGTATGGGCACTCCGGAATTCAGAGATGTGCAAATAACCACTGCTTCTCAACACCTCCCGGCAATCAGAAGAGTCCAGCAGACGTAATGGTATATTACTTTAAAAAATCTGACATCGCAGGAAAAAGTTACAGAGTAAAACATGGAGAAAAATGACCTTTTTTTTCACCTCAATTTCAATATTTTTTTTATCTGATAGAGACTTCTAGTTTGCAGATTCCTTACCTTAGAATTTTCCCCCAGGCGTCAGACTGGATCAGGAGATTTTCTGTGTACAATACCCTTGCGCATCGGTATGGGGCGTCGGTCGACTCTGCAGGTGTCGTGGTCGCCGTGATGAAGTCGGGAGTAGTACATAGACGCCACCCGTTAGGGGTTTCAGTCTTCCCCTACCTCGATAGCTGGCTGTTGAAGGCGGATTCGCCCCAGAAAGTCGTCTCCCACCTTCAGACTGCGGCAAACCTCCTGCACACGCCTGGAGCAGAGTTGCCCAGAGTTCTCAAGAAAATCAAGAATGACCAGGCCCAAGTCACCTTGGTGGCTCCGGACTGGGCTCGAAGAGTGTGGTATCCAGAGCTATTGAGCATGTCCATCGATCCTGCACTCAGACTGCCTCTTCGGTTGGATCTCCTGTCGCACCAACAGCGGACGGTTCTTCACCATGAACCCGTCCAACCTCCGCCTTCATGTGTGGAGATTGAGCGGCAACAGTTGACGGCTTTTGCCCTTCCACCCCAAGTCTGCAATGTTATCTTGGCAGCCAGGTGTCCATCGACTAAAACTGTATAAGCCTGTCGTTGGAATAAATTTGTGGCATGGTGTACCAACAAATCTGTTGATCCTCTTTCTGCCCCTCTGTCAGAGGTTCTTCTGTTCATTCTTTCTTTAGCCCAGCTGGACTCTGCTTTGGACACCCTTAAAGGGTATTTATCTGCCATTTCAGCCTTTCTTGGGCTACCTGATCAGCCCTCCCTCTTTAAATCTCCTATTGTGAGTAGGTTCTTAAAAGGGCTCACCCATTTATTTCCTCTCACTCCATTTGTCATGCCCCAGTGGGACCTTAATCTTGTACTTACATATTTGTTGTGTACCCCCTTTGATCCAATGCATAATTGTCCTTTGCGGCTCCTTACCTTAAAAACTGTCTTTCTGGTTGCTATCACCTCTGCTCGCAGAGTGAGTGAGCTTCAGGCCCTTTCCTCAAAACCTCCATACTTTTCTTCGCTCCCTGGCAAAGTAGTGTTGCGCACTAGAGCTTCCTTCCTTCCTAAGGTGGTTACACCCTTTCATGTAGGCCAGTCCATCACTTTGCCTACGTTCTACGCACCCCCACATCCTTCCCATGAGGAGGAGAGACTCCGTCTGGACCCAAAAAGAGCGTTGGCGTTCTACCTCATTCGTACTAAAGATTTCCGGGTGGACGATCAACTCTTCATTGGGTATGTGGGTGCGAAAAAAGGGAAGGCGATGCAAAAGCGTACCATCTCTCGATGGGTGCTTCTTTGCATCAAAATGTGCTACGCTTTGGCGAAGAAGCAACCTCCTGAAGGCTTGCGTGCTCATTCCACCAGAGCAACTGCTGCTTCCACTGCGTTAGCACGCGGAGTTTTAGTCCTGGATATCTGCCGGGCAGCTACGTGGGCATCCCTGCACAAGTTTGCAAAGCATTACCGCCTGGATAGTCAGGTCCGTCGAGATGGCTATTTTGGTTGTTCCGTCCTGCAGAACTGTCTAGTATGATCTTGGTTCGCAGCCCACCACCGAGGATGGCATTGCTTGGGTATCTACTCTAAGGTCAGGAATCTGCAACTACAAGTCTCTATCAGATGTACAAGTTACTTACCTTTGGTAACAAAATATCTGGTAGAGACATACTTTAGTTTCAGATTCCTTACCGCCCACCCATCCTCCCCGCTTGTGAACTGATTTCTAGAGACAGGGATTCCCCCTTTCAGGTCCTTAGCACTGGCGCACCAATCTCAGTGTTCTTAGGGGCTCTGCGCTCTGGCGTGGAAAGTCGTTAAAAGAAACTGATGTCACTGTGTGAGGGCGGCGTCTGTACTACTCTCGACGTCATCACGGCGACCACGACGCCTGCGGAGTCGACCGACGCCACCTACCGACGTGCAAGGGTATTGCTCGAAGATAAATCTCCGGATCCAGTCTGACGCCTGGGGGGAAATTCTAAGGTAAGGAATCTGCAACTAGAATATGTCTCTACCAGATATTTTGTTACCAAAGGTAAGTAAGTTGTACTTTAGGAATAGTCTGTAAAAGCTGTTGTGATTGTCATCTCTGTTGGTTTGCCCATTTGGGTTGCATTCTTCAGTTCTTCATTATTTTTCTTTCTTCTTCATCAGGCCTATTTACCAGGCCAGCTGATTCCTGGCTTTATCTTTCATTTTGTATAAATTCCTCTGTGCGCCTAGACAATGCTCCCGGGCTCACAGCTTATCATCAATTTAAACTTGTTTCTTTGGGCCTGCAGCTTCCTCGTTGTTTGAGTTTAGGGGTTGTGTATTAGGCCATGTTTGACACGAATGAACAAGTTACTTACCTTTGCTAACACATTATCTGGTAGAGACTCTAACTGCAGATTCCTTACCTTTATAATGTCCAGACAACAGCCTGGAATCTGGAACTTTTGCTGAAAAATACCCATGGACGTGTTGTTGGGTGGCATTGTTCGGATCCGCATAGCGTAGTTGGAGCCATCTGTGATGTCACAGTCGCCTATAAAGGCACCACCCAGGTGGGCGTACATCAGTACTTTTCCATAAACGTCCACACTGGAAGCGCAGAGCCATGGAACAAACCGAAAACAACCTGAAAAGGACAACCCTTTACCCTCGGAAATTAGTCCGCAGAGCGGGGAGGCCTGGGAGGGTTAAGGAATCTGCAGCTAGATCAGGCCTCTAGGGGATAATGCGTTACCAAAGGTAACTAACTTGTTCATCTGGTAGAGGCTTTTAGCTGCAGATTCCTTACCTTTAGAATAGCTACCCAAGCCATAACTTCCTGGCTGTGGGCTGTGGACAAATTGTCCTCAAACTAAAAAGACCTCTAGGAACGAACGGGCAAAATGCCCACATCTGCAGACCTGACTGTCCAGGCAGTACTGCTTTGCAAACGTGTGAGGAGACGCCCTCATTGCAGCTGGTAAGATGTCCAGGACTGTACACCTCTTGCTAACGCAGTGGTAGCAGCTTTGCCCCTGGTGGAATGGGACATCAAGCCCTCAGGAGGCTGCTTTTTGGCTAAAGGGTAGCATATTTTTATGCAGAGAATGAGCCAGTGCGAAATGTTTTGCTTTTGCACTGCTCAACTTTTCTTTGCCCCATGTACCCAACAAAGAGTTGGTCATCCACCCGTAACTCTTTTGCGCGGTCAAGGTAGAATGACAACACTTTTTTGGGGTCCAGTTGATGGAGTCAATCCCCTTCCTTAGAGGGATGCTGTGGAGCAAAGAAGGTGGGCAGGGTGATGTTACCACCCAGGTGAAATGTGGTCACCACCTTAGAGAGGTAAGACGCACAAGTGCGAAGCACTACCCTGTCAGAGAACATGGTGTGATACAGAGGTTTTGACGTGAGAGCTTGTGTAGGAAAGTGCCCCTTTTGGCATGGTTACCCCCCACTTTATGCTCAATATTGATGCTAACTTGATTGAGAGTGTGATGGGATCGTAAACCAGGCCCCAGCACCAGTGTCCTCTGCCAAAATCTGTACCATTGCTTCCCCAATGGGCACACCCCTGGCACATAGTTAAGTCCCTTGTAAAAGGTACCCATGGTACCAAGGGCCCTTTGGCCAGGGATGGTCCCCGACGACTGCAACATGTGTTATGCCACCATAATGCCAAAACCCAGGGGGACCCCTCACCAAGCACATGCACACTGCCTTTGCAGCTTCTGTGTGCTGGTGGGGAGACATAAAGTTGACATGGACACCACTCAGGGTGCCGTGCTTACAAACCACTGCCTGTGACATAGGTAAGTCACCCCTCTAGCAGGCCTTACAGCCCTAAGGCAGGGTGCACTATACCACAGGTGAGGGCATGAGCAATATGCCCCTACAGTGTCTATGGCTAAGTCCACTATTAGACATTGTAAGTGCAGTGTGGCCATACAGAGTGTATGAGCTGGGAGTTTGTCATTACGAACTTCACAGCTCCATAATGGCTCCACTGAAGTCTGGTATCAAACTTCTCAGTACAATAAACCCACACTGATGTCAGTGTTGGACTTACTGAACAATCCGCCCAGAGGGCATCTTAGAAGATGCTCCCTGTATGTTAGGCAAACTGTTAGTGCCCTCTGTCTGTGCCAGCCTGCCACTTTCAGACGTGTTTCTTACCACATGGGGTGAGAGCCATTGTGCTCTCTGTGGCCAGTAACAAAGCCTGCACTGGGTGGAGTTGCCTCAAAAGGCTCAGGTCTCCTGTTACAGTGCCCCAGGGCATTCCAGCTAGTGGAGATGTCGGGCAGTAAAATTAGGGAAAACAAGGTTGAGTGACCACCTCAGCTGGGACCACCCCTAACATGTCCAGAGCTGAGGTGACCCCTTCTTGCAAAATCCTCCATCTTGGTTTGGAGGGCAGGGACTAATAGAGTTAGGTCGGTGTTCCCCTCCCCAAAAGAAGTGGACACAGGAAGGGTGTAGCCCCCCTCAGGGACAGTAGCCATTGGCTACTGCCCTCTGACCCCAGTAACGCCCCTAATCCAGGACGTAAGGGCTCATCTGAATCTAGCTCATCAGATTCCTGGAGACCTCAAGAAGAAGAAAGAAGAAAAGAAGAAGGAGGACTGCTAAGCTGACCCCCCGCAGAGAAGACTGAAGACACCAACTGACTTGGCCCAAGCCCTACAGGACTGTCTCTAGCTCCTGAAGTCCTGCAACCAAAAGACGACACATTATGCAGGACCAGCCTGCATCCCAGAGGACCAAGGTCTCCTGTGAACAGCGGCCCTGTCCAGAAAGAAACACCAACAAAGGACTCAAGAGCCACCCTGGATCCGCAAGTCCTGCCCACTCTGCACCAGACGCCCACTGACTAGAGCTGGTCCCCAGGCGCTTCCAACCTAGTGACCACCCTGGGCTAACCTCTCCTGTCCAACATGACGACACCTGCAGCCTAAATTCAGAGAATCCCCCTGAACGCAACAGAACCAGATGAAGATTCCAACATTAAAAGGTACCCCTGCACCTGCAGCCCCCTGGCCTTGGGGAATCTGACATTCAGTGCAGCAATGTCCAGCAGGGGCCCTCCTACTTGTCCAGCTTTTGTGTTCCCGGAACTGACCCCCTGGATTTTGCCTGCAGCATCGTTTGTGCCCCCAGATCCCACCTATAGGAAAGCATTGGGAGCCTAATGCTGGGTTTGCCCCCGGCTGCCCCTGTGCTGCTGAGGGTGTGTGTTTGGTGCTGACCTGTGCCCTCCTCCCCCCAGTGTTCCTTTAAACCCCCCAGGTCTGCCCTCAGAAGGCACAGGTACTTACCTGCAAGCAAGCCTGATTCAGAGTGCCCCCAGTCTCCATAGGAGCCCATGTTAAATCGACCTCAACTTTGACACTGCACCCTGCATGCCCCATGTTGCTGGTGGTGGGTGTCTGGATTTAACTTGAATCCTGACCTGTGGAAATCCTAACCCCCGTAGACTGGAACTGTAAGTCTTGTACTTAAATTACCTTGAAACTGTGCTAACTTTTCCTCCCTTTTCATAAATAGATTATTGCTATTTATTTGAAAACCGTATACCTTGCCAATTTGAAACAACGTAGTGTTGATACATATGTCTGATACTTACTTACAAATGTACTTACCTCCATACTGAATCTTGTGGTTCTAGAAATAAAGTAACAAAATGTATTTTTGTTATATTAATACCATTGGCCTGAGTTAGTCATTGAGTGTGTGCTTCCATTATTTCCTGTGTGTGTACAACAAAAACTTTGCACTATCCTCTGGAAAGCCTAATTGCTCGACCACTCTGCCACAAAAGAGAGCATTAGTATTATCTACTTTAGCCTCTGCTAAGCGCCCCTGGGGAACCCCTGGACTCTTTGCACACTATGGTGCATATTTATACCCTGTTTGCGCCAAATGTGCGTCAAAAACTTTGACACGCAATCTGTGCAAACTGTGCACCATATTTAAACTTTGACGCCCGCGGACGTCAAAATTCCTCCATGTGAGTCATTTTTTGGATGCGGGACACTGCCTTGCGTTAATGACATACAAGGTAGCCATTCCCACCCAAAAAATGACTTTGAGGCCTGTGCGCCTTATTTATACTTCTGCATCATTCTGACGCACAGGAGAGGACAGGCCTTAAAAAACGGAGCACAGCCTGAGGCGTTAAGGGACCTGTGGGCTCACTTCCATGGTCTCGGACCATGGAAGGAGTCCAGAGGTGCCCTTCCCTGCCCCCAGGGACACCCCCTGCCACCCTCGCCCACCCCTGGAGGACACCCATGGGTGGGGGGACCCATCCCAGGTAAGTTGAGGTAAGTATTTTTCTTTTTCTTTTTTAAAGTGGCATGGGGGGCCTAATTTGAGCCCCCCTACATGCCACTGTGCCCAATGACCATGCCCAGGGGACAGAAGTCCCCTGGGCATGGCCATTGGGTAAGGGGGCATGACTCCTGTCTTTGCTAAGACAGGAGTCATTTCAATGGGGGTTGTGCGTCATAAAATGGCGCAAGTCCGGTTTGAGGCATGATTTTTGCCTCAAACCTGACTTGCACCATTTTTTGACGCGCAACCCCCATTTTCCCCTACGCCGGCGCTGCCTGGTTGGAGTAATTTTTTTTTTTTTTTTACTCCTACTAGTCCTCAGTGCCGGCTAACGTCATTCCTCAAATAAGGCGCTGGTTTGCGTCAAAAAGTATTTATATGGGCCTATATCTCATTTTTATATAGTACATACAGAGCAAGCTTCCTACAGCCTGCATCTCACTCACCTTCCGGGCAGATGTTATTGCCACTAAGAAGGCGGTCTTGATGATGAGGAGCCGGAGGGGACAATTGTGTAAAGGGTCAAAGGGAGCACACATAAGATTTAAGTCCCACTGAGGCATGATAAAGGGGTAGGAGGAAACATATGTACAAGCCCTTTTAGGAATCTATTTACAATAGGATATTTAAATAAATAAGGGTGATCGGAAAATTGAAGAAAAGCCAATAAGGCAGGACGATAACCCCTGAAAGTGCCAAATGCAGAACCCTGCTGGGAAAGGGACAAGATAAAGAGAAGAATGTCAGAGAGAGAAGCAAAAAGAGGATCAACAGATCTTTCTGTACAATAATTTACAAAGCACTTCAAACAGCAGGCGTATACCATCTTGGTTGAGAAATGCCTGGCTGCCAGTATAGGTTTACAGACTTCAGGAGGAAGGTTGATGGCTGTCAACTGCTGATGCTCAATCTCCACGCATGAAGGCGTAGAGTTGACAGTTTCAGGTGGAGAACCTTCCCCTGCTGCTGCGACAGAAGAACTTCCCGAAGGGGCAGCCTGATGGGAGGAGCGATGCTCATTTTCAGAAGCTCAGGATACCAGCCTCTCCGTGCCCAACCCGGAGCCCCCAAGATTACTTGGGCCCAGTCATTCCTGATCTTCTGGAGAACTCTGGGCAGAAGTGGTTTTGGTGGAAAGGCGTACAGGAGGCCTGAGCTCAACTTGTGACGAAAGCACTGCTGAGCGAGTGCCACCTTGGAAACTCCAACGCGCATACTGTTGATATTGCTCGTTATCTGCAGAGGCGAACAGATCTAACTAAGGCTCTCCCTGCTTATGAAAGAGTCCTTGTACCACCTCCGGATAGAGATGCCACTTGTGATCCACTAGGCATTGATGGCTAAGTTCATCTGCCCTGGCAATCAGAGAATTTGCCAGGTTTTGAACCGCCAGGGTTATGCCTTGCTGTTCTAGCTATGTCCAGAGATGCAAGACCTCTTAACAAAGGGCCTACGACCCCACACTGCCCCCGCTTGTTGCACTACCACATTGTGGTGGTGTTGTCCGTGAACACCTGCATTATCTTCCCCTTGACAACTGGAAGAAATTACTTCAGTGCCCGCCAGATCGCCCTGAGTTCCAGTAAGTTGATATGGAGTCCTGATTCTGCTAGACAGCAGAGGCCTCTGATCTCTACCTCCCCCAGATGGCCGCCCCATCTGAGAAGTGACACATCTGTCATTACTGTAAAATCTGGTTGGGGAAGGGAGAGGAGTCTGCCTCTGACCCACTCATGGTTCATTAACCACCACTGCAGATCTTTTGCAATTTCCTCTGAGATCTGAACCATGTCGGTGAGATTTCCCTGATGATGCGCCCATTGGAACTTCAGGTCCCACTGCAGAGCCCTCATATGACATCTGGCATGTTTTACTAACAGGATGCAGGAGGCCATCAGGCCCAGCAGCCTCAGTCTCTCTCACCGAAATCCAGGATAAAGGCTGAAACATCTGAATCATAACCTAAATATCCTGGAGTCGCTGCTCTAGATGACAGTCCCGAAGCTGCACTGTGTCCAGAACAGCTCAGATGAAAGGGAGTGTCTGAGAGGGAGTCAGGTGCAACTTTGTCACATTTATAGTGAACCCCAGCAAATGCAGGTGGTTTGCCGTAGACTGAAGGTGGGTGTCGACTGCCTGAGGCGAAGGCGCCTTTAACAGCCAGTCGTTGAGGTAGGGGAAGACTGAAACCCCTAGCCTGCGCAGATGAGCTGCGACTGCTGCCATCACCTTGGTGAACACCCAAGGGGCACAGGTAAGGCCGAAGGGTAGCACTGTAAACTGAAAGTGCTCGTGGCCTACCTTGAATTGCAAGTAGTGCCTGTGGGCAGGCAGGATGGGGATGTGGAAATATGCATCCTGCAAGTCCAGTGCTACCTTCCAGTCCCCTTGGTCTGGGGCAGACAAGACCTCAGCCAGAGTGAGCATTTTGAATTTCTCCTGTTTGAGGAAAAGATTGGTGTCCTGTAAATCCAAACTAGGGCAAAGGTACTTGTTCTTTTTTGGTATCAGAAAGTAGCAGGAATAACAACCGCTGCCTACTTTTGATATCAGGACCCTTTCTATGGCTCCCTTAGCCAAGAGAGCCACAACTTCCTCGTGGAGCAAAACCAAGTGATCCTACATCAGCTAATCTTTAAAGGGAGGCATTGGGGCACAGAAAAAATGAAAGGGGAGGGAATAGCTCTTCTGTATGATTTGTCCGATGTTATGGACCACCAGTGAGGGAGATGAAATTGAATCCTCCCTCCAACTAAACATACACGGTCTTGCAGAATCACAGTAGGAGGGCGTGGACTCTGTAGAGGTGGGGTGCTGGGTGGCGACAACTTATGGTCAGACCCTCTGGATCTGAAGGCACCACGACCGCGTCCCCGCACAAGATGTTGGCATGACTGGGGACGGTGGCTGGTCTGTAGATGGAGTGCTGCCACGCCACTTCCAAAGCCTTGAAAGAGGTGGTAGACAGACTGTTGGTGAGGGGTAGCCAAGAGGCCCAAGGACTTGGCCGAAGCCCAGTCGTCCTTAAAGCGTTCTAGCGCTGAGTCTGCCTTTTTGCCAAATAGTAGGGACCCATTGAAGGGCATGTACATTAGGTTTTCCTGAACATCCCCCGAAAAGCCTGATGTACGAAGCCAGGCGTGTCATCAAAGGGCCTCAGTCAACTAAATTGCTGGACCAAGCAAGTCAGTCGTGTCCAAACCACACCTGATGGTAAATTCTGCTGCATCTCTCCCGTCCCTAACCACTTGGGAAAGAATGGCCTGCACGTCCTCTGGGACCTGAGGCAGCACCAGCGCCACTGAATCCCACAAAGTGTGGGAAAATCAGCCCAATATGCATGAGGTGTTTACCGACCTCAATGCCAGGCTGTTGGAAGAAAACATTTTCTTCCCAAGCTGATCCAGCCTCTTGGATTGCCTATCTGGAGAAGGTGCCATGGGATGTAGATGCTTGGACTACCAAGCTCACTGGGGTAGGGTGTTGGGTGAGGAAACTAGGGTCACCCGGAGCCGGGCAATGGCGGCGGCTGATTGTCTTGTTTACAGGATCCCCTGTGCTGGGTTTGGACCATGTCCACAGCAGGACATCAGTGAGGGCTTCATTAAAGGGCAACATTGGTTCCAATGTGGAAGTCCCCAGCTGAAGCACCTCTATCGGGCTCGAGCAACTCGGTTCCGGCTCCGGATTATCGGTGATTAGAATGGGGCTTGCACCACTGGTGGTGCTGCTGGAGAAGAAGGACTGTGTGAGGCCGGTGCCGTTACAGATCCGGAGTCCGATCCAGGAGGCCCCATCGAAGATGCCGGGCGTGGAACTTGATGGAGCCTCTGCCGACCCCCTAGGCGCTCCGGAATGGCTGATCCGCTCAAACACGAGGCCCTTGGCCTCATAAAATACTTTAGGTTGAATGGGGGTCGCATCAGCTTCCAGAAAGAGAGGAAAGTACGGAGTCGGCCCCAACATCAGTACAGCAGAACTGTGTCTGGAATGTCGACTTTCCCGGGTCGCCTCATCTGCTGACGGGCAAGGCAAAGTCAAAATCCCTGTTGACTTACCACCCCTTTGCACCACTTCTTTCGCTATTTTGTTTATTTGCAATCTTACAGATGAATTGTACTTTATTCGCTCTCCCTCGAGATATACTGAGTCATCGCATTGATTGCTTTGCTTTCACACTTTATTTTACTCTAAGGCTGACATACATCACAGCTTCGTTTTCGTTTAATCTCTCGAGTGCACTCTCCTCAGGCAGATTGCCTATCTGTCAAGTGTCACTGCTTAAGAATTGCTTTGCAAGAATTCCTTACTCATTTGTAAAATACCACTCTTTCTTTACTATCCTAAAAGTTCTCACCTAGACTCAACTAATGATTTTACAACCAATTTCTTTGTGGGATAGAAGCAGTAGAACAGCACTAGGATCCCTTCTCATTGATTTCTCTGATGGAGAGTCTGGAGAAGTAAAAGTTCTGCACTGAAGAAATCTTGGGCCCATATTTAAACTTTTTTTAGCGCCGCATTTGCGTCATTTTTTTTACACAAATGCAACACAAACATAAAATACAATTGTATTTTGTAAGTTTGCGCCGTTTTTGCGTCAAAAAGCCGCGTAAATGCGGCACTAAAAAAGTATAAATATGAGCCTTGGTGTTCTAAAACAAGACATGTCCTGCATGTGTGAGAAATCCTGGAAAACGTCTTAATCATTATACCTGTAAAATCCATTAAAATTGTAAATACATTGCACTCAAAAACATACTGCCATTTTCCTGCTCAAAACCCGTTAAAACATGAAGGTAATGAACTGCAGCCAGATGGGTAGGAGTCATGTAAAGTTGCAACTTTAACAGTGTCTCTTTAAGGAGCTAGCAACTCCCCTAGTCTGTCATGCGTTGTACGGCAGTTGCTGCAGAACTCCAGATATCCAGGTGTCCAAGCATTTACACTGGGGTTTAAAGTAGGTTGTTTATGACTCCAAAGAAGATTCCTACAAGGATTAGTCTCCTGCCTTATAGCATTTTCATTGCTAGGCATGAACACTAGAACAGATTAGCAAACTTGTGCTTAACTCCACAGCCTGACTAAAGTGGACTATTACACCCGATCCATGTAACTCAGACAGAAGTGTGCATCTGCCCCGGCATCTGAATCTTAGGAGTAATGCTGCGTGAAAGCTTGAATATATTTTCAAGTTGCAGCTTAACTGAGCATTCCTTAACAATCCAGCCATTGCAGTTATGCCTCTTGAGATGGTTTTTAATTTTCCTGGCAGTGCGTTTGGCAAGTGATATCACGTGATAAACGAAGCTCCAGTTGTTTAGAGTAGCTGTGTCCTTCCTTCAAACACTGAATTATTTGAACCTCTAAGATAAGAAGTGTCAGGTTATTAAAACGTTGCATCCTTTGTGATAGAATGCCAAATAGGGAGGAGGGAGGTTGGGAAAAGACTTCGGCATCGGTCTCTCAAGCCCCTGTGCAGTACTCAACATTTATAGTGCTTGTTTCGTTCAGTTACAGTCCCTGTGCAGCCTCCGGTGAGGAAACATAGAATTCCTTTAAGTTTAGCCATCTTGCTCCGCCCACAACCAAACTTTGCAAAGTTTCTCATTACTAAGATTGGATTTTTTATTTGATAGGAATTGAAGTTATGAGTTGGATTGGAAACTTACGCCTGGCAAGGACAGAGGCGTAAAAATGAAAGTCACAAACGTTTGCTAGGGGGAAGCAGACCAGGCCTTTAATAGTAAACTCCAGAAAACCATAAATCGATAGCAATGCAAGGACATTTCCCTACGGGTGCACCCTTGTGACTTTCTTTTAAGAACCGGGCCCTAGTATTATTTAGTTTCATTTTGCCCGTTATGGCATTGCTCTGATTCATTTTTTTTGCTGAATATGCGGATGCATCAAACACGTTTTGCTAAATTATACCGCTGGGAAATGGTATTTAAAGTTGTTCAATGGTTTGTCGAAATGTTTTTTTGTGGAATTCCAGGCAGTCAATCTTGCATATGTGTGTATTTCCATATAATCAATCTTGCATATTGGTGTATTTCCATATAATCGGGGATCCTTATAAATAGCCTCAGATTGTTACAGTTTGCAAACGTGTTTATACAGGGATCACTGTCCCCAATGCCAAATGCACTCACAACTGTTCGGATGAGCAGTGTAAGAAAATGCAAAGTATTTGCATTAATGAATTAAATGTACACGTTTGAACACCTTACACATATGAATTCAGACCGTGCCCGACAGGATTTCTGGTACTTTAAATGATCAGCCGACGGGTTTATGCAGGGGAGGATTGGACCTACTTGTCCTGTGAACAAAGTAAACATGAAAACGTAAGCACCGTGAGCACCTTGCGCGGCATTGGGAGTTCCTGACTTTGCAAGAGTCTGAGTTGCGTAACGGGTGGGAGAGTTTTGCTTCAATCTCTAAGACCTATGGTTAGACACTGAATGGTGCAAAGAGAGGCCACTTTGCAACTGATGCGGAAACTGCTTCCGATAGTGAACAGCCAAGAAAAATGTTCCCTGCCAAATAGGCCTAGTGCCTGTGTTAAAGTGGCTCTAGCGCTCATAGAAAAAGAGAGATGTGTACCAGTGGAAGAAGCACTTTTACTGGCCCCTTTTTCATGCTCCTGGGTCTTCATTTACCGCTGAGTCTTGCGTTCATCCGCCAGTACTCAAGCACGCCCAATGTAATTTTCTGGCACATGTACATTCCTCTACACAGTGGGCGATAGGTTGATGAAACACACATAAAACGAGTTGGTTGTTAGCAATGAGGCCAAGGCGTTTATCTGGTCTGATTAAGGCAGAAACGACTGTAAATCCAGACGAAAATTAGTGGAAAGGCCGCGTTGAAGAACCTCAGCAGTGTCCAGAGATCTCCTTGCACTAGCCAAAAGAACTGGCAATCTTCAGCAATAATGGGGTAGGTAAGTTGCTATAGTTTTTGGATGTGTTCTATTCCAGTGCTAACTTTTTGTCGTTTGTCCAGTTGAAGGGATAGTTCTAGTGGCTATAAATGATGGGTGCACATTTATTAGTCTTTTATGCAGCAAGCCACCTTGTTGTGGGAAAGGGAAGGAATGCACCGTATTTAATATTACGCTCCTGTCATTTCTTTACGCTGGCGTACTAGTGGCTGCCTAGCCCAGCGCAGGCACCGCTGCGTAATGGTGCAAGGGTGTTTGTGGTGTAGGCAGGATTGTTTTTGTACAGGAAGGGACACTTTCCTGCACAAAAAAAAATCCTCTGAGGCATTTTCCTTTTTCTATGTGTGCTGGAGAATGCAGGACACAACAAGGAGAAATAAGCATGTTTCTCCTCGTTACACCTCCCCTGAGGCGGTGCAGCATTCTGACACATTCCCAGGCCAGTCTACCACTAATGGTGAATCTGGGACTGCACAAAAAACCATGGGTGGATGCGTGGGAACACCCCTGCTCCACCCATGGAAAGCCTCCCTGGACAGAGTAATGCAAGGCAGCGATTTGCGCTGCCTTGCATTACTCCAGATTTTATCGCGCCATGCAGGGCCACGCAAGGTGGCCTTGCATGGCTTAATAAACCTGACTTTAGTGTTGCATCCTCCTCGCACAGCCCAAGTGCAACAAAACACTATGATAAATGTGTCTAAGGAGTTTACTATGGAAAACCATCCTGTCCCTACTGAACGGCAGAAGTGTCTCTGAGGCGCAATACACTAATGTGCACTTCACCAATATGCCTACCATTTGATATGGCCACACAGGGACATCTTTCACAAAAGAAGCTCAACACCGTTTACTGAAAAGGCTTACACATCAATCTGGCTGGGACCAGGGTAAGGTCCCAAGAGGCAATGTGGCCACTTACTGGAGAAAATAGATACATTGACCTGTAGTTTATGATTGGATGGTTTCACTAGCAATAAGGGAAGGCACCGCATTTCTGTTTCCAACAGGCTCCAACAGTTGTCAGATATATCTTGCAAGTGTCCACGTCCAGCCCAATCTCTTAATCTGGAGAGGTAGAAGCAATGTTTCTGAAGGAGCTGGGGCAGACGTGGCACATTGAAGCCATAGAAATTAAGATGTCAGAGCACCCTTCTCGGTTTATTCAAGCCTTAGGAGGAAGGCAAACACGAATGCCCCCATTCAGTCCAACAACATGCTGGACCCAGTGAATAAGCTTCCTGCCCATCTAAAAGTCATACCTATTGCACCTGCTGGCCAGATCAGTTGCAAAAACATATGCGGGTAATCTACCTCAGACCTTGGAGATGGGGGTTGCGGACAACCTAGAGAACTTCCCCATTTGTATGAGGAGCAGAAGAATTGAGTTGAGAGGATTCCGTTGCAAAATTTTACTCTTTGCGGATGACATCATGTTGGGTCTTTCGAATACCCTAGCCCCAGTTCCACTACTTATGAAAATGTTGACTGAGTTTGAAGATGTCACCAGATTTAGAGATAACGCACAAGCCAATATTTGTGCTTATGAATCTCCCACAGTCTGACATTGTGCGTCAGAAGACCTCAGCCACTTTTCAGCTTAAAAGATGGCAAGTTTTCCTTGACGTATGCCTCCAGATACCTGGCTTGTTTGTGCATGTGGGAGGACAGAGATTTTACCTTAGGGAAATTACCATCTTTAATGCAGTCTAGGCTGAGGGATTCCCAGACACAGAGGGGCATATTTATACTCTGCGCCAAATGTGCGTCAACAAATTTGACGCACATCCGGTGCAAACCTTGCCCCATATTTAAACTTTGACGCACGACCCCGCGGATGTCAAAATTCCACCATGAGTGTCATTTTTTGGAAGCCGGAACCTGCCTTGCGTTAATGATATGCAAGGTAGGCGTTCCCTTCCAAAAAATGACTTTAAGGCCTGTGCGCCTTATTTATACTCCGCCGTCATTTTGACGCACGGGGGGGGGCCTTAAACGGCGCACAGCCTGTTGTGCGCCGTTTTTTAATGCCTGGGTCAGGGCAGGCGTTAAGGGACCTGTGGGCTCGGAAGGAGTCCAGAGGTGCCCTCCCCTGCCCCCAGGGACACCCCCTGTCACCCTCGCCCACCCCAGGAGGACACCCAAGGATGGAGGGACCCATCCCAGGTAAGTTGGGGTAAGTATTTTTTTCTGTTTTTTTTAAGTGGCATGGGGGGGGCCTGATTTGGGCCCCCTTACATGCCACTATGCCCAATGAGCAGGCCCAGGGGACAGAAGTCCCCTGGGCATGGCCACTGGGCAAGGGGGCATGACTCCTGTCTTTGCTAAGACAGGAGTCATTTCAATGGGGGTTGTGTGTCAAAATAAATGGCGCGAGTCCGGTTTGAGGCCTGATTTTTGCCTCAGACCTGACTTGCACCATTTTTTGACGCACAACCCCCATTTTTCCATATGACGGCGCTGCCTGGTCATTTTTTTTTTTAACTCAGACCAGTCCGCAGCACCGGCTAACGTCATTCCATAAATAAGGCACCCGCATGGTGCGTTGGAATGGCGTTAGCTGGCGGTAAAATTTTGACGCACAACTGCGTTGGCGCAGTTGTGCGTCAAAAAGTACAAATATGGCCCAGAGACTCAAGTAGCCTTGGGGACATATGTTGTCCAGTTACTGAGAAGACAGTAGTGGAGGAAGGGCTCCTTTAAATATCCTGAGCCTGTTTGAGAGCTTGTAGGTCTATAGCCAGGTCACTAAGGCATAGAGGCATAGGTGCTAGGGTCTCCATGGGAGAACATGTATAAAGCTTTGGTCAAGAAGGAATGGTATCTAGTGAGATGTAGGTCTTCGTGGTCACCAGTTTCAGGCGCTGGCTCTACCAACAAGCTCTATTGTGAGGAGAAGGGCGCACAGATGGATCCAAGAGGAAATGATCTATCCTTGATGGGCCAGTACTTCTGACTGGGTCTGGTGACTGGTCCTTTGATCTTTTCTGCAGGTGCAATACAGGATTAGGCTAGAGCTCCACCAATACATAAGGCTATGGGATCCGACTAGAGAGCAAGAAGCCTGCATTCACTATTAAGACACTACAGAGGCAAATCCCGCAGTCGGGCCCAAGGAGAGCTGGCAGGGGTTTGGTAACTCCCAGTCCAGCTGCTCCCCTTTATGTATCATAACAACAGATGAGGGTTTGGTCCACAAAGTGCCTGCGGTAACCAGGCAAGTCACACCTTTTGCCTAGACCACAATTAAAGTGTCTGGTGTGAGTGAATACCAGTTTTGTGATCTGGTTGTTGGGAAAGAAGAACAAAGCAAAAAATTTGGGAGGGATGTTGTCAGAGGAGGAAATCAAAAAGAAGATTAAGAAGAAGGTGTTCTAAAGTAGATTTCTGGATAAGATCTCTAACCAAAGATTCCTTACTTTAGAGTATTCCCCAGGTGTCAGACTGGGTCTGGAAAATACTGAGGCTTCTTCAAGGTGACACTGTCCACACCAGATGTGACTTTCATGGTGCTGTTTCGGTACCTCCCAAAGCATTCTGACATCAGTTCCTTTCATTCAATGCTGATAGTCGTACATCCAGAGAGGATGTACCTTGGTCATTTTTTTTTTTTAACCAACTTTTTCTAGACTTTGTCAAGCCCGTATTTCTACTATTTTCAGTGTGCAGGTTATTCTGTCTCCTCAGAAACCTACAACCTTTCCCAGAATGCCATAGACCGATGAATTTCCAGGAGCCAAAGCAACCCCACCCAACTTAAATAGTTCTTTGAGGCCATGTGCATCACCGTTGGGTGGGCTGACGCCTCCGGCATGCCTTTGTGGCCCCAAGGAATCAGCAAGGGTCCTTTCTGGTTCTGCACTGGCAGCTCTGGCCCCAGGTGGGCACTGAGGATTGCTAAATGGATTAAGAATGGTCCCAGTCATACCATCTGAACCTTCCCTGGCACCAGTCCAGATACAGATGCTGCCGGCAGCACCTCCTGCCCACCCCAATTCAGATCCCCAACTCCAATTCGAAGGGGTAGGTTTCCAGCACCATATGAAACCCTGCCTTCCAGGTCAGAGCCTGAGCCCTATTCCTGTGGGCTAGGATTCAGGAAGGAATGGTAGGTGTTACTGGGCACTGAAAAATACCAGCCCTACAAAGATCCCAATATATAATGGTGTGAGGAACTAGGTGATGCCAGTGGACTGGATACTTCTCCAGATACTGGTATCCTTTTTCCCCCTACCTTGGCTATAGAGGAGAGCGCTTCATTTGCAATGCTGATACCGAGGGCAGCTAAGGTCCTTAACCTTCAATTGCCTTCGGTGGCAGTCAAGACTAAAGTCTTGACAGAGGTCCTGCAACCTGGAGGTTCCCCCTTAGGGCTTCCTTAAACAGGAGTAGCGCTTCTATCTGTCTTTCTGGGTACCTCGTCTAAGCCCAGCACAGGGGCTCCTACAAATAGGAAAATTGCCCATCGCTACTGCCCTGCAACAGCAGACCCAAACTTCCCCACCCAACACCCTACCTCAGGGGTCCAGGCCTCTACATCCCATATAAATCCTGGTGCATTCCCTACCGCACTGCCCAACAGGGAATCCAAGAGGCTGGACACTTTGGGGAGGGAGATGTTTTCTTCCTCCAGCCTGGCATTGCAGTTTGTGAACACCGCATGCCTTTTAAGCCTCTAATCCCATGCTCTGTGAGACGCGGTTGCAGAGGTGCCGCCAACATTCCTGGAAGAGGCCCACATCAGCAGGGCTGTTGCCGATAGGAGAGAAGCAGCAAATTTCACAATCCGTTGTGGACTTGACACAACCGCCACACTGGATAGAATGGAGATGTCAATGGTGGCCTTCAGGCACTATGCCTTGTTGAGGACGACTGGCTTTTCAGGTGATGTCTAATCATTCCTGAAGGGCCTGCACTTTGATGGCTCCCGTCTCTTCTGAATAAAGCGGATTCGGCGCTGGACCGCTATAATAACAGTCTAGCTATGGCCAGGTCCTTTGGCCTTTCCATGGCTCCACATCACTCACAATCTGCCTTTTGTGGCTACAGAAGGGGGATCCAGCTGTGCCAATACCCTTCCAGCCACTGTGTTGCACACACTCCAAAGCCTGTGTGTGGCAGAGGGAGCAGTACCCACAGACTTCGTGGGTCAGCAAGCCAGCCAGCAGTCAAGTTTATCCACTTCTCCGGCAGCTGCAGCCACCAAACCCTCCTAATCTGCCCTCATACCATCATTGGCATCCAGCTAGCAGCATGAGTCGCCATCACCTTCCCCGCTGGCAGTCCTTGACTCGGGCATGTGGGTTTTGCATATCATCCGAAGGGGCTACTCCCTCCTCTTTGTGACCATCCCTCCCTGCATGCCACTACCTTACAACAGGCTGACAGAGGATCATCTCTCCCTTCTCCACTAGGAAGTCATGGCTCTCTTCACCAAGGGAGCTACAGAGAGGTTGCCAATGCCAGAAGTGGGTCTTGGTTGTTAGTCCCGCTACATTCACGTGGTGAAAAAGGACAGAGGCCTTCATCCTATCCTCGATCTACGGCCCCTCAACTATTTCCTTAAGAAGGAGGAATTCAAAATGCTCATGTTAGCTCAGGTCCTCTCTGCCCTGGATGGTAGTGTTGGACTTGCAGGACACACATTTCCACATCCCTGTCCTGCCGGTTCACGGGCATTATCTACAGTTAACAGTTGGCCACAAGCATTTTCAGTTTGCAGAGCTCCCTTTTGGCCTTACCAGCGCCCTTTGGGTATTCACCAAGGGAATGGCGGTGGTTGCAGCTCATCTGCAGATGTCAGGGTTGTTAGTCTTCCCCTATCTTGATGACTTGCTGTTAAAGGCTGGCCTACCACAGGCAGTCCTCTCCCACTTCCAGTCTATGGCAGACATCCTGGGGTTCACTATACACCTGCCGAAGTCACGCCTGACTCCCCCTCAGATGCTACCCTTCATCAGAGCTGTTCTGGACACAGTGCTGTTTCGGGCTTATCCTCCTGAAAGGTGAATCCAGGATATTCAGACTACGATACCAATGTTTCAGTATCTATCCTGGATTATGGGGAGACAGACACTGAGGCTGTTTGGTCCCATGGCCTTCTGTATCCTGCTGGTAACACAGGCGCAATGGCGTATGCAGACTCTGCACTGGTACCTGAAGTTCCAGTGGGTGCAGCATCAGGGTAATTTCTTAGATATGGTCCAAATCTCAGAGGGAACTGTGTAAGACCTGCAGTGGTGGCTGACAAACTGCGCTTGGGTCAGCAGCAGACCCAATCCATTCCCCAACCAGATCTCATGGTAGTGACAGATGTGTCACTCCTGGGTTGGGGTGGCCATGTGAGAGTGGTGATCAGAGGACTGTTCGCTGGCGGAATCGAGACTCCACATCAACCTGTTGGAGTTCCAGGTGATCCAGCTGGCTTGACAGCCTTTCTACCCTCTATCAAGGGGAGGCTAGTTCAGATGTTCAAAGACACCGCCATGTGGTACTGCAACAAACACAGTGGTGTCGTGGACCCTTTGTCAAGAGGCTCTGCTTCTCTGGACATAGCTGGAATATCAGAACATATCCTTGGTGGTTCAAAACCTGTCAGGTTCTCTGAATAACAGGCAGACAAACTCAGCTGAAGATGCCTAGCAGATCACTAATGGCATATTCATCTGGAGGTGGTGAAAGGTCTCTTTCAGCAGTAGGGAAAGTCTTGGTTAGATCTGTTTGCCAAGAATGCGCAATGTCGGCAGTTTTGCTCACAAGAGTTTCAAAGGCGGCTCTCACTTGGAGACAGTTTTTTCCTCGAGTGGAACTCAGGCCTCCTGTGCACCTTTCTGCCCATACCACTTTTACCCAGAGTTCTCAAGAATGACTGGACCCAAGTCATCCTTGTGGCCTTGTGGCTCCAGACTGGGCACAGAGAGTATGGTATTCCAAACCAGTGAGCATGGCCATCAATCCTCTGATCAGGCTGACCCTTTGGGAGAATCTTCTGTCACAGCAGCAGGGGAGGGTGCGCAGTCTGAACCTGTCCAGTGTCTGCCTTCTTGCATGGAGATTGAGCGACAGCAGTTGACAACTGTCTACCTTCCTCCTGAAGTCTAATGTCACCTTGGTGGCCAGGTAGCCCTCCACTAAGATGGTATATGCCTGTCAATGGAAAAAAATAAAAAATTGTGGCACTGTGTGTAGAACAGCAAGTTCATCGCTTTTTTGCAGTTCTCCTTTCCATACTTTCTCTTGTCCAGCAGGGCTCTGCCCTGTGCCTCCTCAAGGCCTACCTTTCTGCTAACTCTTCTTTGTTGCGGTTGCCTGACCAGCCATCTCTTTTCAAATCCTGTATCGTAAATTGGTTTCAAAAGGGTCTTTTACATCTCACCCCTCGGTGGAACCTAAAACCTTGTGCTAACATTCTTTTGAGACTCTCCATAATAGTCTCCTCAGGTTCCTTACAATTAAGACAGCCTTTCTCGTGGCGATTACATCTACCCAAAGAGTGAGTGAGCTTCAGGACTTGTCATCTAAGCCTCCCTTACCTCACCATCTATCCTGACTAATTGGTGCTTCCCACAAAAGCTGCCTTTCTTCCAAAAGTGGTCATTCCATTTCATGTAGGCCAATCCATCACCCTGCCAACTATACGCTCCTCTGCCTCCCTCCTAGAAAGAGGACCCAAAAAGAGTGCTGTCAATCTGCACAGATCGAACAGAAGAGTTCCAGGTGGATGACCAACTCTTTGTTGGGTTATGTTGGAGTGAAGAAAAAAATGGGCCATGCAGAAGCGGACCATCTCCAGATGGGTCATACTCTGTATTAAGATCTGCTATGCATTTGCCCAAAAACAACCCGCTGAGGGCCTGCATGCTCATTCCACCAGGACTAAAGCTGTGACCAGTTAGCAAGTGGAGTTCTAGTCTTGGATATATCTGCCAGGCAGCAGTGTGGGCATTCACAAAGCACTACTGCCCGGATAGTCCGGTTCGTAGGGATGGGCACTTATCCCATTTGATCCTGCAGGACTTTCTTATTTGAAACTGGTCAGGAAAACCACCTCCAGGGATGGTATTGCTTGGGTATCTATTCTAAGGTGAAGGAACCGGCAGCTAGAATTCCCGATCAGATGGACAAGTTCAGTAATGCCTTCGAGTTCTTCATGGTTCTGCACTGCTAGTGTGAAAAGAAACTGAAGTCAATGTACCTGAGTGGCACCTATATAGGTGCTGTGGAAGTCATTTCCAGCGTGGATGAGGCAGGCGCATGCTGAGCTGACCACCACCAACCGGCATACAGGGGGACTGCTCACAAAAAATCTTCCAGGTCCTGTCTGATGCCTGGGGACAATTCTAAGGTAAGGAATCTGTGGCTAGATATAGTCTCTACCTAATACGGCATTATTGAAGGTAACTAAATTTTCAGCTGACAACAGTCCTCCAGCCAGAACAGACATGCTTATGTTCAGTTTAATGAGGCACTTACAAATGTCCTCCTGGGGTCCCAGTAATCTTCCAAGTGGCCTGCTAGCATCATCCTACTCTAGGAGACCTCACAGTTTTGACCCAGCATCTGACTCCTACGAGTTCGGTGGTTCAGGCATCCTCAGGAAGGGTCAATCCCCTGCTGCCTGTCCAGAAAGAGTCCAAGAGACTGGACATATTAGGCAAAAATATATTTTCCTCCACCAGCTTGGCTCTGCGATCGGTTAATACCGCTTGCCGTCTGGGCAGCTATTCCCACACTCTGTGGGATTCAGTGGCACAGGTGCTCCCCATGGTCCCTTACAGAGTCTGATAGATTCTTACTAGGGCCTTTCCGGAGGGCCAGGACATGGCAAAATTCACAATACGGTGTGGATGGAACACTAGTAACTCCACTGGCAGGGCAATAGGGTCTACAGTGGCTCTCAGACACCACACTTTGGGCTAGATGTAGGTAGGTAAAAATTTGCAAATCGGAAATACAACTCAATGCGAATCGCTATTTCCGACTCGCAAAATCAAATTCAAGAAATAATTGCGATATCAATTTGCGAGTCGCATAGGTGTTGCACCGCAATTTGCGACCTTCGCTTTTAGTGAGGTCGCAAATTGCAAGAAGGGTGTCGCAAATTGCCTGCAGGTGCTGCAGAACAGTTTGAAAACCCACTTCCTGGCTCTTGGTGATGACATCAGAACCAGGAAGTCATCAAATACACCTGGGAGGAGGGAGGACCACACCCTTTCCAAACTGCTGTGCCACACCCAGGAGAGAGGAGCTGCTGCAACAATGGAGGAGACAGGCAGTGCTGGCAGGAGAAGAAAGGTGAAGTTTTCTGATAAAGAGCTGGAGGTGCTGACTGAAGAATGCTGCCTGCACCACGATTAATATTTGGGAAGGCAGAACCGAGGGTCCCAGACACTCAAAAGAAAATGATTTGGCAGCAGATCAAGGAGAAGATAAATGTCATAGGGGTGAGCCACCGCACCCTTGAGAAAATTAAGAAACGGTGGTATGACCTGCGCTCCAGGACGAAGGAGAAGGTTGCAGAGCACCTGAGAGAGATGAGGGGCACCGGAGGAGGCCCATCCACCATCCCACCACCCACAGGCATGGAAAGCATGGTTGAGCAGACCCTGGAGCCAGAGGCCGTGGCATGGGAGAAGTGGACAGTTCAGCGCCAGGGACATCCAAAAGTGAGTAACGTGGGATATGCTTTGACACCCACAAATGCAGTATACACACTCTCCCAGTACACAGCAGCAAGCACCACCAGACTAGCTCCATTCCAGTCTAGCAACCTCTAGAATAGTGCATTATGTGAAATATAGTACAGTAGTCAGAATATAGGCAAATGTTTATTATGAGGCATAAAACAGATGTGAGAGACTGACAGTGTATCCCCTATGTCCCACAGGTCTCCCACAAGACACCCCCAGCAGCGACACCAGGCAGGGAGGAGAGCATGGGCCAGAGACACTGCAGGAGGCTGCTGCTGAAATTGCTGGGCCCAGCAGGACACCACCATGGTCCATTGAGGAACATGCACAGGACATGGGGGCAGCTGACAACCCCAGGGCCCAGCCCCACAGAGAGGCAATCAGAGCCAGCAGCAGGACGAATGCGCAGATGCCGGTGCAGAGTTCAGTCGGTGCCCCAGGAGGAGGTAGGGGAAGCAGGCTTCGCGGGCTTGGAGGCTTTCCTCATCCATGGTCCGCGCCTGCAAAATAGACAATTAAGGACAATCACAAGAACCCTCAACAGGATGCAGAGCAGCATGACCAATGGGCTGGCGGATGTGAACTGTCAGTTCATTAGGATGAATGAACATTTGGGGGAATCTGACACAGGCCATCCGCCATCTGGTAACTGAACTAGTGGCAGACCGACAACATGTAAGGCGCAGGGAGCGCCACACAGCAGCACGATTTGACTGCCTGGCTGCATCCATTGGGCGTCTTGCAACCAATACAACAGGCCTCTCTAGACGGACAGTCAGCCTACAGGTGGAACTTGGGCACTTTGCTGGCGATGTGGCGCGAGGACTTGGCCGCATCAGCCATGCTGTGGACCTGATGGAAAGTAGGCAGGCTGCAAGGGGCACAGGGGAGACCCCTCAGGACAGTGAGGAGGGGTCTACCATCAGTAGCATGTCTGCCAGTGAGCCCCGTGTGCTACGGAGTGGTAGTGCACGGCAGGGGTCAGGGGACCCACCAGGGATGAGCCATGCTGGCTTCTCAAGGAGGGTGTGAGCCACCATACAGCACTGTTCATGAGGCACATGACTTATAATGTGTCTTCATTACATTTGGACAATTACAAACTGTGACAGACAGCACTTTTCTTTTCCCATATAGTTTAGTAATAAAAAGGATTTGTTTGTTTCACTACACAACTGGGCTATGTGTGTCTGATATCAGTGAGTGTGGTGACAATTGCCACGTACCTGCCAAAGTATTGGGTTGCCATGTGGTTCCGTCTCTGTCTGCCTTGATTTGCAATGCTTCTATCCCCAGGATGTCGGTGTGGTAGCTCTTGCTCCTCATCCTCCGTGTCTGTGTCTTCAGGGGTGAGATGTAGGCCACGTCTGGTGGCAATATTGTGTAGAATTGCACAGGCGGCGACAATCTTGAATGCTGTTTCTGGGGCATACTGGAGTGCACCTCCACTTTTGTGGAGGCACCTGAATCTTGCCTTGAACAAGCCAAATGTCCTCTCGATGACAGTTCTGGTCCGCCGATGGGCACTGTTATATCGCCTCCCGTTCTCATTGCCAGCTGTTAGGTACGGGGTAAGTATCCATGGCCTTAGAGCATATGCACTGTCACCTGTTTGACAAAAACAAGCCATTTCAGCAGGACATGGATGGTTTCCACAGTGACCTGTATGTAAGGCTTCAGCGTGTATTCAGCAATACCTAATAGATATCCGTCTCCTAACTCCCCACGTTCTAGGCGTTGGTGTATCCCACTGTGCCTGAAAATGTATGAGTCATGTGTACTCCCTGGAAATTTAGCTACAATGTCAGTAGTGACATGTGCATCACATACCACCTGGATGTTTAGTGAGTGGGTACATTTCCTATTGCGGAACACATATTCCAGATTTGCAGGAGGGCAGATTTGTACACGTGTCCCGTCCACACACCCTATTACATGGGAGAAGTTGGCAATTCTGTAGAAGTCCAACTTGGTGCTGTTAATTTCTGCCTCATTCCTGGGTAGGTATATATATCTGGACATGTTTGTAAGTATGGCATCTAGGAATGATCTGAAGAATCGGGATAGTGAACTCTGCCGTGGCAGGTGGGGTATCCCAATCACCCCCTGATAGCTACCCGAGGCCAAGAGGTGCAGTGAGCATATCACTTGCACATGTGTAGGGGTGTAGCTGCCGCGCATTGTCTGTCGTTCAAGCTGAGGATTAAGTAGTTCAATTAATTCTAAAATTGCTGCACTGCTCAGTCTATATTTGTCATAAATCTCCTCCTCAGTTTGTTGAAACAGGAGAGGATATCCCGAACCAGGCAGACACTGTCTCTGCCTCCTCCTCTGCTGGGCGGCGTGGACTCTCCTCCATGCTATCACATACAGTTCAGCCATTTTGAGTAACCCAGATGCCTTCTGGGTCTCCTTTTATACTTTGGTTCTGGTTACCACCTGCTCTGAATCAGGGGTAATCTGGATGTGCAAAATGGGCTTTTTGCGACTAGTTGCAATTTGCGACTGGCTTTTGCATATGGCTTGCGACTCGCAATTTGCGACTTCCTATTTGCGGGTCGCAAAATCAGGTCGTAAATTTTGCGAGTCGGTAATGGCCCACATCGCTATTTGCACTTCGGAAATGGGATTTTTGCATCCCATTTCGGATTTTGCAAGGTAACAAATAGCGAATCGGGCCATTTGCGACTCGCAAATGTTTGCTACATCTGGCCCTTGGCTTTTATCCACAGCTTTTCAGGGGATGTCTAATCAAGCTTAATGGACCTGCCCTTCAATGACTTGCACCTGTTTCGTGATAAGGCAGAAGCAGCACTGGAGCACCTTTAGGACAGCAGAGCCCCTGCTTGCCCCTTAGGATTGACTGCTACCCAGCACCAGCAGTATTTCTCCTTTCGTCCCTTCCATGGCTAAGGTTGGGGATTTCAGCATCGCGATTACCCCACCATCCTCAGTGACCCATATACTCATGTCCCACATTTTTTGTGGCTGACGGAGAGGCTCCTACAGTCTGTGTGAACAATAATGTCACTTTGCTCCCCGTCCTACCCCCGTAAATCCTCTTTAGTGTGCCCTTCTCAGGGCACAGACATCTGATAGGAAGTAGGATACAGCACTGTCTTCCTAGATGGCAAGCAGTCACCTCGGACAGGTGGGTGTTGCAGATTGTGCAGCAGGGTTTCATACTTCCATTTCACCACCATCAATGCCACAGTCTGTACAGCGATTGTTGGAAGGAGCATCTGTCCTTGTTGCACTAGGAAGTGCAGAGGACCCAGCCACCAGAAGTAGGCTGTGGCTGTTACTTCCACTACTTTCTGATGCACAAAAAGGATGGACAAAATGCTAAGACTTGCCCAGGTCCAGTCTGCCCTGGAGATTAGATGGTATTGTTGGTCCTGCAGGATGCAAATTTGCATATCACCATCTTGTGGTTTGTGGTAGGTTTTGAGCACCTTATTTGCTGTGCTCCCATTCAGCTTAACCAGTGCTCCTCAGGTGTTCAAGAAAGTGATGGCAGTGTTTGCTCCTCGCCTGCAGATGTAGGGGGATTCGAGTTATCCCCTACATTGATAACCAGCGGATGAAGGTGGGCTCACCCAAGGCAGTAGTAACCTACCTCCAGAGTACGGCCAACTTTCTTCATTGGTTTGAGTACACTATCAACATGCCAAAGTCACACCTGACTGTAGGAAACTGGCCCTTTATACAATGGACCAAAAAGAGGTAATACTGTGCAAAGAGTCCAGACAGACGCCAAAAGTAGCACAGAGGCACAAAGGACATCCCAGATGCTCTCTTTTGTGGTAGTGTGGGCAAGCAGTTAGGCATATCAGAGGGTAGTACCAAGCATGCAAGGCACACACAGACAGTAAGTGAGACACACACTCAATAAAGAAATCCAACACCAATTTATAAAAATTAACAGTTATATAAATTTAGATACCAAGATCACCAGAATCAGGTGAGTACTTTGAGTTATGACTGTTGAGAGTTTGCAAAGTTGACAGTGCATTTTTCAGTTGGCGGGGGGGAGGGGGGGGGGGGGGTAGGGCAACAGGTGGTACAATGCACAGGGACGTAGGAACAACAGTGGTCCTGTTCTCCTCTGTCTGGGTGTACAGGTTGCTGGGACCGTCTGGTTTACCATCATCAGGGGCAGTCGCTGTGGAGGGGCCCAAAGAAAAAGGCTGCAGATGTGGACTAGGCGGTCCAGTCCAGCCGAACAAGTGGGCTTGTGTCTCACAAGCCTGGTGGATGTAGCAGTGGTCCTCTACTGTTTGGTCCGGGTGCAGTGTCACTGGAGGCGGTCATGAAAAAGGGAGGTCTGAAGACACCATCAGAAAGTCCGCAGTGGGTGAACTCAAGGTGGGCTTAGTCTCTGGAGGACCTGAGAACCACGCTGGCACCATTGGCCCATTTCAGCTCGGGCTAGGTGGGTCGGGTGCAGTGGCACCATCCCGGTCATCACTGTTCTTTCTGTCTCTGCTTGCCAGGCAGGTGCAGGGAAACGGCTCCTCTGCTGCAAGTGAGATCTTGGTGATTTGCAAAGCACTGGCAGCTCTTCCAATTTCTTGGAAGCTGCAGGACAGGTAAATTGCTCCTTGAGGATCTGGTGCAGCAGGCAGACTAGGTGGGTTGTCACCAAGTAAGTCATGCTTCTCAGGTTCAGCAGGATTCTTGTCTACTCCTTTTGGAGTCCAGTGAAAACATGATGTCCTGGTACCAGTGAGTCCCCTAAATACTCAATTTAGGGGACCTAGGGGGGAATGAAGAGTAGTAGCAAATGGGCTACTTTCCCTTTAGCTCACTATGCCCCCTAGATGACCACTTCCTTTGGGGAGTGGGCATCACCCTTCTCTCAGGTTTCCTAATTCCTCCACACACAAGATGGCAGAATTCCTGAGGCTGTGTTCATTTCAGGCTGAACACCCTAGGGGCGTGTCCAACCTGGAAATGCAACAACTCCTGCAAAGCTAATTTTCCCACCTGTCCAGGTGCCAGTTGGCCCGGAGGCAGAGGGCTTGGCATCAACCTCTAAGGAAGGCCAGATCTGCATACCAAAGCTTCTATGACGTTCCACTTCCTTGAAATCCAGATTTGCAGGACATCCTGTTGGGAGGGATGTTAAAGCTCCTGCCAGAGCAGGCTTTGTTTCTGACCGCCAGAGAGCAAACACTCTAATCCTTCGGGATCCAGGGCTTGTCTGTTGGTGGCAGACTGGTGAAAACTAGTCCGTGAGCCCACCAGCAGTTAATAGGTTTTCAGTGGGCAACTCTAAGGTGTCCTCTGAGTGCATGCATTAATAAAACCATCACTGGAATTAGTTTGATTTCAAACATCCCTGTTATCAGTGAATCTATCATGAAGCTGGTGAACTTGTATTGACCAGTGTCCATCATATGTAATTAAAATGGCTTCCTGATTTAATAGCTAAGTCTAAGAATTGACAAAGACATAGCAGGAGCATATCTGCTCTTGCTGATACATCCACACATATAATATAATGCACCCTGCCTGAGGGCTGTAGGGGCGGCTTACAAATATTACAGGCAGCCTTTAGGGGGACATGGCAAACAGGCTGTGTGTCATGTTGTATTTTCACTTTTGGGAGCACCTTGTCACGCAGCGTGCAATGGCAGTCAGCATGAAGTGGTGCTGGGTCCCTTACAGTGGTATAGATTGTGCTGCAGCACTTAGAAACCCTCTGCAGTACTTAGGCCCTAGGTACCACTTACTAGGGACTTACAAAAGGTGCTACAGGCCCTGGTCACTTGGGGATCAAGTGTCCAGCTGTCTTCTCTTGGGGGAAGGAGCACGGTCACTGGGGACCTGGTTAGCAGGAACCCAGTGCAGTTCACTGAAAGTTGCATCAATAAGTGTTGAGGGTTGAGGGGGTACTGCAACCAGAACCCAGCTTCCTACACTGACTCCTTCACAACCGCTCCCTTTTATTGAAGCTATTCTGGACACTATACAGTTTCGCACAGGGAGTCTAGAACATTTGGGCTACGATCATGATGTTTCACCCTTAAGCCTGGATTTTGCGGGGACTGACTGAGGCTACTGGGTCTGATGACCTCTTGCATGCTGCTGGGAATACACACCAGATGGCATATATGTGCTTTGCAGTGGAATCTGAAGTCCCTATGGGTGTAACATCAGGGGAATGTCTCCGACCAAGTACAGATTTTGGAAGAGACTGCAAGAGATTTGGTGAGAGTGGTCGCTAATGAACTGTGATCTGGTGGGTGGCAGACCCCTCTCCCGAATTTGACATGGTGACAGATGCACCACCTATGGTGTTGGGTGGCCATCTGGGAGAGGTGGAGATCAGAGGATTCTGGCCTCAAGTGGAAACCCACCTCCACATCAGCTTGTTGGAGCTGCAGGCCATCCCCTTAGGATTAAAAGCCTTCTTTCTAACGATCAAAGGGAGGCTGATTTAGGTATTCACGGACACCACTGTCATGTAGTACTGCAGAAAGAAAGGTGGGATCACGGACACTATATTAGGAGGCCTTCAGCCTATGGAAATGTCTGGAAAGTCAGGACATCTTCCTGATCGTGCATCACCTGGTGGGATCTCTGAACCTCATACAAGATTAACTCAATCCTCGACATTGCAAACCATGGGCAAGATTTAAGAGGACTTGGGGGCATATTTAGACTCTGTGCTGAATTTTTTTTGCTAATTCAGTGCAAACTCAATGCCATATTCAAATTTTAACACTAGAACTGTCTAGCGTCAAAGTATAGGTGTTAACGTCATTTTTGTGGATGCATGAAACCTTCTTGCGTCAATGAGGTGCAAGGTAGGCTTCTAAAAAAAAGACTCAACCACCAAGCGCCATATTTATCCACCAGGACAAAAAGACGCACAGGTGGGAGGGGGGCCGAAAAAATGACGTTAACTCCGATTTGAGTCAAAATGTAATGCCTGGGTCAGGGCAGGCATTAAAATGAGGCAAACTCATTGCTACTTAAGGAAAACACACAGAAGCAACATTACCAACCGACAGGAGAAGATGGAGGTGATACTGATCCAGCTTGCGAGACGACGTAGAGGACAGCAACAACTACAGCTATCACCACCACCACAACCCGGCCCACAAAGGCAACACAGAAGGCAGGAGAGGGTCTTCAGAACCAGGACAACCCTCCTTGGCCTCAGGGACCAGGACATCATAAGGACCTACAGACTGAACCGGCAAGCCATACTACACCTGCTGCACCACATTGAGCCACAGATCACAGCCAGCCTGCAGACCCCACACACACACACAACATACCACCTGTGACAAAGCTGCTAGCTGTCCTGCACATGCTAGCAAGTAGCTCATTCCAAACAACGGGTGCCCTTGTTGCTGGTCTCTCACAGCCGTCATTCTCTACGTTCCTCCCAAAAGCGCTGGTCGCTATAATCTCCCTGACACCCCGCTACATCAGCTTCCCCAACAAAAGCAGCAGGAAACAAAACAGGAGTCCTACCAAATCCATGGCTTCCCACATGTGCTCGGTGCAATTGACCGCACCCATGACCAGCTTGTACCACCTGCAGCAACGGAGCCCTTGTACTGGAATCGCAAGCACACGCATTTCATTAATGTGTAGGGCATAGTGGACCACCGGGGGCTTCATAAACATTTTGGCCAGGTATCCTGGGAGTGTCCATGATGCCTTCATATTCCGGCACAGCAGGATCAATGAACAATATGGAAATGGCCTACTTGTGGGTAAGTCAAGAAACCTAGCATAATACACACAACACACTAACCCTATAGGACGCAAAAGACATACACCACTACATTAATACATGACCAGGGTAACACAGATGTGCATGTAACAACACATATGCACCATGCTGTAGTACAGCACATTCAGTGCACACCACAAACACCCACATGTACATGTACATAACACACCCACAATTTGACAGGCACAACACGTGAAAGACAGGTGCAGCTATGTACCCTTTGCTAACAGAAGAACTACACAGACCACTACAAGTGCCCACAGGTTGCCTACTACGTACACTTCACACACAGTACACCAAACAAAGAATAGCACAGCCAGGTCAATGGCATACACCATGCCCATGTTACTTAAGTCTCATATAGGCACAGATCCCTAAAATCATGCAGTGCAAGTCACTGCCAGAACAAACCTCAAATGCCAGACAACTGCTGCCTATACCAACTACATCTCAACACATACCTGACTTACCTGTAGTGTGCATAGACATCTGCCTGATGCACTAGCTCACACACACAGGAATACAAGATCAATGCCATCACATACCATGTGCCACTTGTGTAGTAAGTGGCACCACACCTACTGTAGTGCCACCTCACATGCACCACTTACTGACCCACAACACCATCATGTCTGTACCATAAACAATAAATGTCTCACCATGGGGCAGAGTCACTGTCAGACAGTGCAGATCATGGATGCCACAGTGGGACCCTGTAAGAGGACACAGGACATCAATGACCTCACATGCACTGTGCCAAGGAACACATTTGCTAAGTAGCTGAGCTCCATCCCATAGTCTGCACTGTGCATGTGTTGACATTATAAATGCTGAATCGTGTTGGAAGATAGGAGAGATACTGGTAGTTATGTTGATGATCCTTAAACAATGGGATACACACCCTTGGACACCTGATGGCTGCCACAAACATTATCTGCCACTCTGGATCAACAAGGGATCTATGTAAAAGCCCACAGTGCCATTGTCATGGCCTGCACTGTATGTACAACTTGGCAGATGACCATTTTGTAATGACTTGACGCCACATTGTAAATTGGCTACGCTCCCATGCAGTATGTAGTGTGGAAGGGGCGTGCAATGTGTGTTGCTGCAGCTCTGTCACCTCTCAAGATACATAGCATGATGATACTGACTCAGATGTAGGTGTCACCTAAAACCTGCAGCAGTGCCAACATTAAACACCACCCCATGGGTTCTGTTAGCAGGTTGCAATAAGGAAGTAGACTGTGCTTTGAACTCATGAATGTGCCACCAATGGATGCCGCATATTGCTGCACACACAGAAGGAGACAATTGTCCATCAAAACAGCATATGTAGAAGGCGGTGTCCCTTCCTGCACAGATACATCCACCTCTACAGGGCAGCTAGCCAAGTACCCTGGTGCAAGGTTGGTAGTGTAGGTGCACAGCTGCATATGAGCTACTGGCGCAGGGGACAACAAAGGTTTGCCTAGTAACATGCCACACATGGGGCATTCTTGCATAGTGCTGCCCATGTTGGAGATGTGTTGTGCATTGTCACTTACCTATTTCAATGGGCCTAAGTGGCGCACATCATTTACCATGACATGTCAAAATGGATGGGATGCCCAGGGTCTGTAGTGCTACCATGTTGCCAATACACCTGACCCCATTGTGTTGTGAGGATTCTTCATGTCCCCTCTAGTGATAGCATACTGATACAAAGGTGCACTACACAACCCATGGTGGATACATACTGACCATCATTTAGGAATCCAAATCATAATTCCCCGGTCCTTGAGCCAAACTCAAGATTGTCATGTCCAACAACCCAGTGCTGAGAAGACATTAAACAAGGCCAGGAACCCGCACCATACCACAAACACATATGAGTCACAACCAACTCAAAATATCAACTGCCATGCTACATGACAAACCTGTTGCAAGCTTTAACAACTTACTCCTTTAATCTTTTGCAGCGGATCAGTTTTATGGCATACAGCCATGGATAATGACCCCATTTCCCAACCCAAGCACAGCAGCAGAGCGTGCATATAATGAGGGACATCGGAAGACACAGAATATTGTGGAGAGGACATTTGGCATCCTGAAGTCAAGATTCAGGTACCTGGACATCACAGGAGGCAGCCTCCTATATGCCGCACACATCATATGAACGATCATAATGACGTGCTATCCTGCACAACATATGTGTGTGGACGAATGTCACCTTGTATGAGCAGGTTGATGACCTGCCTGAGGAGGATGGTGGTGAAAAAAATGAGGGGGAACAGCACAACACAGCTGCTGGGAAACGCCGCAGACTGCACAGTTGAAAACTTCTTCACTTAAAAATCACTTAACTCACCTTGTACGTTTTGTCAATAAACACCTTACTTATTCAAACAATCCTGCTTTGGTCTCTTCAATCTCCACAACATATACCTTAGGATTGTGAGTCTAACCTCAGGGAGCATGTTATAAATATCTGAAAAGTACTGTTGCAACATCACATGTGAAGCGTAAGATTGTATTGCTACCATCACACACATCACAAATAGCCTCATTATTTGAATGTGACAACGGAAGGGCACAACACAATCTATGGACCACAACATATGAATTACATCCACGTTGCCAACTTGTTCATCAATAGCTCATCACACACAATAACATGTCCTAATAGGAGGTAAACAAGGGGCCCACACGAGGCAGTGGATGTCAAAATTTATAATTACAGTAATGTTGGAACAGAATACTGTCACAACTCAGTGTGAGAGTTGTAATGGCTGCATGGAGCATGTGTGAAAAGGGGAGGGGACATAATTGGTAACAATTGTAATCGCGATTAGCCCAGGTATGACAAGCAATGGAAGAATTTGGGCCTGTGCAGTACATCCATGGTAATTAGTCCTTCCACTGCCATGGGGCCCAATCCTGACACAGGGTACACATGACCTCACACTTTGCACGGACACATCTGAGGAATGTACGTCAGAATGGATGTGAACATATGCAGCTAGTGCTGCAGGTCCACCACACACAAACAAGAACCATTGCTAAATGTAATGAGTTTAATCAAACATTTGAGGACAAAACATAATCTGGGTGGAGTGTGTCAATCACAGTATGTACCAAAGATGTACACATGTCAGAAATATGTGTAGTCCACACACAAGTCACCATAAACTCAAAACCTACATACAGAGACAGTTGTCAGGTAACATTTCCTAGGTAGCATTGATCAGCCATCATCATCAATGCCTGACCTGTGTATGTTGTCTTAAATGTTATGCTCTGTAAGACAACTACACACATCACATAAGTAAACACAATTCACAATCAGAAACCATAACTACTGGATTATACTGACTGCCATAAATATGTGGATACACTGTTGTCACACATGCATACATATGCACGACGTGCAACTATTTGAATGTTGTTCACTAACTAACACACACACACACACAGGTGTCACAGACCAATCACACCCTCATCACATTGTTGCATGGACTACCACATGTGGCCATACACTGGAGCCCAGCCCATTTCATTTGTATGTTGATACAGGGTGCATCCATAGACAATGGAACAAAATCATGCAATCAGGAATTGAGTCAAGAAAATTGACGCAAATGCGTCTAAAACATCCACAAACGTAAAGTATATGACACATGGGCCCTTAGCATGAATTCCACCTTCGCTTTCTTCTCAATGCTTTCAGTGAATTCGATGCATATTCGTCGCATAAAGGTAATGCATCAATAAAAACAACACGTGTAAGTCATACGTCCAAAATACACACGCAAATATCACATGCGTGAAATAAACACTTGTATAACCGAAAACGTCACGCACAGGGACAGGAAGTAATGTAATAGGAAATCCTATTTATAAGCATGGTACAGTGGGTGTACTTTCACTTTACAGTCTGTGTCTCTTTTCACTGTGTGGTTGTGTTTGTTCTGGAGTTGGTGGTGTGATTTTCCTGCGTTTTGAATCTTGTGGTGTCCCTCCTGTCGCGGTTTTTCAATTTTTGTCTGTACTTTGACCCAGTGTCTGTAAATTTGTGTGTTTATTGTGTATAATTGTACTTGTACTGTGGGGTGTCTGTCCAGAATAGTTGTTAAGTTGTGTTAGTTGGGTTTAGTTATTGGGCCTTAAGTTTCATTGATATTCTTTTTATTTTTTTAGTTTAATAATTTTGGTCAACCTGTACTTGGTTAATATGTCTGGTAGGAGAGGCGGACTAGGATGGGAGAGGAGGAGCTGGGTGGATTTGTGTGGTTGGTAGCCCAATAGCTGCCTTTGATATTGGAGATAGGGGGCTGTGTAATCCAAGGTTACCGGACTGAGGCGAGGTGGCTGCATTGGCGCAAGGTGCTCCACCACCTGAAGAGGGTATTTTGAAGCACCAGGAATGAGCACCAGCTGAAGCATTGCTGGGCAGATCTGGTGGGCAGTGGGCAGGGAGCAGGGTCTGCTTGATCATCTTGGTGTGGTGATCAGTGGCCCTGTCGGTGAGTTCCCAATTGGCATACTATTTACTGTTCACCGCTCTTGAATTACACTACCAGATGTGTTGGAGTGCTGCATGCAATGCTTGAGGACAGGTTGCATGCAATCAGAAGGAAGTGTAACTGCACCAGTCTAGACATGGAGTTTACATGTCCTACCATTATACCAATGCAAGTCAGATGTCTGGTGAGTCATGCACAACCATCACTAAGTCACACATTTCCGGGGCTATGGCGACACCTGTGCCCTGGCATAGTGTCATGTATGATACACCAATACACAGCCAGCCTACCATATTTAACTAGATTGTGTCAACAAAGTAGGGCAATGTAGGTATAGAGCTACATTGTCATCATTTCACACACATTATTCCTACCATAATGTTAGCAAAGGGGGCTTACCCGCTTTAGGGGGCAATGTAAATGGGGCATTTGATACCATCAGACAACTTTGCCACATCAGTCATGGATTACTCAATGCATGATCATTGCAGACTAATAATTGAGCCGCATGTCCATCACAAGGTGCCTCTGGGTGCCTTGCAGGACAAGCCTGAATACCTGAGTAAAGTGTCTTGCAAAGCACCAGGGTAGTGTCATGTATTTGTCACCCAACTCCCACTCATACCATGGAATTCCATCTTCCATAGATTGCCCACATATAGTTGTTGCGGGGTGTAGCACTACATGAGTCTCAGGCCCAGTGTAAGTGTGCAGATGTGTGGCTCTCACTCATCGGAGTGTATCATCTTGAGTTTGCAGTGGTGTGTCTGTTGCACTGTTTTACACCAGGATAACCTGCTCACTCTTCTAAAATAGTACACACTGTAATATGTTGTCAACTTGTAGTGACAGTGATATGACACTAAGCATGTTTTTTCATCCATATCTTACAGGTGGACCTGCCTCCTACACCATCGACGAAGTGGCAAGATTTAAGGACCCAGATGTATCTAGTATGTGTGATAATGTGTGTCCTGTGAAGTAATCCAGGGTTTGGTGTGAGTAAGTCATGTGTGTTGCACACAGTGCTAGATATGATAAGCTGTCAAATGATCAGATTTCAAAGTAGGCTGGATCAAAAATCAAATCATTAACATTTATAAAGCGCGCTACTCACCCGTGCGGGTCTCAAGGCGCTAGGGGAAAGGGGGGGGTTACTGCTGCTCGAAAAGCCAGGTTTTTAGGAGTCTCCGGAATGCGGAGTGGTCCTGGGTGGTCATGAGGCTGGTGGGGAGGGAGTTCCAGGTCTTGGCTGCCAGGAAGGAGAAAGACCTCCCACCCGCCGTGGAGCGGTGGATGCGAGGGACGGCAGCGAGCGCGAGGCCAGAGGAACGGAGGAGGCGTGTGGGGACGTAGAAGCTGAGGCATCGTTTGAGGTATTCCGGTCCCTTGTTGTGGAGGGCTTTGTGTGCGTGGGTGAGAAGTCGAAAGGTGATCCTTTTGCTGACTGGGAGCCAATGCAGGTGTCTCAGGTGTGCAGAGATGTGGCTGTTGCGGGGTACGTCGAGGATGAGGCGGGCCGAGGCGTTTTGAATGCGTTGCAGGCGATTTTGGAGTTTGGCGGTGGTCCCAGCGTAGAGGGTGTTGCCGTAGTCCAGGCGGCTCGTGACGAGGGCGTGGGTCACGGTTTTTCTAGTGTCGGCGGGGATCCAGCGGAAGATCTTGCGGAGCATGCGGAGGGTGAGGAAGCAGGCGGAGGACACAGCGTTGACTTGCTTGGTCATGGTGAGAAGGGGGTCCAAGATGAAGCCGAGGTTGCGGGCGTGGTCTGTGGGGGTCGGTGCGGTGCCGTGGGCCACCAGGAGTCGTCCCAGGCGGACGGGGTGTTGCCGAGGATGAGGACTTCCGTTTTGTCAGAGTTCAGCTTTAGGCGGCTGAGCCTCATCCAATCTGCGACGTCCTTCATCCCCTCTTGTAGGTTGGTCTTGGCGCTGGCGGGGTCCTTGGTGAGGGAGAGTATAAGTTGGGTGTCGTCGGCGTAGGAGGAATGGTGGTGACATTGGTGACATTGTGTCCCATTTAAAGGTTCCCCATGCACAAGCAGAGTCATATCTTGCGGCTTGTGGTGCTCAATGGGCAGCATCGTGTAAACAAGGGAATGACAAGCCACATGGAGGGCCATATGTGACTAAGAAGTGCAACGCTGTGAGAATATTGGCACTGGGACACTCCGTTATTCTCACAACACAGTGATGCACCATTTTGAACCAAATCTGGTGCATCCCTTTATTGCAATTTATATGTAGGACTGGGTGGGCAATTGTCCCCCAGCATGGAGCTCCATATTTTGCACTCCATTTACGTAACACTTATGTGGAATGTAATAGGCGTGCATGCAGGTCAAGGCCAGAAGTGTGCTGGCAAGGATATGGGTGTGTAAGGAATAATATGGGCAGATCAGGTATTGATGGGTATCTACACATGGACACATGAATGTAGATGTGACAGACCTATGGATACCAGCTTCATAGTTGGCAGCCCTCCTAACATATGGTCCAGTCCCTGACTCCATACATGAGTGGGCATGCCTTGGTGGATGACCAGGACAGTTGAGATTATTGATTGCATGGCCATCCCCCCTTAGGCACAGGGGGAGAGGAACAACAAATGTGTAGGTAGATGTCATGCTGGGGGCGTGGCCAAGACCTGGAACATGGCGGGCACCTAATGTTTCAGCTCCGGAGGGGCCGGCAACAAAACTCCTTGTAAGAGCGCCAGCCCGGGCCACCCGAGCACGGAACTCGAGTGCCGTGAGGCTAACCGGCGGGCGGCGCGACTGAGCCCCCGCAGCGGGCACGTCAAGTGCCGTGAGCCACCTGATGCCGCCCGGACTGAGAGGAGGCCTGCAGCCCCTCCTCTCTCTCTCTCTCAAAGCCGCGGCCTCGTGTGGGAAGGCAGGCCGCGGCTGGAACGGGATGAGCGGCCTGCGCAGGGCGGCGGCCGACCCCGACGACTGTACTGCGGGACCCAGTGTGCCGGTGGGGCACTGGGAGTCCTGCTGAGACTTCTCCCCAGCGGGCATCCCAATCAATTAAAATTGGAGGATCGGGCGCGGCTCTCTCTTCACAGAGGCCTGCCCGAGGGCATTGACTTGGGCTCAAGGGAGGCATTGGAGTGACGTGGCGGTGGAGGGGCCGGCGTGCCCTCCAGAAGGGACCACCTGGGGAGCCATTGGGGGGGGGGTACGAGACCCCCTATTCCACACCTCAGGAGAGGCGCAGCCAGTTCGGAGTCCTTAGCTGTTGGACAACGGGGGAACCACAGACCTCCCGATCATCCTGGGGCACCGCCAGCCATTGAATGTGGACATTGTGCAAGCGTGCAAGAGCGTCCACAGGCGCGGAGGAACCTTTGGTGGGGAGGCGGGTGCCCCGTGCGGGGGGCGGCTGGGCCCCAGCTGAGGCGCGTGCCTGAATCCGGCTGGTGGGGCGAGCACAGTTAGCAGGAGTTGACAGAGGTGCCGGTACGGCCGCAGGCGGAGATTGGCAGCGACCGGCCACAGTAGAGCCCCCTCACCCTGGATCTGAACACCGGGCGCGGCCGGTGGAGCGCCTGGAGCTTGGATTGCGGCGCCTGTGAACAGAAGTCAAAGCTGCGGAAAACGAAACGAGGGAGCAGTTTCAACGGTCTCTTTGCACCAATCACACACCAAAGTTCAAGACACTCTAGACAAGATACTGGGGGCCCTAGAGGACACAAAGTCAACATTGCAACAAGACATCAACCAAGTCGCGATTGAAGTGGGACTCTTGAGAGCTGAACACCATAAACTAGCTGACAGAGTCAAAGAAACGGAAACCACGCTGACGGATATTGCACCAAGGCAGAAGGACATGGTGGCGGAAGTAACCTCCCTGACAGAGTTGCAAGAGTTGAACAACATGCTGAAGACGCGGAGGGGAGAAATAGGAGGAGCAACGTACGCGTAGTGGGGCCTCCCCGAGGGGACCGAAGGGGCGAACATGGTGGAATTCCTGGAGAAATGGATGAGCACGGTGGTCGCACCTGGATGTCTGACTCCCTTCTTCACGCTGGAACGAGCCCACCGCGTACCGTTGAGACCTCTTGCTCCTGGCAGACCTCCCCGTGCTGTAATCACTAAACTCTTGCACTACAAGGACAGAGATATTCTCCTACAGAAAGTCAGAGAGATGGGCCCGTTTAAAGTAGCAAATGGGGAAGTGACACTATTCCCGGACTTCACCCTGGAGGTCCAGAACAGGGCGAGCCTCATTTCTATTGGTTAAAAGAGCATTACGAGATGAGGGGATCCAGTACTCACTCCTATACCCTGCAAGGCTGAGAGTGATCGTAGAGGGAAAGACCACATTCTTCCAGTCCCCGGATGAGGCTTGGGATTGGCTCGAGAGGCGCGGAACCCAAACGGTGCGACCTGCGCCGGGGAGCCCTGGAGCGGGTGGGTCCCGCCGCGCCCCGAGGGGAAAGAGGTCCAGAGATCGTCCACGGTTGGCACCAGCAAAAACGCGGAGAGAAACTAGCAGAAGGGCGGCCCTGGAGGCGGCGGCCCGAGTGGGGGGTGAGGTGTCCCCTCGCAGGGGCTCGGAAGTAGAATCCGACGACACAATGGTGTCTTCTGCCGGGGACTCGGGGAGCCCGTCTGGTTCAGCGAAGGTGACCCCACAAACAGCCGACGAACTCGGATAGCTCAGCCGTGTGGCGTCGCCCGGAGACTTGGCACATCGAACGAACAAGAGGCCCCTCCGGACCTGGCCGCTCCCCCCCTGACTGTATCTCTCGCCCGTCTGGCTAGGCTGGCGAGCACTGCAGTTATGTGTTTTGAAAAGTTGCATTATTGCATAGTTTCTTGGGCTTCCTATAGTTCCGGAGGTGCCCTGGGGTTGGGGAGCTGGGGTTTGTAGTTACGAGTTAAATCAGCAGCAGGGGTAGCAAACTCTGACCACAATATAGGAACGAGCACAGGAGGGGGTCAATCAGTATCCCGGGCGCACCAGGCCCCCAATTCTCAGTTTCTAAGAACAGGATGGCGGACTACAATTTCATAACCTGGAATGTCAGGGGGATGGGCACTCCGGCCAAAAGACACAGAATACTATCATTCCTAAAGAGAAGGGGGGTGCAAATAGCAATGCTACAGGAGACCCACCTGGCCCTGGGAGAAGGAGAGAAGCTGAGGCAGAGGTGGAGGGGGCGGGGGCAAGTGTTTGCTACAGAGTATTCAGCTTAGGCAAGGGGCGCACTGATATGGATTAGAGCGGGAGTCCCCCTGACTATAGAAACCTCGAGCATAGACAGGGAGGGCAGGTTTGTGATACTAGAAGGGAAACTACATGGGACCCCATTAGTCATGAGTTGCATCTATGCACCTAATCAAGACCAGGTTTCATTTATGACGGGCCTATCACGACTCCTTACTCGCCAACACACGGGGGAGGTTCTAATAGAAGGGGACTTCAACGCAGTACTAGATATAGACATGGATAGGTCCACCCCACCACTACTGGGAGCAGCATCAATTAAGATAGCACAGAGCCTGGCCGAGTGGCTGAGTGCATGGGGATTAGTGGATGTTTGGCAGGTACAGCACCCGACCGCCAGGGACTACTCGTATTACTTGGGCCTCCACCGGGTGCATACTGTTCAGTGCCCTGTTCAGCGGTGCTTGAGATGAAGGGCCCAGTTCAGCGGTGCTTGAGACGGCGGTGCCCAGCGGTGCTTGAGATGAAGGGCCCTGTTCAGCGGTGCTTGAGACGGTGGTGCCCAGCGGAGCGGTGCTTGAGATGAGTGTCTTGGTCAGCGGATCCGGCCCAGGCATGGATGTCACTTGCCACCTGACATGTGGTGGCGGGGCCTTCCTGCCCCTCTGTCTGGTGGCTTGCGGGGCCCTCCTGGGCTGCAGTTCTCGGCCTGTGGGTGTCCTCCTGCCCACCTGGGACGTGGCTTGCGGGGCCCTCCTGCACACCTGGGATTCGGCTGGTGGGGCCCTCCTGGCCAGCTGCCGGACTTGTCGGGCGTGCTGCCCTTCCCACCCTTCCCTGCACGCTTGTGGCCCTTTCCCACCTTTGGCGGTGTGCCAGGTGGCACCCCACTTCCTGACGGAGCCAATGTAGGGATTTTTGTCCCTGGGGTCTTTGGTCGCTCACGCCGGGCACTGGCAATCTTAGGATGCTTTTCCGGTGGTGGGCTGGCCGTGCCTTGGCTCCTAGCTGAACTGGATGCCCTTGAGGGTGGGGGACTCCACAGTCCATGGACAACAGTCTTCACAGGTCCCAGTTTTGTGGTGGCTGAGGTGCTGATTGGAGTCTTATGAGATGGAGGGGGTGGGGGAGTTGTTGGAAAGAGGTTAAGGTTGGCAAGGAAAAGCAATTTGGAAAGAGAGGGACGGGTAGGTGTAGTGGGTATGGGAGTGGAGGAAGAGGATGTGGTTGTAGGAGTGTGAAGTCTGGTGTCTTTGGGTGCAGGTGCTTGGGCTGGAGGCTGTCGTGAGGTGGATGGCTGTTGGGTGGGTGGCTGCCTGCGTTTGTGTAGTTTGGAGGAGGGGGTGACAGACACACATGGAGAGGACACAGGGGACGTGTAAATGGTAGTGGGGGTGGTGACTGCACGTGTGCGGAGTGTTCTGGTGGGTGTGCTGGTGATGGACGTAGTGGCGGAAGATGTTGTGCATGCAAGTGTGAGTGGAGACGTCACAGGGAGGGAGGAGGGAGACGAGGAGGAGGGGGACACAGTGGAGGCAGTGGCTGTTGGTATGTCTGCATGTGGATGTTGCTTGTGTGAATGCTTGTGTGATGTGTGGTGCTTATGTCTGGATGAGCTTCCCTTGGGTGTTGAGGTGTGTGCAGGCTGGTCTGTAGGTGTGTCTGGGATAGGCAGAGGTACAGGGGATTGGGTCTGGGTGGAGGAAGTTGGAGGGGTGAGGCTAGAGACAGGGACAATTGCTGCCGTCAGTGCTGAGGCCAGAGCGTTGAACGATCGCTGATGGGCAGCCTGACCCGAATGAATGCCCTCCAGGTATGCATTACTCTGGTGCACCTCTCTTTGTACACCCTGGATGGCATTCAAAAGGGTAGACTGACCAACAATGATGGTCCTTAGGAGGTCAGTGACCTCCTCACTGAGGGCAGCAAGGGTGACAGGGGCAGGGCCTGAGCAGCCTGGGGCGAAGGAGATGCCCACCTTCCTGGGTGAGCGGGCAGGGGGCAAACGCTGAGGGGCTGCTGGGAGGGCGGTGCTGGTGCGCTGGGTGGCGGCTGTACCTGTTGTTGCGGGGGGCACGGATGTTGCCGCCACCACAAGGGAGCTCCCTTCAGAGGACGAGTCGCTGTCACTGACATCAGCACGAGTCCCCGCTGTGGAGCTCCCCTCGCCCTCCGTCTCACTGGTGAAATCCGAGTCAGTTGCATGGCCCCCCATGGCCATGTGAGATGCAGCTCCCTCGTGCTCCGATGCCACTTCTCCTCCGCCTGATGATGCTAATGCACACATGAACAGGAAGACCACAAAAAAAGGGGGGGGGAGGAGAAAAAGACATGTTGAGTGCATGGATTACCGCTACCGTTGGCAGACAAGACAGACACAGAAGCCCCCTGCACTACGCCACGCACTTGGGGTCCACTACGCAATCCGTGAGACATGGCCTACAAGCCTATGGACGACAACTGCACACATAGATGACACAGGGCCATGGATACCTGCACTTGGCACCCTACAGAGGTGGGGGGCGGGGGCACAGGGCCATGCCTTACGGAGGGGCCTAGCCTACAGAAATCGCCCTGGCCTAGGGATACCCACAGCCCTCCTCCCCCACCCAGACACCTCCACTGCGCACAAAGTCAGCAGAATGTATTTGTACTCACCCCCTTGTGTCTGCTGTGATGTCCTTACGCGCCCATCCAAATCGGGGTAGGCCACCGCCAGGATCCGGGACATCAGGGGGGTCAAATGACGACTGGCACCCCTCCTACGTTGGGAGGCCATCCCCAGCTGAGCCTCCGCCGTCTTCCTGCTCCAGCGTCGGATGTCCTCCCACCTCTTCCGGCAGTGGGTGCCCCGTCTGTTGTGGACCCCCAGGGTCCGGAGGTCCTTGGCGGTGGCACGCCAAATCGCGACTTTCTGGTGGGCGCTGACCTATGTGACATGTACAGGGAGAGAAAAATTGTCATCACCTTCTGCATGCTCGATGTGAGTGGCCCCCCATCCCCACCCTTGCCATGTGGCACATGCTCTCATCTGTCGTTTGATGCATGCCTCAATCGCTCCCCTCCCCACCATCTTTCATCCACCCGACTCAACCCAGGCATTGCCCACTAAGCATGGTCCCAGTGTACTTACCTGTTGGTCTGGAGGACCGTAGAGTAGCGCATACTGGGGGAGGACCCCATCCTCAAGTTTCTCCAACTCCTCCGCAGTGAAGGCAGGGGCCCTTTCCCCAGTCGCATGAGCCATTGTCTCTTCCAGACCGAGGTCACAGCAGCACTTGCAGTGTAGGTCCTCTCCTGTCGAAGATCAGGTATCGAGTGATTAAGCAGATAGAAAATGGCGGTCACGCCTGCGGCGGTGCGTACCGCGACCGCCGGCGCACATCGTCATTGGCTCCTGAAACCCATAGGGTTCAATGTTAACCAATGCGGCTTAGCGCCGCGGTCTTCGACCGCCTACCGCCGCGGTGTGCCACGCCAGCGCATTGACCTCACATCCCACTGTCGCACTTCACAGGTCAGGCAGCCGCCATTTCAAGGGCCCACATGGCCTAATTACCAACTGCATCACACATACCTAGGCCTTGCACCAACACTCATACAAACCATTCAATGCATTGGGAATCGTGTTATGTGCAAGCTGTGGTTACGTACCTGTGGGTTGCTTGACTCTGTGCTCGCTGTTGTCCTTCATAGGCACCGTCCGCTGGGACATGCGAGGAGATGGAGGAATCTTCCCGTGTACAGACCGCTGGTGGACCTGTCGACAATGGAGGAACGACATGTCATACTGACATACAGGCTTGACCGAGCCACTATACAGGAACTGTGTGCCCAGCTGGAGCCAGACCTGATGTCACCCATCCGCCAACCCACAGGGATCCCCCCTCTAGTGCAGGTGCTGTCAGTACTCCATTTCTTAGCAAGTGGGTCATTTCAAACAACAGTGGCCATATCATCAGGGATGTCCCAGCCTATGTTTTCCAAGGTGTTGTCCAGAGTGTTGTCTGCCCTGCTGAAACACATGCGGAGCTACATCGTTTTCCCTGAGGTGGGGGATTTGCCTACAGTGAAGGGTGATTTCTATGCCCTTGGACATATCCCCAACATCATAGGTGCCATTGATGGGACACATGTTGCTTTGGTCCCCCCCAGCAGGAGTGAACAGGTGTACAGGAAACGGAAGAGTTATCATTCGATGAATGTACAGATGGTGTGTTTGGCTGACCAGTACATCTCCCATGTTAATGCCAAGTTCCCTGGGTCAGTGCATGACGCCTACATCCTGCGGAATAGCAGCATCCCGTATGTGATGGGTCAACTCCAGAGGCACCGGGTGTGGCTATTAGGGGACTCTGGTTACCCCAACCTGTCCTGGCTACTGACCCCAGTGAGGAATCCCAGGACAAGGGCAGAGGAACGGTACAATGAGGCCCATGGGCGGACTAGGAGGGTGATCGAGCAAACCTTTGGCCTCCTGAAGGCCAGGTACAGGTGCCTCCATATGACAGGTGGATCCCTAATGTACTCACCAAAGAAGGTGTGCCAGATCATCGTGGCCTGCTGTATGCTTCACAACCTGGCTTTGCGCCGCCATATGCCTTTTCTGCAGGAGGATGGTCCAGATGGTGGTGTTGTAGCAGCTGTGGAGAGTGAAGAGGAGGAAGCCAAAGAGGACGACATAGAGAACAGGAACACAGTAATACAGCAGTATTTTCAGTGACACACAGGTAAGAATAGACACCGGCATTTTACATTTACTTAATGACTCCTACCTCTCTACTGTCTGACTTTTTCACCCAGTGTATGGTAACTGTGTTGTGACTTTCCCTTCCGTTTTCAGAGATGTGGGCCCCACTGCGTGACATCTGCTTTGTTTCCCCATGGACTACAGCTGTGGGACAGCGGTTTGTTAGCATCACAATGTGAATGAACATTTTGGCACGGTCATGTCTAATACATTTGTTCTAAATCACAGCCAGACTCCAGATTGTTTTGTGCAATAAGTGTTTTTATTCAAGTGCTCTAAATTGGATGGGTGGTTGCAAATCGGTGAGGGGTGATGGTGGAGGATTGTCCATGGCAGAGTCCAGACTATCAGTTTCACAGGTGCATTGTCCAAATGCCTGTGGGAAGTGGAGCAGGGGCAGTTTAAGGTTGGACAGGGTGACAATGTGGGACAGTGGGATGACAATCAGGGCGGTATCCTTTGCTGGCGGGGGTCTTGACATCTTACTCTGTCTTCTTCCTGGATCTCAGGGCCCGCTTGCGGGGTGGTTCTCCTTCTGCAGGGGGTGGGGTTCTGGTGGCCTGTTGGTCTTGTGTTGGGGCCTCCTGTCCACTAGCGCCAGCGGAGGTGGTAGGCAGTTCTTGGTGCATGCTAGTGTCAGGGGCCCTTTGAGGTGCCACAGTGTCCCGCAATGTCGTGACTACCTCATTCAGGGCCACTACGATGGTACCCATGGCGGAACTGATGTTTCTTAGTTCCTCCCTGAACCCCATATACTGTTGCTCCTGCAGAAGCTGGATCTCCTGAAACCTGGCCAGGACCGTCGCCATCGTCTCCTGGGAGCGGCGGTATGCTCCCATGATGGAGGAGAGGGCCTTGTGGAGAGTGGGTTCCCTGGGCCTGTCCCCCCCCTGTCGCACAGCAGCCCTCCCAGTTCCCCTGTTTCCCTGGGCCTCTGTCCCCTGGACCGTGTGCCCACTACCACTGCCCCCAGGTCCCTGTTGTTGTTGGGGAGGTGGGTTAGCCTGGGTTCCCTGTATTGGTGGATACACCGCTGATTGACGTGTCCTGGGGACAGAGGTATGGGCCCGCTGGGTGGGTGCTGTGCTGGTGTTCCCAGAGGGGGGAAGGTCTACTGTGGCCTGTGGCTGTGTGAGGGGAACCGACTGTCCCGAGGTCCCCGATGGACCGGGCTGGTCATCTAGATCCAGGGAGACAGAGCTGCTGTCCTCACTGTGGGCCTCTTCTGGGGGTGGAGGGGACATTTGTGGACCCTCCTGCGCGGTGATGTGGCGTTCGGGTCCTGCAGGGGTAAAAAAGTATGGTTATTGCTTCTGTGTGTGTCATAGCGTGCAATGGGTGGGTGCCCGTGAACCACAGTGCTGGCATTCCTTTGTGGGGGCTGTTGTGACGGTGGTTGGGGGGGGGGGGGGGTTGTATGTGCAGTGGGCATGCTTAGGTGATGGGTGTCCATGCTTTGTGGACGCATGCAGGGCTAGGTGTTGGGATGGGTGGGTTGTGATGGTGAGACAGTTGCAAGGAGTAGGATGTGATGGGGGTGAGGGTGGGGGTATGAGTTGGCATGCAGGTGGGGTCGGGTGAAGAAGTAGTTAAGATTTGCCGTACCAGAGTCCATTCCTCCGCCTACTCCTGCGAGGCCCTCAGGATGCAGGATGTTCAAGACTTGCTCCTCCCATGTTGTAAATTCTGGGGGAGGAGGTGGGGGTCCGCCGCCAGTCTTCTGCACCGCGATGTTGTGCCTGGATACCATGGAACGCACCTTCCCCCGTAGGTCGTTCCACCTCTTCCTGATGTCCTGATTTCTTGGGTGCTGTCCCACAGCGTTGACCCTGTTGACTAATTCTGCTCCATAGCTCCATCTTCCTGCCAATGGTGGTGTGCTGCACCTGTGCCCCGAACAGCTGTGGCTCTACTCGTACAATTTCCTCCACCATGACCCTGAGTTCATCATCAGAGAACCTGGGGTGTCTTTGCGGTGCCATGGAGTGGTGTGGGTGATGTGTAGGGTGGATTGTGTGGTGCTAAGTGTGGTGATGTGTATTGTTGTGTTGTGTGAAGTGCGTGCAAATATTGCTGGGTGACAGTGAATTGGGCGTCTGGGTGCTCGGATGTCTTTTCTCGGTGCGTGTTCACGAATCTCTAGGAGTGGAGGTTTGTGGGTGATGTGGGTGTGTATTTTATATTTAATTGGGTGTGTGGGAGTGGTGTGTGTATGTGTCTCAGGTGTGTGTATTTTGAATTGTCTAATGTGGTTGTATTTTGTAAGTGTGTGTGTATTTTGAGCGCGGCGGTGTGTACCGCCAATGGAATACCGCCGCGTGGATTCGTGTGTCGCGATAGTGTGGGCGTATTTCTGTTGACCTTCTAGTTAGTTTATATACCCTTTCCCCCGTCCCTTTTTTTTTTCTTTTCTCTTTTTTTTCTTTCCTTATTTCTCCTACTCTTCTTTTTTTCTCCTTTTGCTCTTCTTTTCCTCATGACTTCTCCTCCAAATTATAGCACGGAATGGATTCAAGCTTGTTATTTATAAGAATGACACAAAACAGTACTATAGAACAGTGGCGAACGCTGCACAGGATGTCAATAGGATTAGATTATGTAAGTCAGGATTTGACGAACGCATAAATGTTAATAGGTTCATCAACGAAACATATAATGAAGCACAAATATTGTATACCACTGAAGCGGTTTGTTTAATGACCATGTACAACGGATGCAAGAGTTTACCTTGAAGAGACATGCAAATGTAAAATAACAAAATGTTAATAAAAATATAATAACAAAATAAAAAAATAGGTAGATGTCATGCTCACAGTGTAGGTGACAGTCATACTGATCAGGCTTGTATGTGTAACCATCAACACTGACCCCTTATGGCTACCAACCTAATCCCATACTCCCAATAACATATTCAAGTTACTGGTGATGTATGGTTGAAAATTGATACAGATGAGGAATTTCGTGCCTGATCTATGTGAAGTTGACGCTGCCTTTGCATTATTACACATGGCACCAAATCAATGCACACCTAATTTGGTTTGTCTCCTAATCTTGTTGTGTGTCGCTTTGGTCCTAAGGCAGTGTTGTTGTTGCATTTATCAGAGCCATTGTCTTTTCCAGAATGTGAGTTGGAGTGCATGTGCAATTAGATGTACAGTGTAAACTAATAATCTGTACATACTCCGCACAATGCTGACTCTGATGGTTGCCTGTCACAATTTAACAGCTGCCAACATGAACAATGAGGAACTGTGGGCATTCCAGAAGAGGGCAGTCTGCTATAGACACATCCTGGCAGTGGAATCTGTGTTCCGGAGGATAGCACGCCGCTATCGCAGAGAGAGATCCACCGGGGAATGGCAGGCATTCACCCAAGGGGGTCCCACACTGCAGCAGCCACACAGAGAAGACCAAGCTCCACAGCTGTGCAGGAGGGGCACATCTGTCACCACCACTACAGCCCCAGCTGCAACACCATCCACATCTGTATCACAGCCCACACCACCTGCTGGCATCGACCAGAACCTGATCAAAGAACTACAGAGGGATGCAACACTGGTCCTGAAAAGGTTGAACAGTTTGGAGACGGAAGCGGCAGCAAACACGAAACAACTTAAGTTCGCCAAAAACAACCTCAAGAGGGCAAAGCTATAATCGACTTTGTAGCTGTCATCCCCAGTTCTGTCCCCTCCCTCCTCATTTGTTTTAATGTTTTATAGTGGGTTTTAGGGGGGTTAGTGTCAGGTTAGTTAGGATAAATGGGTTTGGGGGTGTGGGTTTTCTACTTTTTATGTTACATTGTGGGTGGGTGGCTGGTAATGTTGTGATATATATATATATATATATATATATATGTGGAAAATGTCACTTACCCAGTGTATATTTGTTTGTGGCATGTAGTGCTGAAGATTCACATGCTGTGCATATCCTACAATCTAGTGTTGGGCTCGGGGGAGTGTTACAAGCTGTTTTTCTTCGAAGAAGTCTTTTTTTGAGTCACAAGATCGAGTGACTCCTCCTTTTGGTGATAGTGCGCATGGGCATCGACTCCTTTGTTAGATTGTTTTCCCACAGAAGGGTGAAGTAAGGAGTGAAAAAGTGTGTATGTACAACTATAGATATATACGAAGTAACTAAGATGTCAATGCAAAAATATATATATATATATATATATATATATATATATATATATATATATATATATATATATATATATATATATATATATATATATACATACATATGTACAAATGTACAAATGAGTACTACGACGACTACAGGCTCCCGGGAAGGAGGGGGGGGGGGGGTGAATCTGCAGCACTACATGCCACAAACAAATGTACACTGGGTAAGTAACATTTTCCGTTATGTGTAGCTGCAGATACACATGCTGTGCATAGACTTAAAACCAGTTCCCCTCGTAAATAAGCGGTAGTTAGCCTGTAGTAGTTGAAGTGGTTTGAAATAGTGTTTTAACACTGCTTGTCCAACATTTGCTTGTTGACTAGATAAAACATCCACACAGTAATGCGTTGTGAATGTATGTGGTGTGGACCATGTGGCAGCTTTGCATATATCTGCCATTGGTATATTTCCTAGGAATGCCATAGAAGTACCCTTTTTCCTAGTGGAATGTGCTTTTAGGCCTTAAGGTAACATGCTTGAATACATCTCACAATCCATCTAGCTAATCCTTGTTTAGAAATGGGATTACCTTGAGGTGGTTGTTGAAAAGCAACAAAAAGCTGATTAGTTTTCCTAAAGTCTTTTATTCGGTCTACGTAATACATTAGAGCTCTTTTAAGGTCAAGAGTGTGTAGAGCTCTTTCTGCAGTAGAGTCTGGCTATGAAAAGAAGACTGGCAATTCCACTGACTGATTAATGTGAAAAGGTGAAACCAATTAAGGTAAGAATTTTGAGTTTGTCCTAAGTACTACTTTTTGTTTGTGTACTTGGAAGAACTCTAGAGTAAATGATTGAATTTAATTTCCTCTTCTTAATGAAGTAATTGCTACTAAGAATGCAACCTTCCATGTGAGAAATTGAATAGGACAAGAGTGCATGGGTTCGAAAGGTGGGCCCATTAGTCTTAGGAGTACAATATTAAGATTCCATGCATGAACTGGTGGAGTTCTGGGTGGAATAATGCATTTAAGTCCTTCCAGAAAAGTATGTTGTATGGTTTGTATGTACGCTGCTATGGCTGTTAAATTAATTTTAATAGAGGAAAAAGCCAGGTTTGCTTTTTCTAAATAAAGCAAGTAGCACTCTATATCCTGTACTGATGCTTTAAGTGGATCTATATTTTTAGGTTTCCAGTAGTATACAAATTGTTTCCACTTATTTGCATAACATTGTCTGGTTGTTGGTTTACATGCTTGTTTTAGAACATCCATACATTCTAGTGGAAGGTGCAAATATCCAAACTCTATGACTTCAGGAGCCAAATCGCTAAATTGAGTACACTGGGATTGGGACGCCTGATTTGACCTTTGTTCTGAGTTAACAGGTCTGGTCTGTTTGGAAGTTTGTGATGGGGCACTACTGACAGATCCAGGAGTGTTGTGTACCAGTGTTGACATGCCTATGTGGGAGCTATGAGTATCATGGTGAGAGAGGTGTGACGCATTTTGTTGACTAGAAATGGGATTAACTGGAGAGGGGGGGAAAGCATAAGCAAATATCCCTGACTAGTTTATCCATAGAGCATTGCCCTTGGATTGAGGGTGTGGGTGTCTGGATGCAAAGTTTTGGCATTTTGCATTTTCCCTTGTTGCGAAAAGGTCTATGTTTGGGGTTCCCCACATTTGAAAGTAATATTAAAGTACCTGTGGGTGGATCTCCCACTCATGTATTTGTTGCTGCGTCCTACTTAGAATGTCTACTAGCTGGTTGTGTATCCATGGGATATATTCCCCTAGTAAGTGAATCTGATTGTGAATTGTCCATTTCCATATTGTTTAACCTAGAAGGGACAATTGGGATGAGTGTGTCCGCCCTTGTTTTTTCAGATAATACATTGTTGTAATGTTGTCTGTTCTTATTAAGACTGTCTTGTGTATGATCGGAGGTTGGAATGCTTTGATGGCTAAGAACACAGCTAATAATTCCAAGTGGTTTATATAGTAAGTTGATGGTGTTGAGTACCATTCCCCTTGCATAGTTAGGTTGTTGAGATGGGCTCCCCACCCTGTCATTGAGGCATCTGTTGTGATTATGGTCTGTGGCACTAGGTCTTGAAAGGCCCGCCCTTTTGTTAAGTTGTTGTGATTCCACCATTGCAGAGTGCGGTCTAACAACACTAGATTCTGTAGCTGACCCTGTGCCTGAGACCATTGTTGTGAGACACTGCTGCAGTGGTCTCATGTTTAGTCGTGCATGTGGTACTATTGTTCTACATGATGCCATAATTCCCAATAGTTTCATGATAACTCTAACTGTGTAAGTCTGACTGACCTGGATTTGTGATATGAGGTATTGAAAAGCCTGTATCCGTTGTGGATTTAGGTAGGTTAATGCTGTTTGAGTTTTGAGAATTGCAGCTAGTTAAGGTTGAATCTGTGCTGGTTGAAGATTAGATTTCTGGTAATTGATTGTGAACCCTAATGTGTGTAGGGTCTCTATTGTGTATTGAGTGTGTTGTTGACACTGTAGAATGTTGCTGGATTTTATTAACCAATTGTCTAGATAATGGGAGGCATGTATGTGGTGTTTTCTGAGGTGAGCTGCTACTACAGCTAGAAATGTTGTGGAAACTCTTGGAGCTGTTGTTATGCCGAAGGCTAGTACTTTGAAGTGGTAGTGGTTGCCTGATATTACGAACCTTAAGTACTTGCAGTGAGCTGGATGTATGGGAATAAGGAAGTAGGCATCCTTTAGATCTAACACAGTCATGTGATTGTGTTTTTGTAGTAGGGGAATGCCATCCTGTAGAGTGACCATGTGAAAATGTTCTGACAGGATATATAGATTTAGAGGTCTGAGATCAAGAATGGGTCTGAGAGTACCATCCTTTTTTGGTATAACGAAGTATAGCGAGTATACTCCTGTCCCTTGCTGTGAGATGGGAACCATTTTTATTGCCCCTTTTAGTAATAAGGGATTGTACCTCTTGTTTTAGTAGAACAGTGTGTTCTGATGAGAGTCTGTGAGAATGAGGGTGAATATTTGGTGGAGTAGAGAGGAGTTCTAGGCAATAACCATTTCGCATAATTGAAAGTACGCACTGATCTGTGGTGATGTTTTGCCAGTGAAAATGGAATTGTTGCAGTCTTCCTCCTACAGGAGACGTGTGGGATGGCTTGGAAGTCATTGTTTTGTGGGAGTGGTAGCACTTTTTAAGGCAGTACATTTTCCTCTGGCTCTGAAGTTCTGTCCTCTGTAAGAGCCTCTAAATGACCCTCTTGAGCAATACTGCTGCGTTTGATTCGGATGGGAGGTGGAAGCCTCTGCAGTTTGGGATTTAAAACATCTCCTAAACGGTTTCGAAAGGAACCCCAAAAAGGTGTGGTATTAAGGGCTCCCATGGCTTTTGCAGTATCTGAATCTCTTCTGAGTTTCTCAATAGTACTGTCTACTTCTGGTCTGAAGAGATGCTGTTTATCAAATGGTATGTTAAGCACTGCCTTTTATATTTCAGGTTTAAAACCCGAGGAACTTAGCCATGCATGTCGTCGGATTGTAATGCTAGTATTAATACTTCTAGCTGCAGTGTCAGCTGCTCTCTCTTCTGGTGTTCCTTGGGTAGGTACTGCAAGAATTCTTGCATATCATCCCAATGTGCCCTGTCGTATCTTCCCAACAGGGCCTGGGAATTGGCAATACGCCATTGGTTGGCTGTTTGTGTTGCTACCCTTTTCCCCGCAACATCAAATTTTCGACTTGCTTTGTCAGGGGGTGGGGTATCCCCTGAAGACTAACTATTAGCCTGTTTCCTGGCTGCCCGACCACAATAGAATCTGGTGGCAGTTGTCGTGCAATGTAGACTGGGTCTGTTGATGCAGGCTTATATTTCTGGTCAATTCTTGGGGTTAGAACCTTAGCTTTGCCTGGTTCTTTGAATATGTCATCTGCATGCCTAAGCATAGGTAAGCACTGGTAGTGTTTGTGGGTAGAGGATAGTGTATTAAAAAGGGAATCCTCTTCCAAAGGTTCTGCATGCATTTGGACCCCATGGTATGCAGTTGCTCTAGATATCTCTTGTGTGTAAACTGTACTATTCCTCTGGTGGTGATGGTTTAGTAGGGTAAAGATGAAGATCATTGGACGGTATATGGTCCGAATCATACATGTCCCATGGGTCCACTGTGTCTCCCTCTGAATATGTATGGGAGTGTGATGGTGATGGTAGTGTTGGTGTGGTAGTAGGTGGTGGTGAGAAAGAAAGCTGTGGCGAATGTGGTGGAGAAAGCTGGAGAGGTGATGGCTTCTCCTTTCACTTAAAATGTTTTGCTGGTGATGGAGCAGTATCAAGAGTCTCTTGAAATGCCAGCTTTCTTTTAGTCTGCGGAGGTGGAGAAGCAATCATTTTCCCAGTCTCTTTGTGGATGTGTAATCTTCTCTGCTTACTGTCCAGAACCTCCAAAATTGGTTGAATATCATATTCCTCTATTTGATGTTCAGAGGATGTTTTTGTGCCCTTAGAGGATTGTTCAATGGATATTTTGGGTATATGTTTCAAACAGGTCGAAAGTACTGTCTTCTGTTTAGAAGGATGTTTTAGGCTCCGAAGCTGTTCCAAGCTGTTTTGGTCCCGAAGATATTAGCCAAGGTTTCGGCTCCAAAGCTGGATGCAGTAATTTCAGATCCGAAGATTGTAGGCGTCGGCAAGGTTTGGAGGTTGAGCTTTTCTTGCTCGACTCCGGCACCGAAACAGGCGTGGCCTGTTGATGGGGTGTTTTGGCCTTTTTCGGCGCTGAACTTTTTAAAGAGGGTGTAGGGCAGGTGTACTTGCATGCTGTGCCGCTGTGATCAACTGGCTGTCAACTTCTGATCCTTGTTCGGAGTCGGAATCTTGGACCGAAACAGCTGTCAGTGCCTGCTCTTCCTCTAAGGTGTCGGTGGACTCCGTATATTTTGACGCCATCTAGAGTCTTCTTGCCCTTCGAGCATACAGTGTCTTTTTCGATCGAAACAAACGGCAAGCTTCACAATCTTCCTCATGATGTTCAGGAGAAAGGCAAAGATTACATACCAAGTATAAGGACAGTACAAGAGAATTTAGTGTGGCAACGAGGACAGAATCGGAATGGAGTCCGATCCATCTATGCCAGCTATGGCGTGGTAGGCCCAAGTGCCCTAAAGAGTGTTTTCTTGATCCAGACAGTACTATCGGATCAATTGCAGATGTAAACGCGTTCGAAAACAATACTGACGGTATGAGAAAGCGAATATAAAGCTTCTGAATCTAAAGTCTTGGAGCGAGAGGGAACACGTCCGAACCCGATGGCGGAAAGAAAACAATCTAACAAAGGAGTCGATACCCATGCGCACTATCACCGAGAGGAGGAGTCACTGAATCCTGTGACTCGAAAAAAAGACTTCTTTGAAGAAAAACTTGTAACATTCCCTCGAGCCCAACACTAGATGGTGGGATATGCACAGCATGTGTATCTGCAGCTACACATGCCATCGAACATATATATGTATGTCAAAAAATACCAAAAAAATATATATTTGTTTAGATATAGTTAGTATATGTTTAGTTTAGTATTTGTTGTCCTGCATGTGTCTCGTAATATAATAGGGGGTGGGGGGCCAATGTTTAGAGTGTGTTGTTAAATGTGTTAGGTAAGTTTAGCATAGGGTAGTTAGGTTCAGTTGTTAGTTAAGTATAGTTGGGTTACGTTTTCTTCATTCTTAATAGTTTACTTCCATTCATATTAAAAATCTTCAGGTACTCCCTTACTTCATGTGTCATGTGCTTGGGTCTCAGGGTCTTCCCATGAGTGAACAGTGAAAATTGTGTGTTGGACTAGGGATTCCGTCCTACCTCCAAATCCCTCTCTTGACATGTTCATCACCTGCTTACAACTAAGCTGTCACATTGGCAGCTACAACATCTACTTGTCTATGCATCTGCCATCCAGTGTACCCACCACTCAAGGTGACTATGTTAACTTTGTATTGGACAGGTAGGTGTTGTAATTTAGCTGTCATTGTTTTGGTCCTGTGAAAGAATGTTGAGCACTGTGGGACATCTGACAACAGCCTACATTTTATATCTATCATGCTAAACTGACCAGTGTCAATTACAGATGAGGTAAAGTACCTCTGTTTCACACCAATATGTTCTACTGGTACTCCCAACTGACGATATTGCCCGAGAACTGTTTCACAGCCATTCCTGCCGTATGTAGTAGGTGAAGAACACGTGTTCAACATTTTGGACATACTCAGTGAAGTGCTTGTAGGGGGTGAGACCAGCATTGTCATTCATCATCTAGGAACCTTGTGCATAGAAATGTGCCACCATATTCCTGCACTCTTGTACTGACACTCTGTGACTAATGACATGTTACACACATCACAATTCTTAAACGTAGTAAATGTGTCACAATACACAAAGACATGCTGTGTAGGCGGTGTTTATTCGTAGTGCAATATTTACAATGTCCAGATCTGTGACCCCAGTAGTGAAATCCATACAGTTGTGATAGAACACAAGTCCAGGGTTGAGGGACATGTAATGGGACATGCTTGGTTAAAGTGTTGTTCAGTGAAGGGGAAAATGAATTGAGAGACATTTGCAGTCCATAGCAGAAAGTTCAACAGTGTCTCGGTGAAGAGTGCATATCTCCAAGTGTGCCAACATTGGCATGATGTCAAGCACAGGACAAATGGAAAACAATGCCTCTGATGTGTGTGGTGCCTCCTCTGCCCCTTGATGGTGGTAGTGAGGAGGTAGAGGGGGCCACAAACACTTCAGTGGTTGGAGATGTGGACTCCAATTTCCGGCAGCTGCCGTCTGTGGAACAACATAGAGCATCACTGCAGAAAGGAGGAACTGCTGATTTTGTTTTTAGAACAGCACCATCCCTGTGGTAGGCAGCCATGTCTGCCGTGAGGGAGGACAGTTCCCTGTGCATGGAGTCCATCTTGTTCTCAAGCACGCTGATGCCAGTTTGGGAGGGCAGTTTTTGTGGACTATCCCTCATGGCAGCAGCTATGTCTTGCAGACAGTGCTGGACTCCATGCATTGGGAAGTGTGTGCCTCGGTTGGCTGTAGTCTTTTCGGTGGCCGTAATGATGCACGTGAACATACCCTCTAGGCTGGCTGCCAAACTTTGCATCCCCACCTGCACCTCCTTGGCCAGCTCCCGCTGGACTCCAACCAACTGTCCTCTCAAAGCTGGTCCCTGGGTCCTCGGAGTCCTCAAGCTATGTCGGTGCTGGCACGTTATACTATTGGGGTGTTAAATGGGGCGTCTGAGATGGCAGCTACATTACTACTCCTTGCGACTGGAGGTGGTGTCTGGAGGGATACAAGGACTTCTTGGAGGGTCTTTTGGCTTATGGTTGTCAGCTGGTCATCGGGGTACTCCAGGACAGGCAGATCCACAGGAGAGCCATCATCCTGTGCAATGAGATGGTGTAAAACCAAGTCTATATGTGTTGTGGCAGATGATATGTCACATCACTTACTTGCTATTGGAGGCTCATTGTCATCTTAGTTCCCAAACATTGTTCCTTTACATCATGGTTGCAGTCTATCAGCCATATGCCCCACCTGCATGTCACATGAAGGAAAGCCCAGTTGGCGCAACTGGCTGCACCATATCTTCTAGGTGTGATGTATATCCTTTTTTGGGCTTGACACCATCTTGTCGTTGCCAACCCTCCCTTAGTAAAGCGCACTACTCACCCGTGAGGGTCTCAAGGCGCTGAGGAGGGTGGGTGGGGAGAAGGGAGGTGCTGCTGCTGCTCGAACAGCCAGGTCTTGAGAAGTTTCCTGAAGGTAAGGAAGTTGTTGGTCTGGCGCAGGTAGGTAGGAAGTGTTCCACGTTTTGGCGGTCAGGTGCAAGAATGATTTACCGGCGGAGTGGAGATGCCGGGTCGGGGTGTAGTAGGAGAGCCGTCTGTTGAGGTATTCTGGTCCGGTGTTGTGCAGTGCTTTGGTGAGAAGTTTGAAGGTGATTCTCTTGTTGACTGGGAGCCAGTGCAGGTTTCTCAGGTGGTCTGTGATGTGGCAGTGGATGTCCAGGATGAGGCGTGCGGAGGCATTTTGGATGCGTTGCAGCCTCTTCTGGAGTTTGGCTGTGGTTCTTGCGTAGAGGGCATTGCCATAGTCCAGTTTGCTGCTTATGAGGGCTTGGGTGACCGTTCTTTTGGTTTCAATTTTGATATATCTTTTGGAGCACGTGGAGGGTGTTGAAGCAGGAGGAGGAGGAGATGGCATTGACTTGCTGGGTCATGGATAATGAGGAGTCCAAGAAGAATCCTAGGTTGCATGCGTGGTCAGTGCGACTCGGAGCGGCGCCGAGTGGCAGGCCACCAGGAGTCATCCAATGCGGAGGGAGTGGAGTCGAAGATGAGGACTTCTGTCTGGTCAGAATTGAGTTTGAGGCAGCTGCTCTTCATCCATTCGGCAATGGCCTTCATTGCTTTGTGGATGCATCCATTTGCATGGTGGAGCCTTGCAATGGGTCTTGCTGTGATCATGCCACAGCACCACAAATACTAATTTCCCCCTGCCCCAGTCTTACATGTTTCACATCCATCCATGGGGTGCTGAGACATTGAACCACCCCAGGGATGGCGTTGCCAGGACACTATGCTCTTGTTACCATTGATGGCTCCTCATATTGATGTTTGTGTATGTGTGCTACATGGACCTAGCAGAGTTCAATTTCATCTTCAGTCTGTGCAGGTGGGTTTGCCTTCCTACACAGCTATGTCCTCCCCCTCAATGCAGCTGTCCTTGCACTATGATACACGAGTACAGCATAGTGGCAGAGCAGGCAATTTGACACAAGCACAGGCATAGACCCAGGAATGGCCAGCATGGGTATGACATTTCTGCTGTGTAAATCATTATGTATGTGACAGTGCCTGATGGTAAATGACTCTAAGGGCATAGCCAGTTAACAGGAGTTGAACTTAGGTCAGGGCCTGAAGCTAGTTTGATGGTGATTCTGCAGGTAGTCATACTGGTCCCTCATTTCAAGTGCATCAGGGCTATGGACTCCTGACTGCCATTGTCTATTTGACCACCCCCAACAGCACAGGTGCTAGTGGCAACTGTTGTCAGTGGGGAATGCCCCATGGACCAATGGCCGGCACTGGCAGATTTCCAGCAGCTTACAGACAGGCAATACCAGCTGTCCTGTGACACCAGACCAGTATTACGTTTAACGCTACCCTCCAGGTCTGTTTTTGCATTTCCACCAGCCTCTGCATGGCGTTGAAACCCCCATGCAAAGGTTGGTGGTGAGGGGGTCCCATGCCCTGGCCCTTTGCCCTTTCCACTGAATGATTTGCAGGGCTAAGTGCAGCGTGTCGTGTCACACCCAATGCACCAAAAACTGGCACTGACTATTTGTTCCATCAACAATGTTGTACTAAGTGCCCCACAGAGCTACCATGAGCAGACAGATTTCCAATCGCCATCCCAACGTGTGACCCATACTGCCAACCGCAAAGGGTACACTGCACTGGCAGCCTTACCAACACCGGACTTGCCCATGCACCAGCCCCCGCTTGTCAATGTGGAATTATACACCATTATGTTCACAGTCATACCCCATGTGTTGTATGTGTGTGTTTATTTCCCTATTCATATTTGTCCCACATGTTTGTGTCAGTAGTGGTGGGCTCAGCCTGACACTGTTGTGACCTACTGTTTGCTATCTGTGGTACATATTTTCTGTAGTGGCACATTTCTGTTCAGCATCAAGATGTGTGGTTCAACACTACACCAGTTTAGTTGGTCTGGGTAGTGGAATGTCACCAATGATACAAAACCAGCCTGCTATTCTCCCAGCACTTGTTCAGCTCATTGTTTCCTGCACCAAGGGGGCATCCTGACTGCATGTTGGAGTGGTGGCTGTCTTACGTGGATGTGTTGTCGATGTGTGGGGTGGTGGTGCTACTGGCACATGTCTGTGTACTGTTGGGACAGTGGCAATGACTTGCGTGCTGTCAGATGCAGCACACCTGTTTGTGCAATGCGGCAAGGCAGTTGCAAAGTGTAACTGCAAGGGACACCACCATCACATTATCTCAGGAATGGTATTGACTGACTACCTGGTCTCTGAAGTCTTGGTCGTGTTGGTAGGGTTGATATGACTATATACAAGGGGTGTTGTGATGACACAACCAGAGGCACAGTGATTATACATCCCATCTATCCGATGTGCTGCATATGTACATATAGATATTTAGGCCTGGTGATCAACATATGTCCAGGTTGTGAATGTGTTATGGTGCATGGCACTACCAAGGCGTAGGTACATGTGTAGCTTATGTCAGCATGGTGCAACTTGCTTAGTGTGCAATTTGTCCCTCTGCGCTCCTTTGACATGCATTGTGTGAATCCATTGTGCCTCCCCCTTCTAGCACTTGACATTTTAGCATTCATTTCCCCATGCAACTTACCCTGCAGTTGTGGTGTTTCCTGGTAGTCTGCGCTGCCCTGCGATTCCTGTGACGAGTTCCTTGGGGATGACTGCTGCAACCATCTACTCTATCTCGAAGTCCTCTTGTGGTGCTGGACTACCACCTCCAGTTTGCAGTGCTGCCTTCCTGTTCCTTGCCTGTCACCAGAGCAGTACGCGCTCTATTGGTGACAAAAATGCAAAAACCCAGCACTCTCAAAACAAAGTAATTTATGCATTGTGCTGATATGTTGTGGTTTAACCTTTTGCATTGCAGAGTTCAATCCTGAAAACGTATTTTTAATATGCTTACAAATACTGTTCCTTTGCAATGTATTGCTGCAGGTTTTCAGAGTGTGTTAGGGTGTGGCCCCTTTCCAGGGCCTTCCAGAGACTTTCCCTGCAACATTCCTGGGCGTGGTTCTGGGCTGGACCAAGACTCTATAAAAGAGAGCCAGCCCAACTCCCAGTGCTCACTATTCAGAGGTCCCGGTGCAGAGCAGCAGCTTCTTCCTGAGCTCCTGTTCCGGCGGCCTATTTGGATTTTCCAATCTTCTGCCCTTCATCCTTCATTGGTGATCATTGTTCCAGGCGGTAAGACGATGGTTGGACTGTCCAGACACCGTTATTGAGAATTTTCATATTCTTGGTTTAATGTTTAAATGAGTAAGAGATTACTTGCGCACTACCATTTCTTGACATTTATATGGTAGTTTACAAATAGGCAAGACGCGCGATTGGTTTCATAAGGGTTTGACTTTGTTATTCATTGCGTGCTACCATTTCTTGACATTGGCATGGTGGCTTAAGAATCGGCAAGACGTGCGATTCGTTTTATGGTGTTTAAACATTGTTGTCCACCACGCGCTACTATTTCTTGACATTTACATGATGTTTTACGAATTGACAAGACGCGCAACTTGTTTCATGAGGATTTTTCTTTGTTGTTAATTGCGCGCTACCATTTCTTGACATTTACATGGTGGCTTAAGAATCGGCAAAAGAAGCACGATTCGTTTCATTGTACTTTGATCTTGTTATTTATTGTGAGCTGTTATTTCTTGACATTTACATCGTGTTTTACGAATCGGTAAGACACGCGATTCGATTAATGATGATTTGACCTTGATAGTCATTGCGTGTTACCATTTCTTGGTATTTTACATGGTGACACTCGAATCGGCAAGATGCTCTCCTCGAGTTTATTTCATGTTGTTTATTGTATGCCACTATTCTAAGATATTTATTATGTAATATTCGAGTTGACAAGTTATGTGATTTGTTTCCTGAATCCATATCGTGTTATTCATGGTGCACAATCTTTTATGGTGTTTACTACATATATATATATAATTGCAATATGCGCAATTTGTGTTGAAACATTTTAAGAGTACACAGAAGGCCAGAGTTTCTAGATGCAATATTGTATGGTCCTAGTATACATTCTCAAAACAGGAATCATATGACTGGTTTAAAATTTAGTCAGAATGTTTTTCTGATTCTCATGTAAAGGAAAGTACTTGAATAAGAAAGTTCATTTAATTCATCTTGATTCCCCTACAGGTATCCGGCCATCTTGAAACTTAATCATTTTAAACTTAACTCTTAGATTGTTCATGTTTTCAGAGTGACTAGGCTTAGAATCATAGTCTATTATTGATTTTAGGAGATATAATTTTCATATCGTGTGTTCTAACCTTTTTCTTACTACAGGTCTCCTTCCCAGCTGTTCCCTTCCTAATACCCTCTTCAACTCTCTCAGTCTCTGTGATTTATCTATCAGAGTCTTGGAGCTGTTCAGTGGTGGACGTGTTGGGAACATGCACAGACCCCGAGGATCTGGTGACTGACATTGCCATTATTTCCTTTGTCCTTCGCTTGCAGTCATGCCAGCGTTTTTTGCACTCTGTTACGGTTCTCCTGACCTCTTCCACACTGTTAATCTTGTCTGCTATCTGCTGACAAATTGCCTCTCTCCTTCCAATTGGCAATTTTGAGGTGATGAAGAGTTGATGTTGAGTCACCTCTCTCACCATTATTTCATACTCCTCTGCACTGAAACAACACTTTCTCTTTTTCTTCTCCCTCCCGTGGGTATTGCCTGTATCCTCCTGGCTGGTTCCTGGTTGATTGGGGTCTCCCTGGGGGTCTCTTTTGGCTTTCTGGGTCCATCTTGCCTCTCCTTTGCACTGTTTTCTCCGTTAGTGTCTGTATTTGACGCTATTGCAGGCAAAAATGGTGCATTTCTGTTTTGCAACATGTTTATGTGTCGTAAAATGGGTTAGTCTAATTTTTCCGGCGTGAACGTCATTTTGCCTTATGACAAGGCGCAATAGTTAACGTTGAGAAAAAATGTCTCTAAACAATTTTTAGCACCACCCAGCATCATAGGATAAATATGATGCCTGGGTGGTGTTATATAATGGCGCTAGTCACCACTACACTTTTTGACCCAAAACTGCGTTAGTGCAGCTTTACGTCAAAAACTATGAATCTGGTCCTCTGTGCCTCCTTTAGCCACACTAGTGTAATTTTGTTATGATGCTAATGTGGCCCGACGAGGCAAAATTCACTGCACCACATTTACAAATTGACGCAATGCATGCATTGTGCCTCTTTGTAACCCCTGGCGTCACATTATGCCTGCGGCAGGCATACTGTATGCAAGGGGGGGCGTTCCCATGTTAGGGGCACCACAAAAATGGCATAGTGGAATATAAGAGATTCCACTGTGCCATTTTTAGCGGCTATATTTAATGCCTGCACAGAGCAGGTGTTAAAAGGGGGCATACCATTATTTACAATGGGCCCCTATGTATTCTGCAGGATTAGCGCCAAAATGTTGGCGTTAATCCTGCACCGGACATCAGTAGCTAAAAGTTTTTGACGCTATTGCCCCAACCCTGCACTATGGTGCGCTGTATATTAAATATGGCGCCCACATGGTGGCGGTAAGGGGCGCAAGAAAAGTTCTTAAATTCAGGCCCATAACTGTTGTGTACACCCGGAGGAGATGCAAGGTCTCTACCAAGAATGGAGAGAAACTTGGCTTGATCCATTTACCCCGCCAAGTATTCCGCTATAAGTGGAACATGAAACTCCTGTACGCCTTTCTGCTGATACCACTCCTGCCCTGGGTCCTCAAGACATACAGGACCGACTGGGCCCAAGTCATCCTAATGGCTTTGGACTGGGGATGGAGACCTAGGTATTTAGAGCTCCTGGGTTGAGAGTTCCATCTCCAATGTGGCTGCCCAGGTGGGAGGATCTCCTGTCACCAAAGCAGGGTCTGGTCTTACATCCCAACCTGCGGATGCTCTATCCTCATGTTTGGAGATGGAGACAGCTGAGCAACTTTGACCTCCCCCCCCACCCAAGGTTGTAGATGTTATTCTGGTAGCCAAACAGTCACCCGTCAAAGTCTGTATACACCTGCCACTGGGACAAATTTTAAGTTCAGACAAGAGCATCATGCCCATCTGTCTGAGATGTTGTTTGGATTGTCCTTAACCCATCAGGGTCTGGCATTGTTAAAGGGTACTTGGTGGCTTTCTCTGATTTTTTGAGGTAGCCAGATCGTCCGTCCCTGTTTAAGTCAACTGTTGTGAGTCACTTCTGAAAGGTGAGCAGCACAGTTCCACCTTACCCTTTCATGACCCAGTGGGACTTTAATCGGATTCTGATTAATTCCCCCTTTGAGCCCATGCATAGCTGTCCTCTCAGTCTTCTGACTCTCAAAACAGTCTTGGTGGTCTTAACCTTAGTCTGGAGGGTTAGTAAGTTTCAGGTTCTCTTGACTCAGCCTTGGAAAACTATGTTCTTTAAGGACAAACTGGTTCTCAGAATGCATGGCTCCTTTCTACCCAGGCTGGTGACTCGCTGTCACCTCAGTCAAGCAATCACCCTTCCAGCGTTGTTTGATCCACAAAAAAAAACAAAAAAAAAAACAAAGAAAAGAAAAAAGAGCTCTTAGTTTTTATAATGATCATACCACTGACTGGACACTCAGCCTTTCATTGGATTCCCTGTATCAAAGAAGGACAAAGCTGTGCAAGAGGACAATCAATTTCTAGATGGATTTCACTCTGAATTAAGATCTGCTAAGATTAGCAAAGAACCAGCCTCCAGAAAGGTTGAGGGCTCACTTCATCAGAACCAAAGCTGCAAATACTGCATTAGTGCACTGGGTTCCTGTCCTTGATATCTGCTAGGCAGCTATGTGGGCATCACTCGGATGGGCAGGTCTGTCAAAACAGACATTTTAGCCACTCAGCCCTGCAGGAGTTTTTGGTTTAAGTCAGATTGCAGTTCCTTCGCACCTGGGAGGTTATTGCTGTGGTATCTATTCTAAGGTAAGTGATCTATGATTAGTAACACTTTTTCTGGTAGAGATGATCTAAGTACAGATTCCTTACTGATCCTCCCTTCCTCCACTCTGCGAACTGTACTTCCTCAGGAGAAAGGCTGTCTTAGATACAGCACACTCATAACATGTTCTGATGAGGCTCTGCATCTGTGGGAGCCGACAGGGTCACAAAAGAAACCAACATCAGTGTGCCAGGGTCATGCCCAAATAGCCACTGGGCATGTCACATTTAGCATGGATGACATCACATCAGCCTGAGCAGTCCGCACCATCCACTGGCATGCAGGGTACTGCTTAAGATTTTCCAGATCCAGTCTAACACCTGGGCAATATTATAAGGTAAAGAACCTGTGGTTACATACATTCTCCACCAGAAAAGGCCATATCGGAGGGCAAGTAATTTGTTCTTTGCTACAATACAAATCACTATCCGGTTTTTCAGTGCATATAGTTTTCAGCCCGTGGCCAAACTAATGGGTACCAGAAATGCCACTGATTTAAGCAGAGGCTTCAAATGTGTCCCCATTATTTTAGACAGGATACTTTTAATGTCACAGGGAAGAAACAGCCTTTTAACTGAGAGAAGGGGTGGCGGGTGGCCTTCCCTAAGAAACATCTGTGATCCCAGGGATAGTGAAAAAAATATTTCTGAGGACATGTCCTCTAAGCAATGATAGCAGCCATATGCACACTTATCAAGGGGAAAAATGAAAGCAGGATTTTGCAAAGTGACAAAAGGAGGTATGCTAGTAAGTTTCGGGGTCCATCAATTTCTGCGAGTACCAGAAATAGAATATATTCCATTTGCAGGCTCATGCTGACATAGGACATTTAACATCTTAGGATATTCCTACCATGACCTTTAAGATTTAGGTGACTGTACAGCAGACACTCAAAGCCAGTTTGTCAAGCCCTGCAGTGCCATCCAGGGGTGGAAAATCTTGCATAGCATCTCATGACCATGGAGGTGAAGCAGAACAGGATAGTATCAATGCCTTGGCCTTTCAAGAGCAAACAAAATTCTAGTCAGTTGAATTATATCAATTTGTCAATCACATTGGAAAGAATAAGAACCCAAGGAAAAGTGTAGATATATATCCTTGACCAACCTACCAAAAAGGCATTTCTTGCTTTCGCTCCACTGGTGACAAAATATTGATAACAGAAGCTTCAACCATGAAGCACTGAAAAACAAGTTACTTACCTTCGGTAACTCTATCTGGTAGAGACTATCTAGCTGCAATTTCCTTACCTTTATAATTTCCTAGTGTCAGCTTAGGATCTGGAACTTTTGCAGAGCAATACTCTTGCACACACCATCGGGTGGGATCGTTCGGGTTCGCGGGACGTCGTGGGCCTCACTGGAGCCATCTGCGACATCGCAGTCGCCTATAACGGCACCACCCAGGCGCACGTACATCAGTTCCTTTTCAACAAACTTCCACCCCAGAAGCACAGAGCCATGGAAAGAACTAACAGTTTGTCTGTGCAAAAAACCCTAAGGCCCTGAAAGGGACAGTCTCTGAACCTAGCAGAAGTGTCCATAGAGTAGGGAGGCATGGAAATATGCTTCTTTCAAGGCCAACACTACCATCCAGTCACCTTGGTCTAGGACAAACAAGACCTGAGTCGGAGTGAGCATTTTGAATTTCTCCTTTCTGAGGAAGAGGCTCATGCCTCGCAAATTCAGAATAGAGCAAAGGCCCTTGTTCTTTTTGGGTATCAGAAAGTAGCAGGAATAACAACCACTGCCTACTTGTGATATCAGGACCCTTTCTCTGGCTCCCTTGGCAATGAGAGCTGTAACTTCCTCACGGAGCAAAACTAAGTGATCCTCCATCAGCCATTCTTTTGATGGAGGCACTGGGGGAGGGAAAGACTAGAAAGGGAGTGAATAGCCCTTCTGTATGATCTGCAATTCCCAATTATCCGATGTTATGGACCGCCAATAAGGGAGATTAAATTGAATCTTCTCTCCAACTGGACATACATGGCCTTGCAGAATTACACTAGGAGGGCTTGGATACTGTGGAGGAGGGGGGCTGGGTGGTGGACGACTTCTGGCCAGACCCTCTGGCTCTAAAGGTACCACGTCTGTGTCCCTGTGCAAGATGTGGGCCTGGCGGAGGACGGTGGCCCAGGAGGCTCTCCAGCGCTGATTCTGCCTTTTCACCAAATGAATAAGTTACTTACCTTCGGAAACGCTTTTTCTGGTGGATACAATAACTACCTGTGGATTCCTCACCTAAAGAATTCTCCCCCTCGCGCCAGCTTCGACGGAAATTTTCTTCTAGCTCTGCACGTTGACGTCACAATTGCCCAACTCCACGCGACGCTGTATGATGTCATCCAGGCAATAAGAAGCCCTCGTCGACGTGCAGACGTCAGTTATCACCATTTTTTACGTGCCTTTGAGGCAAACAGGTAAACATTGACCTTGAAGAGAACATAATCACATCAAATTACGTGAAAATGCAACATTTATTACAATAAAAATAAAAAGAAACTAACGGCAATACCTGTTCCATATGGAAACAAATATGTCAGTCAAGTTCAATCATGTTTCCTTGAATCATCTAAACCAGAGAAAGAAATGCATATATACATGCCATAGCTATATACATGATCCAAGCATATACATATATACAAGACAACGGTGCTCACCCTTGGATTTCATGGTACGACCAGTCAGGCAACGGGAAGGCGGGTGGGACCGTGAGGAATCCACAGGTAGTTATTGTATCCACCAGAAAAAGCGTTACCGAAGGTAAGTAACTTATTCTTCTGATGGATACACCTACCTGTGGATTCCTCACCTAAAGAATAGAGTCCCAAAGCAGTACTACCTCCGGAGGTGGGTGTCTGAATGGTCAAACCAAGAAATCCTGCAGCACTGAGCGTGCAAAATGGCCATCCCTCCTAACCTCAGAATCCAAACAATAATGTTTGACAAAAGTATGGAGGGATGCCCAAGTTGCCGCCTTGCAGATGTCAACCACAGGAACAACTCTAGCTAAAGAGGAAGAAGCAGCCTTAGCTCTGGTGGAATGAGCACGAAGCCCCACAGGTGGTTCTTTCTTCGCTAAGGAATAACAAAGCTTGATACAGAGAATGACCCACCTGGATAGCGTTCTCTTGTGGACTGCTCTGCCTTTCCTCTTCCCCACGTATCCAATGAAGAGCTGATCATCTTGCCTGAACTCCCTCATCCTGTCGACAAAGAAGCTCAAAGCTCTTCGTGGATCCAGTCGGTGGAGCCTCTATTCCTCCTTGGATGGATGAGGTGGAGGGTAAAAGGAAGAGAGAGTAATAGACTGCCCCAAGTGAAAGGGTGTAACAACCTTCGGGAGGAAAGCCGCCTTGGTCCTTAACACCACTTTGTCTCTAAAGAAGGAAAGGTATGGAGACTCTACACTAAGAGCCTGAAGCTCACTTACTCTTCTGGCCGATGTTATGGCTACCAGAAATACAGTCTTAAAGACCAGCAAACCAAAGAACAAGAGTGCATTGGCTCAAATGGTGAACCCATTAGAAATGTTAATACCAAGTTAAGATCCCACTGTGGCATAACAAACGGAGTGGGCGGAAACCTATTAGTGAGACCCTTAACAAACCTCAAAACAAGTGGAGATTTAAACAAGGAGGGTTGATCTGGGAGGCACAGAAAAGCCGACAGTGCTGATAAATAGCCCTTAACTGTGGCAACTGCACAACCCTTCTGTGCCAAGGAAAGAGCAAATAATAATATATCAGACAAGCAACCTTTAAGGGAATAATTTGATTCTCTCCACAACAAACGTACAAATCTAGCCCACCTACTTGCGTAGATCGATTTGGTGGAGTGTCGCCTGGCCGATAAAATAACATCCACCACTTCCGGCGGGAGAGAAAAGGCACTCAGATTGCCCCGTTCAATCTCCAGGCATGAAGGTGCAGACTCTGGAGGTGGGGATGTAGAATCTGCCCCTGCGACTGCGAGAGGAGGTCTACCCTGTAAGGGAGATGGAGCGGAGGGCACAGAGAGAGTTGGAGAAGGTCCGAATACCACACCCTGTTCGGCCAATCCGGGGCTATCAAGATGACCTGAGCCCCGTCTTGTCGGATCTTCCTCAGAACTCGAGGAATTAGGGGTATGGGAGGAAACGAGTAAAGCAACTGACCCTTCCAGGACATCTGAAACACGCCCCCCCAAAGCTCCTTGCACCGGATACTGGAGGCTGCAAAACAACGGGCAATGCGCGTTCTCCTGAGGAGCAAACAGATTTATCCTCGGACACCCCCACATCTGGAAGATGTAAAGAACCAGATCCGGATGAAGACGCCACTCGTGGTCAACCGAAATGCATCGACTGAGAACATCCGCACGTGCATTCAGAACCCCGGCCAAATGACTTGCTACCAAGCAAATCTGGTGATCCTGAAGCCAGGACCAGAGTCGAAGAGCTTCTCTGCAGAGAAGATACGACCCCACACCTCCCGGCTTGTTTATATACCACATCGCGGTAGTGATGTCCGTCAGAACCTGGACTGACTGACCACGAAGGGAAAGGAGAAAGGCCTTGAGTGCCAGACGTACAGCCCGCAACTAACAGATTGATGTGAAACCTCTGTTCTACTGGAGACCAAAGGTCTTTGATCTCCAGGTCCCCCAGATGATCTCCCCACCCTAGAGTGGAAGCATCCGTTACAACCGTGGCCACTGTCTGAGGCAGCGAGAACGGCCTTCCCTGCAACAGGTTGCCGACCGCAGCCCACCACAGAAGATCCACCGCAGTGTCTATGGAGATCCTGATCGAATCCTCGAGATCTCCTTTGTGCTGAAACCACTGCCTGCACATGCACCACTTAAGAGCCCTCATGTGCCAGCGTGCATGAGTGACCAGCAGTATGCAAGAAGCAAAAAGACCGAGCAGACGTAGGACCTTGAGGACTGGAACTACCGCTCCATTTCGAAACATTGGAATCAGCGCCTGAATGTCCTGAACCCGCTGGGGCAGAGGAAAGGCCCGATTCAATGTTGTGTCCAGTACTGCCCCTATGAACAGGAGGCGTTGCGAGGGCTCCAGGTGAGATTTGGGCACATTGATTGAAAATCCCAGGTTGAACAACAACTGAGTTGTCGACTGCAGGTGAAGCCGCACGAGCCCTGGAGGCTTGGCTTTGATCAACCAATCATCCAGATAGGGAAACACTGCTATCCCTCTTCTTCTGAGCTCTGCCGCAACCACCGCATCACCTTTGTGAAGACTCGAGGTGCTGAAGTAAGACCAAACGGGAGGACTGCAAACTGATAATGCTGCGACCCCACCAGAAACCGGAGATACTTCCTGTGCGATTTGAGGATCGGAATATGGAAGTACGCATCCTGCAAATCAACACCATCCAATCTCCTTCATTCAACGCCAAAAGAACCTGTGATAGGGTCAGCATCTTGAACTTTTCCTGCTTGAGGAACCAATTCAAAATCCTCAGGTCCAAGATTGGTCTCAACCGACCATCTTTTTGGGGGATCAGGAAGTATCTTGAATAACAGCCCTGACCCCTCTCCTGCTCCGGGACCAACTCCACTGCACCCTTTGACAATAGGGATAACACCTCCTGTTGCAGTAACAGAAGATGGTCTTCCGAACAGAAGGATGGGCGGGGAGGGAAGGGAGGAGGGAACTCCCAAAAGGGAAGAGCATACCCCCTTCTTCACAATGTCGATGACCCAGGAGTCTGATGTTATAAACTCCCACATGGGAAGAAGTTGGGCAAGTCTCCCCCCTACCGGGGACACGTGAACAGGGAGTGGTGGAGGACTAAGGCTGCTTTCCTTGCTGCACCCCTCCTGAGGAAAAGGAAGAGGCATAGTGCTGCTGGGTGGCCCCGCTCGTACGTACTCTACCCCTGCCCCTGAAGGATCTGTAAGGCAGGGATCCTGCAGATTGCTGTGGCGCCTGGAACCTGCCACGAAAGGAGGAGCCACGTCCATTTCCTATAGGATCTGAAGGTAGAGGAAGTGGCTGCCTGAAGACCCAACGACCTCGCTGTGGCTCTGCTCTCTTTGAAATGCTCAAGGGCAGAATCTGCTTTTGTCCCAAAGAGCTTTTCTCCGTCAAAAGGCAGGTCCAGGAGAGTAGATTGCACATCCGAGGAGAAACCTGATGAACGCAACCAAGCCTGACGCCTCAACACTATGGATGTACCCATAGCTCTTGCCATGGAGTCCAAGGTGTCCAACCCAGACTGCATCACCTGGGTGGCCGCCGCCTGAGCGTCCGTTAATAGATGCAACACCTCTTGTGGCAATTCAGGATGACCCTTTTCCTCCTCCATAAGGACATGAATGTAAGGCCCCAAAATGCAAGTTGCACTGGTCGATTTCAAGGCCATGCTGCACAAAGAAAAGGCCTTCTTTGCTGTCTGGTCCATTTTCTTAGATTCCCTGTTCGCAGGGGTCCCGGGGAAAGAACCAGGAGCTGACCGGGAGGAGCACGATGCCTGAACAACCAAACTCTCCGGAGTTGGATGTTTGGAGAGAAAGTCCAGGTCACCTGGAGCCTCACGATAGTGTCTCGCTACCGCCCTGTTGACAGCTGTAGAAGTCACTGGCTTCCTCCAAATATCTTTAATGGGGTCCAAGAGAGCCTCATTGAAGGGCAAGAGAGGATCTGCCACTACCGAAGCCGGATGCAGCACTTCAGTCAGAAGGTTTCTTTTCATCTCTGCAGCAGGAAGAGGAAGATCCAAAAAGTCTGCAGCCTTCCTTATTACCGCATGAAAAGATGCAGCTTCTTCCGTATACTCCCCTGGGGAAGCTAAATCCCATTCAGGGGAAGTGTCAATGCCACTTACTGTGTCCAAGCCTTGGAAATCACCTGAAGGCTCCAAGATCTCGCCTTCCTCCAAATGCTGTCTGCTGTATTCCTCTTCCTCCAGGAGGCGTAATGCTAGTCTCCTGGATCAGAGCCTGGATTCGAGACCCGGGGTCGATAAGGCATCGGCCGACGCCGAAGATCTTCGCCGGCGCCGCTCTTCGGATCCATCCAATGCCAGACCCCCCTGGCGCCACAGGCAACTTAACTGTAGACTGGATCAGTGGAGAATCCACTGGCGCCGGTGCAGCAGACATTGTAGGCGTCACAGGCCTCCTGGGCGACGCCAAGGGCATCGGCGCCGAAGTGGCTCCAGAGGGCAGAAATGGCATAAAGGGTGTCGGCTTGTAAGGAGCCGGAGCACCCAAGTTAAAAGCCAAAGGGCCTGAAGGACCCGCATGTCCTCCACCAGGTGCCATGGTGGAAAAGATATTGCATTTAAAAATGCAGCAGGATCCGTACCCGGGGCAGGGAAAGCAGGATAAGCTGGCTGAGCCGGCGCCGGCCTAGAGGCTGATGATGGACCAGGCATCTCCTGCTCCGGAGAAGCCGCGGTTCCTGTTGAGGCTCGACTTCAAACCCCGACAAGGGTGAAGTCGGAGTCGTTGGAGGTGGAGGAGTGATGGTCGGGCTAACCTCCCACGTCGGACGGCGCCGAGCTGACGGAGATCTGGATCTGGACCTGGACCGGCCCCCTGCTCGATCGGTGGCGAGAGTCGGGACGCCACCGAGAGTCCCCATGGCGACGATGAGCCTTCGAAGAAGACTCTCTATGATGACGCCTTTTTTTCCTTTTCTTAGAAAGGGCTAAGAATAATTTTGCCTCTCTCTCCTTAAGTGCCTTAGGATTCATGCGTTGACACGAACTGCATGACTTGACCTCATGGTCGGAACTAAGGCCCCATAAACAATTTTCATGGGGGTCAGTAACCGACATCCGACCCCCAAACTGGTTACAAGGCTTAAAGCCAGATTTTCTTGGCTGCGACATAGTAACACCGAAGCGCAACTGTAGCTCCCTGTTAGCCTCAAAGAAAAAACTTTACTCAAAGGCACGGAAAAAAGGGAACTGACGTCTGCACGTCGTCGAGGGCTTCTTATTGCCTGGATCATACAGCATTGCGTGGAGTCTGGCAATTGTGATGTCATCGTCGGCGTGCAGAGCTAGAAGAAAATTTCCGTTGAAGCTGGCGCGAGGGGGAGAATTCTTTAGGTGAGGAATCCACAGGTAGGTGTATCCATCAGAAAGGTGGGATCCATCGAAGGCCATGTCCATGAAGTTTGCCTGGACATCCCCTGAAAATCCAGATGCACAAAGCCAGGCATGGTGTCGAAGGGCCACAGTTGCCGAAATCAATCTGCTCAGCGAATCAGTCGTGTCCAAACCACACCCAATGGTAAACTTGGCTGCATCTCTCCCATCTTTAAATGCTTGTGAGAGAGTGAACCGCACATCCTCAAGGACCTGAGGCAGAACCTGCGTCACTGTATCCCATACAGTATGGGAAAAACAGCCCAATAGGCATGAGGTGTTTACCCACCTCAATGACAAGCTGGAGAAAGAGAACATCATCTTCCCTAAATGGTCCAGCCTCTTAGATTCCCCATCCAGGGGAGCAGAAGAGAAGACACTATGGGAGGTGGAGGCTTGGACCACCAAGCTCTCTGGGGTGGGGTGGTGTGTAAGGAAGCTAGGATCACCAGGAGCTGGGCTATGGCGGCGGCCAATTGTCCTATTTTCAGGTGGCCCTCTGCTGGGTTTGGACCACGTCCCCAGCAGGACATCCGTGAGGGCTTCTTTATAGGGTAACATCGGTTTAGATGTGGAAACCCTCAGCTGAAGCAGTTCCGTCAGGTTAGTCCTGACCTGCATCATAGGCAGATCTAGGTCCAAGACCTCAGCTGCCCTATGTCCCACCATTGCATATGATGCTCCTTCCTCCTTAGACGCCGGGAGGAGAGAGCATGCCAGTATCTGGAGAGGAGTCCAAGTCCACAGACCTCTCCTAGCTCCTCATACCAGTCCATAGGCTCTTACTGGGACTCTAGAGGATCCTGATACCCCTCCCCTTCCTCACCTGTGCCTGGCTGATCGTAGAAATACTCAGGCAATGCCCTGGCACCTGTTGGTGTTGGAATTGGCATTGTGCAACACAGTTCTGGCTCGGTTATTAGAATGGGGCTCGTGCCACCAGGAGGGTCGACGTGAGGAGCAACGCTGGAGGAGGCCGTCTGTGTTGACTCAGCATCGTTCCCAATCCGATATCACACCCAAGAGACCCCATCAGAACTGAAGCCGCCGGCGTGGAATCTGATGGGGCCTCTGTAGACCCCGTGGGCGCATAGGTGCGCTAGTGGGGTCAGTCCACTCAAATATGAGACACATGGCCTCGTAAAACTCTGAGTTGAGTGGGAGTTACTCTGACTCCCAGAATAAGGGGGGAGGGGTTAGGGAGAGAATCTTAGTCGGCGTTCCTGACTCGCCTCGTTGGCTGACGGGCAAAATGAAATCAAAGTCTGCTAGACGACTTCTTCTTGTGCCTCTTCCCAGAGTGCCCAGAGGACATCGAGTGGGATGAGGAGGACTTGGGGCTCCTGGAGCAGTCCTGCAACCAGTTCCTCAAACTGGACTGTGACCTCCTAGGAGGCGCGCCCACCGTCGTCGACTCCCAGGCAACCATTAGCTTCATGGACTGCTCCCTCAAAGCTTTCGGAGCAATGGCCTGGCAGTCAGAACACAACTGAGTCGTGGTCTCAGACTAAGCACCGGAGACATACCTGGTGGGGATTCATCACCAACATGGCGCAGTGACAGGCACCGCATGGCTTGGACCCTACCTTCCACGATGTCCTCTCCTGCACAGACAAAAAAAAAAAGTCTTGGAAAAAAAGGGGTTGAAAAAGGCCTATCAAACAAGACAGGGCAGTTTGATTCCGGATCTGTGCTTTAACCGGCATGGAAGGAAAAGAACAGGTATGCACGCCTGGATGGTGCCTTTCTAGGCGACCGTAACATCACAGACTGCTCCAACAATGCCGACGACACCATGCAGATCTGAACGATGCCACCCAAAGGCATGCGCAAGGGTATTGCTTTGCAAAAGCTCCGGATTCCAAGCTGACGCCGGGCAATTTGAAAGGTAATGAATCTGCAGCTAGAAGTCTCTTTCAGATTATAGTCATTCAGCAGGCATTAATGTTCTTCCATGAGGTATGTGTTAAGTTGGTCTATCTTCCATTCTGTAGTCCTGGAAAATGCACACCATTAAAAGGGATGCCTGTTGATATAGTATAATGGCATTTCGACTGTGCTTTCTCAAATGGAAACAGGATCTGGTTTCTTCTGCTCGTTGAGATAAGCCATCTATATTGCAGAACAAAGATGGATGTTACATTTTTTGCTAGACCAAATGATTTGTAGGCAAAATTGACTGTCTTCGGTATACTGATGTGATATTCCTGCTCTGAAAGGGACACAATTTCATCAAATGATCCATACTTCTTAAAAAGAACTGCATCAATTGTTTGCGTTAAAGCAGGTGTTTCACATGGAATCCCTGAGAGCATATTGGACATCTTGCACCCCCATGAAAGGGGATGGAGTTGTTCAGCTGAATCTTTTGTTCTCAGTCTCCTATTACCTGAAATCATTGGTTTTCCAAGGCATTTGTAGATGAGCAGCAGGCACTAATAAAATACAGAAAGTCATGCTGCGAAGAAAAGAACCATGTCTTATTGTTTTGAAACTCAGGCACAGATTTACAAAGATTACAAACAATACAGTGTTGCATGAAGGGGAAGACACACGAGGCATATCTACAAAGACTAGCCTCTGCTGCTGGGTCATCCCTTTTGCTGGTTCACGAACTGGCTGATTTGTGCTATGCATCACCTTACACCATGGCACAGAGGTGAGTATGCACTGTTTAGCATAGATATCTGCTGGAAATATAGCCTTTTAGTGCAAATTTCTATCCTAGAAAAACACAGAATGTTCCGACGCATTATATGTATGCTGTGCACTGCTGCACAATGCAATGTTTGAAGTTTCTGAGAGAAACCAACACATTTCCCACACAAGACCAGTAGGCATTAGTTGTCGGCACAAAGCCCAGTCCACTTGTCTTAGTATATTAGGCTTTGCATCAAAACCTATGGGTGTTTGCATCAAGTGGGATACCTATCAACAGAGCAACACAAAGTGGATAAGATGTTCTGAAAACGGCACCATCCAAGCTCAAACTACCTTTTGCACTGGAAGTAAATTACTACTGCTGCTATGTGTTTTCGTGTCACTCTAGCGCTGGTGCAATGCCTTCTTAACTCTGAGGCTTCAAAAGATGAAATGTCCTCTAACTAGCCATGTGTTCACCGCAGTAAACACTTTTGCAATTACTGTGTAGGTATTTAAAGGGAAAATGTTTTCCTTTCTTCTTTGCTTTTCAACTTTGCTGTGTGAGGCACTGTACAGCACACACAAAGTAGGAAACGTTTTAAAAGTTGTCTAGGCATAGTAATTTGTACTGGAAGGAGACCCCTCCGGTACAAAACCTGAGCGAGATACCTCCTCACCCCAAAACTCGGATGCACACATGCCACCAAACTTAATTTAAGCAGCAAATGGGCTGCTACATTTTGAACCAGCTGCAGAGGATGGGTGGTCACAGAAGGAAGCCCAAAGAGAGAAAGGGCATTTGAACAAGCAAGTCTGAAACCACTGAACACTGAATGCCCGGAGAATAGGCTAGTCAGTGTTCTTAAGGAGAAAATAATTTTTTGTTATGGGTTCTCAAAAGGACCAGGAATGTGGCAGTCACTCTTGCTGTATGTGTTTTAAAAGTTAGCTCATCCTCAAATTAACCCCCAGAATTTTCACTCACCTGGAGGTCAGGGAAAATGTTTCCAGAATGTCTGGCCCACCAAGCAGAAGTCAAATAATTTAAGGCAGTTGGCTGGCATCCAAGCAGACACAGCAGCTAGATCACGGCGAAATTAGGACGGAAACATCGAGCAGCTACCATGCTATGAACTGATTGTCATAAGGAGAGCACAAAAGAAACGTTGAACAAGTCTGGCAATAGGTATCATATACAGACTAAACGGGGGGGGGGGGGGGAGGGTTGAGCTAAGGAAAGAAACCCAGGAAACCCCAATGGACACAGTTCTAGGGAAAGATCTAAATGAAGGCATGACACAGACTGACAGTAGACCGAGACGAGAAAAGAGAGCCATTGTAACACCTTGCCACCAATCTCGCAAGTTAGTGCTGTACATGGTATTGAAGACTCCCAACAGGTCCAAAAGTACTAAGGCTGCGCTGTCTATTGCATTAAAAAAATATATATATATTGAAGAAAAACACAGACACTGCACTGTCAGAGTTTTTATTTATTATTTTAGGACACGCCAGCAAAACCAGATATGTCCTATACCAATCATTTCTACAAGTTAAAACACTGACACAGCACGTATGTCTATTTTCCATACATGTTTTCATTTACAAAATACACAATATATTTTAAAAATTTATTTTCAATAATATACAAGAATATAATGTGCAAAATTGTATCGGCAACATCGTGTGGACTTGAGGCATGAACTGAAATTAATTTACAGCATGAACATTAGTTGTTAAATAACAAAGCTATGATTGTAGAGGTACACAGTCAAGCAACTGTAAAGCTAATGCGTCTGTTTTAATTTTAAAATACCGTTGCAAGAAAATGTAAAGTGCAAGTGTTGCACCAACAGTAAGTGCAAATTACGCCCCAACATAAAGATGACTATGTCAAAAATAAAATATATCTAAAATACGTGGCAGAGTAAATGATGCATCACAACGTAGAGAAATCCCAAGCTACATCTTACATTTTCGTTTTTTTTTTACACAGTATGATCCATCTACTACCCCTTCAATATTATTGTGCAAAGTATATTTTATATTTTAGTTAATTGCTTTTTTGTCTCATTCATAAAAGAAGTGGAACAACTATCCTCGAATCAAGACACTTCTCTATGCCAAGGATACCATATGGCTATCGGATTAGCTGAAAAGGGCACGGAGCTTAATTTCCTAGTTAAACCAAGGGTGGCAAGTACTCAGCACAAAGAACAAGGGTGGCAAGCACTCAGCATAAAGAACAATGATAAAGGCAACTAAAAGCAATATAAATTTAAAGTATCAAACACAAACTACCGCTAATTATCTTTCAGTAGCCTCTTGGTGCAGAGGCTTTTAGTCTATTGCGTTGGCATCTGTGATTCAATGTTGCCATTATGCTGCTAAACCCCAACTTATAGCGTCAGTTAAATGAATCTGTGCAATGTATAACAAGCTACAAAAGTCAATATATAATCAGAAGTTACGTTTTCAACACCCTTGTTTAAAAATAAAACATGTATACACTCCTTTTACATACGCACAACAGGCTACCAATTTCAAGCTAGATTACCTGACAGATGTGTAAGAAGTTTGGAAGAATAATAAGGCAATTTGGTTTTAAATGTTGATAGTTGAAGCTTACTTAATTGTCTACTGTGGAAAGAAAACTCTTCCATACGAGTGCATTTTATGCTGTTGCTGTAGGTTTCCTGGTCAGCAAATTCAAAATGTATGGTGAGAGCCAGACGAGAGTTTTCCAAGTATTTCCATCAAGTGTCATCGAAGTGATTGAAATACACATTTATGAAAGTGGAAATTCCATTTAATGCTGTTGCGATCCCTGCGAAAATAAAAACAGATATAAGTTTTTACTTGGTAGAAGGTAATGGAAAAGTCACTTATCTGTAAGACTAAGTTATTTGCCTGCAAAAGGGGATCTGCTGCGTTAGTATAGTGTGCAGGTCCATGTGCCATTTCAATATTCTGCCATGATGGGTTGGGTAAACTCTCGTAAAATGAACACATACCATGTTGTCTTTAACAGAAAACTCTGCAGTGTCACTTTTATTGAGTTGGTTGACTTTGCTCATACCTATTGTAGTCATGTGCGTCAATTCACCAAAATGCCAGTTAGCGGAAGAGACATCACACACAACTGTTTTACCTTTACTTTGACTCACACACATGGTTACATATACACGCGTTCTTTCACATGAACACACCCCCACAAGCAAGCGTGCATACAACATATATACAGGGAGTGCAGAATTATTAGGCAAATGAGTATTTTGACCACATCATCCTCTTTATGCATGTTGTCTTACTCCAAGCTGTATAGGCTCGAAAGCCTACTACCAATTAAGCATATTAGGTGATGTGCATCTCTGTAATGAGAAGGGGTGTGGTCTAATGACATCAACACCCTATATCAGGTGTGCATAATTATTAGGCAACTTCCTTTCCTTTGGCAAAATGGGTCAAAAGAAGGACTTGACAGGCTCAGAAAAGTCAAAAATAGTGAGATATCTTGCATAGGGATGCAGCACTCTTAAAATTGCAAAGCTTCTGAAGCGTGATCATCGAACAATCAAGCGTTTCATTCAAAATAGTCAACAGGGTCGCAAGAAGCGTGTGGAAAAACCAAGGCGCAAAATAACTGCCCATGAACTGAGAAAAGTCAAGCGTGCAGCTGCCACGATGCCACTTGCCACCAGTTTGGCCATATTTCAGAGCTGCAACATCACTGGAGTGCCCAAAAGCACAAGGTGTGCAATACTCAGAGACATGGCCAAGGTAAGAAAGGCTGAAAGACGACCACCACTGAACAAGACACACAGGCTGAAACGTCAAGACTGGGCCAAGAAATATCTCAAGACTGATTTTCTAAGGTTTTATGGACTGATGAAATGAGAGTGAGTCTTGATGGGCCAGATGGATGGGCCCGTGGCTGGATTGGTAAAGGGCAGAGAGCTCCAGTCCGACTCAGACGCCAGCAAGGTGGAGGTGGAGTACTGGTTTGGGCTGGTATCATCAAAGATGAGCTTGTGGGGCCTTTTCGGGTTGAGGATGGAGTCAAGCTCAACTCCCAGTCCTACTGCCAGCTCCTGGTAGACACCTTCTTCAAGCAGTGGTACAGGAAGAAGTCTGCATCCTTCAAGAAAAACATGATTTTCATGCAGGACAATGCTCCATCACACGCGTCCAAGTACTCCACAGTGTGGCTGGCAAGAAAGGGTATAAAAGAAGGAAATCTAATGACATGGCCTCCTTGTTCACCTGATCTGAACCCCATTGAGAACCCGTGGTCCATCATCAAATGTGAGATTTACAAGGAGGGAAAACAGTACACCTCTCTGAACAGTGTTTGGGAGGCTGTGGTTGCTGCTGCACGCAATGTTGATGGTGAACAGATCAAAACACTGACAGAATCCATGGATGGCAGGCTTTTGAGTGTCCTTGCAAAGAAAGGTGGCTATATTGGTCACTGATTTGTTTTTGTTTTGTTTTTGAATGTCAGAAATGTATATTTGTGAATGTTGAGATGTTATATTGGTTTCACTGGTAATAATAAATAATTGAAATGGGTATATATTTGTTTTTTGTTAAGTTGCCTAATAATTATGCACAGTAATAGTCACCTGCACACACAGATATCCCCCTAACATAGCTAAAACTAAAAACAAACTAAAAACTACTTCCAAAAATATTCAGCTTTGATATTAATGAGTTTTTTGGGTTCATTGAGAACATGGTTGTTGTTCAATAATAAAATTAATCCTCAAAAATACAACTTGCCTAATAATTCTGCACTCCCTGTATTTAAATAATTTGTCTTTACCTTAGCTGCCAGATTCATATTCCAGCTAATTGTACTCCATTTTTATTACACAAATGGTGAATATTACTATTCACTACTCACTATTTGGCTAGTAAAAAATTGACAGAAATCCAGGAAAGTTGGACCCCAACTGACGTCCATTTGGATGAGCTGCCCCTGTGTCCCAGACACTCATTTTGCGACATCTGGGGCCAGCGGTCACAACTACAGTGTCAGGGGTCTCAAGGGGCAAGCTAAGGGGCCCAGCTAGCAAGCCTTAAATGACCTCCATGGTTGTAGTGATACTTTCCTGTAGCACCCACCGTCCTGAAATTCTGGAGCACATCATTAAAATGTTTTTAAAAAACGCATCAACAGCCAAAGAATGAGACGACGGAAAAGGCCGGGAAGAACGTATCTGAGATATCCATCCTGGAACCACCTTTATATCCAAGTAGGTTATTCTCGAGCCCTATTTTTTTTTTTAACATTGAGATGCAATGTTAATAGAATAACAACTACCATGTGCCTGGGCATCTGTCGACTTTCAGCAAGAACATGGGGTGGGGTATGTCTGGCGTGTGACCTTGTTGCGCTGAAAATGTTACAAGGTTCCTTGAAGAACGCCTACTTCTCCCCACCCTCCTGGCAGTGCAATACCCACCTGGAAGGCTGCCTTCCATGTGAGAAACGTGTGAGAAGCATCGGTTTATAAGTTCCAGACAAAAAGCCCTCCAGTACTGCATTGAGTTCCTGCCTTGGCACGGCCTCTTGGCCACCAATATGTGCACTAACCCCTTGAGAAAGTATTTTTATTGGTTTTATGTTAAGAAAGGTAAGCAACAAAACATAATCATGCCAACACACAATATACTAGAACATTGTAGTAAAGGTAACAGTCCTGAAATCCCCTGAGAAAGTCTTGGATCACAGCTTAATACACAAATCCCGTGGGATTCTGATGTCTCGACTTAACTAAGTCAAGCAAGTATAGCAACTGTCCTTGTAGCTTGTCCACTGAATACACAATTCAACGAAATAAATGCACACAACCTTTCACTTCCAATCAGAAGTGGAGATGGTCGACAGCTCCATGCAGTCCTAGAAAATTGTAAATTATAAAGTGCCACCTAAGTCTTGAGGTTGACAAACAAAGAAACAGATGTAGTTGTGATGTGAACCTGCCTGCACCCTGTTGGACGGCAGCTGGAAACTGGTAGTTTGGAGTCTCAGCACACTAAAACACAGAGCAGCTTGGGGAACCAGATCAGTTCTGTTCATTTCAGTGCTACCACGATCATGTTGGCAGTCTATTGTACCAAGCCACATAAGGTCACCTTTCACAGATGAACTGAAATGGCTCTCCAATTGTCCATTTAGTCTCCTTTTGAGACTAACCCTGTAGCATGCGTGTTTCTGACTGATTTTCCGGGGACTGGCCTACTAAATGGCTTTTTCCCAGGTCTATGATGATTCTTTTCTGCCCGGCCTCTGACCTGGGTGGTTTCCCGCAATTTCCATTTGGTGTAAAATCTGAAATAAAGGTTCTTTTTTGGCTTTGATCTTACCTTCATTGACTATGGGCCATATTTATACTTTTTTGGCGCCGCATTTGCGTCAAAACATAACGCAAATGCAAACTTACAAAATACAATTGTGTTTTGTAAGTGTGCGCCGATTTTGCGTAAAAAACGACGCAAATGCGGCGCTAAAAAAAAGTATAAATATAAGTCTTTTCAGGCATGTTTCACCGCTAGAGTTCAAGTCTTTCTTTTTGAGGTCTTCGGGAGCTTTAACTTCACTGATGAGGCCGGTCTTGGGATACGTGGCTCTTAGGAGAAATCGGCCATAATGCCAGGGGAGTTGCTCACCTGTTCAACTATGACTATTTACACAGTCAGCAGATGCGTTGTTTCCTTTCAGGATTGGTCTATGAAGTGATGCTTAACAAAAGCCTTCACTGATCATTTGGGGGCAGGCTTACAAAATTCGTGTGGGTAGTGCTTCTGTTTGAAATGTATAGCTCTTTTAAATACATGAGTAGTGGTATACAGAAGAACGTGTGCTTACATTCAAACAAAGTGATAATTCGTAGAATGGGCAGATTTGCACCATCTGAATGGACATCATTGACAAAGAAACACATCTAAATTCAAGCCTGTATCTGGGGAAACATACAGGCAGACTGTTCTTTTGACTGGAACATATGTCATTTTATTGCTTTTTTGAAGTCTCTTGAGGTGGGACTTGCCTCAATGCCAGTTAATAGTGAATTGCAGTGAGGAGGACGTACAAGTTATACAGACCAGAACCTAAAAAGTGACAGATGACATGTCTGAATAGAGACATTTCTGATTGGAGAGGTATTGGTTGGTTTTCCTCTAGTAAAGTGAGCCATGAGATTAGCCTGTAGGAGGTTATTGTCCTTCTGGAAGCAGCTTAAGATGCATGATTATATCTATCTAGCAACAGAATTGCTTTGAGGCCAGTCCTGTGCGAACAGCTCCACAACTATTGAAGAGTTGCTCCGACTTGCATAGGTCATTTGTTCTGTCCACGTCATAACTAAGAGCTCTTCAATATGCGTAAGGACCTTCCTGTCTGAGTAAAGGGATCCAGGAAGTAGGCCAGGAGTACAAATGTATGATTGATATGAGGATCAGAGTAAACAATTAAAAGAAATGTAGGACTGCGAGAAACCTTATGGTGGAAAATTGTGCATGCTTTTTCAGTACAGAAAGCTTGAAGCTCGCCTTTCCAGCAGATGTAACTTGCCCACAGACTAGAAAGGAGGACTAATTAATATAAAAAAAGACTGTGATGAATTCTCAAAAAGGTTGTCTATGGGATTCTTACTCATTGGAACTACAAAGCAAAAACTATGCTAAAGAAGTTTACATAAGCAGATAAAGCAGCCAAATATACTGAGAGAACTGTAAGCAAAAAAAAGGACAATAGCATAGTAGGGTTTCCTCGTGACAAGTCGTTTAGTTCATTTTCTTCCCCAGTCACAAGATACAGAACCGCCTCCCCTTGAAAAATGGCTTTAAGAATCCTGACTTTCTGCAGAGGAAATTTGAACTGCTCAGAAACCTCCTGCTTGGCCAGATGCATTACTACCTGAAATTTGATTTCCGCATTTGGCTAGGCCAGAATAACTGTGGCCCCATGGTACTTGAACCTTGACAATTACCTTCAGCAGCACTGGATTTGGAAGAAAAAGCCTTCAGATGTCCCAGCGTGGTATACTAAATAACTTAATCCCATAGGAATGTGGTTCCAGAAACCTGAATGGATACTTTGGCCACTCAGAATTTTCTTCTGTGCCAAAAGTAATGCTCCTTCCGGTGCCTACTCTATCCAACCGCATTATCCTCATTTTGTGAATATTCCCCAGGTGTCAGACTGGATCCAAAAAACTCAGAAGCATTACTCCTGATACGTGGCGCTGTGCAGTTTGGTGTCAATGTCGTTCCATTCCAAAAGTGATGACGGAGTGCCACCTCTGGGTGCGGATGTTAATATTTTTAACAGGCTTGTCTGCGCCCTCAGACTGAGCCCATTTAAAAATCAGTGTGCAGCTATATAGATTGGGACCTTTTTAGACAGAAAAGAGACCATTTCACAGAACAGGGAGGCAGGAGGGGGTCAAAAATAGGTAGTCAGATATAGTTTTTACCAGAAAGGGAGTTACTGAAGGTAAGTAACTTGTTCTTCTGATGGATAATTTTAATCACAGACTCCTCACCTTGTAAATAGATACCAAAGCTGTACCTCTCCAGGTGGTGGGTCCATGGAACGTCTCAGATTTAAAGTCCTGCAGGAATGAACGTGCAAAATGCCCATCACGATCAGACCAGACCATCAAGGCCATAATGCTTCATTTTTTTGTTTAAATACATTTATTAGTTTAGTCGTGAGAAGATAATTACAACATCGCTTTTGGAGGATACAAGAGACTACATTCAAGTCAGTCAATACACACAGACCGTAATGCACAGTATAGTGGGCTATGATCAGGTCGGAAATGGATTGTTCAGTCATCTGACATCAACACAGAGATGCCGCTGCAAGGGGCGTTAGTGTCACCAGCAGTTCGGCAGGCAGATGTTTGCTGCCTGTTAGAAATGGGGTCTCTAGTTGGAAGTCCGTTTGAACCCTGTCCAAGTAGGAACCCTCACTCTAGTCAGGATAAGGGAGATACCCGCTCAGATAACCCCTGCTCACCCACTTGTTAGCTTGGCACGAGCAGTCAGGCTTATCTCAGAGGCATTGTGTAAAGCATTTGCACATAACACCCAGCAATAAGTGAAAACACTACAAAAGGACACCACACCAGTTTTAGAAAAATAACCAATATTTACCTGTGTAAATCAAGACGAAAATGATCCAACATAACCTGCTAAAGATAAGAATTTTGTAAGATTTATCCTACAAACACTGTTCCAGTCGATAGCTCCACCTGGGGCTATCACGGCGTCGAGATCAACAAAACCAACAGTTCAGGCCAGCCACGGCGTCGCGGGCCAGCTACGGTGTCGGGAAGACCCGCAAACAGTACCTTGGATTTGCAGAGCGTCATGATCCTCGCAGTGAGCTCCAGAGAACAGTGTCGCTGATGTCGTATTGTCGGTTCTGGAGTCGGTGCAGGAGTCATCGGGCCCTTGAAGTTCACACGTGTTGTGGATCAAACTCTGGGCTGATGAAGTACGGAGTACTGGCGTGGATGGTGTCGGGCTGGGGTGCGAAGCGGGACGATGCGATGTGCACAGGTCATGATGCAGGCAGCAGCTCAGTGACGGCATCCAGTGACGTCAGTGAGCCCAGGGCTCTGATGTGAAGCGGGGCAGTGTGACGTGCGGTGTCACCAGGTCACGGTGCAGACAGCGTCATCGTTGTTGCTGAAGTGCTGTCGTCGGCAGGCCCAACCCAGTGGTGCAGGACGGTGCTTTGTGACCCTCACGAGCGGTGTCCCAGGCCACGATGCAGGCAGGGATGCCCGGTGACGACACTGGAGTCGATGGAGCTGGCGTAGGTGGACGGGGGCTGTGGTGCAGGACGGGACGGTGCTTCTTGCTCCTCAGGAGCGGTGTCCACGGGCCAGTGGCCGCGTCGGAGAAGCCCAGGCTGCGGTGTGAGCAGGTGATGCTGGAGTGCGGGGCCCACAGGTCGGGAGCAAGCCGTGGCTCGGTGAAGTTGTCCGATGACTGCGTCGGTGAGACCAGGGTCGTGGTGTGAAGTGGGGCATGACGGCTCCGTGCGGTGTCAGCAGGTCATGGTGCAGGCCAGTGGCTTCTTTTACAGCATTGCAGTGGTTTTTCTTTTTTTACAGCACAGAGCACAGTTCCCAGTGCTGCAGGTAGAGGAAACTGAAGTCTTTGGTGTCCCTGAGACTTCCAACAGGAGGCAAGCTCTACTCCAAGCCCTTGAAGAACCTTCAAGCAGGATACATAGCAAAGTTCACCTTTTGCTCTCTTTTAAGGTAGAAGCAGCAACTGCAGGCCAATCCAGCAAAGCAACACAGCAAAGGGACAGTAGTCCTTCTCCAGCAATTCAGCTCTTCTCCTTGGCAGAGGTTCCTCATGATTCCAGAAAGATTCTAAAGGTCTGCGGTTTTGGTCTGCCTTCTTATACCCTGCGTTCTGCCTTTGAAGTTGGTAAACTTCAAAGCAAAGTCTCAAGTGTTTGCAAGATCCTTCCTTGTCCAGGCCAGGCCCCAGACACACCAGGGTGTTGGAGACTGCATTGTGGGAGGGCAGGCACAGTCCTCTCAGGTGCAAGTGACCACTCCTCCCTCCACTCTAGCTCAGATGGCTCATCAGGATATGCAGGCTACACCCCAGCTCTCTTTTGTGTAACTGTCTAGAGGAGAGGTGTGAACAGCCTAACTGTCAAACTGACCCAGATGCGGAATTCACAAACGGGCAGAGTTACAGAATGGTTTAAGCAAGAAAATGCCTACTTTCTAAAAGTGGCATTTTCAAACTCACTATCCAAAAACCAACTTCACTAAAAGATGTATTTTTAAATTGTGAGTTCAGAGACCCTAAACTCCATATTTGTATCTGCCCTCACAGGGAATCTATGCTTTAAAGTTATTTAAAGGAAGCCACCATGTTCATCTATGAGGGAGACAGACCTTTCAACAGTGAAACACAAATTTGGCAGTATTTCACTGTTAGGACATGTAAAACACACCAGTAGATGTCCTACCTTTTAAATACACTACACCCTGCCCATCGGGCTACCTAGGGCCTACCTTAGGGGTGCCTTACATGTACCAAAAGGAAAGGTTTCTCGCCAGGTCTAATTGCCAGTTTAAAACTGCACACACAGACACTGCAGTGGCAGGTCTGAACCATGTTTACCTGGCTACGTATGTGGGTAGCACAATTAGTGCTGCAGGTCCACTAGTAGCATTTGATTTACAGGCCCTTGGAACCACTGGTGCACTTTACTAGGGACTTACCAGTAAGTAAAATATGCCAATCACGGATAAACCAAATCAACAGTACAATTTACCTAGGGAGCACTTTCACTTTAGCACTGATTAGCAGTGGTAACGTGCGCAGAGACAATAAACCACCAAAAACAGACCTGAAAAAATAAGAGGACAAAGGCAAAAAGTTTAAGGGTAACCCTGCAAAATGGGCTATTTCGAACACTGCCCCATTCTGAGCATATCCCCTGTGCAGCACGTATGTCTTTGTGCAGAGATAAACTGAATTTTACATACATAACAGAGTAACAGAGCTGGTAAATTTTCAGGACATTCAACATACATACCTAATATCATCCTGATGCCCCCCCCCCCCACCATTAGTGTAGTGATCATGCAAGGGAAAGGAGCAGGCTTATCTGTGGACGCTCTGGCAGTTAATTGTGTGGTGTCCGGGAATGTGGTCCGGATGAGCATGAGATTCAGGTGATCCAAGAAGAGAGGGAAACACCCCCTCTGGTGATAAAGGTTCTGGGGCAAAGGGTTCCAGTGTAGTATACATGGGTCATGAATAGCAGAATGAAAGTTAGATAGAATAGTGTCCCAGGCACTGGCTAATGGATATTTTCAGAGTCCTAAGTTTTCCTCTCTGCGCAGGGCAGCACTCTTAACCTGTGCCCATGTGGTTAAGGACTGCACCCAAGAGGACGGTGCAGAGGATCTGGTGACTACCATCGGACCAGGGCTCTTATGATGTGCAGTACCACTTGCGGATGCAGTTGCCATTCGTGATTTGTTAAGGGGTTGCGACTGAGTTTGTCCGCCCTGGCATGAAGAAGTTCTGCCAGGTAGTGCACAACCAGAGAAATGCCCTAGAAAGTTATCCACTTCCTTAGGCACAGAGCTTCCTCGCACATGATACAAGAACCCAAGCTGTCCTGCTTGCTGCAGTACAACATGGCGGTGTGGTTGTCTGAAAACCTGTACCATACTCCCTTTGACAGTTGACATGAGGACCTCCAGCGCCAAGTGGATTGCTCTCAACTCCAACAGACTGATGTCCTGTCATTGAAGGAAGGGCAAAATAAATGGGCAAAAATGCAAGGAACGCAAGAGAATGATCCGAGAACCGAAATGCACCAAGTTAGAATGAGATTATATATGTTCAACCTAGGTAAACCATTTTGGCCCATCTGCCACCACCTGATTAGGGCACAGGTCACATAATGAAACACAATGATAAAGACAATTTTCTTTCTAAATGTTAAATGCACTTCTAGAATTAGAAGTACCCAACAATATGGAAACTTTATATCCCCTTATTAAAAGTAACTAAATATCAATGATATACAACAGTATGAAGAACAGTCTAATTATTGACTCTAACTAAAGCTTGGTTGTGATGGGGTTAAAAACCATAATGTGACTGATGTATGCGCTGGATATAATTTCTTCCTGTCTGGTATGTCACTGTTTACGTGCTGGATCCAGCCTGCCAGATAAAAGCAATGTTTTGGGAATGAAAGAGAGCTGTCCTCTTTCGACAGCATGTTACTGATATTCCACAATGAGGTCCTACCTAGACCTTTCTGCAAGGGCACCGTGATGGCCTGGTCAGTGCAGTGTTGGATTCTCTACAATGCTCCTGAGCTGTTCTAGTCATCTCTCCCTCTCACTTATAGACATTTTTAAACACTAGTTGAGCTCTAGCCATCAAAGTGTCCATGGACTCGTCCACACAAATTGCACCTGCTGCAGAAAACAGGAGTGGAGCAGTGACAGGGATTTAATCAGGCAGGTGCTGTCAGGTACTAGGTATCTGCACTTCTCAACAGGGGTGCAATACTTTTAATGGGGAAGTACCCACACTTTACATTAGTGAACAGATGCTCTGGGATAGTGAATACTTGTATTTTTATATTTCCATTTCAAGCCCTGTCTGCTGTGGTGGCAATGTCTCCTTAGTCCCTCATAGCTGTGCACAGATTTATAGATGGATTTCTGACGAACAGATGAGTGGTGGTGCAGAAATAAATTAAGTAACTTATCTGTAACTGTAGTTCTCAGTACTGGAATATTTCATAGATTTACATGCTTGAATCAATCCCAATCGTTGAGATGGGAGTCCCACGGTATCATAGAAAAGCAATGCTATGATGGGTATAGACCAGTGGTTCCCAACCTTTTGACTTCTGTGGACCCCCACTTCATCATAAGTGGAACCTGGGAACCCCCACTGAACCATTATTGGAATCCGGGGATTACTGAAAGCTGGAGACCTAATCTGTTAATATTATTTAACTTTCTGAGCAGTCGTGGACCCCCTGAGGAGGCTCCACGGACCACAATGGGTCCCCGGACACAGGCTGCGAACCACTGGTATAGGCCATAAAGTCCTTAGGCCATTCAGTTTAGTAATGTATTAGTCACTTTTAAAAAGAGACTACACTTAAGCCTTTAGCAATCATTTTGCCCCACCCTGTGGAACACTCCAGTCCCTCAGATTTTTTAAGCACGAGTGTGTATAAGTAAACACCCACTGAAAGCGAAAGGTGAGCTTCCCAGGAGAGGAAGATGCATTGCTTGTGAATCTATGAAAGACTCCAATACTGGAGAACTATAGTTACAGGTAAGTAACTTAATTTCTTACTCCAGTATAGGAACATTCATAAAATCACATGCTTGAATCAGGGTAAACAGAAGTGAAAAGCAAATTTTCTACAAAATCCAATGCATGTGCATTGAGGAGAAAAAAAATACACCCACACACTTTATTTAAAAAAAAAAAAAAAAAAAAGAAAGGTTACAGGGACGTTATAGTTAGGAAATAGAATTTAAAAAAAAATATGAAAATTCTCAGAAAAATAAACAAGTGTTTGAGGGACGTTATAGTTAGGCTCACATTTCACTTGTAAAAAACCAGTGAAATTCAGCAGTTATAGTTGCCTGAACTAACTTCCGGCCCGCAATCCACTGCTTATGACCTCACATATTACATTACTCATAACATGGTCAATGATATCAATGATGACCAAGAACTCCAGAGGACAGCGGCCCTGTCCAGAAGAAATCATCCAAAAGGACTCCAGAACTGCCTCGTATCCGTGAGTCCTGCCCATTCTGCACCCAATGCCCACCGCCTGTGTACAGGTGGCCCACCAGACCAGAGAAGGTCCTCAGGCGATTCAGACCTCAAGTCCACCCTGGGTTGACCCCTTGTGGCCAACACAGCAAAGCCTGAATCCGGAGAACCCGCTGCCCACGACCGCATCCAACAAAGATTCCGGACACCCAAAGATACCCCTACACCCGCAGCACCCTGGCCTTGGGGAATCCGACCAACAGTCCAGCTGGCACCTCTCCTACTTGTCCAGTCTTTAGTTTTCCGGAACCGACCCCAGGAACCCAGCCTGCAGCACCTTTGTGACACCCAAGGTTCTCCCATTGAAAATCATTGGGTGCCCGAAGCTGTGTTTGCACCTTGCACCCGGCTGCCTGTGTGCTGCTGAGGGTGTGTGTGTTTGGTGCTCTCCTGTGGCTTCCCCAGTGCTCCTCTAAACCCCCCAGGTATGTGCCCTGAAGCCAAGGGTACTTACCTGCAATCTGTTTCCTTCCGAGTGCCCCCAGTCCTCACAGGACTCCATTGAAAACCAGACAGGAAATCGGACCTCTGCACCCGGCCGGCCCTGTGTTGCTGGTGGTACACTTTTGGGGTAACAAACTTTGACCGGTGGACATCCTAACCTCCGAAGACTGGGAACATAAGTAGAGCATTTACCTGTTAACTGTGGTAACACTTTTTCTCATCTAGGTTCCTATAAGAAATTGCACTGTCAACTTTCGAAACTGAAAGTGTTACTTACTTGTAAACTGTTTTATTTACAAAACCTAAACAAAGTACACTTGATAAATATGCTTGATACCTACTTACAACTGTACTTACCACAAACAAACACCTTTTGATTCTAGAAATAAAGTCACAAAATATACTTTTGCTATATAAAAACATTGGCCTGGAGTTAGTCATTGAGTGTGTGCCTCGTTTCTCGACTGTGTGTGTGTACAACAAATGCTTTGCACTATCCTCCGATAAGCCTAACTGCTCGACCACATTACCACAAAAGAGAGCATTAGTATTATCTATGTTAGCCTCTGTTAAGCCTCTGGGGAACCCTTGGACTCTGTACACACTATATCTCATTTGGTATAGTATATAAAGAGCCAGCTTCCTACACACATATTTCTCGGCATCATGAACGCGCCACCAAAATCGGCTGGAAACGCAAGGCGGGGCCCTTGATCAGCTGTCCATCATTCTGGCAAAAAGCCAGAAGACCTTTGCATAGTACTAAGGTGGACAGTGCAGGGACAATTCAATCGGGGAGGGGCGTATGCCCTGGGGACCCACCACAATTCAATGCGGTAAGAGGAGGGGCACGGGTTCCCTCCCCTGGCCAATTTCAGCCCCAGGGACCCCATCCTCCAGCCATCTCTCCTAAATGCCCCCCAGAGAACCCAGTGTGCAATGGGACAGCAGGGGGAGCCCGATTGCTCCTGCGGTCCTAGCCGGCTGTCCATCTCCTGCGGGAGCTGGCATTGCACTTGCACACAGGAAGCTGCTAAACATGCAGCACCCTGTGTGCAGATCAATCGTTTCATCTCTTTTCCTGCTCGCATGTCTGTGGGCTTCCAGCAGGCGCAAGTACTTTGACAGCTCTCGTCCACTGGAAGCAGAATGTTTGCTCTGACTTGGTGGGCAGGAGCTGTCAAAGCTCCCGCCAAGTCACAGCAATCAGCTATGCCCCAGGTGTGGGCACCCCGGGACATAGAAGGAGCCAGCCCTAGGGGGTGGCTGTCTCCAGGGCTATGTATGGACGGCCCCCCTCCAATGTTGAAGACAGCCCCGGGGAGGTGGCAGTCCCCAGGAATTGGGGGTCAGCAACCGACGCACTTCATTATTTTCATTTTCAGTCCCGGGAAGGTGGTGGTCCCTAAGGCTGCAGGGGGCCTACATGCCCCCCCCCATTCATTTTATGATTTGCCCCAAGGATGTAGAGGTACCTGGAGCCAGGAGGGTCAACAAGGCCACACTGTTATCATTTACATGAGCCACGGGGAGGTGGTGATCACCAGGGCATAAAACTGTGTGCCCACCTCCTTTATTTTGAAAAGATTTACATGCCCACGGGACCTGGCCCATTCAGGGGCTTTAGTGTAAACAAGTGTGGGATACTGCACTTTAAAACGAAATAAGTAAAATTGCAGCAGCAAATTAGTCTCAATTTTTTTTTTTTTCCCTCTCTACAAAAGTGCTTTTTTGCCCCAACGGGCCCAAAGCTTGAGGGTCAGGGTATTCCTACCCTGTCCCCCTTTCAGTTTTTATTTAGTCCCAAGACGGCTGCTAAAACTTTCCCTGCACAAGGTCGTCATTTTTCGCTACATTGTTGCAACCACAGATATACAAATTTAGATTTCCTTAAACGTTTCAACAACTACTGAACTGATGTACACCAAATGACAAAAAGCAAAAGTGGAAGAACAAAATCTACTTTTCTGGCAACTTTGTTATAATTATGTCCAGCGGTTCAGGCTGTAGTTGTGTTCCAAACTCCTAGAGGATTAAAATGGGGGAAACACTTTTTTTGAACCCATTTTTCTTGGCCCCCACTTGACTGATCACCCCAAAACTTTCCATGGACAACTAGAACTACCAGCACATCTTTTTTAGGAAAATTTCATGAAGATCTGCCAAGCAGCGCCAAAGATATATGCAGGTCATAAAATGTTTTTCCTATGGAAACATTATCCTAACTATACCTACTGTTGACTGTCAGTAGGAGATACGGAAAATGTCACTTACCCAGTGTACATCTGTTCGTGGCATGTAGTGCTGCAGATTCACATGCTGTGCATATATCGCCGTCTAGTGTTGGGCTCGGAGTGTTACAAGTTGTTTTTCTTCGAAGAAGCTTTTTTCGAGTCACAGGATCGAGTGACTCCTGCTCTCGGTGATAGGAGTCCATGCCCATGCGCACTTTGTTAGATAGTTTTCTCGCAGGAGGGTGAAGTAAGGAGTGGAAAATTGTGTATCTACAAATATATTATATATATATATATATATATATATATATATATATATATATATATATATATATAGTAAGTCAAGAAGATATCCATGCAATGTATATACATATTTACATAACAAAGTACTACAAAGGCTACAGGTTTCCGTGGAGGAGGGAGGGAGTATGTGAATCTGCAGCACTGCATACCATGAACAGATGTACACTGGGTAGGTGACATATTCCGTTCAATGGCATGTGTAGCGGCAGATACAAATGCTGTGCATAGACTGAAAAGCAGTCCCTCTTTATAGTAAGCAGTGGTTAGCCTGTAGGAGTTGAAGTAGTTTGAAATAATGTTTTAAGCACTGTTTGACCAACATTTGCTTGTTGTTGAGAACACATCTACACAGTAGTGTTTAGTAAATGTGTGTGGTGTGGACCATGTGGTTGCTTTGCATATGTCTGCCATTGGTATATTTCCTAAAAATGCCATTGAAGCTGCTTTCTTTCTAGTGGGATGTGCTTTAGGATTTACAAAGAGTTGCCTTTTCGCTTTAAGATAGCAAGTTTGGATATACTTTACTATCCATCTGGACAAACCTGGTTTGGAAATGGGATTACCCTTATAAGGTTGTTGGAAAGCCACAAAAAGTTGTTGTGATTTTCTAAAATCTTTTGTTCTGTCTATATAGTTCATGAGAGCTCTTTTAAGATCAATAGTGTGGACAGCTCTTTCAGCAACTGAATCTGGCTATGGAAAGAGGACTGGCAATTCCACTGATTGATTAATGTGAAATGGTGAAACGACGTTGGGTAAAGATTTTGGATTTGTCCTAAGTACCATTTTGTGTTTGAGCACTTGGAAGAAGGGTTCTTCTAAAGTGAATGCTTGAATTTCACTTACATTTCTTAAGGAAGTAATTGCTACTAGGAAAGCAACCTTCCATGAGAGAAACTGAAGGGCGCAAGAATGCATGGGCTCAAAAGGTGGACCCATACGTCTTGTGAGCACAATATTAAGATTCCATGCAGGAGCTGGTGGACCTGTAGGTGGAATAACTCTTTTAAGACCTTACATAAAAGCTTTTATTCTAAACGGAGAGGTATGTTGTCTGTTTTGGAGGTATGCTGATATTGCTGTTAAATGAATTTTAATGTATGAATATGCCAGATTTACTTTCTGTAAGTGAAGTAAGTAATACACAATATCCTGAACAGATGCTTTAAGTGGATCAATGTTTTTAGGTTGGCAGTAATATAAAAAACATATGCATTTATTTGCGTAGCATTGCCTGATTATAGGTTTACATGCTTGTTTTAGAATGTCCATACTTTCTGCTGGAAGCTGTAGATATCCAAATTCTATGAACTCAGGAGCCAAATCGCCAGGCTGAGCATACTGGGATTAGGATGCCTGATCTGCTCCTTGTTCTGAGTCAATAGGTCTGGCCTGTTTGAGAGTTTGCGATTTAGTACTACTGACAGGTCCAATAATGTTGTGTACCAATGTTGACGTGCCCACGTGGGAGCTATGAGTATCATGGCCAGAGAAGTGTGACGGATCTTGTTGATTAGAAACGGAATTAGTGTGGGGGGGGGGGGGGGGGGGGGGGCAGCGCAAGCAAATATCTCTGACCAATTGATCCATAGAACATTGCCCTTGGATTGCAGGTGTGGGTATCTGGACACAAAATTTTTGCATTTTGCTTGTTGCGAAAAGGTCTATGTTTGGTGTTCCCCACATCTGAAAGTAATGTTGAAATCCTTGTGGGTGAATCTCCCATTCGTGTATTTGTTGCTGCATCCTGCTTAAAAGATCTGCTAACTAGCTGAGTATCCCTGGGATGTACTCCACTACCAGGTGAATGAGATTGTGAATTGCCCATTTCCAAATTGCTTGTGGTAGTAGTAACAATTGGGATGAGCGCATTCCCCTGTTTTTGCAGATAATACATTGTTGTCATGTTGTCTGTCCTTATTAGGATTATTTTGTGTACAATCTGTGATTGAAATGCTTTTATGGCTAAGAACACGGCTAGCAATTTCAAGTGGTTTATGAGGTAAGTTTGCTGGATTGAGTCCCATTCTTCCTGTATTGTAAAATTGTTGAGATGGGCTCCCCAACCGTCATTGATGCATCCGTGGTAATTATGGTCTGTGGCACAGGGTTCTGAAATGGCCGCCCTTTTGATAAGTTGGTGTGATTCCACAATTGCAGAGATTTCTAAGTTTGGCGGTCTAATAACACTAGATCCTGTAACTGACCCTGTGCCTGAGACCATTGTTGCGAGAGACACTGCTGTAGTGGTCTGATGTTTAGACGTGCATTGGGCACTATTGCTGTGCATGATGCCATCATTCCTAATAGCTTCATGACAAATCTTACTGTGTAGGTTTGATTGACTTGTAATTGGGATATAAGATTGTGAAACGCTCAGATTCGTTGTGGATTTGGATAGGCTAATGCTGGCAATGTTCAGAATTGCTCCCAGATATGGTTGAATTTGTGCTGGCTGAAGGTGAGAATTCTGGTAATTGATTGTGAACCCTAACCTGTGTAGGGTATCTACTGTGTATGATGTTGACAGTTTTGAATGGTGCTGGCTTTTATTAGCCAGTCGTCCAGATATGGAAAGACATGTATGTGTTGTCTTCTGAGGTATGCCGCAATTACTGCTAGACATTTTGAGAATACCCTTGGTGCTGTTACTCCAAAGGGTAGTACTTTGAATTGGTAGTGCTTGCCTGCTATTACAAATCTTAAGTACTTGCAGTGTGCTGGATGTATAGGAATGTGGAAGTAAGCGTCCTTTAAATAATGCGGTCATGTAGTCTTGTTTTTGTAACAAGGCAATGACATCCTGTAGAGTGACCATGTGGAAATGTTCTGACAGGATATTTTGAATTAGAGATCTGAGATCGAGAATTAGTCTGAGAGTGCCATCCTTTTTTGGTATGAGGAAGTAAAGAGAATATATCCCTGTACCTTGTTGACTGATGGGAACCATCTCTATTGCACCTTTGAGTAGAAGAGATTCTACCTCTTGTTTCAACAGAGCAATGTGTTCAAGAGAAAGCCAGTGTGATCTGGGTAGAATGTTTGGTGGAGTGGAGATGAGTTCTAGGCAATAACCATTGTGGATAATTGACAGTACCCATTGATCTGTTGTAATTTATTGCCAGTGAGGATAGAAATATTGCATTCTTCCTCCCACAGGAGATTCATGCTGTTTGGGAATGCAGGGGAAGTCACTGCTTTGACGAGGTAGAGCACCTCTTGCGGCAGGGGATTTAGCTCTGGATCTAAAATTGTGTGCTCTATAAGAGTCCCTGAAAGATCCCCTGGGATAATATTGTTGTCCATGTCTTTGCTGGGATGTAGAGGCCTCTGAAACTTGTAGTTTAAAACCTCCTCTAAAGTGAGGTTTTCAAAATGAGCCCTGAAACGGTTTTGTATAAATGGCTCCCATAGCTTTTGCTGTTTCAGAGTCCTTTCTTTATTTTTCAGTGGTTGTGTCCACTTCCGGGTCCAAATAGTTGCTGCTTATTAAAAGGCATGTTAAGCATCGTTTGTTGTATTTCAGGTTAAAGCCTGAGGACCTCAACCAAGCATGTCTAATTGTAATGCTAGTGTTTATGCCTCTAACTGCTGTGTCAGCCGCGTCTAATGCTGACCTGATCTGGTTATTGGCAATGGCTTGTCGCTCTTCCACTACCTGCTGTGCCGTTTTCTGGTGTTCCTTTGGGAGGTATTGCAGGAACTCCTGCATCTCATCCCAATGTGCCCTGTCGTATCTAGGCAAAAGGGCTTGTGAATTAGCAAAACGCCAGTTATTCACAACTTGGGTTGCCACCCTTTTGCCTGCTGCATCGAATCTGCGGCTTTATCAGGGGGAGGAGAGTCCCCTGTGGACTGGCTGTTAGCACATTTTCTGGCTGCACAGACTATAATGGAGTCGGGCGGTAACTGTTGGGAAATGAAAACTGGATCTGTTGGTGCTGGTTTATATTTCTTGTCTATTCTAGGTGTTAACACCCTGGCTTTGTCTGACTCATTAAAAATGTAATCTGCGTGTTTGAGCATACCCAGCAGCATTGATATTGTTTGTGCCTTGAGGAAAGAGTGTTAAAAAGAAAAACCTCTTCTAATGGCTCAGAGTGCATCTGCACACTATAAAATATGGCAGCCCTGGAAATGACCTGGTAATACGCTGTGGTATCCTCAGGTGGAGATTGTCTTGTGGGATACAACTTGAATCAGAGTCATACATGTCCCAAGGATCCATGTTAAAAATACTTTCACCCATATAGTCCCCATGTGAAGAAGCATGAGATTGTATGGGTGAAGTTGGTGGTGGTGGAGTAGGAGGTGGTGGAGAAGAGGAAAGATAAGGCGAATGTGGAGGAGAAGGCTGAATAGTCTTTGGCTTTTCCTTATGCTTAAATATTTTTGCTGGTGAAGGTCCAGCATCCAAACTCTCCTGGAATGCTAATTTCCTCTGTTGCAGGAGGACGAGAGGCAATAATCTTTCCAGTCTCTTTCTGGATTTGAAACCTCCTTTGTTTCTGGCCCATGACCTCAAGATTGGGTATAACGTCGGACTCATCCCCCTCTTGTTCTGAAGATGAAGCATGTTTTCTGATTTTGAGAATGTTCCGAATGTTTGGTGGTAGTATGCTCCGTACTGGCCAAAAAAGCAGTTTGAGTACTTTTACTTGGAAGCAGATTCGGTTCAGAGGTGGAAGCCTCCATCATTCGACTCAATGCCGAAACAGACGTGGCAGTCTGTTGCTGGGGGTGAGCTTTGGCCTTCTTCGGCGCCGAACCAGAGGACGACGAGTTCATGTTTTCGGGTAGACCCATGGCTAACAAGCAGTGGTGTCCCCAAGGCCTTGTGTGGACTTTTAGTTTGGTGGGTAGGTGCTGGTGTACTCGTGTACTGCGCAGCAGGGAGTGTCTGGCCCTTCCTCCTCTGATTCTCTGTCAGAGTCCGAATCTCGAATGGAGACTGTCGTCTGAGCCTGTTCTTCACTAAGGATGCCGGACCCAGGCTCTGTGGATTTCAACGCCATCTCCAACCTCCTTGCTCTCCGATCTCGTAATGTCTTCTTTGATCAAAAAGACAGACATGCCGCGCAGCTTTCTTCTCGGTGGTCTGGAGAAAGACAGAGGTTACACACTGAATGCTGGTCGGTGTAGGGGAACTTGGCGTGGCACCAAGGACAGAATCGGAATGGAATCCGCTAAATGAGCCTGTGACGCTGTAGGGCCAAAGAGGCCCGAGAAGGGCGCGGGCACCTGAAAGGGCGTTTAATCAATCCAGATGCTACAATCTGATCGAGTGTAGTGGGAAACTGCGATCAAAACTATACCGATGGTAAGATAAAAGATAGAGGAGTTCAGATAGTACTGAACCGAAAGTACCGGAGCGAGAGGGAACACGCCCAAACCAGACGGCAAAAGAAAACAATCTAACAAAGGAGTTGATGCCCATGCGCACTATCACCGAGAGGAGTCACTCCCGATCCTGTGACTCGAAAAAAGCTTCTTCAAAGAAAAACAACTTGTAACATTCTGAGCCCAACACAAGATGGCGATATATGCACAGCATGTTTATCTGCAGCTACACATGCCATCGAACACACATATATATATATATATATATATATATATGGAAAATGTCACTTACCCAGTGTACATCTGTTCGTGGCATGAGAGGCTGCAGATTCACATGCTGTGCATTATCCTGCCATCTAGTGTTGGGCTCGGAGTGTTACAAGTTGTTTTTCTTCGAAGAAGTCTTTTCGAGTCACGAGATCGAGGGACTTCTCCCCTTTCAGCTCCATTGCGCATGGGCGTCGACTCCATCTTAGATTGTTTTCCCCGCAGAGGGTGAGGTAGGAGTTGTGTATATAGTAATAGTGCCCATGCAATGGAGTAAGTATGTATGTACATAATGTGTTTAAAAGTGATATATATATTTACAAATTTACAAATGTACAGGTTTATTTCTATGAACTTATAACGGCTACAGGCTACCGGGGAGGTGGGAGGGCGCATGTGAATCTGCAGCGTCTCATGCCACGAACAGATGTACACTGGGTAAGTGACATTTTCCGTTCGATGGCATGTGTAGCTGCAGATACACATGCTGTGCATAGACTAGTAAGCAGTTATCTCCCCAAAAGCGGTGGTTTAGCCTGTAGGAGTTGAAGTTGTTTGAAATAATGTCCGTAATACTGCCTGTCCTACTGTGGCCTGTTGTGTTAACACATCCACACAGTAATGTTTCATGAATGTATGAGGCGTAGACCATGTGGCTGCCTTACAGATTTCTGTCATGGGTATATTTCCTAGAAAGGCCATTGTGGCGCCTTTCTTTCTAGTGGAGTGTGCCTTTGGTGTAATAGGCAGGTCTCTCTTAGCTTTTACATAGCAGGTTTGAATACACTTAACTATCCATCTCGCAATGCCTTGTTTGGATATTGGTTTTCTTGCATGAGGTTTTTGAAAAGCTACAAACAATTGTTTTTTTTTGCGAATTTGTTTGGTTCTATCAATGTAATACATTAGTGCCCTTTTGATATCTAATGTATGTAATGCTCTTTCAGCTACAGAATCTGGTTGTGGAAAAAATACTGGGAGTTCCACAGTTTAAGTGGAACAGTGATATAACTTTTGGTAAAAATTTTGGATTTGTGCGTAGAACCACTTTATGTTTGTGTATTTGTATAAAGGGTTCCTGTATGGTAAATGCTTGTATTTCACTTACTCTTCTAAGAGATGTGATAGCTATTAGGAAGGCGACTTTACATGTTAAGTATTGCATCCCTCAAGAGTGCATGGGTTCAAATGGTGGACCCATGAGTCGTGTTAATACAATATTGAGATTCCATGAAGGAACCGGTGGTGTTCTTGGGGGAATGATTCTTTTTAGACCCTCCATAAATGCTTTTATGACTGGGATTCTAAAAAGTGATGTTGAATGTGTAATTTGCAGATAGGCAGAGATTGCTGTGAGATGTATTTTAATGGATGAAAAAGCTAGCTTAGATTTTTGTAAGTGTAATAAGTAGCATGCAGTGGTTGAATTTGATTATTATGACAGTAATAAACAAATCTTTTCCATTTATTTGCGTAGCAATGTCTTGTAGTAGGTTTCCTAGCTTGTTTAATGACCTCCATACATTCTTGTGTAAGGTCTAGATGTCCAAATTCTAAGACTTCAGGAGCCAGATTGCTAGATTGAGCGATGCTGGATTCGGGTGTCTGATCTGTTGTTTGTGTTGAGTTAACAGTTCTGGTATGTTTGGTAGCTTGATATGAGGTACTACTGACCGGTCTAGTAGTGTTGTGTACCATGGTTGGCGAGCCCAAGTTTGTGCTACTAGTGTTAGTTTGAGTTTGTTTTGACTCAATTTGTTTACTAGATACGGAAGGAGTGGGAGAGGAGGGAAAAGCGTAAGCAAATATCCCATACCAACTCATCCATAACGCATTGTCCTTGGAGTGAGGGTGTGGGTACCTGGATGCGAAGTTTTGGCATTTTGTGTTTTCTTGTGTTGCGAATAGGTCTATTTGCGGTGTTCCCCAGTTTTGAAAGTAGGTTTGCAGTATCTGGGGATGAAGTTCCATTCGTGTATCTGTTGGTGATCTCGACTGAGATTGTCGGCCAACTGGTTTTGAATTCCTGGGATGTACTGTGCTATTAGGCGAATGTGATTGTGAGTCGCCCAATGCCAAATCTTCTGTGTTAAGAGACACAGCTGTGATGAGTGTGTCCCTCCCTGTTTGTTTAGGTAATACATTGTTGTCATGTTGTCTGTTTTGACAAGAATGTGTTTGTGGGCTATTAACGGTTGAAAAGCTTTCAATGCTAGAAACACTGCTAGTAGTTCTAGTTGATTTATATGAAGTTGTCTTTGTTGAGTGTCCCATTGTCCCTGGATGCTGTGTTGGTTGAGGTGTTCTCCCCACCCTACCATGGAAGCATCTGTTGTGATCACGTATTGAGGCACTGGGTCCTGGAAAAGCCGCCCTTGGTTTAAATTTATAGGATTCCACCATTGAAGCGAGGAGTGTGTTTGGCGGTCTATGAACACTAGATCTTGAAGTTGACCCTGTGCTTGTGTCCATTGTGTCGCCGTACACTGTTGTAAGGGCTGTATGTGTAACCTTGCGTTTGGGACAATGGCTATGCATGAAGACATCATGCCTAGAAGTTTCATCACAAACCTTACTTGATACTGTTGATTTGGGTGCATGCTTTGTACTACGTTTTGGAATGCTTGTACCCTTTGTGGACTTGGAGTGGCAATCCCTTTTTCTGTGTTGATTGTTGCTCCTAAGTATTGTTGTATTTAACACGGTTGTAAGTGTGATTTTAGGTAGTTTATTGAGAACCCTAGCTTGTGAAGGGTTTCTATGACGTATTTTGTGTGTTGAAGACACTGTTTCTGAGTGCTGGTTTTTATTAACCAATCGTCTAGGTACGGGAATACGTGTATGTGCTGTCTTCTGATAGTTGCAGCTACTACTGCAAGGCATTTTGTAAATACCCTTGATGCTGTTGTTATCCCAAATGGTAACACTTTGAATTGGTAGTGTACTCCTTGGATTACAAACCTTAAGTATTTCCTGTGGGAAGGATGTATGGGTATATGGAAGTAAGCATCCTTGAGGTCTAATGTTGACATGTAGTCTTGTTGTTTGAGCAAGGTAATCACGTCTTGAAGTGTTACCATGTGAAAGTGATCTGATTCGATGTAAAGGTTTAGTGTTCTGAGATCTAAGATGGGTCTCAGTGTTTTGTCCTTTTTTGGTATTAGAAAATACAGGGAATAAACGCCTGTTCCTTTCTGATGGTTGGGCACTAGTTCTATTGCCTCTTTTTGTAATAACGCTTGGACTTCTAGTTGTAATAGATCCAAGTGCTGTTTGGACATGTTGTGTGCTTCTGGAGGCACATTTGGTGGTAATTGTAGGAATTCTATACAATAACCATGTTGGATAATGGCTAGGACCCACGAGTCCGTAGTTATGTCTTCCCAATTTTTGTAATAATTTGTGAGTCTCCCCCCCACTGGTGTTATGTGTTGGGGATTTGTGACATTGGAGTCACTTTTTAGTTTGTGGGGTTTTTGGGCTTTGGAATTTTCCTCTTGTTTTAGGAAACTGTCCACCCCTATATTGACCCTGAAAACCTCCTCTTTGGTATTGGCCCTGGTATGTGGGTCTGGTCTGTGAGGTTGAAGGTTCTGTGCTTTGGGCTCAAAACCCCCCCCTCTAAAGTGTGGCTTCCTAAAGGTGCCTCTGCTCTGTGGGGAGAAAGCACGCCGATGGCTTTGGCCTTGTCCGTGTCTTTCTTTAGCTTTTCTATAGCTGTATCCACCTCCGGCCCTAACAACTGTTGTCCATTAAAAGGCATATTAAGCACAGCCTGCTGGATCTCTGGTTTAAATCCGGAGGCGCGTAGCCATGCGTGTTGCCGAATAGTGACCGCCGTGTTCACTGTTCTGGCGGCTGTGTCCGCTGCGTCCATAGCCGATCGTATCTGGTTGTTGGAGATACTTTGGCCGTCCTCCACCACTTGTGCACGCTTTTGAAACTCTTTGGGAAGATGTTCAATGAAATGCTGCATTTCGTCCCAATGAGCCCTGTCATATCTTGCCAATAAAGCTTGGGAATCGGCAATACGCCATTAATTGGCTGCTTGTGCTGCAACCCTTTTTCCTGCTGCATCAAACTTTCGACTTTCTTTGTCGGGTGGTGGTGCATCCCCAGAAGTCTGTGAGTTTGCCCTTTTCCGGGCTGCCCCTACTACCACCGAGTCAGGTGTTAGTTGTTGCGTGATGTACACAGGGTCCGTAGGGGGAGCTTTGTATTTCTTCTCCACCCTAGGTGTGATGGCTCTGCCTTTGACGGGGTCTTGAAACACCTGTTTCGCGTGTTTTAACATGCCTGGTAACATAGGCAGACTCTGGTATTGGCTATGTGTTGATGACAGGGTATTGAATAAAAAGTCATCCTCTATAGGTTCTGCATGCAGTGCTACATTGTGAAAAGTAGCTGCTCTGGACACCATCTGCATGTAAGCAGTACTGTCTTCTGGTGGTGATGGTCTTGCCGGGTAGCAATCCGGACTATTGTCAGATACTGGTGCATCATATAGAGCCCATGCATCTGGGTCATCCTGGCTCATCCCTGTGTGCGTTGGTGATTGCATCATTGGGGGTGTTGCAATTGGTGACAGTTGTGGTGAGTGCTGTGGCAATGGCTGTGGCAAAAAACGTGGTGGAGTTTTTTCTTTAGCCACTTTTGCTTTTGGCTGTTTTTCTGTTTCTTGGAAAGCGAGTTTCCGTTTCATTTTAATTGGGGGAAGAGTTCTTATTTTCCCTGTGTCCTTCTGAATATGGAGCCTTCTTTGTGTATAGTCTGCCTCTCCCATCTCTAATTCTTGTCCAAATTTATGGCCTTATAGTTGTGATGAAAGGCCTTGTTCTTCTGAATAGGAGCTCTGTTTTGGCTCCGAGGCTGGGAGTTTCGGCACCGGAACCTTTTCCGCAGTCTTTTTCGGCGCCGAAGCCACCTTTTTCAGTTTCGGAGTGCCGATATCTAGGTGCCGAGTTTGGTCGGAGACAGTATCTCGGTGCTGAGTAAACTCTGTGCCGGTATCTCGATCGGAGTCGGATGTCTTCGACACGTGTGTGCCCTTTTTCAGTGACGATGGTTGGTCATCGTGCTTACGGGTTAAGCCATGGCCTGCTGGCGGTGGCGTCCCCTGGGCTTTCATTATCTTTGTGTGAGTTTTGGCCGGGGCAGTTTTACTCACGGTTTGTTGCCTCGCCGGCTGCTCACTTTCGGCCTCGTCCGAATCAGGAATGGAGAAAGTCTCCTCTTCTTCAACGTCGTGGTGTCCTGCCGACGTCAACGCCATTTGAAGCCTTCGAGCTCTCCGGTCCCGTAGCGTCTTCTTTGACCGAAATGCCCGACAGGCCTCACAGGTATCCTCTTTGTGTTCGGGGCACAAACACAAATTACAGACTAAATGCTGGTCTGTATAAGGATACTTATTGTGGCATTCGGGGCAGAAGCGGAATGGGGTCCGTTCCATGAGCCTTGAAGACGCACCCGGTCGGGCCGACCAGGCCCCGCCGGGGAGTGGAAGCCCCAAAGGGCTACCGGAGCTCTTCTTTTCTTCGGTGTCGATCTGCTATTACTAACCAGACACGAACGCAAACAATACAGTCAAATTTTCCAAGATTTAACTAACTTTCCGAACCGAAACACGGAGCGAAGAGGAACACGTCCGAACCCGATGGCGGAAAGAAAACAATCCAAGATGGAGTCGACGCCCATGCGCAATGGAGCCGAAAGGGGAGGAGTCCCTCGATCTCGTGACTCGAAAAGACTTCTTTGAAGAAAAACAACTTGTAACACTCCGAGCCCAACACTAGATGGCAGGATAATGCACAGCATGTGTATCTGCAGCTACACATGCCATCGAACACACACACATGTATAAATATATATATATATATATATATATATATATATATATATATATATATATATATATATATATATATATATACACACATTAAAATGCGTCATAGGTAAGAGGGTGGCAGGAACAAGGGGACGACTCACCTTCCCTGGAAAAGATGTTGTAACAGCTTGTCCCACTGCTGCATCACTGTGAACTGCTGCATAAAGGTGTGTCTATTTTTTCCAGGTTGCTACTCAGCAGATTTCTGGGAGGTATACACCCGGAAACAATGTATAGAAGTGGACATAGTAGAGACAAGTACACCCAGTTGTGCTTAATGGCCTGTCAGCCTTCTGATGCCAGAAATGAATGGTGCTGGATATCCTTCTAGTGATGCTTTGCTTTGAGACAGTATAGCCTTTTCTTGGAGCGCTGTGTGCTACACAGAGTTGACTGGATTTTTGAAAGTGCTTAGTTTTGTCCAAATAGAACTTTAAGCATCTTTTGACATCTAAAGAATGTAATGCTCTTTCAGCTGGTGTCTTAGGGTCTGGAATAAAAAATAAATAAACTTGATAACCACTGGTTCATCGAGGTGAAAGTCTGATGGTACTTTAGGAATGAATTTAGGGTTTGGGCAGAGAATAACAGTATCATCGCTCAATTGAAGGAAAGGCTCCGGAATGGTGAAATCCTGTATTTCACTGACTCTTCTTGCAGGGGTTAAGGCCAGGATAGCTACCTTCCAGGACAGAAATTGGATGTCCGCTTTGTGGACGGGCTCAAAGGGATCCTTCATTGGCTGAGAAAATACAGTGTTGAGCTGCCAAAGGGGAGGAAGCAGCCGCACTTGTGGGAATGTCCTGAATAATCATTTGAGGAATTGTTTAATGAGTTTTGTAGACCATAGTGACGGTTATGTGGAAGATAGCCCGAAGTGGGAAATGGCAGCTAAGTGGACTTTAACGAATGCATGAGCCAGACCAGATTGAGCTAGATGTAGAAGATAAGGGAGAATGTCTTCCAGTAAAGAGGAAAGAGGATGCACATTAGCCCTTTGACATCAAATGCAAAACATTTTTAACCTTAGGCAATGGGTTTTATTAGTCTGCTCGGACTATGGCTAGTATGTCTCTGCAGTGTGGTCCAGGTTTGGTTTGGTGAGAATGTTGTCCAGGATCTCCTGATCTTGTTCCCACTTGTGGCAAGATATTTTCAGTCTGCTCAGAGTGTCCGCTATAGTATTCTGCTTTCCATGGACAAGTTCTGCTCGTTGAAGCACCTTGTCATGGATGGACCATTACCAGATTTGTTGTGCTTCCTGGGATAGCAGGTGAGATCTTGTGCCACCCTGCTTGTTGATGTAGTGCATAGTGGGTGTATTGTCCTTGCAGCTGAGCACTGCAGAATTGTGTATTCTGGGAAGGAACGCCTGTAAAGCTAGATGTACTGCTTTGAGTTCTAGCAGATTGATGTGTAGATGAAGTTGAGGTTTTCATTTGCTAATGACTTGAAGATCTTGAAGATAAGCTCCCCACCGCTCTAGAGAAGTGTCTGTGTTGATAACTAAAGGAGAAGTCTGAGGAAGAAAAGACAGGCTGATTGAGAGATGTTCCTGTCACGTCCACAAGGTTAGGGTGCTGACTATGCCCGGAGTGATCTGAATGAGGTAGTCGAAAGATCCTGTTGCTTGAATTTATTGCCCGTCCTATTCCTCCTGCAGTGGGTGCATCCGGAAACTGCAGAGTGGAATGAGAGGAATGAAAGATGATATCCCTATGAGGGACTTGTAGAAGCGAACAGAAGTTGACTTTTCTTCTTTGCAAACATTTTGCCAGAGTGATCAACTTTAATTGCCTTTCTGGTGTGGGGTATGCTTTGGTTAGTGTTGTATCCACTGTGGCCCCCAAACATGTTATGTGTTGTGATGGATGAAGAATAGACTTCTCTGGATTCAGGGTGAGGCCTAGCTCTCTGAAGAGGTTCATGCAGATTGTTGTTGACACTTGTGTAGCCTGCCTGGAAGGGGCCTTGACCAACCAATTGTCGAGATAAGGGAACACTTGATGTTTGTGTTGTCTCAGAAAGGCTGCTACAGATGTGAGCCGTTTGTAAAGATGTGAGAGACGGATTTTAGGCCAGAGGGGAGCACCCGGAATTCATAGTGGCTGCGGGCTACTGTGAATTTGAGAAACTTCCTGTGTTTCGGGTGAATGGGAGTATGAAAATACGTATCTTGGAGGTCAAGGGTTGACAAAGTCTCCTTGGTTTAGGAGCTGCAGTATATCCTGCAGCACTACCATGCTGAATGATTGTATTTTAAGATAAGTGTTTAGGTTTCTCCGGTCTAGAATTAGTTGCCACTGCCTTGACTTGTTGCAGATCAAGAAGAAACTGGAATAGAAGCCTTTTTTTCCCTGTGCTACTGGAACTCTCGCTACAGCTCCTTTTGGAGCATGGTTTTAACCTCCTACTTGAGAAATTGCAGATTTTGCATGGAGTTTTGAGGTGTTGTTTAAGGAGTTGTTCAGATGAATTCTAACATACAGCCGAATTGAACAAGGTCTAAGACCCACTGATTGGTTGGCATTTCTTGCCAGCGTTGAAAGTGATTGATTATTCTCCCTCCTAGCCGGGATGGAGAAGGCAGGGGAGTAGCTGGTGCCTGCAACAAGCGGCCAGTATTCTTTCCTTGGCGCCCCAATTTTCCCCTTGGAAGGGGCCTATTATAGGCCGCTTGTGGTGGTGGCCTTTGCGGGTATTAAGGCCGAAACTGCTGGGAGGCTGATGTATATGTGGGGTAGCGATACTGCTGGTAGCTTCTTCTATAGAGGGGTTGCTCTCTTCCATGAGCACCTTGAAACAACAGTTTTCTGTACTGCAGAGTCCCCAAAGACTTGGCTGTGTCAGTGTAAGGGTTTATGGCCTGGGGGGCCTCATCCACAAGCTTGCCGAAAAGGGCTTCATCATCATAATGGAGGTCTAATATTTTAGCTGAATAGAGGCAGCTTTGAGCCAGCCCAGATGCCTAAGCAGTGCTGCATCTGCTAGCACTCAGAAACCAGTACTAGCAATGTCCATGGCGCAATCTATGATTTTGGATGATGTGCGCTCACTCTCCTTCAATACTTTCTTAGCTTCCGCTTTGACGTCCTCGGGTAACTTGTCGAGGTACGGAGCAATGTCCGACCACATCTGGCAGTTGTACCTACCCTCTTTGTCTGGAGGCACTGGAAGAGGTGCTGAAGGGTTTTTGGACAAGTGCTGCGCTGCCTGGGTGACCATAGAATCTGGCTTGGGGTGACCAACGAGACAGGCGAAAGCATCATCAGGAGCCTTATATTTCTTGTCAATGCGTGGAAACATTGCTGCTACTGAAGCTGGGGTCTTCATTACTTTATTGCCTCATTCCAGATATAATTAATAATTGGCATAGCCTGATAATCTTATGAAAGGACTCTTTAAAGTCATACAGAAAACAGTCTGTTTTGTGGGCATTGGCAGATTGAATCTTTTTGCTAACCTCTCAAGAAGGTTATGAAAGCCTCCAACCTCTTCTGGAGGGGAGTCCACAGGAGGCGGTGCTGTAGATGATGGCATTGTTATCATGTAATCTTCCCAATCAGCTTGAGTTCACCTTTCTCCCTATCATCCTTGTCATCGGGAGTGTTTTAGTAGATGACACAAGGGTAGTCACCGACAAGGGTGGTGTCGTCGTTGAGATTGTAGTCGAGGAGGTTAGAAAGATCTTCTGCATCGAGGAAATTGGTGTTTGGCTCGTCAACAATGATTTTGTCGAGAAGGACAAAGCCGTTGATAACATGGAGACGTTGCTGGCAGGGGAGGCAGTGGTTGCTTTGGTCATCACCGGTGCCCTAGGTGGAGGTTAGGAGGCTCAAACAATGTTTTTTGAGGTGTTTTTGGGGCAAAAGCAGTACCTTTTTCCTCTTTTTGTCTTGAGGAGACCTGACCTTCCTGTGGGGACGTAGATGCGCTTCCCTCCCTGAAAGACCCATGAGAGGTCTTTATGGAGGATTTTTTTGGTGGCTCCTGAGAGGAGTGACAAAGGGAAACCTCTCTTTCTCTCTTCTGAGACTTCCTTGAGAAAGATGAAGATTCCTCACTGTCCTCATCCTCTGAGAGAGGTTATTTTTCTGCATTTAAGCTTCCTAATCCATAACAGTATACCCTCATCGTCTTTCAAAGCCTTGGTTAAAAAGGTATGACATACCTTGCAGTCTTTGGCCTGGTGTCAAAATGACTATAATATGTTACTAAACTTAAGGGCCTAGGGCCTTTATGGTACATACCTATCACAGCATTGCTTTTCTAAAGTACCTTGGGACTTCCATCTCGACGACTGGGAATGATTCAAGCATGTGATTCAGAGAGAACAGAGTAAGTGAGAAAATACTAATCATCACATTTTGGGGATCTCATTTTGGACACATCAAGTGAGGGAGAGAGGTTTAAGCACCGGACAAAAGGATGCAAGGGCACACTGCTATCTGCACTATAACTTGCTGCATTAGGCACACCACGAATGGACTGGTTAGCCCCAGCCCCATCCTCTGACAGCACACAAACATTGTACAATGCAATAAGAAAACATAGCTGTAGCTGATTTACCCCTTCTCACCTCATTTCCTCAGCCTAATCTTTTTTGGTGCATAACTGTTGACTGCTTGCAGGCCTGCAAATCCATGGCGTAAGGGGGTTGTGTAGTAGTGTGGCAATGAAAAGGCGTGAGGCACAATGTCATACACTCCTCACACTGTTGGATTTGAGAGCAATAATGAAATACACATGAGATTGGGAAGCGCGTGCACTCTTAGAAGATGCTTAATGAAGCCCATTCAGAACATGTCTAGCATGATGCCATTATTAACTCATGCTCAACTTTGCAATTTTTAGAGAGGGAGAGGCTGGTTACCACACAAAAACAATAAATGAGATAAAGAAATAAGTAACCTTTTAGGTCTTGCCTACAGATAGCCCTGGATGCCTGGCGAGAACTCATGGTCTCTCAGTGCACAAACACAAACATACAGCATTCACCATACACCATATGCATAAAGATAAAAACCGTGGCATCTGGTCAGCTCCTTTCAGTCATAGGCCAGCAGGGTTGTCCACCCCCCTCCATGTCATAAGTGAAAGGACCACTTCACAATATTCTTGACTAATTGTGTTTTATTTCAAGTCCAAACATGCGACCAACCCTGGCAGATCTCAGACAGCAACTGCCTTAACATTACCGTAACCAGGTTACATGTTCCAGTTCTAGTAAACAGTTGCTAAGATACCAATAAGTTCCACTACAGCTTGAGAGCTATAATTTACAATAAAGACTCTTGCAAAGTAACGAGACTGCTGGATTTGGGGCAATAGCACTTTTACGTTGTAGGCAACTGAGTCACTCCTACTCCAGGTGGCAGCTGTCAGTTCAACCCTTCAGGCTCTCTTGGAGCACCTCACCAAAATCAACTGGTAAAGGTGATTTGTGGCAGCCTTGCGTGGACTCTGAAAACCCCTCATGGAAATCGTGGTGAAAACAAGTCTTACCTTTTCTCTCCACATACAAGTCTCTTATAGACACAGACACACAGAGGCAAGAAAAGATGCAGAACAGTTTTCTATACTTTTATTGAAAGGACTACAATCTCGATAAATGCATGAGCTGCAATGATTAGGATAATGAGGAGCAACAAAATAAGGATTGTAAAAATTAGAGATGTTAATATAAACAAACCCAGCATATTGCCATAACAATTATACAACTCCTACCCAAAAGCCTAAACTTTAGCCCCTAAGTGAAAGCATGATGATGTAAGCCAAATCTGTCCATACAGTGTCCATGAGAAGCAGACCCCTACCCTTGTTACCTTGGTACAAGGTCAGGATCCATGGAGACACAAACGCTCAAGTCTACTGAAAACCAGCATGCAACATGGATGGAAATTCTGGTAGGAATCCCCTCTAATGCCCTTTGTCCTACAAGATGGTTTTATAATGGACATGTATAGGTTCATGCACAGAAGTCAGACACGGGTATGTACCCAAGCAATGGACTGTTTTCGCCATCTTGGGGCAGAAATACCAAATATTATTCTGTGTGCCTTGCATTCTGGTCTTGCAATTCTGAGGAAAAGAACATGTCACCCATAGAACTGATAATGACGCTTTAGCAAAATAACAGTTGATAATGAAATTAAAACAATGCAACTAAACAAGCAATAGTAAAATGAGTAATACTGAATAAAGAGTATAATAACTGGAAAAAGGGCACAGGCCGCAACCCTAAGCTAAGCCCAAGAAACTAACTAAAATGGAACACACAACACCCACACTGATGTGACGGTCTTCAAAAAGGACTCAACAGCGCACACTGGCTGTAATGAACAAGTTGCTTATCTTCGGTAATGAATCATCTGGTAGAGACATATTCTAAATGCAGATTTCTTACCTTAGAATTTCCCCAGGCGGCAGACTGGATCCAGAGATTTTTCCTTCGAGCAGTACCCTGGCCTGCCTTAAGGTGGCATTGGTCAACTCTGCATCTGTCGTTGGCGGCGTGGTCGCCGTGATGACATCATGGTCGTATATGACATCAGTTTCTTTTCACGACTTTCCACCCCATGAAGAACACAGACTGGTGTGCAGAACTAGGGCCCTGAAAGGGAGTCCCTGTCACTAGAAATCAGTTTGCAGAGTGGGGAAGATGTATGGGTTGGTAACGAATCTGCAACTAGAATATGTCTCTACCAGATAATTCATTACCGAAGGTAAGTAACATGTTCATCTTAGCTTAGAATAGATACCCAAGCAATATCATCCCCAGCCTGGTCTGGTGGAGGGAGGATGCAAACCCTCAGAGGTTTGCTTATTAGTCAAAGCATAGCACGTTTTGATGCAGAGAACAGCCCATCTGGAAATGGATCTCTTCTGCACTGCCTCTCCTTTCTTCGCACCCATATAACCCACAAAGAGTTGATCCATTGATCGTCCATCTCGAAGTCTTTGGTATGATTGAGATAGAGCACCAACACACTTTTTAGACTTAGATGGTGGAGTCTCTCCTCCTCACGAGAAGGATGTGGGGTGCATAAAAAGTAGGCAAGGTGATAGATTGGCCAATGTGAAAGGTGTGACAATTTTAGGGAGGAAAGAGGCACTAGTACGAACCACCACTTTATCAGGATGGACCAAGATGAAGGGTGGCTTTGACGAAAGAGCGTGTAGTTCACTCACTCTCCATGCAGAAGCGATGGCGACAAGGAAGGGCGGTTTTAAGATGAAGAGCCAAAGAGGACAATTATGAAGCACCTCTAAAGGAGCACACATGAGGAAGCTAAGGACCAGGTTCAAATCCCAATGGGGCACTATGAAAGGGGTAGGTGGAAACATATGGGTAAGACCTTCGAAGAATCTCACAACAATGGGAGATTTAAACAAGAGGGTTTGACCAGGAAGTCCGAGGAAGGCAGAGATTGCAGACGGATAACCATTAAGGACCCAAAGCAAAGCCCTGTTGGGCAGGAGAGAATGAACAAAATAACCTCAGAAAGAGGTGCAGAAAGGGGGATCAACAGATTTGTTGGTACACCATGCCACAAATTTATTACCATTTTGCTGGAGGGATGCCTGGCTACCAAGATAACATCACAGACTTCGGGCGGAAGGTCGAAAGCTGTCAACTGCCGCCGCTCAATCTTCACACAAGAAGACGGAGAATGGACAGGTTCGGGTGGAGTACCCTCCCCTGTAGCTGCTGCAGAAGATCCTCCCAAAGAAGCAGTCAGAGTGGAAGATTGATGCTCATTTTCAGAAGCTCGGGATAACATACTCTCCATGCCCATTTCGGAGCCACAAGAATTATTTGGGCCCGGTCGTTCTTGATCTTCTTGAGAACTATGGGCAGAAGTGGTATTGGCGGAAAGGCATACAGGAGGCCTGGGTTCCACTGAGGACGATAAGCGTCACCGAGTGAGTGCCGCCTTGGAAACTTCAACCCACAAAACTGCTGAAATTGTGCATTCTCTGTGGAGGCGAACAGGTCTAACCAAGGCTCTCCCCACTGCTGAAAGAGACCTTGCGCCACCTCTGGATAAAGACACCATTTGTGATCAACCATGCATTGACGTCTGAGTTAGCTTGCTCTGGCGTTCAGAGAGCCCGCAAGATGTTGAACCACCAGGGATATGCCCGGAAGTTCCAGCCAGGTCTAAAGATGCAGAGCCTCTTGGCAAAGGGTCCACAACCCTACCCCGGCCTGCTTGTTGAAGTACCACATGGGAGTGGTGTCTGAACACCTGTACCAGGTTCCCTTTGAGAGAGGGAAGGAATGCCCTCAATGCAGGCCTGATCGCCCTGTGCCCCAGAAAAATGATATGAAGTCTGGACTCCACCGGAGACCAGACGCCTCTGAATTCTGCCTCTATGTGGCCACCCCATCCCAGAAGTGATGCATCTGTCACTACTGTTTGATCTGGTTGGGGAAGGAAGAGGGATCCGCCCCTAATCCAATCTTGGTTTGTTAGCCACCACTGTAGATCTTGTGCATTTCCCTCAGATCTGGAACATGTCAGAGAGATTCCCCGGATGCTGCACCCACTGCAACTTCAGGTCACATTGTAGACCCCACTTATGCGACCTGGCATGTGTGACCAGCATGATGCAGGAGGCAATGAGGCCCGGCAGCCTCAGAGTCAGTCTCACCGAAACCCAGTATAGAGGCTGAAACATCGGTATCATTGCCTGAATATCCTGGATCCACCCCTTGGGAGGGTAGGCCCGAAACTATCCAGAACAGCTCTGATTAAAGATTGTCAGAGGGAGTCAGGTGTGACTTTGGCATGTTTTTAGTGAACCCCAGCAAATGCAGGAGGTTTGTCGTAGTCTGCCTTAAACAGCCTGTCGTCGAGGTAGGGGAAGACTGAAAATACTATCCAGCACAGATGAGCTGTGAACATTGCCATCACTTTCGTGAACACCAGAGGGACTCTGGTACGGCCAAAGGGGAGCAAGGTGAACTGAGAGTGCTCGTGACCTACCACGAACTGCACGTAACGTCAATGAGCAGGCAGGATGGTAATATGAAAATAGGTGTCCTGCAAGTCCAACGTTACTATCTAGTCTCCAGGGTCCATGGCAGAAAGGACTTGAGCCATAGTGAGCATGTTCAACTTCTCCTTTCTGAGGAAGAGATTGAGGGGCCGGGGGTCTAGGATAGGACAAAGGCCCTCGTACTTTTTGGGTAGAATACAACTCTTACCTATGAGGGAGACAAATTTGTCTCCCCTCCGTCCTCTTCCTCTTCCTCTTCCCCGCTGCACACAGGCTGCCAGACAATAACACTGCTGTCACGAACTTCACCGCTCAGACTGGGAGAGGGAGCCTGGGCATGTTATCCACTCATCTGTGCAATACAGCTGGCTAGAGAACATGCAAAGTGCGCATGTCTGTTTGGCCGGTCCAACATGGCCGGCAAACAGACATGTGCACTTTGTGGTGCACATCGCCCTCCTCCGCCCCCCTCCCTCCACCCTAGCCCCACTCCTTCTCCCAGGAAAAATAAAATGATAATAACATAGCGTTATCATTTTATTTCCTTTCCCCCACAATCCACTGTGGCAACGTTCCTCCGCTTTAGCGGAAGAGCGCCCACTGTCAGTTTATTGCCATTGTCTTGCTTGTATTTAACAGTGGTCAGCTCAGCCTTGGGTTCCACCTCAGCCACTCTGTCACTGCCACTCTCTTACAGTGTCTGTGGCAGGCCCCATTTTCCCATCATAGCTTTATTAGCCAAGCACCCCATGACTGGTAGGACCTCCGAGATTCTTACAGAATACATAACATAAAACAATGGTCTATATCGCAGTTCTACACACTGATCCACCATTAGTTGTAACCATTATATAAATAGGCGGCTGCATCTAAACCTTTTTGAGTAATCTGTGCATTTTACTGAGAACACTCAATATTCACTTTTATAACCCAGATTCTATCTGGCTAAACTTGTTTGGCATTTACTTTTCACTACTATTATGCCTTGGATCAGCTGCTCAAAGATGGCCGTTGCCTCCGAATGGATTGTTGTGCTTTTTTGCTAACCGGCTTCTTGTTTTTTTCCCCAGGGAAAGAGTATGTTTTTAAAATGTATGATAAGCAGCTAGGTGAAGATTTTTTAATTTGGCTGAAAGTATATGATCAATTAATGAGGGACCCCCTTAAAAGTCGGGGCCCGAGACAGCCCAATTTGCCTATGCCTTAAACTGTCCTCGAAGAAGGGCTTGAAGAAGTTTATTCACTTCTAACAGTAAAAGGTTAATGAAAAATGCATATATATATTTTTTTAAACATACCGAATTCGTTCTTTTCCTTTTCCAACAGTCTGGATTCAAACGCTTTTGTTCTTCAGCCAGGGCTTTGGCTTCTAATGTGTACATTCGCCTCTCTTCGTTTTTCATTTTCTTCCACCTGTCACCAAGTATCACACTTATGGCTCTGGAGAATAAATATTTAAATACATGAACCACATTAGTTTAGAAGTCCCTTCCATGTTTGGGAGAGATCTTTAGAAACTGCTGTCTTCAAAACCACGTGACAAAAGAAAATAAGTTACTTACCTGTAACTGTGGGTCTCCAGTATTGGTATCTTTTATAGATTCACATGCTTGAATCATTCCCAGTCGTCGAAGTGGGAGTCCCACGGTACATTTTTTTTTTTTTCCATTGAAGTCAATAGGAAAAAACACATTCAATTGTACAACTATCAGCCTCTTTGGAAAGAGCCCAAACTTCAGCCAATCAGGCATGACCACCCCTTTAGAATCCTCAGCACAGAGGCTCAGTCTCTCAGATTTCTCCGCACTAGTGATTACAGGAAAGCCAAAAAAGGTGAGCCTCTCTGGGGAGGAGGGTGGGTCGCATGTGAATCTATGAAAGATACCAATACTGGAGAACCACAGTTACAGGTAAGGTAAGTAACTTATTTTCTTCTCCAGTATTGGGGTATCTTTCATAGATTCACATGCTTGAATCAGAATAGCCAGCAGTAGGAAAAAATTTTTGAGTTCTGAAACACCAAAAGCATGCTTGTGCATAATTCATGCTATATGGACTCATATAGGTAATTAACATTTGTCAATCAACCGTTTAAAATATTACATATATAAATATATATACATCTACACATAGATATATAAACATGAAAATATCATTCTGACAATACGTAGAGGATGGAGGGTAAGAGGTTATTGGCTCACCTTATGCAAATAATTTACGTAACACTGCTTGTCCTATCGCGGCATCCATTTTTTCCGAAGCATCCAGGCAGTAGTGCTGGGTAAAGGTGTGAGCACGTGTCCATGTTGCTGCTCTGCAGATCTGGCTCAGAGGGACTCCTGCGAATAGAGCTGCCGAAGTGGATACCGCTCTGGTGGAGTGCGCTCTGACGCTGGATGATAACGGCTTCCCTGCCAACTGGTGGCATAACTGTATGGCAGAAGAGATCCAGCGCGCTATGGTCTGCTTAGTAACGGCTTTACCTTTATTGATCCTTCCATAACTGATAAACAGTTGCTCAGATTTACGGAAGTTGCTTGTCCTTTGTATATAAAATTTTAAACAGCGTTTAATGTCCAGAGAATGTAATGCTCGCTCCGCTGCAGTTTGTGGATTTGGAAAAAATGTTCTCAGAACCACTGGCTCATTTAGATGAAAAGAAGATGGAACCTTAGGTATAAATTTTGGATTAGTTCTTAAAATGACCACCTCTGGCTTGAATTGGAGGAAAGGTGGAGAGATTGTGAAGGCTTGGATATCGCTAACCCTCTTCGCTGACGTCAAGGCCAGAAGGAGGGCTGTTTTAAAAGAAATGAATTTGAGTTCCACCTTATGAATGGGCTCAAACGTATGTTTCATTAACTGGGAGAGCACAATATTCAAATGCCACTGAGGTGAAAGACGGTGAATCGGCGGAAACATCCTGAACAAACCCTTAAGAAATTGTTTTATTAATCTGGACGACCATAAAGAAGGTGACTGAGACGTTCGTCGGAAACGGGATATGGCAGCCAGGTGCACTCTAATAGACGAATGCGAAAGGCCGGATTTAGCTAAATGCAATAGATATGGCAGAATCTGTTCAGGAGAGGACCTTAGAGGATGAACGTTGGAAGTTGAGCACCATAAGCAAAACCTCTTCCACTTGAACTTATATGTCCGGTTTGTAGACTGAGCCCTGGCACAGGCAAATACCTCCCTGCAATCTGGAGGGATATCTAGCCCGTCGAATTCATAGAATTCAGGAGCCAGGCTGATAAACGAAGAGACGTCGGGTTGGGATGACGTACCTGACCCTGATTCGTTGTTAACAAGTCCGGTAGTGTCTTCAGTCGAACGTGAGGCTGCTCCGAGAGTAATAGAAGTTCTGTGAACCAGAACTGGCGTGGCCATCTGGGAACAATTAATAGAAGTCTGCATGGTTCCCTCTTCATCTTCTGCAGAAGTCTCGGGATGACTGGAAGCGGGGGAAAAGCGTATGCATAAATCCCGGACCATCTGATCAAAAACGCATTCCCCTTTGATCCCTTCTGCGGTCGCCAGCTTGCGAAGTGTTGGCCTTTCTTGTTGTCTCTGGTCGCGAACAGATCCAGATTGGGTTTGTCCTAACGACGAAAGAGACGGTCGAGAACTGACTGATTGAGTTCCCACTCGTGGCAGCTGGTTCGAGTCCTGCCTAAGGCATCTGCCCAGGTGTTGGTGATCCCCGGGAGATGTTCTGCTCTGATGGATATTCGATGTTGAATTACCCAATGCCACAGCTTCTGCGTCTCTAGCGATAATGCTTGAGATCTTGTGCCCCCCCTGTTTGTTGATGTAATGCATGACTGTGGTATTGTCTGTTCTTATCAAGACTGAAGAATCCCTGATGTTTGTGAGGAAGGATTTGAGTGCCAAGGCTACCGCCCTTAACTCCAATACGTTTATGTGAAGAGTCGACTCCTGAGTGGACCATTTCCCTCTCACTGAAAGATCCTGCAAATGAGCACCCCATCCCTCTAGGGATGCATCTGTTGTTATAATGTGCATCGTCTTGTCCTTCAGAAATGACAGACCTTCCGAGACGAGGGGAGTATCCTTCCACCATTTGAGAGCTTGTCTTGCTGATGGGGTTATTCGAATTACATTGTCGAAAGAACCTTCTATTTGTTTCCATTGATTGTCTAACTGCTGTTGAAGTGTCCTCATGTGCAGACGACAGTTTTCTATCAACGGAATGCAAGACGAAAGCATCCCCAGAAAAGACTTGTAAGTCTGCACAGAAGCGGACTTTCTTTTGCTGAGACGTGCTGCTAAGTCTCGAAGTTTCTTTCGTCTGTCGTGTGAAGCAAAGGCCTTTGCCTGGACTGTGTCCAAGATGGCCCCTAGAAAGGTGATGTTCTGGGTAGGATCTAGGTGAGACTTGGGGTAATTGACTGTCAAGCCCAGAGTTCTGAAAAGAGATAGACATGTTTCCGTGTCAATGGCAGACTTTGATGTTGTTCGTGCCTTTATTAGCCAGTCGTCTAAATACGGGAACACCTGTATCCCTAGTTGCCTGAGGTGGGCTGCCACCGGTGCCAAAACTTTGGTAAATACTCTTGGGGCCGACCTGAGGCCAAAGGGCAACACTCTGAACTGGTAGTGAGTGCCTGCAACCCTGAATCGTAAGAATTTCCGATGACTGGGGTGAATGGGAATGTGGAAATATGCATCCTGGAGATCTAAAGATGTCATAAAGTCCCCTCGGTTGAGTAGGCGCAGGACGTCTTGAAGGGAGATCATGCAAAAAGACTGCTTCTTGAGGTATTTGTTGAGAACGAAGATCTAAAATAGGTCTCCAGTCCCCTGTCTTTTTCCGAATAAGGAAGAAGCGGGAGTAAAAACCTATTCCCCTCTGGCTCCTTGGTACGATCTCTATTGCTCCCTTTTTCATTAAGATAGCAATCTGTTCCATAAGCTCGTTGAGATGGGCTGGCGGGGGACCTCTTGGTGGTACATGAGGGGGAGGTTGGTTGAATTCTAGTGTATGTCCTCGGTTGACAATATCGAGTACCCATTTGTCTGAAGTTATTTTGCACCACTGGTGTAGAAACTTGGAAATTCTGCCCCCTATTAGAGTGTTGATATAGGGGCTGGGTGCAGGCATCCGATGAAGGTAAGTGCTTTCTTGTTGTCTCCTTGGTCTTGTAAGCCGCCTTTCCTCTCGCTTGTTGCCTGAAATGAGTGGATGACTGTTGTCGAAAGGAATGTGGTTGTTGCTGGCCAAAGGCGGAGCGAAACTGTCCTTGGCAAGAGGAGTATTGGCGATATTGTTGAGCACCTCCTCTATACGAAAAGGTTCCTCTCCCTCTCGCTCCCCGAAAGGGCTGTCTCTTGTATTGTAGTGTTGCCAGAGATCTGGCTGTCTCAGTGTCTGCTTTAATGGATTGTAACGCATCATCCACATGCTTGCCAAACAAGAGCTCGCCATCATACGGCATGTCCAGGATCTTTAATTGTACTTCCGGCCTAAAAGAAGTAGCTTTCAGCCACCCCTGGTGCCTGAGTACGGCCGCTCCGGCCAACTGGCGAAAACCTGTAGACGAGACGTCTATGGCGCAGTCTATGATTTCAGCCGAAATCTTTTCACCTTCCTGTAGAATCTTGCGCGCTTCTACTCTACTATCCTCAGGTAACATGTCTATAAACTGCGACATATCAGACCACATCTGGCGGTCATATCTCCCTAGGAGTTCTAGGGAATTTGCTGCTCTAACTGTAGTGGCCGCCATCGTTGAGAACTTCTTCCCTATTGAATCCAATCGACGTCCTTCTTTGTCTGGGGGGGCAGTCAGAGATGCCGATGGATTCCTGGACCTCCTCTGAGCTGCCTGCGATATGACCGAGTCCAGTTTAGGGTGACTAACCAGACATGCTGGAGAATTGTCCGGTGCTTTATATTTCTTTTCAAGTCTCGGTAAGACTGCGGGAATGGAGGATGGAGTCTGCATGACCTTAGAGCCTTCCTCCTAAATGAAGTCAACAATGGGTATGGCCCTTACAGACTTCCTAGTATCTTCTTTGAAGTCATAAAGAAAACAGTCTGACTGCTTTGATGTTATTGGCAGCTGGAATCTTTTCGCAGCTCTTTCCATCACACTATGGAAAACACCAATATCCTGCGGTGGAGAGTCCACTGGTGGTGGCGTAGATGGAGATGGTGTTTGAATCGGACACTCATCCCATTCTGGAATGAGTGAATCCGTGTCCTGAATTTCACCTTCTTCCTGCTCGTCCTCAGATGAAGGTGGAGCAATATCTTGTCCAGATGAAGGTGCTGTGGTAGGATCAGGAAATTCAGATGGTCTAGCAGGGGTGGACACTGGTGTCTGCGGAGGTTGCACCGGGGTAGACAAGCCAGGTGGAGGAAATCTTGAATAATAATCCTGCATCACCTGTTGAAGATTGGCTATCAACGAGACAGGCATCTGAACTGTCTGTTCCTGTTGCCCCTGAAGTTGTAGGTGACTCTGATCTTGCTGGTCCGAATAAGGCTGGACATCATCTTCTTCATCTTCCTCCTGACACTTAATGCGTAGTTCAGATGGACTACGTGCCACCGGAAAGAAACCATCATCAGAATAAACATCATCGTCATCCTCCTCGTCAGCAAAAAGATGCTGCGGAGGTACTGGTGTGACCTTACTGGGTGATGTATGCGATGGAAGTAAGAGAGAAGACTTGCTCTTTATAGGTAGAATTCTCTGTGGCAGGTAAGGAGATGCTCCAAAATGTTTAGGTATCGGATCAGGATATTGAGCCATCGACGGAGCCGCTGTCGACGGAGCTCTCGTCGATGGTGTTCTCGTCGACGGTGTAGGCGTCGATGGAGCCGCCGTCAGTGGAGCCGTTATCGATGCCGTGAGCGTCGACGAAGTTGCCGTCGACGGTGCCAATGTCGACAACGGTGCGTTGTCGCTATTTTCGTCGGTGAGACCAACGGAGATGTTCTGAATTTATTCGTCGATGAGTGCGTCGACGGTATAGATTTCATCTTCTTACCCGTCGACGTCTTCTTTGTAATTTTCAGGGTGTGAGCCGACGATGGACCATACTTCAAGCTCACCAACGTTATCGTCGTAGATGACAGTGGAGACGAGGTTACGATCATTGGCGACGATGGAGCCGTAAGCGTGGCCATCGCTGTTGTGGTCGATAAAGGAAGGCCTGCAGTCGACGATGCGCTCGTCGACGGTGTAGTCGACTGTGTGGATTTTCTGGACGCCGACGGTGGTAGTGAACTTGAAGGTCTTTTGAGCTTCTTTGATGAAGAAGCAGGTGTGGATGGCTCTGAGCGAACTTTACCACACATTACCTTGGATGTTGAAGCTTGCTCCTCCGGCCTGTCCTTAAATGCATGCAGCTTTTTAGCTGACTTACTGCTCTTGGGGGAGAAGCTCTCCACAGACCTCTTCCTTTTCTTTGAGGTCACTGAAGTGTCGCTGTCTTCCTCCTCAGAAAGAGCTTCTCTGGCCTTTCTTTTCTGAAGCCAAAGTAGGAGCCTGGCTTCTCTGTCTCTCAGAGTCTTGTTGGGAAAGGTCCTGCAGATCTTACAGTCCTTGACCTTATGCTCTGGATGTAGACAGTAGATACATTCCTTGTGAGGGTCCTCACAGTGAAGTCTTAACTTTCCACAGGTCCCACAAGGTCTAAATAAACCTTTTCTTGCTGTAGACATGATGGAATAATACTACAGTAAGAACAAAAGTGAAAAATTGAAGATTTTCTCTTGAAGAGATAGAAAAACTGAGCAGAGCTCAGGGAGACTCCCTTACACACGACGTGCGGTAGAAAATCTGAGAGACTGAGCCTCTGTGCTGAGGATTCTAAAGGGGTGGTCACGCCTGATTGGCTGAAGTTTGGGCTCTTTCCAAAGAGGCTGATAGTTGTACAATTGAATGTGTTTTTTCCTATTGACTTCAATGAAAAAAAAAAAATAATAATAATAATAATTTCTCTATTTATTGCTTTCTATGTACTGTGGGACTCCCACTTCGACGACGGGGAATGATTCAAGCATGTGAATCTATGAAAGATACCCCAATACTGGAGAAACAGTAATGTTTCTAGCACATATAATTAGACAATCAAGACCAACAAATCAACTGAGTGGAGGGAAATTGTGAGGAACACAAACAGTAAACCTACAAGGCCACTGATTTGTAGCACAACATTCCAGATAAAATCCCATACCTCGAGTATTGTTGATGGGTGACTGCGACAATGTTTTTTGGCATCACGGTGCAGTCAGTGGTTTACTGGTCATTATCTAGGTACTATTGCGTAGCACTGGTGTTACCCAGTCCCAACTTACATACATACTCCAAATGAGCATTTCATTTTCTAGGCAGAGCACAGTTGTGAAGTCAAAACTTAATCTAGGAGCAGACAGGGGCTATACACTTAAATACATCATGACAATTATAACAAATTTAATAAAACAAATATCCAGCTAGCACCAGGACCTGAATCATTTACAAGTATTGGGATAAAACTCCCCTGCTGCCATGCCCTTCTTTGTATTGCTGGACAACCTAGGCAAACCCACTGAGGTGCTCTGTTTGTATGTCCGCAACAGAACCATGCTCTGATGTCTCAGTAGTGTCCGTTCAGTCTCTTTAACTTGTGTCTCTATGGTCTATGCCATATCGGAAACAGAGCTTTAGAAAATACATTTTGTGTATGTAGAAGTTACTTACTTGTAATCCTAGTTCTACGTAGAATATTCATTGAGGATACTGCAGCCGCAGTTTATCAAAGGCACTCAGAGGCTAAATGTAAGTAATCTAGTTTGTTTCGCCTTAGAAAAACAGCCTCCTAGAGACAAAAACAGTTCAGAAACACCCCTGTAGCATACAATTAACATAAAGGCTGTGATATAAAGGGAAACTTTATGAAACCGAGAAAAATGCAGCCAGATAGGCAGCAGCAAAAGAATACAGAAACGTGGTAATGCGCCCTGACGCCAGGGGCTTGCACATGACATCATGCCTTGCACAGAGAGCTCCTTCAGTTCTTTTTTCCAGCTCACAGCGGAGGGATCCCTGAACACTACGCTCTCAAGTGGTTGACACTTGTGACAGTTTGTGTGTAAAACCGGATTATTGAAAATACATTTGATATCTTTCACAGACACAAGTGTTATATACAACACGTTCCTGATGAGTTCACATTTTTTCAGTCATTTTTTGCTCGCACGTGAGTCAAGAAGTATGCCTCCGCTTTTTGTCAAAGTGCCCATAGTGTGGCACTAAAACAGGCTGCAAATAACCCTCATGTAATTTTACATCTCAGATACAGATTCTGGAGCCGTCGAGGCATTCGATGTCCTATGACTGTACGTCAAAACATTGAATGTTGACCCATATTTCCAAGAGCACCTATCATCTAAGTCTACTTCTTCACTGAAGTCTCTTCAACTGAAATCATAATTAGATTCAACATTCCCATGTTTTTGCTTCACAGATAATATTCTACAAATAGCTGACATAAGATAACTGGGGCCTAACCTTCAAAGTATATGTTTAGTAATTCTATCTAACTGCACAGATGTGACTTCTTGTGTACTGGATATTTTTATATACTGTTGTTAATAACTAATGTACATTAAAAAAGGCAGCAGCACAAACCATACAAGCAGTTCTGCTAAGGGTGTAAATATATTTATTAACACAGTTGAAGCCGAAGGGTAACAAGAACCACTTCAGCATGCACATCTTGTGCGCCACACTTTTTTGATTATTAGGTTAAGTTTGCAAACCTATTCAGATGAAACAAAATCCACCCTCCTCTTGAAAAACAGAGAGGGTCGAGGAAATAAATCATCCCCAAATCTTTGATGGCATTTAATTTTCAAAGAAAAATAAATTTGATAGAATACTTACATTTAAAAAAAAAAAAAAATTGTATTTTCACTAAAAATGTGCTGTTGTCCACTTGGCTGTATTTTAAATCGGATTCAAGCTATACCTCACAGAGAAAGCTTATGTATGTTGAAAGAAGTCCGTGGTTGCTTGTGTTCATGTCTGGGCAGGACCTGTACCAGCAGTTCAAACTGGGCTATTCCAATTGGAGCAGAACCAATAAATGCTGCACAAAATGGTTGGTTCCATATTAGATAGTTCAGTTTGGGAGCACACTCCTCTCCCCCTGAAACTCAAAAAAGCTGTATATCTAGGAGGTGGAGGGGGTACTACAGTCCGTTCTCTTTGCCCTGGTGTAGATTTACTTACCCCAGCCAGGGAAAATGCCCTATGCTGTGGCAATCGGCAGACACATCCCTCCAGTCTCAGGTAAATACACACCACATCTTCACCAGCTGAAACAGGTTGATCGATGGGCTCGGACAATAAGTAAACGTGCAACTGGAGGATTATAAGAACCAGACACTTAGTTTATACCATACATGATTGCATTGTTGAAATTGGGATACTGGAGACACCTGCTCCCATATGTAGAAACAAACTATGTAGAGATGAGAGGCAGACTGTCTTCTCAATTGCTACACCCCCACTCCCCTAGCGACTGCAACTAAATCTGGGAAAGCCAGTGAGCTTGCCTTGTTGATGTGACAAGGGGATAGGAAGGAAGAACTTACCTGTCTGTCAAGGATATGGATTGTGTCTACCACAAAAAAGGACTTGCTCACTGGTATATGGACAAGGCCCACCAAGGACCTGGATGAGGACAGCTCATTAGCCTGTGTCTGCCCTGAAGCCATTAGGCTGCCACAGCCTAAATCAAAAAAATAATTTACTGTGCTGAGTTGGTCCATTGCCTACAGACCAGGGGCAGCTCCTCTATGAGGGAGAAGCGGGGTCACATGAGGGTGGAGGAGCGACGCCCAATACATCCCCCCGCCAGCAGCTGCAAAACCTTTAGAAGGAAACAATAATAAATGTTTATTATCGTTTCCTTGTAAAGGGGCGGGGTACGAGTGTGAACACTCCCCCGTCAGAGCTCATGTGCACAGGGCTCTCCAGCCCAGCCAATCCTGATGCTGCTCTGAGCAGTGTCAGGATTGGCCGCAGGGCAGGCTGGGAGCCTGTGTCTGCCTGCAGCCAGCAGAGAAGCGGGACGCAGCCCAGTGGGACCTGTACACAGTTCGTCTTCACCCCCTCTGCCCTGGGCTGGAGGAGACAGCCATAACAGTCTTTCCAGCCCTACAGTTCTGAAGATTTCACTATCTGAAGCCACAATGAAAGCTAACACCAAGTTAACCATTTACCAGTGGGCACTAGTTTCACCACGGACCACAGGAGGTGACCCCAGTCATCCTTGTAACCCAAACACTGGAAAATCTTAACTGAACCTGGTAGGGACTGGATGAAGGCCATGATTGGTCTCTTTAGAATGTAGTGAATATGATAGCTTCCGAAACTGACCGAACACTGCGTCACCGGGACATCAATACCCTATGGAGACTTTTTGGGTACAATCCTGCCTCCCTGGATGGTGGATGTTTTGGCCTCTATAATTTTGGAGTGCCATCTTGTATTACAGACTAGATGTACTCTATAGAGTGCCACCTTTTATTCAACACCTTGGAACCAAAGTGGTACCAAGAGAACAGACTTGGGTACAGAGTTTCTCAAACTATATCACTTGCCCACCTTTGAGATGTTTTAGTTTCAATTGAGCCGCCAAAGACTCCAGAACTTTGCGAGATCCATAAACAGCCAAAGTAAACTCAATAACATAGGCCCTAGGCCAATAATAATTTTTTTTTTTATATAACTCTCAGTTTACAGCTTGCAGTGTTGTAGATTTACATGCTGTGCACTCTTGGCTAACTACTATTGGGTTTGCAATACACTAAGTTGTTTCTCTTTGAAGTCTCAGTTTCAAGCATGAATGGAGGGACTTGTGACCTCACACACAACAGTCTCAGTTTCAAGCATGAATGGAGGGACTTGTGACCTCACACACAATACCCCAGGACACTGACACCATCTGAGAAATACTGTTTAATTCTAACCATTTGAACCCTGATGTCTGTGTACATGCTAGTTTCAAGTCAGTGAGGAAGTGATTTGATTACTTACATCACAAACCAGTATTGTCAATTTTCAGTTTATGGCATGAACAATAATGACTAATTATTTATATAAATGGACACTCTAAAAAAACATCAGAAACATGAACACTAAAATTTAAGTATTTCATAAAAAATGATGAATATATTCAGAGTGATATCTCTGTGTGCAATTAAGGTCTTAGGCCCTCATTACGAACATGGCGGTTCAGACCGCCATGCCAGCGGTGGCGGAAAATACCGCCACCGGCATGGCGGTCTGAACCACCATATTCTGAACAAGGGAGGGCTGCCAGGCTACTGCTGACAGGCAGCCTGATGATGGGGGATTACTTTATCCGACAGGGCAGCACTGCATTCAGTGCTGCCCTCTGGATAAAGAACCCTTGTTCCTCCAGCCTTTCCCTGGTGGGTTCTCTGGCCAGGGAAAGTCTGCCGGAAGGGGTGCTCTGGGGCCCCCGTGCAGTGTCCCGTCGCGCAGGTCACTCCCCGATTTACGGGCAGTGATCTGCGTGATGGGTGCTGCTGCTGGGAACACTGTTTCCGCCTGCCGGCCCAGCAGAATGTATATTATTTGGCCAGCGGGATCTCAAGGGGGCTGGCGGTTTGTGATAAGACCGCCAGCATGAACATTGCAGGGTTTCCCACTGTGTTCATAATGACCCCCTTAATCTCCAATACTAAAGAAAAAAAGAATATATTATCTGCTTGTTCCAATGTTTTAGTGACGTTGAGACTAATCATTTGGATTACGTATACCACACCTCCACCCTGGCTGGACATTTCAAATAGCTGTGAACACCACATCTGTAGCACGGAGGGAGCAACCGGAATCATAGTCTGCGCACGATTCATACTATATTTGTAACAAGGGCATCTTATGATGCTCTCACCAACAGATAAGGGCTCTGCTATTGATGTATCTCATAGGACAGAGCCACATGAAAAATCTTTTATGTAAACGTAGAACACTGTTTCTCTGCACCACAAAGTCCTATTGTCTCTTTTAATAAACAGTTTTGTTGTGTAGCTTTGTTAGGGAGGGTTTTAATTTTTTTTTAAAAACTAGCGCCTTGATGTGTGATGCAAGACCATTTGCCCTGATTGATAAGGAATCATAGGAGGGCTCAATCATGTCAAGGAGGCATCTGTTGCTATTCATACTTATGCATGGAGGTCTACAAATGATTGGCCAAGAAACATTTTTTTTTTCTGATTTCACCTCCTTATACAGTGCTTTCCTCAGATCTTCACACAAAATAACCAGTCGCTTGAGACAACCATTGTTTTAATGATTCCCTGAGTATATTTAGAATATGCTTTGGATACCACCACAATTCAAGAAGCGATCATTACCCCTGGTAGAATGAGCTCCTCAAGCCTTCTTGAGGTTGCTTCCTGTCCAATGCATTGCATATCTTGATGCAGAGAATGACCCAGCGCGAAATGGTTAGTTTCTGCCCTGCCCAGCCCTTCTTTGCACTCACGTACCCCATAAATAGTTGGTCATCCACCCAGAACTCTTTTGTCCGGTCAAGGTAGAATGACAACGCTCTTTTTGGGTCCAGCCAGGGAAGTCACTCCTCTTCCTTAGAGGGATGCAGTGGAGCAAAGAAGGTGTGCAGGGTGATATTTTGACCCATATGAAATGGGGTCACCACTGTGGGGAGGAAAGAGGCCTGAGTTCTGAGAACCACCTTGTTCGAAAACATGGTGAGTTAACGGTGGTTTGGATGAAAGAGCATGCATCTCACTCACCCTCCTGGCAGATGTTATTGCCACTGTCTTGATGGTGAGCAGCCGGAGGGGACAGTTGTGCAAGGGCTCAAAGGCAGCACACATAGGAAATGTGAGGACCAGATTTAAGTCCCATTGGGGCATAACAAAGGGCATAGGGGGAAACATATGTACAAGCCCTTTGAGGAGTTTATGTACAATGGGAGATTTGAAAAGTGAAGGCTTATCAGGCAGCCGAAGGAACGCTGATAAGGCGGAAAGATAGTCCTTGAGAGTACCCAAGGCAGAACCCTGCTGGGCAAGGGACAGTATAAAGAGAAGGATGTCAGTAAGAGAAGCAGAAAGAGCATCAAAAGAGCATCAAAAGACCTTTCTGTACAATAACATACAAAGTGTTTCCAATGGCAGGCATGTACCATTTTAGTGGAGGGACGCCTGGCTGCCAAAATAACTTTACAGACTTCAGGAGGAAGGTCAAAAGCCATCAACTGCCGCCGCTCAATCACCAAGCATGAAGGCGCAGAGTTGAAAGGTTCGGGTGGAGAACCCTCCCCTGCTGCTGTGACAGAAGATCCTCCCAAAGTGGCAAACCTGATCGGAGGATCAATGCTCATTTTCAGAAGCTCGGGATACCAGACTCTCCGTACCCAATCTAGTGCCACTAGGATTACTTGTGCCAGGTCGTTCTTGATCTTCTTGAGAACTTTATGGGCAGAAAGGCCTACAGGACGACTGAACTCCATTCGCAACAAAAAGCATCGCCGAGCGATTGCCGCCTTGGAAACTCTAACGCGCTAAAATAACTGACATTATGCTTTCTCTGCGGAGGCAAACCGATCTAACCAAGGCTCATCCCACTGCTGAAAGAGTCCTTGCGCCACCTTCGGTTGGAGATATCATTCATAATCAGCTGGGCACCGACGGCTGAGTTTGCCCGCCCTGGCATCCAGAGAACCTGCCAGGTGTTGAATCACCAGGGTTATGCCCTGCTGTTCCAGCCATCTCCAGAGACGCGGAGCCTCTTGACAAAGGGTCCACAACCCCACACTGCCCTGCTTGCTGCAGTACCACGTTGTGGTGGTGGTGTTGTCCATGAACACCTGCACTATCTTCCCTTTTACAACAGGAAGAAATGCTTTCAATGTCAATAGGATCGCCCGGAGCTCCAGTAAGTTGATATTGAGTCCGGATTCCGCTGGAGACCAGAGACCTCTGATCTCCACCTCTCCCAGATGGCCGCCCCATCCCAGAAGTGACACATCTGTCATTACTGTGAGCTCTGGCTGGGGAAGGGAGAGGAGTCTGCCTCTGACCCAGTCGCAGTTCAGTAACCATCACTGCAGGTCTTTTGCAGTTCCCTTCGAGATCTGAACTGTGTCGATAAGATTCCCCTTATTCTGTCCCCACTGGAACTTCAAGTCCCACTGCAGAGCCCTCATATGCCATCTGGCATGCTTGACTAACAGGATGCAGGAAGCCATGAGTCCCAACAGCCTCAGAGTCTGTCTCACCGAAATCCAAGAGAGGGCAAAATATTGGTATCATAACCTGAATATCCTAGACTCACTGCTCGGGGGGATAAGCTCTAAACAGCACTGTGTCCAGAACAGCTCCGATGGAAGGGAGCTTCTGAGAGGGAGTCAGGTGTGACTTTGGCATGTTTATAGTGAACCCCATCGAATGCCGGAGGTCAGTCGTAGTCTGAAGGTGGGTGATGAGAGCCTGGGGCGTAGGAGCCTTCAACAGCCAGTCCTCGAGGTAGGGGAAGACTGAAACCCCCAACCGGCCCAAAGGCTCACCAGCAGGGGCAGCCTGATCAAATATGAGGTGCATGGCTTTGTAAAATTCTTTAAATTGAGCAGGGGTCACTTCGGATCCCAGAATTTGGGAGGGGGAAGGGGGGTGGGGTTGGGGGTGGGGGTGATGGGGGTGGTGGGGGGGTGGTTTGAGGCCAAGTCAGCCCTGGCATGGGCTCTGCAGAACCGTGCATGGAACGTTGACATTCCTGAGCTGCCTCGTTTGGCCGACAGGCGTGGCAAAGTCGAAGTCCTCTTGGACTTCTTCTTGTGCCTCTTCCCCGAGTGCCCAGAGAACCTAGAGGATGAAGAGGAGGACACAAGGCTCCTGGAGCAATCCTGCCTCCTCCTCCTCGAGCAGGATCGTGACCTCCTAGGAGTTGTGCCAAATGACGTCGACTGCCAGGCCGCCATGAGCTTCAGAGACCGCTCTCTCAAACTTTTCGGGGCCATGGCCCAGCAGCCAGAACACAACTTTGAGTCATGGTCTCTGTCGAGGCACTAGAAACATACATGGTGGGGGTCCATCACCGACATGGCACGATGACATGCACCACATGGTTTGAACCCCGTCTTCCTCGATGACATCTCACACAGACTTCGAAAAAACATCCGACAAAAAGGTCGAAAAGGGCCTGACAAAAAGAAGCAGAGGGTAGCTCAAAGGTAGCTTGATCCCAGACCTGCGCTTAACCAGCGCGGAAGGAAAAGAACTGACGTACGCCTGCCGGGGTGGTGCCTTTATAGGCAACCGTGACGTCACAGCCGGCTCCAACGATGTTGACGATGCCACGCGGAGCCAAACGACACAAGCGGATCCAAATGCCAAAATTCCAGATTTGAAGCTGACGCCAGGAAATTCAAAAGTAAGGAATCCGCAGCTAGAAGGCTGTGTCAGATATGGATACCAAAGAACACGCTGACAACATAAATGTGCTGCTAACACAGACAGGCATTCTGTGAACACTCTTGGTGCTTGTTTTTATTGAAAAGGAATACTTTGAAAGGTAATGAGTTCCACTTACCACAAATTCACATCACTGACAGTGAGCAGGATGCATTGGAAATTCAAAGTAGACACCCTTTTGAATTTAGCATCATCAGAAAGTCTACCTTCTGAAGAAGTGGGATCACTTTCTGAAGGGTATTCATCTTGAAATGAATAGTCTTCAGGTAATTTTTGAGTCTCAACTTCAGGATTTGTTTAAGGAAGCTATCTTTTGGGAGGGGGGGGATCAGGAAGCAAGCAGGTTAACCTCCTTGCATTCTTTGTTTCACTGGCTACTTAGGATGCATTCTCGTTCAACAGGTGCAGTAAACAGTCTTTGTATGTCTTATGCGGCTGTGGCAGGTAGGAGATTATCAAACTATAAGATAACCTTTGTGATCCATTTGTCTGTGTAGAAGGCACTCTACTGCTGTGAAAAATATCCAACCTTCCCCTGACAGATGTTGATGGAATGGATGAATGTGTAACAAGGGACTGCCTGATGTCCCCTTGGTCTCAGCTAATTTTTAGTAAGTTAATACGGCTGGTTTTCTGCTGACCTTACTGACATTCCTAGTTTTTCTCACCTCTAACCCAGGTCATCTATTTTAGTTAAGCAGACCTTTGGTAAAACTATTTCTGGTGGATATTCTAATCACAGATTCGAAAGTCAGACTGCTGCTGTTACCGCCAGTATCTGCTGGCTCAAAAAAAACCTGACATCCATAGTAAGACTTTAACTGCTGGGGAAAAAAAGAGGTAAGCAGACACATATATCTAAAAGCGAAAACTTGGCGAAAGACAAGGGTACTCGAAATGCATATGAACACTATGAGTATATAACATGGAGACAGGGACGGGCACCAATATACCAGCAAGCACACAACTCCCACCTGCTGTACTTGGGATCTAGTGGCTGAAACAGATTGACGCTGGTGGCATACCAAGGGCTCAACAAGACTCACAGCATGCCCCAGAGAATTACACTGAAGATGCTGGACAAAAAGTTAAATTGTGCCACTGTAATCTGAGGATAAAGGTAGACAGTCTGGACAGGACCTCAAAATAAAAGTGGCAAGTCTGTATTCACTATTGGAAACTACTGGCATTCGTAATGGAGGGCAGGCTAAAGACTCGAACTGAACACATCTGTGTGTTGGACCTGTAAAGTAAGTCTATTTTAGAACTATTCCAAGAGGGATGTCGGCATCACGAGAAGCAGCAAAGGGGGCAGGTGCATAGTGTCCCAATTAATAGTTCTCTTCCTGGACTCCTTCATGTGCAAAATAGGGATGCGATAAGAGTCTGCTTGACAAAAGTTACAGTTGTGAGGGAGCCCATTTCCCCAGACAGAAATCAGTCAAAAAGTAGTTGAAATGCAGACTTGATAGAAACATGCTTCCCACCAAGTTACGTTAAAGATGATGGGAAGTCACGCTTCTCCACAGTGACACTGGATCCCTAGGACTGCCCAGGAACGTGGGGTAGGAGGCACTCACACCAATGTGCTGGCTATTAGAAAGAGAAATTGATCATTAATAATACAAGTTTGATTAACGTGGCGGCAGACTCTAACACAGACAATCCCATAGGGCAGTGATTCCCAACCTGTGGTCCGTGCACCCCCCCCCCCCCATACCCTTCTCCCCATCCCCAAGGGTCCATAGGCCTGGGCTGGCAAGAAGGCACTTCTCCAGCTGGGGATTCACATCAACATGTGCGTGTTTTTAGAATTATTACTTTGTGCAGCACTTTTAAAGGCACTGCAAAGTTCATTTACCTCTGCATCCACTTCTCCTTCAAGAAACCCACAACACACCATTACTCACAGCGGATTCCCCACTGCTGATGGAACAAGGTCACCGAAGACCAGCTGATCACCACCCTTTCCCAGAACCCTCAGGCAATGGATCGACGACTGTGCCAACACTCTCACCCCGATCAAGAAACCTTCAAACAGACGCACAGACAGAAAGGCCTTCTGGTTCACTGCAGAACTCCAAGTGCCAAACCAAAAATGCCGAAGACTCGAGAAAAAGTGATGCAAGAACAGACACCGGGACCACCACACAGCCATCAAGAACTCCATCCGCAGACACCACCAACTCATCCGAACCACCAAAAGAACTGCCTTCAAAGAACGCACCGACAACAATGCACACAGCTATAAGGAGCTCTTCAACATCGTGAAGGAACTCTCCAACCCCGGCTCCAACATCACAGACATCCCGCCATCGCAAGACCTCTGCAACTCCCTAACCACCTTCTTACACCGCAAGATCGCAGACATCAATGACAGTTTCAATACTCAAACTCCTCCCCCCCTGTCTACCACCGACACCACAGATTCACCACCCTCCCCCCACCCCCCCCCAGCCACAACAGCCTCCTGCTCTCCTGGACCCATGTCAACAACGACACCACCATCAAAATCATGAGCACCATCCACTCCGGCTCACCATCCGACCCCTGCCCTCACCACATCTTCATCAAAGCGAGCTCCGTCATCACATCCCAACTCCGGAAGATCATCAACACTTCCTTCGAGACCACCACCTTCCCAGAGAGCTGGAAACACGCAGAGATCAATGCCCTCCTCAAGAAACCCAAGGCAGACCCAGAGGACCTCAAGAACTTTCAGCCCATCTCCCTGCTCCCCTTCCCGACAAAAGTAATCGAGAAATTGTCAACAAACAACTAACCCACTTCCGCGAGGAGACTAACACTCTTGACCCGTCCCAATCTGGATTCCGCAGCAACCACAGCACCGAAACTGCCCTCATCGCCACCACTGACAACATCAGGACCCTACTTGACAACAGCAAAACTGCGGCCCTCATCCTCCTGGACCTTTCGCCTACCTGGACATCCCCCGCCACAGCCACATCACAGCCCACCTGAGAGACCAGCACTGTCTCCCAGTCAACAAGAGAATCACGTTCAGGAGTCAAAAGTCTGGGAACCGATACCATAGGGATTCCTAACAGGTGTGTATTGGAACGTCATAACCTGCAGGGTCTTCCCGGGCTGTTTGGTATATGTAACAATTACACTATAAGAGGGGCACACCCTGAGGTGCAAGTCATCCATTATTGCTGATTACCTTTATTTCATTTGATAACACATGAGCTGTTGCAGGTAACAAAGTGGTGCAACAAGTTAGACATGGCTCCTTCATAGTAAGGGTAGTTGGGCTAGGATTGCCTGCCATGGAATGGGTGAAGAATGATTGGTGAATGCAACATTGGCAGCCTGTAATGCTGGCTTGTAGTGATTCTTTCCATGTTGGGCTTGGGGATGCATCAGGTGGAGATGAGAAGTTGAGAAATATGTTTAGCAAATCGGAGCTGGGAGAGGGAGGTTGGTTTTAAGTTCATAAGTATTCCCAACTGGAAAATTATTTGTAAACCCAAATCCATATTATAGATCTCTGATCTCAGCACATACAGTTGTAATATGAAGGTGCAAATGGCACTGGAAATGAATGAAAGACCGCCATATCGGATTAAAAGGTATGTGGACATTGTTATGCTGCAGGAAATTGCAGAAAACATTTGGATTAGATTGATAGTAAAGATTACACAAATGGTGCTGTCAAATGTATTTCTCACCTTCCACATCTGAAGGTTTACTGCTATGGACCAAGTTTAGTTTAAACTTTGTGCAATACTGAATTACGACTTGAGGCATTGTGTGTGGGTTACAAGCGATAAGAATGGTAGACCTTATCCACTCCTTTATGCATAATGCCCCTAATATTGAGGGCCCTGCTTTTGCAGTAAAATAGCAATACCGATAGCACCAGATAGAAACAACTTGTTGGGAGGGGATACTTTAATTGCATACTAGATCTGGTCAAAGACCCTTCAAGACCCCATTAGACTGTTGAATACCCCTTCTAAGACTATTAACTTCAATGAGGTATTAGGATCTGGGACCGGTTTAAAGGACTCATTGGAAGGAGTGTGTTTACCATTTTCACTCACTCGGGTACAAATCATATAAGGTAACGCCTACATTGTTAACAGGTGGTTTTAACATACACTGGACTTCAAGGAATCTTAATACTTGGGCAGGCACCTATCAGATCATGCTCTCCTGTTGGCTAAAGTGTTGCCAGGCAATCCCCACATTACCATACCTGCATGGAGCTTCAGAATGGATAGCTTAAAGATGTGGCTTTCAGGAAGGATATAAAAATGTACTTACTTGTTACTACAGTTCTCCAGCATTAGTATCTTTAACGGATACACATGCTATAATCATTCCCATTTGTTAAGGTGGGAGTCCCCCAGTTATTTTGCAACAGCAGTGTGAGAACATAACGTTCAGTAACAAGACCTTGAACCAGTAACATTTTAGTAACACTGTCTCATTGAACAAGTTCCTGTGACTGTCCTCAGCCCCATCATGGATACACAGCAGAAGTTTGAGAAGTGTAACTGAACCTGTGTCTCTATTACAGGAGGCTCATATGTGAATCTATGAAGGACACCAGTGCTGGAGAAGGAAATTTTACTTTTTGTAATCCTAGGTATCCCTTCAGGGAAATCTTACTGAACAGCCCTGCCCATGAGTGGGAGAGTAGAGCACACATTACAAAAAGTACACATTTACATTTTTCTTCCAGGAAAGCCAACTTGCATTATATCAAACAGGGTTTTACAACAACATAATAGAGGTGATATTTGGCAATTTGCCCATACTTTCTGAGAAGCCAGTTAGAACTCAAAATATTCACTAGATTTATAAATGTGACAGAAGAAAGGTAAACTGCTTATGATTTCAATAATTCATCTGCACAGGAAGTGACATCACTGGATTTCCCATCATCCATCTGTGCAGACAGTGATTTCTCTGGTTTTCACCCAAAACAGTAATTAAAAGAAGAAGCCAAGCAAGAGGACTCTATCCCCAGCTCCAATCTGCACAGGAAGTGACATCACTGGATTTCTCATCACCCTTCTACGCAGGAAGTGACGTCACTTGATTTCCTATCACTCATCTGCACAGAAAGTGACATTTCTGATTTCATGCCAAAACAGTCTTTAAAAGAAGCAAAGTAAGAGAGCTCTATTCCTTTCACCCTTCTCCACAGGACGTGACATCACTGGTTTCCTGCCAACTTCACCCTGCACTGCTCTCCCTGTCCCAGAACCTATTTAACTTCACCTTCGATACGTATCATAGCAGACTTCCCCCTGGGCAAAACCCTCATACACAGACAACCAAGACCTGCACCAATTTTGCCATCAAAATCACATACTATGGATGATGGGAAATCCAGTGATGTCACTTCTTGTGCAGATGAGTTAATGTAATCATGGATCACAGCATGAGCCAACACCCTGGCTCCCCTCAAGAGTAACCAAATGGCAATAGACTGACCACAGGCTAGTTGATACACAGAGGAACTCAGGCTGATAAAATACCACTGCAAACAACGGGTACACAAAAGGAGAAAAAGTCAAGACACCACAGATAAAACCAATTTCAAATCACTGCAAAGATGCTACCAAAACCAGATACAGCATACCAAGCGCAAAGTTTCAGAAAACATTATCCACCGGCACTGACAGCTGCAGGGAAATCTTTGCCATTAAAGTTTTCACAGCTTGTGCTTCCGCCTACATCAACATCACCCCCCTCAAGAGCTTTGCAATGAGCTTGCAGAAGTCTTCTGTGACAAGATCACATCCATATAGAGCAACTTTGAACCTCAACCAGACCCAGTCACCGTCACAACTCTACTTCTCATCATGGCTGAAAACACAGTTGAAATAGTTGCTAACATGAAGATCATCCACTCGGGGGCCCCTTCGGACCTGTGTTCCCAACACATCTAACCAAAGACCTCCTAGCTGTCTGCTGACCCAGTCACACTTCAAATACAGACCCATCTCCTTCCTACCATACACAGCAAAGGTGTTAGAAAAGCCAATCAACTTGTGCCTCACCAGCCACCTCAGCAACTACCAGCTCCTTCACACTAGGAAGTCCAGATTCAGTCTCAACCACAGTAGAGAAACAGCACTCATTGCCACCACTGACAACATCTGCATGATCCTTGATGGCAGAGACACAGCAGTTCTCGTTCTCCTGGATAGCTCTGCAGCATTCACGGTCGCACACCCTATTCTCATCAGGCACCTGCATAAGATTGGCATTCAAAAGCCCATTTTCCACTGTATTTGCACTTTCTTAACAGATAGAACACAAGCTATCAGCCTGGCATCTTTCTTCTCAGAAGATAGAAAACATATGCAGAATGCCTCATGGTTCAATGCTCAGCCCCAACCTTTGCAACACATATATGAGCCCCCTGACTATGATCATTGGCACAAACAACATTCTCTCCTATGCCGACCAGATGAAAAGCATACTCTCCCTCTGGGACAAGACACCCCACACAAGAAGAAAGTTGACCGAAGTTGTAAACTGTATGAAAGACAACTCTTTCAAATGCAACACAGACAAAAGTACTGATTTTCAGTAAGAACACCTCACCAGGGGTGTGTAATTTAAAAACAAAATCTACTTATCCATGGCAACAGTTGCTTCATAAATCTACTTGTCCTGCAAAAAAATCCACTTGTCCCTTTGGTGCCAGATTGTGTGCCGACAAATTATGGCAGCAATCTCATTATATATGAGCTCTGATAACAGCCTCTGATTATGCCAGGGCTCATACTACAGTAGGGCTTGAATTCTAACAACTCCCACATTTTTCTACCTTTCCACAGATCTACATACTGGAAGTAGGATTAAGCAATATTTACAGGGTTGGATTGCGCTTTGGAGTCTGTGCAAATGTACTAATTTGCATGTTTTAGGGGTTTTCACCAGATTTTCTCTAATCTTTTCCCATATTGAGAAAGGTTGGAACTTTACTCTTGACAAGGGCAGAAAAAAACTTCTTCCACAGTTGGAGAAAGAAGTGGTTGGAGGGAAAGTGAACGTGTAAACGCTCAGATTTTCACATGAGCCAATCTACACATGCATATTTGCTTGTGCTAAAATGCAGATCACAAATATTTTCTAGGAGTACGATTTCCTGGCATACTTATGTAAATTATTGTGAATTCATGAAAGCTGTAAATCTGCACAAATGCAAGGGCACATATCATAGGTGCACTTTTGTGACTTTACTGAAGGATTGAGCCCCTACTTTGGTCTTGATTTAACCAAGATATTTTGTTTTTATTAAAAATCTATTTCTCGCTCTCTAAAGACTGGCTTCACTGTGAGTGACAACATTCTGTTCTTTCACAAGGAGCACATCAGCAGACAAAGTAGTTTTTTTCAGTGCCACAGACTACTGTGACAGTGTGTGCTTTCTGAGACCAAAAATCATTAATGCTTTTTGCCAATGTTTGTTATAAAGGCGAGGGTCTGGTAGCTCCCACAGCAATAAGGTTTTACAAAAACCATGTCAAAACAAGCCACACATTGACAAAACCAAAAAGCTAACCACCAGTATCATACCTATTGGCTTTGCCAATTATTGATTATTTTCATGTTCATGTGCCATGTTAAAACTGGTTGCACTGATATTTTAACTATGAATATTTTTGGGAATACTAGCATGCATCTACACATTTTAGTAGATGAGGCTTCAAAGAAATGGTACCTACATTTTCACAGTAGTTTGTATTTTTGGGAGCAATTAATATGAAGCAAAGACTCATCAATCTTGCTTTCAAGCTTAAGCAAGTACTTGCATCTAATCAGAGAACATTCTGGGAGCATTATACGTAGCATAATATTGTTAAACCTTGCAAATGTGTGCGCACATTTTTATACTGGGACCACTGTCAGCAGAGCAGTCCGAGCTAACAACATTGCCTTGGATGGCTCACCCTAATAATAAAGGCTTTTCATTAATGTATCATAAATACAATTTGGAACAGCATTAACGTATAGACACTTTACCTTAACTGCAGCCAATGTCCTTCCCTGATGCATAATTCAGTACTGTAAACAGGCAGCCAAAGGGCTTGCGCTGCCAAGGGTTGGGATTACTTGTCCCAAGGACAAAATAATTATTAAAACTTGTTGCCCTTCACCTCAAACAAAACGTTTTGGGAGTCTCCAACTGGTGGCCGGCCAAACTCTGATCAATACCCAGAACCCATGCTAGGAACCTCAGAATAATCATAGTCCGAAAAGTGACATGATCACACGAGCTAATGTTATCATTGCATCCTACTTCCAAACCCGGACGATCCTGAGGAAGATCTTCAAATCTCCCCCAGGCAACCCTATAAAAACTGTCACGTCTTAGTCACCAGCAAGTTGGACTACAGTAACACCCTCTACATCGGGATCACCAGGCAGCGTACTGGAAGATTATCCAGAACTCCGCAGCACACTCATCCTCAACCTCTGACACACAACTCCCAACACACCACACCACACCTCAGGGAGATCCAATGGCTCCTGATACAGAGTTGCTCATTTCTAATTTCCAACACACATTAAAGGCACTACACAATTTAGGTCCCACCCACCTCAATAGCACCATCTCCTTCTGCTAAGCACTGAAATACTTCCACTCCGTGGTAGTTCTACTGACTCACATCTCACACATTCTCATAACCAGATCAGGAGGACGGGCATTCTCTTACATTGTGCTTAAAGCGTGTAACGTTCTCCCACTCTACATCACAGCAGTCTCTGCTCTTTTTTAATTTTGCAAGAGGCTGAAGACCTGGCTCTTTTCAATTAACCAACATACCATAGGCAGGGCTAGGCGCACACACGTGTTGAAGCCAGGATATCATCCTAGTTGATAGTTCACTTTAAAAATACACAAAAATACCCTGAAGGAGACCTAGGATTACAGGCATCTTTTCCCTCTTCATGGGCCTTTCATTGTTCATTATAAGCAGCAGGCACAATAGCACAAAATGAAAGACAAAGAAAAAACAAAAACTGTTTATCTAAGAGAGTCTTGACACACTTGAGTGTCAGCTCTAGAGTTAGATTTAAAACAGTTGTATCTTGTGAAAGTACGGACCAACTTCCAGGTGGCAGCTTTGGAGATTTTAACCAAAGGGATGTTACTTTGAAAACCCTCTTACGTAGAGAGCAATAGTTCTAGCTGGCAAATTCTGTTTGATTTTCTGATAAATTTAAATGCAGGATACAATCCACCTGGAAATACAAGTAGGTAACGCTATACAAAGAGGATCATAATTCAAAAAACAAGCTTTTGATTTCTGAAAGTCTTATCTAGATAAACTTTCAAAACTCTCAACATTTCATGAATGCAGCTACATATCTGCTGGAGAGGAGTAATTCTTAAAAAAGCTTAGGAGAGATATGGGCGGATTAACATGGAAATCTGCAACTACTTTAGGAAGGAATCTCTGGTACATCCTATTTCCCGCTTTATTCTTATAGAATACTGTGTAAGGTTCATGGAAGAAAGAGGCTTGAATCTTGCTTAACCTATGGACAAAAGTGATGCCCACTGAAAAAAATCTGATTTCCTTTATGAATTTTGAAAGGAAGCACTGTGAACTAGTTTGAAAGGAGGGCCCATCAATTTTGAAAGGACCACATTCATTTCAGAGGAAGGAAGTGATCTACCTGTCAGGAGAAAACTTTAAGACCTTAGATGGAGTCCTTAACTGCTGGGATTTGGGGGGTGGGGAGGGACAGGCTTGTGAAGGACAATTTCTATATGCAATTATGGCAGCCAAACGAAACTTAATAGAGGGAAACTGCAACTTTGTTTAAGCCAAATAGAGTAGTTAAGGAAATACTGCTTCTTGGCACTGAGTTTTTGTTCTTCTGAATGAACCAAATGGAGAACATCTTTCATTACAAAGTATTTCGCTGTTCTGGTGGATGGGCACTTTACTTCTCTTAGAATGTCCATAGAGTCTACTGGAAGGCAAATGTGATCATATTGGATAAGTTCAGTAAAACTGCCACCAAGCTCATTAATGGTAGGGCGAAATGCATAATCTGACTCTGTTATGTTAAGCCTAATTGTACAGTGTGCTATTATTCAGGAGAGTATCCTGGTCCAGAGCAGATGTGGAACTACTCTCATCTGGGAGGGCAAGGGGGCTATTCAAAGAGCCAGGTCAGCTTCTTTCAGTATTGAATAAGTCAAGAGGGGCTTATGATGAATAATGGCAAGTCGGTCCAGGCTCAAGGGGGGATTGTAGGAGGCCTGACCACCTGATATGGTCTTGGTATGCACAGGATGTGTGCAAGTAGTAGTTTTGCCAAGCGGAGGTGTGTTGATAGTTTGTGGAAGGAGATGCAGCTACTGAAATGGTTTGTGGAAGGAGATGCACCTACTGAGTTAGCCTGGGCCAATGTTGCATAGTGCTTTGAAGGTGGGTGGGTTTGTGTGTAGTTTGAACTGTGCTTGTTTGTGTTCTGGGAGCCAGTGAAGTTCCTAATCGTGTGGTGCAGCGTGTGTGCGGTGAGGGAGGTTAAGTGTGATTTTTGCAGCAGGTTTGTAGTCTGGTGAGTTGTTTGCTGATCCTGGAATAGAGGGTGTTCCCATAATCAACTTGCTAGTGATGAGGCTGTGCTGGAGCCATTTTAGGATTTTCCTCAGCATCTTCAAATTGAGAAGAGGCATGATGTATTCACAGCAATGCCTTTGGTGGTCACGTGGAGCTTGCTGTTCACGATGATCCCAAGATGCTGGGAATGGGAGGAAGAGTCCTTTAATCTTGTGTAGGCATCAGATGAGGATGATGATGATGATGGGGTGGGATACTGTGTCAAAAGCAGCAGAGGTCCATTAAGATAAGGGAAGAAATGTCTGCTCAGTTGATGATCATGCGGATGATGTCTTTGGAGGCAAAGCGGGCAGTGTCCATGCTGTAGTGGGTCTGGCGCTTGACTGTGGCATGTCAAGGAGTTGGTTCAGATGGTTGGTGAGGTATTTAAAAAGGAGTTTATCCAGGACTCTGGCAGGGTACAGTGTCCGGGCAATGGGTCTTTAGTTCACAAGCGTTGAAGGGGCTTCAAAAGACTTTTCCAGCAGTGCGACAACTGTAGTGTGTTTTCATGAATCCAGAAGGTGATGGATTGATTCAGGATCAGGGGGAGTGCTGTGGTTGATAGGTAGAAGTTGTCTGGTGAAGCAGTGGTGAGAGCAAGTGTCCATGGGGCACAACAGTGGATAGACTGCATGGTACTGCGATCTAGTCTGTGGTGATGTCTGCCCAGGTCAATGTAGTTGTTTCCTTTTTAAAGAAAGTATCTGACAGTTGCCCAATAGAGCCTGCATTAGACTGTTCGATTTGATTTACATTGTAATTTTTACAATTTAGCGTTTCTTCCGTAAAAGTGTAAATATGTATAGTTTAGTAATCTGTGCTCCAGAAGACAGTGTCTGGGGGCAGGGCTGTTCAGAGCTTATTATCAATGCATATCCCCAGATGGAGAACTGTAGTTAGTTACAGATAAGTTGCTTTTTCTATCCCGCAGTGGATCTTTAATAGAATCATGTGCTTGAATCAAACGGACAACTTTGACTGTGCAGCTGGTAGGTGAATGCTACAACAGCTCACCTTATCTGAAAAGATGCTTGTTTCACCACTACTTTTTTTCTGCTATTAACGTCAGACAGTTGTACTGAATGGGAGTGTGCTCATTGTAGCTGCACGGCAGAGGGTCACAAGGAGTACCTTAACAGAGGGCTACTGAAGCTGCCTTACTTCATGTAGAATGTGCAGTAAGCGTTTACCTTGCTCGTGTCGCCGAATTTCATGCTTTACAGACGTCAAGAGAATGCGGAACTCTTTTAGGTGCATCATAAAGGCTTCTAATACAACTTGGATTAGTGCCTACTGTGATTATTCTTGATGAATTGCATGAAAGGCTTCAACTGCAAATGCCTACATTCTGCTTAATCTGCTAGCTGACAACAGAGTTCGTAATAACACTGTTTTCCAAGAGAGTTATCTAAGGAAAGCTCTGAATTGGCTCCCCACCCACTGGGACAATACTATGTTAAGCACCTATTTTGTTGGTGGACTACACAATGAAGTGAAAGCCCCAAAAATACCTTTTATCACACCTGTTAACGAGATTATGAAGCAGGATATTCCTGAAATCAAGGAAACCTGAAATTACTGTAAAATGCACTCTAATTGAAGCCTGTCTGAGCCAGCTCTGAAGTCTGAAAATCTCACTATGGCTGAAATGAAAAAGGATGAAGCCTCTAGATGAGCACCAAATACAGAATCCATCTCGAAATTCTGCAGGAATGTCTAAGTGAGATAATTGATTGAACTCTGAGGCAAGGCTTATCCCTTCAAACAATATGGGTTGTGATGCAGGGTTTGTGAAACCAGAGGAATAGGTAATTCTTATCAAAGGAGCAGTATGTTCAGCAACCAGCACTGACTGGGCTATTTTATAGTATAAAATAGTATAGTAAGCAAATAGTTTTTTATTGGCTTATGGATTAGGGCTTCTATTGTGATTGGTACTAGGGCTTGGATTCCTATTGATCTGTGGTTTTAGGGTTTCTATTGTGATTGGTACTAGGAATAGGGTTCCCATTGGACTGAGGTTTTAGGGTTACTGTTGTGAATGGTGGTCAGGATTAGGGGTGTGATTGGTTAATAGGGCTAGGTCTCACACTGGCTCTAGGGTTATGAATCTGATTAGTTAGGACTAGATTTCTATTGACCAATAGGGCTATTTATGCCTAGGGCTCAGGGTGTCTCAGCCCGGCGTCGAGGCTAAGGGCGGAGAGGACAAGGGCAGTTGCCTGTTTGGGCTGTTGAGGCCTAGGGCCAGAAAGGCGGCCCAAGGGTATGCCCAGACCCACGTCTGGGCATACCCTTCCCACATAGGGCAACTATAACAACACAAAAAGATATCCCACAGCGTTGTGTTTTGCTTTGCTTTTGCCGCCCTAAGTGCGCCGGGTATGCCCAGACGTGGGTCCCGGGCTCACTGTGCCACTGGATTCAAGCTAGCCTGGCTGATGAGGGGCGAAACCCCGAAACCGGTCCCAGGATGCTTGTTTCCGGTCCAGGGAGAACCTGGCCTTGCAGTTCGGGCTGGACTGTTCCCATGAGGAACAGGGTCAAGACTGATTTGCATATGGCTGGGTTCAAACTGGGGTGGCATGGTGAGCAAAATAATGGATGGATTAAACCCAGATCTGTGACTGGGGGTGAATGTTTGATTGGTTCTGCATTCCGTCCATCCAGTTACGCTATCCCACAGCGTTGTGTTTTGCTTTGCATATGAATTATAAATACCAGGCTTCAGACAACCTCTGTCAAAACAGTGATCTGATGGCTGAAAGGTAGAAAAGCTAAAAAAAAAAAAAAAAAAAAAAAAAAAAAAAAACACACATACAAAACAGATCATGTTTCAACCAAAACACTAAGGACACAAAGGGGGTGCAAAATTCTGAGAGAAGCAGATCAATCCTTAAACAAATCCGTAAAAATTACAAGAAGGGTAGTGCCCTAAGTTTGAGAACTTTACCAATAGCAGAAAAGTGGGGGGAGAGGAGATTACTTTCATTGCATTTTATACATGGGCTAATCCTGCAGCCTGATGAAATTGTAATGCTAAAGAACAAGTAATGTACCCTCGGGTAATGCCTTACCTGGTACAGACCTATTCTAGTTGCAGATTCCTTACTTTTGAATTTCCCCCAGGCGTCTGCTTGATCTGTAGAATTTTCCGAGCAGTACCCTGTGTGCCATTAGGTGGCATCGGGTCAGCTTCTCGCCCGTCCCCAGTGGCGCCTGTGTCGGATATCACATCTTGGGTCCTATTTAGGCCCCACCCTGGCACTCTGACGTCAGTTTCTTTTTATGACTTTCCACACCAGAAGCTCAGAGCCATGAAGAACACAGACTATTGGTGCATCCAAACTAAGGCCCTGAAATGGAGTCTCTGTCCCTAGAAATCCGTTTGTAGTGCAGGGAGGATGGGTGGGTTGGTAAGGAATCTGCAACTAAAATGTCTGTACCAGATAAGGCATTACTGAAGGTAACTAACCTGTCCATCTGATAAAGACTTCTAGTTGCATGTTCCTTACCTCTGAATAGATACCCAAGCAATATCATCCCTGGAGGAGGGTCTGTGAACCAAGATCATACTAGAAAGTCCAGCAGGACCAAATGGGCAAAGTACCCGACCTTATGGACTTGACTGTCAAAGCAGTAGTGTTAGTTGAACGTGTGTAGAGATGCCCACGTTGCCGCCTAACAGATAACAAGACTGGAACTTAGCAAGCTAATGTTGTGGTTGCAGCTCTAGCTCGAGTAGAATGAACAAGCAAGCCTTCAAGTGGCTGGTTTTTCACCAGTGCGTAGCAGATCTTGATAAACAGTACAACCCATCTGGAGATCGTTCGCTTCCGCCTGCCAGACCTTTCTTTGCACCCACATAACTGACAAAAAGTTGATCTCCTTTGTACCATCAAGGTAAAATGACAATGCTCTTTTTGGGTCCAGGCGGTGGAATCTCTCCTCTTCCTTGGAAGGATGTGGAGGTGAGTAAAATGTAGGCAAGGTGATCCATTAGCCTACATGAAAGGGCGTTACCACTTTTGGCAGAAAAGAGGCCCTAGTGCAAAGCACCACTATCAGGGTAGATGGAAAGGTAGGGTAGCTTAAGCAACAATGCCTGCAACTCGCTCACTTTGCGGGCAGATGTAATGGCCATAAGGAAGGCAAGTGAGAAGACAATTTATTGTGGAAAGGCTTGAAAGGAGTGCACATTAGAAATGTAAAACCAAATTCAAATCCGATTGGGGCATAAAGAAATGGGATGAAGGAAACATGTGTAAGGCCTTTAAGGAATCTATTTACAATGGTGGATTTAAACAAAGACGGTTGATCAGGCAACCTCAATAAAGCACAAATTGCAGACAAATAACCTTTGAGATTGCCCATAGCAGAGCCCTGCTGGGCCAAAAAGTATAAACAGAACCTCAGAGAGAGGGGCAGAAAGGTGGGTGGGGAGGCCCGTAGGCTTGTCTGCGCACCATGCCACAAATTTCTTCCGACAGGCATATGCCGTTTTAGTGGAGAGACAGCTAGCTGCCAAGATACCGTTAGAGACTTCAGGCAGAAGGTCAAATGCTGTCCATTCCCGCTGCTCAATCTCCATGCAAGAAGGTAGAGAGTGGACAGGTTCAGAACCCTCCCCTGCTGCTCCAACTGAAGATCCACCCGAAGGGGCAGTCTATCTGGAGGATCAATGGACATACTCAATAGATCGTGATACAATACTTTGTGACCTGTCCGGAGCCACAAGGATTATTTGGGGCCTGTCATTCTTGAGAACTCTGGGCAGAAGTGGTAGTTGTGGAAAGGCATACAGGAGGCTTGAATTCCGCTGAAGACGAAGAGAGTCTCCTAGCGATTGCCACCTTGGAAACTCCAAAAGCAAAACTGCTGACATTGTGTGATCTAACAAAGGCTCGCCCCACTGCTGAAAGAGACCTTGCGCCACCTCCGAATGGAAAAGCCATTCATGATCCTGTAGACATTGTCGCCCGAGATTGTTGGCTCTAGCATTCAGAGAGCTTGTTGCAGTACCACATGGCGGTGCAGTTGTCCGTGAACACCAGCACCATCTTCCCGCTGACAGAGGGGAAAAATTGCCTTCAATGCTTGCCGGATTGCACGGAGCCAGGTTGATATGGAGTCTGGACTCTACCAGATGCCTGTGATCTCCACCTCCCACAGATGGCTGCCCCATCCCACGTGCGACACTTCTGTCATATCTGGTTGTGGCAGGGTAGAGAGATCTGCCTCTGAACCAATCGCAGTTTGATAATCACCACTGCAGATCTTGCACAGTTCATTCCAAGAGCTGCACCTTGTCGGAGAGATTGCTTTGATGCTGCCCCCACTGGAACTTCAAGTCCCACTGCAGAGCCCGCATATGCCATCTGGCATGTGTCACCAGCAGTATTCAGGAGGCCATGGGGCCTACCAGCCACAGTCACTCACCAAAATCCAAGATAGAGACTGAAACATCAGTGTCATAGCCTGAATATCCTGGACTCTCCACTCTGGAGGATAAGCCCAAAACTTCATTGTGTCCAGAACAGCTCAGATGAAAGGAAGCATCTGAGAGGGAGTCAGATGTGACTTTGGCACGTTTACGGTCAACCCCAGTGAATGCAGGAGGAGCGCAGTAGTCTCGACATGGGAGACAACAGCCTCAGATGAGCCTGCCTTCAGTAGCCAGTTGTCGAGATAGGGGAAGACTGGAAACCCTGATCTGTGCAAATGAGCTGCGACAACTGGCTTCACCTTGGTGAACACCAGAAGGGGCACTCGTAAGGCCAAAGGGGATCACTGTGAACTGACGCAAAAACTCTATATTCTCCCTTGGGGAAGAGTGCTGTAACTTCCTCACAGAGAAAGGACAGGTGAACCTCAGTCATCCTATCATGACGGTGGCATGGATGGAGGGGGCAGTCTTGAAGGGGAGGGAGTAGCCCCTTCGGACTATCTGAAAAACCCGCCTGTCTGACGTGATGGATTGCCAGCGCAGGATGCGATGGCAAATCCTGCCTCTGACTGGCACTTGGTGGAGATTCATAGTAGGAAAGCTTAAAGGTGGCTGCAGGGGGTGGGGAGGTGGACTGGCTAGACCGCTGGTTCCCTGATCCACAAGGTTGGTGGATCCCACCCAGAGGCTGACCAGCATGTGTGACATGAAAGGGAGGTGGGTGCAGGTGGGGGGGGGGGTGGGTTGGGGGGGGGGGGGGGTTAGCGAGGAGACTGAGTATGGACACATTTGAAGGCCCTTTCCGCAGCCACAAACGGGGGGACGAGGGGCAGCAGTGAGGCCCAAGGACCTGGCCGTAGCAGAAGAATCCTTTAAGCGTTTGCGCGCCGAGTCTGCTTCGTCTCCGAAGAGATGAGTGCCATCAAAGGCCATGTCCATTACAGTGGCCTGGACATCCCCCAAAAAGTCAGACGTCTTGAACCAAGCGTGGCATCTCAGGGTCACTGTCGATGAAATAGCTCTGCCCAGTGAGTCGGTTGTGTCCAGCCCTCAACGAATAGTGAACTTTGCTACATCTCTCCCATCAGTAACTGCCTGAGAGAGTACAGCCTGGGCCTCCTGTGGGGCCTATGTCAGCACTGTGGGCAACCGTAGCATGTGGGAATAACAGTCAACAAGGCATGTGGTGTTCACTGACCACAATGCTAGGTTGGAGGAACAAAAATTCTTCACTAAGAGTAACCAACCTTTTGAATTCCCTATGGGGGGCTAGGGGGAGAAGGGAAAGCACCCTGGGAAAAGAAGGCTTGGATGACCAAGCTCTCGGGGTTGGGCGTTGCATCAAAGCTTTGGTCCTCAGGAGCAGGGCGGTGGCAGAGGGCAATTGTCCTGTTCACAGGAGCCCCTGTGCTGGGCTTGAACCAGGTACCCACTAGGACATCAGTGAGGGCTTCATTAAAGGGGGGCATGGGTTCAAGTGGAAGATCCAGGTTGAAGCACCTCTGTCAGGAGCAAATTCCTGACTGCCACAGAAGGCAGCTCAAGGTCCAAGACCTCAGCAGTCCTTCTCACCATCATGGAATAGGAAGATCCCTCCTCTGTAGCAACAGTAGGGATAGAATGCATGCTAGTATCTGGAGAAGTATCCAGTCTGCTGTCCTCACCCAATTCAGCATGCCAGTCCATAGGGTCTTGGAGCTCGTATTCTAAAGGGTCCAGTGACCCCTCGCATTAGTCACCCTAATCTAGCCCATATGAAAGAGGCTCAGGTCCGACATTGAAGGCAAGGATCCAGCTAGCATCTGAGTCGCCATCGTACGATGCCCATCCAAATCAGAGTCGCCAATGAGAATGGGGATGGCACAGCTTATAGAGGGTGCTGAGAGCATTGGAACCAGCATCAGGGAAGGTCATTGTGGTACAACCAATGCCTGAATGGATCTAGGACTGGATCCATGGGTGCCCCTCGATGCTGAGGCCGAAGGAGCTCCAGCTGAGTCAGGCTGCCCAAAAATGAGGCACATGGTCTCATAAAATTTTCGAAGTTGGGCAGGGGTCACTCCACCAGCGGGAAACTCAGGGAGGCAGCCCAGGCACTGGTTCCTAGGAATGAGGCCTAGAGCACCAACACTCCCTTGTCTCATCAGCCAACATATGAGAAGTCGAAGAACGCTTCGACTTCTTGCTGTTCTTCTTAGTGCCTCGACTTACTCAATCGCCTTGAGGGCTTGGAGTGGGACAACGACGATAAACTCCATGACCACTGCGGGGACCTTCCTCTCAAGCGGGACTTTGACTTGCGGAGTCGAGTCGGGCAACCATCAGCTTCAGGGAACGCTCCCTCAAAGCCTTCGGATGCATGGCCCGACACTCAAGAGCACGACTTCGGGTCATGGTCGAGATCCAGGTACCAAAGACACACAACATGTGGATCCGTCATCGACATCACCAGCTGACACGATAAGCAGGGCTTAAACCCGGCCTTCCTCAATGACGTCTTCGACGCACCAGGAGTAGACAACTCAAGAAAATCTTTGACAAATGTCAAAAACAGGACAGTCAAAAAAGTGACAGAGGGGTAGCTCTCTTGGGATTGGCACTAGCTGGCGCATAAATAAAAACTGATGTCAGCGCGCCAGGGTGGCTGCTATATGGAACTCACTCACAACATCATATCCAGGGCGTAACCAATCAACGCCATTTAACTATGCGCAGTGAGACTGCACGGAAAATTCTCACGATCAAGCGTATGCCTGGGATAAATTCAAAGGTAAGGGATCTGCAACTAGAAGTTTTTTTTATCAGATCTCCTCTTGAATGAGACTGGCGCCCATCAGACTAATTTCCTGCAATTAATCACTTTACATGGAGATAAATAAAAAGTGGTTTTATTCCTTTGAGGGGAATAAACATACAGAAAACGTTCAGTTTTTTTTCTGATAAAAAGGAAACCAGATTATAGACTGTTTTATTCTGTGCTTTACATAGTGGCGATAGCCACGCTCTAGTTATAGTTAGGATGACCAGAGATTGTTTAAAAACAATATATATATGTTGTCCCTTTCTAACTTTACATCCTTTTGACTAATGTGCGAGAAACTTTGCAGACTTACTGCCCCCGTTTAATTTTTTTTTGGGGGAGGGGGAGAAAGTTTCATGGCATTTGGTTAAGGAGGTGCAAAGAAAAAAGTGGAGGTCTCAAAACGGCTTCAAACCCCATGCACTTTCCATAGACTTTTGTATTTCGCATAGCGCAAAAGCAGCTGGATTTGTATTAAATTTCCCAGTATTACATATTAGGAGGCACAGATGATTCTGTGGCATACTGCAGGTGAGTAGAGTAAGTCATTATTAAGTCATAAGGAGTATCACCTTAGTGAGATTTTGCAGCACAATGCTAATAAAAGTAGCAAGGAAACCCAGCAAATAAACTAAATTGCATATAAGACCCATTTATGGTCACATGCTAAAGGAAACCTATAAACAAATACATATCTAATAGAATACATCTTACTATACATAGGTTTTCTTTTGTATGCTCTCTAGCTCACAAAATAAAACTGTGCCCAACAGGCCAAACAAAAACCATTGTCCTTATGTACTCCCGTGCAAAAAAATGGAAAGTGATTTAGCAGTGAGCTACACAAACTACTATATGGAGGACAAGATAATTGGCCATTAGTAACAAAAAATAATAATCTTAATTTTTACAGCAACTATTAGCTTTCATTGACTTCGGGCTTCATATGTACCATAATCCTACTAAAAGTAGCTAGGAAGCCAAAAAACTAACTAGACTTCATATGTAAAGTTTTAGAATTACTACACGAACATCTAAAAGACATTTATGGTCACATGATTATGTAAACCAATAAAAAAAATACATAACAAATACAACAGATAAAAAGAAAGAAATCACATTCAATCTGACTGCCACTCTGTAGTTATAGTTAGTATTCCCAAAGATAGTAATTCCTTACATATTACCTCCCTAATAACTTTCCACCTGTTTGACGAAGCACCAAAAGCTTTCCAGCCCTGTAGCAGTTTCTACATTTTGGGATGATGTACATTTTTGTAGTGAATCGTTAAGGGAGTGCAAAGATAAAAGGGGGTCCGAAAACCCATTTTTCCACCAATGCATTTTCCATAGACTATTGTATTTGTTTGAAAATCCTTATTCGATTTTGAATGCAATCATAAAAGCACATAAAACCATAAACACATCCTCGCATCATATTTAAAAAAACATATAAGAGCAATGGCATTAAGAAGGGCAAATAAGTAAAATTCTGGGACAACAACAAAGTTAATCCAGTCTAGAGTGGGGGACGCTTTCTAGGTTTTTGAGGTACTTTTTGAACTTTCTTTGCCATGTAAGTAACGGCCTATACTCTTATCCACACCTGTGTTCGTGGTGTTTTCTTGGGTTCAACGGGCGGTACACAGTGTGAATTGGCTGATTGCGCGTATTGTTTTATAATAAATTTTCCTTATGTGTGGGTATTATTTTACACCACTGAGTCCTGATGACGGTCTGACGGACCTCGCCACCACAGACCGAAACGTCAATATCGCCTTCTCACTTGACAAGCTGAATTGAAAGACCATGATATTGCTTGAACTGGGACTGAAAACCAGGCAATTATTGTGCAGGACTGTGTCAAGAGGAGGGTTAGAAACCCTTCCTGGATCTTCGGTTGTGATACCATTGTGTTATCTTGGGGGGGTTGTACACAGTGTTGTGGTCTATGGGATGGGCATTTGATGTATTTGTTGTACACTTTTTGAACTTCCTGAACCCTATTAATGTATTTGATTTAAACAGTATGGAGTTGTCTTATTCATTAATTGAAGACTGGATCTTATGTACACAAATTATATCTAAACAATTCCTCTAAGAGCATTTTAAAGTGAGACATTATCTGTACCCCGTTATTAGGGGAATAATGGGTTGCCCCTAACTGTATTGATTTACAAGAGAAGAGGTTTTGGTATCTTGAGTACTACGATAGATGCTGGAAAAACTCTCGAGTTAGTTTTTGATATCTATGTTTAATTTGTGTAAATATTTTTGTTGAGTGCACCTTGATAACTGGCTAAATGTCTGAGCAGGAAACATTATCTTACTATGATGATTACACTGCTAGAACAGCCAGTAGCCTATCTCTTTTGGGACAACATAGGGCATCAATTTTAAGTACACAACAGGACTCCACCTTGGTCCAACTCAAAATATTGTATGAGAAATTGGTAAGAATTGTATGAGAAATTGGTAAGGACTGAGCTACATGCCACGTTTTTAACCAATTGTTTAAATGCAAATATCATCCCGGTGGGATTACAAGTATAGAATGTTGCAATTATTTTTGTTGATGAGGAATATATATATATATATATATCCCTCATGATGCAATCAAAAACCATCATTTATATATACAGGAACAAATATCAATATACACATATTTATACAACCACATATCCTAGTGCAATCAGACAGGCAACGGGGAGGCGGATGGGACTGAGGAATCCACAGGTAGCTATTGTATCCACCAGAAAAAGCGTTACCAAAGGTAAGTAACTTGTTCTTCTGATGGATACAAACTACCTGTGGATTCCTCACCTTATGAATAGAGTCCCAAAGCAGTACCGCACTTGGATGTGGGTCCCCGTCTGATTACACCAAGAAATCCTGTAAAACAGATCGCGCAAAATGGCCGTTCCTCCGAACCTCAGCATCCAAACTGTAATGCTTAGCGAAAGTGTGGAGGGACGCCCAAGTTGCCACCTTACAAATGTCCACCACCGGGACTCCCCTTGCCAAGGCCAAAGTGGCCAACTTAGCCCTGGTGGAGTGGGCCCCGATACCCTCAGGAGGACCTTTCTTTGCCAGTGAGCAGCAAACCTTTATACAAAGAATGACCCACCTGGAGATTGTTCTTTTATGGACTGCTCTGCCCTTCCGCTGACCAACATACCCCATGAACAGCTGATCCTCCAGGCGAAAGTCTTTAGTCCTCTCGATATAAAAACTGAGAGCCCTTATAGGGTCCAATCGATGGAGTCTCTCTTCCTCTTTAGAGGGGTGGGGAGGAGGGTAGAAAGAGGGAAGGGTAATAGTTTGCCCCATATGAAAAGGAGTGACAAATTGTGGCAGGAAAGCCACCCTGGTTTTCAGTACCACTTTATCAGGAAAAAAACAAGGTAAAGGTTTTTTTTTACGGAAAGGGCTTTAAGTTCCCCAACCCTCCTAGCAGAGGTTATAGCAATAAGGAATACAGTCTTAAGAACCAAATACCTTAAAGGACATGAATGCATGGGCTCGAACAGTGAACCCATCAGAAATGTTAAAACAAGATTTAAATCCCACTGAGGCATGTGAAAAGGCGTGGGGGGGAAACTTATTAAGCAAGCCCTTAATAAGGAAAATGTCACTTACCCAGTGTACATCTGTTCGTGGCATTAGTCGCTGCAGAGTCACATGCTGTGCATAGTCCGCCGTCTGGTGTTGGGTCGGAGTGTTACAAGTTGTTTTTCTTCGAAGAAGTCTTTTCGAGTCACGAGACCGAGGGACTCCTCCCACTTTGGTTCCATTGCGCATGGGCGTCGACTCCATCTTAGATTGTTTTCCCCGCAGAGGGTGAGGTAGGAGTTGTGTAAGCTAAGAATAGTGCCCATGCAATGGAATAAATACGTGTGTATAAAATGAAGGTTTAATGTAATATATTTACAAATGTACAAATGTTCAAGATCTACTTCTAAACGGCTACAGACTCCCGGGGAGGAGGGTGGGCGCATGTGAATCTGCAGCGACTAATGCCACGAACAGATGTACACTGGGTAAGTGACATTTTCCATTCGGTGGCATGTGTAGCTGCAGATACACATGCTGTGCATAGACTAGTAAGCAGTTATCTCCCCAAAAGCGGTGGTTCAGCCTGTAGGAGTGGAAGTAGTTTGAAATAAAGTTCTTAGTACGGCTTGACCTACTGTGGCCTGTTGTGCAGATAACACATCTACACAGTAGTGTTTAGTAAATGTATGAGGCGTAGACCATGTTGCTGCCTTACATATTTCGGTCATTGGAATATTTCCTAGAAAGGCCATAGTCGCACCTTTCTTTCTGGTTGAGTGTGCCTTTGGTGTAATAGGCAGTTCTCTCTTTGCTTTAAGATAGCAGGTTTGGATGCACTTTACTATCCATCTGGCGATACCTTGTTTTGAAATTGGATTTCCTGTATGAGGTTTTTGGAAGGCAATAAATAGTTGTTTTGTCTTCCTAATTTCTTTTGTCCTGTCAATGTAGTACATTAGCGCTCTTTTGATGTCTAATGTATGTAGTGCTCTTTCAGCTATTGCATCTGGCTGTGGGAAGAACACTGGTAATTCCACTGTTTGGTTTAAGTGGAACGGTGAGATAACCTTTGGTAAGAATTTTGGATTTGTTCTTAGAACAACCTTATTTTTGTGTATTTGAATAAATGGTTCTTGTATGGTAAACGCCTGTATTTCACTTACTCTTCTTAGAGATGTGATGGCAATGAGAAATGCAACTTTCCACGTTAAGTATTGCATTTCACAAGAATGCATGGGTTCGAAAGGTGGACCCATGAGCCTTGTTAAGACAATTTTGAGGTTCCATGAAGGAACAGGTGGTGTCCTTGGTGGTATAATTCTCTTTAGGCCCTCCATAAACGCTTTAATGACAGGTATTCTAAATAGGGAAGTTGAATGAGTAATCTGCAGGTAAGCAGATATTGCTGCGAGATGTATTTTTACGGAAGAGAAAGCTAGATTTGATTTTTGTAAATGTAGTAAATATCCTACTACATCTTTTGGAGATGCATGCAATGGCTGGACTTGATTATTATGGCAGTAACAAACAAATCTTTTCCATTTACTTGCATAGCAGTGTCTAGTGGATGGTCTTCTAGCTTGTTTTATGACCTCCATACACTCTTGTGTGAGGTTTAAGTGTCCAAATTCTAGGATTTCAGGAGCCAAATTGCTAGATTCAGCGATGCTGGGTTTGGATGCCTGATCTGTTGTTTGTGTTGTGTTAACAGATCTGGCCTGTTGGGTAGTTTGACATGAGGTACTACTGACAGGTCTAGTAGTGTGGTATACCAAGGTTGTCTTGCCCATGTTGGTGCTATTAGTATGAGTTTGAGTTTGTTTTGACTCAATCTGTTTACTAGATATGGAAGGAGAGGGAGAGGGGGAAAAGCGTACGCAAATATCCCTGACCAATTCATCCATAGAGCATTGCCTTGAGATTGCCGGTGTGGGTACCTGGATGCGAAGTTTTGGCATTTTGCGTTTTCTTTTGTTGCAAATAGATCTATTTGAGGTGTTCCCCAAATTTGGAAGTAAGTGTTTAGGATTTGGGGGTGAATTTCCCATTCGTGGACCTGTTGGTGATCCCGAGAGAGATTGTCTGCTAGCTGGTTCTGGATCCCTGGAATAAACTGTGCTATTAGGCGAATGTGGTTGTGAATTGCCCAATGCCATATTTTTTGTGTTAGGAGACACAACTGTGTCGAGTGTGTTCCCCCCTGTTTGTTTAAATAATACATTGTCGTCATGTTGTCTGTTTTGACAAGAATGTATTTGTGGGTTATCATTGGTTGGAATGCTTTCAGCGCTAGAAATACTGCTAACAATTCTAGGTGATTTATATGAAACTTTCTTTGATGTACGTCCCATTGTCCTTGGATGCTGTGTTGATTGAGGTGTGCTCCCCACCCTGTCATGGAAGCATCTGTTGTTATCACGTATTGTGGCACTGGGTCTTGGAAAGGCCGCCCTTTGTTTAAATTTGTACTGTTCCACCATAGAAGCGAGATGTATGTTTGGCGGTCTATCAACACCAGATCTAGAAGTTGACCCTGTGCATGTGACCATTGTGATGCTAGGCACTGTTGTAAGGGCCCCATGTGCAATCTTGCGTTTGGGACAATGGCTATGCATGAGGACATCATGCCTTGGAGTTTTAATACCATCTTTGCGTGTATCTTTTGTGTTGGATATATAGCTTGTATCACCTTGTGCAAATTTTGAACCCTTTGTGGACTTGGAGTGGCTATCCCTTTTGTTGTGTTGATTGTCGCTCCTAAGTATTGCTGTGTTTGACACGGCAAAAGGTGTGACTTTGCATAGTTGATGGAGAAACCCAGTTTGTAAAGGGTTTGTATAACATAATCTGTGTGGTGTGAACACCTTGTTAGCGAGTTGGTCTTGATTAACCAATCGTCTAGGTACGGGAACACGTGTATTTGCTGCCTCCTGATATGTGCAGCTACTACTGCTAGACATTTTGTAAAGACTCTTGGTGCTGTTGTTATTCCGAATGGCAACACTTTGAATTGGTAATGTATTCCTTTGAATACGAACCTTAGGTATTTCCTGTGCGAGGGATGTATTGGTATATGGAAATACGCGTCTTTTAGATCTAACGTTGTCATGTAGTCTTGCTGTTTCAGTAGTGGTATTACGTCTTGTAACGTGACCATGTGAAAGTGGTCTGATTTGATGTAGGTGTTTAGTGTTCGGATATCTAATATTGGTCTCAGACTTTTGTCCTTTTTCGGTATTAGAAAGTACAGTGAGTAAACTCCTGTGTTCTTTTGTGTTTTTGGTACTAATTCTATTGCGTCTTTTTGCAGTAATGCTTGAACTTCTAGTCCTAGAAGGTCTATATGCTGTTTTGACATATTGTGTGTTTTTGGTGGGACGTTTGGAGGGAGTTGGAGAAATTCTATGCAATAACCATGTTGGATAATTGCTAAGACCCAAGTGTCTGTTGTTATTTCCTCCCATGATTTGTGGAACTGGCTTAGTCTTCCCCCCACTGGTGTTGTGTGAAGGGGTTGTGTGACCTGTGAGTCACTGTTTATTTTGAGGGGTTTTGGGACCTTGAAATTTTCCCCGGTTTCTTGGGAATTGGCCCCCTCTGTATTGGCCTCGAAAGCCACCCCTTTGATATTGTCCCTGGTAGGTGGGTGGTCTTGTTTGTGAGGTGCTGGCTTCTGTGGCTTGACCTCAAAACCCTCCTCTGAAAGTTGTTTTGCGAAATGTGCCAAATGTGCCTCTGCCCTGCGGGGAATAGAGTGCGCCCATGGCTTTGGCTGTGTCAGTGTCCTTCTTAAATTTTTCAATTGCAGTGTCCACTTCTGGGCCAAACAATTGCTGTTCATTGAACGGCATATTGAGCACTGCCTGTTGTATCTCGGGTTTGAAGCCAGATGTGAGCAGCCATTCGTGCCTCCTTATTGTCACAGCAGTATTTATTGTTCTTGCAGCTGTATCTGCTGCATCCATAGAAGAACGTATTTGGTTGTTGGAGATATTTTGCCCCTCTTCAACCACTTGTTTCTGGAATTCTTTTGGGAGGTGCTCGATGAGATGCTGCATCTCGTCCCAATGGGCCCTGTCGTATCGCGCTAGGAGTGCTTGCGAGTTGGCGATGCGGCACTGATTTGCAGCTTGTGCTGCAACCCTTTTCCCAGCTGCATCAAACTTGCGGCTCTCCTTGTCCGGAGGTGGTGCGTCGCCTGATATATGCGAGTTGGCTCTTTTACGAGCTGCTCCTACGACTACTGAATCTGGTGTCAGTTGTGATGTAATAAAAGCAGGGTCTGTGAGCGGTGCCTTGTATTTTTTCTCCACCCTTGGAGTTATTGCTCTGCTTTTAACAGGCTCCTTGAAAATCTGTTTAGCGTGCCTTAGCATTCCCGGGAGCATGGGAAGGCTTTGATAATGGCTGTGGGTGGAGGACAGGGTGTTAAAGAGGAAGTCATCCTCAATAGGCTCCGAATGTAGAGATACATTATGAAATTCGGCTGCCCTAGCTACCACCTGTGCATATGCTGTACTGTCCTCAGGTGGTGAGGGTTTAGTTGGGTACGACTCTGGACTATTGTCCGATACTGGAGCATCATAGAGGTCCCATGCTTCCTGATCATCCTGGCTCATGGTGGTATGAGCTGGTGATTGTGGTGGAGTCTGTGCCGGTGATACATGAATTGACTGTGGTGGAGGGGGTGGTGGAGTTACCCTCTTTACCACCTTTGCTTGTGGTAGCTTGTCTTGTTGCTGGAAGTCAAGTTTCCTTTTCCTTCTGATTGGGGGAAGAGTGCTGATTTTTCCTGTACCCCTTTGGATAAAGATCCGCTTTTGAGAAGTGATCTACCTCTGCAGTTTGTAATTCCTCCTCAAATCTGTGTCTTTTTAGTTGGGAGGACAGTGATTGTTCCTCTGAGTAGGAACTGGTTTTTGGTTCGGTTGCCGGGTGTTTTGGCACTGAAACCGTGTCTTTAGTTGTTTTCGGCTCCGACGAGATCTTTCTCTTTTTCGGTGTCTTGGCCTCTCGGTGCCGACCATCTTCGGTGTCTTGGCCTCTCGGTGCCGACCATCTTCGGTGTCTTGGCCTCTCGGTGCCGACCATCTTCGGTGCCGCTGTGTCTGTGCCGAGCAGCTTCGGTGCCGCTGTCTCTGTGCCGAGCAGCTTCGGTGCCGCTGTCTCTGTGCCGAGCAGCTTCGGTGCCGCTGTCTCTGTGCCGAGCCTTTTCTGCACCACTCTCTCGGTCCCGACAGTGTTGCGTGCCTGTGTCTCGACCTGAGTCGGACGACTTCGGCACCAGCTCGCCCTTTTTCGGTGTCGATGGACGGTCACCTACTTTATGGGTTATGCCATGGCCTGTTGGCAGTGGCGTCCCCTGGGCTTTGTCTGTTTTGTCGTGTGATCTTTCTTTCGACGTCTTACTCACGGTTGGTTGCTCGTCGACGTCGAATTCTTCGGAATCCGATTCGCGGATGGAGAAAGTTTCTTCTTCTTCCTCCTCCTCGAACCCTTGTTGTCCTGTCGGCGTGGAAGCCATCTGCAACCTCCTGGCTCTTCGGTCCCTGAGCGTTTTTCTCGACCGAAACGCGCGACAGGCCTCACACGACTCTTCCTTGTGCTCGGGGGACAGGCACAAGTTACAGACCAAATGTTGGTCTGTATAAGGATATTTACTGTGGCATTTAGGACAGAATCGGAACGGGGTCCGTTCCATCAGTCTCGATGTTGCACGCGGTCGGGCCGACCAGGCCCCGACGGGGGATCGAAAATACCCCGAAGGGCTTCCGGAGCTCTTTAAGGCTCGGTGTCGATTTGCCCTAACTATCCCGATACCGAACGAAACAATACCGCCAAATTTTCCGTTGATTCTGACTAACTTTCCGACCCGAAACACGGAGCAAAAGGAACACGTCCGAACCCGATGGCGGAAAAAAAAACAATCTAAGATGGAGTCGACGCCCATGCGCAATGGAACCGAAGTGGGAGGAGTCCCTCGGTCTCGTGACTCGAAAAGACTTCTTCGAAGAAAAACAACTTGTACCCAACACCAGACGGCGGACTATGCACAGCATGTGTATCTGCAGCTACACATGCCACCGAACACCTATTTACAATCGGAGACAAAGAAAAGCCGATAGAGCGGCCAAATAACCTTTCACTGTAGCTACTGAACAGCCTTTCTTTGCTAAGTCAAGAGCAAATAACAAAACATCAGAAAGGTGGGCTTTCAAGGGATCTTTCTATTTCTCTCCACACCAAATAACAAATTTAGCCCACCTACTGGCATAAATGGATTTAGTAGAATGTCACCTGGACGATAGAATAACATCCACTACATCGGTGGGAGAGAAAAATAACTCAGGTTGCCCCGTTCAATCTCCAGGCACGAAGGTGAAGGCTCTGGAGGTGAGGGTGTGGAACCTGCCCCTGGGACTGCGAAAGGAGGTCTGCCCTGAGTGGGAGATGGAGCGGAGGGCACTTTGAGAGTTGTAGAAGGTCTTTTACCACACCCTTCTGGCCAATCTGGTGCCACCAAGATGACTTGGACCCTGTCTTGGCTAATCTTCCTCAGGACCCGAGGAATCAAGGGTATGGCGGGGAAACGCGTAAAGCAACTGGCCGTCCCAGGGTATTTGAAACGCGTCCCCCAACGCTCCTTGCAACGGATACTGGAGACTGCAGAACAACGGGCGCATTCTCTCGAGTGGCGAATAGATCTACCTGCGGAGACCCCCACATCTCGAAGATGTACCAGACTAGGTCTGGATGGAGACGCCACTCGTGATCGGCGAAGAAGTGCCGAATGAGACAGCCTGCACGTACATTCAGAACCCCGGCCAAATGATTTGCTATCAAGCAAATCTGATGGTCCTGAACCCAGGACCAGAGCCGCAGAGCTTCTCTGCAGAGAAGGTACGACCCTACTCCTCTCTGCTTGTTCACGTACCACATCGCAGTAGTGTTGTCCGTGTGGACTTGAACCAACTGACCGCAAAGGGAAGGGAGGAAGGCCTTGAGAGCCAGATGTAACGCCTGCAGCTCCAACAGATTGATATGAAACATCTGTTCCACCGGAGACCAATGACCCTTGATCTCCAGATCCCCCAGATGAGCCCCCCCACCCTAGAGTGGAGGCATCTGTAACAACTGTGGCCACTGGAGGTGGTAGTGAGAACGGCATTCCTTGGGAAAGGTTGCCGTCCACTGCCCACCACTGGAGATCCGCTGCAGTATCCCTGGAGATCTTTATCGAATCCTCGAGATCCCATTTGTGCTGAAACCACTGCCTGCGGAGGCACCACTGAAGAGCCCTCATTTGTTTTAAAAAAAAATGTTTTATTGAATTTTCAATACAAATCTGCTTTCCATAATTTTGCAGTTACAATGTCAGGAGTTGGTTGATCTGATACAAAATATACATTCAAAACAAACAATGAAAACTTAACTTAGGTCTTATTATAATACTCAGAAAATATTTGTCTGCTGTACCTGGGTGATAGGCTTGGTTATGCTCTTCCCTGCTAGTGTATGTTTTGTTTGTGATGGTGGGGGGTTCCGGACTAATGTCTGTTTATGGCATATGCTGCTGTAGTACTTATTGTACATATTCTAGTTGTTTACTCAACTTTTGTTAGCTGCTGTAGGTTGTAGCAGATTGAGGGTGTGGGGAAGGGAGCACTCTTGACGCTTATGATGTATCTCGTCTGGTTTACTGATTATATTAGTGGTAGTCGGGTGAGTGCCTATTTGTCACAAAGCTGACCCTTAGTCAAGTTCTGCCTTTCATTGTTCTTGGCCTCTAATCTACTTCCTAAAGTTTCCCAGGTTTCACAACCTGTGTGTTGTTGGCCCTCCCTTGCTAATTTCCGTAGTACCAGAGATTCTGTGCACGCCCATCGCAATGTTGTGTTGTGCCAGGATTTCAAATCTGGTGCTATGGACGCTTTCCAATTCATAGCTATCTATCTTTTGTACAACACATTTGCTAGGTCTGTGAACTTATGTAGGGTCTCAGCCCTAACAGGCAGGATTTAGGATCAACTGAGCGCCAGACCCGTCAACTCTGAAACCACTTCTACCACTCCACTCCCTGTTCACCTGAGCACATTCCCAGACCATATGATAAAAATGTGCCACTGGGGCGTTGCATCTAGGACAGGTTGGGTCCGAGCCGGGAAACATGTGTTTAATCCTAGCTGACGAAAGGTACGTTTGGTGTGTGTAGTTGAATTGTGTGTAGCAAAATCTGGGATTTCTCGATACCCCCCGTGTGTGGTGTAAAACTTTCGGCCAGTCCTCTTGCGTTATCGGGTTTGGCAGAACTGTATTCCATCTTTCCCTTACATTCTCCAGGTTAGGTTCGGGGAGTTTGTTCAGAATTTTATATAAGTTCGACACAACTTTTATTTGGTTGTCATATTGTAGCATGTGGTGTAGTGTAGGGGAGATCACTGGTTCTTGTTCTCCAGCTTCCCATGCCTTCTTAATTACGTGACATATAGCATAGTATGTTATAAATTGCCCGGGATTCACTGCTGTGAGGGCTTGCATGGATTCAAATGACATCAGTTTCCCCTCTTCAAAGCAGTCTCCTGTTGACAATATACCCACCTCTGCCCAGGCCATTAGCGAGTGCGTCCTAGCCGCGTTGGTACATCCAGGAATCAGTCCCAGTGGGATGAGCGGCGAATAGGGGATCGTTCTGGAACCGTTTTGAATGTATCTCTTCCAACATGAATGTGCCGCTAGCATTAACGGATTATCAGATGCCCCCTTCGAAATTTTATTTGTTAGCCAAGTGATCAGAAGTTCTCTGTGTAGTCTCGCCAGCACCCACGCGGTTTCCGCCTGTGTGGGTCTATGTAGCAAATTCAGTATCCACTGTAACTGTGCTGCAGCGTAATAGAGTTCGAAGTTGGGGGCTCCCAGGCCACCTGCACTTACTGGGCGCTGCAGTTTGGCGAGTGCGACGCGCGCTCTGCCCCCTCCCCATATAAGCTGCAACAGGATTGCGTTCAAGTCGCGAAAGAAACTCATGGGGATCAAGAGTGGCAGAACCGCAAAGTAATATAACAGCCGGGGCAATAACAGCATGTTTGCTACTGCCACTCTGCCCAGGGGTGACAATGGTAGTTTACTCCAGAATCGCAGCGATCCCTTCATAGAAGCCAGTGCTCTTCCCAAGTTTCCATCTCTAAGGTCTTCAGTTCTATGATATATGTGGACCCCCAGGTATTTGGACGTATCAAAACACTATTTCAGGTGTCCTGCTGGGGCCTTTTCTTTTCTCAAAAGGGACCATATGGTTAGTGGGAACACACGATTTTTCCCAATTTACCGCCAAGCCCGATATCTCCCCGAATTCAGTCAGGAGTGAGATTGCTAAGGGTATCGTCTCGCTCCCTTTCCGCACGTATATTAGGGCGTCATCTACATATAATGATATAACATGGTGTAGCCCATTCCTGACTATTCCCCAGCTATCTTCCATGGCCTGTAGTCGAGTCGCTAGTGGTTCCATCGCTATAGTGAACAACAAAGGAGATAGAGGGCATCCCTGCCTGGTGCCTCTAGCAATCGGGAAGCTGTCCGATATGACCCCCTCCTGTTTTCACCCGTGCTTGTGGATTGGTGTACAATGTCTGTACCCACTGTATGTAATTAGGGCCGATACCCATTTTCTGCATGGTGGCAAATAAAAAGTCCCACCCTAGTGTATCAAATGCTTTCTCAATCTCTAGCAAAAGTACCATTTCATCACATGCATCTGGGGGGGTGTCTCCCATTACACTCAACAATCTAGAGATATTTTTAAAAAGTATTACGTTTTGGGATGAAACCGTTTTGGTCTTCGTGTATCAAAGTGTGTATGATGGGAGCTAACCTGTTAGCCAATATTTTGCCTAGGATTTTAAAATCGAGATTTAGGAGTGAGAGTGGTCTATAGGACTTAACGTCTGTGGGATCGCGCCCTTGCTTAGGAAGAACCACTATCATTGCCTCTCTCTGTGTGGGGGCAATATCTTGCGGCGCCATGCCTCCTCGAACATTTTCAGCAAGTGAGGCTTTAAGTGTTTCGAATACATCGCGTAGTATTCTATAGGGAGGCAGCCTATACCTGGCGCTTTGTTCCTGGGCATCTGTCCTAACGCTAAGTCCAGTTCCTCCATTCCCAGTGAGGCCTGCAGCCTCTCCCCGTCTGCCTGTGTCAGTTGCGCCAGGGGTGATCCTGCGAGAAAGGATTCAAGTTGTTCGGCTGTGCATACTGTGCGTTTGGTGTAAAGGTTCGTGTAGTATTCCCTAAACGCCCCATTTATCTCTTCTTGCGTGGTGGCCATTTTGCCGTCTAGTTTTATAGCCCCCTGAAAAGCCCTCATATGACAGCGCGCATGAGTGACCAACAGAATGCAAGAAGCAAACCGACCAAGCAGGCGTAAGACCTTGAGGACCGGAACAACCACTCCATTTCGAAACATTGGAATCAGCAGCTGAATGTCCCGAAATCGCTGAGGCGGAGGGTAGGCCTGATACAATGTTGTATCCAGTACTGCCCCTGTGAACAGGAGGCATTGAGAGGGCTCCAGGTGATACTTGGGCACGTTTACCGAAACCCCCAGATCGAACAACTGGGTTGTCACCAGCAGGTGATGCAGCACCAGCTCTGTAGACTTGGCTTTGACCAACCAATCGTCCAGGTAAGGTAATACCGCTATTCCCTTCCGCCTGAGATGTGCTGCAACCACCGACATCACCTTTGTGAAGATTCGAGGTGCTGAAGTAAACCCAAACGGAAGGACCGCAAACTGGTAGTGTTGAGACCCCACCACAAACCGGAGATACTTCCTGTGCGACTTGAGTATAGGGATATGAAAGTACACATCCTGCAAGTCGACAGACACCATCCAATCCTCTTTGTTCAACGTTATAAGTAACCAGCGCTAGAGTCAGCATTTTGAATTTCTCCTGCTTGAGGAACCAATTCAAAATCCTGAGGTCTAGGATCAGCCTCAGGTGACCGTCCCTCTTGGGGATCAGGAAATATCTTGAATAACAACCCTGACCCCTTTCCTGCTCCGGAACCAACTCTATCGCACCCTTTGATAACATGGCCAGAACCTCCTGTTGCAACAATAGAAGATGGTCCTCTGAACAAAATGAGGGATGGGGGGGGAGGGGGGGGGGGGGAACTCTTGAAAGGGGAGAGCATATCCTTTTTCCACAATATTCAACACCCAGGAGTCTGCTGTTATCAACTCCCACCTGCGGAGAAAAAGACAAAGCCTTCCTCTACAGGAGAAGCATGTTCGATAAAGTGGGGAAAACTAGGGCTGCTTCCCCTGCTGTTGTCCACCAGAGGAAGAGGATGACAAAGAAGGGTGCTGCTGGACTGCCCCTTTAGCTCTAGCCCTCCAACGCCCTCTAAAGGGACGATAAGATGGATTGGCAGGCTGTTGGGCCGAGTACTGGGGCCTCCGAAAAACTGCCCCATGACCAAAACCTCTGAACCTGCGAAAAGACCTATAATGGGAGGCAGGGGTAGTCTGTAAGTCTAAGGACTTTGCTGTAGCTCAGCTCTCCTTAAAAAGTTAAAGGGCAGAGTCAGCTTTCTCCCCAAACAGCTTTTCACCATCGAAAGGCAAGTCTAGTAAGGTGGTCTGTACATCTGAGGAGAATCCGGAGGACCTCCGCCAAGCGTGCCTCCTTGTAGCAACAAATGGCCCCATCGCCCTAGCAAATGAGTCTGTTGTATCAAGGCCAGATTGTATAATCTGCTGCGACGCAGCCTGTCCATCCGACAAGAGTGTTCCAAAAGGCCTCTGTGCCTCCTGTGGCAGATCCCCGACCATAGCTTTGGCTGAGTCCATAAGGGCATGGACATACCTGCCCAGCACACAGGTAGCGTTCGAAGCCTTAAGCGCCATGCTGCAAGACGAAAAGATCTTTTTTGAAGACTGCTCCATTCGTTTGGACTCCTGATCAGATTGGCCACAGGGAACGAACCAGGAGCAGACTTTGTGGAGCAAGACGCTTGAACCACTAAACTCTCCGGGGTTGGATGACGTGACAGGAACCCAGGATCCCCGGGTGCTCCCCCTATGCCTCCTTGCCACAGCTCTATTAACAGCTGGAGACGAAACTGGTTTTCTCCACAAGTCCACAATAGGCTCCAACAATGACTCATTGAAGGGCAGCAAAGGATCAGCTGAAGATGTAGAGGGATTCAGCACCTCAGTTAGCAGATTTGTCTTTACCGCTGCCGCAGATAAAGGAAGGTCTAAATAGTCCGCTGCCTTTCTAATGACCGAGTGGAATGACGCTGCCTTCTCCGTAAACTCCCCCAGAGATGAAATGTCCCATTCCGGGGAAGTATCCAGCCCACTGGCTGACCCCAATCCTTGGTATTCCTCCAAAGGCTCCATAAGCTCACCCTCTTCCAACTGCCGGTATTCTTCTTCTTCAAGGGTATGCAAGGTCTTTCTCCAGGATCTCATGCGGGATTCTAACCTCGGCGTCGACATCGAATCCGCAGAAGACACTGCTTCTGAATCCCTACCAGAAGATGTATGGATCCGAACATCAATCACTCGGACCAGGCGCCGACACGGACTCCAATGGCGCCTTCTTCGGAGTCGGCTGGCACACAGGTAATGGAGCCGGCTGGCCAGGGGAGAGCATCGGCTGACGCGGAGATGGCAACGCCATACCTCGAGGAATCGACGTCGACCCGGTCCCCTCAACCAGGCAAAACAGCATAAACAGCTTCATCTGATATGCTGGGTAGGCCAGTGAAAAAGCTAATGGCCCCGTGGACCCGCCGGTGCATGAGCAGGGGCCATAGCCTTGAAAAACGCATACATGGCATTTAAAAATGCCACTGGATCCGCTGCCAGAGCCGAGAAGGCAGTACATCTCTGATCTTGATCCTGCTGCTACACATCAGGCTCTTGCGGCGCCGGTGAAAATTGAGGGCTCTGAGGAGCCACCTCATAGACTGACGGCGTCGGAGATACTTCTAGACTCTGTGGCATCGGAGTCACAGTAGGGCTCACCTCCCAATTACTTCGACGTCTAGCAGATGGAGACCTCGATCGGCGCCATGAGTCAGGACGACGCCATGAGTCAGGACGACGCCTCTTCTTCTGCCTCCTGGAAGAAGCGTGAGATGAAGCCCTCTTATGGCCCTTCTTCTTGGCCTTTGCTAAGAAAAACTTGGCCTCTCTTTCTTTAAGTGCCTTAGGATTCATACTGTGGCACAATCCACACCCTTCGACATCGTGCTCAGAGCTAAGACACCAAAGGCAGTTTTCATGCCTGATCAGTGACCGACATCCTACCGCCGCATTCATTACAAGGCTTGAAACCCGATTTTCTCTGGGGAGACATTGTAACTACCAAAGATACACACTATCCAACGAGCCAGGAAAAAAATCCGTTGGCGTTCAAGGCATGGAAAAAAGGAAACTGACGTCAGCACGCCAGCGAGGACCTCAGACGGAGTCGTGTGGAGCCGTGCAATTGTGACGTCCTCGTCGACGTGGAGAGCTAGGAAGAAGACTTTACGTCGGATGCTGGCGCAAGGATGAATTCATAAGGTGAGGAATTCATAAGGTGAGGAATCCACAGGTAGTTTGTATCCATCAGAAATACTTTTTTAGTAAAAGGCCAGAGACCAGCACGTAGAAACTTAAGGAACTTCAGGCGGGGGTGGTTCAGGACCCAATACACCCAAGGCTTCTGACAAACCAGGAATCAAAATTACAAGTAGTAGACACTACAGTATATAATCCTGGTTTGGAGGAGGTACCGATCTTCAACTTGTCTTCACATCAGTTCTAAAGAAATATGAAGTCCTGAGTACTGGTCTATCCTTTGTGTTAACTTATAGGAATTACCCATTTTTTAAATCTGAGTTATAACATTTTTAGGGCCTTGAGACTTACATTTTGGTTTACCAAGAATCCACATGTGAGTCCAGAGGGTATCACAGGCCTGTGATGGGCCTCTACATTTTTTTCCTCGACTAACTTGATGCTAAAGGCAATCATAACGTCTGAGAATGCAGTTCTGTTTGATGTAGAGAAAGTAGGCAAGGAACATAAATATGTGCAGTCCAACTTTACTAGAGCTCAAAACGAAGCTTTACCCTTCCTATGCAGCAATAAAAATATAGTTATCAAACCTGCTGATAAGGGAGGAAGCATCATTATTCAAGATAGAACAGATTATGAACAGGAAATTTTAAGACAACTACATAATCCTTCACATTACAACAAATTAAAGAAAGACCCAGCACCATCCATCAAAAGTGAAATCCTTGAAGTGACCTATAAGGGTCTGCATGGTGCGTGGTTAAGTAAAATGGAACAGGAAAACCTTAATAAGGATGATTTTGCATACCAGCCTTCTGTGTTTTACCTAAAATCCACAAAGATACAAAAATAAGCCACCAGGAAGACCTATTGTGGCTGGCTGCGAGTCGGTTTTACAACCACTTGAAGAATATGCTAACTTTTTCATCAAACAGTTTTGTACCTCTAACCAAGTCCTACACGAAAGACAGTTTGTCTGTGATCACTCAAACAGAAGGGGCTCATTTTAATCCTGAGGTTGACATCTTGGTTACGATGGATATAGAAAACTTGTTCAATAATATTCCACAAGGAGAGGCAATTGAGGTAATTACCACCATTCTTGACTCTAGACCAAGACCTCTTAGGGTCCCCACTGATTTTATCACAAGTTGTGTTCAGATTACACTGGAACGCAGTTACTTACTGTTTAATGATGAGTGTTTTGCACAAATGAAGGACGTAGCAATAGGAGCTATTTTTGCTCCTGATATTGCGAATCTATATGTGGCCACTTTTGAACAGCATACTATCTATAGGGAAGGCAATTCTTATGGCAGTCATCACACAATGGCTCCAGTATATAGATTACATTTTCTTTGTTTAGCATGGTCCAATAAGTGATTTACTACTGTTTCACGAATGGATTAAAAATCAAAATACAAACTTAAAATTTTGCCTTGAATATGATACCCATTGCATTTATTTTTTAGGTTTGAAAATTTCAGTTGATGAGGATGAGTTGTAGGTAGGCCTACATACTAAACCCACTGCCAGAAATATTCTAGTGAGATATAATAGCTATCATTCCAGGAATTTAAGGCACAATTTACTGTTTGGGCAATTCCTAAGGATTAAGCGTAATTGCAACAAGAAAAACTTGAATGTCCACATTGATTAAGAGAGGCTATCCATATAGACTGGTTAAAAGATCCCTGAAACGTGCCTGGTATTATGATCGACAAGCCTTACTCCAGGTCAAAGAGAAAGCTGTTCACTCTCGTATGAGTTTTGTTACAACTTTTGGTTCAGAGTCAAATGGAATTACAAAGATTATTTTGAACAATTGGCATTTGTTAGCCTCTCTTGACATTCCACTTGAGAAATTATTTGCCTTTAAAAGAGGCATAAACTTGAGACAGTCTAGTGAGGGCCTACACTGAACCAGAATCACGGACAGTGAGTAACATCTGGGGTCTAACATCAAGGGTTGGACATTACCCATGTGGGAACAGCAGTCATGCGCTTCCACCAGAATCGTAAAAACATGCTGTCTAAACGAGAGAACTTGGCAGCTGAAACATTTCACTAACTGTGGCTCTAAAAATGTTATTTATTGTATTCAATGCCCATGTTCTTTGTTTTACATTGGTAAAACAACTCACATGAGGTCAGAAAATTGATTATACATCACTCACAAATATGGTGTAATGTCGTGAATGCTCCTATGGTTGAACATTACAATCTTATGAAACATGCCCCCAATGATATGCACTGGTTTGTACTTGATGTTATAAAACCATTGAAGAGACGTTTAAACGTGGACTGCCTGTTGACCATTAAATAGAACCAATGGATTTGGCTTGCAGATACAGTGAAGGGTCTGAATCAACAGATGGAATGGCAAATACTAGCGGGTTATGGATCTCAACCTCCTTTCATGGTTCTGTGCCTGTAACTGCGGATGCTAAATCGATATCTAGTAGTTCTACTAGATAGGGTATTGTTCCTTTCATGGGTACCTATTGTTTCTTTTTCTTTCCTATGAATAGTATGAGGGTTGTAAGTCCATTTATCTGTACTTATATTTCTGACATTATGTTGTATTGGTTGTTGTGGTTGCTGTATAATAATCCCTGAGAATAATTGGTTGGGTCAATCTTTTCTTACTGTTCTGTGTATAAGTTAGGCTCTGGGGCTAACTACAGCAGGGTTATGAATGTGGATCTAGTGTTGGAGAGCATTTAGATGGGCTGTTAGAGCATTTACAGTAATTGTAAAGGTCATGACATGTTACTACTTGAATGCTCTGCATCAGGGAGAACGACAGCTTGTGTATCTTACTAACACGAACTGAGTGGATGGCCTAGATGGATATTATATTTATTGAGTTGTTGAGGTCCACAACAGTAAACGTACCGTAATTCCAACTGTCTCTAAACTCTGTGGATTTGTTCTTTACCATTTCAAGATGGCTGCCATAGTCACCGGAATGGCCACATGACTTGTCACTTTATTATTAAAACATGCCGGAAGGACCAGCAATGTTTGATTCAGACTTGCATGGGTTGAGCGGATGCTGATGGAGCCAGACACTAGCGGTCCCATATTTAAAGGGTATGAATAGGCAGTTTATGTTATATGGCGGTTAAGCGATTTTAATATTTTATTATTTCAATATTTGCGGATTTGTTTACCTAGGCTTGTTGGTTGAAGTATCCTTGTGTGTTGCTATGGAGTCTATTTTTGCAACCTGTTGTAAGTAGCAGAATGTAGTTATCTTGGTGGGGAGCCTGACAGTGTATTATGTGGTGCCTGCTTTCTATGTTTTTGAGGTACTTTTTTAACTTTCGTTGCCATGTAGGTGGTGGTCTGTACTAGTATCCACACCTATGTTTGTGGTGTTTTCTTGGGTTCAACAGGCGGTACACATGGTGTCATTTGCCTGATTGCACATACTGTTATATAATTAATTCTCCTTATGTGTAGATATTATATACAACGCTGAGTCCGGATGATGGTCTGATAGACCTCAGACTGCCACCACAGACCAAAACGTCCACATTCCCTTCTCATTTGACAGGCTGAATTGAAAGACCATTATATTGCTTGAACTGGGACTGAAAACCAGGCAATTATTGTGCAGGACTGTGTCAAGAGCAGGTTTATAACCCCGTCCTAGATCTTCTGTTAGGATGCAATCGTGTGATCTAAGGGTGTTATATACAGTGTTGACGTTTATGTGGTGGACATTTGTTGTAAATGTTTTCAATTCCTAAATCCTATTGATTACTATATCTGATTTGAACAGTATGGATTTGTCTTATTCATTATTGAAGACTGGATCTTATGTACACAAATTAGATCTAAACAATTTCTCTAGGAGCATTTTTAAGTGAGACATTGATCTTACAGCAGGACGCAAAAAACAGCAGACAGAAAGTGCACATCTGGCAATATCTGGAGGTACATAAGCACTGGGAGAGGTTGAGCAAATCCCAGAGCTTTTATGGGAAAAGGAATCGCTTCCTGGGGATACTAAAATATTTAAACACCAATACAAAATGTAGGGTATTCTCTGGAGACACATTGATGCAGTCACAGGGCCCCAAGGAGCCTAGACTAGACCAGCCACTCAGGGAGGCAGATAGGTGATTTAGCAAATTAAATCTGAAACTAGTTACCGCAAACCTGTCCCTTGCATTCGTTAGCAAGGAAAAGTATGGCTCCATACCCCACACAGTTTTTGACAAGAAATGACCCGGAACCATGGATTTCCCAAGCTCTGACTGGTCGCACTGTAGAGAGGCACATCCAAAAATCAACTCAGTTACCCTTTTTTTCTCCGACAGACACAAGGAATGATGGTTATAAAACAGGTCTGCCCTCACTAGACTAGACAAAGTCGGCTTCACATACGCTATCCAGGGGATTTTGTACACATGATCAAGAAATAAACAATCTGACAAGATCGACCTATTAAGCTGAAGGCCTTCCTGAGTCAATAATTTAACCCAACACAACAAGGGCTTGAGAGTTATTAGGTCACTAATATGTCTCAGACCCAACTTCTCGTCAAACAAAAACGCCAGGGTACTGTGTGGGACCCTAAGGATGTGCCTTACCAGTAGACATTTGTTTGTGTTCGTACAAAAACAAGTTGTATCACTCTGAACCCAACACTATGGCATCTAACACATTTTCTGCAGGTTGGATCTTGTCCATCCGTCTGTAGTCCCATTCTTCACTGCCATATATCACTTTAGAGGTACACTTAGACTGGAAGATCTTAACTAAAGTAGCCGGCGAACCAAGAGCCCAACCTCTGAGCAAAACTGGCTACCTACCCTGTGGTCTTAACCAGATCGCAAGTCATTCCCTCCACCAAGGGGTTCCAGCTTATATTACCCCCAAATAGAGGAAGGCTGGGACCTTTTGTATTTAACCCAGCGCAAAAACGGCTGAATGGATATACAACAAATTTGGAAGGATTACACATTATGGTGCAGCGATTATGCTTTTTGGGTACTGCAGTTAAGTATGGAAGTATTTTTTAAGTAATAGGACATATAAACATATTGACATCTGTCACTGCAGTACTTTCACTGAATTTCACTAACGTTTGTGAAACTACCATGTTACATAAAAATTGACAAAATAATATAAATACATTTCCCTAAGTATTACCACTTTTTTTAATTGGTGATATATAAAGACCTATTACTTACCTATATCACCATGGACGGCCCTGCGTTGATTGGCAAGTTTGAAGAAACGCAAGGCAAAGCAATTTGCTGTATTGCATTATTCTGTACACCATAATCTACATTGCTAACTTCACATACATCTGTATGTTACGCCACTGTAGCAACTCCATTATATGCTATTCCACTACGCTGCTCTGCACCTCTCCACTGTACAAGACTCCACTCTATGCCACTCAACGCTGTTACTTTGTACACAACAGCACTGCACACCACTCCAGTCCAGTCTACGTCACTCTACTGTACACCACTGCGCTATATGCTATTCCACTCTACGCCATTCTACTGTAAGCCACTCCATTCTACTCCACTGTATTACACTCCATTCTACAACACTCAAATGTATGCTATTCCACTTTAAGCTACTTCACTCTACACCACTCCAGTGTATGGCACTCCACTTTACGCCACTTCATTCTACATTATTTGACTGGACCCCACTCCAATGTACGGGACTCCACTGTATGCTATTACACTCTACCCCACGCCACTGTACGTCGTTCCAGCCTACACCACTCCATTATACGTCACTCCACTGCACTATACACTATTACACTCAATACCAATCCACTATATAATACTCCGCTCTACGCCAATCCACTCTATACTTTTAAACTGTACACAACTCCACTCTACGCGAGTCCACTCTATGCTATCATGCTGTATGCAACTCTACGCTACACCTCTCCAGTGTACGCCACTTCACTGTATGACACTCTGCTATATGCTACTTCAGCATATGCTATTCCACTCTACGCCATTCCACTGTATGCCACTCCACTTTATGCTATTCCACTGTATGCCACTCCACTCTACCCTACTCTATCAGACACCACTCCACTGTATGTTATTACACCCTACTCCATTCCAGGGTGTGCCACTTCAGTCTACACCACTTCACAGTACACTCCTCCACTATATGCTATTCCATTCTACACCACTCTACATAACTCCACTCCACTATACACTACTCCATACCACTTCATTCTACGCTGGTCTGCTGGATGTCACTCCACTATATGCTATTTCTCTCTACCCCACTGTACATTACTTCAGTCTACACCAGTCCACTCTATGCTATTTCAATACGCTATTCTACTCTAGGCCACTCCACTGTACTCCACGCTATTCCACTGTACATCACTTCAATCTATGCTATTGCACTGTATGCAACTTCAATCTTTGCCCCTCTACTGTACAGTATTTCGTTCTACCACACTCCTCTGTACACCACTCCACTGTATGCTATTACACTCTACCCCCATCCCAAAATACACCACTCCAGTCTAATCCCCTTCACTGTATGTCACATCACTGTAGGCTACTACACTAACCGCTATTCCACTACACTGTACCCTACTACACAATACCGTATTCCACTCTGTGCCACACCTCTGTACGATACACCACTCTACACCACTCCAGTGTACTCTCCTTGACCTTATAAAACACCACTCTACAAAACTCTACTACACACTATGCCACTCTAGTCCACTCTAACCCCGTATACTCCACTGTCAAATTTGCATTTAACTCTATGCTCATACACTCAACACACTACTTCACTCTATGACAGCTTTCAACACTGTATGACAGCACTCCACTCTACTATATGAGACTCTACGCTACTTTAATGTAAGCCACCACACACTATGGTAATTCACTGCACCCTACTTCATTCGACGACACTCCACTCTATGCCATTCCATTCCAAGCTATTCCACTCTATGCCACTCCACTCTCCTCCACTGTATGCTACTCAACTTTACAGTAATCCCCTCTACGCCACTAAAGTGTACGCCACTCCACTCTAAACAGCTCAACTGTATAACTCTTTCCTCCATTCTATAAATGTCTAACGCGCTTCATGGCACTCTGACATTCTATTTCACTTAATCAACATACCCTCCACTGTCCAACTATCTTCCTTTCTGTCCGGACATTCCAATGTACAACACTCCATTCCACTACACAACATTTTTCTCTACAACAGCACTCCACTCTACTGTACGAGATCCCACTCCAATTTATAAAACAGTTTACTACCTACACTACACCTGCACACTCCAAGCCACTCTGCTCCATGACACACCCTTCACTCTATTGTACTTTTTTCCACACTACATTGCACCATTCCACTGTACTATACTCCACTGTACAAGACTATCTCAGTCTACGTTATTATACAACAATCCACTGTATGCAGGTTCACCGTTTCAAATATACTGTACTCTATGCAACTACACTCAAGACTATCACTGTACACCAACCTCTAACACTTTACTCCTGTCTAAACCCCTTTGCTCCACTGTACAACACTGTACTATACCATATGCCACAGTACAACACTCTACTGTACAATACTCTAGTCCACAAAGCTCTTTGTATACCTCTGCACCCCACTTTACTCTGACACAGTATTCTACTATACACCACTCAAAGCTATTGTGCTATATAACACCGAATGCCATTTCACTGTACCACATTGTACAACACTGTACTGTACACCACCCCACAAAAATCCATTAGACCGTAAGCCGCTCAACATCACTTTCCAATGCTGTACGGCACCCCACTACACTCTACAGTACAACACAGTACTCCAATTTATGCACTTTACTTGACTTTATGCCACTCCACACCCCTATAATCTACGATATGCCACTCCACTCTGACACTTTACTCCACACTACCCCACTCCTGTGTACTCCACTATACTTTACCCCACTCTGCCACTGTACTAAACACTGCTCCACTGTATGCAACTCCAATCTATGCCACTGTACTACACTCTATGCCACTCTACATCCATCCACTTTACACCACTGTACTACACTTGACAACACACCACTCAATTTCTCTTTACAGTACACCATTCCACTATTTGACGCAGTGCTCCACTCTACAATACTCTCCTCCATTGCAATCTACAACACTCCACTTGACAATACTCCACTCTGAGGCTCTACCTCACCCTACTCCACACTATGGCAGTCTACAACGCCCTACTCATGTTCAAAACACCATGCCACTGTGCAACTCACCGCTCCAGTCTACAATACCTGACTATACTACAGAAGACACCATGCCACTACAGAATATAATGCTTTACTACACTGTATGATATGCTACTACACTCTACTGGATTCCAATCTACAATAACCCAGTCAATGACAATAGACTTTAGAACACTCTCCTCCACTGTAGTGTATGACATTCCACATAACTCTTCACTTACGACACTGGATTCTAGGATTTGAAACATTTTTTTTTTTTAAAAAGCATTGAAATTCACTGAAAAAAAAACCAAAGGTTGAAGTTATAGATAGGAAAATGTATTTTCCCTATACAAACCAAGTTTAACCTACACAAACTTTAGGATTTTTCGAAGTTATAGTTATAACTCATTCACAATTTATCCACCACCTTCAAATTATTATAAGTAGTGGACCTCATTGCACATGGTTTTCAACTTGCTAACGAGACAGCGCTTATTCTACCATGTAATGTGTTCTCACAAATAATGCTACTTCACTGTACAACACTACACTGTACGAGACTCTCTGCCACTCTACTGCGTGACACTACAAAACACTACTCCACTGCATGCCACTACACTCTGCTACACTATAAGCCACTCTACTCCACCATACTTCATTTCATGACACTCCAGTGAACAACACTCCACTGTACAACACTAAGCTCTACTGTTCGACACGCCACTACACTATTGGACACGCCACTGCACTGTACAATACACCGCTCCACTCTACAATACTACACTCCATTATGCAACAATTATGTCTCGCCACTGCATAACACTTTACTCCACTGTACTCTGTCATTCCACTCTACAATATTCCACTCTACTACACTCTCCTTCACTGTACTACACTCCACTTTATAACACTCTAATCAATGACCCTCCACACTGCAATCTGAAGCACATCTATATTAAAAAATGAAAAACATCTATATACAGTAAAAAAAAAAAAAAAAAAACAAAGGTTAAGGATAATTCAGTTATAAATACCTTATTTATGCTTTCTATACACACCCAACTTAAAATACACAAACGCTAAAAATTGTAAACGGATAATTATAACTACAATTTGTAATTTATGCACCACCTTCAAATTACTGCAAGTCGCACACCTCTGAAAACTGCCTTGTCAAATCACTTGCCACACTACATTAATTATAACTCATGCCTTTTCCATGCACTGTTTATGCCCTTGCATACTACATCACTTATAAGTGTTATGAATGATATAACTTCACATGCTATAACTTTTCAGACAACATTATTTGTCACAACACAGTGCATGGTAGAGTGGTGAGTTATAGTTAGTACAGTCTGGTTAGCAAGCTGAGAAGTGTGTAACGAAGACTGCTGCTTAATGCTGCTTATAATAGATTGAAGATGGTGGATACATTGTAAATGAAAGTTATAACTATAACTTTTGCATTTTTAAGGTTTGGGTAGTTTAAACAAGGCTTGTATAGGGAAAATAAAATGTTACTTACCAAATAGACAACTGTGCGTGGCATGTAGTGCTGTAGATTCACATGCTCTGCATACTTACGCCATCTAGTGTTGTGTTCGGAGTGCTACAAGTTGTTTTTCTTCAAGAAGTATTTTCAAATCACAGGAACGAGTGGCTCCTCCTTCTCGGCGATACTGTGCATTGAGTCCTTTGCTAGATTGTTTCCCACAGGCAGGTGAGCGACAGTATAGGAGAAGTATAGAGAAAGAGATGTCCATGCAATAGTATGTACATATGTACAAATATATATACAATTATAAGGTAACTGAAGTAGCCAAAGGATGCAGAGAGGAGGGAGGGCACATGTGAATCTACAGCACTACATGCCACAAACAGATGTCTACTGGGTAAGTAACATCTTCCATTTGATGGCATGTGTGGCTGTAGATACACATGCTCTGCATAGACTGTAAAGCATCCCGCTCCATAAAAGCGGTGGCTAGCCTGTGGGAGTTGCAGTTGTCTGGAAAAGTGTTCTTAGGACAGCCTGTCCTACATTGGCTTGCTGATGTGCTAGTACATCTACACAGTAATGCTTTGTGAAAGTATCCGGTGTAGACCAAGTAACTGCTTAACAAATGTCAGCTAAAGGAATGTTTCCCAAGAACGCCACAATGGCACCCTTCTTTTTAGTGGAATGTGCTCTAGGAGAGAGTGGCAGCTGTATTTTTGCATTAGCATTACATGTTTGTATGTACCTAGCGATTCACTATGCCATTTTTTTTTCCAATTGTATTTCCCCTATGCAGTAATGAAAAGGCTACAAAAAGTGGTTATGTTTTCCTAATTTTTTTAGTCCTAGCAATGGAATACATGAGTGCCTTTTTGACATCTTAAGTGTGCTCTTTCTGCCACAGTCAGGTTGCGGAAAGAAAACTGGTAGCTCAATGGTTTGACTGATGTGGAATCGAGAAACTACTTTTGGCAGGAACCTTGGATTTGTACTGAGGACCACCTTGTCTTTGTGTCTTTGAAAGAATGGTTCTTCTAAAGTTAATGCTTGGAGCTCACTTATACGTGTGAGTGATTTAAGAGTGACAAAAAAAAAAAAAAACACTTTCCAAGAGAGGAATTGAATAGGACATGAATGACGTGGCTAAAAAGGTGGGCCCCTGAGCCTAGTGAGTACTAGATTAAGATTTTAGGATTGTACTGGGGGTAGTCTAGGTGGAATTACTCTTAAGTCCTTCAATAAAGGCATTGATAACTAGGATTCTGAACAGAGAAGTATGTTGTATGTTTTGTAAATAAGCAGCTAAGGCTGCAAGATGTACTTCGGATTGAAGTGTAAGCCAAGTTTGCGTTTTGCAAGTGAAGCAAATAGCAAACAATATCTTGGACAGATGCTTTAATGAGGTCAGTGTTTTTGGATGAGCACTAAAATACAAAATGTTTCCATTTCGCTGCATAACATTCTCTAGTTGTTGGCCTATGAGCTTTCTTAAGAATCTCCAAACACTAAGAAGGTAACTGGAGATAACCAAACTATGACTTCAGGAGCCATATCGCAAGGTTGAGTGACTTGGGAGTCTCGGTGTCTGATTTGTCCTTGGTCCTGTCTGAGGAAGTCCAGCCTGTTGAGGAGCTTCTCGTGGGAAACCTGCAAGAGGGCCAGGAGTGTTGTGAACCATGGCTGATGTGCCCAAAAGGAAGCTACCATGATCATGCTGAGAGATGTCTGTGTGAGTTTCCAATCCACAAATGGAATGAGAGGAAGAGGAGTAAAAGTGTAGGTAAATATCCCTGATAAGTTCATCCTTAGATCATTGGCCTTGGAAAGAGGCTGAGGGAACCAAGATGCGAAGCTTGGGCAATTTGCGTTTTCTACTGTGGCGAAAAGGTCTATTTGAGGAGTTCCCCACTTTTGGGAGTATTTTGTAGGACTTAGGAGTGGAGTTCCCATTTGTGGCCTTGTTGATACATCCTGCTGAGCAGGTCTGCAAACTTGTTGTCTGTTCCAGAGAGATACTCTGCAGGTGGGTAGATGTGATGAACCCACTTCCATATTGTTTGTGCAAGTTGTGATAACTGGAATGACCGTGTCTCTCATCCTCCCCCCTCCCCCGCGTTTTTGTCAATACATTGCTGTCATGTTGTCCATGCAGACTAAGACAACTTTGTGTGACAGGTGAGGAAGGAAAGCTCTCAGGGCTAGAAATACTGTTTCAAATTCCAGATAGTTGGTGTGCATGGATTGTTGATTGAGATCCCAGGTGCCTTGGACTGTGAAGTTCTGAAAACGTGTGCCCCCAAACCGTCAGGGATGCATGCATGGTCAGAATGACCTGAAGCACAGGGTCCCGAAAAGGCCACCCTTTTAATAGGTTGGTAGAGTTCCACCTTTACAGAGAAATATATACGTTTAGCAGTCTAACAACACTGGATCCTGAAGGTGACCCTGTGACTGAGACCACTGACGAGACAGACATTGCTGTAGTGGATGCATGTGGAGTATAACATAAGGGACGATGGCAATACAGGATGCCATCATCCCTAAGAGGCGCATGACAGTCCTGACTATGTAAGTGTGATTCTCCTGAAATTAAGGAAGATGCTGGAAATTGTGAATACGTTCTGGATTGGAATATACTAACCCCAGCGCCACACTGAGAAGGGCTCCTAGATATGGCTGAATTTGAAGAGGTTGTAGGTCGCCTTTGAGAAAATTGATTGTGAACCCTAATTGGTGACGAAGGTTTACTGTTGTTTGAGTGTGTGATTGACACTGTTGTAGTGTACTTGCTTTGATGAGCCAGTCATCTTGGTAAGGCAACACATGTCCTGCCCTAGCAATGACCTGTTGTTAGCTAGTAGTATCCTCTGGAGGAGAGGGCCATGCAGGATATAAGTCTGGATCTGTGTTAACAATAGGATCTGGATCATAAGAGTCCCAAGGGTTTGTGTCTCGATGTGTGTCCTGTAAGTATTTCCCTACAAATAAAGGTGAACCCTGAGAGGTGAGGTCTCTTGCAGTGGGAAAGGCAGGAAAATAAGGAGGAGAAAGAGGTAGAAGGGAAGTAAGAAGCTGGGGTGGAGAATGTGGATCATCAGGAGGAGCAGGAAGTAAAGGCTTGGTTGCAGAGGCTTTGTCCTTTAAGGTCTTTTTCGGAGGCGGTGAGGTGTCCAAGGCCTCCTGGAAAGTTAGCTTCCTGTTAAAAGTAACAGAGGGGCAGCCAAAATACATCCTATCCCTTCTTGAATATATATTCGGTGCTGTTTAGCGTCCATAGTCTCCTGTATCGGCTCAATAGGAGGCGGTGTAGTGGTGGATTGACTAGAATCGAACTGCTCCAAAAGGGCAGTGTCTTGAGTTTTTGGCACCAATGATTTCGGAGGGTAGACCTTTTTCGCTGCTGAAACGGTTTCTGCTAGGAGCTGAAACACTTGATGCTGAAAGTTTGGTGCTTATCATTCGGACTGAAATGGAAGAGGCTCATACCGAAGATGCAGCAGTAGCCTTCAATCTCTTCAGTACCAAGCTGACGGGCCGGGCAGCCGGAATGTCCTTCCGAGACTGACCATGGCCTGGTGACAGTGGTGGTCCGGTGTCTTCAGTCAGGGCTTAACTATGAGTCATAGTTGGGGCAGGAGGGGCTGCAGCACCCACTCGCTGCACCGGTGGTACCTCAGTGGCTTCCCATGTCAGACCGAATGTCAGAGTCCACATCTTGAATGGAGACAGCCTCCTCCTACTCAGGCTCCTTCTGTGCGTATTCCTCCCTGAAGATGTTCAGAGTGTCCTCTGGAGATTTATGCACCATCTCCAATCTGTGTGCTCTTCAGTCCCAAAGGCTCCTCTTCGATCTGAACGACTGACGTGTCACTAGTAGTCTCTTGGTGATCCTGTGAGAGGCACAAGTTTCACATCTAGTGATGGTGGGCGTGGGGGAACTTGGAGTGGCACTGAGGACAGAAACGAGACGGTGTCTGTTTCATCAGTCCAGAATTTTCTTCAGTGCTGGGTGGAGGTAGGCCAGAGGCCCGCCGCAAAGGTGCACAGTCGGTACTGGCCCGACGAACTGAAAACTTTGAACGCAAGATGGAAAACATGCTTGAAATAACAATACCGTTGAATAAAAGATAGACAGATAGAAAGTCTCGGATAGGAGCAAATCGAAGACAGAGCAAAGAATACATGTCCCAACCCAAAGGCAGAGACTAAACAATCTAAAAAGGACTCGAAGCCCATGCGCAGTATCATCAAGAAGGAGGAGGCACTCCATCCTGTGAATCAAATATGTTCTCGAAGAAAAACAACTTGTAGCACTCCGAACCCAACACTAGATGGCAGAAGTATGCAGAGCATGTCTATCTACAGCCACACATGCCAACGAACAATGTTTTTCAACTATAACTAACCTTTAAACTTTGTTTTTTTAATAAATAAAAATACTAATGAATAACTCCAGATTTACGTTTTTGAAACTCAAGGTCTCTGAAGAAATGTGTCTTGTAACATGAGGCAACCACTGCATGCCACACATTCCACTTCCCTTTGATGTTGAACAAAGTTTTTAACAACCACTGGAAAAGTAGATTTGCCAGGATATTTAGTCAGAAAACATATGCTGCTATTTTAATCAAGCAAATATTTTTTTCCATATTTTCATACCAGAGGTGACTGAAAGAAAAATGTTATACAGACATAAGATGGTATATTGTGATTTACAACTTAAGCACACATTTGATTGAGTATACAAAATAAATATTTTAAAGCGTGGCATTTCCTGGATTCATTCATGAATGCTGGTGTGTGTTAAGATTGGAGAAGGGCATCAAGTGTTCTGAAATGAGGCAATTACTTTTCAAATTTTTAGGAAATCAGAGACTTATGTGCTTACTATTCCTTACCTATTATCTTTCCCTGGGTACATCTGAGTGTACTCAACTCTGTACTTTTTGGCAAAAAGCATGAAGGCATTCATTGGTCTTTTACACTTGATGGGAGAAGTGGCACTTGCAGCAGTTGTTGTTCCTGAGTTGTTGCCTTTTGCAGCTTTGCTACACAAATAACTGTAAGAAAGTTGTGGACTGGCAGACATGAAGTCTTGACTATATTCTGATCTCTCAGAGTCTGGGCTGTTAGATCCTCCACCAGATACAGATGCGCGGCGTTGGCGTGCCATACTGCTTAGCACATAAACCGCAGATGAATCCATCGGCGTAAAATCATAGCTAAAACAACAAAACATACCTTTAAGAGGTTTGTGATACTCTTAGTGCTTGTTCATTTATCCACAACAACTAGACAGAATTGCCTGTATACCAAAAGCAAGACAGAACATTTTTCAAGTTTTCAAAACGTTTTCTAAGTTTTAAAAGATTTCTAATAACCTCATGGACATCAAACACATCATGTTTGCAAATATTCCAGACCAGTAGCAGTTGCTCTGAGTAGTATTCCAACCCATCATTTTTCACCCCGTGCCACTAGACATCCCTCTGCTCCTGTGACTTGCTCATACCAGCTTACCCCTCTTTGTCCCACATAAGTCATGTTTTTGTTGAGGCAGAGCAAGAGCATAGCTCATGGGGAGGTAAGATCGTGGGGTTTTGTGAAGGAGGGAGAGGAAGAATTTATAGCTTAAGTGCAAGAAACATGACATTTACTTACACCACACTACCTGCAGTGTGTAGAATGTGAATGTCACATCCTCATACTATAGCTACGGAACCCCTCAGGTGGGGCGCCACTCCATCCCAGCATTGGGCAATAACTGTCATTGCGCACCCACTCATGTTATGGTATTTGTATAGTGCGTAACTTACCCAGGAGAGTATTCTGATGTTCAAGCAGAAGCTTTAACAGGGTAGGTGCTAATTCAATGGCCAGGTCTACAGTTGCTTGCGGAATTCAAGAACTGAGGAGGCAGCTCTTATGTGCAGTGCCAGGTTGTACCAGGCTTTAGGAGTGAGGTATGAGAAGGCACGACCACCAGATATGGTTGTGCATGGGCAAGCGGAGGTCCATGCAAGTAGAAGAATGACTGAGCGGAGTTGTCTGGTAGGTTTGTGGAAGCTTATGCGGTTAAGGTATGTAGGGACAATGTTGTGTAAGGTGTTTTATGTGTGTGTGAGATGTTCAAAGACTACTAGTTTGTGGATTGGGAGCCAGTGAAGCTCTTAGAGGTGTGGGGTGGGAGGGTAAGGGTAATCCTGGAAGCTCAGACCATAAAACAAGGCCCAAAACGTCTCTCTGCCCCATAGAATTGGGTCAGAAATCACACTAGATACCAGTGGCCATGTTACCGAACGTTCGTTGGGGGCTCCTGGAGCCCCACGGCCATTTTCATATTACAGAAGAGGTCACAGATTGTTGCACAGCCCCTTCTACAAAAATTATTAACAGGGATGCACATCTTGCACCTGCACAATTATGAGGAACTGTTCTCTCACTTGAATGGAAAATTGTTCATTGGCGGAGTCAGTGATCCTCTTGGGAAGGAGGCATAGGGCGTCCCGAGAACCCCAGTCCTCCTATTAAAGTGACACCAGTCCAATACAAGTGAAAAGCAGAGCAGCAGTTTCAATTCACAGCCCTGTGTTTTACAAGTGTGCTCTAATCAGCAAAGGTGCAAACCGTCAAAGCTGTTGCCGGTGCCACAGAAGATAACTTTTTTGAATAGAATCTGGTATCTGGCGTGAAATGGAGTCTAGAAAAAAAAAAAAAAAGAAGAATGGGGTGGGGGGCTGGACTAGTGTCATATCAGGTCACACTTCTACCCGTGGAGCCCAAAAAGTCTTTTTGACCCCCTCCCCACTACACCCAGGGGCACAGGCAGGGGACAAATTCCCTCCCCCCCATTTAATTCCTCTCTGGAGTAAACAAAAGACTATCTGGTGTCCAAGGCAGACACCCCACACATTCCAGTTTTTGGACTCCAATCTCTGGTGTGTAGGAGACTTTCTTTCCCTCTAATTTTCACCCTAAGACTGCAAAAGAACTGCATGTTGCCTAGGGGTAGGGACGGCTGTCCAGTACTAAAATGGACAATTCCCATACCCCATTTCTATTCCTCACTTTTTTCCCTGCTGGCCTGTTGGGTGTTCTGATCCCCAACCCTAGTATTGTGGGCTTTGTGAACCCCCTCACTACTACCCTCAAGATCTGTAAGTGTGAGAAAAGGAATGTGGTTGGGTGCTTCATCACCTTGCCACTGGACTCCTTGGGTTCTAGACCATAGGGGAAAGCAGAATGAGGACGGGAAGGGGGGGGGGAGTAGGGTACTAACCCTATATGTCAAATCTAATCCCTAAGAAATCCCTATGTACTCCTAGTTGTCACGGGTAACGGCTGCAGTACCCAGGAAACCCCAAAAATACAGGCATTTCGGAAACTCAGGCATGGCTTGCATTGAGACCAGCACAGTTTCCTACCAAGAATGCCCTGCAATCACCCCAAAAATACCCAAATTGCTCTCTCTTTCCACAGCTGATAGCTGCAGCATTTCAGTTGGGTGGGGGGGCGGTTCGGGTGTGTGTGTGTGTGTGTGTGTGTGTGTGTGTGTGTGTGCGTGTCGGGGTAGGTTGTGTGGGGGGGAGGGGTATGAAGGGGGTGTGCAGGGAGAGGTGTTTGTGGGGGGCTTGGGGGGGAGAAGTGTGGTGGGGAGGAGTATGTGAGGTTTGAGGGAAGGAGTGTGTAGGAAAGGGTGTGGCGAGGGGTTTGTGAGGAGGGGGTGAGTGGGTGTGTGTATGCATATGTGGTGGAGGGGGTGTGAATGGAGGGGGTATGTGGAGATGTGGGTTTGTGCGGGGGAAGGGTGCGTGCGGGGTAGGGGTGTGTGTGTGTGAGGAGGTATGTATATCTGGGGAGGTGTGTGTGATGGAAGGTGTTGAGTGCAGGTGTGTGTGTGGGGGGTTCTGAGTAGGGGTGTGTGGGGAGGTGTGGGGAGGTGTGTGTGTGGGGAGGTGTGTGTGTGGGGAGGTGTGGGGGTGTGGTGTGTGGGGAGGTGTGTGTGGGGAGGTGTGTGTGGGGAGGAGTGTGTGGGGAGGAGTGTGTGGGGAGGAGTGTGTGGGGAGGAGTGTGTGGGGGGAGGGGTGGTGTGTGTGCGCGGAGGGCAGGGGTGTGTGTGCGCGGAGGGCAGGGGTGTGTGTGCGCGGAGGGCAGGGGTGTGTGTGCGCGGAGGGCAGGGGTGTGTGTGCGCAGAGGGCAGGGGTGTGTGTGCGCAGAGGGCAGGGGTGTGTGTGCGCAGAGGGCAGGGGTGTGTGTGCGCAGAGGGCAGGGGTGTGTGTGCGCAGAGGGCAGGGGTGTGTGTGGGGAGGGCAGGGGTGTGTGGGGGGAGGGCAGGGGTGTGTGGGGGGAGGGCAGGGGTGTGTGGGGGGAGGGCAGGGGTGTGTGGGGGGGAGGGCAGGGGTGTGTGGGGGGGAGGGCAGGGGTGTGTGTGGGGGGGAGGGCAGGGGTGTGTGTGTGGGGAGAGGGCAGGGGTGTGTGTGGGGGGAGGGCAGGGGTGTGTGTGTGGGGGGAGGGCAGGGGTGTGTGTGTGGGGGGAGGGCAGGGGTGTGTGTGTGGGGGGAGGGCAGGGGTGTGTGTGTGGGGGGAGGGCAGGGGTGTGTGTGTGGGGGGAGGGCAGGGGTGTGTGTGTGTGGGGGGAGGGCAGGGGTGTGTGTGTGTGGGGGGAGGGCAGGGGTGTGTGTGTGGGGGGAGGGCAGGGGTGTGTGTGTGGGGGAGGGCAGGCGTGTGTGTGTGTGGGGGAGGGCAGGCGTGTGTGTGGGGGAGGGCAGGGGTGGGTGTGTGGGGGAGGGCAGGGGTGGGTGTGTGGGGGAGGGCAGGGGTGGGTGTGTGGGGGAGGGCAGGGGTGGGTGTGTGGGGGAGGGCAGGGGTGGGTGTGTGGGGGAGGGCAGGGGTGGGTGTGTGTGGGGAGGGCAGGGGTGGGTGTGTGGAGAGGGCAGGGGTGGGTGTGTGGAGAGGGCAGGGGTGGGTGTGTGTGGGGAGGGCAGGGGTGTGTGTGTGTGGGGAGGGCAGGGCTGTGTGTGTGTGTGTGGGGAGGGCAGGGCTGTGTGTGTGTGAGGGGGAGGATGTGTGTGTGAGGGGGAGGATGTGTGTGTGAGGGGGAGGATGTGTGTGTGAGTGTGAGGGGGAGGATGTGTGGATGTATGTGAGTGTGTGTGCGAGTGTGTGAGTGTGTGGGTGTGTGTAGTTGTGGGTGTGTGTAGTTGTGGGTGTGTGTAGTTGTGGGTGTGTGTAGTTGTGGGTGTGTGTAGTTGTGGGTGTGTGTTTTTAATCAACTTCTTATTAACAGACCAAAACTGGAACCATGTAAAAACTACATTTAATTTGCATGGTCAAGGGCCCAGAATTAATAAGGATTTGGGTCATGATTATGTCAAGTTTTAGACCCAGCCCGACAAAATCTATTTGGGTACTGACTAAGCCATGCAAAGCCTGATTTGCGTGGCTTTGTAACCCCCCCAAAAAGTGAGGCAAAATGCTTTACATTACTTTGCATCAGGTAGGTGTTGCATGGGTGGAGCATGCACATTCTCATTAATCCACCCGTGTTTTTGTGGAACAACCCCATTTTCTAACGACTAGGTACACATGGGTTTGCACCAAAATGGTGTGCCTACCTAAAGCTGGCGTAACTAGGAGAAATGTATGTATTTCTCCCTATGCTTCCACTTTGCATGTGTACTGCATTCTGAATATATGGAAAGAGGAATAAGCCTCAAAGGATAGTTCGGTTGCAGGAAAAAAAAAGTTACTTACCGGTACACTGTGGTTGATATCTTTTATAGATTCACATGCTTCCCCGTCGAGGAAGGAAAAATTTCAGGTCTAGAAAAACAGCCTGAAGTTCCAGGTAGTTGTGATGTGTAGGGACTAGTGTTTGGCATCCTAGAGACCCTGTGCCATCAAGTCTTGGAGGTAAGCACAACAATCCGTCTGTGATCAATGTGATGTGAGGCACAAGGTCTAAAGAAGGCCACTGTTTATAAGGTTGGTGATGTTCCACCGTTGCAGAGAACTGTGAGTTTGAATGTCTAACAACACTGGATTTTCCAGATGACCCTGTGACTGAGACCATTGGAGAGACAGACACTGATGTAGGGGACGCCTGTGTATTCTGGCATGGGGAACTATGGCGATGTAAGAAGCCATCCTCCCCAACAGATGCATAATCGTCCGTATTGTGTAGGACTGGTTTTCCTGAAAGTGAGATAGAAGTGTCTGAAAACTCTGGATGCGAGCAGTATTGGGGTACGCTAGTCCTAACTCAGTGTTAAAAATTGCCCCAGGTAAGTTTGAACTTGTAGTGGCTGGAGATGGGATTTGGGAATACTGAGAGTGAATCCCAGTTTCTGAAGGAGATCCACTTTCATCTGAGTGTGTTGTTGACACTCCTGCAGTGCACTGGCTTTGATGAGCCAGTCGTCCAGGTAAGTATACACATGGACATTCTGTCTTCACAGGTGTAGTGTGACTACTGCTAAACATTATGAGAGCACCCTGGGAGCTGTAGTGACTCCAAAGGGAAGGAATTTGAAGTGATAATGTTTGCCTGCAATGACAAATCTTAAGTACTTTCGGTGTGCAGGGTGAAATGGTATGTGAAAGTAGGCGTCCTTTAGATCTAGAGCTGTCAAAGTTGCCTTGCTGGAATTACATCCTGAAGAGTGACCAAGTGAAAGTGTTCCGAGAGGATTTTTTTGTTTAGACAACGAAGGTCCAATATTGGTCTGGGGGACGTGTCCTTTTGGGGAATCAGGAAATATAGGGGGTATACTCCAGAGCCCTGATGTTCTGGGGTAATGGGCTCTATGGCCCCTTGAGAAGAAGGGCTTGGAAATCTTGTTTGAGAAGGGTTAAATGTTTCTGTGATAGCCTGTGAGTTTGAGGGGGGAATATTGGGAGGCGTGGTAATGAGCTCCAGACAAAATCCATTTTAGATAATGCTATGGGCCCACTGGTTTATGGTGATGGTGTCCCAAGTGGTGTGGAAAAGTTGGGAGTCTTTCCCCAACAGGTACTAGATGATCGGGGGGAAGGTGTAGGTAGTCAGTGCTTGCAGGGGAGGAGGATCTGCATGTGGCAGTGCTTTTCCCTTATTAATGGACCCTCTGTAGGAGCCTCTGTAGAAGCCCCTAGTATAAGAAGGCTTAGGATGTCTGGAGTGTGATGTGGAAGCTTCTGTTGTGGAGGATTTGTATGTCCCCCTGTACCCATGACAACGAAAGGAGCCCCTCTGTGTGCTAGTTTGGAGGGCCCCCATGGCGTTGATGGTGTAGGTGTCCTTTAGTTTTTCTGGACTGGTATTCACCTGTGGCCCAAACAGTTGATCTTTCTCAAAAGGAATGTTCAGAACAGCCTGCTAGACCTCCGGTATATAGCCAGAGTACTGAATCCAAGCATGCCTTCTTAGAAGGATGCTGGTATTCATTCCCCATGCTGCAGTGTCTGTTGCATAAAGGGCACACTTATTGATGACGGTTTGACCCTCCAAGACAATCTGGTGTCCCCACTTACAATGCTCCCCTGGGAGGTACTGCAGTAACTCCTCCATCTCATCCCAATCAGCCCAATCATACTGGGACAAAAGTGCTTTGGAATTGGCTATGTGTCAATGGTTATCGGCCTGTGCCGCCACCCGCTTCCCTGCAGTATCAATCTTCTTGCTCCTTTTCCGGGGAGGGGAGTCCCCGGTAGCCTGGCTGTTAGCCTGTATACGGGCAGGTGTTGCTACTATGAAGTCGGGTGGTACCGGTGCCCTGATGTAAAGCGGGTCAGAAGGGGTGTACGAAAAATACAAGGAACCTGGAGCATACAGGCTCCTTAAATATCTCCTCTGCATGCCTGAGCACACCAGGGAACATGGAGAGGTATTGTGTATCCCTATGTGTAGCGGAAAGGGTGTTGAACAAGAAACTTTGCTTAGTGGGTTCTTTGTGCAGCTCTACATGGTGAAAGGCAGCTGCCCTAGCAAATACCTGCTGATAAGAGGTACTGTCTTCTGGTGATGATGGGTATGAAGGGTAAAGATGAGGGTCATTTGAGGGAATGAGATCCGGGTCATAGGCATCCCATATTTCAGTGTCATCAGGAGGACCTCCCTAAACCCCCAGTGTAGGACTGTGGTGAACCCTGAGGAGTGTCGTCCCCTTGTATGGGTGATTGAGGAGGTTGAGGAGGGGAAGGGAGTGGAGGTGATGAAAGGTGTGGGTTAGGCAGTGGAGAAGGAGGAGTAGGTGGTGGGTGAGGAGGAACCCAATGAGGTGGGCTGTAGCCTTGTCCTTTGTCCTCTTTTTGGAAGGGACAGGAACATCCAGGACCTTTTGAAATAAAAGTTTCCTTTTGGAAAGTACAGGAGACGAAGGTGTGCCAATGATCTGACCTGTGCCTTCTTGGATATAGAGCTTGCATTGTCTAGTGTCCATTTTCTCCAGGATCAGCTCGCCCAGAGAGGGGCTGGTGGAGAACTGGCCTGAGTCTCTGACTGCAGAGATTTTCAGCTCCAAGGAATTCAGTGCCCAAGTTTTGTTGTTTGGAAGCTCCGTGGGCGCCGATGTCAAGGCGGTCGGCTCAGTCCCAAGGTTTGGATCGACAAACAAACAGTCTCTCGGTTTGAGGCTGTTGAGGGCCAGATGGCAGTGGTGGACTGGCAACCTCTATGATGGGCTTTAAGGCCTTTTTGAAGGATTTGTGCAGAACAGCAGGGGCCACAGTACTCCGGCACTGGACAGAGGAAAGTTTTTGGCTTTTGATGTTAAACCTGACCTCTGACTCGGAGTGGTCCTTGATGCAAAAAGCTTCCTCCTCCTGCGCTGGTTCCTCCTGAGTAAGCTCTTCTCCAAAGAGGTCCATGGGTGTCTCGTGCAGCATCTTGTGAGCCATTTCCAGCACACGAGTTGGTCGATCTAGAATGGTCTTTTTGACCGGAAAGACTTGCAGGCATCACAGTCGGCCTTTCGGTGGTCTGGAGAGAGACAGATATTGCAGACGAGGTGTTGGTCAGTGAGCGGGAACTTAACGTGGCATTGAGGACAGAAGCTGAATAGAGCCCATTCCGTCAGGGAACCATTACCATTGACGCTGGAGCCACGTGGAAGGTAGACCTGAGGCAGGTGCTAGAGCTCCAAAGGGTGGTCAGTCGGAGCTCTAACCGACAGAAGCAGCAAGAGCGCTAAGATGGGAGAAGTGCAAACAACAACAATACCCTTGGAACAGAAACTAAAGATTGAGAGAACCAGGACTGAAAGATGGAGCAGAGACACACACACATCCGAACCAAATGGAGAGAAAACAATCTAACCAAGGAGTCGATGGGCAATATCACTGAGTCGTCACCACTTCATCTTCTGACTCAAAACTCTTCTACGAAGAAAAACAAGTTGCACCACTCTCGACCCAACACTAAATGGCAGGAGTATGCAGAGCACCCTAGTGTGTGTGTGTGTGTGTGTGTGTGTGTGTGTAGGGTCTGTATTACATATTGCGTATGGTTTTGACACTGTGTTTGACTGTTGGATTTTATTAGCCAATCGTCCAGATATGGAAAGACATGAATGTGTTGCCTTCTTAGGTAGGCTGCAACTACCGCCAGGCAATTTGTGAATACTCTGGGAGCTGTTGTTATTCCGAAGGGTAACACTTTGAACTGATAATGCTTTCTTTGAATGACAAACCTGAGATACTTTCTGTGCACTGGATGGATGGGTATTTGAAAGTACGGTTGAAAGTTGAGGTCTAGTGTTGCCATAAAATCGTGTGGTTGAAGTAGTGGGACAACATCCTGTAGTGTTACCATGTGAAAAGTTTCTGACAGGATGTAAAGATGTGGGTTCTTAGATCTAATATTGGCCTTAAGGTTCCATCCTTTTTGGGAATGAGGAAATACAGTGAGTAAACTCCTGTTCCTATTTGATTTTGTGGCACTGCCTCTGTTGCTTGTTTGAGTAATAGAGATTTTACTTCCTCTTGCAACAGGGCGATATGTTGTGTGGAGAGGTTGTGTGGTTTTGGTGGAATATCTGGTGGCGTTTGTGTCAATTCTATGCAATATCCGTGGCGGATAATTGATAATACCCAGCTGGCTGTGGTGATGGGTAGCCAATTGTAGTGGAACCTTTGCAGTCTTCCCCCCACAGGTGAGGTGTGAACGGGGAAGGGATGACTCAAGTCACTGCTTTGCTTGTTGTGAGGCTTGTTTTGCTGTCTGATATTTTCCCCTGCCTCTGGGGTACTGGCCTCTGTAAGTACTTTTGAAAACACCTTGTTGATATTGAGGTTGGTAGGCCGGCTTTGTTTCTGAGGTAGACGCCTCGGCTGTTTGGGTTCTACATCCACCTCTGTATTGGGGCTTACGAAAGGATCCCCTGTATGGCATGGTAAACAAAGCACCCATGGCTTTTGTCGGAATCTTTTTTAATTTTTTCAATCGCCATGTCCACCTCTGGGCCAAAAAGCTGTTTTTGGTTAAACAGCATATTGAGGACAGCCTGTTGTATTTCAGGCTTAAATCCTGAAGACTTAAGCCATGCAGGTCTTCTTATTGCTACAGCAGTGTTGATGGTTCTAGCTGCCATGTCTGCAGAGACCAGGGCTGACCTGATCTGGTTATTGGTGATGGCTTGCCCTCCCTCTACTATTTGTTGTGCCCTCTTCTGCTGTTCCTTGGGGAGATGCTGTATGATGTCCTTCATCTCATCCCAGTGGGCCCTGTCGTATCTAGCCAACAATGCCTGAGAGCTGGCTATCCTCCACTGGTTGGCTGCTTGAGATGCCACCCTTTTTCCCGCAGCATCAAACTTTCTACTCTCCTTGTCTGGTGGGGGTGCATCCCCTAATGACTGCGAGTTTGCTCTTTTCCTGGCTGCGCTTACCACTAAGTCTGGAGGCAACTGTTGTGTGATAAAGACAGGATCAGAGGGAGGTGGCTTATATTTTTTCTCCACCCTAGGAGTAATTATTCTAGTTTTAACTGGCTCCTTGAATATTTGTTCAGCATGCTTTAACATGCCAGGGAGCATGGGAAGCGACTGATAAGTTGCATGTGTAGAGGAAAGTGTATTAAAAAGGAAGTCATTCTCAAACGGCTCAGTCTGCATGGCGACATTGTGATAGGATGCCTCCCTAGCTATGACCTGAGTGTAGCCTATACTATCCTCTGGTGGAGATGGCTTAGAGGGACAGCATTCTGGGTTGTTGTCTAGAATGGGGTCTAGATCATAAAGATCCCATGGATCCACATTGTCCTGCTGTGAATCGAATGAGTGTGCTGGTGATTGCATAGGTATAGGACTACTAGGGGAGAGTTAAGCAAATGAGGAGAGTGAGGAGGAGACTGAGGAGGAGAAAATTGAGGAGGTGGAGGTTTCTCCTTGATTCTTGGCACTTTAGCTGGAGGCTGGGCAGTGTCCAATTCTTCCTGAAAGGCTAATTTCCTATTTGGCTTAAGAGGTAGTGCTGTTAAAATTCTGCCAGTCTCTTTATGGATGTAAATCCTGCCTTGCCTTTCATCCATTGCCTCCATTTGTGAGTGTTCCTCAGTAGGTTTATGGCTTTCTTTGAGTACCTGAGAAAGTCCATGTTCCTCCGTGTAAATTGGCTTTTTCGATATAAAAAAAAAGTCAGGTCGAGGATGGTCTCGGCTCTGAAAACGATTTTCAAGTTTTCGACTCGAAGGATCGATGTTTGGTGTGCTCAGAGACAGAGCCTTGGGTGGCGTGGCCTTTTTCGGTGCCGAAATTGTGGGTTGGTCACCGAAGGTCTTTTTCTGGGTCGAGCCATGGCCTTCCGGCAGTGGTGCTCCCAAGGCCTTATGTTTGGGCTTGGCTGGGACAGGGGCAGGCGCACTCACGTGCTGTCCTGCCGTGACCGGCCTGTCCTCCTCAGACTCCTGCTCGGAGTCGGATCCTCGAACGGAGACAGCCGTCTGCATGCTCTCCTCCTCTTCGACGTCGAGACGTTCGGTGCTCTTGGATGCCATCTCGAGTCTCCATGCTCTTCGGTCTTGGAGTGTTTTCTTGGAGCGGAAGGATCTGCAGGCCTCGCAATTTCCTTCCCGATGGTCTGGGGAAAGGCAGACATTACAGATGAGATGTTGGTCTGTGTAGGGAAATTTAGCGTGGCACCGAGGACAAAAGCGGAATGGGGTCCGGTACATGAGGCTTCCACGCGGTCAACCCGACCAGGCCCGAATTGGGCGCGGGCACCCCGAAGGGCGAATAAAGATTTTTGACCCGACGGTACCTAAGTGTCGATAGCAGATAGAACGCAAACGAAACAATACCAATGAGAATTAGAGAGTTTTGTAACTTTTCCTACTCGAACTAACAGAGCGAAAGGAAACACGGCCGAACCAGATGGCGGAAAGAAAACAATCTAACATGAAGTCGATACCCATGCGCAATGGAGCCGAAGAGGAGGAGTCACTCGATTCTGTACTCGAAAAGACTTCTTTGAAGAAAAACTACTTGTAACACTCCGAGCCCAACACTAGATGGCAGACGGTATGCATAGCATGTGTATCTGCAGCTAACATATATATATCTATGGAAATTGTTACTTACCAGTAGACATCTGTTCGTGGCATGCAGTGCTGTAGATTCACAAGCTGTGCATTAGCTTGCCATCTACTGTTGAGTTCGGAGTTGTACAATTTGTTTTTCCTCAAAGAAGGTTTTCGAGTCACAGGATCGAATGACTCCTCCTCTCGGTAATACGGAGCATGGGCATCGAGTCCTTTGTTAGATTGTTTCTCCGCAGGCATGAGAGTGAAGTAGTGAAAAATAGAAAATAGGGTAGAAAGGAGGTCCATGCTATGTATTTACAAATATACATTATTTATATAAGATTAAATTGCAACGTCTACACGTGACCAGGAAGGCGCATGTGAATCTACTGCACTACATGCCACAAACAGATATCTACTGGTAAGTAACATTTTATGTTTGATGGCATGTGTAGCTGTAGATACACATGCTGAGCATAGGATGTAAAGCAGTCCCTCCCATAAAGCGGTGGACAACGTGCAGGAGTTGCAATTGTTTGAAAAAGTGTTTTAAGTACAGTTTGCTCAACATTTGCTTGTTGTCGTGCAAAGACATCTACACAATAATGTTTTGTAAATGTGTGTGGTGTAGACGATGTTGCTGCTTTACAAATATCTGGTATAGGTATGTTACCTAAAAATGCCATAGATGCACATTTTTTCCTAGTGAAGTGTGCTCTAGGTGGTACAGGTAATTTTCGTTTAGCTTTAGTATAGCAAGTCTGATTACATTTCACTATCCATCTGACTATAGTTGTTTTAGATATACTATCTTCTTTGTGTGGTAAGGAGAAAGCCACAAAAAGTTGTTTTGTTTTCCCAAAATGTTTTGTTCTTTTTATATATGACATAAGAGCTCTTTTAACATCTAGAGCATGTAGAGCTCTTTCTGCTACCAAATCTGGTTGTGGGAAGAAAACTGGTAATTCTATTGTTTGATTAATATGAAATTGCAAAATTACTTTTGGATTTGTTCTTAACACAATTTTCTCTTTATGAACTTGAAAGAAAGGATCTTCCAAAGTTAAAGCCTGGAGCTCACTGACACATCTAAGGGAGGTGATAGCAATTAAAAAGGCTACTTTCATGAGAGGAATTGTAGGAAGCATGAGTGAAGTGGCTCAAACGGTGGAGCCATAAGCCTTGCGAGTACAACGTTATGATTCCAAGATGGAGATGGAGAAATTCTTGGTGGAATTACTCTTTTTAGTCCTTCCATAAATGCTTTATTAACTGGAATTTTAAACAAAAATATGTTGTCTATTTTGAAGATATGCAGCTATAGCAGCTAAATATAAATGAATAGATGTGTAAGCTAAATTTTCTTTTTGCAGGTGCAGTAAATATTGTATGTTTTGTACTGTTGGTTTGAGAGGGTCAACGTTTTTTGTTTGAGAATAACAAACACAACATTTCTATTTTGCCGCACAGCATTGTCTAGTTGTAGGGTTGCGTGCCTGTTTAAGGATATCAATACAATCCTGTGGCAATTGTAAATATCTAAATTCTATGACTTCATGAGCCACATTGCTAGGCTGAGTGATATGGGATTTGAATGTCTTATTTGGCTCGGTTTTTGTGTCAGGACATCTGGTCTGTTGGGATGTTTTTGATGTGGAACAACACATTTCCAAAAGTGTTGTGTACCATGGTTGACATGCCCATGTAGGGGCCACTAAAATCATGTTGAGGGAAGATTATTTTATTTTCTGGACTTGAAATAGTAAGAGTGGGAAAAATCGTAAACAAATATCCCTGACCAGCTCATCCATAGAGCATTGCCCTTGGACTGAGGGTGTGGGTACCTTGATGCAAAGTTTTGGCATTTTTCTTTTGATATGTTGCAAACAGATCCATTTGAGGTGTTCCTCACTTTTTGAGGTACTGCTGAAGGACTTGTGGGTGGAGTTCCCACTTGTGTGTTTGTTGCTGCTAACTGCTTAGTAGGTCTGCTAAGTGGTTGTCTGTCCCTGGGAGATATTGTGCCACTACTTTAATTTGGTGACGAGTCGCCCATTTCCATATTGTTAGTGCAAGATGGGACAGTTGATGAGATTGTGCCCCCCCCCCCGTTTTTGAAGATAGTACATGGCAGTCATGTTGTCTGTACATACCATAACTGTCTTGTGTTGCAATTGTGAAAGGAATGCTTTCATTGCCAAGAATACTGCTTGAAGTTCCACGTAATTGACAAGAGGAGATGGTTGAGTATTGTCCCATGTCCCCTAAATTGTGAGGTTGAGGAGATAAGTTCCCCATCGTTGTTTGAGGAATCGGTTGTGAAAGTTACCTGAGGCACAGGCTCCACAATGGACTGCCCTTTCATAAGGATTGAGATATTCCACCAATGTAGACAGAGATAAGTTTGGCGATCCAACAACACTAGATCTTTCATTTGACCCAGTGTCTGAGACCATTGACGAGAGAGACATTGTTGAAGAAGACGCATATGAAGACAGGCATGAGGCACTATGGCAATGCAAGATGCATCATTCCTAACAGTTCTTACTGTGTATGTTTGGTTTTATTTTAATGTAGAAATTAATGTCTGAAACGCTTGGGTTTTACTTGGAGAGGTTGCAGATGAGATTTGACGTAGTTTATGGTGAACCCCAGAGAGTGTAGGAGACGAATTGTAGTTTGAGTGTGTCTTTGGCACTGTGTGAAAGAATTGGCTTTGATGAGCCAGTCGTCCAAATAGGGGAAAACAATAATTTGTTTTCTTTTGAGATGTGCTGCAACCACTGCAAGACATTTTGTGAATACTCTGGGAGCAGTTGTGATTCCGAATGGTAATACTTTGAATTGGTAATGTTTTCCTGCAACTATAAATCTTAGGTATTTGCGGTGTGCAGGTTGAATGGAAACGTGAAAGTAAGCATCCTTTAGGTCTAACACTGTCATGAGGTCACCTATTTGTAATAGTGGAATAACATCCTGAAGAGTGACCATATGAAAGTGATAGGATGTAGACCAATCATTTCAGGTATCACCTCTATCTGTTCCAATCTAGGTACTCTCATCGACTTCGAGTTACAACCTTTCATGCAGGATTTACCTTCATTCATCAAAGACACTAAGGATGTACTACAAAAACTACAAAACATTGACTGGCAACCAGATTATATTCTTGCTACCATAGATGTGGTCAGTTTATACACCTCCATCAGACATCAAGATGGGATTGAAGCGGTTAATAGTGGTCTTTCTACACAATCAGTTCACTTAATTTAACGGAACCAGATGATAATAGAAAGGTTATAATTCTGCCTCAAGAATAATTTTTTCCTCTTTGAAGGACAATATTATCTTCAACTGCAAGGCACGCGATGGGAGCCATATTTGCGCCGCCAAATGCATGCATTCTAATGGGAGCCATAGAAAGACGCTGGCTCTGGAATGATAACTTTGAACACTTCCCACAACATATAATCTTTTGGGGCTGCTACATAGATGACATCCTGCTAATTTGGCAGGGTCAGGAATCTTCACTTCAACTTTCTTGAATCTCTTACACCAAACAGATGGAATATTGAAATCACGTACCAATTCTCCAGAACTAGAGTTGAATATTTAGATCTCACACTGTATATTGAAAATGACAAATTACATACTCGCTTTCATAGAAAGAGCACAGCTGCAAATTCCATCCTACATGCCTCCAGCTGTCATCCATCTAGCACAATTCGCAACATCCTGGCAGGAGAATTCCTGCGAGCTCGACTGAACTGTAGTAACACATCCGATTATGAGGTAGTCTCTTCTGAAATTGTTCAACGTGTACCAGAGGATACAACATTTCAAGTTTAAAGAACGCTAAAGAACACTAAAGAACACTTTGCTAAAATAGATTGCAACACCATGCTAAACAAGCCTAAAACTACATCTAAGAACGCTCATGTCCGCTTCATTACACACTTCCACAATGGTTATCGTTTGATTCGTAAACTACTCCATAAACATTGGCATCTACTTCAGAATAATCCATCCATGAACCCTCAGATTGGTTTTAGAAGAGCTCCCAATCTTAGCTCAAACTGTGTTCTTCGTTCTATTTGGATAAATCCCCCCATCTAAAGTGTCATATGACGACCCAAAGGTTTTTATACCTGCACAAAGTGTTCTATTTGCAAACTTGGTCCTACAAAATTTAAATCAATCTCAACCAATGATCAACCATTTGTGATATGAGATTTCATCAATTGTGAAAGCACTAATACAGTCTACCTCATTAACTGTCCCTGTAACAAATCCTATATAGGGAGCACAATCAGAGCATTGAAGATTCAGATACAAGAACACTATCGCAATATACAAAAAAATGACACAAAATTTCCCATGGTTGAACATTTTGTACAATGTCACCCATATATACGTACTTTTACTTTTTGTGGCCTGCTGCAATTGAAACCACACCCTAGCGGTGGTAATCTTGAACTGCAGTAACAACAAAATGAAAGTCGATTCATCATTTGTTATGATACCGCACGGCAAGGTCTCAACAGCGATCCTGAGTGGCACTATTGGCTTCATTAGTAAAGCTTGATCAGTACTGTCCGACGAATTCTACACCACTGATGAACCGGATATCAATGGCTAACTTATCCTGTTGTGTTACGTTCAGTCTGGAAGTCGGCCCAAGCATACTCCTCTGTTTTGGAGAGTAGTTGACAACCCAAAGGGACCCCTCTGAATATACAAGGACAATTCACTAATATCAGACTGTCTACAAGATTATGTTTATTTTATCCATTATTCGCCACTTATGTCCATGTCATCTCTGTATTCTAAATAGGGACATTGTTACAACCAGGTCCGTCACATGCAACAGCTATGTCTTTTATATATGAGTATTTCTACTTCACTATTTACTAGGTTATTTATTTTAGTTACGAGTATATTTATTTCTCTATTATCACTACTTACTGTGAATATATCAAAGTTACATCAAAATTGTCCATATATCAGGATAGGTAGTGGCCCTTAACATTTAACATTAAAAAACTAAAGCTCATGTTATTGGTCCTCAATCACTCACCCCACTATTGCATTAATATTAAGATCATTCTTCTAAAAAATATTCTTTGCCCACAGTACCACAATATTATATATAGGCCGCCTTTTATCAATCGACCCTCCTATATATTTTATACTATAAATACAACATGGCCGATGCTCGAGCCATGTTTTGCAATAGCACAATTGACATTACTACAAATATGCTAGCCTTAACAGAGTTAGTCTCTGTACAAATTGTAAATATCGACTCATTCAGTCATTCAAAAAATAAGATGATCGACTTATTTGGCAAAGTATGAGCTTGCATGTATACTTGGTAATATGCTCACTCACGTTTTCTTTTCATTTACATTATGGCGCTCTATTTACAGTTTAGCTTCCTCACATTTAGTGTTCCAAAAATGGCCGACGCTCGAGCCATGTTTTGCAATTGCACAATTGACCTTACTACAAATATGCTAGCTTTAACAGAGTTAGTCTCTGTACAAATTGTAAATATAGACTCATTCAGTCAAAAATAAGACGATCGACTAATCTGGCAAAGTATGCGCTTGCATGTATACTTGGTAATATGCCCACTCGCGTTTTCTCGTTTTCAAATATGGCGCTCTATTTACAGTTTAGCTTCCTCACATTTAGTGTTCTGAAAATAGAAGTAGGACTTGTCCGCACACATTCACTTAATAATCCCCACCGCGCGTGCTCGCGCTTCATACGCTTTCAAAATGGCGCCCGAATAACACGCTGAATCGTCAGGCCCGCGTCGATTCCTCCCAATGTCGCTACTGGTATTTGGGTGAGTCTCAGGAAACACAGCTATTTTGTTATACTGCTAAATTAATTCTTAATACTACTTTATGTGGGTCTTCTGTGATTATAAATTACTCTTAAGTCTTTAACAGTAGATAATATTAACTTTATCTAGTTTATTTATTTCGCCTCAATATATCATCACAACTATCCCAGATTGATTGTATTACTTAGCGCCATCGCATCTCTAATTTTCTACAACATCCAATGTATACTAGCTATTTATGTGTGGTATTTTTCTTGCATTTAGACCATATACATTATCATGCACAATTAGATATGAAAATTTCAATGGTATGTTTCTTTATTTTTGTTGAATATCTATAAGAGTGCATGATTAACCAACTTTGCAGGACTATTTGGACATTCTAGACTATTTAACCTCACACTACATCACAGTTTGATGTGCCAGCACCACTATTAACTTTACACCCGTCTATCGACTATTCGGTCCTCTAATATTACTATATGTACAGGTCTTTCTTGATATTTACTCAATCTTGACTAACAGGGTAGGGGCTATAGTGAGTAAACACCTTCCTGTCTCTTTTCCTCTTAAGGTGGTTCACAGGGCGCACTCTCAGGCCTTTCCTCTCGTATATAATCTCACTATCCTCACACAGTTCATTGAGTAATTACACTGATGGGTGAGAGCCCTGCATGACCTTCTCTTGTCCCTAACTCATATATACTTGGAAGGTTCATTTTTAATATCGGACTTGCTCATTTTCAATCACTTGCAGCCATGAGAAAGCCCTAGGTGAACACACCATAGGGGCGAAACACGTGTCGGCTGTGTTCTTTGTGTAACTTTCAAGTCTCTTCCAAGACTGGATAACAACGAATAAACCAATAAATATTACTTGAATTACAACACATGGACTGGATGAAATCTCGACTTCTTGCAAACTGCATTATGCAATGTTATCTTACCAGCATTAATCAAGTGGGTTCTCAATTTCAGTATTTACAGATAGGATGTAGTGGTTTAAGGGTCTGAGATCTAATACTGGTCTGAGAGACCCGTCTTTTTGGGGGATTAGAAAATACAGGGAGTAAACTCCTGTTCCTAGATATTGTAATGGTACTGGTTCTATAGCCCCCTTTAGAAGAAGGGAATGTGCTTTCTTTTTGAAAGGAGTGAGATGATCTTGTGAGAGTCTGTGAGTACATGTGGGTATGTGGTTGAGTGGAAATGAGCTCCAGACAATAACCATTTTGGATCATTTGAAGTACCCATTGATCTGTGGTAATTTGAGTCCATTGAGGGTAATAGAGTTGTAACCTTCTTCCTACAAGAGTGGTGTGTGTTGGTATTGTTTGTTTCAAGTCATTGTTTAGTGACGGATGAGGAACCTCTAGATGTAGATAATTTTCTTCGTCCCTTATTATTGGATCCTCTAAAGTAACCACTGGTGTACTGAGAGGTGGGTTTAGTTTGATTTGTGGAATGTTCTTGATATGATGATCTAAATCCTCTTGTAAACGCAGCATGATGAAAAGTACCCATAAATGTACTGGCTTGTAGGGTTTCCATAGCTTTGGCAGTTTGATTATCTTGATTTAATTTTTCAAGTGTGGTACCCACTTGTGAACCAAATAAATGCTCTTTATCAAAGGGCATATTTAAAAATGCCTGTTGTACCTCCTGTTAAAACCCTGAACATCTGAGCCAGGCATGGCGCCTTATTATGACACTTGTGTTAATACTGTGTGCTGCTGTATCAGCAGCATCAAGCGCACACCTAATGGAGTTGCTGGAAATTGTTAGTCCCTCATTTACAATTTCTACCCTTCTTTTACGATGTTCTTCTGGGAGGTATTGTAAAAGTTCCTCCATAGCATCCCACTGACCTCTCATATCTGTATAGCAAAGCTTGTGCATTTGCAATTCGCCAGTGAGTGACTGCTTGAGCTGCCACTCTTTTTCCTGCCGCATCTAATTTTTTAGTCAATCAGGAGGAGGTAGGTCTCCTGTTGACTGGCTATTAGCCCTTTTGTGTGCAGTAGAGGCAACAATAGAGGAGGGATTTGTGTTTTTATATATAATGGATTAGTGGGTGCAGCCTTGTACTTTTTATCAACTCTGGGAGTGATAACCCTTGCTCTAAAAGGCTCTTTAAATATTTCTTCTGCATGTCTGAGCATTCCTGGAAGCATTGGAAGGAACTGACATACCTTATGAATTGTGCTAAGGGTGTCAAATAAAAAAATCTTCTATTGGACCAGTGTACATATGCACATTGTGAGATGCTGCTGCTCTAGCTATAACCTGTTGGTATGAGGTGGAATCCTCAAGGTAGTGAAGGTCTAGCTGGGTAAAGATCCAGATCATTTGGTGTAGTAGGATCCGGATCATTCTCATCCCATGGGTCCTGTTCATCTAAGGCATCTCCTATATCTTGAGACGGTGGTGAACTAGATGGTGTGAACCCTGAAGAAGGGGGAGATGTTGGTGGAGTAGTATGTTGTGGAGAGGTAGGTGAAGGTGGAGAAGTTTGAGTATGAAAAGAAGTCCTTTCTTTGGTAGTCTTTTTTTGGAGGTGCAGAGGAATGAAAATGTCACTTACCCAGTGTACATCTGTTCGTGGCATCAGTCGCAGTAGATTCGCATGTTCTGCAATAGCTCGCCATCTGGTGTTGGGCCGGAGTGTTACAAGTTGTTTTTCTTCGAAGAAGTCTTTCGAGTCACGGGACCGAGTGACTCCTCCTTTTGTCTCCATTGCGCATGGGCGTCGACTCCATCTTCGATTGTTTTTCCCCGCAGAGGGTGAGGTAGGAGTTGAATTGTAGTAATAGTGCCCATGCAATGGAGTGACTAAGTATGCACCTATTTAAGGTTGAGATGATACATATAGAAATAATTGAAGGTAACTTCCAAACTGCTACAGGCTCCCGGGGAGGCGGGTGGGCACATGCGAATCTACTGCGACTGATGCCACGAACAGATGTACACTGGGTAAGTGACATTTTCAGTTCGATGGCATCTGTCGCTGTAGATACGCATGTTCTGCATAGACTAGTAAGCAGTTATTTCCCCAAAAGCGGTGGATCAGCCTGTAGGAGTGGAAGTAGTCTGAAATAATGTCCTTAATACGGCTTGACCTACTGTGGCTTGTTGTGCGGATAACACGTCTACACAGTAGTGCTTGGTGAATGTGTGAGGCGTAGACCATGTTGCTGCCTTACATATTTCTTGCATTGGGATGTTTCCTAGAAAGGCCATGGTAGCACCTTTCTTTCTGGTTGAGTGTGCCCTTGGTGTAATGGGCAGCTGTCGTTTAGCTTTAAGGTAGCAGATTTGGATGCATTTAACTATCCATCTGGCTATACCTTGTTTTGAAATTGGGTTTCCTGCGTGAGGTTTTTGAAATGCAATAAAGAGTTGTTTAGTCTGTCTGATGTTTTTTGTTCTGTCAATGTAATACATTAATGCTCTTTTGACATCTAATGTATGTAGTGCCCTTTCAGCTACGGTATCTGGCTGTGGAAAGAACACTGGAAGTTCCACTGTTTGATTTAGATGGAACGGTGAAATAACCTTTGGCAAAAATTTAGGATTGGTCCTTAGGACGACTTTATTTTTGTGTAGTTGTATAAAAGGTTCTTGTATAGTAAACGCCTGAATCTCGCTTACTCTTCTCAGGGAAGTAATGGCGATGAGAAATGCCACCTTCCAGGTTAGGAACTGTATGTCGCAGGAGTGCATGGGTTCAAAAGGTGGACCCATAAGTCTAGTTAGGACAACATTTAGGTTCCATGAAGGAACAGGTGGTGTTCTTGGTGGTATAATTCTCCTAAGGCCCTCCATGAATGCTTTAATGACTGGTATTTTATATAGGGAAGTTGAATAGGTAGTCTGCAGGTATGCAGATATTGCTGCAAGGTGAATCTTAATGGAAGAGAAAGCTAGGTTAGATTTTTGTAAGTGAAGCAAGTAACCCACTACATGTTCTGGAGTTGTGTGTAATGGTTGTATTTGATTAATATGGCAGTAGCAAACAAACCTCTTCCATTTACTTGCATAGCAGTGCCTGGTGGATGGCCTTCTTGCTTGTTTTATGACTTCCATACATTCTTGGGTAAGTTGTAAGTGCCCGAATTCTAGGATTTCAGGAGCCAGATTGCTAGATTCAGCGATGCTGGATCTGGGTGTCTGATCTTTTGGTTGTGCTGTGTCAACAGATCTGGCCTGTTGGGCAATTTGATGCAGGGTACCACTGATAGGTCTAGCAGCGTTGTGTACCAGGGTTGCCTTGCCCAAGTTGGTGCTATCAATATGAGTTTGAGTTTGCTTTGACTGAGTTTGTTTACCAGGTAAGGAAGGAGAGGGAGAGGAGGAAAAGCGTAAGCAAATATCCCTGACCAGTTCATCCATAGGGCATTGCCTTGGGATTGTTTGTGTGGGTACCTGGATGCGAAGTTTTGGCATTTTGCGTTCTCCCTTGTCGCAAACAAGTCTATCTGAGGTGTTCCCCAGAGTTTGAAATAAGTGTTCAGAATTTGGGGGTGAATTTCCCATTCGTGGACCTGTTGGTGATCTCGAGAGAGATTGTCTGCGAGTTGATTTTGTATCCCTGGTATAAACTGTGCAATTAGGCGAATTTGGTTGTGAATTGCCCAATGCCAAATTTTTTGTGCTAGCAGGCTTAACTGCGTGGAGTGCGTCCCTCCCTGCTTGTTTAGAGAATACATTGTTGTCATGTTGTCTGTTCTGACGAGAATGTATTTGTGAACTATTATTGGTTGGAAAGCTTTTAGTGCTTGAAAAACTGCTAGAAGTTCTAGGTGATTGATATGCAGTTTTGTTTGATGTACGTTCCATTGTCCTTGTATGCTGTGTTGATCGAGGTGTGCTCCCCACCCTGTCATGGAAGCATCTGTTGTTATTACGTATTGTGGCACTGGGTCTTGGAAAGGCCGCCCTTTGTTTAAATTTATATTGTTCCACCATAGAAGCGAGAGGTAAGTTTGGCGGTCTATTAACACCAGATCTATAAGGTGACCCTGTGCTTGTGACCACTGTGATGCTAGGCACTGTTGTAAGGGCCTCATGTGCAGTCTTGCGTTTGGGACAATGGCTATGCATGATGACATCATGCCTAGGAGTTGTAATACCATCTTTGCCTGTATCTTTTGTGTTGGATACATGCGTTGTATGATGGTGTTGAAATTTTGAATTCTTTGTGGACTTGGAGTGGCTACTCCCTTTGATGTGTCTATTATGGCTCCCAGGTATTGTTGTACCTTGCGTGGCAGAATTTTGGATTTTGTGAAATTGACGGTGAACCCGAGTTTGAAGAGGGTTTGTATGATCTGATTTGTGTGATTTGAGCACTGTATGAACGAATGGGCCTTGATTAGCCAGTCGTCCAAATATGGGAACACATGTATTTGCTGCCTTCTTATGTGTGCAGCGACTACCGCTAGACATTTGGTAAAGACTCTTGGTGCGGTTGTTAATCCGAAAGGCAGTACCTTGAATTGGTAATGTATTCCTTTGAATACAAACCTTAGGTATTTCCTGTGAGATGGGTGTATTGGTATATGGAAATAAGCATCCTTGAGGTCTAAAGTTGCCATGTAGTCGTGTAGTTTTAGCAATGGCAATACTTCTTGTAGTGTGACCATGTGGAAGTGGTCTGATTTGACGAAAGTGTTCACTACTCTGAGGTCTAGGATTGGTCTCAGCGTTTTGTCCTTCTTTGGTATCAGAAAGTACAGTGAGTAAACTCCTGTGTTTATTTGTGTGTTTGGCACTAATTCGATTGCATTCTTTTGCAATAGTGCCTGCACTTCTATCTCCAGGAGATTGGAATGGTGTGTTGTTAAATTTTGTGCTTTTGGTGGTATGTTTGGAGGGAATTGAAGAAATTCTATGCAATAACCATGTTGGATAATTGCTAGAACCCAAGTGTCTGTAGTGATTTCCTCCCATGCTTTGTAATAATGACCTATTCTTCCCCCCACTGGTGTTGTGTGGAGGGGGTGAGTGACATGTGAGTCATTGTTTAGTAGTAGGGGTTTTGGGGCTTTGAAATCTCCCTCTATTTCTAGGGAATTGCCCTCCTCTATATTGTCCCCGAAAACCTCCTCTATACTGTCCCTGGTAAGTGGACGGTGTTGCTTGTGAGGTGCTGGCTTGTGTGCTTTGACCCCGAAACCCCCCTCGAAAGGGCGTTTTACGGAATGTGCTGTAATTCCCTCTGCTCTGCGGGGAGTAGAGTGCGCCCATGGCTTTGGCAGTGTCCGTATCTTTTTTGAGTTTCTCAATCGCTGTGTCCACTTCTGGACCGAACAGTTCTTTTTCATTAAAAGGCATATTGAGAACTGCTTGTTGAATCTCTGGTTTAAATCCAGACGTTCGGAGCCATGCATGCCGTCTGATAGTTACAGATGTATTAATTGTCCGTGCAGCTGTATCTGCAGCGTCCATGGAGGAACGTATCTGGTTGTTGGAGATGGTCTGTCCCTCCTCAACCACTTGTTTCGCCCTATTTTGGAAGTCCTTGGGCAGATGTTCAATGAGATGTTGCATCTCGTCCCAGTGGGCTCTGCCATAGCGCGCAAGTAGTGCCTGGGAGTTCGCGATGCGCCACTGGTTTGCAGCTTGTGCTGCGACTCTTTTACCAGCTGCATCGAACTTGCGGCTTTCTTTATCTGGGGGTGGTGCATCTCCAGATGTGTGAGAGTTGGCCCTTTTCCTAGCTGCTCCTACAACAACAGAGTCTGGTGGCAGCTGTGTAGTGATGAAAACCGGGTCCGTAGGAGGCGGCTTATACTTCTTTTCCACCCTTGGTGTGATTGCCCTACTTTTGACCGGCTCCTTAAATATGTCTTTTGCGTGCCGGAGCATACCAGGGAGCATAGGCAGGCTTTGGTAGGAGCTGTGGGTGGAGGAGAGTGTGTTGAACAAGAAATCATCCTCGACCTGTTCTGAGTGGAGGCTTACGTTATGAAATTGTGCTGCTCTAGCCACCACCTGAGAGTACGCGGTGCTGTCTTCTGGTGGAGATGGCTTTGTAGGGTAGGTCTCCGGGCTGTTATCTGACACTGGGGCGTCGTATAGGTCCCATGCGTCCTGATCTTGGTCACCCTGGCTCATGGTGGTGTGAGCTGGGGAGTGAGATGGAGTTTGTGCTGGTGAAACGTTAATCACGGGCGGAGGAGAGGGTGGTGGTGTAATTCTTTTAACCACTTTTGGTTGTGGTGCTTGTTCCGTCTGGAACTCCAACCTTCTCTTTCTCCTAATGGGGGGAAGGGTGCTTATTTTTCCTGTCCCCTGCTGAATGAAGATACGCTTTTGCGTATGGTCCACATCAGTTGCTTGTAGCTCTTCCTCAAACCTATGCTTTTGCATTTGGGAGGTTAGCGAGTGCTCTTCTGTATAAGAGCCTGAAGCTGGGTCGCTTGCAGTTTGTTTCGGCGTTGAAACTTTGTCTGCGTGTTTTTTCGGCTCCGAGGTGACTTTTTTCCTTTTCGGGGCCGAAACCTCTCGGCGTCGATCTGTTTCGGTGCCGCTGTCTCGGCGTCGAGCCGTGTCCACACCGGCATCTCGGTGTCGAGGCTTGTCTCCAGCACTTTCTCGGTCCCGAGAAGGCTGCGTGCCGGTGTCTCGACCGGAGTCGGACGATCTCGGCACTGTTTTGGCCTTTTTCGGTGCCGACGGTCGTTCACCGAATTTATGGGTGGAGCCATGGCCTGGTGGCAGTGGCGTCCCCTGGGCCTTGTAAATGTTTCTTTGTGTGGTTTTCGACGTCTTACTCACGGTTTGTGTGTCGTCGAATCCTTCGGAGTCTGAGTCTTGGATCGAGAAGGTACCTTCTTCTTCTTCCTGTTCCTCGAACTCCCGTTGGGCTGTCGGTGCGGACGCCATTTGAAGTCTTCTGGCTCGACGGTCTCGGAGTGTTTTTCGGGACCGGAACGCACGACAGGCCTCGCAGGTGTCTTCGCTGTGCTCAGGTGACAGGCACAGGTTGCAGACCAAGTGTTGGTCTGTGTAGGGGTATTTATTGTGGCATTTGGGGCAGAAACGAAACGGGGTCCGTTCCATCGGCGTTCTTCAGCACGCGGTCGGGCCGACCAGGCCCCGACGGAGGATCGAAAAACTACCCCGAAGGGCACCGGAGCTCTTCGATCTTCGATGCGGTGTGGAATCTAAGTACGCCGATCCCGAACGCAACAATACCGACGAAAATCTTCCGAAATTAGCTAATTTTCCGTTCCGAAACTCGGAGCGACAGGAACACGTCCGAACCCGATGGCGGAAAAAAAACAATCGAAGATGGAGTCGACGCCCATGCGCAATGGAGACAAAAGGAGGAGTCACTCGGTCCCGTGACTCGAAAGACTTCTTCGAAGAAAAACAACTTGTAACACTCCGGCCCAACACCAGATGGCGAGCTATTGCAGAACATGCGTATCTACAGCGACAGATGCCATCGAACTAAAGATTCCCTTGGAAAGCTAATTTCCTTTTTAAAGGTGGTGGAGTTGATGTTATAATCCTCCCTGTTCCTTGTTGAATTTGATGCTGCCTAGCGTCCATAACTTCTAAAATTGGTTCCACCTGTGATGTAGGAGTTGTTATAGACTGTCCAGTCACTGAAAGTCTTTTGTGATGTTTTCAGTTCCAAAGGTTTTTGTGGATGGAAAATTCTCAGTGCCAAAACATTAGCTGACTGTTGTCTCTTTTTCGGTGCTGAAGTGGTCGGCACGGAAGCACCATATATTTTCAGTTTTGTTGGTGCCGAAATAGAGGTACTGAAGGTCGATGCCGAAGATTTGTCTTTTTTCAGAGCTGAGCTGGTATGCAGGGAATCCAAATAAGTTTCTTGGCTCTGACCATAGCTGGAAGGCAGAGGCAGACCGGTGACCTCTTTTGTTGTTCTTTTGTACAATGGGAAAGGGGGCTTTTTACTTACAGTTTGTGCTGGTTGTAATGGTGGACTCTCAATGGGCAACTGCACATCAAAGTCCGAATCTTCAACCAAGAAGGCCACCTCCTGTTTCAAATCTTCTTGCGCCTGCTCGTCACCGAAGATGTCCGGTGTATCATCTAGATGTCGAGACGCCATTCCCATCCAATTAGCTTTTTGATCGAAAAGAATGACATGCTTCGCAGGTCCGGTTGTTGTGGTCTGGTGAAAGACACAAATTACACACTTGATGGTGGTCGGTATGTGGAAACTTTGAATAGCAAGGAGGGCAAAACCGGAATGAAGTACCTTCTATTAGGGGTGCATACTTCGATATCACTTGGAAGAGGCAAGCCCGAACAGGGCTGAAAAAATTAGATTCAGAGTATGGAAATGGAACCGAAAGTTAAATTATTAAAGAAAACGCGGTCAGAAACTATACCAACGATGATAGTATGACGGAAAGAATACAGTTTTGGACTGTATGGAGCCGAGAACTCGTAGCAAGAGGAATACACTTACGAACCAGACAGCAGAGAGAAACAATCTGACAAAGGACTCTATGCCCATGCACAGAATTACTGAGAGGAGGAGTCACTCGATCCTGTGACTCGAAAACTTTCTTCAAAGAAAAACAAATGTACCCAACACGAGATGGCGAGCTTATGCGCAGCATGTGTATCTACAGCTACACATGCCATCTAACAAATACACACACACACACACACACACACACACACACACAAATGCTTTACAGTTGTCCTGCCTTGAGGCTGTTTTTGTCCTGCCTTGCAGAGTGCCCTTGTTACATGGATTACTGCACGATTGCTGCTATACTTCAGCGTGGGCAAACTATTTCTTTTCTCTCTCGGATTCGTGCTGCATGTCGGCCATGGCGTCACAGCGTGAACTCGATAGGAAGTATTGGAGTGTTCGTCACATTGTTCAGTTATCCAATCAGATTAATTTCTTGTGGCTCGCCCCTTAAAACACTTGAAATAGTGAATGCTTTAGGTAAAACGGAAATCCTCAAAGTGAAAGCGGCTCCCCAGCACAGCGGGATAGCTGATACAATATTCACTGCACTCGGGAAAACTCGAACCATAATGCTTTGCAAAGCCTTTTTTTTTAATTTTATTTTTTTTACACAAAACATTTTTGCTCATAACTGAGCCTGTGGTGGTCCTAGAAAAATGGGACCACCATCAACACGTTCACTAGGTTAGTGGGGACCCCAAAATAATAACCCCACCCACCATTCAGTGTCTGTTTAAGTTCTCCCATGGCTGAAGCTTTTGTTTTACAGCTGGGAGCTGCTTGTTTTTTAAGGGCATTGGTTGTATTATCATTGTTACAGGCTTTTTACCCCTGAATATATTTAATGCACTACGTCGTCTAGGAGCTATGATTACACTGCATTATTTATTGCCATTTTTTTGTGTGGTAATGTAGGGGCTACCCATATAGTTACATGCCCATGTTTCTTACAAATGCTATTTTCATTGTCGTGTCCTCTAGGGGCTCATACATATTAAAATATTAATGGCACATAAACGTGTGCCATAATGCGTTACAGAGCATTACTTTTAGAGAACATTTTTACTTATAACTCAGCCTGTGGTGGTCTTAGGACAATGGGACCACCTTCAAAACACTGACCACAATGTGCTTGTAATATCTTTGCAGTTGGCCTGGTAGCCCTACAAATGTTCTCTAGGGGCTAAGTATATGGTTACACTGCATTACTTTCTCCTGTTTTTTTTTCATGGGGTTATCCACTCTATCGGCTAACAATATGGTCACATGACCATGTTTCTCACAAATGATATTTTTGCTATGACGCCCTCTAGGGGCTGTTCTAAGCACTACAGTCTAATGTCAAAAGTTTGTTTCCGATAAATGTTCATAAGATAAGTGTATATGTTTTAATAATCTCTCCTTATTACAGTTATGACCATAATTCAGGCCAAAGTTAACATCCTTTTTACTCTATGACTGTTTGAACAGTCTTGATATGTTTAGGTGACCCGTTCTAGTTTATTTCTCATCTGTGGCTGTAGTGTCTCTTTTTGGGGGGAATTTTATTAGCCAGCACCTCCGATGGTGGGGTGGTGAAAGTGGTATTCTATTGGAATTAGCATGGCAGATTTAGGATGCTAAATGGCAACATTTTCATTTGTTCCTGCAGACAGTGTAAGAAGGCAAATGGAAGTAAGTGCTTTAGTTATATGCAGGGCCACTGGAAATATATGGTAAGAAAAGAAGTAATTATGAGGCAGGGCTGACCAATTTATGTGGCAAGAAAAGTCCAGTTATGAATTTACAATGCCAATAGCTCTAACTCAAGCAAATGCGAGACCTATTGCATTGAAAATGCTTGTTTTTCTCTAATCACTTTGCCACCATTTGAAAATTTGCATTTTTCTTTCCCCAAAAAAATTTAAATAAAGCAAATGTTTATCTACCTTTGATTTTTTGATGGAAAACATTGTGTTGATCAGTCATGCTGGTGGCAAAGAACAAAAAGGTGCCAAAATGTGGATTTTCCATGATAATTCCCATAGGAAAGATAGCTGAACAGAATTACACCAAATTTGCAGAAAGGTGAAGCTTTAATCAAAGAGTGTGCTTTTTGTGATTTTGTGTACATCTGTTTAGCCACTTTGGAGAAATTAGCATTTACAGGAGGAGTCTATGTTGGGCTTTAAGCAGTTAAAATGTTAAGTATACCGGAGGGTTGGTCCCACTGGAGTCCAGCGGAACTAAAAATTAAAAGGAGGACCTTCTGATTGGCAGAGGGAGCTTGTTCTCCTGTTGGCTTTTTGGTAATGCAAGACCGCTGCCCAATGGAAGTGATCTGACTGGATGGTCGCAACTCAGAACAAAAATATTCCATACCCATGTCCTGTAAACCTGAAAAGTTTATATATAAAAATAATATATGGTAGGAACACCTTGATCCCAGGCACTTGTGCAGAGGTCTTATCAAGAGGGACACCCTAGAGTTTAAGTTATTTTCTTTGGCCAGTTGGTATCACATTACTCTAGCTGGACAAAGCACGGCCCTCCTTTGAGGTTGTGTGGCACTACAGCTGGCACTGCCATGCAAGCTTGCACCTCATGGCAGTGGCAAGCTTCCCTGAAGCAGATTGCATGGTACTGGTATACAGAGTGGAAGCTTCTGCGGTGGGTACTGTACTACATAGAAAACAAAGAAAAAAAAGCAAGTTTGCTACCCAGAAGTGGGGGATTGTGTTGGAAGCTGGCCTGGTGAGAAACCTATAGTGTTATCACCTTAAACCAGGTCAATGTATCCCCTATTAGTGAAATGTAGGCAGTGTCTAGGAAGCCAGGGCTCTCTAGAGGTAGCTTTGGATGAGCAGCCAAGACTTATCTTGGAGACATGCAAAGCTTATGCAATACCACTATAGTCACACAGAACTATCACACATGAAATAACCACACAGTGTTCCCAAAATAAAGGTACTTTATTATGCTAACACAAACACTAGAATACTATTAGGCAGTTCCCACAACTGGAGGTAACTAAACACACTATTATATACACATGAGGAATCATCAAAGAGCAAAAAAAGCAATAGGCATTGGCAAAACCAAAAGAAAATAGTGTAGGCCCGAGGGGAGGGCCAAACCATATTCTAAAAAAAGCGGAATTCGAGAAACAGTCCCCCATCCAAGGATGTGGAATTCTTAGAGGGGAGCTGAAGAAACTAGGAACCGCATGAGGTGAGTACCAGAGTGACCCCCAGCAACAAGGAAAGCAGAGGTAAGTACCTGGTTTTCCCTAAAACCAACAGGAGGACTTTGGAAAAGGATTTTGCAAGACCCAGACAAGACTGGAAGAACCCAAAGGTGGATTCTGGCAGATGAGGACCTGCAAAGGAAGGGGGCCAAGTCCAGTTTGTGATGGAGTGTCCAGTGGTGGCAGGAGCCACAACTTACCCTTCTGTGGATGCAGGACCAGGTCGACAGTGGACAAAGAAGACCAGCTGTAGCACAAGAGCCGAAGAAGGGTCCCTGAAGTGATGTAGATGGTGGCCCACGTTGGCTGCCGGCTGCAGTAGGTCAGTGGTGCTGAGAACCACCAACAAGCCTTGGCAAATGCAAGAGAGGAAGCAGAAGAGTTGTAAGGCTGAAGAGGAGCAGCAAGGCCCAGGAGACTTGCCGCAAGGAGGGAAGTCCGGGCTGACCTTCAGCAGTCAGGAGAGTCATCAGAAGAGGAGGCAGCCCCCCACAGGTAACCCGCCAGCAGCAGGCACAGCAGTCGCAGTAGTCGCAGTGAGACCCACTCAGCCCACCTGAAGAGAAGTACCATGTTGCTGGAGCAGCAGAGAGTATACTGTGCTCGGCAGGAAGAAGTGATAGGGGCCAGGCCTACACGAAGCCTGAAGATCCCTTGGAGAAGTAAACACGCCTTGGTAGCTGCAAGAGTAGAGGTGCACTAGCATACCTTCCTGCAAAGAGAGAGAAAGGGCTGACCGTCTCTCAAGTTGCACAGCTGGCAGAGACCACCACCTGTGATGCAAGACCCACGCAGCTCCAGAGGAGAGAAGATCCACGTAGCCAGCCGTTCTTGCATTTGGTGCCTGCAGATGCAGGGGAGTGACTCCTTCACTCCAAGGGAGACTCCTTACTTATTGTGCAGGCTGAAGACTCGCTGCTCTCAGAGAATGCACAGCCGGGGAAGTGTTTCAGTTGCTGGAAGGAGCCGTAGAAACAAAGTTACAGAGCGGAGTTGTTACTGAAGTTATAGACTGTTGGTTCCTGGAGGGTCCAGTTGCAGTAGGTAGTAGAAGTAAACAATGCAGAGGAGTCCTGCTGGGTTCTTGAACTTCGAATCTGAGGACCCACCCAGAAGGGAGACCCTAAATAGCTGAGGAAGGGTGACCACCTATCAGGAAGGGGCTGTGACAACACCTACCTGACCTGGCCACTCAGATGCTCCCAGGGGCCTCTGCCCACCTTGGATTCAAGATGGCAGAATCAAGGGGCCACCTGGAGCTCTGGGCACCACCCCATGCATGGGGATGGACAGGGGAGTGGTAACTCCCCTTTTCTTTGTCCAGTTTCACACCAGGGCAGGGACCGGGGTTCTTGGACTGGTGCAAACCAGTTTATGCAAGGAGGGCACCAAATGTGCCCTTCAAAGCATACTGGTATCTTGGGGAGGCTACCCCTTCCAAGCCATGTAACACCTATTTCCAAGGAAGCAGGTGTTACCTCCCTATCCCACAGGAAATCCTTTGTTCTGCCTTCGTCTGCCTGAGCTGGCCAAGCAGCAGTAGGGCAGAAACCTGTCTGAGGGGTGGCAGCAGCGCGGGCTGCCCAGAAAACCTCCATCTGACTGGTAGGAGCAATGCTGGGGGTCTTCTGAGGAGCACCCAGAGTGCATGGAATCATACAACCAATACTTGCAACAGTAGTGAGGTAGGATTCCAAAATGTTTGAAACAAAACATGCTCAGGTTCGGAGTTACCATTATGTAGCTGGACACAGGTAGTGTCACTTGTCCAGTACATCGGTAAAATGGCTTCCCCGCACTTACGAAGTCCAATTTAATGGAGCTGGTGTTCGTAGGAGCACCTCAGCTCATGCAGGAGTGCCTCACACACAGATACCTGCCCTCTAGGCAAGGAGGGCCTACGATAAAGGTGATTCAAGGTGACCTGGTGCAGAGACCTGTAGTGAAAGGGTGCATGCGTCTTTTCGCTCAGGCTGCAATGGCAGGCCTGCAGACACATTTCCATGGGCTCCCATGGGTGCCATAATACATGCCGCAGCCCATGGGGAACCCCTGGTTCCCCAATGCCCTGGGTACCCAAGAACCATATACTAGGGACTTATATGGGGGCACCAGTATGCCAATTGTGGGGTGTGCAAAGTCCTAGGCAACCAAATTTAGAGTGCGAGAGGACAATCACTAGGGTCCTGGTTAGCAGGATCCCAATGAAAACAGCAGGCAAAAAGTGGGGGTAACCATGCCAAAAAGAGGGTACTTTCCTACAGGTTGTGCCCCCATGTTGGGGTCCTATCACCCATTCAGATGAGGAATCTTCAAGCTGATGAACTTGCTGGCAACTTGTGGAGAGAACTTTGCATCTTGTGATACCGGAAATCCCTTTCAATACAGATTCAGTGCAAAAGGTAGCACAGTAATGTGCTCCTGCATTAATTAACATGGTTGAGCATTGTGAGGCATAATGATACAATAATAAAGCATTGAATGTGTTCACTGCAGTAGAAAGTATTGCAGTTGAAGTGAGGAGTATTAGGACATAAAACAGGAGGACGCATTAGCACACAAGTAAACTAAATTGCACAATGGAAAGGTGCCTTTCTCCTGAGTGCGAATAACGTTGATGTATATCTCCTGGCAGGCAAGGGTAGAATGGTTAGCCAGATGCCGATACTCAGGGTGTATACATTTAAAACACCATGCAACACTTGCATCCAAGTTGGCTTGATATAGAAGGATAAAATTGCCATTTAATGATCATCCTTTAAATTTGTGCTCCTAAGTTTTGTGCCATGACATACAACATACGAGTTTAACAATTCCGATTATGCTACACAATTAAGAGGCTTCACAACATTTTACAATGTTTACAAATCTAAAGGAGTACCTTTTGAAAGTATCAAATACACCCGAATCATCAAAGTTCATGGCATCAGGGTGCCCAGGAGGCAGGCAGATATCACCAACGTGCATTTCACAACAAGGAATGCCATGCTGGACCACAGTCAAACTTGGATAAAAAGAGGACCATCCTGGATAAATAATGGACATAATTTGTAAACATATAATAAAATCTGTATTAAAAAAACAGCAAAGCTGACAATATTGATCATAACATGCGTCCAAGCTATGCATGAAATAACTAACCTCCATAATGGGAAGTAAGACTACAAAAAGAGCATCAAATGAACCCAGATCAGGAGAAAACTAAGAAAATAGCCGATATATATATATATATATATATATATATATATATATATATATATATATATATAATTATTTTTTTAATAAACATGGGAACACGTGCTGTGCAAGAATTTGTTTTCTTGAAAATGGCATCAACAAAACAAACGTTTTGCTGTGCTACAATCACAGTCTACCCAGCTGCCGGGAACAAGCAGAGTTGTAAAAAAAAAAAAAAAAAAAGTCCCCACAGTTTTTTAATTTTTCTATGTAGAAGTCGATTTCTCCTATTTTTGTGAATTTTCACCTGTTGGCAGTTAGTGGTGGAAACGGGAATGTAAAAAATTTGGCTAAACATTTCTGAAAATAAGACAAAAGGTTTAATTCTGCAAGGTGTCATTTGAGTAGCTCGTTGTTTTTCCAAAGAAAGTAATCATATAGAAGGTAAACAAAAATCAAATAGGAAAATAAAAAAATATATTTCTTGCCCAAAGCATCAATTTACAAAATTAATATACCAATGTCTGCTCGTCACACCCTGCTGGTCACGGGGTTATACGGTGTTTGTTGGTTGTCCAAACACATGACTCCCATAGCCAACTGTGTTGCAGCTTATAATGATTTTTCATCATGTAATGACTGACTGTGCAGCAATTCATAAGGTAAAATCTAATAAATAAAAAATGAGCATAAAGAATACTTGTGCAGTTTAGGAATAGTGTTTATTTAAGTAACTCTGAAATAGGGTTATCCATACTATCATAATTCAGAGGGAATTTTGTTTTGCACTCTGGCTGACATTTAGAAGCCAAAACTTGAAAGAAATTCAATTGCTGGTGACAAATGTTCTACTATCCTATATTGGCACGCTTCTCTAAATAAAAATAGCAATCCCAAGTTTGTGAGCAGGGCCAACTGCCCGTGACAGGCAAGGCTACAACACACAACGGGATAACATCACATTTTCACCTTGAAAACTGACCTATTTGGGCTCTGTGGATAGCAGTGATATTTGGGCCCAGGGAGACATAGTAAACAGAGACATTCTTGAAAACTTAACACTGAGGTAAGACCAGAGTGGTGTGACTGAATCTCACTGTTTTCTTGCCCACAATGCCTAGCAAGTTTTAAACGGTGGCAAAAAAAGAACACATTTTCAGAACATTTCTATGGAAGAAGTTACTGAAGCTGTATGCCACAGTGGTTGAAAACAAGTATTGCCTATGCAAGAGCTATTGGCTTTGCCAATAATTTTTAGCCTTGTTGTTTATCAGCGTGGCTGCGGTTCAGCATAGCTAAAAGTTAGTGGCTTAGCGAAGAGTGCCTGGAGTGTTGTAGAGCGCATTGGTGATTAATTGAGTGTCGTACAGCGGAATGGTAAAGAGTAGAGTCAGAGTGGAATGGTGAACAGTGGAGTAGAGTCGTAGAGTGGAATAGCTAAGAGTAGAGTGGAGTGGCAGAGTTTCATGTTTGGGAGTGGCACAGTGTGGAGTCGCAGGGAGGGGCATAGAGTAGACTGCACTGGCACAGAGTGTTGCAGAGTATAATGGTGTAGAGTGGAGCGGCACAGAGTACAGTGGCGAGGTGCAGAGTATATTATAGTGCCATATAGTGCAGTGGTGTAGAGTGGGCAGTGCAGAGGAGAGTGGCATAGAGTTCAATGGCAGAGAGTGCAGTGTTGCAAAATAGAGTGTCAGTGTTGAGGTGTAGAGTAGCACGGAGAGCAGTGGCGCAGAGTATAGTGCAGTAATATAGAGTGCATTGGCGTAGAGTGCAGGGGTTAACAGTAGAGTGGGGTGGAGTGGCACGGAGTAATGGCATGTAGTAGAGTGAAATGCATTGAGTAGATTGTTTTACAGTAGAGATAAGCAGTGTAGAGTGAAGTGGTGCAAGGCAGCGTATAGCTGCGCTGAGTTGCATAGTGTGTAGTGGCGTAAAGTGTTGTAGAGTGCAGTGGCATAGAGTGCACTGGTGCAGAGTAGATTAGAGTGGTGTACAGTGGATTGGCCTACAGGGAAGGGGCATATAGTAGATTGTTACAGAGTAAAGTGCAATGGTGTAGAGTGAATTGGCAGAGTGGCGTAGAGTGGAATTGTGCAGAGTAGATTGGTGTGGCCTAGCCTGGAGTGGTGTAGAGTGCGGTGGCGAAAAGTGCAGTACTGTAGAGTAGAGAGGAGAAGAGTGCACTGGCATGAGGTAGAGTGGTGTAAAGTAGAGAGGTTTAGCGTGAAGTGGCGAGCCCCAAAGATTCCCCCACTGCCCATTGAGAAGCATGAGAATAACTAGCTGGGGCCGCATACAACATTCCTCAGGCACGAACCTACAGCTTGCAGACATAATTGCCTTCCTTTATCAATACGCAACCAACAGTGCTGCAGATCTGCATTGCCTGAAGGGCAACATCCACATTTAATGGAATAAAGGCAGTTGGAATCGAGGTCCTCCTGCCCCTGAGAGAACGCCGAGCTAGAGACTGCGTAAGGTGAACCCAATTAGGGAAATCATGTGTCCTGAGCACTGGCTAAAGCCCTGACAGAGAACATGGTGTCCTGGCTTCTTTTGCTTGCTGAACAATAAGTGCTGATTACTGGCAGATCAGCCCCATAACGATGGCAGTGAACAGAGTAAAGACCCCGGCTCCTCCTCAATTCGGGACATGCCGCCCCTCCCCAAACACAACCTCATGGTCCAGTGGGGAGCCCAGAATCCCACGCCCCATCGACTAAAGACGACATACAGCATTTGCTCTCTGAATATCGTAAAGATCTCAATTCACTTCAGAAGGATTCCACCAGGGCCCTCCCCAACCTTGATCAGTCCTTGTGTCAGACTGCCTAGCAATGGTGGAATCGACAGTGGCAGACCACGCTCTGGAAAACGTGTAACGAATGTCCTGCATAGAGAAGCTGGAACGGAGGCAAGCAGCACTCCACAACAGGATGGAAGATCTTGAAAATCTCTTGAGAAGCATCAACTTTAGGATCAAGGGACTGGCATCCAGTATCTCACAGGCAGACCTAAAGGCCCATGTCCCGGCCCATTTTGCACATCTTTTGCAACTGCCTGAAGACCAACCAGTGATCCTCTGCCGCACTCACAGGGTGCTCTCTGCCTTGCTAAAACAGAAGAACTTGGTGCCTGAGACTCTCACCAGAGTACACTACTTCCACCTGTAGGAAAGATTCTGTACCAATGGGGCTTTCTGCTTTGCATCCACTTCACATTTCAGGACAATATGAGGAATTCCTAATTTATTATGATAGTGTGGTGCAAACGCTTTATTTTCCAGGATCCACTAGGGAGAAATATACAACATTAAACTGGCGTATTGTCTGGACTTTTGTCATGTTCTGATAAAGAAAAAAACTCATTGGCTAACCCTGATGAAGTTCGTCAAGGACAAAACACGTTGGCTGGGCTGGATTCTGATGTCTGAAGAATATTAATAAAATTAAATTGAACACCGCAATATGGCTTCCCCATTATGACAGACTTAAGAAACATTTCCTGACTCAACAGATTGTATTTGTACAGAATTGAATCAACTTCAATGTAAAAGATATTTCCTTGGACTTCTTTGAGGGTACCCTTGTGGTTATGGGTTTCCAGGACAAGATGACTGCAGCCCACACACGACAGGAGGAGGTTAGCAAGGCGACTGGACTGCCTCTACCTACCGACGTGGAGTCCCTTCACAAATCCAGAGAAGATTGCATTAGTGAATGTTGGAGAGGGTGGTTGGGGTTTCCAACCCTCACGACAGGAGAAGAATAAAGGATGCAAGCAGTGGTGCTAAGCGGATAAAGACTGCCGCTCACCTTTCTCAGATGATGATACCCCACCCTGAAGTTCCTCTTGGAGCATGGGAGACCATGGACATCTCACCTTCTTAGGCGATCAGTTGCCATTTTTTTCTACCTTCTGTCAAACACAGATTCCTTCCATAGAGTCTGACTGAGAACTGAAGAGGAAGGGTGGGGGGGGGGGTTTCCAGGAGCCTGCCCCTACCTTGTTGAACTCTGTTTTTCCAAGACTCTCTACTTTGCTTATCCCTAAGCGAGAAGGCCTATAGGCCACACAGGCGGCCGGGTTGACTACTCAATGCTAGGCTTCCCGCCTAGGTTACTGTTGCACTGTTATATAATTTTTGTTTTTATTGACATGTGCGCCAAGTTTTGGACTGATGAGGAGAGGCCACACTCCATACACTACGCCTCTTTCATGAGCAGGGATCACCCACTTATAGTTTCATTACCACTCTGCACATCATTTCCCTCAAAATACAAGGCTTGACTACCTCGCGCAAGCATAAGGCATTGATGAATTGGCTACGCCACAAAGAGGTAGACCTGACACTCCTACAGGAGAGACAGCGACTCCAAATCAACACAAAATGCCTCCACTCCTATTGGTACTCTACACAGTTACGCTCATCTTACACTTGGTAAGTCCTTAAGGGTGGCTGTTCTCCTCCATGGAGACCTCTCCTTCAAACTAGACAGCACATACAGAGATTGGGAGGGACAACAGGTGGGGATACATGGCATGTTTGACTCTACCCAGATGACTATAGCTTCCATATATGGCCTCAAAGGGACAGAGAAGAGTTCTACTTGGATCTTTTTCTGAGGCTCTCCTGCTTTGCAAAAGGCGATATGATAGTTGGGGATATTAATGTCCCACATGACCCAGGACTCAATCACTTGCGCACACCCTACTCTAATCTAGGGGATATTAGACACAGCCCTGGTGGAGGCCTGGCGGCAACAACCCCTCAGGAGTGCGACTACTTGTTTTAGTCTGATGTCCACAAGATGCACTCACAACAACTATTTTGGTCACACCGTCCTCTGATCCCCAGGCTTGTAGACACTAAGACAGACATTCAAGTCCTGTCCAATCACCCCCACTGTGGCTATCGGTGGGCCCTGTTGCTCCAAAGCGACTATTTTCAAGGCTATGGGTTATCAATGAAGTCACACTCCAAGACCCAGCTCTCCTAGTCTGCATTAAAGATATAATTGAACATTACTTCACTGAAAACAACTCCAGTGAGCTGTCCCCTGAGACCCTATAGGACGCTGCAAAAGTTATCTTCAGAGGGGAGCTTCCCTCCCATACGGTAACATTTGAACGATTGGCCAAACTCTGCAAACAAGAATTGGAAACACAGATACAACAAACGAGACACAGAGAGGTAGGATCACACAGGATCCGGCAAGATTCGTATCTACTAAGGGGTGAACTGAAACACATCTTGATGAAGGAAGCAGCTAAGAAGCTGCTTTACATCAACCAAAATTACTATGAGGAGGGGGATAAGGCAGACAGGATCCTTGCCACTAATTACTCATTCACAGAACATGCAATTACATCAGGGAGATAAAGGATAGGGAGGCCACCTTTAACACGAGATGGGCGACATAATTTCAGTTCTTCACCACTATTATTCAGCTCTTTACCAGGCCCAACATATCACTGACCAACATCAAGAAAATTACCTTCTTACCTACAGTCCCTCAAGTAGAGATGGAGTTGTGCTTCCTCGAAGAAGACATTACCCCCAAATGAAGTTCGGGTAATTAGTAATCTTTGTGCGCAAAAGCGCCAGGCCCAGATGGGTATTCAGCTGCATTTTATAAAGCCTACGTCTTCCTACTGATAAAACTGCTAGTGAAGGTGTTCAGTTTCTTTCTGATACCCGGAGTGGATAATGATTCCATGCTAGAATCTTATATTACGTTTCTCCTGAAGCTGGTTAAACCCCCTACACACTGCTCCTCATATAGGCCCATTGAGCTATTAAATTGCAATGTGACATTTTTTGCATCAATCCTTGTAGCCAGTCTCCATCACATACAGCCTTCTCTAATAGCTCTGCTCCATTCCAAATTAATTTACAACAGACAACAAACTATAACACACGGCTAGCGGTGGCACTCATGAAAGTGGTTGAATGGTGGAAGCAGCCGATTGCTCTCCTCTCCCTAGATGCAGAGAAGGTGTATGACAGAGAAGACATGTTATTTCTGCACAAGGTTCTTGATAAGGTTCACTTAGGGCCCAAGATAAAAACCTTAATTGAAGCTAACTTTAAGAAATCTGCTGCCAAACTCAAAATCAATGCCTCACATTCCCCATCAATCGGGCTCACCGTAAGTACAGGGCAGGGGTGTCCCTTATGCCCCATGTTTTTGCCCTCACTATGGACCCTTTAGTGGCTAGGATCCAAAATAACACTGTAGTCAGTGGCACAACAGTAGATGGCAGAGAATACAAATTGTCTCTTTGCCGAATACATAATCTGTTTCATTACTGACCCATACATCACCATCCCAGGTGATGAGGGAGCTAGATCAATTCTCTCAAGCGTTGTGCTTCACAATTGCTCCAAATCAACAGGGCATGGGGTGGCAGACCCACAGAACAGCCTCAAAGACCCCCTCCACAGAGGTGGCTTCCAATGGGAGAAGTCTCTGATCACCTACCAAGGGATTCAACTCCCACCACGTATGAGCAACATATATACAGCAATGTCACTCTTCTCACTTCCCTTTTAAAGGAGTTCTACAGGTGCGGCAAGCTAGAAATTTCCTGGCTGGGTAGACTCAAAAGCCTAAAAATGAACTTCATACCTAGACTATTTTATAATCTACAAACACTGCCTCTTACCCTCCCCAAAACAACTTGCATTCAGATCCGTACCAAAATGCTTGACTTTTGGAGGGGGACGGAGGGGGGCAAGTCCTAGAGAGTGGCGAGGGCATCACTTTCTACATCTACAGCAGAGGGAGGTCTGGGCTTTCTAGGAGTTATCACATACATCCTCGCCGCACAACTCCGCAACTGGAACCACAACCCCGAAGAAAAAACATTAGTATAGGTGGAACAGGGCTTCTACCAGATTCCCCTGTCAAGGCTTCTCTGGCTTCCCTTGGTGGCTTGGTCAAGGTCTCCCCAATCTTCTGCTGCGGACATCAACACGTTTGGAGAATTGGCAGGAGGTGGAGAAGAGATGGACATTTCTGGCTTACCCCTTCCTGCTTACCCACTTGACACACAATCTAGACTCTTCCCCCTGACCCCCCCCCATGGCCAACTCTGGCTCCCTTAGTTGGAGCAAAGGCTGCTACCCTCCCCTTACGAGATTTCCACAACAATTGGGATATATGGCCATGGGGGCATCTATAGACTAAGGGCCCGATTTAGATTTTGGCGGAAAGGTTACTCTGTCACAACGGTGATAGATATCCCATGTACTGAAATATAAATCCCATAGGAAATAATGGTATTTATATTTCAATGGATGGGATATCCATCACCGTTGTGATACAGTAAGCCATCGCTGAAATCTAAATCAGGCCTGAAGTCAGGCAGTACACTGGACAGGCAGACCTTAGGCTTGCTTAGCCATACACAGGAAGAAACTCCTATCAAGGCCCTGAACACCTTAACAAATTCCGCCACAGGGGCATATCATGGCTATACCAAAACATCTCGAACTTTGCCCTTTTAGACTCACAAAGATGTTTGGAGAGTCTAACTTGTATTAGAAGGGGTGTGGCGAGTCCTGCACGTTCCTACACACTTGGTGGTCATGTCCCATAATCCAAACATTCTGGGACCAAGTCCTCCACACAATCCAAGCCATCACTAATGTCTTGCTAACACACGACCTCTCACAATCCTTTTAAGGGATCTGGGGCGGATACACTCTTCCCCACGACGACTCCTCAGGGGCAATTGTTCTCTCACATATTACTAGCTACGCAGATGAGTGTCCCAGCTGTGGAAACAGCCACAGGTGCTTTCATTAAACATGTGGTAGGGAAAGAAATGGTCACTGTACGCCATGAAAAAACTAACAGCAATTGTTCGAGATCAGGTGGCCATTCACCCCTTACGTACGACAGCTACAAAGGATGTAGGGGGCTACACCTAGCAACGTCCAAGACTCTGAGTGCTTCTGAAATATATGTTAAGACGCTCTTGGACGCTGAAGGTGGATCATCGGGAGCCGACCCTCCCCAGATTGACATGGCCCACTGGGGACCCATGGAGGGGGTCTCGGGGTCTTCCTATGTATTTATTGAGCAGGGAAATACCAAATGAGCAAATATTGTTTTTAACAAGTGTATAAGGGTTGTGTTACCCATACTTTATTCTCCACATTGCTTTATCCGGTACTGTGTGTCATATTCTTTTATGCAAAATAAATGTGTTAAAAAATAACGCAAGCTTGTAACACATTTCCAATTAGGAGAGCTGCAACTCTTACAGTCTGAATCTAGATAAGATGTTGCCAGTATCATTTTGGCAATGTCACAGGTGAATATGAGACTTTATTTTTAAATTTAAAGAACTGGCCAATCTGCCAGCTAATTTCTGCTTATTGAGAATTACTCTAATGATCAGCATGCTTTGACAGGATGTCTACTGCAGTAATTGAGAATGCAGTCCAATTCTAGTTCTTGAGAATTACTATAACTACTACCACATCTGGTTGTTGGTGAATACACTGAAAATGTATATGTACTTCAACTGCTCGACATAGTTCAGCCTACTGGTAAATGATCACATTAACTTACTGTTACTTTTTCTCATTCATTTTTGTTAATATTTGCATTTTCACATAAGGTCGGTTTATCTGTGGCTTCAACACTGAACACTTTTGACACCAAACACTCTTGAAGTCTATGGCATCGGCAAGGCATCTAGACCTAGTCAAGGAATTGGAGACAAAAGGCAAGAAAAACTTTTGGCCTAGCATACTTCAACAACTGCATCTGCTTTCACAAACCATCCAGACACCTCGGCTCATCCAGACTCCTAATTCCACACACCACACGCATACGTAAAACCAGATCTGTCAGTCAAGCCTTCTACATTGCTCAGAAAGCATGTAACCACATTAGAGCCTCCTCATCACTTCTTTAATTCCACAAGAAGCTGAAGACCAGGCTTTTCAAGTAGTCCCAACAGGCCCTAGGTTTGGCTAGACTCACCTGCTTAGCGTTGGGATACCCTCCCAGGTGATAGCGCACTCTGCAAATCTGCCTAACATAACACAAGGTATCAGAGAATCAAGGTCGGCAAGGGTATATCGACTCAACCCACCACCCCACTCCCCTTTCCACGCCTTCCTGCTGAGCAAGCTGACCCTCAAGGTGTTATGAGGATCTGAAACTACAGAGCATGATTTAGAATCCCAAACCCAATAATGCCGGTCCAAAGAGTAAAACCTTCATTTTACAATGAGAAAGACAAACAACAATCACTGGGGAGCTACAGAAAAATTTGCCCCTGATTCAGAGTTTGTAAAATTGCTGTCAAAAGAATGCCACACCATAGGCAGCCAGAAGCAAGGGTGGAACACAAAGCCTCAAATATATTTAAGTGAAGGAGTACAAAAAAGGAGAGCACTGTGTTTTGTAATCCTTTCATCTGGAAAGTATAGTGTCACTGTATTGCATGGTGGATATTGTGGAGGTCCATTGTCAGCCTATAAGTAACACTTGTTTTTTTCTCTCTGTGTGTCTGCATGTCTAAAATGGTATTTCCTTTTTTATTTATTTTTAAAAGAGGAAAATGAAATATTTTTGGGGGACACTGGGTTGTTGAAACCATTTTTAATTGTATAATAACGTATTTAATATTTTCAAAGCATTTAGCTTTTTATAGGCTAAAAATATTAATGAAATATATATATATTTTTTTATTAAAAAAAGCTTCCAGGTCCCCATTGCCTAGGCTGAACTATTCACTGATAATCAATGTGAATGAAGATCCCTCAATAGATAAAGTTACTCACCTGTAACTACAGCTCCCCAGCATTGGACGTTTAAAAGTACCACATGCTTGAATAACTTCCACTTTCTGGGGGGGGGGGGATATGATGAGGAAAGTAGAGTACCGTCTGCACAACTCGGGTTTCGGACACATCCGTTGCTATAAGTGAAATTGTGTATTGAACCAGACAACACTGAGTCACTGAGGCGTGCAGGGGAACAGAGCAGGTGATTCAGAGTCCAGCAGTGGTCTTTGTGCTAGTATTATCAGGAACGTTTGGCTACCAAGTGCATCTGGTGTATTCACCCCTCTCATAATCGGGCAGCAATGCTGACTGATGTATCAAAGAGGCAAGTCTGTTAAGTGGAGCTAACAGAAGGTGTTGCTCTCTCGTAGTGGAGGCAGATGTTTTCCTTGTTCTCCTCTTGCCAGGTGTTGGTGTTTCATATATGCTTCATATGTGCCAGCAGTGAGGGAGGAAAGGTACATGAGGCTGTGAGTTATGTAATACCCAGCAGCAAAATTAGCATTTTCTGCTGCTGCTATAGCTCTGTTAAAATTATGGATGGGACGAGACAGGGGTAAAAATTACAGTCCTTGCGTGGGTCCCGCTGTCTGCTACCCTCAACTGGTAACCCCACCCATGCTGTAGTACCAATCAACAATTACTGTTTTCTTGGATTTTGTTGCTCTCTGGAAGATGTGCATCCTGGGGCATCAACAGATTAAGCTGGAATAAGAATGCAATGCAATTACTGAACGCAAATTGGGCGAAGTCCAAGCTTCTTATACTCTTCGAAAGTAATGTATCCTAAAGTAGGCTAAAGGTGGGGCTAATTAGGCACCTTGTGCTGTTGGGTGGTAAAAGCTCAGGCTTCGTCCCACCACTAATCGAAGTCTGAAGGGTTCATGCTGACATTAGATCAAGGACCACCGCTCCCAAATGACTGTTTACTGGGCTAAATCCACAGCCTTGGTTCCCAGAGCCCTTAGAAGTGCTTAATGGCTATCTATGGTGTTGGATCTTCTGACCTTGCCTTGCGTCTTTGATTACTAGCTCTCTGGTCTGCAGCCCCCACCTTCTCTTCCTTGCAACCCATGGTGGATGTGCAAGCACAGTGAATGGGAAGCAATGTTTCCTGTAGCTTTTATGGTCTGGTGACTACTTCCCCTTTCTAATGTATAAATTCACTGCTGTTAACACTGAGCCCAGGGTATGCAGTGTCATCCTCTGGGATATGCTTCACTGCTGATCCCTAAACTGCCGTTTACTTCATTCACCTTCCACTTTGTAATTCCCTATCCCCTCAACGTACCAATATGAGCCTAGAAAGGTGTACAGGACAGCAGAAAACTAACGATCGAGGAAAGTATGAATGTATTGAGTCACAATGGAATATTAAATAGGCAACTGCAGAAAAAAGGATTCCTATGAACACCGACCTGAATTCACTACGTACGTTTTGTCTAAGCTTGATCTAGCAACAGCACTACACACTCCAAACAGATGCTTACATGCTAAGTAACATTCTATTTGTAGTATTTGCTGCTGTACATACACATGCTCTGCATTGACTATAAAGCATGGTCAGCTAATGGATGGTGCAGTTACATGAAACAACGTCCTTAAGACTGTTTGGCCAACTCTAGCTTGCTTAGTTACTAGGATGTCCACTTTTTTAAAGTGTGTGGAGCGGACAATGTAGTGGCTTTACAAATGTCAGCCATGGGGATATTTCTCAGGAAAGTCATTAGTGTGTCCTTCTTATGGGTGGAATGTAGCATAGGAGGGGCAAGTAAGATTTTATTTAGAAAGCAGGTCTGGATGCATTTTACGATCTATCTAGCTATATCTGTCATTGATAGAGGATGACCATGGGGTTTAGCAAAGACAACAAAAACCTGTTGGGTCCCGAGAAGGATGGGGTCCTGTCAATGTAGTATATTGTGGCATGCTTAACGTCAAGTGTGAGACTCTCCCTTTCGGCTACATAGTCTGGTTGGGGAAAAATACTGGGAGCTGTATAGTTTGATTGATATGGAAGGGTGACAACTCTGGGTAGGAATCAAGGATTATTGCTGAGAACAACCTTATCGTTGTGAACTTGAAAGAAAGAATCCTCGAGTGTAAGAGCCTGCAATTCACTAATACGCCTTAACAATGCAAAAGCTATAAGGAAGGAGACTTTCCATGAGAGGAACTGTAGAGTATAGGGGCATTGAAGGAGGGTCCAAAAGCCTGGTAAGGACAACATTCAATCAATCAAGAACATTTCTTAAGTGCACTACTCACCCGTTAGGGTCTCAAGGCACTGGTCCTCCACAAACGCCTTGATGACAGGGATTCTGAAAAGTGACGTGTGTTCCCTCTTCTGTATATATGAGGCAATGATAGCTAGGTACAGGTGTATAAAAGTTTAGGCTTGCCCTGATTTTGTAAATTGGACAAAATGTTGCTACTTGGTGGCATAACAGGCCTGTGTAGTGGGTCTGCTGGCTCCCTTTAGGAGTCAGACTGCTAGGTTGAGCTGCCCGGGGACTGGGTGTCTGACTGCCTTGTTTCTGTGTGAGATGGTTCAGCCTTTTGGGGAGTTTCTCATGGGGAGAGACAGCCATCTCTAGGAGAACTGAGAAACATGGCTGTCTGCCCCGGGAGGGAGCTACTATGAGAATGAGGGGCATTTACAGAAGCTTCTTGACTATGTATGGGGAGGGAGGTGGGAGAGGAGTAGAAGCGTATGCAAAGATCCTTGACCAACAGATTTGCGCATGGAGTGAGGGTGTGGAAACCTGGAGGCGAAGTTCGTAACAGGCGAAAAGGTCTATCTCTGGAACACTGCAAAGACTGAAATATGGTAGTATATAAGTCGGTGTTTCCATTTGTGGACTGGTTAAAAAATCTTGTTGAGCAGTTCTGTAAAGTCGTTGTCCACCCCTGGGAGGTACTCCGCTAAGAAGGATATGCGAAGGTGAATTGCCCAGTACCAAATCTGTGCCAACTCTGTTGAAGCAGCCAGGAATGCTTGCCACCCTATTTGTTTTGATATGACATGATGGTCATGTTGTCTGTATGTATTTGGACTACCTTGTCTTGAATGACCTGAAAAAACGATTTGAGGTCTAGCTGCATGGCTAGAAGATCCAGATGGATGACGTGGAGACTTGTTGGTGAGGTGAATCTGGACTGTCATGTCTTGGAGATACAACCCCTCACCTCCCCACCTATGAGTGATGCGTTGTGGTGGTGGTGGTGGTGGTGGTCACCTGTGGAATTGGGTTCATAAAGGGACAGACTTAACAAGTGGATACTGTTCTACCACTGCAGAGGTGCTGGCCCATAATAGTGGATCTTCCCACCAACTACCCCGGGACCACTGTACAGAGAGGCACTCCTGTAACAGAAGCATTTGCAGTTGGGATGGCATCATCCATAGGAGGCACATTACCGTTCTGACTGAGGGACGAGGTAGTGGAAAAGGAAGCAGTAGCTGCTGATGTGCTGCTACCCTTTGTTTGTCTAGGTATGCTTTTGCAGGGACTGTTTAGAATGGACCCTAGAAAGGGATGAACCTGACTGAGTTAGAGAGGGGACTTGGTAGCATTCATGGTAAATACCAAGCTGTGGAGCAGATGAATAGCGGATAGGGCCTGACACTGTTGCCTGCATTCTTGATCAGCCAAGTGTTTAGGTAGGGAAACAAGTGAATAAGTGAGCCCCTAGGTGAGCAGCTACCACTGCCTGACATTTTGTGAACACCCCTGGGGCTGTGATGACTCAGAAGGGCAACACCCTGAATTGTGCCTTTGGACTATAGAGGTAGTTGCACAATATACTGACTCCCAGAAAGCAACAACTCCACCTCAGTTCACTTGGCAGTATAAACTTCAGTGGGTGGTAAAATCTGCAGTCTGGCATCAAGCAACCATCAAATCCACACCTGGGTCTGGCACCATAATTTGCACAGTAAGAGAGGTACAAAGAGGGTCACCTCCTAGGATGGGCCTTTAAGGCCAGGTCCTCACCTTTACAAGATTTAAAGTGAGCCAAAGAAGCCACACAAAGGCCAAGCACAAAACCTGGTCAATGAGCAGTTTACCAAATGGCTTAATTATGGGCTTGGGTTTGTCCTCGGGCTCTCAAAAGTGAGTTCTCCTTTTTTCAGGACATATGACAGGAAAACAGCAAAAATTTGGAGACCCTGACCTTTACCTTTTATTTTCCCTTTTTTTTTTTTTTTTTAAGACCCTCCTGGTGCCAAAAGAAAATCCTGATGAGAGTCCTGGCACTGTAAGTGCTGAGATCATGGTCGCTACCTACACATGGGAGACAGCTCAGCTCTTCGGAGATATACCCGTCTAAATCCTCAATTACAACCTCACCCCATCAACCTATCACCCCAACCAGGGTGCAAGCACTTCCAAGTTAACCAGAGGCAATGCCACCACCCAGGCACCACATACAGCAATCATCATGATCAGTGTTTCACTATACTACGGGGGATTAGTAAAGCTCTTTCGCTCACTGTGAGAGAAATAAATAAAGATAAATAAAACAGAACACCTTTAAAGCAGCTGGACCACTGATCATGGCTCAGAGCATGTTGTAGGGTTGTGGCACATTGATGTAGGAACCAAAAAGGCTGAAGGGATCACACCCTGCCACACCATTTAAGTACACAGTTCAGCCTTGTCCAATCAGCATTGTGTGGTGCTTGGGTGACACTTTGTAAGCAAACAAATGATGCCACCAAGAAACCGAAATATTTCAATGAATGAAAGCCAAGGGGAATTATATTTACTAGAACCTACATCACAATCATCACAGGACATTATGAAGATAATAAATTAGTAAAGAAGTATGGCAATGCATCTCTAACAAACCTTTATTTTTAACATAGAATGGGTGGTCTAATCTGCACTGGACTGTGAGAAAGTTATCTTCTGCTGTTCCTGGATCAAACGTTAGCTTCAACATTGATTCACCAAATGAAAGACTTTCTTCATATGATGTCAGCTTAAGACCATCACAGCCATAACCCTGAAAATGAACATAATAAAGAAAAAATTAGCTATATTGTTACTCCCACAAGCCAGTGCAAATTTCATTAGAGTTTCTTATAAACAGAACTTATACTTCCAATCAAACTGACCTGATACCAAGGTCACAATTGACCAAAAGACATAAGCTACAACTTTGATATCTTCAATACGATTCATATGCTTAAATCATTCCTAGTTGTCAGACTGGGAGTGACTGGTAATTCTGTATTTAGGAGTAAACATTATTAACACGCCTGCATTTTAGGACCACGTTCCTGTCATTGAAAGTAACCCAACTTCAAACAATTAGGTCAATGTGCTCAGCATTCCATTCATACTACAACCATGGCAGCTCAGATTTCTTTAGTGCAGGTGTCTAAGGATACCCAGTAGATGTGAGCATCAATAAAGAGGGAGGATGGAGGGCTGCATGTGAATCCAAGAAAGACATTGATGATGGAGACCTGGAGTAACTTATTTCTTCTGAAGCCCTGGATCATGCACAGTGACATGCTTGAATCAGAATAGTAAGTAGTATACATTTCCAACAGGAAAGATTCAGCAAACTACTGGCTCATTGTCCATATCAATATTAAAGAAAATCCCTATACCTCTGTCCTCCTGAAAGAACTGGGGCATTGGGCGGAAGCGAATGAGAATTCTGTTTTGCCCAACGGGCTTCAGGGCAAATTCCTCAACAACGGACAATATAGTGGAACTATGTTATTTAATTCACTAGACCACTTGCCAGAAGCAGCTCCCCCTCCACATGTTTTGTTGACTAGCTGCTGAGTTTGACGCCATGGATAGGGAAAACCTGTGGAGGAAACTGCAATCTGTTTCAGCCAATATCACTATATACTTCAACCTGGGTGGGGGGTCAAGTTATTACAGATTCATGTCACAAGGAAAATCCCCAAAGACAATGGCTTAAAACAAGGGTGCCTAATAGTGGAATTATTATTCACTCTGTACACAGATGTGTGTTCAGCACTGAAACAGGACAACGTAATTCCGCCAACATTCAGGGACACTAAAGTTACGATATTATCATTTGCAGATATCATCGTCGTCCTGGATCCCTCTAGGGATCCAGAAAACACTCAATGCCCTTCATAAACACAATCTAGCCAATAAAATGATGATAAATGGCTCCAAAACAAAAGTGGGAATCTTTGGTAGAATTCTCAAAAAATAAACCATATCATCCCATTAAAAATAAAAAGCACTGAATCAAATAATTAGTTGGGAGTCTGATTGTCCTGAAACAGAAGTAGATAGACACCTGGGCATCTCAAAGCAAAGGTGGAATAAATAATCACTAGAGCCTGTCAACTCAATAACTCATTAGAAAGCCCTTCCACAAACCCAACATGATGCGTAATATGGGGGAACACTCCTCCCCACAATCAAATATGGACATGAAATCTACCCGGGGCAATTTGCCAAAGCCATAGAAAATCTCCAGCTTAAAGTGTATAGAACTGTCTTTAGGCTACCACCATACACATAAGGGCACATAAGGTTACATGGAATGTGGCTTGAAGGGCTGAATGTGGGAGAATATGGCAACCTTTTTAAAGCACTATAACTGGATCATAAAGGTGCTACCTAAGTCCCTGAAAGCAGTTCTACAGCATGTCTTTAAATCAGAGAAGAGAAGGGCCCCTGGACACACTACCTCAAAAAATCACGACACTCCAAATAGATCAGTCATAGCTGGACAAGCAGTAACATTCCCACGCAGCATTTAAAGCAATTCTGAAAAAATAGACAAGCTCACTCTCAAAAACAAGCAATATGGCAAATTTGAAAAGCTCACCGGTACTACAAGCAGTGGCAAAATCTTTCGCCATTAAGGAGCAACATTGCCTGCAGCTATACCTTCACTGCTCAATTTGGAAAGCCGGTCTCAAATAAATAAGGCCACAAGGCTGATGGGGCTACAGATCAAAGAACTAAACCCCACATGGCCCTCTCTCTCTAAGATCCTCTACTGCAGACTTTAAGATTATAAGCATGAATCTTTTAACCATCTGCTATGCTGCTGCCAGGCGCTACTACACACTTGGCATACCATGTTAGAAAATGCTTTTTCTATTATTTGGGATCAGAAACTGCAACAAGGCAAGGAATCTTTTGTTTACTATAATGGAGCCAAATGAATTGGTCGAATTTGCAAGTACATCAGCCTCACACATCTAACAAGCTTGAATAGACCTTGCCTGGAAAGGACAAACCCAATCTCAGCAAGTAATTGCCAGAAAGTGACCAAACCTTATTAAACATGTGAAATCCCCATTTACTACACCCAAAGAGCAGTCCATTCTACCCTGCATATGAATTTCTTGCTAGCTATTCCATCAGCATTCAACGTCCAGCTACTAGCACTGTGACAGATGCACTTTATAACAAATAAGCATCTCAGCTACAACTAAACACTATACAATTTTGTATGTACATGCATGAGTGCTGTTACAATTTTTGGTTCATTTATGGTCTTAATTTATTTTAAACACGCGCTCATTTCCGTTTAATGAATTTGTTTTACATGCTCTACACATCATAAATATTTTAACATTGTAAATATTTTAATTAATCCTACAATAAACTCGACTGACACAAATGTAAGTTTTACATTGCCTACACTTCTTATAAAAAGTGGCAGATAATAAAAGTGATTTTTTGAGTAGTCCCAAATAATATAATGTCATTTCAGGCTAAGGGACAATCTACATGATACACTGACTCAGCGACTGTAACTGAAGTGACCCACAACTAGACAATCTTCTACAAGAATGCTGACACAACTTCACCACAACCGCAGTCCAAACATGGTTGCAATCCCAGTTTCCTGTTGAAGTCCCACCTGCTTTTTCCTCTGCATGCAGAAACTATGCAGGAAGGTGTGTTGAGAGGACAACTGACCAATGAGAAGAAACATAATTTGAATTTTCTATTGTGGTGGATGAGAATTTCGTGGATCAATGTTCTTAGTCAGAGTAATAAACAAGTCCATGAAGAAAATGTTATGTTTCAGTATTGTAGATTGGTCACTGCTATCTAGCTGCACATTCCTCCTTGCAGTTACATTAGCCTGAGCAATTAGTTCTGTCATGTTTGAAGCCTGTGAATTCCAGAGTTGTGGTTAAATCTATGGATCAATACTATGCTCAAAAGTGTGCAATACCTAGGATAAGGAAGTCCTATTCTAAAACTACAGGCTTTGTAGATGGTTCTTTATTGCCTTTCAGCACCATTGCTAACAAACTCACTGAATCCTGTAGAAAAATAAAGTCACAAAGAATCAGTTTTGATATCACTGATACACCTCAATTTAAGTGGTTTTGGGTATTGCTTGAATAACATATAACAATCCCATTACGGACTAGAAAAAGAGAACAACGTCCTTCCAAACAACCATAGCTCCAGCTATACCCGCTAATGTCTCGCTCATACCAATGTATTACGAGGATTAAGATGTTTTAAGTCCTTTCCATGAAGCCTTGCCATTCCACCAGAAATAGGATTGTTTTATATAACTGGTCTCTGATGGTGTAATTTCAAATAGGGAAATGTATTTTGCATCTCCAAAGGAAGGTCTCAAAGAATACAATGATGCTATCTCATGCAAGAGGTCCATGTGACGTCTATGCCATTAGCCAGAGTGCCTTTGTTCTCCATGCAGAAAAACCTAGGTGACTTATACCTTTGCATACACTATGGTGAACTGAAAAACATCTGATAAAAAAAAATAAACTATATCTTCTGCTTCCAATACTGAATCTCACAGATCAAGTGAAAGTGAAATGCCTTTGTCTCTTAATGTTAGGATTAGGGCTGGAGAAAAATTGAAGACAACATTGAACACCAAATAAGGACTCTGAGTACAGAGTAATGCCTTTAATGAAATTCTGTTGGAGCCCTGCAGAGGCTTAATCACAACATTTTAGTTGGCATCTTCCTGGCAGCCCACCTGGATGACATGCTTCTATACTCTCACATATTAAACACACGTATGGGATTCTCCAAAGGTTACATGAACGCCATCTGCATGCTAGAGTACTGTGTGCACATTAACTCACAAGTGATATTTGAAGGTCTAAATACTTTATTTTCTTATTCTTGGGTTAGTTTCTTGAAATGTAAAACATTTGTGCACGGTCGTGTAGGTTATCTCTTCAATGTTTACCTTGGTAAGTCACCCGTCCTGACCCTGTTTTCCCAACCCAAGTGTCTTTTTTTGTTTATTATTGAGATCCATGTAGGCAAAAAAAAAAGCACAAAACCATTACACACATATACCAGCCCTTAAATAGATGCACAGATCACATTTCATAGCAATATAAATTCATAGGAAGAATACACCTTAAAAGGGCACATTTCACTGACACAGGAAACAAGTTAAATCAAAGCCATACCAAGAAAGACAATCAGCCTCTTAGTCCAACCCAAGGATTTCTAATATGAAATGTCCCCACATTTCATCAAATTGGCTCCTCTCAAGACCGTAAAATGTAATATATCTATTTAATCCCGCATCATTCTAGTAAACTCAAGCAGTTCATACTTCTCCCATCATTCTAGTTAATTCAAGCCCTTCATACTTCTCCCATTTATTAATTGCTATTTGACAGAGATCGGGACCCTTCTTAGAAGCAAGCCATCTTCTCCATTCTCCTGCCTGTTTACAATCAAGGGCTTCAACTAACTCCATTAACATTTTTTAGCTGCCGTAGACCTGGCAGATCTCCAAACCAAATATACTGGCCAGCATTCTATAAGAACAGAGGAGGAAAAAGTTACCTTGAACTAATTCTTGGATTTCCGAAAGGTTCTTCCACCTTTCTTCAATCATAAAATCCACTAGGTTGTGTAATCTGAATTTAACAATGTGATTGAACAATAAGAACTTGGGTCTTCACTAACCTTTCCTTCTTTTTTTATGTATTTATTTATTTTTAAAGAAAACGGACCACGTTTCTCATATTAAGCTCTGCCGGTAAAGAGCCATCGTCCAACATGGAATTAGCAACCAATAATAAATAATCCACCTGAACCTCCAGGAACCATTTATAAACTTCAGCCGGAAAACCATCCGTACCATAGACCTTACTGTTTGGGAGACTTTTAACCAACTCAACAAGGTCTTCTTTTGAAAAGGGGTGGGCTATATTTTCTACATCTTCCTCAGTAAGAGTAGGAATATTCAGCCCTGCCAGATAATTGCCTATGGCTTCTTTACCAATCACTTCAATCTGCCAATAGTGCTTGAGCAAACTTTTGCCCAGTTTTCCCTGTTATTTACACCTGCCCCTAGAAACTGGGTACTTCAAAGCATGAATCAAATTACTTGCAGCTTGTTCGTGTGCCTGCCAAGCTAGGAACCTTCCAGTGAAATTATTCTCCTCAAACCTTTTGCATGAAAACCTGATTGGATGCAGAGCATTTAGGATAATTAAAGTCGCTTAATGCCTGTTTAGCCTTTTCCAACTCTTTTCTGTTTTCCTGTGGACAAGAGAGTTAAAAAATTATCATGCATATCCTGACTGTTCTTTTCTAGAATCTGCTTCTGTTCTCTTGCATTTCTAATATTTCCCACATCCTTCGCTGTCACCAGCCCTCCTACACAATGTGTCCCATACCACGCTTGGTGGGGCTGACCCATGGTTCCTGATCAAACATTTCTTTATTTATTCTTTGCATGTCCAAACCCATCCCTCCTCTTGTAAATACTGTTTATTAAAAACCCATCTCCTAACTCATGGAGAACCTTTCTCCACAAGAATCTCTAGCTCAAGGGCTGCATGATCTGAAAAGCCATTAGGAAGGATCAGTATGCCCTTAAAAATCAGGGCTTTAGAGAAAAAAGGAAAAAAATCAATACCTGAAAAATTAAGCAATCTTCCCGACAAGCATTTGAATTCTATTTTTGTTTGGAAGGCCTTCCGCCAAGGACCAATGATTGCAAAAGTTTTTTGATAACTCTACAAAACGTTTGCAACTTTAGGTTTAACTATATTTTACAGATGACTATTCTAGGGCTCCGCAAAAAGTAAAATTCCCCACTAATAATAATCTCCCCTGGGACTTGCAATAGTGATTGGAATAGGCCTTCGTAAGGCCCAGCATTACCTTCCACTGAGGCATAGAAGCTCACAAATGTAAACAACCTAGAAGACACCAAGCAATTCATACAACACCAGCAACTATATATCTAGATATAGATATATCTAGATCTACATATATATGGAAAATGTCACTTACCCAGTGTACATCTGTTCATGGCATGTTCCGCTGCAGATTCACATGCTATGCATACGTCTGGCATCTAGTGTTGGGGTCGGAGTGTTACAAGTTGTTATTCTTCGAAGAAGTGTTTGAGTCACGGGATCGAGTGACTCCTCCTCTTCGGCTCCTTTGCGCATGGGCATCGACTCCATGTTAGATTGTTTTCCCGAAAAGGGTAAGGTAGGAGTGATAGAGTATAAAGAAAAGAGATGTCCATGCAAATGGTGTATATATATATATATATATACATATACATACATATATACACACACATACACACACACACACATATACACAAGTAAATGTTGAACTTAAACGGCTACAGGCTTCCGGGGAGGTGGGAGGGTGCATGTGAATCTGCAGCGGAACATGCCATGAACAGATGTACACTGTGTAAGTGACATTTTCTGTTGAATGGCATGTGTAGCTGCAGATACACATGCTATGTATAGACTAGAAAGCAGTTATTCCTCCCATAAAAACGGTGATTAACCTGTAGGAGTTGAAGTTGTTTGAAATAATGTTCTTAGTACAGCTTGACTTACTGTGGCTTGCTGCGCTGCTAAAACATCTACACAATAATGTTTAGTAAATGTATGTGGTGTTGACCTAGTAGCTAATTTACATATTTCAGCCATTGGTATATTTCCTAAGGCCATTGTAGCACCTTTTTTCCTTGTGGAATGTACTTTAGGTGCAACTAAGAGTTGTCTTTTAGCTTTAAGGTAACATGTTTGGATGCATTTTACTATCCATCTTGCTAAACCTTGTTTTGAAATGGGGTTACCAGTATGAGGTTTTTGAAAAGCTACAAATAGCTGTTTAGTTTTCCTGAATGGTTTTGTTCTATCTATGTAGTACATTAGAGCTCTTTTAATGTCTAATGTATGTAGAGCTCTTTCTGCCACAGAATCTGGCTGTGGGAAGAAGACTGGTAGTTCCAGTGTTTGGCTGATATGAAAAAGGTGATACTACTTTAGGAAGAAATTTAGGGTTAGTTCGTAGTACGACTTTATGTTTATGTACTTGTATGAACGGTTCTTCAATAGTGAAAGCTTGAATTTCACTAACTATTCGCAATGATGTAATTGCGACTAGAAAGGCAACCTTCCATGTTAAGAATTGTAATTGACATGTGTGCATAGGTTCAAACGGTGGACCCATAAGTCGCGTAAGCACTATGTTTAGATTCCACGAAGGAACTGGAGGTGTTCTGGGTGGGATGATGCGTTTTAAACATTCCATGAAGGCTTTGATAACAGGAACTCTAAATAAAGAGCTGTGCTGTATATTTTGCAAATATGCAGAAATTGCAGTGAGATGTATTTTTCTGGAAGAGAATGCTAAATTTGATTTTTGTAAATGAAGTAAATAGCATACAATATCTTGTATTGATGCTGAAAGAGGGGCAATTTGTTTAGATTAACAGTAATATACAAATATTTTCCATTTGTTGGCATAGAACTGTCTGGTAGTGGGTTTTCTTGCTTGCTTAATTACTTCCATACATTCAGTTGGTAGTTGTAAATACCCAAATTCTATGACCTCAGGAGCCAAATCACTAGACTGAGTGTGTTGGGATTTGGGTGCTTGTTCTGCCCTTTGTTTTGTGTCAACAGATCTGGTCTGTTTGGGAGTTTGGAGTGTGGTACTACTGACCGGTCTAGTAGTGTTGTGTACCATGGCTGACGTGCCCACATTGGCGCTATGAGTATCAGATTGAGCGTGTTTTGATGTAGTTTGTTGACTAGAAATGGAATGAGTGGGAGAGGGGGAAAAGCATAAGCAAATATCCCTGACCAATTGATCCATAGAGCATTGCCCTTGGATAGGGGATGTGGATATCTGGATGCAAAGTTTTGGCATTTTGCTCGTGGCGAACGGATCTATGTCTGGTGTTCCCCATTGATGAAAGTATTTTTGAAGTACTTGAGGGTGAATCTCCCACTCGTGTGTCTGTTGATGATTTCTACTGAGAACATCTGCTAATTGGTTGTGTATCCCTGGAATGTATTGTGCTACCAGGTGAATTCGGTTGTGTATTGCCCATATCCAAATTTTTTGAGTTAGGAGGGAGAGCTGGGAAGAATGTGTCCCTCCTTGTTTGTTCAGATAATAAATGGTGGTCATGTTGTCTATTTTGATCAAGACATTTTTATGAATAAGAAGGCTGAAAAGCTTTGAGTGCTAGGAAGACAGCTAACAGCTCTAATGGATTTATATGTAGCTGTTTGTGTTGGGCATCCCATTGTCCTTAAATGTTGTGATTGTTGAGGTGAGCTCCCCAGCCAATCATTGATGCATCTGTTGTAAGTATGGTCTGATGCACAGGGTCTTGAAATGGTCGCCCTTTGTTTAGATTTGTGGAATTCTATGTCAGGACCGGAAGGCTCCGATTATGCTTTCTCTTTCTTTACTGACTTAAACAGCAGTCAATCAAATACAAGTAACAGAAAAAACTACAACACCCAGGATGCCTAACATCCTGTCACATGGTCCAATCACCGTCCATGTCCTCTGCTATGAGTCCTTTGACCTATGAAGTCACTTCCTCTTTCTTTGCTGCTTCGCAGCAGATAAGTACACGTTTATTTTCTCTCCTCTATTCTCAATGTATTACAAGTGTTTTAGATTGTGTAACTTGCATAAATAAGCGTTGCGATTCAGCGCGCTTTCATGGTATTTGTTTAAGCGCCCTCGCGCTTAGTATTTTTGGCGTTTTGCCAATTTATGAGGCCCGACTTTTTGTGGAGCGGGAGCTGAGCTGCCCTCAGTCAGTCTCTTTTCTATTTTTAGCGTGCACATGCGCGCGCACGCATTATCGAGCCGATCTCTTTCCAGATTTGGAAATCGATCGGCTCGTGTGTGCTACGTGTTCGTCTGTGCCTATTCCCTCAACTAAAACTTGCTCCCTGACGCCCACCAGATAAAAAAAGCTGACTGGGTTGTAAAATAAGGAACAGGCTTCTGCCTAGAGTGCATTTCAGGTTGCTCTCTCCACACTTTAATTTAAGGGCTCCTTTTCCTGGCCTGAACTTGGGGTTTTTGCGCTCCCCCGGTTGGACTCTTGATTTAAAATATTTTTCCTCCACAATACTGTTGCTGCTCTTGAACCATGGCTCAATGGGATGAACAAGAAGCCGAGTACTGCACAGAGGAGTTGGGCAATCAACGAAGTTGATCTGGTGAAAGCCCTTGATACCAGGGTCCAACAATCAGTTAATGATGCACTAGTGAGAGCTCTGGGCCCTTTTTCTGGGCAAATATTTGACCTCGCACGATCACAGGGTTGGTCTCAGGGACAACAAGAACCCAAAAAAGTAAAAGATAAAGCCAAAAATCTGGAACCAGGAGCAGAGGTCAGTGCTATTCATGCTGACGCTTTCGAGAAACTGCGGAAAAAACACAGTGGCGAACACAATTACAGTTCGAAAAAAGGAATACCCATTTCTTCCTCTTCCTCTGATAAGACTTCCTCCTCTGACGATTCAGATGTTTCTGATGTTCCTGTACAGAGTAAGAAAAGTAAGAAAACGCGCCCTCCACCCTGTTCCAGGTTCTGGACTTTGATCCTACAGAAATTATTCATCCCAGGTCCTCCAATTGGGTTCCCCCTCCCGAAGTAGCGCAATATGTTCAAGCCAATTTGTGAAAAAGTTTTGATAAAGAAGTTAGGTCACGCCTGAAGACGGAGTGCCCCAGACCTGACCTGGAGGGCAAGGTTTCTGAGACTCCAGAGATAGACCCTACCATGGTCACCTTCATGAAAAAATTCGCTAAAGATCCCAAAAAAGGCTTAGACCGCTCATGGCGTAGCTGCCAAGACAAACTATTGGATCTTTCAGGACCCTTGACTAAGATCCTGGAATTGGCGTATGTAGCCAAAGAATCTGGTTCTCCAGTGGACACCGATGTCCTTATCGGGTGGGCACAAAGAGCTGTGTGCCTATTAGGAAATTCTAACTGCCATTTCAGCAGAACGAAGGAAATCTGTGCTTATGCACATTGATCCCAAATTATCGGATCTTGCGTCCTCAGAAGCGGGACCTTTGGCCGAAGGACTGCTCTTTGGATCATCATTCATCAAAGACCTAACCAAGTTCTGCTCCACCTTTTCTTCTCTTGACAAAGCACAAATGTCACTCAAGAAGGTTTTCAAACGAGGCCTTTTTGGCAGGGCCGGTCGTTACGGGGGACGTATGTCCGGCCGCAGCTCCTTTAACAGTCCCCAAAACTACTACCCAAGAGGCAGAGGTGGTTGGTACGGAGATCAAGACTCCACCTTCTACCCCACGCGACCCAGAGGGGGTTGACCCCGCTTCCGCAGGGGTCATCGCAGGGGGGCAACAAGGAGCCATCCAAGACTCAAGTTTCACAGGTGAGCATTATTCATTTTTCTCAGGTCAGACTTGGGGGCAGAATTGCATCTTGCTTAACAAATTGGAAACGGATATTCAGAGATCCATGGGTTCTCCAAACGGTAGAGGGATTTTGACTGGAGTTTGTCAGTACCCCCAAACAACTCTCTCCCCCGTTACTAATGTGTTTTTCCCAAGCAAATCAAGATTTTATAGACAAAGTAGTACAAGCTCTCTTAGACAAAGGAGCCGTACAATCTGCTTCACCTCATCCTTTCGGTTTCCTCAGCCCTATTTTTGTAGTAGGCAAAAAGGGAGGAGGTCACCGCTTAGTCTTGAACCTAAAGGATTTCAACCAGTGGATCCTATACAGACATTTCAAGATGGAGGGTATCCACATGCTAAGGGACATCCTATTAGAAGGGGATTGGATGGTGCATCTGGATCTAAAAGATGCCTATTTGTCGATTACAATTTTTCCTCCCCACAGGAGATTTCTACAATTTCAGTGGAAGGGTCAATGCCTGGAGTTCCTGGCACTCCCATTCGGTCTATCGTCAGCCCCTTGGTGCTTCACGAAGTTACTGAGACCAGTGATGGAATGCCTCAGAACCAAGGGAGTAAGATTGATTATATATCTGGATGATATTCTGCTGATGGCTCAGTCCCCTCAAGTCCTAATCTCGCACTTGGATTGGACCATCAGTCTCCTACAGGATTTAGGTTTCCTGATCAATGTACAGAAGTCATTGTTGATACCCTCACAGATAATAGAGCTTCTGGGATTCCAGATAAATTCCACTTTATGTCAACTTCTCCTTCCCTCTCAGAAGATACGCAACATCAAGAGGGAATTGAGATCGGTTTTAACCTGCCAGACCGTATCATTGAGGACTATAGCCAGAATAGTGGGCTTATTAGCTTCATCTATTCAGGCGATATTCCCTGCACCCCTACATTATTGAGCACTTCAAAGGCTCAAGATCAGACATTTACAACAGGGTCTGAGTTACTCAGAACAAATCCCATTGACTACCGAAGTAAGATCAGAAATACGATGGTGGCTTCATCAGATGGAAGCTTGAACGGCAGGGCGATTTTCAGTTCTTGCCCAGAGGTAGTGATAGAATCCGATGCCAGCAGATGGGGTCGGGGAGCTCGTTGCAACTCCCTAGTGACGGGGGCAGATGGTCAGATTGGGAACAATCCCTTCACATCAATTGTCTGGAACTTCTAGCGGGTTCATTTGCCATAAAGAGCCTCTCCCCGCAGAAAACAGATTGTTGCATACTATTACGGATGGACAATATATCAGCAGTGAGGAATGTCAACAAATTGGGAGGCACGAAGTCCAGAATCTTGGCAGAGATTGCCAAGGACTTCTGGCATTATTGCCTAACTCAGCGTTTAGTAGTCATAGCGGAATACCTACCTGGGGACCAGAATATCATAGCAGACTGGAACTCCAGATACCTATCAGACTCCAGCGATTGGAAGTTAGATCCTCTGATTTTTGCTCAGATAGTCAAGGAATGGGGCAATTGCGAAGTGGACCTGTTTGCATCACGACTCAATTGCCAAATTCAAAATTTTTACAGTTGGCGTCCAGACCCTTATGCATTAAAGACAGATGCCTTTCTTCAGGACTGGCCCCAGTTTCGAGGTTATGCGTTTCCTCCTTTTCTGATGATTGCCAGAGTTCTTTCTCAAGTGCGGAGACAGAAAACAAAGATTGTTCTGGTGACTCAGTTTTGGAGAGCACAGCCTTGGTTCCCCAGTGCTCTTCATCCAGCCTGTGCCTCTCCTCTTCTGATTCCTCCTCGTCCGAATCTTCTCTTGAGTCCAGAGGGCCTTCAACATCCTCTGATCTTGTCAGGGAAGTTAACACTTCTAGTCTGGTTAATTTCAGGTCGAGATGGAATACCCCAGATGTTTCGCAACAAGCTGCGGAGTTCATTAAACAGGCCTGGGCCAGTAGTACCCATAAGAGAGATGATTCAGCCTGGCACAGATGGTCTAGTTGGTGTGATGGAAGGGGTGCCAATCCAGTAGAGGCACATATTGGTTTGATTGTTAACTTTCTAGCAACACTAGCTAGTTCGGGTTTGGCTTATCGGCCGATCAACAATTTTTGATCTGCCATTTCAGCAGGACATTCTCAGTTAGAAGGTAAGCCCATTGGAGAACATCCATTAATTTGCAAGCTTTTGAGGGGTATACGTCTTTCAAAACCCCCTCAAGCTAAATATACTGTGTTATGGGATGTTAATATTATTTTAAAATTCATTGATTCTTGGCCTGCCAGCAGGTATTTGTCTCGCAAGCAGCTTTCAGCTAAATTGACCATGCTTTTATGCCTTGTCTCTTGCAAAAGAGTTTCGGATGTCAGAGCCTTTGATTTATTAGGTAGAACTTTTTCACCAGAAGGAGTCCCCTTTTCGGTGACAAGAAGAACTAAAACAAATTGCAGGTCAGTATCCTATCCAGTTTATACTGAAAATTCAAAATTATGTGTTGTTCAGTGTTTAAAGGATTATGAAGTTATTACAGAAGAATTGCGACAGGATGCTAAAGGTCAATTGTTAATTGCTTTGCAAAAACCTTTTAAACCAGTTTCCTCAGCTACTTTAGCTAGATGGATGAGATGGCTGATGAGTGAAGCAGGTATTGACACCTCTGTATTTGGGGCCCATTCTGCTAGAGGGGCTATGGCTTCAAAATCATTTGCCTTAGGTTCTCGTTTAGAGGACATAATGAAAACTGCAGATTGGTCTTCAGAAAATACTTTTCGTAAGTTTTATCATAAACTGGTATTGGATGTAGCTAGTGTGGTGAGGGAACAGCTTTAAACTAGCATAATCGGAGCCTCCGGTCCTGACATAGAATAAACAAATTTCTAGCTATTGCGTCAAGAATTTTCAATTCTATTAAGGACACGAAGGCGAGGATTATCCCTCCCTTGTTATATATAATTAATATTTATTATCAATTATTGTGCATATCTTATGATATATTGTTATTTAACCCTCCCATTATTTTCAAGTATAAAGTTTGAGACAATGTATATTTTATGAGATATTACCTACCTGTTTATTGTTACAGCTTCTGATCAGACGAATGCCTGAAATTCATAACCTCAAGGAAAGTTTGGGTTATAATGTTCTAACCGGTTGTTTCTCCGGCATGGAGCCATCCAAGTTTCGGTTCTTCAGTATGGAGAAGAAGTTCATGACTCCGGATTTCGGGATGGCGTAAGAAGTTTTGTTTTCAAGTTGATCTTATCTGATTTGAACAAAGAAAGAGGAAGTGACTTCATAGGTCAAAGGACTCATAGCAGAGGACATGGACGGTGATTGGACCATGTGACAGGATGTTAGGCATCCTGGGTGTTGTTTTTTCTGTTACTTGTATTTGATTGGCTGCTGTTTAAGTCAGTAAAGAAAGAGAAAGCATAATCCTCGCCTCTGTGTCCTTATTAGAATTGAAAATTCTTGACGCGATAGCTAGAATTTTTTTTATTCCACCACTGAAGGGACATGTATGTTTGGCAGTCTATCAACACTAGATCTTGAAGTTGACCCTGTGCTTGTGACCATTGTTGTGCAAGGCACTGTTGCAAGGGCCGCATGTTTAGTCTTGCATGTGGAACAATTGCAATACACGATGCCATCATGCCTAATTCTTTCATGACTAATGTGACAGTGTACTATTGAACTGTCTGTATTTGTGCCAATATATTGTGAAATGCTTGTATTCTTTGCGTATTTGGACTTGCAAGTGCTTTTTGAGTATTTAGTATTGCCCCTAAATACTGTTGTATTTGCACAGGTTGTAGTTGTGACTTTTGGTAGTTTATGGAGAACCCTAGCGTGTGCATTACATAATGCGCATGGTTTTGACATTGCGTATGACTGTTTGATTTTATTAGCCAATCGTCTAGATATGGAAAGACAAGAATGTGTTGTCTTCTTAGGTAGGCTGCGACTACCACCAGGCACTTTGTGAATACCCTTGGAGCTGTTGTTATTCCAAAGGGTAACATTTTGAACTGATAAAGCTTTCCTTGAAAGACAAACCTGAGATATTTTCTGGGTGCAGGATGGATGGGTATGTGAAAATCAACATCTTTGAGGTCTGATGTTGCCATGAAATCGTGTTGCTGAAGAAGTGGGATAACATCCTGTAGTGTCACCATATGAAAGTGTTCAGACAGGATGTAAAGATTGAGGGTTCTTAGATCTAATACTGGCCTTAAGGTTCCATCATTTTTGGGAATGAGGAAATACAGTGAGTAAACTCCCGTCCCTACTTGATTTTGTGGCACAGCTACTGCTTGTTTGAGTAATATAGATTTGACTTCTTCCTGTATCAGAGTAATATGGGCTGTGGATAGCCTGTGTGGTTTTGGTGGAATTTTTGGTGGAGTTTGTATCAATTCTACGCAATAGCCATTGCGAATAATTGATAATACCCAGTTGTCTGTGGTAATGGTTAGCCAATTGTTGTAGAACGTTTGCAGTCTCTCTCCCCCCCCCCCCCCCCCCCCCACAGGGGAGGTGTAAATTGGAAAGAAATGGCACAAGTCACTGGTTAATTTGTTGTGAGGCTTGTTTTGGTGTTTAATATTTTCCCCTGCCTCTGGGGTACTGGCCTCTAAGTGCTTTTGAAACCACCTCGTTGGTATGGAGGTTGGTAGGCCGGCTTTGGTTGTGACGTGGATGCCTCGGCAGTTTGGGCTCTAAACCCACCTCTAAATTGGGGTTTACGAAAGGATCCCCTGTATTGTGTGGTATACAGTGCACCCATGGTTTTTGCGATGTCCGAATCATTTTGCATATTTTGAATAGAGGTGTCGACTTCTGGGCTGAAAAGCTGTTTTTGGTTGAATAGCATATTCAACACTGCCTGTTGGATTTCAGGTTTAAATCCTGTAGACCTAAGCCATGCATGTCTCCTTATGGTTACATCAGTGTTGATGGTTCTGGCTGCTGTATCTGCAGAGTCTAGGGCCGACTTAATCTGATTGTTAGTGATGGACTGCACTTCCTCTACTATCTGTTGTGCCCTTTTTTGCTGTTCTTTGGGGAGATAATGGATTACATCTTTCATTTTGTCCCAGTGGGCCCTGTCACATCTAGCCAACAATGCCTGAGAGTTGGCTATTCTCCACTGATTGGCTGCCTGAGATACCACCCTTTTCCCTGCAGCATCAAACTTCCTACTCTCTTTGTCTAGTGGGGGTGCATCACCTGACGACTGTGAGCTTGCTCTTTTCCTGGCAGCGCTTAACACTACTGAGTCTGGAGGTAGCTGTTGGGTAATATCGACAGGATCGGAAGGAGGTGGCTTATATTTTTTCTCTAGGAGTAATTATCCTTGTTTTTACTGGCTCTCTAAATATCTGGTCAACATGTTTTAGCATGCCGGGGAGCATAGGAAGCGACTGATATGTTGCATGCGTGGAGGAGAGTGTATTAAATAAGAAATCATCCACTAATGGCTCAGTATGCATGGTGACATTGTGATATGTTGCCGCCCTAGCTATCACTTGAGTGTAGCCTGTACTATCCTCTGGTGGTGAAGGCTTAGAGGGATAGCAATCTGGGTTATTGTCTGGAATGGGGTCTGGATCATAAAGATCCCATGGATCCACATTGTCCTGCTGTGAATCAAATGAGTGTGATGGTGACTGCATAGGTGTAGGACTGATAGGAGGAGAGATATGTAGATGTGGAGAGTGAGGAGGAGACTGAGAAAGTGGAGGTCTCTCCCTCTTGGCACTTTAGCTGGAGGCTGTGTAGTGTCCAATTCCTCCTGAAAGGCTAATTTCTTCTTTGGTTTTGGAGGAGGTGCAGTCAAAATTCTGCCAGTTTCTTTATGGCTATGAATCCTGGCGTGCCTTTCATCCATTGCTTCTATTGGTGAGTCCTCCTCAGTAGTTTTGAGGCTTTCTTTGATGCTTGTGAAAGTCCATGCTCCTCAGTATAAATAGGTTTTTTTTTGGCTCCGAAGCTGGATTTTTCGGTATCGATAAAGACGGGGTTGAAATGGTCTCAGCTCTGATTTTTTTTCTTCGAGATTTCGACTCGGAAGAGCGGGTATTTGCTCAATTCGGAGACGGAGCTTCGGCTCGAGTCCGATGGCTTCGGAGGGGTGGCCTTCTTCGGTGCCAAGCTGGTCGGTTGGTCACCGAGCGTTATCTTTTGGGTCGAGCCATGGCCTTCTGGCAGTGGCATTCCCAATGCCTTATGTTTAGGCTAGATGACACAGGGGTAGACGTAATCATGTGCTGTCCTGCCGTGACCGGTCTGTCCTCCTCGGAATCCTGGTCGGAGTCGGATCCTCGAAGGGAGACTGCGGTCTGCATGATTTCTTCCACTTCGATGTCGAGATGTTCGGTGCTCTTTGATGCCATCTCGAGTCTCCGTGCTCTTCTGTCTCGGAGCATCTTCTTCGACCGGAAGGATCTGCAGGCCTCGCAATTTTCTTCTCGATGGTCGGAGGAAAGGCAGAGATTAGGCGAGGTGTTGGTCCGTATAATGGAATTTAGAGTGGCACAGAAGACAGACTCGAATGGAGTCCGATCCATGAGGCTTCCACGCGGTCGGCCCGACGAGGCCCAAGTTAGGTGCACGCGCGCCCCGAAGGGCGAGTAAAGATGTTTGTTTCGACGGTACGGAAGTGGCGATCAAAGTGTAATGCGATCGTAAACAATACCAACGAGAAATGAAGAGTTTTAAGCTTTTCCAAATCGAACTATAGGAGAGAAAGGAAACTCATTCGAACCCAATGGCGGAAAGAAAACAATCTAACATGGAGTTGATGCCCATGCGCAACAGAGCTGAAGATCCAGTGACTCGAAAATACTTCTTCGAAGAAAAACAACTTGTAACACTCCAAGCCCAACACTAGATGGCAGACGTACGCATAGCATGTGTATCTGAAGCTACACATGCCATTGAATATATATATATATATATATATTTGGAAAATGTCACTTACCCAGTGTACATCTGTTCTTTTTCGAGAGGAAGGATTTACAAGCTTCGCAGGTATCCTCTCGATGATCCAGAGATAAACACAGGTTACAAACCAGATCTTTATCTGTGTTGGGATACTTGGCGTGGCACCGAGGGCTGAATCTAAACGGGTCCAGTCCATGAGGCTTCAATGATACTTTTGGTCAGGCCGACCAGGCCCAAGTTGGGCACGGGTGTCCCGAAGCGCAATTAAAGATCTGTATCCGCCGGTACCAAGGTGTCGATGCTGGATGATACGCGATCGAAAACAACACCAATGAATTTAGAGCAGAGGTCTTCAAACTTTTTAATGCTGCGCCCCCCACTAGTTGAAAAATAAAAATCACTGGGCCCCCCTTCAGAATGTTTCACAAATATTTTATAAAGATGGCAATGTTTAAATATGCCTAGATATATTTAAACATTGCAGGTAAGTACTGTTGCCATTTTAAAAATGAAATAAGTGTTTTGTTTTAAGCAGAAACATGTTATCTGTGAAATGCTTCTTTTGGGCAGAGCCTGGCGCCCCACCTGGGATCAATTGAGGCCCCCTAGTTTGAAGACACGTGATTTAGAGGGTTTGTAAGATTTTTCCGATGCAAACAACCGGAGTGAAGAGGAACACGTCCGAACCCGATGGCGGAAAGAAAACAATCTAAGATGGAGTCGATGCCCATGCGCAATGGAGCCGAAAAGGAGGAGTCACTCGATCCCGTGACTCGAAAAGACTTCTTCGAAGAAAAACAACTTGTAACACTCCGAGCCCAACACTAGATGGCAGGACCTGTGCAAAGCATGTGTATCTGCAGCTACACTAATATTAGTTTGAGTTTGTTTTGACTCAATTTGTTTACTAGATACGGAAGGAGTGGGAGAGGGGGAAAAGCGTAAGCAAATATCCCTGACCAACTCATCCATAACGCATTGCCCTTGGAGTGAGGGTGTGGGTACCTGGATGCGAAGTTTTGGCATTTTGCGTTTTCTTTTGTTGCGAATAGGTCTATTTGTGGTGTTCCCCAGTTTTGGAAGTAGGTTTGTAGTATCTGGGGATGAATTTCCCATTCGTGGATCTGTTGGTGATCTCAACAGATTGTCGGCTAACTGGTTCTGAATTCCTTGTATGTATTGCGCTATTAGGCGAATGTGATTGTGAATCGCCCAATGCCAAATCTTTTGTGCTAAGAGACACAACTGTGATGAGTGTGTCCCTCCCTGTTTGTTTAGGTAATACATTGTTGTCATTTTGTCTGTTTTGACAAGAATGTGTTTGTGGGCTATTAGTGGTTGAAATGCTTTTAGTGCTAGAAACATTGCTAGTAGTTCTAGTTGATTTATATGAAGTTGTTTTTGCTGAGTGTCCCATTGTCCCTGGATGCTGTGTTGGTTGAGGTGTGCTCCCCACCCTACCATGGAAGCATCTGTTGTGATCACGTATTGAGGCACTGGGTATTGGAAGGGCCGCCCTTGGTTTAAATGTATAGGATTCCACCATTGAAGCGAGGTGTGTGTTTGGCGGTCTATCAACACTAGATCCTGAAGTTGACCCTGTGCTTGTGTCCATTGTGTCGCTAGGCACTGTTGTAAGGGCTGCATGTTTAATCTTGCGTTTGGGACAATGGCTATGCATGAAGACATCATGCCTAGAAGTTTCATCACTAATTTTACTTGATATTGTTGGTTTGGGTGCATGCTTTGTATTACGTTTTGGAATGCTTGTACCCTTTGTGGACTTGAAGTGGCAATCCCTTTTTTTGTGTTGATTGTCGCTCCTAAGTATTGTTGTATTTGACACGGTTGTAAGTGTGATTTTAGGTAGTTTATTGAGAACCCTAGTTTGTGAAGGGTTTCTATGACGTATTTTGTGTGTTGAAGACATTGTTTCTGAGTGTTGGTTTTTATTAACCAATCGTCTAGATACGGGAATTCGTGTATGTGCTGCCTTCTGATATGTGCTACTACTACTGCAAGGCATTTTGTAAATACCCTTGGTGCTGTTGTTATCCCGAATGGTAACACTTTGAATTGGTAGTGTACTCCTTGGATTACAAACCTTAAGTATTTCCTGTGGGAAGGATGTATGGGTATATGGAAGTAAGCATCCTTGAGGTCTAATGTTGACATGTAGTCTTGTTGTTTGAGCAAGGGAATCACGTCTTGAAGTGTTACCATGTGAAAGTGATCTGATTTGATGTAAAGATTTAGTGTTCTGAGATCTAAGATGGGTCTCAGAGTTTTGTCCTTTTTGGGTACTAAAAAATACAGGGAATAAACCCCTGTTCCTTTTTGATGGTTGGGTACCAGTTCTATTGCGTCTTTTTGTAACAACGCTTGGACTTCTAGTTGTAATAGATCCAAGTGCTGTTTGGACATGTTGTGTGTTCTTGGGGGCACATTTGGTGGTAATTGTAGGAATTCTATGCAAGAACCATGTTGGATAATGGCTAGGACCCACGAGTCTGTAGTTATTTCTTCCCAATTTTGGTAATAATCTGTGAGTCTCCCCCCCACTGGTGTTATGTGTTGGGGATTTGTGACGTTGAAGTCACTGTTTAGTTTGTGGGGTTTTTGGGCTTTGGAATTTCCCTCTGGTTTTAGGGAACTTTCCACCTCTATATTGTCCCCGAAAGCCTCCTCTTTGATACTGGCCCTGGTATGTGGGTCTGGCTTGTGAGGTTGAGGGTTCTGTGCTTTGGCCTCAAAGAACAAGTTATTTACCTTTGGTAACGCTTTTTCTGGTGGATACACTAACTACCTGTGGATTCCTCACCTTATGAATTCGATCCTTGCGCCAGCATCCGACGGAAAGTCTTCTTCCTAGCTGTCTACTTCGACGAGGACGTCATAATGGCACGGCTCCACGTGACTCCGTCTGATGTCAACGTGCCAATAAGAGGTCCTCGTTGGCGTACTGATGTCAGTTTCACCTCATTTTTTTCGTGCCTTTACGGCTAGCAGGTGTAAACCGACCATGAAAATTGATATGTATAAATATATACGAACACAAAAATCTTGTCAATTGAAACCATATATTTACATTATCACCTTAAATACATGAATATACAAAAACATATAGATATATATATACAAATATATAAATAAAAGAAGAAATATTAATCCAAAAACTGCAAGATAAGAGTGTAACCAGGCAGGCAACGGGGAGGCGGGAGGGACTGTGAGGAATCCACAAGTAGTTAGTGTATCCAACAGAAAAAGCGTTACCGAAGGTAAGTAAATTGTTCTTCTGATGGATACAACTACTTGTGGATTCCTCACCTTATGAATAGAGTCCCAAGCAGTACCGCACTCGGTGGTGGGTGCCCGCCTGATTACACTAAGAAATCTTGCAATACTGAGCGAGCAAAATGACCGTCCCTCCTCATCTCAGAGTCTAAACAATAATGTTTCATGAAAGTATGAAGGGACGCCCAAGTTGCCGCTTTACATATGTCTATTAACGGAACTCCTCTCACTAGGGCAGAGGATGCAGACCTAGCCCTAGTAGAGTGGGCCCTGATACCTTCAGGAGGGACTTTTCTCACCAGAGAGTAACAAATCTTAATACACAAGATGACCCACCTGGAGAGGTGTTCTTTTCTGGACCGCTCTGCCCTTTTGCTGTCCAGCATACCCAACAAACAGTTGATCATCTAAGCGAAAGTCCTTAGTCCTCTCTAGGTAAAAACTCAGGGCCCTCTTAGGGTCCAACCTATGTAGCCTCTCTTCCTCTTTAGACGGGTGGGGAGGACGGTAAAACGCAGGTAGAGTGATAGTTTGCCCTATATGAAAAGGGGTGACAACTTTCAGCAGAAAAGCAGCCCTGGTTTTTAGAACCACTTTATCAGGGAAAAACATGGTAAAAGGAGGCTTAACGGAAAGTGCCTGAAGCTCTCCAATCCTCCTGGCATAAGTGATTGCTATTAAGAAAACGGTCTTAAAGACTAAAAATCTCAAAGGACATGAATGCATGGGCTCGAAAGGCGAACCCATTAAGAATGTCAAAACAAGATTTAAGTCCCACTGAAGCATGTGAAAGGGAGTAGGAGGAAATCTATTCACCAAACCCTTAAGGAACCTGTTTACAACTGGAGACTTAAATAAAGATGGCTGGTCCGGAAGGCAAAGAAACGCCGACAGAGCCGCCAAATAACCCTTAACTGTAGCTATCGCACAGCCTTTCTTAGCTAGACTAAGAGCAAACAAAAGTACATCTGAAAGGTGGGCTTTTAAGGGATCTTTTTGGTTCTCTCCACACCAAAGCACAAATTTTGCCCATCTACCAGCATAAATCGATTTAGTGGAGTGACGCACGGATGATAGTATAACATCCACTACATCCGGTGGGAGAGAAAAGGAACTCAGGTTGCCCCGTTCAATCTCCAGGCATGAAGGTGCAGGCTCTGGAGGTGGGGGTGTAGAACCTGCCCCAGCGACTGCGAAAGAAGGTCTGCCCTGAGCGGGAGACGGAGCTGAGGGCACTGAGAGAGTTGAAGCAGGTCTGTATACCATACCCTCCTCGGCCAGTCCGGTGCCACCAAGATGACTTGGGCCCGGTCTTGACGAACCTTCCTCAAAACCCGAGGAATCAAGGGTATGGGGGGGGGAACACGTAAAGCAACTGGCCACTCCAGGACATCTGAAACGCGTCCCCCAACGCCCCTTGCATCGGATACTGGAGGCTGCAGAATAACGGGCAATGCGCGTTCTCCCGAGTGGCGAATAAATCCACCTGAGGAGTACCCCACATCCCAAAGATGTGGAGGACTAGATCCGGATGGAGACGCCACTCGTGATCTACCAAGAAGTGACGACTGAGACCGTCCGCTCGTACATTCAGCACCCCGGCCAAATGATTTGCTACCAAGCAAATCTGATGGTCCTGAGCCCAGGACCAGAGAAGGTACGACCCTACTCCTCCCTGCTTGTTTATATACCACATCGCGGTAGTGTTGTCTGTTAAGATCTGAACTGACCGACCGCGAAGGGAAGGGAGGAAGGCCTTGAGTGCCAAACGTACCGCCCGCAATTCCATCAGATTGATATGCAACATCTGCCCGAAAATTTGTTGTGTCCAGTACTGCCCCTATGAACAGGAGGCGTTGAGAGGGCTCTAGGTGAGATTTGGGCACATTTACAGAAAAACCCAGATCGAACAACAACTGGGATGTCATGCGCAGATGAGACAACACAAGCTCTGGAGACTTGACTTTGATCAACCAATCGTCCAGGTAGGGAAAAACTGCTACCTCCCTCCTTCTGAGATGTGCTGCAACAACTGACTTCACCTTCGTGAAAACCCGAGGTGCTGAAGTAAGTCCAAAAGGAAGGACAGCAAACTGGTAGTGTTGCGATCCGACCACAAAACGGAGATACTTCCTGTGCGACTTGATTATGGGAACATGAAAGTACGCGTCCTGCAAGTCGACAGACACCATCCAGTCTCCTTCGTTCAACGCCAATAGCACCTGCGCTAGGGTCAGCATTTTGACTTTTTCCTGCTTGAGGAACAAATTCAAAATCCTCAAGTCTAGGATCGGCCGCAACCGACCGTCCACTTTGGGAATCAGGAAATATCTTGAATAACACCCCTGACCCCTTTCCTGCAACGGCACCAACTCTATTGCGCCCTTTGCCAACATGGTGACAACCTCCTGTTGCAACAACAGAAGATGGTCTTCTGAACAAAAGGAGGGACGGGGGGGAAAGGGAGGAGGGAACTCCTGAAAGGGGAAGAGCATAGCCCTTTTCTACAATTCCTAGCACCCATGAGTCCGTTGTAATTGACTTCCATTTCTGCAGAAAAAAACTCAATCTTCCCCCTACAGGAGAAGTATGGATGATAAAGTGAGGAAAACTAGGGCTGCTTCTGCTGTTGTCCACCGGAGGAGGATGAAGAAGAAGAGAGCTGCTGGGCTGGACCTCTAGCCCTACCCCTACCCCACCCTCTAAAGGCATGATAGGGCGGATTGGCAGGTTGCTGGGCATAAGACTGTGACCTTCGTAAGGCAGAACCTCGAATGAACCCTCGAAACCTACGAAAAGGTCTATAAGGCGTTGTAGTAGAGGCCTGTAACCCCCAGGGACTTAGCTGTAGCCTGACAGTCCTTAAACCGTTCAAGGGCAGAGTCTGCCTTGTCCCCAAACAGCTTTTCCCCGTCAAAAGGGAGGTCCATCAAGGTGGATTGTACATCTGATGAGAAACTACAGGATCTTAACCAGGCATGCCTCCTTGTAGCCACCGATGTTCCCATGGCCCTGGCAATGGAATCTGAGGTATCCAGACCAGATTGTATAATCTGCTGTGCAGCAGCTTGAGCATCCAAGAAAAGGGACCCAAATGAATTCTCCTGAGGCAGATCCCTCGCCATTTCCTTTGCAGAGTCCATTAGGGCATGGATGTATCTGCCTAGCACACAGGTGGAATTAGTTACTTTAAGGGCCATGCTGCAAGAAGAAAAAAATCTTCTTTGAAGATTGTTCCATTCTCTTGGATTCCCTATCAATGGGAACTCCAGGGGATGTTCCAGGGGTAGTCTTTGCAGAACATGACGCCTGAACTACCAAGCTCTCCGGAGTCGGGTGAAGAGATAGAAAAACCAGATCTCCTGGGGCACTTCTATGTCTCCTCGCCACTGCTCTATTTACAGCAGGAGATGACACTGGCCTTTTCCACAAGTCCAAAATAGGCTCAGTCAAAGCCTCGTTGAAAGGCGGCAAAGGGTCAGCACTGGACAAAGAGGGATGAAGTACCTCTGTGAGCAGGTTAGTTTTTACTTCTGCCACGGACAAAGGCAAATCCAGATACTCAGCTGCCTTTCTCACCACTGCATGGAAGGTAGCAGCCTCTCCAGTAAACTCCCCGGAGACGCAATGTCCCACTCCGGGGAAGTATCCAAACCACTTGCAGTGGCAAGACCCTGGAAGTCATCAGAAGGCTCGATCTCGCCTTCCTCAAGCTGCCTGTATTCCTCCTCCTCCAGAAGTCTCAATGCCTTCCTCTGAGATCTAAGATGTGTTTCCAAGGCCGGTGTCGACATAGAATCCATCGACGCCGACGATCTCGAACCCTGAACAGGGCCAGGAAGGCTCCTAGGCTCCTAGGCTCCACCGGCGCTGGTGCCGGCGCCGACATGAAGTCGGCTGATGACCTTCTTGAAGTCGAATGGCCGGAAGGTGATGGAGCCGGTCTGGATGGAGACAACGACGCCGGCGGATGGCGCGGAGAAGGAGTCGGTTGACGTGCAGGCGGATCCACAGTCACAGGTGGAGGACTCCTGCCAGGGGAGACCCTAGGCGCCGAACCGCCAGTCTCTGTAGGGCAGAAGGGCATGAATGGAGAAGCCCTGTACAACGCCGGTGAGCCCAAATTGAATGCCAATGGCCCCGTGGGACCCGCCGGTGCACCAGGAGGGGCCATGGACTGAAAGACAGAATACATTGCATTCAAAAATGCGGCCGGATCCGTCCCTGCCGTCGTGAAAGCCAGGTACTGTTGTGCAGAAGTCTGCTGAACATCAGGATCCCTCGGCGCCGGCGAAAAGTGAGGGCTACATTGAGTGACCTCAAAAACTGAAGGCGCCAGTGACAACTCCAGACTCTCCTGCTGAGGCGTGACAGTAGGACTCATCTCCCATGTCTTCTGGCGTCGTGAAGAACGAGACCTCGACCTCGATCGGCTCCGCTCCGAACGGCGCCGAGAGTCATGACGGCGCCGAGAATCATGATGACGCCGCTTCTTATGCTTTTTAGAAGAAGCATGGGAGGAATCCTTTTTATGGCCCTTCTTCTTTGCTTTAGCTAAGAAGAGCTTCGCCTCGCCCTCCTTCAGAGCTTTTGGATTCATGCTCTGACACGAAGAGCAACCTTCTACATGTTCTGAACTAAGGCACCAAATACAGTCCGAGTGGGGGTCGGTCACTGACATCCGACCCCGCATTCTCTACACTGCTTGAAACCGGACTTCTTCGGAGGCGACATTGTAACCTTCAAAAACCGTTACAGTTATCAACGAGCCAGGAAGAAAAACCGTTGGCGAAGGCACGGAAAAAGGAAAAACTGACGTCAGTACGCCGACGAGGACCTCTTATTGGCACGTTGACATCAGACGGAGTAACGTGGAGCCGTGCCATTATGACGTCCTCGTCGACGTAGACAGCTAGGAAGAAGACTTTCCGTCGGATGCTGGCGCAAGGATCGAAATCATAAGGTGAGGAATCTACAGGTAGTTGTATCCATCAGAAACCCCCCTCTAAAGTGTGGCTTCCTGAATGTGCCTCTGCTCTGTGGTGAGTAGAGCGCACCCATGGCTTTGGCCGGGTCCGTGTCTTTCTTTAGCTTTTCTATAGCTGTATCCACCTCCGGCCCAAACAACTGTTGTCCATTAAAAGGCATATTAAGCACAGCCTGTTGGATCTCTGGCTTAAATTCGGAGGTGCAGAGCCATGCGTGTCTCCGAATAGTGACTGCTGTGTTCACAGTTCTGGCGGCTGTGTCCGTTGCGTCCATTGCCGATCGTATCTGGTTGTTGGAGATACTTTGGCCGTCCTCCACCACTTGCTGTGCACGCTTTTGAAACTCCTTGGGAAGATGTTCAATAAAATGCTGCATTTCATCCTAATGAGCCCTGTCATATCTTGCCAATAAAGCTTGTGAATTGGCAATGCGCCACTAATTGGCTGCTTGTGCTGCAACTCTTTTCCCCTCTGCATCAAACTTTCGACTTTCTTTGTCGGGTGGTGGTGCATCCCCAGAAGTCTGTGAGTTTGCCCTTTTGCGTGCTGCGCCTACCACCACTGAGTCAGGTGTTAGTTGCTGCGTGATGTACACGGGGTCCGTAGGGGGAGGCTTGTACTTTTTTTTTCCACTCTAGGTGTAATAGCTCTGCATTTGACGGGGTCTTGAAACATTTGTTTTGCGTGTTTTAACATCCCTGGTAACATCGGCAGACTCTGGTACTGGCTGTGTGTTGACGACAAAGTATTAAATAAAAAGTCATCCTCAATAGGTTCAGCATGCAGTGCTATATTGTGAAAAGTAGCTGCTCTGGACACAACCTGCATGTAAGCAGTACTATCTTCAGGTGGTGACGGTCTTGCCGGGTAGCAGTCTGGACTATTGTCAGATACTGGTGCATCGTAGAGATCCCATGCATCTGGGTCATCCTGGGATATGCCTGTGTGCGTTGGAGATTGCATCATAGGGGGTGTTGCAATTGGTGACCGTTGCGGCGAGTGCAGTGGCGATGGTTGTGGCGAAAAACGTGGTGGAGTTTTTTTCTTTTGCCACCTTTGCCTTTTTCTCTGTTTCTTGGAAAGCAAGTTACCTTTTCATTTTAATAGGGGGAAGAGTTCTTATTTTCCCTCTGTCTTTTTGAATATGGAGCCTTCTTTGTGTATAGTCTGGCTCTCCCAGCTCCAATTCTTGTCCAAATCTATGGCCTTGAAGTTGGGATGACAGGCCTTGTTCCTCAGAATAGGAGCTCTGTTTCGGCTCCGATGCTAGATGTTTCGGCACCAAAACTTTTTCAGCAGTCTTTTTCGGCTCCGAAGCCACCTTTTTCGGTTTTCTGGGTGCCGATCTCTCGGTGCCGACTTTGCTCGGAGCCGGTATCTCGACCGGAGTCGGATGTCTTCGACACGTGTGTGCCCTTTTTCGGTGCAGATGGTTGGTCACCGTGTTTACGGGTTAAGCATTGGCCTGCAGGCAGTGGCGTCCCCTGGGCTTTCATTATCTTGGTGTGAGTTTTAGCCGTGGCAGTTTTACTCACTGTTTTCGCCGGCTGCTCACTTTCGGCCTATCTGGAATGGAGTAAGTCTCCTCCTCTTCGACGTATTGTTGTCCTGACGGCGTCGACGCCATTTGTAGCCTTCGAGCTCTCCGGTCCCGTAGTGTCTTTTTTGACTGAAATGCCCGGCAGGCCTCGCAGGTATCCTCTTTGTGTTCGGGGGACAAACACAAATTACAGACCAAATGCTGGTCTGTGTAAGGATACTTATTGTGGCATTCGGGGCAGAAGCGGAATGGGGTCCGTTCCATTAGCCTTGAAGACGCACTTGTCGGGCCGACCAGGCCCCGCCGGGGAATGGAAGCCCCAAAGGGCTACCGGAGCTGTTCTTTTATTCGGTGTCGATCTGCTATCACTAACCCGATACCGAACGCAAACAATACAGTCGCGTTTTCCGAGATTTAACTAACTTTCCAAACCGAAACACGGAGCGAAGAGGAACACGTCCGAACCCGATGGCGGAAAGAAAACAATCTAAGGTGGAGTCAACGCCGATGCGCAATGGAGCCGAAATGGGAGGAGTCCCTCGATCTCGTGACTCGAAAAGACTTCTTCGAAGAAAAACAACTTGTAACACTCCAAGCCCAACACTAGATGGCGGGATATGCACAGCATGTGTATCTGCAGCTACACATGCCATCAAACATATACATACACATATATATATATATATATATACACACACATATACATATATATATATATATATACACACACACGCATATACATATATATACACACACATATACATATATATACACACACATATACATATCTCTCTCTCTCTCTCTCTCTCACTGGCAGAGTTCAGCACTTTAGCACCAAGTCTCTTAGCCAAAAAAACGATGCGCAACCTGGGCAGATGAAAAACCTCTATAACTGGCCAAGATTTTAAACACGGAGAGCTCAAAGCTTTCCAACTGGTATACGTGTTTCCTGCAATAATACCACAGAGGGACTCATCTTCCATCTAGGCTTCTATAGCATGCAATTTCTTTTTATTATTAAGCCCATTAGCATTGAAAAAGACCACTTTCAAAGTGCTCTTAGACATCACTCAAGCCTTCTTTTCCCCGGCACGAAACGTGATTCATCAAAAGTGCAAAGGTGCATAAAAGTGCCTGAAGTGCCAAATACAAAAAGGTGCAAAGCTATAGAAAGTGCCAGCGAAAAGCCAAAACTTAAAGTGCATCTTGTCTCTAAGGTAGAACCTAAACTGCCTACCACCTTATATAGTACTCTCATACTTCTACTAAAGTGTGGGCATGAATGGCCCCAAAACACTTACGGCAGCTCTTCCCTAACTCGGCTGGCCCACCATACCCGAAAACGAGGTCCTACCCCACACAGTCCTTTAAATCAATACCTTTTTCAGAAACACCAATCCACCAGGTAGCTCCATTGTAAGCACCCCAAATTTTAAACCCATCACTCTACACTGGTATTTATCAGTTCTTTCACCATTCTGGGACGCTTTTAATCAGGCACCCTGAACCCCACCCTTTGACTCCAACCTCCACCAGCGTCGTGCCCCCTCTCAGACCCAAGCCACAGTGGGTGGACCGCCTTTCCACCCACTCCCTGCATGCAACCCAGCCCTTGCCCAAGGAGATACTGGCAACCCTGACACAGTGCCAAGGCATCCAGCTGCTCCCCTCCAGCCCTTACCTCAGCGTTCTCCCATCAGCCATAAATATTTGAAAAGAACAGAAAAGCAGCATTAGACCCACACAACTTCCTAACTCAGCACTGCGAAGTTTCAAAACAGACTGCGCGCTGCAATGAAAGCACTGACACTAGGAACTTAGTGGCTTCTGTCACATTGCCAAATATACGAAAGGAATCCTTGTAAAGCACTTTGGAGTTTAGAAAAATGAATTATCGAAGCCTGCCCCCCTGCCATCTGAATTTAGGAATCAAAGATTTAAATTCTTTGAGCCTCCTGACAGATTCAACAGTCAGATCTAAAAAAAAAAAAAATTAAAAATTTTCCAGACTTAAAAGCCTCTTTTATTGCCTTAGTAAAGATCTTTTCTTCACCTTATTGTCACAATCAGACACCCTCTGTTCCATCTCATTTAGCCGGGAGGAGAGAACCCCACAGCTGTATGCATAGCGAGTCTAACCGCTCTCTTTATTCATCCGCCATCTTGACCTGCGGGGCATTAAAAGCTTTCATCTCTTATAAGAGCTCCGAGAGCATAGAGACCCAGCGTTGGAAAACAACTGCCACCTCAGTCTGTAAAACCATAGTCTCACCCTGCTCCTGCACCAGCACCCCCTGGCCCTCGGATTCAGATTTTGCACGTTTACTGCCCACCAATACTCCAAGCTGGCTTTGGTTTGGCTCCACAATCATGCCAGAGGTCTGGGAACCTCAGGGAGTCTGGCCTCTCTGCCTGAAATTGCCTTCAGTCCTGGCAATCATGTCAGGTTAGTTTGAAATAAGGGGTACAGGCCACCACCCTCAGCGTTTTCAGTGGAAAACCCCACATTACTGTCCCTTGTGGAAATTTCAGACGATCTTGATGATATCCTAGCTGAACTTTGCTCTGCCTAGCTACTTAGCTGATCCTTGCTCTGCCTCTTGCCCCTCCATGTCCTACATGCACCTCTTGTACAACACTCGCTGATATTGCGCCCCAGCTGCCATGTCTCAAAAACACCACTCAGCCCCTCATCTCCAGGAGGATCAGCTTCCCACTCTCTTGCAGGCGTAACTCCAGCCTCTACGGTATCAAGGGATGGGGTACTTGGAAGGCTAGAAGGGGTTTAACAGGGGTACTGTCCAAAGAACTGACAGGTGGGCATTTACTTTGTAACTGGTTGGGGTTCACAATTGCGAATGAAGCAGACCCTTTAATAGAGCCTGGCATCCTCTTCTGAGGGCTCAGAGACTCGGTTATCAAAGTTTTCTTCCTCTATACAGACTATTTGGTAGATCTTGCAGACTTAGGAATTTTGGGTGGCATCTTCCTATGTGCGCTTAATACTTCTTGCTATTCTTGTATTGAGCATTCAAACATCCAAGCCCCACCCAAGCCAGTCAGCCCCTACTCAATCAATAGGCAGACGAGAAGCAGGAGAATAGAGAAGAAGTAGCGAGCCAGTGCCAGTCTCAAAATATGCAATGCAGAAAAAAGGACTATCCTCAAGGTTGATTCAGTGCAAAAGCACATCCCATCTGTTCCCACCACTATCTGCTCGGAGACAAAATACAGTGCTACCAGACTTTTAAGGTTGCAGGGATGGTATACAGGCTTTAGTCGAGCAGAAGTCCAGGAGTTTTGTGCAGCAAACACCACTTGCTGGTAGAAAGAAAGAGTCTAAATTTAACTCAGCAGGGAAGCTGTACTTCGCATACAAAGGCTCCGGCTTGGAAAAACACTCCCTGTGGTTTTTCTCTGCGTCCAAGCTGATGCACTATAGTCATGAGTGGAGAGCGGGGGTGAGCGGAATTAGAGAACCGGAAGCAGGGATGAGGCGCACTACAGCGGCAGTGTCATCCCATCTCTGAAGTTTTTATTTTTTGACAGGCTTATAAGCTTGCTCTATACTTTGACTTTTGTCTCTCTTGTTTGACCAACGGCTATTGGCTCTTCTGTAGTAGTCTGTCAATTCCTGAATGCAAACCTCTTCCCCCTCTCCCCCAAAAGCAAAAAATATTGTAATTAATTTTGTGGGATCCTTGCCTTTCTCCAACAAAGCTCTACCCACTTTTTTTCAATGAACAAAAACTAGTTGTACTACAGAGAACCCAACACTAGATGTCGAGCTGATGCAAAGCATGTGTATCTACAGCTGCATATGCCATTGAACTGTTATTTATCTAGTAGACATCTGTGCGTGGCCTATAGTGCTGTAGATTCACATGCTCTGCATACTTCTGCCATCTAGTGTTGGGTTCAGAGTGTTACAAGTTGTTTTTCTTCTAGAAGCATTTTCGAGTCATGGGATTGATTGGCTCCTCATTCTCGGTGATACTGCACATGGGCACGGAGTCTTTTGTTAGATTGTTTTCCCACAGGTGGGTGAGAGTGAGCATAGGAGAAGTATAGAGAAAGATGTCCATGGAAGAGTATATACATATGTACAAATATATACAATTATAAGGTAACTGAAATGGCCACAGGCATCCGGGGAGGAGGAAGGGCACGTGTGATTATACAGCACTACATGCCACGAACAGATGCCTCCTGAGTAAGTAACATTTCCTGTTTGATGGCATGTGTGGCTGTGGATACACATGCTCTGCATAGACTATAGAGCAGTCCCTCCATAAAATAGGTGGCTATTCTGTGGGAGTTGCAGTTGTCTGGAAAAGTGCTCTTAGGACAGCCTGTCCTGCACTGTATTGCAGACGTGAGAGTACATCTACACAGTAATGATTTGTGAAAGTATGCAGTGTCGCCCAAGTAGCTGCTTTACAAATGTCAGCAAAGGTAATGTTTCCCAAGAACGTATAAGTGGCACCTTTCTTCGTAGGAACGTGAGCTAGGAGTTAGTGGCAGCAGTCTTTTTGCTTTAGCATAACAAGTTTGTATGTGCTTAACAATCTACTTGGCTATGCTATTATTTGAGACTGCATTACCCCTTTGTGGTACTGAAAAAGCTACAAAAAGCGGTTTAGATTTCCTAAATTCTTCAGTCCTGTCAGTGTAATACATGAGTGCCCTTTTGACATCTTAAGTGTGGAGTGCTCTTTCTGCCAGCGAGTAGGCTACGGAAAGAAAACAAGCAACTCAATGGTTTGATTGATGTGGAATTGAAAAACTACTTTTGGTAGGAACCTTGGGTTTGTACATAGGACCATCTTGTCTTTGTGTATTTGAAAGAAAGGTTCTTCTAAAGTTAATGCCTGGAGCTCACCTACACATCTGAGTGATGTAATAGCGACTAAAAAGCCACTTTTCAAGAAAGGAACTGAATAGGTCATAAATGAAGTGGCTCTAAAGGAGGGCCCATAAGCCTAGTGAGTACAATATTAAGATTCCAGGATTGGACTTGGGGTAATCTATGCAAGATTACTCTTAAGTCCTTTCCGTGAGGCTTTAATAACTGCGATCCTGTACAGAGAAGTATGTTGTCCGTTTTGTAAATACGCAGCTATGGCTGCAAGATGTAATCAGATTGAAGTGTACGACAAGTTTACTTTTTGGAAGTGAAGCAAATAGGAAACAATATCTTGGACCGATGTTTTAATGGAGTCAGTGTTTTTGGATTGCCAGTAGCAAACAAAATTTCATTTAGCTGCATAGCATGCTCTAGTTGTTGGCCTACGAGTTTCCTTAATAATCTCCATACACTCAGAAGGTAACTGGAGGTAACCAAACTATAACTTCAGGAGCCATATAGCAAGGCTGAGTGACTTGTGGTCAGGATGTCTGATTCGTCCTTGGTCCTGTGTGAGAAGGTCTGGCTTGTTGGGGAGCTTCTCGTGGGGAACCTGCGAGATGTCCAGAAGTGTTGTGAACCATGGCTGACATGCCCAAATGGGAGCTATCAGGATCATGGTGAGAGATGTCTGTCTGAGTTTCCGAACCAGAAATGGAATGAGAAGGAAAGGAGGAAAAGCATAAGCAAATATCCCTGACCAGTTCATCCATAGAGCATTGCCCTTGGACAGAGGATGTGGTTACCTGGATGCGAAGCTTGGGCATTTTGCATTATCTACTGTGGAGAAAAGGTCTATTTGAGGAGATACCCACTTCTGGAAGTATTTTTGAAGGACTTGTGGGTGGAGTTCCCATTCATGGACTTGTTGATGTATCCTGCTGAGCAGGCCTGTGAACTTGTCTGTTTATGGGAGATACTCTGGCAGTAGCTGAATGTGATGGTGATGAGCCCACTTCCATATTGTTTGTGCAAGTTGTGATAACTTGAATACAGTGTCTCTCCCTCAACCCCTCCTCGAGAGGTACGTTTCGCAGTCTAACACTAGATCCTGAAGGTGACTCTGTGACTGAGACCACTGACAAGACACATTGCTGTAGTGGACACATGTGGAGTCCGGCATAAGGGTCGATGGCAATACAGGATCCCATCATCCCCAAGAGATGCATAACAGCCCTCACTGTATAAGCGTGATTGTCCTGAAACTGAGGAAGAAGATCCTCATGCAAAGGCCATGGGGGCTCTTCAGTCTTCAGTCCTCTTCAGTGCATTATTCTATGCTAACCCCAGCACAGCATTGAGAATAGCTCATAGATACGGTTGAATTTGAAGAGGTTGCAAGTGGGATTTGAGAAAGTTGATTGCGAACCCTGGTTTGTAAAAAATGTTTGAGAGTGGGATTGACACTGCGGTACTATGCTAGCTTTGGTGAGCCAGTTATCTAGGTACTAGGTAAGGGACCAAATTTTTCTCTCTTCGGAGATGTGCTGCAACAACTGCTAGGCACTCAGTAAATACCCTGGGAGCAGTTGCGTCTCCAAAAGAAAACTTGGAAATTATATTGTTTTCCTGTGACCACAAATCTTAGGCGTGTTTGGTGTGCAGGGTGAATGGGGATGTGGAAGTAGGCGTCCTTCAGATCTAAAGCCCTCATGTATTCACCTTGTTGAAGGAGTAGAATAACACCCTGAAGTGTAACCATGTGAAACTGTTCTGAGAGAATGTAGTGGTTTAGGGTCTGCGATCCAGTATAGGTCTGAGTGACCCGTCTTTTTTTGGTGATGAGGAAGTATAGGGCTTATAATCCTCTTTCCTGATACTGTAATGGGACAGGCTCTATGGCCTCTTTGAGGAGTAGAGACTGCACTTCTTTTAGAAGGTTGCAATGTTCGTGAGATAACCTGTGTATGTGAGGGGCAATGTTTGGAGGTGTGGACATAAGCTCCAGATAATAACCATGTTGGATAATGGTGAGGACCATGTCTGTCCATTGCATGTGATAATACTGAAGGCGGCCCCTCCAGGTGTGGTGTGAGTTTGGGGAAATGTATACAGTGAGTGTTTTTCTGAGGAGGGTGAGCCACAGCTAGTAGTGCTGTTAACTCTGCCTCTGAAATTGTTGCCTCTATATGTCCCTCTGAAAGAACCTTGAGAGTAAGAGATTGAGGCTTATTTAGTTTGGGAGGTGCTTGGGTCAGTGATGTTGATGTTTTATAACCGCCTCTGTATGTTGGGCAATGAAAGAAACCCCATGCGTGCTTGGGACTGAAGAGCCCCCATGGCCTTTGCAGTTTTGTATCTTTCTTTAATTTCTCAAGTGTGGAGTCAACTTGAGGACCAAAGAGATGCTCTTTGTCAAGGAGCATATTAAGAACCACTTATTGAACTTGAGGCATCAAGCAGTGGTAGTGATGGTCCTGACACCTCAGTAAGAGCTTTTTTATGAGTCCTGGTGGGGGCAGGACAAGCCACAGTACTCACTCGCTGAACCAACGTTACCTCGTGGCTCTCCATGTCAGACTGAACATCAGAGTCTGACTCTTGAAAGGAGACGGCATCCTCCTGTTTGGGCTCCTCCTGCGCGTTTTCTTCCCCAAAGATGTCTGGGATGTCTTCTGGGGATTAATGTACCATCTCCAACCTGTGAGCTCTTCGGTCCCGAAGGGTCTTCTTCAATCTGAACGATCAGCACGTGTCAAAGGCAGCCTCGTGGTGATCCAGTGAGAGGCACAAGTAACACATCTGGTGATGGTCCGTGTAGGGGAACTTGGGAGTGGCACAGAGGGCAGAAACAGACCGGTTTCTGTTCTATTGGTTCAGCATTTGCTTTGGTGCTGCGTGGATGAAGACTGGATGCCAGATGAGGCCCGCCCTGTAGGGCACCCGGTCAGTACTGGACCAGATGAACTGGAAAGAATGAACGCAAGATGGAAAACGCAATTGAAATAACAATATTGGGTAATAAAGGATAAACGGAATGAAAGCCTCGGATCGGAGCTAGTCTAAGACGGAGTGAAGAAATCCACATCCGAACCAGACAGCGGAGAGAAAACGATCTAACAAAGGACTCTATGCCCATGTGCAGTATCACAGAGAAAGGACCCACTTGATTCTGTGACTCGAAAATGCTTCTAGAAGAAAAACAACTTCAAACCCAACACTAGAGGGCGGAGGTATGCAGAGCATGTGTTACACTGTCTCGCATTGCACTTTATTTTCTATCTTTATATATGTATTGTTAAACCTACTCTGTAGTGTCAATGTGCTACAAGAAAAAAGTACATTTTAGAACGCATGCTTCTAATTCCATTAAAATCCCTTTGCATTTAAAATTGGATTGATACCAATACACACCGCTGCATAAAACACTTTGTAAATATTAGTACAGTACACACAACAAATGGATACATTTATCAAAACACATACAGACATATCTGCAGTCTCAGGCAAACAACGAATAGCAAATGGATGACAAAATGTTCAAATCATTCTAAAGAGGGCTAAAAAAATCACTTAATAAAGAGCCTTTAGTTTGGATAGAATGAGATTCAGCTCCCATGAGGGAGGAGGAGGAGGTCTTGTTGGAGGAAAAGTCTTAGCCATTCCATAAAATATTTTATTACAGGAGATACAAATACAGACCTTTAGGTAGGTCCTTAACAGTAAACCATAATGGCAGCGAGACAGACTATTATTGAAGAGTCCTGAAGCCCTGAATGAGCCAAGAGAAGCAGATAAGCAGTAAGTACATGTTCCAGACTGGAAATTGGATCATGGTGGTTGTTTAGACACCACACTGCAAACCCCTTCAGTTTGAATGACTAAAAGCTACTATTACAAAGAGGTTTAGCCTCTTTAAGTATGTTCATGCAGATTGACTGTACGTTCAGTTCAGATATTCATATTGATGACCTCAGGAGCCATGCTCCCACATTAAAGGACTGTATGAGTGTACCATCAATGGGAGTAGTGGCAGGACTAACCTCGAGGGTATAGCTGGTCTTGGAGGTATAAGAGGCCTTAGAGGAAGGTCAAATGGTCCAAGGGGTTACTGAACAGGGTCCTCGGCTGAAATAATCATTCTAGGGACTGAAGAACACAATGGCATCTCTGCAGGAAGTTGTCTAGGATGACTCTTTAAATTGATAGAGAAATTAGAGTCTGAAGAATCCCTAGATCCTACTCTCTGTCACAACTATATAATTAACAGCACAGAAGGAGGCCTTTTCGAAGATGATAGTTTGTGTCTTAAGGGCGTTGACAGCTCCCCCTTCAATGTTTTGAAGCTGAAGGGCATGTTGGTAAAAGCCTTGACATCACTAGCTGATTGTGTTGTTGAGGTCAAGTACTCTGTACTTGTGACTCAGAGGGAGCCCTTTCTATGGGTTTCCATTCTTTGCTTTTTCCTTCGCCCTGACAATTTCCAGCTCTCCTCTGAGTAGAATCCTCTGTCAATCTTTCAGGGCTGTTTTTGTCATTTTCTGACAAACTTTGTATTACTTAATTGTATATGTAGAGTCTAGACAGACCACACATGCTGCGTAAGGTTCAGAGCCAGCATATTATCTCTCATGAGTGCCTTTACAAAAAGTGAGGACATTTTCTGAGGAAAAATCCCTTCAAAAGGTGAAAAATTAAGACAAAATGTTCACAGATGTTTAAAATCCCTAATGAAGATGAAAACTCCTCAGGTAAAAATAGGTCAATACTCTTGTAGTTTTTTTTTAGATTCACGTAGCACTAGCTAAAAGAAAGAACTGAAGCTGTGAGTGAAACTGACAGTACAAGGCATGCTGGGAAATAGAAAATGCTGGATCTTTAAATGAGCGGTGTATACTTTTTCAGTTTCTGCACGTTTCCTTCATTTTTATCTCTGTAGGAACGTCCACAGGGTAATACTGTTAGTGCAGCACATTTCTTTCAGCTATGTGTAGCAATGTAATAATTGTACTGTATAAAAGGAAGGTGACCCAAGAGAAAAATGAAGCAAAGGGCTGGCCTGTCCTACTAAAGATGAAGGTACTACCAAATTGTGGAATATTGAGGGGGCTACCTCCAACTACAAACTTACACTACTACAATCACGAAAAACGTGTTCTGAGTTCCCTGCAATATTAATGTAATATTATATGTTTATGACTATCAGTGAAAATCCTACGAGTCAGAAGAAATGGTTACTTACTTTTAGTCCGAGGGCTGCATCATGGGAATCTTTATTCAGTTCAGACGTTAGAATAATTCTCACTGTATGAGTTGATCCTGCTACGTTTCAAATTCAATGTTTATCCACGTAGTTAATTAAGTACAAAGGGTATCATTGTCCATATGAGCTGCAACACCCCTCAGAAAAGCCTATACAAGGCACGATTTGTGTCAAAATATAGACTGCTTTCTATTTAAAATAATCCTTGTAAACTTCATGACAGCACTGAAATGCAAGACAGGCAAAATTGGTCTAATTTTGATGGAAAAGAGCAACTAGATAGGCTTTCATTATAAAACGAATATGAAAATAGACTGCCATTCCTTTAAGTGTCCAGGAGCTCAACACTGTCCATTATGCCTGTACTGCCAGTTGCCTTCTTCCTTACAGTGAGAACTTAGAGAAATGTTGCCTTTAGAGTACATTAACTGCAAGTGGTGTCTTACACTGATGACACACAGATTGTTCTCACGTTAGACAGGAAAGCCCCCAATTCCTTATCACATTTCAAGGCCTGCCTCTCAGCTGCTTTCCGGTGTTTGCATTTGAGCAATCTGCAATGCAACGCAAGTAAAACAGAGATTCTGTTACTTGGTAACCTCCTCCTTTATGGGAAGGCCACTTTTGGCCCAGTCACGTCCCATCTCCGCCGGCCTCAACCTCTACAGTGCGGACTCTTGGGGTAAAATGTGACAATACTTCATTTAACATGCAGGTTAGTGCTGTTGGAGGCATGTGCTACGGCCTGGTGAAATCCCTTAAGAAATGTTTGTACCTTTTACCTAGGCAATTTCAGAAAATGATAGTGCAAGCCCTTGCCACTTCTCGACTGGATTATGCAAACTCCCTTTGCTGGGACCTACCAGCATACCAACTAAGAAGATTGCAGCTAGTTCAGAATGCGGCAGCTAGGCTCCTTTTAAAAATGCCTAAAATAAGAAATTCAGCTTAATTTTAAAGAGTTGCACTGGCTTCCTAACAAACAAAGGCTTAAAGGACTCATGTTGACTCGCAAAGCCTTTTTCCAATCAGGGCCACATTACTTAATGAAAAAGGATTAAGTCATATCATTCAGACCGACCTCTGCGCTCTTCAGATGCTTTGTATTGACAGCCAGGCCATGGTTGACACAGAAAAGAGTGAAACTGGCAAGTAAGGTCTCGGTTCTTTGTGGTTTTTTTTTTACACTAATAAAGTGTCATCAGCAAACAATAGGGCTGGTGTTTTCCACTTCCCCAGAAACCGGGGAGTCATTTTAGCAGCCCAGAAGAAAATCTGTGCAGCCATTTTTAAACTGTAGAAATACTGCTGGGGCAAGAACACATCTGACAACTTTTATCAGGTCCGTTAATCCCCCATTTGCTACCCACCTTACTTGATCATAGTTATCGGTGTGAAGGAGCACTATAATATTCATTAGGGGAGGTGGTAACCAGGCCTCCCTTTAGATAGAGTCCATCACTGGGAACCATGTTAAATGCAGCCTTGAGGTCAACAAATGCTTTCCATCTTAGAAGCTGGAATCTCAAGACATGATCTACCATGTTTGCTTTGAAACAGAACCCTGCTTGAAACTGGGGGAGGATCTTGTTGTCTTCGGATCCAGGTCAATAAACGATCCAAGATTTGTTTGCAGAATACTTTTTGGGCTATATCAATCAGGCTTATAGGTCAATAATTTGCGAGAGTCGATTTTGGGCCGTTCTTGAAGATGGAAAAATTAATCTTGGCTCCTCTCCAGGTAGCAGGTATCAGAGCACCGGCCATGTTGGCATTGGCAATGCTGTTCAAGTAAGAAACCCAGATATTGGGCTCTGAATTAAATAGATCCAAAGGGATCTTGTCCTCTCCAGTGGCCTTGCCCATTTTCATCACGCAAATAATGTGGCTCGTTTCAGTCAGGGAAAAGACTTCTATATCATCGTCTTGCTTCCTCACTTTCTTGGTGTTTGTAGCAGGTAGATCAATGTCAACTTCTTAGGGTAGCCCTTCAAAATCGTGGGTATTGGAAACCACAGAATCCATGGTGTCTTGACTGTAAAGAGCTTGGAAATGTCTGGCCCAGTCCCGGGATAGGATGTTATTCTTTGGCCTCATTGTGTTTGTTTTGCCACCATGGCTGATTATATGTGTCAGAAAACTGCCTGGATCCCAGAACAGGGAGCGTCCAGGATTTCACTCAAAACAGATTTATTCCATGATACTTTGGCCTGTTTTGGGGCCTCTTTATACTTGGCTCTAGCAGCCTGAATAGCAAGTGAAGGGCTGCTTTTCATGGCTTTGATTAGGTCAGAATTAGCTTTTCTGCAGGCCTTGTGAAGTACACTGTCTGGGAGGGGGTTTAGTGAAGAAAGTTTTTCAAATCCTCAAAGCACATCCTGTTGAAATCCATTGTGGTATGGGGGGGAAAGGACCGAATTGACAAATGCGGTCAAGGGTTAAGTTGTAATAATGATATACTTGGGCATAGGTAACTTCATTGTTGGCTACAGTGTCCCACCTGAAATTCCTCTGGTTGTTGGTGACAGGTGCCCACGGGGCAATTCCAACCGCTGACCTGGATGGTCGGGCTTGCCCCAGAGGGGAAGGGGAAAATGGTAATTTTCATTTCGCTGTATAACTTCCATATTAATAAGATTAGGCCAAGAATTTAGATCCAAAAATATATAGTTGATGCTACTCTTGTAGGTGTTCCTTTTGAAGGAAGGCCGCCTTAATGCTGCGGTGGCTATACGGCCATTACAGGCTCTCAGGTGGCAGGACAAAGAGGTCTATCATCTGTAGAACTACCTTGGCCATAAATGACATGCAATATGCAAGGGCATGGTGGTTGTGGAATACAACTGTTCTTCATCACAGACAATGTCCCTTAAAATGGCTGAAGGCTCGACGCTTGCGTTAAAATTTCCTCTTCAGAATTACAGCATCCATATTACCTGAACTTTGTATACATTCTCTCAGTAATAATAAAACAGGGGACTCAATCGATTTGGATGTGCTTCTGTTGTACACATTGTACGACAAGAGCTTTTTTTTTCCCCATTCCAAAATGAACTCTAGCCCAAGTATGTCAGGGGTTTAAGTGGCTAGTTTTACCTGACACCCTAGGCCTAGAGCAATTCTAACCCATGTAGTGAGGCTACCAAATGGTCTACCAGCATGTGACCTTATGGTTGGTGTGAAAAATTTTTAAAGCCTTGCTTGTGGGATGCCACTATTTCCCACATTTCCTTTTCTCAATAAACCCCCCCCAGCCTTCTTATGGCATTTTATTCCTTAGTCCCACTGATGTTCCATGACACTATTGATAAAATATTAGTGTTCGAGGTGTCTGTGATTGGAGACCCCTGCTGAGATATTACAGATGCCCAATATGGTATGCATGACAGGGTTTGCATGAACAGTTTCTCCATGACGGAACAGCTTGTTTGAACCTGCTCAGGGGAAGCTAGTGTCTGGCTTATATTCATGGTGGCAATATCTTGAGAACTCCATTGCCTAGAGTTTACTTTGGCCCTTGCTCATCTGCTGAGGATGCAGTTCTCAAGAGGCTCCAGTCAATTGACAAGGTGCGTAGGGGAAGAGACACAAACTCTTTCAGCTCTTTCCAGACCAGATGGATGGATCTTAAATTCGATCTTGGAGCTGGATGACGGAAAGGTGTTGTCATGAAATGATCAAAGACCACTTCCAATAGAAGAATGTTTGAATGTCAGCTTGATGGAATCTGAATTGGCATCAGCTGAAAGTAGACATGAGGCCCAAAGGATTTCCGAGTAAATTACACTCTGCCACTTCGGGACATCTCTGATCCAGAGTGTCACTCAATTAAAAGAACCTCATTTCCTCTAGAGTGTGACTGGAGTTTAGGGACACCTGTCATATAAACCGTCTTACTACAAAGAGATCTTTCACTACCTAGGTCATCTCCTGAGTAATTTTGGAGAGAGGTTGTTATGGGTTTAGAGGGCAAAGTGTGTCAAAATAAGGATGCAGACATGTTGGGGGCGTGGAAGTATTAGAGTTACTGATTATGTGGGGACTTGGGCAGAGGGAAAGAAGCTCCAAGCGACATGGTAGATTAGTAGCTCTTACCGTCTTCTCCTGTTGAAATTCCAGGTGGACAATCAGAGAGCCCCCCCCACTGTGTGTAAGGGGTTCAGGTCTGCCATGAATGTTAGAGTGCTTTGGAGGCTCACAGCTTTTGCTTCTAGGAGGATGCAAGGGGCCCAAAGTGGTTAGCTTTGCGTTATTTCGATCCACCCCCATCCTGCCTTCACGGTCTCAGTTAAGGAATGGTTCGTAAGGATAGTAACTGGGGTGGGTCGTGCTTCTTGTGCAACTAAATTCTTATGTCCAAAATCTCTGGCCTCGTAATGTTAATGATTTCCCATAAATCACCTGTTTTATCCCTAGCCTCATCTGGTGCTGTTGGCTGCAAATTACTAGCCGATGTCGGACTGGGCTCCGTGTTTGATGCATCGCATGGTGCTATATGTGAAAAGTGGATTGCGCAAAGTATTGTAAGTTCTAAAGGGACACAGGGTTCAGTTTGTGGTTGAATGTGGGGAACTAATGCAGTGTTGCTCTCGGAAGAAGATTAGTGTGTGGGGAGCAAGGGATTCATTGCAACTAGGGAGTTTTTTTTATTTCCCTTTTTATGGAATAAAAAGATTACGTTAGCTATTTTTACAGTTGTAATTGAAAAACCGGGGATATCCGGGAACAAAATTTGCTCTACTTCGTCTATAAGTCCATCAGTATTTCATAGGGTGCAATTTTTAAAAACTGGTCCAGGGGCTTTCTTGTTTATAGGCTCTCTCAACTGTTTTCTGTTGCACTTCCTTTTTCCTATTTGTGGGACTTGGTCTAGGTAAGCCCTTTTTAGGCATGCCCCCTCTCTCTCTCTCTCTCTCTCTCTCTCTCTCTCGACATGTTGTAATCTACTTCTGTGGGCTTTCACTATGCCCATTACAAACTCATCACTTTCATTTGTTCCTTGGCCTGCCTTTAAAAATTTCTTTGGTTTCTTAGGGTAATGCTTTACGGTTGACCCGCCTTTAGGCTGTTTTGTACCACCTTGGAGACTGACCCTGTTACGTGGATTATTGCACGATCAGCCATATTTCTTGGTGTCGGCAAACTACTTTTTACTTTTGCCTCTCCGCTTCAAGCTCCGTGGCAGTATGTTGTTTCTTTCTCAGTCTGGCACTATCTCCAATCAGAGTTTGGGTTTGTTTCTTTGGACAACAACCAGAGTGGTATCCTGAGACTGGGGAGGTACCGCCGGGAAATGATGGGGCATATCCCTACTCCGGCTTACAGTGTTAACAAATATGAGCACAAAAGAGGGGGAGAAGAGAAACAACAGGGACAGATCTCATACAGACAAGAGGCTTGGCTTACCCTCACAGCGCCGCCGGTTACTGCGCCAAGATGATGAGGGAGAGGGACCAATATGAGCCCGCCAGGGGAAACTAGACAAATATGCCAGAGTTGTCGCTGTGCTGGTGGAGGAACCAACGCTGCAACAAATACAGACTGGACCCAATAATGCGATGCAACTACAAGCAGGGAACGAAGGCATGAACGGACGAAACCCCGGAGGAAATTAGCTTCAGAGACGTAACAGCATCCATCCACGAATAAAGGTCAGCCACCCGTGAAACAGAAACTAAGGGCGGAGAGGTGCCCATCCTATTCGCTGAGGAGACACCACATCCGACTCAAAAGAGGAACACTCTACCAGCATAAAAAGAAGCAAAGTTAATGCTAAATCATTCCCCACATCCAGAGATTTCCCATGTACCGAGCAGGAAGATGCTGAGGATTTCCAATATCCTTTGGCAGTGGCTATAGACAATCTTGAGGAAACACCAATGGGAAAAGAGACTTCACCGCTAGGCCACATCATATCTGAATAACTTGGGACATAGCTAATCACCAAGAACAACTAAGGAGCACAGACGGAAGTTAAAAAAAGCAGAAACATTGTCAGACACTGCTGAGTGAACAAATACTCACAGCCACTGACATACTCACACTCCTGAGTGCCAAGTCCTGGGGCACCTCACCCACTGGTTGGTCAACGTTGTAAGTTACAGGGACACTGAAAAGGGGAGGGGGACAACAGACCTCGCTGATCTCTCTGTTGAGCAGTTATAATGTTTTTTGATAGTCATGCTCACAGGGGTATCTGGATGGTGGGGTTGTACGGTGGAGGTTGTGGAAGGTTTCAAGTTGAGTTAAATAGGGCACGGAATGAACCCCAACACAGATGCAAGGAGAAAAAAGATGCTCATACTGGTGCCAAAAGTTATAGGTTAGACAACTATAACATTGGCTATAGATACAGCAGGAGACAACTATACATACACACCGTTGTCTTGGAATGTAAACGGTCTAGGCAGTAAGGTGAAATGGGGTCTTGCTGCAGCCTACATAAAGCACAATAAACCTGACACAGTTATGCTCCAAGAAACGCACCGTAGGGGTACAGAGTGTAGCTTTCTAGGCAGGGGGGCATACATGCTGCTGGCCCATGGGGGGTGCACTTCAGACTCCCAAGGGGGGAAATACTGATAAGGAAATCTCCCCCATTTACAGCAGAGAAACTCTGGAGAGATCTCAATGGTACATACGCAGCAGTCAGGGGGAGGTGGGTGAGATGAGTGGGTAACACTTGCCAGCATTTATGCACCGCTTCGCCTCCAACAGCAAACATACACAAAAATCACAGAGATCCTTTTAGAATCCGAGACGGCCCTCCACCTCATTGGGGGGATTTTAATGATGTGATCAACCCAGTCTTGGATTGCTCGGGTCCCCTCCCCTTGAGAGAAATCCCCTTGGTGGAATGGGCGGGAACTTTGGGGTTGACAGACCTGTGGTGACGTGTTCACCCAGATACCAGACAATACTTATACTCCTCAGGGGCACACCAAGTTTTTTTTCACCTTGATTTTATACTAGCTCCCGCGGGCGAAGTAGAGGAGGTCATGGAAGCGAAATACCAAGCAAGAGGTTTGTAGGACCACTCCCCCTTATGGCTGGAAATATGACTCTGGCCCAGGCGGAAGAGGGACTGCTGGAGACTGAGTGCATAGGAACTGAAAGATGACAGGGTAGCCCACGAACTCAGGACAGAGACCGAGCTATTGTTCAAAGAAAATAAAGTCTCAGTAACATCTGTGATCACAGTTTGGGAAGCCTAAAAGACAGTGCTTAGGGAGAGCGCCCAGAACATAATCGGGCACAAAAATAAAAGGGAGAGGCAGGAAGTGGAATCCCTGGAATCCCAGCTACTAGAATTGGAAGGGAGGTTACTGACAAATGAGGACCCCATCATCCTCCGTAAAATTTTGATCCTCAGTAAGGAATATCAGGCATTAGCGCAGGGGGAAACGAGGGTTCCTGCACTGGCTGCAGAACACCGCCTATATGAGGCGGGGATAGGGCAGGCAAACTGCTGCATGGCTAAGCAGTAGGGACGGGGAGACACGATGGGTAGCTAAATTCAGAGGGAATTGCACTGTCACTCACACCACTGACCAAGAAATAGCTGTGGAATTCGCTCGATTCATTGAGGACTTGTACCAGCAGCTTAAGCTTGCCAACGTAGCCCAAATCAGGGACTACCTAAATAAAGTACAACTCCCACAACTGCACCAGGAGGGGTGAGATATGCTGGAGAGGGAGCTGGAATTATCAGAAATCAGAGATGCAATAGGAAAACTGAAGTCTCTGAAAACGCCTGGGCCCAATGAGCTTCCTGTAGATCTTTTTAAAAAGAACGCAGACATCATGAGTCCGCACCTTCTCCACATATATAATGAGGCCAAGGAAAGGGTCTGCCTTACCTGGGACCTGAGACGCGCAAAGATAGTGGTGATCCCAAAAGAGGGGAAACTCCTCATGGAGTACAGTTCTTACCGCCCAATATCTCTCCTGAGAATAGAAACAAAAATTTTAGCAACAATACTAGCAGCATGATTGATACAGATGAAAGCCCCACTGATGCCGAAGAGGTCCACAAGGCTCAACCTCCGGAGGCTGCACAACTGGCTGACCAAAGTGAACTAGAGGCAGACACCTCACATAGTTATGTCACTATACGCTGAGAAGGCGTTCAATACTGTCAACTGGCAGTACATGAGGCAGGTGCTGGAGAGATTTGGGTTAAGACCCCAATTTATGGGCTGGATAACCCTGCAATACACGGACCCTGTGGCAAAAGTTAGTGTGAACGGGGTCACATCCTCTGAATTTTGCATAGAGAGAGGGACGCAGCAGGACTGTTACCTCTCACCACTGCTGTTCACCCTGGTGGTAGAACCCCAGGCATGCAGGGTCCGATTCCACTGTGGCATACCGGGCTTCCAAATCCAGGAAGGAAGAAGGGAGGATGAAAGGATATTGCTATACACAGATGATGTAATCTTGTATAGTGCCAATCCCTGGGAGTCACTCGCTCAGATATTACATACCTTTGAACAATTGGACGAGTACTCCTGGTACAATATTAATTGGTCCAAATCAACCTAATACCTGGTGGGGCGGAGGGGGATAGGACAATTAGAACTCCCTAGTAATCTGAGAATTGGAAGGAGGGATTTAGATACCTGGGAGGTCTATGTGACAATACGGCAGGAACGATCTCTAGATTGGAACATTAAGACCGTCATGGCAAATGCCCACAAGGATATGGAAAGGTGCGCAACTCTACCATTAACCCTGCTGGGCAGGGCAGCACTATACAAGATGAGAATCCTATCAAAATTACTATATACCCTACAAAATAAAAATGTGAGGGTCCCGGAGGAAGTTTTCACTAGATTAGAGGGAGAGACTTTCAAATTCCTATGGAACAGGAAACACCCGCGCATTTCCATGCAAATGCTGCAGATAAATTTCTACAATGGGGGTATCACCCTTCCGGATGTGAGGGCCTATCACTGGGCTGCACACCTTATTGTGATAAATGACTGAATATACGCCCCGGGGTCACCCCATGTACCTACTAGAAAAAAGTCAGTTTGAGAGCAGATCATTACTTCACTACCTTTATAGTGAGAAGGGCATCTAGAGGCTACTGCTACCAACGCAACTGGTAATAGAGGCCTGGAAGAAAACCAGCACAAGAACAGGATGGTATGCGAAACACACAAGAGAAACACCTCTGCATCAAGGTTCACAGTTGAAGGAGATTGGGAAACTTATAGATTTGGGGTCCTGGGACACAATTGTAATTTCCCAGTTGGGGGACATGATAGACAATGGGGAATTAAAGTAATTCAATGCACCATAAAAAGAGTATTGAATGTCAAGCACACAAAAATACAAGTGCATGCAATTCGCACATGTCTGGAATGCAGACAGGTTGGAGGTGACAAGCCTCCCCCTGTATGCCCCGCTGGAAGGGAGGCTGCTGATGGGGCAACTGGTGTTGAAAGCGGTTTCCGGGATGTACAGGACCATTAATAATAATATCCCGGGCAAGCTGGGGGGCCTAAGAGACAGTTGGGAACGGGACCTGGGAACGCTGGACGATATTGATTGGGAGGTGGCATTGCTGTTCCCATGGAAGGTGGCAATCCAATCCTGCCTAAAACTGGTTCAGTATAAAATTCTTCACAGAGCTTACTATGACAGAGTAAGACTACATAGATGTGGGAGGGCCGCAACACCTGAATGACTGAGGTGTGCAACACAGAGAGGGACGTTTGTAGACACATTATGGGAATGTCCTAGTGTCCAACCCTACTGGCTCAAAATCCTAAAGACTTTAGGGAAGATAGTGGGGGTCACGATTCCTCTAATCCCAAATAAGTGCTCCTGGGTAGCCCAACTGATATTGACCTCCCACGGCCTAAGCTCCTCTTTAGCAATCTGAGACTTGTAGTGTTCAAGAGAGACATGGCAAAACACTATGGTGCAATTGAGACACCCACTATGAAAGAATGGAAGGCAGGGATGGACCTCTATATTGTAGCAGAAAAAGTCACAAAGAAAGCAAGAGGATGTACGAAAAAATTCTATAAGATCTGGGGACCATGGAGGGACTATTATGGTACTTTGTATGGACAAGATAGGGGGAGGAGAACCTGTTCGACAGGCAGGAGAGATGGATAAGCTGAAGGTAAAGGAGATTTGCCCTTCTCAGGGCTGGGAGATCTTTTTGTTGCTAAACTTAATGATGTTGTATTGTATTGGCCCAACCGATTGTACTTGATTCATTCTGTGTTGGTTCAATATGTGTGCCCGAATGGGTGTTTAGCAATCTTTGTATAAAATGTATTTAAAAAAAAAAACTATGTGTTAGAAATTGGGTCTCTAGTTGGCTGTGGTATTCATCCTGTCTAAGGAGGGACCACAATCCTAGTCACGGTAAGTCAAATACAGTATCTAAATTAATCAGTGCTCACCCTCGGGTAGCTTGGCATAGAGCAGGCAGATTTAACTTAGAAGGCAATGTGTAAAGTATTTGTGCAACACACATACAAAAACCCCCATTGAAACACCACAAAAAGGACTCCACACAGGTGTATTAAGAATAGAAATATTTATCTGAATAGGTTGAGACAAAACAAAAATCCAATGAATATTCACTTTTAAGAGGTATCACAATATGCACACTTTGTTTGGGGCTTGTTTTAGAGTCTTTACAGTATTTTATGAGAGTACGAGTGTCCTTCTGCGAGGAGCTCAGTGCAGACAGATTAGGGCCATTCGGGACAGACCCAGGAAGAGAGTACAAGGTATTTGCCTTCGCAATGCAGAGAGCGCAACAGAAACTCGAAGGCTGCTCAGGCCTGGGTTCAGGGCAAAGAGGTATGAGTCGGGCTAACACATGGTCAACAAGCTGGGTTGCAGGCAAACGTAGCTCACCAGTTAGGGAAGGCAAGCATGTGTTGCACGTCTCCGTCACTTAGCAACATAGGTGGCGGTACGCACTGAAGCTGCTTCAAAGTCCTGATGAGACGGGTAGCAGGTTGCCATGAAGCTGCTCCAAAGTCCTGATGAGGCAGGTGGCAGGCTGCAGCGAAGCCAGTCCGAAGTCTTGATGCAATGGGCGTCAGACTGCAACGAAGCTGCTCGGAAGTCTTGATTAAACGAGCGGCAGGCTGCATTGATGCTGCTCCGAAGACTTGATGAAACAAGTGGCAGGCTGCAATGAAGACACTACAAAGTTGTGATGAAATGAGGGGCAGGCTTCAACAAAGCCGCTTTTGAGGTCTGTGATGTCCTGGAGACCTGCCGTAGATCCAGGTGCAAGTCGGCAAGCCCTTGGAGTCACTCTGGGGGTGATTGTTGATTCTTAGGTTGCAGGGCAGAGATCAGCAGGCAGCAGGGCGGCTCAGCAAGGCAGAGCAGCAGTTCCTTGAAACTGTTAGGCAAAGTGGTGATCCTCCAGCACAACAGTCTTTACTCCAGCAGAGTTTTCTTGAGTTCAGAAGTGTATTGTCTCTAGTGGGTCAAAGACCCAGTACTTATACTAAAAAGTGATTTTGATGTAGGGGTGACTTCAAAAGGTTTCTGTGAAGTGCACAGGTCCCCCTTTCAGCTCATCCTGGCCCCAGACTATCAGTGGGAGGTAATCAGCCCCTTTGTGTGGACTCCGGTCACTACTGTTTGAAGTGTAAATATGAGCCCTTCCCAACCCACTCTCCAGGAACACCCATCAGTATGCCAATTAATGCAGTTGAGTATCCTTTGTTGTGGGTGTCTTGAGGGAATGCACAAGTATAGCTGTCACCTATCCCAGGTCAGACCTATACTGAAGACAGGCTGTATGCACATAGGGCAGTGAGAGCAGAGAAATGCCCACTTTCTAAAAATAGCATTTTTATATTATTAATAATAAATCTGACTTAACCACTAAAGACACCATTCAAATACTACAGCTACTCCTCTCAGATCGGGAATTACAGCTTAACAATGTATTGGCTATTCTTCCGAAGTTATTAAGTCTGGTGAAAAAGGTTGTAGCTGTTTGCTAAAACGTATCTTTGTTTTCAGGCATCTCGCTGTTTCTCTGTGGTGTCTGCGCCTGACAAAGGCTGCAAGATGGAGGGGGGTTCTTTGTATGGTGCGTGAGCGTGTTGGGGGCAGTCTGCGAAGTGAGGATTGGCAGGTGGAAGACCTCTTGCACCTCTCACAATTAATGCAATGTAACTTACATGTGAGATTTATGCTGCTACATATTGGGAAGGCTTTAGTAGAGAACAGTGATGTCCTTTTAATTATGTGTTTTAGTGCAGGTACTGGACTGTTTAATTATGTGCTCATCTACACCAAGGGGTGTGGCGTAACAACCTGAACTGCCGACCTTGGAGCTGGGGAACCAGGTTCGAGCCGCAGCACCGGCTCAACAGCCTGTGATTCTGGGCAAATCACTTAATCTCCCCATGCCTTCTATAAATGAATGTGTTCTTATGTAACATAACTGGTGCTCATGTAAAGCGCTCCAGTACCTTCAGGTTTAGTTTGCTATATAAAAACCTGTTAAAAAAAACACACACACAAAAAAACAAAAAAGAAAAAAAACTTGTGCTGCCTGGACTCATGGAGGGTCTTAAGCCATTCTGTGTACTCCATACATACATAAATGTTCCAATTGTACTTTGAAGATACGGTTTTGCAACTTGAGCGTCTTATGGGTGCATCTTTTGTGGTTTGCTCTCACTAAAATTATGAGCATGCCCCATTGCTGTTTCTACTCCCCCTCCCAGCATCGTCTGATCCCAACCAACAAAAGGGGGAAAAGCGCTATTACGCGACCAGCGCTGCTTGCTTCATACTGCCTTTAGCCTGAGTAGGGCAGCGCGCAAGCACTGCTTTTCCGACATGTTGGTATGTATCTGGGCTTTTAACCACACCCATTACTCGTTAACCCCTTGTAAGCCACGGATGTAAAGGTTACGTCCGTGGCAGTGCCTCGGGGGAAGCGCTAGCGCTCCCTCCCGATCCCCCTCCCCACCAGGTCAAGGTTAGAAGGGGAATCGTTCCCCTTCCCCCCCAGACCTACGCCCCAATGACATCAGCACGCGATTGCGCGCTGACATGAAAGGGTGCAAAGATGTGCTGCAAGCCATTTGCTTCCAGCGCGTCAAGAGGAAAGGAGGTGTGTTTTACCTCCGGGGGGGGGGGGGGGGGGGGGGGGAAATCTCCGTAAAAGAGGCATCAATGTCTCTTTTAGCATTCCTGCTGTCCGATCGCGATGCGATCCAGCAGCAGGAATGCCCACTAGACACCAGGGAATTAGTGTGTGTGCGTTTGCAGTGTGGGAGAGCGACCGCTTGGGCCAACGTATTTTTCACTGTTTCTGCCCCCCTTAGGGGGAATTCAGCCTTTTATTTTTCGGCCGACCTGCCCCCAAGGGGGGAGGGGGGGGGGAGCGACAAAGCCACTAGAAACCACGGATTGTTTTTGTGGCTGATTTTTTTGTGTTGGAGAGCAGCCCCTTGGGCAAGCGTCGCCCCCAAGGGGCAAAAAGCCCCCTTGGGGGCAGATCCGCCTATATTTTTTAAGGCCCATCTGGCACCGAGGGGGGCGGAATCCACTTAGCGCCAGGCATCAAGTGTGTGTGTGGCGCCCCTTGGGCAAGGATTGCCCCCTCTCCCCAAAGGAGGCAATATAATCTAGGCCATTTCTGCCCCCCTTGGGTGCAGATTGGCCTTTTTTTTTTTTTTTTTTTTAGGCCCTTCTGCCCCCCCGGGGAAATTGTCCTTAGATTTATGCACAATGATTATTGTATTGTCTTTTGTCTAATTTTCTTTTTTTTTTCCTTTTTAGTGGGATATCATTGGCGATTGCTGTAGCTGTGCAGAGTACGTGCTGGTGAGTCAAGCTTTTTCAGGCAAGTTAGCGGTATAGTTTGAGTTTATAACTCTTAGTGATAAAGCTACACTTTGTTTGTTACTTATCTTACACAGTGCTGGCTGTTGTTGGTGCATCTGCCCAGTTACTTTTTGTAGGAAGGATCATGGCTAGCCATAGGATGACCGCTCAGCAGGCTGTTGGCGTGCTTTTTCAGTCGTCTTCTGACCATGATTATGAGACTGGCTCTGCATCTGAGGCAGAGGAGGAAGTTCAAGATTCTGGAAGTGAATTTTCTGTCAGAGAGGAATCATCAGATGATGAAGCCACTCTCAGTGCTGATGAAGGGCCTGTTTTAGAGGAGGACACTGATGTGCCAATGGTGCACCAGCCAGCGGCTGAAAGGCTTCCCATTGGAAGACCTGAAACATGGAACAGCCACAGATGCCCAGGTTTACTGGTTTCCCAGGGTGTCGAGTTAATACAGAAAACGTTTTGCCAGTCAACTTTTTTTGAGTTGTTTATGGACGATATATTTTTGGAAGAGATTGTTGAGCAGACTAATTTGTATGCAGAGCAGTATTTGAGGGACAACGCTGCCAGACTTAGGCCACACTCCAGCTAGCCGGTGGATTCCCACAAATCTGGAAGAGTTGAAAAGTTCTTGGGTTTAACTTTTTTGATGGGGTTGATAAGGAAGCCATCACTGTCTTCATATTGGTCTACTAGTCCCTTGATGGCAACTGCTATATTTCCTGCAATCACAATTCATAACAGTATGAGCTTCTTCTTCAGATGTTGCATTTTGTAGATAATGCCTTAGCCTTGCCACGAGAGCACCCTGATTCTGACAGTCTTTTTAAGATTAGACCTGTCCTTGATCATTTGGTAGATCGGTTTTCAGAGATCTATGTTCCACACAAAGAAATATCTGTAGATGAGTCTTTGGTCCTGTTCAAGGGTTGTTTAGTTTTTAGGTAGTACACTCCTAGCAAGAGGGCATAGTATGGAATTAAATTGTATAGGCTGTCTGAAAGTAGTACAGGATATGTTTTTAATATCCGGGTCTACACTGGTAGGGATTCCAGTATTGACCCGCCTGGTTGTCCACCCACTTTTGGAGTTAGTGATAGAATTGTGTGGGAACTTGGTAGACGTCTGTTTAACAAAGGTCACCATTGATATGTAGATAACTTCTATACTGGAGTTCAGTTGTTCAAGGAGGTGTTCAGAGTGGACACTGTTGCTTGCGGCACTATCCGCTATAAATCGGAAAGGCTATCCAAGAGAGCTTGTCTGTAAGAAACTAGAGAAGGGACAGTGCACTGCCTTGCGGAATGATGAGCTGCTAGCTCTGAAATTCGTAGACAGGGGGGATGTGTACATGCTAACTACCATCCAGGAGGAGAGTACTTCACCTGTGGCTGTTTGGGGTCAAGTTGCAGAAGTGCGCAAACTTGTGTGCATTTTAGACTACAATAAGCACATGGGTGGTGTTGATAGAGTAGATCAGAGGTTGGAACCTTAGACTGCTGCTTGTAAGTCTTATGTTAGGTATAAGAAATTAGCGGTTCACCGGTTTCACTTGGCAAATTTGAATGCTTTTGTTGTGTTCAAGGATAGTTCTCCAGAGTCAAGGATGAGATTTGTAAAATTTCAGAAGTCGATCATAGAGAGCCTTGTTGTGCTGGAACAGGCAAGAGTTCCTCCACCACTGCTTCTCTAGGATGTGGCTAGATTGAAAGATCGTCACTTTGCTGAGCACATTCCTCCCACGGCCCAAAAAAACTTTACTGCTAAGAGATGTAGAGTCTGTGCTCGAAGAGGTATCAGGAAGGAGACTAGGATGTACTGCCCGGATTGTCCTTCTAAGCCTGGGCTGTGTGGGTGGCTGTTTCAGGAGCTACCACACACATAAGAATTATTGGGAAATACCGTGAGCGTAAACTCCTGTTTTATATTTTCATTTGTTCAGTTTCACGGTTGGCATTACGGTCATGTATTCAGTTAGAGCTTTTGTGTTTCTAGTTTTGTACTTATTTATAATTAGTGGTTTCTTTGTTGTTTAAAAACAAAAAAAAGTGATGGCGGCGTGCGTGGGGTGGCGCTTGTCTGGCGGTGTGCGTGGGGTGGCGCTTGGCTGGCAGTGTGCACGGGGGTGGCGGTGTAAATACTGACTTGATTGACCTGCAGTTGGCTACTGCAACACACTGCCAGCCAAAGGCCAGTCCACACACTCCCATCAGGTGGCGTGATTGCTGTATCAGGCATGAGGGCGTATGTAAGTGATGGGCCCTTGAGTGGCGCTGTCTGTCGATGCAAGTGTTGTAATGTGCTGGGCCCATGGCTGGCGGCGTGAATTGTCTTTTTTTTTTGTCCTCATACACCCCTAATTGGATCAGCTTCATGTTATCAAAATGATCTCACTTACATATAAGTCCATGACGTCAAAAAAGGGGGGCTTGGGTTTCTCTCATTTGATCTCAATAACAGACCACTCGCGAGTTCAATTAACCCAGCCTTTAATCATTGGACAAGACTTACATTTATGAAAATATCTATTAAGCAGTGCTGTCCTGTACAACAATGGCCCATAAATGTGACCATACCTCCGCCTTCCCCTCCCTATTCGCATCCTTAATTATTACCTCCCACCTAGAAATCCCCTTAAGTGCCCACAACCAATCCGTATAGGACGGAGGGAGAGGGGAAGTCCACTTACAACATATTTCCTGCCTTAGCAAAATTATCGCAAAACAAATTACTCTCCTTCACCCTATTCTTAACTTCACCTTCATTCGGGACACTAAAAATCACTAAAGGGAGACTTGGCACTATCAGTCGTTGCACAACCTTCGTAATAACCTTACACACTTTTACCAAAAAGCTTTGTACCAATGGGCAATCCCAGAACATATGGACGTCTGATGCTCTCAAACCACATTTTGCACAGTTAACTGAGTCACCTCCTCTCATCTTTGATAGCTTCGCTGGTGTAAAAAAAAAAGACCCTATGCAAGGTAAAGAGGTGGTTCCTTAATAGTGATGCTAACTTAACTTCTTCACATACATTATGCATTGAGTCTCCCCACCATCTTTGTATTTGATCTACAGGCATAACTTCCCCCCAAAGAGAGTGCGGCAAGTTGAAATCCCCATCCTGCACCTCTACCAGGGCCCTATACTAACTGGAAACCTTTGCTAAACTTGCGTGGTTATTTATTATATTGTCTAAGAACTGATTTTCAGCCCCCCAACCTGGCTATAACCTTCTGAGACCAATTCCTCAATTGTATATATTTCAGGCTTGATAAACTATGACCCATCCATTCCGAAAGATCTTCCCAAGATAATAACAAATCTATATCGGCTAGTTCCCCCCAGTATTGGATCCCCGCTCTCTTCAGCGGCAAAGCTAGCACATCAGTGAGACATTCCTGCGTCCCTGGGGACTCCCAAACCGGTGCCCAAAAATGTTAATACTCAATACCTGCCAATTGCCGCACCCTATACCACACTTTATCCGCATCCTGCAATATCTTAAGTCTCACTTTCTTAAAAAACTTGAGATCCTCAAACGTATGCAAAAAAATAAATAGCCGCGCCTTTAACTGTTGTTAACATACAATTAAGCATTTCTCCAACTGCTGCATATTCTGGATCATTAAATAACATTCTTACATTCCTCAAATGGAATGCCCATGCGTAATATTGTAAATCCGGAAGTGTGAGGCCTCCTTTCTCCTTCCTTCTACGCAGTTTCTTCCATGCAATCCTAGACCCCTTCTGTGCATGAATGGTCTTGTGCATGTCATGTATGACAGGTGTGTGAATGGACTGTAAAGCGGTTGGTGCCTTGTCGTGGCTTTACAGCTCACGAGCTGTGAGTCATTGGTTCAGTTTTTTGGCCTTTCAGTTATTAACCGTGCATTTCATTTTTGTGAAATTTCTTGTTAATAAAACTTGATCTACTGAACCATCACTCACCCTCGTGCAAAATCCAACCAGTATGTGTGGTAAAAATAAAACCTGCTCCACTGTAATCAGGCGTCGCAGCACACCCATGACCCGCTAGGTGTCTCAGGTGGGACTCCAACGATGAAGCATTTCACCAACTTGGCTGGTGGGTGAGGGGTCTTTTTAACATAACCTAAGTGCATTTCGTTTCACAATTTTAGTGTTTGGAACATCACATAAGTATGTGGACACATCAAAATGATCTATTGCAAAACTACCTGTGTTTGGGAGGTGGGGGGGGGGGGAGGGGGGGCACCTATGTTTTTGGTACTGGCTTTCATCTAGGGAATCCTACCAAACCTAGACAGGTTTTAAAACTAGACACCCCAAGGGGTCCAGGGAGGTTTGGCTTGTCAAGATCCCCCAACATTTTCTTACCCAGACTCCTCTGCAAACCTCAACATTTGCTTAAAAAAGCATATTTTCCTCACTTTTCTTTGTAGGATCACTGCTCTGACACAAATTTCCTACCACCCAGCTTTCCCCTCAGTTCCCAAGTAAAATTATACCTCACTTGTGTGGGTCCCCAAAGCAGAGTCAGCCTAAAAGATGTATAAAAGAAAAATATGTGCTCATCAACTCGCTGTCCTAACCCCTCAATCTCTACAGGTTATTGGCATTTTTCTGTTGCAGGCACCTGGGCCACCCACACAAGTGAGGTATCATTTTTAATCGGGAGACTTGGGGGAACACTGGGTGGAAGGAAATTTGTGGCTGCTGTCAGATTCCAGAACTTTAGGTCACTGCAATGTGAGGAAAAAGTGTTTTTTTTAGCCACATTTTGGGGTTTGCAAAGGATTCTGGGTAAGAAAACACCGGTGGATCCATTCAAGTAACACATTCCTGGATTCCCTCTGATGTCTAGTTTTCAGAAATGTTTGGGTTTGGTAGGTTTCCCTATATGGTTGCGGAGCCCAGGACCAAAACCGCAGGTGTCCCACTCCACCGCAAAAACAGTTTTGTATTTGATAAATCTGATGTGTCCACATAGTGTTTTGGGGCAGTTCCTGGCACGGGCACTAGGCCTACCCCCACAAGTGAGGTACCATTTTTATTGGGAGACTTGGGGGAACGCTAGGCGGAAGGAAATTTGTGGCTCCTCTCAGATTCCAGAGCTTTGACACAGAAATGAGTGGAAAAAGTGTTTTTGTTGGCCAAATTGAGGTTTGCAAAGGATTCTGGGTAACAGAACCTGGTGAGAGCCCCACCACAAGTCACCCCATCTTGGATTCCCTAGGTGTCTAGTTTTCAAAAATGCACAGGTTTGGTAGGTTTCCCTAGGTGCCGGCTGACCTAGAGCGAAAATGTACAGCTAGGCACTTTGCAAAAAACATGTCAGATTTCAATGTAAAAATGTGATGTGTCCATGTTGTTTTTTCCGTCGCAAGCATTAGGCCTACCCACACAAGTAAGTTACCATTTTTATCGGGAGACTTGGGGGAACACAGAACAGCAAAAAGTGTTATTGTCCCATGTCTTTCTTAAAAAAATTTCCTCCCAAATTTTTGTGTAAAAAAAGACGTCTATTTGAGAAATGCCCTGTAATTCACATGCTAGTTTGGGCACCCCGGAATTTAGAGATGCGCAAATAACCACTGCTTCTCGTCACTTTATCTTGTGCCCAGTTTGGAAATACAAAGGTTTTCTTGATACCTATTTTTCACTTTTTATATTTCAGCAAATTAATTGCTATATACCAGGTATCGAATGAAAATCCACTGCACGGTGTAGCCCATTTATTGGCTCTGCGTACCTAGGGTTCTTGATGAAGCTACAAGACCTATATATCCCCGCAACCAGAAGAGTCCAACAGACGTAACGGTATATTGCTTTAAAAAATCTGACATGGCAGGCAAAAGGTAAAGAGTAAAACGTGGAGAAAAATGGCTGTTTTTTCACCTCAATTTCAATATTTTTTATTTCAGCTGTTATTTTCTGTAGGAAACACTTGTAGGATCTACACAAATGACCCCTTGCTGAATTCAGAATTGTGTCTACTTTTCAGAAATGTTTAGCTCTCTGGGATCCAACATTGGTTTCACACCTATTTCTGTCACTAACTGGAAGGAGGCTGGAAGCCCCAAAAATAGTAAAAATGGGGTATGTCCCAGTAAAATACCAAAATTGTGTTGAAAAATTGGGTTTTCTGATTCAAGTCTGTCTGTTCCTAAAAGCTGGGAAGATGGTGATTTTAGCACCGCAAACCCTTTGTTGATGCCATTTTCAGGGGGGGAAAACCACAAGCCTTCTTGTACAGCCCTCCCCCCCCACCCCCCCCAATTTTTTTTCTTTTTTTAAATGAAATTATCGCTGTATTTTGGCTAATTTCTTGGTCTCCACAAAGTTTGGGTACCTCTAAAATCCCTAGGATGTTGGGGGAAAAAAAAAGGATGCACATTTGGCGTGGGTAGCTTATGTTAACAAAGTTATGAGGGCCTAAGCGCAAACTGCCCCAAATAGCCAAAAAAAGGCTTGGCACTAGAGGGTGGGGGGGGGGGAGGCCTGGCAGCGAAGGGATTAATGGGCTTGCCTTTCAAAAATCCTTTGTTATCATTGGTAAATGCTTTAAATTTGTCCCTCCTTGGGGTGGTTTTGTTACTGTGTTGGCCATCGACCCTGTCTGTTACATGGATAATTGCACTTTTGCTGATAACTTTGACTGCGAGCTAACTTTTTTCCTTTTGTCTCTCTCCTTGGGGCTCACGCTCATGACGGCTGTGGAGCTTTGAATCGGCTTGCTTATGTCAACTGTTTTACTCTTTCTTTTCAGTTTGTGTGGCAAGAAAATTCCAGTTATAAATTTACAACGCTAACAGCTCTAACTCGAGCAAACGCAAGACCCATTGCTTTACAAATGCTTGTTATACTTGCTGTTACACCCCTACCCTCCCTCCTGTTCACCACCTCCACCCACCCTCCTGTTTTCCACCCCACCCAGTTGCCACAGCCAATAGTTTGCCCATAGGTGAGACCGACTGACTTTGCCAGTGCTCATTTATTACTGGAGTAGTAGTAGAGAAACGTGATTGATAACAACTTAGATAAAGCTGAGAAAGGGTGAAATGATCGATAAGCAAAGCGAGCACCCTTGGAATGCACTCAATGAATAGTGGCTGTAGGAAAGTGGACTTCTTTGAGGATGTCCCCACACTTTTTGCCCCCTTCAGAACTAGTAGATGCTGGCTTTTGACTCGGACAGTGCACAGAGGCCTGCTGACCAGACCTCATTGTCAGTGTTCTTTCCCCTAAAACAAGTCAATACCTATTGTGACCCAACTGGCATCATCTTTAGCACCTCTGGCACCTAGGGCATGGGTGGTCCCTGAGGGCTCAAGCATGTCTTATGCCACCCTAAGTGACCCATCCACGTAATTACACACAGGTTGCCATCGCAGGATGTGTGATATGGTGCAAATCGTGTTTGAAAACACGATATGGCACACTCCAGTGTGCCACGACAAAGACAGTGCATGGGCTATATGTAAGTCACTGCTACAGGAGGCCTTGGAGACCTAAGGAAGGGTGTATTATGCTGCAGTGGGGACATATTTGCATGAGAATATCTGCATGCCCCTGTGATGTCTAAGTAAATTCTTAAGACAAGTGAACAGGATCATCATCTTAAGGTATGTACTGGGCACTGGTCAAAACAAGTTTGCCAGCTACTTGATGGCTTCACTGAAAACTAAAGTGTTTGATACCAAACACCTTGTACTAATAAACCCACACTGATTCCAGTGATGAATTTATTAATACATGCACCTAGAAGGTGTCTTAGAGGTACCCCCTGAAACCTAGTCCTCTATTCCACTGGCTGACTTGTACAGTCCAGCCTACCACCACAGACATGTTTCTGACCCCCTGCACATGACAGCCCATGCTCTTGGAGGCCACAAACAATGCCTGCTCCAGAGGAAGGTGTTCACACCTCCTCCACAGGATGGTTATTTATCTAGCATACCAAGGCCAGGGACCTTATAGTCCCTGACACCCTCAATATGGAACCCTGGCTTCCACTGGTCTTGGGTGATACCACACCCTGCTCTGATGCCCATTTTGCACCAGGACAGGCATTAAATTAGATAGTCAGAAGCTGTTTTACACTCCCAGGCTTGTCGCAACACAAGGGTGGCTTACCTGAAGTGAATACAAAAATAGGAATTCTACAGTCATGTGGTTGGTGGACTTAGGCACTCTGGGACAGGGTTATGCCCACTTCCCACTGGAAGTGGTCAAATAAGGAGGGTGTAAGCAAGAACTGAGGAGCAGCAACTGACTTGGCCCCAACTCTGCCGGCATGCCTGCTGTCCTAGACAATTGCACCAAAGTTGACTCATCCTGCAGGTGCTCTGCCTCCAAAAGCCTGGGAGGACTGCCAGCACCTCAAGGAACCACCAGCAGCCACTATGGAGTAACAGAGCTACTCCCCTGCGCCATGCAGGCACCCAAGAAGAACAGTGAGGGCCCTTCACTGTGGAAAACCTGATCTCAAAAAGCACCACTGCAGCAGAGACCCCCATCAAGAGTCGAAATGGACCAACAAGGTCCTGTGACTCTCCAGAGCTGAACCCCCCCACTGTGGGTTTGGCCAGATTGGTCCCCCAGTCGCAGCCTGCAACCTCTTATGCAGGAACCAAGAAGTCTTCATGACGCGCCCTGCCTGACAAAGCATCATTGCACACGTGCCTCCCAGCCTGAGTTACCATGGATCGACGGTGTGTCTGCATGCTCAAGACTTGAGCCCCGTTTGGATTCAGCCAGACTGGTCACCCAGTCCCCACTAGCAGCCTCTTTTTCCCAGGACCTTTTCCCATTAAAGTGAATGTGACACCCAACACTGTAAAGCACCTCTGCACCCGGACGCCACAGTGCCTCCAGAAGAGACCTGTTGGTGCTGCCTTGGACCTTGCCCCATACTTACCTTACTTCCAGAAGAACAGTCCTGTAAGTCGTTACCACATACCTGTCTGCAGTATATGTTTCTTTTCCATAGGATAATATTAGGGCCCCCGAAACTGAACAGCACCTCTTCACCCGGATGCCCCAGAGCAAACCATGGTGACCTGCTGGTGCTGCCTTGGACCTTGTATGGTGTATACCTGCTGGTGCTGCCTTGGACCTTGTATGGTGTATATGCTTCTTTTCCGATAGGATAACGTTACCACATTAAAGTGAACGCAAGTGTATTTGCTGTACACTTCAAAACTGCTAACCTAAAAGTACTCACCCAATAACGAAGTTCTTGGTGTTAAAAAAAAATATATAAAAATGTGTTATTTTTCTAAAGTGGTGTAGATTTCCTTTGTGAGTATGCGTGTGTTTGTGTGTGCCATTTATTGACTGTGTGTATGCAGCAAATGTCTAACACTCCCTTTTGATTAGCCTAAGCTGCTCAACCACCCTGCCACAAATAGAGCTCTTGGGATTTTTAAAGAAAGCCCTGTCCACTCTAAAGGGATACCTGCACTCTTTACACAGCATAGCTCTTTTTGGTATATTATATAAAGACTCCGCTTCCTACAATCTCAAAATTGCAATGCGAGAACAAGAGGCAGCAGGTTTGCGGTGGTTGGAATTTATCAAGATTTAGCAAGATTTTTGTGTTAAAAAAATTACACAATAGAGTGGCCCTCAGTAGATGGCAACAGTGTTACAATACAATGGCAAAAAAGAAGCAAGTTTTGGTCAATTTGCACTGTCTTTGCATTTAGGCAGAATTGGCCACAGAGAGTATCTTTGTAATACAAATCAGAGATGGTGTGTTAGTGTAAGACAATCAAGCTGGCTAGCAAGGGTTTAGAAATGGGAGTATAAGTACACTTCAAAGTGAGCAACAAAGTCTGTCGGAGATAAGCCATAGAGTTGCAACTGTTATCAAGTAGATTCCAGAATGAATTAAGAAGAGCGAAGAGAGAATGGCCCAGCCCAGCCTCAGTGAGGTGTGGTCTTTGCCTGGGCACATCCCGCTTGCGGGAAAGCGGAGCGTGCTAAACAGTGCTCCCTCTGAGGCCCCTCCTCCTCTCTGGTGGAAAGGATTGTGGATGCTGGAGTCCCAGCAGGTTTGATGCCAGCAAAGTCTCTCAGAATGACCACGCTTGCGGGATGTTGCAGCGCGCTAAATAGCCTTTCCCTTTGTATCCCCATCTCCTCTCTGGGGAAAATAATTGTGGATGTTGGGGTCCCAGTGGCTTTTGATGCCAGCAAGATTCCTCAGAATTACTTAAATCATTCTCCATCATTGAGGTGGAAGCCCCCACAGTAAATATTGAATGGAGTACATTATTATATATAACCTGTAAAACTTAAGTATCCTGTTCATATTATTTTAACAGGAACCAAACTTCAACCAATCAGACTACGGGACCCTTATCGCCACTCCCCTTAGAGGCTACATTACTTACATTTTTTCTACTACAACTTTGAAGAATAAATAGCCTGGTTAAATAGGAGGGGGGGTGGTCATATGTGAGTCTATGAAAGATACCAATAGTGGAGAACTACAGTTACTTTTCTTCCTTCTCTAGAACGGGATCTTTCATAAATGGACATGTCTGAATAGGAATAAATGCATAATCATTGCAGTGGATGGTGGGACATGAGTAAAACAAGAATCATCTTATAGGAAAAAATTAAGCAATACTGCTTGTCCCACAGCTGCATTCTTTTTTTAGCACTTTTGAATATAAACAGTTTTGTTCAGTGAATAGGTTTGTAAATTTCCAAGTTGTTGCCCTACAGATATTGTTTATTGACACAAAGGCAAATTGATCAATACCAAACAATCCTTGTGCTCTTGCTTTCCCTTCCAAAGGTCTTCTTGTTTTAGAATGACAGAACACAATAGCCACAAAGATCCAGCAGATTGTGCTTTGTTTTGAAAGAGAGGCCATTACGTGGTACTGTAGGCAACCAATAGTTGATCTGTCTTTCTGATCTTTAGTTCTGTCAGTACAGAAATGCAAATATCTTTTTATGGCAATATTTTAGGTGCTTTTCCACTACATTTTAATTACTTTGAAAGAATGTCTTTAAAACCACATGCTCATTTAAGTGAAATTCCGATGGTACCTTCGGAACAAGTCAACGGTCCTTCTGGATCTTCAATACCATAGCTTTGTTGCCTCCTTATGTAAGATCTGCCTTGGCTCCCCATTGTTAGAAGGATTCAATTTAAAACCTTGATGCATATCCAGAGAGCTCTACATCTTATGCTGTGGTCCCCACAACTCTCCAGAATTTGTCCAAGCCTTATTTTCCATCAAGGGAACTCGGGTCCTCAAACTCCTTTCTCCAAAATTCCAGTCGAGTAGAACAGGAGGCAGCTCCGGCATGGCACTAGTGGTCAAGCTGTGGAAAAGGCTCCTTATCTCACTCCGGCTTACGAAGAACCACTCCTGATTCTTGAAAGATCTTAAAGCATGGTTATTTAAGCAAACACTGATATAACTTTCTTGGCTGTACCACCATTCTAAGACGCCTCCCTTTCGGGCTCACTTCTCCCATTTGTTGAGGGTTACCACATAAAAGCTCTTTATGAGCAATAGTAGCACTCTACAAATCATTTGTGTAGATCCTTCAAAGTTTTCCTATAGAAGATAACAGTTGAAATAAAAAAAATATTGAAATTGAGTTAAAAAAAACATCCATGTGTGTCTACGTTTTCATCTGTAACTTTTTCTAACTACAGCAGATTTTCGAAAGCAATATACTATTACGTCCGCTGGACCCTTCTGGTTGCAGGGATATATAGGGCTTGTAGGTTCACCATGGACCCGAGGTACCCAGCGTGCATAACTGCGCTGTACCTTGCAATAGTTTTTCATTGTGTACCGGGTATACAACAATTCATGTGGTAAAATATAAATAGTGAAAAATAGATATCAAGGAAACCAATGTATTTCTGAAATGGGCACAGGATCTGGAGTTTAGAAGCAGTGGTTATTCGCACATCTCTGAATTCGTGGGTACCCCTAACTAGCATGTGAGTTAGAGGGTATTTCTCAAAATTACTTCTTTCCTACATTTGGAAGGTGCAAATGCTGAGAAATACAATTGATAATAACACATGCTCTACTACTCTGTGTTCACTTAAGTTTCCCAATAAAAATGGCACCTCATTTGTGCGGGTAGGCCTAGTGCCTATGACAGGAACCGGCCCAAAACACAACATGGATACATCAAATTTTTCTATGCAAAACTAACCCATTTTTTTTTTGCTAAGTGAGTAGCTGTAATGATTGGACCTTAGATCAGCCAGCACCTAAGGAAAAACCAGTACATTTTTTAAAACTAGACACCTAGGGAAATCCGGGGAGGGGTGGAAACTTGTGTGGCTCCCACCACATTTTGTTACCCAGAATTCCTTGCACACCTTAAACTTTGTTAAAAAAAATGTTTTTAAAAAAAAGAAAAGACAACATTTTCCTCACATTTCTGTGATGGAAAGTTCTGGAAACTGTGGGGAGGCACAAATTTCCTACCACTCACCATTCCCCTCGGTCTCCCGATAAAAATGACACCTCACATGTGTGGGTGGGCAAAGTGCCTACAAAATGCAAGGGCCAAAAACTTGTATATTTTGAGGGGGAACCAAAGCAGGTCTAAAAGGGCAGTTTTCTTAATACGTTTTTAGTCTGACTCTGTTTTGGGCACTCCACACAAGTGAGGTATCATTTATATCGGGAGACTGAGGGGAAGGCAGGGTGGTAGGAAATTTGTTATTTATTTCGGTTTCCATAAGAATATGGCACAGAAATGCAACGAAAATGTGTCATTTTAGTCACATTTTGAGGTTTGATGGGCATTGTGGGTAAGAAAATGGCATGGGATGGATGCGAAGCAGACCAACTTGGACTCCTCCAGTTTTCTATTTTTCAGAATTGTTTGGGTCTGGTAGATTTTTCCAGGTATCAGTCTACTGAAGCCCAAAAAGTGCAGATGTTAACCATTGCAAGTGAGATGAGACTGGAAGTTGGCCAAACTGTCCTGGCCTAATTTGTAAAAACAACACCCACCAAAATTAAATATCCTCATGCTTGCCATTGGAGTGAAATGCTTTGGTCTGCAGGGAAGCAGATAAACTTTCCCCATTTTTGAGGGGGCATGGCCATAGCCATGCCATGCAGCACCCACCCCTACAAAAAAGTAATCCCTGGTATCTAGTGGGCTTTCTGCACCCACTCACAGCCCCCCGTGGCAGATGGGGGTAATTAGCTCCATCTGCTCCTGGGGGGGGTGGGGGGGGGGAAGAGGGGGTGCTTGCAGAAAGACGGTTTCCCTATATTTGAGGGTGGGTGGATGAAACAGCATCTCCATGCAGGGCAGACTCCACCAATGCAAATACAAAAACCCTGGTGTCTAGTCTGTGTTCTACGCTCTGCCCTTGTGGGGTGGAGGAGGGGGGGGGGGGTGGGGGGGGTGTTCAGAAAGGCTGTTCCTGTTTGTGTCTGGGAAGGGATGGGGGGCATTGGCATGCCCATTTTCGGCCGCCCCCACCCCTAAAACTTAAAAAAAAAAAAATAAGTAAATAAATAATCTCTGGGTCTGGTGGGTTTTTCTGACCCCTCTCCCACCTCTTTCCCAGCTCCAGTAGCTATTTAGCTATTTTTACAAAAACAGCAGAGGGGTTTGGGGCTTGTGTGATGAGGGCAAAATGGTTCTCTTCTCGGCACAGAAGCTTCGGTATGTATGATTGAACCATTCTGTCGCACGCACCAAAGGGGTGAATGTAATCTGATCATCCCTAAATTGTGTTTAGTGCCCCTCAATAGTAAGGGTTTGTATTTCACCTGCTCTTCCTCAGGAAGTCACTGCTAGAACAATGCCATTTTCCATGAAAAATATTTAAATTCAGCTTTACAAATGGGTTCAAAAGGACTGTTCATTAACCGCAAACAGTTTTGAAATGCCAAGGATTTGGCGGATGCTTCAGAGTTTATGTTCTAAAAAAATCTTCAAAATAACTCCTTATCAATTTGATTTCACCACAGGGATGATTTGAAGGTAGAGCTCCTACAGTGTGACACAGCTCCTAAATGTACTTTAACAGACATGTGGCAAAGGCCTGATCATGCAAGATAAAACAGATAAGGTAGCACCTGCTCTAGTAAAGAAGATAAACAATGACTATTATTGTCCAGCCACCATACATGGAATAGTTTCCATTTAAATTTGTAAGTTCTGCTTGTGGTTTACCCTCTAGCTTTAGGTGAGAGCTCATTACAACCCTAAGATATATCAAGATGAGAGTATACATTGTGCTCAGGAGCCAAGTCAATACATCTTAAAGATTTTGGATCTAGGCAAAGTGGTTGCCTCCTGTGTAGACTCAACACATTGTGAACTGGTGTTAGCTGAATAGGATGTTGTTCCGAAAGAAGTAGCTCCATGAACCAGTACTGTCTAGGTCATTTTGTACTATTAGTAAAATTCTTCAAAATTACAGACATGGGACTTTCAAAGAACATGGTTGTCTCATGTATTACTTCTAAATTAACCTGTCTAAACCTATACTATGTACCAACACTGGACATACCATGAACCTTTATTTGATACAGGACATGTTTAGTATTCATATGGAACTGTTGGACTGATTTAATTAGTGATTTCTCTGACGATATTTCTTATGATTGCAAGTTCATCATATATTTTTATGTGAGATGCTGTTTTATTTGATCTTACACCCAAAATCATATGCCATTTATAATTTGGATGCGTCATATGACTAATTGCTTATTCACCTCTTTTCAGTGCTTCTATTTCACTTCCTGTAGATTTATGAAAACTTTTTTTTTTTAGCTCAACATATTCTCTGCACCAAACTCTTTTTAAGAAAGAGGTTATAATACTCAGCCCAACCACACAAGGCAGTTACTTCATTGTGTGTTCTTAATGGAATGGGGAATGTTTAAGATGGCGCGCCTGTCCTCACCACTGCGATGGGTACGATATAGTCCCTATTTTTGTTGTGTTTGATCAGGCTGTAAGAAGCTGAGCTCTGGTTGCAGTAAAAAAAAAAAAAAAAAAAAAAACCCTCGTTTAAAAATAAAAAATTTTAAAGCAACTTTGACTGAAGTGCACTGGGTTCCAACCTGGTCCACAGCGCCAGTGTTCTTTCCCCAAAACAAGACACCTGGTCAGTTGAGCCCCAAGTCACCAGGCCCTGTAAGTCCCTAGTAAGTGGTGCCTCTAGTACCTAGGGCCTAGGTTCTGCAGAGGGTCCCCAAGACCTGCAACACAGCTTGTGCTACTTTGAGGTACCCAGCACCAGACACGGTGCTCCCTAAAACTGAAAACACAACATGGCATACAGTCTGTGTACCATGTGCCCTAAACACTGCATGTAATATTTGAAAGTCACCCCTACAGCCGGCCTTACAGCCCAAAGGCAGGGTGCATTATATTACATGTGTGGGCACATCTGCAATAGCACATATACCCCTACTTTGTTTTTGTTGATTGTTAGACACAGTAAGTGCACAGGGAAGCCATTTTACGTACGCATGTGCTAGACACTGGTCAACACAAGTTCACCAGCTAAATGATGGATTCACTGAAAATAGCGATGTTTGGTATCAAACATTTCGTACTAATAACCCCTCACTGATTCCAGTGATGCATTTATTAATACATACACCCAGAGGGCACCTTAGAGGTGCCCCATAAAAACTTACCAACTGCTTGTGATCTCTCAGACTATTACTAACCCGTCTGCCACCAACAGACAGGTATCTGACCCCCAAAGGTGAGAGCCTTTGCTCTCTAGAGGTCAGTACAAAGCCTGCTCAGGCAGGGGTGTTACACACCCATCCCCACAGAATGATCTGTATTCCAATGAAGGAGGCGTCAAAGAAGCCCACTGCCTTTGGTATGCAGAACTGGTTCTCCTCAGATGAGGATGATGACCACCCTCCCCCAGGGACCATCTGCCACCTGGTAGGCGGAAAAATTAGCTATGCAGTAGGAGTGTTGCACTTCCTGGCTGGACACACCCCTAGGGTGACCAGTCCGAAGTATACACAGGTTAGGAAATTCCGCCATCTTGCGTGTGGTAGAATTTAGGAACTCTGGACAGGGTGATGCCCACTCCCCACAGGAAGTGGTCATCTAGGGGGTGCTGTGATCCCAAAAGTAAGTAGCCCATTGGCTACTACCCTCCACTCCTGTTAATGCCCCCTAAGTTAAGTATTTAGGGGACCTCCTGATACCAGGAACGCAGATCTTTGATGGACACTAAAGAAGGAGTGGACAAGAAGCCTGCTGAACCCGAGAACCGTGGAGCATGACAAACCAACCCATCCTCGCGGAGCAATTGACCTGTCCTGTCACCTCCAAGAAACCAGGAGAAATGCCAGTGCTTTGCAAATTGTCAAGAAGAACTCCCTGGAGTAGAATAGATTTGCATTTGCTGGCAGCCAAGAAAGAACACTGAGGACCGGGACCGCCAAAAATCCAACGTTAGACAGTACCACTGCACCTGAGCTGAAGTGGGCCAAAAGTGCTAGCGTGGTTCCCAGGCCCTACAGAGACAAAGCCCACCCGAGCTTGCATTCTGTAGACTTTCCAACAGCGTTTGAAGCCTGATTCTGTAGACCCCCCTCCTTCACCGCAACTGCCTCTGGTGTCAGACACGATGGTCCACTGCACCTAGACAGAGGAGAAGAGGATCACTGGAGTCCCTACGTCCTGAGCATCACCAGAACTGAACACCCTCAGTGGTTCATCCGGACTGGACACTCAGTCCACCTCTGCAGCAACTTTGTAACCGGACAGTGCCCATAGACTTACACATTTGTGTTTGGTTGCTTTTGTTGCCATAAGTGCGCTTGGTATGCCCAGACGAGGGTCCCGGGCTCACCGTGCCACTGGATTCAAGCTAGCCTGGCTGAAGAAGGATGATACCCTGAAACCGATCCAAGGATGCTTGTTTCTGGTGCAGGGAGGACCTGGCCTGGCAGTTCGGGCTGGACTGTTCCCATGGGGAACAGAGTCAAGATTGATTTGCATATGGCTGGGTCCAAACTGGGATGGCATAGTGAGCAAAAGAATTGCTGGATTAAACCCAGATCTGTGACTGGGTGTGAATGTTAGATTGGCTCCGCATTCCGTCCATCATTTGTGTTTGTAGACTTACACAGGGCACCCAACGCTGAACTGCACCCGGCCGCCCCTGTGCCGCCCAAGGTGACCTGCAGGTGTGGCCTTGAGCCTTCCCCCATACTTACCCCAAGTCCAGGAGATTGGTCACACAAGTCGCTGTACTATACCTGTATGCAGTGCTTGTTCTTCCTCCACAGGATCACATTACCGCATCTGAAAAACGCGCTGTCAACTTTTACAAACTCAAAAAATTCCTAACTCGAAAAGTACTGACCTGATCAAGGTGATCTTGGTATCAAAGTTTATATAAAAGTATGTTATTTTTATAAATTGGTGTTGGATTTCTTGGACTGTGTGTCTCACTTACTGTACGAGTGTGTTCCTTACTTGCTTAGCACTACCCACTGATATGCCTATCTGCTTTTTGATAAAAATATCTAGCCTAACTGCATAAGACAGATTTTTTTTTTCATGTATTTTAAATATGCTCGGGCGTGCTTAGGCGGACCTGCCGGTCATGGTTTTCTTTGGCTATTAATTTAAAAGACAGATTACCACCTACTCGCTCTGTTCACGGTTTCTGAGGAAAAGGTTTGGCAGATTTTACAGTCCTTCACCTTAAGAGAGGGTAGCTGCCAGTAAATGAAATCCTTGTTGGTATCTTCTGAATGCAGTCTCCTCTTCCCAAAACTACACGAAGATCTGGAGTTATTTTGGGGATATATACCATGATGTGCAATGAGATTTTTTTTTCTTTTTAATCAACTGGTGCTATAAATTGCCTTCAAATAGTTCCTTCTGGTTGAGAAGTGACATAATCGAACATTTCCAGGTTTTCCTGGAGCAAATTGAGCAGACCTCAGGGAAATTCCCTTCATATGATGCGAGGTACAAAATCCAAAGTACGGTGGCCTCATAGGGGAATGGGGATCAGGGTGGTGCAGTCTGATTGGTTGAAAGTTTGTTTCTTTTTTAAATTAAGGGAATTCGATCCTTCCATTCATATTTTTAGCCCTTATAGGCTATGTATAATACAGTATTGCTTTCTGATTTTATCTTGGAACTCCCACACAGACAATGGGGATAGATTCAAGCATATGAATCTATAAAAGACCTAGTATTGGAGAGCTTTTTTTTTTTTTTTATTGAGTCACGTACCTGTCAGATGTTGTTTAAGACTGTTTAGGTAAAGCTGATTTTATGTACTTGCATATTTTGTAAGGTATTGTACATTTAGATGGAGGAATCATATCAATAAATATTTTGACTGCACTAGAGCTTCATGTAAGTGAAAGGTTAAATGGCAATAAATGTATATTAAATGGTTACCTTATTGCTGCCAATGGAACTATCGTCTTCATTCTCAGAGCCTTCAGATCTAGCATATTCTTCAACATCCTGCCATTCTTTATTATCTTTATGAAAGTACAAACGAGTACCTGATAAAACAACAAATAAATTTAGGTTAAGATGTACTGGTTTCCATAAGATCTAAAATTGTTAGAGTAATATTTACCGAATATTCTACCTTTTAAGAAACAGTGCCAAATTGTTGTAGGCCAAGAATGGCACCATCCTAGATCATCGTCATCAGACAGCGAAGACAGTGAGAAAATACCAGACTCTGACTCAATACTTGCCTAGTAAATGGAAAAACACAATGAACATGAGAAACGTTTTTTCTTTCCTTTCTACATGTAGAACAAGTTAATTGCCTTCTGCAACGTTATTTCAGGAGGACACTATCTAAGCGCAGATTCCTCGCCTTATGAATACACCCAGGTGCAAGACTGGATCCAGAGACTTTTCTCAACATTGCTCCTGCATGCCAACAGGTGGCATCGTGCAATTCTGCATCGATTCTGTCCAGCATTGGAAGGTATGCCGGAGCCACATACAAGTTTTCTTCTAGACTGTCTGCGCCACTGGAGGCAGAGCGGAAAGAGTAATCACATATGACATTATGCAAGTCTCTAAATTGGGAAATTGCCCCAAAAAGTCAATTTTACAGATCAGGAAGGATCGAGGGTGGTGTGGATTTTGTAGATAGAAACAGCATGCACCAAAGATTTTTTTTGTTAGGGTCCAAACAATAGAACGTATTTCGATGGGTGAGGAGTAGCAAAGACTGATGGATTTTACGGAATTAAAAGGCATCATAACCTTCGTCAAGAATGCTGGCCTATTTCCCAGCACCAATAAGGGAATAGGGTTGTATATTGTGGATGAACAAAAAAAGCTCACAGCTCATTCTCAGGATGAGCTGAAGTTATCACTATGAGAAGGAGTGTTTTGAGTCAGTAGATGCAAAGGCCAGCTGTTTATTGGCTCAAATAGGGTACACAAAGAAAGTCCCACTGCGAAATCACAATGGTTTGGGAACCTATGAACAAGACCTTTAAGAAAACGGAGAATAACAGATTTAAATAAGGACAGCTGAACTGATAAAGACAAAAAGCAGAAAGGGCTAACAAACAACCTTTAACAATGCTCATAGCAAATCACTGCTGGGCTACATTACAAAAAGCAAAACACACAACTTTGCCTGTAATGGGTCTATATATTGTGAATTACACCAAGACACAAACTTATCCCAGCGTCTGGCATCAACAGTTCTTGTAGTTGAAGCCTCAACTACTTCCTGTTGGGTGGTTAGGGTGGGAGTGGGTGCAGGGGAGAACCCTCAATTGCCCATCTCCAAGAATTGAGATGGGGAATGAACAGGTTGGAATGCAGGACCCTACTAAGCTGCTGAAGCAGTAGCCCAATTGGCGGAGAGGTGCTCACGCCTGGTAGCCCAGAGTACCACACTTTCATGGCATAATCCAAAGCCACTCTAATGACATGGGCTCAGTCGCTCATTATCATCTTCAGAACTCTGGGCAGAGGCAGAGAAAGGAAGGCATACAGAAGTTCCACTCCAGGTGGACTGAGTCTCAGAAAGAGGCATTTTGGAAACTCCAGGATGCCAAAGTGTTGACACTGTGTTCTTGGCAGTGGCAAACAGACCAAGCCAGGGTTGTTCCCACTGCAGGAATATACCTCCAAGTGTAGCTGCCATTGTGATCCACTAGGTATCACTGACTGAGCTCATCCACCCCGGCATTTAAAGATCCTGCATGGTGGTTCATGACCTGAGAGATGCCCTGCTGTCAGTGCCAAAGATGCAGGGCCTCTTGGGGCAGGCCCACAATTCTACTCTCCCCTAATTGTTGCACTACCACATGGCAGTGGAACTGTCTGTGAGGACCTGGACCAGCCTCCCTTTGATGGATGATAGGAAGGCCTTCCAATGCCAGGTAAATGGCGTTCAACTCAAACAGAATGATGTGGAGACGTGTCTCCGGAGGAGACCACAGTCCTCTGATATCAGCCTGTCCCAGTAGTCAACCCAAACACAGTAATGAAACGTTCATCACATCGTCAGCTCTAGGTAGGGATATGGAGAGGAGTCTGCCATTGGTCCAAATGCAGTTGAACAGCCACCACAGGAGGTCTTTTGCAGTCTCTTCTGAAACCTGGGTGGCATCTGACAGGTTTCCTAGGTGCTGAGCCCAATCAGACTTTAGATCCCATTGCACAGCTTGTAATTGCCCTCTGGCATATTGCACCAGAAGGTTGCAACAGGCATAGAAACCAAGATCTCCCAGAGCCAGCCTCAAAGAGGCCAAAGCCCAAGGCTGAAATATTGAGTCTAGGACGTTTGAGCTGTGACCCCAAACTGGAATCACCTTTGATTAACAACAGCGTCTGAGAAAATAAACGGATATTAGTGTGATTGAGACCTAAGTTGCCTCACTCAGCAAAGAAAGTGGAGCTTGGATTGGAGGTGCTGTAAGAGCAAATTAGTACCAGAGTTCCAATCAAGCTTTTGGCACCTAACCGAAAGAAATCACTCTGTGTTTTGAAGCCAGACTCACAAAGTGGATGGCTTAAAAAAATGCAAGTAGTTTCACTGATTTTTGATTATCTGCAATAATCTCCCAACTGAATCATAAAATCAAAAAAAAAAGTGGTAGATACTCATAAGTGCTCCTCTTCCCTTACACCAACTCATGTATGTTGTTCGTTGAGTTAACAGACCCCAAAGGTGTTAGGGAAAGTACAGCAGGAGGAAGGATCCTTCTCCTACCTAGCAGCCTACCTAACACCTACTTACCAGCCCGGACATGGAATACACTTCCCTTCAAGCTCAGGCAGACCGCATCACTGAAGTAGTTCAGGAAGGACCTCAAGACCTGGCTCTTCAACTGAGCAGCACGCCTACACTCAGAGCCTTGAGAGCCTATGGGTGATTAGCCACGCTTTACAAATCCTTGATTGACTGATTGATTGGTTAGGAGGTTTGTCATTGTTAGGTGGAGGTTGTCTACACTTGTGGCAAGCCAATCTTCAACAGCCAATCAGAGATAGCCGTAGACTGGCATCCCCAAACTCTGAGGTGGTGCTGCAATCACTGCCATGACTTCTGCAAACATCTGAAGGGCAGTGGAAAACTGAAAATGCTCCTGGCCCAACATGAACTGGAGGCAACACCTGTGGGAGTGCAGAACAGGAACATGAAAACTCATGTCTTGCAGGTCCAACGCTACCATCCAGTGTCATGGATCAGGTCAATTAGAACTTGAGCTAATGTGAGCATAATAAACTCATAGGAAGAAACTGAGAGCAAAGAACTAAAACAGGGCGAAGACCTCCATCCTTCTTCGGCACCTGGAAAACCTGAAGTTAATATCCAGTCTCTATTTCCGATGCAGGGACCTGGTCTATGGCTTCTTAGTCCAAAAGATCAGCAACCTCCAGCCACAAAAGAACAAATCGTCCTCCAACAGCCGTTCTGATGCAGAATAAGTATCGTACTGGGGAGGAATGATAGGGCAGACTGTTGCCGGACTATATGAAGCAACCACATCTCAGATGTAAGGCTCTGCCATCCATGGAGGTATCCTGCCTCTAACAGTATGGCCATGTGCCACTGAGAGCAAACATAAGCATTATGGTGGTGGTAACAGGAGGGATGGGGATTGGGCAAGCCACTGCCCTGAATGGCCCAGGTGTTGTCAGCTGGATCCTCGTCCCCATCCTTGAAAATACTGGGAGGGTGGGCGTTTGTGTGGTCTGTTGCTGTGGAAGTGGGCTTCTGTGTGGTATCGGAGAAAAAGTCCCTTCTGAAGCCTCAAAATTGGTGAAACTGTTAGGGATGGTTCAACACAGGCACAGAAAGGCAGAGGGAATGAACTATGGCCCTGGTTGCCTCAAAGCTCTCCCAGGCCGAGTCTGCCTTCTCTCCAAACAGGCAGGTGTTATCAAATGTCATGTCCATTAGTGATACTTGAATGCTACCTGAGAACCCCGTGGACCTCATCCACGTGCGGCAGTGAAGCAACGAACTGATACAGAATGCCCTATCAAAGCAGCCAGTGGTGCCCAGCCCAGAGCAGTTGACTTACTTTGCTTCATCCTAACCATCTTGAATGATTCAAGTCAAATTGGCCTTGAACCCCTCTTGGACTGACGGGAACATGTCAGCCACAGAGTCTCATATTGCATAGGACTAGCATTCTGGTAATCAGCAGGCCTTGACAGATCTAAGGGCAAGGCAGGTCAAAGAAAACATCCTCTTTTCGAATGCCTTCATTCTCCTCAACTCCCTATCTGCTGAGGTTTTAGGGAAGGGATTGGGATTGACTCTAATGGTGGAGGTCTGTACCACCAGGCTCACTGGAGTAGGGTACTGACTAGGGAATGCAAGGTCACCAGGAGCTGGCTTATTGTGACGTCCCAATTGTCTATTCACTGGTGGGCACACAGAAGGTTTGTCCCCTAGTGCCCATAAGGGCTTCAATAAGTGACTCATTAAATGGCAACAGTGGTTCCGAGGATGATTGTCCAAGATGAAAGACCCCTGTGAGCATATCAGTCTTCACTTCAACTAAAGGTAGTTGCAGATCCAGTACTTCAGCTGCCCTTCTAATCACCATGGCAAAGGACAGATTCTTCTGTAGCAGGTCCGGGTGGGGGAAGTTGGGTCAGAGGCCAGAGAGACACCAGCCCTGTGTCAGGGGACGTGTATAGTCCACTGGCCTCTTGTAGGTCCATATAGAAAGTGTCATCATTGTATTGATGGAAAAAATACTCCCCACCATAATAGCCATCACCAAATTGAGTCTGGCTCTGATCACAGTCTGACCCAAAGAGTTGTGTGAGTACTGGAGGGCAGACTAAGCAAAGGCACTGTTTTGTCGGATTCAGCAAAAACATGGGCCGGGCACATAGGAAGTTAATTTGCAAGCAAATATGTTTGAGGTTGGACAGATTTGGTTCAGAGTCTGGCAAAACTATGGGCTTGATGTCTGCTAGCTATGCTGGTGTGGCAGGAACTCGCATGGATCATGGCACCGGGTGTGAGACTGGCTCTGGTATCTGAGCTGGACTCAAACAGGGTTCAAGAAGACAAAGCTGGCGCTGAGGGTGGCCAGCCAGGAGTAACCCGACTAGGGCCCTCTGCAGATCCTTGGGGCCTGAAGGTGTGCCAGAGGTAACAGGTAAGGTTCCAAAGACGGGAAAGCATGGCATCCTTAAGCACCTCAATTTATTTCGTAGTTGCAGACCAGCGCAGAAGCTAAGATCATCAGAATCAGCTGCAAAATCAGCTTGGAACTGGGAGTGAGACAAAAGAGCACCTAGAAGTCCTCACAACTGCTCAGAAGGAAAGTGGTCAGGCTTGCTTAGACTTCTTGCATTTTATTTCTTTGATTTTGACTTACCTACAAACTTGTAGTGCACAAAAGATTCATTGCTGGACCAGCTCAGAGAATAAGAACAGGTCAGAGACTTACTATGAGCAGGAGCAGAGCTTACACTATTTCTGATCAAGTGCAATGAGGTAAAGCTTGGATTCATGGTGCCAGGTCACTTTTGATTAATCAGGGCACACTCCCCACACAACATGGAGTTGTGGCCTGACCCTAGATACCAGAGTCACATCTTGTGGTGATCGGTCACAGACATTTGATCGCAACTATTCCTACAAGGTTTAAAGCATGTGGTTTGAGGGGATGACATTTCCCTTTTGGACAGGAGAAAAAAATATTTTGAAAAAAATATCTAAAGATCCAGTCTGGTATCTGAGGGCATTCACAAGCAGGGGAATCTGCCGTTAAGAAACAGCCATCAGAAAACATTCTTGAAATCCATTCTTTTGAAAGTTCTGACTTTTTGAAGAAATAATTTGACAAAGCTTCAGCAACTACTGTAATTAACAATTCTGAGGATTCCGTATTAAAACTTAAGCCTTACCCGCTCCTGCTTTATTGAAGCTTCCTCCTTCCAATGATGCTTTGAAGGGTTTAGCTCAGAATCAGAAGAAGCAGGTGGAGGACGAGCGTAGGAATGTAAACTTTTACTAGTGGCAATTATGTTAACAGGAGAAGATCTGTAAGAAATAATCATAAAATATATCAAGAAATAAAAGCATGTATGCAAAATTAGTAAAACAAAATGTATAAATTGCTGCATACGTGATAAAGGGACCAGATCAAGGAGGCATGGTATGCTAGGAGAAAGTCCTGCACTCCAAATAACAGAACATCAGTTTCCTTAAGTTCCCCATGATGAAACTGTTTTCATCCATGCAACACGTTATGTAGTTTCTGGTGGATACTACACCTCTTCATAGTGATTACAACACACACAACAGCATTACTGTTAATGTAAAAAGTTGGTACAGTTGTAATATCCTAACATCTCTGTTGGTTGGGGTACGTTCTTATAATTTACTTTCTGTCACTACAATCACCTTGATGAGTTTTTATGATATGTACGAAGCCCCAAATAAGATGCATATTCTAAAATAAAAACAATGACAATAGTGTCACGTCACTAGAAAACTAGCTCAATCTGCAAATCATATGACCAAAGGCATGCAAATATCAACAATTAGCACGTCATAAATTGGCTTAGGCTGTCAAAATGCATGAGATGTTATCAAAGGTGATTAATGAGAGGCTGTACACATTTCATAAGTAACGTATGTGTTTATGTTCTGCTTCATTCCTAATACGTGAGGATTGTTTTTTTCAAAGAACAAAGCTGTTCATACCGATAACACTTAAGCTTGTGCATAAAGAACATGCTCATTGAATGGGAAGCGCACATTAGAAGCATGAAATATGTACGAGTCTCAGGAAAGCAGCGGAAGATACTTTTGCCAAGGCACAGGGATACCTTCCAGGGGAAGCACCTTGGAGTAGAAGCACGCTCCTGGAAGTAAAACTGTTGAAGCTGATGTAATGAGTGTCACACTGTCGATTTCGGCATTCATTTTCTCAACATCCACTTCATATCTGAGAAGTGTGCTGCAGGCAATAGCATAATAAGAAAATGCCTGAAACTTGTTTACATAATAGAGTTGCGCCTACATGTTGCTGTCTAGTATTAGTCTGTCATCGACCTTCTACGTTGCTCTTGAGGAATGGTTCTCCACCTTATCATGCAATGGGGTTTCAAACAAGAGAATAATAGTGAAGATTACCATCTACAAGAAACATCCTAAGGCTTTGGATGAACACCATTAAGCAGCCCCAATATTACTTGACAGCTCACTCTCCAGTTACATACCGGATAACGAGATCATCATTGTCTATCTCCATCACTGGGTCTACATTATTGGGCGGGCCTTGGAAAGTGTCAAGCTAGGCAAGGCATCCACATTAAATATGGTCCAGTCTAATACTGCAAATACTGGTTCAATTGCCGAGCCCTTCAGCTCCCTGCACTGCTACTGTCAATATTTTTCTAACTTGCTTATTTAAAAAGCAATAAAAAGCATATCAACAAGAAATGTTGTACATGCAATTGTTACACAGTAACAAAGGGGTTGTCATAATGGAAACAAATAGTTGAGGTTAATGGGTGGATGGATGATGGATAGTTACCAAACATGTCAGAACAAATTACTCATAAGCACTATTACAGTGTTATATTGCCCAATGTATTGCAAAGGAGAGGATGACATGTAACCTGCGATTAGGATTTCCAGAACATGTGGTTAACTTTGAAAGTGGCCTTTGAGGTAAGTGAAGAGATGAATCATACTCCAGATGAAGAGTTGCAAATCATGGGTCCAAAGGTGACAAAGTACCTAAATCTTGAAACTGCCCATAGAGATCTGATGGTGACTAGACGATTTAGGTTGCCTGGGTGCAGGTTACAAGTTGGGGGAGCTGTCTGAGGCATTGCATTCCAAAATCTGTAGCATGTATAGATATTCTTGGCAGATATACAGACTTTTTAACAGTAGCTTGAGTTACAAGTGTGTTTGGAAGATTTTCTAGTTTTGGGGGGTGGGGAAGTTGGGTGAGAAGAGTATGGAACACACACACTAGAAGTCGGTTGTATCAGTCATGTTTGCATAGCTTTTCGATAGATGCTCTAGCATTATAAAATGGAAGGCTCTATCCCTACCTGGTGAAGCCCACTGGTGTGATGTGGTGGTTTGTTGGGCTGTGATGGAAGAGTCTTGCTGTATAGAGGAGAGCGGTCTATGCAGGGGTCCAATTGCGACCTCATGGAATGAGCTGAGAATTACTTTTAAAGAAAGAGCACAGGACAACACCAGACCCTCTTGAGAGGTCTTTCTCCACATTTCTACACACATGGTACATCCTCCATTACACTGGATGTAGCGCAGTACAGAACGCCTCATCTACCGATTTCAAGCCTATATGTACACCCATACACCTGATAGAAGGCTTCAGATTTCTCCCAGTGATCTGCCCTGATTCACTTACTCTCATGTTACCCAACCAGTCTGATCAATGTTTTCTATAGTTTTACATGGTTGCTTTGTTTTTCTTTGGTCATAGTGCAATAACTATGCATGCAAAGCCTTACTTACCGCAACCGTAGACTCCAATTTTGGATGCCCTGACCCTGTATTGAAACATTCAATATTTGCTTTTTGACGTGTTAATGTATTGCTTAGGTACTTTTCATCATTAAAATCCCAATAAAATAGTTATAGAAATGGTCACGTTGCGGAGAACAAGTGAGGATACCAGTTGTCTAGACTGTGTAGAAGAATATAAGGCCATAGTTTCATAATGGTAATTAGTTTAAATCTGGCTGCTGCGGATACAGTAGACATACGTTTTTCTACAATGAAGTGAGTATACCAAATTGTCTGGCTGATGTTGCAGGAGTTGGAGGATAAGAGAACAGGGAGGTAGAGTAGGAGAAAGCAGGTGGGGAGGTTGATAACATACAGATGAGGGTGTGGAGCTAAACACCTCTCCCCAAACCCCTCCACCCCACACCAACAGTTCCCCCAACTCTTTAAATAACAAATGTAGCCAACTAGGAATGAGGAAGAACAGGAAAACAAAGTAAAGAAAAATTAATCCGGGACCTTTACGAGTTAGTCAAGTCTTACATTTGCCAGCAGGGTCCTCAGTCATACATATTTTCCCAGTTATCTAACTGCTTTAACCTTATTTTAGTTAGAATCATGTATTACTAACACAGTACTTGAATTGAAACATTAGAAAACTGCAATTCGAAAGAATACAGAAAAAATGGCCTACCGGTTATTAAATGAACATTGCATAAGAGGGCTTTGTGGGCTAGTGGCTATATCAGCAAGCTCTGTAAGCCAATTTACTCCCCCATCACGTGAGTAGGCACTTTCATATGTATCTGAGGTATGCTTGTTCCACTGGATGCTTGTATACTCTTGGTGTGAAACATCTGCACTTATGTGGAACACAGAATGAGGGGTGTCATCGGTCTGGACAGCTTGCAATTCAGGAAGATCATCTAGAAGAACAATTACCATCATATTAAGCAAAATAAGCAAACGGTCTGAAATGAAGAAGTTATAATGTATATGCGCGTAGACTAATCAAAACGTTCAAGGCACAAACAACTTAATATTTCCAACTTTGGCTCCAATTACAATTGGAGAGCTGTGATGCAAAAAAAAAAAAAACACACACAAAAAAAAAAAAAAAAAAAAAAACGAGCCCATAAGTGGCAATCTGGGCCGCTGAAAGATCAACATTTATGGATTGAGGGTTTAGTTTCACATGCATTCATGGCTTGGCTCATGTCTGGACTAAAAAAAATACTCTGATAAGTTTTCATCAGAGCAACAAGCATGTCAAGATGCTCCTTTGTGTTAAGAGGTTAGTTTAAATGGCATTCTGGAGTCAGCTATACTCCTGTGAAGGGTTATTTTGACAAACAGAATAAATCACTCTAGACCAGATAGAATTGGATATTATCTCACTAATGCAAAAGCTGAAATGCGTTGGCTGCAATAACAGTAATTGAGTTACAAGATGTAGATTCAGATGCACTTTGAATAAAGTCCTCTGAAGTTAGAATATTCCGAACCCAACAGATGGCATCAGAGCTTCCTAGATTAGTACCTGGTAACTGTGTCCATCCTTCTCTCCCACCCGCTCACCCCAGTGACACAGATATTTCGACTTCAGTATGTTTAGGTGGCAGAGGTACTAGTTACTGAGAGGGATCCTGAAGGTCCCCGTAGTAATGAAGAATTAGCAGGAGAAAATCGATAATTCGAATCCAGATTTCTTTTGTTAGTCTGCATTTCCCACCCTCTGTGGTATTTTACCCGAGTTACCATCTCCTTTTGACAGCGATACAGAATGTGGACAGATTAAAAATCAGAGCACTCTCCTTTTTATGCACAGCAGGCATAGAGTGGAACAAGACAAAGCAAATTCAGTCTTTAGAACTTTCTGACCAACTTGTTCTTCTTTTCTGGATTGTGTATCCAAACAATAGTGGACGGTGAATTTGTGAATAAAGGGCCATGTTTCTACCCAACAGATGCCAGTTATTGGAATGATGCCGAAGAATGGTGCTGTTGTCTCTTCCACTGAGTGATGTGTGCATGTGGCATATCTCGAAGTGCTTGTTTTGCCCTTGCATACCAAGCCTGAATGCCAGGATGTGGTTTTACAACTACAGTGCAACACTTATTTCCCTAATAGGTTTAGCATGATCAATGTAGTACAGGATCACTCACAGTTAGCATATGAAATCTTTACTGCCAAGTCCGTGGATTAGCAAAAAACTTTGGGAACTCAATAATGGATTGGCTAATATGGAAAGGAGACCGAACTTTAGGCAGAAAAAGTGGTTAGGTAAACAAAAGGTCCATGTGCACCTGCAAATATGGTTTCTAACTGACAAAAACTGTAACTCACTGTCAGCCCAATTACATTATTCCTACTAAGAAAACCACCTTTCATGTCAACGGCTGAAAAGTGGAACAAACAACAATATTTAAGTGTGCTGTAATAATGTCAACGAACAAATAAGCCAAGCCTAACTATTAAAAAGTTATGAGATACTTATCAGCTGGTAATGATGATCAAAGAGCATCAACGTGTAACACTGTAGGTAGGAAGTGTTTCCACTTTGGTGCACTGCATGTTCTTGAAGCTGGACACTGCTCCTATAAAAATGTGCATGTACTCCAACGAAGCTGCAAGTTTCCCCATTCTATAAACTTAAGTGCCAAATGGGCTGGCTTTGAACTTCAATGCAATCATTTCCCTCCCCGTTGATCGTACAAGTCTTACAAGTTTGGTAACTTGCAGAATGGTTGTATTGACGTTTCCAGGAAATGGGTGAGCCATAGTGGACATGCCCCTCTTGGAGAAAGGAGTTTTCTTGTTATAAGAAACTGATGCATCTTCTATATTATATATGGAAGTGGTGGGGGTAGTCAATATTCCCGACCAATCCCTTCATCGATTGCTCCCGGTGACGGGGGTAGTGGGTACCACAATTTACCATTCTCTGTTTCTGTACGTTTTTAAGAGATCTGTGTCTTCCTTGGAGTCTTTTTTTCTTGAAGCATCAGGGCAGGTGGAGGCTACTGGGTGATACCAATATATGTTTACTGGTGTCCTGGGGCTACAACACTGTTGCACTTAAAATTAGTGACACTCATAGTGGTGGGGTTTAAGCATTCAAGGCTTACTCGATTAGATGGTGTTGCTTGCTCCTACCTTTTGTAGGGACACACCTGGTTAGATTTCCCGAGTCCCCAGAGACACGGGTTCAGTCCTGAAAAATGAACAGGTATCTCAAATCATTTCCAATGGGCTGTGCATATATATATATATATATTTTAAACTAGTTTGGAGACTAAAAGGCCTGCCACAGTGCTTGCAGGCAAACATTAGGGACCTACCTTGTTTCAGGTGCACATGCTATTGGGGATGAAATGGTTACTTTCTGTCCTAATTCTGCAATTCTGTAGTGATATTTATTGACCTCCTAAACATTAGAATATTTCCCCGCTACATGCGGAGACCTGGAACTCAAACACCAAACATATATTTTAGATAGGGTGAATTGTTTTGTCAGGAGCATTACATTTTTCCTGATTATGAGCTTCTCATGGCACTCCTTCAATAATTATAGATGCATGAGTGAGCTCATTATTTCAGTTTATATTTATTATATAGAGTTATGCTTTGATATAGGTTAGTGGATCAATGGCTCATAAGGTATGTATCAATTGTGTGATTTATAGTGCACAGTGGATTTTGGCAAATTTAGAGGAGAAATTCACGTTCCTTTTTCACACCTTAGATCACAGGTCAGAAGGCCTATTTCCAGGTGGTACTGAAATATCATACAGACATTGGATACACAAGCATTTTAGTGAAAAAGAAGCTTTACAAATTCAGGAAAGCATCTAAGTCATCAACAGTCTGCTTGAAGGTCACGCACATGCATGGCCGGTGTGGAGTGTCACTTTCTCATGCGAAGAATGACTCCAGTATTGGCATCTTTTATAGATTCACATGCTTGAATCATCATCATTGTTGAAGTAGGAGTCCCACGGTATATTAACTTAGCAGTATATCCCATTACCATAGGCCCTAATGGCAATGCACAGTATCTTTAATAACATAGCCATGTCCTTTTTTTTTTTTTTTTAAAGGGCCAAACTTGACTTATGACCAATCAGGTGACGGCACCCTCAAGAGAGGCCGATTCCCTCAGATTTTCAAGCACAACTGGGAATGTTATCCCTAGTTATGAGGGGAGCCTCTCTGAGGGGAAAGGGGAGTCGCATGTGAATCTATGAAAGATGCCAATACTGGAGAACTAAATTTCCAGGTAAGAAACACGTTTTCTTCTCCAGTATTGGATCTTTCATAGATTTACATGCTTGAATCAGAGTAGCAAGCAGTAACTGTAAGCAGAAGAAACATTTGTTCTAGATATATTTGTGGATGGTGAGTCATAATATTGAGCATATATTTTTAAGTTTTCATATATATACACACGATATTAAATAAATGTAAATATTTTAATATCTACAACTATATATCTTAAAAGAGCAATGGAGGCTCACCTTATTGAAATAAATGGTGCAGCACTGCTTGACCAACAGCTGCATCAGTGATTTGAGCAGATTTGAGGCAATAGTGCTGTGTGAACTAATGCACACTTCACTAAGTCGCAGCACAACATATTTTGTCCAAAGGCACACCAGCGAACAGGGCTGTAGATGTGGAAACTGCCCTGGTGGAGTGTTCTCTAACTTTGATTGATAATGGTCTTCCTGCTTTACAGAGGCAAAACTGTATCGCGGCTGAAATCCATCTAGCGATGGTCTCTTTAGTCACTAGGGCTCCTTTGCTCAACTGACCATATGATACTACTAGTTGAGACGTCTTTCTGCGATCCTTTGTATGATCTAAGTAAAACTTGAGGCATTGTTTGGTATCCAAAGTGTGCAATGATTTTTCTACTGGTGAGTTTGGATCCGGGAAAAATGTTTTCGGTAAGATAGGGTAATTGAGATGGAAATCGCAAGGTACTTCAGGGATGAATTTTGGGTTAATTACAAGGATGACTGCATCATCTATGAAATGTAGGAAAGGCTCTTGGATTGTAAAGGCCTGAATTTCACTAACTCTTCTGGTGCATGTAAGAGCCACGAGTAAAGAGACCTTCCAGGTGAGAAACTTGAGGTCAGCTGCATGAATGGGTTCCAATGGTGGTTTCATCTGTTAAGACAAAACCATCTTTAAATGTCATTCAGGTGGATGGAGCCCTCACTGGGGGAAACGCTCTGAAGATGCCTTTAAGAAACTGTTTGATGATTCTGTTGGAACACAAGGAGGAAACGCTGTCTGTACAAGTATATCTGGAGATTGCAGTCAGATGTACCTTTAGAGAGGAATAAACCAGAGCTGACTGGGTCAGTGAAAGAAGGTAAGGTAGAAAGTGCTCCGGTGATATTTGTAGAGGATGTAAATTTGATCTGACGCCACATGCAGAATTCTTTCCAATTCAATCTTCATGCTTTTAATGTAGAGTCTGCTTGCGCCTTCGAGAGAATCTCTCAACACTCTTGTGAAATACTCAGATTTTTTAATTCATTGAATTCATAAGTGATGCACATAAATGGAGGGACACTGGGTCCAGATGACATACTTGGCCTCTGTTCATCATTAAGTAAGGAACTGGTCTGAGGCAAATGCGGGTGGTCTCGGCTAAAAGGAGGAATTCCATGAACCAGTGTTGTCTGGGCCACTTGGGAGCTATTAGAATGATACAATACCTCTCTGTCTAGATCTTCCTGAGAACTTTTGGGATCACAGGAATCAGGGGAAAAGCATAAGCAAAGATTCCGGACCATCCTATCGGAAAGGCATTCCCCGCGACTCTGGATGGGGATGCCAGCTGCGAAGGATTGGCAATTGTTGTTTTGTTGTGTCGCAAACAGATCGAGCACTGGCTTGTCCCATAGAAAGACTATCTCTTCTAGTGTGGATTGATCCAGTTCCTATTCGTGGCAGAATGACTTCATCCTGCTGAGGCTGTCTGCAAAGGAGTTGCAGAGCCTGGGCGCATGCTCGGCGCGGAGAGCGATGCGGTGTTTCAACATCAAATTCCATATTCTCTGTGCTTCCATGGAGAGGGGTAACGATCTTACCTCCCCGTTTGTTTATACAGGACATGCTTGTGGTGTTGTCCGTACCCAAGAGCGCTGAAGCATGTTTTATTCTCGGTAGGAAAGCTCGGAGGCTGAGGAAATTTGCTTATAGCTCCAAGTGGTTGATGTGCAACATTTTCTGAGCTGCAGACTACTTCTCTTGAACTTGCAAATCTGGCAAGTGTCCTCTCCATCCGTCCAGGGATGCATCTGCAGAAATAACAGTTGTGAACTTGAGTAAGGAATGAGAGTACCTTATCCAAGAGGAAGAGTCCATCAGCTTAGGGCTATCATTTGAGAAGTGACCGATTATATACTCGAAGGATCCGTTTTCCTGCAACCTCTGCTTGTTGAGCTCCTCATGCAAAGCCCTCATCTTTAAGCGAGCGAACAGTAGGAGATCTGTGGAAGAGGTCATAATTCCTAACAGCGAAACGTACTTTTTTGTTTGAAGTTTCAGAGCTAAGCAGTGTAGTTTTTGTTGGCTGTCCTGCGATAGAGCTTGTTCTGTATGGTGTCGAAAGTTAGTCCTAGGAACATTAAATGCATTGATGGTATATTTGAAGATTTTAGGTGGTTGACTGTTAAGCCCAGGTTGCTGAAGAGCTTCAGGCAAGCTGAGGTGGCTTTCGTTGCTTGACTGGCTGAGGGTGCCTTGATCAGCCAGTCGTTGAGGTATGGGAATGCCTGATGTCCTGATTTTAATGCCTTCCTGCCAGATGTAACGCGCTGATTTACGTTGTGGTTCTCTAAGATCATACAAAAAAACAGTCCGATTGTTTCACTTTTATTGGAAGCTGAAATCTATTAGGCGCTCTCTCCATTAGAGCATGAAACCCACCAATTTCTTCGGGCAGAGAGTCTACTGGGTGGAAGGCAGGTGGAGATTGTGTTGAAAGGAGATATTTGTCCCACTCTTGGTGTGAACACGTGTCATGGATTTATCCTTCATGTTCGTTACTAGATGATGAAGGATCATCTCGAGGAGGAGGAGCTATAGTGGATGCTGGAGTCATTCTTGGCGTCACTGGAGGAGGTGGATGCTCTGGTGTTCTCGGTACTTGTGGAGGATGTGAAACAGTGGCATAACCTGCAGTGGACTGCTGAGCCAGATCAGGAAATCTAGTGTGATAATATTTTAGCATGCCCTGTAGGTCCTGGAATAAGGATAAAGGCAGGTACTGAGGTTGCTCATGAAACTGGTAATGCTCATGTGATAGAGACGGCCTATTAGCAAATCTGGGTTCTTGATAGAATTCCTCATAAAACTGTTCATCCTTGTCATAGTCATCTAGGTCTTGGCATTTTACCCTTAATTCGGAGGGACTATGTGCTATTCCGAATGGAACCTCATTATCAGTCATCAAAATCCAGGAAATGACTTGGAGGGTATGGAGGCACCTTGCTGGGAGAGGTGTGTTCAGGACTAATTTTTTTTGTTGAAATTTTAATGATCGTTGACTGTGTCGTCGTCGATGTTTTAAGTTAATGGTGGTAGTATCTTCGCCGACCAGAATGTCGTAGACGGCAGGGTTGTCAACGGTATGGTCGTTGACTGTGGTATCATTGACGGTAGGATTATAGTAATCAACAGAATAGGTGTCAAGCCAAAAGTGGACAGAGTTCTCCATGTTGTAGTTGTCAACGCCATATTCAACATTAAAGTAGTGCCTGTCCTCGTCGTCAGTGGTGGTGTCTACGCTGTGCTCATCAACAAGAGTTTTAAAGTAGATTTTACAGTTGACGCTTCTGAAGAGTATTTTGAAGAACTGACACCACTTTTTTTTTTAGGTGGAGTAGAAGGATGAGATCTACTATGCTTAGATGAAATCTTTTCCTTTTCGTCCTTGTCAGCTGTGCCCTTGATAGTCTCATTTCAAGACTTTAAGGCCTTTTTTGATGTTTATCAGCGTTCCTTGTAAAAAGACCTTTCCCTTTTTGATGACCTTTTGTGACAGGCCACAGAGGAATCCGAATCCTCTTCAGAGCTGATAATTATAGAAGCTGTAGACCTCAGCAGCCACAGTAAACGTCTACCATCACAATATTTGAATGTCTTTGTTGAAAAAGTGCAACAGATTTTACAGTCTTTCACCTTATGAAAAGGGTAGTCTTTTCTTTCCGCATGAATTACAGGGTCTAAATAACCCTTTTTGGGTGTTTCAGCCACATCCAAATTGAAATAAAAAGGTACAATACCAGAAGTAGAGGAAAAATGCTGAGGAGAGCTCAGGGAGACTCCCTTCACACAACATGTGGTAGAAAATCTGAGGGAATCAGCCTTTCTTGTGAGTACTCTAGAAGGTGGTGTCACCTGATTGGTCATAAGTCAAGTTTGATCCTTTTTTTCTTTCTTCAGAAAAGGACATGGATATGTTATTAAAGATAATGTTCATTGCCATTAGGACCCATGGTAATGGTATATACTTCTATGTTAACATACAGTGGGACTCCCACTTCAACAACGGGGATGATTCAAGCATGTGAATCTATGAAAGATCCAATAATAAAAAGAATGTTCTTGCTCACTGCAAACTGTGAAACATCAAATAGATATAAGCAAAAGGAATTTGCATAAGAAATGTCATCAAGCAGAAAATTTTATATGCCATTTTTGCTCCTAATATAAACATTATGTAGGGGCTAGGAAGGGAGGATTTCTGATAAAGATGGATCCCATCAATGACTGGTTATCATCTGATATCTTGCCATTTTCACTTATATTTACATTTATCTTATTTTAGCTTTTACCATTAATTTAATTTCTGCAATAACACTTATTCATAATTTGCACAAGAACTGAATTTAATTTTGGATAAAGCATTTTCAAATACATAGTGTGGATTTCTTGTGTGCCCTTCTATGGGGGAAAAGAGTTCCAGAACTCACTGTAATTCTAGTAGCCTGCAGGAATGGTTATTATCCTATATGCATCATATCCATGTGAGTCATGGGCGGTGCGTGGTTCGCAAACTGTTTTTCCTGCTTGTGTTGGTAAACTGGTCCATGCATTTGCTTACCGGAGGGCTGTGAAAGCCTACCTGGGCCATACTTACAAGGAGAATGGTAAAAATTTATCAATTTTTCATAGGCTTTGAAGGGTGTTACTGGAAGAGCTAGACTATTTTCCCAACATTCCACAGTCCTATATTAAAATCCTTTTTCTCAAACCTACAGTGAAGCAACTTTAAATGCTAAATTACTGACTAGGCCCAGTGCTTTAAGTGGGGTGGTGCTCACAGGTAATGAGCACCAGTACTTCATACTTTTTTTCTGTTGAGTATCTGAACTTCACCCATGGCCTTCCGAAGCACCAGTACAGATTGGGGATAGTGGGCCAGGTTCAAGTTCTGTTGCCAGATGAAGCAGTATTGCTGAGGACAAGATTTTCAGAACAGAAACTGCGTGCCATTATGGTTCTGTACCTGAAACACTCTCAGTGCTGGGCAGGTATGGTTCCGTGCCTGAAACGCTCTCAGTGCTGGGCAGGTGTTGGGAGGCTGTGTGTCATACTATGACTGGCAGTACAGTGCCCAATCATACTTTGTCATTCACATTTACAATAGCGATTCAGAGCCTGCCCCTAAATCTGGCATGTTGTGAACAAATGAGAATCAGGGTGGCCAGCTCAGAGAGTGAACTATGAGAGTTGTGGATGTAAATACTTTTACAAATGCAATGAATGCTGTGTGTACATGCATGTGCATTTCAGCCTGTGTCGGTACTGCAACAGTAATAAAAGGAAGCTTCCTATAGTTTTATTCTTCTTTTAACTCATAGCATTTGACAGGAGGATTGATGAAGCACAACATTTTGGTATTTTAGTAAGGCATTCTTAAACCTCATCATGTTTAGTATACTTGTGACTACTGTGATGGAATCAATATTTCTGTTCCAAATATGGTGGACATATGGTGTGGTGAACCAACATACAACATGAATACATATATCAGCTCCCTCTCTTTCACCGGGTGCCAGTGGCAGATTGCCCATCAGATCAATAATGTGAATGCCAGATGGGCTTGCCCACATTTAACGCTTTGGAGACAGTCTCCTAATGATGTTATACCTCTTCATTACAGGTCCTCATACTCCTCCTTAACTTTTCCAAATGTAAACTGGGTAATAATTATTACTATTACTACTACTACTACTACTACTACTACTACTACTACTACTACTACTACTACTACTACTACTACTACTACTACTACTACTACTACTACTACTACTACTACTACTACTACTACTACTACTACTACTACTACTACTACTACTACTACTACTACTACTACTACTACTACTACTACTACTACTACTACTACTACTACTACTACTACTACTACTACTACTACTACTACTACTACTACTACTACTACTACTACTACTACTACTACTACTACTACTACTACTACTACTACTACTACTACTACTACTACTACTACTACTACTACTACTACTACTACTACTACTACTACTACTACTACTACTACTACTACTACTACTACTACTACTACTACTACTACTACTACTACTACTACTACTACTACTACTACTACTACTACTACTACTACTACTACTACTACTACTACTACTACTACTACTACTACTACTACTACTACTACTACTACTACTACTACTACTACTACTACTACTACTACTACTACTACTACTACTACTACTACTACTACTACTACTACTACTACTACTACTACTACTACTACTACTACTACTACTACTACTACTACTACTACTACTACTACTACTACTACTACTACTACTACTACTACTACTACTACTACTACTACTACTACTACTACTACTACTACTACTACTACTACTACTACTACTACTACTACTACTACTACTACTACTACTACTACTACTACTACTACTACTACTACTACTACTACTACTACTACTACTACTACTACTACTACTACTACTACTACTACTACTACTACTACTACTTCCAGAGGCTTTAAAGGGACAGTGATAACATTGGCAAGATGCTGACTGGTTGGTAAAGTGGGAAACGTCCCATGACCCCACTGCACATTTGAAAGATACCAGGGGAGGATACTGTAACCCAAGTAGTCATCAACAACGCTCTTTATCCCCATCTGGCTGAGCTCTATAGCCAGTGAAGGAGACCTTCATATAGAAATACACGGATGGCCTTAGAACAGGACATTAGAGCTAAGTGTGCACATTAGATGATGTGATCACAAGGGGTAACCCTACAATCCCACCCATTTAAGAAATGCAAAAAAGCAAAACCCCAGGTAGTAATCATTCACCCACTGACCTGTAGCAATCATGGATGGGCGATTTGGCGGGAGATCTACCCAGAGGTGTATAAAACCGGGCACTAGCCAGCAACTATGAGGGAGGTTCTAGTCTCCTTAATCTCTAAACCAGATAGGGGTTTAACAGGTAAGGCATATCATCCGTTTTATATGACCAATACAAACACAGACTCTAAGCAAAATTGTGGACAAAATACTATTTAAAGGTGAAAACTGTTGGACTTGTTCCTTTTTGCAGGGTTATCCCAAACGTTTTGCCTTCTTCCTCCTACTTTTTCGGACCTATTGTTGCTGGCTTTAGGACTCTGCCACTTTACCACTGCTGACCAGTTCTAAAGTGTAAGTGCTTCCTGTCTAAATTGTATTGGTGATTGGCTTATCCATGATTGGCATATCTGATTTACTAGTAAGTCCATAATAAAGCAAACTGTGTAAGCCCAGGGCCTGTACGTCAAAAGCTACTCGTGGGCCTGCACCAATGATTGTGCCACCCACATGAGTAGCCCTGTAGATATGCCTCAGACCTGCCACTGCAGTGACTGCATAGGCAGTTTTAACCTGCCACTCGGTGGCAAGTGCACCCACTTAACAGGCCCAAGCATTCCCTTCTACTTCTGGCAAGTCACCCCCAAACGTAGGGCCAAGGTAGCCCCATGGGCAGGGTGCAGTGTATTTAAAAGGTAGGACATGTTTCTGTCTGGTTTACATGTCCTGAAAGTGCAATACTGCTAAATTAGCTTTTTCACTATGGCAAGAACCATCTCTCCCATAGGGTAACATGGGGACTGGCTTGAAATATCTTTTGAGTGTGATGTCCTATTGGGAAAAGATCGAGATATGGAGTTTGGGGTCTCTGAACTCACAATTTAAAAATACATATTTTTGTGAGGTTGGTTTTTGAATTGTAAATTTGAATTGCCACTTTTAGAAAGTGGGCATTTTCTTTATTAACCATTCTGATCCTCTGGCTGTCTGCGGAATACACATCTAGGTCCGGATGACAGTTGTGCTGTTTGTGAATTAACTGAAGACAGTCACAGAAAGGGAGCTGAGGTGTATCCTGCATGTTCTGATAGATCTTCCTGGGCTAGAGTGGTGGTAGTAGCTGACTTTTACACATGAATAAGGTTGAGCCTGTCCTCACCCAAAGCAGTTTCCAACCCCCTGTAGCGTGTCTGGGGTCAGGGCAAGGAAAGGCAGGGTCTTGTGCACAACAAAGACTTCTCTTTGAAGTTTACCTACTTCAAAGACAGAAATGGGTATAAGTACTGGACCTCTGATTGAGGACATTCTGCCAGGAAGAAGGGATGGAATGCTGTAGGAGGGACTGCCACTCTGCCGGTTGCTTTTTTGTGCTAACCTGCTGCTTCTGTCCTGGGAGTGAAAGGACTGGACTTTGCTTTCTACATCCTGCTTTCCAAAATTATCCAAGGGCTTGAACTGAGCTTGCCTCCTATTAAGAAGTCTCAGGGGGGATATCAAAGACTCCATCTGCCAGTGCCTGGGCTCTTCTGCTGAGAGCCCTGACTTGCCAAGTGGTGCCAACTCCAATCCCTAGGCCCTGGAAGTGTAAGCTGGTAATCTGAAGGAGTGAACCAAGGCACCAGCGCACCGCGGCTGAAGAACTGACGCAGAGCCTGTTTCACAGCGGTCCCATCATCACAACGCGTCTGTATTTTCCACGCGTCATCCCTGGGCGCCAATTTCTCATTGATCGCGCACCTTAGTAAGGAACCAAGGATGTGTGTCTGGAAATCAACACATCACCTCTCCTGTGAGAAAAGAATCAACCCATCACCTTCCCAGTGTAGTAAGGAATCAACGCAATGCTTTGCTTTTTCAGCACCTCAACGCTCCTGTGGTCCGCATCGTCTTTTTGTTTGATGCATCCCAGGTACTTTGTAATAAAATGATACAACCATTGATTCCTATGGACTAAACACACATTTAAACCTTTAAAAAATGATATCTTTACTTGTGTGTATCGTCGTCGTTTTGGTCTTGTTTTATTCAGATAAATACTGGCTGCTATTCTAAATTGGTGTGGAGTACTTTTGTGGTGTTTTCACTGTGTTACTGTATGTGTGTGTGTGTGTGTGTGTGTACACATACTTTACACACTGCCTCCGAGATAAGCCTGACTGCTTGAGCCAAGGTGCCAAGAGGGTGAGCAGGGGCTATCTTAGCTGTGTGGTTCCCTCACCCTGACTAGAGTGAGGGTCCTTACTTGGACAGGGTGAAAACCAATGCCATCTAGAGACCCCATTTCCAACAATAACACAACTAGTACATAGCAACCAATGCGTGTTTAAATACACTGTGCCGTCTCAGATGACTTACTCATTTTGTTCACAGCTTAAAGGGGAAAGACAATCAATATGCCTTGGCATTATTCCATAATGAAAAGGCATTCTGGATTTAGACATACATCTGGAGGGTGGTGAAAGGGATGGGCATAGGAGGTACATATCTTAACTGTGTCAAGCTGTTGTCCAGTCTTAACTTTTTCAGTGCACTTCACACAAGAGGTTTCAGAGAGTTTGGCCTGTGAACGGCAAACCAGACAGGATTGCCTTTATTATTCACACTGGGGATGGAAATGCTGGCCACTGACCTACCTGTTGTCTTGTAGGGCTGAAGTGTCAGAATATAGGTATTGTGAATCAAGAGTGTCTCTGTATGTGGACAAGGTACCTGTATATCTAAAGGGAACTGTGCAAAAATGTGAAAATAACATGTTATAATTATTTTTGATAAGTGATTTTAATGATGCATGGATTCGTAACCAATGAAATAATGATGATGTACTTGGAGTGAGTTTCTTATGTCAATCAGGTGTTCTAGTCAACTTGCTCCTGTTCATTCTCTCACCTAATAAGTGTCCTGTTGCAGAGCCAGCTCTCCCTTTGTTTCTGCAGAGCAATGGAGTGAATGATGTCAATGTTCGAAAGCATGTATTGCTCCGCTATGCACTCAGAGTATCATTTTCAAGGACTTCCACTGTAAATGTTAGTGTAGATGCGTTAATTTAAGAACTGCTTTGTTTGCGTTATAAATCTCCAGAATGCAGTTGAAGAGGGAGCAAGCACAACATTTCTCTTATCTTAAGAAATGGGTTAGTACTAAAGATTTAGAAAATCATGTTGTTTTTGATTTGCAGATGCAATCCTAACCAATAGCTTATGTGATTGGTGTAAACAACCCTTTGGTTTGTTTTTCAAAAAATTTCCATTTTACTGTTTTCCTTGTAGGGGACTTACTCTGCTCAAATTGTGTTTTCCTGAGGCTGAAGATCAACTGGAAGTATCAGAGCTGATTTATTTTGGTAAGAACTGGGGTGATCAAATTTTGGGATTCAGATGATTATTGGGGTTCAGCTCCTACAAAGTTGGTAGCAGAGGATAGTTTGCATTGGAGCACCTCCTCTTTAAAGGGTTCCCAAAAGATTATTGGAAGATGTTTGGTCCTAGGTGCCTAGATTGAAGGAGAAAGGAGTTTGACCAACTTTCCATTACTGGAGCCTCCAACAGGGTGACAAGCAGTATGGCAGTGCAGTCGTAAATGCACTAGTGTGTAAATATGAACAAGGATAACTTGAATGCATAAGTTTGAGTTTTTTGTGATGATGGATTTCGGTTTTTGTAGTGAGTTGTTTGGGTAAGTGATGATGATTGTAGCATTAATTGGTGGGCTGATTACTATTCTGATACTGTAATATTCGTATCTGTGAAACCATTTAATGTTTTGTTATAGAAGAAAATTAAGTTGTGGAAAATCCAAGGTCTCGAGATATTGTTACCTTGTCTGTATAGTGGTGTGCTGATCAAGGCACAATTTACACATAGATAGGGACCTGTATTAGTACATTTCCTTTCTCAGAATTGAGAGACTCATTTGGGTTACTGTGCTTGCCCTAAGTGCATAAGATGTAGTACATTAAAATCGGATGGTCAAATTCTGCTGGTCAGAAGTTTGCCTAGCGAGAAGACGGTTTCAGATTCAACCTTATTTCCTGGTACTGTTTTGTTTGCTCGAATCAGAGTTTCTACTGTTGAGAATATTCGGACTTGTGAAATACTGAGTTATTTTTCTTTCTAGGGTACACAGGCAAGTTTTTTTTTTTATTTTTTTTAAATCTATAAAGGTGTCTTGTGCTTTTGTAGTTTCCCTGTTCACCAAATTAAAAAACAACAACAACAAAATGTTGTGGTTGGCTGTTCAGCCAGGGAGCCGTGCTGGAACAGAAGCAGATAAAGGATCTTCACTTTTTTGCAACCAAAATGTTGTGTTTTTCCCTTTTTTTTGCTCTCTAACATGAAGATAAGATAAAGCACTTGATGTAAAATGTTAGGGATGACATTATTAACTTTAACATTAGTGATATTAGTTGGTGTGTTAGTGTGCTTACTGACTCCTGTGGGAAATAATTTAGAACAAACAACCAGTGATGCTGTAATCAGAATAAACCATGAGAAATTAGGAAAAGGGTTACCAGTACACGAAAAGCATTTAATTAGTAGTTGTAGGGATAATGTGTACACAAGAATGAGCATGTTGAGATTATGAGGGTTAACAACTGTTTTGAGTGAACTTTTCTTTGTAAGTCAACCCAGGGGACCTACGAGCAACTCCTGCAATGTGTTTGTTGCTATCTTTAATTATGAGGAGTTTCTTTCTCCATATCTAACTGTTTTTAATGTCACAAAGTGTACAATGTAAGGATATGGTAACAAGAAGCGAGAGAAACAAAGTGCTACAAATTCCTAGAAAAGGGAGGAGATCAGAGGATTTTGAGATGGATGAATACTGGGATTGAGTGTTCCAACAGAGGAGACGAATGGAGGAGGATGTTCGGAGAGCTAAAAAGCTGAAGACTTCAGAGACTAATAATTAATAGTTATTAATGGGGTTTTTAGTGATCAGTAAAATATTTGGCGGGGGAAACGGATGTAGCTTTTTTGAAATATGCAATAACATGAAAATATCATTTAACAATTATATTTGATAATTAGTGTTTTAATGATTCATTGAGTTGTAACGGATGAACTAATGATTTTGCACTTGAAACAAGTGTTCTATGTCAATCAAAAGTGTAGTTAACGCTATGGATAGCTATGCTACGTTTTCGTGTGATGTGTCATTATTTTTTATATGGATGCAGTTTCTGGTTTTCTATACAACTTGATCCTGCTCATTCCAGCTCCCAATCAGTATCCCGCTGCAAAGCCAGCTCTCCACTTGTTTGTGTGAAGCAATCAAGTGAACGATGTCAATGTAATAGCAATATACAACAATATTAGAAAGCATGTATTGTGAAGGAAGCTTCCACCGTGGGCTCAAAGTATTTTCAAGGATTTCTGTTAGTGTAGATGTGTTAACTCAATGAGGCATTATTTAAGAAATGTTTCATATGTGTTGTACAGCTCCTGAGTGCACTTGATGAGGGAGCAAGCAGAAGATTTCTCTTATCCTAAGAGATAGGTCAGTATTAAAGATTCAGAAAATCACATTCTTGTTTCTGATTTGCCGACGCAACCCTAACCACGATCGTACCATGCTGAATCTGCAGAATTTATTAACAGCTTATATGATTGGTCTATAAAACCTTTGGGTTTCTGTTCTTCGTGAGATGTTTTCCTTTTACTATTTAACTTCTAGGTGACTTACCATGCTCCTCTTTTGCTGCTATTTATTATTGGGATGCAGTCAGTATTCTTTCAGTTTGGCACTTAGAATTGTTTTGCTCAGATACTTCCTAACTAGGGATTATTAAATCTATGTATTTTGCATTTATCTATGCTTCTGTAATTGGGCCTTCATTTCAATTCATGCTTTTTCGTTGCACCATTTTACTATTCTATAATAAAGATATGTTTTGCTTCATTTTTGATCTAGAACTCAGTTCTTCAAGCTTCCAATATTGTATTCTGTTTAACTCTGTACCTTTCATCCGGAAAACACAATTTTAGCAGTCTCTAATGGCTAGTTCCAGTGGAGACACTGGAACCAAATAACTTTAGTAAAATTGGGGTGATCAGATTTTTGGGGTTCAGATGATTATTGGAGATCCGCTCCCACAGCTTTTAATGAAATACTCCCAGTTTCCAGTACTTGGACATTCAGATCTCACAACACAGAAACTCAACATTCACAGGACATGGATAGAATTATGGTGGGACTGAAGAGCTCTAAATTCTTGAACACAGTGCCACATTCAGATGGGCAAAGTCTTGCTTGGAAAAACTGAATTTCTGTCTTGCTGCCTTTATGTTCTCCAAGTGTCTACGTCCCCTATCAAACAGCATACTTGTAAAGATGTGGACTAATTACTGGTCTCCGTTTTATTGGAGGGAAATGGAGCAGAATCAGACTTGACATTTTGAAGTCGCCACAGGAGAAAGGGTAAATGGAGTTCATGGGACTACATTATTTGGCATCAATAGAACTTCACCCTACATTGTAATGGCTGGACAACAAAAGCAAACAAAATATCTACTGTGGTGGACACAGATGTGCCACTTCAGGATCTCTTTATGATGTGTGAGAACATAACAGGGTACTTTCCCCTATGTGACTAGACATGTGTGTAGCCAGAGACAGGGTGGTCAAAGTGATTATGAAACATTCACCATTTGTGGCCATGAGCATTTGTGGAGTACCAACCCCTTAAGACAGAATATTCATCATCTAACAATAATAAGATGGAGAGAGACTGGATGCAAAGTTTGCGGCAATCCAATCTGTCTTGGTTGCAAAGGTGCAGGTTTTATTTAGGACTGGAAGTGGTATATTCTTGCAATATGCACATGTACAAATTACTAGGAAGACTTGGCAAACCTATCATGATGAACTGGAAACTATGTACACAGTGACTAGGGTGTTACTACTAGTACAAAGTAAAAGATCAGTGAATAATGCATATCAAGAACTTTAGACAAGACAAAGTAAGAAGCGCTGCAGTGGCTCAGAAGGTGTGCTGCAGAATGCTTGTAACCGCTTACAGATGGGGGGAATGAAAATAGGCATCCCAGTGGGTTAAAAGAGCATCCAGTAATACACAGTTCAATATAACAATCTTCACATGACTCACTTGAGACTGCTTAAATTAAGTACCTGGGGCACTCCCCCAGTTTCCCCGAGGCAGACTTGTCAAGGTATACAAAAGCTATGCCGGTAAGATCATACAGAGTTTTGCCGCTTTGGGGGTGGCACTGGCCAAACAAAGGACAGCCATACGTTCAATGCCAACACTTTGTGGATGGGTCACAGATATGTTGGAAATGGCTACAGCAGAGGACAGCCAAATGAAGGGGATGATGACTTTACTGACAACCTAGCTGAATGGGAGGCAATGCTAAAAAATGTCTCATGGACATCCCGAATAAGGCCCCCACTAAAAAGTAGAAAAGGACTGACAGTGAAACATGTGGATGAGTGCCTGCAAATCACATTTAAACATGGACTTAAACAGAAACAGATATAAATAAAAGTGCAATGATGTTGATTTCAGATGGAATAACTGAACCAGCTACCTGGTCAAGAAGTTCAGTTTTTGTAGCTCCAGCAACATTAGTATGTCTGTAAGTTGCTATTGCCTGGGCAGTCAAGATTAGTGTTGCTCTGGTGCTTCTTGAGTTCAGTATCATAGTTGAAAGCAGACAGATTGGAGAAGAAGCATACAGTACAGTCCTTGACCGGTTTAATCAAAATGGCATTGCCCAGTGAGTCTGATTGATTCCCTTCTGCTAGAAGTCAAGCTTGTGCGTCTGGTGTTTCAAGTAGTGGTGAGGAGGTCTACATGTGGGAAACCAATCTGTTGAAGAAAGGGTCTTGAAAGCCTCCTCAAATATAAAAGAAGAACCTGCTTATTCGAGTTGCATGTTGATTCTGTTATTCCTGGAAGCTTTATTACATGTTCCTGGCTAACAGCCATGCTCAAATTCTCTGTACCTCCACTGAGAGTGGTATTGATCTGGTGCCTTAGTTGCTATTTAAGCTGTGTATGGTGGTGGTGCTATGCGTGCACTAGGGTTCAACCTGCTGTCAGAAATGGCAGGAAGGCCTTCAGAGAGTGAACTGCCCTGAGCTCCAGAAACCTGATGCGACAGAAGCTCTCGCTTTGAGTCCATAGGTTTTGCACTACTAAATCGCTCAGTTGAGCATCTCAACCTAGCACACTCAACTGTGACTCATTTGGTAATGAGGACAGTGTACAAATGGTATACAGTAGGCTGTTTTTCAAGCATCACCAAAAAGAGAAAGCATCACTACCATTTTGAGTATGCCACCCCCTCCCAAACTGATCTTTACTTGCAACGATTTGCCTTATAGGCACTGTTGTAATGGTTTCATCTCTTGCATTTGGGACGTCAGCAATGCAGGAAGTCATCAACCCTAGAAGCACAGGCACATGGTGAGTTGTTTTATTTGTAATCTTCATGAAAGGTTGACATTTGTCCTGAATGGATGACACGCCGTCCTCTTAAACAAAACAGTTTTTCTTGCTTTGCGATCTCAGGAGTGTTTAGAGTGAGGATGGTGGCGGCTCCCCTTCTCCCTAGATCTCCCTCTGTGCGTTCTTTTCTGGAGTGCACACAGACGCTGCAGAAGAATTACCTTTTCTGGCCAACATTCAATGTTTCTATCTCTGCCCCTACATCTTCTAGTTTCACTCTCAGACAAATCCTCTTGCGTTACGATACTGAACCTGGTCCTCTCTGCAGGGTCACCAACAGATGCTTTGCCTGTTACCCTCCACTTTTTGCTGAGTTGGTCTTAGGGCTCTGCGAACTTTACCACCGCAAACCAGTGCTCGTGCTGGCTCTCTAAAACATGGTTTTAATGACCTATACCCAATAAGCATATTTAATTTACTTAGAAGACAGTATGCCATATACCCAGGGACTATAAATGAAATGCTACCAGTGGGTCTGCAGTACTTTTTGTGCCCCGAATTAAGACTTCAAAACATGTCCCAGGCCTGTCATGGGACATGTCAACCTGGCATTAAAATCCCTTTGCAAATCTTTGAACTCCTCTTATAATGCATGTCACCCCTAAGATAGGCCACTAGGAAGCTTATAGGGCATGTTCTGGCAGTGAAAAAATCCTAAATTTGTTTTTCACTACTCTGAGGCCTATCCCTCCCATAAGATAACATTGCGGATTCCTTGCTATACTGAATAAGCTGCAATTCCTGATTGGGAGCAGGTTGCTACATTGTGTTTAGTACCTTTGGAAATGTAATGATAAACAGTCCCTAATGGTAAAGTTTGATTTTTCATTGCAATTTTCAAAATGCCACTTTTAGAAAGTTGGAAATTTCCTGCCCTTTTTGCCTGCAGCCTTTCTTGGGATACAAGACTGAATGTAGCTGAGAGTTAGGCTTAATGAATTCCAATAGCGGGATTAAGTGTGCCCCACTGGGCCGTCTGCTTGCATAATGGCAGGGCGCAGCGGAGCACTGTCCCACATACCCCTGAATAACTTGTGCTATGCCTTCACACAAAGGGCTTAACAACATTGTACTATCACTGCAGCCAGCTTGGAGCAAGTGCAGGGGAGTCAGAAAAGTCTATGCACTTCAAAAAGCCTTTCCAGAAACTTCTCTCACCTTCTAAGAAGAAGGGCACCAGGATATCAAAATAGGACCTTCAGACCCCACTCTTCAGCTCAATACCGGACCTGCAGAAGGACTCTCAGAAGAATGCCTGCTGCTTGAACCTGCTGTGCACTCTTCCAGGATGCTTCTGTACCTGGAAGGGCAGCTTCGATGGGTGGAGCCTGCCCTGAACCCTCAGAGGCCTGCCCTGCTCTTGAACCCTGCATCTTCACTTGCACCCAGTACTACCATAAGTGACTAAGAACTAGTTTGCTGTCCTCCTGTTCAGAGCGACAGGGATGTAAAAGACTCACATAATCTTGAACCGGGACCCAGACAGAGTCCTTAACCTCATGAACCCTTTGTTGTGGTGCTAAAGGTGCTCAGATGGCCAAAAATCAAAACTGAGAACTTAGACACATTTTGGCCCAAAAGTGCTTTGAGAACCAGGAGGAAACTAGGACCAACCTGCTCACCTATCTGCCCGAGGTGAATCGCTGGTCGGATTAACTTTGTGGCTTCTACCGCCACGTTCTTCTCCACAGTAGCAAATCAGTTTTGGTGGTCCTTAGCCAAAGGGGTATCTGACCTTACTGAACTGTCTTCGTCTACAGCCATCTGCCTCGACCAGCCAGAAATTATTGACTTCCTGCCAGCTACTACGTCAATGTAGAAATCTTCACTGCAGCTTTGTCATCCGATGAATAAATTCTCTCCTCGGACACTTCCTGCAGTCTTGCCCTGCTGACCTTTACCTTCTCAGACACTTTTTCTCAGAATTTCTTCTAAGTCCGAAAGTAAGCACTGACCTGGCCCAATCCACTTCTTGTATTCAAAGTGCACTCCATTGCGGTTGGCCTTAAATTTTGAGTTTAACCAGTTCTCACACAACTAATTGTCTAAAGTAGGAGCTTTGATCTTTCAGGTGCTACTTTTCACTAAAAACTTAAAAAAGTCATAAAGGCCAATATTTTTGTGGCAAATTTATGAAAAACTAATTTATTTTCTCAATTGGTTTTGGAATTTTCTGTATTTTTACATTATTACTGTTTGTTTGGTGCATAAATATATTGCTTCCAAGTTAAGCCTGACTGCTTTTTGTTTCAAGCTACCCTGGGTTAAGCACAGGGTCATTTAGTGACTTTGTGACTCATGATACAAGGGATTGTGGCTGTTGCTTGACCAGGGTTCACACCCCAGTCAAGCAACAAATTAATCTCTCACATCTGGAAATTATCTTTTTGTTGTTTTCTAACAGAATTTCCACTACTTGACAGTGTGCAAAGAGGATTAGGACTACAAATACAGAATGTGGGTCAGAGATGGCCTTCTTACTCTCACAGATGTTGAATTAAGACTTTTAAACCTATGTGAAGCACTTGCCTACATGGGAAGCACACTGCACCATGTAGGGTGTTTGGTTGAAAGTGTGCTTTTCTCCTGTGTGAGAGGTTTTTTCATTTTTTTTTTTTTTACATTTTTATTGGTGTTTTTAACACAACATACACAAACGACTGTGTTGGTTTTACCTCCTCCACCCTTAAAGTGTCCAGTGGGAGCAATGTGTCTTTCCTCAGTGCTTTATAGAAGGTGGATACGGCCTTCCCCTCCCCACCAACAGTGCATACAGCCTGACATCCCGTATGTGTCGGTGGTTCCATCATCCCTTGCTTCCAACAACATTGTATGATGGCTATCCGTGATCTGTGTTTGAGAACAAGCCCTGGGGGGATATTGAGATTGTCCATAAGGGCTTCAAAAGACAATAGCACCCCATTGCTATACAAATTCCCCCATGTGGAGATACTGTACTCTGCAAGTCGCGATATTCCCATTAGGGCCTGGCCTTCTGGGAGTGTAAAGAGCCCAATAATGGGCATTTACGGTGCATAAGGCAAGGCGGTTCTAGTGCACTGTAACCTGCGTAGCCAGCTATTGCACAGTGTTTGCATGTCTGGTTGGCCCATTGGGTGTCACCCTCTGGAGTTCAGTAGAATCCGAAGCAGGTCATTTCCAGAATTCTCTGGTTGATGCCCTACTCTTGTAAATGGTGTCGCTGGGTGCATCTCTCCCGTGCCAGGCACGCCAGACAATAGAGTTCTACATCAGGCGCTGCCATCTCCCCCTCGTCAGTAGGCCGCTAAAGTTCAGTCAAGGCTACTCTGCGTCTGCTTCGTGTATAGTAATTTCGTCCACTTGATAAAGCCCTGTCCTAAACCCATCCGCTCAATCACCTGGTATAAGTAGCCCCCTCTGAGACTCTCAAAGGCTTTTTATATGTCAACCGCTATAAATCACTGCTTTCTGCAAGTCCGGTGCTTGATGTTGAAGGACAGAGATCAAGCGTCAATTGTAATAGCCGTATTATGGTGAGAAATGAATCCTGTCTGATCCGGATGAATCAATCTGGTCATGTAGGGTATAACTACATCTTCATTAGTGGAAGGGGGCAGCGTTCCTGTCTTCAGCGCCTCCAAATAGAGTGCACTAAGTTGAGGAGCTAGGAACTCATTATACACGCTGTGAAATTCTGCAGGGAGTCTGTCTGCCCCCGCACTTTGCCCCTGGCCTTCACCGGTTCGCCAAATTCTAGGGGGGAAATTGTATCTCCCAATGCTAGACGGTCTGCCTCCTCTAACTGGGGTAGTTGAAGCTCCCCCAGGCTCCTTAGCTCAGCGCGAGAGATGTCCTCTGCCGGAGAAGCATATAACAAGGAATAATATGTAAATCTGGTATTTATTTCCCCATGCCTGAATAGCCGGGCCTCCCTTTCATCCTCTATCTCAATCACTAATGAGTGCTGTCGGAGGGGCTGCGAGCCATGCAGAGTAGAGCCTCCAATTTGTCCCCCACTGTATGCATTCGTGTCATGCAGTTTTTATGATCCAAACATCTGTCACTCGATTGCTAAAGCAACCTTTTCATTAGCATCTGTAATTAAGGGGGATATTTCCAGGGCACCTGGTCTCTTCTGTTCCAGTGCTCCAGGGTCTCTCTTTGTTGTCCCCAATTTCCTTTGAGGGTCTTCTTAACTCCCATTACCCCAGTCATGCACCGACCTCTGACTACAATTTTGAAGGCCTCCCATTCTAGTGCGCGAGAGGATGCAGTTCCCTTATCGTGCTCGAAATAAGTCCAAATTGTATCACCAATCGACTGTTGGAAGAAGCCATCTTCTAGTGTTTCCACTCTAAGCCGCCAATCCAGTATTCAAGGGCGCTCCCTGTGCCACGCTAAAGTAAGCAATAAAGGATTATGACCTGAAACCGTGCAGCAAAGGTACTCTGCAGTATGGGCCGTGCTATTGACTTTGGGTGATCCAAAGAAAATGTCCAGTCGGACATGTAGATTATGTAGGCTTGAATAAAAGGAGTAATCTCGTTCTCTGGGATGCAAATGTCTCCAAGAGTCTGGTGTTGTTGCCAGTCTGTCAATGCCTTTGCCGATCGGTGTGTAAGGGAACGCAGCAGCAGGGGGTGCGATCTATCAAGTTGTGTTAGAGACACAATTGAAGTCTCCTCTGATAATAGTTGCCTGTGTGACTTGTGTATACAACGCCAAAAAGGAGCACTGTTCCTGCTTAGGTGCGTAAAAAACCCCTATCATGATGTCTCTGCCCTCTAACCTTCCAAAGATCAAAACTTAGTGGCCCTCTTGATCTATTATTTCATTTGTTTTTTTAAAGGGGACCCCAGGCCGAATCCATAGGACGACTCCTCTGGAAGTCTTTACTAACGCACACTGGTGTATCAATAGATGTGGTTGAGCAGATACGACCTTGGTGTTTGAACATGTGAATAACAAAACAAGTAAACATCCCAGCTCCCTTTCCCCAGGACCGGCATCTCAACCATCCCTTTCCAAACTTTCAATAATGTTTCCAACTTTTCAAATAAAGGGGTCAGTGCAAGAAATCAGGAGCAGACTCCACCGAGCATGCTCTCTGCCATCTGATGTTCCCGGGTAGTTCTGTCCCCAGCTGTTGTGTGGGGTGACCTCGCACAGAGCTTAGTGTTCTGCTGATTGATTGATTGATTGATTGATGTGGCAGCCCACCCCATTCACAATGAAAGACCCTTCATGGTCTTCCACCCCAGAGTTTCGGTAAGGACTCCTTCGGACCAATGGCCTAGCCTGTAGTTTTGAGCAGTTCCGGGTCCCTGTCCATTAAGGGACACTGCTATGTCCACTGCCTCCTGCATTTCCAGCAGCGACTGTGTGCGTGGCGGTGCTGCAGATGTGGTCAGTCAAATGGGTTTCTTTCGCAGTCTCTCACGTGGGTCTTGGTGACTTCTTGTTGTCTTCGCCAGAGCTGGGAAAGACAAATTCAGCCATTCCCACACCTGTTGTGAGGAGGTGAAGAAAAAAAAAAAATAATAATACTTCGTTGTTGGTAACGATTCGTAGTTTGGCTGGGAACAGCATAGCATACAAGCTTCAGTTACTTTTGCCAGTATATGGAGTGTCTCCCACGGCTCCTCACTCCAGGCCGGTGGTGCTGCTGCACCGCCCGTCCTCACTCAGCTAGTATCTAGCACAGGCTGAACTATCGATGGATAGAGGAGGGCTTGCAGCACCGTTCAGCTGTTCGCCAGCTCTCCTGTCTCCATTCCTAGGCTCCCCCTACCATCTCAGGTAGCTCCTTCCTTCGTCCATGGTCCGTCCTAGGTTCTGCTTTTTGTGGGTTTTTTTTTGGGGGGGGGGGGGGGGGGGGGGGGGGGGATCATCACTTTTAGACAGTCGCCGATCTTCAATCAGCCGCTCAGCTCCCTCCCCTCATGGGTGTGCCAGGCAGCCACGCATCTTAAGTTTCGCACCCAGACTCCTTCACCGCTCTAGGTATCTTCCACTATGTTTTTTTTTCCTGCCTGCCATTTTGTGCTGCCGTTGCAGGCCGCGCAGGCTTCTAAGGACAGCTCCAGCCAACGGGACTGCGTCGACCGAGTGTTTCTGCACTGAGCACCGGCTTTCCGGGCTGGGTTTGGATCGTCCGGGGATTCAGGATACCAGCTAATGTCCGGAGGCCACCAGGAGCTTCGCTCTGAGCGTGCTACTCCATCAGCCTCAATCCACGCCCCTCCATGTGGGAGGATTTTTCATGATGTGCATGAGGACCACTGAGGTGTGGTTATCACGTTAAAGGATGCAGCGAAGTGTGATGGATGAAGAAGTGTGAGGGATAGGCGTTCACTTTATGGTTTTCAGTAAGCTGGCAGCTTTCAGCAGCTCTGCAGGTCCATTTTTAATATTACTTATGTACATAGTCCTACGTTGGTGATCTCATCGGTTATTCTATGGTGATGAGTGGTTTATTGCTGGGGACTGGCATAGTTTTGGGTGATGGCTATGAACCTTAGCAGTTTTGTCTTATGTGAGTGCAAGACTGTCAAACAGTAAAAGGAATTAATAAGCAGCCTGTATGAACTACAATCAACTGACTGCTAAGTGCTAAGGTATTAGTTTTAATGTGGGTTATACACTATATTGTAATTGCATTATACAGCACTTACTACACCTGTCAAGGCACTGTTGTGCTTTTACGCTGTGCACACGACTCCAGGACCAGGGTTAGTGATTTTTGGCAGTTATTATTAGTTACTGGGGTTAGTCCACAGGAACCATTTAATTACTTTACTCCAGTCAATGCAGTTGATTACATTAGTAGAAATTAAGTGTGATCGTTAGTGGGAGAGGAGGATATGGGAATTTCATGTATTATTTGACGGTATTAATAGAGGAGCTATAGAAGATTAAGTATTGTTAGGGTAAATGGTGTGATTTATAATAAAGAGTTTGTGATCTCTGAAATAAGGATTGGGCAATTTTCAGAGGCGATATAGTAAGAATTGTGGCAAACATTCATGTGATTTACAGTAGGCTGTACTGTGAGAACAGAGGTATGCAGAGGATGACAAGGATGAGTCATTTGAAAGAAAAAGGAGAGTTGAGAATTGGAACTTTGAAGTCAGTCCATTTTCATGTAAGGTTTTTAGGAATATGGTGATACTTTGAGACAGCAAGCAAACCTGCATTAACAATTATCACTGCACACCATTCCACACATACACACAATCACATCTGAGTAAATAGTATTAAAATAAAGCTGGTTTCCTTTTCCCATAAAATCCAACAGAACAAAATCACAAACTAGGAATGCTGTTCTTTAAAGAGATGAACATCCTCGTATCCTCAGATGATCAGGTTAAGATGAAGGTGACCAGTCTTTTAGTGGATGTACAGTAATGCTTCTCAGGCCAGGTAGCACTGGTGCAGTGTCTAATCTGGAGCACCACCAACATAGGCAAATGCAGTGTGAGATCCTGCATTTGGCTATCATTCAGCCTTCTTGTAACAGTAATCAGACATACAGAGGAACTCCTCTGCTTAGTAACGTCCTTACCGGAGCAATAGAATCTGCAGTCTCACTCTTCACACTTCACACTTCCTGAGCACTGCTGGTTTGGCAAATGGGAAGAATAAATAATAAGAAGCCACTAGCTAATGAGGGACTTGAAGAATTTCCAATGGGAGCCCGGTCTCCATTTCTTCCCACCCCAGTGTCTGGTCTCCATTATTCAGCCACAGGAATGCAGGCAAGTGTTGCATTTCCACTTCGCCTCAAAGGAGGGAAATCGGAGGCAGGACATCAGCCCCACCCCCTACAAAGCTATAAACAAACAAGTTACTTACCTCTGGTAATGCCTTTTCTGATAGAGACTCTAACTGCAGATTCCTCATCTTAGAATATTTCCCAGACATCAGACTGTATTTGGAAAATCTTGAGCAGTACCTCTGTGCACATGAAGGTGCCATTGAGCAGCTAAGCGTTGAATTGATCTATGTCAGAAGTGAAATGTGCAGTGGCTATGCAGGCACCACCCTACTGTGCTACATCAGTTTCTTTCGTGACTATTTCTGCTCCAAAAACGTGGAGATTTGACTACATGATGAGTAACCAGTATTCAGAATCTAACAGGAGCTTTTTGGGTTAAAAGCCATTTCGCAGATCGAGAAGGATGGGAGTATAGAGGTGGTATCTGCAGTTAGATAGAGGTTACTAAAAAAAGGTAAGTAACTTCTTCTTCTGAGGAAGACTTAACCGCATGTTCCTCATCTTAGAATAGATATCCATAAAATTCTTCCTCAGAGGTGGTTCTACAAACAGGTCATCAAGATTTCCTAGTTTGAGCGAAATGGGCAAAATGGCTGTCTCACCAAACCCGACTGTCCAAGCAGTAATGTTTCATAATCATGTGAAGTGACGCCCATGTAGCAGCTTAACAGATGTCCAGGACAGGCAATCTGCGTGCTAAAGCAGTAGCAGCAGCCTTAGCCCTGTGGAATGGCACTGCAAGCCCTCAGAAGGCTGCTTCTTAACTACTACATAGTTGCTATTGAAGAAAAGCACAATCCATTGAGAGAGGATTCTCTTCTGCACAGCCCTGCCTTTTGACACTCATATGAATCAAACAGCTGACCATTCACCCTGTAGTCTTTCGCATGAACAATGTAATAAGGCAAGGCTCTTTTCAAACCCAGACGGCAGAGCCTTTCCTTTTCCTTAAAAGGATAAGGTGGGGCAAACAAATGCCAGCAACATGATGTTTTGGCAGAATAGGAATAGAGTCAACACGTCATAAGGAGGCACGAGTCAGAAGAACCAGTTTATTTGGGTAGACGCTAGTGTACGGAGGGTTACCTGAAAGAGCTTAAAGTTCACTGACCTTCCTGGCCGATGTAATGGCCACTAAAAAGATAATCTTGAGAATCAGAAGTCTCAGATGTCAGACGTGTGGTGGCTCGAATTGAAAGCCCATAAGAAACATCAGGAACAAATTAGTATAAAGGGGTAAAAGGGAACAAATGTTGCAAGCCCCTAAGGAAACATTCCACAACAAGTGACAAAACAGTAAGGGCTGATCTGGCCGCTGCACAAAAGCGGAGATGACTTTAACAGTGACCAAGGCCTTACCAGGCTAACAACAATGCAAACAACACCACCACCATCAACAAAGAGGCAGGAAAATAATCAACATATTCTTAAGAACTCCAAGCCACAAATGTGTCCCAACGGTAGACATATACAGTTTTTATTGAGGGACACCTGGCTGCCAAGATGACATCACAAAAAAATCTCAGAAGGAATATTAAAGACATTCTTCTGTCGCCGCTAAATCTCCACTCATGAAGGTGGCATGTGTGCAGTTTCGAGTTCAGGACTCTGCCCCGCTGCTGTGACAAGAGATCCTTCCGAAAGGGCAGCCTGATCGGATGACAGATGCTCATGCACAGAAGTTTGGGCTATCAAACTTTTGTTGGGCAGTCCACAGCCACTTAGCAGACCTGGGCCTGGTCAGTCCTAATAGTTGTGAGAACCCAGGTTAGAAGCAGTATCAGCAGAAAAGAGTACAGGAGTCCCAGGTTCCAGCCAACGTGGAACGTGTCTCCCAGCAAATGCCACTTGGAAAACTCCAAAGCAAAGAAGTGCTGATACTGCATATTCTCACCTGTGGCAAACAGATCGAACCAAGATTTTTCTCATACTTCTCTGGCTGTAGATGCCAACTGTAATCTGCACAGCATTGATGTCTTAGTTAGTCTGCCCTACACTGCATGCCGAGATCCCACCTGGCACAGGGTGGGACTGGGTCCACAACCTCACTCAGCTTATTGTAATATCACATGAAAGTTGTGTTGTCCGTGAACACCTGAACCAGCTCTCCTTGATGTATGGAAGGAAAGCCTTCAATGTTAAGCAGACAGCCTACAGCTCCCGAAGACTGATATGAAGTCGAGATTCCACTGGAGACCTGAGTCCTCTGATCTTCGCCTTCCCCCAGGTGGCCACCCAAGCCCAGAAGCGATGCAAGCTTGAACTGTGGAAGGGAGAGGGGTCTGCCATTGATATAATCATGATCAGTCAACCACCAGTGCAAATCTTTTGCAGTTTCCTCTCAAATCTGGACCAGATAAGATAGATTCTGTTGCTGTGCCCACTTGGACTTCATATCCCACTGCAGAGCCCACCTATTCCATCAAGGTTCTTCGCCCACAGGATACAAGCCATCAGACACAGTAGCCTCAGAGTCAGTCTCACCGAAATCCAAGACTGAGGTTAATACATTGGGATCACACCCCGAATGTCCTGAACACTTGGTTCCAGAGGGCAGGCGTGGGACTGCACAGTGTCCAGAGTGGCTTCGATGAAAGGGAAAGGGAGTGTGTGAGAGGGAGTCAGGTGTGACTTCAGCATGTTGATAGTGAACACCAACAAGAGCTTAAAAATTGCCATAGTATGGAGGTGGGCAACGACTGCCTGGGGTGAGCCCGCCTTCAACATTCAGTCATCGAAGTAGGGAAAGACTGGGAACCCTGGCCTCCCCACGGATGTGATGCAACCACTGTCATCACTTTCAGGAACACCAAGGAGCACTTCTGAGGCCATAGGGGAACACACCAAACTGGAAAGGAACCTGACCTATCATGAACAGTAGTAAACCTTCGGCACCTGAAGGACAGGAATGTGAAAATACAGGTCCTGGAGGTCACATGCTACCACAGAGTCCTTGGGGTCCAGCGCAAACAGAACATCAGCCAAGGTGAGCAGCTTGAATTCTCTTTTCGTAGGAAGGCATCAAGAGGGCAAAGATCTAGGATAGGAAGGATATATCAGACCCTTTTCTGGCACCAGAAAATAGCAAGAATAACAACCATGCCCTACTTCTAATACCGACACCCTGTTGATGGCTCCTTTGGCCATAAGAGAATTTGTGCATCCAATGGAGCAAGAAGAGATGGACTTATGCCAGCTGTTCTGAGGACGTGGCAAGTTAGGCATTGTGAGGATAGTGGCCAATGGAATGGCATAAACCTGCTGTACAATATGGAGCATCCAGTTGTCAGAGATCACTACTTGCCATTAGGGCAGTTGGTGCCTTATCCTTTCCACACTACCGTGGTACATTCATTCACTTATCTCCCAAAGTTAAGAGTGTTAAATACCATGACAACTAGGTATGATGGGCCTGGTAACTTTTTGGATTGTATAATGTACACAGCTATGGACATGTATGAACAAGGGGATATAGAAGTCAACTACTATACACAGGGGGTCCTTGTGTCACAAATATTGCATTTGCTGAGGGTTGTGCTCAGGCTGCTCTACGCCAGACTATGCTTTACAAATCTCCCATATGCAAAAGATTCAAAGCTCAGTTTCCACTGTACAAAGCAGACCGTGGTGCAACGAAACTTGAGGGGGCCCCCTGCAAAAGTACACGGAGGTAGCCGACCCTCCCCACCCCACTACTTATTACTTTTGCTGAGGGGTTTCCATGGAGTTCAGGGCCTTATGTTATGCCACTGAAAGAGTATTACTGTTGTGCTTGCCATTTCAAACATAGTAAGCACAGCAGCAGTTTGCAGCCAGTATGAAGATAATATTGAGGAAACGCTTCTTTCGAAATGAGCAGAATTCCCCAAAACAGTTCGCTAAATTAACCTTAATGGCAAGCAACTAAGTTTGCTTCAGTTGGGAAAAGGAGAGCAGTGCAGGCCAAATTTCACTGGAGTGCAGATGTGATTGTAATGAAGACTCTTATAAATGATACATTTTGAAGGACTATCTTGTATCTTCGAATGTTCTGGTAACATTTTCATTTAATGTCCTCACATGTTAGGCATCCAGTAACAAGGATACTGAGGAGCACATTTTAATTGCCTCTCTCAATACATTCACATTGGTCTAATACATTTTTGAAATTGGTTTTGAGCATCAAGGACCACTGCAGCTACTTCCACCCCAAACCTGCACATTCCTCCAATTAGTTTTTGCCCAAATTCCTGCAGTGAAGGCAGGATCCCTGTTCGGCTCCTGCACAAGCTCTTCCCAGATCATACAGCACCCTGCACCCCGCCACTCACTCTGCAGCTCAGCTTGCCCCCTCTTTCACCAGACCATCTACCCAGCGGCGCAAAAGCCAGACCAGCAGCATACCTTCTTTTGATCCTCCTACAGATTTGCTGCGACCCTCTAGGACCAACCAGCCATGGCTTTACCCTGGGAACTCATGTGCATTGACCAACATGTCTAGCATGGACAAAACTGTTCCACTCACCTGAATAGATTTTGGGGTCGAATCAAAAAAGGTATATGTGGAAGTGCATGGTGAAGTTAAATAAACAATAAATAACTACTCAGTCACAACATGTCCCCCAAGGCTCTCTTCAGTGGATACTGGACGGCACAAAGGTGTGGACAGTGCACATTCTCTTGAGTGTCAAAGAGGTCCACCTAAGAGGCATTTTACTGGGCAAAGTTATTCTGGATTATCTGTGGGTGAAGACATGACTCGTCAGTAAAATGAAGCGCGGTTATTCATGTTGGCTCTGGTATTCAGAGGGCCTGTCAAATTGTTAGCAACCAGCCAGATCCAATAAGCATACGCCCAATTCCAGAGTCTTGGCTCTCTGTCAGAGAATATGAGACACCAGACTGATTGTTGGCAAACCAGATCGTGGCGGTGTTGTCTGTCAAGAGCTGGATGGACCAGCTGCAAACGGTGGGCAGAAAGACCTTCAGGGTCATGCAAATCGCCTGCAGCTTGGGTAGGCTGATGTGAAGGGCCTGCTCCTCTGGAGTCCAAAGGTCAGATATCCAGTTTTTTCAGACTTGCATCCCATCCCTAGGGTGATGCATCCTTCACATACTTAACAAGTAGAATGGAGAAAGCCAGCAGACATAGTAGATGAAGAACCATCAGAACTGGATCTTGAGCTCCCTACTGAACATCTGAATCAGATCCTAAACACCATGGTCCCCGTGGGAGAAAGAAAGGCACTAAAAGATGTTGCGATCAGTACTGGCACCTTAACCAGGAGATAGTGATAAGGATCTGGATGACACATGGGCACAGTGCTGGAAAAGCAAAAGGTGAACAGCAGGGATTTGTCACTGGTGCAGCAAGTCTGCCTTGAGCAGCCAATTGTGAAGGTACAGGAAACACCACAGTCTCTGAAATGCACAGATGCAGCACAACCTTGGTAATCACCTTAATGAAGGCTCAAGGTGCTGATGTCAACCCAAACAAAAGTACATTAACCGGTAATGGGAAGAACCTACTACGAATAAGAAGTATCTTCTGTGGGTCTGCTACATCAGCATGGGAAAGCAGGGCTCCAGGGAAAATCCAGTCTTTTGCTTCCACTGCGAAATTTACCCAAACCAGGAACATCACCCTGAACATTTCTTTGCAACGGCAGAAAGAAGTTCAAGATACCGAGATCTAGGTTCAGACTTACACTGCTGTCATTCCTGGGAACTAGGATGTACTGAGAATGGCATCCATGCTCAATATTCTGCTCTGGGAGCACCTGCACTGCTCCTTTCAGCAACAAGACCGCCACCTCAGGAGTATCTGAACATTATTCTCCGACAAAAGGGGCTCAGGGGGGAGAGTGCTAGGAAGGTGTCTGTTGGAATAAAATGGGTATCCTCTTTCTATGATTTGTGAAAGCCAGTGGTCTCCAGGCCTGCAGAAGGAAGACACCCTCTCCCTTCAAATGGCCGCATGTGCTTCTGTAAGAAGCTAAAGCAGCTTTCCAGACAGTGCAAGAGAGGAAGAGAAAAGTTGCCAGACTTAGCAACCTTTTAGTTTGCCTCTGCCTCTATTGCCTCTGCAGCAGAAATTGGTTCTGCAAATGGGTCAGCTGGCAGGCCTGACCAAAAATAAACCCTTTGGAGAAGCCACACAACTTCTGATATTGCCTTAATCTTGAACTGAAGAATGAAACCCCAAAGACAGTGCGGACGCTCTCCCTGCCTTGAACTTTTCTAGAGTAGCCAGTCTCCAAATAGGCATGTACAATCGACAGGCATATCTATTGGAGTCCCTGCACATGACCAGGGAACAGAGTCAAATATAGCCATGCATGCCTCCTTGGGGTTAGAGAAGCACCCATGACTCTGGCAAAAGAGTCCAGTCTCAAAGACTGTCCTTTTGATCTGCCTGGAAGCATCCTGGTAGTCATTCACCACCTTCACAAAGTGAGATGCATTGGTAAGTTTGGTACTAACATGGCAGCCATGCCCCATAGAGTGGGCATATCTGGCAAGCCAGCAAGCGGCATTCATTGCCCGGAGGGCTTACTGACCCACCAAGAACACTTTCTTTCCTGTTGCTTCCAACTTCTTGGATTCCTTACCTGGCAGGGCCATAGGTAAAGAACCCAGATCTTGTTTTTTACACAAGGCCTGCGCCATCAAACTTATTTGTGAAGAGGGACACTGAGAAAGGCTGGCTCTCCTGGGGCTGGCATATATCTCCATGCAATCCTTCACTTAGGTAGGTGAGCTTGTCCCAATACAGTGTAATGGGATTGGGTAGTGTCCCGTTACAGGGTAGTATTGTTCGGAGGCCGAGTGTGGAGCACTGCAAGATTCGACCTTGAGTCTGACTCTTTTTATTATCTGTCTGGCAACTGGTGGACCTTGTGGAATCATTTGGTTTCACTCTACTGTTATACTCTGATGACACCACGTTGGTATTTTATCTTTCTCTTTACCATGGCAGTTTATCAGAGTGTCTTAGAACCTTCCTCTCTGCTGTTTCCAACTGGAAGGGGATAGTGGTAGGAAACCAGCCTGTTTACTCGTCCCCTGTCTGGTAGCCGGATGATCATGGCTCTTCCCCTCTCTGAAGCCTGCCGTAAAAGATTACTGGATTTAGATGGACAGTGATATGGCCACAGACTTCAAAATTAAAAGGCTGGCACACTGTGTTTTTGGCCTTCAGCACAGCATACAAAATATCCTCTGGCAGTACATACTAAGACTGTAGGCCATGCAACTATCATCTCTCCACCTGGATAACAGGAACGTCCTTTACCTGGAGGATGCACAGTCCTCCATCAAATGACTGCATGCTATCCAAAATGCTGCAGAGTTGTTGTTCCATATACTGAAGGGCGAACAAGTTTAATCTCAGTTGCCTCTTCTTTACTGGCTCCCCATGTAGAAGTGGATCAAATTCAAAACTTTATGCTTTGCATATAGGATCTTTTCGGAATCTGGTTCTGTGTTTCCCAAGCACATGATTCAATCATATGTTCCCACTAGTGCACTGAGATCAGCAAGCTCGAATTTGGTTATCATCTTAAATTTAGAAAAGCCAGAGCAGAAAGCCGGTCCTTTAAATACCTGACCTCTAAACGTTAACTCTTACCCTTCATCTTATTCACAAAGCTCTTTTTAGGAAACCTCTCAAAACCTGGCTTTTGTAAGTCAAACTTTGTGTTCTAGTCATATTACAATGAGAATGGGAAGACTTAGTTGGGCAGATATGTGATTAATAGAACATAAAAAAAAATAAAAAAAACACAAAACAAATATAGAGACCCTTGTCCACTACATTGCACTGTCTGCTCAATGCAGTTTCTCTTCCTGCACTGAAGCCTCCCCAGGACAGCTTAGGTGCCCCCATGTTCCTGACTAGGTAAGACGAGTGGGGCTTAGATTGGAGGCTCACTCAGATGTAGCCTCCTAGGCTCCATTCAGCCACATCTCCTGCCAAATGCATTCTAAAGAAAATGTTAAATACAAATGTCTTATTCTAGCTACAGCTGACGTGTGATTTATCAAATGAATGAGCAACTGTTGTAGTTTGAAAAAAGGTCAAATATTAATTGTGCATAATTTCCAGTTATCAGTAGACTGTTTTCTTGGGAGCACATGTTCTTAAAAGCATTTCTTACAAAGATTCTAGTAAAATATAAGTGATTAAATCAAACATCAATGTCAACTAGCATAACAATTAGTAGAAATTATGAAATCGTCATACTCGGAACACAGAATTACTAACCAAGTTCCATATGATCATCAGAAGATTCATATCCAGGTGAAGAGGGAAGATTTTCATTACACTTGAGCATCTCTATAGATCGATTTATTCCAGATGAAGTTTTATCAACCAATAATTGCACTTTTTGAACTAAACAGGGAATTTCATCAGTTTTTACTTCCCACACCATGTTGTAGAACTTCAAATGACTTGACTAGAAGAAAAAAAAGATGAAATATAACACATTAGTTGTCAACACTGCCGTATCACATAAGCAGAACATGTACTAAAGATTTTAAAAAAATCTAATTTACAAGATAACAACTTATTTTTTGTTCATTTCAAGCAAACAGCAATGATTTAACATTTGTACAATATGTTCAAAACACTCAAAATTAAAAAGTATTTAAGAGTTATATTTTAAAGTTTAAATGGGAAACTTATAATATACAATTGGTAAACTAATAGGCTAAAAACCCTATTAATGTATTTATTTAGCACCATTCAACTAATTATACAGTCCAGTACTAAATCAGAAATACACAAGCAAAGAAGAAACTCAAATCCACATCTATGGTCTTTGTAAACTAAAAGGTGTCTCTCTAGATCACAGCAATGAGTATATTTCTTCTAAAGACAAGGCATAGTGTTTTGATCTAATTATAAATAACTGAAACCAATCTACAATTATCTCCTGTCTCATACCTACTCTACATTATTAAAATTAACATTCAGAGGCAGGAGGCTCTATCTTTTAGACTTGACGTTTGTTCAAGATACACTCCTGAGCTTTGGGGGTAAACGTGGAGATGAGCTGGCCAACCATTTAGATCAAAAGATCCGCTGATTGCATCTCAATATTGTGGTGTGTTTTGCGTCCACAGGCGCTTCAGCAAATCTACTAGACTGGTGAAGAGGACCACACAGACCGACACATATCATTCCGAGATAGGAAGAATAATTAATCTAATCATATTACTTTTAATGCACAGTAGCAATGGAATATAGCATTACATATAGATCTGTGCATTATAACACAAAAGAGCAAGAGAGGGTGCCTGAGATTAACAAAAGGTTCAACCAAGATCGTGGTTTCAGGCCCCTTCAGGCTCTTCATCAGAGCGGTTTATTACCACTTGGCTTCTGTCTGAATGTGGAAAAAACTCCAATAGAAAACTACAGACATGGTACAGTTTTGTCTTTGTATGTAGCCTAAAGACATTTTAAAGGGTTTCAATTCATGACAACCTTATTGAAAAAGTGATCTAAAAGACCACAATAGTGAAATAGAAATTGAAAATAGCCATAAAGTATAAAAATGGGGATGGCAAGTGGTGCTGGACGGAAAGAAAAGCACTCCAGGAAAAGTACTCCCAAAACCTCAAGAATATATTAATAAACGTAAATAGTTAATCTGTGCTAATATAGGATGCAGCTAAGCCAGAGGAATAAAATTGAAGGTAGGCGCAAAAAACATTTATACCATGACAAATAGCTATAGTAAAGGTAACACACTAGGCAACCTGTAAAACTCTAGTAGTCTCTTTGCAGCCATTTACTGAGTCTAAAATGTTTCAATTTAAAAAATACAAAGTCATATACTGTGTGCATGTATTTTTGTACCTGGAGTTGTATTCATTCAAACTATGTGTAGTGAAGTGTGTTTAGTTTGAGGTTCCTGGCTTGGAAACAAGTGTGTTATAACATAATGCTCTAAAGATCAAACGTGAGGTGAGCAGTAAAAACCTTTATGTTGGAAGCTCACGTGCATCAGACAGAAACAAGTCAGTCAAGCGCAGGATAGCATGCTGATCAAAGAAAGCAACTGTAAGCATCCAAGTATCTTGCTTGGAAATCAAAATCTTAAAAGTTGAAAAAAATATAATATGGGAGGAAGTAATAAATATGAACTCAAGTAAAAGAAAGCAAGTACACAGAGTTCCTCAATGGAGAGTGTACTCAAAAATACTGATCAAACATTCATCATGCTTACCCCCCCCACCCCACCTCACCTCAGCCCCCCATCCGCTCAGTTTAAGGGCCCTTTTTCACGCACAAAATGTCTTAAGTTTTAGGACTTGCTACGATTGTTCCTCTCACTAGTGTCAGAAATTGACCAGTTTTTATGCCAGCTGGATAGGAGCCATAAGAATCCCTAAGAAATTGGTTACACTTTTAAGCCCTAGGGTGCCCAGGAAGAGCTAGTTTTGCACTCGGCAACGGTTGCCCGGTGCCGAGGAGCTTTCCCAGATGGCCAAGCACCCCCCTCCCCTGGGCAGAGATGGAAGGGGAATCGCTTCTCCTTGCATCCCCCCACCCCCGACCCCTCTGTAGCGTCTGATGATGTCAGCACGCGAGAGGTCTTTCCCTCTGCGTTGGAAGCTCAGCTTCCAGCACCGATCGAATGAGAAATGCAAAAGCATTTCTCCTCCGATCACGTGGAGGGGGCAGAGAGAAATCCTTGGTGTCTAGGGGTTTCTGCCCTTCCATGCCCCCCCCCCTCACCCCCCTCCCCAGGGGCAGATCGGCCTATTGTAATTAGGCCAATCTGCCCTCAAGGGGGGCAGAACCCACTAGATACAAGGGATTTTTATTTCTTTGCATCAGTTTGATGCAAGGGAAGCGACCTCTTAGGCAAGGGTCATTCCCCTGGTGGGAAAATGTATTTTAGGCCATTTCTGTCCACCCCTTGGGGGCAGGTTTGCCTATGTTTATTAGGCCGATCTGCCCCCAAGGGGGGCAGAAACTTCTAGGCACCAGGGATTTTTTTTTGCGCCACATTCATGCAAGGGGAGCGACCCCTTAGGCAAGGGTCACTCCCCTTGGGGGGCAAATTTATTTTAGCCCATTTGTGTTCCCCTTGGGGGCAGATAGGCCGATCAACCCCAGGGGCAGAAACCCCTTAGGCACCAGGGATTGGTGTGTGTGTGTGTGTGTATATGTGTGTTTTGTTTGGGGGGTATGGGGGGGCAGCCCCTTGGGCAAGGGTCACTCCCCATGGGGGCAGATTGGCCTATTTTTGGAATGCCCATATGCCCCCAAGGGGTGGCAGAAAGACCACCAGAGAAGATTTTTTTTTGTTTTCAAAATAAGAGGGTGGGCAGAAAGTCCACTAAATGCCAGGGAATAAAAAAAAAAAAACAAGAAAAAAAAAAAAAGGTGGTGGTGGCTACCAACCAGTATGGGCATGGTTATGCCCCCACCTTAACTGAAGAGGGCAACAGTCTTTCAGCTCCCCCCGCATACTAAAACATCTTATCCCACGGCAAGCAAGTGGACATTTGATTATTTGGGGTTTTGGTTTTACATTTGGGCCAAGAGAGCTTGGCTAACTCTCAAATCGTCCCACTTGGAATGGTGACGGCTGCACTTTTTGGACTTTGGGATGCTGCCATGTAGAAAAATCCACAAGACCTAGACACATCTGAAAACTAAACATCTGGGTGAGTCCAAGGTGGTGTACTTCACATGCAGCCCTGTGCGGTGATCCCACACAGAAATGTGGGAAAAATGAGATTTTTTTAGCTAAACTTGAGGTTTGCTGAGGATTCTGGGTAAAAAAAAACACTGGGGGATCCACGCAAGTCACACCTCCCTGGACTCCTTCGGGTGTCTAGTTTTCAGAAATGTCTGGGTTTGATAGGCTTCCCTAGATGGCTGTGAGCCCAGGACCAAAAACAGGTAGTTTTGTATTCGATAATTTTGATGTGTCTAGATAGTGTTTTGGGGCATTTCCTGTTGCGATCACAAGGCCTACCCACACAAGTGAGGTACCATTTTTATCAGGACACTTGGGAGAACACTGGGTGGAAGGACATTTGTGGCTCCTCTCAGATTCCAGAACTTTGTCACCGAAATGTGAGGAAAAAGTGTTTTTTTAGTCAAATTTGAGGTTTGCAAAGGATTTTGGGTAACAGAACCTGGTGAGAGCCCCACAAGTCACCCCATCTTGGATTCCCCTAGGTGTCTAGTTTTAAAAAAATGCATAGTTGTGATAGGTTTCCCTATGTGCCGGCTGATCTAGAGGCCAAAATCCACAGGGAGGCACTTTGCAAAAAACACCTCTGTTTTCTTTGGAAAAATGTGATGCGTCCGCGTAGTGTTTTGGGGCATTTCCTGTTGCAGGCACTAGGCCTACCCACACAAGTGAGGTACCATTTTTAATCGGGAGACTTGGGGGAACATAGAATAGCAAAACAAGTGTTATTGCCCCTTGTCTTTCTCTACATTTTTTCCTTCCAAATATAAGACTATGTAAAAAAGGACGTCTATTTGAGAAATGCCCTGTAATTCACATGCTAGTATGGGCACACCGGAATTCAGAGATGTGCAAATAACCACTGCTCCTCAACACCTTATCTTGAGCCCATTTTGGAGATACAAAGGTTTTCTTGATACCTATTTTTCACTCTTTTTATTTCAGCCACTTGATTGCTGTTCCCCCATGTATACAATGAAAACCCACTGCAAGGTGCAGCTCATTTATTGGCTCTGGGTACCTAGGGTTCTTGATGAACCTACAAGCCCTATACATCCCACAACCTAAGGAGTTCAGAGGACGTAGCAGTATATTGCTTTCAAAACTCTGACATTGCACCTCAATTTCAATATTTTTTTATTTCAGTTGTTATTTTCTGTAGGAAACCCTTGTAGGATCTACACAAATTACCCATTGCTGAATTCAAAATTTTGTCTACTTCTCAGAAGTTAGGTTTCTGGGATCCAGCATTGGTTTCACATCCATTTCTGTCACTGACTGGAAGGAGGCTGAAAGCACACACAAAAAAACAACAAAAAAAAAAAAAAAAAAAAAATCATAAAAATTGGGTATGTCCCAGTAAAATGCCAACATTGTGTTGAAAAATTGGGTTTTCTCATTCCAGTCTGCCTGTTACTGAAAGCAGGTGATTTTAGCACTGCAAACCCTTTGTTAATGCCATTTTCAGGGAAAAAACCAAAAGCCTTCTTCTGCGCCCCTTTTTTACCATTTAAAAAAAAAAAAAAAAAAAAAAAAAAAAAAAACGAAATGTTCACTATATTTTGGCTAATTTTTGGTTTCCTTCAGGGGAACCCACAAAGTCTGGGTACCTCTAGAATCCCTAGGATGTTGGGAAAAAAAGGACGCAAATTTGGCGTGGGAAGTTAAGTAGACAAAAAGTTATGAGGGCCTAAGCGTGCCCTGCCCCAAATAGCCAAAAAAAGGCCTGGCACCTGAGGGGGAAAAGGCCTGGCAGAGAAGGGGTTAAATAGGGATCACTGTCTATGTACCAGTTGTCCAATGTTGAGAAAATTACAATTTGGTTCTTTGGTACAATTAACTCCTCAATTTTGCTCCTTTAATCACGAAGGACATTTCTGTTGTGCGGGCTTCATGGCTTCCGTATGTGCAAATTGTACTTCTTCAGGATAAGATCCTGACCCAACCAATCTGTTTGTTACAAATGATGATGTTTATATATATAAAAAGAACATCATTTAGAGAAAAGATGTTGGTAAAGCAGCACAAGAAAGCATACATATTTGGGAATTTATACAAGAGTTCACTGTTTCACAAACATTATAAGCTCAGTGAAAATACTATGTCATCTGATAGAGGTGACAACCCAAATTGCGTACCCTTAACACTACCTTACGTAAATATGTGTTAAGTACAAACTTCTTTTCAAAAGCCAACATAAACAGAGTGTAATGAATAGGGGATATACTGGAGTCTATTGCATTATCACAGGTCAGCAGATAAAAATATTTTTCAAATGTAAAGCAATTACTATGATGGATGGTTCCTTCTACCTGTACCAGTAATCTTTGAAGAGGCATGTTCAGTCCTTTAGAAACGCTTTTGTTTATCCTCCCTCACAAATAAATGGGCCATATGTATGAAGGCTTTTAGTGGTCACAAAGGATCCAACCGCAAAAAATTCTTTTGAAATCCAAGGAATTCAAATTGTAATTGGCAACGTTCCTAAATCACAATTTGGGTTTGGGACTTCATACATAACAAATCGGTTTTTGGAAAATGCAAGTTTAGTTTAGGGATATACTTAGTGTACATCTGTTTGTGGCATGTAGTGCTGCAGATTCACATGCTATGCAGTATTCCGCCATCTAGTGTTGGGCTCGGAGTGTTACAAGTTGTTTATCTTCAAAGAAGTCTTTTTGGAGTCACAGGGCCGAGTGACTCCTTCTCGCGGGTCATACTACGCATGGCCATTGACTTTGTTGTTAAATTGTTTTCCCGCAAAAGGGTGTAGGAAGGAGTGATAGAGTGTAGTAATATAAATGTTGTATATAAATAGTAAGTAAAAATACATGTCCATGCAAATGTAAATGTATATACATATGTACAAAAACTAACTGCAACAACTACAGGCTTCCAGGGAGGAGGGAGGGTGCATGTGAATCTGCAGCACTACATGCCACGAACAGATGTACACTGGGTAAGTGGCATTTTCAGTTCAATGGCATGTATAGTTGCAGATACACATGCTATGCATAGACTACAAAGCAGTTACTCTCCCAAAGATATGCGGTGGCTAGCCTTTAGGAGTTGGAGTTGTTTGAAATAATGTTTTTAAGACAGCTTGACCAACATTGGCCTGTTGCTTTGAAAATACAACTGCACGGTAATGCTTTGCAAATGTATGTGATGTAGACCATGTGGCAGCTTTACATGTTTGCCATTGGTATGTTTCCTAAAAATGCTATAGATGCACCTTTTTGCCTTGATGTAACATGTTTGTATACATCTAACAATCCATCTTGCTAATCATTGTTTAGAGATAGGATTCCCTTTATGCGGTTGTTGAAAAGCAACAAAAAGCGGTTTTGTTTTTCTGAATTCTTTTATTCTATCCACATAGTACATGAGAGCTCTTTTAAAGGTCAAGAGTCTGAAGGGCTCTTTCTGCAATTGAATCTGGCTATGGGAAGAAGACTGGCAATTCCACTGTTTGGTTTATGTGAAAAGGTGATACCACCTTTGGAAGAAATTTTGGCTTGGTTCTAAGTACAACTTTGTTTGTGTACTTCGAAAAAAGGTTCTTCAAGAGTGATTGCTTGTATTTCACTAACTCTTCGTAATGAAGCAATAGCTACTAAGAAAGCAACTTTCCAGGTTAAGAATTGAATCTCACAGGAATGCATGGGTTCAAAAGGTGGGCCCATTAACCTGGTGAGTACAATAATGAGATTCCCAGCAAGAACAGGTGGTGTTCTGGGTGGAATAATACGTTTTAGTCCTTCCATGAAGGCTTTAATAACTGGGACTTAAGAGTGAGGTATGTTGTACAGTTTGTAAATATGCTGATATGGCAGTAAGATGAAGTGTAATACGAGAAAGCTAAATTTGATTTCTGTAAGTGAAGTAGGTAGCATACAATATCTTGAATTGATGCTGTAAGTGGGTCAGTATTTTTAGATTGACGGTAATAAACAAATCTTTTCCATTTGTTGGCATAGCATTGCCTAGCTGTAGGCTTACATGCTTGTTTGAGAACTTCCATGCATTCTAATGGAATTTGTAAATATCCAAATTCTATGACTTCAGGAGCCAAATCGCGAAGTTGAGAGCACTGGGATTTGGATGTCCGATTTGTCCTTTGTTTTGTGTTAACAAATCCGGTCTGTTTGGAAGTTTGTAGTGAGGTCCTACTGACAGGTCTAGGAGTGTTGTGTAGCAATGTTGTTGTGCCCACGTTAGGGCTACGAGTATCATGGTGAGAGAAGTCAGATGCAGTTTGTTAACCAGAAATGAAAGTAGTGGGAGAGGGGGAAAAAATTTAAGAAAATATCCCTGACCAGTTGATCCATAGGAGTATTGCCCTTGGACAGAGGGTGTGGGTGTCTGGATGGCATTTTGCGTTTTCGCTTCTTGTGAATAGATGTATTTCTGGTGTCCCCCACTTTTGAAAGTACTGATGAAGTACTTGAGAGTGAATTTCCCCATTCGTGTGTCGGTTGGTGTGTTCTGCTTAGGAGATCTGCTAGCTGATTGTGGATTCCTGGGATTTATTCTGCTAGTAGATTAATTTGATTGTGAGTTGCCCATATCCATATTGTTTGGGCTAGAAGGGACAATTAAGATGAATGTGTCCTGCCTTGTTTCTTTAGGTAATACATGGTCGCCATATTGCCTGTTTGTATCAAGACAGTCTTGTGTTTGAGAAGCGGCTGAAACGCTTTTAGGGCAAGGAACACAGCTAATAATTCTAAATGGTTTATGTGATAATTTAGTTGTTTTGAATCCCATTCCCCTTGAATGGTAAGGTTGTTGAGATGAGCTCCCCAACCTGTCATTGATGCATCCGTTGTTATTGTGGTCTAAGGCACAGAGTCTTGATAATGACGCCCCTTCATTAAAGTGCAGAGATTCCACCACTGAATGGACTTGTGCGTTTGGCGGTCTAACACTAGATCTTGCAATTGACCTTGTGCTTGAGACCATTTCTGTGAGAGGCACTGTTGTAGTGTCCTCATGTTTAGTCCTGCATGCGGTACTATTGCTATGCAGGATGCCATCATTCCTAATAATTTAATGATAAATCTTACGGTGTATTGTTGATTTGGCTGCATTTGTGGTAGGAGATTTTGAAAAGCTTGTACCTTTTGTGTATTTGGATAAGCTAAGTCTGGACCTTTGATGGTTGAAGATGGGATTTTTGGTAGTTGAGAGTGAACCCTAGTGTATGTAGGGTCTCTATTGTGTATTAAGTGCGTTTTTGACATTGCTTGATTTTATTAGCCAATCGTCTAGATATGGAGAGACATGTATGTGTTGTCTTCTTAGGTAGGCTGCTACTACCGCTAGACATTTTGTGAATACCCTTGGGGCTGTTATGCCGAATCGTAGAACTTTGAATTGATAATGGTTTCCTGCTATCACAAACCTCAGGTATTTTCTGTGAGCTGGATGGATGGGTATATGGAATTACACATCTTCGAGGTCTTATGCAGTGATGTAATCTTGTTTTTGTAACAGTGGAATGATGTCCTGCAGAGTTAGCATGTGAAAGTGTTCTGACGGGATATATAGATTTAGTGATCTGAGATCTAGGATGGGCCTGAGAGTGCCATCCTTTTTGGGAATGAGGAAGTATATGGAGTATACTCCTGTTCCTTGTTGAGAATGTGGGACCAATTATAATGCCTGTTTTAGTAGTAGTGATTGTACTTCTTGTTGTAACAGAACATTGTGTTCTGGGGACAGTTTGTAATAACATGGAGGAATGTTTGGGGGGGATAGAAATCAATTATAGGATATAGCCATTGTGGATAATTGGCAATACCCATTGATCTGTGGTGATATTGTGCCATTGGGAGAGGAATTACTGCAGTCTGCCCTCCATAAGGAGATATGTGGGGTTGAGGGATGGTAAATAAGTCACTGTTTTGATGGGGTAGTGGCTTGTTTTGAAGTCTGAAACTTGCTCCTAGTTCTGAGGTATTGGCCTCTATAAGACCCTGTAAATCTTCCCCTCTGGTGCTGCTGTTGCCCTTATTTTGCCTGGGAGGTAGAAGCCTCTGTGGATTGTGGCTTGAATCCTCCTCGGAATTGTTGTCTGTGAAAGGAGCCTCTATAGGGTGTTGTGTATAAGGCTCCCATTGCTTTGGCAGTGTCTGAGTCTTTTCTCAGTTTCTCTATGGCTGTGTCGTCTTCGGGGTCAAACAGGTGCTTTTTATTAAAATGCATATTCAGCACTGCCTGCTGTATTTCTGGTTTAAAACCCATGAGTGTCTGCGTATAGTGGTGGCAGTATTCACTCTTCTAGCTGCTACATACTGCAGCATCAAGGGCAGATCGTATTTGATTATTGCTTATGGCCTGACCTTCTTCCACAATCTGTTGTGCCCTTTTTTGGTGTTCCTTTGGGAGGTGTTGTAGGAGTTCCTGCATCTCGTCCCAGTGTGCTCTATCATACCTTGCTAGCAAGGCTTGCGAATTTGTAATTCGCCATTGGTTGGCAGCCTGTGTCACTACCCTCTTGCCAGCAGCATCGAATTTTCAACTTTCTTAGTCAGGTGGCAGAGCATCCCCTGATGACTGGCTATTAGCCCTCTTTCTAGCAGCTCTCACTACCATGGAGTCTGGAGGAACTTGGTGGGTAATATAATCAGGGTCTGTAGGAGCAGGTGTATGTATGTGTATATGTATATATATATATATATATATATATATATATATATATATATATATATATATATTTTTTTTTTTAATCAATGAGTGGTGTTAAAACTCTAGCTTTGACTGGCTCACTGAATATTTGATCTGCATGTTTAATCATGCCAGGTACCACTGGAAGACTGATATTTTGTGTGTGTGGAGGATAATGTGTTAAAGAGAAAATCCTCTTCTAGGGGTTCAGTGTGCATAAGCACCCCATGGTACGCTGCTGTCCTGGAAATAACCTGCGTGTATGCAGTAGTGTCTTCTGGTGAAGAAGGCTTAGAAGAGTATAAGTCTGGGTCACTGCCCGGAATAGGATCTAGATTGTAGCGATCCCAAGGATCAACCATATCACCATGAGAATACTGTGAATGAGTTGGTAAAGGTGGTGGGCTAGTGGCGAAAAAAAAAAATGTGGTGAATGAGGGGGAGAAGTGTGGATAGGTAATGGCTTCTCCTTTTTGTTTAGAAATCTTTGCTGGTGGTGGAGCAATGTCTAAATGTTCTTGAAAGGCCAACTTTCTCTTGGTCTTTAGCGGAGGTGCAGTAATTATTCTGCAAGTCTCTTTATGGATGTGAATTCTTGATTGTCTTTCATTCATGACCTCAAGGACAGGTTGGATCTCCGTGTCCTCAGAAGGTCTATAAGACTGCTTGTTCATCCAGTGATTTTGAGCTCTGTTTGAGATGGCTCGAAAGTCCTTGCTCTTCTGAATAAGACGACTTTTTCGGCTCCGAAGATGGTAGTTTTTTCAGGCCCGAAAATACAGCCGGCTGTTTCGGCTCTGAAGCAGGGCGTCGAGGCTTCAACTCCAGATGCTTGCTCGAGACGGATGTTGAAGTTTTGATGGACTTACTCGTCTCTGATACCCACGGAGGAGTGGCCTTTTTCGACGTCGAACCCGAAGGTCGGTCGATGAGAGGAGAAGTCACTCGATCCCATGACTCCAAAAAGACTTCTTCAAAGAAGAACAACTTGTAACACTCCGAGCCCCACACTAGATGGTGGAATAATGCCTAGCACGTGTATCTGCAACTACACATGCCATCAAACATATATATGTGCGTGTTTTTAAAACAAAATCCATTTGCAAAACATTAACATTCTACAGATTGCTGAAAGGTATTAGTAAGGCTTTCACAAACGAGAAAGTTCTCAAGGGACCCCATCCCCCCTCGTGCGAGTCGAGATAAACAGACCCCTGCCTAGTGATGTTAGTTAAACCTTTCAATTGTTTAAATAAATAAAAAATTAACACATCCGGTTTTCATTTAATGCAAATGGACTGCATTTATTTTATTTAAATCATCACTTTATTTAAAAGGAATCTAGACATGGTGGTCTGTTGACTTCAGCAGGACAATATCCCTGTGATGGCAGCAATTCAAAGTGGCTCGCAATTTGCGAACTACCTCATTATTCATGAGGTATGTTGAACTGCGACCCACTGCAAATTATGTTTTTGAGAAATCTGCAATAACTTACAGACTTCATTCTTAGTACATCTGGCCCCAAATCTTTGTCTACTGAAGAAAACCTCTAAATTCCAGATTCTTAATAAATCTTATTATATATATATATTTTAGCGTCACAAACCAGAAAAACTTAACTACCTGCTAGCCAAAAATCTCATGCATTGTTTGGATACACAAAAATCAAAGAATGTCAGCATACTCAAAAAAACTAAATAAATAAAAGTGAATATATCTTTATTTCAATATTTTGATGACAAATTAAAAATGAAAGAAATAAAATAAAGATAGTGTCAGTTTTCGGGCTTTAACATGAACATTTTAAATATTTAGAACATCATTTAGTAATGAAATTAGATATGGGCGGTAGAGGGGCAGCTGCCAAAAGTCAACACCTATCCCATCACTTTCAACAACTCCACTCCTTTGTTCTAGATGCAGGGGGATGGTGACTTTTTGACAGCTGAGACCCTGACAGCTCTGTCATTTGGAAACTCACTCTCAAGGCTCCATGCCAACAAGAATAGTGTGGGTGGAGCTGCTATATTTACAGCAGTCCCTTCAATGCCATTCAAGCCAACATTTTAGCTATCTATTTTAACATACATCATGTGAGCCTTGGCAGAATCAGAGAGACGTGTCAACAGTATACATGTATGCACACAATAAATAACAGATAACCATGTAATATGGTTTAATATTGCCACTGAGAGATCTTGGTGACATCATAAACCACGAAGCTGGAAGAGTGGTTTATAAATGTCACCAAAACCCCGATATGACAATATATGACTTTTTTAGAAAACATTTTGCACTCGTTGGCTCGAAAAAGCAGTGGTCTTCAAAGTGCCACTGTGTAGTAAAGGCTTAGTCATACTTTCCTCTGAAAGGGCATTTTTTGATTTGACCCCTGGAAGGATGTGTATCAAATTTGTCAGATGCTTGACTTAGTCAGCTAAGGTCTGACATGCACTTTTTCATGTAGATCTGTGCTAGGGAAAATAGTTGAATGGAGCATGGGGGTGGGTGTAGTTGGATTGAAAAAAACAGCTTCAACAGGAATTTTAGTTTTGCCTACAGCCAGAACAGTGTTACAGATTCATACCAAACTTGGCATGAAAGTAGAACTGCATTCAGAAAGCATGCTTTCATTGGTTTAGGCTAAATCCCTTCAGTAGTTTGAGATGTAAAGATTAAAAATAAAAAATAAAAATTAAAAAAACTAAAAAAAAAAAAAAACACATGCCAGGGAGCCTTCAAGGGGTTAACACTTTTGTATATCTTTACTGTTCAAATGATTCACAAATCTCATCTGCGGATATCTATGAATTCCAAAATGGAAAGAAAATTAAATTCGATTGTAAGAGAGCCTTTTCTTCTGTCATCAATTTCATATATGCAGTGCCAAAGTTGGAACACGGCATCCGAGTGCTCTTAATAAGTAAGCTGTGGTCAGTCGTCTGGTGTTAGAACAGTTATTACTAGAGCTACTATAATTTTCTAAAACCATTTATCTTATCTATTTATTTATATTTGTCATCATGCTCATTACTGCAGGAATTAGTACTATCTAAATTCAAATGTGTAAGGCCGCAAATGCATACCTCAAAATTGTATTGACAACATAAAAACAAAATGAATTTAAAATAAGTTCAAACAATACAAGTCACAGTGACCCTGAAGCAGTGTGTAACATTTGAATCAAAACTCTTATCACTGCTGCTCATACTTTCTACTCTATCCATAGGACACATTTCTCTAATCAAATTGTTTGATCAGACTGGCCCTTCCGTAAACTGAACGGATTTTTCCAAAATATGTCCTTTGGCTATTACCAAATGCATATAGTAATAATAATGTGGTAGTCTTTCCCCTTCATATAGTAATGATGAAAGCATATTAACAACACCCACTCAACACATGTTTACTGCACTTTGCATTAAAAGGCAATTTAAAGACCCCCATTATGAAACACTGCCTTAGGTACATGCTTTATTATGTGAAATTTGCTATTTAGATGTTGTGTCGCTACATCCTCAAAATATAATCTCACTAGCTCCACACTAACAACCAGTTATCTTAAATGGAAAACCTACTTTCATTGGAGGCTTCCCAAATATTATTATTTTACTGTGCAATGCATTTATTTAAGAAAATGTCCTCTTTGGCTAAGCAGCTTAATGTAGCCATCCAGTAAAGAGGAAAAAAAAAAACTGGTCTCTTTACCCAGTCATGCATCACTAACAATCACCTCCAAAACCGTTCTTGGATGTTGCTTTGTTTAGTGACAGCTAATTGAGTTTTGTGACGTATTGTGAGATCAATCATAGGATGGGCTCTTAAATGGGGAATGCCTTGCTGAAGCCTAAATCAGTGTGAGATTAAGGTACTTTAGGGACAGGATGTAACTGCGTTTAGAAGCCTTATGAGTGGCAACACACTACATAAATCCCTTATACCACAACATAACAAGTAGCATACACATGATATACTAAAGGATGGAGAAACCTCAGCTACAAACTGGCCACTTTCGGGCACCGCAAGATTAGGGACATCTATAACAACTTTCTCCCGCAGAACCCACCCAGCGTCAGAACCTACGACCGACCCAGAACCCACCCAAACCATCAACAGCTGGTCCACGCTCACCACAGAAGAGACAAACAATCATGAACAGCATTCACTCTGGAGCTCCAACAGACATGTCCTCACCAGATCTAAAACAGAGCCAGTGCATCTATCACCCCCGAACTCCACAAGACACTGAATTTCTCCATCGCAGCAGCCGAAGTCCACCCCCCTCCTGAAGAAACCCACAGCTGACTCACCAGAGCTCAAGAACTTCTGACCTATCTCGCTCCTACCCCACCCAGCCAAAGTCCTGAAGAAAGCCAGAAACCTGCAACTGCAACAGTTCGAGGACAACAACTCCTTGGATACCTCTCAGTCTGGATTCCACAGCAACCACAGCACAGAAACAGCTCTTCTTGCAGCCACCAATGACATCTGTACACTCCTCAACCACGGACACAACGCAGCACTCATACCCCTTGACCTCTCAGCAGCCTTTAGCACAGTCTTCCACAGCTCCTTATGCACCAGACTCCACAACGCAGAAATCCGCGGAAAAGCCTTGCAATGGATCCACTCCCTCCTCACCAGAAGAACACAGAGTCAGGCTCCCACCCTTCATATCCTAACCAACAGAAGTCAGTTGCGGAGTCCCTCAGGGATGCTCCCTGAGCCCAAAGCTCTTCAACTTATACATGGCCCCGCCGGCAGCCATCATCATAGACCACGAAATGATCATCATGTCATACGTCGATGACACACAACTCATCATATCCCTCACTGAAGACCCGGACAAAGCGAAGAGGAACTGTCACACCGGGATGAAAGCAGTCACCGCCTGGATGAGGAAGAGCTGCCTCAAGATCAACTCTGACAAGACAGAGCTCATCATCTTTCGAAACTCCACCTCAGCCGGGGATGACTCCTGGTGGCCCACATCGCTCAGCGCACCACCTATTCAGACCAACCACGGCCACAACCTAGGAATCATCCTTGACTCCTCCCTATCAATGACCAGACAGGTAAACACAGTCACCTCTTCCTGCTGGCACACCCTCTGCAAAATCTTCAAATGGATCTCGGTCAACTGCCGCAAAACAATCATCCGTGCCCTAGTCACTAGCAAGCTTGACTATGGCAATGCACTGTACGCGGGCACCACACGAAGAACATCTGCAAACTACAACTCATCCAAAACGCCACCACAATACTCGCCCTGAATCTCCCCGGCCAATAACACATCTCCCAAAACCTATGGACCCTTCATTGGCTCCTAGTAGAGAGGTGAATGAACTTCAAACTACTCACCTACAAGGCCCTGCACAACATCGGACTGACCTACCTGAACCATTGCATCTCCTTCCATAATCCTGCCAGACCCCTCTGGTCCTACCAGCAAGCACTAGCTACCTTCCCACGCATCCGGAAAACCACTGCCGGAGACAGATCCTTCGCACACCTCTCAGCCAAGAGCTGGAACAACCTGCCCACGCACCTCAGACAAAGCCCATCTCTCACCATCTTCAGGAAAAACCTCAAAACATGGCTCTTCAGATAAGGCCCAGACCCACCACCAGTGCCTTTAGGCCCTCAAATGCAAGTAGTTGTGCTTTACAAAAACTGATTGAACTTAAATCCCTTCAATACGGGTGAAGGATATGCTAAGTTTTGGGAGAACACAAACAGGGCACCAACAAGTACCTCTGCCTACAGGCACCCATTAGGACCTATGTCCATTCTAAGTCAACTTTTAGGAGACATAACAAGGATTAACAGCCTCTTTAGACACACCAATGCTTATTTAATGCTTTTATAAGACCATGAGAGTAACACCAATATTAAAATTGCTAAGGAGTTCTTGTGGCCCGAATGCAATATCATTTCAGTATTCAGGGCTAACATCTGAGTTGCCCACCAGCTGTTAGGGCCAACCCTTTTACATTAGTCGCACTCAGTGATTTTTCTCAATTCTGAATATTAGACAGTCTGCTTCTGTCCAAATATATATGGCCTAGATTTATCAACAGTTCACCATTCATTAAATCCGAGACAATGTTTGGAATAGTATCACCTTTAGAGTACAAATTATACACAAATAATTGCTCACATGAGACCTCTTGACTTTTAGCCTATATAAAGTGTTCAACATTGATAAGGTAATCCAACGTTGAATTTAAGGCCCAACAACCTGGGAAGACTTACTAGGAATATCTCCATCCATCCATCCATCCTAGTGGCAGTCACCACTAGGTAGTTATAGTTAGGACCATGTTTCAATGGAAAAAACATTATTTTTCCACTTGCCTATATCTTTGGAACATTTTGACAAATCTTCACAACATTTTCCCCCAAAAAAGTGTGCCGGTGATTCTTGTTGTGCACAGAAAGTTTTGAGGTGGTTTATCAAGCAGGGGCTGGGAAAAAAGGGGTGGGGGTGTCAAAAATTTTGTCTTTATCATGTTAATTCCCACAGGACCTTTAAACAAGACTAAAGCCAGAACCACTAGACGGAATTACATCAAATCTGGCAGAAAGCTAGCTCTAAGAACATAGATTGTGCTATCGATTATTTGATGTAAATCCGTTCAGTAGTTTATATATATATATATATATATATATATATATATATATATATATATATATATATATATAAAAAAATTACAATACAGCAGGTAGTTATTACCAAATGTTTTGCTTCTTTTAGTGTTACAGTAGGCATCCGAAAGAGCAGAGCAATAGCTTTTAGAAAGACAGTTGCTTTTGGTCTGAAGGGTTTGCCAGAATATCTGCCTTCAATTAGGATTTTTTATTTTATTTTTATTTCAGAACCAAATTTTTATTATTTTAGTTCAGTTTGAAAACAACGCACACACAATTGAGCTCCGACATCATCAATAATACAGTTGCACAGCGGAGAACACAATCCATACCTGGACCACCAGTGTTCAGTGTTACATTAAGATAAAACATCGTGGTAGGCCCACCATTTTCCCCCATATTGTATCATGTTTTCCGGGGCACTCTCGAGCAGCATAGATCGTTTTTTCTTGATGCGCACACCAATCAACCCCCACCCTCCATCCCGCCAACGAAGGAGTTGCAGGAAGCCTCCTCCTACAAGCAATATCTCTCTTAGCGACAAGGCATGCAATTCCTACAAAAATTCGTCACCGCGGGGGCCCCCCAAATTCCTCCATTAACCCCAGAAATGCAACCTTGGGGCTTCATTCTATAGAATGCCCCAGGACCTCTGCCATTTTCATACCCACCCTCTCCCAAAAGGGTTGTATTTGGGGGCAGCTCCAAGTCACATGGAGACCACACCTAGCACTGGCGGACCCCAATCCGTGGGACATCCTCAACGTTATTGAGGGGGTCAAGAAAGATGCGTGGAGGTAGTTGAATTGCACCATTCGTCACCCGATTGAGATGGCTATTTCCCAAGGAGGGTGGGGGGGGACAAATAGTGCCTTCGCCAGTCTTCTTTGTCCATCCATCTCCCCCACCCAGTGTGCCCACTTCTGTCGCATGTGGTCAAGCACATCTGGTGTGTTCGTAAATAGGGATTTATAAACCTGGGACACTGCTTTCCTCCCCAGGCTCCCAGTTAACAGTTTCGCCTCAAGCGGGCTATAGTTGGGGAGCTGGGTATTTACCGGAATGTGGGCACCTAAGGTGTGGCGCAGCTGCAGGTATCGGAAAAATTGTGTCTGGTGTAGCCCATACTCTTCTCTCATGTCCTGGAATGGACATAAGGCTACCCACTGTGTACACATCTCTTAAATAAATAACCCCTATTAAGTTCCAGTACTGTAAGCTCTTTAATGCAGTGAGTTGGTGCAGCCAGGCTCCGTGCCACAGTGCGGTCATTCGAGTAAAAAGGCCATCCCATTTTATGAGTTTTAGGGCCCCCCTCCAGCAACCCACTGCCACCTGGGTGCAAGACGCAGCCTGGACAAGAATCCTACCATCATAAAGCATACCCAATAAGCCTCCAAAGACCACCTCGTGGATCTCAAGTCGATACGCTGGGTCATCCCAACCTCCCGCAAACCAGTCATTTATAGGCACCACCTGGGCAGCTAAGTAGTAGATAAATAGGTCTGGGACTCCCATACCCCCCTCATACGGGAACTTCCGCGCACTGTCAAAAGCTAATTTTATGCCGCCCTCGGTTTCAAAGGAAATTGGTAAATTTTGCTGTGAGAGCTCGGAACCACATCCTCCGTATCTGGTAAGGGTAATTCTCAATTAGGAGTTTTAAGAGTAGTGTGATAATGTCTTGCTTCAGCCTTCAGGTTCGAACAATAAAGAGAGGTATTAATGACTGATGAGGTGAGAGGGGCTAGGTCTGTTAGGTACATGAAAAAAACCTTGGAATTTCAGATGTCGGCAATAAAAGCAAATCTGCTTTTTTGAAGGAGAATGGGATTTTATTTAGCTTCTTTTTTCTATCTGGATGAAAACAGAATTGAAGGGTCCAGTGAGCCAACTGTGGAATTCTGATCAAAGTGCGGGTAAGACGATGGCACCCCAGATAGATGGGAGCTAATGTTTTTCTTGAAGCACAACAGGAAAACACGGATATTTATTGAGGTAATCAGGAAGGATAAACGCCCCAAAGTGGGGACCTGTCTCCAGAGATCATTTGAGTTCATGCAAAAGGAAAGACTTTTTATTCCTTGATATGGTTTTACAATTGAAAGACATAATTTCCCATTCTCTACTGAACAGTCCATCACTAAATCTTTAGTTGAGCACTGTGAGTAATTCACAACCTTTGCATTGGACCACACCAAGCCGTAAGCCTGAGCTGAAAAGGCCGGTCAGATTGCCACATGATAACTTAAAGTTTATAAAAACGAAGAAATGAAAACAAGAATCTGGAGCCTGGATCTGAAGACTCTAGGTAGTTTAAAAATTTCACAGCCACAACAGTAAAATAACTAATTATTCAGCCAAGGTGGTAGCATTAATGAAACACCCTTATAAACAGTTTAATGGCAGTCACAGAATTTGAAAATTAGTCTACAGTTCAGAAATAAATCTTCCCTCTGCCTGGATTGACGCTGTCAAGCGAAGTAAACTGATTTTAAGCTCAGGCATTCCAACTCCACTGTAACAATGTTCAGTGATTAGCTTTCAGAAGTCTTCTGGCTTTTAGGACCTCTTGAGCCAAAAAGGGGACAAAATAAGAAAAATAAAAAAAATAAAAGAAAGCTTTGTATTACAGAGCCTTCACAAAATACAAAACAACTCAAGAGAAACACTAGCATGCCTCTTCACAGTAACTATTAACCCCTTCGCTGCCAGGCCTTTTCCCCCCCTCAGGTGCCAAGCCTTTTTTTGGCTATTTGGGGCAGTTTGCGCTTAGGCCCTCATAACTTTTTGTCCACATAAGCTACCCACGCAAAATTTGCGTCCTTTTTTTCCCCAACATCCTAGGGATTCTAGAGGTACCCAGACTTTGTGGGTTCCCCAGAAGGAGGCCAAGAAATTAGCCAAAGTACAGTAAAAATGTCGTTTTTTTTCCCCAAAAAATTGGAAAAACGGGCTGCAGAAGAAGGCTTGTGGTTTTTTCCCTGAAATTGGCATCAACAAAGGGTTTGCAGTGCTACAATCACCAGCTTCCCAGCTTTCAGGAACAGGCAGACTTGAATCAGAAAACCCAATTTTTCAACACAATTTTGGCATTTTACTGGGACATAACCCATTTTTACGATTTTTTGTGCTTTCAGCCTCCTTCCAGTCAGCGACAGAAATGGGCATGAGACCAATGCTGGATCCCAGAAACCGAAACATTTCTGAAAAGTAGACAAAATTCTGAATTGAGCAAGGGGTAATTTGTGTAGATCCTACAAAGGTTTCCTACAGAAAATAACAACTGGAAAAAAAAAACAATTGAAATTGAGGTGAAAAAATCTGCCATTTTTCTCTACGTTTTACTCTGTAACTTTTTCCTGTCAGATTTTTTAAAGCAATATACCGTTATGTCTGCTGGACTCTTCTGGTTGCGGGGATATATAGGGCTTGTAGGTTCATTAAGAACTCTAGGTAACCAGAGCCAATAAATGACCTGCACCCTGCAATGGGTTTTCATTCTATACAGGGTATACAGCAATTCATTTGCTGAAATATAAAGAGTAAAAAATAGCTATCAAGAAAACCTTTGTATTTCCAAAATGGGCACAAGATAAGGTGTTGAGGAGCAGTGGTTATTTGCACATCTCTAAATTCCAGGGTGCCCATCCTAGCATGTGAATTACAGGGCATTTCTTAAATAGACATCTTTTTTACACACACTCTTATATTTGGAAGGAAAACATGTAGAGAAAGACAAGGAGCAATAACACTTGTTTTGCCATTTTATGTTCCCCCCAAGTCTCCCGATAAAAATGATACCTCACTTGTGTGGGTATGCCTAGCGCCCGCGACAGGAAATGCCCCAAAACACAACGTGGACACATCACATTTTTTGACAGAAAACAGAGGTGTTTTTGGAAAAGTGCCTACCTGTAGATTTTGGCCTCTAGCTCAGCCGGCACCTAGGGAAACCTACCCAACCTGTGCATTTTTTAAAACTAGAGACCCAGGGGAATCCAAGATGGGGTGACTTGTGGGGCTCTGACCAGGTTCTGTTACCCAGAATCCTTTGCAAACCTCAAAATATGGCTAAAAAAATTAAAATAAACATTTTCCTCACATTTCGGTGACAGAAAGTTCTTGAATCTGAGAGGAGCCACAAATTTCCTTCCACCCAGCGTTCCCTCAAGTCTCCCAATAAAAATGCTACCTCACTTGTGTGGGTAGGCGTAGCGCCCACGAAAGGAAATGTCCCAAAACACAACATGGACACATCACATTTTTTCACAGAAAACAATGCCTACCTGTGGATTTTGGCCTCTAGCTCAGCCGGCACCTGGGGAAACCTAGCAAACCAGCACATTTATGAAAACTAGACACCTAGGGGAATCTAAGATGGGGTGACTTGTGGGGCTCTGACCAGGTTCTGTTACCCAGAAATCCTTTGCAAACCTCAAAATTTGGCCAAACAAACACTTTTTCCTCTCATTTCAGTGACAGAAAGTTCTGGAATCGGAGAGGAGCCACAAATGTCCTTCCACCCAGCATTCCCCCAAGTCTCCTGATAAAAATGGTACCTCACTTGTGTGGGTGGGCCTAGTGCCCACGAAAGGAAATGGCCCAAAACACAACGTGGACACATCACATTTTTTCCACCGAAAACAGAGGTGTTTTTTGCAAAGTGCCTACCTGTGGATTTTGGCTTCTAGCTCAGCCGGCCCGGGGGGGGGGGGGGGGGGGGGGGGGGTGGGGGGGGGGGGCAGAAATGGTCTAAATACAATTTGCCCCTCCAGGGGAGCGACCCTTGCCTTAGGGGTCGCTCCCCATCTCTAAAAAAAACAAAAAAAATTATTGCCCTGGCACCTAGAGGTTTCTGCCCCCCGGGGGCAGATCTGCCTAATAACAATAGGCCGATCTGTCCCCGGGGAGGCAGAAATGGCCTAAAATAAATGTGCCCCCCCACCCACCCCTGGGGAGCGACCCTTGCCTACGGGGTCGCTCCCCTTGCATGACAGCGCAAAAAAAAAAGATCCCTGGTGCCTAGTGGTTTCTGCCCCCCAGATCGGCCTAATTAAAATAGGCTTATCTGCCCCCCTGGGGGGCAGAAATGGCCTGAAAAAAAATTGCCCACAAGGGGAACGACCCTTGCCTAAGGGGTCGCTCCCCTTACGTGAAATTCCCCAACAAAAAAAAATAAAAAAATCCCGGGTGTCTAGTGGTTTCTGTCCCCCTTGTGGGCAGATTGGCCTCATAAAAATAGAAATGGCCTAAATATAATTTGCCCCCTATGGGAGCGACCCTTGCCTAATGGGTCGCTCCCCATCTCTAAAACAAAAAACTAAACAAAAACAAAACAACATTTTTTTTTTATCCCTGGTGCCTAGAGGTTTCTGCCCCGAGGGGGGGCAGAAAAGGCATTAACAAAAAAAAAATGCCCTCCCGGGAGCGACCCTTGCCCAAGGGGTCGCTCCCTTATGTCAGTTTCATTAAAAAAAAAAAAAAAACTCCCTGGTGTCTAGTGGGCGTTTTGACAGCCGGATTGCTTTCAATCCGGCTGCCAAAACGCAGAGAGAGACTTCAAAGGGAAGGAAAGGAAGGGAAGGGGGGGGGTACAGGGGGAGCGCTATCGCTTCCCCGAGGGCCGGTCCCAGGACGTGGTGGTTACGTCCATGGTGCCACACGGGCGCAGCCATGGACGTAACCATTAAGTCCGTGGCGACAAAAGGGTTAAAGGCCAAGTTAACTGTTCAAATGCTTCTCAGATGTACCCTTGGAAAGGATTATTTCCCATTTTCCTATGGCTGCATTAGACCCATATCCACATTCTAGCTTTTATCAACGTCCAAAAGAAATATAATCCTCTGATCACCTGAAAGACAAACAGAAAATCAAAGATGAACAAAACCTTAAAGCAGGTGTCCTATAGGCATACCTTCAGTTTGTTTTGCTGATCTGAGGCCATACTGATAACTGGATCCAATCCCCACTCCTGGCCTCGGGGTAGAATAGTGCCTGTGTACAATAAGACCGAAATGAGCTAGGAATTAGAGTGATTAGGAGTTTATATACAATGGATTCATTACACTAAATGGATAATAAAACAATTGAGGAACTGGGAGTCCAGCACGGCATGTCTTAAAATATGGCATGTTTTAGATCAAGCTACCCAACTGTAAATAAAAAAAATAAAAATAAAAAGTACAGTCCTTGGTTTTTTTTTTTTGCTGAAACATGAAGTAATTCAGGGAAACCTATTTGTCTTCTTCATTCACCACTCCAATAAGAGTGCATTTGTTTTCTTGTCCCTCTTCTCCGTCATTTCAGTTTTCTTCTCAATAATTTTATTGCAAATGTTGCAGTGATAATATCAAAGATGCCGTACAAGATCTCATCAATGATATAAGTGGAATAATTAGCTATGCATGGCGAAGGTGCGAGTTATAGTTAAAAGAACTAACTGCTTAAATTTCTATGGATTTTTTGAGTAAATTCAGAACCTAACTAATGTCCCTGGAATATTTTTATTTTTTTTCCAGTGAATTTCTATTTTTTTTAAAGTTTTTTTTTTATGTAAAGCAATTTTAATTACTATACATAATTCCAACCCACGCCATGCACAGCCTTCGCAAACCCCTTATAACCATCCAACCCCATGCCACGCACGTCCTTTGGCTGTGAGCAGCACAAGTTGGCCACAGGATCGGTCTATGTCAGTGGATCTGTGAGTGGGTGCGTGAGTGTGTCTGAAAGTGGGTGTGAAGGAATGCATGAATGATTGAGTGAATTAGTGTATAAATGAATGTAGTTTTTCAAAAATTTTCCATTTTGGCAAATAATTCACAAATACTGAGCATGGTGACTCAAAATAGTTTAAAGCCAATAATTATCACCTAAAACACACCTATATCACACACCCCTGGGGTCAGGAATATAAGAATTTGTTTTACCTTCAATATCTCAAAAACTGCTTAACAGGTTCACACCAAATAATTGTAAGCTTATTCTGCATGCCGACAGCTAGCTTTCTGCCAAATTTGGTGTAATTCCTTCCAGTGGTTCGGGCCTGTAGTCGTGTCTAAAGAACCCTATGGAAATTAACATGAGAAACAACCTTTTTTAAGGCCCCTTTTTCTCGGCCCCCGCTTGACGGATCACCCCGAAACATTCCATGCACAACAAAAATCACTGCAACCCTTTTTTTTGGAAAATTTCATGAAGATTCATCAAACGGTGCCAAAGATATAGGCATGTCAAAAAACGCTTTTCCTCTGGAAACATGGTCCCAACTATAACTACCTAATGGTGACCGCCACAAAGATAGACACGCAAACAGACAGAGTTAATATTAGGATGGGTATAGGTTTTGGGATGGCAAGGGTATTTTTAGGGTTTACAATGGGTATGGGGTTTTGTGTAACAAGTGTACCTTTTAGGGTTCAGAGTAGGCATGGATTTTTGGGTGCAAGGGTAGCTTTAGTGTTTAAGGTGGGTATGGTTTTTGGGTGGTAAGGGTAATATTAGGGTTTATGGTAGGTATGTTTTTTGGGTAGGAATGGTAATTTTAGGGGCTAGGTTGGGTATGGGTTTCTTTGGGTGGTGAGGGTAATTTTAGGGGAGTATGGTTTTTGGGTGGTAAGGGTATTTTTAGGGTGGGAATAGGTTTTGGGATGGCAAGGGTAATTTTTTTGAGTGGCAGGGCTCGAAAAATCCTAAAAATGTTATTAGACCTGCAGGTCAAGTAACTTAAATAATCTACTTGACCTAACTAATGTACTTGACCCGTAAAAGGGTCTCAAAATGTGTGATGCTAGGCAAACAGTTTACAGAGTCGCCTTTTCTTAATTCTCACATATGATTGCACCTTCAAATACGTGAGCTCACCATTTCTGCAATAGAAAAATAAAAACTCTTTTGTTTGATTAAGTAGGCTAAAGTTTGCTGCATGCATCACATGACTCTAGCCCACATACCCATGAGGTCTAGCCCACATAACCTAGGACTTTTTAGTTTACTAACAACATTGCCATCAGGGCAGGATGTTTAAACACTCAATTTTAATAAATGTATTACTAAAACATGAAGTGGTAACATATTGTCATCTACACAGAGTAACTTTCCAAGAAATGTCCAAAAACCTCTCCACTAACTTGCAGCTTTACTGATAAAACTATATAATGTATAAACAATCTGTGAAAATTGGGTTTCAGAAAACCTATCCTTTGCACATCAACATGTAAAGTATTCTGATTTGTTGTAATCCTATTAAAATACTTTTTCATCACACAGAAATATAAAAAAGGGCTTTCACAACTACTGAAATATATTTTGAAATGTTTGTACAGTTGACTTAGTCATTTAAATGTTGTGCATTATAAAAAACCTGACACCCTATATCCTTTTATTTTACATTCTAAGCAGCAGGTCACACATTTCACCTTACAAAGTCCTGGAACTCTGCAGTGAGATGGAAAATTAATTGTAAGAAAAACTGACTTTTGACCTCTGTCTGTGAACACAGAGCAAATGTGACTTTAGAACAAGACTTAAAGGTGTCTTTTATTGCCCCTCCACTTTTCAACTGAACATCTGTTCAATGACAACTTGTCAGAAGGGAAGAGTAAGTATTAAGAGTAAGTATTAATAATAGCTAGACCTGATCAAATAAGACTGACAATGCAAGAGGTCGAGTGGATTTTTAGATCCCTGGGTGGGTATAGGTTTTTGGGTGGTAAGGGTATTCTATGGTGGGTATAGGTTTTGGGACCACAAAGGTAATTTTAAGGGTGGGTATGGTTTTTAGGGTGGTAAGGGTAATTTTAGGGTTTAGGTGCATATGGTGGTTTGGGTTGGAAGGATATTTTAGGGTGGGAATGGGTTTTTGGGAAGTAAGGGTATTTTTTGGGTTGGTATAGGTTTTGGAATGGCACGGCTATATTTAGGGGATAGGACTGAAGGTTATTGGGGTGATATCTATATATAGAAATAAATGTACACTTACCTGTTCATTTTTTTACCACCAGGATGCCTTTAGCAAAGGTATAAACCTTTTACACACACACACAAATATATATATATATATATATATATATATATATATACATATATACACATATATACACATACACACACCTCATTTATTATCCCTATTAGAAGGATACACTCAGACGCTCCTATAACTGCCAAAATCTGTTTGTCTGCTGTCTTTTCCCGACGTGTTTCGACCCCACCGGGTCTTTCTCATTGGTTACGGGAGTGCAGCACAACCACAGTGAACTAGACCAAATAATGTGAACAATACTGTAGGACAACCACTGGGACAATGAATATGCTTAGTTGTTTGCTAAACATTTTGATGCATCTGATTACTACAGATTGTCCTGTTCAGTGCATAACATAGAACATTGAGCCCCAACTTTATAAGATTCCTTAAAGGAATAACAAGTTACCCTTCAGGTGTTGAAATTGGAAAAAAAATGACAGAAAATGAGAAAACTAAAATGACTGAATGATTCTGGAATTTTGGATTTCTATGTCCAAGAAAATGTTGGATAGAATTCCTCATTGACAACAGTGTTGTCTGCCTCTCTCCATCTACATCCTTTGTGGGGAAAGGAGTGGAGGTTTTATAGTGCATCCTTTCTCAGAACAGCCCTTAATTCTTCCTTTATCTGTTCTTATAAAAATAAACTTCAAAAGTACATTTAAGCCGCTCCTCACTGTTCATACTTTGGCACACTTGTCCAGTAAAGCCTATCTTTAATACATTTTAGCCACCTGTCATATAAGTATTCATCAGACAATGGAAAATGCTTTTGGTTTCCTTCATTTCCCAAAATGACAATTATATAAAAATACAGAAATCGTGTTTGAATTTAAGTAATCATGTGTTACATTTTTGTGCCTTAAAATGCTCATTAAGCTATTAGACCCAATTTAACACGTTTATTACAAGCCTGAAAATGCACATCATTTCTGAAACGGGTTGGCTGTGACTGGATTATTTTAAATCAAATTCAAAGGCTATTTTGAGGTGAAAATATAAGGGTTTAATATTGGTCGAACACTATTTAAATTTATTCTGATGGATAACAAATCAAATTGCTCTTCGGATTTTACCCCAGTAAAATTGTAGTCTGCTGTGGAAATAAGAAAATAGAGTTGCACTTACAAAAAAACATTAACATGATTTATTCATGATCAAGTAAAGAGATTGAATAACCATAAGGATAAAAAAAAAAAATGGCCAAGTATATTTCAGGTGGAACACAAATTTCTTTTGGTCATAATTGTCTGATTAGGTTTATAAACATGCCACTTTCAAATCGGCTAATTCTCTTCGCTCTAGAAGGCATTTCAAATTCAGAAGACCACATATCCAAGTCTGTTTTTTTAAGACTCAACTTTAAGCACCTTTTAAAAATGCATGTGAACATATTTAACAGCAAATGTTCTGCATGGAGGTTCTGCATTGATATGTCTGGTTTGTAATTGGTGCTTTAAGCAGCCTTGTTGGTATTTTAAATTTATAGTCACTCTTCCTTCCTATTATTCTGGAGCAGATCTGACTTTAGAGTGAAGTACATGAAAGCTCAGCACGTGGATTAACAATGGAAACTAGCAAATCATATCATTAATTCCATCAATGATACTGCTATCCTTCATCACTCAATACATCACTTTCACTCAATCATTTTACATCAGTGGTCAAAATTCAGTGTTTGATATCACCTACCAAGAAGAGACACCTCTGTTACAAAAGCTTGGAAAATAGGGCCTCCTATTTCAGACTTGCTCCAGGAAACAAACACTTTACTATATACCAGACAGACAGCTCAGTCTGTCAAGTAGATAGAACAAGGACACAATTGGAAGGATTAACAAAGCCTCACAGAATTTCAATGTGTGCAGGAACTTGTCAATTGTCAAGTTAGGGAGCTCAACCATGCAGAAGTTTGTATTTTTTTTTTTTTACTATTGAACCAGGATCCAGACTGATTTGCTTCTACCTAGCTCCTGTCTGAGACGACATGATAAACATAAAACAATGGACCTGGATTAAAGACCAGAGTAATTAACACTGTCCGAGGCCAAATCAAGCAACCCATTATTTTTTGTTTTCCACTAGTAAAACTGTAGCATTAGTCAAGCTGTGTTATTCAGCACTACCCAATAATCTAAACCAAGAGCACTGCACAATAATCTAAGCCAAGCACAACAACAAGGGTTCAGACTAGGAAAAAGAGATAGAAATAGGTACACCATTAAGGTTAGCTACTACAGCAGCTGAGTGAACCTCCCAGGCAGAGGAAACAAACTAGTTTGAATTAATTCTGTACTTTAGCATGCCAGTTCTAGAGTTCATAGACCAAACTATTCACAACAACATTACAATCCAACCACTATAAAGGGGGCAAAAAAAGACAAATAAGTTGTCGGGTCAGAGAGGAAGCAGGAGCTACTGGGCCACAACCCTGGTGGTTGGTGGGGTGACAGGGGAATGGATGAGTTTTTTTTTTTACTCCAACTCTGGTAGTTGGTTGGTGTCACGAAAGGGGTTGGGGTCACTCACCCCTGCAAACTGGGCCATGTACACCTCTTCAGCACTGGACTCTCAGGGTAGTGAAGGTGAGCAGTTAAATGTTACTCAGAAAGACATTGTTGAGGGAGTGTGTGGACATGGTGGATATAGAGACTCAGAACTTAAACAGTCAAACCGAATAATTGACCGTCCAATCCACTGATTGTCTTATTAATAAGAGACACATTTTGATCTCACTGCAAAACAAAATACTACATAAATTAAAATGGGTTCAGCCACAGGGTTCTACAAAGCTCAATGACTAGGCCTTCTAAAGTTCATTATGCATCTCCCACTAGACTACAGGGTAATAACAGCAATGAAAAAGATCACAGATGGGAATCAAGCACAGGTGCAAGCTCTCAAATGGAATGTGAGAGCACTACTCTGTTAATCAATTCATAGGTCATTTTGTACCATATCTTTATTATCAAGAAAAACTATTTATTTCACTGTTGTGCAGAACTGCCAGAGTGCAAGACAGAATCACTTTATAGATTCAGGACCTGTGTGACCGGTTTTCTTGGTAGTGATCAGGTGTAGGGGTTGGTGGTGCACCTTCTACAAGAGTACAGTAAGCAACACCACCTCTCTTGACACTTAATCCAGAACAGTATGGTAGGCCTCTACAGCATTTACTTGTCTTCGGCAGACACGGCCTCCAGGTTGGTGGGGGTAGTCCACCACAGAGGTATTGTAAAGCCTCACAGCATGCAGAGGAAAGAGGCAAATCTGATCCCTCATGTCACATCCTGGTGATGCCGAACAACACGCCTTCAATTTGGACTGATGGTGCTTAACAGTTTGTCACAGAAACCATGCAGAGAGGCTGGGATACCTCTTCTAGCTGGGGTCAGCAACATTACACTCTTATTAGCAAGTCCTGTCTTCTGGATGGCGCACACCTCAGAACACTGCAAGGTTTCTCCTCCTCAGCTCTTCTTCAACCTGCAGGCCAGGCACAATACTTTCCTCAACGAGTAGGCGGGTGTACAGGCACTAGCAGACCCACAGTTCATTAGCACGTTGGGCAGACTTCAAACCTATGTTCCATCACCTCCAGGAGACTGGCTGTCCGACAGACACAAGTCCTGGATCACAACAGCTTTTTGAGCTCTTTCCAAAGCACTCCTTTCCTTGGTCCAGAAGAACTTGTAAGTGGAATAAAGTTGGGTGGTTTGATTTGCCAGACTGTACATGTTAAGCCATTGTGCAATGTCCAGGAACCAGTTTAGGGTGGCTCCTTTTTCTAACTGCAGTGTAAATACAATCTTTGTGAAAGGTGATGGATCTCACTCTAGGTAGTGACAATGTTGGCTCCAACAGAGTGTACCCAAAACGTGACAATGGAGTGTAAAACCTCTTCACCAGATTGTTATCAGTCTTTCCGAAGTAGGGGACATGGCTAACCGCCGAAGATAGCTGCAGCACGATCACTGAGCTCCCAGACCCGGACCGCTCATCTAACGCTATCTAGCTCAACACCGAGGCATCCTGTCACCTTGAATCACCCTGAAAACCCCCCCCAGTTGTGATGGGCACTGACTTCTGCGCCTGGCGAGCGACATCACTCCATTACATGCCCTCAGTGATGTCAGGCCTCGCCCCGTGACGTCTCAGCCTGCTACAGCAGTCCTCATCAGGAGCAAAGCATTGTCACTAGAGTTGGGGGCCAAGACAGGAGCCCTACTCAGACCACTGCATCTCTAATTCCTCTCCGAAACGAGCAGAGGAACGGGACAGCGAATGTGACTCCTGAAGGTGTGGCCAGAGGGGCAAAGAACAAAACCTGCACAACACCTGTACCCAGTGAGCCCTCCCGTCAGACCTGACAGCCTAAGGCGCAGGCAAGAGACATACCCCAAGGCGGTGCCACCAGCCTCATCTGTCCAGAGGACCACCCCGCCCCCTCAACCCCGAGTAGACAGGCATGGACTGGGTGTAGAGCAGAAGCATCCCCAGGCCTGATAGAAGCCTCGACCGGCCTTAAAGTGAGCCCCTACGGCGCTACTACCCAGAGTCTAAACGTTACTTCGTTGCCTTATCAACCGCCCATTAATTGCCACAATATACCACTGGCCAAACACCCAAAAAGACTCAAAACCGCCAGCATAGCACTCCCGTAACATGTATGTCTAAGCAACCAGCGCAACACTTGTCTGGTGGTGGAGATGCAGAAAACATAGTTTGAAGCCTGCAAGTATAAAACCTGACATTGAATACAGTGGACTCAGAGTGTTTTCCTATCCTGCAGCCCTGAATGAATACTCTCAGCTTGCCACACATGCACACTTCCCTCGGCACAGCACTTCTCGTCCTAGGATGCCGGAGATGGGGCTCTCCCCTCAACAATTGTACCATGCTGCAAATGACTCACGTTTGATACACCCTGAAGCCATTATTAAGCAACTACTGAAGACAGTGCCTATGTGCGCACCGCCCCTCCGTCCTTTTACTGTCTCCTACCGAACTCTGGAAGGCCTTTCCCCATCAGGCTGCTGGCACTACTGCTGTGCTTGCTCTGCGCTCCCACTGTCGCCGGCTAGCTGAAGAACACACCTGACAACGGCCAGATTGTCCACCCATAATACCAGTCCAGCTCATATATGATGGGTCACACTAAAGCAAAAGCAATTGAGCCCAAAATACGCCCACAAGTTCCCACTCCACAATTTGAGGGCTCATCTGTGGTGACACCAGACGATTGCAGACCACCTACTTTAACAAACCCATTTATGGACAAGCTAGATATCATACAAGAAATCTGAGACTCATGACTGGCCATTGAGCAGAGTCTCAGAGATCTCACCTCGGATCTTACCCTCAAAGATGACCACAAGTTGAAAGATAGGGTAAAAACCAGAAACAACATCTTCTTTATCTACATGGAAAAAAGAAAAAACAGCCACTACCACACTCCTACAACAACAGGTTAAAATGCTACAGGACCGCGCCAAGGACACAGAGGGGCGGGCGCGCCATAATAATATCAGAATTATTGGAATGCCGGAGGGTTCGGAGGGATCCAATGCCACAAAATACATCGAAGAATGGCTCCCTACTAAGGTAGCACCAGGTGACCTTTCTGACCCGTTTATGGTTAAAAGGGCTTCCCCAGTCCCAACCAAGAGACCTAATCCAGGTGCTCCGCCACGTCCAATCGTGGCTCGCATTCTGAACTATAAAGACAGGGACACAATTCTCCTTAAAGCATGTAAAAAGCTGCCCATCTTAATAGAAAATGTCTGGCTTTCTGTTTTCTCTGACTATACGCTTATGGTGCAGCATAGCCAAGCCTCTTTTCAAACAGTTAAAAATTGGCTCCACACTGCAGGTCCCACCTATGCTCTCCTGTTACCGGCACGGCTCAAGGTAAACTATGAACATCAATCCTATTTCTTTGAGGGCCCGGACGAAGCATGGGACTTGATTGAACATCCCTTCCCGGACACGCACATACCCAAGACTTCACAGCTAACCATTCAGTGCCCACTTCGAAACCAGCTGAGGAAAACACCCCACTCCAAACACAGAGGCACAATTCCATCCATCAACAAGCCCTTGCAGGCCAGAAGGTAGCACTTATTTCAGTAACCTCCTTCCGTACCACCTACCCAAACATCAGTCCCAGTTCCTCTCGAGACAGTGCCTCAGTCTCAGAAGGCAGTTTGGCGTTGTTCCCCACAATCACCCCACAAATGACTCATGACCTGCTGGGCTAAGGTTTTCGTGAATACTATTCCTTCCGCTTCCCCACCTCCGGTATGTCCTCTGTGGCTGTCCAGTAATTGATCCCACCACACTTATGACATGGTCTGTTGTCAGATCGACCTCAAAAGATCACTACCCCCTCTTCCAACTGCTGCCTCAGTACGCCAAGCTAAAGCCCTACGACAATGGGTGGAGGGATGGTCACTTAATTAAGTTTGGCGCAATCGCAATGCTGGCATGTTCGAGTATTCCTATTACTGGCTGCCACATTTGCTCCATACACAACTTGATAGGATCCTACGCACAACCCCCCCTCCAATCCAATGTTACACATGCGACGTATTTGTGAAAACCTCTCTTTGATCATAATCCCCTAGAAATAACAATAACATGGGGACGCATACTTGTCCTCATCCCCCACATGGCATCTTCAGCCCTAGTTATTGTAAGATTCAGCCTTTCATGAAACATTGGCTACCAAAAGATATATATTTCACAGAGAACACTGGCTCCATCTCATCCGTTTTAACAGAATGGGAGGCTTTTAAATTGTGATACGAGGGACATCCATAAGTACAATAGTAGGAGCCCATAAAGCGATACTTAGAGAGCTTATCCGAGTGGGGGAAAGTCTGGGACCCCTAGAGACGGCAACAGCCAATAATGAGAAACACACAGGAAAGTTACAAGATGCCAGGATAGAATATGTGGAATTATTAGAACGATTGTGTGTAGTGGACTATAGGGCTTAAATACTGAGCACACATCTTGAAGCCAATAAATCAGGGGTATTACTAGCTTGTCTAATAAAATCACAACCCAAGCCCACCCCAATGCTCTCTATCACTAAGCCACACAATAATCAAATTACTTCCCAACTGGACATAAATGCGGCATTCCTTATTTTGAAGAGAAAAAGGTTTATTAAGTACTATTATCCAAAACTGGCATGCTGCCACAAACACTTTATACCAAAAACCCAGGGCATGTACACTTGGTGCGCTCCCCCAAGCCACATAACAATTCTCAGACATAAGTAACATGGTGGACATTGCTCAGACCACATGCCAGATTACTTTGTTAGCTGAGCCGAAGAAAAGTCAGGATACCAGATTCACAGGCAGTCGGGTTACTCAGGGCAGGGTTATTTAACGTTCAGGGGACTCTAACATCCCAACATATATGGTATCTGTTTCAGCACAGAGAAACCAAATTCCTGTGTCAACTGAAATACATGTGGCAGTCAGCATAAAGTAAAAGGGACAAATGAACAAAGATAGTAGGTCAGATATTTTCTGCATGTTGTTGGCAAAAAAAAAAAAAAAAAAAAAAAGGTGATATCAGAGTCGGATAGTATATCAAAAAAAAAAAATAGCAAATTACAAAGGGTGCCCAGCATTAATGAAAGTTTGCTGAAGCGCTGCTATTTTGCAAAGTTATGCAGGATGGAGATGGGAAGCATGGTACACGTGAAAAGAAATAATCAGGAAGCAATGGAATAAGTTTTGAAAAATCTGGTGCTAATGGTGACAAAAGACAAAGTGAGAAACTCCCTGTGTGTGCTTCTGGTGTGAAAACCAGTCTTGTCATTAGTGTGGTGTAAATTTTGCTTTGAAAGTAGAATATTATACGTCTGTCACACTACTTTTCCTTCATTCATTCACTTATGGAGTTGGAAGACCGCACTGCTTTGACATTTCTAGACAAAGAATTGCTGTGTGTTCAGGGAAAACCTTGGAAACCAGTGCATAGTGAAAAACGGATTAAAGATTTTATGGTTGTCAAATTATAAGGGTTTCCAGACAGCACTATATTTATGCAGCTCAATGAAGTGTGATGGCCGAAGAACTGAAGAACGTGATGAGAAGTATCAAGAGTGTTCAGAGATGAGATTGGTGAAGTAAACGTTTTTTGTTTTTTTAAATAATAATAAAAAAAATGATAACCCTCAAGCATGATATTGAACCCATGAATCATAAGCTATATTGTGCTGTTGGCAGCAAGAAGAGACGTCTAGAATGCAGGAACTTGGTGCTGACTATAAAGTTAGAGTCAAAAGCACAGGTAGTTTGGAGATCACTCATTGTATTGGCCATGACAAGTCAGCCTATGGGGAGCTTGCAGAAGCTGATTTGAAGAGCTTGAAAGTACCAAAGGATAAAGTAATGTTATAGTTAGGCGAAATGTTCAGTAACATAATGTTTTACTCTAAAAACAACAGAAACTGATCAGTTATAGTTTTCTCAAGTAATGGTAATTTGTGCCCTAAGGTAACTATAACTCACGCCCCCCTGCCATGCACAGTTTTCTCATCAATAATTTCAGTGCAAATGTTGCAGTGATATCATCATCAAGTCACTTTATTTGGTTCAAACAATTTCAACCATAAGAACATATAAATAAACAGCACATAAAAACTGTTAAAAAGGCAATTACAATACTCATTTGCTGCAACCTAAGCGAAATTTAAAAATTTACACTATTCCGCCAAGTTATATCTCCCTTTAGATAGGAGCCTATCCTTTGCCACACCAGCGCATCAGAAGTCATACACAGACACAGAGGCTAGGCGATATTGCACAAAAACCCTGTCCCTCAGGATAGGGACTAGATAGCGTTTCCTAAAAGGTGCACAAAACTCACAAAACATAGACAAATGAATTAAGGTCTGTGGGGATAAACCATCACACAGGCACAATTTTATGGAATTTGGTCAAACTGCTCTAACAGAAAACACAAATTACTTCCGATTGCTCAGAGATGAAATTGTGTAATGAGGGTCCATTCCCACACATTTTTGACCCGCCCCCATCTATATCATAATAAAATCCCTCACTGATTTTTTCCTTAGCTCTACCTCCTCCCTTTCGGCCCCAAGAATTTTGAGGAAGTTCTCCTTCACCCACCATTTGTCAGTCCTAGTTAGACCCTCTGGAGCATCAAAAATATCTGCTTGCCCCCAGTGCACTGGCTGCCTTTCTTACATAAGCCAGCCAGGGAATTTCCTTTGCGTGATCGCATAACAGACAATCCTGCAGGATTTCCCTGTTGAGGGACGAAAACTCATTAGTCCAGATTGAAATCCACAATAGAGAGGGATCTATTTTAATGGCATCTTCTATAAAATCCAGATCCAGTTCAACATGCAAGCAAAACCTAAGAATATATTGGCCCACCCCTAGTAGTCTTCTACAAAACCGATTCTCCTCAATCACAGGGGCCCTATTATTCGTATAGCCCCAGAGTGGGGCCCCATACATCGCAACTGGCAGGCATTTACGCCTATAGACCTCAAGCAAGGGCTTGATAGGTTTGTTGCCCACCCTGACCGCGAACTCAAACGTGGCACCTACAGTAGAGTTAAAAGCATCCCTCTCTTAGAGATACAGGGTTTACAGGAGCTCTTATCAGCAAAGTTTACACCTAGATAAGGCAAATAAACAAGTTACTTACCTTCGGTAACGCCTTTTCTGGTGGATACACTAGTTACCTGTGGATTCCTCACTCATTGAATTTCCCCATGCGGCAGCATCCGATGGAAATTTTCTCCTAGCTTCTGCACGTCGACGAGGACGTCACAATTGCCCGGCTCCCACGCGACGCCGTCTGACGTCATACAGGCAATAAGAGGTCCTCGCCAGCGTGCTGACGTCAGTTATCAACATTTTTATGTGCCTTTGAGGCGAACAGGTAAATATCAACAAAACATGTCTGATACGAACACATCAAATAAAATCTTATACCATAATATTTAATTAAATTAAATAGAAAAACATTTGTATAAATATGCATATATACAAAAATATATACATATAAAATAATTTACAAATATACAATTATATATATATATATATATATATATATATATATATATATAAAAACACAAGCATGTATAACATCTGCATCAGTATAAACAAATCAATGACTTACAGGTGCTCACCCAAGGAAATCTTTGTAAGACCAGACAGGCAATGGGGAGGCGGGTGGGACCGTGAGGAATCTTCTGATGGATAAAACTACCTGTGGATTCCTCACTCATTGAATAGAGTCCCAAAGCAGTACCGCACTCGGTGGAGGGTGCCTGAATGGTCAGACCAAGAAATCCTGCAGCACCGACCGTGCAAAATGGCCATCCCTCCTCACCTTCGAATCCAAGCAATAATGCTTCGCAAAAGTGTGGAGGGATGACCAAGTTGCGGCCTTGCAGATGTCAACCACAGGCACACCTCTAGCTAGGGCCGAAGAGGCCGACTTCGCTCTTGTGGAATGAGCTCTTATTCCATCAGGGGGTTCCTTCTTTGCCAGAGAGTAACACAGCATTAATGCAAATAATGACCCACCTGGAGAGTGTTCTCTTGTGGACTGCCTTTCCTTTCCTCTTTCCCACGTACCCGATGAAGAGCTGATCTTCCAATCTGAACTCCTTCGTTCTGTCGACGAAGAAGCTCAGTGCTCTTCTCAGGTCCAGACGATGCAGTCTTTCTTCCTCTTTCGAAGGATGAGGTGGAGGATAAAAAGAGGAGAGTGTAATAGACTGACCCATATGGAAGGGTGAAACAACCTTTGGCAAGAAAGCAGCCTTGGTCCTCAACACCACCTTATCCCCATAAAAGGATGTGTACGGGGGCTTAACAGAAAGAGCCTGTAGCTCACTCACCCTTCTAGCCGAAGTAATGGCAACAAGGAAAACAGTTTTTAGAACCAATAGCCTTAAGGGGCAAGAATGCATCGGCTCAAACGGTGAGCACATTAGAAATGTTAAAACTAGGTTCAAATCCCACTGAGGCATAATGAAAGGAGTGGGAGGATATCTATTAGTCAGGCCCTTTATGAACCTCAAAACTAATGGGGATTTAAATAAAGAGGGTTGATCAGGCAGACATAGAAAGGCTGACAGAGCCGACAAGTAGCCCTTAACTGTCGCAACTGCACAACCCCTCTGTGCCAAGGATAACGCAAAAGACAAAATGTCCGATAAGTGGGCAGGTAAAGGATCAATTTTCTTCTCTCCACACCAATTCAGCCTGGCCGATAAAATAACATCCACCACCTCGGGTGGGAGAAAAAAGGAACTCATGTTGCCCCGTTCCATCTCCAGGAATGAAGGTGCAGGCTCTGGAGGTGGGGGTGTAAAACCTGCCCCTGTGATTGTGAGAGGTGGTCTGCCCTGTGAGGGAGACGGAGCGAGAGGCACAGTGAGAGTTGGAGAAGATCTGAATACCAGCCCCTTCTTGGCCAATCCGGTCAGCATCTTAAGATGACTTGGGCCCGGTCTTGGCTGCAGAACAACGGACAGTGCACGTTCTCCCGAGTGGCAAAAAGATCTACCCGAGGTAATCCCCACATCTGGAAGATGTACAGTGTTAGATCTGGATGAAGACGCCACTCGTGATCGGTCGAGATGTGCCGACTGAGACTGTCCGCACGCACAAGACTCCAGCCAGATGGTTTGCTACCAAGCAAATCCGATGGTCCCTTGCCCAGGACCATAGCCGAAGAGCTTCTCTGCAGAGAAGGTACGGCCCTACTTCTCCCTGCTTGTTGATGTACCACATCGCGGTAGTGTGGTCCGTCAGGACCTGGACTGACTGCAAAGGGAAGGGAGGAAGGCCTTGAGAGCCAGACGTATCGCCCGCAATTCCAACAGATTTATGTGAAACATCTGTTCCACTGGAGACCAATGACCTTTGACCTCCAGGTCCCCCAGATGAGCTCCCCCACCCTAGAGTGGAAGCATCCGTTATCACTGAGGCCACTGGAGGAGGCAGCGAGAACGGCCTTCCTTGAGAAAGGTTGCCGTCCGCAGCCCACCATCGAAGATCTGCTGCAGCGTTTCTGGAAATCTTTACTAATCCCTTGAGATCCCCTTTGTGTTGAGACCACTGCTTTCGGAGGCACCACTGAAGAGCCCTCATGTGCCAGCGTGCATGAGTGACCAAAAGAATGCAAGAAGCAAACAGACCGAGCAGACGAAGGACCTTGAGGACTGGAATGACCGCTCCACTTTGAAACATTGGAACCAACGCCTGAATGTCCTGAATCCGCTGGGGCGGAGGAAAGGCACGATTCAATGTTGTATCCACTGCCGCCCCTATGAACAGGAGACGTTGAGAGGGCTCCAGGTGAGATTTGGGCACGTTCACCGAAAAGCCCAGATCGAACAACAACTGGGTTGTCGACTGCAGGTGACTCAGCACGAGCTCCGGAGACTTGGCCTTGATCAACCAACCGTCTAGGTAAGGAAATACCGCTATCCCCTTCCTCCTGAGCTCTGCTGCAACCACCGCCATCACCTTCGTGAAGACTTGAGGTGCTGAAGTAAGACCAAACGGAAGAACTGCAAACTGATAGTGTTGCGATCCCACCGCAAACCGGAGATACTTCCTGTGCGACTTGAGTATCGGGATATGAAAGTAAGCATCCTGCAAGTCGACAGACATCATCCAATCTCCTTTGTTCAACGCCAAAAGCACCTGTGCTAGGGTCAGCATCTTGAACTTTTCCTGTTTGAGGAACCAATTCAAAATCCTCAGGTCCAGGATTGGTCTCAACCGACCATCCTTCTTGGGGGATCAGGAAATATATTGAATAAAAACCCTGACCCCTCTCTTGCTCTGGAACCAACTCCACTGCACCCTTTGAAAGGAGGACTAGAACCTCCTGTTCTAGCAACAGGAGATGTTCTTCCGAACAGAAGGATGGACGGGGCGGGATGGGGGGTGGAAACTCCCGGAAGGGAACGACATAGCCTTTCCCCACAATACTGGTGACCCAGGAGTCCGATGTTATCGCCTCCCACATGTGGAGAAAGTACATTAACCTCCCCCCTACAGGAGTAGTATGCACTGGAATTGGTGGATGACTAAGGCTGCTTTCCGTGCTGCACCCCTCCAGAGGAAGAGGCAGAGTGCTGCTGGGTGGCCCCTCTGGTTCGAACCCTACCCCTCCCCCTGTGTGATCTATAGTGGGAGGGCAGTGGTAGCTTGCTGTTGAAACATGCCCCAAAAGGAGGAGCCACGACCAAACCCCCTAAACCTTCTGAACAATCGTGAAGAAACAGAGGAGGAGGCCTGCAAGCCCAAAGATTTTGCTGTGGCTCTACTTTCTTTAAACCTTTCAAGGGCAGAGTCCGCCTTTGACCCAAAAAGTTTATCCCCATCAAAGGGTAGATCAAGCAGGGCCGACTGAACATCTGGTGAAAAACCTGAAGAACGAAGCCAGGCCTGTCTTCTCGTAGCGACAGTGGTGCCCATAGCCCTTACCACAGAATCAGTTGTGTCCAGCCCTGACTGGATTACTTGGGTCACTGCAGCCTGAGCATCTGACACAAGGCCCAACACCTCCTGAGGTAATCCAGAATGAGATGACTTGACCTCTTCCATAAGGGCGTAGATGTATCTGCCCAAGATACATGTGGCATTCGTGGACTTAAGGGCCATACTACAAGAAGAGAAAGTCTTTTTTGAAGAATGGTCCATCTTTTTAGAATCTCTGTCCGAAGGAACACCCAGAAAGGAACCTGGAGCAGTACGTGAGGAACATGAAGCTTGCACAGCCAAGCTTTCTGGAGTCGGGTGCCTCGACAAAAAGCCTGGATCCGCAGGAGCCACACGATATCAGCACGCTACTGTCCTGTTAACAGCCGTAGATGTCACTGGCTTTTTCCAAATCTCCATAATTGGATCAAGGAGAGCCTCATTAAAAGGCAAAAGAGGTTCTGCAAAAGCCGAGGCTGGATGCAGTACTTCCGTCAAAATGTTGGGTTTCGCCTCAGCCACTGGGAAGGGAAGGCCTAAAAAGTCAGCTGCTTTCCTTAAAACAGAGTGGAAAGAAGCAGCCTCCTCTGTATATTCCCCAGGAGATGTCATGTCCCACTCCGGGGAAGTGTCCAAGCCACTAGCAGTGTCCAAACCATGAAGATCTGTCAGAGGCTCCTCAATCTCACCCTCCTCCAAGGCCTGCCTGTTATACTCCTGTTCTTCAAGGAGGCGAAGAGCTAGCCTCCTAGAATGAAGCCTGGCATCGATCCTTGGCGTCGACAAGGCGTCCGCCGATGACCTCGTCTGACGCCGATCCTCTGATCCATCCGACGCTGGATCCATCGGCGCCGTGGGCTTTTTCGGCGCCGACTGAGGCGAGATGGTGAAGAACCCTCCGGCGCAGAGACAGCAGTCTTCATCGGAGTCGCAGGTCTTGTAGGCGACGCCAAAGGAACCAGCGCCGAGCCAGCACCTCCCATTGAAAGGAAGGGCATGAAAGGTGCCGGTCGTAAAGGAGCCGGAGCACCCATATTAAAAGCCAATGGCCCCAAAAGACCAGCTGGACCACCACCTGGAGCCATCTGTTGAAAAATGGCAAACATCGCATTAAGAAATGCAGAACTGTCAGCACCTGGCGCCGGGAATGATGGATATTGCGGAGCCTGCACCCGAGGTGATAACGGTGCCGGCCCAGGCATCTCTGATTGTGCAGGTGAACACTCAGGATCCTGTTGAGGTATGACCTCGAAGACAGACGGCGGAGAAGTGGGAGGCTTCTGCGGCTGAGGAGTGATGGTGGGGCTAACCTCCCATGTCTTACGGCGCCGAACTGAAGGCGACCTCGAGCGTGAACGCTCTCTACTCGAACAGCATCGAGAATCACGACGGCGCCGGGAGTCACGGTGACGTAGATGAGATTTCGGTGAGGACGATCTGCGCCGGTGCAGCTTTTCCTTCTTTTTGGACTTCGCTAAAAACAGCTTAGCCTCCCGTTCCTTCAACGCCTTAGGATTCATGCGTTGACAGGATTCACATTTCTCCACTTCATGGTCGGAGCTCAGACACCACAAGCAATCCACATGTGGGTCTGTCACCGACATCTTGCCTCCGCACTCTCTACAAGGCTTAAAGCCCGACTTTCGCTGTGACATTTTAATAGAAACAGTAACTAACTACGCAGCAGAAACAGTTTCTCCCTCGAAGAATAACCATTGCTCGAAGGCACGGAAAAAAGGGAACTGACGTCAGCACGCCGGCTAGGACCTCTTATTGCCTGTATAACGTCAGACAGCATCGCGTGGGAGCCAGGTAATTGTGACATCCTCGTCGATGTGCAGAAGCTAGGAGAACATTTCCGTTGGATGCTGGCGCATGGGGAAAATTCAATGAGTGAGGAACCCACAGGTAGTTGTCTCCATCAGAACTTGTACTTTATCAATTACCTGCTCCTTTGTTCGCAGCACACCCACCCTACTCAATGGCTTACCAAAAACCATGAAATGTGATTTGCTGCAATTAATCTCGAAGTCTAGGGCAAGTTGCAGTGATATTATCAATTATGTCATAGAAGAAGACATGAAATATGCAATGTGTGCTGTAATTGGAGGCACATGGCTAATTTTCTGGGTGTCGCAGCCCCACCCAGGATACCCACAGGTTTATTTTATTAAATAAAGGACTGTGGGGGGAGCCCCAGATCCCACAAGTCCCCACCAGCTCCCTGCAAGCGGTTCCATTTCATGGGACTGCATAGGAGACTTGGATGTTTTCTTTTAATCTACAGGGGTGCCCCAGTGACCCCCCCCCCCCCCCGGCACCCTACACCATTTTAGTTCTCGTGTCACGGAATCGCATTCCCTCCTGAAAGGCAATTTCAGTGCTGAATTTTAACAATACATGTAAGAAATAGCTGTTCATAGTTTAGATTGACAACCTGTTCTACTTTACTTGTAATCTGTACCCCTAAATAAGTGGCCACCAGAACCATTCCCTCTACCTTTACTGTGTTTTGAAGTATAGTTTGTGTTTTCGATAAGTTTAGCTTGTACCCAGAAGTAACCCGAGATTTTCTACCATCCAATGCTATTGGTGGTATAGTTTGAAGGGGATTCAAGGAGAATACAGCCACATTGTCGGCACATGTGCTCATTTGGACTCCAACCCTACTTAAGGTTACTGATTGAATCAAAGAATTCATCACCAAGTAGTCTAAGAAAAGGTCATATGTACAAAGCAAACTTTAGGGGCCATAGAAGAGATCCCTACTGTGTCCCCCTACTTATACTAAATAAATGGGGCGAAACAGTATCCGTCAAGCACCACCCTGGCCATTGGTTTTTAATATAGGCTTCTAACACAGTTTAAAAACGTATCACCAACATGTATAGCTCGCATTGTCAACTAGATATATACCCATGGAATACAGACAAACACTTTTACAACGTCTAATAAAAGCATGCCAACCCTTTCCCCCTTGGTGGGCATTACATTAAATAGTACAATGGCAGTATTTATATAACTAGTAGCTTCTCTGCCAAGGATAAACCTGTGCTGTTGCAGAGAGGCTAGCTGTTGAAGGTCTGCAGCAAGCTGGGAAACTAAAATTCTTGCCTATACTTTAACATCACCATTGAATTAAGGAGATGATCAGTACGACCCCCTTTCCTCCGGTGGTTTCTCTTACTTTAAGAAAACAGTTATATTAGTGTAGTTTCGAGATGCAGGGACATTGCCAACCTGATTAGTACTAGAGACCACCAGCATAAATACAGAAGCTAATACTTCTACAGATATCCTATAAAATTCCACAGGTACAGCATACTCTCCAGCAGTTTTTCCTGAAAGTAGGGACTCAATAGCATTCTCTACATCCAACATATAAATTTGAGCTATGAATTTGTGGCAGGACCAGATGAGATATTTCTGCCCTCTGGAGATAATTCTCTACCTCATTTTGCTGGGGGGACAACGTACAAACCATATAATTCCTTATAGAATGTCTAAACTGATCCAATATATTTTGCGGGTCATAGTGACTTTTTCCGTTCCTGACCCTAATACACTTGATCATATTCTGAAGACTCCATTCAGCCATGTTATATGCCAGAACTCTATCAAGCTGCTTCCCATACTAATTTTGAAACTTCATGAGACTTATAGGTCGCCGCAATTGTGTCTCTATAGACACAATTCATAATGCTGCGATGTTTCACTAATGTACCGTAAATCACTCGCTCACCTATACCTCAAATCAAGATTGCTTGAGCATGTCGGTGTTCTAAATTCTGTAATTCAAAATATGCTTGAGGAACTCTGTCTCTCAGAGTTTTATTTAGTTCCAAAATATACTTAGTGGTGACCCTTCATATGTCAATCTTCATGGAGTCCTAGACCACGCACCGGTCAGCAGAGCCCAGGTTCACGTTTATAAACTCTCCCAAATAATGAGTTATTCCAATTCTATATTCCCAATGCAGTAGCAATGACCTCGGAAACATCCACCTATGCCTTTCCTGACTGAGATAGCTAAGCGTGACAAGTATGGGGCTATGATCAGACATGATCTTGGAGCATACTTCTATTTTATATTGACATATCATCCTCAATTTCACAAACACCTGATCTATTCTGGAATATAGTAGAAAGTATATCTGGGTGTAAATGGGTTAAGTGCGCTCCATAAATATACTAGCCCATGAACACTGCCCATGTCATTTATCGATTCCCTAACTTTCACCAAACAAATAGTTGCACCTCGATTTGTCGTACTGATTAAAATCCCAAAGCATAATCAGCTCCACTGGCCAGTGTGCTAGCTCAAGATTCCACATGTCAAACATACTTGGGTCATCGGTATTCACCTATAAAGCACAGATGGCATAGCTATTTCATTGTAGCTTAATATGTGTGATTACTCAACTGCCTTAAGCATCTGATGCTGTTCTAAGAGTGGTATATTTAAGACAATGAGAGCTTAAAATAGCAACTCCTCGAATCGAAAACTTTTTTGCAGTACAATATCATAACCAAAATGCCACTGTAGGGCCCGATCGTAAGAGCCACATGGGGTTCAGTTAAACACACTACTCTAAGTTTGTAAGTTAGAATCTCCTCTCCGACAGTCTACATTTCAGTGGGCGATTCCTCCTGGCAACATTCCAACACATCCAATTAAACTAAGAAATGGTGTGTTATTTTTGCCCTTCTTCGCACTCTACCGCAAATATACATTGGAAGTGTTAGAAATTGGCTCTCTAGTTGGCAGAGGTGTGCACCCTGTCCAAGTAGGGACCACAAATCTAGTGAGGGTACGCCACAACACAACCTGAATTATCTTGTGCTTACCCTCAACTAGCTTTGCACAATGCAGGCGGGCTTAACTTAGAAGTCAATGTGTAAAGTATTTGTGCAATAACTCATGCAGTAACCGTGAAAACACCACAAAAAAGTACCCCACACCAGTTTAGGGAAATAGATTAATACTCATCTGAATAAAATAAGACCAAAATGACAAGAATCCAATATGCACAAGTCAAGATATCACTTTTTATAGATTTAGATAAGTCCATAGGAATCAATGGGTGTATCTTTTTAACACAAAGTACCTGGCGCAGAGTGCCCCTAACTTAACAAGGGTCTCCAACTCCATTATAGGTCAAAATATTGAAAGAATGCACCTTAGAACTAGTTTTCACTCTATTTCTCCTACACCCGATGTTTCTCGTGGTAAGGCGCAGAATGCTGCTCGCCACAGAGCAGAATTGTGGGGTAATGAAGAAATGCATAGGCTAACTATGGCTGAAAACTATTTTGTATTAACTGTTAAGTTCCACGTAGTACTACCCTTGTTCCTTTATTTTTTTTATACTGATCTTAAAACAATCCCTTATTTGGGGAAATTTAAGCCTCTGGTTTACTTGATAGGAATATGGTCCACTCCAGAGCTATTTGATGACAAGGATTCTAAGATTACTAGTGAGCATGACAAATTAATTGCAAGTCATCCCTTGGCTAAAATACATATCAAGTTACAGGCATTGAAAAATCATAAAAATGTTACTAGACCTGCGGGTCGAGTAACTTAAATAATCTACTCAACCTAACTGGTCTCAAATTGTGTGAACTTAGGCAAATATTTAAGTTTACAGAGTCACCTTTTTCTTCATTCTCACATATGAGTGTGCCCTCAAATATGTGAGCTCAGCATTACTGCTTTACAAAAATAAAACTATTTTGTTTGATTAAACAGACTAAACATTTGCTTCATGTATTATAAGAATCTAGCCCACATATAGAGGTACACATGATCCATGACTTGCCATCAGAGCAGGAGTATTTCTCAGCTTATGTTTAAACACTCACTTTTAATAAATATATTACTAAAGCATGATGTAGTAGCACACCATCATTTACAGACCGTAAATATCCAGGGAATATCTAAAAACCTTCCTGCTAAACTTGCAGCTTTACTGATAACTTTAACAACAATCTGTGGAAATTTAGTTGCAGAAAAAATATTTTTCCTTTGCAGATCACCAAGTGTTCCGATTTGTTTTCATCCTCTTATTTTTTTTCCATCACACAAGAGTACACAAAATGGACTTTCACAACTGAAACATAGTTTGAAATGTTTGTACTATTGCCTAAGTTAGTTAAATGTTGTGTGTTAGGAAACACCTGACATCCTACAGCCTCTCATTTCACACTCTTTATACAGCAGGTCATACAGTTCACATTCTGGAGCTCTGCAATCAGAAGGAAAATTAATTGTAAGAAGACAAACTGACTTTTGACCTCGGTCTCTGAATACAGAACAAATGCAACAAAATAAGAACAAGATTTAAAGGCATCTTTATTGCTCTCTTTCTTTTTGACTGAACATAACACCTGTTCTTTGTCAACTCGCCAGAACCAGTAGGTCATAAAAATAGCTAGATCAGATAAAATATGACACACCTTAGTGAGTGAACAAGAAGATTTTTCAAGGCCTGAAGTTGGGTCACTAAATTGGGCTTAACCAAGCTGTGGAAACAACCGGAAAGCATCTTTAAAGCAGAGGCTACGGTTCTAAAGACTTGTTACTGCGCATCTATCCTCGAAGATTGAGTCCCAGATAGGAGTAATAGGCATTTAATTAACCAGTATTTTGAGACCAAGATCAACTTCTCAGTTAGAACTGTTTTTAGATACTACTGTACCTCCTCTTGCCAAAAACGTGTAAGTTCGCTTTAGATTCGGTTACCTACCACTCAAGGCCCTTACCAAGAGGTGGAGTAATGGACTGACCTCCAGTTTGTGTCCTGCGTGTGGCATGGATTCCAAAACAGTGGAGCATGTTTTGTTCTTCTGCCCAGCATACCACGGTATCCTCTGCAAGTGGATACGCTGAGTGTAACTGAATTTGGGGACGACATGCTATCTAATAGGTTATATGATATTAAAAACTAACAAATAGGGTCCCATAGCTTTTGCGGGGAGTCGATTTCACGCAAATGTTTGGAACAAGGCCAGGTCTCAGCTTCCATCCTAAATTAGGACATCTGCAGTGAACTGGGTTACCCCACTATTTGTTCAAGAACCATGTCTGTTAAGCTAGGTATCCCTGTGCTATATTATAACTCAACATGCTTATGTATTATTGTTTTGTAAACAAATGATTCTGGTGCCGTAGGATGTTTTCATAGCAATCTTTAGATAATGAAGTTTGCTTTTATTGCAGGGATCTTAGGACTGGTACTATTGGAACTACTCCTCATTTGGACTTTGAGAAGTTTTACACGTTTTTTTATCAGAGTGAAATTATTGTATTATTTTGTATTGGTTTTTTTTACATGTTTTTAATCCCCATTTGCGCAAAATGTGTTTATATAATGTGTACTTTTTTAATCTATTATTTTATGTATACTTTGATGGTTGTGATAACCGAATAAAGAAGCTGATTGACTTGGGCCCCTGCCGCTTTCAACAGTTAAGTCATCTGTTGCAGCTTCCATCTACAGTCGTTGGTTGTCTTACAAAAGTCAGACCCACATAGAAAGAGACTGAGTCAACATTTACTGATGCAAATGGTCGGGCCCTTTTAAAGACTGCTTGTCATGATAGAAAGTTCCCAAAATAGGTCAAAATTGGCTGTGGCCTGTTAGCGTAAGTATTTGCCATTGCCCGGGCAGAGGGCAATCAATGTGCACACTGGGACTTCGACTGCCGGATGCAATCTGACAATTCTAGAAAGTATGTTGAAACAATTGGATAATAAATAACCAAAGGTTGACCCCTTCTCTCCCTTTAGGTACCCCTGTCATGGGGGCTATTTTCCACTCTGCTTGGGCACACAATTTAGCTTAGCTTGGGCCTTTGCCCTTTTACCTATATATGTGCTCTAATTTCGTTGATTTTATTTTATTTATTTAAGTTAGCCAGCTTTCAGCTGGGATGTTTTTATTTTCTAATCAGCTGTAACTTTGGGATTCTGCAAAAGCATTTTTATTATTGTTCTGTGCATGACATTTCACAATGTACCCCTGTCCAAAGTTGACAAGTCGGAGTACATGATAATCCAGATTGTAAACTCTTGTGGTGACAACTGCTATCAGTCTGATGCTCAGGCACTTACCAACATCAAGTCTTTACAGTGAACGGAAATATGTTTTCTTATAAAAGCAATGTGCCGGGCAAGGGACAGCAGGGAGGTAATTACAGCCAGGATTCCGTCCATGCTGCTTGCTATTTCATTGCTGACCTTGGCCCCGTCCCTACAGCTAACCCAAAGACGAAAGGCAGACCCCTATCCTTCAGGTAAAGGGGATGGGTGCTCCTTCAGGGATTCAGTACGGACAGATTGGGCAATCAGGCCTTGGAAAATCTACTCACCCACACGCTATGGAGAGTCATATTTTAACAGGTCCAGCTATTTTTAGGACCTACTCGCCCCTTCTGACTCACAACTCGCTAAAGAACATATGTTCTAGCCAGTCAGAAAGTAAAAGGGCAATAAAGATGCACTTTAAATCTTGTTCTTGTCACATCTGGTTTGTGTTCAGAGACAGAGGTCAAAAGTCAGTATGTCTTACAATTAATTTTCTTTCTGACTGCAGAGTTACAGGATTTTGTAATTTTTTTCCTAACACCCAACATTTAAATAGCTAAGTCAACTGTACAAACATTTCAAAATATATTTCAGTAGTTGTGAAAGCCCATTGTTTGTACTTCTATGTGATTCAAAAATTATTTTAATAGGAGGAAAACAAATCAGAACACTTTACTTGGTGCTGTGCAAAGAATAAATATGTATTCTGAAACCCAATTTTCACAGATTGTCAATACATTTTATTGTTTTATCAGTAAAGCTGCAAGGTAGTGGGGACCGTTTTTAGATGATTCTTGGAAATTTTCTGTCTGCAAGATAGTGTGCAACCACATCATGCTTTAGTAATCTATTTATTAAAAGTGAATGTTTAATTATCAACCTATAAATACTTCTGCCCTGGTAGTAATGCTATTAGTAAACTAAGAGGCAAGTAATAGATCATGTGTCCCCTTTATGTAGGACAGATGCTTTTTATACATGGACCAAACATTTAGTCTATTTAACCAAACAAATACTTTTTTTTTTTTTTAATACAGCACTCATATGTGAGAATGAGGAAAGAGGCAACTCTGTATTATAAAATATTTCCCTAGGATCACACAATTTGAGACCCTTTTATGGGTCAAGTATATTACAGGTATTGTCAAGTACATTATTCAAGTTACTGGGTCTGCAGGTTTAGTAGCATTTTTATTATTTTTTTAGGCCTGGCTATCACCGTTAAGCTCTGGCTTAGGAGTTAGGGGTGAGGTAGAGTTCATTTATTTATGTCATTTCAATATGTTGGAACTGTTTATTTTCTTCTCGCTGGTCACCACCATTCTAACACTGTTATGCCTCATTATCCTAATTATTGCTAGTTCATATATTTAATCATAGATTGCAGTCTTTTCAATAAAAGTATTAAAAACCATCCTGCATCACATTCTTTGCCTATGTGTGTGTGTATGAGACCTTTTGCCAACAAGAGAAAGGGGAGAGTCTTGTCAACTATGACTTTCCCTGGGAAGCCACTGAGAGGCATGTTTCAGACTGCCACAAATCGCCTTCTCTGTCATGTTGGGGTGAGGTGCTGCTAGCTATCCAGAAGGGTTTGCTGACAGCCGCCAACGCTGGGCTGAATTGACTCAGTCATCCACAACAGTGGGTCTGCTGCCTATAATCAAGCAGTCTTGTTCCATCAACTGGAGTCCTACGACACCCCCAGCACCCTGAGAATATTGCGGCATTGACAATTCGAGGTCCTCCAGTTTAGGCTGAACTTGCAGCAGTTGCGTTTCATGCTGCAGAGCTACCTTAGATGCCGCCATAGCCATCTCTTCTGTACCCACTACCCTTTGCTGTAGCTCGAGCAACTGAGAGGTCAAGGTAGAGAGCTTCTCAGTCATTTCTGAGAGTGCCTACTGTAGATGCACATTATCTGCTCTAGCCTCGGCGTAGTATTTGAAGCCAGTGATGGTTAGCTTGTATAAGTTCAATAACATTGGCTAACGATGGTTCTGAGTTATTGATGAGAAGAACAATCTTCTGCTCATGTTCAACCTCACTTAGTTATGGCGTTGGGTTGTGGTTATTCTGACTACAGCAGATGAGCTTCCCAGTAAAAATGTATCCTTAGCACCTCTTTAGCAACCATAGAGACACCAGGTGTCATATCTGGCACTACAGGAGTACCAAGATTAATATCAGCCAGGAGATCCTGCGTTTTCTTTATACTGGATGCCACAGATTGCCATACTTGCAGTTCAGAACTTAGCTTCCTAGTGAGGGTGCAATGAGAAGAGCAGCCTTTCTATTGCCCATTAACGTATAGGATTTTCCTTTCGTAGGGTTCCTAGTGCCTGGCTATTGATCAGATCAGCACCAAGGGTTAAGCAGTCAGTATGGCTGTAGGGTGGGGGGCAAACTGGCAGTTATTTTGCCCTGTCGACCTAGGGGATCAGGTCCAGCCCCACACATGTCGGGTACATTGGTCCCTTGGGGCCTAGCCAAATCCTGTGCAAATGTTTTATGCCTTTGTTATGCACAAAAGTTGCGAGACTCCCTGGGCTCGTTTGCTCTACAGCAGCAGTTACCTTTACATTAGTAACATTTGTACTATCCGTAGTATGAACATGCAAAATTGAGTTTTTATCAGCATAAGAAGATACACTGTCCCTATCCACTTGTCCTAAATAAAGGCTGCCAATCCGTGACAGTCATTAATATCTGCTGAACCGCCTGTTCTGAAGAATCAGGTAAATCAAACTCATCAGCTGATAGAGTTACAGGCTTTCCACTTGCAGATTTCAAATTACAGGTTGTAAATGTAACTTGTATAGCCCAAACGTCTTCTTGTGCCTTTGTTACTTTGTATCAATCTCTGGGGATGAGGGCAACCACCAGTGCTATATGTATTGGGGAGGTGCAGATAGAGAGCTAGTTGAACCACCCTTGGTGTCTCCAACTGCTTGCACAAGAGGCTCGACCGGAGGGAGAGTTGGGTGCTGCGGCCCAAGAAGATCCATAAGGGCTCCAGGATAATCAGCCAAAAGTATCAAAACTGAGCAGTTGATCTGTGAAGAGGATGCATGTTTCTCCTTGAAGGATCCTGCACCAATCCCAGTGATGCTCGGTTAACCACTGGTAGAGAATAATATTTGGTGCGCTGTGGTGTTAGTCAGCACCATTCCAATGATGCAGGCGATGAGGACCACATATACCCTAAAGAGCAGGAGCTCTTCCGAAAGAGTCTGGCCATACAGCAGCCATATGAAGCTTGTTGTTTCTGGTCTCCAAAGCCATGACCAGTGGGGCTACCGAAGGGTGAGGAAGAGTGGAAGAGCGGAGGATGAGCAGCTACACAGTTACAGCAGCCTCAGTCTGCCGCTATCTACCTCCCCCACTCCCCCCGAAGGCAACTAAAGGAGTACAGGGCTTAAGCTAGACCAGGTTTTAAGCAGCACCATAGTTAGAGGGCCTACTAGGCCGAAACTGGTCTGGGGATGTGATTGATGCTGTTTAGAGGTGAAATGGCGTGAAAGTCCCTACTGGAGTATGACCGTGGATGGTTTTGCACATAGCTAGTTCCTATTTGAGGTGGCATGATAAAATAAAAAAAAGATGGACTGATTTGCAGCCCAGAGTTATTACCAGTGACTGAAATTAATTCAAGCAAATCACCCATTGATTCTTTGTTGTCTTCAGAAAAGCAAGGGTATCAGGCCCAACAGCTCATCCACCCTACCCTCTCCACCACCTAATACACAAGAGGAAGATTATTCTGTTCAACAATGATGGATCAATAGAGAGCATAAAGTATGATAGCAACACCTTTCGGGACTCCAGTATGCCTGCTCAAAAGTAATTTACTCCACCTCTATGTTGATGAATACAAATTCAATGACTAAAACCAAATACATTATTGTTGATCTCCTGACGAAAACAGATAGACATTTAATTCATAAAAGAAACCAGGTTGAGAGAGTTGATGGCAACAATAATTCATGAAGCTATCCCACCGGGTTATAAAATGGCTACCAATACAAAACAAAAAAAAACAAAAAAGAAGACAGACTGACAACAGTCAGTAAGGAAACCCTAACCGTGAACAAAATGGAAGATGTTGTATTACACATTTGCAAAACCCTTATTAGATGCAACCTAGGCCTATATTCACCTGCAATTCCTTCTGCTCCACACTCCTTCATCCATCAGCGAAGCCTCCACAGAACTATTTTGGATGCACTTTCAGATCTATGAATTACACATTCCAAACTATTCAATCTTGGTGACCTTATCATCTGGTTTGACAAATCAAATATGCCTCAATCAAGGGCAATTCTATCAGGTCCGAACATGCTCAACCTATGGCAGATGGTCTCAGGACTCAACCACATAGCAGGTCATAACTTAGATGTCATCATTTGCAATCCAGAGATAATTATTCAAAGAAGAACTCCTGTCACATGGTCAGATCTCTTTGTCACCTTTTCTCACAGGATCCAAAATAAATATAATTTCTCTTCATGGTTTAACATACAGGCTTCTTGAACACACTGAACATGGAGGACTTGGAATCTCAAACTACAAACACCAAATTAGAGAGAACCTCAGTAGAAAAACTTTAAAAATAAATGTCATTTAAAAAACAAACGTTTGTTGGGAGAACGAAGATCTAAATAAGATAAAAGGATAAAACTCAACACTTTAATGCACCAGGTATAAATCCAAGAATCCTCAAGCAAAATGTGTCTGACAATAGAATGTACAAATCATACTTAAGTATGCCAAAGAATGAAAAACACATCCTCAAACTTAGTTGATGCTGCCAAATCCACTTTAAAAAAAAACTCCACAAAATTCTATTGGAATTCCTCAATCGAGAAAGCAGTCACGTTTCTGCTCCCATCTATCAATATTTATGCAATAAGTTAGCGGCCCATTACATAACCAAAGAGGACAAATTGAACTCACTTAGCATTCAAGAAATCCAGTTTGTTTCTTGAAAATACAACCTAAACAAGTTAGGTGGTAGAAATATTGTCATATGTTCCATCCTTTTAAGAAATTACAATGGAAACTTCATGATCTTGTAAAAGCCCGACTGCCTGTCCATTTGATCCTTGCCTGTGACAAATTTTCATAAAGATTCTTCTATCACAGATAGGCCTTAAAGAAAGCAAAAATTCAGCCATTACTATTCTCTGGACGTTTTCAAGGACTTAATGACAGCAAACCTTCAGACATCATTCAACAAAAAGAAATAATTAAAAATGTAAAAAATAAATACATGTGCACATGCAAGGCCCTAATTACAGACAAATCTCTAACGGAACTTTCCTTGAGAAACTAAAGAGCAGAATTTCTCAATATCTCAAAATTCATAGAAGAAACGTTTTTACTTTCAGACTAAAATTGGATTCCACCTAAAAAGAATTTCATCAGGGCTAATCACAATTCGTTATCCCTTAAGAAAATGGAATTGATAATCCTACTTCTATAACAGTAATAAGATGATTCCCATCACCAACCCCTTTCTTAACAATACAACATATAAGAAGAAGTTCCACAAGTATCTAACATAATACCTCTGCGCTTCAACATGAACATGCAACTGGTACCAGAGCTAATCAACAGCTTAGCACTTACCCACTACAATAAGGTGGATGACACGGATAATTCTAAAACTAAGGGAGCCCTATTGACATATGAAAAATCAAATCGTAACAGTTGCCTCATAGCAGAAGTCCAATGAATGGCACTGAATTGCTTCAATCTAAACACTTAAAAAATTGAAAACTCACCTGCAGTGAACAGAAAACTTATAAACCTTTATGCTTCTGGCAAGACAAACTAACACCTACACCAAAAATGCTAATGAGGTACAAAATATTTGTCTGGACATATTTTGCACCTTTTATGAACGGTCAATGACACTACCTGTGTAGGTCCACCTTCAACATCATGAAAAAAACAAATGGATTACCTCCAAAACAAAATCCACCAATAAAAACACTTCTATCAAAATTGGGTTATGCTAATGGACTGGATATCCCACTCAACTAAGAGGACGGCAAATAATTCAGACCTCAGTAGCAACACTCCTTCCACATGTAACAAAATGACTGGTGACAAAAAAAAAATAGTCATTCATGCAATTGTGCATCACTCACAGCCTGATACAGGGGTGTGGAATTTATTAAAATATCTACTTGTCCAGGGGACAGGTTGCTTCTCAAATCTACTTGTTCGGTAAAAAGATCTACTTGTCCCTTTGGTGCCATGTAGTGTGGCGACAAATTATGGCAGCAATTAATAGCCTCTCTGATTATGCCAGGGCTACTACCATAGTAGGGCTTGAATACTTGCAGTTTCAATCCCTACTGTAGCAATTTCCTTATTTTGCCACCTTTCTGCAGATCTGCATAATGGGGCTGGAGGAAGCAGTAAGCAATAGTTGCAGGGCTGGAATGCCTTTGAGTCTGCAAACCTACTAACCTGCATGTTTTAAAGATTTTTACCAGCTTCTCTCTAATATTTTCCCATAATAAGAAAGGTTGGACATTTACTCCTGACAATGGCAGAATTAGAACTTCTTCCAGGGTTGGGAAGAAAGTGGCTGGAGGGAAAATGAACTTGCAAATGCTCAATAGATTTTCACATGAGCAAATCTACACATCGTATTTACCCATGCTAAAATACAGTTCACAAATATTTTATAGGGGTACGACATATACCATGGGTGCACTTTTGTGACTTTCTTTAAGAATTTGGGGCCACATGTAGGTAGGTTCAGATTTGTGACCTGCAAATTGCGAGTCGCAAATCCGAATGTAGGATGGTGTCCTTGACACCATCTGTGATTCGCAAGGGCTTCGTAAATGCCCACATCATGAATAATCATGAGGTGGGTCGCAATTTGCGACCCCCTCGCGAATGGTGGCCTGCTGGAGACAGCAGACCACCATGTCTGTGACTGCTTTTCAATAAAGCAGTTTTTTTTTTGTAATGCAGCCCGTTTTCCTTAAAGGAAAACGAGATGCATAACAAAAATGAAATGTTTTTGTTTCATTTTTTCAGAGCAGGCAGTGGTCCGCAGGACCACTGCCTGCTCTGAAAAAATGTTTACAGTGACATTCACAATGGGGAAGGGGTCCCATGGGGATCCCTTCCCTTTTGCGAAAGTGTTAGCACCCATTTGAAATGGGTGCAAACTGCGATTGGTTTGCGCCCGCGTTCGCAGTCACAAAACAATCCTACATTGCACTGCGAGTTGCAATTAGGAAGGGAACACCCCTTACTAATTGCGAGTCGCAAACCCGTTTTGTGATTCGGTAACCAGGTTACTGAATCTCAAAACTGGGTTTGTGCATCGCAATGTGCTTTTTGCACGTCGCAAACAGCGAAAGTCGCTGTTTGCGACATGCAAAAAGCTACCTACATGTGGGTCTTGGTCTCTAATTAGGTCTGGTGTTAACAAAGACATTTTGTTTTTATTAAACTTCTATTTCTCTCTCTTTCGGCTGGCTTTACTGTGAGTGATCACATTCTGCTCTTCCATAAGGAGCATATTGCCACACAAAGTAGTTTTGTTCAGTGTCAGGAACTACAGTGGCAATCAGTGACGTAACGAAACTGGAGGGTGCCCCTTTGCAAAGAACATGGAGGAGCCCCCTCTCCAGACTCACTCAGGGCAGGTGCTATGCTGAAGGGGCAACCTGGAGGGCGGCTGCGGGGCCTTTGTTATGCCGCTGGTGGCAACGTGTGCTTTAAGAGTTCAAAACCTTTTGGGGGGGGTTTTGCCAATGTTTGTTACAATGTTGAGGGCCTGGTAGCTCCCACAACAATAAAGTGTTCCAAAAGCCATGTCAAAACAAGACATGCATTGATGAAACTAAAAGACTTATAAAAATATGTCAGATCAGCTGGCTTTGTCAGTGTTTGTTTATTTTCATGCTTCCCATAATCGTGTTGAAAATGGTTACACTGATTTTCCATTAGAAATATTTTTGGGAAATACTAGCATGCATCAACACATTTTACTAAATGACACTTCATTTGCATATAATCAGAGAGCATTCTGGGAGCATTATACTTGGCCTCTTAGCCTAAACTTTTCAATCATGTGTGTACACGTTTTTTTTATTTTGTACTGGAACCAACGTCAGTAGTGAAGTGTGACCTTAAAACATTTATTTACAGCACGCACCCTAATAATGAAGGCTTTCAAATGATGAACCATAAATACAAGTTCGAACAGCATTATCTTTTGGAAAAACATTACCTCAACTGCAGAGAGTGCCACTCTCTGTAAACAGGCAGCCAAAGGGTTTGTGCTGCAGGGGGTTGGGCCTACTTGTCCCAAGGACAAAGTAAACATAAAAACTTGTTGCCCTTGACCCCAAACAAGATGTCCCGGGCGTCGGGCGATAGGAATTCCACATCCCTGCTGATAAATAGCAAAGGCCCTAAACGTTTGCAGACAAAATTCAAATGTCTCTAACCCAGGAACTTATGTTCCACTCTAGCCTTGACTCTAACAATTCCAGCGTACAAGGGAAAAAAAGTTTTGGTGGCATTAATTTCTCTGTACCGGCTGCCAAATCATAAAATTCTCTACCAGCAAAAATATAAGTCACTGAGAACCATTTATAATTCACAGTAATGTTAAAGAGCTGGTCATTTCCAATGTAATTACTATAGTACATCGGAATGATGTGTCTGCATAGAGAGAAAATGCTGGATGATCTGTCTGACTGATGGCTATGCACTACTTGTCTAAGACCAATGGAGAGCACATCAACACTTTTTACAGACAAACGTCCTGCCAGACGACTTGTTCTAACATACCAGAAATCCCAGGCTTACCAAACTGGACAATATGGACAAGATATTCTCATAAAGAATTTGGAGACACATATGTATCAAACTAACTTTATTACAGTAATGACCACGACTCTTTTGGTAGTTAATCTTATTGCCCAACAGGGCACAATATAAAGAACATCACACCTACAATGATCACTGGTCCTTTAATCCAATGCATTAAAATGAACAGGACTTCTCTCTTCAAAGGCTGTCCCATCAACCTTTCCTCTCTTGCTCTGCACTTTAATCATCTCACACATCAAAAGACTTCAGTCTGTCTACCTACAACATTTTTCTAATTTTCAAGCTCACACGCATCGTCTAGCAGCAGTAACTGTCCAGCATCTCTAATGTAATGAATCACTTACATTTATAAATTTAACCTATCATTCTAATTTCAAAGCTAGACAATCCAAACAAAACAGTTTGTCAAAAGGAATCTTCAATCCACAAGAATCCTAAACCAATGCAAGCAATGGTTTTCATCTGAAGAGTACATATGGAAATCTTTATTAAAGTAATTAAATGAGTACCCACTAACCTAGTATACATAGAGTAGTGTCCTGCCCACCAAACAAACCAACTAAGTAGTCTCACCAGGAGTAATAATTACTACATAAATACATGTGCAGATGATAAATATATTTTATGAAACCCAATTGTCATAGATTGTGAATACACTACTTATTTTTATCAGTAAAGCTGCAAGTTAGTGGGAAGGTATCTGGCCATTTCTTGGAAATGTACTGTCTGTAAATGACAGCGCGCTACCACATCATCCCTTAGTACTATATTAAAAGTGAGTGGTTAAACATAAATTGGGAAACGCTTCTGCCTCTGCCCTGGTGGCAATGCTATCAGTAGACCAAGAGGCAAGTAAGGGATCATGTGTACCCTAAATGTGGGCTGTATTCTTAGGGCTTAATTTATGAGGCAGTCACGTAGTGCAGCGCAGCAAGTCACCTTGCTGCACTGAGTGACCAAGAAAGGACAGGAATGCGCTGTATTTAGGGCAATAGGGCGTATTCCTGTCCTTTCCCATGAACTGATGCACAATGGGCTGCCTAGCACCAATGCAGGTACCCTTGCACCATGGTGCAAGGATGCCTGCATTTCATGCAGGATTGTTTTTGTCCAGGAAGGGACACTTTCCTGAACAAAAACAATCCTGGGAGTTATATTCCTCTTTCTATGTGTGCAGCACAAAAGGAATGATAGTGAAAGAAGACAGGGAGAGAACAGTGAGGCATATCAATGGGGAAGGAAGGGAGACAGCTGCAGGGTCCTTTCATTCCTGCAGTTTACATTAATTGCTAGCTCTTCCAAACAGAGAGGGCAATGATGTATTGTGCTTGGATCACCAAGTAAAAACATTAACATGCATTAAATGCTTGCAATACTTGTGTACCTATCAAGTGAGTGCACAGTTGGAACAAATACTGTTATAAGCATCTAACGGTTAGCAAACCGCCAATGTAACACTAAAATAAAGGCTGGAGTACACTATAAACCTCGTCACAACCCTCTGGGTCAAAATCCTTGCCTCCGCCCCCACATTCTTCTGTGTCCTAGATCACAGATTCCTTTACTACAAACTAGAATTCAACAAATACAATCATTAAATTAGATACTTATGGGTATTGTCAAGGTAATATTTGTATCCCTATGTTAATGATGTCCAAACTTGCATTTATGGTTCATTAATGCAGTCTTCATTATCAGAGTGAGAGCGCTAAGGAACTTTTGTAAGCTTGGACTGCACTACTGACAGTGGTTCCAGTATAAAAATGTAAACACACATATGCAAAGTTTACCGATATGAGGCTACATACAATGTACCCAGGATGCTCTCTGATTAGAGGCAACTTTTTGTAGACGCGTCAATACCAGATTGATGAGTTTTTGCTTCCCAATTGTATGTTCACAAAAATGCAACTATGAAAAAAACATTTTGCTAAACCCCAATTAAATTTTAGCTACGGTTTTTGAAGCATCATCATTAAAATGTGTTCATGCATGATTCATACACAATGGAAAAAACAGCACAGCCAGTTTCAACAATATTATGGGGAACATGAAACTAAACAATCATTGGCAAAGCCAAAAGGTCTGACATTGGCAGCCAGCCTTTGGTTTTGTCAATGCTTGTCTTGTTTTTACATGTTTTTTGTAAAACTTTATTGTTTTGGGGGGCTGCCAGGCCCACACCATTATAACAAGCATTGTCAAAAACCAGCAGCATGTATTGGTCTCAAAAAGCACATATTACCAAGCAGACACTGGCAATGAACAGAACTACTTTGTGCGCCAAAATGGTCCTTGTGAAAGAGGAGAATGCTGTCACTCACACTGAAGCTAATTTAAAGACAGAATTTTAATTAAAACAAAAGGTTTTTAGTTAACTCAAGACACAGTTAGGGATCAAATTCTTAAAAAATAAAGTCACAAAAGTGCACCTATGTTATATGCCCTTGCATTGGTACAGAGTTACAATTTTCATGAATTCACAATAATTTACAGAAGTAGGCCAAGAAATTGTACTCCTAGAAAATATTTCTGAACTGCATTTTAGCACGAGCAAATATGCATGTGTAGATATGCTCATGCGAAAATCTGTTGAACGTATAAAAGTTCACTTTCACTCCAAATCACTTTTTTCCCCACCCGTCGAAGATGTTTTACTTCTGCCCTTGTCAGGAGCACATTTCCAACTTTTCTCAGTATGGGAAAAGATTTAGAAGAACTGGTGAAAACACCTAAACATGCAATATGTCTGCACAGACTCTAAAGTGCATTTCAACCCTAGAACTACTGCTTAACACTACCACTAATCCTAGTATGTATATCTGTGGAAAGGTAGCAAAGTGCAGGAAATTCTGGAATTCAAACCCTACTATAGTACAAGCCCCGGCATATTCAGAGAGGCTACTATCATAGCTGTTACATAATGAGATTGCTGCTGTACTTTATCACTGCACTACTTGGCACAAAGGGACAACTGGATTTTTCAACAGGACAGGTAGATTTATGAAGCAACCTGTCTCATAGACAAGTAGATATGTTATTCAATTCCTCACCACTGCAGTGTGTAATGTTGCAAACGTTATCTATCTGAAAATCATAATGTACAGACTAAATATAAAATAGCATTATTAACTTCAATTGGGAGCCTCCTTGCAATCACTCACAAACCAACTTGTATGATTCTGTGAACATCTAGAATGTTTTGCAGCAGACTCAGGAATAATTATTGGCATCTTAGTAATATAACTTCATTAACCCAGGTTATTAAAGGTTCAAACCAAAACTGTTTGTGGGTAAAATCAGCATTATGGTTCTCAAATGAGATAAGTAAGCAGCTCAATATAGTACTAGATTGCAGTCAATATATATCATTAACATTCATTTTACACAAAATAGCAGAAACCTTATGCATGCTCCCATTATCTCAAAGGAACAAAATGTGTCTGTCACGTAAATACCAAAAAAGCACTCATGCTACACAGGTGCTGCAGTAATGTAATATAGACAGCAGCCACAGATCTACCCACAAGTAAATTTGAGGACTAGGTATGCTTGTGTATTCATTTGTATACCAGCACGATGGAGGCCTGGCAATCACCTAATGTTTCCTGTAATTCTGAACAATTTTACAAAAAGCAAGTTGCCATTGTTAACTGCGTACACTGCTTGTTTGCATTCATTAACAATCGTATTTACAGTACACCTTTAACAGCATTTAAACATGGTTTATCACAGCTCACGGAAAGACAGCTGTGTAAAGATATACAAATTGCCAGTAGTGCTCACCCCAAGCCAAAAATAAGAGCTACCCCTATGAAAAAGATGATTAGGGTTAGGAGAAAGTGTAGCACAGGCATAGTTTTCCAAGAGTCTCATTTGATTTAAAGCGTGGATTTCATAAGAGAGGGCATGATAAAAAGGAGTGAACTCGGGCTAGGAAGAAAGTTCCTCAAGAAAGCTTGTTTAACCCCTGGACCAAAACATATGAACCAAGACTAAAACTGATCAACGTATCACTTATTATAACAAAAATAGATCTAAAGTGAACATATATTAACGACTGACATTTGCTGACAAGTGACCCAATTACAAGCAAAAATAACTCAATATGGTCAAACATCTCATTCAGGCATGGCGCTATGATTAAAAATCTAATCTACCACAGCTATTCACCTCAAAGAGATAAAAGAAACTGGTTAACTGATAATAGGAGAAACTCCCATAAGTACTGCGCCTGTCAAGTTGGCAAATTCACAACTGAGAAATGTGTAAAAACGTAAATTTAACAGAACGTAGCCCATTTGCAACTTTAGTAACTTTTGTAAAAGGAGTATTGAACTTTCTAATACGTAAATGTAAATAAATATATGTAGGTAGCAGACCTTTATGTGAGAATTCATGAACTGTAAGAAACAAGGACCTTGGCTATCCAGTAGCAACTCGCTACAGTGAGCAATCTAACATAACTGAGACCAAATTTCAAGAATTAGACCATGAAGGGAACTACCCAATTGGGTAGGTAGGGGAGGGTATATGGAACTTAATATTACTAATGACAGAAACAATGCAGATTTAGGCTCCAATTACGAGTTTGGTGGGCGGAAAAGGCCGCCCGCCAAACTCCTGCAGTCAGGAGACTGCCAGCGCGCTCTCCTTCCTGCCGGCCCTATTATGAGTTTTGCACTGGGTCAACGGCCAGAAACTGTTTTCGCCAGGCGGGAAACACACAACAACATTGACGCCGGCTGATAATACAAGCAAAGAGCTGGAACAACCTCCCCCTGCACTTCAGACAAAGCCTGTCGCTTACCATCTTCAGGAAGAACCTCAAGACGTGCTCTTCAGGTGATGTCGCCCCCCCCCCCCCAAAACCTTGAGACCCTCACAGGTGAGTAACCGCACTTTACAAATATTGATTGATTGAATGACTAGTTCAATGGAGTGAATGGCCCAATTAGCAGTGAGACAACTGCGTGCTTTTGTCTGTTCGCCCCAGTAGGTTGCATTGACAGATATGGCATAAAGAGGTTGGGGTCACTGTTTTCCTCAACCTCAGAAGAGTAGAGAGACTGCATGAGCAGGAACCGGTTTCCAGAATGCACAGGTAGAGTTTGCTGCGATTGGCCAGACTGGTTGAGAGGTGTACGTTTTCCGTATGTTTGCTGCATGACTACAGGTCGAGACTTACTATGGTCTGTTGCATCAGGGATCACCTGTTACCCTGGTGCAGGAACTTGTGACTGACCTCATATCTAACTCGTGTTTTATGCTGTTACTTAGAGACACACGCTGGTGTGACTCTTCCAAGTTAGCCCTCTTACCTAATGAGCCTTGAAAAAGTCACCTGTTTTGACGAAACACGTGTTGGTTGTGATGGTGGTATTACACTCATCTTATTACTATGATGTCCATATCTACAGATTAAAAGGAACCTACTACAACCAAACTCATCTGGATGACTGGTTAATCACAGTCTATTTCCGAGTGCTGCGGTTTCTTTGATAACGACTTGCACAGTGTTTTCTTCTGAACACCATATTATGCTTTTGGGTAGTGGAGCATACCTTGCCGCTTAGCACCGTGTTCTACCCTACTTTGGACAGCCATCAACACGAACTATCACTGATTGCACTCTTATAACTTTCAGGAGGTGCACCCCTTTAGACCTCCACTACCCTTTCCTTTCTCTGCATATTGGTTGAAAGGTGCTAGTCTGGTCCAGAGTTTGAAAGAAAGAACGCTTCTGTGAAAGTGCAGCTTCTCAGACAGCAATGTGTGTTCAATCCTGAGATCCCTGCATATAAGGTAATCCCTTCAGGGCAGGAATAGACCCAGTAGAACAAAAGGTCCATAACGAGCTATTGGAAGATGGTCCTCTGGGGTGACCTTCTCCACTGATGCTCTGATGATCTAGACTGACCTTTATCTGATGCTAGAACGGAACACTAACTATGCAACACGTATGGATCACCAAAAAGAACCACATAAAGTGAGGATGGGCCTGGGCACCCTTTTGTTTGGAGTGAGTGATGTAACATTAGAACCTTTTTACAGGCCGGGGCAGCTTGCTGGTGGCCCCAGCTGGGTAGTCGGAGTCTCACGTACAGGCTTTCCCTTGTAAATTGTCAGCTAGAGAAGGACGCTCTCACAGGAGGCACCTCTGGAGAGGACCGCACAACACTGAGCCTTATACTTCTACGGCCAACAGAAACTACTAAGAGACGCCATTGTGACTATTTATTCAGAAAGTAGGGAACTTTGTTTTTACACCCCGATATAACCTGGAACTGAAAAGTTATGAGAGACTTGGAAGAGGCTCACTTTAAAGAGATGTTTTTTTTTCCATCGGATCAGAGAAGCCTTATGCTTAACGACAAAAATGTACATATACAGAAGTTTTCAGATGGAATTAAACCATTAAAGACACCAATGGCAAACGACAGCTTCGGTATCAATTTCTCATTTTTTTCAGCATTAATATATCTTAATTGGGCACGGAGAGTCAAGCTTGTCATATGAGCAGATACCACTGTTTTGTGTGGCTAGTCCCTAACACACAATGAAACAACTGCAGAAGTGTGTCTCTGTAGACTATACATTTCACAGTTGTTTTGACAGCAGCTTAAAAGTATTGTAAATGTTTTGAAGTCACCGTGTTTTTTTCAATACTAAGACATCAGATTACCGTTTGGTCCTGATCAAAGGAAAAAGGTATGTAATGGAGTAACGACTAAAAGCTCAACTGTCAGAAAACAAATGAAGGGAAAAATTATCTAAGAACGGTCTATCACTGGAAGTCTAGTGCCAATTGAAGAGTTCGAGAAAGAGGAGGTGAGGAAGATCGGTTCAGACCGTGCTTTGTTACTTTCTTACACATATCTAGAGCTACACCCTTTTAAGTGAAAAGCGCTCCTAGAACGGTTTGACTTCCCTTTCAGATACCTGGCATGTTGCCTTTTTCATTTCAAAACACAACATGAGCGTTTGAAGTTGCAAAATAAAAAGCAACAGGACCGAGCGAGATACTTTAGTGTGACATGGGCAACTAAAGAGCTCGACGGTCACTCTCATACAGAACTACTGAGTTCACAAATAGGGCGCTGTTCCTTCAAACAGGCAGCGCGCAATGGTTTATCGAGTAATTCAATTGATATACGGACTAAGGATGAGATGACGAATGTTAATCTTTCTTGTTGTGCACCAATTTACATAGATCGGAAACCCGAAGAAGACAAAAGAAAAATGAATCATTCCTACGGGCGATCTTCAAATATCAAGGCAACTGTAGAATAAACACAGCTGCAATTGTGTCCAACACAAGCGGCGTTAGATGAGCAGATACAACAGACAAGGGACAAACAGATGGCACCGGTTCAGTCAGTCTTTATGCTGCGCAAATTGCCGTGGCAGATTTACGACAAAACGAAAGCGGCACTCGCATTAACAAATGAAACAGGCCCCAGAAAGCGCTGCCCAAGCCCTGCGCTCACTACCCAGCACAGAATAGGCAGTTTTAACGTTCACCGGCGCCAAATGAATTGCGCAGGTTATACGGCTTGGGCATACGTCGAAATCATCCTGGTTACAGTTTTCATGTCAGTTTGTGGAATCGTGGGTGAGGAAATCAAGAATCTCTATGAGTTAAAGCAAGCGAGGAACTAAATTGACCACCCGTCCGTTACTTACACGGGCCATCCGTAAATCCAACTCAACGTCCGTTGTTTGTTATCGATCTTTTGACGGACGACATTTGCTTTTGTGATTTTAGTACTTCCGGGTCGCATGAGAGCCAATCCCATTGCTGAATATAATCTTCCATTTGTCTCAGGGTGGGAGGGACTCATAATACATAAGGCGATCTAGGATTGGAGGATTGTCAGCACTTTAACAAATCCAAGTGTAGTGTACAGAATTCGGAAGTGCTTATTGGTTGTGGAGTCCGCACGTGCTTTTGTGGTGGGTAAGCACTGTGTTGAGGCACTTTGGGACATATGGCAAGCGCTGCTTAAACTTTGCGGGTGGGTAATATGGGATGGAACAGTCACTGGCGTTGCAGTAGGAGTTGAGTTGAGGCCGTGCCACCAGTTCGTTCCCTGATTCAGCTTGAGATGTAGGAGCGCACTGAAGGGGAGGGAGGCTTTGGGTGATGATAACAGTGGCAGAAGGAAGTGAGGCGCTTCGGAGCAGGATTGGCTCCGGGTGGCGAGATTGAGTAATCGTCGGACACTGTTCTCGGCTGCTGATCATGTGACTGGCCGGTCAGTTCCCAACTGACTGTCGGCCCGCGGGTGAGCTAGCTGTGGGTGCCTGGATTGAGTTGTTGTTGTTTCCTGAAGAGTTGCGGTTGTGTAGTATTATGCTGTTTATGGTTTCTGAAACGTTAACAGGGGTTGTAAGTACGTTAAGGCTGTGTTTAACCCGCAATGTGTTTCATTGGTTCTCTGTGGTACATGTTATTGACTGTGGAACGGTTGCGCTGTATGTAGACTCTGTCAACGGCAGTTGCAGGGCACTTCAGGGTTAGCCGGTTGCAGTTCAGACGTGCGCCGAATTGTAGGTAAATACATTACATTTTGTACTTAAAGATGTTGAGTGGACTTAAATCTACAGGCTCGTGCTGTGCAATGGCAAATAAAACACCTAACAGTGTTCGTAGTTTTGTGCCTAAACTGGTCGGCTGTATAGTGGTTTAAATATGTCAGGCCCACATCATCACTGACCGCGACACCATATCCCTTAATATAAAATTAAAAACAGGCAGCTTTCTCATATTCCCAAACTGTGGGGGAGGCATGTCAAACGAAAACATAGGGTAAAACAAATCGACAAAAACAAACTTATAGATACTGTGACACTGGTCCAGCTCTTCTTTCGTTCAGGCTAGGTGGACCATCTCACTCTAACTCAAAGTCCATGTATCTCTTTGACGGTGCAGTATTGGAGATCAAGTAAAATCTTTATAAACTGCAACATTCGGTCAGAGCTTGGGATGGCTGGTCATTTTCCGCTGTGAGTATAGGTCAAGGATCAACTGGGCGAAATCACACAACGAGGGTAGAGACTGAAAACGCTTTATTTTCTTAAGATGAAGAGCAGCCCAACAACCACCTGACTGCTCTCTGCTCCAACTGTCACTGTGACATACTCTACATTCTATCACATTCAACATTCTATATATCTACATTCTGCTTAAAGCAAACTATGATGTCGCATATCGTACACGTCCCCCTTCATTAGCAAAAAATAATACTCAAAACAAAGAGAACTGAAGACTTAAAAATAAAAAGCTTGCTAAAATACAAAACAAATACAATACATAGGTTAGAATCAAAACTGTACATCTCTCAATTTCATGAGCATGTTCTTGGTTCTAGGACATTAACCTTCTGTCCTTCATCGATCACATTGTTAATAAATTGCTGAGAAACATCCCCATTTTTCTTTATGCTTGTTTGACATGAGTCAGGTCATTGGAATCAGCGAATCCTACACATGTATCTTTGTGTTCACCACTACTTGTTGCTCTTGTGCTGTTAAATGCCCCTTCAGAACATGTGGTTTTATCAAATACATTACCCAATTCAGTTCTTCTGTCCTAATTGGTGTTGTTGAAATCAGCCCATGTTCACATAAGGATCACTGTGGTCACCATCCTTTGATCCTTGACTCCTCATCAATGCATTTTTTAACCACACAGAAATTCTCCTGAAATTCCATATCTTTTTATCTTCTACTCTTAACAGCCTTACTAAAATCTTCCACAACTTTTACATGATCAGACCATTGAGCCAAACTCTTACTAAACATACCACTCATCTTCACCTTTAATATATTGTCAACTTTCAACTTGGAACATGCAGATGTAGCTTTCGATCCCCTTCTACACATCTTCTCTTGATATGTTTTAACTGCCTCCCTAATCTTAGCAAAGTCTATATCCACATCATCAGCATTCTTCCCTGTCAACCACCACAGCACTAACTTCGAACCTGGCTTCCTTCCATGCAACATTTTAAACGGGGAGAAACCTGTGATAGAATTAGGCGACTTCCTGTATGTTAATAATGTAGCCTTTAAAGATTTTAGCCAAGATAATCCACTCTTTCTGGATAATTGAATTGACTCTTTAACCACCCTGCTAAAGTGTTGTACTTGACCATTGTCCCGTGGGTGATAATTTGACACACTCTTATGTAAAACTCCACATCTTTAAAAAAAAAAATAACTGTCCATTTCTTGACTTACAAATTGAGGACCATTGTTGGATATTAGTTCCTCAGGTACCCCTTCACGACAAAAAATATGATCCAAGAATTCTGTAATGTGAGTGGATGTAACCTTCTCCACTATTTTCAGCTCCGGACATTTAGTGAAATAATCAATTACAACTATGGCGTACGCATCCTTACTTGATAGTGTACAGAACGGACCCAACATATTCACTCCCAACTTCCGCCAAGGTCCTTTAGCAAATTCAGTAGGACCTACATCGACTGCCAATGCTCTAGCTGACTTGCCATTACTTGCACATGGTTTACGTTCTCTCACCCAGTTATCAACCATGCCATCAATTCCAGGCCACCATTAATACTCTCATATCCTCCTTTTTATGGTAGACATTCCCATATGACCTTCGTGTGCTAACATTAAAATGTATTTTCTTAAATTCCATGATGAAACTATTTTGTCACTTCTAATGACTATACTATCAGTTATCATTCATGCCTCTTTCACTTTGAAAAATGAAACAGCTTCTCCAATCAACTTCCTCTCTACTGGCTAACTATTGCTCAAGTAAGTCTGAACTTCTCTCGAAACATTATCACTACACATAGCTTACTCCCACCTTTCTTCAGATATAGTATTTACCCCATTATTATCACATATAAGTTAAATGCATCTAAGGTAAATGCCACATCACATTCTACTTCTACTTCACATTCTACTTCCACATCACATTCAATTGCTCTTCATCCGCAGTGGGAAACCAGGACATACAATCACAGGGCATGAAAAATCATAAAAATTTTACTAGACCTGCCGGTCGAGTAACTCAAAAAATCTACCCGACCTAACTGTAATGTACTTGACCTGTAAACGGGTCTCAAATTGTGTGATCTTAGGCAAATAGTTTACAGAGTCACCTTTTCTTCATTCTTGCATATGATTGCACCTTCAAATATGTGAGCTTGGTATTTCTGCAATAGACAAAACCTCTTTTGTTTGATTAAGTAGACTAAAGTTTGCTGCATGCATCACAAGAATCTAGCCCACATACCCACGACGTCTAGCCCACATAACCCAGGATTTCTTTTAGTTTACTAACAACATTGCCATCAGGGCAGGAGTGTTTCTCAGTTTGTTTAAACACAAAATTTTAATAAATATAGTACTAAAGCATGATGTGGTAACATATTGTCATCTGCACACAGTAACTTTCTAAGAAATGTCCAAAAACCACTCCACTAACTTGCAGCTTTACTGATAAAACTATATAGTGCATTAACAATCTGTGAAAAATTGGTTTCAGAAAACATATCCTTTGCACATCAACACGTAAAGTATTCTGATTTGTTTTCATCCTATTAAAATATTTTTTTCATCACACAGAAATATAAAAAAGTGCTTTCCAAACTACTGAAATATATTTTGAAATGTTTGCATAGTTGACTTAGTCATTTAAATGTTGTGTGTTAGGAAAAACCTGACACCCTATATCCTTTTATTTTACATTCTAAGCAACAGGTCACACAGTTCACCCTTCAAAGTCCTGGAACTCTGCAGTGAGAAGGAAAATTAATTGTAAGAAAACCTGACTTTTGACTTCTGTCTGTGAACACAGAGCAAATGTGACATAAGAACAAGATTTAAAGGCATCTTTTATTGCCCCTCCACTTTTCAACTGAACAGAACACCTGTTCAGTGTCAACTCACCAGAAGGGGCGAGTAATTCTTAAAAATAGCTCGACCTGATCAATTAAGACTCGCCAATGTGAGTTGTTGAGTAGATTTTTCGAGCCCTGAATCAGCATACACATTCACGCGACCAGGTACATATTCCACAACAGACTGGTATTCTTGTGACTTGGCTGCTAATCTTGCTAATAGAGCAGTCAACATTCTGACACTGGCAGCCAACATATTAACCAATGGTTTATGGTTTATCGTTGGTTCTTAAAACAAATTTCATGTCCCACAAAAACTGACAAAAATGTTGCTCTGCCCAAGTACAGGTCAACAGTTCTTTCCCAATAGTGGAATAATTGTACTCCAAATTCTTCAGTGACCTGGAAGCATATGAAACTATCCATTCTTCCTGTCTATCTTTTTGTACAAGCACTGCTCCCAATCCTACTCCACTGACATCTACTGATATAATGCAGTGTTTCCCCGCCACATAGTATTTTAAAAATGGTGCACTGACAATTCCTTTTTTCAACGATTCAAAAGCTACTTGTTGTTCAATGCACCATTCAATTTTTTATTTTTTTTTGATAAAGAAATTTTTATTGATTTTGCAAAAAAGTAAAACAGTGGTACATACATGTAACTAGGCGCCAACGGGCAACGAACAGTGGTCAATCCCAAGTCCCAGACAACACGTTGAACGAGTAGGTTGTGTACCTCCCTGTTGGAGTGTCTCGTGAATGCTTCAACCCATTATGGGGGGGGGGGGGAAGAGGGGCTTGTTCCGGCTCTCCCCAGTGTTGAGCCGGTCAATAGTGCAGGGAGGTTGAATGTTGCGGCCTCCCACTTCCCCCACACCTTATTATATTTATTCGGGCACCCTCTAGCCTCATATACGAGTTTTTCACGCTGAGCACACCAATCCACCCCTCGCCTCCACTTAGTCAGGTGCGCTTTTGGTTTTCCAGTCTGTCATTATGTCTCTTTTGGCCACTAGGCACGCCACCCCTAGAAAGGTTTGTTCCGCTCTCCTCAGTCCAGTATCTCCCATGATCCCCAGCAGGAGTGGCATTGGTGTCAACCCCATGTCTACCTGCAAGACCGCTGAGATCTCCCTTGTGACCGCCCTCCAGTAGGCTTTAATAGTTGGGCATGTCCATACCATGTGGAAGAAATCAGCATCCGGGATCCTACAACGGGGGCAGTCAGCTGTGGATCGGAGACCTGCTCTGCCTAGTTTGGTGGGTGTAAGGTAGGCCGCATGGAGATAGTAGGTCTGAATTAGTCGGAGACGAGTCGTCATCGTTAAGGTGTGTGGAGCTGTCAGTGCCTCGTTCCAGTCCACCTCTTCCATAGGACCCACCCATCCCTCCCATCTCTGACGAAGCCCTCCCAGGGAACAGGCAGTGATGGCGATTAACGTGCGATATATCTGGGAGACGCCTCCCCTACCCAGGTTCCCCATCAGTGCTCTCGCCTCCATAGGGCTATATTCAGGTATGTTGTCCCCTGTCTGGACTTGTGTCAGTAGGGCGTGGCGGATCTGGAGGTATTTATGGAATTGCGTCTTGTTTAGTGAAATGATTTTCTGGAGGTCTTCAAAGGAACGCATGTGTGAGCCATCCCATACGTCGCCCAGTAAAGAGATACCTATGCTGTCCCATTTCTGGAATCCTTCCAGACCCGCCACTTCTCTTAAGTGCGTCCCATGCCATAGTGGGGTCTGCAGGGTGAGGCGCCCCCACCACCCGACACCTTTTGGGCCGTCCGCCAACCCCGCTGTACCACCCCGGTCACTTCCGGGGTCCCACGCGAGATCGGACCGCCGTATAGGGCATCAAAAATCTTTGGATAACTCAGTGTCTGGAGTTCTAGCCGGTACGCTGGGTCTGTCCATCCACCCCCCATCCAGTCATTGATCACGAGTAGGTGCATTGCTAGGTGGTAATACTGGATGTTGGACATTCCTAATCCCCCTTCATAAACGTCTCTCTGGCAGGTTTCAAGCGCCAACCGTGGACAGGTGGCATTCCATAAAAATTGGCGTGCTTGCGAGTCCATCTCTCTGAACCATCTCATGGGGATAGGGTGAGGGAAATTCTGGAGGAGGTAGAGAAGTCTGGGGAGAACCATCATCTTATAAAGTGCGATTCTTCCAAGTAGGTTAAGGGGGAGGTCCCTCCATCGCTGGAGATCATTTTTTATTCTCTTGGTTAATGGTGTGATGTTGAGTTCCCATGTTAATTCAGTGAGCATTGAGACATGTACACCCAAGTATTTAAAGCTATTCCTCCGTACTGGAATGTTTTGCTGCCAATCCACACAGTCCCGAGATTGATGGAGGGGAACCAGCAAGGATTTACTAGGATTTAGGGTTAGTCCTGAGGCTTCCGAGAAGAGACCTAGAATTTGTAAAATGCGGGGGCCACTTTTGGCCGGGTTAGAGATGTACAGCAGGACATCGTCCGCGTACAATGCCACACGGTCCTCTGGGCAGACAGGCCAGGGCCAACCCTCTATCAGCGGGTCCTCCCGTAGCAACTTTGCCAGAGGCTCTATTATTAGCGCAAAGAGCAGGGGGGATAACGGGCACCCCTGTCAGGTGCCACGGCCAATAGGGAATGGGTCAGAAATTACCCCGTTTACTTGGACACGGGCCGTCAGGTTAGAGTAGAGTAGCCTCACCAGGCCCCGGAATTTGGGTCCAAATCCGTTTCTTTGTAGGACGTGCTCAAGGTAGGACCAGTCTACCGTGTCAAAGGCTTTCTCGAAATCGAGTAAAAGCAAAGCCAGGGGGGTATGAGACAGGGTCTTGCGGTACGCCAAGGCTAGATGCAACCGCCTAATGCAGTGCCTAGTGCTACGGGTAGGCATGAAGCCACACTGGTCAGGATGTACCAATGTGGGCATTACGTCTCTTAGCCTTGAGGCGAGGATTGAGGCTAACACTTTGATTTCGGTATTCAGGAGTGAAATGGGTCGGTATGCCGAACAGTATTGCTACGGAGGTTGGGTCTTGGGGATCACTACTATTGTAGCTAAGTCAATCCCAGGAGGGAAGTGGCCCTTCTGTTCAGCTTCTTCATACATATTGAGCAGATGTGGAGCCAAAATATCACTGCACTTCCTGTAAATCTCTGCCGGGAACCCATCAGGCCCTGGGGTCTTGCCCGATGCCAGGCTGGCGATCGCACTGACTATTTCTGCGAGGCTAATTGTCTCATCCATCCTGCTCCTGGCCGCCTGGGAAACTCTAGAGAGAGTTATGTCATTCAGGAGGGGGGATTCCCTTTCAATAGTGGGCCGAGGGTGTTCTGCGTAAAGGCATGCATAATAGGAGGCGAAGCTCTGTGCAATCTCGATGGGTGTTTTAGAGAGAGCACCCGAGTCGTCCCTGATTTCAGGTATGATTCTATTAGCTAAGGGGCGGGTGGCCAGCCAGTGCAGAAGTTTCCCGTTCTTGTCTCCCCAGCCATATACTCGGGCGGCCGATGCTCTCCATAGGTGTTTTGCTGACTCTAGCACTAAGTGACTAATTTCCTCTCGGACCCTAGTGATTTGCCTCAGAATAGAGGCCGAGGATGACGTTGTTTGTTGGCGCTCCAGGTTTAGCGCCTCAGCCTCCAACTCAGACACTCGTGAGTCTTGAGCACGTTCACGTGTACGAAGGAGACACTTGGCATGTCCTCTTAGGGTAGCTTTGCAGGCGGCCCATATTATACCTGGGGACCGGACCGTTCCCAAGTTCAGCTAAAAATACTGAGCAAGGTGGTCCCTAATTTCAAGGGTATATTCGTTATCTTGTAAGTACCATGCGTTCAGACACCACATCGGGCGCCTGGCGGGGTCTGCCCCACTCAGCCGGACTCGCACAGGTGCGTGTTCTGAGACCCCCGAGGCAGTATCTCCACCCCCGTGACTCCGGTGATGTCTCGAGCAGGCATAAATACTAAGTCAATTCTGGAGTGTGTCCAATGGGCGGCTGATGTGTGTGTGTGTGTGTGTATTGACGTTCCTTGGGGTACCAAGTTCTCCATACCTCGCATAGGCCAAGGCTCTCAGCCCAGCCATTAAGACTCGTGGCCCGGGAGGACCTGCCAACAGTAATGTCACCGGATACATCTAGTCTGGGGTCCAGAACAGCATTGAAGTCTCCTCCCACCAACGTGGTTCCTTGGGGGAGTCCCGCTACTACCTGGCGGAGTGAGAATAGAAAGGCATCAAATCCCGCTGGGGGGGCGTATGCATACAAGGTTCAGCGGTGAACCGTGAAGCACCCCTGAAGCAACTACAAACCTGCCCTGTGGGTCGGACAGCATAGATGTAATCACCACAGGTACTGAGCGGTGGAGTAGGATGGCCACTCCTCCAGAGCCTCTGGAGAAGCCAGTGTGGAAAACTCTATCAAATCCTCCTCGTGCGAGCATAGGGCACTTAGTTCCCAGGAGGTGGGTTTCCTGCATTAGGACCACCGAGGGGGGAGTATCTACGAAGGGTGTTGAATACTGCGGATCTCTTGATCTTGTCCAACAGTCCGTTCACATTCCAGGAGATGATTTGTGTCAGTGAGGACCAGGCGTGGGCGCAGTACATTGTCAGGTGTCTGTCAGTGGACACAGGGATGACCGTTTAAAACGTAACAGTGAAATACTAAAACCATAGGAAACGAATGTCAGAATGTTACTATCTAACCCCAACTCAAACTTCTCACCCCCCAACCGCCCCCTGCCCCATACTCCCACCCAGGAAGCATCTGTCGCCCAAGTACCCAACCAGAACAAAACAGCCAGTAAGACTGCCGTAGGAGTGGAGTGGTGGACCCCTCCATTCAGTCGGATCATTTGCAATCATCAGTAAGAATTAAAGCCATACTTGGCGAACATTAGGGAGCTGCCAGGCCACCGGTGGAGCACCCCAGAGGGGCTCACAGGGGTGACCCGGTCACTCTGGCCCCCTCCATGTGTCACGACGGGAACTCCGTGTAACATTTCAGCCAAGCACCGGGGACTGGCTCAGGCGGCCGCCATCCTCGGTCCGTATCTGGTCCTGCACCTCCGGGGACTCAACGGAGGTTCCCTCCATCTGGGAGCCAGGGTGTCCAGCTGTTTCCCCGCCTATGGGAATGTCTAGGCCCCTTCGCCTCCCTTTCCGAGATCTGGTGCGTCTCTGGCTCCTCCGGGATCCTCCCAAAGGGGTGGGGCCCTTCCCGGGAGGGCTCCCCCCCCCCTTGTTTCAGGGGTCCCTTTTGGGCTTCGATGCCCTCCTCAGTCAGCCAGTCCCATGCCTCCTCCGGAGATTCAAAGAAATGCGCCCTACCAGCCATAATGACTTTAAGCCACGCAGGAAAGAGGAGCATGTACGAGAGTTGCATTGCTCTAAGTTTTTGTTTGACTTGCTGGTATGACCGGCGGCGGGTCTGGACCTCCCGGGTGTAGTCTGTGAATATTAAGATCTTATGGTTCTCCCATTGAAGATCTTCCGAGCGTCTCGCCTCTTTAAGGATATTGTCTCGATCTTTGAAGTTGAAAAAGCATGCGATCATCGGGCGCCTCGGGCCACCCGGAGGGGGGCACGGAGCAAGGGCTCTGTGGGCGCGTTCAACTGCAAACCAGGGTGAGAGAGTCTGGTCTGGTATCCAGGTCTTGATCCAGCGCTCTAAGAATTCCGAAGCTTTGTCTTCCTCCGCGCCCTCCGGGAACCCGACAAAGCGTAAGTTGTTGCGTCTTGACCGATTTTCTGCATCTTCTGCACGGCGCTGCAACTTGCTTGTTCGAGTCTGTAATTGGGCCACTTTGGTTCTAAGATCAGCCAGTTCGTCCTCAGTTTGGGAGACCCTGCCTTCCACTTCAGTAATTCGTCTCACTGCATTTCTGAGGTCTTGCCTGATAAGGCCCATATCCTCTCGCACTTCCCCGATTCTAGTCTCCACGGCTGACTGCGATGACTGGATTGCTTGGAGGATGGCACTCACTCCGTCTAGCGCTGGGCCTCTGTTAGCTGTTTCCCCATCTCTCCTGGGGCCCGCCGGCGTTGTGAACTTGTCGATCTTTTGCTGGAAGGCCGGGGGTTGTTTGTTCTCTCTGTCCTTCCCCATTTTGTCTCAGGAAGTTGGGGGGCGGCTTATAGCGACTCCCAGAGCCACCTCGTCTAGATTCCAGCACCCGAATCGCCTCCACAGGGAGCCGTCTCGGAGGAGGTCCACCAGCGGGGTCTCAACAGTACATGCGGGTGGACCCTGTCCCAGTCTCTTCCCTGGGGTCCGGCAGCCACTGGTCCACTCCACTCCGCCGGGTCACGCCGTCAAGCGACCGCCTGGTCCCGCACCAGACCCCGTCTCGCTCCCCCAGGTCACCAGGAGATCGCAGAATCCTTTGCTTCCCCGGCGGCCCAGCATACCCCCAGCAGGTCTCTTTGGCCGGGGTTGGCTGGTGTGCACTGCCTGCGTTGCGTCCTTGAGATGTGGCTGGGGCCCGGAGAGGTCCCCCCCCACCAGTCAGGATTATAGATCTCTTCTTCTGTGGGCCCAGTTGTGGTGATATTCAGCAATTGGTCCCTTTATCAGGGGATGCTTGGGGCTGTTCAGCCGCTCGGCCTGCTATTTCAATTGGGTCTTTTCTCCTTGTTGATTTTGGGCTGGATCTCTTTCTTTCTCCCGGGGGGAAGGGGGGGCTCCCTTTCCCCCCCCCCCCCCCGACTCCGCAACACTTTTTTCCCTCAATGCCGATCTCCGGAGACCAGCGGACCCCGGAGGGCCGCCCGCCTCGCTCCAGGCGTCCAGAGCCGGCGGCCGGGAGCGCAGGTGCTCTGCGCGGCGGCCCCTCCACTCATTTCAGGTGGAGGAGTCCTCTCCTCATCTCAGCTTGCTTCTCCCTCCTCCCGGACCTCCGCGTACCTGCTCGGCGGGGTCCGGGCCGCCGGGAGTTCTCCCTCAGCCGTCCGCACTACACCCTCGCTCCGGCCCACAGGGGCCGGGTCCCGGGGCGCAGCTCCGGTTCCTTCGGTGTCGCTCAGGGTGCTCGGAGCGGCCGCGTCAACGGGCCAGCCCCCCACTCCGGGCTCGGCGGGGTGCTGCAAATTCGGCCACCATCTTGATTTTGCCGATCCCGTCGCGGTAGGAGTCCGCGGCTTAGATTCCACCAGCGCTCGTCTCAAGGGGATCTTCGGGGTCTGGGAGCCCATGGGAGCATTTAGGGCAGCGCCATTTATTTAGATAACGGCAGCTTCTTGGGGCGGATGACGGAGGGGTCCAGAGCACTCTCAGAGTGCGACCGCCATCTTGACGCCCAATGTCACACCCCTGCACCATTCAAATTTAGTACTTTCCCTAAGTAATTGCCTGAGTGGATATACCTTGGTTTCATAATCCTACATACACTTCCGGTAAAATTCTGTCAACCCCAAAAAGGACACCAATTTTTCTTAAGAAGTAGGTGCAGGAGCATTTAAATGCTGTTCACATGGTTGCATTTAGGTTTATTGCCTTCTCTGGAGATTTCATGTCCTAGGTACTCAACTCCATCCTACCTGAATTTACACTTTGAAAATACATTTTAATGTCAAGCCCTTTTCTTGTAATTTCTTAACACTCTGCAATATTTTATCATCTTCCTCATGTGTCTTTCCAAATATCAATATATCATCCTGGAATGCAACAGCTCCCTCTATCCCTTCTAAAACATTCTTCAATAGACGTTGAAACACAGAGTCAGCACTTGCCAATCCAAATGTCATACACAAGTTCTGGTACGTGTCCTCTGGTGTAACAAATGCCATAAGGTGTCTTGAGTCTTCATGTGATTCCACCTGGTGGTACGCAATTGCCAGATCCACTGTGGAAAAAGCTGTCTTACCAGCGAGAGTCAATATCATCTCGCGGATATTAGGTAACGGATGTTTGTCTACCCAAATTTTCTTGCTAAGACTGCTTAGGTCTATACATGAGCGCAGTTCACCAGATCCTTTTGAGAGATTAAACAATCTGAGACACCCAAGAAGAAAACTCTATGGGTTCTATTATTTTCTTCTCCACAAGATCTTTCAACATAAATTTAAGTTTATCCCTATTCACCAGAGGTACTTTCTTAACTTTGTGCTTGACTGGTGTTGCTTCCTCATTCAATATGATTTTATGTTTAACTCCTACATATTTCCCCCAATTTCTCTTGAAAAAAATCAGGGAACGATTTTTGTATTTCATAAACATACTCAGTTTTGTCAGGTATAATTACATACATTGGCTGAGAAGCATTTGGATCTAATCATATCCATTTCTTGTTGATGGGGCCATCCTAGTATAACATCTCCTTTGGTTGCTACATATACCTTACCTTCCCTCTTGTCCTTCTCCTTTCAATTTGTATATCTGCCCAAAAATATCCTTGTTATTCGATTTTGTGACCTGAATATCCCCTTGATTGGCTATCAGATGGAAACAACTTCTTGTTTCCCTAGATCTCATCAAATAAAGTTTTCCCAATAATACTATACCAAGCGCAAGAATCAGCCATCATTGTTATCAGTTTTTCATCAATTAACCTGCACCTATGGAGATTTTTACATTTAATGTCATTCTCGCATAATATGGAATTAAAATCCACGTAGTCATCCTTTTCCTTATCACAATCAGTTATGCGATTACCTATTGGAGAAGTTCCCGATTTGCAGACAACCCTTAAAATTCCCCACATGGAATGAACTACCACATCTAAAACAAAAGTTTTTCTAGTTGTTTTTATTTTCGGAGTCTTTCCTGATCCTGGATATCGCCTGACTCTTCCCGAGGCTAACTTCAGAATTGGTATCATGTGTTTTGGCATTCTGGTTTCTGATCTCATTTACAAACGTTTCAGACTGTTCTATACTTTTGCAATATTTATGCCAGCACTTAACCCCTTAGCTGCTGGGCCCTTTGCCCACCAATGCTGAGCCCTTTTTTGGCTTTATAGGGTAGTTTGAGCTTGGGCCCCCATAACTTTTTGTGCACATAAGCTATCCACGCCAAATCTGTGTCCTTTGTTTCCCAGCATTATGGGGATTATAAAGGTACCCAAAGTTTGTGAGTTACCCTTGAGGAGACCAAGAAATTAGCCAAAATACAGCTAATGTTTTAAATTTTATTTTTGGGAAAATGGCAAAAAAGTGCTGCAGAAGAAAGCATCTGTTTTTTCCCCTGTAAATGCCATCAACAAAGAGTTTGTGGTGCTGAAGTCACAATCTTCCCAGCCTTCAGGAACAGTCAGACTCAAACAGTTCAACACAGTTTTGATATTTTACTGGGACATACCCCATTTCTACTGTTTTTTGTGTGTTTTCAGCCTCCTTCCAGTTAGTGGCAGAAATGGGTGTGAAACCAATGGTGGATACCGGACAGCTAAACATTTCTGAAAAGTAGACAAAATTCTGAATACAGCAAGGGGTCATTTGTGTAGATCCTTCAAGATCCTTTACGGCACTCTTCTGTAGACTGCCACAGGTGTCTAGTTTTCAGAAATGTCTGGGTTTGGTAGGTTTCCCTATATGGCCGCCGAGCCCAGGACCAAATAAACAGGTGACTGTCTTACAAAACCAGAATGTTTTGTGGTGGGTAATTTTGATGTCTCCACAATCTGTTTTAGGCACTTCCTTGTCGTGGTCACTTGCCCACCCACACAAGTGAGGCAACATTTTTCTCTGGAGACTTAGTGGAACGCTAGGTGGTAGAAAATTTGTGTCTGCCTGCAGATTCCAGGAATACACCTCACTGAAATGCAAGGCAAATGTGTTTTTAAATCAAAGATTGTGATTTTAAGGAGATTCTGGGTGAAGGAAAACTGGTAAGAGCCACGCAAGTCCTGCACCTTTGGACTCCCCTGGTACTTGTATGTTAAAATTAATCCACCACTCACAGTGGTTGGTTTTTGCGCCTCCAGAAATTATGATTTCAAAGCATGAATACTTATCAAAGTATCTGAATATTGAAACCAAGCCTTCTGAAGGTGAGCCATAAAGCCACTTCAAGGCACCAGCCGCTTTGTGGTCCATTCACACGCCATTCACGCACAACAAACAACACTTTCATACCGCCAATCCAACCAATCACTGCACTCCCATCAACTTACCGCTGCTAGACAAGGGCCCATCACAGTCATATGCCACAGGACGGAATACGTTTGACTACATTTTACCACCTGTCAAGTAACCGCCTCCTTCTTCCTGAACATTACCGAAGGCATGCATGAGGACCTTTTACTAATGACTCCCATGACATCCACCTGAGGCTCAACGAGACATGTTTTTCATGCGCCACCAGCGCTCTTAATGTGCTAAATCCAACTCCTTCCAGTTTGTGGATGCAAGTTGGGGGTGTCCGAGTATGCCTTGGGAGGCCTATTCTTTGAACTGAGAAAGCATATCTACCGTTGAAACTAAGGCAGGCATGCTGGTGAATACATCGTAAGGTCTCTAAAGTAAAAAGTCAAACACAAATGCTGTGGGACTCATTCACCAACACTTCTAATTTTGCTCTGAAAGTGAAACTACAATTTGAGTTTGCACACTTTCGGACAAGTAGAAAGGTTGGTGAATATGTCCGACAGGACATTTGTTTGACTTATTACACTTACTCTGGTTCTCGTTGTTAATCATGGTGGTCCTTGTGTAGCATACATAAGTTCACTAACAAGTACTTCAAAATTCAGTCATGCCTTTAAAATTTTGCCACACAGGGTACTCAGTGACAATATGGCATATGTTCTGTACACTATTATATGCAGTGTGGGGACTATAATGCACATTAATCGAACAGAACACCTACCATGTTCTGACGGTAGATATAGGTGTCAAGCAGGCCATAAGGAAGTCCATGCTTTTCTGAAATAGATGAAGTAAAATTCTGTGGCTGCTTGCCTAACGGAGCAGTGGCCCATGGGCGTTCAGTATCCATGCACAGCCACGGAAAGATTTACCCAACGGCAGCTCCACCTCAGTTGATTTTCCAGAACTTTGCTTTAGTATGATACAACGTAAAGCAAGTAGGGACACAGAGGCCTGGCTGAGATGGGCACTGGGGACAGTAATATCGACTCTCCTGCCACTTTCCATGCTTTAAGCACACTTTATAGCGACAACATGGATGATCCTTTTTGGGTGTTTTAGGAATGCAATCAGCAAAGTGTCGCTCCAGCAGCCTTGCCACATCCTGCAGCCTTGCCACTTGAACATATGAGATGGAGTCTGCTGCTTCTGTAACAGCAGTGAGGCTTTCCGTTGCAGCCAACTGGAAGTCAAGGAAAGTCATGAGTCTTCCTGTGGTTGTCTGACAATAAATAACATACACATTGTATATTGCCACCTGGATCAAGTGGGTAAACAGTTTCTTGTAACAAGGGCAAGTTTTCTATGGTCGAAGAACCTGGTGGCTCTTGTCCACTTAGCCCATGTACTTATTGTAACCAAGTATACTGTACAAGTGGGCTTGTGGACTTCGGCCATCTGACCCCAAACCATGATGGGGGACGTACTCTCATCGTAAATTGTAGTGAGCACGCATACAAACGTTTTATTAACTCCTCAGGGAGTTTTAGAACAAGTAGGCCGCGATATATTGTCCGCACAAGCAGGTATAGTAACAACATACCGTGTAGGGAAACTATGCCAGCAATGGTTAAAGACTTCCTCACTAGATGTGGTTAGCGAACACCTCAGTCTCTTGTCTAATAACACCAACTTACAGGATTTCCTGTTAGGCCCCAGAAAACAATGTAAAAAACGCTTCTTATATGAAGTGTACAATGAAATTTGGAAGCTTTCACAACAAGAAGCTGCTGCCCGGTTAAGGCAGATAGACCAGGAAAATTTGAAAAAGGCATTAGCTGTTGTAGATAATGGGATTAATACCCTGTCCAACCGGATATACACTTTAAACAACATTGTTTCTTCTGCAGTAGACATTATACAAACTGAGATGTCTTCATTACATCATGGACAGAGTCAACTAAGGTCCATTATGCAGCTGGGTTGGACACTTCAAATATTGAAGGCGGGTCGCATTCCCTAACAGCATGTCAGCGTAAGGGAAATATTTTCTTCTTTTAACTTAACGCAACAACAACAACTAATGGCTAAGAAGGAAGCAACTTCTGTCATGTTAAACATCGAGAAATTAGAAAAGTTGCCTTTTACTGTGGATGAAATACCATTTGCTGAATGGTCAATACACGGGGTCATTAATCTGCCTATTTCCACACTACAATTCACCTCTTGTTTAAAAACACATTCTGGTAGGCAAATATGAAAGGCTGGGAGATAAGTTACATTCATGAAGTGTGGGAGCTGCCCTTCTCATACAAATGTCTCAATGGCATGAAATAGGTCTTTCTTAGTGGTAGTGAATGTGAGACTTCAGTCAGCCATTCGATGGTTTGTAAACAGCTGTCCTTGCATGGGGTGTGTAACGCGTCTGCAGTGAACTTGGCTTGTTATCTGAAGGGAGTTCTAGTCCCCTTGATTAGATCTACATTCCAGGTGCTTTCAAACGGCAGCTATGTCCTCCTCAATGGTGAAGACTGTTGTGGGATGTGAGCCAGAATAGTTTATGTTTCTGTCTCTAAGATCGTTACATACTGCGGGAACATACTTTTTCCTCCCACAAGAGTGAAAGAGGTAGCTGACATTTGGCCTCACATTGCTACTTCTAATGTGAATTTTGGCAAGTTTAGCAGACTCAAGGCTTTATTGTTTAAAAAACATGTGGCTCTTACTTCTGCACGCGAGACCTACGGACTTCAGGTGGCAAGGTCGTCAGCAGAGATACAGCCCCTTTTAAGTAGAAACTTTCCCAGACACTTCGGTGAACTCGTGGGATGAATATTTAATGCGTCCAGTACTACTGGAATCGCAAACTTCTTTAAGGCTGTTGGTTCTGGTTTCATTCACACCTTCTCCTCCATATTCGGTTTAATACCATCAGCCATTCACTCAATTTTCTCCAGTATTTTCGGGGGATTTCCAATAACTTTGGCTATAATAGCTGGTGTTTTGCTGTTGCTATTTTTCATGTACAATGGCTGTCCTGCCGCAAGAAAGAGGAATGAAAGCGCTCCCATCAGCGCAGCTGGGTCGTGAACGCATGATGCAGTATTTTGGAGCAACACACCTGGAGCAATTGGAGTGTGACTGGTCTCTGTCATTCAGACTGGTTTAATATTGTGTGCAGCCCGTTTTTCGGCGCCTCTGGTGTGCTTTTGAACATGCACTGAAAGTCTGTCTTTCTACACAGCGTTTGCTTTCATTGGATGCTGATATATTGATGTTCTCGCTGAGTGCTCATTACCAGACATGCGCGTTGAGGGTGCGTTTGCTACAGGAAGCTACTTATGAGTTGCCCTTCCTGGAGGATGTGGCTAATAATTAACACTGGGCACACCAAGGAATTCTGCCTTGGCTGAGGCTCAGGCTATGGAACACGAATGCTCCATGGTCCTTCTGGGCGATGCCTTTCCAACTTTAACACCTGCCGAAGTGGAAGATTTCCTGTCCTCTATTGTCCCGGAATCAATTGGGAATTCTAAAAATCACTTTGACTCTTGAAATTCGCTTTTTTAAAAATTGTTTTTTTTTTATGCCTCCTGTTAACAGTTTTAAATTGTCCTTTTATATGCTCATGTGTTTTTTTTAACTTGCCATTATTGACATTTTTACGTATATCTTAAAGCGAGATTTAGTAGCTTTTATGTATATTTAGGCCTTGAACCACCTTCAACCGACAAGGGGAGGGTGTTATATAGCCATTTTTATTGTAAGCTTCATGTATGTTATTTTGGCATACTAGGCCTGTCGCTGTTCACTTTCAGCTATTTATGTTTTATTCAGCTTCGTTTTATTTTTGTTACAGTAGTCACTTTTACGGTCTTGTTTTATTTTCTTCTATCTGACTGTTTTTGCCTAGGCCAGCACTCTGTTCTCAAACAAGACATTCTTGCTCACTCTGTGCTTCTTCCAAGCCTATAGAAAGATAGGTTGCCGGTGAACGTGGTATGAGTTTAGTCTCTGACATTCATAGAAAACACACATCCTTACGTAGGGACAGTTGCTTAGAACATCAGCTGTATTATTATAAAAACACTTCCCTGTCCTTTACACGTTAGAGGGAGATTCCAGCCAGAGAACCACAACTGTATGCTGATTGCCGAATGCTTCGCTACAGATGCTAATGCAGAATTCAGGCCTTTCTCGGGTATGGGGGATGATGTCTTCCCAGGGAAACCTGTAGGGCAGATTTAGAGTTTAACACGCTGTGTTGTATTATAATCTAGGTAGGAATTAGCCTATTGACTCTAGTGACAACATGGTGGTGTTATTTTTATGCTTTACTCTCTTCGTCAAAATTCTAATCTTGTTATGTTGTGGTGTTTTGGTTATTGCAGCTCATGCTTTGCTAAATAAGATACAGTCGCTTCATTAAAATCTTATTGATCCATATACTGTCTCTGTTTGACATTATGTATATGAGACTAATGTAACTGAGAGAAACTGATGTGACCTGAGTGACCACAGCTTCCCTGAGAAACCATTTAGGTTTCAAATTCACAGGATCCAGCTAACATTCTTAAAACTGCTACGTAATCCTCTATTGATTAGTCCTCTTTTTTTGTGCATGTGAATAAAAGTTAAACCTTTCCATAACTGTGTTGATTTTTCTTCCAAAACAAATACTGAAACGTTTAACATCTTGGTCAAAAATATTCATATCACCAACTCCATCCAAAGGAGGTAAATTATTAAATTCTTAAACAATGCTTAAGTAATAACAGTTTACTTTGTGGTGAACAATCTTTAGTTTCCAGAACTTCCACGTAGGCCAGTTCCCATTCCATTTTTGGTTCTCCACCTGATTGCAAAAAATGGGTTGGAGCCACAATACTTGCCATGGTGAAAATGTCAGCAAAACGAAATGGACAAGAAGAAGGCAAATATATGATGGGAAGATTCTCAACAACAAATAAATAAGTATTCTATAGTTTTTTTTTTTTTCAACAATCTAAGGGCCTGATTACAACTTTGGCGGAGGGGGTTAATCCGTCCCAAATGTGACGGATATCCCGCCCACCAAATTACGAGTTTCATAGGATATAATGGACTTGTAATATGGCGGGTGGGATATCCGTCACATTTGGGACGGATTAACCCCCTCCGCCAAAGTTGTAATCAGGCTCAAGTGTTCCTCTAGAAGATTGTTTTCCGAAGAACTTTAAAGATTGTATAACAATCTTATGTCAGCTTTAATAGTCCTTTATATATATTTTTTTCCTGCCAGAAATTACTCCTGTTCTTTTCAATGTGGAGAAATATAACTGATGTACATGCAAACGACCAGTAGATGGTGTCATGATCTAGGATTTCTTCAATACCGGCAGAGATTCTAAGATAATGCGCAAAGGTGGTGTGAATGCGCTGTGACATCTGTTTGCGCACGCAGTTACCAAGGAAATGTTGACACAGTCTCTGTTCAATGTGGCAGTTCACCTGTAAGGAAATATAGTTGATTCTGCTGTAGTTCACAGTGCGCACTCTTGACAGTGATCACAATGGAAATAATTGATGTAATCCCAGATACAGTATAACGCTGCTTGACGCTTTTGTACACCTGTATAACGCGCAGGGAACATGCTGTTCTCTACCAGTTTTCAACGTTAAACTATTCTCCGCTGGTCCTACCTCTCATAACCAGCACGCCTCCTTGGCCATATACCGTAGACCATAGACAAGCATGCCAGGTCACCTGAATTAATCTTACTCGATGTAAAAGATAAGTTCAAAATGTTCACGTAAGTTCGAAGCGTAGACAGAGAACAGAGGAAAGGACGGCACAGAAGTTCAAGGTGAACGCTGCTCTTCTCCCGCTCGTCAACAAATTGTGTGGAAATCACACAGTGCGGGAAGGAAAGAAAAAGCTTTATTTTCTTAAGATGAGAAGCAGCTTAACAACCACCGAGCTACTCTCTGCTCCAACTGTCATATCTTGCGTCACACACCATGACATACTCAAACTCTACATTCTGTTACATTCAACATTCTATGTATCTACATTCTACTTAAAGCAATCTACTATGTCGCACACTACATGAACTTCCGGAAGTAGCAGCTTATCAGTCCTGGCACAGGTTAACAAGAGGTCGCTTATAGCTGATCCAGCTGATCTAGGGTCTGTGCACTCAGCGAAGTCGTTGGGCTCATTATCTTGTCTGAATTAGGCAAAGCTCAGGATCCCAAGTGTCCTCCAGGGTATATTTCGAAATATTTTGAAATGCAAGACATTCTGGATAAAAGCTTTTGTTCTTTGACATGCGGTGATCATAGTCCCTTTGACGCCTCTAACAGGGCATTGGGCCCTGGCGGAACAGACGAAGAACTGGGGCCAGTAGAACGGTGCCCCAGGGGGACAACAAGGAAAATCATGTGCCAACGTCAGCACGAAAAATAGGATAACCTAGAAAAACCACACACACACACACACACACACACACACACACACACACACACACACACACACACACACACACACACACACACACACACACACACACACACACACACACACACACACACACACACACACACACACACACACACACACACACACACACACACACACACACACACACACACACACACACACACACACACACACACACACACACACACACACACACACACACACACACACACACACACACACACACACACACACACACACACACACACACACACACACACACACACACACACACACACACACACACACACCCCCCCCCCCCCCCCCCCCCCCCCTCCTTATCTACAGTGCTGGGGAAGACGCGGATCCAACCGGCGACTGGAGTGCACGAGAAGAACGGGTGGAACACCTCCTAGAAGAAGGGGATGCGTCAGAAGACGGAGTTCAGAAGCGCCTGATAGATCCAGCAGTCCGCCATGTCCCAGGAGGAACGTGGCTAGCCCAGGTATGTGAACGTATACGGGGCTCTGCCACCAGATTATTTAGGAAAGGGAAGGGGGGGGATGGTAACAGGGGGTGAAGTGGAAGGGGGGGGAATGGTAACGGGGTGAAGTGGAAGGGGCCCTACAAAATCGAGGAAAAACCACATAAGAAAAACAGAAAAGGAGAAGAAGTATTAAGTTCGTACTGCAACGCATGTTTTGTGGGGACACCTGTACTTTTTTTCCTCTGAGCACAAATACATATTAAAGAAGCACCAAAGTCCCCTACCCCCGTTATAGACAGCAATAAAATGTACATACTATCAGAACAAACCACTTACCTTCCGCCACAATATCTTCTGTTCTCTTTCCTCACGCTCCTCTATGACTGTGTTGTTAACACGAGGACCACCTGGAAGACACAGAAGGTAGATTAATTGGAAAACATACAAGAAAGAGGAAAAAGAAGGAAAAATAACAAACAGAAAAAGAAAGGACAATACGAACACGCAACGGACTGTTAGAGAGAGAGACATTATCAGGAATTCTGGAGAAACACAAATAAATAATTTTTGGTTGTGTAGAGCAAACGTATGTGAGTCTGTCTAATTCCTCACATACGACGTCTAAAGAAAGACAAGACCCTCCCCTGTGACATACCTTTCTAGAACAACCCTAACATTTTGGTGTCAGAAGTGGGATTTTTGTCCTCGCATACAACTAGGGACCATGGAGGAGAAACCCATCTTGGAGGACATGATCAGTCAACTCGCTGAGGGTCAAAGACATCTTCAATTAGTATCAGAAGAGCAGTTAAGGGAAGCCCGACCCGATAGGGAGATGTTACAGACGGCCCTCAAAAGTCAAGCCACCATTATAGCAAACCATCAATTGTTCCACGAGACAGCGATACAGAAACTGACCGATTCCATAGCTACCATAAAGTCCACCCAAATGTACCTAGTCCAGTTTTACAGAAGTTCCAGGGAGGGGTAGACCTGGATGCCTTCTTTACTAACTTCGAGCAGGTTGCCACATCAGCAAACTGGCCACAAGACAGATGGGGACAATATGTGGCATCCATTTTAATTGGTATGCTACAAGCCACATAACAGGTGGTAAATCCAGGAGGGACAACTCCATATGGGGACATTAAGAAGGCTAATCTGGAACAAGTAGGGTTTGACACTGAATATTACCATATACGATTTCCAAAAACCAAATGGACTCCTATGGAAAACCCTAGGGCCCTCTACTATAGAGTGCAAGATCTAGGACTGAAATGGTTGAATCCCATAGGTACTTCGAAGGAAGACGTTATAGAAATTATACTATTGGAACAGTTCCTAGAAGCACTACCAACACAAACACGGAACTGGATTAAACAACACCCCAAAGTCACAGCAACCTCTGCTATAGAGCTTGGATGTGCTTATCATAGAGCTCTCGATTTTAGAGTGACCCCACCTAAAGGACTGAATATAACAACCAAAAGAGTCAGTCCCATACCAAAATCTTGTCTATCGCATAACCTGGAAGGCGGTCCAGGTTTGCGTTTTACAGAAAAAGAACCCAATCAAATCCCACAGTGTTATCACTGTGCAGAATGGGGACATACCGCACGCAACTGTCCCCATAAGTTACCCAAGCCCGAACCTATGGAAATAGGAGTTACTAGAGGCAGGGTTTTCTGTACAGGAGGGAAGATACCACAGTATATCAAAAGGATGTCTGTAAATAATATCCCCATTAAGGCATTAGTTGATTCTGGATGTGGTCAATCGGTGATCAAGGCTGACTTACTGTCTAAGGATCAAGGGCGGCAAGGAGAAACAGTGACAATATGTTGTATACATGGAGACAGTAAACAATATCCGATAGCGGAGATTAGTATAAAATGGAGAGGATGAGAGGAACATTTTAGAGTAGGTGTAGTACCTCATCTAGTGGAGGAATTGATCATAGGAACTGACTATTATGACTTCCATAAACTACTTGAAAGCGTAAAAGAGGATGACAAAATAGAACCGTGGCTTCAGAAAGCCCCTTTCTCCGATATGTCCATGGAAGCGGGTAAGGTGAAACCGAAATTAAGTAGAAAAGAGAGGAAAAAAGAAAACACCAAACCCATGTCCCAACCAACCCTCCTCCTTCGTTCCCCACAGAGAAGACCGTCTTATCGATTCCACCACCCTTCAGAGTCTGTCAAAGGGAAGACCCCGCGTTGAAACGCTCCTGGACTTCTGCTGTTACAGAATCAACAGGTCAGGTGGGTCCTCACTTTCTCGTACAAAACGGACTGTTATATAGGACTGTTCACCAAAATAACATTTAAAAAATTCAATTAGTGGTGCCCACTCCATATCAAATACAGGTACTTCATCTAGTACAGGGTAAGGTTGGGGGAGGACATTATGGATGAGAGAAAACAGAAGAATATCTTCTATGGAGTTTCTGTTGGCCTGGGGTATTCTCTGACAAAGGCATATTTTCTGCGCAATGTCCCAAATGCCAACTGTTTAACCCAGGGATGGTCCCAAAGGCACCTCTCGACCCTTTACCCATTATTGACGTCCCTTTTTTCAAGAGTAGGAATGGATCTAGTAGGACCATTAACTCTGTTCTCGCGTGGATAGCTATACATTTTAGTCCTCTTAGATTACGCTACTCGATACTATGAAGCCATTCCTCCTACCAGTATGACCACTAAAAGTGTGGCAAATGCTATGATTGGGTATTTTCTGAGAGTGGGATTTCCAAAAGAACTACTGACAGACCAGGGTACACGTTTTATGTCCCGCCTTATGTCACAGATATGCCAACTACTTGGGGTCAAACATATTCGCACCTCTTTATATCATCCACAGACAGACGGACTAGTAGAGAGGTATAACCGAAAAATTAAAACACTCCTAAAAAATGATATTGGACTCAGGGAGAGATTGGGATAAGAAATTGCCGTTGGTCCTGTATGCCATTCGCACTCATGTTCAGGCTTCAACTGGACATAGCCCTTTTGAATTGGTATTTGGCAGACAACCTAGAACTCTCCTGGACATGGCAGCTAAGCAGTGGTAGGAGAAGGAAACCGAATGTAAAGATGCACTTAAATACACTCAACAGTTGAGAGACAATATACAGTCTGTATGGGAAGATGTCAAGATCCAGTTAGAGGGGGCGCAGGAGAAACAAAAAAAATATTCTAATACTGGAAAAACTTTAACAGAATTATCTAAAGGAGATAAGGTATTGCTTCTTTTACTGAGTACCGAACATAAATTGTTAGCAAAATGGCAAGGTCCCTATAAAGTACTCAAAAGAATAACCCCAGACGTGTATCGTCTGGAAATGTCACAAACGCCCAAAGAAAACCCAGGAATATCATAATAATGACCTAAAAAAATGGGAAGAAAAAGACATACAAACCACAACTGGAGACTCGGTCTTTTTCATCAATTACATAAAACCTCGCAAGATTACTGTGTCCCCCCAACCAGATGAATCCTAAGAGAGCGTACCCCATATTAATCCCGATCTACCCGATGACAATAAAACCCAGATATTGGTGTACAAACAAACATAGAATACTCTTTTCACCGAATCCTGGGAGGACTCCCTTAATACAGCATAATATTGTCACTGAGCGAGAGAAAATAATCTGGTAAACCCTTATCGCATACCCGAGACCCGTAGACAGATAGTTGAGCAAGAGGTACAAACAATGCTAAATCTGGGTATAATTGAACCATCCACGAGTCCCTGGTGCTCTCCAGTTGTTTTAGTACCAAAACCAAATGGTACGATCCATTTTTGTATTAACTTTAAGCAACTCCACTCCAAAATTTGACACATAACCAATACCCAGAGTAGACGAGCTAATTGAACAATTAGGTCAGGCACAATATCTCTCCACAGTAGATGTGACGAAGGGATATTGGCAAATACCACTAAACCCTAATGATAAAGAAAAAAAATGCTTTTTCCACCCCGTCAGGATTATACCACTTTGTGGTATTACCTTTTGATGTGCATGGAACCCCTGCTACCTTTCAACATTTGATAGACAGAATATTAAGACCGCATATTGGCTATGCTGCTGCCTATCTGGATGACATTGTCATCTATAGTAAAACCTGGGACCAACACATAAACCACTTGTCTAACGTATTTCAATCCCTTACAGAAACCGGATTAATGGCTAATCCAGAGAAATGTAAATTAGCCAGAACCTCAATTGCTTATCTTGGATACAACATAGAAAAAGGATGTTTACGAGCTCAAGTTGACAAAGTCGACACCATCACTAAGATACCACCCCCTAAAACCAAGCCGGAAATACGTTCCTTTTTGGGAATGATTTGGGAATGATTCCACCTATGCAGCCCCTTTGACTAATCTTTTAAAGAAGGAACTACGGAATAAGATATGTGAACTGACTGGCTCTCAAATGGCAAGTTATCAAAACCTTAAAGAATTCTTGGTGACAAAACCGTTTTTCACTGTCCCGATTTTAAAAACTATTTTGGTTACAAACGGATGCATCAGATGTGGGCCTGGGAGCTGTACTCTCTCAGAATATTGAGGCGGGGATGGCTCATCCAATAATATATATTAGTAGAAAGTTGTTACCGAAAGATAAACATTACCCCACCATAGAAAAGGAGTGTCTGGCCATAAAGTGGGCCATTGAAAGTTTACAATATTATCTATTAAGACATCCTTTTACATTAACCACAGACCAGGCCCCACTGACATGGTTAGCACACCATAAAGAAACAAATCCTAGAGTATTACAGTGGTTCATGGCACTCCAACCTTTTGTATTTCAGATACAACATTCCCCTGGCTCGCAACTGATACCTGCCGACTACCTCTCAAAACATCCTGTAGGTTTAGGGCTAGAGCAGCTCTTTACAGGGGTGGGGGGCGCGGGTGTAACAGGGCATTGGTCCCTGGCGGAACAGACAAATAACTAGGGCCGATAGAACGGTACCCCAGGGGGGACAAGGAAAATCGCGTGCCGACATCAGCACGAAAAAGAGGATAACCCGGAAGAAGGAACAGACGCGCACACACAGAAGGAAGACGCTGAGAGAGGTCGCGGAAAAAGAGAGAGACAAGAAATGGAGCTGGAAGCTACCTACAGTGCAGGGGAAGCAGCGGATCCAACTGGCGTCTGGAGCGCTCTAGATGAACGGGTGGAACGCCTCCTAGAAGAGGAAGAAGAAGGGGACGTGTCAGAAGACAGCGGAGAACACGGAGTTCAGAAGCACCTGATAGACCCAGCAGCCTGCTACGTCCCAGGAGGGACGTGGCTAGCCTAGGTATGTGAATGTATACGGGCTCTTCCACCAGATTATTTAGGAAAGGGGGGGATGGTAACAGGGGGTGAAGGGGAAGGGGCCCTACAAAACCAAGGAAAAACCACATAAGAAAAACAGAAAAGGAGAAGAAGTATTAAGTTCATACTGCAACGCATGTTTTGTGGGAACACCTGCACTTTTTTTCACTGAGCACAAATGCATATTAAAGAAGCACCAAAGTCACTAGACCCTCACCTACCCCCCGTTATAGACAGCAGTAAAATATACATATTATCGGAACAAACCACTTACCTTCCGCCATTATATCTTCTGTTCTCTTTCCTCACGCTCCTCTATGACTGTGTCGTTAACTCGAGGACCATCTGGAAGACACCGAAGGAAAACGTATAAAGAAGAAGAGGGAAAAGAACAAAGAGAAAGGACAATATGAACACACAACGGACTGTTAGAGAGAGACATTATTTGGAATTCTGGAGAAACACAAATAATTAATTTTTGGTTGTGTAGAGCAAACTTAAGTGAGTCAGTCTAATTCATCACGTATGACGTCTAAAGAAAGACAGGACCCTCCCTAGTGACATACTTACCGTAACAACGCCCATGACCGCCTGTGAGTTGGGCTCGAATGGGAGATAGAATTTTCCTCCTAGATGATGATCTTTCATAAGCACCTGTTTGAGTTGTGTGTCACAATACCTGTCTTGTCTCTTGCGACTGGCATAGCTGTTGTGGCAATTTTGACGATCTTCCTAGCAGTTTTGAGTGTCTGGGTGTTCTGCCTAGATCGGCGGAAGGGGAATAGTGTCGGTTATGGCTTGCTCAAGACATAGCTGACTGTTTGAGATACAGCGGTGGTATGGGGAGTAACTGTACTCTCGCAGGAAAGTATAGATGCATTTTCTATGCTCGCCGTCTCCGCTTCAGCAATACAGGTACTTTGGTTATTGTTTGCTTAAACCACTTAACTCCCCCATTCACCTGCCCCACCGTGGTGTGATGTGACTATGTTTAGTTTCTCGAGATTGGAGGTGTTTGGCCCATTTTCATCCGTCAAACAGTGGCCCGTTGTCTGTCTACACCTCTCCTATGAGGCAGTGGGTTGCCATGATCTTTTCAAATTTTTGTATGACTTATACAGCCGAAGTGGACTATCTCACTTCAATATATTTTGAGAAGTCATTGATGATTATCAGCATGTGCTTGCCATCTGGCAGGCTGCCAAAGTCTGCACTGGCTCTTTGCAATGGGGCATTCGGTCGGTCCACGGTGATATCGGGAGACGGAGAGTCCAGATTCCCAGCTGCTTGGCATACCACACACTCTTGCACAGCTTTCCATAAGTAGGTCTAAATCGATGAACCAGACTTTGCACTGGAGTTGGCTTTTGGTCTTCACCACTCCTTGATGTGACCCTTGAGTCAGATTTATCACTTTGCTGCTGGGAAGGACCAACCTTGTTCCTTGCATGAGACACCTTTCTTTTGTGACAATCCGCTCATGTCACACATGGTGGAGGGATTGGTGGACCAGCTGTGCTTCAGTGTGGGGAGCAGAGTGATCTAGTAGGAGCATCCAATTGTTAGTCTGGAGTGCAGGTATGGCCAGTTTGAAGCAGTCATTCTGATGGGTAGCCTCTACAACAATCTGAAACAGACAATAGGAGTGGTTGGCCCTATTCTAGCAGCAACTTCACATGCTATGCAGTGTCATGGTGGCAGTTCTGGCATGCCATGAGAGAAAGTCTGCTGCATTGTGTGAACCTTTCAGTACTCAGTGGTGAAGTGAAATTCTTAAAGGTGTAGAATCCATTTTTTAGTCCTGGGTGGTAGGTTGGAAGTGGACCCCCTGAATAACAGAATGAGTAGTTTATGATCTGTGTGAACCATGAATAGATGCCCGTACAGATAGATGTGAAAGTGGCAGCACTCCCGGTGTACAGCAATGGTTTTCATTTTGATTTATGTGTATCTTTGATCTGGTGGTGGTAGAGCTCTTCTTGTGTAGGCAGTGGGAGCCCACTCTCCACAACTTTGCAGTTGTGATAAGACAGCTCCCAGTCCTATGGCGCTGGCATTCACCACCAGTTCTGTTACTTTTTGTAAGTCAAAGTATGCAAGAGTTGGTTCTGCAGAGTGCCCTTTTTGTGTTTTATAAGGCTTGTTCTTGTTCGCTCCCCCACACCCAGGGAGTAGAAGTTTTGGTACGGTCCTGCAGAGGCACAGTAGGGTTGCTCAGGTTTTGAATGAAGTGTCCATAGTATGTAACCATTCTGAGGAAGCTCTTGACCCCGGATATGAACATTGGTGCTGGGGCTTCCTAAATGCCCTTCACTTGTTCAGGATCTGGCGCAACTATTTCTGCTGAGAACTGATGCTGAAAAAAACTGATTTGTTTGAGAAGTTCACATTTTCTCAGGTGTAGTGTTTGTTTTGTGGTCTCTTAGTCAGTCGACCATGGCTCTCAGGTTGGTGAGGTGACTCTCTAGGTTGGGGGCGTGGACAAGGATGTCATTGCTGACATTTAGCACCCCTGATAGCCCTGTGAGTACCCCTTTGATAATATTTTTGAAAAGTTAGGCGGTTGCTGGAGATGGCAAAGTTTAACCTTTTTTATTGTCTCAGCCCCACATGAGTTGAGAACATGGTTATCAGGCGTGAGTCGGGGTGTAATGGTATTTGATGGTATCCTTATCTTAAATACATTTTTGAAAACCAATTTGACCTTGAGAGCTAACCTACAATGTCGTCCATGGTGGGTGTCAGGTGGCGTTCCCTCTTGATGGCTAAGTTTGGCAATCCAATGTCCACACAAATCCTTGCAGCACCAGGCTGTTTTGGTTTCCTTGCCACTACTTTGGGAGAAACCCATAGGATGGCCCTGTTACCTTTCTGATAATATCTGCGTCCTCTAGATGTTTCCATTCCTGTTCTGCTTTGGGCCGTTAGTAGAATGCAGTCCTTCTGTGGGGGAGTGCTATCGGCTCTATGGATTTGTCTATGTGGAGGCGCACAGATCTTCCTTGGAGGGACCCAATGCTGTGGAACAGGGAGGCAAATTCCTGTATTAGTGTTTTAACCCCTGTGACATGTATTCTGAAGCCAAAATGGACAAGGCCGGGGGAGGTCTTGTGCCGTCTGGAAGCCTAGGAGGAAGCTGTTGCTTCTTTGGAGGCGTACACCTTTGCTTATGTAGTAGTGTCATGGTGGCTTATCTCAGTATGGAATACTCCCTCCAGCAATAGCGGGGTGCTGTTCCTGAAGGCGTATACTTTTACTTTTGTTGGTCGTAGCTTGGGGGGGTTTGGCAAAGTTTTGATGTAGTTCGATGGCCATGAGGTTGATCAAGGCCCAGTATCAATAAGGGCCATGATGAGTTGCTCTTGTAGTTGAATTTGACACCGGGATGATAGGGGTAGGCATTACCTTTGACTCAACAACATGGATGGACTCACTTAGCTCATCGTTATCCATGTCATTATCTTCAAGGGCTTCTGTGTGTATACTCTTCTATAATGGCATTGTTTGTTTTGGGGTGGTTCACCAGACTTTTGAAAAATGATTTACATTTTCACACTCAAAGCATTTTTTTTCCTTAGGTGAGACAGTACCTGGTGTGGGGAAATTGCTCCCTTCACCACCAGCATGTGTAACCGGTTACTTCTCTTTTTGGAGGCCCTTGCAGAAGCAGTTCACAGGTTCTGTCTTGATAGATCTCTGTAGGGCAGTCTCCATGTGGGCTACTCTTGTCTTGGATAGCTCCTTTGAACATCCTAGGATGACAATGTCACACACTGGCATGTTCAAGACTTGTCGAATTTCTTCTCTCAATTTGGTGGAGGCGCAGCCCTGGGTGAAGTGTGCCATAATTTTGTCTTGTTTGTCGGGCAGGATGCAGGTACTGGCCAACTCTTTAAAGCAGGTATAGAATGTATCCACTGATTAGTCCTGGTGTTGGTGCACCCGACAGAGCAGGAAGCACTTATAATGTGGATTGGCAAGTGGTTCAAAGTGAGGTCTGAGCATGTTCTTGAGTGTCTCATGTGTGTGGTGGGTTTGTTTCATTGACGTTTTTGGATATCTTGTATATTTACACCTCCTACCTGTTGTATGTCCCCTTTAATGGGTAGCCCTGCAAAGTATGTTCCTCAACCCACATTTCCCATCTCACTGCTTGCGTAGGTGGAAGCTCTGTAAGAAAAAAAGGTTCTAGTGGTGGGATGGATGCCATGCCATGTCTACATGCGTCTAACAAGGGGCAGTGGGGCTGCCTGGCTGGGTGTGTGTGCTGGAAACTGCAGCAGGGTACATGCAATGTGCTGATGATGCCGTGGTGGGCAGAAGTTCACCGCTTCAGAGTCTTAGGTGGCTGGCCTGATGGATGACAGCTACCTGTGGCAGGTGGGTGTACTGTATAAATGGGCTCGGGATTACCTGCCATCGCTGAACATGATGCAGTGGGCCTTGTATGAATGGCACCACGGGTAGCTGCTCTAGCCAAAGTGCAGGGGTGGGGCCTCCAGTGAAGATGTGTCCTGTTGGCATACGAGGTGGCCTCTGGTGGTGATGGCTGCAGAACTTGTTAACTTTTTGAGGCCTGATCCAAAGTTTTCCTGCTTGGGAAAAAGGGCCTCTTTTGACATGGTTAGCCCCCCTGCCCCACAATTTGTGCCTGGAAAATGATGTGGTTTCGACCTTAAGTGCCCTGGGCCCTTGCTAAACCGTTTCCCAAAAACTGTACTGTGATTGGCACTTCAGCCACCCTTGTAAGTCCCTAGTAAATGGTACACCTGGTACCTAGGGCATGGGTACTGAAGAGGGCCCTGAGAGCTGCAGCAACAATTCCGCCACCCTGAGAGGCTCCACACCAGCCTCATGCAGACTGCCATTGCAAGTACATGACAAGGTGTACCCAAAGTTGCAAACTCAACATGGCACTCACCATGAGTGCCATGTCCACGAACACTGCATGATATAGGTAAATCACCCCTCTGGCAGGTCTTGTAGTCCCAAGACAGGGTACACTGTAATGCATGTGAGGGCAAATTTGTGCATGAGGAAATATACCCCTACTGTGTCTTAGACATAGTAAGTGTACAGGGAAGCCATTGCAAACCGTGTGCTGGACACCGGTCACTACAAGTTCCCCAGTTCATGATGGCCTTTCTGAGCCCTGGGTTGTTTGGTATCAAACCACTCAGAGGAATAAATCCACACTGATGCCATTGTGGGATTTATAAAATGAACCCAGAGGGCACCTTAGAGGTTCTCCCTGCAAAACCTGACAGCCCTGGCATGGTTGTTGATTACTCCTATCCAGTCTGTCACCACCAGACACAATTCTGGACTCTTGGGGTGAGAGCCTCTGCTCTCAGGAGCCAGAAAACAAAGGCCCATATTTATACTTTTTTAGCACGCATTTGCGTCATTTTTTGACGCAAAAGCGGCGCAAACTTACAAACTACAATAGTATGTTGTAAGTTTGCGCTGCTTTTGCGTAAAAAAAATGACGCAAATGCGGCGCTAAAAAAGTATAAATATGGGCCAAAGCCTTTCCTGGGTCAGAAGTGTCACACCTCCTCCCCCAGGTAGGCACCCTGCTCCAGTGTTCAGCTTCAAAGACTTTGCCACCTTTGAAATCAGACCCCTGCCTCATCTACTAGCAGCAGACGGCATCCCAACGGTTTTACCTCCACTTTGGGCAGGAAAACTGGTGAGAAACTTAGCAAGAATAGGAGGAGTGGCCACCCTCATCCTGCAACACCCCTTGGAGGTGGTAGGCGAGGTGAACACAGCATTTCATTTTCCTTCATTTTGGATGGTAGGAAAAATAGCCTGTCAGGGATGTGTCCCCTTCCCACAGGAAGTGGTCACTTAATGGGTGTAGCCAACCTAAGGTATCTGCCCATTGGCCACTTCCAGGTACTTCCTCTAACACCCCCTAAATACAGTATTTAGAGGGAATCCCCAGGCCAAGAACTTTAGATTCGACAGACATAAGAAGACCAGGAACAAAGAAGACCCAAGGCATGAGAACTGAAGTCCTGCTGCACAAAGAAAAAAGTGCCAAACTCTGCCTGCTGCTCAAGGACTCGGCCATCGCCACGGAGGTGTCACCTGGAAACCTGAATGACTCTACAAAACCCCGGAGCACCACCAGCCTTCTGAAAATTCCCAATAACCTCCTTCTGAGTGAAGGTATCACTCTTATGCACCCTGCATGTAAGGAACCCGTGAAGTCCGGTTTACTGACTTGCCACTGACCAATGACCCAGACCCAGCATATAACCACTCCAGAGGACAAGACCTACCACCATGACAAGTTTGGAGGCACTAGCACTTTCTAGGGCTGTGGCATACCAGTACCCTTGGTACTGGACCCCCAACGCTGGACACCCAGAGGAGTCCTCTACAGACTCCCAAAAGCACAGGAGCAAGCACCAGTTCAGGGACATCAGGTGGTGGGATTTCAGAACACCTAAGATCCACCCCCTGAGTGGCCCTGCTGACCTGCAATCCACCCTCAGAGCTGTCTGCCTCTTACAGCAAGGACTCCAAGATGCACACTGCCTGGCTTAACTATCTGCACTGCACCCGGCCTCCCTGGCCTCCGCGCTGACAAACCAGCTGTGCTCTCGTGGTCCCCAAGCCCTTGCGACCTCCCCTCTCCAAGGGAGACCTGGTGGACTTACCTCTAAGTCCCTCTGTGCCATGGGTTTCCAAGTGGCCCCCTTACACTTTGTGCGCTAGCACCAAGACCTTCAGCCGCCGCTCCCGCTCAAACCGGGAACCACCCAAACTTCTCCAGCTGGACCAATGGACCTCTCCACGACCCAAAAAATACAGACTACCACGGCATCCCTTTTTCGTACCGCGGTCGGTCCACCAGTCCACATTTCGGGACGCCGGAACCGCCGCGCCTGGATTTTTTGTGCTCATTTTTGCTGCAGTGCGCCCAGGAGGCACATTTCGTGCTCTGGGTCACGCCGCAGCCCCTGGCAGTCTCCCTGACGTTCCCTTCCAACGTACCTACTTGGGTCCTTTCTCTTTTTTCTTCTTTTTTCTCCTTTTTCTTCCATCTTCATGTTTTCTTTCTTCTTGGTCCTCCATATTGTCTTTTTCCTTGATGTTTGTCTTCCCATCATGCCTTTTTCCTTTTCCTTTTCTACTATATCGTGATGTAATTCAGAAGCCTAGCAAACCCGTTTTACCTCTACATCGTGTCTATGACTGCCCCATTCCTTTGATTCCTGGAGAAGTGGCTCCATTTGGACAGATGTATTCGTTGACCGAACAAGAAAAGAAGGTACTTAAAAAATACATAGATGATAATCAATAGAGTAGTTTAATCGCCCCCTCTTCATCTCCAGCTCCTCTTTTTTTCGTTCCAAAGAAAGCAAAAGATCTTTGTCCTGTGTTGACTTTCGTGGACTGAACAAGAAAACCATCAAGGATCGATATCCCTTACCCCTTATTAGGGATATACTTGACGTAGCCCAAGGTGCCAAGAGGTTTACCACATTGGATCTGAGGGGTACCTATCACCTCTTACGTGTCAAGGAAGGAGATGAATGGAAAACAGCTTTTCGTACTCCATTTGGTCATTATGAATACCAAGTTATGCCTTTTGGTTTAACAAACGCACCCTCAATATTCAAACAATTCATGGACTCCGTGTTTTCTGATTTATTGAATCACAGTGTGGTGATATATCTGGGCGACATCCTAGTATATTCTTGTATACCTGAGCAGCATACTGAGCATGTACTTCAAGTTTTGGAAAGACTCAGACAAAATCAGCTATACTGCAAACCTGAAAAAATTGAATTTAACAAGACAGAAGTACAGTATCTTGGGTTCTGCATTATTCAGACTGAAATAGCTATGGATCCAGACAAAGTATAGGCCATTTTGGATTGGCCCTCTCCCTCTTCTATTAAGGAAACCCAATGCTTCCTAGGTCTCTCCAGCTTCTATTGGCAATTCATACAAGACTTTGCCCATCAACAAAGTTGAAAATGCAGAGATGGCCTTTCAAAATCTGAAACAGGCCTTTACCCAAGGTCCTATCTTACGGTACCCAGATACAACTAAGAAGTTTATAGTCGTCACTGACGCCTACCAGAGAGCTATTGGTGTAGTCTTACTTCAGAAACAAGAAGACGGTGGCTTGGAACATCCTGTCTTTTACTTATCCCACATACTGACAGAAGCCGAACACAATTATTCTGTGTTAGAACGGGAATTACTTGCTCTCAAGGCTGCCTGTAAAGAAAGGAGACATTTCCTAATGGGTACCAAAGAACCATTCAAAGCAAGAACTGATCACCGTAATCTACAGTGTCTCCGAAATTTCCAGTGTCGAAATAGCCGGCAGGCAGGATGGGCTTTCTTTTTCAGCCAATATGACTTTGTAGTGACCTACATTCCTGGATCTCAGAACCTAGTAGCTGATGCGTTATCTCGTCGCTATCCAGAAAGCGCAAACTCTTCCCCCCCTAAAAATAATAGAACCCAGTTGGATCATTGATTGAAGAATGGAATATCTTGAGTCCTCAATTACAAAAGAGTCAGGACTACTTCTATCATCAAAACAGTCTATTTTTGCCTACCAAGAAAGTACATACCGAGGCTTTACAGATGTGCCATGATTCTCCCATGGCTGGACATCGTGGAATCAAGTAGACACAGGAGTTGCTCCTAGGTTTTTTTTGGTGGCCTACACTTAAGATTGATGCCGAATCCTATGTAACATCGTGCCCTGTATGTGCTCAAACCAAGACACCTCGGACCAAGCCAGCACGATTATTGATGCCCTTGCCTCTTCCCTCTGCCCCATGGCACACCCTGTCTACAGATTTCATATGTTGTTACCGTCTTCTTCAGGGAATCATTGTCTTCAACCATTGACTCATTTATCAAGATGCGCATTTCACAGCCTTAAAGAAATTGCCTATAGCCAAAGAAATGAGCCATATTTTCATGAAAGAGACTTTTCGTCTACATGGTCTTCCACAAGTAATCATTTCAGATCGGGGACCTCAAAATGTGTCACATTTTTGGAAGGCTTTTTGTACCTCATTACACATTGATGTCTCTTTCATGTGGATTTCATTCACAGATGGTCAAACTGAATGCTTGAATCAGGAACTCCAACAGTATCTACGTTGTTTCTGTAACACCACAAATAGTAACTGGTCTGATTTCCTTTCTATAGCTGAGTTTTCATATAATAATACGGTGCATAGTGCAACAGGATCAACACTTTGGTTTATACCTACGGCTTCCATCCCAAGACCTTTCCTACTATACCTTGTGTGCTGCCTCCTGTTCCTGTGGTTACATCATTTGCTCGCCGACTCCGCCATATTCAGGACCTGATCGGTACCACTCTTTCGGCTTCTAAACAAACTATGAAAAGAAGGGCTGATACCAGACTTCGGGTGGCACCATCTTACCATATGCCCCACTCCAGTCCAACAAATGTGCACCACTTCAATCTGACCCACTCCAATCCAAAACAACCTACCCACTCAATCCTAAACAATCCACCTCAGTCCTATTCCCCCACTCCAATCCATCTACTCAAATCCACCCTACTCCAATCCAGTCCATCTCATCCCAATCCACCCCACTCCGTTCCACCCCACTCCAATCAAAAGCATTCTGATCCCACCCCAATCCAAAACAATCTGCTGCTACTCCAATCCAAAACAGTCTGACTCACTCCAATCAAAAACAACATGCCCACTCCAGTCTGCCCCACTCCAATTAAAAAAAATCTACCCCACTCCAATCCAAATTAATCTGCCCCAAACCAATCTGCACCCACTCCACTCCAAAATAATCTGCACCCACTCTAATACAAAACAATCTGCCGCACTCCAATCCAAAACAATCTGCTCCAGTCCAATCTGCCTCACTCCAATCCAAAACAATCTGTCCCAGTCCAATCCACCTCACTCCAGTCAAATTCACCCTACTCCAATCTAACCCAACCCACCCCACTCTAATCAACCCCATTTAATCCAGCTCACCCCACTTCAGCCCCAAACCACCACACCTCAATGCATTCTACCTAACTCCAATCCACCCTACCACACCCCATTGCAATCCATCTCACCCCATCCCAATCCCTCAATCCTATCCACCCCACTCCAGTCCAGTACAGTCCAGCTTAATCCACCCACTCCTGTCCAGTGCACTCCACTCAAAACCACCTTAATCCAACCCACACCAATCCAGTCCATCCCACACCAATCCAATCTACCACCCACCATTCCAGACCACCCCACTCCATTCTAATCCACTGTACTCCAGTCTCCCCACTGCAATCAAATTCAGCCCACTCCAGTCCACTCTACTTCAGTCCAACCCACCATACTCAAATTCAGTCCACTCCAATCCATCCCACTCCCAAAAATATTCCACACCAATCCACCCCACCCTACCCTACCCCACTCAGATTCAGTCCACTTCAGTCCAGCCCACCCCAAACCAGTCTACTCAAATATAGTCAATCTCACTCAGTCCAATCCACCCCACTCCATTCCACCCCACTCCAATCTAATCCAACCAAGTCCAGTTCACCACACTCCAGTCCAATCCATCTCACTCCAGTCACATTCATCCCACTCCAGTCCAACCCACCCCACCCCATTCCACCCCACCCCACCACACTCCAGTCCAATCCACATCACTCCAATTCACACCACCCCAGTTCAATCCAGTCAACCCCACTTCAATCCACCCCACTTCAGTTCACCATAGTCCACTCCACCCCACTCTAATCCAGTTCACCCCACTCTATCCAATCCAGTCTACCCCACTCCAATCTGCCTCACTCCAATCCAAAACAATCTGACCCATTCCAATCCAAAACAACCTGTTCCACTCCAATCCAAAACAGTCTGAGCCACTCCAGTCCACCACACTCTATCCCAATTCACCCCACTCCAATCAACCACAAACCACCCCACACCAATCCAATCCACCCCAATTCAGACCAATCCATTCTACCCCACACCAATTAACCCCACCCCACTCCACTCTAATCTACCCCACTCCAATCCACCGCAATCCAACCCACTCCAGTCCAACCCATGCCACTACAGTCCAAACCACCCTACTCCAGTCCAGTCCACCCCACTCTAGTCCATTCCAACCCACTGCAGTCCAATCCACCCACCCCAATCTAACCCACCCCACCCCAATCCAACCCGCCTCAATCCAATCCACCCCACTCCAATCCAATCCACCCCACTCCAATCCACCTCACTCCAGTACATGCCACCCCAGTTCAACCCATTCAACCCCACTCCAATCCACCCCACTTCACTTTAGTCTACCACACTCCATTCCACCCATTCCACTATAATTCAGTCCACACCATTGTAATCCAATTCACCCCACTCTATCCAATCCAGTCTACCCCACTCCAATCCAAAAGAATCTGTCCCACTCCAATCCAAAACAGCCTGCCCCATGCCAGTCCACCTCACCCCAATCCCTTTTCCCCCCACTCCATCCCAGTTCACCCCGCTACAATCACCCACAATCTACCCCACACCAATCCAGACCAGTCCAATCTACCCCACTCCAATCCACCACAGTCCACCCCACACCAATCCAGACCAATCCATTCTACCCCACCCCGCTCCACTCTAATCTACCCCACTCCAATTCACCACAATCCAACCCACTCCAGTCCAACTCATGCCACTACAGTCCAAACCACCCTACTCCAGTCCGGTCCACACCACTCCATTTCAGCCCATCTCACTCCAAACCGCCACATTCCAATCCAACCCACCCCACTCCAATCCTACCCTTTCCAGTCTAACCCACTCCAGTCCACCCAGTACAGTCCACCTTAATCCACCCACTCATGTCCAGTCCACTCCACTCAAAACCACCTTAATGCAACCCACACCAGCCCAATCCAACCCATATCAATCCAATCTACACACACCACCACTCCAAACCACCCCACTCCATTCCAATCCATTGTACTCCAGTCCCCCAATCCAACCCAACCCAACCAATCCACCCCACTCCACTCCATTCCAATCCACCACACTCCAGTCCATGCCACCCCAGTTCAATCCAGTCAACTCCAATCCACCCCACTTTACTTCAGTCCACGATACTGCACTCCACCCATTCCACTACAGTCCAATCCACCCCACTCTAATCCAATTCACCACACTATCCAAATCAGTCTAATCCACTCCAATCCAAAACAATCTGACCCACTCCAATTTAAAACAATCTGTTCCATTCCAATTCAAAACAATCTGAACCACTCCAGTCCCCCCCACTCTATTCCAATTCACCCCCGTTCACCCCACTCCAGTCAACCACAATCTACCCCACACCAATCCAATCCAGACCAATCCAATCTACCCCATTCCAATCCACCACAGTCCACCCCAGTCCACCACAATCCAGACCAATCCATTCTACCCCACTCCAGTCTACCCCACCCCACTCCACTCCAGTAGAATCTACCCCACTCCAATCCACCGCAGTTCAACCCACTCCAGTCCAACCCATGCCATTACAGGTCAGGCCAACCCACTCCTGTCCAGTCCACCCACTCCAGTCTAACCCACCCCAATCCAACCCGCCTCAATCCAATCCACCCCACCCCACTCCAATCTACCCCACTCCATTCCAATCCACCTCACTCCAGTACACGCCACCCCAGTTCAAACCATTCAACCCCACTCCAATCCACCCCACTTCACTTCATCCACCACACTCCATTCCACCATAGTTCTGTCCGCCCAACTCTAATCCAATGCCCCCCACTCTATCCAATCCAGTCTACCCCACTCCAGTCTGCATCACTCCAATCCAAAACAATCTGACCCACTCCAAAACAAAACAAACTGTCCCACTTCAATCCAAAACAGTCTGACCCACTCCAGTCCACCTCACCCCAATCCACCCAATCCCAGTTCACCCCACTCCAATCCACCACAATCTACCCCACTCCAATCCACCACAGTCCACCCTACACCAATCCAGTCCTCCGCAATCCAGACCAATCCATTCTACCCCACTCCAGTCTGCATCACTCCAATCCAAAACACTCTAATCTGCCCCACTCCAATTCACCACAATCCATCCCACTCCAGTCCAACCCATGCCACTGCAGTCCAAACCACCCTACTCCAGTCCGGTCCCCACCACTCCAATTCAGGCCATCTCACTCCAAACCACCACATTCCAATCCAACCCACCCCACTCCAGTCCTACCCATTCCAATCTAACCCACTCCAGTCCAACCCACCCCAATCTACTGCATCCAGTCCACCCCAATACAATACAACCCACTCAGTCCAATCCACCTCACTCCATTCCTCTCCACTCCAACCACTCCATTCCAATCCACCTCACTCCAGTCAATTTCACTCCACTTCAATCCAGTCCACCCCACTTAATCCATTTCACCCCACCCCAGTCCAAGCCACGGCACCTCACCTCAGTGCATTCCACCTCACTCCAATCCACCCTACCACACCACAATCCAATCCATCTCACCCCACCCCAGTCCATCATTCCAGTCCACCGCACTCCACTTCAGTCCACCCCACTCTACTCCAATCCACCCCACTCTACTCCAATCCACCCCACTCTCCTCCAATCCACCCCACTCCATACCACTTCACTCTACTCCAATCTGCCCCACTCTACCCCAGTACACCCCAATCCAATCCACACCATCCCAGTGCAGTCCATCCCACTCCAGTTCACTCTGCTCTAGTCCATCCCATTGCAATCCAATTCACCTTAACCCAACCCACTCAGTCCAGTCCACCTTAATCCACCCACTCCTGTCCAAACCACCCCACTCAAAACCACCTTAATGCAACCCACACCAATCCAATCTACACACACACACCATTCCAAACCACCCACTCCATTCCTATCCATCGTACTCCAGTCCCCCCACACCAATTCAACCCACTCCAGTCCAGTCCACCCCACTTCAGTCCAGTCCACCACAATCCACCATACTCAAATCCAGTCCACTCCAATCCACCCCACTCCAAAAAAAATCCACACCAATCTACCCCACCCCACCCCAATCCAGTCCACCCCACCCCAATCCAGTCGACCCCACTCAATCCAATCCACCCCACTCCAGTCTAATCCAACCAAGTCCAGTCCACCCCACTCCAGTCCAATTCAACCCACTCCAGTCTAATCCACCTCACTCCAGTCAAATTCACCACACCCCAATCCAACCCCCCTCAATCCAAACCACCCCACCCCACTCCAATCCACCCCACTCCAATCTAATCCACCTCACTCCAGACCATGCCACCCCTGTTCAATCCAGTCAACCCCACTTCACTCCACCACACTCCACCCATTCCACTATAGTCCAATCCACTCCACTCTGTCCAATCCAGTCTACCCCAGTCTAATACATCCACTCAACTCCAGTCCAATCCACTCCACAATCCTCTCCAGTCCAACCCACCCTACTCCAGTCCACTCCAGTCAAATGAATCCAATCCACCCCACTCCAAACCTCCCCATTGCAGTCCAGTCTAATCCACCCCACTCCAATTCACCCTTCTCAAAACACCCTAATTCAATCCTTCCCACCCTAGTCCTATCACTTCAGTCCAATTCACCCACCCCAATCCAATCTAATCACCCCGCTCTAATCCATCTCAACCCATTTCAATCCACCCCACTGTACTCCAGTTCAATCCACCCCACTACCTCAGTCCACTCCAAACCACTCCTGTTGTACAGCTATTTAGCCATGTTTTAGGCATGTTATTTTAGAAAACTAGGCCTGCGTTGTGCATTTTAGCCCAGTCACATTTTATTCAGCATCGTTTTATTTTGCTAGCATCAGCCACATTTACTGTGTTGTTTTATTTTGTCTATCTAGTTGTACTTTTGCCTAGGAAAGCATCATGTTCTTAGCATGGCACTTTATGCTTTCCTCAAGGCTGCAGTCAGATAGGGTTGCCGGCAAAAGTGGTACGCTGTATCTCTGACATTCACAGAAACATACATATCCTTACGTAGAGACCTTTTCGTGGAACATCATTTGTTTTATTATAAAACACTTCTTTGTCCTATACACGTAAGAGGGAGAGTCCAGCTAGATGACCACTACTGCATGCTGATTGCTGAATGTCTTCACTACAGCTGCTTGCTTAGACTGCGGGATCCCTGGCCTAAATGGGGACAGTGTCTTTCTAGGCAAGAGGCTTCCTTGCTCGGGTATGGGGGATGATGTCTTCCCTGGGGAGGGAAAACCTGAAGGGCGGATTAAGGCTTATCACACTGCGCTCTAACATAGCTTAGGTAGGAATTACAAATATATAATTCCTAGTGACAGTATAGTGGGACTGTTTTTGTGTTTCACTCTTCTTGTCACAATTTTACTTCTAGTGTGTTTCATCATCCTAGTTATTGCAAAACATGCCATTTTATCTAAGATGCAGTTACTTCAATAAACCTTTTTGAACTATACTCTGCTTCTGTTTGTCTTTGCCTGTGTGAGACTAATGTAAATGAGAGAAAGGGATGAGATCTGACCGGACCGAGCACGATTCCCCTGAGGAGTCCTCTCTGTAATGTGCCTAGTTGCCACTCAGGGATGATTGCTAGTTGGCCGGGAAAACCAGGTTAGTGTCACAGGTGTGGGAGTGTACTCAGTATCCCACAATTCGAGTGATTCTTCCACCCAAATTCAGTAGTCTCATTAGGATAATGAGAACCAACGTGACACTCCACCCTATTCCACACCACTTGATGCCACTCCACTCACAGTCAGAAACCACTGAACTCTACTCTTTTAAACTCTATGACACTCTACTCTCCCTACTCCACTTTACAACACTTTTCCCCCCCACTACACTCTACAAACCTCCACACCACTAACTTTTAGCCAAGCTGAACAGCAGCCACACTGATGTACAACATGGCAAAAACATATTGCCAAAGCCAATAGCTGTTGTGTAGGCGAAACCTATTGGCTGTGCCAGTGCTTGTTTAAGATACTTCAGTCAAACCTCTTGTGTGACCTACACTTTGGTAGACATCTATATTGATGTTGCAAAGACTGCTCCTGCAATTCAGTTATATAACCCGGTGTTGTGGTGTCAATTCACATTTGAATTATGGACATTGCAATTCTAATTTTCAGGTACTACAAGGAATCAGTGAAGATATTTTTTGAGAAAACTGTTTTGCCCACATTCTGCATACATTTGATGTTGTAACATTTATTTTAAAAGACTAAAGTCATTTCTGTTCTGCAAAACAAACTCCCACTGCCTTTGTTCCAGCTTTTGCCATTATGTTAGCTCATCTTGTTTCCAGCGATTGATAGAATATTGCATTACCGGTCAACAGTGTGGATTAATTTTCTAAGCCTGGAAAAAAAAGAACGCCAACAACTGGGTCACAAAGGGGAGAATACCTTTCTTTTTTCAACAACATAATAAATTGTTTTAATGATGCTATCCTGCAGCCTGAGAAGTAGTTGAGTCCCTCTGTCTCTGTAGCCATCCTCTGAATACTGTCAGTCTGAAGAATCAAATGGAAAGTCTGCTTTGCGTTTTCCAATACAAAATCCTTTGACTGCCATTGAACCTACTGCAGACAACCATACAGAGTGCAAGTAAACATTTTATTGATCGTTTTATTGCCTATTTAGAAAAGTGAGACCAAATAGGCAATAGAGCATTTGTTGACTATGATATGAAAACACTTTAGCATCTTTGCAAAGCTTCTGATACTGTAATCATTTTCCTTTCAAAATGAATACAGTTTAGGTGCTCCAAGTTTGAATAACTGCATGCACTCAGTTAACATGTGCACAGTCATTACTCTTTTTAGGCTCCAGCGGGCAAGGGCTGTGGCCTGTTGCAATCTCTCTGTGGGCTTTTAACCACACCCACTCTTGCTATTCATTCTTTGTTGTGTTTGTCTTCAATGCTCATCTTTATTGGCGGACTTTGTGAAATGTCACTCCTTTGTGTGCTGAGTTCCATCTCAGGTGATTTCAGTAGGTGTCAACATCAAAAAGGAGGGACAGGGAGGTTGATGGTCCAGTGTACAGTCTCCTTAGGGTAATACTATCAAAGCACAGGGTACACTGTTCCAAAGGAGAGGAAGTGGGAACCTACATGTGTAGGAGCAAGAGCCCTCACACATCCTTCCGGATGTCATGCTTCATCATCAGGGGTGCTCCTCGTCAGACCGGCACTGCAATGTCTGACGGGCTCCCCGTGAGGGGGCTCTTTGCCGGAGATCTTTTAGCGACTGCTGTGGTGGAATATACTAAGGTTTTACAATATCCATTTCAGGCTCCCTTCAGTTACGTGGAGCTCAGTAAATACTGCATAACGTGTCTTCAAGGTGATTGTTCATGAATAAACCTACTACCCATGTGGCATTTGTGTAATTCTTATTTTCCCATGACTAATGCCATGTTTTTCAATGTCTATTTTGGACCCCCTTTAATTACTCAGAGCTCAGCGAGTACTTCATTTTTTAGCTACTCTAACGGGGTTATTTTGCAATTGTGTCCCACAACTCCATTGATTCCCGATCCTCACTTAAAAGGCATATTGCACTTGCTTCTTGGGAAATACATTTGTCCTGAGGATGACCCCAACAAACAACACGATTGAAAGGCAGTTGACGATTCTGAAAATTGGGACGAAATAGCTATAACACTGTCTGGGTATCTGAACGGACGGGACTCCACGATTTACCCAGTACAGAAAATAATTATTCCTTTGTTGTTTGTTTTTAAATACACCCTATTGCACTGTGTTTTTTGGCATTCACTGTTTGATCACTTGACCACTGAGTGCTTTGTATGAAACTGCGAATATAATATCTTATGAGAAGTTACTGGTGGGTCGAGTTGATTTATGTTATTATTATTGAATGTTTTATGCCCTCCGCTTCATATTGCTCGGTATTTGTTGTAATATTTATACCTTTGATTTAGTAACTGTTGATTGGTCCACACCGAACCCTTGTACATACATTCATGGCATACACAAATCCATATGCGGTAAGATAGCTGGTTTGGAAACAGAGCTAAACACTTGGAAAACGCACATAGGAATGCAGCACAACAGGAGGACATGTTAGAAGATGTACATGTAAAGTTGTAGAAATATAAAAAAGCGGATAAGGAAAATAAGGCCCTCATTACGTGTACGGTGTTGAGCGTTCCACCGCGGTGGAGTTGGCGGACGCAACGCCGCATGCCCAGCGGTGAAGACCGCCATATCACAAGTACAGGGAAGGCACCTGCAGAAATTAGGAACAGTATATTTGTTGTTAACGAGTTTGGGAGGACATACACTGGACCTTTAATCTCCCTGTCCCTCATTATAGTTTATTGTTGGTACTGCAGAACACAGCCAAGTAACCATTCGTACCACAGTGAATGGGCTGGCGTGGCAGGCGGCACCCATCTTCAGGCTGGCAGTCAGGCCGTATCCCACGACCCTAGTACGTACGAGGTTGCACACACCAGGATTAAAGCTTGGAGGAAACAAACAATATAAAAGGGAACACCTACCTTCAGGAACACAGGCACATCTGTAGGCGCCATGGCATGCGAATTGCAACTCCTCCCAATACTCTATGGGGGGTTATTACAACTTTGGAGGAGGTGTTCCTCCGTCCCAAAAGTGACGGTAAAGTGACGGATATACCACCAGCCGTATTACGAGTCCATTATATCCTATGGAACTCGTAATACGGCTGGTGGTATATCCGTCACATTTGGGACGGATTAACACCTCCTCCAAAGTTGTAATAACCCCCTATGTGTCCATGCAACTCCCGGACCAATGACGGCAACCAAGAAACCAACCGTAAGTACACTAGCCTAGCAAACACTTGGGGGAACGACGTTAGTACACACACACACACACACACACACACACACACACACACACACACACAATGTGGGAAGCCACACACGCAAACACCAGTACCAACACACACACACATACATGCTAATACCTACAACCACCACACATACATGCAAAAGGAAGGCCAGGATTAGGTAGGTACCATCGACACCAACGGTGTTGTGCCGCTAATATATAATAAAAGTTAAATTTTTAACAAACCATGAACACACAGGTCCAGGGGCCAGTCCAAAATTCCCACAGTGCCTCGAGTACACTGGGCACAAGGTGACGTCCCAACTTGACTCCTGACTGCAAAGTACAGGCCTCCACAGGTCAGGGGCATCAATGGGGTATGCAGGCACCTCATGGGTGGGGCAGGGGGGCTTTGGGCTTGGAGGGAGGGTCCTTTGGTCTGGGCTTGGAACGGGGTCCTTGAACTTGCCCTTGGAGGTGGGGGGTTTAGCAGGGGGGTGTTTGGGCTTGGCCTTGGAACTGGAGGGAGTGGGCTTGGGCTTGGAAGTTGACGGACTGGCCTTGGCCTTGGCCTTGGGAGTGGAGGGAGCGGACTTGGCCTTGGAAGTGGAGGGAGCGGGCATGGGCATAGATCTGGCAGGAGGAGCAGTGGACATGACAGGGGTCTAAGTGGCAGGTGGTGGAGGGGCATGGCCAGGGGCAGTGGTGGACTGGGAGGTGGAAAGGAGGGCCTTTGGAAGGGTAGCAAGGCACTTGGGGAGAACAGGGACTGGTTCAGTGGTGGGGAACAGGGAAAGTTCTCGGAGGAACCGTTTTTTAGGGACACAAGGGAGGTCAAGGTAAGGATGTTTGGGAGTGGAGGGAGTGGGTATGGTTGTGAGGTGTGTAGGTGCCTTGGGTGCAGGTGCGTGGGTGGATGAAATGTGTGTGCTGGGGGACTGTTGGGTGGGTGAGTGCGGGCGTTTATATGTACTGGGAGGAGGTGGGGAGGAGATGCAGGGAGATGGCAGGTGGGACGTGTGAGTGTATGTTGGGGTGGTGTCTGCTGGTAGGGTGGATGTGCTGCATGTGGGGGTGTTAAAAGTTGTGGTGTCTGCACCAGTGGTGTATGGAGTGCTTGAATGGGGGTCAGATAATGTGGTGATGGTGGCAGTGAGGGCACATGTGGCTGGATCAGTGACTGATGTGGTGCTGACTGCAGGTGTGAGTGGTGTACTGACTGTGAAGGTGGAGGTGGTGGGGGAGTCGGTGCAGGGTGAGGATGTTGTTGTGTCTGGTGTGTGTGTGTGCATGGCGGTGGTGGCGTTTGTGGTGCTTCTGTCTGTCCTTGTGTACCGTGCCTGTTGATGTGGATGCATGTGGGTCAGTAGGTTTGTCTTGGATGAGTGAGGGGAGAGGGATGTGGGTATGGGTACAGGTAGCTGGAGGGGCGACGGAAATAGAAGGGGCACTGGCTGCCGTCAACGAGAAGGCCAGAGCCTGAAATGATCTCTGTAGATGTAGTGGTCGATCCGGTCTCCCCTGTGCCACTCACCTCACCCGCCATCCCACTGGTCCCCTCAGCTCCGCTGGTGTGAGTCTCCTGGGTCCCGTGGGCTGCAGCTTCTCCACTCACCGGTGCTCCTTTTCCTTTGCCAGAGGATGCTGCAAAGACAGAGGAGGACAGGGAGGGAGGGAGAGAGAAAGCGAGAGAGAGAGAGAGAGAGAGAGACAGAGACAGAGTGCAATCAGTCAATGCCAGCCCAACAATGACACAGAGTAGAACATCAACATTTGATGCCATGCCACAATACACCATGCCCACCCCTGCACATCCTACAACTAGGGAACACTATGGGGGAAACCACAACAATGCACGTCAACCACTGAAGGTCTGACTGATGCAAACATATACATGAGGAGCGGCATACCCGCCACAACTGTCCTGTGCTTGCCCACCACCCATGGCCTTTGAGCCTTTGAGACAGGCATGTAAAGGACTGCACACCCAACAGAATCCTGCACGGCTAGTTGGCAGCCCTACTTGGCTGCTGTCATGTGCACATGAAATGGCGGTCAAGGCCCCCGCAGACATCACCGCTGCCGGCGATCACCATTGGCTCCTGCCTCCCATAGGCAACAGTGTTAACCAATGGTGAGTTGCACAGCAGTCGTGACTGCCTACCGCCATGATGTGTTACGCCGGCAGGATGATCTCACTGCCACCTGTTCCATGCATGCAGACAGGCGCTTGCCATTTTACATGTCCAATGTGTAATGTGTGTGTAAGTTTGTGTGTCGAGTAAAAATTTGCTGTACTGAGGCAACATCAACACCGTTGACAAAGTCTATGGTGCACAACATAATTCTAACTCTCTCCTGTTCCCTGGTATGATGGAAGGTTGAGAATGAGGTATGCACCGGTGTACAGGCCCCTTGTCGACCTTGCCACCCTGGAGGAGGCTCACGTCATCCAGACCTATCGCTTGAACCGTGTGACCATCATGGAAAAGGTGGCCCAGTTGGAGCCGGATCTGTTGCCTGCCATTCGTCATCCTAATGCCATCCCTCCCACAGTGCAGGTGTTGTCAGTCCTCCACTACCTTGCATCAGGCTCCTTCCAGGTCACAGTGGGCCTGGGAGCTGGGACGTCGCTGCCCATGTTTAGCAACGTCATGAGGGATGTACTATGTGCCCTGCTCAAACATATGTGCAGCTACATCCGGTTCCCCCAACATGCAGAATTGCCCACTGTCAAAGCTGCATTCTATGGTGTGGCAGATGTCCCTCATGTCATTGGGGCTGATGATGGTACCCACATTGTCCTGGTGCCACCCAGGAGGAGTGAACAGGTCTATAGGTACCGTAAAAACTTCCATTCGGTAAATGTGCAGGTAGTGTGTCCCGCAGACCAGTACATCTCCCAGGTGACGTTCAGGTACCCAGGCTCTGTGCATGATTCCTACGTCCTGTGGAGCAGCAGTGCCCCACACATGATGGCACCACTCCAGAGGGACCCGGCCTGGCTCATCGGTATGCACCCCTGCATATGTGTGCCTCTCAGCTCTCTGCACTCATGTGTCCCTGCCCTATCGCCCTACAGACCTTGACATGCCTCTTCCCTCTGTGCACACAGGTGACTCTGGCTATCCCAACCTGCCCTGGCTCCTGACACTGGTGAGGTATCCAACTTCAGCTGCAGAGGACCGTTACAGTGAGACTCACGGTCGTACCAGACGGGCAATTGAGAGGTGCTTCAGCCTTCTGAAGGCCAGGTTCCGGTGTCTGCATGTCTGCGGGGGTGCCCTGCTCTACAAAACACAGAAGGTGTGCCAGATCATTGTGGCCTGCTGCATGCTGCACAGTCTGGCCCTGAGGTGTCAGATCCCATTGCTGGATGCAGAGGAGGAGGTAGCTCTACCAGTGGCTGATGAAGGGGACATGGGGAGTGATGAGGAGGAGGATGATGAGCATGCAGCTGACTCCAGGGCAGAGCTGATTCGACATTACTTCAGCTGAGATGTAGGTATGTGACAACTGTCTGGTATGTGTCCTCTACAACTGTCTGCCTTGTCCCTGCAATCACCTGTTGTCTGTGACCACTGACGGTATTGGTTGCAGCTCTGCCTTTGGGTGGGTTGAGGAGGTGTGACATGTGCCCATGACTCAGGTAGTCACAGTGCACAGGTCAGGCCTATAGTCAGGCAGCTGTTGTGCTGGTGCACTAGTGCCATCAACGTGTATGAACAGTGTGCCCTGAGCTGCCAGTTTATGTGCTATGTGTGTGCCACACAGGGTTCTTGCATCAGTGCAGCATCTATTTTGAGAGTCAATACTGGGTGGCAGTGGTACAATGTTGTTGTTGGCAATCGGTATGGGGTCAGGTCTGGCGCTGGGTGCTGTGTGGGTGGGACCATTGGATTGGTATGTGTTGTTTTTGTGTGTTGGTACTGGACATATGGTCGTGGACTGGACTGGCAAATCTGCCTTGAATACCTGTTCCTACAGTGAATTTGTATTGAGTTAGCATCTGTGACTCCTACACTGATTATTGTCTCTGTTTTGCTCTGCTTTCAGGACATTGTAATGGTGAACTCTGGTCCTTGCCTGGCCTGTTGCCACCCTTGACACATATCTCCAGCCACTGGCTGCTCCACGATCGACCTCCCTGAATTTTGCTCCCCCTCTGTCACCCTCCCATGCAGGTGCTGGCCGATGGGTTGCCATCTGCACGTCTTGTCAATTCCATTCGTATTCATGACAATAAAAGATGTAGGCAGTAACTGTGCTCAAATGGTGTTTATTTGGGATTGACAAGTGAAAGGGGTGATGAGTGGGGTCATGGTGGCTGAGATCATCAGAGTGGTGAGGCCAGCTGTGGGTAGTCCAGGTACAGTCTGCTGGCCCATGGGAAAACGGAGATATGAGAGTGGACAGTCGACAGAGTGTCTCAGTCACACACAAGGGAGAGGGTCACTTCCTGGCGGGGGTCGTGGTCTGCGCATCATGTCTGGCTGGATGTCTAGTTGGATGTCTTAGCTGTGTGCGGGTTCCTCAGCTACAGGGGTAGGGGTAGGGGTAGGGGTGCTGGTGTCCTGTGAGTCCTATGGCAGGCCTCCTTGCCACTGGCTGCTGCTGATGTAGAGGGCTCTGATGGGATGTGGCCAGTGGAAGGGGCCTGCTGGTGGGTGGTGGTCTCACGCATGGCGGTGGTGAGGTCCTTGAGCACCCCTGCTATGGAGGCCATGGTGGCATTGTGGGTGTGCCACTGTTGCATGGCCTCCTAATTATATGCCCCCTGCAGCCTCTGGGTCTCGTGCACGGTAGCGAGAATCTGGGCTGCTGTGCCCTGGGTCTGCTGGTATACACCCAGGACTTGGTTGGAGGCCTCCTGGGCAGCCAGTTGGTGTGGTGGGCCCAAGCCTTGGGCCACGGATCCCCTCCCACTACCCCTGGCCCCCTGTGCCTGTGCCCCTGGCACATTGTGCCCACTCCCAGTAGCAGCTGGGCCTTCGTTGTCTGGGGTGTGTGTGCCCTTGACTCTGTCCCCTGTACTATGGGGCACACCTCCGATTGTGATGCCACAGGTTTGGAGTTCAGGGGCTGGCTGTGCTGTTGTTGCCACATGGGTAGGGGTACGGACCTTCCCCAGGAGGTCTTGCCACCTCTTCCTGATGTCCTGTGCGTGGGTAGGTGCCGACTGCATTGACCCTGTCGATGATCCTCTTCCATAACTCTGTCTTCTTGACTATCGATGTCTGCTGAACCTCAATTCCCTTGAGCTCTGGCTCTACTCGGATGATCTCGTCCACCATGACCCACAACTCATTCTCGTTGAACTGTGGGTGCTTCTGATGTGACATGTTGTGCGGTGGGTATGTGGTGTGCGTATCGGGTGCAATGCGGGTTGTGTGATGATGTGGGGTGTTTGGCTGTGGGTGCTGGTGTGCTGGTGTTGACTTGTGCAATGTGTACTGTGTGATTTGTGTTTGGGGTGTGCTTTGCATCGAGTGTTTCTGTGGCTGCTCGTAGTTGTCGCAAATGATTGTGGTTATGTGTGTGGGGGTGTTATATGGTGGTGTGTGCGTGGTGTGTGCGTGGTGTGTGTATGAGTTTCAGGTGTGTGATATTTGAATTGGCCAATGTGGTGTTGGCTTCTTTCGGCAGTGCCTTGTTGTTCCGCTGCGGTTCAGAACGCCAACGGTTTCTGCCTTGCATGTTCCACTGTGTTGGAGGTTGCCTCTAAATATAGAGATTGGAATGGTCTCAGCGTGGCTGGCCGCCGGTTGCTGTCACTCTTTCGCCTTGGGGTGGCCTGGCAGTGTTGGTTTCATGTCTGTTTTTGGGCGGTTTGTGCTTTGTGACTTGTAATGCGGCGGTCACTATACTGCCACCACTGGCCAAACTCGTAATGAAGGCCTAAATTCTTTAGTAAATATGCCACTGCCAGAATCTATGAAGATAGTGAGAGACCAGGATGCACACTACCTAAACTCACCAGGATACTGTGGACAGCATCAGATGTAGTGTCAACCGAGTCAGAGGAAGGCACTGCACAACATTGTCCCAAAGACATATTGGGTGTTTTCACACATTACCAATCTAAACTCTGTTGCTCCCGAGCTTCTAAATGCACCTAAGATGTCAATAATTTTTCAGAAAAAGCTAAAAGTTATACTCGTCTGAGTTGAAGGGTTTTAGCGAGAAACACTGTGTTGCTCTCTAACACTTGCAAAGGTTAATAACTTTATTAGGGGCATGGAAAACAATAAAGCCCTAGGAAGTGATGGTTTCACATGCAAATTTTAAAAGAATACATTAAGAAAATCGACTCCTTTTTAGGCTTTAGCGCACAAGCGCTCTGGCCTGTTGTAATCTCTCTGTGGGCTTTTAAGCATGCCCACTACTGCTAATCATTCTTTGTTGTGCTTGTCTTAAATGCTTGTTGTAAATGCTTCATTTTTATTGGTGCATTTCGTGAATGTTCCACACTTTGTGTGCTGAGTTCCCTCCCAGACAATTTCACTAAGTGAACATTTTTGTTGGCCATCACACTACTTCACGCTTTCTCCTGCTACAGCATGTGACGGCCCCTCCTCTGGTTTCAGTTTGGCTTTCATCCCATCCGCAATCCTTTCTAGACATTCACGCAGGGAGCCAATAACTCTTGCGCTCGCGTTCAAGGCGTCTGTGGCGCTTTGAAATGACTTGCATATGTCAACTGTTTTACTTTTCATTTTCAATTTATGTGGCAGGAAAAGTCCAGTTAGGAATTTACAGTGCTAACAGCTCTAACTCAAGCAAACGCGAGACTCATTGCATTGCAAATGCTTGTTAAAAGTTGCCATCAGAAGTCCACAGTTTGAAAAAAATCAGTAATGCTGTCCTTGCTAGGAGGTAATGCAGCAACTGAGAGATTTAATGAAATGAAACTACAATAGATGTGACGTTGACACAAAATCTAACTTAACAGGAAAACTATGCTTTGAACGCTGTTGTTTTTCCCCATAAAAACAAAACTTCTAAAGTATCAGTTCTGACATACCGTGCATTTAAAAACAGCTAAATGTAGTATTCCCAGCGGAGTGATTAAAGGACCATTATTGTGAACATGAAGGAGCCATGTGCCCAGATGTCGTTTTCAGTTCTTTGAATTTATAGGTTATAGAGTTAAAGTAAATCACGTTTTTTCTGTTGTTCACTTGAAATAACTGTATAAAACAACTGAAGTTAAATCAGTATCATACAGACTCGCACCTAGGGCTAGATGTACCAAAACTTGGGTTTGCGACTCGCAAATTGCGAGCCTGAGCAACTCGCAATTTGCGAGTCGCAAACCCATATGCAGGATAGTGTCCCTGACACCATATGCGGATCGAAAGGGGGTCGCAAAGACCCACCTCATTAATATTAATGAGGTGGATTGCAATTTGCGACCCCCTTGTGATTCGCTGCACTCACAGGGATGGTGGCCTGCTTGAGACAGCAGACCACCATGTCTGTGACTGCTTTTTAATAAAGCAGTTTTTTTTGTATTGCAGCTCATTTTCCTTAAAGGAAAATGAGTTGCAATACACTCGAGAAAATGAGACTTTTTTGTTTCATTTTTTCAGAGCCATTCACAAAGGGGAAGGGGTCCCATAGGGACCCCTTCCCTTTTGCGAATGGGTTAGCACCCATTTGTAATGGGTGCTAACTGCGAATTGCTTTGCGACCGCATTTGCGGTCACAAAACAATTCTGCATCGCGATGCGAATCGCAAATAGGAAGGGGAACACCCCTTCCTATTTGCGAATCGCATTCCCATTTTGCGAGTCGGTAACCAGGTTACCGACTTGCAAATTGGGAATGAGCATCGCGATGCGTGTTTTGCATGGTGCAAACAGCTAAATTCGCTGTTTGCACCATGCAAAACGCTTTGTACATCTGGCCCCTGGTGCCTTAAAGCTGTTTCACCCTCGTAGAAAGCCAAATACTTCCCATTGATAGACTAAAGTTGTCTGGTTGGTCGCACCCAAGAAACCTTTGTCTAAACTGTGCTTTAGGCTGAATCTAGGGCATTTATGTGTTCCAAAGTATTTCTCGAGAAACAAGCTAAAAACGCTTACAGTCCTGTTAAACCGGGACATCCGGTAACTCTACTTATGGAGCAACTTGAGATATCGGTAATGTCTTTGATGGGCTAATCAGAGGTTTCTGAAATGGGACCAAGGGCTCTAAAATTCTGATCGTTTTTGTCTATTTAGCATGTAATCCGTCTCATAGGTTTGTGGGACGTGTCCTTCAGTGTCAGTATGTGCAGTCATTCTAGTTCTTTTTCCATGGTCCATAGCAACATTTAGTCCTATATCGATGTCAATTGCCCATACGTACCAGTTTATGGTTTTGAAAATCTGGTCACCGTAGAAACAATGCTACTGGTAGGTGGGACGCTGTACTATTTATTTGTGTTTTTTTACTTTAGGGAAATACACTTATTTATAACACAAACTGTGCTTTTTGACAGGATGTCAAAAATGTAGATTTGAATATGCAGCGGAGAGTATTTGTTATCAAGAAAGATGGATAAATATCAGCTATTTTTTCAATTGCATGCTTAACACAACTTCCTATACTAAAAAGAAAGAAAATTAAAATAGGTATTTATGTCACTGTACATGGAGAACTCTTTATGGGTTACGGGCCCCTGGAGCCTCAGGCAATACATGCTAGTTATGTTACTACCTTATTTCACTGTGGCCAGCACTCACCGCCGATTTGTCTATTATGTAGTCTTCCTTTCGTGACCCTGCTGGTTTTTAGCAGCTCCTCTTCCTCCCACAGGTGCAATTCAAAAATCTGAGTCAAATGACTTCCCTTTGGCACTGTTTTTTCCACTGGCTTGCTTTGTTCCCCCACCCCCTTTTTAGGGTGACCACCCGTCCGTAAATTTCACGGACTACCTGTAATTTCGCCCTGCCGTCCATTGTCCGTGATGAAAGTCTTAATGGACGGCATTTGTCCGTAATTTTAGCCTTTCACCAAAACGACAACGGATGGTAGGGTGAAATTAAGTGAAGATTAGTTTCCCCAGCTGGATTAAACAGCAGGGAGTCTCCTGTGCTCTGAGGGAGGGAGGGGAAGACAGATAAGAAAAGGCCTTCTAGCCAGGGTGTCTCCTTCCTTAAAGAAATGCAAATGTGGGCAACTGCTAAATCTACAAATGCAAAGGGGCTTGAAAACCTGCATTGACTTTAACCAAAGGAGTCACTTGAAGCTTTCTGATGGCAAAGACATTTTCTTTTAGAGAGGTATTGAAATGGTGTTCCAAGGTGAGCTGTGGAGTGTGTGGTTTTAAAGAGTGTAATAAAAAATACTAGTACTAGGTATAAACTGTATATTATTCAAATCTCTATTTGAGAATCACTTTTTTTTATTTAACCGAAATGTATTGGCGCATTTTGTACCATTCTATATTTTGATGTAATTGTATTTATATAGCGCTTACTACCCCTGACGAGGTGTCTAATGCATGTTTAAAATAAGGACTTACACATTCACAATTCTTTCAGGGACCTCTGTACCTCATAGTACTAACAAACATTGGCAAAGCCAATAGGTCTCCTCTACGCAAGAGTAGAGTATAGTGCTGTAGAGTGCAGTCACATAGAGTGGAGTGATGCAGAGTAGAGTGGCATAGAGTGCAGTGGCATAGAATGCAGTAGTACAGAGTAGATTGGTATACAGTACAGTGGTGGAGAGTGCCATGTTGTGGAGTGTCAGTGCAGTGATGTACAGTGGAGTAGAGTGGCACAGAGAGCAGTGCCGTAGAGTACAGTGGTGCAGCGTAGAGGGCAGTGGCGTACAGTGCAGTTGTTTAGACTGAATTGGCACAGAGTGCAGTGGCATAGAATGGCATGGGGTAGAGTAGCATAGAGTGCAATGGAGTAGAGTGGCATACAATAGAGTGGCAGAGAGTGCAGTAATGCAGAGTGGTGCAGTGTCATAAAGTGCAGAGTATACTCATGTGGCATAGAGTGCAGTAGCAAAGAGTGGTGCAGAGTGGAGTATTGTACACTGGTGCAGAGTAGAGTACAGTGCCTAGAGTTCAGTGGCATAGAGTGCAGTGGCACAGAATGCAGTTCTACAGAGTAGAGTGCAGTGTTGCAGAGTAGAGTGTCAGTGCAGTGGTGTAGAGTGGTTTAGAGAACAGTGGCATAGAGTACAGTGGTGCAGAGTAAAGGGCAGTGGCATATAGTGCAGGTGTTTAGAGTGCACTGGTGTAGAGTGCAGTGGCATAGAGTGGCATGGGGCAGAGTAGAGTGGCAGAGAGTGCAGTGGAAAAGAGTGTATTGGTGCAGAATGTAGTAGTACAGAGTAGAGTGGTGTAGAGTATAGTGGCAGCCAGTGCAGTGTTGCAGAGTAGAGTGTCAGTGTGCAGTGGTGTAGAGTGCATTGAACTAGAGTGCAGTGGTAAGAGTGGCATAGAGTGCAGTGGCGTAGAATAGATTGTTTCAGAGCAGAGTGCAGTTGCATAGAGTGGAGAGGTACAGTGTAGAGTGCAGTGGCATAGAAGGCAGTGGCACAGAGTGCAGTGGCATCAAGTAGATTGTTTCACAGTAGAGTGAAGTGGCTTGTAGTGGAGCGGTGCAGGGTAGAGTGGAGTTGCATAGAGTGGTATAGAGTGTGATGGCATAGAGTGCAGAGTAGATTAGAGTGACGTACAGTGTGTTGAGTACAGGGGCACAGAATTGAGTATTACAGAGTAGAGTGCACTAGCATAGAGTGTATTAGCTTAGAGTGCAGTGGCATACAGTGCAGTGTTGCAGAGTGGCATAGGGTGGAGTTGTGCAGACTAGATTGGTGTTGCCTAGACTGGAGTGGTATAGCGCGCAGAGGAGCAGAGCGCAGTGGTGTAGAGAGGCGTAAAATGCAGTGGCATAGAGTAGAGTGGTACAGAGTAGAGTAAAGAGGCATAGTGCGAAGTAGCATAGAGTGCAGTCGCATAATATGGAGTGGTTCAGAATGGAGAAGAGTGCAGTGGCATGGAGTGGAGAAAAGTGGAGTGATACAGAGTAGGGTGCAGTGGAGTGGAGTGGTGCAGAGCAAATTGGAGCGGACTATGTACGGTGTGGTAACACACTGCCTTTACAGACAACACATTTTTGATTGAAATGACCATTACATTGGCACAGATATACAGTTTTTCAAATCAAACTATACTGTGCACAGACGATGATGTGTGGAAATTGCATCACATAATGCAATGATTTGTTTTAATCATATAAAGGTATTTGTCTCCAGCACAGTTCAGATTTAACAAATATGTGCTTCATTTGTACTCCTAATGCTGATATATTCTGATGTTTATTTAAATGTTGTCATGTGATAGAAAAAACTCTTTCCTAACCCCAGTATTCAGCAAAATTGTCACATAAATCCTCTCACTTTGAGGTCAGAGAAAGAAAAGTAAATACTAAGCTCCCACAGACGACAGAGCCTGACATTTGACTTTGTTCTTTGAATGCACAGCAAATGTGATAAGAACAAGATTTACAGGCCTGTTTACAGAAAGGGAGCACTCAGAAGGATACTATAAATAACGTTTTGGCAAGGGAAGAGACAAACTCAAGCTGCATAGCCTAAAACAAATAAAGCTAGCAAATTGAAAGCAACAAAATGTGAGTAACAAACCACCAAGCCAATGGCAAGCAACGGGCAGAATGCATTCACAAGGAAGCACTATGAATGTACTTCAAGTGACAGCTGTGGGATACTTTGTGGGGAAAGTCCAGTATTTTAGTCCAGTCCTTATCTTGCAGAGGTTTGGCCACATCAATCACCCAGGTAGTATGACAAGAAGTGGTTTCCATGTTGCAGGAAAGGTCTGTACACCGATTCTATCAGTTTGCTCCCAGTTCCTATGGCATAGAGCTTCTGGCACACCTCTTGTCGGGTTCGTGCTAGGTGGCAGACATGAAATAGGGCATTTAATGATTATTTAAGGTGGTTTTAAGCAAGGAGTTGACTGGGGTGAAGATGGTAGTCTGCCACAAGGGTTTGGAAATTTAGTAGGTCGCCATCCAGAAACAAATCCCCCAATTTTAAGATACCTGCAGCATGCCTCTGATGGAGTTGCTCTGAGCACAGCCGTCCTGTGCGAGTGGGAAGGCTCAGCAAAAGGTAGTGCAGGAGCATAGGATTTCTTCGTGTTAGTGAGTTTACAGGTTCTAGCAAGCCAAGAGAAAGCTGTGCATGATAACCCCGGATGGTGATCCGTAGAATGGTCAGTAGGAAACAATGAGCAGTGCATTAAGCCTTCCTTAAAAGTCTTTACTGGTAAACCCCATCTCATGCAGGGAGGTGGGCAGAAAGCCAGCGAGCCACCCATTGGACCCTAGCAGCTGAATAATAGCATTCTAAGTCCAGAAGACCTAATCCACCAGCAGTCACGGGTAGCTTTAGAGTGAAAAGAGCTACCCGACGGCACCGCAGCAACCAAATCAGATGTGTGGCATGTCTGAAGAAGGAATGAAGGACGAGCAGGGGAAGGTTTGCAAAATAATACTATCATTGGGGTAGCACACCATCTTCACTAGTGCCACGTGGCCCACTACAGAAAGCATAAGAGAAGACCAAAAGGCAAACTGAGCTTGGTGGGACCGTGATGTTCTGCCGAGATTTTCATCCTGCAAATCTGTGGGAGAATGGTAGATATTAATCACTAGATATCAAAAGGTACCTGGTTCCCAGTTCAATCTGAGATCTAATTGTACATAAAGGGAAAAACAGTGCCATATGTTAAGGAAACACTAATAACATTTTTCATTTTTTACATTTTGTTTGTGCAATTTACATCCCAAATATTTTGAAGAGTCTATGTGTACTTGACACTTGGGGATAACCCAGATCACTAGTTTTGCTTTTGCTCAATTTCAAAACCAGTTAAAGACATGGACAAATCTGGCAATTGCCCTGCACAACCTTGCCAGGGGTCTGGCCCCTGCTCCCCCTTCACAAGTACGAACAGCGGACCATTGCACCGGAAGAGTCTGCCAAGGTGGGTGGGTGCCGCTTGTTCAACCACTTGACAGTGCCTCTTCTGTTTCTCTCCTGTCTGCAGAGGCAACTCCCCAGGTACCCAATACCTTCCAATAGTCTTGATGAACCCATCTTGTCTGATTTTAGGAACTGTCCCACCTTGTTCTTCTCTTCCTTATTTATCCAGTTCATTGCACCAAGCCTTTGAATCACTTTCCGTGGATCTCCCTTTTGATCTCAATTTCATCTTCATCTTTTATTATCTTTGATTTGTAGTCCGGGCTCCCATTTCTGAGATAAATGTAGAGTCCCAGACATACACTCTAGTGCTGTGAGACTACAGACAAGTTGTGGGTACCTCACATCCTGGCATTAGGCGTGAGACTGTCGCCCACACCATCTACCCTGCCTCTTTACATTTTTTTTTAGGTTGAAAGTCCATGGGCGGTTGGGGTAAACCGGATGTTTTTGTTCAATTTGTTTAAGCTAGCATACTTATAATTACCTTAATGTTTCCCAAGCTGTTTGCCAGGGGTTTTAAAATGTTCAGAAACATAATCAAAATGTTGCTGTTACTTTCTCTTCAAGAAAGATTGGGTAGATTTGGGGAGGGGTGATGGCCTTGCCGCAGTACTGGAGGTCATTCATTTACTACTGAACAAGGACGTAATGTGACACCCGAATGTAGCACAGTGAATAAATAGTGCCATGTTAAAAAAGAGTAAATAAATGCACTGACAACATAGTGAGGCATGGCCTCTCTTGTGTGTGTCTGTAAAACTGACATTTGTTCTTGAATTTTTGTCCTGAATTTTGACCCTTTATCCTGAATTTTTGTCCTGAATTTTGACCCTTTGTCCTGAATTTTTTACAGTCCTGTCCATAATTTGCCTCAATGCCAGGTGGTCACCCTACCCCTTTTCAAACTGCTGCACACACGCACACCCCTCCAATCATTCTCAGATGCATAGCAAAAGAATGTCCCCGAAGATATCAGACACCTGCTTCGCCCATAGAGCTTGTGGTGAGGCCGCCGTGACAAGCGAGCCTGTGCACCGGGGACGTCGGCCCCTTGGCCTGTGTAGATATGGGCACTTCACTTCTGGTTAATGACAATGGGGGTCAGTGGACAGTTGTTCATATAGAACAGTCTTGCAGTCTGAAAAAAAGGTAAGACATTGAAGAGTAAAAGAATGGTGGTGGGTGAACACAGCGTGTCCACTCACTGACAGTTGTCACTGCCTCCCACCAGCGCTCTGCACAAGCAAAAGGACACTCTGTTGATAGGTGTTGCAAGGGCTGGTGTGACAGTGTAACTCGAGATGTCCTCATATTTCCACATGCATTTTGCCACGGGTTGTGCCTGTTATCCAAACACCAGAAGTGAGAAGTGGCCCAGTACTTGACTTTCACGGCCAGCTGCTCTTGCCCGCTATGTTACTCTCACCTTAAAAAAAAAATCCATACATTTATTTATATATATATACATATATATATTCCAAACCAAATTCCGCACAGTTCAACAAGCACTGCTATAACAAGCCCAACGCGTTTCGGAGAACGTGTCTACGTGCTCACGGGTCAGGAACTGTGTATACCCATAGTACTTTTAAACCTTGCATTCAAAACCCACAGTGAAAAGAAAAAATGGACTGCAAGAGTAACTGAACAAACATTGGCAAACTTGTGCATCCACCGTTTTGTAACGATGCAAAGTCACTGCAAAGTGTATTTGTGTTTGAGTCATATTCTCCATTGAAAATGCATTTTTTAAATTCGTCTTTAACTTTCGACCCTCATGGATGAATTTGCACAATACTTGGCAGTCAGTGAGTTCACGAAGATCCATCCACCTACAGGGCAAAAAGCTATAGGTGCTGGGACAAACAAGGAGAGCATCTAGTCAACGGGCTGGAATACTCAGGTATGAGTGTCCTGAATGGCAGGATGACAGAAGACACTCCACCTTTGCATCACACACTTAGGACCAAATTCACAGGCTATCTTCGACTATACCTTTGTTTCACTTAACTTGTTCCTGTTGCTAAAGGAGTACAAAATAAGCGCAACAATAGAGAGCAACCATTTCCCTCAAGTGATGGAGCTATCTTTAGCAGCTTCAAAACATCCTGTTAGGATAAAAAAAAGATTGTCGCTTTGTAGATAGTGAATTACAAAAAACTAAAATGCTCAGTCTTACCAATAAACCAGCCCACATTAAGAGCTGAAGAAATTCTACATAAATCTGAATACTTTCAAAGTATAGTAAAGGAGAAGAAGGCACCAAAAACAAACATATCAAACACCAGCTTCAAGGCAAGGAGAAAGTAACACCGTCCTGCAGTCAGGCAAAACAAGTGGAACAAGGCATAGCAAACCACCAGAATTCCCTCCCTCAGAACGTCATCTTGAACGGTTACAGTTAAAAAAATAACAGGCAGTACAAGAAACAGCTATTGAAGGAGCGGCAGCTTCAAATAGATTCAATGATAACAAACAAAATAACTTAACATTTGTTTGGAAAACAGTAAATTAAGTCACAAAACCAACTTGCACCATAAGCAACTCCAACATCCCAGAAAATATTTGGGCTACCCATTTAACCAGTGTATTTGCCAGAAGACAGCCCAGCAGGCACTCGCCAAAAACTGTCCAACACAATGGCAGACCTAAGCCGGAAATCTAGTCTAGAATCAACCACAGCAGGACTGATTACACTGTGCTGTTCCCAAGACTCCGGAGAGTCATGGTCATAATTAAAATTGTATAAACCTGACCTTTTAAAAATCATCAGATCAGGCAGGAGTGATGGCGAGCTTGGTCCAAATGTCCTTCCACTGACTATCTAAAAAGAAAACCTCCAGTTTTGGGGTAAAAAATTTACCAGTGTCTTTAATTATGTTTCCAACTCAAGCATAACTCCAGACACCAGCCACGACTCCATCTTAAATCCAATCTTTAAAGGTGGAGATAGGTAAAAACCAGAAAATTACTGATTAATAGCCTTATTGGCTGCTGAGGCAAAGTATTTTGCATCATCTCTCCTGGCTAATCTAACCACCTCATCAAGCACAAATAAAATCATAAATCAAACAGGTTTTATGAGAGGGTCAGGGCGACAACAGATATCTTGGCGCTGATGCCTATCATTGACACACTGAAGAAAACAAACGAACCTTACATCTATGTTTCACCGATCTTAAGTCGCTTTGATTGTGTTGATCAAGAGAAATTATGGCCCAAGTTAATCAAATGGGACATTCCTCAACCTCTCTTGACAGGGATACAACCACTGTATTCCAACATCAGAATCAGAATTTAAAATAGGCAAAGGTACTTGTGTCTCAAGGAAAATATAGATGCATCAAGGCCTCAAGCAGGGCTGTGTCCTTGCTCCGTTTCTCTTTAATCGTTTTTGTCTGACCTGACGAAGCCTGTCAATCAAAGTATCATCCTGTCTGTCTGGGTCCACTGCAGCTTAGCCATTTATTGTATGCTAATGAGGTGTTCCTCTGCAGCCAAACAAAGGTTGGGCTACAGTGCTTATTAGATTGTCTTTCAGAATACACCCATAAGAACATGTTGGAAATCAACAGAAACAAGATTGAAAAAGTCAATCTAGGCCAGAAACAAACATAGCACAAGCTGGTTTCTAAATGGGCAGTGTCTTGTGTGTGTGTGTGTGTGTGGATGTCTACAAATACTTGGGGGCATGATTGACAATAAAGGATCTTTCCTATTGCAAAAGCATGAGATAGCAAGAAAATGTAACGCCTTGTCATCTGCTTTTCTCACCCTATACAATAATCTAAACAGACCAACACTCACACCCTTGCTGACAATCATGGCTACAAAACTTTGCTCAACCCTCACTTACAGCAGTGAGGCTTTGTGAGCTCAAGACAGTGTCTTGCTTAAAGGAACAATAATTAAAATTAATAGACACGTTTTCAAGATCCCAAGATCTGCTTCACCGGCGCAGATTCGTTTGGAATCAGCCTTTTGAAGCTAGTCAGCGCCAGATGGTTTGCTTTCATCAGGTGCTGCTGCAGGCTCGAATGCTCTGAAGAATGCTCCATTAATAAAACACTGTGGTTGGTGATTGTAAGCTCCTCGCTGAGTAGTATGGAGTGGGGTAGATTGGGCGAGTGGGGTAGACTGGGATAGATTGGAGTGGGGTAGATGGGTTACAGTAGGGTAGAGTGGAGTGTGATATATTGGGGTAGATTGGAGTGGGGTAGATTGGGGAAGAGTGGACTGCAGTGGATTGGAGTGGGGTAGTTTGGAGTGAAGTATGGTAGAAGTGGAGAGTATAACTAAAAGTAGTGTGGGGTGAGTTAGATTGGAGGGGGGTAGATTGGGATAGAGTGGAATGGGATAAATTAAGGCAGAGTGGAGTCGGGTACATTGGAGTGGAGTGGAGTGGGGTGGATTGGGGTAGACTGCACTGTGAGAGTTGGGTATATGAGCGTGGTAGATTGGAGTGGGGTAGAATGGATGGATTATGGTAGGGTAGATTGGAGTGAAGTGGGGTAGATTAGTGTGGGTAGAGTGGAGTGGGTCGGATTGGGTAGCTTGTGGGTAGATTGGAGTGAGGTGAGGTAGTTGGGAGTGTAGTGGGGAAGATTGGATCTAGGAGTGGGGTAGTTTGGAGTGGGGTAGATAGGAGTCGAGTAGATTGGAGTTGGATAGAGTGGTGTGAGGGTAGATTGGGATGGGGTCGGTAGACTGGAGTGGAATAGATTGGGTTAGGGTGGAGTAGATTGGGGTGGACTAGATTGGAGTAGATTAGGGTAGATTGTAGTCAGGTAGATTGAGTAGGATGGATTGGATGGTAGATTGCAGTAGAGTAGTTTGGGTTGGAGTTGGGAAGGGTAGACTGGAGTGGATTGGGGTAGAGTGGGTTAAATTAGACTGGGGTAGAGTGGAGTGGGGTGTAGAGAGGTAGCTTAGGGTGGAGTGGGGTAAATTGGGTAGATTAGAGTAGGGACGTTTGGAATGGAGTGGGGTAGTTTGGAGTAGGGTGAGGTAGAGTAGGTTGGAGTAGGGTAGAGTGGGTTGGGGTAGATTGTAGCCAGGGTACAGTGGAGTGGACTACATTGGAGTGGAGTAGATAGGGGTAGATTGGAGTGGGGTATATTGGAGTGAGCTGGGATAGATTAGATGAAGTGGAGTGGGATATATTTGGGTAGAGTGGAGTAGATCAGAGTGGAGTGTGGTAGATTGGGTGGAGTGGGGTAGATTGTGGTAGATTGGAGTGGGGGAGATTGTGGTGGAGTGTGGTAAATTGGGGTCGAGTGGGGTAGATTAGAGAGGAGTCGGATAGATTGCAGTGGAATTTGGAGTGGGGTCAATTAGAGTGGAGTGGGGTAAACTGGACTGGGGTGGATCAGAGTGGAGTGGGGTAGATTGGATTGAAGTACACTGGCGTGGGGTTAGATTAAGTGGAGATGGGGTAGAGTGGAGTGGGGTTGATTGGGTTAGAGTCGGGTAGATTGTGGTAGGGTGGGGTAGATTGGAGTGGAGTTTGGTAGATTGAGTATTAGGGTATATTGTAGCGAAGTGGGGTTGGGTAGATTGGGGTACATGTTAGAGTGGAATGGAGTACAGTGGAGTGGGGTAGGTGGTGTGGAGTAGAGGGGCGTAGAGTGAAGTGGTGTGTCGTGGAGTGGGTGGTGTAGAATCAAGTGTTGTGTCATAGAGTGTCTTAGCGTGGAGGAGCATGTCTTAGAATGGAGTGTCATAGAGTAGAGTGGTGTAGTGTGGAGTATGCATAGTGTGGCAGTGCACTGCCGTGAGAGACAACACATTTTCAATCGAAATGACCATTGCATTTGCACAAAAATACGTTTTTACTGCACATAAACGATAATGTGTGCAAATGCCATCACCTAGAGTATTGATGTTTTGATTGTATTCAAAAATTTGTTTCCATCACACTTCAGAATTACAAAAAAATGTGATTCATTTCTACTAATTCTGATATATTATGAAACATAAGCTCAGTTCATTTTTTGTGTGCTAGGGAAAAACATTCTACATCCTTTCCTCATACATGGATACTCAGCAGGTGTGTTGCATAAATTCTTTGAATGCACAGCAAATGTGATAAGATAAAAACAAGATTTAAAGGCCTGGTTACAGAAAGCAAGTTTGTGGAAGAATACAGTAAACAATGTTTGGGCAATGGGATGGACAAACTCAAACTGGACAGCCTAAAGCAAACAAAGCCAGCATAAGAAAGCCAGAAAATGTCAGTTACAATTCACAAAGCCAATGGAAAGCACAGGCCATAATGTATTCCTAGGTCAGCTTTCTGAATGTCCCCAAGATGTCTTTAGCAAACCAGACCGCTACGATCCAAAAAGATACAGCTTCAATCTAAAAAGAGCTTAATATCTACTTAATGTGGGTGATTTCAGAGGTATGATTCATATTCTGCTTGTTGCAAAAGTAACATTTGGTATATGTGTACCTTGCTGAGTAGTTACTAATATGCAGATCTTGTAGCAAAGTGTCATACATGTTGGATGATGTCATCAATGAAGGCGGAGAGCAAGTAATGGTTAGCTCAGTAAAGTATAACCTGTGAATTTCTCTGTTTTTTTAAAAACTTTAGTTTTTATATTTTTACTAGAAACATAAGCTAAAATCTCAATTTACACAACTATAAATTCACTGCGGTTTTTGTTTTTTCAGTGAATTTCTAGGGTGTTTTTCAAAATCTTATAGCTACTTGATTATACCATTGCATTACCCTTTCTTGTTTTTGTGGATTTCCAGCATTTATTGATCATATTCAGCCAACTCCTTCACAGTTTTGGGCCATGCGAGGTGTGGGATCAGCCACAGGACCTGACCCCAGCTCAACCACCTTCCACGCACCTACTTGAAACGTCACCCTGAAACTTTCCAGGAAGGAGCTGACATGAATGAACTTTTGTTTTGAAAGGTTTTTCAAACTTTACCAAACGTATTAGCAAAACAAAAAACGCTCTTCCCATGGAAACCATGACCCAGCAACACTCTTCCTATGGAAATTCTGATCTAATATGTAAGAGATTGACATGAATTAGAATTTATCATGTGCAATAAAGAGAACCGTTTACAATGATTGACCAAAACATGTATTTGTGCACTAAAATTCATATGGACCAGTATTTATCTTGCATTTTTACCCTACTTAAAAGAAAGCATCACTGTCAGAGAAACACTGTGGTAAAAGAAACTACTTAGATTTGGTTTTTCAATAATCAATGTTATTGATTTTTTTAACTGAATATTACACAGTCAGAATCTATCACCTCAGGGTATGATTATAGTAAGCAGCATCTAACCAGTAATAATATGGTCTTATTGTCCCCCATTCAAGTCGTGGTATTCCCACCATTTTCCCTAGATTTTGTCCTGCTTCTGTGGACATCCTCTTGCCTTGAGTTGAACCATTCTCAAGAAGGCAGAGACAGCTAGTTCCCTTTGGGGCCATCCGGGCCTCACACTAGTCATCATCAACATCCAACTCCCGGTGACGTCTGGTATTTGCATGTCCGTGGGACTGTGTTCTGGCGCAGTTGGAGGTAGCCATAGAATTGTGTGGGAGAGAGCTAGTAGTGCTCTTGAAGGTCTCAAAATGACATCATGGTGTTCCCTCGCTAGATATCTTCCAGGGGGGAGATCCCTATTTCGTCCCATTTGATAAAGCCCTGCAGTCCCGCTACATGATGCAGCCTAGTCACCCGCCATAGTGGGGTCGCCCCCAACCCAGCTGAGTTTATGATCCTGCTTAATGAGATGGAGTGCCGCTCTTCGGCTGAGCAAGTTTAACCGGTTACAGTCAGGAAGGCAGATAGGGATTGGGGTACTGTAGAGGATGCCCAGAAGGCCAGCTAGGCCCAATAGGTGCAGTTCCACAAGGTAGGGGGAGTTATCCCAGCCTCGATTGAACCACTCATAAATGATCGCCATTTGAGCTGCTAGATAGTAGCTGTATAGGTCTGTTTAGATTGTTTAAATTATATTGATTAAATAACATTTTTCTGTTCAATTTTCAGTGCAGAAAGGGGAATGAGTGCGGTTTGTGAACGCCTATAAACATACTTTTGTGGGTGTTCAAAAATGTCCAGGGTAAATCAGTCATTGAAATGCCTAGGAACACCCATATTCCCACCCCTTAAGTGGGGTGTACTGACATCGAGATCTCTGGACTTGTGGCGCAGGTCTCAACTCACATCAGTGGGCTTACACCTGCCCCAAATCCTTTTCTTTGTCATTCTATGCAATTAACTAGAACAGTAAGACATCTATTGTTCTGAAGCATCAACATGAATTAAAATTGTAGCTGGCCCATCTTTGCATGACATATGCACTTACATCCTGCCCCCTAGACAACATTGGGCAATTAAGTATGACCTCCATAATCAACTGAGATCCGTGCCCCCTGACTATTTAGGTCTTCCATTCACATTTGGGACATGAAGGAGTCAGTTCCTGCAAGGGGGGGACAAGGTTGCTAATCTTCATCAGTTACTTACACATCAGAGAATTGCTCTTCTGTAGACAACCCATCGCCTGGGTCCTCACTCTCTATAATCTGGTCTCAAAGGTCCCTCATCTCTGCAAGTCGACCCATACTTTATCACACCTTTTGGTTAATTTGATATGTTTTTCCTCAACTAGTACCCATTTTAGAACATCTCTGTTCCACATGGAGAGCTTGGGATCTTGGGTGTCGATCCACCCCATCACCTTCGCCTATGCACTAATATCAATGTCAGTCTCAAACATTTATGATGCATGTTTTTCCCTTTTATTTTGGGGATCACTCCCGGTAGACCTTGAATCGGACCTTTCTCCAGTGAAGTACCCAAGGTAGCTGTTAGTGTGCAAAATACTTTTACCCAATACTAACTAATTGGTGGGCACTCGCACTATAAGCATAGGAGTGTGGGTGACTGGCTCTGATTGCCGCCAGTCTGGCCACCTGAACCTTCAAGTCTTTGTGGCATTGCTCCAGGATGCTGCAAGTCATACGTCTACACTTCCCCCTAATCGATGCTTTCATCGCCTCCCACACATTACCCTGGATTACTCTAGTGTCCCAATTGCTCTGAGTTTTCTGTCAAAGCTTTCCCAGTAGTCTCAATGGCAATGGGATCTGTGAGCATACCCAAGGGTAGCCTCCACTCCGAAGGTGTTCAAGTAGCTTTGTCAAAAGCATAATTCACCTGTAATGGTGCATGATCCGATAAGTAACTGCTGAGGTAGAGGGCTGCCCGAACTGCCAGTGCATGACGTGCCACAAATGGTATTCGGTCCAGACTGCTGTACATTTTATGGGTCAAGGAGCAACAGAAGTATTCATGGGCCGTCAGGTGAAATGCCCTCCATATGTCAATACACCTCGGATTACCCATGAGATCCCGTAGTGTTCTTGTTATCCCTGGCTTTGTGTCCGGATGTGCTGTGGACCGGTCAAGAGTACCATCTATGACACAGTTAAAGTCCCTTGGCCAAATGAAAGGGCTGTCAGTATAAGCAGCTAGGAGGTCCTGTATCTTGGGGTAGAACCCTTGATTGTCTGTGTTATGGATGTAGACAGAACATTGGTGTCCCGCCCATCTAAAGTGCCTGATAACAGAAGATATCTGCCTTCAGTGCCCGCCTCAGAATAACTGAGTTTAAAGTGTACCACTGGTACAACCCAAATAGACACTGCTGTGGCATAAGCTAAGTAACAGGAGGAGTAGATTTGCCCTCAGCATTTTCTTCCAATTTCATGATCTTAAGGTGGGCAAGCTATGTTTATGCCAAGATGTTTAAAGAAAGAGAGCCCTCTGTATAGTTTCATGTAGGCACCCAGGCCTCTAATGTTCCAGGTCAGTATTCTGTAATGTATTACCTAACTTATATTATGTGATAGTATTGTTTTATCAAGGTGATACTCTCCCCACCCACGCCCAGTGGGGGTCTCTAGAAGCCTAGGGTGCCTGCCCCTTTCACCTTGCATGCTGGTCAGTGTTGTGTCTTACCCCCTCCCCCCTCTACGCCATCCCCCAGGAAACCTGAGGTGCTCCAGCTGCCCTAACTACTTATAACTAAGTTAGTTGTGCATAGCCCAACAAAGCCCAGGAAGAGGCCCCAAATGTATCCATAGCACCCCCCGTCTGAGGAGTGTTCAACAGTTAACCATAAGTGTCCGCCGTTTCCTGTGGCCAACTTAGATCCATTCCGGTGGTGCTTGTAGGAGAATGTTCTAGTAAGTCTGTTCGCATTGTCAGGGTACAGTCGGTGCTAACCTCGGGTCTATCAAGAGCCTACTTTCCTCTCTGCCTCCAGTGGCATGTGGAGCTGGACAGGTGGGGCTGGGGTATCAAATAGCCAGCTCCAGGGTCCTTGGCAGAAAGCCCACAGGCCCCAGCAGGATCCCCCACATACATCCACTCCCATATTTGCTCTGGCAATGTAAAGAGGTGTGATTTCCACTCATGAAGCACACCCAATTTAGCCTGAAAGAGGAGCATGTATTGCAGTCCCATAGTTCTAAGTTTTTGCTTCACTGGCTATGTCGCAGTTGTTTCACTCCCCCTTCATCTTGAGTAGGACTTCTTCTGCCTTCTGTCACACAGGTGGACTGCTGATATGGCTCCATACCAAAAATGTGACCGTCACACATCCATAGCCATTTCCCCACAGGCCACCCAGTGTCTCAGCAGAAGGAGCACATTAAGTTATTGGAGGCAGTGCATTTTGTCATCATGCCGCTAGATGGTGCTTGGGGAAAGGGGAGGGAGCTTGTTGCTGTTTTGTATGTTGATGCTGTACTGTCCCAGGTGGGGTCTCCAGTCAGCCCGATTGCTTGTGGTAGCGGGAGGATATGAAGGCGTGACAGCATGGCTGCCCAATGCACCCTGCAAGTCATATCAGGACTCGTATCAGCCAGTTGTGCATAAAATAGTGAGAGTGGAGTGGGGCGCAGTTTTGCATCAAGCTTAGCGCTGGCTAGCGACATTTTTTAGCACCAACTGGTCGTCAAATTTATGACGCAAGACGGCGCTAAAACTGGTTAGAGTCAAATATTTTGCCATTAATCATTGTACCAAAATGATGTTAACGCAGCAAAAATGACTCAAACGTGTTTTATGGCATGTAAACTTGTTCCAAAACGGATATGCAGCATTTTTAACCGCATTAGCATCAACTTCAGACGCTAATCGAGAAAACATTGCAAAGGAGAGGCAAAATGGACCCTGAAAGCCAGGAGAGACCCTAGGGTGGCCCTATTCAACCAGGAATCAGCCAGGAGGACACACAATTGGAACCAGACCTGATGTCAGCTATCCGCCAGCCCACAACAGGAATCCCTCCTCTAGTGCAGGTCCTGTCAGTGCTCCATTTCCTGGCAAGTGGTTCCTTCCAAACAACAGTGGCCATGGCATCAGGGATGTCTCAGCAATGTTCTCCAACGTGTTGACCAGAGTGTTGTCAGCCCTGCTGAAACACATGCGCAGCTACATTGTATTCCCCCAGGTGGAGGATCTGGCCACAGTGAAAGCTGACTTTTATGCCCTGGGACATATCCCCAACATCATTGGTGCCATTGATGGTACACATGTAGCATTTGTTCCCCCCCCCCCCGGGAGAAATGAACAGGTTTACAGGAATAGAAAAAGCTATCACTCGATAAATGTGCAGTTGGTGTGTTTGGCGGACCAGTACGTCTCCCATGTGAATGCCAAATATCCTGGCTCTGTGCATGACGCCTATATATTGATGACTAGCAGCATCCCATATGTGATGGGCCAACTCCAGAGGCACCGGGTATGGCTAATAGGTGAGCCAAAGGTCCCCTTCCGAGTATATGTTGATGTCTAGGTATGGGATTGCCCCTAAGGGTTAGCGTGTGCCTAACAGTTGTCCCTCAAAATCTGCAGGTGGCTCTGGTTACTCCAACCGCTCATGGCTATTGACCCCAGTGAGGAATGCCAGGACAAGGGCAGAAGAACGTTACAATGAGGCACCTGGGCGTACAAGGAGGATTATAGAAAGGACCTTCGGCCTCCTGAAGGCCAGGTTCCGGTGCCTCCATCTGACAGGTGGATCCCTGTACTACTCACCCAAGAAGGTGTGCCAGATCATTGTGGCATGCTGTATGTTGCACAACCTGGCCTTGAGACACCAGGTGCCTTTTCTGCAGGAGGATGTGCCTGGAGATGGTCTTGTTGCAGCTGAGGAGCCTGTGGACAGTGACGAAGAGGAGGGAGAGGAAGAAGATGTGGACAACAGAACAAACATAATACAAAATAAATCCAGTGACACACAGGTAAGACACTGTAAGTTCACTTTACATTTCAGTTTTCTGTTGGAGATTGTACATGGCAGCCTGTTTCCCTATGTCCATGGCCACTGACTGTTCTCTTTGGAATCTCTATTTTCAGATCACTGTGCCCCATTCTGGCTCCTGCTATGTGTACTGCTGCCCACCAAAGGTCATCCTGTAGTATATTTCACTGTACATATACGTTGAAGTGCTTTGATAATGTCGTACTAATACATTTGTGAATCATTAGATTGACTCCAAATTGTTATTTGTTTCAAGGGTGTTTATTTAGGTGCTAATAAGTATAGGGGTATGTGCAAGGGGCTGGGGTGATGGTGGAGGAAAGTCCATGGTAGTGTCCAGTCTCTTGGTATCACAGGTGCATTGTCCAAGGGGGCATGGGAAGGGGAGCAATGACAGTTAAAGTTGGACAGGGTAACAGAGTGGGACATAAGGGTGACAATCAGGAGAGTCCTATTTCCTGGCGGGGGTCTTGGCAATGTTCTCTGTCTTCTGCCTGGATTACAGGGACCGTTTGTGGGGTGGTTCTCCTTCTGCAGGGGGTGGGGTGCTGGTGGCCTGTTGCTCCTGTGGTGGGGCCTCCTGTCCACCAGCTCTGGTGGAGGTGGAAGGCTGTTCCTCGGTTTGGCTAGTGTCAGGCACCCTTTGTTGTGCCACTGCCTCCCTCATGGTGTTGCCCATGTCAGCCAGCACCCCTGCAATGGTGACCAGGATAGTGTAGATTTTTGTTAGGTCATCCCTGATCCCCAAGTACTGTCCCTCCTGCAGCCGTTGGGTCTGCTGCAACTTGGCCAGTATCTGGCCCGTGGTCTCCTGTGAATGGTGGTATGCTCCCAGGATGCTGGAGAGTGCCTCGTGGAGAGTGGGTTCCCTGGGCCTGTCCTCCCCCTGACGCACAGCAGTCCTCCCAGCTTCCCTGTTGTCCTGTGCCTCTGTCCCCTGAACCGTGTGCTCACTGCCACTGACCCCAGGTCCCTGATCGTCCTCTGTTTGTGGGGTTGCCTGGGGTCCCTGTAGTGGTGGACACACTGCTGATTGACGTGTCATGCGTGTCATGGGGACAGTGGCATGGGCCCGCTGGGTGGGTGCTGTGCTGGTGTTTCCTGAGGGGGGATCCTCTGTGGTGCGTTGGGACTGTGGCAGGGGAACCGACTGTCCAGAGGCCCCTGATGGACCAGGTTGGTCATTGTGATCCAGGCGTGCAGAGCTGCTGTCGTCACTGTGGGCCTCTTCGGGGGGGGACTGAATGTAGCTGGCACCTCCTCTTCGGTGACGTTGAGTAGGGGTCCTGTTGGGATGCAAATGCATTGTTAATGTATCTGTGTGGGCCATATTGTGAATGAGTGTGTTTCCATCTCTGATTGTGATTTCCCTGTCGGCTTACCCTTGTGCGAGTGCTGATTTTGTGGGCTGGGTGATGGGTGAGTCTCTCTACTGGGCATGCTGTGGTGATGCGTGTCCATGCAGGTCTGTGATGGGTGTCCATGCACTGGTGTTGCATGCAGGGCTTGGTATTGGGATGGGTGGGTTGTGATAGTGGGGTATATGTGAGTTGGTGGAGTGATGGGGGTGAGGGTAGGGGTAGGGGTAGGAGTTTGTGATGGCATGCAGGTAAGGTGGGGGATATAGTGGTAAATATTTGACTTACCAGAGTCCAGTCCTCCTGCTACTCGTGCGAGGCCCTTAGGATGCATGATCGCCAAGACTTGCTCCTTCCATGTTGTTAGTTGTGGGGGAGGAGGTGGGGGTCCACCGCCAGTCCTCTGTACAGCAATCTGGTGTCTTGATACCACGGAACGCACCTTCTCCCGTAGGTCGTTCCACCTCTTCCTGATGTCATCCCTTGTTCTTGGGTGCTGTCCCATGGCATTGACCCTGTCCACGATCCTCCGCCATAGCTCCATCTTACTCGCAATGGACGTCTGCTGCACCTGTGATAGGAAAAGCTGTGGCTCTGCCTGGATGATTTCCTCCACCATTACCCTTAGCTCCTCCTCTGAAAACCTGGGGTGTCTTTGGGGTGCCATGGATGTGGTGTGAGTAATATGTGTGAGGATGCATGGGGTGTTGTGTGGGGTGATGTGTTGTCGTGTATGCTAAGATGTGCGTGAATGGTGTATGGGTGATGGTGGTCTGTGCCTCTGATTGAGTGGGTGCTCCTTGCTTGTCTCTCTGTGCTTGGTCTCTTTTTTTCACCGTAAAGGGTTGTGGGTATTGTGGGTGTGTGTTTTATAGTGATTTGGGTGCCTGGGTGTGGGGTGTGTATGTGTGTCAGGTGTGTGTATTTTGATTTGTCCAATGCGGTGTTGTTTTGTGTGTGTGTATTTTGAGCGCGGCGATTGTGTACCGCCAATGGTTTACCGCATTTGAAAGACCGCCGCAGTGATTCGTGAGTCGTGATACTGTGGGCGTATTCCTGTTGGCGTAACGGTGTGGGTTTTGCTATCGCCAGCTTATCACTGACCTGATGGTGTGGCAGACTTGTGTGGGTGTTTGTATAGTGGCGGAATTCTATGTGTGGGTCATAACACCCGTGGCGGATTACTGCCATGCTCACGGTATGTTGGTGGCCGTCAGCACGGCAGTAGGCAGCATTTACCGCCAGGGTTGTAATGAGGGCCATAGTGTATGACTGTGAACATAATGGTGTACAATTTCACATTGATGGGCGAGGGATGGTGCATGGGCAAGTCTGGTGTTGGTAAGACTGCCAGTGCAGTTTACCCTTTGCGGTTGGCAGTATGAGTCACACGTTGGGATGGCGGGTGGAAATCTGTCTACTCATGGTCGCTCTGTGGGGCACTTAGCACAACATTGTTGATGGATCAAATAGTCAGTGCCAGTCTTGGGGTGCATTGGGTATGACAGGGCATGCTGCTCTTAGCCCTGCAAATCGGGCAGTGGAAAGGGCAAAGGGGCAGGGCATGGGACACACCACACCACTTCACCACCAACCTTTGAATGTGGTTTTCAAAGGCTTGTGCACCATGCAAAGGCTCGTGGAAAAGCAGGAACATACCTGGAGGGTATCGCTGATCGTAATACTGGTCTGGTGTCACAAGACAGGTGGCATTGCCAGTCTGTAAGCTGCTGTCAACCTGCCAGTGCCAGGCCATTGGACCATTCCCCGTGGACAACATGTGCCACTACCACCTGCGCTGTTGTGAGTGGTCATATAGAGAATGGCAGTCATGTGGTTATAGGACTGCCAGACTTGTAATGATGGTCCATGTATGCACCAGGATGACTACCTGCAAAATCACCATCAAATTAGTTGGAGGCCCTGACCTAAGTTCAACTCCAGTTAACTGGCTCAGTCCATAGACTAATTTAGCATCAGGCACTGTCATGTAGAAAATGATGTACACAGCAACAAATGATAACTATGCTGGCCATCCCTAGGTCCATCCCTGTGCCTGTATCAATTTAGCTGAAATGCCACAATGCTGCATCGCTTGCATCGTAGTGCAAGGATGGCTGCATTGAGGGGGAGATCATAGTTATGTAGAAAGGAGCACCTTCCAGCACAGACAGAAGATGAAATGGAAATCTGCTAGGTCCATGTGTGCTGTGCAATGTATCACACATACACATACTTCAACATGAGGATCTATCAAAGGAAACAACAGCATAGTGTCTTGGCAATGCCGTCTCTGGGGTGCTGTAAGGTTTTAGTACCGCCCGGGTGTATGTGAAACATGTAAGACTGGGACATGGGCATATTGCAATGTGTGTTGCTGTGGCTTGACAACTGCTACACCCATTACAAGGCCCTACCATGCAAATGGATGCATAGGGAGACTCTACAATAACAAGATGGTGTCAAGCCACCAAAAGGATTTACATCACACCTAGTAGAAATGATGCAGCCAATTGCGCCACCTGAGCTTCTCCTCATGTGACACTCAGGTTAGGCAAAGGGCTGATAGACTGCAACCATGATATACAGGAACAATGTTTGGGAAGTAAGATGACAATGATCCTGCACTGCTGAGGAGCTAGGAGTCTGCTGAGCTTTCCTAGGCAGTGTGGGGACCCCTTGTGGGTCACCTTTCACCTGTTGCCTTCTCTGCACGGTAGTGGCGAGCCATTCGTCTGAACCCAGACTCCACTGCCAGGATACGGCTGTACCGCACTGCCCTCTTCTGAAATGTCGGCTGCTCATCATTGGTCATGTTGGCAGCTGTTAAATGGAGACAGGCAGCCATCAGTGTCAGCATTGTGTGAAGTCTGTACAGATTAGTAGCCTACACTGCTACATCTAATTACACATGCACTTCAACTCACATTCCAGAAAATTCAATGGCACTGATATATGTCACACCCATGGCATTTCTACATACCACAGATGTAGGTAGCACCTATGTCAGCATCATAGCTCACAGACAGGGTTCTACCCTGGGATTGTGTGGGTATTGCAAGCTGTTGGGGATTTGCATTACACACCCTGCAATGAACATAGTTAAATATGTGTGCCATCACAAGACAGAAACACCTAAGGAATTGCCATGGCTGTGGACTTATGTGCAGTTGCTTTGTCTACCTGCACATTGACTGCCTTGTGACATGTATGTATTGCAAATACTGGTTGGCCTGCCACTGCTGCCATTGTACAGTGGTGTCAATCCAGTGAGGGAGAAGTACATGGGCATAGACAAAGCGTTCAACACAGACACACTTGCTCTGTGGTCAGAGGATGCATCTGGAGTTGCAGGTTAGTGAGTGATGTGGCAGAGATGGAGCTGATGTAGTTCAGCCTCATGCTGTCAGTGAGGAGCTGTCGGCTAGTGGAACAGACTCTGCACATGTGTGTGATATGTGGGCGGCAGAGGCAGACAAGTGCAAATGTGTCCCTTAGCACGGTGCATGTAAGGTCAGTGATGTCCTAAATACTCCTACAGGGTCCATGATCTGCACTGTCTAACAGTGACCCTGCCCCATGGTGGGCCATTTATTGTCTACGGTACAGACATGATGGTGTTGTGGGTCAGTAAGTGGTGCAGATGAGGTGGCACTACAGTAGGTGTGGTGCCACTTCTCACAAATCTGGCACATGGTATGTGATGGCCGTTATATTGTGTTTTTGGAGTGGTGTATGTCTTGCGTGTCCTATAGGGTTGGTGTGTTGTGTGTATTTTGCTCGGGTGCATACATGCGGGTAGCATGCAAATTGGTAAAATCCCTGTTTTATCTCCTGCTGCATTTGCTGGGTGTTGGGGAAGCAGATGTGGCAGGGTGTCAGAGAGATGATTGCGTCTAACACCTTTGGCAGGAAGACTGAGAAAGACGGCTGTGACACACCAGCAATCAGTGCACCCGTTGTCTGGAATGAGCCACTTGCCAGCATATGCAGGACAACTAGCAGCTTTGTGACAGGTGGTATATTATGTGGTGTCTGCAGGCTGTCTGTGATCTGTGGCTCAATGTGGTGCAGCAGGCGTAGTATGGCTTGCCGGTTGAGTAGGTATGTCCTAATGAGGTCTTGTCCCATGAGGCCAAGGAGGGTTGTCCTGTTCCTAAATACCCTCTCCTGCCTCTGCATTGTCTTTGTGGGTGGCATAGTGGTGGTTGTAGTTGCTGCAGTAATGTGGTAGTTGCTGTTGTGGTTGTTGTACTCTGCGTCGTCTCCCGAGCTGGGCAAAAGCACCTTGTCCTGTGGGTTGCCAATGTTACCTCTGCGTGTACTATGGATTGTGAATAAACATTTTCAGTTTAAAATATTAATTTAGATGCATTTATTTAGTTGATTTGCAGTCTATGCAGAGCATGTGTATATAGAGCTAATGTACATAATATATATATGGAAAATGTTGCATACCCTGTAAGCATGTGTTTGTGGCATGTAGTGCTGTAGGTTCACATGCATTCACTCTCCTCCCCAGAAGCCTTCGGCTGTTGCAGATAAAGCTATATGAAGGCCTATATATTTAGATGTGATAAATGTGGCTGTTGCAGATATAGCTACATAAATGCTTATATATGTAGATGTGATAAATATTCTTTACTCTTCATACACACTTTTGCATGGCCATCCTATATTACTTTCTGTTCCACCTCCATTCTCACCCCTGTGCAGGAAAGCAATCTAACAATGCAAAATACCAGTCATAGGAGTCACTACCTCGTGACTCAAATTACCTTTTAGAAGAAAAACAAGTTGTACACTTCCGATCCCAACACTAGATGGCAGGAGTTTGCAGAGCATTTGACTCTACAGCACAACATGCCATGAACAGAAACTTACAGGGTAGGTTACCTCATAAATGTATTACCTAATGCTGGTTGCCGGTAGGTAGTTAATAGTTAGGACTATGTTCCATAGGAAAAACCTTTTTTCTGACTTGCCTAAATCTTTCGCACTGTTGACGAATCTTCACAAAATGTTCCAAAAATTGTGCCCCAGTGATTCTTTTTGCACACAGAAAGTTTTGGGGTGATCCGTCAAGCGGGGACAGAGAAAAAGGTGTGGGTCAAAAAACATGCGTTTCCCATGTTAATTCCCATAGGAGCTTTGAACACGACTGCAGCCCGAACCACTGGACTGAATTGCATCAGATTTGGCAAAAAAGCTAGCTGTTGGTAAGCAAAATTGTGATTTTGGTTATTTGGTGTAAATCCATTCAGTAGTTTTCAAGAACTTAAAGGGAAAAAAAAGTGTATATCTGTGGCCACGAGGACTTTGCAAATAATGATGAGCTTGTGCATGGAGCTGTGGAGTTCTGATTGGCTGCCAACACATACCAGGAAGAATTGGCAGCCATCATGGGACTCCGCTTCAACCCAGTCCCACCAAAAAGTGCAAAAAAATGGAAAAGAGGCCAGGGTTGGGTCACCTTGACCCCTTAGCTCTGGTGCTGGGGTCATAGAGGGAACCCTCCAGAGCAAAAAGGCACCTTGTTCAAAACATTTGTTGCAGTAAATGCACAGCAAAAATAAAAAAATAATTGAAAAAAACAAGCACAGGCTCCTCTGGTTGTTTTTATGAATTACTTGGGTGTGCCAGGTCCCGGGGGCATGTCAAGAATAAGGAGGGAAGTGCACATGCCCCCCCCCAGGGAATTTATATGCCCTGGGGTCCGCCACCTCCCCGGGGCTCTACATATAATGAATATTAGGGGGCCCTGCTCGTCCCCCCTGCAGTCCCATGGATTGCCACCTCCCTGGGGCACATTTTGTAAGTAAATTCAGGTGGGCTGCCCTGCCTCTGGCAGCCCCGGGGACTGCTACATCCCCAGGGCACAGTTTGAATTAATTGTGGGGGGCTGCCCAGCACCCGCAGCCCTGTGGGCGCCACCTCCCCAAGGCACTATTGCTAATGAAATGAGGGGGGGATGACCGGTCCCCCCGTGGCCCCGGGGATAGCCACCTCCCTGGGGCAGATCTAAATTTAATGTGGCTGGTGCCCAGCCCTCCGCAGTCCTGGTGACTGCCCCCTCCCCAGGGCACATCTAAATATAATGCTGGGGGCCATCTCACATCCCCCCCGCAGCTCCAGGGACCACCACCTCCCCGGGGTAACTAAAATTGGTGAATTTCTATGCATTGTTTAACTGGCATCTTCACCTAACTATAACGTCACTTTAACCTTAGTTTTTTCAGTGAATTTGAGGGGGTTGGTTGACATAAAATAATATTTTATTACCATATGTAAACCCAGCCACCCCTCTGGCCATGCACAGTGGGGGGTTGCTATGCCCTGCAGCCAACCCCCATGCAGGCATCCAACCTCTCACAGCGCACACAACCCCCTGTGTGCAGCCTACCCTACGCCAAACACAGGCTTGTGCAACAGCAAAATATATATAAGTGAGTTTTTGGCTTTATAATGGGTCGAGCATATTATTATATATAAAGCAGATCTATCATCTTTCTCGAAAAATCACCAATAATTTGAATCATATGTATATTTCAATAATTCGCACAATGCAATGTTTATTAAAATTGATTACTAAAACGTTTTATTAAAAAAAGTGTCTTATTTTTTTTACATAGTTTTTATTATTAAAATTTGTGGGTGAAAAGTAAGCAGTCAAGACTTTTTAAAAAAAAAAAAAAAAAACAAACGTCTGAGGTGCTCATTACGACTCTGGCGGTCTGGGAACCGCCGCATGTGGCGGTTCTACTGCCGCAGTCCCGGCGGTGAAGACCGCCGTATTATGAAGAATGTGGTGTGGCCGATGCCAATCAGCCACACCGCCGCCAGTGCGGGCGGACCACCGCCGCCGCCGTGTGCCTTCTCCATGCCAGCGGCATGCATGACACCGCTGACCATACTACGAGGCTGCACACCTCCAGGGTTTTTGCGGCGGTCACCCGCCACGAAACCCTGGTGTTAACACACCTCAAGACAGGAAAATGCATTTCTGTCCCACACAACCGCACCTCAGCACACACCCATTCAGATGCACACACATATGCACACACCCCAAACATACACATCTCGCAAACACTCCCCCCCATAACAGTCATCCCACATACCTGGCAGGAATCACTCAGCGCAGATGAAGGAGGTGACAGCCGGCGCATACTAGGCTGTCACTGCCGGCTTGTCATGTCATGGGCCTCAACCCCCATACACAGCGATGGTACACCATTATTTGTCGCACGGTGGTACGAACAGCCAATGGTTCACTGCCGCGCTTTGACCGCCGTACTGAATTGTGGCTCATAATCTGACAGGTGGAATCTTCTCGTGGCAGTGCTGGTGGTGGGACTGTCTCTCGCCGTCGGTCGGCCTGGCGGTGCGTGGAATGTGGCCGTATTTTGGCGGTCTCCTATGTATGCCTCATAATACGACAGACAGGAGACCAACATCACTGGTGGTATTTCGGCGGCCGCCAGCACGGCGGTCTTGCCGAAATACTGCCAAAGTATGACCCCCTGAGTCTTTTAACATTTTTCAGCCCAAACAATGTAATCCTCAAAACAGCCACAAGAGTTCCTTGTCTCGGAGTGTTATTTTTTATATATACATGTTCGGGCTTCTCCAGGCCGCAGGTTTGTGAAGCCTCACAATTTTACCCTGGGTAACCTACCTGAACTATGGAAAATCCTTTATTGTCTTTTCTTCTTTGGGAATAATCGGGCCTACAGCACCATATTTGGACTTAGAGAATATATAAGATGGTGTTGGTTCAGGGGATTTATTTTTCATCATATTTGCATAAACAAAGACTATTTACCTACGATAGAAACTGTTGTCTATTTACTGGGAGTCACAAGTCACCTCATTTGTTTCTGGAACTGATGTAATTAACTTATGGAACTCTGTTGAGTCTATAACCTATGGACTCTAAAGAACTATAAAGGGTTGTTTGTGTAAATTATCTATCTGAATTCACTTGTGTTATGGGACTATGAGAACTTATATTATCAAGAATAATACAAGGGAATGAAATAATACTCCTGATGAAGTATAAACTGATGAATAATGTTTATCTAGTACACATCAAATTGAATTTGTGACCTTGCCAGTACTGTGTGGTCTGAGTGAACTAAGTTAGAAAGATTGTGGAAGCGCTGTTTGGATTTATGCACATTTCTTGGTTCCCCACTGCTGAGTATATTAGGTACTTAAAGTTACCTCTCTTAACACACATTTACTATTTTGTACTTAGTTGTCATAACAATCACCTAATAAGTTTTCCTTCTAGATTCAGGGACTGGAGCCTGAAAAAGACATTTGTTACGTACCGAAGAAAGAGAGAAGGGAATAAAGTAAACCAAGTATATACACATACTTGTTTTGTCTCCCACAAGAATATAAGTGATATTTATATTGGTATTTATTTTTATAGAGGCAGACAAGAGCCGATAAGCTTGAAGTAACAAGTGGCAACCTGGTGTCATCAGAGTTCATCCCTTCATCCCAGGGAGCCAGACCAACTCCTAATTTCTGAAGTAGGTTTATTTATTTGGGATAAAGGGTATTATCTTTGTGACCATTTAACCAAGCGAACAGGTAGGAGCCTGAGAGTATGACAATCCCAAGTCTAAGCTGTCTCCTGGGTAAATTGGAAGCTTGTGATATTTCCTTGGCTGATCTAGCTCACATGATTGGCAACTACAGGCATTAGCTCAGAGAGAGGATGCATTATAAAACGCCACCTCAAAAAGTTCTAGTAATCAACAGATAAATCAAGGGGAAGGGTCATCAGAAGTGGATTTCTCACACTACACCGCAGGTAGTTCCAGCCAGGGTGCCGGGGATTCCATAATACATGTTACTACACAAGCTGCTATACCTGAGGCTCTCTCAAAATGCGTTTCTGGAGAGCCCACCAAGTTTGTGATATTCATGAATCAGTGCCAATTACATTTTCTGTGCAAATATTCTTGCTTCCCTAATGATCAATCTAAGGTGGCCTGTGTATTGTTTTATTTGGGGGATACAGCGGCTTCATGGTCAATTCCCTTAGTAGAAAAGGACAAACCACTGCTATACAATTATACCGCTTTTAAGGCCAAGTTGAAAAGGTTGTTTGATCGACACTCTTTTATACAATCAGTAGATACAGAATTGTTAAACTTGTGTCAAGGAAATGAAGATCAATTAACATTTACAACACACTTTAATAGGTTAGTGGCGGAATCCAGCTGGCCTGAAAGTAAAAGGAGTTATATATTTTATAAGGGATTGAGGGACGACCTGAAAGAAATACTGGCCCAAGTTGTGAATCCCCCAGACAAATGTAATGAACCGATTGACTTAGTTGTGAAATTAGACCATCTGTTAGCAGAACATTGCCAGGAGAAAGGGCGACAAAAGACTAAGATAGTGGTTTAAAAAGAAAGAAAAAGCCAGTCTGACAAATCTGAAGAAATAGAGTCTATGCAGAGAGGGAGTCTGAGAGGATCATTGAGTGAGGACGAACGACAGATGTAGAACCTTATGACTTTGCTTATACTGCTGCAGTAAAGGGCACTATCTATGGGACTGCCCAGTAAAACTTAAGAGAAAGGGTGAAGCGGGAAACAAAGGCACCTGGAACTTTGGGAGGCAAATGTTTCAGGTGGACAGACTTCTACTGCCTCAAAGAATCTTGCACAAACCTCATGTATGCAACAGAATTTCCATCTATTCCTGACAGCCCAGATGACCTGGGACGGAGGCTCTGCTAGCTTCCAGCTATTAACTGACTGAGGGGCTACTAGAAACTGTATTGATCAGTCCCTTGTGTCCCTCTATGGTATTCTGTGTTAACAAAAAAGGCAAGTGGATGAAGTCAAAACCATAGATGAAGTGCTTTGGAATTGGGACCTATCACTCATTCCACCACTGGCATAGAACATAGTATAAAGGGATCCCACAAGGAGAATAGTAAGATTGATGTGATTCAGGCCCGCAGTTTCAAGCTGTTTTGGGTATTTACTGGCTTGAGACCCATAATCCTGTGATAGATTGGGAAACACGTAAGATCTCCTTCTGCTCTTCCTATTGTATTAAACATTGTTTTTCTGAACCTTCCTGTAGAGCTTCAGAGACTATAGTGGCAATATCTACAGAGGCTGAAGGTCCCATAGTGACCCCTTGTGATCATGATCTTGCAGATGTTTTTGACAAACAGGCTACTACTCTTCCTTCTCATCACCTATATGATTGTCAGATTGACTTAGTTCCTGGGGCTCGTATGCCATGCAGTAGGATCTATCCCCTGACCGAGAAAGAGACTATACGTCTCGGGGAATATGTGGACGAAATGTTATGCATAGGCTTTATCAGACTATCCCACACCCCAGCATCATCTCCTCTATTTTTCGGCCCCAAAAAAAAGGAGTGAGCTATGCGTGTATTGACTACAGAGCCTTCAGTGTTGCCACAGTTAAGAACCACCATCATTTGCCTCTGATTTCCAGTCTGTTGGATCAAATTAAGGAAGCAAAAGTGTTCAGTAAGTTAGATCTGAGAGGGGCCTATAACTTGGAGCAGTTTAGGGAGGAAGATGAGTGGAAGACAGCCTTTTGCACCAAATTTGGTTTATATGAATATTTGGTCATGCCCTTTGGGCTGTATAATGGTCAAGATGCCTTTCAGTTTTTTTTTTTATAAATGAGGCATTGCAGGATTTTCTGGATGTTTGTGCTGTGGCTTATCTTGATGAGATTCTGATATACCCCTCCTCTCTGATAGAACACAAAAAGCATGTTAGAGCCATCTTATAGCATCTACGAGAGAACAGACTCTATGTTAAACTAGAGAAATGTGGCTTTCATAAAACCGAGATGTCTTTTCTGGGGTATGTCCTGTCTCCACAAGGAGTTAACATGGGTCCACAGAACGTCTCTGCAATTTTGCAATGGAAATCTGTCTGTGAAAGAAGTAGAAAGTTTTCTTTGTTTCAACAGTTTTTATTGGCGATTCTTTGATTATTTTTCCTCATTGGTAGCCCCTATAATGCAGTTACTAAAAAAGGTGTGGTGTTTAAGTGGATGGAGGCTGCTGAATGTGCTTTTCAACAGTTAAAAAAGGCCTTTGTTACGGCTCCAGTCTTACAACATCCTGATACCAGCTAACTGTTTATAGTTGAAGCGGATGCTTCCAGTGTAGCTGTTGGAGGGGTATTGTCACAGAGAACCAAAGAGACAGGCCAGCTCCATCCTGTAGCCTTCTTTTCATATAAACTTCTGCCGACTGAAGTAAATTATTCCGTGGGTGATAGAGAGCTGTTAGCTTTTTTAGGAAAGGTGACATTATTTGATGGTTGCCATGAATACAGTAACTGTCATTACAGATCATCAAAACCTTAAGTTTCGAAAAACCTCCAAGGCCTTGTCTTTGAGTCAGTTAAGATGGACTCATTTCTTTTCTGCCTATGTTTTTGTCATTCAGTATCAAGCAGGGAGGCAACATGGAAAAGCAGATGCATTATCACGACTAGAACATGTTGTAGTTGAGCAAGAAACAGAGAGTCCCCCGATTATTCTCCCTGTCCGTATCCTTGCTGCCATAATGTCTGAAAACACCTTCTTGGCTTGTGTAACTGCAGCCAATAAACCAACGAAGCGCAAGAGATCATACAAAAACAAGAAAACAAAGTAGTTAATGATATATATTATGGGCAGAACTTATTATTTGTCGCAAGACCAGCCGTCTCACAACAACATTTATTTGCTGTGCATCCAGGTGAAAAGAAAACTATTAATTTGGTTAAGCATCAGTTTTAGTGGCCTTCGCTGGTATCTGATACTAAACAATTTGTACAGTAATGTGCTGTGTGTGCTCAAAATTAAAGTCTAAATCAGGCACCTGCTGGCTTATTGCATACACTGCCTACTTCACCATATCCCTGGCACAGTGTATCTATGGATTTCGTAACAGAACTACCCAAGACAGAACAAGGCTATACTACAGTAATGGCCACAGTTGATCTGTTCTCCAAAATAGCTAATTCTATACTGTTACATGGGTTACCTACTTCTAAAACTGTAGCAGATGCCTTTATACCATTTATTGTTTGTTTACATGGTTTTCCATTCATAATGGCATCTGATCTTGGTCCCCAGTTAATTTCCAAATTCTGGAGACAATTGTGTTGAGTTTTACAGATAGAGATACATTTGTCTACTAGTTATCATCCCCAAACTGACGGTCAAACTGAGAGGGTGAATCAGTGTTTGGAGCAATACATCATGTGCCAGGTGTTATTGGATGCTGCGGAATGGGATACATTTCTTTGAGCCACAGAATTTGCATATAACAATGCACAACAAAGTTATACCATGTAATGTCAATGTAATTATGGTCGCCATCTTCGTTTCTTATTACATACTCCCTCTTCATCTACCGAGTATGTAGATCAGATCAAAGATATTCAACGCACTGTACAAACTAATCTGAGGCAAGCAAAACAGACATACAAATGCAACACAGATGCACATTGGAAAGGTCCTCGAAAATTTCAACCTAGATTTATAGACCCTTATCCAATCATCCAGAGATTCAATGATGTTGCTATGACATTGGAATTGCCTCCATCAATACGAGTACATCCAGTGTTCCATGTGTCATTATTGAAACTAGTGTCATCTGGCATGAAGTTCCCTGACAACCCTCCTGCTATAATGGTGAATAATGAATCCGAGTTTTAAGTCAATGCAATTTTAAACTCTAAACGAGTACGTCATAAACTGTATTATATGAACCAATGGAAAGGTTATGGTCCTGAGGATTGCACCTGAGAGCCTGCATGTCATCTATACGCCCCTCGAGTGATGTGTCTTTTTGAACGTCGATATCCTGACAAGCCCAACCCTGTGGGGAAGTTTTTGGGAGGGGTGTACTGTTGGGCATGCCATGTAGGTGCCATTGCCGGGGAGCAAGCACTTGAAGGAGGTGGAGCCTGTAGCCTTGAAGGCTGCACACACGGCATCCCAGGCTCTGCTTGTTGTCTGAGTTCCCATCCTGCACTTACCTGTTCGAACGCAGCGTTCTGCATCCATTTCTTTTGTGATACTGAAGTTGTTGTCTGACATCGTGGAATGCTTTTCCTGCTGTTCTTACGTCGGGTTCCTCCAGGCTCGGGGTTGCAAAGCCTCTCAATTGTCCCCTGGGTAACGCACCTTTGGTGCCTAAATCTGAACTATGGAATATCCTTTATTGTCTTTTCGTCTTTTCAAACTTTGAGAATATGCTAGATGCTGTTGGTTCAGCAGATTTATTTTTCATCATATTTGTATAATCAAATACTATTTACCCATGATAGAAACTGTTGCCTATTTACTGGGAGTCAGCAGTCACCTCATTTGTTTCTGGAACTGATTTAATTAACTTATGGATCCCTGTCAAGTCTATAACCTATGAAATCTAAGGAACTATAAAGGGTTGTTTGTGTAAATGATCTATTTCTATTCATTTGTGTTATGGGACTATGAGAACTTCTATTATCAAGGGTATGAAGTCATACTCCCGATCAAGCATAAACTGATGGACAATGTTTATCCAGTACACATCAAACTCAATTTGTGACCTTGCCAGAACTGTGTGATTTGAGTAAACTAAGTCAGAAACATTGTGGAAGCACTCTTTGGATTTCTGCACATTAGCTGGTTCCCTCCTGCTGTGTATATTAGGTATGCAAAGTCACCTCTCTTAATACACATTTACTATTTTGTATTAAGTAGTCATAACCCTCACCTTATAAGCTTCCCTTTTAGATTCAGGGACCATCTTACTTACTGAACAAAGGGAGAAGGGAATTAGGTAAATCAAATAAATAAATATACTTGTTTTTTCTCCCACGAGAATATAGGTGTTATTTACATTGGTATTTATTTTTATAGATGTAAACAACAGCCAGATGAGTTTGAAGTAACAGGTGGCAACCTGGTTTTATCAGAGTTCATCCCTTCAGCCCGGGGAGCCAGACCAACTCCTATTTTTTTGAGTGGGTTTGGTTATTTGGGAGAAAGGGTATTTTTGTTGCAACCATTTCACCCCTGCGAACAGGTAGGAGCCTGACACACACATAGCCAGTCGCTGGTATTGCAACACCCTCCCATAGAAAATAATGGAATAAGGACATAAAATAAAACCACATAGTAAATAATGGTAAATTTCATTAAAATATTTAAAAATCTAAACAAATATAATAGGTTTACATTGTTTTACATTTATTGACATATAATTAAATTACTTTCAATCAGTTCTATTCATCACTAATAATTATTAATACCTAACAAAAATGTAAATTTTCTACTTCAAGTGGGATTTTATTTTTAAATTTAAAACATCAGAAAACTAATTTTAATTTAATTTACTATATTAATTTAAAGATATAATTCAAAATTAAGTTGATGGTCTTTTTTTATTTTGTTGCACATTTAAATAACGAAAATAATTTACATTAATATTTAATATACACATTTTCATAATAATGTTTTTTAGTTAAATACATTTTAATACATTTTTATGTTACACTTAACCAAAGGGAGACTCCCTGTCAGGTTTGAGTAAAATTTAAACAGTTTATTACAATTTATAAAACAATTAGTAAAAATACATGAAAGCTTTAGGTTGTAAACCAAGCCGATGTATTTAATTACATTTGTGACTTAATGCATTGACATACAGCAATCTTTTCTGACTCTCCTGTATCCTAATGAGAATGTAACTGAAAACAAAGTTTGTGACGTTTTTAGATTTTCTGGGGGTCAGCATCTTCCACACCTCTAGTTCCAGCATCACTGTTGATAACCTAATCTCAGATTGTTGATAAACTACAGAACATAAGAAAACGTAAGTGAGATGTTGCTGATGTGTTTTTCCAGTGCGGTTTCTGATTGTAACATAAGGTCAAGACTGATGAATCCACTACACTGTGCCATCATTGAAGAATATTATTCCACTTGGAGATTGCTAATGGATTCCTGCTTTATGAAGGCTGACTATTTTTGCTAATGGAGTCCTGTTTTGGGATTGCTGACCATTAATGCTACTGGAGCCATTTATTATACAGCTGATCATTTTTACTAATGGAGTCCTATATTGTGAAAATTGAACTCTTCTACTTATGAAGTTCTGGATTGTGAAAGTTAACCATCCTTTGCAATTGAGTCCTGTACTGTGAAAGTGAACTATTTTTGCTTGTTTGTTCTTGCCTACTTAATTGCCCTATGGGCATCTCTTGTACGGGATGAGATAACAGCATTTTTGGTTTGCAGTTAATGTTCCATGAAACATAAACCCTTCAATTGATACGTACTTCGATCTGTATGATGCTTTTGCGGGTTGCTGGCTTAGAACTGTCCTACATTTTTGATGCTCGCTGACTTCCCCATGCCTGGACATTCATTTGTGCTACTACAAACAAACAATTTGAAAAACAATTGTTTGTCTCACAGAGTCTTATAAACAAACAAAACAAAAACAGCCTTGCACGACTATTAGTAGTCCATAATATTTAGAATGACATTTCATACAGAACTGTTTGATCATTGTGTTAAAAAAATGTATGGGTTAAATCTTTTTACTAATTCTTCTCAGGTACAAAATGTTATTCAGCCATGCTACCACACAAAAGCATTTGCTATACTTTATCCAGAAAAACATATAGCAAAATTCACTGGAATTTAAATCGATTAAGGACAAAGCTCTGCCATCTTACACAGAAATTTAAAGCAGCAGGTCAGAAGGGGCAAATAGAGGGGGAGAAGGGAAGGAGAACGCAATTCTAAACAAAAAATCCAGTTATCTTCTCTTAAGCATTCTTCACTCCACAAATCCTACACTCCTCGAGGACACCAAAAACCTTTATATCACATCTCTTTTGTAGCATCAAAGTCCCTGTACGTTAACCTGCATATCTCACATCACTGTTATTCCGTGCCTCCTGCAGGCAAGTTGTCTAATAAACCATCTTCAAAAGTGTTCCCTTGTGGGACAGCGTCTGTGGGCTTATGTCAAAGAAAAGAAGCCAGCCTGACCCCAACATCACTTCACCCTTTTCAACAGAGTCCTGTAACACACAGGGGGTCATTACGGGTTTGGTGGTACCAGGACCACCATGTCGGCGGTCATAACGCCAATGGGCCCGGCGGAGAAGACCTTCCGGCCGGCGGACACCATGTCCCGCCGGACACATTGCAAGGCTGCACACTGCCAAGGTTTTCACTGCGGTTGCATCAACACGAAACCCTGGCGGAAACAAACTCTATAAAAGGAGGCACTCACCTTCTGAAACACATACCTGTCTGGAGCCGCCATGGAACTCGAACTGGAAGTCCTCCCACTGCTCCTGCTTGCACAACAACTGTAGAATCAGCAACAAAGACAAGTGAGTACACACATCTACCTGACACTGTAGGGAAAATCCAAAGTACACACGCACAGACAACATACACATCCAGGACGGCTTGCGGCACACACACACATAACCATACACCCATACGCACACCCATAGTACACACACCACGGCCAACACACACGTGCAATACACACAGCAACCTGCAGATACACAGCCCCAGCACAGTCAAACACAATAGCACTGATTCACACAACAACACTACAACCCTAACTACACAAATGCTTCATCAAACAATTTCAGTACACACCTACACATGACACCACATACATACTACAACACTTAACAACACCTGACATCCAAAATACACAATCACACAGCCATACAATAAAACATATGTCATACCACACTAACACAACACACAATGCATCTGACATATCTAGTACCAACACAACAACCACACAAGGACACACAACACCACCATTACACGTCAACACAAACAATACACAATTAATCCACATACATGCATGTACCAAACACAAACATATTCTACACACAATGCACAGCCATCACAGCAGGACAAATAGCAGGGCCACACACACACACACACACATGCAGGCCAGACACTACAGCTAGCAAAACCAACACACACACGTCACACACAAACAAACCAAAGATGCCAAATACAAAACAGCCATGTGAAAAGAAAGGCAGGACAACTATGTTACAATCGAATCCAACAACAAGTTAGGCCAGATGTATTAAAATCGTAAATTAGTGATGAAAATAAATAACTATATACAATCAGCAGGCCATTGGCGAGTCCAATGTCCAAAGTGCCAAAGGCACAAATGTCACCTCTGTGTGCACCTACTTGACTCCTGACTGCTAAATGACCTCCACAGGGTAGGGGCATCAAGGGGCAGACAGGCACCTCAGGGGCTGGGGGTGAGTGGGGGGTTGGGCTTGGGTTTGGGAGAGGGGTCTTTGGGCTTGGGTTTTAGGAGGGTTGACTTCTTGGCAGGGGGAGGGGCATCACTACTAGTGGGGGGGCAGTGGAGGACTTGGAGGTGGAAGGGCTGGACTTGGGGAAGGACACATACCGTTTGGGGGTGTCATGGGGTGGGAGAGGAGTAGGGAACAGGGAAAACTCTGAGAGGAAATGCTTCTTAGACACACTGGGGCAGTCATGGCAAAAAGGTTGGAGAGTGGAGGTAGAGGGAGTGATTGTAGGAGGTGTTGGTGTGGATGTCTTGGGTGCAAGTGCGTGCGATGAATGCTTGTGGGTGCTGGGCGTCTGGGTGGGTGAGTGCAGGCGTTTATGTGTCTTGGGAGGAGAGGGGGAGGAGGTCCTGGGAGATGCCATGTTGGATGGGTGACTGTTGGGGTGGTGTCTGCAGGTACGATAGATGTGCTACATGTGGGTGTGTCTGTGGTTGTGGTGGCTATGGATGTGGTGACTGGGGTGGATGTCTGCAGGTCTGTGGTTGTGCTGACTGTGGGTAAGATAGGAGTTGTGACTGGATCAGTCAATGTTGGTGTGGTGGGTGCAGGTGTGTCTGGTGTAGTGTCTGTGAAGGAGAGGGTGGTGGTGGAGTCAGTGCAGGTAGTGGATGTTGGTGTGTCTGCAGGTGGGTGTTGTTTGTGTGCATGCTGGTAGAGGGTCTTTTGGTGCTTGTGTTTGTCAGTGGTATCTTTGGCTGTTGAGGTGGATGCATGCGTGTGTGCCTGTGTGCTTTGGCTGGGTTTGGGAAGACATAGGTGGTCGGGGAACGGTAGACAAAGGGTGACTGGCTGCTGTCAGTGTGGAGGCCAGAGCCTGAAGCGATCGCTGTAGGCCAGACAGTACACAGTGAATGCCTTCCAGGAATGCACTGCTCTGCTGGACTTGAACTGCCAGTCCCTGGAGGGCATTCACAATGGTCGACTGACCCACAGAGATCATCTCAGGAGATCAATAGCCTCCTCACTGAGGGCAGCAGGGCTGACTTGGGTAGGGGCAGCGGTGCCTGTGGCAAAGAAGTCACCCACCCTCCTGGGTGAGTGGTCAGGGGCAACTGGGTGAGGAGCTACAGGGAGGCTGGTGGTAGTAAGGGGAGTGGCAGACAATGATGGTTCTGGGGTGGTCCCAGAAGGGTCCGCCACCACCAGGGAGTGTCCACTGGAGGAGGATTCCGAAGATGACGCGGATGATCTGGTCTCCCCGTGGCACTCCCCTTGCCCTCTTTGCCACTGGGTCCCTCGCTGTCGCTTGCAGCAGCACTTCGGGTCCCGTGGCCGGAGTCATCCCCATTGGCCTGTGCCCCTTCTCCATCGCCTGCTGATGCTGATATACACACAAATAGAGAGCGAGGGGGAGAGAGATAGGGAGAGAGAGGGTTAACACATAACTCATGTACACACTTGTAAACATGCACATCTGTGACAATACATATCCTGATTAAGCTTTCTCAGATGCTAATACACATGTCCTACATCATGTCAAAACATGTCACCACTACCCACCCCGGTATGCAAACGTCATACCAACATACATCCAATTAAGTCTGCACGACTGGAATCATCCACATGATCACAATAGCCATGTCTGCATGGACATCATGCCCTGGATGAAGTACAAATGTCTCCCTGAAGTCACATCATACCTTTCCATACTCCTATCACCCATTGGATGTGCAGCTGACTGAACAAAACACATCAGGCCTGTACAGTTACAACAGCTGATCAGTCCATGGCCTTTGTGTGATATAATGACAGTGAAGCTACACCCACATACCATCTGAATGTCACATTACATGACTGACATAACACACTGTACAAAAACGGCAATTTGGATCTAATAACTGATTAAGCCACTGCAATTTAGGGGTACCGGCCTTTGATTAGTCTGACCCAATCACAGAGGAAGATCTGCAGACACCAAACACATGTGTATCACAACTAATCATACATATAAGAGCATCATCAATGGCCCATATTGCACATATTACACATCCATACCCAACTGAGGGCAGTGTCACAACTGATGAACATCAGGAACACACATATGACATCATGGTCCACATACAAAACCACCAAACATCCATTTTCACCAGTACTGCTTCACAACATTATAACACCACCCTTACTCACACCATTCCAGATTTGGGAATACCTGTACCAAAGTCCAGACAACACACATCTCTAACTGTATACACATGTATATATGGTCCTACACCACTGCCTTTGCTCGGACAACACATCACACTACTACATATGGCAGCCTCAGAAGAGAAAACATACATTTCATGCCACACCAACATCTCAGAAGTCATACAGTAACGAATCCTGTCATAATCACCCACTTCAGCCAGGCTAAGGTTAGCAGATATTTTCACACTTCAACAGATGTACCCCCAAGTAACAATTGAGACATGATGTAGGCAGCTAAAAAGCTATGTTGCACTATAATTGCTAGGGCACTGGCATACATGGCATTAAAATTACAAATTAGGAATGACGAGGTCTGTCTAGGCACTTACCACCTCTAGTACTATCCCACTGGGTTCAAGGTTTCATCCCCAGAAGTCTGGCACTTAGAAATTCATAATGATTGCAATTACACCATTCCAAAGGTACATTTAAAATGACCCTGCTTGACCAACCTTCACATACCCAATTGACAGCAGATTACCAATATATGGGGCTACAACTGTTAAGCCATTAGTCCAGTCCTATACAAGCCATATCTATGGTGGAAATGTAATGCTGCCTCACATGGAGTCAACACCATTACCAGTACCTGATGTACATAGATGGGAGTGGACTGACACCTCGGAGCCACAAATGCCCAAATGCAGAAGGATGGAGCAGGTCATACTAAGTGTGTAGCGTGAGACACAAGTTCACATCCATAGTAAAGGCATCTCCACAATGCAGCCATGGAGAATTCTGGATATGGGAGATCAACTGACAGCAAATCATCAAGACACATCTACAACTAATGCTCAGGCCAGGTGGTTACTACCCATTTCCCCCAAGTCTACCTACACGTTGCATTGACTAAATTTTCACATAAGCTACAGTGAGGCAGCTATTCCCGTACAACCCGAGCCAAGACCCAGGATACAGTCAGGACTCACCCCCTTGTGACTGCTGTGCTGCCCTTAAATGCCCATCCACCTCAGGGTAGGCCACTGCCAAAATACGGGCCACTAGGGGGTTCAGAGTCTGACGGCACCCCTCCCTTGTTGGGAGGACATCCCCAGCGGGGCCTCTGCTGTCTTCCGGGTCCAGCGTCTCAAGTCCTCCCACTGCTTGTGACAATGGGTGCTCTGCCGGCTATGCACCCCCAGGGTCTGCACTTCCTTGGTGATGACACACCATATCCCTTTCTTCTTTCATGGATGATACAAACAACAGGAGAAAGCCATGTACACCGGCACCATACTAACAGGAGAGGCCTGTACACATCTGACTCACCAAGTGCCCACACATACCCATCCTCTCTGCCCACACGCCTTCTCTTAATGCCCTCTGTATGCATCTATACCCCCTCACTGGTACGTTTACCCCGTTCACCGTCAAATGCACCCCTATCACACATGACCATGGGATTTGGCTCACCTGTTCCTTTGGTGCCCCATATAGCTCTCCATACAGAGGTAGGAACCGTCCACAAGCTACTCCAGCTCTTCTGGGGTGAAGGCTTGGGCCCTATCACCTGCAGGACATGGCATAATGGCTCCCAGAGACAGAAAACAGCATCTCAGGTTGTGGAGGTCTTGCTAGCAACAGTCTCAGGAGACAAGTGAGCAAGGCTGCAGAAAATGGCAGTCACAGCCGCCACATACAGAACTGTCACCTCCGGCGGTCATCATCATTGGCCCCAATCCCCCATAGGCAGCAATGTTAAACAGTGACAAGTTGCACTGCGGTTGCGACTGCCTACTGCCATGACAACATACGCCGTTGGAATTAGGTTACTTCCATCTGTCCAGTGCTGCAGGCAGGTGGCTACCATTTTGTGCACATCTCATACATTGATGTGCCTCTATAAGTGTGCAATACACATATAAGGACAAAATGGGAAGTAACCCCATGTTGTGCCATAATGATAGTGCTGACACGTGACATGCATGACAGTGATGTGATGTGCCAGTATGTGGGTTGATGGCATTGCTTAGATACTCAGTGGCACATAGGTGGTGGCACGATATTGATGTATCCCATTACTTTTGTAATGATCAATGTAGGATAGCCCAGTCTGCCACATATGGCAGATTACACATGTGACGTGTCCTAACCAACTTACAGGTTCAGCATTGTGCTGCAAGGCGGGTGTCCAAAGCGCTTCTGAATGCCCATTATAGTGTATGTAAGCAGTGCTACGCATGTCCAACAGTGTTAAGTGCGTGCAATTTTGATATTTTCGGCTTCCACGTGTCAAGTGCATTTCTCATTGTACATTCTCTCCTCTCCACCTAGATATCCTGCCATGAGAAGATTGAGACAACCAACAGTATACCTACCGTCCACTAGCTAAACTTTCAACCCCGGAGGACAGGCATATCATACAAACATATCGTCTGAATCGTCAGACCTTCATAGATCTGTGTACAGAGTTGGAGCCAGATCTGTTACCAGCCATAGGCAATCCCTATCCCATCTCTCCCACAGTACAAGTCCTGTCAGTGCTATACTTTCTTGCCACAGGCTCCTTTCAGAATACAGTGGGCTTGGCAGCAGGGACGTCAGAGCCCATGTTCAGTCTTGTGTTGAAGGATGTAATATTGCATTGTTGAAACACCTGGACAGCTCCATCAGGTTCCCTCAATGTGCAGATTTGGCCTATGAGAAAGCAGACTTTTATGATATGGGACACATCCCTCATGTGATAGGGGCAATTGATGGCACCCATTTGGCTCTGGTTCCTACTCATGCCAATGAATTGGCGTATAGGAACAGGAAGAACTACCACTCCATGAATGTTCAGCTGGTGTGTCTGGCAGACCAGTACATCTCACAGGTCACAGCCAAGTTTCCTGGATCTGTCCATGACTCCTTCATTTTGAAGAACAGCAATGTCCTACACATGATGGCACAGCTACACACAGAGAGGGCCTGGCTCCTTGGTATGTATGCATTTGAAGGTGGTTCACTGTTATTGCATCTGTCATCAAAATCTTCCCTGTACTGTACGTGTTATGTCACTGGTCCTATATTTTGTCACACAGGTGACGGTCTATCCCAACCTTCCCTGGCTGTTAACACCAGTGAGGTACCCTACCACGGATGGGGAAGGCCATTTCAATGAGGTCCACGGGAGGAAGGGGTGTGTAATCAAAAGGACATCTGGCCTCCTGAAGGCCACACTAAGGTGCCTGGACCTATCTTGAGGTGCCCTCCTCTACTCACCCCATAAGGTATGCCAGATAGTAGTAGCCTGCTGCATGCTCCACAATCTAGCCCTGAGATGTCAGATACCATTGCCAGCTGATGAGGGTGAGGAGGTTGGACCAGTGGCTGGTAATGCTGACATGGCAAGTGATGAAGAGGCACAGGAGGAAGGTGCAGCTGACTCCACGACTGAGCTCATCAATCAGTACTTCCAGTGATGTTCAGGTATGGTGAATGTGGGTTGGCAGGTGTTGTATATCCACATGATTTGCTGACAATAGTCCTCCTGAGTTGACTCATCAGTGGGGGGTGATGTGATCCTATCCCTATGTGTGTGTTGGAGGAGCAGACCGTTTGAATTTCAGGTGCACAGTAAAAGTGCCTCATATCTAACAAGTGTACCCACTGAAGTTTCTTAGAATCAAGTATCCAATGTATAGACCAGTATTGAACAATGTGTGCTGCATTCTCCTGTACTCATGTCATTTCACCCACTGACTGTGTTAATAAAACTTGTGCCTCTGCTACCTATATCTTGAAGCATTTATAGTCACTAGCCATTGCTGAATGACTTGAGAATTGAGGGTTGTAAATGACAGATGGCAGCTACAGTGATTTATGATGAATAGTCTGTGACTGGTGTTGTAGAGGTAATCTCTGGGGGCCCCTGGTTAGGAGGTAATCTACACTGGGGACAACCTCTATGTGCTGCATATATGCTTTGTGTGGCTTCATGCCTTCCATCGTGATGTACTCCCTGTCATTGTCTTTTTGCATGTTTGCATACAGACTATACTCTTGTGTGGGTCAGGATTTTGGACTGTCTGATGTGTCCTGGAACATATATGTTGTACTGTGTCTCCTGCTGAGGATACCTCTCTCAGCTGTCCATTACAGTACCTGTTGGATGTAGGGGTGCATAGCCATCTAACATATAGCAATCATGAATTTTGTTGATGTTGTAATGAAGACACATATACAGTAGCTGTGTTCCATTGGTTTTTATTGCGCATATATTGAAATTGTGACAAAAACATACGGTGCATATATTGTCCACGAGGTGATGAGTGGGGTCATGGTAGATGGAATCATCAGAGTAAGTGGTACAGCTTTTGGTTGCACAGGTCCAGTGTTCAATTGCCTATGGGGAGATGGGGTTATGTAATTGAACAGTCAACAGGGTGTCTCAGTGGCACACAAGGGAGACAAGTCAGGTGAGGGACACTTCCTGGCAGTGGATGTGGTCTTGGCATCTGCTCCAGCTGGATGTCTGGATGTACGTCCAAGTTTGCGGGGGTTGTTCAGTTATAGAGGGAGGGGTGTCTAAGGGTTGTGGTTCCCATGGCTATGGCTGATGTGGATGAGTCTGATGTTATGTTGCTAATGGAAGGGGCCTGCTAGTGGGAGGAGGAAGCACACAGGCTGGTGTTGCTATCCCTCAGCACCCCTGCAATGGTGGCCATGGTGGCATTGTGGGCCTGCCACTGCTGCATGACCTCCTGGTGGTATTCCCTCTGTAGGCTTTGTTGGTCCCCCAACATGGTTATGATCTGGCCCATCCTGTCCTCAGATTGTTGGTATGCTCCCAGGACTTTGGAGATGATTGCCTGCTCAGTAGAGTCCCTTGGGGGCCCCATCCTCTGGCCCACAGCTTCCCTACCATGCCCCCTGCCTCCATGTGCCTGTGCCCCTGGCACAGTGTGCCCAGTCCCAGTGTTCGCAGAACCTTCATTGTGAGGGGTCGACTCTGGTCCCTGTACTGTGGGGCACACAATAGTTTGATCTGTCCTTGGGACACAGGCTTGGGGACAAAGGGTTGGCTGTGATGCTGAAGCCTCAGGGTTTGGGGGGATTGATGTGGGCAGGGTGAGGAAGGGAGTCGTAGACTGACCAGGTGTCCCAGATGGGCCAGGTAGGTCGTCAGTGTCCAAACATCCAGGCGTGTTGTCCTCACTGGGGCCTTCATCCTGTGGTGGGCTAGCAGTCTCTGGCATCCTCTCCATGGTGGCACTGGCAGGGGTACCTGTGGATGGAGTGAGAGAGGGATTTACATATTGAAGATGTGTTTGGTTATCTCTTTATCATATGCATACATTGGCTTGCCTAGCAATGACAATGACAGATGCCGCACAGCATACCATTGGTGTTAGATAGTGGTCTATGACATGTGTACCATACTCCATTTAGGTTGGTGTCATTCAGGTTTAGTACCTCTGGCTCTGTGGATGGGTACTGGTACACACTGATAGTTCACATGACTGTTCTGCACTGTTAGCTAGTGGCTATTCAGGCTTGGTAGTTGTGAGTGGAAGATTGCTGGACATAGCAGCATAGTGTCCCAGTGGGAGAAGGGTATGGGAGTATGCAAGGTAAAAGTATCCTTTCCGTGAATGCTGTGCATGTGCATGGAGGGTACCATCTAACATGCCATACCTTGGTGGGTCACTTTCTGGGTTGTGGATCCTGATTAGTGGCCAATTGGATTAGTCACAGTGCTGCAGCTGTGCTTAGCCTGGCGTGGCATTGTGTTATTCCATTGCATTGCTGTCATTGATATGTAGTGGTCCTCAGTCGTGCCATCTAATTGGTATAGCTAGTCCAATATGGATACATGAAAGGGATGTGATGTGCATAATCCAGGTATTCACATAGATGGGCTTGTGCATTGTGGGAGTTGTAGTGTTAGTATTAGCCCATGCAAAGTGTGCCTTTGCCAAGGGCTGTGTGGGCAGTTGGGCTGGGTGGAGGTGCAGGAGAGGGGCAGTAGGTGGATAGATGGGATGTGTAGTGAGACATGCATTACATTGGGGAGTATTTGGGTGGTGAGGCAGCATGCAGTACACAGCAATTGTGTGACAGAGCTTGTGTGCACTTACCAGAGTCCAGCCCGCCAGGTATACCAGTCAGGCCCTCGGAATGCGGGATGCCCAAGACCTTCTCCCAAGATGTGAAGTGTGGGGGAGGAGGTGGGCGCCCACCGCTAGTCTTGTGCATGGCGATCTGGTGTTGTGATGCCATGGAATGCACCTTCCCCCTGAGGTCATTCCACCTCTTCCTGAAGTCTTCCCCTGTGAATGGATGGCTGCCTACTTGAGTTAACTCTGTCGACTATTCTCTGGCACAACTTCACTTTCCTGGCTATCGAGGTTTACTGGACCTGTGCTCCAAACAGTTGTAGCTCTGCCCTAAAGATTTCATCCACCATGACCCTCAACTTGTCATCTGTGAAGCGTGGGAGCTTTTGTGGGGACATGGTAGTGGTTGTGTTGTGTGTGTGTGGGGGGTGTTGTGTGAGTAAGGGTGCAGTGAAGGGTGATGATTGATGGGGTGTGGGTGGTGTGTATTGGGTGATGGACGCTTATGGTGTGAGTGTGGTTGTTATATGTGTTTGCTGGGTGGGATGTGTATCTGTGCCTATGGTCTAATTGTGCTATGTGAGTGTATTTGCCTACTCTCTGTGTATGTGTAAATCGATTATGTAGCAAAGGATTGTGGTTTGTGTTGGGGTGTGTTATATAGTGCAGTGGGTAGGTGTGTCTGGTGTGTGTATGTGTGTCAGGTGTGGCTTATTCAAACTAACCTATGTGGTGTTGTGCTCAAACAGTGGTGGATTTTGAGCGCTGCGGTTCGCACCGCCAATGATTTTCCACAGTGAAAGAACCGCTTTGGTGATTTGTGGCTCATAATCTGGTGGGTGGAATTGTGTCGGTGCTGGTGGTGGAACTGCCTCTTTCCCACCCTCCTGTCTCCTTGTGGTGTCAGATTTGTGGCTGTTTGTGTCGATCTTCATGGTGTGAGTCGTAATACGGCAGTCTGATTACCGCCACATGGCAGTCCTTTGGCCGCCGAACCGCGCTGGTCTTCTGTAAAAGATCGCCAAAGTCGTACTGAGGCCCATTGTCTCTCGCATGCATTGTTACAAGGGTAACCACCAAGGTTCCCTAAGTGACCATGTTGTTGCTCCTGCATTTCTGGAGCAGCTTTACATTCTAACTCACTTTTAGACCTAGCATCCCCATCTCCACCTATTCATGCTACTCAACACACTTTTTGTTTCAAGGTATCTGGCTCGATTTCAGGTGGCACTCCCAAATATTCTCAACTGTGTCCCTCTCTGAAGATTATCAAAATGCTGAATCCATATCAACATTTAGACTCAGTCAGTCACCTTCGATCTAACAGTCTCCAGCTAACTCGCAGCATCAGATGAGGCATCCATCTCTTCCTGCAGGGTTTGCAGCTTTGTTGCTGTTTCTCCACCCCTGTTGCCCTGCTGGTCAGACCCTTCACCTTACTCTCTGAAGACATTACTGCTTTTTCAGTATTTGTGGTCTTTTCACCTATTTCAGTGTGTATGGTGTTAATGATGTGCAGCAATGTTTTTTCAGTGAGTGAGCTTAGGCGTCCCATTAGGCTCCACAGATTAAATGTTTTTTGCCTTTGCCTCTTTTGGGCTCGAACAACATATTCCTTGTGTCTTTTTTTGTCTGCCGTATTAATTTGGAAGCATGCAGGCACGATTCACCTCAAATGAATGATGCCTAGATCAAGGTACGGCAATACCTGGGATAAGTTTTTCCTGCAGGCCTAACAAGACTCATCAGTGCCACCTTCTGCTCCAACTGGGGTTTTATGCCCAAGATCTCATTGGACACTTTGGAGGCCGCTATGTTTCTCATCTAGCAAGGAAGGCCTTTCCTCCGCCCTCCTACTGGGTGTGTAAAACTGTAAAAACTTTAAACTTCGCACTTGTATAGCACACTACTCACCTGTTAGGGTCTCAAGGCGCTGTACGCATACCACTGTGGAACTCCTCCTGGCTTTTCCCTGTGAGGCACCCACTCCTGGACAGCCACAGGGTGAAGCCAGGCATCCAAGCGCTGTGAGGGCCTTGGTGGAGATTAAGCAAGCTATTGCCCAGAGTTACAGAGTGGGACCCATTAATTAGATTAGGCACCAAGGTGAGAATTATCTGGTCCAAGGGACTTGAGCCCAAGAACCACTGAGGTGGGATTTGAACCCTGGTCCTGGGCCAGATCTCTGCATCAGGGTCTGCCGCTCTAACCATTGTGCCACACTATTCCACTTGTCCGCCTAATGCCATGGTCCTGGTTAAGCCATTGTCCTCAGGCAAGCTCCTAGAGACAAACCTTTCTGGGCTATTGCCACCGGCCATCATGCTCAGTCTTATCTTGCAGCCTGCCTTCCCTGCAGCCAGGTCAGGAAGTGTACAATGAGAAGAGATAATCTATCGCTGCCACTAGTCCTCGTTTTACTTGATCCATCTAGATCTCCTGCACCCCCACCACTGCAGTGCATGCTTTAGCATCTAAATGCCACTGGAGATAATAACGACGAGCAGAGAACAGGGCCCTACGCATGAGCTCCGTCTGCCCACCGCCATCTTGGATCCTCATCCAGAGGGTTAACGTAAAATGATGAGGTCCGCAGCAGAATATAAAGAGGGGCCCTGAGTCTCCCATATCTCACAGATATTCATTGGTCCTTGGTGAAATGGGGCCCCTGAAGGGTTGAGGCACCCTTCAGCTCCCCCTCCCCACCTTCCCCCGGGGCTGCAGAGACCTGCATTATGTCCACTGCCCACATCGGCCACACCGTAAGTAAATATTTTAAACAGGAAATTATATTGGAAGTGATGGAAAATTCACATGAGGAATGCAAATTGCCTGTTCAGGTCATCAGATAATCCGTGATACAATTAGCGCACGTGGGCAAAAGAAACAGACTCCGTTCTATTGAAAAAGTAATGTTTATTATAAGGAAAATGAAATAGAACCAATAATACTGAAAATATTATGACTTTTTTTGCAGTGTTAATTCGAATTAATAAATTCATACACATTCTTATTTTGCAGATGCTGGAAGAGTTGTTGTTTAACTAGTGCAATCAAGTAAGGTTCTTGAAAGACTAAGCAAGATCGGCTGTTGGATGTTCATCACATATTTCATATATTCATATAACAGTCAAGGCAAGCACCTGGTACAAAATCATAGCAAAGCAAACACATGGCAGCCAACTTAAGATTTTTGATAAGCAGAATCACGTCTCCAATTTAGGACTCTCTATGAAGAAAATATAACACCATCAGTTTAGATAAGGCTGTGACCTTTGACAGAGTACTTGTTTTCATTTAAATTGAGCAGCACACTGTAAATTACAGTTTAGAATTTGAAGAGAAGTTGCATGAGAACTTAAGCATAATTAAAGGTATCCTAAAACTGCACAGAGTAGGAGTGAGGAAAACTGAACTATCATAGCAGTAAATCCGCAAGAAATGAGTAACTTTGTTTTCTGTTCTTACATATCCTGCGTTCAAGTAGGGCGCTTTTCTCTTGCTTAAGTCCGTGGGAAAACCGGCCTGGGGACATTAGGAGACACAGGATAAAGTAGTAGGGATTTGTAGGTGGGAGGAATTTCATAAGGCAATTATTGAGGGGGGTTACAGAGGGCAGAGATGATATCAATCACAAACATCAACATTGAAATTTACTGAAACTACAAAAATCATCGTCTTGCTTTGAATATTTTGACATTTCAATACTGTTCATTTGAAGGTTTTTACATAGAATTGTTGTATCAATATTACCAATCTATTGAACAGGACTTGTTCTTCAACACGTTCAATCCCATTCGTTAGCTTAACTTGCTGACTGAACCATGTTTGTTTGCAGATAATATCCTAAAACTTTATAGTGAACACTGAAGGTTTAATAGTTTCAAAAGTACCATGTTTATATTTATTATTTATAATGTGTTGTGAATGCGCAAACTGTCCCGACTGAACATTTTTAACACAGGTACATAATTAAATCAATCTATACAAATACACTGTATTTGAAACTAATTGCTAAATAACATCACAGTGGCGTCTGTCCATCCTATATTACTTAGGTACAGCCAAAGTGTTGAAATAGTACCCATTTTGTTCAGTAAATGATATGTATCAGTCAGCACTTCACACAGTTGTTTTAACATTTTGAATACACTACTCTTGACAAAATGGACACTAACATGTTTACATTGCAATGTGAGCTAAGTGGCGAATTCAGTTCACGTGATTCCAGTAGTTGTTATTCAATGCTTGACTGATATCCTGAACCTAAATTTGCCATTCTGGTTGTGGACTTTTCAAAGGTATGTGCTGTATGCCCCTGCACTTCCATTCTGGCATCCCTTGAATATATTTCAAAGTCAGTCGTTTTTCTTCCAAAGTCTATTCGTGAAACAGTATATGACATCTATTCACGATCTTCGTTTTGTACAGCAGATGTCTCCACTTGCTGTACTTCTAGTTGCAATATGGCCATATCGTTGTGTCTTCAAATACGTCTTTCGTTGCGGGTTCAATTCAGAATATGAATCTGGTTTGTGAAACCAAGTCTTGTTCTCTGTCAACAGAGAGCCCCAATTCACATTGTCTAAAAAATGTTAAATACAATAGGCCTGAAAAAATGCAGCACTAAGGGTAGCAAACAGGGTCATAAAATAAAATGAAAACAATAGTGCATATACTATTAAATGTTTTGAGGTAAAGTGTGAAGGACTGTTTTGGTTAAAAAAAAAGTAATGGATTTAGTAATAAAGCTCCTTCTTTCAACTGAATTCAACGCAAGGATACAGAACACCAACATGGATTCATGTAAAGAGCAGAGAGGGTGGGACTGCCATTTCAGTATCACAGATCGATACAATATGATTTTTTCATTGAGAAAAATCACAGAAAGCCTAACCTTCACACGTCCTCTGCATGTACAGTAGGTTGATAAGGAGAATGAGAGGGAGAAGAACATATTCATCTTGAAAGAGGGATGCCCTAGATAGGAAGGAAATGATACCGGCTGGCAAATAAAAAGCCTGTGGGTGAGATGTGACAATACTTCGCTGCCCAAGCAGGAGAGAAAGATTCTGGCATTGTGAAATCATACAGCATTAGAAAAGCAAATGGCTACTGATGCATTGCTAAAGTTGACTTTTTGCAGACATATAGTCAGTGATTGTTCATTCTGGTTCTCTATGAGTATCGTGAAATGCATGTTTAGAACAATAGCTTATCTATAGAGAATTTTCAGCGTGGAGGATATGTCACCATATTTGTTTCCTTTTTTGGTGTACAATATTTTTGAGTGTCAGGATGTTGGTCCACTTTGAATATTCCATGAAGAGGCACTTGTAATGATGTGACCTGTTGTCAATTACAGATCCACTCTGGCCTTTCTAGTAAGATAATCCCCACAGGAGCTATGCATTTGGAGCTAGACCTCCAGGTGAAAGAATATTGTCCACAGGCATCCTAAGATGCATGGTCTGCAGCAGAGGGCTAGTATTTGCATGCATGGCATTAGAATGTGAAGAGTACAGAGGCACTCAGTACCTCACCTTAGGTATGTTAGGCCCAATTTGCTTAAGAGCGTTTATAAGTAAACAGTTCAGAAGTTAAATCAGAATTGTGGCTGGTGATGTTTAATGAGTCTGAGAAAGTCAATCTGAATAATTTAAAAATAACTTAGGTGCCTATTCCTAGTCCTAGGAAACACTGGTGGTCATCCTTAATGTCACCTAGTGGGTGGCGGAAAAATATATACTTTGCTTTTAGTGCCACAGAGGGAAATTGACATGGACATCATTTTCACAAATAGCTTGGAACAAAATACACTGTGCCTCAGTGGTCCTATCTAAATAATTTACAGTAATAAATTATTTGTAACTTCCTCCCTTCTGTTAGCAGATTTCCTCTACCTCCTATGCTTCTTGACAGCTAAACATTGAGAACAGCTACAACTGCACTAGTCTTCGCCAAACACCTAATAAGTAACAATGCTGCATCACAAAAGAAGTTTACTTTTAGAGTTGTTTTTGTAACGGCAAATCCACCTTAGGTGTCCACTGTTGAATGTTTACTAAATGCATTCCGATCCAGCCCCACACTTAACAGGAATTAGCTACATTTTTAACCAGTACCTTTGTGCAGAAGCCACATGTTGATGGACCAAAGATTAGTTCCATAAGAACACATTGTGTGGAAGTGAGTCTGTCTAGCATGGCAAAGGGTTCCAATCTATTCACATATCAGAGTAAGTCAGGAATCTGTGTTGCCAACATAGGAATGATATGAAGATTTTAGAGATGATCCAAGGCAAATATAGGCTTAGCTGGTAAGTCAGCTTTCAACAGATCACAGCATGATCCGACAATACCAGCACACTTTGATATAATAATTTGCATGTCCAAGTAAGGAAATGGATCTGTATGTGTACTGGCAGGATGGAAGCAAGAATGTAAACTGTGACTGTATGATTGGCTCTCAAGCTTTTAATGTGAGCCAATAATAAGCAATGTGGGGAAATGAACTCGCTGATACAAAAGGTTGCTGAGTACAGGGGTTTCACTTTATTTCCAGTAGAGAAGGAGATTCGGAGAGATCACTTCACAATTAAAGGCTTTAAAAATGCTCTAGATGAAGCAGTAGTGCATTTGAGTGATAAGACTACGTGAGAAGGCAATAAGAAGCCAGAGCCTGTGCTAGGCTTCTTCTCTCCTTTAAGACCTGTGCTTTGTGGTATGGAAAAGATAGCTGCCTCAACAAGCAAATGCGCTGTGAGCAGCATGAGGGTGGAGAATTTGAGATCTCGCCAAGCACCTTAAGGTCATCCTAGTTATGGGAAGTTATTGAAGCAGGAGAGTATGATCTGACACACCAGAGATGCAATGACTTTCTACGAAAGGCACATATAATGATATAAGCCCACCCGGTGCTAGGATGGAATCAGCAGCTGAAAGCAGTGGCAAAAGCAATTCCTTGGAAGGTGAACATGCAAAGTTGACCCTTGGAACAAGCACTGGAATGTAAACAAAGGCCTGGGCCTTATATTCTTCGTCCAGGTTGATCCACAGGATAGATTTTGGGAAAGGGCTTATGGGTGCCCAATATGGTCTGTGATGTAGAATTATCAGAGGACAGCAAGGCCAGCAGTCCACAACAAGCTTTAGTTTAGATTTGTTCTTTGGGGATATCCTTTCTGAAATTAAGACTTAGGGGAGCTTTCAAATAAGAACATGGATTTCATGTAGCAGAAGTTCACCCTTCAGGGGTGTTAGTGGCAGCACCAACAACAAGTGAGGCTGTGTTGCGTATCGCCAAAAGTTAATATATCTGTACCCTTTTGTGTGTATCTAATGGTTCTTCAGCAACTAAATTCTAGTTTGCTGCTGTTATGAGAAGAGTTGTTTGCAAGCTGAAGACAAAACTGAGTCATGTTTAATGCATGCATTTACAATCTTAGCTGACTTTTTTTTAGAAGTCGTATTTGTTAGAAATATTGCAGATAGGTTTATAGATATAAAATGTCTATAAACAGGGGCTAAAACAAGTATTTTACTGCCTTGTGAATCAGGATTACTCTGATGATTTCTGATATGTGATCACAGATTGGATAATTCCTCTTGAGTATTATCACAAATATATTTTTGTCACAAATCAGTTAAAACATTTTTTTCAAACAACGTGTTTTTGATACAAATTGATTTATTTTTCTGTTTGGGATATGTGTTTTTGACTCATCCGAGTTGGAGTCAAAGTAAATGCAACACAGTCAAATGCAACAGAAGCAGGGGTACACTACCTAAAAGCACGTAGACAATTGACTGCAATATATAGAATTCACTTTTCAGTACTAGCAAGCAGGTGCTTACAGTAGATACACGTTTTCCTCCAAGAAGTGTTCTTGCACAGCTTGTTAACCGGAATGTCTTTTCCGTTTGCTGAGAGTGCTGGAAAGTAGATGGGAAGCCATCTTGAAATCTAGCGCCCATTGCAAAACAATTCAGCCTTTACTACCTGAGAGTTGAGAGTGATACTCCTGGTTGTCATGAACTACTGACAGCACTAAATCACCAGGAAGCTGTGCCGAGTTGCCTCCAATTGTACAGCAGTTGACAATATAAAGCCAAAATCAAGTAACACTGTGAAGAGCTTTTGTGAAAGGAATGAATTGGTGGGTAAAAAAACCAACTAGGTTGGCTGCAAAATGGTGGATCGCTGTAGAAAAGAGTAAGTGCCTATATATACCTGATGCCATTGCCTCTCCTTGCATACATTGTTTTAGGCAAGTGTGTAAGCAGACAGATGTTTTGCTTGTGATATGGGTACAGAGTAGGAAAGAAGTTTTTGCAAAAGGTTTTTGGTGATAGAAACTTTGCTTTGATTGTTTGTCAGTGATGGATACTGCATGGTTGTAATACAAAGTAGAGTGATTGTACTATTGTATCCCGGGGGCTGCTGAGGTGCATTATGAGAACCCCTGCTGCATGGCACGGTTAGCCAAGGGAAATTATATTTCAGTGACAGACCCTTGCCTAGTGATGATACTCATTTTGATAAAGTATGTGTTATGAGTAGCTGTTACGAGGTCAAGCTTACAGGAATCTTACATAATTGCAACTATTGAGGATTTCCTTCACTAGAGCAAATCTGGGGATATAAATAGGCAGCCTGGCTCATTCAAGGCCTCTATAATAAGTGTCCTGCTCATTTAATACAGATGTGTAAATGTATGTCATACATAAAAGATGTAGTACAGAACAATTCTACTTTACATTTAATGCAGCAGACTGTCCTGTTATGTCTGCCTTACATTAGGCATTATTTTTGAAACAACAAATTATTTCAGAAATCAAAATGGTATGGGTGAGTGAAGAAATGGAGTGTCTTATTTTGCAAGCATTAGGATTCCATTTTAGGTGTTTTTGCTTGTGACATGATAAATTACAGTAAATGGACTGTGCTCAAGATGACATCTAAATCAAATTGAACACTGAGTCTCACATAAAGGGCAGACAGGCACAGCAGAACTGAGCCGCGCTTGCCAGACAAATGGAAATGTCAAAGCATAGAGTCACTTTAGCACCCCAATCTATACCAATGCTCAACGGTAACAAGGCAGTTGAGGATTCCTTCGGGTACTCTCTCTGTATTTCCTTAATTTGATTGTCTCCGTCTAATAAGTCAAGGAGCCTGACCTCTCTTGCCAACGTGAGCACAGTTATAACAAGAGTCAGGGACTGCCAGAGTGTCCTTCATGACAGTGTATGCTGAAAGTAAAAAAAACAGTTTAATGGGAGAGCCATAAGACCTAGAATGATGGGCATCCGAGGACACTGCCTCAAAAATTTCTCAATATCTAAGCTTAAAACAGTGATGCCTGGACAAAGTGATGTGAGTAAGCTGAATTTGACGTACAATATTTGTGGAGATCCAAGGTTGGGAGCTGTTTGTATGTAACATCATTGGGGAACCTGAAACCATTTCTTAGTGCGGAATGGATTCCATAACTTCATAGGCAATGGACTTCCTAAAACTACACTATAAGAAAAGTTGTAGATCGAGTTTTCCTCTATTAAATCATTATTTATATAGCTGATACATTTCGTTATAATATGTAAAAAAGGTGGTAAACTAAATCAAAGAAAATGCTTGGCATCTACACAAAGATAGACACATTCCCAGTGGACTAACCACTACTGTGCTATTTCCCTGCAACAGGCCTTGTTGCACTGTATTTTTGTCAATCATGCACTGGAATCAGCAATGTCCATGTTTGTTCCAAATAGGGCAACTAGCTGTTCTTCATAGTTTGCAATATTCCTTTTCATGATTTCCATACATGGTCCCAAAAGTCTTTCAAATGCTTGGACATCCATAACTAGATTTAAAAGAGAGTGAAAAGCATAAACGTTAGATGTAGCTGTTGCAGGTTTCCATTCATGTATATTCGAATGTGGGTAAAAACACAGATCCCTCAAATCTTAAAATCAAAATTATAGGCTACCAGAATATCAACACTACATAAATATCCCCCTACAAAAAAATAGAATTGTTTAAATGCCGAAATTTACTAACCACATAAACAAGGACATTTCAATTTAATATTTTTACTCAAACTCTTAAACAGTTGAGAGCAGGTACTCGATTGCAGGTTCAGATGCACGTCAAATTTTTTGCAGGTTGATATTTATGCATGGTACATGCTTAGGTTATCACTGTTTTTCAGTCCGTTAAATTGCTAATGTAGCTATTAGACTGAGTTAAAAGAGGATTTGGATCATAGTACAAGAAGCACTAATGAGATAATGTAAATAGTTGGTAAGATAATGGTTCACAGTTTTCCTAAAATGTGTTAAAATATATAAGGTTGCACTACACAATAAATAGCAATCCAAATTTGAATGCATTCTGAGCAAATGCCGTTTTTTCTTAAAAATTGCCAACCTGGTAATTTTCCTATCGAAATAGATCAAAAGAATTGACTGCCATTTTCAATCGATAGCCTTTAAGTTTGTGAACTGTTTGGGCCACACTTTTTTTTCACTAATATTGATCATACCATTGTGCTACACATTGAAACTTATCAAATGGTTTTGCAATGCATATGTGTTTGAGCAACTCGAATTCTTAGAATTTAATTTGGGTCAAACAGACACCTGGACAGTAAACGGAGGGTGGCATGGGATAAAGTGACACAATAGAGCTTGCACCAGTAATGAACTTCAAGCTCATCCCAGCCCGCCTTCATCTGAAGAAAAAAAAAAAAACCATTGTACAAAATCTTGAACTGTTTGATTTCTTTGATTTCTTTTGCAAAGGGCATCATTCCGTTGTTTAATAGCAAGGTTTGTGCCATCTCAATTCCATTACTCGCTACAGACTGTTTATAAATTAACGAAACAACACCACACATTATTGTACGATGAATCTTTCACTGCACAATGTTAAAGATTACATTTCACCATTTGATTTCTGCTCATACTATTGGGCAACCCAGGGAGGGAACTCAATTAGCACAGTCCATGAATTTGTATTACAAAGGAAAAGGACCAGAAGCTATTTCTTTGCTTTTTGCAAATTAATTTTTTTTCATTTAAAGTTAGTTATTCCAAAATGTTTTAAAATGTTTAGATTGAAGGTACAGTCTACACTTGCACATCTTTGGTTCAAATATGACACAAGTCTGAGGTTCCCCAGAATTGTCATGAGAGCCTAATCAGGGATAATCCCTTGCTTTCTATAGACATACAGAATTAATTGTCAGAATTATTTAAACAATATGGCATCCACTATGTTGATCGACAATCCAATTTGACCATGTGACATTGTTTAAAAGGCTCCACATTACTTTGACCTTCAAGACAATGAGGTGTTTGAATTCCTCAAGATGATCACATGCCCTAGCGGGCAATTTTAAGGTTACAAACTTGGTAAGCCAAACCACATAACCAGGTAAGAACATAAAAATATGCTATTAGTAATAGGTATGCATAAATACCGATAATGACTTATCAGATTGTGAAATGAAATGCTGAAGTAAATGTATCAGTTTCATCTCTATACTGTAGTGACTAGCTGCCTAAGTGTATGGTGCAGGTATCCTAGTCTATTGACTATACGGTAGTGTAATAGGATGTGAAGCATATTCTAGAGCATTGTGTGATAGACACCTTGGCTTAAGGATCCACTAACAATCAGATTTGCCTCAATAGTACAGCTTTCAGCAATATAACAGTGTGCACTTCACGTGGAAGTGAAGAGTTAATTAATTCAGCTCCTCAGGAGAGCACCCAGACTATGTATATTTGAATGGCAATGGTCCCAATAAACTGAACTGATTACAGTACTCTTAAAATGACTGAGATGTGATGTCTCTAAGTGGCTACTAAAGGAATGTATGTTCATCTGAACAACTGGGACTCACATCTGTCTTCATAATCTGGATAAATTAGTTTGCTGAAATAAACTTTATATTTTCGTACAAAATGCACAAGAGTGAGCTTCATGTTTCTAATAAAATGAGAGAGTAACATTTTTTTAACAGATGAAAGAAATTATGCTTAACAGGGACGAAAAGATTGCATTGTGTTAAAACCGAAATTTACCATGAAGATACTGTTTCAACAGTACTGAGCTACAAAATAACTCATCCCCCTGCCGCTGCCAGTGAATTAAGCAATTGGCCTCGTCTCCCTTTCATCATAGACTACTCTCCCACATCATAATTTTGGATTTGGATTTCATTAATGGCAACATGTTTTATTTGTATGCACTTCAGTTAGGAAGCTGGAGGTGTAAATCTAGTTGTTGAATTGTCACATTGTAATTTCTTGTGTGTCCACTGTGATGGTGTTAGTCGAGGCTATGATTTTATTTCAAGTTTCCATGGTGGAGATCCTGGGCACTGGCTCGGGTTTGGCCTTTCTTAAGGGTTGTCACTACAGCAATGATTGAGAGTATTTTTTGTTTAAAGCTCGGCATTAATTTTCATAGAAGCAATATAAAAGAGCAAACATCACCTTTACATTGCATATTCAGGAATTCTTGCACAGCTATTAGCATCAGCATTGCTTTACTGTTAACAAATGCAAAATTATATTTAACCTTATGAAATTCAGCTGCCACAGCACTAGGTGAGAACAAAGAGTTATCCAGGATTGGAGTAAGGTACAAAGCAAGAGGCCCTCTCCAGTATCTCATCCCTTACTCAAGATTGCAGCTAGACAGACATCTACTAATGAGGACAATGTCAGTGTCCTGTCCACTTTGAGAAAAGATTACAGTAGTGGATTCCAGAAACCACAGAATATATTTTTGCTGAGACACTGTGTGAGAACGTTTTTCTATTGTTAATAAATCCCATAATTGGTGATAAACAGTGGGTCAATTGTGGTGGAGTGTCTTTCGGGCATTTAACTGCTATCAACTGCTTGGCAGTCCCAGGAGATCTTCCAAAAGGGTTTTATACACATTAAACATAAGCAGTGACATCAAGTCCTTAAGACCCAACGTTATAGTACCTATATCAAACCATAGGGATGCCACTTAATGAGTTTAATTTTACTACCTCCTTGAGTATGTGAGTTTTGTTATGGTCCCAAATTAGATGCTGGGAAATATATATATATATATATATATATATATATATATATATATATATATATGCCTTGAATATATTTTTGTTGAGTTTCATTCAAAATGAGAATTCCAAGTTACCTATTAAATACTGGACCAAGATTCTACCCCTTCCATTAAACCACTGGAGGCACAGTTTAACAGTTTATTGTATTGGCAGGATTTTGATGATTTTTGTTCTTGGTACGGTCAGAACCATAATATATGCCCTTGTTTTGTAGCATGGGAAATGGAAGTTGAGTGAGCCGCTAACCACAGCTCTTTACAGAACCAATTGTCAACATAATGTATTTTGGCAATCGTTTTAAAATCTTCTTTGTCCCCTCTGTTATTCATACTTCGCATTCCAAGTTTTACTTGAAGAGATTGGTTTAGGTTTTACCATGGTATCCTCTTCTACTGTTTTCCCAAAGACCACAATGTATTTGCATGCTTCATGGATCTGAAGTTAGCTCAGCAATATCTACAATTGTTTTCAACCCTACAGTGTCACTAAAAATGAGAGCTCTCATCTGAGACATCCAAAGAGTGCAAATACATAGTACAATGCCATCTTTGCATGTACACTTGGACCCGTCTCACTCCTCTGCTCTCCTGATGGTGTCCTAGTAGTCACTGGGACACCAGCACAGGCTCCCCATGCAATCTTGGCGCTGCTCTCATGTTATGCCTAGCAGGAGAGTAGCACCTGGAATGGTCTCAGCGGCTTGGTCTGCTGCTCAGATAGTACTTGGGAGACTGTGCTGTTTCTCCAATCTGGCTGTGCAACACAGCTGGGTTGAAGAAACCTAAGTGGGCATGTCTGTTTGGCCGGCCTAAAGCAGCCAGCCAAACTGACATGCATTCTTTTAAGTGCACTCCAGTGACTCCATTCCACTACTCCTCCTCTCTCACATGGCCCCTCTCTACACACGCTGGCTCAGCCAGCAGCTGGAATATAAAACAACATTAAAATATTATTTCATTTTTCAGCTGCTGGCTGTGAGCCAGTGGGGCGACACAACTTCTCCATTGCGGAGAGACGCCGCTGCAAGAACATGATACCATAGTTTTAAATAGCTGTAACAAATGCTAATGAGTATACACAGCTGCATATGAGTATGGTGAAAAGATACAGAAATTGGTGGTTTTAACATAAGACCAAAAGTAATCCTAAAATATAACCTGAAAACTAAACACTGTATTCAAAATTCCCATCTGTAACTTCCATAAGGATATTGTTCTAAAGTTGCATCCTTTAAAATCAACATTTTGAAAGCACTCAAGTAACTTTAATGACCTCAACAAAACTCACAACTACAAGAAATCAGAGTTGGCAAATCTCATGAGACATTGGACATCAAAGCTGGCTGATGTGCCATTGAATAAAGTGATAAATGAGCCTTTGGTAGTGCCTATAATAAGGAAGACCTTCCACTGTTAAACAAGAATTGTAGATAAGTTAAAGCACTGGGGATAGATTTATCCATGTTTTGTTTCCCTCTTGTGCCACGCAAGGCGATGTAGGGTGATGCAAAACCTAGAATCAAAATTACCTAGCCACACCATGCCACCCTGCGTGGCTTGGTAAACCTGGTGTAATGCAAGACAGCGCAAGTCGCTGTCATAAATGTCTCACAGCCAGGGCTGTAACTTCGGGGGGGGAGGGGGTGTTGAAGGTGTTACACCCCATAATAAATGTATTTTCTGATAAATAGTTGGGTACAGGTGCTATCAGTCAGGAATTTTTACACACACACAGGCAAAAACACACACACACACACACACACACTCACACTCCTTTGAAAGCCTTCAAAAATATTGGTTATTTTACAAAATAATGTGCTTTCTTTCTTAGTGCTCCTACCAATCTGCATCCCACTCCCTTTCCACTGCCCCTTATGCCCCTCTCATGCACCCTGCTTGTTGTATAATGTATTTAAACATGATATGCCAGTCTGACTGTCAGAATATCTGAAGCTGAAACCGCCCAGTCTTAGTAACCAAGCTGCACCCCTGGTCACAGCAAGTACGAACTTTAAAACATATGGGGGCCAGATTTAAGAAACGTGGTGCTGCACTCAGGGCAGCGCCTCTTTTTTTGTGCCCCTTTGCATCCCCATACCGCCACCATGTGTACACCGTATTTAAACTACAGGGCGCAGGGTAAGGGGCAACAATGTCAACATTTTTGACGCTATTGATGTACTGTTCAGGGTTAGCGCCAAAACATTGATGCTAACCCAGAACAGTACATAGGGGCTCATTATAAATAATGGTGTGCCCCCTTTTAACTCCTGCTTTGAGCAGACGTTGAAAATGCCGCAAATAAATTATTTAGATTTCTTATCGCCATTTTATTTTCTCCCCCAACAGGGGAACGCCCCCCCTTTGCATATATTATGCCTGGCACAGGCATAATGTGGCGCAAGGGGTTACAAAGTGGCACAATGCATGCACTGCGCCACTTTGAACATCTAGCTTGGCGATTTTGGCCTCTCTGGACCACATTAGTGAAAAACAAATTATGCTACTGTGGCGCAAGGAGGCGCTAGGCCCTCTTAAATCTGGGCTCTGCCGTATTAACTTTGAACTTGTTTAAGCATATAACGGTCTTCGGGGTAACATTTAAACGCCATACTTATCGCACGCAGGTTCATTTACCCTTATTCGCTCATGGATGCATTTTGTACTTGCTCGTGCCAGGATTCTTTAATCGCTCGGGCTGGCAATATGGAACTGACGTGTGAATGGTGCTGGAGCACCTGTGCTTCTCAACTATCATTGGTTGAAGGTGTGTGCAAGTGCATGAGTGAAAGTAAGTATGGTATGTGTAAGATACTGTATGAATGTTTCTGTGAATGATTGTATGCATATAAAGTGCTGTATGAACTTGTGTTTACATACGTTTAGCTATGTACAACATCTCCCTTTCCATAAATATATCAAGAATTGAAAATACATGATCACATTTTTGGTACTGTTTCTCTTCTACCTAATACTTTGTTATTGATATCGGAAGTTGAACTGATTTCAGTTTGTGAACTGACTTTTTGTACAGACTGTGGGATAAGATTCTGTAATTAACTTTGACCGTTAATATCTAACTCTGCTCCTGATCATAAAAGCAAGACACTGCTAGCTAGTCCCAATCTCCTTTGTTATGACACTTTCATATTCGTGGCCAGCTCACTTTATTTCTAAGATTGTTTACTACGGGAATACACACATTTTTACATGCAAATGCTTCTGAAATAGTAACAAGAATGATTGAGTTTGGAGGCAGTCAGAGGGACAACCATTAAAAATGTTTCAGAACGTAGGCTTACTGCTTTAGTTAAATGATTTATTTGAATTAAGAGAAGCTGTCATTGTGGAGATATAAAGTCAGCTGATGAATTAAAGCTACATTGATTGATTTTACTCAGCAGACCGCAGTGATTTATACTTGTATTGGAACTGCTTAGGTAATAATCATTCTGTTCTGAAATTTGGAATTTGAATTCATGTCTGACTGCAGGGCACTGAGAACCCTTGCATTCAACTTTTATAAGAACTGAGCATTACGTAGCATGAGGTAAGCACCAGATTACATTTGCTGGAGTTACAAATCAACATTCAACATACCCATGCTTAGACTAGAAGTATATACTTCCTGAGACTTGTATTGAATATGGTTGTGAGACATATTGAATAGGATTGTGAGCACATGAATGTCTTTGGGGGAAAGTATGGGGTCCTTATCTTGGTAGAGGGAGGAGGGCTTTTGTCACTTTGCCAATACTTCTCTATAGCTCTCATGTTTCCCTCTAGGAATCCCTAGGTAACTCCTTTGGTAGGCAAGAAATATACTTTAAGATCCAAGATAGACCTCACCAAGTAAGACCCACAAAGAGAGCAGTGGAGGCCGGCAGCTTTAGGAGGGAGGGGGCGGGCAGGAAGCGCACACACACACACACACACACACACACACACACACTCGTTCTTTCACACACAGACACGCACGCACACACATCCATTAACAACACTCATAACATTCAAACATGCACGCACGCACCAAACATTCATTTAAAAAGTTCACACATACACGCATGCACGCACATCCATTAACAACACTCAGACCATTCAAACATGCACGCACGCACCAAACATTCATTTTAAAACATCACACACACTCATTCTTTCACGCACGCACGCACACCCATTAACACTCATAACATTCAAACATGCATGCACGCATCAAACATTCATTTTAAAACATCACACACACACACACACACACACTTACCTTCAGCCTCGAGGTCCCAGGAGGGTTGGGACTGCTGCCTTCCCTCATTGGCTGACCTTAGGTCAGCCAATGAGGAAAGGAAGCAGTCCCAGCCTTGTCACAGAGTGGGATGGGGTCAGTGAGGCTGCTGACCCCACCCCACTCTGTGACAAAGTGTCACTGATTGACCCGCACCCTGGGCGCTTCCGGGGTTAAACTTGAAGCGCCCAGGGTGAGTGTCAATGGGTGACGCTTTCCTCGTCACCCAGGGGAGGGCCTCAAGGCACCTTTGCTGAGCCGAGGAGGTCATGCCCATAGGAGCTGTGACCTCCGCAGCCCAGCAAAGTTCAGCTCAGGCAGCCACGAGTCTGCGCAAATCGCACATGTCTCACTTCTGGCTGTCTGAGCTGAAAATGAAGAGTGTCTGTCAGGCTGACCTTTGCTCAGCCTGACAGTAACTCTTCATGAGGGGCAAAAGGTGGGGGTGTGTGGCCCCTCCGCCCTAAAGGATGGGCCGTGCCTGAAAGAGAGTAATATTATACCATGCGTTTTCATTGTATTATACTATGCAAATGACAGAACTGAACACTCACCTAATGTGCTAACATAACTCATTTGACATCAAACAAAGAAAACAAATTCAGTACCTAAACACTTGACATTCCCAATGGCGTATGCAGAAGCTGCCCGAGGTTTATTTGTTACCAAGGCAAGCTCTCCAAAATATTGTCCTCTGGAATATCGAGCAATTTCCACTGCTCCGTTGTCCTCCATATCCAAATTACTCTGATGAGGAAGAGATCAAAAAAATTACTTCACCACATGGTATACAGTTAATTAAAAAAAAACAAGTTTTATATATCGTCTTCTTACTTAAATTTGTTATTAGCTTCACTAAACATCACATATGGTATTATTGACGGCAAAAGACTGATTACATTGATATATTTTATATGTGCATTTTGGGCTTCTATTTCCCGTCCTGCCACATTTCATCCAGTGTACAGCACACATTAAGGACCGGATTTACTATGATTTCACCCACCCAAAGGCAGTGATGCAAGGGAAGTTTCTGCGCCACATTCCGTGAAAGGGAGAGAGCAGGCCTGCGTCATATATTTAAAGAGATATGGTGCAGTTCTGCCCTCCTACAGTAGGTGCACTTATGGCTACTAGCTCCAGTGCAGCCACGCTAGCGAGTGGCGTAGCGAAACTTGAGGGGGCAAGCCTGCAAACTACATTGAGGCTCCCACACAGTCAGGATCTCTCAGGCCAGGGGCCTGCCGTCCATGCACAGTGGTGGATGTGCTGATGAGCCCCCCTGGAGCTCGGACCCACTTTCGCACCCCGGGGGCTGCAAGGACTAATGTTACACCACTGATGCTTGCTTCATGCTCCAAGGATGCCTGTGTTGTGGACAGGATATTTTTTTGTGCAGAAGGGATTCGTTTCTGCACAATAACTACCTTTCAAGGCTATTTCTTCTTTGTATATGTACTGCAAAAAAATAGTACACATTCAAAGAGAAAAACGTGGAGAAATACGGTAGTCTTCCTTGTTACACCAGCGTCAGGTAAGGGCTCTATCTGGGCACAAACTCATGTCTACAAGTCTCTGTAAATATGGGTTTGTGGCAAAATACATGGGTGAATGCATGGAAACATCCATGCTCCACCCATGTAACACCGAGCTGACGCAAGGTAATGCAAGGCAGTGCATAGTATTAATTTCTTCTCACAAAGCCAGGCAAAGCCACGCAAACTGGGCTTTGCGTGGCTTCGTAAGTCCCAAAATAGCTTATGCATCAGGGCTGCGCCAAAAAAGGTGATGCTACCCAGACGCTAAATCTTAGTATATCTGGCCCTCAGTGTGTGAAATGTTTTTAAGTTTGTACCCTCCCAGTAAAAACCTATGCTAGACATTATGCACATACCTTTGCACTATCGTGGAAAGGTTTGTGTGGTGTTAGGCAGCCTGCATGTACACCAGCACAAGGGAAGAGAGCAGCAGAAGGCCATTTTTAGTAAATATGGCTCCTTGCTGCTTTCTTCCCCTAGTACAGTGCATGAACTTTAGTTGCTGCGCTACATTGTGCTATAATTTTTGTAAATCTGTGTTTTTACAAAATGTGACAACTTTTGCTGTAAAAGGTTTACTGGTCTTTACAGTAAATACATAGGCTCAGATTTAATAATTTTTTTGCAACGCAGTGCAGCAATGAAATCTGCTGTCCAATGCTGCGTAACACATGAAAGAAAACACAGGGCAGAGTCATATCTATTAAGATTGGAATGCTGCTGCTCTCTTCCCCAACACTGGTGTTTTAACGGTTTGCCTTGCGTGATGTACAGTCTCGTAGAGGCGAGTGTAGGCTGCAAGAATTTATACTGGTAGCTTATCCTTTTAGTGCAAACTCCTATGCCAAGACAAACAGAGAAGGATCCCATGCACTGGATGTGTGCGACAGCTTCTTGACAAATAAAAAAAATGCCTCCCAGTAAATGTCAGCTTTAAGGAGGCGTTCACTTTTGACACATTGCCCACTCTGGCTGGCTTAGTAGGTTGGCCTTTGCATCAAAACCTATGAGTATTTTTGCTCATCCACCCAATTAACACCCCATAATGCCCCCTAACCCGAATAAGCGGAAAGTGGTTTCTGCACTGAGAAAAAGACTCATTTTCAGTGCAAAAAGCCTTCAGTCTTAATATAACTCTAATAAATGGAAGGACTATTAGTGATCAGCCAGCAGCATGTACATATCATAATGTTGAAATAGTGTGTTATTGATGGTGCAGTAATCTCATCAGAGGGCTTCAAATATGCAAGAGGTATGAAAGATGGGAGCAGAATGGAAGTGACCATAAGCCTTTTCTATTCACATTGGAATATTGGGCAAATGATAGAGAAATTTGGACAACCTTAAAATATATTAATATATTATTCTAATAACAGAAGTATTACTGGTCATCAAAGTTGCAAGTGAATTTAAAATCATGGAGCTGATTACTTTTTTAAAAATAATTCAGTATATGAAATATAAGAAGACCTCAATAACTTTAAAAATATATATAAATAATAGTGCCTTCAAGAGAACAATAAACCCAAAAGAGCCATTACAATGATGGATAAGGCAAGAACGAAACTGAACAGTAAGATAATAGAAAAAGCTGTAACTAATCATATTTAATTAGATAGGGAAAACATACAATAAAATAACAAACATCCCTCAGTGGGTTCCATCGCCTTCAATTAAAGAACTAGAATTAATAATTAAGAGAACAAAAAACTCAAGACTCCAAGGGCAAGGTTATTTGCTCACAAGTCACCAAAAAGTAAACGCGGCACTGTGGACCTAAGTCTTGAAACACGATGCAGTAATTAAACTAAATAAAATTCCTGATACACGGAGAGGTAGTATAATAGTGTCAATATATGAATAAGGGGGCATGAGAACTGCCTAACAACTACTGGATGAAATACCTTACAGATATTCGTAACATAATGTATGCAACATATATGTTGATCTAGAGGATTGGGCAGAAAGTTTGAAATGTGCTACCTAAAACACAACTATGAGTTCGGAAGGCTGTACAACTACAGATGGATATTTCATATTAAAAGTATTTGTAAATATGGTATATGGAAAAGAAAACCACTCTGTGTGGCTTATGTTGACTTAACCACAACATCTGCCAAATTTGACAGAACAAGATTGTAGGGGAACTTGAATATTGGGGTAATCCTTTAGGTTTATTGAAACTGCTATTGAAACTACGTATTGACTCCTGGACTCAAATCCAACGAGGCACTAACAGAACTTTATTAAGGAAGAGCGATACCCAAATGAAGCAAGGTTGTATCCTGGTGCCCCTCCTCTTTTCCATCTTTATAGAAGATGCTCCCAAACTGTTGAACTATGTTCACTTGTTGCCCCCAAAACGAAGTGAATAATCTATTCCAAATGTATTTTATGTGAATGACACTGTTTTAGTGGATCTTGCACCAGTAGGCCTGCAGAGACAACTGAATGAATTTGCTAAATGCTGCAGCATGAATTAATTGATTACAACTGTGGCTAAAACAAAAACTATGGCCTTCAACAAAAAATAAATATAAACAAGCGGAGATGGTTACTGAATGCTCAACAACTGGAGACTGTTGATGAATATATCTATCTGGGAGTAATTTTTAAAAGCAATTTGTGTTTCAAGAGATATACTGAGGTGCTGGAATAATGGGCAAACTCGGTAGCAAGGGCCTTGAAAAAAATGTACATTGAACTCAGTTTTAAATCCTTGTGTGGTTTGAAGGAAACATACAATATACAAATTGTTAATTTGTTGCTCTATGGCAACAAGATTCTGATGGAAAAAGTGATTTGCAAATCCAGACGGTTGAGATGAGTAGGTGGAAAAACTGGTTAAGTCTCTACCGAAGTGTACACTATATAGTGCTATTAGATTAGAATTAGGTTTGCCAAACACTATATTCCATTATTATCAAAGCAATTAACTATTGTTATGGTATCACGGGAGCAGCTGAAGGCCCGGTGAGGCACACAGTAGAACAACTTTTGTGATCTCCAAATTAAATAGCATGGAGTGATAATATAAATTAAATCATAGTGATGGTTGATCTGTTAGGTTCATTGAAACCAAGTGAGATTACAACTCTTAAAAGAAAGAGATTGGTCAAAAGCTTTGTGAAGGGGACTCATCTTGGAAAAGATCTCAGAGCACATTTACCATGGCTGAAGCAATCCATCATTAATGTATTTCTTTAAATGCAGGGAAAGAAGCAGGAGTCCAGCCTCAGAGGGACAGCTGGAGTTCATCTATTGTCCTTTACCGCTCAATGTTTTAGGCTTTTTTCAAATTACTTAGATCAGCGTCTCTGACACACTGATGCTTTTCAACTACTAGGGCAGGTTTGTCGAGTGTATTCAGGACAAGCCCTGGGGAACTTTAATTCAGAGCCTAAGGTATACATGAAAAATTTGTAAAAAGCAGACTTAGCATAGTGGGGCGCTAAAGTGATTGCTAGCATACACTCCAAAGCGTTTGTTTTACCTTACTAATCCTCTGGTGTCATTGGACTGCGTGACCTATTCTGAACAACCAAGGGGCAATATTAAAGCCAATTCCTAAGTTTGATGAAAGTGAATTCGATAGCTGAGTCTATAAAATGGTTCCTCATATATAGTGGTCCATAATGTGTAGACTTGAGTATAAATCTACAGACAAATCGAGAAAAATACAATGAAAATGAATCATTGCTTGTTGGAAATGCGAAGGTTTCACACAAAAGTACTTTCGTCACTCTTGAAAGTTGCAGTCCGTTTCTTTATGGTGTCACTTCAATTGGACCGCTCTTGTGGGTGCTTGTAACTGAATTACGTCCAGGCAGAATGTAGTTCCTTTAGCTTTATTATGCTCTTGTTGCTCTTTAGTGAACCCGCTTAACTTGATGGGTTCTCTCGTGGCTTCTCACACAAGAAGTGGCCAATTGAACTTGGGCATACAAAATAAACCATAAAGAAGGATGCAGTTAAACTGTACTTCCGAGTTGACAGGGAGGTGTGCCACATCCACTTATGGTTCATCCGAAAGAGAGGAGCCAACAATGCTGCTTCTTGATCTGTGGTAATGGCAACACATCTTCTGGAATGGCATTTTATTCATGACGTTTTTCATGCGTGTTTGAGTTGAAAGTATTGGTTGAAATGTTTCCCACAGTTAACAGGAGCTGAATACAACTTGAAGAATTATTTTTATGAAAGCATCTGGGGATTTGCTCATGAGTATGTTATCCTGGCTGCCTGCATTTCGTGCTGGGCTTAAATTGTGGACTTTTGGGGTGAGACTGAACCGGTGTTACTTATTTCAATAACATGATTATGGGTGAATAAAGGGATCTAAATGCTTCTGAGCCTGATAAGGGATGTTCTGTTTCTTAGCTGCCAATGAGAGTCAACTAGCTAACTAGCTCTTTGGTGTAAAAGCTGTTTTCTACTGAAGTCTTGGTCCTTAAATTAAAAACAATAGGGATCACCAATTATCTATTTATCTTTGTGGAATGATATGGCTGGTTAGGTGTTTTGCAGCTTCGTTGTTTCATTTAGTCCTGTGAATGTCGTTTTGAGTTTTAAGATGTAGATGACTTCATTTTTTAAACGTTTTTATTTAATGCTGCTGCCCACAGAGTCTTGCTTAACCACTTAAATAATTGCCCATTTGAAGGATTCTTCTAAATGATTTTCTGATGAAAGGGTTCACAATTTCGTCCATGCAACAAGGCTGCTGTGACGGCCTTTTATCTTTTCTTGGACTGGTGTAGGACGAAATGTGTGATCTCCTGGAAAGATTTTCCTATGTGCAGTTTATTGTACAGACATAGGGTGTCATAACTACCATTTTTGTATTGCAGTTGGAAAAGTGTGGCCTAGAAATTCAAATTTTATTAAAATGAAATTCTTATCCAGTCAATGTCGAACTGCATATGCTAGACTTGCACATCTATGATGTCCTTTCAAAGACTGAAGTTAATAATTAGGATTGAAGGTGGTAACACGACACAGGATTTGTTTTTGCTTTTGAGCAATTCTTCTCATAGGTCACACCAGGCTCGTTTGGAGGTGTTTTTGAGGGCTCAATTTTCAAACCAGTGATCTTTGTTTGTAGTGTTACTTCTGATCCATAATAACTCTCTGAATGGTAAACTGTATCATTAATTTCTCGGATGCAAACATTTGTAGTGGAAGCGACTGGGTCTGTCGGCTTTGTGAATATTGCAGTGAGGAAGTTGTCATCTTCAATACAAAGCAGGTTTCTCTTTTTTTTTTTTTTTTCACTTTAACTAAAGGCCCACATCCTCCTGGTTCAAACAGGCTGAAGTGTTTTTTCATCAGGGGTGCATAATTTTTGACAGTGAAGCCTTTTTGCAGATTACCAAGATGTACTTTGTTTAGGGGGCACTAAGTGGGATATTTATCAACACTTTGTGCGGTTCAGTGATAAACACTGACGCAAATAGGACATGAAGAGATCTCTGTTATTCTGCACCAAGGAATGCCCCCAGGGTGGTACATGGACGCTCCCATGCTACCACCCAAGGTTTTTGACTCAAAACCCTATGAACTAATAACGGGACACATGGCTTTGCACTCAGGCAGGTGTTTGTGCAACTTTTTAACAAACCTGCCTAGAGGAGCTTTTGATTACTTCTGTTTGAGATAAACGTTTAGATTATTAGGAAGGTGAATGTGCAATGGGCTCTGCATCTGGGTTCTGTCACATTTGATTTGGTTCTGGGTGGTTTGACCGCGTTTCTTAGTTCAGGTTCTATATTCAGAAAAGGGTTGGGGAGTGTTGCAGCACTGGGCAGGTAGATTTCACATATGTGCGTTATAGGACTTTTGACAAAGATGGTACGATGGTAATGTTTTTCAAGCGTGCATTCAGAGACTTTCAGAGTCACTTTGATGTGGTTTTTCTCTGTGTTTTGTAGTTGAATTTGGTGTGAATTAACGGCATGACACTGCCTGATCTTAGGTTTTAACTGAAGGTGTGTACTTGAGAGTCAGCATTCACATGTATGTTGGGTCTTTTTCAGCATATGCTTTGTTGCCTGGTTTCAGAATTTTTTATGCTCCAACATACCAAGACCACTTGATTTTAGTTCTTTAAAGTTCACACATCTCTTTACTTTGTGCCTCCGCACAGACCAGGATGCAACAGTCCAGCCCTGAAAAGCCCACAGCCCTAGTTAGTTCAATTGAGCCTTTTCATTACAGAAAGGGGGTACATCTCTCAGAATCAAAACATGGAGGTAGACAATTGTTAATAACAGCTCAGAAGAATTTCATGATCCTTTGTGTTATCCAGATTTCTAGAGTGCACATTGACCTGGGAGGGTATTCCAGCGCTGAGCAGAAGTGAGACTAGCCAAATCCGGGGCCTAGTGGGACTAGCCAGGTCTTCAGCTTCCTGCAGAATTCAAGAAGTGAGGAAGAGGCCCTTATGTGTAGCATCAGCCAATTCCAGGCTTCAGGAGTGATGTACAGGAAGACATGACAGCCAAATCTGTTTTTCCAATGTGTGGGATGAGTGCAAGCAGGAGTATGGACAAGGAGAGATGTCTGGAAGGTTTATGGAAACTCATATGATTGTTAAGATATGCCTTGCAATGTAGTGCCTCTAAAGTGTGGGTGAAGAGTTTGAATGGTGCTTGTTTGTGTACGAGGAGTCAGTGGAACTCCTTCAGGTGTGGAGTGATCTGTATGTGGCATGGGAGGTTGAAAGTGATTCTTGCTGTCAAGTTTTGGATGATCTGTAGCCTTCTGGGGAGTTTTTTGTTAATCCCGGCATTGAAGGTGTTCCTGTAGCCCAGCTTGCCTGTGACCAGGCACTGTGTGATGGTTTTCCAGGCATTGATTGGGAGCCGTTTGAAAATCTTCCTCAGCATCTTCATGGTATGGGAGCATGAAGGGTTGACAGCGTTGTCTTGGGTGGTCATGCTGAGTTTTCCACTAATGACGATCCCAGTTCTTTTTTGGCTTGGGTGAAAGTTGTCAGTCCTAGCTCTGTTGCCACCATGAGGAGTCCAAATGTGAAGTGGTCTTCCAGAAGATCACTTTTTCAGTCTTGTTGATGTTCAAATTCAGACAGTTCGTCTTCTTTCAGTGAGCTATGTCAGTCATGCATGCACTAAACTTGATCCAGTACTTGGCGTTTTGTCTGTGTGGGAGAGGATGAGTTTTGTGACGTTAACATAGGAGAGGACACTGATGTTGTAAGAGCATATGATGCTAGCTAGAGGGATTATGCATGTGTTGAATAGGGTCAGGCTCAGTGACGATTCCTGTGGAACTCCGCAGATGAGGTTGTGTGCATTCGAGATGTATGGTGCCAGGCTGACTGACTGGGTCCTTCTGGTCTAATTAGTGTGAGTCTTTTGATTCCAATGTCGTGCAGTCATTGGAGTTGGATGGGGGTGAAGGGTAACTTGATGCTTCAAGGAGGTCCAGGAGAATGAAGGTCACTGTGATGCCTCTGTCGAGAGTCATGCAGATGTCATCAATGGTGGCAGTGAGGGCATTTTCCATGCTTGGTTGTGTCTGAAACCAGACTTAGTGATGTTGAGGAGTTAGTGGTCACTCAGGTATTCCGTGAGGCATCTGTTGATTCATGTAAATTTATCTGTAGTCGATGAGCATTGAAGGGTCCACAGAGGGTTTTTACAGCAATGTGAGGAGAGTTGTTTGTTTACAAGCATAGTCCAGAAGAGGTGTAGGCATTCATACTGGGTGTGAGCATGGCGCTGATGGGCTACAGTCTTCTGCAGTAGGAGTGGTGTGGGGAGGGGTCTGATGGGGTCCATAAGTGGATGTACTTCATGGTGGCAGCATTTTTTTCTAGGATGATGAGAGGCCATGTGGTCAGCATTGGTTCTTGGGATGTGATCGGAAGGCATTTTGCGAGATCTGTCAGGTCCAGTTGCAGAATGAAGTTGCTGCAAATGGCAGTGATTTTGTGACTGAGCAATCAAGAGAGATTGTCGTGGAGGTCCTGAGATGGAGGTGATTGAGTTAGAGGCGGATGCTGGTGAGGTGAAATCCTTCATGGTGGTAAATATTTCTGTGCTTCTGTTGGTGCTGATATTAATGCGGTTCACCAGAGCGGTGCATTTGGTTGTTTGGATACTTTTGTGGTAATGTCTCAGGGCGGATTGGAACATACACCTGTCTGCATTGTGCCTGCTGATTCTCCATTTCTGCTCCAGTTGTTTGAAGTGGCGTTTTATCAATCTGAGTTTCTCTGCGTACCAACTGGCCTGTGGGCTAGACCTTGTTGTATTGCTGTATTAGAGGTGGGCCAGGGAGTCGGCACAGTAAGTGATCCAGTTGTAGAAATCCCTGATGGCTTTGGGGAGGCTGTTGCTGTGTTTAGGTCGGTGGGTATTTAGAACTGTGTTCTAGTCCTTATCAGTAATGATGTTCGGTTTTTGGCAGGCCGGTCTGGCCGTGGTGTGGCTGTGTTGGACTGGGGCAAGGATGCTGAATTTGACAAGGGCATGGCTTGACCAGGAGACTGGTATTGGCTCATCAACTCAGATGTTGTAAAGGGGGTGAAATTAGGGTCCTGGAGGTGTCTGGCGATGTGGTAGGTATCTTTACTCGATGGATGAGACCCAAGCTTCCAAGCTTTTCGATAAGTGCTTTTGAGTTGGGTTTGGCCTGGTCCTCTAGGTTGAAATTCAGGTCTGCAAGAAGGATGTAATTGCTAGTGTTGAGGGCGAATGGTGTGTAAAGTCAATGATGGTGTCTGTGAAGCTGATGTTGGATCCCGGTGGTAGGTAGATGAGAGTGCCACTTAGGGTGAAGTTGGTTGTGATATGGAGTTTGAACAACAGATGTTCCATGCTGGAAGATAAGGTGTCCGTGGAGGTAGTTCAGCTGATGGTGATCTTGAGGATGTTGGCTTGTGAAGTCTGTCTTACCTGTCAGTCTTGAAGATGAGGGGCTGTCCGTGACTGGGGTGATGTCTGGTGCCGATGAAGGGTTCAGCAAGGTTTCCATGAAGTGGGTGCGGGGCATTGTTGTGTGACTGGTCCCAGATCTCTGTGACTCTTTGGTGAGTGAGCGGGTTTTGAGGAGCATGCATGCAAGTGTGGAGTGTTGTGTGGGTGGTTGCAGGCCTGTGTGAGAGAGTGGGGTGATGGATGCTGCCAGCATGACTTCAGTAAGTGTTAGGTGTGGATACGTGCATCTTTTCATGCAGAAGGCAAAAGAAAACGCTCCCTCAGAGTTGTGTGGACCGACAAGGCAGCAGCGTAGGGAGCACCAGCCGGGATGGAGGGTATGGAGGGTCACAGCAGGGTAGTGGCAGAAGGGGGAAGGACTAGGGTTCTGGGTACTGGTGTGGTCTGCCGCTGACAGATCAAAAGGATCAAGACTTCAAACTGTCTTGAACTGAGTAGAGAGGTCTTTCCTAGCATCAGTTGGAGGGGACTCAGTAGCCCCTCAATGCTGACTGGTCATCCTGCAGGATGTTGCTCACTTCTGGTTTGTAATACATAATTCATTAGTTCTTTGGGACTGGCAGATGGCTAATTCAATACCTGAGTAATCCTGGCATGCTTGACATTCTTCAAAACTCAACCATGCTAAAGGATGTGTTTATAAGCAGCACACTGTATGGACCTAAGGAGTCAATTTGGTCATTACTTGTCACAGCCGGACAGGACCAAATGGGAGGTTGTATGCTTTGACTTTAGTCACGCTTTAACAATCTGAGTACAAATACAGTCGGGGAAACCTGAATCCTGGATGGTGTGAAGGGGTAAACTTATTTTTTTCTGAGAATTTTTGAAAAGTGGTGTAACCATTTTTGGTTTCTGGCAGCGCCGTCCCATCTCAAAATATTTTGAACAATTAGCTAGTTTAGTGTGTTATTTGGTCAATGTGGCATAGTGGTCCTTCTTTGCCCTCTTTACTGTCTTGCTGTACCCCCCCCTCTTTTGGCATATGCAATGGCCGTATCAGATGCTAGCGATATGTGTTTCCAATGTGTTTCCAGGTGCTAAACCACTTGATGGCCACCATGCACTGTGGCTGCAAGAGCTCTGGTGATACTGCTAGCATGTAAGAAATACAGAAGTTTGTTCTCAGCAGCCCACTTCCAGAGGTGCCTGAAGTGGTTACCGGGGTATTTTTAGGAACTTTGTAGAACGATCTTTGTTCTATGTAACAATAGCAATAATGTTTAAAAAATTAAAATTTTGTTAAATGTATTACACTTGCAAAGCTTTTTTTTATTTTAAGTGCACGTTTCAATTTTTTTTTTGCTGGGACAATTTAAATCCCCACTGTTCAATAGATCTTATATATTTTTCATCATAGTGATCTATAAGCTAAAATATCTCTTAGGAATTTGGGTACAAAAATGGTGCGTCATATGTGTAAGGAGAAGAAACTAGTGAGGTTAGTTTACATTTGATTCACCAAAGTTCAAATCCCTAATGAGTAAATTTGTTTAAGTGTGCAGCATGTGTTCCTGTGTGTGTATCGGCATATATTTCCAAATGTATTTAGTATTGTTCTATAGCACTGATGCAGAATAATAGAAATATACAATAGACATTACAGCTAGTGTGTAGCATCTTTCAGCAGGAGAGACCAGTAGGTGGGCGTGGCCATCCCAATAATAGGATTTTGCTTGTTCATCAAGGAATGCTTCACTTATTCGGAACCACTAATCACTAGCAATGTTCCAGTCTGACACAAAAACATTGTCCGCAACATATCCTTCACCTCTATGGGCTATTCAAGTAGTCTCAGGAGCTGAAAACCAGCATAAAATCATTTAAAATGATTCCTCATTAATTAATGAATGTGCGTGATTTAACAGTTGCAAAACACCACCAAGCTTCTTTCCCTGATGGGGTATGGTGGTCATTAGTGGATGCTCAGAGATACATTCAGGACTCAAAACCAGCACCTGCTTGGTAACTAGGAAATTGGCACGAATACGCTATGTTGTCAAACTCCTAACATAAACACAAGATACACAATTTACATCGGGCACATTATGACAAAGACAAGGATTTTATTATGATTTGGCATTCCGAAAAGAACCACATAAATACAAACAAATTAAACAGAAACAGCTATCAATAAAAAATAATACAAATTACTGAAAAGGACATAAACCCTACAGCCATGCATTACAGTAAAGGCCCAAAAGCAAATAAAATGCATGTAAAGTGCAAATGCAAGAAATTAATTCAAAGAACAGTGCTAGTCCTAACAACACAATAAACTATTCATCTTAATACAGTAACAAGCTAGATACTAAAGTTCATTATGAAAAAATACTAATGAAGAACGGGGCCTAACTTGATACATAACATATAAAAATGCTGATTCAAGAAGCGCATATGTAAACATTTAAAAAATATTTTAAAGTTTTTAGTGCAATCTATTTCAGTGCAAGGGGCAAATGAGCACTGAAGAGCTTCTGCCACTGAATTTATACTATAATTTAAGAACAATGGTCTTAACACTTGACAACATAGTGTATAAAGTAAAGGACACAAAAATAACACATGATTTAAATATTGGACAGAACTCAGGCAAAGATCACAAAGCCTCTCCTCCCTGGGTGTACCTTACCAAGCACCAGTAACAACTCGAAGGGGGAGCAAATTCAACCTTAATAATACAATTGTTCTACACACACCATGAGGAAGATTGCATACCACATAAGGTTGAGGATTTTTATAAGTGCTCCTCTCCACAATGATATTGTTCTGTGCAAGCTGAGCACAAAGCATAATGTCCCTTTTCCGACTCACTGCGTAAATAGACTTTTTAATCAAATATTTTAACAGAAACTTAGGCAGAGATGCCATATCATTTTGACCAATATCAACCATATCCAGAGCTTTTGATCAATTTGAAAAAACACACACTTTTTTCCTTTAGATTATAAAATATTTCATGTTTCAAGGCCGCACACATAGAACCTGAATCACTATTCAGTAAATTGTTCCTCCACCTCAAACTAACTGCCATAACAAACACCGTTGTAGAAAGGAGACCAAACTCAAGCCGGAGGGTGGAAGGGGCAGCCAGATTAATTAAGTTACACATTTGTTGCTAAATATGCCCTTCTTCCTTCTCAAAGAAAGACCAATACTGCTCTTCCAGTACCCCACAAGCAAATCCAAAAGAAGGCGGTATTTCAATCTTATAGACTGCAAGCCCATGGGCAAAGTGTCTCTGCCACACCACTTATACAGTCTACCAATAGCAGAATTCAGTGGAAATGCCTTACTGCTACACTGACTTGTATGATCATTACTTAAACAATTACTTCAAAAAAGTCTGCCCAGGTATGGATAAAAATTCACCATTTCCAGCCTCTCATTTCCCAAGATCCAAAAAAGACCTTTCCTGACTCTGCATCCACGGATCCAACTTTACTCTTTGAGATGTTTGTTTTCAGAAAATGTTCATCAGCAAAATTTCCTAATGCTGGAAGAGTCCTCTGCAATCCTATTGGGGTTAAATTGAACATAACAACGTTGTCAGCATAAAGTAAACAACTGACATTCATTGATCCCAATTTAGGCGAATCACCTTTCACTTGTCCGACTCTACTAGGTAAATCATGTATGTAGAGAGAAAAAAGAAGGGGTGCCAATAGGCAACACAAAAGGATGATGGACGGAGTGCTGAACAATGCAAACACTCACCCCCAGTCACAGATCTGGGTTTAATCCATCGTTCTTTTGCTCACCATGCCATCCCCAGTTTGGACCCAGCCATATGCAAATCAGTCTTGACCCCGTTCCTTATGGGAACAGGGCAGCCCGAAATGCCAAGCCAGGTCCTCCCTGGACCGGAAACGAGCATCCTGGGATCGGTTTCAGGGTTTCACCCTTCATCAGCCCGGCTAGCTTGAATCCAGTGGCACAGTGAGCAAGGGACCCACGTCTGGGCATACCCTTCCCAATTAGGGCAACTTTAGCAACCCAAAAGGATGATGGACGGAGTGCTGAACAATGCAAACACTCACCCCCAGTCACAGATCTGGGTTTAATCCATTGTTCTTTTGCTCACCATGCCACCCCAGTTTGGACCCAGTCATATGCAAATCAGTCTTGATAGGCACCCTTGCTTCAAACGGTTATGTGTTTCCACTTTACTAGATAACCGTGATTTCCTCCCATCAGGACCTGAGTCCAGGTGGAAGAGTACAAGGCAATAATTAGCCAAAGGAGGTGGGACGGAATCCCCAATACAGACAACTTCCTCCACAGCATCCCACGGTCAACCCTATTGAATGCTGTGGAGAAATTGATGAAGGCAGAATATATAGGCATACCATTCCCCACTGGATATTTTCAATCAATGTTTGGAGAACCGTGATGTTATGTAGGGTGCCACAGTTCTTATGAAAACCAGCCAGTTCAGGCGGAATGAGGTTATTTCCAAAGGCCCATTCTTGAAGGCGAAGAAGACTACTTTTAGCAAACAGTTTCCCAATCGCATCCAACAGCGCAATCTGCTTATAACTGGCAGGGAAGGTTTTGGGACCTTTTGTATATATTAGTACAACAATACTTCCTTCCAAGAGGACAGAATAATCACAGTCCGCATGCAAAATTGAAACAGAGGGCATACAAATAGAGCCCAGGCAGGCATTTATTGCTTAATGCATATTGGGGGCTCCTCTGGGCCCATTGCCCCTGAGGACATTGCACCCTTAATCATGCAGTCTATCTCCAAGCACGAGGGCGGACAAATGCATTCAAAGAATCAGCTTCAGCGATCCATTTCAGGCGAACATCACTACTAGAATTAGCGGCATATAACTGCGAAACATACTGAGTACACTCCACGTCAGAGATGGGAATAGACAGCCTTTACTCTGGAGTCACAGTATTGGTCTATTAAAGTCTAATATTTCCGTGAGTCACAAGAATAAGCAGCTTCTCTCAAATTAATCCAATTCTGATCTTCCTCCTTCCTGCGTTCAGACATCTTCAATCTAGTTCTTACATGCTAACTGATTTCCCTTTGCCTTAATACTGTTAGTGATTTAAACTGTAACCTTACCAAGGAATTAGTTCACAATTCTGCTTTCTTACATCCCAAGGGATGGTCACTAATGGCTTGGCACTAATACTACCAGCTTTACTCCCAAAGGAACAAAATAAAGACAACTGATTTTTAAACCAAGGGATTGGATTATCAGATAAAGAGTTAGACAAGCCTAAACTCACTGTTTTTATACAAGAGGGCAGTTTCTGAGTATTATTGCTAGACCAAAGGTACACCCATTTGTTTTATTAAAAACTACAGTACCCAAGAATCAGACACCTTGAACTCTAAATCTATGTATACCGAAAGAATACCATGATGACTAAGGTCCGTCCTCAATACCTCAAACTGGGTACAGGCTCTAAACATTTAATAGGATACCACCATATGATCAACTAATGAATGCCCACAAGAAGGAAAAATGGTGAAGGAAGCATGAGAATCCTTAGAAAATCTGCCATTTAGGGTCACAAACTCATTAGATCTTAAGCTCTCTAAGAAGCATACACTCCTCTATCTAGTATAATTCTTCAAGGGAAAATAGTATCAGGGACATACCAGCAGGATTCGAGATTTTAGTATTAAAATCCCTGCAACAATGATCAAAGAGCAATCTTCAGAAACACTGATATTATGTGTGAAAGAAAACAGAGAAGTAACTAAGGCATCATAAGACTCCCCAGTGGAATATACATGTTTATCAGTAAAAGGGCTGTGTGCAGTCCATCTGGCGTTTTGGGCAGGGCTAACTTTAAACAGAGGCATAATTTCAACGGATGAACAAACACCATGGGATTCCAATTTATGTTGCTTCTCAATAAAATGCCTATACCTCCACTAGCATGTCCTTTTGCTGATGGTCTTGCTGCACAGGCATAAACAAAATATTTCTCACACTTAAAATCATCACATCTCCAAGTTTCCTGCAAGCAAACCATTAACAGACTAAGACGTGGTTATAAAATTGAATTTAGAATTAGTTTGACCCAGGCCCGCCATATTCCAGAAAAGCAATTTACCCAACCGGCTACCTCTATAACATGGGAAAATTTGTATTGGGTTTTGCAGCAATCAACACACCTGCTACCCAGCCCCAGGGTGCTAATTCTTCACCTATCCTAATCTCCCTGGCACACAATTCCTCATAACCCACAATATTTATCACTCTCCGTCCAGTATCCCTTCCAATGGAGATTACCATATTCCTCAATTTTACACCCCTCCCACCTCGATCTCGCTCCAGAGGGACCCCCTGAAGATCCAAACTTGGGATTTCTAAGTTAGGGCCAACAATAATTTTTAACGGAAAAACATCAATGCCACTTTTCCGCATTACCCAAGATCAGCATTACGACTATCCCGGAGCAGAATGTAACTGTAGGACTTGCAGAGAAGCTAGGGGATCCAGGTACACAATATCACTACTATTTACCAGGCTTAATGCCTCAATTTCCTGTAAGAGATGCAAAATGAAGCTTCTGTTCAAAGGGCCCAGTTCACTATCAAACAGGGAAACAAAATGCAAAGTATTAGAAACAGTATTAGAAGTATTACCAGAATCATAGCTCTCCTCATAATTACTGTTATCTTGATCCAGCCCACCGAAATAGGCAGCTGTACCGAAGGGGAAAAGGGGGGAGCCTCGCCATTAAGAGTTCCACCTGACCTAGGAGCAACATGGGGGATCGCACCCCGACCTAGCAGGACTGTCACCTTGAAAACCAGTCAGCCCAACCCAATATAGAACAGGTGAGTGGGTACACAACCCCTAACCGAGGCACAAACCCCACCAGCCTATTGTTGCCTGCTTCCGCACCCCATACCAGAAAACCGCTGCCTAACGCTTACCCACATAGTCCTTAAGGGGGACTTATGTTGACCGTAATATCCACAGCCATAGCGAGCTGCTGATAAACCTCCCCCTCACTCTACTCCACTCCACAACACTGTGAGTGTGGGGGGAAGGGTGAACAAGGCAGCAGACCCCAAATTACTCATCGGTAATATCGGAGATGGTGGCAAAACAGTTTAATTTAAGCTCCTGACAAAGCTTATTCAGGCATATTGAAGAAAAAGTGACAATGGGTGGTTAAAGGGGAGTCCAATGATGGCTCAAGTACTGCCCAGTTGATTACACAAAGTCACTCAAGTAAGGGCTCGAGTAGGCGACAGTGGGAAGCAGTGGGAGGCAGGCACCAGTAGGGAGGTGCAACCCTGGCCAGAAAAGGAAAAATAGAGTCAGGAGTATTTGAATACGGCATATACAGATACAGGTATAGTAGGGAGGCCTGCCCTGGAGCAAGCTGCACCGGACTAATGCCGGCCGATTTCGCACCACTCGGTGGAACCTGCAGCATTAAGCCTTCTAACTCATGAACACCCTGAATACTCCACACACTCCTAGGCTGCCCTGACCTGTCCCGCCTCACCCCACACTTGCTGAGGCTTGGTGCAGTCTCTCTGCCTGAGATACACCCAGCACTCACAACGACCGGTCTCTCCTCTCCGAAGGCGAGCGGGCACAACACTGGAAAAACACAGCACAGAGGCATGGTATCCACACTGGAAAAACAACTGCCAGGGGCTACTGCCACATCCTTGTCTCCGGCGGCCCATTCTCCTCTGGCCCCCTCACTCCTCGCAGCAGCCAGGCCTCCTCCGGCCCTTGCCACTTGCCTGCTCCTTGCCACTACTCCTTGCTTCTGGGGGGCGTGTGACGTGAGCTGAAGTCTCAGGGTGCTGATGAGGAGGAACTGCAGTGGCATAGTATGAACAATTCTGTTGTGCTCATTATGTAATAAATGCCACTTACTCTTTGATTCAAACAAAGGCATGGGGAAACTTTGATTCAGGATGGCGTCCACACTGCTGTGCCCATTTTTGATGAGAATCTGTCCCCTGGAGAATCACAATTTATAAGACTCCATACCCACATAGGTCCCTTTGAGATCTCTAGCTTTCTTATAACAAGTGTTATATGCTGCTACACAGAGATCATGCATTAAAGAAAATATTATTGTTTTTAGATACCCCCACAACAACCCAGTACACATCTGTACCAGTAGGGTGATGAGTCAGAGGTATTCAGCCCCTCTTTGTTCTCCCGTATGCCACTCTCTTTCCCCGGGCCTATGGCTAACTAGCATATTCCTTTTGTCTATGGTTGGCTATGGTTAGGGAGGAGTACAGAACAGTTCATCACTCCAGTTGGATTCAGAATGCAGGTTAGTAGTTTCTGACATACTTAGACTAAACAAATACAGCATCCTCACAAAACATAAACCCAGCCTCATATACATCCAGTTAACCACCACTCACCCTCAAATTACCAACCACACACTCCAACTTATACTCATTAATGCATGCTTTGTAGTACTTCGTGCTCCTGTGCAGGCCTCACCACAAGCCTGATGCACTCTTAATCACAGAAACGTGGCTCACTTTCACATCCTCACACATCATGGCGTTCCTTGTTCCCATAAGCTACATCATTTAGTGTCCTGGCCTTGCTATCATTAATGTGTTTACCTGGGCCTGCACCCTAGGCAACAAAGCAAAACCCATCTCAGTAGAGCTCCTCAGATGGCACTTCCCATTCCACAACTAAGTCTGCCACCTTCAACCTTATCTCCAAACACCCAGTCAAAACAAGGATGTCATAGGCAAATTTTAGACCTAATCTCCTCATCCACCTAGAAAGTCCACACCACCTTCTTTATTAACTTGAATTTGCCAGACAACTCAAGCATGAAAAACACAAGAGACAACCTCATCAACCTTATTGATACACTCAGTATGATACAGCCTGACACTCACCCAACATACTCTAAAGCTCAAATCCCCAACCTCTTCTTCTCATGATCATTAACAAACCAAAGCAAACCTCCTATACCCATGGACTAGACTGACCACCTTGACACCCACATCACCCTTCTCAGTATCCAAGTAACAAACTGAAGTCAACACAAAATGAACAACAAACCTTCCAATGCTTCAAAGATTTTGTCATCAACAACCTAAGCCTCAGACCCATCTCTTGCCTTGCTGGTGTCCACAAAAGCCTTACACAAGTGACCTCTATCCTCACAACCCGCAAACAACTCATTACATGAGCCAAAGCCAAGTACTATGCCAACACCATCAATAAAGCTGCCACAACACTTTTCAAGACAATGAACCTCTGCATCTAGTCTCTACCAGACCCTTCACTCCCACACTCCACTGATAAGTACAATGCCAACAATATCTCCTTCAGTAAAAAAAAACAGAAGATCTAACAGCACACTGACAACACCAGGCCTGCTACTACTCTTGACACTAACTCTCGGAACTGCATCCCACTATGGTAATCCTTCAAAATCCTGTCTCTCACAATCTTCATTGAAATCTTAATTTCCCTCAAAACCATGTGCTATGAAGATAGTATCTTGCCTTTGTCCTTCATAGAAGCCCTCTATAAAGAAGCTGTCTCACTCCAAATGACATTGTCAATGCTTCCTTCACTCATGGCATCTTGTCAGAAGCTTTCAAGACATGCCAGATTCTTTCTGAAAAAAAACACACTAGACCGTAATTGCCTTGCCAACTACCACCAATTGTTCAGTTACCCTTCATTAACAAGATCCTGGAAAAGGTAGCCTAGGCATCACTTCAAAGTTACATCAGTATCAATCATCTCCAGTGGAAATGCCAATCTTTCATCAGATCACAGCAGCTACAATATAAATCAGAGACACAAAAGTGACACCTGCTTCCTGCTATTGTTGGATTTCTCAGCTGCCTTCAACACTGTTGATCATCCCACCTTCCTCCATAACCAGAAGTCTGAAACTGACGCCACCAACAATGTCCTTCATTACGTTTCCTCCTACCTATCCAATCTACTGCATTACATTCAAAGAAGATTCAAACCATGCGTGGAGTCTACAGGCAAACATGCATGTGTCCTTCTAAATGTATTCACTTATCCACCAACTTGTTATACTGATAAGTCCGAGAGGTTTGTGCTCCTAGTCATCCTTCCCACGAATAACATGCTCACCTACATTCTGTATGCATGCTCCTTGATTCAAATCCTCTTATATTTTTATCCTTTCTATACCCAGTGCATTTTCCCTTTCCAGATAGTTTCCTGTCTCATCCTTCTCTCATCTTCTTCTGTCTGTCTAACAGTTCTTCAGTTTAGTCACCATTAAACACCTCCATCTTCTCTTTCAGCCTTGATGCTGTGCACCATCTTTTACCCAGCCTTCTAATATGTCTCCTTTGCGTATGGGTACTGCACCCCAGCCCCAACAACCAGCTACTATTCTGTTAAGGCTCTCTTCCTCCACTTGTTTCCTTTCACTTGCCCATACTACAATGATTTCTTCCCCCTACCTGTTCATCATATTTCTCCTCCTTGCTTTCATTTTACCCCTTTCATAGGTGGCAGAATTTGCCACTTGCTGCTGGTCCCGTTGGCTTTACCTTTTCTACTTAGTCCATCTCAGAGCACTAAAGGTGAGCCTTCCTTCTAAATCTGTACTAGTTTTGATAGGTTTCCTGAGCACACATCAAATAACAAATTACTTACATACCGTCCCTCTTGTTTTGATTTTCAGTTTCTATATATGATTGTTGCACTGAAGTTTGAGGTTCAATTGAGGTATTAAACTCAAAGATGTCTTTATTTTGCTTGAGAACTTAAGCCAACATCTTTGGTGGTTCATCCTGAAAATAATGACTACAATCTGCGAGCTAGTAAGAAAGTTAAGTTAAAGTGGGCACTGTGGACCAAGAAGCAGAAATTACATTGGAACGAAAGGCACCATCAGTAGAAAATGAGAAGTCAACACCACCTATATTTTGGGAGATCACTCTACGCCATAGAAGGCTTTGGTGTTATGGGAGATATGACAATTTCTGAGGCTGCATTAAACGTTTTTGTCACAGTAGGTAATAATGAGACCTTTAATGCTCCCACTTATGTCACTAAATTTGCCTTATGACATTCTGGCATTAAGCCTTGGATTTTGTGGTAGGCTAGACATTCTCTTCTTTAAAAGAGATATCAGAGCTGAAGAATCCTTGGCTTGTTGAAAACCACATCTTTCTTCTAAGTCCATTTAGTTCGATGGGTTGAATGCATTATATTGGCTTGGCTCATGGTAGCCTCAAGAAAATTCAGTAAACCACCATGACAGATAAGGGTTGTGGGAAAGAAAACTGTAATCACATCTGATTGCATCAATAGAAACTGTATGTATTAGTGAAAGAACATTATAAAACAATAAAATGGTGGAAGGAATAAAAAATAATGGCTAGCTAAAAAACACTCATGCTTTCTGTGCTTCTTAACATTCTTGAAGGCCTGCTAGAAAGGCCAATTTTCCATAAATCTTCTCTGAAAGGTGGATAACGATGATTAAAAATATGCTCTGTGGCTCAGAGTTTTATGGGCTCTGTGTTGTTACAGTGATATTTTGGTTTCATGGCAAGTGATGTGCCTAGGCTAAAGAAGCATTTGTTTTATAATAGTGCAGCAACTCAGCATGCTCCTGCTACGCCAAGGTTTTCTTTATAAATCAAATTTTCCTATTAAAAACTATTTTTTTAATGGAAAATTTAGATTCTTGGGTCTCTCCTCAGTCTAACAGCCTTGTATAGAGTTGGGCATATGTAAGACATCCTCCAAAAAATGGCAGATGTCCCATGCTCTGTAATAGGAAGGAATTGATGTCAATGGCACTATCAATATTGGTGACAGACATCTTTCACCTTTAGGCAGATGACCATTCAAATAAGGCTCTAAGTGTTTAGTTTAGAACATAAAGAGTCCATCCTGCATATCAAAGCTATTGAGCTTGTGGTATCTTAAGTGTATTTTGGTTTCAGTGCCATAAAACACAGACACCAGTTTGTTGCTGCTAAGGTGGATATTTTGTCACAAGTTTGAGGGGATGGTTTTAATATTATACATGTCAAGTGCCAGCAAGACTTTTATAATGGGCTGTTACATTTCATACATTCAGAGCAAACGGGCACATAGATATATGCTGATCAAACTTTTCACAATGGTGCAATATTACTTTAATTATAGTAATGTCCCACTATCATCTGTGGCGGATACACTGGTGTCATCTTGTACATCTACAAAAAAGTTATGATCTGACGAAATAAATGCAAACTTATGGTTTCAAAAAATAGGGCACTGTAAAAATAACAATTCTCCACAATTCTTAAATTTATCAATACTCAATTATTTGTTACCTTCCTTGTCATGACTATTCTCACTTCTCCGGATTCTACAATAAAAAAACTTTCAGCCCCATCACCCTGTAAAGAAAAAGGAGATGGAAAAGTCAGTATACTATCAAGTCTTTTATCTTGCCTTTTATCTTCACTGCCAAACAGTCCCTTGTATAAATATGCATAAGTTGAACCACTCCCCCACACCACTTTCTCTCCAAGAACCCAGTACATGCCATGTGGTCCTGATTCACAAGTTATGATTTGCTGGGCAAAAAAGTGACATATTCAGTGTCAAGATCAGAATCTTTGGAATTTTATGAGCAAAAACGGCACTACAACTGGCATAAATGCATCAGGGAGAGAACGTCCACCATTTTACATACAAGAAAGACATTGGGAATATTTGCGCCTAGGGATTTGGAGGAAGATACTCATTTGAACTGTTGGCACACAAAGTCAGAGCTCTGTGGATATTCATATACATTGGCAATTGCATTTTCCACATTACATGCAGATCTTAAGGAATTTATAAATATATATTCAACAGGGTCCATATCTACAGATGATACTTTTCAAGAGTATTCCTGGAAACCTATGACCGCTGCAGGCTTCCAGCACGACTCCTGGAAAGGTTTAGTGAACTACTACTTACTTCCTTTCTATTTCTTTTGCCACGGGGAAAATATTTTTTCCTTTGGAGAACCCTTGCCCTCTACCAATTTTGGGGGGGTTTCCGTGCCTTCTCCCACCCTAGGTATGCATATACTACTGCTCTTGAACAGAATACATTGCTAGCTTTTTCGAAGGTGGAAGTATGTTGATGCGCAGGTTCCATATTCCTCTCAGTCATTGGTGGCTTGTCCAACTGTGGACAAATTTCATGTGTAGCGGTAGAGGAAACAGGGCTATGCCATGAAATCTAAAAACACAGGTACATCTACAAAAAACATAATGAAAAACCTGCAGCTTTTAAATGTACTCATTTTATGTGAATCAGCTCCAAGAAATCACTTGCTAGGGTCTATACTGGTTACCACATTCCTTATACGCTAATTTCATATCCCATTAGTTAAAACGTTGTTAAGCCTTAGCCAGTCTCAATGAAGTGCCATATTAGAGAATGTATACCTATATATGTCAAATTTGACATTGACTGAATTAGCTGCTTGAAAATGGTTTGTGGATATGATAAACAATGATGCATAATTCTAGTGGATTTAGGCATGATAGAAGCTCTCCTGTAACACAACAACTGCTGCCTCAAGGTAGACCATTTATTTTAATAAACCATGTTTATGAAATGCTTCATATATAGGAAGGCACAATGCAAATGCTGGATTCACAAGAACACAGGACACAGCATGTGCCCCTAAAACTCAATATTATCAATGTAATATCGATTTTACTTTTGAATTGCTACTAGAGCAAAGCTGCCCTTTATTTATGGTGAGTTAGCTTAAGCAGCCATGCCAATATATGGCTCCAGATACTAAATCACTGTGCCTTCACCTCTACCGGATGTGTTTTTTAAACTTTGAAACATCCTCTTCCAAGGAAGACCACTTTTTCAATTTGATGGCCAGGCCCCGCAAAAGCTTCTGAACATGCATGCCACAAACCAAGATTCTAAACTCTTCTGCTCATCTCTTCTCTCCCGAAGGTATAGCCATGGATATCATCAGCAGGCTGCCAACCCAAATTAGATAACAACGAATATCATGAAACATGTATAACCTCATGTCGACCCTTTTGTTGCTTGCAGTTTCCAGTAAGCACAAGTTCTCTAATGAAGATCCAGTGTTTCAAGTTCTTTAATTCCTCACTGAAGAACAAAACATGTGGTATTACAACCAAGAGGAGAATGAGGTTTAATGGGTTCTTACTTTGATCAACATGTAACAGTCCAACAAATGAAAACTGTGGAATGATTTGCCAATAATATGATAAACAAACTAAGAGAATATGAGAAAATTGGGTGGACTTATGAAGAGAACAGAAAACTGTATTTTTAATGAACTGCTGTATCAGAGCTGACTTCCTAGAGATCATTTAACAAGGTAATTTGCAGAGCTGGTGGAAGGACTCACCAGTAGATTGGTGAATTTGTTTTTATTTTTGGAGTTTTCAGCCTTACACTCTCTATCTGAGTGCCATTACTATGGGAAGGAATACATCACCCAACAAATACAGATATCATGGGGTGAAGTATTTACTTTCTAAGGTATTACATCCCCATTCCTAGAACTGGTCCTTGGAATGTTGGACAATGTGGCATTATCATCATTTTTACCAGTCACAAATTACAAAAGTTTTGGAATGTTGGAGTGTTCCCCACACACAATTTCCCTATTTGTGCAGGGGAATAATGGTCCGGGAACTAACACCTCAGCTTTGATTTTGTATTGTCTGTCACCATTTGATAATGCTTCCCTTGAACTCTCAGGAGAAAATCTAAGAGAGCAAGTTTCACTGTTCTCAATTCCAGCAGATTTATGCCAAGAGAAATACCTGGTGAAAGCTTTGTGCAGTTATATGGAAGTTTTTGAGGTGAGCTCCCCTGCCCAATGCATTAGAAGCAACTGTGTTTGGAGGCCATCTGGTGTTAATGGCTTGCACAGAAAATTTTTGAGTTGGCAAGCTCACCAACTGAGATCAATCTGAAATGTAGAAGGTATAAACAATATATTTTTCAGTTGGCCAGCCATAGAACTGATTTCATTGCATATGGAGGATCCACTGCAGCATATATTCTCTGATTAGAAGGAGGCCCAAGAAAGGCACTATCAGCTGCAAAAGGCACCACATTCTGACTTCTGAGAAAACAAGTAAATGGATGAACTTCTGGATATTCCTTAGCATTTACATCTTTAGAAACACGAAGCCCCTTTTCATGTACCGCAGAGAAGCTATCCACTTGAGAGATCCTGAATAGGAGTGAGGCAAGATATCTGCTTGATTATCGAAAATCCTAGATTGTGAAGAACGGACACCATCTTTTTCAAGTGCTGCAACAGCAAAGCCAGACACCTTGTTTCACAAGCCAGCCACCAAAATAAGGGTAAGGTGGAACCCCATGAAAGGCTGCCTCCACTGTTAGTTCTTAGGTGAAGACTCAGTGAGCTGATGAAAGGCAAGATGGCAGAACCAAAAACTGGTAAATGGTTACAAATCGTGGCTGCTGCTGTTACATTTCCTCATTGAAATATAGAAAAAAGGCATCCTAGAGCTACAAAGATTTCATTGAATCCTGTTCCTGGATAGCTAGAAGCTCTTGCTGCAGAGAAACAATTCCGAACTTTTCTGTACTTAGAAATCGGTTGAGGAAACATGGATTGCTAATAGGTCTTAACCCTCTCTCTTTTTGGAGGCAAAGGAAATACCTTGACTAAATGTATTTTTCTGTGACCTATTGCGTGGTGATTTGCTCAGAAATACTGAATGACCTGGCTCAGAAATACTGAACGACCTGGTTGTGTGAGGCGTTCACAAGACCAGGACCAATGATAGAAAGGGAAGGACAGGTTTGGACTGGTTGTCCAGCAACTGATTCAAATGTTATGTGAAATGGTGATGCACACAACTAAAGTAGAGATTGATGTGGGAGACCACTCATATGAGGATTCCCTTAGTCCACAAAGATTCTGGACCCATGCAACAATCACACTGTAATGCTTAAGAAAGTGCTCCAACATGTGGCTGATTGGGAGGAAAAAAGCCTTTTCAAGGTTTGAGTTCAGATGGTCCTTTTGAAATTAAGCTGGAGGATTTCAAGCAGCTCCCAGAAACCAAACATGAAGCTGGTTCCTGAGGTTGAGGACTAGAATCAAATCTACTGCCTACTTCATCGCTGATGAGTTAGTGATCCTTAAGCAGCAACAAAAAAGCAGGATATAGTCATCAACTACTACGGAATGTGGAACATACCCTATTACTACAGTATATAATTTGACTTACTTTATTCTACAAGTCATGACCACCCTTTGTGTTCGCCTAAATTACTGTGAAGTTCCAACTGGTGCATTACTTCTTTCATTATTGTTAAGGTCTCCATATATTCTTTATGCTAACTATGTTCCTGGCTAACTATGTTCCCTGGTCTCTATTGCTGGTGGGTCATCTCCGTCTCATCACACCCTCTATTCCATTTAATGTCTCCCTATGTTCTTGTTCTTTAACGGGTGTTCGATTCCACCCACTGTGATGTTGTTGCAGCACTTGAAGTGGACTTAAATGTGTTTTTGTTATTATTCAATCCTATCTGTTTAATTGTACGGGCTGGTGATTTTAACATCCAAAGATGCAATCTCCAGGCAAGATGGGTGTGTGGTTTTACAAAGTGGTTGGGGGAGGGAGCCCCACAGTTCCAACATAGTGCGTATGGAAAGGCTTTAAACACTTTGATTGACAAATACGATCTTCTGTTGTTGGAAGACCGCAACACTTCATCCAATACACAGACTTATACTTTTGTGAGTAGAGATGCACATTCCACAGTTTATCATTTTTTAATTATCTCTACTGCTAGCATCTAGTCCATAATACTGAGGTAAAACAGACTACTGTAAGTTACCACAATCCAGTTGTGTTACCTATGGCCATAAATGCTGCCTGCCCTACAGTCCCTAATTGTGTAACTAATCTTGTTACAGTTAGGCCGAATGGAGTTTTCATTAGATGGTTTTGGGTTGATCCCAAGTTTGTAATGCGCTTATTGCTGAGGTTGCTAGTTACGAATGTCAACAAGTTTGATCTCTGCTTAGATCTTGATGTGGATAATGTTGGTTTGGTCCATGACTTTGAGCTGATTACTAGGGCTCTTAACATCCTTTTGTCCTGTTAACGCAGGGGCCCCCAATAGACATGGCTGGTTTAATCATGCATGTACGCAGGCTGCCAAGAAGTTTAGAGACGCTTTCCACTGCACCAGAGGGACTATCTAGTCATCATATCCCTATAGAAGCAATACAATGAAGTTTTAGGTTCTAGGAAAAAGGAGTTAGGGGGAGAAGCCTGGGCAAACTTGGTCCAGGCAGCTGAGACCAAGGATGATATATTGTTCTGGAATACGGTAAATGCCCCGATTTTGAAAAATGATACAATTCCTAAATTATCCTTACATGTTCCCTGTCAAGCCTGGGTCGATCATTCTGAAAGGGTTTTTGACCCCTCAGCTCATATTGTATTGACACATATCCACGCTGCCATATATGAGGCAAAATTGAGTATTATCTCTAAGAGTGGTAGGGCCGTAGACTTTACCTTGGACGAGGTCCTCAAAGCACTTTAAGAATGTGCCAGAGCTAAAAGCTCCCGGACCTGATGGGGTCTCACTTGATGCTTTTAAAGATATGTGTGAGCTATGGGGACCTATTTTGACTCCAGTTTTTAATGCAGTGACAATGGACATAATACTATGTGGGCTAACTCCATTATTGTCTCCATTTTTTAAGAAGGGGGACAGATCTGACCCACAGTATTATTATCCCATTCCCCTACTGGATCCGTTTGTGATACTTCTGGGTTGTCCAGCAGAGACTGGAAGATTGGGCTAATGACAACTCCATCCGGAGGGGTTCAAGAAGGGTCTGGGGACGGTGGAACAGTGTGTAAATTATTAACTTCTCATTGGGAAGTATGCTAAGCCACTATTGCTTTATTTGTGTCTTGCTGACCTTAGCAGCGCGTTTGATTTCATGGACCACTCAATTCCGTGGCATATTCTGCTTTCATTTGGGGCTCGCGATAAATATAGTCTGTCTGCTTTCCCAGCTGTGTAAGAATCTTTCAGCAAAGGTACAATATTGTCCCAACCAGGAATGCTCCTCTTCTTTTAAAATTAGATGAGGCATGAGACAGGGGTGTATACTGGCCCCTTTTTTATTGTCACTTTATATAAATGGGTTTCATGATGCTCTTCGGTCCTTGCAGGCTGATGTTCCAATTGTCGCTGATGGCCCTGTCCCTGTTTTCCTGTACGCAGACGACACCGGTCTAATGTCTAGGACAGCAATTGCCTACAGTGTTTAATGGACACTTTTGCTAGTTTTATGGAAACCAGGAAATTAAAAACCAATAAATCAAAAACATTTAGCATGCTCAGTGGCAAAACTGCCCAAAAGGCTAGGACCTTTTTCATTGGTACACCAATTGTAAAGGTCATTTTTTTCTGCTGTCTGGGCATCCTTTTCTCTAGCAATGGTTTATTGGCCCAACATTTTCGGAATGTACGCCTCAACATGAACATGAACAGAGTATGTGAGGGTGTGTTCAGGTTTTCCCCTTAACTCAGATGTTGCCCTGCCAGGTAGATGATTACCATCTATAAAGCACTATCAACCACTTTGTTTGGTGGGTGGGGAGTTTACACCTAGCAGTCCTTTGCAGGTGGAAGAAAATGCCTTTTTAAGGTGCCTACTGTGCACTTCCTCTACTATTGTTCATATTGAAGTAGGGTTAACCCACCTAGAAGATCTGTTGTTACTCAAACCTATCCTACTGTGGCATTCAATATGGGCCAGACCAAGACAGAATTTTTGAAGGCAATTAATCAGGATTGTTTAACGCTAGACAATGCTTTTAGCAATCTGTGGCTCTTCTACATCAATGGTACGCTTACGTTTGTGTTTGGTTTCACGGGACCCCTCAAGAATTCTTGAGCCCCAGAAGTCCGAGGTTGAAGCTATCTTTTTGGGTGTGAGAGTGGAAAAGAGAGCACTTGTTGACAGTAGGAAATCCACAATTATTATGTTGTATGGTCTTCCCGAGTGATTTCAAATGTACTTGTCTCTACTGACGAATACCCAACACCATTTTGTTTTAACATGTTTGCGGTTGGGTACTGTTTGCCACTTTATTACTTACCCTTTTATCAACCAGGGATATCGAGCACTGTTCAGTTCCCTTGTGATGGTACCTCGAAACAGAACACTCAGCACTTTTTGCTTTTCTGTATATTTATCCCGATCTAATGAAGCACTTTCTGAAACCAACTTTAATTACAAACAACATTAAGGATCATAATACTGCAATGCTTTTTTTGTGTACTTTGGAAGCCCCCACAATATGTTTTAGTGTTGTCTTTTACATTTGGGAAGCAATACATCTTAAGAAAATTCTCCTTTTTTAATTGCAGTACTGTCTTATTTTTGACTAATGCTTCGTTTTGAAAGAATATTTTATGTTTTTAGCCTGAATTTTATGAAGTATTGCATTAATCTTTGTTCTTTTATGATCTATGGTGATAGTACAAAGTAAAGATGTGAATCGAATCGACCTCTCCTAATAAGTATAGATGGATAATTTTTATTAATCATACACTGATGATATTCAAGAACTAGTTAGACTAGGCATGGATAAACGACACGCAAAGTAGCACTTTCACTGCTGTACTGAGGCCACACACATCTGAATGAACATTATTTGGCTAAATCCATAATGGCAATACGCAAATGTTGTTATAGGGATATTAATAAATATCAAAATTTGATTTTCTGCCTTTAATTTTAATATGATATAAATAGTTTGGGGATGCACTAATTTTTTTAATGGTATCAACTTATGTTTACTTACTACACTATTATATTCAAAGTGTGCTTTGCAAGGATAACTGTGATCTTGGCTATACTAGTGATTCTGAGATAAATCTGAAAAATAATTCAGGTCATTTGCCCTAGAGAAGAACAGAGCCATCCCTCTATTCAATAGGGGACATGTCATTTTATAATGTATACTTCTGTACAATGCAAATCTATATTATATTTATGCCATTTTACACCATCCACATGTATTGACACTCATTGAAGGACATAGTCGCAGATGTAGCTGTCCATGAGCAGCGACATGGGAGAGAGTTACAGAGATAATAAAAGACAGCCTTTTAAACAAGCATTTACAATGCAATGGGTCTTGCGTTTGCTCGAGTTAGAGCTATTAGCGTTGTAAATTCCTATCTGGAATTTTCTTGCCGCATAAATTGAAAATGAAAAGTAAAACAGCTGACATAAGCGAGCCAATTCAAAGCGCCATGGCCGCCAGGAGCGTGAGCGCGAAGGAGAGGCACAAAAGGAAAAAGAAGTTCGGTTGCAGTCAAACGTATAGGCAATTGTGCAATTATCCATGTTACAGAGTCGCTGGCCAAGGCGGTAACAAAACTGCCCCAAGGAGGGACAAACGTAAATCATTTTACCAATGATAACAAAGGAATTTTGAAAGGCAAGCTCACGAACGAGTGAAAGTGATGGGTGTGAAGTGGGCGTGGTTAAAAGCCCACAGATAGATTACAACACATCAGATCGCTTGCACGCTTGACATAAAAATGAGGAGTCTGTTTTAGAAGGAGATTGATCACATTAGCGTTCACTGTTCCACAAGGAAGATGATTTTTTTTAAACATTCTGCAGTGGGCTGTTGTTCAAAGGGCAATACTGTAGCAGTGTAAAGAAGTATGTATACATTTACCTGCTCTAACAATTTTTCCAATAGGTACAGGGAATAAAGAGGCATTAGCTGGTGTTCCTTGGTCCACTGGGCTACTATGGTGCAGAGAGTATAGTGTGGTAAGTCAGACTTGCGATATAATAGGCAGCAAGTATTGCCCCCCAGGATCAGACTAGAACAAAATAGTCCCGGCACCAAAATAAAAGTGCCCCACATTAGCGAATCAGAGAGCTAAAAAAGTGTCCCCCATTTGCAAATCAGACAGTTTTGAAAGACACATTATATGAGTATTTTGCATGGTATGGGAGACTGCAAGCATTTGTGTTTGCTGCGGACAATGTCTGTGGTACTATCTGGGAAATCAACAGTAAAAACTGCTAAATCGGACCATAAAACAGACCCACAAACTGCTAAAAAAACAGCCTACAAAATGATCAATCAGACCAACCCACTGGGCACTGCCTGATTGACCTACAGGCTAGTCTGGCCAAGTTGTCCCATGCTCTCTGCTATGGGGGCCTTCCCGGCCCATATATCACCTTCCCACAACGCAGAGGTTCTGAGCTGCAAAAAAACTCACACTATGTGTGTTAGACTTGGCATCCTTGGTGTGGTATCCCCTAACTTTTTGCCTCTGTTTCCAGGTTGCTGATGTGTGCTGGACTCTGTTTTTGTTACTCTGGGCACTTTAACACTGCTATACAGTGCTAAAGTGCAAGTGATCCTATGTAAAATGTATGTGTAATTGGCTTTCCATGATTGCCATATTTGATTTACTAGTAAGTCCCTAGTACAGGGCACTAGAGGTGCCCAGGGCCTGTAAATCAAATGCTACTAGTGGGCCTCCAGCACTGGTTGTGCCACCCACATTAGTAGCTTTATAAACATGGCTTAGACCTGCCACTGCAGTGTCTGAGAGTGCAGTTTTAACTGCCAATTCGACTTGGCAAGTGTACCCACTTGCCAGGTCTAAACCTTCCCTTGTCTTACATGTAAGACACCACTAATTAGGCCCTAGGTAGCCCCATGGGCAGGATGCAGTGTATTTTTAAGGAAGGACATATACTAATGTGTTTTATATGTCCTGACAGTGAAATACTACCAAATTCGGTTGCACGGCCTATCTCTCTCATAGGTTAACACGGGGGCTGCCTTTAAATATGATTAAATCGTAGATTCCCTTCAGAAGCAGATGGACATGTGGAGTTTGGGGTCTCTGAACTCAAGATTTCAAAATGCTTCTTTTAGTAAAATTGGTTTTGAGATTGTGTGTTTGAAAATGCCACTTTTAGAAAGTAGGCCCTTTCTTACTTAAACCATTCTGTGGATTCCCTGTCTGGATTAGTTTGACAGTTGGGCTGTTTGCACCTCTCTCTAGACAGTGACACAAAGAGAGCTGGGGTGTAGCTTGCATATCCTTATGAGCCATATGTGCTAGGAGTGGGGGAGGAGTGGGCACTCACAACTGAAAGAGCTGTGCCTGCCCTCACACAATGCGGTCTCCAACCACCTGGTATGTGTCTGGGACCTAGCCTGGGCAAGACAGGACCTCACAAACAAGAGAGACTTTCCTTTGAAGTAGGCCTACTTCAAAGGCAGAAAAGGGGATATGAAGTGCACCCAAAACCCCTGAAAGTTAGATCACTTCTGGAATCAAGAGGAACCTCTGCCAAGCAGAATAGCTGAAGAGCTGAGGAGAAGTGCTGCCCTGCCTGTGACTGTGCTTTGTGGAGCTATCCTGCAGTTGCTCCTTCTGCCTGTGAAAGGGGACAAAGACTGGACTTTGTTGTGCATTCCTGCTTGTGAAGAAACTCCAAGGGCTTGAAATGAGCTTGCCTCCTGTTGTCGAAGACTCAGGACCATCAAAGACTTCCCCTGCCAGCACCTGGACTCTCTGCTGAGTCTCCTGCCCTGCCAAGTGGTGCTCTATCCAGTTCCTGGGCCCTTGAAAGGTGAACTTGGCAGACAAAGACTGAAAATCCACACACAGACCGTCGTGCGGGGAAATTTTCAATGCAACTTCCGTGACACAGCTGATAAATGACACGCCGCCGGTTTCGTGGCTGGAAACAACGCTCCACCTGCATCACGGCTGGAAGATCGACGCAACGGGGCTGGAGAAACAACACGCAACACCCGCTAATGGAGGCTGATAACGACGCAAACCCCACGCAGCGCGGTTTTGTGATACAGCGCAACCGGATTTTAACGCAACATCGCTGGGTGCGGAAAAACAACGCAAAGCCTGCTTGGACCCAAGGTGCCTGTCCGGATCGACGCATCGCTCTCTTGCGGGAGAGGAGAAACGTCGCACGCCGACCCGACCAGAGAAGGAACAATGCGTGGTCTCGCTTGCAAGTGAGAAATCGATGCATCGCTGGCCTTTTACGATGCACACTCGCACCTACTGTGTGTACTTTTGTACGCTAACAACGTTCTGTTTTCTAATGTATTTATGACTCTTATTTTTTGAAATGTCATAACTTGACTTGTGTTTATGTTGGATTTTTGTCGTTTTGGTCTTGTTTTGTTTAGATACATATTCCCTATTTTTCTAAACCTGTGTTGTGTCATTTTGTAGTGTTTTCACTGAATTACTGTGCGTGTTGGTACTAATACTTTACACATTGCTTCTGAAGTTAAGCCTGTCTGCTCGTGCCAAGCTACCAAAGGGGTGAGCGGGGGATAACTGAGGGTGATTCTCCTTTACCCTGACTAGAGTGAGGGTCCTTTCTTCGACAGGGGGCAACCTGACTGCCAACTGAAGACCCTATTTCTAACACTGTGCATCCAACACCAGCACAAGGAACTCTTTACATACTCTCCTAGATTTATGTCACCCCTATTCTTCCCTTCCCTTTAAATCAGGATGCCACCTGCACTGACAAGCCAGTCAGCCCAGAGAGCGGGAGCTCTGGTTCAGTAACCGACACTCCAACTAACATTAAAATCCCTGATATAGATCAATATTTGAGTTTTGAAATCCATATAATCATTTGTTCCCAAATGTATGCCTTTTATATTTAACTCAACTAGACCTATATGTTGGTGATCAATTGCTTATACTAGCGATAAGGAGATACTAATTTATGTTGCATTCATGTATGTATTCCTATATGTTATATGTATTATGAGGTCTGCGTGCTTTTAAAGTAAGCATTACTAATGGTGGTACCATATATATCAAGAACTGCACTCAAAATAAATTCCTACGAAGCTGGATTAACTTCAATCTCAAGTGGAGGTCCGAAGAATGGAAAAGCCTTGTGGAAGACTGCTGAAGTTGGTTTCCCATTAGCACTCATCGTTGCTGGGGCAAAGGCTTACTACACCACTGAGTATATATCAAACAGTGAAATAACTGAGTGATTAATGATTTTCAGAATTCGAATGTTTAGACATTTTTACATTTCTATTCTTCGGGCAAAAACATGAATTAAGAGAAATGAACTGGAATACCACTTGCGCTGTCCTACACTAACAGTTCAAGCATGAATAGGATCCTAACAAAGTGTGCTAAAAAGTACATAATTTCAATAGACATTTTCTATCCTTCATGTGTGGGTTTTAATACATTGTCAAAATACTTTCCGTGCTACTTCTATATAAAGCAAAAAAAAGTAATCCAACTTCACCTGGGCAATAATTTGTTCTCCATCCGTGTAAGATTTGGTTCCTATTACATCCACCACTTTCATACGTTCTGACAACTGATGAAAAAACAACAGAGTTATATTTTTGAATATTAATAGTGATCACAGAATCATTGCTAAGTGGAGATTCATGTGTTCATAGTAAAATACCTAATTGAAAAAAATGCTTAAAATACTAGAGAGGAAAGTGTTCTCTCAAAGAAACATCTAGGAAAATATTTTTATAATAATAGACAGTTTTGGTATGCAAAATCGTTGATGGGCGGTGGAAAGGGTGACACACGGATTAGGACAGGGAGACACCAACACTGCTGAATGGAAGAAGCATGGGTACTTAAGTAGGAAAAACAGACACTATGGTGCAGTGACACGGACAATGGGATAGAGTTACAGAGACATCGGGAGAGGATGACAGAAACCTGAAAAGAATGAGGAAAGAGATTCACTCACAAGGTGACCAGGAGACACAGGGAAGGGATGTGGTGTACGCAGGAACATACAGAAGAGAGACAGGAACACCAATGGGGTAAACCACTTCTGAATGCGAATTAACACAATCCAGTCTTCAGCACCAAACAGTGAAAAATATTGGCAGACTACTCGTTAAATACCACTTACCAATAACAGTAAGACAAATCCAGGACTGAAGTTGGATGTTAGGTCACAATTTCATTACAGTGTTTAGCACCTTTTATTTTATTTGATTGTGAGGACGTATACAGTGCTATCCTATTGGAGGTCGAAATAGCACTGGACATAGCAGCAAGTTATGTAACTAATATGTAGGAATGCAGCAGCATGCACATACATTTTTTATGTGAACTATGGACAGTAAGTGAGTAAAAATAAAGAGGAGATCCGACATAAGAAAACAATGAGGTGAGGTGGGAGAGGAAAATAAATCGGTCTAGAATGATTAAATGACTGTGAAGAGGAGGGATTTGAGATATGACTTGCGTTACACCTGAGACAGCGCAAGACTCTGGTTCAAGTACAGGCTGCTCTCTAGTCTTAGGGCCTGATTTAGATTTTGGCAGACGGGTTACTCCGTCACAAACGTGCTGGATATCCTGTCTGCCCTTACGATCGCCATAGGCTATTATAAGAACATAATACATCGGACGGGGTAGCTGTCACGTTTGTCACTGAGTAACCCCCTTCGCCAAACTCGAAATCAGGCCCTAAGTCTATATGCATAGAAAACATGCAGGTGCATGTGTTGTTTGTCAGTATTTTGGCTTCCCCCGCCGGCCAGGGAGGTTCTGCGGTTAGTATGCCTCTGGACATAATGGGGCTTATTAAACAAACTACATTTAGTGGCTTGTAAAGTAGTAGTATAGTAGTTCAATTCACATACTAAGCAATGCTGTTATCAAACTTACAGCCAAAGACTCTACTATTTCTTTCTGTGTGGAGATTTGTGCCACGGTGGTGGAGGTATGAGCACACACAAGCATACATTTTAGCAATAAATGTGGGAAGGACAAGAAGAGTGGCATAAAAGTAGGCAATATTGACTACTAAATGGGAGAGGTTTACAGAAATTTAAGGAGGGGTTTAGAAAGAGGTATGCGAATAAAAATGACACACCCATAAAAGACTATTCCTAGTCACAAACTACATTTCGAAAATTGCTAAACCCATAAAGGGGTCAAATCGGTAATAAATGCATTCCAGCCCAGCCTTGGACTAATTCAAGAACAATACATGGCCACCCACTAGTACTGAAACACAGTCTGATAGAAAACAATCGAAGCAGGGAAATAAAATAACAACCCACAAGAAGTATTCTAAATTTAATGACACTATTTTGACACCTGACTCTTCAAACGTTCCTCACATATCAACAACTTTAGAAACCTAAAGGCACTGGTAAGCATTCTGAGAAGGACCTTTACCATGTCTAGCAAGATTTTAAACACACACCTTTTACATGCTCTGCCACCACACACTTCTTGTTTATTAATAGATATGATCAGGCATCACACAACCAGCAAAGATCAAGGATTCTTATACTTTTTAACAAGTATTTATAAATAGCTAGTTGCAAGCTGAAATATACAGGGAGTGCAGAATTATTAGGCAAGTTGTATTTTTGAGGATTCATTTTATTATTGAACAACAACCATGTTCTCAATGAACCCAAAAAACTCATTAATATCAAAGCTGAATATTTTTGGAAGTAGTTTTTAGTTTGTTTTTAGTTTTAGCTATGTTAGGGGGATATCTGTGTGTGCAGGTGACTATTACTGTGCATAATTATTAGGCAACTTAACAAAAAAAAAATATATACCCATTTCAATTATTTATTATTACCAGTGAAACCAATATAACATCTCAACATTCACAAATATACATTTCTGACATTCAAAAACAAATCAGTGACCAATATAGCCACCTTTCTTTGCAAGGACACTCAAAAGCCTGCCATCCATGGATTCTGTCAGTGTTTTGCTCTGTTCACCATCAACATTGCGTGCAGCAGCAACCACAGCCTCCCAGACACTGTTCAGAGAGGTGTACTGTTTTCCCTCCTTGTAAATCTCACATTTGATGATGGACCACAGGTTCTCAATGGGGTTCAGATCAGGTGAACAAGGAGGCCATGTCATTAGATTTCCTTCTTTTATACCCTTTCTTGCCAGCCACGCTGTGGAGTACTTGGACGCGTGTGATGGAGCATTGTCCTGCATGAAAATCATGTTTTTCTTGAAGGATGCAGACTTCTTCCTGTACCACTGCTTGAAGAAGGTGTCTTCCAGGAACTGGCAGTAGGACTGGGAGTTGAGCTTGACTCCATCCTGAACCCGAAAAGGCCCCACAAGCTCATCTTTGATGATACCAGCCCAAACCAGTACTCCACCTCCACCTTGCTGGCGTCTGAGTCGGACTGGAGCTCTCTGCCCTTTACCAATCCAGCCACGGGCCCATCCATCTGGCCCATCAAGACTCACTCTCATTTCATCAGTCCATAAAACCTTAGAAAAATCAGTCTTGAGATATTTATTGGCCCATTCTTGACGTTTCAGCTTGTGTGTCTTGTTCAGTGGTGGTCGTCTTTCAGCCTTTCTTACCTTGGCCATGTCTCTGAGTATTGCACACCTTGTGCTTTTGGGCACTCCAGTGATGTTGCAGCTCTGAAATATGGCCAAACTGGTGGCAAGTGGCATTGTGGCAGCTGCACGCTTGACTTTTCTCAGTTCATGGGCAGTTATTTTGCGCCTTGGTTTTTCCACACGCTTCTTGCGACCCTGTTGACTATTTTGAATGAAACGCTTGATTGTTCGATGATCACGCTTCAGAAGCTTTGCAATTTTAAGAGTGCTGCATCCCTCTGCACGATATCTCACTATTTTTGACTTTTCTGAGCCTGTCAAGTCCTTCTTTTGACCCATTTTGCCAAAGGAAAGGAAGTTGCCTAATAATTATGCACATCTGATATAGGGTGTTGATGTCATTAGACCACACCCCTTCTCATTACAGAGATGCACATCACCTAATATGCTTAATTGGTAGTAGGCTTTCGAGCCTATACAGCTTGGAGTAAGACAACATGCATAAAGAGGATGATGTGGTCAAAATACTCATTTGCCTAATAATTCTGCACTCCCTGTACTTATGTTGCTATTTCCTGAATTTACAGACCTGCACACTCCTTCCATTCATCCAAGGAGCCTTTTTTTGCATATTCTCACAAAATGAAACAAAAAGAGAAAAGACTTAAGCTGTTGAAATCTTAGGCATCCCCATACAAAGCAAGCATATCTTCCACTGTGCTGCTCTAAAATACTGTTTCTCTGGAGCACCATTTGTTAATTTAGCAAGTCTTTAATAATGTACAGTTTTAATAGTGGTCAAAGAACTTTTTTGCAAACAAAAATAAAGTTACAAATTCACCCAAAATTTAATTTAGTGCAGTGTGATAATTTGAGTCAGACACGATCCTATACCAATATTGAGAAACTGGGCCATTGTCTTCAACTTTTTCACATTCAAAGGACAGCCTCAAAATTGTGCCTCAATGCATCAACTGAAAAATGCCTTGAAAGCAGCAAGTTAGATCGTTGATGATGTGCATTCTCTATCAGTGGCTGTATGTATCATTATGATGTGCACTTCAAAATCCAATCAGGCACAGCACTTTACTTTCTTAAAAATACCAATGTAGATATGTGATCTCTGCTAATTAGAAGACATTTCAAGTAGTTCAACTTCCCGCCATAATAAAATTTCTTCCCAGTAGACAAATCCCCAACAATGTTTGCAATAGACCATGTGCATTCAAATATTGGGTTCTCAGTCATGACTCGTACAATGTCAATAAGAATTAGTCACCCACTTTTCAAAAAGACACTAAAAGCACTGTAACAGTGAAATAAAGAGAAGTAGTGTTAAATCCCCTGCCACAGCAAAGGCAGTTATATTACGATTATGCTATATAGTAGTGGCACTGCCCCCTAAACTTGAAGTAGCCCAATTTTGCAAAACATCATGCAAGTCTTGTAAATGAAAGCTATTAGCTTCCCCCAATGCCCAGAAGTGTGCTTCACAGCTACCTAAGAATGTAAACTTGGGTTGGGAATACCATAACCATACAACCCCTACAGAGACTAGCAACACGTAATATAAATGTTCAGTTCCATGCATCACACTTCACACCAGTATGCGTGCAAGAACTCTATGTTTCCAGACATAGGAACTGTATACCTCACAATAAAGTGATTTACCAAAGATCTAACAGTGCATTCAAATAGAGATGGGATTACAACCAAAGTGGTTAACCAAGCCAACACATCTCACTATTCTTTTCAAGCACATATTCTTACAAAACAATAAGCATAGGTTCCTTCATACATACACAAGCTGTTCATTTTAAAACAGCACACAAAATCTATCTATATTTCTCCAAGAAAAAGACAAAAAGCAGACACAGAGGACACAGGGATGAAAAGAATACACCCAGAAATAGAAATAGCTATGGTCTACATCAGAAACAGAAAATATTAAAATAACCATAACTGGGATAACAAACTCTAATCTGATAAATGAGAGGAAGCTACACTACATCCTCACATTCTCACAACCATGAGTGAAAATCTGATTGTGTGTTTTGTGTGTGTTTGTATTTCAAGGTGAATCCAATTGATCTGCCAGGGTCATTTGAGGGGGATTAAATATTAACATAGAGATGCCCTGGAGGGCTTGGCCGGCAAGATGGCCGACTGGCAGCACTAGAGGAGTGCTCCCGGCCCCGGACTCGGAATCCTCTGCAATCCTGCCGCCCTGAGCCCCCGCTGACCCAGCATACGGGTCCTGGTGTACGGGTCCTGGTGCCCCTTGGAGCGGAGGAGAGAGCAAGAAGTGCACCGGCGACCGGAGCGGGGTGCCGTGAGGGGAGCGCATGAGGTGAGCGCCTGACCCCCTGATGGCGGCTGCGGGCGTGGCTTGAGCAGGCCGACAGCAGACTGTTCCGGAGCCGGCAGTGGGGTATTGGAGCCCCCCCAGAGTGGAGGGGGAGCGGTGAAAACACTGGCAAACGGAGTTCGGCGCCGCGATCGTGCCGCGGGAGGAGCGCATTTGGTGAGCGCCTAACCCCAAAATGGCGGCCATGATCGTGTGCGCTTTTTTGAGCACCAGTTAAATTCGGCTGCTTGCAAAGAAAGTGAGGCGGAGTTGAGGGGGAATGACCCAGTTGGGGGGGCTTCAAAATTTGGATGCAGTGGTGTTCAGGTTCTGTGCCCCACCTGGCGCCCCCTCCACCCCCCTGCAAACAGGTGGAGGTGCCCTTTCTGTAGGCCTGGTGGCCCTTCGTAGTGACCTGAATTTTGCAGGGTGCTGTTCCTTGAGCAGCTGAGGAGGACGTTTGGCCTGCCGGAAGCGGACGGAGCTGCACGGAATGTGACACATCGGTGGGGGACTTTTGCTGGACTTGGCCTGGGGGGGTACCACCTCCCTCCTTCTGTGGCAGAGTGCTGATTGGGCGGCCTTATATCGGCTGGCTCCTGGACTGCGGGACTGGCTGGTGTTAAGACGGACCCGTTGAATGGAAGACGATGCCTGCGCTGCTCCTGCCCGAGCCGGTGTTCACCCCACGGTGATCTGCTGTGGGTGAGACAGTTGGGAACCATGCGGTGGTGTGTGACAAGGACATGAGATTCGACCACTGCGCTACGCCTGGTGGTGTGGGGCACAACATTGTGAGTATCCGCTTGTAGCAGGTGCCCCATCAGGTGCGCACCATGGGAAAGGACAGAGCGAACAAGGGAATGCAGTAAACAAGGACGGATCAATACACGGTGCAGAATACAGGAGCGAGTCAGCAAAAAGACCCTCCTGCCACCTCGGAGAAGGGAGTGGAGCCCATCGGGGCACAGATCCTGGCTGCCATTGAGTCATCTAGCCGGGCAACGCAGCCTCAGATTGCGGCCATAGCGCTAGATGTTAACCTGCTGAGAGCTGATTTGAGTGTAGTGGCGGAACGATCGGTGGCCACTGAGCAAAAAGTGACTTGCATGCAGTCGGCTGTGGACACATTGAAGGCTTCGTTGGCCATCCTTGAGGCTCAAACATGCAAACTGGAAGTGCGTGTCGAGGATGCGGAGAGTAGGGGGAGGCGCTGTAACCTCCGTGTGGTGGGCTTCCCCGAGGGAGTAGAGGGGGTGAATGTTGAGGCCTTCCTGGAGGACTGGATCCGAAAATCATTGCCTGCTGCCCCTCTGTCGACTGTGTTTGTGGTGGAGCACCGCCGGGGGCCCCTCTGCGTACGATCATAGCCAAGGTCCTTAACTCAGAGACCGCAATGCAATCTTGCTGGAAGTGCGCAAACATGGAGATCCCACATTTGAGAACCACACTATCTGTTTTTTCCCCAGACTACACCAGGGCGGTGCAGCTCCAACGACAGACATATGCTGGGGTTAGGCGTAAGCTAAGAGACCTGGGCTATACTTATATGTTGTTGTATCCAGCCAAACTGAAGGTTCTTCATGAGGGCCGTGCTCATTTCTTTCAATCTCCTGAAGCAGTGTGTGACTGGTTGGAGCGGAGCGATGGGACAGGAACGCCGGAATCCCCACAGGGGAGAGTAGTAGGAGACTCTGAGGGCAAGAGGAAGTGCGTACTGCAGCGCGCAGGAGTACCAGGCGCCATCGTGCCGTCCATGGAAGCCGAGTGATTGTGCGCTCGGAGGGTACTCTGAGCCTTCAGCAGAGGAGACAGGAGCGTGAGGAGGCTAAACTGTTGGTACAAACTGTCACGTCGGAGGCATCCTCGTGCTCCGGCTCCCCCTGTGTTGCGAGTGGTCTGTCTCCGGAAGGGGAGGCCGAGGTCACCTGAATGATATACTGGACCTTTCGTTGTGATTGGAATCAAGTACTTTGGTTTGGGGTCGATGCTTGGGGTCCTACCTCTGTTGGCTCTCCTCTGGCTCTGTGGCCTCTGTTTTTCCTCCTGTCTATTGCTGCCTTTTAGGTGCTGGGGAAGCGGGGATCCGGGATGGCGTTTGAATGGGGGCCGCGGCAAAGTGGTGAGCTTGTGAAATTCCCCCTCCGTTGTTAGTTTATTTGTTGGGGGAAGTGTGTGTGCGGGCTGGACTACTGGTGAGAGGTGACAGAATGCAGTGTAGTCCGGACCTGACACTGGCTATCGAGTGGGAGCGGCGATTGTTCCCCACTTCTGGGCACTGGAAGTGATAGCGGGGTACACACACAATTGGGCAGGCACTAGTTTTGGGTGGTGTTTACCCGGGGTGGGATGGTGGAGTGTTATGTGGGTTCTAGCAGGTGTTGGTATTTTGTTTTTGATGTGGTGAGCACTGTGAGCATTCTCCTGCTGAGAAGGTATCCGATCATCGGGTTGCGCGTGCGCCGTGGCTGGGGTTGGGGGGGCTACGTGTGGGTGAGGAGGAGGCGGTGCAGCCCTGTAGGGGTCCAGGCGGTTTGGAACAAAATATGGCTGGTACCCTGACACGCATAGTTACGTGGAATGTTAGAGGCTTGAACTCCTTTGTGACTCGCTACACATATCTTAAGCGGCTAATGTAAGTTGTGCTCCAGCAGGAGACGCATCTGATAGAAAGTGAAGCACAAAAAGTACAGAAAAAATGGAGAGGGCAGTTTTATTCGGCAACCTACACCTCCTACACTAGGGGGGTCTCTGTTTGGATTGCCCCCGGGACTCCCTTCACGTTAAGAAGCTTAAAAGCAGATGTTCAAGGCTGATATATATTCTTACATGGTGTATTAGGTAGCCGGGAGCTCTGTCTGTTGAATGTTTATGCCCCTAACACTGATGATGCAGGGTTCTATCATCAGCTCCAACAGGAATTAATATCTTACACAGGGATGCCTATTGTGTGGGCTGGTGACTTTAATTGTGTCCTAGACGGGGCCCTGGATAGGGACCCGCCAAAACTGAACACTAAGTCGCAAAGGACTGCCAAGTTGCGGATGGTTATGAGGAATTTACATTTTGTGGATGTGTGGAGGGAAATGTACCCTACTTCTAGAATATTTTCGTGTTATAGCCGCCTGGATCCATTCCTCCTTGCCAATGACGGATTGCTTGATGTTTGCCGTATTGCCTATCAGGTCCGGTTCTTATCAGACCATGCCCCTCTCCTTCTGGAATGTGAAACACACGTACCCTAGCCGGCGATTCCCCTGTGGCATCTGCGGCCAGACCGACTGAGTGATCCCAAATATAAACAAGACCTCCAGGGGGCGCTGAATGGTTATTTCAGTACTAATTGGGGTACAGCTACGGCCCGGGGCATCGAATGAGAGGCATTGAAAGTAGTTGTTAGAGGGGAAAGCCTTAGTAAAATCTATGGTATTAGGAAGCGCTTGGACCAAGAGCTCACACAGCTGGAAGATGTATTGTCATCCTTACAGCGGCAAATAGATAATTGCGACGCGTCGGAATCGGTGTGCCTTGAGGTGCGTGGCAGAATTGTAGAACTCTGGGATAGACTGGATAGTTATGTACGCCAGAATTATAGGCAGCGGTTGTATCGGGAGAGGGACCGTTCTGTGCGTATATTGGCTTGGCTCCTTCGGCAGGAACGCCCGGTTCCTATTGTTCAGATGCTCCGTGTTCCTTCCGGTGAAATGATTTTGGGACAGCTGCGGGTGAATTCGCACCTGCGGGCTATTTATACCGCACCATGTGGTGTAGATGTGACTCGGATAGGGGAATACTTGGATGGTCTGCGGCTGCCTCGCCTTACAAAGACCCAGTTGGAAGAGTTAGAGGTGGAGATGTCCTTGGATGATTTGGTGGAGGCGTTGGGAGGAATGGCGTCCGGGAAAGCACCTGGTCCTGATGGGCTACCTGTTGAATTTTACTGTACTTATCCCGCTGCGATTCTGACACAACTGTTGGAATTGCTTCATGAGGCACAGGGTGTGGGACTTCTCCCAGAGAATATGCGGGAAGCACTGATAGTCATGCTGCCGAAACCTGGGAAGGCGGTGGACGACCCGGGTGCCTATAGGCCATTATCTATGTTGTATGTGGATGTTAAGTTGTTGGCCAAGGTTTTGGCCTCTCGTTTGAGTCGAGTGGTGACCCACTTGGTACAGATTGATCAATGCAGATTTATATCAGGGAGGGGGCCTCATATGAATATACAGCGCCTAGCACATACACTGCACGAGACCTGTGGCTTTGCGTTCCCCACAGCTCTGGTGGCTCATGATATGGAGAAAGCATTTAACACTTTATCCTGGGAATACTTATGGGAGGTGATGCGTCGGATGGGTATTGGCCCGGTCTTTCTATCCTGGGTGCGTCTTTTATATACAGCGCCACGGGTAAGAGTGTGTACGGGAGCGATAGTGTCGGAGTCCTTTACTATCGAACAAGGCACGTGGCAGGGATGTCCCTTATCGCCACTGCTGTTCGCGTTGGCTATGCAGCCTCTGGCCATACGACTACGGTCTGGATTGGATGGGTTGGGCATCGGTGTGGGGACCAGAATGCATATAATATCACTGTATGCTGATGATGCCTTGGTGTATGTCACTGATCCGGAGCGAGCGGTCCCCCTCTTGTTGGGTATGATGGATATTTTTGGGGAGGTGTCAGGCCTCCAAGTCTATTGGCACAAAACGGCATTATTCCCAATGGCAGGGCTGTCGACATCGGCGGTGCCTGAGCTACCCAATTTGGGGCTGTCTTGGGAGACAGAGTCCTTCACATATTTAGGCATTCGAGAGACGCACTCCCCGCAGCTTCAATTTACATTAAGAATGGGGAAAGTATTGGAGGGCCTCCGCTCCTCTATTCATTTCTGGACCTCCCTTCCATTATCGTTTATGGGTAGAATCGCACTTAGCAAAATGATTGTTCTCCCCAGATGCCTGTATGTCATGCAGAACTCGCTCTGTGAGCTTCCTCTCTCATTATTCCAGGAGCTGGATGGATGATTATTATCCCTAGTCTGGGCTGGTAGACGGTGCAGAGTCCGCTTGGAGTTTCTGAAATTGGACCTGGCTAGTGGGGGACTGGGACTGCCAGATCTCTACCTATATTATCTGGCCGGGTTACTACAGTACGCAGTGCGGTGGTGTGAGGACACTCCTAACTGGGAAATAAGATTTGTTGACTGGCTCGTTCTTTGTGGAGAGACTCCTGCATATGTTGATGGGGGGCTCTAGGGTTCCGTGGGGTGCCCCTTATCTAATAGAGCAGGCGTTGAGAGCTTGGGAGAGTGCGGTTGTGCGGGTTCTCCGCAGGGCCCAGTACGTGCGTCTGCTACCGTTGTGGTGGGTCCGGCCCTTTGTCAAAGCCGCTGAGGTGATGGATTTTGAGAAGTGGTGCACAGGGGGTTGTAATAATGCGGGTGACCTGTACCAAAATGGCACGTTTATTACAAAGGAAGAAGCGGAATCCCTGTTTGGAGTGGGCAGGGGGCAGTTCCTACAATATGCGAACATTTCACTGACGGCCAGAGAGATTTGGGTGACGTTTCCGGAGGAGCCGGCAGAATCTCACCTCCTGGTGACTCTTCTGGATCTGGGAGGTGAACGCGGGCTCCTGTCCCGAATGTATAAAGCTCTTAAGGGAGATATGCTAACTGGAACACAGAGAATCAGGGGCTGCTGGGAGGCTGACCTGGGTGTAGCGCTCACGGACGGGGTATGGAATAGGGCCTGTTCGTTGGTACAGGATGCGACTAGCAATGCTCGGTTTAAATTGACACACTCCTATTATTTGCATAGAGCATACCTGATGCCCCAATAACTGCATAGAATACCCCCCTCAGGACCTGACAGATGTGGCCGTTGTGGGATGCCGTTGGCTTCATTTGATCATATGGCATGGGTCTGTAGTGCTATCCAGCCCTTTTGGCGTCAAGTGGTGGTGGCGCTCAGGGAAGTCATGGCTGTGCGGGTGCAGGTAGCAATGAAACACTGTTTACTGGGCCTGCTCCCTGTCCCTAAGGAAGGTCGTAAGATGGCGTACAGATTTTGCGCAATTGGGGCTTATCTTGGTGAAAAGGCGTACTGTGATGCGATGGGCTAGCCCCGCACCCCCAGCTGCATTCTGATTGGCTGAGTGACTTGGCTGAATGGGCCACCGCGGAGGAGTGCAGCCTGCGAACGGTGCGAGTGGATGAACATGCTGGCCGCGACATAGAGCTCTGCACTACATGGTTATTGAGTTACCTGGTGTGCGGTAGAGCTAGGGGGAGGACCCCTTAACAGACGCTTCCAACTGCTGAGTTCCGGATATAGTTCGTCTATTCGCGGAATAAGGTTAGCGGCTATAGAGGCATGGCTATGAGTTTTTGAGACATCATGGTGAGATGTGACTCCAGGGTTGGCTGTTGATGTGGGGGTTGTCGCGAGTGGAACTCCTCCTCATCCTGGTCCTTGATTTATATATGGACTGTTTTGCGGTTGGCCCCCTCCCCGGGCGTTCCCCCCCCGGCTGCGTGTGCGTGTTACCTTCTATGTCATATGGGTGTTGTTGCACATTTTATCTGTTCTATCAGTGCTCATCATAATCATAGTGTTATTTTTGTTTGATAGTTGTGAGACTGAAATGCACTGCACGAGCTGTATAGTGGTTGGCGCCACTAATCGATGTGCCCATTACGTTTATGATGATTGGCTTGACCTTGTCTGATAGTATAATTAGAACGAGATGGCCACAGCACACAGAGTATAAAGTTCAATGGTGTGACAGGGAAAATCTTCCTGAAAGTATATTTGTTGAAATGTAAAGTAGACTGGAGTCCAAGTTCTTGTTTTGCAGTTGTAGCCTTTAATTGTAGATATCAAAGATCATTGTGTCATCAACGAGATACAGCCCAAGGCTGCAAAACAGTAATGAAATACAAAAAAGGAAAAGTTCTAATATTATGGCATACATAAGTGTGTGAGGTTACACATGGGCTCATAAGTGAGCACATGAAACAGACTCCAAATCGTTGAATGTCAAAAACACTCAGTAATTTATATGTGAACTCAGTGGAACTAGTGTGGTGAGTAGGTAAGTGTAGAAAACACACATCAGAACTTGGTGCGTGATAGGGACCCTAGACGTAGTGCATAAAACAGCAAAATAGTGAATTACCGTGGAAACAAATTCAAAGTTTAAAATTGGACAAGTGCAACCATGGTCTGGAGTGGAATCCATGTGCCTAAGAAGTGAAGTGTATCAGGTGAAAGAAAAAAGAAGGGCTGAGAGACAGATCCGAACCGCGGATGAGTAAGAGTACTAAAGTTAATCAGGTGCCTTGACTGATGAGAGAAGTGGCGGTAACTAAATGCGTAGATCATACCTGGGCCGTCAGGCCAAAGTGGAAAGTAACAAAGGTAAGTGGAGCGGGAGCCTCCTGTTCAGTTAGCTGGGCTCCAGAGGTCAATTGTAACTGGTACGAGAGAAACAGGACTATAAGTACGCAAAGAAACAGTCCAGAGTAAAGAAGAAAGGATAAGAAATAGAATCAGAGAGTAAGTAAAAGGGAGAAGAGAAGAGGTATAGATGAGTGGTGTGTAAATGAAGAGAGAAAGGTAAAGAGAAATAGGTCATCCAATACATACCTTCTATGAGTCGATCTGTCACTAGTGTACCTGGGTAGGTAGTGAATAAGTAAGAGGAGGACAATGGTAGTAATGGACCCTGATAAGTCTCTGGTCAAAGAAACCTAGGAAAATGGCGTAAAAAGGGGAACAAAGTGCGAATGAGCCAATGAAGCCTGGACAAAGAGAACATGAACGTAAGTAATTGGTATGTATGCAGGTGATGTTAAGGCGATAGGGAGTGCGTAGTTTAAATAGAGAACAATAGTAAGTGAGGCACTGGAATGGAAGGTCAAGTATTAATGGCCGCAACGATTTTGTACTAGAGAACAGTAGTAAATGCAGAATGAGCTGAGGGTGGTAGGGGTGACGGCTAAGCGCGGTAAGTCCATCTAGGAAATGTAAACTGGTAACACTGAGAAAATCCAGAAACGTAAACTGGTATGGTGGTAGTGGAGTAGGTAGAAACTAAGCGGGCCCCAGAAACTATGGCTACTTAATTAACGTGGGGCAAGTAATCATAAACACGAACAGACTAAGGGAAGGGGCAGGAAGTATATACGCGTTTTTAAGATCAAACGGTCAAAAAGAGATTGGGCAGTGGATACAATTGCGAATGAGCCAACACACGAAAAAGGGGCGAACCACTAAAATGAAAGTGGAGTCGATGGGTCATGGCGTGAGGTGATGAGGTAAGGACGTGCTAAGTTATAGAACAGGAAACCGTAGGGAAGTGTGGCAAACCAGCAGCACGGTAAGAAGAGCACTAAACACACTAAGCCGGTAAATGGCGCAAGAACGCACATAAGGAAGTCGTCAACGGAGAGTGGGCTATGTGCAGGATGAGAATTACCACTAGAACATTACGTCAGAGAAACGATACGGTTTAGAGGAAGTAGACGGAAGCGGGAGTAATAGACGGCATACCTGAAGTTCGAGGAACGTGGCACGAAGTAAGCGGAACGTAGTAATGGGCCGAGAGAGCTACCGGTCTCATTTTAAAGCTCTCGGAAGGGAGAATAGTAGAAATCGAAGATGGACTAGTATAGTGAAAGACTAGTCAGCGCGGCGGCCATAATGGATATGAAAATAAAACGCAAGGTCGCCTAGAGTAGAAGACGACCGCGTATGCAAAATGAAATCTGGAGGAGGCGGCCATCTTTAAAGAGAGGAGAAATAGAAGGTTGAAAATAGGCGTTTCATGAAAGAATAATGTAGACAGAGAGTGTGCATGCATAAAACGAAATACAGGTTGGCAGAGAAAAGTGTAAGTGCGCTGTTGAAGTAAGGTGCGAACGGTTACAATTGTACAAATGGTTGGTTATGGTGGTAAAGAGAAGCACTATAAACAAAATAAGCAGCAAGAACACAGAATCACACAGAGGTCATGAAGCATGGTACATATGATAGTTGCAGTCTACCAAAAACAATCGAGCATATACGGCCAAAGGTCATGGAGCATGATAATTTTACACATACAATGGTGATGCATGGGCATGAATAGGTAGTGCAGCATACGTAAATACAATGCAATATGATATAAACAGTGATGTCATGACCCGTAAAGAGTATAGTGTAAAAGCAAAAGTAATCATGTATATTGGCCACGGAAGGGCCCAATTAGCAAATGGAAGGCAACATGGGAGTCGGTCTTCAGAACTTACGAAAGAAAATAATGAAGCTCACGGTCAGTGTTTAAGCCTGATTCAACTGAACGAAGTTTTAAGATCCACTTAGCCTCGCATCTACGCAAGTCCCTTGTTCTGTCCCCCCATCTTGGGGAGTTTGGAACATGCATCATGCCATGGAATCTAATGTTCAAGAGATCTTTTTCCCCATGCAGGGTGTTGAAGTGAACAGCAAGAGGATAGTTGGTGTTGACATTTCTAATGGCTCTGACATGCTCTTGTATTCGTTCCTTAAGTGGACGTATGGAGCTACCAATGTAAATTAAGCCGCATACACATATTAAGCAATACACAGTGAACTTTGTGTTGCAGTTCATGAAGGTCTTGATTTGGTACGTGATCCCGGTATTGTAGGAAAATGTTACTTTCTTGTTGAGGGCCAATTGGCAGGATATACAACAGCCACATTTGTAAAAACCGTAAGGTTTTTCTGGCAACCAACCCACTGTACGAGTTGAGGGGGAGGGGCCAAGAAAGCTGGGACACAGGATGTTTCTGAGCGTACGACCTCTGGTGTGCACAATGGTAGGTGACAACCCTACTGAGTTTTTGAGGCAGGTGTCCAACATTAGCAAGTGCCAATGTTTCTTCAGGATGCGCAGAACCGTCTTACTCACAGGGCTGTATTGGGTGATGAAAGCGACCGGTCTCCTGTTGGGAGAGCCGCTGGCGTCAGATTTTTTAGGGGTTTTGAGCAATAAGGCGTGTTGGTTCTTGCTAGATATGCTAGAAATGGCCTTGATCAGGGCCATTCCATATGGAGAGATGGTTAGGATTAGACGTAACTGTACGGACACGAACATCTTCAGGCAAGAACTAAAAAGCCTATCACATCGCTTCCGGGCTAGGGGATACACTGATAAACTCATCTTGGGTGCCAGCAAACGCATATCTAGCAAGAACCAACACGCCTTATTGCTCAAAACCCCTAAAAAATCTGACGCCAGCGGCTCTCCCAACAGGAGACCGGTCGCTTTCATCACCCAATACAGCCCTGTGAGTAAGACGGTTCTGCGCATCCTGAAGAAACATTGGCACTTGCTAATGTTGGACACCTGCCTCAAAAACTCAGTAGGGTTGTCACCTACCATTGTGCACACCAGAGGTCGTACGCTCAGAAACATCCTGTGTCCCAGCTTTCTTGGCCCCTCCCCCTCAACTCGTACAGTGGGTTGGTTGCCAGAAAAACCTTACGGTTTTTACAAATGTGGCTGTTGCATATCCTGCCAATTGGCCCTCAACAAGAAAGTAACATTTTCCTACAATACCGGGATCACGTACCAAATCAAGACCTTCATGAACTGCAACACAAAGTTCACTGTGTATTGCTTAATATGTGTATGCGGCTTAATTTACATTGGTAGCTCCATACGTCCACTTAAGGAACGAATACAAGAGCATGTCAGAGCCATTAGAAATGTCAACACCAACTATCCTCTTGCTGTTCACTTCAACACCCTGCATGGGGAAAAAGATCTCTTGAACATTAGATTCCATGGCATGATGCATGTTCCAAACTCCCCAAGATGGGGGGACAGAACAAGGGACTTGCGTAGATGCGAGGCTAAGTGGATCTTAAAACTTCGTTCAGTTGAATCAGGCTTAAACACTGACCGTGAGCTTCATTATTTTCTTGCGTAAATTCTGAAGACCGACTCCCATGTTGCCTTCCATTTGCTAATTGGGCCCTTCCGTGGCCAATATACATGATTACTTTTGCTTTTACACTATACTCTTTACGGGTCATGACATCCCTGTTTATATCATATTGCATTGTATTTACGTATGCTGCACTACCTATTCATGCCCATGCATCACCATTGTATGTGTAAAATTATCATGCTCCATGACCTTTGGCTGTATATGCTCGATTGTTTTTGGTAGACTGCAACTATCATATGTACCATGCTTCATGACCTCTGTGTGATTCTGTGTTCTTGCTGCTTATTTTGTTTATAGTGCTTCTCTTTACCACCATAACCAACCATTTGTACCATTGTAACCGTTCGCACCTTACTTCAACAGCGCACTTACACTTTTCTCTGCCAACCTGTATTTCGTTTTATGCATGCACACTCTCTGTCTACATTATTCTTTCATGAAACGCCTATTTTCAACCTTCTATTTCTCCTCTCTTTAAAGATGGCCGCCTCCTCCAGATTTCATTTTGCATACGCGGTCGTCTTCTACTCTAGGCGACCTTGCGTTTTATTTTCATATCCATTATGGCCGCCGCGCTGACTAGTCTTTCACTATACTAGTCCATCTTCGATTTCTACTATTCTCCCTTCCGAGAGCTTTAAAATGAGACCGGTAGCTCTCTCGGCCCATTACTACGTTCCGCTTACTTCGTGCCACGTTCCTCGAACTTCAGGTATGCCGTCTATTACTCCCGCTTCCGTCTACTTCCTCTAAACCGTATCGTTTCTCTGACGTAATGTTCTAGTGGTAATTCTCATCCTGCACATAGCCCACTCTCCGTTGACGACTTCCTTATGTGCGTTCTTGCGCCATTTACCGGCTTAGTGTGTTTAGTGCTCTTCTTACCGTGCTGCTGGTTTGCCACACTTCCCTACGGTTTCCTGTTCTATAACTTAGCACGTCCTTACCTCATCACCTCACGCCATGACCCATCGACTTCACTTTCATTTTAGTGGTTCGCCCCTTTTTCGTGTGTTGGCTCATTCGCAATTGTATCCACTGCCCAATCTCTTTTTGACCGTTTGATCTTAAAAACGCGTATATACTTCCTGCCCCTTCCCTTAGTCTGTTCGTGTTTATGATTACTTGCCCCACGTTAATTAAGTAGCCATAGTTTCTGGGGCCCCGCTTAGTTTCTACCTACTCCACTACCACCATACCAGTTTACGTTTCTGGATTTTCTCAGTGTTACCAGTTTACATTTCCTAGATGGACTTACCGCGCTTAGCCGTCACCCCTACCACCCTCAGCTCATTCTGCATTTACTACTGTTCTCTAGTACAAAATCGTTGCGGCCATTAATACTTGACGTTCCATTCCAGTGCCTCACTTACTATTGTTCTCTATTTAAACTACGCACTCCCTATCGCCTTAACATCACCTGCATACATACCAATTACTTACGTTCATGTTCTCTTTGTCCAGGCTTCATTGGCTCATTCGCACTTTGTTCCCCTTTTTAGGCCATTTTCCTAGGTTTCTTTGACCAGAGACTTATCAGGGTCCATTACTACCATTGTCCTCCTCTTACTTATTCACTACCTACCCAGGTACACTAGTGACAGATCGACTCATAGAAGGTATGTATTGGATGACCTATTTCTCTTTACCTTTCTCTCTTCATTTACACACCACTCATCTATACCTCTTCTCTTCTCCCTTTTACTTACTCTCTGATTCTATTTCTTATCCTTTCTTCTTTACTCTGGACTGTTTCTTTGCGTACTTATAGTCCTGTTTCTCTCGTACCAGTTACAATTGACCTCTGGAGCCCAGCTAACTGAACAGGAGGCTCCCGCTCCACTTACCTTTGTTACTTTCCACTTTGGCCTGACGGCCCAGGTATGATCTACGCATTTAGTTACCGCCACTTCTCTCATCAGTCAAGGCACCTGATTAACTTTAGTACTCTTACTCATCCGCGGTTCGGATCTGTCTCTCAGCCCTTCTTTTTTCTTTCACCTGATACACTTCACTTCATAGGCACATGGATTCCACTCCAGACCATGGTTGCACTTGTCCAATTTTAAACTTTGAATTTTTTTCCACGGTAATTCACTATTTTGCTGTTTTATGCACTACGTCTAGGGTCCCTATCACGCACCAAGTTCTGATGTGTGTTTTCTACACTTACCTACTCACCACACTAGTTCCACTGAGTTCACATATAAATTACTGAGTGTTTTTGACATTCAACGATTTGGAGTCTGTTTCATGTGCTCACTTATGAGCCCATGTGTAACCTCACACACTTATGTATGCCATAATATTAGAACTTTTCCTTTTTTGTATTTCATTACTGTTTTGCAGCCTTGGGCTGTATCTCGTTGATGACACAATGATCTTTGATATCTACAATTAAAGGCTACAACTGCAAAACAAGAACTTGGACTCCAGTCTACTTTACATTTCAACAAATATACTTTCAGGAAGATTTTCCCTGTCACACCATTGAACTTTATACTCTGTGTGCTGTGGCCATCTCGTTCTAATTTGTCTATGGGTATTTTGTTACCCTTCTTTGTGCCTACCGGGTAGTAAGGCACTGGGCCAGGCTGCACCAGACCCTGCTTTCACTTTGACTACTTGTCTCGGTACAACTGTTTTATTGCTCAGATGTGCGGCGCCTTTCACCCTTACTACCCGTCTGTGTATTCTCTATGATTATGTTTTGTCTGATAGTATAAATGTTTTTTTCCTTATGCTTACTAGGTCAATGCACAATACGTGGACCTGGGTGGGGACCTCGAATTGGTACAGTTGTTGGATGGTCGACTGTCTGTATTTTTCCTTTAATGTAATATGCTACGATATAGTGCTTAGTTATATGAGTCCTTTTTTATCCATAAATAAACAAGTTAAAAAAAAAAACATAGAGTGGCCCTGTCCTTCAATGTCCTTTCCCACAACCCAGCTAAATCCCTATCAATAGTAGGTTCTTGTGGGGAAGTGCAACATTTACTGAAGGCTGATCTAAACAGAAAAAATTAACATCTTCAGTTAAAAACAAACAACACACATCTCAAGGAGAAAGGATGAATCATTAAGGTAGGAAGCCGGACATAGCAAAAGTACAAATGGTATATATGGAGGAAAAATGTAAACCTGAGGGTATTATAATTAGACATTCGCATTGAAGGCAGAATAGTGTGTGTGAAGCAGAACGTTTCAATCAACAAACAAATGTTTATTGGTCTGGAAGACAACAAACAACTTCTGTCTCAAAAAGAAATGCATGGACTATTGACTGGCTAAGGGAAATATAAAGGCATAATATTTGAGAGCAGCATGCTACCTAGTGAAAACTCAAGTGATGGAGGATAGTCTACTGGGCTTCAGCATTCTTGTATCATGAAATGACAGTCTGTGACTTAAGGACAGCATTATAACAAGAAAGGATTTCCTGCTATGGCAGTGCCTGCAAGCCAGTTGTTTCATGTGATCTTATCAATGGCTTGAAGACCACATCCCCCCACCACCAAAGGAACAACACTGTTTTATCAAAAGGTCATCTACATATATATGCTTTGCTGAGAACCTAATCAGCTCTGGTGCACAGTGCTAATGCAGTAGCCAGGACATCACCAAAATGGAGATCAAGAAATGCAAGAAGGAAAGGAGTAGAACAGAATACATAATTTATTCATTCAATTACTGCAACAAAATTCCCATTGACTTCAGAAGTGAATAAACTCATCAACCATTCAGAAAGAAAATTAAGGCATTTCTCTACAAAGAACATATCTAGACTACGAGATAGAAAACTTAATGTACTTGCTTCCAAGAAAACAATAGTGATTTGTACTCTAGGGCTTTTCAATGCTCCATTGCCTCTCATCTGGTTTTGCATGAGGCATGGATGTTAAAAACTGAGAGGGTTGGACGGTATTATTTTCAATGTAGTTCACAAGATCGGGGACTACAGGAAAACATATCAATCTAAAGCTGTGCCACTCCTGGCTGTGATGGTGTCACACACCAGGGCCTTCTGTCTCTATGTTCACAATCTTTCCTACATCTTGGCCCAGGCAGTCTCCATGGCAGTACCAAAAAAGCGGAATCCTGGCTTTCAGGAGGCTGACTCTCCATGTTGCATTTATTGGCGACTTGGATGATGTTAAATATACTACTGCAGGCATGTTGAGTAGAATATGAGGGGCATCTCAGCTTGTGCTTCTCACCTGTACCGCATACAGGTCAGCACAGTCACCGCACTTCGATTACCACAAGCTGCCAAGAGTGATTTTACTGCAGAATAGCTTCCACATCTGGCTCAGCTGTTGCAATTCTACACCCACACTTGTGGACTCTATAAAGAGACACCTTCCTGCTGTTCATCCAGCAAAGAGCTACAATTCTTCCTCTTACCCTTGCTCCTGAAATTGTGACTGCACTGAAAGTAAAGGGGTTTGACGTTCAGGCTGTCTTGGTCGTACCAAGCATCATAAAAGTGTTTTTGTCTCACTCTATAGCTTCTTTATTTAGACCAGTGTTCACCAAATCAGGAGAAAAAGTGGGGTTTTGGCTGCTATCAAGTTTGCAACCTCATGCTATATCATCACAGTCACCTTTTCCGATACTGGCTTTTATCGCCCAAATCACTGCAATCAGGAATGTAGTCTAATTAGTTCAAAGGACGGAAACTAATTAGTTCAGTGGAAAGAAATTAAGACTACGGCATTAGGTCATAACATAAAAGTGTATTTGGAACCACTGTTCATTATGGCATGGAGTGAGGTTGCCACACTATTGCAGTTTTTCATTAGTGCTCAAGTGTGTGGTCACAGGCAACACCTGTCTCTTGTGACAGGCAACTGAGGATGAACAGATGTAAATATGGACATGTTAGGCGCATGGAAAACTACAGAGCTAGTCCAGAGAAAGAAGTAGTAGGATGAGAATTCACCAGACTGGAGAACCAGTCCTCCCACCCTGTTTCTCAACCTAAATGGGTAAAATGGTAGACCATCAGCCATGTCACTGGAATAGTGTAGGCCCCACTTCTGTGGGCTCTGTTGTGTCTGGGCCGCCATATTTACAGTACCCCACCAGGATTTTTTCTGAAAGTGCTCCAGTTGGAAGTAGGGGCCTGGCTGCCTGCCATGTTTCAATTGCCTGGTAAAGACTAATTATTGTCAATTATTTGTGCTGGACACCTTTTTAATCATTAAGGATCGCCATTTTACTTTTGCCAAATATTTTCTCATATCATCAAAGAGGTGCTTGGACCTCATTTTATTACATTTCTCTATATATTTTCTTATTTGTGTTCTTTAGCTTGTACTAGCATTTCAGGGTGCCCAGCCTCATTTATATCTCATTAGCTTTCCTTATATTATTTATTGGCTTAGTCTGCAGATGGGTTATTTTGGCCACTTTCACTTGCATCCAATCACTCCCTCACTTGGAACCTACTGTTCCAGAATGTGGGCTACCTTTAAATGGCAGCTGCGGTGTGGGAGCACCACATGTATGCAGAAGGCAGGCCTAAGGCAATCCCATCTGTCTCCATCCCAGCCAGTCGGTCGCCAGCCACTATGTCTGAGAAGTGAAGGGCATCTCTATTAGCATGCTCTTAATCAAACCTAAAGGTAGATCAATCCACAGTAACAAAGCTATGTGTGAAAATCATTTACGAGGTGACCTTTCTATAAGGAGACTTCTTAAGAGTCATAAAATCGGAATTAGAAAATAAAAAATAATGCTAGACTAAATGCTGGACTTGAAATGCCATCTGCAATGAAAACTCCTTTTTAAATAAGTTGATTATTGATAATGAACTACACTTACTGTTTCTAACTGAACATTGATGGGAAAATGTCTGTCATTTGATAATAGAAGTCCTGGTCCAACCTCAATATAATGTATTTCTCTGTAACTGCCAAAATATGAAAGTATGGAGTGAGCAACAGTCATTTAATGCCTCTTTAGAAATCAGCAATAAAACCTGCTCTCAATATGCAGGTAGAAATAACCTTTTTGTTATCATTGTTAGGAAGTTCAGGTCTAAGTTCTGGGATCATCCTTACTTTCCAGACCCAGCCTCAAATGAAAATTAATTTAATAGGATTAGCTCAGCTAGGCACAGCTATTGCTCAGGAATATGAGACCCCACCATTTTATCCATGGAGTTGACAGGTTTACCTATCAAGCTGGCTCCAAGCTTCAGTTACTTTTTCAGATGTTTGGACAGAATAACAATATTTAAATATTGTGGAACATAAATATTGCAAGGATATTGTTTTTTTGTTAATCTCGTTGTCGAGAATATCATTTTTAATATTGTTTTCTTTACATAGTTGTAGCAAATATTGTTTTTCAAAATTAATTTAACATATTTAGTTGTTAATATTGTCATGAATAAAGCTTGCAGTTGTAAGTTTTTTTTTAGTAGTTTAGATTTAAATGTAATTTCTAATTTATAATGTAGTAGCCAGTTGTTGGGTATTCAGAAGAATCCGATGTGAAGTTAATTCGATTATAATTAATTTAGATTTAGCGGTTATCACCTTGATATTTTAAGTTTTTTACATTATTAATTATGTAAATTATTTAATTGTTATTTTATATGTTCCAGCTCAATTGGTCACTGTGGGGGTCATTACGACTCCCGCCGGACACGGTGACCGCGCGCCTGGCGGGAGCCGCCAAAATACCGTACCGCGGTCGCAAGACCGCGGCGGGTATTTTGAGTTTTCCCCTGGGCTGGCGGGCGGCCTTCAAAAGGCCGCCCGCCAGCCCAGGGGGAAAACGACCTTCCCACCATGAAGCCGGCTCGTAATCGAGCCGGCGGAGTGGGAAGGTGCGACGGGTGCTACTGCACCCGTCGCGTATTTCACTGTCTGCTATGCAGACAGTGAAATACAAGCGGGGCCCTCTTACGGGGGCCCCTGCAGTGCCCATGCCATTGGCATGGGCACTGCAGGGGCCCCCAGGGGCCCCGCGACACCCCCTACCGCCATCCTATTCCTGGCGGGCGAACCGCCAGGAACAGGATGGCGGTAGGGGGTGTCAGAATCCCCAAGGCGGCGCAGCATGCTGCGCCGCCTTGGAGGATTCTGACGGGCAGCGGAAAACCGGCGGGAGACCGCCGGTTTTCCTGCACTGACCGCGGCCAAAGCGCCGCGGTCAGAATGCCCTAAGGGGCACCGCCAGGCTGTCGGCGGTGCTCTCGCCAACCGCGAGCCTGGCGGTCACAGACCGCCAGGCTCGTAATGAGGGCCTGTATATTTTAATTTTATTATTTTCAATAGTAAGCTAGGTTTTAGCAGTGGGCAGTTGGGTTTATAGGAAAACAAGGTGAGAAGTTAATTTAATTAACATGTATTACATTTTAATGTTAATTTATTTAAAAATGTAGTTGATTGTTAAATATGTAAATTATTTAGTTGTATAATTTAATTGTATAATTGTTGTTTAGTTAGTGTTTTATGTCTTTTAATATGTAGTTTAATTTCAATGAGCTGATTATGAGTTTGGCGGTCCGACCGCCAACAGGCTGGCAGAGCGGACCGCCAAATTACGAGTCTGGCGGTCAAACAAATAGAAGACCGCCAGCGGTCCACCGCCAGGCAGCACGGACCGCCACGGTCACCCGGAAGCATAAAGAGGCCAGAGGAGACCATGTTTCCACCGGACCTATTACAAGGTTGCACACCGCCAATGTGACAATGGCGGTCCAACTACCACCTACTAGCTGGCAGAAACAGACAGTATAAAGGGAGACACTCACCTGCAGGCAGCCATGCACATCTGGAGCCGCCATGGATCCCTTCGCAAATGTCATGACGCTGCTCCTACTCGCCGAAAGACAATGAAATCAACGCCGACATGGACGATGGCAACCATAAGTACAAACACCCACCTGTATCATTAACCCTTTAGAAACACAACGCAGCACCGGCAAAAACACATCATGGGGCAGCGCCACGGGCAGCAGCTACACCCATGACTCAACACACACACACAGACACCCACACATTCATAACACGCACACTTCAGCCAGCACACACACACTGCATGGCAACACTAAACATTTACGTACGGCTAACCAGCACAGGCTCAGGGACACTGAAGGCCACACAACATTCACACACACAGCAACAACAAAACAACTACTGCACAGATACAAAGACATTCCACACAGTCACAACGAACACTTTACAGGGACTGTCCACACATACAACAAACATATACATCCATGTGCCACGGCACACATGCACAACATCACCATCAAACAACCCTGCAATGGACACACACAGCACAATGGAAGCACAATGCCATGCACAATACAATGAGAGACAAATAGACAAAAGAGACAAGTGCAACACGACAACAACAGCTGGGACTCGAGCACCAGGACCATACATGGAAGGAGGCTGCATTGGGACACATATCATGTTTAACAGGGTCTCAAACAACATGCACACAGGAATTGGCCATAATTGGATCTCACAGACGAGCAATATCAAAATCAATTGTCATGCAAGCCACACAACAGGGAAGGGCAAGTCAACAAAGCACACACAACTCACACTCCACGTGACATACCCCTACTCCAACCAGCTGCAAGGGACCCACACCTAAATAGACACATGCACACTCAAATGCAAAGCAAGCTATCACAACTCAACACACTATTTGTCCGCCCTGACAAAACTCAAAAACACACACACCAAATGTAGACAATAGCCATATCAGGGGGACAAGTCCTACACCATACATGCCCACATCGCACAACACAAAAAGACACACATACCACAACAAACACAACACAATGCCATGACACCAACATTGCATCTACAGACACACATACCCATCACACAGCAGACCCCCTCCCCTTGGGAGACAACAGCACTGCACAGCAACTTACATACTGCAAACCACACCACATGGAGCAGCAAGCAGGCCACACACACAGATCAACTACAGGCACACAACCAATGTCAGCCAGGAACAACAGAAAGCTGAGGAAGGAAGTTCAGGGCAAAGGTGTACCCAGCAAACGAACAACTGGTTGGGTTTATTCAATAAACTTTTCTTAGTCCAAGGCCATAGGCCAGTCTGAAAATGTTTGCCCTAAAGGCACAGTGTTGGGTCCCTGCTGTACTCCTGACTGCCATGTAACCTCCACAGGCACAGGCATCAATGGAGCAGTAGGCACCTCAGAAATTATAGGGGGAGAGGATTGGGTTTTGGCTTGGGAGGGGGGATACTTCTTTGGAGGGGTGGGCTTCCTCTTGGCAATGGGAGGGGCAAGGTGGGCTTGCAGGGGAGGCCTTGGAGGTGGAAGGGATGGCTTTGGAGAAGGTTGAGGTCCTTTTGAGTGTGGAACGGGGGGGAGAACAGGGGTAAGGTCAAGCTCACACAGGAAAAGTTTCTTAGACAGACATGGATGGGAATGAGAACAGGGTTGGGATTTGGAGGTTGAGAGAGTGGTTGCCTGATGTGTAGAAGTGGACGTCTTGGTTGCGTACTTGAGGGAGGTGTGCTTGTGTGTGGTCGGTGTCTGTTGGGTGGGTGAGTGAGGGTGTTTATGTGTCTTGGGCTAAGGGGGGGTGAAGGAGTGGGAGGATGCTGTGGTTGGTGAGTGGGTGTCTGTTGGGTTAGGGACTGCAGGTGTGGTGGATGTGCTGCATGTAGGTGTGTCTGTGGTTGTGGTGGACATCTGACGGCCTGATTGGGTGGTGTCTGCAGGTAGGATGGGTGTGGTGGCTGTATCAGTGGCTGTTGTGGTGGTGTCTGTAGTTATGCCAGATGTCGTGTGTTATGCTGGGGGTCGGGGGATGTCAGGGCAAGTCATGACTGTTGCTGTGTCTGCGGGTGGATGTTGTTTGTGTGTGTGCTGATTTGTGGTGCTTATGTCTGTGGGTGCTACCCTTGTCTGTTGAAGTGGATGTATGCAAGTCCGTCTCTGTGCTGGCGGGGATGTGGAATGGGAAGAGGACTGGCTGCTGTCAGTGTGGAGGCCAGACCCTGAAAAGATCTCTGAAGGCCAGCCATTGCACAGTGAATGCCCTCAAGGAACGCATAGCTCTGCTGGACTTGGGTTGCCAGTCCCTGGATGGCATTCATTATGGCAGACTGACCCAATGAGATCGACCCAAGGAGGTCAATAGCCTCCTCAGTGAGGGCAGCAAGGGTAGCAGGGGCTGGGCAGAGGTGCCTGCAGCAAAGGAGACGCCAACCCTCTTGGGTGAGCAGGCACGGTCAACTGGGTGGGGAGCAACAGGGAGGGTGGTGATAGAAGGGGGGTGGTCGACAAGGATGGTAAGGGGGGGGTCACCAATGGGTCCACCACCACTAGGGAGTGGCCACTGGAGGAGGAATCCAAGGATGATGATGCAGATCTGGTTTCCCCTATGGCACTCCCCTTGCCCTCTGGGCCACTCTGTGTAAGTGGTGTCTTGACCCAAGATCCTGTGGCCAGATGCTTACCCACTTGGCTCGGCCCGTGTCCTTCGCCTGCCAGTGCTGCCAAAAAAAGTAAAGTAGGGTCATGACATGATTTCAATCACAACTCAGAGACAAAACATACCATTTTGTCAAGTGCCCCCCTGCATGAAGTGCCAGCAAAGTGGCACCATCATGTGCCAAAACAAACCCATGCATGACATCTGGAATTACAAAAGTAACACATGAGACAATCTTGGTCTTAGACAACTACAATAGCATGGCTGAAGTCTAGCTATCACACTAACCATACTACAACTAGGTGACCATTCCACCCCAATCTGTGCCACATGCAGCACACCCCAGTGAACCAGTAGCCAACAACTGGATCCCATTGTAATGTACCCTACCAATTACACAGATACAAGCCTATGCATACATCTGAAATGCACTGACGTAATGTACCAACAAAAACAGATGTTGCTAAGGAAATGCAGACAACACTGGTACGAACGTGCCATACCTGGATTAGGTGACATGGCAACATTCATGTCACTATGGACACATCCCAACAATGTACAACTACACAAGTGACACCTGCCCAAAATGAGTCAAGGAGGTAGTAGCAAGATCACTCTTACACGCCCCACATGTGGTGTTGCAAGGAACAACAATGAAGTCAGGTCTTAAACCTTATGGAGAGATACCTCTAGAATACACACAAGAATGATCCTGTAAGGTCCAAGATAGCCCCCACCAATGTCCCACACCCATTCACATGTTAACCTCTGAGTGTGTTTGTAGTAGACAACCGTACCGTGCAGGGAGAGGCGACACAGACCTTGCAACCACTAACAGTAGGATCCCAACTTGTTCTCCAATGAGAATCAACATCACTACCCACATCTCAGACATGGCAGGCATGGCATCTGTCTGTGGATGAATCCCTGACCCCACACATGTGATTCATACATCACTGCGAGTCAATCCATGATGCATCCCAACAGTCAGAGCACAATCCCCAATCATCAAATAGGTGTGGTGCACTTACAACCATCATTCCACATCAAGGGTACAAATGATCATGAAGTGGATCCACACCCTTGCCCTACCTGTCATGTCCCTTATAGCCACTGCAGTTACATATGACTAATGACATACTATGAGGCATGAATGTATCTGTCAGAAACAATATGATGGCGACACAGCCTGTCTGGGGTATCACAGTAAATGGTCAACCATTGCAGATGACCATTACGACAACAGGACCATATGCACATATATTTGAGAGATCCAGACATCATCACATCCACATGGCTAGCCTATGTCTACATCTAATGTACAGATATATATCCTAGTGGGAATAGAGCACAAGCAGACATGTAGGCACAATGAATGTTGGCTACAGTGATGACACATCACCCTTGACAATGCACATTCCCCACTTACCAAGGCAAAGCAGTTTGCTACAGCTGCCAAGATTTAGCCATGTAAGTCATGTCACATGTATGATGGACACCCATGCATCACAGACTGCTGTGAGGTACCATCACCCATCATTCAAAACCTGCCCCTGGGTGGCAGATGTCTGCCTACACATATCCCCAGACACATGGCAGAGGACAGTGAGCCACATCCCACCAATTTTTGTCCTGTGACATTTGGGAGGAGTGATCTGGTAGTTTTCACCAACACACAGCAGAGTAGGTAAAGCAGAATATGTGTACATTAAACACAGCCATATGTCCTCCCTGCTGTGCAACTGGACTGAGGCCTCCCCATAGTTTAGTCCTAGGTCCCAGCTCCAAAAGAATGAGCACACCAGTTTGAAACACATGACCCATCTAAACCAATTTAATCCCAGATGATCTGTGATACATGACACATCCCACATTGTCAGGGTAGGCAGACAGTCCCTCACTCAATCACCTGGCAAAGGGTCACGCATGAATATGCCTTGTACTCACCCCCTTGTGGCTGCTGTGCTGCCTTTACACACCCATCCAAGGCCAGGTAGGCCAATACCAAAATGCGTACCATTCGGGGGGGAGGGGGAGCATTGTCTGCCAGGCACCCCGTCCTCATTGAGAGGAGAGCCCCAGCTGGGCCTTTGCGATCTTCCAGTCCCAGCGTTTAGGGTCCTACCATCTCTTCTAACAGTGGATGCTCCGCCGGTGGTGGACCCCCAGGGTCCCCACCTTCTTGGCGATGGCTCTGGAGATCCCCTTCTTTTTAAGGGTGCTGACCTGCATGGATGCAAAAGACAAGACAGGATATCATGTCCACAATAGCAACACAAAAGGATGATGGAAGGAGTGCTGAACAATGCAAACAATCACCCCCAGTCACTGATCTGGGTTTAATCCATCATCCTTTTGCTCACCATGCCACCCCAGTTTGGACCCAGCCATATGCAAATCAGTCTTGACCCTGTTCCTCATGGGAACAGTCCAGCCCGAACTGCCAAGCCAGGTCCTCACTGGACCGGAAACAAGCATCCTGGGACCGGTATCAGGGTTTCACCCCTCATCAGCCAGGCTAGCTTGAATCCAGTGGCACAGTGAGCAAGGGACCCACGTCTGGGCATACCCTTCCCACTTAGGGCAACTTTAGCAACACAAAAGGATGATGGACGGAGTGCTGAACAATGCAAACACTCACCACCAGTCACTGATCTGGGTTTAATCCATCGTTCTTTTGCTCACCATGCCACCCCAGTTTGGACCCAGCCATATGCAAATCAGTCTTGACCCTGTTCCTCATGGGAACAGTCCAGCCCGAACTGCCGAGCCAGGTCCTCACTGGACCGGAAACAAGCATCCTGGGACCGGTTTCAGGGTTTCACCCCTCATCAGCCAGGCTAGCTTGAATCCAGTGGCACAGTGAGCAAGGGACCCACGTCTGGGCATACCCTTCCCACTTAGGGCAACTTTAGCAACACAAAAGGATGATGGACGGAGTGCTGAACAATGCAAACACTCACCCCCAGTCACTGATCTGGGTTTAATCCATCATTCTTTTGCTCAGCATGCCACACAAAATGGCTGAGTCACATACATGTCAGTGCACCAAGCTCATAACATCCTGTCTTGACCATCCTGTCCACCTGTGGCAGTCATTGGACACAGAGACATGACTCCAAACACTCTCCAATAGGGTGCCCTACACCCCCCCAGTTCAGGCCCTGCACTGACTAGGTAAGCCAACTGTGACTTTTGAGGGAAATGAGCTAGCAACATGACTTTGACCAGAAACACTATGGGAAACATCACACAAAGTGGCAAGTGACGGGTAAACCACCCAGCAAACAATGCACACAAACATCCACTACCTCTAAATGTCACCCGCTGCATACAGTCCCTACAGGTCTCAGCCAGCCTACAGACTGACCTATCGCACTTGGACCACAATGAAGGGAGTGACATGTTCGGCACACAAAAAGTCAAGACTGTCCATGTATGGACATGTACAGATACAGATGCAAGCACCTGCTACTTCAGGGGTGAGTATGTGTGTGTTTGTCACATCAACATTAAAATACACACTTCCACAAACATGTGTTCACTAAACCTAGAGCACCCTAAAAGAAACCTGGCCATGCTCTGGACATGTCCAGCTATAAGCCCAAACAACAGAGTCTGATATCAGGGGACATCAGTTAACAACACAAGGTTTGCAAATGTGCACTGACCAAAATGCAGGGCCCGTGCACAGGACACATTAGAGCTGAAAGAGACAATAGGGCTGTCAAGGCTTTGTAACACACATTGTCAAAGAGAATAAGAGCTCACAGTCACAGATCACCATTCTGCCCCCAATGCAATTACCATTCTAATCAGTGGACAGTGGCTCAGGAAGCTGCATATTGGCAGACATGATTTGGCACCATCGCATGCTGTGCAGGATTACAGGGTGTGGGTACAGTGTCACACCTGTACTGCAAAAGGGAATTGATACCAGACCAGATTTCGACTCATACTGTAAGTAACAATAGATAGGCCCCGGTCTCTGCAGGCTGAGCAGACAGACCTACACAAAACACAAAACACCATATCTGGCAATCACATTCCTCATAGTACATCGTTTAGCCTACGGCCAGTTGCCATTGGGTGTCTATGTGAAGAGCTGCGGGCATTGTGAGTCATTACCTGGCTTCCGAACAACAGTCCAACAAGGTCAAATGTGACCTGAGATTACTGTGCTAACATAGGCAGAGCTAAATCAGCGATCAACCAACACATAAATATCCATTCACCCCTTCTGCTGTCATGCAAACACCTGTGACCACCCATGGATAACATCTTTGGGCAAGAGCGTCACCTCATTTAGTTATGTGCATCCAACACAAGTTGGGTCAGGAAACACTCAATAAACACTCACCACATTGTCTCAGGGCACACTACCTGTCACTGGACATAGAAACATGCCCACGGACTAAAGCACCTAAAGGGCTTTGACTCCACAATCTCACAACTGGGCCTAAGCCTAGGCTAACTAAAGTTAAAATAAGTAGAAGTACTGAAAAAAGTGTGCACATGGGTCACTTACCTGCACCTCTGGTGCACCAAAGAGCTGTCCATTCAGGGGTAGAACCTCATCCACCAGCTTCTCCAGCTCTTCCGGTGAGAAGGCAGGGGCCCTATCACCTGTAGGATGCGTCATGATTGCTCCCAGAGGCGGTACACAGCACCTCAGGTAGTGGAGGTCTTGATGGTAGCAGTGTCAGGAGTCAAGGAGTCAGGGGTCATGTCCACAATGTCACCGCCGGTGGACACTGCCATTGGCCCAAGACCGCCACAGGCAGGAATGTTATCCAATGGCAGTGTCTTCCGCGGTAGTATCTGCCTACCACCATGACGACTTCCGCTGCCGGTCGAGGGCAGTTCCTAATGTCCAGTGGAGTACGTCAGGCAGCCGCCATTTTAGAGGCATACACTGCAATAAAACGCTATTTTTAATGTGTCCCAAAACAGAAAATGTTGTCCTGATGATTCTTGAGTGCTGGCCTTGTCCTGTCATGTATGTCAATCATTTTAGTAATTATATTGGTATGTGGTCTAGCACATATGACAACATAATTGGGGGCACAACCACCACCCCCTCCCTCATGGGCAATCCAGGATTTGGAACATTGAATCACAGTCTGAGGGGCAAGTTACATGCACATTTTGTTGCTGGCCAGATAGATGATATGTTCACCTATGTGGAAAAGCAAGGGGGTAACAAGTTACTAATGTGTAATTGTTAGTGGTGATGTGTGGTGTGTATCATGTCCTCTGTGAATCACATGACATGTCACAGTTCGTATTTGACATGTAACATTTAAATTGCAAGGGACACAGTGAATGATGGCCATATACTCCTTTTCGCCAACTCAGTTACCCTATGAGGAGAAGGATTAGACAACCTCCTGTGTAGTGTCCACTGACAGATCTGCATGCCATGGAGGACAGACATGTAATCCATATATACCACCTGGATAGGCAGACAATCGTGGATCTTTGTCATCAGTTGGAGCCAGAATTAATGCCAGCCATCAGTCATCCAAACAGCATACCACCAATTGCAAAAGTCATGTCACTGTTGCACTTCCTGGCCACAGGATCCTTCCAAAATACAGTGGCCCTAACTGCAGAGATGTCCTAGCCTACGTTCAGTGTGGTTTTGAAGAATGTCCTCTCAGCAGTGTTGAAACACCTGGACAGCTACATCCGGTTTCCTCAAAGTGAGGATTTTGCCAATGTGAAGGCTGAGTTCTATGCTTTGGCACACATCCCACATGTGGTGGGAGCCATTAATGGTCCCCATGTAGCCTTGGTTCCACGGCATGGCAATGAACAGGTCTCTCGGAACAGGAAGAACTACCATTCCATCAATAATCAAGTCGTTTGTTTTGGGAGACCTCTACATTTCCCAGGTATGTGCCCGTTATCCAGGTTCAGTCCATGATGCCTTCATCATGCAGAACAGGGCTATTCCATAGCTGATGACATGTGTGTATCCAGAGAGGGCCTGGGTGGTTGGTAAGTAACATATTTAATGTGTGTTTGTATGCTATGTCTGCTTCTAGTGAGATGATACTTGGGACTCATGGTTGCACACATCTTGCTTTCACTTACAGGGGACACTGCATACCCAAACCATCCATGATTGTTGACACGGGTGAGGAACCCAACTATGTCAGGGGAAGTCCACTTCAACGAGGCACAAGGATGGACACGACGTGTCATGGAGCGGCCTTCTGGGCTCCTGAAAGCCAGATTTCATAGCATAGACAAGACTGATGGAGCCCTCCTCTACTCACCTGGAAAAGTGTGTAAGATCATTGTGGCCTGATGCATGCTCCACAATCTTGCCCTGAGGAGAAACATCCCATACAAACCTGATGAGGGGGAGTTGGCAGTGCCACTGGGTAAGCCTCCTGAAATGTCAAGCGAGGAGGATGAAAGTGGAGACCTGCTGGCAGATCCCATCAATCACTACTTCACTTGAGTGCAAGTATGTGATGTTCTGTGATTGCTGTGACTGCATCGGGTCAGGAGTTGTTGAGAAGGGTATCTCTGTCACCATGAGACAGGGCATCTCATGCTATGCATCATACAGCCAAGGTTTGCTGGCTACTTCAGATCTGAAGATGTGACTCTTGATGATCTCCTTTGTTTGGGGCAGTCACATTGCAATGTCAGTGAAACAACTGAAGTTTGAAATGGGGTTTGTGTCTTGTATATGCCTTTACCTGCCTAAACTCCTTGTATGTCACTTTTTCCTTCCATGTGCCTTCACTGTGCCATCCTCATGTGGGCATTTCAGAGTTGTGTCATTGGCAGGTGGCTGTTGCTGGTTTGACATGTGAAGTGGACATTGATTGATCCAGGTAATGTCGGTCGCAGATCTGGGGTGTTTGAGTCCTATGCACAGGCTGCCTGGACAGGGGGAGGGCAGGAATCTGAGCTACACATTAGACCTGTTTGCCATGGTGTGTTGGTCAAATGGTCTCGTGTGTGATCATGTGGCCTTGCAACATGTCATCCTGTGCAATCCATGCATTCTACCTTCACATTGTGTTGACATAGATCCTGTATGACCTGTTAGTGGCTGTCAATGTGTTTCCTCATTGTATTGCAGTGTGCCTGTGCCACAACACTGAAAAAGGTTTGTGACATTCCACCGGATGCTTGATCATTGTTATGGGAAGGGCCTGGGCTCTGGGTCTGTTGTACTGCCATCTGTCTCTGCCATGGCGTATGTTAAGTTGGCAGGCCTTGTTCTGGTATGATAAGGGTCAAACTGGAGACAACATCACATACTCTGTTGGCCTAATCTACAGGACAAGGTCTTACAAGCCCTTTCTGGTGTAGTCTGGTGCACGGTAGTACTAGGATATCTGGCCTAACTCCATATGGCTAGGACGTTCTTGGCTGTGCAGACATTCTTAACACCTTATGGGCAATACAGTACAACAAAACGTTTGCTGTGACTAGACAATTGTAATATTGTGTTGCTAGTCATCCTCTGCATGACACTACCCAAGACATCTCCCTCCATCCATTGCCTTCGTATGTCTTAATCATATAGATTACATGTGATTAGCGGGGGGGTCAGAAACTACAGGCAAGGGTGCCTGAGGTGGGTACCTCCCCTGACAGGGCCTCTCTACAAGTACCTGGCACTGATGAAGGGCCTGGTGTGGCTGCGCCAAAGGTAGGGGTGGGATGTTGTTGCCTGTTACTGCTCAGGATGCTGTTAATGTCCCTCAGCAACCGTTAGGGAGTCCATGTTGTAATTGTTGGCCTCCCACTGTTCCTGCATCTCACAATGGAAATCCCTCTGTAGCTCCTTGATTTCCCTGAGTTCGATCAGTACCTGGCCCATCACGCCTTGGAACTGTTGGTAGGTTCCCAAAACCTGGCTGATGATATCCTGGCCAGGGGCATCACCAGCAGCCTCTTGCCGCTGGGCCACACCATCCCTCCCACACACCCTACCCCCACATGCCTGCGCCCTTGGTGTAGCCTGCCCCCTTCCACAAGTTCCAGGTCCATCACTGTCAGGGTTAGCAGGTAGTGACTCTGGAACCTGGACTTAGGCGCACTAGATGTTGGTGGGTGTTATAGAGACACAGGTCTGGAGGTGACTGGCTGCCAGCGATGTAGAAGCCACGGGGCTGGGAAGAGTTGATGTTGTCAGGGTGAGGCTGACCGGTGTCGTCTGGCCAGGTTGTCTGGAGGGCCCAGAACTGTCCTCAACGTCCACCAGTACAGGAGAATTCTCCACATTTAGGGCTTTGACCATGGGGATAGTTGCAGTCTCCTCTGAGTTGTAGGTAGTACAGTAGCAGTTGCAGTGGCAGCACAATCTGTTGATGTGGAGAGACAATGTTAGTGGTTGTGTTGTGAAATCTACCTCCAATAGTTGACTGTGACATAGGCCTAGGGCCAATGTCACATTGTATTTGCTGATTTCCCTTATGTGACAGGTACACATATTGTCTTTTGTAGTGAGCTGACATTGTTGCCACATACCAATTCCTGTTCAGTGACTAGCCTCAGACTGTCTGGAATCATTAGCTGTTGGAGGGATGGTAATAGACTCATATCTTGCCAGCAGTGCAGGCAGGAGATTGGCTGAGCAGGATGTTGTTTGAGTCATCTTAAAAGCTATTTGTTTGTCATGCAGGCATTGTCCGAACTTTGGATGATATGTGATAACTGTCATCCTGTGGTCAGTGCACTGTGGATGTGACTGGTACCAATGCCATACCGCAGACACAATTTGGGGCCTTTGATCTGTGTAGGAAGTTATTTCCAGACATTTTGAGCTGTCCTTCCTGTCTACACTATTTTCATTTTGACATAGCAGCTCTAGATGGATATGGGTGTGTCCCCACATCACAGGATGTACCTCATCCCTCACAGATGTGTCACGTTCATTAGTGGGTCTAGAGACTGTGCACAATGTCATATGGACAGTGGCCTAGTGTTTGGGGTCTCATGGCTTGGTCCTCCTTGAATTTATTCAGACGTTACTCTTATCACAACTCACAGTTCATATTGTTCGTCCTCTGAGGTGAGTGGACTTTCATAGCAAGTATACCAACAGGGATATTTGACCATGTGCAGAGTGGGCTTGCTAATTGGATTGGGTAGATAAAGCCTCCTGGCCTCAGCAGTCATGTGACTCCCTGTTCTAAATGCAGTTTTTCAATTTGACTCTCCCAGGTGGGTGCACGTCATGTGTGTGTTCCCAGGTAAAGGTATTTTGGCAGGTGTACAGTGCACTGTTGCTTGGAGTGTGAGTAAGGGGTCCTCCTATGAGTACTAAACATTTCACTCCCTGTATTCCACACACTGTAGAGTTGTCCTCCTGTCAGGTGAGTACAGTTCCATGGGTGAGTAGAGGGAGAATGGTGTTTTGTATCTGGGTACACTGTGTTGGCTGGGGGGGTTAACCCTACATTTGCCCCCTGGCCTTGGAATTCCAGTTAGTGCCTGCCCTACTCCCACACACAGCAGAGCTGTCCTCTTCTCAGGTGAGTAGTGGTCACTAGGGAATTGCAGGACATGATAATCTTAGGTGTGGTACACAGTCTGGTCTTAGTAATGGTGGTACAGTGCCTGCTGGGAATTGTGGTGCAGTTATTGCCCTGTGCTACACCCAGTATACGGAGACATGGTCCCCTTAGGTGGGTCTAGTTCCCATGTGAGGTGGCAGACAGTGGTCTTTGGAAACGTGGTGACTGGGCTGGTGGTAGGGTTGACAGTGAAGGTGGCCAAAGGTGATCAGTTAGCATGCATGCCAATACATTTGGTGCCATTTTTATAGTTGTGACTTACTCAACTCCATTCCCCTAGGTATTCCTGTCAAGCCCTCAAGATGCAGGATGGCCAAGACCTTCTCCTCCCATGATGTGAGCTGTAGGGGAGGAGGTGGGGGACCACCACTAGTCTTCAGGACCACAAGCTGGTGCCCGTACGCCAGGTAATGGACGTTGCCCCTGAGGTTATACCAACTCTTTCCTGATGTTGTCTCTTATGCGCAGGAAGCTGCCTACAGAGTTCACTCAGTTGACTGTCCTTTGCCACATTTCCATTTTTCTAGTGATAGTAGTTTGCTGAACTTGGGCTCCAAATAGTTGTGTCTCAGCTCTGATAATTTCATCCACCATGACGCTTAACTTGTCATCTGTGAGAAGGAGATTTTTCTCGGATGACGGGAAAAAAACAGGAGGGTGCTGGTCGCTGAACAAGTGACGGGGAGTATGTACAGTGGAAATGTGCAAATGTGTTTGATGTGGGTGAGTTGAGGGTGTGGGATGTGTGCTGAGTGAGAGATGGAGGGGTGGCTATTTCATAGGAAAATTTGTATTGTTCAGCGCTCTGGATGGTGTATTTTGCGTGGGAGTTGCTAAGGATTGTGGTGTGTGAAGGGGTGTGTTTTATAGTGTGCTTTGCAGGTGTGTCGATGGTGTGAGATTGTGTGTCATCTGTGTTGTTTTCAAATGCACCCAATGTGGTGTTGTGTATTACTGTCATGACTGCTCACCGCCATTGCGATTTTTAACTTGTAATGGGTTCGCTGGGTGGTTGACGGGCTGGTGGTGCTGGAGTTTGGAGCGTCTATTTCCTGCCCTCCAGAGTCCTGGTGGGGTCGGGTTTTTGGCTGGCTTTTGTCGGTCCTCCCTGTGTATCTCGTAATACGGCGGTCTGTAAGACAATCAACATGGCGGTCTTTTGATGACCGCCACTACGGTGGTCTGGCGGTGCGTCATAATGAGGCCCTATATATTTGTTAGTAATGTAATTTTTGATACTCTGTCTCTTTTGTAGGAGGATAGGGGTGACAATATTAAAGTAATAATATTCTTTCTTTTAATTTTTATTCAATTATGTACAATTTTACTGCTGTACTTTGTTTTTTTAATTTTGAATTAATTTAATGTTTTTATAGCTTTGTATTTGAAATGATTAGTAATTTCAGATTTTATTAGATTTTAAAGTATTTTAAAATACTTTTTTGGTACGTATTTTAAAATTTTGTATTTAAAAATTGTGTAGGTAGGTAAGTTAATGGTATAAGCAATTTTGTTTTTTAAAGATATTTTTATTTTATAATTTAAAATATTTTCTTGTTTTTGTTAAATATTGTAGTATGTACTTGTTCTATATGATATGTTTTAATTGTTTTTTAAATAATTGTTAGACATGGCATCCTTGGCGTGGTGTCCCCTGCCTTTTTGCCTCTGCTTCCTGTATTAGTGACTGTGTGCTGGACTTTGTTTTTGCTGGTTTTTGGTACTCAGGGCACCTTACCACTGCTGACCACTGCTATAGTGCAAATTGTGATAATGATTGGTTATCCCCGATTGGCATATTTGATTTACTAGTAAGTCCCTGGTAGAGGTGCCCATGGCCTCAAATCAAATGCTACTACTGTGCTACCCACATGAGTAGCCCTGTAAACATCTCAGACCTGCCACTGCAGTGTCTGTGTGTGCAGTTTTGCACTGCCAATTCGACCTGACAAGTATGCCCACTTGCCTGGCCCAAACCTTCCCTTTTACTACACGTAAGTCATCCCTAGGATAGGCCATAGGTAGCCACATGGGCAGGGTGCAGTGTATTTAAAAGGTAGGACATGTACTGGTGTGCTTTACATGTCCTGGTAGTGAAATACTGCCAAATTCCATGTTCACTACTGCAAGGCCTATCTCTCCCATAGGTTAACAAGGGGACTGGTTTTAAATATATTTTAAGTCCAGTTTCCCATTGGGAGCAGATAGAGATATGGAGATTGGAGTCTCTGAACTCACAATTTAAAAATATATCTTTTGGTAGAGTTGTTTTTTAGATTGTCTGTTTGAAAATGCCACTTTTAAAAAGTTGGTATTTTTCTTAACCTTTCTGTGCCTATGCCTGCTGTGGAATCCATGTCTGGGTCAGACTGACAGTTGGGCTGTTTGTAAATTCCCTCTAGACATTGGGGGTTATTACAACTTTGGAGGAGGTGTTAATCCGTCCCAAAAGTCCCAAAAGTGAAGGATATACCACCAGCCGTATTACGAGTCCATTATATCCTATGGAACTCGTAATACGGCTGGTGGTATATCCGTCACTTTACCGTCAATTTTGGGACGGATTAACACCTCCTCCAAAGTTGTAATAACCCCCATTGACACAAAGGGAGCTGAGGTGTGTCATGCATATCGTGATTGGTCTTCCTGGGCTAGATGGGGAGGGATGAGCTGACACTTGCACCTGAAAGGGCTATGCCTGTCCTCACATAATGCAGTCTCCAGCCCCCTGCTGTGTGTGTCTGAAGCCAGGCCTTGGCAAGGCAGGATCTTGTAAACCACAGAGACTTTCATTTGAGGTTTGCCTACTTTAAAAGCAGAAATGAGTATAGGCAGTGGATCCAAAACCCCAGACTTTTAGAACACTTCTGGATCAAGAGGAACCTCTGCCAATGAGAAGAGCTGAAGAGCTGGAGGAGGGGTACTGCCCGCTTGCTACGTGTGCTTTGCTAGGTTGGCCTGCAGGTCCTGCTTCTGCCTTAAAGAGGACAAAGACTGGACTTTGTTGTGCATCCTGCTTGTGAAGTTTATCCAAGGGCTTGGACTGAGCTTGCCTCCTGTTAAGAAGTCTCAGGGACATCAAAGGCTTCATCTACCAGCCTCTGGGTTCGTTTTCTGTGGACTCTAACTCGTGGTGCCTATTCCAGTTTCTAGGCCATTGGGAGTGAAAGCTGGCCTATTAACAAGAAGAACCATGTGGACCGACTCCGGACGACTCCAAGACCGAAGCTGCTGCCCGACTCTGCACCGCCACCTGCAGCCGAAGCCGAGGTCCCCGCTGGAGTATCACAACTGTGACTGACAACACAGGCCTGACACTGCTGCAGCCCCACTGACATACCGCAACTTTGTGAGTCCCGAGTGCTGTCATCGACGTCCGTAACACCCGAGTGCTGTCATCGACGTCCGCAACACCCGTCTCCGCCACGGCGCTTGTAGCCCCATGGCGTGACAGTGACCCCAAGAGGTAGCCGAATGTGTCTTGACCCGCCGGATCCATTCACCCTGCTGGATCTTCAAGGACCGACGCCTCGCACCGACGTCACATCACCTCCCCTGCTCTGCAGTAAGGAACCAACGCACCATTGGATCCAGCGAAGCCTCACCTCCCAGACTTCATGTACCGGCTTGTTTCGTCATTACCAACCCTCCTACCGAGTGACGTTGTATTGTTGGGAACGAGTCCCTCAACGACGCTGTGATAAATGTATTTAAAAAACTATATAATTATGTTTCTTTTTTTAACTGTACACATACATATAAATATACGTGTGTGTACAAATAAATACATAAATAATGACATAATTAATGAAAACTATTTATTTTGCATCATAATAATTTTATATAGTTGAATATTTTAAATGTATTAATTTTAAATCCATATGAATTTAAAGGGCATTTTTACCTGTTTGTGAACTACATTTATTTTCACTATATTTTTGACACAATATTTTTGTCAATTACATTTTATTTTAGGTATAGGAACACAATATTGTGGCAAGCAATATTTTTGACACAAAACTTTTGTCAACAACATTTTTTTTTACCACAAAATTTTCAGTGAAACAATTGTTAGTACTTCTGTAGTAGTTCTGAGGCTTCTGAAACTTCTTTGTTAGATCATGTGTTTATAACTTTTTTAATTCAGATTACTTCTAACAAGAACACTGGTTTGAAGGATTCAGTTTGTGAAAAATGTTATAAGCAATAGAGTACATTTCTCCAGAAATCCTCAGCTCTGAATTTATTGTGGGGAGCACAGTTGCTGAAGTAGGAGTGAATAAATACAGAATTGTACAGACAGACACTAAATGAAATTACAACTCTGCAAGAGATTTCTTTTAAATAGAAGATCCTTTGTTGCAAATGGTATACATCTGAAGACAAAGCTTATGTTATGCAAATTGGAAAAACCTGTTGTAAACAATGTGAGCCTCAGGTTAAGATTATTTTTAAGCAACAAATAATCATTTAGTGAGAGTAGCAACAAGAACATACTGCTGTACCAACATTGTTTAAGCTTATAATATTCCAAAATAGCTCTCTTAGGACTTTAGACTATATTGGAATCCCAGGTGGTTTAGCTAATGAAGCTGTCTCTCCCTAAGATTTAGCAGACAGGTTGGCCTTGTATGTTTTTCAGAAAAGTAGAGACAACTATGGAGGGGGTTGATATGGTGCAAAATGCTGAATCACTTATAGATCACTCTTCCTTGAATGAACGTTTCATTCACTTTCTATTATTAACTTATATTTGATGACAACAACTAAGGTTGGTATACCAACTAAGGTTGGTATGGTGCTAAATAGCACCTCAATGCAAATAAGTACTATCCAGACATATTGTGCACTTATACCACTTGTACCAGGTGTCTGGAGTGGAATCCATGAGGACATTGCTACTTGTTTATGCTGAGCTGAAACTCTCTGAGACTGCCTCAAAAACTGTCCTGTCATAGTTAAAACATACTGCCATCTGGAATCAAGAAAATTAGAAAAAGTGAAGTGGATTGTATAATAGAGTAACTGTTCCTAAAAGACATTTATATTTTTGTAGTTCCAGCTAGTATTAGATAGAAAGTCCTTATATAATTCAAACATTTTAGCTGCCCAAGCTCAAATTTGGTTCAACATCTTTCCTCAACCCTTCCAAAAATCAATTTGTGTCGATGTATAACAAACACCGGGAATAGTTGTAAGGAATATTACTGCAGCAGCATTAGTTAGTATATGCAGCAAAGAAAACTTACCTCTAATGATTTAAGGAATGGCAATGATTCTATAAAATTTTCATACATTCTTCTTTTTTTGGCATTGTTCTTTACAATAATTCTCCGGAAGGTTACCCTATCCTGTAGAGCAAAATTAAAATAAGACACATTTTTAGTTCACAGAATCTTATGTTTCGGACTGCAAACATACCTTACTTAGCAAACACCTACTACCAGCCTTTCATTATAACATATGGAAAATAAGACTTTTTTTGATACCTCATAAATTACACACTTGTTAATTGTGGAGCTTTTTTGTAAGGGTAACACTAATCAGCAGCTAGATATATTTTTTTCACTTCTAGAGAGTCAGTAGCTGCATGAATCTTAATGTATTTTTTATTTTCACAGCTAGCCTCTTACCAGCCCTGCAAAGGCTCAAATTTTCAACATTGGATCAAAGATCAGTAGTTCGGCTCTGACCTTCACCTAAAGTATAGTCTGACACCTATGTAATGAACCTGAGCAGGCTTGGCCTTGCCTACTAGCTCCCACACAAAGGTCAGCTTAAACTCACTGTACCTGTCCACTGTGGGCAGATGGGGGAAGCTTAAGCACATCAAGGTCTGTGTAGTCCCTAAAGTCCCTAGAGGCAAATAGGGAGGGTTTGACATGCCCTTGTGTTTTATGGCAGGCAAGGGTCGGTTCAACATGCCCTACGTGGCAGCCAGCAAGCAGTGTAGTGGCAGCAGTCTCATCCTGTTTACTACTCCAATAGAAGGTGAAAAGTAAGGGTGGTATCCAAGGGTGGTGGTTTGTGTAGAAAGCCATTTAGCCTAACCATCATAGGGTCAGGTATCAGGTCCTTGAATGCCAGCACCAGCCAGTGAGAGGGTTCTGTGAAGGGGAACACAAGTTGATGGTTTGGGCCGCACTCTTCAGTGCATTGTGTTTGTTGCAATGGCAGATGTGCTGGATGCTGATGATTGAGTAGCCTGCAAGTGTGCAGTAATGCGCAAAGCAGTAGACGTGGGCCTTACCAACAGGTCATCTATGGAGGTGGTCCACATCGGAGATAGCCTTTGGGAGTGTGGTGTAGTGCCAGGGGCATCAGTTGTAGGCATGTGTGTGGTGGACTCACCATGCAAAGTAAGTAAAGGGGTTAGAAGGTTAGTGAAAGCAGACAAATGGTGACCACCTTGTGGAGACATATGGTTTTCGATTTTGTGACTAACATGACTCAGAAGTAAAGGAAGAGGAATTATTGATTGCCCACAGTGGACATGGCTCATAATCCATTCATAGCAAAATGGGTAGGAGGGCAACTCAAGTGGAAGGTGGGTGCACAATGGATACCTGATGAGCAGGATGACCAAAGTTGGGAGGTCAAAAGAAAGAGTAAGGTGTTCATAAGCGTAAGAAAGTTCTTCTGGAGGTAATACTGGAATAGGTTTGGGGAGCAGTGTACAGAGAAGGAGTGAACTGTTTTGGGTTCCTGGGGAAGAAGAATACAATAGTTATACAGATAGTCTGGATAGCCATGTGGTTCCTTTGATGGTGCACTTTCTGCAAGTTTTGGTCTCTTGGCCCCAACTCACTGACCAATCCTAGAGCTAGAGACCAAGATGAGTTCCCATGGGTTTGGATCCCAGAGCTGATCCAGTGCATGAGTCTGAAAAGAGAGAGAGTTCAGCGTGGCCCCTGACATCAAGGAAGTAATGTATCAGTGTAGCTTCCTTCCTAGCACCCTTGGGTGTTGGGACTTGAATTTGGCAATGTTGATGAAGGTAGAACACTAGGGGGAGAACAATGATGACAAGACTGGACTGGAGTTTGATGAGAAGACTGGAGAACTGGAGGAGGGTAAACCTGCTAAAGTGCAATAAGTGTGGAGACAGGCCAAGGGACAAGGAAGTGGTAGGTCTTAGATACATCAAAAGAGGTAAAAAGAAGCTAATGGGGGAAGGAGCTTTGGTGCGTTCCATATGAGCAGAATAGAGAAGTATAAAAAAATAATTGTAGAATCAAGCAAGAGACAAGAAGTCATGAAGTAAAGGTGTAATTTGTGAGGAAAGGTATGAAGAGGTGACAGTCAGCTAGCGATATTTGGGAGAAGAGAAGGAGAAAGGCATGGTTAACATGAAGTCATTTGGGGCTGGTGAAGACATGGTACGAGGTAGGTGTTAAACTGAAAGGGGCATCTCTGATGGTCAAGAAAGGAGCTGGAATCTAAGGATTCAAGCTAGTAAATGTACAGTGAGGTGAGGATGAGAAGCTTTAGGGGAAGGGGATTTCAAAGGAAGGGTAAGAGAAAAACAGCAAAGGGGCTACAAAGTTGGTGCTCGCAAGGATATGGATAAGAAGAAAGTGAAAAGGGTAAGAAGAATGTTTTAAAAAAAATCCTTATATGGGCATTAATATGCCTTTGGGAGCCCATCTGTCTACAGCAGCTGAAGAAAAGATCTATAATCTGGAGTTTATAGATGTTTACTAGGTGCTACATAGTGTGACTTAGACGAATGAGATTTAGCCAATAGACCAAGAGTACAGGTTAAGGTGGAAACTTCAAAAGTTTTGTTTTATGCTATTACCTACTGGGAGCAGTATTTAGAGCATCACAGGACTCTTTGTAAGTATCTGGATGTGATTAGAACAGTGCAGATGAGTTTTGGGTGGTTAGAATTATTGAACTATAATAAACAGTTTAGGGTTAAGAGTGGGAGTAACCGCAAACAAGTACTGGTGGGAGGTTGACAGCGAGATATGGCTACAGTGGATGGATCCTAGTAGCCCTTCATACTGCAAATGGATTAACGATTCAACATTAACCCTTTCTGGGAAGTCTCTCCCAGTTTTTGGTGGGAGAACTGGCAACAAGACAGAATGTGGTTGGAGAGGCATTTTGAGGACTCAATTAGAGATTGTGTTCAAATGCACTTTGTAAAATTCAAACATAAAAGTGCTAAATGTGGGAAACGAAACTGTTAGAAATGTTGTCTCTAGTTGGCAGAGATTTGCACCCTGCCTAAGTATGGACCACAATCCTAGTAAGGGTAAATCAGTTACACTCCCTAAATTAACCTGTGCTCAACCTCTGGTAGCTTGGCACAGAGCAGTCAGGCTTAACTTAAGAGGCAATTTGTAAAGTATTTGTGCAACACACGCACACACATGCATACCCACACACAGTAACATAATGAAAACATCTAACAGGTTTAGAAACACAGAGAATATTTAGCTGAGTAAAACAAGACCAAAACGACAAAACTCCAATCAGTAGAGGTAGATATTTCAATCTTTGAAGATTAAACCAGAAATAGTGCTTAGAAGTCACTAGCGGTCTAAAGGTTACTTGAGGTCGTGAGAGACCGGTGCAAATCTAAAGTTCGGGCCAACTGCGATGGAGGTAGGCCAGCTGCAGAAACCACGCTGGGCGTAGTGAAACAGTACCTTTGATGGAGCAACTCGTCAACGTTGGGGGCTCAATGCAGAGGTATTTTCCACATAGTCTGGTCACTGTGTCGTCGAGCTCTGCTGAAGTGAATGTGATGCGTCATTGTCGAGCTGCGCAGAGGGTCGTCATCGGGCCGCACAGGCTGTGAATCCACTGTCAAACATCCTCTGCATTGGTGTTGAAGGAGCAATGTGAGGAATTTTTCACTCACTTGAGGTGATGCATCGCTCTTTGGCAGAAATCAGTGCTGAACCTACTTCTAAGGTTCGGTACAGGAGGGGGCAGCTCAGGCAAGGGTAGTACTCACAGATGGCAGAGTCCAGCATCACCAGGAGAGTTGTTGGAAGTATTTGATGTCCCTGAGACTGCAGAAGAACAGGGGGCAAGCCAGCAAGCCCTTGGAGTCACTCTGGGTTCAGCAGGATGGGTCCACTCCTTGTCCTCAGCAGGGCAGAGATAAACAGGCAGCCGGGCTTCTCCACAAATCAGTGAAGCAGTTCCTTGGAAAAGTCAGTCCAGGCAAAAGTGGCAATCCTTACAGCACAGCAGTCTTAACTCAGCAGAGTTCTTCCAAACTATAGAAGTGTACTGATTTGGTGGGGTGAGAGGCTCAATACGTATACCAAAATGTGGCTTTGAAGTGGGCATGACGTCAAAGCAGCTCCTTGAAGTGCACAGAGAGCCTTTTTTCCTAGACCTGGCTTCGGACTACTAGTAGGGGGTAATCAGCCCTTTGTGTGGGGGCAGGTACTTCCTTATTAAAGTGTAAGTGTTAGCTCCCCTCTACCGTTCCAGCCCAGGAAGGCCCAGGAAGGCATTCGTTTGCATTGGATATTGTCAATTATGCAAAGAGACGACTGAATGTGGACCGCCTGTAAACCATTAAAGAAAATAGATAGATTTGGCTCGCTGACACCATAAGGAAGGGTCTGAATCAGCAGGTTGAATGACAGGTGCTGGCAACCTCTTACGTTATTCTGACACGTTTGATTATTCACATGTTTATTGGCATGTCTTGATGTTGTTCACTGCATTACACAGTCATTGTTTGTGTAATTTTATTCAAAAGACATACTTTAGATTGGATACGTTTCAATGTAAGATATACAACTAATTAGATTCTTGATTTCCTTTCTTGTGTTGGTTTGTATGATCTGTCTTGATTAGAGGCTGAGTTGACTAAGTTTGACAGGTGTTTATTGATATGCGAAAATGGATCAGTGTTATTTTTGGGTGGTTTCCCCATTAATACTACGAATACACTTTTCTTAGTTCATCTATACTCTTCTGACCCCATGGGACTTTTTAATGCGTGGACCGCTGGTAAGGTTGTGTGCATTCCTGGAAGACCTCGGGTTTGTGGGCAACATTGAGATACATGTGTAGTGTGCTACAAGACAGCGAGGTCTCAAGGCTGATGCTATGTGTAATTCAGGTACTTACATGCCTGTTATTATGTCCTGACTGATGATAAGGTCATACGTAATTGTGGAAGACACCTTTGTCTGCATATCATTAACAGGACATTCACATCGATATACATGTAATGTTTTCTCTCCCCTTTGAATATATGCTGTTGGTTTAGTTTTCCTTTATGAGATCCATGGTTAAGGATGCGGATATAGATATTGTAAGATGGCTGCCATAGTGGCAGTGTTTGTCACATGACTTCGCGGAATCTATTTCTTGTTCAAGGTGCGTATGCACGAGTTCGGCGTCTTGTGCTGACTCGTCTCTACAGAGCACACATTCATGTGAACAGACGCTCGCTGTCTTCCGTATTAAGGTGAGTGTCAGTTTGCTTGTAGGACCATGACAGTTCACAACCAGTTAGAAGTGTTGTTGTAACTCATAGTGTGCAAGTAGAATCAGACTTAGATGACGATGGGCTAGTGGGCTGCTGTCCTGCAGCTAACATATACTTATCTGTCTATTTTTAACTTTAGCTTTTTTATACTTAGATGCCTTCGTATGCTTAGCCCATGTGGTAAGATCTTCTATGTATTGTATTGTTAGGTTCTGGGCTTCTTGGTGGGACTTTTGCTCTTTTCATGCACAAGTTATTGTTTGGTGATGTGTCAACACCTTTTTTTGGGTGTATTTGTGTTTAACAGGCGATACACATGGTGTGTTTTGGTCCTGATAACGTACTGTTTCAACTCTACATTTCTAATGTAGGTGTGACCTTGGGTTTATTTGTCTTCCCTCAACACTGAGGGGGTCATAAAGAAAACCCAAAGCCAACCCGCCACCTGACTGCTGGTGCTGTCAGGACAGAGCCGGCCCTATTCCGAATTCACCACAGGGCTGGCGGGCAGAAACAGCGTTTCTGCCCGCCAGCCCTGTGGTGAAGAGGGCCTTAACATTGACGCTGGCATGGAATCGAGCTGGTGCCAATGTGGCAGGTCAGTGGGTGCAGCAGCACCTGTCACGCATTTCACTGCCCGTAATTCAGGAAGTGAAATGCGCAACAGGGCTGTGCATGGAGGCCCCGGCACCCTCATTCTGCCAGTTTTTCCAAGGCGGTATGAACCGCCATGTAAAGGCTGGCTGAACGGAAATTATAATCCGGTGGGCAGCGCTGCCCTGGCGGATTACAACCGCTGGGGCCGCCGGTTGGAGGCTGTCTCCAGCCTGGCGGTTTCGGCGGTATTACCGAGGCGTTTCGGCCGTTGTCAGAATGTGGTGGATCGGACCACCACTACCTCGGTGGTCCAATGGCCACCCCGAGTCTGGCGGTCTCAAGACCGCCAGACTTAGAATGACCCCCTGAGTACTGAAGATGGTCTGCCAGACCCCTGTTTGCCACTGGAGGGGCTGGTGGTGCTGGTGGTACTAATTTACACTAGCAGTGCTGCAAGCAGTGCTGCCTTGGGGATTACAAGCCCCCTCTCTGCCTACAATTACATGGTGGTAGCCCTGCCATGTAAAGGCTGGTGGAGACGGGGTGCAGCCCCGTCATGATTTTCATTGTCTGCTATGCCTAAGACACTATGGGGGTCATTCTGACCCTGGCGGCCGGTGGCTGCCAGGGCCACCGACCACGGGAGCACCGCCAACAGGCTGACGGTGCTCCCGAGGGCATTCTGACCGCAGCGGTTCAGCCGCGGTCAGAAAGGGTAAACCGGCGGTCTCCCGCCGGTTTACCACTGCCCGTTGGAATCCTCCAAGGCGGCGCAGCTTGCTGCGCCGCCGAGGGGATTCTGACACCCCCTACCGCCATCCTGTTCCTGGCGGTTCGCCCGCCAGGAACAGGATGGCGGTAGGGGGTGTCGTGGGGCCCCTGCAGTGCCCATGCCAAAGGCATGGGCACTGCAGGGGCCCCTGTAAGAGGGCCCCGCTTGTATTTCACTGTCTGCTTAGCAGACAGTGAAATATGCGACGGGTGCAGTAGCACCCGTCGCACCTTCCCACTCCGCCGGCTCGATTACGAGCCGGCTTCATCGTGGGAAGGACGTTTTCCCCTGGGCTGGCGGGCGGCCTTTTGGAGGCCGCCCGCCAGCCCAGGGGAAACCTCAAAATACCCACCGCGGTCTTCCGACCGCGGTACGGTATTTTGGCGGCTCCCGCCGGGCGCGCGGTGACCGCGCCCGGCGGGAGTCAGAATGACCCCCTATGTGCTACAGCATTGCTGCCGGATCTATTATGAGCTAGCATCAATGTTGTAGGACGTTTCTCGCTGGGCCAGCAAGTGAAAACTCTGTTTCCCTCCTCTGACCTAGTTGGAAACTCTTAATTGTCCTGCGGGAAGGGGACCGCACAGGCGGTAACCTGACTTTGGGTGTTTGGCAGATGGTCTTTTCCGTCCGCCAAACTCATAATGACCCCCATAGTGTCAATAATATAGGGCCTCATTATGAGTTTGGTGGTCCCATCGCGGGACCACCAACCTCGCTTGGAGGATGCCACCACCATGGCGGTGATGTCACCTCTGCCCCGGCCCGTGGCATTGGCTTTCCTCCAGGCTTTCCATGGCAGGATCCCTGCCATGGAATGGCTGGCGGAATGCTGAGTTGTAATCAGCCAGGCCGCGCTGAGTTAAGCGATGCCCTGGCTGAGTCCAACTCATGCTGCCATCACCATGTCAGGAAACATGTTCCTGTTGGGAACTGCGGTCTTTAGGTGAGTCCACCCACCAGAGTTTTAATGTGGCAGTCAGACCGCCTGTAGTGCGGCGGTACGACTGTCACAGCAAGTGTGGCGGTCCACGGACCACCACACTTATAAGTCTACTTATAAGTCTACAAAACTATCAATTTTACATACTTTGTATGTACACTACCAAAATACTTAGGCAGGCAGAAATATTGTGGAGTGGAATATTTGGAATATCGCCAAGAGAAAAGTAATAATAATTTTAATATAGATAGCAATATAAGTACATTATTTAAAATATGTATAAAGTAATAATATAATAAAATTTAAATAGCTTTAACAAGTAAGATAAATAATATATATATATATATATATACATATATATATATATATATATATATATATATATATATACACAAAACATAGCAGAGAACTCTGGGTAGTTCCCAAGTTTAGGTGGAGAGCAGTTCCTGTTAGAGCACCCAACAACACCAGCGACACTCCAAAATTGCTCATCTCAAATGTCTGCCTTTGCAGCAAAAAGTTTAACCATAGGATTAGCACAGTGCCATTCATGCCGAGCTAGAAAGGGACAAAGGGCAGATTATGAGTATGGCGGTCCTAGGACTGCTGTACCCGCAGTGGTGGTCTGATCCCAGCTTCCTTGGTGGTCCGACCGCCAGATCATGAAGCTGGCGGTTGGACCACTACAAGACTGCGGTAACCGCCAGGATCCTGGATCCCCTGGCAGCCGGGGAAGGCATGATCCAACTTGGTGGTGCCAATGCTGGCACCGCCGTGCTGATCATGACCTGCCTTTCCACCAAGGGACCCCGCCATGAAAAGCTCGACGGAAAGGCAGGGAGGAAGTGCTAAACAGGGCCCCAGGGCAATTTTGACTATTTGGGCAGTGTGGCTGAGGGCACACATTGCGCCCAAGGTAAATGTCGTGCTGCACTATGGTGGCGTGTGTATCAGGCTCACATTATGAGCCAAAGCATGCTGCCGCAATGAGCACCGCCACAGACACTACCACCAGCCCAGCGGTAGTGTTGTAATAGGGCAGAGGGGAGGTCGCTGGCTTGGCCGTGTCCTTTCGACTGCCGTACTGGTGGTCTGGCAGTCGGATCACCAAGTTCTTAATCTGGCCCAAAGTCTTTTGCTGTTTGTGTAGCAAAGTCTTTAAGCATAGGATTAGCTTAGTGCCATCCAAGCTAAGCTGTGAAAAGACAAATGAGTCGTTACATTCCAAGCACAGTATTAGAGCTTTGGAGGGTAAAATTTCATCCAAGCCAGCCTAGAATGAATAAAAGCAAGCCCTGACACATGTTTTGCTATCATTATAGCTCTTCAGAGATATTTAGCTTTGTCCAGACACAACGGAGCAACCAGTGCAAGTCAAAGCAATACCTACACCCTACAACAGCTGAAAGACTTTGCTACGCAAATGGCAAAATAGTTTGGGCCTGATTACGACCTTGGCAGATGGGATACTTCATCACAAAAGTGACAGATATCCAGTCCACTGTATTACAAGTTCTATTACATCCTGTCAGCCGTATTACAAGTTCCATTTTATCCTATGGATCTTGTAAAATGGCGGGCGGGATATCGGTCATGTTTGTGACAGAGTATTCCGTCCGCCAAGGTCATAATCCGTCCTTTGTCCCTTTCTAGCTCGGCATGGATGGCACTGTGCTAATCCTGTGCTTAAAAACTTTGCTAGAAAAGAGGGCATTTTGAGCAATTTTAGTGTGTCACTAGTGTTGTAGGGTTTTGCCTCTAAGAGGAGCAGCTCTCCACCTAACCTTGGGAACTACCCAGAGTTCCCTGCTTCTTTTTTGCATGATTTATGAAGCAATCTAAGCCTGTTATACACACACACACTTTCAAAATATTACAATTATTAAACAATGTTTAAAATACAATAAATAAATTGCCAATGTTGAAAATAAAAATGCATATAAAAAAGTGATCAATAATACTGTTAAATATAGAAGATATATATATTAAAAAATAAGATATATTCAAATAATATTTAAATATCCCTAATAATATTAATAACCAACAATTTAAAATTACAAAATATATAACACAGTGCCAAAATATTTTAAAACAGTAAACTAACATGTACAAAATGTAAAGTGAAAAAGTAAGTTTAAAAAAAATAATACTAACATTAAAAATATACACAATATTAAAAAATATCAAAAGTAAACAATACTAGCAAAAGTGTTGGACTACAAGTCAGCCAGATTAAGTAATGTAACCCATGTGTAAGCAAATGTTGGAAAACTTTTGGAGGTGTTAGATTTACCATTCCCACTATAAAGTAAGCAAGAGCAGGTAAAGTGCTAGACTTCAGAGGGCTAGATTTACTATATTCCACTCTACAGTAAGCAACAGTAGGAAAGTATTTGACGTTTGAGTGGATAACTTTTCTATTCCTATTTACTACTCCTACTCTAATCTAAAACAGTAGGGACAGTTTTGGACATTGGAGAGGCTAGATTTACTATTCCCACTCCAACATAAGAAAAAACATGGAAAGTGTTGTATTTAGAAAGGATTACTTATTGCGTTCCAAATCTTAATCATTTTTACACAAACATTTAAATACCTAAAACCTTAGCATCATTAAAATGTATTCAAAATAAAAAGTATACACAACATAACTAAATAAAATTAAATGTAAAAACATTAATACAACAATAATGTAACAAATAAAAACTTCATCACAAAAAGCACTTCTCTCCCTACTAAATAAGAAAAACCATAACACCCCAAAAACAAATTATAATACATTATTAATAAAACGATAATAACATTAGAATATTAATTAAATAAAACAAATACAATTTAAAACAATAATAAATATAAAATACATTCTGGAAATTGTATTGTTAAATACACTAATTAATTAGTTAATAATTAATACATAAATATTTAATAAATAGTCAAAACATTAACATAATTATCAGTTAAATATTTAATTGAAATAATAAATTATAAAAATAATTATCATTTAAATAGCTTTTTACCCTATGCACCTAAAACCCCAACCATCTGCAACTAAAATGTAAATCATTAAAATAAGTGTAAAGAAATAAAATCTATATTAACAATCACAAAATAACAATTCAGTTGTCAATAATCAGTTAATATAATGTATCACCATTTAAATAACATAAATATGAATACAAAATATAAAAGAATAATTTAAATAACTTCCCACCCTATCCCCTACAAACCGCTACTAAGTCATAAATTACTAATTCAATGTAAAAGAAATGAAATAACAGGTTAAAGCTTGTAAAACACATTTAAAACAATTACATTAATATGAACAACTAAATTTAATATAACTAATATATGTTACATTAATTCAAAAAATGATATTTAATCCACTATATTAAAGTACATTATCTACAGCAATATTGTTAAAAGCAATATTAGCTACATAAAAAAATATAATCTCACCTCCAACACTTTGACATTCAATATTTTTGTATAAACAATATTTTTCATACGATGTTGATGTCACATGATATTTTTGATTCAATATGCTTGTCATTCTACTTCCCTACTAGGCTGCATTACGTATGTATCTATTTGAGGCAGTATAAAACAGACTAGTAAGGCAAGGGTTTTTGTCAAGGTTTACAGGAGCTGAAAATACACTTTTTGGCCCATTGACAGCTTGGCATGCTTTTCTAAGAGTTAGTGTTTTTTCAGAAGTTAATATTTTGTCATGAGGATGTGAGTGGACTATTGGCATTTCAGGTTTTTATTGTGTTCAAGAAGTTGTTGTTGCCAGCTCTGTGCTTTGGAACGCATTATTTCAGAATAGACCTGCAACTGGACTGGCTGGGCTTTTTTCAAGGAGAAAATAAGGTTCATTGATCATTGGAGGCCAGACTGTTGCCAGCAATATATCAGAGATATTTTAAGGGATGGGTAAATTCAAGCCCTATGATGTTGTCTACTAATTACTGAATTATAATTAAATGTTAAGATCCAAAAATACACAGAAGAGAGCTAGAGATAAAGTTCACTTTCCAGGGGTCCTCTTTAAAGGTGAGGGCCCTGGGCATTTGCTCACTTTGCCCATCCCTTAAAACTTCTCAAATTTTTTGCAGGCAATAGTCTGACCTCCAAAGCCAAAATAATTCTTCCTCGGGGCTCCAAAATCCTGACACTGCAAAGATAAGGTGACAAGCTACGTCTTAACCAGCATGATAACTATGGTTCTTTTTTCTTTTATGTTAATGTTGTTGCAGGTTGTGTTTCTAAGTCTTTTTCATCTAAAACAACAGTATGGTTTGCTGGACATTTGTTGGTCAGGGGGCCAGCAAGGCAAGCAGACACCATAAATATCAGTTGGTTGCTGTGACTAAATGGCAGCCTCATATCTTTACAGTGAGAGGGTAGGAATAGTATGAGGTGGAGGTCAGCTTTTACATATGCATGTGGAGCATTTATTGGTAGGTTTTGTGCCAACTTACTGGTCATTCATCATGGAGAAAACAGTTTTCTACAGTTGATATTTTTTACTGAAAGAAATGTTAGCTCATTTTTTTAAGCTGAAAGGATTATGGGCAGGTACATATTTTATATGTACATAACTAGGTCAGGACGGGTTTTGAGTGGGGTGGGAGATGCAGATTGTGTGCACTGAATGGTTGTTTGAATGATCAACGTTGGTTTTACTGGCATTGAGGATTGTACGCTGTTTAAGATTGATGCAGTGCACTTATTGGTCTTGGCTAATGGATATTATCTGTTAGAATTACAAGAGAGGATTTTCCAAATGCTAGAAGAGAATTTATGGAGGGGGGTCAAGAGGAAGGAGGTAAAGAGAATGTTATAAACAAATAAAAGCGAGTCTGGGTGAAGGCATTTACCAGGGATCAAGAAGAAATTAGTTTAAGAGATTTTGGAAATGGTTATTTCAACGTGATTTGTGTTTGGAGGGCTTGAGTTCTTTTGGGATTTTGACTTACAGAGTGGAATAAGGGAGGAGTGTTAAGATATGATCTTTGTATTATTGGGAAAGGGTTAGTATCATGTTTTAATGGTTACAATATGGCTTGCGCAGACTAGTTCTATTAATGTTTTTTTCACTTTAAAAGACCTCTCTGTGAGCTGCATGCCGCCGAAAGGAGTTTCAAAGCCCATAGATATTGTACATTTGATAAACAAAACAGTGGCACCAGGTAGTTAAATGCATTAACAGATAAGAGTGCTTTTGCCATGCATGAGGTGGCATATAATCCTGCTTTTTCTGTATCTTCACCAAGAGATTACCGCATGCTTTGGGTCCATCATCACTAGGGCTGAGTATCTGAATCGTAGTGTGCCAAGTCCGGGCACAAATGACAGAGATTGTCCAAAGTGGCACTCTTTTACAGAAAAAAAGTCTGACAGGGTGTAGTTCTTTTCGTAAACACAGGTAACCTTATATATGAAAAAAGTTTAAATAGACAAAATAGAAACTTCAGTCTAATCAATCTAAGAGCAACCTTAATCTTTAACTAATACTGAGATGCAAAAATGCATACTGATATGGGTCCAAGTCAGGGAGGCCTGATGTCCAGAAATCTATTTGCTTTACTTATCAAACTTCAGAATCAAGCACTTGGGCACAGGACAGATATGAAACATGGACACAGATGCTACCTTTCTTGTTGTCAAGCTGTAATATCTTAATTATACACAAGAAAGGCCTAGTGATATAACTACAAAAGATCATTTCACATATTCATCTGGATTTCACTTGAACTATTCAAATACAGCATTGACTGCACTGAATACACTGCACATTCTGAGTACTATGAGGAATTTGAATGCATAGAGGTTTTGATCACAGTAGATCCATAATCACGGTACAATGCAAAACATGATAATTGCAATAATCTAATGACTGATGATCTGAAAAAGGATAACATTAACTCTGAGCAATGGATCAATTTAAAGAAAATTGTAATTTTGACATATTTTTCCTTTTCAAATGCTTCCTGTATAAAATCCGAGGGGGGGAAATTAACCAAGTCTTTGCAACTGTAGTTGCTATGCAGCACTGCATTATGAATTGAAAAATCTGTCCCTAAATGATTTAGCAGTCTTCATGAAAACGTTGTGCTTTATTTGTGGCATCTTATGGCAAAATATGGTATGCAGAAAAGTAAAAGGTGTAGGAAGTATTCCTATATTTAAAAATACATTACTGGATTGCAATATCAAGGAAATTAAGAATCCCCGCTGACCCATGTTCTGAGTCAGATCAATTAATCCCACTTTATAAATGCATGGCTTGGAAGCAGAATTTACATATAATACTCTTTGCATTCCAAATTCTCACTAACTTCAAGAAGGTGCGGTCAAGATCCATCTATACCTGTTGATATGCACTTAATGATAGCATGAACATTTTATATCCCTCAAAATTTCATTAGTTTACTATTTTTTTGGACAGCTATTTCTTGCATCCTATTTTTGGGGAAATCAATTTTTGAATATTAAAGTATTGGTACATACAAACTTCAGATGATGAACAGCAGGAGAAATAATCGAATTTTTACGAGAATTAAGACCAGCTCCAAATATTACAAAGGATTTAATATTGTAAAAGATGGTACACCATTCAGATAAACTATACAATAGCTCAGATATATGATTGCTAAGGTGAGGAATATTATGATAGCAATCAATCCCTTAGGTATTATGCTATTTGTAATTAACAATATTTCTGAAATAATGGAAAATATATACTAGTATCCATTATTTTAATTAATTTAAAAACAAAATCTGAGATTTGATAGTCAAGGAGAGGGCAGAGACACAACTACATTTTTATGTCGTCTTATCAGGTAAATATTATTTTGTTATAGTCGGCACAGTGTATAGACAGCCAATTTGTGGGATATTGTAACAATTGAGTGGTCTGCTGGTGTTGCCTGTCTTCCCACTAATGTCTTAACAGTTGAAGGCTTCTATACCCAGGATCCATGAACCAATATACAAACAGGGTAAAAAGCATTCCTGATTGCAGACTGAGAGACTTGATCCTCAACATTTCTTTCTCCGACTCTATAAGGATCATCATCTCTTATTTTATCACATCAACTGGTATCTAAAAGATTGAGTTCCAAGGTACAAAATACAACACGCTTCATGCCATCAGGGAGCACAAGTGAATGAGTTCTCCCACAATTTGTTCCAGAGAGACCCTGCATCCAAATAAAACACATGACTGATCTCGGAGTTCCTGCTGCAACACAACTAGCTGTCTCCTTATGATCAATGTCACATTTCCCGCCTTATTCTGAGCCAGCCCAAAGCCTCCTTTCACCTCCAGCTCACAAAACAAACAATCAGCCATGTGCAATCCTTTTTCACTGACTTCACAAACTAGCTTCTTGAGCACCAGAAAACAATGACAAACTTTAACTTAGCTTACATAGGCTAATTCCTACTGGTTAAAAGGTGAGTCACACTTTTGTATCAATCACATTTTATTGTGAAAAGTTACTTTTTGGTGGGAAGTCTCCCTAGGTAAGGTGGACATGCCTATGTGCCTGTCCTGTGTTCAAGCCACAACCCTTTAATGAGACATATTAAGATTGAAATGTACCTGGGGCTTTTTGTGATGTTGTGCAGAGGCACACTGAGCTGAGCTGCTGCTGTGGACAGGACCAAGAGTCATTTCTATATTGTTTCATTTTCTTTAATGGCAAAGAGATACAATTATGTTACCCTGAGAGCTTTCCTGCACTTAGGAAACTCTCAATCAAGCATTTTTATCTACAACTTATTTTTGTCTCAAGAAGCTGCATTATCTGAAAACCAGAAAGGATGAGACAGAAAATGTGAAACTTTTGCAGCAAACGCAGGCAGACAAAACAGCATGACTTCTTCAATAGCAATGTGAAACATGTCCCACTGTAACAAACTTGTGGTCGCCATTTAATGTAACATTAACTCACTGTTTTACAGTGTTATCTTATACAGTTACTTACCAGGGTTTTGAGGACACTAGTGATTTTGATTCTGCTAGAATAATGAACAAATTGAACTGGAATTTTGCCATAAGGATATTGCACTACATTTACTTTCTCCACTCTCCCTAACAGTGCAAAAATGTTCTTTGAACCCTATATTCTGCCACGTTAACACATATCACCAGTTCACAGTACAAGCAGCAGTCATAATATTCTATGCTCTCATGGTATTGCTCGTGTTCCCAACAATTTTTAAATCAAATACCTCACAACTGCCATTAAACACACTATGTAATTAGACGAATTCTGGAACTAGAGCAGTTGTTAATGTTATGTAGAATCCAATGATGGCAAGTCCACCTTGAATTTAGAAAAAAACTCAAGGCAACTCCACTACAATTCTATCATCAAAGTTTTTTAAAATGTATACGGAGAGCAGACATTCATCTACAGCCTACTCGGGGAGATCAAGAAAGATAGAGGGAAACACCAAAACATTTAGGCCCTGATGGGTGGTTTGCCAATCTGCTGAGATGGGGCCTCAGCAGTATGATAGACTGAGAGGGCCCCTTTCCACCGACCAAGCTATGAACCACCCACCAGATGTACAGATATTTGTTAGCTTTGCTCGGTCTTTTAACCAAAAGTGGCCCCCTCCCTCCCATACAATGTGAGCTCCGTTGGCAAAAAAGAAATTGCTGGTCACTTGTGATATCATGTCTTAATATTAAAAAAACACCAACCAAGACATGCTTGGAGTCTTCTCCCAGACCGTGCCTTTTGCCTATTTACAACCATTGTGGTGTACACATGGTATACAACTGAGGTGGGTTTGTGGAATGTGGGTTTGTGGAATATGGGTTGAGGCCAGCCACTGGAAACCAACCATTTTGTCTAAAACTAGCAGTTTCTTGCAATACTATCCTGTAGAACACATGAACACACCATAATGCTGACCTACAGTGCTTATTAGCCTACAATGCAATTCTTTACAGGCAGTCATGCAATATATGTATCTATACATATATATATATATATATATATATATATATATATATATATATATATACACACACACATACATACACACACACACAGACACACACAAACACAAACACATTACACAGTGGCTGTTGCCAGTATGTAGCTATAGTGAGGTAGTTAGGACCTAGTTACAGTAGGAAAATGGATTTTCACAGTATTCTCACAAAACGTTCCAAGAAAAGACCAGCCACCTCAGCTCCTTCTTGGAAAGTTTCTGGGTGAGCCATCAAGCCTAGGCTAAAAGTGCTATTTTTGTTTTAGAACAGCTCTGCGGAGGATTCTTGGATCATCTAGAAAGAAAAACAAGCACTGGCAAAGGCAACAGACCTAGCATTGACCACCAGCCTTTTGGCAATTCTTGTTTTGTTATGGTTTTTACAAATCTTTATTGTTCAGGAAGTTGCAGGGCCCTCATTAAATCTAAAAACAATGGCTAAAGGCAAAAGTATTTTTCTGCTCTCAAAAAGTACACATTGCCATGATAGACCAGCCAGGAAGGGAATCACCTTTTTTGTGGATGTACTCCTTGTGAAAGGGCAACATGACATAACTCACAGTAAAGTCAGTCAATGGCTGAAACAGGCTCACATTGCCCCTTGATACATGCAGAAATGGGTGGAAAAAATGTGAGTAACACAATGACAAACTAATGGATGAAGTCTGACAGAAAACCCCATATGAGTAACTATGTTATATACTTTTGGTAAAATCAAAAAGGTTTGGCTAACACAGGCCCAAAAAAGGCATCAGTCTGACATAGGCTGCTAGCCTCGCCTTTCAGAAGGAAGGCGAGAAAGAAGGGAAGAAAGGAAGGGAAAAAGGAAGGCAGACAAAAATGGAAGGAGGGCTGACAGAAAGAAAGGAAGAGGGCAAAAATGGAAGGAAGACAAAGAGGAAGGAAGAAAGAGAGGGAGGAAAATAAAAGGAAGGAATGCAAAAAGGAAGAAAGGAGTGAAGAACGAAAGGAAAAAAGAAGGAAGAAAAGAAAAAACAAAAAAGGCAAGAAGAAAGAAACAATTAAAGAAGGTAAAAAAGAAAGAAGAAAAGATGGCAAAGAAGAAAAAAGGAAAGAAAACAAAGAAGAAGGAATGAGGGGGAAGAAAGGATGAAAGAAGATAAAAACGAGAGAAGGAAAGAAAAGCACGAAGGCATTAAACGAAAGAAGGGAAAATAAATAAAGGAAAGAATGAAATAAGGAAGGCGAAATGAATAGAAAAAAAAGAAGGAAAGAAGGAAAAAAGAACAAAGGAAGAAGTAAAAAAAGAAAGAAAGAAAGAAAGGAATGAAGGCAAATAAAGGAAAAAGGATAGAAAGAAGTAAAAAGGTAGAAAACACAGGAAGAATTAAAGAAAGAAGATAAAGAATGCAAAAAATAAGAAGGAAAGAAAGAAATAAGAATGAAAACAAGAAAGGAAGGAAAGAAGAAAAAAGGGAAGAAAAAGGAATTAAGGCAAAAAGGAAAGAAAGGAAATAAAGAAAAATATGCCAGAAGGCAAAAAAGATGGAAAAAAGGCAAAAAAAAAGGAGAAGGAAATGAGAATGAAAAAGGAGGAAAGAAGAATGAAGTAAAAAAGGCAGAAATAAAAAGGAAAGAAGGTTAAATAGAAAAAATATAGAAAGAGAAACAATGAAAGAAGGCAAGTGAGAAAGAAAAGTAGAAAGGAAAGAAGGAACAAAAAGAGGGAAGGAGGCAAAGTAGAAGGAAAGCAAGAAGGAAAGAAAAGGGAAAGGAAAAACTAAAGAAAAAAGGAAAGAAACAAAAAGGAAAGACAAAAACAAAAGAAGAAAAAAGCAAAAAGGAAAAAAGAAGGAAAAAAGAATACATGAAAGAAGGCATATCAAAAAAAGGAAGGAAATAGGATTCACAGTATAAATTACTGGAAACTAAAACCCAAATTAGTCTCCAACTATGTTTAAATAAAACTGTTACAAGTATGCTGCAAATCAAACACCATAAAGTTTGCTTTCTTGTTGGGCACACTTTACCAAAGAACCAGTGATGAATTTAAGTCCAAGACCACAATTGTATGTGAAATAGCAGCAGTCCACTTCAAAAGGAATGTACAACAGCACTGGAAGGAGATAGGAACTGATAAATGTGGATTCAATTAATCAATCAATCTTTTGTAAAGTCCAATACTATCACCCCTAGGGGTATCTGGGTGCTGAGGTTGCTGAGTCTGCATTGAAAAGCCAGGTCTTGAGTTAGTGTCTGAAGTCTGCCAGGGAGTGTGCCATTCGGATGTGGAGGGGGAAGTCATTCCAGGCTTTGGCAGCTGTGTAGGAGAATTCACGGCATCTGCTTTCGGGTGCGATGGATGCGGGGGACATGTGCAAGGGCGAGTGAGGTGGAGCACAGGTGTCTCTAGGGAAAATGGAAGCTAAGCCAGTTGTTGATGTATAATGGTTCAAGTTTATGGAGGACTTTGTAAGCGTGTCTGAGCGTCTTGAACTGGCATCTTTTCTGGCCAGGTAGGTGAGTTTCCTGAGCTGAGGAGTGATGTGGGTATGCTAGGGGATGTCCAGGATGAGTGCTGCTGCCATGTTCTCTATTGTCTGTAGTCTTCTGAGGAACTTGGAGGAGATACCAGTGTAGAGCAGGTTGCTGTAGTTGAGGCGGCTGTTGACGAGGGCTTGTGCGTGGTGCTTACTGGGATTCATCTGAAGATCCTGCAGAGCATGTGGAGGGTGTCAAAACAGGAGGAGGCGACTACATTGACTTGCTATTTCATGGTCAGTTGGCTGTCCAAAGTTATGCCGAGGTTGCAAGCAGGGTCACCTGCCGTCCCAGGCGGAGATATTCTTTCTAAAGATCAGTACTTCGTTTTTTTCTGAGTTCAGTGTGAGGCAGCGGTCTCTCATCCAGTTGGCTACGTTGATCATGGCTTTGCAGATGTTGGTTTTGATGTTAGAGGGGTCTTTGATAAGTGAGAGGACAAGCTGAGCTGAGTGTTGTCGGCATAGAAGATGATGTTGAGTCCGTGGGATCTGATGATGTACACGAGGGGGGTCATGTAGATGTTGAACAGCGTGGGGCTGAGCGATAATCCTTAGGCACGCCGCATATGATGTTCTTGGGAGAGGAGGTAATGAGGTAGGTGTATGCTCTAGGTGAATCCAGAGAGAAATGAGGTGATCCACTTGAGGGCCTGTTGCTGAATGCTGATGTTGTGAAGTCTGTCGATGAGAGTGTGTTGGGCGACGGTGTCGAATTCTGCAGACAGATCAAGAAGAATCTGAGCCACTGTTTCTCCTTGGTCGATGACGGTTCTGATGTTATCTGTTGTGGTGACGAGCGTGGTCTTGGTGCTATGTTTGGCCCAGAAACATGATTGTAATGCGTCAAGTAGGTGGTTCCGTTCTAGTTAGTCAGTGAGCTGTTGGTTGATGGCCTTCTCGAGTTTTTTGGCTGGCTTTGCGAGCAGGGAGAATGGCCGGTATTTCTTGAGGTCGCTGGGGTCGAGTGAAGGTTTCTTTAGGAGGGTTCTGATGTCTGTGTGCTTTCATCTGTCTGGGAAAGATGCTGTGGAGATGGGAGAGTTGAGGAAGTTGGTTAGTTCTGTGCCAATTATGTTGTATCCAAGGTGGAAGAGATGGTGGGGGCAAGGTTTAGTGGGTGCCCTGGAATGGATGGAGGACATGATGGTAGTAGTGGTCTGGATGTCGAGTGGGGACCAGATGGTTATGGTTGGGCTCGGGTTCGCTGGTTGGAAGAGGTTGTCGAGGATGAGTGAAGTGGGTTGATGGTTTAAGTTATTGTAGATGTTGGCAATCTTGCTGTGGAAGTAGTCGGATAGTGAGTCGCAGAGTTGTTGGGAGGCGTGTACTGTGTTTTCTGTGGCAGTCAGGTTGGAGAATTCCTTGATGATCTTGAAGAGTTACTTGGTGTGGTTGGTTGCAGCAGCGATGGCTGTTCTTTTGTCTTCCTTGATGTGCTGGTGGTTGTCATTGAGTGACGTTTTGTGTGCAGCTCTGTTGGAGAGGTTTTTGGAGATGCGCAATTGCTATTTGAGTAGAAGACAGTTATGCTTGATGGTTCTGAGCTCTGGGGTGTACCAGGTGGCTTGTCTTGTTGTTCTGTTGGCTTTTGCCATTCAAAGAAGCAACTTTGTTGGTGCATTCGCTGATTCAGGTGGAGAAATTGCGCATAGCCTGGTTGTGGTTGATTGTTGTGTCGGGTGGTGAGGTACTGAGAGCATGCGTCCATTGGCTCTTTGTTACTTTTCCCCAGTTGCGGTAAGTGGCACTTTGGTGCTTGGTGATGGTGTGCTGGATCTAGGAGATGGTGAAGTGGATGATTGGGTGGTCAGTCCAGGAGAGTTCTGTGGTGGGGGTGAAGTTGATTCTGTCCCTGGAGGAGAAGATGATGTTGAGAGTGTGTCTGGCTTTGTGGGTGGGTTTGGAGACCAGTTGGGTGAGTCCGATGTTGTTGAGGTTCTCCAGTAGGAATGTGGAATAGGCATCCTTGAGGTCCTCGATGTGGAAGTCGAGGTCGCCAAGCACATTGTACTGGAGGGAGTTGACAGGGAGGGGGGGCGATGAAGTTTCTGATGGATTGGGTCCTGGTGGTCTGAATGCAAAGGTACTTATTATGGTTGTCTTGGCGTTGATGTGTAGTAGGAAGTTAAGGTGCTCCATAGACAGGTGTTGGGTCATCGTTCATGGCGGAGCACTGGCTCTTTTCCTTGAATATTATGGTGAATTCCTCCGTTGGGCTTGTTGGGGCGGACGTGATGTAACACCTTGCATCCATCGGGGTAGCGGTAGTGATGTCGGGATTGGAGGCGGGTTGATCCATGTTTCGGTGATGAAGGTGACATAAGGGGTGAGGGTGCTGATGGTGTCCTAGATTTCCGTGGCGTGTTTGCTGAGGGAGCGGTTGTTGAGCAGGATGCACTGTAGCGGTTCCAGGTTGATGGTGTTGTTCTGGGAGGTAGTGGTGTTGGGTCCTGTGTGGTAGGTGGTCCTGTGGGGCAGGAGAAGCAGCAGTTCACTAGTGCGTGGGGAGGACATGCACCAGCGGGAATCTTGGTGTCCGGTATCGAGGACCAGGCGCCTGACAGCACAGTAGCGGCAGATGGTGGGAGGACCAGAGGTCCTGGTGCTGGGCGTGGCCCACGAGCTGACGGGGGCAGATAGGTGCCAGTAAGTAGGTTCCTGGGGGGGGAGGGCTGCGGGGGTTGTGGGAAGGGGTGTAGAGCAGGAAAAACAGTGGGATGCGGTGGGGCCTGATGCGGGGGAGCAAAAAGAACAGGAAGTGCAACGGGGAGGGGGTGGGGGCCTGAACAGTGCAGCTAAGCAGAAAAACAACCCAAGGCAGGAGCAGTTGACGCTATACTGCAAGCGCTATAGAGCGCTAAGCAGTAAGTGCAGGGGGAACTGGAGGGACCTGCTCAGTGGGGTCTCTCAGCAACTGCCATTAAGTAGGTTCTTGAGTGGGAGGGGAGTGAGGGTGGTAGGGGGTGTAGAGCAGGAAAAATGTCAGGACGCAGTGAGGCCGAAAGGGGGGGGAGCAAAAAGAGCAGGAAGTATGAAGGGGAGGCAGCGGGCCTGATCAGTGCAGCCAAGAAGGGAATAAGCAGAATGTGCCCTGTACTCCCTTTAAATGTGTCCAACTATCACATCTGAAAACACTGCCTCTAAAAGTTACTTATTTTGTGTGAATGAGCACCTTGTGAAAGAAGAAATGCAGTCAATCAAGTGATGTTAACCAGCGGCTTAAGTAGATTTACCCATTGCTCAATGATGTATGGTGTGGTAGCTGGAAGCAAAATGGGAATGACACAACAACGGACACATGGGTGAGGATAGGTGGCTGAAAGTCTCTTTAAATAAGTATTTTATACATGTTATTTTAATAATATCAAATGGTCTTGGCTAACACCAGACCTAAAAATGGCAGTCTCCTGCTCTTCTCTTTTTTTGCTCCCCCCTGGTGCAGGGCAAGGGGGGGTCGGCACAACCATTTTATAAAGAGGGGTTGGTGCAGCATTCCCCAGGACCGCTTTAACAGGGTAGGGGGCCACACAGCCCCCAATTCCAGACCCTTCTTTAGGCTCCAGGGACCTGATCCCCAGAGCCGAATTAGGAGAGAGATCATGTGGCCACCTCCCCCTCAGGATGCAGGCAGGGAAAAATGTTAGCTCCCGCTGCAGGAGCAGAGTGAAAATCTGCTCCAGCTGGGCAGGAACATATTTGTTTCTGGCTCCCACCAGCATTCATACTGGATGCTGGCAGGAGATGTGGGGGCACTGCACCACACCATGTCCCCCTTACCACACGGCACCCACAAAAAAAGAAGTGGTCAGACCTCGTCAGCAGCCGGGATGGGTGCTGACTGGAGACCTGGCAGAGGTCACGGGCCATGCACAGCGGGGGGTTGGGTGCCAGCATGCCACCTCTACACAGACTGGCTTTGAAGCAGAGGCTCTGTATTTCAATGAATGCAATGTATTCATTGTACTAGGGCGCACTGGCCCTGATTGCGGCCGGCGCACCTATTTTAAAGCCTGTGGCGCAAGCAGGTACAGTGAGCTCTTTAAATAATATTGTCCCATAACTCTTGAATTTTAAATTACCTGCTTGCCTTACTTTTTGCATTTTTAATAGATAGCTGGAGTGGAAAACTAATAGTGTGTGCAGTGGCGGCCAGCAGCTTTCGGAGGGAGGGGGGCGGGCGGGAAGCACACACACACACACACACTCATTCTTTCACACACAGACACGCATGCACATCCATTAACAACACTCATAACATTCAAACATGCACACACGCACAAAACATTCATTTTAAAAGTTGACACACACTCATTCTTTCACACACACATGCACGCATGCACATCCATTAACAACACTCATAACATTCAAACATGCACACACACACCAAACATTCATTTTAAAACATCACACACACTCATTCTTTCACACACACAGGCACATCCATTAACACTCATAACATTCAAACATGCACGCACGCACCAAACATTGATTTTAAAAGATCACACACACTCATTCTTTCACACACATCCATTAAAAACACTCAACACATTCAAACATGCACGCACGCACCAAACATTCATTTTAAAACATCACACACACTCATTCTTTCACACACACACGCGCGCATCCATTAACACTCATAATATTCAAACATGCACACACGCACCAAACATTGATTTTAAAAGATCACACACACTCATTCTTTCACACACACGCACGCACATCCATTAAAAACACTCATAACATTCAAACATGCACGCACGCACCAAACATTCATTTTAAAACATCACACACACACTTACCTTCAGCCTCGAGGTCCCAGGAGGATTGGGACTGCTGCCTTCCCTCATTGGCTGACCTTAGGTCAGCCAATGAGGGAAGGCAGCAGTCCCAGCCTCATCACAGACTGGGATGGGGTCAGTGAGACTGCTGACCCCACCCCACTCTGTGACGAAGTGTCACTGATTGACACTCGCCCTGGGCGCTTCAGGGCTTAAAGCTGAAGCACCCAGGTCGAAGTCAATGGGTGATGCATTTTTCGTCACCCAGGGGAGGGCCTCAAGGCACCTTTGCTGAGCTGAGGAGGTCACGCCCATAGGAGCTGTGACCTTCTCAGCCCAGCAAAGTTCAGTACAGGCAGTCAGGAGTCTGCGCAAATCACGCGTGTCTCACTCCTGGCTGTCTGAGCTGAAAATGAAGAGTGTCTGTCAGGCTGACCTTTGTTCAGCCTGACAGACACTCTTCATGAGGGGCAAAAGGTGTGGGGGGGGGTGTGGCCCCTCCGCCCGAAAGGATGGGCCGCGCCTGAGTGTGTGGAAAAGAAGTACAAAATGAAGGCACACGTAACAGTGATAAATTCAGCGTTTAACTGCTGAAACGCCACATTTTAAATCAGATCGTTAAATTAATATTTACAAAGCCAACTGTGGCAATTCACAGACTGGCCAGGGTTGCCTCTTTTGTTAGGTATTACCTCCTTAAGAGCTGCTGTTTATCTGCCTCCTTATTATCTTCAAAGGCCAAGTAAGGAGTTACACAATTCTGTCTGTCTGTTACCACATCCTCATGCAACCACAGGCCATTGTTACCTCCTTCACAATGACGCGGCACAAGGCTGAGCCCTCATTGTGCTATAACCTTTTCTAATGTGCATCTTTAGGTAGCTTCTGCTACCTCTTCTCACCTTTATGGGGTTAAGCCAACTGGGCAGGGTCTAGTTCTCTGTAGTCAATAGGGTAGGATCCAGACTGGGGTAAACTCAGTGCTTAATGTGTGCTTGTTATTTCTGGTGCGGGGCACCACACTTATTTTTGAGGGCCGTCACTTATTTTTCTGCCTCAAGCATTTACTGGGAGCAAAAGAAAAATATGGGAAAGATGGAGGAAGAGAAAAACAAAAACGCATCACAATGGGAGAAAGCAGAAAGCTGCAAGAGTGAGCCAAAGGGGCAGGAAGTGGCTGTAGTTGGCTTCAGGATTACGCTGCCTCAATACTCCATGTTTGCACATTTAATTGCAGCAGCCGCGTGTTTAAGAGGAGGGCTTCGGGCACCAGAACGTTTTTATTTACAAATTAATCACCATGTAAACTACAGTGGTGAACTGGAACTGGCTAGCCATCCTAACCACGGCTGAATGAGGAGCAGTGCTCCTAGTGTACAGCTCCCTCCTGCCCAACAAGAGAAGAAAAAACAGCCTCAACATGGTGCTTTAATAGTCCAGGGAATGCATGGAGATATAATTTCCATCCTTCAAGGACAACAGACGATACATAAGTGTGCCAAACACTCCTTTATTTGTGGAGTTGCATAGTGTGATCATCACTCCCTAGGGATAGACATCCCAAAATTTCACATTGTCACTGTATCAGGAATTATCTGATGCCATATAACAAAAAACAAATAACTCTCAGAGGGCATTAGCCCTACTTAGACTATCCTAAAAAAAATTAATGCACAGAAGCACACCTTGAGTAGTCGTACGTACAGCCTTGATGGCTCGAATACATTCAGGATGCAGGATAATAGGGTCAGGGTGTTGTTTGCCTTTCACTTCATCTGCCACACAAGGTTCTATGAAATCTCAAAGAATATTTTAGCACTAGTGGACCTTGGATACGTTCATCTATCCACCTGCCTAATCACTCTCTCAAACCAGACACACGAGCAGCCAGCCCTGACCAAGCAGACAAACTGACGGGGATATCTGCTACTTATGCATCCAGCTATGAAACCACCATAAGGCTAAGTACAACACTGTTAGCGATGAATGGAATAAGAGACACACCTCCACCTGGCAGTCACTCACCTCATAAAGACAGGGAATCCAGTAACCTAGCCTCTCACTGTCTCACTCTTTCTAAAGGTCGAAAAACCTACATTTCACTTTAGAGAGAACAGTGACTCAACTGTGGCTTCTCTCTCTTCTGTGGCTGATAGGCATTCAATAGGTCTCAATCTTACTTTAGAGGAATCTGAAATTGAACAAGAGAGATTACAGGGAAGAATGTAACAGGCCTAGTTTAGGAGTCCAAGAAGCTGACACAGGACTAGGAGCAGCATCTTCCTCAAATTGCCAGCACCTGGATACCCTCACATGTGACAAAAAGCACTTTACAAATCTACAGATTGATTGATTGAATGTATGTAGAAGTATGTTCTAGCTTGAAAAGGAAACACTAGACAAATATTTTCTTTGAAATGTTTCCACCTCTGAATCCCCACAAGCTAGCAGGTGCTGAATGAGAACTGCCAGCAGTATATATAACATTCTTCTGTGTTAGACCTACGCCCACAGAAAAGGAGAACAAATTCAACCTTTTTAATGATGCTTTTAGGTAACGGAGCAGTGGTTATCCTAGCCGCAGCCCAAGGATTAGGGGCCAGATGTAGCAAGATATGCTTTTGTGAGTCTGAAATTGCGAGTCGGTGCGGATCGCAATTTCAGATTCGCAAAAGCATATGCAGAATGGTGTCTCAGACACCTTCTGCGACTCGCTATGGGGTCGCAAAGACCCACCTCATTAATATTAATGAGGTGGGTCACTTTTTGTGACCCCATAGCGAGTCCCTGCACTCACAGGATGGTGGCCTGCTGAAGTCAGCAGACCTCCATGTCTGTGACTGCTTTTTAAATAAAGCAGTTTTTTTTTTTCATTTTGCAGCCCGTTTTCCTTAAAGGAAAACGAGTTGCAAAATGAAAAAAATACCGAAACCATTTGGTTTCGTTTTTTCAGAGTAGGCTGCTCTGAAAAAATATTTTTGTCGACATTCACAAAGGGTAAGGGGTCCCATGGGGACCCCTTCCCTTTTGCAAATGAGTTACCACCAGTGTGACACTGGTGGTAACTGCGAGTTGCTTTGCGACCGCATTCGCGGTCACAAAGCAAGTCTGAATTGCGATGCGAGTCGCAAATAGGAAGGGAACACCCCTTCCAATTTGCGAGTCGCATTCACAAATTGCGAGTCGGTACAGACTCGCAATTTGTGAATGTGCATCGCGTTCGGCCGTTTGCATGGCACAAACTGTGATTTTCGCAGTTTGCGACATGCAAACGGCTTGCTACATCTGGCCCTAGATGTTTTAAACATGCCAAAAACATTACTCCCTTCTGAATATGCATCTAAGTTCAAAACAAATGTGTCAATTTGGAGTTTGACCAGGTTGAGATCTGGGATGGAATGAATAATGAATCGTTAATATGTATGTTTACCATATCCCTCTGTCAGAATGGGTGGCAACGATATTCCTAGTCTCAAGAGGGTGTGATACCCTGACCAGCAGTGAAGTATACAGAATAATAAATTGTGGAATGCTTGAATTTAATCTCAACCACTGGTAATTACTTGGGGCCACATCCCAGTCCATTGTAGTTTTGCACACTATAGCAACTTAGTTTGGACCCGGCCATATACTAATCACTCTTGACCACGCTCCAGTAGGAACAGTCCAGCCCAAACTGCATGACCGGCTCCTCCCAAGACCGTTTTTGTCCTGATCAGGGCTTATCAGTCAGGTGCAGCTTGTTTCCAGTGGCACAGTGAGCATGGGCATTCCATTTGCACTTAGGGTGTTGCACTGAAGTATAAAAAATAGTGATGGTTGGAATACTTGAAATAATTTCAGCCAATGGTAATTTCTCAGGTCTGCATCCCAGTACATGGTTATTTTGCCCACCATTCCACTGACAGGAATCCATGTATGGCCATACCTGTCACACTTAGGGAAACGTACGGAAGTGTACAAAAAAGTGATGGGTGGCATGCTTGAATTAATCTCAGCCATTGGTAATTACTTGGGTCTGTATTCCAGCCCATTGTTATTTTTCACACCATGCTGTCTCAGATTGTACCTAGCCATTTCCAAATGATTCTTGGCCATTCATTAATAGGAACAATCCTACATAAACTTTCAAGCCAAGTCATCCCTGAACCGGAATACAAGTAACCCAAGACCAGTTCTGCCCTTACTGGATCATCATCGGTCATATGTAGCTTGGTTTCAATGGCACACTAAGCAATCACGTCTGGGCATACCTGTTGCACTTAGGGTGTCACACTGAAGTATACAAAAAAAGTGATGGGGGGAGCTTGAATTAATCGACCACCACCAGGAGGAACTCCTGCACATTACTGCCAGTGAGGGCATAAAACTGTTCCACTCTTCATATCAGAAACATTTGTAGTCCTTAGTCCAGTGGGCTGCTGGTAATAAATGGAAGGGTGGGAATATTTGGTCTCTTCCGTTTCTTCACCTACCCAGAAGGAAAGAGATTTCCTTATGTAAACCCTCATTGTGCAGCAATCGCCACCTGTGAAAAGCAATGCCATCCACAAAAGTAGATGCCATTTTTTTTGTGATGGACACTTGAGACTTTACATTGTCACTTGAAATATCTATGATATTATGAGACCATGTTGCCTGACAGGAGTCACATGTGTAAGTTAGACAAGGAGAACAATATATGCCCATGCGGACTAGGGTAATACTACATATTCAAGATAATTGTCCTGTGGGACTTATTTGCCTCATTCCCTGCAGTGTTACTCTAAGGTAATGTGATTGGGAGTCATTAGTCTGCTCCCAATGTGTAACTTTGGCTGCAAAAGTTTGATATAGTCATACAAAAGGTCAAAACAAAGCCTCATATCTCTGTTGAAGTTTGGTAGTTCATCTCATTTGGATGCAGTGTATTATATACAGTGGAAACATAGTGCAGCCAACAAAGTGCTTGTGAACAACGACCACATAAACAAGCAATCAAGAAAGCACTGTACAAATCCCAAGATTGTAAATGGGTTCTAATGAGACCCGGCAAGTGCGTCTGGGTTGAAAAGTCAACACCCCCTGCTCTGGTTGCTTTACAAAATAGACTGACTGGGAGTACGTATGCCATTGGAGACAATCTCTTCTAGACATTTTTTCAATCTAATTATATTTTTAGGATTAGTGTTTTGTTTATTGTTTATGTTTACATGGTCACTCTTCATAAGCACTGTATATGTTGCACTACGTTTCAATTGCATATAATGACCTGCATCAGAAAAAGATGAATTACCTAATCTGGAACGGAGTGGCTTTGTTTAGGTTTTCTCTATAAACGTATCAAAACCTTTGCTGTGAAAGTTACATGTTTAGAACTGATTAGAGACTGATCACATAACACTTTAAGGAATGAGGCAAATAAGTCCCACAGGACAATTGTCTTGAATATAGATAGGGATCATGGTCAATTTGTAGGAGGCCCTGGAGTTGACGGAGTAGCCTACTGACTTGCACCAAATGCTTTTACAAATGATAATCCTGTGTTTGAACTGGTGAGTCTTCTGTCAGTGCCTAGGGAAACTTATAATCAGGTCAACAATCTCTAAGTGAAGATAGCAAACCCTTCGCACATGAGTTAAAACAAGGTGTTGGGGGGGGTTATGGGGTAATCTCATAAAAAATACACACGGACCAGATAATTGTTTCCAAGATAGTAAAAATTATGGAAACCTGGTTTTCACAAACAGGAGTCAGCTTAAAAAAGATCTTGATAGACCATTTAATAAAATCATGAGAGAAACAGACATGTTGTCAGACACTATTGTTTTGTACATCAAGTGGTACTAATCTGTGCACAGAGTAATGGTCTTGAATTTGTGTAAACTGACAATGCCTAATAGGAAAAAGCTTATACCACTGCCACAAGTTGGTGGTAGAAATCCATAAGTTTGGGAACCATTAAAAAGGTTGATGCAGAGTAAAAACAGTAACAATTTGTGGTGGGGCATATGGGGCAGGGAAACAGTGGGGTAGGGAATGGTGAAACAATAGAGAGCCAGGAAGGAAGTGACAGCATTGACATTTACAAGACAACAGAGGTGCAACAATGGGGAGCCAGTCTTGGCCAGCACTGGCTATCTAAAATTAGTGGTCCATGCCCTTGTAGTCTCCAGTGTTGATTTCAGAAAAGCAATCTTTTTTTCAAAACATCTTTATTGAGTTTCGATTTTATCAACATGTGTATATCCAAATGCACATACCTGGAAGCTGTAACCTGGAAGTATTTAGTGAATCAGGACAGTAATGTCTAAGAAACAAAATAGGCCGCCTCTTCTTGGGCAAAGTTGGGGCTGGGTTTTACATAGGAAGCGTGTAAATTGAGCAAACCCAACTGATACAAGGAGGGTTTGGTGATTCTTCCCCTACCCCAGAGCAAATTTTGGAAAAACGGAGTGGAAAATGGTGCACATGGGCAGCCCTTCAAGGTGACAGAGAGGAGCACATGTATACAGTCATTCCCAGCTGCGTGTGCAAGAACAGCAGATGTCTTCTTGCAACCGGTTCATCTGTTAATTATTAGTGCTCAGATTTATAATCATGTGAACAAGCCGCTGAATTGCAGAATGTGTCCCCTCTGATTTTAATGGCGGTAAAAAGAAGTCTGCCAATTTAGCCTCAGGGTCTGGAAACTGAATGGCTGCGGGAAGGAAGGTCTTCCTAACCAATTTCGGGGGTGAACCTGAAGAGCAAAACTAGCGATGACAGTCGAAGGATCCCTTAATTTCTAAATATTATGTGATGAAGGTGGCAGCGTTCATCCCGTGGTCGAAAGAATGGTTCACTAGTCTCAGCTTTGGAAACTGAAGAAATTAACATGCACCACAATACAACACAATGAGACACAAACATTGCCCGGTGGTTACATCGGTACTCTCGTCTAGGGAGCCCACCTTGTCTGTACTCAGTGTGGTGCTGTTGCACCAACCTCCTGAGCACCTGTCCCTGCTGCTCGGTGGCCTCCTGCAGAACAGGTCTGCAAAATATACATAGTGAGCTCTGCCAGACCCACACTCAGATATACAACGCAGGATGTGGCAGTGTCCCGTTCTGCTCTCTAATCTACCTAGCTGTACCCGGGGACAAGCAGCAGCAGCTTCAGCCTGGTACCAACACTAGGGCCACCATTCACTAACTGATTTCCCTCACAGACTCTCAATGCTCGGTCTGAATCTGTCCTTGTCGGCTCAGATGCAACCATGCTAGGTGCAGATGCATTACACCTAGTCTGGCACAAACACACCAATATCGCTATGTCCCTCGGGGTGGAAGGAGTGCAGGCACAGTAAAATGTAAAATAAAATGGCCTTGTATAAGTATTACTTCTTAGGTCGCACTGAATAATAGATGTTGTGATGGTACGCTGGGTCAAAGTACAGCAGCAGCTGGACTGGACTGACTGGACATCAACCAGCAGGCCTATGTTGTACATGCTCTAGTCAATGGTGCATATTTACAAGTCCCTAGCGCCACTAGAGCGTCACTTTCAGCGACGCTCCGGTGGCGCTGTGCCATTTTCCAAATTTACAAGGCGGTGCTAAGCCACTTTGAGTGGCTTAAAGACGCCTTGTAAATATAGACCCCAGGCGCAGTTTTCTGTAGCAGAGGGGTGTGCAGTGGGCATTGCGGTGGGCGTTTCCTTGCAACAGCCATTGCTTTTTGACACTGCCCCAGATTTATGAGAAATTGTAAACCTGAGGCAGCGCAAAAAACTAACTAAACCAGGGGTGGCATTAGAGTTGCGCAAAGAGGAGAAATACTTTTATTTCTCTTCGTTTTTCCATCTTCTATATGTGCTGCAGAATTAGCAAAATGCCATTAATGATTGTTTATGTGCAGGAAGGTGTCCCTTCCTGCACATAAACAATCATTAAATAAAGATAATTCTGCAGAACACACAGAAATAACAAATTGCCATTATTGATTGTTTATGTGCAGGGAGGTACACCTTCTTGCACATAAACAATCATTCCCTGCAATGCAGGCACCCTTGCACTATTGTGCAAGGGTGACTGTGTTGGCGCTAGACAGCTTATTTTAGCGCCAGCAAAGGGGGAGAGGACAGAAATCTTGCAGATACAGCACATTTCTGCCCTTTACCGGCGGTGAAGCAAGATATTTGCTGTGCTGCCCTGCGCCACGGAGGCATGTAAATAAGCCCCTAAGTCTGCATGATGCATGAGAAGAAGGTCACTCCCCGCATGTAGAGTTCTGTCCCTCGCGCTGTGCATGAGGGGAAGAGCTGCGCCATCACGTAGCCAATAAAGGACATTACCAATCACTGTGTGGCTACTAAATAAAGCGACACATAGATTGATCATTTCCTTAATCATCCCACCGTGCGCTGCCTTGAAAGTGCAGGCCCGTAGATGGTCTGCACAAACCAATTCAGGCTTTGCACTTATGCTTTTTTTTTTTATTAAAACTGCATGAATGCAAAGCAAGGATTGGTTTGGACGGGTTAGCCTAGCGCTCCAAAGAAGACCAGGTGGGCTGTGTTGTGCTCACTCTGGCTCCCAAACAGATAGCTTCTTTGAAGTCTGAAGTGTGCATGTCGGGTTAGCCACAGTCAGAGACCTGTCCCACCTGACATGCGCACTGGACTTCAACTGATGCTGCTGTCGCATGGGCTCTCATTCTAAATGAGACTACTGGATTTCTAGGCAGCAGGATCGATAACGGTGTGGGGGACTGAGTCTGACCCACGTGTAAAGAACTCTGTCACCCTAAATCCGGTTTTTGCTCCGGCTAGCTAGCAGTGCCTCATTTTTTCCATGAGGAAGGAATGATTTGGCAGCCGAGCACATGACATCTTTGGAACTTCTCAGGGAAGTCGTGGTCACTCAGATCCAAACCAACTCTCTTATTTCCGATATGATCTCATATACAAATGGCAAAGACAGTATACGTTTTATATAATATTTTAATAAAACAACTGTATTTTAGATATTAAGGCGTGAGCCGCAATAACCAGAACGATACAACACAGTAGGATTGAAATAGTCACCAGGAGAGTAAAACATAAGAACAAAGCTATCATATTGTCTAACAGTTTCTACTCTCCCTCTGCTTGTTCTATTTAGAGCACACCATGTTAAGCTTCTAGCTTGCCTGTCAGAATCACTGTGGAGACATCAGCCCTCATACCTGAGCAAAGACCTGTGATCTTGGTTCAGCATCTGCAACGAGGCAGTCAGCGTCTAGTTGTGGTTCCCTGGTCGGAATCTCCCTCTTGCGTGTGTTGGGACAAGGAAGTGATTTTATAACTAACATGTCATCGTGATCACAAAATGTCCCTACGCAGGAATGCCAAGTCTAAACTCCTACCACGTCTATCGGCAATGTACCAGACTGTATCCTTGACTGAAGCACAGAGTAAATATGTTATGGAGAACTCCAGTGCTGAAGTAGGCAAAACAGTGTGATATGAATAAAAAAACAACACCGTAGAACTGGCTATTTGAAAAATAACAGTACGAAGCCTAATAAAAATCATGTAGAGCAAAGTGCACAGAGGCTCTAAGCTGTCAGCAAATGAATAAAATATATTCAGGGCAAAGTGCACAAAGGCCTAAAGCCTGAAGCTAAAGCGCAATGAATACGTAAAACTGACCACACTACACCCTCCCCTTGTCGGTAGCAAGTGGTTCCAATAATATAAAAGGATGCCCCAGATATAAACCATATATAAAATCATATATTTCGACAAGGTGAGAAGACAACAAAGTCATAAATTTAGGAAACATGTGACCATAAAACCAAATTCAATATTGTGTCAATTTCGTAAAAGAAAAAAAAAATCCATTCGTCAAACAGAAGCAACAGAACGCAGGAGTTCCTCCACTTCGATATATGTCAATACCGGAAGATCCACGCCACAAAGTACCATGGAGCAGGTGTGGTCCAAAGCCCCGAAACCATTCAGGGCGGCACCCCGTGCAGGGCCTATGAAAGAGACAATACCATCTTCCTCCAGGAAGGGAATCTCATAAACCGCCTCACGAAGCAAGCGCATCCGTAGTGCACAAGTCTGGGAATGAGCCCTAATCGGGAACATCAACAGATCAGTATCGACCACTGGAGGGCGCTGCAGTGAGAGACAGAGAGCCAGTGCATGTTCAAACGAGCACCAAAGGCATCGAAACACGGGTTGCACACAATCCAAAACCGGTCTGAATGACAGAGACCAGTCACACTCCAAATGTCCCAGGAGTGTTGCTCCAAAATGCTGCATCATGCATACACGACACAGCTGCGCTGACGGGAGCAGCAATACAGGATCTTGTCGTGACGGGACAGCCATTGCGAAAAAATAGCAACAACAACAAGACTCCAGCCAATAAAGCCAAAGTAATCGGGAAACCCCCAAAAAAGCTTCCGAAAATAGAATGTATAGCCGAAGGTATCAAACCGAATATGGAAGAGAAGGTGTGAGTAAAACCAACACCAACGGCTTTGAAAAAATGTGCAATACCAGCAGTGCCGGATGCATTAAATATAGGTCCCACAAGTTCACCGAAGTGACATGGAAAGTTAGTATTCAAAAGGGACTGTATCTCCGCCGACGACCTTGCCACCTGAAGTGCGTAGGTCTCGCTAGCAGATGTAAGGGCCACATGCTTTTGAAACAATAAAGCTTTTAGCCGACTCAACTTGTCGAAATCAACCTTGGAAGTAGCAATATGAGGCCAGATGTCCGCTACCTCCCTAATTTGAGTGGGGGGAAACAACACATTCCCGCAGCACGTAACGGCCTTGTTGACAACGACGATGTAAACTATTCCGGCACGCATGCCACAGCAGCGTTCGCTGTTAAGAACAATGAAACTGCCGTTAGAAAGCACCTGGAAAGTGTTTTTAATAACCGGGACTGGAACTCCCTTCAGATAACAAGCTAAGTTAGCAATCGAAGCGTTACACGCCCCGTGCAAGGACAGCTGTTTACAAACCATTGAATGGCTGACAGAAGCTTCGCATTCGCTGCCGCTAAGAAAAACCTCTCTCAAACCATTAACACATCTGTACTGAAAGGGAAGCTCCCACACCTCGTGTATGTAACTGTCTCCCAATAGTTCATATCTACCCACCGGAATGTGCTTCAAACAAGAAGTAAATTGCAAAGTGGAGATAGGCAAATTAATAACCCCATGAATCAACCACTCAGCTGACGGAATCTCAGCTACCGTGAAAGGCAGTTTCTCTAATTTCTCAATATTCAACATAACATATGTCGCTTCCTTTTTAGCCATCAGTTGTAGCTGACGAGTCAAATTAAAAGAGATAAAGCTCTCTCTGGCACGAACGTGCTGCCATGGAACGCGACCCGCCTTCAAGGTCTGAAGAGTCCAACCCAGCTGCATGATGGACCGCGTCTGACTCTGCCCATGATATAAAGAAGACATGTCAGATTTAATAATGTCAATGGCAGAGGAAACAATGCTGTCAATCGTGTAAACACGGTCAGAAAGGGTATGCATGCCATTATCAACAACAGACAAAGTCTGCATCAGGTTTTCCTGATCAATCTGCCTCAACCGGGCTGCAGCCTCTTGTTGTGAAAGCTTCCAAATCTCATTATAAACTTCGTATAAGAACCTTTTCTTCCGTGGTACTTTGGGACCCGACAAAAAATCTTGTAAATCAGTATCATTAGACAGTAACGTGAGATGTGACTTAACTGCATCCAGCATGGATGACTTCACCCATTGCTGACAAAGCTTCCCCACACTGTATGTAGTTATAATATCAGCATGTTCTGGTGAAACGTAACAAGTGTCTGCCCTACTAGTCCTGAACCCCCCTGAAGAGGTGACAAAACGTTGATGACACACATTAGTGTCTACAGGCCATAATAACCACCCGCCTGGATGTAACGATGAAATGTTAAGCGTACCATTCTGGACCCAATGTGTAAATTCAGTAAAGGTAGCATTCACATAATGCTGCCAATTTTTTAATTTAGAAGGGACAGGTATACTAGGCAAAGTCAACTCCCTAATTGTCGCTAAGCCCAAACAGCTAGTCTGTTGTACGGTGTCATTGAGGAAAATCATCTGCACAGGGATAATACATGCTCTAAATAACGTGTCCCTGCCTTGCATTTGCCAATTTTTCGAACCCCAAACACTTTTCAAGTCAACAGTTTTAAACCAGTATTCATACCCCTCGACCGAAAGTTTAGATACAAACAAATTTGAATACAGTAATTTAGTATCGGTCAATAACATTTGCTTATTAGAATACGGTGCAACTTTAAAATAGTAAGACTTAGCATTTCGTTGATCATGCCCAGAAAAATATGCAAATTTATCATAATACGTTTTCGAACTCCCTTGTGGAGGAGTCGAGCAATGTTCCCATTGCACATAATTAAATATGGACTTAGGGCTACTAGCTTTATGAATAAAGTGGTGTCCATAATAGTTGTAGCAAAACATGTCACCATGATTATCTCTAAATTGGTAAGCATCTTCATCGTCATAGACAGTATAATATTGCAAATCCGTTAGCATAGAATCTACTGTCTTCACATCTCAATCATCAGAAACAATGCCAGGTATAACAATATCATTCATTGATAATTTGAGGACATACGGTATTTTAATCAATTCAGTGGGACCATATATATCAAACATTACTTTATCCCACACAATCCCATCCGGAATTGGTATTGCAGAAATGTTTACTGTGGACAAGTCTCTTCGAACCATATGAGACGAAAAATGCGGTTTTAACACAGTCTCCACGTGCTCAATGTCAGATCGATCAGGAAGAAAATGACCATGTATTATCAGAAAAAAATTAACCACAAATCCCAACCATAATAAAAGAGTCATCACGGCCAAAAACAGCCACAAATAGTTCCAAGGAAAAACAAAATATGTGCATTTAAGCCAACCCAGCAGCCGTCGTGGACCGTGGACAGAAGATATCTAGGACGAGGAGCCGGACACATCATTATCAGCGTCGTTGAAGCAGCCAGAGGCAGTTCTAGCAAAAGGTGCAACCGTGAACAAAGAAGCAGATGGAGGCTCTCGCCTTGGCACGCTATAAACCACATGTTCAGAAACATCAGTAGAACGTACAGCAAGTTGATCAAAAGATTCCATATTAATCGTCGTCAGTGGAACAATCGCAAGATCATCATCCACCCTCCCCAAGCTCGGAGAGGAAACAGTGTCAGTGAAAATCACCTGCAGCGGGACTTCTTCCCCAGTAGTGAGAGGGATTCCGGAACTACTGGGTGTCCCTCTTGGTCTGCTGTGCAGAATCGACCACATGTTGTAACTTGACATTATCAATGGAAACAAAGCGATTTCCTTTGGCCCCTCGCAGCGGCGGTAAAATAACACAGTTCTCGTGCCGCTTACCCCCAACACAGGGACAGGTGCTCGATAAGAAGGACCAAATTCTTTTTTAACTGCGACCTTTTCACGCACTAGATCCCCAATCCTGGGTATCCAACCAGTAGGTGTTACTGGCTCATCCTTAATTCCTGAGGAGGCAGCACTGGCAGAAGAGTTATCTTCACGGAATTGTTGTAAATCCTGCAAAACAGTGACACGATCATTTATGTCAAAGGGCGTATCTGCCGCCTCCACACCAGGACCATCTAGATCAGGAACATACATTTGTGTTCCAAACAGGCACTCATATGAAGTACGACCCCCCAGTGACCTTCTAGGCAAGTTATTAAGTGCTCTCTGTACTCCATATAGGTGGGCTAGCCAACCATGACCCGTACCTATAACCCTGGCCGTTAAGGACTGCTTTAAATCACGATTTAAACGCTCCACAACAGAATTTCCCTCAGGATGAAATGGAGACGAGAATTGGAGTTGGACCCCCAACGAAGCCATGGTGTCTCTGAATGCCTTAGAGGCAAAAGCAGGGCCCTGGTCCGAATGAAAAGCCGCAACTGCAAATGTATCGACAAAGATGCGCAAATCTTTAATAACAGTTCGAGCGTCAGCCGAGCGTTGTGGCCATACCCACACAAATCTGGAGCACGAATCTACAGCAACCAATATATATTTGTATGCACTATCTGGTGTCAGCGGACCACAATGATCCAAGTACACACACTGTAAAGGTTTATTTGAAATCAGAAGGGGCGTCTGCTGCGGGTGTCTAGCCGACGACGCTTTAACTTGTTGACAAACGTCACAACAAAGGACATATTGCTTCGTCTCTTTATAGAGACAAGGCCACCAGTAACAAGCCTGTAAAAGCGAAATCGTGGCAGCCACCCCAGCATGTGCAGAAGCCACCCCCTCATGTGCTGCAGAAATTAATCGAGGTCTCTCAATTTTATTGGGAATTTCACGTACACCAATGCCTGGAATTGTAACAGAAGCATTCAGCGCACCATTCAAGCAGTAACTATAGTTAGAAGGAAATCCTTTAGGAAAGGGCGTGCCATCAGCCGTAGCCTTTATGGCAGCCGAAATTTCTGTGTCTGGTTTGGAACTCGAACGAGTCACTGCGGCCACAGTGGCGACAGCCACTGCAGATTTTGCGGCTTCATCAGCCAAAGTATTCCCAGCAACGTGTATTCCAACGCGCTGGTGTCCAAGTGTATGCACAACATGGACGTTAGGAAGCGTTTCCTTCAGATCCGCAACCTTACCCCACAACATTTTATGTTTAATGGTGTTGCCTTTAGAATCTCTGAACCCATTCATCTTCCAATAGTGTAGATATTCATTGAAAGACTGTACACAGTAGTAGGAGTCACAGACCAGCAAGGTTAAAATCGCCGGATCCGCGTGCTCCAACGCTAACAATAGAGCTTTGAGCTCAGCCAGCTGCGCCGTGCAATCTCCCAAGGTTTTAGTATAAGTATGTCGGGGGCAGAACACCTCCCCCTCCATAGTGCCGCTCACCACCGCACATGCAGCAGAATACTGTTGTTTAGTCCCAACCGCTGGTTGCGCAGAGCCATCGGTATACATGACCACTTGATATTGGTCAATAGGCAACGTACCAGCAGGAACAGGGTATTCCATCTCATCTTGAAGAAATTCTTGAGTCTGCAGTTTAGGGTCAAATACATAATCTACATCAGTGGCTGTCAAAGACGTAGCCCATTGTATCCATCGCAGGTGCAAAGCTTTCGAATTTGGAACACTCGCTTTTGTAACTGCCTCTAAGGCCGGAATTGGGGAAACGACAATGATGCGTTGGCCCTGGGCAAGCGGTCTTTCTTTAATAACAGCCATCTGTACTGCAGTGAGTATTTTCTCAGTCTGTGCAAATCGTTGTTCTGCAGCAGAATACAAGTGAGACTTGTATGCAATCGGGACTGTCTCCCCCTCATTAAAGGTGACATACGTAAACCCAACAGCCCCAGGTATCACCCTGATGACTAAATGTGTCTTATTGTCCCGTGTGTGTAAGTGTTTAACTGCTAAGAGATCATTCTGTAACTCCCGCAGTATGTGTGTATGTCAGTCGTCCAAAATCTACTCGAAAAATTTGGGCGAATCAACTCGTATAAGGGTTTTATACGCGTCGCATAATCAGGAATGTAAGTTCTGCCAAAATTCAGAAACCCCAACAATGACTGGAGCTTCCGAACCGTATTAGGAGGCTGCAATAAAGCACATTTCTCCAAAAAATGTGGCGCTAAGCTCTTGCCCTCACTCGACAACTCATATCCCAGGAAAATGACGCTGAGGAAGGCAATCTTTGATTTCTTAAAATTTAAATTATAGCCAATATCAGCAAACCCCACAACAATGCGCGATACACGCTTTAGATGTTGCAGAATTTCATCGTCTGTCAGATATATGTCATCCACATATGATAACGTTTCAGGGTCGAACTCATGCAGTATTTCAGTTACAGGAGCCGAAAACAGTCCTGGGCTATTCTTATACCCCTAAGGTAAACGACAAAAATTTTCTGAGAGCCAAACGCACTGAAACTGGTATAGTCCCGACTTTCGGGCGCTATATTCTGGCAGAAAAATCCATTCGAGATATCTAATGTTGTCTTGTACTTCTTACGTACGATATTATTCATAAGCGCTGCGCTATGTGAATTCTGTATTGCATATGTGCGTGTATGACTATTCAAATGTCGGTAATCCACCACTATCCTATATGAATGGTCCGGTTTAGCAACCGGAAATAAGGGATTATTCATCGGCGAGACACAGGGCTCAATTACACCCTGGTACTCCAATTGTGTAAGAATTTTCCTAACCGATGCCCTTGCTTCAAATTTGATAGGATACTGCGGTTGTGGCTGAGGTTCGCCCTTTATCGGAATTACATGATAAGGTGATTGTCTATCCCACCCCACGTTATTTCTATACTGGGCGGGAGCCTGTGCTAGAGCCCATGATTTACTATAGGACTCCGCTAGTTCTCTCGGAACAAGTGGTGAGAAGGAAGGTGTAATAACCTCCTCCCCAACCGGACAGTCGCGAACAAAGTGAGGTGGCCAATCCTGTTCGGCCAGCAGAACATCATATGATTTTACCACATGGTCCCAAAAAATGGCGTTTATAATACGGTCAATGTCCCCTTCCAATCGCAGAGTCACTTCATATACTCTATCAGGATCAGAGACTCGCATATCCGCCGTCTGTATGAAGTCATCAGTTGCTTTCACCTCCAGATGCTCTAGAAGACTCCGGCGAACTATTGTGACCTCTGCCGCGCTGTGTAACAGTGCTAACGCCCATGTCTTGTTCGTCAAGAGAACTCTCTTCTTGAGCGGCATGTCTAACTGAGACTGCTGCCACTTTCTTCTTTTTAAATTGCTGTTTTTGTTGCAGCGGTTTCTCTTCTTGTTTAATAGAAACCTCCGCCGAGCGTTGTGAATCCTGTCTCGGTTTCACGTACTCCGTCCTCGGCTCTGACCGCCCACCTCTCTCACTTCTCTTTTCCGAGGAGTCCTGAAAGGAACGAGATTGGCGTGTATCAGTATATTGATATCTATCAGGCGTCTTCAAAGTATCCCTATTCCTGAGATTATACTTATTCTGTGGGGTCTCCGGTTGCGGAGACTGCCCACCATCCTTTTTAGGTGTTTGCTGTTTCTTTTCCCAGTGCTTTTTCGAACCCTCAGGTTGTTGCTGTTTAGCATTATCTTTATTATTCTTACCCTGTAACTGGGGTTTCTGTGGTCTAGCACCTAGGCTATCTCGACCAATACTAGAATATGTTTCCACTATTATTCTCGGAAGTGCCCGCTCCTGATTAAGCATCGGAACATCCCGAAGACGCATTCGCACTGCTAGTGCTACTGCCTCTCCCTTGAGATTACTCAAAATAATAGAAGAAACTGTGGCAAAATTGCCCAGCAACTGCATGCCCAAATCTAAGGCAGGGGCAGCCCCATATTCATCTTGAATTTGTTTAAGCACGTCCGGTAAATTAGCTAATGTCGGTGTACCGTGTGCCGTAGTGTAGAGCGCGGCAAACACCGTGCCCCAGGTATTACAAAGGTCCACCGGAGGAACCATCCCATACGGCAAACACATCGTCAAAATTCTATGTTTATCCTGAGGTCCCGTATGGGGAAATACTGCTTCCAGCGTATTAATTTTTTGCGCCAGCCAAAATTGAGTCTCCTCTCGTTTAGCCGGTACTTTACCCATAACTGAGTGTACAGTGGCCAGATTAATACCCGGAACCACTGCCTGTGGGTGCGCTGGAGCAGCACGCGCTGCATTCATATTTAGTGTCTGCATGACAAACTGAACTAATCGTCTATATGTAGCCGTTAATTCTGTATATAAACGACGAACTTCAACCACTGCCAATTGAGCAACCGCAGGATGAGGTGTATATGTAGCCAATAAAGGCCAGGTAGGACCATCATTACTCAGCGGACCTAACCTAACTTGTGCTACTGTGTGTGGGAGGGCGCCATCAAGCCAATTATGGTGTTCTTGATAAGATAGAGGTATTTCTAAATAAGCGTAAGCCCTGTATTGTCCAGGGACATTCACAACAGTGTATTCGTGAAAAGTATTTGTACCCCCATCCACTGCTGGAAATCCGACCCAAGAATAAAAAAGTTCCGTTCTATAGGCTGCATGGGCGTCCACCACAAAAGTGACTGGACCCCCCTGGACCGTCAGTCCATGTGCCAACAGATGTCCTGTGAGCGGGTGACGCATATTGATTGCTATATTCACTACATTGGGATTCGCCATTTATAAAAAATAGCTCCAGGTCAGAGAAGGCACACCAATATCAGGGTTTTCCTTTCAAAGTTCAAGATTGAACAACCAACCACTAAGCAATAGGAAGCACCTATCCCGTGGCGGCGGAAACCCTCAGCCCCACGGACATCTCCGTATACGGAACCGAGGAGTCAAAATATATATGACACCAAGAGAGTCAGTCGGACCTAAACATTAGAACCAGACCAAACGTTGGCGGCGCCATGTCGCGTGGGCTCTCATTATTCTAAATGAGACTACTGGATTTCTAGGCAGCAGGATCGATAACGGTGTGGGGGACTGAGTCTGACCCACGTGTAAAGAACTCTGTCACCCTAAATCCGGTTTTTGCTCCGGCTAACTAGCAGTGCCTCATTTTTCCCATGAGGAAGGAATGATTTGGCAGCCGAGCACATGACATCTTTGGAACTTCTCAGGGAAGTCGTGGTCACTCAGATCCAAACCAACTCTCTTATTTCCAATATGATCTCATATACAAATGACAAAGACAGTATAAGTTTTATATAATATTTTAATAAAACAACTGTATTTTAGATATTAAGGCGTGAGCCGCAATAACCAGAACGATACAACACAGTAGGATTGAAATAGTCACCAGGAGAGTAAAACATAAGAACAAAGCTATCATATTGTCTAACAGTTTCTACTCTCCCTCTGCTTGTTCTATTTAGAGCACAGCATGTTAAGCTTCTAGCTTGCCTGTCAGAATCACTGTGGAGACATCAGCCCTCATACCTGAGCAAAGACCTGTGATCTTGGTTCAGCATCTGCAACGAGGCAGTCAGCGTCTAGTTGTGGTTCCCTGGTCGGAATCTCCCTCTTGCGTGTATTGGGACAAGGAAGTGATTTTATAACTAACATGTCATTGTGATCACAAAATGTCCCTACGCAGGAATGCCAAGTCTAAACTCCTACCACGTCTATCGGCAATGTACCAGACTGTATCCTTGACTGAAGCACAGAGTAAATATGTTATGGAGAACTCCAGTGCTGAAGTAGGCAAAACAGTGTGATATGAATAAAAAAACAACACCGTAGAACTGGCTATTTGAAAAATAACAGTACGAAGCCTAATAAAAAGCATGTAGAGCAAAGTGCACAGAGGCTCTAAGCTGTCAGCAAATGAATAAAATATATTCAGGGCAAAGTGCATAAAGGCCTAAAGCCTGAAGCTAAAGCGCAATGAATACGTAAAACTGACCACACTACACTGCTGGCATTCAATGCCAATCCCCCGGATCTGCCATCCTTGCCTTTACACTGCTCCTCCCCAGCAGATTGCACTACTGACAATGAACCTATGGAACAGAACGACCAAGGGGCCCAGTAATTCTGGACTTAATATGTTTAATATGCCACTAAAGGTTTACACTGGTGGACAACACCCTCAGGCCAATGGAAAAAAACACCCCTGTCTAACCAGCTGACATCAAACCTTGTGGAATTGCCGTAAGAAGCCCAGACTTGCATATGCTAAACTCTCTGTTGCAATACACCAGCCCATGTTTGAGAACCATGATTCAATTCCACGTACTGTTGAACCACCCTAATCAACGTCCAAGGTCTCTACACGCTACTACAGACCCAATATTCCCAACCATTGCGGGACATGTGGGGGGCCTGGTCATTTCATATGATACGGTAACATGAGTTTACCTCTATACTTCAAAGAGATCCCCATGATCAGGGTGAGTTGATCCATAATCTTTTTACAGAATCATCAAACCATCAGGAAGCTTCACAATATATGGATGAATGCTCGTTTCTGACCATTGCCTTTCATCAATTGCCCTAGAAAATGTAAATGTTTGTATGCATGAGCAAGAGATATGTGAAGGAAGTTTTTAACTGGACCAGACTCAGCTCTGAGTATTTTTTCACCTCCTTATTGTACAGCCAGAATTCCTCCCACTCCATATCCCTAAAGGGGCCTAGTTCTACCTCCCATTTCGAGTCAAAGTGTTTTAACTTGTTTGGGGAGTGCTACTTCACTCATACATGTCTTGGTCATACCAGATTCAAACTCTGTTACAAGAAAGTCATCAGTGTCTTTTCTGTATATATATATATATATATATATATATATATATATATATATATACATATACATCACAATCTGAATAAGTAACACAAACATGAAAATGTTGTTCATTATTCCAGGGTGAAAACTGTTTTATTATAACATACACTAATATAGTAACTATTTTTGAAAGAATGTGTAACAAATTATGCTTGAAAAAGGCAGTCATACTTACCAAACCCCATATTGCACCTACAGATGTTGCAATAATTGTAGCTGCTCTAGGTGTATTATACATTAGCGCCAATTCGCCAAAGCTCCCTCTGTTGTCGTAATTGCCAACACACCTCCCAACACCATCAGATTTTACACATATATCATAAGTTCCCCTGTTGATGAAATTTGATAAATTATTTGTAAAGTCAAAGATAATCCAAAATAAAATATAACAGGAACATGCTGTCGGCCACAATTAAAATACACCATGCTGCACACTCCTACAAAGAGGTTTAACTTTACCACACAATATGTCATTAAAACTTATTAACGTTATTTCTGTCGAGCAGTTCAGCAGTGCTGAATGACTCTCCCCTGCTTTGTAGTACAGGACTTGTTCTGATGCAAAAACAGGCTTAGGGATAGTGACTAAATTCACAAATTAGCAGGTTGTTTACCAGTAACTCTGGATCGCAAAGAGTTGTGGCACATGCATTTATCACTTGTTGACTCTTTTTCTCCCCTTGAGGCAGAAATTTGCACATAAACCAGGTTAAATTTGTTTTGTCAACCTTTTTATAAAGATATAGCCAAGTATCACTCATCTTATGAGCAACAATGCCTAGACTATTTCATGTTTTAGGCAGGAAAGTACCACTCATCATCTCTGGATAGGTATTGTAGTGTCTTGCATGATTTGAAATCTTTCTGGCTCCCATGGACTCTAGATCAGTGTATGACGTAATTTACAGAATAGAATGTATGAAAGTTTTCTTTGGACTGTTGAAGTTCTCAGGTTCATGCAGAGGAATAAAGATGTGTGATTTACAGCTTCGAGTGTGCCTAATTATTCAAAGGTATGCGGCTGGGAAAGACGCTACAACTGGCAACGGGATAGTGGAAAAGTGACCTAGAAAACAATAAAGTGCTCTCCTGGAGAGTTTGCCGTGGTCTAAGCAAACTGCTTGTGTGTGCCACATGTGCCTTCATTGAAGCACTGAGTCAACGGTTGGCGTATGTGACGTTAAAGTACATCCCCAGCCTTTGTGAATCGTGTAATTGGAAAGACGGCTTCACAGAAAAATCTACATTTCGTTGGTCAAGAAACTGTGACCAAGATCATCCAAAAAGGTACCACAAAAGTTATACAGTGTACGGAGCGTTAATGCTAAAGGCAAATTCAACAGGTTTACTAAGCACAATTAAAGACAGTTATCAGATACCAAACAGCACTAAAGGCAGATCAACCAGGTGTAAGACAATACAAATGGAAATATAAAAAGAATAAAGTAAATAACTTACCATGCCCGGTAGTCAGGATCATCACACTACAGCTGACAGTGGCCCCAAGAGGAGAGCCCAGGGGTGTGCTAAAGTAGGAGTCCATATTTCCTGCCACTAGAAACTCAGCAGAAAAACATTCTGCTGATGGAGCCCACCAAAGATGACCCCAAGGCTGGCCCACTGCTGGGCCATGGCCGGGACATCAATTATCTTGTATAAATATTACTTCTTTGGTCTCACTGGATCAAGGATATTGTGATGGCATGCCTAGTCAGAAGGTACAGCAGCAGCAGGACTGGACTGACTGGACCTCAACCAGCAGGCCTACATTGCACGTCCTCTATTCTATGGGGCATATTTACAAGCCTCTAGCCCCAGATCCTGATTTCCAGTCCGAGACGCTGAGGAAAGTCCCAATCCCCAAGTCAGTAAGTTCCACACTGGTTTACAATGCTGCTACCTTCCTCAAACTACCACCACCATCCAACACTGCAAAAAACACAAAATATTGACGATAGATGGACTGCCTGGATAGAGACATTTTAATATGTCATTGATGCACTTGAAGAGATTGATAACAGGAGGATTATCAAATATCTCAAAAATCTTGCTGCTGATGGTCTGAAAAAAGTCATAAAAAATGCTGAGAACTGATGACATACCATCAGATTAAGAATGCTTTGAATCTCAAATTTAATCCAGTACCTGGAGTTCATTATGAACGACATCTGTTCAGTCAAGAACGTCAAAAAGTTGGTGAAACAATCGATTAATTCATGGAAAGACTCCACACAATCATCAAACACTGTAAGTTCAATTAATTAAATGATAAAGAAACTATGCGGCTTACAGTGAGCGAGAGATGCTTGTCCGATTAATTCAGACAATAAATGCTGAGAAAAACTCTTAGTCTGGAGTGAGTGCTGATGGCTGTCAGAGCTGAGGAGCGTGCGGAGAGACAAACTGCTGACATGGAGGCCAGAGGTGCTTAAAGAGAGTCAGTCATGAATGTGAAAAGTAATTCAAAACAAAAGGCTGAAGGACACAAAGTGATGTCTACATTCAAAAAGAAGTTGTGTTTCAGATGTGGATTTGCGTTTCCACAGAAAGGCAAGTGTCCTGCCATTGGTCAGTTATGCAAAGGCTGTGGTAAAGAGAACCATTCTGTCACGATGTGCAGAGCGAAGGAAAAAGTAAGAGTGTCACGGCGTGAAGACAAAATGGCTGCCAGAACGTTCCAGAAGCAATGTGCACCCACAATGGCCAAGCGGCGACATGAGTTGAGGCAAACAGATATTAAACGAAGTCGATAGTCATCTAAATCATCGTCAAACAGTTCTTCAGCCTCAATAATAAGTGAAAGTAAAGAAAGTGATTGTGCATGTCAATGCTTACCTCAGAAAAACATGCATATGTCAGACTGGTTGCCTATGAAATGAAAGGTCAGTCAAAGAAAAGTCGACATGTCAAAATAACGAAGACATACAAAAACTGTCCAAAGATTATGCTGAAAACAAATGGATGTTCATTATTGGTAGTGGTGCTTCAATAAATGCAATGCCTGAAGACAAGTACAATAAACTGTCTCCACTACTGTGGCTCACACGGTCTAAGACCAAAGTCTACACTTGGAACTGCATCAACACCTATGAAAAGTAAAGGTCCATTTATAGTAACAGTAAAACATATAAACAAAAGTGCAAGCACCAATTCATGTACTTCAAAGTACAGCGGCAAGTGCCTGTTTGCCCAGTTTAAACACGGCTGCTGAGATGGGTCTGATTTCAGTGAATTACAACATGAATGCTCATCACGAAATAGTAAGTCAACTCCCTTGATTATTTCATTCATTAAGAAATTTAAAGACTACAAAAGTAGAATTGCATAATAATGAGGATGTCCGTCCTGTTGCTCTGAGACATAGACGAGTTGCTTTTCCTTTCCAAGAAGCTGTTGAAGAAGAACTTGAATCGTTAAGCATGACATTATTGAATGTTCCACTGGTCCAATGCCATGGGTTTCTCCTATCGTAGTAGTGACTAAAAAGGACCATGAAGGAGCTGTGCGCATATGCATTGACATGCACCAGGAGAACAAAGCAATTGAACAAGAGCCACATACAGGTCCACACATTACCAACATGATTACGCAACTCAGTGGTGACAAAATCTTCTCTCAACTTGATTTGAATAAAGGTTATCATCAGTTAGAACTAGAGGAAAACTGGAGATACATTACAACCTTTGCTACACATATTGGCTTGTTTAGATACAGGAGACTTAGTTTTGGTGTGTCATCAGCTGCTGTACTTTTCCAAGACATATGACGCTTCATAGAACCTGTTGTGAATGCAATTAACTACAGCGATGATGTACTGGTTTTTGCAGATACACAGAAGAAGCAAGATAGAGCCCTCACACACGTATGTCAATTACTCAATGATGCAAGGTTGAGTTTAAATGCAAACAAGTGTGAGCTCAATAAAACAAAACTGAAATTCTTTGGCCATATATTTTCTGATGGGGGCAAGATACTGCAAAAGTACAAGCTTTAACAAATGCTGAACTCCTCACAAGATAGTTCAATGGTACGTTCTTTTCTTGGAATGGTCAGATACTGTCCACAATACATAAAGTACTTTGCCACTGTCAATGCGCCATTAAGAGAGTTAACCAAAAAATGTTTTTTAGATGGTCACAAGAATGTGAAATGAGTTTCAAGAGAATTGAACATGCAATAGAAAATGTCACAGAAATGCCACTCTTTAATCCAAAGCTCCATACAGAGATTGTAGTTGATGCTAGCTCCGTTGGGTTATACTTACACAGCATAGTGGACGCTCAAAGGCAAGACGACATACTGTGGCGTATGCTAGTAGAAGTTTACTTACAAATGAACATGCTTGCTCACAGTCTGAAAAGTTACGTTTGGCTGTAGCGTGGGCTTGTGAACATTTCCATTTATTACGGAAAACCTTTTAAGCTGGTGACTGATCATTAAACCTTGCTGACTATCTTTGGCAATCCAAAAGCTAAGATGCCTCCTTGAATTCAACGATGGGGACTATGATTGTAGGAGTATGATTATACAATTATGCATCATACAGGAAAGGATCAAAATCCTGCTAACTACTTTTTGAGAGTGCCCATTCAAGGTCATGGCACTCAATCCCAGACAGCTGAGGCCTACATCAATTTCACTGTCAATACAAGCACACCAGCTGTTGTTAGCCCAAACTGTAACTGCTACGAGTGATGATAGTGACCTGCTTAAATTGAGAGACATAATTACACATTAGTTGTGGAACAAACAAGTTCGACCTCTCAGTAATCTTGGTGAATACCAAAAGTATAAGATGAATCATCGATAACTCAGGAAGGAGTTATTCTGCAAGGATCGTGGATCCTGATTCCAGACAGTCCGCAACAAAAGTTGATAGAAGTGGCTCACAAAGGATATTGTGGTATTGTTGCAACCAAGAGAGCTCCCCGACACAGAGTTTGGTTTCCATACTTAGATGAAAGAGTTGAAAAGGAACTAAAGGCCTGTCACATATGAAACACCTGTCAACCAAAGTACTTTAAACATATCAGAACGCCCTAAACATGCCTGGGAGAGAATAGCCATTGGTTTCCTTGGTCCACTTGACAATGAACATCATTTAATGATGAAAATAGATGAATATTCATGTTTTCCATTGGTCGAAGGTCTCTCGTCCACAACACATAAGCGAGTAATCAAAAAGTTTGATGGCATATTTTATTTGCAACATGGGGTTTGCCAACTACTGTGAAGTCTGACTATGGTCCACCATTCAACAGCAAAGAATTCAAAGAATTTCTGGAGCATCTGAACGTAAAGCATCAAAAGATCACGCCATTGTGGCCACAGAACAATGGACTTGTTGAGAGTTTTATGGGTACACTGAAGAAAGTAGTGCCGTGTGCAACTCTGAAGAAGCTTAGTCTAAAAACAGTACTGAACTCTACTTTGCAAGCTTATTGTTCAACACACCACTCAACTACAGGTGAAAGCCCTGTGACTTTGATGTTCAGGAGAGCAATGGCAGCCAAGATACCCCAATGTACCACAAAGAGAGATACTAATGAAAATCTGATTTGTGTGAGGGACTTGGGCCAGAAACAGAAAATGAAAATCTATGCAGATGAGAGGACATGCGAAAGACCTTTCATTCCAAAAAGGGGATTTGGTGATCGCTCAAAAGCTACGGAAGAGAAAATCTGATGCTCCTTACGATGCTGAACTTTTCAAGTAGTGTCTACTAAAGGACACATGGTGACTGCCCGCCAACCAGGGAAGACCCTTTACACAGACTCTTCTCACTTCAGGCCTGTGTTTCATCAGTCTTCAACTCAAGATGGTGAAAGAAAGACTCAGCTTGAAAACAAAATGACTATTGCTGGTTCCTTACCTTCATTGGCAATTCACAACATTGAAACAACTGTTTACAACTTCCAGTAACCAGATCGGCTTGACAGATCAAAGCACCAAGAAGATAAATTGAAAAGATTTAATTGTACATGTTTTTATATATGTAGAAAAAGTAGCAATTTTTCATTTAACAGACCGGGAGATGTAGTCTTTTGCATAATTCAGAACAGAACCTTTCTGGATTTCCGAGGACTCCATATCAGTGTATGACGTAATCACTAGAATACAATGTATGAAAGTTTGTTTTGGAATGTTGGAGTTCTCAGGTACATGCAGAGGAATAAATATGTGTGATTTACACATCCGTGTGTGGCCTAATTATTCAGCGGGTACCAGGCTGGCAAAAGACACTACAGGTGTGTGGTGTTTTACATGAGCAAAGGAATCCCACCAGTTGCGCACACCACTGCAGTCTCATTCCTGTGGGTAAACCTCTTTTACATCAAGGGTACGCAACATTTGTTTTTAAATAACCTTGTGTGATGAGGGCCAAGGTGTCTTTCCTCAGTTTTCATATTCCATAACCTTTAGTTGAAACTGTTTTTCAGAAAAAGAGATGAAAAATTGATTACTTGAATGAAAGAAAGGTTTGTGAATTAATTGCTACAGATAATTAACTTGTTTATTCCCTTCACCAAGCAGTGAATTTAAATTCATATGCTATTCATTTTTCCTATGCAAATAGAAACCTATGAGGAGGTAACTTGGGAATTCTACGCAGGAATGAAATGAGTTCTAAAATACCATCGCTAGATATTCTCCATGGAATTTTGGGGGCCTCTACCAAATGATCTGTTTATAAAGGGACCAAATTAAGAATGTAATAATATAGTTTCCAATTATATTGGATGCAAAGCCATAGAAATTAATGGTAAAACTATTTGCTTTAATAAGTCAGAATTACACATGCAACTAACCTGATTTTCTGAGAGCAAAAGAGTGTTTAACAACTGGGAAAGACTTAGTTTTGCATTTATACATGGGTTTCCTCACGAAGACTGCATGTGAGCAAATTTAAGACTGTCTGTGAGGAATGAGTGTTACAAGTCAGGAATGCCCAGAACGTTTGTGCACCCACACAAACATACATGTTTGTGGATATTAACTAAAGTTTTGTGACCTGTTCCCACCTTGGAAATGGTCAGGAACTGCGGTTTGTAAAGAAGAGTGGTAAATCCCTATTGACAGTGGAAAGCAGAATGGATCTCCTACCAATACTGGTGAGGTATGAGAAAAGTGGTTTCTCCACATGCGAAACAATTTTCCTATTGAAGCTTAAAATAGAAGAGTTAGTAAATGCATTTGTACTTTCTCTGAGTTTTTCAGACGTGAGAATGTATGTGTATGTTTTCTGCTGCAATGGGAACACAAAAAGGTTCTGTGATTTTTCTTGTGAAGCTGTAATTCAAGCAAGATTCCAGCTATAACCTAGAAGAATGTTACCAATGTAAATCTTCACCCCACAAAGTCAAAGATCTCTTGGTCTGAATCTACTCACTTTAGAAGGTGGCCCATAGTGTCTATATGCAGCTCTGAAGACTAACTCACTGAACATTTCAATGCTTCGAGACCTGACACAATGGGTACATGCATTATCATTCTTTTTCTATATCTGCTCATACGTAAACAGTGCTATTCCTTTCAGCTACCTTTGGATTAGATATGCTGAGAATCCAACAGCCTATCAACTATTAGGCAGCTCGCATTCACCAGCATACAGGGGAATTTTTCTCTGCTTCTGTACTGATGATGAGGATTTACAAGCCTCTCTGCCAAATTTAGTTTTATATTGGAGGGAGGTCTGTGAATTCAAAATGTATTGCTTGCTGAATGGTATCCTATTCTATAGAGGATGAATGAGTTTTGTATTTTGTAGATATTGTGTATCCTTTCTGGAAACAAATCAATAGAAAGGGTTTTGTTGTTTGGGGGTACTATAGTCATGATAAAAGAAGAAGAGAAAAATTTGTTATGACATGTGTAAAAAAAAAAAAGAACACATTGGGTGTTGCTATCATTATTATTGTTAATATTATTGTTAGACCTGGCATCCTTGGCGTTGTCTCCCCTAACTTTTTGCCTCTGCTTCCCAGGTTGTTGACTGTGTGCTGGACTCTGTTTTTGTTACTCTGGGCACTTTACCACTGCTGACCAGTGCTAAAGTGCAAGTGCTCCCTATGTGAATTTGTAGGTGTAACTGGCTTTTCCCTGATTGGCCAATCTGATTTACTGGTAAGTCCCTAGTAAAGTGCACTAGAGGTGCCTAGGGCCTGTAAATCAAATGCTACTAGTGGTCCTGCAGCACTGATTGTACCACCCACATGAGTAGCCCTGTAAATATGCCTCAGACCTGCCACTGCAGTGTCTGTGTGTGCAGTTTGCACAGCCAATTTGCCCTGGCAAGTGTACCCTCTTGCCAGGCCCAAACCTTCCCTTTTTATACATATAAGACACCCCTAAGGTAGGCCCTAGGTAGCAGGGGCAGTGTATGTTAAAGGTGGGACATCTAATTGTGTGTATTTACATGTCGTAACAGTGAAATACTGCTAAATTCGGATTTCGCTTTTGCAAGGACTATCTCTCTCATAGGTTAACATGGGGGCTGCCTTTAAATATCCTTAAAGTGCAGCTTCCCTTTGAGAGCAGATGGCAATATGGAATATAGGGTCTCTGAAATCACAATTAAAAAATACATCTGTTAGTGAAGTTGGTTTTTAGATTGTTAGTTTGAAAATGTCACTTTTAGAAAGTAGGCATTTTCTTACTTTAACCATTCTGTGACTGCCTGTTTGTGGATTCCCTGTCTAGGTCAAACTGGCAGTTGGGCTGTTTGTGAATCTCCTCTAGACAGTGACACAAAAGGAGCTGGGGTATAGCCTGAATATCTTGATGAGCCATCTGAACTAGAGTGGTAGGGAGTGGTGGTCACTTACACCTGAATGGGTTGTGTCTGCCCTCACACAATGCAGTCTCCAACCCCCTGGTGTGTGTCTGGGGCCTGGCCTGGGCAAGGCAGGATCCTGTAAACAACAAATACTTTATTTTAACGTTTGCCTACTTCAAAGGCAGAAAGGGGTATAAGTAGTGGACCTATAACCCATTTCTTCAAGATCACTTCTGGAACCAAGTGGAACCTGTGCCAGGAGAATAGCTGAAGAGCTGAGGAGAAGTGTTGACCCTACCTGTGACTGTGCTTTGATGGGCTACCCTACACTTTGCTGCTTCTGCCTGTGAAAGGGAACAAACATTGGACTTTGTTGTGCTTGAGAAGACTCTCCAAGGGCTTGAACTGAGTTTGCCTCCTGTTTTGAAGTCCCAGGGCCATCAAAGACTTCCTCTGTCAGCACCTGGACTCTCTGTAGATACTCCTGCCCTGCCAAGTGGTGCCCCAACCAGTCCCTGGGCCATTGGAAGATGAAGATGGCAGAACAAGGACTGAAATCCATGCACAGAACACTGTGCAGGAAAATGTTTACTGCACCATCTGCAACGCAGCTGATAAACGATGCCCCACCCACTTTTCAGCTGAAAAAGACACTCCACCTGCATAGCGGCTGGGAGATCAATGCATCATGATTGAAGAAACGATGCAACACCCGCTTGCGCCTGCTGATAACTATGCAAACCCCACACAGTGTGATTTTCTAACACTGTGCGACTGGATTTCTCACCCATCACTGGGCGTCAAAGCCATTGTGAACCTGCGTGGATCCGAGGTGCCCTGTCCGGAAATCGACGAATCGCTCTCTTGCAAGGGAGACAAATGACGCATCGCCTACCTGACCAGAGAAAAAACAATGCACATCCTCACTTACGAAAAAGGAATTAATGCATCGCTAACTTTTCCGACGTTTCCATTGTTTTTTATGGAGTAAGACACTGAGGTCCACATTATGACTTTGACGGTACAAACTACCTACTGCTGCGGTGACGGCTGCCAAAAGACCATTGCGGTGGCTACCATCCGTATGCCAGATTATGACCAAAGATGGACTTCTGCCACAAGAATATATGATACGGCCTGGCGGTGTTCTGCTGGTGGGTGCTGCTGGTGGTAGCAGCGCCCCCGTCCCGTTCCCTGACGGAAGACCAGCTGGATGAAGGTAAGTTGAGGTTCCGACAGGGGAGGGAGGTTATGTGTGTGTATGTGTCAGTGTGTGTAGTGTTGTTTGCATGGGTGTATGCATGTGTGTGAATGGGTGTAAGAATGTGAATGCGTGTCTGCATGTCATTGTGAATGTGTGTACGGATATGTGCGAGCATGACTGGATGTATGCGTGTATGAATGCATGTATGCCAGTGTGAGTGAGTGGGTGTATACGTGGTGCGTGTCTGCGGGAGTGTGCATGTATGGGTGGGTGGAGGATTGGAAGGGGGGAGCGTGGATGGAGGTGGGGGTGGGGGGCGTCTGGGGAGTATTTGGGGGGAGTGAGCCACCTACTAGTGACAGGGAAGGAGTTCCCTGTCACTGGTAGGGCCTACCACCATGGTTTTCATGGCGTTGCTAATGCCACGAAAATCATGGCGGTAGGCTGGCTCATAATGCCGCCGACAGTACTATAGCAGCAGCCCGGCTCGAGATTGATAACTGTGGCCCGGCGCCTGCTACCGCCATGGTGGTAGGAATGGTAAATTAACCAGCCAATGTCATAATGTGGCGGTATATACCGTCAGCCTGTTGGTGGTACTACCGCCATCTTATCACCTACCACCGGGGTCATAATGACCCCCTTATTCTTTTGAAAACTCATATCTTGACTTGTGTATGTTGGATTTTTTTTGTTTTGGTCTTGGTTGATTTAGATAAATATTGCCTATTTTTCTAAACTGGTGTGGTGTCCAGTTTTTAGTGTTTTCACTCTATTATTGTGTGTGTTTGTACAAACACTTTACACATTGCTTCTGGATTAAGCCTTTCTGCTTGTGCCAAGCTACCAAGGGGGTGAGTGGGGGTTAACCAGGAGTGTTTCTCCTTTGCCCTGACTACAGTGAGGGTCCTTCCTTGGACAGGGGGTAACCTGACTGCCAACCAAAGACCCCATTTCTAACAATTATTATCATTATTACTAATATTATTTTCATTATTATTACTACTAATACTAATACTAGAACATCTTATAGAGCGCCCTCCAAATTGTAAGGTATCCTAGTGCTAGATAATCTGATTCTCTTCGAACTCTTAATTCACTATGTGTATAGCAAGGTCTTCTAAGGTATGTGGAGAGGCAGTAACAGATCTGTCTTCCTCTAGGCACTGCTAGCAAGTTCCAAATTTCAGCTGACTCTGATGTAAAGGAACTGCCACCTACCTTTACATAGTGAAAACTCTGTACTGAACCCAGAGAAGCATCCAAAGAATGCAATTGTTCTGTTTAGTAGTAGAATTTGTTTTGAGGATAGAGAGGACTTCTTCCATGAACAACTCAATAGGCTATGTAAAGAGATTTAAAACTAACTGTTTTTGATATTGGTAGCCAATGGAGATTGTTTAATGCAGCTGAGGCCAAAGATGTCCTAGGATGCTGCAGGTTCAATCTTCCTCCTGCATTTTGTTTCCTCTGTAGATGCTTACTCAATCCAGCAGGAAAGACGAAGAAGAGAGAGTTACAATAGTCCAGGTGACTCAGATTTAGTGTGCGGACTACTGCATTTTGTTTTCTCTATAGATGCTTACTCAATCCGTTAGGAGATACCAAGAAGAGAGAGCTACAATAGTCCAGGCAACTAAGAATTAATGCGTGGACCTCCAAAAGTCAAATTTTAGCAAGCACAAGAGGAATAATTTTATACAAAAAGTGCATCAAGGTAAAAGAAAACGCAGATAGATGATTCACCTGTTACCAAAGATACTTATTGTCTAAATGAATACCCAGATTATGCACTGACACCAGTAGACATGGAGCTGATCCTAAGAATATAGGCAAAAGATTGGAAAAATGTCACTAGAGGCTACACAGGCCAGAAAAAACACAGAACCTCTGTTTTGTCAGCACTGAATTGTGATGGGTCATCTGACAGCCAAGTTGCCAGAACCTGCATAGAGTTCTCAACTGAAACTGAACAATTGACTCTGAATCTGACAAAGACTTGTTGAATGAAATTAAATATTGAAGTTCATTGGTGTAGTTCTTAAATGTAACCTGAAGGAGTGAATCAACTGGTCCAACACCTGCAAATAGAGTTTAACGACTGTCGGACTAATCGAGGAGCCTTGTGGGACTCCCTGTGATATGACCTTAAACTCTGGATGTTATAGAGGCATATTGTCCAGTGTGATCTAGTCTTGTGGTAAGATTGTATCCACTGTAGAGACTCGTTTTGAATACCCACCTCCAGAAGACTATGTGGAAGTCTCTGACGACTGTGTTGCACGCTGGTAGAAAAACAAAAATGTAAGTATGGCAACCTGGGGTACACTGACATAATTACCAGTGGTGCAACAAAACTTGAGGGCCCCCCCTGCAAAGTACATGGAGGAGGCCCCTCTTTGAACTCACTCAGGAGCTCTCATGCTAGGGTGCTGCGCTTAGGGGGGCCCCCTGGAGCTTTGGACCCCCCGCACCACAATGGACACAGGGGCCTTAGTTACATCCATGATAATTTCCAAGATTCCGGTGTATAATTCACAAACTAATGTTGTTTAAGTTATATGTATGCAATAGTTATCATGTCCACCATAAAGCAAACTTCACAACCTTTGTGACTCCAGTTTCTCAGTAAAAGAGGACGAGTTAGTAAACTGTTCTTCTGTGGCCCTATAAGCCTAGCTGACAGTGAGGCAAATTTGATTGTAATGGTCACTAAAAGACAGCTGCATAATTGGCAAGAAAAACATCATCACCTTCCTTATACATGGTGGCGTTTGAACTAGGATCCCAACACCCGACCACATTTATGTCTTGTTTTATTGATCAAAGTAATTGTCAGTAACAGAAAACGATGCTGTGTGTATAGTGCTTTGAATACTTCTCAGAGGCCCCCAAGACGATGGACTACATACTAATGCAAACTAAAATACTTCAACATGGAATCACTGTACAGTTCCATTCCAACTCCTCAGCAAATGTAACAGACCAACCAATGCAAATGGAGTGGCCCATTCAGGGTCAGACTGGGACAAAAAATAGGCACAGGCACCAAGATTAAAGTACTCCATATTATCAAAGCATATAGCTTAAAAAAGTGTTTATATCCGGGAAAACAACAGTAACAGCTGTTCCAACTGGCCATAAACCAGTCCAAAACTGCTAAAAACTGGCTCATGCACTGATCTGTCAGACCAGGCCATAAGGCGTTGCCTGACTGCCCTATAGGCCAGTCCGACCCATGGCCCATTCCATATCAAAAGGGCATAAAACAGGTCTCTTTTCTTGTCATTTTCATTGTTATATATGCCAATTAGTTTTACCAGTTATTCACTTGTGTAATTCCAAAAGAAATTCAGTCACTGACTGTGAACTAAATAACATACTACTCACCCCAGGCAGGGGAAATCCTGAAGAAGTTAGTGTGGGGATTCCAATATTCTTAAACGTCAACAACTATCTTCAGAGCCTGTACTCTAAATGCCACAAAGGTGGGAAATTCAGTGATATGAGGTCATCCTCAGGGCTACATTCTGTTTTGCCAACTAGACTCGCAAAAGATAATTTCTCAGTAGACTTACAGTCAATCAACAATCTGTCTATATGAATTACAGGTCCGCTTCTCTCACCGTAACTGCTGGGCCGTGCTTCTCGTCGTATATTATGCATTTCACCACTGTGACTTTAGGGGCTGCACTCCTCTTCATTTATTCAGCCTTTCTCAACTACAGTCACTGAATTTCCCACCTTTGTAGAGGTTGAAACGTGTCGGTAACTTTGAGCTCCGTAAAGGGGGGAGAGACCCTCTTGTCCCCTAAAAACTATGGCAATTTATATTCTGGGATTTCAAGGACTCTATCAGCCATTGTGATTGAGACATCCCCAAAATTAGTTCCCTTCTGCTGAGCTATGCTAGTGGGACTTGAAAAGTATCTTTACTAACCCGGGAGTTACCTAATGGGTAGTCATGTGAACTATTTTCCCGGCCGACCTCAACCATAATACTGAATATAAGTTTAGATCTGCAAGTAGATTTGTCTGAAAAATTGATCTTTATGTAGACATTTGTCTAATATGTTATGTTTAATTGAGTATGAGAAATGCAACTTTAGTGTATGTCATTCCTTTGTGTTATCTTTTATTTGTATCATTGTTAATGTGGTAATAGGTTCTTCTGGTTGTTGTTTTGTGTATCAAAAAAGCCTTTTAGAGCAACTGATAGAAGAAGTAGACTAAATAAGGACTTTTTTTTATTTCTGCACAACAGGAATTATTGACTGTTTTGTGTTCTCTATAAGTAGGATAATTAATAGGCTGGGCAAGGAGGGGCTTTTTCTTTCTTTACTTCATTTTTGACCCCTCCCCCCCCGTTTTTCTTTTCAAAATCACAAAGCAGGCATTTGAGTCAGCACAGTCCATAACTCCAGAAACTTGTTCCTTCTTTCTTCCTGACACCTTGATGAAACAAAAATGTCACTCATAGACAGATTTTCAACATCAGTGATCTGCAGAGGTCACTATGGAAGAGTCTTTGAATATTTTTCAATAAAATGTGCTGGATTCACCTTCAACCATATGAACAAGGAGAAGCACACATGCTATTTTGATGCGCTTGATATGCGGCAGGTGACAGATATTACAGCAAGAAACATGTAGGTAGCTCATCCAACCTTAATTCACTAGGCTGGTAAGAGTAAAACCTGTAACCAAGGCATTTAAAATGTTTTCTTTCCAGGAGATAGGGCTGAAGTCTTCCGCACTATTTGATGATGCACGGGCTCCTTACCTTGGACTGAATGTATTGCTTTCCATTCATTTAAGGTCTGGAATACCCACATAAACATTTTAATAAAGTAATTATTTGGAAACACAAAGTGAAATCTGGGTTTGGTCATCCCTCGGTAGCACAGCAGACTGTGGATTAATATATGCTAAGAATTTAAAGATACTTTTCTCAGCATCATGGCTCTTGGACCTGTCACATACTGAATCAATATCCTTCTTTTGTGCCTTCCCGAGAGACCTGACTGTGCCTCAAGCAAGGGTTACCTCTTCCCTGATGAACAATGTCTTTGACAGACAAAGGGTCTGATTTAGATTTCGGCAGATGGGTTACTTGTCAAAACGGTGACAGATATACTGTCTGCCGAAATATAAATCCCATTGTTTCCTATAGAATTTATTTTTCGACGGAAGGGAGATTCCCTCACCGTTGTGATGGAGTAACCAGTCCATGGAAATCTAGATCAGGCCCTAAGTCTTAAAGGTCAAAGACAGTCTGTACATCTCCATTTAAAGAAGTATCCTCGAAAGAGCATGGCTGCCCCTAGGACACTGAGATCTTTTATGGTACCCAGGGTACTGGTGGAAGATGGGGAAAGTGCCCTAGAGGCAGTGTACTCGGGTACAGTGGCCCACAGACGAAGTGCACCTGTCTCACTTTTAGATGAATGCGTTCACCTTCAGGACTCTCGCGTCAGTTCAACTGACAATGAAGCAGAAAGGGAAACAAGTGCTTCCTAGTTATAAATGAGGAACTATTGGTCCACACAGAAGAGGTTCCTGCACCATGAGTAAACCAATGTGCACGCCTGCATGATGCACAGCAATGAAAACACTCCTTTGCAAACGACAAGAAATGATGCAAGGATGGGATATGCAGTTTATCACTTCCTTTACTTCCAATCAATTTTTCGAAATACCTGTAGGATACAGTATTATGCCAAGTGGCAGGAAGAGCCTCGACAACAAAAGAAAAAAGCACAGTTTACACCTGAATGAAATGGCTGTCTAACATTTCTTTTGCATGAAAGCTACATAGACGTAACAATGATTCGTATTAAGGCTTTCTAGATTCTCTTACCTACAGACTAAATATTGCTTGGACTTACCCATTACCATTCACTAGCCAAGCTATGGTAAGTTTTTTGTTTATGTGTGAGCGTTTGTGTCTGTGATCGCTAATGAGAGAGAAAGAGAGACTAAAAGGGACTGAAAAAGTGTGTGCGCGCGTCAGTGAAATCCGTGCTCTTGTCGGATCTCCGAGCAACTACAGACTGCATCCTTGACGTGCACTGCTACATGGTCCTGTAAACAAAGCTACCTGTTTCCACCTTCTATTGCATTTTATATTTAATCCAACCTAACCGTTTCGTATTTGCATCGTTTTCTATTAAAAAAAAGTCTGTTAAAAGGGTTTACTAGAAAAAATGTTAGATTAATGCTTATTTTGCCATTACAACATATTATAATTGTGATAAACGTGGAAAGATCGCTAGATTGCTTACCAATCAATTACATAAAAGTTGTCCCCATCATCACCCTGGTCGATTACGTGTTCTCCACATTTGACAGGTTTTTCAAACATGGCATCTAGTACCTGAGACATCTGTTCCTGAAAAAGAACAAGACACTGTTACAAACGTATTTGCTCAAAGGGATTCTACCCTTTTGAACCTACAGCACACACCTTTGGGAACCTTCACACCCTTGGTGGACCAAACCATTGACCGATTAAGATGTAGTACAAGATATGACATTTGTCAGTAAACTGATCCCGGAGCTTTGGGCAGAAACACCTGCTACTTCGCTGAAAATATTGCTCAAGATAACCTTGTGGTCTCTAGTCCGCTTGGCATGTCTCTTACTGTATAACACTAGAAACTGGTGCCACTTTGTTATTCGACTGGAAAATGTATTTTCTGCTGCTGTATTTTACAATATTACTCAAACTTTACCATGGAAGCATGTTCCTCAGGTTTGCCAGTCTAATATCCTCCTGCACATACCATGGGATAGCCACTACTAGGACATTGAGAAGATGCTCGGTTAGACTGGTGAAATGTTATTGGTAATTGAAAGACACATAAAACTTTAAGTACGAGGATCATCTTAAAGGCACATATTTTGCCCATGCCTTTCACTACCACTCGCAACACACTTCAAAGCATGGTCAATATAGTGTGCAGGCCAGTGTAAGCACGAGTCAGGCCTAACGTGAATAGGACCAATTTTTTTAAATCAGCTAGGGGAAGTTCTGCATCGTCCTTGGAATTCGAAGCCAAAAATACCTGCTTTAAAGGAGAGTGCTGAGCAGGCCGTCCCACTGAATATCTTTTGGAAGGACATAGCTGCTCTCTTAGTCCTGTAAAAATATACTCCCAAAATGCCATGCTCACAAGAAATGGAGCATACTATGCAACACTTTGTGTGGACCAGGAATAAAAAAACTTCTCACCTCTGTGGTTCTATGACGGCAAATGTTTATAGTGCCTATAATGTTAAAATTAGGAAGTCTTCTCACTTCACCTCTGCCGGAATGACTGCTCTAGAAAAGCATGCAATATGAACTTTGACTGAGGAGAAAATCTAAGAGAACCTTCAGAGAAAAAAGTAGAAAATGTGGATCTCTATATTGCTTATGTGAAAGCCCTGACAAAGCTTCCGAAAGAGATAGTGATTGCATCTCTCTGACTCTCCTGGCCCCGGAGATGCCCAAAACAAATGAATTTTCCTCAAGAAAAGGTTTCTGTCACATTATACTGTGAGTTAAAAAAGTGTTTTCATCCATAAGTCAGGAACAGGTGAGGAACCCATGATGTATACAAACATAGATGCTGTACATTTAAGGCAGTTATTCCTCAGTGGAGAAAATATGCACCAGAGTAATGTATCACTGTCCCACTATGCAAGTGAAGCACCAGGTGTATCATGGAGACTTCAATGACGGCAAAAAGAAGGGATGAAAAAGATCCTTCAAGAGTGTGCTAAAGGGGAAGAGAGTGTCGGTGCTGGAAGAATGAGGACTAATGTGAAATCAAGACTAGACAACCTTGGTATTTGACACCACAACATTTGCTAATGCCTGCCACAGGCTCCTGAGAAAAGCTTTGGGCCCTGTGTTGGAGGCAGCACATTCTGGTTGGCTGTGGCAGGGCCCCAGCCAGACAGAACCTACCACTCAAATCAGGGGTGAGTAATTACACTTACTGTATAACCTGCACTCAACCTTGGGTAGCTTGGCACTGAGCAATCAGGCTTATCACAGTGGCAATGTGTAAAGCATTGGCACAGCACTCTCACATGATAAATACTCTGAGCGTCACAAGAGACTTCACGTGTGTAGGTAAACACAGTTTGTATTCAGTCACACATTAACACAACAAAACATTCCAGAACTTCTGGGCATAAATCACACTTGATAATATTACTAGCAGTACTAAGCCCAACCACTTTAAAGTGACCCAAAGCACATTAGGGAGACATCTGACGTTATCACCAGCACCCTTATGCAGTTCAATACATTGTCAGAACTAGGCCCAACCTGGCAATTAGTATAATGTAATACCACACAGTTATAGGATGCACCCCAGATTACAACGGTATCAGGAATATGTACACATTGATGATGACAACACTTTTAGCAGCACTGTGGGCCAAGGCTGCACGGGTAGAACCAAGGTTGATGTAATCACTAGCAGGTGGTCTTCATGCAAGCACTCCCAACCCACTATGCATTGCTACGGGTATCAGGCAGGTCTGTATGGAGCACACTTACATACACACACACACACACACAAGCAGAACTTTATTGTTGTGCCACTGATATCTGGCAGGCCAGTTTGTGGCACAATGAAGACCCCATGGTCCAAACCCTCCTCCACCCTCTGTGTTCTCCTACTACCTGACACCCACGGATTAGAAAGAGTTCATCTCCCCCAACCCCCTCAGAGAGTAGGCCACTTTCATCCAGAGTCACACTTAGTTGAGGTCCCAGGAAAAATGGTGGAGGTAGGTAGCGGGACTGATTAGGAGGCAGTTGACAAACAAAAGGGGGTTGGCCACTATTCAGGAAGGTCACCCACAGGATGCGAAGTAGAAGCGGCTGAGGGCAATAGTTAACTGAATTAAATAATTCTGTAACATGCCTTCTGGGACCAGACCAGTTCTGCGAAGCACTGGAGGGGGGGAAAAGGGATCCTGCAGTCTCTTGACCAGCTTCCGGTCGCTCTTTGAAGCGTTCCTCCACCTAGTCAATTACTCTCACCACCCAGGCCCGGTCTGGGTAATACTACCTAGCACATGCTGACATCGGGGCTGGGTGAGGAGAGGGAAGATAGTTCACCACACAGAAAGCCCAAAAGGAACATTCAATGAAAAGGGGGAAAGTAGCACAGGAACCTCTCGGAAGGTATAGGTGCCACATCAGGTACACATTAAACAAAGTTGCACAAAGGCAATCTGGGCACAACATCTGGTGTGCGATGATCCAAGCCGCACCAGACAATTCCAGTTAACCTCACAACGATGAGTTGCAATTTCCGTGCCATGCTGGAATTGAGGCACACTGCCTGGGGCGCCTTGGTTCGGGTCGCACCAGACAATTCCGATCACTTACAATGAAGAGTTACCAATCCCATGCCTCCCGAGAAATAAGGCACAATGCCTGATGCACATTGATATCAGTCGCACCAGACAGTTCTGATCACACACAATCGAAGAGATGCAAGATCAGTACCTCCCTGGAAATGAGGCACAACGCCCAGTGCTTATTGATACAGTGGCACAAGACAGTCCGGTCCCATACAAAGGCACAAGTTCAGTAGTGTTGCATGAGGTAGAACAAGGCACTACTGCAGTTCTGCCTCCATCTCTGAGGGTCGCAACCTATAAATCAGACACTGCACGCAATCAGCATGCAGTCAGTGTGACGCACAAGGGTGATGTGGCACGATTGACGAAGTGGGCCACGTGGGTCTCGCACAGAGAAATGCCCACTTTCCAGAAGTGGCATTTCTCAGCAATTAATGACAAAATCACCATTACCAAAGGTAGAGGTTTATCACTGCGAAGCCAATGATAGGAAACATGGCGCTGCTCCACTGCAATCTACTATTGCAGTTGGGAGTGATTTCAATCACTCCCCCATGTAAGCCTATGGGGAGAGTAACCCTCATGGGTAGTAAGAACACACATGGGTATTCTTCACTGCGTTAAGAAATACCCTTTGTGAAAGTGCGCATGCACAAGCCTACAATGGCAGGACGGTCAGAGGTTAAACACCATTGTGGAAGCGCACACACATGGGCCTGCAATGGCGGGATGGGCACTTGTTGAAACACTATTATGCAAGTGCCCACACAGGATAGCGCCACTTCCAAACATATGTATAAAGGTGCACGCTCTTTCACACTGTTCTTACAGTGGGAAAATGCCCAGGGCCCTAAGGCCACTAAAAGAGAATCAGCAAAAACCTTCAGGAATAAGCAAAAACGTTTGAGGATACACTACCTCAGCTTGTCAGGTCTAACACCCTGGCACTAATTATTTTACAAATTAAGAACTGTAAACATAAGGAGGTAACTACAGGGGGCATTTGGGGTATTACACCCACCCTAAGAAATGAATTGTCAGGCAAATGGCTGGGCACAGGTGGTTTCAGTTTGGTATGGTGAGGTGTCTGTCGGATTTCACCAGGAATTTTTACATAAATACAAAAATCACACACACTCACTCTCTGCTTAGAAAGTCATAACATTGTTGGCTATTTTACAAAACATTGTGTTTTCTCTCACTACTCCTGCCATTCCACATTCGTCTCCCTTACCACTGCCCCTTTAGCCCTCTTTCATGTTCCCTGCTTGTCGTATTTGTTGGAAAATCTGACGCTCACACATCCCTAAACTTACTGGCCAAGCTACGCCCCTGGTCAACGTCTTGGTGTGATCCCATGACAGTTCCAAGGTGTCCTGGGCAGCCAGTTTAATAATCTGCGTGAGAACCAAACTGGATATGCCGAGGACCTTCACTTACCACAAGTAAAGTACTTCTTGACCCCAGAAAGGAGAAAAACAGGCTCCAACCAAGCCAATGGATGTTCCGTGATCGGTTTATGCTGTACACCTTCCCGCTGCAGACCGGGTGTAGAGGGAAGGCCGAAGCGACAGCCCAGGCTTACCTACAAGCACAGTGCACCTCATACGTCAGACACTGCCGCCCACAACTTAAAAAAACAATAAAAGCGTTGTCCCTCCCCGACCCCCGTGATAGGTGTAATAGTTTTAAAATGCAGTCTCTGACTTCTCTCTTGCTGTGCCTTATTTACAAAGAACCAAAGACATACATACATACATATTTCGAGCAATTAAATATACGCTTAAAAAGGTGTCATGAAGACATTAGTGGGAACGAACTTGTGAAACAGAGCAGGGGCACGCTAAGAGAATGTTATGCAGAGGCCCATCCTGCCTATTGAAAGCGTGTGTCGCTCTGACGCTTAGCAGGCAGCGAGAGCGAAATTACTGTCAAAATCCATTTTCTTTAAAAACAGCAGAGACCTTGCTTGAAACTTGTTTACTTTAGCTGGTGGGAGCGCTGCAGCTGCGAGCACAACCTTACACAGATGTCCGAATGTTCTATCCCCCAGGGTTCGCCAGAGCTCCTCATTACAGTTGGCCCGTAATTTCGTATGTGGTAACTCCAGTCACCAGTTGCAGTGAGAATTGCCAGTGTGTGGAGCTACCACTGCTCGAGAGGTCTTCAGCTGGATAGTTTAGCTGCGCGAAGCAAGGCAAATGTTCCGCTGAAAATGGCATTAAAGTGTGGAATAACAAGGGTGGAAACTGATCTCAGCATGCTATTCCCCATTTCCATGTGGCTGACTTTTAAGGGCCCAATAAACCCACAATGCAGTCAGTAGTACTGACACCAGCATCATCAGAGCTTCACAGACCCTCTTTATGAGTTGGGTTATTTCACCCAGAGCCATAACTTCTGGTAGGTCACTGCAATTCACAGTTTCAAGTGGCTCTGGGTTTGGATTTATTGGGTCCACAAACTCTGGACCTGATGATTCTGGAACTGGAGACAACAGAGCCTTTCATACACTGCAAGGCTATGGAGAAAACCATCACCCGGTCCCAATCCAACCGTGCAGCAGTCCAGGGTGAGCAGACAATACTCTTCGGTGTCCCCTGGACAGGTCCAACCCTGTCCTGCATTCCTGCTCCCCACTATCCCACAGCCCTCACCGGCCCCCCTGCTGACACTTTCCATCCTGTTCAGAGTGGGTGGAAAATGTCAGGGGTTCCCCGCCCCTGGGAATAGTCAGAAAACATACGCTAAAGGACTCGATTTCTCCTGTGCTGTCTGGTTATTCCTTATTCTGGGAAAATTGCAGATTCTGATCCCCCGGGATCCCTGCACCAATTTCTCGCCAGCTCATAATAAGGTCACCACTTGCAATGGGGTCTTAGAAGCTCTCTTGGTGCTGTGATCATGTTTCATTAACATTAAAACCCTCAGCGCTGCAAAGCATTTTAAGGTTTGAAAAATACTGAGACAATGTAGGTATCAATTTGTTCTGTTTTCTTCTGGTTTTAAGTGAACATGACAAAATAGCACTGTGCAAAGGGACATGAGACTGCTGCAGACCTGCCTCCCTAATAGCAAGCACTGCAAAGAGTGATGTATGAAAACCGTACCTTGGGAGCAGGCATTCAGGAGCGATGGAAAGGTGGTGTGGCAGGAGTGGCTCCTCCATTAAGGCAGAGGAGTGTCGCCTCACTCACAAAAATGCCCCCAGAAAAGCCCAAGATGAAAAATAAAATGGTCATAAAGTTAATTTATTACCATTTTATTTTTCACCAACACTTCCCGAACGGTGTCAAGATGGGATAGGGCCATTCCTGCAGCAGGGAGGAGAGGTAGGCTGTGGACCTAGGTTTAACAAGCACGTCTGTTTGGCTGGCTGTCTTGCCACGGGCAGCAAGAAATGCACATTTTAAACCTCTGTAACCCAGCTGTCGCAGTCAGCTAGGCTAGAAAAAGCACAGGAATTCAGTGTACTTGAGAGCGACGTGTGAGGCCGCTCCCTCCCATCTTGGTGCTTCTCTCATGCTGGCAACCAGCATGAGAGCAGCAGCAGGTTTGTTAGGGGAGTTGGCTGGAGCCTGGAAGAGACAAAAGAAGAACATGGACTGGAGTAAGGTGGACGTGTCAAGCAGAAAGCAAGGTAAGTGACTATTTCTTTTTATATTTATAGTCATCATCTGCTTTACATGGATGCACACACCAACCACCCATTTGCCTGCCTCACCACTATTCAGATCTTAACTTATGAAAGGTCAATATGATGGTCGATATAACAAACTCTCTCACTATAAACACCATCAACCAGGATGGCACAGAACATCAGAGGCTGAAAAACAAGTCCAAGATGCAGAGGAACAATGATGAATTCATCCTTCATTTGTCAAAAAACTAAATAAAAGTACCATTACACCCAGCAAACCTCACTTCCCTGAAAGAAAGATTGTGCTGCAGTAATGTACACCTTAAAGGCCTATCAGAGAGGTCCTAATTGAGCCTGATGGAAGTCTATATAGGGGACGTTAGAGGACATTATGCAGCAGAAAGTGGCAAGTGTGTTAAATCCATATTTAAGTGGAAAAAACTGTGGTTGCACATTCACTTTTTTTTTCACCAATCTCATACACACATTATCTCTAACACATTGGAAGGTATTTTGTGGACACTGTGCATGGAACATTGTGGCAGGGCTCCACTGGAAACAAAAATGAGCCCTCGCAATATATGTTCAAACCAGCCCTGCACTGCCAGAGGCGGTGACTAGAAAGGGGTCGTAGAGGCACAGCTGAGTAATGGCAGAGTATAAATATGACAAGGCCTGTGTTGCACCTAAGGCAGAGCTCACCAAGTCCCAGGAGAGAGGCATGGCCAATAATGAGACACATTATATTTTTTTCTGATAAGGTTAGGCTACTGATTGCGGCTGGAAACATGGACGATGTTTGACACAAGAGCAATAGTAAATTCAGTCAAAAGGGAGTATGAAGGAAGTCAAAGATATGCTATGTGCCAAGGGTATGTGATATGCATTTGAAGGCTGCGCAAACTGGAGGGTGATTTTAAAACACGCCCTGGTCTAATTATTCAGGGACTCTCCATCCATTAAGAAATATGACCCTGTCCTTTTTTGCTACTGTATATTGGTCATCCAGGGTGTGGGGCTGGAATGCAGCATTGACAACCTTCTTCTACATGAAGAATGTTTATGTTTGGGCTTACAAACTGCACCAATCATTTCGATTGGTATAGGTGGAGGGTGATGACTGGAACTACTGCACATCAGTTACAGGCTGAATGGTAGCTCCATAAGAGGGTTGTGAGTGACACCTGTATTGGCTAGTAGTCAGTTACATTTCATATGGTTATATTAATCACTAAGGTGTGTCGGGGTGGAGTTGTAATTCCTGAGTTGATGCAAGGGACAGGGAAAGGGTAATAGAAGGATATGCAAGGCCAGAATGCAACTCAGAAAAAACATACCTGGCGCTCTGAAGGGTTTGGAAGACTCTTCTTTGGATAGGCAAGGAAAATGGACTTTCACATTTAGTCACCAACTTAGCATCTAAGCGTGGCTGTTAAAAATTCTGTTACCAGGCGGTAAGTAGTTCAGTATTAAGAGAATAACAGCTACATATAGACTTTCAGCAAGGAACACACCTTTCTGGAAGTGAACACATTAACCTGGGTATGAGGAGGAGCAGCCTGGGATACTTTTTTTGCTCACTAAAAGCCAGGCTCATAGATATCCTCACAGGATAAATAGACCTATGAAAGTGTCACATTCATATTTGGAAGGTAGATGGAGCTTGACTACATCATTGGTAACTTCTCGCTGTTGTACCAACTATAATGGCACCCAACCAACAGAGGAGAAACCTAAGCCGGTATAATTGGCCTCAAATAAAAATTTTATCTAGGGATCTAGGTTTAATTGCTCCATTGACACTATGGCAGAGTGCTCTTACACTAAAACCAGATGTGATTCTAAGTGCACCCATCACCTTAGGGACCTGTGCCTCCTTTCAAATACTGGAGTTCTGGCAACACATTCATGGTCAACTGCACTACTCACCCAACACACATATAGACCTACTGTTCAACAGCAATTCCAACTTAGATGTATTCCAAATGTTCTGTCTGATATCTCTCCATTGGATAACATTAGAGTTTACATCCTGTGCTTTGGTTGGCTCTAGGTTCACACACTGCAAGCAAATGTGGGCTTGGGAGATTTGTTCTTCTTTGTGTGGGAGGCATTTTAGCTGTATCTCATCGTGGTATCTTGAATGAAACAAGCTTTATGAGGCCCCTTACCGTAGTAGTAGTAGTTTTATATGTAAAGCGTGGGTTATCACCCAGGGTGCTATCCAGGTTCTCAGGGTTGTCGCTGAGTGTCCCATCTACTCCTCAAAGAGCCAAGTCTTGACTTTTTTTCTGAAGCTGAGGTGGGTGCATGCGGTGTGGAGGTAGGGGGAGGTTGTTCCAGTTCTTGGCAGCTAGGTAAGGCGCACCCTCTGCAGTGGCTGCACCAGATTTTTGTGACATGGGCGAGGGTAAGGGTTGTCGAGCGGAGCTCCCTGGTTGGCTGGTGGAAGGAGAGTCCATGGTTGATTAGCTTGGGTTCAATGTTGTGGAAGGCTTTGTAGGCAATGGTGAGAACTTTGAATTTGCACCTCTTGTGTACCGGCAGCCACTGTAGACTTCTGAGGTGGGTGGAGATGTGGGTTCTCCAGGAAAGGTGCAGGGCAAGTCTTGCTGCTGCATTCTGGATGGTCTGGAGGCGGTGGAAGAACTGGGTGGGGGGGGTCCGATGTAGAGAGTGTTTCTGTAGTCTACTCTGCTGTTGATGATGGCTAGGGTGACTGTTATTTTGGTTTTTATGTGGATCCATTTGAAGATCTTCTGTAGCATGCAGAGGCTGTAGAAGCAGGAGGAGGCCACTGCATTTAGCTGCTATTTGAAGGTGAGCTTGATGTCAATGATGATGCCGAGGTTGCAGGCGTGGTCAGTTGGTGACGGGGTTGTCCAAGCGGGCCACCACGAGTCGTCCCAAGGCAGGGGTTGCTTCCGAAGATGATCACTACCTGAACTCTAAAACAACTGCACATGAACATAAAGGTAATAAAACAAAAGGTAGCCCGTTAATGCTGATCTTCCCATTGATGAATGGTAAATGATTTGGAAGGGAAAGCATTCTCGAACTAGAGACACACTGAGAAATACTAGACTCTAGATTCTATTCTGAAGTGGCAAAGTTGAGCACGCAATGGCATGGTTTGGGAACAACGATTTCTGTCTTGTTTAGGCATACAATTTGACATACAAATTTGAAATTAAGTGTAACATTTTTGCTGCATATCTGTATCGGACTGTGACAGACCTGATACGCTCAATCCAATTTATTTTATGCATTACAAACTATTTTAGATTACCGCAGGATTATTGATTACTCATTCATTAACGATTTTGCAAAATCAATATATGAAATAGATGTGTGAATACTGTTGAATTCTGAAATGGATAAAGAATTACAATCCACTGCTCATCCAGTCATACCATTGCATGTTTCACAGAACATGAATGCCAGGGTATCCTTAAAACTGAGTATTCAATCCATTTTCTTAAGAGTATCTTAGTCTTAGTTCTACACTATTTGATTTCAAATTAATTTAATTTCACCCATTGCTTAGCACACTTATCATAAAGGTATTTTGCAACAGAATTATCAACTAATGCTATAATAATTAGAAAAAATATTATTTTCCATTGAAAATGATTACCCCACCTGACCCTCCCTACTTTCCCGTTAACACGAAAGCTGTCAGATCCGCCTGAAGCAGGACTTTCTCCAGGCATTTCTATAGAAAGAGTGTAACAATAAATTCAATCTGGTCTTCAACATAAATGTCCTCAGCCTTCCAACAAACAACATATTTTGGTCAACAAACGCAAATATTGTGACTTAGGGCCTTATTTAGAGTTTGGCAGATGCAGGGCATACTCTAAAAAAGGCTGTATTTCTGTCCACCCTATTTGGAGTGTACTGGGCATCCATGCACTCTACATTGAGGGGACGCGACATCTGCCATTTTTTTGCAGATGTCCTACATCTGCCAAGCTGTAAATAAAGTCCTTAGTAACCAAACAAACTCTTATAAAGAGTAAAAGATTCATATCAGAATAGGCAATAAAATATTCAAAAAAGAACACCAGACACTAGTTCTCTACTTCCTCTCCAGCAGCCAGACTAGTTCATAAAACACCTGCCATCTTTTACGTAAAATCTATCTTATATTTTGGGCACAAGCACAAATCATTGATCAAAAAAAGGTAAAAAAGGTACTACTCAGACAGAATTTAAAATGTTATATCTGCAAATAAAGAATTTTATAAAATGCTCAATGAATTTTTAAAACTTAAATGCATGGAAGGAACTCATCCCATTACTCAAGAATTCACAAATTAGCAAATCATTACACAACCAAGGCAGACACATTGAACTCCTATTTAAAACAAAGGAAAGCCACCAGCACCACCCTCTTTCCAAAAATCCCCTGCAAGAGTAAGCCAACACAGTCTATGCAGTCCTTCAAACAAATATCACAAAGTGAATTTATTGATCTGGTCAAAGCAAGCAGGCCTTCTGGATGCCTTTCCGACCCTTGTCCACCACACATCTTCAAGAACATTCTTTGATCTACCTCTGCTGCCACCCAAGTAAGAACAATCATTAATAATTCTAAAACTACAGGAATCTTTCCTGAAGACCTTAAAAAGGCATACTTACGCCCATTATTAAAGATAACAAACCTGGACCCACATGACCCCAACAACTACAGACGTATTCCAAATGGACCTTTCCTGGGCAAACTGATAGAAAGAGTAGCTTTCGCCCAGGTGTCACAATTCATTGAAGATAACTCCATACTTTCAGACTACCAAACTGAATTCCGCTCAGGTAGTGGCACTGAATCAGCCCTTAACGCCATCTGGGATAATCTTAAAAACACAATAGACTGCACTGGAGTTGCTGCTCTGCTTATTCTGAACCTCAAAGCTGCCTTTGACGCAGATGACCATGGCACCCTAATACAAAGACTCTATGAAGCCGGCATAGAGGGGACTGCTCTCGACTGGATCACAGCCTACCTTCAAAACAGAACAAATGTCATCTATAGTCCCCCTTTCTCGTCCAATCCCTACTTCAAATAAGCAGGGGTCACTCAAGGCGCAACCATCTCACCCATGCTTTTCAACATCTACATTATGTCATTACCAGCAATGAACTACAACTATGCAGATGGCACACAAATCATCCTTAAACTGGAATGCCCCAAAGCCATTGAAAACTCACAAATCTTCAATTGCCTCAGAGACATTGATCAGTGGATGACATGGGGCCATCTCAACCTGAATGCTTCCAAAACAGAAATTCTCACATGTGGCGATTAGAAAAATTATGACCCACTCTGCACCTGGCCTGACGATCTGGGACCACCTCCTAAAGTCTCTAAGGAAGTTAGCAACCTTGGAATTACCATGGACTCCAAGTTAATAATCAATGCTCAAATGGTCAAATTAGCAAGCTCAAGCTTCATCACAACGAAAACTCTTCGACACATCTCCCCCCGCCTCAGATTTCCACACAAGGCGCAGACCACTGTCTCTCCTGAACTATCTAAACTCTACCAGGGATCATCTCTATCTATTATGAAAAAAACTACAACACATTCAGAACTCTGCTGCTAGACTACTCCTCCATGTAAAGCCACAGGCCCGCATCTCCCCTGCCTTAAGGGCCCTACATTGGTTACTGGTTGCCAGAAGATCCATCTTCACGCTGCTTTGTATCACCCACAAAGCAATACTTGGAACAGGACCGCTTTTCATCAGGAATAAAATCATAAAATACATTCAAAAAAGAAACCTCCGCTCAAGATTGCCACCCTGCCAAAACACCACCATACAAGAAAAAGACAATAGTTGGTAGATCTTTCTCTGTTCAAGCAGCCAAACTATGGAATTCATTACTCACAAATATAAGGTCCATGGATAACTATCTCATCTTCAGAAGACTACTCAAGAGTTGGCTCTTTCCTACATAACCACCATACTCAAACGTCAATGTACTATGTGTATTTCTTTGTATAAACAGGTAAAATAACTATTTTATCTTGAAATATATACATATTCTTTTTGCCTGTTTTAATAAATGTATATTATACTTATGGTTAAATATATATATATGCATGTAGGTGTATGTGCAGATGTATGTATGAGTATATATATATATTATGTGTATGTATGTATGTATATTAACATGCTTAACATGTTTCTACGTCATTGAATAGTTTCTATATAAATTGTTTGATTAGATGCTTAAGAGTTTTATCTATCGCAATAGGAACATATTGTCTTAACTATTTATCCACAAGCATTTCACTATTGAAATATTGAGGAAAGATTAAATAAAGTTATTAAAGTACACAAATAAATTAACTTCAAATACTGCAACCCATAAAAGTCTCAGTTTATATGATACAACTTAAAACTCAATATATTATATTCCTTACACATATATTCCCTTACTATATAATTATGTATCTATATATTTATTACTTTAGTCCTACTGAAGAAGAGGAAACAAATTACTCTCTTAAAAGCTTTACTCTGACTCATCATCACCCTATAGCTCAACCAATCTATCCTCTATGTCCACTCTCTGGCTCATCCCAAACCCATTCTACTACAATGATCTCCAAAATAACTCTTCATAGGCGCTTCCCTCCTCTACCCGTCCTGGCTCACTCCAAACCTCAGTTTACTACTTTGATCTCCCAAATCATCCTACTAATTTCTCCCTCATTCATCTCTCCTTTAACTCATCCCAAAACCCATTATACTACTATGATCTCCCCAATCCCTTTCTACAGACTCTTCCCTCCTTCATCTCTCCTTTACTCATCCCAAACCTCATCTTGCTACCATGATCTTCTAATTAACACTTCTGGAATTTTCCGTCCACTATACCGCCATTATTCGATGCAATCTGCTCAAATTAAATCATACCTCTCTATAACAATACTAATACTGTACTTATATTCCCCTATACTAATCCACCACTAATCCTTTTGGAGTAGCGTGTGACTTGCCGAAAAGTGCTTCGACGCCCCATAAGAGCTATATAAATACAATTACAGTTACAATTACAACTTACCAGTAACACAGTGTACAATCCACTTTATCTCAATTGTCTAAGGAGGGGGAATCAAGAGAAGCACTTGATATTATTTCCGCAGGCAACATGAAGATCAGAAAAAATATTTCTAGATTCTAAGTAGATGCATGAATACTTTTGAATACTGAAATGGAACCCTAGCTGGGTCAACATCTTTACTGCAGTAAAACTCAGGAACTGGTTTTCCAGAGATGAGAAATAAAAATCCAGCACAAATGCTGTGACTACACTAATACCCTTCTGGCACTTCCCAGCAAAAACAACCCTGAAACAAGGCTTGAACTGATGCAACATAACCACATTAATACCTTTCTTGTGCCTTGTATGAAAAAGAAGGCCCAGCCTGCAACAAACCTTGAAACCAACCTTTGCCTGCCAACATCTGTATTGGACTCTTTCATTATGATGGTCATCAGTTGCCAGCACCACAAAGTGAGGCAAGATACAAGCATCAAGCATGAAAGCGAGACTGAAACGCGTAAACCTTCTGAATCCAAAGTGAAGGTAGACCAGCTTTTAGCTGAGAAATACACTCTATGCAGTCCAGTCTGCGACCTTCAATTCAATAGTAGTTAAAAACAAACAGTAACCAAAGAGGTGAGCAGGTAAACATTTTCACATGCTTCCCTGCACACACGTCAATAGACTTGACAACCATTGCGCTATAGAAATACACCTAACATCAAACCAGAGACAGAGAAAACGCATAATGCTGCAATGCAGGTCAGTCCTTACAGTGTGTTGTGCAAACCACAGTACACCAATATACCAGTGCACCAGTAAACCAGTCCCAACCTTAAATAAACTCTGCTCTATCCACCACATATCTTAAACAAGATCACCACCATATATATATCTCCTATTTCACATAATAACAATACAGTTCTGTGCTTCTTCTTGAAAAAAAGAGTACAGTAGGGTATAGTGGCCTTCAGGCACTCTCACCACATTGCAGCTGATCTAGGAGCACTGGGCCTCAAGACAGTACATGGCGCACTTGCAAACATCAGCGAAGAATGAATTGCTTTTGGACATTAATAATACAACAGACATTGCCTATTGTAATTAACTCTTGTGGTATATATAGTTAGGTCTTGAAGTGCTCACACATAAGATCAAGCTGTTACCAACGTTGAATCACAGAAGGTCCTTTGTTAAGAAGCACAGACAGGTATCCAGCAGATACAAAAGGAGCACTTGTTAAGTTCTGGTTATCTGTACGGTAATGGTTGCCTCACCAGGTGCTGCTAAATCTTCTTGCTCATTTTCTCTTTACTATTGATCCTGTCAGCCACCCACTCCAAGGCACATTTGAAGTTTCACTTCACATCATGTGTTGTAGGCCAAGAAGAAAAGTCAGGGAAACAGAAGAGGAAAGTTGTGACATAACGTCTCTCATGCGCATAGCTTCTAAAGTGGTACCAGTGTTGTATACAGTAACTAAGCGAGTGTCCCATGCAAGTTTAGCCTTCGATTAGCGCAGAGGAAATAGGAGCTGACCCTACCATCTGAAAATGAAACTGTAGACCTTTGGATTTTAAATAGGTCAGTGTACTAATGAACAACATTAGCAAACTTCTCATTATGAATGTTCATAGTCAAAAAAGAAAATAAGGTTTCTTCACGGTTTATTGTACGCTTTGTTTGCATAGGAGAAATGTTAGCCAAAAGCTGAAGTGTACACAACATACACATAACACACATTCATAGGCACAGCTTAAGGCGAGTAACTGCCTACTGCCTATTTATCAAGAGGTTTTATAGCCACAAATGTGCTTTTTGTCACAAGCCAGTGTATACTCCAGAGATATGTAGGCGTGCCAGTGTCTGTATGATAATATTGGGGTGAAGGGAGAGTCTCTCCTGTGAAGGTCAGGCCCCTTATGCTTTGTGGGTCAACTGTATTTGAGCCGAAACACTTCTACATTCAGATCTGACTTGAACGCATTCTTCTCTTAAATTTCCGTTCAAAGTAGTTTATAGTCTCCTAATTTACTTACTCTATATAGGAGCCCCCTGAAAGCCTGTTAGGCTACCTAGTGTGTCCCTGCCAAGTGCAGCATTCTATTGGACAAGTAGTGGAAAAGTATTTTTGTAAGTCTCTTGAACATTTGCATCTAAGAGTCGTAAATGTAATCGTGATTTTAGCAGTGCAGAATTTATGCTTTCTATACTGATTGTCGTAGCGGGAACTATCAAGATTTACTACCTCTGCATACGGTAAATTATTTGATTTTCTGTTTGTATGAAGTAAAAACCAATAAAATATTTTATAAAAATAATAAAAACTGTGTTTATGTACAACACATGGGTGTAAAATAACATAATGGAATCGTTGTCAAAGAGCAAATGTTTTGGTATTCCTTGATTAGGTCATTTCAATTTGCTTGATGTATTTATTTAATGAGTGTATTATTTTTATGCTGTTGCAACAAATACAGTTTTGGCAGGTAATTTAGAAAGCACACCATATGAAAAGCATAGATACAACTCCAACTGACACCAGGATAGCTGAAACCAGCTCTACCCAAGAAACAAATCAACATGTTAAATCTTAGAAAAATAATTTCTAAATTAAGGAAGTGCAAGATATGTATTTATATTTTGAAACTTTTACGTCCGCGGGTCCTGTAGTGGTTACCACAGGGTCTCCTAACTCGGTGACACAAAATGAGGCGAGGGAATGTGTGTAATTTTCATGAGGGTGAAAAACATAAACCAGTCCAAGACTTGCTTCAATTCTCGATGATTAAACGCTCCTTGGAAGGGTAAAATATATACTTTATCGAATAGTACGCAATGTTTTAGAAGACCATGTAAGGGAAATCCAATAGGAGGTTTAGACCAAGTCCAATAGGAGGTTTAGACCAATATCAACACAACCATCAGTCAGTCAAAAAGGCCATCGTGCTCAAACTAACTGTCTCCCAAAGGAGAATGCCAAAAACTGAGGTACTGAAAGGGCGAAATTGTGAACACAAGAAATCCTCCCACTCCTCGCCCAAACAAGTGTCTGCTCCATTCCATCAAAGGAAACTTGTGAACCTTAGTAATATCAAATTACTGAAAAAACATATTGTTTTATGAAAACTGCGCATCTAACATCAAAATGCTAACTATTATAAAAAACGTATTATAAAAGAAAAAAGCCTAAACCTATAGGTAACTGGATTCATTTTGACTCGACTGTACATTAGTAAAAAAAAATACAAATTTTTAAATTGCAAAGTGTTCTTTAACTGACATTGAAATTCCATTCAAAACTGAATGTACTAGCATTTGTGCAATCATATGACGCTGTGGAACACTAGGAGGCGCTCAAACATAGTAATTATGAAAAATCAAAAGCCGAAGAGAATAATTACAGAAATATTTGGATGACAGTCATGTCGATAAAAAAACAATAGGTAGTCGGTGATCACCCGTAAATTCATCTAGGTTTCTGTTAGTTACGATGCAGTTTAATAAAAAACACAAAAATAGCCCAAACACTGGAAGATATGAACAACTCTTCTGCAAACATGATGTCCATGCATATTTTTAAATGCAAATGCAAATAGAAAAGACTTAAAAAATTAACCAGAAAACTTCATTTCAAGCAGATGAGAAAATATTGTCATTTATACATTTATTTAAAGATACTTAAGGATCGGGAAAGAGCGAGCGAAATTGAAACTGAAATTTTAGGCACAGTAGATCTGACAGTGCTGTTTATACGGACTCATTACTCCATATTCAGTTTGATTTTATTAGTCGCAATTTTGTCTTCTGTTGATCTGTGACATATCTTCACAGGTGTACTGGTTCACAGGGTCAGCGCGCACTGTGATTGCCCGGGGGTAGCGGTCATAAGAGTTTGCAGAAAAGTCAGGACGTTTTTTGATCAGTGGGTTTTTCTTTTGATCAAGTCATTTGTAGAATTTCTTGTTGGGTTTGTGGAGATGGTAATCCAGCAGCTCAACACCTAGATCTCTGTGGAGGTCTGCTGTTCTTGTGAAGGAAGCATGGAACGCCTGCTGCTATCTGAAGGGCTGTGTTCTGTAGGTTATGCAGAGATTTCCAATACTTTTTCTGGTAACTGCTCCAAACCAGCAAAATAAATGTTACTATGGGTCGAATCATTTTGATGACTATGCGCATGTTGCTCCGCATAGGCATTGACTTAGACCTCAGAAGCAGGTTCAATGCAGCCTGTTTGGTTGATGCTTTCTGGTATGTTTTCTCAATATGGTTTCTTCAGAGCAGTTTGTAGTTGAGAGTCACCCATAAGTAGGAGCTTCTGTTTTTCTCTTTATTTCTTCTCCATTGAGGCTGATCTGTGGATGCTGTTTGATCCTCTTTCTCGTGAATAATGATGCTGTTGTTTTTGTGTTGAGGTTTATCTGCCAGTTGCTATACCTTCCAGAGATTCTCTTGAGGGATGTTTCCGGGTTCTTAGGGCCAGATGTAGGTAGCCTTTTGCACGTCGCAAACTGCGAAAATCGCAGTTTGCGGCGTGCAAAAGGCCTAACGCGATGCACAACCTCAAATTGCGAGTCGGTACCGACTCGCAATTTGAGGCTGCGACTCGCAAATAGGAAGGGGTGTTCCCTTCCTATTTGCGACTGCATCGCCATGCTGAGTTGCTTTGTGACCGCGAATGCGGTCGCAAACCAACTCGCAGTTACCATCCACTTGAAGTGGGTGGTAACGCATTCGCAAAAGGGAAGGGGTCCCCATGGGACCCCTTCCCCTTTGTGAATGTCGACAAAAATGTTTTTTCAGAGAAGGCAGTGGTCCTATGGACCACTTCCTACTCTGAAAAAACCAAAACTAAATGGTTTCGGAAGTTTTTTCTTTTTGCAGCTCGTTTTCCTTTAAGGAAAACGGGCTGCAAAAAGAAAAAAAAACTGCTTTATTAAAAAAGCAGTCACAGACATGGAGGTCTGCTGTCTCCAGCAGGCCACCATCCCTGTGAGTGCATGGACTCGCTGAGACACCTTTCTGCATTTGGTTTTGCGAGTTGCTGTGACTCGCAAATTGCAAGTCGCAAAATTATACTTACCTACATCTGGCCCTTAGCTATTTACTCTCCACTGAAAGACTGGGAGATGATGGCACCATCATCAGCTTGTAGCACAAGGTCTGTCATCTTTAAGTTTGTGGGAATATCAATTGTAAAAATATTGAAGAGAAATGGTCCAAGAATTGATTCGTGAAGTCACTCCAACAAGGATACAGCATACTGTTGAACACTCCTCTTGTAGTGTAACATGGAAGGTGTGTTCTGCCAGGGAGCTAGTCAGCAGGTTTACCAATAACTTGAAAACTTTAACTTAAATAGCTTGCAGATCAGTCCTGTGTGCCACACCCTGTCAGATGCTTTGGCTACATCCAGGAAGAGTACTCCAGTTGAGTTATTGATGTTAAATCCATGGCTTACTATGTCCACTGCTCTGAAAATAATTTGTTGAATATTCCTTCGTAACTCAAAATGTTATTTGGAGAGAAAGTTTTTGCTCGATGCAAAGTCAAAAAGACTGGCTAAAATGACCTTTTCAAAGAACTGTGATATGCCAGATAGCAGATTTATAGGATGGTAGAATGCAGGGGTCCTTAGTGATTTCCCAGATTTAGCATATACAATAACTATTGCTTCTTTCCAGGCTTTAGAGAAGTATTGGTACTGGATACATGCATTGAAAACACGATCCATTGCTGCATTTAGGAGCATCTACTTAGTTATTTCATCTCTTCCTAGTGACTTACCAATTTTCAGTTTCTTTACAAAACTAAGTATTTCATCTCTTGAGCATTACTAAATGTTTGCCACTTTTTTCCCCCGGTAAGTGTTCCAAGTGATGCTAGGTGACTTTTTGTTCTATTACGGTTGTCAATTTGCTTGCCTGGTTAGACTTGAAGGATTCTACTATTGAATTAGCAAGGGAATCAGCCTTTTCTCTGTTGCTGCATGCCAGGCGAGTCTTGTCATGTATTGGTGGGTTTGGTTCCTTTTTTACATTTAAACAATGGGTCATTCTCCAGAGAGTTGTTAGAGTCTTTATGGTTACCTATAGCAGCTTCTCATGGTGCACCTCTGTACTGGCTTAGTTGTGTCTTCCGCAGTTTTGTGAGCCTGTTGTATTTTGTGTCTTCGTGTTTTGTTTTTGTCGGCTATTGACTGCTTGATGCCTTTAGGGTGGTCATAGACGGAACGTCATTGGGGTTTCTTTTTAGGAATGCTGCATTCAATAGCACTGTGGGATGCAAATGTGAAGAGGTTTACAGCTTCAATATATTAATTGGAGTATAAAGGACCATGAACCACTGTTTCTCCCAGATTTCTCTTGCAGGGACTCCAGTCTGCCTTCTTGAAATTGTTTTTGAGGCCCTGTTGGCGGTTTTGTACATCATCCCCAAAGGTGATCAATACAGAGCTGTGGTCGAATAATCAGCACTTTAAAGGCTCCAGCTCCATAGACTGGGAAAGGATCTTCATGACAATGATATCCAAGACATCTGCTTTCTGACTTGCTGTGCTGGGACAGTGTGTTGGATGAGTTGGACCAGCAACTACAAAGTCCTTTTTTCTTGAATGTGCAAGAAGAGCATGTCCTTTGCAGTCTGCAATCTACAGTCTGAGAGTTTGAGCTCTGGTGCCTGGTATTAAGGTTGCCTTCAATTATGGTTTGGATGCTAGTGTCCAGTAAAGCATCTACGTCACTTTGGTATAGCTTTGTTGTGAGGGAGTAGGCGGCAGTTAAACAAAGAAAACCTGCAGATGTCTAGACCTGTATACCAGTTGCTTCAATGCTGCCTGTTAGTGGACTCTTGCAATGCTTCTCCTCTGCTTTTGGCTCCAGTCAAGTCGTCTGTGCAGTGCACTCTACAATTTGCAAAGTTGAACTTCTGGCCTCTTTGAGGATGGCTCTTAGAGATAAACACCGCACTCACGTTCTTAGCTTTCATCAGGTGCAGGAGTTCATCAGTTTACCTATGAATGCTGTTAGCACTCCACTTCAAAAAGACAGAACTCCACTTACTCTTGGCTGCCATGTTGGCTAACTTCCTCATCATGGAAAAGCCTGCCATCTAGGCCCGCCACTGTTGTCACTACAGGGTGGATGTTCATTTCTGCAACTACCTTTGCTACCTTCACAATGAGTTCCTGCCACTTCAGGGCACTGCTTATTTCACAAGACAAGACTGGGGTGCTTGGAGTTGGTGGATTGCCTTTGCTTGGGTCTTGCAAAATTTGCATACTTCCTTCTTTTCACGCATGGATGACTTTGGATCTTTTGTACCGTGCCAGATTACTGGTTGTCGGTCTTCCACTGCCCATGGCTAGTTGATGATGGATGGCGAGATACTGATGATTGTTGCTATGTTATTTGCTGTTAAAGTTCAAATTTGCTTTCATCCTTCTCTGCTTTCTGCAGGTAGGGACAGCGTCAATAGCTTGCATGGTGGTTTCCTGCACTGTGTGCACATGTTGCTGATTCCATATATCTGTTTCTGGTGCTTAGATTGAAGGTGTGTTCCCTTCCAGAACATATAACACATTGGTTTCTGGTGGGCGAATGCAAAGTATACCATAAGCGCTGACAGTGGTAGCACATGATAGGACCACATTTTCCTGTAGGTGCTTCTGTGGTACAACTGCAGAGCCTTGGGACCACCAAAGGAACTACCAGCTTTGCTGCCAAGTTTACTATGAACAGTGGAAACATTTTATTCTTCTTTGCCAGTGAAGCAATCTGTATAATATCCTTCACTGCAAGTCCTAGCTCATATAATTAGTGTTAAAGGGATGCATTTAATGTTAGCCCCTTTATTATGAAACACTGGGCTTTCACTCGTGACAAGAAAATGTGGCATTTGAGTTTCTGCTCCTTAAGTACGTTCGTCACTCTCCTGTAGTCCTTGAGTGTTGTGAGCATGATTTAGCATGTTCCAGTTGAGGGCTTGATTGTGAAAATGGAGGAGCAATGTGTGTCCAGTAGTTCTCCAAGCTCGTCGTGAGTTATCGCTTTCATGGGCGCCGTATTGTTTCAGATCTTCAAATTGCCAATATCGGTGTCACAATCCTTGGCAACTTGAAGGACTTGGAAACAATTTGTAGTTTCAATTCCTGCTGAATACACATGGGCAAGCTTCAGCCCTTTTTCTGACGTGGTTGGACATGAGTCCAACTTTGTGCGCCCTCTTTTGGTTTTTGTGTGCCATTACATGTTGTCAGCTACATCAATGGGGTGCACACTGACTTCTCTCTTCACCTCTGTGATACAGCTGTGGTGAAATATTTCTCTGAGTTGTGGGGAAGTTCGCCAATTGTTGGTCGTAGAAAATGGAAACTGATGTCCTAAGTGCAAAGGGTGCTGTGAGGGAAGGAGTGAAAACATGGTAATTGTGCTTTCTCTTCCACTCTTCCTGAATTGAGTTCTACAGGCTTGTGCAGGTGCTGGTGTACGGGTGCTGGAAAGTATCTGCTCAGCTCAGCCACCTCAGCCTTGATCTGATCACCCACCAGCGCCAATGAATTAAATGAGAATCAATCAATAAGAAGAGGAGGAGGGAGCCCCCCAAACACCCACCACACCCTGGAAGTGATCTCACTTGACCAGAGGGGGTAGGTGGGGTAAGCCCCACTTCCCGGCTGTATTACTGAACTCCCCTCACCATGACTGTCATGAGGGGGACTGTAACACGTGCTGGTAATGGGAAGAGATCCCAAACATTCATTAAAAAATCCATAATCTTTCTAGGTGACAGTAAAATCTGGGAAAAGCGCATTTGTCGAGACAAAATAAGTCCTATATCCCCAAAAAATGGAAAGCTCCACATCTATGTCTTTTTCCATCTTCTAGTCAAACTGCTATGTGGATTACTAGGTTAAGGAAAGTCAAAATGCACTGGAGAAACAGGAATTGGTGATCACAAGCCTCCCTTGTATAGATTTACAGAAGCAAGTGGACCATTAACAAATGTGCAAAAGGTTCAAGCCTACTTGATTTTCTTTTAAACAGGGCACACTTATTAAATAGTTCAAAGTGTTATCGAAATTGTGATACATATGTACCACACTCTTGGCTTCAATTCACATTCTCTCAAAAACACATTTTAAATTCTAATGTATATATTTTGCATAAATTAGAATGTATTTTAGTTTTATATTAAAAATTAGTACATATTTACTTTATAGTGAGAAGAGTGAGGAGAAATAGTTTTGTTTAGCTTTTATGTGTATGTCATTATCACTGATCAGGCACGTATTGACTGTCTCTCCGGTCCTTTGTTTTCAAAGTACCACCTTACCTTCCAAACTGCACATTTGTGAATAGACATTCATAGGTATGGCATTCAAGGATCTTCATCTCTCTCAAAAATCCCTGCAAGAATTGCATAACTCACTGGCCTAAAGTAAATGCAACCTACAGGTCACATACACATATACAAAATATACGCACATACATACATATACAACAAGTCTAATAAACTAACATGCTATATTACCAGGATTGGAACATGTAACCTTTCGTTTACACATCTCTAACAGGCTGTGCTTAATTTGTACAAAAATATGTACAGGTGCCCAAAATTAATCTTAAGAGACTGCCACCCATTTCCTCCACTGAAAAACTCACTTCTCCCGGTGGTGGTTATGCCTTCCAATGGCGGTACCCACCGCTTCCACGGACCCCACCCAAAGAAGGATTTCAGTGAGCCAAGGAAGTGAGCGAATATACCTTCCTCGAGTGTGCCTTTTGAGAGTTCTCCAACCCCAACGCCATTTGACAAAAATGAGGTATTATTATTCCCAGGAGGACGGATCTATCCTTCCTATATTCAAGAAAGACTACTACATCAGAAGGACTTAACTAGCAAATATCTTTCTATCTTCAAATACAAGCCACTCTAGAGAAAAACTCATTGAGCAACATGAGCAATACTGTTTATACTTAATCTTCTTGCTGACATGCACACACATTCTGCGAAAGCAGCGGACACTGGACACCACCATCTTGAAAGGTCGATGAGATAAATATATTAGTTATCTTGCATTATTCACACAGCGGCATAAGCCTTGATGTCAAGACACCTAGTGCAAGCAAAGAAAATGGGCTGCTGCGCACCCCAGGTCACTATTAAAATACAGGCGTAATTGGGGTGCAGTGGTTCCCTCACACCAGTGAAGCCAGTGTCACTGCACCTACTGCAGTAATTATAGCTGCATCCCTGCTTCCAGGTCTCCAGTTCCTCATTCCTTAGGTTTTCCTCCTCTCCCTTCTATCTCCATGCCTCTCTCCTCTCATCTTCCCCCTATTCACTCTTCCACTATCCCATTCCTCTGTCTCTCTCTTCTCTTCTTTCTCTTGCTCTATTTATCTTCGTTCTCTCTTCTCTTCCATACATTTATTTGTGACCCCTTTCTCACCCTTCACTCTTTTGTGCATCTATTTCTCCTTTCTATTTCTCTCACCATTATCCCATGCTCCTATTCTGTTTTCCCCTCTTCTCTCCGTCATTTACCTGTTTGTTTCCTTTTATCCTTCCCACCTATCTTCTCCATTTCTCCCTTTTTCTCTACCCCACTATCTCTCAAGAGTAAATACAGAGCTAGTCCACAGAAAGGCTCTGTGCTTAGAAAATTTGGGACTGGCAGCTTCTAAAATACTTGAGGACAGTGCACGGAAGGCTAGGGCCCCTCTTTCACCTCTAGGTCGCGGTGAGACTCCACTGACTTGCACCACTGATAGCTATGCTCCTGATTTAACAGCAGGTGACACAGCGCTATACACTTCACTTCATGCAAAACGTATTTTTCAGAAGCGTCTTCTAGCCTAATGAGTGTTCCCTGTGTTCCAGGGCTTCTCGGTCCTCTTGCTCCTCCTGCTCCTCGCTGTGGTAGGAAGGCAAAGCATCCTGGAATGGTATGCTCTGACTCAGAGCCAAGGATGCAATTTGTGTCTGCTTACTTTACACATCTTTGGCACAATCTGTGCCCCACCCTAGACAAGTTATGCAAAGGGGTCCCGACACTAACAACGTATGTACAGTGCACACTACAGAAAACCACCAACAGATAAACAATCAAGATCACCATCATCCTTCCACAACTGCTGCTACTTAAAGGAATCCATTCACACGTTAGCATTGCTGGGACTGGCATCCGTACTGATGCGCGTAATGTGCAATGTTGTGAACCCCCGTCCCTTAGGAATATGTTAACAGAGAAAGAATTCTGACAAACTTGTGGCATTCAAAGGTATGATGTAGATTAACTTTACTTCTCAGAATAGTAGCAAAATTGCATGTACAAGTACAGTTTCTAACAAATAAAACAGAAAAACATTTCATATATCTTGATAAAGTCCACAATATGGGGCAAACAATTCTTACAATGCATCATATTTATATTCCTTTTCTGTGACCGGTAAAGCAGCCGAGAAGCATCTGCATCAAGATAATCAACCAAGAATATGACCTCCAGTTGAATACAGAGTGGTAAATTACAGAACCAGTCATTAGGGAACCACTTACTGCCCAGTCCCAACTCAGGGCCAAGTCCACATTCCATAGCAGAGCAAAACGTGGGCAAACCTGTGACAGGGTTACAGGGTCTGGACCACTATAAATTCAGTTGCTTTTTACCTTCCACTTTTTGATGAATTCATTTTTGTTGGCTTTAGGACTCTGTGCACTTTACATCTGCTAACCAATGCTGAAGAGCTTATGCTCACTCCTCTAAACATTGTTTGACTGGCATATACCTAACTGGCATATTTAATTTACTTGTAATGCCCTTGTAGAGATGTATACCATATTTCTAGGGTCTGTAAACTAAATGGTATCAGCTGGCCTGCAGCACGTATTGTGCCACCCACTTAAGTAGCACTTTAAATCATGCCCCAGGACTGCTATTGCAGCTTGAGTGCAGTGTTACACTGCCACGTCAACTTGCCATTTTAATCCCCTTGCCAAGCCTTAAACTCCCCTTTTATTACCTATAAGTCACCCCGGAGGTAGACCCTAGGTAGCCCATAGGGCATGGTGGTCATGTACTTTCAAGCTTTACATGACCTGGTAGTGAAGAACTCTGAAATGTGTTTTTCACTACTGTGAGGCCTACCCCTCCAATAGGATAAGTTCGGGGATTCTTTAATACATTTAAAAAGCTGTAGTTCCTAATTGGAAGAAGGTAGATATGTCATGTTTGGTACCTATGAAATTGCAATGATAAACCATCATAAATGGAAAGTCAGATTTTTCACTACAAGTTGGAAAATTATACTTTTAGAAAGTTGGCATTTTCCTGCCCTTAGCCCTTTTATGCCTGTATCCTGGCGTGGGTCACATGACTCAGTGTAACTGACAATCAGACTTTGTGAATTCCTCCCAGACAGTCACACAATGGAGGGATTAGGTGTGCCTGAATGGGCCATCTGCTGGCAGGATGGAGGCGAAGCTGAGTACAGCCCCACTTCCACCTGAACAGGCTGTGCACTGCCTTCACACGAAGGGCTTAACGACCCTGTATTGTCACCAAAGGCAGCTTGGAGCTAGGACGCTGTGACCTGCTGCACACTCTGTCAGATTGCTGCTGTACTTGGAAGAACTGCTTTGCTGCCTGGAGCCTGCCTTGAACCCTCTTATGCCAGCCCTGCTGTTGAGCTCTGCATCTACAACTGCACTTAGGACTACCAGACATGACTCCAAGAGCTAGTTTGCTGGCCTTCTGTTCAGAGCCACTGGGACATAACAGGCTCCCACCATCTTGAACCCACACTTGGACCCAGACTGAGTGAGTCCTGAACCTCTAAGAGGAATCCCACCAGTTCTGGGCCCTTGATTGTGGCGCTAAGGGTACCCAGATGGTCTAACTCCAAAACTGAGAGCTTAGGCAAAATATGGCCGAAAAGAGCATTCAGAACCAGGAGGAGACCGGGACCAAACTGCTCACCAATCCGCCTGAGGAGCATTGCCAGTTAGATTGACTTTGCAGTTTCTATGGCTACGTTCTTCACTGCAGTAGAAAATCGGCTTCAGCAGTCGTTTCTCAAGGGGTACCGACCTCATGGAACTGCCTTCAGCTATAGCTCTCTGCTTAGTCCCGCTGGAGTCTATCGACTTTAATTTCGGCGTAAAGTCAGAACATAGAAATCTTCACTGCGGCTTTGACGCACGGCTATCCGATGATGACACACTCTACATAGATACCTCTTGTAGCTTTGCCCGCTGAACTTTATCATCTCAGGCATTTTTTTTCAAGAATTGTTCTAAGTCTGCAGATAAGTGCTGAACGAGCCCAATCCAGTTTTTGTATCCGACCCGCTCTCCATCACGGTCAATCTTAACTTTCGACTTTGACCCGGTCTCCCACAACCAGATGGCTGTGTTGGCACTTAGATTTTTTAAGTGCTATTTTGAACCTTAAATTTTTAAAATTCATAACTTCGGATCTACTAATTGGATGTTTGTCTTTTTGGTGTCGAATAATTTATTAAAACTTACCCTATTTTTCAAAATTGGTTTGGGATTTTTCTTGGGTTGTGTTTGCACTTTTGTACTGTTTGTGTGCTGTATAAATACTTTACATATGGAGTCTTAGTTAAGCCAGACTGCTTTCTGTGCCAAGTTATCCAAGGTTAAGCAAAGATGAATTTAGTGACTTTTTGTGGTTCACCCTGCAAGGATTTGTGGCTGTTCCTTGAGCAGATCTCACACCCTAGTCAATCGATAACTCACAACCACAAAGACCGAGGGGCAATGTGAGTTTTTAACCCATTACTCTTTCCCCCAAGTGCCAGGATTTAGGGTCACAAGTGACCACACAAGGAACATCAAGCAAAAACAGAAATGGAGTAGGTTTGCTGCCCTTGCAGAAGCAGAAATAATGGCACTCCTCCATGATTTGCAGGGAGCGCTTGTCACTGTACATTACCACTGCAGCAGAAATACTGTGCAGCTGCACACATGCTTACAATCTATTTGGAGATATTTTCATAATACTAATTTCTGGGATTATAGACCCCACTCTGCAGCCATCTAACAGCAGTAGACGGCAGGAGATGGTAGGATCACGGTTACTCTAAATGACCTAGCATGTCACTTAGAGGCCAGTGTATCACTATGGGGTCTGAGTTCAAGAAAGTATCGATGGAACCGAGGTCAGGAGACCCAAATTTGAAAAAAACAAATTATGAAAATAGTAGGTAGGTTAGGAATGTAGCATGCTTATCCACTTGAGAACTGTAAGCAATTTTTAGCCATTTTAGGATGGGGCAATGCTTTAAAATTCACTGCCAAGTTTCTTCTCCCGTCGTTTCTCTACTCACACTGCCCTCTCTGCTCCCTTCCCTTTTTGCTCTCTAGTTGATGTTGGTGACCTTTGAAAGTGGAGGAGTGTATTGCTGGCCCTGATTTCCAGTAAGTAAAGTGAGTGAGCCAAACTTTAATGAGGTTTTTGCCCCAAGAAAAGTTTGAAAAATGTGGATATAAATTGTGAAACTTAAAGCACAATTTTACATACATTTGCTTAAATGTTTTAGGTTCTGAAATGTCACTTATGATACCTTTTAATTACTTCATGACGTGCCAAGGAAGTCTTACACTCCGCAGGGGCAGATCCTCTTCCTTTGAAAATGTCATCTTGTAGGTCCCGATTTAATCTCCACTATGCTTGGGCCAGATCTGTGGCACTGATGTCCCCCTTATATCATAAATTATTTCCAGCATGACAATGCCAGCATATGCCACGGCTTCCCCCATTATGTCAAAAATTAAATACTATATGCCAGTGTAAGGATTTTCCCATAGGTGCTTTGAATATTTCCATGACTGCTCACATATGCCATGGCGCAGTGCTCTAGATTCATTGAGCGCTGGTTTCTGCCATTCACTCTTGGAAAGCGCTTGAGGTGCCGCTTCCACAACCTGGAGCTGGGAGAAGTACCACACTCTTAATAAAGATGATACCTCTTGCCACCAATTTCAAATAGAGGGCCACTGCTTCTCAAAGAGGGAAGAGGCTACATTACTCGCAGCTTACTGTCTCTGACTTGACGGAGGCTGGCCTATGTCTGTTCGCACATCACTAATACCATTCTCCCTACAAACAGGTCCAACATCCCAGTCTAATGCAGTCGCTCGTTGGCTGCTACACAGAACCAATATTTCTGTTTTAGGAGAAACAGAAAACCTATCTTTTTTCACCACAAACACATTTCAGGAGAGTACAATTGAGAAATTGTGAGTATTTTTCTTTACCACGTTATGTGTAATTCAGTACACTGTACATTTCACCATATTTCAACGTGAAACATGCAGAAGCACATGATTTGATTCAGTGAACATTTTCCAAGCATGAGAAGTCAGGTACTATCTTACCGGGTCAAGGCTCTTGAATAGTAGGATGTCTTTGCAAGCCTCTTGCAATCGGTTTCTCTGGTCATCTGTTTTTGGATAAATAATCTGCAGAACACCAAGAACAGACTTAAGTAAATATGTGCTTGCTTATGTTGGTTAACAATGTCGGAGTTACATACCTAAACAACGAACAATACGGCAGACTTATGTAATCCTTGTGGTTTCATGTTCTAAGGCGGATTGGGTGAATTGAAAACGTGTTGTCTATTTCCAATATGGCTTTAAAACCCACAGAGACCATCAGTAAGAATATCAGGCTCGGTTTCTACCTAGTGATTTTGTATGATAGCCCGCTTCAGTATACTCGTATACTCTATGACTCACAATGATTGTTCAATTAAATGATTTTTAGGTCTGGTGCTTGCGAAGATCTTTACATTTTACTAAATGTATGTGTATGATATATTACTAGTAGAGACTTTCATCCAACCTCTTCAAAGCTTGAAAGTACATGTCCAATCTTTCATCCAACCTCTTCATCTATTGGGAATGGTTGGTCTGTTATGTGTCATATACATTTTTCTTGCACCCACTACAGCTTACAGCATGGGGCAATGGTCAGCCCACTCCAGTCATTGGTTAACTTCACTGACACAACTTCACAAGGAACACATCCACATACCAAATAGTTCCTTTAATTTCTCTTCCATGGTCAACTATGGAAGTATGTGCTTTCTGAGGCTAAAAAGAACTTTTGCTTTTAGCCAAGCATTTTTGGGATTGATGAGGGCCTGACAACGTCTCCAACAACAAAGTTTTGCAGAAAAAAAATATATAATGGTAACAAGCACTGAAAAAGCCAAAGGGCTCGCAGGCAACACCCAACCTATTGCCGTTGCCAATGCTTGTTTATTCTTTGCATGTACATACTAATTGTTGGAAAATGGAAACCGGCTTTAGGAACAAATATCCTATGTTTCAGACCTGTTGGGTGTTAAAGTAATGTCTTGCTTCTGCTGTTCTATATATTGTTCTGCATTTTGTTTGGTATGAGCTAGGCTGTTTATTCATTGAGCTTTATATTTGAAATGTCCATTCACTTGCCAAGTTAGCATGGGATTCTCGGTGTTTTCGCCACCATTCTTTCTAGTCCCTATTTCTATCTGCAGGTTCAGTTACAGTAAAATATAAATGATTTTCCATCTCAGTAGAAACAATTCTGGTCTTAATGTCTCTGCGACATCACAGTGGGGGTAAAGGTGGAGGAAAGCTGAGCCAGAATCCTTTAATATACCCCTTGTGTCTCTCCAAGTGAAACAAGGTCTGTTTTTCTGTGACCGCACGTGCTACAGACTTTTGCATTACACTTAGTCCTGTGACTAGAAAGTAACTTCGCTTTGCAATGAAGGGACAGTCTATGCTATTGCTCGCTAATATAACTGCCTAATGGCATTTCTGTAGCTCAATAATATCTTCTTGGGCCTTTAAGCACAAACCATTGCTATAAAATGCACAAACGTGGGGCTACTAAGCACAGTTTGCTGTTACCTTATTTATTTAAATATATTTAGAGTGCAGAATTGCATGAGATTCTAGTGTCTTTTGCTAATTGAATGGGTCGGAGTAGGGAAAAAAAGGTACTAAGAGGTCTGAAAAAGCACAACTTTAGGTTGTCTCCTCAGAAGCAGGTGATTATCCAGGCATCTGGGGTGAAAAGATAAGGCATTCCATGTCTTTGCAGTAAAAAGAGAGAATACATTGCAACTGCCCTGCCAGAAGTGCCTAAATTTGGGAATAGTGAGAAGACTGGCACTGGATGACTTCACGGAGCTACTAGGGGCACAAACAGGTGCCTAAAAACCCTGGGAATGAAAACTGGGTCATGGTTGTAGGGGCAGTATGACACAGGTAAACACCATTAAACATTCAATGTTAGGTGTCAAACAGGCAATGAAGAGAGGCAAGATGATTGGAAACAAGAAAGGTTGGGTGGTTTCTCCTAGAGGGTGGGGGAGCATTGCCCTTCCTGTTGCAAGCACATTAGGCAAACACAAATAAATAAAATGGCATAGAAATGTTATTTTAATAATTCATCGGCTCCCCAGCACAAGAGTAAGGGCAGGGCTGAATCCTGTGATTGCAGGATGACTGCCGGGTCTACAGTGCGCATGTTGAATAGGCCGGCTGTCTTGCAATGGCTGGCCTGACATGCGCACTGTAGACCAAGCAATCCCAGGTCTGTCAAACAGCCGGGGGATTGCTGGCACATGTCCCCAGCCTCAAAATGAGCACTGGGTTACCCTGCTCCATTCAATCATGGAGCCGCTTTCATGCAGAAAACAGCATGAGAACGGCTCCAGGATGGGTTTGATTTGCGTTCCACTGGGCAGGAAAGAAGTCCTTCCCTTTCCTGCTCATGGACACCAGTATCAGGGGACAGAAGTGCTGCACTGGGCGGAAGCCGCATTAATGGTGAGTTGCGCGCCATTAACCACCACTACAAGAGAGGTGTATTAAGCCAAATAATAGGTGGCCAAATAGATTTTGTACCAATTGCAGGTGCTGACAAGGGTCTTTGAGGAGTGCCAGTATTAAAGTGTTAGAGTAAGCTAATATAAAATGGATAGCATGAACGTCTTATTGAAGCTGGCTAGGAATGAATGCAATACATCATGAGGGACTCTGAGGATATGAAAGGAGGATGAGATGACATTGCTGATTTGTATTTTGAATGAGAGTGAGCTAAATATAATTCCAAGATTATATGCTGATTTATAGGGCAGAGGTGGGGAGCCAAGAGCAGCAGACCTCCAATCATCTGAACGCAAACTAGAAGAATTACTGAAAACAATATATTCATTTTAGCCAGAGTTAAGACAGACAAGACTATTGTTTATCCATCTGCCAACAGTTGACAAACAGTTCTTAGAACTCTACTAGCTCACAGTATTAACATTTAGTTGACCAATGAGCTGAATGACATAGGAGTAAAGGAAGCAACATAGATATTCAATGAGACAGGACCAAAAGCCAAACCCTTGGAAACCACACAGATAATGAGTTACAGAGTGTAAGAGCCAACTTAGGTGTGATGGAAATAAGGGTTTCATCAGTTGCATGCCTTGTCTCTCACCCCAACTTCCCAGGGGCACTCAATCAGAATAGTGCAGGAGAGCTCCTAAGAGGTCAAGGAGAACAAGAGCAGCTGAACCACCTTCATCAAACACCAGCCTCAGACTACTGAATACTGACACTTGGACAACACCTGTCCCAAGCTGTGGGCAGAATCCTGCCTGTGTACCTGACTTAGAATATGACTCTCCTCAATTAAAGAGATTTGAGAATTTACAATATTTGCAACAATTTTAGAAGAAAAACAAGAGTAGCAAAATTGATCTACATTAGCTAATACATCCGAGTAATCTGTGCCCTCCTTCCAGGTGCACATAACCAGAACCTCACAAGGAAATCAACAGCATTAGACAGAGTGTGATACTGTCAGCAAACTGTTTAATCACCCGACTAGGGTAGTGTGCAGAGCCTCATGTAGTGGGAAAACCTCAAGACGTAGTTTAATCTTCTTCGACAGGCTGGAAGTTTCTCAGCAGACTGTTTGAGGAGGAGAGGGAGAGGTGCTGGAGATGAGACCTGCCCAGAGTTAGGGAAGGAAGAAGCAGACAGCCCAGCAAAAGTATAAATATCCTTGATTTTAGTCTTAATGAGTATTTATAGCCATTGTTCATCTCCTAATGATTTGAAAACATATGTGTGAACAAAACAGTACCCAAAAATGTAGACACCACAAAAATTGAACACCCCAAAATTTGACCTCGTAAGGTTCTCTCACATATTGAACTGCACGTCAAGGCACCTTCCCAAACATCAATTAGGAGATTAAAACAGTTCACTAAATAACTCTCAAAAACTGAGTTCTAGATCAATTGAAAAGTTAAATGGCTTTATTACAAAATGCTGAAATAAGCAGTACTGAGTCAAAACCATGAAGGCTCTTAAATGCAAAGTTATACAGTGTATGTAAAAATCTGAAAAACAGTCTAAGACTCAATGAGCAGCTAATTCAAAAGAACATTGGGCAGCCCGCTTAGCAGCAGGGGAAAGAGCAAAAAAAGCTCTCAAAACCTGGCTCACCCGCAAAATAAAGGCGTTCCTATACACAATCCCTGCATAGCAAATAAAAAAAACTGCAAAATCATCATGGAGTGAGCAAAAGGATCATTTCTTTTACAAATCAGAACACAGGAATATTTCACGTCATTATCTTAAAACATAAGCACTATCACAGTTTCATAAAAAAAATATTCAACTTCCTATGTGCTAATGTCATCTACAGGTGTTATAACTAATATGAAACATTGAACAATAAAACTTTCAGTGAATGAACAGACTAGTGTTCACAGCAGAAGGCAGCGGAGACCTTGACAAACATTACAAGTCATAGAGAACAGGGAAATGTTCATTGAAAGCAATGTCTCTATATATATTTCAATAAATCAATAACTTAATGTGCAAAAACAAAATATTAATAATATTAATCATTATTAGTGCACAAAACAGAAACCCGCAAAAACAATCTAACTGTTTCATGTCATGAAAAACACTGAATAATATTATGAGGTGGATACACCAATTCAATTATCTCATTTAAAGTCCTAGTGCTATTTAGAACATTAAGCAAAGGTAGTGACCACAAGCTGCCTTCAAGCTGAACAAACTAATATCGCAAGTGCTAGGTTTTAAATACTGACACTGTAAGGCTCTTCTTGCACAATCACTTACAGGTCACTCAAAGTTATTTGTATGGGGACATCTTTCCTTAGGTTTCCTTGGCTGTGTTATAAAGTCCATGTAATGGCGGCATCTACATTCTTTTGTGGAGCTGGTGTCAATATTAAACTGTTAATTTTGGATCAAGGCAATACATTATGTTCAACACTATATATTTATTGCAATTTTAATTTGTTGTAACAAATGACATTGATCTTTTTGGCCAGATTTTTCAGGTAGATGTGAGGAGATTCAAGTGCAAACCCTTTGCTTACTATGATTTGTACAAAATGGTTACTTTGTCATTGTTTTATCTTACATGCTATACCTGCCACAGTTTCTACAGGCACTTTGGTGTATTTCATGCCATCTACTGATAACAGCAGGTCTTATCCTTCACTCCTACCGAGGCTTAATCCAACAGGAGCAATTCTACTGTAACGCCTTCACAAATCAATTTTTTCCCCAAAATGTGCCTTTCTACTGGGTTGTATTTAATTACAATAAGCATTTCCAGAAAGCCCAAAGTCAACTAACAATATGGATGACACTTTAGATTTGTTTTCTAATTTGCAAGAGTCTCTTCCTAGTCCTACCAAATAGCCAATTAAGCAGATCCCCATATAAGAGAGTTTGAGAAGTTGTGCCTTGGTAAATTTTATGTGCCCTCTCTTTAGGAGCTAAATCTGGATGCCAAGTGCAAGAAGAAATGTCCTCATTCTGTAGACAATAACAATATTTTGCTTTAATAGTATTAATAGTTAGAAAACTATTTCGTCAATGTAGGCCTACACAGTCCAAAGTCCTTCGAAGTCATATAGTTAAATCCAATATGATTAACTCACCTTCACCCATTAGGATTAGCTTGCCTCAGAAGCCCATTGTGGGAGGAATGATTTGTGCAATGGTATCAAGCCTGCAACACATAGTGAAAATAAAGGTGGAGGAGGATTATATCCCATTCTTAGAATGTTGCCAATATGTTTTTAACTTCCATCAGACTCCACAATTTCTCTTGGTTGGGATTTTGTGTGTTCTTCTATAATTACAGGCTCCAGGGAAATAACATTTATATAATGTTCTCATAGATTGTGCCAATCAATGTTGTTAAAGGCAGAGTGATGTCAATAAGTGGCAAATGCATAAATCATTTGAGTTTTGTTCAAGACATACTTTTGGGAGACTGGAAATACATAATTTCCGGGATGCCATCTTGATTTGGTTTGCCTTTAAATACTCTTCATCAAGAATGGTTTCAGCACTAGCCTTTTATGTTTGTTTTGTTTTATGACAAACATGGAGATTAGTTCCGGACCATGGGCCCAGCGATTTCCAGGAACTCTATTAATCAGCATTTAATTGAATGTCAACTAGACTAGTCACTTTTAAGATCTGATTTATCACTTCTAAACAGCTATTATTTAAAAATGTTCAGTTCTTCTAATTTATTTTAGTTATAGTATTAGACACTACCAAGTCTGCATCAACGGCCACAGGAGAGGAACACTTTTTATACTTCCTGCAATCAAGGATTCTACTATTGCAGACTAAATTTGATCTTGTTGGTGTTTTAAAACTAATTTCATTATCTGTATACCTTTCCAAGCTGGCTTTATATTTTACCCTTCCTGTTTGTATTCTACCCTTTTGGCACTGGCCAACACCGGGAGGGCTTTAAAGAATACTATGGTGCAAAGAACTGCATGATTCCTTTTTTTCTTAACCCCAGGGGAAGATGCAAAATCGCTTCCATGTCCTGATCGGGTTTCCTGGCTGTGCTGTGATCCATGGCCAGTAAACCCCACTAGTCACCAGAGATTAATTGGGCGGGGGTTGGTGCTCATACAAGTGGACCGGCCTCCCCCGCGGAGGAATATATTTTTTATAACAAGACTATAGTGTTCTCCTGGGGGGCGTGATTGCTCTCTCTCTCTATATATATATATATATACCTTTTACCTACTTGCAATAGCCAGTAGGTAGTTATAGTTAGGACCAACTGTTCACACAAAGTGTGTTTTGTTTTTCTAATAACTTTGGCACCTTTTGACGAATCTTCAGAAAATTTTCAAAACTAGTTTGCCACTCACCTTAGCTGCTGTGTCGAAAGCTTTGGGGTGATTTGTCAAGTGGGGGCCAAGAAACAGCAGGGGGTCCAACATGCTTTCTCCCCATGCAATGTCTATGTGAATTTTGCATTTGTTTTAACACAACTACAGCCCGAACCGCTGAACAGATTTACACCAAATTTGGCAGAAAGCTAGATCTTGGGTCAGAAAGATCTCTTTTTAATATATGGTGCAAATCTATTCAGTAGCACTGGAGTTACTAAAGAAATAAAAAATGGTATAGCTAGGGATGCAGATCTTTCATGGATAAGCGGGTACCCAGGGAGGATCCACATGTACCTGTGGATCTGAAGTCTAATGGGAAACAAAAAAATACCCCATCAGCCATGCGCAGCATGGGGCTGGGAGCATACTGGGTGTTGGCTGCAGGCCCAGCGGCCAATACCCACTGCACACCGCGGTGGTTGTACTAACGTACAGTATATATAACTTTACAGTTAAAAAAACATAGAAATTCACTGATAAAACCAAAGGTTACAGGGACGTTATAGTTGGTTGCATGTTTTACCCACACAAAACCATAGAAATTCAGCAGTTATAGTTATACTTATCTGAAGAAACTATAACTTGTGCCAGAAAGTACCTTTAGGCTATGAGTTATAGTTTCTTAACATACGTACAACTATAAGTACAACTATAACTATTGAATTGCTATGGTTTGTGTGTGGGTAAAATGGGCCCCTAACTAAGACGTCCCTCTAACCTTTCTGTTTTTTCAGAGAACATATGTATCAATATATATGCACATATATTACCTAGTGGTGGTCACCACTAGGTAGTTAAAGTTAGAACCTAGTTTCTATAGAAAAAACATTTTTTGACTGGCTTATATCTTTCCTACCAGTTGATGAATCTTCACAAAATTTCTGCCACAAATTGGATGCTCACTTCAGGTGCTGCCTTGAAAGTTTCAGGGTGATCCGTTAAACGGGGGCCGAGAAAAAGTGGGGGGTCCCAAAACAGGATGCCCAAATTTATTTTTCCATAGGGATTTTGAACACGATTACAGCCCAAACCACTGGATGGAATTACACCAAATTTGGTAGAAAGGTAGCTCTTGGTCCAGAAAGAACCCTGTTTGTTATTTAGTGTAATTTGGTTCATTAATTTTAGAGGTAATAAAGAAAGAACAAATTTGTATATATGGGGGCATGAAGGCTCTACACACCCTCTTAAACTTGTGCTGGGATCAGATTGGCTGCCAACACTTTAACCAGGAAGTGCTGGCAGCTATCTTGCAATTCGACTTTAACCAAGTTCCAGAAAAATTATGGCGGATCAGCAATAAAAAAAAATAAACAAGTGCGAGCTCCCACACATGGTGCATTTTGTTTTTAAAAAGGAGGGGGGTGAACGGGGCCCTTCTCCTAAGGTTCTTTGAGCCCCGGGGACCACAACCTTCCAGAACTTCATTTATATATTGGAGGGGGTTGCGCAGACACCCCTCCATGGTCTCAAATGAGCCCTGGAGACCATCATCTCTCTGGGGTTTCAATTAATAGATGGGGGGGGGGCACGTGGACCATTCTACTGAGGCAGGGTGGGAGCGCAAGATATATTTACCTTAGGGCACGAGTTAGGAGTTACTTGAGCTAACTAGAACTACTGAATTTCGATAGTTTTGTGCAAATAAATTCAGATCCTAACTATAACGCCCCTGTAATATTGGGATATTCTGAAAAGTGATCTAGACATTTCACATATTGTAGGATCTTAACCTCAGGTTGCCTACAAGAGATCAAGGACCTTAGAAGACATGCTTGTCAAAAGTCCCTACACAGAACCTTCTGCTGAGAATTGGTGGATCAAGGAAAATAAGGGTTTTTACAAATGAAACAACTGTAAAGCCTGCCACCTGGCACAAAATATAAAAACTTTCCAAGACTATAAAGGAATGGACATTACTATTAAGCAGAGAAATACGTGCAACAGTATATATGTAATTTATGCAATGGAATGTGAATGCGGTCTACGATATATAGGAAGCACCACCTGCCAACTACAGAAAAGAATACTTGAACATGTCAGAGTCATACAACACCACAATCAAAACTATGCTGTAGCCAAACATTACACAGAACAGCATGGGAACAATTGGAAAAGCTTTTATTATTTTGGTGTAGCTCAGACAGACAATGATGAAGGGGTGGTGACAGGACGTTGGGATTACAGAGATTGGAAAGTAGATTCATCATACAGTTACGAACCAAGTCCCCACATGGATTGAACAACGCATGTTCATTTGTAAATGGGACTGCTAATTTGGACATTTCATAAAACGTTTATGCAGTGAAACTTGTGGATACTATTGGTTGAATTATAATGGGCTCCCTTGGTGATACATAATGGAGGTCTAAGTAGCTAGAGGTGGGAGCATAGGCTTAAAAATGAAGTATTGGGGCTCAACAGGTGGAACTTCAAAGGAAAAGGTCTGAAGTTATAGAGTAAATTAGAGTCGCAATATAATGATAGTGGAAAATAAGATGAGATATGATAGTGTACTGAGTTCATTTAGACAATAATGTAATAGAATAAGTGAACCTTAAATAAGATACATCAGCATCTAAAGTAATGGCACTTAACTGATAGTGATACACCAGGATGACACAAGTGTATCAGTGGATTGTAGAATTAATGACCTTAGTTCCTAGCCAAGTAGCCTTAAATAGGTATGATAATATATTGTATCAATACTTAATTTGTAGGGATATTTTTGTATCATTTAACACAGGAGGTTGTTACAAGAACCATATATTATAATAAGTGAACTTCAAAGAGGACAAACAGCGTCTGATGTAGAGGCCCTTAGATAGCAGGGATACTTCATTGGTCGGGGATGACATATAGGTGGGTCACTAGACTGTAAGTTGATGACCTTGGTTCTGAGGCACTTAGCCTTATATAGGTATGACAATGAACTAGATCAATCTGGAAGTCAGTAGAATGTAGTTGGCAGTGATATTTTACAAACACAAGTCTGACCAGTAGCTGTATTGGCATAAATGTAAAGAGCTTAGAGATAATAGAATTACAGAGATTGCTTTATAAATATGCATACCATTAATTCCCGTAACTGTGTTACTGAATTGACTTAAAGTGTTTAAGTGAGAACATAATGAAACAACATCTGTTCTTGAAATATGTTTTTTAGCAATGTACTTCAAGATCCACAATGCCTCCTGGTTGGCAGGATGGACAGATTGTATATGTAGTGAAATGGTAAAAGGATCACTAACTGTGAGCAAAACTCGCAAGAGTTGAAATGCGTTGGTGGTTGCTGAAAGTCGTTAAAGACATGGTGAATCGGATCTCTGGAATGCAGTGAATTATTTTTGTGAAAACAATTTTTCAGGGATGGTCTCCCTGGTCACCGACACTAGAGTGCGACACCACAGCAACTGTGACCGAATTGAACAGACTTATATTTTATGTGGATAGCTGAATGGATTAGTAAAGCCAGGCATTTCCAGTGCTTTAAAGCAAATTAAATGTATATGAGAGAGGGGCAATGGAGAGATGAAGGGTACTTTCTGGGTGGTAGTGAGGGAATCTGAGGAGGAGGTCAAGTGGGGGGCACCAAAAATGATTGTCGTACTGTGCACTACCACCGCTAAAGGCTGTGATGAAGGGTATGTGGCAAGGTAAAGTAATACGTTGTCATTTTTAGTGTCTTTGGAGATCCTGTTGATTTAGGAAAGTAGACAGGTTAAGGGAACTTTGTTGTTATTTACTGTTGCACACATTACTCATGGACACACCTACCAACTGTCTCAGAAAAAACATATCTGCCGTCTACGTAGGATAGTGTTCTAGAAGGATGGTTTTAGCAAGTAACAGAGATGCATCTCGGTGGATGACTGCTGCGCAAGTCCTAATTCAGGTTCTGTAGGACAGGTCTGTGGCAGGATCAGAGAATGAGACAGCAGCAAAAAGGAGAGAAAAATGGAGCTGAATCTTGAAGTGATTTTTCAGATCCATCTGACGACTCATCTTCCAGCGCTTCTGAGGGACAAAATTATGACAGTCGTGCTGTCCCTTTGCAAGCACAGTCTGTGCAGCAGAACAACAGTAGCAGGTTAAACCAACCCAGAGAGCAGGCACATGCAGCAGCAAGCACAGTGCTCACTTGGCAGACCCCCAATTTCGTTTATCCCCAAATTCCGCCTTTCACTGGCGATGCTAGATGTAAAGTGGATACGGGCAACTTTTTGTCAAGTGACTACGTCCATCTCTTTTTGGATGTTGACTTCCTTTGGCAAATTGTGCAACAAACAAATTTGTGTGCCTCACAATTTTTGAGGGAGCATAGAGGCACAGTAGAGCCCACTACTAGAGCACGCCAGCAGGCTCCAACTCCGCTTGAGGAGTTGGAAGATATTTTTGTACCAATAAGCACAAAATGGGGTTGATGCAGAACCCAACCTTGCAGTCTTACTGGTCTACTTGCACATTTTGGGTAATCCCTATCTTCGCACAGTACATGAGCAGAGAGCATTTTTTGCTATTGCATCGCATGCTGCATTTCAAAGACAATTCTGCTGAATTACCCCAGGACCATCCAGACCATGACAGGTTGTTCAAAATTAGGCCTGTTGTGGAACATTTGTCTGCCAGGTTTCCAGAGATGTATACTATTGGAAAGAATATAGCCATTGATGAGACATTGGTCCCGTACAAAGGACAGCTGCTGTTCAGTCAGTACATTGCAAGCAAAAGAGCTTGCTATGGCATCAAGATGTACATCCTGTGTGAAAGCTCTACTGGCTATGTGTACTCCTTGAGAAAGTATACAGGTAAAGCCTCCACTCTAAACCTTGCAGGTAGCCCTCCCATAGTAGGAGTCACAGGAAAGATTGGATGGGAGCTTGTCCAGCCACTCCTTCACAAAGCTGGTAACCCTTATGTGGACAATTTCTATACAGGAGTAGAGCTGTTCAGTTAGCTGTACAAAGCTGGCACTGTGGCCTGCGGTAGTTTGTTGTCACCACAAAGGATTCCCGCAGGAGCTTGTGTCTAAGAAGCTTCAGAAATCACAGAGCACTACATTGTATTCCAACGAACCACTTGCAATCAAGTTCTCACATAGCCATGACGTGTACGTGCTCACTATAATTCATGATGGGAGCACCTACCCCTTCACAGATGTAGTCAGATGGCTGAATTTCATAAGCCCACCTGTAAACTTGATTAGAGCAAATACATGGGTGAGTGGATAAGAATGACCAGGTTCTACAGCCATACAATGCGAGTTGTAAAACCTGCACATGGTACATGAAACTATTTACCCACCTAAGCCAGATGGCAACATACAATATATGTATGTTGTTCACTGTCAGACGACCACAGGAAATCTCATGTCTTTCCTTGACTTTCAGTTGTCCCTTTTTGAAATCTTACTGCTACAGAAGCAGCAGCCTCCACTTCATTTGTTCTTGAGGACGTGGCAAGGCTGCAGGAGCGACACTTTGCTGATCGCATTCCTGAAACACCTAAAAAGGCTCGACCATGTTGTCATTGTAAAGTCTGCTCTAAGTAGCGAAAGAGGCAGGGGATTTACTGTCCCCAGTGTCCATCTCAGTCACCCTGTGTTTTCCTACTTGCTTTATGTTGTATCATACTTAAGTGAAATACTGGGACAGTGACGTAGAGATGTTGTTAGGTAAACCTTTCAATGGCTGTGCAGGGATACCTACTGTTCATGGGCCACTATTTTGCTAGGCAAGCAGCCACAGAATTTTAGTTCCTCTTCTTCAGGAAATCATGGGCTTCCTTATGGCCAATAATAATCCTTTACCTGCTGTCAGAACATGGTAGTTGGTCTGTTTGCAGAGTAACACGAGCATTATAGTCCTTACACTGCACATACCAGTGGACAGAACATATGCCATGTTGTTGCAGAGTACCATGTGGGGCAAAATGTTAAAGACTTACATTGATTTTTCCATTACGAACATACATTTTGGAGATATTAGCATGCATCAACATATTTTACTAAATGATGCTTACAAAATGGCACTTAAAATATTACTGGAGTTTAGCAAAACATTTTTTTCCTAGTTGCATTTTTTTGTGAACATTTTATTTTGAAAGCAAAGAATCATAAATCTTGCTTTCAAGCTTCTGCAAATATTAGCATCTAATCTGATAACATTTGAGGAGTATTATACGTAATGCATATTGTTAAACTTTGAAATGTGTGTACACATTTTTATATTGGGAGCACTGTCAGCAGTCCAGTCAGAGCTTAAAACATTTTCTTAGAGTGCGCACCCTAATTATAAAGGCTTTGCATTAATGAACCATAAATACAAGTTCAAACAGCATTAACATATGGACACAAACATTACCTTAACTGCAGACAATGCCCTTCCCTGATCCATAATGTGGTACTGCAAACTGGAAGTCAAAGGGTATGTGCTGAAGGGGGTTGGGCCTTCTTGTCAAAAGGACAAAACAATCCTGAAAACTAGTTGTCCTTGATCCCAAACCATATGTCCTGGGTGTCAGGCTATGGGAATTCCACACCCCTGAGATATGCTCGCTTAGTTCGAGGAATAGGCCTTGGAAGGCATACTTGGACACTGCCAACTTGCATCTGCAAATTGGAAAGAGTTGGATTTAGCAATGTAAATGCGCTAATGGCACATGAAAGACACATTTTCTTGAGCTTCAAGTAGCTAGGAACGGAAGATATTAGTATAGGTTCACTTGGTATTTATACAGGATTAGTCAGGACTCTAACGAGGACAGAGACATGAACGGGTGAGAAAAGCTTACAGTAGGTGTGCTTTTTCAGGGAGAATGCATAGGTAGAAGGCAGATAGTAAAGGTAGTACAGAGACACTTGTCATGACTTTATCTATGGATTCAAACCCATTGGTGCAGCACTCGCCTGACACTGAATTACTGTGGGTATATGGGTAAATACATATAGGTAAATGCTTGACCTGCCTGCCATGTTCATTCCTCATCAGAACTTAGTAGATGTTCAGTTTGCTGCATAAGTGCAGTAAAGTAGCAGCACTGATGGATGGGGCATATGGCATGTTCTTACAGACGTCCCTGTGTGTCAAAAATGACGGTTCTTCCTAGTTTATGAAGTACTCTTTAGGGACCTTTGGAAAATTCCCCAGCATGTTTGTGTTAGTTTCAAAGGTACATATGCTCACTCAGGCAGAGGAGACGGCGTTGATCTGTGATTTCATGTTAAACTTGTTGACAATGATGATTCTAAGGTTTCTTGCATGGTCGGAGGGAGTGGCTGTGGGTCTTAGGTCTGATGGCCACTAGAAGTACTTGTATCTTGTCTGTGTTCAGCTGCAGGCAGTTGTTCTTCACTCAATCAGTGACGTTTGTCATGCATCTGTGGAAGCTGGTTCTGGAGGTGGAGGGGTCGTTAGTGAGTGAGAGGATGAGTTTGATGTCAAGTGCGGAGAAAATTATATTGATGCCGTTGGATCAGACGATGTTGACCAGTAGGCTCATATATGCTTTTAAGAGTGTGGGGATGTGAGATGAGCCCTAGGGGACACTGCAGGTGATCTCCTTGGCTTTGGCGATGAAAGGTGGGAGGTAGATCTTCTGAGTTCTTCTGGTGAGAAAGGAAGTGATCCATCTGAGCACATCCCCTTGGATGCTGATGTCAAGAAGATAAGCAACAGAGGTAGGTGCGGTATTTCGGGCGTGCTGTGACACTACCTATGCAAACCTACAAACCATATTTAATTTTGAAAACTAGGCAACCAAGGGAGTCCGGGGTGGTGTGCCTTGCATGGAACCCACAAGATTTTCTAATCCACAAGGCTCTACAAACTTCAAACTCTGACTGTAATCACACATTTACGTTATATATCCGCAATGGAAAGTTCCCGGAATCTGTATGGAATCCTGAAAATTCCTACCATTCTGCATTTCCCCACTTACACCGATAAACAATCTTGCCCCACATGTGTGGCTGGACCTAGTGCCCACTTCAGGAACAGCTGAAAGCAAGGTCAACTGGAGACCTCACCACAGGACTATCATTGACCTTGGTTTGATCCGTTGTTGTCAGGGGCCTTAGACCTACCCACACAAGTGAGGTACCATTTTTACCAGGAGACCTAAGGGAATGCCGGGTGGAAGGAAGTTTGTGGCTCCCTGCAGATTCCAGAACTTTGGATCACATAAATATGAGGAAAATGTGTTTTTTTTGTCAAAGTTTGAGGTTTGCAAGGTATGGCCAATGCAAGTTAGCTCACTCAGGATACCCCTAGGTGTCTAGTTTTAACAAATATACAGGTTGGCTAGGTTTCCCTAGGTGCCGGCTGAGTTAGGGCCCAAAACCTAGAGCTACCCAGATTTGAAAAAAAGGGTCTGTTTTGCGTGGAAAAATGTGATGCGTCCATGTTGCGTTTTTGGTAGTTTTCTGTCATGGCCACAAGGCTTACCTACACAAGTGAGGTACCATTGTTAAACTTGTGGGACCATAGAATAGTAGAACATTTGTTATTACCACTTGAATATTGCTGCATTTGTGCCTTTCAAATGCCTGTGTATAAAAAAAAATGATATTTAGAAAAATACCCTCCAAACGATACGCTAGTATAGGTACCCACAAATTCAGAGATGTACAAATAACCACTGCTCCTAAACTCCATATCTTGTGCCCATTTCAACAATACACAGGTTTCCTTGATATCCATTTTTCACCATGCCTTTTCTGCTATATGAATTGGTCTGTACTCAGTACTCATTAAAAAACCATTTACAATGCAGCTTAGTTGTTGGCTCTGGGTACCGTGGTTTCTTGGAAAGTCTACATACCCTATATATCACTGCAACCAGAAGGGTTTAGTAGACATAATGACATATTGCTTTTGTAAAAACAGCCATTGTGGCAAAAAGGTACAGATCAAAATGTGGTCACAAATGCCTTTTATTTCCTACTCCTTTCCAATATTTATTTCAGCAGTTATTTTCCTTGGGAAAACCTTGAGGGATCAACATAAATGACCCCTTGCTGGATTTAGACTTTTGTCTACTTTTCAGAAATCTAAAGCTTTTCTGGATCACCCATGGGTTTCATACTGGTTTCCATCACAAGCTGGTAGTAGGTTGGGAGCACAACAATTATGGGAAATAAGCTACCTCTTAGAAAAATGCCAAAACTGTGGTACAAAATTAAGTTTTTTGATTAAGCTCTGCATGTTTCTTAAAGCTGGTGACTTTAGTACAGCAAATCATGGATGCCATTTTTAAGAAGAAAAAAACCGCCACTTTTATCTGGAGCACTTTTTATCTATTTTTCTAAAAAAACTCAAAATGTGGCTATATTTTGGCTACTTTGCTGATCCTCTTAAGGGAAATCCACAAACCCTGGGTATCTTCAGAATCCCCAGGATGTTGGAAAAAAAGGATGCAAATTTGGCACTGGGGGGCAAAGGGAGAGGAGAATCAGCAGCTAAGTGGTTAAAATGAATTCAATTCCTTTATTCATGGCTTTGCTGTTTTTATTTTTATTTTTCATTTTTATATATTTTTCTTCTGTTTCAAAATATTCTTTAGCAAGTGTTTTTTTCTGTTTTCACAATAGGTCAACACATGCCACATTTCCTTTTAGTGCTCCTTCTGTTTAGAAGAGCATTGTCTTTAGTCTGCCCTGCTACACAGTCACAATAAATTGTGAAAACCACAATATCTTATTGAATGAAAGCAGCAACTCACTTAAGGGACCTGGACTTAGCTTTAACCCTACCGCCAATTGAGCATCTTCTAACCATGTCACCTGTTTTCCCTAAGGATTACAGGCTTATCTTTAACAAAAGCTCAATCATCTGAGACTTTTGTAGTAATATTGATTAATATTAGACCTCTCAAATCTAATTACCAGATAGATGCAAAATTGATATAATGTGTTATTCACTGTTTATGATCTATTGTACTAGAAGATGTGGCCACAATCCTACTTGGGTTCCCTGATACGTTTCCAGACACACAAACCTGCACAAAAACAACAGGACTTCAGTAATGCCCCTGGTAACAAATGGGCTAATAAATGGATCTTTCAGTTTGACATCTTATTAGAGATCAAAGTCTGTAATACCGGGGATATCATCCTGGTCCTGAGTTGAGGTCAATTTTAATAAACTGAATGATATTTCACCATTTATGTCCAATACAGAGATTACATCCAGAAGATGTTTTTGATCACAACATTCATCAACTTGCTCCCAAAACTCTTATAACAGAAAATTGTGATTCATAACAGGTGCACAATAGACATCAAACAGCATTAATTATTTTAAGGCACTCTCATTCTTTATTCTTACCTTGATCCCACCAAAATATCATTGTCTAATTTCATATCATCAAAGGACTAGTCCTAATCTGCATTCACAAGTATTACTAAACCCAAATTGAGATGCGCATGTTGCACTTACAAAACATATAACAAATGGTGTCTACTGAAAACAAAGAATACCCATTTTTAATAAAATATGGGCACCTAATTGCCCCTGACTGACTTGAGCGAAATGGAGGAAGCTATTTACATGATTCTAAATAATCTGATTCATCATCAGGACAGAGACTGGATGTGACATATATATGTCTATGACTGAGATTTCAAGGTAATTTGTTAATTTTATAACATATGTTGGAACTGAGTAATGGGTCGTGGATGCAGAACTGAAATGGGTAACATTTTACAACTCCATTTCTGACGAAAATATTTCGCAATCTTTGAGGTTTTATAAAAATATTTTTTTCTGGTCTGGACAAATGTTTCTTTCACAAGCTTTGAATGAGCCCCTGGAGTCCCAAATCAACCATCTCAACATTATTGTATCCGTTAATGCAGTCCATTATTATGGACAATTTTCCATTGGTGAAATGGGAGCACAGGTATTATGTCACATGACATTCACAGTAGTATGGCAGAAAATCTGTGCCTGGCACAGATTTCATGGTGTACTAGTGGAAATGTTTGTAAATTACCAGAAGTGGCAAGTATGCACCACTCTGTAGGAGTAGTATATGATGGAGGCTGATTTACTATTTTATTTGTTTATAGGCACCAAAGCCATTTTGTATCGTCTACTGCCTGACCTACTGCCAGGTCCTGCACTCAACCCTCACAGGCTGACTACTGTTGTTACAATATAAAAGGTGCTATTTTAAGTCTGGTAGACTTACTGATTTTGTCAAAGTGCCAAAACACTAAAATATAAAAGTGGGCCTACTGGCTTTATCAAACGGCGAGAATATCAGCATTTATAAACTAAGGCAGATCTGTTATCATTGTCCAAAAATCACCAAAAACTATAATCAAGGCACTGGAGTGACGCACCAGAGGAGCACCAAATTATGTGGCAGGGTTGACTACATTATGCAGCAAAAGGGTCAAATTATGCAGCATAATGCCCCACATTTTATATTAGTATTTCTTCATTATTTTTTTATTTTTACAAATGGTAATACTATCTGGGGAAAGACGTCACCTCAATAGTACCAGTTTTGCAGCCAAATACAGAAATAAGCAACTAAAAAAGATGACCAGTAAACCTATGTGAAGGGCTTTCCACTGCACATGAACACATGTTGAAACATCTTTAGTAGCTTTTAATCTGTTTGTGCTAGAAACAAGGTTTTTTGTTAAACTCTGAAAATAGTGTAGCAGATAATCGAATATGTGGCAAATCTGACTAATAATAAAAAAATGGCTGTGGCCGCATAATTGCATAATTCCAGGGGCCTGGACTGTAATCAAATGTATATTTCACTAAAACAGACAATCAAATGTTTAATGAAAATTAGTGTTGTAAAAGTGTGTAATAAGGTTTTATTAAAAATGAAAACAAAATCAACAAGTTTTTGAGTATTTTTTTAAACATTTTTCAGCCCACAAAATGCAACCATGAACACAATCGCAAGGGGGCACTGCACTCTAGCTGAAGAGTATAGAACTCCAGCCAGGAGTGCTTTAGAAAAATATCGTAAGCTCTCCTGGGTTTTAATGAGGCAGGAGAACTACTTTTTTTAAAATGTTGTTGGAGGGGGTCCCTGCAGCTCCGCCTCAACAATAAAAAAGTGTGGTTTTGCCCCTGCTTCTTCTAAGGTCACCAACACCAAGAAAATATATTCTTCTACAGATGCCTTCAGGAATTATGGGGTGTCCCTTGCTAGGAGCAGTGAATAAAAAATGAGCAGCTCAGGGTAGTAATTTTTTATTAACTTTTTCTTTCTTTTCACCACTCTACCAACCAGTGTGTTCTCAGAAATTATGTTAGTTCAGATGTCATATGTGTTGTCATGAATGCTATAATTTCACATGCTGTAAGTTATGTAATGTGCAATGGGATTACCTGTGCATGGAGACAGGGCGAGTTATAAACAATGAAGAGTGGGCGAGTGAGGTGACAAGACGATGTACGGAGGTTCGTGACTTGTGGTAAATTAAAGGTGGTGCATAAATCAGAAATTTAAGTTAAAACAAAAAAAAATGATTTTGAAATGACTGTATAGTTTAAGTTGGGTTTCTATAAAAAGTATAAATAATACATTTTTCCTAACTATAACTTATCCATAACCTTAGTTTTCACTGAATTTAAATGTTTTTATTTTTAATAGAAATGTGTTTTAAATCATTTTGCCAAGTGTCATTCTGTTGAGATTTGTTAAATGGTGTGTCACAGAGTATAGTGGAGGATAGTTTTGTGCAATGTAATGTCATAGAGTGGATTGTTGTACAGTGGAATAGAGAGGAGTGGAGTGGTGTAGCGTATAGCGAAGTAAAATGCTATACAGTGGAATGGTGTGGTGTGTCATAGAGTGCAGTGGAATATCACAAAGTGGAGTGGCATGTCATATGTCATACAGTATAGCTGAGTGTTGTACCGTGTAGTGTTGTTGACTGCTGTATTGTGGAGCTGAGTGTTGAGGAGTGGAGTGTTGGTGAGTATAGTGTGGTACAGTAGCTTGGAGTGGAGAAGAATGTTGTACAATGTAGTGGCAGAGTCGAGTATAGTGCAGTAAAGTGTCGTACATTTCAGTGTTGTGTTGTCATCCAGTAGAGTGGTGGAGAGTCTTGCACAGTTTAGTGTTGAACAGTGGAGTGTCACAGAGTGGTGTGTTGTAAAATGGACAGTGGTACAGTGCCATACAGTGGTAGAGAGTGTTGTGGAGTGCTGTGTCATAGAGAGGAGCATAGTGGTTTGTGATAGAGTGTCAAACTGTGCAATATATTGGCATACAGTAAATGGGCAGAAAGTGGATTAGAGTGTCATATAGTGGCGTAGAGTACAGTAGAGTTGTGTACTGTGGAAATCCATAGAGTAAAGTAGGGTGTCATATAGTGAAGTGGCATGGATTGGAGTGTCCAACAGTGGCGTAGAGTGGGGGTAAACTACCTCACAAGGGAGTAGATTTTAGTGCAGTTGCGTAGGATAGACTACTGGAAGATTCATTTTATATGGCAGAGTGGCTTGGCATATCATATACTGGAGTAAAGTTTCATAGAGTGGAGTGCTGTGTGGTACAGTGGAGCAGACTTGCATGCCATAAAGTGTTGGAAAGTGTCATACAGTGGAGTGGAGAGTAGAGTGTTGCAAAGTTGAGAGTCGTACAGAGTGCTGTAGAGTGTGGTAGAGTTTAGTGGTATAGAGTGTTGTAGACTTGAGTGGCATAGAGTGGTGTAGAGTGGAGTGTCATGGAGTGGAGTACTGGAGTACAGTGAAGTAAAGTGGAGTAGTGTGTCATAGAGTAGAGTAGAGTAAGGTGGGGTGTCACTGAGATAGTTGCCTAGTGTGTCCTAGAGTAGAGTGTTGCAGAGTGGCACACTGTTGAGTAGAGTGGACTCCTATAGAGTATAGTAGAGAATTTAGGAGTGGAGCAACATGAAGCGAAGTGTCTAACAGTAGCGTAGAGTGGGATATGCTATTGGAGGCAGTAGAGATGAGTGAAGTGGTGTTCCAATGAGTGGAGTAAAGTATCATATAGTGGAATGGTGTCTCTTATAGTACAGTGTCATTGAGTGGAGTACTGTGTAGTGGCGTAGCACAGCATGGAGTAAAGTGTCATACAGTGGAGTAGCGTGTTGGACAGTTAAGTGGTATGCCGTGTTGTAGAATGTGGGAAACTGTCATAGAGTGGAATGGCACAGAGTGGCGTATAGTGTTGGAAAGTGGAGTAGAGTATGGTAGAGTGTGGTACAGTGAAGTGGCATACAGTGTTACAGAGCTGAGAGGCATTTGGTACCGTGGAGTGGCATAGAATGGCATAGAGTAGAGTGGAGTAGAGTAGAGTATGATTGAGTACAGTGGATTAAATTCTGGGGAAGTGCTTTAAAGAGAGTTGTGAAGAGTGTAGTAAAGTGGAGTATACTTTGGTAGCGTGGCATAGAGTGACCTAGAGTGTCGGAAAGTGACATAGCCTGGAGTACAGTGTTGTACAGTGGAATATCATAGGATCAAGTAGGGTTTGGTAGAGTGGAGGGGCTCAGAGTGTCATACAGTGGAGTAGAGATTTGCAGAATGGAATAGGCTTGAGTAGCACAGACTGGAATGGCTTAGAGTGCAGTGTTGTACAGTGTTGTGTCATAGTGTTGTATCATGGACAACCGTGGCGTATAGTGTCATGATGTAGCATGTTGTGGTGTAGAGTGTTGTGGCATACAGTGTAGTGGTGTACAGTGGAGTGGCATGCACTGGAAAAACATATAGTGGATCACCATATAGTGGAGCAGTGGAGCATGGAGTGGCATAGAGTGGAATAGCGCACAGTGGGGTGGCCTAGACTGGAGTGGTGTACACTGGAGTGGCATAGAGTGGTGTAGCGTATAATGGAGTTACATATAGTGGAATAGCGTAGAGTGGAGTGGTGCACAGTGGAGTAGTGCAGAGTGGAGTAGCGCCGAGAGGAATAGCACAGAGTGAAGTAGGATACTGTGGAGTGGCATACAGTGGAATAGAGTGTTGTACAGTGGAGTGGAATAGTGTAGTGTAGAGTAGCATAGAGGCATACAATGTAGTGACATAGCGACTGGAGTGGTGTACAATGGAGTAGGGTAGACTCTAATAGCATACAAAGGACTGGGGTAGCGTGGAGTAGCATACAGTGGAGTCTCATACAGTGGAATAGTGTGGAGTTGTGTTGACGGTAGAGTGGAATAATGTACTGTAGGGTAGCACAGAGTCATACAGTGTAGTGATGCAGCAACTGGAGTGGTGTACAATGGAGCAGGGTAGACTGGAATAGCATACAAAGGAGTGGGGTAGAGTAGAGTAGCACAAAGTGGAGTGGCATACAGTGGAATAGGGTACAGTGGCGTTGCGTAAAGTGAAGCAACACACAGTGGAATAGTACAGCGTGGAGTAGCATACAGTTCAGTGGCCTAGAGTGGAATAGCGTAGAGTGGAGTAGGGTATAGTTGAGTGGCATACAGTGGAATAGCATGGAGTGTTGTACAGTGAAGTGGTGTAGAGTGGAATAGTGTAGCGTAGAGGCGTACAGATAGTGACGTAAGCTGGAGTGGTGTACAATGGAGTATGGTAGAGTGGAACAGCATATAGTGGTGTGGCGTAGAGTGGTGTTGCATACAGCAGAATAACATAGGATGGATAGTAGTGGAGTGTAGTGGCATGCAGTGGAGTGGTGTACAGTGGAACAGCACACAGTGGAGTGGCGAAGAGTGGAATTGCATACAATGGAATCGCATAAAGTGGCTTAACATACAGTGAAGTAGCGTCCAATGGAATAGCGTAGAGTGGAGTGGGGCAGAAAGAATGGCCTACAGTGGAATATCATACAGTGGAGTGGCGTACAACAGAGTAGCATACAGTGAAGTGGGAGTGCACTAGCGTACAGTGGAGAAGTCTAGACTGGATTGGCATACACTGGAGTAGGGTAGATTAGAATAGCATACAGTGGAGCAGCGCAGACTGGAGTGGCATACAGTGGAATAATGTAGAATGGATTGGCATGGAGTGTAAAAGTGTACAGTGGACTAGCACACCGTTGAGTAGCGTACAGTAGAGCGAAGAAGAGTAGAATAGCATAGAGTTTGGTGTTATATAGTTGAGTGAGATACAGTGGAGTGGCATAGAATTGAGTAGCATATAGTGGAGTGGCATACAGTGGAACACAGTACAGTGGAGTGAGGTAGAATGGAGTGGGGTACAGTGCAAAAGCATACAGTGGAATGGTCTACGGTTGAATAGTGTAGAGTAGCGTTGTGTAGAGGCGTACAGTGTAGTGGTCCAAACTGGAGGGTATACAATGAAGTAGGGTAGAGTGGAGTAGCATACAATGGTGTGGAGAGCAGTTGTGTACAGTGGAATACCGTAGAGTGGAGGCAGTGGAGTTTAGTGGCATAGAGTGGAGTGGCTTAGAGTGGAGTAGCGTACAGTAGAATAGCGCACAGTGGAGTGGAGTAGAGTGGAGTTGCAAACAGTGGAGTGGAATAGAGTGGGTACCGCACAGTGGAGTTGCATGCAGTGGAGTGGAATAGAGTGGGTACCGTACAGTCGAGTTGCATGTAGTGGAATAGCATAGAGTGGAGCGGGATAGAGAGGAGAGGCATTCAGTAGAATATCAGAGTGGAGTGGCAGACTGGAGGGTGTACAATGGAGTAGAGTACAGTGGAGTAGCATATAGTGGTGTGGCATAGAGTGCAGTTGTGTACAGTGGAATACTGTAGAGTGGAGTGCAGTAGAGCTTAGTGGCGTAGAGTGGACTGCAGTAGTGTTTAGTGGCATAGAGTGGCAAGGCTTAGAGTGGAGTAGCGTACAGTGGAATAGAGCACAGTGGAGTGACGTAGAGTGGAGTTGCGTACAGTGGAGAGGAATAGAGTGGATACGTACAGTGGTACTGCATGCAGTAGAACAGCGTGGAGTGGGATAGAGAGGAGAGGCATACAGTGGAATATCAGAGTGGAGTGGCATACAGTGGAGTAGCGTACAGTGAAGTGGCAGTGCACTGCCGTACAGAGGTTTGGCCTAGACTGGAGTGGTGTACAGTGGAGTAGGTTACAGTAGAATAGTGTATAGTGGAGTGGCATACAGTGGCAGAGCATAGAGTGGAGTGGTGTTGAGTGGAGTGATGTACAGTAAAGTGCCATAGAGTGGAGTAGAGTATAGTGGAGTGGCATACAGTGGAATAGCATACACTGGAGTGGTGTACAGTGGGCTAGCATGCCGTGGAATAGCGTAGGATGGAGTGGAATACAGTGGAGTGGCGTACAGTGGAATACCTTAGAGTGGAGTAGCATACAGTAGAGTGCCATACTCTGGAGTGGCATACAGTGGAGTCGGGTGGAGTGGAATAGCATTGAGTGAAGTGGCATAGGGTGGAGCTGCACACAGTGGAATGGCATTGAGTGGCTTGCCGTAGACTGGAGTACTGTAAGTGGAGTGGTATTGTGTGGTGTGGCATAGAGTGGAGTGGCAAAGAGTGGAAAGGCATAGAGTGGAGTGATGTACATTTGAATAGTGTAGAGTAGAGTGACATACAGTGGAGTGGTGCCATGGAGTGCAGTACAGTCTAGTGTTGTAGCACAGACTGGGGTAAAGTGCCGTGGAGTGGAGTGGCATGCCGGGTTGCAGAGTGTGGGAAACTGTTGTAGAGTGGAGTGGCGTATAGTGTTATAGAATGTAGTGAGGTAGAGTAGAGTTTGGTAGAGTATGGTACAGTGGAGTGGCATACAGTGCTGTAGAGTCAAGAGGCAAAAAGTGCCATTAGTGACATAGAACTGAGTAGTGGAGTACAGTCACGTAGAGTAGTGTGTTATAGAGTGGAGTAAATTCTGGTGCAGTGATGTAGAGGGATCCGCTTGAAGTGTAGTAAAGTGGAGTATACTTTGGTAGACGGGCACAGAGAGAACTACAATGTTGGAAAGTGTAACTGACTGGAGCAAAGTATTGTACAAAGGAGCAGCATAGTTGGTAAAGTGGAGGGGCATAAAGTATCGTGGTGTGAAGTAGAGGTTCATAGTGTGGAACAGACTTGAGTAGCATAGACTGGAATGGTGTAGAGTGCAGTGTCATAGAGTGTTGTAGATTGTCATATTGTAGACTATGGTGGCTTACGGTATCATGGCATAAACTGTTGTGGAGTACAGTGGAGTACTGTAGAGTGAAGTAGCGTGGAGGGGAGTAGCGTGGACTGGAATAATGTATAGTGGATCAGCGTACAGTGGAGTAAGGTAGAGTGGAGCGGCATACAGTGGAATAGTACAGAGTGGAGTGGCATCCAATGGCATAACATACAGTGGAGTGGCCTTGTCGCGTAGGCTCTCATTATCCTAATGATACTACTGGATTTTTGGGCGGCAAGATCGTTCACAGTGTGGGGGACTAAGTCTAACCCACGCGAAGGACCCTTGTCACCCCAAATCCAGGTTGAGCTCCGGCTAACTAGCAGTGCCTCATCTCTCCCAAAGGGAAGAGACAATTGGGCAACTGAGCGCATGACATCTTAGTGCTTCCCAGGGAAGTCGTGGTCACTCAGATCCCAACCAGTTCTCTCATACACAGTGTGGTCTCATATATAAACGACAAAGGCAGTTTGAGTTTTAAAGATTAGTTTAATAAAACGACTGCATTTTAGATAACAAGGAGTGAGCTGCAATAACCAGAACCATACAACACAGTAAGATTGAAATAGTAACGAGGAGAGTGAAACATAAGAATAACGCTATCATGGTGCTACTATAGTACGTTCTCTCTTCTAAGTTCTATTTTGAGCACAGCATGTTAAGCTCTAAGCCTCCCTTTCAGGTTCCCCCTGGAGGACATCAACCATCATACCTGAGCAAAGGCCTGTGATCTGGATCAGCATCTGCAACAGGGCAGTCAGCGTCTAGTTGTGGTTCCCTGGTCGGAATCTCCCTCCCACGTGTACCAGGACTAGGAAGTGTTTTTATAATTAACATGCCAGTTTTCTAAGAAACGTCCCTACGTAAGAATGTGTACTTTCTACGAACCCTAAAGATTAAACTTCTACCACGTTTATTGGCAATGTACCAGACTGTATCCTTGACTGAAGCACAGAGTGAGCAAGAATGTATTGTTTGAGAACTCCGGTGCTGAAGTAAGCTAAACAGTGTGATAGAAGAAAATAAAACAAGACCGTGAAACTGGTTATTGAAAAATAACAGTGCAAGGCTGAATAAAATGCATCTAGAGCAAAGTGCACAGAGGCCTAATGCTTTAAGCAAACACGCAAAAGCTATATTAAAAATGGCTACACTATAGCCTAGTGTGGAATGGCGTACAGTGGATTGGCACAGAGTGGGGTACCGTATAGTGGAATTACATATAGTGGAATAGCATATAATGGAATAGTGGAGAGTGGAGAGGTGTACAGTGGAGTAGCGTAAGGTGGAAAAGCAAAAAGTGAAGTAGCGTGCAGTGGAGTGGCGTATAGTGAAGTGTCCTAGACTGCAGTGGTGTACAGTGGAGTGGGGTAGACTGGAACAGCATACAGTGTAGTGGGGTACAGTGGAGTAGCATAGAGTGGATTGGCATATTGTGGAATAAGGTACAGTGAAGTGGCATGGAGTGGAGTGGCATACAGTGGAATAGTATAGAATGGAGAGTGGAATAGTGTAGACTGGAGTAGCATAGAGGCGCACAGTATAGTGGCATAGACTGGCGTGGTGTACAACGGAGTAGGGTAGAGTGGAATGGCATACAGTGGTGTGTCGTAGAGTGGAGTTGCGCAAAATGGAATAAAAAAGGATGGAGTGGAGTTGAGTACAGTGGAGTGGCAGAGAGTGGAGTAACGTACAATGGAGTGTCATCCGGCAGAACAGCGCAGAGTGGGGTGGGGCAGAGAGAAGTGGCATAAAGTGGAATATCGTACAGTGGAGTCACGTACAGTGAACTGGCAGTGCACTAGTGTATAGTGCAGTGGCATAGAGTGAAGTGGCATACAGTGGAAAGCGTAGAGTAGAATAGCATTCAGTGGAGTTAGTCCTGGCCCCTTGACATATCCCCGTAAAAAAAATAGTCGCCAGAGATTTTCATTTTTGTTTTGTATCATTAGAGATGTAATTTAGCTTGGGTAAACATTGCTATTACAGGCAGATTTTTTCTGGGTGACATTTTGTAAAATGGTGAATGTGTTGTAGTGATGATGTAATATTTCAGGAACCATGAGATCTATATATTTAATTTTGGTGTCAAAACATAGGTTAGGGGGTCAAGTAGTCTTATAGAGACTGAAACCAACTCCTCAGAGCACCCCTTCTGCTATTTTCCGAAATGGTGCCTCCATAATGATGTGTTTTAGCCATCATATTGGTAAGTTAATTTATTATTTTCTTTTTTTTTCCACGTTTTCCGTTGATTCTAATTTTTAAACATGAGCGAAGCAGGCGGTAGCAGAGAACCTTTACTTCCTGACAAAGTGTTGCTAACTACAAAAAATGAGGATTTGTAACAAAGAAAAATGTGTTGTATGCTAAATCGTCAAGTTTTTTTTTCTTAGTATATATTTTATCCAGGTCTTATGAGTATTAGTATTTGTACTTTTTTTAAATGTTTTACTGTTTTATCATGTGTTTTATGGTTGTATTGGTATAACAGCAAAAAGATGAACTGACCATATGCCAAACTAATCTGAAAGAAAAGCTAACATCAAATGCGGCTGGACAGAAGAGAGTTCGAGATGCTGCAGAAATACGGCAAGATGAAGTTCACAAAAGATTGAAACTGATGGGTGAAGAGGATCAAATATTTTATCATTGTAACAACAAGTGCTACAAGTCATATACAATGGAAAAAGCCTGGAAAAATAGTCCAAAAATAGCAGAAACCAGTGAATCACAACAAGAATCCGAGTCTTCTGAGTAAGCGATGACAACCAAGCCCAAAGCCCATCCAATTAGGAGATTGATGACTACCCTTCTTCTACCTTCAACAACTGACCAGAAAGCAGAGGATCTTCAATGTGTTATCTGTGGTTTAGCCAGAGCAATCACCAAAGGGATTGATGGAAGAATAAAGTACAGAGTATGCAAGTCTCAAAGGGCAAACATGTTTTTATCTGCAGCTAGTTTCTTCCAAGATGAAGTTTTCAGCTGAGTAGCTGATCTAAATAGCGAGGTAAATGTATTTACAGCGGATTTGTATGCCCACCCGAACTGCATGTGTGCATGCATTGGAAAATATGAATGTATAATGAGCTCCCAGCAGCAACATAACCACGAGCCTTCAGTTAAGTTTGCATTCTTTGAAAAAAAAAAATGTTTTAAAGCCACTCTTAAGTGCTGGCTATGGGTTCACACTCAGTGAGATGAGAGAAACAATGATCTACATTGACGAAACTGTATTGATCCATAATAATGAAATTAAGATTTTTCTGCTGAGAATGTACAATGACAGAATTAGTAGTAGTCATTCTTACAAAAATAATGAGTCACTTAAGGTGTTCTCAGCTGATTTGACTCCTGACGTTCTTGCTGCCAAAATAAGATCACAGGAAGCAATTAAATCAGCATGAGCCATTTTAAGAAACATCCTGAAAGATTTAGGTTTGGACTTAATGACAAATGTTGTGATGCCCCAGAGCATGGCAAATCATGGGAGTCAACAAGAATGTCTGATGTTGTCTTAACATTTTTTAATCAATGTTTAATATCAACAAAGAACAATTGTTACAAACTAAAGTTCTAGAGTTAGGAACAGAAGCCGGCAACACTGATGATGGCTCTGAAGATATAAGCGAATAAGTGGATAACAAATGCCATGAACCGGCAGGCTTATGCTTTGCAAATGTACCATCTTTTTTTCAAAATCATGTTTTATGAATTACATCATGGAAAAAAAGAAAACTCCGCTACACATGATGACTGCCCACACAATCTATGAGAAGTGCAAAAGTAGAGAGCTAATCACTTCAATGAATAGGATTGGTGTATCACCAAGTTATAATGACAGAGTACGGAGTAGGAACTTGTTAGCAGCTCATGCTGTAAAATCTTGTGAATCTGACATCACCAATTACTTTACCAGGAAAGGATTTATAATTGCTGCTATTTATAATTTTGATTTTGAAGACCGCTCTTCTTTGTCTGGAACATCCAACATACATGATACTGCCATGGTGCGTTTTCAAGACTATACCATTGAAGCAGCTGCTGGTAAACTAGCTGTGTCTGCTGTACGCATTAACAAAGGAAGCTGCAAACTTATAACCCAACTGCCTTGCCAACATGTGCAAAATCACTACAAGGCATCAACATGCCCCAGTCTACCAGAAAGTTTAAAAGTGGCTGAGGACATGGATCTTCTTCTACCTGATGCTTCGGTCCGCAAAGCTGATTTAACTGAATTTATCATATTGTGTATTTGGTGTGGACTGAAGGATGAAGAAAAACCAGTTCCTCCGTAGGCAGGAATTGATGCTCTGATATCCCAGAATACCGTCCCACTAAAGAAGGTTTTTTTTTTTTTTTTACTCGTAGTGTCATCTCCGGTCACAAACTACGCAACAGTATACACAGATCTAAATATTTCCAAAATGTGCATGCTCAGCTTGAAGATCAGCATATCCTGGCAGTTTTCTGCGAAGAAGCCATTTACTGGATTGTAGCTGACATTTTTATGAGCAGTACAGTAGGATTTTATTTTATCCAATGATGGGCATTTTCCACATGATAAAAGTTGTGTTGCGGTGTACAGGAAGTTATCTCAGTGGATGTGGCATAGACAATGCACTTATTGGGGCTGAAATCTTTGGAAGCAAAACTGTCTATTCAGTATTGAGCAGAACTCATTTTGGTTGTTCATTACAAGGCGTGCTCACCATATCTGAGGCTTTAGAACCATTGTATTGGAATGCTTTGTGGAACAAGAATGATAAATTGGGTATTGTATATCTTATATCAGAAGTGAACAAGACACAGGGTGTACTTCGTTCAAAAGACATAATGCAAAGCCAGGCAATGTTCAATACACTCAGTTCAAAATCAGAAAACCTGAAAACCAAGATCATAGAGTTTGTCAAAGAATGTGAAGAAAAATCAGAACTTTGCAAGTACTGGGAAAATGTTTTACACATGATAGCTTAGTGAAAAACCTGGTACATGCTGATCAGGAAGCTGATGGAGAGCTGCACATGAAGACTGTGGAGTCACTGATTACAGTGATGCGGAAATTCAATTGCATAAACTACCTAAGACAGTGGTTCCCAACCTGTGGTCCGGGGACCCCTGGAGGTCCGCGAAGCCTTCTCAGGGGGTCAGCGAGAGCCTAGAAAATAAAATAATATTAATAAATATTGACAAATTAGGTCCTCAGCTTCCAGTAATGACTCAGGCGGGGGTCCCCGGATTCCAATGATGATTTAGTGTGGGTCCCTGGGTTACATTAATGTTAAAGTGGGGGTCCACAGAAATCAAAAGGTTGGGAACCACTGACCTAAGATATGGGTCCTGGTATCTGGACAGAGTGAAGAAGCTAGAGGTGGAAAAACCACACCTCTACTGAAAATTCATCCAAAGACATTTTGTGGTGAAAGGGAGGAAAGGTTCAATGCTGTGGCTCTAGATACGAAACTGGAGAAGATGATCCAGAGATCACAGGAAAGCTCCAAGGGAATTGTTGGTCAGACACGTAAAAGTGAATATGTTGCTCAGTAGCAGCTAGCTTACCATGGAGTCCTTTCTATTTGCAATGTTTTCAGAGAGATGGCAAATTCAAAATTAATGGACCATTACAAAACTGTTCCTCACCATGAACTTGTGGGAAAGAGAGGGGAACATTTCAATAAACATGTTGACAGCCTTCTTCATTCCATGCAGCAGCAAGGAAACCCCTTTGAAATGACTGACTCTGTGCGCCTACAAAACTTTCTGACCAAACAATATGTGGATAATGATATGAAGGCACACCTACTAGATGTCCTGGAACATGGATCAAAACTATTCATGGAACCGAAGCAGAAGAGATTTGTATTGCAAGAGAAAAAGCCATTTGACATCATCACTAAAGTTATACTTCCACGCTTTAATAGCTAAAGTAAGAGTCTCTTCCAAACAGCCATTACATAACAGATTAAAAAAAAAAAATCCTAAGCACATAGAGAGATGGATGTAGCAAAAGGAAGGGGTGCATTTATCAAGGACATTCTGTCGCATGACTTTCTTCCAACAAAGGCATTATTTGATGTAGATGCTGCAACCAAACCAGTGAAGCAGAAACGTGTACAAGAGCTTAAAAAAAACTTTCACCTGAAGAATTTCCATTCGAAAAGATGTCCTCATTGAAAACTGCTGTCTTTGACAGTTATCTTGAACTATCTGTCAAAGAATGTGAGGGAATCAGACGAATGTCTACAAGTGGAACAACTGACTTTGTAGGCATCAAAAATTCAACACCTATACCTGTGTAACGTGTTAAATTCTGGTCATCAACATTGAACAAGATGAACTTGGAGATGTTAACTCGCCAAAACATTGCTGATGCTCCTGTGAACACTGAATTTCCAATTATTGCAAGTGGAATGATTGTCAATGAGGAATTGGTGCCTGCATAGATGAATTCAAAAGGTACGGGCCATAGTGTTTAAGAACTTAAAAGCAAATTGGAGGAAGGTGACCTTCCTGTTGTGTCACATGTTTAGTGAGCTGTTCAAAATGTTTCCAATCATGTCATTGTACTGTCAAATGAGACACTTATTATGATTGTGCTACTGAGATTTGCTGCAATGTTCATAAGTCAATGACTGTCAGAGTTATAGATGTGTTATGGAACAGATGAGAAAAGACACTTAATCCTGCTTCATATTCTGTACAAGAAACTTGACCCAGAGATGCTTCAGTGTTCTTATCAAGGCACATATTCTTACGGGTGATGACACTGTTAGCAAAATTGGAACAAAGCTTGGAGCTTTAAATGCTGAATCTGTGGAGTTTCTAAAAGGATTTGCTGTGACAGAAGAAGAATGTGACTTTAAAGAAGTAGAAAAATACCTTCTGCGTGTGTGGAAAACGAGTTCCGACTGTCACACATTTGAAGATCTTCGGTACAGTGAGTTCAAGCGATCAGTCCAGCTAAGTGACCTTCCACCGATTTCATATTCTGTGCGTTGACACAATACAAGAACGTTCTACTTGATCAGACGATGTGTAAATGTTCTGGATCATGCATATGTAGAGAAAGATCTGAGTGAATTTGGTTGGGAAGACATTGATGGGGTGCTAAAACCTACTAAATTTCTAAAGCCTCTACCCGTAGAACTTACACATATATGTACTTGCAAAACCTGTGCTAGAAAAAGATGTCCCTGTCGATATGCGTATGTCCAAAGTTTAACATTCTGCAAATGTACCACGAGCGATTGCCGAAACAACTAAATAAAGTGAACAATGAAAATGTGTCCAAAACAGGAGTGATAAACATTCTTTTTTTCATATTCAGATCATAAATATTGTTTGGTGTATACATAAAAGGATTAGAAAACATTATTATTTGTTTCATTTCAATATATGTCTCTTCTTCCTCTATTATAGCTGCCATTTAGGAAAAGGCAGAAGGGTTGCTCCGAGGAGTTATGCTCTGTCTCTATAAGACTACTTGACCCACAAAACCTATGCTTTGACACCGAGATGATGTATGTAGGACTCATAGTTCCTGAAATATTACATCATCACTGTAACACATCTGCCATTTTTAAAAATGTTATCCAGAAAAATTCGGCCCAGATCAGCAATATCAACCCAAGCTAAATTACTTCTCTAATGATCGAAAAACACAAATCACAAGTGAAAATCTCTGCACAACATTTATATTATGAAGGTATATTAGGAGGCAGGATTAAGCGGCAAAGGTGGGAGTGGCATACAGTGGAATAGAGTAGAGTGGAACAGCATATAGTAGAGTGGCGAATAGTGCTATAGCATAGAGTGGAGCAGCGTAGACTGGAGTTGCATACAGTGGGACAGCATGGAGTAGATTGGTGTAGAGTGGAGAAGTGTAAAGTTGTAGGAAAGTACCATCTTGCCTGGCATGTTACCCCCATATTTCACTGTATGTATGTTGTTTTAGTCCTTGTGTCACTGGGACCCTGCCAGGCAGGGCCCCAGTGCTCATAGTATGTGCCCTGTAAGTGTTCCCTGTGTGGTGCCTAACTGTATCACTGAGGCTCCGCTAACCAGAACCTCAGTGTTTATGCTCTCTCTGCTTTCCAAATTTGTCACTACAGGCTAGTGACTAAATTTACCAATTCACATTGGCATACTGGTACACCCATAAAGTTCCCTTCTATTTGGTACTGAGGTACCCCGGGTATTGGGGTTTCAGGAGATCCCTATGGGCTGCAGAAATTCTTTTGCCACCCATAGGGAGCTCTGACAATTCTTACACAGGCCTGCCACTGCAGCCTGCGTGAAATAACGTCCACGTTATTTCACAGCCATTTACCACTGCACATAAGTAACTTATAAGTCACCAATATGTCTAACCTTCACCTGGTGAAGGTTGGGTGCAAAGTTACTTAGTGTGTGGGCACCCTGGCACTAGCCAAGGTGCCCCCACATCGTTCAGGTCAAATTCCCCGGACTTTGTGAGTGCGGGGACACCATTACACTCGTGCACTATACATAGGTCACTAACTATGTATAGCGTCACAATGGTAACTCTGAACATGGCCATGTAACATGTCTAAGATAATGGAATTGTCACCCCAATACCATTCTGGTGTTGGGGGGACAATTCCATGATCCCCCGGGTCTCTAGCACAGAACCCGGCTACTGCCAAACTGCCTTTCCAGGGTCTCCACTGCAACTGCTGCTGTTGCCAACCCCTCAGACAGGTTTCTGCCCTCCTGGGGTCCAGGCAGCCCTGGCCCAGGAAGGCAGAACAAAGGATTTCCTCTGAGAGAGGGTGTTACACCCTCTCCCTTTGGAAATAGGTGTGAAGGGCTGGGGAGGAGTAGCCTCCCCCAGCCTTTGGAAATGCTTTGATGGGCACAGATGATGCCCATCTCTGCATAAGCCAGTCTACACCGGTTCAGGGATACCCCATCCCTGCACTGGCACGAAACTGGACAAAGGAAAGGGGAGTGACCACTCCCCTGACCAGTACCTCCCAGGGGAGGTGCCCAGAGCTCCTCCAGTGTGTCCCAGACCTCTGCCATCTTGGAAACAAAGGTGTTGGGGCACACTGGACTGCTCTGAGTGGCCAGTGCCATCAGGTGACGTCAGAGGCTCTTACCTCTCTTGGTAGCCAAACCTCTTTTTCTGGCTATGTAGGGTCTCTGCTTTGGGGAATTCTTCAGATAACGAATGCAAGAGCTCACCAGAGTTCCTCTGCATCTCCCTCATCACCTCCTACCAAGGATCGACGGCTAACTGCTCCAGGACGTCTGCAAAACTGCAACAAAGTAGCAAGACGACTACCAGCAACATTGTAGCGCCTAATCCTGCCGGCTTTCACGACTGTTTCCAGGTGGTGCATGCTCTGGGGGTAGCCTGCTTTCACCCTGCACCAGAAGCTCCAAAGAAATCTCCCGTGGGTCGACGGAATCTTCCCCCTGCTAACGCAGGCACCAAAAGACTGCATCACTGGTCCTCTGGGTCCCCTCTCATCCTAACGAGCGTGGTCCCTGGAACACAGCAACTCTGTCCAAGTGACTCCCACAGTCCAGTGACTCTTCAGTCCAAGTTTGGTGGAGGTAAGTCCTTGCCTCCCCACACTAGACTGCAAAGCTGTGTACTGTGTAATTTGCAGCTGCTCCGGCTCCTGTGCACTCTTCCAGGATTTCCTTCGTGCACAGCCTAGCCTGGGTCCCCAGCACTCCGTCCTGCAGTGCACAACCCTCTGAGTTGGCCTCCGACGTAAGGGACCCTCTTTTGCAACTTCGCGTGGACTCCAGTTCACTAATCTTCTAAGTGCCTCTTGGGGTACTTCTGCGGGTGCTGCCTGCTTCTGTGAGGGCTCTCTGAGTTGCTGAGCGCCCCCTCTGTCTCCTCCTCCAAAAAGCGACATCCTGGTAATTCCTGGTCCTAAGCAGCACCCAAAAACCTCTACCACGACCCTTGCAGCTAGCAAGGCTTGTTTGCGGTATTTCTGCGTGGGAAAACTTCTGCAACCTTCATCACGACGTGGGACATCTGTCTTCCAAAGGAGAAATTCCTAGTCCTCTTCGTTCTTGCAGAAATCCAAGCTTCTTCCATCCAGAGGCAGCTTCCTTGCACCTTCATTTGGGGTTTCCTGGGCTCCTGCCCCCCCTGGACACTGTCGCGACTATTGGACTTGGTCCCCTTGCCTTTCTGGTCCTCAGGTCCCGAAATACGTTGTCAGTGCACTGCTGGTGTTTGTTGTTCTTGCAGAATCCCCCTATCATGACTATTGTGCTCTTTTGGGGTAGTAGGTTTACTTTACTCCTACTTTTCAGCATCTTGGGGTGGGGTATCTTGGACACCCTCACTGTTTTCTTACAGTCCCAGCGACCCTCCACAAGCTCACATAGGTCTGGGGTCCATTTGTGATTCGCATTCCACTTTTGGAGTATATGGTTTGTGTTGCCCCTAGACCTATGGTTGCCTATTGCAATCTATTGTAATTCTACACTGTTTGCATTACTTTTCTGACTCTTTCTTACCTATTTGTTGTTTGTGTACATATACCTTGTGTACCTTTTTACTGAGGGTACTCACTGAGATACTTGTGGCATATTGTCATAAAAATAAAGTACCTTTATTTTATGTAACTCTGTGTATTGTGTTTTCTTATGATATTGTGCATATGATATAAGTGGTATAGTAGGAGCTTTGCAAGTCTCCTAGTTCAGCCTAAGCTGCTTTGCCATAGCTACCTTCTATCAGCCTAAGCTGCTAGAAACACCTCTATTCTACTAATAAGGGATAACTGGACCTGGCACAAGGTGTAAGTACCTTTGGTACCCACTACAAGCCAGGCCAGCCTCCTACAAAAGTACACTGGCATACAGTGGAAAGATGTAACGCAGAGTGACGTAGAGTTGAATAGCACAAAGTGGAGTGCTATATAGTGGAGTGGAGAGGAGTAGCGTACAGTGGAGTGACATACAGTAGAACAGAGTAGAATGGAGTGGTGTGGAAGGGAGTAGCATACAGAGGAAAGGCATAGAGTGGAGTCTTGTACAATGGAGTGTTGGAGAGTGGAACAGCGAAGAGTTAAGTAGCATAGAGGTGTAGACTGTAGGGGCGTAAACTGAAGCACTGCAGAGTGGAATAGCATATAGTTGTGTGGCGTAGAATGCAGTTGTGTACAGTGGAATACCGTAGAGTGGAGTAGAGTGTACTGGCTTAGAGTGAAGTGGCATACAGTGGAATAGTGTACAGTGGAGTGGCGTAGAGTGGAATTGTATACAGTGGAGTGGCATAGAGTGGTTAACATACACTGGAGTGGCATCCAGTGGAATATCTTAGAGTGGAGTAGGGTAGAGAGAAGAAGCATACATTGGAATATCATAGAGTGGAGTGGCATACAGGGGAGTGGAGTGGAGTAGCGTACAGGGAAGTGGCAGTGCACTGACATATGGTGGAGCGGGCCAGACTGGAGTGGCTTACAGTGGAGTAGGGTAGAGTAGAATAGTATTTAGTGGAGTAGCATATAGTGGAGTGAGGTGGGGTGCATTGGAACAGCGTACAGTGGCAGAGTGGAGGTGCATACAAAGGAACAACATACAGTAGAGTGGCGTAGAGTGTACTCGCATACCGTGGAATAGCGTAGGATGGAGTGGCATAGAGTGGAGAGATGTAGAGTGGAATACCAAAGACTGGATTAGCGTATAGTAGAGTGGCATACACTGTAGTGGTGTGCAGTTGAGTAGGGTAGACTGGAATAGCATGGAGTGGAGTGCCATAAAGTGGAGTTGCATTCAGTGAAATAGCTTGGAGTAGATTGTCGTAGAGTGGAGTAGTGTACAGAGGAGTGGCGTAGAGTGGAAGTGCATGGAGCTGAGTGGTGTTCATTGGAAAAGCGTAGAATAGAGTGATAGAGTGTAGTAGCCCATAGTGGAGAATCATACAATGGGACAGCGTACAGTGGAGTAGTATAGAGTGGAGTGGCATACAGTGGAGTGTTATAGAGTGGGACAGCACACAGTACAATAGTGTAGAGTGAAATGTTGTACGATGGAATAGCTTACAGTGGAGTGGCATAGAGTGGAGTGGTATAGAGTGGAATAGTGTAGAGTGGAGTGGTGTACAGAAGACTGCCATAGAATGGCGTAGCATTCAGTGGAATAGCGTAGAGTGGAGTAATGTACACTGGAGTGGCGAAGACTGGAATAGTGTAAATTGGAGTAGTGTACAGTGGAGTGGTGTACTCTAAGTGTCACAGACTGGAGAGGCCTACAGTGGAGTGGCACAGAGTGGGGTGATGTTGAGTAAGGTGGTGAGCGGATGTACAAGAAATGTGTTAGAAATGTACAATATGGTTTGCGGATTTACTCAAGACATCGATTTGCGCTTCCTTGCATTTCTCCATATTTTGAAAGCAAGGCAGGGCCAAGCATGGTGGCCTTGTGTTGCTTTGTAAATGTGATCTAAGTATTGCTTTGCACAAGTAAGACAATGCATGATTCAAGGGTAATGCAATATACCAGAGCTTTAGATATATATTGTGCAATTGTATACTGTGGTAACTTTGCGGTATTCCGCAGTACTTACTGATGACAAGGCACTATATAATTGGTTAATGACTTCTTTCAAAAAATTAAAAGGCATGTGTGTTTTTTACTACACTTTATCTGAATTATGGGTTAGCGCCTTAAATATAGATAAGTATTAGGTTTAATTATTGTTCCCTACTTATCACCACTTTAATAAAGTTTTACTAAGTAAGGAAATGTATTTATGTTTTTCTATATATTTTTTAAAAAGTTTACAGAGTACTGTGATAGTACCTAGGAAGTTCCAATTTTTTTAAGAACTTTACCTTTTTGAAAAATGATTTTTAATTTGCGCAGTAATTTCTCAGTATTTCCACTGTACTCTGTACACATTTTCATAAAGAAGTCAGTACGTAAAATATTAAAAATACACTGTGATACACTATATTTTTTAAATATAGTGAATTAAGGTGTTTTTAATTCTTTACAGGTTTTATGCTTTTAATATTTTTTAGTATTGCGGTACCTCCCTGGTAATACCATGGTACTCTGTGAATTATTTTTTTAAATATGTAGAAACTATATATAATTTTTCACTACGTATTACCACTTTAATTAGGTAGGAGAAAATGATCAAACCTAATACTTACCTATATTTGAACCCCTAACTCAGAAAACAGGGAAAGTGGCCTTAAAACAACATGGCTGCTTTAACTTTTGTAAAGGGAATCATTAGCCAAAAAAATAATGACTTCTCATTGCCATGTCACAGATATCACTAAATTTAAATGGCTTATAACTTTAAAAATACTTACCCTTGTTACCTCTACTAACAAAAAGGATCATCTGCACACCATAATGTATAATTCTAACAAATTTCACAGAAATCTATTCAGCTGCTACATATGAGTACATAGTCTATGGAAAATGCATTGGTGCCATAACACGTTTTGGGACTCCCCTTTTTACATTGTATCGCTTTGCAGAAGACAATTTCCGCTAAACTTTCCATTGTCCGCCAATGTAAACATCTGAGGAACTCCTATCTCTGGGAATCCTTACTATACCTAAAGAGTGGCTACTGCCACTTTGATATATTATATATATATATACATATATATATTTTTTTATCTTGTATTTATTTATTTGTCTTTTGATGCCTGTGTACAGTCTGTAAGATCTGTAGTTGTAGGTGGCCCTCACCAGTTTTATCTGCAGTCTCTTTTGCAGCTCGCCCCCCCCCATCCCCAAAAAGACTGTGAGGTCTAGAGGTGCCACTGATCCTAGGGTTGATTATTTCCAAATCTTGGTTGAGGTCGGGAAATTAATTCATCTTATACTCAACAAGCATAAAAGAATGATAATTTTCTAGCAATCTGAGGAAAAACAAGCCATGAATACCAAATATTGTAAGTAGTGTCTCATGAGAAATCCCCAGACCTGGGACATCACTCATCAGTTGTGACGCAGATAGACCATTTGACCTACTCAGCTGACCTTTGAGATGGCTAGCAGGGAGTTCTTTGTATCTTCCCCACATACAGTATTGTTGAATGGAAATAGACTGGACGGTCTTAAATGTATCTTCATTCTTTTGTGATGATGCCTTGTGAGACTTTCAATAAAAATATATTTTACTAAAACTCAGCTGACCTATCAGAGACATTCTGTACGTTAGAGAAAATGTTGTGTGAAGAATCTTATACTCAGAAACCGACTGCGTGTAAATAATTGAGAACATTACTGTCTCTCTCTATTTTTGTAACACATGGCAGAATGTAATCACCTTCTAAAGGCCTGTCATCTATTTTCTTATTACAGGTGAGGGTTGACACTAGAACTCACTTTTAATAAGAAAACATGTCACCAGTAGCCTGTGAAAATGTATTAAAGGAGACTAAAGATGCAACAACCGCCCTGCAGGCTTAGGCACCTGCTGACACAACTCCTTGGCCTCGTTCCTTCATTCACAAACTGTAGATGAGATGCCAGGTAGTCTGCTGCCTGCCAACATTGTTTCACGTAGAATTAACTTTTTGAATAAAACAATTGTGTGCAACGTATTTGCCTTATTTGAGGGACCATGAGCTGCAAAACTGCAAATCACTACGAACCACCAGCGCAATTTGTTGCCTGAAGTCATTTGTTTCCAAAGGGCCCTCCGGTGCCACACAGGGCCCACCGGAAATACCCTGCAGGACTGGGATGTATAAACATGGAGGCAGCCTGACATCACTTTACAAGCAAATCTTGTACGTCTGTAAGCGATCACAAGCTCCGACCTGACCCTTCCCCACCCTGGAAATGGTTGGAGGTTTACTCCTGCAAAGGGCTGCAAAGGAAGTAATAGAATGAGATTCTCGTGATACTGACCCTTGAATCTGTGTCATCCTCTTCTTCGTCAGGATTGTAGGCTTCCGCACACACTGCAAAGAACCAGTACAACAGTCAGCCACTTGTGAAATATACAATTAAACAGCATCAGTACTCAGACTTCTATCATACACCTTTGCGCTGCCAATATCAAAATACATGTGGGACTATCAGTTTATAAACAGTTTAGTGACTTTCATCTGCATTTAATTTATGTCTTTGTACAGCAAATGAAAGAAACATTTCTTTTCATGCATTGTTAACATGATCCCCATCTCATAGTGTCTCTCTCAAATAGGGACTCATATTTCCTGTGGTCTCTGTCTCATAACCAAGGGGCGCATAGCACATGCATGTAGATCTTGTTTGTACACCTCCACACCTCCCTGATTGAGGTGGCCTTAATACACCTCAGTTGACACAACAGGCCGAGTGCTGAGAGGCTGACTTTTAACAAGAAGAACAGGCAAAACCAATAGGTCTGTGAATAACGTGCTAATGGATGCAGCATAAGCACATTAAAGCCAGATAAGACAATGAAAGACGGCCTGCATTGAAAGTTCTCTTGCCTTTGATAAAGTCCTGCTTTTGTTTCTATGCTTAATTAATATTTTCTATGTTAAGTTCTGGTCAGACGGCAAGTAACCTTCATTTCAGTCCTTCTTTAGATTCTATGACATTCGAAGAAAGGAATATACTAAATTGGAGGCTCCTTTACTACCTGACCTTCATTTACGTAGAATCAAAAGAGAACGGTGCCGAATATAAGGAAGACTTCAATACAGACGGCCTTTCATTTTTAAAGTCTGGTCCTGGAGGCACTAATGTGAAGCTGCCGGAAGGAACGAATGTATGGGGAAAGAAGGCGGTACATTCGGAGGGGGAATGGGGAGAGAGGGGGTCGAATGAGGAGCAAGCACAAATGGGAAACCAAAAGGAAGGAACAAGAGGAGTTAGTGGGTGGAAGAACGAGAAGCACACAGAAGAAAAAGGTACGCTCAGGAGAGAACAGTGAGCTGGACACAGGGGAGGGAGCCAGCAGAAGTGGAGCGACAACCCCGTACTTGTAAAATAGATCCTAATGCAGTTCAATGAAAACACTGTAATGCCTAATAACATCCAATGAAAGCCAATGGCATCAGGTAAGAAACCATTACTCATCTGGGCTGAGCCAATATGTCATTGACAGCATCTGAAGCAAATGGATGAACGAGGACGATTAGAACAAACCAATGGTTTAAGGGGACAGACCCATAGTGCCACTCTAAGTATATTGTAAATATAAGGCCTGTTGAGGACTGGGAGTCCCAGATTCACTAAAAACAGAACCTGCCCTTAACTCTTAGCTTTATTCCATTCCTAACTTTTGAAAACATTTGATCCACTGCTTAATTTCCACAAAAAAAGAAATATTTGCAGGTGCACTACATTTTTCTTTGGAGCCCACTATCGGTGTTGTTGGATACCAGTGTTTCCTAACATCAGGGTTGGCAAGTCTTGATTTTAGCTTTGCCTTGTTCTTCCACCACATTACACTTTCTGTCTCATCTCACTTTTGCGGATTCTTTTTCAACTTTGTATTCTCTCTTTACCACTGTTTGATTCTCTTCCTCCATCTTTCTCCCTTTTACGTTTCTTTCTCTTGCTTTTGGTCAAAGCCTGAAAATAAAAAATAGTCCTGGTTCCCAAAAATGAGTGCTCGTACCCACCTCCTGCAACCACGAGCAAACATTAAGGATTGTCTTTGTGTGTATCAAATGCTTATGACAAGAAATCACATCCCCATCATGTATAGTCCCTTTCCAAACAGTCTCAGCAAGTGTCATGAGGGACCCTGCTTGTAAGATGGGTGCACCTGCGACTGCAAGTCAGAAAACCACATTTTATAGCAGCCTGCTGTGGACCCATGGACCCGCAGAAGAGTGTGGAAAACAGGGAGATCACTCTGGATTGCAGAAGAAAGAGGAGAGCTACGTGGCATTTATTTTTCTTTCCCATTAAACTCGGTTCAGAGGAATAAAAGCCGGGCAATACCTCAATAGCGAATTCACATAGAAAATTGTTGAGGTGTAAGAAAAGGGAGCTGTCAAACAAAGCTTTGAGGCTGACATTTGAGGAAACCTGGCGGCTATTTATCCGGTCTCCAGATAAATAGTGTATTTTCTCTACAATTTACCAGCCCACTGGCTTAAGCTGAGAGACTATTTACTGCTGATGGGCAGCACCCCATATGACAGAGAAATTTCATTATTTATCCGGCCGCTGTCCAAAAAGAAGAGATTATGCATTGTTTGTCCAGTGAGCAAGTAAACAGCAAGGAAACTGCACTATGTACATGGCTGCTGGCTAAATAACAGTGACTATGTACTTTTTGGCCAGCAGCGATGCAAACAGTAAAAAAAAGTTACTATTTATCTGACCTGCGGCTAATTAGCAGACCTTATGTACTGTATGGATGCTGGTCGAATAAGTAGCAAAATTATTTCACTGTTATCCCAGTCAAAGGCAAACATCATGCACTAATGATCCTGCTTCCTTGCAAAGTAACAAGAGACTTCACTCTTTACCTGGCTACTAGCATAATAGAAGACATTATGTACAATCTGTCCAGGGGCCAAGGGAGTAGTGAATAAATGAACAAGTTACTGACCTTCGGTAATGCCTTATCTGGTAGAGACAATATCTAGTTGCAGATTCCTTACCTTTGAATTTCCCCTAGGAGTAAGGATGAATCCGGAGATTTTTCTTGAGAAGTATCCCTGAGGGCCGTTAGGTGGGCTCGATCGGGTCCGCGTCCGTATCATCAGTGCTGGATATGATGTCCCAGTTCCTATATAGGTGCCACCCCTGCGCACTGACATCCGTTTCTTTTCACAACTTTCCATGCCAGAAGTGCAGAGCAATGAAGAACACTGACTACTGGTGCGTCAAAACTAAGGCCCTGGAAGGGGAGTTCCTGTCCCTAGAAATCAGTTTGCAGAGCAGGGAGGATGATGGGTGGGTCGGTAAGGAAACTGCAACTAGACATTGTCTCTACCAAATAAGGCGATACCGAAGGTAAGTAACTTGCTCATCTTATAAAAACTTCTCATTGCAGATTCCTTACCTTTGAAATAGATACCCAAGCAATACCATCCCCAGAGGTGGGTCTGCGAACCAAGATCATACTAGAAAGTCCTGCAGGACCGAACAGGCAAAGTACCCATCCCACAGACCTTACTGTCAAGGCAGTAGAATTTGGTAAATGTGTGAAAAGATGCCTACGTTGCGGCCTGACAGATGTCAAGGACTGGAACTCCGCATGCCAATGCAGTGGTTGCTGCTGTAGCTTCGGTAGAATGAGAACGTAAACCTTGATGCAGAGAATGACCCATCTGGTGATACTCCGCTTCTGCACTACCTGAGCTTTCTCCGCACCCACATAACCAAGTTGATCATCCACCCAGAACTCTTTTGTACGATCAAGGTAGAATGCCAATGCTCTTTTTGGGTCCAGGTGAAGTCTCTCCTCTTCCTTGGAAGGATGCGGGCACATAAAAAGTAGGCGAGGTGAAGGATTGACCTAGATGAAAGGGAATAACCACTCTTGGCAAAAAGGAGGTTCTAGTGCGAAGCACCACTTTGTTAGGATAGATGAAAAGGTAGGGCAGCTTAGATGGTAATGCCTGCAGCTCACTCAACCTGCTGGCAGATGTAATGGCCACAAGGAAGGCAGTTTTCAAAGTGAGAAGCCTGAGAGGACAACTGTGGAGAAGCTCAAAAGGCGGGTGCATGAGAAAGTTCAAAACCAAATTCAAATCCCACTGGGGCATAATGAATTGGGGTAGAGAAAAGATATGTGTAAGGTTTTGAAGGTACCTATTAACAACAGGAGGCTTAAATAAAGAAGGTTGATCAGGTAACCTTAAGAACACAGAAGTAGCTTAAAAATAACCTTTGAGAGAGCCCACAGAAGAGCCCTGCTAGGCCGGACAAAGGATAAACAACAGGACCTCAGTGAGGGGCAGAAAAGGGGTCAACAGACTTGTCTGTGCACCATGCCACAAATTTCTTCCAACAACAGGTATATACCGTTTTGGTGGAGGGACGCCTGGCTGCCAAGATTACGTTACAAGTTTGTGTACAGATCCCTCCCCGGGGGCTGCAAAAAAAGAACCTCCTGAGGGGGCAGTCTGATTGGAGGAACGATGGACATGCTAAGCAGCATGCCAGACTCTCCATGCCTAGTCCGGAGCCAGAAGATGGAATGATCTGTCACTACTGTCAAATCTGGTCGGGGAAGGGAGAGGAATCGGCCTCTGACCAAGTCGCGGTTCGTTAACAACCACTGCAGATCTTGCGCAGTTCCCTCTGAGAACTGAACCTTGTCAAAGAAATTCCCCTGACGCTGCACCCACTGGAACTTTAGGTCCCACTGCAGAGTTTTCATATTTCATCTGGCATGTGTCACCACCAGGATTCCATGAGGCCCAGTCGCCCCAGAGTCGTTATCATCGAAATCCTGGATAGAGGCTAAAACATCGGTAACATAGCCTGAATATCCTGGACTTGCCATTCAGGAGGATAAGCCTGAAACTGAACTGTATCCAGAACAGCTATGATGAAAGGGAGCATCTTAGAGGAACTCAGGTGTGACTTTGGCACATTTATAGTGAACCCCAGCAAATGCAGGAGGTCCGCCATAGTCTGGAGATGGGAGACGACAGCCTGGGTCGAGCCCCCCTTCAACAGCAAGTCATTGAGATAGGGGAAGACTGAAACCACTGATATGCTCAGATAAGCTTCAACCACCGCCATCACCCTGGTGAACACCTGAGGGGAGCTGGTAAGGTCAAAGGTGAGCACGATGAACTGAAACTGCGTAAAACACAAGTAACGTCTGGGCAGGCAGGATGGGAATATGGAAATATGCGATCTGCAAGTCCAATGCTACCATCCAGTCTCCTGGATCCAGGGCAGCTGGAACCTGACCCAGAGTGGGCATTTTGAACTTCTCTTTCTTGAGGAAGAGATTGGGGGACCGAAGGTCTAGGTTAGGATGGAGACCCTTGTCCTTTTTGGGTACCAGAAAATAGCGGGAATAGAAACCACAACCTACTTCTGGCATGGGAACCCTCTCTATGGCTCCCTTGGCCAGGAGAGACGTAACTTCCTCACAGAGAAGGGATAAGTGATCCTCCAACATACGATCATAGGTTGGTGGCATAAATAGAGGGGTAATCTCGAAGGGGATGGACAAACCTCTTTGGACTCTCTGCAAAACCCACCTGTCTGACATGATGGATTGCCAGGAGAGCTGGGGATGTTGGCTCCTGCCTTTGACTGGCCCTTGGTGAGGAGTAAGACTAGGAAGGCTTAGAGGCTGCTGCAGAAGGGGGTGGGGCGGCAGACTGCCAAGACCACTTGCTCCCTGATCCACGAGGTCCGTGGATCCTTCGCCCTTGGCCACATAGAGGCTGGGCAGCATGCGTGGCACGGTGGCTGGCCAGGAATGGACACGGTTGGAGGCCACTTCCGTAGCCACAAAAGGGGCAAAAAGCAGACTGAGGGGGACGAGGGGACGCTATGAGGCCCAAGGACCTGTCCATAGCTTGAGAATCCTTGAAGTGCTCGAGCACCGAGTCTACCTTATCTCCAAAGAGGCGGGCGCCATCAAAGGGCACTTTCTATATCACATAGACCGATAATTAAATTATTCTTATTCTTCATTCCATATGCTGGTGATATGGTACTTACAGAAATAACAAAGAATGTACTAAGGAAGCGTATAGGAAAGTTTGAAATATTCTTAAAATAATCATCATGAGAGGTTGAGGTACAGGTAGCAAGGGGTGTGATTATTGATATTAGGGCAGCAATGTGCTCTACAAAGTGATGTAACATAACATACAAATACACAACAGTATGCTGCCACTGCCATTTCATGTGGTAAACCCAGGACTTGTTCAATTGTTCCATGCTGGTTACGAGGTCACGCTTAGTGTGCCTCTTCAGGTCAAAGAACAGTTTCAGCACCTTGAACTCGTAAGGACAGGCCTATGCCTCTGCATATACTCTAAATAGGTTTAGCTGCAGGACAATAAAAAAAGTCAGGGTGCCAGTTCCATATGCATTCGGGCAGGGATATCAATCCTAATAGCATGCAGGGGACATTTCAGTCCTGACATTGTCTAAGTTCTATTAAACAACATCCACTGCAGAGCCTCTCCAAAGTCCAGACACCCAGCACTCATTCAAACTACAGTATAAACACCCACCTCATTTTTACTACTCCACCTCCATTATTCTCAGGCCATCAGCATCTATCTATCAAACATTCAGTTCCCCAAAACAGTGTCTGCTAGTGCTTCAATTTCTCCATCTGCACTTCAGACCATCCTGTCAACTCTATAACTACCTCTAGCTAGGGCCAGCACACAGAGAACTTCTACAATCTCATAGCTTTCAGACAATTACCCTGTTCCACTTTAGCCCCTTCCCATTACCACTAAGAGAATTTCACCTGCTGTGATTACCCTGAGTGCCCAGAACACCTCTCCCCTCTGTAGCTAACAGATCTTCTATCAACACTCAGCACCGACACCATTTCTCTGACCACTTGCACTAGCCCTTAGAAGCTGTAGTTTAGTGCCACTGGCTCTTGGAACTCTCTTGCTAGTCCACAGCTTCTTTGCTAGTGCCACTGCATCTCAAACACCCTTGCCAGCCCACACCAGCCCTCAGAATCCTCCGTACTCTCCCTGTTGCCAACTCTAAATGCTCTTCTGATCTGTCCGGTTCACTCTTCTAGATTTTACAGCCCCCTGATGGCCTCAAGTTTTCAAAGTTTTCTGCAAGTATTCAGTACATTCCTGCCATTCTCACCCATATGAAACCATATGCTACAGTTTGTCAACAGAAAAGCTCCTGAAGCCCTCTTTATCAGCATCACAATCTTTTAGATGTCTCTCAAACCTTCAGGCACCTACTTTTTTTTAGCACACATAGCTTCTATACCAGTGCTCATGCCACCTTTTCCATTGATACATTTGAGTACCACCTCTTACACCCCTCTGAGCCCCTCAGCTGACTCTCTAAATTTATCTTTTTGGACCATCCTTACCTGCCCCTCACAGTCTCTTGCCTAGCTCTTCCTTCCCATTGCTTATGTTGGTATTCATTCCTCCATCCAGCATGTTGTCAGCCTTCACAATGCCTTGCTGGTTCTCAAGTATTTACTTTTACAAGCTTTCCCTACCGCTGTTTCCCATGACCCAGCCTTTCTGCCCCTCAAGAGCCTGTTCACTCCTCTGCCAGATTTCACAGACCACTGAAGCCATCTGCTGCCCCTCAATGAGCACAGCAACTCTATTATGGCTCTCAGAGCCCCTCACTATTGTTTTCAGAGAATACTTTTTTTTTATTTTTATGTTTTTTCTATTGTTCCATAACCAGAACATTACTGCACGATCTTTGCTACCCAAACAGCTATAACAGCCCTTTCTCCAGACTTAAAACTCTGCCACCCACATTCAAATTCCTCTGATAGCATGAGTTTTGTAAACTAATCTACCAGTCTTGACAGTCAGAACCTGTTTCCTGGCCTTCCAAATACTTCTGCTGCATATGCACCTCCATTACCCTTCTATTTGCCCTCAGACCTTTGCAGACCACGTGTCTTGTGCTGAAAGCTATAACTACTGGCCTTAGTTTTTGATGTTCACAAAGCTAGCAACCAGAGCCCTTTGTTACACAAAGTCCCTCTGCAGGCAACCTGGGCCCATCTACCTGCAGCCTCCCTGACTCTCTCCTCTTCTCGGCAGAGCCTTTTTCTGATCTTGAGACCCCCTTTGTTGACTGCCACAGCCCTTTGACCGATGTTTGTTAGCCACTGACCATTTTTGCTGACTTCATGTCTCTGACCTTTGAAACTCTCTCTGCCATCCGTCACATACCACAACCATTTTCACTCATTCACTTTTAGACCCCTCTGTCAAGTGTCAGCCCCTCTGTCCCCCCACCCCTATTCACCCTGAACCCACTGTACTAGCACCAGGCCTCATCTACTGTCACTAAGAGTTTTTATACACTTTGCATGCTGTGATTTTTGTGTCCTTACTTATCATCGATACTTTTAAGTGGGCTGAAACAGGTGAGGGCCTCTAAGTTTTGACAGCATAAGAAGCTTGACTAAGAAAATTTTACAAGGGAGATATTCTAGTGTAAATGGTATTAGTTTCCTGAATCTGGTGATCCTGCTTCTAGTCCTACCTCGCCCTGCTTTTTCTGGTCCTACTCCTTAGTGACAATTCCTTGTACTGGTCCTTCCTAGTCTTGCTGATCTATTTGACCTTACTCTATGTGGCCTTTCTTGTCCTGGTCCGCTTGGATCTGACACTCATAGTTCTCGTAGTTTGGGTCATCAAGATCCTCCTGCCCCTGCTCCATGTCTTCCTGGTCCACGTGTTACTGCTTTCAGCGGCGGCTCCTCTGCTATGGCGGGTGAGCGGCACCCCCAACACCATCAGCAGCAGCTGCAAACTTTTAAAAATAAAATGATAAAAAACAATGTTTATTCTTGTTTTATTTTTAAAGGGTCAGGGCAGTGGGAGATGACAGGGGCAGAGGGGGAGTGCTGTGCACTCCCCTCAGTGCGCATGTGTGTTTGGCAGGCCACCTCGGGCCGGCAAAAACACACATGCGTACTGAGCTCTCTCCAACCAGACACTGTGTTGCCGGGTTGGAGAGAGCAGGCAGAGGCTCCCATTCTGCCTGGGAGCACCAAGTCAGGGCGCTTCCGCCAATCCTAATGCTCCTCTCAGCAGCATTAGGATTGGACACAGGGCAGGCTGGGAACCTGTGCCTGCAGTGCAGCCTGTAGACCGGCATTGCAGCAGGGATTTGGGAGTCAGGTTAATTTTTTAAATAAATTTTATGTAATGCTTGTTGTTTATTTTATTGTCTCTGCCGTGCCCCGCCCCACCCCTTCACTGTGCAGTGAGCCGCCACTGACTGCTTTTACTAGTCCTGCATCTTATCATAGTATTTTCTTTGGTCTGGTCATTTTGACTCTGGTCCAGCTCCTGAATCTGGTTGTCTCAGCATGTCTGATTCTCATCATCCTTTGCCTGCTGCCCCAGGTCCTAGTACTGCTGTTCCACTTGATACTCCAGGCCCTGGTCCCCTTGGTTCTCATCACCTAGTCCTACTATCCCTGTTCCTTGTCTCACTTATCCTGATCCCTCTAGACCACCTAATTTTCTTCACTCTGATCCCTTGTTCCGATGGCAGTAGTCCACTTGCTTTTGATATGCTGAGTCCTCGCTATCTTGCTCCAACTGGTGATGATACTCACTTTCTCCTCCGCCTCCTTATTCATTTTGGGCATGGTACATAAGATCTTCAAGTAGCTACTGCCGCACACAAGACACACGGTGACACAGGCCCACATCAGCAGTCGACTAGACTACGGCAAAGCCCTCTATGTGGGAATTGCCTCTCAACACCTACAAAGATTTCAGACCAGACAGAACCCACAGTCAGACTCATTATTGACTTACCCCGACAATCACACAACACCTCAGGCAACTCCACTGGCTTCATGTGCAGAAGAAATGTGTATTCACGCTGCTGACTCACACACACACACACAGCCCTACACAAACAACAGCACACCTACGTTAACCACCACCTCAGTTTCCACCAACCATCAAGAAGACTACGTTCCGCCTCTCTATTGCTTTCCCACACTCACGCATCCACCAAAACAGAAGTGGAGGACATGTCTTTTCTGACATAGCAGCAGAAACCTGGAACAGCTTCCCCACTCATTTCTGGACCATCACCTCTCATCCGGAATTCCATAGAGCCCTCAAGACCTGGCTATTCGAATGAGCTGCTGAGACCTAAAAGTGCCTGGATACCTTCAAGGGTGATTAGCTGTGCTTTACAAATCCTGTTTGATTGATTTACTTGACTGCCTCAGTCCTCCATGTCATCCTGCCACCCTGTCATCCAGGTTCTTTGCTTACTCTCTCTCTTAGACCGGATCCTCCATGTTCTGATTATCCTGTTCCTTTTTGTGACTATCCTGATCCAAGCCACCAGGCCTTGGTCCTCCTCATTATAGTCATTTTGACATTAATCACCCCTTGTACTTTTCCTCTCTGCTCTGGTTTCTCTTGTTCTGGTATGTCAGGTCTTAATTCTCCTGGGCCTCTGTGCCTTCATCTGTCTGGTCCGCTTGGTTGTTGTCCTACTGGTCCTCTTTACACTGGTCTTCCTAGCTCCTGTCCTGTTAGTTCTGTTTGCCTGGTACTCTGCTCCTGATCCTCGAGTTCCTGTGCACCCTGTCTTCTTCACTTTGGTTCTGGTCTTCCTCCTTTTGCTCTTCATAATCCTGGTTCTCACAGGCATTGTTTTACTCCTGATTTTGTGCTCAGTGAACGTAATCCTCTTATTCCTGATCATCCTTTTTTGGCTGTTAGTGTAGCTAACTCTCCTGGTTGTGGCCCTCCTGTCCTTCCAGGCCCCATTCAAATCCTTTTGACCGTGGTCTCCTTATCCCTGGTCCTTCCGATCCTCCTCACCCTGTTCATCTGTTTCCTGGTAAACCCATCTCCTGGTCCTGCTGGTCCCCTTAGTCCACCTGGCCTCTTGTGTTCTGGTTCTCTTAAGCTTGGCCCTCTTAGGCATTGTTCTCCTGGTTTGGATTGTCCTGGTTTTGTTGGCCCTGGTCCTCATGGTCATTCTTGTTCTTGTACTCTCATATTGGTTATAACAAAACCTGCCTTCTATCCATGCTCACACTTCCTGGTTCCCCCAATCCTGGCTCCTTCTGCCCTGTTCCTTTCTGATCCCCTTGGCCCTGGTTCTCTTGTCTTGGTCCTTCTCACCCTCTGCCTAGTATTCTTGGTGCTGTAGGTCGGTTCTGTGGGCTCACCTTGGCCTTCTGGCCTCTGGTCTTCTTTGGTCTCAGCCTTGTCCTCCTGCTTTAAGTTGTCCTGGTCGTACTGTCTCTGTTCTTTCCCCTTATGGTCCTCTTAATATTGTACCCACTGGTACTGGTGCTTCTGATCATGATTCTTTTTGTCTGTGTTCTCCTGAGCCTGGTCATTTTAGTCTTGTGCATCCTGTCCACCCTTGCCCAGTCCACTTGGTCTTCCTTGCTCTGTTTGGTGTTTTTACATCAGATCCTCCTGATACCACAGGCTCTGCTTAATCTGCTCCACAAAGTAATCCGGGATTTAGGGGCATATTTATACTCTGTTTGCGCCAGATTTGCGTAATTTTTTTTCACGCAAGTCCGGCGCCAACCTAACTCCATATTTTTTACTGTAACCTGACTTGCACCATTCTTTGACGCACAACCCTCAGTCTTTCCTACGCCTCTGCTGCCCGGTTAGCGTAATTTATTTGTCGCTAACCAGGCCGCAGCGCCGGCTACCGTCATTCCATAAATAAGGCACCCGGCTGGTGCGTTGTAATGGCGGTTGCCCGCGTTAAACTTTTTGACGCAAATCTGCGCTAGCACAGGTTTGCGTCAAAAAGTATAAATATGGGCCTTAGTTCCCTAGATCTTAATCTTTATGTATGTCCAAGCCGTATTCTTGGAACACCTTGTTCTGATCATTTTAGATCACCTCGTCCTTCTTTCTCTAGTCCTCCTGGTGCCATTGTTTGTAGTACCTCTGGCTTTCCTAGTTCCTTTCTTGCTTATTCCAACCTACTGACTGGTCCTAGTAGACATTGACATCTTGGTCCTGATCTTCACAGTCCTCCTCAATCTAGTCCTGATCCTCCTGCTCGGTCTTCTCATGGTTCTGTAATAACTTATCTTAGCCCACCACTGATCATTTTAGTCTTCCCTAGTGCGGATGGTCCAGGACCTCTTTTTTGATGCTAACCCCATTCCTGGTACTTCTGGTTATCAATCTGCAGTACTCTTACACCTGGTCTTCTATATCCGGGTCCTCCTTTTTCAAGGACTTCTGGTCTTCGCTCTTTTTCTTCATCTCACTTTAGGTTTGGTAGTTCTCTTGATCCCCTGGTTTGCCTGCCCCTCTGACTCTAGTCCCCAGTCAAGGTTTTTCTATTAGTGTTCATCTTGGGTCTGGTCTTCCTTGTCCTTGTACCCCTGGCCCTTGTCCTCCAAGTTCCTGTTGTGTGGGTCACCCTGGTCCATGTAGACCCTAAAGGTCATTCTGAGTTTGCCCCCCTGAATCTGGACTTCACGGATCTTTATATTCCTTGTGGTCTTGCTGATCTACAGCCTCCTCGTTCTACCAGCACTGGTCATTCCTAGTCATGATCTTCCCAGTTCTGGTCCTTATGCTCTGGTGCTTTGTTCCTCATTGATCCGATCTTTGTGGTCTAGTTCAGCTGTCTCTGGTCCTCTCTTCCCCTGTTTCACTGGTACTGGTTCTCTTTGGCTTGTCCGCCATGGTCTTCCACTTCTGGCCCTGGCCCTCCTAGTTTTGCTGGTCCAGGTCATTGCTATCAGACTTTTCTAGTCCTCCTTATCCACATGGTCAAGGACCTATTGGTCCTCTTGTTTCCTCTGCCCCCTGGTCATCCTGATTCCCCTTTTCCACTTTCCTCCTCCTTATCCTCTCCATTGTTGATTTGGTTCTATTCCTCCTATACATGTGTTCCTGGTCCCCTCCGGCCTTGGTCCTTCTTGCCCTGATCTTCCTGGCTTTGGTCGTCATAGACCTCTTGATGGTCCACCTCTTGGTCCTTATACGCCTGCTGGACATCATTCTCCTCCTTTTGGTACTCCTCTTTCCATACCGGGCCATCTCCACAATGACTTATGTCAGGTAGAGACTCCACGACTGTCACTCATTTGTTTGGGCAGAGACAAAGGTGTCACAAACAAAAATGAGGGTCCAATAGAGGCAGGACTCACACCACATAAAGCAATACTGAGCAGGTTAGGAACAAATTACAATTTCAAAGACACAATTGGTAGGAAAGGGCTGCTCATTCTATAGGCTAAGCACCTAAGCACTTAGGCCTGAAACCCACTGTACTAGGTGAATAGTCGTAAAAGCTCTGTTTACTCAGCTGGCAGCTCAGTGACTAGACACTTCCCCTTGTGAAAGAACAAGTCTGCACTCTGACAGTGGGGAATAAGAACGGAACTTTTGGTGACTGATGTCAGCTGAAGGGGGCATAAGACTTCCAAGTAAACAAGGGGACTAGCTTTGGATGAAGCCTACATGGGCCGCCCAACTTATGAACGTTTCTGCATGGCTCCTTGTGGTGAAAGTGTGAGGGTAGGAAGAAAGGTGGCTCCCTGAGAAAAGCTGAACTATATGGGTGACCGTGCGGCCACAGGTGCAAATCACGGCAGAGCACAATAAGTTCTTCAGCCTTTCAAAGTCAATATGTGTAGCATTATTAGGCGCTATGCATAGGCAAATATTCGGTACCAAGAGCTATATTTAAGAAAGCACAAGACATATTTAAGAGCAGAAAGATACGCTAGAAATGTATTGCACGTGAAGCACAAGCGAGACCCTGATTCAGAAGTTCAATCGCTGGATAAATTGTCAGATAACTGGTGTCTATCAGAAGACACATGAAATATTTACCTTAAAACTGGACCCGTTTTTATGTTTCAGTAAAAATTGTAGACATTGGCGCAAAGATGAATAATCATTTTAACAGTAATGGTGACTTAGATTGTAAGCAGACATTAAATTTGACTTCCAGCCTATCATAACAACATTAATATTAATAATAACATAATAAACATTTTCTGTGCAGTACAAACTGCCACAGCAAGGACGCTGTGGCCGAGTACAAATATAACATGTGATACTATCGTAATGCTATAAAAATTAAATAAATTGTGCCTGCTTCCCTAATATATGTTACTTTGAAGCCTACACAAATGTGAGGGTTTTACTGATGCGATTAATAGCGTGCCACATTATTTCTCTACATGTAGCTTTTTCAGCGCTCTGCAGCTAGAATGAATACAGAGACTACCTCTGCAGAACAAAAACTCAGCACAAACTTCTAATTTTGTGGGATTTTAACTGCATCACTTCCTCTTTCCAAAACACAGTAGAACATGTTCGTATCCGAAGAAAGTATCTGTTTTTCATCACCCATGCACTGGGCTTGGCTCTTTGGCCTTCACAGGCTCCCGGAATAGGGGTCTGGATGGTAGAGATGAAATGGACCAGTATAACTCATACATCAACTGCATCACTTAAAGCTTTGTTAAGCAAAATGCGCCAATAACTGAGTCAACGGCTCGAGTGAACTTTCAAACATTATATTTTGCATAACTTCACCCTGTCAAATACTCAACAGTACATATGTGTCACAGGATTTAGATATTAACCATATTCCCTTAAGGATACGTTACAAACACCCAGCACTGATACAATAACAGGACACATCAACTTGGACAAGGTTCTCCAGGGGAGTGGCATGGAGAGGGGCTAACAAGGCTTGTTCCAGTTCACGTTTCAAATGTTTTTTGCCAAAATGGAGTAAACGGATAGTCAAATCAACGGTGATGTATTACTTATAAATCATTTTAATTGAATCATAACGATTTTAACAAATCTTCAATAAAGAATTATTTAAGGTAAGGTTTTGCAGTATTTTTGCTGCTCATTTAACAAAATGGGAGCAAACTTCTCCTGTCATATTTGCTCCAGAACAAAGTTTCTGCAATAGAATGAATACAGTTAGACGTGAAGCATCAAGCAATGGTCAGCTGGGAATCAAATGTCACCTACATAAAATAAAGCCTAGGTACAGCAAAACCAGTAAACTATCAATTTTCTCATGAGAGGGATCTGCGATATTTGTCAAAAGTGCAACTTGCCCTAAAAAAAAACAAAGGACCATATCTAGAAAATGAAACCTATGGTACTTGTAGTGTTGTGATTATCGCTTATGGCGTTTTATGTCCTGAGGGGACACCATACCCTATGTCCCCTCACATATGTCATTGAAGTCAGCTGCACGTTCTGGAGTGTGAGACGGCACCGACAGCTGATGGCACAAGACGCAGATGAATTGTATCTATCGCCTGATTTATTATTGTGTTGGAATATCAGAATAAACTTGGAGAAAATCTAGAAGTGCACGGAGAGTTCTTTACAGTACTCTAAAGAGCAGGCTCAGCACTGGATATTATAACCCAGAGACTCCTGCACACATTTACAGTGGTTGAATGTTTTCAGCGGAAGAATATTTTCATCCCACTTGTGATGTGTATTTTACGGCCAGTGCGGAGTTCTAAATGCTGTTTTTTTTGTATGCTCGCATTTATATTCTAATAATGACCAGTGTCATATGTCTAGAACTAAATCTCAACATAAACTCTGTGGATTCTTCAAGAACAGTGTTTCCCAAACTGTAGATCGCAACCCACCCGATTTTTAGAGGGTCGTCAAAGTCCAGCCATTTAATAAAGATCCTTTAAATTCTGTATTTATCGTGTCACATTTGCTGCGCTTCAGAGACAGAGTTCAAATGCCAGGCTGTGTCTTCTGTTGCTTATTTTTTAATACAGAGACTGGTGTTTACAAACGCCTCTCATTTTGCAGTCTGAGAAAGAAAAATATAGTGAAATGTGACTATCCTGCTGGGGTATAGGAAGTGTAAAAGGGAAAGCTGGCGGATGTTATTTTCCCTAAAACACAATAACATGTAAATACCTGTAAATGAACTGAACACATTCAGCAGTTAGGAAAGCAAAATAAAACATTTGTTTTGTAATTGTGAAGTGTGATGGATACAAAGATTATAGTAGGATCACCACTAATCAAGACACTTCACTTTCTGATGTATAAATACTAAATATACACTGAAACCCAATTTCCACACAGTATAATTTGTGTGAAATGTATTTTCATCTATAAAACTGTATGTCTGTGCCAATATAGGGATCATTTCAATGGAAGATGTGCTGTCTGTAAATAACAATACGCTACAGCACAATACTTTACTATATGAAATATCACCAATCTCATGTCTATTTAAGCTAAATGGGTCACAAACTTTTGTCATACTAAAAAGTGGGTTGCAGTTCTAAAACGTTTGGGAAGCACGGTTATAGAATACAGGTGTAATGATGTGATGACACCGACAATCTGCAAATACAGGGAGTGCAGAATTATTAGGCAAGTTGTATTTTTGAGGATTAATTTTATTATTGAACAACAACCATGTTCTCAATGAACCCAAAAAACTCATTACTATCAAAGCTGAATATTTTTGGAAGTAGTTTTTAGTTTGTTTTTAGTTTTAGCTATGTTAGGGGGATATCTGTGTGTGCAGGTGACTATTACTGTGCATAATTATTAGGCAACTTAACAAAAAAAAATATATACCCATTTCAATTATTTAATATTACCAGTGAAACCAATATAACATCTCAACATTCACAAATATACATTTCTGACATTCAAAAACAAAACAAAAACAAATCAGTGACCAATATAGCCACCTTTCTTTGCAAGGACACACAAAAGCCTGCCATCCATGGATTCTGTCAGTGTTTTGATCTGTTCACCATCAACATTGCGTGCAGCAGCAACCACAGCCTCCCAGACACTGTTCAGAGAGGTGTACTGTTTTCCCTCCTTGTAAATCTCACATTTGATGATGGACCACAGGTTCTCAATGGGGTTCAGATCAGGTGAACAAGGAGGCCATGTCATTAGATTTCCTTCTTTTATACCCTTTCTTGCCAGCCACGCTGTGGAGTACTTGGACGCGTGTGATGGAGCATTGTCCTGCATGAAAATCATGTTTTTCTTGAAGGATGCAGACTTCTTCCTGTACCACTGCTTGAAGAAGGTGTCTTCCAGGAACTGGCAGTAGGACTGGGAGTTGAGCTTGACTCCATCCTCAACCCGAAAAGGCCCCACAAGCTCATCTTTGATGATACCAGCCCAAACCAGTACTCCACCTCCACCTTGCTGGCGTCTGAGTCGGACTGGAGCTCTCTGCCCTTTACCAATCCAGCCACGGGCCCATCCATCTGGCCCATCAAGACTCACTCTCATTTCATCAGTCCATAAAACCTTAGAAAAATCAGTCTTGAGATATTTCTTGGCCCAGTCTTGACGTTTCAGCTTGTGTGTCTTGTTCAGTGGTGGTCGTCTTTCAGCCTTTCTTACCTTGGCCATGTCTCTGAGTATTGCACACCTTGTGCTTTTGGGCACTCCAGTGATGTTGCAGCTCTGAAATATGGCCAAACTGGTGGCAAGTGGCATCGTGGCAGCTGCACGCTTGACTTTTCTCAGTTCATGGGCAGTTATTTCGCGCCTTGGTTTTTCCACACGCTTCTTGCGACCCTGTTGACTATTTTGAATGAAACGCTTGATTGTTCGATGATCACGCTTCAGAAGCTTTGCAATTTTAAGAGTGCTGCATCCCTCTGCAAGATATCTCACTATTTTGGACTTTTCTGAGCCTGTCAAGTCCTTCTTTTGACCCATTTTGCCAAAGGAAAGGAAGTTGCCTAATAATTATGCACACCTGATATAGGGTGTTGATGTCATTAGACCAGACCCCTTCTCATTACAGAGATGCACATCACCTAATATGCTTAATTGGTAGTAGGCTTTCGAGCCTATACAGCTTGGAGTAAGACAACATGCATAAAGAGGATGATGTGGTCAAAATACTCATTTGCCTAATAATTGTGCACTCCCTGTAGACTTCAAGCGTGACGGTTGGTTGTATGTCATAATATAGTAGCAAAATATTGCCTACAGAAATATTGTGTCCTAAATATCTATTACAAATATATCACTACATTAGGTGTAGATTTTCTGTTAAGTCCAATGGGACAATCTTTTTCATTAGTAACATTTAGGACACAATATTTCCATCACACAATATTTTGGCTACTATATTCTGGTACCATACCAGCAGAGATAACTTTTCTTTACCAAATAGTGAGTTATTTATGTAGTTGTTCATTACACTCACATACACTCCAGAGTCACAACATCCAAACTGTGTCAAACTGTGCATGATGTCACATCACAATTTGCTAGGATACAAAATGAACTAGTAACATACTCAAGCAGATCCCGCCCAGTCAACTCCAAACACTGTGTACTGCTCCATCAACCATCAAACAATTGCTGACAACACACAAGAATAAACAATGATTCACTTCCTTGGCTTGTGTTCACTTGAAAACCCAGAGCTGTGCGAAAAAAAAGAGCTTTCTTGAATTGACTTTGAATACTTGTGCCTCAAGTGTTGCCACCCTTGGAAGTTATCGTGATGTGCTTTTGCAATCCAAATGCCTGCTGCGAGGCAGAACATCGAAGGTTACAGGAAAGTCGAAAGCAACGCAGTGTGTTTGGAAGCAGGGCAGACCTGGCAAAGGATTCAGCAAGGCCATGAAAAGCAGGTGGGTTACAGGCAAATAATACAGTCGCACCTGGAAATTACTGCAAATATCATATGACAGCCTGTTCTGGATCTTTCACACACATGTGGATAAGCAGGCATGCTGAGAGGTGTGCACTGGCCATTACTTATGAACTGTGTGTCTTGCGCCTAACTGGCTGTACTAATATAGTTAAGAAGTCTCTTCCTCCATTCTCCACAGCCCCACTACAAAAGATGATCAAGAAATATCTTATAAATGCTTCTTTTTGAAGGACACTACCAAACTTGATCATTTCAATTGACATTTTTACATTCCTTGCTCTGATTTCGGTCTCTGATTTCACTTTTCTGTCTCAAGCTTACATACCCTAACTCATCATTCTACATTTTCTTTATGACCTGCATACTAAATTTGCTTCTTCTTTATTGTTTCTTTCAATTCCCAACTGCACTCGCCTTTCTTCTCCTATACTGTCTTGTGACAGTTATTCTGTTTTCAAGCCTACCCCCTAATTTACTTAATCTTTGCTTTACTACTGTACCTGTAATGTTGGATCTGACATCATTGGTGTAGTTTACCTCCAACCCTTTGCCTTCCAGTCTCCTGTTTTTGCTGACTTTATTACTCTGTGCACTTTACCACTGCTAACCACTTCTGAAGTGCTTGTGCTCTCTCCTTCAAACATGGTAACATTGACATTTTTAATTTACTTGTAAGACCATAGTAAAGTGGTACTACATGTACCCAGGGTCTGTAAATTAAATGCTACTAGTGGGACTGCAGCGTTCTTTGTGTCCCTTACTTAAGTAGTCCTTAACATGTCTCAGGACTGTCATTGCAGCTTGTGTACAGTTTTAAACTGCCAATTTGACCTGGCAATGTAAACCTCTTGCCAGACTGAAAGCCATTTTTTTATTTCATATGTCACTCCTAGGGTTGGCCCCTGATGGTGGAGTGAAACATTTTAGAATTTGGACATGCACTTTTAAGTTTTATGTGTTCTGTAGTAGAATACCCCGGAATTTATTTTCACAACTGCTAGGTCTACCTTTCCCAAAGGATAACATTGGGTTAATTTATTATACTTAATACGTGATAACTTTCAATTGGGAGTCGATAGGAAGATCATGTTTGGTGTCTGCAAAATTGTAATTAGAAACCCTCTTTAATTGTAAAGTTGGATTTTAAGGTACAATTCTGAAAATGCCTCTTTTATAAAGATGGCATTTTACAGCCCTATTTGGTGCCTGCAGCCTCTTCCTGGATCCCATGTCTGGGTGTAGTTGACAGTTGGACTTTGTTTACTTCTCCCAGACAGTCACAGGATAGAGGGATTATGTGTGTCTGGATGTTCTATCATCTGGCAGGATCGGGCAGAGCTGGGCACAGCCCCCCTTGCAACTGAATAGGCTGTGCCCTGCCTTCACACAAAGGGCTTTTCACCACTGTTCCTGCAGCCAGCTTGGAGCCAGGGCAGGGAAGACAGGAAACGTCAAGGACTTAGAGGAAAACCTCCAGAACCTTCTCCTATTTCAAGGTGGGCACCAGATTAAATAAAATATTGGAACCTCAGAACCAACTCTTCGGCTCACTCCTGGTCCTGGTGTGTTGCCTTGCTGCCAGGATGGCTGAGCCCTGCTGACCTCTGCTAGAGTGAGTTCCTGACCTCCCAGTGGTGCCCCTAAGGTTTCGGACCCTTGGAGTGGCCTCAGTTGAGGTCTCCTGAAGCTTTGGGGCTCTTTGCACCTGACCCTTCTGATCATGCTGACCCCTCATGAAAAGAGCTAAATGTTTGACTTCAAGATCAACTGTGTGGTTCGATTATGATGCTATCAGCAGTTCCAGAGGGGTGTAAACCAGTCTTGACGAGAGTGACAATCTTGGAATAAAAGTTCCTATTTAACAACAACAGGATTCCCCAGTTCCCTGATGTAAGTAATCTCACCAAGGAGCTTTGGCATATGCTTGTGGAGGTAAATAAAGCCTCAAAGTAATCGGGTTTTCTGCTACAATATGGAATCCAGCAACACTGAATGTCCTAAATGGAAGAAAATATTATTTTTACTGACCCTGAAGCAGCAAAACTGTTTATAGAGGGACTAAAATGGCCTTTTTTTGGTTGATTGTCCAATGTCTGCTGTGGTGAAGGAAGTCACCTAGGTTATGTAACTGAAATGTGACTTGTTTGCATGGGATGTGCCTTGGGCAAGACAGAAACCGTTTATCAGTGTCTTACTTTGTAATGAGAACTTGATCTCTCTTTATGTTGCCTTATGACCCACTTCCTCTCCCTATTAAACATCCCCTTTCCATTAACAATGCATGAACAGAGTAATAGCCATATTTTGTAGGCTTACAAAAATGTTGTAACTCTTGTGAACTTTTAAATTAAGTCTTTCAACATCAGATTGTAGAAATAGGTGCAGCATCATCACAATGGCTTCTATATCTGGAATCAGTGCCTCCCAGGCCTGTAATCTAGAAGGCTGTGTATAGTTATCCAAGAGCTGCATTAGTTATGTCAAAGGGCAATTATTATTATCATCATTTATGTCAAAGGGCAAATTCTAAGTTCTACGGCTCTCCAAAGCCGCCTTTTGTTCCTAGGATTTCAATTCAAACTGCACAACACAGTGATTCAGTTGGAGACTTGCCTATTGTTTTTTTGTTTTTTTTTGGCAGGCTTTCAAAAAAGAGTTTTACATTCAAGGGTCCTGACACACAATCTGTACTTTGTAGTACGTCTTGCAGCTCACGATTTGTAGTACTAAAAACATGCTATGAAGTGCTATTCATTAACTATGAGATGAGTTTACACCTCTGCACTAACTATATTTATGTGTGCGGGTTCTTTGCCTGGCTGTGAAGTCTGAGCACAATATACGTTTGAGTAATAAATGTGGGAGAGACTGCAGGGAGTGAGTAGAAAAAGGGGTAGACACCACAAAAGAGGATGGGATTAGGAAGGAGTAATAGGGGTTTAGGGAGTGCCAGAGAAAGGTTTAGTGAGGGACGTCACACACTCACAGATGAGTAAGCTAACTGCTCAAAACAGGGAGTGGAAACATGTAGCTAAGACGTTTGTAGTAAATTTACACTTGAATAGTACCAAAAAATATTACACTTGCTCCAAAGTGTAAATTACTCAAAAGTGTAAGTACCTTTGTGAGTAAGGCCCTATATCTTCTGCCATAGCCCACTGAGCATGGAGATATTCCAGCAGAAAGGATTCCCCCTGAGGGTTCCCTAGCCAAGGTTTTCACTGTCACTTGCTCCTCTATTGCTTGCAAGGAGCACCTGTCACTTGCCATCTCAGCAATGAGTGAAGCATCCCAGAATACAAAAACTTATAATATTCCCTTTCTGTGAGCCATGCTAACAACATTGGTGCTAACTCCATGCTGACTAACGAGGAAAATCATGATCTCCTTGTTTAATGGGGTTCACGAAAATGACAGGCATAAGCCTGTCAAACCAATGTCTGAAACGGTGGATTGCCCACAGGACGGACATGAGGCAGTCCTAGGATTAGGGCAAATGCACTTTTCCCGTAACTTTGTTTTTTTACACAGATCGTTTACCAAGTGGAGAAACCGCTTTACCATATTCCTATAAAAGTAAAGGTGCTCCCTGCCTTTGCTCACATGAAATGCACCACTTTACACCCACATATGTTTAAGGTGGGAAAGGCACTGCATTTCAGAATGAAGATACAGAAAGTAAGACTTTGAAGGAGTTCCTAACATTGGCAATGGCTGCTCCCTTGATGCCCAACGTCCCCTGAAATCTTACCTAAGAATGAAACATTAAACCCTTGTGGTGGATAGTCACCTATTGTAAGTGCCATCTGCACTGGTACTGATGAAAGAGGATATGGATATGATCAGAGCTACTGAGTTGGGAACCGGAGAACCAAGTTAGAGTCACAGGATCATTTGATTCTTGGCAAATCAGTATGGAACTGACTTAGGTTTGGACAAATGGGGTTACTCCGTCACAAATGTGATGGATATCCAGTTCACTGATTTACGATTCTATTACCTCCTGTGGACACTGTAATATGGCTGACAGGATATCTGTCACGTTTGTGATGGAGTAACCCGTCCACCAAACAATAAAGTAGGCCCTTAATCTCCCCGGTTCCTAAAAAACATAATGTTACTGGTCCTCATGTAAAAGTGGTCCCTTACCTTCTGATCCAATTTGTACAAGATAAAAACTGAAAAAAAAGTCATAACAGCAAGATTAATGATCATAGATTTACAGCCTGCTTTGATACTATACTCACCTAAGTGTTGATTTGGTGCCCAGAAAGAGTTAGAAAGCAGCTCCTGTACAGGGATTTTGACCAAAAGCCTTCAAATACGTAACTTCATCAGTTTAATTATTAGGAAGGGCATTCCTTAAGGGTCTTGAGCACAGGTATTATTTCAATATATTCCTACCATCCTCAATTGCCCTTTCTTATTCCTTCCATGGCTATTCTCAACTCCTCCTGGTTAACAATCTAAGACTATCTCCCAACTGGCATTCTAAAACGCATCGCAAGCTTTCTGTCTGACAGAGTGCACCTCTCAGCTTCCTCACAGGGGCCCCCAAAGCCTATGAACCTATGGAGGAAGCGCAGGCTGCAAATCTCCTGGCCCCGGCCTGGCTTCGCTTTCATTTCGCCGGATCAGAATACTAGGGAGTTTGGCGCACTGCTGATAGGAAGATTTGTTTTCTGCTGCCCAGCAGCGGCAAAAAGGCACAGCGAGAGGTTAATTGCTCAAGGGCCTGCTGCTAGCATTTAAATGCATTTATTATTCAGCAGTCTGGCTCACCGTGAACCAAAATACCCTGCAAAAATTGCTATAGATTTTTCCGTGAGATCAGGTGAAGTACACAAGCAAAATGTCAATAATTATTATTCAAGGGGATGTTTATGCTAGGAACATTTATTCTTCAGGGATCCATTTAGTAGAATATCCTGCAAAAACAGCCAGCACTTGTTGATGCTAATATTTTAGATGCAGCTCTGTCCCAGTGACATCTGAAAGAAGAATTTACTTATTCTGCTACAAAAAAGACCAAATAACGCCCTAAAGTGTCAGAAATTCAAGACATATGCAGCCTGTAGAATTCTTCTGCGAGGCAAGAGAGGTCAGTGAGCCATCCTCTACATATTTGTAATCACAGTCCTATGTTGCCTATCGCATTACTACAGATATATTTAACACCTTGCACTTATTATGGGATAATAGAATTCCTCAAAAAAAGATTGTGGCTAAACCTAGTAATAACAAAAAAAATATCCTTGCTGAAGTGCACTCAAGGAAATGCATGAACAAAACACACTCCTGTTATTGTGATGATGAAGCATGACACTTGGGTGGGATGATGATTGCTGTCCTTTTCTCATCAAGTGTGGCTGAGGCAATACACCAAAAATAGTCGCTGTTTGCACTTCCACAGGTAACCAGGTTGGGCCTGGGTGTTATCCACACTTTTTTCGGTCCTTTGTGTGCAGCTAAGAGTTGTGCATTCAGAATGAATATCATTCGTCCATGAGAATCTTCGGAGATGACATTCACATCCAGTGCCATACTATATATATATATATATATATATATATATATATATATATATATATATATATATATATATATATATGTTAGATAGATATGTTACACCAGCTAATGACCAATTAAGGTACAGCAGAGTTGAGGTGCACAGCCATTAAACAGGCCTGTAGGCCAATGTTGAGTCCAACGACACTTATAATCATCCCAGTTCATCCATTTTTAATCCATTGTTAATCATCTTCATCCATTTCACCATCTGTAATCCAGTTCAAAGAAAACGAAAAGTAAATATTCACTGCTTCCATATTTTATTGGCAACATGATGATTCCAACGTGTGAAAATGATAGATATTAATAGTTGCACAACAATAACCCACAATTCATCTGTGTCATTTTAACCCATTGAGATACAATCTCTTTGTCAGGGGTAACTAAAACAGGAAAATTAAAATTTCATCAGAATCAGCACTAAAATAACCATTTCCCTCGACCATACACCCATAGTGACTCAGTAATTAGAAGTCGAAGTGCTGTATATTTTCAATGCTGTTTTATAAAAAAAAAATCACATTTGTCTAACTCTAACATTTCCTCCCCAACCAAATTCAAATTTATCTAACTCTAACATTTCCTCCCCAACCAACAGTCCGCATGAACAATTTTACACAAGTGCTTCAAAGTGACTCATAAATAAAAACCATCCCATCACCAAAATCATTTGCTATGTGAAGATTTATGTGCTGATGCACCTGCGTGCAAGAAACTAACCCAGAGCTTAACCCCTAAAACACTTTTGCAATTAATTTACAATGCACCCATATATGTGACTAATCTCCTCCTTACACATAACTCGTTTAAAAACAATTATAAATTCATAGCCAAACAAAACCGGACTTACTGTCCTGTGGTGTGAAGAAACTATTAATACCCAGTCTAACAAGTGTACCGATTGCATGTCAGCAAAATGTAACAGCTCCTTGTTGGGATGCCAAGTCCGGCAACCACCTTACGCCATTACCAGCTCTCATGACAACCAGAACCAAATGCAACCAGAATGCTCTAATAACAGCAGTTAAAGTAAACCTCGTGACCTGAAGGCACAACAAAAATAAACAAAATATTCCAGCCTCCCTTTCAACCGGAGTCCAGTCGACAACCCTAATATGTGATATTATGTGATATTTAGATAAACTGACGCAAGCTGTAAAAATGCATGTTGAACACCCCGCAATAACTGGCTAAAATGGTATAAAATTAGCTGAGTCATAGATATTCATGCCCCCGTTTTATTGTTTCCTTATTGCCTGTTTAACTTCCAAATACACTTGATGTGTTCAACATGCATTTTTACAGCTTGCGTTTATTGAGTCATGCTGGTCATCATTTTAAATGTTGTCATGCACATCTGTAAATTATGTTTTTGCACTTTGCATTTACACCACGCGTTTAACAAGGCTGGAGACTGGAATATTTTGTTTATTTTTGTTGTGCCGTCAGGTCACCAGGTTTAGTTTAACTGTTGGTAATAAAGCATTCTGGTTGCATTTGGTTCTGGTTATCATGATTGCTGGTAATCGCGTAAGGGGGTTGCCGGACTTGGCATCCCAACAAGTAGCTGTTACATTTTGCTGACACGTAATTTGTACACTGGTTTGATTGGGTATTAATAGTTTCTTCACACTATATGACAGTAAGGGCCTGATTACGACCTTGGCGGATGGAATAATCCGTCACAAACATGACTGATATCCCGCCCCATGTTTTACAAGTTCAATAGGATATAATGGAACTTATAATACAGCAAAAGGGATATCTGTCACGTTTGTGATAGAGTAAACCCGTCTGCCAATGTTGTAATCAGGCCCTAAGTCTGGTTTTGTTTGGCTATGAATTTATAAATGTTCTTACACGTGTTATGTGTAAGGGGGAGATTGGTCACATATGGGTGCATTTTAAACTTACTGCAAAAGTGTTTTGGGGGTTAAGCTCTGGGTTAACTTCCTGCACGCAAGTGTATCAGCACATAAATCTTATGACATGTTAGAGATAGCAAATTTTAAATTGTTAGGTAAAACAGCATTGAAAACATACAGCACTTGACTTCTTATTATTGAGTCACTCTAAGTATATGGTTGAGGGAAATGGAGATTTTAGTGCTGATTCTGATGGAATTTAAATTTTCCTGTTTTAGTTACCCCTGACGAAAAGACTGTGGGCCTGATTCTAACTTTGGAGGACGGTGTTAAACCATCCCAAAAGTGGCGGATATACCACCTACCGTATTACGAGTTCCATAGGATATAATGGACTCGTAATACGGTAGGTGGTATATCCGCCACTTTTGGGACGGTTTAACACCGTCCTCCAAAGTTAGAATCAGGCCCTGTATCTCGAAATGCATTGGGTTAAAAATGACACAGATGAAATGTGGATTAATGTTGTGAAATTATTAATATCAAGGATTTTCAGACGTTTGAATCATCATAATACCAATAAAATATGGAAGCAGTAAATAGTTATGTTTAGTTTTCTCTGAACTGGATTACAAATGGTGAAATGGATGAAGACGATTAACAATGCATTAAAAATGGATGAACTTGGAAGATTATAAGTGTCGTTGAACTCAGAATTGGGCTACGGGCCTGTTTAATGGTTTTGCACCTCGGGTCTGCTGTACCTTAATTGGTGATCAGCTGGTTTATCAATTTATCAGTGTGATTTGGGCAGAACACGCACCAGGAGTTGCACGCCAAACACCTTTTGCCTGAGAGCATGTATAAGGCAGTTAAATGGTTTAAAAGAACATAAGGGGTGTGCATTCTATAATTTCTATTTTCACAAAGATATGTTACGACATATATGTATTTAACCTGTGTGAAGACTCCTACATATGAAACTGGTGACGAGTTGATGGCAGAGGACATATTTTAAGGAGTGGACAGAGACTGGTCACAGTAATCATACTAACGGAAATTAGAAGATTTCTTCGTCGATGAATATTGAAAAAGAAGATATACCGCTTCTGAAAATTAAGCACAGCTATATACTGTATATGCAGAGCCCCTGGTGGAAAACTGTGAGTGACTTACTTTGGCTCTGTAGTGTTTTGAGAAAAGAATAGCCGCTGCTTTGGATCACCAATTGGCTCGTGCGCCTCTTCCTAACTGATCTACTGTGGCTCATGCATTGACTCATGCACCACTTCGTAGCTACCCCGCGCTGTGTGTTTCCTCACGTGAACCATTGGAAAAGCTGCACGCAATCACGTTGAGGCAGCAAAGAGTGTCTTTGCATGCCCAGCCACTAAGAGGAAAACAGTATGCAACATGTTTACAGCGGCTGGGTAAAAGAGCATTACTGCACGTGTTCATAACGTACTGACGTCATTATCGGTGGGCATATTGATCAGGCTGTATTATCTCATTTGAAAGCAGCGTTTCTATTTCTTTTGTTGGATCTACACAATTTTTCAGCAGTCAGAGAAGCTTTATACAAACAATAGAGAGAAAAGGAAGCCTTTTCTTAGGTGACAGTTAATGGAAAGTAATACTTAAATTAAAAAAAAATAAATATATATATATATATATATATATATATATATATATATATATATATATATATATATATATTTAGTAATGTGGTGAAGAATGGGTTATTGGATCACTGAACAATTCCATATGTTTCATTACTTTCTTTTATTATAGTTATGAGTTAACAAACCTTTTCATTGTGCCCTCCACAGGCATTTTGGTCCCCTGCGTCGAAACGTGTATTAAGATGGGTTGAATGGAAAGAGTCGTTTTTTAAATTGCATTGATTCTGTGGATTCGGATGGAAAAATGTCTCTGGAGCACAAAAAACATATCTTGCTACATTCTCCAGGTCTACAGAGACTGAAACCTTACAATCAAATGATCAAAACAGTTGCAGGAGGTGGAGATAGTAATGCCTTTAGTATTGTGTTAGATGATTTAGACAACCATTTTTCACCAAAAGTTTGCATAGGTATGGTAGGTAGGTATTACAAGGTATACAATTTTTCCAAGGAAACAACAAAACACAGAGTGTGGATGAGTGTGTCAGTGAATTACAAAAGTTAGCAACTGATTGTGCATTTGGGGGGACTGTTGTAAGCCTTGATTAGAGACAAAGTAGTTATGCATACCTCAAACCCTGCCAAACAAGAAAGATTATGGATGAATTGGGATGCATGTTTGAATGATGTGCTTGCTATAGTGCATAATGCAGAAACAACAAGTAGGTGTGCAGGTATGTTGAGAATGGATGGCAAGGTTCTAGAAAAAGCATCGGTGATGGTTGCTAGGATAAAAGGAAAATCAAAAATGAAGCAGGGAGAAACAAATACAGATATGTAAAAACATACAAAGAACCAGCAAGATGCTGTAGATCTGGTGGTGCTGACCACTTGGCATTTGCAAAATCTTGTCCTGAAAATAAGGCCTAATGCATTATGTGTGGAGTTATGTGGCATTATGCTAAAGTGTGCAGGAGAAAGTTTAAATCTGTGAAGTGTGGATGGGTGTTTAGTAGTACAGATCAAACCTGAGTTGGATGAGGATTGGAGGAGTGAAGATCCAGGTTTTTGCTGACAGGTTTGTCATACACAATTACAAAGGAAGAGGTGTGGAGGAAATATTTTAAGAAAAAAGTGGGTATGAAATTATTTCCATCCGATATTGAACCGGAAAGGAATGGAGAAGAAAAAATTGATATGAAGGGATTCCGATGGTTCAAGAATCAATGTATTTATGGAAAATTATATGTGTCAAAATAAGGATCTTTGGTCTTAGGATGGAAAGAACAGAAAGAATTACATATTATTCTTGATCCCAATAGCATAAAACAAGTGTTGGTACTGATTGAGGGTGTAAGAATGGGTGAGAATATTTTGGAAAACATTTCCTCCAGTGTTTGACAGTAAAATAGGAAAATTACAGAGATTTGAACATAAAATCAGATTAAAACAAGGAGCAGTACCAAAAGTGCATAAAGTAAGAAATGTACCGATTTGTCTAAGAGAAGAGGTAGCAAAGGAACTAGATTAGTTGGAGCATCTTAGAATTATAGAACTGATAGAGGCATCTGAGTTGGTTTCACCCTTTGTGGTACCACGTAACAAAAATGAAAAATTTAGATTTTGTGTTGATTTACGTCACGCGAAACAACAACTTAATTGTTGATCAGTTTCCAGTTCCAGAAATTTAGGAAATTATGTCTCTGTTAAAAGATGCAAAATGGTTCTCAACAATAGGTTTGTCTGGAGCATATCACCAAATACCTATAGCCAAAGATAGTAAAAAGTATACCAAATTTGTTACACCACAAAGTTGTTATCAATTTAAGAGAATGCCTCTGGTCTGGCATCTGCTGTAGCTATATTTGAGCACCTACAACTTGTTTGGAAAATTCAAAACAAAAACAAGAGTAATGGTGGAAGTATAATAACTGAGAGCAATCAATACGGACAAAAGCAATGGTAAAAGTACTATGACTGAGAACAACATTAGAGAAAACAATTGAGGCAACTATTGTAGAAAAAGGGATTGAGGATAAGGTACCTTCTTCTGTTGAATGTGACCTTTCAAAGGGAGGGAGTAAGGATAAAGAATCTAGAAGAGAAATAAAACCACTAGTATGGTTGAAAGATTACATTTCGGAGAAATTTCCATTGCAAAATTTGAATCTTGATTTAATTGTAGACTATGGGGGTCATTACGACCTCGGCGGTCTTTTCAAAAGACCGCCGAGGCCGCGGGAGACAGAATACCGCCATTGCCGGCGGTATTTCTGTCTCCCTATTATGACATTTCCGCTGGGCCAGCGGACGGTAACAGTGTTACCGTCCGCTGGCCCAGCGGAAATGTCACATCAACATTGCAGCCGGCTCGTAATAGAGCTGGCGGCAATGCTGATGTGCAGCGGGTGCAGTAGCACCTGTCGCGCATTTCACTGCCCGAAATTCGGGCAGTGAAATGCGCGACGGGGCTATGCCTGGGGGCCCCTGCACTGCCCATGCCAAGTACATGGGCAGTGCAGGGGCCCCCAGGGGCACCCCCAGCCCCCTTACCGCCAGCCTTTCCATGGCGGTGTGTACCGCCATGGAAAGGCTGGCGGTCGGGGACTCATAATACCCAGGGCAGCGGTGCCTGCACTGCTGCCCTGGGGATTATGACCGCCAGGCGGAATCCTGGCGGGAAAGTGGAGGGGCCGGCGGTATGGCCGTGGCAATTCCGCCACGGTCATAATTGCTGGCGGAACACCGCCAGCCTGTTGGCGGTGTTACCGCCAACATACCGCCGGCCGCCAGGGTCGTAATGACCCCCCTATATTCGTGTATGTTAGAATACGTCATTTAACATGCTATATTTTTATTTATTTTATTCTTTTATTGTTATTTTCTCTCTCCTTTTTAGTTTATTAAAAAAATATATATAAGGGAAATGTGGATGTGTTATATATATATGTTACATAGATATGTTATGACATATAGATATGTTTAAATATATATATATATATATATATATATATATATATATATATATATATATATATATATATATATATATATATATATATATATATTTTAGTGTATACCTTTAAAGTTGTTAGCGAATTGAATGTTTGTTTAGAGATAATGAAGGGTAGACTATGAACAAGGAGGAGAACGCTGGGTGAAATGGTTGGCAGAGCGCAGTGGGACTTGACGTGAAGCAGTACCTGCAATGTACTTGTCTACTCCTTTATTGAAGAATAAAGCATACTTCTACTTCAACCTGTGTGAAGACTCCTATATAACACATACCAACATAAAAACAAACATGTGAGTGCTAAGTTTAGAATCAGTCTCTGTCACAGCTTTCAGGCTGAATGGTGTTTTAAGTAACTGAATTGTGAAAGCAGCACTATTTTATCAACTTAGGTAGTGATTTATGTCTCTAAACTTAAAAGGGCTCATGGTATCTCTCACTCAGTACTTCCGCACATCTTTGTAGTTGGTTTCTTGAGTATGAGGTAGAGATAATACTCGATTCGCGATTCAGCGAAGGCTAGTTACTTTATCTCCTGGCTTGTAAGAGAAAGGATGCCTCAGAACATTCATGGGTACCATACTCTTTTGAACATGTTTTTAAACTGGTATCAACCGTTCATAATAACTTTTTTCTGAAACCTCCTTTAGGGTGTTGGGGTACCATCAGGTATGTGGGTCAAGATGAGGCACATGTTAACAGGACAGTTAAGGAATCACAAGGTCCAATGCAGTTTGCACTCTATCTACTCAATACAACGTCACAGTAACATTGCCTCTGGATTATGGAGACTGGAAGCCTGGAGAAGGTGGAGAATGGGTCAGTGAACACTGCGTTTTAGAAATCAAAGGGTGTAACTTCCAGGTCAGAATGGTATGCTTCCTGAGTAGGGTAATCAAGGTGAACCCAAGGAGGTATTTTGCTCAGTCTACCTTTGCCTGGCAAAGCTTTATAAGTTGGCCATAACATCTTGCCCCTGTGAGTCTGTCACCTGGCTTTGCACTCCCACACCTTTGTTGTATTCTTTCCCTTGCAGGTCACCTCACATGTGAGTTCCACAATTTGGCTCATTTCTTGGTGTTTTTGCTTCACTCCATCCTAACTGCATAAAAAGAGACTGGAATTCTCTTGGGTTCCATGCCTGTATTCTGTTGGATTTTGAAGGTTGTTATATAACGTCACCTTGACACTGATGAGTCATAACATCATACTTACCTGCAAAAACTCAATGAGCATCACTGTTTCTTTCCTAAACCTCTTCTATTTGTGTAAAGTATTTATTCTTTCTGTATCCTGCTATCTTGCGGCCTACTAAACTGGTAAGAGGGAGCACTTTACTGACTACAGCGACAGTTATTATGCCTCTTTCCCTTCCCCTTTGTCTGTTTCCTCCAAATGTTGCCAGCAAAGTGCTGCCGTTCTACATCAAGTGGGTAACGGGACAATAGGGACTATTGACAGGTCTCATCAGTAGTCTTGTAAATCTGAAAAATCTGGAAAGAGTTCACTTTCCCATGTGTTTTACCTTCTTCCAGAGCATTCTGGAATGACAGAGGAGGGGCTAGAAACAACTAGTCAAGCTATATATATATATATATATATATATATATATATATATATATATATATACATATATATATATATATTATCTTTGACAAAATCAGACTGCAGAGACTAAGACCTCTTGTCTTCTGGATGGTTCCCAGCATAGCATAAATGGGAGGAAGACTCAGTTACTGTTATAAGGTAGATGCTGGTGTGACAGGAACTGGATGTACATTCTGTTAGCGCAACCAGACATGAATTGGACCTCTTGAACTGGGGACCAGGAACAGCATTATGCAGATGGTCATATCCACTAAGGAAAATATTACAACCTTGAAAGGAAACACCACCGTTTTCTCCATAGTACAAAATACACTCCATTTACAGTCTTTCAGCCACACAGCCAAAGAATAAAATGCTAAATTGTGATTACAATCAATTAACTTATTCAAAGATGGCGTCATAGAATCACGCTTAACAAATAACCGACAAACCTATGTTGACCAGACTAGTCGATATAACCTGCTGTGTAAGTGGTTTCTTTTGCTTGTAACATTTAGCCTTCCTAATTGGATGGTTTACAAACAAGGTACAAACTATGCAAATATAAATTATCTAAATAGAGGCCATGAGATCAATTAGTATACAGAACAAAAGAGAGAGGCCCCTCACACCAGGGTGGCAGGGTTCTACTCACAGAGAATTAAAAAAAACTCCCCTCAGGATGAAAATCACATAAAACACTCATAATTCACTCTACATACACCCCACATAAAAAGAACTGCAACACATCCATGTACTACAGAAGTTTAGAAACATATCTATGGCTGTAATCTTCTTTCATAAGAAACTGGATTCCACATTAAAATGTCATATCGAATTGCACATTTGTGACTCAGACACATATATATAACACAAAATAAAAATAATAAAACAATAACAAAACGGAGAACAATGGAGAAAAAAATAGATTAGTCTTCATACGAAAGCATGTCTGCTACTCGTGGTGTCAACAGGTGTCCATGAATTAATTAAATCCCATAGGAAGCCCCCCCCCCCCCCCCAAGTGCTCTGCAGATTTTGCTTTACTGTTCCTTTGATGAGTTTCGGTGGACACTATTAATAAATAACCATCTTCTTCAGGAGTACAAAATCTCTCCTCTCCTGTATCTTCATACAACAGACAATAATGATGTTGATTTTAAGCGCTGTCAAACACCCATGGGTCATTTTCTCATCAAAAGAGTTATCTCGAAACTTCTCTCTTTCCTACTTGTTTAATCAGATTAGAGTGGTTTTCACCACATCCCAAAATCGGCATTATTTTTCAAACTGTCTCTCCTGATCAATACGACCTTCACTGAATTCCGATCCTTCCTCTTCAGGAGTTCCTCGGGCACACTAACCACTTGCCTTCCGCCACTCTGACCTCTTCCTCTCTCCTTACAGAGTAAAAGCATATGAGATCAATCAGACCTACTATTCTGATAGACCGTTCCTATATCGTTCCTATCAATCCACAAGAATGAGGTAAAAAGTAAAATCTAATTTGCTAAATCATTTAATCATTAATGGTTATAAAAGAAACTTGATCAGACTCCAAATTTACTGGACACATAAAAAACACATTCATAATGCACAGTTCTAATTATTAAAGAAATAAGCCTCACCCCAAATAAACAAATTAACCCAATCTATTTTAAATTTACGTAAAATGAAATATCATTTTATGTAACATGTATTGCTCACTAAGACAACACAGCCAAGATAGACAGTGCTGCAAACTGCTCCTTTAATTCAAGAGGGAAGACGCTTATCTATCAGAAAAGTCCCTTATTAATGATTATATCCCTAGGACTGGTGGGCACACTAAATGGTAAAATTCAGACATGGCACTAACTTAACATTTTATGGGTTGCCGCAGGTTCGGCTCCTCCGCAATAGCAGAAGAGAGTCGAACCACTGGCTAAGCGCCAGCAGCTGAAAAATAAAACGATAATTCATTATCATTTCATTATTCAGCTGCTGGCACAGCCACCATGTGCAGGGAGGGCCCAATGACTGGGCCATGGGAGGGAGAGCGGGGAGGAGGTGTGGAGTGCACTAAGTGTGCATGTTAGTTTGGCCGTCTGTCTTAGGCCGGCCAAACTGAAATGCGCACTTAGGTTTCTCCAATGTGGCTGCATTGCACAGCTGGATTGGAGAAACTGCACAGATTCCCATGCACTGTCTGAGCGGCAGACCAAACCACTCAGATCAATCCTGATGCTTCTCTCATGCTAGGCATAAAATGAGAGCAGCCCTAGGATTGTGTGAGGAGCCTGTGCTGGTGTCACATATGGGCTGCTGGGACACCAGGAGAGCAGAGGAGAGTGGCACTGGCAGAACAGTAAGTTGTTTTTTTGTTATTTGTGCTTCCCCCATCCCAATTATTGTCCATCCTCTGCACACTGCTTGACATGTGCGGCGGCCGCCGTTGGGTTGCTGTGATCAATGGAAGGTATGCCACTGTATAATTATTCTTGAAACTGTTGCCCATAACACTGACATATTTTGCGGTCTAGGGCATTATTTAAGCATTGTTGGGTGGCCCGGTGTCCTACCAGGTCGACAGAGGTCATGACCTTTGGCATCCTGCAGGACTAGCTACAGAATTTAGAAATTAGTGTCTGCCTTGCTGGAATCTCCCTGTTGTGAAGGGACCTGCATAGGTTTGCTAAGTGGTGCGATGTTTGAAGAGCATGTCGGCAACCTTTTTTGCTCACAGAAAATTGAGTCATAAAACAGCAGTCTGTTTTCACAGAACAAAATGTAACAGAGCGAGACACGTAAGAAGTTTTTTTCTGACTGTAGGGGGAATTAATATTTTCACTGCCTGTTTCCACCATGCTTTACTGCCAACAGAGCTAGCAGAGGATCTGCAATCATATCTCAATGGTTTACCCAAGTCCAAAACAAGCATTGGCAAAGCCAACAGGCCTCACCTATACAAGAGCTATTGGCTTGGCAATGCATTTTTGCCATGTTGTACACCAGTGTGGCTGCTGTTCAGCAGAGCTAAAAGTTAGTGGCGAGGAGTGTCATAGAGTGGAGTGGGGAGTAGTGTTACTGAGTGGATTTGTTGGAGTAGAATCTCGTAGAGTAGAGTAGGTGGAGTAGAGTAACAGAGTTAAGTAGAGGGGAGTAGATTTCAGTGGTAAAGAGTGTTGTAGAGTGCAGTGTCGTAGAGTGAAGTGGTGTAGAGTAAAGTGAGGGGCTAGAATAGGGTATAGTGGGTTAGAGTGGATTGAGGTAGTCTGGTGAATTGGATTGGGGTAGAGCGGGGTGGATTAGATTGGGGTAGTGTGGGGTGGATTAGGTGGAGTGAAGTGGATTGTAGTGGGTGGAATGGATGAAGCAGACTGGAGTATAGTGGATTGAAATGGGGAGAGGTAGATTGGATTGGGGTGGATTGGAGTGGGGTGAATTTGAGTGGGGTAGATTTGATTGGACAGGGGTGGGTCGACTGAATTGGACTGATAGGATTGGGGTGGGCTGGGTTGGAATAGAGTGGTTTGGAGTGGGGTGAACTGGAGTGGGGTGGAGTAGAGCATGGTGAATTAGACTGGACTGGAGTCGGGTGGATTGGAGCGGGGTTCATTGGATTAATTGGATTGGAGTGGGGTGGACTAGAACAGATTGGGGTGGATTAGACTAGAGTGGGGTGGACTAGATTGAATTGAAGTGGATTGGAATGGGCTAGGGTGGGCTGGATGGAGCATACTAGAGGGGGGTGGACTGAACTGGGGTGGGGTGGGGTGGATTGGACTGGAGAAGAGTGGGGTGGATTGGAGTAGATTGGATTTAAGTGAATGGGGATGGATTTTAGTGGGGTAGATTGGAGTGGGGTGGATTGGATGGGGTAGATTAGAACGGGTGGATTGGTGGACTGAAATGGGGTGGGTGGATTAGATTGGGGTAGGGTGGCCTGGAGTAGGGTGAATTGGTGGGAGTCGAATAGATTGGAGTGGGGTGGGCTGGATTGGATTGGGTTCGACTGGGGTGGGTTTGATTGGGTTGGGGTGGATTGGAGTGGACTGGGCTGGTATGGACTGGGGTGGATTTAAGTGGGGTGCATTGCATTGAGGTGGGGTGGACTGGATTGGAGTGGGGTGAATTGGATTGAGTGAGGTGGACTGGAGTGTGGTGGAATGTAGTGCTGTGGATTGGGGTGGGGTGGGGTGGATTGGACTGCAATGGTGTGGATTGGATTGGAGTGAGGTGGATTGAATTGGAGTGGGATGGATTGCAATGAGATGGGTCGGACTGCGGTAGGCTGGGTTGGGGAGGGACCGACTGGAGTCAGGTGGAATAGAGTGGGGTGGATTGAAGTGATGTGGATTGTGGTGACCTGGGTTGGCGTGGGATGGATTTCTGGAGTGGGTGGATTGGAAAAGAATGGAATAGATTGGAACTGGGTGGACTGCAGTGGGGTGGGTTGATTGGAAAGGAGTGGACTGTATTTGAGTGGGGTGGATTCTGATGGATTGGACTGGAGTGGGGAGGATTGGAGTGGGGTGAATTGAATTGGAATCAAGTGGGTGGATTGGAGTAGGGTCAACTGGACTGGTGTGGGGTGGATTGGAGTGGAGTGACTGGAGTGGGGTGGATTAAGGTGGTTTGAAGTGGGGTGAACTGGAGTTGGGTGGATTGAGGTGTGCAGGACTGGACTGGAGTGGGATGGATTAGAGTATGACGGTTGGATTTGAGTGGGGCAGATTAGATTAGAATGCAGTGGAAAGGATTTGAGAGGGTGCATTGGACTGGGATGGATTGGTCTGGGTGGATTGGACTGATATGGAGTGGATTGGATTGAGTGTAGCAGTGTGTGGTGTATTGGAGTGGGGTGAAATGGGATGGAGTGGGCGGATTGGAGTGGGCGGATTGGAGTGGGGCAGATTGGAGGGGGCAGATTGATTTGGATTGCAGTGGGGCAGACTGGAGTGGGGTAGATTGTTTTGGACTGGAGTGGGGCAGACTGGAGAGGGCACTTTGTTTTGGATTGGAGGGGGCAGATTTGGGTGGGGCGGACTGAAGTGGGGCAGATTGTTTGGGATTGGCGTGGGGCAGATTGGAATGGGGCAGATTGTTTTGGTTTGGATTGGGGCAGATTGGAGTAGCGCAGATTGTTTTGCATTGGAGTGGGGCAGATAGTTCTGGATTGCAGTGGTGCAGAGAGGAGTGGGGCAGATTGTTTTGGATTGGAGAGCGGAAGATTGTTTTGGATTGGAGTGGGGCAGATTGGCATGCAGTATATTGTTTTGGATTGGAGTGGGACAGATTGGAATGGGGTTGACTGTTATGGATTGGAGTAGGGAAGATTGTTCTGGACTGGCTTGGGGCAGATGGGAGTAGGGCACACTGTTTTGGATTGGAGTGGGGCAGATTGTTTTGGAATGCAGTGGGGCAGATTATTTGGATTGGAGTGGTGCAAATTGGAGTGGGCCAGATTGTTTCGGATTGGAGCGGGACAGATTGCTTTGCATTGGAGTGGGGCTGATTGTTTTAGATTGGAGTGGGACGGACTGAAAATGAGGCAGACTGTTTGGCATTATGGCAGATTGCTTTAGATTGGAGTGGAGCAGATTGTTTTCTATTGATGTGAGGCAAGTTGTTTTGGATTGGGGCAGACTGCAGAGGCGTGGGTTGTGAGGACTTTAGTGTGGTGGATTTGAGTGGATTTGGGTGAGTGGTTTGGTTTGGAGGGGGTGGATTAGATTGGTCTGGGGCCAATTGGATTGAGTTGAGTGGATTGTTGTGGGGTGAGGTGAGGTGGAGTGAAGTGGGGAGCACTGGATTGGAGTGGGGTTGATTAGGGTGTAAAGCACGATTATGTGTGAAATCATAATTTTGGAAATTACACATAAGAAAGAAACAATGTCGCTTTGCAATATTTAGAACAAGTTAATCGTCATCTTTTGACAGCACCCACAAGCAAAAACAAAACAAGAGTGCAAAGTGAGAAAATAAGACTTGGCAAAATAAAATAAAAGAGTTAGCTATACAAAATAAAAGTCTGCAATTGTGTTTGTCCTCCTGGGCACGTTTTTTCCAATCACACGCCTTCTGTTTGCACGACATTAGGAGTTAAAAAGAAGTACTGCAATAAATTTGAATATAAAAGAATATTTAAACTCCCTCAGTATTTAAGGAGTAACATGATAAGAATAGAATTTGGGCGGGAAGGTCAAAACTGGACATAAATGGGGGCCTTCCTGAAGTACTACCACAAATTAATTATGTCACCTACTAAGACTCTGAAATCATTTCTTCATTACATCTTCGAAACAAAGTCAAACCCATGGTCACAATACTTAATTACAGCATTAACAGGCCTACAAATCGACCAAGCTGTGCTGACAAAACTAGCACAGTCACAAATATCCATCAAGGCGATCCTGAAAAGACAGATAAAAATCCTTTCCCGAGCATCTGATCTGGGTAAACTGAAAAACACACCAGTACAAAGAGCGGTGGCAGCATCTTATAAGAGTGATAAACAGCATCTGGTACCCCAGCCCTACTTAGCTTGCACAATCAGGAAGGCCTGTGCGACAAAAATTGCCTTTGCCAGATTGCTTGGCCTAAAAATAAAGGAACTGAATCCAAACTGGGGCTCCCTTACCAGTATAGACTTTGTGGCTATAAAACAGAGGCATTTATCCATTTATTATGCTGCTGTCCGGCACTGCTGAATGCACAACGCACTTTACTAAGACCTCTCTTCCTCCACTATGGCATAAGATCTTGCTCTGAGGCTAGAATTTTGGTATTTACTCTAAAATAGCCAGTAGAGCTGGCCAGATTTGGGAAATATATTTCACAACTGCAAACAAAATTAAATGACAACTACACGTTGAACTGATTTAACTTTTAAACTGTTTACCTGATATAAACTAATATCTTATTTTTAAATATGACGCAAGGAATATACCAAGCCCTGATATCTACAGCTGCACCTCTTATTTTCCTTTAACTTTATTAGGCCTCAATTTTAATGATTTTACAATCCCAAAAGAGTGATTATTGTTTAAACAGCGGCGCACTATTTGTATTTTTAGCTGATGTTTGTAACTTGGTACATTATGTGTTCATTTTTGCAATTATTTTAAGTAATCATGCAATAAAGCTTGTTGTTGTAAGTACCTCAATAACGTTGGGAGCGGGGGACGGGCACTAATAAAGATGAATCAATCAGTGCTGGGTCCCTGCTTCACAGACAGGAACGGAAATAATGCTTGGACTGCAATAGCAAATGATGAGGCCTTAAAAAAGTGTGCTGCGCAAGCCAACAAGTGGTAAAGAGAGGGCAGGCCCCAAGCCTTTTTAGATAACAACAGAGACTTGCATGAAAGATGCATGCACTAGCCCATGCTCTCGTAGACTCAACCCTAAAAAGAGTGGTGGAACTGGGGATTCAGTGGAGCAGACAGACCGCAGTTTATGGTCTTCCTTCCAGTCCGCCAATCTCTAAATAAGGTCCCATGTTTCTCTAGTTATTTCTCTTTTATGTATATTTCTGTTTTCCTAAACTAATGACCAGTCTTTGAGGGTTCATAACAAATTTCAATTGACCACAATTGACCACCCCTAACTTTCTGCCTGCCTCTCTCCATTTTTTTCTATACTGTTTTTGCTGGTTTAAAGACTCTGCACACTTTACCACTGCTAACCAGTGCTAAAGTGCATATGCTCTCTCCCGTTAAACATGGTAACATTGGATCATACCCAATTGAATTATTTAATTTACTTATAAGTCCCTAGTAAAGTGCACTACAGGGAGTGCAGAATTATTAGGCAAATGAGTATTTTGACCACATCATCCTCTTTATGCATGTTGTCTTACTCCAAGCTGTATAGGCTCGAAAGCCTACTACCAATTAAGCATATTAGGTGATGTGCATCTCTGTAATGAGAAGGGGTGTGGTCTAATGACATCAACACCCTATATCAGGTGTGCATAATTATTAGGCAACTTCCTTTCCTTTGGCAAAATGGGTCAAAAGAAGGACTTGACAGGCTCAGAAAAGTCAAAAATAGTGAGATATCTTGCAGAGGGATGCAGCACTCTTAAAATTGCAAAGCTTCTGAAGCGTGATCATCGAACAATCAAGCGTTTCATTCAAAATAGTCAACAGGGTCGCAAGAAGCGAGTGGAAAAACCAAGGCGCAAAATAACTGCCCATGAACTGAGAAAAGTCAAGCGTGCAGCTGCCACGATGCCACTTGCCACCAGTTTGGCCATATTTCAGAGCTGCAACATCACTGGAGTGCCCAAAAGCACAAGGTGTGCAATACTCAGAGACATGGCCAAGGTAAGAAAGGCTGAAAGACGACCACCACTGAACAAGACACACAAGCTGAAACGTCAAGACTGGGCCAAGAAATATCTCAAGACTGATTTTTATAAGGTTTTATGGACTGATGAAATGAGAGTGAGTCTTGATGGGCCAGATGGATGGGCCCGTGGCTGGATTGGTAAAGGGCAGAGAGCTCCAGTCCGACTCAGACGCCAGCAAGGTGGAGGTGGAGTACTGGTTTGGGCTGGTATCATCAAAGATGAGCTTGTGGGGCCTTTTCGGGTTGAGGATGGAGTCAAGCTCAACTCCCAGTCCTACTGCCAGTTCCTGGAAGACACCTTCTTCAAGCAGTGGTACAGGAAGAAGTCTGCATCCTTCAAGAAAAACATGATTTTCATGCAGGACAATGCTCCATCACACGCGTCCAAGTACTCCACAGCGTGGCTGGCAAGAAAGGGTATAAAAGAAGGAAATCTAATGACATGGCCTCCTTGTTCACCTGATCTGAACCCCATTGAGAACCTGTGGTCCATCATCAAATGTGAGATTTACAAGGAGGGAAAACAGTACACCTCTCTGAACAGTGTCTGGGAGGCTGTGGTTGCTGCTGCACGCAATGTTGATGGTGAACAGATCAAAACACTGACAGAATCCATGGATGGCAGGCTTTTGAGTGTCCTTGCAAAGAAAGGTGGCTATATTGGTCACTGATTTGTTTTTGTTTTGTTTTTGAATGTCAGAAATGTATATTTGTGAATGTTGAGATGTTATATTGGTTTCACTGGTAATAATAAATAATTGAAATGGGTATATATTTTTTTTTGTTAAGTTGCCTAATAATTATGCACAGTAATAGTCTCCTGCACACACAGATATCCCCCTAACATAGCTAAAACTAAAAACAAACTAAAAACTACTTCCAAAAATATTCAGCTTTGATATTAATGAGTTTTTTGGGTTCATTGAGAACATGGTTGTTGTTCAATAATAAAATTAATCCTCAAAAATACAACTTGCCTAATAATTCTGCACTCCCTGTATATGTGCCCAGGGCCTGTAGATTAAATGCTACTAGTGGGCCTGCAGCACTGGTTGTGCCACCCACTTAAGTAGCTCATTACCCTTGTCTCAGGCCTGCCACTGCAAGGCCTGTGTGTGCAGTTTCACTGCCAATTCAACTTGGCATTTAAAAGTACTTGCCAAGCCTAAACCTCCCCCTTTTCAACATATAAGTCACCCCTAAGGTATGCCCAAGGTAATCCATAGGGCAGGGTGTTGTGTAGGCAAAAGGCAGGTCATGTACTTGTGTAGTTTACATGTCCTGGTAGTGTTAAACTCCTAAATTCGTTTTTACACTGCTGTGAGGCCTACTCCCTTCATAGGCTAACATTGGGGCTACCCTCATATATTGTTTGAGTGGTAGCTGCTGATCTGAAAGGAGTAGGAAAGTCATATTTAGCCAGAATGGTGATATAAAATCATGCTGACTGGTGAAGTTGGATTTAATATTACTATTTTAGAAATGCCACTTTTAGAAAGTGAGCATTTCTCTGCACTTAAATTCTTCCGTGCCTTACAATCCACGTCGGGATGGGTTTAGTTGACAGCTCCCTTGTGCATTCACTTAGACACACCCCAAACACAGGATGCTCAGCCTCACTTGCATACATCTGAATTTTGAATGTGTCTTCCTGGGCTGGGAGGGTGGAGAGCCTGACACTTCCATGTCAAAGGACAGTGGCCTGCCCTCACACAAAGGACTGCCACACCCCCTACTGGGACCCTGGCAGACAGGATTGAACTGAAAGGGGACCTTGTGCACTTCTACGCCACTCTTTGAAGTCTCCCCTACTTCAAAGGCACATTTGGGTATTTAAACAGGGCCTCTGCCCCTACCAACCCAGACACTTCTGAGGTAGACACTCTACCTGACAAGACACTTCCTGGAGAAGAGAACTTGCATCCTGCCAAGAACTGCCTGTCTCCCAAAGGACTCACCTGACTGCTTTCTGTGAAGGACTGCTGCCTTGCTGTTGCCCTGCTGCCTTGCTGCTCTCTAGCTGTGGTGAAAAGTGCTCTCCAAAGGCTTGGATAGAGCTTGCCTCCTGTTCCCTGAAGTCTCAGGACCAAAAAGACTTCATTTCTACAAGAAGGACTCCTGGTGCGGTGAAAATCGATGCACAGCCTGCCAGAAATGATTCATAGCCTGCAATGCGTTGAAAAATTCACTGCACGCCAAACTGGAACGACGAAGCCCGACTTTGCAACGGGAAGATCGACGCAGCACCAGCGTAGCAACCGGAAATTTGCCGCATGGCCCACTGGATCGACGCACAGCCGAGACGGAACGACGCAGCCCGACTTCCAGAGAGGAATTGACGCAGCACCTGCCGTGAGGTAGAAATTTCTACGCAATGCCCACCGGATTGAAGCAGCTCCTGTGACTTCATCCTGTCAGCACCGGAAATCCACGTATCGTCCCCAGGGCATCCAAAAACCCCGCAACCCGAAGAGGATCCACGACTGAGCGCCAGAAATCGACGCACAGCTCTCCCTGAATGAAAACTAAACAATGCATCACCGTGTGTGACCCGAGAAACCGACTTACACCCCCTTGTTTTCGACGCATCTCCTCCTAAGCGGTTCTTTGCAGAGATTTTGAACGCGAATCAGGTACTTTGTGCTTGAAAGAGACATTTATTGCTTTTTAAAGACTAAAGACACTTTATAACACTTTTACAGTGATATCTCAACATATACTTATTGCATTTTAATTATTTTGACCTGTAATAATATATATCTTTCTAAACACTTGGTGGTGTATTTTTGTGGTGCTATACTGTGTTACTGCATGATTTATTGCACAAATACTTTACACATTGCCTTCTAAGTTAAGTATGACTGCTCAGTGCCAAACTACCAGAGGGTGGGCACAGGATAATTTGGATTGTGTGTGACTTACCCTGACTAGAGTAAGGGTCCTTGCTAGGACAGGGGGTAACCTGACTGCCAACCATAGACCCCATTTCTAACAACAATGAACGATTCTCTTTACCTATAGAGAAATGGAAAATTACCTTTCAGCAAGAAAAAGGTATATGTTGCAATCCTAGGTTCTGCTTCACTCAGTTTAATTATCTTCACCAGGCATACGTGTCCCCCTAGTGCATCAACATATTTACTGCAACAACACCGGAATGCCCCCCATGTGGATTGCTGGATTTGGGTTTTTACCACATGGTAAATGTATCTGGCATGAGATTATCGCTTTAACAGCAGAACTGTCGGGACACTCCTTATCTCCCATGCCTGAATCCTGCCTGTCTGGGTTTCTTACATTGACTTATTGAGTTAGCGTTTGTATTGTTCAAATAACAATTAGCTATGCATTGGAAGGCGCCCACCACACCAGTCACATCTCAATGGTGCCAGACATTATTGCAGTGGACGTGTGCTGAGGCAAGTGTGTTGTGCTCCCTGAGAGGATTAGCCCGCACCAGAAGCGAACAATGGGGTGGGTTTGTCATCAACATTAAGGCCGAAAATGATAATCGCCCACCCTGAACAGGCAAACCCATACACTTCTCATTTACTCTAGATACTCCTCATGATTCATGGCTGACATATAGTTTCTATTAAAACTTGGGCACCTGCACGCCAATGGAACTGAATACCCCAGACACGCACCAAGCACATTATTAACAGTTGCTCTCATACTACTATTCCTGGGTGCGCCCCCTGGGCAGGGGAAGAACTGCTCTCACCCCTTCACCTAATCATTAGATAAATATCAGAGCTCCCTTACCCATTGCCTTTGCACTTTTCATATGTGAATCTGATGTCTGAATATAAATATCAAGAAGTTTGTTTTATCTGATCTGGAGTCACCCACTATACAAGTAAATTTCTATCGTAATTATACTGCTTATGATCTTTTATGACTGTGGGGCTCTCTACGTCCCTTTTAAAAAAAGAAAACAGTAAAATAGCAATCAGACATTGACAAAGTGAAAGGCATGTTTTAACAAATAACTAATATACAGTCAGGGCTTTCTGCAACCCCCGTTACTGACCTCGCACACTAGGCAATTTAATCATATTAAATAGGGCCCTTATATCAAAGGATTCCGCTTTGCATGATGGCAAAGGTGGTTAATGGGTGGCTACAGCATAGAAAGAGATTATGATCTAGAGATTCACAGCATGTCCATATTCAAGCACACTGGTTGCTTCAAATGCAACAAACCGAAGGCATCCATCTGGTTTCAACTTGATTTTAAGCCATTTCATTAAATTGTGCATGAGTATAGTAGCATTGCATGTCATACACTGTCATAGTCATTCACCTTTGTCTATTCAAATAAACACACTGCCTTCATGTATTGTAGTTGGCGGCAAAGGTTATTAGCAATTATATCATGCTATAACATGTAAACATACCTACTGAACTTGAGTGGGTTGGGTCTCAAGCCCGCAGGATATTATTAGTTTTGTACTGACTATTAGGGATTTCTGCAGTAAGGTCCCTGAGAAAGCGCAGATGGGAATGTAAGGGTGGCCAGTGTCGAGTGTAAGTCAATACTAATCAAACACAGTTTTAAATGGCACACTGGCCCATTCCATTTCTACTGTGTTCCTCTTATGTTGTGTTGTTTGGTAAAGCACACTACAACCACCAGTAAAAAGAAGTCAAACTGTGCTCCCTGCAGGGAATGAAACATTAATCATAATAACTGGTCGCAAATAGCCAGGTCTTAAGTAGTTTTCTAATTTTTAAATGATCTTTGGTGTAGCAAAGATGTTCTTGTTCCATGGAGTCAATGCAACAAACAAAAAGCAACAGCCATCCTCCACTGCCTCCGACAATGTGGACATAATCAGAGTGCAAAGGCAGGCTGGGGCATGTTCACAAAGCTAATTGTTAAAAAACACAGCGACTTCCCCACAGAATGGTGCCCTATATATGCATGATCTTAAACAAGATCCAGACAGACCCTGGAAGCCAGTGAAGAGAAAAGAGTAAAGACGGGGTGGGTTAAAACATTCTGGCTCCATTTAAGAGGTTAGTAAAACTCATCTTTTGAATTATCTGAAGACTAGAACACAAACTGTTAGGACAGCTCAGAGACAGAGAGAGAGTTGCCTTATTGTAAATTGGAACCCATTAGTTGAGTGATTTCTGCATCTGCACTATTAGGAAAAAGACAGAGTGGAGTATTTTAGACAATTTTACACTGGAAGAAGCACAATAGAAACACAGCAGAGAAGTCAGGGCTGAAAGAAAGGCTTGACATTCAACTGGAAGTTCAGATTTTGACATTACTGACATATTTGGAACAATCTTCAAGTTCCTCTGGCCAAAAGGTATCCTTCCACAGCAACCCATGGCTGCCAAAAAACATGACCTCAATTTTATCAGGGTTCAGTTTGAGCCAGGGGCTGCCTCACCTACCCGGAAAATCAATCATGCATTGTTAGACATTATTGGAATTCAACCCCAAAATAGTAGTCTAAATGGAGGGGGGGGGGGGAATCTGGGCATCAACCAGGTAGAAGTAAAAATGGAAATTGCTAATTTTGTTAGGAATTCTGAGGGCCCATCCGCAACACAGACAAGCATTAGCAAAATCAATAGGTCTCGCCTATGCAAGAACTATAGGCTATGTCAATGTGTTTTAGCCATGTGGTAAACCAGCGTGGCTGCTGTTCAGCATGGCTAAAAGTTAGTTTTATAAAGGTTTGTGGTGTGGAGAGGTGTAGAATGAAGTGGCGTAGAGTGGAGAGTCGTGAAGTAGCGTAGAGTGTTGTGGAGGGGCGCAGAATGGACTAGAATAGTGTAGCGTGGAGTGGCACAGAGTGTCGTGGAGTGGAGTGCCGTGGAATGGCATGGAGTGGAGTGTCAGGAAGTGTCATGGAGGGAGTAGAGGAATGGAGCGGAATGGAGTAGAGTGGAGTGTTGTAGAGTGGAGAGGCATTGAGAAGACTGACAGAGTGGAGTGTTGTAGAGTAAAGTGATGTGGAATGGCATAGGAGTGGTGCACAATGGAGTAGAGTATCATGGCGTACTGTGTAGTAGACTGCGGTCGATTGGAGTGGCATAGAGTGTAGTACAGTGAAACAGAATGGAGTAGCATAGAGGTTCGTGGAGTGGCATAGACTGTCATGGAGTGGTCTAGACTGGAGTAGGTTAGCATGGAGTAGATTAGAGTGGAGTGTCATTGAGAGGCATAGAGAGTCATGGAGTGGCATAGAGTGGAGTGATGTGGAATGGTGCGGACTGGAGTAGATTACAGTGGAGTGGCGAAGAGTGTTACGGAGTAGTGTGGAGTGGAATGTTGTGGCGTGGAGAGGCGTAGAGTGGTGTGAAGGGAGTAGAGTGGTGTAGTGTAGAGTGGAAGGGGGTAGACTGGAGGAGCATAGAGTGGAGTAGAGTGTTGTACAATGGAGTGGCACAGAGTGTAGAGTGTCATATGGTGGAGTGGCACAGAGTGGCATGGAGGAAGTAGAGTGGAGGGGCATAGAGTGGAGGGGAATGTCATGGAGCAGCATACAGTGGAGTGGAGTAAAGTGGAGTGGATTTGCACAAAGTGGAGTAAAGTGGCATGGGGTGCCATAGAGGGAAGTGCAGAGTGTTGTAGAGTAGACTGCTGTAGAGTGGAGTGGCAAAGAGTGGAGTAGAGTGCCATGGAGTGGCATAGAGTGGAGTAGTGTGTCGCAGAGTGGAGTGTTGTTAAGTGGAGTGTCATTGAGTGCAGTGTTATAGGGTGGAGTGTCATAGAGTGAATTGGCATAGCGTGAAGCAGAGTGTTGTAATTTGGAGTGGCGTAGAGTGGAGTGGAGCAGCAAAGAGAGTCGTAGAGTGTTGTGGCATAGAGTAGAGTGGAGTACTAGAATAGAGTGGAATAGTGTATTGGAGTAGAGTCCAGTACAGTGGCAATGAGTGATATAGAGGGAGTTGTGTAGGGTGGAGGCCTGCAAAGTGGTATTGAGTGTCACAGACTGGTGTAGAGTGGAGTGGCACAGAGTGAAGTGTTGTAAAGTGGAGTGTCATAGAGTTGAGTAAAGTATCGTAGAGCAGAGACGAGTGGAGTGGAGTAAAGTGGAATGTCATCCCGTGGAGTAGAGTGCCATGCCATAGAGTGTCATGTTGTAGAGTGCTGTGTCGTAGAGTGGAGCGGCACAAAGCAGAGTGACGTGGAGTGTTGTGTTGTAGAGTGGAGGAGCTCAGAACTGAGGGGCATAGTGGAGTGGAAAAGAGTGGAGTGGTGTAGAGTGGAGTGGAGTGTTACAGCAGAGTGGAGTGGTGTTTCGTACAGTGGCGTACAGAGGCGTGGCATGGATGGTTGTAGTGTGGAGTGCCGTAGAGTGAAGTGGCATGGGGTAGAGTGGGGTAGAGTGGTATAGAGTGGAGGGGTATAGAACAGAGTGTTATACAGTGGAGTGGTGAAAACTGCAGTGGTGTCGTTTGGAGTATGCATGATGTGGTGGCACACTGCAATTACAGACAACACATTTTCCATTGGAATGACCATTATATTTGCAGAGACATACAGTTTTACCGATAAAAGCATACACAGCACAAACAATAAAGTGTGGAAATGTCATCACCTAGTGTATTGACTTGTTTTGTATCGTATTAACATATTTGTTTCCACCACACTTCACAATAACAAACAAAATGTGCCTCATTTGTGCTTTTCTAATTTTTAGATATTCTGAAGTAGCTGCACAGTTCTTTTACAGACATTTACATTTGGTTGTGTGCTAGAAAAAAGCCTTTACTTTCACAGCAAGATTGTCACATAAAGGGGCACATTATAGCATTGGCGGTAAGTGCCGCTAACCCCCGCGGCGACGGCTGCCAAAAGACTGTCACCGCGGCTAACATCCGTCAGCCAAAATATGACCACAGCCGGATCTCCACCACAAGAAGGACATAAATCCGGCTGTGGCCATACTTGCGGACAGTGTTAAGGTGGTGCTGCTACCACCAGCAGCGCCACGCCAGTAGACTGCCGCCAGCCGTATTATGTCAAATAATACGGCCTGGCAGTGGTTGCTGGCGGGCGCTGCTGGTGGTAGCAGTCCCCCGTCCCCTGCCAGAAGACCCCCTGGATGCAGATGAGTCCAGTTTCCAGCAGAGGGAGGTGGGGGGTGTTTTGTGTGTGTGGGGGGGTGCATGAATATGAGTGTGTGCGTGAATGCGAATGTGTGTGTAGTGTTGTTTGCGTGTGTGTGTGCATGTGTGAGAATGCATGTATGAATGGAAATGTGAATGCGTATCTGCGTGTCAGTATGAATGTGTGTCTGGATGCGTGCGTTAATGAATGGATGCATGTATGTATAAATGCGTGTATGCCTGTGTGAGTGAGTGTGTGAATGCGTGGTGTGTGCATGTATGGGGGTGGTTTGGAAGCGGGGGAGCGGGAATGGTGGGGGATGGTGGCTTCTGGGGAGAGTAAGGGGGGGTGGTTGGTCCTCCTACTAGTGACAGGGAAAGAATTCCCTCTCACTGGTAGAGCCTACCGCCATGGTTTTCATGGTGTTACGAACACCACGATTACCATGGCAGTAAGCAGGGTTAAAATGCCCCCGGCGGTACAGTAGCGGCGCTGCGTTGGAGATTGCTATCTCCAGCCCGGTGGCTGCTACCACCATGGCGGTCGGTGTGGTATATTGGTGGGTTGGTTTCAGCCAACCCGCCAATGTCATAATGTGGTGATATGTACCGCAAGCCTATTCACACCGACTGCCAGGGTCATAATGACCCCCAAAGTTTTCCACTTTGAAGAACAGAATTAAACACCAAGCTCGCTCAGAAAAAATAGCCTGACATTTGACCTCTACCTTTGAATGCACAGCAACTGTGACAAGATAAGAACAAGGTTTTAATTCCTGTTTACAGAAAGTGAGCACTCGTGGAAGTATACAGTAAATAGCCTATGCTCCATGGGTTGGACAAACTCAAGATGGACAGCTTAAAGCAAATAAAGCAAGCAAATAGAAAGCAAGCACATTCTGAGTTACAAAACACAAAGCCAATAATAAGGAATTGGTGGAATGCATTCTTACGGAAGATTTTAGAATTTTACCATTTTGTCATTAGCAAACCAGACAGCTGCACTGTCTGGTAGGTTTCAACATAAAAATGGGGGAATGCAGGAAAGAAAAGACCGGTAGGCAAGCATTCCCGTAATATCCATCAAAGATCTGAAACAACAAACATGACCATCAGAAATGTTCTTAACATCCTGTACTTTCTAAACAAACTGAAAGCATATCTTTTCATAGAACATTACCACCTCACCCTTTAGGTCCTCACCCTCTCTGAGCATGTAGGTAATTGTTCTGAAATGTTCTATTGATCTCTCATCCTTCTGTTCAGCACTCTGCTTCTCACCAGCTAAGTTTGTGCTATACAAATACTCCTAGGTGCACTCATACATACATACATACATACATGCATAAATACAGACATGCCTACCTATGTAAAAACATATGAAGTAGATATTAATAAGACTGAACAATGGAAGAGCCATTGGGCACATTTCACATGTGATGCTTGGATTTGGACCTGCATAGTTGGAAAGAAACTTTGATTCTCCTGGTCAGAAAGGATTAAAATCAGCCCACTACACAATCACCCAATCAACATTCCTTGAATTGGCTTAAGGAAGAGTCAGATCCTACTGAGCAATCGAAAAACAGGAGGGTGCTGACACAGTCCTGCTAATCCATCAACCTCAAATTGTCAAAAATGCTAAAAGTAGAGATTTGGTGCTGCAGTAGCAATAAACTGATAAACGTCCAAAAGAACAATGGAGTCAAAATTTTCTCTAAATCAAGTCACCACAGATGCCTCTAAAACTTTAAGCGGAACAGAAGAAGTGATGTGGAATGATAGCTGGCTGTATTATTAGTGAAGCAAAACAGATTTGTTTGGTGACAATGTCAGTTGAAATGTAACATTTTGAACTCAAAGAAAGCACTGAAATTCACCAGCTATAGTTTACTAAAGTAACTAAACCCATGCACATTGATGTTATCGAGGATGTCATTTCAGATGTCATCAGTGATATTATTAATGATGCCATGGAATATATGGAATTTGTGAGTTCATTAACCCCTCGGGTCCCCCTGGACTTATAGGTTACGTCCTGGGCACCACCGCTCAGGTGACCAGGAAGTAACTGTTATGTCCAGCTAGGGGCCCGCATGGGAAGCGCTAGCGCTCCCCTCAGGGGCCTGGCACTCCCTTCCCCTGGGTAGGGATGGAAGGGGAATCGCTTCCCCTTCCAACCCCGTGGGGTCTGATGGCGTCAGTGTGCGATCGCCCGCTGACCTCATCAGAGGCCTGCCCCTCCGCGCTGGAAGTTTCCAGTGCCGATCGGAGGAGAAATTCTTTTGCATTTCTCCTCCCATCACCGGAGGGGCCGAGAAAGGCATCAAAGGAAAGGAAAGGCCTTTCCTTTCTTTGATGTCTTTCTGAGCATTTCTGCTGCCCAATCACATAATTGAATTAGGGGAGTGGCCTCTTGGGCAAGGGCTGCTCCCCAGGGGGGCAATTTATTTGTAGGCCATTTCTGCCGCCCCAGGGGTAGATCGGCCTATTATAATTCGGCTGATCTGCCCCCGGGGGGGGCAGAAACTGCTAGACACCAGGGATAATTTTTAGTTTGTTTGTTTCCTGTTTTATATATGTGGGGAGTGAACCCTTAGACAAGGGTCGTTCCCTTGGGGGCAAATTTACTTTTAGGCCATTTCTGCCCCCGATCAGCCTATTTTTATTAGGCCAATCTGCCCCCAAGGGGGGCAGAAACCGCTAGACACCAGGGAATTTTGTTTTTTATTTGTGTTTATACATGAGGGGAGCAGCCCCTTGGACAAGGGCCGCTCCCCAGGGGGGGCAAAATATTTTTAGGCCTTTTCTGCCCCCTCTGGGATTTTTTTTTTGGTGTCAGTTTCACGTGAGGGGAGCGACCCCTTAGGCAAGGGTCACTCCCCTGGGGGGCAAATTGTCTTTAGGCCATTTCTGCCCCCCTGGGGGGAGGGGGGGCAGAAACCACTTAGGTACCAGGGATCGGTGTGTGTGTATGTGTGTGTTTTGTTTGGGCGGGGCAGCCCCTTGGGCAAGGGTCACTCCCCATGGGGGGAACATTACTGTTGGTCAAATCTGACCCCCCCGGGGGCAGATCAGCCTGTTTTTGAAAGGACCATCTGCCCCCAAGGGGGTCAGGAAGCCCACCAAAGACCAGGGATGATTTCTTTTTCCAAAAGAGGAGGGTGGGGGTACGGCCATACCCCCAATCCAAATAAATGGGGCCAAAGTTGTTCTGCCCACTGGTTGGCAGATGGGGAAATTACCCCGGATCCACTCCCCGGGGGGGGCAGAAAGAATACTAGATGTCAGGGAATTAAAAAATATATATGAAATAGTGGGGTAGTGGCTACCAACCAGTATGGGCCTGGTTATGCTCTCACCCCAACTGAAGAGGGTAACAGTCTTTCAGCTCTCCCCTGCACAATAAAACATCTTAGCCCACGGCAAGAAAGAGGACATTTGATTATTTTAGGTTTTGGTTTTACATTTGGGCCATGAGAGCTTGGCTAACTCTCAAAATCGTCCCACTTGGAAATGTGAGGGCTGCACTTTTTGGACTTTGGGACGCTGCCATGTAGAAAAATCCACAAGACCTAGACACGTCTGAAAATGAAACATCTGGGTGATTCCAGGGTGTTGTGCTTCACATGCACCCTGCACCATGTTCTTACCCACAATGCCCTTCAAATCTCCAACTTTGATGGAAATCACAGATTTTTCCCACATTATTGAGATGGAACCTTTTGGAATCTGCAGAAATCCACAAAATTCCTACCACCCAGCATTGTCTCATCTATAACGATAAAAATTCTGCCCCACTCCTAAGCCTAAAAATGTTTTTTTTCAAACTGCCCTTTTGGATCCGCTTTCGTTCCCTCTCAATTTCAACATGTTTTTGGCCCTTCCCTGCAAAGGATTCTGGGTAACAGAACCTGGTCAGAGCCCCACAAGTCACCCCATCTTGGATTCCCCTAGGTGCCTAGTTTTCAAAAATGCGCAGGCTTGGTAGGTTTCCTTAGGTGCCGGCTGAGCTAGAGGCCAAAATCCACAGCTAGGCACTTTCCAAAACACAGCTCTGTTTTCTTTTGGAAAATGTGATGTGTCCACGTTGTGTTTTGGGGCATTTCCAATCACTCGCTCTAGGTCTACCCACACAAGTGAGGTACCATTTTTATCGGGAGACTGGGGGGAAAACAGATTAGCAAAACAAGTGTTATTGCCCCTTGTCTTTCTCTACATTTTGTCCTTCCAAATGTAAGACAGTGTGTACAAAAGACGTCTATTTGTGTCATGCCCCGTAATTCACATGCTAGTACGGGCACCCCAGAATTCAGAGACGTGAAAATAACCACTGCTTCTCAACACCTTATCTTGTGGCCATTTTGGAAATACAAAGGTTTTCTTGATACCTATTTTTCACTCCTTATATTTCAGCAAATGAAATGCTGTATACCCGGTATAGAATGAAAACCCATTGCAAGGTGCAGCTCATTTATTGGCTCTAGGGTACCTAGGGTTCTTGATGAACCTACAAGCCCTATATATCCCCGCAACCAGAGGAGTCCAGCAGACGTAACGGTATATTGCTTTAAAAAATCTGACATCGCAGGAAAATGATACACAGTAAAACGTGGAGAAAATTGCCTGATTTTCTTTACCTCTATTTCAATGTTTTTTTATTTCAGCTATTATTTTCTGTAGGAAACCCTTAAAGGATCTACACGAATTACCCCTTGCTGAATTCAGAATTTTGTCTACTGTTCAGAAATGGTTAGCTTTCTGGGATCCGGCATTGGTTTCATACCCATTTCTGTCACTAACTGGAAGGAGGCTGAAAACACAAAAAATAGTAAAAATGGGGTATGTCCCAGTAAGATGCCAAAATTGTTTTGAAAAAATTGGGTTTTCTGATTCAAGTCTGCCTTTTGCTGAAAGCTGGGAAGAGGGAGATTTTAGCACCACAAACACTTTGTTGTTGCCATTTCCAGGGGGAAACAACACGAGCCTTCTTCTGCAGCCCTTTTTTCCCATTTAAAAAAAAGAAAAAAAATTGCTGTATTTTGACAAATACCTTGGTCTCCTTCAGGGGAACCCACAAAGTCCGGGTACCTCTGGAATCCCTAAGATGTTGGAAAAAAGTTATGAGGGCCTAAGCGCAAAATGCCCCAAATAGCCAAAACAATGCCTGGCACCTGAGGGCAAAAGGCCTGGCAGCGAAGGAGTTAACAGTGCATTGCGAGGGTGAAAGTTATAGTTACTTCAGTAAATTATATATGGTGAAATTTCAGTGTTTTTGTACTTAAAAATGTTACATTTTAAATGATATTTTCACCTAACTATAACATCAACTTAATCTTTGTTCCTTTCAGTGAATTTCTGAAAATTGTAAAGGTAAAATAAGATATTATTACTATACATTAAAAGAACATAAGAAATTGACTGAAAAAATGAAGGTTAAAGTGATGTTGTAGTTAGGTGAAAATGTCAGTTAAACACAACATTTTAAACTAAACACACTGAAATTCAGCAGTTATAGTTGTATCAAGTAACTATAACCTTGCATTCTCCCTGCACTACTTATGACATCACATATTACATAACTCATTACATTTTCTATGACATGACTGATTACATCATTAATGACATCTGAAATTACATTATTAATGAAAAGACTATGACTGGCAGGAGCATGAGGTATTTAGAACTACTTGAAATAACTATAGCTGGAGAATTTCAGTGGTTCTTTGAGTTGAAAATATTACTTATTTTTCTATTTAAAATGTTACAATTAAACTGACATTTTTAACTAACATCACTTTCATCTTTATTTTTTCTGCGAATATATATACAGAGTATGTATGTATGTGCACATATACATTCAAACATATATATAGGTAAATGTATATTTGTGTGTATATAGAATCACACACACATATACATGTATATTTCCATGTAAAACACACAGTAACTTTGGTAATAACTGGACATTTTTTATTTTTTCTATACAAACCAAACAAACCTAAATGAATGTACTACCTTTACATTACTATAACACACACACTTATGTACATAGCATTGTCAACTCGCTAACCACATAACACTAACTATAATTTGCCCCTCTACCATGCGCAGTGTTCTCACAAATTATGTAATTTGGGATGTGATGTAATATGAAAGGATATAAACAGTGCATTGAAACCTTTGCTTTTTTCACTAAATTTCAATGGTTTTTATTTTTTAATAAAAAGTGTTTCAAATCGTAGACTGGAGTGTCATCTGCTAAGTGGAGTTTCACAGAGTGCATTGGAGGAGACTGACGTAGAGTGCAGTGTCATACACTGCAGTGTCATAGAGTGGAGTTGAGTAGAGTGGAGTGGCAGTACCTACTCTTCTCCTCTTTATGTGCTTTTTCCTTTTTGTCCAGGACAGGAGTCTGATTCCCAGAAGCGAAAATGGCTTGCGCCACATCTTTGTTGATGTGATGGAAGCCAATCAGATCTTATCTCTCGATCTGTCTGCTCCGCGGATCTTCTGTTGAGTGCACTATATAAATGTTCTGATATGTTAGCAATGTTATAAGCAAAACAAAAAATGCTTTATATATATATATATATATAAACACAAATGCATGAGTGTGGTATAAGTGTGGTGGGTGGGCTACCTGATCACCATGGGTGCTTGCAGAGCACCAACCCCATTGTGACCATAGATGGAATACCGCCAGAAGGCTGGCGGTATTCCGTCGATGGTCATGGAAGCAGATGGCGGTAAGGTGGCGCACCACGCCAGCAAAAAACTGCCTACCGTATCATGAGCCATGATACCGCCTGGCGGTGTTTTGTTGGTGGACGCTGCTGCTGGCAGCAGTGCCGTGCCCCTTCTCCTGCCAGAGGACCCCCTGCAAGCAGATAAATTGGGTTCTCTGACAGGAGAGGGGGGAGGAGGTGTTGTGTGTGCGTGTGGGGGTGTTGTGTGTGTGTGTGTGGGTTGTCTGTTTTTGTATGCGTGCATGCTAGTCTGAGTCACGTGGAATGCGTGCGTGAATGAATGAATGTGAGCGTACATGTATGTTGTGTGTTGTGAATGCGTGTGTGCTACAATGTATGTTAGTGTGTGTTGCATGGTGTGGGTATGTATGTGTGCGTGCGTGGGTGGATGTGGGTATGCATGTGTGTATGAGTGTGTATGTGTGCGTGTGTGAGTGTGTGAGTGTGTGAGTGTGTGGATGTCGGGGGGTCAGGAGAGGGAGGGGGAGGACTCTTGGGAGGGGGGCTGGGGAGACCCCATCAGTGCCAGGGAAGGAATTCCCTGGCACTGATAGTGCCTACCGCCATGGTTTTTGGGGCGGTAGATTTGCCACCAAAACCATGGCGGTAGGCAAGGTCATAATCCCAAGGTGGGATTGTGGCGGCCCCCTGGCTAGAGACCGTAGTCTCCAGCCCAGAGGCTGTCACCACCCTGGCTGATGGAGTGGTACATTGGTGGTGTGGCTTGAGCCAAACCGCCAATGTCATAATTTGGGAAAAGGTACCGCCAGCCTGTTGGCAGTACCTTTCCCCAAATTACCACCGTCCGCCAGGGTCGTAATGACCCCCTTAGTGTATCTAAACTACAGTGCTGTTGCTTTGGTTGGGGGTATAATCAACCTTCCTGTGGGACTGTTCGTATTTGTGATGTGGGATTAGCCCACTGGGGCTTTACCCACAATAATGAATTATCCAAATTGGTGATGCCATGATGGTCAACATAATAAGCTGTTAGTTTAAGCAGACGATGTCCTTTCACATAATCTTGTAAAGGTACAAAGATTACAGTTAATAGGCACAAAGAAAATTAAGTCTGGTATGTAACTGGCAATGACATGGAAATTATTTCCCTCCTTGAATTGTAGCAATGTTTTATTTTTGCATTCCACGTATAGGCAACATTTAAAGATGGCGCAATGTTTTGTTGTGGATGAGAAGCCCATCATTTATGTTTATGTACCAGATCGGTGTAGAAAGAATGGCAAGTTCTGCATAGCGATGTGATGACAGAGGTTGGAAAAAGCGAAAATGCGTAGACTATCAGTTCTTGTGTCCTTGCTGAATTAATTGGATCAATAAACACAATATCACGCTAAGCTGCCTGGACTGCCATCTCTTGTGTGAAACACATCAGAGGGGTTTGTGGTTTGCTTTTCCATGGAATGCCTTTTTTGTTTTGCTAATAACTTTGGAACTTTGGCGAACTTTGGCGAACTTTGACGAATCTCCACTAATCTTTCTCAAAACTTTCTGATTTTTATTAATGTGTGCATGGAAAGTAAGTAAGATTTGGTGTGATGCATCAAGGGGTGAGGTGGAACCCAAAATACCAATCCACTTTTTACAGACTTTTTTTTTAACTAAGCACTACTACAAAATCTGTTAAAGGAATTACACCACATTTGGCAGGAAGCTTGTTCTTGGTCCAGAAAGTGCATTTCGTGATTTGGTGTACATCTGCTGAGTAGATTTTGACAAATTAGGGTTCAAAACTATTTCTAAATCTGGGCGGTAGATTTCGAGGTTCTCTTGCAAGATCATTATTGCTGTGCCTTTTGTCTTTTCTTGCCTTAACATCTAAGATTCGGGGCATCCAGGTAGGTGCAGCCAAGCAGTGGCAAAGCATCTGTAATGGAGCAATAAAAAAACCCACTGATATTGGAGTGGATTAGGTAGCTCAGTGTGGTGTGTTCCAATAGATATGTAGAAAGTTATGAATTGTTCATTCTATAAACTCGCCATGTTCTGCCCCTAGTTGGAGTACACATGAACATGTGTGCACATAAATAGCTAACCCTCCTCAACTGCCTGGGGCCGGCATGGGATGATTTTGTGATGATCGACTCCTAAGGACCTCACATATTCTTGCAACTTGACTTGATTGAATGACGTCCATTGTCTATTTAGATCACTGTTGCCGGGCATAAGAAGATAACACCTGCTCCAGTTTGCGTTTTTCATATCTTTCAGTGCCACCAATGAGGCTATTTCTGGTGAGGTGTGTAGAAAAGTCACTCTTCTAAGTGTCCTGCTAACCTGGACCCCAGTGATTGTGCACTCTCCCACTAAATTTGGTTGCCTAGGACTTTGAACACCCCACTATTGGCATACTGGTGCCCCCATATAAGTCCCTAGTACATATGGTACTTAGGTACTTGGGGCTTTGGGGCACCAGGGGTTCCCCATGGGCTGCAGCATGTATTGTGCCACCCATGTAAGCCCATGCTAAAAGTGTCTGCAGGCCTACTGCTGCAGCCTCCGTTAAAAGGTGCATGCACCTTTCCACCTCAGGCCACTGCAAAAGGTCACTGTAAGTCACTATTATAGTACCTCCTAGCCCAGATGGCAGGGCGCAGGTACCTGTATGTGAGGGTACCCCTGCATGAGCAGAGGTGTCCCTAAGATCTCCAGCTCCATTACAGTGGACTTCATAAGTGTGTGAAGCCATTTTAACCGTGTACTGGGCACAGGCCACTACCTGTGTCCAGCTACATAATGATAACTCCAAACCTGGGCACGTTTGGTATCAAACATTTCAGAACCATACCCCAATACTATTGACAGTATTGGTTGTATGATTCCATGCACTATAGGGGCTCCTTAGAAGACACCCAGCATTGCCCTTAGCAGTCTTCTGGGGTTTTCTGGGCAGCCCGTGCTGCTGCCACCCGTCAGACAGGATTCTGAACTTCTACTGCTTGACCAGCTCAGGCAGAGGAACGCAGAACAAAGGATTCCCCTTGGAAATAGGTGTTGCATGGCTTGGGAGGGGTAGACTCTACAAGCCACCAGGATGCTTTGAAGGGCACATTTGGTGCCTTCCTTGCATTAACCGGTTTGCACCAGTCCAGGGACCACTGGTCCCCACTCTCGCATGAAACTGGACAAAGGAAAGGGGAGTGACCACTCCCCTGTCCATCACGACCATAGAGGTGATGTCCAGAGCTCCTCCAGGTGGCAACTCGATTCTGCCATCTTGAATCCAAGGTGGGCAGAGCCCTCTGGGAGCAGCTGAGAAGCCAGGTCAGGTAGGTGACGTCACAGCCACCTCCTGATAGATCATTACCCTCCTAGGTGACAAATCCCGCTTCCTGGACTATTTAGGGCCTCCCTCTTGGGTGGGTCCTCAGATTCGATGTGCAAGATTCCAGCAGGACTCCTCTGCAATGCTTACTTCATCTGCTGGCCACTGAATCTGCAACTCCATCGACGACTCAGCTTTGCAACATTCTTTCTCCGGCTCCTTCCAGCAACTGCAACATTTCCCCAGCTGTTCATCCTCAGAGGCTGACAAGACTCCAGCCTGCACCGAGAAGTAAGAAGGAATCTCCCTTGGAGTGAAGAAGTCACTCCCCTGCATCTGAAGGCGCAAACTGCAATGATGACCAGCTGTGTGGATCTTCTCTCCGCTCGAGCTGCATGGATCCTGCAGCACACATGGTAGTATGGAATGGTCCCAATGGTCCTTTCTGCCAGCTGTCCAAACTTAGGAGACGGTAAGCCCTAGGATCTCTTTGCAGGACAGTACTCCTGTGCACCGTAACTCTTGCAAATACCAAAGCTTATTTGCTCCTCCTACAAGAAATCTTCAGGCTTCGGGTAGCTCCAGCCCCCAGCACTTCTTCCTGACAAGCACAATATCCTCTCTGCTGCTCCAGCGACGTGGGACTCCTCTTCAGGTGTGCTGAGTGGGCCTCACTGCGGCTGCTGTACCTGCTGCCAGTCGGTTGCCTGTGGCGGCTTCCTCCTATTCTAGTGTCTCTTCCGAATGCGGAGGGCCACCCCGGACTCCCCTCCTTGGGTCGAGTCCCCTGGGCCTTGTTGGTCCTCTTCAGCCTTGCAACACTTCTTTTTCCTCTGTTGCATTTGCCAAGGCTTGTTGGCGATCTTCCTGCACCACTGACCCACTCAACCCGACAGCCAATGTGGGACACCAACTGCATCACTTCAGGGACTCCTCTACAGCTCCGGTGCTGCACAGCTGGTCTTCTTCATCTCCCGTCGACCTGGCCCTGCAGCGGCAGAAGGGTATGTAGTGGCTCCTGCCACAACCGGACACTCCATCACAAAGTGGACTTGGTCCCCTTCCTTTACAAGCTCTATTCTGCCAGAATCCACCTTTGGGTTTTTCCAGTCTAGTCTGAGTCTTGCACAGTCCTTTTCCAAAGTCCTCCTGTTGGGTTTGAGGAAAACCAGACACCTCTGCTCTCGTGGTCACTGAGGGTTACTCCGGTACTCACCTCTTGGGGTTCCCAGTTCCTCCAGCTCCCCTCTACCAATTCCACATGGGTGGGGGACAGTGCTCCACTTATTTACCATATGGTTTGGTCCTCCTCTAGGGCCTACACTGTTTTCCAATACTTTGCCAATGCTCATTGCTTTTTATGCTCTTTTCTAATTACTAATGTGTATATAATAGTGTGTTTACTTATCTCCAGTTGTGGACACTGCCTAATAGTATTCTGGTGTTTGTGTTACCATTATAAAGCATCTTTATTTTTGTAACACTGTGGGCCTGATTCTAACTTTGGAGGACGGTGTTAAACCGTCCCAAAAGTGGCGGATATACCACCTACCGTATTACGAGTCCATTATGTCCTATGGAACTCGTAGTAGGTGGTATATCCGTCACTTTTGGGACGGTTTAACACCGTCCTCCAAAGTTAGAATCAGGCCCTGTGTGTTTCTTTCATATGTGATAGTGCTGTGTGACTATAGTGGTATTGCATAAGCTCTGCATGTCATCTATACAAGTCTTGGCTGCTCATCCACAGCAACCTCTAGAGAGCCCTGGCTTCCTAGACACTGCCTATACTTCACTAATAGGGGATACCTTGGCCTGGTAAAGGGTGATAACACCGAAGGTATCCACCACACAGCAGGCCAGCGTCCTACATGGTGTATTTGGAATATGCACCTGTGAGTACTAGCAGTTGTCCATCTGACAAGAGGCAAAAATCTGCTTTCACCCTCAACCACGGTGCAGTGCATATTTCCTCTGTAATGACTAGAGCAGGTTGAGTGTCCATCTCAGTTGCTTGACAATGGTGAAATCCTCTCACTATTTCATCCATTAGAGTGGCTGTAGGGAAATGCCTCCCTTGGCATGGTTACCCCCTCACTTTTGGCCTTTTGTTGATGCCAGTTATGATTGAAAGTGTGCTGGGACCCTGCTAACCAGGCCCCAGCACCAGTGTTCTTTCCCTAAACTGTACCATTGTTCCCACAATTGGCACAGTCCTGGCACACAGATAAGTCCCTTGTAACTGGTACCAAGGGCCCTATGGCCCGAGAAGGTCTCTAAGGGCTGCAGCATGTATTATGCCACCCTGGGGACCCCTCACTATGCACATGCACACCGCCTCACAGCTTGTGTGTGCTGGTGGGGAGAAAATGACTAAGTCGACATGGCACTCCACTCAGGGTGCCATGTCCTCAACCTATTGCCTGTGACATAGGTAAACCACCCCTCTAGCAGGCCTTACAGCCCTAAGGCAGGGGGCACTATACCACAGGTGAGGGCATAGTTGCATGAGCACTATGCCCCTACAGTGTCTAAGCCAAACCTTAGACATTGTAAGTGCAGGGTAGCCATAAAGAGTATATGGTCTGGAAGTCTGTCAATTACGAACTCCACAGTTCCCTAATGGCTACACTGAAATCTGGGAAGTTTGGTATCAAACTTCTCAGCACAATAAATGCACACTGATGCCAGTGTGGGATTTATTGAACAATGCACACAGAGGGTATCTTAGAGATGCTCTCTGCATACCAGTCCAATTCCTAGTGTTAGGCTGACCAGTTCCTGCCAGCCTGCCACAACCAGACGAGTTTCTGGCCACATGGGGTGAGTGCCTTTGTCACTCTGTGGCCAGGAACAAAGCCTGCACTGGGGGACTGGGTGGAGGTGCTTCTCACCTCCCCCTGCAGGAACTGTAACACCTGGCGGTAAGCCTCAAAGGCTCATGCCTGTTGTTACAGCGCCCCAGGGCATCCCAGCTAGTGGAGATGCCCACCCCTCTGTATACAGCCCCTCTTTTGGTGGCACGTCTGGAGGAGACAATGAGAAAAACAAGGAGGACGCACCCACGAGTCAGGACAGCCCCTATGGTGTCCTGAGCTGAGGTGAACCCTGCCTTAAGAAATCATCCATCTTGGTTTTGGAGGATTCCCCCAATAGGGGATGTGACCCCTCCCCTCAGGGAGGAGAGGAGGCACAAAGAGGGTGTAGCCACCCTCCAGGGCAGTAGCCATTGGCTACTGCCCCCCAGACCTAAACACACCCCTAAATTCAGTATTTAGGGGCGACCCTGAACCCAGAAAATCAGATTCCTGCAACCTACAACAAGAAGAAGGACTGCTGACCTGAAAGCCCTGCAGAGACGACGGAGACACCAACTGACATGGCCCCAGCCCTACCGGCCTCTCTCCAGACTCAAAGAACCTGCACAGCGACGCATCCAGCGGGCCCAGCGACCTCGGAGGACTCAGAGGACTGACCTGCACCTAAAGGACCAAGAACCTCTTGAGGACAGCGGCTCTGTCCAGAAACGATGACAAAACAGCAACAAGAAACTAACTTTAAAGAGACTCTCGCTTCCCACCAGAAGCGTGAGTCTTCACACTCTGCACCTGACGCCCCTGGCTCGAGTTTGGAGAAACCAACACTGCAGAAAAGACTCATAGGCGACTTCAACAATGTGGACACCCTGAGTAGACCTCCCTGCACCCCCACAGTGATGCCTGCAGAGAGGATCCAGAGGCTCCCCCTGACCGTGACTGCCTGGTAACAAAGGAACCGGACACCTGGATCAAGCACTGCACCCGCAGCCCCCAGGACCGAGAGGAACCACCTACCAGTGCAGGAGTGACCAGCATGCGTCCCTCATCCTAGCCCAGTCGGTGGCTGGCCCAAGAAGCCCCCGTGTCCTGCCTGCTTCGTCATAGTGACCCCTGGGTCCCTCCATTGTTTTCAATACAAAACCCAATGCTTACTTTGCACACTGCACCCGGCCGCCCATGTACCGCTGAGGGTGTGTTTTGTGTGCTTGTGGGTGTTCCCCCCAGTGCTCCACAAAACCCCCCTGGTCTGCTCCCCGAGGACGCAGGTACTTACCTGCTAGCAGTCTAGAACTGTAGCACCCCTGTTCCCCATAGGTGCCTATGTGTTTTGGGCCATCCTTTGACCTCTGCATCTGACCGGCCCTGTGGTGCTGGTGCTGTAGCTTTGGGGTTGCCTTGAACTCCCAACAGTGGGCTGACTATGCCCAGGAGACTGACTGTGTAAGTGCTTTAATTATCTGAGAAACTAACGTTTACTTACCTCCCTCACGAACTGTTGATTTTTGCAGTGTCCACTTTTAAAATAGCTATTTACCATTTTAACCAAAACTGTGTGTACTACTGTTTTGAATCAAAGTTCTATACTTACCTGTGTGAAGTACCTTGCATTTTATGTACTTACCTCAAATTTGAATCTTGTGGTTCTAAAAATAAATTAAGAAAATATATTTTCTATATAAAAACCTATTGGCCTGGAGTTAAGTCTTTGAGTGTGTGTTCCTCATGTATTGCCTGTGTGTGTACAACAAATGCTTAACACTACCCTCTGATAAGCCTGCTGCTCGACCACACTACCACAAAATACAGCATTAGAATTATCTAGTTTTGCCACTATCAACCTCTAAGGGGAATCCTTGGACTCTGTGCACACTATCGCTCACTTTGAGATAGTATATTCAGAGCCAACTTCCTATATTGGTGGATCAGCGGTGGGGTCTAAGACTTTGCATTTGCTGGACTACTCAGCCAATACCTGATCACATGACTAAAATTCCAAAACTTGTCATTAGAAATTGATTTTTGCAATTTGACTATCTTTCAAAAATGTTTAAAGTCCTGCTAGGGCATTGTGTAAATCCCTATTAGCATTTCTTTTGAAGTTTAAACATTTGTAAAAGTTAGGATTTAAGTTCTAGAAGTCGTTTTTAGACTCTTAAAAAGTAATCCCAACTTTTACATTAATAATGAGTCAAACAGATGAGATGGTGATGGAACTCAACCTCACCCCTTACCTGCATCTAGGGATGTCAGACTTAAGGTCTCTTTGTAAAATCAAAACGATAAAGAATGTGTCCAACCCTACCAAGGCAAAGCTCGAGGAGCTCTTGGCAGAGTTCACAAGGGACCACTCGTCTGATGTGGAGGATACTCCTTCAGATGGGGAAATTAGTGAACAGGAGGAAGACCTCACCCCTCCTGTCCTAATTAGGGAGAACAGGGTTGCCAGAACCCTGACTCCACAACTCATAGTCAGAAATCCTGGTTCTTCCACAGGGGAGACAATTGCCTCTGTATCAATGAAGAGGACCTCCTGTTAGCCAGGATGGCCAAGAGATTGGCTTTGGAGAAGAAGCTCCTAGCCATAGAAAGGGAAAGAAAAGAAATGGGTTTAAGTCCCATAAATGGTGGCAGCAACTTAAACAGGGTCAGAGAGAATACTGACATCCTAAAAATCCTCAAAGGGATTGTAACTAAATATGAAGATGGTGATGACATCACCAAGTGGTTCACAACTTTTGAGAGGGCTTGTGCAACCAGAAAAGTAAGCAGATCTCACTGGGAAGCACTCCTTTGGGAAATGTTCACTGGAAAGTGTAGGGATAGACTCCTCACACTCTCTGGTAAAGATGCAGAATCGTATGACCTCATGAAGGCTACCTTGATAGGGGGCTTTGGATTCTCAACTGAGGAGTACAGGATTAGGTTCAGGGGGGCTCGCAAATCCTTGAGCCAGACCTAGGTTGATTTTGTTGATTTCTCAGTCAAAACACTAGATGGTTGGATTACTGGCAGTGGTGTAAGTGATTATGATGGGCTGTATAATTTATTTATGAAAGAACATCTATTAGGTAATTGCTATAATGACAAACTGCATCAACATCTGGTAGACCTAGGTCCAATTTCTCCCCAAGAATTGGGAAAGAAGGCAGACCACTGGGTCAAGACTAGGGTGACCAAGACTTCCACAGGGGGTGACCAAAATAAAGGGGGTCACAAAGCCTCCCCAGGGGAAGGGTGGTGAGACATCCAAGGACAAAAGTAAAGAGTCTTCTACAGGGCCCCAAAAAACCTGCTCAGGAGGGTGGGCCCGAGCCTCTTCACAGTCCACAAATGGGTATAAGGGTAAAAACGTTGATCCCAAGAAAGCCTGATGTCGAAACTGTAGACAGCATGGACACCAAACTGGAGACAAGGCCTGTCCAAAGAAAAGTCCCACAACAACAACTACTCCAGTTACTACTGGACTAGCCAGTCTCCAGGTGGGATCAACAGTGTGCCCAGAGCAAATCAGGGTCCACACTGAAGCTACACTAGTCTCAGAAGGTGTGGTGGATTTAGCCACACGTGCTGCCTGGCCGCCTAACATGCAAAAATACAGGCAGCAGCTCTTGATAAATGGGAATAGAGTAGAAGCCATGAGGGATACAGGTGCCAGTGTCACTATGGTGACAGACAAACTGGTTTCCACAGGACAGTACCTGGCTGTTCAGACATATCCAGTCACTAATGCTGACAATCAAACTAAAGTCCATCCCATGGCAGTGGTAACTTTAGAATGGGGAGGGGTCACTGGCCTGAAACATGTGGTAGTCTCCTCTGCAATTCCAGTGGAATGTCTGCTAGGGAATGTTCTGGAGTCCTCAGCATGGGCTGAGGTGGAGCTTAATAACCATGCAGCCATGCTGGGTATCCCTGAACTGATATGTGTCAAGACAAGGGCACAGAGCAGGGCGAAGGGTGAAAAAGAAGTGTTGGAGTCTGGAATAATGGCCCAACCTTCCAAGAGGAAAGGAAAGAAGACTGGGGAACCGGCTTCTGCACAGCAAAAGAAGCAGAACCTCTCTTCTCAGAAATATGTTCTATCCACTGAGGGAACTGAGTACATGGAGCTGGAGCCTTATCAGGTTGAGCTCTTGGGCCCAGGGGGACCCTCAAGGGAACAGCTGTGTAAGGGACAAAGGAGTTGTCCCACTCTTGAAGGCCTAAGACAGCAAGCAGCTGAGCAAGAAAAAAGCAATGTCAGTGGAATCCACAGGGTCTATTGGGAAGATGAACTCCTTTACACTGAGGCAAGAGATCCCAAACCTGGTACCACTAGGAGAGTGGTAGTGCCTCACGAGTTTAGGGAGTACAAGCTGACCTTAGCCCTTGCTAGGCATTTGGGACAAACCAAGACTTGGGAGAGATTAGTCAACCATTTCTACGGGCCCAATATGTCCCAAAAGGTTAAGGAGTTTTGCACTTCCTGTGTCGCCTGTCACACAAGTGGAAAGAAAGGTGGCCATCCAAAGGCCCCCCTCATTCCACTTCTAGTGGTGGGGGTCCCCTTTGAGAGAGCGGGAGTGGACATAGTGGGTCCACTTGAACCTCCCACAGCATCAGAGAACCAATATATTCTGGTAGTGGTGGATCATGCTACCAGGTACCCTGAGGCAATTCCCTGTAGGTCCACTACTGCTTCTGTAGTAGCTAAAGCACTCATAGGTATTTTTACCAGAGTGGGATTTCCTAAGGAGGTGTTTTCTGACAGAGGTACTACCTTCATGTCAGCTTACCTGAAACACATGTGGAATGAGTGTGGGGTGACTTACAAGTTCACCACACCATACCATCCACAAACCAGTGGTCTTGTAGAAAGGTTTAACAAGACATTGAAGGACATGATCATGGGGCTTCCTGAAAAACTCAAAAGGAGATGGGATGTCCTCTTGCCATGCCTGCTTTTCGCCTACAGAGAGGTGCCACAGAAGGGAGTGGGGTTTCCCCCTTTGAGCTTCTATTTGGCCATCCTGTAAGGGGACCACTGGAACTTGTAAAAGAAGGCTGGGAGAGACCTCTCCATTAGCCTAAACAAGATGGAGTGGACTATTTGCTAGGCCTCCACTCTAGGATGGCAGAGTACATGGAAAAGGAAAGCAAAAACATTGAGGCCAGCAAACAACTTAAGAAGTTGAGGGTGTATTTTGTGTGCTTGTGTGTCCCCCCCCAGTGCTCTACAAAACCCCCCTGGTATGCTCCCCGAGGATGCAGTTACTTACCTGCTAGCAGTCTGGAACTGTAGCACCCTGTTACCCATACGCTCCTATGTGTTTTGGGCCATCCTTTGACCTCTGCACCTGACCGGCCCTGTGTTGCTGGTGCTGTGGCTTTGGGGCTGCCTTGAACCCCCAACGGTGGGCTGCCTATGCCGAGGAGACTGACTGTGTAAGTGCTTTACTTACCTGAGAAACTAACGTTTACTTACCTCCCTCACAAACTGTGGATTTTTGCAGTGTCCACTTTTAAAATAGCTATTTGCCATTTTAACCAAAACTGTGTATACTACTGTTTTAAATCAAAGTTCTATACTTACCTTTGTGAAGTACCTTGCATTTTATGTACTTACCTCAAATTTGAATCTTGTGGTTCTCAAAATAAATTAAGAAAATATATTTTTCTATATAAAAACCTATTGGTCTGGAGTTAATTCTTTGAGTGTGTCATCCTCATTTATTGCCTGTGTGTGTACAACAAATGCTCTCTCAAACTACCCTCTGATAAGCCTACTGCTCAACCACAGTACCACAAAATACAGCATTAGAATTATCTAATTTTGCCACTATCAACCTCTAAGGGGAACCCTTGGACTCTGTGCACACTATCTCTCACTTTGAGATAGTATATACAGAGCCAACTTCCTACATTGGTGGATCTTACTCTTCAGTGTCCACACAAGGTTCACTGCCGCATTTGCTACTTTCAGCGGCTAGTTATGACAAATATTCAGGATGCTATCTGCTCTTGGTCTGTATGTGATTAAGAAGTTATATTTCTGAATCTGGAGAGCCCACTTTACAAGTTTTGGAGGCAAATGTTGAACAATGCCCTGAAAGAGTGGAAGGAGAGGCTTGTGATCCATCAAATTCACAACTAAACAATTATAAGTGAAAAGAAGAGCAGCCCCTTGTTATGCCTATGCTTCTCTCTCTCCCTATGAATAATGCATTTCTACTTCAGTCAGTGCTCTGTTCACAAAAGCTAACTGATTACATTGACCCTTGCAAATATTATTGAAGAAGAACTACACCCAGACCCAGTTTGGGGCTGTCTGTTTCCATCTTCACAGTGATGCGGGCCAGCAATGATTCCATTGTGGCTGTCCTGGCATTATATAGTTTGTATGATTTTCCTAGTGTGAGGATATCTTTCAATGTCTTTCGGGTTCACAGAAGACAAGGCACCTAAGAACCAACCATTTAGATCATTGAATTAGTTGTGCATTGACTTCTTCAGCAGCATTATCATCCATGCTGGTGCTTGAAAGTTTCTGTAACCTGGCATAAGGTTATCAATGGATTCACCCTTTCACTGCTACACCTGGCAGTTGCCTAATATCTTGTAGTGTCAAGTGAGTGGAGGTTTAAAATCTGCCTTTTTGTGTGTCAACCACTGTATCATAGTTGGTTTCATTCCCTGTTAGCTAAGTTCTGGAAAAAAATTGAAAATATTTTTTCCTGCCAAGTGGAGGAGGATAAGTGCTTAACTCTTGGATTCACTTCCTTGGTGGATATAAAGTGGTTATTGAGGCAGCCCATCCATATAGCTCATCAGGGTGGGGCCATAGCCAATGCAGACAGTTCACTAAATGTTGGTAAGGGGCACGTCATTGGTGGGGGATTTGCAGGTCCCTGCATGGGGGCAGGGTCATGTCCACCTGGCTGCAGAGCAACCTCACCCATTTCAACTCCATCCTTCTTCTCTGTTGGTAGTTTCTGTGATTGGTCTTAGCTGCTCTTCACTTGTGTTGTTTTTTAGTTGTGCTTCAAATCACAGGCAGAAGAATGTCACTTATAATGAGATAGCCTTTGATGCAGTCAATCTGTAATATTAGAGGAATGATGCAAGTACTGGCAAATCCACCTCATCCCTATGGAGGACTTATCTGTGAAAAGATGCCCTTTTCTCCTTGAGATAATCCTTTTATTTTTGCAGGAGTGTGTGCTGTTCCTGTGCTGCTCCAAGTGTGCACAAATCTCTTGGAAGAGCGCTGGTGTAGTGGCACACATGCCTTTGGCAAACTCTGCCACGTCAGACGACAAGGTAGGTGTGGTGGCAGGTAGATCCCATGCATAGCTGCGGTTGAGATAAAACTTTGTGTTTTCTGCATCAGCAAATTATTGACAACGATCTGCATGCTTATTAGCTGCTTTGTCGCCAATTGTGGTGCGAGGGTGGGGCACTAGAACGTCACACTACTCGCGTTGGTAACTTTCGGACACAAGGGGCCAGATGTAGCAAAGGGTTTTTCCCATTCTGTGTCAATGGGAAAATGTGTTCGTACATATGGCCCAAGGTTCTTTCGTTCCATTTCCAATAGTTTGCGCCTCATATACACAGCTGATTGCTGCGGAAACTAATGTCAATATCAGAGAAGGCGGTGAGAGAGGTGAAATAAGGAGCTAGGGAGGATATTGCAACCAAAATTAAGGAGTCACAGCTGTAAAAAACAAAACAGTCAAAGCATGTAGAATGAGCGAGAGAGGAAGAAAGGAATAGGCCTGTTCACCCATGCTAACTATGGGATGTGCCGATTTCTCTTTTGGGTGAAAGTAATTCAGCAAAACATTTACATTGCTACAGGACGATTATATACCGTGCGACCAACTTCTCGTTTGTACCTACATGGCCTTAAGAAGACATAATATTACAGAAAGAAGAGTACTTCTGAGACACAAGATGCACTGCGGATTCATGTTAAAAACAATTAAAAACTAAGAGTATTAAAATTAAGGACACACAGGAAAGTCATATCCTCAAGAAATATTTGATAAAACTCCACTGCACTCTGAGAAACCAAAACTACTTCCGAGGAGCCGCGACATATTTAAAGAAGATCTCTATTGGAGTCATGTCAAAGCCCTCGAGCTAGAATTTCCCCTTTCACATCTGATGTCATTAAATGTAGCCGCGAGTAAAAACATACATGGGATAATTAGTAGCAGAAAAGTATATTGCTCATCTGAGCCAGGATTATAAAAAATAATAGGCTTGCACACATCCCGGATTTATAGTTCAGCGACACTGACGCACCAGAACGCCAATAGTACCTCATGGCGGCTTATGTGATCATCCTTATTGCGGCGTCTGTTCACAGACTTCAGCACTACATGGTAAACCTCCAAGCCAATTACAGCAGAAAATCCACAAAAATATGTACAATATCTGCATCCTTTGTGATCGGCACCCTCCCTTCACAGACACACGGTTCAATTCATAAATACAGTCATAATTTTAAAATGAAAGTAAGCAAATAATATTGAAGCTGCACCAGTACACACTTTTAGGGCACAATGGAAACATGTGGAGCCGTGGAAGGTAGGTACCCGGACTGCAGCTCATTATCCCTAGATTACTCATCGGACTCCTACTGAACAGACAGCACAGCGCACGCGAACCTTCAATGCAGAAATGATAACCGAAGCACACACAAAGGTTTACTTACCAATTTGTTTGGCGTCTCAGATTTGTATTTCTCTATGATTCTATGGCGGGGGAGCATTCTGCAGTTAGAAGTGTGCAGATTGTTTTCTTTACATTGGCAAGTGGGCCATAAGTAAGCTTTTAATTAAGAATGGCTCCGGAAATCTGCCTTTAAATTACTCCGGCCTCGAACCACAAAGTAGTAAATAAAAATCAGAATGACGGGGTCTTTAAAATGGCCAACAAGTATGCACATACTTTTTGTGAAATTCTTTGTACTTATATTTACCTCATTGGGTGTATTAAAAAAAAACGACTATACCTTTAGCGTTTGATGGACTGATGAGTTCAAATGCACTTTAAAAGGCAATTATAACATTTATATTTATGTGCTATTTTGGAAGAAATCAGAAGGGAGTTTCCTGAAATTAGCATAGTACATGACGCAGAAATCCAGGAAAACGGATGTTACCCTTTGGTTATGCTAAGGATCAATCCTCATTATTGGTAAGTGGTTGTACTGCTGCAGCCACTCACTAAGGGGAGCAAAGGATGGGGGGTTAAAGAACCACCCCACACCCTTATATAATGTCTCAACAAACTTAAGCAATGATGAAAAATGATGCTCTAAAAATGTTCTGTTATTTCAGATTATGTTAGGAACTCTAACGCTTCAGTATGAATTGATAATTGATTTAAATGTGCTACAATAAGGTCCCGAGAGAGCTGAAGTCAAGGATGTGGATATCTCTATTGAGCCTTCATCAACATAGTTACATAATCTTCAAAACAATGAGGAAGGAACTTGGTAAATTTTGGTTCACAACTAAAACATTTAAGAATCAGGTGTTATCAAAATATGGGATCACTGATTTCAACTGCAATTAAGTATAACCCCAAAATGCACATTTATATATTTGCCTAATAAATTGCAATCCTGTAATATTTTACTAGTGCAATATTTTAAAATATTGGTCCTTGCTGTATTAAGTATTTTGTCCATGACTCCAAACAGCCAACCAAATAATTTCTTGCATAACTGCATATGTAATGTGGAGTGTGGGCCAGAGCTGTTGACTTTGGACCTGGGGAACCAGGTTTAAGTCTCAGCTCAAGATCCTTGCCTCTATAGTTATTTCTAGACCTGCGTTTTCACTGAAAAACCTGGGAAAACATTTTTTTTGCTGAATTACTTTGTTGCTGAATTCTAATTTCCATAAGACTCTTTGCTCTCAGACAGAAAAAACAGCTGAATGGAATTACACCGAACGTGGCATGAAAGTTCAGTTTTACTCAAGGAAGTGCCTTTGCTTAGTTTGGTGGAAATCCGTTCAGTAGTTTTCAAGAAATGAGCATTAGAAAATTGTTGTCAATTAAGATATAAATTTCTGGACTGTTAGTCCACAGATGGCCCACAAACTCGGTTTGTCGTCGATCTGTGGACCAAACTTTTTTTTAAAAATAACTTAAATCCGAGTAGATGAGAAAGCTTAGTCTGTCATCGTTCATTTCAGACATACAACCCCAAAACGTGCCAGTGGACCTGAAGCTCTGTGAGGACGTTGCTGCAACTTGATACCCTAAGAAAAATAGATGAAACAGCTACAAGGGGGGGGGGGATGCACGCATAGATTCCTGAGTCCCTGGCTTTGTTGCTCCTCCCTCCCCCAATTTTAAAGTAAAGAAATTAAAAAAAATATTGCAGCAGATTACATGACCCCTGAGGACACTGAGGCTGGTTCAGGAGTTTCCTGTGTGACCCCAGAGCTCTGCAAATCCACACCAAGGGTCTGCAAACCCCGGCAATGACACCTGCAGCAGAACTGGTCATGCCCAGGCCTACAGCCCCCGTAACACATGGTAAAAAAGCACGTGCAGAAACGGTTAGCCACCCACAACGGGTTGCATTTTGGGAATGGCTCCAGGACATTTTTTGAGTTCATGTGCACGCTGTTGATAGGAGTAAAAAACCTACAGATCCCTTCTGTGTTGGTGTAGGCACAGAAGGAGCTCAAGATACAGTCCCAGGTATTTTTAAATGTTGCCCAAAAGAGGAACATATACTTGTAAAGATTAGCCAAATTAAAAATCATATTGATGGTAAATTCAATTTTCACTAACAAATTCAGTAAATTCAAACCAACTCATGATTACCGATTTCTTTTTATAAAAATGCATTTTAATGAAATAATAAAGGGAAACCCACCAACTCCATTCCAGCAAACACTAAAATTAAAATTACTAGGTACCCATTAGATTACAGCATACCACACTGCTTACAGTTTCATCCACGGTTTAAAAATGAATATGTGTGCATCATTTTTAAAAGTCAAACACAATTTCTCTTATCGAGGCCATCAAAAATTGTAATTGTAAGAAATATTCCGCTTCAGTATTCAGGCAGGATTTGAACATAGGGTACAAGTACTGTGGCGGGGGATTGAAAAACAGTGTACCTGGATTACAAAGAAGGGAGAGTAAAGGAGTGATGAGATATACATTTTGAGATTTCGACTGTATACTGTTCTAGGCTCTTTTCAACCAGACGGTGTCCTATGAGACAGTGCAGGCTCCACAAGCCAGCTTCCTTCCTCCTCTCAAGGGCCGCATGTTGATCATTTGTATAAGCAATCCTATGAAACCTGTACTAGTAATTGTGAGTTATAGGATTCGACCTCTAAGCATCAAACACAACGCCATCATGAGAGCACAGCATTCACTTCACTCATTTCTGAGAGAATCCGGACGGAGAAGTGTACAATAGTGGAGAATCTGTAGTATTTTAGGAAGATGGAAGCTTATTTTGTAATGTAATTGAAGAAATATATTCTATTAAAAAGAAAAACAGAGTGCTATGTAAGCTGTGAATACGTTTTCAGATTGCAGCTTTCCAAACATAATAAGTATGCTCCTGATTCTTCAAACACAATGATCGATGGTACAGTGTGCTATGCCTTGTTTGGAAACACGAAGCACAAACACCCAAGCAGAGCCTATGGGGATAAAACCTGAAGAACCACAGTTTAGGTTTTTGTTCCCTCTAAGATATGTTTTAGTACTCATCACACGCCCACTCTCCAAAAAAATGCATCTGACCTGTTTTCTATTTTTCCATGATGCCTCATGTCATTTTTCCGGCCCTGCAAGTTGGCAAGTTCATGACATTCATTTGTGCAGATGGTTGTAACAGGTGGCCATCTGCACTAATTTCTGGTGACCTTGACATATATTTATCTTCAGACATTGGTAGACCCGTCAACCGTTGTGTGGTCTTCCCCCAAAAGATTTGCTTTACTCCTCCATGTTTGCTGACTGACTTTTTGGCCTTAGGACACTGTGCACTTTACCACTGTTAACCAGTGCTAAAGTGTGCATGTTCTCTCTCCTTTAAATATGGTGAAATTGTCTTACACCCAATTGACATATTTAGTTTACTTGTAAGCCCCTTCTAAAGTGGTATACATGTACCCAGGGCCTGTAAATTGCTAATGGGCCTGCAGCACTGATTTTGCCACCCACTTATGTAGCCCTTTAGGGAAGGCCCTACACAGCTTATAAGGCAGGTTGCGCTGTACTTAAAAGGTTGCACATGTACTTATAAGTTTGAATGCCTTGGTAGTGAAAAACTCTTAAATTTTTGTTTCACTACAGCAGAGTCTATCTCTACAATAGGATAACATTTATTCAACTTATTACATTTATTAGATTGAATTAAGTGTTAACTTGCTAACTTTCAATTGGGAGTAAGTAGGAATATTGAGTTTGGTGTCTAAAGATGTATAATTTAAAACCCTCTAATGGTAACGTTGCATTTTAAGTCACAATTCTGAAAATGGCACTATTACAAAGTTGCCATTTTCTTGTCCTAACCTGTTAGTGCCTGCACCCTGTATCCTGGGTCAGATGACCAGATGTAGCTGGCAGTTGGTCTTTGTGCATTGCTTACAGATAGTGAGACAAAGGTGGAATAAGTGTTGGCTGGATGGGCCATCTTTGACTTGATGAGGTGGAGGAGCTGTCACCAACCACACTGGCACATCACAAAGGCTCTGCGTGAGCACACTCACAAAGGGTTTGACACTAGTCTTTTGCAACCTCATACAAGCTGAAGCCAGGGCAGGGAGGCAAGAAATTCCAAGTACCTCTGGGGGTGGAAGTCTCTGGAACTTTCTCGTACTTCAAAGTGGGCACCAGGTTTAAATATTGGACCCTCAAACCCAGCTCCTCAGGATGCATCTGAACATGTGGAAGACTCTGAAGGACTACTTTGCTGTTCTGCAAGAAGGACTGCTGCTACTCTGTTCTCCTGCTGTCCTGCTGCCTGAATGAGAGGACTATATCTGCTTCATGATCCCTGGACCACCAGAGGGACTCCAAGAGCTAGTTGTCTGGCATCCTTATGACAGCCTCATGGACAGAAAAGGCTCCAACAACCTCAAACCCAGCACCTGGACTCTATCTTCTACGAGTCCTACCCCCAAGTGGTGCCAACCCAGCCCTGGATCCTTGGAAGAGGGCTTAAATGTGCTCTGCCAGGCCAGCTGTGGAGCTCTGGGCAGAATCGACACAGCGCAATGCATCTCCTCGCAGATCCACTTTGGAACCTCTGCAGCTGGATGCATCCCTGACAATGGATATTGCATGGCAGCCTGCACTCTCCTCAGGACCGCAGCTGCACAAATCATCCTCGACGTAGGTCTTCACATTGCAAGCTCCTCCTCAACAGCATCCTTGGCAACACCACAGGACTTCACATCGAGGACCCACAGCTCCTTCGGAACTGCTGAAGCATGGAGCATCTTCGACACAGGACTCTGCATTGGAAACCACTCATCAACGGCATCCACAGAACTGCTGCTGTGTAATGCATCCTCGCCATGGGATATTGCAATGCTCTGCAAATCAGGATTTAAGGTACTTTGTTCAGCGGGCCTAATTTGGTCCTTGTATCTGGCCCGTGTGATATCGCGTTCAGCCTGAACTTGTGCCTTTACGTCAGTCCGGCACGACCAGATAACCACAGTTGACACTTTGTGCTTCTAGCCACTATTTTTACCTAAAACCTTGAATTTGCGTATCTCCTGTTCTACTGATTGGATTTTTGTTGTTTTGGTCTCAAATAATTTATTACAATTGTACTCTATTTTTTTTATTTGGTGTGAGATTTTTCTTGTGTTGTGTTTTCACTTTATCACTGTTTGAAATATTGCATACATACTTTACACATTGCCTCTAAGTTAGGCTTGACTGTTTTTTGCCAGGCAACCAGAGGGTTAAGCACATGTTAATTTGTGTTTCACTCTGGTTGCTGCTTAAGTAGGGTTTCACCACCCCTCAATTTGGAACCCAATTTCCAACAGACATGGCCCAACCAATAGAAAGGAAGTTATAAAAGGGAGAATGAAGTAGAAAGACTTTGTATTCTTTAACATTAGCATTCCATAGGAGGCAGCGAAGCAAAACTCAGGGTCAATGCAATTATCAATTTATTTTTTATTTTTTATAAATTAAGCACTGGCTGCTGTGCATATCCTGATACCTGATTCAGGATTGGCCTGCCATTGAAGGGGACTGAGCCCTTCACCCTGGCATTGTAATTTTGGGTCCATAGATTTTCAATTCCAAATACCTGAACCTCAGTCTTGATTCCAGATTCAGAAAATTCTGGTGGTTCCAATGGTAAGCAGCCACAAGATAGGATTTAATAGCGAGGGAAGCTGTAGGGTTTGACACCTCGATATGCTGGAAATTCATATGGGTACTGAGTGTTTTGAAAAAGTAATTGAGGACTGTAGATCCTAATAAGTTTAACCGAGCGAGGGCGGAAGAATTAAAACTGTACTGTGCTCCATGAGGAGCCTAAGGAAACTCTGTATTAAAGTGGGGTTTCCAAAAAGAGCAGCATAACAACTCACTGCCACAATTTGGGTAACACAGAAGAGTGCTAGATTTCTGGAGTTCCTAGAGGCAGCCAAGTAGAGAAAACTGATGTACGTTGTCTTATTTCGCAAACATAAAAATTGGTAAAGAGAATTAGTACATTACACTGTGTTTGATGAAGGCCTTGTTTACAATAGGGCTGCCATTTCTTTAACTCAGATTCCAATGAACAGCAGCTAACAAGGTATTAATAAGTTGTTAAAGCACAGGGAGCACTATGTCAAATATCTCTTTTAGATCCCGACCAGAGCAGATAGCTTTGAGGTATCCCTAGTGCCCTTTGTTGTGGATTAAAACCAGGATGTCTCTGAGATTGAGAGGCTGGGGCTGACCTATATTTTCTGGATTTCTTTTTCTTTTGAACCTCTTTTTTTATTTAGGTTTACCACGGGGTACTGTGGTCAGTTTGTGGTTGTGCATAGGGTACCTCAATGCTGGAACTGATTGGGGGATTCTTACTACGGTAGGCACTTGGTAGCATCAAATACAGTTTTAGTGTTCCAAAGTCTGTTTTGTAAAAATGCCACATGGATAAAAAGCCCTACCAGTAAACATCAAACCACGTGCATCATTTCTTCTGACAGATACAGTTTACTGAGTTTGTGAACCTCTCAAAAGTCAGCTAATCAAACAAGCATTTTCAATGCAATGGGTCTCGCGTTTGCTCGAGTTAAAGCTATTAGCGTTGTAAACTCCTAACTGGACTTTTCTTGCCACATAACTGAAAATGAAAAGTAATTTCACATAAGCGAGCCGACGGCCACCATGAGTGCGAAGCAAACACACATAAGGAAACAGAAGTTAGCTAGCAGTGAAACGTATCAGCAAAAGCACAATTATCCATGTTACCTGCAAAAGTACAATTATCCATTAACCAGCAAAAGTGCAATTATCTATGTAACAGGATCGATGTCATGCAAAGCGCGCGACTACTGCCCAGCGAGATCATGCTGCCTACGAAACAAAGAGAAAAAGTAGTTCAGAACCCATACAGAAAACATGGAGCTTCGTATCTTTTCAGTAGTTGGCTGGTGCGCTTGAGGAGTGCTAAACACCGGAAAAGGCATGGCATATGCATGCCTTTCACTAATCAAATCAAGCGAATATAAAAAAGCAAGGCCCATGAACCAACCAAACTGATGGGTGTGGTTACAAGTCATAGAGAGATAACAACAGGAAAAGGGCGCTTTGCGTGCTCGACCCTAAAAACTACTCAGAGAATACAGTTGCCCAACACCTACGGACTCAATTTGTCACTAGTGAAATCAGGGGTGTACAGGAAAAGAGAGCAACGTCAAACATAGTTAAAGAGAGGAAGAATAATATCTCCCTTTATCAGTGGCATAACAAAGGCCCCCGTGGTGCAGGGAGGGGCGACCTCCAGGGGAGCCCTCCGCACAGTACACTGTGCAGGGGTGGCAGGCCCCTGACTGGGATCAGGTGGGAGGGGGCCCCCTCCAGATACTTTGCAGGACGGCCCCCTCTAGTTTTTTTTTACACCACTGCCTTTTATCTCAACAGCCCTACCACCACATACTTCTGTAGAGGTATAATGAGGAGTTACATTTAAATACTAAAAACGAGCATCTCAGTAAACACACGTAGATATCTCTACTTTCACAGCCCAGTCCCCCTTCTATTTGATGTCCCTCCTCTTTGTGAGTTTAACACTCTGTAACATGGGTCATGCCTCTCTACCATAGCTCAGCATCCTTCCACTAAAGGTTGTACCCCCAACACCCATCATTGTCCTCTCAGTACACGTCCGGCCTCAGACCTATCCTCTTCTGTCTCGCTCAGCGGATCCGTCTGTTCATCCAAGAGTTGTGGCTGGGACTATAAAGAACCATGATCCAAAATTTGCAACTTGGCCACTCAGATACTACTCAATGTAACATCAAGAAGAGCACGATCAATAATCAAAAAACGTATCCCAAAACAGTATAAATGTCTAGATCTGAAACTATCATAACAGTCTGTCATTCAAAGCTTGAATTAGGCAGGCAGATGAACAATGCCAAATATATTGTCTTCTCTGCCACTAAAATATATACGACTCGTACGACAAGAAGAATCAACTGCTGTAATTTCATTTATTTCATAAAATTCCAAACATTTGAAAGGAAGTATGCTGGCACACGTAGCCCGGACGGTTATAACATCTATATTTAGTTCATGACTCAGCTTTTAAAGTATGGATTTCAACAAAGAAACCAATAATGATGACTATTAATGCCTGCCTTTTTCCACTGCATAAGCAGAAATCTTACCCAAGGACTAGCCTGAAACAGTTCTTCATGGAAGGACCCTATTTCACATCATGATGCTCAGAAAATGAAAACAGGTTTGTCCTATATATTGCAAAACCCCACATTTTCCATAGATCAGCATGAAAATAATTGATAGTATTTCATTAAATCACCAAATACTTTTTTGCTACAATTTTCAGTTTGTGCTAAAATGTGACAGATGGTACATTGCAGTTCAACGCGTGTGTTCACTGTATATTATATATAATTGTGCAATTAACTGAAGCTTCACTGATTTATTCTGCAATATAGCAAGAAAATGTCTGCTAGGTTTAATAAGTCAAATGGAGAATTAAACGATATGGCCTCATGTGCCTAGTGAAAAATGCAAAATGGCCTTGTGCTGAGAATCCGACAAACAACATAATCTTCTCCACTAAGGCAGGGGTGGCAGGAGCAAACAAGTAATAATCGTGGCCGATTTTTTTTAGATTTTGAGCTACAGTGCCTTGACTGGACTCAGTGGTCTTTTCACTCCACATCCACCAATCTGTGTTAGACTTTGGTTCATAGGATGGCCCTGGGATGTCCTCTCTAATGTGGAGGTAAGGTGTAGACACGTTTATCTTGGTCACATGCAGCTGGAGGATGCAGAAGTTAGAAAAATGGGGATAGACGTCAGGCTTCTGAGGAGGACGAATATGGATCAAACTCAGCATCCCTTATAAAAGCAAGGTGGGGGCAAAAGGGTAGGGCATTGAGAGTGGTGCAAATTGTGGCTGTGGGTGTTATCAACGAGAGCCAACGATCATGAGTACACATGCCAGTAGCGCTGACGATTGGGAGGTCTGAAAAGGACCAAAAATATGGCTAGTCTTTTGTCGTGCCTGTCCTTTGTCACCATACCTAGACTTGTGTTTCTCTTGTTGCCACACTTTGGGGATGACCTCTGACTATGGGTGCTGATTGGGATCAACAACCTACACATGATAGCTTACAATCTGAGACCAAGCACAAAGAATGATCAAATGGTGAGTTATTTAAACCCCGAATAACACAGTATAACCAAGAGACCAAATGGGCAATTGTCAAACTCTGAGGAAGAGCACACATGCCAAAAACCTTTATATTGTTACAGCAGATTAGAATTCTGTAGTGGGACTAACTAGGAAAAAAGTTCCAGCTAACCTAACAGTGAAGTTATTTTTTGCTGTTTCTTAGCAGTTAGAGCCACTAAATGTAGACATGAAGTGGTCTCTGTGCAGCCTCATTAGACACAAGGCCTGAAACCACTGTCTGTATAAAAAAGTAGTATAGTGATAGATTGGTGTTGTGCTGGCATAACCGGGTAGGCTGGTTACAACAAACGGAGAAAGATGTGTCTTTAAATAATGCTGGGCAGCCCCCTCCGTGCTACGATATAGAACTCAAGTCACATATTGTAGCATTGGCTCCCGCTGGACTGACCAGCGGGAACACGTATTACAATGGTCCTGCCGGTCGGCCCATTGTCAACTTTGTAATATGCACGGTGTGGACATAACTGCCAGGACTGTGGTGTCCTCTCCGTGAGTTTGGCTGTCCGGCGGTGGGACCACCAAACTCAAAATGAGGCCCATAGTTTTTTAATTATCTTAATGTGTTTTAATTCATATATTATTTTTATGTGTTGTTATTGTTTGTAAAATTGTTAGTAATGTTTTGTAATATAGTCTGTAATTTTAAGTAATTTATCATTTTTAAGTTAATTGCTAACAGTAATGTACAGTGTTGTAGTTGATTGCTAGTCTTGTAGGGGTATAGGATGGGAACTTAAGTATAATTAATTAACAATTCATTTTTAATATATTATTACTTATTTAATTGATTGATACTTATATAAATTGTGTAATAATTATATATTTAAGTTATATATTAGGTGCAGGCTGCTAGGTTTGTAGAGTGGGAAGTTAATTAAGTGGTTATTACTAAACAATTAATTATTAATGTATTGTTAATATTTTAATTGATTATTAATTACGTAAATTGTGTAGAAATTATATTTTTTAGTTCTATATTAGATGCAGGTGGCTGGGTTTGTAGGGGTATAAGGTGGGAAGGTAATTAAGTAATACTTAATTAACAATTAATTATTCATTTATTTTTTAATATTTAATTGATTATTAATTATGCAATTTGTGTAATAATTATATTTTATAGCATATATTAGATGTGGACTGTTGGGTTTGTAGGGACACATGGTGGGAGGTCAATTAAGTAATAATTACTTAATTCAGTGGTTCCCAACTTGTGGTCCGGGGACCCCTGGGGGTCCACGAAGCCTTCTCAGGTGGTCCGTGGCTGATTAAATAATATTAACAGAGTAGGTCTCCAGCTTTCAGTAATGACTCAGTGGGGCGGGTCTCCCGATTCCAATAAAGAGTCAGTGGGGGTCCCCGGGTTCCAGTAATGATAAAGTGGGGGTCCACAGAAGTCAAAAGGTTGGGAACCACTGACTTAATTCATTATTAATTTATTTTTAATTATTTAACTGTAAACTGTGTAATAATGATAATCTTTAGTTTTATATTAAGTGTGGGTTGCTGGATTTGTAGAGGCATAGCATGGGGAGTTAAATAGATATCATTTAAGTAAAATTAATATTTAATTTATTATTAATTATTTAATTGAATAATAATGATGTAAATTGTGTAATAATTATTTTTTATGTTATATATTAGGTGCGCCTGCTGGGTTTATAGGGGTTTAGGGTGGGGAGATAAGTAATAATAATCTAATAATTAATTAATAATTTGTTTGTAATTATTTAATTGATTATTAATTATGTAAACTGTGTAATAATTCTAATCTTTAGTTACATATAAGGTGTCGGTTGCTAGGTTTGTAGGGGCACAGTGTGGGAAATTAATTCAATATAATTAATTTACAATTAATGTTTAATTTTTTATTAATTATTTAATTGGTTAATTATTTAAACTGTGTAATAATTATATTTTATCAGTTATATATTAGATGTAGGCTGCTGAGTTTCTAAGGGTATAGGATGATAAGTTAATTAAGTAATATTCAATTAACAATTCATTATTGATTTATTAATTATTTAATTGATTATTAATTATTTAAATTGTGCAATAATCATACTTGTTATATTATATATTAGGTGCGGGCTGCTGGGTTTATAGAGGTATAGGGTGGGAAGGTATTTAAGTAATACTTATTTGACAATTAATTATTAATGTATAAATAATTATTGAATTGATGACTAATCATGGTAATTGTTCTATTCTTATTTATTGTATTTTGTATGTTAAGTGTAGGATGCTAGGTTTGTTGGGTTATAGTGTGGGATGGGAAGGTAATTAAGTAATTAATAATTTTGTTATTGGTAATTATTACATAGTTTGATAATCATGTAAATTATATATATATATTATATATATACATATACATATATCTATACACACACACACACACACATACATGCTTTGGTTATTTAATAATGTTTGTAGAAGTATAGAATGGGAAATTATTTAAGTAATAATTATTTAACAATTAATTATTAATGTATAAATAATTATTTATAATTATTGAATTGATGACTAATTATGGCAATTGTTCTATTCTTATTTATTTTATTTTGTATGTTAAGTGTAGGCTGCTAGGTTTGTGGGGTTATAGTGTGGGAAGGTAATTAAGTTATAAATAATTTTGTTATTGATAATAAATTAATACATTGTTTAATAATCATGTAAATTATTTTTATATATATATATATCACACACATACTTTTTTGGTTATTTAATAATGATTTTATTAGAGTTTTATATGTTTTATAGATTAATAGGGTTATTCAAATTTGTCATGTGTCAAGTACTTTCCCTACTGCGGCACAGACTGGAACTGGAATAGTAAATATTACCCCTTCAAAGTCCAACGCTTTCCCTACTGTTGCACAGACTGCAGTGAAAATAGTAAACTTAACCCCTATGAAGTCCAATGATTTTTCTACTGCTGCACAGACTGGAATCCCTCCGTAGTCTAACGCTTTCCCCACTGTTGCATAGATTAGAGTGGGAATGGTAAATGTAACCTATTCAAAGACCAATGTTTTCCCAACTGTTGCACAGACTGGAGAGGAAATAGTAAGTTTCACCCTTTCTTTATCAGGTTGGGGTGCATTTCCTGATGACTGACTATTTGCCCTCTTCCTGGCAGCGCTAACTACAACAGAATCAGGAGGTACCTGATGGGTGATATAATCAGGGTCAGAGGGTGCAGGTTTAAATTTCTTCTCTATTCTAGGTGTTATGATGCGTGCCTTTACCGGTTCGTTAAAGATCTGATCTGCATGTTTTACCATGCCTGGGAGCATTGGGAGGCATTGGTACCTAGAATGAGTTGAGGATAGAGTGTTGAATAAAAAATCCTCTTCTAGTGGCTCTGTATGCATGGTAACACCATGATATGCTGCAGTCCTAGCTATGACCTGGTTATAGACAGTACTATCCTAAGGTGGTAATGGTTTAGAGGGATAGCTGTCTGGATCATTACTTGGAATGGGATCAGGGCATAAAGATCCCATGGATCAACAGTGTCCTGTTGTGAATCATATGAATGAGTGGGTGAATGCATTGGTGTAGGGTTGGTAGGAGGAGAGGTAGGTAGGTGGGGAGAATGAGGAGAGTAAGTGAGGAGGAGAAGACTGAGGAGGTGATGGTTTCTCCTTCTGCTTTAGCACTTTTGCTGGAGGCTGCATAGTGTCCAATTCCTCCTGAAAAGCCAGCTTCCTCTTTGTTTTTAAAGGAGGTGCTGTAAGAATTCTTCCAGTTTCTTCATGGATGTGGACCCTGGATTGCCTTTCATCCATAATTTCTAGAATTGGTTCTACCTCTAACTCCTCTTCAGAGGTTTTGTGGCTTTCTTTAAGTCTTTTTGAAAGTCCATGCTCCTATGTGTATGTTGGTCTTTTCGGCTCAGAAGCCTGCTTTTTCGGGATCGAAAAAGATGACGAGGACAAAGGTTTCGGCTCCTAAACTGGCTTTCTAATTTTCGACTCCGAAAATTGATATCTACTTGAGTCGGAAACTGAGCTTTTTTTTGTCTCTGACGTTTTCGGAGGAGTGGCCTTTTTCGACGCCGAACTGGGAGGTCGGTCACCGACAGTCTTTTTTCGGGCCGAGCCATGTCCTTCCAGCAGTGGCGTACCCAAGGCCTTTTGTTTTTTCTTTTGTGAGGGTGCAGGGGCAGAGGTACTCACATGTTGTCCTGCTGTGACTGGTCTGTCTTCCTATGATTCCTCCTTCGACTCCGAATCTCGAACTGAGACTGCTGTCTGGGTCAATTCTTCCTCTTCTACGTCGAGATGTTCCCCTCTCCTCGACGCCATTTCGAGCCTTGTTGCTCTTCGGTCTCTAAGAGTCTTTTTCGATCGGAAGGATTAACAGGCCTTGCAGTTTTCTTCCCGATGGGCCGGGGAAAGGCATAGGTTGCAAACCAGATGCTGGTCTGTGTATGGTCACTTTGCGTGGCACCCAGGACAGAATCGGAATGGAGACCGATCCATGAGGCTTTCCACGGGGTCGGCCCGAGTTGGGCGCGCACGCCCCAAAGGGCAAACAAAGTTGTTTTTCCAACGGTACTGCTGTGTTGATGGAAGAATATGAACCCGATCAGTACAATACAGACGAAAAGAGATTTTAACAAAGTTTTCCTAATCGAAATCTCGGAGCGAGAGGAAACACGTCCGAACCCGACGGCGGAAAGAAAACAATCTAACAATGGAGTCGAGGCCCATGCGCAATGGAACCGAAGAGGAGAAGTCACTCGATCCGTGACTCGAAAAGACTTCTTCGAAGAAAAACAACTTGTAACACTCCGAGCCCAACACTAGATGGTGGACTAATGCACAGCATGTGTATCTGCAGCTACACATGCCATCGAACATACATATATATATATATATATATATATACATTCAGTTAAATAAAATAAGGGTTACAGTGACTTTATAGTTAGGCTCACATTTTAAAACATTTTAAAACATACCAAACCATAGAAATTCACCAGTTAGAGTTATATCATGTAACTACAACTTATTCCCTAATGTAACTATAACTTGCGCCCGACATGCACAGTTTTTTCCTCAAATATTACATTGATATTATCAGGGTTGTTATCAAAGATGTCATGAGTGTCATAATTTGTGGGGTAATTAGCAGTGCATGGCGAGGGCATGAGTTATAATTACCTTAGGTCCCGAGTTATAGTTACTTGAGATAACTAACTGTAACTGGTGAATTTCTATGGTTTGGTATGTTCAAAATGTGACCCTAACTATAACGTCACTGTAACCTTTGGTTTTTTAGGGAATTTCAGGTTTTTTAAAAATTCTATTTCCTAACTAGAATGTCCCTGTAACTTTTTTTAAATTTTTTTTTAGCATATGATAATTTTCATTACTATACGTTAATCCAACCACTACAGGCACGGCTATTGGGCGTGCGCGGCGGCAGTTGGCGACATGACCTTGCCTCAGCCAGGCCCTGAAGCCAACTCCCTATTAGCACCCAACCTTACACCGTGCACAGCCTTCGCCAGTGTGCAGCGGAGGTTGCCCACAAGAACTGGCCTGCAGCCAGACCCTGCGAACAACCCTCCCTATCTTCCAACCTCGTGCTGTGCACGGTCCTTTGGCCGTGCGCACCAGAAGTTGGCTGCAGGCCTCCGGGGGTGTTGGAACAGGTGTGAGAGGGTGTTTCTGCAGGTGAGAGTGGCTGTGAGAGTGTCTGTCTGGGTGTGAGAGTGTGTACATCAGTGTTTAGTGGGTCAGCGTATTTGCGGGTCTGTGAGTGGGTACATGAAGCTGTCAGTGGGTCTGTAAGTGGGTGTGTGAGAGACTGAGTGGGTCTGTGACTGGGTGCGTAACTGTCTGAGTGGGTCTGTGAGTGAATGTGGGAGGGTCTGACTGGGCTGTGAGTGGGTGCACGAGGCTCTAAGTGGGTCTGTGAATGGATGCTTGAGTGTCTGAATGTGTCTGTGAGTGCGTAAGTGTCTGAGAGTGAGAAAGAGACTGAAAGAGAGAGAGAAAGTGAGACAGAGAGCGCATGGTTTTTAGGTTTGATGTATGATATACTTAGAATGAGATATTTCCACACAATTGGAAAACTACGACACCAACGACACCCGCAGAGTTGACCGACACCACCTAGCAACGTGCAAGGGTATTGCTCGAAGAGAAATCTCCGGCTCCAGTCTGATGCCTGGGGGAAATTCTAAAGTAGGGAATCTGCAACTAGACGTCTCTATCAGATTAAGCATTTATTAAAATATCTGCATCTTAGATAAAAGCAGGTGCATAGCAATAACGAGGATAATGAATGACAATAGGAACAGGCATGCGACCAAAAATGTAAAACACAAGAACAGTCCTACCATACTGTCTAAATAGGAGAGTGGATCTATAGCCCCTCACCTATGCTAAGTATGAGCATAGCATATTAAGCCTAACCTGCCCTTCGGGTTTCCCCATGGGAGATCATCATCCCTCATACCTGATGAAAAGGCCTGAGGTCTAAAAAGACACCGTCCCCATCTGGTTCAGGGCTCGGCCGTCTAGCAGGTAGGTGTAGCGAAACTTGCAACGATCAGTATACAGTTGTGGTCATCTGGCTGGAATCTCCCTCTAACGTGTCTGGGACTAAGGGGTGTTTTATAATAAACCTGCTGACATTCTAAGAAATGGTCCCCACGTATGAGTGTATTGTTTTCTGTGAATGTAGGAGAGACAGCATACACGCGTATGTCGGCAATTCTATCTGACTGTAGCTTTGGAGAAAGCATAAAGGGAGCTGCATGTCCGACTAAGAACACAATGCTTTCCTAGGTGAAAGGACAAGAAGATAGAGAGAAATAAAACAGCACGCAAATGAAGCTATTGCTAGAAAAACAAAGCAATGCTGTGTAAAATATAATTATCTCCCAGCCTTTCATATCTGCCTACCAGAATGTGTTTCAGGCAGGACGTGAATTGAAGTGTTGAAACAGGCAGATTAATAACCTCATGTATAAACCATTCAGCAGAGGGCACCTCAGCCACAGTAAAAGGCAACTTTTCTAATTTCTCTATTCTCAACATCATATATATTGCTTCCTTCTTAGCCATCATTTGTTGCTGTCGCGTTAAATTAAATGTTAAAAAAATCTCCCTTGCGCTCACATGTTGCCAGGGGACGCAACTTGCATTTAGCATTTGTAATGTCCAACTTAACTGCATGATGGATCGTAACTGACTTTGCCCACGTTGCAGAAACAACACATCACTCTGTACTATAGCTATTGCAGAAGACACAATGGGCCTGATTCTAACTTTGGAGGACGGTGTTAAACCGTCCCAAAAGTGGCGGATATACCACCTACCGTATTACGAGTCCATTATATCCTATGGAACTCGTAATACGGTAGGTGGTATATCCGTCACTTTTGGGACGGTTTAACACCGTCCTCCAAAGTTAGAATCAGGCCCAATATTATTTAGGGTGTAAATGTTGTCAGACAAGGTATTAATTCCATTATCTACGGCGGCTAATGCTTTATGCAAGTTTTCCTGATCTATTTGCCTTAACCGGCAGCCGCTTCTTGTTGGGAAAGTATCCAAATTTTATTGTATGTTTCATATATGAAGCGTTTTCTGTGCTGTCTTCTGGGGCCTAACAGGTTATTGGACAGGAGACCAAGATGTTCTTTAACAGCATCTAGTGAGGAGACTTTCATCCGTTGCTGGCATTGTTTGCCTACACTATGGGGGTCGTTCTGACTTTGGCGGGCGGCGGAGGCCGCCCGCCAAAGTCCCGCCGTCAGAATACCGCTGCGCGGTCATAAGACCGCCGCGGTAATTCTGAGTTTCCCGCTGGGCTGGCGGGCCAGAAGGCTGCCCGCCAGCCCAGCGGGCAACCCCCTTCCATGAGGATGCCGGCTCCGAATGGAGCCGGCGGAGTGGAAGGGGTGCGACGGGTGCAGTTGCACCCGTCGCGATTTTCAGTGTCTGCTGGGCAGACACTGAAAATCTTGGTGGGGCCCTGTTAGGGGGCCCCTGCAGTGCCCATGCCATTGGCATGGGCACTGCAGGGGCCCCCAGGGGCCCCACGACACCCGTTACCGCCAGCCAGGTTCTGGCGGTCAAAACCGCCAGAGCCAGGCTGGCGGTAAGGGGGTTGGAATCCCCATGGCGGCGCTGCCTGCAGCGCCGCCATGGAGGATTCCCTAGGGCGGCGGGACACCGCCGGTTTACCGTTTCTGACCGCGGCAATGCCCAAGGATGCACCGCCAGCCTGTTGGCGGTGCATCCGCGGTCCCCGGCCCTGGCGGTTTTTACCGCCAGGGTCGAAATGACCCCCTATATGTTGTCACAATACCCGAGTGCTCTGAGGATATATAGCGAGGATCCGGCCTACTAGTTCTAAAACCCCCAGAGGAGTTCATAAAACGCGTTTGCCTCCCATTGGTTTCTACAGACCACAATAACCACCTGCCAGGATGTGATATTGATGTGTTATATGTTCCATTCTGTACCCATTCATTAAGCTGATCTTCAGATGCATTTATATACCTTTGCCATTTGTTAAATTTAGCAGGGACAGGAATACTGGGCGCATTTAGTTCTTCAATGTTTGCTAAGCCTAAACAGCCCGTTTGTTGTACTGTGTCATTTAAGAATATCATCTAAACAGGAATCATGCAAACTCGAAATAAAGCTTCTATACCTCGAATTTGCCAATCTCTTGTTCCCCACACACTTTTCAAATCAATTGAATTAACTCAATGTTCATAACCTACTATGGCCAATTGGGAAAGAAAGGAATCAGAATATATCAATTTTGTATCAGTCAAGAATACATTGAAATCTTTCATCACTAGCAATTAGAAATAATATGACTCAGCACTCTTGACATTGTGTCCAGAAAAATATGCAAACTTTTCAGGATACATTTTTGAACTGCCTATTGGCAGAATCGGGCAGTGTTCCCATTGTGCATATTTGAAAATATTTTTCGGGGTACTAGCTCCGTGAATGAAATGGTGTCCATAATGATTATAACAGAATATATTTCCATAACTTCCTTTAAATTGGTACACATCATCATTTTCAAAAACTGTATAATACTGTAGATCAGACATCATAGTATCAACTGTTTTTACATCCCAATCATCAGAATTCACTCCAGGTGTAATTACATCACTCAATGAAAGTCTGAACACATATAGAATATGAATGATCTCTGTGGGACCATACATGTTGAATAAGACGTTATCCCATACAATCCCATCGGGAACTGGTACTGCTGTAAGGTTCCCCAGGGACAAGTCTCTGCATATTTTATGTGAAGAAAAATGTGGTTTCAAGACTTCATCCACCGGTTCAACAGTCGAATGATCAGGAAGGTAATGACCATGTATAAGAAGAAAGAAAACAATGACAAAACCAATCCAAAGAAGAAAAGCAACCACAGTCAGCGATATCCATAAATAGTTCCAAGGATGAATTAGATAGTTAATTTTGAGCCCATATATCAGCTTTCGGGCTCTTGACAATTCAGTCACAGTCGAGGCGGATGGGTCTGAAGAAAAGTTGTCAACATCGACAAAGTAACCATCATCTGTATAAACAAATGCTGGAGGTGTATTTGGAGGAGGAGAAACTGCTGAAGATACTCTTGGTGGTGTGTAGTATGTTAAAACATCCATTTGTGTTGAAGTTGTAGAAGGCTGCTCTATATCAGCAGGACTCAATGAAGTAGTAGTCAGTGGAACCAATGAAAGCTCATTTTCCACCCTCCCCAAGCTCAGAGAGGTATCGGCGTTGCTGTTGAAAACCTGCAGAGGAACATCCTGGTCGGTAGTGGGAGGGATTCGGGCACTACTCAAGGGTCCTCTAGGTCTGCAGTGCAGGATCGGCCACATGGTGTAGCTTGACATTGTCAATGGAGACAAAACGATTCTCTTTCGAACCAGGCTGCGGTGGTAGTATAACAGTTCTGGTACTGTGTATTCCCAGGACTGGGACAGGTGCATGATAAGAAGGACCAAACTCCTTTGTCACAGCAATCTTTTCACATACCAGATCCCGCAGCTTGGGAATCCAGCCGTTACTGGTACATCCCTAATTCCATAGGAGGCAGCACTGGCAGATGCGTTGTCATCATGCAATTGTTGTAACTCCTGCAAGACAGTGACACTTCAATTTATGTCAAAAGGCGTATCTGCCGCCTCCATGCCAGGACCATTAAGATCTGGAACATACATTTGAGTTCCAAACAGGCACTCGTATGAAGTACGCCCACCCAGGGACCTTCTAGGCATATTATTAAGTGCTCTCTGAACTACATACAGGTGTGTAAACCAACTACGACCCGTGCCTAATACTCTTGCTGTTAAGGATTGTTTTAAATCACGGATTTGTCGCTCCACAACACTATTTCCCTTGGGATGAAATGGAGACGAGTAATGCAGTTGGACCCCTAATGAAGCCATGGTATCCCTGTAGGCCCTTGAGGCAAAGGCAGGGCCCCGGTCCGAATGGAAAACCGCAACAGCATATGCAACAACATAGACTTGCAAATCTTTAATAACAGTTTGAGCGTCAGCTGAGTGCTGTGGCCAAACCCATAGAAATCTGTAGCATGAGTCTACAGCGACTAGAATGTATTTGTATGCACTGTCCGATGTCAGGGGACCAAGATGGACCAAGTACACACATTGTAAAGGTTTGTTAGAAACTAAGAGGGGTGTCTGTCACAGCAAAGGACATACTGCGTGGTCTATTTGTAAAGACCTGGTCACGAATAGCGTGATTGCAATATTGAGATTGTAACCCCCACACCAGCATGTATAGATGCAACTCCCTCATGTGCTGTTTTAATAACTCTGGGCCTAAGTCTTTGTTGGGAATCACTCGGACCCGACTCCTGCAATTTCTACTTATGCATCAAATATGCCTCCCATTCAGTAGGAATATTTAGTGGGATAGGCTTTGGACATAGGTGTGCCCTCAACCGTCGCTCCTATAACTGCTAATGTTTCATCATCCACTCTCATTCTAGAGCGTGTTACTGCTACGACAGAAGCCAATGCTACTACCAACTTTGCTGCTTCAACAGCCAAAGTGTTGCCTTCAACGTGTACTCCAACATTTTGGTGTCCCAGTGTATGCACAACATGGACATTCAGTAGCTTTTCCTTCAGATCCGCTACCTTCCTCCACAGAACTCTGTGTTTTATGGTATTGCCTTTTGAATCTCTGAACCCATTTTGTCTCCAGTAATGCAACGATTCATTCAAGGACTGGACACAGTAGTACGAATCACAGACAATCAGAGTAATCTGGTCCGGATCCGCAGGTTCCAGTGCCATCACCAAAGCCCTAAGCTCTGCAAGTTGTGCTGAACAGCCACCTAGAGTTTGGGTGTATGTTTTTTCAGAATGGAACTTGCTATCCTTCATATACCCACTCATGACTGGTCAAGCAGCTGAGTACTGGTGTTTGGTGCCTATAGCAGGTTGTGCTGAACCATTGGTATACAAGATTGTTTTGTATTGTTCAATAGGTAGTGTATTTGCTGGAACAGGATATTCAAGTTCGTATTGTAGGAATTCTTGGGTCTGTAATTTGGAATCAAACACAGAATCAACATCAGTGGCCGTCAGAGACATTGCCCATTGTATCCAACGTGGATATAATGCTTTAGCGTTCGGCATGCTTGCTTTGGTGACTGTCACGGATGTCTCAGTATATAGTATTGAGGTGTCTTTAGCCTCCAGTGAGACAGAGATACTTAGGAGGATCTGATTTTTCGTACCTGACCAAACGCTGGTGGTGCCATGTTGCGTAGGTTCTCATCAGCGTAATGAGGCTACTGGATTTGGACGGTAGGATCGTCTGGATTGTGGGTACTGAGTACAATTCCACACCTGGTGACACCTGTCGGCCTAATCCGAGGTTTCCAGCTAACTAGCTTCACCCCATCTCTGACCGAGATGATTGTGGCAACCGAGCTCATGGTAAGGCAGGCTCTCCAGGGAATCGTGGTACATCAGATCTCATCCCATTCTCTCAGTTACTAAGATCTCACTCGGGCAAAGACAACAGAGGCAGAATATACTTAACTAAGCATTTATTAAAATATATTTTTCTTAGATAAAAGCAGGTGCATAGCAATAACGAGGATAATGAAAGACAAAAGGAGCCGGCATGTGACTAAAAATGTAAAGCACAAGAACAGTCCTCCCATACTTTCTAAATAAGAGAGTGGGTCTATAGCTCCTCACCTACGCTAAGTATGAGCATACTAAGCCTAATCTGCTCTTCGGGTTTCCCCCTGGGAGAATATCATCGCCCATACCTGATGAAAAGGCTTGAGGTCTAAAAAGACACTGTCCCTATCTGGTTCAGGGCTAGGCCATCTAAGCAGGTAGCTGTAGAGAAGCGTGCAGCGATCAGCATACAGTCGTGGTCATCTGGCTGGAATCCCCCTCTAACGTGTCTAGGACTAAGGGGTATTTTATAATAAACCCGACCACATTCTAAGAAATGGTCCTCACGTATGACTATGTTGTTTTCGTGAATGCAGGAGACAAATCATAATACGTTTTTCGGCAACCCTATCTGACTGTAGCCTTGGAGAAAGAACAAAGGAAGCTGTATGTCCTACTAAGAACACAATGCTTTCCTAGGTGAAAGGACAAGAAGATAAAGAGAAATAAAACAGGACGGCAAATTAAGCTATTGCTAGAAAAACAAAGCAATGCCTTGTAAAATGTAATAGGGTGAAAGTGCACAGTGGCAGGCCTAGTTAGCTAAAACAACATGTCTAAAACCTAACTAACAACAAGACCATGTTCATAAAACCTTGGCATCTTCCCTAAATAAAACTAAACATATTTCTCTTTAATTTAACATTTAAACATGTAAATCACTTTTATTCTAGCAGGCATCATAAAGCTTGATCATATCCCTTCTACTCCTCAATGTATAACTCTTCCCACTTTTGGAGCTTATTAGCTTTTTCATTCTCCCATGTAACAACTATGTTGATTATTCAAAGGTGGAAACCCCTCTGAAGTGGATACCTCAGCACTTGTTCAATGTACTAAAGCGTGTACCAGTGCTTAGTTCGTAAGATAATGAGTGATGGTGCCCAAAGCACTGCTCAAAAGACAGCAGCCTATTACCAAATACCAAAGCAGCATTGTCCTGAATCCACCTCATGCCTCTTTAATCCACAGCCAGACAGGCACTCTAATCTGTCCCTTTATCTCACTCTTGTAGGCTAATTTTTTCTCCTTTGTTGATGCTTTTTCTCTCTTTTCTTCCTTCTTTCCCTTTTGTGTGTTTTTACCTCTCTTGTTCTCAGGAAATGTCTGACTTGGAAAAGTATGTGCTGGTGTGCCTCGCCAGTCCCAAAAAGGTATGCCGGTATATCATTAGAGTATATAAATTAGCCTGAGATCCAACTTCTCAAAAGTGGACGTACTTGTCTGTGATAGATGACTCTACCACCACATTGTCTCAGGACATTGGGATGTCTCTAATCACTTGTGAAGTGAAGACTTTGAATGTGATTATGGATTTTAAACTTTCTCTTAAAACAAAGGTAACCAAACAATAAAGAATCCCATGCTGCGCCATGATACTATTGAATGTATCATTCTGCATTTGGGATTCCCCAGAAGGACAGGCCATGATACCATGAATACTTTCATATCTTGACTCTGCTGCCATATCTTGACTCTGGTCATCTCTGGTAATCTAATCCTCAGACTACAGCAAATCGAGAAAACTGTGGTCAGACTAAATCTAAACCCATGCAATCCACTCTGTATTACACATCAGGCTACTCATGGGGCAGGACAAGCCTACCTTCAATCCAAACCTAGAACCTAACATCAAAGGAGGAATCTCAAATCCATATAGGCCACTCTTGATCATTCCCTCATTCAAAAAAACCCCAGACCAGCTGGAACTCTTTCTATAATCAGAAAGCTAAGCTCTGGACCCCCTTCTCTGCACCAGTAAGAGTACTTAGCAACCATCTAGATTAGAATTCTAAAGTGCCCAAAAGGCCTGGCTGTTCCATAAAACAAGATATGTCAGGCAGAGACAAAAAGAAACACTGGTGTCTATCCTATGAACCTTCCTCTCACTCTCTGGCGTGTTCACATTTTCATGCCTAACAGCTTATGTAAACAGAGGTAAATGTAGACTAAGAGGGCTATGTAAGGCGCCAAGCAATGCAAGTACAGGGGGACTTATTGGTTACTTTGCACAACAATAATGAAATAACTGGGCAGCAGATACACATTGGGTAACCCTCAAGAAAAAATGAAGCCACAGGTAATCCAGTGGTGCCAGTCTGCCAAGCAATGCCATCTAGTCCTAGGAAAGACAGTAATATTCATGAAGTCAGGCTGATGGTTAGGGAGTCCTATGAACAAGTCATTTTCGAAAATATTTGTAGATATCGCTGATTGAGTAAATTGCTTTTTCTTGCATCATGTGGTGGACCAATGACATCAGCTATGGAAACTATCTGTAGCTGATATATACTTCAATGCTGGAATTATGCCATTTCTTGCTATCATGAGCAGTAAGGACATGCTTTTTGGAATTCTAGGTCCTCTAAAAGTGCCAATGGTGCTTCTTCCAGCTTCAGGAATGTACTCTAGCCCAAGATTCCTGGCAGCATTTTTTCAGCCTCCTGCCAGAAAGCATGGATCACAGTGAACCTGAAGTAAGGTAGAGGATGCCTTCACTCCTTGCCCCATCTCAAACATTTGCCTCCCTCCACAAAGGCTTCACACTCTTGCTCTTACCTTCTGAATCTAATACATAACAAAAGAGGAAGGCAGCTACATAAAGTTAAATGCACATGTTTGCCAGGGTAATGGGATGTCTGCCATGCAATGAGACACTTGCTTAATCTAATCTGTTTTGTGGATACAGTATGAAAGCAATTGCTTAGCACTTTGGGTATGTAAACATGCATTCCAATATCATCTTTTTAAAAGCTTCAACTAAGATGTTTCCCCATCATTCTAAGTCAAATATATTATAACATACAGTTCTCCCCCTCCACTTTGTGGAGATCACACAAACCCAACTAACCAGTTTGGCTATGTTTCTTGAAATCCCAACAGTGTCTTGTAGATAATTTCTTACTGAGTGTCCCACTGTAGTTCCATTTCCATTTCAAACACACCAATACAGTTGAAAATGTTCTCTAGATGAACATTTTAAGCCCAATTTAGGCTGCTGACTCTCCACTACTGCATTTATCCTAAAATCATACATTCTTTGTGAATAATCGGGATTACATTTATACATCTATATCTTCAAGCATGACAGTGACCACTGTAGAACCTTCTACTTCCCTCTTACGTCTCTTATATTCCAGCAGCAGCTGTGAGTAGTCATTAACATTGTGTGATTGCATTCCAAAAGAGAGCCACTCCTAAACACTCCCTTTAAAACTGCTAAGAACGACTGGATGTAGTTGGGTGATGAACACAGCAATCAGAAATAATTGGGTACATCTTAAACAACATTTCGGGGTACAAGTATTGATAGAGACTGTCTTAATTATCTCACCTAAGGGAATCCAATGTCTAGCTGCAAATTTCTATAACCTATTCCAAATGTATCTTCTGTCTTCTATTATTTAATTTATTTTTAGTTAGATTATTTATCAATTACAACCATCATCCCCAGGGGATATTCTGCACTGGACCAAAACACCAACACTATAGACTCAAAACCAATAAAGAAGGGAAAAGCCAGGTCTTCAAGCGTTTGCGAAAATCAAGGAGATCCTCAGTGGGACGAATCTCCAGAGGTAGGGAATTCCAGTGAAGTGCCACTAAGTGACTAAAGGAGGGGCCGCCCATTTGGTTATTAGGGCTCGGACACATTGAGGGGCATGGCCTAGGAACATGACCGCCAATACGTAAAACTCCACAGCTCCCGGCTGGCCTCATCCTATAACCTTTATAATCCTGCATAATCCTTTTCCCCCAAAGTGGCTAAGCTCTTGTCGCACCCCACAGATAACAAGGAGTGTCTGTGAGCTGTGTTTGCGGTGCCTGCAAGGTCAAAACAGGAGCCACAGGCTCGCTCAGCCTGCTGTGAGCCTGGGCCAGGATGCAACCCTGAGTGCAAAGGAGCAGTCGGAGAAATGTCCTACCCTTTGCAAGTGCATCAAACTACCACCACAGTAACCAATTGCTTAAGCGGGGGCAACCACAGTGGCGGGACCTGCGAGCAGGGCACTGTCAGCCCCCAAGAAGGGCACCCAGCTGGATTGCATGAAAGAGAAGATGGGGGCCGGACAACTGCATCTGCTGTACCCTGAGGCAGCCAGCAACACTACGAAGTGAGCAGCACCCCCTCCCCCCGTGACGGCATTCTTTGCCGTGGACCCAGATGCCCATAATCGTCGGGAAAGGGTGCCGTGGGCCCACAGCTGCTCCTCAGGCTGAGCTGGTGATCGCCCCTCGAGCTGCGTAGAACTCAGTCTACTGGGTGGCTGCACCAGTGAGGTTCGGCTCCTGTGGGCCCTGGAAGCAGAGGAGGTGCTGCGGGGGCATGCTTAGTCCCGTCGGACCCTCCCCTTCAGGTTGGAGGCACTAGCAAGAAGCATTGAAGGTGAGAGCGACAAAGTGAAGCGACGCATTTTGCTTTTCTCCACAGTGGCATAGTGACGTCTAATAGCAATGCCTTAGATGTCTCTAACTCACCCCAAGAAATGTGGAGGGCTCCAAGAGGCGAGCACATGACACCACAGTGGGAACCCGAAAGTAACGCCAATGGTACTATGCATTTCTGACACTCAGCAGACCTGGGGTCAGGACCCCCAAGCCATTGAAGCTACAGCCAGACAAGGCATAGAGCTCACTGTACAGTGAGGATGCTTGATGCCCCCCGGAGGGGCACAGAAGGCCACACCTAACTGCTGGTCACACATAGCTCCAAGAGGCCCAAGTTACTGAATACGACGGTGACGAACACCGCTACACGGCTGTGATCACCCCTGGTACTTAAAAAGGGGTTAAGAGCGAGTGGGTCAGTGGACCTAAGATTTGGATAACCAGGTTGGGGACTCCCTGAAGAGTGGCGGAATCCCTGCCTGTCAAGAGCTTGCTCCACAAGGAGGTGCTGATGGCTCCCTAGGAGGGTAGTGCAGTAGAATGTGTGCCTCATTAGTGGGCACTCCTCTGGGCCTGGCCTGAGTCCACACAAACGGTTGCTTCACTGGCACAGTGGCCTTGAAGCAAAGAGCCCTTTGGCGCATCATCTGGGACCCCCGCAAAGCGGCCGGAGCCATGGGCAAAGACAAAATGGGCTGCACTCATGCCTTTAACACAATTACAAAATACACCACCCCAAAGCATCCTACCCAAAGGATCACAAGCCAGTCAGCTGCCATGGACACTGATGACCCCATGGAGGGTCCAGCAGAGCTTTCTAGGGCAGACTTCTTGGTGGCTATTCAGGGGCGCGGACAGCTCTTGAGCACCAAATAGAGACTATGGGCCTGATTATGAGTTTGGCGGTGGAACTGCCCGAACTCCAGTGCGGTGGTGGTGAGGCCGACGTCAAGCCGGCAGCCTCACCTTCATCATATTATGATGTTTCTGCCGGGCTGACTGGCAGAAACAGTGCAGTGGCATTGGCCTTGGCTCTAATAGACAGCCAAGGCAAAAGCCAGCACACACAGCTCCCTCGGAATGCACATTGTCTGCCATAGCAGACAGTGCGCATTCTGAGGGTGCTGATAGGGGAACCCATGCACTGCCTACAAGATTGTTGTGGGCAGTGCAGAGGCCCCTTGTTGCTCCCAACTCTGCCTTTCCGCCAGCCTTTTCATGTCGGGGACCCCGCCATGAAAAGGCTGGTTGAGAGGAATGTCGTGATCATCATGGTGGTGACGAACTCACCACCACCGTGACTGGCCATGACTTTCATCACTGCCAAGGTGTCAGGATACCTGATTCTGGCGATGGCCTGGCAGGATTGTAATCTGTCTGTCGGACTGCCAGAATTGCAGCAGTCGGACCGCCACCGCGAGTTTGGTGTTCTCAGGACTGCCAAACTCGTAATGGCGCCCTATGTCTGTTGAATGTGGCGGATAAGGTACAGCCTCAGAAACCAATATTGCTGCTCTGCAGGGAGAAGTCAAGGACCTCAAGAAACAGATGGTGCAGATGAAGAAGGACACTACAGAGTTTGATAGAAGGGCTGAGGATGCTGAGGGGTGCTCCTGCCAAAGTAACATCAGAATATTGGGATTTCCTGAAAAAGAAGAGGGAGCATCCACCGAACAGTTCTTGGAAGACTGGACTGAGTTGGAACCCCAGGACCAGTCATAACTGTTTGTTGTTGAGAGAGCGCTCAAAGCCCTTGTTCCTCCTCCCCCCATAGGGACCCCACCCAGAGCAATCATAGCCAAATTGCTAAATTATAGGGGGAGAGACTGTATCCTCCATCCTGCAAGGAGGCAAGCTGTCCCCTGCTTTAGCACCAGCACTATAGTCATATACCTGGATCACAGGAGGTAGGTCTAGGAACAACAAAAAATTTTCATAGGGGTGACGAAGAAGCTACGCTCCCTCCAACTGAGGTACATGCTGCTATAACACACAAAACTAAAAATCATCTTTCAAGACAAAACTAATTCTTGTAAAAGCCTGGGGGAGGTATGGGAGTGGCTTGAACTGAGGGATAGCTCAGAAATCACGGGGGTGAGGGATAACAAGAAGCAGAACTGGGGGACCTGACCACGGGGAGGAACTCCACGTCGTCCATCAAGCAGTGACAACCATATTTTTACTCCCCTTGGATCCCAGAGAGTCACGTTTGCAGAGGTTGGAACTATGTTATTACACACTGTGCCCTCACAGCTGGGGGTGGAGGAGAATGACTTGCAGCTGCCCTTGGACAAGTCAGGGGATGAAACACCATGCAAGTTGGAAAACACGATACCGGACTCCATGGACACCCCTGCACAGGGCAGCGATTGAGACTTGATGTCTGCAAACTTTCTGATAGTAATGGTAGGGGGCAGGTGGGGGATTGGCTGATGAACCACGGTGTGAAAGTGGGGGGCTACTTCGGCTTAACAAAGTGAAGTGACTGCTCTCCAAAGTTTGACTGCTTTGTGTGGATACTTAGAGCGAGCATATCATGACATGAGGCTTTACTGCAATAAGCAGTAGGTAGAACTAGGTGCTGGTACGATAATCAATGATGCAAAGAATGCTTGAATTGCATGGGAAATGTGCTGTGTATGGATCGTAGCGAGCATTGGATGTTTTAGATGTTAACTGGTTCCTGTTATGCTAGTCCTGGAAAACATGTCGGGTGGGCATTTATAGTATGATGATTGGACTATATTTGTCCATGGGAGGTTTTACGGGGGTGGGTTGGATTAATTGTTTGGATTGTTTTGTTCAGCAGCAGATGGCAGATGCTAGGGCTACATGCAGGCAGGGCGGGGCTTTGTTCGCCCGCACAAGCGGAGGATAATGCAGGATGACTTTAGAATACTAACATGGAATATTAGGTGCCTAGGCATATATGTAAAACGGTACAGAGTCGTCACATTTTTCAAGCGGCACAGGATTAATATAGCATGCCTACAAGAGACACGTCTCACAGATATAGACGTCCAGCATTTGGCAAAAAAATGGCAGGGTCAAGTATATCATTCTTCGTGTTCTATTTAAGCTGAAGGAACTTTGATCTTGGTTGCCCCTAAAATCCCTTTCTCCCTCACTTATTCCAACCCTGACATCAGGGGCAGTATGTCCTTTTACATGTAAAGTTAGAAGGTCAACTGCTAACCCAACTAAATATGTACGCCCCTAATGTGGATGACCCGGGGTTCTTTCACATGATGTAGGACTTATTGGTGCAGGACTTAGGCCCCCCAATAATGTGGATGGGTGAATAACTGTGTGCTGGATCCTAATCTGGACAGGATGCCTCAGAGGGACGGTACAAACCCCAATTTGACGGAAGCTCTCAGGGGGGTGATGCACAACCTAAAACTCCAAGATGTTTGGAGCCTGCAGCATCCCACTCAAACAGTATTCACATGCCACTCCCTGACCCACAATACACTCAGCCGACTGGACAGGGTCTTGCTCACTGGGTTCCCTGGACTAGACAACGTTGAGGTGAAGCACCTGGCAAGATTCCTCTCGGACCACTCCCCGGTCAGCTGTAGGATGGTTTGGGGAAAGGAGGGAGGGCAATCCAGAGCACGGTGGATGCCTGTTGACATACTTGAATACCAGAAAAGGAGGAAGGATCTCTCTGTAGCTCTCACTGGTTATTTGGAAACAAATTGGAGCCCAACATCCTTTAGATCCCCAGAATAGGAGGCCCTCAAAGCGGTTGGGTGGGGCGCATGTCTTAGCCTCATATACAGGGTGCGTAGGCAACTACAGTCAGAACTCCTCCATGAGGAGCCGGACGTAGCACAAATACAGGTGAAAGCCCCAAGTACACTCGATGGACAGGCCAGGGAATTCTGCATGCGTTGTTGGATCACATTTCGGACCGCTTAGACAAATACACCCTATGTCAATACCGCCAAAGATTGCACTGGGAAGGGGATAATGCAGGAAAGCAACTGGCCTGCATATTGTGCAAGGAAACTGCCCGTCCTATAGTAATGCATTTATTGACTCGCGAGGGTAAGAAGGTCACTTCCAGACTAGTTCAAATGACACCTTCAGCAGGTGTACGAAGCAGACGTGAGCATTGGTGAACAGCACTATATTAGGTTCCTAGAAGGGTTAGCTATTCCTAAACATAATCCGCTGGCGCTAGAAGCACTGGAGGACATTGGAAGAGCTCCAGGCAATTTTGAAAGACTTTCTGCGCTCAAAAGCACCGATAGTGATGGCTTCCCACCTGAGTTTCATCAGACCTTCACAGCACCACTTTTATAAAAGCTCCTGGAAATTTTCTTAGAGGCCCATGCAAATGGTGTCCTACCACTGACCATGAGGGAGGGTGAGATCTGCATGCTCTTGAAGCCAGGGGGTTTGCAGGCTGACCCAGCTACCTGAAGGCCTATAGTCATTCCCAACACAGACATGAAAATACTTAATAAACTACTCAAAACTCGTCTGCATCCCTATATGACCCAGCAGCTGGTATATGAAGACCAGTGTGGCTTCATTTCAGGTTGTAACACTGATATGACCCTTGCAGACTAGCCTATATACTTCATGAGGTCCAAGACCTAGATGAGGAGATGGAGTTGGTAGCTATCGACTTGGAAAAGGTATTGAATATTGTGGACTGTAGCTATTTGCTAGAGGTTATGTGGATCATAGGTTTTGGACCAAAGTTCTGTGAAGATTAAGGTGGGGGGCACCCGTTCTGAGGGGGGGACCCCGGGACACGGCACAAAACAAGGCTGACCACTATCCCCACTTTTATTGCACTTGCAATAGAGCCTTAGGCAATATGAGCATGCCATGAGCTGCACCTCTTGGGCATACAACTGGGGAGGTACACATAATATCACTTTATGTGGACAGTGTATTGTTCTATATGTCTTCCCCCAGGGACTCCATGCCATCATTGATTTGGCTCATTGAAAGTTTCAGGGTGCTCTCGGGACTTGGATTAAGCAAAGGCAACCCCTTGATATTCCTGCTTGCTTTGCTGGCTGGGGGCACACTGTAGAGCTACCACCCCGGGCCTGCACTGGGAAACAGCACACTTCAGGTACCTGAGCATCACAGTGGCAGACACAGAGGCTCGTCGACTTAGCCTCAATATAGACAATGTGACAGATGGCCTCAGTGCACCAATACAATTCTTGAACACCCTGTCCTGCTCGCGAATGGGACACCTAGCCATCTCTAAGATGGTGCTGCTTCCGAGATGTCTCTATGTATTACAAAACTTGTTATGTTACATCTCAGTTAGGGTTTTAAAATGCCTAGATTCCCTGTTTGTCTCACTACTGTGGGCGAGTAAGTGCTGTAGGGTGGCCCTGTCGACCCTAAAAATGACCTATGATGAGGGAGGTATGGAAGCCCTGAACCTTGACTTATACTACTATGCCACACACCTACAGCATGCAGTCTGATGGCGAGACCCCAGAGATAAATGGGAGAAGAGCTTGCTGGTGGAGCGAGTGGAGGTGAAACGCTTGCCCAAACTCCTAAAGAAAGGTGCTGTACTCCCACATACGGTCCCACAGATATTGCGGACCACGTCCTCCATCTGGCAACTATTTGCCCAAAAAGATTTACAGAGGGCCCCTTTCCACCGGGAACTCCTGGTCTGGATATTAAAACCAGTCGTCCACTGATGGAGGAAGTGCTCTTCCAAGAATGGAGCGTAGGTGGATGTAGTACGCTAGGCAACCTTTAACCCAGCATGATCTTTATATCTTCTGAGGAGGCATGCACCACATTTGCATTGGGGCAGGGTCACTTCCTGCATTATGCTGGATTCGCTGATATAGCCAGAGAAACTTGGCCCACCTTCTTAGAGGCCCCTGGTCCAACACTATCCCTGGGAATCATCCTGACCTGCGGGGCAGGCCGCCACTTGATCACACCATTGTATAAAGCCATGAGAGCTGAAAAGGATGGGTGACATCCACGGTCGGCCAGTGAAGAAGTTGGGTGTGCAACTAGGGGAAGTGGGCTGGGCACATATTAACACCCACAAACACTCGGTCTTCTACAGTGGCCATTTTAAATAAGCCCCCTTTTACTTCCTGCACTGGACTTATCTAACCCCCAAAGATCTCCACTGGATGTCAGACACCCTTTAGGATTGCTGCCCTAGATGTGGGGTCAGCGGCACAGGATTCCTACATATAGCATGGGAATGCCGGGAGGTGAATAGGTACTGGGGTCTAGTAGTAGTGCCCCTGAATAGGTCTGTGCGCATTGCTCTGGATCACACCTTCGCATTGCCTTTTGGGTAACATCAAATGCCCAAAGGGTAAGAAAATGGCCTTTAAGTTGCTACAACTGGCGCTACTGTTAGCAAGACGCTAAATTGCCATATCCTGTATGGGGTGAAGAGAACCTGACTTAGAATGCTGGCATAGGGATGTCAAGGACCAGGCCCTAGCAGGGGGAAATACATATAAAATTCAGTAGAAGGGACAATAAAGTGGCCGAGAAGCTGGAGGTATGGAGGGCACTCTGCGACAGACTACTGAACCTGGATGACACCTCCAGTGCCTCAGAAGGTGACAATATGACTGATGAAGATGAGGGTCGGGCAACTGGGAGGGAGGAGCAGAGTCACGTCCAGGGTAGGCACCACATTACCATGTCTTAGATAGGGGGAGATTTTAATGACAGCTTATGTGTCATAAATTACTTGGCTGACAATTGCCTCGTAATACATCTTCACTGTATTTGCTTGATGGAACCTGTCTCTGCTACACTACCACATCCGAGGTAGGCACCACATTAACATGTTATTGATAGGGGTAGAGTTTAACGAACGCCTATGTGTCATATAAATTATATATCTGATAATTGCCTTGTATTGTGTTCTCATTGTATTTGCTTGTCGGAATCTGGCTCTGGTACACTGTCTACTGCTGTATGTTGGTTTGTTGGAAAACTGAAAAAAAACGTTATGAAAAAAATACAAAATATAAAGGATCAGACACATTTCTTTTGCCAGAGGAATCCATCTTGAAGGGATGAAAGTTCCTTCTTGGCATTTCACTTAAAACATGGCTTCTTCCAAAGTAATGTGCAGCCCCAGAGAGGTGATTCTATCTTGGACTGAGCTAAGACTCATAGATACGCCAAATAGTTCAGACTTGGACCGTGAAACAGTAAAGTCAGCTATGCATCCAAATGCCTAAATTATGGTAGATTATGAACTGTGGAGGTATCTCACAATAAGCAACACACCATCTATAGCTAGTGCTGAGAGATACATTTAGTCTCACCATCCTATTCAAAATTCCATGTGTTGCTAACTGCTTCAGAGCCCCACATAAGAACAGTAAGTCCTATTTCATTTTACAATACAATACAATTCCTTACCCAGCATTGATAGTGACTCAATACTAATCACAAATTGGCAACTATACTAGGTTCTCTGCAGTAGGTTGTAAGTACAAGAGACTATGAAACCAGTGGATAGAGCTTTAACTAGATTGACATATAACAATACATTAATACTTATCAGACCCTCTCCCAATCGTTTTAGTGTCATAATTCCACAAAACCAATTACAACTCAGTGTCAAAGTCTTTTTCAAACATTAACCTTGGTCCATCTTCCAATGAATCTTAAACTTAACAAAATGTAAATGGCTTTCGCAGTATATTTCCAAGTGCAAAAAATGCAGTCTCACTCCGATATATGAGTGTCAATAAAATCCTTTTCAATCTGTTGTCAATTTCCTCTGCTAAGATTTGGCGCCACAGTTTATAGATGGGTGGATGAATTGGTTAGCAGTTGGTAAGATTTTCACCTAGACTGGGTAGGATCGTATCCAGTGCTCTATGCAAAGTACCTGGGAGATAAACTTCACCAATCTCCTTGTTCTTCCTTGTGGCCAAATGTGGGGTTTGGATACATGAAAATATCAGATAAAGAGCCACTCATTTCCTATCAGTACCTTTGTGCCTACCAAATAAGCACGCTTTAATTACCTGTTCAGACACAGACCTCTATGTTCCCACACAGCCTTGTGATAACTTAAAACAGATTCCCTTAAAAAGCTACAGATAAGACATCATCACTCTTCTTGATTTATCTCATACATTCTCTCATATTTCTAAAATTATTCGTCATCCCTGACTGGGACTTCAGCATAGTTCCCATTGCAGCTATCCTTTCATGCATAGCTGTAATGCCCCTATTCTTGGAGGGTAACTAGTCTGAAGAGTCACTTCATTTGTGCTCCTCCAGGTATATTCTAGTATGTTTGTATGTGGTATTTCTTTAGCGTAAACCTAGCCAAAAGATGATGGAGTGCTTTACAGAGTCAAAGACAAGTGTAAAGTAAATGAGTGATAGAAGAAGCTGAGTTGTGACAGTTAATGCATTGTGAGGTACTGTTTTTTTAACAAGGTGAGTCTTCAGTTCTTTCCTAAATTAGGAATTACATTGGGGCATTTCTGATGGATACAAGAATGCTGTTCCAGATCCAGGGTGCATAGATGGAAAAGGCCAGCCACCTTGTTTTATCTTTTTTATGCTTCATAATCTACAGTCTAATGGTGCTCTGACAACAGGTATGCTGAGAACCACCCAAGATAGTGGGCTTGTCTGCAAGATAACCAGGGGTGCTAGTCTTGACAACTTTGTAAATGATGCAGCTGGTTATGAAGATACAGTGGGCCTGGAAGGGGAGCATTTAGAGTTCAATCAGGATGGAGGTGATGTGATCATTCTTCTGGAGGCATTGTATGAGATATGCTGCAGGGTGTAGGATGCCCTTAAGAGGTGCGTGTGTGTAGTCCTGAGGGCCATGGATTAGACTTTTACCAATATACAGATGAAAGAGAATGGTGGCTTGATTGGCAGTTCTGAAGTGACTTTTTGGAAAAAACTTTTCACTTTCTGTGGAAGAGAAAGCGGGTACCAGGCCATTACTGTTCCCAGCAGTGGCCCCTCCATTAGGGCAGAGGCTTGTCTCCACCCTGCTGCCAATGCTGCAGCAAAGGTGAAAAATAAAATGTAATAAAATACTTTTATTACATTTTATTTTTCCATTTCCTCAGCTGAGCTGTGTTTGGGGGTGGGGCCACTGCTGCTGACTGGCAGCAGGGGAGTGGTGCTCACTCCACCAGATTACACTGCGCATGTCATTTTGGCACACTGTGTTGCCATGGCCAGTCTGACATGCGCAGTGTAAACCTATCCACCCAGCTGTCTAAGACGGCTAGGTGGAGAGTAGGCACAGGCCCACCATTACTTCCAGGAGTGGCAAGGCAGCCTGCTCCAGACAATGCTGGTGCAGCTCTCTTGCTGCTGAACATTATCAACAGCATGAAAGCAGTGTCTGGATTGGTGTGGAGAATTCCACTGCTGCAGTCAGAGCGCTGACGGACTCACGAGAACTGGAGGAGGCGAGCCAGCAGATGTAAGTGCATTTTTATTTTTTAATTTTATTTTGTGATCAGACTCGCCCTCAACGCCGGAGCTGTCAGTCGTGGCTCCACATGCAGCTGGTACCCTAAATATTTGGTTGGTTGCCCAACTTCATGTTTAGGGTACCAGTCGTCACTGACTGTTCGTTGAGGATGAGGCTGGTGTCTAGGGTGAATCCTAGTGACGTGGCATATGGTGAGAGTTGTGGTTTGAAGCCATCAACATTCAAGTCATTTAGCCAGGTTTGTACTGTTTCGTGTGTGTTCTTCTTTTCAAACAACAGTAATTCTAAGTTGGTTGAGCTATCTTAACCTGTGGCCAGGGGGACATCATCTATGATGTGTAAGGTAGTGGGCCCCCTGCTGCATTGTGATCTGAAGATAGACTGGTAATCGTCCAGGAGATGGTTAGCATTAATATGATCTTGGGGTTGAAGATTTAACTTTTCAATTATCTTGCCAATAAATGGTAGGTGAGTGACTGGCCATTAGTTGGCACGGTCATCAGGATCTAATGTAGGGTTCTTTAGGAGGTGGGGGAACTAGCCTGTCTTGAGAGCATCTGGGAAGATGCTTTGGATGAAGGAGGCATTGACAATTGTTAGGTAGGTGTAAAAGAGCTTCCGCAGAGAGAGCTCTGATAAAGGAGGAGGGTTAGATGTCATCTTCGTACTATGCTTACTGTGCATGGAGTTATATTTCCCTGGTGTATGCGCAGGATCCAATTATTGCCCTTGTAATCTGCGAATTACACTTCCTCAATGTTGTTCATTTCTAATAGCTGCTTATTCTCCCATACCACATCCTGCCCACTGAACAAGTTATTCCAAACTCAGTGGCCCTGCCATATCCCAACATACAAGGGAAAGGTTTCCAAGAATAAGACTTTTTATTTCAGAAACTCCCTTTATTTTCCTGTGTGGCACCAGGACCCCAGACATCCACTATTACAAACTGTTGCTGCGCTAAAGTGGATGTTGATTCCTATGAATAAGTTTTAAAAAACTGTTTCCCATAGCACATAGCACAGCAAGAAACAGGAAGGCACCACTCACAGAAGTACAATTTATTTTGACACTTATACTAGAAAGAAAGTATAGTCCAATAACAGAACTGCCTTGGTTTTCAAGAAAGTTATGTTACAGTTCATTTACTATTTCTAGAAGATTGTACACAAATGCAATAAAAACTGGAAATGTAATTTGCTTACCTGATGCACGACGAGTAAACCTGTTTATTACTGGAGCTGTAAAAAACGGAAAATAGTGTAAGATAATAGAGTAGAGGACATTTGTGTTTTACAAATATTTGAAATTTCACAAAAACTCTCAGAGCAGACTTGCATGCTATTATGGTTATTATGTACCAAATTATAGACTTTAGGGTATATACTGATCATGTGTAAAAACAAGCACAGTGATATGGTAAAACTGAGACAGAAAATAAGGTGGGTTTTGCAATTATGGTGAAAGGAAAATCAATGTAGGTAAAATCAATGTCTTCTTACTCCAGGTTATATGCGGGCCTACGTCCCTTCAAAATGTTTTCTGATACCAGTTACCTTAAGTGCCACTATCACAGTAGTATAAAGATTAGCATATAACTGCCTGACCAACAACTCTAGTAGAATCTCCATATTGGAAATTAGTACAAGGTCCATATTTGCACAGCGCCAAGAGTGCTCTGATATGTAACTGTCAATAGTGCCAACATTACAAATGCCTAAAAGTGACAGATGTATTCAACTCCCAGTAATTGCCTATGGTGATACAGTGTAGAACAGCCCCAGAGCAGAATTTTCCCAGAGTTTTGAGAAGCAGCAATCACAAGATCTTCAGTGCCCAACCAGCAAGCGTTGGGCTCCTAGTTACCAATATTGTCGGAAACACTAGTCCCCAATTATTCTGCTGTCCACTGCACACAAAGGTATAGGTTATTCTGTGTCCACAGGTGAAAGTATCCAAATGAGTCAGGTGACCAGTGAGTGACCAGTTCTCATTACAATTAGACATCCCAGTCCAAAAAATGTGCATAAGACTTATCAAAGAGGTGCAGAGTATTGGGTGAAGTCTACCTCTGTAAGTGTGCGTGCTATGAAATGTGGATCAGTGTATTGTCGGATAGTTGATGGTTTGTTTGACGTGGTTTTGTGTTTCGATGTTTGCTTCGATTTCTGGGTGTACAATTCATGCACTGTGATTATCATGAGTTAATTTATGTAGTGATAATAAAGGGGTGAAATAGTATTATGGAGACTCTGAAACACATACAACTTCAGTATTGGGCTAGATGCTGACAATCTGCTCACGATAGTCATACTTTATGCCAAATATTGATGTAACACGGTCAGATGCTTCAACAACAAGCCTGGTATTGCCAGTCGTCGCTCACAGCGTTTTAAAGGGGCTTTGCGGATGCGGGCGACGGGGAAGAGGGGAACAAGGGGAGGGGTGGAGCGGGGGTACATTAAATTTTTTTTTTTTTTTTAAATTAAAAACTTACCTCATTCATCCACCCACGCCCCTCATTTCCAGTGTTGCTGCAGGCACAGGCTCCCAGCCTGCCCTGCGCCAATCCTAACGCTGCTCAAAGCAGTGTCAGGATTGGCTGCGAGCACCCAGCCTGGATGCACTTGGGCAGACTGGAAGCCTGTACAGGCTCTCTCCAGCCTGGCAACACAGGGCCGGCCAAACACACATGCGGTCTGAGGGGGAGTGGCGAGTGGCCCCGCCACTTTCAGAACGAAAAGATACTAAATATAGTTTATTATCCTTTCGTTCTGAAAGGTTTGCAGCTTCTGATGCTGGCCGGGGGGCGACACTCCTCCACCCATATGGAGGAGCCGCCCCTGGTATTACATGTCCAGATGCCCCAAACCACGTCAAATATTGTAATCAAATTCCAGTACCCGGCACTATATGCTTCTGGTCCCTAGTAATCCTTCATATACCAGGTATGTCTCATTAAACCCAAGCATCCACTCTCCAACAACTACTCTCGCAATTACTGTTTCACCTGGAGATCTGACATGCGTGGCAGGCCTCTGTGGATACTGGTATAGTGGTGTACCATAAAGATCTATGAAGAAAGAGTGGTGATAAATTGCTACTGTGAACCTTTCTCACTGCTCACTAATGGACTTCACAGCCAAGAGCCATGAGAATGCAACCTAACAAAGAGGCAGGTACACATACAAAGAATGACAATCAGTCACAGAGACCCATAACCATGTACTGAATCAATAACACACATACACTGGAACACATACATCAATTACACAACACAACATATCAATATAAACACACACATACATTCACAGCTTTGACCACAGCAAACAGTTACATTTACAGCTGATCCATTATTCATTTTTTTGGCTTATACTATGCCGGTGTGGGACTCATTTTGCAGGAGCTAAGATGTCTCTATGTGCGGCGGGTATAAAAAACAACTACATCAGATTTCAACAAACATAAAGACGACAACTTTCACATTTTATTAAGCGCTACAAAAACAAGTTGGCCTTGTTAAAAGCTCAGAAAAAATAAACATTTCAAATGTTTTCGCCCATCCAAGAAACATTTGCGACCAATTATATTAACTTCTCTTTTCGGCATTTAAAAAAGGTATTGATTTTTCAAAATGTCCATGCATATAATATAAAAATACAACTTAGGCATTTATTTACCGTAGCCACTGGATTGGAGAAAGAATATTCTGTTTACATCTATATCTATATCGTAATACCGCAGAGGGTAAGACAAGGCAGGCACCTTCCCAGAACTCTCTTGTTCTGGGCAGAACCAAAATGTATTGAAACGATGCTCACCCTGACGGCATCCCTAAAGACACAGGTTCACGTTTACTATTACTTCGAAAAGGGAGGATAATTCTCAGTAATTCAAAAAACTTGATGCTCCAAATAAACAGTGAACTCAAACTCTCTCCATGATCTTGCTTCCTGTTTTCCATATTTAATTTAGAGCCAAACAAACTGCATTAGAACACAATCAATACATGTTTCGGGGTAAAAGCTCTTTCTAAAAGCATAAGTTCAGTCTTAATATTGCATATTGTTATGAAAAGTCGCAAATCTCTGAATCCCCTATTTTCAATATGGTATCAGGAGTCTCCTGCGTTTATCATTTATCCATACTGCACCTAGTGGCGTTTGGTGTTAGAGGATTTAGGCGCCGGCCTCATGTTCTTCTGACTCCTTTCCTTGGAATGTACAGGTTCACGTTTGACCTCCCAAATCAGAACTGGATTGAGTGTGGAATGTAGGCAGTCAAAGCATGTTCCAACTGTATATACCTGTAGGCAGGCAGATTCCTCCAGCAAATGATTGAATGTTTTCAGTCCAGCCTGATACCATACCTTACCTAAGGTGGAACTCCCTATAATGCCCAAATGTGTAGATGCTCTAGTGGTAATCTGTTTAGAGATGGTTTTTTACAACTTCTTAAACCACACCCTTGGTGTCTCCAGTTCTTTCACAAAATCCCAGGAGGTCATCTGAGCATATCTTTGTCACTGCCAGGCACAATTTACAAAATGAGTTTACAAAGGTCTGGGCAGTTCCTGCATTTCCCTTCATCACAGATTCATCAGCAGTCACAGTCTCCCCAATCCACTGTCCCTTTCTAGTGCCTCTAAGGCACTTTTGCTGCATGGTTATGAAATTATTACGGGATTTATTAGTCTCTAATGCTGAAATTCTAGTTTCCTCAGCTGTAGTTATTTGCAAACAGGTCGATTTCTCCTAACACTTTCCCTCCGGTATCAAAGGGGTCCTTTCAGCTTCCACCGCTTCCTGTACACCTTGCTCTCCTGTCCCTGACTTCACTGGCTATTGCCTGACCTCTGATAACAGTCTTTTGTGCCTCCCATAGCCAGATCACTATTTGGACCGAACCCCGTTTTTCCATATAATCTTTGTAATGCTCAATTTGTTCACCAATTTCATATCTTGCAGCTCCAGTGCATCCAATCTCCAACTCTCAAATCTAGAAATTATATTGTCGACAAATAACCACAAGGGCACGAGGAAAGTAGTCCCACAGGCCAGGAATTATTAATCTCTAAATCAAAATTGATATCCCTTGTGTGTCAGAAAATCGTAAACTTTAGAAAAGGAGAAGTGAGTCCCAAAATAATTAGAATACTCCCTGTTCCTATGGTGCCTTTACCTCAAAACATTTGCCAAGCCCAATGACAAAATAAATGTACAGAGTTTAAAGTCTTGGGGCAAAGCCACCTCGAGTGCCACTGGCCTATCCACGTGTCATTTAGTGTCTGGTTCATGTGATCTCCTATCAGTAGCGTTCTCACTGCCATCTATAACAGTAAAGGCCTAGGCTGTCTGCTGAGGCTACCTGAAGTGTGGGAGGGAAGTAAACAGTGACAATGAATACCTTTTCTCCTTTCAAGGTGCAAGTAGCAGCAGCATAACATTTCTGGAAGTCCACCCACACCTGCTCCCATATGAAGAAGCGGGAACTTTTTAGTTTAGTTTAGTTTGGGGGGATTTGTAGAGCGCTTGGCTACCCGAAGGCCTCCCAACGCTAGAGCAGAAGCAGAAAGGGAAATCAGCTTATACTGTGAACAGGGAGGTTTTCAGTTTTTTTGCAGAAGGAAGATTCTTGCTGGTCTTGGCGGAGCTCCGAGGATAGAGATTTCCAGAGGTGTCATGCTCTAAAAGCTAGGGATCGGCCTCACCACCTTGCTTTCTTTATCCGTGGGACATTGAGCAGGGAATCAGTCAAAGATCTAAGAGCCCTTTGAGGGGTATAGGGCGTTACCATCTGTTTAAGGAAGGCCGGACTCCTATTGTGTAGGGCTCTGTGTAATGTGCTGAGGGCTTTGAAATTAATCCGTTGCTCCACAGGCCGCCAGTGGAGGGAGGCTAAGGCAGGCTTCGCCGAGATGTGTCTGGGGGTATTCAACAGTAAGCATGCTGCAGCATTCTGTACTACTTGAAATCTTCTTAATACATAACGGGGTGAGCACAGATACAAGGCATTTCCATAATCCAGGCAAGAGAATATGAGTGCCTGAGTGATAAGTCTTTTAGCTGGAAATGGAAGGATCTTAAAGACATTTCTGAAGAGTCTTAAAAGGCCAAAGCATGTGACTGCTAGTTTTTTTGATTGGTAGTCCATGGTAAGGTGAGAGTCTAGCCAGAAACCTAGGGACTTTATGTTATCTTTTGGCGGAGGTAGGCTTTCCAACCCCAGCAGGAGAAGAGGGGGGATTTGGACGGGCCATAGTGACCTACAACCATAACCTCTGTCTTCTCTTGGCTCAACTCGAGTTTACAGTTGGCCATCCATCGTGCTACTGCTTAAAGGCAGGGTGTCAAGTAAGACTGATCTGTCTTGAAGATGGCAGAGATTAAAAAAACACAGCTGTGTGTCGTCCGCATAGGAGACCAGAGTCAAACCGTAAGGCTCTACAATCTCAGCCAGAGGACATAGATATTAAACAGCGTGGGGATGAGAGAGGAGCCCTGTGGGATGCCACAGCTGAGAGGAAGAGTGTTGGAAAAAAAGTTGCGATCGAGAATTTGAAAGGTTCTACCCTCCAGAAAGGAGGAGAACCATTTCAGGGCGCAACCCTTACATCCTGCATAAGAGATTCTTTGAAGCAATATGTTGTGTCCACAGTGTCAAATGCGGCACTTAGGTCCAGTAGAATAATAGCAACAGTGCCCCCTGACTCCAGTCGTCGACGAACATCCTCGACCACTGCCAGGAGAGCTGTCTCAGTGCTATGGTGGTCTTTGAAGCCCATTTTGGAAGGGTGAAGTTTTATGATCTTTAAGAAAGCCTGCCAAATGTCTGTTGACGTGTTTCTCACAATGTTGCTGCTATAGGCTGGAGCGAGACGGCCCTGTAGTTCCTCAATAGTGCTGCATCCAGATGAGGCTTTTTAAGTAGCGGTTTGATGATGGCATGTTTCCAATGTGATGGAACAACGACTTGTTACTAAGGACTCATTAAGAACATTGGTCAGGGCGGGGGCAATGAGGTCGGAACCTGGTGCCAAAATGTGGGGAGGAGCAGGGTCCAGAGGAGATCCTGATTTTATGGTGTGTAGTAAATTAATTTCTGAGTCTTCAGTGAGGGGTGGGAAGTCTAGTAAAGGATCTGAGAAGTTTAAAGCTTGGGAACGGCCGTCTGGGTCACCATTCTGGGCGGTTATATCTGGGAGGGATAAAAAGATGTCAAGAATTTTCTTTTGAAAAAAGAGGCCAGATTGTTCTCCTCACAGGCTTTAATCAGATTGATCTGAGCCGGCATGTGAATGATTTCTTTGAGTATCATGAAGATTTCTTTTGAGGAGTTAGAGGATTGATCTATTTTGGAGGCATTAAAAGAGGGCTGCGTAGTTTTGATTTCTGTATAGAAGTGTCTAATTGCTTTCCTATGGTCCTTCTCTGCTTGCATATCATAGGATTTTCTCCATTTCCTTTCCAACCATTTGCACTCTTTTTTTAGCACTAGTAGCTGAGGAGTGAACCATGGGGATTTTCTGTGGCCTGTGCTTCGAGTGATAGGTTTAATAGGTAGTATGGAGTCTACGGATGTGGAGATCCATTCAATGAATTTGTCCGCAGAACTCGAGACTGAATTAATGTGCGTGGCACTGGTGCTCTTAAGAGTGGAAATCCAGTCCTTGCAGTTTAGCTTGGACCAGTGCCGACCAAATGAGCTGTTCTTTTGTCTACCGTCGTCAGTGGCAGAGAAGGGCAGCACGAGTCTAATTAGTAAGTGATCGGACCAAGAAAAAGGGAGAGGAAAATGGGCTGACAATTCAGCTATGTTGCTGAACAGGTCTACTGTGTGGCCTTAGTACGCATGGGTCCCTTAATCAGTTGTGTGAGGCCTAACACCTCAAGATCGGTAGATAATCTTTTGGCAGCGGCATTACAAGGCTCATCCGCGTGACAATTAAACTCCCAGAGAATACTGAAGTTAGATTTGCTGCACACTAGGTCTGCCGGTAGTTCAGGGAGGGCAAGAATGAACCTATTGTGAGGCCCAGGGAGGCGGTAAATCAGGGCTTCAGAGAGTGTGAAAGTAGGAGTCACTACTAAGGAGAATGTCATACCTTCACAGTCAGCTGTCAAAGGTTGGGAAGGACATGTGATGCCCTCTATATAAATTATGGCAATTCCCATGCCCCTTGTGTGTGTCCTATCTAACTGGCTAATAGAGTATCCATGAGGCAGGGCCAGGGCGACGTCCAGAGAGGAATCGTCACGTAGCCACATTTCTTATAAAAACAGGACTTCTGGTAAATGGTTGCTAAGTAGTAAGTAAATATAGATTTTGTGTGTTGTTAGGGGATCGGCAATTAACTAAAAGGAACTTGCCAACTGACCCATTGATTTTTTGTTTTGCGTGCCCGACCACATTCTGGGAGGTCCATGAGCAATGGTTACAAGACCAGTGAGGCAGAGCAGGGTCCACAGACTGCAGACAGCAGCCAGCGTCTGGCGTTCTGAGGGCAAAAAAGTTGGCAGGCTGAAAGGTTTTGTGTATTTCGGCTGGCGAGGGCAGAGTCTCTGGCCCCGGTCCCGGCCGGGCACACACGGGCTTGTCTTTGGCACCCCTTTGGTGCACCCGCTGCGCGCATCTACTGCTGAATGAAATTTTAAAGGGGTCAGGGGACGGTGGAGCGTGCAGCTAGACCACTACCAAGATAGCATCTACCTTAGGCACAAGAAGCCTGGGGTAAAGATGGCACCCATTGTCAAGATAGAAGTAAAATAAGCACTACAAATAAGCCACGAAAAAGCGGCTGTCAGCGACTGCTGCCACCGAACACAGGCAGCAGGGGTATAGTAAAAAAGAGAGTGGGGGAGAGTTTGTTTTTTAAAATGTAATGTCTAAGAACAATGACTAAAATCACCTTTACAAAGTCACAGCGTCTGCTATACAGTCTGCCAGTCCGCTCTTTTTACGAAAATAAACCTATCCTCAAGCTTATTTGTTGTCAGAGCTTTACACAAGAGGTATAACAACTGATCACATTTTAAAATATAAACAGGATAAAATCTTAGCAGCAATAGGAAAGGTAGCAGAAATGCTAATTTTAAAGACTCTTCTTGTACTATAGACATAAATGTATCACTGTACCGTTCCTCATCCTTCCCGCATTCTGCACCCCAGATTAGACGGTCTTTCCATGGGAGTTAGACCTGAACATGTGTAAGCCGAGATTCCACCATTGTCAAGATAGAAGTAAAATAAGCACTACAAATAAGCCACGAAAAAGCGGCTGTCACCGACTGCTGCCACCGAACACAGGCAGCAGGGGTATAGTAAAAAATAAACCTATCCTCAAGCTTATTTGTTGTCAGAGCTTTACACAAGAGGTATAACAACTGATCACATTTTAAAATGTAAACAGGATAAAATCTTAGCAACAATAGGAAAGGTAGCAGATATGCTAATTTTAAAGACTCTTCTTGTACTATAGACATAAATGTATCACTGTACCGTTCCTCATCCTTCCCGCATTCTGGACCCCAGATTAGACGGTCTTTCCATGGGAGTTAGACCTGAACATGTGTAAGCCGAGATTCCACCAAACAAGACCATTTCCTTTATGTTAAAAAAAAAAGGAAGAGGTGATAATAAATATTTTATTGCTTCAAGGTAGTAATTATCACATTAGTATTTGAAGCTCTAATTGTAGTTACCTGCTGCAACAGCAAATGGTAGAATTACTGGTGCAAATTTGACATTGACAACCTCCACAACCGCAGGACAGGGTAGTTCAAAATACAATTCAAAATTTCAACAATCCAATATGTCGTGCCTATATGAGAGCTATTGGCTTAGCCAGTGTCATATAGCCATGCTTTACAGCTGCACGGCTGCTGGTCAGCATGGCTAAAACGTTAGTGGTGTGCAGTAGAGGAGAGTGGAGTAGAGCAGCATATAGTAGAATAATGTAGAGTGGGGTATTCTAAAGTCGAGTGGTGTAGGGTAGAATGGTGTAGAATGAAATGGCACAGAGTAGAGTGGTGGACAGTAGAGTAATGCAGAGTAGAGTAGAGTGGCAAAGAGTGGAGTACAATAGAGTGCTATAGAGTGACAGAGAGTGAAGGAGAATGGTGTAAAGTACAGCAGAGTAGAGTGGGGTATAGTGGAGTGATGTAGAGTTAGGTGGCGTGGAGTGTGTAGAGTAGAATGGCAAAGAGTGCATAGAGTGGCGTGGAGTGGCATAGAGTAGAGTGACACAGCAGAGTGGCATTGAGTGAAGTAGAGTAGAGTGGTGTAGACTAAAGTGCCATAGAGTATCACAGAGTGGGGTGGCGTAGAGTAGGGTGGAGTAGCATAGAGTGGAGTGATGTAGGATGAAGAGTAGAGTGGTGCAGAGTGGCATAGAGTGGCACAGAGTGGAATGGCATCAAGTGGAGTCACAGAATGGCTTTGAGTAGAATGGGGAGGGGTAGATTGGCATAGAGTAGAGGACCGTAAAGTGAAGTGGAGTGGCATAGAGTGGTGTGGCCTAGAGTGGCACAGACTGGAGTGTTGTAGAGTGGCATAGGATATTAAGGCATAGAGAAGAGTGGTGTAGACTAGACTGTCATAAAGTTGATTGTTAAAGAGTAGAGGAGAGTGGAGTGGTGGACAGTAGTGTACAGTGGAGTAGAGTGGCATAGAGTGGTGCAGAGCAGAGTGGAGTGGCACAGAGTAGAATGCCATAGGGTGGCATAGAGTGTGGTGGAGTGGCATAGAGTGGAGTGGCATACAGTAGAGTGGTATAGAGCAGAGCGGAGAGGAGTACCATAGAGTGGTGTAGAGTAGCAGAGAGTGGAGTGGAGTAGAGTGGAATGGAGTGGCATACAGTAGAGCTGTGTAGAGTGGAGTGGTGTAGAGTGGTGCAGAGTAGAGTGGCATAGAGTGCCACAGTGCGGTGGAGTGGTATACAGTGAAGTTGCGCAGAGTGGCTTACAGTAGAGTGGCATAGATAATAGTGGAGTGGCCTTGAGTGGAGTGACGTAGAGTAGAATGGCTTTAGAATAGAGTTGAACAGCACAGAGTAGAGTGCAGTACAGTGGCTTAGAGTGAATTGGAGAAGAGAGACTTTAAGTGGCGTGGAGTGGGTAGAATAGAATGGAGTGGCAGAGAGTAGCGTGATGTAGAGTGGCATAGAGCTGAGTGGCGTGGAGTGGCACAGAGTGCAGTAAAATGGTATTATGTGAAATGGACTGGAGTCATTTAGAGTTGAGTGGTGTGGAGAAGAGCTGCAAGGAGTGGAGTGGCATAGAGTGGAGTGGCGTACAGTAGAGTAACATTGAGTGGAGTTGCGTTGAGCAGAGTGACAAAGTAGAGTGGAGCATAGTGGAGTGGTGTAAAATGGAGATGAGTGGGGTAGAGTGCAATAGCAGAGTAGTTTTGAAGAGTTGTACAGTCGTACTTTAGTAACTAAAGTGTCAACAGAGACAGAAGATAGGGTGCAAGCAACATAAATAAGAGGTCATTTGTCAGTGTTAAAAGTAAGAAAGCACACTGCATGTCCATGAATAATCCTAAAACGCAAATTAAAAAATAGTGCATTGCAAAAATAATAGGAAGAACACATACTTGGTCCATGCTCCAGGCAGGAGCTAATACAAAAGAGGAAAAGAAGCCTACGGGGGCTAAGCAATTGAAAGATTGCAAATGAGAGTGACAACTAAAAAACCTAATGGCAAGCTGTGGACTGGGTGTGTGCACACTGAATTGTAAACAACAGGTCTCACAGCAGAGCACATGCGCTCTGTAGGCAAGACCCATGAATGTCATTACATATCTGACGATACTCTGTGGATTCTGCTGACATCCTGTTACCGCTGATGAAACTGTATCCCTGAGTACATATGGTTGTAGGTGGCTGACAATAGTTGGCATGGAAATGCTCCACAAGACCTCATCATCATGGTACTATCTCCATCTGCAGAACTTATGTACATGAAGAATGCATGATGAAATGAGAAGCATCCTCTACCTCCCTCCTGGGTTTGATCCTTCATTGGACTAGAGAGACGTCAGGTGCAGGATTAACACCATCCATGATAAGACTATCTGGGTGGTAACCGCGGAGGAAACTGCTGGAATTCATCAAGACCCAAGGGAGCTTTGTGCCCCATGTGGCGGGCCTTGGGTTCTCTCTACTACCATAAAAGAGACAAGTGACTTACAGGCCAGAGCCATATAAAGGAGAAGATAAGGCTATTTTGTACTTTGATCCAAGGGAACCACAGAACCATACCCTAGTAATCCAATACTGGATCTTCTCAATAGTTGCCTAGTCTTTGACATACCCATAGTGGTGTCCAAGAAGGCATGGAGACAATGATATATACACCATGTATTGGGTAATAATGAGGCATCAAATACACGCACTCAGTGGCATACAGTGTCCTCTGACATTTTAGTGAGAATACGTTACTATTCCAAGCCTAAAAATGTGGCAGACATTTATGAATTAGTTACATTGTAAATGGAGATAGGTTTCTTAAGATACCAAATAACTCAGCCACCCTTTCAAGTGAATGTGTTCAGCTCTCACTACAGTATGACTAATGTGTTTTTCGGTGTGCACAACTACAAAGTTTGGAAACTCTTTGACAGAGGTCAGTTTGCCACTAAAATATAGAGACTTTGTCCAACTTCACATTGTTCGAAACTTGAACATTTATGGCCTGATTTAGATATTGGAGGACGGGTTACTCCGTCACAACAATGACGGATATCCTGTCCACTGAAATATAAATCCCATTTTGTCCTATGGGATTTAGATTTCGTCGACGGGATATCTGTCAACGTTGTGACAGAGTAACTCGTCCACCAATATCTAAATCAGGCTCTCAGATCAGTATCCTGCCTCTTCTCATTCTCCAAGGTAGTGGCTTTGAGTGGGAAACCTGAGTATGCTCTTTTCAACAGCTCCTAGATGTGCTTTGTCAGTTAACACAAAGACACACTAGGGAGATCAAGACCACCAATACATTCTCGGCTTACTAGGGCCACCCCAGATGGAGCACTTCCTGCCGTATTCATTTTTTTCCTTCCAACATGGTCAATAGACTCTAACTAAAATGCTACAAGAGATGACTTGTGCGATGTTTAAGCTATGACATAAGACGCCAATATCTCTCTACCTATAGCTACATCCAATGTTCATAGTACACCATCCGAGCTGACCTGCAATAGGTTGTACCAAACATCCACAATACACCTTCTGAGACAGACTGCACAAGACACAGAGTACAGGACAGATTTCCAGGACAACTGACCTCAGCTACTTTCTTTATTGAAATAACTACATGAACGCAAATGGTCAGTAAATGTTACCGGGTGTCCACCCACGCCTGTTGAACTTATTTTTGCTGACTGCATAATACAACCTCTATGGTACTGTATACAAATGATATCACAATACTCCTGAGCATTTGGAATTGTACAATATATATAAGGCTAATGTACATGGTCTGCCACTCACAGACCAGGACTTACTATTTTTTTTGTTATGCTTTAGTATAGAAGGCTTGACTCCTTATTGGACTGAGACAGCGTGCCTTCTGGTGGAAACTATGGGCAGTACACTAGGCCCAAGACCTGGATTTGCATCCTGGGCTTTTACCCTCAACCTGCTAAACACAAAGTTTCGACCCAGTTCACAGACCTATTTTTAGAGCTTACCAAGTGCAGAATTACGATGCACTGGAAACATGCTGAGGGACCCCGGTTGGAGAGCTGGAGTTTAGATGTACTGTGCTGGGCAGCATGGAAAGGGGTTGCAGTGCTCCATAAGGCACGTCAGGGCAGGAGATCCATGGAGTTTGCATGGGCATGGGGCACCATACTGGCTGATTTCCAGTGGGTGAGAGCAAGAATGCAGGGGATACTTCTGACTAGAGGATCCACAAAAGGGCTGTCTGGCTTTCTTGGCGGGACTCCTCTAAAGTCCCTGAAAAGGTGATGCCTAGATGTAGATGATTGTGTTAGCCATTGTGATGGCCAACGGGAGTGAGCACAGGCCGTGGAGTGATAGGAAAGAGCTGCCTCACTCTTACATTGCTTTCTTGGATCCCTTAGGTGGGTGGGGGGAGTGGGTGCCGCAGGAGAGGGAGGGAAGTGGGAGGTTGTTCCTTTTTTTTGTTCATTGTTGGATGTTCTTGTGAGGGACCACCCATGAACCCTATGAATAAACATCAATCTGGAATGGATCTACTGACAGCGATGATGCATGGCGATTCCAAGACATCTAATTCTATGCCCTTATGCTTGTTTCAGAATACTGGGACTTCAGAGCTGGACACTCTGCAGTTGATGGTCCATACTGTATTTTTGACTATGGCTTACTGTAAATGCAATGGTGGTCCTATTATATGTTGATGACAGTAAAAATCTGTTTAAAAAATGCATGGATATGAAAGCAATATCCTACACAAGAACTTTCAATTATATATAGAAGTTAACTCCAAATTTTCTATGAGAATGTTGAACACATATTTTTTTATGATCATTGTGCTTGTGTGTAAAGCTTAAGCTTTGGCAGACCGTCTGCTAGTTTTCTAGGAGGGTGGACATAATGGCCTCCACCACCCTAGTAGTGGACTGTCCACCCTATTTAAGATCCTTTCCTACCTGTCAGGCATATCTGTGCTGCTGTGATGTGGCTCCACTTAAAGTACTACAGATTTGATGAATGGCAACCATGTTTAAAGCGCCCATTCTGTAATTTTGTTTTGTTTAGAAAAAACAAACCAGTAAAATGGGGTTTTGTTTTCTATAAACAAAACAAAATAGCACAGAGGTGCAGGGAGTTTTCTGCTTGTGCAAAGTGATTAGTGCATGCTATCCCAACCTGGAATCTACTATAACTTGCCTGGTAGACATATGTAGGAAAATCGTTGATGGTAGCCCCACCTTTAGTAGGAGAGGACTACTGGCACTGTGACGCAAGTGACCCTGAGAAGGAGAGACTACAGGGCCAGGCGTTACCATCAGTAGAGCCAGCTGAGGCTCTGTAAAACAGTGGTTCCTCCATCACAAGTGTTGTAAGAGAAATACTGACAAGATAACTACTGGGTTGGGTGGCATTCCTCCTGCTTCACCAAAAGCTAAATGAGGCCTATGTCTTTTTGCATATATTACAATACAAAAAGATTTGTCTTTTATGGCCTGTGTTTTTCAATACTTCCCTATAACAGAGTTTCTCTACCTCTTGATTTAAACCAATGTCTTGTTTGGAGGAATCCAAAAGTAAAGTGACAGTCTTTTATGTTAGGCACATCAAATCCACCTGCTACATCAAACAAATCTTGTCCTCCATGTTAGCCTATCGGGTATATACACATTTTCCTTATCAGGAACATGTCCTTCACAGTTCTTTGGGGATCCTGATACATAGGAAAATTGGATGACTAGGTGACAAACATGTACCTCTGAAAGACAAGAGGGGCTTCCACAGAGTCCCAGTAGCAAGTTATTCTCCTTTCCTAGCAGTACCAAGCGTTGGCCAGTTTTATAGGGACACATTTATGAGCACTTCAGAGAAGTGTATCTTTCTGGGTGTGTCTGATGGAAATTAGGAGTGCTCAGTGTGCAGTTTGGGACTTTGACTTCTGTGACTTGTACTGGGCTATGAGACCTTTCTACTCTTCATTTTTAGGACATTGTAAGGCAGTTTGGAAACATTTTTCTTCTCTCCTCTTAAACTTTTTTTAGGTTACTTTCCGTGGGGAAATGTGTTCCACTGAGAACCTTGCACGATCTTTACCCTTCTGAGCCAATTTCTCTTGTATCAAAGCCAGCTGTTGTGTTTTTGGGAAACCAGCAGTATTTAAGTGTGAAGATGATAATGTCCCATCAAAGGCATATTTTTGTAATTGATTTATTTTTACTATGCTGCCTGTGATCCACAGTGTCAATCTCTGGGGCACAGGTAACATCAGTGATTTCAGTTGATCAGCACTGACAAATTGTTAGTAAAGTCAAGTTAAATTTGCAGCAACTCCATAACTTAATAATAGCATCTTACTTGATTTATGAACACTGTATTTTTTTATACAGGCTTGGGTCCTAATGGCGTTATGTCCCTGTGTGGTGTGCCCCTGGCCATCTGCTTGCCTGGGAACACACATATTAAGGTTGCACCAGCAGATTTTTCACCTTCATTTGATTTTCTTAGACAATGGTGGAGGACATAAGGAGTACTAACATGGGACCCAGAAAGCCAGGTACTGATTTTCATTACACTTTCACTGGGTTGACAATTTGTAAGATTCGTTAACAGCTAATGGAGACTGAAAAGTCTGAGTAGCAATCAATCAATGATAATTGTTGACCATCTTCGGATGCCTCCTAGATGACTCTAAACTCTTGACATTTGAAACCTCCCTTGGGTCCTCTGATATACTTGCAATTGTTGGCAACCCTCCGATGTTTCTGTGAAGACTTTGAATTCTTGATATTTGAAACCTTCCTTGGGCTAAGTGATAAGATTTAAATACAGAAGTGAATCCCTGTCACTGAGACACCCTGAAACTTTAAGTTTAACATAAATGTTTGGACTGAAGTTATTACAGAATTGTTTTCAATGTTTTACGGCAAGTCCATCACACTTATGTGACATGCTTAGGGCTAGAGTGTTTGTCACATCTATGTGCATCTGTGTTTCTTCCTTCTTAAAGCAACCAATACCTGTAAAGGTACTTGAGTATTCCCAGACAATCACTTACTACTTTCCCATTTCATAAGGAGGCATTACAGCTCTTCCATCTCTTGTCCATGGGAAAACTGGATCATTTTGTTAGTTACTTGCCTGGCATATAACTCAGGAGAATTTTAGATCACAAGAACATTATAAATTTTAATCATGTCTTTTGATGCAACACATGAGTTGGGACTGTATCAAACTGTACTACAGTCCTGCTATTAAATTGGTCTATTAAACTGTATCAATGAGTGTTGCCATCTCAAGCTAATGTCTGGGGACATGGCAAACAGGGTAATTGCAAGATGCTACAGTTCTGCCTTTCACTGGAGAAGCTAAAAGGTAACCCTCCCACTAAGCTGTCTTTGATTGGAATGATTAATAAAGGGGCAATGATCATCCACTCTACCTGTTGCTACCTTCATGGATTTCTGTGGTATCCTTTTGGCCTGGGACAAAGATAAAGTGATGATAATTGCCGTAATTGACATGAGGGGGTTGCACTGATCTACGTTCATTGTGCTTGAACCCCCCTCTTCCATAAGTAAAAGTGTGACTATCCACCAAGTTTTGTGGTCTTTACTACATCTTGTATGCAGAGGAGAGGTGTTGACGCAGATATGCTAATTAGAAATTATTAATGAATGTATATGTGTTTTGATTAACAAAAAGCTCATTGAGAAATTAATTGTAGGGAAAACAATGTGTACGTCTGAAAATGTGCCCACGGGGAGTGGTAGCTACTTATATGAAAGTTGTACTAAAATAACTAAGATTGTGTGAAATAATGAAAATGTATAAGAATAATGTGGTAATATGTCATATTGAGATGTATAACCTATGTTTTGCATTAATTTGTTGAATTAACTTAGCCAAAGCTGTGCCCTAGTTTTCCAGGCCTCATACAGTAGCTGAACTATTAGAACATGCTGGAAGAAAGCGACAATGCTAACCTGACCCTGAACCACCCCATGTTAAAGTTGCTTAGCTAGAATTTTCTGCAATGTACCAACGGACAGGAGATGATGAAGTCAATTTGATACAATTATGTGTAGAGTAGGCTGAATGTACTTTGCCAGGACTTGAACAATGAGAGCACCCACTGAAGAGGAACATGCAACATTTTCGATACCTGAAGAGCCGGATGATGAAGACATCGTACAGTGGACCAATCCATGAACTGAGAAAGACGAAATCCTAGAACTCATAGATGTGTAGAATAAAAAGTATTGGGTAACGTCACATATGGAAGACTAATTGACCAGTTAGAAATTAGGGGGATGGACTGAAAAACTCTAATAAAAAGTCATGACAAAGGGAAAAAACTTCAGAGTTTTGGGAGATGCAGCAGATGCGAGGGGAGAATTGATGACGTCAGGAGACGCGGTTTGAGATTCTGTCATTGGGCTCATGCTGTTGAGAGCCTGATGCGTTGCTGATCTATTGATGACCTGAAGACGAAGACTGACTTTGTTGCTGATCCATTCCGTGGATAGGTAGCTATGACAATGTGACTGACTAACTTTGTGCCTTTTCTATTAGGTACCAACTGCACTGATTTATAGTTTTTTTTTTTCTCTTCTAGCTAGATGTTTTCCAAATTCATTTTTTCTAAATTGTTCTCGCATGAAATCCCACATGCTGATGCTAATCTGGGTTAGGAAGGTTCTTTTCTGGGTGACGTTGACAGTGACAAATGATTGACGAATTGAATGTTGAACTTTGCTATTAATGTTGATATATTCATCTTTGTTGGCTTACGCTAAGGCTTTTGATCACATGGTTTCTCAAGTTATGATTAGATTGTGTTATTTGTGGTCGCTAATAAACTAATTCTGAGCTGATTAAATAGCTAATTAAGTTTGAGTTAATCAAATGCATTAGAATTGTAATTAATAGGGAAATAACATTTGTTAAATGCTCCATCGAGTTGTGGTTATTCATGAATTGTTGTGATATTTGTTTATTGACTAATGATTCTCTTAGTGGTTATTGATTGATTACATTGATTATTGATGTCACTGATCATTACATTACTAGGATACTCCATGCGATCCAAAAAGTGCATCGGCCTATACGCGTCCCCTTGTAAGTTTACTTATTAAGGACCAGGTGCGTTTGCAGAGGCATACATTCCCCTTCCACAATGTGTCTCTGTAGCCTTACACAGAGACATCTCTAAATAATATGAACTTAAGTCACTTCACGCACTCATTGCATGAAATTCTTAATTCAACCTCATGTCTAGCGGCCCCAAGTTACATCTCTCACAATTCATGTGTAGTGAGAGATAGAGTAGGCTGGGGCAAGAGACATGGTAGAATTATGGTCCTTCCCTTTTTCCCTTTTTAAAGCATCTTTAAAATATTAAAGAAACCCCACTGGAAAAGTGACAAAGCAGGCAATTCAAGGCTCTATCATTATTCCACAATGTAGAGATTAGTTTTCAATCCCGTAAAGCCACAAACCTTAACGAAGGGCCAGGAAAGTTTTTGGGTGTGCGTCCTTTTACTTGGCCACACATCCTTGCAATAAGAGACTCCAGCAAGGATGGAAAACTGAGGCTGTTGCAGGGTTAACAACAGAAAACTCAGTTTGTTAGTGTGGATCTGTTCTTTCAGCACAGAACATGGCTCTTCCTGTAGACACCACGATGATCCTGGTCTCACCATCAGATGATGGACAATGTTGTCTTAATCTTTTGAAAAGCTAATCTAAATTACCAGCTTGTACTATGGTCAATACTACAGAGCAGCACACAGAGCAGGGAGTGCGGGAAGTGGAGGGGGGGGCAGTTAAAAAAATAATAAACTTACCTGCCACTCAGAGATCTGCCTCTCCTGCTCTAGCCGCGTCTCGTCTTCTTTCTTACCCAACCAATCCCGACGATTCTTTCATGTTGTTACACAGCATGAAAGAAGTGCCACGATTGGCCTGAGTGGGCAGAAATGCCAGTCAGGGAGGGAGTGGGGCACTGTGCTTTGTCTCCACCCAGCTGTATTTTACGGCCAGTCAAACTGACAGTCGCACTTAGAAAAGCACCACTACTCCTCCTCCACTTGTTGACGTTTTACTTTAATTATCCCTTTATTTTTCTGCTTTCAGCAGCAGGGTGATTCTCCTCCGCTGTAGCGGAGGGCCGCCCATGTTTCCAATACAAGGTGTAAAGTTTTCAAAATGGTAAGAAGGGTCAATTTTTATTCATCATATTCTGCAGAAGCTCAAATACTTGCAAAACTAAGATTGTCGATCACTACGATTTACTAACTGTGTAATAGAATCAGAGGACTTTCTCTGCCAGTCAAAAAGCCTTGTGCTTATTTTTTTTTGTTTTGTTTATTTTCCTCTCCAGTCCCTGCTATTGCCATCTGGTTAGTGGCCTTTTCATGTTTTAACTAATCCTGCCCATTTATGTTTCTGAATCTGCAGATGCCATCGTTTAAGGAAAACTGAACGGATCCAAAAATGTCTGCCAGAGCGCGAGCCATCTGGATTCTGCACCCTCTACTACAGCAAGGCGGAAAAAGGGTATTCTCTGCCAGCAGCGGTCTATGACCATCATGACACTGGTATGCTACTACGATACGTATCAGATATTTTGAAGTAATATTAATAAGTAGAAAGTGATCATAGAGTTCATCTCCAACAGCTAATAAAACACTTGCTGCCATAATAATACGAGATAAAATGGAAGCGTTGACTCAGAAATAATTTTTAAATACTGCTAAATGAGATGGGCGCAGATCTGCGCGTATGTAAGTGCGCACGTAAGCACAAAAATGCACTGATGCTCGTTATTGTGTGAAAAAGGCACATTATATCCTCTGTTAAATACATTGAGTGGAGTGAGTACCTGTGACTCGTTCATATAAAATGTACATCACCAGAACTCACGGGTGAAATGCTTAAAGTAGGACACGACACAATATCACAAACATTTTTACTTTTGTTATCATTATGAAAATGCGCAATTATAACTGTTGACAAATAATCTACAGAACTCTAATCTTTTTTTCTACTCTTTTTCTTAATTTGATTTGTACGTTTTCGGTGCAGAAGAACACAAAAGCATGATTATTAATAGAAACCCGAAAGAAAATGAATACAGAACTATCAGATGTATAATAAAGGAAATTGTAGTCAAGGAAGTACTTGGGTCATCCTTCATTGCTGTTTAACCTCTTTTCATCTTTTCTTCGAGTAACCTTCCTCCTTTCTTTGAATATATCATACTACTTGTATTGATATACTCCATCACAGTTCTGAAAACTATTTTTTGTGAAGTGAGATGACCTTGGGCATACGTAGTCTTAGCATATTTAACTTTCTATCATATAAGCAAATGTACAATAAATGGTACAGATAAGCAAAGATCTTTCACACCAAAATATGATCATCTCAATTGTGGTCTATATTTTTGATTCAATTATTTCTGGTATATTAGCTCGAAAAGATGATTTCAACAATAGCGTGGCCATTTACTGAGACTGGCTAGCAAATACCCCAGGGTTTCTTGAAATCTTAAGTACAAATCAGAAATGGCACGGTTTGCAATCCTTACTTATGTATAACTGAAAGAAATAGGACAAAATGTTTGTTTTAAATAGTTGACGGGCAGAAAGTTGTAAAATGTATTTTAAGATGAGCGCCAACTTAACTATGTTGTTTTTATTCTTCGGATATTCTTTTCAGTTGTTCATTAATTTGAGACCGTCCGTCATTTTGCATTCATGGAGCACTGTTTGCACTTTTGGAAGAACCTATATTCCTAGAGGCAATTAAATGGTGTTCAATCAGTTCTAAAACGAAGAGTCTCCCCAAACTGGAGATACAAGAACTTCAAATTTCTCATATGGGAAAACTTCTTTATTTTAAACAAAATATTTTAAAAACATACCAAACGGTTTATTGCCCTTGTAATACTGACAGAACATTTAACAAATTATCTCTAAACTGTCTCTACAAGCAGAGTAATTTAATAAATGTAGTAGGCCCACAAGAGTTTCACCGTATCTTACTGTCCTAAAGTAGAAATTAAATAAATAATTTAGGTACAGTTTTTTTTAATCCATCAAAGGAGCGCATTAAGCTCAGGAGTGGGGGTTCAGTTCACTAATGCATCAACTGCCAGATCTGTTGAACCTCATGATCATCCCAAAAGATCAACCCAGCTTACCATATTTCTGAAGTTGAAACAATTAGTGCAATTAGGCTGAGTATCAATACTGCTAAGAGACTCATTGAGGAAATGCATCATCTACAAATGGCTATAAATTGTTATGTTTTCCTAATTTTCAACATGATAGGCAGTAACACTGGGGTGCAGTCAGTCAAATGTATGAGGGTTCATGGGACATGACTGACTCTCCCTAGCTCGAGCACCCTTTTTGATGCAAGGCTGATATGTGACTGATTCTGCCCCATCCGAGACGGCCTTCCAGTGGTTATCCTGGCACGTGTATTACTGTGCCCCACTCTGTAAATAATTCAGTGACCTACGTCTGAATCTAAGATATTGTTACCAGCCTTTTACAAGCATGCATATCACGTGACTGACCCTTAGCCATGCCAACTGTCCTTTTTTTTTTATAAAGAATTTTTATTGATTTTTGCAAAAGAAAAAATAACCATGATACAAACGTCATAACACAATGCCAACGGGCATCCAACATTGGTCGAACCTGTGATCCCAGATAGCACTAGTATTAAAGATAACAGATAACATAGTATTCAGGAGCCTAGTGCGGCCTCCCATTTCCCCCATACCCTATTATATTTATTCGGACATCCTCTAGCCTCATATACAAGTTTTTCACTCTGCGCACACCAATCCACTCCCTGTCTCCATTTAGCCAATGATGGGGCATTCTTGGCCTTCCAGTTTGCCACTATGTCCCTCTTAGCCACTAAGCACGCCACCCCAAGGAAAATTCGATCTGGTCTCCTTAGCTCGATGTCACCCATGATCCCGAGGAGGAGGGGTAGAGGCTCTCTCTCTATATTCTCCTGCAACACCTCAGAAATCTCCCCCAGGACCGCTCCCCAATAGGCTACCATGGCCGGGCAGGTCCACACCATGTGGAAGAAGTCAGCTGTAAGGTTTCTGCAGCGAGGGCACTCCGCGTTGGGGCGGAGGCCCGCTCTGTGTAGTTTGTCGGGTGTGAGGTATGCTGTGTGCAAAAAGTAAGTTTGTATCAATCTGAAACGGGTGGCGATCGGCAGGGCCCGCGGGGCCATTAGCGCCTCACCCCATTCCATCTCTTCCATGGGGCCCACCCACCCCTCCCATCTCTGGCAAAGCACCCCCAGGGAGCCCGAGGTGCCGGAAACCAGGGTGCGATATATCTGGGAAACACCTCCCCTACCTAGGCTCCCCATCAATGCCTTGGCCTCCATGAGGCTGCATTCAGGTATGAAAAGTTTTTCTGGAGATCTTCAAAGGACCGTATGTGTGAACCGTTCCAGACATCGCCTAGTGTGGAGATGCCTATGTTGTCCCAGTTCCGAAACCCCTCCAAGCCCGCCACCTCCACCAATTGCCTCCCATGCCACAGTGGGGTCTGCTGGGTAAGTCGTCCCCACCACCCCGTCGACTTTTGAGCCGTCCGCCATCCCTGTAGAACCACCCTGGTCACATCTGGTACGTCTCGAGAGATCGGACCTCCATAGAGGGTGTCCAAAATCCGTGGGTAACCCATCGTTTGGAGCTCCAGTCGGTACGCCGGGTCTGTCCACCCATCCAGTCATTAATCACAAGTACTTGTGTCGCGAGGTGGTAGGAGTGGATATTGGACATGCCCAAACCTCCATCATACACATCCCTCTGGCAGGTTTTGAGCGCTAATCGTGGGCGGGCTCCGCTCCATATAAATTGGCGCACCAATGAGTCCATTTCCCCAAACCATTTCCTAGGGATGGGATGGGGAAAATTTTGCAGGAGGTAGAGGAGCCTAGGAAGGATCATCGTCTTATAGAGCGCGATTCTACCGAGCAGGTTAAGGGGGAGTGTCCTCCAGTGTAGGAGATCACTTCTGATTTTTCTGGTTAACGGTGTGATGTTAAGTTCCCATGACAACTCAGGGAGAAGTGAAATATACATTCCCAGATATTTGAAGCTATTTCTTCGTACTGGAATGTTTTGCTGCCAGTCCACACAATCCCCGGAGCGGTGTAGGGGGACCAGTAGGGACGTGGCGGGGTTCAGGATCAGCCCCGAGGCTTCCGCGAAGAGGCCCAGGATCTCTAGCACGCGGGGGCCACTTTTAGCCGGGTTGGATAGGTATAGGAGGACATCGTCTGCGTATAGCGCCACACAGTCTTCTGCACAGGCAGGCCAGGACCAGCCCTCGATCAGGGGATCTCCTCGCAGCAGTATCGCAAGAGGCTCTATCATTAATGCGAAGAGCAACGGGGATAGCGGGCAACCCTGCCGGGTTCTGCGGCCAATAGGGAATGGGTCAGAGACCACTCCATTCACCCGGACTCGAGCTGTCGGTTTGGAGTACAGGAGTCTCACCAGGCCTCGGAATCTGGGACCGAGTCCATTTTTCTGCAAGACCAGTTCAAGGTAAGACCAATCCACTGTGTCAAAGGCTTTTTCAAAGTCCTGCAAGAGTAATGCCAAGTGTGCGTGCGACAGAGTATTGCGATGTGCCAGAGCCAGATGCAACCGCCTAATGCAGTGCCTGGTGCTATGAGTGGGCATAAAGCCACACTGGTCAGGGTGCACTAGTGTAGGCATTATCTCTTTCAGTCTAGAGGCCAGGGTCGAGGAAAGCACTTTGATCTCAATGTTTAGAAGTGAGATGGGTCGGTATGCCGAACAATGTCTCGATGGGGGCTGAGTTTTGGGAATCACTACTATTGTCGCCTGGTCAATCTCGGTGGGAAATCGGCCTAGTTTCTCGGCTTCCCCATACATGTTGAGTAAGTGGGGACCCAGTATATCACTGCATTTGCTATATAGCTCTGCCGGGAATCCGTCAGGGCCGGGGGTCTTGCCCGATGCCAGGCTGGAGATTGCACTGGTGATCTCTGCAAGGCTAATAGTTTCATCTAGCCTGTCTCTTGCCTCCAGGGGGATCCTGGGGAGAGTGATCTCATTCAGGAGGGGAGTCTCTTTCTCAATAGCGGGGCGGGGGTGCATTGCATAGAGGTGGGCATAGTAGGACGCGAAACTTTGTGCGATTTCAGCTGGTGTCCTAGAGAGGGCGCCCGAGGGCTCCAAAATTTCAGGTATAACCCTGCTGGCCAGAGGACGCGCGGCCAGCCAATGTAGGAGCTTCCCATTTTTGTCCCCCCAGCCATATATACGGGCCACCGAAGCTCTCCAAATGCACCTGGCTGAATCTAGCATTATGTGTTTAATTTCTTCTCTAACCATAGTCAGCTGTCTCAGGGCAGCGGCAGACGAAGAAGTCATTTGTTGGCGTTCCAGTCTCAGGGCCCTGGCCTCCAGGTCAGAGATCTGGGAGTTCCTGTCCCGCTCGCGGGTACGGAGAAGGTACTTGGCATGCCCTCTGAGGGTAGCCTTACAGGCGGCCCATAATGATCCTGGGGAGCGGACCGACCCCAGATTCAGATCGAAGTATTGAGTTAGTTGATTTCTGATCTCTTGGGTGTAGTCTTTGTCTTGTAAATACCATGCGTTTAGGCGCCATACTGGGCGTTTGGAGGGATCCGCTCCACCCAGTCGGACCCGCACTGGTGCGTGGTCCGAGACTCCCCGGGGGAGTATCTCTGCCCCTGTGACACTCGAGAGGTCCAGAGCAGACATGAATACCAGATCAATTCTGGATTGCGTCCGGTGGGTGGCCGACATGTGGGTGTACCGGCGATCCCTAGGGTGCCAAGTTCTCCATACCTCGCAGAGGCCAAGGCTCTCGGTCCAACTAGTAAGAGCCGAAGCCCTGGCTAATCTACTGGCCGTAATCTCGCCGGATACATCCAAATCCGGATCGAGAACCGCGTTGAAGTCCCCCCCCAGCAGGGTGGTCCCCTGGGGCAATCCCACAACCACTCGGCGAAGCGAGTGCAAGAAGACATCAAGTCTCGTCGGGGGGGCATACGCAGATATAAAATTTATCGGAGTTCCATGAAGAGTCCCCGTAGCCACTACAAATCTGCCCTGTGGGTCGGCCTGTGTTGCTGTGATCACCACAGGCAGAGAGCGGTGAAGTAAAATGGCTACCCCTCTAGAGCCCCTGGAGAAGCCTGCGTGGTATACTCTGTCATACCCTCCCCGTATGAGCATGGGGCACCTAGTCCCAAGGAGGTGGGTTTCCTGCAGAAGGACCTCTAAGGGGGAGTATCTGCGGAGAGTGTTAAATACTGCTGACCTCTTAATCTTATCCAACAGACCATTTACGTTCCAAGAAAGAACCTGAGTTAATGAGTGCCAGGCGTGAATTGTATAGGTGGTGCATAGGGCTGAGTGTCAGGCTGTGGACCCAGGGACGACCATTTCAAACAAAACAGTAAGATAATAAGGAAGCTAATCAACTTCTTCCTATCTAGGCTAACTTCAAAAACCCCTCCCCCCAACCACCCTCCTCCCCATACTCCCACCCCGGAAGCATCTGTCGCCCAAATACCCAACCAAAACCAGACAGCCAGCAGGACTGTCCTTGGGGTGGAGTGGTGGACCCCTCCATATAGTCGGATCAATTACAATTAGTGGTGACCTGCCAAGTCTCAGGTATCTTATAGTAGAAAGGCATGACGCCTTCTGTAGTGACCCTTGTAAGGTCTGCATAGGTGAAACGGACATCTCAAGTCATTTTGGACTCCCATCAGCAGGTGTCAAGTGTGTCATATTACCCAAGGACCGGGGACTGACTCAGGCCGTTATCATCTGCCGTTTGGCCTGAGATCTGAGGCCCAGAAGGGTCCGTGGATTTCTTCTCTGTTTGTGAGCCAGAATCTCGGATTTCCTCATTGTTGTCCAAATTGTTTGTGTCTTTCGGTCTCCCTCTCCGGGATCTGGTGCGCCTCCGGCTCCTCCGGGGGCCTCCCGGGGTGAGGAGTCCGACCCGAGGGGCCCCCTCCGTGTGCTCCAGGGGCCCCCTCCGGGCACCGATGCCCTCCTCTGTCAGCCAGTCCCAAGCCTCTTCAGGTGTTTCAAAAAAATGTGCTCGCCCGGCCAAGAGGACCTTGAGCCGCGCGGGGAAGAGGAGCATGTATGAAAGCTGCATCGCTCTAAGTTTCTGCTTAACGTGTTCAATAGACCGGCGGCGGATCTGGACCTCACGGGTATAGTCTGGGAAAATTAAGATTTTATGGTTCTCCCATTGAAGATCTTCCGACCTCCTAGCCTCTTTAAGGATATTGTCTCTATCCTTAAAGTTAAAGAAGCGCGCAATCATTGGTCGTTTTGGGCCGCCCGGTGGGGGGCGCGGGGCCAATGCCCTGTGGGCTCTTTCAATCGCAAACCAGGGCGAAAGGGACTGGTATGGCATCCATGCTTTAATCCACCCTTCTAGGAACTCAGATGCCCCACCATCCTCCACGCCCTCCGGAAATCCGATGAAACGCAGGTTGTTGCGTCTTGATCGGTTCTCTGCATCTTCCGCACGACGGTGTAGCTCGCCAGTTCGAGTCTGCAGCTGGGCCACTTTACTTCTAAGGTCAGCTAGGTCGTTTTCAGTCTGGGAGACTCTAGTTTCAACCTCGGTGATCCAGCTCACTGCGTTTCTGAGGTCTTGCCGAACCAGACCCACGTCTTCTCGTACTTCCCCGATCTTAGTCTCCACAGCAGACTGTGATGCTTGAAGGATGGCACTCACTCCGTCCGGTGCGGGGCCTCCGCTAGCTGTGTCTCCCTCTCCTCGTTGGCCAGCCGGTGTCGTGAACTGGTCAATCTTTTGCTGGGAAGATGGAGGTTGCTTGTTCGCCTTGTCTCTCCCCATCACGGCATCGGAGACAGGAGTCGGGTAGTTTTCCAATCAAGTCTAGATCCCTTGCACGTTTACTATTACTGCGATTATGAGTGCGTGGGGAGAGGCATTCAGGCCCAAGCTGTGATCTTCTTCACCTTTGAGATCTGATGAGTCCAGTTTCATCTTGGCCCAGTTGCCAATTGCCATTAGGTATTAAGTGCTAAGGGGGGGGGTAGGGCATCTTTCCTCCCTGACTCCTTTCCCCTCCCGCACCCCGTTTTCACTTCGAGCCGGTACCTTCAGTAAAGCCTTGACCGGCCCCGGTGTTAATTACGCTGCTCCAGTGGCGCCATGAGGTCACTCAGGGCCATTGCCCTTCCGTTAGTTCGGATCGCGGTGCTGATTTTTCGGCCGTATCTGTAACTTTAGCACAGCCTCATCCTGCCTCGATGTCTCCGCCGCGCTCCGTGGACCCCCGGCGTGCCTCCGCCGTCACTCAGGGCACCAGGGAGTCCCTCTCTGCAACCGCCCCTCCGCCGCTCCAGCTCCGGCCAGCGGGGTCCCGGGTACAGCGCAGCCGCTTAGCTCCCTCCGCCGCTGTCCCCAAGTTTGCGCACGGCCGCAGCCTCATCCACGCGGCGCTCTCTTCCTCCAGATGCAGCGGCGCCGCCCCACACGCCGCGGGAGTCGCGCTAGGGTCGTAGCCTCAACCCTATCCAGGGTCCCCTTCTTACCCCGTCGCACCTCTGTTCCAGCGCGTCCGCGTCCGGGGGGATCGCCGGTCCGGCCCCAGCTCAGCCGCGGAAGTCAGTCCCGGACGCCATTTTGTTTTCGGGGACTGGACGGTCGCGGCTCGACAACGGGGGCTGCTTTCACCAGGAGTTCCTCGCCGGAGCCTCTCAGGGGCCCAGGGGTCACAAGGACTGTCAAAACGACGTCTCCGGCTCGGTCAGGCCACTCTAACTACGGGCGGATGACGGAGGGGTCCAGAGCACTCTCAGAGTGCGACCGCCATCTTGACGCCCGAAGCCACGCCCACCCATGCCAACTGTCCTTATACAGATTATATGGCATTCATTGACTGTGCCTCAGGCCGCTCAGCCTACCAATGGGTATGCTGGCATATTCTAATGCGTTCCCATGCCATGTGTGAACAGCCTCAGCCAATATACTTTACTGTAGTTAAGCACATGATATATAGCAACGGGTTTGTCCAATTGAAGTGACCTTAACACAAGAAATAATGTTCCTTATTGGTCACCATATCTTGAGGGCTACAAGTAGATATGAGTAATCGCTAAACTATAACAATGTACCTCATCCATGTAAAACAATGGATGGGTCTAGATGGTCCTTTCTTTCAAGGTTCTAAAATGCCAACTACATAAAACAACATGTAACCATTTTCTCCAGTAATTAAAGGAGCTATGACCTTGAAGACTAGCCTCTAAGACAATTGTCAAATAGAAAAACGATCACAGAGGCTAGTGGGTAGGACTACATTTACCCTCTCTTCAAGCCCCTCTCTCAAATTCCACCTTTACATTTCCCTATGTGGCAAAAGGGAACTATCTCCTACTATATATGTACATCTGACGAACCCTAATACGGATCTTGAAAGTTCCTTCAGAAGCTACTTTCGCATTACCTCAGGTAAGCACTCATCAGCAAGCCATTAAACTGACATGCCAGTTTCATATTACTCCAATTAAGCAATAGTTACCTTGCAATTTTTAAATTGCCCACAAACAAGTATGATGGCAGTTTTGACACTGTCGTAGCTTTTTCAATATTGTCCATGTTATACATATCTACCCATGCCAGTTTCTAAACTTCACAGAAACTGGGACCTGGGTTTCACATAGTTCCAATTAGCCACATAATGCCATGCTAGCTCATACTCTGTCATGCTAGTTTTCTATTGCCTAGCTTAAACAGACTTTGTTATGCTGGTACCTACATTGCTCCAAGAACTTTTACCATAATAGTTACCAGACCGCCCGCCAATTTCTGAATTCTCAGTAAAGCAAACATTGCCATGATACCATTAGAAGTGAGAACACATGGACAAATTATCTGTCATGTTTGCGGATAGTGGCAGTAGCAACTTTATATCTCAACTCTTGACAGGTACTGCCGTCACATGCCTTTCTTTCGCTCTCCTTTTAAATCAGACACACACACAAAATCACGCTCCCACATTCTTCAGCCTGCAGACTCATTTTCAGCGTTCACCCTTTTTTCATGTATGTCACTGTAACAGGTCTTCTTTGGTTGCCCTGCAAGACCCTTGGAGGCATGCTGCTTCACTTACAGAAGCCATCCCTGGTTTCACCATAGCATTGTGGAATGGAGCAAATGCTGCCTTACTCCCTCAGTAAATCTACTCACAACCAACACATGACATGGCAAGGATGGAACAAGTAATGGACTGAGCAATGAGCAGGATGAGAGTTGTGACCCAAGTAAAAAACTAACAAGGGTTAAGGCCCAACTGCAAGAGTCTAGATGCACAGCATGGCTACTTTCCAACTCACCACCACTTCAATCTTTTCTGGATGGGACCATAAATCCATCATCCCTAATCTGTATATTGGTAAACCCACACGCTTTCCAGAATGACCCATATGAATAAGGGATTGGCTGCCAAAGTGCGAACCCAGTCTCCGCTGAGGTCTATTTTTATAAAAATATGTAAACTGGAGAATCATCACACTTCTGACTGCTCACCTGTGGATGCACATTTACAAGTATCTTCCTGAAATCTGCCTTGCACATCTTACGTAAATCTACATTCTTATGTGTAAACTAACCACTAACCATCTTGAAGGACCGTCCTCTTCCAAGCCAGCAGATCACCTACACCCTCTTGCTTCTGTTTATGTTTTACAATTATAGAGGGCCCTTTCCGATTTCCAGACTGACATGGGCCACCCCTTATTTTCAGTTGCCTGTCTGCCATCTACAGGTAATAATGTGCAATTATGATGAGACATATGTCAGTGAATTCAGATGAGTGTGCCTCTGGCAACCATTGCAAGATGGTATGTGGGAGACACAGATACTCAAGTCACTAGTGAATATCAAGCTGCAGACCTTTGTAGCAATACTAATATACCTTTCTAACTCATGACTATCATAAAAAGTCTTTCAAGTGTATATGAGTCACCAGATGCATTCTAAAATAAAGTATGTAATACTATATTGTTTAACAGCATAGTTCATGTAATTGGTAACTAACAATCTATTGCTATTCAGATAAAAAAGACAATGGTGGTCATTACAACCCTGGCGGACGGTGTTAAAGCTGCGGAAATACCGCAAACAGGCCGGCGGACAAAAAAAGGGAATTACGACCCTGGCGGAAACCGCCCACAAAGACAGCCACTTTAACACATCGCCCGCCACGGCGGTACAGACAAACAGCGCGGCGGTCACCGCCAACAGACAGGCGGGAGACAATGTACCGCCCACACTATTATGACAGGCCAATCCGCCACCTTTTCCAAAGCGGATTCTCCGTGGATAAAAACACGGCGGAAACAGCTTTTGCTATGGGAAAACGCTCACCTTAACACACTCCACGAGGAACGACGACTCCATGGAGCCGGAACTCCAAATCCTACCTGCCTTTGTCTTTCTGCTCCTCTACGACCAACAGCTACGTAGGCACAGAAGATACCGGTGAGTACTGCATCTACGACACGGGGAGGGGGGAGGCAAAAGTTAGGGGGACACCCACCAAACACCCCCACCCCAACCCTCGCATATCACAACATACACACCAATGCATTTACAAAAATCACATGAACAACCCACAATCCCCCCGGAAGAATGCAAAGACAAAGCGAATTTCAGTAAAACATTGTAATGTGCCAATATACATGTCATACAAAAAAATACTGATATATATCTGGAAATCTGTCATAATTATATATACAATACAAGAAGTAGTGCAGATATGTACACAACAATGTCCGTGCACCAACAGTCCAAAAATGCATGGGCGAGGCCCACAATAGATACCTGACCAAAATCCGAGAGAACACTGCCGGGGCATCAGATAGAAACACTACAGGCACCTCAGGGGAAAGGGAAGGGGGGGCACCTCAGCCAGATGAATGCGAAGCCAGATCCACGACGGGGCTCCATGCCCATTGATGTATCCTGGGGAGTGCAAAGCCACAGTCTCACAAGTCTCTACAGTGGGTGGGTTGCCCACTGTTACATCCTGGGGAGTGCAAAGCCACAGTCTCACAAGTCTCTACAGTGGGTGGGTTGCCCACTGTTACATCCTGGGGAGTCAAAGCCACAGTCACACAAGTCTCTACAGTGGGTGGGTTGCCCACTGTTACATCCTGGGGAGTGCAAAGCCACAGTCTCACAAGTCTTTACAGTGGGTGGTTTGCCCACTGTTACATCCTGGGGAGTGCAAAGCCACAGTCTCACAAGTCTTTACAGTGGGTGGGTTGCCCACTAGACCATCCTGGGGAGTGAAAAGCCACAGTCTCACAAGTCTCTACAGTGGGTGGGTTGCCCACTGTTACATCCTGGGGAGTGCAAAGCCACAGTCTCCCAAGTCTTTACAGTGGGTGGGTTGCCCACTAGACCATCCTGGGGAATGCAAAGCTACATTTTCGCAAGTATCTGCAGTTCTCTACTGGTACTGGGTGGGACTGGTGCCCAGACAGGATGAGTCTCCCCGTGAAAGTTCATGTCCTGTCACTGTCCCAGCTGCACATGGGATAAGGATGCCTGATGTGGCGGCCTATTCATACCCACACGGTGTTAGCCTTGTTCGGCGGTCTTCACCATGGCGGTCTTTGCCCTGTTCAGCGGTGCTTAGCCATGGCAGTCTTTGCCCTGTTCAGCGGTGCTCTGACATGGCGGTTCGGATACTGACATTGGTGTGTGGCATGACGATTTCCACACTGGACATTGGTGTGTGGCATGACGATCTCCACACTGGACATTGGTATGTGGCTTGACGTTCCATCATTGCCCAGCGGTCCACAGAATGAGGTTGTACTCACCCCCTTGTGTCTGCTGTGATGTCCTTAAGCGCCCATCCAACTCCGGGTAGGCCACCGCCAGGATCCGGAACATCAGGGGGGTCATGGTGCGACGTTGGGAGGCCATCCCCAGCTGAGCCTCCGCCGTCTTCTTGATGCAGCGGCGAATGTCCTCCCATCTCTTCCGGCAGTGGGTGCCCCGTCTCTGGTGGGCCCCCAGGGTCAGGACTTCCTTGGCGATGGCACGCCAAATGTCCCTCTTCTGGTGGGCGCTGACCTACATGACATGCACAAGGAAAGAGGAACAGTCATTACCTACTGCACCGTCAATGTGAGTGGCCCCCTCCCAACTCTGTCCATGTGGCCCATTCATCCCCATGCATTTCTGTGGTAAGAACTCTGCCCCCTTCCCTCTCCCACCCAGCCCTGTCCACCCAGGCCTAGCCCATCCAACGTGCTCCCTGTGTACTAACCTGTTGGTCTGGAGGACCGTAGAGTAGTATGTACTGGGGAGGACCCCATCCACAAGTTTCTCCAACTCCTGTGCAGTGAAGGCAGGGGCCCTTTCCCCAGACGCAGCAGCCATCGTCACTTCCAGACCGAGGTCACAGAAGCACTAGCAGTGTAGGTCCTCTCCTGTCGAAGGTCAGGTATCTAGTGATTGAAGAGATAGAAAATGGTGGTGACGTCCGCGGCGGTGACGTCCGCGGCAGGGCGCATCATCACCGCCAGCGCACCTGTTCATTGGCTCCTGGGACCCATAGGGTCCAATGTTAACCAATGCAGCATTACGCCGCGCTCTACGACCGCCTACCGCGACGGTGTCCAACGCCAGCGCAGTTACCCCACAATTCCATTGTCCCAGTTTAGAGGTCAGGCAGCCGCCATTTCAGGGGCCCACATGGCTTCATTTACTACTGCGTCACACATACCGAGGCCTACACTCAAAACATTTCCCGGATGGGTTAATTGTCTGTTGTAGTCTTGTGTGTGACTGTGGGTACATACCTGGAGGAATGGTGACAGTTTCTTCGCTGTTGTCCTTCTTAGGCACCGTCAGTTGGGACATATTGGAAGATGGCGGAATCCGCCGGTATACCGACCGCTGGTGGACCTGTTGACAATGGAAGAGAGACATTTGATCGTGACCTACCGGTTCGACCGTGCCACAATCCAGGAACTATGTACCCAGTTGGAGCCGACCTGATGTCACCAATCCACCCTGACGTTCAGGTGCTGTCAGTGCTCCATTTCCTTGCAAGTGGGTCATTTCAGACTACTGTGGCCATGGCATCAGGGATGTCCCAGCCTATGTTTTCCAATGTGTTGTCCAGAGTGTTGTCTGCCCTGCTGAAACACGTAAGGAGATACATCATTTTCCCTAAGGTGGAGGATTTGCCTACAGTGAAAGGTGACTTCTATGCCCTTGGACATATCCCGAACGTCATAGGTGCCATTGATGGGACCCATGTAGCTCTGGTCCCCCCCGCAGGAGTGAACAGGTGTACAGGAACAGGAAGAGTTATCATTCCATGAATGTCCAGATGGTCTGTTTGGCAGACCAGTACATCTCGCAGGTAAATGCTATGTTCCCTGGTTCAGTGCATGACGCCTACATCCTGCGGAATAGCAGCGTCCCTGATATGATGGGTCAACTCCAGAGGCACCGTGTATGGCTATTGGGGGACTCTGGTTACCCCAACCTGTCCTGGCTATTGACCCCAGTGAGGAATCCCAGGACCAGGGCAGAGGAACGGTACAATGAGGCCCATGGGCAGACTAGGAGGGTGATCGAACGCACCTTCGGCCTCCTGAAGGCGAGGTTCAGGTGCCTCCATATGACAGGTGGGTCCCTATTCTACTCACCGAAGAAGGTGTGCGACATCATCATCGCCTGCTCCATGCTCCATAATTTGGCATTGCGACGCCAGGTGCCTTTTCTGCAGGAGGATGAACCAGATGACGGTGTTGTAGCAGCGGTGGAGCCTGTGGAGCCTGTGGACAGTGATGAGGATGAAGCTGATGAAGAAGAAAACGACAACAGGGAGTCAGTCATACAGCAATATTTCCAGTGAAACACAGATGAGTACATTTTCAAATTTAACATAACATTAACTTTCACACGTCTACCTCTATCCTGTACCTACATTTCACTCACTATTTGTTAACTGAGTTGTCCCCTTCCATTTCAGTTTCACAAATGTGGTAACCTACGTGTCAACAGCTTGCACCCTTGAAAGGCTTGTGATGTGTGACATTGGTATGTTGGCCTTCCAATGGGTAACCATTTTTGACACTGTAATTGACAATACAAAGTTCAAAATCATTGACTGACTCCAGTTTTATTAGTGTTTCAAGGGTGTTTATTTAAGTGCATAACAATGAAGAGGGGTTGTGAAATGGGGATGGGTTATGGTGGAAGAATGTCCATGGCAGAGTCCAGTCGATTAGTCTCACAGGTACATTGCACATCTGGCCATTGGAAGTGGAGCTGGGGCAGTTCCGATTTGGACAGGGTAACAAAGTGGTACAGTGGGGGGACAATCAGGGTGGTCTTATTTCCTGGCGGGGGTCTTGCCATCTTGCTCTGTCCTGTTCCTGGATCTCAGGGACCGCTTTCGTGGTGGTTGTCCGTCTGCAGGGGGTGGGGTGCTGGTGTGTTGGTCCTGTGGCGGGGCGTCCTGTCCACTAGCTCCGGCGGAGGTGGTGGGCATTTCATCATCCTGGCTAGTGTCAGGGGCCCCTTGGAGTGCCACGGTGTCCCTCAAGGTCTTTTGAATGTCCGTCAGCACCCCTACAATGGTGCCCAGGGTGGAGCCGATGGTCCTGAGCTCCTCCCTGAACCCCAAATACTGCTCCTCCTGCAGAGGCAGGGTCTCCTGCAACTTGTCCAGGACCGTTGCCATCGTCTCCTGGGAGTGGTGGTATGCTCCCATGATGGAGGAGAGGGCCTCGTTTAGAGTAGGTTCCCTTGGCCTGTCCTCCCTCTGTCGCACAGCAGCCCTCCCAGTTCCCCTGTGTTCCTGTGCCTCCGTCCCCTGGACCGTGTGCCCACTACCACTGCCCCCAGGTCCCTGTTGTTGTTGGGGTGTTGGGTTAGCCTGGGTGCCCTGTAGTGGTGGACACACCGCTGATTGACCTGTCCTGGGTAGGGAGGTATGGGCCCGCTGGGTGGGTGCTGTGCTGGTGTTACCAGAGGGTGGAAGTTCGGTGTTGGGCTGTGGCTGGGCAAGGGGAACCGACTGTCCTGAGGCCCACGATGGTCCGGGCTGGTCCTCAAGATCCAGTAGGGCAGAGCTGCTCTCGTCACTGTGGGCCTCTTCTGGGGGTGGAGTGGTGTTGTCTGGACCCTCTGGTGTGGTGACGTTCCTTCGGGTTACTGCGGGGGTATAAGTACATGATTATTGCATGTGTGTGTTTCATGGTGTGCAATGGTTGGGTGTGCGTGTACAGCAGTGCAGGCATTCCTGTGTGGGGGCTTGTGTGCTGATGGTTGGGGGGGTGTTCTGAGTATGTGCAGTGGGCATGCTTTAGTGATGGGTATCCATGCTTAGTTGTGTCATGCAGGTCTTGGTGTTGGGATGGGTGGTTGGTGTTATGGGTACATTAGTGAGGAGTTAGGGTGATAGGGGAGGGTTTGAGGGTGGGGGTGTGTGATAGCATGCAGGTAAGGTGGGGGATATGATAGTTAAGATTTGACTTACCAGTGTCCGTTCCTCCGACGACTCCTGCGAGGCCCTCAGGATGCAAGATGGACAAGACTTGCTCCTCCCATGTTGTTAGTTGTGGGGGAGGAGGTGGGAGTCCGCCGCCAGTCCGCTGAACTGCGATGTGGTGCCTGGATACTGTGGAACGCACCTTCCCCCATAGGTCGTTCCACGTCTTCCTGATGTCCTCCCTATTTCTTGGATGCTGTCCCACAGCGTTGACCCTGTCGACTATTCTTTGCCATAGCTCCATCTTCCTGGCTCTGAATGTGTGCCGTACCTGTGAGCCAAATAGCTGTGGCTCTACCTGTACGATTTCCTCCACCATGACCCTGAGCTCCTCTTCGGAAAAGCGGGGGTGTCTTTGGCGTGCCATGGGGTGGTGTGTGTGATGTGTGAGGTGGTGTATGTGGTGATGAGTGTGATGAGTGTAGTGGTATGTGGTGTTTTGTGCGTGGATGTTGTGTGGGTGATGGTGTAGTGTGCCTCTGTGTGATGGGGTTCTCTATTCTGTGCTGTCGCTCTCTGGCCTTCTCTCTAATTTTGGGTCGTAGGGGTTTGTGGGTGATGTGGGTGTGTGTTTTATATTGTGTTGGGTGTGTGGGAGTGTTGTTTGTATGTGTATCAGGTGTGTGTATTTGGAATTGTCCAATGTGGCGGTGTTTTGGAGATGTGTGTATTTTGAGCGCAGCGGTGTTTACCACCAATGGAATCCCGCGTTTGAAAGACCGCCGCGTGGATTCGTGGGTCGTAATAGCATGGGCGTGTTTCTGTTGGCGTGGAGGTGGAGGATTTGTTTCCGCATGTTTATCGCTGACCTTTGGTGTGGCGGTATTGTGTGGGTGTCTGAATTTCGGCGGATTCCTTGATGTGTGTCATAATAGCTGTGGCGGTCTACCGCGGCCGCGACGGTGTTTTGGCGGTCTTCTGCACGGCGGTAAGCGCCTTATACCGCCAATGTTGTAATGACCCCCAATGTGTCCAATTGTAGCCAGAATTTCGGAGCAGCATTCCAGGATGCCGAACACTTCCCTTGCATGTTATTTGGCCTGTTTACAAAAACAGTGGTAATTACTGTATCTGATCTCAAAAACATCACCACAAAAGGAAAAGGCAGAAAGTTTCTTGCAGCGTAAATGTACTCATTCACGCTTCTTTAATGTGACACATCGCATTCAAACACAGATGTGTCAGTAGTGGCTACTGTGCCTAATCACAAAGCCTACAAAACAAAGACGGTCAACCCCTCTAAAGCCAAGGCTCTCAAGTGTAGCTGCTAGTGTAACAACAAACCTGTTTCAGACTACAGAATGTGAGGAAAAGTGAACCAACAAAAGGGGGCGGAGCTCCTTGGGCAGACCCTTAATGGAGGAGTTGTGCCAATAAAGGTTTTGTTGCCACCAATAGCCTTACATGCTGCTTTCTGAACAAGGTTTCATTTTAGGTGTGCACAAATATACTATCTCTTGGTGAAGCACTGAGATGAGGTTTTGTTTTAGCACTACAAATTAACCAAATACGTAAAAAGTGCATACTGCAGGGGTGAAAATTGACACGTTGTAACTAATTCCAGAAGTTATATTGTGCTCTTGTGGAGCAGAATGTATTTCAGACAACCCCTACATCTGGTCACAGTGGACTCCTAATAGAGTCTCCAACAGGTAGCTTGTGAGCTACTAAAACAGTGCAAAATGCTCCTAAGAAGTTAACAGACTTGTAGCCTTGTTCAGTCTACCTTTTACAGGGTTTCAAGCCTCGCGGCTCCATCCTGGATGCAAGGAGGCAACATCACTGGCACTAAGGTCCAGAATTTTGAAGTGACAGGCAGCTGAGCAAAGTCTATCTTTCCTCTGGTTAAATAACAAGACGAGAAGGCCTGGTAAACCACTTGAAACTTGCAGGATTAGGCAAAGAAGCAGTAGAAGCAGGAAGTCCACTAACAACAGTAGATGGCTCCAATACAAACCTTGCTGAACTTTCAGCAGAAGCTTTTCAGCAGCCCATCATCAGCACCACAGTTGGGTGGACGGAAGAGGATTGCACGCCAAACTCAGAAATTACAAATTACTAAACTGGAAAAACATCTGGGAGGGGTTCTATTTGATTGACAGAGGAACATTTTGGGGCTCTAACAACTATTTTAATAGGAAAAGCAGTAAGTTTGGTAATGAAGCAGTTAAGGGCACTAAGGAGGGAGGTCCCCTCTCTGCATTAAAAGAATTTGCAGAGGTTGAAATGCCAACAGGTTACGTCCATATTTTGCAGTTTGTTGCTGACTTGCCAAAGAATGAATGTCACAAAACAAAACAGAGAATTGTGTACTAAGTGCCCACGCAGTGAGGGGGCTGAAAACATATCTACAGCATTTTTTGTCAGTCTGCCAGAGAAATAAGGAGCCAAGAAGCAAACCATTAAAAAGGCTTCGGAAAAATGGCAACAATATACGAGGCATTATCTATCTGCAAGAATCATAACGAAATAACGAAAATCTGAGAAAAGCCCCAAAATGCACTTTATTCACATCACAGGTATGTGTGATTATCGCACACATGTGAAAACGAATTAGAGTGCTAACTCAGGTCACATAGGTCACACAATGTGACAGTACTGAAAGCTCTGTTGGTGGGCAACACAGCCTGAAAATGCTTCACTTTGTTCTGCACGGGCTGAACGTTTGTATGAAAAAGCTGCAAAGCATTCTAGAAATGGCTTTCTGTCTGTAAATGTGTTCTAACCTGTGCAGCCCATCAGAGTTAGAACTGTCTTTCAAAATAGCTGTAAGAGGGGCTGAGCGGGCTGGGCTTCATGGTGACAGCTTTTGTGAGCAGCTCTGGCACTGCTTATCCTCCCAGGCCACATCATGCAGGACGATCAGGAGCTGAAGTCAGTGGTCCAGCTGCGTGAGATATCGCGCATCTACTGGCCCCATGTGTGGGGACTGCTGCTGCCGTTCTGTTCCAAAAGAAGACTAAAAAGTGAGCCCTCTCCCGTGACATGCACGCAAGTCCTTTAAACGGACGCCAGCCGTGGTCTAGTGACTCTCGGGAGATGGAGGTTGGTGAGCAGGTCTCTGTTGTTTCTGAGGCTGCCTGTGTGGTATCACCAATGTACCAGTGAGGAGGACCTGCAGACTGACTGGCATGCCGGTATGGTGCATCACAGAAGACAACTGTGTGAGTGGCAGGCAGGCTCGGGGCTGGTAACTGATGTCTGCTGGCACGCACTCTTTTACTGCGATAGTGCAGTGATCACAGAGCCTCCACGACGCATCCATTTTGGGAGGGCATACCGGATTGAGCACCCAGTGGACCCCAAGCAAGGGTGGGTAAACTATGCATATCTGGGTAAATTTGAGAGCTGCGCTCTGAGTAGCAGAAGCTACCAGTACCTTCAAAAGAACGTAAGCCCAGTTCAACAAGGAAAAAGGACTTTTTCCTCGCCCAATCCTCTGATTCAATTGAATAGACAGTGGCTGAGAGGCCTTCTTCACAAACGTTCGGTTAGCCTTAGACAAGGAAAGCCTGTTTTCTTTGATATATTGCAGGACCTTTTGTGTGGTAAATCTGCACTGTAAAGAAAACAGGGGTGCAGATTTATGCCCGAACATGACTACTCAGTATGAGGTGTCCAAAGGACACAGGCCCTCTTTACGAGTCTGGCGGTCCTAGTACTTTCAGTGGCGGTCAGACAGCCGCCAATGTGGCTGTCCAACTGCCACATTATGACCGTAGCGAAAGGGCAATGGTCCGACCACCGGCACTGCGGTGCCTGCTGTCTTAATCCGCCCTGGGGATTACGACTCCTGTATCCGCCAGCTTTTGTATGGCGGTTCCACTGGCATGCAAAGGCAGGCGGAGACGGGATGCTGGGGGCCCGATGAGGGCCCCTGCACTGCCCATGCACTTGGCATGGGTAGTGCAGGGGCCCCCATGAACAGCCCTGTCGCGCTTTTCACTGCCTGAATTACAGGCAGTGAAAAGCGCGACAGGTGCTGTCGCACCCAACGCACCACAACGTTGCTGCTGGCTCGATTATGAGCTGGCATCAATGTTGTAGGCAGTTTCCCTCTGGGCCAGCGGGCGCAAACTCTGAAGACCGAGGGCCCAGCAGGAATCTCATATTAGGGCCAGTGGGCGAAAGACCTCCCCCAACATATAATGAGGTTCTAGATGCAATATACTGAGCTCCAAAATAAAACAACATTCTGCAACTGGGCTATTCTAAGGAAGGATGGAGAGAATGGAGAATGAGCTAGAGAGTGCTGTGAAAGCAGCCTTAGAGCAGGGTTCTAGGCCTTCCACCCATTCCTGCAGAAACAAACATCAAGGCATTCCTACAGTTCTTAAACACAGTGACCTTCAAGAGGGCTTCCCCTTTATAACACAGGGATCTTCAGGAGAGCTTTCCCTTTATCAAGCGAGCAGATTCTCACCTGAGGTACAAGTGGGACTTTTGGAGGAATAGTCACAATGCTGCAGTCTAACTTAAGAAAAGACCATAGTACTGAGCTCATGGTCCTGTTAGTGCAGTTGGTATTAGTTCTGCTCACCAGTCAGCCAGCTTTAGTGCTATGGACCATGATGTCCTCATTATTCAATTTGGAGACCATAGGGTGTGACCATCGGTTGCTGTCATGGTTTTGCTCTTTTCTGACTGACCAAGTCGAGCCAGTAGCCGTTCTATCTTTCATCTCTAATCCTAAGGCCTCGGTTTCTGGGGTCTTGCAAGGGCCTGTTTTATCCCAGCTTCTAACATAAAATACATGGCCCCTCTGGCTGGCCTCTGGGAGGACAAGGGATGTGATTCGATACGTATGCAGAGACACTCAGTTTATCTCCAATCTGAGCTCCCAGGGACAACTGAAATATCTTTTTCAACCCTGTCTCAATTCATTATCCACCGCTGGATGGCTAAAGAGTTTTTTTAAACTGAACCCTCCTAAGATGGATTTAGAATGGTGGGTAAGGTTGTGGCTAGCTCGCTTCTCCAATTATAGATGCCCATTATGCAGTCAGTCCTGAACCCAGATGACAAGGCTAAAAACGTAGTTTCTTATTGAAAAGAGGTGGCTCGTATAACCCCTATGTGAACCTGTGCATCAATCTCATTATCTTGAGAGGGTTTTCCTATAGGGATTGATGAGCACTGGCTGTTTGGACTCGACAGTAGAAACTAATTCACTAATTGAGGCACAAATTATTTCTATACATCATGCAAAATCAATTTGCTTCAATTATTTCTAGGGTTGACACACCATTAGCATGTGTTAGTCAACACTAAGTAAAAAATTATAAACAACGCATACAAGAATCCAATCATCCCATGAGTTAATAAAGTCCTCATACAAACTCATGTCTTGCATTTCTTGTGTGCTTATTCAATACAATGTATCTCCATAATTTTCAAAGTGAGTCCAGCAAATGATAGTTTCCAAAAACGTTGTGTTTAATGGGAGCTTCCAGGAAGTGTACAGCCTGCCTGCAAACAGTTCCCTTATCATCATATACAGCATATTGTACAGTAGTGCACCTCAGTTCTGGTATAATAAACTACTACTAGACATCACTCTGCACTAGTTGTGATCCACTTTATGTTATCTCTGCTCAGGACATGCAAACCCTCAGCGGGGAACAGGGCCTTCTCTACTGAAACAGCTAACTTATGCAATGCACTCCTGAATCTCTGAGGTTACCGACAAGTATCTAACATTAGGAAAAGGAAATCTGCCCTATTTCTATTTTAATGGTGCCTTGCCCATGGACCTTCATTGATCTTACATGCATGTTTCTGAAGCTCTGTAGTTTAGTATTCTTTTGTTAATGTTATGAACCCACGTTGGAAGGGCACTCATTTTTTTTGTATATATAATACAATACATCATAACAGACTAGATACTACAAGGCAGAGAGAAGAGCTAACTTGAGCTGCTCAAAGCGATCAAGGGCTGCCCTTAAGGAACAGAAGGTTATCTTCCAAGACTCGCCCCGCCATGCACAGTGTTGTCATCAATAATGTCATGTCAGATGTTGCAGTGATGTTATCAGTGATGTTATAGTAGAACAAGTCATATGTCATATAAAAAGGGAGGCAACTCTCAGTGCACGGTGAAAGTGTGAGTTATAGTTACTTTAGGGCACTAGTTATAGTCAATTGAGATGACTATAACTGGTGAATTTTAGTGGATTTGTTTCAAACGGTATGATTTAACTGACATTGTAACCAAAATATATAACGTCTCTTTAACCTTTGGTGTCATCAGTGAATTTGTAAGGTTTCTTTTGATGTCAAGTAAGATATAGTTACAATTCCTAACTAAAATGTTGCTTTAGCCTCTGTTTTTTCAGTGAATTTCTACAGTTTTTCAGAAAGTAAAATAATATTTTATTACCATACAGAAACCCAAGCCCACACCCTGCACAGTTTCTGGTTATGTGGGGTATGGGGTAAACTGAAGGGCCTGGCCACATCCAACTGGTCGCAGGTAGCCAACCCTGTGACATGCACAGCTTTCAGCCATTTGTGGTGTGGGATTGGTCACAAGGCCTGGCCTGCAGCTAGGCCCTGTGTCTTACCCCTGACGGGCAGCAAACTCTGCCTCTGGCCAGACATTGCATCAACCCCCCCCAACCCCCCAACAGGCAACCAGCCCATTGTCATGCACGCCTTTCGGCCACCCATGGGAAGGGATTGGGCACAGGGCCTAACCCCCCAACCGGCAGCCAACCCCATGCCACACACAACAGAATTAGCTGCATGGCCTGTGGTGGGGGGACATGTGGTCCCCTCTCCGAGCCAATACTGGCCCCAGGGACCCCATACACTGGGGCCAAACTTCATTTAAAGGGGAAGGGGGCAGCCAGTCCCCTTCCCCGAGACAATACTGGCCTTGGGAACCCCATACCCCATAGCTCGACTTCATTTAAAGGATAGGAGGGTCTGTGTCTCTCTCCCCAAACCAATGCTGTCCATGGGGATAAAATCCCTCAGAGTAAATTATTTCTGTTTTATGGTGAGGTGGTCTGCAGCCCCACTCCACGAGCTTTGGAAGGCCCCAGAAACCCTATTTCCTAGGCAAAATATTCATTAAAAGGGGAGGAGGCATCTGCCCCACCGCCTGAGCCTTTGCAGGCCAGCGGACCCATCCTTAGAGCCAACATTTATTAAAAGGGGAGGGTCATGCAGGCCCCCTGCCTGCGATTTTATCGGTTGCCGCAAACCCATCCCCTGTGCCCAATATTGATTAAAAGGGGAGGGGGTGCACAACCATATTCTCGAGCTTTTACAAGCCCTAGTGACCCCATCCCCAGGGCTGGGTGCTATTCGTAAAGCGAGAAGGGGCCCACAGCCGCCCTCCATGAGCATTTTTAGGCCCTGGGCACCTCATTCTCTGGGGCCTAATATGGGTGCCCTGGTACCGACCTGGGGCACACACAACATATGGCCCCATAGGCCCTCCTGCATGCACTTATCCTGGGTGCAGTGAGAGATGCTTTGCTCGTACAGGGGAGGTACTTTTTTTGTTTCCCCTGAAGTGAACAATCTAATTTTCCCTGCCCGCAAGATTGTGGACAGGGAGCAAAATGTCTGGTCCTATCCAGCGAGGGTATTTTCGCAGCTCCCGCGTGAGCACATAGGTTTTCAGGCAGGGAAACTGTGTCCCAGGAGATGGCTCCCCGGGACACAAAAAAGGAGCTGGCCCTGGGAGTTGGTGTCCTCGGGGAGTTAGGTGGCTCAGGGAGGGGGGCCGCACGCCTCCTCCCGATAGCAGCCCCGAGGATGGAGTCGCTGGGCATCTTTCTAGGCTCAGGGAAGGGGTGCGGTGCACCCCCACTCCTTTAATAATTATGCTGGGCCCCAGGGGCTAGGGTACCCAGGGCCGTAATCAGTTTAGGGTCTTGGGGAGCGGGGAAGCGTGCCACTCTCCCCTTACATAGTAATGCTGGGGCCGACGGGGTGGGGTCTCCGGGCACATAATTGGCAGAGGGAGGCAGGCCACATGCATGCCCCCGTACCCCATATGTATTTTGTTTGACCCCATGGGCCCTTGTCCACACCAGGCATCACTTTTTTTTATCACAATCCTGTGTGAAGACTATGGGATCGCGGTTAAAAAAATCCTGGTAGGAGCTAAGAAAAAAAGAATATGTTTTTGGAAAGTTTCAGGTAGATTTGTCAAATAGCACCAAAGTTATTGGCAAACAAATTGCCATTACGCCCACTGTAGCATGGGCAGCCCACTCCAGGCATTAGGTTCTACCCTGTGAGTAATATTTGTGTAAATGCCTAAAAAGTAGTCTTTTTTAATTAATTTTCTTTTATGTGTCATTTTTTTTCATTTCGTTTCCACACATATCCATACCACCTTAAAACAGTTTTTTTTGTTTTTTATTACCTTTAAACATTTAATGCCTTTCACATTTATTTGCTAAATATGTGCATATGTTTGCAGGCTTGCCAAGGCCAGACATATTGTCTTTGGTAGTGCTTGTTGTGAATAGGACTCTTCAAAATAAACTAGATTTAAAATGAAAAATAGATGTAGGTGGCCTTGTTCAGATCTGTATTGGTATGATTAGTTTATGATAAGTACATACATGAAGAGGGGTTAAAACAGTGATTGTGCTATATTTCAATATCATGAAAAATTAAAAGAGAAAACATTTCTTTGCTAACAAACTAGGGAAATTATTTTGGTGACTACAGAAGATCAATTGTGAATCTGCTCGGTCTGCAATACAACCATGCCGTAAAAATACCCTGCTTGATCAAGTATTACTTATTTTAAAATAAGATCATATTTAGTAACTTTGGATGTCGTCATAAACATACATACAGACATTATTGAATAGAAAATATACACATGTTTAATGTCTCAATATACATTTACTTATATGATTCCAGTGGCGGCTCACTAAGCGCAGAAGGGGTGGTGCGGAATGCAGGGGTAGGGGAGGAAATTAAAAAAAATATGTTTTAAAGAAAATAAATGTACCTTTGCCGCTGCGCACAGCTCTGCTCCTCTGCTTCGTTGCTGGCTGCAAACAGGCACAGGCTCCCAGCAGTGTCGGGATTGGCTGGGAGCGCCCAGCCAGGGCGCTTCTAGGCAGAGTGGGGTCCTGTGCAGGCTCTCTTAAGCCCAGCAACACAGTTGCTGGGCTGGGCAGCAACTGTGTTGCTGGGCCAGCAAAACATACATGCACAGTGAGGGTGACTGCGCTCACTACTCGTCAACCCTGTGGCCCCACCCCTTTTACTGAAAAACAATAATAAACATAGTTTATTATCGTTTTTCAGTAAAAGGCTTGCAGCCACCGCTGCTGGTGGGCGGCGACGCGCCTCCGCCCAAATGGAGGAGCTGCCTCTGTATGATTCTCACAATAAAAATAATTTAAAGCAAGCTCACTTTCATGACCGAAGGTGCAAAAAAGTAAAGAAATGTAAATGGGACAGTAATATACAAAGAGCAATTGAATCACCTCTAAGAGCCAGGTATGCTGCACAATCAGTTCATCAATTTAGGCACAGATTTTGTAATTTGTTATTACTTTTTATTGAAGCAGACATTTTTTAAATACAGTGTGTTTTCCTTAAAGAATACTGGACTGCATTTAAGAAGAAAAGTTTACTTTTTTTGTTTGTTTAAGTGTTGGCAGTGGACCCGGACCACTGCCTACTCTTCAACAAAGATTTTTTTGACATTCACAAAAGATAAAGGGTCTAAATGAGAACCTTTGCCTTTTGTAAATGAATTACCACCTAGTTTTGTTAGTTGGTAAAATAGCAATGATTTGTAATCTGATTTCAGTTACAAAACATTGGATCTGATGTACTAAGAACTGATCTGCAAAAAGTGGTCTCAAATTGCACGCTGACTTTTTGTGCATAAATTCTGATTTTCCAAACTGACTTACGTATAATTAGGTCAGTTCACAAAATACCCAATTGCAAAGTGCAACAGAATGACCTGCCTAATAAACATTTATAAGGCAGGTCACAATTTGCTATCCTCTTCAATTTGCAACAATCTTAAGGACGGTAGCCTGCAAGGGTCAACAGCTCATCATGTCTGTGATTGCGGTTAACTAAAGATTTTTTTTTAAAGAAACACAACTGTGCTTAAAAAATGTTTTTTTAAAGGTTTCTCTGATAGGAGCCTACTCACTAAGTTAAATCTACATGTGTAGGCTTAAAACAAATAAAGTTACTCTTAGACGACTTAATACAAGTACATTTACTCTTATACCTTTGATTAACTTTGTACTTTGGGCTATGAACAATTTATGAGTGAAAAGTTACTCAAAAGTGTTGACTTGCATATCCCCATCTCTGAAAGGAGTTAGAGTCAGTAAAAATGTCAAGTACGTCTGTAAGGTTACTACTGCTAGTGACTTTATGACGTATTCAGTGTTCCGCACGCTTGGTGGAGACCTCACAATTGAGGCGGAGATCTTCCTATGGAAAAGTAGAGTGAAAGGTTTAAAGTTTATTAAACTTTTTTAAAAATCTGAAAAAAATATGTTACATTTTTCTGTTAATTAATTTCAAATATATTGCTTGAATGTACAAAATGTTTTGTTTTTTAATTACAGCATTAACTTAATTTTAAATTTAAAATATATTTTTGTACTTATCAAAATAAAAAACTTTCTGATTTTTAAATAAAAAAAATCCTATCTAAAGTAAAAAATATATATATATTATTTTGTATTAATATGCTTAAAAGTGATGTATAAAATTAATTAAATGTCGTTTCATTCTTTTTAATAAAAATGAATGTTTCATAATTTTTTCATTAAAAAAAGTTAATATAATATATATCACAATATGTATGTTTTATTTATAGAGGTTTTTTTTAATATTACAAAGTGAATCTATATTTTTTAATGGTTTAATTTATTTTAACATTAGTTCCTCTGGCTTTTTATTGTAAGTCACTACCTTCATTATTTTCTAAGGAGGGAGTTAGGTTGGTCATGTGTGGTGCTGGAACTAGAGTACATTTAAGACTGCTTTGAGTCCTTTTGGCAGAGATAACAATAGAAACACAGTCTGTGAACAGTAATAATGTTACTCTTTTGTGGATGGGTGCATGTCCCTCCTCAAATCCTTCCATAACCTTCCCTTATTCCTCCCTCAACACCTCCCATTCCGTGGTATTTCATATTTTCCAGCTAATCCCCATGACCCTTCCACAGTGACTACTAAAATGTTTACTTACGTGTGTAGAGAACTCTGCAATCGAGTGGAGATCTCTGCACAAAAATGATAGGAGAGGCAGAGGCCTCCGTAATTAGGTTTGTGAATAGTATTTTGTACTATGTTAGTAGTACTTTTGTAGTGGTGTGGTGAACCTGATACAAACCTTCTTTGAGGTGTTGGTAACAGATCAGTAGATGCAACAGCCACTGCAGTCACAAATACTGATACAGTCCTCTGTGACTAGTAAATTAGGAGGGCATGCCTTTTTCACACCTCCTCTTATTTGCTATTCGGAAGGAGTTGCAAAAGCCCTTTTACAACTTGTGACAGGCACAACTTGTGACTGACTTTTGTACATAAAGAAAATTCTTTTGACGGTTGCAAACCTTGTGATTTGGTGAATCGGAAGGTGTGTGATTACAAAGGGGATTTGTACATGAGGCCGTGGAGCCTGGTGATACATAAGATTCAATATTTGGAAGGGACGCCTAAAACACGCCCCTTCCAGATACCGAGTTGAAAAAAAATTCTGACTCTTTAAATGGGATTAGTATAAAACAACACGCAAATTAACACTCGCAAATGCTGAACTGGAGCATTTGTGACTGTCGAAAAGCTTAGTCTATCTGGCTCATAGTGAAGGCCTAAAAATATACCCACTAAAAAAAAAATAATAATAAGGGGAAAGCTTGAATAAATCGCAGCCACGTATAATGACTCAGAGCCACATCCCAGTCCATCATTACTTTGCTCATCATGTCACTACAGATTAGACCCAGCTATAAGAAAATCAGGCTTCGTCCTGCCTAGAAACAGTCCAGCCAGGTCCTTTCTGAACCAGAACACAAGCAAACCAAGGCCAGTTTCACCGTGATTGATGTTCGTCAGTCAGGTGCAGTTTGGTTGCAGAGCCTCAGTGAGCTATACCCAACATATGTTGTACGTCTGAAGTGAGCTGACCCATCGGCCTATGATATATGCCGTGCCAACCCAGCCAGCTCAACTTCTCACAATATGGCCCCCGAAGAGCAAAATTGCATGAGGCTCGAAAGCAATGTAGCCGATTAAATGCAGTCATCGAATCATTGTTTATATTCAGAAGAAAACAACGTAACGGTAGCTTCTATACTCCGTAATTCTAAACAACACAGCCTAACTCTCGTAGGCTGGAGTCAATCAAAACTTTACAAAAATGTCCTGCAGTTTGCACCACATCCTGTAATATTTCACAGGTCTCCTTTTACTAGCTTACAAAACCAGCGCTGAAAACAATCTAATATTTTAAAAGCTTTAGCAGCAATAAAACAAAAAAAAATCATAAGTTCCATGACTTACTTTATTTTGGATCATTGCCTGTCTGTGAATCAAACACTGTCAGCGTCTGGCTCCTCTCCAGTAAACAGGGAGTCCAGTATCCGGAAGGAGTGTGTATATACTATCGACATTATTTTTACATCTTGAAACTCAGAGTATTATGTGTTTATATTGGAACTTTTATACAAAAAATGGAATAACATCCCAGCTCACGGGTTACAGCCGGACCTTTAAATGTTGAGCATGATAGAAACTGGATGTCTTTTGTACATGTTTTGATTTATGTATTTATCCGGATTTTGTAAAGCTATACGTACCAGTCTGAGGTAGCGTCACATCACACATCACAGTTATACAACGGAAGAGGTTGTGCTACTGAAAGTCAGTGCATAATGTGAGAGAGATGAATGAGAGAAAAAAAGCATAGACAACAGTACAACGGTATAAGTCCATCGGGCAGCCCCAGAAAGACCATCAATTCATGGGCATCTGGACCAGTGTCCAGTGTAATACACGAAGTCGAAATGCTCACTGGATTATTCTGGGAGGTTTAAAGCCAGAAAATTATAATCGGACGTATATGGACAGTTTCACTGCGGACACTGGCATAAATGGTGGCGTTTCCACGAGTGTCTCTATGCTTAAGGTGGAAAAAACCTGGCAATGTATGGTTAAAGCATGCACAATTTTTATCTTTCATTTGAGACTTCCTCGTGTCCCTTTCTCCCTTCTGAACTGTCCCCAACCGCCAAAAGTGTAGGAAGTACGAGAAGCAGTCATAGGGGTACTGTATCTAGTATTGCGTAACCCTTCCCTACAACCCCCAATATACAAGATCATATCTAGTGACCCTCCGCCTCCCTGACCTTCACCCACTTCCATCATATAAATCATATATGGGAACTACTAGTTACCCTATTATTTCCATCAAAGCCTTTGTCCCACCTCAAATCTACATGTCATATTTGCTTTCTTGCCATCCTTTCTCACCTCCCTCAAGTCATCTCACCTCAAACATTCTTCCTACCTGATTTCCATAAGGATTAGCTCATATTTATCATACTAGGTGAACCAGGTACCTAACTTCCTTCGGGGCTTCCTCTCGTAACATTCATACCTAATGTACCACTGATCAGGGCTGCCAAGTTCAGACATATACATCATACATGCTGTCCTTCTAACTTACACTACCTTAAAGGCCCTCTCTATGTCCTACACTCCCACGCTGCATATTGCTGACATTCAAGAGAACAGAGATTAAGCACAGAGTTCTGCTATGGCTAACAAACTGAACTTCTCAGCTACAGTTGTGTAAGATCATTTTGAGACATAGGCCCTCATTCTGACCCTGGCGGTCTTTGACCGCCAGGGCGGAGGACCGCGGGAGCACCGCCGACAGGCCGGCGGTGCTCCAATGGGGATTCCGACCGCGGCGGTAAAGCCGCGGTCGGACCGGCACCACTGGCGGGGTCTCGCCAGTGTACCGCGGCCCCATTGAATCCTCCGCGGCGGCGCAGCTTGCTGCACCGCCGCGGGGATTCCGACCCCCACTACTGCCATCCAGATCCCGGCGGTCGGACCGCCGAGATCCGGATGGCGGTAGGGGGGGTCGCGGGGCCCCTGGGGGCCCCTGCAGTGCCCATGCCACTGGCATGGGCATTGCAGGGGCCCCCGTAAGAGGGCCCCTACATGTATTTCACTGTCTGCTGCGCAGACAGTGAAATACGCGACGGGTGCAACTGCACCCGTCGCACAGCTTCCACTCCGCCGGCTCGATTCCGAGCCGGCTTCATCGTGGAAGCCTCTTTCCCGCTGGGCTGGCTGGCGGTCTGAAGGCGACCGCCCGCCAGCCCAGCGGGAAAGTCAGAATTACCGCCGCGGTCTTTCGACCGCGGAACGGTAACCTGACGGCGGGACTTTGGCGGGCGGCCTCCGCCGCCCGCCAAGGTCAGAATGAGGGCCATAGTACGGTCCCCCTATATCGTTGAGATTGGAAGTAGCAGGTGAAAAGGTGCAAGCAGCACCCTCTCTAGTCTCTCCAAGCATAACGGATTGGCAGCAGAATGCTAGATTTACTTACTAGTAACCTTCATTACTCTGATTCAGGGTCTTCCTTGTCACGTTCCTAATCCCCTGAGGTGATTCCTCACCCACAAGACAAGCATCTAGTGCTTTCCTCACAAACACAATTTAGTTTCTAATTCGTGTCTAGATATTTAAGACACAGAGTGGTACTTTTACATAACAAGTATGAAGCTATGGCTACCCTCAGAGACTTCCTGTTTGTATCAATCATTAAACTCATTAGGTGGAAAAGGAAGGATTTGACTATTGTGATGAGAAATACCTCGAATCTGAATCATAAAGACTACAGGTACGGTAATTCTAGTGTTACCTCCTCATCGGATCATTACATGAAAGTATACACCAAGCTGAAATAAAGCACTACAATGCATAGAAAACTTGAATACAGAACCACATTTTATTTTGATTTATATGCAATAAGTAACAAAAAAACCTATGTAACAGAACTTAAAACAGTATCTGAAAAGTGACCATCTTTTCTAGAGGCTCCATCCAAAAGATAATAATGTAGACATCTATTAGGGGTAGCACATGATCCTGCTCTATATTTTTCAGACATTGAGACACATATAGCCTCAGCCACATGAAGTTGCCATTCCTCTTCTTGTCCTGCCCATGATGCCTACAGGAGCCAGTAGATTCGCTCATTTGTACGCAGTGACAACAGCTGATTTCACCATTGATTAGTTGTGGAAGTTGTAGACTTGTGTTCTTTATCATTTATTCAAAAAGTAACTAACAATGAACGGCAAGAGTAAAATTACCCTATTGGATTTAAATAAACCAGTAATGCTCCCCTAACAACCAACAATTGTAGCCTGGATTCTTCAGGATATGATGGATTTGGGAAGAACATTGACAAAATATATTTTCTTGCTTTAGATGAAATGTAGAACAACTTTTGGTCAAAACAATGAACCTGGTCAAATAATCACTGTGGCCAGTGAGACCATAAAGTAAAGCTCATAGTGACTCTTTCACCTAGTTCTTTTAAACATTGAGTTGATGAAGCTGCTAATAAAAACGTCGACTGGAAAAAAGAAAAAGCCACTGGCTATAATTGTTCAAAAGTTGAATTCTGTGAACTAAAGGAAGATCCCAGGCCAGAATTGTCCAGCACAGTTGAAAAATAAGTAGTCTACACACTAAGGTTTCAACCTTTGAGAGTAAAATACTATCATCTCTAATCATGTTGACTGCTGCTCACAGTACTTTGAACGAGGAAACCAAAATCTGAAAGAATATCTCTAAAAAATCCAAAACGTTTATAGGGTTAGGTGTGTTTGGATTCAAAGCTTTTAAAGCTTTCTCACAACACCAATCTGAAAATGATTTCCATTGTTCCTCAAAAGTGGCTAAAGTAGTTTGTTTTCTACTTTGCTGTATACTCTTCCAGAAAGTAACCCATTTCTGGCAAACGTAACCTCTCAGGCTCCAGGCCATTAAGCAAATTCTCCTGAGAGCAGATCAGGAAAGATCAGGCCAATAAAAAGGAATTGTAAACATCAGCAGATGAACTGGAGGTCCCCTTGTGAACTTCAGTAGAAGTGGAAACTACTGTCCTATGGACCAAGATGTAGGTATTAACAATACTTCAACCTTCTTCAGCGGTGTACGGAAAAACAGACTGGAATGAATATAGCAGGCATTTCAGCAACCTATAAGACAGGACATCCAACCACAAGTTTCCGAACACAGAGTTCTGGTACAAAACATCAGGAGTGACACACCTTCCTGGGATGCAAAAATATCCCTAGCTGAAGAACCAGAGTCAGAAATATTTCCCATCACAGAGCAAAGGTTCTTTAGGATGGAATCATCCTGCTTATATAGACTGCTTTTATAGTGATGGCCCCTCCTATGTAGCATGCTATTAGAAATATGAGATTCTTCACTTCCCACAGTTGTAAAGTCTGAGCTCACATGGCCAATGTCTGACAACGAATCCCCCTAAAATTATATATGACTGGGCCACTTTGTTGTCTGTTCTTCTTATCGTCACTGCCTAAAAGTGAATCGAAGTAGCAAATGCCTGTATTGCTTGGAATATTGACACTGATTCTCTCTAATTGGAACTCATGAGTCCCTCAGGGACCACTGACTGTACACTACTGAATCCTCCAAAATCACCCCCAAACGGGGACACCTGCATCAGTCACCATTATTTTTAGTAAAGGTGAGGGTAGAAAAACTCAGTTTGAGAAATTCTTTTTCACTAGCCATTAGAGTAGTTTTTTTGAGTTTTTAGCAACACTAGCACCATCACTCTGAAATTCATATTTGCTGAATCCCAGTATTCCAAATGATTACACATTATTGCTTCAGATGCAGGAGAGCCAATGGAACCACTGTGTGGTGGCTGCCATGATCCCTTGCACCTAAAGTCATGTTTCTGCTGGAGCCCAGTCCTTTGACAACAATGCACTCAGATAGTGCTGTAGCATGGATATTCAAGAATACTCTCTCCAAATCTCCAGACTCTTGCCCTGAAAAGCAATTGGTCTTCAAATGGCATGCGATTTGATTTGTCCTGATTTCAGAGACAGTTGAACTCTTGCAGCATTTGGCATACAGTGTCTGTGTCTTTTTGTGCCTTAAAGAAAAAGGAAGCACAGATTAAAATATAATTTAGGTAAAGAAACAATTGATTTCCTTTGAATTGCAGTAAAGCCACTAAAGGAGTCAATATCTTTGTGAAGGTCCAAGGAGACAAAGACATACTAAAAGGCAGTACTGTGAGTTGGAAGTGGTAACTGCCAACTGTAAACGTTCTGAAACTCCTGATCAATTTGTATGTGTAGGTATGCCTTATGAAAATTCTTAAGTGTTGTAAAATCACATGGGTTGATTGGAAGGATTACTGTTGGAAGAAATACCCTGCCCGAGAAAAAAAAGGAACTTGAATTTCATCCAAAGGGCTGTTTAGTCTATCTTTATTCTGCTGTCTTTTTTACGAGATCCGCAAGCTAAGTTCCAAATAATGTTGGACCTTTAAACATAATACTCAAAATGATTGATTTGTTATGATTTAACATTATCCAACTCCCATTGTTTTCATCAAATAGTTCAGCGCTCAACCATAATGTCAGCAAACATGATAATGCGGCTGCCACACATAAATAGACAAAGATAGTATATGATGGAAACCTAACCATCATTTCCATAGTGCCTAGTACCTGTGCAGCTGTCTCCATTCTGTAGATCATCGTATCATCCCTGAAAGTCTTTAAGTAGAAGAGTGAGACACTCTTCTAAAGGCAAAGTTTGAGGTGGCATATACCCACTTTAGTGCCCCTTCGACCTTTCTGTCTGTTTATATTGAGGGACAGAGTCCTCAAATGCGAGATTCGAAGACATGCTAGCTAGGAATAAATTTGCTTCAAATCTAGGGACTCAAGCTTTTCCCAAATCCATTCACTCCCTCTCAAGAATGAATCAAAATACCTTATGGACTGGTAAGACATCTGTAGAAGGTGGACCATGAAAACTAAAGAAGTCATCCAGATCATTAGGCACTTTTAAATCAAATCCCAATTTGTCTCTGATTAAAAAAAACACAGCAGTTTCGCCTTTGTACCAATGTTCTTCTTTGAGGTTCATGGTTAACTTCTTTATGATCATCAGTATTGCCTGGCTTCAGCCTAGTTCTTTTAACTGCATCCTGAATCTGCAGGGCAGCAGCAAGAGGTCTGTTCAAAATTTCCTGTAGTTTCTCACGTGAGGCTGTAATTTCACTGGAGCATTTAGGAGAAGGCGAACACATGTGCTTGCGTTTTTCTGTACACTTCTTGCCCTCCATAGTACGGGATTCACAACAGAGAGGTTTGCAATAGACCTGCTACTGCAAGGTCTGAATTTAAACTATCCAGTCCTGGGAAATCTCCTTTATCTCTTGCAAGATTACCTTGCGATGCAGGCAGCCCACTGGTTGGTATATCCCTCAGTATCCACACCTACATACATACTATTACAAGGGGAGGACAAAGACCGTCTGAATCTGTGTACATACAGCCCGTACAAGCTGTAGGATCATCAGGCCTTGTTTCTGCTACACAAAAAGCAAGGTCATCTACAAAAAGTATCACAAATCACTGACCTGTTTAGCATCACTAATAACGACCAGCAAGATGTACTTCTGAAAACATTAGACGTTACCCTTTTTCGTAGTGCAAGACTTCTGTCTCTCAATGTAGACAGGAAAAACAAGAACTCTGGGAGGGCAGGTGTTACTTCATACTCATCATGAAGGATGAAATGAGTAAAAGGACTAACCTATGTCTTGACTAACGGGAACATTATTTTCAGAAAATGATTATGGGGAAAGCAATAGATGCCTGTACTGTGGGTGAGAATTCACCTCACCTCATGCAGTAAGGTCTTCGACAAGGATGACCTGATGAGGAGGTAATGAAGGACTCTTCTTAACACGAGGCCATCATTGTACACCACTGTGATTTCACAATTAAGTACAATTACATTTTTTATGAAATGCTACAATCTTACAGCAGTGCAAACCGGCTTTGAGTTTTTCCTGGTGTATGCTGCTGCAGAAACACAGACCTGTAAATTAAATTATACTGGTGCTAGTTGCAACTATGCTATTTGTTTTTATGACCATTAAGTCAGTTAGGCATCCTATGCATCTAATGATAAGATATCCACTGAGGTCAAATTAAGATTTCCATTTAGGATTTTCCATTCTTTATTTAGAGCAACCATGCTCACTTAAAAACTGGAAAACTATAGCTAGAAAATTAATAGTTTGATTTTATTGAACATCTGTAGAGAGGCAGGCATGCAGACAATCACCCAGTCATGGTGTACACCATAATCTATTTTGATAAAGATGTAGCCCAAGAGGTCACTGACATATATTTGTCATCCAAAATACACTATAGTTAAGCTACCGTAGATAATGTCACTAGCAAAGAAAGCCTCCGAGGCCCTAAAGTGCTGGGTAGCACTCGGCCACTCCTGGCCAAATCCCAGAGGCAGTAGTAAGAATGGAAATAACCACTGATTGTCATGAAGTTTGGACTCTCCCAACAGTGATCTACATTTCTCAACAGGCCGCAGTGTACCCAGCCAAGACCAAGGAACCTAAAAACGGCAATAACAGACAGCAGTTGCCGTGAGCTAGTCTGACTGATAATTCTTGTTGAAGGACATTATGGATGGCGGACGAATCAGACCTATTAAGCATGGGTACATCAAGCATTCTATTTTAGTTAGAGTCCCCCAGTAGAGTAAAACATTCAAGCAACAGTGGACAAAACAATATATTTCCATAGGATCGCCAAAAACAAAATATCCCATAAACATTCGCAACAATCATATCACTCATCTTTGGTTAACAATTCAGACTCTTAGCATACTGTATAAATGACTACTGATCAGTCTCCAGGCACAATTCACTGATTGTACGCAGGGCCTCCCTGGTGACATCTGCTTAAGGGGAGTGTTGGCGACTGTAAGTGCAGTCTGTGTTGCCCAACTTACACACAAGTGTAAGGTACATTCCTTCCAGAGTTGCAGAGGATAGGCCTGCAGCCTGGGCATTCAGAAGCATGCAGTCCAAATCAAGAGCCACTCCAAGCACAGCCACAAGTTGACGTCAAATAAGCTTCTTTAGAGGAGTGTGTGGAGCATCCCCACGTTAAGCAGTCAGTGCTAGAGAAACATCAACAGTGGTACATGGGAAGGTGGTGCCCACAAAGAATTAACAACGCTCTCTCCTTCTGACACTTTTGCCAGCGCCCCAACCCCACCACACCTCTCTCAACAACACTGCATACTGCAGGGAGACGAAGAGGATGACGATCATACATTAAGGGAAAAGATATCAGGGATATGAGCTCATCTGCATCACCTCTTTTACAGCCATAATCAAAGACAATTCCCGGAAGATAGCTGCATGCACAAAACTGGGGTATGGATTTTTATCATTTGCCAACCCTCTCCCAAATACACTGTTCCACTTCTTCTTGAGGGATTTCAGGTGGTCAGGCTGCTTATATCATTCATCTTATCACGCACTTCTCATTGAGGGATTTCAGCTGAGTCATCCTTCCAGTGCCTTAGATGAGGCAGTTTTTAATTTGCTGCCCAGGTCCAAAGGCACTACTTCCACTGCAATATTTACAAGGAACGTTTTATATATTTTGCATGCATTCATATCCATGAGGTCTGCATTTTTCCACCTGAAGAGGATTGTTCAATGGGCAGGAGAGCCCAGGAAATTTAAGAACATCGAGCCTCATTTAGTGTTTGGCAGGGGGGGGCAGAGGTAATAGCCTCCACTGCCCTGATGGACTACCATCCACCATTTTTAGAAGTTTCTGCCTGTCTGGTGTTGAACTCTATGGCTTCAAATAAGCGCCACCACGGCCTATGCATAAATATTCATAGAGACAAGCATACTGCAAAATACAACATCATCTGATTAGCTTTGAGTGCACTAAAATGTCCAAACTGGCGAGAAAGACAGAATGAGAAAAACAAGGCACTTGTGGTCCAGAGAGGCATATTTAAGAGCGGCTGCTTGGAAAATAAGCATTCTAACACTATGAAGTGATGGCTGGCTCTTTGAGGGCAATTACTTCGACTACCCTGAGGACTCAGCATCATTCCAGGATGCAAAGTAATCACCGAGGGCCTATTAGTAAGAGCAAATTGCTACTGAAACTAAACGTTTACCTACAGAAAGAAATAATTCGTTTCCAGAAGTTGCAATTGACCCACTGCCAATCTATGAGCACTGCTCCAAAAGAATCAAGAACCTTTGTAAAACCTGTAGGCACAGATCTGACCAATACTGGCCCTCGAGGGCCATTTATGAAAAGCACTAAACAAAGCGTAATATATTTTTAAGTGCTGGTATAATAGTGTGGATATGCTCTAGTGGGCACCAGAGGAGGGAGCAAAAAAAAAAAAAAAAAGGAGTTGAGATGTATGCTTATCACAGGCTGCTTTAAAAGGGTATGTTAGAGCTGAGTTGATCAGTGGCCAAGATGGAAGCAATTATCTGAGGCTCTGAGAATGGATCCCAGTGTCTCACTAGCGGACAGGCGCGGCTCCTCCATTGGGGTAGAGGAGCATTGGTCCTCGCAGCAGCAGCAGCAGTTGCAAAACCTTTACCAGAAAACAATAATAAACTTAGTTCATTATCGTTTTCTGGTAAAGGGGCAGGGCCACAGGGATGACGAGCAGTGAGGGGGAGTGCACAGCACTTGCCCTCACTGCACATGTATGTTTGGCCGGCGGCCTTGAGCCATCAAAACACACATGCGCAGAAGGCTCTCTCAGAGCATGCACAGTCTCATAGTCTGCTTGGGAGTGCCCTGGCTGGGCTCTCCCAGCCAATCCTGATGCAGCTCTGAGCAGTGTCAGGATTGGCCGCAGGACAGGCTGGGAGCCTGTGCCTGCAGCACCAGCAATAAAGCAGAGGAGACGGAGTAGCAGAGTGGCGCGCGGCATTTAGGTAAGTGTTTTAAAAAAATATATATATATTTTGATGTCTATTCCCACTCTCCCCCGTGCCCCTCCCCACCCTTTCATGCCCGCATGCTGCAACTGCTAGCAGACACTCTCAGCAGGGGACATTAGCTGCTGAAGAGGCAAAAAAGAAGCTGGAAACAGAGAAGACTCACAGGAACAGAAGACTAGCTTTTCCAGCGGCAATAACAGTGAGCCATTGTGACAACCTGTTCCTTCCTCGAAAACAGAGGTGCATCCGCCAGAGACAATCACTTAATGCTGGCAACCCATAAGAGGCTGTCTCATAGGGTGGGAGACCAGGCGGCCTCAGACAACTAACAGAAACTGAGGTACCTGGAGCGGAGACTGAGAGATTCTACCCTCTGAGCCACAGCTTAACTGGGTGATGGTAAGAAGCATTCGCAACGAGGAAGCCAGCAAAAGACAGGAGTCCGAGAGCACAATCAAGATCCTGGGACTAAAAATCCCCATTGCCCGAGGTAACAGTGCGAGGTGCCCCCCAGATTGTGTTGCGGATGGCCACAACTGAAGGGAGTTGGTGATCCCCTGGCCGCGCATGAGGAGGGTTACACTAAAACAATGGCTTGTTCCCCTCTATGTCTACATATATCTGTGAGAATGATGGACAAAATATGCAACAAAGCAGACTTTTTCAATTTAATGGAAGGTTTCGGCAGGGAGTGGAGACAGATGCAAAAGAAACCCAGGTGACAGAACATAAAAAAAATTCACTCACTTCAATGTGCTCTCAAATGGTAGAGAAAAGTGCAAATGTAGAAAGAGCTGTGAAGATAGTAGAGGATAAAATGGAGGAACTGACCAACAAACTGAAGGGTGTAGAGAGAGCAAGGCTTGATAGCGAAGAATATGCAGTCCATGGAAAGCCAGATAGGCAAACCGACAGCAATACGAGATTAGGTAGACTTCACGCCTTGTGCCTTTAAAGATATGTCACTCCTGGAGGTAGGAATTGTGTGTCTAGATAACTTACGACAGGGTCCCCAGCTGAAAGTGCTTGGAGTCTCTATGCAGAATCAAGAGGTGAACTTGATCACAGAAATGTATAAGATACTGTACAAAATGCTTATGATAAACTCCAAAACTCTGCAAGCAAATGTTAAGGAGTTTACAGACTTCTTAAGAAGCCAAGGGGCAGTAACAAAGAGATAGGGGTATGGTGATGGTCATTCTGGCAGATATGGAGATGAGAGACAGAGTGGTAGGGGCTGCAATAAAAAAGACAGAGTGATCCTCGGCGCTGACAGACATTTTTTCCTATTACCTCAGCACTGAGATGTAATTGAGGAGTGAGCCGATGGTGAGCAACATTACAACCTCATACAGCAGATAAAGTAACTTAGACATTACTTCTGTAACATTTCGTGAAGATCCGTCAAATCTACTAGCAGTGCCTGTAGGTAGTTATAGTTAGGACCTAGTTTCCATTGAAAAAAAAACATTTTTGACTTCTCCATATCTTTGGCACCTTTGAGGAATGTTCACTTTTTTTTCCAAAAAAAGTGTGGCCATGAATCTTGTTGTGCATGGAAAGTTTCAGGGTGATCCATCAAGCGGGGACCGAGAAAAAGGAGTTGGTTCAAAAGAACTGCATTGCCAATGTTAATTCCCATAGGAGTTTTGAACACAACTACAGCCGAAACCGCTGGATGGAATTACACAAAATTTGGAAGAAAGGTAGCTTCTGGTATGCAGATTACACTTTTTGTTATTTGATGTAAATCTGTTCAGTAGTTTTCAAGATATTGAAGGGAAAATACATTTGTTTATCTGTGGCACCGGATCCAGGGAGATCTCCTGGTGAGATCTGATTGGCTGCCAATACTTCAAGCAAGAAGTGTTGGCAGCCATTTTGAAGCATGGCTTCAGCGGAGTTCCAAAAAAAAGTTTAAAAAAAGGAAAAGGGGGCATGGTATGTTCACCCTAGCCTTGGTCCAGGGCCCCCCCTTTTAAGAAAGGCTTAAAAGATTTATTTCTAAAATAACTGAGATATATGCAGCTGGATCCGCTGACTTCTCCTTGATTTAAAAAATAAATGCAGTCTGCTGCGTTACTGAATGCTTCCTAGGGCTTTTAGTAGCCCCAGGGACCAACACCCCCCAGGGCTATGATTAAAAAAATATGCAGGGGGGGCCCGTGCCCTGGGGACCACCACCTCCCCGGGGCAAGATAATCCTATGATACTAGGTGGAGTTCAGTGGACCCTCCCACATCCTCGGGACTGCCACCTCCCTGAGGCAATGAATGAAGAATGCAGGGGTGCCACACGAACCTCCCAGTGCTATGGGGACACTCACCTCCCCAGGGCAATTAATGACTCAAGAATGTGGGGGTGCCGTGTGGGCCCACCCCACCCCTCTGCTCCGGACACTGCCACCTCCCAGGGGCAATCAATCAATGAAGAATGCGGGGCTGCAGCCCCACTCTCTGAGGACCACCACCTCCCTGGGGCTCAATCTTAATAGTATGCGGGGGCTGTGTGGCCCCCTCACACCCCAGGAACCACCACCTCCCTGGGGCAAAATACAATTACAATAAGAGGGAGAGTCGTGCAGAACCACCTGAGCCCTGGTACCGTCACCTCCCCTGTGCTAGCTTTTCACTGTATGCAGGGGTGCCACGTTGCCCCCGGCACCCCCGGGACCACCACCTCCACAGGGCAAAACACTATTACAATAATAGGGGACTGCCACCACCCCAGGGCTCAAATAACTTTAAAGCAGGGGGTCCGTTGTGGATTCTTGGTCCCGAGAACCACCACCTCCCTGGGGCCACATCAAAAGATGGAGGGAGGCCATGCAGCCCCCCTTGGAGCCATACCTGACCCTGGAGAACACCACCCCCCCAGGGCCGGTTCCTGCTACCTCCCGAGGTGCCCACCCTCAAGAAGTAGCTGTTTGCTTTTGCTTGGCAGAGGTATGACAGCTCCCGCCCAGCGAAAGCAAACATAACTCATGTTTGCTGAAAGCAGAGTTTTGAGCTCTTTCCCTGCCCACTACCATGCAGGCAGGGAAAGATATGAAATTATTGCTTTTGCATGCAGGGAGCTTCTATTTGCCTCAGCTCCATGCCGGCAGGAGCACTACTGGCTCTTGTAGGAGACAGGAGCCAGTGGGACCGGCGTGGCGTGAGGCTCCCCCCACAGTCCCCATAACTTTACACTTGCCACCCAGTAACATGTGGTCAGGCCCTGGGAGATGGGGTCCCTAGAGGCCAAAATTGGCCCAGGGACGGCGGTCACGTGCCCCCCCCTTCCTTTTATAAAAAAGGTATTTGACCCCAGGGAGGAGGTGGTCCCCAGGGCCCCGGGGTCCTTGTGGTCCCCGTTTAAATATTTTTAGAATAGCCCTGGGGAGGTGGTGGTCGCTTGGGGGGGGGGAGGGGGGTGGGGGTCCGCACCACCGATAATTTTTAAAATGTAGCCCCAGGAAGGTTATGGTCCCTGGAGCATGGGGGGGTCCATGCAGCCCCCCATATATTTTTTTAATGTTGACCCGGGGAGGTGCCCGTCCCTAAAACCTGGGGGGAGTCCTCGTGTCCCCCTCAAACATAGTTTTTAAAATGAAGCCTCGGAAAGGTGGTGGTCCCCGGGAGACGGGGGGATCTGTGCGGTCCCTCATATATGTCATATGTTGTCCTGGGGAGATGGTGGTTCCCCAGAACCTGGGGAGGGGGGTCTGTGTGGCCTTCTTAAGATCTTTTTTATTATGTAGGCCTGGGGAGGTGCTGGTCCCCAAGGCCTGGGGGTGGGGGGGCTGTGCGGCCCTCTAAATACACATGTTTAACATTCCTCCCTTTAGGCTCCAAACCCCTTCGGCTGTGCATGGCGTGGGCTGACCACAGGCCCTGTGGCCAACTACTGCCACACATGGCCAAAGCCCGTGCATGACGCAGGGTTTTTGTGGTTATAGGGGGTTGGCCGCAGGGCCTGGTGGCAGGCCAGCCCCTGTGAACAACCTCCACAACACCCTGCCAAAGGCCGTGCATGGCATGGGATTGGGTGGTTATAGGGGGGTAGGCAGCAGGGCCTAGTGGAAGGATAGGCCCTATGGTTAAACCCCTCTACACATGGCCAAAAGCTGTGCGTAGTGCGGGGCTCAGTGATTATAGGGAACAGGCACTGCCATCCCTCGTTGTGCAGGGCCAAAGGCAGAGCATGGCGTGGGGTGGGTGGTTATAGGGGGTTAGCTGCAGGGCCTGGTTGCAGGTTAACGTATAGTAATTCATTACAAAAAAATACTTTACGTTAAAAAAAAACATAGAAATTCACTGAAAACAAAACTAAGGTTACAGGGACGTTATAGTTAGGAAACAGAATTTTTTTTAAAGCATAGAAATTCACTTAAAAAACAAAGGTTACAGGGACGTTATAGTTAGGCTCACATTTTAAACGTACAAAACCATAGAAATTCACCTGTTGTAGTTATTTGAAGTAACTATAACTTGTGCCCTAAGGTAACTATAACTCGCGCTCTTGCCATGCACTGCTAATTACCCCAGATATTACACCACTCATGACGTCTTTTATAACATCATTGATAATATCACTGTAACACTTGCTGTAAAAATATTCATTAAAAAACCTGTGCATGGCGAGTTATAGTTACCTTTGGGCACGAGTTATGGTTACTTAAAATAACTCTAACAGGTGGATTTCTATGGTTTTGTACATTTAAAATGTGAGTCTAACTGTTACGTCCCTGTAACCTTTGGTTTTTTAAGTGAATATATATACATACATATATTTATATTTATATATATTCACTTAAAAAACAAAGGTTACACTTATAGTTACCTTAGGGCACAGGTATATTTACTTGAGGTAACTCTAACTCTAACTGGGGAATTTCTATAGTCTTGTACGTTTGAAATGTGTGCTTAACTATAACTTCCCTGTAACCTTTGGTTTTTTAAGTGAAATTCTATGTTTTTTTCAATTCTATTTTGTAACTATAACGTCCCTGTAACCTTTGTTTTTTTCAGTGAATTTCTATGTTTTTTTTTTTACGTATAGTAATTTTAATTACTATATGTTAATCCAACCACTGCCACTTATGGTGAGCCACAGGGCCAAAGGCCACCCCACTATGAGCACCCAACCGTGCACGTCCTACACCCATGCGCAGGGGAGGTTGCCCGCAAAAGCTGGCCTTCAGCCAAACCCTGCGGTCAACACTCCCCAACCACAGGGCACAGCCCTTTCCCCATATACGGCAGGAGTTGGCCGCAGCTTCGCTGGATGTGAGAATAGGTGTGAAAGCTGGGGGTGACAGTGACTGTCAGATTGTCTGGGTGTGAGAATGCGTACATCAGTGTTTTAGTGGGTGCTTCAGTCTGTACACAGGTCTGTGAGTGGATGCATGATGGTGCCAGTGGGTCTGTGAGTGTGTGTGTCTGTGTGTGGGTACGCGAGTGTCTGAGTGGGTCTGTGAGTGGGTGCGTAAGTCTCTAAGTGGGTGTGTGAGTGGGAGAAATTGATTTAAAGAGAGACAGAAAGAGAGAAAGAAAGTGAAAGAGACAGAGTTTTTCTTGGCTTTAATATCTCATGTACTTAGAATGAGATATTTTTGTTGGATTTAACAAAAAAAAGTATTTAATATATTTTTTAAAGTATATATTTTTTTTATTAAAGAAAAAAGGTAAAGAGTCCAGCTGGACTTGAACCCCCATAGCTGAGCTATGGGGGTTTATTTTATATTTTAATTTTTTTTTAGCCTTTTATGGGCTTTCAGGGACCACGAGGTAGCCCTGAAGGGCTCCCCCACGGTTCTTACATATTTTATCTATTTAAAAAATAATAATAACCAAAAGCCTTTTTTGGGTTATGTGGGACCACAAGGAAGCCCTCAACGGGCTCCCCTGCATTCCCTACTTTTTTCTTTTCTTTTTCTTTTTTTAATTAGTGCCAGGGCTACCTGGCACTGCGGGGGAAGCCTTAAGGCTGCCAATGCTTCAGCAAGCAAGGAGCTGCTTTGACAGCAGCTCTGTGCTTGTTGAATCATTTCATCTCTGTCCCCTGCACGTGTGCAGAGATGAAACTTTGGATTTTGACAACGGGACCTGCTTTAAAGGTCCCACTGTCAAAACCCGAAGTGTTTGCTGTGGCTTGGCTTGGTTGCAGCGCTGCAGCCAAGCAACAGCAAACAGTTATGTCCCAGGGGTGGGCACCCCAGGGCATAGCAGGAGAAGGCCCTGGAGGGTGGCGGTCCTCAGGGCCATCAGTGGTTCCACGAGGGGGGCTGGGTGCTCCCCTCCAGTGAGGACTTAGCCCCAGGGGGTGGTGGTCCCCAGGGCGCCTGGAGGCCATGCAGCCTCCTACTCCAACTACAGTGTTGCCCCGAGAGGTGGTGGTCCCCTGGGCAGCGGGGGCAGACGCCCCGGCATATTACATTAAAGCCCTGGGGAGGTGGCAGTCCCCAGGGCAGCAGGGGGGGCATTAGGCCCTCCCACATCCAAAATAAAAGTCCTGGGGAGGTGGCGGTCCCTGGGGCATCAGGAGAGGGCCAGGAGGCCTCCCCTGCTTTTTTTTTTTTTTTAAAAAGCCCCTGGGACTTGGCCCATCTGGGGGCATTAAACTAACGAAGTGCTGGACACCGTGCTTACTTTAAAAAAAAAACTTTTATGGCCTGATTCACGGATCCACCACGTCTCTGCTCGTAAAATCAGAGCTAAAGGGTCAGGGTGTTTGTGCCCTGGCACCTTTTGGTTTTTTTTGGGAACTCAGCTGAAGCCAAGTCCCAAAGTGGCTGACAAGACTTTAACAGCTTCTGTTGTTGAAGTGTTATCAGCCAATCAGATGACAGCACAAGATCGTTGGGGGTTGCGAATCCTTTGCGTCCCTAGATATACGCATTTGTTTTACCCTTGATTTCTCAAAAGTACTGAATGGAATTACACCAAAACATAAAAAGCACTCTTTCTGGAGCAGGTCCTACCTTCCTGCCAAATTTGGTGTAATTCTGTCCAGTAGTTTTTGCACTACTGGGATGTTTAGTTAGGATCTGAATTTACTCACATAAAACCATAGAAATTCAGCAGTTATTACTATGGTCAGTGTAGGAAATGGGATCTTTCTGACATGGGTACCCCCACTTTTCGCCTGGTGTCTCTGTGTTTTGACTGTAGTACACTGGGATCCTGCTAACCAGGACCCCAGTGTCAGTGTTCTCTCCATAAATACGTAAATACTTTCTACACACCACAATTGCCATACTGGTGTACCCCTGTACGTCCCATGTATATGGTACTTTGGTACCCAGGGCATTGGTAAACCAGGGGTCCCCCATGGGCTCCAGCCATGTATTGTACCACACATAGGGGCCCGTGAAAACTGTGTCTACAGGCCGGCCATTGCCACCTGTGTGAAATGGTACACGCACCATTAAACCCAGATATAAGGTTCCCCTTATATCGTGATCACTGCACTTTGACCCTACAAACCACCCCTAAGGTAGGCCACTACAGCCCAAGTGCAGGGTACATGGTTCTAAGTGTGAGGGTACACCTGCACAAACAGAGGTACCCCTACAAACCCCAGACTCCATCCTCTGGGCTTTGTAAGTGCGGGGAAGCCATTTTAAGGTATGTAGTGGACACTGGTCATCAGGAGATGCCCAACTACATAATGGTTTCACAGAACCTAGTCATGTTTGGTATCAAATATGTTGGAATCATGCAACTACACTGATTCCAGTGTTAGTTGCATGATACCATGTACTCTGGGGGCTTCCTTAGAGAATCCCCCATGTCTGCCTGTGCAGCCTTGCAGGGTCTATGTGCAAGCCAGTGCTTACCACCCACCAGAGACTGTTCTGCCCTCCTGCTGCTGAGCTTAACTGGGGGAGGGGAAGACAGGAGAAAGGATTTCCTGTAGAGGAGAGGTAATATCACCTCTCCTTTAGAAATAGGTGTTTCTGGGCTAGGATGAGAGTGCTCCTAAGCGTCACAAGACTACTTTGAAGGGCACATTTGGTGCCCTCCTTGCAGAACTGGTTTCTTCCAGGGCAGAATCCCCCAGGCTCCCGCTGTGGTGCAAAACACACAAAGGACAGGGAAGAGACCACTCCCCTGCCCAGCTCCTCCCTAGGGGGGTGCCCACAGCTCTGCCACGTGGCCACTTGATTCTGCCATCTTGGAAAAAAGATGAACTGAGGCCCCTGGGAGCATATGGCTGGTCAGTCCAGTAAAGTAGCGCCCCTGCCCCTCACAGATAAGTAGGTCATCACAGCAGTTGTCCAACTCCCTTCCTGAGTTACGTAAGGGCTCCCCTGAGGGTGGGACCCTAGATTAATCTGCAAGATTCTTCTTCAAGGCACTTCTGCGACACTGGACTCTGCTGCTGGACTTCACCAGTAACCAAGACAAGACTGCAACTAGTAGAAGGGATCCTACTGCAACTTTGTCTCCAGGTATTCCAAGGACTCTGCAACTTCCATGGCCATGCATCCTCATGAGGCACAAGAACTCTGCCTGCACTAAGTACATCCAGAAGGAATCTCCCTTGGAGTGAAGGAGTCACTCCCCTGTATCTGCAGGCACCTCAACGTCGATGGCCGGTTTGTGGATCCTGCTGTCCCAAGGACTCTTCAAGGCTTTGTAACACAGGTGGTATTTCTGTGGCTCCCCAGCGGTCTGATCTGTCCTCTTTAAAACTAGGAAGGTCGTGGCCTCTCACTTGAGCTGCTGGAATGGAAACCCTTTGCACCTCGTCTGTTTGTCTGTTTGTCGTTGCCAAGGTTTGTTGGCTCTTCAGCCCAAAGACCTCCTAGCTCCAAGAAGCCACAACTTCTAGCATCACACAGCTCCAAGACCAACATCCTCCCTGCAACACTTGCAATGTGGGCATCCATCTTCTATGTGCTGCTGAGGCCTCCTCTCGACTCTCTGTGCTTACTGCCACAGCGTGTTCCTGGCGTCTCTATCGATTCCTGCTGGCTCTTCTCGTTGCTGAGGGCTGCCCCTGACTTACCTGCAAAGGTTGAGTCCCTTGGACCTTGCTGTTCGTCATTTCTGCAACTCTTCATACATCCTTCTTTTTGCATTTGCCAAGGTTTGTTGGCGAGGCTGCTAGCACTGACCCCCGCCAATTCAACGACTGGGGTGCGATAGCTCTTGGATGACTCCTGGGATCCTTCTGCCCCTACACAACAACCATCCAGCAGAGAAGTACCCACGAGAAGGGGGGGGGGGCATTGCCTTCCAGCACCCCTTGAGTGACTCAGGGTGGCTTAGACCCTGTCCCCTCTTTCCTCAGGTACTCCTTGCCTGGAATCCATGCCTGGGTTCCACTGGTCCACGGGTCACTGCAGCAGCTGAACAGACGAAGTCCCAATTAATTTCAACAGGAGGTTCTGACACAATTTCACACCTATTCACTGGGACTTCCTGGTGGAGGTACTCCACTTCTCTGGGTATCTGCAGATGGGTGCACACTTGAACATTCCTTGCTCTAACGGGTTTCCTCTGAGTCCTCTGGGAAGGGTCCTTCTGCAAACTTTTTCCAAACACCACTATCCCATGTTATCCTATGGACAACTATGCTAAGTACCACCTCTGCACATGGGTTCCCAGAGAATTCCTGCTACTTACCTTCGGTATCCTAGTACGTCCAAAGTCCAAAGAATTCTTGAATATTAGTCTTGCCTGAATGTATTGTTCTTAACCCATTTTTTTGCATGAGGTTTCGTCCCCATAGGGGCCCATGTTATTCTATGCTTTCACCTACCTGTTTTGAAGTTTTTTTGTGTGTGTTCATAGCTCCAGTTAGGAGATATACCAAAGTCAGTTTAGTGCCTGGGTTTTAATAAATACTACTTTGGTGTGGTTACTTCTTGTGTGTAAATCACTGTCTGACTTTGTAGTATGTGTAATTGCTTTACATCCTCTGTGCTAAACCTTAGCTGCTCTCCACAGCTACCCCTTGGGAGCTTTGGTTATTAGGAACCCCTAACACTATCACTAAGGGTTGCCTGGACTGCAGGGTGCATCACTTATAGGTGTACACCATTTACTGAGCCAGCCTCCTACAGTTGGTTCAAGAAACTATAACTTGTGCCCTAAGGTAACTATAGCTCGCACCCCCGCCATGCACAGTTTTCTCCTATATAATTTTACTGCATCTGTTACATTGATATTATCAATGATGTTATCAAAGATGCCATGAGTGATGTAATATGTGGGGTAATTAGCAGTGCATGGCGAGTGTGTGAGTTAGAGTTACCTTAGGGTGCAAGTTATAGTTACTTGAGCTAACCATAACTGCTGAATTTCTATAGTTTTATGCGAGTAAATTCAGTTTCTAACTATAACGTCCCTGTAACTTTGGTTTTTCAAATGAATTTCTATGTTTTTTCAAGTTCTATTTCCTAACTATAACATCCCTGTAACATTTGTTTCTTTCAGTAAATTTCTATGTTTTTTAACAGAAACTAATTTTAATTACTATATGTTAATCCAACCTGAGTAAAGTTATTGGTACTGCTTGGGTTAAGGTACAATCACAAGATACACGCTTTGGTCAAGTATCACATTGATGACTCATCTCACATATTTACTTTATAGCAAGTATGCCAGCTGTACTGTCAAGTAATCAGATAACCAGATCAGATAGCAATAAAGTACATGTCATGTAGTTGGAAGGTCTGTGTCATACATTCACTCCTAGCACATCACAATGTTTTAGCTGCCCTCTACATACATTGACAGGAGTTTGCTGCCATTTTCCTCAGCCCTGTTTTTCATGTCTTAGTACATATCCTTGAGACTCAAGATGTGTAGTACAGTGATTTGAGAACATGCATAGATTACTGAGACCATGGACGCTCAGTTACAGTAAACTCGTGTGACTCTTGCAACCAGATTGTTGTTGGCTTAAATTCAGGTGCCTATATATATATATATATATATATATATATATATATATATATATATATATATATATATATATATATATATATATATACACACACACACACATACACACACACGCACATACAAAAACACACTGATGCTCCACCTTCGCTTGCACCTAATAACTTAGGTGAATTTAATGTACGTTTAGCAGAAAAAGTGCAGAAAGAATGAAAAACTTAATGACAATCAATCCCAAAACACCCAATTCTGAAACCAGTGGCCACTAACACTAAGGCACCCGCCACTTCCCTTTCTACTTACGTAATCATTTATAGTGCTGACTCCTCATTTTCAGCAATCATTCGGAACCATTTGTCAGGATGCACTGTTCCACAGATGTTCGCACATCTGGTTGCTTCCTCGTCTTTCAAAATCAACACGAGATTAGGGACGGAAAATTCAATTAGAAGAAAACTTAACATGAGGATGCTAAATCCTCATTTGAATCATCAGAAGCTAAAGCTTCAGAGGAGATTCATTAACTTTTTTCTCAATCACAGGAGGGAGGCGAGCATGCTCTCCTAACACAAGAAATACATCCAACACAGTACCATGAAGGATACTATTGAAAAAGCAGTGAAATCGCCTTCTACGTAATAGCACATACAAAACAAGGCCTACTTGGATGAGTTGTGTTATGTTATGCAGATTTATAGAGTGCACTATCACCAGGAAGGATATGCTGGCACTGAGAAGGTTTGAGTCACCACACCTAGTGCCAAGAGGAACAACTTGAAAAGCCAGTTTTTTTACTTCTTGCAGAATTCAAGAAGTGAAGAAGCTTTTATGTGTAGCAGAAGGTTGTTCCACACTTTAGGATGTGGAAATTCCACCTGTATATGAAAGGTGCAAATTTAAGGTGCACTGATTCATGATTGACATTTGTATCAACATAAATTGTGTACATGATGTTCAGCGGAGTGCACCATTGCACATCTGCACAAAAAACAGAGGCAGTCAAGAGGGTGTGATCATTCTGTATGGTCTTTCACTGTACTGCAGCTGGTCAGACCGGGTTCAGGGAAGGGTGCAAAGAAGATACTTTGTGATCCCTGTATGCATTTCACTTTCCTAACACCAAGACTTAAGAGCTGCATCATAGTCGGTGTCATTCATTTGAACTCCTCTGTCAGAGTAGACATGAAAATCTAAGAAAAGCAGAAGATGTGCCCTTTAGGTTTGCCCCAGCAATAGAGCTTTCCTCCTATTGGTTTGATGAAGGATTAGGGATTTTCCGACATGAGCTGAACAGACTATCCATCACTTGGATGTGGGAAACCCATGCATAAATAAGCTGCATGCATATATGATAGTAAACCATAAAGGAGTGTGTTGTGCATCACTTGCACATCCCGCACGACTCTACACAGGCAATTCACATTTCTTAAGGCCGGAAGCGTCAATTCTGAATAAAACCCTGCACATTTTTTGGCACACCAAGTGCACACCAACACAACTGAAAATCAGGACATGAGAGTAATATAAAGTTATAGATCGACCTTATGAAGCATTGTAATTTATCACAGTCTCAAAAAACACTTTTAAATCTGCTGATGAAGCTGTGATAATCCAAATACATTAAACAAAAAATTAACCGAAACTGTCTTGCAAACAAACAGAAACTCGAAATGCAACATCAAGACTTGTATAGCCTGGTGCACCCAGGGCCAAATCATAGACAACACATAGGGTGCAAGAGCTCTTTCCTGTTCCAGGTGATGAATGTGTGAAATTGCAAGTAAAGCTTTCTCACTCGCAGGTGGAAGTGGGTGTACAGCCCCCTCCAGTTCTTCTGATTCACAATCAACGTTATGTTTCAGGAAAACATTTGTGTGATCTATGCATAATGCTGCTCTTCACACTCATAGAATCCAGCCCGCTGTAAACAAACAAAAAAAATGTTTTTCAGGGCAAGTAGCTTTTAGAAAAACACTTTGCCAATCACTGCTAACCAATACAGTCCTAAGAGTGAATATACCGAGAGTATATAAAATGGGAGCAAGCACATTATCCTTGCTAGAGGATAAGTGGTCGTTTGTCTTCATCCAGTACCTTTAAGCGCTAGATTAGGGAGCCACTGAAATTCTGATTTCAATTATTCTGATGCTTTGTGGGCAGTCTTGTGTACTCTTCAGGTATTTAATTGCCTCACTGCTTCTTTATTGTTGCCTGCTGAGTTCTGAAGACCAATCCTACCACCATTATCTAGCAAACTGGTCGACTTACTGGTGGCATTTAATAACATAAATATAAGCACTCAGCAAGGACTTCCTGCTATCAAATATGCGACTCACCAGTAAATCAACCAACGTTTGTTAATGGCTATGAAAACACTCTGAATTTCTTTAAAGTAGCAGCGACCACCGAGTCCAGGCTGACGTGCCATCCATTTTTGTACAGGACCAGCGAATTAGACTGACTGTAGAAACAGCTTATTTGCAAGCAGAAGTATATTTTATATTGAGTTACAGAGGACAAACCCATAAAAAGCCTGTGTGCTAACATCCTCATGTAAACATATATATATATTTTTTACCTCACACAGGAGACAAATAGTGTGTGCCCATCTCTAACCACAGAAGAAATGTTTAAATATAAAATTTGCACTGATTCTTTTAGGATATTCATTATTGAAAATCCCAAGTCATTTAGGCCTTCATTATGACATTGGTGGTAAATGCAGCTTACCGCCATGCTAACGGCTGCCAACTTACCGCCGCACTGGCAAATATACCTTCACCATATTATGACACCCACACACCAATCTGACAGAATACAGCCATACATACACAAATCCGCCAGCCCAAAGGTCAGTGATAAAGTGGCGGTCCCAAAACACACACCGTTGCGCCAACAGAACAACGCCCATCACATTATGACCCACGAATCACCACGGCGGACATTCAATGGCGGTACATACCGCAGCGCTCACAATGGGCACCCACAGACAAAACAACACCACATTGGCCAATTCAAACAACACACACCAGGCACCTATACACACACCACACACACACACCACTATAAAACACACACACACATTACCCACAGCCCTTTACCAACAACTTTTGCCACCACGAGGCTGAGAAGAAGAGCACAGAGACAACTAGACGTACTCACCACTCACACCCATACACCCCTCACGCAGTCCACATCACACACCCCAACACATTACCCAACACACCCTCACCAACACACATCACATAACACCCATGGCACCAAAAAGGCACCCTCTTTTCACTGAAGGAGGAGTTAAGGGTCATGGTGGAGGAAATCGTCAGGGTAGAGGCACAGCTATTTGGAGCACAGGTGCAGCAGATGTCAATAGCAAGGAAGATGGAGCTAAGGCGGAGAATCGTGGACAGGGTCAACGCCGTAAGACAGCACCCAAGAACAAGGGACGACATCAGGAAGAGGTGGAACGACCTATGGGGGAAGGTACGTTCCATTGCAGCAAGACACCAACTAGCTATACAGAGGACTGGCGGTGGACCTCCACCTCCTCCCCCACAACTCACAGCATGGGAGGAGCAGGTACTGGCAATACTGCATCCTGAGGGCCTGGCCGGAGTTGGAGGAGGACTGGACACTGGTAAGTCAACTTTTAACAATCATCACCCCCCATACCTGCATGCCATCACACACCCACACCCTCACTCCCATCACTCCACTCAATCCCACACACTCCGCCATCACATCACACTAATCCCAATGCCAAGTCCTGCATGCTGTACCAGTGCATAAACACCCCTCCCAGCCCTGCATGGACACTCATCACCAAAGCATGCACAGCATAGGGAAACTATCATAACCACCATACACCAACGTATACAAGCAAAAGCTGGCGGGGGAACAACAACCATAGAGGGAAAGCTACAGAAGTACAAATGTCAGACATCTGAAGCATAATACATCATTTGCATCCCCACAGGTACCCCAGCCAATGTCACTGGAGAGGAGGTGCCACCACTATCCAGTCTCCCAACAGAAGAGGCCCACAGAGATGACAGTAACTCTGGACTTCAGGACCTGGACGATCTACCTGGCCCATCAGGGACCACTGGACAGTCGGTCAACCAAGCCCAGTCACAGACCACCACAGAGCATCGCCCACCAGGATCCAACACCACAGCACCCACCCAACGTACCCACACCTCTATCCCAGGACACGTCAATCAGCAGTGTGCCCACCTGTACAGGGACCCCAGGCCACACCTGGTACACAAGACAATCAGGGACATGGGGTCAGTGGCAGTGGGAACATCGTTTAGGGGACAGAGGCTCAGGCCAACAGAGACACTGGGAGGACTGCTGTGTGCCTGGGGGAGGACAGGACCAGGGAAACAACTCTCCGGGAGGCACTTTCCGAGATCCTGGGAGCCTACCGGATCCTAGACAACGTGCAGGAGAACAGGCGGCTGCAGGAGGGACAGTATCAGGGGATCAGGGAGGACTTGCAGGCCATTAACACCAGCCTGGTCTCCATAGCATGGGTGCTGGCAGACATGGCCAACATCATGAGGGAGGCACTGTAACACCGGCGGGCCCCTACCACTAGCCAGTCATCTGAACAGCCTTCCACTTCCATTGCCGCTAGTGGCCAGGAGCCCCCGTCACAGGACCAACAGGCCACCAGCACCCCTCCCCCTGCAGAAGGTGAACCACTCCACAAACGTTCCCTGCGAACCAGACAGTAGCCAGAGACACTTGCCAAGACCACTGCCAGGAAATAAGACTCTCCTGATTTTCCCCCTTGTGTCCCACTCAGTCACCTTGTCCACCTTGAACTGCCATTGCTCCCCTTCTTATGTCCCCATGGACAATACACCTGTGCTACAAACAGACTGGAACAATACCCTGGACTTTCCTCCATCATCACCCCATTCCATTACACTTTTTCCTCTATATTTTAGCACTACAATAAACACCCTTGGATAAAACTAGATTACTAGTATTTAATGTATTGCAAATTTGTATTGATTGAAACAGCTACAACCATTTCAAATGAACTGTACATAGAATGAGCATATAATTAATGACCTATAGATGGCTGTTGTGAACCTATCAGGAGAATGTGTCATATCACCAACATCTTCAAAATGAATATCCAGGGCTAACAGTAGGTAGGGCAAAGAAGTGTGTAATGCCAGCATGGCAATGCCACACAGAATACACCAATAGTCATAGAAATGTGAAGTTGCATTGTCTCACCAGTGTGACATTGCAAGTACTGACATATCACAGATGTTCTGTTCACATCCTCATGAACCTGGTCTTCAGGAGGCCAAAGGTCCTTTCAATGATCCTTCTGGTTCGCCCATGTGCCTCAATATAGCTGTTCTTCTGCCCTTGTCCCTGCATTCCTCACAGGGGTAAGCAGACATTATAGGTTTGGCTAGCCAGAGTCACCTGCAAATATTGAGGGCTAACATTTAGCCACACACTATCCTATATGGCCAACACCATAGGCATACACCAATATATACTGGGTGGCAACCAGGGCTCACCTATTAGCCACAACATGTGCCTCTGTAGTTGGGCCATCACATTTGGGATGCTGCTATTCCTCAGGACAAAGGCATCATGCACAGACCCAGGATACTTAGCATTGATGTGGGAGATTATATTGGGGATATGTCTCATTCCATAGAACCCAGTCTTCACAGTGGCCAAATCCTCAACCTGGGGGAAAGCAATGTAGCTGCACATGTGTTTTATCAGGGCAGACAACACTCTTGTTAGCACGTTTGAGAACATTGGCTGTGACATTCTTGCTGCCAAGCCCACAGTCACTTAGGAAGAACAAGTTGCCAGGAAATGGAGCACTGGTAGCACTTGCACCGCCCTCCCAGTAGCCCCTCAAGGAGTTGCCCGTGCCCGCTCACCCAGGGGTGGGCATCTCCTTCACCCCAGGCTCTAGCCTCCTCTCTGATGGCAGCCATTGTCCCTGTTTCAACTGTCCCCCCTCCAACTTCCACTTCCTAGTCCCATTCTCCTCAACCCCAACCCATCCCAAGCACACAGCAAGAGGAGCATGCACACAAGACAACACCCAAGAGTGTCACAGGAAAACACAAGCACCACACTTCATCCCACAGGCACTCACACAAACACCATTCAGTTGCAGACACAACAACATCCACTATCTCCACTGTCTCCCCCTCCTCAGTGCAGTCACCAGAGGGTGAAGGGGCTGAGTAGGAGCCTCCCCCAACCACAGCCATGGTGCAGCCATCAGAGAATGCAGGGGCTGAGCAGGAGCCTCCCCCAACCACTACCACAGTGCAGCCATCAGAGAGTGCAGGGGATAAGCAGGAGCCTACCCCAACCACCACCACAGTGCAGCCATCAGAGAGTGCAGGGGCTGAGCAAGAGCCTCCCACAACCACCACACTGCAGCCATCACCGCCGCCGGACGCCATATAGTCCAGTCTCCAAGAGCTGCTGGGCGGCCTGCCCCCACCAAACCCAGTCGGGTATTCACTCACTTGAGAGACGGTGGCCTTGCACTCCCCAGGACAAAGCACAGGGCATGTAGCCCCCTCCAGAACTAGTGGGAACGACACCCACTACAGAGACTGTGGCCTTGCACTCCCCATGTCAAAGAGCAATGGGCATGTTGCCCCCTCCAGAACCAGTGGGAAGGACACCCACTCCAGAGACTGTGGCCTTGCACTCCCCAGGTCAAAGAGCAATGGGCATGTTGCCCCCTCGAGAACCAGTGGGAAAGACACCCACTCGAGAGACTCCCCAGGACAAAGCACAGGGCAGGTTGTCCCTTGCAGAACCAGTGGGAATGACACCCAGTCCAGAGACTGTGGCCTTGCACTCCCCAGGTCAAAGAGCAATGGGCATGTTGCCCCCTCCTGAACCAGTGGGAAAGAAACCCACTCCAGAGACTGTGGCCTTGCAATCCCCAGGACAAAGCAATGGGCATGTTGCCCCCTCCAGAACCAGTGGGCAAGCGACCCACTTGAGAGACTGTGGCCTTGCTCACCCCAGGACAAAGCACAGGGCATGCTGCCCCCTCCAGAACCAGTGGGAAAGACACCCACTTGAGAGACTGTGGCCTTGCACTCCCCAGGACAAAGCCCAGGGTATGTTGCCCCCTCTAGAACCAGTGGGCAAGACACCCACTTTAGAGGCGGTGGCCTTGCACTCCACAGGACAAAGCACAGGGTATGTTGCACCCTCCAGAACCAGTGGGCAAGACACCCACTTGAGAGATTGTGGCCTTGCACTCCCCAGGACAAAGAAATGGGAATTTTGCCCACTCCAGAACCAGTGGGCAAGACATCCACTTGAGAGACTGTGGCCTTGCACTCCCCAGGACAAAGCACAGGGCATGTTGCTCCCTCCAGAACGAGTGGGCTTGTTTCCGCATCTGGCTGAGGTGCCCCCCCCCCCTTGAGGTGCCTGCCTATTTGACAACTGATGCCCCTGCAGTGTTCTATCTGGATTGGTGCAGGATTTGAGTTGGGCCTTGGACTGTGCCCTGTGGCCATGTGGGCCCATTGAACTATGAACTGGGCAGTCTCCCTTTTTTATACAAGTGTACATATCTGTTTCATGGCCAAATCGGATTGTTGATTTTATTGTTGGATTGATTACAATCACTTTCGTCAAATCCTGTTGTCCTTAAATTATTCTGAAGATTTTCGTGGCCAAATTGTTTTTGTAATGCATAAGGTTGTGTGTATGGTGTGTGTATGTCGGGTGTGTGTGGTGCATGTGTGTGTCACTATCGTTTTCCTCCCACCCTCCCTTGTGTGTTAGGCGGCTGTACTCACCGTCATTGTCTTTGCCGGCATTCATGTTCCAGGTGGAGCAAAACGTAGAAGATCATCAGAATGACTTGCAGTTCGGGTTCCATGGCAGCGTAGTTCATCCCTGTGTCTCCAATGGTGAGTCCTTTGACTTTTGTGCTCTGTCTCCGCCAGGTTTTTGATGCCGTTGGTACCGGCCCGGAAAAGGTGGTGGATTTGTGTGTCAAACTATGGTGGGCGATACTTTGTCTTCCGCCTGGCTGTAGGCAGCTACCGCCGTGGTGATTGTTGTTTCCTCCTGGTGGTCGGTGTGGTACATTAGTTGTCTATCGGAGAGTTCAGCGCCATGGTCATAATTTGGCGGTAATTACCGCCAACTTGTTGGTGGTATTACCGCCACTTTATCACCCATCGCCAGGGTCGTAATGAGGGCCATAGTTTCTTATAACAAATACATTAGTAAAGAATGATCTATACTTTTTTGAAGGTTTTATTCTGTTTCCCGTGAACAAGTTTTGCACTTAGTTTTGTTAAAAGAAGATATTTGAGAATAAAAACCTACAATATTTTCAGTTAGTTTGCTCTTTCGTGTCTCTGTCTCTTGAGGCCACTATGGAGATAAGAAAACTTTTGTGCAGTGTTTTTAGGATTTGCTGACTGTTTACTTTGTAATGGTGTATTTTTTTTAATTTTTTTTAGTACTAGAGTTTCCTGCGTCCTGTCCACTGCCTTTTGGTTAGGTTAGTGCTGCACATAAATACATTAACACATACTCTTTCCATACTTGTATACACTTTATGATCTATGGATTGACATTCATGATCTATGTACTTATAGCTGAATCAAGCTTGAGTTTGCTTCCATGCAACTAAAGAATCGTGTAGTAGGTTCTTTTGTACTTTATAACCTGAAAAATTAAACTATGATCTAAGAATAGAGATGTGAGATGAGTTTGGAATTGCAATTGTTCAATGATAAAAGTGTTCACTGCTTTTGGCTTTTAAGGATTTTTATATGTGCACGTTTTTATGACTTACATGCCATACATAACATTAATAATGATTATGATGAAACACATTAGCAATTATTGAAATAAAGCTATGTAAATGGACGTTTTTTATTTAACAATAAAACATAATCAAGCAAAGAATGCTTCAGACAACCTCACATTTATAATTTGCGTTCAATCTCTTGCAGGGCTGGATCAATATTTGCTGATTATGCAGTGTTCGTAATTATATGAATTGAATTGGTAAATTAAAAAACATTTTTCACATATCTCTTCAATTAACTAAATTCCCAAGTTCTTTCGAACATTGTATGGCCTATTTAATAAAGATGCTTATGTTGTCAAGGCACGCATGTCCTTGTGGAGGTTGTACAGCACAGCTTTGAATATATGGAGATGATACATTGGTCATTAGGAAGGACAGTACATCAAGATAAATTGCATAAATTACATTCCACAGCATTCCATGCTGAATTTGACTAGAATGTAGTTTTTTAATCTAATGTCTAAACTGATTCATATTTTTTGTTCATTTATGTAGCTTCTCCTTCATGTATTTCCCATGAGCGAGTATATAAACCAACCAGTGTATGTGTACCTTCTAACTGTAAGAGGAAAAATATTTGTATATGTGTAAATAAACTGATACAGAACCAAGCATAGTTTTTCTATTCTTATTTTTCTCCATGCCAGGTGTAATATATTTGTGATTCTTAGACCTCAAAATTGCACAAAAATGTACAAACCTACTGATCCTTCAAATGTCTTATGGGCCCCACAGGCATTTCCTTAACAATTAATCCTACAAGTAATGCTCATCAGCTATATTGGAGGGCACAAATATGGAACACGAAGTAGAATCCAAATGGAACACGGGTATGTGTAGCCGAATCACACATAGCATTGACTTTCAGCAAAATGCAAGTTTCCTTTCCATTATTAAACACAAGCAGGTATTGGTGGTTAGGGGAGTTCCATGGACGTCAATTAGGGGTACCTGTGCACTGCCTTTGCTAGCTCTGGCCCCAGGGTCTTTGAAGGTAGCAACAACACTGAAAAGTAAATTGGGCTAGAAGAACCTTGTTTACTTTCTTTAGTTTCAACTTCTTTCCCTTCAACAAGATCACCTTCAGCTGCAAATAAAAGGCTGTTCATGGCTTAAGGGGGGAGGGGACAAATCACATGATGTCAGTGGGGGTCAAAGAGTGTCCAGGCCCACTTCTGATACCCCTTGCATTTCGGTGCATTCACATCTATAAGTGCCAGCACACTGCAATGTGTGATACAGAAGTCAGGAACAGGATCAGTTTGAGAAGGCTGAGAGCAGGGGATGAGAAGGTGAATGAAATTTATTAAACAGTGAAAGTGTGATAATGTAACAGGTGCTGGTGAATTACTGTATGATTTGGAATGTAGGTTACATGCACTTTTTGAGGGGCTACATAACATCAACAGTAGGGATGTTTGGCAAAATAACGTCCCTTGCCAATAAGTTCAAAAGTAACAAAACTGAAACCAATACTAAAGCACGTCAACAGTTTTCTGCTTTATGAGCAACTGAGTGTAGTTTTTCGGTCATCAAGGGCGTGAACATGACAGTATGGGGCTATTCTGCCATCATAGCACATGACACATAGGTCATGTAGCATCTTAAAAGCATATCTGATCTAATCCTTTTATTGGGTGCCCAACAGTACCTTCAACACCGTCCACAATTCAAACTGAGCTCATTTCTGACTGCCCGTGAAAAAGTCATAGAACTTTGATATGGACTTATCAGAAACAATGGAAGCTACTCCCTTTGGAGACCAACCAGAAACAATTATTAAACAGAAGGGAGCAAGACTGGTTGCTGTTTGAGTTGTTATACTGGCATGAGTGAAAAACAGTAAGAAGTTCAAGCACTGGGATTCACAAAGGCATGTGAGAGTATGTAAGACAGTGCTCCTGTATACTTCTTTCCGTACTAATAAATGTCTTTGTTAATTGGCCCTTATAGCTTCAATTTAATTTTTGTACAATTGAGGAGAAGAGATAATAGGGACTCTCTATACTTTTCGAGTTTTAGGAATGCTTTTACGTAAATCACTTCATCTTTTTACCACTTTAATTCTACCCGCTGCTGCAAAAACTCATAATCTACCCTTCAGCTCTTTCTTGGCTTGAGCACTGAAGTAGAAGATATGCCTGTTAGGGCACCATCCTCCACTTCCACCAAGATGACTCCTTAAGTGAACATTGTTTAACTGCTTTTGGTGGAGGTAGGGTAAACAACACTAAGGACCTGCCTGGGGAATAATCTGTCCTTCCAGCAGGCATGTTTGGAAAGCAGAGAGCTTAATTATCAGGGACAGTTTCTCGGGTATTCTCGAGTGTGGCGATGCAAGTGCCACAAATTTGGTCCCATGATGGGGGGAGGGATTAGGACCTGTGAGAGGGATTTTCAAGGTATGGGTGAAAACAGATTAGCACAAGCATGTCCCAGGGGCAACATGTCTTACAAAATGAGAGCACAACCTCTCCTCTGTACACCACATTTTGGGACTTATGCTTTGGAACGCAAACAAGAACAATTGATTTCTCGTCATTTGGCCGAAAGTTTTATGTCATTGTGTCATGGCATACTTTTTCATTGTAATTTGAAGATCACATAATCAAGTACAAATTTGGAAGGGATAGGTTCTGGGCCAACAGTCAATCTTGCAACTTAATGGAGGTTGCCCATTTTGATGTTCATCCCCAATATTACCATCTTCAGAACTGAGTTAGTTTTTCTGTGGCTGTGGGATATTTTGCATTCACAGTTTAGGGTCAATATATTGAGCATATTCTCAATTCATTGCCCTGGCAATGCCAAGTAAACTGTGTGGACTAAGATGTACAAAAATTATTTTGGAGTATGAAAACTCCCCAAAAAAAAACTGTGATAAATTTTAATGTTGCCCCTTATCTTGGTACTTAGTCACTGATCTCTGGTCTATATAGAAAAGCTATAGAGCCCTATGAGGTCCATTTTGTTGTTTATATAGACTGGAGCCTGGATATTTCTATATCTGTGATGTCTGTCTTTACATCTGAAAGTCATCTTTAATGTCCAGGGATGGTGAGACTTCCATCTCAGGAATACTTATAAGAGTGACTTTTAATATATCTTATGTAGCTTGAAAATGTTCCAAACAATATTGTCAGCCTGAATGAAACAGGTGTAGCCTCTGACAAAATAGAAGAGACAACAGTAAATCAAACTGAACAATAGAACTTCAGGTTTTGGCACTGATCTTGAATACTTTTCTAAAACTTCCATTATCTAGTTGAAAGCTGGTGAAAAGCTCATTTGCATAGTAAACCACAATATCACAAAACATCTTAACTTTATTCCTTACTGTGGAGCAGTTTAGGAGTGGAACTTTCTCAAGACCTCAAAGCTATTCTGTATTAACCTATATAGGAACTGTCCACGATCAGTTTTTTAAACGCTTACAGGTTCAACCAGAGACTCGGTTTCACTCTCTGCAGGCCTCCAGATAAAAGCAACTAAGCTATTTAAATGTTACCTCCATTAGTAAATTGGACCTTACAGCAGGCAAATGGAACACAAACTTAAGCAGTAGCTTGAAGCCTGACTGTGTTTCGAGCTCACTCATTAGAACACAGCAGATATCAATCAATCAATCAAATCAATCTTTATTGGGTTAGAAAACCATAAAAGAATTCATGGCATAAAAACCATTGCATTACAAAACATCACAACAATTAGATTTTTTTTAAACAAATAAATGTAAAGATAAGAACATTGTAAGAAATAAATGATTGGCATTTAAATCATCTTGGTGGCCCAGTTCAACACTTAAGATCATAAAGTGACGCTCGCACATGTAAACAAAAAGATAAGAGGAATACTCATGATCTCCATAAGTAGGTCGCCACTAAAAATGTATGTCCTCACCAAATTTCTCATTCTTACAGCTGCAGAGATAAACTTATAGATCATCATATATATTCTCTTTGCAGCAACTGTAAGTAAAATAAAGCAGGTCTACACCTTCTTACGTTCATGCGTCTTAGCAGTGAAATTATTTTTCTTTCCTAGGTGTAGCACACAATTTACAGAAAAAGAAAAAATGAAGTGTAGATTGAACTGAACACGAGTCACAGGGACAAGGTTCAAGGTCAGGATCATGGTATACATTGCTGGGGTAAGAAAGCAAGAAGTGAGCCATGTTGAATCGAAATCTCTGGTGGTGATGTAACAGAAAACTAAGGTGGGGTTCAATACAGTCTGTAGTTACTAATGGAAGATATGTAATCACCCTTTTCTTTTCTACCACTAGACTTTCTCTACACCATCTCCATATAGTTAGGAAATCCAGCTTTAATTGATTACTGTGTTAATATTCTACGGGCTGCAGAAACAATCCAGTTTTCCTAACAAGGCAAACTGTTCTCTGACATATCTCAGCCCCAGGATACTGTGAGCATTATCAAGATGTAGACAATCATTAATTATCTCCTGATTTAGGAAGGTTTTTGTGTTTAGACCAGATGGAATTCCACAGCAAGAGTGGTCCTAGCTTAATGCAATCTTCCAAATTCAGTAGGCCTAGGTCCGTGTGGCAAAGAAATACGGGTACACTGTTGGGTACAGACAAAAACCTTCTCAGAAACACATTCTTGCTTACTGGTATGCAAGAAGTATCACAGTATCCCCAGACACCAGTTCCATATGTCATAACGGAGCAAAAACATACTTTAAAAATAATATCCATAGCATCCAATGGTTTGGACCCTAGCTTCCAAAGTAAATCTAAGAGTGCCTCTATGGTTTGATCGAACTGGGACTTCCTGACCTTGATTAATTGCAGCCATGTACCTTTACAATCAAAATGTATTCCCAGATATGTGAAGGTTGGAACACAGAGAAGCTTTTCACCATTGATAAAATGTAACCTTGTATTACAATGTGTATGCCCAAAGACCATGGTGTATTACTTGGCTATATCTGTCATTAATCCCAAATCACTCATAAATAGGATAAATGTGTTTAACAACTTTTGCAGGCCCACACCAGTTCTCGAGATTAAAATGCAGTCATCCGCATATAGCTGAGAAGGAAGTTTACTCAGGCCCACTCTGTGTGTATCTGCCTCCACTATATTTAAAAGGATATCCCTATCATTGATGTATAAAAAAGAGAAATGGAGCCAACACACACCCTTGTCTCACACCACACTTCATTTTACTGGGGATAGTACATTCCTACTTAGCCCAGCACCTTATGCTCCTGGCCACATCTTTGTGCATCTGGGCTAAAAAGTGAACAACTGAAGCATCCACGCCTATTTCCATCATTTTCCTCCAGAGTTTCCCTTTGTTCACCCAGTCAAAAGCTGAGGTGAGAGCCATAAATGCTCAATGGAGACAACCCTTCTTTGCCTGCGTGTACTTGCTGGCGGTTAGATTGAGGTCTAAATATCGGTCAACTGTTCCAAGGCCCTGTCTAAATCCATACTGGACAAGAGAAAAACTGTCCTTCTGTGCCACCCATGCCTCCAGCCGATCCAGTATGATCCTGCTCAATACTTTACTTGTTGAATCAATTTAAGAGCTAGGCCGGTAGTGTTGGGGGTCTGCTCTATGATCCTTCTTATAAATTCGACCATGAATTGGGTGGACTCACTGCAACCGCACTCCTTAAAATGTTAACAACAAGCGGAGCCCATAAGTCAATATTATCAATAAAAAAATCGACTGGTACTCCGTCAGGGCCGGGGGCCTTCTTCCTGGCACTCAATTCAATCACAGATCTAACCTCTTTTAATGTGAAAGGAGGTAGGTCCGAACAGTCCTCTAAGGGGTTGATGACTACAGTATCGGAATGTTTGTCAGGTTCAGTGTGACTATCATAGACCCTTGAGAAGTGTTATATGACAGGATGGTAACATCAAGGGGGCATTATGGCTATCTCCAAAAAAGGGGATGTTAACCGTTTTCTAGACAAGGCAAGCATCGTTCTTTAAGCTAGCCTAACGAAGATCCTCCCAGGCTTCCTGCCTTATCACTGCCTTCCTAATAAAGATGGCTTGCTAATAGTTCTGTCTGCAAAGTCTCAATGCCTGCTACTCTTTTTAGTACCTGTTCAAGGGCAGAGAAGTTCTCTATGAACCTTCGAGCACACTACGTCAAACTAATTCTGTGGCCTAGCCTCCCTACACTTTTTGACAGATGTTAAAAGCTCAGTAATAGTATGACAGATCCCAGTGAATGGCCTCAACATACTTTTGGGGTCCAGTTCGGTGTCCAAACAGCCTGCTATCTGCTCCCCATTTCTATAAGGCCTGCGAGCAGGCACACTGAGTCCACCATGACCCACTTGTGAAGACTGCACTCATTTCTGTTTGCTGCTATTAGTAGGAAAGTAAGTGTGCCCTGCTGCTTCTGACTGCCCAGGTCAAGAAAGAGGGCCAGGGGATTATGATCATTCATGCAGTTTCCCAACATCGAAAAGTTGATGACCTTGTGTTTATGTTGCTGCGAAAAGGCGATAAAAACAATGAGAGTGCCTGGGCCTCTACCAGTGAAGGTAGTGTGTCTTTGTGAAGGGACCGCAATGAGATCAATCACCACACAAATTGTACTCAAAGTGAGAATAATCCTCAGTATAATGTCCCAACATCCCACAAACAGGGCATCTGGAGATTGGTCATAGCCTACAATCAAAATCTCCCCCCATCCCCCAGATTACCACAAAACCCTAATGAACTCATTCAAACCCTTGCTAAAAGTCTGATCAAGGAAAGCTGGTGTGTCTGTATTACAGTAGATGAAGTTGTTATGATAAGAATAAACAATGATGAGTATTTCCATGGACTTGTGTGACAAACAAATAATTTGAAAATGGGGTGAATCAAGATAGGTTTTATGAATCCTTCTATCTAAGAGTTGTGGAGATCAATGTTAACAGACCACCTCTATGATGCCCCCGCCTCTTGAGTAGGCAGCTCAAGTATGGATGGAGACAAATCCAACTATATGAACTACTTTCCGGGCCCAAGTCTTTTGTAAGCAAACAATTTGAAAATCCTTAATTAAGTAATTCCAATCAACATTCTTCACCTTGTTCAGGAGGCATTTCACATTCCAGAACAAGCATTTAAAATTATGTTTAAGTACAGCAGGTTGTAAAACAACATCTGAGGTGAGCCCAGAGAATGTTACCATATTTGTTGCCACAACCAAGTTAATATCATTAACAGTTGTCACCTCAACTCCTGGAAGAGCTGAGTCCTGGGCCTCACAAGTTAAAGGGACTATCAACTTTCGGCCATGGGCACACAGACTTTTAGGCCCCATATGCCGGCATGCCTTTCAAAGTGATAACCACCCACCAGTATTGGACATAAAATCCTAGCTCTGAGATTGACTGGTCCGTGAGATTGAATCTAGTGATCACATTGAGTTCAGCAGTCAATCTATCTGTTCAAGAAGGGTAAAGCAGTTGTATGTTGGTATAACACATTTTCTGCATACAGTGAGACAGTCAATGGGGGATTTAGGGAGCACTATACTGATTAGCCTATAAAAATATCCCAAGGACACCACCTTGACACACCACTGAAATAATCAAGCATAGGACAACCTGTTTAATAGGGTTTCTATGATCTGTGCATTCCTAAAATGTATTACTACACAGTCCCCCAATTCCTCTTTTGGGGTATTTCGTACCAAGTAAACTTGTTGCACATTGACTATGTCACTATATAGATCTTCGCAGCTGTATAGGTCAGTTGATTTGGCCAGCCAGTGTAAAACTTTGTTTTTTACTAGGAAATTATCCTCAGCCGGGTTGTTATTTAAAGCAGGAACTTTTTTCAACCACTATCACGAGTGGAGTGGCATCAGGCAGCAACTGAAGGACGGTATTGACAGTTCTAGAGTCTCAGCTCTTTCTCAGGTGGCCATCTGTACATATCCACTTTACCATGTGACTGATGAACAACAAACGTTTCCAAACTTACCTGCTGCAGGGATAATGCTTGAGGGAGAGGGATCTTTACACAATGAATTGGGGTTTGGGGATTTGGATCCCAGATGGCCGGTCCTCAGCTCATCACTGTTCCCAATGTGGGAAGTCTCAACACGGAGGGAGCTGTTTTTATCTGAGGGACCCACAGGTCTTAAGCCTTTGTCTGCCACCTTTGTTGCTCCCTAATCCGGGGCAAAGAATTTAGCCACATCTGTCTCAGGAACATTAATGAACATAGCGTGCAATGAATCCTCTCCATGGGATTCCTTTCCACACCTGCTCAGGGAGGCTGTGTTAGCCCAGTGTTTGGGGTCTTTTTTTACATGTGTGTTGGCCAACCGGCAATTAGCTTTTGCTTTTTTAAGGGAGGGGGACTCATGTTCTCATTACTGTCGATCTGGACATTACAGGCGTCAATTGCTAGAATACCAGTAAAAACTAATGGGTTAGGATCTTCTCTAATAGCTTTGTTGTTCACAATATACCCTGAGGTGGAAGTGCCTGTGGTGGTGCCAGTATTTGGGATCCTTGGGAGCACTTTTTTGTTTCCCCTCAACCTCTCTTCCACACACTCTGTATCATTATTGAGAGCAAACACAGCAATTATGAGGAGGTTCGTGGTGGTTGCAGACAATGGGTGCTCCTTAGAAGACAGCACTACAGATTTCCTCTTACCCTTTATGTCTGGCCTTCAGGGGCTGGATATCCCCAACAGAGCTGCAAAGTGGAGTATACAGTTGACCAGAAGAACTAAGTGGGGGGCGACTCAGTCCAGCCTTGTCTGGCCACAGAGAGGTGCAGTAAGGCCTGCTCTTAGCCTGGTATTCACCCAGGGGTGTCCCTCACATATCCCGCCCTGTGGGCAGGAAAGGTGAGTGAAGTAGCACCCAACTGGCGTGAAAGCACAGCCCCTCTTCTGTCAGACTTTTAGGCATTGTATTCCAGCTCCCCTCCTATGCAGAGCAGCGCAGCGTGCAGGAAAGGCGAGTTAATTATTGCCCAACTGGCGGGGAAGGTACAGCCCCTCCTCCTTCTCAGGCAGACTTATAGGCATTGTAGTTGAGCTCCAGCTCTGCTCCTATGCAGAGCAGCTTCTTGTGCCACAGGCAGGAAAGGTGGGTTAAGTAGCCTCCAACCGGCACGAAAGCATAGCCCCTACTCCTCCACAGGCAGACTTATGGGCAGTGTAGTCCAGCTCCGCTCCTATGCAGAGCAGCGTCTCGCATGGCTGGCAGAAAAGGTGAGTTAAGTAACGTCCTACCAGCACAAAAGGACAGCCCCCTCCTCCTCCTCAGACAGACTTATGGAAAGTATAGTCCAGCTCCAGCTCCACTCCTATGCATCTCCACATAGCAGATAATATCCACAATCATTTAGATGCAGCATTTGTTCACCATATGTTAGTTCATGCATACCCACTTAAAACTGCACTGGCAGTGAAGTCACTTTTTAGTGTATTTTTGGAGCAGTAAAGAAGGTGTGGGCTCAACCTATGTCTTGGCCACTTACTTTAATAATGTCACACATATACCAATTGACCTTAGCACCTTCCTTCCTCTTACATTTATGCCAACTAGAATTCTGAACTTTCTATCTGACTGCCTCGCAATTAGCAAATCTCTACCAGCACAACACTGGTTGCGGACTCAACTAATGTGAGAGGAACACTGATGGAATCTCTTTTTTATCGTTCCATCATAATATTCATAAAATGTAGCAGTCAAGCAAAAAGTGACATAAGTATACCATCTTAGCTTTCTCAGAGATAGTTTTAATGTCCAGAAATACAGGTAATTTAAAAGTATTTGTCATGTATTAATAAATAAAGTAGGAAAACTTGCAGATTCACTATGAAGTCGACCTCGCAGGCTTCTCCTTATCTCCACTTATCATTCAGAGGAAGTACTCATGGTACATAAAACAGTATCTTTAATCATTCATATACTTATAAAAAGCCAGCCAATTATTTTCTTAAGAGCTATTTAATAGGTCATTCTGGCCGCACTTCTTATTGTGGCCTTATTGTGGCATGCTTCATTATAGAAAGATTTTGGTGAACAATTCCTGTGCCAATATTTTTGCCACCTCAACTCTTTTTGATGCAGTGAAACAGGTCTCTTTAATTTCCTTACAATTCTTGAACAGCAAGGTGCTGGGACAGATCTTCAAGACATCATCAGGAACAAAATGCATACTCTTAATATTTTCTTGCCCCCAGACCTTATGAGAGGCAGACAACACGTGTGTGTGCCTGGTTATTTACTGCACTTGCAGCAACCACCAGTCATTAATCGCAACTGTAATCTATCAAGTAGTCTATAGATGATTAGTATTCTCTACAGTAATAATTAGCTTAAAGGAAATGCCTCCCTGCTCCTGAAAATGTGGCCTTCATTACAGGACTGTTAAAAAAAAATATGATATGCCAGTGTAAGATTTGCTTAATAGGTGGCTGCATATTTTCAACCTCTTCTTGCTCCCTAGTGCTTATGTTATCGTTTGTCTTGTAATAACTTAATCTCTTTTTTCTCTATTTTATTTTTTCCAGGGTGATGTTCTTGATTTCAAGTTCATGCATCACCTTAAATAAAAACAAAGTAATTTAAAAGTTATTACTTACAGAAAAGGAAACCAATGAGTTCATAGATGCAATGATGCAGAAAAAGAAACAAATACGTTCTTAGATGCAATGGTGCTTATAGAGGGTTTTTCTTAAGCCCACTGTCAGTAACAAAACCGCCCAGAATTATGCATGTTTTGCTCAGAAGCCAAGGATAGTGTTTAGAACGTGGGGCCTTGAATCCAAAGTCAGAACTTAGCCAATAGACCAGATTATCCTTCTCATAGTTGAAATTGTTCTGGAATGACAGATTCAGCCATCTAATTTTAGGCCAATGCTATAGAGTCATGATATCAAACATGGTTTCAGAAGCTTGATTTTGGGGTGATTATCTCAATTTGAAGGAGGATGGATCATCTTACTCTTGGCTAAGAATTAAATACATGCACTTAAAGGTAGCAAGCCTCACTCATGAAGACTATAACTAGAGCCTGGGAAATGTGCTTGTGTCAAACCCCGGTTAGAAGGTGGGGGGGCAGGGCACACAGGAGTCACAGCCCCCAAATGTGGTGGTTGTTAGCCACTGGTGTCCTTGGATCCATCATATTATGGCTCTGCAAACAGGGCCAAGTACACACTTTCTGCCCTTCACATTCGGGGTAACAAGGGCAAGCAATCAAAGGCTTCTCAAGGAGGTAGTGTGGGGGCAGAAGCTCAGAACTGAACAATCAACCAATAGACACAATAATTTATTATGCAGCCCACTGCTTGCCTTTTAGTAAAAGTAAGTACTTTAATTACACAACTGAACTTAATACTGCATAATTCAGTTTTTCAGAAGGTGCTAACCTCCATCACTCCAGTATCCTCTTCCCAACCAGATCTTGGAGCTACTGTCCTAATTACCTGTTGAAAATACATGAATTAGGCACGGATGTACTGTTATCCCTGTGGAGCTTAAAAGCAGAACTGACTCACTCATTCCTACCTGGTTTGTTTTGGGCAAAAAGTCTCAAGTCCTTGCATTTGACTTCCTTGTAGCATATCTCAGTTCTTTTGCTTCAGCCACAGGTGAAGCCTCATTATGCCTGTGCACTTGTTGTCACAGGTCGAATGGTGTTGAGGTGGGGGTCGCTCATGTTAGTCGTCTTTGCGGTAGCCTATTTTTGGTGCTATTGTTGGGTGAATGCAGCAAGGCAGGTGTGGTTGTCTTCCAAACAATGACTGCCTCCACTGCCAATCCCATTCACAGTGCTGGTGTGTAGGTATGACCTTTCACGTCAATTCAGCTCACAGAGGTGATATGCAGTTGTGGTCTTCCAGGCAAACCTGACTCACTCAGGCGATGTGCAGTTGCGGACTCCTAGGGTAATGAGGTAGACAATTGCTATGCGTCTTCTTCTGTTTTTTTTGGTGTTGGGGGGCTTCAATCACAGATGCAGAGGACATGGCTATGCTAGATTTAGTACAGCCTTTGGGGCTGTTCTCAGGCATATGGGTCACTCCTGGCTTTGCTCTGTGATAGTACCTGTATTCTCTGGGTGTTCTACACACTGGGCTTCTCCTTGACAGTCTCTCCCCGTTCAGCCCCAAGTAAACTCCTTACCTGTTTCAGAAGGCAGGCAGACTTAAAGGCACTAGCAGACCCTCAGCTCCTCCAGCAGAAAGTACTCACCTCTCGGAGACTGACCGTTAATCAGATACCTGCCCTGGTTACACAGCAACACTTCAAGTACTCTGTGGAGCACTCCCTTTCTATGTCAAGAGGAACTTGGAACTGGAACAAATTTGAGTAGGTTAGATAAACTGTCTTCTAGAAACAGTTTTTGTGTGAAGTGATGCTTCTTGCAGTAGGTAAAACTGGTGCTGTCTCCAAGAAGGAGCACCCTCCAACTGAGCACAATGAAATTAAGAGTTTTCTGCACCTGCTTGTCATCATTCTTTCTAAAAACAGAAACCAGTGGCAGACAAAAGGGTAAAGAAACCTCCCTACTTTGAACAACAGAAACTGCAGTCCATTCACCCTAACCAACTCTCAGAATAGCAGTGCCCAGGAAGGCCTAATCATCAGCCCCTTGCTAACAAAGTCTTCATGAAATTTCTAAAGGTATCCAGTCCCTATCGTCCTCACTTTAGTGTCTGGAGCACCATGTTCCAGCCACATGAATGCAGGCAAAACACTTTCACTGTCTAGGGAAGCTGTCCTCAACCTCCATCTTATGCCATCTTACAGCCAGAACACCAAAAATGGCTTTAGTACCCAGACTCACACACATCTAAAGTCCTACTATTGTATAAGTACTTTTTGCAAACTCTAAACATACATGCACTTAACATAAATATAGGGTGTCAGTGAAAACTTTTGGGCTACACACAACAGTGAAACTTTACACACAATGGGTCAGTAGTTCACACTCTCATTAACACAGACAAAAAGGTTGGGTCACACTATCAATCTGAAAAACATGGTGTTGCCTCCACTGCTATATGTGCTAAACCCAGGCCAGGGTACACAGTCATTTGTCCACCATAAGGGCACACTGGGTGTGCATCTCCAGGTCACAGGTCGGGTGATGCTGGGGCCAAAATCAAAGTCAGGATACCAGAATCATATGCAGTCAGGAATAAACACCCATTCAAGCAAGGAACATTCCCATCCCAAAAACCTGTCTTACAAAACTACAACCAGAAGGTTGGCAGAATTTGGACGGCGGTAAGGCAAACCAGCAAAACACCACCTACTGTATCATGTACCATGAAACGGCCTGGCGGTGTTTTGCTGGCAGACGCTGCTGCTGGCAGCAGCGCTGTGTCCCGTCTCCTGCCGGAGGACCCCCTGCCAGCAGGTAAGTCAGGTTGTCTGACAGGAGATGGGGGTGGGGGGTGTTGTATGCATGTGTGGGGGTGTTGTGTGTGGGGGTGTCTGTATGCGTGCATGTGGGTGTGAGGCAAGTGGAATGCATGTGTGAATGACTGAATGTGAGTGTACGTGTATGCTGTGAATGCATGTGTGCAACAATGTATGTTAGTGTGTGTTGCGGTGTGTGGGTATGTATGTGCGCATGCGTGGTTGGATGTGGGTATGCGTGTGTGTATGTGTGCGTGTGTGGGTGTGTAAATATGCGGGGGTCGGGAGAGGGTGGGGGAGGACTCTGGGTAGGGTGAGGGGGTGGGTGACACCCCTATCAGTGCCAGGGAAAGAATTCCCTGGCACTGATAGTGCCTACCGCCATGGTTTTCGTGGCAGTACGGAAGCCATGAAAAACATGGCGATAGGCGGGGTCATAATCCCGATGGTGGGATTGTGACGGCCGCCTGGCTGGAGACCGAAGTCTCCAGCCCAGCGGCCGTTACCACCCTGACGGATGGAGTGGTACATTGGCGGTTTGACCTAAGCCAAAGTCATAATTTGGGAAAAGGTACCACCAGCCTGTTGGCAGTCTCTTTCCCCAAATTATCACTGTCCGCCAGGGTCGTAATGCCCCCCAAAATATCAACAGTGAACAGTAGTAAGGTACTTTAAATAAATTATTTAAGTAGAGAATGTGGAACACAATGAACATGCTGTGTTGCCTCCCTGATTCTTCACAGTGTCTCTGCATCCTTTGTTCTGCTCTGTGGTATGTGGTGGGTGTTTCAACCAGAGCTCTTCATAGCCAAGGCATGAGTTTCATGGTCCACAGGAGGATGGGTTCAATTCTGGGAAATCAGCACCAGTGGGGGCGGTATCTGAATGTCATCTGGCTATCTGTCTTTTAACTCAATTGGAATCCTTGATTAAACAGTAAATGATGAGTGAGTTCTTAAGGTCCTCCGAGTACCAGATACTTGATCTGGATTTTTACTAGCTGATCCATTTTATTCATGACCTTTGCATCACAGGTTTACAGTTTCCTTACAGCATGTGTCTTCCATTTTGACATCTACGGTGGACCAAGGCAGATGGTCTGGACTCGGTGGTCTTTCCCCAAACATAGAAGGGCTCCAATTTCTGAAAGTACTTTGGTCCTTTGTGCCGCCAGGGCATGTGTCCTGAGGTTGAACCATATAGCTTTGCTGCTGAAAAGTAGTGCTCCAATCAAGCTAGGCACTTGAAAGTATACCGCCTTACTGAAATGATGGAAACAGTTTACAATAAGCATTGGCAAACCCAAAAGGTCTGGTGTGCATTTTTAGCCCTGAGTAAAAGTAAAACATTTACAAAAAACCTGCAGTAGTGTCAAAACAAAACAAAACATGCTTTCTGTATACAATTCTTCTATGAGAGAAATACTTTAATGTGGGATGATTCAGACTATCTTTATTATGTAAAATAGCCCCTCATGCATTGCTATGCGCGTATTCCACAGGAGTGGTATGATACCCTAAATAGCTAATAATAACAAGGGTGACAGAGAGTTACTTCACAGAGAGAAACCAAAGCCCATTCCACCTATATTTTTATGGCGATGTTAAGCCTGACCTAATAATTGAAGAGAAAGCTGATGTATGTGTTGAATGGATTTGGTTTTATGTATAGGGATGAATAGTCAACTGAAATGTAACACCTTTTTTGTATGGTCATATTTGTTGGACGTTTTTGAGCAGATTTTTGCTAGCATTTTGGAAAGGTGAGGACTACTGATAGCATGCTACACAAAGTTAGTCTTTGGTTTTGATAGTATAATATTGGCTGAGATGCTATGATGTAGAAGCACAATGGCTAGATGGATGTACAACCAAAAATATATTTATTATTAACAGTCAAAATGGGGAGCACCCTGTCTTCCATTCCAGCATTTGTGACCCCAAGGCATCATGGTAAATGCAGTCATTAGCACGAATTTGAACAGAGTTTTAAAAGTTTTTCACCATAAGTTGGTGCGGCGAGTGCTGTATCTTCGGACACGTGTTTCTGGCTATTTGGCCGTCGTCAGCGAAGAGCAACGTGTAGCTGGCGGGGTTGCTTGAAATGCCGCCTTGAAAGTATTCACAGGTTTAAGTACCACTCAAGAAGGCGCACAGGTGCTTCACCCGAGCTCGTCAGCTCAGAGGCTCACGGGAGCCTTAATTACAACAGTCAAAATGGGGAGCACCCTGTCTTCCATTCCAGCATTTGTGACCCCAAGGCATCATGGTAAATGCAGTCATTAGCACGAATTTGAACAGAGTTTTAAAAGTTTTTCACCATAAGTTGGTGCGGCGAGTGCTGTATCTTCGGACACGTGTTTCTGGCTATTTGGCCGTCGTCAGCGAAGAGCAACGTGTAGCTGGCGGGGTTGCTTGAAATGCCGCCTTGAAAGTATTCACAGGTTTAAGTACCACTCAAGAAGGCGCACAGGTGCTTCACCCGAGCTCGTCAGCTCAGAGGCTCACGGGAGCCTTAATTACAACAGTCAAAATGGGGAGCACCCTGTCTTCCATTCCAGCATTTGTGACCCCAAGGCATCATGGTAAATGCAGTCATTAGCACGAATTTGAACAGAGTTTTAAAAGTTTTTCACCATAAGTTGGTGCGGCGAGTGCTGTATCTTCGGACACGTGTTTCTGGCTATTTGGCCGTCGTCAGCGAAGAGCAACGTGTAGCTGGCGGGGTTGCTTGAAATGCCGCCTTGAAAGTATTCACAGGTTTAAGTACCACTCAAGAAGGCGCACAGGTGCTTCACCCGAGCTCGTCAGCTCAGAGGCTCACGGGAGCCTTAATTACAACAGTCAAAATGGGGAGCACCCTGTCTTCCATTCCAGCATTTGTGACCCCAAGGCATCATGGTAAATGCAGTCATTAGCACGAATATGAACAGAGTTTTAAAAGTTTTTCACCATAAGTTGGTGCGGCGAGTGCTGTATCTTCGGACACGTGTTTCTGGCTATTTGGCCGTCGTCAGCGAAGAGCAACGTGTAGCTGGCGGGGTTGCTTGAAATGCCGCCTTGAAAGTATTCACAGGTTTAAGTACCACTCAAGAAGGCGCACAGGTGCTTCACCCGAGCTCGTCAGCTCAGAGGCTCACGGGAGCCTTAATTACAACAGTCAAAATGGGGAGCACCCTGTCTTCCATTCCAGCATTTGTGACCCCAAGGCATCATGGTAAATGCAGTCATTAGCACAAATTTGAACAGAGTTTTAAAAGTTTTTCACCATAAGTTGGTGCGGCGAGTGCTGTATCTTCGGACACGTGTTTCTGGCTATTTGGCCGTCGTCAGCGAAGAGCAACGTGTAGCTGGCGGGGTTGCTTGAAATGCCGCCTTGAAAGTATTCACAGGTTTAAGTACCACTCAAGAAGGCGCACAGGTGCTTCACCCGAGCTCGTCAGCTCAGAGGCTCACGGGAGCCTTAATTACAACAGTCAAAATGGGGAGCACCCTGTCTTCCATTCCAGCATTTGTGACCCCAAGGCATCATGGTAAATGCAGTCATTAGCACGAATTTGAACAGAGTTTTAAAAGTTTTTCACCATAAGTTGGTGCGGCGAGTGCTGTATCTTCGGACACGTGTTTCTGGCTATTTGGCCGTCGTCAGCGAAGAGCAACGTGTAGCTGGCGGGGTTGCTTGAAATGCCGCCTTGAAAGTATTCACAGGTTTAAGTACCACTCAAGAAGGCGCACAGGTGCTTCACCCGAGCTCGTCAGCTCAGAGGCTCACGGGAGCCTTAATTACAACAGTCAAAATGGGGAGCACCCTGTCTTCCATTCCAGCATTTGTGACCCCAAGGCATCATGGTAAATGCAGTCATTAGCACGAATTTGAACAGAGTTTTAAAAGTTTTTCACCATAAGTTGGTGCGGCGAGTGCTGTATCTTCGGACACGTGTTTCTGGCTATTTGGCCGTCGTCAGCGAAGAGCAACGTGTAGCTGGCGGGGTTGCTTGAAATGCCGCCTTGAAAGTATTCACAGGTTTAAGTACCACTCAAGAAGGCGCACAGGTGCTTCACCCGAGCTCGTCAGCTCAGAGGCTCACGGGAGCCTTAATTACAACAGTCAAAATGGGGAGCACCCTGTCTTCCATTCCAGCATTTGTGACCCCAAGGCATCATGGTAAATGCAGTCATTAGCACGAATTTGAACAGAGTTTTAAAAGTTTTTCACCATAAGTTGGTGCGGCGAGTGCTGTATCTTCGGACACGTGTTTCTGGCTATTTGGCCGTCGTCAGCGAAGAGCAACGTGTAGCTGGCGGGGTTGCTTGAAATGCCGCCTTGAAAGTATTCACAGGTTTAAGTACCACTCAAGAAGGCGCACAGGTGCTTCACCCGAGCTCGTCAGCTCAGAGGCTCACGGGAGCCTTAATTACAACAGTCAAAATGGGGAGCACCCTGTCTTCCATTCCAGCATTTGTGACCCCAAGGCATCATGGTAAATGCAGTCATTAGCACGAATTTGAACAGAGTTTTAAAAGTTTTTCACCATAAGTTGGTGCGGCGAGTGCTGTATCTTCGGACACGTGTTTCTGGCTATTTGGCCGTCGTCAGCGAAGAGCAACGTGTAGCTGGCGGGGTTGCTTGAAATGCCGCCTTGAAAGTATTCACAGGTTTAAGTACCACTCAAGAAGGCGCACAGGTGCTTCACCCGAGCTCGTCAGCTCAGAGGCTCACGGGAGCCTTAATTACAACAGTCAAAATGGGGAGCACCCTGTCTTCCATTCCAGCATTTGTGACCCCAAGGCATCATGGTAAATGCAGTCATTAGCACGAATTTGAACAGAGTTTTAAAAGTTTTTCACCATAAGTTGGTGCGGCGAGTGCTGTATCTTCGGACACGTGTTTCTGGCTATTTGGCCGTCGTCAGCGAAGAGCAACGTGTAGCTGGCGGGGTTGCTTGAAATGCCGCCTTGAAAGTATTCACAGGTTTAAGTACCACTCAAGAAGGCGCACAGGTGCTTCACCCGAGCTCGTCAGCTCAGAGGCTCACGGGAGCCTTAATTACAACAGTCAAAATGGGGAGCACCCTGTCTTCCATTCCAGCATTTGTGACCCCAAGGCATCATGGTAAATGCAGTCATTAGCACGAATTTGAACAGAGTTTTAAAAGTTTTTCACCATAAGTTGGTGCGGCGAGTGCTGTATCTTCGGACACGTGTTTCTGGCTATTTGGCCGTCGTCAGCGAAGAGCAACGTGTAGCTGGCGGGGTTGCTTGAAATGCCGCCTTGAAAGTATTCACAGGTTTAAGTACCACTCAAGAAGGCGCACAGGTGCTTCACCCGAGCTCGTCAGCTCAGAGGCTCACGGGAGCCTTAATTACAACAGTCAAAATGGGGAGCACCCTGTCTTCCATTCCAGCATTTGTGACCCCAAGGCATCATGGTAAATGCAGTCATTAGCACGAATTTGAACAGAGTTTTAAAAGTTTTTCACCATAAGTTGGTGCGGCGAGTGCTGTATCTTCGGACACGTGTTTCTGGCTATTTGGCCGTCGTCAGCGAAGAGCAACGTGTAGCTGGCGGGGTTGCTTGAAATGCCGCCTTGAAAGTATTCACAGGTTTAAGTACCACTCAAGAAGGCGCACAGGTGCTTCACCCGAGCTCGTCAGCTCAGAGGCTCACGGGAGCCTTAATTACAACAGTCAAAATGGGGAGCACCCTGTCTTCCATTCCAGCATTTGTGACCCCAAGGCATCATGGTAAATGCAGTCATTAGCACGAATTTGAACAGAGTTTTAAAAGTTTTTCACCATAAGTTGGTGCGGCGAGTGCTGTATCTTCGGACACGTGTTTCTGGCTATTTGGCCGTCGTCAGCGAAGAGCAACGTGTAGCTGGCGGGGTTGCTTGAAATGCCGCCTTGAAAGTATTCACAGGTTTAAGTACCACTCAAGAAGGCGCACAGGTGCTTCACCCGAGCTCGTCAGCTCAGAGGCTCACGGGAGCCTTAATTACAACAGTCAAAATGGGGAGCACCCTGTCTTCCATTCCAGCATTTGTGACCCCAAGGCATCATGGTAAATGCAGTCATTAGCACGAATTTGAACAGAGTTTTAAAAGTTTTTCACCATAAGTTGGTGCGGCGAGTGCTGTATCTTCGGACACGTGTTTCTGGCTATTTGGCCGTCGTCAGCGAAGAGCAACGTGTAGCTGGCGGGGTTGCTTGAAATGCCGCCTTGAAAGTATTCACAGGTTTAAGTACCACTCAAGAAGGCGCACAGGTGCTTCACCCGAGCTCGTCAGCTCAGAGGCTCACGGGAGCCTTAATTACAACAGTCAAAATGGGGAGCACCCTGTCTTCCATTCCAGCATTTGTGACCCCAAGGCATCATGGTAAATGCAGTCATTAGCACGAATTTGAACAGAGTTTTAAAAGTTTTTCACCATAAGTTGGTGCGGCGAGTGCTGTATCTTCGGACACGTGTTTCTGGCTATTTGGCCGTCGTCAGCGAAGAGCAACGTGTAGCTGGCGGGGTTGCTTGAAATGCCGCCTTGAAAGTATTCACAGGTTTAAGTACCACTCAAGAAGGCGCACAGGTGCTTCACCCGAGCTCGTCAGCTCAGAGGCTCACGGGAGCCTTAATTACAACAGTCAAAATGGGGAGCACCCTGTCTTCCATTCCAGCATTTGTGACCCCAAGGCATCATGGTAAATGCAGTCATTAGCACGAATTTGAACAGAGTTTTAAAAGTTTTTCACCATAAGTTGGTGCGGCGAGTGCTGTATCTTCGGACACGTGTTTCTGGCTATTTGGCCGTCGTCAGCGAAGAGCAACGTGTAGCTGGCGGGGTTGCTTGAAATGCCGCCTTGAAAGTATTCACAGGTTTAAGTACCACTCAAGAAGGCGCACAGGTGCTTCACCCGAGCTCGTCAGCTCAGAGGCTCACGGGAGCCTTAATTACAACAGTCAAAATGGGGAGCACCCTGTCTTCCATTCCAGCATTTGTGACCCCAAGGCATCATGGTAAATGCAGTCATTAGCACGAATTTGAACAGAGTTTTAAAAGTTTTTCACCATAAGTTGGTGCGGCGAGTGCTGTATCTTCGGACACGTGTTTCTGGCTATTTGGCCGTCGTCAGCGAAGAGCAACGTGTAGCTGGCGGGGTTGCTTGAAATGCCGCCTTGAAAGTATTCACAGGTTTAAGTACCACTCAAGAAGGCGCACAGGTGCTTCACCCGAGCTCGTCAGCTCAGAGGCTCACGGGAGCCTTAATTACAACAGTCAAAATGGGGAGCACCCTGTCTTCCATTCCAGCATTTGTGACCCCAAGGCATCATGGTAAATGCAGTCATTAGCACGAATTTGAACAGAGTTTTAAAAGTTTTTCACCATAAGTTGGTGCGGCGAGTGCTGTATCTTCGGACACGTGTTTCTGGCTATTTGGCCGTCGTCAGCGAAGAGCAACGTGTAGCTGGCGGGGTTGCTTGAAATGCCGCCTTGAAAGTATTCACAGGTTTAAGTACCACTCAAGAAGGCGCACAGGTGCTTCACCCGAGCTCGTCAGCTCAGAGGCTCACGGGAGCCTTAATTACAACAGTCAAAATGGGGAGCACCCTGTCTTCCATTCCAGCATTTGTGACCCCAAGGCATCATGGTAAATGCAGTCATTAGCACGAATTTGAACAGAGTTTTAAAAGTTTTTCACCATAAGTTGGTGCGGCGAGTGCTGTATCTTCGGACACGTGTTTCTGGCTATTTGGCCGTCGTCAGCGAAGAGCAACGTGTAGCTGGCGGGGTTGCTTGAAATGCCGCCTTGAAAGTATTCACAGGTTTAAGTACCACTCAAGAAGGCGCACAGGTGCTTCACCCGAGCTCGTCAGCTCAGAGGCTCACGGGAGCCTTAATTACAACAGTCAAAATGGGGAGCACCCTGTCTTCCATTCCAGCATTTGTGACCCCAAGGCATCATGGTAAATGCAGTCATTAGCACGAATTTGAACAGAGTTTTAAAAGTTTTTCACCATAAGTTGGTGCGGCGAGTGCTGTATCTTCGGACACGTGTTTCTGGCTATTTGGCCGTCGTCAGCGAAGAGCAACGTGTAGCTGGCGGGGTTGCTTGAAATGCCGCCTTGAAAGTATTCACAGGTTTAAGTACCACTCAAGAAGGCGCACAGGTGCTTCACCCGAGCTCGTCAGCTCAGAGGCTCACGGGAGCCTTAATTACAACAGTCAAAATGGGGAGCACCCTGTCTTCCATTCCAGCATTTGTGACCCCAAGGCATCATGGTAAATGCAGTCATTAGCACGAATTTGAACAGAGTTTTAAAAGTTTTTCACCATAAGTTGGTGCGGCGAGTGCTGTATCTTCGGACACGTGTTTCTGGCTATTTGGCCGTCGTCAGCGAAGAGCAACGTGTAGCTGGCGGGGTTGCTTGAAATGCCGCCTTGAAAGTATTCACAGGTTTAAGTACCACTCAAGAAGGCGCACAGGTGCTTCACCCGAGCTCGTCAGCTCAGAGGCTCACGGGAGCCTTAATTACAACAGTCAAAATGGGGAGCACCCTGTCTTCCATTCCAGCATTTGTGACCCCAAGGCATCATGGTAAATGCAGTCATTAGCACGAATTTGAACAGAGTTTTAAAAGTTTTTCACCATAAGTTGGTGCGGCGAGTGCTGTATCTTCGGACACGTGTTTCTGGCTATTTGGCCGTCGTCAGCGAAGAGCAACGTGTAGCTGGCGGGGTTGCTTGAAATGCCGCCTTGAAAGTATTCACAGGTTTAAGTACCACTCAAGAAGGCGCACAGGTGCTTCACCCGAGCTCGTCAGCTCAGAGGCTCACGGGAGCCTTAATTACAACAGTCAAAATGGGGAGCACCCTGTCTTCCATTCCAGCATTTGTGACCCCAAGGCATCATGGTAAATGCAGTCATTAGCACGAATTTGAACAGAGTTTTAAAAGTTTTTCACCATAAGTTGGTGCGGCGAGTGCTGTATCTTCGGACACGTGTTTCTGGCTATTTGGCCGTCGTCAGCGAAGAGCAACGTGTAGCTGGCGGGGTTGCTTGAAATGCCGCCTTGAAAGTATTCACAGGTTTAAGTACCACTCAAGAAGGCGCACAGGTGCTTCACCCGAGCTCGTCAGCTCAGAGGCTCACGGGAGCCTTAATTACAACAGTCAAAATGGGGAGCACCCTGTCTTCCATTCCAGCATTTGTGACCCCAAGGCATCATGGTAAATGCAGTCATTAGCACGAATTTGAACAGAGTTTTAAAAGTTTTTCACCATAAGTTGGTGCGGCGAGTGCTGTATCTTCGGACACGTGTTTCTGGCTATTTGGCCGTCGTCAGCGAAGAGCAACGTGTAGCTGGCGGGGTTGCTTGAAATGCCGCCTTGAAAGTATTCACAGGTTTAAGTACCACTCAAGAAGGCGCACAGGTGCTTCACCCGAGCTCGTCAGCTCAGAGGCTCACGGGAGCCTTAATTACAACAGTCAAAATGGGGAGCACCCTGTCTTCCATTCCAGCATTTGTGACCCCAAGGCATCATGGTAAATGCAGTCATTAGCACGAATTTGAACAGAGTTTTAAAAGTTTTTCACCATAAGTTGGTGCGGCGAGTGCTGTATCTTCGGACACGTGTTTCTGGCTATTTGGCCGTCGTCAGCGAAGAGCAACGTGTAGCTGGCGGGGTTGCTTGAAATGCCGCCTTGAAAGTATTCACAGGTTTAAGTACCACTCAAGAAGGCGCACAGGTGCTTCACCCGAGCTCGTCAGCTCAGAGGCTCACGGGAGCCTTAATTACAACAGTCAAAATGGGGAGCACCCTGTCTTCCATTCCAGCATTTGTGACCCCAAGGCATCATGGTAAATGCAGTCATTAGCACGAATTTGAACAGAGTTTTAAAAGTTTTTCACCATAAGTTGGTGCGGCGAGTGCTGTATCTTCGGACACGTGTTTCTGGCTATTTGGCCGTCGTCAGCGAAGAGCAACGTGTAGCTGGCGGGGTTGCTTGAAATGCCGCCTTGAAAGTATTCACAGGTTTAAGTACCACTCAAGAAGGCGCACAGGTGCTTCACCCGAGCTCGTCAGCTCAGAGGCTCACGGGAGCCTTAATTACAACAGTCAAAATGGGGAGCACCCTGTCTTCCATTCCAGCATTTGTGACCCCAAGGCATCATGGTAAATGCAGTCATTAGCACGAATTTGAACAGAGTTTTAAAAGTTTTTCACCATAAGTTGGTGCGGCGAGTGCTGTATCTTCGGACACGTGTTTCTGGCTATTTGGCCGTCGTCAGCGAAGAGCAACGTGTAGCTGGCGGGGTTGCTTGAAATGCCGCCTTGAAAGTATTCACAGGTTTAAGTACCACTCAAGAAGGCGCACAGGTGCTTCACCCGAGCTCGTCAGCTCAGAGGCTCACGGGAGCCTTAATTACAACAGTCAAAATGGGGAGCACCCTGTCTTCCATTCCAGCATTTGTGACCCCAAGGCATCATGGTAAATGCAGTCATTAGCACGAATTTGAACAGAGTTTTAAAAGTTTTTCACCATAAGTTGGTGCGGCGAGTGCTGTATCTTCGGACACGTGTTTCTGGCTATTTGGCCGTCGTCAGCGAAGAGCAACGTGTAGCTGGCGGGGTTGCTTGAAATGCCGCCTTGAAAGTATTCACAGGTTTAAGTACCACTCAAGAAGGCGCACAGGTGCTTCACCCGAGCTCGTCAGCTCAGAGGCTCACGGGAGCCTTAATTACAACAGTCAAAATGGGGAGCACCCTGTCTTCCATTCCAGCATTTGTGACCCCAAGGCATCATGGTAAATGCAGTCATTAGCACGAATTTGAACAGAGTTTTAAAAGTTTTTCACCATAAGTTGGTGCGGCGAGTGCTGTATCTTCGGACACGTGTTTCTGGCTATTTGGCCGTCGTCAGCGAAGAGCAACGTGTAGCTGGCGGGGTTGCTTGAAATGCCGCCTTGAAAGTATTCACAGGTTTAAGTACCACTCAAGAAGGCGCACAGGTGCTTCACCCGAGCTCGTCAGCTCAGAGGCTCACGGGAGCCTTAATTACAACAGTCAAAATGGGGAGCACCCTGTCTTCCATTCCAGCATTTGTGACCCCAAGGCATCATGGTAAATGCAGTCATTAGCACGAATTTGAACAGAGTTTTAAAAGTTTTTCACCATAAGTTGGTGCGGCGAGTGCTGTATCTTCGGACACGTGTTTCTGGCTATTTGGCCGTCGTCAGCGAAGAGCAACGTGTAGCTGGCGGGGTTGCTTGAAATGCCGCCTTGAAAGTATTCACAGGTTTAAGTACCACTCAAGAAGGCGCACAGGTGCTTCACCCGAGCTCGTCAGCTCAGAGGCTCACGGGAGCCTTAATTACAACAGTCAAAATGGGGAGCACCCTGTCTTCCATTCCAGCATTTGTGACCCCAAGGCATCATGGTAAATGCAGTCATTAGCACGAATTTGAACAGAGTTTTAAAAGTTTTTCACCATAAGTTGGTGCGGCGAGTGCTGTATCTTCGGACACGTGTTTCTGGCTATTTGGCCGTCGTCAGCGAAGAGCAACGTGTAGCTGGCGGGGTTGCTTGAAATGCCGCCTTGAAAGTATTCACAGGTTTAAGTACCACTCAAGAAGGCGCACAGGTGCTTCACCCGAGCTCGTCAGCTCAGAGGCTCACGGGAGCCTTAATTACAACAGTCAAAATGGGGAGCACCCTGTCTTCCATTCCAGCATTTGTGACCCCAAGGCATCATGGTAAATGCAGTCATTAGCACGAATTTGAACAGAGTTTTAAAAGTTTTTCACCATAAGTTGGTGCGGCGAGTGCTGTATCTTCGGACACGTGTTTCTGGCTATTTGGCCGTCGTCAGCGAAGAGCAACGTGTAGCTGGCGGGGTTGCTTGAAATGCCGCCTTGAAAGTATTCACAGGTTTAAGTACCACTCAAGAAGGCGCACAGGTGCTTCACCCGAGCTCGTCAGCTCAGAGGCTCACGGGAGCCTTAATTACAACAGTCAAAATGGGGAGCACCCTGTCTTCCATTCCAGCATTTGTGACCCCAAGGCATCATGGTAAATGCAGTCATTAGCACGAATTTGAACAGAGTTTTAAAAGTTTTTCACCATAAGTTGGTGCGGCGAGTGCTGTATCTTCGGACACGTGTTTCTGGCTATTTGGCCGTCGTCAGCGAAGAGCAACGTGTAGCTGGCGGGGTTGCTTGAAATGCCGCCTTGAAAGTATTCACAGGTTTAAGTACCACTCAAGAAGGCGCACAGGTGCTTCACCCGAGCTCGTCAGCTCAGAGGCTCACGGGAGCCTTAATTACAACAGTCAAAATGGGGAGCACCCTGTCTTCCATTCCAGCATTTGTGACCCCAAGGCATCATGGTAAATGCAGTCATTAGCACGAATTTGAACAGAGTTTTAAAAGTTTTTCACCATAAGTTGGTGCGGCGAGTGCTGTATCTTCGGACACGTGTTTCTGGCTATTTGGCCGTCGTCAGCGAAGAGCAACGTGTAGCTGGCGGGGTTGCTTGAAATGCCGCCTTGAAAGTATTCACAGGTTTAAGTACCACTCAAGAAGGCGCACAGGTGCTTCACCCGAGCTCGTCAGCTCAGAGGCTCACGGGAGCCTTAATTACAACAGTCAAAATGGGGAGCACCCTGTCTTCCATTCCAGCATTTGTGACCCCAAGGCATCATGGTAAATGCAGTCATTAGCACGAATTTGAACAGAGTTTTAAAAGTTTTTCACCATAAGTTGGTGCGGCGAGTGCTGTATCTTCGGACACGTGTTTCTGGCTATTTGGCCGTCGTCAGCGAAGAGCAACGTGTAGCTGGCGGGGTTGCTTGAAATGCCGCCTTGAAAGTATTCACAGGTTTAAGTACCACTCAAGAAGGCGCACAGGTGCTTCACCCGAGCTCGTCAGCTCAGAGGCTCACGGGAGCCTTAATTACAACAGTCAAAATGGGGAGCACCCTGTCTTCCATTCCAGCATTTGTGACCCCAAGGCATCATGGTAAATGCAGTCATTAGCACGAATTTGAACAGAGTTTTAAAAGTTTTTCACCATAAGTTGGTGCGGCGAGTGCTGTATCTTCGGACACGTGTTTCTGGCTATTTGGCCGTCGTCAGCGAAGAGCAACGTGTAGCTGGCGGGGTTGCTTGAAATGCCGCCTTGAAAGTATTCACAGGTTTAAGTACCACTCAAGAAGGCGCACAGGTGCTTCACCCGAGCTCGTCAGCTCAGAGGCTCACGGGAGCCTTAATTACAACAGTCAAAATGGGGAGCACCCTGTCTTCCATTCCAGCATTTGTGACCCCAAGGCATCATGGTAAATGCAGTCATTAGCACGAATTTGAACAGAGTTTTAAAAGTTTTTCACCATAAGTTGGTGCGGCGAGTGCTGTATCTTCGGACACGTGTTTCTGGCTATTTGGCCGTCGTCAGCGAAGAGCAACGTGTAGCTGGCGGGGTTGCTTGAAATGCCGCCTTGAAAGTATTCACAGGTTTAAGTACCACTCAAGAAGGCGCACAGGTGCTTCACCCGAGCTCGTCAGCTCAGAGGCTCACGGGAGCCTTAATTACAACAGTCAAAATGGGGAGCACCCTGTCTTCCATTCCAGCATTTGTGACCCCAAGGCATCATGGTAAATGCAGTCATTAGCACGAATTTGAACAGAGTTTTAAAAGTTTTTCACCATAAGTTGGTGCGGCGAGTGCTGTATCTTCGGACACGTGTTTCTGGCTATTTGGCCGTCGTCAGCGAAGAGCAACGTGTAGCTGGCGGGGTTGCTTGAAATGCCGCCTTGAAAGTATTCACAGGTTTAAGTACCACTCAAGAAGGCGCACAGGTGCTTCACCCGAGCTCGTCAGCTCAGAGGCTCACGGGAGCCTTAATTACAACAGTCAAAATGGGGAGCACCCTGTCTTCCATTCCAGCATTTGTGACCCCAAGGCATCATGGTAAATGCAGTCATTAGCACGAATTTGAACAGAGTTTTAAAAGTTTTTCACCATAAGTTGGTGCGGCGAGTGCTGTATCTTCGGACACGTGTTTCTGGCTATTTGGCCGTCGTCAGCGAAGAGCAACGTGTAGCTGGCGGGGTTGCTTGAAATGCCGCCTTGAAAGTATTCACAGGTTTAAGTACCACTCAAGAAGGCGCACAGGTGCTTCACCCGAGCTCGTCAGCTCAGAGGCTCACGGGAGCCTTAATTACAACAGTCAAAATGGGGAGCACCCTGTCTTCCATTCCAGCATTTGTGACCCCAAGGCATCATGGTAAATGCAGTCATTAGCACGAATTTGAACAGAGTTTTAAAAGTTTTTCACCATAAGTTGGTGCGGCGAGTGCTGTATCTTCGGACACGTGTTTCTGGCTATTTGGCCGTCGTCAGCGAAGAGCAACGTGTAGCTGGCGGGGTTGCTTGAAATGCCGCCTTGAAAGTATTCACAGGTTTAAGTACCACTCAAGAAGGCGCACAGGTGCTTCACCCGAGCTCGTCAGCTCAGAGGCTCACGGGAGCCTTAATTACAACAGTCAAAATGGGGAGCACCCTGTCTTCCATTCCAGCATTTGTGACCCCAAGGCATCATGGTAAATGCAGTCATTAGCACGAATTTGAACAGAGTTTTAAAAGTTTTTCACCATAAGTTGGTGCGGCGAGTGCTGTATCTTCGGACACGTGTTTCTGGCTATTTGGCCGTCGTCAGCGAAGAGCAACGTGTAGCTGGCGGGGTTGCTTGAAATGCCGCCTTGAAAGTATTCACAGGTTTAAGTACCACTCAAGAAGGCGCACAGGTGCTTCACCCGAGCTCGTCAGCTCAGAGGCTCACGGGAGCCTTAATTACAACAGTCAAAATGGGGAGCACCCTGTCTTCCATTCCAGCATTTGTGACCCCAAGGCATCATGGTAAATGCAGTCATTAGCACGAATTTGAACAGAGTTTTAAAAGTTTTTCACCATAAGTTGGTGCGGCGAGTGCTGTATCTTCGGACACGTGTTTCTGGCTATTTGGCCGTCGTCAGCGAAGAGCAACGTGTAGCTGGCGGGGTTGCTTGAAATGCCGCCTTGAAAGTATTCACAGGTTTAAGTACCACTCAAGAAGGCGCACAGGTGCTTCACCCGAGCTCGTCAGCTCAGAGGCTCACGGGAGCCTTAATTACAACAGTCAAAATGGGGAGCACCCTGTCTTCCATTCCAGCATTTGTGACCCCAAGGCATCATGGTAAATGCAGTCATTAGCACGAATTTGAACAGAGTTTTAAAAGTTTTCACCATAAGTTGGTGCGGCGAGTGCTGTATCTTCGGACACGTGTTTCTGGCTATTTGGCCGTCGTCAGCGAAGAGCAACGTGTAGCTGGCGGGGTTGCTTGAAATGCCGCCTTGAAAGTATTCACAGGTTTAAGTACCACTCAAGAAGGCGCACAGGTGCTTCACCCGAGCTCGTCAGCTCAGAGGCTCACGGGAGCCTTAATTACAACAGTCAAAATGGGGAGCACCCTGTCTTCCATTCCAGCATTTGTGACCCCAAGGCATCATGGTAAATGCAGTCATTAGCACGAATTTGAACAGAGTTTTAAAAGTTTTTCACCATAAGTTGGTGCGGCGAGTGCTGTATCTTCGGACACGTGTTTCTGGCTACTTGGCCGTCGTCAGCGAAGAGCAACGTGTAGCTGGCGGGGTTGCTTGAAATGCCGCCTTGAAAGTATTCACAGGTTTAAGTACCACTCAAGAAGGCGCACAGGTGCTTCACCCGAGCTCGTCAGCTCAGAGGCTCACGGGAGCCTTAATTACAACAGTCAAAATGGGGAGCACCCTGTCTTCCATTCCAGCATTTGTGACCCCAAGGCATCATGGTAAATGCAGTCATTAGCACGAATTTGAACAGAGTTTTAAAAGTTTTTCACCATAAGTTGGTGCGGCGAGTGCTGTATCTTCGGACACGTGTTTCTGGCTATTTGGCCGTCGTCAGCGAAGAGCAACGTGTAGCTGGCGGGGTTGCTTGAAATGCCGCCTTGAAAGTATTCACAGGTTTAAGTACCACTCAAGAAGGCGCACAGGTGCTTCACCCGAGCTCGTCAGCTCAGAGGCTCACGGGAGCCTTAATTACAACAGTCAAAATGGGGAGCACCCTGTCTTCCATTCCAGCATTTGTGACCCCAAGGCATCATGGTAAATGCAGTCATTAGCACGAATTTGAACAGAGTTTTAAAAGTTTTTCACCATAAGTTGGTGCGGCGAGTGCTGTATCTTCGGACACGTGTTTCTGGCTATTTGGCCGTCGTCAGCGAAGAGCAACGTGTAGCTGGCGGGGTTGCTTGAAATGCCGCCTTGAAAGTATTCACAGGTTTAAGTACCACTCAAGAAGGCGCACAGGTGCTTCACCCGAGCTCGTCAGCTCAGAGGCTCACGGGAGCCTTAATTACAACAGTCAAAATGGGGAGCACCCTGTCTTCCATTCCAGCATTTGTGACCCCAAGGCATCATGGTAAATGCAGTCATTAGCACGAATTTGAACAGAGTTTTAAAAGTTTTTCACCATAAGTTGGTGCGGCGAGTGCTGTATCTTCGGACACGTGTTTCTGGCTATTTGGCCGTCGTCAGCGAAGAGCAACGTGTAGCTGGCGGGGTTGCTTGAAATGCCGCCTTGAAAGTATTCACAGGTTTAAGTACCACTCAAGAAGTCCGCTTGAATGCAAGGCAGTGTGCTCCCTTTTTCTTTTTGGATGTCTAAATGACGGCTCCCGTGAGCCTCTTGCTGACGAGCACTGGCGATGCACCTGTGTGCCTACTGAGTGGTACAAAAACCTGTAAAGACGTTTGGCGGCATTTCAAGCGACCCCTTCAGTTACATACGCTCTCTGCTGATGACGGCCGAAAGCCAGAAACACGTGTCCAGAGATACGGCACTCGCTGCACCTACCTTAGGTGAAAGACTTTCTACAGCGATACGGCACTTGCTGCACCTACTAAGGGTGAATAATTTTTTTAAAAATTCTTGCTATTTATATTTAAATGACTGCATTTACCATGATGCCTTGGGGCTATTTTCCGCTTGAATGCAAGGCAGTGTGCTCCCTTTTTCTTTTTGGATGTCTAAATGACGGCTCCCGTGAGCCTCTTGCTGACGAGCACTGGCGATGCACCTGTGTGCCTACTGAGTGGTACAAAAACCTGTAAAGACGTTTGGCGGCATTTCAAGCGACCCCTTCAGTTACATACGCTCTCTGCTGATGACGGCCGAAAGCCAGAAACACGTGTCCAGAGATACGGCACTCGCTGCACCTACCTTAGGTGAAAGACTTTCTACAGCGATACGGCACTTGCTGCACCTACTAAGGGTGAATAATTTTTTTAAAAATTCTTGCTATTTATATTTAAATGACTGCATTTACCATGATGCCTTGGGGCTATTTTCCGCTTGAATGCAAGGCAGTGTGCTCCCTTTTTCTTTTTGGATGTCTAAATGACGGCTCCCGTGAGCCTCTTGCTGACGAGCACTGGCGATGCACCTGTGTGCCTACTGAGTGGTACAAAAACCTGTAAAGACGTTTGGCGGCATTTCAAGCGACCCCTTCAGTTACATACGCTCTCTGCTGATGACGGCCGAAAGCCAGAAACACGTGTCCAGAGATACGGCACTCGCTGCACCTACCTTAGGTGAAAGACTTTCTACAGCGATACGGCACTTGCTGCACCTACTAAGGGTGAATAATTTTTTTAAAAATTCTTGCTATTTATATTTAAATGACTGCATTTACCATGATGCCTTGGGGCTATTTTCCGCTTGAATGCAAGGCAGTGTGCTCCCTTTTTCTTTTTGGATGTCTAAATGACGGCTCCCGTGAGCCTCTTGCTGACGAGCACTGGCGATGCACCTGTGTGCCTACTGAGTGGTACAAAAACCTGTAAAGACGTTTGGCGGCATTTCAAGCGACCCCTTCAGTTACATACGCTCTCTGCTGATGACGGCCGAAAGCCAGAAACACGTGTCCAGAGATACGGCACTCGCTGCACCTACCTTAGGTGAAAGACTTTCTACAGCGATACGGCACTTGCTGCACCTACTAAGGGTGAATAATTTTTTTAAAAATTCTTGCTATTTATATTTAAATGACTGCATTTACCATGATGCCTTGGGGCTATTTTCCGCTTGAATGCAAGGCAGTGTGCTCCCTTTTTCTTTTTGGATGTCTAAATGACGGCTCCCGTGAGCCTCTTGCTGACGAGCACTGGCGATGCACCTGTGTGCCTACTGAGTGGTACAAAAACCTGTAAAGACGTTTGGCGGCATTTCAAGCGACCCCTTCAGTTACATACGCTCTCTGCTGATGACGGCCGAAAGCCAGAAACACGTGTCCAGAGATACGGCACTCGCTGCACCTACCTTAGGTGAAAGACTTTCTACAGCGATACGGCACTTGCTGCACCTACTAAGGGTGAATAATTTTTTTAAAAATTCTTGCTATTTATATTTAAATGACTGCATTTACCATGATGCCTTGGGGCTATTTTCCGCTTGAATGCAAGGCAGTGTGCTCCCTTTTTCTTTTTGGATGTCTAAATGACGGCTCCCGTGAGCCTCTTGCTGACGAGCACTGGCGATGCACCTGTGTGCCTACTGAGTGGTACAAAAACCTGTAAAGACGTTTGGCGGCATTTCAAGCGACCCCTTCAGTTACATACGCTCTCTGCTGATGACGGCCGAAAGCCAGAAACACGTGTCCAGAGATACGGCACTCGCTGCACCTACCTTAGGTGAAAGACTTTCTACAGCGATACGGCACTTGCTGCACCTACTAAGGGTGAATAATTTTTTTAAAAATTCTTGCTATTTATATTTAAATGACTGCATTTACCATGATGCCTTGGGGCTATTTTCCGCTTGAATGCAAGGCAGTGTGCTCCCTTTTTCTTTTTGGATATTTATTATTAATGTAGGATTCCTGGACTTTATTCACGGAGAGTGATAAAATTAAGACCTATATATGAATGAACATGGACTGCTAAAGCAAATTTTGCTCAGCCTCTGAGATGCATGCTTGTATATGCAGAATACCTACTTGGTATGTGATACAATGCTATATTCTTTAATTGGGTTACCCTGTTTTTGGTTTGCCTTGCAACAATTTCATTTAAGTTGATGTCTGCTTCATGATGACTTGTGCCCTCTAAAACTATGATTTAAGTAGGTTACACGTGTCAGGAATGATAATGCTAGCACAGTACTGAGGTGCACGTAGGTTTCAAGCCCTCTTTTAAAGGCAGAATAGGCCAGTCTTCGCCAGTAGAGAAGAAAAAAACATGGGAGCTATCCAGGTCGCTTTGTTTTTTTTCCAGAGTGCAGATGTATTTTTATTTTTGTAGGTCATAGGTTACAAAACATAAGCAGCAGTGTATCCACACAGACACTGCTCTTGTGAAAACTGAATCACATTAAAAACATACATATCGTGTAAAAAGATTAAACTATGGTTATAAAATCACCCTCTCAGCTCCAATCAAATTACTGTTAGGTAAAAAAGTGATCATTAATATTTTAAATCCATGTATGACAACTATATAAAAAACAAATATTTCACAAATAGAAATATCCTAACTACATTCGATGACGCTGTTTACAGAGGTGCACAGTTATAACCTAAAATAATTTTAAAGTGGTCCATATGGTTTTCTTCCAATTTAAAAAATGACATTAAAACTTATTAGCTGATAGTAAATATTTAGGCGGGTTAAACATTAAGAATAATGCCTCATTACATGCCACAAGGAGAATGTTTCCCATATTGGAGCATTATATTTAGATCTCAAAGTTTCTAGACCTGGGCAAAAGAACAGCACATGAACTCAATCATGGCATTACAAAATTGACCACTGGGTGGCCTCCGGACTCCTCCAGAATTTGCCCATGGGTTTGTGCTTAATGGGAGCAAACCAAATTTAAACTTCATGGAAATAGGCCTCGCCTGGGGATCTAAATTTGCTCTTAAAAACTTTAAAATGCATCGCACCGTGAGCAACAAATGAACAGTTCAGTTGTAATCCTGAAATCTTCTGCTGGCAGAGTGTTAAATCACATGATAGGTTTTGAGTTTTATCAGTATTTTCAATCTAGAAGAGAGGATTTTAATTGAGTTAGACGCAAAAATTAAATCTTTTGAAAGGGCCAGTTGAGCCGTTGAATACCTGAATAACTTAGTAAAAGTAAACACTCTTTCAAGTCATGTGCAAATGCTCCCTAAATGACTTTCACCACTAGTAAAGCACCTACATGCTTAGCGGAGCATTTAACCTTGAGCCCCGTAACTAATGCCAGCTCTAAACAAATCATTTCTATAGTATTGTATTGTATTGTATTGTAATGGTATTTATATAGCGCTGACTGCACAAGCCTAAATAACGTTTCCAAAGTTTAGACTCAATGCTGATGTAACTTTTCAGGGCAGCTATTGTATGACTCTCTGCCGCATATAATACTACCGACGGGATTTTTCAGGCATACACTTTTAATAATGATCAAATGTCTCTCAACCTCCCCCCTGACACACACACCGAATTAAACGAAACCCAATTGCGGGGGCTTGAGAAAAATGGCCCTTGATATCGTTGGACCATGAAAGAGTATTCAAATAAGTATCCCGAGATAGGTATACGCCTGCTCAGTTTCTAATTTGGACCGCTCATTAAGCCATTTGTATTGCAAATTCAAACCAGAATCTCTATGACCATCATTTATGTCTTTCCTTAATTAACACTTATGTTATGGGTAGATGGATAAACTGCCAGAGTGACTAACTGTTTTTGGATACCAACAGGTGTGAGGGACTTCAGAATTAATTCATCGGCATACACTATAATTAATACTGAAATCGGTTTTGCACCTAGTTTAGGAAGGTGTGCATTTAGAAAAATCAGCCAGATGTGAGGAGAATAACAGGAGTGAAAGGATACAGCCTGTTTTAAACCATTTAAAATGTGAGACTGGAGATGTATTCTATCCTAGACCAAAATAAAACTTTTAACCAATTATCAGAATATAAACAGATCAATGGTCTCAATAACGGATATGGAATGCCCCAATGTATTAATTTTTGCCATAACAGGGGACAATCAACTTTGTTGAAAGCATTGCTGGAATAGATAAAAGCGATGCAAAGTTTAGCCTTTCTCACCTTTACATAGTATTTATCGATTATTAATAAGGCTAAAATATTATCTATTGTTGAACGACCCGCCCTAAAAGCACACTGCTCCATTGGGAGAAGATGTTTTGAGTTTACCCAATCGGAAAATCTTTCTAAGAGACATTTAGCAAAAAATTTACCTATTACATCCAGAAGGGCAATTAGTCTGTAGCTTTTACGGTCATTCCTATCACCCTTTTATTTTACGGGGAATAATAATGCTTCCCCTCCAAAAAGTTGGGATAGGTCCAGAGTTTAGGCAGTGATCAAACAATTGTTTTAAGTATATTGCCAAAGAATTGGTTCAAAACTTTAATATGTCAACTATAATTTTATCCAGGCTAGCTGACTGAGAATTGTTCAACTTTTTGATTACACTTATGATTTCTTCCACGGACAGGTCTTCCCAAGCTATAAAAGTGGGAGACTTCAGTTCTAACAAAGGATATTCTTTTCTAGTGTCCTCATACAATAGGCCACCAATGGATTTCATCCAATGGAATTGTTTTTTTGAGTGGTCTTTGCCCAGACAGTTTTCATTAATAAACCAGAATTTACTGGTATTTCTCGAAACAAGAGCACGAGGCAAGAATCACCATACTTTTGCTACTTGAGACTCTTTTTGTTGCTTTTTTAACAATTTACATTGTATCAGCTCTTTCTCAGAGTAGAAGCCGGCTTGAGAAGAGAAGTGCATAGGTTTGGTCAATGCTTTACAAAGTTATTGACCTAAATTCTCAAAGGAAGGAATTTTCACATTGCTTTAGAAGGAGAACGCAATATATTGAATATATGCCCCTGATTTATTACTCATAGCAAGATTCTTTAAATAAATCCTATTTTGGAAAGATTGTATGATTCCATTACCACTGCAGCAAGTTTTTAGTAGATCATTTGACAACCTAAGACAAACTGTTATGTTATGATGGCGGCTCCAAAATTGGGATATAATGCAAGACTGGATATTCATTTAGAACCCAGGTAACTAATAAAGGCATAACCTAATAGGAACCCTAAGGGTTCCCTGCTGCCATAAAATAATTCATATGTGTGGTCACTGAACCTGCCATTAATCAATGCTACCTTTAATTCTAGTGTCCATTCAAGTAATCGAAGGGCCTGCTTATCAATGTCCCAAAACGTACTGAGCTCAGAAAAGCTGTACTTCCGATAAAGAGATGAGAAGATTTTAGCATTAAAACCCCCTACAATTAATAGAGTGGCATCGGGAAACACATTTTCTGCATTTAAGATGGCTTTCTAAAGAGCTAATAAATCATTCTGAAGTCACAAATGGGTGAGTGAGAAGTAAACATGACAAATAAGATTTTCCACAAGACTATCATGTATACCTACAACAGAGCAATAGATCATCATTGCAAAGTTCAAGGAAGAAAACAATCCAGTGACTTGCCACCCCATAACTGATTCCTGTAAGATGCATAGAACCCCTCTAGTATGCTCTTTTAACAAGGGAATTGATAGAACCAAGGAGATGTTAAAGTCTTTCATTTCAAACGCCATTCAAGAGCACATTTCCTGCAGAGAAACAACCATAAATGAATCAAAAAGAGAAGCAAAATTTGGAAATGCAAATACGTTTTTCAGACCAGCAACATTCCATCTACATAGCGACCAAATGATGTTCCCAATATCAGCCTGGGTTTGGAACCTTAGGGAGCCAAGACCAAGGTGCCTCAGCTTCTTCACCTCCATGAGATGATATCTGAGTCTCTTTCATACAATTCTCCAAGGCCATGTTGATGAGAGACCATTACATTTTCAGCCTGCTGTTTAACAGAAGAACATAATGCACCATTGATCTTTTACTGTGAGCGTTGGGTTATAATAATCTACTACTAAACCTATTCCCATATTTAAAAAAAGCTTCCATAAATTAAAATATTTGTTTCACCACTGTGTTGGAAAAAAGAATACAGTTAATTCTCGAAGAACCTGAACCTTTTTGCACATTGATGAAACTTTAACCCAGTTATTGTCACTTCAGCGAAATAGTCTGAGTTCATAAATGTTACAAAACAATTTTAAAACACTTTGGCCCTCATTACAACATTGGCGGTAAAAGCCGCTTACCGCCGTGCAGAAGACCTCCAACACACCGCCGCGTCGTCGGAATTCCGCCACAGCTATTATGACCCACAGCACGGAATCCGCCAAAATTCAGACACCCACACAAGTCCGCCACACCAAAGGTCAGTGATAAACTGGCAAACACAAAACCTCCACCGTCACGCCAACAGAAATACACCCACACTATCACGACACACGAATCCACACACTCCATTGGCTTTACACACCGCTGTGCTCAAAATACACACACACATACAAAACACAGCCACATTGGACAATTCGAAATACACACACCTGATACACATACACACACCACTCCCACACACCCAATACAATATAAAACACACACCCACATCACCCACAAACCCCTACTACCAAAAATTCTGAAAGAAGGCCAGAGAGAGACAGCACCAGCAAGAACAGCATCATCCACAGGCACACAATACCATCACCCACAGAACTTCCACGCACCTCACACAACACACCACTACATATCAGCACACTTATCACCACACACTCCACCCCACACATCACCTACACCACCCCATGGCACGGCAAAGACACCCCAGGTTCTCGGAGGAGGAGCTCAGGGACATGGTGGAGGAAATCGTCCGGGTGGAGCCACAGCTATTCGGATCACAGGTGCAGCACACCTCAATTGCAAGGAAGATGGAACTATGGCAAAGAATCGTGGACAGGGTAAACGCAGTGGGACAGCACCCAAGAAATCGGGAGGACATCAGGAAGAGGTGGAACGACCTACGGGGGAAGGTGCGTTCCGTGGTCAGCGGAGTGGCGGCGGACCCCCACCTCATCCCCCACAACTAACAACATGGGAGGAGCAGGTCTTGGCGATTCTGCATCCTGAGGGCCTCGCAGGAGTAGGTGGAGGAATGGACTCTGGTAAGACAAATCTTAATTATTACATCCCCCACCCTACCTGCATGCCAGCACATACCCCCACCCTCACCCCCAGCACCCAAACTCCTCACATAGGTCCCAACATCACAAACCACACATCCCAACACCAAGCCCTGCATGCAACAACAAAGCATGGACACCCATCACTAAAGCATGCCCACTGCACATCCCTATACAACCCCCTAAACCATCATCACACAAGGTCCCACACAGGAATGCAAGCACTGGGGTACACGGTCACCCACCCATGGCACACCATGACACACACAGATGTAATAACCATCCTTTTATACCCATGCAGGACCCCTACCCAACGTCACCGGACAGGAGCGTCCACACATGTCCACACCACCAACAGAAGAGGCCCACAGTGATGACAGCAGGTCTGTCCAACTGGATCTAGATGACCAGCCCGGCCCATCGGGGACCTCGGGACAGTCGGTTCCCCTCACCTAGTCACAGGCCACCACAGACCTTCCCCCCTCTGGAAACACCAGCACAGCACCCACCCAGCGGGCCCATAACTCCGTCCCCAGGACACGTCAATCAGCTGTGTGTCCACCACTACAGGGAACCCAGGATAACCCACCACCCCAACAACAGGGACCTGGGGGCAGTGGCAGTGGGCACACGGTCCAGGGGACGGAGGCCCAGGAACACAGGGGAACTGGGAGGGCTGCTGTGCGACAGGGGGCGGACAGGCCAAGGGAACCCACTCTCCACGAGGCCCTCATCTCCATCATCGGAGCCTACCACCACTCCCAGGAGACGATGACAACGGTACTAGCGAAGTTTCAGGAGACCCAGCGCCTGCAGGAGGAACAGTATATGGGCTTCAGGGAGGAACTCAGAACCATCAGCTCCACCCTGGGCACCATCGTAGGGGTGCTGAAGGAAGTACTCAACACCAGGAGGGACACTGTGGCACTACAAGGGGCCCCTGACACTAGCATGGACGATGAACTGCCCACCACCTCCGCCGGCGCTAGTGGACAGGACGCCCCGCCACAGGACCACCACACCAGGAGCCCACCCCCTGCAGAGGGAGAACCACCCCGCAAACGGTCCCTGAGATCCAGGAACAAGACAGAGCACGATGCCAAGACCCCCGCCAAGAAATGAGACCACCTTGATTGTCATCTTACTGTCCCACTTTGTCACCCTGTCCATACTTAAACTGCCCCAGCTCCACTTCCTATGCCTCTTTGGACAATGCACCTGTGAGACTAATGGACTGGACTCTGCCATGGACATTCCTCCGCCATCACCCCTCACCATTTCACTACCCCCTCCAATATTGAGCACTTAAATAAACACACTTAAAGCACAAAACAATCTGGAGTCTGTCTGTGATTTCGAAATAGTGTATTAGCAATTACAGTGACAAAATGCTCTTTCAATTGTAATGTCAACATACCTATGTCACACAGCTCTAGTCCATGAGGAATCTAAGCAGATGTCACACAGTGGGACCCACATCTGTGAGATCGTAAGGGAAAGTGACAACTCCGTGACCATACACTGGGTGAAAACGACAGACAGTAGAGAGGTAGTAGTGGTAAAGTACATGTAGTAGGCAGGTCTGTACTCTTACCTGTGTCTCACTGGAAATATTGCTGGATCACTGAGTCCCTGTTGTTCACGTCTTCTTCCTCTGCTTCCTCCTCTTCACTGTCCACAGGCTCCACAGCTGCCACACACCGCCATCCGGACCATCCTCCTGCAGAAAAGGCATCTGTCGTCACAAAGCCAAGTTGTGAAGCATACAGCAGGCCTCGATGATCTGGCACACCTTCTTTGGTGAGTAGAATAGGGATCCACCTGTCATATGGAGGCACCTGAACCTGGCCTTCAGGAGGCCGAAGGTCCGCTCGATCACCCTCCTAGTTCGCCCATGGGCCTCATTGTAGCGTTCCTCTGCCCTTGTCCTGGGATTCCTCACTGGGGTCAGTAGCCATGACAGGTTGGGGTAACGAGAGTCACCTGCAAATGGCGAGGGACAACTGTTAGACACACACTAACCTGGAGGGATATCCCCAGACCCAGACAACCATTCCCACTGACTTGCTTCCAGGTGCTCATCTAATAGCCACACACGGTGCCTCTGGAGTTGACCCATCACATAAGGGATGCTGCTATTCCGCAGGATGTAGGCGTCATGCACTGAGCCAGGGAACATGGCATTCACATGGGAGATGTACTGGTCTGCCAAACATACCATCTGTACATTCATGGAATGATACCTCTTCTGGTTTCTGTACACCGGTTCACTCCTGTGGGGGGGGGGGGCAAAGCCACATGGGTCCCATTAATGGCACCTATGATGTTGGGGATGTGCCCCAGGGCATAGAAATCACCTTTCACTGTAGGCAAATCCTCCACCTGAGGGTAAACGATGTAGCTCCGCATGTGTTTCAGAAGGGCAGACAACACTCTGGACAATACGTTGGAAAACATAGGCTGGGACATCCCTGATGCTATGGCCACTGTTGTTAGAAAAGACCCACTTGCAAGGAAATGGAGCGCTGACAGCACCTGCACTTGAGGGGGGATTCCTGTGGGACGGCGGATTGCTGACATCAGGTCTGGCTCCAACTGGGTACACAGTTCCTGGATTGTGGCACGGTCAAGCCTGTATGTGATAATCACATGTCGCTCCTCCATTGTCGACAGGTCCACCAACGGTCGGCACACCGGAGGATGCCGCCATCTCCTCGCATGTCCCAGCGGACGGTGCCTATGAAGGACAACAGCGAGCACAGAGTCAAACAACTCAGAGGTACGTACCCACAGTTTACACAGAACACCATTCATACACAAAAGATGGCCTGTATGTGTGTAGAGTGTAGGCCTAGGTATGTGTGACGCAGTTGAAAATGAAGCCATGTGGGCCCCTGAAATGGCGGCTGCCTGACCTGTAAAGTGGGACAATGGGATGTGAGGTAACTGCGCTGGCGTTGTACACCATCGCAGTAGGCGGTCGATGACCGCGGCGCAATGCTGCATTGGTTAACATTGGACCCTATGGGTCCCAGGAGCCAATGATGATGTACGTCGGCGGTGACGGTACGCACCGCCGCGGATGTGACTGCCATTTTCCATCTGTTCAATCACTCGATACCTGATCTTCGACAGGAGGGGACCTACACTGCAAGTGCTGCTGTGACCTCGGTCTGGAAGAGACAATGTCTGGGGAAAGGGCCCCTGCCTTCACATCGGAGGAGTTGGAGAAGCTCGTGGATAGGGTCCTCCCCCAGTACATGCTACTCTACGGTCCTCCAGGCAAACAGGTAAGTACACAGGGAGCATGTTGTATGGGCTATGCCTGTGTGGAGAGGGGTGGATGTAAGAAGGAAGGGGGGAGAGTGCTGTGTGCATGAAAGACGGTGAATGCATGTGCCACATGGCAAGGGTAGGGATGGGGGCCAATCTCTTTGACAGTGCAGTTGGTAATAACTTCTCTTTTTCCCCTGTACATTTCATGTAGGTCAGCGCCCACCAGAAAAAAGAAATTTGGCGTGCCATCGCCAAGGACGTCCGGACCCTGGGGTCTACCACAGACGGAGCACCCACTGCCGGAAAAGATGGGAGGACATTCGCCGCTGGAGCAAGAAGACGGCGGAGGCTCAGCTGGGGATGGCCTCCCAACGTGGGAGGAGTGCCCGTCGCACTGTGACCCCCCTGATGTTCAGGATCCTGCCGGTGGCCTACACGGAGTTGGATGGGCGCTTGAGGGCATCACAGCAGCCACAAGGGGGTGAGTACACTCTCATTCTGATGACTTTGCGCGCAGTGGAGGGGTCTGGGTGGGGGAGGTAGGCTGTGGGTTTCCCTAGGCCAGGGCGAGTTCCGTAGGCAAGGCCCCTCCGTAAGGCAGGCCATGTGGCACCCCACCCCACCTCTGTAGAGTGCCAAGTACACCTAGTCATGCCCCTGTGTCATCTATGTGTGCAGATGTCGTCCATAGCCTTGTAGGCCATTCCCCAGGAATTGAACAGTGGAGCCCAAGAGCGCGGCTTAGTGCAGGGGGCTTCTGTGTCTGTCGTGTCCGCCAACGGTAGCGGTAATGCATGCACTCAACATGTCTTTCTTCTGTCGTCCCCCCCTTTTTGTGGTCTCCCTGTTCTTCTGTGCATTAGCATCGTCAGGCGGAGGAGCAGTGGCACCGGAGCACGAGGGAGCTGCATCCCACATGGCCCTGGAGGGCGAGACTATGGACTTGGAGTTCACCAGTGGGACGGAGGGCGAGGGGAGCTCCACGGCAGTGACAGGAGCTGACACCAGCGACAAGGACTCGTCCTCTGATGGGAGCTCCCTTGTGGTGGCGGCAACATCTGTTCTGTGCCCCCCACATCTACAGGTACAGCCGCCACCCCACCTACCAGCACCGCCCTCCCAGCAGCCCCTCAGTCTTTGCCCCGTGCCCGCTCACCCAGAAGGGTGGGCATCACCTTCGCCCCAGGCACCTCAGGCCCTGCCCCAGTCACCCCTGCTGCCCTCAGTGAAGAGGCCATTGACCTCCTCAGGTCCCTCACTGTTGGGCAGTTTACCATTTTGAATGCCATCCAGGGTGTAGAGAGGCAGTTGCAACAAACTAATGCATTCCTGGAGGGCATTCATTCTGGTCAGGCGGCTATTCAGCGAGCTTTTCAGACTCTGGCCTCAGCACTGATGGCAGCCATTGTCCCCGTCTCTAGCCTCCCCGTCCAACTTCCTCCACCCAGACCCAATCCCCTCTACCTCAGCCTATCCCAAGCACACCTACAGACCAGCATGCACACACGTCAACACACAAGGGAAGCTCTGGCAAACATAAGCACCACACATCCCACAGGCACTCACGCAAGCATCACACACATGCAGACACACCAACATCCACTGCCTCCACTGTGTCCCCCTCCTCCTTGTCTCCCTCCTCCCTCCCAGTCTCGTCTACACTCACACCTCCATGCACTACATCTACAGCCCCTACGTCCCTCTCCAGCACACCCACCTCCACACCCCGCTCTCGTGCAGTCACCACCCCGACTACCATTCACACGTCCCCTGTGTCCTCTCCAAGTGTGTCTGTGACGCCCCCTCCCAAGATACACAAACGCAGGCACACACCCACCCAACAGCCATCCACCTCACGACAGCCTCCAGCGCATGCACCTTCACCCAAAGTCACCAAACGTACACCTCCTACAACCACCACCTCTTCCTCCACTCCCAAACCCCCTCCAGCTACCCGTCCCAGTGTGTCCCAAAAACTTTTCCTGTCCACCCTTGACCTCTTTCCCACACCTCCCCCACCCCGTCCGTCTCCTAGGTCCCGAACTAGCACCTCAACCACAACATCTCCGGGACCAGTGGTGCCTGTAGTCACCGGAATCTGGAGTGCACCGGCCACCAGAGCAGCCAGTGTGGCACGGAGCCACAGCACAGACAGTCCCCCACCTGTGAAGCATCAGAAGTTGGCCAGTGCCCCGCGGGAGAGGGGGAAGACTCCAGCCACCAAAGCCGCTCCCAGGGGTCCCGGTGGGAGTGTGGAGTCAGCTGTGACACCTTCCAAGGTGGAGAAGGGCCACAAGAAACCCGACAAGTCTTGGAAGAGCAGCACAGCGGAGAAGACCGCCATCATCCCCGCTGCCCAGGAGGGCACCTCCAGCACAAGCCCAGCTGCCCAGGAGAGGACCGCCTGCACCAGCCCAGGAGGCCACCCCCAACACCAGCCCAGCTGCCCAGGAGGCCACCGCCAGCACTAACCCACCTGCCCAGGAGGCCACCGCCAGCACCAGCCCAGCTACCCAGGAGGTCACCGCCAGCACCAGCCCAGCTGCCCAGGATGTCACCGCCAGCACCAGCCCACCTGCCCAGGAGGCCACCACCAGCCCAGCTACCCAGGAGGCCACCGCCAGCACCAGCCCAGCTGCCCAGGAGGTTACCGCCAGCACCAGCCCACCTGCCCAGGAGGCCACCGCCAGCACCAGCCCAGCTGCCCAGGAGGCCACCGCCAGCACCAGCCCAGCTGCCCAGGAGGCCACCGCCAGCACCAGCCCACCTGCCCAGGAGGCCACGACCAGCACCAGCCCAGCTGCCCAGGAGGCCACCGCCAGCACCAGCCCAGCTGCCCAGGAGGTCACCGCCAGCACCAGCCCACCTGCCCAGGAGGCCACCGCCAGCACCAGCCCAGCTGCCCAGGAGGCCACCGCCAGCACCAGCCAACCTGTCCAGGAGGCCAGCGCCAGCACCAGCCCAGCTGCCCAGGAGGCCAGCACCAGCCCACCTGCCCAGGAGGCCACCGCCAGCACTAGGCCGGTTGGGCCATGAAGGACCGCCAGCAAAAGCCCCGCTGGGCCATGAAGGACCGCCAGCAAAAGCCCCGCTGGGCCATGAAGGACCGCCAGCAAATGCCCCGCTGGGCCATGAAGGACCGCCAGCAAATGCCCCGCTGGGCCATGAAGGGCCGCCAGCAGCTGAGACCCTGCAATGGAGACCGCCATCTCATGCACCGTTGAACAGGGCACCACCATCTCAAGCACTGCTGAACATGGCACTGCCATCTCAAGCACCGCTGAACAGGGCACCGCCATCTCAAGCACCGCTGAACAGGGCACCGCCATCTCAAGCACCGCTGAACAGGGCACCGCCATCTCAAGGACCGCTGAACAGGGCACCGCCATCTCAAGCACCGCTGAACAGGGCACCGCCATCTCAAGCACCGCTATCTTAAGCACCGCTGAACAGGGCACCGCCATCTCAAGCACCGCTGAACAGGGCACCGCCATCTCAAGCCCCGCTGGCCCATGAGCGGCAAGGGCACTGACGCAACTGAGTTCGTCACGGGGTGAATGATGCACTCTGGGCACCATGCCCCCTCCAGAACCAGTGGAGACTGCCATCCACTACCTCTGTCCTTAGCAGGATGAAGAACTCTGGGCACCATGCCCCCTCCAGAACCAGTGGAGACTGTCATCCACTACCTCTGTCCTTAGCAGGATGAAGCACTCTGGGCACCATGCCCCCTCTAGAACCAGTGGAGACTGTCATCCACTACCTCTGTCCTTAGCAGGATGAAACACTCTGGGCACCATGCCCCCTCCAGAACCAGTGGAGACTGTTATCCACTTGAGAGACTGTGGCTTTGCACTCCCCAGGATTGAACAGTGGGCAAACCACCCACTGTTGAGACTTGAGAGACTGTGGCTTTGCACTCCCCAGGATTGAATAGTGGGCAACCCACCCACTGTAGAGACTTGAGAGACTGTGGCTTTGCACTCCCAAGGATTGAACAGTGGGCAACCCACCCACTGTAGAGACTTGAGAGACTGTAGCTTTGCACTCCCCAGGATTGAACAGTGGACAACCCACCCACTGCAGAGACTTGAGAGACCGTGCCTTTGCACTCCCCAGGATGTAACAGTGGGCATGTGGCCCCCTCATGGATTTGGCGTTGTGCACTCAAGCGGCTGAGGTGCCCCATTTGGAGTTACAGGTCCTTGGTGTCCTCGTCCCTCGTGGGGTGTGTAGAGGTGAGCGTTTTCCCTTTGGGATTCCTGTTTCTGACGTGTTTTTATCAGCAGTGGATCCTCCCCGGAAAAGGTGGCGGATTGGCCTGTCATAATAGTGTGGGCGGTACATTGTCCTCCGCCTGCCTGTTGGTGGTGACCGCTGCGCTGTTTGTTTGTACCGCCGTGGCGGTTGGAGTGTTAAAGTGGCTGCCTTTGTTGGCGGTTTCCGCCACGTCGTAATTGCTAATTTTTTACCGCCGGCCTGTTGGCGGTCTTACCGCCACTTTAACACCGACCGCCAGGGTTGTAATGACCAGATTTGTCTATTGAAGACATACTTCCCCTCAAAAGGGCCTTCACAGCCAGGGGGAAGAGTTGACAAAGATTTTTCCTGGTCTACAAGTTGTTTATTAGTTAACTTTAAAATTGAAAGTAAAACAGAGTGCATTGCCATCATCATGGCAGAAATGGACATTCAGGCATACGGGGTTAGGAAATACTTTCACCTTGCTGTTTATGTAAAAGAATTTCAATATAGAGGTGTACTTTAATAGTAAATGATCCGTAGATGCTGAGTCATCCTGTATAAAAATGATAAGGCTCCTCGATTAAGCAGATAGCCACAGAGTCAGCTAAAGAATGAGAGGCATTAAAAAGAGGTAAAGAGCTTGTTGAAGGTGTAGGATGCATAATTGCACTGCCCGGAGGGACTACCGTGTTTACAGTCTCTTTCTGGACAGTTAGGCCTCATGCACTGAACAATACCAAAATCGGGACTGAGATCCTGAACTGAAGTTTGCACTGAGGAGAAGGCAGTGCCTTTTAATTAACTACTCAAACCCAAATTAATCCCAGATGTACTGTTTCTTCCTTGGTGAAAATCTACTTGTTTGCCTGCTCTGGACTACGCATAGAAACACCCGGTTGTCCATGACCTAAGGGGTCTCATATGTGATTTTTCTATTCCAGAGCTCCTTCATTAAAAAAATAATTGTGATTTTACGTTAGCACTCCAACAGTGGTAGAGCGACTTTTCTAAGGCCAAATAACTCTCACTCACAAATAGAAATGACTACTGCGGGGGCTGCCGTCTTGGAGGGGTGTTTTTATGAGGGAATGGTTCCTCCAACAACACAGTGGTTGGAGCACTCAACACAAGTTAATGCCCCACACCCTGGAGTCAATCAGTTGGGTTTTGGGTGGAACTTCTGGGACTTTATGGGCCAGTAACTATAAAGGTCAGTGCAGGCAATAGATAGGGGCCTGGCAAAATCTTTCACCTTACTTCGCTTTCATCAGTTTGTCACTCTGCATTCGCAATCCCTCACTGTTTATTTTTAGCCTTCTCAGTTCCCCGCCCTTGCTTGTTTTTTTAACCCCTTTTACATTATTCTGTCTTTTCCCTTTTCGCTTTTGAGCCTGCTAAGTTATTTTGCTTTTGACTCCTCTGGGTGCTCCATATTTAGAAGTGTGCTTCTGCTTTACAGTTCAGCTGGACATCTGTGGCAATTGTATCAGCTTCTGCAGTAACTCTGCAGCTATCCTGCTGAACTAGTGTGCTGTCTTGCTGCATTCTGATATTCCTGTATCCTCTCCATGGTCATTCAGCTCCAGGTCTTAATTCCCAGTAGGACTGGCACTAGTCACAGTATGTCCTTGCTGAGTGGGAGGTAAGCCATAAATATAAATGGTGTGATATAGTCAGTGTTGTTGATATACAAGGTATGGTCATTTGTCTCCCTCTCTGTCTCTGTCTCTCTAAGATAACTGAGCAGAGGTTCTGAGACAATCCTAGGCTGCTGTTGGCAGTGTTCAGAACCACTGTCTCCAGTGTTTTTTCAATCCCTAATTGTTCCCTGGGCTAATAGGCACTATGGTGGTTATTATGAATTTGGCAGTCACCTGACCGCCATGGCGGCGGTCGGTCCGCCACCAAGCTGGTGTTGAAGACTGCCATATTACGACTGCAGCGGTAAACCGACCCAAACACAGCCACATATCCGCCAGTACCACCAGTGCAGTCTGAATGCCGGGCCAGAGGTGAGCACTTCCGGCCCGGCGGCAGCCATGAAACAGCCGGCAGGCGGTATTATGACCCGGCAGACCGCCAGGCTTTCCGTAGCGATCGCACCGCCACAAAAACCCTGGCGGTAACATACCCGGCAACAGGAATCTCCATTCCTGTTGCCGGAAAACACGTCCACACACATGCACGCACCCTCCCCCCAACTTCCACACACATGCAAACACCCTTCCCACCCAACCACACACAGCAATACACACACCCCCACTCGCACTCACATATATACGCACCCTTCCTTCTGCAATCATGCACACCCTCACCCCTCCACATTCATTCACGCACTCCCCCACTGCATCCATTCACGCACTACCCCCACCACATTCATGCACATGCTCTCCCCCCTCCACATTCATGCACACACCCAGACACCGCCATTCGCACACATACATGCACCCAGACACCCCCATTCGCAAACATACACACACCCAGATACCCCCATTCACACACATACATGCACACACCACACACATGAAACCAACACCCCCCACACCGCATTCGGATGATCAACATACCTTTTCCGGCACAGTGATCGTCCGGGAGGGGATGGGTCCTTGTGTTTTCCACCGCCAGCACCGCACTGCCGACATGACTCCGCCACGCCGTATTACGTACTGTATTACGGCAGGCGGAATCTTTTTGGCGTGGCGTGGCGGTGCTGGTAGTGGAACCACTTGTCTTCCTCTGTCGACCAGGCCGACAGGGTCGGATATCCACCCGTAAGTGGGCGGAAAACCTACCAAACTCAAAATATGGCAGTCTGTTGGTGGCAGTGGCTTTTTCCAAGACCGCCGAAGTCGTAATGACCACCTATGTGATTCAGAGCCTTGGTTGAAACAAGTAGATAACCTGGGATTATGATTAGAGTCCTTTTGAGAAATTACACCAGTCTCCTTAAAATGGACCTTTTCTGTGCAAAGTGATAGAAAGAGCAGCATTTGCCCAAATGTCACAATTCATTGAAGATAACTCCATACATTCAGACTACCAAACTGGATTTCGCCCAGGATGAAGCACTGAATCTGCCCTTATCATCAACTTGGATGATCTTAAAAACACAATAGACCACAGTCGAGTTGCTGCACTACTTCTCTTAGACCTTTCAGCTGCCTTTGACACAGTTGACCAGGACACCCTAATACAATGACTCAATGAAGCCAGCACAGATGGGACTGCTCTTGACAGTATCACATGCTACCTACAAATCAGAACAAATGTCATCCATACTCCCCCTTTCTCGTCCAAACCCTACTTCACAAAAGCAGGGGTCCCTCAAGGCTTAATCATCTCACCAATGCTTTTCAACATCTACATGACGAAATTACCAGCAATGATCGATGAATTTCAACTCACATGCTACAACTATGCAGATGACACACAAATACTACTTACACTGGAATGCCACAAAGTCATTGGAAACTCACGAAACTTCAGTTGCCTCAGAGCTGTTGATCAGTGGATGACATGGATCAATCTCAAATTAAATGCTTCCAAAACGGAAATACTCAGATGTGGCAATTGGAAAAATGATGTCCCACTCCGGGCCTGGTGACCTGGGACCACCTCTTAAAGTATCCAAGGAAGTTAGAAACCTTGGAATTACCAGGGACTTCCAGTTAACAATGAATGCCCAAGTGGACAAATTAGCAAGATCAAGCTTCATCACCAGGAAAACTCTGTGATGCATCTTCCCCCGCCTCGAATTTCTACTCAAGGTGCAGGCTACTATCTCTGTTGTATTATCTAAACTGGATTATGCCAGTGGCCTCTACCATGATTCATCTTTAACTACTATGACAAAATTACAACGCATTCAGAACTTGGCTGCCAGACTATGCCTACATGTAAAACCACAAGCCCACATCTCCTCTGCTTTAAGGGCCCTACATTGGTTACCAAAAGATCCACCCTTAAGCTGCTTTGTATCACCCACAAAGCAATACATGGAACAGGACCGCTTTTCATCAAGAATAAAATCACCAAATACATTCAACAAAGACACCTCCACTGAAGTTTGGCACCCCGTCTCAGAACACCACCATATAAGAAAAAGACAATAGGTGGTACATCTTTCTCTGTTCAAGTGGTCAAACTATGGAATTCATTACCCCCAAATATAAGATCCATGGATAACTATCTTATCTTCAGAAGACTCAGAGTTAGCTGTTTTCTACATAACCACCTTACTCAAACAGCAGTGGACTGCATATCACTGTGTACATAAACATTTATAATTGTATTATATGTATATTTAGATATGTGTATTTCTTTGTGCAAATATGTACATTACAAATGTTATCTTAAAATATATACAAACTCTTTAGTCCTGTTTAACAAATGTATATTTTACTTATGGTTAGATGTATTAATGTATGCATCCATATGTATGTGTGTGTGTGTGTGTATATATATATATATATATATATATATATAAATATATATATATATATATCATGTATATGCATGTAGAAACACATATATATGTGCATATTATTCTACACTTAACATGTTCATAGGTTATTGCATAGTTTCTATAAGTTGTTTGATTAGATGCTTATGAGTCTCTGTTTTTATTTTACCTATCACAATAGGTAAATATTATCGTAACTATTTATCTACAAGCACATCACTATTGAAATATTGAGGAAAGAAAAAATAATGTTATAAAAGTACACAAAGAAATTAACTTCAAATACTGCAACTCTTGAAAGTTTGTGTTTATATGATACTACTTTAAATTTCAATATATTATATTCCTTCCACATACATTCCCTTACTATGTAATCATGTATCTATATATTACTTTAGTCCTACTGTACAAGAGAAAAGAAAATCCCTTGAAAGCTTTATTCTGTCTCCCCATCAATCTATCCTCCATCTCCACTCTCTGACCTGTCCCATACCCATTCTACTTCTATGATATCCAAAATAACCCTTCCAAGACTCTTCCCTCCCTCCTCTACTTCTGCTGGCTCACCCCAAACCGCAGTTTACTACTATGATCTCCCGAAAGAAAGAAAGAAAGAAAGAAAGAAAGAAAGAAAGAAAGAAAGAAAGAAGAGAAGAGAAGAGAAGAGAAGAGAAGAGAAGAGAAGAGAAGAGAAGAGAAGAGAAGAGAAGAGAAAAGAAGAGAAAAGAAAAGAAAAGAAAGGATAATACAGAATAGTTTCAAATGGACACAATCTGATTCAGGACAGACTGGCTCACGATAAATGTAGTTTAAAGTATTATTAGTGATCATACCTAAGAAAATACTGATCAGGGTTCATATTTACAATTGTACCTCCAATTCATTTATGATTGTTGAACCTGAGATCCTTGGTGTGATTTTCCCCCAAACTTTTTGGTTTCAATACTCTTGGTATTGAAGACTTTGTTTATGCTGGACTTAGGACACTTTATCACTGCTAACCAGTAATTAAGTGTTTGTGCTCTCTCCCTAAAACATGGTAACACTGACTTCCACTCAATTGGCACATTTAATTTACTTGTAAGTCCCCAGTAAAGTGGTACCACATGTATCCACAGCCTGTAAATTAAATGCTACTAGAGGGTCTGCAGCACTTATTGTGCCACCGACTTTAGTAGCCCTTTAAGTAGGACTTAGGCTTTCCATTGCACCCTGGGTTTGCAGTTTAAACTGCCATTTCAATCAAGCAAAAATAAATAATTTTCCAGGCCTATACAATTATTTTTAATACATATAAGTCACCCCTGGGGTAGGCTCTAAACAGCCCATAGAGCAGAGTGCTGTGTATTTAAAAAGTTGGACTTGTGCTTTCAACGTTTACATGTCCTGGAAGTGAAAAACTCAAATTAGTTTTTCACTATGGCAAGGCTTGCCTCTCCCATGGGATAACATTGGGGTTACCTCATTACATTTATTACCTGAAAACATTCAATTGGGAGCAAGTAAGAAAGTCAACGTTGGTCTCTAAAGAATTGTAACTGAAAACCTTCTTTAATGGTAAAGTTGGAATTTAAGTCACAATTCACAAAATGCTACTTTTAGAAAGTTGGCATTTTCTTGCCCTAACCATTTGGTGCCTACAGCCTGTATCCTGGCCACATGACAAGGTGTTGGTGGAACATGGCCTTTGTGTATTACTCCTAGACAGTGAGACAAAGGGGGTATAGGAGTTATGAGTATGGGCCCGTCTCTGACTTGATAGGGGGCGTAGCTGTCACCAACCACACTTGCACATCACAAAGACTCTGCCACAACACACTCACAAAGCGTTTCACACTAGTCTTTTGTGCCCCAAGACAAGTTGAGCCAGGGCAGAGAGGCAAGACATATCAGATACTTATGTACAGATAGGACTCCATAAGCTTCTCCTACTTCAAAATGGGCACCAAGTATAAATACTGGACCAACAGACCCAACTTTTCAGTGGACATCTGGATCTGTGGAAGTCTCTGAAAAAGGACTGCTGTGCTGCTCTGCTGCAAAAAGGACAGCTGCCCTGGTGCCTGAGTGAAAAGGACTGGGCCTGCCTCTTGAGTCCGGGACCACCTGAGGGTCTCCAAGGGCTTGTTGGCAGGCCTCCAGATCAGAGCCTCAGGGACAGAAAATGCTCCAACCACCTTGAACCCTGCACATGGACTGGCTTGCTTTGAATCCTGCCACCCAAGTAGTGCCACCACAGTCCTGGACCCTTAGAAGCGGGTCCTAGCAGAACCAAAAGCGCGCGATGCATGACCTCACAGCTCCACATTGAGGATTGAGGAGTTTTGGACTTTGAGGTCCCCTGAATGCGAAGTATAACCGTCTTTATTGTTTGCCATAACAGGACAAATATGTATCTGTTCATACTTTCATCATGTTTACTGAAATTACTGCTGACCCCAGTGATTAACATGTTCCGAGTCCTGTGAAAATAGTTGTGCTTGCATGTGCAGTTCAAGCTTGACCGCAGGCTGTTTCGAATCCTGGAAATAGGCAGGGTGCGGTAAAGATATGTACTAGACGTGTTTCTTACAGCCCCTGTTTTGATATTTCGGAGAGGGGAAACAAAGGGGGGTTTGCAGGCTAACGGAAAAACGTCTTGAGCAACTGTTCTCAGTCGTCTAGTCACGCGATGTGCTTGCACCTGGCCAGAAGGGCGTTGGTTTCTCACTATATAAGACTGTACGCTTCGGAGTGAAGCAGCAGCCTCCTTAGGAGAGTCTCAGAGACTGTCCTGGGACTCTGTATATGGCTCGAGCTGTATTCTGTCTGTCTGACAAACTCTTCTTTTGTCTCACGGTCTGGACTCCACCTGTTTTGTAAGTATCCTCCATAGGACCCTGAAGACATAGGGTGTACCGTCCACCTCTGGGAGAGGGCACAGGGCCCATTTCCCGGTTCTTCAACATCAAATCATTCTCTATGCGACGCATACCTGTTGCCTAACTTCACAGCTCCTCAGAACTACCCCTGCACAACACATTCTCAATGCAGGACCTCCTTGGAAGACCTCCTTGGAAGAGGTGCTGCGCGATACATCCTCAACACAGGACTTTGTAACGCTCTGCAACCAGTATTTAAGGTACTTCGCTCAGCGGACCTTACTTCTTCCCTGTAACCTGCCTGCGCTCCATTGCGGTCGGCCTGAACTTGTGACTATGTCCTAGTCCAGCGAGACCAGATAACCAAAGTTGACGCTGTGCTCTTTAAGCGCTATTTTTTTACCAAAATCTTTGAAATTGCATATCTCCGGTTCTACTATTTGGATTTTTTTCATTTTGGTGTCAAATAATTGAAATAAATTGTACTCTATTTTGCTAAATTGGTGTGGGATTGTTCTTGTGTTGTCGTTTCACTTTAGTACTGTTTTTGTACTGCATAAATAATAGACATATTGCCTCTAAGTTAAGAATGACTGTTTTTATGTCAAGGTACCAGAGGGTTAAGCACAGGCTAATTTAGGGGTTGCTCGTATTTCATCCAGACAGGAATTGTGGTTGCTGCTTGAGTAGGGTTCACCCCCTCAACCAGTAACCCAATTTCCTACAATGATGATGAAGATAAGCAGAATATTGATGATGAATTGATGCAAAGTGCATGTTTAAGACTAATTTGAATTGGTAAATTCTTGGAAATTGAATATCAATTAATAATTAATCAATGTACTGGCCCTGATGGGGTGACCTAATTGTCCCGAAACATGTGTTGGCCACCTTATTCTCCTACTAATAGAATAAACTCATATTAAAATATAACACTCCAAAAGGAATTTACAACAGTATTGGGAGGAGATAGGATCTGAAATACATGAAATGTGCATTGGAAGCATCATGCTATCACATCAGGCTGTAAGCACAAAGGCAACACTAAAGTAATTATAAAGTAAAAACACTAGCACTGAAGGGAACTAGCTTGTGTGTGAATGTGCTCCCACTGAGACAGCAAAATGAAGTCACTCAAAGAGAAAATAACCAGTGGCTTAAGTAGGCTTTCCCACTTCGCCTGCTATATGCAATAGTGGGTGGTTGCAAACATGGATCACATGACAACAGACCACTGGATGAAGAGAGGTGGCTGAAAGCTCCTATATCAGGGGTGTGGAATTTATTAAAATATCTACTTGTCCAGGGGACAGGTTGCTTCTCAAATCTACTTGTCCTGTAAAAAGATCTACTTGTCCCTTTGGTGCCATGTAGTGTGGCGACAAATTATGGCAGCAATTAATAGCCTCTCTGATTATGCCAGGGCTACTACCATAGTAGGGCTTGAATTCTTGGAGTTTCAATCCCTACTGTAGCAATTTCCTTATTTTCCCACCTTTCTGCAGATCTGCATACTGGGGCTGGAGGAAGCAGTAAGTAATAGTTCCAGGGCTGGAATGCCTATGAGTCTGCAAACCTACTAACCTGCATGTTTTAAAGATTTTTACCAGCTTCTCTCTAATATTTTCCCACAATAAGAAAGGTTGGACATTTACTCCTGACAATGGCAGAATTAGAACTTCTTCCAGGGTTGGGAAGAAAGTGGCTGGAGGGAAAATGAACTTGCAAATGCTCAATAGATTTTCACATGAGCAAATCTACACATCGTATTTACCCATGCTAAAATACAGTTCACAAATATTTTATAGGGGTACGACATATACCATGGGTGCACTTTTGTGACTTTCTTTAAGAATTTGGGGCCACATGTAGGTAGGTTCAGATTTGTGACCTGCAAATTGCGAGTCGCAAATCCGAATGTAGGATGGTGTCCTTGACACCATCTGTGATTCGCAAGGGCTTCGCAAATGCCCACCTCATGAATAATCATGAGGTGGGTTGCAATTTGCGACCCCCCTCGCGAATGGTGGCCTGCTGGAGACAGCAGACCACCATGTCTGTGACTGCTTTTCAATAAAGCAGTTTTTTTAGTTTTTTTTGTAATGCAGCCCGTTTTCCTTAAAGGATAACGAGATGCATAACAAAAACGAAAAATGAAACGTTTTCGTTTCATTTTTTCAGAGCAGGCAGTGGTCCCCAGGACCACTGCCTGCTCTGAAAAAATGTTTACAGTGACATTCACAATGGGGAAGGGGTCCCATGGGGATCCCTTCCCTTTTGCGAAAGTGTTAGCACCCATAGCACCCATTTGAAATGAGTGCAAACTGCGATTGGTTTGCGCCCGCGTTCGCGGTCACAAAACAATCCTACATTGCACTGCGAGTTGCAATTAGGAAGGGAACACCCCTTACTAATTGCGAGTCGCAAACCCGTTTTGTGATTCGGTAACCAGGTTACTGAATCGCAAAACTGGGATTGTGCATCGCAATGTGCTTTTTGCACGTCGCAAACAGCGAAAGTCGCTGTTTGCAACATGCAAAAAGCTACCTACATGTGGGTCTTGGTCCCTAATTAGGTCTGGTGTTAACAAAGACATTTTGTTTAATAAAAACTTCTATTTCTCTCTCTTTCATCTGGCTTTACTGTGAGTGATCGCATTCTGCTCTTCCACAAGGAGGATATGGCCACACAAAGTAGTTTTGTTCAGTGTCAGGAACTACAGTGGCAATCAGTGACGTAACGAAACTGGAGGGTGCCCCTTTGCAAAGAACATGGAGGAGCCCCCTCTCCAGACTCACTCAGGGCAGGTGCTGTGCTGGAGGGGCCCCCTGAAGGGCAGTTGCGGGGCCTTTGTTATGCCGCTGGTGGCAACGTGTGCTTTAAGAGTTCAAAAACTTTTGGGGGGGGGTTTTGCCAATGTTTGTTACAATGTTGAGGGCCTGGTAGCTCCTACAACAATAAAGTGTTACAAAATCCATGTCAAAACAAGACACGCATTGATGAAACTAAAAGACTTATAAAAATATGTCAGATCAGTTGGCTTTGTCAGTGTTTGTTTATTTTCATGCTTCCCATAATCGTGTTGAAAATGGTTACACTGATTTTCCATTAGAAATATTTTTGGGAAATACTAGCATGCATCAACACATTTTACTAAATGACACTTCATTTGCATATAATCAGAGAGCATTCTGGGAGCATTATACTTAGCCTAAACTTTTCAAACATGTGTGTACACATTTTTTGTACTGGAACCAACGTCAGTAGTGAAGTGTGACCTTAAAACATTTATTTACAGCACTCACCCTAATAATGAAGGCTTTCAAATAATGAACCATAAATACAAGTTTGAACAGCATTATCTTTTGGAAACACATTACCTCAACTGCAGAGAATTCCACTCTCTGTAAACAGGCAGCCAAAGGGTTTGTGCTGCAGGGGGTTGGGCCTACTTGTCCCAAGGACAAAGTAAACATAAAAACTTGTTGCCCTTGACCCCAAACAAGATGTCCCGGGCGTCAGGCGATAGGAATTCCGCATCCTTGTATATGTAAGTCTATTATACATATTTTAGTAAAATCAAAAAAGCTAGGCTAATGTTAGACCTAAAAAAACATAAAAATGTGTTTCTGATTTAAAATATGTCTGCCGTATCCCCAAATTATTTTTTACGCATGCTATAGTGGTTACATAAAAAAAATAAGATGGCAAATAATGGATTAAAATCCTTTTCATATTAAGTTTTTACAGTAGGCTTCTGTATTTATTTGTTTTTTAAGTATTTCAATATTGTTCACGTAGCTACTAAGGAAGCAGGGTGCTTCACAGAAAACAAAGTGGTCCATGACCATACAAAGTTGTAGTAGGGAATAGATTCCAAAGAAAGGGATCATTAACCAGGGCTTTAAACTCTGAAAAAGTGTGTTGCAAATCCTTCCAGAACGCAATAAGATTTGGATTTATCCTAATGTAGTCAGCTACAGAGTCGCACGATCTAGGTGTCAGGCGGGAAAATCCCTGCCTGAATTCTTTGCCTTTTCTGGTTTTCAGAATTTCTTAAATAAGTCAGTTGCTGCCCCTGGTATTTCACTGTTCGTCTGTGGATTGGAATTTGTTCTTTACACAGGGAGAAAGGGCAATATGTATTGCTTTATGTGTAATGCATATTGGAACATTGGAATGTTGAGCGCTTCATTGAGAACAATGGAGCAGCAGCGGCCTACATGAACTGGTATAGGCCCGCTGCTCTCAACATTTCAATGTCCTAATGCACAACATCTGCCTTTCTCTTTCCCTTGCCTCTTGAAAATATGTTATTTCGGCAGAGGAAAGCAAAAGGTAGAGGTCCCGGCGGAGGTCACAAACAGCCTTCACCCTTCCCTCCTCCTGTAGCTCAGTATCACTAGGGCTTCAGAAGGAGGTAGGGGTGAATGCTGCTCAGCTCCTGGGTCTCCCTGGCTTGGCTTAACTACAAAAAGCAGGTCAGCCAAGCCAGGGAGAACCAGGGGATGACTTCAGCCCCTTTTCACAACTCTTGCTGTTAATGTTCAACAGCTAACAGCTGTAGCCTTGAGCATGCTGTTACCTGTAGAACACTGACAGCAAGAGCTGTGAAACAAAGGCTCTAGAGCCCGGAGGGGATTCCAACCTCCTTGGGCTCCAAGAGGCCTCTATTTTATTAATTAGAACATTCTGCCCTCATGGGGCGGAATGTTCTAATAGCTTTATCGCTCGTTGTAGCTGGTTTATACTGGGCATTAAATGCCTGCTCCCTTCTTAAAGGCCCTCGCCTTTGGCTCAGGTCTTTAATGCTGGAGCGGGCCTTTAATGGCCGGTATAGTCTGCTACGTGGGCTATAAAGCTAGATTATCTTGAATTTAACTCTTGCCTCAGGTTTGAGCCAATGAAAATGTCTTCTTCTCGCGGAGATGTCATCAGGTTTCTTTGCTCCTGTATCATGTTGGATAGCTCAAACAGGTCTGGCAGTATAACATTACGTCTGTCAAGATGAGTGGGTATGAGTGCATGTACTGAAGTTCTGAAATCTGTGTGAGAGATGGAAGGTCTCAACTACCTGAGCAAATGGAGTTGGTGGATCACTGGCAGAATATTGGAAACACAAAGATCGAATGGACAGAATATTGTGTCAAAAATATCGAGGACCAAAAAATAAAACAAATCGAGAAGGTAAGTGGAGATAGGTAAGTATAGATTTACTATTCTTGACTCCACATCTACGTACCTTCAAGATATATGTATTGTCAAGGAGTAGCGTTATATATAGTAAAACCTTGCCTACCTATAGAAACTTTCCTTTGTAATATTTTTGTCCTCAATATTAGTATTGACATGATATATTGTCCACACAATATTTTTTCTCTTAAATTTTGCCTGCACACTGAATTGGTAGGATGCAGATGTTATCAGCTTGTCATTATAGTAATTTGGAGGGACGTTTTGATCAATGATGAAGCTGGACACATCACTTGTGGGACCAGAGAGATGCTTAGAGGTTGCAGAACAGCTAGCCAACTCTGTCTTCACAGGATTCAGAGTCAGAGAGGGTGATGACATTCAGCTCGCTCGACAATTTAGGAAGGATTTGAGATTTTCAACACTGGGCAGGTCATACATTCAGAGGTAAAGCTGAGTGTCAAAAGCATGTTAATGCACAGAGATGGAATTATCTAGAAAAACTGTGACCGGGGGATTCATATATAAATTGACCTTGAGGAGATGAATGATTTAAACCAGCTCCCGCTATTGAGATGCTTGAGTTTAAAACCCGAAAGAGTATTAACAGAAAGAATTGTAAGTGTGAACAGTAAGCGAGAATCCACTAATATTTTTCATTCTGTCCAAATTGTGTAACCTGTTGTAGGAGCAATGAACAAAATAATGTTTATATTAAGTATTGATCATTAGGGGGATTTTCAAGAACTGTAACTGTGCAAAAACCCTGGCATCATGAACTCAAACAACTAGATATACAGAGTCACTATAGCGCAAACAGGGGGAAGTTACCAGCTGAGGAGCTGGTGCATTATCACCACAGAGGCTTAACATAACTGGAGTGCCCCCTTCTAGAGTAAATGGAGGGTCTCCCTCACACTGAGGTGGACTATCAGGTCAAAAGTGACATGTGGGTGATGCCCCCACCTCTTGAATCAGGACTACTGTCTCTCCTGCCTCACAGATGCTGTGGGGACTGTGTTACAACCCAGGGTCACTCCAGTGTATCTCAGGTCCAAGCCATGTTGCAATATTTGGCACCTAGTTGGTAGAATACATGAGCTAATAGCCCCTGCTCAGACCTCACAGATGGTGATGGCACGCACTGCGATCTCTTCCTGGCACTCACTACCTTTAACTGAACAAAATATGATGCCACAATGTTCATGGTCTATGCAGCTACCTCTAGGTACCTGCTGAAGCCACACTTCTCAGTGCTCTTACAATTCAATACGATATCTCACTCCAAAGAGCCCTTAAAGGTAGCCCGTCCTATGTACTATGCTGGAAGCCCTGGTGGTAAAGCGATCTACGTACAATGTTATGACGTTCTAAAGTCCTTTCCTTGCCACCTCTCAAGTGACACTTTACTGCTGAATTGATTGTTTTAACTGTTACAAGTCAGTGGGTGTGGAGCTGACAAATATAATTAAGAGAACAAAGCAATAGTCCGACTTGGGCTGTTTCCAAAAATTGACCAAGCAGGTGTACAAAGTTGTAAAGGGGACTACAGTTTCTTTAGGTGGCTTTAAAAACTGCTTGTATGAAGTTTCTCGTCAGTTTCTTATAAAAGTGAGGTGTTGGCATGTGCTGATAGGGGACTAAACCATTCTGAATGTTTTTTTAACACTAATATTAGAGGATGACAGGCAACGTGCGAGTGAAATTGAGTTTAGAATTAACTTGGAATAGAAGCATTTGGAGGCTGTAATTCAAAAAATTAATATCATCCGAGTAAAACGGAAACTTTTCTGAAGCAGTCACATTTTGACATTATTTGTACATTTAGGCTGCCAGCTAACAGAACCAAACTACAAGGCAATTTAGAACTATCATAGCAGGAGTAGAAGGCAATGGTAACTACAGACCAGGAAGATTGGGGGGAAACATAATTTATATTCCTTGCACGACATAAGGAATGCAGAAAATCGTTTGCAAAGTAGATCATGTCCCGTAGATGCTGTTACATTGATCTATATTGAAAATGCCAAAATGAGGAGCTAATTTATTATTTCTAACAGCAGGACATGGCAATAGGAAAATAAAACAACAAATAATATTGGCGTTTGCGATCAGGGAGGAATTAAGAAATAGCTGTATTTTCTTGTGTTATACATGAAATATTAAGATTTTAGAAAAACAGACTTGGAACCAACAGCCAACCGAGAGAACTTGTAGCTTTGAAATGGTGCAATGGAGTACGCTCGTGGAGCGCCTAATATGGCGGACAGAAGAAACCCGTATTGACTTGAGCATTTAAAGAAGATAAGGACAAAGGCAGGTCTTGTGTAGCCAAGTAAGGCCACTTGAACTAGCAAACTGCTGTTCGAGCAAATAGGTAAGTAACATGGACTTAAAATAAATGTGGTTTGAATGTACATGTTTCTTGTTTGTACTAAAATGGAGATACCCAAAATAAAAGAATGGCGACGATGGTGATAGGAAAACATCAGAGGTACAAGGTTTCCAACCGCCTGAGCATTGAAAGGAAACATGTATGCTTAGGGATTGGAATCAGGACACACCCGGAAAGCTGAGAGCCAGGCTGACTACCAGGGCTGCTCTATCTCCATCTCAGGTCTCAGTGAGAGCTGCAGACTGAAGGAAATCTGATTTATTAAGAAGCACAACTCCTGCCTCCCTCCTTTTAATTCTGTCTGGTAGCAAGAGCCCTTCATGCTCACAGGAAGGCACAGGTGCGTGGCAGAGCAGGGACGGATGTCTCTCTAGCCCACAGTTGGGCATTTTCTCTTCTTTATAAACCTAGGATTGCGGCTGTCCATCAACCACCTAATTTCATCCTCCTATCTTGTCATGCAGACAGCTTTGGGGTCACCACATACACTTTAGGGAAAAAAAGGTATCTATCGCAAATTTGTGGTTCAAAAAGAAACTTCAAACAAAAATTACATATTTCTTATAGAACATATAAACATAAATGATTAACAATGCCAAATGTCCAGATCCCAGTACCAATAATTGGTTACATAATAATTATATGAAGCCTAAAGTAACAATAATCCCTGACCATAACTATATCTGCTAACGTTATCAAATAAGAGGACACGGAATGCTTCTATATTTTTATGAATTAGTCCTATTTTTTGGAAATGTCACTGTAGATTGCCTTTAACAAAACAATACATTTCACATAAAAAGCAGAAACTAAAAACAGTGTGGATGCGGTTTGCAGAATTTAAAAAGAGTACAGATACAGAATATTGGATTGGTGGCAATATTTATTACCAGTAATAAATATGTGCTGTTCATACGGGTTAATGACACATTTTCTTCACTCACTGGAAAACCCAATTGATCAAAACAGAAATACCCGTTGCACTGTCAGAGAAAGTAATAGAGGCAGCATGAAAGGGGGGTGTAATTGTAGAAACCTCTATTACAAACTATTTATTTTGCAGAAAACTGCAGCCTCTCATTGCTTCACTGTATCATACGAAAAAGCAACCAATGTTCTTTTCTTTTAAACATTTGATAGAACTAAGCTGAACAATGTCTCAATTATCCTTATAATATTATTTCTGGTGCTGTGAAACACAATGCCACTGTTAAGTAACACCCAGCCAGAGACGAGAAGGGAAAACAAGAGTAGTGGAAAGGCAGTGGGGAGGGTAGAAAAGAAAAAGAACAACAAATATATCAGAACAGTATTAAAAAGAAAAGGTCTGAAAAAGAAATCCTCAAGTAATATTCACACAAATGCCCCTAAGCTATTTATTCAGCAAATCGTCCCATCTTGGCAATGCTGTTCACCTCCAAATTTCAAGCATTCATTGTGTTATACAGAAACATTTTTAAGGCAAACTTTTTTAGAATATTAAAAACATACCCTCCTGTTCTGTTCCAATGTATTGTAATTCAAGAAAATCCGAAAATGTAAACCATTCAAATTTAACCCTTTTATGATTCCCAGCTACTTAAAAATATAGATCATTTGTGGAATAAACCAAGACCTTGTGAAATCACCAATAGGGTTAGATTTAAGAGGACCCTTGTGAGTAACCTCAGACCTGGGAATTGTTGTTATCCTTGTGTAATCTGTATATTACATATTCAAACACTGGGCAACTTCAGTGTCATTAGCCCCATCTTAATATTAATATTATAACCCCTCATAAATATCCTTCAAATTTAATGCGCTGCTTTTCAAATTCAGAGATAGATGAACTACAGTTATAAACTCTATCAACTAGACTAATTCTACGGTAGCTCAGGGTTCCACAATAAACAACCAGGAAGAAATCATCCAAAAGCACCCAGCCACAAATCACACTTCAATACACCAACCTATCTATACTGTAACTTATAGACATTTGCGGAACTCAAAAACGTTGTGGCCCATGGACATCCCAGGTTAAAAAAAACTATGTAGATCTTGGAATAATAAGCTTGCTCTTGGAAAAATGTGTGACTCTGTCTGAGCCTCCCCCCCCCCGGGCAAGAAAAAACAATGGTAATAGTTTGACACTCATATCTTTGCCTCCATATGACTAACAAAAGCAATGTTGTAAATTTTCTATTGTAATTGTAAGGCGCTCTGGCGCCACTTGCATGGTAATAATCCGTGCTATATAAAAACCCTCAAGTAAATAAAACAAATGAATAAATAAATAAACTGTTTCTCAGTTCTCCTCTCACTGCCACCTCTTACCCTATCCTAATCTCCGTCTTTACTATTTTATGGGCATATGTGTTGAGTTACTCTCTTAACATTAACTCAACACTATAAACACACAAACCGACAGGCGCACTGGAGTGCAAAAAAATCAAAATGAGACACACAGTACTACAACAGGGATGAAATTCACAGTATCTTTATGAAGAATGAACGCACACAGCTGCCTCCAACACCCCACTGACGATAATGAACTTTGCATTTACTGTCATGGCTGAACATGCGCCTTATTCAGGGTCATGTTGTGAGCAGGGCACAGAAGTAAAAAGGGATTTAAAAAAAAAAAAAAAACGTATTCAGCGTTCACTGCCCCTAGAAGAGTCCCAGTGGAAAGACAGGCAGACAGGGGCTGTGGTAGAAACTTGTGAGACTGAGCCTCCCATTAAAGCACCTCCTCAGAGACACCCATAAGTGGCACCAAGATGTGGAAAACGTGATGCACTATGTAAAAAGAATCGAACAGAGTATAACAAAGGACTGTAAGCATGAGTTAGCATAGACTTCTCTTGGAGGTGTGAGCTGCATTTGGATTCTCTCTTCCGGGCATTAGAACTATTACCATTTGGCACTTTCCAAAGGATCATCTTCATAAAACCATATTCGGTACAGATGAACAGGTAAGCAATGAATGAATAATCAATGATAGCTCCAGTGCAGCCCCTGCCTGGAAGCAATCACCTGTCTTGTCCCCTTAAACAGGTGGATTCTAACTACAGAGGAGTAAGGACAGATGGAGAAAACGTTAAGTGCATGGTAAGAGGACCGCTAATACCTGAACGCTGATTAGAAAAAATACAAAACGAGTAAATGCATTCAATTTGGCAGTCATCATCCACACTGTGTCAGAGTTTGCAAAATTATAATCCCAGATCAGAGCAACTCTAGCTTTCATGACCACGGTTTCTGTCCAATTGCCATTTTTGCCCCTTAAATTCAGCAATTTTTACACTAAACGGTTTTACAGCGACGGTTTGGTTACATGTTCAGTCATGAGCAATGAACTATACCCTTTACAAGTTACAATTCATTACTAAACGCAACACAATGAAGGTTCAGCAGGGAGAGTGAAAATCCACTGTTTTCAAAAACAAATCATTTAAGATTATGACGGCTATCAACAGCAAACCACTGTTGTTGGCAGGTCACGAATAAAGAAAGACAGGATTCAGTTTGGCAAGTAATATGAGCATTTATGAATAACGGCCGGGAGGACAGCACAGCTCTAAGTCTGAAACTGCCCTCAAAATCATCAACTCAAGCAGCCCTTTTTATATACTTTTGCTACCTTGAATGCATCTTATCACTTGTCATGCATTTTGATTTAAGCGCTCACGTGGTACATTGTGTCACTGCTTTCGTCAGCATGAAGCTGCATTTCTCATGAGAAAGCATCTAATTACACATTTGCAGAAAAGCGAAGGTTACATATCTGTCACGTGCACATTTACTAATAAACAGCAATACCTTTTATCTCACGTTCTAAAGGCTGTCTGTAGCTCCTACTTTCCTAACTCCAGGCTTGGAGCTCTCCCCGACTGTCTGGCCTCCCTCACACAGCTGCTGACCTTCTAGCATCAAAGCTTTTACATTCCTGTCCAGAAACTCCCTTTCCTCATTAACGTGGATTTGAAATGCGTGCCTTTCCTGTAACTATATCTATTGCAAGCTTCTAGGCCTTCCTACGTGTAGCTGCTTTGTGGATAACTATGCCTTTGTCTCTCTTCTCTGTCTCCTGCACTGGCCTTTTACTTGGATGCCATGAGCACTCGGGCCTGTATTCCTCTCTGAGCATATATGATTCTGCACATTTTCCTCCCAACTCTTGCTTTAGCAAAAATGGGCCCTCTCTTTCTATATTTTCAATAACACCACTGCTTGAAAGAGTCCATCTGATCTTTGTGTATTAGTATCACTGAGAAAGGTTGCGGGAATGATTTGACAACAATTAATTCTGATTTAACATCGGAGTAGTGTTTTCATCCTTTCAAGCTATGGAAGAATGGCAGGGCCCTCTCCAGCCATGTCCAAGAATTGGGGACACAAGAGCCTGTTCCATCTTGAAGAGCTTGAACTCTTCGTATTGCACTCTGTCTTGATTAAGTCCATATTGGGTATGGATAGCTTCAAAAGCTGCACTTGCAAGCTACCTGAAAAGTGGCATGAACTGTTTAAAAATTATGATTACATTTAAAAATCTAGGTCAGAATTCAGCCATGGTTAGTACTACAGCAGGACACACAATAAGCCATCTAATAATGACTTTTTGGTGAAAATGTTATTTTGGTATTAACAGCCTCGAAAAACGTGAATCCCGCTCCACTATTGCAAAGACTGTGGAGAAATAATGCACCAGGGTTCAAAGTTAATAATCTTGCCCAATACGTGAAGTGCAGTTTTACAAACTATGTTGTAAATTTAATTACAAACGTCAAATCAACTAAGAAGGCTGCACGCTACAATTATTACAGAGCTCTAAGTTGCAAAAAGCTCATTTGCTGGGTTTATTCCAAGGGTCTCTGGGATTAGACGCCTGCATTAGCACTGGACACCTGTCACGCAACAAGAGACAATCTATCAAAGATGGGGTCGTAAAACCTCAAGTATTTCGTTTTCATTTTGTTGATTTTTGTGTGAATGCTTTGTTCATTAACCGAGCTAAACTGTAGCCATGGGGTCCAGGAGGGCTTCAAGTTATAAGCACACGCACAATATGATTTGTTGTAGCCGACGTGCCGAAAAGGCCACGCCAACATCTGTTACCTTTAGAGAAGATATCTGGAGAAAGCCATGGGGAAAATCTGTCACCGTGCCTGTCAAACCCTTGGGGTGCCACCGAGGCTGAAGACAAAGCTACTTAGTGGTGTCAAATCTCATGGTCTTAGGTTTCTGCACATAAACCTGCTCGTTACACACATGTTGACATGTTTGACACATGCAGCTTTCAATCAGAGATTATTGTGTGAGGCCCTCCGTCCTGGTCGACATCTCATGCTAGGCTCAGAAGGCGAACCTTTCAATCCTCTCACTTTGCGTCTAACATTTTAGACATCGCTTTCGACAGCATTAAATGTGATGTTTTTATACGTGTGTGCATCAGCTGCGCATCCTGTCTCCCCCATCTGGATTCTTCGCCAGGAGGCCGGAACCACACTGACAGGAGCCGTGGGGGTGGGGGGCAGGGGATGGAGGAATGGAACTAATGAGTACTGTATTTACAGAGAGCTCGTGACCCTTATGGAGACATATACAAAATAATGTACCACTCTAAGAGTGTGCGAGTGTCTGTCTGGATTGTTAAGCAAGCCATACTGAATATTTATTTAAAGTAATAAATTAAAGACACATTCAAAGCAAGGCCACTGATTATTAGATTGTGCAGTCATAGCATTTTCTTTATAATTATGAAGTTATTGTACTTTCTACATGTCCAAGATCTATTGCACAATTTGCATACTTTAATAAAAAAAAATCTAACAACAACGGATCAAAAGTTACTAAAAGACAGGCTACACCCTTAGTGTCGTGCTGGGACCGCTTGGGGAATTTCTGGTCGCCATTCAATTACTGAGGTGAAACGTTCGCGCAAGCAGAATCAACGTCCGTTAAATTAATAAACTATTTAAATTTTACAACCACAGAATACGCCTCTTAGCCTGCATAAACGGTATTTTGCCACATAATGAACACGACATGTGCGCATTAACATGTACACGAATGTGCACATATATTACAGAGTAGGCAAAAGTGACTCTTACTGTGGTGAAATTTGTTTTCCTACTGAAAGGGCGATCACCAGGTGTTCTCAGGGGATATGAGTATATTGGGAGGGCTGAACCCGCTAAAGTTCCGCTATCCCTGTAAACTCTCATAAAGCATTGTACACATCAGCACCAAATCTAGATTACACGTGAAACCCTTTCATGGGCAGAAAATAAAACAGGCAGATATGTAACACTCAAAGCGCTGAGGCAGAAAGCGCTATAGCGGCTAGACTGGGCCCATTGCTTACGCAAGCATAAAACAGAGAATTTCCCCGACTTTTTAGAGGAAAGACAGTGAAACGTACTGGAAGCGATTACATGTTTGACGCGCGGAGAAGAAGGCGCTGCACTGCAACAACACACGCCTGACTGAGCAGGCACTGGCTGCAGCAGACTGAAGGGCAGACTGGAGCCCCTTCCAAAGACACTCGTATCCCACGGCACCGATGTGCACCAGGTATCGGCATGTGCGTGCCCCACCCTGGGGGCTCCACACATCCACCGTCACCCCATTACTGCTCGAGACGCATCCTGCAAGGGCGCCGGATTAATAACAGTCTGACAAATCCACCCTTCGCAGAACAAAAGCAGAGCCAATGAAGAAACTCTGCCGTGCCTGAAAGCATGCCCCACAAAAGCGTCATGTGTGCTCGGCCGTCCCCACGTGGAGTAGGCTGCTGGCCGCCGGGGGCTCCACTCACCGCCTTTGACGTGGACGGCTCTGCTGGCCCCAAAGGATCCGAAGTGGACAGACATGGCCGGAAGCACGGGGCCAGCGCACGGGGCGAGGGCTCGCATCGCTGAAATGCCACCTCGCTGCTGCTCGCCTCCGTCGCCAGCGAAGAGGTCACCTGCAGCCGGCAGCAGCCAATGGGAGCCCACACATCTCATTCACGGCACGGCGCTGACATCAGAATGTGGGTCACCCTGCTGCACCGCAGAGCCACCGGACCCTCATCACAGCACCGGGAGGAGCTCTCGGTGCCACATCCCCGGGGATTCCGTGGCATGGCTGCAGGCTGCAGCGCGTCTACGGACCAGCTCCGGACTAGAGGGCGGCGAGCCGACAGATGGACAGGGAGAGCCGAGCCAAGGCTCTGGCCCGGACCTTAGAGCCCTGAAAATCTGTTACGTAAATCATACAGCAAAGCACGTAAAGTGTGCTAAAGTCTCTTTTAGATTTGAAAAAAAATCTTTACTAGGCGGAAACATCGACAATAATAGGGCACATTGTAGCATTTGCCCTGAGAAGTACTTATTAAAAGTGATAATTTTGTACAATTGGAAATCTGAACTTATGATCGAAAACGCTTTCGTAGCTGATACTAAATCAAAAAGAGTTTTGGTGAAATAAAATATTTGCCTAAAATCACACAGTTTAATCTGGGAAGCTGCAATGTATCCAGGTTTTCTGGTTTCACTCAGTACAGATCAGCAAGTAAATGGGAAGCTATTTGCTTTTCCTTATGTAAAGGATTTGGGCCACATTTATGGCCAAGTGACATACGGCGCAGCATGTCACCATGCTGCGTTGCGTCACAGGGAAAGGGCAGGAATACACAGTATTTATCCAAAAATGGTGCATTCCTGTCCCTTCCCCAGTGCTGGTGCATAATGGGCTGCCTAGGTCCGATGCAGGCACCATTACAATGGAGTCCCCGTTGGATGTAGGATTGTTTTTGTGCAGGACGGGACACATTCCTGCACAAAAACAATCCCCTGAGGCTTTTTCCTCTTTCTGTGAGGAGAAATAAAGACATTTCTCCTTATTATGGCTCAACTGGGGAGGCATAGGTTTTTGGAGCATGGCCACATCTACTACTTCTGGAAAATCTGGGAATGTGTCAAAATCCATGGATGGTGAGTGGGAAATGTCTCCCTGGTGCAGAGTAATGCAACACAACAATTTGCACTGTGTTGCATTACTTGAGATTTATGAAGTCACTCAGGGCCAAGCAAGGTGGCCTTGCTTGGCTTCATAAATCTCATTTTTCAGTTGTGTCGCTCTAGCGACCCAAAGGTGCACATAAATATGCCCGTTATGTTTACCTCTTAATGCATGCCTCTGGAGTTTTAAAAATACAGCATACATTTGGTCTGAAAGTACTGGGACGCTTTACATGAGCACCAGTTACATTACACATGCATTGTTTATAGGCAGTGGGAGATTAAGTAAGTGATTTACCCAGAATCCCCGGATGTTGAGCCAATGCTGAGACTCAAGCTTAGTTCCCTGGTTCCTGAGTTCCACAGTCAGCAGCTCTGGCCCTAACACCACATCCAGCAAGAGGGAGGGAGGCAGGCAGAAGGCGCACATTAGTTTGTCTTGTTCTCGGTTTGAAGTTCCAAGACCTCGAGCTGAGTCACAGCCAGTCTTCAGGCTCAAGCCTAACTTGAGCTTTCAGTGGCTCACCCACCTCTAATAATGACTGCTCACCCTGATGACTGATCAAGTAATGGGTAACAGTGCATCCATTTAAACCCCACAAGCCTTCAGCAAGCAAGTCTGCAAACTAAGTGCAGGCAACATTCACACCTCTACCTTCCTGTGACCCCAACCTAGGCACCTACATACCTACCGGAACATCAGCATTTGACTATACTAGCTGACACAAGCAATATTGTAACCAAAAAAACATTTCACACATAGCATCCACGCCACAGTTAATACCAAACACAAGTTAAAACGTGCATGTTGTTGCAGTACATTGAGGGAGGGGTACAAGGTTGTTCATGTTTGTGGGCGGGGGGGTGCTTAGCAGCCATATAATTAATGTTTACATAAGCAAGTGGCAGACACAAAACATAAAATATTGTGCGGAAAGCTGGCACACACATTGTTTGCCCACGGTAAATATGAAATGGTGAACTGAGACTTGAACCAACTGAATCTGGGCGGCTTCGGAGCTAGACTGCCCAAGATCGTAGGGATACCTCATACCAGAAATTCTTCTTCAGTCTAAGCAGGAGGCAATGCCTCATGGAAATTATTGCTCGTGCTTCACACTGGGATGCTCTTCTTGAAGACTTGTCGATGTAGAAAGTTTTCCCTGACAGAGTGAATTCACCTTGCCTATGTGTATTCATGCATTTCCATGTGCTATGAAAACGCAAATGTACATGTAGACCTTGACATGTACTGTTATAATGTACTAATCAAGTACTATTTGGTTTTTGTACCTGTTTGAAGACCACTAAAGCCTTAATGTTACTGCAGACTTACATGCATTTAAACAAGTCTATGCCATGTGAACCTGTGTAGTGTGCTGCACATTTTTACTGAACCATTCCTCGCAAAGCTTAAGTTGGCAAAACAAAGCAAGGATTTTAGAAAATAGTAGAGCGGTTCTTGCTGGTGCTAGTTGTATCAATATGCCAGGGTCTTCTCATATTCTTCCCACCAGAAGCTTCTGGCACCCTCTTGTTACTGCCTTTCTGCAAGTTTTTTTTCTATCATACCTTCCCCCTTCCATTCACTTGCATTGGGAAAAATGGTATAAATATAGCACCAAAATGTATGGAGTTTAGTATTATATGCTCCAACCAATCGGGGGTAAAGCCCTTGTCCACTGAAATGATAGTTGCCATGTGTATTTTGAATACTAGCTTGCTATTTGTGCCTTATATTCATGTTCATCTTCCATGCGCTTTCCAGAGTTTTCTTTTACATAACATGGTGCATTGTGTGCCACGAATCCTCTTTGCTAGGCAAACTGGAGAGCTCTAAACTGGACTCCACACCCCAACCCTAAGCACAAGAGGTAAGCAAGAAATGTCTCCCAGGTGAAAGTGGTAGAACACAACCCACTGACGGAAAATTTAGATGAAGTTTAACTGCGCTTACAGAATTTGGCTTGTTTGTTAGAATTTCCTTAACACTTTGGATGCCATGGATGTAACGGTTACGTACTCGGCTACAGCGCTGCTGTGCTGAGGACATAATCATTACGTCCTGCACCTGGACCATGGGGGGAGCACTAGCATTCCCCCCGTGGGCCTACCACCCCTCTCCACTGGGCAGGGATGGCAGGGGAAGCGCTTCCCCTGCCATCCCGACCCCACCCTCAAATCCCCCCAGTAACATCTGATGACGTAAGCACGCAATCTCATCAGAGGTCTCCCCCATCGCGTTGGAAGCATGGCTTCCAGCGTGACCCGAGAAGAAACTGATTTGTTTCTCCTTGGATGGGGAAGGAATCAGGTCAGAGAGGCATTGGAGGAAACTAAAGGCTTTTCCTTTCCACTGATGTCATGCAATGGTGCTGCAGGAATGCCCACTAGACACAAGGGATTGTGTTTACACTTTGTAAACACATGAGGGGAGAGGCCCCTTGGGCAAGGGTCGCTGCCTTGGGGGTCAATATTATTGTAGGCCATTTCTGCCCAGCAGCTTATTTATATTAGGCCAGTCTGGCCTCAAGGGGGGCAGAAACCACTAGACACCAGGGATTTAAAAAATAATAATTTCATAAGGGGAGCAACCCCTTAGGCCAGGGTCGCTCTCCAGGGGGGCACATTATTTTAGGTCATTTCTGCCCACCTTGAGGGCAGATCAGCCTATTTCTATTAGGCCCATCAGCCTCCAAGGATGGCAGAAACCACTTAGGCACCAGGGATTGTTGTGTGTGTGTGTTTTGTTTGGGGGGCTGCTCCTTGGGCAAAGGTCCCTCCCCATGGCAGAAAGCCCACTGGATCCCAGGGAGGAATTTTGTTTTAAAAAAGAGGGTGGTGGGGGTATGTCCATACCCCCACCCCAAATAAACAGGGACAAAGTTGTTCTGTCCACTGGTGGGCAGATGGGGCAATTATCCCTAATCCACTCCCAGGGTGAGAGGGGGGTCAGAAAGCCTACTAGATGCCAGGGAATTAAAAAACAAAATAGAGGGTAGGGGCTACCAACCAGTATGGGCAACTGAAGGGGGTAACAGTCTTTCAGCCCCCTTGCAAACTAAAGGATCTTATCCTAACAACAAGAAAGAGGACATTTGATTATTTTGGGTTTTGATTTTACATTTGGGCCAAAAGAGTTTGGCTAACTCTCAATATCGTGCCACTTGGAATGGTGAGCATCTGGACTTTGGGACGCTGCCACCTAGAAAAATCTACCCGACCTAGACACATCTGAAAACTAAACATCTGGGTGAGTCCAGGGTGGTGTGCTTCACATGCACCCCACACCATTTTCTTATCCACAATGCCCTGCAAACATCCAACTTTGCTTGAAATCACACGTTTTCCCTACATTTTTGTGATAGAACCTTCCGAAATCCATAAAATTCTTACCACCCAGCATAGTCACATGTATGCCGATTAAAATTCTGCCACACTTGTCAACCTAAAAATGTTTTTTTTCAAACTGCCCTTTTGGACCCGCTTTGGTTCCCTCTCAATTTCAACTTGTTTTTGGCCCTTCCCTGTCACAGGCACTTAGCACACCTAAACAAGTGAGGTATCATTTTTATCGGGAGACTGAAGGGAACGTTGGGTAGTAGGAAAATTATGCTGGTGCAGTGATCCCACACAGAAATGTGAAGAAAATTAGATTTGTTTACCCAAATTGGATGTTTGCTGAAGAGTCTGGGTAAGAAAACACTGGGGGATCCACAAAAGTCACACCTCCCTGGACTCTAGAAATGTCTGGGTTTGGTAGGTTTCCCTAGATGGCTGCTGAGCCCAGGACCAAAAACGCAGGTGGCCCCTTGCCAAAACAGGTAGTTTTGTAATAGATAATTTTGATGTGTGCATCTTGTGCTTTGGACCCCTACCTGTTGTGGGCACTAGGCCCACCCACACAAGCGAGATATCATTTTTATCGGAAGACTTGGTGGAATGCTGGGTGGAATGAAATTTGAGGCTCCTCTCAGATTCCAGAACTTTCTATCACCGAAATGTGAGGAAAAAGTGTTTTTTGCCACATTTTGAGGTTTGTAAAGGGTTTTGGGTGCCAGAACCTTGTGAGAGTCCCGCAAGTCACCCCATTCTAAATTTCCCTAGGTTTCTAGTTTTAAAAAATGCATAGGTTTGCTAGGTTTCCCAGGGTGTCGGCTGAGATAGAGGCCAAAATCCACAGTTAGGCACTTTGCAAAAAACAGGTCAGTTTTCATTTGAAATGTGTAATGTGCCACGCTGTGTTTTGGGGCATTTCCTGTCACGGACACTAGGCCTACTCACACAAGTGAGGTACAATTTTTATCGGGTGACTTGGGGGAATGCTGGGTGGAAGGAAGTTTGTGGCTCCCCCCAGATTTCAAAACTTTCCATCACCAAAGTGTGAGGAAAAAGTGTTTTTTTACCAAATTTTGAGGTTTGCAGAGGATTCTGGTGAGAGCCCCACAAGTCACCCCATCCTGGATTCCCAAAGGTGTCTAGTTTAAAAAAATGCAAAGGTGTGCAAGGTTTTGGTAGGTGCCGGCTGAGCTAGAGGCCAAAATCCACAGCCAGGCACTTTCCATAAAACACGTCAGATTTCAATGTAAAAATGTGATGAGTCCATGTTGTGTTTCCTGTTGCGGGCACTAGGCCTTTCCACACAAGTGAGGTACCATTTTTATCGGGAGACTTGTGTTATTGCCCATTGTCTTTCTCTACATTTTTGCCTTCGAAATCTAAGATAGTGTGTAAGAAAGACATCTATTTGAGAAATGCCCTGTAATTCACATGCTAGTATGCAGACCCCCGAATTCAGAGATGTGCAAATAACAACTGCTTCTCAACACCTTATTTTGTGCCCATTTTGTAAATACAAAGATTTCCTTGATACCTATTTTTTACTCTTTATATTTTACCAAAGAAATTGCTGTATACCTGGAATACAATGAAAACCCATTGCAAGGTGCAGCTCATTTATTGGCTCTGAGTACCTAGGGTTCTTGATGAACCTTCAAGCCCCATATATCACCGCAACCAGAAGAGTCCATCAGATGTAACAGTACATTGCTTTCAGAAATCCCCCATTGCTGAAACAAGTTACAGAAGAAAACAAGATGGAGAGAAAAGGCTGTTTTATTTTCAACTCAATTTCAATATTAGTTTTTTTTTATTTCAGCTGTTACTTCCTGTAAGAAAACCATGAAGGACCCACACAAAAGACCCCTTGCTGAATTCAGAATTTTGTCTATTTTTCAGAAATGTCTACCTGTCCAGGATCCACCTTTGGTTTCACACCCACTTCTGTCACTAACTGGGAGGAGGCTGAAAGCACAAAAAAATCGTAAAAATGGGGCTTGTCCCAGTAAAATGCCAAAATTGTGTTGAAAAATATGGTTTTCTGATTCAAGTCTGCCTATTCCTGAAAGCTGGGAATATGGTGATTTTAGCACCACAAACCCTTTGTTGATGCCACTTGCAGAGAAAAAACACATGGGCGGTGATTCTAACCACGGCGGGCGGCGGTCGCCGCCCGCCATGCGGTTACCGCCAAATGACCGCACCGCGGTCACAAGACCGCGGCGGCCATTCTGGCTTTCCCGCTGTGCTGGCGGGCGACCGCCAAAAGGCCGCCCGCCAGCACAGCGGGAAAGACCCAGCAACGATGAAGCCGGCTCCGAATGGAGCCGGCGGAGTTGCTGGAGTGCGACGGGTGCAGTAGCACCCGTCGCGAATTTCAGTGTCTGCTAGGCAGACACTGAAATTCTTTTTGGGGCCCTCTTACGGGGGCCCCTGCAGTGCCCATGCCATTGGCATGGGCACTGCAGGGGCCCCCAGGGGCCCCGCGGCACCCCCTACCGCCATCCTGTTCCTAACAGGATGGCGGTAGGGGGTGTCAGAATCCCCATGGCGGCGGAGCGCGCTCCGCCGCCATGGAGGATTCTCAAGGGCAGCGGAAAGTCGGCGGTACACCGCGGACTTTCCGTTACTGGCCGCGGCTGAACCGCCGCGGTCAGAATGCCCAGCGGTGCACCGCCAGCCTGTTGGCGGTGCTACCGCGGTCATTCGCCCTGGCGGTTTTTACCGCCAGGGTTAGAATGACCCCCATGGTTTCTTCTGCAGCACTTTTTCCCAATTTTTCCCCAAAAAACGAAATTTTCACTGTATTTTGGCTAATTTCTTGGTCTCCTCCAGGGGAACCTATAAACTCTGGGTACCTATAGAATCCCTAGGATGTTGGAAAAAAGGGCATACATTTGGCTTGGATAGCTTATGTGGATAAAAAATTATGAGGGGCTAAGCATGACTACCCCAAATAGCCAAAAAAAGGTTTGGCACCTGAGGGGGAAAAGGCCTGGCAGCGAAGGGGTTAATTGTCTTGCATTCGTCTGGAATATGTTAAATGTGCGCAAAGGGTGTTGTCTCAGTAGGAGACAAAGTGATATTAGACTGGTTAGATCAGGAGAAATAGAAGAATCCCAGAGACAGTGATTGTGTGAATGTAAATCCATGGTTTAGAGCAAACGGCTCCAGAAACAGTGTGGAAATACGGAAGATAGGCAGGAATGCCAGGATCCGAAGAACAGCCCCTTGAAGGATGAATGTAAAAGGGAAATGGGTAAATAACTGAGGGAAACCTTACCATTACCTCGTCAGAATACCCCCTCCCACCCTGGATGAGCTGCAGACACAAAGCTAGCATATTCTTTTTTCTGTTGTCTGTGTGAGCACAAGCAAAGAAACAGTGAATGGTGCTCCATATAGCGAGAGCCTATAATAAGAGACTCCTGGACACACTACATACAACCAGTTTTTAATTTGTAAAAAAACACAGCAGTGCCAGGGCCCTCGTCAGGAGGCCATTGCAGCTTACACTAGAAACCACCAGCTCCAATTAAGCACTGTGTACTACTAGTATGGTAAAGCTGCTTGTAAGTTTCTGAAACTGTGGGTGGCACTGACTAACGATGATGGGAAGAAATCCTTTTCTGAACATGGTTCCTCCAACATAGTGATTAGAGAAACTGCAAAAAAAGCTAAAACATCCAGAAAATAAGATAGATGCTGAGCAATGGCCACTCTTTTTACAATGGTATGAAGAAGCCCATAAACATAAGCACACATTCTGAGTCTGTAGTATGAAAAATACCCTGGAGAAACGGGTATAACACATAAATCACTTCAAGGACTGAGTTTGGGCTTGTGCGCCTATTATTCCGCCTCCTCCCTATCGCCACATATCACTGATCTTAAAAAGAAGGAGAGTGAAGACCAAAGGAAGAAGGACTTGCTAGATGTTTTGCCCAAGCCAGCCAATGGTGTGGAGGGTGCAGTCGCTAATGCACGTGGAAAAGGAGCAGCGCATGAGGAACAGTCGGAGGATGGAGCGCAGGATGTAACATGTGAGCAAGCGGAGGTGTGTGAGTCAACAGACAAAACACAGATTTCACTACTGTGAATCTGTTTTACAGCACGAGTGCATTCTGTTACAGACCCACATTCACTACAGATGTTTTAAGAAGAGAAACCGGGCTGGCTATGAGATGGTTCTTCTTCCCTCAATCTAGTGGATACAAGTGACCGAGGAATACATATAATTTGATCCATAGTGCAAGAGATGAGATGGCCCTAAGAATTGATCAGCACTTCCACTGAGCTTTTTGCCCTGAATCAGTTGGCAAAAGAGAGCAAAATAATGGTACCCTCAAGAATAACATATCTAAGATATGTTGTGAGACCTAACTGAAATGGCCCATGCCCCATGCTCTTAGCTCAGTGGTCCACTAGGACACAGAAAACCAGGCTGAGCCCATATGAGATAGTTATAGTGTGCTCATTGATGTTGCACGCAAACCTTCCCACTTCTGCTGCAAAGTTAGACTTACAAATGAATCATGATGTAGTTTTACTATAATGCAGAAAACGTATACAGCGTCCTTTCAGTTTCCGTTCTCAGGTTCAAGCTGGCTTACCCGAGTGCCAAACCAAAGCTACACACTCTTAACGTTTGGAACTGGATTTTCATATGTGTGCATTTGAGGAAGACCTCTCTACAACCCAGTTGGCATGGCCCCTATCAAGTCCTGCTTATCACCAACACAGCTGAGTGTTGTGGTCTAGCGGTGAGTAGCTACTCCTCCCAGTGCAAGCGTGACGCACCTCCCGAGATGACTGCCCATTGTTGCCTATTTCCAGACCTGCACCACGCCCCAGACCTGGGCCATCTGCTGACCTGTTCCTGTTGCTTCTTTGCCACCTGCTGGTGGTTCGGATGCCCAGTGCCCACCTTCTTCATCTGCAACTCTACACTGTCAGGTCTCAAGACGTTTGGGCAGAGGAGACACAAAACTTGGAAGAGATGGTACAGGGGACAGCTGTCTGCTTTATATAGGTTCCTGCCTTGTTATCCGCTTGAAATTGACAGTTTTGAGACAATGTGCCTCCAAAATCTATTCTGGGTATTCCAAATACAAGCCTACTTGACTGTGTCTCTCTAAATCACTCCGTCGCTCACTACCCCATTTTCCCCGTAGCCTGGGTCATTGTTAATTTCCTTGCCCAGTACAAAGAGATAAGTTGATGTGTAGAGGGAAACAGGAAGATTGGTGATGACATACACTCACTTGAATTGAGGTATTCATGACATATAGCAACTCTGAGCTGTGCTTATCGCCCCTTATTTTTACCCCCTCCGACTGAGGTAAGCAGCTGTATCCTGAATACTGGATCTATCTTTGAGCGAACCGCCACTGTGTGTATGAAAATAACTCCTATGTGCTGTTGCTAGAAGAAATACCGCCAAATGATTACCCTTTCTTCTTAATGGATCTTCATTTATTTGCCAGATGACATGGGGGAAGAGTACCTTTGATAGGAGTGCACCTTAGCAAAAAAGAAACTTGCCTTGATCTGTCCGGCTATGAGCACAGACTACCTGAATGTGCTGGCATCTCCCACAGTCTTTTCAAGGCCTTGAAACATATAACAGTCCCGTTGGTGGTTGCAGACCTGATGTCACTCACTTTGCTCCTTCAGAATGGGTGGTAGATTGTGGGCACTGCAAAGCAGGAAACCAGAGTGGTTTTGGGAGCTGGAGCGACAATGTTGTAAAGACAGTACTTTACCCTCCCCCGGTAAACTGTCTTCGTACTGGTAAGGTGTTTCACAAACATCGACATCAAGAAGGATACACAGCCTGGAAGCCTATCCCTGGCTATCTCAAGAATGGGAGGAGGTCTGTTACTCTGACTATGAAGTCCCTGCTGTCAGACATTCTGCAGATCACCCTCTCCAAAGGCGGATGCCCAAAGGACCACGTTCTTGCAGAAGAGAAGGGCTTTAGATTACCTCCGGGGAGGTATGTGCAATAGTAGGCTCTGGGTGTTGTATGCATCTGAGGAAGGATATTTGGGAGGTGGAGGATGAAGATTTTTGAAATTGTGGTTACAGTTATTCTGGTTTTAATAATTTTATATGCATTGATTACACTGATTAAGTACATCATTCAACATGTTTGCAGCAATAAAAGCATTGACCTTGCTTCACCACTTAGCATAGTTGGGGATGAGGAAGAATGTGATAATGAAGAACACAAAAGTGATATAATACTCTCACTTGCTAATGAGTTGTATCAATTTCGCCTTCTGAGGAAAAATGGAGGCTGACAACATAAACTAACTTGCATATGTGCCTTAATAATTACATGTGAACTATGAAAATGCAAATGTCTATGTGCACCCTGACATTTGCTGTTACATTTTACTAATAATTTTGTTTTTGTACCTCCTTTAAGATAAAAAAAAAAAGCCTTAGGATAATTGCAGTCTTACACACATCTCTCTCATGTTCTCTATCATGTGTACTGCACTGCACGACTTTTTTCTGAACCATCCTAAGGAAAGCTAAAGTTGGCACAAAGAAGCGAGCATTTTAGAAAATAGTAGAGTCAGCTCTTGCTGGTGCTAGTTGTATCAGTTTGCCAAGGTCTTCTCACATTCTTCCCACAGACGATACTAACACCTGCTCGTCAGTGCATATTTACAGGCTTAATTTATATCATGTGTTGCTCCTACCATTCACTTTCTTTGAGAAAGAAATCTATAAACGCAGCACTGAAATCTATGGATTTTAGCATTATATGCTTCAACTGATCAAGGGCGAAGCTTTGGTCCATTGAAACGACAATTGCCTTGCTTGTTTTGAATGCTTGCTCTATATTGTTGGCTTTAAACGCATGTAAACATCTATGCACTATCGCAGTGGTGTGTTTTCTTTAACATTCCATCCCTTGTTTTTGTTTCGCTTTCCTTTTGTACTTAACTTCCTGAATCTTCTCCCACTCACCAAAGGTAAGTGATGTGGATAAAATTCCACTTATTCAGAGAGGTCTCGTGAAAACTTAGATGATAGTTTATCAGTATGAATATTACTTGTACACTTTTGAGCTGCCAGGTGTTTATTCTAGAATACATTCATTTTGTAATTCTAATAATGCTTGCATTTTAATTATACACTTACGTAATTTTTTTTTTTACAAAAATAGAAATACATTTTTTAAAAGGCTTTGAATGGTAAATCCTTTCATCAAAGACAGAAGCAGAAAATGTACTTCTTTTGTAAGTTGTCATAATTCATTTTCAGAGCAGCTCAGGCTCACATGAGGAAGGTGAAAGTGGCTGGGGCGCTGGTGGCCAGCAGTGCAAAAACAGCTGGCCAGAGAAGAACTTCTAGAATGGTTTATGTAGTAAACATTTCCTCAGAAATATACCATATAAATCATACTTATATAATGACCTGTAAAATAAAGTCAAAAAAACGTTAAAAAAATTTAGATAGACGATAGCTAACCTGGAGAGTGTAATAGTTCTTGTGCATCAGAAATCGAGTAAACGTTAAAACAGACATATCGGAGTTAGCAAGCTAATAGGAGTTTTAAAGGCCTGGACATAGAAAAATCACAAATCAAGTACTTTATAGGAGGACTGTGTCAAAAGGAGCAATCAGCATGTTTATTATTGGTTTTACCTTATAGCCAATTATTGTCTCTGACAAGACCCATCTCCACAATGTAATAGTCATGTAACATTTCGTAACTACCGGCTCTAATCTTGCTTGTATAGAAAACTGGGGGCAAACTAACAACGTGAGTCAGCAGCTAAAGGCTACACATCTGATACAAGATGTATGTCATAGATCATGTGCCATTTGCTGGAGCTATGGCTGTCACACCCAGATCAGCCAAATGGGCAGCGCAATGCTCCAATGCCCTCTGATGGGCCAGAGGGGTTACTAGCTGGTCTTGGATACCCTCTCCTGCACAAGGGGCGGGACGAAGCATCTCTATCAACACAGCCCTCTTCAACCAGAAAAGGCCACCAGTTCCTGGGGTTATATGTGCCTCTGATTCCCCAACCATTTCACTGCTAAACAAATTGCATTGTAACTGCATGTATATAGGACTTACTACCCTTAATGAGGTGCTAGAGTGCTTTATGCCAGGATTGCACACTACTCCAGAATCCAAGGTTAGTGGTAGTTTGTCCATACGGACATGGGGGAGGGGCACTGACCCCTTGACCTGCCCTCTGTATCACAGCAGTTGATTGAGACGACCTGATGCTGTGTCATCTGAGCTACGCATGTCAGATTGGCCAGTGGTTTTACTGTGGCCAGGCTGAGGTGCAGTTTATGCTTCTGCAATCAACTGCTGGAAGGCAGCTGAGAAGCAGAGGCACAGCCCCGTAGGTCTCCGATGGAGCATTGTGTTGAACTATTCCATCCAATCCTAGCATTGCTCTTACGCAGTTTAACATTGTAAGCAGCAAGAGAGCAGTGATTGGACTCGCTTAGATGCTATTATCCACCAAGTAGCGTGAGGCAGGAGGAACTTCATGTGTATTTGCAGCTGAGCCGAACGGGTGCTGTGCTGCAGAAGATCATCAAACGTAAGTTTCGTTTTAAAGGGTTTCATGTAATTTTTGTTGTGCCCTATCACTTTTAAAATGTAGAGGTCTCCACGGTGGTCAGTCCAGTGTTATTGGTTATTGTTGGTTGTTGGGATTAGTTTTATGCACAGAAGCAAACTGTTACACGTATTTACACAAGTTTTGTTGTGGTAAATTCAATTAATAGGAGTTACAGATGATCATTAGTTGGAGGAGGGGTGAGTGAGTTCATGCAGTTGGCGGGCAGGGTTAATAGATGAGCTAGAGGAGATAAGGTACTCTTAAGCTGCAAGGGTCTGACTTTCAAAAAAGCAGAGGTTCAGACCTTTCAAATGAGTTTTAGGCAATTTGCAGAAATACATTAAGATTACAGTAAACATGCATGTGACTAAGGGCCAGATGTAGGAAGCATTTTGCATGGTGCAAACTGCGAAAATCGCAGTTTGCGCCATGCAAAATGCTCATTGCGATGCTCATTCACAATTTGCGAGTCGGTACCAACTCACAAATTGTGAATGCAACTTGCAAATAGGAAGGGGTGTCCCCTTCCTATTTGCGACGTGCACCGCAATGCTAAATTGCTTTGTGACCGGGAATGCGGTCGCAAAGCAATTCGCAGTTACCACCAGTGTCACACTGGTGGTAACCCATTCGCAAAAGGGAAGGGGTACCCATGGGACCCCTTCCCCTTTGTGAATGTTGCCCAAAATGTTTTTTCGGAGCAGGCAGTGGTCCAATGGACCACTGCCTACTCTGAAAAAACGAAACCAAATGGTTTCGTTATTTTTTTTATTTTGCAACTCGTTTTCCTTTAAGGAAAACGGGCTGCAAAATAAAAAATAAAAAACTGCTTTATTCAAAAAGCAGTCACAGACATGGAGGTCTGCTGTCTTCAGCAGGCCACCATCCCTGTGAGTGCAGGGACTCGCTAAGGGGTCGCAAAATGCGACCCACCTCATTAATATTAATGAGGTGGGTCTTTGCGACCCCATAACGAATCGCAGACGGTGTCTGAGACACCGTTCTGCATCCAATTTTCCGAATCGCAAATTGCAAGTCGCACCGACTAGCAATTTCCGATTCGCAAAATCGGAACTTCCTACATCTGGCCCCAAGAGTGGGCTGTGATTAGTGAGAGGAAGTGTGATGAAGGTGTAAGGAAAGGAGAGGGTCACTCAAAAGAAAAAAAGAGAGAAGCTTTAAATAAAGATTAGTGTTTTATGCAGGGTTTTAGAAATATAGAAGATGCTTTTTGAGACAGCATGCAAAATGAGGATGCAAGACTGTAGAAAGAAACTGTATTATTTGGATTTGGGTAAGGTAAGGTAAAGTTTTATTGTTTAGTTACTTTAGACCATAACAACGTAAGAGTACAAATATCAACCAAATACATTAATTAATCAATACTTCAAAAGACCTTCAATAGCATAATATGCAAAGTATACAAGAAAAACGATATTTACATAAACTCACAGATCATATTATATATATATATATATATATATATATATATATATATATATATATATATAAAAATAAATAAATATACATGATTTTCTCATACTACAGCATATGAAGGCTTAATATAACCACTATATCGAGTTATCCTATAACCCAAAATAATTAACTTCTTAAAAACATAATTACATTATACTAACCAAACACTTTTGTCTAAAATATTCCATTTTAAACATTTCCCTAATCTTTAGAGTGAATCCAAGCTACACTTTAAAAATAAAACATAAAAGATATTGGGGGTCATTATGACCCCGGCGGTAGGTGGTAATGTGGCGGTAGTACCGCCAACAGGCTGGCGGTACATAACGCCACATTATGACATTGGCAGGTTGGCTGCAGCCAACCCGCCAATTTACCATTCCTATTGCCATGGCGGTAGCAGCCGCCAGGCCGGAGATAACAATCTCCAGCCCGGCGGCCGCTATAGGACTGCCGGCAGCATTATGCGCCAGCCTACCACCATGGTTTTCATGGCGTTCGCAACACCACGAAAACCATGAAGGTAGGCCCTACCAGTGACAGGTAATTCCTTCCCTGTCACTAGTAGGAGGCTCACCCACCCCCCCAAACACCTCCCCAGGCGCCCCCTCCATCCATGCTCCTCCCCTTCCGATCTCCCAACCTCCATACACGCACACACTCACAGACATGCATGACGCATACACCCACTCACTCACACTGGCATACACACATAGATCCACGCATACATCCATTCATGCTTGCACACATTAGTACACACATTCACATTGACATGCAAACATGCATTCACATTTCCATTCTTACACACATTCACACACAGGCATACACCCACGCAAACAACACTACACACAAAGACGCATTCACTCACACACTCACACATTCATGCACACAACCCCACACACACACACACACACAACACCCCCCACCCCTGTCGGAAGCCCAACTTACCTCCATCCAGGTAGTCTTTCGGCAGGGAACGGGACGGGGCGCTGCTACTGCCAGCAGGACCCGCCAGCAGAACACCGCCAGGCCAGATCATGTGTCATGATACGGCTTGCGGCTATTTACTGGTGTGGCGCTGCTGGTGGTAGCAGTGCCACCTTACCACCAACCGCCAGTATGGCCACGGCCACATTTCCGCCCTTCTTCTGGGGGAAATCCGGCTGTGGTCATAATCTGGCGAACGGATGGTACCTGTGGTGATGGTCTTTTGGCGGCCGTCACTGTGGCGATAGGCGGCTTATACCGCCAATGTCTTAATAATGTGGGCCATTGTCTCTTCTTTGCATTAAATGAAAACTTAACACTCGTCGTTATTAAATGTAACTCAATGCATGACACTTATCATTCCCAATATATTCCCCAAAATATTACTGAAGTGCCAATATCTAGAAAAGTGCCAAAGAAATAAGAGAAACTCTGAAAATTAAATAATTGAAGCCAGCATCCTTCAAAAACTTCAGGCATCTTACAGTTAGCTGGGGGTGCAGCACACTTAAACATACAACAATTTCTTTCTGAGATTTCCTAATCCCTAGCATACGAAAAAACAGAATCAACCAATAGCGTCTCAATCCCCTCAGTTCTTTACAAACACACACTATATGCAACAATGAGTCTAATTTATACTTCCATAGTCTGCAGTGTTGGGCCTCATAGCCATTCAAACTGCCGCATTTGTGGGCTTTCAGGGGTATAATTCTGCACTTCGACCTAATTAGATCTTTTTTCCAGCCCACCTTCAGGGGGCAAGATAAATAGGGGTCCAAGCCATTAGACTGATATAAAGAAATACATAAGTCAGCATGAGCTTTTGTGGCCAGATCATGTCGGTCTTTATCTGCGGATCTCAGCCTCGCAATTTTCAAAAACAGCTTGGCACGTTGCCTTGTTGGAAGGTTTAGACTAATAATTTCAATACAGCCTGAATGAATTCATTGGTGTATTTCTTCCATGCCAACCTACTATTCTGCATGCTTCACCAGATCAAAACCCTTAATGAGCCGGGGGGAGCCGTCTTGAGTTTCATGTAATAATTAAAAAACCTGGTTTCCTCCATAATTACTTGCTTACTTAAGTTAAACTCTAAAGGGATTTGTGAGGACAGGGATGCATTGGAGATCTGCAAAAATCTTCCATAACAGCGGTAGTGACTGCCTTTAAAAATCAACAAGCCCTGTGTCAGTGCTGGAATAAACTTAGAATCAATTACTCAGCAAATTGCCATCATGTCTGGCCCTGACATTGGTTTCAACAATTTCTGGAAACTGATGGTCACTGCTACTGCCATTCTCTTGATGGTCTCAAGGTTCGTGTGATGTGAGCCACGTAGATTAAAATAAATGCCTAAATATTTGAAGCTGGATACCTGCTCAATGTTGACCTGGTCCAGTACACAGTTACTTTTTCTAACTTTCTTTCTCATGAAAACCATCATTTTAGTTTTTGAGGCGTTAATGAAGATCTTATTTTTATTACAATAGTGTAACAGAGCATACAGCAGCCTCTCCGTGCCAACTGCAGTATGGTAAAAAAGAATGATGTCATTTGTATACTGCAAACATTGCAAGTGTACGCCAGCAAGCTTGGGTGGAAAGGCATTCACTCCAGACAAAGCATTATTAAGGTCAGCCAAATATAGATTGAATAATAAGGGGAGGCCCTTGATTGGTCTGGATTTTTTGTGTCACCCTATTCCCAAGACCTTTACACTGACCCATGTTTACACATACAAGCTCATGATGGCTCGCAACAATGCAGATGGAATCCCCCAATTATGAAGCTTTTGCCAAAGCCTTGCTCTGTCAACTTTATCAAAAGCAGTAGTATAATCGATAAAGGTGGCATACAATGCTGGCACTTGCTTTTTATTTGCTGCCTCAATCAATGAAGAAACAATCACCAAATTATCCTACATGCTGCAGCCCTGTCTGAACCCAGACTGTGTGATCGGGGTTAATCCAATAGCTGAGGCCCATTTCTCAAGCTCACAATTAAGGACTCTTGCATAACATTTTCCATCGACATCAATAAGTGCTATTAATCGAAAGTTATCTGGCTGGTCAGGAGAGCCCTTTCATGTATTGGGGATAATGTTGATCCCCTCCAACTATCTGGAACATCATTTCTGATAAAACATAGCTTGAACAGTGGCTCTAAGAGGTGTGACCAAGCATCTTGTGCCACTTTGAAAAGCCTAGCGAGCAACCCATTCGGGCCAGGGGCACCTGTGGGTCGTTGGGGGGCTATTATTGATTGCAAGGTGTTCTTTTTAATCCACTCTCTCTCTCACCATTATCCCACGTGTCTAGATGCGACCCCGTACCCAGTGGCCAAGTCTCTTCCAACTGGCTAGTCATGTGTGAACCATAAAGGTTCGAAACATATTGCACCCAACTAGCAGCTGATATAGAAGGCAGGGCTATTGAAAAGGTCACGCTCAACCTCTGCTGAACTAACCTCCAAAATGTACTAGAGTTTTTTTGCTTTGACATCTCATGCAACTCTGCCCATTGTTTTTCGTCTTTCTGTTTGGTCAGGGTCCATGCTTTTACTTTGTATGTCTCTATTATTTGTCGTATCTCCTCAGTAAGAGCTCTTGAGTTGGTGATAGTTTGACTCTTTCTCAAGCGATTATTCAACGGCCTCTTAAGCATTCTTAGTTTAGTGCATGAATACCTATGCAGAAATGTCTTACATAGGCCTGGTGTTGTAGTGTGTGAGGAACATTGGTTTAACAGTGGTGCAGTTAGAGTATGTCACTGCACAGGAAAGGCAACCAAGTCCCCCTGGACAGCTGTAAGAAACTTCTTCAATGAATCAACGTTTTCAGCTGGTATATTGGAAATCCACCTAATTCGTGCCATCTTGAGCACCAATTACCTTAACTAAGGACCACCTGGGCATACGCACCAGGATAGGACAAACTAGCATAGGATGGTTGCTGAAAAAATCCTGGATCTCTTCAAAACCACTTGCTTGGTTAAAATGCTGGACTGATTCTCAAAGGTAGTCTATTAAAGAAGAGTTAGTTTGCGAGATAAACGTACAGGCTGGAGGAGAATCCAGAGCACTTCTACCATTTAATGCCCTCAGTCAAAGTAGATTAAGAAACGTGGCAAATCTCTTCCCTGCCACACAGAGTTATCCCAGAAATTAGAGGCCAAAGAATCTCACTCATGCAGAAGGAGACTTACTGGCTCAGTCTTCCCCTAATCTCCCTACCCCCCAATTGACAAGTAACCTCTGACCTACAACACCACCAGACAGGTATAGCGCATGGAGTCCCGCTGGCAAGGTCCCATCTGAACCGAAACCGGTTTCAGCCTATTTGGACTGCTTCAGTATGATGCAGATTTTTTTTCCACTGTCACAGTGAATACAAACCGTAGGGGCATTTCATTCGCGCTGAGGAATACAACACACAAGCGCCTAATAAGAAAAATGGTACACAGACATATGAAACATCCATGGAGCTAAAGGGTCAATTAAAGGGCGTCTGACATCAACACTCATGAGAGTGCGTCATTTACAAAAAGTCGACAGCCCTGTGTGCCACACAACGGACTTTGACACGTCTTAGTGTGACCTGCACTCTGTACGTGCATACATTATGGAGCTGTGTCACACACAGAGTTTCCGCGGCTGTGTGTGTATGCCATGCACAGCACGTTGGAAATTCTTTGAATTTTATACATGGCACTTCCGCAGCTCTGTGCCACACAAAGCATTTTTCTGCTCTGTGTGTGCCATACGTAACACTTCGACAGCTGTGATTGTGACATACACAGCATAGTTGCAGTTCTCTGTTTGCAGTGCATGGCACTTGGGTGACTGTGTGTGGGCCACGCAAAGAACACCTGGTGCTCCCTTTGCACCATGCCAATTTTACCACCAAAGCTGCGTTTTCATAGGACCTGGAGACCCTAAGTCTTGACCACGCCCCCTACACCTGAACCGAACCAGTGACAAGACACTGTACTCCGCCATCAGTAAAAGGTCATGTTTATTAACAGCATCACTCAAACATGACGACCATAAAAATCTCATTGCAGATGTGAACCGTTACAATCTACAAATAACGCATCTAAGAATTTGGCAGTCAATAGCGATGATTGTAGCATGCATATATTTAAAAAGAGCCATTCCATGAGATGTCACAGCATTAAGTACTAAATATTCCTTCCACCTGCTCATCTGCCCAGACCACAAATGTGAAACCACCTGTATCGCTGTGGGGCGGCCGCACGTCTTTGTGCTGTGACCACTTGCCATGGTCCCTCCATCCCGCAACCAAACTGACAGGTGGGCCAGAGGATGTGTGCAGGCGCTAAAGCACCCCCCACCCACATTAGTTAATTGTAAGACTGTATCCCCAGACTGGCGTGAATGTCCTGTGTAGAATAAGAATAGCTATTGATCACCTCAGTGCTACCCTAGGAAACATTTGGCAGAAAGCCCTCTATCCCTGCGAGAAATCCATTTTACTTGTAGTTAATCCGATAAACGCTTAAAGGGCCTGGGTGTGTGGGTAACCGTGTCCTTCCAGCCATGCATGTGCTGCTTTTTGGTCCCGATGTCACCATGGCGCATATTAAAACAGGGGGAAGCAGCAAGTCAGCCACAGCTAAATATCACCTCGCCATCATGACACCAAGACAGGAAGTGACACGCTAATCGCGTGGCTCACGAGACGGGCTGTAAACTCTATTTGTCTCTCATGAGACCTCCACTGCTTCAGGTCAGTGTGTCATGACACTGATGCTGTGCACACCTACAGGTGTGCTTTCCGTACAAACTATTCCAGCCAAGCGAGTGCTGGAAAGTAGAGGTATGCCACTGGAGTCCAGGTCCGGCAGCTATTTCAGCACCGGATCTGGGATCCAGTCCACCCAAGAAAACATGCTGGATTTGTCCTGCTGTCATTTTTCGACAGCGGGACATAATTAAGCAATGCTCGTATGTTATCTGCATTTCATTTGGAGCAGCAAACTGCAGTAAGAGAAGGGTTTTTCTCATTATAACATCTAGGTGGGCCCAAACCAAAGGTCCAATTTAAAGCGCCATCAGCCCTCCCTTTGTTCAAGTATCATCCTGGCTGGGAGCTATCTAGAGCCTAACAACTAGACGCCAATGCCACAAAAGGAAACAAAGTCGCACAGCTTGTTATCACTTCACAGCTACTTAAGATAAACTATGATTTGGAGGCAAGGTAATAACTTTGTTCAGTTCCTTATGTAACAGATTTGCTTGCACTGTAACAATGCAAGATTTACCTGTCTGTATTAATATTTCCACAAACATTAATTTAAATGGCACATACTTTTTTTTTTATTTAATTCTGTTATAGCACTACTTATCCCAATGTAGAGTTTCTGAGTGCTTTACATCACACACAAAGGGGGCACAATAAAATATACAAGTGTGTAAATCACTGTATAAGAAATGCTTCGTAAGACAGTGAGGGCAATAAGGTGTAGGAATCACACATAATCCATACTTGTAGACATTATACACTGAGAGTAAATAGGTGGGAGAAGGCAGACTTGCAGTTCCACACCTACAGCAATACTACGTGCCTCCCAGATCCAATGGAGAGCTAGATGGCTCGCTGGTTGGATACTGACTGATAAAGCTACGACCCTTCCCGCCTGGACCTATCCGCAATTTTACATTTATTCCATCTATGCACCCGAGCCCGAACACCTGGCCCCTGCTGCTCAATGTGGCTTACCGCTGTTACCGCAGATGCCTCCACCTCACGTGCTGCCAGGTCCCTTATGCACCTGCACTACCGCTTCTGGGCACTCCTAGGGGAAACACTTACAGCCTGACATCAGAACTAACCACAAGGCATGCCTCTGGATTCCACACATTGGGCAACCTGTATCGAGACAGCACTATTCTCTCATACGTCACTCTAATGACTGGTGAGGGCCTACCCCTGGACAGTTCCTATTGTACAGCTCCATACTTTCCTCACTGAGACATAAATGAGTTGACATGTCACACAAACTCCCATCTCATCTCGCAATTCAGTACTTCACATGATGGGCACAGGTCGACACCTACTTAACAAAGGTCAAGGCACACTTGAATTAATAAATAAGATCTGTAGTTCCTAGGTGCTATATCAACATTTCAGGTGAGCAAGTCTGAAAAGATGCACAGGTTGGCAGAAAATCCTATCGGGTCCTTAAAGTATCAGGTTCGTCCTTTATTGAAACAGAAAACCAGCAAAAACAGCCAACACGTGTTTCGTCATAGGAGAGAATACTCCTGGCGACTTCCTCAAGGCTGCAGAAGATACCAAAAACGAAACAGATATAAAGGATACATAGTATGTACATAAGGTAAGTTAGCTTACAATCATAGATCCCATAAACACAAAAGAGAAAAATCCGAGTGACTCTGTGATAATCACACTATGTGCAGCAAAGTGTGCCTCATAACAATATGCATAATCAAATATAATGAAAATAGATATTATTCCCAAAAGGAGAAGATTAAAGAAATTGAAAAAATGAAGAAAACGAAAAAATGAAAAAATGAAAAAACGGCCCGAACTGGAGAAGGCGACAGACATCCCAATGCCACGTTAAGAAAAGAGAAGAGCCTTTATGTCCTCAGATTCCAACCAACAAATGAGAATGCTCACAAAGAAAGGAAAAAACCGTCAGAAAACCATTTGCAAAGAACCTCTAAGTAGTGAAGTGCTCCAAATCATGGTCGACACCTGGTGCGCTGGTTTGCAGACTCACTGCGCATTCACACCACCCCAGAACTTACAGCACTCTGAAGACACTGGGAGACTGATCTGGCCCACCCATGCAAAGACAAAGAATGGGCAGGCTTATTGGAAGGCCCGGCACATGCTCCATGCAACACCTGATTTAAACGTATTACATTTTACATTGTTCACAGAGCATACTGTACCCTGCTAAAATTAACTGTTACTTCCACCGAACTGGATGTTGACTGCCTATTAAGTTAAGGGAACACCGGAAACAGCACGATGATGAAATATATGTATTCATCCCCTGCCCCGACCAACTACTGGCTCCCACATTCTACCCCTCCAACATTCCACCCCTACATTCCACCCTGTTGGATTACAAACAACAACAGTTACCACATACCTCCCCCCCCATAAATGATGACAAAGAATTATAATATATTCTACATACATAAATTTAAATAAGAATATGATACAGAATTGTTTCAATGTACTTCCTCACATAATCATCCAAATACGATGGAGGTTTTCTCATTCTTCCACTGCACCGTATAACTTCATCACCACATACACCTACAACCTTATCAATCGACGAATAATCCTTCAAATCATATACATCTAAGCCATCCCTTCCACCCATTAAATAACCATTACATTCCTCTTGATCACCCTTTGCATCAAAATTCTCTTTCCTATAAATCAATACTCACCGAACATTCCATAACTTACCATCCTCCAAACGCACAGAGTTTTTCAAAACATTAACGATTTTCAACGGATATGACCACTGTGATTTCCCTTTTTCAACAAAACCCTGAATCTTAACATGTACATACTGTCCAACTTTTAACACACCTTTTTAAACAATTATGTCGATACTATCCAGAGCGCACTTGATGACGCCGCACTTTGTCCTTCATTTCACTATCAACCAACACACCAAACTTCTTACAATTCTTCTCCATCAACCACCACAGCATCAAACTTGTGGACGATTTCCTCCCTCTTAATAACTCAAAAGGCATTTTTCCTGTAACAGTAGGAGTCACTCTGTTGGACAAAAGCATGTTTGGTAAAGATTTTTTTCAAGAAATTCCAGGTTTGAGAGCTAATTGTATAGTCTCTTTTATCACCCTATTAAACCTTTCCACCTGTCCATTGGAAGAAGGATTATACAAAGCTACTTCCACATCTCCAACACCATTCTTCCTGAGAAACTGATCCATTTTTTTCTGATGTAAACTGAACACCGTTTTCTGATACCAACATTTCTGGTACACCCTCTCTAGCAAATACATCCTCCAAAAAATCTACAACAATGTCCGTAGTAATTCTGCTGACAATTCTTACTACAGGCCATTTATAAAAATAGTACATTAAGACAATGGTATATGACTCCCTCTCAGATAAAGTAGAAAACTGACCCATACAGTCAATGGCCAGTTTCCTCCAAGGCTTATCCGGTAATTCAAAACCGGCATCAATGGTGCAGAACACGGTTTGGCACGTTTATCACTCTGTGCACATATAGTACAATTCCTCACAAACCTGTCCACCATCATGTCAACATCTGGCCACCAAAAATTCTCCTTCACCTTCCTCTTATTGCTCGACATGCCACAATGACCAACATTACTTTTTTTACTATAACGTCCAGCACATCCTTAGGTGGAACAATCCTGTCTCCTCTTAATACCACATCATTACACACTCAATTCATCCTTAACTTTCCAAACTACCGCACCTTCACCTTTCCTCAAACGCTAATGTGGCCAGCCATTTATTATAAACCTTTTCAACAGTTGCATATCAACATCCTTCAACATTTCTCGCTCCCAATCTTGTTCAGTTAACATTCCATATTCAACTTCTGCATTACTTCCAATACTCGTCACAGCATCATCATATGTGAATGCTACATCACAGTCTCCATTTTTACAATCCTCATCCATATCATCAATCGGTAATCGTGACAAACCATCAGCAATAGTATTACATCTGCCAGGTACATATTCCACCTCAAAAAAATACATTTGTAATCTGGAAGAAAGCCTTGCAAGTCCTGGTGACAAATTTCTCCCACCACCTGGTTTCAATATACTAACCAGTGGTTTATGATCAGTACACAGCTTGAACTTCTTCCCCATACATACATTCTAAATCTCAGTGCGGCCCATGAGGCAGCTAATAACTCATTTTCAATTAATGAATAATTCCTTTCAGATTGTGCCAAAGTCTGTGAAGCATTTACAACAATCCACTTGTCATTACCTTTTGTCTGTAATAAACCTGCTCCAATCCCATAATTGTTTGCATCCACAAAAATTATACAATTAGCATTCATGTCAAATGGTTTCAAACACGGAGCCTGACACACATCCTTTTTTATAGATGCAAAGCACTCTGCTTGATCTTTACCCCACTCAAATCGGGCGTTTTTCTTAACTAATCTTCTTAAATTTTCTACTTTGGTTGAATAGTTCTCAATAAAACGTGCATAAAATTCAGTAAGACCCAAGAAGGATAAAAATTGCTCTTTGCTGGTTGGTTCTGGAGCCTCCACAATTGCCTTCACATGGGCAGACTTGGGACGAATCCCATCTTGAGAAATGATATGACCCAAATCCCCCACTTGAGTTTGTCCAAATTTACACATCTCCTTCCGAACAGTCAAACTATTTTCTTGAAGTATTAACAACACTCTGCTTAAAGTTTTATCATGCTCCAACTTATTTTCACCAAAAACTAGAATGTCATCTTGGAAGACTTTCACATTCTCCACCTCACTCAAAATCCTGTTAATTTCCCTTTGGAAAACAGCTGATGCACTGGCTAACCCAAAAGGCATCCTCTTTAATTGAAATGCCCCCTCTGTTGTTACGAACGTTGTGTAATGTTTTAACTTCTCATCAAGTGGAATTTGATGATATGCACTAGATAGGTCCATAGTGGAAAAAACAGTAGCATGGTTTACAGATGACAATTCTTGCAAATTTGGCAGAGTAAACGTGTCAATCCAAATGGCTTAATTTACACATCCTAAATCGAAACAGTCTCCAATCACCATTACTTTTCTCAGAAATTACAACAGGTGACATCCAATCTGAGCTTTCAATGGGTTCAATGATATCCTTCTCACACAAATCTTTCAACATTTCCTTCGGTCTAGCTCTATAATTCACTGGAACATCCTGTAGCTTGTGCCTAACAGGAGATGTATTTTCCCGTAAAACAATCCTATGCTTAAAGGCCTTCAATTTACCTAAGGATTTAGAAAATGCACCAGGATAAGTCTTGTCAATATCTTCTTACTCAAGATGAACATCTATTAGCTCATGAACCACATAGACAGGTGGATCTCTAGCAGGGTCAAGTTTTATGTCAAGCTCTTTAATATGTGCCCAACCAAGTAAAAATTGACCTTTATCAGCAACATGAAGCTTGCCTTTACAATGCTTGCTTCCAAAACTAATATTCACATTTGCAGAACCAACAAAAGGGATTCTATGCCCCGTATAACTACCAGGATTCACATCCGCAGAGAGTAAGGTTCTATTAGGCCACAACTTGCCAAATTTCTGCTTGGACATAATAGTAAACCAGGCGCAAGAATCCACCATAGCATTTACTTCACAACCATCTAGAATTAAACTACAGGATGGTAAGCTGAACGGTCTAGTAGACATACCACAGTCATCCTTCAGTACACTTAACACCACATTTTGTAACCTCTCCTCTTCGTAACTCTCATGATCTAACACATAACTGACATTTTTTCTATAGCCTTTGCAAACTTTGCTGAAATGGACCATTTTTTTACATGAACTACAAATCTTGTTAATCGCAGGACACCTCTTAGAATTTGCCAAATGGTCATTAGCCCCACATCTATAACAAGTTATTGTAACACCTTTCTTCAGCTCTGTTTTCTTCTCCTTAACACTTTTATGTAAAGAAATGGCAATAATTGATTCAATATTGTGGTCTCAATTTCCCCCCCTTACAGTTTGAATACACTTCTCATAGCCCTCAATACTTCTAGCTACATCAATAGCATTTTTTAACGATAGTTCACTTCCACAAGACCACAGCTTTTCCGGAATTTTGCGAGACTTGGTTTTCATCAGCAATTGGTCCCTCAACACCTGGTCATAAGACATTTGTTCAAAATGACATGTAACTGCCAAACCTCTTAAGGCTGCCATAAATTGATCAATTGTCTCATCCTCTAATTGGGTTCTAGAATAAAACTTAAATCTTTCAAACACAGCATTTATTATTTTCCCATAACGATCATGTAATTGATTTTTAGCAAGTTCATAAACATCACAACCTTCAGAATTCTCAACTGCAGATACATTTTTAAACTCCCTAAGGCCAATAGCACCCAATCTATGCTTTAATAGTGCTAAATACCTTTCCGAAGAACATTCTTGTACTTTCAACTCCTCTATGTATGCCTCAAATAAGTCAATCCAAAGTTCCCATTGAATAGGTGGTTATCCAGGCTCAGAAAGGAAAAATGGTGGTGGGTGAATAGATGACATTATAAAAAATATTTGTCGAAGCTTTTTTTAAACAATTACAATTAGCAAGGACAATTAGCAACCAACAATACACTGTTATGAAACTCCCCTATTAATTGTCTACCCACAATGAGCAACAAAACCCAAATTGAATGAATATAAAACAATAAATAAATAAAATAAAAAAAATAAAAAACAATGTGTTCAATAATAAATTGAAGTCCATAAAACACAAGGTGTGCGGATCACCGTGGACTGTAAGTAAACAGAAGAAATTGTCAAAAAGTGTGCGGATCAGTAATATCCACGTATTAGAAACTGCCGCTGTGCCACTTGCCGTACAAGAGTTACCCAAAATGGACGCCACCATGTAAGGAAGAACGTCCTGACGTTTTCAACACTTTCTGACGCTTTCAAAGATGGCTGCCAGGACTGCTGACGTCAATGACTGTCTGACGAAGAAAGGAGAAGGAATACGTATTTCCCTTCATCGAAAATACCGCAACTCCTGCACATCCATTGGTGTATTCAAGAATTGGAAACCTAAAGTTGTGTATTCAGGAATTGGAAACCTGAAGCAGTGTATTCAGGAATTGGAAACCAAATAACCTAGCATCTCCATTCGGAAAGACCAGAATCAATAACAGGTATGGCGATGTTCTCCCGAATTCATAACCTGTAGTTCGCCCACTCGTTGCCAATGTTAAGTTAACACCGGAAACAGCACGATGATGAAATGTATTTATTCCAGTTCACCAGTATAAGGAGAACAATGCTGCTTCATCCCCTGTCCGACCAACTGCCAGCTCTCACATTCTCACGTTCCATCCCTCTACATTCCAACCCTATATTCCACCCTGTTGGATTACAAACAACAATTACCACACTGCCCTCGCGGTCATCAAATTGACATGGATTTGCTCCACATGTTGTGGGCTTGCCCAAACCTACAGCCTTACTGGCAAGGTGTCACATCTCTCCTGCCCCGCTGTACAGACTGACCGGACCTGCACACATGGAAAATATGTATTTTAGGACTTTATCACAGACACAAGAAGACCAAAACTACCACTCATCTCCTAGACTTGAGTTTCCTAATGGCTAAACACCTTATTACCAGGAAATGTAAATCTCCTGAACCTCCGGCACTGGTGTCATGGACCAACTGTTTTCTTACATGGGCCCAGACAGAAAGCGTTGCATTACACAGGGAGGACAATCTTGGGCTCCGTAAGTACCCAATAGCTTCTTGCAGGGACACTCTCCTCTCAGAGTTTAGAACCAACACCCACCTGGACATGGCCGACTAGCTATCATTGAGCAGGGTCATTACACGGACAATGATACCAACAACGGTACACCACCTGCCACACATGGTTCCCCTCCACGGACGCCCTGATTTAGGAATTTGGACACAACTGATATACTAGTGATCTGGGCGGCACTGTAGATGTGGGGTGAGCAGGGAAGGATAGAAAGACTCCTCAAAAGGATTTTAATGCAGGTGTCCTCCTGCCTTGTTAGGTCTTAATTCTTATTTGAAAAACATAAATGGAAACTGTTCAAACGTTTAGGTCTCCCTTTCCTTTTTCTCCCTTTGTCTCAAAATTGGGGCCATAAATTCCACTATATTGCTACTGCTTAACTTCCAAACCACCCCATCGCAAGATGTTGAGAGATACTATATGGCGATAGTTTATTATTCTTTGTTACTCTATCGCTCCTTTCACAAATGCCTACTCAGTGGCAAAAATATTATGTTCTCTTTGCTTAAATCTCCTGTTGTATCAGTATAATTTAATAAACAGATTCAAACAAAAAAGAGTGAATGGTTCAGAGAAACAGAAAGTCAGGATATGAAGACTAACACTGTGATTGTGGTGGTCGTTATTAGCAGGACTTTTTTTACTTCCCAAAAGGAACCCTTCTTCACAACCTTAGAATAACAACAGATAGCGGAAAAAAAAGTAAGAATCTACGGTAAATGCATCACTGTGCTGTATTAGAAGGCTTGCAGTAAACTGGAACTAAATCGATAAGTGTTAAAAGCAGTAGCCCACTTACCTACCTAAATAAAATACAAATCTCTGATCTGCATGTTACACAATATGCTTTGCAGCAAGCTCATCAACCCTGTATGCTACTTCCTGAATCAAAACTGCGACTGGACAAAACACAGGACTCTCCCATAACTGAGTTAACCACTAGAGTTTCTTACCGTTATTATTTCGAGGCAAAAAGATCCATTGAACAAGGGCCCCACTGAAGATTCAATTGTTGAAATACTAGAGGACTGAGCTTCCAATTGCTGCCATCTCTGAGGAAGCAGGAGTTCCAATCTGCTATCAGATTGTCACGACCCGGTAAATATTCTGCTGTCACTGAAATGTGATGTTGAAAGCAAAACTGCCAGAACTCCTTCGCAATCCCCACCAGAACACAAGATCTGGTCCCTCCCAGACGATTTATATATTGAACCACTGAAATCTTGTCCATACATAGAAGAATGCAACATTTTGTTTGTGGAAAGCGAACGGATTGCAAATGCTCCCGCTAAGAGCCCTAGGCAGTTGATACGGAGTTTCAATTCCTCTTTAGACCACCGGCCTCCTGTTTGAACTGAACCACAATGAGCCCCATCGGCTGGCATCCGACTCTATAATCATCTCTGGGACTGATGCAAAGATAGCTCTGCCGTTTCAAGCATCCATGTGTGCCAGCCACCAAGAAAGCTCTGCTCTGGCTTCCTCCGACAGTCCAATCTGTTCCGCATAGGATAAACTCTTGCGAAGATGCATGATCCTCAGTCGTTGTAGGGCTCGGTAATGAAGAGGCCCTGGAAAAATCACTTGAATAGATGAGGCAAACAGACCCACCAAGCGTGCTAGGGTCTTCAACAATATAATCGGAGATGCAAGGGATCTCCTCAACTCTTTCTTGATGGAACTCCTCTTCACAGGAGGCAGTAACAGCTGGGCTTTGACAGAATCTACCTGAAAGCCTAAGAATTCTATGACTCTGGACGGGGTCCGTACCGATTTGTCTGAGTTGATAAGAAACCCTAGATCCTGTAGGAGATGGACCGTTCAAGAGAGATGTAACAAGACTGACTCTTCTGTTTGAGCCAAGATCAGAATGTCATCGAGGTATATAATGAGGCGAATGCCCCTTTCTCTGAGGAACTGTACCACTGGTCTTAAGAACTTGGTGAAACACAAAGGAGCGGAAGAAAGACCGAAAGGGAGAACGGAAAATTCGCACCATTGATCTTGCCAATGGAATTGGAGATATCAACAATGAGGTTCGGATATATAGGTACTGTAAGATATGCGTCTTTGAGATCCAGTCGCACTAGATAGTCTCCTTCCGGAAGAAGATTTCTTTAGAGATGGATACCCTCCATCTTGAAATAACGGTAAACCACCCAGGAGTTGAAGACTCTTAGATTGAGTACAAGATGTGAACCAGCGCTTTTTTTCTGCACTGGGAAAATAGAACTGACAAACCCGGAAGGGTGGGGATTCGATCTGATGATGGCTCACTTCTGTAGAAGGGCTTCTACTTCTTTGTCCATGAAATAACTTTCTATTTGGGAAAAATGAATGGGACGAGGAAGGGAGTTCTGCTGGGGGGGAGGCGTAAAACTCTAGTTTGTACCCCCACACAGTCTGTAGAACCCAAGGGATTTTTGCGAAATGCGCTCCCAAGCCATAATATGTTCCTTCCATCTCCCCCCCCCCCAGAAAAACTTCTGAGAATGGAATAATTCTCACCTGTAGATGACCCTTCGGAGGAGTTGAAACCACCTCGTTGTTCTGGAAACCCCAAACTTGGCCTCTCCGGGCTCTAGTAGGGTAGAACCCTGATCTGTAGTAAGAACTTTGGCTTTGCTGATTGTATCCTCCAGAGGTCTGGTAGAATCCGTGGCCTGGCGCTCGACCCCTGTAGCATCCGGTCCTGGCAAAAATGCCCCTGCTGAACATCTTCTTCATTGAAGATTGGGCTTTGTCCAGTGCAGAAAAAAGTAGCAACATACTTCCCCAAGTCCTTGACTAATTTGTCACCAAAGAGCAAACCATTCGCCAAAGAACCTGCCTCATTAGGGGCCAATTCTGCCAGCTTAGGGTCAGTTCATATAAAAAACGAACGTCTGGGCTCAGTAGACATAGCATAATTTGCGTTGCCCAACAAACAGATGGCCTGTTGAGCCCATTCCAACGTAATTTGTGTATCCAGAGGTGTATTAGATTCTTTAGCCTGGACCACCAGCTCTAAAATCTTCATGAGTGGGCCAGATATATCTAAAACTTTATCTTGACAGCCTTTGCAGGCTCGGTCTAAGCCTTTCTTCGGGTCCTTGGAAAACCTCTTGATGAAAGTTGCCATGTTTGGATAGAGATCAGGCGTCTCTGTCACTTTGCCCAACAACGAGGGCTGAGGGCATTCAGAGCGCAAACTATTGCACACGTCACGGTCAAAGCCCTTTCTAAGGCGGTCTTGTACATAATGCGCCACCTCTGCACATGGGATCCACTCTGTGGATCGCGGATGGATTATGTTTTCCGGATCAAATGATAAAGTGCGGGGAACCAGGTCACTCTCCTGTGTGTTGTGCGACTTACATTTGCGTTTACCAGACGGCTTAGGCGCATCATGTTCCTGGTTAGAACCTGAGGAGTGTGAGACTGACAAAGGAATCTCTTCACTCTGTATAGAGGATTCCATACCGGTCTCCGGTACCTCCAATGCTGGAAAGGAACCATATTCATGGTCCTTTATCAAGGACGCAGCCATGTGTGCCAGGATTTCTGCAGATGAGGCTGGTCCTTTTGGGGTTCGTCGGGCAAAGCCCATTTCGAAATTCTTGTCATGCTTAGAGCCATATTGAGGAAGAGAGCCCCCCTCAATTCACATTGGCCAAATCTTGCAAGTGGCTGAGTAAAAGGTTTCAAAGCTTTTATAAGAGCCTGATTTACTGAGTCCTGGACCTGATACAGACTTCACAGAGTAGCCCTAACGCATGAAGCGATCACATCTGAAGTGATTGGATGCGCGTAGCACCGTGAATAGTCCTGGAGCATCGCGATGCATCTTAGAGCCCTGCTCTCACTTCATGCTGCTATTATAAGTGTATAATGCAATATTTTGAAATAAATACCGTTTGCTATATGAATTAAGAAATGTAAATGACTACTTATCTGCTGGCTGCAAGCAGCACAGAAAGAGGAAGGACTGTTCTGGCAGAAACAGATATACAGGGAGCAGACCTGTGATTGGTGGACATTATGGACTACTGGGGTTCATGGGAAAAGTCGTTTTTGTTGTTAAGTGTTTTAACTGGCTGCTGTTAAACTGCAGTAAAGAGAGAGAGAAGCATAATCCTCGCCTGCGTGTCCTTAATAGAACTGACAATTCTTGACGCGTAAGCTAGAATTTTTTTTATCCCAGCACTGATCTCAGCTTTGTATTCAAAGTAAGCAATCCCTTGTATTCAAAATAACCGATCCAGGAAGCATTCAAAATAGTCCTTCCCAAAGTAGCCTGTATCGCATCAGTACATCCAAAGTAGAAGATCCAGATGCGCATTCAAAGTAAATCACCATCTGAGCATTAAAAATACAACACTCCAGCTGTGCATTCAAAGGGCGTGTATTCTAGCCGCTTATTCAAAGTGCACCACCCCAGCTGTGTGTTCAAACTCTTATTGTCTACCTAAAGTAAATAACCCCAATTGTGCACCTAAAGTATATAATCCCAATTGTGCATTTACAGTGTACCATTCCTGCTATACAATTCAAAGTAAACCATTTGAACTATACATCCAATGGTGAACTTCAAAGTACGCAATTGCAACTGTGCATTTATAGCAACCTTACCAACTGTGCATTTAAAGTATAAAATCTCTGCTATGTAATTCAACGTAAAGTATCCAAACTGTGCATTTAAAGCATACCATTTCTGCTTTGTATTCAAGGTAAAAGGTCCTACGTGTGCATTTAAAGTATACAGTCTATGCTTTGCATTCAAGGTACACCATCACAGCTGTGCAAAGGATACCATCCTAGGCACGCATTAAAAGAGCATCTCCTGAGATGTGCATTCAACGTATACCATCCCTGCTGTGCAATTCAAAGCAGAGCGTCTGAACTGTGCATTTAAAGTATACATCCCAAAAGTGAAATTCAAAGCACACTTATGCAGTTGAACATTTAAAGTAAGCATTTTAGATGTGCAATTCATCCTATATCATTCTAGCTGTTACATTTAAAATATAACATCCTGCTGTGCAAACCAAATTATGCCACTGCAGCTGTGCATGTGAAGTAACAATCTCAGTTGCGCATTTAATGTATACAGTCCCAGCTGTGCATTAAAGTACACCACCACAGCTGTACACTGTAGAACATCACCCCAGTGTCAATTCAAACTACGTCTCTGCAGCAGTACATTTAAAATGCATCCTCCTAGACTTGCATTTGAATACCAGCTGTGTTTTCAAAGTACACCGTCCCTCTGTGCATTTAAAAAATATTTATTGCACTTACAGTGCATTTAAAGAACATTATCCCATGTGTGCATACAAAGAACACCCTCCCAGTCATGCATTCAAAGTACATTATCCCAGCTAAGCATTCATGGCCACCGTCCCAGGGTACATTCAAAAATAAACCAACAATTCAACGTACACCAATGTCAAAGGATACCACTGCCGTTGTGCACTTAAACGTGCGTCACCCCAGAAATGTATTAAAGGTACAAAGTACCATGAGTGCTTTTAGAGTATACAGTTCCAGTTCTGCATTCAAGGTACCCCATCCCAATTGTGCACTGAAGGTACAAAGTAGCAGGTGTGTTTTCAAAATATTTATTCCCAGATCTGCATTCAATGTACAGCATCCCAACTGTGCATTTAAAGTAATCCACCCCAACTGTGCACTGAAGGTACAAAGCATCAGGTGTGTTTTTAAAATATGTATTCCCAGTTCTGCATTCAGAGTACATCACCCCAAGTGTGCCTTAAAGGTACAAAGCATCAGGTGTGTTTTCAAAGTATTTATTCCCAGCTCTACATTCAAAGTACACTGCCTCAACTGTGCCTTAAAGTGTACAAAGTATCAGGGGTGTCTTCAAAGTATATATTCCCAGCTCTACATTGAAAGTACACTGTCCCAACTGTACATTAAAGTCAAAAAGTATCAAGTGTGTTTTAAAACTATTTAGTCTCTACTCTGCATTCAAAGCACACTACCCCAATCGTGCATTGAAGGTACAAAGTGTCAGGCATGTTTTCAGAGTATATATTCACGGCTCTGCATTCAAATACACCACCCCGGCTGTGCATTAATGTACAAAATATCAGGTGTGCTTTCAAAGTAAATATTCCGTGCTCTGCATTCAAAGTACACCACCCCAGCTGCGCATTATAGGTACAAAGTAGCAGGTGTGTTTTCAGAGTATACATTCCCTGCTCTACAGTCAAAGTTCACTATCCCAACTGTGCATTAAAGGGTGAATTTTCAAAATATGTGCTCCCTGTTCTGCATTCAAAGTACACCAACCCAACAGTGCATTGAAGGTACAAAGTATATATTTAAAGTACATCCAAGATGTGAAGCTCAAGTGTACTGCCCCTGGTGTGTATTTGTAGTGTTCCATCTTAGCTGTGCATCTTTAGTACCCCATCCCAGCTGTCATTCCAAAGTACCTCGCTCCCTCTGTGCATTCAAGGAATTTCATCTCTACATGTCATTAAAGAACACTACCTCAGCTGTGCATACACAGCTCACCCACACCCCTTCATTTAATCGCCCGGTCGCAGCCGTGCATACAAAACACACCACTCACAGCTGCGCAAGGGTATTCCCTCGGAAGGACACTGCCTTGAAATGCATGGTGTGCAAGATTTAGAGGGGCTGCTAGGGGTTGTTTTTTCTCTCTGCATTCGATTGGAAGGGAGCTTCTTCCACGGGATACCTTTCACTATCTCGGTCTCTTTGAAGGCGCACAGTCCCCATTAACTTGCAGCACAACACCTCTGTCTTAAGGGGCCAGGCCGGGATACAAGGGCACGAAAGTGTCTCACGTCTCATGTGCATCTTTAGGACAGCGGCCACGCCTCTGCACTATGAATGCCTGCCCTGAGTCCAGCTGTCCCCCGGAGGAGTGAGTCGATTCCCGGCCAGGCATGTCCCAGCCTCTATTGACCTCTGCTACCGTGCTCTAACTTAAAATGATGGGCCTCCCCTGCAGAATGCTCCTGTGTCTCCCAAATCTTAGACATATTCATTGGCCTCTGGCCCATACAGGGAGTGCAGAATTATTAGGCAAGTTGTATTTTTGAGGATTAATTTTATTATTGAACAACAACCATGTTCTCAATGAACCCAAAAAACTCATTAATATCAAAGCTGAATATTTTTGGAAGTAGATTTTAGTTTGTTTTTAGTTTTAGCTATGTTAGGGGGATATCTGTGTGGGCAGGTGACTATTACTGTGCATAATTATTAGGCAACTTAACAAAAAAATATATATACCCATTTCAATTATTTATTATTACCAGTGAAACCAATATAACATCTCAACATTGACAAATATACATGTCTGACATTCAAAAACAAAACAAAAACAAATCAGTGACCAATATAGCCACCTTTCTTTGCAAGGACACTCAAAAGCCTGCCATCCATGGATTCTGTCAGTGTTTTGATCTGTTCACCATCAACATTGCGTGCAGCAGCAACCACAGCCTCCCAGACACTGTTCAGAGAGGTGTACTGTTTTCCCTCCTTGTAAATCTCACATTTGATGATGGACCACAGGTTCTCAATGGGGTTCAGATCAGGTGAACAAGGAGGCCATGTCATTAGATTTCCTTCTTTTATACCCTCTCTTGCCAGCCACGCTATGGAGTACTTGGACGCGTGTGATGGAGCATTGTCCTGCATGAAAATCATGTTTTTCTTGAAGGATGCAGACTTCTTCCTGTACCACTGCTTGAAGAAGGTGTCTTCCAGGAACTGGCAGTAGGACTGGGAGTTGAGCTTGACTCCATCCTCAACCCGAAAAGGCCCCACAAGCTCATCTTTGATGATACCAGCCCAAACCAGTACTCCACCTCCACCTTGCTGGCGTCTGAGTCGGACTGGAGCTCTCTGCCCTTTACCAATCCAGCTACGGGCCCATCCATCTGGCCCATCAAGACTCACTCTCATTTCATCAGTCCATAAAACCTTAGAAAAATCAGTCTTGAGATATTTCTTGGCCCAGTCTTGACGTTTCAGCTTGTGTGTCTTGTTCAGTGGTGGTCGTCTTTCAGCCTTTCTTACCTTGGCCATGTCTCTGAGTATTGCACACCTTGTGCTTTTGGGCACTCCAGTGATGTTGCAGCTCTGAAATATGGCCAAACTGGTGGCAAGTGGCATCGTGGCAGCTGCACGCTTGACTTTTCTCAGTTCATGGGCAGTTATTTTGCGCCTTGGTTTTTCCACACGCTTCTTGCGACCCTGTTGACTATTTTGAATGAAACGCTTGATTGTTCAATGATCACGATTCAGAAGCTTTGCAATTTTAAGAGTGCTGCATCCCTCTGCAAGATATCTCACTATTTTTGACTTTTCTGAGCCTGTCAAGTCCTTCTTTTGACCCATTTTGCCAAAGGAAAGGAAGTTGCCTAATAATTATGCACACCTGATATAGGGTGTTGATGTCATTAGACCACACCCCTTCTCATTACAGAGATGCACATCACCTAATATGCTTAATTGGTAGGCTTTCGAGCCTATACAGGGAGTGCAGAATTATTAGGCAAATGAGTATTTTGACCACATCATCCTCTTTATGCATGTTGTCTTACTCCAAGCTGTATAGGCTCGAAAGCCTACTATCAATTAAGCATATTAGGTGATGTGCATCTCTGTAATGAGAAGGGATGTGGTCTAATGACATCAACACCCTATATCAGGTGTGCATAATTATTAGGCAACTTCCTTTCCTTTGGCAAAATGGGTCAAAAGAAGGACTTGACAGGCTCAGAAAAGTCAAAAATAGTGAGATATCATGCAGAGGGATGCAGCACTCTTAAAATTGCAAAGCTTCTGAAGCGTGATCATCGAACAATCAAGCGTTTCATTCAAAATAGTCAACAGGGTCGCAAGAAGCGTGTGGAAAAACCAAGGCGCAAAATAACTGCCCATGAACTGAGAAAAGTCAAGTGTGCAGCTGCCACGATGCCACTTGCCACCAGTTTGGCCATATTTCAGAGCTGCAATATCACTGGAGTGCCCAAAAGCACAAGGTGTGCAATACTCAGAGACATGGCCAAGGTAACAAAGGCTGAAAGACGACCACCACTGAACAAGACACACAAGCTGAAACGTCAAGACTGGGCCAAGAAATATCTCAAGACTGATTTTTCTAAGGTTTTATGGACTGATGAAATGAGAGTGAGTCTTGATGGGCCAGATGGATGGGCCCGTGGCTGGATTGGTAAAGGGCAGAGAGCTCCAGTCCGACTCAGACGCCAGCAAGGTGGAGGTGGAGTACTGGTTTGGGCTGGTATCATCAAAGATGAGCTTGTGGGGCCTTTTCGGGTTGAGGATGGAGTCAAGCTCAACTCCCAGTCCTACTGCCAGTTCCTGGAAGACACCTTCTTCAAGCAGTGGTACAGGAAGAAGTCTGCATCCTTCAAGAAAAACATGATTTTCATGCAGGACAATGCTCCATCACACGCGTCCAAGTACTCCACAGCGTGGCTGGCAAGAAAGGGTACAAAAGAAGGAAATCTAATGACATGGCCTCCTTGTTCACCTGATCTGAACCCCATTGAGAACCTGTGGTCCATCATCAAATGTGAGATTTACAAGGAGGGAAAACAGTACACCTCTCTGAACAGTGTCTGGGAGGCTGTGGTTGCTGCTGCACGCAATGTTGATGGTGAACAGATCAAAACACTGACAGAATCCATGGATGGCAGGCTTTTGAGTGTCCTTGCAAAGAAAAGTGGCTATATTGGTCACTGATTTGTTTTTGTTTTGTTTTTGAATGTCAGAAATGTATATTTGTGAATGTTGAGATGTTATATTGGTTTCACTGGTAATAATAAATAATTGAAATGGGTATATATTTTTTGTTTGTTAAGTTGCCTAATAATTATGCACAGTAATAGTCACCTGCACACACAGATATCCCCCTAACATAGCTAAAACTAAAAACAAACTAAAAACTACTTCCAAAAATATTCAGCTTTGATATTAATGAGTTTTTTGGGTTCATTGAGAACATGGTTGTTGTTCAATAATAAAATTAATCCTCAAAAATACAACTTGCCTAATAATTCTGCACTCCCTGTACAGCTTGGAGTAAGACAACATGCATAAAGAGGATGATGTGGTCAAAATACTCATTTGCCTAATAATTCTGCACTCCCTGTATAAGTGTTTGAGGTTCCTGAAAGGGGGGGGGGGGGTCTGTCCCGCAGGAGCGTGCGTTATGCCCCTACTCTGGGACCTTTGTAACCGGTGTGGAAGGCCACGGACAAGCAGAAGCAGCGGGATGCTCTGAGGGACAGGCAGAATGAAAAGGGGCTCTGGAACCAGAATGGGCACTGCAAGGGAAGGCATTGAGAGATAGAGGGATAGAGTGGCAGCGTAAAGACCAGGATAGGCCCCGGGAGTCAGTCATAAACACCCTCAGAACAGGTGGTAATGTTATTAGTGGCATAATGCAAACGAAGACCCCCTCTCCCCCCGCAGAATGTGTGGAGATGGGACCTTTAGTCTCCAGCGTCTCGCGGATATTAATTTACCTTAGGCTGAATAGGGGCTCCTTGAAGAGGTGTGGGCTTCTGAAGTCTTGGGTCCCCCTGTGCGGCAGATGCTGCAGAGACCTGCATTACGCCACGGTATGTGACGGAGAGGTGGCTCTTTGAGGGAGTGGGGGCTACAGTGTATAAATAGGGGCAATGTGGGGGGCATTTAAGGGCATTTTGAGGGTGAGTAGGACTGTGAAGGAACATGTTGCTATAAGCAAAAAGAGACTGGTGCAAGGAGAGGAGACACTGTGACTGACGAGTAGGTGCATACGAGGGAGGGGCCCACTGTACGTCCTGTAAGCCCGTACAGTGCACACTACACAAATACAATTTAAAAATAAGCAACCAGGCCATATTGAAAACAGGGTGAGCATAATAACCATATTATCGATCGCATAAAGATGAACGCTGAGAGCCGCCAGTCCTTACCGATGAACTCCTCGTCGTCGTCCTCGTCCTCGCCGTTCTCGGAGTCTGTCTGCATGGGCTCCTCGGGGGCGAAGTTGACACCCCGGGGCTGGCCGCGGCGCTCATGGCCGAGTCCTCCCAGGGCGGCCTTGTCCCGCTCCCTCTCCCGGAGCTCGGTGAAGTACTGCAGGGCGAAGTCCAGCAGGTCACCGGGCTGCGAGCGCAGCACCTCCACCGTGAAGCTCTGCAGCAGCTCGGTCAGCCCCGCCGGGATCTCTATACTCATCCCGGAGGTGGCAGCGGAGGCCAGTGGGAGCGGCCCGAGGCGCCGGGGGCAGCACCCGAGGGGCCCAGGCACCGCTGCTGTGCACCTGAGGGCGGGGCGCACTCGTTGACCACCAGGCACCCGTGGGAATGGGGCCCAGGGACGCTGCAGTCACAGGGGCTGGAAAACAGCAGAGCCAGGGCCTCCGAACAACCGAGGAGAATAAACACCTGGGAGCGCGGCACACACTGGTCCGGGGGGCACAACACTTCTAGCACAATACACAGTTAGAACTGGGCCCCATCCAGTGGTGCAGCACAATTGGACACACAGGCACTACACATTCATACCAAGGGTCATTATACGTTCATTCTAATGGGCACTTTACACTTAGACCAAGGAGCACTGCAAGCTAAGAGCAGGGGGCATCTCATACTCAAATGTGGGGCGATGTACACTCAGACCAAGGGACACTGTGCACTAAGGTCCAGATGCAATGAAAACCAAAACCCAGATGCTCTGCACACTCAGACCCAGTAGCATTGCCCTGCCCAAATATAGGACTCTCAATTCTCTTTCAGGGACCCTGCCCAGGTCCAAGTGCAACGTAGGCAAATCTCGATTCCACTGCTCACCCACATCCAGGGCTCGACACTGAGTTAACGGGACACTGCATCCGAGGGATACTGTATACTCAAGAACGCTGCACACTAAGTGGCACAGACTGTTCAGGTTCTGGAGCACTTCATGCCTGCACTGCACGCTCGGCTGCAGCGGTACTGCGGTCACACTCGTGTACTTAATTCCAGGGTCACAGTAGATCAAAGACACTGCACCACCGGGTTCAAGGGCAGTGGACAGTGGTGAACACTGCGCACCCAGATGGGCCCGTTCACCTAAACGTATACCGCATCCAGGGCTGCACTGCTCGCCCTGGGAAACCCTTGTACATTCAAAGCGCCCGCGCAGGCTGGGCAGCAGTGTGGGCGCAGGTCCGCCCTAGCAACCTGCGCAGTGGGCGCCGCTCGGCTCCGGGTGTGCGCGTGATGCCAGCCCCCACAGCCCCCGCGCCAGGCACAGCGTCCGCTCCAGGTGCAGCTGTCACGCCGCGCTCCGCCGCCTCTCCTCCGTCACTCGGCGCTGCGCCCCAGCCACAGGAGCCCGCAGCACGCATGTGACCCCGCAACCATGGCAACCGCCCATCCAGGGCATTGCGTCGGAACCGGAGGAAGAGCCGCGCTGGTGTCTGCAGCGGCAGCTGGAGCAGTCTTTCTTCTCTGTCCACGCCCGGGGATGCCCTGCGCATACCGAGCCTCTCCACAGACGGCTAAAGCCTGGGGCAGAGCAACCCACATGCCGCCAGCAGCGCGGGCACCAGGGTAGCGGAGCCCCCCTCGCCGCGAGAGCATCTCTACTGACCACCAGCAATGCAGAGTCACCCACACCGGGGTCCCGGGGTGTGTGAATCTGCACTTTTGCAGTCGCAACCCACCAGCAATGCAGGGCCGTATGGTGCACCTTGAGCCAAATAGTATTGCACAGTCACCCACACCTGCCAGCCAAGCTAATCCACCCCTGGAGCCCACCAGCAATCCAAAGCCACTGTGACCAACACCAGCGTACCACAGCATCTCTACAGCCCACCGATACTGAATAATCAAACACACCGGTGACCCCAAACAGCTCCCCAGCCCACCCGTCCTGCAGAGTTCACTTCTAGCGGTATAGACAATGACATTGTAAACCCCTCCTCGCCCTCCCTCCGCTTTAGCAGCTACATTGGAACAGGAGGTGGTGGGAGTTAGCAGTGGAACTGATTACCTGATAATATGGGTCCCACCCACTTAAACATTTGTTAATTGTTTGCCCTGTCCTTTCTGTCAACAAAAAGCTCATAAAGTACTCGAAGGGAATACGAGGGTGAGGGGCTTCCAGGTAAATGTATAGTGAAGGACGCAAATTATAAAAACAACAAGGAGGAATCACAGAGAGAGCATCAAAGACAAAAAGCAAGTGGGACAGAAAAATACGAGAAAGGGAAATTAAGGTGACAAAAAAAGAATGATGGCGTGATAGAAACCGGCAAGATGTAAGGGGATGATGAAACTAGGACACTTGTGTGAAAGGAAGGACTGGAAAAAGGAATGACGGAAACATGAAAGGGAGGAAGAAAAGCTTAAAGGGAGGGTGAAAAGAACAAAAGAAGAAAAGATGCAACGTTGTATGGACTGAACGGTTAAATGATTAACGTTTTGAAAGAATGGGAAGAAAATGGAATGGATGAATGATTGGAAGGATGGGTAACTGGATAGGAGGATGGCTGGAAGGGTGAAAGGATGAATGGATGGAAGAGGGAAAGATGGATGGTGGATAGATCAGTGTGTGAACGGTATTATCACTGAACATAATGGTGAAAAATGGATGAATGGAAGAATGTGGGTTTTGATGGAAGGAGTGGTGAAAGAATGGATGGAATAAAAGGGTGCATTCAATGACAGAAGGATGATAAGGTGAAAGTGGAATGTGGATAGGAGGATGAATGGATAGATAGATAAATGTGCGGGTCAAAACATATTCTACAAAGTCAGGCATACATACTTTACTCAGTGTCATTAAAGGTTTGGTTCAGTGTGTGTGTGGGGGGGGGTGGAGGAGGGAGGTATTCATTTTCTGCCTATTCCTATGGATACAGAAACCCTCTGCACTCCACTGGCACAATCAAACTACTAAATCCTGATGCCTGACAACTCTGCAGAACATCCCACGCCAGGGGAACAGAGAATTTCGTCTGCTGACTCCAACGCTGCAGAGGTACCCAAAACAGACACTATATACATCAGCAGCTCCCTAGCACTGCATACTCTACTACACAAGCAGCTCTGAGCACACGTCCAGCCCTCAACTACAGTTACCAACACCTGGACCCTGGCATCTCAACAGCTCCCAGCACCCCACAGCCACCTATACCAAGGACCCAGGACATCTCTACCAGCACCCAGAAATACAGAGCCACACGCACAAGGGGTCCAGAACACCCTACAGCCTATCAACACAGCAGATCAATTAACACCAGGTACCCAGAAAACATTTGCAGCTGACAACCAACGCTGCAGAGCCACCAACTGGAACACTCTTGAGCCCACCAATTCTACAGAGCTGCTCACAACAGTAGCCTATAGCGCCTCTGCTGAGCAATCAGTACTTTAAATGGGTAGGTAAAGAGTACCTGCTCTTCTTTAATTTGAAAGGGAGAATACCTGCACTCCTCAGCACTGCTGCAAAACAATTAATGGGAAAGTACCAGCACTAATCAGGAGCAAATAGGTAGTCTAAATAGTGTGTACCTCCACGTCTATATTTCCATTAAAATCACTGTGCGCACTTATACTACACAACCATCAACAGTTAAAGATGAGAGTAGGCATGCATCACAACAGCACTGTACAGCCACCTAAATGAAAAGCACGTAGCACCTCTGCCTGCCACCAGAGACATCTACACCAGGTGTGCAGAGCACAAGTGTCCCATGTACGCCACAGTCACCCACGTGAGTAGCTCAGAGCATCTCTGCCAACCATCAATACTGCACAGCCACTCTGAGGCCACCATACAAAGGCTCAAAGCAGCCCTCCATCCAGTTCGGCTCCATAATTCTGGATCTGGGAGAGCCATGAATATGCATGGCAGAGCAGGCAAAAGTGTTTCAGGATACCTGCAGTTTTAAGAACTGACAACGTTTGTAAAATTGTGACGTTTGTAAGAAGTCATATAACGTACTAAAGAGTCTAAGGGCGGTCACCATTAGCCATGCCCAGTGTCCACTTTGCACAGCAAGCAGGGTAGCTGGCCAGGGGGCATGGGTTTAGACCATTTCCTGTGCCCAGTGCCCTCTGGGCACAGCTTCAGACTAGGCCCAATGGTTCCTAGAGGCAGTGTATTGCCACAGGGAGTTGGCTAAGGCCAATTCCCATGCCCATTGCGCACTAGGCACTGCCATACCCAGACATTACCTGTTTGATGTTTAGAAGCTCTGAATTAATATTCAAACAATAAAATAAAATAAAAACTTAAAACAATTTATAATATATAATAATTCACTCAAATGATAAAAACCTATATAAAAATAAGCTTTGATTGTGGGATTGCATATACTGTACTAACCCCTCTCCAAAGAATATCAGAAAAAGAGCATATATTCAAGGGAGTCCGAATTACTTTTCTAACTCCAGTCAAAGTGGTGTTACAGAAAATGCATATATTTAGCAAAATCGTGTAAACTATTCTTCACACATATATTTTTTGATATCAGAATTAATACAAAAATGGTATGGCCTTAAGATGTTTTCCTAAAAATATTTCTAACTTGAATTTTAAAATCCAAACTTACACACTTTAAAATTGTAGAAATATTTGAAAATATAACCAATGTAATACCATTATATTGAATGTTAATAGCAATATTATAAAATGTATGCTAGGATATTTTGTATTTTTCAAATATCACTGATTTTGTAATTAAATACATATAACTACATAAAAATAAATGTAAATAAAACATTTAGATAACTGTTTATATTATTTATTAATTACTTTTATCATTTATGTTTTAAAAAAGAAATTAACATTTTAAAGATTAATATTATTTTAAAAACATACAAAATATGTAAAACAGCCTGTTCATCTAGAACAGTCGTTCTTAACCTTGTGACTTCTGTGCCCCCACTTAATCATTACTAGAATCCAGGGTCCCAAGATTAAGCAATTTCGTTTATTTGACCCACAAAAACAATACACAAAATTAAGGAATCAAGCATTCATCAAACAAATACACATTTTGCCTCTTTATCTACAAACACTTCATTTATTTGTTAATGTTATTGTTTTTATTTTCCAAATGTTTGCGGACTGTCTGAGCTGATGTCACGGACCCCCAGATTAAAAACCACTGCTATACAAAATGCCCATGCTGGTAAAAAAATCCCCCAAATAATATATTAATTCAATAATTACAAATATTATTAAAAATCAATTGAAACAATCAGTTAAAATATACAAAATGCCCAAAGTACAGACTTATAAAAACAACTACCTCCAAATAATCAAAACCAAACAAGCAAAAATATAAACATTTTAAGCAATTTATAAATATTATATATTATTACTAACAATATAAAATAAAACAAAATAAGGACACATTATTAAAGGCAATATATGATATGCCATAATATTTAAATAATCAATATTTTAAACTTTGATATTAACGTAGAAAAAAACAATATACTTATCATTGATATTCCCATCTTCAAAATTATTGTACTCACAATATTGTGAGTTCTTTATTTTGTACAGTTAATACTTCTGAATCATTATTCTGCATCTGTTTGCTAATCACTATTTAAATACCCCCTTTGTCCGTTTGAGGCATTGCCTTTATTCACATTTAACAATGTGGAACTTTCCTGTATCCTGGCTGTAGTACAGGGTTAGTTCTTTTTTATGAAAGTTGAAATCCTCATGCAGGGTAAGGTTGAAGCTGTACCCGTCGAAGAACTCTCAAAGTCGGAAAGCAGTTGGCTGAAGTCCTGCTGAAGCTGTTGATTGTGGTGGGAAAAGCACTTAGCAAGAACATTCAAATTTCATGCCTGCCGAAGTCCTCTCTTCAGCCGGACACTTTTCGCACTTTCCCCCAGTCAGGATTTCTACTTTGAGATTTAATCTGTTATTTAAAGTTTAGAAACAACCTCCAGTGTGTTACAAGCATTGAAGTTGATTTTGTGCGCCTCCCACCAAAGCTGTGAGGGTCCGCTAAAGTCTTCTTTGTGCAGCAAAAAGCTCGGAGCAAAACTAAATTGATTTTTCTGCTCACCAAGGTCACCCCAACCTTTTGAAGTAGCTCCTCTTAATCATCTCTAAGGATTACAGGCTCTCAGGTGTAACAAGTCAGAACACTCTCCAGCAGAGGCCACCAGAAGAGCCCAGTCTATGCCCAGACTATGGAAAACATTTAGAGATATGTATGGCGAAAAACAAGCCCATAGACCATCAAATGAAGTCATTTTTAATTCTGTCTACAGGACCAAGGAATTAAATATATCAAAATTAAATTGGTACCCTTGAGGCAGTTTTAGCCCATCACTACTTGCACAATCTTGACCTAAGATTAATAATTTAAAATCAATCAGAACCCACTTGCTCCACCCCTGCAGATGGCCATTCAGGGAGTGTAGTAGTAGTCTGATGGAGAACATGCCACAATTAGCGGGTGAGGGCATTTTTACCCACAAAAGGGGTTTTCTTAGATGGTGACTTGGTTTGTTTTTCATCAACATTATGGCCCTCATTACAACCCTGGCGGTCAAAGACCGCCAGGGCTGTTTCAACGGAAGCACCGCCAACAGGCTGGCGGTGCTTCCCATGGGATTCGACCGCAGCACCACCGGGACCGGCAGTTTCCCGCAACATTGGTTCCAGTGGTTCTAATCCCCCAGGGAAGCGCTGCTTGCAGCGCTGCCCAGGGGATTACGAGTCCCCCTCCCGCCAGCCTTTTCATGGCGGTATGGACCGCCATGAATAGGCTGGCGGAAAGGGGAGTTGCGGGCCCCTGGGGGCCCCTGCACTGCCCATGCCTCTGGCTTGGACAGTGCAGGGGCCCCCTGCCACGGCCCCATGGAGCTTTTCACTGTCTGCACAGCAGACAGTGAAAAGCGTGACGGGTGCAACTGCACCGGTCGCACCGCCGCCGGCTCCATTTGGAGCCGGCTCCCATGTTGCGTCCGAGATCCCCGCTGGGCCGGCGGGCGGATAGTAGGTTTCCGCCCGCCGGCCCAGCGGGGATCTCCAAATAGCCACCGCGGGAGTGCGGCGGCATTGGCGACCGCGCGGCGGATTCATCTTGCGCCGCCCTCCAGTGTTGAAATGAGGGCCTATGTGTATGTTACCAGTTACAACTGGTCACTCCAGGAAAAGGCCTCTTGCAGCTTGTTGGGTTTCTGTAGCCACATAGGACGTCAGTCAACTGACTGGAGTTCACTTCACAATCCCGGGTACATTTAGAAGCAGGTCCAGCACTCCAGGGCTCCGCACAGGTCACAGAGAGCAGGTCCTGAGCTAGAGGTGCTCTAAAGAGATGGGTGGGAGGTGCCACTATTATACTATTGACTATAAAAGTTCCCAAGGGCAAACCTTTTCCCTTTTTTTTAGCATTTCCTGTTTGATTTACTATTAACTAGCCACAGTGATTTATTCTTAGCGAAATCTAACACAGCAGAACCCTTGTGATCCTGGAGAAGGATGGAGGCTCTGCCAGGGGCGTATCAAGCAAAAATGAGCAATTCCCTCCTCTTCAACCAAAACAAACTGATCTGGGATCAGCTGCCCTTGCACTAGAATTGAGCCAGGCTGGCTATTACTGGCTCTGTAATGAAAGGACCCCTGCAACTGTACATTTATCTCTGACAGCACTGTGCACCAATATATACCAGAGGGTCCAGCATGAGTAGAATACATTTTGTTCTCCTCGACGTTGACCTCTGGCACATGAGTAGAATACATTTTGTTCTCCTCAACGTTGACCTCTGGCACTTTGCGTTTGATTTTGAAGTGGTGTCTTGTCAAGATAGTGACCACAATGCACTTCAGTTGACAATGACCAATAACTTGGTAAAGTCCTGAACATTTATCGCTCCGCTATCTTTATTGGTCTTGTCCTTGAATAGGAACAGGAAAGCAGTTAAGTGGTCCAGAATTAGCCTGACTTCAGATTTACTTAGGCAAATATATGTTGCATTGAGTAATTTTCTGGGACCTTTTGAGGACACCCCATTCGATGATGTCCCCTGGGGAAAACTGCATAGTGATTTGTTTAATGCCCTGCATTTTGTATGTACCAGAGCCATGAAGGCCTGTAAGGGAAGGTCGAGCCCTGCTCCCCCTTGGTACTCGAATGAGTACAGAAAGGCAAAGCAACTTTTATTAAGGACAATAAAATTGGAAGACTGTGATTCAATTAGACAAAAACGTGTGAATCATAAAACTACTATAGCCCAAAGTAAGTATCGTTAGATTGACTCAAACTGATTGTTACTTATCCATTCTTCTAGAGATAATGACCAGAAGCTATTCTGGCAGATTTGTTCGAATGATGATTGTTAGAATTGGGGTCTCTAGTTGGCAGTCAGTTTACACTCTGTCCAAGTAGGGATCTTCGCTCTAGTCAAGGTAAGGGAGTCACACATCTAAGATAACCCCTGCTCACCCCCTTGGTAGCTTGGCACAAGCAGTCAGGCTTATCTCAGAGGCAATGTGTAAAGTATTTGTATACACACACACAGTAACACAGTGAAAACACCACAAAGGCACTCAACACCAGTTTAGAAAAATAGATAATATTTAAACAAGACTAAAATGACAAAAAACCCACCTACACAGGAAAATATATACATTTTTAAAGTTAAAAGAGCCTTAATCTATAGGAGTCACTGGATGCGTTGTTTTATCACCAAGTACCTGGTTAGTGTAAAAAATAAAGCCGCAGGAGAGGTGATGTATCAGAAAAGCAGGCGATGCGTCAATTCTCTACTTGCGAATGAGCCCGTGCATTGATTCTTTCCCTGCCGTGAGACAATGCATCGATTCTTTCCCTGCAGGAAAAGGATGCGTTTATTTCTGGCCACGCAGCCTCAGTTCCTTGCACTGATGTTGAAGATTTGATGCACAGGGACGATGCATGGAAAATGCAGATGCATGGAAATGATGGATCCGCACTGAAGCAGGCAATGCGTCCATTTTGCCGGCACTGTGACGATTTCTTTGGCCACGGTGCAGGGGCTGCGTCAATTTTTCAGCTGCAACAGCCACAGTGCATGGATTTTTCTTTAGGTCACCAACTTCCACTTCCAAGAGCCCAGGGACTGGATTTGGCACCCCTTGGCAAGTCAGGACTCTCAGCAGAAGAGCCCAGGCACTGGCAGATTAAGTATTTGATGTCCCTGAGACTTCACAACAGGAGGCAAGCTCAATTCAAGCCCTTGGAGAATCCTGGAACGCAGGATGTAGAAAGCAAAGCCCAGTCCTTTCACTCCCAGGGCAGAAGTAGCAGCAGGCCAGCAAAGAAACAGGCAAAGTGACAGGTCCTCCTCCAGCATCCAGCTCTTCTCCCTCCCTTTGAAGCAGGCAGACCTCAAAGTAAAGTCTTTATAGTGCACAAGACTCTGCCTGTACCTGTCATGGTCCCAGACATGCTGTAAGGGGGTTGAGAACGCTTTGTGTGAAGGCAGGCACAGTCCTATTCAGGTGCAGTGTCAGCTCCTCCCACCACCGCCCAGGAAGACCCATCAAGATATGCAGGACACACCTCAGCCCCCTTTGTGTGACTATCTAGCGTGAATTCACAAACAGCCCAACTGTCATTCTAATCCAGATGTGTATTCAGCAGCCAGGCAAAGGCACACCATGGTTAAGCAAATAAATGCCCACTTTCTAAAAGTGGCATTTTCAAACTTACAATCTAAAAAACAACTCTACCAAAAGATGTATTTTTAAATTGTGAGTTGGGTATTTTAAGGCAATCCCCATGTTAACCTATGTGAGAGATAAGCCTTTCAGTAGTGAAAAATGAATTTAGCAATATTTCACTATCAGGACATGTAAAACACACCAGTACATGTCCTACCTTTTAAATACACTGCACCTTGCCCATGGGGTTGCCTTGGGCCTGCTTTAGGGGTGACTTGCATGTAGTATAAGGGAAGGTTGGGACCTGGAAAGTGGGTGTGCTTGCCAAGTTGAACTTGCGGTTAAAACTACACACACAGACACTGCGGTGGCAGGTCTTACACATGTTTACAGGGCTACTCATGTGGGTGGCACAATCAGTGCTGCAGGCCCACTAACGGTATTTGATCTACAGGCCCTTGACACACATAGTGCATGTTACTAGGGACTTACTAATAAATCAAACATGCAAATCATGGAGGAACCAATCACCAATACAATGTATACAGAGAGCACTTGCACTTGAGTACTGGTCAGCAGTGGTAAAGTGCCCAGAGCCCTAAAGCCAACAAAACAGGTCAGAAAAAATAGGAGGAAGAAGGCAAAAAGTTTAGAGAAAGCCCTGAAAAAGGGCCATTTCCAATAGTGACCTCAAGTCAGCCAGATGTTGCAGTTCAGCTCCAGCAATGGGTTAAACACTTTACAGATTTGTATGCTGCAATTCCACAGTCAACTTCTCCTGCCAAAAGTAAAATAGATTCATATACTATAGCTGACTCAAATAGTGATGTGCTCACTCGATTTACTTTGGAGGAGACACTATTGACTATTAATTCATTACATCCTGGCAAGGTGCCTGGACCGAATAAGATTCCAGGCGACCTTTTCAGTTCAGAGCCTGGAAAACAGGGTCCTTATATAAACACCATATATAATAACATTCTACAAGGCGCAAGTATACCCCCTCTTGGATAGGGGCTGAAATAATCCATATTTATAAAAAGAGTGACCGAACATTGCCATGCAATTACTGACCTATTAGCTTGACAGATAACCTCCAGAAGTTTTTTTTTAGCATCACATTTTAGCTAGATTACAGATCTGGATGGACGAGAGAAACACCCTATCGCCTTTTCAAGCAGGGTTTCATACCTGAGCACCATTGACCAGGTATTTCGTTTTAATTTAATAATATGGACATTTCTGATGCTCTCAAATGATCACCTCCAGTTAGCTTTTATTGATTTGAGGGGTGCTTTTAACCTGGTCCCAAGTCATCTGTTGTGGTCTACATTGGCTCAAAAGGGGGTTGAGCCAATTGCTCGTGGGGTACGTCAGGGCTGTGCGCTCAACTCTGCCTTGTTCTTCTTGTATATACATAATCTGGTTGAGCATTTATTGTCTTGTGTCGCTCATAGCCATCTGCTGGGGGGACCTGTTAACTCCTGCCCTACTTTTTGCAGATTATACTGTGTTACTTTCTTGCACCCTTGCCGGCATGCAAAATCTTCTTAATTGCTTTGTTGAGTACTGTGATCTTAGATGCTTTGAAGTTTCTATTTCCAAAACTAAAATTATGGTAATTAATCCCCAAAAATAATTTAGGGTGGAGTCTCTATGTGTGAGGCAAGACTGCGCCAGGTGGATAATTCTGATTATCTGGGTGTGAGGATCGATAAAACCTCTAGATGGAGGGCCCAAATTGTTAAATCAGAAATGACTTTGTTACACAGTGCTCCTGCAGTTATGAAGCAATATAGGGCATCCACACCAAAATCTGTGACCCCAGTTATTAAGCTACATAAGGCGAAGGTGCAATCAGCTGCCTTATACGGTGCAGAACTATTGGGTACTGAGAACCTTAGCGGGCTGGTCACAAAGGAAAATGAGCTCATTAAATCCTTGTTTAACCTTCCAAGTAGTATTCCAACAGTCCGGTTGTTTTTCAATACCTGGCTAAAAAGAACTGGTGATCAAGCTAGATTAAGGCTTCTTCTTTATTAATTTAGATTGTGGTCCATCCCAGTCCTTCTTATGTATAGCTCGGCTCTGGAGGAGGATATCAACACTAGAAATAGCCATGGCTTAGCTATATTAAATCTCATTTGAGTACTTTAGGTCTGAGTATGGTATGGTCCAATCCTCCCGAAATTAATAGCAACCCAAAGACTGTTGTCAAAGAAAAGTTTTGGACCCAGACACTAGATTCATATAATCAGAATGCCAAACCAGGAGGGTTAACAGACAACTTTTTGTTATTCAAAGCTTTTCATTTAGAACCCTACATAGATGCCTTTGTTCCACCATTAGCCTGAACCCTGTTGATAAAAAGGTTGGTACTTTGCTTTTGAAGAAATTTTCACCAAGCCCAGTGTGCCAAACTGTCCCTTTTGTAACTATCACTCAGGGGATGTGTAGCATCTGCTTTTCTTTTTCCTGGCTTATGATAGACTGAGGAAACTATGGATAAAACCACTGTGCATTGCTATTGGCCCAAGACACTTTAACAAAGCCTCTGGGATCCTTAGATCAGATTGTAGCACCCAGATGGCACTTAACTAGGCATATAAGGAAAGATTCAGGAATTCCATTATAGAATTTCTCTTATAACTCTTATATTGATTGATGTACTCATAGCTGCTTTGTACACATATTAACAAGCTTGAATATTTTTAGTGCTTGTCCTCTTATATGTACAGGTGAGAATAGTTACAATGCCACATGCTGCTTTGTATAGTTTTTTTACTATATTTATATGACTGTTTTTAACTTGTTTTTATTGTATGTTTTATGTGCTTGTTCCTGAAGTAAACATATTTGATGATGATGAAAGGACCCCTCTTATACAGGTTTCAATTTACAGTTAATTGTGAATGAGCAAGCTTTACTGTTTACCTTTCGAATTAATCAAATTCCTGGCCCTTCCCCAAATGCCATTCCTGGAAGAGGATGAGTCCCATACCTCACACCTGGGTCCTCCTGCCAAAAGGCTCAGTCCATTGTCTCTGCTCTGGATGTAGTTTTCACACTTCATCAATGGCAAAGTACTGGCAGAGAGGGAAGCTGTCGTCAGGCTAATGCGAATTAATCTACTTGAGATTCAGGGAGGAAATGTCTAACTTTCTTAAAGTAACCCTTTCTGTATATTTATCAAATATCCAACTTTACCACTGAATTGGATTCTTAATGAATATTACGAACAGTGGCTGAATGGATTCTGCAGCTTATTCTAAACCATAGTTACCAAAATTACATTTTAATAATTTCTTCCATAGAAACAGCTATGGCCCTACACAGTGAAACTAGTTTTTGCGGGCTGGTCACTGTAGGAAAATGCCAACCTCAAATTCTTACTTGCTTCCTTTTAAATGCCAGCCACCTTACCTTGTGGGCTACAAGGCCTACTTAGGAGTAACTTATTAAGGGCCTGATTTAGATCATGGCGGTAACAGGTCAGCCGCCACTTTTTTGATGGAAAACCCATTTGCTGGCTTGGCGATGCGCCTGCCAGTTTTAAATGTTGGTGGGCCCATAGACGAAAACCCGCCCTAGTCCCGCCGTCTCCACCAAGGATTCCCATCCATGTCAATGCCTTACCACTAGACCAACCGTGGTGGTCCAACCTACACTACTTAGTTAGCGGATTCGGGGGGAAATGAGGTAAAAACATACTTTTATTCTTGATCCCACTTTCGTTTTCCACTGGACACGTTTGGTCAACACCTTCTGTCACAGCTGCCTCTGGACCACAGGGAAAACATGACCCCCGACGCTGGACTCAATGGTAGGGAACCTGCATTGCCTGTGTCCGTTGTGTGGCCAGTGTACATGAGCTTGGGACCACTGGAGTCATATACATGTTGCAGTAATTTTTTTAAATTACTTTGACATGCATATGTTGGGGAAACAACTGTGTCCAACATGGATTAGGACACTCTGGTACATGACACATATCACACACGCACACAACTGTCTTTATGCCACCAGTATTCATTGCCAAGTGAATGCTGGCACCACAATGACAGTACAATAGCACTTGTCAACTATGTCCATGTGTGCGCATTGCAAGGGGACCTGGATCTGTAATGCTGTGCTGCCAGTTGTGAATGTGAGTCACTACGTGTATGTGTGTGTGGGATTGGATTGGCTGGTTGAGGTGGATGGAGCTGGAGTGGGTGGTGTGTTTGTGTGCTGCTTCCCTATTTGTGTTCAACATTCAGTAGAGTGTTGTTGTGGTGTGGCGGTCTTTGTCATGATGTGTGTAGGTATGCCTTTGTGCGAGTGTATTTGTGTAAATGAATGTGTAGATGTGTTGGTTGTTGTGGTTGTATTGTGTGTGAGTGTTGTATCAATGTTGTGTGTATGTTGTGTCATGGATGTATGGCAATGTGTGTTTTCGGCATGTGTGTGTTATATTGTGGTGGAATGGCAATGCATAATAGTGTGCATGTGGTGTGTTGTGTCATGTGTTATGCAGGTGGACACATATGGGCAAGGTACTGTGTGTGTGACTTACCTCTATCTCATAGCAACTGCCGTTATACACTGCCGACTTGAAGGTGTTTTCGGGTCCACCGCCGGGGCAGATTGGTGGTAATACCGCCAAGATCTAAATCAGGCCCTAAGTATTTTTAAAGTAGGGTTTCCATTTATCACTAAAGATGTGGCTGCCATGTCTCAGGACTCAGGGACTCAGTGTCCTGTCCTGAGAAAAAGGCCAAACAAACTTATAGGGCAATCTAGGGATACCCTGCCCCCTAGGCCTGGTGACATGGGGGAGCCCCATAGAAACCGCCACTGGGGTCAAATAATATATTTTTTTAACATTTTGCTTCAAATTTGCTGGGGTATACTTGGTAAAAACAAAAAGCACTAGATCATGCATGTTGGTGGGTTACGGCCCAGGGGAGGTAAAGTTTAATAGGGGAGGGGGCGTGTGGCCCCCACCCCGAGCCTCTTCAAGCCTCAGAGACCCCATCCCACGGGGAAAATCATTTATTGAGGGGAACAGGGTGTGTGGTCCTACTCCTCGTGCCTTGTTGAGGCCCCAGGGACTCTATCCCCTAAACTAAATGTGAAATAAAGGGGAGGGGGATTTGCAGTTTTTTCCCAGAGCCACTCCTGGGCCTAGGGGACTCCATCCCCCAGGGCTGAATGTAAAAAAAAGGGGGAGGAGTGCATGCAGCCATCCTTTCTGAACCACTCTAGGGCCATGGGTACCCCATACCCCAGGCTGTATCTAAAATCAAGGGGAGGGGGGCATGTAGCTCCACACTGTGCCTCAGAGAGGCCCCTAGGATCCCAAACCCCAGGGCTCAATCTGAAATAAAAGGGAGGAGGCATGCGGCTCCCCTACTGAGCCACTGTTGGGCCCTGGCGGCCCCCAAGGGCACCTAACTATAACGTCCCTGTAACCTTTGTTTTTTTCAGTAAATTTCTAGGGTTTTTTAAACACAGCTGGGGGTTGCCCGCAGGGCCTGGACTGTGGCCATACTGTGAGACAAACGGGGATAGGTGTTGGTAGGATGGGCCATCACTGACTTAATGAGGGGGAGGAACAGTCACCTACCGTACTTGCAGTTGCACCTCACAAGGCCTCTGCCTTAGTACACTCACACAGTGTTTGACAGTAGTCTTTGTGCCCCTAGACAAACTGGAGCCAGGGTAAGGAGGCAGGAAATTCCAAGCACCGCTGGAGTTGCAAACCTCCAGAAACGTTTCCTACTTCAAAGCTGGCACCAGGAATAAATATTGGACCCTCAGACTCAACTCTTCAGTACACCTCCGGAACTATGGTACTCTCAGAAGGTCTGCTGTACTGCTCTGCAAGACAGACTGCTTCTCTGTTGCCCTGCTGCCTGAGTAAAAGGATTGGACCTGTATCTTGAAACAAGGATGACCAGAGGGACTCCAAGCACTAACTAGCTGGCCTCTTGATCAGAGTCTCAGGGACAGAAAATGCTCTATCCGCTTTGAACCCAGCACCTGGATTTAGTTAGCTGTGATTCTTATCCCCCAAGTGGTGCCACCCCTGTCCTGGACCCTTGGAAGTGTGCCTGAAGGTGCTCTGCCAGCCCAACTGTGGTCCTGTGAGCAGAACCAATGCAGCTGCCTCTACTTTTCTTGGAATGACCACTGCATGATGCATTTTTTACGCAGGACTCTGCATAGCAAGCCCCTCATCTACGGCATTCTGGATGATGATACAGGACTCTGCATCACAACTCCGCAGTTTCCTCAGAATCATTGCTGTGTGACGCAACCTCAAGGTGGGATCTCACACCACTCTGCAACCAGGATTCAACTTGGGCTTAACTAGGTTCGGGTGCCTGGCCCGCGCTCCATTGTGGTTGGCCTGAACTTGTGACTTTGTCCCAGTCCAGTAAGACCAAACAACCACAGTGGGCACTTTGTGCTCTTAAGCAATATTTTCACTTAAACCTTTAAAATTGTATATCTCCGATTCTACTGATTGAATTTTTGTTGTTTTGGTCTAGTTTTACTCAATTTTTCTAAATTGGTGAGGGATTTTTCTTATGTTGTGTTTTCACCTTACTACTCTATGAGGTGCTGCATAAATACTTTACACATTACTTCTAAGTTAAGCCTGACTGCTTTGGCCAAGCTACCAGAAGGTTAAGCATAGGTTAATGTGAGGTTTGCTTGTGTTTCACTCTGACAGAGATTATGGTTGCTGCTTGCTTAGGGGTTCACCCTCATCAACCAATAACTAATTTTCTTACATTGGTGTTCAGCGAGGAGATTTGTACTTGTGTCTGTGCAGTGCCATACAATGATTTTGCATATTAAAATCCTTGATAAATAATTTGATACCGATTCAAATTTTTCAAAAATTCTCCCTGGTTGGCACTTTTGCTTTTGCCAAATCCACACTCTTTGTACCTGACTGTCTGTGCCGGTGGCTACACTACAAAGTGGTTGAGATAAAGCAGTTCTGTAAGTAAAGGGGACTTCCAACCAAGAAAGTCACAAAGAAGTTGGAACTTTACAAAGCTCTGAGGGTCTGCACCGAAGTGACCAGTTTCTGACAGCAACAGAGGATGGGAATAAAGAGGATGACATGGAGGAGCAGGGCTTGGATGCAAACCCTGAGATGCAGCACTCAGGAGAGGGGAATGATTTGTCCCCTGAGTTGGAACTCCCTGCCAGAGTGGACAGCAGTGTGCCAAATGACCTGCCCCCATAGGGGCCAATGAATCGGCTAGCTGAAAGAAAGTTTAGGCTGCAAATAGTGAAACTCAAGACAGAGGATTCAGCAGCTCAGACAGCCATGGAGAAAAATAAACTGGTCCTGAAAGAAAGGAGAATGACCCATGAGCTAAATATCAGAGAGCAAGACATCAGAGTTAAACAAGTGGAGATTGGCAACAATGGTGGCAGCATACCACCTTTGCACTCGAAGGACAAGAGGGTCCACATCCCAATGGATCTGGTGCCTACCTTTGTTGTGGGAGATGACATCGATAAGTGGTTTGAAGCCTATGAGGTTGCTCTGGAGATATATAGGTCCCTGAGGAGGATTGAGGGGCCAGAGGACACCCTTATCAGGAAATATGGTCTCACCACAGAAAAGTAAAGGCAGATGGCAGAATTCTCCTATCAGTCCTGGGAGAGTTATGGGGAGAGTTATGTAAATTCCTTTTGCAAGGCACTGGACGGTTGGGTAAAGAGCAGTGAAGTAAAAGATTACCAAGGGCTGTACATTTCGATGGCAAGACAGCACGCGTTCAGTCTTTGTTTTATGGAGCTGCACCAACACCTGGCTCGAGGGAGCTTGCAAATGTAGCAGGCTTCTAAATCAGCACCAGGATCCACAAGAAGATACCTGGGAGGGACCCCAAGAAGAGTGGTTCAGGTTCCCTCCAGCAGTGTGAGGGAGAGGTCCAGGGACACACAGACAAGTCTCAGAACATGGTGGGGGAAAGGGTTCCCATGCCCCTTCAGAGAAACATGGAGGAGGTTCTGGTGGGCGGTGGCCCAGGGGGCATCTCATTTCCAAACCCAGAGCTTTGATTGTTCTCAAATAGGACACAAGCTGGGGGACTCTGTCTCTTCTAAGAAACCACCTACTGGTATGTCCTCTACAGGGGTGGCCAGTGTGGCCTTAGGGGTAAGTGGTCCACAGGGGCAGATGGGAGAACTTGTCCAAATCTCTCATAGTTGGTAGGCGGACCCAGAGACAATGGCGGCTCCTCCGCTATGGCAGAGGAGCGTCACCCTCCCCGCCAGCAGCAGCAGCAGCTGCAAACCATTAACTCCTTTGCTGCCTGGCCTTTTCCCCCTCTTGTGGCAAGCTTTTTTTGGCTATTTGGGATAGTTTGGACTTAGGCCCCCATAACTTTTTGTCCACATAAGCTATCCATGCCAAATTTGCCTCCTTTTTTCCAACATCCTGGAGATTCTAAAGGTACCCGGAGATTGTTGATTCCCCTGATGAGGACCAAGAAATTAGTCAAAATACAGCAAAAATTTGGAGTTTTGGGGAAAAATGAGAAAAAAGTGCTGCAGAAGAAAGCATCTGGTTATTTCCCTGCAAATGGCATCAACAAAGGGTTTGCCGTGCTAAAACCACCATCTTTCCAGCTTTCAGGAACAGGCAGACTAGAATCAGAAAACCACATTTTTCAACACAGTTTTGGCATTTTACGGGGACATACCCAATTTTTCCTATTTTTGTGCTTTCAACCTTCTTCCAGTTAGAGACTGGTCTGAAAACAATGGTGGATCCCGGAAAACTATCTCCCTTGTGTGGGTGCCCAAAGCACTGTCAGCCTAAAAACATTTGAAAAATTTCGCTTATCAACTCGCTGTGATATCTCTTCAATCTCTACATATTTTTTGGCCTTTACCTCTGGCAGGCACTTGGGCCACCCACACAAGTGAGGTATCATTTTACTCGGGAGACCAAGGGGTATGCTGGGTGTTAAAAAAATTGTGCTGGCAATGTGATCTCAGCCAGAAATGTGAGAAAAGCGTGATTTTTTTTAGCTAAATCTGAGGTTTGCCGTGTTCAGAGAGCCTGACCGGATCCCAGGTCCCTGGCGGGCCCTGGGGCAGGCGCTCCCTTCCTCTAGCCTGCCGTAGCCTGAGCAGCCGAGGCCTGGGAGTCTGCCGGGCTCGGGGAGGCTTCCCCTTCTGGTTTGAATTCAGGGGCCCTGGGGCCAGGTCTCTGGCAGGTCCCGGTTTGGGAATCCCTCTCCTAGGCTTCGTCCTCCAATCCGCCGTGTGGCAAGGCACCTAGGATGGTGTCCAGGGAGGCCTCCCCTGCGTGGCTGTGTTCAGAGAGCCCCGGCTGGGCCCCAGGCCCCTGCCAGGACCTGGGACTGGCGCTCCCTTCCCCCAGCCTGCTGTAACCTGAGGGGCCCAGGCCTGGGAGTCCAAGGTGCCTAGGGAGGCTTCCCCTGCCAGTTTGGGTTCAGTGGCCCCAGCCAGGCCCGCACGGGCCCTGGAGCAGGCACTCCTTTTCTCCAGCCTGCCGTACCCTGAGAGATAAGGCCTGGGAGTCTACTGGGCCAAGCGAGGACTCCCCTGTCAGTTTGGGTTCAGGGGCCCTGGCGGGCCCTGGGTTGGGAGCCCTTGTCCTGGGCTTTGCCCTCAGGCCCACCAGGTGGCAAGTCACCCTGGACAGGGTCTGAGGAGGACTTCCATGCGTGGCTGGGTTCAGAGAGCTCCGACCAGGCCCCGTGGCCCTTGCCGGGCTTTGGGACAGGCACTCCCTTCCTCCAGCCTGCCGTACCCTGAGGGGCCCCGGCCTGGGAGTCCACCGGGCCCGGGGAGGCTCCCCCTGTCAGTTTGGGTTTAGGGGCCCCAGCCAGGTTCCCACCAGGCCCTGTGGCGGGCGCTCTCATCCCTCCAGCCTGCTGTACCCTGAGGGGCCTAGGCCTGGGAGTCTACCGGGCCAAGCGAGGATTCCCCTGCCAGTTTGGGTTCAGGGGCCCTTGTCCTGGGCTTTGCCCTCTAGCCCACCAGGTGGCAAGTCACCCGGGACAGGGTCCGAGGAGGACTCCCATGCGTGGCTGTGTTCAGAGAGCTATGACCGGGCCCCCTGGCCCTTACCAGGCCCTGGGACAGGCACTCCTTTCCTCCAGCCTCCCGTACCCTGGGGAGCCCAGGCCTGGGAGTCCACCAGGCCCGGGGGAGGCTTCCCCTGTCAGTTTGGGTTCAGGGGCCCCGGCCAGGCTCCCACAGGCCCTCGGGCAGGCGCTCTCTTTCCTCCAGCCTGCTGTACCCTGAGGGGCCCAGGCCTGGGAGTCCACTGGGCCTGGGGAGGCTTCCCCTGCCAGTTTGGGTTCAGGGGCTCTGGCTGGGCCCCCACTGGGCCCTGGGGCGGGCACTCCCTTCTTCCAGGCTGCCGTACCCTGAGGGGCCCAGGCCTCGGAGTCCACGGGGCCCAGAGAGGCTTCCCCTGCCAGTTCGGATTTAGGAGCCCCGGCCAGCCCCTCACCGGGCCCTGGGGAGGGTGCTCCTTTCCTCCAGCTTGCTGTACGCTAAGGGGCCCAGGCCTGGGAGTCCACAGGGCCAAGCAAGGCTTACCCTGTCAGTTTGGGTTCAGGGGCCCCAGAGGCCCCCGGGTTGGGAGCCCCTGTCCTGGGCTAACCCCTCCAGCCCACCAAGTGGCAAGGCAACCAGGACAGGGTCTCGGGAGGACTCCCATGCATGGCTGTGTTCACAGAGCTCCAACCAGGCCCCTGGCCCCTGCCGTGCCCTGGAGCAGGTGCTCCCTTCCTTTAGCCTGCCGTACCCTGAGGGGCCCGCGCATGGGAGTCCGCCGGTCCTGGGAGGCTTCCCCTTCCGGTTCGAGTTCAGGAGCACTGGTCAGGCCCCCAACGGGCCCTGGGGAGGGCGCTTCCTTCCTTCAGCCTGCCGTGCCCTGAGGGGCCCAGGGCTTGGATTTCACCGGGCCAAGTGAGGCTTCCCCTCCTTGTTTGGGTTCAGGGGCCCCCATCAGGCCCCAGGTTGGGAGCCCCTGTTCGGGGCTTTGCCCTCCAGACCACCAAGTGGCAAGGCACCTGGGACAGGGTCTGGGGAGGACTCCCATGCATGGCTGTGTTCAGAGAGCTCTGACTGGGCCCCTGCCGGGCCCTGGGGTGGGTGCTCCCTTCCCCCAGCCTGCCGTACCCTGAGACCCTGGGCCTGGGAGTCCGCCGGGCCTGGGAGGCTTCCCCTGACAGTTTGGGTTCAGGGGCCCCGGCTGGGCCGCCACCGGCCCCTGAGGCGGACACTCTATTCCTCCAGCCTGCCGTACCCTGAGGGGCCCAGGCCTGGTAGTCAACTGGGCCCAGAAAGGCTTCCCCTGCCAGTTAGGGTTCAGGGGCCCCAGCTGGGTCCCCACAGGGCCCTGGGGTGGGCGCTCCCTTCCTCTAGCCTGCTGTACCCTGAGGGGCTCTGGCCTGGCAGTCCACTGGGCCAAGAAAGGCTTCCCCTGTCAGTTTGGGTTCAGGGGCCCCAGCGGGCCCCAGGGTAGGAACCCTTGTCCTGGGCTAAGCTCTGTGGCCCACCAAGTGGCAAGACACCCGGGACAGGGTCTGGGGAGGACTCCCATGCATGGCTGTGTTCAGAGAGCTCCGACCGGGCCCCCTGGCCCTTGCCAGGCCCTGGGCCAGGCACTCCTTTCCTCCAGCCTGCCGTACCCTGGGGGGCCCAGGCCTGGGAGTCCACCGGGCCTGGGTAGGCTTCCCCTGTCAGTTTGGGTTCATGGGCCCTGGCCAGGCTCCCACAGGCCCTGGGGCAGGCGCTCTCTTCCCTCCAGCCTGCTGTACCCTGAGGGGCCCAGGCCTGGGAGTCCACCGGGCCAGGGGAGGCTTCCCCTGCCAGTTTGGGTTCAGGGGCTCCGGCTGGGCCCCCACCGGGCCTTGGGGCGGGCACTCCCTTCTTACAGCCTGACGTACCCTGAGGGGCCCAGGCCTGGGAGTCCACCAGGCCCAGAGAGGCTTTCCCTGCCAGTTCGGGTTCAGGGGCCCTGGCCAGCCCCTCACCGGATCCTCAGGAGGGTGCTCCTTTCCTCCAGCCTGCTGTACGCTGAGGGGCACAGGCCTGGGAGTCCACCGGGCCAAGCATGGCTTACCCTGTCAGTTTGGGTTCATTGGCCCCAGCGGGCCCCCGGGTTGGGAGCCCCTGTCCTGGGCTAAACTCTCCAGCCCACCAAGTGGCAAGGCAACCGGGACAGGGTCTGGGGAGGACTCCCATGCATGGCTGTGTTCAGAGAGCAGCGACCGGGCCCCTGGCCCCTGCCGTGCCCTGGAGCGGGTGCTCCCTTCCTTTAGCCTGCTGTACCCTGAGGGGTCCGGGCCTGGGAGTCCGCCGGTCCTGGGAGGCTTCCCCTGCCGGTTCGAGTTCAGGGGCACTGGCCGGGCCCTGGGGAGGGCTCTCCCTTCCTCCAGCCTGCCGTGACCGGAGGGGCCCAGGCCTGGGATTCCACCGGGCCAAGTGAGGCTTCCCCTGTCAGTTTGGGTTCAGGGGCCCCATCGGGCCCCAGGTTGGGAGCCCCTGTCCTGGGTTTGCCTTCCAGACCACCAAGTGGCAAGGCACCTGGGACAGGGTCTGGGAAGGAATCCCATGCATGGCTGTGTTCAGAGAGCTCCGACTGGGCCCCTGCCGGGCCCTGTGGTGGGTGCTCCCTTCCTCCAGCCTGCCGTGCCCTGAGGGGCCTGGGAGTCCACCAGGCCTGGGAGGCTTCCCCTGCCAGTTTGGGTTCAGGAGTCCCGGCTGGGCCCCACCGGGCCCTGGGGTGGACACTCTCTTCCTCCAGCCTGCCGTACCCTGAGGGGCCCAGGCCCGGGAGTCCACTGGGCCCAGAGAGGCTTCCCCTGCCAGTTTGGGTTCAGGGGCCCCAGCTGGGTCCCCATCGGGCCCTGGGGCGGCCGCTCTCTTCCTTCAACCTGCTGTACCCTGAGGGGCTCCGGCCTGGGAGTCCACTGGGTCAAGCAAGGCTTCCCCCGTCAGTTTGGGTTCAGGGGCCCCAGCGGGGCCCAGGGTAGGAGCCCCTGTCCTGGGCTAAGCCCTGTCGCCCACCAAGTGGCAAGGCACCTGGGACAGGGTCTGGGAGGACTCCCATGCATGGCTGTGTTCAGAGAGCTCCGACCGCGCTCCTGGCCCCTGCCGGGCCCTGGGGGGCGCTCCCTTCCTCCAGCCTGCTGTACTCCGAGGGCCCCAGGCCTGGGAGTCCACTGGGCCAAGCGAGGCTTCCCCTGTCAGTTGGGTTCAGGTATACCCGACACGGCCCCCACCAGGCCATGTGGTGGGTGCTCCCTTCCACCAGCCTGCTGTACCCTCAGGGGCCCAGGCCTGGGAGTCCGCTGGGCCTGGGGAGGCTTTCCCTTCCGGTTCGGGTTCAGGAGCCCCAGCTGGGTCCCGGGACTGGGCCCCCATCCTGGTCTTTGTCCTCTGGCTCCCTGAGTTCAGGGCTCCGGGGGGGGGGGGAATTTTGTGGCCCGGCCATCTGGTCGCTCAGACAACTCAGGTCATCTGGTTGTGCTCCTTGCGTTCCTATGGCACGTCCAGATGGCCAGATTGCACCGAATCTCCCGATGAGGGTTCATTTGCTTCCTCAAACCTAGCCAGGGATCCACGAAGTGCGTTCTCGCCGACGGTCCCCTCCGTACCTCGGTGTACACAGAGGCTTCCCCTACCAGGTCATGCTCTGGGGCCCCATCCGTTCCCTGGGACAGGGGTCGGGGTGGGAACCCCTATCCTGGTCTTCGTCCTCCAGCCCACCATGTGGCAATGTGACTGGGACGGGTCCCGGGGGGCCCAGGGAGGCCTCACCTGCATGTCCGAGTTCATGAGCCCTGACCAGGCCCACCAGGCTCTGGGGTGGGCACTCCCTTCCTCTAGCGTGCCGCACCATGAAGGGGCTGGGAGTCCAATGGGCTGGTGGGAGGCTTCCCCTACCAGTTCAGGTTCAGTGACCCCAGGGTGGGAGACCCCGTTCTGGGATTCTTCCTCCGGCCCGGCGGGTGGGAAAGTGCCTGGGACAGAGTCCTGCAAGCCTTGGGAGGGCTTCACCAGCATGTAAAGAGGCCTCGGAGCCCTGGGTCGGCGGTCCACCAGGGACCACCACAGAGCCCAGTGCCTGAGGGCCAGCAGGGGCTCTGAGAACCCAGACCACAGAGTCTCTGTCCCCTTATGTTAATGCACAGTGCTAGCAGATGGCCTTTCTCTGAGCCCAGCCATCTGGTCATGCTTCATGCATTCCTATGGCACGTCCAGATGGCTGGGCTGCCCCGGGGTGGGAGCCCCCATCCTGGTCTTTGTTTTCCAGCCCCCCAAAGCCAGGGCTCCTTTACGCTCTTGTGGTCTGGCCATCTGGTCGCTCTGACAACTCAGGTCATCTGTTCTTACTCCATGTGTTTCTGTGGCACATCCAGATGGCCAGGCTGCCCCGGAAGTCCCGATGAGGGCTCATTCGCTTCCTCAAGCCCAGCCAGGGCTCCAGGAGGTCGAGTGCGTTCTCACTGGTGGTCCCCTCTGTCCATCAGTGCGCACAGAGTACAAGAAAGGGGGTAGACTTCCTCCGGATTACTAGGGACAAAGTATGCCAAACCCCTTGTGGTCCAGTGGTTCTCAACTGGGTGCTGCCAGGGCATGGGCTGGCCTGCCCTGGGGACTGTGTGTGCAGCCAACTTGCAGCCCTGTCTGATGAGTCTCTCCTCCGAACCTGGCTTCCCAGAGTGCAACCTGACATCACCATGCAATGTGCCCCCCTCCCTACTCACTGGGGAAGAGGGTTCAGCCAGCATTGTACTCTGATTGATTGGGCACATTTGGTCTGTTTGGGGATGGACTGCTTGGCCAGCCTCGGCTGTTGTGTCAAGCAAAGAGCTTCCACCCCACCAGGGACCATCCGACTCGAGGGTCTGCGGTTTACAGAGGCCCTTCCCTTACCCGGCAGAGCGAAGGCCAAGCAGCCAGCAGCTTGTGCCCCTCCAGCGGTCTGACCAGACTGGAAGGGGTTGGGTGGTGCCAGGTCCTGCAAGCTGCCTGGCAGTCCAGGCACCTGTGTGCTATCATCCTCCTCCACCCAGCACATTTCCGCAGCAGCTCAGAATGACCATTCCATGGGGCGCCTCTGCTGGCCCAGGCCGGCAGGCACCTCTGTCTCTTGCTCAAGCTGCGCGTAGGCCTGGCTGTCTCTCGCCTGTGGAGATAGCTGGTGCCTGCCGGTGCCTGTGTGACCGCCATGTCCTCGCTAGCAAGCCCCAGGGGTGGTTTTGCCGCAGTAGGCTTCCCCTTGTGGGGTGTGAAGGTTGGTCCAAGACAGGCATGCGACTCTCCCCTCATCCAGCAGATGTGGCTACCTGGTTGATCCTGCCAGTAGCATTTGCTCGTCTCAAAGATTAAGCCATGCACGTATAAGTACACACAGCCGGTACACTGAAACTGCGAATGGCTCATTAAATCAGTTATGGTTCCTCAGATCGCTCCACCTGTTACTTGGATAACTGTGGTAATCCTAGAGCTAGTACATGCCAATGAACGCTGACCTCCGATGATGTGTGCATTCATCAGACCAAGACCAATCCCGGCTTGCCCGGCCAATTGGGTCACTCTAGATAACCTTGGGCCAATTGCATGTCCCCATGACAGCAATTATACATTTGGATGTCTGCCCTATCAACTTTTGATGGTACTTTCTGTGCCTACGATAGTGACCACGGGAAACGGGGAATCAGGGTTCGATTCCAGAGAGGGAGCCTGAGAAACAGCTACCACATCCAAGGAAGGCAGCAGGCACCCAAATTACCCACTCCCGTCTCTGGGAGGTAGTGATGTAAAATAACAATACAGGACTCTTTTGAGGCCCTGTAATTGTAATGAGTACACTCTAAATCCATTAACAAGGTTCCATTGGAGGGCAAGTCTGGTGCCAGCAGACGCGGTAATTCCAGCTCCGATAGCATATATTAAAGTTGCTGCAGTTAAGAAGCTCGTATTTCGATCTTTGAATTGAGCTGGCGGTCTGCTGTGAGGTGAGCTACCGCCTGTCCCAGCCCCTGCCTCTCGGTGCCCCCGTGATGCTCTTGACTGAGTGTCCTGGGGGGTCCGAAGCATTTACTTTGAAAAAATGAGTGTTCAAAGCACTCTGGTCTCCTGAATACTTCAGCTAGGAATGATAGAATAGGACTCCGGTTCTATTTTGTTGGTTTTCAGAACTCGGGCCATGATTAAGAGGGACGGCTGGAGGCATTCGTACTGTGCCGATAAAAGTGAAATTCTTGGACCGGAGCAAGACTAACCATAGCAAAAGCATTTGCCAATAATGTTTTCATTAATAAAGAGCGAAAGTCGGAGGTTCGAAGACGATCAGATACCGTCATAGTTCCAACCATAAAGGATGACGACCAGTGATCCGGTGGTGTTATTCCCATGACTCGTCAAGCAGCTTCTGGGAAACCGAAGTCTGGGTTCTGGGGGTGGTATGGTTGCAAAGCTGAAACTTAAAGGAATTGATTGAAGGGCACCGCCAGGAATGGAGCCTTTGGCTTAATTTGACTCAACACCGGAAACCTCACCTAGCCCAGGCACGGAAAGGATTGACAGATTGATAGCTCTTTCTTGAATCTGTGGGTGGTGGTGCGTGGCCGTTCTTAGTTGGTGGAGTGATTTGTCTGGATAATTCTTATAACGAGCGAGACTCCTCCATGCTAACTAGTAATGCGACCCCCAATGGTCGGCGTCCAACTTCTTAGAGGAACAAGTGACATTGCGCCACACGAGATTGAGCAATAACAGGTCTGGGATGCCCTTAGATGTCTGGGGCTGCACATGCGCTACACTGAACAGATCAGCATGTGTCTACCCTATGCCGACAGGTGCGAGTAACCCACTGAACCCCGTTTGTGATAGGGATTGAGGATTGCAATTATTTGCCATGAATGAGGAATTCCCAGTAAGTGTGGGTCATAAACTTGCGTTGATCAAGTCCCTGCCCATTGTACACACCGCACGTTGCTACTACCGATTGGATGGTTTAGGGAGATCCTTTGATCGATCCTGCCAGTGTCGTCAACGGCCCTGGTGGAACAACAAGAAGATGCTCAAACTTGGCTATCTAGAAGAAGTAAAAGTCATAACAAAGTTTCCGTAGGTGAACCTGCAGAAGGATCATTAATGGCGGAGTGGCCAAAGAGACCGACGGTGCCAGCCTGAAGCCCTTGGCCACTTCCAACAATGGAAGACCTGTAAGCACCGGGCCTGGCCCTCCCCTTGTGCTTCCTGGGTAACAAGCGGTCTGCAGCCACTGGGGTGCATGGGGGAGGACTGGGTGTGGGGATGGCTCCTCCTTCCGGGAAGACAGAAAGCCCCTCCTCAGATGGAACCCACGCCCACCCAGCATGACCCTGGGAGGGAATCCAAAGGGTCTGCCTGGGCTTCAGGTGACTGAAGAGTGGCCCTTCTCGGGTGGCGGGGGCCTGGACGAGGAGGAGCTGGGGCTGTGAGGGAACCCTGTCTCCCCTGGGTGGGGTTGTGCTGGAGGGGGGGGCTCTTCCCTTCTGGCACCTCTGGTCAAGGCAGTGGGGGTGGGCTATCCCCCAGCCCGCTGGCACTGCTAGGGGCTGCTGCCTTAAGCCAGTGACTCTCAACTTGCAGAGGTCGAGATCTGGTGGCGGATAGCTGGTGTGCAGGTGGGGCAACCATCCCTTGTTGCCAGGTACCTGGCTTTCCCTGGTCCCGTGTGGCTGGGGTAGGGGTTTGAAGACTCGTGTGGTTCCTCCTGGTCCTCTGGGAGGGACCAGCAGTGGTGGGGCTGCCTGGCCCCTGTGCTGCTCTGGGAGTCCCCCCTTCCCATGGGGAGGCTCCCGGGCTGAGCTTCTGGTGATGTTCTTTGAATCGTGGAGATTGACTCCCAGAGGAGAAGCCTGATGGGGTGCCCGGCCGTCTTTCTGTGTGGTTGGCGAATGGGTGGTGCTGCCTTCCTCCGCCTCTGCTGCACACGCAGGACACTGATCATTGACACTTCAAATGTACCTTGCGGCCCCAGGTTATTCCCAGGGCTACAAACACACAAGGGATGTGGGGTGCTTATAGAGAGAACAGGACTCTTGTGGCCTTGTTCAGAAAGCGCTAGTTGGGCGCATAGTCTACAAGAAAAGGGTGCTGGTGAGAGCTGCTCATAATTTTACCTTGGGGGCCCACCTGGGGCACCCACATTTTGGTTTTGAATGTTTTAAATGGTTTTTAATGTTGGGGCTGCGTGGGAGCCGCTTGACTCCGTGGCCCATGGCAGCTAACCAGTCAGCACCCATTCTGGGTGCCAGTAAACGCTGGTCAATGTTCTTTTAACTGTATGCTCCACATTTTTTTTAAATTTTGGGGGCCACAGGGGTTCATACTGGCTCCTTAGCCAGCACCCATCCTGGGTGCTAGTGAGAGCTGGCTCCGATGGTTATCACCTGCCCGCTGGCAGTTTTTTCCTCTGCTCTGACCAGGTGAGAGCAAAACTGTGTTCTCTCGCCGGGAGAATGTGGACAGGGAATTAGGTTTACATTCCCCATTCTCACTATCCCAGATAGGGAACAAGTTAATGTCCTGGGAGTGAGGTCCCTGGGACACTGCACACTTCTGTGCTTGGGGGAAGGGGTCTTCGGGCCCTCCTGTGGCTCAAGGAGGGGGGTCTGAAGCACATTCCCTTAAAAAGTTAAAGGTATATGTCCTAGGGTTGGGGTTCCCAGGGCCTCCTAAAGGCTCAGGTGCGGGGAGGGAGCCACATGCCCTCTCCCCATATTTAAAGATATATGGCACTTATGCTGGCCTGCATTCAGGGCCTGGAGCAGGGCCTTCAGCCATGCACAGCAGAGGGTTGGGCACCTGAGGTGGAATTGGGTGTCCACAGGGGGTGGGCTGCAGAGTCTGGCTGGAGTCTAGGTCCTGAGGCCAATCCCCTCATGTGCATGGGCAAAGCCTGTGTACTGTGGGGGGTTGGGCACCAGCAGTGAGTTGGATACAAGCTTTGGCACAGGGCCTTCGACTGTCCATAGTGGGAACTTGGGTGCCTGCTCCAGGGTCAAAGGCCCTACGCAGCAGGGGTTTGGATGCTCATGGAGGGTTGGGCACCCATGGGATGTTGGGTGCAGGGCCTGACCAGAGGCTAGGCCCTGTGGCCAAGCCACTGCAGCATACAGCAAAAAGCTGCGAGCAGAGGGGATTGGATGCCCAAGGCAGGGCTGGACCCCAGCAGGGGGTTGTGCATTGCATCTGGCTAGAGGAAAGGCTCTGCAAACAATCTCAAGTGTGCACAGCCATAGGCAGCAGGGAGTTGGGCCTCTGCAGGAGGTTGTTTGCTGGGCGTTACCAGAGGGCAGATCCTATGGCCAACCTCTTACTGTGCACAGACAAAGGACTTGTGCAGTGAGAGTTGGTTGCTTGCAACAGGGTTTTGTGCAGAGCCTGGCTGGAGACATTCCATTGGAATGCTTCTTTACGTCAAAAGTAATGCAAAGCCTGAGAAAACTGTTAGTAAATCTGGGCGATGTTTGTACAATGCACAACATTGTGCCAAACAAAATTAAATGCGCCCATTTAAAAATACAAACACAACTTAACACAGTTTATCATTCAGACACAACTGTGACAAACAACATAGTTTTTTCTATTTCTAAGAGAGGTAGCTCTAACAAGAACCTTTGTTATTTTCATTTTTCTTTCTTTAACATTTGAATATGCCTTTAAAAATGTTGATGTACTTTTAAAACAATTTTTAGGGGGTTAACTATAAATAACTAGAAAGTAGGCCATCTAAACGTGGATCTGAAAAAGAAAATATATATATATTATTGCAGTTTTGCTTTGTAAGCAGCTAACAGTTAGTCTCAATGAGCTGTACTCTGTCCTCCAACAGAGGCTATTTTAGGATATGATGTGAAATACAGGACAATACCACTGTATAAATGGGTTGGTGTCTTGGGTGAGTGTGCGAACAACTGATTTTCCAGGCTGGGGAGTTTGGAGTTGAGCAGATGATGTTATGTCTCTTTCATTTTTGTTACACCTTCGCTTGCCAGCATTGTACTGAGTGGCGAGCCAAGCATGTTTTTTAATTCCAGAAATCCTGAATGAGTACTTCTTTCCAATACCATTGGAAAATTATCTGAGGCAGTGGTTGTATGTTACCATATTTGCTGACAACTTCTTCTCTCCTAGAGGGATTGAAAAGAAGTCCCAAACAGGGGACTGGGAAGAGCTCATAGCCTCCTCCTGAACTTCCTGGTCTTTTTCTCTTCTGTGCTGTTCTCCAGCTGCCATTTCCTCGGTTGTTGTAGTAGAATTCCCCACCAAAATTGAAATATACAGCATAAACTGAGCACAGAGAGCAGAGAATGTTAATACATTGAAGCGCCACTCTCTAATAACAGTAATAAGATGGGCTCAGTCTTCAACTTGTTTAAAATGTACTACATTCAGTCAAACTTTAATGATTTGCAAATGGTGCACCATATACAAAAAATGCACAACCACATTAGCATCCAGGGCCTAAGTTATTTCCATTCTATGCATATATGTATATATGTCTACATCTATGACCCAGTGGCAATCGCCACTAGGTAGTTATAGTTGGGACCTAGTTTCTATGGAAAAAGTGTTTTTTGTTTCGCCAATAACTTTGGCGCCGTTTGATGAATCTTCATGAAAAGTTCCAGAAAATGATGGTTGTCACTTCAGCTGCTGTCTGGAAAGTTTTGGGGTGATCTGTCAAGCGGGGGCAGAGAAAAAGGGGTGATCCCAAAACACGTTTCCCCATTACTTTTTCCATAGGGATTTTGAACAGCGATAGCGCCCAAACTACTGGATGGAATAACACCAAATTTGGCAGAAAGGTAGCTTTTGGTCCAGGAAAGAGGCCTTTTTAGGTCCAGTGTGCAGGAACTTTGACCTGTTGTCAGTTTTGTGGGCTTCTACCCATGCTCATTTCAGGTCCATCACTTTCACTCGTTTGTGGGCTTGCCTTTCAAAAATCACTTGATGTCATTGGTAAATGCTTTACGTTTGTCCTGCCTTGAGGCTGTTTTTGTCACGCCTTACAGACTGCCCCTGTACACATATTATTGCATGATTGCCGATATACTTTAGCGTAGGTGAACTATTTTCTTTTCTTTTGTCTCACCCCTTCGTGCTGTATGGCGGCCATGGAGCTCACAGCGCAACCAGTCACAACAGCGTGAACTCGATCAGCGGTATTGAAGCACTGGTCATATTGTTCACAGTTTCCTAATCAGAGTAATTTTTTGCATCACTCCCCTGAGAAACACTTGAAATTGGTAAATGCTTTACATGAAACAGACATCCTCAACGCAAAAGTGTCTCTCCTGGCACAGCGGGAGAACTGATACTACAGTGTTCACTGCACTCAGGAAACTCGTCCCATCATGCTTTGCAGGGCATTAGTTTTACAAAACGTTTTGCTCATAACTCAGTCTGTGGTGGTCCTAGGGCAATGGGACCACCTTCAAAACATTCAGCATGATGCCCTTTTCTGTTCAGGTCATCTCTGGGTCCACACACTAGGTTAGTCGGGACCTCAAAATAATAACCCCACCCACCATTCAGTGTAATTTTAAGCACTCTCATGGCTGGAAGTTTTGTTTTATAGCTAGGAATAGCTTATGTTTTAAGGGCCTTGTTTGCAATATCATTGTTATAGGTCAGCTACCCCTGAAAATGTGTAATGCACTATGCCCTCAAGGGGATAAATATATGATTACACTGCATTAACCATTTTCTTCTTGTGTGGTTATGTCCTCTAGGGGCTAACTATATAGTTAGATGTCCATGTTTCTTACAAATGCTACTTTTATTATGGTGTCCTCAAAGGGCTGTTCTGAGCATTGCAGTCAAAATACTATAATATTCATGGCACGAAAACCTGCCACATAATGCTTTGCTGGGCATTACTTTTACAAAATATTTTTCCTCATAACTCTTCTAGGGCAATGGGACCACCTTCAAAACACTCTTTCTGTCTACACCATCTCTGGGTCCCCACACTAGGTTACTGGGGACCCCAAAATAATACCCCTCCCCCACCATTCAGTGTCTTTTAAGCTTTCTCATGGCTAGAACCTTTGTTTTACAGCTGGGAGAAGTTTTGTTTTAAAGGCCTTGTTTGTAATATCATTGCAGTAGGCCTGCTAGCCCTAAAAACACCCTCTAAGGGCTAAGTATATGGTTACTCTGCATTACTTTCTCCTGTTTTTTCATGGAGTTATGCCCTCTAGAGTCTATCAATATGGTTACATGGCCATGTTTTTTGCAAATTATATTTTTCTTATAGTGCTCTCTAGGGGCTGTTTTGAGCATTGCAGTCTAGTGCCAAAAGTTTACTCCAGATAAAGGTGTACATGATAATTGTACATGTTTTAATAATCTCTCCTTATTACAATTATGACCATGATTCAGGCCACTTGAACATCCTTATTACACTATGACTGTGTGAACACTCTTGATATGTTTGGGCGGCGATTCTAGTTTATTTCTCCTATGTGGCTGTCTTGTGTCTTTTTTGGGGAATTGTGTTAGCCAGCCAGCAACTCTTATGGTGGGCTGGTGAAAATGGTATTCTATTGGAATTAGCATGGCAGATTAAAATAAGGATACTAAATGGCAACATTTTCATTTTTTGCTGTAGATAGATGAAGAAGGTAAATGGAAGTGGTTTAGTTATATGTAGGGCCACTGGAATCATATGACAGGCAAAGATGAAATTATGAGGCAGAGTTGACCAGTTTATGTGGCAAGAAAAGTCCAGTTATTGATTTACAATGCCAATAGCTCTAACTCAAGCAAATGCGAGACCTCTTGCATTGCAAACGCTTGTAGTTATTTGATGTAAATCCATTCAGTAGTTTTAGAGAAATTAAAGAAAATTCAAATTTGTATATATAGGAACGCAAAGGATTTGGGAACCCTCCCAGTCTCGTGCTGAGATCTGATTGGCTGTCAACAGTTCAACAACAAAGTGTTGGCAGCCATGTTGGGACTCAGCTTCAACCGAGTCCCAGAAAAAAGTGTGAAAAAACAAAAGCTTTAGTGCTGGGGTCCCAGAGGGAACCCCCACCCTGGAGCTAAAAACTATATATTTTTTTAATTTTCGCCGCGATTCGCGATGGATCCGATGAAAGTTTTTTACATTTTTTTTGTAATAAGCCTCCGGGTGGACCAGGTCCTGGGGGCATTACCATTTTAATGAGGGAGGCTGCTACCCCCCCCCCCCGCTGCCCTGGGAACAACCACCTTCCCTAGGCCATAAAAATTATGTGTGTGGGAGGTCGCCCTGGCCCCCAGCAGCCACGGGCCCGTCATCTTCCAGGGCTTTAAATCTAAATGATGCCGGGGGACATGCGGCCCACCCGCAATCCCGGGGACCACAGCCTCCCCGGGGTGCCAAAGAATTGTAACAGGGGAGTTCAGCCACCCCCGCAGCCCCGGGACCAACACCTTTCCAGGGTTTTTTCAGTAATATGCAGTGGGGCGTGGGGCCCCCCGCAGCCCTAGGGACTGCCACCTCCCTGAGGCTTAAATCCAATTAAAAATGGGGGAGCTGCGCATCGCAACGCAGCCGTGGGGACCACCACACGTGGCTACAATAAAAAAGGTGAATTTTGTTTTTCCCTCTCTTGTACAGTAAGACTATAGTAATAAATAAATAGATATGTCAATACTTAGTAAGGGAATAGATGTGTAAGTGATATAATAATGGATATAATATTTAGAGATTTAAAGTTGTGTTGTATAAACACAGACTTTCAAGATTTGCAATATTTGAAGTTAATTTATTTGTGTACTTTTCTCACATTATTTTATCTTTCCTCAATTTTCAATAGCAAATGTTTGCTGATAAAATAGTTAAGATAACATTTGCTCATTGTGATAGATAAAAATGAAAGCAGGGGTTCATAAGTATCTAATCTAACAACTTATCTAGGAACCATGCAGTGGCCCATGAACATGTTAAGCATAGATATGTATACACACACACATACACATACATACATGGTATACATAAATATATATACATATATGCACACATATATACACATACACACACACACACACATACACACACATATATACATTTAACCGTAGTAATTATCCATATTTCTTAAAGAAGTACACATATCAAGATATATATATATACACATAATCAATGTTGTAAAGTGGATTATTGGTAAGGGCAGGTAAGTACCTACAGTTAGCAATAGGCCACCAACCCCCACTAGGTTCAGTTAGGTCTCAATAAATTAACCCCAGCTCAACTCTTGGTAGCTTGGCAACAAGCGACAAGGCTTAACTTAGGGGATAAAGTGTAAAGCATTCAAGTATCACAAAACAGTAATTAAATAAAACACAGAAAACAGTTTAAAAATCCCAAACCAATTCATACAAATAGGAAATATTTTTAGCTTTAAAATGACACCAAAACGAATACAATTGGATAAAGGGAACCGGAGATATACATTTTTAAAGGGTTAGGGCCTGATTACAACTTTGGCGGAGGGGGTTAATCCATCCCAAATGTGACGGATATCCCGCCCACCGTATTAAGAGTTCCATAGGATATAATGGACTTGTAATACGGCGGGTGGGATATCCGTCACAATTGAGACGGATTAACCCGCTCCACCAAAGTTGTAATCAGGCCCTTAGTGTTTTTAGCGCATAGAAACTAATAGTGCCAATCGGGCTGTCTGGTCGCACCTCGACCGGGGCAAAGTCAAAGTTTAAGGCCAACAGTGATAGAGCCCTGCTCGGCTACAGCAAGCGGGATGCCTCGGTCAAAAGTTTACATTCAGACTTAGTCGTTTTCTTTAAGACTTTCTTCAGCGGGACGAAATCACCAATCCGATCCGACCTCCCTGGAGCCCTTCCTCGGATACGCATTGCGGGAGCTTTTAGAATTGGAGTCTCTAGTTGGAAGTCGGTTTGCACCCTGTCCAAGTAGGGACCCTTACTCTAGTCAGGATAAGGGAGATACCCGCTCAGATAACCCCTGGTCACCCCCTTGGTAGCTCGGCACAAGCAGTCCGGCTTATCTCAGAAGTAATGTGTAAAGCATTTGCACATAACACACAGTAATAAGTGAAAACACTACAGACGGACACCACACCAGTTTTAGAAAAATAGCCAATATTTATCTATATCAAACAAGACTAAATACGATAAAAATCCAACACATAGTAAGTAAAATATAAATTCTGCAAGATTTACTCAAAAATACAGTTCCTTGAAGTCGATAGCTCCACCCGGGGCTTTCACGGCGTTGTGATCGACAAAACCAACAGTTCAGGCCGGCCGAGGCATTGCAGACCAGCTATGGTGTCGGGAAGACCCACAAACAGTACCTTGGATTTGCAGGGTGTCGTGATCCTCGCTGTGAGCTCCGGAGAACGGTGTTGCTGACGTCATGGTGTCGATTCCGAGTCGGTGCAGGAGTCGTCAGGCCCTTGAGGTCCCACGCATTGCGGGTTGACCTCCAGGTTGATTAAGTCAGGTGCGCCGGCGTGGATGGCGTCGAGGCAGCGGTGCGAAGCGGGACGATGCGACATGCCGTGCCCACAGGTCACGGTGTAGGCAGCCGCTCGGTGACGGCATCCAGGGGCGTCGGTGAGACCAGGGCTGCGGTGTGAAGCAGGGCGGTGCGACATGCAGTGCCCACAGGTCATGGTGCAGGCAGCGGCATCATCGTTGCTGAAGCGCTGTCGTCGGTAGGCTCAAGCCAGCGGTGTGGGACGGGACAGTGCTTCATGACCCTCACGAGCGGTGTCCACAGGCCACGGTGAAGGCAGGATGCCTGGTGACGACACAGGAGTCGATGGTGCTGGCGTCGGTAGACCGGGGTTGCGGTGAGGGACCGGACGGTGCTTTGTGTACCTCACGAGTGGTGTCCACAGTCCACATTGCAGGCAGTGGCACCAGTGTCAGCAGGAGCGTCGTCGTCGGGGATGCCCAGGCTGCGGTGTGAGCAGGCGATGCCGCAATGCGGGGCCCACGGGTCACGGTGCGAGCAGCGGCTCAGTGAAGTCGTCTGATGACGGCATCGGGGAGACCAGGGTCGCGGTGCGAAGCGGAGAAATGCGAATCCATGTGGCGTCAGCAGGTCACGGTACAGGCCAGCGGCATCGTTGGCGGCGTTGCAGTGGTTTCTCCTCCTGAACAGCACAAAACACACAGTTCCCACTGCTGCAGGTCGAGGAAACTGAAATCTTTGGTGTCCCTGAGACTTCCAACAGGAGGCAAGCTCTACTCCAAGCCCTTGGAGAATTTTCTCAAGCAGGACACACAGCAAAGTTCACCCTTTGCACTCTTTTCAGGCAGAAGCAGCAACTGCAGGCCAGTCCAGCAAAGCAACACAGCAAAGGGACAGTACTCCTCCAGCTCTTCAGCTCTTCTCCTTGCAGAGGTTCCTCTTGATTCCAGAAAGATTATAAAAGTCTGGGGTTTTGGGTCTTCTTCTTATACCCAGTTCTGCCTTTGAAGTTGGCAAACTTCATAGCAAAGTCTCAAGTGTTTGCAAGATCCTTCCTTGTCCAGGCCAGGCCCCAGACACTCACCAGGGGGTCGGAGACTGCATTGGGTGAGGGCAGGCACAGTCCTTTCAGGTGTGAGTGACCACTCCTCCCCTCCCCTCCAGCACAGATGGCTAATCAAGATATGCAGGCTACACCCCAGCCCCTTTTGTGTCACTGTCTAGAGGAGAGGTGTGAACAGTCCAACTGTCAAACTGACCCAGACGGGGAATCCACAAATAGGCAGAGTCACAGAATGGATTAAGCAAGAAAATCTTACTTTCTAAAAGTGGCATTTTCAAACTAACAATCTAAAAACCAACTTCAGTAAAAGATGTATTTTAAAATTGTGAGCTCAGAGACCCTAAACTCCACATTTTTATCTGCTCTCAAAGAGAATCTGCGCTTTAAGGATATTTAAAGGCAGCCCCCATGTTAACCTATGAGAGAGATAGGCCTTGCACAGTGAAAACCAAATTTGTCAGTATTTCACTGTCAGGACATAGAAAACACAGTAGTATATGTCCTACTATAAACATACACTGCACCCTGCCCATGGGGCTACGTAGGGCCTAACTTAGGGGTGCCTGACATGTAGTAGAAGGGAAGGTTTAGGCCTGGCAAGTGGGTACACTTGCCAAGTCAAATTGGCAGTTTAAAACTGCACACACAGACACTGCAATGGCAGGTCTGAGTCATGTTTACAGGGCTACTAATGTAGGTGGCACAACCCGTGCTGCAGGCCCACTAATAGCATTTGATTTACAGGCCCTGGGCACCTTTAGTGCACTTTACTAGGGACTTACCAGTAAATCAAATATGCCAATCATGGATAAACCAATCAACAGTGCACTTTACACAGAGAGCATATGCACTTTAGCACTGGTTAGCAGTGGTAAAGTGCCCAGAGTCCTAAAGCCAACAAAAACAGGTCAGAAAAAACAGGAGGAAGGAGGCAAAAAGACTGGGGATGACCCTGCAAAAAGGGCTATTTCTAACAGGAGCCATCGGTGAAGATTTTCGAGATGAAAATCCTTCGACCGGGGCAAACCTGAATCTTGATCCAACGTCCCTGGAGCCCTCTTCAGATACACTGTCTGGGATGTCCCAGTCAACGTCCTACATTCGGACGCAGTCACTTTTTTGGAGATTTTCATCAGCGGGACAAACCTGCAAGTCAGGCTGGGTCACGGTTGAGGCAAGCTGGCTAGAGTTGCTGCGGCGGGTCAGTCCTTTTAAAGAGCTTTTTCCAAAATGTTCTCCAAACTTCTGGATCTTCTTCCAGAAGGTCTTTTAAGGTATTTTAGGAGTCCAGAGCTCACCTCAAGGTTCCAGAAGCTCTGAGTTGTTCCTTGAGGGCACGGACTACAAATCCCAGAGTGCACCTGGCTCAAACTCCAAATTGACCACTGGACAGTGGTCAGCTGTCCAGTGTCTTCAGCATTTGATGCAGGGGACTCTGGTTAGCAATTTTCACCTGTAGCAAACAGGGAGTCCCTCCTTGAACCAGTTGAAGCCATGCAAAGTCCTTCTTGTGGTGAAGCCCAAGTGTGCAGCTGGTGCAGTCATTCAGAGTGCAGTGCCCAGGTGCAGGTCAGGGAGTCCAGCAGGGCAGTCCTTCTTCTTCTGATGGTCTTCCTTCTAGGGATCTGAGGTGTGGGTGCAGCTCTGCCATATTTATCATTTCTCCTGGGTGAAAAACAGGGGGGTCCTGGTTCTCCAATCAGATGCAGGGTCCGTTCCCCTGTGATGACCACTTCTTGGAAAGCGTTACAAAAATCAATCCCAGGGAGCAACATTCTTCAAAAATCCATCATGGCTGAAAATGATTTTTGGAGGTTACATCTGGGTGAGCCCACCCACTGGTGTGGCTAAAAATCCTAAACACATCCCTTTCCTGCCCTCTCCTAATCTAATCAAGAGGGCACCTAATTGTCTGGGGTTTCAGGATGTGAGGGAGGTGCTGGGCTCTCCAAATGTCCTTTCCTGCCTTTGAAGACCAGTTTGGCAGCCTTCCCTCCTTCTTGCTTCCCCATCTGCTGAGGTAGTTCTCCTCCCTCAGGCACATCTCTTTGTGTTCAGCCTAGACCACTTCACACCTCATCAAGGCAGCTTGGCCAGGTTGCCAGAGGCTGGCAAATCAGAGAAGGGAACTGCAGAGCTGAAGTTGGCAACTTTTCAGGTAGAGTTTAAAACTCTTTACCTGAACTAGTTATATAAAATCCAACAATTGTAAGTTGTTGGATTCATTATAACAATTAATTTGATACCATACTTGAGGTATCTGACACTTAGGCAGACTTTGTTAATTAAAATAAAGTCTCCCCATTTTAGCCTCTGGAGACCATTCACTACAGTGAGGGAAAAACACATTTGGCTATTTTACCTCACCAGGGCTTATAAAACAATTTTTATAAGGTCCCTGCTTATAGTTACATGACACCCAACCATAGGGGCACACAGGGCACACCTTAGGGGTGACCTATATGTAAGAATAAGGTAGTTTAAGACTTTGGAAGTAATTTTAATTTCAAAGTCGAATTTGCATATAACTTTAGCTTAAAAGCAGCCAGCAACGCAGGCCTGCCTTTAAAATGACACTGGGCATCTCAGCAGTGCACCTATGGGTGCACTACCTATGCTGGGGTCCCTAAACCTACATGCCCTACCATATACTAGGGACTTATAGGTAGGTTAATATTGTCAATTCTAATTAGCCAAATTTGCATATCCACTTTACACAGAGTACTGGTCCTGGGACTGGTAAGTAGTACCCAGGACACAGCCAAGTGTCAGTAACCACCAGTATCTGTCCAAAAGGTTTGGGGTGACCAAGGCAAAAAGGAGGACTTTCCTACAGTCAGATTATAAATGTTTACCAACACAGGCATATGCAGTCCATTTCTGTTTGGGTATGGTGCTTATGAAGGAAAGAGTCAACTCTTTACTAGTCTTCTAAAGACAAGATAGTTATCTGTGGATGTTATATTTGAGGGTAATGAATTCCATAGTTTAGCCAATTTAACAGAGAAGGATGTATCACCTATAGTCTTTTTCTTGTATGGTGGTGTTTTAAGGTGGGTGCCAATCTTGAGTGGAGGTTTTCTGTGTTGAATGTTTTTGGTGATTTTATCACTGATGAAAAGTGATCCTGTTCGATGTATTTCTTTGTGGGTGATACAAAGCAGCTTCAAGGTGGATCTTTTGGCACACGGTAACCAATGTAGTGCCCTCAAGGCAGGGGAGATGTGGGTTTGTGGCTTTACATGTAATGGTAGTCTGGCAGCTGAGTTCCAAATGTGTTGTTGCTTTGTCATAGTAGATAGAGATGGTCCATGGTAAAGGCCATGGCGTAATCTACTTTAGCTAGTATGAGAGATTGTAGCCTGCACCTGGTGTGGAAATCCAAGTTGGGGAAAGATGCGTCACAGAGTTTTCAAGGTGATGAAGCTTGATTGTGCTAATTTGTCCACTTGGGCATTCATTGTTAACTTGGAGTCCATGGTAATTCCAAGTGTTTTAACATCCTTAGATACTTGAGGAGTTGGTCCTAGTTGTCATACACACAGTGGGTCATATTTTTTCCAGTTGCCACATGTGAGTATTTCTATTTTAGAAGCATTCAGTTTGAGATGGCTCCAAGTCATCCACTGATCAACGACTCTGAGGCAACTGAAGATTTGTGAGTTTCCAGTGTATTTGGGGCATTCCAATTTAAGGAGTATTTGTGTGTCATTTGCATAGCTTTAGCATATGAGTTAAAAATCATTGATCAATTCCGGTAATGACATCATGTAGATGTTGAAAAGAATAGGTGAGATGATTGATCCTTGAGGGACCCCTGCTTTTGTGAAGTAGGGTTTGGACAAGAAAGGGGGAGAATAGATGACATTTGTTCTGTTTTGAAGGTAGGATGTGATCCATTTGGGAGCAGTCCTTTCTATGCATGCTTCGTGGAGTCTTTGAATAAGGGTGTCATGGTCAACAGTGTCAAAGGTTGCTGAGAGGTCCAAGAGAAGCAGTGCAGCGACTCCATTGCGGTCGACTGTGTTTTTAATTTTTAAGATCATCATCAAAGCCCCAAAAGGGCCCCTGGCAAGATAGGGAGAGCTAAAACCAGGGAAACGCGTAATAACAATGCAAAAAATATTATTACCGCTCCTAAAATATTAGAATGGGTACAAAGATCTTGTTCATTATACTAAATATTGTATTCTTGAAGCCAGAATCAAAAACAACTATATGTAATATAAATCAAGATACATTATTTTATTTTGTATACACATTGAAATATCACCAATACAAAGAGATATATATTTGAAACTGAAAAAACAATAATGAATTTATTAATTTAGACAATCAAGAAAACTACTGCAGGTCCCAAATAGAAACAGGATATTCTGAGCTCCAGAGGGCAGAAAATGTGCTGCTGAGGGCACCACTGAGAAGCATGGTCAGGAGCAGCATCGCTTGGGAGCTCCTTCAACTGATTGGCAGTGTTCAACCGCACAGCTTCATGAAGACGACTGGAACAGCAGAGTCCAGGCAGATGGGCTCGTGTGAAACGTCGTCCAATTCCACTCCTCCTCGCCACTTATAGGACACCATACAGTGAGATGTCATTAACCCTCAATATCTAGCCATTCAGATTGGTTTTACCTTCCTAATACAGCTAGTTGTTCTCTTTTATCGGACAAACTTAGTATGCCTAAGCAGACCATATTTTTGTCCTGAGATTCGGAGAATCAATCCTGGGGTCCATTATTTACTGTATTAACAGTTTCACCCTGAAGAAAGTGGTCTTTGATCTATGTTCTTTCCCACCGAAACGTGGGTCGGCGAAAAATATGGTGAAAAATGTGGATCGCTAGCACATATAGTGGACTGCAAAACCTTATGTTGTTAAACGAGCATCATTTTCAAATATACAAAGATGGATAATCTGCTCTGCTAGCACATTTGTGGACTGTAAAATTCAATGCACATATAGAGGACTGCAAGACCCAATGCTGGAAGTTTGAGTACCATTTTTTATATAAAAAGTGAAATTGTATTTATGGATTATTCATTGGTAACAGCAGTTGCAAAATGCCAAGTTGTGCATTTTGAATATCAATACTGAACCTACAATGAGAAGTTGAACCATTGTTTCAAGAAATTGATAACAAATATTAATGCATACATTTTTTGCAGCATATTGCTTTTGCCGTTTTGGTTAGTTTGGTGAGTCACTATTGAATCTGATTTTATGCTAGTTGCTTTTATTGAATGTTTCTAGTATGAATGTAGGTTTGGGACGCTGTGTTGTGATTGAGTAGTTTTCTATTTCGGACCTGCAGTAGTTTTCATGATTGTCTAAATTAATAAATTCATTATTGTGTTTTAAGTTTCAAATATATATCTCTTTTATAGATGATATTTAGAGGTGTATACAAAATAAATTTATATCATATATAGTTGTTTTTGATTCTGGCTTCAAGAATACAATATTTAGTATAATGAACAAGGTCTTTGTACCCATTCTAATATTTGAGGAAAGGTAATAATATGTTTGCATTGTTTTTAAGATCATCCCAAATTGCGATGAGTGCAGATTCAGTGCCTCTTCCTGGGGGGAATCCAGTTTGGTAGTCTGAAAGTATGGAGTTATCTTCAATGAATTGTGACATCTGAGCGAATGGTGCTCTTTCTATCACTTTGAATAGGAAAGGTCCATTTGTAATCAGTCTGTAGTTTTTGGGGTCATGTGGGTCCAGGTTTGTTTTCTTTAATAACAGGCGTATCTATGGCTTTTTAAGGCCTTCAGGAAAGGTTCCCGTAGTTAAAGAATTATTGATGATTCCTTCTTACTGGTGGGGCAGCAGAAGTAGATAAAAGAATGTTCTTGAAGACGTGTGGTGGACAAGGGTTGGAAGGGCAGCCAGAAGGCCTGCTTGCTTTGACCAAATCCATAGATTCACTTTGTGATTTTTGTTTGAGTGCAGAGGCTGGGTTGGCATACTCTTGGAGGGGATTTTAGGAAACAGGTTGGTGCTGGTGGTTTTCCTTTGTTTTAATTAGGAGTCCAATGTGTCTGCCTTGGTTGTGTAATGATTTGCCAGTATGTCTGGGAATTCTTGAGAAATGGGATAAGTTCCTTCCATGCATTTACGTTTTCGAAATTCATTGAGATTTTTATAAAATTCTTTATTTGCAGATTTAGCATTTTGAATTCTGTCTGAGTAGTACCTTTTTTTTTTAGCTTTTTTGATTGTTGACTTGTATATTCTGTTACGTTTGTGTAACTGAAGTTTAGCATGAATGTTGTTTGCTTTGAGCTAGGTGATTTGTTGTTTTATTTCTTTTAGTTCTGTATTTCCCCAAGGTGTTGTTTTTCTTTTGTCTTGTTTAGTTTTCTTTAGTGGCATTAGGATACCGAAAGCTTCCTGTAGCCACTCATAAAGTTTTGGAACAAAATGTATTGTGTATAGATCTGTGTTGGCTGTTAGTTGTGTTTCTATGTCTTCATAATTGAGTTTGCTCCATGGTTGATAGATGTATGTGTGTAAGGTGTTCTTTGGTGTGTTGATCTGTGGTGTTCTATGTTGGAAAGTTACCAAATGGTGGTGTGACCATGTGACTGGCATGATGCTTTGAATAGTAACTAGTTCCGGGTTTGCAAAAATGACATCTAGGATGTGTCCAGTGATGTGTGTGGGATTGTGTACAATCTGATGTAGGTTCAATGTGACTAGGCCAGTGGTGATACTTTTTGGATATGGCATATTGAGTTTGTCAAACCAAATGTTTAGGTCCCCAAGAATGCAGAGGTTGGAGTATAACGTTATAAGGTTTGAAACTGTGTCTAGGAATGTGTCTGGGAATGTTGAATTGTTAGGCGGAGGTCTGCAACGTAGGAAAAGTTACAGGAGGAATTTGGTGTTGGGTAGCACCTGGTGATGAGGGCATCACAACCTTGTATGGAAAAGTTTTCTGTTTTGCTGAGTTTTATTGCTTGTTTGAATATCATAGCTAGTCCACCTCCTCTTTTGCCTATATGGTTTTGTGTGATGGCTTGATAGCCTAGAGAAACAGCTTCCTGCAACACTGGGGCCATTTCATCTCCCAACCATGATCCTGTTATGAATAGTAAATCAGGTTGTGTGTCAGTGAGCAGGTGGTAGATGTGGTGCTTGTTTTTTTAGCGTAATCGAGGATTTACGAGCAGTCAGTTTAGAAAATGTGTTTTGGTGGTGATGTCATTTTGTTTTGGAGAAGGGTGAGCAGAGCTTGTAGCATGTGTGTTAATAGTTGTGATAACTGTATGAGGGTCACAATATTGTTGTTTTTCTATATTGTGTTTCTCATCCAGCAGGCTTAGGAGGCATTTTGTTAGTTCTGTGTTTGTTGGTGGTGGACTTGGTAGCTGAGATTGACATGATGAGTGTACTCCTTTTTGAAGAGTAGCCTTGTTGTGTAAACGATTATGAAGTTGTTAAGAGTGGCATGTTGTTTATTTTGTTAGTGCCTGTTTAGAGTGGAAGGAGTATAGGTCAAGAGTGGTGGAGGAGCATGTGGATCATAATCTAAGGATCTAAATTGTGGAATGAATGAGAGGCGGGTGAATGAATGTTGCTATGTTGGGGTGTATGTGGTAGATGTTGGTGAGGAGTGAAAATTTTGGAGTAAAGATTGGTCAGGATTGTATCATTTGTGTAGTCATGAGAGTGGGAGTCAGTGTGATGAAAAGTATTACGAACATTTATGTTATTGTGAGTGGTTTGTTTAGATTTTGTGGATTGTTTAGTTTTTGTGGAGTAGTCAGAGGAGATATTGATGTAGTGGTTTCCTGTGAAGGATTTGCATGTGAGTTACTGCTGGTGAGTGGTGTTTGAATAGTATATGGGATGGTGTGATGTGTTTTGGAGAAGAGTGTATGAGGTGTGTAAGAGGGGATGGGCAAGAGTTAAGAGTGTTTGTGTTAGATTTGATCACTGGAAGCAGTAATATGTGTGGTGGAGTGGTGTGCAAGGATTGCATGGTTGTCAAAAGATGAGGAGTGTGTTGGTGGATGGTGTTATGCAAGGTTGAGTATAGGTTTTGTCATGATTAAAAGGGGTGTGGTGGGAGCAAATAGAGGATAGTACTGGTGTTTTGTATGAATAGGGAGCTTGTGTCTGGATGGATGAAAGTTGTGAATAATGTGGCTTTCTGTTGTGTGGGCGATGTGTGGATGTGTTAGTGGTAATGGACAGAGTTGTGTTTGGTATGAGAATGAAGGTGTCTTAATGTTGTAGTTGTAGTGGATATGTGTATAGGTGTGGTATGTGGGGTTTCTGGTTGTTGATATATTGATATCTGTATGAGGTTTGTTTGTAGTGCATGAGTTGGATGCCTATACTGATTTTGTGCTTGGATGTGGGAGGATGTGGAGGGATTAAGGTCCTTCCTGAAAGGTGGATAATTGTGCAGCATCTCTGGCCCTAGGCCCGACCCGGCCCAAACAGGCAACTGCCCTTGTCCTCTCCACCCTTAGCCTTGACACCCGGACTGAGACGTCCTGAGCCCTAAGCTTAAATAGCCCTATTGGCCATTGGAACCTTAGCCCTGACCCTAACCAATCAGATTTCTATCCCTAAACCCCAGAGCCAATGGGATACATGGCCCTAATAACAATCACAACCCTAGCCTTGACAGCCATTCACAACAGTAACCATAAAACCTTAGTCCAATAGGAACTCTAGCCCTACTACCAATCACAGCCCTAGCCCTGACAGCCAGGCACAACACTAACCCTAAAACCGTAGTCCAATAGGAACCCTAGCCCTACTACCTATCAGAACACATACCCTAACCCTTAAGCCAATAGAAATATCAGCTCCAGCAACCAATCACAACATATGCAACAACCAATAGAAACGCATATAAGGGCCAAGTTACCTTAAGCCCAAGCTCTTGTGGAAGGGAGGAGTGAAGTGCTCCTCTATTCTGAATCTCCTTGGATACAGAGAGGCAGAATCCACATTTCCAAGCTAACAGAGTCTCCTCTCCAGGTAAGGGATAGATTTGAAACCACTGAAATACTGCTTGTCACACACTCAAATATATGGCTTTTTCAAGGCAAAAACAAGTGATACATACGCTTTCAAAACACAGTTTAAATCACAGAGCAGATTAAGCAGTCTCATAAATACACTCTAGTTAGCCGCTAGGACATTTCAAACAGTCACAGGTAAAAAACAGCAGTTTAAAAGCACCAAGTTTGCTGGAACACAGGAAGTCTAATAGAAACAGGCACGGGTAGGAGTAACAACCCGTTTAAACAAATAACAAGAATACACAGAAAGCCTGGGGAATTACCAGTTTCCTAAGCCTCTTGCTTTCTGGGCTGTATTTGGATGCAGGAAAAGCTGGGCTCACAAAATGGAGGTGGCTGTCTTGGGGTTCCCTCCACAAACTTAAAGGCCCAGTGCAGCTGTGAGAGGAGGGTTCAGGTTGCCCGGCGAATTAGAGAGCCAATCACCAGGCCCAAGCCCCTGTGAAAGGGAGAGGGAAGTGCTCCTCTATTCAGAATCTCCTTGTATACAGACAGACTGAAACCACACTTCTAAGCTAACAAAGTCTCCTCTTCAGGTAAGGGACAGATTTGAAACAACTGAAATACTGATTGTCGCACACTCAAATATATGTTTTTTCAAGGCAAAATCAAGTGGTGCATACACTTTCCAAACACAGTTTAAATCACAAAGGAGATTAAGCAGTCTACCAAACACACTAGTTAGCCACTGAGGTGTATGTAGCCTTTTGTTTTTTAAACTAGAGGTGGGGCTTTATGCAGTCTTTGTGAAAAACTAGGATGAAAATTTCAAACAGTCACCTGTGAAAAACAGCAGCTTAAAAACACCAAGTTTGCTGAAACACAGGGAGCCTAATATAAACAGGCACGCGAGGGAGTAAAAACACTTTTTAACAAATAACAAGAATACACTGAAAGTCTGGGGTCTTATCAGTCTCCTAAGACTCTTGCTCACTGGGCTGTATTAGGGCACAGGAAAAGCTGGGCTCACAAAATGGAGGTGGCTGTCTTGGGGTTCCCTCCACAAACTTAAAGGCCCAGTGCAGGTGTGAGAGGAGGGCTCAGGGTGCCTGGGAGCTAGAGAGCCAATCACCAGTCTCAGGCCCCCGTGGAAGGGAGGAGGGAGGTGCTCCTCTAATCAGAATCTCCTTGGATAAAGGAAGGCAGAATCCACACTTCCAAACTAGCAGAGGCTCCGCTCCAGGTTCAAACCACACAAATTCTATTTCCTTTGTTTTTGTCAGTGAATTTCTAGGGTTTTCTATAATGCTGGGGTTGGCCACACCCTGTGGCTAATCCCCTAAAGGCAGATAAACCCGGGAGGGGAGCACACAGCTACCCCTCCCCAGACTGATTTCGGCCCCTGGGACCCCCTCGCCTGGGGCCTGACACATTTTGTAGGGCTGGGGGTATGTGGCCCTCCTCTCTGGGCCATATTTCGGCCCTGGGGACACCATCTCCAGGGGCCTGGCCTCATTGTAAATGGGAAGGTGCGCATACAGCCCCTCCCCTGGCAGCTTACTGGCCACAGGGACCCCATCTTCTGGGGCCCAGACATATTTTGAAGGGGAGGGGGGCACATGGACCCTCTCCCCGGGATGCATTTCAGCCCCTGGGACTCCATTTCACCGATCCCGGCCTTATTATACATAGGGGAGAGTGGGGCATGCAGCCTCCCTTACTGGGCCAATTTCTGGCCCCGGCGTCCCCATCTCCTGTGGTCTGGTCATATTTAGAAGGGGAATTGGGGCATGCAGCCACCTCCCTGGGCTAATATTGGTTCCTGGGACCCCATCCCTTCGACCTTTTCTATTAATAAGTGGGGAGTGGGGCCACACAGCTAAATCGCCCCGGGGAGCACACTTCCTTGGACCCAGCCATATTAGGAGGGGGGGGGGGCTCGGAGCCCCCCCTCACTGGGCCAATATTGGAACTGGGGACCCCATTCCCTAGGGCCCAGCCAGTAAATGGTGTTTGCCCTGGAGCCCACCCAGGGCACCCACTGCTCCTTTGTTGGGGGCTTCAGGGGGATCCTCAATGCCCCTACTGCCCCAGCTGGCTCCTTTCTTCCAGCGGGAGCCGGCATTGCTCCCATCCATAGGGAGCAGCTGAAAATGCTGCTCCCTGCGGGCAGGAACCATTGTTTCATCTGTTTCCCTGACCACTTCAGTGCGGGCAGAGAAACAGATGAAAGGTCCCCTCCCAGCGGGCGGTAGCATTTTTCATGCTCCCGCACGCTGGGAGCAGACATTTTGCTCTCGCTTGGCAGCAGGTTTGTAACTGCTCCTGCCAAGCGAAACCAAACATAGGTTTCCCTGCCCGCACCTGTGTGAGCAGGGAAACTGCTATGTCCTGGAGGTGGGCATCCCAGGGCTTACTTGGACCTGGCCCTGGGAAATGGGTTCCTCAGGGCCATTAATGGCTCTGGCAGGGGGGCCACACTGCCCCCTTTTGTGTGCATGGCTGAGCCCTGGGGGTTGGGTCTCAAGACTCAAAACAGCCTGGGGAAGGGGCCATGTGGTCATCCTCACCCTTTTTAGACATGGCCGAGTCCTTGGGAGGACCCCCGCCAATTTTCAAATTAGACTGGGCCCCATGGCATGGGGTCCCCAGGGCTAAAATCAGCCCGGGAGGGGGACTGCTTGTACCCCTTGCCATAATATATCAATTAAATTCCCCCCAGTACCTGGCCCACCCGAAGGGGGAGGCAAAAAGAGTAAGCACAGGTAATCATGTGTGTTTTTTATTTTAAAAAATTCCCACCGATCCTCTGTGAATTCATAGGAATATTTTGAAAAAATGTTTTTTCCCCCCGGCAGGAGCCCCACCATCAGGCCTATGGGATCAGGGTATTCCTACCCTGCCCTCTTCTGTTGTGTTTTCCTTTTTGTCTTGGGACTTAGCTGAGTCTGAGTCGCAAGATGACTGCCACCACTTTCTTGTTGAAGTGATGGCAGCTAATCAGATCTCATTTTGAGATCTATGGGATCCCCAGACCCCCCGCGTCCCTAGATATACATAAACCTGTTTTCTTTTATAGCTCCAAAACTATTGAACAGAAATCACAAAAAGAGATATTTCTGTACAAAAATCTAGCATTCTGGCACATATGTGTAATTCCGTTCAGCAGTTCGGGTTGTAGTCATATCTTAACTCCCTATAGGAAATTGCATTGCAAAATGTATTTTGGGGGTGTCCCCGCTTGATGAATCACCCTGGAATTTCCAAGACAGCAGCTGAAGTGAGTGGCAAACTAGTCTTGAAAAACTTTTGAAGTTTTGTCAAACGGCACCAAAGTTATTAGCAAAACAAAAAAACACTTTTCCTATAGAAACTAAATATTACTACCTACTGGCAACCGCCAAAACGGATTTGACCAGTGCCTGAGTCAGACAGGTGGCTGGGATGTCCTGATATATATAGTTTAGTGTATTTTGTTTTGTAATGACGTATCTAAGTAAGTTTGTTGAAGAAGGCAAATCAAATGGCATTTCTCTGATGGAGGCATGGTGACTTGGGCTTTTGCTTTAGGACGCCTCCTCAATTTAACTTTCCTTGCTGCTACACTTATCTTCCTCCTGTACTTTAATGCAACTTCTACATCTCCCCTCTAACAAGTAATTGCAATGTCAGCACAATAATGTAATCTTAAATCGAGGGGTTAGCATGCAGGAGAAGAGAGAAGACATCACCATACATGTATAATGTTGTGGTTGGCTGTCTCATTACTTTGTATCTACTGCTTACATCAGTTACAGTGAGACAACAACCCCTGGTGACCACACTATGACCAACCCTGCAGATGACATCAGTGGGCATCCTGACAGCATCAATTCGGCGTTATACCATTCACTTGCCATCTTACATTTACTCTATTGTCTATTGTCAAAGACCAGGGTCCTTCGAACACAACATAAGCCCAACCATCCCTTTTGTTATTTATAAGTTGGCATGATTTCTGTTTCACAAACTTGGTTCGATATAGAATGTGAAGACTGAAAGCGAGTTTGACCGGTGCCTGAGTCAGACAGGTGGCTGGGATGTCCTGACTTATACTTCTAACCTAAATAAAGAAGTGAAAATACTTTTCTTCTCTATGGGGTCCTCCTTCATGGGATGTCTACTAATTTAACACTGGCGACGACCCTAACGGAAGGGACATCGCAACATCGCATAGGGACTGTGCTGTATATTATTGTTACCCACAGGGTACGTGGCGACTCTTTGTCTATTCTGACTCAACCAATTAAGCATTGTGGGATATTGCCGATCAAGCCTGTCTCGAGTAACATTTCAATCCTATTTAAATAACTTTTATTTGATTTAACTGTACTTGTGCATGCGATTCAAGGCTTCCTCGTGCTGCCTTGCTGTGAAGGCATGTCGTTATTGTCCGCTGGTGCCCTCTTGCTCGATTTTGAAGACATATGCCTTTTTAGACTTTGTTTAAGTGTCATATAAAACTTCCTTGCGCTGCCTTACTGTGAAGAGATATCTTTATTCTCTGCTGGGGCCCCTGGCTCACACCCTCCAGACGACGCTGTTCTAAACTCGTGCAGGCTTAAAAACCTATGAACGCTTGGTGCCCGCAAACGCCCCTCAAATGCCCAATCTTCGACAGTGAAGCCAGACAAGTGGGAGAAAATTACATTAATCTACACCATTCTGCGTTTTTGGACCAAATGAGAACACACAGTGGACGTGGCATGCAATTAGCTGATTTCAACTCCTAGCAACATCAACCTGTTGGCGAGACGCTTTGGGATTGAGATATTTGAACTTTCTGAGCTATTCCTCTGCGACAGGCATGCCTTCAGATCGTGCCTGTCAGTTGTTTGCACACAGCGATAGACTATTAATACATTTAAATTCTCGTATTGCCTTTGAAGTAGGAACACCTGAAACTTACTGTAGGAAAGTACCATCTTTCTTGGCATGTTACCCCCAATTTTACATCTATATTAGTATGTTTTTGCCTGTCTCACTGGGATCCTGCTAGCCAGGACCCAAGTGCTCATAGTTTGTGGCCTGAATGTGTATGCTTGTGTAGTGCCTAACTGTGTCACTGAGGCTCTGCTAATCAGAACATCAGTGCTCATGCTCTCTCTGCCTTTAAAGTTGTCACTATAGGCTAGTGACCACTTTTACAAATTTCAATTGGCATACTGGAACACCCTTATAATTCCCTAATATATGGTATCTAGGTACCCACGGTATTGGGGTTCCAGGAGATTAAAATGGGCTGCAGTATTTCTTTTGCCACCCATAGGGAGCTCAGACAAACCTTTACACATGACTGCCATTGTAGCCTGAGTGAAATAATGCACACGTTATTTCACAGCCATTTACACTGCACTTAAGTAACTTATAAGTCACCTATATGTCTAACCTTCACTTGCTGAAGGTTAGGTGCAAAGTTACTAAGTGTGAGGGCACCCTTGCACTAGCAAAGGTGCCCCCACATAGTTCAGGGCCATTTCCCCAGACTTTGTGAGTGCGGGGACACCATTACACGTGTGCACTACATATAGGCCAATACCTATATGTAGCTTGACAATGGTAACTCAGAATATGGCCATGTAACATGTCTAAAATCATGGAATTGTCCCCCCATTCCAAATCTGTTATTGGATAGCCAATTTCATGCATCCTTGGGGCTCCACTACGGAGCCCCCAGTACTGCCAAACCAGCTCTCTGGGGTTTTCTCTGCAGCTACAGTTGCTGCCACCCCACAGACAGGGTTCTGCCCTGCTGGGGTCTGGGCAGCCCAGTCCCAGGAAGGCAGAACAAAACATTTCCTCTGAGAGCAGGCTGTTACACCCTCTCTCTTTGGAAATAGGTGTTAAAGGATGGGGAGGTGTAGCCTCTCCCAGCCTCTGGAAATGCTTTGAAGGGCACAGATGGTGCCCTCCTTGCATATGCCAGTCTACACCGGTTTAGGGAACCCCCAGTCCCTGCTCTGGTTTGAAACTGGTCAAAGGAAAGGGGAGTGACCACTCCCCTGTCCATCACCACCCCAGGGGTGGTGTGCAGAGCTCCTCCAGTGTGTCTTAGACCCCTGCCATCCTGTTTCCAGAGGTGTGGGGGCACTCTGGAGGCCTCTGAGAGGCCAGTGCCAGCAGGTGACGTCACAGACCCCTCCTGATAGGTGCATATCTGACTAGGTGGTCAATCCTACTCTGAGGGCTATTTAGGGTCTCTCCAGTGGGCTTTCCCTCAGATTATGATTTGCAAGAATCCATCAGGGTTCCTCTGCACTTCTCTCTTCAACTTCTGCCAAGGATCGACCGCTGACTGCTCCAGGACGCCTGCAAAACTGCAACAAAGTAGCCAGAAGACTACCAGCGACATTGTAGCGCCTAATCCTGCTGGCTTTCTCTACTGTTTCCTGGTGGTGCATGCTCTGGGGGCTGCCTGCCTTCACCCTGCACTAGAAGCCACAAAGAAATCTCCTGTGGGTCGACTGAATCTTCCCCCTGCTACAGCAGGCACCAAACTTCAGCATCACCGGTACTCTGGGTCCCCTCTCATCCTGACAAGCGTGGCCCCTGGAACACAGTTGGTGGACCCAAGTGACCCAGACTGTTCAGTGGTCCAACTGTCTGAATTTGGAGGAGGTAAGTCCTTTCCTCCCTTCCCCAGACAGTAATCCTGTGCACTGTGTGATCTGCAGCTAAAAGGGCTTCAGTGCACATTTCTAAGAAATCCTGCATGCACAGCCGAGCCTAGGTCCCCAGCACTCTGTCCTGCAATGCTCAGCTCCCTGAGTTGATCTCCGGTGTCGTGGGACCTCTCTTTGCAGTGTTGAGACGACCGCTACGTTCAGACTTCTTGAACCCATGTTCAAGGACTTCTGCCAGTGCTTCCTTCTTGTCCATGGGCTCTATACGTTGCTGAGGGCCCCCTCTGTCTCCCCTCCCAAGTGGCGACATCCTGGTCCTTCCTGGGCCCGGACAGCACCCTTTTTCTCTAAACGCGACTCTTGCAGCTAGCAAGGCTTGTTTGCGGTATTTTGCCAAGGAAACAACCCTGCATTCTCCAGCACGCCGTGGAACATCTTCTGCATGAGGAAGAACATCCTACCTCCTTTCTTTGTTGCAAATCCTGCAGCTTCTTTCAACCGGAGGCAGCCATTTTGCACCTTCATCCGGGGTTTAGTGGGCTCCTGCCCCACCAGGCACTCTAGCGACTCTTGGACTTGGTCCCCTTCCTTTGCAGGTCTTCAGGTCCAGGAATCCATCTTCAGTGCTTTGAAGTCTGTTGTGGTCTTTGTAAAATCCTTTATCACAACTTTAGTGTATTTCTGGGGAAATAGTAGTACTTTACTTCTACTTTCCAGGGTCTTGGGTTGGGGTCTCCTTTACACCCTTAGTGTTTTCTCACACTCCCAGCGACCCTCTACACACTACACTTGCCTAGGGGTCCATTCGTGGTTCGCATTCCACTTTCTTTGGATATGGTTTGTGTTGCCCCTAGGCCTATTGCATCCTATTGTATTTGACAGTGTTTGCACTACTTTCTGACTGTTTTACTTACCTGATTTGGTTAGTTGTGTACATTTAGTGTATGTTACTTACCACCTAAGTGAGTACATCCTCTGAGATATTTTTGGCACATTGTCACTAAAATAAAGTTCCTTTATTTTTAGTAACTATGAGTATTGTCTTTCCTATGATATAGTACCTATATGATATAAGTGGTATTGCATGAGCTTTGCATGTCTCCTAGTTCAGCCTTAGCTGCTCTGCTATAGCTACCTCTATCAGCCTAAGCTGCTATAACACTACTACACTCTACTAATAAGGGATAACTGGGAATAGCATAAGGTGTAAGTACCATTGGTACCCACTACAAGCCAGGCCAGCCTCCTACACTTACTTACGAAACCCAGCGACAGGCATGCTTTAAAGACTGCTATTGGACACATACAACTCTAGTGACTAGTAATTCGTACTGATCCGTTCCCATTCGTGGAAGGGTTCAGTCTTTAATTACTTTAACATCATAAAGTGTGGTTATCATTAATACTTATTTCTGAGACACACACAGTACATACCAATGTGTATTGTGCATTTGTGCAACTGAAGTGAAAAGATGAATGTGTTATTCTATTCAATATGTGTTATACTATTACACATGTGTAAGCATGTGTAATAGTATAACACATATGAATAGAAAATAGATTTCACTGCTGGCATAAATATTTGCATTAACTAATATCCAAGATGCAGAATGTTACTGCACCTCCATTCTTTTTGGCAAGCCCGGGTGATCCTCCTAATAAGTAGGGTAAATGGAAAAAGGTATTTGAAAGATATTCCAGAGTGTTTGGCACGTCCCGAGTACTGAGAAAAGAATGGCACTGTTGCTTAATTGTCTTGGGGCTGAGAGTCAGGAGGTATTTGACCACCTGTCTGATATTCCAGACAATGCAGCGGTAGTTCTTAATGAATATGAAACATGCATAAGGAACTCAGATTTACATTGTCTACCAAAGGTGAGTACCATTTTTGAAAGGTACTATTTTGGGAAAAGAATACAAAATGAGGGTGAATCCATTGAGAACTATGTAACAGATATTAGACGTTTGGATTCCTCATGTAAATTTGGTACCTTACTTGATAAAAGAATTATGTTAGGGTGTAATATTGAGAAAGCGCAGGATGAACTGTGGTTACGTGGTGAGCCTACTCTAGATGAGGTTTTAACAATTGCCAAAAAAATTGAGCATTCCGTGAAGTGTGTTGAAGTTATGAAAAAAGATTCCGGCAAGGAGGTGAACGTTGCTAGAGACGATAAGAAAGTGAAAAAGCTAAATATTTCACATAAATTGGGCATTCAGGATAAGACAGATAAAAAAGTGTTTTAGGTGTGGCAAATAAGGACATTTTGCCAATGACAAAACGTGTTCAGCACATAAAGGGACTTGTTTGTTTTGCAAAAAGAAGGGGCACTTTGCTTCTACTTGTAGATTGAGGAAAGCTAAACAAAGTGTAAGTGAGGTGGATGTGCGTAGTGCTGAAGATAATATAGAGCCGATTTTGAATGTGGACAAATAATTCTGCAGGTTGAGGACACAACTGAAGGTGGTCCTTTGGACTATATCCTAGTTGAAGGGAAAAGGAACAAGGTGTTGTTTAACTTTGGGGCTAAGATTACCATAATAGCAAATAAGTTCTCTGAGAATAAACTTAAATGAAAGGTCAAATTGCTAAAGCCTGATATCAGACCTTGAACGTATGGTGTAGTACTGATAGAACTGCATAGTTATTTTGTTGGCCTAATTTAACATGATCAACACTATGTTTCAGGAAACATTTACGTGTCTAAGTGTGGCAACATCATCATAAGCTGGTGGCATGAAAAAGATATTGGTGTAATGTTAGATCCTAATAGTTCTCCACCCATTATTGTTAAAAGACAACACACAGTAAACAAAGTTGAGAATGATGACGTTTCTAATTCTACTTTTCAGACCGTTTTAAGAGAAGAATTACCTGATGTTTTCAGAAATAGTCTAGGGTGCACAAAGGGTTATTCTCACAAAATACAAATGATACCGGGAGTGATACTTTTTTGCAGCAATGTTCGTAATGTACAAATAGCAGTACGACATGAGATGTGTATTGAATTGGAAAAATTACAAAAGCAAGGAGTAACAGAAGAAGTAGAGGGTGCAGAATGGTTAGCGCCCATGGTTATTGTGAGGAAACCCAAATGGGAGTATGAGACTATGCGTAGATCTCCGTAAGCTCAGCAGGTGTGTTTTAGTTGATAAGTATCCCCTCCCTAATATCTTGGAGTTATTAACGATGCTTGGGGGAGCAAATGTATTCTATACTATCGATCTAGCTTCAGCCTACCATCAGATCGAATTAGATTAATCATCCCGAAGTCTCACGGTATTCGTGACACCTTTTGGTACTTTTAGGTTTGTTAGACTATCATTTGGGTTAATCTCGGCAGCCTCAGTCTTTCAATGTGTGATGGAAAAAAATCTTGAGCGGGATTGATGGGGTGTGTGTGTACCAGGATGATATACCTGTATGTGGGAAGGATACCATTGAACACAATGAAGGGCTTAGAAATGTATTAAACAAACTAAGTGATCGCAATCTGACAGTCAAGGTAGAGAAATGCAAGTTCAGTACCAACACCTTAACTATTTAGGCCACACCGTCACAGGTGATGGTGTAATGCCAAAAGCAGACCTGATTAACCGCATCCAACACATGGTTTCTCCTACAACCAAAGAGGAACTTATGGGTTTTCTAGGTATGGCTGAATACTATAACATATCCATTAAGGACTTTGCTGGATCATGTTACTATCTGAGACATTTGTTAAAAAAGGGGGTTGAATTTTTATGATACTCAGAATATGAGAGGCATTTTGTAGACTTGAAGAATAAATTATCGGTAGCACCTAAGTTAAAAAACTTTGATCCCAAAGAAGAGTCTACGTTAACCAAGGATGCCAGCCTTAAGGGTTTAGGCGCAGTGTTGGAACAAGGTGGTGTAGGGCCTGATAACACCATCATGTTAATTTCCAGGAGTTTAAGGGAGGCTGAGAGCAAATACTCTGTTATAGAGAGAGAAGCTCTAGCAGTACATCGGGCTATTGGAAAATGAAAGATGTTTTTTATGGGTGAATTTGTTCATTGTTAGGACCGATCACAAGCCCTTATGTGAGATCTTTCAATCAAAATGGATTGATGCTGTTTCAAGCAGAATTACTAAATGGGTGGTTAGACTGCAAGAGTATGATTTTGAGGTAAAATATGTTCCAGACATAGGGAACATTTCTGCAGATGCCCCATCAAGACTAGTGCCGGATAAGAACAAATGTTCAGAGGATGGAATGAGTGATGATTCTGAACAAACTTGAAAGGGTCTGTGAGATTGATTATGAAATCATATCTGAAGAGAAGTAGTGAAAGGAAGTAAGGTCAGATGATCTATTAAATAAAGTTATACACTTATTGGACGTAGAATGGAAATATAAAGGTCAAGGTGGACTCTAATGTAAACATTTATGGGGGATTAAAGACCAACTATCATTGAATATAGACTTGTTGGTTAGCGGCACCAGGTTGGTTCCCCCTAGCAGTCCAAGAGGAGTGTTGTTCGATCATGCACATAAATGCCATATGGGTATCTCTAAAACTAAACAGAGGTTGTGTTCTTACTGGTGGCCGGGTATGGACACTCAAGCAGAGAGCGTGGTGCGAGAGTGCGTAAAGTGTGCCATTAGTGAGAAGGCCATGAAACCTAAGGTAAAACCCATGTTTGTCAGAGGTCTTCCTTCGGGTCCCTGGCAAGATATCGCTCTGGATATATTAGGACCTATTCATGGTCATAATTCAGAGAATTATGTAGTTGTAGTAATGAATATGTTCTCCAGGTGGCAGAAATGTATTTTACCAAGAGCATTGAAATGAAGAATGTGATAATGTTCTTGAAAGATTTGATATCGAGAGAGGGGATTCCATTAACATTACTCACAGAAAATGGCATACAACCAGTATCAAAGGAGATGGAGGATTTTTTAGCAGGATGTGGCACAAAACATATAAAAGTGGCTCTATATCATCCTGAAAGTAATGGTAGAGTTGTTTAATCACGTGCTGAAAGAGACTGTTGACATGGCAAAAGCCACCAACTATGGTGCAAGGAAGAGGTGGTCAGGAGAGTTGGGGTATACAGATTTACACCACATACCACTGTGGGAGAGTCACTGTTTGCATTGTTTCATGGTAGACAACCTAATGCAGTACTGGAACCATGCAGGGTAAACAAGTTCTTGAGTGACAGAGGAAAGAGAGTGGTTTCTGAGAACTGGAGAGTTAAAGAGGATAAAAGTATAAACATTAGCAAACAACATTTTGACAAAAGAAATTCGGTCAAGAAGAAGGTAGTTGGGGTTCGTGATTGGGTGATGATAAAAAGACCTGGTTTGGAGGAATGGTGGAGGAAAATTATCCAAGCCCATGAGGGTAATAAAAATGTTCACATATGCTATCAAAACAGATGTCACTAAGTGTAGAATCTAAACAGAGTGATAAAGTTCAGAGACAAAGAAAATCCTTATTCCAATGTGGATAAAAGAAATGACAATATAGATAACAGTCAAATAGCTGAGACGATAGGAACAATGCTAATTCTTAAGATGCAGGCATACGGAACTCTGGCAGAAACGTCTAAACTCTGTCATATCTAAATGACTATATTTTAAAGTGAAATTATTCTTATGTCTTGTACAGCCAAAATTTTGACTTTAGCCTATCTAATGTAGCCGCACAAATATATGATATTGTAGATATGTTCTTTGTAGTTGGTTCTTGTTTATGGGAGGGAGATGTGTTATATATAAGTTGGCACGATTTCTGTTTCACGCGCTGGTGTTAAATATGTCAGTATAATGGAACTCAGGCACAGCTTCGTTCGATATATAGGATGAAAAGACTGAAAACGGATTTGACTGGTGCCTGAGTCAGTCAGATGGCTGGGATGTCCTGACTTATACTTCTACCCTAAATAAAGAAGTGAAATTACTCTACTTCTCTCTGCGGTCCTCTTTAATGGGAAGTCTACTAATTTAACACCTTTGCCACCACAAGTGTTGCTGATATATTGATGAAACATAGGTGGCAGCAAGAGGAGACTAAGGAGAGAGAGCAAGAGAAAGAGAGATAGAGAAATTGAGAGAGAGAGAGAGAGAGAGAGAGAGAGAGAGAGAGAGAGAGAGAGAAGAAAGAGAGAGAGAGAAACACATCTGCTCCGGTGACTCTTTGGTTGATGGTATATGGAGACCTCCCTCTCGTTTAATGTTGTTCAATTGGTAAGTGCATACTGGATATTCAGAGGCCCCCTTCAAGACGGATAGCATTTGAAAGATAGATTACTGGATAGGGAACTGTACCTTAAAATTCAGATGACAATCAGATATGAATGCCCCACATTATGAGGGGATAGTTGTAGAAAGATAGTTCCTCCATTGGTTATACTCATACCAGTACTTCTGCCACTGTGGCTTTGATGATTGTATTTTTGTTTTTGCACAGCTCTCCCTTAAATTTCTCTTAAATTTCCATGAACACCACCCATTCTGTAGTACTAAATCTAGATTTTCCCATCACTCTAATTGTCCCTCCAACACTCTACTAAAACCTATACATACTGTATATGCAAGGAGAGCTCCACCCGGGGCAATAATCTTCTTACAGAAAAGATTAAGAAGGCAGTAATCTCTGTCTGGAAGTTTGTGAATTGCATGTCGAAGTATGAAAAGTAGCATTACTTTCCACAGAGAAAAGAGGGTTGCCAGGCTATGTCCACCTCCCTTCAAGACCAACCCCAAACTCACTGGATAGCTCTTTATTAAAACTAGTCCCCTCCTATGCTCCTCCCAACTCTCTATTCCAGATAGGGCTGGACACCTATCCAATATGTGTTTGACCAAACCTCAACAAAGCATTTTTTATGCCTAAGTCATGGCCCCTGGAGTAAATCTCACCTCTTCTCTTTAGATCAAAGTTTCACTATTCAACCATATCTTTTGAGGTCACTCCTGGGACAATGTCCTTTGAGAAGTTCAACATGTTCATAATCTTCCAAAGTTTTGTCATTTTTAGAGTAAGGTGACCCCCACAGTACATCAAAAATCCATACTGAAAGTGGCAATAGCTACCCAGTGCTTTGAGGAGTATAGGATTTCCACAGCCCAATGAAGTGTCCTTCTGTAAATCAGTCTGTTTTACCGACCCTCTGACTATGGGCTACAAATGCCGGTCATAGTTTTGATAGTCATGATCTTTGCCTCCACCAGCTCAAAGGTAGGCCAAAGTATAACTATAAAATGTCAAAAGCCCCGATTCTCTATACATATATGGATGATTTAGGGTATAATATGGGATGAAATATATCATCCTACAAAAATACTGTGACCAAAATATTGACCAATAAAATATTATATTGGTAAGAACATACCTTACTATACTTAACTCTACATATGTACCTTGATGACATATATATATATATACATATGTATGTATATATATATATATATATATATATATATATATATATATATATATATTCAATGTACAGGAATGTGAAGTTAAGAATATGAAATCTGTACTTAGCTGTAAATATTTACCTTCATAATATTTTGGCTCTTGAAATCTTTGCATGCTGATATTTCTGTCCTCGATATCCTGACAAAATCTTATTTACGCTATTTAAATGAACAGTATAATAAAGTTATATAATTATAAACTACAGGATTGGTATTTGTAAAAAGTCCATATGAGGGTGTTTAAAACTGGTTATTCTTCCAAATTTGTTTAAAATTGATGTGTCTAGTATTGATGCTTGATTACCGGAATCATACCAGATGTTTATGGTAGCCAGAGACTTCCTAAATAGTTGCAACATAGATTGATTGTAGTGGACCCAAGGTGAAAACGACTGGTTTCAAACAAAAACTGATATGTATTCCATGACTTTAGTACCTATGAGGACACCAACACAACTCTACATTTAAGGAAGCCCTATATATAAGAGAATCATGGAAGTACAGTTCCACTTGTTTGATTGATATGTACTTTAGAACTTTGGACAATTATGTGCTAAACGTCACCTTTTCTGTGTACCAATGTGCTAAACAACTGTTGCAAAACGTTGGGAACAATTCTAGAACTATCATCTGCTGACAAATAATGAGCACATCATAATTGTTTTTTGTGGGAATTCCTGATAAAAAACAGTGACATGCACTCATCGTGTTTTCTCACCAGTGGTGACTATTATCTCCATGCAAGACTTTTCCTGCTTAGTATTCATCCCCTTACACAAGCTATTTTAGGCAGAAGTAAACTGATATGCGCTACTCGTGAGAACAACTACAATAAAGAAAAGACAATCTAACCATCATGTGCCTCCAGTTCCCATGGAAAAACAGTTCAGCTCTATCGATCACACACTCAAGTTCAACACCAAGGTAGAGAGTTTGATCTCATTCCTTTCTAGCCCCTTGTAACCACTAACAAGGCACGATCAACTAAACCAATAACTTTCTGCAGCTCTAATAATGATTGAACACATTTCTGTTCTAAAGAGCGCCTTGAGACCCTCACGGGTGAGTAGCGCGCTCTATACATTTTTTTAATTGATTGATTGATTGAACAAGGCACAAGCAACTAAACCAATAACTTTCTGCAGCCCTAATAATGATTGAACACATTTCTGTTCTAAAGAGCGCCTTGAGACCCTCACGGGTGAGTAGCGCGCTCTATACATTTTTTTAATTGATTGATTGATTGAATAAGGCACAAGCAACTAAACCAATAACTTTCTGCAGCCCTAATAATGATTGAACACATTTCTGTTATAAAGAGCCCACAATTTTGGCAACTGTATACAATGATGCCACTAAAGCTCCGCAACTGCACATACCTGGCATACACTAAGGCATGCAGCTTTGGGTCAGATGTACGCCCATCAGAGTTTGCGACTCGCAATTTGTGAATTTTAACGATTCGCAAATTGCGAGTCACACACTCTGATGTACAACAGTGCGATTCCCAAATGGGTCACAAGGGACTTGCTTCATTAAAATTCATGAGGCAGGTCACAATTTGCAACCACTGGGAATGGCCTGAACTCATAGGGATGGTGGTCTGCTGGGGACAGTAGCCCACCATGTCTGTGTTTGCTTTTTAAATAGGTTTAAAAACAAAATGAAAAGTTTTCATTTCATTTTTTAAGAGCAGGCAGTGGTCTGTGGACCACTGCCTGCTCTTAAAAAACGTTTTCTCAAAAATTCACAAAGGATATAGGGTCCCTTAGGGACCGCTTCCCGTTTGTGAATGGGTTATCACATACTTAAAGTAGGTGGTAAACTGAGAATGTTTTGTGACCGCATTTCATTTGCTAAAAACATTCTTTCATGCCACTGCGAATCGCTATTAGGAAGGGACGCCCTTAACACGCCCCTTCCTAATACCGAATCGCTAACCCATTTTGCAATTCGGTAATAGGTTACCCATCTCAAAATAGGTTTGGTACATAGTAAAAGGCATTTTCCGGTCGCCAACGGCCCGATTTACGACCTGAAAACATCTATGTACATCTGACCCAGGAATTCTTAATACTAAGGTGTTTTTGCTCAGAGTTGTTAATCTACTGCAAACAAATCAACTGTCAGCTGTGTGAACGGGTGACCTAAGTCAATGTTTAAGTAGCAATGCAGCCAGTCCTGCCTCACTGCTGCCGGAGTTCTCACTCTCTCAGATGTTGCTGTGCTCCGGGTCTCCTGTGTTCCAGAGCCCACTTTAAATCAACAAAATCAAATATATACTATTTCCTATTAAGTAATTGTATTATAGAGCATGGCTACACATGCCAATTAACAGATTTTGTTACGAATTCTTCAGTGTAGAATGTGAAAACCTACATAACCTTGTTTTGTATTTTCAGAGATTTATTTTATATACTGTAAAATATCAGCAGTAAAGACTACTTCGAGTCGAATGACTGACATTGCTCTTTAAAATTTCCTGCCAGCGCAGAAGTATTATTTGGATAAGTATTTTCATACAGAAAATGTTCTTCCTATGAACAGTAGCAATTGAAAGCCATTAAAACCAAGCCGAAAGAAAACATTAAATTGCTTGCAAGATTGGTAAAAAAGAAAGAAAGGCCCCGTGTGATACTTTCTTGTCTTTATAAACGACGAAGCAGTATGTGAAAGTTGGAAAGGCAAACATCCCTAGCCTAAAATGTGTTCTTGCAAGATTACTCAGAGAGACAGTACATTGCTGAAAAATACAGCATTATGTATGTACCTTGTTGGTGTGGCGGTTAAAATAGCTGGCAGCTACCTGTAGCAACTCTGTTTACAGCCTGTTCACGATCATGTTCCATAATTCTTTTTTATTTTATGTGCAGTTGATCTGCAATATTGCCTATCGGGAGTTTTGTGAATGAGTACAGAGAGACACTTGACAAACACTAACATAATTTCACCAAAGTAAAAGGTTACTGGAAGTGATGTCCATCCCCTGATGACATCACTTGACACAGCATCACAGCAGTTTTACCCAGGTGGCTAAACAGGAAGTATAAGTGCATTGCCTTTGAACCTAAAGAGAGCTAAGGAAATTGATTAAAATCTACAGTGTTAAAATAACGAATAACTTTAAAAGGTTGAAGAAGTAATTAAAAGCCATCCAGAGGTGGTACAAAAGGGAGCAGGTGCAACTCCTGCGCACTTCTGAAAGATTACCCTCCTACCTGTTACTCAGACAACAAATCCTTGGTCATTAATTCCTTGCTGGCTCGTGCGGTTTGCACAAGGTTCCCATCATCTCAAATCCTGGTCCAGAAGAGGAGGAATTGCAAGGGAAACCACAGGGCTCAGAATTGCAACCACTTGAGAGAACTAATAATGCTCATGCCAAAGCTCAAAATAATGAATTGTGTGTGAGTGAATCCTTTGCGAGCAGGCCTAATCAGATCTACAGCAACCCATGAGGTCACTCAGTTTGACAGGGGGAGGTGCACACTCCATATAATGTGAAACGTCACTGCAGTGCATATTGTCCAATCTATGTCTGCCCTTTCTGTCGTCCCTTAGCTACCATTCGTAACCGACGGTTAGTGGCCCATCTCCGCTGTGAGAAACATTAAGGGCCAGATGTAGGAAGATATGCTTTTGCGAGTCTGAAATTTCGAGTCGGTGCGACTCGCAATTTCAGACTCGCAAAAGCATATGCAGAACGGTGTCTTAGACACCTTCTGCGACTCGCTGTGTCGTTGCAAAGACCCACCTCATCAATATTCATTTGCGACCCCATAGCGAGTCCCTGCACTCACAGGGATGATGGGCTGCTGTAGTCAGCAGACCGCCATGTCTGTGACTGCTTTATAAATAAAGCAGTTTTTTTTTTTCTTCATTTTGCAGCCCGTTTTCCTTAAAGGAAAATGAGTTGCAAAATGAAAAATAAACCGAAACCATTTGGTTTCGTTTTTTTCAGAGTAGGCAGTGGTCCATAGGACCACTGCCTGCTCTAAAAAAATATTTTTGTCGACATTCACAAAGGGGAAGGGGTCCCATGGGGACCCCTTCCCTTTTGCGAATGAGTTACCACCAGTGTGACACTGGTGGTAACTGCGAGTTGGTTTGCGACCGCATTCGCGGTCACAAAGCAACTCTGAATTGCGATGCGAGTCGCAAATAGGAAGGGAACACCCCTTCCTATTTGCGAGTCGCATTCCCAAATTGCGAGTAGGTACCGATTTGGGAATGAGCATCGCATTCGGCCGTTTGCAGGGCGCAAACTGCGAAAATCGCAGTTTGCGCCATGCAAACGGCTTGCTACATCTGGCCCTAAGTGACCCTGCCTTGCTCTACAGTAGCCAGCAGCAGTGGCGTAACAAAAGCCCCTGCAACCCCTGCGGTGCGGAGAGCCCCCTCAGCACAGCGCTTGGTCTTGAGAGTCCTGAGTAAGTCCGGAGGGGGCCCCTCCATATAGCTTGCGGGGAGAGGGGAGCTCAAGTTTCGTTACGCCACTGGCCAGCAGCTACCCATAGACTCTGAACCAGGCTAACTTCCTGGTTAGTAAAGACAGCAATCAGTGCTTAATTTGTAAACAAAGAGGTGCCGGTGCTCAAAGCCCTTCTCTTAAACACGAGGCTGCTGTAATTAAATCTGCCAGCACTGAATACTGAGGCAGCGTAATCCTGAAGCCATCTCGGGCCTCTTCAAACCATTTACGGCCACCCATGCCCCTTCAGCTCATTCTGCAACTTTCTACTTTCTCCCTTTATGACGCTTTTTAGTTTTTCCTTCCTCTGTCTTTCCCATATGTGTCTTTTGCTCGCAGCAAATGCTTGAGGCTTAAGAATAAGCCACGGCCCTCACAAATAAGTGCCGGTGCTCAACACCGGAAACAACAAGCACAAATTAAGCACTGACAGAAATGGGTGCATGGGGGTTGGCAGCTCAGAAACATGAGAGGTGCTAATGCATCTGGATCTCGCTGTTGGGTCTGAAACACTGGCAACTTTCTGGTGAATCCCAGTGAAAAGATATTGGCTTGCTCCTTGTACTATTTAATATAGAGAGCACGAGTCACAAAGTTTGTTTCCACGAGCAGGTGTGACATGTGACATGCTCCTGGAAAATCAAGGGTAAATCAGAAGTAAGTCAGGAGTACATTACACCTACTAAAGCAATATTTGTGGATCAGCTAACCTTGATGACTCAGTTACTCAGTAGAAAATAACTGGAAGTACACACGTTCCTTCTACTTCAGATGCGACAAAGTTATATAAATGACAGTTGCGCAGACAGTGAAATACGCGACGGGTGCAACTGCACCCGTCGCACAGCTTCCACTCCGCCGGCTCGATTCCGAGCCGGCTTCATCGTGGAAGCCTCTTTCCCGCTGGGCTGGCGGGCGGTCGCCTTCGGCCTGAAGGCGACCGCCCGCCAGCCCAGCGGGAAAGTCAGAATTACCGCCGCGGTCTTTCGACCGCGGAACGGTAACCTGACGGCGGGACTTTGGCGGGCGGCCTCCGCCGCCCGCCAAGGTCAGAATGAGGGCCAGTGTGTTTTCCTGATTAATAATAATTCCATCCCACTTTAAAAAAACATTTTCTAGGACGCTTGATATTAGAAACCAAGTCATTTATGTTCATTTTTAGTTTAATCCAAATATATATTCTTAATATATTTATCTGTGCTCGTGGCAGTAGTAGTAGTTTGTAGTTCACAGTTGTTTTAAATACATTTTTGCCTGCCTACCCCTGGCTCCCATAGGTGCCCTATGGGCCCAGGAGGAACATCAGATATTTTTATATTAATTTATTTGATCTTTGTCTGTCTTCCATAGCGCTCCCCTGGACCTTAGCCGGACACCAGTTGTTTCTAAATTAATTTATTTGATTGTTGCCTGCCTATCATAGGGTCCCCATGGTCTCTGAAGAGACACCACTATTCTAATATTTTTATGATGGTGATGTGATTATGACATGCATTCCATTGACAAGAACTGCCAAGCCTAAGGGCCCATATACAAGGGTGTTGCACCAGTGGAATGTCACTTTTTCTGATGTTACGTTGGCACAATGCCCTTCTCCATATTTACAAAGCGGCGTTAAGCCACTTTTTGTGGCTTAACTCCGCCTTGTAAATATGGCCCCTTTACATGCATTACTTTGCACGAAAGGGGCGTGCAATGGGTGTTGCTGTGGGCGTTCCACCACAACACCCATTGCATTTTGACACTTCCCCAGATTTACAAGAAATTGTAAAGCTGAGGCAGTGGCAAAAAACTAACGCCACTCCAGGGGCGGTGTTAGAGTGGCGCAACGAGGAGAAATACTTTTATTTCTCCTCGCTTTTTCTTTTTCTATGTGTACTGCATTCTGCAGCACACATAGGACAAGCAAACCGCCATTATCAATTGTTTATGTGCAGGAAGGAACACCTTCCTGCACATAAACAATAATTCCCTGCAACACAGGCACGCCTGCGTTGGCCCTGGGCAGCTAATTTTAGCGCCAGCGCTAGGGAAAATACAGTGGTGCGCCATTTTGTAGTAAATACGGTGCATCCCTGTGTTTTTTCAAATTACACAATGCTGCAAAATTTGCTGCTGCACCACTTCTTTGTAAATGAGGCCCTAACTGAGATGAAGAGAAGTCTGTGAAATATTTCATATCAAAGTCGAGATATCTCTCTTCTAAGTTCTTCTGATTGTGCAGCTGACACATACAAGAAGTAAAGAAGGGGGGCTCAAAGAAGGAGTTTTTTGCCAAGAAAGTAGCCAGTGAGAAGTCTATTGCCATCACTGGCAGCAAGCCCTTATCCTGTTTCCTGCAACATGGTGAAAGGTGAACCTTCTGCACCCCTCTCTGGCCAGGAAGAGTCTGAAGAAAACATCACCTCTGAACGAACAACAATACCACTACCACCACCAAAACTGAAGCCGAGCCATGGCTGAGAACAATGAGTTTGATATCAATATGTCACAGCAGCAAACTGATTTTTTTTAAATTAAATTTTATTGAGTTCAAATAGTAGGAAAAAGTTAACATGCCAGCAGCATTGTACATACTCATAACACATTGTGCATTCATTTTACATGAGGATCTAGTACTACCCACACCTTGATTCACATTATGTCATGGAGATTCAACAGCAGTCTACTAATGCCCAGTGAGTATGTCCGGATGGTTTAACAAATGAGTAGTCAAGGGGGCCCATATATATCTGGGGCGTGAAGAACCTGGCAGCTCTTCTGTGTATGTATCCACGGTGTCTGCAGTGTACTAGATCTACCAACCATTGTTTGTGCTTCAGAGGGGTGCGTTGTCCCCAAAGCATAGCTACCCTTCTCCTGGCCAGTAAGAGCACCACAGCCACATATCTGCACCCATGCAGCTGAATCTTCTGTACCAACCTTAGTAGGAACATATGGACAGTACAGTCTACAGAGTCCACTGTCATATTGATCAGATTGCGCGCCACCTGTTGCCAGAGGTGCTGAACCCTGTCACAGCTTCAGGCCAGGTGCAGGAAATCTGCATCATTTAGCCCACATCAACTGCAGAATGCACCCTCCCTCGGGCTGTACCAATGCTGTCTGGCAGCGGTATAATACATCTGTTGCAAATATTTAAAATGTATGATATGCAAATTGCATTTGGGGGTTAGAAGCCCAGTCAGTGCACAGCAGCAAGCCCATTCCTCCTGCATTAGAGGTGTGTCTAATAACGTGTTCCACCGCACCAGTGCTTTGTCCACCAGCGGCATACTGTCATCTTGTGAGACATTATGTAGGTTGGTCACCAGATGGCCACGAGTAGGATTAGTGAGTAGTGTTTGCAGGGCACGTAGTATTGGGGGCTCTTCCGGGAAAGATGGGAACAACATCTTGACTGCCTCTCTAAGGAGGTGGCAATAAAAGGTGAAGAGCGCAGTCATATGTCGTATAAAGTTCAGGTCACTAGGCTATATGAATCATTCTTCTGGGTAGACATCCCCCATCGTCACAATGCCCGCCTGCTTAAGAAGGCGAGTTCACTCTCCTCTTGTGTTACTGAGAGGGCTGGAATATGGCCTATAGGTAGTGAGCAAACTGAATCTTCACAGGAAACTCAACAGCAACCAGTCTGCTACACCTGATCTTCTGGAGGTAGGAGCAAAGCAGGAAGTTAAGATTTCTGCAAAGCAAGCTGGTGCTGTGATTGCTCTTCCTTTGGACATATCTTCACAATTTCTTGCAAGGAAAAGAAAAAACAATCTCCATGCTTCCGCAAGCCCACCGCTCCGATGATCTTAACATGTATTGTACCGCGATCGAGACGTGTCGTGAGAGGCAAAGAAAAAGGAAAGTTCACAAAAGCCTTGGAAGTGAGCTAGATGATGAACTAGCAGTTGTATGGAGAGTGGCACAAAGGAAGTGCAAATCACCTCTATTTAACCTGCTCTGAGTAAGGTAGTACCACCAACACCACCTGCTTCCATCTTTTCATCCACCCAAAAACCTGCAGCAACCACCAAATGGGCATGGCCTGTGCCCGCAATATCTAGAGATGCTAGATGTACTGTTTTGTGGGAGGTGGAGCAGCCATCCCATGTGCATAAGCCTGTGTTCTCCTCTTCTTGAGGCCTCACAGTCTGCCTGCCCCGACCCCAGGAGAAGATGTGGGAACTTTACCATCAGTCTGCCTCTGGTGAGGGCAGAAAGTCATCAAGACCACCAGGGAAAAACCTTTTACCCCAGATGGGCCCAACAGTTGTTTTGCCCCACAGGGGTCAAATGGGAGAGTTTACCTCCAATCTGCTCCCTGGAGTGCATACATCCCACTAGACACTAAAGATATAGGGGGTCATTACGACCCTGGCGGTCTCCGACTGCCAGGGGTAATGTGGCATCCGTACCGCCAACAGGCTGGGGGTACGGAGACCCGTATTACGACCGCGGCGGTACCGCAGGAAGATGCTGGCGGTAAGGGGAGTCCTGGGGCCCCTGGGGGCCCCTGCACTGCCCATGCCACTGGCATGGGCAGTGCAGGGGCCCCCTAACAGGGCCCCATGCAGCTTTTCACTGTCTGCATAGCAGACAGTGAAAGGCGCGACGGGTGCTACTGCACCCGTCGCACGGCCGCAACACCGCCGGCTCCATTAGGAGCCGGCTCCTATGTTGCGGCCGCATCCTCGCTGGGCCGGCGGGCGTAAACTAGGTTTGCGCCCGCCGGCCCAGCGGGGATGTTGTAATGGGGTCCGCGGGAGTGCGGCCGCATTGGCGGCCGCACAGCGGTTACCGCTTGGCGGGCGGCGGTAGCCACCCGCCAAGCTTGTAATGACCCCCATATATTTTTTGTTTTAGAAAAATCATATGGGGGAGGGGTCAGTGGACCACCGTGGTGTTTGGCCTAACCCCTACCACTAAAACACCAACAGTCTTTCTGCCTGGCTGGGGTGCACAGTTTTGACATATGGACCAGCAGTGTAGGAGTAAATCCAAATTTCCTCTTACTGTCGCGCCGCACCGCGCGGCGCGAGCCGAGCGTTCGGCACAAGCCGCGCGTTCGGCTCGGGCCGCGCTTCGCGTCTTTAAGACGCGGCGCGCCCCGAGCCTTTCCTGCACCCTACGAGGCCCCAAGGCTTACTTGGGGCCTCGCGCTGCTCTCTCCCTCCGTTTTGTTGGGGTCTCCTGACCCCTCTTACCTATTTGGGCTCCTTTTCTTCTTTCTTCTGTCTTCTTCCTTTTTGGGTCTGTTTCTTACTCTTTCCTTTATGTCTTTTCCCCTTCCCAGGTTACCCTTGTCTTCCCAGCATTCCTCCTTCCCTATTCTCTATGGTTTCTGCTCCAGTCTATTCTATCTACTTTTCCCTATCCAAGATGGTGTCCTTTTTCTTCCTGTGGGTCACTTCCTGTTTTATGGTATTTAAGGGTGGTGTTTTCTTTTCCTCTTTGCGCTGCAACACTCTCTGTTCAGTTAGTGTCCTCGCTCCTGATTTCCTAGCCTTTGGCTCTGGATTTCGCCATTTCTGTGTTATTACGTCAGTTCTTTTGATTCCTGTTCCTCTGTTCTTGTTTCAGGAATCCTCTGCGAATCTTCTTGGAGGTTTTTTCCTCTTCTTCTGAAGGGTTTTTTTCCCTCTGGCGCTACTTTCTCACGGTCACGGTCTGTCCTTGGCGTTTCCTTTGCCTACAGCACCGTGGCTACCAGAAAGAGTCGCCACTTTTTGGGCCAAAGTCGAACTCTCAAGATCCACGCCTCAAGATCTGCAAACTCCAGACGCAAGCAGCACGTGAGTCGTGACAGATTGCAGCGCCTAACCATCCCGACGTCTTCTAACACCATGGAAGACACTGTGGTAGCTGCTGCAGATCCGGATCAAGCTCTTCTAACTACAATTCAGCAACAAGCTCACGAATTACAGCAACTACGTAGTGAGAATGCTGCGCTGCGACAGGCTTTGGCTTTCCGCAGTGGTGATGTTCCGACGCTCTCCGCCTCTACCCATCGTTTTTCTGGTGAACCAACCAAGCTGCGTGAGTTCCTTGATTCCTTAACAGTGTACTTCGCCTTCCGACCCACCCAATTCTCCCATGACAGAACAAAGGTGGGTTATCTCATCAGTGCCTTATCTGGTCCTGCCTTGGCCTGGGCAACCCCGATGGTATCATCTAACGATCCGGTATTGTCGGATTATTCCGCCTTTGTGAACCGCTTCAAGCTGATGTTTAGTCGTCCGGGATTGGAGGCTTCAGCGGAAGAAGCCTTATGCGATATTCATCAAGGTTCCCAAGATGTCCTTCAATACATTACACGCTTTCGTCAACTAGCGGCAGAGACCACCTGGGTGGAACGTACTTTGGTGACTTTGTTTCGTAGAGGACTCAAAGAAGAAATAAAAGATGAACTAGTACATTCCACCAGAGTGGAAGATCTTTGTGGCCTGATGGATCAAGCCCTCTCCATCGAGTATCGCCTTCAGGAACGGAGAGCAGAGAAGAGAAAGAGCAGAGGGTCTTTTCAACCAAGCACCTCACGAGTTTTTCCGCATCGCTCTGAGGAACCTCGCCCTCCTGTCAGAGACACCGAAGGAGAACCCATGCAGGTGGATACAACTCGAGGCCCTCTCTCCGCTAGCGAACCAGAAGATAGACGAAAGAAGGGTTTGTGTTTATACTGCGGTTCTGCCGGCCACATACTGCGTACCTGTCCAGTACGTCCATCAAGGCCATCGGGAAACGCCGCTTCCCGTCCTCTGTAAGAAGGGAGGGGACGGGATTAGCAGCTATACCTTCCATCAGTTCTTTCAATGACAATACCACATCCTTGTTCATTTTACCAGTCATGTTACAATTACCTGATGGCCGTCAAGAGAAGACTATGGCACTACTAGATTGTGGAGAAAGTGGTATTTATATGGATAAGAAGTGGGCCACTACTCAACAAGTTCCTATACAACCTAAGGAGATTCCAGAACAAGTACACACGGTGGACGGATCTTTGATATCATCGGGTCCAGTAGATACAACTACCCTGATGCTGAATCTACAGATCGGTAACCATCAGGAACACATCTCCTTTGATCTTATAACTTCCCCCAACCATACCATCATTCTTGGAATCCCGTGGTTCATCAGACATAATCCATATGTGAACTGGGCTACCCGGACGGTTTCCTTGTCTTCACAGTTCTGTCACGAGCACTGTTTTGCTTCAGACAAGTATTGGTCGCCTAAGAGATCAATAATCACGGAGGGTACTACCGGTTCGACCATAAATACAGTCCAAGGAGTTCCTGAACACTATTTGGATTTTCAAGATGTCTTCCAAAAACCTTCCAAACCTGTGTTACCTCCACATCGAGATTACGATTGTGCTATTCCCTTGGAACCTGGCACTATCGTTCCTTTTGGCAGGATGTATTCCCTCACGGAAACTGAAAAGGAAGTACTAAAGGAGTATTTGGATGAAAATATTCAAAGTGGTCTTATTGTTCCATCGTCTTCTCCGGCCGGGGCTCCTCTCTTTTTCGTACCCAAGAAGACAAAGGATCTTCGCCCTTGCCTGGATTTTCGAGGCCTGAATAAAATAACTATTAAAGATCGTTATCCTTTGCCTCTCATAAGGGACATTTTAGAGGCAGTCAGAGGGGCCCAACGGTTTACCAAACTAGATCTACGGGGAGCCTATCACCTCTTACGCATTAAAGAAGGAGATGAGTGGAAAACGGCCTTTAGGACTCCATTTGGTCACTTTGAATACAGGGTAATGCCGTTCGGTCTTACTAATGCCCCGGCAATCTTTCAGAGATTTATGGACTCAGTATTCTCGGATCTCCTGAATCAGACAGTTGTAATCTACCTTGATGATATTCTTATTTACTCCAGAAATCCCGAACTCCATTCTTTCCATGTGAAACAAGTCCTTCAACGACTCCGGGCACATCAACTATTTTGCAAACCCGAAAAGTGTGAGTTTGACAAGACGGAAGTCAAATATCTAGGATATCATTTAAGTACCACCGGTGTAGCTATGGATCAAGAAAAGGTACAAGCTATTCTAGATTGGCCTTCTCCATCTTCTATTAAAGAAACACAATGCTTTCTAGGATTAGCGAACTTCTATCGACAATTCATCGCAGACTTTGCAAAACAAACTAGCCATATAACTCACACTTTAAAGAAGGAAAATCTTATTAAAGGGTTTGTCTGGACTAAAGCTGCCGAAACAGCCTTTCAGGATTTAAAGAAGGCATTTACACAAGCTCCCATCTTAAGACATCCAGATACCAACAAACAATTTATTGTCGTCACCGATGCTTCTGAAAAAGCCATTGGTGCCGTCCTACTCCAACAACAAGAGGATGATGGTCTTGAACATCCTGTTTTCTATTTGTCTCATATACTCTCTATTGCAGAACAACATTACTCAGTACTGGAAAGAGAATTGTTGGCTCTGAAAACAGCTTGTATTGAATGGAGACAGTTTCTGATGGGTTCCAAGGAACCTTTTGAAGTGAGAACAGACCATCGAAACTTACAATGTTTACGAAATTTCGTATGCCAAAATAGTCGTCAAGCTCGTTGGGCCTTCTTCTTCAGCCAGTATGATTTCTACATTACATATATTCCTGGCTCCCAAAACATTCTGGCTGATGCTCTGTCGCGTCGTTATCCAGATTGTACTCCTGTCCCAGCTCAACCCCTACTGGAACCTAATAAGATCATTGGGGTAGCTCAGTCTTTTCTGGAGGAGGTACAACTGGAATACCCCAATCTATCTGATGATGAAGTAGAGAACTTAAGGCCTCTTTTACATAAGAGACAAGGATACTATTATTATCACGATCTGTTATTCATCCCTACTAACAGAGTGAGAGAAAAGGCATTACAAATGTGTCATGATTCACCGGTTGCTGGTCATAGAGGCATCAAGGCCACACAAGAACTGTTATCACGATTTTTCTGGTGGCCTACTTGGAAACAGGATATTGAAACATACGTTCAGGCTTGTCCCACATGCGCTCAAGTCAAGATTCCCCGAACCAGACCTGCAGGATTACTCCAGCCCTTGCCGGTTCCGCCAACTCCATGGCACACCATCTCTACTGATTTTATGTGTTCGTTACCACTTTCAGCAGGAAACCGGGTAATCATGGTCACTGTGGACTCCTTTACCAAGATGGCTCACTTCACTGCCTTGAAAAAGCTACCTACATCCCAAGAATTAAGCCAGATATTCATCGAACATATCTTCCGTCTTCATGGACTTCCTCATACTATTATATCTGATAGAGGACCTCAGTACATTTCCCGGTTTTGGAGGTATTTTTGTAAGACACTAAACATCGATAGAGCTCTGTCATCGGGCTTCCATCCTCAGACCAATGGACAGACCGAGCGTCTGAACCAAGGCTTAGAACAATACCTTCGTTGTTTTTGCAACTCAACTCAAAGCAACTGGAACACTTATCTCCCTATTGCTGAATTCTCTTACAATAATTCAGTCCATAGTGCCTCCAAGACCACTCCTTTTTTCTGTTCTTATGGTTTTCATCCTACCTCTTTGCCTACTTCTTCTCTGTCTCCCACTCCCTTGCCCGCTATTACTCATTTTTCCAAACGTCTTCTGCAAATCCATAGACTGATTCGTTCTAATCTCTTACACACCAAGAGATAGATGAAGAAAGTAGCAGACAAGAAACGTAGGGCCACTCCGGACTACCATCCACAGGATAAAGTTTGGCTTTCTTCAAAATTCTTACCCTCACGTCTTTCTCAGAACAAATTCACACCTCGCTACTACGGGCCTTTCCGTATTCTCCAGTTGCTTAATCCTGTCACTGTCCGTCTTCACTTGCCTCACACGTGGAATATTCATCCAGTCTTCCATGTCTCCCAACTCAAACCTTATGTACCAGATCCGTATTCTCGTCAGTTTTCCTGTCCTCCTCCTGTCTTAGTGGATGATGTTCCTGAATATGAGGTTCAGGAGATTTGTGACTCTCGTCTTTTTCACACCCGTCTGCAGTATCTGATTCATTGGAAGGGTTATCCTCTCAGTGAATGTTCTTGGGAAGATGCATCTTCTGTTCATGCTCCTCTTCTGACTCAGCGCTTTCACCGTTTATTTCCTTTCAAACCAGGGCCTTCGGGAGGGGGACCTACTGTTGCGCCGCACCGCGCGGCGCGAGCCGAGCGTTCGGCACAAGCCGCGCGTTCGGCTCGGGCCGCGCTGCGCGTCTTTAAGACGCGGCGCGCCCCGAGCCTTTCCTGCACCCTACGAGGCCCCAAGGCTTACTTGGGGCCTCGCGCTGCTCTCTCCCTCCGTTTTGTTGGGGTCTCCTGACCCCTCTTACCTATTTGGGCTCCTTTTCTTCTTTCTTCTGTCTTCTTCCTTTTTGGGTCTGTTTCTTACTCTTTCCTTTATGTCTTTTCCCCTTCCCAGGTTACCCTTGTCTTCCCAGCATTCCTCCTTCCCTATTCTCTATGGTTTCTGCTCCAGTCTATTCTATCTACTTTTCCCTATCCAAGATGGTGTCCTTTTTCTTCCTGTGGGTCACTTCCTGTTTTATGGTATTTAAGGGTGGTGTTTTCTTTTCCTCTTTGCGCTGCAACACTCTCTGTTCAGTTAGTGTCCTCGCTCCTGATTTCCAAGCCTTTGGCTCTGGATTTCGCCATTTCTGTGTTATTACGTCAGTTCTTTTGATTCCTGTTCCTCTGTTCTTGTTTCAGGAATCCTCTGCGAATCTTCTTGGAGGTTTTTTCCTCTTCTTCTGAAGGTTTTTTTTCCCTCTGGCGCTACTTTCTCACGGTCACGGTCTGTCCTTGGCGTTTCCTTTGCCTACAGCACCGTGGCTACCAGAAAGAGTCGCCCCTTTTTGGGCCAAAGTCGAACTCTCAAGATCCACGCCTCAAGATCTGCAAACTCCAGGCGCAAGCAGCACGTGAGTCGTGACACTTACTTGCCATTCTGATTGGCTGCACTATCCAGGCCTGTGTTCTGCCCTCCAGGGAAACCTACTAAACTCAAATGTTTTTTGAAAAGTAGACACCTAGGGAACTCCTGGGTGGTGTGCCTTGGATTGATCCCATATTTTGTTTCTTATTCACAATGCCCTGAAAACCTCTCATTTCTGTGACGGAAAGTTCTGGAATCTGCAGTGATCCAGATATTTCTTACTACCCAGCGTTTCCACACTTGTCCCAATAAAACCAGTACGCCACTTGTGTGGCTGGACCTAGCACCCACCACACAATAGGCCACAAAAACTCAATATGGAGAAATCAGCAATAGGGGTAGCTGTAGTATTGGGGCCTATGCTTGGCAGCCATCCATGGAAACCTAATCAACCCAGACATTTCTGAAAACTAGACACCCACACAGAATTGCGTGTGTTTTATTCTCATGTTGGGTTTCGCAAGGGCTTGTGGGTAAAATAAAAAGCCTTGTGAGAGGCATGCAAGTCACTCCACCCATGATTCCACAGGGTGTTTAGTTTTTAGAAATGTTGGGTTTAGCAAGTTTCTCTGGATGCCAGCCAAGCCCCGGACCACATTGCAAATAAAGGTTGATTTTGAGTGGAATCATTTTATATGTCCATGATGAGTTTTGGGGCCTTTCCTGTTGCTGGCACTTGGACCACCCACACAAATAGGCTAGTGTTTAGATCGGAAGACTTGTAGAACCCTCTGAGTGGTAGGAAATGTGTGGGTCCCAGCAGATTCTGGAACCTCTATTGCAGAAATTTGAGAAAATGTGTATTTTTAGCCAAATTTTGAGATTTGCAAGGGCTTCTGGGTAAAACCTCCCCTAAGAACCATGCTAGTGTATGAGAATGTTATGGATTTATATTTGTGTGAATCTTTAGCAATGAGAAAAATGCAATTTTACATTTAATTCCACATTCAGAGTCTGATTTAAAACAATTGATTTTGAAACACGTTTTTTTTATTTTGTGTAGAAGGTTTTTTTCTAATCTGTGTTCATTAGGCCACATTTCTGTGGAAAATGCATCCTGACCAAGATGGAGATCATCTCTGCCACTCACCCTGTGCTTTCCCCTCCTGCTCACATTCTCTCTCCACAAGCTCTGCAGCACACAGTGAAGCTGTAACGTATTAGGATATTTCCATTGTTGTTCTTGTTCTTTTTGCTGTGAATTTCTGTAGTTCAGATGTAACTTGCAACATGCTGCTATGTCTTTCATTTGTTCACTGAAACCTATTCATTCACATAACATGATGCTGTAAAAGTATCTTGTTCTGTTTGAACATCTCTAGATGATATTAGCATAGTGAGTGCTGAATAGTATTCATATAGTGAGATAGTGCTTAGGTGTTAAGGTACTGAGACATTTATTTTTAAGGTGCTCAATAAATGATACATTTGCTCACGCACAATAATTCTGCAAAAGTTCTCATTTTCTATGCAAGCATTGTATATAAAAAACTTTGATTTTGGGAGTCAGTCGGAAAACTTTCTCATTCTAGGAATGCTGTCCGATTATTTCCTAATTCTGCTGCCTATTGAGACTTACAATCATTTTTTTATTTTACATACTATGTATAACTCTGCATTTTGAGAGCCTTCATGGCATGGACTTATTTTTGAATTCTGTAATAAAACCCTTTAACTTTTCATTTATTTTTAACTCAGTTATTGATTCCACCCATTTTATCTTAAATTTTTAATGTATTGTATTTTGCTTGATTCTAGCGCTTCTGAGATGCCTTAAGGCGGGGGCACATTGCCTCATAAAATTGAGGCTTACCACCTTCTCCAATCCAGTAAATTGTGGAAAATATGACTTAGGTAAATTTGCGGGTGTCTCAATTTTGGGGTAGCATTTTGCTCCCACACTAGTCACACCACTCTACACTTCCTTGGGTGTCCAGTTTTCAGAAATGCCTGGGTTTGGTAGGTTTCCCTGCGAGGCGTCTGAATCCAGGCCCAAAATCCACAGCTAACCACATTGCAAAACGAGGGTCACTTTTGAGAGGAAAAACTTACATCTATCCATGTTGCTCTGGATCCCTTTCCTGTCCCATGAGCTAGGGCCACCCACATAAGTGAGATACAGTTTTTATTGAGAGACATGTGGAAACACAGAATAATGGAACATTTGCTATTACCAGTTACATTTCTCTGTATTTGTGGCTTCCAAACACAAGTGTACAAGAAAGTAGACATTTTGCAAAATGCCTTCAAATTTATGATAGTATTGGTACCGACAAATTCAGAGGTGTACAAATAACCACTGTTCCTAAACTTATTGTCTTTTGTGCATTCAATAAATATCTAGGTTTCCTTGATCACTATTTTTCATTCTTTATATTTTACCAGATGAATTGGTGTATACTAGGTACACAATGAAAATTCTTTGTGAAGTGAAACTCAGTTGTTGGCTCTCGAAATCACGTTTTTGGAGGATCTGCTTAACCCCATGGAAGATTGGCACAGAACAGTCAGTCTTAACTGAGAGACAATGTGAAAAGTATTTGTGCAACACTTTAAACAATAAAACAGTGAAAGCACCAGAAAAAAGTATCCCAGACCAGATTAGAAAATGTAGAGCTTAATTTAGTGAACAACACAAGACCAAAACGACAGAAATCCAATCAGAGAACCAGAGTTATATAGTTTTAAAGAATAAATTGCAATATAGCACCTAAAAGCAGAAAGCGCTGGACTGTCTCAAAGTCAATAGTTTAAGCTGACTGTGATGGAGCATAGGTCAGATGCAGTCCGACATTAGTCCTGCTGATGTTTTACCTTCTCAAGGTTTGTGCCAAGAGCCCCATTTGATGGAGGAAGTTCACCAGGAGCAAGAAGAACGTTACTGGTGATGGTTGGTGTGGCACAGGGAGCAGGCTGGGTGTAGTAAATAGGCAGGCTAGAGCCTCTCGTTGGGGATCTACATGGGCAGACAATGCTTGCTGTGCGAAGAGATGGACTTGTGATGGCTTGCGCTGATTTTCTGCACAAGTGGTGTGGTTCCAGTAAGAACAGGACCGTTCACGGTCATTAAAAGCCCAAAAGCTTGAATTGAAGAGCTCGAGAGCCACACCAAGGGGCCAGGACCCAAGTGGTGCCTCTTGGGGTTTAGGAACTCATTGAGGATGGGTGCAGGAGCTGTGGGAAGCCTGTTATGTCCCTGAGGCTCAGATCAGGAGAACAGGAGACTAGATCTTTGAGCCACTCTGGGGAGTCACTCTGGAGTCCTGGGTTCAAGATGGAGTTGCAGGTCAAGTTCTTCTTCCCCAGGTAAGAGGGCAGCAGGTCAGCTTAGGCAAAGGTATGCAGATTGCTAGTTGAAGGAGACTCTTGGAAGCTATTCCTTTTATTTATGCCTGGGTAGAATTTTTGTCACACCAACGAAATTTGATGTGATCTCTCAAATTTCATGCTGTGAAAATTACACAATATACCTGTAAGCAGGCCAGCCCGGGAGCATGCAAATGAATATGCCACACAAGGAGCTCTGAAACAGACGTCTCTATTGCTCAACATGCGCTCGCACTCTGCATGCACTGCGTCATAGCTTTCATAGCCACATCTTGACATCTCCCATCAGATTACATAATTCCTGTCTAGAGTTCACAAGGGTCCAAGTGTACAAGATATCAAAGACACTGCATATCCTCCTTTGTAAAATAAAAAGTGCAAACAACATTAGCATCATATTTCTTCAATGACTTGCTGAGGCGCTCGCACTGGTCTGGCAGATAAGGTGATAGAAAGTAGTTGGGATGCACTGTCAATATGCATTGATGACATAGGCTCAGATGTGTGGTCTGGACATTCAGGCAGGGTCACCTCACTTGTTATCTCAGGAGTTGACGAACATTGAGGTAAGTGTTTAAAGTGTGACAAGTCCCATGTGATGAATTTCCGGGACGATGTGCTATCACCATTTGCCCTTTGCACTTCACAATCCTCAAAGGTTCGACAGCAAACGGAGTGTCTGTTTTTCGCCTCCATTTCTGTTTGACCAGTACCCAGTCCCCATTTTTAAAACCTGTTTCCTTGGTGCATCAGTGCTGATTGCACTTTTGAGAAGTATGTGTGACACAAACTATATCGGCGTTCATCTATCTGTCCGATGTCCATTGTGGTAGCTTAGTTCTGGCGGCTCTCCCAAATAGCAAGGTGGCAGGGCTTTCACCAGTTGCAGAGTGAGGAATTGATCAATAGGCACGAAGGGCTGGGCACGGGGCTTGATTTAGACTGATTCCCTTCCCCAATACTTGCTGATTTACCATCTTGAGGGTGCTAATAAATCGTTCACGAACACCATTGGCTTGGGGTCAGAGAGGTGTACTCTTTTGATGCTTAACATTGAGTCCACCAAAAAACTCCTTGAATTCTTTGCTATTGAAAGGCGGGCCATTATCAGATTTGAGAATAGCGGGGATGACCCACGCTGCAAAGATGTCATCAAGCTGCTCAATGACTTTTTCATGGGTTGTCGGTGAAAATTTTCCACCAAAGGAAAAGATGTGTATTTGTCAATGATTACCATGAGATGATGCCCATTTTCTGGAGGCCCAAAGAAATTAATTGTAACTCTCTCCCAGGCATGTGCAAGAAGCTCAGTCATTGTCAATGGATGCTGCATCATCTTGGGGGATAGGCAGTTACACAGATGCCATGCTTTTAGCTCCCTCTCAACTCGTTCATCTAGGCAAGGGAACCACAGTAGGGGCCTCATTCTGAGTTTGGCAGGTGGCGGAGGCCGCCCGCCAAACTCATACCACCATCCGTCCGCCTATGCGGCCTAATGGAGCCAGTTGCAATGTGGCGGTGCGGCGGGTGCAGCAGCACCTGTCGTGCATTCCACTGCCCGTAGTGGAGTGCGTGACAGGGCTGTGCGTGGGGGCCCTCGCACTGCCCATGCCAAGTGCATGGGTGGTGCAGGGGCGCTAGGGCCCCTCCCGAATCCCCCATTCTGCCAGCCTTTCCATGGTGGTGTAAACTGTCAGGGACAAGCTAGCGGATGGGGACTCATAATCCCCAGGGGAGCGCTGCTTGCAGTGCTGCCCTGGTGGATTACAACCGCCGGGACGGTCAGGCTGCAGGCAGCCTGGCGATGTCGACAGTTGGGCCGTGGTAACTCCGCACCGGTCATAATATGGCGGTCGGAACGCCACGACCGCGGCAGTCCGACCACCACTGTGAGTCTGGCGGTCTGAGGACCACCAGACTCATAATGAGTCAATAGGTCTCTTAGGGTTGTTTTAGTGGCTACAATGCCACAATGTCCTTCATGGGCTAGCTCAATGACTTGCTGTCTCAGGCTTTCATGTAGGACAATACCATCTAGGATGACGGATAACTCATCCTGTACATTTTTGAATTTTTGGAATTCAACATCATTCACTTTTTCAGTAACACAACTATGGGCGGAACACCCGGCATAGGACCAGTAAAGCGTTCAAATACATCATTTTAAACAGTGTTTCTAGTTCTTTCTCAACGGCTGCTTGGAAGTGACAAGCGACTCTGAAGTGCTGTTGGGCAACAGGGCGAATGTCCTCATTAATATGAAGTTGCTCTTTCATCTTTTTTAAGTCTTCCTAAGCCATGAAACACTGACGAGAACTGACTCACAATTTCAGCCTAAGCATGGATGTTGTTGTTGAGAGATATCCCATGTCAGCAGCAGTGGCAATGCTAACTAAGAATGCACTACATGAAGTTACCTGAAAAATATGGATTGGTGCTTGCACTGACTTTGTTTTGTGTCATAAAGTTGCTGTAAATGACCCTTGACTCTGTAACGGTTGAAAGGCAGCCCATGTGCATACCTTCATGTTTGATGGAGTAAGGCATGGCACAGGAGTCAGGCTGTTGGACTTTTCTACTGGCATGATGTTAATTGCCGAACCACTGTCCATACAGAAGGTTATGGGGCAACCGTTCACCTTTAATGTAACTTTAGGATAGTGTCCTATTGAATTTTGTCTATTCATTTGGTAATTCATTTTTGACTTCTGATTTTCTTTGAAAGCAGCTACTCCTACATATGCATGTTGTTCCTTAGTCGATATTATCAAAGCCCATCCGCCTGCTGTGCTAGTGCTTGATAATAGCATTGAACAGCCTTTTTATGATGAATTTGATGATGATCGGCTGGGCTTGGTTTCTACTTGTCCTATGTTGCCTTTTGGCCTATTGGCTGTGTTCAGAATGCTTCTGGAACCTTCTGGCATTCATTTTCGCTTCTAGCTGTGAAGCATTTGGTTTCTCTTTTGATTTGCAGACCGTTATGAAGAGTTTTTTTTTTCCTGCAGCATTTGCATGTCTGCCCTATCGCTGGACTTTTACCTTCATGGGGAAATGAAAACCCACATCAGAAGAATAACTTTTTCTTCTTCTGGGAAGTCAACTTGTGTGTGTCTATTTTGTGTTTTTGCTTGCTTTTCATGATCAACGCTAATTCATTATGCGCTGTTCCCGTTTCCATATCAGCACCTTGTAGATCTGCTTGTTCTTCTGATCTTGCAGCCATTAGCATTTTCTCCTAACTGAGTTGCTCTCTCAACATTCGTCTTCTGAAGGAATCTGAAAGGTAGCCATCAATAACTCTTAGGCGCATGGCTTCGTCATCATTAAAGTTAAAGAACTTACAGTGTTTGAGAAGTGCATCAAGTCTCTCAACAAATTTATGCACTGTTTCACCAGCTTGTTGTCGTGCTTGGTTGGAAATGTACCTCTTGTAGTCGACATTCACCACCAGATTGAACTTGGCATCCAATGCTCCTTTTACCTTTTGGTATGATATATCATCAGCTTGTGAGACTCTCTTTAACACTTCTTTCACTCCATCACCAGCAAGGTTTTTCAAATATTTAAGGATTTCCTTATTGTCTTCTTCTCCTAGCACATCTACGAAGTCACCAAACATTTCAGTCCATGCAGTCCACCTGGCACCAATGTTCTACTTCTTCGCTATATCAAACAAAGGTGGTGGCTTCAGGAATGTAGCCATGTTGTACTTTGTGGTCCCTTCTGTCGCGATTTTGAGCTTGTGCTGTTCAGGCAGCATTCTTCTTACAAAGCAGGACTGGCAACCTCTTCATGCAACACAGGGTTGCTTGGGTCTGATCATCTTGTCTGATTTTCAAGGTCATAAAGCACTTCACTCAGCTTTTCAAATGTGCTCCTCTGCAGGGCCTTCAACTTCTTCGATGACTGTGTATGGGCTGGAGTAGGGTTTTGACTCCACATTTGCTAATCGCAGACTGCTTTGCATCGATTTTTGGTGTGAGTGGCATGCACAAGCAGTTTGCTGCACCTTTGCAAACTCTCAGGGAGAGCAGCTTTGTTTCTTCGGGGCATGTATCCCCTACTTGTCGCCAGTTGTAGCATTTTCCCCAGCCCAAGAGCATGCAAATGAATATGCCACACACTGAGCTTTGTAACAGATGTCTGTATTCCTCAGCATGCTTTCGTGCTCTGCACACACTGCATCATAACTTTCTTAACCACACCTTAACAGCTCCCATCAAAGTACGTAATTCCTGTCTAGAGTCCACCCAGGACCGCAAGGTATCATGCGCATGATATCAAAGACACTACAGTCAGAACAAAAAAGCAACAGCTCCTTCAGAGTAGCAATCTAGCAGAGTGCAATCTTGTGATCATCAGAGCAGTTATTTTTCCTGGCAGGGTATCCAAATGTCCAGAAAAGTACTGAAGTGGTGGTGTCTGAGGTCCAGTATTTGTACCCTGGTGCCCTGGTTCTGGAAGGTGAGAGAAACCTCTATAGAGTGGGATTGAAGTGCAAACAATTCCCTGCCTTCCCTGCCCTTACTCTAAGCAGGCTAGAGTGACAATGGCAGGTAGTTATGCCCTATGTGTGTGGACAAGGCACAGACTATTCAGATATAAATGAGACTGTGTCCAGCTCCTCCCTTCCATCCCGTCTGAGGTGGCCCATCAAGTCACACCTAAGTTCCCATTGTGTGTGGCTTTCTAGGAGGAATACATAAAGCCTAACAGCCAACTACACCCAGTCATGTGACCAGAGACTGGCTGTAGGCACCAAATGGCTAAGGCAAGAAAATGCCAACTTTGTAAAAGTGGCATTTTCAAAATTACAATTTCAAATCCAACTTCACCATAAGTTAGGGTTTTAAATTGTGATTCAAAAAACACCAAACTTGAAGCATTGATTTCTTCCCATTTGTAAATTAGACTTATAACATGTAATAAGGCAACTCTAATGTTATCCTATGGGAGAGATAGGCCTTGCAGTAGTGAAAAACAACTTTAGAAGTTTTTCACTACCAGAACATGCAAAACCTAAAAGTACATGTCCCATATTTTAAATATATTGCACCCTGCCTTCTGGGCTGTCCAGGGACTACCATGCAGTGGGGGTGGAGGATGGGAGGTGGGGGGGGGACGACTTATATGTATTAAAAATAAAGGCTTGGGCCTGGCAAAAGGTTTATTTTGCCAGGTTGAAATGGCAGTTAAAACTGCACATACAGGCTCTGCAATGGCAGGCGTGAGACATGGTTAAAGGGCTACTTAAGTGGGTGGCAGGCCCATAAGTAGCATTTAATTTACAGGCCCTGGATACTTGCAGTACCACTTTACTAGAGCTGATTTTCAAGACTGGCTGAAAGTGTTGCGTGACACAGAGCTCCTAGGCAGCCAATTTGCTGCTTTCAATAACCTTTGCAAGTTTTCTGCCAAGAGTTCAGTTTGAGTGAATGAAGTTCGTCAGAAGCAAAAACAGCATCGCTGGTGATGGTCTGCGTGATGTGAGAAGCAGGCCGAGGGTCGGGGATGGGCAGTCTGGAGCCTCGCACTGGCGATCCCAACGGCCAACTACACCCAGTCAGGTGACTAGAGACAGGCTGCAGGAACCAAACGGCTAAGGCAAGAAAATGCCAACTTTCTAAAAAGCAGAATTTTCAGTATTGCCATTTAAAATCTGGCTTTAGCATAAGTTAGGGTTTGACATTGTGATTCCAGAGACACAAAACTTGAAGCACTTATCTCTTCCCATTTTGAAATTACACTTATAACGTGTGATAAGGCAACTCCAATGTTATCCTACGGGAGAGATAGGCCTAGCCATAGTAAAAAACAAATGTAGGAGTTTTTCACTACTGGGACATGTAAAACTTAAAATTACATGTCCTACTTTGTAAATACAGAGCACCGTTCAGGGCCTACCACAGGGGTGACTTAAATGAGCAGAAAGGAGGGCTTGGGCATAGCAAAAGGTTTATTTTGGCAGGTCGAAATGACAGTTTAAACTGCACACACAGGCTCATCAATGGCAGACCTGAGACGTTGCTAAAGGGTTACTCAAGTGGGTGGCACAACTAGTGCTGCAGGCCCACTAGTAGCATTTAATTTACAGGCCCTGGGTACTTACTGTACCACTTTACTCGGGACTTATAAGTACATTAAATATGCCAATTGGTGATGAGCCAATACTACCATATTTAGAGGTGAGAGCACATGCACTTATATGTGACTCCTTCAACCAGTCCTGCCGTATCAGCAAACAGCACGTTGCATTCTGGGGCTGGTAGTTTCACTTTATCATTGTGTGAATGCGGTCAAACACACCAGCATGCAAGGGGTTGCCTAAAAAGCCGGGAGTATCTGTAGGTGGGCGCATGGCAGCTACATACTATAACATGTGTAAATCCCCCGTCCAATCTGACACATGCAGGCAAGGATTTGTACTGGTAATAACAAAAACTACGATGCGGAAAGGGGGCAGGAAATGAGGGGGAGAAGTGGGAGTTGAGAATAAGTTACAACGACGACGTTCCGGGGAAGAAGAAAAACAAGTATTGACAAAGCCAGTAGGCCTCGCCTATACCAGAGCTATTGGCTTTGGCAATGTGTTTGCCATGTTGTACACCTGTGTGGCTGCTGTTCAGCATGGGTGAAAGTTAGTGGCATAGAGTGTCAGGGTGGAGAGGGGAAGTAGAGTGTCATAGAGTGGATTTGTGGGAATGTCGTAGATTGGAGTAGGAGTAGAGTTGAGTAGAGGGGAGTAGAATTCAGTGGTAGAGTGTTGTAGAGTGGAGTGAAGTGGGGTGGAATAGGGGAATGGGTTGGAGTGGACTGAGATAGTGGGGTGGACTGGAGTAGAGTGGGATGGATTAGATTAGGGTAGAATGGGGAGAATTGTGTGGGATGGATTGGATTAGAGTTGGGTGGTTTGAAATGGGGTGAGGTGGATGGGATTGGGGTGGATTCGAGTGGGGTGGATTAGGTTGGATTGGGGTGGGTGGTCTAGATTGGAGTGATATGGCTGGGTTGGGCCGGAGTGGGTTGGGTTGGAGTGGTTGGGGTGGGTTGGATTGGACTGGGGTGGATTGGATTGGAGTGGGGTGGGGTGGAGTGGGGTGGCATTGATTGGGGTGGCCTGGATGGATTGGAGTGGGGCGGCTGATAGATTGGAGTGGGATGGACTGAACTGGGATGGGGTGGATTGGACTGGGATAGAATGGGTGGACTGGAGTAGACAGTGGTGGACTGGAGTGAGTGGGATGATTGGAATGGGGTGGGGTGGATAGGAGTGGAATGGATTAGATTGGATTGAGGTGGATTGAAATGGGGTGGGTGGGCTGCAGTGAGATGGATTGGATTGGATTGGGGTGGTGTTTGCTGGATTGGATTGGGGTGGATTGGAGTGGAGTGTGGTGGGGTGGATGGATTAGATTGGAGTGCGGTGGACTGGGATGGGTTGGATTAGGGTGGGGTGGATTGTAGTGGGGTGGACTGGATTGGAGTGGGGTGGATTAGAGTGGTGTAGGCTGGATAAATTGAAGTGCAGTGAACTAAAATGGGATGGGTGGAATGAACTGGGATAGAGTGGTGTGAATTTGAGTGGGGTGGATTGGATTGAAATGGGGTGGGGTGGGGGATTAGGGTGGGGTGGGATGGACTGGAGGGGTGGATTGGATTGGAGTGGAGTGGGTTGGACTGGGTTTGGGTGGGTGGATTGGAGTGGGGTGGTTTGGACTGGGTGGATTGCATTGAGGTGAGGTGGACTGGATTGGCGACGGGTGAACTGGATTGGAGTGGGGTGGACTGGAGTGGGCTGGAGTGGATTGGAGTGGGCTGGATTCAACTGGAGTAGGGTGGGTTGGACTGGAGTGGATTAAAGTGGGGTGGAGTGGATTGGATTGAGATGAAGTGTTTTGAGTTGGAGTGGGGTAGCCTGGGTTAGTTTGGATTGTGGTGGTTTGGACTGGATTGGTGTAGGTTAGATAGGGCTGGGCGCTACTGGGGTGGATTGGATTAGCATGGGGTGGATTAGATTGGTTTGTGGTGGATTAAGTAGGGTGAATTGGGATAGAGTGGGGCGAGGGGATGTGGATTGGATTGGTCTGGGGCAAATTATTTTGGATTGGAGTGGGCTGTTTGGGATTGGAGTGGGGCAGGGTGGAGTGAGTAAAATTGTTTTGGATTAAAGTGGGGCAGATTGGGATGGGACAGATTGGAGTGGGGCAGACTGAAATGGATTGGAGTGGGGCAGGTTGTTTTGGGTTGAAGTGGGGCAGACTGGAATGGGACAGATTGTTTTGGATTGGAGTGGGGTAGATTGTTTTGGATTGGAGTGGGCCAGATTGGAGTGGGGCAGACTGTTTTGGATTGGAGTGGGGCAGAGGGGATTGGGGTAGATTGTTCTAGATTGGAGTGAGACAGATTTGAGTGGGTCAGCTTGTTTTGGATTGGAAAGGGGTAGATTAGAGTGGGGCAAATTGGAGTGGGACAGACTGCTTTGGACTGTAGTGAGGCAGATTGTTTTGGATTGGAGTGGAGCAGATTGGAGTGGGGCAGATTATATTAGGGTGGACTGGAGTGTGGATTGGATTGGAGTGGGGTGGATTGGGTTGGTGTGGGGTGGATTGGAGCAGGGTGAATTGGGATGGAGTGGAATGGATTGGTTTGGGGTGAGGTGGATCGGACTGAAGTGAAGCGTATTGTTTTGGATTGGAGTGGAGCTGATTGAAGGGGGACAGGCTGTTTTGGATTGGAGTGGGGCAGACTGGAGGATGTGAATTGGAGTGGGGCAGATTGGAGTGGGGCAGATTCTAGTGGAACAGATTGTTTTGGACTGGAGTGGGGCAGATAGGAGTGTGGGAGATTGTTTTGGATTAACGTGGGGCAGATTGGAGTGAAGTGGACTGGAGTGGGGCACATTATTTTGGATTACAGTGGTGAAGATTGTTTTGGGTTGCAGTGGGGCAGATTGGAGTGGGGCAGATTGTTTTGGATTGCAGTGCAGCAGGTTGCGGTGGGTCAGATTGTTTTGGATTAGGGCAGATTGGAGTGGGGCAGATTATTTTGGATTGGAGTGATGCGAATTAGTTTGGATTGGAGAGGGGCAGATTGGAGTGGGGTTGATGGGAGTGGGGCATATTGTTTTGGATTGGAGTGAAGCATATTGTTTTGGATTGGAGTAGGGCAGATTGGTTAGGGTTGGAGTGGGGCAGATTGTTTTGGAGTGATGCAGATTGTTTTAGATTAGAGTGGGGCATATTGGAATGGGGCAGATTAGATTGGGGTGGGTTGGGAGAGTTGGAGTGGGGTGGGTTGGAGTGGATTGGATTGGGGTGAGGGGTTTGGATTGGTGTTGGGTAAGGTGGGGTGGATTTTAGTGGGGCGGATAGGAGTGGGGTGGATTGGGGAGTACTGCACGATTATTTGTTAAAGCATCATTCCAGAAATTACACATAATAAAGAAACAATGTCGCTTTGCGATATTTAAAACAAGATAATTGTCATCCCACAAGCAAAAGTGGAAAGTGAGAAAAGACAACTTAAAAGAAAGCTATAAAAAATAAAACTTTGCAATTTTATTTGTCCTGCTGAGCACACTTTTGCCAGTCACAAACCTCCTGTTTGCAGGGCATTAGAAGTTAAAAAGAACAAAATAGTACCTCGATCACATTGGAGCAGCAGACGGGCACTGATTAAGTTGAATCTATCAGTGCTTGTTCCCTGCTCCACAGAAGGAAACGGAAATTATGCCAGGCCTGCAGTGACAAATTACAAGGCTGTAAAGAAGTGTGTCACACATCCCAACAAATGGTGAGCAACAAGCGAACTCCAAGCCCTTTAGTGTACACAACAGAGTTCGCAAGTGAGACGCATTCGCTAGCGCATGCACTTGCAGGTGCGACCCTTAAAAAGTACCTCAATCACAGTGTGAGCAGCAGAAAAACACCAATAAAGCAACCAATCAGTACTTGGTTCATGCTCCATCTAAAGAATAAATGCACGAAAAAGAAAAAAAGTGAAACCCATTTGGTGACCAATGAGAAGAAAGCAAATAAGAGTGATGATGAAGCCAACAATTGGTAATTTATGTGTGGACTAAAGGCACCAATAGTAAATAATAAAATGAAATGGGTGGCTAAAAGCCCAGCTTTGAGGTTTTTGTTCTTTTTCAGAAACAATAGCTCGTCGCACGCTGTCTCTGGCGAGACCTAAAAAGCTGTCCTGACCTATCCAATTGTGACAAGACTTACACATCACTGGATGGTGCTAAAGGCAGGGGGCTGGAGGGAGCTGCCTGGTTCACTTCCACTCTTTTTCCAGTAAACATTTTATCTGCATCGAATGAAGTTGTTGCTCGTTGTATGTTCACCGAAGTGTGCCCCCACTTAAAGTGACTGACTGAGCCCCCACAAAAGACCTGGGTGCCTGTTCTGTTGAGTATTATTATGTACAGTATTCCCAGTGACGCAAGCATATGAGACAGAAATACATCTTTAGCACAAGATTGAGAAGAGGGAGGCAAATGAGTTTCAACTCCAGCAAGCTGAAACCCGTAACAACCTCATACTCAGGCGCTGTTTTACCTGTGCTAGCATCCATCGGTGTTAGCAAAATACATCCACAGACAGCAGGAGGGATGTAGTAAAGGTGAAAAAGGGTAATATGTTATGACGAGCTACACACACCCGGACATGGTACCAATAAATTACTGCTCTAATTCGGGAGTGCCATACGCTTTGTGATTCTTCCACTAATTCTACTGCCTGCCAACAAAGACATACACTTTTTGACAGACCATAATCATGGCTTATGATCTCGATTGCTACTTGTAGATGGTAAAGAGCTAACATCGTTTTAAGTACTTCTGATATTCTTTCCAAAGGTGAGCACTGTTACTAAGTTGACAGCAGGGGTGAAATGTATTACATTTTAGCAGCAAAGTGCAGTAACTAGCAGCCATTATTGTGCTGCAGTGTGCAACTGGAAGAAAGTGGGGCAGAACCAACTTTATTAGAAATGGCCTATGCTGCTGCTGTTTCCTGTGCTGGCACACCTTTCCACCGTGGTGCAGAGGCGTGGGTGACGTCCAACGTAGGAACTGTAATCAAAGCACACCCTTCCAGCACGAAATACTATGGCAAGGCACTTCCAATACATTCCACACATTGGTGTAAGCTGTCCAGTGCAGCACACGAGCAGTGTGTTAAATTTTGTAGAAGTAAAACATATTTCCAAGTTAGCGCCGGTTTCAGGAGGCATGCTTTTTATGCAAAGCCCTCTCTACCTTAGTAGACTGGGTTTTGCACTATATGCTATGGGAGTAAATGGTGATCCACACATTTCACAACTATGTAACGCCCCCTTGATGTAAGGTGGCGCACAGCAGTGCAAAGTGCCACTTGTGCTGAGAAATGAAAATATTCTTCCAAGATTGGCACAAACTCTTAGTAAATCTTCCCTCAAGTCTACCGTACGAACGGCGTGCTATGCAGGAGAAGGGAATTAATGGCGATGCAAACTCCTAGGATTGCCAACAAAGTGGTAGTTTGTTGGTATGTTTTCAAAGGTGTTCCTTATCTTGAAATGTCTTTTGCGCAAGGCAGAACTAGTGTATTTCGAAAGTTAGAAAAGAAAGGGAACGTCACACTGTTTAAATGAGATGTAGAGAAAGGTGTGGAAATAGGTTTTGCTGAAAAATGCAAAATTTACAGTATATCCATTCCTGAAACCCATTAGGGTTAGAAAGTTAGTGGTTCAAGACAGGGACGAATAGGAATATTGTAGATCCCAGTGTAACATGATGGAATTCTGTGAATTAAAAAGCAAGTTTATAACAAATGTAGGGCCCTATGCACTAAGCCATTTTGCAGCCTTGAAATTTGAAAAAACACTCGGTTTGTAATGCAAACTGCTATTTACTAAACCCATTTTACAAATTAGGAAAGACTTGCTGATTCACAAAATTGTTTTTTTGATCCATTTTGGATAACAATTAGGAGGAGGTGTGAAAGAGACATCCCCGTCTAATTGCAAGCTGCGGTGGTATGTATAAATTGTTTAAGATTGCAATTGCAACCCATTGACCTGCTACAGGCATCTCAAAAGAGGAGGTAACTGATTGGCAAACGGGCAGTTTCCCTTTTGTGGATCCTGCTGCGCAACCTATGGCGAGCAGGCAGGGAACAGAGGGACCTCTGGCGGCTCCTTCTGATGATTTTGTTTAAAGCAGACCATTTCCATTAAGGAACACTGTGTGCTTTACAAACAAAGTTTACATTTAGGGAATTCAAACACAGTGATGATCTGCTGTTTCTTGTAGGCCACCATCCCTTCCTTGAAGACATTCACATGTTGCAAATAGTGATGTGCCTCATTAACATTCATTAGGCAGACAGTTCTGTATCCCCTTGACTGGTCAATTTGCAATGCACCCTATATGTACAAGGATCACATCGCAAAGAGATAAGTAGCAAAAATTCAGTGCACAACTCGGGACCATTACTTATCTCCTTGTGCATCAGGCCTGCCAACTTCAGTCTACTCACTAAGACTTCATGTGTTTTGTGCATGAACCCCAATGTGATTCATTTTTATCTCTTTTACAGACGAGATGGCATTAACCTTTGAAATCTTTTAAAGCCGAAATATGAGACAGCACATAGCTGGAAAGACGAAGAAGGCTTTTGGACTTCTCTTGATTAAAAACCCAAACGATTTTTCTCAGGAACTTGAACTGAAAGAAGAGAAATAAAAATCACATGTATTTCCATTCATTTAGGTGTAAGTGAGAGCGCAAGGTAGGGAAAGTAAACGGAATGAACTCCCCAAATGTTGTTACTGTGGGTTCTGTCACCCCGTGCCTGCCTCAACATATTTCAGGACAGTGGTAGATTAGGCCACTCCTCCGACTACAACGGTGCTGTCATCTACACACAGATTGCTCTTTCCACCAATCACAGCTCTACCCAAGAACACTGGCTCCACGCCCGAGTCCATTGCCTTATTAGACGTCAATTCCTCCTGCTGTTTCCTGTTGACAAAAAGAGCAAGGCAATCTTTTTTTCTTGACTGACTTCCACTCTGTAGCGACCAATGTACACTGCATAACCACTCCTGCTTGCTAGATCCTGCAGAGGCCTTCTTATCCACTGGACCATAGGATGAAAAATGACCGATCGCACAGATTGAACAGAGGGTTTCCTTCAACTGCCTCATAGTATTAGATCGGCGACTGCAGGTTCTAATCGACATGAGCCAATGCCCCCTGAATCCTTTTCTTTGAGACACATTGGCTTACGGTGCTCCTCATTTCTACCTTACTGCTCTGAAGAAAGGTGGAGTGGGACTGGTAATACCTGGCGTGCTTCCCTATTGTGTTCCGAAGACAGAGGGAGGCCACTGCTATGTGGCTCATGTCATGGTGTCCACTGATGATAATGGAAGAGAGAGATCCTCACCTGCTACCATCTGCACCATTGGTCTGAAATCCCTACTCCTAGTCCCTAGTCCTTTGGGGCTAACATGGCCCTGCAGGCAAACTCTGGAGTGCCCTAGTCAAAGATGAGGGTAAATCTAACCTAATACCCGTAGACTTTCTACAATGTAGACAAACCACACTTGTAAGGATAGGGCAAACGGGAATCATGAACAAAAGTTTAAAAACTCATATTTTTTTCCTGGCGTACGCTGGGGATTTCATGAACTATGGAGTCTCTGTAAGCCACATGTGGACATCTACACCTGTGCCAATATCTGATGTTTTGTGTGAGGGTTCGACAGGCCTATAGGGCAATCAGGCAATGCCCAATGGGCTGGTCTGGCAGATCAGTGTGTAGGGCGTTTTTTTAAAGAGTTGTGAACTGGTTTATATCCAGGCTGGTGCTTTCTGTGCTATTACCACCCTTTTTCAGCTATCTGCTTTTTTAATGGGGGCACTTTGTTTTTGGTTCCCAGGCCTATTTTTGTCCCAGCCCGACCCGGTGTGTAAGAAGATTTAACCATTATAAGAAAACACGTCATGCAAAACGTGAGCAACTGTGCAGGTCTTTTTCAAAATGTATGTGACTGCTCTCATTGCTATTTTTGGTTAATGGAATTATAGTTGGTGTCATGCAGCTTCCAATGTAATCTTCCATACATCAGTAGGCCACTTCAAAGATGTATACATGCTAAAGGTGTGTGGTTATTCCACCACGCTTAGACATGTGACATACATCTTACATTATTTGCACAAAGAAATATTTTTAGGCAGAATGCTTTTCCACTCCTTGCTTGATCCCCAGTACCAAATGCAGGAACCAGTTGAACTGCACTGTCCATCCTTTGTCTCTGCAAACCTCGATCTGATCCAGGAAGTGCTTTTTGGCCTCGTCTTCGCTTCTGCCTACAGTTAGAGCTTCTCGGATGTACTCAATGTCTTCTTTACTGGTCAGCTGCGGCATGCCCGTCATCAGCATCATGGAGAAGAGGATGATCAGGAGGTTGGTATGGTGTCGCAGAGCCAGGTATGCCTTCACACAGACCTCCTGAGGAAGAGAGGAGACGGGTGATTGTAATCATTGTAGTTAATGCAGTACAGCAGCAGAGCAAGGGGTTTAACAGTTTTTACAGCAAAAGTACTCTTTCACATGCAGTCACTTGGGGTTAGGGGGCCGATGCGCACCTGACACTTATTTCAAATGTAATAAATTGGGAGTGATGTTCGAGATCTGGCGTTGTAATACTCAAACAAGCACAGTACTCCCACCGATGGAGGCCAAAAACACAAAACTCATTTCACATACTCGCACACAACAAACACCAGTGGAGGTCAAAGGTTAACATGTGTGAAATGTTCTAAACGCATTGTCAATTTTTTTTGACTCATCATATTTGTTGGTTGAGGAGGCCCTTGAACCTATCTTTCCTAGTCCTCCCTGATCGCCAGGACACAAGCTTGTGAACTCTGTAATCAGCTTCACCACAGGCAGACACGCGTGAGCTCAAGTATTCCTGGATGGGAGCTGCAAGAAGCATGTACACTGCTTCCGGGTCCTCCACCTGCAGACAGGCCCTATCTGTGGACCAGAGCAGCATTAGGGTAACCGGCAAAGATAGAAATTTTGTATCACACATTTGAGTGGCACCAGGGGCGTAGGAGTCATAACATTTCTGTTGGGAGGGGGCGGAGGAGACAGCACTGGGGAGTTGCGGTTGACACTGCACAAATTGCCTGTGGTCTGTGAGTCGCAGATTCCAATTAGATCAAATGTGAAAAAACATGTTTATGTTTACAAGGGTTCTGTGTGATATGGGTTTTAAAGGGGTGTTTAGGGTTCAGGTGAGGGTTAAGGAAGAGGGTAGAAAGGGCAGTAAAGGTGGTTTTAGTGTTCAAGGATCGGTAAGGATACAAGATAGTGGTAGTAACAGTTGTAAAGGGGTATTTAGGGTACAGGGGTAAATGGTGGTAAAGGGCTTTTAGGGACGAATAGACAGGTAGGGGTGTTATAAATTTGCCCTTTCTGCATGGCTACCTCTAATTATTTTCACCTTTATCCTGAACCTTTTTTTTGCTGACTATAGAACTCTATGCACTTTACCCCAGCTAAGCATGAGAAAGAGTGTGTGCTCCTCCCTTCAGCATCCTAAAACTGGTATACTCTTGATTGGCCTATTTAACTTACAAATAAGTCCCTAATATATGGAACAAAGTGAACCCAGGGCCTGTAAGTGAAATGTCACCAGTGGGCTGCAGCACTCATTGGACCAACCAGTACAGTGACAGAGCGAAGCATGCCTTCAGGCCTACCACTGTAGCCTGGCTGTGCAGTTTTTAACTGCCAATTCAATCTGTCAAATAAACCCTTTTGTCACGCTAACCTTCCTTTTAAATATGAATAAGTTACCCCTAATGGAGACCTTGCTGCCCAAATGGTAGGAAGCATGGTACTTAAAAGTTGGACATGTGGAAGTTTAATATCCCATGTCCCTACAGTGAAAAAGCATAAAAGCTATTTTAACTGTAGCAAGGCTGGCTGCTTCCACAGGGGAATGCTGGATTACATTATAAAGCCTTACAATGCTAGTTTCAGATTGGTAACAGCTAGAGAAATATTTGTAAAATTCTTTTTAATAATTAAACTAAGTCCAGTGTCATGGTACAGCTGTATTTTATCTAACAGTTATGGAAAAGGCACTTTAGCAAAGTTACCTTTTGCCTGCCTATAGCCTGTGCTGGCCTTTTCTGTATGTATTAAACTGTCACCTGGCAACTTGATGGTTCCCCTGTTGTGAGGTATGAAATACACCCAGGTCATGGACAATGGGCCTTGGGGTGGAGAGGTATTGTCCTCCCTTGACAGGATGGCCTGGGGGCTATCCCCAGACCCATGGTGTACTTCAAAAGGGCCTTACCCTGTCAAAGGCAAATGCAGCTCACACCTGGGCCTGCTTCCTCTTTTATACTTCTAGTAAGAAAGGCACCAACCTCGGGGGGGAACTGCCCGAGAACTAGCTGGGAATGACCACCAGGAAGGGCTGGTGTCAAATCCTGCTGGCATGTAACATCCTACTTGACAGGTTTGCTTGAGTTTAACATACAGTATTTGGGAAACACTTCAAATGAGGGACACAGAATGCCTAGACACTTTGGGCCAGATGTAGCAAAGGGTTTTTCCCATTCTGTTTCAATGGGAAATTGTGTTCGTACATATGGCCCTTTGTTTGGATCCACTGTCTGGTTGCTGAAAGCTCAGATTTGATTTTACCAGACATCTGGTTCTGTGTTTCTTTGCAGTCAAGGAACTACGCAAAACTGGATTTTGTTGTTAGATGTAGGACGACATAGGATTACCATAATACAGTCCCCACGCAGATGCCCAGCCCTCAGAGGACAATTTTAGTGTGATGGAAAACGTTAAACATTTTAAAAATTCCCAAAGTGGACAGGTTTAGCACCAGGAACCACACACCATTGATTGGGGCATCTCCATGGGTCATTCTGACCTACAAGCTTGTGCCTTTCATACGTCATCAGAAGATGACTGAACATGCTGTCAAGAGACCTGAGAAGAGCCCTAAAGAACTGGACCTTCTTCTCTTGTATCAAGGACAAAGAAGTGGACTCCAAATGTTATAAGGCTGATCTCTTGTTCAAGCTACAAGAAAACAAGCTCCAAGAGCCCTTTCCTGCAACTGTCCAGCTGTTTAGTGGCAACTGCACCTGGACCTGGACTGGACTCTGCCTGCCACCTTATAAGTCTCTAAGTGCCTCGCCTGAGGTCCTGAAAGGCTTTAGAAGTGTATTCCTGCAGTGGATTTGGACTTGAAGGACTAAAGTCAGAATGTAAAATATTTGACTACAATGGATCTGGTTGGTTTATCTTTTCCGTACTCCATCATGGATACCTAGGTGCCAGGCTACCGCAACCACTGACTGTCATTGGGTTTTTGTGCTTCCTGGCACTTTTACTACTGAGAACTTTAAAAATTCAAATTTCAGGTCCCCTTTATTGAAATTTTAAAGATTTTGATGGCATTTTTTTTATTAAAGTCTATGCAATCTTTCAAATTTGTTTTGGGTATTTTAACGTTTTGCATTTTAACTTTATTACTGTTTTAGTACCACATAAATACTTAACACATTCCCTATAAGTTAGACCCATCTGCACTGTACCACAGCTACCAGGGGGCTTGAACTCAAGTATAATTATTGATTTTACTAGGTCACCCTGACAAGGACTGTGATTATTACTTGAGGTGGGTACTTACACCCCTCAACTTATAACCAAATTTCTTACAAGGTGGTTTTAACATTTAGAGGGGAGTAGTGTTAAAGGGAGGTAAGTGTTTATGAGGACTCAGGGGAAGTAGAAGTGAAGAGAGGTAAAGGGTTTTAATGTTCAGGAGCAGGTAGAGGTAAATGGAGGTATGGGTTTTTAGTCTTCAGGGACAGGAATATGTAAGGGGTTTGAGGGTTCAGGGGTAGGTAGAAGTAAAGCGAGGTAGGGTTTTTTTTAGGGTTTGAGGCTTTTAGATGTAGAGGCTTGTAAGGGACTTTATGGGGTTTCAGGGTTCAGGAGCTGGTACTGTTAAAGGGAGGTAAGGGGCTTTTAAGCGTCAGAATTGGGGAGAGATAGGGGATTTCAGGGGTCAGGGCTGGGTAGAGGGAAGACAGAGGATCTTAGAGTTCAATGGCAGGTAGAGGTAAAGGAAGGGAGAGAAGGGAGATTATGGTTATTGAGCAGGAAGAGGTGTGGTAAGGGGATTTTAGGGTTCAGGAGTGGGTGGGAGTAACGGTGGTTTAGAGCTCTGGGGAAGGTAGAGGTAAAGGGAGGTAAGGGGCTTTTAAGGGTTTGGGGACGGTAAAGGTAAAAGCAGGTAAGGGGTTTATGGGATTCAAGGGTGGGTAGAGGTAAAGGGAGGTAAGAGGAATTTAGGGTTGAAGGAAGGGAAGAGTTAAAGGGTAGCAAAAGGTTTTAGGGTTCAGGGGTGTTTAGGGTTAAAGGGAGGTAAGCAAGCTTTAGGGTTCTGGGATGGATAAAGGGAGGTAAGGGGTTTTTAAGGGTCAGGGTGGGCAGAGTAGAAGGTAAGGGGATTTTAAGGTTCAGTGAAGAGAAGAGGTAAAGCGTGCCTCAGAGGTAAAAGGAGGGAAGGGATTTTTAGGGTTCAAGGGTGGGTAGAAGTAAAGGATGGTAAGAGGGTTTTCAGGTTCAGGGGAGAGAAGAGGTAAAGGGTGGTAAGGGGTTTTAGCGTAAAGTGGTGGGAAGGTTTACAGAGAGGTAAGGGGTTTTCAAGGTGCCTGGGCGGGAAGAGGTAAAGGGTGGCAAGAGGTTTTTGGGGTGCAGGGTTGAGTAGAAGTAAAAGGAGATAAGGGGTTTTAGTGTTTAGAGGCAGATAGAGGTAAATGGAGAAAAGGGAATTTTATGTGGTTGGACTAATGGGAGGCAAGAGTTTTCTAGGGCTCAGAGTCAGTTATAGGTAAAGGAACGTTATTTTTTAAGGATTCAGAGGTGGGTTGAGATAAAGGGACGTAAGGGGGTTTCAGGCTACAGCAGTGGGTAGATGTAAAGGTTAGTAAGTAGTTTTAGGGTTTGAGGTGGGTAAAGGGGGTAAGGGTTTTTTGGGGGTTCAGAGGTGGATAGATGTAATAGGAGGTAAGAGGACTTTAAGGTTCACAGGAGGTAAGAGGTAAAGGGGTAGTAAAGGATTTAAATAAAAAGGCAGAAATTAGGCTTGTTACCCCATAACAAAAAGAAATAAAACAGGAAAAATAACTACTTGGCTGTTCTGGATGGAAGCTAGCGATGCCCTTCAGGCAGTGCTCAATTTGATCCAGTGGTTTCCGGTGCTTGGCACCAGCACTTAATTGTCAGCCCAGGCTCTAATGACAGACTGCACATGTTGGTGCTGTCTGCCTAATTTAGGTATAAGCACAACAACAGCTGTTTATTTATTCAATATATATTTACAGTGACTAATACCTGCCTCCCAGGCCGGTCGTATAGCTTTGGGGTCATGGAATAGTCTAAATTGTCACACTTGTAGGAATGTGATGGCTAGGTATTGTGTTTGTACTATCACTGGCAGTGCTGACAGGGACAATGGATGGTGCAAGCTGCAGTGTCCTCCTGATGAGGGCCCTGGCACTTATTTATTTTTTTACAAATTAAGCACTGCCTTCAGGTCAACAACAGATTATAGCAGGGAGCGCTTAACTTGCTGTTCCGTCTTGACAGAGACACATTTTTTGGTTGTTGTACTTCAGGGGCTTGTTGCCTGATCCCCTATTACAATCAGCTTGGCATACCTCACCCCCAATTTGCAAGGTTCCTTTTTATTAAAGTGAATTTAGAATTATTCATAAAGTTCCCTTTATCACCTCATCTATTGTTTTGGACTCATGGACCCCTCTCTTTCCTCCTGGACAACCACCACCAGGGCTGCAGCTTCCTCGAAGCCCTACAGGCAACACTTCAAGTTGCAGGTAGGGTAGTGGCAAAAAGGGGCTGTGACGCTAGATGATCCTAAGCCTTGGCCTGACGTTTGAAGTTCCCCGTCCTCCTCAAAACATGTGGGCTCGATGCGGACAGCAAACACAGGTTTCTCCTCCTCTCACTTTGTCCTCACAGGTGATGGCTGCAGGCAGCTACAACAGGATGCTTTGAAGGGGCTTTGTATGTGGCGGCAGATTAAGAGCAGGATCTTAATGGGTAGAGCTTTCACATGCTAATGGTGGAGATGAGCGGGATAATTATTTTGTCCCCCTCGTCCCCCAGTCCTTGTTCCCCATGTCCACCGCACTCCAAAATCTGGGGAGGGAGGGGATAAATCCCCTGCGTCCCCCACACTTCCTACGCCCATGAGCAGCACCATACATTTCCATAAAATGCTTTTTCTTTAAGCACAATAGCTGTTGATGCATTTGGATACCAATAGTACTACCGCTACTAGTTACCACTTATAACAACAAAAACAACATTCAAACAATAAAAATAATGATAATGATAAAATGAATTATTATAACAATAACAATGGTTTGTCATTAAATAGCCTGCTACGTTTTTTGCATTACAATAATATGCAGTGGAATTATTGACCTGCCCTCAGAAGGATAACAGCCATTGTCGACCCCTAAGGGGTTCAAGTCAGACTCCTCAGGTTACAGCAGATGTACGCAGGGGGTACCCAATGACCAACTTCACCACTAGCAATATATGAATCTGTTGCTTCTGTGATATGTGGTACTGCCCACATGTTCACTGGGGCCATCAAGTTGTTCTTCTCAAGGACAGAAGTGACAGGTACATGGCCGGAAGAGAAGTCATCATTGGTACATTCAGTAATGCTTAAAAGGCTGAGGTTTATTTCTGATAGAACATAAATCAGTAGACAGTATTTCCTATCCAGTTTCAATTGAAGACAACAGCCTCCCTACACTTGTCAGAAGAGCCACAAACAATCTGGAATTCATATATCAGACTGTAGCATGAAGCACTAAGTTGATTGTGAATTTCTGAAATAGATTTTTGACTTTAACAAGATGTTCACAGCCTTCATGATTTCAGAGTTGTGTTGTGACAACAGCCTGGTAATGAAAACGTTAAGTACAGACGTGAGACTGTACACGTTATAAGTATTTTGACTCACTCTTATCGTCATCTGTGAGGAATGCAGTGGCATAACAAAGGCCCCCAGGGACCCCCTCAGTACAACGCTGTGCCTGAAAGCTTCTGAATGAGTCTGGAGGGGGGAGGCCCTCCAGGTACTTTGCAGGGGGGCACCCTCAGGTTTCGTTACACCACTGATAATGGTACGACAGGCCGCAGAATGAACACCTCCTGCAAAGTGACAAATGCAGCCGACAGGCCTCAGATTAGGCTTTGGCAGAATTCAGTTATGCTGGAGTAATTTCGGTAATTCCGCATTACACTTTGACGAGGAAATACCTATAATTACAAGGTTACTCCTGTTGGCATAATTTTGAAAAAGTGGGGGGGGGAAATGCTACTGCGAAAGCACACCTATCAAATGCGAGCAGCTGCTCTCTATTAATGTTCTACTGCATTTAACAACATTTCTTAGCGCAAAATGAAGAGTTGCGCCCATTTTGGACATTTTGTGCTTCAAAAATAGAGTTAAAGGCCGGGAGTAAGTTGGGGCAAAATCCTACCCAAAGCATATTTAGTGAGCGCAAGCTCCTGTGAACACTCACTATTCGTGTTCTGTTGCATTTAGCACAATTTCTTGGCACAAAATGCATTCTGCTAAACACAGAATTACTCTTCTTGAGTAATTATGCATAATCTTGTGGAATCCTCAACTAAATCCGCGTGATTGTGCTACACTGAATTACACAAGTTATGCCCATCCCTACCTGAAATGTGGTATTATTGAATGTGAGAGCTAACTAGCATCTTTTTATGAAGTCCATAAGAAGCAAAGTAATAGCAAGTGTGAAACAAACTTAATTTAATGACAAGCTCTTGTGCAAGGACCTGCTTCAGTTCCTGTAACAAAGCATGAAAGAGGAGAAACAGCAGCACTAAAGACTGGGTACCTATGAATGAATTTTTATCTGCTGACAATGTGTCTATTTTTAGGACTCACCTGAGAAAGGGCATACGCGGTCGCTTGCATGACATTTTGTTAACCTTCAGGGGGCTTACAGGCCACCCATTGTTTTTCATTGGTTGGTTTCATCATCACTCTCATTTCCTTGCTTTTCTTAGGTCAGTGTGTGCCCCCTTAACTTCCTCTTCGTGTGTTTGTCCCTCCCCTGGAGAATGGCCCTAGTACTGCTTCCTTTCAGAGTGTACTTCCATTATTTGGATAGTAGGAGCTACTTTTTCTATTTACTGAAGCACTCAATGTGAGTGCTTGCAGAGCGACACTGTAGCCGGGGACCTATTTAATGGTTAAAAGCTTTGACAATGCTTTTGCCAGTGGACAGACCTGTCTTTCTGGTCACTTCTCGCCTTTTTCAGTGCTGGAGAAGAGCTGAGCACATGGCTAAAACAAAAAAAGCATTATAACAAGGTAAACTCTGGCCGCATCATAGACCTTTTTATACTTTCAGCCATGCTGCATATGCTCCAAAGAAAAGTGCATTTAAACACTTTTCCTGGAGGTTGCTGGTGCCTGTGTTTGCATTCTGGCTGCTTTTCTTTTCAACGCTCTCTGTTTTTTCATCCCACACCTCCCGCCTACCCCTTCCATTTCTTTCAACACAGACAGTTAATGAACAATGGAAGGGGCACCAAATTTGGTCCAGGCATTCTTTCAGAAAAGGCCAGCTCTGCTCACAGCACATATTTCACCGATGCGCACAAATGTGTGCGTGAAAGTTAAATTCCCATGTGTCAGAAACACAAGTGCTTTCCTCCGATTTCATGATAATCCTATTCAAACAGTAAAGCAGCAATTATGTGTCATGTGGACAGGTCATGAGCCATACAGGTGCAGGAGCAGAGGTTTGCTGATGTGAATATGTCTTCATTGCCTCTGTACACACGTGGGTCATGCAGCCCAATTAAATGCACATATCTTAAAGGGCCCCTGCAGCATAATGTAATAGATTGCATTCCTACCCCTTAATCAGGGCAGTGCATAAGAATCATCTGTGGGCCTTCATCAGTAAATGAGTGATGCACCCTGGTCTGAAACCTCTTAATTTGGGAAACCCTGTTCACATTTACTATACTGTAAGAAATTGGGTTGTTGCTTAAGGGGGGGTGGAAGCCCTACTCAGGCAAACACCACAATCCTTGTCAGGTGAACTGCAATAAGTCAATAAATTAACCCATGCCTAAACCTCAGGGAGAGCGTTGCAGATGGTTGTTGCTGTACTGCAAAGAGCAGGCTGGGCGGCGTGGTCTGTTCTTGCTGTAAAGCAAAGAGCCAGTTGTGCATCGTGGATGGTCGTTGCTGGAGCTCTGTGTTGGAGGTCACAGTGGGTTGTCGTTGCTGTAGTGCGAAGTGCGGATGTCGTCTTGCTGGTCTTCACTGGTGGTAACTGTAGTGCAAAGAGTCGGGCTCACTAGAGGGTAACGTTTATGGTTTTCACATGCAGCAGTCTCAGCATGAACAGGCCCATTCGCGGTTATGAAAAGCCCAAAACTTCAGGATCTTACCTTTTCTTGGAGTGTACTTTGATCTCAGCCAAGGGCCCAGGATGTGGGGAGGCCCCTCTTGGGGATCAAGGACACTAGCAGAGACCAGCAGGGCTCAGGCGGGTCCATTTGCAGGTCCAGGCAGATTCAGTGTAGCAGGTCAGTTGGGCAGTTGCAGGGAGGCCACTGGAGCCTGATGTGTTCCTGTAGCTCAGACAGGAGCTCAGCCAACTGACCCTTGGAATCACTCATGATGCCTGGGGTGAATGGAGCAGGTCCAGACTTCATTTTCAGAGATCAGGGTAGGCCTTAATCAGCAAGACAGTCCTCTAGGAAACAAGGCAGAAAGTTCCTAGTTCTCTGTGTTATTAACATGACTAATGTCCAAATGCAGTTCTGATTAAAATATGGTGACCAAGCATAAATGTTTCAGGATTACTATTCATTTAAACAGTTAGTTAGCTTTCTAAGCCCTCAGCCCGCTGCACACACACTGTGAGGAATTACAGTGTGTTCATGCTGGATACTATCAGACCTGATCTGTATGTACTAGCAGGAGAGCCATGCCATACACCACAGCTGCATCAGTGGAAGTAGCATGAGCCCACTGCATCTTTATCCCCAGAACTAATATGACTGTTCATAGTTTCCAAGTGCTCCAGTTAAGTGCCGGCATGGGAACAAGACCAGCTCCATCTGTTTTCTTGTCTTGGAAATGTTGAAAAAGTTGACTTTGTCTCTTCCGCTTAATTACCAAAGTTATTTTTGTCTCTAATCATTTCCAGACTTGAGGCCTGAACTACTGTTTGGCAAATGGAGTAAAGAAAGGCTGATGAAGGGTTTTATGCCCACCACCCTGCTTTTAGTGTGCTCACCAAATTTAGAGATGTCAGCCAATCCCATAGACATCTTTGTCCTCTGGCAGGAACCACTGTCATGGTGGTTCCTGTTAATGCAGGAAACGGTTGAAGGACGGCTTCATCAAACAAAAGGGTCAGGCTTCAAACATTTCCAAATTTGTTTTTTTCACATAGAAAATAAATAACCCCCACACCATGGGTGTTTTCTCTAAAGAGGGCAGACAATCAGATGGCTTACCTCTTATGGCCCCCTACTCTGTCGGGCTGTCTAAGGAAGGTTTATGCCAACAGAGTAAATTATACTCTAATGGCATAAACCAGAGATCCGTCCACCTCTAAATCAGGCAGGTGGACCGAGAATTTGGCATAGAGGTTACTCTGTCACCGTTGTGATAGGGTACACTTTCCGCTAAACTCTATATCAGCCCCCTCATTAGTTCAGCAGCATGGATATTGGAGCCCCAAAGAAACTTCATACTAAACTAGGGAGGAGATGTAGCCTGACAGCCAGGGCTGCCTACTTTGAAACTGGGAAACCAAGTTTGGATTCAGGTGTCAGCTCTTGAGTCCATTTCTGCAAAAGAAGATCACAATTGTTCCAATCCAATCTAAAGGACTCCTTTGAAAGCTCTCCTCCTGGCCACTCCAGAATCGTCCAGCTGTTCGGTGTGGCTCACAACATAGTCTATATTTTATGTATTTTTCTGGTCATGAGTTGGTACAAAGCATGTTCTATGATTTTAACCGCTACTGAGCCAGGCAAGTAGACCCTTACTTGGATCAGGCACTCCTCAGGCAAAACAGAGTGTTCCCCATTTCAAATGTGTGCCTGCTAAAATAGTGATTCAGTATTGAAAAAGCTGCAGTGCAACTGAAATTTGCCACTTGCACAGAGAACATATTTGACATAGTGAGGTCACAAGCGTGCCAGTCTTTCCTTGGTGGAAATGGAGAAAACGGCAGATAAGCACCCAGTACACTTCATAAGTTCCTGTAAATGGTGAGTGGCCCTCACCCTGAGCTTTTGAGGTTTTGTCTAACAGACTTACACAGTGTCTCCTTTTTTTAAGACACCTCAGCAATACTTGAAAACATAAAAAATGAAACTTACAAAAATGAACACAGTGAAAAATCTTTAAAGGACACACAATGTGTTTATAATGAAAATTCCTGCTCCTTGGTAGATCTGAAGGTTCCTGCTAAATTCATACTTAGGTTGAAGGCAGACCGAACATCAACTGCAAAAGGTGGTCACTGGGGTAATTTCAGTAGACTAAATATCTTTATTATACTGCCACAAAGTGTTCCAAACACAAATACTCCATTTTACCTGAAACTTATGAAAATGTTGACTCGTCTTCTTCCCAGAGATTCCCATCACGTAAAGGAAATCCGGTGTCAACACAAACGGCACCCTTTCTTTATTGATTCCAAGGAAGCTCTTATAATTCCCAAGAATGTGGCCAAAGTCAATATGGAAAAGATTCCCTTAAAAGGAAAAACACAAGATCAGTTATTGTTAAAGGAAACAGTTAAACTATTCAATAGTTAGTTTCACAAACAACTGCATTCTCACTACTAACCACCTCCCATCCACAATCCTCCGCCTCCTCCACATCTCTACCATCCCTTGATTTTTCAAATGCAATAAATGAGTCATTCTAGTCTGACATACCACACACAATATACTCATCCATGACACCAAATATTCATTCACAAGGGTCTGAATTGCGGCAACATGGTGCTATGAAAAACCTCTGAAAATAAGTAACTGAACATTCACAAAAAGAGGACAATTTGCACAGAAGTGCTGTTGCTCAAGGAAAGAAAGGGTTTGACAATCAGAGATTACCACATCAGTCAAAGAGGGCCAGCTTTCTTTAAGCCTTTGTGCATAATTGTCAAAGAGCCAATGAAACAGGAGCAGGGAATTGATAAGCCAAATGCTGGTTGAACAGGCGGATACATACTTTGCTGTGTTAAAGAGGCACACAGCACTATGGTACTTTAAGTGAATTCACAGACTGTTTATCACAGACTAACATCATAATGTTGAATAATTAAAAAACAATGCCCATAGGTTTCAGGTCTAGTGCCCACACCAATTTTAAAATCCAGAACTCCGCTTTCCAGACATGCCATTAAAATAAATGCATGCTACCACTGACTGTTTTTTAATATTCCTCATTATGAGTCTGATTACGTGTTGGGTGGAAGAGAATTTCCATGTGGCTTTCCTATCTGCCTGATCACAATGTGGAGGACCACTGTCCCAAGTCAGCATTTACACTGGACCCGATTTTACTGGCCAGATAAAAACGGCTATAAAGTAGCTTGAAATCAATGGCAGCTAGGCCTCTATTTTCAAACCTGCCCAAGCGTGTTAGCAAAGAGGGAGCATGTAATGGTGTCACCTGCCAGGACACCTTCCCTTCCTTAACCTTCCAAAACCCCTTCCTTTCCTTCCACTCCCACCCAGCACATGCCCTCAGCTCACATTCACCACCCTGGAACACCATGTTGAATTTCGCTTAATTAACAGAGCTATTCCTCATTCTAGGGTAATTAATTCATATTTGCACAGTACTGTTGGGGTGTTACTGCATAGTAACATTACATTTGTGTGTGAGGTTTGCAACCTGCTAGTACCGTGCAACTCATGCTCTGGTCCATAGTCACCTATAGCCCTTGCCCGTGCAAGGGCATCCAGTGGTTTTAGAAGGCAGTGTGCCTAAATTCATAGGTTCATTCTCCTGCCTCAACATTTACTCCATCATTACTAAATGTGTCAGCTCCTGGCCGTTTATCGCCTAGGAGCTGACACATTTCTAGCTTAATAAGGTGGGAATTTCACAAAGCCTTTTTTAATCTTAAATCTGTCTTTACTGTGTTTGATGTTGCGTAACCATGAGGAGGCATGGTTCCACCACTAGTTTTCCCAGTTAAAGTTATAAATTTGCCAAAATATCAGTAGGCATATTGCCTAAATTGCAGCTAGTTAAACTAAAATTGATAATTGTACATTTGCGAATATTTTAAAAGTTTAAGCTGTTGACATTTTTTTTATGGATCGGAAATACATATATTAGTTAATCAATCATATTTAGCATTGCATACTTTTGTAATCTGTCTATGAATGGAAGAGACACGCCAAGGAGAGAGATATCTGCTTGAATGAACTGCAGAAGTTTGAAGAAACCATGCCCAAATTCCATCTTCTCTGTTTTGAAACATGCTGTGACATGAGATGGCCCTTTTAATGAAGACCAACAATATGAAGAGAGCAAACGCAATGCACTCAACCGTGCCATGTTTTCCCATGTGAAGGTTCTTTGTCATCTGCTGGTCTCCACCACAAGGAGGAGCCATCTCAAGGGTCCCAAATAATCAAAAGGTTGGATTGAATGACTTCATATTTTTTCACAGTGTCAGCAGTAACCATAATGGAAGCCATTTTATTAATAAAATAGAATTAAGCATCAAGTAGTGTTGGTACACGTGTGAGGAACCTTTCAGCATCCTTGAAAACTACCCCGACAGCCAGCATTCTAAGGTGGTTGGATAGTGGAAGTTTAACAGAAATCCATGACAAATAGCAATACACACCACGGGTCAAGCCACAAAATGTTGTCTTTGGTACATGACAAGTTGGCTTTGTAGCTTTGATTCCATGCTCTTTATATATTTTTTGGAATATTTTTCCAGAATTTCTTTAGAGCATGCTTTCACTTATGGGGCATAAAAAAAAATATTTACAACAGCAACAACAGCCATGTAGCTCTCATGCAGTTTATCTTAGAATAGGAATCCGAATTTTAGCTTTTGTTTTCAATTATTGCTGCAAAGCCAAGGGAAATGTATTAATCCACCTACCTATTGCTCAACTTTCCTGTAAGTCATTGAGCGATTAATAGGTCTTTTTATTAGCTAAACAGTAAATATTAAAAGCATCTGAAGTGTGAGGACGAAGATATGGGTATACAATATTTCATAATTTAATCGATATTTACAATTTTTTTTTGCAAATTAGAACATTAAGAAAAAATCTTACCAGATTCCGTTATCATAATATTGTCATTGTGCCGGTCTCCAATTCCCAGTACGAATGTTGCCACACAGTAACCAGCACAGGAATACACAAATCTTTCCACTGCAGCATGCAACTAATTAAATACAGAAAACAGAGTACTTGAGCAATTAGTTCCCATAGATGATGTGCATTCAACCAGAGCACAATTAATTTGCTGCGCAACTTCACATTTAGCAGATGATGGTGCTGGGGCCAGGAGGAAACGTGCAAGGCCAACTACCAGTCTGCAAACGAAGTGTACATTTTCCTCTCAAAGATAAAATATGAAGCAGCACTATCATTCATGTACTGTACCATTCGAAAGCACGCAGACACCGTGCACATGCAGAAAATATACATGTCCTGCACAGTACTGTATTATCCCTTTATTGCACCCTTTACCAGCACACATACATCCAGCACACATAAGCATACAGCATCTGAACCTTAAATGAGTGAACCTCCAGTGATACAGGCAAAAAGGACCTGTTCACGTCTACTGATCACTCCACACTATGCTGTCACCACCGTGCTCGTGCTGCTTAATATATGGTAAATTCAGTAGCCTTTCACCACTATAAGTAGCGCTTTGGGTGCCCCTCCTGGTCCAAGCAGACTGCAAACCGTGAGACAGGCCTATGTCATGATTTACATGCATGATCCGCATTTGTCTATGACAAGCAAAATCAGCTTTATGGATCCAGACATCATCACGGATGGGGCACCCAGGGCAGGGGTACACGTCCATCACTATGCAAGGAACTTTTCTGGGTCAACAATATGAAAAACCATTCATATGTCCATCAAACACGCTAAAGGAAAGGGGGTCCCTCAAAGTGATTTGATAGAGTGCGACACATTAAAGTTGATTTGGCAAAAACTTTGAATGTTGGGTAAAAAAACAAAGAAGAAAAATAGATGCTTTCAACATTATAATCATTGCTCATGCAAACTGGTAAGTATGGTGATTTCCAAAATATTCTGAATGCTAAATTACATTTAAGATATTGAGTATTGAATAAGGTCAAATGTATAGAAATTCATTTTTTATAGTTTATCGTTAGACAATTATGTGACAAAATGAGTTTGAATGCTGGACACCACTGGAAAAAACCCTATGCATGGTGCATGTTCATATAGCAACATCACTGTGGCAACGCTCATCCACTGACTTGGTTCCGTTAATGAATATGGACATTTTTTTATAATCACCTGGAGGTAACCTCTCACTACATTTAGTCAAGATCAACTAGCAATAGCTCCCCATCACACACAGCTCAACATTCTTTCATGACATACTGTGGCTCCGTGAAATTCTAGCTTGCTTGAGAAGACATGTCTACCACAAACTATCATACACTACGTCTCTAAATAAAAAGAACACAACCAAATGTAAAATACATAATTTGTTACATTAAAAAGGAATATGTAGGACAGATACAATTTCATTACAAATCAAAAGAATAACTGCAAGTTCGTGCTACAGATATTCGTTGTAATATCATGATGGTTTTCTATAAGTGCCAATTATGTTCACCCGGTGTTTGGACAAAATATGATGTCAAGAATATTGAGGACAAAAATATTATGACGATAAGTTTCTGTAAGAAAGGAAAGTTCTACTATACTTAACTCCACATATACGTACCTTGACAAAATATATCTGCAATGTACGTAGATGTGGAGTTGAGAATAGTAAATCTTTTCTTAACTATTTGCGCTTTTCGATATTTTGGTCCTCCATATATCTGACACAAAATTCTGTCCACACTATAGTGGTCATTATGAACTTGGCGGTGTGGCCCGCCATGCCGGCGGTGGTGGGAAAACCCGCCAGCCGGCATGGCAGGCCACACCGCCACATAAAGAACACCATGAGGGCCGCCATTGGCAGCCCTCACTCACCGCCAGGCTGCCTCCGTCAGGCAGCCTGGCGGTGGTCGGTATCATTATCCGACAGGGCAGCGGTGCTGCTCCTCGGATAATGATTCCTCAGCCTAAACCTGCCAGGGAAAGGCTGGTGGAAGGGGTGCACCGGGGCACCCCTGGGGGCCCCTGTACTGCCCATGCAATTGCATGGGCAGTGCAGGGGCCCCTGTGCAGTGCCCCATTGTGCAAGTCACTGCCCGATTTTCGGGCAGTGATCTGCGTGACGGGTGCAGCTGCACCCGCCAAACAGAGGCATTGGCGGCGGCCTCCATGTGGAGCAGCCGTCAATGTCCCGGTCAGGCATTCCTGTGGGCTGGCAGGCAGAAACAATGTTTCCACCGCTGGCCCCCAGGAATATTCATTATACGGCCGGCGTGGATCCGGGGACGCTGGCGGTCAGTGGTTTGACCGCCAGCATGAACATGGCGGTTTCGACCGCCGTGTTCATAATGAGGGCCTATATTTTTGTTAGCGATTTTCTCTCAGACATCCATTTATCCACTTCACTCTGCTGGTCACCTTCTGGTCTGTCTGGTACACTTTCATCTTCCCTTTTCGTTGTTTCCTTGTAGGTTCCATAGGTGGTTATATCTATATGTATATGGGCACTTATTGAAATCATCACTGTAGACACCTTAGAAAGTAATATTGGCTTCATTCCCTCCTTGTATCTCACAGAATCTTGTTGCCTGGACTGTTATTAAGCGCTATACAAATCCGGTGATTAATTGAAAAACAAAGGATTTCTGAATCAAAATGTTGCCATCCATTCCTTAACTCGTTTTGATCTCCGATTTTGCATCCTCAATCAGTACTAACCAACACAGAATTAAATTTAGTAGAAGTCTGTGAACCCTTCCTCAACACAAATGAAGATAAATTTGTCATTTAACTCTAGATAACTGCGCAACATATCTTTTACCCATCTTATTGAACACATAATTTTCCACTATACGTTCATATTGGGGATTGTCAACTGGATAGTGAGGTGCGTTTCTAATGTGTTTTGCTTCTGGTGTATGTAAAAATGCATACCTCTGAAGTAAATCAGGAGTTAGAACATCCCGGGGAGTTTCTAATTTTAAACAGTTGATTAAAAAAAGAGATTGTACTTGAAGTTGATCTTTTTAGACATACAAAGAAGATTCATTGTATTATAGTTCTATCATCTAGCAACATTTTCAATGGCCCAATGAAATCCATATCTATGTTTTCCAACATTGTTTTAGGTACTGCTACACTCATCATGAGAGTTGAATGAGTAATCAGCCTCTTCTTACTGCATACATATTTCTTACAATTATGTATTCATCTTTCCATGTCAATTTTTATTTTGATCACAAATGACCTTTATGAGGCCAATTCAACAAAATTGTAATCACCTCTTCCAGGTCACACATTTGTGTCCTCTTGGCAACACGCTTCTTTTCCTTAATATTCCTCTTTAAACTTCTAAAATAGTGCAACTCGTTCTCGGTGTTGCTTTCTGTTTTTTTACAAACCCTTTATGTATACTTTTCACTCTGTTTAAAAGTGTGAGCCATCTTGAACGTTTCCATGCATTGATAGTGCTGTTCCCTTATGTACATCTTCCGCAAAAGAACCCACAATTGTCTCACATCCCAATTCCTTGCAAAATCATATCCCGCCTGAATTAGACATTTTGATGAGACGTCTGCTGAACTATGTTTACAATATGAAACATACTGATTTTTTTATTAGTACCCTTGAAATCAGGCTGCTAATCCTGCTAGTTAAGGAGAGACCTTGTCTGCTCCCTCTTGTTCCAATACAAATAGTGGTTTTTGATAATGTGTTATGAATGCAGTACCCCAAAAATAGGTCCTGAACTAGTCTGCCACCAAAGCACACACCAGGGACAGTCTCTTAATACCTGCATATAGCATCTCTGTGTCACTCGGTGTGCTTGAGCAAAGGCCTCCAAATGCTCTTTTACCCCTCTCAGTTGCACTCCATATGCACTTGCATTGGCTGCCAACAAAGGTTCCACACCCACCTAAAAAGTATTTTCAAAAGGTGCTTCTATACTTTTGACCATTTCAAAAGTCTTTTTCCTGCGGCTCACTTCTATTTTCATTAACCTGCACATTGGTCCAGACATAGCACTAAATGAACCCCAAGAATAGCATCAAACTGAAAAAGTCGCAAGAATGAACACTGCTCATTTATATGATTTGGAGCAGGTGAATATCAAATCACAGGTAACAGTTCTGATTTAGAATTGACACCATGTTGTGTACTTTTGTATCTCAAATATTCAACCTCTGTTTCAAAACACTACATTTTACTTTGTGCAGTGTTAATCTTGGAACAGCTAATATATGCAAACCCAAATCAAAGTCATTATTGAACCCTCTCTTATCGCACTCAGGAACCAAATGGAAATATACCATTGTCATCAAAACTGTTGATCATATGGATTCTGTGTGCAAGCATATCTGATGAGAGACCGATTTAAAGACTAGTTTAGTAATATATTTAACCAGCACTGGAATGGCCATAGGGGACAAAAGGAAACCTTCCAGTATGCATAGGTCTGAGTGGTTGTTTTTGATCATCAGTACAATTTTCCTTGTAAAAACATAGATAATGTCCCCCCAAAGCCCCCTAAACAATGTCGGACTATCTTGACACAATTACTCAGTACACTAGGGCAGTGGTTCCCAACCTGTGGTCCGGGGACCCCTGGGACTGCTCAGAAAATTAAATAATATTAAAAGTTTAGGTCCCCAATGACTTATTGGGGGGGTCCCCAGATTCCAATAATGATTCAGTGGGGTCCCTGGGTTCTAGTAATGATAAAATGGGGGTCCACAGAAGTCAAAAGGTTGGGAACCACTGCACTAGGGAGTTTGTATGAACACATTTTCCAGGGCTGCCTTTTGGCTCTCAGGTCACCCTCTTTATTACTAGCAGCATCACATTTATATTTTGGAGTGGAAAGCTGTACACAAGAATGTTCCTGTTTGGGCTTCTAAAGTTCACTCACTTTCTCCTTTGCATCTGCTCACCACTGGGGATAAACAATCTTTACATTTCTCTACCACTTTGCTACAATTTTTTTAAAACAATTTTCTCCCTTTCTGACAATCAATAATACTCTATCTAAACGATAGCACACCTGAAACATCACCTCCTTCAACTTTATTGTACACACATATTTCAATTTCCGTAGAATCCCTTTAAACACATACCATCATTTTCTTTTTCAAAATCCCATCTACCCCTTATCCACTAGCAAAACGTGTTTGAAACATTCAGGTTTTAAGAGCAGGCCTAAATTATACAGACCTAATATATATTAATGTCTCCAACCAAAACTGCTGTACCCAAACAATTCCTTTACATTTTATTTCCCTAAATGTTACATTTGCAAGCCAAACACCATGGATGGGAGTGGTTACACCATTTATTCCATACAGTTTCGACTTTACACCCCCATTTATCTTAGATCTACTTTCATTGTATTATTATGATATACAATAATCCTGTATCCGCTTAAAGCTTGATCATGTTACTGTCCATTTCTAGAGCACAATCTACTTTAGAGACTCCCAATTAATCCTCTTCCTATCCCTGCTAATGTTCTACATGCTCAAAACACTCTCTATATGTATCTATATGTATGTATTTATGTATGTAGGTTGTAAGTATGTATGTGGTATTTCTATAGTGAAAACCTAGCCAAAATGCAGCAGACCTCTGTACTGGGCCAAAGAGATGTATACATTCAACGAATGATCAGAGAGGTAGCTGGTTTGTGGATGGTTAAGGTGTTGTGATGTAATTTTCTTTAAAGCGGTGAGTCTTTAATTCCTCCATAAATTGGAGCATAGTTGGGGTGGTCCTTATGGATACAGGAATGTTGTTCCAGATGGAGGATGCAGAGATGGAAAAGGCTGCTGCCTTTTTCGTTTTTACACTTCTTGGTCTGTGGTCTAATGGTGTCCTGGCTGCGGGTGTTATCAGAACCATCAGAGATGATAAGCTTGTCTGCAAGATAAGGTGCTGGTTTATAAATGATGCAGCTGGTTGTGAAGATGGTGTGGGCTGGCAAGTGGAGCCAATGGAATTCCATCAGGATGGGGGTGATGTAAACATATTTCTTCAGGTCCTGGATGATACCTGCTGTTGCGTGTTTTATGCACTTAAGAAGTGCTAATGTGAAATCTGAAAGGCCATGGAGCAGGGCATTACCACCATCCAGATGCAAAAGTATGAGAGGTTGATGAACCTCAGTTCTTGCTTACTGGAAGAACGAGTTTCACTTTCTTAAGAAAAGCGGGCTAGTACCAGACCGTTTTTGTGTTTTTTGGCAATGTGTTCCTGAGAATGAGGTTGGTGTCTAGAGTAAATTCAAGTGACTCGGCACTGGGTGAAAGTTGAGGTTTAAAGGAGTAAAGGTTCAAATCATTGTGCTGTGCCTGTATTGTTTTTTTGTTTTTAGCAAATAACAAGAACTTTGTCTTGCTTAGGTTGAGCTTGAGGTAGGCACTAGATAAACAGGTCTATGTGTTTGAGGCACAGGATGTCTGAAGCAGAGGCAACTTTCAAGTAAAGTTGTGCATCATCAACATCCTGGTGACTATTGATGTTGCTATCTGTTTGAGTTGAGCACCCAGCAGCTCCGTGCAGAGGTTGAAGATGAAAAGGGACAGAATGGAACCCTGGGGCACTGTGGCTTCGAGGTGCTCATGTGAACATAGTGGTGTTGGTTGAAAAGATAGAAGCAGTACCTGTGAAGGCCATATCCATAAAACTTTGTTGAAAGCAGCAATATCAAGAGGAAGAGGTTATCTTATCTGCATCCGTGGTCAGGAAGTCCTTATCTACAACAGAGAATGTAGCAGTCTCCATGCTGAAAGTGCTCTGAAGCCAGACTGGTAGTCATGAAGGAGACTGTTAAAATTAATGTGATCTTGGAGTAGAACACTGACTGCTTTTTCAATGAGGTTGCGGGTGGATAGTAGATGATGGGCTTATAGTTAGTGAGGTCATCAGGGTGTAGTGTAGGTTTCATTAGGAGTAGGAGGATCCAGACTGTCTTGAGAGCTTCTGGGAAGATGCCTTGAGCCAGGGAGGCGGTTAGAAGGGATGTGAGAGCATCCCCAGAGAAAGCTTTTGTGAAGGATGAGACTAAGACATCATCTTTATAAGAAGTGGATTTGAAGAAGTTGACACTTGATGTTGTGCAGAGGAATTTAATTATCAAGTCATCATCAGGAGTTATTTTTTTATTCCATTTTCTTTACTATCTGTGGATGGATTGTTTATTTTGCATCATCTGTTCACAATCATCCTAAATAAAGACCTTCCTCACACACAGCACAGCGTTACACCCACAGGGGCTCATCCTCACATATTCCTTGCAACAGCAGGGTGATGTCTTGAATAATATAACTTGGGAATAAAGATGGAGAGTGTATAGACTTTAATGAAAACTAGATAATAGGCTACAAATGAGATGGGATCTTATATTGCAGGACTAAAAAATTGGCTCTTGAAATATTTACATTTTGTATTAATTATATTGTGTCTTCTTAAATGATCTGCATCACTTTTTTGCATGATGAAACCATACTATGAAATCAAGAAGCAAGATCAGCAAAGTACTGCAGGAAAATTAAATATTAATTCACATAAGCTGGACATAAAACTCCAAGTCATCCTGAGTGATAAGGGACTACTGGGTTAACTTCATGATGGTAAGTGAATTTTGCAAGGTTACATTGCTTCACTTTCAATGTACATAGCTTCAACCTGTGACTGCAAAAGCTGGTAAATTTATTATTTTTACTCAACAACTTGGGAGATAGAACCAAGAGGAGGGTCAATGCGATGTTCACGATAACAGTAATAGTGATTCACAGTAACCATAGTCAAACTAATGAGAGGATACCATTAAGCATATAGATTAATTCCGTGCTGTCAAACACCATGAAAAAGCAGAAGTTGGGGAAAAACCTGCAAATATTTAATTACTCAAATCAAAGATCCTGTCATTTTGCCTAGAGCTTCAGACATAGAATCAAAAAGGTAACATGGTGAACAAATGCAAAACCCTAACTCAAAGTTCATATTTGTATCTATTTGGGAATGTGGAACTTTATAAAATATCTACTTGCTCAGTAGCCTAGACACTTCAGTGATCTACTTGCCTGGTTAATAATCACTGTCCAATTTGATGCCATGTAATCAAGTGACAAATTACAGTAACATTCTCATCACATCAGAGGTATGGTAACATCATTTCTGATTATACTAGGGCCAGGATCTGGATTCTAGCAGGTTCTGGTCATGCATGTTTCAGATTATACTAGACTCTGAACATAGCAGGGATCTAGTTATCTCAAATCATGGAATATTCATGTGCTCTGCATATGCACAGGCTCTTCTTATGCATAAGCTTTGTTTAGGATAGCTTTCTGATCATGCTAGTGCTCTAAATGTGTGAGCCTGCTCATTATGTAAATTTTTTGATTGTAGCATATTTCAGGATATATCATTGTTCTCTTTCTTATTTTGTATCTGAGACAGCATCTTGTGAATTGCTGCATCAATTTAAGCATTCCTGCGACCTCACTAAATGTCACTCTGAATAAAGATTTATTATAATGGCAGCCTAGTGCCTAGGTTCACAACCAAGGATCAAGGAAATCAATCACAGTCTGACACTGTACATTTGAGCATAACGTGTAATTCTTCGGCACGTTGCTTAATTTCCCTTGTTTGTCATAATTTTGAGCATGTACTACGTACTATATCAGTGACTGGATGTTTACATTTTACAATTATGTAACCTCTGCAAAGTCTTGTTAGAGTGAAAATGCTAAGGACCTTCTACACATGTGATGATTGCCTACACACACACACAAGCTGTTTTTCACCCATAAAAGGGTTTACTCACATGATGAATTTCCTGGGAGCAAATCTACTATGGGGGATGGAAATAGATAGGAAGTGCTTGTTCCAGGGCTAGAATGTCTGCTGAGTTTGTGCACAGTGTAACCTTACCAGTGTATGGGTATTTACCAACTCTTCTCTAACCACTTCCTACTCACAGAAAGTTTAGAAATTACTCTTGACAACATGAGATTTAAAACCTTTTCGACAGTGGGAAGGGAGTTTCTTCATAGGGGAAAATACTGTCCCCCTGGAGAAAAAATAAATAAAAGTTTTAACAAGAGAATCTGCACTTGTTCACATAGACCTGCAGGTACGCTTTTGTGACTTACCTACTTGAAAATGAGGTTAGTGATCATTTTACAGTGACGCGCGTTGGTTTTACACTGATTCTCCATTATTATGTGCTGAAAATATTGATATGTGTTAGACCTGGCAGCTCTTGGTGTGGTTTCCTTGTACTCTTTGCTTCTGACCCCTTGTTTTTGGACCCTGTGCTACGATTTGTTTTGGCTGGGTTTGATACTATGGCCACTTTACCAATGCTAACCAATGCTAAAGTGCAAGTGCTCTCTGTCTAAATTGTATTGGTATTTGGTTATCCATGACTGGCATATTTGATTTACTAGTAAGTCCCTAGTAAAGTGCACTAGAGGTTCCCAGGGCCTGTAAATCAAATGCTACTAGTGTGTCTGCAGCACTGATTGTGCCACCCTCAAGAGTAGCCTTGTAAACATGTCTCAGACCAGCTACTGCAGGGTCTGTGTGTGGAGCTTTAAACTGCCCTTTCGACCTGGCAAGTGCACCCACTTGCTAGGCCCAAACCTTCCCTTTTGCTGCACATAAGTCACCCCTAAGGTAGGCCCTAGGTAGGTAGGCCCATGGGCAGGGTGCAGAGTATTTAAAGGGTAGGACACGTACTGATGTGTTTTACCTGTCCTGATACTGAAATCATGTCACGACTTACGTGCTTCTTTAACCTGGAGTCCGCAGAACGAGTGGCGAGGATCTTGTTCCTGAATGTTCGGCCTTGGCTCAGGTAGGGGCGACTCTTTCTGGTAGCCACGGTGCTGCAGGCGATGGAAACGCCAAGGGCAGGCCGTGTCCTTCAGAAGTAGTGCCAGAGGGAAAAAAAACCTGAAAAGGGGAAAAAACCTCCAGAAAAGAAAATGTCCTGAAACAGGAGCAAAATGAATAAGTAAATACAAGATCAAAAAGGAACAGGAAAAACACTGGAACAGATGTGAACCAGTATCTGACACAAGAAAGCAGGAGCGAAGACACCATCCAAACAGAAGGGAGGGAAAAAATCACAGCCCTTAAATACCAAAAAAAACAGGAAGTGACCAACAGGAAGTGCAAGGACACCATCTTAGATAGGGAAAAACACATAGAACATAATGGACAAGGAGCCATAGAGAGTAGGGAACTAAAGCATGCTGGTAAGAGAGGGGTAATATGGGAAGAAGGAAAAAACATAAAGGGAGGCACAATGAAGGTGAAAGAAAAAGAAGAAGACAACAAGAACAGGTGAGTGGGGGAGGGTTAGACCTGCCTGAAAGAGCGTCACGCTATGAATGAACGAGGCCCCATGCCCAATTTGGGGCCTCGTAGGTAGCACAACAGGCTGGGGGTGCGGCGCGTCTCCATGCCACGCGCCTCGGCCAGAGCCGAATGTTTGGCTCGCGCCAGTAGGTCCCCCCCCCCGAAGGTCCAGGTTTGTGCATAAACAGGTGGTGAAAGTGATGGATCAGAAGAGGGGCGTGAACAGAAGACGCATCTTCCCAAGAGCATTCACTAAGAGGGTAACCCTTCTAGTGAATCAGATACTGAAGACGTTTGCGAAAGATACAAGAGTCACAAATTTCCTGTACCTCATATTCTGGTTCATCATTCACTAACAAAGGAGGAGGACAAGGAAAATGCAGAGAGTAAGGATCAGGCACATAGGGTTTAAGTTGGGAAACATGGAAGACTGGATGGATCTTCCAGGTATGAGGCAAGTGAAGACGGACAGTGACAGGATTAATCAGCTGAAGAATACGGAAAGGACCATAGTAACTTGTTCTGAGAAAGTCGCAAAGGCAGAAATTTTGAAGAAAGCCAGACTTTATCCTGGATGTGATATACTGGAGCATCCCTGCGCTTCTTATCTGCCATTCTCCTCATGTACCTCTTAGTGTTAAGCAAGTTAGATCGAATCAATCTATGGATCTGTAGAAGTCGTTTGGAAAATGAAGTGACACCAGGAAGAGAAGAGGTAGACTGAGGAGTAGTAGGAAAAGAGGTAGGATGATAGCCATAAGAACAGAAAAAGGGGGTGACCTTGGAGGCACTATGGACAGTGTTATTGTAAGAGAATTCAGCGATAGGAAGGTAAGTGTTCCAGTTACTCTGGGTAGAATTACAAAAGCAGCGAAGGTACTGCTCTAGTCCTTGGTTGAGACATTCGGTCTGTCCATTGGTTTGGGGATGGAAACCAGATGATAATGCTATATTGATATTCAGTATCCTACAGAAATGTTTCCAAAACCAGGAGATGTACTGAGGTCCCCTGTCTGATACAATGCTGTGTGGGAGCCCATGGAGACGAAAAATATGATGGATAATTATCTGACTTAGTTCTTGAGAGGTAGGTAATTTTTTTAGGGCAGTGAAGTGAGCCATCTTTGTAAAGGAATCTATCATGACCATGATAACCCGGTTTCCTGCTGATGGAGGTAGTGAACACATGAAATCAGTAGAAATGGTGTGCCAGGGAGCAGGTGGAACAGATAATGGTTGTAGTAATCCCGCAGGTCTGGTACGGGGTATTTTTACTTGGGCACATATGGGACAGGCCTGAACGTATCTTTCGACATCCGATTTCCAGGTAGGCCACTAGAAAGATCGTGAGAGTAATTCCTGCGTGGCCTTGATGCCTCTATGACCAGCAACCGGAGAATCATGGCACATTTGTACCGCCTTTTCCCTTACTCTGCTAGTAGGGAGGAACAACAGGTTCCTGTAATAATAATATCCCTTCTGTTTACGTATTAGGGGGTTTAAGTTCTCTAACTCTTGATCAGAAAGGTTGGTATATTCCAGTTGTACCTCATCCAGGAATGATTGAGCTGCACCGATGATCTTACTGGGCTCAAGTAGATATTGTGATGGGGTAGGAGTACAATCTGGATAATGGCAAGACACAGCATCGCCCAGTATGTTTTGGGATCCAGGAATGTAAGTGACATAAAAGTCGTACTGACTGAAGAAAAAGGCCCAATGAGCCTGACGACTGTTCTGGCATTGAAAGTTACGTAAACATTGTAGGTTACGATGGTCCGTTCTCACCTCGAAGGGCTCTTTGGAACCCATAAGGAATTGTCTCCACTCTAGGCAGGCTTTCTAATACTGAGTAATGTTGTTCCGACACCGAGAGTACATGGGACAAATAGAACACAGGATGTTCTAGACCATCATCATCTTGTTGTTGGAGTAAGACAGCTCCAATGGCTCTTTCAGAAGCATCCATAACAACAATAAATTGTTTGTTGGTATCTGGTTGTCTCAGTATCGGTGCTTGAGTGAAGGCCTTTTTTAGACTTTGAAAAGCTGTTTCAGCTGCCCTTGTCCAGACAAAGCCTTTACATAAATTCTACTTCTTTAATGTTTGAGTAATGTGGCTAGTTTGTTCTGCAAAGTCAAAAATAAACTGACTATAAAAGTTAGCCAGTCCTAGAAAACATTGAGTTTCCTTAATAGAGGAAGGGGAAGGCCAGTCTAGGATGGCTTGTACCTTTTCCGGGTCCATAGCTATTCCAGTGGGACTAAGGTGATAACCCAAATATTTGACTTTGGTCTTATCAAACTCACATTTCTCTGGTTTACAGGACAGTTGATGTACCCTGAGTCTTTGGAGGACTTGTTTCACATGAGTTGAATGAAGTTCAGGACGTTTAGAATAAATAAGGATATCGTCTAAGTAGATGACTACCGTATGGTTCAAGAGATCAGAAAACACAGAGTCCATAAATCTTTGGAAAATTGAGGGGGCATTAGTGAGACCAAAAGGCATAACTCTGTACTCATAATGACCAAATGGGGTTCGGAAGGCAGTCTTCCACTCATCTCCTTCTTTGATGAGCAAAAGGTGGTAAGCTCCACAAAGATCTAGTTTGGTAAATCGTTGAGCCCCTCTGACTGCCTCTAGAATATCCTTGATGAGGGGTAAAGGATAACGGTCTTTTATAGTGATTTTATTTTAACCACGAAAATCGAGACAGGGACAAAGATCCTTCGTCTTCTTGGGTACAAAAAAGAGAGGAGCCCCCGCTGGAGAGGATGATGGCACAATAAGACCGCTGTGCAGATTTTCTTGCAGATACTCTTTGAGAACTTCCTTTTCACGTTCCGTGAGAGAATACATTCTCCCAAAGGGAATGATCGCCCCAGGTTCCAGGGGTATTGCACAGTCATAATCTCGATGTGGGGGTAACACAGGTCTGGATGGTTTTTGGAATACATCTTGAAATTCTAGATAGTGATCGGGGACTCCTTGAACTGTATTGATAGAACATCCTGCAGTAAGTTCAGTAGGCATCAACTTCTTGGGTGACCAGTATGTGTCTGATGCAAAACAATTTTCATGACAAAACTGTGAGGACAAGGAAATAGTCCTGGTTTCCCAATTTACATAAGGGTTATGTCTCATGAACCACGGAATTCCTAAAATGATAGTATGATTGGGAGATGATATTAGGTCAAATGAGATGTGTTCTTGGTGGTTTTCAAATTGTAAACTTAGAGTCAGGGTGGTAGTTTTGACTGAACCTGAGAATATTAAGGACCCATCCACCGTGTGAACTTGTTCCGGGACTTCCTTGGATCATGTTGGTATTTGTTGTGTTGTGGCCCAAGACATATCCATATAAATGCCACTAGCACTACAATCAAGTAAGGCCATTGTTCTTTCTTCACGACCGTCAGGTAACTGTAACATCACAGGAAGCATAAACAAAGTTTTGGCATTGTTCTTGAATGAACTGATAGAAGGTATAGCAGCTGATCCCGTCCCCTCCCTTCTTACACAGGACGGAACGTGGCGTTTCCCGATGACCTTAGAGGACGAAAGGGGCAGGTACGAAGCATGTGACCGGCAGCACCACAATACAGGCACAATCCTTTCTTACGTCTTTCTTTCCGCTCACTGACGGAAAGTGGGCCACGAGTAGTATCCACCTGCATAGGTTCACCTTCGGTTTCTCTGACGGGAGGACGAGGTTCCTCCGGACGATGCAAAAAGACACGTGAAGTACTTGGCTGGGAAGGCCCTCTACTTTTTCTTTTCTCCATACGTCTTTCTTGGAGACGATATTCGATGGAAAGAGCTAGATCCATCAGACCACGAAGATCTTCAACACGGGTGGAGTACACTAACTCATCTTTGATCTCCTCTTTTAAACCTCTACGGAATAGAGTAACCAGAGTTCGTTCCACCCAGGTTGTCTCGGCCGCAAGCTGTCGAAAGCGGGTAATATATTGGAGGACATCTTGAGAGCCTTGTTGAATGTCACATAATGCTTCTTCAGCAGAGGCCTCCAATCCTGGATTACTAAACATCTGTTTAAACTGATTCACAAAGGCTGGATAGTCAGAGAATACTAGGTCATTGGATGATACCATTGGAGTTGCCCAGGCCAAGGCAGGACCGGATAGAGCACTGATAAGATAACCCACCTTTGTCTTGTTGTGGGAGAATTGTGTGGGTCGGAAGGCAAAGTAAACAGTTAATGCATCGAGGAACTCTCGCAGTTTTGTTGGTTCACCGGAGTAACAAGGAGTTGAGGTGGAGACGGTCGGAACATCTGCACTGCGGAAAGCCAAAGCCTGTCGTAAAGCAGCATTCTTGTTGCGTAATTGCTGCAGTTCCTGAGTCTGTTGCTGAATGGTTGCCAGAAGGGATTGATCAGGATCTGCAGCAGCCGCCACTGTATCATCCATGGTGTTAGACGACGTTGGGTGTATTTGGCACTGCAATCTGTCACGACCTACGCGCTACTTTAGCCTGGAGTCCGCAGAACGAGTGGCGAGGATCTTGTTCCTGAATGTTAGGCCTTGGCCCAGGTAGGGGCGACTCTTTCTGGTAGCCATGGTGCTGCAGGTGATGGAAATGCCAAGGGCAGGCCGTGTCCTTCAGAAGTAGTGCCAGAGGGAAAAAAAAACTGAAAAGGGGAAAAAGCCTCCAGAAAGGAAAATGTCCTGAAACAGGAGCAAAATGAATAAGTAAATACAAGATCAAAAAGGAACAGGAAAAACACTGGAACAGACGTGAACCAGTATCTGACACAAGGAAGCAGGAGCGAAGACACCATCCAAACAGAAAGTGTTGCAGCGCAAGGAGGGAAAGAATCACAGCCCTTAAATACCAAAAAAAAGGAAGTGACCAACAAGAAGTGCAAGGACACCATCTTAGATAGGGAAAAACACATAGAACATAATGGACAAGGAGCCATAGAGAGTAGGGAACTAAAGCATGCTGGGAAGAAAGGGGTAATATGGGAAGAAGGAAAAAACATAAGGGGAGGCACAATGAAGGTGAAAGAAAAAGAAGAAGACAACAAGAACAGGTGAGTGGGGGAGGGTTAGACCTGCCTGAAAGCGCGTCGCGCTAGGAATGAACGAGGCCCCATGCCCAATTTGGGGCCTCGTAGGTAGCACAACAGGCTGGGGGCGCAGCGCGTCTCCATGCTGCGCGTGCGGCCTGAGACGAATGTTTGGCGCGACAAATTCTGCCAAATGCAGTTTTTGCTATTGCACAGCCTATCTCTCTCATAGGTTAACATGGGGACTGCCTTTAAATGTCTTTTAAGTACAGTTTCCCATTGGGGAGCAGATAGAGGTATAGAGTTTTGGGTCTCTGAACTCACAATGTAAAAATACATATATTGGTAAAGTTGGTTTTTAGATTGTCTGTTGGAAAATGCCGCTTTTAGAAAGTGGGCATTTTCTTGCTTAACCATTCTGTGACTCTGCCTGCTTGTGTATTCCACGTCTGGGTCAGTCTGACAGTTGGGCTGCAGTGAATTCCCTCTAGACAGTGACACAAAGGGAGCTGGGGTGTAGCCTGCATATCCTGATGAGTCTCATGGGCTACAGTGGGGAGGGAGGAGCTGACACACCTAAAAGGAGCTGTGCCTGTCCTTACACATGCAGTCTCCAACCACCTGTTGTGTGTCTGGGGCCAGGCCTGGGCAAGGCAGGATCTTGTGAACAACATAGACGTTCCTTTGAAGTTTGCCTACTTCAAAGGCAGAAATGAGCATAAGTAGTGGACCCCAAACCCCAGATTTTCAGATTACTTCTGGATCAAGATGAACCACTGCCAATGAGAAGAGCTTGATGCTTGAGGAGGACCTGCTATGCTGCCTGTTGTTTTGCTGTGCTGGCCTGCTGCTGCTACTGCTTCTGCCTGAAGAGAAAGAACTGGACTTTGCTTTCTGAAATCCTGCTTGTGAACTTTCCCCAAGTGCTTAGACTGAGTTTCGCCCCTATTCTGAAGTCTCAGGGACATCAAAGACTTCATCTGCCAGTGCCTGGGCTCTTCTGCTAGGAGTCCTGACTTGCTAAGTGGTGCCAAATCCAAGCCCTGAACTCTTAGAAGTGGAAGCTGGTAACCTGCAGGGGAAATCCACACACAGCTGTGTGCGCGTCAGAAAAATCATCGTATGACCTGAGCTGTGGCTGAAAATTCAACGCAGCGCCTGCCTTGCGACAGGAGAAACAACACACTGCCTGTTCTCACTGCGGACCCTTTGCACAGCGTGTCTGAAATTTCCATGCATGGATCCTGGGCGTCAAAGTCTTCAACATCCACGCACAAACCTGAGGCTGCGCACCCAGAAACAAAGCATGGCCTCCCTTGTGAGAAAAGAATCGATGCACAGCCTTGGTGCAACTAAAGAATCGACGCAGAGCCTCACTTGTGAGAAAGGAATTAATGCATTGCTTGCTTTTCTGACACACCGTCGCCCTTGAGGCTTTATCTTTGATGCATACCAGGTACTTTGTGCTAAAACAACACATCTATTGATTTGTATGGATTAAGACTCTTTTTATTTTTAAAATTCACATAGTTGCTTGTAGATGTTGGATTTTTGTCATTTTGGTCTTGTTTAATTTAGATAAATATTGGCTATATTTCTAAACTATTGTGGAGTCATTTTGTGGAGCTTTCACTGTATTACTGTATGTGTTTTGTGTTATGTGCAAATGCTTTACACATTGCCTCTGAGATAAGCCTGACTGCTTGTGCCAAGCTACAAAGGGGGGGGAGCAGGGGTTATCTGAGCTGTGTATCGCCTTTACCCTGACTAGAGTGAGGGTCCCTGCTTGGACAGAGTGCAAACTGATTGCCAACCAGGGACCCCATTTCTAACAATATGCATCACATATAATTCATGAAATGATGCTTTAGAGTAGTGTTTAAAGTTGTCGTAACAAGTGCTCTATAGTTAAATACAACTATCTCTGACCTTTGTCCATTTGTTTTAAGTTGCAAGTAGTTTGGGGTACAGTGTATCTTGAAAGCAAGCAAACTGCACAACAGTATAGCAAAACTGTCTGAAAACTTCCTCCACTTTGCAAATATTTTTGGGCATATTGTTTGCTTTCAAATTAAAATCACTGATCTTGTTTCCGTTCTTCTACATTTATTTACATAGAATACAGGAGCTTTCTGGGAGCATTATTAATAGGCGCATATTGTTGAAGTGTACAAATGCGTACATATTTTTTATATTGGAGCCAGTGTTGTTAATGCAACCTGAGCTTATAGCTCACTGTATGTCTTTGAAGCACTCATCCAAACAGTAAAAGCTGTGCTTTAAGGAACTGTATATACCATTCTTAACAGCTTACACATATCAATCCATACTCTGCCTTAGCAGCCGATGATTCCTTCAAACATATGGTGGTGCACTAAACTGGAATCTAAGGGGCTTGTGCTGTAATTCAATTGACCCTACTTGATCGTGTACAAAATAAGCATACAGATTTGTTGTTCTTGACTTCAAACAACATGGCCTGTTCTTTAGATAATAAACATTCCACACTCCTTGTTATTAATCAATGGGGGCATGCACATTTTTGAGTAACTACAGGGTACTTAATGTGAACTTTCACTTCCATGCATGCAGTCTGATGCAAAATACAGCACATAGTTTTGCTTCATAAAAACTGTTTTGGAAATAAATTTAAAAAAAATCAAAATGGCACTTTATGCAACTATGGGTCTCTAATTACGTATGCATATTTACAAAAGCAAATGTCATAAACTCATATGTTGGGACTATCAAGTATCAAGTATATCAAGTAAACATGCACCTTCTCGTCGATTGGACACTTTTCTTTTAGCCACTGGTTAAGCACTTCATCCTTGAATGCGCCGGTGTTGCCCACTGTGCTTTGTTGTATCTGGGCAATAGTTGTGGCATCCTTAACTATCTCAATCATTCCTATAAAGCAAGGGGTGCATATTATTTACAAGTCAGAGTAATCAAGAAATTATATGAAACAGGATTATGAAAAGGCTTGCACAAGCTAATATCAAATTAGATCATTTGGTTGCAGGTTCTGGTACTTTCCACAAGGTAGGGCTGCTTTTCAATAGGATCTATTGTCTAGGACAACAGCTCATAGATTGGTCCAGTGCTACTAATCCTAGTCTTCCTCACACCAATAAACGTTTATTTATTTTGGGTTACTTACTATCCCATGGGGATATGAGTTGTTCCTTAAAAGAAATCACCCTTTGTCCATGGTTTAAAGTGTGAAAAACTGAAACCTTTTTAAGGGATGTGAGAATTGTGTACTTTACTCTAGCTGGCATGTTCTCAGTATAAAAGATGCAGATGTAGGCAGGACACCTGTAGTGTGCACTGTCCTAGATCAGTGGTTCCCAACCTTTTGACTCCTGAGGACCCCCACTGAATCACTACTGGAAGCTGGGGACCCCCAAGCAATTTGTACTATTTAAATTTCAAACATTAAAACAGTAATTCACAAAAATACAAAAACAAGTACACACCAAACAAATACTCGAATTACTAAAGATATAATTATTTTATATTGAAAAAAATGCAAAAATCAAAACATTTTAATGGGACGGTTGGTCCTGCATTTCAGCAACTAACTTTTCAATGTTTGGTTATATTTGAGAACGCTGCATCCTTGGGTCACATTCTACTTTCCCCAAGTGATTTCTGTTTTTATGTTTTAGGTACACAAGATCTGAGAAAGCTTTTAAACATAAATAAATATGTGGTCGGGAAGGGGAGTAAAACCACAAAGGCCTCTCATATCTTCATAGCCTCTCTGTCACATGTAATTCATTTGTTTTATAGTATCTCTCATACCAGTGCAGGGTGTTGGAACATTTTACAGGGGACTAAAAGGTGTATTATTCACATCATCCACACTGGTAGGCATTTTCTAAGAATGCTTGGTGTGGAGAAGCACAAACTCAGGATCCTAAACATAACACAGTGGTTAGCGTGGAGTTTAATAATAAGAATGTATTTCTACCCAAGCAAACCTTTTTTAGCAGCATAAGGATAATAAAAGACTGGGGGAAAAACAAACTTTCTAATTCATGCCATGCAGTTAGCAAGCAGCTATTTGATGGCAGTTCATAGCTCACTGTGCTAGATTACGATTGTCACTTATGAACTATACAGTAACAAAAGAATCTCTGTGACAAAAGCAGTAACCCACTGTGCTACCCACATAAAATACTTTTCTTTTCATGATACTCGTTCTTTGCAGCAAGCATATTAACCATTTGCGCTACCTTAGATGAGTCAAAACTGTCACTAAACAAAATTCCAACCTCTTTCTAGCCGGTACATTAATCACCAGTTAGCATGAAGCTTTTATTTTTGCCAAAAAGCTGAAGGAACTTTGCAGTGCTTTTAAAACTGCTGCACAAAATGAAGTAAGAAATATAACAACACGCACGTGTTTCTGTGCAAAGGCCCAAGCTGGAGAAGTGCCTTCCTGCCCTCCCAGGCCTGCAGACCCACTGGGAATGTGTCGCGGACTCATGAGGGTCCGCAGCCCACAGGTTGGGAACCACTGTCCTAGATGGTTCATTGATGTTACAGGTTCAGCAAGGACAATTCTAAACAAGACTGCAGAGGGGAGGGGATCGTTAAAGGTAGATGAATTTAAGGTATATGTTAGGTTTAATTTAACTTACATTGATTACAGGTAGAGTTGGGGGTTTAAATTATTTAAAAAGATGTAAATTAATCAAAAGATAACAGTAGGGCTAGATTAATTTAATAATTTCATTAAAATTACATTTAAATAATTAAGGGCTAGGGTTAACATTAGGATTAGTTTAGAGTTAGTAATTGAATGAATTTTTATTTTATTGTATTTGATTTGATTTAGGGTTACAATGGATAAAAGTTTAGGTCTAAAGTTAGAATTCAGATAAAGTTATGATTACTCATTTTATGCTTTATTTTGATTTATTTCTATGGTTACACTTAGATTTAATTCAAGGATAATTAAAACATTTCACTAAATGGAATTTAATTTAATGAAAGGTTGATGTACATGTAGGGCATATTGGTGGCACTGAAGAAGTTGTGAATGCTATTTAAAAATCTATTTGTTGATGTAGTTGTAGTCGAGGCAGTGACAGTACCATGAGATAATGATCCCAGGGCTAGTAACATACAATAGTCTCAATCCATAACAGCGAAATGGGCCCCACAATTTCAGTGATTCATTACAATGTCTACCTTCTTGTGGGTGTGCTTTCAATGTATACCTGCCTATATTAATGACTGCCAAGCCAGGCTGCTGTTAAAATAAACAATACAATATTAGAACAACTACAAGAAATTGGATAGTGGAATAACATTGTCTTCTTTGAGTGACTAGTGGTTAAAGAGTTCATGTGTTGCCTCAGGGCATTGTGACCTACCACACACCCTGATTGTAAAAAAAAAATATTTATTGACTGTGATGATCAGATGGTGGTAGTTTATTGATACTCAGTTACATGCTCCTCTGCTGACCTTCCTCTGTGTTTGGCTGTTCGGGACACAAGGATAATGGCTACTGATATAACCTGTAGACATCCTGGGATCCATGAAGGTCACTCAGTCCACCATCACTGTTTAACTACAAGAAAACAGAAGTCCTTTTGATGTTATCTATCCTCATTGTATACAAAATACAGGAAAAGTAATAATTGCAGGCTTGAATATGAAGCCAGGCATCGTCTTGTGGCTTTGGTGGAGCATTAAAAATGAGGCAGTAGTTTTTTGTAGCAGTTTAAACAAAGCAGCAGTCCATTCTCGCTGGTGAAAGCGTCATAAAAAGGTCAGCAAGCCAGCTCACTGAGTGCATCTAGAGTATATATAGCTTCAGTTATCCAAAGACTGTGTGGGAATGCCCCTTTCTGTGTTGGGTACTTAAAGAAGGAATTGAAGCTAGACTTGATATAACCTTTGTTACAATGTAGTGTGAACCGGCTGTTGAATGAAACCTACATTGTTAGTGAAAATAATGCAAAAGTCAGGAACAGTTCCATTGCATTCTTTAGGTCAGTAGACTAACTGAGACTGATCATATATTATGCAGCATAAATCAGTTCCATATTGCGTCTTCTGGCCATCTCTGGAAAAAGATACTCTTTAATTGTAGTTCCAAAGTCTTGTATTAGGGAAGAAGACATAGACATCAACTGTTACATATTGCGCTAAATCATACATCTTATCTTTATATGGAGAACTTTAAAAAAGAATACGGGTAGGGAAATGACTATGATGTCACAGTGACCGACTGCAAGGCTCCTGGGCTCTTATGCAGATTAACAAACAACCTTGAGCATCTGGGAATAGTGCAGAGCTGCTGACTGCAGCAACTGACAGGTGCATCCTTAGTAGGGAGAAGTTGTGCGCACTGGAGGCCAACCGTCACAGGGAAAGACAGGTTGGCAGTGATCAAGGCCTGTTTGCGAACCCACCGGTGCCCACAGCTATAATAGGAATAGTGGTGGAAGCCGAGAGCAAGGAGAGGGCATTTGCACAGGGCCATATGCTGAGCTCACAAGGCCCTGATGTGGAAGATGACAAGATGCAGCAGGAGGATTCTTAGGCTGGAAACAGGAGGCCAAAAGAAGAAAAGAGAGACTCTCTCAGGAAAACATCTGGAGCCGGAATGCACACAAAGCCAGTGAGTGGTGCGTAATCTACAGCCTCTAATGGGTGATGTCGCAATTCTTGACTGTAATTAGGGGCATATAAAGTGAAGTGGAGGGCCGAAGAAAGAAAACTGAAGTGGAAGGCCTGACCTCATTCTGGGTGGACAGCAGCTTAAAGGGTAAAATATCTCAGACAGTCATTTTATATTATGTAAACCACAAAACAACTGGCTTTCGCTCAGCATAGACCCAATTGTATATACATATTTCTTGGAATTGGGTAATTCACATGCTTTCTAAGAGGCAAGCACAGAAAAAGATCTCTGGGATAGAAGGCAACATGGACGCTCACTATGTGGAGATAAAGCAACTCAACCCTCCCCTCAAGGACAACATGGCGTTCGCTAAAGCTGATCTCTTATCTAGATCACAAGCATTCAAACCGAAATTGAGAGAGGAAATTAAACCCAACCTTATGAAACGACTCTCTGATCTAAATGCTGAGCTAAGCACCAAAATAAGCACTCTAAGGACAGATATACACTTAGAGGCCTCAAGTGTCCTAGACATAGAAGCAAAGATGGAGAACATAGAAACTACAGATAACTTGCTCACAACGCAAATCGAAATTCTGCAAATGCAGATTGAAGCTGTGATTTTCAAACATGTGTACATTGATAACCGGGCATGCTGGAATAATATACATAAGGGACCTGCAAAAGGGAGCTGAAGATAATGATTGAGAAGTTTTCCTGGATGGAATGTTTGTAGAGCTCAAAGAAGAGGAAACACCTAAAACATCTTTGTAAAGAGGAGATAGAGTTGGACTCAAAATTAAAAACAGAAGAATTTAGAAGACTGAGAGACATAGCGATGAAATTCCACAGATTAAAGAAAAATAAGGGCTACTGCATGCAGTATACAATATATAGACAGTCACCAGCATACCCTACAAATGCTCCTTCTACCAAAACATTGCCCCACAACATTGATGAAAAGACAACAATTCCACCTTATCCGTAGGAAATTCAAACAAGACTAAATCCACTACCAATGAGTGGAACCATTTGGCATTTGCTTTAACTTAAAAAACAAGGAGCACCATTTCACATACAAAATATGAAACTGCACAAATTGTGGATATCAAGTTCAATGATGATTAGCAAGACACAAGCAGCAACTCTGGTGCCTTAGAATCGTGCTCAGTGAGAAGCAACACACTGATACCATGGACTACCCCGAAAGCCCAATGCCCACAAGAGAAGTGAAGACAAGCAAGTAGCAACAAGGTAAGTCCACAAAAAAATCTTCAAATATAATTAATCCGTGATGCCTCTTGTGATCAGAAATTGCATGGAGGAGGGTATCGGGGGCATAGTTTATATTTATATACCTTATATTTAAAGGTCACATCCTCTGAAGAGGACAGATTTTCCTCTAGTGCCTAGTTCTTAACAACACATTATCAGATAGAGGAACTTGGCCGCCAGGGAGCTCCAAGGACCCACAATATATCCAACATATTGGAGGTCCAAAATGATTGGTTCAAAAGCAAGTCTCTCAATGAGTCTCTCAATTGAGTCTCTCAATGGGGAAAGAACTTGCATTAGTTGTGGATGGTGTACTCCACACTATTTGTTACATGTACCCATGAAGGTTAAGCCATGTTTAGTTCTTATGCTCTGAGAATATAAGGTGGAAGGGGAGGCAAACCCAAACCCAGAAGGTTACATCTGTCCTATTGCCTAGTAATTATTACACAGAAAGTGGCCTATGGATAAGATTAATTAGGTTTTCTGGGCAAATACATCTGCACATGTAAACCTAAATGCACAAAATGGTAAAGATAATACATCTAAATCCTAAGAGCTGAAACTCAGTGAACAAATTGGTTAGGTTATAGTGCTCCCTATGAGAAGAAAAATACAACATATTAACACTAGAGAAAATGCATCTTACATGCCACAACAGAGCCACACTCAAACATAAATACTACCATCTTCTCTTTCAATCATCAGCCTAGGCAAAGCATAATGCTGTAGCCATTTTTTCACACATCACTAGTCTTCACACCTTAAAACAGCAATAAAGATAAAGAGGCAGTTATCTCCTGGTGTTGGGTATAATCCAAAACCGACAGCTCAAAATTGCAACCGTTTATGCTCCAAACGCAGGACAAACCAATTTCCCAATTGCCTTTAAATACCCTGACAGGATTTGCTAAAAGGGATATAATGATGAAAGGGGACTTAAATTTGTGTGAATCAGAGAATGATAGATCTGGCTGCCAAACTACTCACCCCCTCTATGAAACTCAAAAAGGCAGTAGGGGAATTAAGCTTTGATGATCAATGGAGAGAGCTGAACACCAACCATAGAGATAATACATTCTTCTCCCATGTGCACTCCATTTCCGAGAATCAATTATATATTCGCTAATAGCAAGCTAAAGATGGAGGTTCATGATGCTACCATACACTTAATCACTCTGACCATGCCCTGGTAGAAATCACATTTCGTTGCACCTCCAAAACACATAGGCCCTCATTACAACCCTGGCGGTAAATCCCGCTTTCCGCCGCGCAGAAGACCGCCAACATACCGTTGTGGCGGTGATATTCCGCTACAGGTATTACAACTCACAGCTCGGAATCCGCCACAATACAGACACCCACACAACTCCACCACACCAAAGGTCAGTGATAAACTGGTGATAGCAAAACCCACACCGTCACGCCAACAAGAATACGCCCACACTATCACGACCCACCAATCTACGCGGCGGTCTTTCAACCGCGGTAATCCATTGGCGGTACACACCGCTGCGCTCAAAATACACACACATTTACAAAACACAACCACATTGGACAATCAAAATACACACACCTGATACACATACACACACCACACCCACACACCCAATCCAATATAAAGCATACACCCACATCACCCACAAACCCTTACAACCAAAAATTTGAAAGAAGGCCAGAGAGAGAGATTAGCTAACACAACACCAGCATCCACAGACACACAACACCATCACTTATACAACATCCACGCACCTCAAACAACACACACCAACACATCCCCTCACACATCACAACAGACAGCACCTCACACATCACCCACACCACATCATCGCACCTCAAAGACACCCCAGGTTTTCAGAGGAGGAGCTCAGGGTCATGGTGGAGGAAATCATCCGGGTAGAGCCACAGCTATTCGGATCACAGGTGCAGCAGACATCCATTGCTAGGAAGATGGAGCTATGGCGGAGCATCGTCGACAGGGTCAACGCAGTGGCACAGCATCCAAGAACACGGGATGACATCAGAAAGAGGCGGAATGACCTACGGTGGAAGGTACGTTCCATGGTATCCAGACACCAGATTGCTGTACAGAGGACTGGCGGTGGACCCCCACCTCCTTCCCCACAACAACATGGGAGGAGCAAGTCTTGGCGATCATCCATCCTGAGGGCCTTGCAGGAGTAGCAGGAGGACTGGACTCTGGTAAGGCAAATCTTTACTACTAAATCCCCCCCCCCACCCTACCTGCATGCATCACATACTCCCACCCTCACCCTCACACCCATCACCCCAATACCCCACAGATACCCCACTACCACAACCCACACATCCCAAAGCCAAGCCCTGCATGTAACACCAATGCATGGACACCCCTCACCAAAGCATGTCCAGTAGAGACTCACTCATGCCCCAAAATCACCAATCACACAAGGGCCACGGCAATAATGCAAGCACAGGAGTAGAGGTTAACTCACCCATTGCACAAGATGGCACACATAGATACTAAGATTATGCATTTACACCCCAACAGGACCCATACCCAACGTCACCGGACAGGAGGTGCCAGACATATCCAGTCCCCCCACAGAGGAGGCCCACAGTGATGACAGCAGCTCTGCACGCCTGTATCAAGATGACCAGCCCGGTCCATCAGGGATCTCGGGAGAGTCGGTTCCCCTGATACAGTCCCAAACCACCACAGAGCCTCCCCCCTCAGGAAACACCAGCACAGCACCCACCCAGCGGGCCCATCCCTCTGTCCCCAGGACATGTCAATCAGCAGTGTGTGCACCACTACAGGGACCCCAGGCAAACCCACCAACCCAAGAAAATCAGGGACCTGGGGTAAGTGGCAGTGGGCACACAGATCAGGGGACAGGGGCACAGGATAACAGGGAAACTGGGAGGACTGCTGTGCGACAGGGGGAGGACAGGCCCAGGGAACCGACACTCCACCAGGCACTCTCCAACATCTTGGGAGCATACCACCATTCCCAGGAGACCATGGGCACGGTACTGGCCAAGTTTCAGGAGACCCAGCAGCTGCATCAGGATCACTACCTGGGGATCAGGGAGGACTTGAAGTCCATTAACACCACCCTGGTCACCATTGCAGGGGTGCTGGCAGACCTTGTCAACACCATGAGGGACATAGTGGCACACCAACGGGCCCCTGACACTAGCCTGGACGATGAACAGCCCTCCACCTCTGCCGGCGCTAGTGGACAGGAGGACCCGCCACAGGACCAACAGGCCACCAGCACCCCACCCCCTGCAGGAGGAGAACCAGCCCGCAAACGGTCCCTGAAATCCAGGAACAAGACAGAGAACATTGCCAAGACCCCCGCCAGGAAATAAGACCCCCCCTGAATGTCACCCTTCTGTCCCACTTTGTCACCCTGCCCACCTTAAACTGCCATTGCTCCACTTCCTATTCCCCATTGGACAATGCACCTGTGATGCAAATAGACTGGACTCTGCTATGGACATTCCTCCACCATCACCTCAGCCCATGTCACAAGCCCCTCCACTTATTTGCACAGAAATAAACACCCTTGAATCACAAAACAATCTGGAGTCAGTCTGTGCTTTCACAAATGTGTAATTGCAAAACCTCTGGAATATAGCAATGTCAATGTACTTGTTCACATCCCAATGTTACACAGCTGTAGGCCAGCAGTAAACATAGCAGAGGGCACAGATAGTGACCCAGATCTGTGAAATGGAAAGGCAAAGTAACAAGTCAGGGTCCATACACAGAGTGAAAAAGGCAGACTTATGCTAGCTCCAACAATAGTATGAGATGTGGGAAGCAGTTCCATCTTCTTACCTGTGTCTCACTGGAAGTATTGCATGATGTTGTTTCGGTTGTCTACAACTTCTTCTTCTGCCTCCTCTTCTTCAATGTCCACGGGCTCCACAGCTGCCACAAGACCACCATCAGGCCCATCCTCCTGCAGAAAAGGCACCTGGCATCGCAAAGCCAGGTTGTGCAACATACAGCAGGCCACGATTATCTGGCACACCTTCTTCAGTGAGTAGTATAGGGATCCACCTGTAAGATGGATGCACCGGAATCTGGCCTTCAGGAGGCCGAAGGTGCGTTCGTTATCCTCCTAGTTCGACCATATGCCTCATTGTAGCGTTCCTCTGCCCTTGTCTAGGGATTCCTCACTGGGGTCAGTAGCCATGACAGGTTGGGGTAACCAGAGTCACCTGCAAATATCGAGGGACAACTGTTAGACATCCTCCAAACATTAGGGAATCTCCCATACCCAGACCCCAAATGAAACTGTGTGGGGACTTTGGGCTCACCTATTAGCCACACACGGTGCCTCTGGAGTTGCCCCATCACATAAGGGATGCTCCTATTCCTCAAAATGTAAGCGTCATTCACTGAGCCAGGATACTTGGCATTCACTTGGGAGATGTACTGGTCTGCCAAACACACCATCTGCACATTCATTTAATGGTAGCTTTTGTGGTTTTTGTACACCTGTTCATTCCTGCGGGGGTGAGGGGGGGTGGGGGCAAATGCCACATGTGTACCATCAATGGCACCAATGATGTTGGGGATATGTCCCAGGGCATAGAAGTCACCTTTCACTGTTGGCAAATCCTCCGCTTGAGGGAAAACGATGTAGCTGGGCATGTGTTTCAGCAGGGCAGACAACACTCTGGACAACACTTTAGAGAACATTGGCTAGGACATCCCTGATGCCATGGCCACTGTTGTTTGAAAAGACCCACTGCCCAGGAAATGGAGTACAAACAGAACCTGCACTAGAGGGGGGATTCCTGTGGGTTGGCGGATAGCTGACATCAGGTCTGGCTCCAACTGGGCACACAGTTCCTAGATTGTTGCACAATCAAGTCTGTAAGTGATAATGATGTGTCTCTCTTCCATTGTCGACAGGTCCACCATGGGTCTGTACACCGGAGGCTACCGCCATCTCATCACATGCCCCAGCAGACGTGCCCTATGGATGAGAACAGTGAGCAGAGGGTCATCCAAAACTTAGGTACCACAATGTGTTTTTTCCAAAAATGTTAGAAAATCGCAATGTGCCTTTATCTGTCCATATTCCTGGCCTAAATAGGTGTGACACAGTTTTCTTGCCTGCCATGTGGCCCCCTGAAATGGCGGCTGCCTGACCTGTAAGGTGGGACAAGGGGAAATGAGGTAATTGCACTGGCGTTGTACACCGTCGCGGTAGGCGGTTGAACACCGCGGCGCAATTCAGCATTGGTTAACATTGGGCCCTATGGGTCCCAGGAGCCAATGGCGATGTATGCCGGCGGTGACGGTACGCACCGCCGCGGCCGCCATTTTCTAACTGTTCCCTCACTTGATACCTGACCTTCGACAGGAGAGGACCTACACTGCAAGTGCTGCTGTGACCTGTATCTGGAAGCAACGATGGCTACAGTGTCTGGGGAAAGGGCCACTGCCTTCACTTCGGAGGAGTTGGACAAACTGGTGGATGGGGTCCTCCCCCAGTACACGCAACTGTACGGTCCTCCAGACAAACAGGTGAGTACACTGTGAGCATGGTGGATGGCACATGATTGTATGGAGTGTCGTGGATGGAAGAGGGTGGGGTGGGGGACAGGCCAGCATGTCAGGATAGTGTGTGTGTATGTATGTCTGGCCCAGGGTGGGAGGTGTTTAGGCAATGCGTGAGATTAAATGTACGGGATAGTAACATCCATTCTAACTTCACTTTTCCTCTAGGTCAGTGCCCACCAGAAGAAGGGTATTTGGCATGCCATTGCCAAGGACATCCGGACCCTGGGGGTCTACCATAGACGGAGCACCCACTCCCGGAAAAGATGGGAGGACCTGCGCCACTGGAGCAAGAAGACGGCGGAGGCCCAGCTGGGGGTGGCCTCCCAACGTGGAAGGGGTGCCCTTCGCACCATGACCCCCCTGATGTACCGGATCCTGGCGGTGGCCTATCCAGAGTTGTATGGGCACTTGAGGGCATCACAGCAGCCACAAGGGGGTGAGTACACTCTCATTCAGCTGAGTCTGCACGCTTTACGAGGTGTCTGGCTGGGGGAAGTGGGCTGTGGGTTCCCCTAGGCCAGGACGAACTTGGTAGGGTAGGTCCCTTGTTAGGCAGGCTCTGTGGCACCCCAACCACACTAGTGGTAATAGCCATCTACACCTAGTCAGGCTCCTGTGGGTTCCAGGTGTGCAGCAATTGGGCTTAGGCATCGTCCCCCATGGGCATGTGATTATCCTAAGAACTGTTAGTGCATGGCTTAGTGCACAGGGCTGCTCCCTGTGTGTTGTGTCCGCCAACAGTAGTGGTGTTGCATGTACTGAACATGTGTTTCTTCTATCTTTCCCCCCCTTTTTGTTTTGTCACCCTGTTCTTGTGTGCATTAGCATCATCTGGCGGAGGAGCAGTGGCACTGGAGCAGGAGGGAGCTGCATCCCACATGGCCCTGGAGGGTGAAGTAACGGAGTCTGAAGCCACCAGTGGGACGGAGGGCGAGGGGAGCTCCACGACAGGGACAGGAGCATACACCAGCGACTCCTCCTCTGATGGGAGCTCCTTTGCGGTGGCGGGCACCTCTGTGCCCACCGCATCAACAGGTACAGCCGCCACCCCCCTTACCAGCACCGCCCTCCCAGCAGCCCCTCAGCGTGTGTCTCATGCCCGCTCACCCAGGAGGGTGGGCATCTCCTTTGCCCCAGGCACCTCAGCCCCTGCCCCTGTCAGCCCTGCTGCCCTCAGTGAGGAGGCTATTGACCTCCTGAGATCCCTCACTGTTGGGCAATCTACTATTTTGAATGCCATCCAGGGTGTTGAGAGGCATTTGCAACAAACAAATGCATACCTGGAGGGCATTCATTCTGGGCAGGTGGCCCAAGAGAGAGCATTTCAGGCTCTGGCCTCAGCACTGATGGCAGCCATTGTCCCTGTGTCCAGCCTCCCCCCTACAACTTCCTCCACACAGACCCAATACCCTGTACGTCAGCCTATCCCAAGCACACCATCAGACCAGCATGCACACTCATCAACACACAAGAGTGGACATGGCACACATAAGCACCACACATCCCACAGGCACTCACACAAGCACCATCCCCATGCAGACACAGCAACATCCACTGCGTCCCCCTCCTCCACGTCCTCCTCCTCCCTCCCAGTCTCATCTCCACTCACACCTGCATGCACTACATCCTCAGCCATTACCTCCATCACCAGCACGCCCATCACCACCCACCGCTCACGTGCAATCGCCACCCCACTACCATTCACACATCCCTACTGTCCTCTCCCAGTGTGTCTGTGAGCCCTCCTCCCAAAGTACACAAATGCAGGCACACACCCAACCAACAGCAATCCACCTCACAACAGCCTCCGGCCCATACACCTTTACCCAAATTCAGCAAACGTACACCTCCTACAACCACTACCTCTTCCTCCACTCCCAAACCCCCTTCATCTTCCCTTCCCAGTGTGTCTAAAAAACTTTTCCTCGCTAACTTTGACCTCTTCCCTACACCTCCCCCCCGTCCTTCCCTTAGGGCCAGGCTTTCCAGGTCCCAGCCCAGCACCTCAGCCACCAAATCCCCAGGCACAGTGGTGCCAGCAACTGCGGTCTCATCGACTGCGCCACCCATCGGGGCTGCCAGTGTGCCACCTAGCGAGGCCAAGGACATTCCGCCACCTGCCAATGTGAAGAAGGTGCCCGCATCCCGGAGGGAGAAGCCACACCTACCAGCAAGCAAGGGTGCCTCAAAAGCAAAAGGGGACAGTGGCAAGACACCAGAGGCAACATCAAAGGTGGGGAAGGGACAAAAGCCGAAGAGCAGGTCAGGATAGGGCTTGGTAGCTCCGACTGAGGGACTAGAGTCTCCCCTTCTGTCAACCACTACACCAACCTGTACGGCGGTGGACACCGCCACCTGCACCACCAGCAGCACCGCCACCTGCACGTCTGCTGCCTCAGCAACAGTCTCCAGCATCATCCCCAGTGGGCAGCCGTCCGAGGCTGCAGGAGACATCCTGATGTGTTCCTCAAATGGTGCTGACACATGCACCACCTTCAGCACCTCCGCCACGGACACCGCTGCAAGCACCGCCACCAGCCCGCGACGTGCTCAGACAGTGCCACCACAGCTGACATGGCTATCATCCCCAGTGGGCAGCCGTCCGAGGCGGGAGGAAACTTCCTGGACCCTGCCCAGCTTCCATGAGGCATGACTCTCATCACTGTTTGCACCTGCATGCGAAGCCGCAGCAGGGTGGGGTATGTCTCTGCCTCCATGGCGTATCATGCTACCTGTTCCTAGGCAATCTTGTGGCACACACACCCATGTGAGGTAATGGGACCAGCCACACTGCATGTGAAGCACTCTGGGCACAAAGCCCTCTCCAGAACCAGTGGAGATTCACATCCACTACCTCAGTCCTTGGCAGGAGGAAGCACTCTGGGCACAAAGCCCCTCCAGAACCAGTGGAGATTCACATCCACTACCTCAATCCTTGGCAGGATGAAACACTCTGGGCACAAAGCCCCCTCCAGAACCAGTGGAGATTCACATCCACTATGTCAGTCCTTGGCAGGATGAAGCACTCTTGGCACAAAGCCCCATCCAGAACCAGTGGAGAAAAGCATCCACTTGAGAGACTGTGGCTTTGCACTCCCCAGGATAGAGCAGTGGGCAAACCACCCACTGGAAAGACTTGAGAGACTGTGGCTTTACACTCCCCAGGATAGAGCAGTGGGCAAACCACCCACAGGAAAGACTTGAGAGACTGTGGCTTTGCACTCCCCAGGAGCAAACCACCCACTGAAGAGACTTGAGAGACTGTAGCTTTGCACCGCCCATGATAGAGCAGTGGGCAAACCACCCACTGGATAGACTTGAGAGACTGTGGCTTTGCACTCCCCAGGATACAGCAGTGGGCATGGAGCCCCTTTGTGCAGCAGTGGCGTCGTGCGTTCATCTGGTTGAGGTGCCCCCCCTCGCCCTCCCCTGAGGTGCCTGTTTCATTTCGATCTGATGCCCCTGCAGTGTTCTCTCCATTTCGAGTCAGGTATCTTGTGTGGGCTTCGCCCATGCATTTTGGGATCAGTGGTCCACGGACAATGATTGGAACACTATCCGGAATTGTGTAGTTGGTGTACATATCTGATTTTTATTGATTACACTCGTTACAAACATTTCCTTTTGTCCTTGCGTTCTTCCAGGGGGTGAGAGGGTGTAGATGTAATGTTGCTGCATGTATTTGTGTGTATGGTGTTGTGGGTGAGGTTGGGGGTGGGGGCATTGCGTGTTGCGTGTGTGTGTCACTCTCTTTTCCCTCCCACCCTGCCCTGTGTTGTAGGTGCAGTACTCACTGTGGTCGTCGACGGCGTCTGTCCTGCTCCTGATACAGAAGGAGGAAGACCAGCATGGGCAGGACATGTAGTTCGGGCTCCATGGCATCCTGGTTCCTCGGTGGGTGTCGAGAGGTGAGTGGTTTCCCTTCTGTGTACTGTTTCTGCCGTGCTTTTGATAGCGTTGGTTCCGCCCCGGAAAAGGTGGCGGATATGCGTGTTGTAATACAGTGGGCAGAACCTTGTGTTCCACCTGTCTGTTGGTGGTTACCGCTGCGGTGTTTGTTTCTACCGCCATGGCAGTCGGAGTGTTAAAGCGGCTGTATATGTTGGCGGTTTCCGCCATGGTCGTGATTAAAACAATTTTTCCGCCGGCCTGTTGGCGGTATTACCGCTGCTTTAACACTGACCGCCAGGGTTGAAATGAGGGCCATAGTTTGGGAACTCAGACAGTAAATCTGGCAAATGCTTGAGTCCTTGCTGTGGCAGCCACGCTCTCGCCTTGCATGGAATGTGGCAGAAGCTGAGGCGCATTTGCGAGGGAGGACAAAACACTGGTGGCTGACGGTGCAGAGGAGGTGCTGGTTCTCTGTGCACTACTAAAAGAAAATAACTTTTTGTTTGCTAAACTCACTGTGTCGATTCGAACCCACTCATGCAAAGCTCAGGAAACTTGAGAAGTGGAAACTAGTTCCAATAGAGTTCCAGAAAAACTGATGCGGTTTCTGAAGCAAGAATACGCCATACAAGAGAAATTTGGAGGATGAGTTGAAGCCGTATGAGGTTATTAAAGATGAGTTATGATGGGATTCTCAGGAGAAGCGATGAGTTGGTGGTGCCCTCAAAACTTAGGGAAGAGGTTTTAAGGTATGCATATGAAGGGCACATTGTGATGAGTACAATTAAAAGAAGCATCAAGAAGGATTTTTGGTGACTGCGTCTGGACTGCGATGCAGAGGGCATGGTATGATAGTGTGTGAGTTTTGCCTGGAGTGATAAGTCGCAATAGGTAATGTCATATCCCTTTCAAGTTATTAAGAGTGGCGGGCCCTGGGAAAAAGTTGCTTTAAATATTATGGGGCCTTTTGCTATACTGGGCTCAGGAGCTATATTTCAATTGATTGCTATTGACTCACTTTCACATTGGCCAGAAGTTATGTTTGTAAAACAAATTGAGACCAATAGTATTATTGAGGTTTTAGAGGAGGGTTTTGATAGGGAAGGTGTCCTGATGGAAATTGTTACACATAACGTGGTACATTTGGTGTCAAGGAGATGACACTGTTTTTGCAAAAACTCAAAATACATCACACAAGGATGTCTATTTATTACCGTCAGGGAAATGCTGTGGGGGGAGAGATGGAACAAGATATTGAAGGAAGGTTTGCAGTTAGCACTTGATGAAGATGGTGAACGGAGAAGGGCTGTGAAGAAACTAGTGTCGGCTTACAGAACCACACCTAACAGTATCACGGGTGATACACCATACAAATTAATGAGAGGAAGAAAGTTTTGTTATGCATTAGGGCCAGGATGGATGGAGAAACGTAACTGCAGAAAAGCTGAGGGTGAAGTGGGTGTGAAGTGTAAATCGTCTGTTCAACATGATTTGCAGCAATGAGATTGATGTAGGGTCAAGTTGGGACATTTTGTGAGAAAGGGGATCTTGCAGTTTTCGGGTCCTTTGCAAGTAAGTAAAGAGAATTAGGAGATCTGTGGCTGAATTGTCAGACGGTAATGTGTGGAATATGAAATAAAAAATTTAAATTACCTGGGTGCCTGCTGGTGCCAGGGGTTGGTTAAGAGTGTGGTAGATATAAATATGAAATGAATCTTGGAACGGGGAAAGCTTGTGAATGATAGGTTATCTAGGAGAGTGAAAAGAAGCCTAGAGTGGATGAAGGACTTTAACCAAGCTGACATGGTTAATAGTTTTGTTTTATTTGTCCCCTTAACAAAAAGCTTGTGAATCTATTGTTGGATGTATGGTTTTGCAATTAATGTGTTTTGTTTCCTTCTTGCTTTTTGTTTTTTTTAGTGGGGGAAGGTATGTGGTATCCGCGCTCTTTCCTCGCATGAAATGTAGAACGCAGCCGGTGCTGAGGTAAGAGTGCACAAGGGAGAAAGGGTGGTTGACAGCTGATGGTGCAGAGGAAGTGCAGGTTCTCCATGCACTTCTAGAAGAAAATAAAGGATTTCTTGCTAAACTTACTGTGTCATTTCACTTGCCCTTCAGGATTACCTCCTCACCCAGGTAGAATAATTTTTTCAGTTAAATGTGCATGGATCAGTGGTGGTATCATGTAATTGGGATGCCTTTAAGGTGGCCATAAGTGGGAGGCATAGAGCAGCCAGGTACAGACTTAGAACAATATAAAAACAGAAAAAGACATCTTAAAAGAAAAACTTTAAAAAGTGAACAAGCCCACAATTGTAACTGAAATGATCTCTCTAATGAAAGGAGATGGCTATGAAAACCAACTTAGGGCCTCATTCTGACTTTGGCGGGCGGCGGAGGCCTCCCGCCAAAGTACCGCCGTCAGAATACCGCTGCGTGATCAAAAGACCGCCGCGGTAATTCCGAGTTTCCCGCTGGGCTGGCGGGCGACCGCCAGAAGGCCGCCCGCCAGCCCAGCGGGAAACCCCCTTCCATGAGGATGCCGGCTCCGAATGAAGCCGGCGGAGTGGAAGGGGTGCGACGGGTGCAGTTGCACCCGTCGCGATTTTCAGTGTCTGCTTGGCAGACACTGAAAATCTTGGTGGGGCCCTGTTAGGAAGCCCCTGCAGTGCCCATGCCAGTGGCATGGGCACTGCAGGGGCCCCCAGACACCCGTTACCGCCAGCCAGGTTCTGGTGGTCAAAACCGCCAGAGCCAGGCTGGCGGTAAGGGGGTCGGAATCCCCATGGCGGCGCTGCCTGCAGCGCCACCATGGAGGATTCCCCAGAGCAGTGGGAAACCGGCGGGACACCGCCGGTTTTCCGTTTCTGACCGCAGCGGTACCGCCACGGTCAGAATGCCCATGGATGCACCGCCAGCCTGTTGGCGGTGCATCCGCGGTCGTTGGCCTGGCGGTAGTCTACCGCCAGGGTCAGAATGACCCCCTTAATGTCCTGGCCATAAAAAGGCACTGACTGGAAAAGCACACTGGAAGAGGATATGATGGCAGCCTTTAGGCACTTTATCCAGACCTTTATGCAACTGACAATTCCTGGGGGATGACTGTAGGAAATTGGGTTTTTGATTGAGTGGGTGAAAAATTTTCTCAAGCAACAACTACAGTCCAGTCAGGGTGATCCACAAAAGTCATAAATTAACTTGTGCTTATCCTTCTGGTAGCTTGGCACAAAAGCAGTCTGGCTTACCTTAGAGGCACTATGGTAAGTATTTATGCAGCACACAAAAAGTTTCTGAAGAACAAGGCAGTTGTCAAACAGCAGGGCCGTCTTCTGAGAAAAAGGGCAGGCCTCAGGCAGCAGGCCAGTCCTCTGGAGAACAAGACGATCCTTCTTCTGTAATGTCCACAGGTCCAGGAGTATACTGAAGAATGGATATTAGAGTCCTATTTTTATAGCTGGAGCTAGCTTTGATGTGGAAAAAGCTTCTGGAGTCTCCCCTCCCACAGATGGTCTGGAATTTCCTTTCTCCGTGCCCAGGCTCTCGGGGGCTTGGGGTGACAAAAGCCTGGTGTCACGTTTTTTTTTATAATTGTGCTGGGGACAGCCTTGTAAATGCAAGTGAGGCAGGGAACAGTGCTGCCCCTCCAATCCTGACAGGATGGTCCTCTCCCAGCTACACCCGGTTTCTGTTGTTCCCTGTCTGGGCTCAATATGCTTTGCTGATGAGGGAGCAATTAGCAGGCCCGGGCAGCTTAATACACCTATGAAGGCCTTAGAAAATTTTGGACAGGAAAATGGCAATTTTCAAAATGTAATCTAAAATCCGACTTTACAGTTAAGGAGGATTAAAAGTTCAATTAATTTGGCATTTCTACCCGCGCCCAATCAAAATGTAGCACTTATTAAATGTAATAAAGTACCCTAACGTTATTCTATGGGAGAGGGAGGCCTCAGAATAGTAGAAAATGAATTTAGGAGTTTTTCACTACCAGAACATGTAAAACTTAAAAGTATATGCCTAACTTTTTAAATACAATACACACTGCCCTATGTGCTGTTTAGGATCTACACTAGGGGTAAATAATATGTATAAAAAAGGAAGATTTGGGGGCCTGGCAAAAGGCTTATTTTGCCAGTTCAAATTGGCATGCAGGCTGCAATGGCAGTCCTGAGACATGCTTTAAAGGGCTACTTAAGAGGGTGGCACAATAAGTGTTGCAGGCCCATTAGAAGCATTATTTACAGGTCATAGGCATATCTTGTAACACTTTACCACTTATAAGAAAATGAAGTGTGCTAATTGGGTATAGGTAAATTTTACCATGTTAAGAAGAGTGAGCACAAGCACTTTAGCACTGATTAGCACTAAAGCCAACAAAAATGAAATTCTGAAAACAGCAGGTGTGAAACGCAAAATGTTTGGGAGTGACCCTGCAGAGAGGGCCAAATCCAATAAGGGTCAATTTACATATATATATACTTTTTCCAAAATAACTTTGGATCTGAGAGAGGTACTTGCCACCTCAATCACACAAATGGAGGTTATACCTGCTATTACATTTTTAAAACCAAGCAAAGGACCTGGCTCTGATATCTTCATGGTATATTTTTATAAGACTCTCACCTCTAAGTTAGCCCCTCATTTAGTGACTGTTAACAATAGGAATGCAAAAGAAGGCAAGGTCATAGCCTCAGTACGAGGTCACGTTAACTCTAATTCCAAAATCAGGGTAAAGAAGAACCCTAAGCTCTGTGCCTCCTATAAGCCTATTGCACTATTAAATGTTGATGTTAAGTTGTGCACAAAAATCTTGGCAACAAGACTTGAAGCCCTGATGCCTAGCATTGAATATCCATATCAATATGGCTTCAATGGGGATTGACAGCAACAAGGCAACATACACTTGATTGAGAAAGCTAAAAACAAATGATTCCCAGCAAATTTAATATGTTTAGGCGGTTCCACCCCCATGCAAAGGTTGGCGGAGACGGGGTGCCCTTAGCATGGGCGGTGCAGGAGCCTAAGCCTAAATTACAGGCAGTGAAAAGTGCGACGGGTGCTGTTGCAGCCGACGCACTGCATTGTTGCCGCCGGCTCAATTATAAGTCAGCGTCAATGTTGTGGGTAGCTCTCCGTTGGGCCAGCAGGCGAAAATCCTGTTTCTGCCCACTGGCCCAGCGGGAAACTCATAATAGGGCCAGTGGGGTGAAGACGGAACTGGCGGTCTTCCGACCTAACGAGTTTGGCGTGCAGCCTCCGCCACCCACCAAACTTGCAATGAGGCCCTACATTTTTTGCGACAAATATCAAAAGGACAAAAAAGTTAAGGTTAATGTCATAAAGTTTTGTCAGGATACCTACAATATGTCACTGTTTGTGGATTATGAGGGTCATTACGACTTTGGCGGACAGAAAAGCTCGTCTACCGAAGTCCCGACGGGTAGGTTGCTGCCAGTGCGGCCGCCTCCCTGCTGGCCCAATTACAAATTTCCTGTTGGGTCAGCAGGCAGAAACTCTGTTGGCCCAGTAGGAAACGGCCTACAGCATTGTTGCCAGCTCCTAATAGAGCCGGCGGCAATGCTGTAGCGCGTAGGGTGCACCAACACCTGTCGCAAACTTCATTGTCTGTAAAGCAGACAGTGAACTTTGTGACGGTGCTGGCCAGGGGGGCCCCTGCACTGCCCATGGTAAATACATGGGCAGTGCAGGCCCCCCGGGGCACCCTGCACCCCGTCTCCGCCAACCTTTTCATGGGGGTGCTACCACCATGAAACTGCTGGCGGAGAGGGGGTCGTAATCCCTCCAGGGTCGTAATGCAGCTATGCCCTGGTGGATTAGGACCGCCAGCACCGCCAGACCATCCTGTGGAGGGAAACTGGCAGTCCTGGCGGTTCAACCGGTTGTAATGTGGCGGTCACACTGCCACCGTGACCCTGTAGATCTGACCTCAGTGATTCAAAGACAGACTCAGTGAGTGGTACATTTTTAGATCATGTTACGCGACAAAGTGGAGGTCTCCTTGGTGGATCAGTAGCAGAGCATGTCACTGAATTTGTGGTCTCTCTGGCCTATATTGAAGGCTGATCGGGGGGGCAGTCAACCACCATGCATCGCTAAAGTGGGTCTACCCTACAGGCGGCTAGTACAGTCTCTAGTAGGCAGTCTCTCAGATTGATCAACAGGACCGCTCAGGAGAGAGCACACTCCAAGTGCTACATTTCCACCTGGCAAAGGCAGTGAAGATAACAGGAACCTATGAGGGCTCAAGGAAGCACTTTAAAGCAGAGGACTCAGAGAGTAGCAGAAATCCCTAGATCTCTGGGCAAAGCTGTGCATCCCAAATGTGTCTGATAGGATCAAGAGAGTGGTCAAGTGTTGATTAGTCTTTGGGGTCTACTGCACTTCAGCTATCACAGTATGCGTACATCTTCTTTTGGTAACCCGATCCAGCATGGTCCCCTAAGCCCCTCTGTGATTCAAGGGACACATCCCTACAGGTCAACTCTCCAAGCCACCATCAAGGTGTTGAGCATCTGGCCTAAGAGCCTGCCTTGGGGTTACTGTGTATGGGTGGCCACCCTGGATGGCCTCTTTAACCATGGCAACCTTACGCAAGGTTTCCATTTACTCCCACAAGTATGTTCCGCTGCACTCCAGGAGGCCCGGGCTGGCCGGGGCATGACACTCTGTCCCCACAGCTGGTCTGATGCAGAGGACCGCCGGTGATTCAAGCAATTCAGGAGGCCCCCCATGTAACTGCTAGCAGGGAAGACTGTGCTTGGCCTCAGCTCCTAAACAGGGCACCCCCGCATGAAAGTCCATCTCTGCGGTCGCATACCAGGGGTAAGCGGGACAGGCATTCACCTAAGCCATTAGGGGTGTGCTCTCTCCAGTCCCTGGGCACAATCACATGTCTGCAATCAGGCCGAGCATTCAGGGCGAGTGACAGAAGCCCCCTCTCACGTCAAAGTTCAAACTAGCTGCTCTAGGGCTCCTGTTCAGCTCATGGGCTGGGTAGGGGGGGGTTATCTCACAGTCAAATGCCCCATGGAGCCGGACGTACCATGAGTCAGTCTTAAAGTTGTGAAGTGGTGCTATCCCTGTTTAGAAACTCTTGGGTAGCTGCCATCGTGGCCATGCCCCTTGCCTTAAAAGTTTAAATTATGAAAATTACATCACATATGGTTCCAATAGAATAGTACGATACTTCTTAGCTGGCTGGTGTAGTCAAAACAGGTATATAAAACATTTTTAGTGGTAATGCATTACTCATAGGAACTTATATTTCTTATTGGTGCAAAAAAGGTACTTGTAGCTTTGAATAGCAGCCCTGCTACCTTTCCATCCGACACCTGTTTGTTCACATGGGTTTATCTCCAGGTCACAAATGATCCCTATCACATGTGGAGTCCCAAAGGGTTCCCTACTGTCCCCTGGCATCTTCAACCTTTAAATGGAGCCTACTGCTGCTCTATTCACAGATAACAGCATCAAATTTCACAAAAATGCAAATGATACACAACTCAGCTAGAAAGTCTCCTGTGCTTCTGACATTCAGTGCCTGAAACACTGCTTGCTCATCAACTAGACCTACAGTGCCTACCTTAAACTCTACCCAACCAAAACAGAACTCCTATTATTTGCCAAGAACATCAACCAAGATACAGTACAAAACTGACTCAATAACATGAACCTTGATGGCTTTGAACCTCATTTATCAAATGATGAAGACAGGTTGGTACAATTGTTCTTTTTTTAAAGAAATCAAACCATTTCTTTCAAAAAGCAACTTCAGAATAGATGTTCAAAGCCTTGTACTCTTGCCTTTAATGGTAATGCCCTACTCCATGGCCTCTTAGACCCCACATTGGCACTCCTTAAGGGCATTCATCATGCCACAGCATGTTACATCCAGAACCTGAAAGAAATATGACCAAATCACCCCCATTCTGATAGAACACCATTAGCTCCCCTTGCCGGCCTGCATTATCTTCAAAACCAGCTGCATCATTATCAAGCCAACACAACCAGCACGACTACTTATCTTGCAAGCATGCTCACCATCTCTTGTGGTTCTGGCACACCTGCCACCAAGACACCATCACACTGCTGAGTGAAAAGTGAAGTGTAAAAAAAAGAAAAAAAAAAGACAACAAGCCTGTTTCATCTATGGACTTAGTATCTAGAACAACTTCCCCATTTCCATCAGGACCACCCAAAAATTGCTCCAATTTAGGAAAGAGTTGAAGACTTGCCTCTTTAAAGAACATTACATCACAATACATTGAGCGTCCACAGTTCAGCTTCCTTTCATATTACTCACCGACTTTAAGTTTGTCCTTGACAATGTACAGTACTCCGCTGACTTTTGACTAAGTTCCCATTATAGAAATATCATATAGATACATTTGAATTACTGCAACTTGAAAATATAGTTTATAAACAAGGATGACTAAACAAAGTTGAAAAGATAAAGAATGAAAATAAAAAAATATTGACCCTGTAAAATATGGACACACCAACTCTTACAATAAAGTGTACTTTTTTAGACAGATGTGCACATGTGATCAGGCAAAAAGCCATCACTCATAGTGTGAGACAGCCATTGGCTGAAGTAGGGTGACCAATTGCTGCATGCTGTGTAATTTGGCATGTGGAAATAAACTCTGAGTGACATTTGACCCAAAGCTGCTTAATGTATATATATTTGGGTGCATTCTTTTATGGACTGTTTTTTATTACATGAGGCTGGGGAAAAAGGTGAAGAAAGGGAACCAGAAAAAAAGTGCAAAATGTTTTGTAGTAGTTGAGCGATCCGAAAGAAGCACTAAAGTGATCACTTAGGTTTTGCCAGGTATGTGTTGTGCCAAACCTGGGCAGATGCCTGTCTACCCAAACTCTCCCTATTAAGAATTGGGGGCTACTTTGTTCCCAATGACAAAGTTTCAGCTTTCGCCACCATCTGAAATATTTAGCTGGTGTACTATTGACCACTTGGTTGCCAATGACAAAGATTCAGCTTTCTCCACCATCTGAAACATTTAGTGGGTGCACCATCGACCACAGCGCTACTGACTTCTGTGTACAGGAAAGGGTGGCCCTTCTGATACCATTTCATCCTGTTCTTCCCATGTAAGCTAAAGAATTGACAGTTTTGGGGCCTGGGCCGTTCAAAACAAAAACGATTATTGTGCAGGCTGCTATAACATGGCAGTTAACCCTGGCATGACATTTTAACAAAAAAAAACTCCTGCTATGTCTAGTGAAGCATTTCTGCTGAAAATAACGTGGAACATCGGCGAGCAACCTGCTGGAGGGCTGGAGAAGGTGGGGCCTTTATCACATAAACAGATCAAGGGTCCAAATGCCCAACATTAAATTGGTTCCGAAATGTACATGACTGATTCACTCATTCTGCTTCAAAGTAACTGTGATTATTGTTTAGGTGCAAGTTGAGAGGTTGGAAGAGACGGGGTCACCATTGAAGGATGTGGTAGGAACAACATCTGGTGCACAATGAATACTTATGAAGGGTGTGGCCTTCAAGGAAGATGTGTTTTTAGCATGATGATTGTTTTGCTTACAATCCAGTTGACCCTTTCATTTGCTGGTGTTGGCGATAGTCCTACAACCTCACTCCTTCCCCAATGCGTCTGTCTACAGTGGCGACACTAGAGAGGACTGGAAAGGAACCTCTGATGCTTGTACCAAACGTTTTCCTTATTTTATTTTTCAGATAGGCCTGATTCCCCAGGAGCTACTCCCCCTCAGCAATGAGCTTGCGCTCCCCCTCATTCCCCAAGCCACTTATAACTTTCTGCCCCCCCCCACCACATTTTCCTGCTGCAGGCGCTAGGCCAACCCACACAACCATTTTTCCATTTGATCCATGTGGGAACAATGAATGGCTAGGAAATTTCCTCAATCCCTACAGAACTGTCTCTGGGGCAAATATGAGGAAAATGTGTGATATCAGGCAATGGTTGAGGTTAGCAGAGCATTCCGGTTAAGAAAATGTTGTAAGATCCAGGTGAGCCACACCACACTAGACACACCTGAATATCTAGTTTTCAGAAATGTTTGGGTTTGGTAGGCTTCCATGGTGCTGTCTGTGCTACAGAAGAAAATCCACAGCTACCCAAGGGGCAAAAAACAGGGTTGGCCTTGAGTGGAACATTTTCATCTGTCCATGTTGTGTTTGGGCCCTTTTCTGTCATGGTCACTAGGTACACTCACACAAGCAAGATACATTTTTATTGTGATATGTGGGGGAACACTGGAAGGTAGGAAACGTATGGCTCCCAATAGATTCCAGAACTTTCCCTCAATGAAATGTGAAAAGAAATGGTGTTTTTAGCCAAAGGTGGAAGTTTGCAAGGGATCCTGGGTAAGAAAACCTTGTGAGACCCACACAGGTCACACAACCCTTGACAACTTTGGTGTGTCTAGTTTTAAAAAATGCCTGGGTATGGGATGGTTTGCTGGTTGGCTGCTGAGCTAGGACCCAAAATCAGCAGCTACCCACGTTGTAAAAAAGGAATCATTTCTGCTGCATGAAAAATGATGTCTCCAGATTGTGTTCTGTGGTGTGTTGTGCCGCAGGCGCTAGGCCCAGGCAAACAAGTGGAATTTAATTGTTATCAGGAGATGCATGGGGACACAGAAAAGTAGAACATTTGTTATTAGCAGTTGGATTTCTCAGCATTTGTGGCTTCCAAATGTAAGCCGGAGTGCAAGACATTTTACAAAATGCCCTGTGTATCACATTCTAGTATGGGTACCCGATAAATTCAGATGTTCAAATAACCACTGCTCCTCAACTTAGTATTTGGTGTACCTTTCAGAAATACATAGGTTATTTTCTTACTTAATTTTCAAGCTTTGTATTTTACCACATGAGTTTCTCTATACTCGGTACACAATAAAAATCCATTGTAAGGTGCAGCTCAGTTGTTGGCTCTTGATACCTTGGATTCTTGGAGAACCTACAACCCTGCATATCCCTGTGACCAGAAGTGTATAGAATACATGATAGTGAGATGCTTTTGTAAACTGACCATCGTGAAAAAAGGTACAGATGAAAATATTGACACAAATTACTGTTTTTCCCTACTCATATTCAATATTTTTTTTCAGTTCCGTAGTTATTGTTTTGGGGAATACTGTGAGAGATTTCTTCAAATTACCTCTAACTGGATTTAGAATTTTGTCTACTTTTCAGAAATGCACATTTTACCGGGATAACCCATGGGTTTCATACCTGTTTCTACCACAAACTTAAAGTAAGTTGAAAGCACACAAATTAGGAATAATGGGCAACCTCTTAGAAAAACGATATAAAATGCTTTTTGATTCATCCCTACTTGTTACTGAAAGATAGGAAGATGGTGATTATAGCACACCAAACCTTTAATTGATGCAATTTTTAGGAAAAAAATACACTTTCTTGAGCAGCACTTTTTTTCACATTTTCCCCCCAAAAACAAAATGTAGGTGGATTTTGGCTATTTTCTTTGTCCCTACTACAATTTTCCACAAGCCCAGGGTGCCTTTAGAATCCCCATGATGTTGGGAAAAAGGAAGCACCCCAAATAGCTAAAAAAAAAAAGGCTCAGCGCTTGGGTGGAAAGCCTCAGCAGTTAGGGGACTTAATGGTACTAAGGCCCTCATTCTGACCTTGGCGGGCGGCGGAGGCCGCCCGCCAAAGTCCCGCCGTCAGGTTACCGTTCCGCGGTCGAAAGACCGCGGCGGTAATTCTGACTTTCCCGCTGGGCTGGCGGGCGGTCGCCTTCAGACCGCCCGCCAGCCCAGCGGGAAAGAGGCTTCCACGATGAAGCCGGCTCGGAATCGAGCCGGCGGAGTGGAAGCTGTGCGACGGGTGCAGTTGCACCCGTCGCGTATTTCACTGTCTGCGCAGCAGACAGTGAAATACATGTAGGGGCCCTCTTACGGGGGCCCCTGCAATGCCCATGCCAGTGGCATGGGCACTGCAGGGGCCCCCAGGGGCCCCGCGACCCCCCCTACCGCCATCCGGATCTCGGCAGTCTGACCGCCGGGATCTGGATGGCGGTAGGGGGGGTCGGAATCCCCGCGGCGGTGCAGCAAGCTGCGCCGCCGCGGAGGATTCAATGGGGCCGCGGTACACTGGCGGGACCCCGCCAGTGGTGCCGGTCCGACCGCGGCTTTACCGCCGCGGTCGGAATCCCCATTGGAGCACCGCCGGCCTGTCGGCGGTGCTCCCGCGGTCCTCCGCCCTGGCGGTCAAAGACCGCCAGGGTCAGAATGACCACCTAAGTGTTTATACATTCCTCACTTACAGCCTGATTGCAAGTTGCTTGTTAAATTCAGTCCTGTACCTCTGTTTAAGCACCCATTGGAATTATGAGTTGTTAGGTATTTAATGCATCCGAAAATTATTGCATGCATTAAATAACTCAATCATCATTAAATTTTGTCAGCTCAAACCTGACGAAATTTAAAGGGCGGAACCATACAGTATTTACTGTGTCATGTGGACTTTGGGGCATCAAAAATATGCCTGTTATTCCCCAACAACTCATAATAGGTGGCATTCATCACACTTGATAAATAGTGTACACCATGGTATTGTGCCTTATCAATTACGATAAATACCACCAACACTTGTAATCAGACTTAAGTTTTTAACTTTAAAGATTTAATATTATTGTGATAATGGCCTTATTTACAGTAGACATATTATACCTAAAGTTTAACATTATTTTTCATGGTGATCTATTATTTGTTTCTACGACCAAGACTTATCGAGCTGAAACCTTAGAGCTGCTTTTTATTTTAAAAAAGGATGCAGTTGTGTTCACATACGATTGAAAAAGAGACACTGCAATGGACCTTTGCCATGTGCCTTTCAAGCCACCTTGTAAGAGGCATGAGGTGGCTGTCTGTGAGCATCAGTAGTCAGCGTACTTTCAAGGGTTTGAAAGTGGCACAAAAATGGACGTTGCACACCAGGCCCTGACAGCAATGGGGAGAGCAAGAAGGAGATAGTTTAGAGAACATGGGAGTGAGGGTGACGTTTGAAAAGATCAATATGTTGAAAAATGTTCCCTATGTCTATATATCACAATACGGGGAAGATATTTTTCTTATTGGGCTTATATCATGGGTCAAAGATTCCCCAACCCCTTTTGACCCCAATATGATTAATTCTCTTCTATCAGTTCTAATTTCAACATCATGTAATTCAAGTCTTAGATCTAACATTCTTGGTGTGGTTTCCCCCCTAAACGTTTTGCCTTCCTTCTTCCTGTTTGCTAAATTTGTTTCCTCTGGCCTTAGGGCTCTGTGCACTTTACCACAGCTAATCAGTGCTAAAGTGCTTGTGCTTACTCCTCTAAATATATAAGATTGCTCACACCCAATTGGCACATTTACTTTACTTGTAAGTTCCAAATAAAGTGTTACTACATATATCTAGGGCCTGTAAACTAAGGCCCATATTTATACTTTTTGACGCAAACCTGCGCCAGCGCAGGTTTGCTTCAAAAAGGTTAACGACGGCTACCGCCATTCCAACGCGCCAGCCGGGCAACATAGTTAAGGAGTGACGGTAGCCGGTGCTGCGGCCTGGTTAGCGTCAAAATAAATGACTCTAACCGGGCAGCGGAGGCGTAGGGAAGACTGGGGGTTGTGCGTCAAAGAACGGTGCAAGTCAGGTTAGAGCAAAGACAGGAGACATGCCCCCCTGCCCAATGGCCATGCCCAGGGGACATCTCTCCCCTGGGCATGGCCATTGCACACTGTGGCATGTTGGGGGGCCCAAGTTAGGCCGTCTATGCCACCTAAAAAATAAAATATATATTACTTACCTCTACTTACATCTACTTACCGTAGATGGGTCCCCCCATCCATGGGTGTCCTCCAGGGGTGGGCGAGGGTGGTAGGGGGTGTCCCTGGGGGCAGGGAAAGGTACCTGTGGACTGCTTCCATGGTCAGAGACCATGGAAATTAGCCCACAGGCCCCTTAATGCCTGCCCTCACCCAGGCATTAAAAAACTGCGCAAATCCGGCTGGGCGCCATTTTTAAGGCCCACCTCCTTCTGTGCGTCAAAATGACGCGGGAGGATAAATAAGGCGCACATGCCATAGAGTAATTTTTTGCACGGGAACGCCTACCTTGCATGTCATTAGCGCAAGGTAGGTTTTCACGTAAAGAAAATGACTCAAACTCCATAACTTTGGCGCTGGACGGGTCTAGCGCCAAAGTATAAATATGTAGATAAGTTTGCGTCGAATTTGCGTAAAAAAAATGATGCAAATCCGGCGCAAACAGAGTATAAATATGGGCCTAAATGTTGCTATTGGGCATGCATCACTCATTGTGCCTTTCAAAATATGTCTCAGGACTGCCATTGCAACCTGTCTGCAGTTTTAAACTGTCATTTCAACTTCACAAAATAAACCATTTGCCACACCTAATCCTTCCTTTTAATACCTGCCAGAGCCTTGCTGGCCCTCTGTAAGGAGTAAGTCTCTAATCCATAAGAGGCGCCTTCCCAAGTCCTGTGCCCTTGGTTGGCATCAGAGTGTACTCCTCTGGCCACAAAAGAAAAATCCTGAAGTTCTGGGCTCTTCGCAATTGTGAACACCCATGTGTGGCACAATCTCGCCATCTGCGATGACAGCCAATGCAAATCTCCGGTGGACCTGACTTTTCATGCTAAGCAACTGCCAGCAACGACCGGCAACTCGAGATCTGCACTTAGCGCTACCGCTTTGACAGCCTGTGGTGACTGCCAATGCGAAGATCTAGCAACAACCATCCACTCCCCCGACAGGATCTTCGAGCTACAGCAATGTATATTTGCAACGCCCTCCCTGCTCCTCGCATCCTCTTCCACCACAAAGTGAACTCTGCATGCCTCACTTTAAAAAGGAAGCTTTTACAGCAGGACTAACCTCGTCCCTGCATCCAGCCCATGCTTCATCGTGGTCAGCCTGGAACTTGTGACTTTCCCCCAGTCTAGCACAACCAGGCAAAAGCAAGTGGTGCTTTGTGCTTTTAGCCTCTATATTTTGATCATTGAAAATTCAGGACTCTGATTGTACTCATTGGATTTTTGTTGTTTTGGTGTCATTTTATTTATTGAATTTTACATTATTTTTCTATATTGGTGTGGGATTCTTCTTGTGTGGTGTTTTAACTGTATTACTGTTTGTGTGCTGCATAAATACTTTACTTATTGCCTAAGATACCAGAGGGTTAAGCGCAGGCTAATCTAGTGACTTTTTATGGTTCGCTCTGATGTGATTTTGTGGTTGTTGCTTGAGAAGGATTTCTCCCCCTTAACCAATAATCAATTTCTCACACCACCACTCTATTAGCTTTTGCAAAACTAAACACAGATCACGTCCTCTCAGAGCATTTGATGCAAATTGTGTAGAATTCATTTTAGTCTCTCTGTGTGGGTGGCCTTCGGCTTCTTCACTAAAATAAAACCATAATAATATTTCTGCAGTTTAAGAAACCAAATACTTCGTTCCATATGGGAGAAGATTGAAAAAGCTGTCTACTAGAGAAAATCTCCACAAAGGAAATATGAACACTAAATTACAAAACATATAAAAGAGACAGATAATTTGAAAAATTAGTCACCTTTTGAGGGAACAAACTTCATACACAATGTTAATTACAGCTATATAGTATGATTACAGTTTATATTGTTGGGAAAAGAAATGCCATTAACAAGTTGACCGGACAGTTTCATGATTTACAGAAAACTAGGAAAAGCTATTACAGTAACAAAAAAACTAGGAAAGCTATTACAGCAACAAAAACTATTACTGTCATACTAGTGTATTTTGCTGTTTTGACTGAAGTGATTAGAAATCCTTGCCTTATGGAGGTCTATAGACAAATTAACATACAAACACATATAAACATGCACTATTATCTCTCGGCCTAATTTTAACTTACTCATGAATAAACATGGAGCTCTGCATAAATGTATGCAGATAGAGTTTTAGACACATACCTATTTTATTTCCGGTAGAAATGCAGCCGTAAGGCAACAAACAGAGGTCTAACGATTCTGCTTCCCAAATAGATTCCATAATTCGAAGAATCTAGACAGAGAAAAAATGATTATTTGTAACACAATCTCCCTGTGTGCCAAACCAACATATTGATCTAAAGATTCGGTCCAGGTAATTTTGTCAAGTGAAGGTTTCTTGCCACACATCTTCAACAGTTGTATGTCAGAATATCAATATCATCTGACAGAAATATTGTGTCCTGAAGATTGTTTCTAAAATTAAAGCCCACTGGGTGTAGATTTTCTATTACTAAGCATAAAAGAGTGGTGTTTCTGTAAGCAACCTTTAAGACAGGATATCTCTGGCAAAATACATTTTTGATACTATTCTAGTTACACACCTACTCAGCACAACTGCAAAACTTTCTGCTTGTGGGTGCAATGTGACACTTCTCCGCACTGTCAGTGGCAGTCTAGTCTTGCTTTGGCCAGCACCATAGCTAAGTTACATTAACCTCATGTCTTTATCTTTTACTGCCTCGTATTCACGGACATTCCAACTGAGCTAAGCATGTCCAGCAATATCATAATGCAATTTCCCTGCAGTAGAGTAGGGCAAGGTTTTACCAGCAGTTCTGGTTCTTTGTCTTATTTAATTGTCAGGGATATGCTCAGTCTACTAATTCATTGTTCTCGCACATTCCACTGGCCACAATTTACTAACGGGCAGGAACAGATTACTGAGCAGTGCAAAATAAGTAAACTAGAGAAGCAAGAGTTAAAATACAACAACGTAGGATTCACATTGAAGAATGTACAAAATTGGCAATTCTGAAATACAGCACACAGAGGTTTATAAAAAGAGGAAGCTCTAGTTCTATTTCATTTTGTCATTTTCTATTTCATTTTTTATGTTTTTGTTTCTCCGTTTGTACACTGTAATGTGAGTATAGTTTTTTCTACTCTTCCTCGGGATATTTCAAAATGGAGAAGAGCTTTCAGAGAAGTGAAACACAATTTACAGCCACTGGACAGTGATACAACTATGAGACAGGTATGAACTGTAAATTTATGAGAGTGAGGAATATTTCACATTACACTTATTTTTAAAAGCATTTTAAGTTAAAAATAGATATGTGTTCAAACAGCCTTAAAATCTGAATTTTAAGTGGCATTTGTGGATCAGGTTACTGGTGAACAAGTAACATTTGTAGTTGACTCTGGTTGATTGATAAGCATGACATCAGTATATTTGAAGAAACTTGAAAGTTGATGGTTTTATTTACATTAGTTGACGCTTGGACCTTTCACCACCTCATATAAATATAAAAGCTGGTTGCATTTGAGGTGGAGGTAAATCATAAATCTCTCATATTTGTGTTTAAAGTACACTAGCAGCACATCTGCCACATTCCTGTTGTGCTGTTACACAATATGCGCTAAGGGGCATATTTATGAGCGGTTTGCGTCATGCTTGCACCATGCAAAGTGGTACATGCTTGACGCAAACCGTAAGTCACATTTTTGAAGCCAAGCAAAGCCACTTTATGTGGCTTTGCATGGCTCCAAAAATATGGAATAAGGCAACACAGCGCAAATAGTTGCACTGCTCTACTCTGCCCTAGGAAGGCATTACATGGGCTTTGCATGGGTTTTCCCACGCAACTCCCATGGATTTTGACACATTCCCAGATTTACAAGAACTTGTAAGCCTGGGAATGAGCCACAAACGTATGCCTTCCTAGGGGAGGCGTAACAAGGTGAACTATATCAATTTCCCCTCGATTATTCCTCTTTCTATTTGTGCTGCATTCTGCACACAGAGAGAGGAATTTGCCTCCCAGGATGGTTTATGTGCAGGAAGGTGCTCCTTCCTGCACAAAAACGATCCTGCATGCAAAGCAGGCACCCTTGCACCATGGTGCAGAGGTTCCTGCATTGGGGCTAGGCAGCCCATTGTGCGCCAGTGCATGTGGAAAACTGCGGAATGCGCCATATGCCTTAAATATGGTGCATTCCTGCCCTTTCCCACTGACCCAGCACAGCAAGGTGACTTGCTGCACTGCTGCACTTTGCCATAAGTATGGCCCTAAGTGTAGACTCTTCAGATGTTCTGGCTAAACATTAACTTCAGAAGAATTGTGTTCTCACATGGCCTTATTAAACATGTTATCCACTCTGGTGGTATATTATCTGCCTGTATTTTGTTAGCTGTTACGCACTCCGGTACTTGTCCTGTAGGCACGTGCTCTTGTTAAACAATTTATGCACTGAGGTGGTGTATTATGCCAATGGTAAGCATGGCATGCATTCAGGAGGTATACTTCACAGATGGTAAACATGTTATTTACTCATGTGGTGTACATCCTGCCTGAGTGGTGTTCTGCTTGTAGTTTTGACTAACCACATAAATGATTACAATGTCATGTGTAACTATAACTACTTCACATTTTAAGTATGTCCACATGATATATGATAGCAGCCCACACTGTCTTAAGCAACCATTTATTCTGCAAAAAACACAAGAAATTTAGTCCTGCTTGATGTATTCATCCCCATTTGCAACACTGTAGTCGAGCCAACACCTTCTTCTCAGACCCACCTGCAGTGGCCAGAGATCTGCCCCCTGCCAGGGTCCCAAAATGAATGCTATGTGACATCCTTCAGATTATCCCATCGCTTTACTCGTCTAAACTACTTCATCACATTTTGCTGCTCAAAATTACCATGTCTCCATAATCTAATATAATAATTTAGTTCCTCTCCCACATGAAATCTCACCAGTGTTCATGCTTCCTGGCACAAACAGGATGTCATCAACACAAAATACAACTTGCAAACCTGGGAAAATCTGAGTCACATTCACAGCCACCCCTAATCTATCACTGCATCCTGCCACTATATTTCAGTCATGATCTCCCTTTACAAACCTGCCTTTCATCAATATAGGTCAATCTACGCATCAACACTTATACGTAGTTTTGCTTCACCTTTGAGTCCAGGTTTCTGTTCCACTTCACTGATACATTATGGTATTTGTGGTTCTCACTGTCTTCAGACCCTTCCTAGATCACGTCCTGGTAGTGGTTTCCTATTCACAAGATTTGTTTCTGGATCCTATGGTTATTCTGACCTCCTTATAAGCGCATCCTAAATGCATCTCTATGTTATCTCTGATTCATACTCTGTTCCAGTTTTTCCATTTCCTATCTTGTGTCTTCCTGTTCCCCAGGCCTTCCCTTCTCCAGGTCCTGGTTCGGCCTTTCCTTCATTGTTGGTTCTCTCAGTCCTTGCACCTTGCTTTCTCTGCACCTGTGCTATTTCAGCCCTGTGAGCGCAGAGTGCAGTGATTTACAACTGACTTCTGTTGAGTCTCCTTATGCTGTGTTGTGTACCTGCAACTATTACAGGTCTGTTCTTTGATTCTGCTTCCCTTTTCCCTTTACCCATTTTCCTGTGTTTGGCCATTTGTAGTATCTGTTTCTGTGCCTTATTTTTCTGCACCTCTGTTCCTGTGTTAGACATTGATCATAGTCTTCTGTCTGCACTCTTCTTGATCTGCCATGTTAAATGCAGACTTCTTGCCTTGTAACCTTTGTTCCTTTTTATCTGCATCTTTCTGTCATGCCTAGTTTAAGTGTAGATCCTAGCCTTGTTTTCAGTATTTCAGCTCTGTGTATTCCAGTCCTGTTCCTGACACTGCCCCTAATTCCAGTCCTACTTTTCCCTGGGCGCAGTTTCTGTTTTGGTGTTCCTTGTTCGATTTCCTGTTGTTCTGTCTTGTGGTTATATTGTAGTTCTGATTGTCTTAGCCTCCAAGGGTGCAAGTTTTACTCTTTTGTTTGCATTACCTTCAGAAACCACACACAAACCCAGGGGTATATTGATGAGAGGTTTGTGTCATGCTTGAACCACACATTGTGGTACATGTGACACAAACCTTCAAGTCATATTTTTGAAGCCATATAAAGCCACTGTGCGTGGCTTTGAGTGGCTCCAATAATATGGAGTAATGCAGCACAGTGCAAATTGCTGTGTTGCTTTACTCTGCACAAGGGAGGTGTTTTATGGGCATTGGGTGGGTGTTCCCATACAACTCTTATGGATTTTGATGTACTTCCAGGTTTACCAAACCTGGTAAACCTGGCAACGCACCAAAAAGACACCTTCCCAGGAGAGGCTTAACAAGGAGAAACGTGCAGCACACATAGATAGAGGAATATGCCTCTATGGATTGTTTTTGTGCATGAAGGGAGCTCCTTCCGGTACAAAAACAATCCTGTATGCAAAGCAGGCACCTTTGCACTATGGTACAAGGGTGCCAGTATTGGCACTAGGCTTCACTCCCCTTGTAAAAACGGTTTGGCAATGGCTTTTTCCTCTCCTTCCAAGAAGCCAGCTCATATTCAAAAACAAAACAACAGCTCCTCCTCTGTGTGATCAGCATTTGTCCTTCAAATGTGGCTTTTCCTTTGAAGCTCTCCTTTTGCACTCACACCCTGTTTGGCCTTCCTGTCAGGGGAAGGTAACACTGCTTCGCAACAGCAGGCCTTTTGTTTTAATTCCTGAGATTTGTTCACAGCTCCCCCTCAGGAGAGCAGGAGGCTGTTTCAAGGACAGGTGCTTGTGTGCAAAAGTAACATTAAATTCGATTTGTCTGGTTTAATGCAACATTTTTTTTATATCCTTAAATTCTAACCTTAGTAGCCCCATTCAGAAGTTAGTACTCATGAGATGTCAGCTTGTAACCTTGTACTCGTCACTGTGGCTACTAGCTTTTCTACAGCAAAAATAATAATGTGGTGTTTTTACTGTCAGAATGTGTACAATATGCCCTACTTTTCAATATACAGCATGCTGCCTTAGGGCTCCCTAGGCTTGCATTAGGGGTCACCTATATGTATTTAAACACAAGGTCTGAACTCTTTCAGTTTATATGACAAGGTCGAGTTAGTAGTTAGAAACCTGCTCTACCAGCCAGCAATGACATGCTGGGAGTCTCGCTTTGCTTTGTTGCACTTGTTGTGGCACAATAAGTGCTGTAGTCCATAAGGGACACTTTAATTTACAGGTACAAGGTACCTCTGGTACTATTTAGTGACTTATAAGTTACCTTGTAATGATAAGTTTATTGTATTAGAAGTAATAAAACAACTCTACACTAAATAATTAAAAATTATAAAACAGCTAGAAAGTAAATGGTCCAACTCCTTTCTAACACAAAAGGATAATATAAGCGTGGACAATGATTTAAACATATCAAAATTGCTGTTAATAAGCACTCTACAACTCTGATGTAAATGGCAGTATCCAAGGTCTAAAAACTTTGTTATTCTTCCTATTGCTTGGCAATTCTGTGTTAACAAACAAAACAATACAGCTTCCTCTATTGATCAAGCCTTAGTGGCAATAAACAAAGGCTTCAGATACTTTTTCTGCCAATCAAGGAGACCTGGACAAATACAAATAATGTGCTCAACAGTTTCATTCTTGTAATTGCAAAGTCGACAAGCTTTTGTACCAGACAATTTAAATTCCACACACCTTCAAACTGAGCTAGGAGAATGTAAAACAAACAAAAACGTAGGAATTTGAGTTTCCAAGATGGTGCCAAGGTTGATGAGAGCTGTGTGTGAATAAGAATCCACAGTATAGTCGTAAAACATATTTGATTTTAATATACTCAGATCCGCTATTCTGCTATTGGAGTTTAGAGTGCAAATCAAGCCTTTCTGCTAAGATCATAGTGTTGCTGCCACGACCTGCAATGGCAGTAGAATATTTCCTTTAGCAGTACTATTGACAGGGACTATGCTCAATATAGAACTGATAATCTTGGAACTTCTCTATTTACCAGTTATAATTTGCTCTAAAGACTCCTCTGTCGATGCTAGATAGTCACAGGTGTAGATTAGTTTAGTAAAGAGAGCTCCAGTCTAAGGGCCTCATTAAGAGTTAGGCAGTCGGACGAGCTGACCACCAAACTTGCGGGGAGGACGCCAGCGCCATGGCGGTGGCCTCCCCCCATGCATATTACAATGTTGCCATCAGGCTGACTGGCAGGAACCTTGTATTACACCATTCCTGCCAGAATTCCCTGAAAAGCAGTCAGTGCGCATTCCGATGGTGCTGGACAGGGGGGCCCCTGCACTGCCCATCAAATGGGCATTGGCTGTGCAGGGGCCCTCCCTGTGGCCCCTGCACTGGCTTTCCGCCAGCCTTTCTATGGCAGAGTGAGTTTAGCGCTGCTGTGGCTGAGTACAACTCAGACCCCATCAGATCGCTGTCAGCCTGTTGGGAATGATGATCATGATGGTGACGGCAGTCCCCTGGCAGGTTTGCCTGCCTGGGTTCTAATGTGGAAGTCGGACTGTCTGGAGTGAGCCGGTCCGACCGTCACTGCGAGTGGGGCGGTCTTTGGACCGCCACACTCGTAATGAGGCCCTAAGTCTTGTCTCGGGACTTGACCACCGTAAGGATAACAATTACTTTATCTCATTCTTACAGATTTTATTCAAGATAATAACTGTTGAGTCATCAAAGACCAAAGAGCCATACAATAACATTGGGATCAATATCTAATGAATTATATTAAGTGCCTGTGAAACCGATCTCCCGCATTAATTGTTAGTAAATCTCTTCACTGATTTAGTGATCATGGATGCTGTCTTCCATCTATTTGTAACCTGTGTGGACCATGATAAGTTGTTAGTTACAGTAACCCCCAGATAGTTAAATGATTTTATTTCTTCAAGGCAGGGTCAGTTTATGTACCACCTTGCAGTACTGGCCTTCCCAAAACACTGATTTAATTAATTATATTTTAGGTGCGAGCTGCTATGTTTGTGGGGGTATATGATTGGAAATTAATTAGGTAATGATTAACAATTTTGTTTTATTAATTGAATATTAATTTTGTAAATTATGTTATCATGTATTTTGATAACATTTTAGGTGGGGGTTACTGGGTTTGTTGGGTTATAGGGTGGGAAGTGAATTAAGTATCTAGTAATTAATAATTATTACTTTATTATTAATTATCAGTGTGGTTATTAGGTATGTATGATATGTTATCAGGAATTATTTTAGTTATATTTTAGTTGCGGGTTTCTAGGTTTGTAGAGGTTTAGGGTGGGAAATTAATTAAGTAATTAATATTGTATAATTCAATATTTCATTGATTAATCATTATGTGAATTGTGTAATAATCATATATATTAGTTATATTAGGTCTGGGCTGCTTGGTTTATAGGATTGTTGGGTTGGAAGTTAAATAAGTAGTTAAGAATTAGTAATTGTGTTACGGGTCCATTTTAGTTGCTTGTCTGTGTACAGTATTTGGTTCGGATTAGGCATGAGGCCTGTGTCCTTTATTCAGATAATGCGCTCTGTTTTCATTCATTCAATTTTATTCATTTTAGCACAGCTTGTTTTAGTAGTGGTGTTCTATTTTGATAATCACTTGCAATTCTGTGAGAGCAACATTATTAGTGTTATGCATGACATATTTTCATCGTGTTCTTTGCCCCGAGTTGACAATAACAGAATGAGAAGAACACAGGATAATATTTTGGTATTGCGTCACAAGACTTCACAAACAGTCTAACACTTAGGCACATACCCGTGTCAGGCTTATTTTGCAAGAACAAAACATGTCCATTATATAAACACCTAGTAGGAGAAAGGGCGTTAGAGGAGGTTCCAGCCAGAATTTCCATCTACACTGCATGTCAGTTTGCAGCCGACCTCAGCTTTGTGTCTCTACAAAACCTGAACTGGAGACTAGAGGCCTGACCTTGTACTAAGATAATGAGGGTGGGGTGTGCTTCTCATGGACACTGAATGGCTTACACTGCTATGCTCTCGCTAGAGGTTAGAGAATAGGCTTTGAGTAGAAATTATATACTCATGTTTATCGCAATATGTTGGGGTTGTTCATCTTTACATCTCTGATATTCACAATCCTGATTTTGTTATTCCTCATTATCCTAATCATTGTAGCTCATGCATTTTTTCATAGATTGCAATATTTTCAATAAATGTTTTGAAAACCATTAGGCATCTTTTGACTTGCCTGTGTGAGTGTAAGAGACTTGTATTTGGAGAGAAAAGGGTAAGGCTTGTTTACCACGATTTCCCTGAGGGATCTTCGGAGTTCCATGTGCTAGGCTGCCACAGATCACCTTTACAGTTTGGGTTTTGCTGAGGTGCTGCTAGAGAGCCCGGAGGGTTGTGCCAACAGCTGCCAACTGGTGTGGGACTGACTCAGTCCCCTACAAGCAGAGGTGCTGCCACCCTTAATCCCGAAGTCTCGTTGAAATACGAGAGTCCTTACAACATTTATTAGTTATTTAATTGATTATTAATTATGCAAAGTGTGTTACTTTTTTGGCTTTGAGCCGCAATAAAGTTATGATGATGAAATTGTGTTATGCTTATTTTAGCAATGGGTTGCTAGGCTTCTAGGGGTATATTGTGGCAGGTTAAAAAGTAATAATTAAATGACCATTATTTTTAAATTGAAAATTAATTATTACATTGTTTTCGAAAATTGTAAATTGGTTAATTGTTTTTTTATTGTATATATATATATATTTATGTATATATATATTATGCTAAGTGTCAGAGTCACCAGATCCTCGGGGTCCGTGCACGTTCCCAACACTTCCACCACAAGACAGCTCCAATACTCTGATTAGATTTATCACAGAGTCTAAGAGAGTTCAAGTGGGGAAAAGGGGATTAGGACGGGAACAGCTGGGAAGGGGACCTGTAGGAAGCAAAAGGCTAAAACACAACATCAAAATTACATCTCATGAAATCAGTACCCTGCTACAACTCTAAGCTTCGTCTTTTCCGAAAAACATGAACAACCCTAGAATAATCCTAAAACTGACTAGGCTTTAGATGACCGAATACCTGAGGAGGAAACAGGAAAAGTTAAATAGGATTTTCAGATTCAAATACTTTCTTTAGCATGAGAATCAGGAAACACTCTGAGCAATTTCTAAACAACCATATGAATCTCCTTTTAGGAATACATATCAGGAACACACAGAATTACCTTTAGAACTCTGGTATTGTGTTGTGTTCATCTCAGAAAAAAACATTGGGAAGTAAATTGCGCACACTGCTGATTTTTATATGAGTATTAAACACCATAAAGGTTTGTGCACCATGAAATCACACAACGTAGATTCAAGGAATAAATCACGTGACGTGTCAACTTGAAATGCTACCAAGAAAATGTCTTAGAATGGTAGGGCACAGTAACTTACATTATTTATACACGAGGAAAGAATTGTGTGTCTTGCCGATTCAAATGCCACCATACAAAAGCCAAGAAATGGTAGCGCACAATGAATAACATGAAAAAACACTCAAGGAAAAAATCGCGCGTGTTGCCAATTCGAATGCCACCATGTAAATGCCAGAAAATGGTAGCGCACAATGAACAGCATGAATTACACACGAGAAGTGAATCGCGCGTTTCGCCCATTCGAATGCCACCATGTAAATGTCAAGAAAAGGTAACGTGCAATGAACAACAAAGTTAAATGCTCATGAAACGAGTTGCACGTCTTGCCAACTCGTAAAACATCATGTAAATGTCAAGAAATATCAGCGCGCAATGAACAATAATGTAATAACGAAGTCAAATCTTTATGGAATAAATTGCGCGTCCTCCCTATTTGCAAACCACCATACAAATGTCAAAAAATGGCAGCGCACAAGTAATCTGTTATTCATTTAAGAATTAAAAACAAGAATATGAAGATTCTCAATTACGGTGTTGGGAAATGTCCAAACACCGTCTTACCGCCTGGAAACAGTGATCACCAATGAGAGATGGGTGCAGAAGACTGGAAAATCCAAATAGGCCGCCGGGACAGGAGCTCAGGAAGAAGCTGCTGCTCTGCACCGGGACCTCTGAATAGTGAGCACTGGAAGTTGGGCTGACTCTCTTTTATAGAGTCTTGTCCCAGCCTAGAACCACGCCCAGGCATGTTGCAGGGAAAGTCTCCAGAAGGCCCTGGAAAGGGACCACACCCTAACACACTCTGAATGTCTGCAGCAACACATTGTAAATGTACAGTATTTATAAGCACCTTAAAAATGAATCTTTTGGATGGAATTCTGCAATGCAAAAGGTTAAACAATAACATATCATCACAATGCATAAATTACTTTATCTTGCGAGTGTTGGGTTTTTGCATTCTAGATGCACGTAGAGCGCGCACTGTCCTGGTGTTGACAGTACTCCCCTCTCCCAGGCGCGCTCTAGGGCCTGGTTTATCTGGATTGAGACGATGAAAGCGTCTCACAAGTACTGGAGCATGAACATCAGATGCGGAAACCCATGAATTACTTTCAGGGCCATAACCTTTCCATGAGATTAAGTACCATAGGTTACGCCCTCTCAGTTTAGAGTCCAACACTTTCTTGACTTCATATGCTTCTTCCCCCTGTACTAGAACAGGAGCTGGATGAGGGCGGACCTTTTGGACTGCCTTTTTTAAGAGGGAAGTATGGAACACTTGACGAATCCGTAATGATTTTGGCAATTGTAGTTTATAGGTCACAGGATTGATTTGCTGAAGAACAGTGTAAGGACCTATAAATTTGGGGTTGAACATGTGCTTCGTCTTGAAGTCTTTATGTTTTGTGGAAAGCCACACTTTGTCACCAGGTTGATACTGCGGTCCCTCACAATGTTTCTTGTCATAATGCTTTTTGTATTTTTGTTTGGCTTTTTCTAAATGTTGTTGAATCGATTTCTGAGTTTGATGCAAATGTTGAATGATTTCTGACACAGCTAGAGTGAGAGAGCTTTCTTGAGGAATTGTGATGGGCAAGGTGTCAGGGTGATAGCCAAACAAACCAAAGAAGGGTGTAACGCCAGTAGAAGTGTGGAAGGAGTTGTTGTAGGCTAACTCAGCTAACCAGAGCATTGATGTCCATGAATTAAGTGCTTTTTCAGCGTAAGCACGTAGGTATTGCTTCAAAGTCTGATTTAGTCTCTCCGTTTGACCATCTGTTTGAGGATGGTGGCTAGTAGATAGGGTAGATGTCACTTGGAGTGTTTTACACCATGTCTTCCAGAAGTTGGAGGCAAATTGCGATCCCCGATCGGAGAGGATCACTTTTGGCAGTCCATGATAACGAACCACTCTATTTAGTAAGATAGTTGCCAGTTCACTAGAGGTGGGTAATTTCTTACAGGCAATGAAATGTCCATATTTTGTGAGACTATCTACTACCACCAGAATTACTGAATGCTGTTGTACCACTGGCAGACCTGTAATAAAGTCTAAAGAGATGTGTTCCCACAGACGACTTGGGGTTGGGAGTGGGTGTAACAACCCTTTTGGTTTTGAATGACTTGTTTTAGTGCGAGCACAGACTTCGCAGTTGTTTACCATTGTTTTTACATCCTTTGTTAAGCTAGGCCACCAAAAATAGCGTTGGATAAATTCAAGAGTTTTAGGAGTACCAGGGTGACCTGCTGTAGGTATAACATGCAAACAATGAAACACTATCTTGCGAAGTTTGGTAGTGGGCACGAACAAACGAGCATCGTAAAAGGGTAATCCTTGCTTGATTGATCTTTTCGGATCTGCTTGGGCCCACGCCTGCCATTTTTCAACACTGAATGAATTGCGGATGTCTTCAAAGAAATCTTCTGTTTTTATGATACATAGGACCTTGTCAGGAGCAATGATAGCTCTGGAGGTTTGAACTGCAGGCAATGTGGTAGACTCTTGGCGGGACAAAGCGTCAGCTTTGCGAATATCTTTACCAGGCCGGAAGGTTACCACAAAATCAAACTCGGCAAAAAACAGCATCCAGCGTAATTGCCGAGGAGTCAAAAGTCTGGCAGAACTCATGAATTGAAGACTGCGGTGATCAGTATATACTGTGACAGTATATTTAGCTCCCAGCAAATGATGTCTCCATTCTTTAAAGGCGTCACGAATCGCCAGAAGCTCTTTTTCAGCAATGACATAGTTCTGTTCGGCTTCGTTCAACTTCCGAGACATGTAAGCTACAGGATGAAGCTGACCAGTGTCTTTGTTTCGTTGTGACAAGACTGCTCCTATCGCCACATCTGAAGCATCAGCTTCCACTATGAAAGGTCGATCCGCATCTGGATGAGTCAAGACTGGGGCAGTGGAGAAAGCTTCTTTCAAAGTTGAAAAGGCTTGGCCTGCTTCTGGGGACCATACAAATTTTTCTTTCTTTCTTAATAACTTAGTAATTGGAGCCACTGTCTGGGAGAAATGATTGATGAACCTCCGGTAAAAATTTGCAAAGCCCAGGAAACATTGTACATCACGAACAGACTTTGGGATGGGCCATTCAGATACGGCTTATACTTTCCTTTCTGCCATCACCATACCTTGAGGGGTATGGATAACCCCTAAAAACTCAACTGTGGTAACATGAAACTCACACTTGGTTAGCTTGCAATATAAATGGTGTTTACGAAGGGCTGCCAACATTTTCTTGACATGTTGAACATGTTCATTCTCATTGTCTGAGTAGATCAAAATGTCATCAATGTAAACTATGGCAAAGATATCAAGGTACTCTCTAAGAACGTAATTTAAGAAAAATTGAAATGCTGCTGGAGCATTGCACAGACCAAAAGGCATGACGGTGTTTTCAAAAAGGCCATATCTTGTTTTGAATGCCGTTTTCCATTCATCACCCTCTCTCATTCTGACCAAATGGTAAGCACCTCGAAGATCAAGCTTCGTGTAGATTTTTGCTTTCTTTACTTGTTCCAGTAAGACCGGAATTAGAAGCAAAGGATATTTGTTCTTGATGGTGATTTTATTCAAGCCCCTATAGTCGATACAAGTTCGAAGCTCTCCGTTCGCTTTTGGAACAAAAAACAAAGGAGAAGCTGTGGGAGACTTAGAGGGGCGGATGAAACCATTCTCTAAGAATTTCTCCAAGTATTTTCGTAAATGTTGATTTTCATGTTCTGACAGGGCATACACACGACAGTTGGGAAGTATTCCCCCTGGGACTAGATCAATTTGACAGTCATAAGATCTATGAGGAGGTAAGTTCTCTGCTTCCTTCTCATCAAATACATCTTCATAAGACGAATACTGTTTGGGCAACTGAACTTCTTTCTCTGCGGCGGTAGCTATGTAAGAATGGCGAACTTCGATTCTTGAGTCCTTTGGAGACAATGTTCTTTACATAGCACTGATGAGAACACGATCTTTCGTTCAGCCCAATTAATCTCTGGATTGTGATGAGTTAACCATGGCAAGCCAAGGATGATCACATACTGGGGAGCATGGATCACGTCAAGGATGAGTTCCTCTTTATGTTTCTTTCTTTGATTTTTACCTTCACAAATTATTGTCAAGGGGACAGTCTGAAGAGTTATCGGACCTCCAGTCAAGAGCTTTCCATCAATTGCCTGGATGGTTTCTGGAGTCTTCTTTTCAATACATGAGATCCCCATGCACGAACCAATTGGGCGTCAACAAAGTTTCCGGTAGCCCCAGAGTCGACTAGAGCCTTCTTGAAATAGGTCTTTTTCTTGACCTGAACTCTTATTCCCAATTTTAGATGTTTGGATTGTGAAGGATCCACGGTGACACCCAAGAGCAACCCTTCTCTGCAAATTGGGTGCTTTAGATTTTCCGACTCGACTGATGCATTGGTTGCAACTTTTTGAACTGGGCCTCGCTTGCTCTTTGTTTTGATTGGACAATCTTCGGCGAAATGACCTTTCCGCCCACAATAGAGACATTGCCCATTTTTTCTGCGTAGATCCTTTTCGTCTTTGGTCAAAGGTCTCCTGATGGTTCCAATTTCCATTGGTTCTGGCGTTCTTTCTCTCGGAGTTCTTGAGTCTTTGTTATCATGAGCATGCCAAGAATGTTTTTCAGTCTTTTTACGCGTTCCTTTTCGTTCATTTAAACGATGATCAAGCCTCAAGACAAGGTTTATTAAATCTTGACAGTTTGCAGGTTGTGGGTCGATTCGCGCAAAGATGTCTTTTAGCTCCTCTTTGAGTCCCCTGTAAAACAAGGCTGCTTGTTTTTCTTCAGGCCAGGATGTCTCAGCGACCAGCCGATTAAAGTTGGCTAAATATGATACTAAGTCCTGATTCCCTTGGCGTAAGTCTAATAATTCACGATCTGCTGACTGAGTTACAGTTCTACGATCGAAAACTCTCTCAAATTCACGAACAAAATTTTTCCAGTTGTACAACAGGGGACTATTTTTACGCACAAGAGGAATAGCCCAGGTAGCTGCATCTCCAGACAGATATGACAACAAGAAAGCTTCTTTAGACTGGGCATCGGGGAAAGTATGTGGTCTGCAGGTGAAGTGAAGTTCCACTTGAACCAGAAAAGATTGCGCTTTCAAGGGATCACCTGAGAAGCGTTCTGGAGGAGCTAAAGGAATGGCCGAAGGAACATTGAGGGAAATGTTAGTTGGACTACCTCCAGAAGTCTGAGAAGAAGTATCTGGCCAAGACACACCTGTGGGACTTTGTTCTTTCTTCTCAACCTTATTCTGTAACTGACTCACCCTCTCAGCTAGACTATTTGTCAAATCCTTTGATGATACCACTTCTGACTGGAGCTGGGTGATAGCCTTGACTAGCTCGTCCAGTGTGGCCATGCTGAGAACATACACAAACCAGGAGGATAATAATTTGTAGGCTCACTATTCTGTCAGAGTCACCAGATCCTCGGGGTCCGTGCACGTTCCCAACACTTCCACCACAAGACAGCTCCAATACTCTGATTAGATTTATCACAGAGTCTAAGAGAGTCCAAGTGGGGAAAAGGGGATTAGGACGGGAACAGCTGGGAAGGAGACCTGTAGGAAGCAAAAGGTTAAAACACAACATCAAAATGACATCTCATGAAATCAGTACCCTGCTACAACTCTAAGCTTCGTCTTTTCCGAAAAACATGAACAACCCTAGAATAATCCTAAAACTGACTAGGCTTTAGATGACCGAATACCTGAGGAGGAAACAGGAAAAGTTAAATAGGATTTTCAGATTCAAGTACTTTCTTTAGCATGAGAATCAGGAAACACTCTGAGAGAATTTCTAAACAACCATATGAATCTCCTTTTATGAATACATATCAGGAACACACAGAATTACCTTTAGAACTCTGGTATTGTGTTGTGTTCATCTCAGAAAAAACATTGGGAAGTAAATTGCGCACACTGCAGATTTTTATATGAGTATTAAACACCAGGTGTCAACTTGAAATGCTACCAAGAAAATGTCTTAGAATGGTAGTGCACAGTAACTTACATTATTTATACATGAGGAAAGAATTGCGCGTCTTGCCGATTCAAATGCCACCATACAAAAGCCAAGAAATGGTAGCGCACAATGAATAACATGAAAAAACACTCAAGGAAAGAATCGCGCGTGTTGCCGATTCGAATGCCACCATGTAAATGCCAGAAAATGGTAGCGCACAATGAACAGCATGATTTACACACGAGAAGTGAATTGCGCGTTTCGCCCATTCGAATGCCACCATGTAAATGTCAAGAAAAGGTAGCGCGCAATGAACAACAAAGTTAAATGCTCATGAAACGAGTTGCACGTCTTGCCAACTCGTAAAACATCATGTAAATGTCAAGAAATATCAGCGCGCAATGAACAATAATGTAATAACGAAGTCAAATCTTTATGGAATAAATTGCGCGTCCTCCCTATTTGCAAACCACCATACAAATGTCAAAAAATGGCAGCGCACAAGTAATCTGTTATTCATTTAAGAATTAAAATCAAGAATATGAAGATTCTCAATTACGGTGTTGGGAAATGTCCAAACACCGTCTTACCGCCTGGAAACAGTGATCACCAATGAGAGATGAGTGCAGAAGACTGGAAAATCCAAATAGGCCGCCGGGACAGGAGCTCAGGAAGAAGCTGCTGCTCTGCACCGGGACCTCTGAATAGTGAGCACTGGAAGTTGGACTGACTCTCTTTTATAGAGTCTTGTCCCAGCCTAGAACCATGCCCAGGCATGTTGCAGGGAAAGTCTCCAGAAGGCCCTGGAAAGGGACCACACCCTAACACACTCTGAATGTTTGCAGCAACACATTGTAAATGTACAGTATTTATAAGCACCTTAAAAATGAATCTTTTGGATGGAATTCTGCAATGCAAAAGGTTAAACAATAACATATCATCACAATGCATAAATTACTTTATCTTGCGAGTGTTGGGTTTTTGCATTCTAGATGCCTGTAGAGCGCGCACTGTCCTGGTGTTGACACTAAGTGATAATGCTTATATTAACAGTTTTATGTGTTTTCTAAATTAATACAATTATGAAATATATGTAATGTGTTTGAAGTGAAGTAGTTTAGCTACTGTTGCTTAGACTGGAGTGGGCACAGTAAATCTTACCCTCCGAAGTCCAACGCTTTCCCTACTGTTGCTGAGACTGGAGTGGGAATTAATACATTCTGACCCTCTGAAGTACAATCTTTTAGCTACAGCTGCATTAGACTGGATTGGGAATGGTAAACTTTACCCCTTAAAAGTTCAATACTTTTCCTACTGTGGAACAGACTGGAGTGGGAATGGTAAATGTATCCCCCTCTGAAGTCCAACTCTTTCCCTACTGTTGCTCTGTTTGGAGTGGAAATAACATATCTAACCCCTCTGAAGTTCCATACTTTCTCTACTGTTGCATAAACTGGAGTTAGAGTAGAGTATGTATTATCCCCAGACTTAAATACATTTCCTGATATTGTAAAATATTTTTATTATTAATATTTGTTTATAATTTTAATTTTAGATTTTGTTTATATTTTTATTTGTTTCTACATTTTTATATGTTTGGTAAATGTCTTCTTATTTTCATATTTTATTTGTCTGGTAATTTATATAATGGTTTGTTTTGCAATTGAATTGTTAATATTTTCTGGGTTAGAGTCAAATTAATACCCTCAATCGTTTCTAGGAAGATCATGACTGATAACGGCCTAATGCAAGGCTGCATGTTTGTGCCCCTTTTATTCAACTTGCATACGGCCGACATGGGTGCTGCGCTGAAACATGCCAACCTTATTCCCCCAAAGATTGGCAGAACCAAGGCACCCATACTGCAATATGCTGACGACATCGTCCTCTTGGACCATTAGAGAATCGGCCTGCAGAGAGCCCTGAATGCATTGCACAACTATAATATGGCTAAGAAAATGGCAGCAAATGGTTCCAAGACCGAATTTTTTGACTTTGGACACCCAGTCAAATAACCAAACTTCAGGTGGAGCCTAGGGGTGTTACAAATATAAAACGCAACTCTTACAACTACCTGGGTGTTTGGGTTACAACCAAAGAAGGGCATAAAAGGCAATTGAGGCATCCCACTACAAAAGGTGGGGCAACTATTGTTAGTGTGAGCAATCTGAACAATTCTCTGGTAAGCCCGTCCACTAAGAAGGGTTTTGGCAGCTACTCTGTTGCCAACAGTCACCTATAACCAAGAAGCATAACAGGGTCAGTTAGTACACACCCTGGACAAATATCAAGTTAAAACCTACAAAAGAGTCTTCAGTCTACCTACTTAACTCTGGAGTTGCCTGATAATACTGGAATTTGGACTGGTGGCCCAAATGTGGAAGCGTATGGCGTCCTTTGTAAATTACTGTCACAGAACAAGTAAGGTGCTGACTAGTACAATGAAACCATCCCACCAGCACATTTTCAGCTGAAGTGGGAATCCATGTTCAAAGTACTTATAACTTTCAATCAGCACCTTTCAAATTGACTAAGAGGTGCTAAACAATCTGCAGCTCTCGTGTGCTATGGTCAAACAAGCCGTGAAAAAACAATATTGAACACTATCCAAGACAAGGGACCTGGACAAGCTTCCAAATTTGAGAATCCTGCAAGCTGTGGAGAGGTTGTACATCAGTGCTCAGTAGGATTTCCTTAAACCTCAACCCTATCTGTCAAGTGCCCTCCGCAAAGGCTGCATAAAACAAATTATTTTTGGCTAGTTAATGGGCCTACAAATCAATGAAGTAAATCCGAGATGGCAATCTCTCAGGGAAATCAAAAACTGCAGACTTTGCAACTACCACTATGAATCTTTTAACCACCTGCTTTGCTGATGTCCTGCTCTTCTCACACCACGCCACAGTCTGCTAAAACCACTTTTCATTGCCCACAGTGCCCGGACTTATAATGAGGCCGCAAACATCATATGTAGCATCACAGAGCCGGTGGAATTGGCAACACTTGCCAAATACATTTACATTATGAGCCCACTACGATTGAGCCACCATAGCTCATAATAATTGCTTTACAATTGCCCAACCACGCAGACTAAAGATGCCACGCTGCTCTTTCTCTTCCTCGGATGTTGCTTGTACTTACTTATAGCTGCTAAAGTTTTGAATTGCTCCAACATATCTCAGTTGTCAATTATTATTCAATTCACTGTGACTGTCTTTAACTCTATCACTTGGGTATTATTAATTATATGCATTTTATTTTATTTTGATATTGTAAAGATTTCATAGATATGCGTAGATATGCATTCCTTAGGGTAAAGTGTTAACTTTTGAGCTTTGATCAAGATTGTACACCTCTTTGGACTTCTATCGCCTATAGCTTGAGTGTGTACGATGCATTTTGGGGTGAGGATTATGACAGACACTTTATAACCACTTGGGAGAGTTCGTTAGGAAATTACATTTTAATGACCAGCCATTGAATAATTAAATTTTAGCTTGTCTAGGTATACAAGAGTGTATGTTGCGTAGGGTAGGCATTACAATAGCTGCACGGCACACACTTTAATGCATGAGATTTGCACAGTATGATTAGCATCTTTGCTACCTGAACAGGTACAAAGAATTAAGCTTTATAGGAAACAAAATGCAAGAGGATTTTGTTTTATAAGGTCTCTGTGGACTCCAATATCTCTTTTAATTGATTTTATCTGAGGGGTCAGCTCATACTAACCGACTCTGATATCATACTGTGTTAACTGTTAACCAGACTCAACTTAATTTGCATGTTAAAGGTATAGTTTTGAACTTACATGTAATGGTTTTAATTAACTATGCATGATAAATAAACTTTGACTTGGAATTAAAACAAAAATATTTTCTATGTCTCATATGAAAAACAAGTATGTATATATATATATATATATATATATATATATATATATATATATATATATATATATATGTGTGTGTGTATATATATATATATATATATATATATGGTTGTTTTTTATAGCAGTACATTTAAGTAATTATACAAAAATGTAATATAATGTAAAGTATATATTTGTAAGAATTGTGTTATATATACGTATATATGTATAAACATACACACATGTGTATGTGTATTTATATATGTATATATTTTTATATAGTATTAAATATTATTAAGATATATTTAACTAAAATTATATTTATCGTTTTTATTAACATATTTAAGATTTACTACTTTAAATTATATATGTATTAAGAAACAATATTTGTGTATTTTTTTACAATATTAGTGTGAAATGATATTTTTGACACAATATTTTCGTTACACGATATGGTTGGCTCTGATATTATGTCAGTGACCCTATAAAAGAGATGCCCATGGGTCTGGATCAGATTTGAACACATCAATTGGAATTCTTTTTGGGCTGACAGCTACTGATGTACAAGATTTTTTAATGAGTAGTTTTGTTTCTTGTCTAGATATCTAGAGTATTGTTTAGCTAAACCAGAAAAGTGCATGTAATACGACCCTTTTCTCCATACAGGCCAAGAGTGTGAGTTTGCCATCCCTCAAACTGGATGAAATAATCGTTTGCAGGTCTGTAATTTCCAACACCATGACCAATAGTTTGCCAGAACAACTTTAAGGTATTTGTCTTGATAGCTGGTGCAGCTCCAGCCAAGCGGATTCACACGTGCTCTATTGTATCTGTTTTAATTCAGTCCTATACTATTTTCTGCAGTTTTTGGTCTGCACATAATAATCTTCTGATTGCAGCGTTTTCAATAGGTTTCTTAAGCGTCTTCGATGTTTCGACTACCCAACCCTGAGTAATCTCTCTTTATGAGTAAGTCTAGGATGCTCTTTTATGTTATCTCTTATGGACAAAAAGGTAAAAGTTTGCATCAATACTTGTTCACACTCAAAAAACAGATCTGCACCTCTATCTATGAGCCACTGAAACCGCAATATGAAGTGTTGATTACCCAACTGAAGATGGTTTTAACGGTTGTTACTATGGCGTTTTATAGATCTCTGCCAAACAGTAAACAGGAGATTTGCGTTAACCAACTCTTCTTCATTGTAACAAGTATAATTAAATTGCAAAGAAATTAGCTGCAGATGATGATCGCATTCTTCTCTTTGAATAATTTGAAAGCTTCTACATTGGGAAAAAGAAGATTAGTGCAATAAAGTGAAGGCAAGTATACTGTTATTTTGCGAAGAGATAAAGGTGGGCCTGGCAAACCTTCTACTGAGTGTGCAATTCCCCAGGTCATTAAAGAAACTTAGCATATATATTTTTTTAGGTTGTTTATTGGCAATCTTTGCTTTGCACATAAAGAAATATTGAAAGCTATGTCTGGCATTTCATCTTGAACTGAGACTCTTGAGTTGGAAAAAAGGAGAATATCAGTCAAATCTTCAGTAATTACTATTGCAATCAGTCCTGAAACGTGATCCAGATGTTGATCTAAAATTGTTTTTTTTTTAATTTCTTCAAAACCAAATCTGGAGCAAACATATATTGACTAGCAATACTTGATTTTGTGATTTACGTCTTACAAGTATTGGCTGCAGGTTACTTGACTTCACTAGAATTGCAAAGGTATTCAATCCCACACTATTATGAACCATGGTTATTAGCCCCTGGTGGGCAGTCCCATGACGTTTTTAATTGCCCCGCTATAATATTTTGCCGTTCAAGGCCAACAGTGTTCCAAGAACATGTGCTCTTTGTTCAGTATAGAGGAACCTTTTAAACTGTTAACTTTAGGTATAACGCAGGGTAATGGGAAGCTGAGGCTGTCGTTGTACCAATTGTCTATCTGGTGTAATTAAAATGATTACATTTGAATATGACAACCTACGTCATTATGGAAATTGAAGGGTCTTTAAAATTCTGCACAGATAATTTTTACATTTTGCAAAGGTGAGGAGCCCTTAGAGATCTTCTCAACATGTAAGAGTCCCTAGATTTTATAGGAGTTGCTATCTGAATGCCACATAGTTCAAGGTTTGTTTTTCCTTGGCCTTATTATATCCATCACGCTTTGCGTGTACCAGGTTGTAATGCTCTTTCTTGGTGAGTTCATTGCCTCAAAAGCGAACAGTTAGTAAGTCATTTGAGTTTATTCCCTGCAATTCATCAAAACAATGCAGTATTTTTAGGATGTTTTGTCTTTAATGAATTGTGGGAACCTTCTATAGATAATCTGGAGTGAAAAATATTCCCTTGGGTTCAGGGTCTGTTGTAAAAGTTTCTTGAATGTCTGCACAATTTTTTTAGGTTACAGTGTCATTGCCTGGGCCAGTAAGAGTGATAAATGCAGGACATGGGTCAATGGATTTACTTTTCCTGCAATGGTGATCTGAAAGTAAAGCATCAGTAATATGTAGCTTGAATAAACAGGCATGATTAAAGGATAAGGATTCTACCAGAGTTAGAGAACCATCCCTCATTGATGATGGTGGTGTATTCCATCAAGCTGTCTGGGTTATTTGCTGGACTGGCCTCACGGTTTTTGCTTGGATGGCTCACTGCAAGATCACCACTTCTGGCTGGTGATATATTGGAGTAGCTGATCCTAATGTTACATTGTCCGGTATTAAATGCTGCAGTTGATTGGCTGTACCAGTTTGAGAAATTGATGCTAAAGTAGTAGCCACTGCTTGATAAAGTATAGCTGCAAAGGGTCCTACTACATTATCCTTCCCTTCCATGTTATCAACAGAACCATTTGATTTACAAATTGGAAACAGTTTTGTAGTTAATAAGGAGACTACTAAGTTTGAACATTTATTTTTAGAGGCATTTCCGAGGGCTTTTTTGTTTAGTTTCTTTAGCTTTTTTATCTGCCTTTTGCTTACATATGGTTGAAAGTTGTCATTTGAGCCACCTGCCGGAGTATGCTCTGCGTTCAGACTTGTGGAATCCCTAAGTTGGTCTGTCACTACCTGTTGTACAGTTGCAACTAGTGTCTGAGTGGTAATCAAGCTGGGCTGGAACTCCTCGTTGTGTTTAAGGTTCTGTCTCTAAAGGTGCACTGTTTGGAATCAGATGTGTGTGACATTTAGATCAGAAATGACTGAGGCTGGCTTGCTTCCAGCTGTTTGAATTTTTCAATCTTTCTCCTGCAATCGTTATGGGAGATCTACTATATCATCCAACCTAGATAAGTTCTCAATGTGTAACTCCAGCTTTTGTAGTGCCTTGCAAGTGTATAGGATACATTTCTATAATTTCCCAATACGTTAAATTCCACTTTAATTCCTTTCAATAGCATAGTTTGTTCTGAATGAGCTGAAGATTGATCTTCCATAGTATACGCCACGTTAGATAACATTGCTGCCACAGACCCCATTGCTTGAAGAACAGGATATAACTGGGGTGTGAAAAGGTTGCTACTTTCTTTGGAAAGGCTAGTGGGAAAGCGTAGTAAACGATGATGGCCAGCTGTCGTATTAGTGTAATGACTCACTGGATCCAGAGGCCTCACAGACATATTGTTGGTCAATTTCTACTTTAGGGAACACATAATCATCCAAGGAATCCCCCACAGAGATTTTCGTGGAATTATAAGCTTAGGGCCTAATTATGAGTTTGGCGGTCCTGAGACCGCCAAACCAGCAGTGGCGGTCGGATCACTGCAATCCTAGCAGTCTGACCACCAGATTACGATCCTATCGGTCAGATCGCCAGGAGATTGCCACTTCCACCGAGATCCTGATGGGTTGGCGGCGGTGAAAGTTGTGGTCAGTCACGGCAGTGCCGAGTTCAGCCCTTCCGTGTTGATTACAACTTTCCTTTCTGCCAGCCCACAATACAACGAATTGGCTCTAGGGGGTTGGCTCTATTAGGTTTGTAACATCAGAGTTATTAATTGTTACTAAAAGTACATTTTTTCTTAACTCCTTCTCCAAAATATCTTGATTTAAATGATCATTGGTGGATTCTCGGTCCCCATTGCTCAATCTTGTAAGATCAGCCGGATCATTTGTATTAAATATATGTTTGGTTTTCCATGACTTTTGCAACCTGGTCTTCATTGCGATGTTTTAAAGAGAGCAGTTAAAATTATTATGTCTTCCGAGTAATGCAAATTACTAGCGTTAAAGGTGTAAGATGTAATAGAAAGAGTGGGTTATTCCAGTTAATGGTTGCATCAATGTAGCATAAAAGAAGAGGCAGCCACCACCAGCATTTGTGAGAAAAGAGCAAAACCAAGCAGGTAACTGGGGAAAAAACCCAGTAGTGTGCAGCCTTTTCACCACCGAAAGTGTCTTACAGCAGGATACTGAGATGCCTGTTGCAACTCACTAGATGTCTGTGTAAACACAAGCACTGCAACTTGATGCCCTTTAGGGACTCAAAACCACTACAATTCCAAAATCCAAAACTAGGAGGAGTATAGTGGGTGGGAGAGTGGTGGTGCAACCGGGATGCAAGCCACAACGGTCACTAGACTGGCCACTTCCGCACCTTCTGGGCTCAATCCTACATCACAGTGACTAACCACTGAGGCTCCAAATACACTAGCATCAGCACTAGCACCCAGAATTCAAGCAGGAGTAACCCCCTCCAAAGCAGGTCACCAGCACCGACCTCTGAATTGCATTCCCTCCTTACCACCACCAATCTCTCACTGGCACCGGCAGCCAGAAGGTGACCAGTTGACGCAGTTAAATTATGCTTATCAGTTATAAGCCAATTACACATACACTTCTAAGGGTCAGAGCACATACACTGGGACATGGTCAGCAAACCCAGTACATCACAGAGTCATAACACCAGTACCTAATAGCTAGAAATTGGGACAAATTTGGGGGAGTACCTGCAAAAAGAAAACTTCCTCACAAATAGACTAATAAGCTCCTATTTATGGACACCACTGTCAATATATCTAGGCTGTTAACGAATTTCTGAATTCCCGCATGCCAGTTATTGCCCCATATGTATTAACTCAAGGGAGTATCGGTTTAGAGGCATTATTGATGGAGGGAAATGTGACCTTCCTAAATGACTGTTTTTATCTGATGATGCATCGTGAAATATTTTTTTCTCCACTCATGAATTCAATTGTAGACTACACTCTTCTTAATCCTTATTAGTGCAAATAATTGTAAGGTTTTAAAATGTTACCATTGAGAGTGATAAGTTACCTTAAATATATTTAATGATCTCCCTTCTTAGAATGCATACCAGGGGCCGCATTACACAAGTGCCCCTGGGAGTAATAGGCATTTACGCCCGCTTTGTGTGCCCTGTGTAGAGAAGGGCCCGCAAATGCCTGTGCAGACCCTTCTGTAATACAAATAGCACAGGCACACATATAGTGCCAGCGCCATAATTAGAGGACGTTCACTCATTTGCATGAGGGCTTGGCCCCATGCAAATGAGGGAATCTATTTGTCTCTGCGCCCGTGCTATATTACTGACGTGGGCGCAGATGCAAACATGCCTTTACAAGTGCCTTCTAAAGGCACGCCTTTAAAGGGATGAAAAGGGGTCCTGTGGACCCCCCAGAGATTCCACTGCGGGTGCAGTGGCTCACTTCACCAGCCTGCAAGAAGACATTTAGGGCCAGATGTATCATACAACCGATTTGCGGTTCTCAAATAGCGATTTTTAAGAAATCGCTATTTCAGGAATGCAAAAAGGTATGTATGATTTTTGCGATTCGGTAAGAGCGATTTCTTAAAAATCGCAAATGCTATTACCGAATCGCACACAGAGAATCTGTCCCCATTCGCACCTGTGGGCCTGTTGGCCCATATCTGCAAATTTTTTGCATTTCCAAAATTGCGATTTCTTAACCAGAAATCGCAATTTTGGAAATGCAAAACCCCAGGGTGCTGGGGGCCTAAGGCCTCCTCTGCTGCACCCCAAAAAAATTTGGGGGGACATGTAAGGGCCACACATGCCAAAAGGGCATGTGTGCTTTACATGTACATTTTAAAAATGCATTTTAAATGCATTTTTAAATTTTGCACATGGTTACCACCAGGTTCAACCTGGTGGTAAATAGCGATTCCTAAATGCCCAAATCGCATTTAGGAATGGCTTCATACATGTGCTAAGAAATCGCAAATAAGGAATCCTTATTTGCGATTTCTTAATTAGTGAGTCGCAATTTGCAACTCTCTAAACAGGGTCACAATTTAAGGAATCGCTATTTTAGCGATTCCTTAAAATTGCGTTCAGAATGTCTCTCATACATTCTGAACTGGCTTTCTGCATTTTCAAACGGGCATTCGCACCGTTTGTGAATGCAAAAAACCTTGATACATCTGGCCCTTAATCCCTCTGAAAAGTGCACGCGGGTTGCCGTCTGCAAAGAGAAACAAGGGACAGCTTTTGAACAGCTGCTCTGTATTGCTCTTCGAGGACCCACCCTGGGGTCAGCGCAAGTTTGTGGCTACCCTGAGGGATGTGCATTCTGACTAAGAGGGCACGCGTTCCATATTTGCACCGGGGCCACCTGCTTTGAGGTGTGCTTTGGCGCAAGCATGGAAAGTGCACCCTATCCCTAATACAGGCCCAGGCGAACAAATGCAGGAACAGAAACACCATCTGGCCCAGGCCATTCCTCAACTCCAATCCTACCCATCACCCCTAAATCCTGGGGAAGGCAAGCCATGGGCCACTGGCAGAGCTCAAGGCCGAGTGAACAATATTCCCCTCACTCACAGCAAAACATACTGGGAGCAGACAATGCTTCCCTCTACTCTGCCTACCTCCTCAATCCCCACTTCCACTGACCCTTCCACAAACATTTTATTCTGCTCTCAGCATGCAGACTATGGGCCTCATTACAACTTCGGTGGTCTTTGTGAAAGAACGCCAAAGCTGCAGGCGCCAGGCGGTATATCTGGCTCCCTATTTTGACTTTTCCGCTGGGCCAGCGGACGGTAACAGTGTTACCGTCCGCTGGCCCAGCGGAAAAGTCACATCAACATTGCAGCCAGCTCGTAATAGAGCCGGCGGCAATGCTGATGTGCAGCGGGTGCAGTAGCACCTGTCGCGCATTTCACTGCCCAAAATTCGGGCAGTGAAATGCGCGATGGGGCTGTGCCTGGGGGCCCCTGCACTGCCCACGCCAAGTGCATGGGCAGTGCAGGGGCACCCCAAGTCCCCCTTACCGCCAGCCTTTCCATGCCAGTGTTTACTGCTGCGGACAGGCTGGTGGTTGGGGACTCAAGCACCGCTGCCCTGGGGATTATGACCGCCAGGCAGAAGCCTGGCGGTATAGTGGAGGGGCCGGCGTTATGGCTGTGGCTATTGCGCCACGGTCATAATAGCTGGCGGAACACCGCCAGCCTTTGGCGGTGTTACCGCCAGCTTACCACCAGCTTACCGCCAGGGTCGTAATGAGGCCCTATATCATGGTATTCGATCCCAGAATTAGGGGAAGCATACAGAGAAGTAACAAGTACTCCAAGGTTCAGGTGTTTTCTTCCTTTATGGGGACAAAGTATGCAACAGCTGAATTCTCGTTTGGGGATATCAGACATAATCAGACATTCTTCTATTGTCCATTTGTCTTGCACATAGAGATACCAGTCTTTGACAGGCATGAGACAAGTAAAGAAGAGGGTCAGAGAAGGGCAGGGAAAACAATCCATGTTATTAATACTCAAATGAAATTCTTTCCAGACACTGGTTCAATTGCGCAAGACATGATGAGAATCATATCTTGCACACATCAAGTGTCTGGATACCCTTTGGGTGACTAGTGCGCTATACAAATCAACAAAACATAACAAACAAAACTTATCATATACGTTAAACGTGAGGACAAGTGTTCAAAGCATTCTGCTCTTGCAAAGGAAGCTTAAGAGGCCTCTCTTGGAACAACACAGGGCCCGATTCACAAAGGTAAACTTAAGACGTTTGGTCTGAACTTAGACCAAAAGTATAAGTTTACGACTTTAGAAACTCACAAAGGGCATTTACGAGTACTATCTTTTGATCTGCACTCGGCCAAACGCATATCTTTATCTTTGCGAATCGGTCCCATAGTTTGCAGCAAACAACTACACACAAGAGAAAGAAGCACTTTTGCCAATTATAATCCAGAATGGGATGTCACTTAAAAACTATGTTTATTTTTTTACCTAATCATAAAAGGAAAAGCCAGTTGCACAATAAAGGAATTAATAGCCAATTGCTTTGGAAGGGAAGGCCTCTGTGTAGCTCTATGTGAGTCTGTGAGTAGTGTGCAAGGCAACCATGTCTCCAAAATAATTGAGGTCACATATGGTAGATTTCCTAAACCCTAGAATGGAAACTACGTGCTAATTGCAAAAAAGGATAAATAGCAAATGCCTCTCACCCCTTTGCTAAGTTATTTTCAGCTGGATGTGGGTGTTCAGTATCAGAAAAAAACGTCAGAGACGCTCTCATCTGCCAGTAGGAATGAAAAGCCCGGACTCGAACTCCAAAATGAGTACACACACAAGTATTAGTATTTTTACAACAAGCTGGTATTTATTATGCGTTACTTTTCTAATAATAACATGAGCAAGGATTATCACCATAACTACCAATAACTCAACAAACAAGGTAGGCAAAATGGTGAATGATACAGGGGCCGCTCCTCCGCAATGGCAGAGGAGCGTTGCCCCACTGGCTAAGAGCAGCAGCAGAAAAATAAAACAATATTTGAATATAGTTTTATTTTTCTGCTGCTGGCCCAGCCAGCATGTGAAAGGAGGGACGGGACTGGGCCTCGGAAAGTGGGAAGGTGGATGAGAAATTGTGTGCACTGAGTGCGCATGTGTGTTTGGATGGACTATGACGGCCGTCCAAACACACATGAACACTTAGGTTTCTCCAGCCCGGATGTTTACACAGCTGGACAGGAGAAACTGTACAGGCCCCAGGGTTGTTTCTGAGCAACAGTTACTGCCGCTCATACAATCCTGACGCTGCTTACATGCTATGCTTAGCATGTAAGCAGCACCAGGATTGCTGGGGAGCCTCTTCTGGTGTCCCAGTAAGTGCTGGGACAACAGAACACTAAAGGAGGATGAGCGAGGTGGCAGGAGAGGACAGTGGCGACAACAAAATAAATAAATAATTAATTCCCCCACTCATCTCTGTTGTCCCCCTCGCCCCTCCCCTTGACATCTGCGGCTGCCGCCGCTGGAATGATAGATACAGTACAGTCATATTCCATTGCACACCTACAACCAGTTCATCCCCACCAATGTTGAAATCAGATGATTTACAGACTAGTTAATTTAGAATGTTTATGCTTAGTCATGTAAAGCTCTTCACACCTTTACACTACTAGGCCTGGAATCGGAGAGCTGTGTTTCAGCAAATCTCTAACATGCAGTTCACCAGCCTTGCCTCGCCATAGTCACCAGTACGTTTTATACATTTTTCAATATATTGTAGACAATGGATCAACCTCTTGGGTACATTATTTGTACATTATTTGTAATGCAGGAAAAAAAACAATTTCTCCATTTGGTTTTAGGAAGCACACAGAAAATGCCACAGTTGTATCTTTCAAGTTTATCTGATAAAGAACCATGCAGGGTCACCCACACATACAAAACAAAGTCTGAGGTACTGTAAAGTCTAAAATGCTGCAGGGAGCAAGGGGTGGCTTAGCTGGCCAAAATGGCGGACGCTCATCGCTAGAGCTCCGGCCATCAGCCCTACTATCTACCATCATTCAACCCAAGGTCTGGCCTAAACGAAAATCCAAGTTGGCTGCCATCCCTCACCATTGGTGCTTGGCAGCTGCCTCTTCCGTTCTCCAGGGCCCAGGGATATGCCAACATCTGCAAGTCAGAGGCCTTGCGGAAGAAGCCTCGCGGTAGCACAAGTTGCAGCGCACGACGAGAGCCAACGCATGGCTCTTCACTGCCAAGGGCCACAGCTTTTTACACTCCTCCACACAGCACATATCGGTGTTCAGGTTGGAGAGCGGCAACGACACTGGGGCTGCGGGAAATGACTTCAGCTGCAGTGCCCTCCTGAGGCCACAGGTGTGCCGAACACTCGCGCTCCTGGGGTAGTGGCCCTACAGAGCACACCCTCCCATCTACTGGGCCAGGCCCACAACAGGAGATAGGATACAATCCCTTACCGCCTAGGGACGCTTCCTTGCACAGACTGCGTCAGCACTTCAGATAGGATCGTGGGGAAGGCACTGAGGCCACGGTGGGTGACTTTGCCAATGACTGCGCCTTATTGCCCCTGGGAGCCAGTGCTCGTTGGTCCAGGACATGGAACGGCCGACAAGGAGACTCAGGACCCCACTAGGACAAGTTGCGCACTGCCTGGGGCTGACTAGCTGGGGTGATCTATGGGCCCCACTTTTCCTTACCCCACCCACCCTCTATTCCCCAGTCCAGGCCCACAGTGAACTTCATGAGAAGATTGGAACCCCACAGTTTGAAGCAGGGGACCCCCAGGATTGAAGTGGAAGTGGACTGGACCCACAGGGATGTGGAGACCGCTTCCGGATTCCCCCATCCCAAATACAGCGACAGCGTCCCTGAGGGTGCGAACCTACCCCTGCCAGCCCATAAAAGATGACCAGCTTTGGCCTCCACCCTGCCTCTGAGTAGTGATGCACAGACTGCACCACTCTCTCAGCAAGGACACGTTTGCTGTCCTCAGAGCTCCTCTTGCCAGACGGCACCAGCTGAGCCAATGCCGCCCACTCTCCTGGCACCTGCGGATTGGTGAGGGAAACTCACTAACCCTTGAAAGATACAGTCATTATACCATTAGCGTCCACTGCCCCACCATACCTTACCTTGCCCCTTCCTCCCGGGCTCCTGGCCACACCAACATGGGCAGGCTGCGGTCAGCGACGCCCGCACAAGCATACATGACAGTGTACACTCCATCCACCATTCCAGAAACCCCGATGCCTGGAGACAGGCCGCACACCTTGACATCCGACAGACCCAACACTCTGCCTCACAGCTTGCCATGATTGAGAGCTCCTGAACATCTATGAAGACGACACTTGGCTCCTTGGCGATGGAGATGAGTTTTTAGCCTGATGACCATCACACGGTCGTTGATAGAGTCACCAACGGGGGAAAAAACATTGGCTTTTCTACAACTGCTAGCCACAGATAATCAAGGTGTGATTCTGGACCTCCAAGACCAAGTGCGCCAACTTGAAGGAAGGGGAGAGGATGCTGACAGGTGCTCATGTAGGAGCGAATACGAATCCTGGATCTGCCAGAAGGGGTTAAGGGACGTGATCCACTGGCATATCAGGAAACCTGGTTCAGGTCACTCGTTCATGCGTCAGACCTTACCCTCTTCTTCTGGAGAGAGCCCACGGATGCCGACCTGCCGTTCTCTCCCAGGTGCACCCAGCACCCCATGCTGGCAAAGTTTTTACATTTCAAGGACTGAGATGCCATCTTAAGGGCTGCCAGAGTGACCGGACCTCTGAAACTCGAGGATATGATAATTATGCTGTTTCCAGACTACACTCAAGCGGTCCAACTGCAGCGCTCCTCCTTCTTCCTGAAGGTCAAATGATGGCTCAGGGACCTGTGTGTTCAATATTTCTTGCTATTTCCGGCCCACCTCAAAATCATTATAGATGGCAAATCCCTCTTTTACACTGACCCCAAAAACACTTGAGACTGGACAGACAAACACCACTACACCTCTCTACAGGACACCCTCCTCCAACTCGGTGGAATCAATGGAACAGACCACGTCCAGGGCCTTCCCCTTGACCCCTCTGCTGAGGTCCCTCACCCTGGAACAAATCACTGAGGATCACCGACAAACCATCTTGGCATCATCCTCTCTAGGGACAGGAACAGGGATCATGGGCAACAACAGAGGTCCGCACATTTTTACTTCAGATGAAGAATCTGGTCTGTCTGAAGATTCCCACTTGGGATCTCAGTCGCCGCCACTGGTGACTCCTCAAACACTATAATATAATCTTGCTCATTCATGTTTGGACATGGTTGGTAAGGTTGCTTGTCTCTATCACTGCCTTATGGTCATCATGTGCCACCACACAGTTCAACCACTCTCACATCCAGCAGAGCCCATAAATCCACACTTTGTCAGCAAGACAAACACATTCTCTTAACTCACCCTACTGTCGCTGGGCCCACCACATCCCAGATACAGTCAAACAAACCTTGCTACTAATTGTTAAGCCACCCCCTACACTACTAAAAGGTTGCAAATTAAGAACTGTTTCACTGTACTGCCATTTGCAGTAGGCCCTGTATGTTGCCTTTTTATTTGTTGGCACCACTCGCTGTCTTTATCTCACATATTGTACTTGGGAAGGTAGGCGCTCCGCACATCACACAGAAATGGTGATATGGCACCAGCATGCAGAGGTGGTTGCATGGAGATCTTCCCCATGTGAGCACCACTTCCAAACTCATATCTGCTATGGATCCTCCCAATTACATCAGATTCCTCACCTTAAATGTGTGTGGCATGCATACGTCAAAGAAAAGGTATCCCCTCTGCTCATAAATCAAGCACCAACAAGCACACATAATATTCCTCTATGAAATACACACCACTGCAGGGTAACTAGAGCGACTGCAAAAATGGTGGAGGGGTACGATTCATGCCACTACCTACTTGATGTATGCTTGAAGGGCGATGGTCCAGATCAGACTGGGAGTTCCTTTTCAGGTACTTGGCACCATAATAGACAGGAAGGTGAGATGCATGCTACTCGAGGGCTGACTAGATGGCTTGTGTATTCTTCTTGGGGAGTATAGAGGGCCCGAACCGAACAAAGATTATAAGAACTTGGGGAAGATTCTCTCCAGTCAGTGCTTAATTTGTAAATAAAAACGTGCTGGTGCCCAAAGCCCTCATCTTAAACACACGGCTGCTGCAATTAAATGTATGAACACAGAATACTGAGGCAGCATAATCCTGAAGCATTCTCGGGCCTCTTCAATCCATTTCAAGCCATGCCCTGCCCCTTCAGCTCACTCTTGCTGCTTTCTCCCGTTGTGAACTTTTTCATTTTTCTCTTCCTCCGTCTTTCTCCTATGTGCCTTTTGCTCACAGTAAATGCTTGAGGCAGAAAATTAAGCACCAGCCCTTAAAAATAAGTGCTGGTGCTCTGCACCGGAAACAACAAGCACAAATTAAGCACACTCCCAAGTTGTCCCCGAGCTCATACATCCAGATCAAAATGGCTTTGTTCCAGGATGCAGTACGTTCAGGCACCTATTTCACATCCAGGGTCAGACACGTTTCCCACATGCAGCCTGTCTCATATTAGTTCTCAAGAAGGCATTTAATTCGGTAACATGGGATTACCTCTTCCAGGTCCTCATACAAATGGAAATGGACAAGCACTTGCTCGCATACGCAAAGCTGCTATACGTCAACCCCACCTCCCAGATTTGCTGAGGATGTCTTATTTCACCCCACTTTCTCATGAGACACAGAACCAGGCAAGGTTCCCCACTGTTTCCCTGCTTTATCAGATGGCCATGGAACCCCTTGCCACCTGACTGTGGAGGAAGGTTGAGACCAGGGGCATCCCCCTAGATGATAGGACACAAGTAACGTCCCTATACATCAATAATTTTTCTCTTGCATTTACAGGACATTGATGCTGATGTCTCTCTACTACATGCTACACTGACTGATTTTGCCTGAGCAGCAGGGCTCCGGTTTGACTGGGCAAAATCATTTGTCTATTCTCTCTGTCCTGGCTTGACACTACTGGAGCTCTGTCTTGGAGATACCCTTCTTAGATGGCTTGAGGCTTTGATCTGCTATCTTGGAGTCTGACTCTATTACACCCCCATTGATCTGTATGAGGGCAACCTCTGGACTGCTCTAACCACCAAAAAATCATTGGTGCTATTCTGGGAGACTTTACACCTGGACCCAGTTGTAATATAGCACTGGCTAAGATGGAAATCCTTCCCCCGCTTCTTTATTATTTTGCAAACCTCCCCAGAATCCCACCTCAAACGTTTGCTGGTGAACTAGACACGTTGCTATGCAACCTCATCTGGGGAAGAAATGCAGCCGAATCACCCTGAAAACCTGAATGCCCCCTCCTTCAAAGCAAGCTTACTTCCTGGTGGCGCAGTTACAGTGTATGGCGCCCTGGACAGCCAGGCGCAACATGGGAGAAATATGTCAAGGTCCAGACCCTGTCCCTGGCCAAGATCCGGGGATTTTTGCTCTCCAAAGTTACACCCCATCGCCCTTATCTTTACAGGTGTTGGTGGATCACAGATACCTGGCCCGAGTCCACCGCCTCACATGTCAAACAGCTGTGTACACTCCAGCACTCCCTTTGGTAGGCTTTCCCTGGAATAAACTTGACATGGGACCTACAGAGCTGGTAGGAGCAGTTGCTAACCACAATAGGAGATCTATTCTCTGCTGGACAACTCCTTACATTTGGTCAACTTATCACAGACTATGGCACCCCACCAGGGCAATTCCTCACCTATGGGTGATTGCGCACAACCTGTCAGACCCTTTGGGACACACACAATGCAGAACCCACCACTCAACCTGTTCTCTAAGCTCTACTTACCATGGGGGAGGGTCAACATCTAATCAGTTAGATATATAATAAGGCCATTGGGAAGCTCATCAGAGCTCCACTAACTGCTCTGAGAGGCAATTCGGAGGACGACATTGGGAGGGTGCTCCATGATGTGGAATGGGAGCAGGCATCAGAATTTTTCCACTTGCTCTCTAGGAATGTCTGCTTTAAGGACATACAATACTTTATAATTCAGCGAGCCCACGTGACCTCTGCACAACTCAATTGCTATTTCCCCACTGCACATCCTTGCTCCCCCGTTGCTGCTCGCCAGATGCTGACCTACGTTCATGGTGTGGTCCTGCCCATCCCTTCAAGGTTACTGGCAGTCGATACATCACACACTGCGAGAGGTCATAGCACTCCTCTACATTCACACATGAGAGGCATGTACTTTAATTACCTTTAAGTGAAGGAAACATCATAAGGGACAGAAGTGCTTTGCAGGCATGGTGCATCTACTGGCTAAGAGAGTGCTTACCCTTCAGTGGAGGCCCACATTGGCACATCCAGTGGTGGCATGGAATGGAGTGATGCAAAAATGGGGGAGGGCGGAGAAGGGTGCTCTATGGAATGAGGTCTGCCATCTTCGTAGGTGCCATATCTCTCCTGAATGGGATGGTCTTTTCACCCAGTTCCCACAGATAGCAGGTACTGATGACCTTCTGAGTAAACTACACTGGCTCTAATGGACCCCGCCAAACCCCCCCAAGCACCTTTATTGTGAGAATTCCTACCCTGCTTTACATCAACGCCTCTTCTGATCTCCCCCTTCCCTTTTCATCCAAGGTCTCCCCTGCCACCCTCCTGCCAATGGCCATGCGAGGACTCAGTGCCCCAACTCCCTAGAGCGCCTCGAACTCTGTGGCAGCCACTTATTTGAAAGTACCCTGGTGCCCCTCTGTCACACAGACCCACCTGCCACTGTTCCCCAACTATTCCCCTTCACCCCCTAGTTTCTGTTGAGTGGGTCACATTTATATACTTTGAGTCCTTTTTCATTCTGTTTCACAAGAGTAAGCAGGACATTTGGCTAATGTATTACATTCATGTTCCTTGTTGTTGCTCCTCATCCCAGGGAGTAGCAATTTGGGGCCAGATGTAGCAATCTTCCAAATTGCGACTTGCAATTTGCGAGTCCCAGCGACTCGCAAATAGCAACTCGCAATTTGGAATGCAGAAAGGTGTCTCAGACACCTTCTGCGAGTCGCTATGGGGTCGCAAAGACCCACCTCATTAATATTAATGAGGTGGGTCGCAATTTGCGACCCCATAGCGATTCAGGGCACTATAGGGGTTGGTGGCCTGCTGGGAACAGCAGACCACCATGTCCGTGACTGCTTTTAAATAAAGCATTTTTTTTTTTTTCAAAGTGCAACCCGTTTTCCTTAAAGGAAAACGAGCTGCACTTTGAAAAAAAAAACCGAAACCTTTAGTTTCGGTATTTTTCAGGGCAGGTAGTGGTCCATTGGACCACTGCCTGCCCTGAAAAATTATTTTTTGTGCCAGACACAAAGGGGAAGGGGTCCCATGGGGGCCCCTTCCCGTTTGCGCCTGGGTTACCATCCACTTCAAGTGGATGGTAACTGCGCTTTCATTTGCGACCGCAATTGCGGTCGCAAATGAAAATGCATGCCATTGCGACTCGCAAATAGAAAGGGAACACCCCTTCCTATTTGCGACTCGGAAATGCATTTTGCGAGTCGGTTCCGACTTGCAAAATGCATTTCAACATAGCAGGGACGCATTTGCGACTCGCAAACTGCGATTTTCGCCGTTTGCGAGTCGCAAAGTCTTTGCTACATCTGGCCCTTGGTTCCTCACCCTGTATGCTACATTTATGCGTCACTACTCAATTTCTGTATTTGCTTTAATGTAAATGCTGCATGGAGTGAAAAATAACCCTTATCAAACAGATTTGTTACTGTGGCAGTGTGGAAATATGTAACAATTACACCCACATAATTTATAAATTTTGCCTGAAGCCAAAAAGCCAAGGTTAGTAATCAACAAGCCTCTGCTCAGGGCCTTAAACCACAGCGATGCACCTCAATGCACAAACAAGGAACATTTCAACATACAATAAGACCTGCATTATATGCACCATTAGCTAATCATAATAAAAACCTTGGGGCTAACTAAAACAACTGCATCAATCTAGGTGAGGTAGTGGATTACAAGTAAGGAATATACAATACCAAATGTTTGCCTTTCAGTTGCCAGTTATTAATGATTAATTACATGTACCTCACACCCAACCTTCTATCTGCCGTCAAGGGACCTGACAGAAGAACAACTGTGGCTGGAAAGGGGTGTTCCCGCATAGAATTCTGGAAAAATACCTTATTTGCAGTGAGTATGGTCTTCTGGGCATTGGAACGGGCCCTGAAAAGTATGTGTTTCTGGAATAAACGCACAGAGGAGATTTCATTAGGGGGGTGGTGATTAGGGAAGGATTGGTCGTTCTGTCACCCTAGCATTTGCTGTTAGTCTGCCCAGACCCAACAGTGCTACTATGAATGCTTTAGAGTTGCAGCTTCCTGAAGTGTGGAGGTGATTTGAACATTTTGCCAGGGCTGATTTAAGCTTGCAGTCTGGCCCTGGGAGGGATGCCTCAAGAAGTGTTCTCACTGACAAGCTAATTGACAGGTCAGTGGGGATAAAGCATATACAAGCTGGGAAATAATGTGCAGCAGGAAATAATGAACTAATTTGTAGATGTCCAAAGAGATACTGAATGGAACAAACATCGGATACACATGCACTTAATATGGAGTGCGCAGCATGACAAAAAAATGGATGGGCCTAGCAGAGTGTAACCCATTCAAGAAACAGGTTTCAAAGGACAAGCTTAAAGCCAAATAAGTGCTCCATATAACAAGGGCCTCAACTTCACAATGTGGATAATTTCAATAACCTCAGGGAGAAATGGGAGGGAGACACATGAGAGGGTGCTGAAGTAATATCTCAAGCTCCCAGAAATGCCTAATTAGTTTGGGAGTATTGAGTTGTACAGGTCTTCTGAAGGAAGTATTGAACATGGTGCTGGTGGTTCTGGGATAGAGCTTAGAATTGGGACCCAAAAATGTCTTCCTGCTATTGTTGGAGAATCTGGAAGTAATAAGGGGGTAAGGCTTTTACTGTTCTATGGCCAGTGTAAGCAAAGCCAGATACCACATGAAAGCGAAGTGCCACTCACTTAAGGTTAAAGTATCTGAGGGGAATGTGACAAAACGTGTGACAATGGAAAAGCTGACATAGGGGGCTATTGGCTGTCATCGGAAGCACCAGAAAATTAGGGGTCATTGGCAGAAGTACTTTGAGATCTCATGAAAATGATTACAAATCTGACATAAGTTCATAGCAGCTGATCTGAGCCTAGGCTTAACTGTAAATTTGTAACACCTAAAAACAAGGCATAATATGTCAGCTGGAAAACAGATATTTATTCAGCTGATTTTTCCTTCCAACCTCTTCATTGATGATTCCAGTGAATTTAATGTATTATCATAACTCTTGAAACAACAATTTATGTGATTGTTGTTAGCAACATGGGCAATTAATTTGTGTATGAAAAGCATCTTGTAAAGTCTGGCTTTTGCCAGCCAACCAGCTACAGGAATGAAATTGTAGTAAGCTTAATAGTGGTGGCAGACTTGGAAAATGGAATAAGCTCAGCATAGACTGTGGTCTGTTGGTCTGTAGGTACTCTCTGTGGAGTGGTTGGCATGGTGGGAGGTGGATCAGATGTGCCCTCTGCTTCAGTAATGTGCATTTCAGAATAATTGGGGAAACCCATGAGGATGGGAAATCTGAATCAAGCAATTGTCATTGCTTTAAGACTGGATTAACTTTATTCAAAATGTATTTCGAGCTATGTGCAGAAAACTGAGCTATTGAGAAAAATGTTGAAGAAAATGCTACATTTGAATGTCATATTGAAAACAATGAGGCTTTTGAAAAGTTGAAACAAGAAATAGTCTGTGTCGCTTGTCGTTGGAAAGGAATGCACCATTGAAATGGACGTTAGCAATGATGATGTGGGTGCTGTGTTAATACAGAGAGTAGGTAAGTGTGAGTTGATTGTGTTGTATATTTCGAGATCTACGTTTTATCATTTGTCATTAAGAAACAAGTATAATGTAGGACTGGTAGCACATCAGAATGCCATTTGTGAAAAGATGAAGTTGTACAAAGATAAATTGCAGATGAATCAGGAAAAAAGGCAAATATCTAAAGTGCAGATCAATGTAGGCGCTGGTGTATGTCAAGTTACCTAATTATTCTGATATTGACAATGGGTGTGTTTCTGGATGTTGAAATTCTATTGGGAAAGAGATTGGAGATCTGTTTGGTGTCAGTTCAAGGTCTGTTGAGGGGAAAGAAATGGGTTCTTGTGGTATCTGTGGTGGAAGAATCAGTGCAGGTCCATCTTGTTCCAGTGGTGCTGGTGATGGGTGTATGGGGCCCGGTTTGCCACATTGTAGTGCTCATATGGCAACCAGCGAATACTGCCATTTTGTCATGTCATAATTATGACATGATTTTATGATAATTTATTTTGTGTTGTACGTTTGGCTTTTGTAAGTGCGTTGAGTAAATTGTTGGGTTGGGGATACTGTTATTGTACTCATTCATGCCCTATAGGGGGAGGGTGTGGTAAACATAATATTGATTGCCAAATTTGGAATCACTCCAACAGAGAATGTGAACTAGGGTGTGGGTTCTCTGTGGTCTGGTTGGGAGTGTAACAGCATTGAGGGTTGTGTGGAAGGTTTCTGTTTTTCCCTTCCTTCCTGTAATAAGTACTCCAAATAGAACATGGAAAAAACAGCTGTTTCCTGTCAGAGGAACCAATGAATTGCTAAACCTTTTCTTCAGTAATCTAATTATACATGCAGGAGTAAAAATACTTAGCAGAAATTCTACTTTAATTGGATAATATGTTGTTATAAATCATCCACAATATGTACAGTACTGAAATACATTCAAAGTAGTTTAAAGTAGTTATAGAATACCAGTATCAAGTGCTAGGGTTAGGAGATGGAAGAGGGAATATAACAAGAGATTGGAATGTTCTCAAAGATGGGAATGCATTATAAGGTACGGATGTAGCCCAGTTGAGTTTGGTGATTGTTCAGCAAGGCAATTAAAATGTATAGACTTTAATATTGTTATGTAATGAAAATGAGAAGGAAACGGAAGGTAGAAATGCAATATAAGGTGGGAATATACTACAAATTGGGAATGTAGTAGGAGGTGGGAAAACACTAAAACGTGAGAATATAAGTGAAGATAAAATGAACAAGAAGATGTGAATGCAATTGAAGAGGGAATGTCAAGAAGACAGGATGCTAGTCAAGCGGAGTCAAGTTTATTGATTGATCGGCATGACCATTACAATGACTGGACCCCAAGATAGTAATGTAATAAAAATGAGAATGTAATACAATGTTCTAATGTAGTAGAAGGTAACAATTTACAAGAAGATGGTAAGCTAAACACATGTTTTGTGTTATGTCTATTGTGTTTTCTTTTATTTGCAGTTTTACATAGTTTAACCTGGCCAAAGTGCATTAGAACACTTCACAACAGAACCAGTTTATGCTACAGCTTTTTTTCTTTATTTGTATTTTGGGCACAGAGAGATTAAGCTACCTGTCTACAATCATGGGATGCTGAGCTGTTGATAGTACATTTGGCTTTAAGGGGGTCATTCTGACCCCCGCTGAGTTAAGGGGGTCATTCTGACCCCCATTCTGAGTTTCCCGCTGGGCTGGCGGGCGACCGCCAGAAGGCCGCCCACCCGCCCAGCGGGAAACCCCCTTCCACGAGGATGCCGGCTCCGAATGGAGCCGGCGGAGTGGAAGGGGTGCGACGGGTGCAGTTGCACCCGTCACGATTTTCAGTGTCTGCCACGCAGACACTGAAAATCTATGTGGGGCCCTGTTAGGGGGCCCCTGCACTGCCCATGCCAGTGGCATGGGCACTGCAGGGGCCCCCAGGGGTCCCACGACACCCGTTCCCGCCAGCCAGGTTCTGGCGGGAAGGGGGTCGGAATCCCCATGGCGGCGCTGCTTGCAGCGCCGCCGTGGAGGATTCCCTTGGGGCAGCGGGAAGCCGGCGGGAAACCGCCGGCTTCCCTTTTCTGACCGCGGCGGTCAGAATGCCCCCAGAAGCACCGCCAGCCTGTTGGCGGTGCTTCCGCAGTCGTTGGCCCTGGAGGTCCATGACCGCCAGGGTCAAAATGACCCCCTAAGTCTTCTGCAAACCTGAGTGGCAGCAGGAGTACTGGTCTTGTATAAACTCACAGCTCGACAAGGTCTCACTGTGCACCAAAATCTCCTGACACACAAAGACACTTACTTCCAACCTCGAAATCTCCACCCCTTTTTTTAGGTTTGTGAGTTGTAGAACGTGACAGTTTGTGTTTCAGTCCAAGACTATGGGCCTGATTACAACTTTGGAGGACGGTGTTAATCCGTCCCAAATGTGACGGATATACCACCTACCGTATTACGAGTCCATTATATCCTATGGAACTCGTAATACGGTGGGCAGGATATCTGTCACATTTGGGACGGATTAACACCGTCCTCCAAAGTTGTAATCAGGCCCAAAGTAACCAAACAGCATTGCAAAAAGAGGTCTCATCCCATTCCTATCCTCAATGAAAAACCTGAAGATTAACAACTCAATTTAATGATACCTTCACAAAGGCATCTGCCTTTTGTAGATCAACTTCCAAATGGCATTTAATTTGAATGTGCACAATATAGGCCTGATTCCCGAAGGTAAATGTTTATGCTTTTTCAGTATTCACAAAACTGCATTTTAATAGTAAGTTTATGAGTGCGACGAGTCCGCAGTTGGGCGGAGAACTCCGCACATAAATTGATAGGGCTGTCCTATCTTTTTATGTGCAAAGATCTCGCCCTGACTGCGGAGTCTCCATGCTCGTAAACTTACTATGCAGTTAAAACTTGCTATGCAGTTAAATGCAGTTTGTGAATACAGAAACAAATGCAAACTTACACAAATGAGTAGGTTTACGTTTGTGAATGAGGCTGTATTTGTTAAAGAGTTCAATATAAATAGTGCTGATAGAATTCAGGATATGTGACACCAAAACCGAATTAAGGAGGTTCTTAAATTAGGGTTTTTGTAAGGCTGTCTGTGTCAGGACACTGAGTAGTCAAATTTGGTTAGTTTTCTGAATGACCAAAAAACATGAAAATATTCCCAGGTGAAATTCATTACATTTCCGTTGACCTCACCCATATGCTTTATGGATAAGCTGAAAACTTGATTGCCTATTACTAACAAATTGGCATTGCAAGGTTAGTCCTAATTGTAAATCAGAAACACATGAGATTTTTCTGAGACCTCCCACATGCACTAATGGGAGTGGTAGCAGATTCAATAAACTCAGCTATGAAGCAGTGGGAGTTACTGAAGATCAATGCGAAATCAAAAACATCAGTGACACATTGACCCTACTAGTGTCAATAATAATGCCCAATCATTGACTATTGTGAACATGAATACCTGTAGAATGAGCATGTCCTGGCGCAAGTCGTCACCATGTTTAAATATAATTCCAATGGTCTCGTTTGATAAAGAGGTGGGGTCAGCACATTTGAATTCCAGCCAGAGTGGCTTCTTCTTTGAAGCCATCACTTTGCATTTCTCCACCTGGAATGTAATAATGCACAGAATAATGCAATTATGCAGCCTGTATGTGCTAGCTGTCTACACACCATTATGTTTAGCATTTAAGGACTGGCCTGTCTGTCTTGACTCACTGATACACCACTGAGTATTCATAAAAGATTTTATTGATCTATACCATTTGCAGAGGGAAAACATAAATGATAGGAACCAGTGAACGGGTGAAAATGGATCTCTAGAAGATTAAATCAAAAATATTTAAAACTCCTTTAGCACTCCCTTTGTCTCTCTTCTATCTATTTGAGTTTAGGCCTAAATATCTATTATTGTTCTTTTGTGTGCACTGCCAGGCAATACCCACTGTTCAATGGGTTCCACTACGGGAGCAGACAGCCTTGGCTTAACACAGCCTTATATGTGCTCTATTCCCACTGGTTCCTTTCAAATGCTCTAACACAATGCATAGATGACATACAATTGAGCACGGGTATGGCCTTTTGCTTTCAGAGTTGGAACATTAACCCACTGAAGAAATGCTTGGGGTAAAACCCAAAATGCATTGGGGACTGGGGAACTATTACCACAGATTAATCAATGAGGTTGGATTAATTTCAACAAGAAATCATTTTGATTCAACAGAAGCATTCATTACATGATTTGAAACACAGAGGTTACTATTGGACATCTATATTGGATACAAAGGAGAAAGGTCTCTGAAAGATGATTAACTAAAGACCCCCTTTTCTCTTGTCTAATTTGTTACAAATGTCAAAGATGTAGGGAAGAATCTACTGGCAGTCACAGCCAAAGTTCCCAAAATTGGGGCAATGGACACCCCTCAACCTTATTAATTAAAGATCATCCCGAGAGGGACTAGGTCTAGCAATTTGTTTCTTCATAGACTGTTCAACCAAGGCACAGTCCTTTTGTACCCAACTGAGAATGTCTTGCGGCTCCTGTCTTACTCTAGATCATACCTTTGAAATTCCATGGCTTTCAGATATTAAAGACATTTTGAGTAATATTAGTGACCCAGACACTGATCTTTTAGAAACCTCAATGAATGTAGCCTATTTCCGAGAGTTACTAGAGCAGTCAGAATAATACATTTTGGTATTTTGAAAAGATATTGCAGCAGCTAATAGCATTTGAAATCTAACCTGTGAATCTCCAGGTGAACATATGCACGGAATCAGAATGGAACTATAAATTCCTGCACACTATTTCACAAAAACAAGTAATCCACATTATTTTCCCGCCTCCGGGATTACTGTAACATCCGGAACCATAATCTCAGAGCGGAGAAATAACAGGGATTGTAATGGGCCACTCATAATGAGGACTGAAAAGAATACAAAGGGCAAGTACAATAAGATTCTGGTCACAAGCTCCATGAAGTCAGTTTAGGTAATACTTCTGTTATCATCAACAGGGCTCTCAAACAAAGCTAATACAAACCCTAACAAATGGCACCCAAGCACTGAGAAGAGTGGCAAGAGAGGCAGGACTACAAAAGAAAATGGTCTATTTTCTTCCTTACCCATGCGTGAGAATTAGTTTCACTAAATTAAATATGATCCAGGCCTGCATATCAAAAGCATATCAGGATCCAAGGGTAGATTTATCTCTGAGTGCAGCATGCATGTTGAAGAAAAAAATGTAAATCATGGCCTCAGGGATCAGTGTTAGGTCTTTGAAATGTAATTCCTGTTTCTGCAGGAAAGCAATGTAGACTCCTGAGTGTGGTGGTTGCATTCTCATCAAAGCATACTGGCCACTGCTTCTGCTGCTGAGTTTGCATTACTTGTAGTTTTGGGATTTTTGTTCTTGGGAGTACCAATGAAAAGTATAGACTCATACTCAACTTTACAGCCTATAATTGTGCTACATATACAAACTGAATAATGATCATATAGAAAATGGCGCATATAGGTAATTGTATCTTGGAATTCTCTTGTATTCTTTCAAAATCTTTATACTGTTTGTATACACAATAAACCATAAAAGATCAACAATAAAATGCATAGATTAAAACCAGTGGAGAATAAAACTACATATCAATCAGATAATGGCATCAGAACATATATTATGTTTCCAAATGAGTTAAACGTTTCCTTGTATTGCCTGGATAACATAAGACACAACAGCATTACATACTAATATATCATTAAATTTACACAAATGTAAAAGGGCACATCTTTAATCTTTAATTGTTTAATTTTCATAATAACAAATGACAGTTTTAAAAAATACTTCCGTTGGTTAATATAACATTTGCCTATCCATACACTAATATCCGATTTTAAGAATGCATCCATGTGATGTAAAATCCCTAGACAAAGACATGGCAGGATATTCTTGTGATATGTACTTGTAACAGTGGAAGGATAGGATTGAATCCCATCTTGCTCATGAACACATAGGTAGCTTTCAAACATTGTTTCACCTGATTCTGCTAAGGCACTCATATATTCTATAATACTAATGAGATTTTAATTTGTTCTTTATGAAATAGGCTACAGTCTACAGAGTTTCTAAAAGATCAGAGTCTGCATCACTAATATTACTCAGAATTTCTTTAATATCCGAAAGCCACTGAATTTCAACTCTCTGATCTAGAGCAAGAGAGTCAATGAATATGGCCTTATTAAATGAAGTCTCTTAGTCCAAATTGTGTACCAAAGAAGCACTGGTTTTGTGTATAAGGAATCCTCAAAATGAGGAAGCCCCGCCTCCTTATGAGCAAAATATGCTGAGATCGACTGTGGAACTGCAAGTAGTAGTCTTAAAAAATGTATTATCCTGCCTTTGTAGACAGTGGTGTGACCAAAGCCCTCTAGTCATCCCCATACATAGCCACAGAGAGGCATTTACATCTGTAAATTATTAACATCACTCTCATAGGCTTTGTACCTAACTTGGTGGCAAACCTGAACACACATTCATTGTTTCTCAATCGACTGGACTGGCTCACTCATCTTTGATTGTCCAGCTATCACAAGAAGAAAACTGTATTTCCAAAAAGGAAAGATTTCACACACTAGCAATGTGTACACCCTTGATGTAATGAGGACAAAATTTCAGCCTTCCCTTCCCACAGGTCATTGTATATGTTTTGTAAGATTAACCTTCAAATCTCTTTCCTCAATGTAGGAGGTGAAGGAGTTGATAAGGCGTTGCAACCCTACTGTGGCCTGTGATAATAATACCACATCATCTACATACAGCAGTATAGAAACAGTCTGAGAGACAACTCTGGGTGCATCAGAGCATAAGGCCTGGAGCTACCCATCTACCTCATTTATGCAATGTGAGAAGATGAAGGGAAAGAGCATGCAGCCCTGCCTTACCCCTCTCTCTACAAGACACTGTGCACTCCACAGTTTGCCGGCAACATACCTTGGCAGTTAAATTACCGTATATCTGAGCCAACAAAGACATTATGGGGGTCATTATGACCCTGGCGGAAGGCGGAGAAGCGGCTGTAAGACAGCCAACAGGCTGGCGGTCTTTTTTTTGGTATTATGACCATGGCGGTTACCGCCATGGTCAACCGCCGCTTCTCCGTTCAGACAACCGCCGGGCTGGAGACCTGGGTCTCCAGCCCGGCGGCCGTCACTATACCGCCGGCGGTATTTTGACCCGGCTGACCGCCATGGATTTCATGCGGTTTGAAACCGCCATGAAATCCATGGCGGTAAGCATTATCAGTGCCAGGGAATTCCTTCCCTGGCACTGATAGGGGTCTAACCCACCCCCCACTCCCACCGCAACTCCCTCCCCTACACCCCCCACCACCCCTGCCACCCCCCAAAGGTGGCAGGGCCGCCCCTCCCCACCCCAACCCCCAACATAACTCACACACACACGACACGCACGCAGGCACCACCAACACACACACGCACACACACCGACATACATGCTAACATCCACACTCACAGTCAGACACGCACACCCACATTCAAACATACATGCACACATCCATACAGACATACCCACAGACATACACGCACTCATTCCCAATCACACAACACCCCTGCAAGCATTCACGCACTCACACACCCCCTCTACATACACAGGCGCACACCCCCATGCACCCACACAACACCCCCCCACCCCCCTCCCCTAACGACGATCTACTTACCTGGTCCGTCAATCCGCCAGGAGGGGACGGGAGCCATGGGGGCTGCTCCGCCGACACCACACTGCCAACAGAACACCGCCACGCCGAATCACAGGACGTGATTCGGTGGGCGGTGTTCTGTTGGCGTGTCGGTGGAGGTGGAGCAACCTCCACTTCCCCGCCGCCCGCCAGTATGGCTCTTGGCGGCTCTCCGTCCGAAAAAGGACGGAGAGCAGCCAACAGTCATAATACGCTGAGCGGCAAACCGCCACTACTGGCGGTCTTCCGCACGGCGGTCCCTCAGCGGTCTTGTAAAAAGACCGCCGAGGTTGTAATGACCACCTATATCTTCCAGGGCACCTAACAAATTCATAGTGTGCCAATTTTTGTTGTGATTACTAGGTCGAAGGTTCTACACAAGTCAATGAAGCATATGTATAAACACCTGTCCTTAGTCCTAGTACACTACACATCCCCATCAAAAGATTACATTTTTTAATCAAAACTTTTTATGAATTTTTCAGCAATAGAGAATAAACGAGCAATTATGGAAATGATTAGACAATTTAAACTATGAAGAAATACAAGACACCCTTTGTTAGACCTGGCATCCTTGGTGTTGTTTCCCCTGCATTTCTGCCTTCAGACCACCTGTTGTGCTGCCCTCGTTTTTGCGAGGTCAAGGACTCTGATAACTAGTGCTAAAGTGCATGTGCTCCCTGCTTAAACATGATAACATTGGCTTAGCCACAATTGGCATTGTTTATTTACTTATAAGTCCCTAGTAAAGTGCAATACCTCTGCCCACAGCCTATAAATTAAATACTATTTGTGGGCCTGCAGCACTGGTTGTGCCGCCTACTTCAGTAGCCCTTCAAACATGTATCAGGCCTTCCATTGCTCAGCATGTGCGTGCAGTTTTAAACTGCTATGTCAACCTGTCACGTTTACCCTTTTGCCAGGCCCAAACCCTCTTTTTTAATAAACGTCACCCCTAAGGTAGGCCCTGGACAGCCCGATGGCAGGGTGCAGTGTATTCAAAAAGTAGGGCATGTACGTTTAAGTTTTACATTTCCTAGTAGTGAAACACTCTTAAATGTGTTTTTCACTACTGCAAGGCCTACATCTCCCATAGGATAGCATTGGGATTACCTTGTTACATTTTATAAGTGTAATTTCCGACTGAGAAGAGATGGGGCCCCCAGGTTTGTTGTCTCGGGAATCACAATTTGAAATCACAATTAATGGTGAAGACCGATTTTAAATTGTAATTCTGAAAATGCCACTTTTAGAAAGTTTGAATTTTATTACTTTAATGATCTGGTGCCTTTTGCCTGTCTCTGAATACATGTCTGAGGTGGGTGACAGCTGGGCTTTGTGCATTCCCTCCAGACAGCCACACATAAAGGGAGCTTTGTTGTGACTGATAGGCCATCCACAGCCTGATGGCCATCCTGGGCAGGATGGGGGGGGGAGCTGACACTTACATCTGAATGGATTGTGTCTTGTCCCCACACAAAGTATTGCATACCCACCTGTAGTGAGTCTGGAGCCAGGGCAGGAAGGGCTGGGACTCTGTACACTTCAGAGGACTCTCTCTGAAGTCTCCCCCACTTCAAAGACACAACTGTGTATAAGTATTGGACCTCAGACACCACCAGCTCAGTACACTTCTGGACCTGTGGATACTCTACCAGGAAGAAAGACTGCTGTGCTGCTATAAGTGCTGCCACTCTGCTGGACTGCCACCCTGCTGGACTCCTGCTATGGTGTGCTTACCTGCTACCTGCTGCCCTCCTTGCCCGGTAGAGAGAAGGACTGGACCTGCACGTCTCCAACCCATAACCAAAGTGACTCCAAGGTCTTGCTGGCGTGCCTCCTGTTTTCTGAAGTCTCAGGGACACAAAAGACTTCCAACTCACCTTTTACAGCACCTGGACTCTGCCAACTGTGAGTCTTTCCCTGCCAAGTGGTAGCAATCAAGACCAGGGCCCTTGGAAGTGGGCATAATGTGCAGCTCCAGGCAAAACCAATGCATCGCCACTGCTGCGCGGATCGGAACCAGCACATCACTTCTGTTGCATGGATGAGAACTAGACCATCGGTCCCAATTTGTGGAGCGGAGTTCACGCATTGACTCCCCAGCGCAGATCGACCTTGACGCATTGCCTTCGTAACCGCTGTATCTGGGACCAGAAGCATCGCCGCTGGTGCTTGGAGAAAATTGATGCATCTTTGCTACTGTGTGGGAGGGATCGACGCATCGCCTTCACTGTGAGGATCAACATCAATGCACTGCTTCAACCTGCTCCCTGCATTATCTACATCAACGCAACCATTGTCAAGGTACTTTTGTTAAGAGGCCTCACTTGGGCCATGTAACTGCCCGCGCTCCATCGTGGTTGGCCTCAACTTTTGACTCTGTCTCTGCAACCAGATATCCCCAGTTGGCGCTTCTTGTTTCTAAGCGTTAGTGCACAGTTTATTGTTTAAACGTCCATTTTTCAAGTTCTATTTATTGGATTTATGTTTTTTGGTATTTTTATTAAATTAAGCTCTGTTTTGCTAACCAGGTGTGATATATTTTTGTGTGGTGTGGAAAACTGTTCTGCTGTTTGAAGTGTTGCAAAAATACTTAACACATTGCCTCTTAAATTAGGCCTGACTGCTCTATGCCAAGATGCCAGAGTGTGAGCACAGATTAACGTAGGGTGTGTTTGTGACTTAGTTTGACTACTGCTGGGACAGAGGGCATACCTCTGCTAACCAGAAACCCAATTTCTAACACCCTTCCACTATAGAAGCCCTTCTGTAAACATTCCTGTTGGGCAATGCAGTCATAATCCTCTAAACAGCTGAAGTTCTGAATGCATGTATTTCATTATTCAGTGCCCACGCTCGTGTTCAACACAGCTCAAGGCATATCCCCTGATAACTAGCCCAGCCCCACCATGTCTTGCTTTATTTGTGTGGTCAGCCCCATGCAATATATATATGTGACATTCTAATCCTAAGCAGTGGTCCAGTTCTCTCTTCCAATCCTCCAATGGTGGTGCTTCCTTGTCCTTCCAGACTTTAAGCGATATCCCATTTGGCTAGTAAAAGGCCAAGCCACAGCAGGGTCACTTGCAACTATCACTATCAATGTCTTCAGTGATGTGAAGTAAAGCAAATTTAGGGTTCCCATTGAGCCTCCCCTCCAGAACTCTCTCCAGACACATTAGCACCCACTCCCAGAAACCTTGGAGTATATCACATTTCCATTTTGTGTACATATTATCCCCAATCTCCATGTTGTACTGTAAGAAGAGCCCAGCTGTGATGAGTTTAATCCTCCATAACCTATCGTAAAATAGACACGATTTAGGTACTTTAACTGTATAATGTGGTACTGGGTTGCAATACCCCCCTCCTTCGGGGATGCAAATGCCTCCTGCCAGTCATGATCTTTGAGTGGGCCTAAGTTCTGAGTCCAAGCATCTTGCAGGTTCTCAAAAGAGTCTGACATATTGACCATGAGTGATTTGTGTTCAGATAGAGGCGCTAAAAGCACCTTGGCTTCAAGCAGGCTGTACTTAGGTATGTCTTGTAAAATAGAGCTATATGAGGCATATGCTTGTCTGATTTGCAGGTAGCAATAAAATTTACTGTGGTGGAGGACATATTCATCTTGGAGCTCATGGAAGGATTTGATTGTAGTTCCATGCAGCAGGTTCATAAGCTTAGAGACTCCACTAAAAGCCTAGTTGCCTGGCATTCTCTTCAACAGGGCTATTGCGCCATGGTCTATGCGTATAGTGTGCCTCATGGCACGTATTGGCATGAGGCCAGGTTGATCTGGATAACAGAACAAGCTTACCACCTTGAGCAGACGATTTGCCAGGGCCTTCTCCCAAAATATTTACCTCAATGTTAAAGAGAGATATGGGCCGGTAAGAATCACAGAGAGTTGCAGACTGACTTGGCTTGTGGATCACTGCTATGTCTACCACTCTCCAGTCCTGCGGGAGTGGTCCCTTTTTCAGTGCCTCATTAAATATGGTCAATAAAAGGTTCTCCACGTGTCACCATGAGGCTTTACAAAATTCTGCTGGGAACCCGTTTGGACAAGAGAACTTCCCCAACTATAGTAGGCACAAGGCGTCTCCTAGCTCATCCACTGTAAATTTGGCTTCATGCTGGGCCCTCACCTCCGTAATCAGGGACCTTCCTTAAAAAGTAATCTAGTTCTGCTCTTCTCATCAGGGTCGGCTGAGCACATAGGAGGGCACAGTACTCCGCAAAGACATGACCTATAGGCAAGTCTCCATAGACTGGAGCGCCTTTTTCATCCATGATATGGGCTCCATGTGTGGGCCTAGAGAGCAAAGTCGATGCAGTGTTTTACATGCCTTGTCCTCTCATTGATATATGTGACTCTGCAATTTGAGCCAGACAGTCCTCGCCTAATTTATTAGTGTTTGTAGCAATATCGATTGCGTGTGTAGTGAATCTCAAGAGAGAGATGGGTCAGAGCATTCTCTCCTAGCATGTGCTTCTCTAGATCTGTGATCTCTTGTTGCAGTAGTTTCTTCCATCCTGTTCTATAGGTAATGATCTCACCTCTTACAGGAACCTTGAGTGTGTGTCTCTCGCAGCACTCCCCAACAATTCTACCAACTTGGTATTAATCTCTTGACATCTCTGTATGGCTTTAATGAGGAAGTGTCTATATTCTGGGTCTTACAGCATCCAGCCGCAGAGCCGCCAGCTTGTCCCTCCTCCTGTTGGTCCTGCCCTCATCACTATTTCTACTGGTGAGTGATCTGAGAGACTACGTGCCAAGAGGCGGACCTACTCTCAAGCACTCTGATTTGTGCATAAGGAAATAGTTGAACCATGAACAAACCCTGTGCACCTGAGAAGCATGTAAAACATCTGTCAGTCAGGTGGTACAGTCTACATGCGTCTGTAAGGTCCATGTCCCCTAAGAAGCAGGGTAGAGGTGTCTGTCCTTTCCGTCTCTCCCCAGCCCCGGATGCACGGTTCACCCACACAACACCTACTCCATTCAGGTTGCCACCAGGAACCCACAGGCCCTCAGAAGCCCATGTATTACCTTCCTTAGTGTTTTGAGGCAGTCTGTAGATAGTGGGGGAGAACATAGACACTGAGATGGGATAGAAGATGTCCCTGAAGAAGTCCTGTCACTGCCATGCATTGCCCCAACCTGGTTTGCCTTGTTTGAGTGGCTCTAAATGAAGCTTGGTTTCTAATCAGGATTGCCACAACAGTCCACCCCTGCCTCTTGAATCCCCTCTGAAACCAAACAGGCATCTTGTAGGAGGATGTCAGGCCCTACCCTGCACACAGCCTTCAACACTGCTCCCTGCTTCAGCTTATCTAATAGACCATTTACATTCCATGTAATGTTTTTCAGTTGGCCCTAGGGCCACTCCTTTACCCAGTCTCATGCACTTTTGACGGCACTAAAGAAGAATGTTTAATCACCAAAAAGGACTTTGAGTCATGCTGGAAACAGTAGCATGTATTTTATCTGCATGTTTCTTATGTTCTGTTTGATGGCCAGGAAGAAGTGAATTTGCTGCTGTACTTTAAATATGTAGTCTGGGAACACCATAAACCAGGAGGAGCCAGTTTCTGAGGCACCCTTCAGACTGCCCTCCTGGCTGCAAAGTTGAAGATACGAGTGATGAATGGCTGCGTAAGCACCCCGGATGTGGTCTCACCATCAAGGATCTGCAAGCCCTCTCCACAATGAAACATAGGGAAACTTCCTTTGGTGGCATCCAGGATTTGAACCAAGAGGTGATGAACACAGCTGGGGAGAGGCCCTCAGTACCCTTAGGGATACCAGCAATACAAATGTTGTTGTGCTGCAACCTCCCCTCAGGATCCTCCGCTCTTGTTTCTAGTTTGTGAAGGGTCTTTTGAAGAGCTGTGATTTCAGACTGACACCCCCCTCGGCGAATCTTCTACCACTGAGGTCCTCCCCTCCATCTCGATGACCCTGTTCACAGTGTTTCTTAAGTCCTGGTGCAGCATGGATAAGTAAATCTTGAGTTTGACGATCTTTCCCTGCACTGACAAATCGCAGATATTGGATAGTTTGCAGGATAGAGAGGGGCCTGGTAACCAGCCGAGTCTACTGTGGCCTCCACAGCCCCACATGGGTGCACCTCCGGGGCAGGATCGGCCTGGCAAATCTGTCTGTGAGCACAGTGCTGGCTCCCTTGCCCATGCTGCAGCTCCTGTCTTAGGCACGTCAATGGCGTAACCAGGGTGATATAGCTTGAGACACTCTAGTCTCAGTGCACAGTGTTGTCAATATAAAGTCACAGAGTGGAGTTTCCCAACGGGTCCGGTCCCACTCCATTATTGGACCTCTGGAAAGCATGGGTCTAAAAGTCTAGTGGTGCCTCTTCCCCCAAAGTCGACTCAGTGGAAGGGTCTCTGAGGTCAAATTGTTAGGCCTTGGACCTCCGATTATAATCGGGTGGGTGAGGAGCTTACCACATTGCTGACACCATCTTTCAAATTTTAGCATTGGTCGATCTTGCCTGTGCCCCTTCCAAAAGCATGTTGTGCCTCAGCCAAATAGAATTTTCCGCTGCCCAGGTTCCAACCTCACTAGGATGACTCTGCCCAGGAGCTTTCCTGAAGAATCTAAAAGAGATATAGGTCGATAGGATTTTGGGTCGCTCTTACTTTCTGGGAAATTGGCACATTGTGACTGACCATGTGGAGGGGGAAAATGGGCTCCAGAGGTGTTTAGCACAATAGTGAGCAAATGAGCCCAAAGAATCAGTACATTGCTTATATATGTCCATAGGGATGCCATCTGGGTGTGAGGCCTTCCCTTTACCACTTTTTTCTAAGGCAGAGATAACCTCTTTCAAGTTGAAAGTAACAGAAACTAACAAGAGAACCAATTTGTCAGTAGATAAAGAAATACATTCTTTTGAATGATTAGCTATCAAGGTAAAGGGATCAACCCACTCATGGACAGACAAGAAATCTATACTAGGAACCATTTTATCCTTAAGAAAGGGCATGTTTAGGATTGTCCAGAAAAGAGAAATATCTTTAGTCTTTAGGCTTGAATCAAATTGGTCAAGACCTCTTCCTGAAGATCTGTCTTCCCAGGAGTTAGAGCTCATAAGTACCTATGCCTAAATTGCTTAATGCAATTTTATCCCTTGGAATTGAATGAAGGGCTTCTTTTAGCTGTTTTCAGGCACTCCTATATGCTTCGCAAAACCAACACTTTTGTGTTTGTTTGAAGCCTCGTGCCTGTCGGCATCCTTGCAGCTTCTTCTTTGTATTCCTGATGTTCAACGGAATCCTCTGGGCCTGTGATGCAGCCGTATGGGGAGACGATTCCTGCAGTGCATGCTCTTTCGGGCCAGTAGTATATGCAGCTTCCTTCTTGCAGCGCCGTGCCGTTGTGCCAGGGGGCAGTATAGCATTTATTATGGTGCTTTGGGATTTGCTTCTGCCCATGTTGCAGCAGGTTTTTCCATCCTTCTCCTGGCTGGAGGGCTGTGATGCCCTCCTCCAGCCAGGATGTGTGTGAACTTCTTGCAGAGGGACTTTGGTTGACCCGGCCGGAAGCCTGCAATGCGTTTCTTTGGGCTATGTTGTGTTCATAGGTTGCCTTGCAACTGGCGGCTATAGATTCTGCTGCAGAGGACTTTATCTCTTTGCATGTCTGCTATTTGTTTAAAGTCTGTGTTGTTTCGCTGAGCCTCGTGGCAGGTTTTGTCTTGTGCTTGACAGTGTGCAACTCAGCACGACCTGCGTGCCGGGGTTGGCAATTTTATGCCTGTTGGTTAAGGTCTCTGGCTCAAACTGAGGAGATTGGAGGTTCAAGTCTTTGGGTCCCTTTCACAAAGGTAAACTTAGACCAAAACTTTTGGTCCAAGTTTAAACTTTTGGTCTGAACTTAGACCAAATGTCTAAATTTATACCAAAAGTGCTATGAGTAAAGTTAGACCTTTGGTCTAAGTGTAGACCATTGGTCTAAACTTTGACCAAAACTCTAACTTTATTATGAGTAAAGTTAGGCTTTAGGTCTAAACTTAGACTTTTGATCTAAGTTTACCTTTGTAAATTGGGCTCTTTGTGTTTTAGTGCTCCTTTCTCAAAGTTGCCATTGCAGCTTGGACCTATATTGTAGTTACTGGCTTGGGTGCTAGGCTGTGCCGAGAGGGTTGCCAGTTCTGTGTGCTGGCCTGCTGGTTCTATGGGCCTATCTGAAGGCTTGGGGTCTACCGTTGTTCTCCTTTGATTGCTCAGTGGCGTGGAGGGGGATGTTTCCTGCAAGGGCCGGCTTGAAAGAAGTATGTGTAGGATGTGTCACTCTTGCCTACCTGGTTTGAGTGTTGCAATATGGCTCTGATGCCTGGGATATCTCTGTTGTGTGTTTGCTCAGTTCCGAGGTAGGGGATTGGTTATTTCTTTCCAGCTTCTATGCTCTGTTTTTGCCCAGCCGGTGGTCTGCAATGCCTTCCTCCAGTTGGGTTTGTGTGTGTGGGTGGCCAGAATTGCTGTGACTCATTGGCACCCGGTTGGTCGGCCTACATTGCTCTCTGTGTTGGCCAGTGCTGGTGGACTGTTTATTACATCTTGCCCTGGTGTTTGCAGTTTTTGCGGGCCTGGTTCATTTTGGTGGCGCATTCCGCTTTGATGGTGCGAGTACTGGAGTTATGTTTCTGATGGAACATCTGGGTTGCTTCTCCGGGGGTCACCGTGAAAGGCTCGCCAGGCCAGGGGTCTGAGGTGACTTTCTCTGGCTGGGGTGGGTATGTTTCGGTTGTCCTGGCTTACTGCTGTTATACTGGAGCTCTGGTGTTAGCCTTGCCTTTTGGCAGGTGTTCATTTCTGTCCTTGGGCTTTTGGGGCTCCTGATCACTCTTTCAACCAGTAATGGGGCCTGTTGGTTGGTGCTGACGTCTTTGGCCCTAGCATGGAGTGCTCAGGACCCCACACACTCTGCATCCGAGGCTTCGGGTCACATCATTGATTACTCTGTGCTTATAGAACAGGGGTCTGGCCTCGTGTTCTGGGTGTGGTCTGTGCTTACGGATGGCAATCCCTCTGCCCTTGGGCAGTGTTTCACTCTATTTTCTCAGCACCATGTCTTTCTTCGGCGGTCTGTTTGCTCGTTTGTCCGTTCTGTTTGGCTTTTTGATATGAAATGAGTCATGGTGGCTGTGTGGTTCGGCCTTTGCCTCTAGAGGTGGAGACACATGTCTGTACCTTGGTGTCTCTGCAGCCCGATACCTGGTAAATAACTCAGAGCTTTGTTCTTGTGATTCGGTTTTGAACTGGTAGTGCCCCGGCTTGAGTGTCTGTTTCGAGTCCAGCTATTGTATATGTGCTAGCTGGTGTTTGGCCTGGGCGGTTGCTGGCCATTTTTGTGGGTTGGTCTGTTTCCTCCGTTGAGGATTCTCTTCTTCCCTTTTCTGCCAGACTATTTGGTTGTGGGGGCATGTTTCCCCTTGACTTGTTTTCTGGTGTAGCTGGTAGTGGCACCTTGGTCTTCTCCTGCCTTCTGCAGTGATTGCGCGGGAGTCACGGCTGGTTCCGACTCAGAATCATGTTTTCCTTAGCGGCCAGGTTCCGGATGGTTCTGGATGTTCTGTCTGCCTGCCTCGTGGATGTTGCTGTTTTAGTCACATCTGGGTCTGGTTGTCAGCTCCAGTTCAGGCTGTATCCATGGATGCAGTGCTGGGCAATCAGGATGCCACGTTGTTCGTGATGCCTTGGGTTCGGTAACGCCTTCCTGTCCTCTTGTTCTACCTTCTGCAGCACTATGTTCCATTGGTAATGGTTTTGTCCTACCTTCAGCCCTTGTCTTTAGGGGTTTGAAAGAGACTGGGCTGCATCTGGTGCTGCTGACTCCTCGATACCCTCTTCTGTGCCGTGGTGGGTCTTCCCGGTCATGCTGGGTCTGGTCGGTCAGCAAATGTGTTCTGTCCTTTTCCTGTTACTGACAGTCCTGGGTCACTTTGGGCCCAGGTTGGGTCTGTGGTGCCTCATCTAAGGGGTGGCATCCGATCCTTTTGATCGCTGTCCTTGCAGTTGCTGGTTCCCCTGTTGTCGCTTGAGGTATTCTTGGCTGCGTTGGTTCTGCAGGATGCGTTCCTACACTGTCTGGTGTTGGCTTCCTGGTGCCTGTTCTTCGCATGTTCCCGTGGTGGATGGTTGTGTGGCGGGGGCTTCTTTTCTCCTGGCTTGTTACAAGTGTTGCCTGAGCTGGGTCTTTTGTCTTCTCATGACCTCTTGGTCTGTGCAGTGTCATTTTGGTGGGCTTCCCCGACTTTGGGTTCAATCCGGGCACTCTTCTTTCAGGAGTGCTGAAGTATACGGGATGATTGTTTGTGCAGTGGGAGGACGCTCAGGGCTTTTGACTTTCTCCCTGGGTGACTGCCAAGGGGTTTAGGTTTTGAAGTCAACCTCCGGGTCGCCCTGTTTGCGCGCCCTGACAGGGCCCTTTTTCCCCAGTTGGTTTCCGGAGGACCAGATGGGTCTGCTTCTAGGATGGCTGTCCTGACGCTTTCTTGACGTGGCGCCTGATGTTTGCTTATGCTCTGTTTCTTTACTCCTCGGGGTTCTGGTTCAGAGGCAAGGGGCTCAGGTGGTTCTGGTGCCTCTGGTGTGGCCCCATTAGGTCTGGTATTCTCTGCTGATTGGGAGAATGGTTCTGTTCGTTACGTCTCTCCAGAGGTTTCCAGGTGTCCAGGTGCCCTCTCTGGCGTATCGCATATTGCGGTCTAGTCAGTTATCCAGATTGGCTTGTTGTTAAGGGGTCTCTCGACCTCTGTCTCCTTCTCTGTGTGGGCATCCGTGTTCTCACCTTGGTCGTCTTCTGCTTGGCGTGGGGAGTCATTTGAGCTTGGTCTGATTTACTGCCTTTTGTTCCGCTTTCAGGTTCTCCCTGCATCCCTTGCTGGATTGCCTCCAGGTGGGCTGTTATGGCTTTTCAGCCCCCTTGGAGGGGGGGTCATCTGGTGGTCCTGGTTCTTGTGGGTTTGTCCGTTCTCCTTCTGTCCCTCTGGAGGTGCTTCCTTGTTTGGATTTGCAGCTGGTTTTGAGGCTCTCCATTATCCCTCGTGTGTGCCCTTGCTATCTGTGGGGGTAGTATTCTGCCCTTGGAGTGGTGGTTCTGTCTAGTGGTTGTGGTGTCTGCTCATTGGCTGGGTGGGCTAGGCTCGTTGTCTGGTTTGTCTCCTTTCGTGCAGGAGTTGAAGACCGTGCGTCTTCTTTGGTTCGGCCCCGGCTCTGTGCTCCTGGTATCTTCTTTGTCCTTGTCTACAGGAGGTGTTTTGTTCTGGTGTTTTTTTTTCTCCAGATCCTCAGTCTCCTGGAGGGGGGGCACTTCCTTCACTTGCTTTGCGGATGGTAGTCCTGCCCTGCCTGGATACTGGGTGGATGTTCTGGGTCTCCTACGGTTTCTGCGGATGCTTTGGTCCCACTCGTCGAGGCTTGACCTCCAACTCTGGCCTTGGGCCAGTTGGCAGGGATTCTGCTGTATGTGGGCAGTTTGGACTGTATTCTCCTCTGGGGTTTCGGGGAAGGTCTCCTCAGTGCATAGCTGCTCCCTTGGCTGCAGTACAGGGTGATCCTTTGGACTGTATTCTCCTCTGGGGTTTCGGGGAAGGTCTCCTCAGTGCATAGCTGCTCCCTTGGCTGCAGTACAGGGTGATCCTTTGCTGGCCCTCTGTTGGGCTATCCACTTGGGCAGTTCCTTCTGCCTTTGGATCTCTTTCTCTGGTGGCCGGGGGTCTAGCGGTGCCGGAAATGTTGGGTTCAGCAGTGTTGGCTTCTGTGTGATACCTCATTTTTTGCCTGTGGATTCCACTTGTGTTTGCGCTTCTGTGCAGCTGTCCTAGCCTGCTTGGTACATCTCACTCTGTAAGTCAATCCAGTGAGAGGGACGAAGGGGTAATGCCTTGATTACTAACAAATAACAGCATTACTCGGTGTCCTTCTCTCGCCATGATGACTTAAGCCCTCCCTTCCACCATTTTCGGCCAGTCCAACTGTGTGGTGTTTGGGCTTGGTATGGAACAGGATGTAAGGAATGGGGGAGGGATTTTTATATGTGGGGAAAGGGTTATGATTGGAGGCACCAGGACCTCACTCTGTAAGTCATCACGGCGAGAGAAGGACACAAAGTAATGCTATTACTGGTAAGTAATCAAGGCATTAGTAATACTAGTATTTTTCACACAATCTATTTATACACAGAGGTTCATTCCACTTTGTTCAGAGACTTAAGAGGAGCAAACCTATTAGATGTACCAACGCTGACTCTTAGTTATAGAAAGCTCCCCTTTCCTTCAAATTTGTAATTCTCGTTGTTCCATATCATTTGTTCCGGATTATAAAAATAACCCAAAAGCAAAACATCAATATTTCCTATTTCCTCCCAAACAAATGTCAGTGGATTATGTATTAGTTAAAGTGGATAGTAAAACTGTACTTTCTCTTGTACTTGTGTGAACATATCGAGTCCGAGATAAGTGGGAATGTACAGAAATGCCAGCACTAGCTGTACCCACTGATGGTGAACACTACCTTACCTGTGAGTTACTGAAAAAATAATGAACTTCGTTTAGCAGAATGCAATGGGATACTTTTGCTGAGATGCCAGCTATGTGCCCTCTCCCCCTACAAGTGGGCCACATACTGGTGCTAGGGGGAACAATATTACTTGACCAGTAGGTGACAGCAACAGCCCCTTGCCTAGATAGTGTAATGCTAGCAAGTTTGGGTGAAATTGGTGCTTTTCAAGTTTCCAGCACTGAGTGGGGGCATGGTGAAAGGCACTGTCTGAAAGTCCCTTCCCTCCTGAAAATCTGGGGGGCTGCAAGTGCTGGGGCTTAATCGGTCCTTGCAAGCACAGCACCAGTAGCTCTCTTTCTATTTTTACTCGATAGACACCAACAAGCTATTAGTGAACCTTGGAAAGGGGGGTCCTCGTATAATCTCATCTCTCCAGGGAGGAATTTAACCAGGAACAGCCTGCCTCAAGGAAAGGTACATTTTCAGACGAATAGTTGGGTGAACATGGCACCTGAGCTCCTTCCTGCTTTTCAGAACATTCTTGCCATGCACACCTCCTGCCTCCATGGCATGGTGACCTTTTCTAGTTCTGGAAGAATTACCTAAATTTCTTAAAGTACCTGACTCCAGGGGCCACCAGCAGGGGTGTAACGCAGGCCCCCTGCAGACCTTGCTGAGCAGGGGGACCCAAAACCCTTGATTATCAGTGAGATATGGGAGACTCAGGGGGCCCCTATTCATATTCTGCAGAGAGGCTGCATCATTTTGTGTTAGCACCACTAACCGCCAGAACAAGTAGTCCAAATGTGCTGCAGGTAAGGCAGTTCACTTATGGGCACCTACAGTTTTTTCATAACGGATAACTTTATTCCAACTCCAAACACTATTGCTTTTGCCTACTTTTGCATATTTCAAAAGATTTGTGACATACAAATTGAGACATATTGAAAATCGAGAACCCCTCTCCCCCTATTCCCCTTCAAATGCAGTCTTAAGGTTCCCCTTTCCTATCATCTACATCACCAAGTGTAATGTGCAGAAGTGCACAGTGGGCAAGCTTCACAGGCATTACTGTAAACATATCTGCAATGAACACTCATTGCTGCTCATGGCTGCCACATTAGCCTGTCACCTTTTATTCTGGGTATTTTAAAATCAATGGACACACGCACTGGTAGCATGTATAGGGCAGGCAGAAGCTTATTGTAAGTCATTCTTTATTCATGAGATAACCAGGCCAGCCGTCTCAGTTGACCTAAGGAACACACAATCTGCCTCTGAGCAGGGAGCTCGAGTTCAAAGCCTCCTCTGGTGAGCACGTCGGAGAGACAGGGTGATGAATGAGGAGGCAGATGAGGACGTGCAGGCTGATAATTTAAAATGGAGAGTGCTGCAGCACACCAGGGGCCTGATGTACAAACCTATTTTGAAGGCGCCAACACTTCAATTTGCAAAACAGGAGCGTTTTTCGACAGTAACAAAAGGCTTTTACTATGTAGTAATCACAGAATTTTGCCTACTCCTAAAATAGGATTGCGAATTGGTATGTGATGCATCAATGTTTTGCTACCGCAATGCAGTTGCACAACATTGATAAATTGTGGGTTGGGGTGGTTATGCATTTGCATATATTCCCCCGGGGCCCCTGCCCCTTTATAAGGTTAAACTCTCACTGTCAATGTGGCACTAGGTCAATGCTCTTTACTTGCATCCTACAGAGAGTATTCTAACTCACTGCACTGCACACTAAGGACCCGGTCCACGACCTTACAATACAAGTGCACTAACACACCACACTGTACTGCGTCCCAGAGGCGCTAACCTACCTTCTTGTTCTACACTTCAGAGAAACAACCCCTCTGCATGGCACTGCATTCTAGCAGCAAGAACCTACCAAACTGCACTGAAACCAAGGGACACTATCTCTCTGCACTGACCTGCATCTTATTGAGACTAGAGCCCGCACTTCAATGTATCCTAGCAGCTACAAATCAACACACTCTACTACACCCCAATGCACACCGCCACAACACTGCAAAGCATCTTTAGCAAACACCCTGTTGGATACTTGATAATCTATACTAAGTACACTATGGGGGTCATTCCGACCCTGGCGGCCGGCGGTATGTTGGCGGTAACACCGGCAACAGGCTGGCGGTGTTCCGCCAGCAATTCTGACCGTGGCGGAAAAGCCACGGTCATACCGCCGGTCCCTTCACTTTCCCGCCAGGCATCTGCCTGGCGGGCATAATCCCCAGGGCAGCGGTGCAAGCACCGCTGCCCTGGGGATTATGAGTCCCCGACCGCCAGCCTGTCCGTGGCGGTAAACACCGCCATTGAAAGGCTGGCGGTAAGGGGACTGGGGGTGCCCCTGGGGGCCCCTGCACTGCCCATGCACTTGGCATGGGCAGTGCAGGGGCCCCCAGGCATAGCCCCATCGCGCATTTCACTGCCCGAATTTCGGGCAGTGAAATGCGCGACGGGTGCTACTGCACCCGCTGCACATCAACATTGCCGCCGGCTCTATTATGAGCCGGCGGCAATGTTGATGTGCCATTTCCGCTGGGCCAGCGGACGGTAACGCTGTTACCGTCCGCTGTCCCAGCGGAAATGTCGGAATAGGGAGGCATGAATACCGCCGGCAATGGCGGTATTCTGTCTCCCCCGGCCTCGGCGGTCTGGAGAAAAGACCGCCGAGGTCAGAATGACCACCTATGGATGTTACCAAAGTAAACTGAACTGCATCCTAAGGACACTAACACACCATAACATATTGTCTGCTATGGACTCTAATCCAACACACTGCAATAAACTGTTTTAGAGACACTAACCAACCATAATGCTTAAAGACCTTAATCTGCCACCCTGCATTGCATCCCAGCCAGTCACACAGTACTGCAAACCAGGGGCCTGATTCACAAGGTAACCGTACATTTGTGTGTAAGTTTACCTTTTTTTGGTATTCACAAACTGCAAATTAATAGTTCACGAGTATAGAAACTCCGCAGCCGGGCGGAGAACTCCGCAGGTAAAAGGAAAGGACAGGTCTAGCTTTTTGTGTGCAGAGTCCTCTGCCCAGACTGCGGAGTCTCCACAGTTGTAAACATAATATTAACTCGTAGTTTGTGAATTCTCCAAAAAACCCACAAAGTTACACAAAAGTGTAAATCTACTCTTCAGAATCAGGCTCTAGGAGCGTCCTGGAATCCCGTAGAGGAATAATCTTGGTGAATGAAGCCAGAAGGCAGCCACCAAAAAGTACTGATGCATGGCGGTATATGTAATACTGACTTTTGCCTGGTCCCAGCGGTCCCAGAAACAGTTCAAGTGACAAAAGAAAGGAATCCCAGGAGACAACCATTTGGATTTGTATCCAGCTTCACCCTGTGTTTGCTTCACGCCCTTATGAAATAGTTCCCTTGTTCTAGAAACAGCTCAATGTATCTGAACCACAAGAACCTGGGGATGTGGGATGAAAACCTGGAAGAAAGACTGATATACGTTTCAGATGATGTACCAATAAAAGTACAATATTATTAAAAAGAGGCTTCTATTCAAGGCACTCGTAGTCCTTCCTCAAAAGGCCTGCCGTAAAATGATTTTCATGTTGATATCTATAAAGTCACACAGCAGTTTATGAAGGAATTAATACTTCTATTAATCACATAATTGCCTTCTTCTAGTCTTTGCTAAAAATTTACTGGTTGTGATAACGTTCAAAATGCCATACTCACTACAAGTGCTCCTGCTCTCATTCCAGGGTCGTAGGGAACTCTGAAGCTTTCGGGTAGTTGTGAGCCCTCCAATTTCTCAAGTTTCTGCCTGAGCTGAGTTATAACTGGAAAGAGAAAAGAACACGTACAGTTAGAGCCATCCCAAGAGAGATAAAAGATGGAAAAAATAATATTACATTCGGATCTAAACCAAGGGTCCCGTTTAATTGTATTTAATTGTGTATTACTTACAAATGAAATGACTTTGTACAGTATTGGGGAGTGAACGAATTAATGGTTTAAAGAAGCTCTGTGCCATGAACATTACCCAGTAACAAACTAAGGCTGTATATTCTGTATCTTAAAGGAACATAAAGAACCACAGGAAGAACCATAGGGAGGTGTTGTATCCTATTGAAGGATAAGCTATGTGGGCTGCCTAGCAACTTAGAGGGAACTGGAATGTTGTGACTAGATTTTAAGGCAGGCAGTTGTTCATAAGACCTGCCAGGGTTGGATGTATACTTCTGAGCTGGAGAATAAAGAAGAAAAAGAAGCATTTGTGTTGGCGCTGTGATCTTCATAGTGGCGATGAGGATGGGATCATAAAGGACGTGAACCAACCCTGGCAGCGTGAGAGACCTATTGTGGTTTGTGGCGCAATGGAAGATTGAGTTTGGTGGTTGTTGAGGGTTGTGATCGAGCCAGCCAGTACCTGGATTTATTGTTTTTTTTTTTTTACATTGGGAACAACACTTTTCATTGCGGTGGTGTTTCCCTGGTTGTGAAAAAAGTTTTTTTTTCCCCTCATATTTCATTGGAGGTGAAGCGACGGAAAACTATTATTTGTTTTTTGGGGGATTTATGAACTTTGATGGATTCTGGACGAGTCTCGCAATGTCTCTAAGCTCGGACTGCAAAGTTGGCAAGTACCCAAGTTTATTTTGAATATACAACTTCAGGGGTTGAGACAGCGCGTGATGTAATGTTTGAGCCCGTTGGATCGGCATTTTAAATAAAGCGCTTACCTGGAGAATCTCGAGGACGTTGCCCTGAAGAGTCCTCGTGCTGCATTGGCAGTTGGATTGTACGCAGCTTCGGCAGGAAGTGTCGTCAGCGGCGTCAGCTCGAAACAAGGGAAACCTCTTGCAGAAAGAAGACGAAGCAACATCATAGACACAATGACTATGATAGCTCGCGCTCGTAACGTTCTGTTACACTGAAGCTCAGTCTTCAGCTCGTCAGTGCTATGTTTTATCCTACGCACAGCGTCAATGGTGACAACGGTGATTACTAGCCCATGGACAGTGACAACGGTGACTAATTTATATGTTTTAATTTTTTTTTGATAATTCATTTGTTTACTTGGTTATTTGTGCTCACAGTAGTTAGTTAAACTTACATAGCAGACATGCAGTCAATAGCACCACCACCTACATTTTTAAGCACGCCTGGTGAACCGAGCATGTCATGGGAAGATTGGAGGGAAGCATTTGAAGCATACTTAGAGGCTTTGGGAGGAGCCATTTTTACGGACAAGAAGAAGTTAGCTTTATTAAAACACAATTTGGGCGTGGAAGGCAGAAAGATTTTGAAAACGTTGCCCTCTGCAAATTTCGTAATGAATAACGAAGGAAGGTCTGAGGATGAGGAGAATGACAATGAGGATGATGTATATACAATTGCTTTGGGAATGTTGGAGGAGCATTTTAGCAAACATTTAAGCATTGCTGTAGAATGTCAGAATTTCTTTTCTAGAACCCAGGCGCCTCATGAGTCTGTTGATCAATTTGTGTGTGCGTTACGTACACTAGCTAAATCATGCAGGTTTAGAGACTTGCATGAAGAAATTATTAGAGATCAATTAATAAATCATACATGTTGCTTGAAGATTCAGGAAAAGTTGTTAAATTTAAAAGATCCATCTCTGGAGGAAGCCATAGCAGTGGCTAAACGTGTTGAAAACACGTTTGGATATGTAAAGGAGTTAAGTAGAAATGATACTGAGGGTGCACTAGTACAAGCTGTTAACTCTGTTAAAATCAGCAAGAATACAACTAAGGTGGATGAGAGAAGGAAATGTTTTAAATGTGGGAGCGTAAAACATTTGGCATCCTCGACAAATTGTCCCGCAAGAGACGCTAAGTGTTTCAAGTGTGACAGAAAGGGACATTTTTTGAAAATGTGTAACCAAAAAAAAGGTACTTACAACAGGAGAAATGTAAATTGTTTACAAAATGGTAACCAAGGACAACAGTTGAGTTCCGGCTATCAGCTGTTGAGTTCCGGTGATGAGGAGGGATGGGATAACCATTTTGAAATATTAATGCTTAACGTTTTGTCCATGGAGGAACAAGTGAATGCTTATAAACCTCCTAACTGTGCGATAAGCATAAATGGTGTGGTGATAGACATGTGGGCCGACTCATGTTCCCCTTATACCCTCATTGACAAGGCAAGGTGGAACGCAGTGAGGGGTGGCGAATTGACTAAAGCTGAGGTGGATTACTGGATTTGGGTGTGATTGAGAGGACTGAGACGTCGGAATGGTTGAGTCCAGTGGTTTTGGCCCGCAAGCTGAATGGCAAGATTAGAATGTGTGTAGATTTGATGGACCTAAACAGTAATATGTGGGTAGACAGACATCCTATTCCTAATATTAATGATCTATTGAGTGGTATTCAAGGAGGGAGAGTGTACTCAACCCTGGATTTATCCAATGCGTACCATCAAATAATGTTGCACCCAGAGTCCAGACATCTCACGTCATTTATTACGCCTGAGGGAGCCTTTAGATTTGTGCGTATGCCGTTTGGGCTTGCGTCTGCCGTTTTTCAGAGGGTTATGCAAAGTTTACTTGGTGGTGTAAATGGTGTGAGGTTTTTTCAGGATGATGTGCTGGTATGGGCAAGGGATTTACAAGAGCATGATGTCATTCTGGAAAAAGTATGTCGTATTCTTGAGGATGCAGGTTTGACTGTTGAAGCTAGCAAATGTAAATTTGCGTGTCACAGTGTTGAGTATTTGGGCCACACTATTTCATGGAAGGGTGTAACGCCCAAGGTTAATCTCATGGAAGCAATTGAGCGAGCACCTAGTCCAGTTAACAAAGATCAACTGAGGTCATTTCTTGGGTTAGCGGAGTATTATGCTAAGTTTGTGAGAAATTTTGCTGACATAGCACACCCTCTAGGAGTTTTGATGAAAAAAAATCTAAAATATGTTTGGTCGGATGGGTGCCAACAAGCATTTGAGAGATTGAAGAAAAACATTATAGAGGCAGTCGAGTTAAACCCCTTTGTGGCACATTACCACACAATAATATCAACGGATGCGAGTATGTATGGGTTGGGCGCAGTACTGATGCAAGTACATAATGGAAAGGAACGTGTGGTAGCTTTTGCTTCACATACATTGAAGGGTGCGGAAACGACGTACTCAGCTGTGGAGAAAAAAGCTCTTGCTTGTTGGTGGGGCATCACGTACTTTAAAAATTATGTGTGGGGAAGGAGTTTCGAATTATGTACAGACCACAAACCACTTGTGGATATTTTCACTACCTCAGGTGCAAGTCGTGCTTCTTTGAGGATCACCAAGTGGTTATATAGATTACAGGAGTACACTTTCACAGTAAAGTATGTGCCTGGTATAATGAATGTAAATGCTGACTGTTTGTCGAGGTTGCCATTAGAAGATGTGTGTGGAGAAGAAGAGGAAGAGTGGATTGTGGCTGACTTGCAAGACATGAAGACAAAAGCTATCAGTGAGGAAGTTTGGAAGACAGCGGTTCAGGAAGATACTGAACTGTGTGGTCTGAGTTGTCAGTGCAGAATAATTTACTTAGGAGAGGTGATAAGTTGATAGTGCTGCACAAGTTGAGGCAGGTTGCACGAGGGACATGGTGGTATGTCAGGCATGAAGAGGAAAGCGAGGGAGGATTTCTGGTGGCCGGGCATGGACAAGGAGGTTGAAAGATTTGTCAGGAATTGTGTAAGCTGTGCTTGTAGTGCTAAGACGCACGTGTGCCAGAAAACACCTGTCATTCCTGTTGAGGCAGCTGAGGCATCCGTTGGTCGAGTGTACAATTGTTTTGAACATAAGGGCTTTCACCATTCCAAAAAGTTCCTATACAAATAAAGAATAGAACCAAATATTACACTGTAAACGGCTAGATGAAAGGCAGTGAAAGAAAATTGTTACAAATCAAAAATTGCCTATTACTTTAATTTTCAAACAAATGTATCATAACTCCCCCTTATAATAAATTCATCTTCAACACACAAGTCCATAAGTGTAAGTTACTTTCCTTCCAAATTCACCAAACAGTCTAATTGAGATCCATATAGTATCCAAAGTCCATTGTGTACAATCCAAATTTGATCTTAGAATATAACAAAATATCCAAATTTGAACAGAAAATCCAAATTCCTTACAACGACCTCACAGCCAACACGTGTTTCGTCACTTGACCTCTTCAGGGCTGAGAGGTAGTTGCTGCTCATAACATTTTTATCTAAATCACAGGGATCATCAAAAAATAAAGATACAGTCAATGTAGTCATATTATATATATATATAGTTTAACTGTCCAAAGATCCCACTATACACAAAATCACTCAACGTAAGTTCCATTACTCCACAACGAGACCAAGTACTCCAACAACTACTAAGTGGCTTGGTGTCCAACAGACCAAAAATATAACTCAGAGTGTCACCCAATTGATTTATGCAAACACCCAAAGTGATAGCACACCATGCAAACTGAAACACCCTAGTGTGCCTAAGTAAGTAGAAAATAAGTAAAAAGTGGTAACGAGTTAAACCCAAGCTATAAATGTAGACCCACAAGAAAAATATTGTGAAAAATATTGTGAAAAACTCTATTCACTGTCATGTTATAGCAAAAAAATAAAAATAATGGCCCAATATATTTTATCACTTGGTACTTTACCTCCTAAAGCATCATAGCACAAACTTTATGTATTCCATCAGAATACGAACTCCCAATCAATGATTATCAACATTCTGCCTTCACACGCAAAACGGCAGATGAGACATAATCCACTGTCCTGCAGACAAAATTATTATGAGTCCTGATTCTTATTTTTTATTAAAGCGTGAAATATCCTGCTGTCAATAATATCACAACTGCATCCTCATTGTTATAAATTCCAGTTCTCTAATAGAAATAACGTACCTCATATAAAATTCTAGTTGCCCCGGTATCAGCCGAAGTAAGCGCAAACCCCGTGTGTCCCCGCAAGACGGACGTATGGAAGCTAAAAGCTGCGCGTTAATGAAATCGACCTTTAAACTCTATCTAATACAAGACAAAGAGGAAGGACCAGTTCACGAAGCGCGTTGCAGCCGGGGACACTTGTTTGAAGGGCAGGAGCCCTTTAAATCCTTTTCGCGCTTCCCGCGGACACTTGTTTGAAGGGCAGGAGCCCTTTAAATCCTTTTCGGGCTCCCGCCGCCGCGGGAAGCGTGTTGCAGCCGGGGACACTTGTTTGAAGGGCAGGAGCCCTTTAAATCCTTTTCGCGCTCCCGCCGCCGTGGGAAGCGCGTTGCAGCCGGGGACACTTGTTTGAAGGGCAGGAGCCCTTTAAATCCTTTTTCGCGCTCCCGCCGTCGCGGGAAGCGCGTTGCAGCCGGGGACACTTGTTTGAAGGGCAGGAGCCCTTTAAATCCTTTTCGCGTTCCCGCCGCGAGGGACGCGCGCGGGCGGTGCCCGGGCGAAGCCCGGGCCAAGGGCGAGCCCGTCCTTGCCCGTCATTGCCAGGAAGAGGCTGGGCTGGGCCCCCCCTCTTTCAACTGCTTTCTGAGGGCCCCTTGTTATAAAGGAAAGAGAAATACTAATCGGAATCGAGAAGACAAAGGAACTGTTGTCCATCCTGACCCGGACAGTGGCTTTTTTTTTTTTTTTGGGAAATCTTGGGATTCGCCTTCAGCCTCTGGTGGGACACCAAGTGCAGGAACATCCTAGGAGCTACCATACGCGGGACAAACAAGTGACAATTTATCCTTTTTATCTTTTCCTTCTTTTATTTTCTTTTTTAAATTTTTAAATTTTAATTTTATATTCAAACAGATTGCTACCTGTCGGCAAAGTGTTTTTCTTGTATTTTACTTTCTGCCAATTCGTTTAATTATCTTAGTTGGGGTGGTGCTATTTTGGTGCACACAATTAACTAAGCGTAACTTACCTTATATATAAATATCCCAATTTTCTCACACCGGATTTAGAGTGACATCACATAAAATATGGGGAAAAGGAAGCACTCAACATTGAGTCACCCCCCAAGCTTAAAAGATAGTACTTCCATATTAAAATACATCTCAGGGGCTATGGGTATGATAGATAAACAAATTGCCAACGTAGAGGGGAAAATCCTGACAACCAAAGAACACAACACCCAATCTCCAACGGACGTGGTGATAACTGATGATTCTACACGGTGTAATAATGAAGCACTGAACAGAGATGCAACAGATAAAAATGGATGCATTCAAAATATCTCAGATTCAATTCTCTCATTAGATGACCTTTCACCTGTAGCTAAACGCCAAAGGAAGCCGGCGCCAGAGAAGGCAGACAACACCCCTAAAAAATTTCTTAAGAATGATTCGGTACCCACACTCGATAGAAAGCCCTTAAAGAAGTCATCTCGGAAGAAACTTCCAATTTAACCAGTAGATACGACTCGATCTCTCCTAGCCAACCTCTGTGACCTAATAAATAGCATGAAATCATCATTCGGGGCCAAACTGGATTCCCTGTTGGAACGCTTAAAAGTGGTGGAGTGCAAGGTAGAGGCAGGCATAGGATTTATAAAGTCTTCACACCCAGAGGCCTCACACGACCTAAAACAAAACCCAAGCTTAATATTGCCAAATTCGAATTTCGAGCGAAATTTCCAATCCATACCTCTAGATAAGGTTAATGACCCACACTCGTTCCCAAAGCTCTTGATTAAACCACAGGTACCATTCATATCAGCAAGTACTAGCCATATACACTCTATTCACAAGACTCTAACCAGTACACAATCATTTCCACTAGTACCAACTACTAATCATAAACAAGTTATCACATTGCCCAACACTCCCTCAGTAATTAGGACAAATATTCCACGAACAGACAAAGGAAGGTCTCAATATATTGAAACAAGACCCCCGAAGTCTACATACATACCAAGTGACCTTTTACATCTTCCTCCGGAGGCAACTCCATACGTTGTGGTCCTGACAAATGTTCCCCCTATAGGTGATCAACACCGGGAAACGTGGCCGGCATTGAGGAATAAGGCCCTGAATTGGATAGGAACACGTTTGGGTCCTGGGGGGGTGGGGGTCCTCTTCAATGATATAAAAATGGCAAGAAGAGTCAAGTGGATAGGAAACAGGGAAAAAGTAGTGGAAGGAGACTGTGTGGTTCTTTCATTCAAGACCCCAGATTTGGTGCATAGTATCATCCACAAATTAGGTGCTTGACAAGCCACTTGTCAAGGAATTTCACTGCTACCCTTGGGTTTCTTTTATCCAAGATCTTCAGGGCGTAACGTTAGGAATCTACAATCCGTAAATGAACAAGTACTAAATACCCCGGACTCCAATCCTCTTAGTAATAGATTTCAACCTCTTACAACGCTAGAAGATTTGGATTGACTAACCAGGAACAAGATAGATTTTCCACATGAATTTGCCCTGGATGTAAATAAAGAAAGGCCTACCGAGAACAGGGGAGATGTATTCCGCGAGATGGTACCTGATAGGAACATCATAGACATCCATTTGAATCAGGGAAACCAACCCCCTCCAATAATTTATACTCAAGATGATGTACCACTCTTACCATCTATAGAGGAGGCGCACCCCCAACCCTATCAATATATGGAAACAACCATACTTTACTGGAATGTGGCAGGCCTAACTAATAAGATCAATAACGAGCTTTGGGTGAATTTCATTGGGGATTTTCCTTGTATCTGTCTTCAGGAGACTTGGACATTAAATCCAGTCCACATAAATGGGTACAAGACATTTCATACACCAGCTGTACAGGCTAATCACGGCAGGACAAAGGGAGGCCTATGCACATATATCTCAAACAAGGCATGGCTACACAACCCAAAAATGCAAATCACAAAAACCTATTATCAAATGATTGAGTGCAATTTGGAGCAGAACACGCACCTAATACTCATCAACTTCTATAATAATGCAACGCATAGAGAAGTCCCAAAAATTTTAACAGAGATGGGTGAGGACCTAGAGGAAATATGTGCGAGCAATAGACGCGAGACTTTTATTATATGGGGGGGCGACTTTAATGTACATCTTTGCAAGGAACCCACAGGAAAGGTGTGTGGTTGGGATACCGAAGACATCGGCATAGGACCGCATTTTTCACATACCATTCAAGGAGAGGCAATGAATTCAGTGGCCCAAAAACATAATCTGTCTCTTGTAAATGAATTATCTTCCAAAGAACTACAGTTTAAACCAACCTTTAATGGAAGGGGTGCAAATACAGTTATCGATTATATTTTAATGTCAACACATTTTGTACACTATTTTACTAATTACATAATCCACGACATCGCAATAAGCGACCATTTCCCTCAAAGCCTGGAACTTTCACTAACTCCTGCCACACAGGCTAAAGCCGGAGAGGTAACGATGGCAAACGATATTGTACTAGCCCCGGGTAATGGTTATATACTGAGATGGACTCAGACCGACCCACAGGTATTATTAAAAGATATATTACGTGAACATACCCAAGTGTTCCTTGATTGCCTTAGTGATGATACGGCCCCAGGAGAATGTCTAAGTGCTTTCCAACAGATAACCTATACCGTAAAAGAAGCCCTCACGACTAGGACAGGAGGGGCAGGGGGTAAGAAAAGGGAAACCGGCTGGTTTGACCACGATTGTACGAAAGCGCACACAAGATTAAAAAAAGCCCTAAGTGCCCCCATAAGATGTCAGACTGAAATACGTATCTGTAGACTGGCATACAAGACAGCCATAAAAAAGAGGAAACTCGCTTTGAGAGGGAAATCATGGGACAACTTACACAGAGCTAGTCTGATGAAAGACAATGCCCTCTTCTGGAAAATAATAAATACTCCCGTTCTAGGTGACAATAATACCCCTAGAATGGAAATTGCAATTTCGGAAGAGGACTGGATCATGTACTTTTCTAAGATATACTGTCAACCTAATGACAGAGTTCCTCTGGACCTTTTAAAAGTCCCAGACCTTGAGGAAGATCGACACCTAGCAGTATCACCTCAGTTTACCTTAGAGGAGGTAGTAGAAGCTATAAACACAAGCAAAGCTGGGAAAGCGCCAGGGCCCAATGGTGTTCCAATCGACCTATATAAAGCTAACACCGACTTATGGGGCCCTTTATTGACGCAGGTACTGAGAGCCATTTGCACACAGGGCCCACCATCAACATGGCGTCATTCTATCATTATACCCATATACAAAAAGGGGGATCGCCTTAACCCAGCCTGTTATAGGCCAATTTCTCTCCTCGATAAGCAGCCAAATTAGCGGGGAGAATAATTCTAAATTGACTCCAAATATGGGCGGAAGAAAATAACATCCTATCCCCAGTGCAGTATGGCTTCCGCACAGGACTAGGTACAGTGGAACAGGCTCTGAATTTAACTATCCTAGTGGGGAAGTATACGAAGACCAGAGAGGGTAATTTGCACCTTGCCTTTATAGATTTATCCTCAGCATTTGACTGTGTTTTGCATGAAAAGTTATGGGATATTCTAATAAGTATGGGGGTCGAACCAACAATAGTCCATTTTATAAGGGATTTGTACACTGGGTGCAGAGCAAGAGTAAGGTACGGGATGAGAGGGGAATGCACTAAGTCTTTTGGCATACACAGAGGGGTGCGTCAAGGATGCGTTCTCGCACCACTTCTATTTTCATTATACATAAACAACCTAGAAAGTGAATTGATAAGCAAATGTAAAGACCTTCCACAAATAGGCAATCGCCCCGTTCCTGCACTCCTTTACGCAGACGATGCAGTACTCATGGCCAGGACACCGCTAGCCCTCCAGAAACTCCTAACCACTTGTATAAATTACATGACAGCCCTGGGCCTCACAGTCAATCGCTCTAAAACGTTCATAATGAACTGTGGCAGGAAACTGAGCAAGTCCTATAAAATCACTATTCACGAGGACAAGGTGAAGATAGCTCCCACCTTCTCATATTTGGGCATAATGTTCGATAAACAGGCCACTTGGGCACACTGCGTGAAAACAAAAAAAGATCAGATCATTAAAACAACGGCGGCCTTGAAGATCTTTTCCAAAAAACTAGGGGGGATCTCCCCGTCAAACATGGTAAAAATCTACAAAGCCAAATGTATCCCGGCGGCCACTTATGGAGCATGTATCTGGGGGTATACCAACTGCCATGCGATTCAGTTGGTGGAAAATGACTTCCTCAGATACCTGCTAATGGCACCAAATAGCACGTCATCATATATTAGCCATTCGGAACTAGGGGTCCACTTTGTAATTGATTTAATTAAGATACAGCCTCTATTATTATGGCATAAAGTGTGGACCTCTGAGCATACCGGATTAAACAAGGCCATACTATCCGACTGCATGAACCTAACACACTCGTTTAGAGTTCCCTGGCTGAGATATATTATGACCTTTTTTAAAAATATGGGCTGCGAAGCCTATTACCAAAACCTACAATCACTGGAAAAAATAACCAGGAGAGAATTGAGGGCTCTGACATTGAAGCACTTGGATGAACAGAGATGGGAAGTGGAATCAAAAAAATCTACAGTAATGTCTAACCAATTAATTCTGTCGACGGATGCAGTCCAGCCTTACCTAGTAAGCGTGGTAAATCCCCGACATCGATTTGTTCTTACAAGATTCCGCTTAAATATCTTCCATCGGCTAGTAACCTTTCCGATTATGAGTGACTGGAGTACAGTTTTAAGAGCATGTCCATGTGATGCGAAAGCTCCCCAATCTACAATGCATGTGGTCCTCTTTTGTAAATTTTATGATATACCAAGAAAACGTTTCTTATTGCCTTTTTTAAGATCGACTAATTTGCGTCAGTGCCGCGACGCGTATTTTAGCTTACAGATTTTATCCTCTATTGAAATGTGTGGAATTTTAGCAAACTTTTTATGTACAGTACTCTCTGTAAGGAAGTCTATGGGTGTACTGAACTAATTTTACTTGAATATCTGGAATCTCCGGTAAACTCCTCACTCTCTAGAAAATACTGTAATGGAACTCGATTTTGCACTGATGTAAACTTACCAAGTTTTATATACCTGTCCTTGAATGAATTAAGGATGTGTTTTATTACCTTCCCTATTTATCTATAATTTTTCTTATACATATTTATTACTAAATGTGCTATTATTTGATACTTTTATGGCTTGTTGAAAGTCGAATAAAGTCTGTTTGATGATGATGACCAGTTCACGAAGGCCCCACATTCAACATAGAAAGGGGACTATGCCTGTAGTTAGTGTACCATATTATAGCCGTTCAATACCATAGAAAAAGGACCATTTTTAACTGTACCTCCTATGAAATCCTAGTTTCCCCAGCAACAGCCAAAGTAAACACAAACCTCCGTGTGTCTCCGCAAGACAGACGTGTGGAAGCTAAAAGCTGCGCGTTCATGTGATCAACCTTTAGACTTTGTTTAATACAAGACATAGAGAAAGGACCAGTTCACGAAGGTCCCACATTCAACATAGACAAGGGACTATGCCTGTAGTCTGTAACCTTGTTACACCTGTTCAACACAATGGAAGAAGGACCATTTTAATCGTCCTTCACAGAAGATAAAACAAGTTATATTACTTATAACTTGACAGTAAAGGAGTATTGTTTTAACAGAAAAAAGGGAAACAATAATAGACAGAAAAGAGAGAGTGCATACAAATAAGTGTAAATTCAAGTTTAAAAAGTTGAAGAAAAACACTTTCCCCACAACCCAATATAAAAAATGTTAATGCTTCATAACACGAGTCCACAAAGGAAAATATAGTGTAAACACAAACTACATATGTACAGTTTCACAAATACATATTGGTTTGGTGAATTTGGAAGAAAAATAAATTACACTTATGGACTTGTGTGTTGAAGATGAATTTATTATAAGGGGGAGTTATGATATATTTGTTTGAAAATTAAAGTAATAGGCAATTTTTGATTTGTAACAATTTTCTTTCACTGCCTTTCATCTAGCCGTTTGCAGTGTAATATTTGGTTCTATTCTTTATTTGTATAGGAACTTTTTGGAATGGTGAAAGCCCTTATGTTCAAAAAGATTGTACACTCGACCAACGGGTGCCTCAGCTGTCTCACTAGGTTACTGGCTGTCTTTTCAGTCAATATTAGGGGTTTTAGGGTGTATTCCCCTTTGTAGTGCACCGTTGTAGATTTTAAACATCAGATTAATATAATTTAAGCCAATTTTTCTTGATGCGCCACATCTCCCTTTATAATACACCCTGTTTTTGGTAAAAATTACCTGTCATTCCTGTACCTTTCCCGGTCAAGCCATGGCAAAGGGTAGCAATAGACGTGTGTGGTCCGTTTGATTTTGGTGATGGTGGAAAGTTTTATGCGATGGTTATGATGGATTACCACTCCAAATGGCCAGAGGTTAGTATCGTAAAAGACAGTAAAGCTGGTGTGGTGATTGAGTTTTGTGAGGAAATTTGGAAAAGGGAAGGTTATCCCGAGGAGGTGGTGACTGACAATGGGACCCATATTACTTCGCATGAGTTTGAGAACTATTTAACATTGTGTGGGGTGAACCATGTGAGGACGGCTGTGGCACATCCAAGAGAGAATGGGTTAGTAGAAAGATTTAACAGAGTGTTGTGTGACAATATTCAGCTGTCACTCCAGAATGGGTTGTGTTGGAGGACAGAAGTGAAAAACATGTTATGGAATTATCGTACGACTCCGCATTCGATGACTCAAGAAACCCCGTTTGTTTTGTTGAAGGGAAGGAAACCATATACTAAAGCTGTTCCGGGTTGGATGGGGAAAGCTGGTAAAAAACGGTTAAGTGTAAGGAATCTTGTGTTTAGAGTGGAGAAGATGCAAGGGAAGTATGATGAAAGAACTTTGGGAAAACTGAAAGAATGTGAGGTTGCAATTGGGGACTGGGTGCGAACCAGAGTAGGAAGGCATGCAGAAGGGTTTGTTGAAATGGTCGGAACCAAAAATGGTAGTTGAAGTGAATCGTTATAGTGTGGTTTTAAGCGATTGTAAAAGATGGAATATGGCTGATGTTGTCAGATGTGGTGATATGGAAGTAGCAGAGTGGAAGAAGCATGTCGGGGGTAGCTGTGGTGCGGAGGAGTCAAAAGGGGTGAGAAGGTCACAGAGAGTGATCAAGAAACCAGAATATATGAAGGATTATTATACAGAGTAGTTGCATTTATGTGTTTTCTTTTGTTACCTTTTTTTTTATTTTCTTTAATTTGTACATAGTTTTGTTATTTGTAAGAAGGGGAGATATGTTGTATTCTATTGAAGGATAAGCTCTGTTGGCTGCCTAGAAACTTAGAGGGAACTGGAATGTTGTGACTAGATTGTAAGGCAGGCAGTTGTTCATAAGAACTGCCAGGGTTGGATGTATACTTCTGAGCTGAAGAATAAAGAAGAAAAAGAAGCATTTGTGTTGGCACTGTGATCTTTATAGGAGGTGATAAAAAATATTGCAAAGTTTTTGGAGATCCACTTTTTAAAACACACAAGACATCGATCCAATTTTGAAAATATCCACAAGGCAAATGTTTATGTACCTTTGATAATGTTGGTTCAAATGGACCTTGAGGGCCATGTTTAAAGTTTGATGGCCAGAGTCCTCCACCACTTTTGTGATGGAGGAACCTGTCTGCTTAAACCTCGGTCAATCTGCTTTATTTCGAGAAAGGGGGCTGCTATATTGCCACCAGCTGAGTCTCTGCTGACTTCTGAAAACACTGACTGATGGCCCATCTGATATTAGGCTGTCGTACTACGAAAGCTAGACAATCTGACCTATTGAGGGCAGATACTCCACTGTCATTTTTCCTGTTTGAGACTGCCAGGTAAAGCCTGGTGCACCTGAACAGAAACATTAAAATGCCCCCCATAAGTTGGAAATGAAATCTCAGGATGTCAACAACTTTTGTTATTCAAAATGAATTCCTGGTTTGGAGTTTACTTTTGAAAAAGAAAATAAAAATGATGTGCTGGGAACTGAACATGTCACCTGCAAAGCACAGGTTCCGTACCTTCAGCGGACCCTCACTGGTGGTGGCTCCTATGAAGGCAGAGACTTCTGCCAGGTAGACAGAGGTCTCTAAATATGTTGTAGTCAGTCAGGGCAGAGGAGTACACCCCAAGACTGCCTCAGCAGAATGGAGTACAGCCTGCCAAACTCATCCAAAATAAGACCCAATGTTTCTTTTTTAAATTGTTTTTATTAACGTTTTGCTGTTGTACGGGTTCAGATCAATGTATGGCATTGACAGACTCTCACCGTATCCTTGGGCATCAGTGATTACAACTCCTGGATATATTCTTCAATCTAACATTTACATCACATTGTTACTATATCATTACTTCGCTTTTGTATGTCCCCGGTATTGTACTTGTTGGTGCTGCACTTACATAATCACTTCTGTCATATACCATATTATCATTCACCTACCAACATACAGTCTTTACCAAACTCTAAACAACATATTTACATGATGGTGCACTTGGGGGCGGGTAAATTTTAGTTGCTAGGGGATGCCTCAGTGTATCTATACCAAGGAGGGGTCTGGTCCCTCGCTCAACCTCCGTCAATTCGTTTGTGTGTCAGAGGTCACTCAGTTCGATACTTTACCACTCTCCCACCCCTCCCTGTTCAGAATCCTCAAAGATCTACATCCCAGACCAGTAGCCAACTACCTCATTCTCACTTAATATTGGTTCTGTTCCCTTCCATGCACCTCATTATGATATACAATGTGCCTCCTCACCTCTGCTGTCTCCATTCCTTATCTTGTATGTCATTCCGTCGCCTCCACAGTATCGGCCCCACCTCTCACCATGCGATCCCATTTCGTCAACACTTCCTCCCACTCCGGGGCAATGGGTGTCTGCCGCAGGCCCCGTGCCTCCTCACCCTTCAGGACCTCATTTCCATTCAGTCAAGGAAGGGCATCTGGGTGACCTCCAGCCCAAAGCGATTAACATCCTGAATAGCACTAGGGCTAAATCCAGAAAGCGTTCATTTACCTTCCCAATTGCTAATCCCTCTTTCAGACCCAATAGACACACAGTCGGAGCCAAGGTCATTTCCATGCCTAACAGGCCCTTCAAGTCGATCATCACCGCCCCCCAGCCCCGCTGGAGTTCAGGGCAGCACCATACCATGTGGTCGAAATCAGCATCTAAGTCATCGCATTTGGGGCACACCTTAGGGACACCTCCATACATAAGAGTCAAGCGATATGGAGTGAGGTACGTTCTGTGGATATAATTGTATTGGATGTATCGTAGGCACGTGTTCCTCGAGACCACCCGTAGGTATGCTAGTACTTTCCGCCATTCCGTGTCCGACAGGTCCCTTCCCAACTCTCCCTCTTGGGCTGTAGTGGGTCTAATTTGCCTTCAGTTTGAGCTCTGTACAGTTTAGTGATTAAATGAGTATCTTCTCCTGATGTTAGCAGGAGGTGCAAGACCCAGTGTGTGGCGGGCTCCGCATTCACGTGCCCCAATGTTCCCTTAAAATGTGCATCAACCTCTGATATAAAAGGAACTGTCCACGCGGAACCCCGCTGCTGTCCATCAGGTCAGCGAAGGGTCTCAGCACCCCATCACGAAGGAGGCCTCCAATTGTCTCCACCCCGCCTTCGTCCATACTCCCAGTCCGGTGCCCGTCAGGTTCCCTTCCACCGTATCTAACGTTAGTACCGATAATGGTAAGACAGGGGAGTAAGCCAGGCCCACTCCCACCCGTCGCGAGCATCTCTTCCAAAAGGCTAAGGCTATTTTCGTCATTGCACTTTTTTCCTGGGGTTCCACCCTCCAATTTATCATTTGTGCTATGATCCAATCGCTATTCTTCTCGCCATTGGCAGTACATCTATCCAGGCGACCTCTTCCTGCAAACCACATGGAGGTCCACTGTAATTGGCACGCCAGGTAATATAATTTAAAATCTGGTGCACCAAGTCCTCCCTCAAGGGTCGGCCTACAGAGAATCGAGAGCGATGTGAGCCTTCAACCTCCATCCCATACAAGGTCCCTGAGCAGTATATTCAACTCTTGGAACCACGACGAGGGGATCAGCACTGGCAGATTAGCGAAGTAATATAGGAGGCGAGGTAACATAATCATTTTAGACAATGATATTCTGGCCATTATAGATAGTTTCAGTGACTGCCAGAACCCAACAGACGTCCGGAGGGAGCAGAGCGCTCTACCAACGTTCCCATCACGGAGGTCCTTCATATCATGGAACACCTGTATACCCAGGTACTTAAAAGTGTGCGGTGCCCATACCACGTCCCCTGGGCACGAGGAGGGGCGGTCACATCCCGCCGTCATTGGGAAGACAAATGCCTTGCCCCTATTGAGGTGTAGTCCCGAAAGACCTCCGAAATAGTCTAGAGTTTGCAGGGCCCAGGGAAGCCCAGACTCCCCATCTCTGAGATAGATTAGAATATCGTCGGCATAGAGTGAAATAATGTGTTCAGTCTGTCCCCACTCCACTCCCCTACCCACGCCATCTGTCCGTAGCTGGGCCGCCAGAGGCTCAATAGCCAGGGCGAATAGTAATGGTGACAACGGGCATCCCTGCCTGGTGCCCCTGTATATGGGGTAGGGCTCTGAGATCGTCCTACCCATCCTCACTGTCGCTAGTGGGGTTGCATACAGCAGGTCCACCCATCTTACCCATCCTTCCCCCAGGCCCATCCTAAGTATCACTGTCCTCAAGTAGTCCCATCGAACCGAGTCAAAGGCTTTCTCAAAATCTATTGCAAGTAACATCCCCGATGGGGGTCTCTCCGCCCTTGGCATTTGTAAGATGGCAAAGAGGCGTCTGAGATTCAGCGAGGTACTGCAGTTCGGGACAAACCCATTTTGGTCTGTGTGTACTAATGTGGGTATATGTTGAAGCAAGCGATTGGCCAGGATCTTGCTGAGAATTTTGAAATCACTGTTCAACATTGATAGGGGATGAAAATCGGTGACGGATGCCTCACCCGATTTCAGCTTGGGCAGGGGGACCACTAGGGCCTCCCTAAGCGAGTCTGGTAACAGGCCATGGTGTAATGCCTCTGCATAAACTTCCACCAGCTGGGGAGCTAACAGCGCCGCCTATTTCTTGTAAAAGTCCATTGGGAGACCGTCCATACCGGGTGTCTTCCCTGGAGCTAGCTGCGAAATGGCTTCCTGTACCTCCTCTACTGTCACAGGCCCCCCCAGCCCATCCCTTTCCTCGTGCGTCAGGGTAGGCAGTGGGAGCGGGTGCAGAAAACTATCTAGGCAGTCTGTCCCGATTTTGTCCGTACTCCTATACAGGAAGGTATAGTAATCTTTAAAAGTGTCATTTATGGGGCCCGGCCTGAATCTGTGCTCCCCTTTCATATCACGTACGCTCACAATGGACGCCCCATCCCCTCCCGTCCTCACCAACCAGGCCAGCATCTTACCAGACCTGCCCTCCTCGGCTTGCACCGAGGCTAAGTATCTCTGCATACAATGGCATCGGAGCTGTTCTTCCACCTGAGAGTGGGATCTCCTTGCTTGCTCATACTCCTCCTGTTCTGGCGCCCCACTGCTCCCTCTCTTTTCCCCCTCTAGTCTAATCAGCTCCCGTTCCAGTGTGCGTCTTATCCCGGTCATCTGTCCTATACTGTAACCTCTCGTTGCTACGTTAAGAGTTTCCCACTCCATATATCTGGAGGAGGCAGATCCCTTATTAATATTAATGTGGTCTGTCAGATATAAGCGGAGCGCATCTCTGTATGCCTGGTCCTCCCGTGCAGCTGGGGACAATCTCAACAGCGGTATGGGAGGGTCTGTCTTCAGTCACCCTCCAGGTGAGCAATAGGGGACTGTGATCGGATAAGGTGCGCCCCAAGTATTCGGAATGGGTCATTCCCTGTGCTAGGTTGGCTGAGCATACCACCCTGTCTATCCTGGTATGTACCCGGTGAAGGCCTGAGTAATATGAGTAGTCCTTGTCGTCGGGGTGCTGCTCGCGACAAATGTCAATCAAGCCCCAGGCGTGCACCCACTCTCTCAGTTTTTTAGCTACTTTATGCGTTACTGCTCCTGGCAGCAGTGGAGTAGAGCGGTCCAGGTCTATATCCAGTATACTATTAAAGTCTCCCCCAAGTAACAACTCTCCATGCTGCTGGCAAGTAAGGTGGCTCGATAAACGCTGTGGGAAGGGGATCCGATCCTGGTTAGGGGCGTAAATACTACCCAAAACATTTGGAACTCCATGAAGTTTCCCCTCCACTATCACGAACCTGCCCTCCTGATCTATGTCAGTAGATACTACCTCGAAGGGGACTCCCGCACGAACCAAGACCAGTGCTCCTCTAGCGTAAGCGGAATAATTAGTAGCAAACACCTGCCCTCTCCATCTACGCCTCAGTTTCTCTACCTCACTTGCCAAATGGGTCTGCAGCATTGCTACATGTATGCCTCTCCTCTTTAGGTGGGACAATATTCTGTGTCTTTTAGCTGGTGACCCAATCCCCTGTATGTTCCAAGTTAGGAAACTATAGTCTGTCATATAGATATATCAAGAAAATTGCGGGCCACACCGCCTCCCTTGGCCTCCCACTCCCCTCTGTCCATATTCATGTGCCTCATATAAACAATCCACAACCCCAAAGCACCATCAAAATTCAAAATTGGAAAACCCAACTCCCCATCCCCAGGGCGCCTCTCCAACAGTAGGCTGCCCAAATAAACAGTGCAACAGTGCAACTTTGTCAGCCGAGTAAATATAGTTCTCGCCAGTCTAACTGAATGGACCAGAAGGCAGTAGGGGGGTGGGTCCATGCCTTCGGGGCCTACTATCCACACAGTGCACCTCAACTCAGGACCAGTTTATGGGTACAGTTATCCCAGTTCATCCGCCGTCTGTGGAGTCACCCTCGGGGGCAGCCCGGAGCAGCCGGAGCCCTCCACCGATGAGACGGTTGTGCCATCCGAGTCTCCCCCATTACTTTCCAGTGGGGATGCCTCTCTACCCATGGAGGCCGCCGCCTCCAGGGCCTCGTTATTTCCCAACTCCTTTTGGGTCCGTGTTGGTTCGGCACGGGGGCGGGCCCGGTTCCGCTGCCTCCTTGGGCCCCCACGAGACCCATGCTCAGCGTTGCCCGGTCTTGCGTGCTGTCCTCTCTTCTCTGTCCTCCGCGGGCCTCCAGCCACTCCCATGCCTCCTCAGGGTTCTGGAAGAATGTGGTCTTGTCCTCCACGATCACTCTCAGTCTCGCCGGGAAGAGAAGCGATTACTGAATCCCTTCGTCCCTAAGGGCCCTTTTCACTGCCAAAAACTAAGCTCTTTTAATTTGGATAGTAAAATCCGGGAAGAAAGTCACCTCTCCATTCGCCACTCTGAAGGGACCCGCCTCTCTAGCCCTCTGGAGCAGGATATCTCTGTCCTTGTAGTGGAGTAACCTGGCTACCACCACTCGGGGTGGCCTCCCAGGTGCTAGAGGTCTTGAGGGTACTCAATGTGCTCGTTCGAGTGTGAAGAATGGTGTCAGTCGTCCCAGTGCTACAACTGTATGCAACCACTCCTCAGGGAATTCCACCATATTCGTGCCTTCCACACCTTCCGGGAGGCCTACCACTCATACATTGTTCCTTCGATTTCTCCCCTCCTCATCCTCTGCCCTTTGTTCCAGCTGCGTCACTCTATCTGTTAGATTCATCACTGTGGCCGCTAGGTCCTTTTGTCTCGGTGTGAGATCCGCTAGGGCGACCTCCGCCTCCTTAACTCTGTCCGTCAGCTTTTGGTGGTCCGCCCGTAGGAGGCCTACTTCCACTGCGACCTGGTTAATGTCATGCTGTAGAGTTGCTTTTGTGTCCTCGATTGCACCCAAAATTTTGTCCAGGGTGTCCTGGACTTTAGACTGCATGAGGTCTCACAGGTCCCCCCCACTGCGGTCGGCAGATATCGTGCGATCCATAGCTTTACCCCCGTGTCGGTTCCTGGAGGTCATCGGCTCTGGATGGGCTTTATACCAGGGTTTCCAATGTGGCTTGCGGCCCTTTACTGCTACACCGCATACACCCGCCGTCCCAGACCCGAGTGTGCCCAGCCTAAGCTACTATGTCTGAGTGCCAGTGCCCTGGTCCATTAGTGGCCCATTCCTTCGCTCGTTGTGGAGTAGCAGATTCTTTGTGTGCCCGTTGCGCTTTTGCAAGATTGCCTGGGCCTGGCTACACCCATCCTCCAAGGCCAGTTATGAATCAGCACGGGGCCCCACTCAGCGCCGCGGGGCATGAATCAGGGGCCGCGCCACCCCCCCAAGTTCACAGGGCCAGTCGGCCTCACACTGCCTCCAGGGGCTCCTCTGGCTTGTCTGCTATTGGGTTCAGACACTCTTCAGGGCACCGCCGGTGGCCACAGAGCCCCTGGCAGCCCAGCGCAGCTGGCGGCAGCAGCCCCCCACACCGGGTCCACGAGGTGTCCGACCCCGCAAGCGGCGCCACGAGTAGATGGGCGTTCCGCCATGCCTGGCCGCGGCACCCCCACGGCACCCAGGAGACCGGAACAGTCCCCGGCACTCTTCACTCCGCTGCCGAGGCCGAATCCAAGGCCCCTGGGCCCGGTGCCGTCCGCACGGCCAGGCTCCGGCCTGCAACGTCATCCCTCCGGGAATGCCGCGTGGTGGTCACCTCGCGTTCTCCCCCCCACTCCACCGGAGCGGGCAGGTCTGCAGCTCCCTTGGGGTTCAGAGCAGCCAGCCTGTGCCTCCAGCAGTAGGGGTCTCCGAGTTCGGAGTCGCCGCTGCTCCTTCTGTCACATCCCGCAGTCCAGACTGACCGCAGCAGGGCAGGCTCCACCACTCAAGCCCCCGGCTCCCGCACCACGCCCCGGGCCGCGTCAGGGCCGCCCCCGCTCGGGATTGTTTCGGGGTCCGGGAACCAGGCACCGCCGCCTGCCGTCAGTTCCGACGGGCTCTGCTCGCGGTACCTTCGTCGGTGGCCCCGAGGTTGTGCTCGATTTGTCGGATTATTGGTAGGCCCCTTCGGAGCCGCCGAATTATGCGCCCGCCTTCTTGGCCTGTGTAGCCACGCCCCCTCAGCCCCAATGTTTCTATAGCAGATTTCTTAATATTTTAATGAATGCTGCAATTAAAGTGTACTCCCTGAATCTACTTCATGCTGACACAGCACCGTAAAAAGGTGGTGGGTAAGTGAGCAGCTGTGAAGGCACAACTATGCCTAGAGATGAACTCAGTCAATGCTGATATAGGGATATGATCCAGAGCTGGTATCGCTGATAGCCTTTCTTCCAGAAGTGAGGGGACACCAGCACAAGCAAGTGCATTTTACTTAATAAAGGCATGGTTCTGCGTGAGACCTCCCAGCTGAAAGGTCAGATGGAACAGCTTGCCTCACAGGAGTTGTGCGTCCGACAAGGAGAAGTCATACGACTGAGTCTGGAAAGAGGAGTGACCCAGAGGAAGAAGACTATTGTTGGAATGTGCCTGAAGGTGACATGGGTATGTCCTCAGGCCTCCAGGCCTCCCAGCATGTTTCTTGCATCAAAGGGAGGTCAGCATCCTATCCACGAAGTTGTTTATGCTGTAGCCAGACACCAGGTTAAATACTATGCCAGCAGTTGGAAATCATTAATCTACTACAGTATTGACACAATAATGAAAAATGAAATGTGGAGGAACAGAACCAACCAACTTTTAAAATTAGAATCTAAATATATAATCAGACTCAACAGCAAACAACCGTTCAGGCTTAAAGCGATGGAGAAATGCATATACATCTATAAAATAATATGGCAACGTCATCTATTAGCAGACAAAGAAGAGCTGAAAACTAGGGTGACAACTGAAAGAAGCATACGTGATCACTGATAATGAGAAATATCTTTAATGTTGAATCAAATGTACAGTAACATAACATGAGTGTTTTCAGATGGTAGTGGATACGATGCTGGCATCCCTCTGATGCAAGAAACCATATTGATAAAGCTACAAACAATTAGGTCACTGAGGCCACTGATTAGACAATGCAAACATCTTGGAATGTCATGCAATATGGGTGACACAGGATGTAAACAGACAGAATGCTGGCATCCCTCTGTTTCAAGAAAGCAAATGAATGAAACAGGGGACAGACTAAAATTAGGCCACCGAGCCCATTAATGGCGATAACGTAAAAACATTGGAGCTTCATGCATAAACAAGTCAACTATGCGAACTATGAGAAACATCACAAGGAAATCTACACATGCCATCAGGAATTTGATAAGTCAATAGAGAAATATGAATATACATTTGCAAAACACTAGCATTTTTACTGATGAAAACTGGTGACTTTTCATTTACACCATCATTTTTGGTTTTAAAATACTGATTGTTTTGTTGTTTTGTTGAAAGATTTCACGTTTAATTAGCACACTGAGTAAAGAAACTACATGGCAAAAAAAGGCCGAAACGAAGGCGGGATGGGCACTTTGATGAACTGGAAATTAACGAGTGACAATAAATATTATAGATACAATTCCTGGAGTGCGGTGGTTGTTTGATTTGGAAGGAAACAAATATATATATATTTATATGTATATATATGTGTATATAGGTGTATATAGTGTATATATATTTATTTATATATATATTTATATATATATATTCGCTGGAAAAAAAAACAATATTATGGTAATGTTAAAGTTAAAGGTAGATGAAATGTTCAGAAACAACGTAACATTTTACACTCTAAACGCAAAAGAAATTCACCAGTTATATAGTTATCTCAAGTAACTATAATTTGTATCCTAAGGTAACTATAGCTCACACCCTCACCCTGCACAATTTGCTCATCAATAATTTCATTGCAAATGTTGCAGTGATATTAAAAATGATGTCATAGAAGACGACATGAGAGATGTAATATGTAGGTTAGTTATCGGTGCATGGCGAGGGAGCCATGAATCAAACAATTTTAGCACCAAAGGCAGCCATCCCCCGCAGCACTGGGCCTTCAGCCATGCATGCCGGCACACCACCATGCAGGCAACAAATCCCAGCCTTGTACGTCCTTCGCCATCCACGACGAGGTTGAGCCTTTGCCATGTCATGTAGAGTTCACCTTAGGGCCCTGGAGACCCCATCCCCGGGACCAAAACATATATATTAAGAGTGGGAGGCCAAGATGGCTCCCTTCCCTAAACCTTATTAAGTCCTGGAGACTGCATCCTCCAGGACCAACTACAGTTAAACAGGGGAGGGGGCATGTGGCCCTGCCCGAGTCTTCTTGGGCCCCAGGGACCCATCCCCATGGCCAAATATAACAAGAAAGGGGATGGGAGACATGCAGCATCCGTCTCCGAGCCTTATTAGGCCGCTGGGACCCCATTCCCCAAGGCTGAGTAATTAATAACAGGGGAGGGGGATGTATCTTTTTTAAAAGGGGAGGGGGCTACGTTCCCACTCGAGCCTTAACAGGCCCAGAGGACCCCATCCCCTAGGGCTGTTATTATTATAATGGGCTTCATCAGGTCCTGGGGAACCCAATTCCTCACTGCCGAATATTTTTTTAATGGGGAGGGAGCCACGTGGACCCCACCTCAAGCCTATTTTGGCCTTGAAGACAGCATCCCTTGGGCCTGTCCTAATATTAGGTGGGGGCCCAGTGCCCACCCAAGGCAAACACCAGGCACAACAATGGGTGCCACTTGCGGGCCTCAGGATCCTCCTGTCCCCAGCTGGCTTCCCGCATGGTGCAAGAGCCAGCATTCCTCCAGCCCACAGAGAACAGCTATTTACGCTGCTCCCCCTGGGTGGAAGCAAAATGTTGATCTGTTTCCCTGTCCACATCAGTGCAGGCAGGGAATCATGTCTCAAATCTGCTCCCAGCTGGTGGGCTGCAATTTTAAAGCTCCTGTCTGCTTGGAGCAGACGTTGTGTTCCCTATTTAAAAATGCTCCAGCCAGACGGAAGCAAACACAAGTTTCCCACAGGTGCAGGCAGGGAAACTACTTTGTCCCCAACATTGTATTTGAGCCAGCCCTGTGAGAAGTGGTCAAAGGGGCCATTAAAAGTATAGGGAAGAGGTCAGCGTGTCCCTATCCTTTAGGTTTTAATTGTGGCTGTGAGAAATGGGGTCCCTAGGGCCTTTTGCCTGCGCGGGAGGGGAGCCATATGGCCCTCCTCTCCTTTTTTTATACATATATGCCATTGGGGCTGAAAGCAGCTCGGGGAGGGGGTTGTGTGACCCTCCCCTTAAGAAATACTTTGGGCTTCAGGGGATGGGGTGCCCCCACGTAAAAAACTTGCCTCCTCCTGGGCCCTGGCCCACCACAGGGTTTTTTACAAAGAAGCACAGAAGGTTGCGCTTCTTTTTTTTAAACTTTTTGCTGTGGATTCACAGATCCTCTGTGAGGTTGCAGCAACATTTAAAAAAACGTTTTTGAGTGCACCACAAGGATCTGGGGGTCAGGATATCCCTACCCTGCCCAATATCTCTTTTTTATGTTTTTATTAGGACCCTGGACCAAGTCCTAAGATGGCTGTCACTACTTCCTTGTTGATGTGGTGTCAGCCAATCAGATCTCAGTTTCATCTCTGTGGCTTGATATATACATTTTTTAACATTAATTTCTCCAAAACTAGTAAACAGATTTACACAAAAATACAAAGCAACTCTTTCTGGACCAAGATCTAGCTTTCTGCCAAATTTGGTTCAGCTGTTTGGGCTGTAACTGTGTCTAAAGTTCCTATGGAAGAATTAATGGGGGAAACGCATTTTGGGACCCCTCCCTTTTTCTTGGCCTCTACTTGACGGATCACCCTGAAACCTACCATGTGTAAGAAGATTAGTTACCCGGGACTTGTCACTCAGTACACAAGGCCCACAAACCCCCATGAAACATTGAATGGCTCCTTCGGATTAGGCCATCCTCATGCTACCCAAGACATGATTTGCTCCATCTATTTTACATTATTTTCTATGGCAAGAGTCTTCAAATGATGGTGGGGAGGCGAGGCTCTGGCCAAAAGAAGCATTATGCTGATAACAAGGCTTTGTTTTAAGTTGAAAAAAAATGATCAGCACCAAACTGCTCTGTAATGGATCATCACTAACATGTTTTGTTATTTATATCCAAGTTAGGAGTATGTGTCAAAGGGGAAGGGACCCCCAATACTCTTCAAAAAACCCTGTCCCCAATCATCACACTATGGATACTTTTACACTTAGTAAGTCCTGCCTGACCAGAATAGTATGTTTGGCATCGTGTGCTTGACTGAATTTTTAAAACATGCAGTCATAACATAACTTAACTGCAATTTTTAAATAAGTCTGGACATATTTAAACATTACCAATTTAACAGAATAATTGGGAAAAAATTGCAGGGTGGGGGCCAATGTTTTTTTTGTTCTACTGGGGGGAGCGGCATTAAAAAGTTTGAAGACCGCTGTTCTATGGTTTCCACATATTCTGTGTCACACTTTTTCAAAATCTCTATTTCTATTGCTTTTTTTCTTTCTTTCCCCTGTATCCGACATTTTTGTTGTTGTGGCCTTCTGTACCACTCGGTCCAATACACATCTTTCACCTCTCACCCTAATATTGTTAGTACTCTCTCCCACATTTTCATTTTTCATCTTCCCATTCAAAATTCCCTTAGCCCTTACTGGTTCATAATGTTCCCAGGGTCACTTTCCAAACGGTACAAGGTTCCCATCATGAACCGAAGTCTGTTTCGGTTTGTGGTGACATGAAGTCAGCAGTTTAAATACAACCAAGAGCACTTGAGTAAAACACACTGTTAAGAGCAGAAAATGTGTCTTGGTATTGAGCTGACCTAATCTCTAAGGCACTGGTTTTGACACCAAAATGAGTATATGTTAAAATCCACATGTTATCAGTAGATTTGCTCACCTCACGAAATTTATTAAATTTAATTTGAAAGAGTTAATAGACTATGACATTTGTACCCCGTTCAATTAGGTAAACTCTACTCTTTTGGCAAACATACAGAAGTAAACCATAGCGTATACATACCTTGCGAAGTGACGTCATACTTTTCGGCAGAGATAGACTTAATCTCCATGGTAACTTTGTGCAGTATTTCGGTAACTTGAACCTGCTTTGTGAAGTCTTGCAGCATAGCCTTTCCGCATCCTCTCAGATATGCTTCTAAGATTACAGCAAACCTCTGCTGATAGTGCATGGATTGAGCAATCTCGCTTCTCAGAAACCAAAACAAGAAGTGGCCAATTCTTTTACTCTAAATAAAAAATAGAATCGGAAACACCATCAGTGCATGCAGTGATATCAGCTTCATTCCACCCAGTCTCATAAGGCTCCTCCCTTTCCAGTGTGCAGTTTATTGTTCTATTCTATTGTATTACAAAATTTATATAGCACTTACTGCCCTCCTGTGGGGCGCTGAAGTGCTTTCCTAATTGGGTAGCATGCTACACCGTGGAAGTGTGTTGTTTTTGTTTTCATCCTATATGGGAAGTGTTTGCATGTTGTGAGTAATGACCACTGAGGTTTGGTTATCGTGTTAGGGGACACAGCGATTAGAAGTGTGATGGATTAAAAAGCATGTTACTGAGGCATGCAGTTTATGGTTTTCAGTAATCGGGCAGCTCTGAACAGCCCTGTAAGTCTTTTTATGGTATTTCCTATCATCATAGTCCACTAAACTGGTTACTGCACTGGGATGTCCCTTTGATGAAGCAGAAAATGAAGGTTTTACATTTATTAACGCATAAACGTAGTGTGAAATAATCATGTGTGACATTAACCGAACTAATAAAGATTGTACGGGGACAAAATGTGCCCTCAGAGTAGTTTGCCAACATTTATACGCGTGCTTTATATAACGTGGTGTATTAGAATTGCACTAATCCGACATAATCATAAACGTGTGCTACGTTTTGCTTGTTTGAAATGCTTTAGCTTAGCATTACTTTAGCGGAGGCTTTGGCCTAGTGGCCTGGTCTCACGGTTTAGATACTCGTATTTTTCCAATGTGCTATTAAACGTGTATTTCTGCTTGAAGCTGTACTTTTCCACAGAAACTGTTCACATGCTTATCTTAAAGTTTCGTGCCAGCATGGCATATTTTCTCTTTACTTCAAGGTCGACTTGCAGGTGCGGACAATGGAGGCTCTGAAAGTGAGCTAATTGGTAGACAATGTTGCAACTTGCGTACCCATCTCCAAGGATAATGTATGCTTAAGTGAAAGCTTGAGAACTGTCGTTTTTGATTGGACAATTTGAAGCTAACCTATGAACCCTCCAATGGAGACCCTACTGGATTCGAACTGTTGTCTATAAAAACCAGGTGCACGAGAAGGAATTAGGCCATTACCCGGACACTACGCCATTTTGCAGATTTCGTAGCTATTATGGCCCACTTTGCTGCGACGCCATTTTGAGAGACTTTGATGCTTTCTCTAATCGAGAGAAAGAGACTTTAATGATTCTTGCCCTAGAGACTTTAACTTTAAAATGCCCTTTGCATGAAGTAGTAGTTTTACTTTGCCGCCGTGAGGCAATTGCCCCGTCCACCCCTGCCCCTTTGCCCCGTTCCATGCTGATCGAGAAACGGTACCCGTGAGACGAAGACTTCCTTGTATGCTGATCGTAATTGGTAAATATGAAAGGAAATTGTAAAATTGCATTGTGTTCCTTTTAGGTAACCAACTGCTGATTTTGATAAGGGCCCTAGCTAGGAGTTTTCTAAATTTATGTTGCTAAATTGTTTTTGCATGAAGTCCCACATGCCGATGCTAATTTGAGGTTAGATGAGGATTCCATATGTTGCACGATGCAATTTGAGATCTTGTTATGCTGACTAAATGTATACAATTAGTTCATTACAGATTATCGTATTAGTGCTTTGTATTGCCATTATCGAATGCCTTGTGATTCAAATGCTACATAGATTACACTTGTTTCGACGTTATGGACAGCTATTAATGTTCATTTACGTTTATCATTTGGTGTTGAGACACATATATATTGTGCTAGCTTTGTTAATATAGGGAAATAAATTCACTAACTTCGCAATAAACTGGTGTGGTTATTCCTGACTGAAAGGTCAGGGTTCGCCGAAATGTATTCTGGATTAATTGTTAAGTGTTATGTTGATCAAGGTATTGCTTATGTACGTTATTGATTATTGATTTGATGGGACTGATCGATTAAGAGTACAGAGAGTTCCCACTTAGTCAAAAGATTCATCGGCCTAAAGAGCGTCCGAACACAGGTAAATTATGACTACGGTTCGCTCTATCACCTTCCAAGACATTTTGTTTAGAGTTTATGGTGCTGAGCAGGCACAGTTTGGAGGATTACACAGTGGAGATATCTCCTGAGGCGGACTTCGGTAACACCATCCGATATCTGATTGCCATTGCGAGATACTTTTTTGCACTTTGTTAGCCCTGTCCAACCTTTACAATAACAGTAATTACAAAATGAGTCTTTCAATATTCTTTTAACATTAAGGTCATACACCATATTTAGCCCAGTCCCTGCGATGTACTGTAAAATACATGGAGAAATTAGTCACATCACAGATCACAGTCTCTACAAATGCTTTTCTGACTTCTCTCACTCCAGTACTCTAGTTTTTTCTCAACTAAAACTACAACACAGTGTTTTTCATCAGATATAGTCAGTATTAACTTAATATGGATATTAAACTGTCTGCCTGAAGCAGTCTAGCACTATACAGGGGCGGCTCCTCCGCAGTGACGGAGGACCGTCACCCCCCTGGATAAACCAGGAGATGAAAAATAAAACGATAGCTTGCTATCATTTTATTTTCCATTTTTCATGTGCTGGTTCAGCCAGCAGGTGCAGGGAGCGGTGGGGCTGGCCAGGGGGAGGTGGGAGAGTGCACTAAGTGTGCAAGTGTGTTTGGCTGGCCGTTTCAAGCCGGCCAAACACACATACGCACTTAAGTTTCTCCAACCCGGCTGTATACACAGCTGAGCTAGAGAAACAGCACAGACCCTAGGCTTGTGTCACTGCCGCACAGACCAATCCTGACGCTGCTTACATGCTATGTTTAGCATGTAAGCAGTGCCAGGATTGCTGGGGAGCCTGTGCCTTTGGACACCAGAAGAGGATCGAGGCAGCAGAAGACGGCGACGGGAGATGGGCGGCGCAAGGTAAGTGGTTTCTTTTCTTTTCAAAAAGTTTCCACTATCGTTCGTCATCCCCCATGCCCGCCCCCCACTCCCCTCCTTGACATATGCAGCAGCTGCCGCTGGATCTATAGAGTGCCAAGATTCCACTCTCTTTTATTTAGGAATTATTGGCATTAATACCCTTTTATTGGACTAGCGAGTTTATGTTAAGATGGCAAATTTCATAAGCATGAATTGAAAAAAATAAAAGACTTGGAATGCACGTTTTACACGCAAAGAAAATGCATTTATAAAGATAGGCGCATTTTAACACAAAGGTTAACAGCAAGGTGTGTCTAATCAACAAACAATTTGGAATGTGGGGCAATGATATTTGTCATACGTCTAGAAACAATGAGTGAGAGAATTAATTTCAAATAGTGCAACTAAAAATCCTACGATGGAAGAATGTGTTGAGCATGGGGCAATGGGTTCGGGTTGAAAGTTCTCCCTAATGAAACCCTCTGAAAAATTAGTGACAAATGTCAGCTTTCATAGCCCATAAAATCACTAACATTAGTAAAATATTTTTTAAGTATACATTTACAGAAGTATAATCCCGTGCCCAAGGAACGCTGTGGTAATTAGCGGCTGATGGTTCATAATAAAGCACGCTATATCAGTAATAATCATGAAAACTTGATGGATTTAATAAATAATTAACAGGAGAGCTGATGTTCTTTCTCCTATTATTTTGTTTTCAAACATTGTCACAAAATAGCCCATTTTAAAGCATATCAAGCCAACAGAGTGGTGAAAAACTCTTGAGACAGGGTTACAGGGCCTCAAGAACAATTTCCGGTTCAGCCAGAAACATTGTCTCTGATATAACTTGGAATAAGCAGAATGCTTAATACTGAATACTGCAATTTTGGTACTTTCTGTTCCCTGCCCTCCTCTTGAATTCTAGGCATAAAAATGAAAAACAGAGAATTATGGTTGGTATCAGGTGAAATGTTCTGATTACTGTGGTAATTTGAATCCTTGGTAATCCCCTGTGAGGGAACACCACATCGTCATTCCTGTAACCCTCGAATCCCAACTCGGAGAAGAAAATCCTCCACAATTAGGTTGCCGCTGAAACTACAGGTGCCACAGTGGAACCAAAGGCTGGATATCTGGAGCAGGTTGGCCCTACTGAAGCTCTGGAGTGTTAAAGATTTCTCACTGAAAAAGTTTAAAGCCTCCACGCAGAAAGGGACTTAGGGCCTCCTTAGGAGTGTGGCGGTCCGTGGACTGCTACACTTGCATTGATGGTCGGACTGCTGCATCCCGGTGCTCCAACTGCCCAATTACAACCCTGGCGGATTGACCCGCCAGGAGACCGCTGTCCCTGCCAGGAATAGCATTCCCGATGTCATGACGGCGGTCAAAGTTGTACACAGCCATGGCGGCGCTGATATCAGCGCTACCTGGCTGATTACAACTCCCTTTACTGCCAGCCTTTTCATGGCAGTTTCACTGACATGGAAAGGCTGGTGGTGAGGGTGTGCTGGGGACCACAGGGGGGCCCCTGTACTGCCCATGCCCAAGACATGGGCAGTACAGGACCCCCCTGGCCAGCACCGTCGGAATGCGCACTCTCTGCTTTGTAGACAGTGCACATTTGGAGGATGCTTGTCGGCCCCCTCTGTGCTACGAGATAGCACTCAGCTCTTTTAAGGGAGCCAAGTGCTATCTCCTAGCACTGTTTCTGCTGGTTTTACCAGCAAGAGCACTCTATTGCAATGTTCCCGCCAGTCAGACTAGCAGGAGCATTGTAATAGGGCAGGAGGGGATGCCACCACCATGGCGGTGGCATCCTCCCTGTGAATTTGGCGGTCCCGCAGTGGGACCACCAAACCCGTAATGAGGCCATTAGTAATTTTTTCAGAGGTGAGGGATCTTTGAGTGGGACAAAGCTGAAATCAATTCTGATGCTGTGGAACGCCTGGTCAGATACTTTTTCCAGTCATCCCACTGAAGTTCTGGAGGAAAGGTTTTCAAGTTCCCAAACTTTCTTCTGGTGCCCAACCAACCGCAGACATACACGTTTGAGGCTCTCAAGGCCATAAGGGAGGCATTTAGAGATTCCCAAGATGTCAGGCAGAGGTCAACAGCAGGCTCCAGTCTAGGTCAAGTGGCTACTTGTCATTTAGGCACTTTAAGGTAAAGGCCTCTTGCAGTTTATTATCTCCCACTAGCCACAGGAGGCCTGCCTATTGACCCTTGAAGTCCATGTCTTCTTCCAGGGTATACGTGGGGGTAGGTTCAGCCCTTCAGGTCCCCTCGCTGCTCTCAAACTGCAGGTGCAGTCCTTTTTCTGCTCTTCCACAGGTCCAGAGAGTGTTCTAAAGAGGGTGCCTTGCGGTGCCACATTTATGCCTGTCAGCTAGTGGGTGGCAGTGATTCCTGGCTCTTTCCTATCCAATGGGGTAAAAGTACCCAGGGTAACCCACCTACTTTTTCAGTAACTCCTGTTTGCTTTTCTGCAAACAGGTCCCAAATGACGTGTTAGGGCAATGCGAAGATGGTTGAAGTCTTCAGCCACATTCATCTTGGACCAGATGGTGTATATGGGAGGGTATTATGGAAAATACCACTGTACATCTAACACTAAGTCATTTTGAAGCAATTCCTGGGCCCACACCAAATAGGAGACAGAAGTATGGAGGACAAAGCAGAGTCACTTGGCAACCATGCAGGGGATACACGTAAATCTGGTCCTGTTTGATCCCTTTCAAGGGCCCAAAAACATTTTCCATGAGCCGCAGACAAATCTCTCAGGCAGAATATTACACTGTTGAGCCAAAAGAATGACAACAGCTACCACCCTCCATATTCTACAGAGCTCAGAGGAGTCGTCCCTGCCCATTTAGGTCATCCTGTCAATTAAAGTGCTCTACCATGTAGCTCCTCAGAGGAATTTCACTTCTCATTAGGGTCAAGCACTTAATTGACAGCTGCTGGGAAGCTAATATGGGTTAGTCATACGGAGTTTCAAGGAGAGAAAATAATTTTCTAAATGTCACTTTTTCTAAATATTTATTAACAATCCAACTTGAATTGCGATTTTAATAAATTTAGCAAAACACAGTTGTATAATTATTTCTGAAGTTGGCATCGAACCTGAGATAGCAGAATTATTCTTTTAATCTATAATTTAGTTGTGCCATAGGAAATCAGTGTCTTCCACAGTTAAATAGATTTGGGGGCTTGTCTCTGTAGGGCCATGGTAACATCAAGGCCATCATTATGAGTTTGGCGGGCTTTTGGTAAGACAGCCGTGCTAGCGGCCGCCAAAAGACCACCACTGATGGGGGTACAGTGATCGCCGTATAATGAGTCACAAACTGAAGACCGCCCAAATACAGCCACAAATCCGAAACTGCCAGGCCAACCGAGGGTCAGAGAGAGATGTTCCCACCACCAGCTCCACCAAGTCAACAACATCCAGCTCTCCATATTACGACCCACAAATCAGCACAGTGGTCACTGTACGGCAGAAAACCATTGGCGGTGCGAATTGCCGCAGTATAAAAATCACCTCCACCAGAACTCAACACCCCATTGGACAGTCTGAATACCCCACACCTGACTTCCCACGCATAACACACCACGCAACTTCACCAGCAACACAATACATTTATCACCACTGCACTCAAACACCAGATACCACCAGCACACACAACCACACACCCTCACCCCACCAAGCACCCTACACTGTAGTCTACAAGCACAACACACACACCCACAACACAACCACCATGTCCCATCAGAAGCACCCACATTTCACAGATGATGAGTTGAGGGTCATGGTAGATGAAATTGTCAGGGTAGAACCAAAACTGTTTTGAGCTCAGGTCCAGCAAACCTCGATAGCCAGAAAAATGAAGTTATGGCACAGGATCGTTGACAGGGTTAACTCAGTGGACACCCATCCACGCACAAGGGAGGACATCAGGAAGAGGTGGAATGACCTATGGGGGAATGTGTGTTCCGTGGCATCACGTCACCAGATTGCCATCAACAAGACTGGTGGTGGGCCCCCACCTCTTCCCCCTGAGTTCACATAGTGGGAGGAGAAGTTCATGGACAACATGCATCCTGAGGGCATGACTGGAATTATCGGCGGACTCGACTCTGGTAAGTGAACAACACTCCCCAGGCACCAACCACTCCTGTCCAGCATGCGTCCCCACCACCTATCATTCCCTAATCCACCCTATCTCACACTTCTGCATCGCCCAACACCCCTCCCCGGCATACCACCCCACTCCACTGCCACTATCCCAACCCAGTCCCTCCCTAATGCATGGATACCAATCACAATGCCAAGCACCACAACTCCCACAATGCATCACTCCCTACACATCAAAAGATCATAGTCCCACTTCACAGTGGAACACCTGCATGGAAAACCATAGCACGTGCCACACCAACTGGATGCTTTGACTGCGTTCCAACACATGGCAATGACAGCAATGCTATCCACTATCCTCAACCCTTAATGAAAATGGAAACAAAGGCACAAACCGTCACCCGCAAACAATGTCTGCAGTGCTGCATCTGTCATCACTGGGAAACAAGTCAAGCTACTCCATGCATCAGACGATGATATGAACAAGTACATCTCCACAATGTAACTCTCTCCCTTTCCATCCACAGGTCCTGCTGCCACTGCTAACTGGCAGCAGATGCCAGAGACAGGCAGCCGTCACGAGGATGAAGGCCCCAGTGGATGTCTGGATATTAATGACTTGCCTGGCCCATCTGGGATAACGGGTGAGTCCACCACCACCAGCCCCACCCTGGACACATTGGAGTCCTTCACCGATGTGGCTAATACAGCATAGCTAACCCTTCATCCCCAAACCTGTATCCCAAAAACAGGTCAATCAGCATTGTGCCCAACAGTCCAGGGACCAGAGTCAAGGCAACACACCCAAGCTGATGAAGGTCCTGGTGCAACTGGGAGTGGACACACTGTGCCAAGGGCACTGGGGGCCAGGGGCAGTCGGAGGGCACCTGTGGTCCAAGGGATGGGGCACCCACAGCAAACGACTGGCTAGGAACCCATCTCCCAAGTCCTGGGAGCATACCACCATTAACAGAACATTATGGGCCAGATCCTGGCAATCATGCAGGAGAACCAGAGGCTGCAGAGGCAATACCACCAGGAGGCCATGCAGCAGTGGCAGAGCCTCAATGCCACCATGGCCTCCATTGCAGGGGTGCTCAAGGAACTGACCCCATCCTGCATGCGTTTTCTACCCACCAGCATGCCCCTTCTACTAGCTACATTCCAACAGAGACCTCCACTTCTGCGGCAGCTAGGGGAATGGAGGCCCTGCCAGAGGACCCACAGACCAACAGCACCCCTCCCCCTGTAGCTGAGGAACCCCCACGCAAGTGAGGACGCCCATCCAGTCATCCTGCAGGACCTGATGCCAAGACCAAGACCACTGCCAGGAAGTGATCCTCTCCTGAACATGCTCCCTTATCTGCCACTGACACACACTGTTGACTGTCTGCTGTCATGTCTCCATTTTCCTATGGCCCCTTGGATAGTGGACCTGGACTACCTACAGCTGGGCCAGCTACTCTGATGATTTCTCCCCCCATGACACCACTCATCACACATTTCACCTGTGAATCACAGTGTGTCTTTACTGTAATAAGTGCAATTTTCTGATGTAAAACATGTCATTACAGTCAACCCATTGTCCTGCAAAAATCAGTGAGATAGACATAAGGGGGAGCAATATGTAGCAAGGATGATAGTAGAGCCAACATATTCTGGAAACATGTGTCAAGGGAACCAACAGGCAAGGCAGGAACCAGAGTTGCACCACACGAAAGTCCTGCAAACAGACCAAGATAGGGACAACTAGCACAATAGGAGTCAATGTTGGCAACTCACACATGCAGTACAATGTCGAAATCCCTAGTGTGATTTGGCAGGTGGAATCTCAAACCATATGCCCATGTCAGATCCACATCTCGTAGACATCCATACCCAATTGTCCTTCCCTCACAGCTGACAAAACTCAACTAAAGGCATGTTCCACAGTCAGTAACAGTTAGGTTTTACATTTTCTCATTGTGGACTGTGAGGATAAGTAGCAATACTGATGACACCACTATGTTTGGCATTACAATTGCAGTTGACATAGCAGTACAGGGAACATAGAACGTGCACAATAAATTGCATAAGTGATGCAACACAACAGCAGAGTGGAAATAGCACTGACATTTTAACAGTAACACCTCCTCTGATGGGCAATATGTTTCCCCCCAAACCCACCCAGAGGGAGAGCTGCACTCAACACCTCCACTCCACAAGTCAACGCCGTGTCCTCCGCCTGCTTCCTCACCCTCCGCATGCTCCGCAAGATCTTCCGCTGGATCCCCGCCGACACCAGAAAAACCGTGACCCACGCCCTCGTCACGAGCCGCCTGGACTACGGCAACACCCTCTACGCCGGGACCACAGCCAAACTCCAAAATCGCCTGCAACGCATTCAAAACGCCTCGGCCCGCCTCATCCTCGACATACCCCGCAGCAGCCACATCTCCGCACACCTGAGACACCTGCATTGGCTCCCAGTCAGCAAAAGGATCACCTTCCGACTTCTCACCCACGCACACAAAGCCCTCCACGACAAGGGACCGGAATACCTCAACAGACGCCTCGGCTTCTACGTCCCCACCCTCCTCCTCCGCTCCTCTGGCCTCGCACTCGCTGCTGTCCCTCGCATCCGCCGCTCCACGGCGGGTGGGAGATCTTTCTCCTTCCTGGCGGCCAAGACCTGGAACTCCCTCCCCACCAGCCTCAGGACCACCCAGGACCACTCCGCTTTCCAGAGACTCCTAAAGACCTGGCTGTTCGAGCAGCGATAACCCCCCTTTTTCCCCTAGCGCCTTGAGACCCGCACGGGTGAGTAGCGCGCTTTATAAATGTTAATGATTTGATTTGATTTGATTTGATGACAGACACCAGGAGGAGATATGTCACAAGACAGACAGGAGTACAGGTCACATACAAAAAAGTTGACACATACCTGTTTCTCATGGGACGTATTGTTGATTTAACTCTGCTCTAGTCAGCTGCATCCTCATCATCTTCCTCCTCATCACTCACTATGTCCCCTTCATTAGCCACTGGTTCAGCTGCCACCTCCTCTACATCCAGCAATGGGATGTGACGTCTCAGGGCAAGACTGTGTAGCATGCAGCAGGCAATAAGATCTAGCAGACCTTAAGTGGTTTGTGGAGTAGGGCACCTCCGGAGACATGTAGACACAGGAATCTGGCCTTCAGTAGCCCAAAGGTCCTCTCGATGGCACGCCTCATCCTGCCGTGGGCCTCATTGAAACAGTTTTCAGTATCTGTAATCAGATATCTCACAGGTGTCAGCAGCCATGGGAGGTTAAGGTAGCCAGAGTCACCTGTGTGCACAAAGAGTGAACCCATCTCAATACCGGTGGAGACACAGGGCAGATTGTGAAGAGAAGTGAGATTACAGGGGCACACATACTATTGGATACATACCGATGAGCCAGGCCCAGTCCCTCTGTAGTTGTGCCATCATTTGTCGGATGTTGCTGTTCCGCAGAACGAATGAATCATGCACATAACCAGGGAACTTGGCCGTAACCTGGGAGATATATTGGTCAGCGAGATACACCATCTGGACATTAATGAAATAAAGGTTTTTCCGGTTCCTGTACACTTGTTCATTTATCCTGGGTGGAACCAAGGCAATATGGCCCCTATCACATGAGGGACATGTGCCAAAGCCTAGAATGCAGCTTTAACAGTGGCCAAATCCGCACATTGGGGGAACCAGATGTAGCAGGATAGATGTTTGAGTGAAGCACACAGTACATCCTTGAACATCAGCTATGAAATCTCTGCTGCAAAGCCAACTGTAATCTGAAATGACCCTGAGGCAAGGAGGTGGAAAACTGACAACACCTGTACTGTGGGAGGGATGGCATAGTGATGGCGTATGGCAGGCAACAGATCTGGCTCCAACTCAGTACACAGCTCCATAATGGTCTGGCGGTTCAGTAGATACGTCTATATGACGTGTGTCTCTTCCAGGGTAGCAAGGTCGACTAGGGGCTGGTACACAGGGGCATGTCTCATTATCACCATTGCACCATATCTGGGAATAGGAGAGAGGAGAAGTCAAAAGGTGATGAATTCAATGTGTGGACACAGTCAATCTATGCAGTAGTCACAGTTTCAACCATGGCACACCTAAAATTCAACTACTAATCACTAATTACGTGTAAAATGGCAGCCACCTGTCCTGCATGCACAGGACAGATGGAAGTGACCTCATTCCGCTGGCATTAGTCGTCATGGCGGTAGGTGGTCTAAACCGCTGAGCAACTCCTCATTGGATAACATTGTTACCTATGGGATAATGGGGCCAATGGTGATCACCGCTGGTGGTGACGGTCATGTACGCAGTGGGCGTGACCACCATTTATTGTGGCATAGCTCACTTGACGCCTGACACTCATGCAAGACCTTCACTGTGTGCGCTGCTGTGTTCTGACTCCGACAACCAATATACCAAGTGCTGCAGGAGATAGGACCCCAGGAGGAGCTGGAGAAGATTGCGGATGGGGGTCCTACCATTGTATGGACAGTTGTATGGGGCACCAGAGCAGCAGGTGAGCCTTATGTCACTGTCCTGTCTGATAGTGATGTGTGTGAGGATGAAAGGTGTTGGGATGCGGCAGACGGATGCATGGAGATGGGTGAAGGGGGCTGAGCATTAGTGGCGTGATGACACATGAGTGTGGTCATGAGATGTGACTGATGTGTGATGTCCACTGCTGTTCCAGTGATGCCACTCTACATGACTTTGTCATTATGTCTGTGTCACCCATGCAGGTCAGCGCTCATCAGAAAAAGGGCATTTGGTGTCCCATTGCCAAGTGAGTGCGGACCCTGGGGGTTTATAGCCGGCAGAGCACCCACTGCACAAAGCGGTGGGAGGACCTGAGACACTGGGCACGTAAGACCGCAGAGCCCAGCTGGGGATGTCCTCCAAACGAGGGAGGGTTGCCCATGTTGCCCATCAGACCCTGACCCTCCTAATGGACTGCATTTTGGCGGTGGCCTAACCTGAAGTGGATGTGCACTTGAGGGCAGCACAGCAGCCACAAGGGGGTAAGTACATAGTCACACCTCGATAATGTAATGCTTTGGGCTGACTACTAGTGGGAAGGTGTAGTGTAGGTCATTGGTAGATGCACATCGACTATGAGTATCAGCCACCCTGGCAGGATTGGTTTCAAAGATGTGTGCCCATACCATGCAGACAGTGACTTATGAGGGCATTTACTTTCAATTTGGAATTTGTGTGGTCACCTTCAACAAAGTTTAAGAGCCCAGCTCCTACCATCAGCATTAGTACACCTGAGGTGTCAGGGCATTGCCATCAGTATCAGCCTACCACTGTGACGGAGGTAATTAGGGCATGCTGAATCAGCTGCCATATGCTGTATGTAGATAGTCCCAGTGGGCCCAGATGTCATTGTGCTAGTCATCAATGGATTAGTGGGTATGCTACCTACCCATGCAGGACTCTTTTGAGTAAGGAGTACAGGATATGACTCCATAAACAACCATGAGAATGTGCCAAGCAGATGGAAGTAACTCATTCTGCTTGCGTTAGTCATCATGGCTGTGGGCAGGTGTGACTAGTATAACCCTCATGAAGTACATGAGTGCTATTGTTCCATCATCAGCAGTTTACATCAGCATTGTTGTATTTTCCCCCATGGTGTCCTACTGTTGTAGCATGTGTAGGTGACGGCATGGCCTGCCATGGCAGAGCAGCAGATAATGATGTTGTTACTCTGCGTGAATGTTGTGTTGGTACTGACCCATTGCACCCTGTCTTTCTCTGCCACCCTCCCTCTCCTCCTCTGCCTTTGTGTGCATCAGCATCATCAAGCGAAGGAGAAGGGGCACCGCTGAGTGGGGAAGCTGCAGCCCACGGGACCCAGGAGGCTGATACCAGCAGAGCTGAGGGGACCAGTGGGACAGAGGGACAGGCGAGTGCCACAGAGGAGAAAGCATCAACAACAACATCTTCGTATTCCTCCTCCGATGGACACTCCTTGGCAGTGGCAGACCCATCTGGGACCATCCCAGCACCATCCTTGTCCGCCACACCGCTTATCAGCACTGCCCTCCCTGTAGCTCCCCACCTAGTTGCCCGTGCCCGGCTCACCGAGGAGGGTTGGCATCTCCTTTGTCGCAGGCACCTCTGCCTCTTCCCCAGTCAGCCCTGCTGCCCTTAATATGGAGCCTATTGACCTCCTGAGGTCCATCTCTGTGGGGCAGTCAACCATAGTAAATGCCATCCAGGAACTGGCATCAGAGATGCAGCAGTCCCATGCCTACCTGGAAGGCATTCACGGTGCCCTGGATGCCCTGCAGAGATCCTGATGGCAGCCAGTAGCCCTTCTTCTTCCGTCCCTCCTCCAACTACCTGTTCCCAATCCCACAGCCCTCTCCCCTCACCCATCCAAGGCACACTTTCATACCAACATGCAACCACATCAACAGACACAGTTCACAAGGACAAAAACAAGCACCACAAAAGACACCACTGTCATTCACACACACAACAGACACATGCAGACATAAAAACATCCACTCCCTACACGGACTCCCCCACCTCCACCCCCTCACAGACACTACAACACACATCATCACTCCCAGATCCTGCCACAAGTGCACTCATTCCTACCATCACCACAACAGCAGACCCCATACATCACATGCGCACTCAGCAAATCTTTCAACACCCACACATGCAGCACATCCACCCTACCTGCAGACACCACCACAACAAACATTCACACATCCACCCTGCCATCTCCCTGCATCCCCCCCCTCCTCCCACTACACCTAAAGGCCCACACTCACCTACCCAACAGTCACACAGCACACACATGGCATCCACGCTCACACCTGCACCCAAGACATCTCACCGTACACACCTCACAACCACTACCTCTCCCTCCACTCCCAAACGTTTATCCCATGACCAACCTTGTGCCCCTAAAAAACGTTTCCTGCAAAAAATGTTCCTGTTCCCTCCCACTGTCCTACTCCCTGTTCCCCCAAGCGTCCTGTTACCCTACCCAGTTCTCTCATGGTCACTACCCCACATAAGGCTTCTGTCCCCACAAAGCCCAAAGTTACCCCTCCCAAACTCAAGCCCACTCCCCTAAAATCAAAGTCCAAACTTAACCATCACCAACCCAAACCACAAGACACCCCCTCAAAACCAAAACCTAAGGACCCCTCTCAAAACACAAACCAACACCCTTGGACCCCCCCCCCCTCACCCCTGAGGTGCCTGCATGCCCCATTGATGCCCTTGCCATATGGAGACCACTTTGCAGTCAGTTTCAAGTTGGGGCCATGGACATTGCCCTGTGTGTCTGTGGCACACAATACAGTTGGACTTGTCTGTAGGCCTATGTTGTATATAGTTATTTATGATTTTCACATTTCTATCTAATATATCTGCACCAGAGATTCATTGGTGTTGAGGGTAACAAACTTGTCCTGGCTTTCCTTCCACATGTATGTGTTGCTTATGTGTGATTTGTTGTGTGGTTTGTGTGTGTTGGTGCAGGTGTTTGCGTGTGTGTCGCTAGCCGTGACAGGTGTGTGTGTTGGGTGTGTACTAATGGCCTCCCCTCCAGTGTGTGCAAGGCAGGTGTACTTACAGTTGGTGTCTTTGTTGCCGTCGCTGGTCCTGGAGTTGTATGGCCAGCAGGAGCATTGGGAAGACTTCTTGTTCAGGTTTAATGGTGGCTGCGGACGTGCCTCTGTTCCTGAAGGTGAGTGTCCCCTTTTATGTTGTTCGTTTCAACCAGGCTTTTGATGGTGGGCTAAACGCGGAGGAAATCCTGGTTGTGTGCAATCTCATAATATGGTTGTCGGAAACATGCTCCCCACTGGCCTGGAGATGCCTACCGCCTGCCGTGGTGGCCAGTCAGCTCTGGTGGGACTGGCGGTGACTTGGCTGTGTTCCAGTTGGAACACCGCCATGGTCATAATATGGCAGGCTACTCTCCCGGGCATGCGGCGGTGCAACCGCCACCTCGACCGCGGCAGTCCTCCGACCACCAAATTCGAATGAGGGCCTATCAATAGCAACCAAGACCCCCTGTCAACCTTTCGATTTAAATTTTGGGACTCCATCTCACAAAAATATAGAAATATGTGCGGCCCAGAGGATTATAATCTAATTTAAATTCTTTATTTTTCTGTACAAAAATCTATTTTTATATATAGCATCTTTCTTATACAGAACATGATGCTCTGTATAAGAAAGATGCTATATATAGAACAAAATGTTCTGTTTAAGAAAGATGGTATATAGAGAATAATTGATTTTTGTACAGAAAAATAAAGAATTGAAATGAGGTCATTATTAAAAATACTACTATATTGGCAGAAGACCAGGAGGGGGGAACTTTGCTACCCTTTTGCACCTGACTAAACAGTTCTAGTATTACAGGCAGTAATAGAGTCTTAAAATGTTTATAAAATTCTTGGGGAATTGCATCTGTTCCTACAGCTTTTCCAGTGGGAAGTCCCTGAATTGCCTCCTCGAGTTCCTCCATGCGGATTCCATCCCCAATACCTCCTGTTCACTGCATCTATAGTGCTTAAAAACCTATACACTGCTTGCACATCTACCGGAGGGGAAGCCTTATAAAGTTCTGCATAATACATGGGAAAAACCTCCCTAATACCTTCAGGATCAGAAACCATCCGTCCATGTAGGTCTTTAATTTCTCTAATAATACCAGCGGCTGGCTTATAGCATGCCCGTGACGCCAAAAGGTGGCCCACCTTCTTACTATATTTGTAACGTTCAGAGCACCTTGAGAGATATTTTTCTGCCACTTTTTTTAGCTGGGATCTCATTAATTGCTGCTTTAGCAATAGCAATCTTCTGTAAGGCAGCATTCACCTCCATACCCCCCTCGATAACTAAGGTAAGTTGACTTTCTGCCTCTTTGAGTTTTAAATATGCTTCCTTAATCAGACTTTGGGTATGCTTCTGCCTTCTGAGAATGAAACTCAAAGTTTCTCCTCATATCCCTGCCTTTAAAGTGTCCCATACAATCTCCACTGGAGCAGTCCCCTTATTCATTTCAAGAAATTCCCTCAGCCATATATTCATGTGGCAGCGGTATTCTGGATCATTGAAAAGCCCACTCTCAAAGGTCCACCCCTCTCCTATTATATTTAAAGCCCTCCATATTTATTTCTAATATTAGCAAATTATGGTCTGACATAACCGTGGATATATTTCCATACGTACCCCTGTTAACAATTTGGGGGGAATAAAAAAGTAATCTAATCGGGCCAATTTCACATGAGGAGCTGAACAGTACGTTTACCCAGGGTCTGGTGCGCAAAGTTTTGGCCAAACATTTACCAAGCCTATTTCTTTTTGCAAGCTACAGAGAGCTTTATATACTCTAGGTTTGCGTCCATGATATCTATTGGGGGTGGTACCCAATAGATCTTTTAAACCATCCCAAGAGCCATTAAAATTCAAAACTCCACATACCATATAGGGGGCCAGCCACTCTGCTAACTCTACTGATATAAAATCTAACACCGATGGATCATCCATCACTGCGCCATAAAGGGAACATGAGGTAAAACATCCTTTACTATGATGGCACTCTACCATAACCCATCTTCCGTTTTTATCTGCAATCCGTTTTCTATAACTTATATTTCCCACTGCCAGCCAGTATAGCAACCCCCTTGTTCTCAACATTCTGTTCAGTGCATATTACTACCTTCATCCCTAAGTAATCTAAGATAGATCTATTGCAATACTCTACATGTGTCTCCTGCAGGCAATATATATCCGCCCTCAGTGTTTTCAAATCTTCAGCAATTTTCTGCCTTTTCTGGGGGTTATTTAGCCCACATATATTTATAGATGCAATTCGCATCTTAGCCATTTGTCAATCGCCTCTCATCTATTACCCACGGGCACATATAGTTGTAAATAGTCATACACAATTTGCCATTTCTGGCTACCACCTTCTTGTATCAAACATCGCACTTCAACATTCTCTGTCTGTTATTCGTCCCCTTTTCTCCTTCACAATTTCCTCCTCCCTCTTCATCCCCTGCAATACTCAATTCCCAGTCATCCGTTTATTTTTTTATGCCTACCCTCTGCCCCCCAACACACCCTCCTACCCCCTCTTACTCCCTTTACCCCAACCCTCTCCCCTTCCCTCCCCCCACACCTACCCCACACCCCTACCACTGGAACAACCAGACCCCCACCGGCCTGAATGATGGTTTCCCTAAGTGCCGTCCACAGACCCCCCCCCAATCAGGCTGTGCTCCCACCACATGTGTTAACACCCATCCTCATTGCAAATTAGTGTTCTTTCTGTCTCTGCTCAGGTTTCAACGGATTCTGTAAATTCAGTTCATTCAGATACTCCTTTGCTTGAATCTCGTATATTCTAGTTTTCCCCTTGATTATTGTCTTCAACTGAGGTGGGGCCAGCAAAAAGGCATCCCCCTGATAAGGCTTAATCAATTGTCGCAGCCTCCATATGCGTTCTACAGGAACATGGCAGTAATCTGGTCGGGTAAAAAAGGTAAAGTTGTCGTTACAGCGTGGGCATCAAGGTGGGCCTTTTCAAAGATAGCTTGTCTTAACAAATAGTTACCAAAGAAAACCAATATGGCTCTTGGATGTTTGAATTCAGAATTGTGTTCTCTTGCTCGTTTCATCAGTGGGAATCTATGGACCCTTTGAATTTCCACCTCCCAATCCCATTTTGTGAGCTCTGGAAAAGCGTTTCATATGAGATTGATCATAAATGTCCTTATATCGTTAACCTCTGCCCATTCTTCTATGCCTAAAAAACACAAATTATTTCTCCTCTGCTGATGTTCTTAGTCTTCTAGTTTCCACATGGTATCAGTTAATTGCCCTCCTTGTGTTTCAACCGTTTCTTTCAATACCTCAACCTCTGCCTCCACTACAGAAGCTCTGTTCTCCATTGTATTTAGTTTTTCTTCTATTTCCCCACAGTTCTTAGCTCCCTTTCGCACAGTAACCTGCAGCTGTTTGGTAGCCACCCGGGCTCTCCGGCTCACTGTTCGCGTTTTGGTTTGCAATTCCCTTATGGTGCCATGTATCAATTTCAGCATTTTTGTGTCTGCTACCTGTATTATTTATAAGATCGCTCATACTGCTTTCTCCTGTGTCAGCACTAGGAGGCAGGGTAGGTTCAGGGTCCTTCTCCAGACTCGAAAGTCTGATTCCTGAGTGGTCCCATTTAAGAGTCACAGCACTCGGTCCTGAGGGGTCTGTTCCAGCTGTTGAGCCAGATCTCGACTGTGTGTGCCTGCAGTGTCGCCGCTGCTGTTTTACTATAGGGCCTATAGCCGATGATAGGCTCTCAGACCCTGATGAAATGCTCTCTTCATCTTCACTTTGATTACAACCACTGCTAATGGCCTATGAATCTTCTGTTAATGAGTAAAATTAATCTCCTCCATCCTTAGACCAGTCCAAATTCTTTCCGCCCCATTCAGACTTTCTAATCTCCACATCCTGACCTTTTATGGCTTCAGCGCCTTTTAAACTTAGTTCTTTCCCCTTTCTATTGAGGGTTTCTGGGGGCTCGTCAGCAGTGCCGTGAGTGTCTTGAGTATAGACACGGCAGTATAGATTTCCATTTGCCACTGCATGCTTACATTGGAGGCCGCCCCGGTGGCTGCTTCAATCTGCTCCCTCAAGCTCCTAGGCTCATCTAGTTGACTCCACTCAGAGTTTGTGGCATGTCAGAGTCCAGGCTGACCCCCAAGGGCCCGATACAAGCTTGTGGCAACTACTCTATAGGGTTTATCAATTCCAAGTTCTGCTTTGTGCACATTAGCGCGCCTTTAGATTGGGGTGTAAGGTTCGCGTTATCATTCTCTTGCCCTCCACTAGTAAAAAAGTTAGTAATTGCGAGCTGTGGTCTGCCCTTTGCTTTGTGGTCGGTCTGAGCCATCCTGCCCGTACTAGACACATCTTTAAAGGTCCCACCACCAATTTTACTGTTTAATTTAGTCGGTCCTGTTCCAGACCGCCTAGCTGCCGGGCATCCTTCACTGCAAGCCTTTGCTGCTCGTGTTTGACAAGCCCCCTCTGCTTTTTCTCCAATGTTTCATGTACTCTTAGGTGCCTTATGCACTTTCCAGAAGCCAGGTGACACCCCTGGCCAGTCTACTATTAACACGCCGATCCTCCTTATTAGCATATGTCAGCGCTCTGTCTTTCTTGCTATGCAAAAGAGTATGCTCCTCACTGGTGAAACCAGAGTCTATAGAATACAGCCTAGGGGGCCGATCCTGTGCCTCCTCCGGCATGCCCTTCTTGCCGAGTGGTTCAAACCACATCTGTATCCTGAAATACAGGCCCCAGTTAGCATCAAGCCTCCCGGGGCCTCTCTCACCGTCACACAACGTCAACACCGCAACTCTGCGCCCTTCTATAGCAGGGCGTGCGTTCACACGGCGTCTGGGGGGCAGGGCCTGCAAACAACACGATCACCATCTTGCTAGCTCCAAAAAATTGCTTCCAAGGAGTGCAGGAAAGGTAGTATTGCCCTGCTTGCGGGCTGCTGTCCCATGGGCTCAGCACCCGCATTATTTGCCTCCTCCAGTACGTCTTTTTTGCCGCGTGGTCCAAACCGTGTTTGTACCCTGAAATACAGGTTCAAGGTAGCGACGAGCCTCCCGGAACCTATCTCACCACCACATCACCTCAGCACCGCAGCTCTGTGTCCTCTTCAGCAAGGTATTCGTTCGCACAGCATCGGGGGCAGGGCATGCAAACAATGGCTACACCATCTTGCTCCACATTTCTCTTCCAACAGTCACCATCTTGGCTTTGTCTTGTAATCTAAAGCCGACCATTCAAAATGGGGTATTTTCTCATACATTTGTTCTCAAGCTTTTTTTGAGATGGACTTCTGTAATAAAACATTGGGCCTTTAATGATCACATACGGAAGCAACACTTTCATTTCATTGCACTCACTGTTGGTTAAGATACTGACATGCTTTAAATTGTGTTGGCTTGAGCAATAATATATAGTCACACTCAGTTTATCTGATTCATCATTCAGTATCCTAGAGACAGATAACACTCTTTTCTAAATCTGCCAAAAAATAAAAATAAAACAACTAAACAGAGGTTGATTAAAACCATGAGCTATCCAGAATCCCATGATTTGCTTCTCCTTCAACTGGGCATATCAATAACTCAATTCTCTCTTCTAACAGATAAAGGTGGTATTTAAATACCCGTCCACAGCAACACTCCAGCACATTGTGTATGTGCCCAGACGTATGCTAATAGTCTCCTCACAAATTTTCATCAAACCTCTGCCCACCCAGACCACCAGATCCAAAACCTGCTCTCTGCTTATGACTACCATCGCCTTCTAGAGCTATCACCCAGCCAAACTATCCTGCAGCACTGGGAACATGACCTTATGCAAAGAACAGAAAACCCACTTTTTGCCAACATCTACTAACTCAACTTTGTGCTATCTCTTAAAAAAGCACCATGAAGCTCTCCTCCTCCTGCTGTGTTAACGCTAAGAAAAACCCACATATTACTAATTTCAGAGGCATGAGACAATACATCTTTCTATAATTTTTGTATTGCAATACCAGCTTCTATAAAGTAGGGCAATGGAAATGATATAAAATTGATGGTCACATCCAGATGATAACCCGGCAGTAAAGAGCACGAGGAGATAGGGGATATAATAGGGATGGCTCAGGGAAATATATGTGCAAGAATATGCGAAGAGGCGAGGAGGCAGAAAAGAAGGTAGAGAGAAGACGGAAGTGGTTGAGGGAGGGTACAAAGTAGGTAAGCCCCTTTCCAGCGGCCATTGTAGGGTTGGAATGGGACTGAGTTTATAAAAGCTTGTAGCATCACCTAAAAAGAGGATATTCAGTTCATTTCTTATTTTTAAGTGGGGGTCTGATCGTCAGTGAGATGTGAGTCCAGGGTATGCCTATTTCTTAATTATCTCTCTCTCTCTGTCTCTCAATCTCTATCTCATATTTCTGCCCCTTTTGAAAGTCTAGGTCTGGAAGGAGGTTAGCTCTAGTCTTCCAGAGCACAATGGAGGTTCAGAGCTTCTCTGATATGCAGCCTGCACATTGGATTGAATTATTGCAGCCTTGTAAAGTATGCATCTGGCCTTGAAGGCGAATCATTTCAGCCTTGTAGTGAATGGATCTGGTCTTGAAGGTGACGTGTCGTGAAGCAGCGGCCATTATAGTTTGATTGCCATGGGAATTATATGATTGAATTTTCATTGACCTATGGTGATATGGACCACCAACTGGGCAACACTTTTCATAGAAGACAAGCAGGTGCTTCAGATGCTTTTAGGTAGGACATTTCCTCTATACTGGCAAAACAGCCAGGCCTGGGCAGTTGATATAATAATGCTGGATCCTTGTTGGTTTAACTTTACACCATGGAGAATGATGGTTGTATGCAAATGATATATGAGCCTTATTTACAATATGAGGTTTGGAGGAGAGGAGGCTGTCAATGTATTTGTCAACTGAAAGTTTCCACCAGAATACAGAGGAAAATAAATTGTGGGGCCTTAAAATAGAGGCTTAAATATCAAGAACAAAACATTGTAAAGTTAACCATAAATGTTGGCATGTTTAGGTTTAGTACACCTAACTTCACATACATGTACCTTGACCATATAAATATATATATATATAATAATATATATATATAAGGCATGTAGATGCGGATCCAAGAATAGTAAATCTATTGCTATATGCACTTGTCTTCACTATCATTTTGGTTCTTGATGTATATGCCTCAATATTATATCCTCACTGTTTTTTTCCTCAATATTTCAATGTACAATCTCTCCTGACATACACAAGGTGTTCACAGTCAGAAGAATTAATTCATATCATTACTGTTAGCCAGATCTGTATGCTTGACTGGTCTACAAATGAGTTGAGGGTAAGGAGAAGGAATTAGTGGGGTTGGCTGTAAGGTTAGCTCTGTACTTTCATGACTGGATAAGAATAAGGGAGGACTTCAGGCACTTGTGTCATCTTCTGAACTCACTCTAAGTTAGAGTTGAGTGTTGTCAGTATAATAATTATTGTAAACTCTGAGGCTGGCTGGCATTGAGACATACCATAAAAATACAATGCTATTTGTTTAACGCTATTTTATGTCATATTATCAAGGAAGAGAAAATGGTCTGACTGTAGTCTGAATAGGAAAGAACACAGCCAAGCCAAGTTGAGTCTGCGAAACAACCAGGAAAGCTGCGAGGATTAGCAGCACCAAAGTCGAACATGCATTGGCAAACCCAACATGTCTGGCCTTCACATGAGTAGGCAATGGTTACGTTTTTTAAATATTTTTTAACTATAACAAACAGACCTTTCAGTTGTGCCACACATTCCACTATTATCTTTTTGTGAAGGTAACAAGAAGAAATTGTCATCCAACGAAATGCTCATATTGCATGCAGCTACAACGTCACAATGTCTCTTAAACACCTTATGACAGCAACTTAAACAGAACACAGGAAATAAAATAAGATCTAGCTAAGCATCTATAGGCCCAGCAAAATAAGTATATGTTTTAAAGATAATATGATAATATACAAAAAAAGCACACTTTGAAAGAGCTTCATTGTTGAAAAGAAAGGAACTATTTTAAGCAGATGTGGACAAAGTGCTCAAGCTTTGTGCAGTTACTTGAAGTGAAGGAAACTAATGGGTAAAGTGGGTCCACCCACTGTCCCATGCTGTGGTGGAAAGAAGCAAAATCTGAATGACAATTTAACAGCCAATGAATGAAGCCTGCTGACCAAAACCCCTGCTATGTAAGTGTGTCACAAATATTTTTTAGCAAAACAATAGTCTGGTCTGTCTCAAGTGACATCCCTAAAATGTGTTTTTACCAATAGGGTTGCATATTTCAGTAAATGTTTGGTAACTGTAGGTCCAAGCTGTAACATCGAGTATTTTGCAGGTGAGCCACTGCCTTATTCTCACCTTATGGAAATGCAGGCCAGAGCAAGAACTCCACAGTGACCTATGCAGTTTTACATTCCTTTTAGCTGATACTATAAGAAAACTATAAGAAACATATTAACTACCTTGAATAGACTAACGAATTACATAGCACCCATTCATTTATTAACAAGGAAGGACATAATGTGTTATATAATTTTTACACCATTAATGAACCTCAAAGTAAATTAGATACTTTTTTACGACCTTCATTACAGGTCACAGAATTTGGATCAGACCACCAATAACAAATGGGACCGTTTTTTCAGACCTGTATTTTTGGTTGTGGGAAAACATGCTATTGCATGGTACTGGGTCATATTTACTGCATGGTAACAGTATTTATTGCAGTATTTATGCAGTAATCAAACTGAAATACATTGAAAAAACAACACAAGAAACATCTCAAACCAACTTAGTAAAAATGTATAAATAAAATGACACCAAATAAACAAACATCTAATAAGGAGCCAATTGCGGGTATCTGGCCTGGCTAGACCAGGTCAAAGTCAAAAGTTGAGACAGGCTGCAATTGGTAGCAGGTCGTATATAGGACCAGGTTCATCCCAGTGGAAAATGTGCCTCCTGGAGCAAAAGCAGTCATCTGCAAACATTGCTGAGGCAAGCTGCACACTGGATCTGAAGTGGGGCTTGACAATGGTGGGTTGCTGAAGAGCAGGGTCCTAGTGCAGTCGTCACCGAAGGTGGAAAATCTCAGTGATTTTGAAGTCCGAAGTCCCTGACCAAGAAGACATTGGTGGCAGTCCCAGTCTTCCGATGGTTCTTTGTAGAAAAAGTTGGCAAAAGGTATTACCACTTGAGGTTTGAGAGGGAGGAGGACACTCTAACATCAGTGAAGGGTCCAAGACCTGTGGGAGGGGGCAACTCAGGAGCTAGGACTCACTCCAACAGAGGCCAGCAGCAAGGTTCAGGGTAGGTCCAGTTGGAACTAGTCAGTTAGTCAACTTCGATGAGAGAGAAAGCTTGTAATGTCCCTGTAGCTCAAACAACAGGACAGCCAAATGGCCCTTGAGGACACTTCTGGAGACCTGGGTTCAAGGCAAGCAGGTTCATTCTTTGGGTTCTTCAGATAGCAGAGCAGTTCTTCCTCTTATTCTTCAAAGGTCCAGGAGAGTTCTGAAAAAGGTCTGTGGAGTCCACATTTATGCCAAGTGCCAGCATGAGGGTGGAGGGCACTCCTTTGTCAACCCCCTACATCAGTTCTGGTAATTTCTTCAGGCTCAGGAAGGGGCTAGGCACAGCCACCAGGATATCCTGTAAGGGAGGAGAACCCTCTCCTCACACCCAAAGCCCTTTGTCCACTGTCTGTGAGCAATAAACATCTCACCATAGGAGGGCCATCAAGGGTCAGGTGACTGCACGATACTGGCAGAAAATCCTTTGGTTTTAGGTAGACAAATGACAACTTTCTAAAAAAATAATGTCCAAAATAGTAATATAAAATTCAACTTTACCACCAAATCGGATTTTAAGTTATCATATATATTAGTTATTTAATCTTTTCTTAACTAGGCTCAAACTGAAGTCTATCATTAAAAGTAATAGTTTAAATTAGTGTTAACCTGTGGAGAGCCTGCCTTGCCAGAGTGAAAAATGAATTTCAAGACTTTTCATTGTCAGACCATGGGAAACATTAACTAGACATGTCAGAGTTTTAAATACCATGCACACTACCCAATGGACTTTTAGGATGTCTTTTAGTGGAGGCCTATAAGTATTAACAAGTATTTGGAATGTAATACGTCTTGCATTTGCTTGACTTTTCTTGCCACATAACTCAGTCAACACTGCCTCATAATTTGGTCTTTTCCTGCCACATTATTCCAGTGGCCCTGCCTGTAACTAAAGCACTTACATTTACCTTCTTCCTCCATCTGCAGCCAAAAATGAATATTTTGTCCTTTAGCATCATAATTTAAATCTGCCATGTTAATTCAAATAGAATACCACTGTCACCACCCCCACAGAGTTGCTGACACAATTCCTAAAAGAACGACACAAGAAAGAAATGGAGGAGTAACAAGAGAAATAAACTAGATGGGTCACCCAAACATATCAAGAGTGTTCAATCAGTCATAGTGTAATAAGGGTATTGAGTTGGCCTGAATCATGGTCATAATGGCAACAAGGAGAGATTAATAAAACATATACAGTTATCATATAAACCCAATAAAAACCTTTATCAGAAATATAGTTTTGGTATTAGGCTGTGATATTCAGAACAGCCCCTACAGAACACCACAATGAAAACAGCATTTGTAAGAAACATCGTCATGTAGCCATATAGTTAGCCCCTAGAGGGCATAGTGCTTTACACATTTTCTGAGCTAACAGGCCTACTGCAATGATATTACAAACAAAGCCACTAAAACACAAGCTACTCCCAATTACAAACCAAAAGTTACAACCATGAAAGCACTTAAAAAGACACTGAATGGTGGGAGGGGGTTATTATTTTGGGGATCCAGAAATTATGTGGACAGAAAGAGCATGTCATGGTGAATGTTTTGAAGGTGGTCCTATTGTCCTAAGATCACTGTAGGCTTAGTTATGTGCAAAAATGTTTTCTAAAAGTAATGGCCTGCAAAGCATTATGGGGTGAGTTTCCCAAGTGCAGTGAATATTGTAGTATCAGCTTTCCCGCTGATTCGAGAGAGCTGTTTTGAAAATGTCTGTTTTTTTTCCGTAAAGCATTTATTAATTACAAGTGTTTTTGTGAAAGCTATGGAGTGTGAAGGGGATAGCCAAAAAAATTACTGTGATTAGGTAACAGTGTAATCAATGTGACCAGCACTTCAGTACTGCCAATGGAGTTCGCACTGCTGTTCTGCGCTGTGAGCGCCATGGCTGCCATGGAGCACGAAGGAGAGAGACAAAGGAAAAAAACAGTCTACCCATGCTGTAGTATATCGGCAATCGTGCAATAATCCATATAACAGGGTCAGTCTGCAAGGCAGTAACAAAACAGCCCCAAGGCGGAACAAACATAAAGCATTTACCAATGAAATCAAGGGGTTTTTGAAAGGCAAGCCCACGAACGAGTGAAAGTGGTGGGTGTGAGATGGACGTGTTTTAAATCCCACAGAATACTTACAAAAGGTCAAAAAGAGCTTGCGTGCTCGACCTAAAAAGGAAGGTTTATTTTGCCAGGCTGAAGTGGCAGTTTATAACTGCACATCTAGGCTGCAGTGGTAGGTCTGGAGAAATGCTTTACATGGCTACTGTAGTGGATGGCACTATGAGCACTGCAGTCCACCAGCAGCATTTAATTTACAAGCCCTTGATATAGGTAGCACAATATACTAGGGACATATAAGTATATTAAGTGTGCCAATTAGGAGTATGCCAATGTTACTTTGTTTAAAAAGGAGAGCATAGGCACTTTAAACCTGGGTTAGCAGGGTTAAAGTGCACAGAGTCCTATGGCCAAAAAAAACGGGTTCAGCGACAGAAGGCAAACATCGGGCAGAATACCACTAAAAATATGGTAATTCCCACCACAGTGGTTATTGCTTTCAGATGTTTTAAGTCTCAAAGTAAAAAAGTATTTTTATTGATGTGTACCCTGAAGTTTGAGTAACCTGGTGTCACAATAAAGAGAGAACCCGTTGCAATATTTTCTAATGAGCAAATACCAAACTGCTAGAGTGTAAAATTCAACCTTGAAATAAAAGCATTCGTTTTCTAACTGCACAAGCAGAATTCCCTCACGTGGTGGCCCGTCTACCAGTGAACATCATCTCACAGTAAAGGTCACCCTGCCCTATTTAGGTCAGGTCGATCATCTCTGGATTTCCCTGCTCGGGTGCTGTACAAGGCAAGACACTCCCAGGAGCAGTGGTGAAACTAAACTTAAGGGGGGCCCCCGACCCACTGGACCCAGTCAAGGGCGTGCCACACGTGCACAGTGTACTGTGCTGAGGGGGGCCCCTGGAGCTCAGGACCCCCGGGCTCTGCGGGTGCTGCGGCGGCCTTTGTTACGCCACTGTCCAAGGGCGTAGCTGGGTCAGTTACATTGGCAGGGTGTGATTTTAAGATTTTCCAACAATCACACTGGCATATCATGTGAAAATACATTTTGAGATAAGCAGGGGCAGTGAAAAGGAAGAGGAGTGAGGATTGATAAGAGTATTAAGTAAGAGACAACATAATATTTTGTGAAATAAATAACTTTTTTAGGACTTTCAAAAAACAGAAAGAAGGAGAGAGTGTGTGCGTTTTTGTCTGTGTGTATGTAAAACGTTGTGGTGAAATCCGACACACTTCACCATACCCGATTAAAAGGCCTTCCACCCAACTTTTACCAGAAATTACATTTATTACGTGGGTGTAACACCCCAAACACCCCCTTTGAAGCTACGCCCCTGGACAGTCCAGGGTAGGAAAAAAAGACAACGAACCTCATACACAGGAAGAAAACTGTCTGCATGTAAGGGCAGTTTACTTTTTCAGTAATAAACCCCACTTTGCAGGAGCTTTTCTGAAAAAGAAAAACAAAGGCCAAGCGGGCAGAAAAAACACAAGGCTATTAGCTTTGCATTAGACGTGCCAAATGTGTGTTCCATGCTCAACTGGCAGACTGCTCGTCATGTCTTAAATGAGGCCCTTAACCTGTTTGTTACATGAGCTAGCATCATACTCAAGGCTCTAGGAGCAGGCTGGTCCGCAAGGCAGACCAGATGGAGGCCCGCATACAACACCTCCCTAAGGCAGGGATGAAAACCTTTGGGAGGGCGGCAAGCCCGCAAATAAAGGTGCACTCAGATTGGGTAGTGACTTTCAAGCCAGCCAATCGAGGCGCATCATGCAGGGTTAAAAGGGGGCTGCCACTAGCACCCCAATCTCAGCAGGCAGGGATGGTCACAAAAAGGTCAGCAGCAGGGGGCGGCCACAGCACTTGTAGCCTGGGAGGTCATAGGGGCCACCCATCGGTAACAAGGGGAAGGGGCCTAGTAGCCACCAAACTCTGGGTATCTGACCAGGAAGGCCATCATGGAAAGGAGGCAGTGCTTGATCAGGGGTCATAAAGCAGACTGACAGACAGACAGAGGAACTCAAGATGTTCATGAGTTATGGAGGTGCATGCTACATTTTATGACCACTAGATGCAATGTTGATGCACCAGGTAATGTCTCTATAAATGTGATGTAATAAACTGCAGCCATCTACAATCCCAACAAGAGCTCCCATGCATTTATGAAACAAAGTGTATTTGGCTGATCAAGGTTGGATGAGCAAAGCATCTGACTACAAAATGGTGGCATCCTCAAGGTTCCCTAACCACAGATAGAGGAGCCCCACTTGTAGAACCACAACTGGCTATAGCAGCAGAAATCCTTGAGCTAGTGTCCCATCAGCCGCGTCCTACTGCTTACAGTGGTGTTTGCTATATTCTAGATAGGGCAGGGTGACCATCACTAGGATTTCCATGTCCAGGCCCTCCAAGCAAACACACAATAGGACTCACGTACAATGAGGGAACTCCCTGAGCATCAAGCCCAAGCTTTTTTTTGTTTTTCTAAAGCAGTCTTCTACAGTGGGAGTGCATCTGCCAAAAACACAAAAGTATGCTGAGAGGGCCAAACAAAGGCCCTCATTTCGAACATGGCGGGAATTCCAGCTGTGTTCAGGCTGGCGGTCTTTCCATCGACCGCCAGGCTCCTGGAAAACCCGCCGGCGATATAATGATCTCCCCGCCAGGCCGGCGGGCTGTGACAGTGTCTCCGCCCGCCGGCCTGGCGGGGAACACGGCTGCAACATTGAGTAGCCGCCGTCAATGTTGTTGTGCGGCGGGTGCAGCAGCACCCGTCACGCATGTCACTGCCCGTAAATCGGGCAGTGACATACGCGATGGGTGCCTGCACGAGGGCCCCTGTACTACCCATGCAAAGTGCATGGGCAGTGCAGGGGCACCCCCTCCGCCAGCCTTTTCCTGGCGGGATATCCCACCAGGAAAAGGCTGGCGGCATTTGAAACATTATCCGCAGGGTAGCACAGCTACCCTGGCGGATGGTGTTTCCTCCTGCCGCCAGGCTGCCTGGTGGCAGGAGCATGGCGGTGGGTGACGGCTGCTGCTGGCGGCCGTCACCCTGTTCTTTATATGGCGGTTCGGCCCGCCATGCCAACTGGCATCTTTAGCCGCCACTGCCGGCATGGCGTGCCGAACCACCATGTTAGAAATGATCGCCAAAATGTGTGAGCACTTGGCATACACCGGTGTTTGTACTTACTGCAGGGAGATCCCAGCCAGGCATGTTGGTGTCAGCAGTGGGCAGTGATACTGATCTGCAGCATTCAAAGAAAAATACTGAGACACTATCACACTTTTTTGTTTTTCACAAATTAAGCAGAAGGTTGCAATGACGCAGCAGAAAAAGGGTATATGTAATTTTACTTCTGAAAATATACTTACACGTAATCCTCTTTTTAGAAGAAACCGAGCCAGTGCACTATCATGATATGGTTCAAACTTTACTGCCTAAGAAACACAAACACAAAAGGGTTTCATTAACAATACGCACATTTTAATAAAAGCACTTCCATTCGATTAAAACACGTTCTCAGTTAAAAGAGGATTTCATATAGGGCTATCTCCTGGGGGAAAATACTGCTGAAACAATCAAGTCTTGTGTGCGTTGTATGAATGACTCCAGAACCTTTTACATTACCACAATGTTGCCTCGTCTTCCTCATCTCACTCCCTGATCACTGAGTGAGTTCTAATTGAGACATAGAAGTACTCCAATGTTTTGCAAAGTTCATTTAGCCACAACCCTCTGCTGAGTAGAGGGCTAAGCATCCCCACAAATTAATCTATTATTTCCTGCCTGGCCTCGTTGACGTCATTTAGTAGTCGCCATGGGTCACAGCTGCGACCCCAGCTCGTCCCTTGCTACCCCTAGCATTCAATTTGCAACCCCTGGCTTTAGAAGTGGCAAAATCATTGCCAGAAACACAGGGGAAGCTCGTCCTTATTGGCACTGGTTGGGACTCTACTTTCCTTGTTTTTTGTCAGTTTTTGAACACAGTAATAGTGAATAGTATTACATTATTCACTATTAAGGTAATAAAAAAATACATTTAGCTGGAATATGATCCTCCCTGGCAGCTGATAACGCGTCCAGCTCTTATAAATTACCTGTACCTGGACACGTTGGAGGTCGGTGAATCTTTTAACCGAGTCGGGCTCTCCTCATCCTCAATAGTCGAGTCACTCAGATCAATAATCAATAACTGTTGTAATCGGTAATCAGTACTCAATTAATAGATCAATATAATACATCGGAAATCAATAACAGTTGGTGTTTCGGCGCACCATGACCTTTCAGTCATGAATAACCACACCAGTTTATTAAAAGTTAGTGAATTTATTTCCCTATATTAACAAAGCTAGCACAATATATATATGTCTCAAAACCAATTTATATATGTATATGAACATTACTAGCTGTCCATAACGGCGGAAGAAACGCAATCTTCGCAAAATCTGAATAATGATACACTCTGTTATAGCAATGCAAATCACCAATGTGACTAACTGTATTTGACTAATTGCATACATTCGGTCAGCATAACAAAATTTCAATTCTTCATGGTACATTGAATGAATACCTCGACTAACCTCTAATTAGCATTGGCATGTGGGACTTCATGCAAAACGAATTTAGTCAACACAAATTTGGAAAACTTCCTAGCTAGGATCCTATCAAAAATATAGCAGTTGGTACCTAAAAGGAAAAACACAATGCATAATACATTTATCCTTTCATATTTACCAAATACAATCAGCATTCAAGAAAAGTCTTCGTCCTTCAGGTACCGGTTGATCAGCATGGGGCAAGTTTCAAAAGGGGGCAAAGTTAAGGGCAAGCTCCCTTGCAGCGGCAAGGAGAATGGGGCAAAGTTACTGCATGGGCAAGACGGGGCAAATCAAAGTTAAAGTCTCTAGGGTGAGAATTCTTAAGTCTCTTTCTCTCAAATAGAGAAAAGGGTATCAGGGTGTCGTCCAAAATGGAGTCTGGCATCAGGCTTCAAACTGGCATCAAGGAAAATGGCTGACTTCTCTTTGTCCGGTGGGTTTAAGTAAGAAACATTCCAAATTCTGTAGGGTCTTCCATTGGAGGGTTCATAGGTTGGCTTCAAATTGTCCAATCAAAAATTGTCTTTTACTAGCGCCCATTTATGCATACACTGTCCTTGGCGCCTTGGAACACAAATTGTATCATGGTTTGCCAATTATTTTACTATCTGTACCTTCATTGTCCGCACCTGCAGAGACTGACCTAGTATCAAAGGGGATGTAACCGGCCTAGCACGAAACCTTGGAGATAAGTGTACCAGCCAGTTTCTACTGGAAAAAATACAACTTCAAGCAAGAATATATGTTTCATTAGTTCAAGGAAAAAAAGAATCACGCAGTTAGAATTTGAAGCCAGGCAACTAGGCCAAAGCCTATACTAAATTTAAGCTAAGCAAAACAGTTTTCAAACAAGAAATCATGGCATACATTTGCGATTATGACGGATTAGTAAATTTTTAATACTTCATGATTAATAAAGCTCGTTTATAATGATGGCGAACTACCCCGAGGGCACAATTTCCCTCGTACATTATTTCTTTTACTTAAAATCACACTTCAATATATATGTCGGTTACACGGTGTACATGAATATATGTCGAACCTTCTTTTCTGCGTCATCAATCCCTCCTCTGATGACTAATTATGTCATCACATCAAATCTACCCACAAATTTTATTCCATTAAAATTCTGTACAGTAATTTGGCACTTCAGTCAATTCCCTTTTTCTTTTAGTCCCTTTTGACTTCTCCCTATAAATTTCCACCATTTTGTTCTCTATTTTCTCTTCTTTTTTTCTTTTGTTCCTTGCTTTTAACATTTTGAAAGCTTTCCATATTCCCCAAGAACCTAATAGACAAATTAATATTATTAATATTCCCTTTACTATTTTTAGTAACAATCCGTTCCAAACGTTGCTGAGCCAATTTCCCACAGAAGCAAATCCTTTTCCAATTTTCTCCCAAACTCCGGGTTCTTTCAATTCCTTTAAATCTACACTTTCTCTAGTTAAATTTGTAAGCATTGTTCTAATTTTTCCACTGTTGTCGGGTATATAGGTACAACAGTGACGCGTGCCAAGCATTTTGCAAACGCCGCCATCCTTTGCTAAAAGAATGTCTAAGGCAAGCCGATTTTGAAGAGTCATAGCTCTTTCTGCAGCGAGTTCAGCATCCATCAGGATTATAGCTCCCGAAAACTTTGTTAGCATGTTATCCACAATAGTAGACAACTTTCGTATTTTGATTGAATTCAATATGACTCCTACTGAAGGAATCATAGCTCCAAATATATCTCCTACCACACCAGCAGCTGTCTCCCTTTTCTGAACACGATGTGATTCAGACAGCCTTGGAAATTTCTTTAAGTCATCTAGTTGGTAAACCTTTGGGAACAATATTCCCAAATAACACCTCCCATACCATCCTTTAGGAAGACGATAATAGGCGTTGAGTCCACAAATATAATATACTCCAGGAATAACTGGGTCTTGTCCATTCAGCATGAACGTCCACTTTTGTTGAAATGCGTATGTGTGTTTACATTCACTCGTTCCCACAAAAACTGTGTCATAATATGATGGAAATCTATGTATACAAAATCTTCCCACATGCAATGTATCTAAGGCTATTTTCCCTTGTGTCTTTATTGCGGCAAAAGCATAATTATCTACAGATGTCCTTTCGTGCAATTCCTTCTCTAATTTCTCCTTCATTTCGTTCTTTCTGTCATCAGTGCGGTCTAAAAATTATATTTCTACTGGTGAAAGCAAGCATGTAAGGTTCTCCCTATGTGCGTGAGCTGTGTGGAAAGGGGACATTGGTTCGAAAAATTCCCTCATTAATTTGGCAGACCAATCTCTACCTATCTTACTTAGGTGCCCTATTATGGGGACATATGCAAAAGTAACATCGTAATTAGTATAGAAATAATGAATGTCTTTTTGAGCATAAAATCTGGAAGCTACTATACTACATGTAATTCCATATGTAAGAGGCATGCTGTGATATGTTACCCCCTCCACTACTGAGGTAGGTATTTGTGTACACACATAACAATCTTTCGCATCCATGGTCTCAACATACTCACTCAGTAAGCGATAGAAAACGTTAGATGAAAGTTCCTTCTTATCATGCAAGTGTCTCTCGTCTTGCTCGAGTCTCTTGAGAGCTGTTAGTTCAGTAACGATAATAGGTTTAGAAGTGGAAGCATCATTCGTCTCACTCTCACTTTTACCATGCATTCCAAGAAATATTGCTACAATTATTAGTACGCATGCGGTTATCAAGCCTATACACATGTATTTACAATACTTCATTTTACGCCCCTGTGTAGTGAAGCTAGTCATGATCTGTATAGAATCAGAAAGTTGAAGACACTTTATCAAGGCGTGTTTGCAGGTATTTACAAAGCTGAACGAGTTCAATGTTCACACAGTTTTCTTTAGCAGCTTAGTCTCTTATCGGTTAGCAGCGTTGTCTCAAAATCGGTTTCAAAGTCAATCAAGTTAGCAATGTCTTAGCCGGTTGAAAAGTCAATCAGGTGATCAATGTTTTCAATCTACAGAGTCCATAAAGTTTTTATTTCCAAAATGAAGTTCTGCCTTTTCGTTCTCAAGACTGAGGGATACGAATTCGTCTGACCAATCGTTATTGGCTACGTATGCCCACTCCGGACCGGAATACCTCCTGCTCGGTATCCTTTTTCTTTTCAATTTTGCATCTCTCTTTGATTCTTTCTCACTGGTACTTTCCTCTTTGGCCAAGTCCTTTTCTTCACTTGGTGTTGGTACTACGACAGACACTTCCTTTCTTTTCTCTTTCACTCTTGGCCCTTCACTGTCATTCAACGTTTCTCTAGTTCTCAGTTTTACTGGTGATATGCTTGGTCTTCTTTTCGCACTGGGTCCAGTTGATGGACCTGCAATCTCTTCTGAAGGATTTTGAGCAGTTTCGTTCTGTTCTGCCTTGTCCCCTCCTTCTGGGGAGTCAATCAGGTTTTCCTTTTCTTTTTCTGTATCGTCTGCTTCTGGGAAAGCCCTCCTCTGATCAGGCTCTCCTGCTTCTTCACCTGTTTCGAGCCCTTGGTCACCGTTACTTTCTTCAGGCTCTTTGTCACTTTCAGCTGCTTCAGGCTCTTTGTTACCTTCAGCTGCTTCGTCGCTTTCTGAGGCTCCTCCTTGGTCTTCCCCAAGGGAATCAGTTGCTTCGTCCTCAGAGAATATTTCTCCCTCCTCTATTTCTGCCTGTTCGCTTTCAGTTCTTTTTCGCTCTGTCTCAGCGCTTGGCACTTTGTTATCAGGTACTGGTAACTTCAGCGCTTCAACTTCCTCGTCTGTGGGACACAATACCCTCTTTGTGTGACTGGCGTGAATCCAATTGGGAACTCCCGCACACTTCACAGCAGTGGTAGTCGTCAGAATCACTTGGAAAGGTCCTTTCCTACGGGGTTCCAAACACGACTTCCTCACGTGCTTCTTTATCACGACCCAGTCACCTGCTTTCAGGGTGTGTCCTGGACCTTGGATCGGTGGCAAGGTGGTTGCCTCCACCTGGTGAGAGAAAGAGCGAACCACATCAGCTAGACCTTTGCAGTAGTCTAACACCATATCATCTGTAATATTCAAAAGTGCATTTGCAGGAACTACTGGAAGTCTCATAGCTCTGCCCATGAGAATCTCGTGTGGAGACAGTCCAGTCTTTCGGTCAGGGGTGTTTCTCATTGACATTAACACCAAAGGCAATGCGTCGGGCCATTTCAAGTTTGTTGATGCGCATATTTTCGCCATTCTTGATTTCAATGTGCCATTCATTTGCTCCACTAGACCTGATGCTTCAGGGCGGTAGCTACAATGCAGCTTTTGCTCAATGTTCAGTGCTGCACAAAGCAATTTTATTACTTCATTATTGAAGTGACTTCCCCTATCTGATTCTAAAGAGATCGGGAATCCGAAACGTGGTATTAACTCTCTCAAGAGTAGTTTTGCAACTGTGAGACTGTCATTTCTGCGTGTAGGGTATGCTTCAATCCAGTGACTAAAAATGCACACAACCACCAACACATACTTCAAGCCTCCATGCACAGGCATCTCAATGAAATCCATTTGCATCCTGCTGAATGGACCCCCTGCTCTTCCAATGTGGCTCAAATTTACTACGGTTCCCTTCCCTGCGTTCATCTGTTGGCAAATGACGCAACGGTGGCAAACTGCTTCAGCAACTTGACGGAATTTGGGGTTAAACCAATCAGTTTTAAACAACCTAATCATGGTATCCCTCCCAAGATGAGCTTGTCCATGGTAAAATCTGGCTATCTGTGTCAAAAGGCGATTTGGAAGAACGAATTTCCCTTCACTTGAAACCCATAATTCATCTAGTCTCTTTACACATTGTGATTTGGTCCACGAGAGTTTCTCATCCTCACTGACATCATTCTGTAAGGATTTCAATTCGTCCATTGTATCTATAACCTTTAGAGCAAAGATTTCGCTTTGTTCAAGTTCTGGTTCACTTATCAAATTCCATTCATCCCTGAGCAATATACAGTTCAATGCGCAAAACCTTGCGACTTGATCCGCATATCCATTTCCCAGGGAAACATAGTCTTGTCCCTTCGAGTGTGCACTGCATTTCACCACTGCTACTTCCCCTGGTAACTGAATGGCATGTAACAATTCTCTTATTCTTTCACCATTTTTCACTGGTGATCCTGAAGAGGTCATAAAGCCTCTCTGTGACCACAATTGTCCAAAATCATGCACTATTCCAAATCCGTATTGGCTGTCAGTGTAAATAGTAACTTTCATCAATGCAGAAAGTTGGCAAGCTCTAGTAAGGGCTACCAATTCTGCTACCTGTGCTGAGTAAACCCCTTGAAGCCAAGAGGCTTCCAGAACACCTGTTACAGTACATACAGCGTACCCTGCTTTCAATACACCCAGTGCATCTCTTAAACATGAACCATCAACAAAAATGATTTGATCATTCTCTTCCAATCGGGTGTCTTTGATATCAGGTCTTGGTTTGGTGCAAAATTCAGTCACCTGAAGACAGTCGTGCTCGATGTCTTCAGCGTTCTCAATTTCAGCATTTTCACTGGGAAACAAGGTTGCTGGATTCAACGTAGTGCACCTTTTCAGCTGCACATTAGGTGATCCCAGAATTATTGTTTCGTACCTTGTGAGTCTAGCACCAGTCATGTGCTGTGTTCGGGAACGTGTCAGAAGTATCTCGACTGAGTGAGGGACCATGACTGTTAAAGGGTGTCCCATCACTATTCCTTCACTCTGAGTGAGGCTGATACCAACTGCGGCTACGGCGCGCAAGCACCCTGGCAGTGCTGCTGCGACCGGATCCAAAGTAGCTGAAAAATATGCTACTGGTCTGTTTACGCCACCATGGGCTTGGGTCAAGACAGACAAGGAACATGCATCACGTTCATGACAAAACAATGTGAAAGGTTTTGTGTAGTCAGGCATACCTAAAGCTGGAGCCCTGCACATGCATTCTTTCAATTCAATAAAAGCATCCATCTCCTCTCCTTTTAGTTCAATTTCATCCAATGCATCCTTCTGGGTCAGTTTCAGTAAAGGTTTTGCTAGAGTTGAGAAGTTGGGAATCCATTGGTGACAATAACTCACCATTCCCAAAAACTTCCTCACCTCCCTCCTCGTCTTTGGGGGACTCATTTGAAGTACACTTGTTATTCTTTCTTTCATTGTTCTCCGTGACCCTTTCTCTATTTGGTGACCCAAATATTTCACTTTCTTCCGGCAGAATTGTAATTTTGAAGGAGACACCTTGTGTCCATTTCTTCCCAAATGGTTCAATAGGGCAATGGTGTCAGCTGTGCAGTCACTTTCTGTCCTGGATGCAATCAGTAAGTCATCAATGTACTGTACTAGGGTTGATTCGAATGGTAATTCCAACGCTTCCAAATCTTTCTTTAGAATCTGATTGAAAATTGACGGTGACTCCGAAAACCCTTGAGGAATTCGACACCAACTGTAAACTCTGTCTAAGAATTTGAAACAAAAGAGAAATTGGCTGTCCTCATGAAGAGGCACCAAAAAGAATGCTTGTGACAAATCGATGACTGAGAACCACTCGGCATCGCAAGGGACTTGAAACATTATCACAGCTGGATTTGGTACTACAGGGCAGCATTTAATTATTATGTCATTTATTTTCCTCAAGTCCTGCACAATTCGTACCTTTCCACTTGGCTTTATTAGTCCCATAATCGGTGAATTCCATGGACAGCTTAACACTTCTTTCAGTACTCCCTGCTTTACAAACTCATCAATGAGTTGGGCGACTTTCATGAGGGTGTCTTGTGCCATATGGTACTGTGGGGTCTGGGGAAAGGTTACATTGGGTTTTACGGTCACTTTCACTGGTTCCACTCCTTTCATCAATCCCACCTCTTTTCCTGTCATATCCCACACTTCTTTTCCGACTGTTTCCTGTAACTCAGCTGGAATATCTGCTTCAGTGATCATCGGAAAAAGGGTAATCAGAGGATACTCTTCATCGATAGTCTCCATCTCATCCCCTTCTACACTGTCCTCTTCTTCCCCATCACTGCTCGTCTGAATTCTAATTCCATCGTTCGAACACATAATCGAACATCCCAATTTGCACAATAGGTCTCTCCCTAACAGTGATATCGGGCTTGAGTCACATACCACAAAATTATGTGACCCTTGATAGTTACCAATTCTGACTTGTACTGGATCTGTGATTGGGTTCGTCAGGTACCTGTTTGCTACTCCCACTACTTGAACTGTTCTCCCTGAAAGTGGCAGATTTGGTACTTCAATGCTCCTAACAGTGGAACGTGTAGCTCCTGTGTCAACCAAGAATGAAACGCGATGGCCCATAACTCTTCCCTCCACATACGGGCCCTTTTGATCAACTTCCAAGGATGCTGCAAGCACACAATTTCCCTCCTCATCTGAACTTTCACTCTCCCATGCATCGTTTATTCCATTCTCACTGTGTAACGGGAACTGATGTACTGTGTCATTTTGATTCATTCCTTGACCCGTGACCTGTTGAGGAAGCATTGCTTGCTGCTGATTCATTGGTGCTAAGGGTATTTGCATTTGCTGATTAGGTACCATAGGAAACTGCTGTTGCATTGGCTGCAATTGCGTCATTTGCACACGAGGCATTTGCACCTGTTGCGGTTGCATGGGTTGTAGACCCTGCATCTGGTTTATATTGTTTTGAAAATTTGGGTTCGGACCTCTCAGTTTCGGTCCTCTCATAGTCTGAAATGCATTGACATCATTGTTTTGCTGACCTACACCTTCCTGCACCATCATTGGGCACTCCCGTTTCCAATGCCCGACAATTCCACACGTGTGACATGGCATCACCTTCTTCATTGCCTGTATACCATTTGGAATCATAACGGTATTCAAATCAGGACCATTATTCACAAAACCTCCTCGACCTCTGCCTCTCATCTGCGGCTGAAACATAACATTTCCCTGTTGCTGCTGCTGCGGCATCTGTTGTTGAAACCCTTGTAAACCTTGTAAACCTGTCTGAGCTGCTCTGAGCTGCATCACCATCACCTTTTCCTTCAATCTTTTCTGCTTTGTCTCAATCTCATCACTGCAGTATTTTGCATAATTCAACACTTCATCGATCGACTTTGACTGCCAACAAATCAAATGCGATTTAATCATCTGGCTGATTTCGGGTCTCAGCCCTTCCACAAACCTGAACACAAAATGGAGCATGTCTTTTGGCTCAATCGTTTCCGTGCCACTGTAATTTTTAAACGCTTTCAACAACCTCTCATAATACGCATTTATAGATTCTTTAACCTCTTGAGCGGTCCTGTCAATCCTTTGCCAATCCACATTTTTCGACGCAACCTTGGTTTTCAAGTGCTTGATCACCTTGTGGTACAAACTCATTACCATAGGTGATGGCGCACCTGTGTCCCTATCTCTCTCTGGTTCACTCGTCGGCCAACCTACAGCCCTTTTACAATCTTCCCACAAATCAGCCGGAACCACAATTTCAAATAAGGTATTCAGGTCTTCCCAGAGACACTTCGCGAGCTTCACAAATCTATCCGTTTGTTGATACCACTCTATCGGCTTCTCTCTCAATTTGGGAAAGTCATCCGTAAAGGATTGAATATCGCACCTGTGCCATGGTACATGCACAAGTTTTCCCCCTGCTGTCTCTCTCATTGGTAGCATGGTTATCAGATCGTCATTATGTTGTTTTTTCTCACTCCGTTCTGAAGTATTTTCCTTCTTTTTATCCTTTTTCTTGACCCACCTGCTTTCCCACTTGTCTAAACATCTCCAGACCTGTGCACTCTGCAGGATCTCTTTAAGGTGTGTTTTCATCCCTGCGGATCTCATGTGTTCAAAACCTTTTGTCTCGAAGTCTAACCTGTAACTTCTGCTCAGGTGTTTGGTCTTACCTATATCGATCTCGTTTCTGTCTGCAATTTCTTGTAACTTCTTATGTATGTTGCTCACTTCTCTTGTAATCCTAGGGCACATGTATCTTAGTTCTTCCTCTGTGTATGATTCTAATCTGTTCAAACCCATTGTTCCTTCTACCAGTTCATCTGCCTCCATCCCCAACCTTATTTTATTCAGGTATTCTTCTCCCTTCCCGCTTGATGTACTCTGTGGGGAGTTCAGGCTGTTGAACCATTGTGTCAACTGTTGCACGTTCAGTCCCATCAATGTGGCAGTTACATCAACTGCCATTGACGGTTTCTGTAATGTTTCAGTCTGTGAGGTTAACGGTACTAATAGTGGTGGATGTGACCTTACCACGGTTGACGGAGCACAAATTGGAATTGGACTAAATTCCGACAAGGACCCAGATCCAGTTGGCAGTGCCGCTATCGGAGTTGTCTCTGGAGTGGTTTCTATGCATCTTCTCCCTGTCCCATTCTGTATCATTAACCCTTGGTTGCTGGAGCTTGAATTTGCCTGTATGTACAGTGGTACTGGTGGGCCTACAGTGATAGGTAGAGATATTGCATCTGGATTCTGTCTGTTCCCCGAATTCTGTGGCATGTTAATCCCCACATTGTGGTTCATCATTGCTGGCATACCTAACTGGCTTTCTACCACTCGCACTTCTGGTGTCTGCTTTTGGGGCATCGAGAACTGTGTTGATTCAGCTTGAATCAATGTCGGTCTCTGATAGTTTTGTCCTCCCTGCGCCATTGAATCGGAAGTCATTCCCACATTATGCTCATCGCAATAGTGCCTTTGAACCTGTGGCTGATAGTTATCAGCAGGTTTCAATGTTGGTACGTCTGGGTACATTCTCTGAATCCGTGGTATTCGTGGTGAGAAAGGCATGTCAGAGCTGCTCGGTCTCTGAGATACCCTCAAATTTGGTGTTACATTACCCTGTATTGGCTCTGGAGGGGCAGTACTAATGCTCGAGCCTTTTTCGCTTTCCACATATGGTGGTGGGCGATCATTCAGCAATTGTATAATGAACTCCTCATCATCTGACTCGTCTCCCCTTTTTGAGTTCCTATTGCTCTCTCCCTCCCTGGACTGACTCCTGTTTGTCTTACAGGTGGCTTTCCTTCCTTCCGTCTCCGCTTCCTCGGTAATCGCTGGAAACAATTTAATTCCCTGTAATACGTCTGATCTCCAAACCTTTTGTGTACTGTCCCATCTAGCATCCGCTAGTGTCTTTTCTACTTTTCTTATTCTTGTCTCAAATTTCTTTTGTTGTTGGTTTCTAGCTATTAGCTCCCAAATTGCTAATGCCTCAAACTGTGCCGGCCTTGGAGGTACTTTCATGTCGTATAGCGCAAATCTCAGATTTTCTAAAACCCTTAGGTTAAACGACCCGTGGATAGGGAACGCTACACTTCCATGTTTTTCTGTTAATTTGCACCATTGCTTTAGCCATAGACATGGCGCTACACCCTTTTCTTCAATGACGATGTAAGCTGGTGTACCCTCAGGCGGTGTTTCTTCTCCTACATTTGCTTTAATATAAACGTCTCCCCTCATGGCACTCTTAAATGCTTTGAAAAATTTCATCTTTCCGTCTTTTGTTTTTCTAAAATATGTAATCAATAAGTGACTTTAATTCCCGGAATACTCTTCGCTTGCCTTTCCCCTTCCGATTGCGCTTCACGGACTGCGTCCAATCTGTGCGCGACCCTTCTCACCAACCGACCTATCCCAGCGCGGCTCCTAGTGACGTCACACTCACACACTGCGGCTGACAAAGTCCCGCGGCTTGTCCTCTTTTCATTCGGCTTCACTCATAAAGTAATTTCTGCAATATAACGCGAGCACTTAACCAAAAGAATAAAACAGATCTGTCGGTTTACTACAGGAAAGGTAATACAATCGCTTCAGAAACCTTAGGGATTTTTCACTAGCCTCTGCAGTTATTCCATCTTTCTCGGTTTCCCACTTTCGCAAGCAAAATTTGACCCGCAAACTTTACTCTCAACTGATCAGTGAACTATTCTAGTGCACTTTAGAATTCGTCAAATCTCAAAGTCGAAGTTTTCTTTCACTCTGCAACATTCATACCAACTTGTTGACCACGCCCGATCAACCTATTAAACCGACCAGATCACAACATCAAACAAGTGTCACATACACTTTTCAACATACTCCGGAGTCTCTTGACCTCGCAGGGCCCGTCTCAACATCAACAACAACGTGGACAATTTTTTCTGCTCAAAGCGCTACACACACGTGAAGTTCGAAAACTTCACTACTCTCACACCTTTGGAGGAACACTCCTCTAATATCTTTTAACTCCTTAAATCCTCACAAACTTCTCAATTAATCTGCGGCGATAAGCTGTGCAAGCGCGAAACCCTAACTTCACTCATACCGTCACTAGAAATGCTGAGACCATTCTCATACCTCCATGTTCCTCATTCGCAAGCTCCGAGATCCCGGGAAGGTCATCGCGGACTTAGGGCATCATCATCTTTCCAACTTGTTTTATCAAAGAAAATTCTAGCCTGACTCTGTCTATTGTTCGGATGGGATCCCAAAGGGCTAAACCATCAATCTCTGCTACCATCTACTGATAACGCGTCCAGCCCTTATAAATTACCTGTACCTGGACACGTTGGAGGTCGGTGAATCTTTTAACCGAGTCGGGCTCTCCTCATCCTCAATAGTCGAGTCACTCAGATCAATAATCAATAACTGTTGTAATCGGTAATCAGTACTCAATTAATAGATCAATATAATACATCGGAAATCAATAACAGTTGGTGTTTCGGCGCACCATGACCTTTCAGTCATGAATAACCACACCAGTTTATTAAAAGTTAGTGAATTTATTTCCCTATATTAACAAAGCTAGCACGATATATATATGTCTCAAAACCAATTGATATATGTATATGAACATTACTAGCTGTCCATAACGGCGGAAGAAACGCAATCTTCGCAAAATCTGAATAATGATACACTCTGTTATAGCAATGCAAATCACCAATGTGACTAACTGTATTTGACTAATTGCATACATTCGGTCAGCATAACAAAATTTCAATTCTTCATGGTACATTGAATGAATACCTCGACTAACCTCTAATTAGCATTGGCATGTGAGACTTCATGCAGAACAAATTTAGTCAACACAAATTTGGAAAACTTCCTAGCTAGGATCCTATCAAAAATATAGCAGTTGGTACCTAAAAGGAAAAACACAATGCATAATACATTTATCCTTTCATATTTACCAAATACAATCAGCATTCAAGAAAAGTCTTCGTCCTTCAGGTACCGGTTGATCAGCATGGGGCAAGTTTCAAAAGGGGGCAAAGTTAAGGGCAAGCTCCCTTGCAGCGGCAAGGAGAATGGGGCAAAGTTACTGCATGGGCAAGACGGGGCAAATCAAAGTTAAAGTCTCTAGGGTGAGAATTCTTAAGTCTCTTTCTCTCAAATAGAGAAAAGGGTATCAGGGTGTCGTCCAAAATGGAGTCTGGCATCAGGCTTCAAACTGGCATCAAGGAAAATGGCTGACTTCTCTTTGTCCGGTGGGTTTAAGTAAGAAACATTCCAAATTCTGTAGGGTCTTCCATTGGAGGGTTCATAGGTTGGCTTCAAATTGTCCAATCAAAAATTGTCTTTTACTAGCGCCCATTTATGCATACACTGTCCTTGGCGCCTTGGAACACAAATTGTATCATGGTTTGCCAATTATTTTACTATCTGTACCTTCATTGTCCGCACCTGCAGAGACTGACCTAGTATCAAAGGGGATGTAACCGGCCTAGCACGAAACCTTGGAGATAAGTGTACCAGCCAGTTTCTACTGGAAAAAATACAACTTCAAGCAAGAATATATGTTTCATTAGTTCAAGGAAAAAAAGAATCACGCAGTTAGAATTTGAAGCCAGGCAACTAGGCCAAAGCCTATACTAAATTTAAGCTAAGCAAAACAGTTTTCAAACAAGAAATCATGGCATACATTTGCGATTATGACAGATTAGTACATTTTTAATACTTCATGATTAATAAAGCTCGTTTATAATGATGGCGAACTACCCCGAGGGCACAATTTCCCTCGTACATTATTTCTTTTACTTAAAATCACACTTCAATATATATGTCGGTTACACGGTGTACATGAATATATGTCGAACCTTCTTTTCTGCGTCATCACAGCTGAGGTAAGTAAAAAATGAGTTTAAATGTATGCTGTGTGCATTCTTGTGGGTGAGAGTGTGTTTACGTGAGAAAGAGTGTGTATGTGCGTTTGTGTGGGTATATCGAACCACGAGTGAATGAATGTAACAGTCAAATGGTGTGTGATTTCACTTCCTTTACCCCTGGCTACTGTGTGAGTTGATGTTCATGTCTGGCCTGCCTGAGCAGATAAAAATAACACTTTTTTATCTGTGTGGTAAGCATTTAAATGTTACCAGTATATGATGTATTTATGTTGCAGCCCGCCGCTAAAGCTGGCAAAAGAAACTGTCCTTGGGCGCTGCAGCAATTCAGACTCAGGGCTCAGTAAGGCCAAAGCAAGTCAAATTCCTGGTTTTAAATGGCAATGTAGCACGGAGCACAGTGTCCCAAGGCATGGAAGGTGAGATGCCCATTGGTATTGGGTATTTGGCTTCGCCCAAGGAAGCTCTCTTGCCTCGTGGAGCTGACGTAATGTTACATCTACGTCATAGGGCCATGGTGAGATTAGACGACCTGCTGGAGTGGTGCACTGACAACGGTCAAGCCATCAATCTGAAGCAGGTGCTTACTGAATGAACGAGAGCCCTGTACAAGCAGGCATTCTAAAGAGAAATGCACACTCTGGGGCGGGTACAGTAGTTTGTATGCAGTTGCCTTTTATGCAGTCAGAGCTGCCTGTATTGCCTCTGTTTGCAGACTATAGGACGTAAGCTCAGCCTCACTGAAGCACCTATATCTTGGGATGTTGCCTAGGTCCAATGAAAGATGTTGGTTCATGGGAGACAGGCGAACCGTGGTACCACACTGAGGATTCAGCTAACACACGGCCAAGTGTGTGACAAGCACATGCATAGGAGTAACTATTACCGGAAACCCAGACAAACGTTTATTTACTCTCAGAGCAATTCCAATCTTGCATCTTTACTTTCCCTTCCTCCGTGACCTCTCCTTCCTTGTCCTTCTCAAAGAATGTGAATTCAGATCCAATGCCGTTGGTCCCCGAGGGAGAATTCATCCATGTCTCTGTAACTCAGCTGAAGGAATTGGTCAAGCATGAAGATACCAATGAAATGGCTGCTGCTGTGGTTAGTAAGCCACCTTTGAAGCATATTTGTGCAAGTCACCACGAAACAGAAGTGGAAGGGAATGGGAAGATGACTGAAAGGTCTGATAGATTTATACTCTGGGGAATGCTGGCTGTAGATGTAGAAGCTGAGACCCTTATACAAAGGCATATCAAGAGGTCATAGAGCCACAGAAGAAACTGCCGGCACCCAGCAGTTCCACGGCTCAGCAAAGGTATAGGGCCCAAATCAAAAGCGTAAGGGACTGGTGAGATTTCAGGACTAGTCAAAGCCTCACTCAGGTTGAGATGGATTGTACTTTGTCCTGTTTCCATATGTGAGATTCTCTGTTTCTGCATAGATCCAAATCTACACTATTTGAATATATACATCTTTAAGGTGTATACATGTGGACCTAATTAAAAATGGCTAATCTCATTTATGGAAACAGGACAAAATGCAACCCACCTCATTATCAGTGAGGAGCCTTCAGCTAGTCATGAACTCTCACCTGTCCCTTATGCTGCAAACAATGTGATGTGCCTTTTTCACCATTTATTCTCTATGCCACATGTTTCCATATATAAGGTTCCCTTACCGGGATCGTCCCAACAGGGCAAAAGGCCTATTATGTCTTGATTATGCTTGATTTTTGTACACTGGTGTCAGTCTCTACTTGCTGCAAAGACTCCAAAATTCTCAAGAATGTGCTTATCAGACAAGTCCTATAATTACATATGCACAAGCACATCACCCCAGCCAAGAAGCTTCTAACTGTCTGCCTGTGGCCAGATGCATCTCATTCAAGAATCTCTGCTGCACCTACAGGGCCTTCCACAGCATGTGACTTATCTTCCTCAAAATAAAACTAGGATAAACTCCCAAGAAAGGATGCTCTGTTTTGGACTGGCTCCACTCCTGTCCCCTTCAGAAAAATATGCATTGGTGGTAATATCTCTACCAAGATACAGATTTGATCCCTGCAAAAATAAATAAGGATCATTGATGTCTCCTCTGAATTTGGAGTGTGGTATACACCTGGCTGATCCCAAACACATTAAAAGATCTTGAACAGGTCAGATTAGAGGATGATGGTACTTTTCTGCAAGCCCAACACTATCTATGCTATACTGTTTTGCTGCACATAATGAGGATGCGCACTAAAGTTTAAATGCAACATGAATACATTTCCAAAACCTCACACACAAAACCAATGGCTATCCAAAAAGGCAACAATATAAAAACAACCATGCAAAACAAACTGGATAGGCTGTTATTTGGCTAATGTAAGCACTTTGGTGTGCTGCCGGGGGTTTGACACATTACACAAATGCTACAAAACAAAACAACACAATACATTTCCCTCTACTCTTTTGCAAAATTAGGTAGTAGCTGCCTAAGGTCTCTTCAGTGGGTTTTGTCATCTTTCAGAGAATCATAGCCATTTGATAGTTTAGCACTTAAACAGGTCTGTAGAGACACAAGAAGATTGGCATAAAGTGCATCACCCAACCACTAACCAATATAATGTACATCTGTGCCAGGTACTTATGGAAGGCATTGCTCACCGCTCTTCAGAACACACGAGTGAGGGACCATGGTGCTTATGTGAGCACACGTATTATGGTGTCCACCTGTGCGGAATAGTGGCCTGTGTCTAATGAACGGAGTACACATTTTGAATATATGAACTGGAGGCATATACAGAATACTGAGGAACTGATATGGTATAATACAAGTTGAAGGAGTTGTTGTACTGGAGTCTTCATTCATCAGTGCCCTGAGGAAGTTCACAGGAAGTGAACGAAATGCGTTGGCTGTGCTGCTATGTATCATTGGTGAAAATAAAGAAGCTTTGAACATATATCTGGGACTTGGACTCAAAATTGATGGAAACATATTGTATTGGTGCACTACCAGCTATATTCATTAGATGTTTTGCCTCTCTTGGGGACGCACTCTGGGAGCAGCAGGTGCTTTTGGTATTGTGCATATATTGGGACTTTTTCATCTTGACTGACGATTGGGACTAAGGCAGGATGTGCGGTGTTGTTGAAGGCTTGCTGCCCCATTTTGTTGAATGTGACTGGCCTCCTGTTTATTTAATATATAAAAGAGCACTGATATGAGATGGACGTGTCATAATGTACAGTTTCCTTTATTTTTCATAACATTCATCGCCAATTTGATTTAATGATCTCCAGAAGTACAATACCTAACTCCGCACCAGTGAGACTAAACTTAATGGTACAGAATGAATTCAAGGGTAAAGACCAACAAAAGCCTACATCTCTTTGTGGTCTTTCCAGGTCTGTCTCAAATGTCATTCCTGATCACTACATGATTCACTTTCCTGCATCAGAGGCCGAGGCATCTGTTCAGTTGACCAGCTTCATTTTAAGGCCACTAAGATATAAAAGCTGCCGCTGTCCTTTAGCCCTTGAGTTTTATTTGTACCATTAAAAGGTCAGAGCAGCCACTAGAGGATTATGATATTGGACACATCCAGTTAAGGAGATTAAAATAAGCTTGGAGTTCCCTGAAAAATAAAGAGGAAAGCATTTTATTCCAACATTCCTCCTTGAACAATAAAAGGGCTTTATGTCGGTTGGATTTGTGAATATCTCATAATCAGAATGACAAAATAAAAATGAATTGTTGTCCTGATGAAGGAGAGTCCTAATCAGAAGATCAGTAAATCAATCAGTTCTTTTAGAGCGCGACCACTCAACCATGAGGGTCTTAAGACGCTGGTGGTGGGTCTGTGCCTCATTCGAAGAGCCAGGTCTTGAGGTTCTTCCTGAAGATTGTGAGTGATGGGCTCTGTCTGAGGTGCCTGGGCAGGTTGTTGCAGCTCTTAGCTGCTAGGTAGGTGAAAGATCTTCCTCCGGCGGTGGTTTTCCAGATGCGTGGGCTAGCGGTCTGTGCCTGCTGGGCAGAGAGGTCTGGCAGGGTTATGGAAGGAGATGCAATGGTTCAGGTACGCCGGTCCGATGTTGTGAAGGGCCTCGTAAGTGTGGGTGAGTAGTTTGAAGTTGATTTGCTTCTCCACTGGGAGCCAATGGAGGTTCCTCAGGTTTTGGGAGATGTGTTCCTGGCAGGGGAGGTTCAGGATGAGTCTGGAGCCGGGGTTTTGGATGAGTTGTAGTTTTTGGATGTTCTTTGATGTGTTGCAGGCATATAGTACGTTGCCGTAGTCGAGCTTGCTTGTGACTAAGGCATGGGTGACTATCTTGCGGCAGTCGACAGGGATCCATTTGAAGATTTTGTGGAATTGGCGCAGGGTGTGCCAGCTGGAAGTGGTGACTGTGTTTACCTGTTGGGTCATCGATAGGGAAGAGTCGAGGATGTTTCCTAGGTTGCGGGCATGGTCAGTCAAAGTAGGCGGGGTGCTGAGCGATGTGAGCCACCAGGAGTCATCCCAGGCTGAGGTGGAGTTTCTGAAGATGATGAGCTAGGTCTTGTCTAAGTTGAGTTTGAGACAGCTCTCCCCCATGCAGGCGGCGACGGCTTTCATTCCGGTGTGAAAGTTCCTCTTAGCTTTGTCCGGGACTTTAGTGCCTCAAAACATTGACAGATGTGCCTCAGAAGGGCTTTTGAATGTTTGATGAACATCCTGGATCTCCTTTATTCACATGAAGACGTTAAGGAGTAAATTGTGTGGGTATTAACAGTCCTTATGAAATTGAGCCCTAAGCCATTGTTTGAGTGTTACACTATGTGACTGAGACAAATCAAAGGAATGATATTTGCTAAAGGACTACTATTCATGCACTGCAGTAACTTGTTTTTTTTTCCTTTCAGATTTTTATAAATTAGGTAATATTTCTGTACTATGGATATGTCTTGGTTTTCTTATTGTATTGCTTACTCCACTAGTCAATAACCTGCCTAACATCACCCATTTGCTACAATTTTTCTCCACTTATTTCTTCCATTTTTGTCCAATATTTCTGCAACTAGATTCCAATTGATTCATGTTTCTGGAAGAACCTTGTTGTGCTCTTTTGTCTACACTGACCAGGGAAGGTGTAGTGCATTGTTTATCTACACCCAGCAGAAGCCTTAGTCTTCAATCAAGAACTTTCAAGGTGGCCAAGGAGTTTTTTTCTGCCTTTGTGGCTTTTTATTCATAACGGGGACCCTTTTAAGAAGATACTTTCACATGTATGTTAATTGCAGGGTGGCACTGTAAAGGAGTTGCCTTTTCCTCAGACAAAGGAAACTTGAAAGAGCTTTGCAGTGTTCAGTCCATGACACACAGCAAAAAAGAGATAAGTGCGCCAAAACAGATACAAGTTTGCACGCCATATTATGCAAAAAACCAAGACACCAAAAAATAAAGAAGGAAACATATACCAAATGCATGGGACAAGCTGTGGTGTGATTGAAAGTTCAATCAGTACGTTCATCACTTCAGGATCATCTACACTGGTTCCATCATGCCATGCACCTTAGCATTACTGCAGCATGTGCACCGTTAATCTACAATATGATTTGAATTTGTGATTTATTACACCACAAAATAACCGAAATGTAATATTTGAAGGCATTTGGCCTAATTGCAGTAGAAATTCAGTTGGTATTATCAATACGACACCACCATTTGCACACTAATCCAAAGATTTGAGAAAGCTGACATAGAAGGTATCCTTCTTGCTTCCATGTCATGTTACATACACAACAGAACAAATTAGATCCATACTCCTCCTTTTTCATTCAACCCTACAGCATAAAAGCAGAAGTCCCTCCAGGCTCTGTCGTCTTACTCCTCCTCCTTCACATTTAGCTAAAATGTTTACCAGAACTGATGAATATTTTGAAATTCACATGCTATAACTATACAGATGACATACAGATACAAGGACATTGCCAGCTGCAAAATATTCCATTGCTTCTGGGCTGTTGATCAGTGGGTGACATGGAGCTACATCAAATTGAAAACCTTTAAAACTGAAATACTTATCTGTTGCGACTGGATAAATTATGACCCTCTCTGTGACTGGCCTTTTAATCAAGAACCACCACCAAAATATCCAGGAAGGTAAGAGACATTCAAATTACCATAAACTCCGAGCTGTCCATCAATGCCCAACTGGATCAGCTGTCCAGCTCAAGCTTTTTTACAATTAAAATATTATGTTGCATTTTCCTGCACCTAGGATTCCCCCACAAGGTCTAAGTGACAATCTCTCTCGTCCTATCAAAACTATATTACTCTCTCTATATCACAGCTCACTTTTATCAACCATGAGAACATTGCAGAGAATTCAGAACTCTTCTGCCAAACAACTACTACATGTAAAGCCAGAACCCCATATCTCCCCACCTTAAGAGCCCTCCATTCTTTACCAGCTGCCAGAAAATCCTCCTTCAAGTTGCTTTGTATCATCTACAAGGCAATACATGGCAAAGGACCACTTTACATCAGGAAGAAAATCTCAAAACACATCCAACAAAGAAGCCTACTCTCTAGACTGGTGCCCCATCTCAAAATCTCAGTTTACAAGAAAAAAAGCAAATGGGTAAAGCAGCTTTCTCTGTGCAAGAGGCTTAACTATGGAATTCCATAACCACAAAGATAGGATCCACTGAGAACCATCTCTGCTTCAGAAGACTAGTCTAGAGCTGGCACTTCCACACATAATTACAATAATCACACCACAACAATGTACAGCAATAGTATGAACAAGATATCAAAAATAATCAGAAAACTGTACAATGTATATAGCAATGCCTGTGTACTTATGCCTTACACACACACACACATATGTCTACATCTAGAAAAATCGTAAGGAGTATGTGCTTATTTGTGGGAACATATGTGTAGATATATGGGTCGGTACTTTGCATAGGGATGGCACCATTATGTTAATGTATATGTGAACGTATATGTATACATATATCTCTATATATATGTCTATATTTATTATTACATAAAATAGATACTTATAAACAAATGCATGTATAGAGGAATGTAGGTATATTTAGCACTATTTAAGTTGTGTCTCTTTGAATATGTAACTATTGTTCTGTATATAAGCATGTGTGCATCAATATGGGTTTAACCCTCGTATAGGGATGTACCTGCTGACATGCATGTAAGTGTATGTACATAGGTACACATCTGAAATATTCAATGTGTGCGTGTGTGTGTATATATTTCAAAATCCCCAGAAGAGATACAAGCGCACTCAGAGTAATACAAATGCTTTATTTTTTAAATCCAGCCCCGGCGACACGTTTTGGCACTAAACCTTGTTCACGCAAGAGGTAGCTGTGTTCCCCATACCTCATATACAAAACGTGACGATAAACAACAACAGAGGACTAGTGAGTACGGTTCTCAATGTTTGTACATAAATCGAGCCATCATCTTAGAATGTAAAGAAACTGGAATTGGTGCATACTTTACAATTCTTTATGAACTACTCGTAAAATATTAATTACTAATAAATGTTGTATAATGGAGAAAATAAACATCCACAAAGTAGAAGCTTACCAAAGTTAACAGCATGTCAAAATGTCAAAATGTAAATAGAGTGCCACGTATCCTGAGATAAATGCACATTTGCAATGTACAGTACTGCACTGTCCAAATTCCATGCAGAAAAAATATTTTGGGCCCCTCGTTTTTTCTCAGCCCCCGCTTGATTAATCACCCCGAAACTTTCAACACAGAGGCTGAACTGTCTGTCCTACCAGTTTTGAAAAATTTGTGAAGCTTCTTCAAATGGCACCAAAGTTATTGGAAAACAAAAAACGCTTTCCCTATCGAAACTAGGTCCTAACTATAACTACCTATTACAGACCGTCAGTAGATACATAATCAATGCTTCACTCCAAACGGGCCTGCTACCCAAGGGGGGTGGTGCGTAAGCCGGCAGAGCACCCTGGCGAATAATGTCCTCAACATTATCAAGAAAATACACTCACTCAGGTAGAAAGTAATAACTTCGAAAATGGCACGTTTCAAGAGAAATTTTGCCGTAACAGTTACTTCAAGTAACTATAACTTGTGGTCTAAGGTAACTATAACTCGCGCCCCACCATGCATAGTTTTTTCTTCAATAATTTGACTTCTATTGTTTTATTGAGATTTTTCTTGACATTAGAAAAGTTGTCATGAGTGCTGTAATATCTGTGGTAATTAGCAGTGTATGGCCAGGGCGCGAGTTATAGATACCTTAGGCGGCGAATTATAGTTACTTGAAATATTTGTAACTATAACTGCTGAATTTCTTTGGTTTTGTTCAAGTAAATACAGAACCTAACTATAACATCCCTGTAACCTTTGGTTTTTTAAGTGAATTTCTGAGGTTTTTTTTTTATTCCATTGCCTAACTATAACGTCCCTGTAACCTTTGATTTTTTTCAGTGAATTTCTATGTTTTTTTTAACGTAAAGTAATTTTCATTACTATACGTCAATCCAACCACTGGCCGGAGGGCCTCCCCCAGTCCCTTGGGCCAACCACCTAACCACCCAACCCCACGCTGTGCACTGCATTTGGCTGTGTTGAAGCGGAAGTTGTCCGCAGCGTCTGTCTCTCTGGGTGTGAGAATGGCTGTCAATGGCTGCGAGAGTGTCTGTGTGAGTGTGAGAGTGGGTGCGAGAGGGTCTATGTGGGTGTGAGAGTGGTTGTAAGAGGGAGCACTTTCTTCTGGTCAGTAAGTGCTACCTTGTTAGGTGAATGGCCAGTGTTGGGGAGGTAGCCATGCCCCGGTACCTGGCCATCATTAATTGGAGGAGGGGGACCACGCAGTCTCCCTACCCCAGGCCGATTTCGGCTCCGGGGACCCCATACCCTGGGGCCCAGGCCTTATAAAAAAAATTGGGGGAGAGGGGCCAATCTTCACCCCAGGGACCCCATCCCCAGGGCCCGGCCTTAACATATTTTTGGGGGCGGAGAGGGGCTGCACGGTCCCCCTCCCCAGGCCGATGTTGGCCCCAGAGGCCTCATGCCCTAGGGCCCGGCCATCTGTAATGGGTACCCCACAGGGAACCCAGTGTGCAATGTGTCTGTGGGGTGAGCCTGAGGGCGCCCAAGGTCCCAGCCGCCTCCCTGCATCCTGCTATCACAGAGACAAAGTCGTCTGTGAGCGCAATAGTTCCTTCTGCTTCCCTGCCTGCATCTCTGCAGGCAGGGAAACAGAACAAACCTCCGCTTGCAGCAAGTGAAAGCTGTTTGACAGCTCTCACTTGCGGCAAGCGGAGTGTTTGATCTGACTTGGCAGAAGACTGTCAATGCTCCCGCCAAGTCAGACCAAACAGCTATGACCCAGAGGTGGGCACTACTGGACATAGCAGGGGCTGGCCCTGGGGGGTGGCGGTCCCCAGGGCCTTCTATGGCTCCTCAAGGGTGGCTGTGCAGGTCCCCTCCAATGTTAAGTAGCCCTGGGAAGGAGGTGGCGCCCAGAGCCGGGGGTCTGTGACAGACCCCTTTCATTCTTTAAATTCTGCTCCCAGGATGTGGCGGTCCCTGGGGCTGCGGGGGGAAGGGCACACCCCCCCACATATAATAAGAATCAAGCCCCAGGAAGGTGGCGGTCCCCGGGGCTGGGGAGGGCACGTGGCCCACCCACAGTCTATATGTCTTAAGCCTTGGGGAGGTGACAGTCCCTGGGGCTGCAGGGGGCTGCGCGCCCCCCCTGCATTCTATATGACTTAAGCCCTGGAGAGGTGACAGTCCCTGGGGCTGCGGGGAGTGAACGGCAAGTGGCCCCATCACATTAATTCTAACTTAAGTCCCAGAGAGGTGGCGGTCCCCGGGGCTGCGGTGGGCCCACACCCCTGCATTCTATATGACTTAAGGCCTGGGAAGGTAGCGGTCCCCGGGGCATGGGTAGCCCAGCGGTCCTGCCCACATAATAATAGTAAGCCCTGGGGATGTGGAGGTCTATGGGGTATAAAAATGCCGTAGGATGGGGGCCGTGCGCCCCCTGGTTTATTTTAACATGCTCCCGGGACCCGGCCCAACCGGGGTCATTATAACAAGCGTGGAGCCCATGCTTGTTTTTCTTTTTTCTGTTTGCTATGGATTTGTGACCTTGTCGTGAATTTGCGGAAACATTTGTTTTTTTAAAAAAAAAGCTTTTTTGCCCAGGGGGTCCCTCATGAACCCCAGCACCACAGCTAAGGGGGCAGGGTGTCCCTACCCACGCCCCTTTTCTTATTTTTTGCCTTGTTTTCTGGGACTCGGCTGAAGCTCCTTATAAAGCCTGGCTATATCTGTGTCCCCCAAAGGAAGATGGACAGATTGGTAGGTGGGTAACAGTGGTGGAGAAGATACAAAGTTGTGTTAAAGGCACTGCTGGAGACTTACAATAAACAGTTTTTTGTATCACTGAAAAAGTCTGATCAGACTTTTAATCAATCAAAAAAATGCCCTTATATTAGGTGAATATGGAATTATAAATCATTAAAAAAGCCTATGTGGGTGCATGTTTTTACATCATGACGATAACTGTAAGTCTAACATGTTATCATGATGGCATATTAAAACAAAGTGCAACGGCACATAATCAATAGCACTGTGTCAAAGGACTCTAAGTAGCAAAAAAGCCATAAATCAATGAAAATGGTGTTGTGTCAGCAAAGTAAATACATCAAAAAACACACACTGTCTCTCATCTACAAGCTGCAGATAATGTTGCACCTGCAGTATAAAGGACTACTTGATGCCCCCTCACCAAAACCTAATCGGAACTTAAATGGTACAATTTAACCATCCACAAAATACAGTGTACCTGAAGAATTGCCCTGCCAAGCAATGGCTACCAAGAAAAACACATGAAAGCCAATGGGTGAAGGGGGCTGATCTAAAATCCCGCTTTTTCTGTCTGTTCTACTCATTGCTGTACTTTACTGAAGAGCTGATAACATTGCCAGCTAAAACTACCTGTAGCTGGACCACAATTATCTATAATAATAATATCCGGAACCATGGGCAAAATGAACTCAACTGTGCAGCAGCAACAAATATCCTTTATAATTAGCACAACTGGTTTTAGAGTATGTTATTATTCTGGGCCTTCAGACAAAAGCTCCTTCTCTGAAAAGTGGGTGTTCCTCCATGAAGTGTTGCACATCCACAGGGGCGTAGTCTGGTCAGTTAGAGTAGGGGGCGAGGGTGAGCTTTGAGATTTTCCGACAATCAGGCTGGTTTATAATGTTTAAATACATTATACGACAAGCAGGGTGCATGGATGGGGCATGAAGCCAAGTGGAAAGAGAGAGGAATGCGGATTGGTAGGGGTATTAAGTGAGGAAAAACACATTGGTGGTCATTCTGACCCTGGCGGTCTTTGACCGCCAGGGCGGAGGACCGCGGGAGCACCGCCGACAGGCCGGCGGTGCTCCAATGGGGATTCCGACCGCGGCGGTAAAGCCGCGGTCGGACCGGCACCACTGGCGGGGTCCCGCCAGTGTACCGCCGCCCCATTGAATCCTCCGCGGCGGCGCAGCTTGCTGCACCGCCGCGGGGATTCCGACCCCCCCTACCGCCATCCAGATCCCGGCGGTCGGACCGCTGGGATCCGGATGGCGGTAGGGGGGGTCGCGGGGCCCCTGGGGGCCCCTGCAGTGCCACTGGCATGGGCATTGCAGGGGCCCCCGTAAGAGGGCCCCTACAAGTATTTCACTGTCTGCTGCGCAGACAGTGAAATACGCGACGGGTGCAACTGCACCCGTCGCACAGCTTCCACTCTGCCGGCTCGATTCCGAGCCGGCTTCATCGTGGAAGCCTCTTTCCCGCTGGGCTGGCGGGCGGTCTGAAGGCGACCGCCCGCCAGCCCAGCGGGAAAGTCAGAATTACCGCCGCGGTCTTTCGACCGCGGAACGGTAATCTGACGGCGGGACTTTGGCGGGCGGCCTCCGCCGCCCGCCAAGGTCAGAATGAGGGCCATTGTTTGGTAAAATTATCAATATTTTCGATGACTTTAAACACTGAGAGGGAGAGATTGTGTGTGCGTTTTTGTCTGGACGTATGTAACAATTCCTGCTGAACTCCGGCAGACATCTCACCATACCCGACTGAAAGCATCTCTACCCACCTATTTATCAGAAGATTCATTTATTAGAGGGGTGTAGCACCCCATAATCCCCTCTGAAACTACGCCCCAGCGCATCTACCGCAGTTTTGTCTGTGTTGATCCCAGAAGAAATCCCCCTCGTTAAGCGAGCAGGGTGTGGGTAAGTAGAGCTTCATAGGGCCAGAGTTAAAGCTACGTGACACAGTTTCAAAAGCGGGAAGTGATGGCAGGGTCACTGAAATATGTATCACAATGATAGAGGAAAGATACGTGTTGCTTCAAACATCAGGCGCCATGCAGGGGCATTATAAAAAATTGTACACACGCCTGATAATCATCTGCACCTTTCACTGGCTTTATGAATAATGTTTGACGTATGTACGTGTATTTGCAATTTAGGCAAACAAGCCAAGTCATCTCCGACTATGAATAGGCTTTTGTAAATCCCCTGGGACACTGCCAGGCATGCCCGTGTCAAAAACACTATTGTTCAATGTAAAACAAAATCATTTTCCAGTATAATGTAACATCCGTTTTTGGAGCTAAATGACTATTGCTGGATAGCACTATAATGTTTCAGCCTGCCTTAAGCTTCTGATGTTCTACTACTGTATATTTATATTTATATGTATGCCTTATATTTTCATTCAGTTTCTCTACTTTCCATCGATGGTGAGACACATCGCATATAAAAATTCTGTAATTTTAATACTGGTGACGTGTTACCAGCAAGGTATTTTTTGGACAACAGTGTCAGTTTTTGAAGTATGGAAATTAAGATTCTGTAAAGGTCTCTTACCTGCACCAGTTGCAACAGATAATGCAGGACGTCATCATCCGCTAAGGTCTCTAGCTTCTGAACAGCCATGGCGCGCACATTTTCATCAGAGAAATTGCAGTCCAGAAGTTGCATGGTTAGTCCAACATCCAACACGCTATGATCCCATGCATCCCTTTTTGTTAACAATTGATACGTCTTCTCCACAATTTCTTGTTGGCCCCACTTTACGGAGCTAAGCAGTTTGGGATACGCCTTGGGGTGCTTGATGCTTTCGTATCTGAAGTGCCACAATAATTCCTTGTCCTCTGGGGTAAGTGGGTTAAGCGGATCTGTAGCTACAATCTCTTCAAGCTGTTTGCGGAGCTGATTTGGCATTTCCGTGCGGACCCGATCGCCTTCAGGGTCTGCTGTTGCTCTGTGCTTAGGCAAGGCTATGGGGTGGCAATATTTGTCTAGGACAATAGAGATAGCCATGGACGTCTCTTTGTCAGGATTTGTAGCAGACGTCAGTTTGTCAGCATTGATACTGCCCTGTTCCTCTCCTTTGCCTGAGATTTTCCACATGTGGAGCACATATTCTCCTTGCCGCAAAAGGAAACGGTGGTCTATTAGCAAAAGATTCACATAATACAGAAGTTGGTTCTTATTTTTGTAGTCTGCAGAATCACGTGTCTGCAGGCTGGTCTTTGTGGATAATGGTGGTGCTTTACCACAATATATCTGAAGATTCAGGAGCGCGCCTTTAGGCAAATCTCTAATTTTGATATCAAAGTCAAGCCACTTATTCCATAGTACCTCTTCCAAGAAAGGCTTGCTAGGGGTTCTCTTCTGAGCCAGAAGTTGCTGTCCATGCTGAATATTGGCTTCAACAAAGACAGTCAGTTCAGTGTTTCTTGGCAGGACCGGGACATCAATGCCCAGGATTTTAACCCTAAATTTCCTGTTGCAGTCCCACAGGGAGATTGTGAACACTTTCTCATGGTCTTTACCTTCAATTGTCAACTGCTCATGAAACCCAGTAACTCCTGTGCAGTCATCGACGAGGGGCCACTCTTCCTTCTCAACTTCATCTAGAGTGGGGTCCGGGGGAGACTCGAGAACAAGGTGGATTTCTTCCCCGTTTTTAAGGCACTGCCTGATCCAGTGAAAATCCTTGATTGGAGTATCACCTATAATATACTCATCTCTGCCACAAACACGGAGTACAAAATCCAGCTCACTACGCTCTTCGGAAATGTCGAGCAATAGTTTCTTTTTTGCCATTTTTGCAAAGAAACTCTGGAGGATCATGTCCGGAGTTTCATCGATGGACACTTTAATCGTCTGACTTGTTGTTCCTTTGTGTAGGATTATAAATATGCTATTGGTAATTATCTTGTTTACCAAGTATTCAGGCAGAGGCTTGGATGTGACCCATGGGTCCATTGAGTACAGCCTGGGATCTCTTTTTGCCAGTTCGATCATGCGTGGAGTCAGCAGTCTGCGACGAGTAAATTCCAACTCATCGTCATGGACGTTGCTGACGTCAGTGACGTCTGAGCCGATCAGGTAATTCAGCTGCCTCTGGAAATCCAGGACGCCGTCTCGGTTGTTCTGCTTCTGGACGACGTGGATCCTGCCTTTGTCTTTCTGCAGCACCTTCCAGTATAGTATGCAGTCTAATGTTTGAATGACCTGATGTCGGTCATAAATTTCATACCACTGTCCTTTCTTTTGATACTGAAGGAGACAGAGGTCTGGGGAAAATTTGCGGTAAAAGTCTGCGTTGAGACTGGTCTCAATAGCACGCAGCCAGACCTGCGCCTTCATTTGCTCCACTGTGCAGTTCCCGGCGACGTCGAGAAGCATCGTCTCCTGGGTCTTTGTGAGTTTATCAGTTGTAGGAAGGATGAATTCAATCTGGACGAGTTCCATTGACGATAAATGGCTCGCTGCAGTGTGGGGCTTCATTTTTCTTCTGCGGCGTTTGTTTTCTTCTCTCAAAACAACGGTCTGTTCACAATTTTCCTGTTCCATGCCAGAAGCAAGCTAAACAAATAGACAATGGTGAAGGTCACATGATATGATTCTAAAACACACAGGGATGGAGAACATTAGAAATGAATGCAATTAAAATGATAGTTATTCGCAGCAAAATGAGATACATTTAAATAATGGCTATTCGCATATTCACAATTTCTTTAGGCCTTTGGCCTCAACTTAGCAGTTCTTCTTCTTGATACAATTTTTGCATTTTTTGTATGTAAGTAATGTTTCATTATTTTTATTTTTATTCTGATAGTTTTGTATAATGGTTACCAATAAATACACATGCTGTAAACTTTAACAATGCATCTATCCGTATGCTTTTCTCTTTTATCTAATTATCTTAATTTTTAGAGGAACTTCATGGAAAGATTGGAAAATGTTGCCTTTTTGCAGACCAGGATGCTGAGGCCTAAGGAAGGTAACAATTTCAAAACCTTGTTATAGTTTCAGGCGCTGGCGCCGTGCAGTTTGAGAAATATTCCACTGCACTGTAGATGAGAACTCTATCAGTAAAAGGAAAGAGATCAGAGGAGAGCGGGAGAGCTAGAGTGAAAGCACACACCCACTCCAGTGTGCGTAGATGAGGTCACACTGAGATGTTAATTAGAGGTGCAGTGTCTTCACCAATCCCAGGTGATAAAGTGAAACTAGACATAGAAATGCTTGTGATAAGTGACCCAGTAAGTGTACTGTGGGCTGTAGTGCGAGCAGGTAAAAGAGGCCCCTCCTACTCCTAGATCAGTAGTAGAATACAACCAAAATGGGAACGCAGAGTACCTAACACACCTGGACCTTTGTGCCACTGCACCTAATGAAGTATTGATAGTTACCTCACGCTTTCAGAGCAGCCCTAACTTAAGGCCTGTGGGTAGTAAGGTGGAGTAGTAAAAATATTTGGCAATTGGGTTACCAGACCTTTTTAATACTTTGTAGTAGTCAAACATCAATCATAATTACTCTGGAATCTCGCTGAAATTATCGGCAATGTTTAATTGCATCTAAAGACTGGCATAAAAAAGCATAGAAAATAAGTTGAACATACCTGTGGGAACTTGTTTAGTACCGTCATCCCACATCTTTTCCAGCAAAAGTATAATCACAGCAAACAATGATTCCTGCAGTGGGTGTATTAGTTCGATGAAGAGCCCACAGGCCTGACATAACTAGTGCTCGCACCATATCTAAATGAACACACGGCCTACTGATTGAAGTGGACAATATTGTCCTGAAGGGAAGTGGTAACGCCACATCAGTCTCCATGATCAGATGGAAGACGGGAGGGGGAAATGATGACAAAAATGCATAAAATGTGCCTGAATGACAAAAGTATACATCTAAAAATCTGGATCTGGAAATCCTCCCTCCTAACCAACACCTCGCATTGTATGGCAATGTCGGTGTCCACCATTTACTGCAGTTAGTTAACCACCCAGGACAATTTAATAATAAGGGTTTGAAGAAATGAAAAATGTATGTGGCGGATGGATTGGGACATTCAATAAGAAATACAGTAACTCAGAAAGGAGAGCCCTCTACACCAGTGCCAGAGAACTTTGATTTTAAATAACATTCTGCCTTAGAATTGGAAAAAACATCTTTGACCAATATGAGCTGCTGGGCTGCTCCAACACTTATCTAAGAGCTGTTATTTTGTGTATTCAATCCCTTATGGATTATATTACATTGTTTTTGCAGTTAATGAATTTCAACATCACAAATGTACAAGACTACAATTGGCGCATAGTCATCACACAGAGCTCACTGATGTTAAACAGTACTGTGCTTCTAAATCACACTACGGAAGAAATTGCACATTAGCACTAGAATTAATGTGATTATTACTCTTACTAGAAAACTTTAGGCATACGCTATCTGTTGTGTTTACATAAATGTAAAAATGTCGCATGGGAGGTTTTACTCAAACAGTCAATTCATCAGAATAAAATATTCCAGCCAAATCTTAAGAATAAAATATTCCAGCCAAATCTTCAGATACAATTCATAAAGATGCATGTGTTCAACTCTTATATACAATCACAGAAACAGTCAACGTGTTTCGAGGAGACTCCTCCCTTTCAAGGCAGGAGACAGAATTAGGTAGATTTCCTTGCGTTCGTAATACAAAAAGTACTATCTGGGACCATGTCATCCTCATAATTCTACTCCCTCTAAACAACGGTTTCAAGAATAAAAAAGAAAGTTTGTCTTTTATTTATCAAGTTAAAAATGTAGCTAAATAAATTCAACCTTTAGGGCCCAATTCACAAAGAAAATCAGAAAATTACAGATAGAGATCTCTGGCTTTCACTGTGTGTAATATTCTGACTTTATGGAATTCACAAACGTTCACAGAAGTACGCCTGGAAAGTTGCTCCAGGCACAGGTTTCCAGGCATACTTCTAGGGATGACATGTGACATTACATTTGAGAATACAATTCCCCGTACAACTGCAATTTGTTTTCTCCTCAGGAAAAATATTTTTTGCCATGGAGAAAGCTGTTTCACTACCCCTTCCCCCCTAATCTGGGTGTTATCCATTCACCTTCCCATCATGGAAGGGAACTTACACCATCCATTGGCTACAGTAAAAACCTCACTGTTTCGAGGTTAAAAAGGGGAATGAGAGGAATTTGAGAAGGCCCACAAATATACATGTTTGTGGGTGTTCTCATGGCTCCATGGCTAACCAAGCCTTCGAAAGCCCATGTTCCCACCTCTTGAGTGAGATTTATGAGTGTGGAGAACTCTACACTTATGTGAAGATCTCTACACAAAGATATGGGTTTACTCCTGCCAGGGCCCACTTTGTCAGTTCCTGGTAGGTGTAAACAGGTAGGCCTGGGCAGAGCTCATGGAATTCCACTCCAAATTCAGCGGAGGGGGAGTTCCATGAGTGGCGGAGTGCCACTGCCGCCTGCCCTAGTGGCACCCTGTCCTGAATGCACCCGATCTCGAAAGCGATAAGCAAGGTCGTGTCTGGTTAACCAGGGGCAGACAGGTGCACGAGAAGCCTGAAACGGCCCTGGGCTGAATTCAGACCAGGGCTGTAGGTAGCAAAAGCTGCCACTTGCAAGCAGCCCGCCTCTCTGCCTCCCTATGACCCCTGCTCCTGGGCCCAACCCGGGCTGCTGGCAGAGGGAGGCCTGGAGCTGGCATCGGCAGCAGCTTCATCAAGCTGACAACATGCCAAGAGTGCTCACTGCAGCCCAGTTATGGGCCACACAGTGCAAACGCAGACTGTGTGCGCTTGCGCTGTGTGGCCCATAACTGGGCTGCAGTGCACACGAGGTGAGATCTGCTTGAGCTGCTGGCAGGGCTAGCTGAGTTTTTGGTCAAACTCTCGCTTAAAGTGGAGTGCTAAGAACTCTGTTAGCTCTGCCAGCGGAGCGGAGCTCACCACCCACCCGTAAGAACAGGTGCATTCAGTCACAAATTTGTGTTTATGACCTTATTTGCATTTATGAATAGGGCCCTTATTGTCCATTCACAATACATAGTACCATGGAAATTTTAAACAAAAAATATGTTCCATTGTATAAATAATTTATTGCATGTGCATAAATTGTTTTCGGAGCCGGCTTCCTCGTTGCAGGGCCTTTCCCGCTGGGCCGGCGGGTGCTCCTTTGGCGGGAAAGCCAGAATGGCCGCCGCGGTCTTTTGACCGCGGAGCAGCCAAATGGCGGCCTGTGTCTGCTTTACAGTTATTTTAGAGGGTGGGGGTCAAAATTAATATCCCAATTAGTAAGGGTTAGTAATTTGTTAGTTGTTGTACGTGTCAACTCTTGGCATGGTTTCCCCTGTCTTTTTGCTTCTGACCTCCTGTTTTGATCTTGTGCTGAACTTAGTTTTTGCAGGTTTTAGGACTTTAGGCACGTTACTACTGCTGACTAAAGTGCATAGGCTCTCTGTCTAAATTGTATTAGTCATTAGATTATTCATGATCTGCATATTTGATTTACTAGTAAGTCCCTAGTATAGTGCACCAGGTGTGCCCAGGGTCTTCAAATCAAATGCTACTAGTGAGCCTGCAGGACTGATTGTTTCGCCCCCATTAGTAGCTGAATAAACATGTCTTTGCCAGTGCAATGTCTGCTTGGGCAGTTTTAAACTGCCATTTAGACTTGGCCAGTGCACCCACTGGCCAGGCCCAAACCTTTCCTTTTACTACATGTAAGTCACCCCTAAAGTAGGCCCAAGGCAGGCCCCATGGGCAGGTGCAGGGTGCAGTGTATTTAAAAGGTAGGACACATAATTGTGTGGTTTACATGTCCGTATGACTATCTCTACTATAGGGTAACATGGGGATTGCTTTGAGATATGTTTTAAGTGTAATTTCACATTGGGAGCAGATAGAGATGTGGAGTTTGGGGTCTCTGAACTCACAATTAAAAAATACATCTTTTAGTGAAGTTGCATTTTGAACTGTGAGTTTGAAAATTCCACTTTTAGTGGGCGTTACCTTGCTTAACCATTTTGTGCCTCTACCTTGCTATCAAATACACGACTGGGTCAGGATGACAGTTGGGCTGTTTGTGAATTCACTATGGACAGTCACACAAAGGGAGCTGAGGTGTACCCTGCATATCCTGGTGGTTCTTTCTGGGTTAGAGTGGCGGAAGGAGCTGACACTTGCACCCGAATAAGGCTATGCTTTCATTACACAAAGCAGCCTCCAACCCCCTGGAGTGTGTCTGTCTTGGCCCAGGGCAGGGAAAGACATGGCCTTGTGCAAAACAAAGATGTTTCTTTGAAGTTAATCTACTTCAAAGACAGAAATGGGTATAAGTACTGGACCTCTGACCCCACAAAGTTAGAAAACTTATGAACTGAGGACATTCGGCTAGGAAGAAGAGCTGGATACTGTAGGAGGGACTGCTGCTCTGCCTGTTGCTTTGTTGTGCTGTTCTGCTGCTTGCTGCTTCTGTCCTGGGAGTGAACGGACTGAACATTGCTATCTACCTCCTCCTTTCCAAGGTTCTCCAAAGGCTTGAGTTGAGCTTGCCTCCTGTTAAGAAGCCTTCATCTGCCAGCATCTGGGCTTCTTTGCTGAGAGCCCTGTCTTGCCAAGTGGTGTCAAATCCAGTATGGGGCCTTGAAGGAGGTTTTTTGTGCTACAAAGAGAAAATCCACACATCGACTCACTACGTAATTCCGAACTAATGCATTGCTTGAAGGATTCAATGCATCACTGCTGCCTGCACTGGAGCGTGGTCCCTACTTGATGCAACGACCACTGTTTTTCATCGCTGACTCCAGATTTTCACTGCAGCACATCAGAAGAACCACTGTGGCGTGAGGTTTGAGCACTGCATTACTAAAGTCCATGACGCACCGCCCTAACTCCAACGAAGCTCCTGCTTCATTGCTCTGAGAGCATTGCATCGTGGCTTGATTTCCAAAGCATCACCAATGCATCGTCCCTGGGCACCATTTTCTTCGTTGACACCACAGTAAGGAACTGAAGCTTTGTGCCGCGAACAAAGCATTACCTCCCTGTTGCAGTAAGGAACCTCCCTTGCCTAGCAGTAAGGTAGCGGCGCACCACCTCCCCTGCAACAGTAAGGAGCCAATGCATCTCTTGCTCTTTCAACGCATCACCTTCCCTGCGGCCTGCATAGTCTTTATTTTTGATGCATCTCAGGTACTTTGCCTCAGTCAAGCGCTTCATTGTTCTCAAGGAACTACAATTGCATTTAATCTCTTAAAAGTGATATCTTTGCTTGTGTAGGTTGGAATTTTGTTGTTTTGGTCTTGTTTTACTAGACGGATACTGGTTATTTTCCCAAACGGGTGTGGAGTGCTTTTGTGGTGTTTTCATAGTGTTATTGTGTGTGTGTGTACAAATACTTTACACCTTGCCTCTGAGATAAACCTAACTGCTCGTGCCAAGCTACCCAGGGGGTGAGCAGGAGTTATCTTAGCTGTGTGACTCCCTTTGCGTGACTAGAGTGGGTTATCTACTTGGACAGGGTGCAAACCACTGCCATCTAGAGACCCCATTTCTAACATTAGTGCATGTTTCATTTTTAAGTGAAAGCCTAACATTTTTTAATATATAATTAATTATATTTTGGTATAATTATGGTATAGTATGAGTTACATTTGTTAAGTAGTAAGTAATATCTTTTAGACAGAGACCACTTGCACTTTAGCACTGGTTAGCAGTGGTAAAGTGTCTAGAGTATCAAAACCAACAAAGACGAATTACAGCACAGGATCCAAAAACAGGCCGTCAGAAGGAAAAAAAGTACAGGGAAACCATGCCAAGTACTGCCAGGTCTAACACATGTCCCCTCGAGCTGAAAGTGGGGAGAACTACAAACCCCTTGGGAGTTCTCATCACTAAGGCAGAAAAACCTAGAAAGACCATCAGCTTTGGCGTGGTCTGTTCCAAGGCGGTGCTCCACCATATCGTCCATTCACTGTAGGGAGATGGACCACCTATACCGTTTAGGATTCTCACCCCTAATCTGCATTAGTCATCTGAGGGGCCTTTGGTCTGTCTGAACCTAGGAATGAGTCCCAAACAAGTAGGGTCTTACCTTCTTCAGTGCCCAGACCACAGCAAGCTTCCCTTTCTGTTGCGCTCCACTTCTGTTCCATGGGAAGTAACATCCTACTGACGAAGGCTACAGGTTGATGTAGGCCTTCTTCTTTTAGCTGTGAGAGCACAGCTCCCACATCGTGCTCTGAAGCATCTGTGTGCACCACAAACTCTTTCGAAAAGCCAGGAGCCCTGAGCACCAGTGCTGTGCATAAGGCCTCCTTCAGGGTGTCAAAAGCAGTCTGGCACACCTCTGTCCAGATCAACCTGACATGGCTGCGTATTGGAAGGCAGGTCTGTCAAGGGAGCAACAATGGTGTCATACCCCTTGCAAAAACAACAAGTGATGGACGGAATGCTGAACATTGTCAAACACTCACCCCCAGTCATAGATCTGGGTTTAATCCATCGTTCTTTTGCTCACCATGCCACCCCAGTTTGGACCCAGCCATATGCAAATCAGTCTTGACCCTGTTCCTCATGGGAACAGTCCAGACCGAACTGCCAAGCCAGGTCCTCACTGGACCGGAAACAAGCATCCTGGGACCGGTTTCGGGGTTTCACCCCTCATCAGCCAGGCTAGCTTGAATCCAGTGGCATGGGAAGCACGGGACCCACGTCTGGGCATACCCTTCCCACTTAGGGCGACAAAGCAAAAACAACAAGTGATGGACGGAATGCTGAACATTGTCAAACACTCACCCCCAGTCATAGATCTGGGTTTAATCCATCGTTCTTTTGCTCACCATGCCACCCCAGTTTGGACCCAGCCATATGCAAATCAGTCTTGACCCTGTTCCTCATGGGAACAGTCCAGACCGAACTGCCAAGCCAGGTCCTCACTGGACCGGAAACAAGCATCCTGGGACCGGTTTCGGGGTTTCACCCCTCATCAGCCAGGCTAGCTTGAATCCAGTGGCATGGGAAGCACGGGACCCACGTCTGGGCATACCCTTCCCACTTAGGGCGACAAAGCAAAAACAACAAGTGATGGACGGAATGCTGAACATTGTCAAACACTCACTCCCAGTCATAGATCTGGGTTTAATCCATCGTTCTTTTGCTCACCATGCCACCCCAGTTTGGACCCAGCCATATGCAAATCAGTCTTGACCCTGTTCCTCATGGGAACAGTCCAGACCGAACTGCCAAGCCAGGTCCTCACTGGACCGGAAACAAGCATCCTGGGACCGGTTTCGGGGTTTCACCCCTCATCAGCCAGGCTAGCTTGAATCCAGTGGCATGGGAAGCACGGGACCCACGTCTGGGCATACCCTTCCCACTTAGGGCGACAAAGCAAAAACAACAAGTGATGGACGGAATGCTGAACATTGTCAAACACTCACCCCCAGTCATAGATCTGGGTTTAATCCATCGTTCTTTTGCTCACCATGCCACCCCAGTTTGGACCCAGCCATATGCAAATCAGTCTTGACCCTGTTCCTCATGGGAACAGTCCAGACCGAACTGCCAAACCAGGTCCTCACTGGACCGGAAACAAGCATCCTGGGACCGGTTTCGGGGTTTCACCCCTCATCAGCCAGGCTAGCTTGAATCCAGTGGCATGGGAAGCACGGGACCCACGTCTGGGCATACCCTTCCCACTTAGGGCGACAAAGCAAAAACAACAAGTGATGGACGGAATGCTGAACATTGTCAAACACTCACCCCCAGTCATAGATCTGGGTTTAATCCATCGTTCTTTTGCTCACCATGCCACCCCAGTTTGGACCCAGCCATATGCAAATCAGTCTTGACCCTGTTCCTCATGGGAACAGTCCAGACCGAACTGCCAAGCCAGGTCCTCACTGGACCGGAAACAAGCATCCTGGGACCGGTTTCGGGGTTTCACCCCTCATCAGCCAGGCTAGCTTGAATCCAGTGGCATGGGAAGCACGGGACCCACGTCTGGGCATACCCTTCCCACTTAGGGCGACAAAGCAAAAACAACAAGTGATGGACGGAATGCTGAACATTGTCAAACACTCACCCCCAGTCATAGATCTGGGTTTAATCCATCGTTCTTTTGCTCACCATGCCACCCCAGTTTGGACCCAGCCATATGCAAATCAGTCTTGACCCTGTTCCTCATGGGAACAGTCCAGACCGAACTGCCAAGCCAGGTCCTCACTGGACCGGAAACAAGCATCCTGGGACCGGTTTCGGGGTTTCACCCCTCATCAGCCAGGCTAGCTTGAATCCAGTGGCATGGGAAGCACGGGACCCACGTCTGGGCATACCCTTCCCACTTAGGGCGACAAAGCAAAAACAACAAGTGATGGACGGAATGCTGAACATTGTCAAACACTCACCCCCAGTCATAGATCTGGGTTTAATCCATCGTTCTTTTGCTCACCATGCCACCCCAGTTTGGACCCAGCCATATGCAAATCAGTCTTGACCCTGTTCCTCATGGGAACAGTCCCGACCGAACTGCCAAGCCAGGTCCTCACTGGACCGGAAACAAGCATCCTGGGACCGGTTTCAGGGTTTCACCCCTCATCAGCCAGGCTAGCTTGAATCCAGTGGCATGGGAAGCACGGGACCCACGTCTGGGCATACCCTTCCCACTTAGGGTGACAAAGCAAAAACAACAAGTGATGGACGGAATGCTGAACATTGTCAAACACTCACTGCCAGTCATAGATCTGGGTTTAATCCATCGTTCTTTTGCTCACCATGCCACCCCAGATTGGACCCAGCCATATGCAAATCAGTCTTGACCCTGTTCCTCATGGGAACAGTCCAGACCGAACTGCCAAGCCCCTTGACCAATCTCCTGTAATATCCAGTGAACCCCAAGAAGACCCTCACCTCAGTCTGATTCTTGGGGGTGTCCAAGCCAGAATGGTGTCAGTTTTTCCCTGGGGGTGCCATCTGGCCGCTCCTTAGCTGGTGTCCTAAGGACACCCCTATTTGGCACTTACTGACCTTAATAGATGAGGCCTACCCTCTGCAGGGCCTTCAACACTTCCTGGAGGTGGTGCAAGTGGTCCTCCCAGCTGGAGCTGAAAACAGCAATGTCATCTAGGTAGGTGGCACTGAAGTTCTCCAGCCCAGCCAGGACCTGGTTGACCACCCTCTGGAATGTGGCAGGGGCGTTCTTCAACCCAAAGGGCATGACTCAAAAACAGTAGTGCCCCTCTGGTGTTGCGAATGCAGACCTCTCGGTTAAGGCAATCTGCCAGTACCCAGATGTCAGATCAAACATGCTGAGGAACTTCACAGCTCCTAGGGTGTGGTGTGCATCAGTCCTGGTGATGACACTGAGCCCCCGGTAGTCAACACAAAACCTAAGTTCAGGTGTGACACCAGGTGGAGCAGCCTTGGGGACCAGAACCACAGGACTGGACCAAGGGCTGTTGGAGTGTTTATCACCTCTAACTCCAGCATCTTAGAGTCCTCCTTGATCCTGTCTCTCACTGTCAGTCACCCTGTAGAACTTGTGCTTGACAGACAGACTGTCCCCAGTGTCAATATCATGGGTGCAGCAATGGGTGACCCCAAGGGTGAGTCAGAACAGTGAGGCAAACTGACCCAGTAACTGGCAACAGTTCCTCTGCTGTTCTAGGGTCAGAGTAAAAGAGAGGTTCACGCCCTCCACTGACCCATCCTGCTCTTTGTTAGACAGGAGGTTGGGGAGAGGTTCACTCTCCTCTTCCACTCCATCATCTGTGACCAAAAGCATGGTAAATATAGACCTCTTAAAGTGTGGTTCAGCAATCTTAAGCTCACTATACAGGAGATCATTCTCCAAGTAAACCTGGTGAAATCCAGAGGTGTCACAAGCTGCCTGGGCCTGTTTTTGAAGTCCCTCAAGGGTGGAGCATGCTTTCCTCACAACACAAAACTCTTCCCTGGTGGGGCCTCCTTCCTGCAGCTCAGACAGGACCCCAGTTCAGCCACTTCTTCCCTTGTAGGTTCCAGGGCATCCCCCTCAGGTTCAGCCTCCTCCCGGACCGTGGGAATATCAAGAGCGGGTTTCCCACACCCCTTGCCTCTTCCTTTCCTGGAAAGCACCTGGGCCACTGTTTCAGGCTCCATGTCCTCCTGATTACCCTCTCTGGCAGCCATGGGCCATGTTGTCATGCAGGCTCACTCTCGCAATCCCAACATTTGCAGATGGGACCTGAGCTCCACCTCATTCCAGGCAGGATGTTCTAGGTCATTCCCTAGCAGACAGTCAACAGGCATGGATAGACTCACAGGTGCCCTCAAGGAACCTGGGACCCCATCTCCATTCAAAGGGAACCTGATCTACCAAGAATTGGCAACTTGTCCACTGCTACAACTTGGTGGACCACATTAGGGATTACGTCCTCTTGAGATGCCAGATGACAGTGTACTGTTGTCATATTGGCTCCTGTGGCTCAAAAAGCCTCCACCTGCCTCCCATTGATGGTCACCCACTGCCTGTACTTCTTTGTATTATCAGGCATGAGGGTTCCCTGAACCACCTCACCTTCACCCAGGGAGATTAGGGTTAACTCAGCTGGCTCCCCACCACTAACTGGGGCCAACTCCTCCCCAAGCACTACACTGGGCACCCCAAGTGACTGACCACCGTTGGGGGGCTGTGCCAGCTGTGCCAGCTTAGAGCACTTGGGACTCCCTCTGATGTGCCCTTCCTGACCACAGGCAAAGCACTTGATGGGTCCCTTCGCTGCAGGCTTTCCTGAAGGGAACCAACTCTTCTTCTCAACAGGGAGCTGGGAATCGTTACCCTGAGAACTAGTTTGGAGCCCTTTAGAGAACTCCATAATTTTATCCTTGTCCCCCTCCTTCTTTTGTTGGGGAGTCTGCCCACCCTTGGCAGAGTCTCCCCCATACAACTTCTTGTGGACCATAGTACTCACCCAACGGTCCACCTCCTGAGCAAGCTTCCTGGGTTTAGTAAGCCTGATATCAATTAAGTGATGGGGCAACTATGGAAAACACAGTCTAGACAAATGATTCCATACAAACAATTTGTACAGGCCCTGGTAATCTGTTACCTCACTGCCCTTCACCCAGCCATCCAGTGCTCAGCAAAATGAATCCACACATTCAAGCCAGGTCTGGGAATCAAGTTTCCTCCTCTCCCTGAACTTCTTCCTGTACATTTATGGTGTAAAGCCATCCCTAGTGATGGGGGCAACCTTCATGTTAGAGTAGGTGAGCTCACAACCTGCCTCAAGTGCTAACAAGGTGTCCCTACCCTCTGCTGTGAAGTAATTCCACAGGCATACCCTTCCCACTTAGGGCAACTTAACTTTAGCAACACAAAAGAATGATGGACGGAGTGCTGAACAATGCAAACTCTGACCCCCAGTCAATGATCTGGGTTTAATCCATCAGTCTTTTGCTCACCATGCCACCCCAGTTTGGACGCAGCCATATACAAATCAGTCTTGACCCTGTTCTGCATGGGAACAGTCCAGCCCGAACTGCCAAGCCAGGTCCTCACTGGACCGGAAACAAGCATCCTGGGACCACTTTCAGGGTTTCACCCTTCATCAGCTAGGCTAGCTTGAATACAGTGGCACAGTGAGCAAGGGACCCACGTCTGGGCATACCCTTCCCACTTAAGGCAACTTTAACAACACAAAAGAATGTGTTGTTTTAATACAAAGTACCTGGTATGTGTCAAAAATAAAGATGCATGGGGAACGTGAGTCGAAAAAACAAGTGATACATTGATGCTTTTCTCGCAATTGAGGCCGTGTGTTGATTCTTTTTCTGCTGGGTAAGTGAAGCATCAATTCTTTCCACGCAGGGAAGGGATGCGTCAATTTCCAGACAAGCAGCCACAGGTCAGTGCGATGATGTTGAAGATTTTAACGCCCAGGGTCGATGCATGGAAAATTCTGACACACTGTGCGAAGGGTCTGCTTTGAGAAGAGGCGCTATTTTGATTCTCCAGCCACGAGGCAGGCACGGTGTCGAACTTCTAGCTGCAGGACAGGCGCTGCATCTAATTCTCTGAGGTGCACACAGCTGTGCGTGGATTTTCCCTCCCAGGTTACCAGCTTCCACTTCTAAGGGCCCAGGGACTGGATGTGGCACCACTTAGCAAGTCAGGACTCTCAGCAGAAGAGCCCAGACACTGGCAGATGAAGCCTTTGATGTCCCTGAGACTTTAGAACAGGGGGCATCTGCAATCCACGCCCTTAGAGAAACTTCACAAGCACGATTTCAGAAAGCAAAGTCCAGTCCTTTCACCCTCAAGGCAGAAGCAGCAACAGCAGGCCAGCACAGCAATGCAACAGGCAGAGTGGCAGGTCCTCCTCATGCATCAAGCACTTCTCCTTAGGAGAGGTTCCTTTTAATCTAGAAGCAATCTGGAAGTCTGGGTTTTCTGTCCACTGCTTACACTCATTTTTGCCTTTGAAGTAGGCAAACTTCAAAGGAAAGTCTTTGTAGTGCACAAGACCCTGCCTCTTCCTTGCCCTGCCCCAGACACACAATAGGGGGTTGGAGACTGTATTGTATGAGGATAGGCACTGCCCTTTTAAGTGCAGGTGTCAGCTTCTCCCTCCCACTCTAGCTCAGGAAGCCTCATCAGGATATGCAGGGCACACATCAGCTCCCTTTGTGTCACTGTCTAGAGTGAATTCACTGGGGGTGCAGAGGCCCAGAATAGTTAAACAAGAAAATGCCCACTTTCTAAAAGTGGCATTTTCAAACAGACAATCTAAAAACCAACTTCACCAAAAGATGTATTTTTAAATTGTGAGTTCAGAGACCCCAAACTCCAGATCTCTATCTGTTCCCATTAGGAAACTGCACTTAAAAGATATTTAAAGGCAATCCCTGTGTTAACCTATGGGAGAGATAGGCCTTCTAATAATTAAAAACAAAGTTGGCAGTATTTCACTATCAGGACATGTAAAACACAACAATACATGTCCTCATTTTAAATATACTGCCCACCCCCCCACCCAAGGAGCTGCCCTGGGCCTACCCTAGGGGTGACTTACATGTATTAAAAGGAAAGGTTTGGGCCTAGCAAGTGGGTACACTTGCCAGATCGAATTGGCAGTGCAATGCTGCACACACAGACACTGCAGTGGCAGGTCTGAGACATATTTACAGGGCTACCCATGTGGGTGGCACAATCAGTGCTGCAGGCCCACTACTAGCATTTGATTTACAGGCCCTGGGCACCCATAGTGGGTATTAGTAGGGCCCTTCCAGTAAATCAGATGTGCCAATCATGGAAAACCAATTACCAATATCTTTTAGGCAGAGGGCACTTGCGCTTTAGCAGTGGTAAAGTGCCCAGAGTATCAAAACCAGCAAAAACGAATTACAGCACAGAATCCAAAAACAGGGGGTCAGAAGCAAAAAAGTACAGGTAAACCGTGCCAAGAGCTGCTAGGTCTAACAAGTAGTTGGTAGTACAGGGAACTGTGTTATGTTTTACCTTTAAGGTATACGTGATCATGTTTCAACTTTTTGTTTTGAAACACGAGTTTATTTCTAAGGGTTTGGATTTTTTCATGTCCAAATATTTTAAACCATTTTCCTTCTATTTTTATTTGCCTTTTTTTTTAAACTAATGTTTTGGATCTTTTGGAACATTACATGGAAGTGATCTGGCACTTTCTCCTTGGATTGCTCTTTTTTACAGAGACTACATTTTAGAATTTTTTCAGTGTTTTAGAAATTTCTACAGTAGTCACTCACTTTTTCCCTGGAGCATCTTCAGAACTATCAGTATGTTCTTTTATTTGGTAATGATGTTGGGTAGTTAATTTATATTATTTTGATTGGTTATATTGTTAATAGTGCATAGTATTTTGACATTGACTATGTATGTCCTTTTCATAAGATGTATTGAATGTGTATTTTTTTCCATTATTGTCAATTAATGAAATGAGCTTTGTCTGCATCAATTTGGCATTTAATCTTCAATGCTGCTATGATAAATCATGTTTTGTAGTTTAATTTGGTATAGGGAAATGTGCTTGTTTTTTGCCAAAAAAGTGGAGGTCATATTGCTATTTATCATAGTTCATTATGTGTTGTGCTTAATGCAATCTAATTTCAATTCATGCTATCCCAGGTCAGGTATTTTACATATTTTTTCTTTTAACTTTTACATTAACTTATAGAAGTAGTTTAGTTTGTAGGCATGTTGGTTCAGCTCTGGAAAGTTGATGGTTTTGCTGCAGTTCATAGTAAAGGTCAGAGTAATACTTATGCTGTGAATTATCAACCCATTGCCCATTTTGAAATAGCTGAACTCTACTGAATGGCGTTTCAAGCATTTGTTTGGTTTGCCCAGAAATTCTCGAATGTAACTTAAGGGCAAGAGACGGTTTTTGACGTAAATTGAGTACCTTTTAAAAAATCTCTATGAATTGGTAAAAGGTATGGGGGTGTCTTCCACATATACATTGAAATGACTTTGCCACCTTTCCACTGCATTGTTTTTACCTGCTGGTTAAGTGTGCTTTCAAAGACATTCCACCATGGGATGTAGAGCCTGACTTAGCTAGCACCTGTGCCCTTATCTGTGCATGTATCCAACTGAGGTGTCTTTGAAATCGTCCAGAAATGAACTTGAGTTTTCTTCATTATTTTTGTAAACTTAGGAGTCAATTATTAAGTCACAGGATTTGATTCACAAGAACATTTATGAGTACCGGAAGTAGTACTACAGTACTACAGGAGTACTTCAGGAGTATTCGTTCAAGTATTCTTACATGACTTTGTGAATCGGTCCCCTTGTGTGTAGCTCCCTCTTTAGAAGTCCTGGGATTCTCTTTTTATCTCAAAAAGCAAATTGACTATTTGTTGCATACTCTGTGCTCACAATGGATATTTACAGGTATCCCTTCAGAAAAACTCTAAATAAGGTCCCAAGTCTCTTTTTTTGGAACTTGAAAACCTTCAGTGGGACAAGCCTTGAAGCTTCTAATGTCCCTGTAATGTCCCTGTAGTCACGCAGGTGTTCAGCCAACTGACTTTTGGAGTTCACGTCTTAGGCCTGGGTACAATGGAGAGCAGGTCCAGCCCTTAAGGTTTACACACAGCCAGACAGCAGCATTTTATTCCTCTTCTGAGCTTCCACAGGTTTAAAGGTGTTCTGACGAGCTGAAATGAGGTAATACATTTGTTTAATTCATGGCCATTGGGTAGGGTGACTCCTGGATACATCCTCACTAATGTGTAAAAAGTTCCCAAGGGCAAACCTTCTCACGTTTGCAGCGCATTCTGTTTCCATTACCTGCAACCTGTCTCACAGATCACAATTCTCAGTGAAATCCAAAATAGCAGAACCTTTCTGTCCATGGAGGAGGGTTTGGATGACACCCAGGGGTGTACCTATGGTACTAAGCAATTCCCTTCCACTCAATCACACTAAACTAGCTCTGGGGTCAGCTCCTTCTTCCAGTGAGAATAAAGCCTTGGGGACTAATGCAAATATCCAGGGTTCAAAGGAGATCCCTTCTCCAGGACCAAGGTATCAATGAACTATAAAGAAACAGGTTTCCCCCTGGTTTCTCTTCAAGCTAATGTTGTTCCACAACTCTCCTTGACTGGCCTTCTTTGGTTCAACTAGATCACATATCTCACCCAGACAATCCTGCCAGGACCTTGCTCTGGGAGCAGTTGTTCACACCTCAACAAAAGCAGAACTGACAGAGGCTAGCTGCAGGCAGTCTAATGCTTATTAGCCAATAAGACAGTAAAAGTGTAAGAAACTACTATTGGTTGAGGGAGGTGAAAGCCCTACTCAGACAACAAACACAATCCTTGTCAAGGTGAAGCACTGCAGTCACTAAATTAACCTGTGCTTAACCTTCTAGTAGCTTGGCACAAAAGCAGTCAGGCTTAACTCAAAGGCAGTGTGTTCAGTATTTATGCAGCACACAAACAGTAATACACTAAAACCTCAACACAAGAAAAATAGCAGAAATATAGAGTCAACATTAATAAATAAAACGATAGCAAAATGACAAAAATGACAAAATGTAGTAGCAGGCCTGAGACATGTTTTAAAGCCACACTTTTACTGCAGCTTCATACTTAGTAGCGTTTAATTTATAGGCCCAGGGTACATGTAGTGCCACGTACTAGGGGCTTACATGAAAACTGAATGTACCAATCAGGTGGATGCAAATTGTACCAGAGTTTAGGGGGACAGAGCAAATGTACTTTACCACTGGTTAGGAGGAAAATGGAGCAGAAACTCCTAGTGCCAACAAAAAAAGGTTCAGCAACAGCAGGCAAAAATCTGGGGGCAACCCTGCAAAAAGGAAAAGGTCCAACAAAAGCACACCTTTCAAAAAGTTACTCATCCTGTATATTGATCAAAATTCCAACTTCACCATTCAGTTTAATTTTTTACTGATATTAAAAATAGAGGCTGAATAAACTGTAGCTTTTTCTCTACAAAATATACAAAAGTAATACTTTAATAGTACATTAGCTTTTCTTATGAAAAAAGCCAAAGCAGTATACAGTGAAAATAGATTTTGAAGGCCAGTCACTGTAGGAACATTTTAACCTTAATTTTTTACACTTTCTACTTTTAATTTTAAACACTGGGCACCATACTTTGTAGGCTGTAGGGCCGACTCATGGATGACTTACTTATTGTTTAAACTTAGGGTTCCTTTCTGTCAAAAAAGGGTCATGTTTGGTAGGTTTGTGTAAAGGCTTAAAAGCTGTAGTAGTAAGGCAAAACCTGCAGGCCAGAAGTAATGTTTTCTTTGTATGCCTTGTGGCTAACACAATATGTTCTGCAGTCCACAGGTGACAGATGAATTTCCATGCCATTGGTGTATTTCCTGCATCATATTTTATGGCCTTACTGGAAAACTGGGGGTTGGCCAATTTTACTATTTTTTTTAGAGATCTGAGCACATCCACTGGCAATTGATCAATAGTGCTCCAGCGTGGAGAGTTCAACACCCAGCAGCATCAGTTGACAAAAGTGGAGGTGTCCATGCAGAAAGTGGACTTTTGTAACTGCTACATATACTGCCAATGATAGTGAATCCTGATCAAAGTGGGACAAGCAAATCTGCCAGTATATGACATCACTGTTACGTTCTGGAAAACACCCCGCAGCTAAACGATTGCCCATTGTTTGTTTAGACATGGAAAAAGCATATGATACATTTAACTAGGACCATGTTTGCAGTTGTAGATAAGATTGGCATGCATTGTCAATTAAGAAAATGGGTCAAATTACTATATACACACCTCACCACCTGAATAAGCAAGGTATGGCCCATCTCAGAGTTCTAAAGTATAGACAGAGATACTAGTCAATCATGCCCACAGTCATGCCTTTTATTTGCACTGGCCTACTAGGCGAGGAATGATAGACATTTGAGAGGTACATTAATAGATGGAAATACGCATGTCATCATGCTACAAGCAAACAATGTACAATTGTACTCGAGAGGCGCTGTTAGAAAAAAACTATACAAATGAAACAAGAGTTTGAGAGCATTTTTTGGCATACATATACACTGGGATAGGGTCTGTTGGTAAGGTGACAAGCCTGACTGACCCTGGAACCACCAGCGGACACAAATATGCTATGGGAATAATTTGTATTCCAATATTCAAGGGTGAAAAGATATCACAATAATTGTGTTATATTTTGAAAAACATATGAACAGCTACATCCAAATTGAGAGCCACAGTGTCATTTTGGCATTTGTTCTCTCCTGCGAGTCATAGATCAGGTTGCACTGACTAAGGTGGTCATTTTATCTAGACTTCTTTATTACTTTAGGAATTTGCCACTAATTGTGCAACCAGCCCTATTGAGAAAATTGGACTGCTTAGTTACAGATTAAATATGGAGTCCTAGAAGGTGTAGAGCAGTGGCGTAACAAAACTTGAGAGGATCCCCTGCATAGTGACTCAGTCAGGAGTGCTCAGGCCAGGGTACTGTGTTGACGGGGGCCCTGGATCTTGGGGCCCACCGCCACACCGTGAGTGCTGCCGGGCCTTGGTTACACCACTGGTACAGAGTGACCATGCATAAACCCTGACTACTGACAGCAGAAGGAGGTCTCACAGGCCCAGATTTTGAATTGTACTGTTTATCGTCAGTGGAAATCCAGATGATTTTCTGAAAAGACCACAATTAAAAATGAAATGTTATAGTTAGTGCAGGGTATGGAGACATTTGCTAATCTAATGTGGGGGTGAGGAAATATAAGCGAGGGAACACCCAGGTTGATATGCATGACTCATCTTTGTTCGGACAGGTGCCTGAAAAGGACTGCTATGATAATGGCATATGCACCCAAGCTGCTGTTGTGGTGTATACACAATGTATAATGATATTTCAAAGCGCAGGGGAATTAGAATGTTGCAATAATCTGGAATAATAAGAATCGGAGACTTATGTGACAGTGGTGTGCTAAAAGAATTTGAGGATTTAGGCCCTCATTACAACCCAAGCGGTCGGTGATAAAGCGGCGGTAATACCTCCAACAGGCCGGCGGTAAGAAAAATGGAATTTTGTCCACGGCAGAAACCGCCAACACACCGCCACTTTAACACACCGATCACCACGGCGGTAGCAACAAGCACCGCGGAGGTAACCGCCAACAGACAGACGGAAGACAATGTGCCGTCCACTGTATTATGAGAGGCCAATCCGACACCTTTTCCGGGGCGGTACCAACGCCATCAAAAGCACGTCGGAAACAGTACACAGAAGGGAAACGACTCACCTCTCGACACTCAAGGAAGAACCACAACGCAATGGAGCTCGAACTGAACATATCTCCAATGCTGGTCTACCTCCTCCTACACCAGGACCACGAACAGCGGCGAAGACGACCACGGTGAGTACTGCACCTAGCACACAACGGAGGGGGGGAGAGAGTGACACACACACACAACACCCACCCCCAACACCATACACACAAACAGATGCAACAACATTACATATACACCCCGTAACCCTCAGGAATAATGCAAGGACAAAAGGAATTGATTAAAGTGAGTGTAATATTAAAAATGTAGATAAATACATCCTTAAAGCACAAAACAGTATGTACAATATATACAAATAGAGGTACAATCCCCACTCACATAGGCCAAGGCCACACTTGACTCCTGCCTCAATACGGAGAGAACACTGCAGGGGCATCAGGTCGAAAACACACAGGCACCTCAGGGGGACAGGGAATGGGGGGGCACCTCAGCCAGAAGATGGTACAACACCACTGCTCTGGGAGGGGGCTACATACCCTCTGCGATGTCCTGGAGAGTGCAAGGCCACAGTCTCTCTAGTGGGTGGTCTGTCCACTGCTTGGTCATGGGGAGTGCAAGGCCACAGTCTCTCAAGTGGGTGTTTGCCCACTGGTTGGTCCTGGGGAGTGCAAAGCCACAGTATCTCAAGTGGGTGTTCGCCCACTGCTTGGTCCTGGGGAGTGCAAGGCCACAGTCTCTCAAGTGGGTGTTTGCCCACTGCTTGGTCCTGGAGAGTGCAAAGCCACAGTCTCTCAAGTGGGTGTTTGCCCACTGCTTGGTCCTGGGGAGTGCAATGCCACAGTCTCTTAAGTGAGTGTTTGCACACTGCTTGGTCCTGGGGAGTGCAAAGCCAGTCTCTCTAGTGGGTGGTTTGCCCACTGCTTGGTACTGGGGAGTGCCAAGCTACAGTCTCTCAAGTGGGTGTTTGCCCACTGCTTGGTCCTGGGGAGTGCAAAGCCACAGTCTCTCTAGTGGATGCCTTCTTTCACTGGTTCTGGAGGGGGGGCTTGTGCCCTGTGTGCTTCATCCTTGCAAGGAGGGGGTGAGTGGATGCCTTCTTCCACTGGTTCTGGAAGGGGCCTTGTGCCCTGTGTGCTTCATCCTGGCAAGGAGGGGTGAGTGGGTGCCTTCTTCCACTGGTTCTGGAGGGTGCCTTTGCCTTGTGCTCTGTGTGCTTCATCCTGGCAAGGAGGGGTGAGTGGATGCCTTCTTCCACTGGTTCTGGAGGGGGCCTTGTGCCCAGTGTGCTTCATCCTGGAAGGAGGGGGGTGAGTGGATGCCTTCTTCCACTGGTTCTGGAGGGGGCCTTGTGTCCTGTGTGCTTCATCCTGGCAAGGAGGGGGTGAGTGGATGCCTTCTTCCACTGATTCTGGAGGGGGTCTTGTGCCCTGTGATACAGTGCCTGGATGGTGTTGCAGGGGCCAGGACGCACTACAGCCCATGTAGTCACGGCTACACTCTGCTCACCTGCTGCTCAGTGGATGGCAGTTGCGGGGCTGGCGGCGGTGCTGTCAGTGGTGGGGGAAGGTCCAGCCGTTACCCTGCAGCCTTGGACAGCTGCCCCTGGGGCTGCTGCTCGTGGCAGTGGTGCTGGTGGCGGTGCTGGCGGTTGTGCAGATGGTGGTGCTGTCAGTGGTGGGGGGAGGCTCCAACCCTTCCCCTGTAGCCTCGGACAGCTGCCCACTGGGGCTGCTTTTGCTGGCAGTGGTGCTGGTGGCGGTGCTGGCGGCGGTGCAGGTGGTGGTTCTGCCAGTGGTGGAGGCAGGCTCCAGCCCTTCCCCTGCAGCCTCGGACGGCTGAAGTGCCATGGCTGGTGTTGTTTGGCCAAATGCAGCTCCAGCCCCAGGCACCAGATCCATCCTGCCTGTGGCGTCTGTTCTTTTTATATTGCCCTTGGCAGCTGTTGTCCCCTTCCTGCCCTTGGCAGATGGTGGTGCCTCCTTGCTTTTGCCAGCTGGTGTTCCCTTCCTGCTCTTGCTAGGTGGTGGTGCCTCCTTGCCCTTGCTGGCTGGTGGTGCCGCCTTCCCGTTGCTGGCTGATGTTCCCTTCCTGCCCTTGCTAGCTGTCGGTCCCTTCTTGCCCTTAGCAGGTGGTGCAGACACCCTGACAGTGCTGACGGGTGCCTCCTTGGAGCCTCAGACATGCAGTAGCTGCAGAAACTACAGTAGCCGTGGACGGGGTGGGCGAGGTGCTGGCCTGGGTTCTGCCCACCCTGGTCCGAAGTGAAGGATGGGGGGGGAGGTGCAGGGAATAGGTCAAGGGTGGAGAGGAAAAGCCTTTTAGGCACACTGGGGCTGGAAGAGGTGAAGGTTTGGGAGTGGAGGAAGAGGGAGTGGTTGTAGGAGGTGTCTGCTGTGTTTGGGTGCAGGTGAATGGGCTGGATGCTGTTGTGAGGTGGATGGCTGTTGGGTGTCTGCGTGCTTGCATTTGTGTACTTTGGGAGGAGGGGGCATAGACACAGTGGGAGAGGACAAAGGGGATGTGTGCATGGAAGTAGGGCTGGTGACTGCCAGTGAGGGGCGTGTAGTGATAGGCGTGCTGGTGATGGCGGTAGTGGATGAGGATGTAGTGCATGCAGGTGTGAGTGGAGACGCTACTGGGAGGGAGATGGACGACAAGGAGGAGGGGGACACAGTGGAGGCAGTGGATGTTCGTGTGTCTGCATCTGGATGGTGCTTGTGTGAGTGCCTGTGGGATGATGTGTGGTGCTTGTGTTTGCCTGAGCCACTTCTGTGTGTTTATTTGGGTGCATGCAGGTCTGAAGGTGTGCTTGGGATAGGCTGGGGTTGAGGGGAATGGGACTGGGTAGAGGGAGTTGGAGGTGGGAGGCTAGAGACAGGGACAATAGCTGCCATCAGTGAGTTGGCCAGAGTCTGGAATGATCTCTGTTGGGCCGCCACACCAGAGTCAAGGCCCTCCAGGAATGCATTTGTTTGTTGCATGTGCCCTGCTAGACCCTGGATGGCATTCAGTATGGTTGACTTCCCAACAGAGAGGGATCTCAGGAGGTCAATAGCCTCCTCACTGAGGGCAGCAGGGCTGACTGGGGCAGGGCCTGAGGTGCCTGGGGCGAAGGAGATGCCCACCCTCCTGGGTGAGTAGGCACGGGAAACTCGCTGAAGGGCTGCTGGGAGGGCGGTGCTGGTACGGGGGTGGCGGCTGTATCTGTAGTTGGGGTGGACACAGAGGTGTCCGCCACCGCCAGGAAGCTTCCATCGGAGGAGGTGTCGCTGTCAGAACTGTCCCCTCCTGTCCTGTTGTGATGCTCCCCTCGCCTTCCGTCCCACTGGTGCCCTCACCGTCGGTGGATTCCCCTCCAGGCCCATGTGGGATGCAGCATCCTCCGTTGCCAGTGCCTCTGCTCCTCCGCCAGATGATGCTAATGCACACAAGGACAGGACGACAAAACATAAAGGGTGGGGAAGAGACAGAGGATATACTTGGTCAATGCCAGGAACAACACCACCATTGGCCTACACAAATCACAGACAACAGCCCTATGCACTATGCCATGCAATACCAGTTACAATGTTTGTCACCAGGCCATGGGGGTACAATGCCTAACACCATTAGCTGCACACCTGAAACCCACAGGACCCTGCCCAGTAGTAGATGCCCACCAGCATTAATGGGGTTGGAGTGCATCTGAGCCTGCCCATCATGGAACCTACCCTGCCATGTTCGTCCTGGCCCAGGGGCACCCACAGACCCACATCCCCCACCCAGGTTACACCTCAACACATGCAACTTCATGATTCTGAAACTGTACTCACCCCCTTGTAGCTGCTGTGATGCCTTCAAGCACCCATCCAACTCTGGATAGGCCACCACCAGGATGCAGAACATCAGGGGGGTCAGGGTACGATGGGCACCCCTTCCTTATTGGGAGGCCATCCCCAGCTGGGCCTCTGCCGTCTTCCTTGCCCAGAGGCGCAGGTCCTCCCACCATTTGCGACAGTGGGTGCTCCGCCTGTCAAAGACCCCCAGAGTCTGCACCTCCTTGGCGATGGCACGCCAAATACCCTTTTCTGATGCACGCTGACCTGCAGAAAAAGATAAATATGAAAAGGTATTAGTCATACCGTCCGGAGTGTTACACTCATGGCCCACCATATCCCTCCCAACCCCTTACGCACAGACATTGCCCAACAAACATGCAGCACTCTGGCCAGGGCCCCTCAGCCCCCCACTACACGAGGCTTACACACACAGCCCTCCATACATTCATGCCCCATGCATCGTGCTCACAGTGTGCTCACCTGTTTGTCTGGAGGACCACAAAGTAAAGGGTACTAGGGTAGGACCCCATCCCCTAGTCTCTCCAACTCCTCGGAAGTAAGGGAGTTACCAGACACTCGAGCCATGGTCGCTTCCAGACACAGGTCACAGCAGCACTTGCAGTGTAGTTCCTCTCCTGTTGAAGGTCAGGTAGCAAGTGAGTGAACCGATAGAAAATGGCGGTCACGTCCGCGGGGGCCCGTACCGTCACCCCCGGCGTACATCACCATTGGCTCCTGGAACACTTAGGCCCCAATGATAACCAATGATGTGTTGCACAACGGTCATCAACCGCCTCCCGCAACGGCGCACACTTGTCCCTCCTCATAGGTCAGGCGGCCGCCATTTCAGGGGGGAACAGGCCATGGCACCTAACTGCATCACAGCAGACATTAGCACATCAATGGACCTACACGTTCACATACTGTTTCTGTAAAAAAATGCAAGGCATATTAATCTGAGGATATGTTTGAATATGACCATCTGCTCACCGTCTTTTACCCTAGAGTTCAACCAGTGAGGATGAATAGGAGATGGAGACATACCCATGTGTACAGACCCCTGGTGGACCTGGCGACAATGAAGGACAGGCACATTATCCTAACCTACAGACTTGATAGGGCCACAATCCATGAGCAGTGTGCCTAATTGGAGCCAGACCTGATCTCAGCTATCCGCCACCCCACTGGTATCCCCCCTCTTGTGCAGGTCCTGTCAGTGCTCCATTTCTTGGCAAGTGGGTCCTTCCAAGAGACAGTGGCCATGGCAGCAGGGATGTCACAGCCTATGTTCTCAAACGTGCTGACCAGAGTGTTGTCTGCCCTGATGAAACACAGGCGCAGCTACATCGATTTCCCCCAGGTGGAGGATTTGGCCACAGTGAAGGCTGACTTCTATGCAATGGTACATATCCCCAACATCATTGGTGCTATTGATGGTACACATATTTTGCCTTTGCCCCCCCCATCCCGGAGAAATGAACAGGTGTTCAGAAATCAAAAGAGTTTTCACTCTCTGAATGTGCAGATATTGTGCCTGGCGGACCAATACATCTCCCATGTCAATGCAAAGTATCCTGGGTCTGTGCATGATGCCTTTATTTTGAGGTATAGCAGCATACCATATGTGATGTCTCAACTGCAGAACCACAGGGTGTGGCTAATAGGTGAGCCCAAGGTCCCCACCCAGGGTCTGTTGGTATATGGGTGTGGGGTTGCCCCTAAGGTTGAGTGCTTGGCTATCCCTCGATATTTACAGGTGACTCTGGTTACCCCAACCTCTCATGGCTACTGACCTCAGTGAGGAATTCCAGGACAAGGGCAGCTGAACGTTACAATGAGGCATATTGGCGAACAAGGAGGTTCATTGAGCGCACCTTTGGCCTCCTGAAGGCCAGATTTCAGTGCCTCCATCTGACAGGTGGATCCCTGTACTGCTCACCCAAGAAGGTGTGCCAGATCATCATTGCATGTTGCATGTTGCACAACCTGGCCTTGAGACGCCAGGTGCCTTTTCTGCACGAGGATGAGGTTGGAGATGGTCGTGTGGCGAATAACCATAATTCAACAGTACTTCCAGTGACACACAGGTAAGACACTGTAACTTCACCTTCCATTGCAGTTTTGTGTTGGACATTGTACATGGCAGCCTGATTTTCCTATTTCTATGGCCACTTACTGTACCCTTTGGCATCTCTATTTTCAGATATCTGTGCCCCATTCGGACTCCTGGTGTGTTTATTGCTGCCCACTACAGGCCATACCTATGTATCTATAACTGTACATTTGAATTGCTATGTTAACAGCTTATTAAACGAATACATATTTTAAAAAATTGACAAACTCCATACTTGCATTAGTTCCAAGGGTGTTTATTTAGGTATTAATAAGTGTAGGGGGTATTGCAATAGGCTGGATTGATGGTGGAGGAATGTCCAGGATAGAGTCCAGTCTATTGGTATCACAGGTGCATTGTCCAAGGGGGCATAGGGAGTGGGGCAATGGCAGTTCAAGGTGGACAGGGCAACATAGTGGGACACAAGGGTGACATTCAGGGGAGTCTTATTTCCTGGCGGGGGTCTTGGCAATGTTCTCTGGCTTCTGCCTGGATCGCAGGGACCTTTTGTGTGGTGGTTTTCCATCTGCAGGTGGAGGGGTGCTGGTGGCCTGTTGTTCCTGTGGCGGGGCCTCCTGTCCACTAGCGTCAGCGGAGGTGGAGGGCTGTTCATCATTGTGGCTATTGTCAGGGGCCCATTGGTGTGCCACCGCCTCCCTCATGGTGTTTGCCATGTCTGCCAGCACCCCTGCAATGGTGACCAGGGTGGTGTGGATGTCCCTCAGGTCCTCTCTGATCCCCAGGTACTGTCCCTCCTGCAGCAGCTGGGTCTCCTGGAACTTGGCCAGTATCTGGCCCATGGTCTCCTGGGAATGGTGGTATGCTCCCAAGATGTTGGTGAGTGCCTCGTGGAGAGTCAGTTCCCTGGGCCTGTCCTTCCCCTGTCGCACAGCAGTCCTCCCAGCTTCCCTGTTGTCCTGTGCCTCTGTCCCCTGAATCGTGTGCCCACTGCCAGTGACCCCAGGTCCCTGATCGTCCTGTGTTTGTGAGGTTGCCTGGGGTCCCTGTAGTGGTGGACACACTGCTGATTGACGTGTCCTGGGGACAGAGGTATGGGCCCGCTGGGTGGGTGCTGTGGTGGTGTTTCCTGATGGGGGAGGCTCTATGGTGGTATGGGACTGTGCCTGGGTAACCGACTGTCCGGAGGTCTCTGATGGGCCAGGTTGGTCATCCTGATCCAGGCGTATAGAGCTGCTGTCATCACTGTGGGCTTCTTCGGGAGTGGGAGGGACTGGTTGTTGCTGGCACCTCCTCTCCGGTGACGTTGTGTGGGGGTCCTGTGGAGATGTAAATGCAGTGTTATTGTTACTGCGTGTGACATCTTGTGCATGGCTATGGTCCCCTCTATGGTTAGTATTACCAAGGCAGCTTTGGCTTGTGTGAGTTGTGATTTGGTTGGCTAAGTGATTGTCACTAGTGTGCATGCTGTGGTGATGGTTACCCATGCATGTGAGTGGTGTCCATGCATTGGTGTTGCATGGAGGGCTTGGTATTGGGATGGGTGGGTTGTGATGGTGGGGTATATGTGAGGTGGTGGAGTGATGGAAGTGAGGGTATGGGTGGGAGTTTGTGATGGCATGCAGGTAGGGGGGTGGTGAAAGTAGTAAAGATTTGACTCAGCCGAGTCCGGTCCTCCTGCTACTCCTGCCAGGCCCTCAGGATGCATGATCGCCAAGACTTGCTCCTCCCATGTTGTTAGTTGTGGGGGAGAAGGTGGGGGCCCACTGCCAGTCCTCTGTACAGCTATCTGGTGTCTTGCTACCACTGAACGCAACTTCCCCCGTAGGTCGTGCACCTCTTCCTGATGTCATCCCTTGTTCTGGGGTGCTGTCCCACGGCGTTGACCCTGTCCAGGACTCTCCGCCATAGTTCCACCTTCCTAGCAATGGACTTCTGCTGCACCTGTGATCCGAATTGCTGTGGCTCTACCCTGATGATTTCCTCCACCATGACCCTTAGCTCCTCCTCTGAGAACCTGGGGTGTCTTTGTGGTGCCATGGGTGTAGTGTGTGTGGTGTGTGTGAGGGTGTGTGGGGTAATGTGTTGGGTTGTGTGCTGTGAGGTGCGTGGATGGTGTAGGGTTATGGTGTTCTGTAGCTCTGATTCAGTGGGTGCTCCTGGCTTGTCTCTCTCTCAGTTGTACATTTTTTGTAGTGGTAAAGGGTTGTGGGTAATGTGGGTGTGTGTTTTATCGTGTTGTGGGTGTGTGTATGTGTGTCAGGTGTGTGTAATTTGAATTGTCCAAAGTGGTGTTGTTTTGTATGTGTCTGTGTGTATTTTGAGCGCAGCGGTATGTACCACCAATGGTGTACCGCGGTGATTCGTGGGTCATAATGCTGTGGGCGTATTTCTGTCGGCGTAACGGTGAGGGTTTTGGTACCGCCAGTTTATCACTGACCTCTGGGCTGGCTGACTTCTGTGTGTGTCTGTATAGTGGCGGATTTCTATGTGTGGGTCATAATACGCGTAGCGGTATATCGCTGTGGTCGCGGTATGTTGACGGCAGTCAGCATGGTGATAAGCGGCACTTACCGCCAATGTCATAATGAGGGCCTTAATATTGAAATGTAACATTCAAGAAGGACAATTTCTAACATAGGGCTCCAAGGTGAGAACTGTACATTTAACATAGGACAGTGAACAAACGTCCTTCTTGGTGTCGCAATAAATTCTCATGATAGGTGATGGGAAAAGGTTAATAGCGATACTATGTCAGGCAATAGTGGAAATGTCCAAATCTGATTTGTTAGATCTCTGATGCAAATGCGAACCACATTGAAGAAAGAACTCTTGGATACCGAATGGAACTTAATAACAGGATACCCTTAAAAAATATCTAGAAAGTCAAAACGTAAATACTTGCATTAAAACTATTTGCATAGGATATACCTAACTCCATTGTGAATGCCCTGGTGCAACTAGAGGGTCCCTTTGATGCAAGATGGGCAATGAAGACTTTAAACATGTTTTGAAGTTGATAGCTCATTGAGAAATACTAGTCAAGGATTACCACGTACATAACTGAAGTAACAGGAAAGGGGGGGTATAATGATACCAGAAACGTATCTATCAGGCTAATGAACAAAAGCAACAAAACGAAAGGCAGATGCAAATTTATAGACTTAGGGCCTGATTCTAACTTTGGAGGACGGTGTTAAACCGTCCCAAAAGTGGCGGATATACCACCTACCGTATTACGAGTCCATTATATCCTATGGAACTCGTAATACGGTAGGTGGTATATCCGCCACTTTTGGGACGGTTTAACACCGTCCTCCAAAGTTAGAATCAGGCCCTTAGTGCTCATACTGGGCAAAAGCATTATCGCTGTAAATTGGAAATGGGTCAAAACAGTTAGGCCCTCATTACGAATTTGGCGGTCCGAGGACCACCACGGTCGAGGTGGCGGTCACACCTCCACAGGTCCGGCGGACAAGACTACCATATTATGAGCATGGAGGTGTTCCCAACGGAACACAGCCAATAGACCGCCAGTACCGCCAGTGCAGACAGACCACCACGGCTGGCGGCAGGCATCTCCAGTCTGGCGGGGACCATGATACTGCCAAGAATATTACAAGGTTACACACCGCCAGGATATCCAGTGTGGTCGGACCACCACAAAAAAACCCTGGCGGAAACGACCAGTATAAAAAGAGATAGTCACGTTCAGGAACACAGACACATACGGAGCTGCCATGGAACCTGAACTTTAAGTCTTCCCACTGCTCCTGATCGCCCTACGACTCCGGAACCAGCGACGGCAACATAGACAACGACCGTAAGTACACCCACCTAGCACACACTGGAGGAAAAGGCATTAATACACACCCACATACAACACACACATCCGGGATGGCGGGCGACAGCCATACACGCAAACAACACCTGTACCAACACACATACAGACACATATATATACACATGCACACATGACAATCACACAGTGCCACACAACGCCATCACAACACATCATACTGAGTAGAAAGCACAAGAAAACCACACAACACATGCTGCAACACAATCACCTCACATACACAAAACACACACATACCAAATCGCACAAATACAACACATCAATCACAAAGGAAAGGCAGGACAGGCGGTTGGCCCATATCTATTAGAAAGACTGATATAAACATATCAAACAATGTACAAATAGGGCCAACTGGCCAGTCTAAATAGCCCAAGTGCCACCAGGCACATATGGCACTTGTGAATGCCCCAACTCAAGTCCTGACTGCAAAGTAACCTCCACTTGGTAGGGGCATTAAGGGGGGCAGGCAGGGCCCTCAGAGGTGAAGGGGTGCTGGTAGAGGGGGGAGTTGGGAGGGGGATCCTTGGGTTTGCCCTTGGGTTTGGGGGCGAGGGTTAGGGCTTGGCTTTCGCCTTACTTTATGGCTCCTTTGGTTTGTCCTTGATTATTTTGGCAGGGGGAGCGGCATGGGCAACACCAGGGGAGGCAAGTGAGGACTGGGAGGTGGAAGGGCTGGGGTCAGGGAGGGACACCATGCATTTTGGGGAATCACTTGGTGGGAGAGTGGTAGGGAAGAGGGAAAACTCTTAAAGGAATCTTTTCTTAACGACACAAGGGCAGTCATGGGAAAATCATTTGGGAATGGAGGGAGAGGGAGTGGTTGTGTGGTGTTTTCATGTAGTTGTCTTGGGTGCAGGTGCGTGGGTGGAAGGCATGTGTGTGCTGGTTGTTGGGTGTGTGACTGCGGACGTGTAGGTGTCTTGGGAGGAGAGGGGAAGGAGGTGCAGGGAGATGCCATGGTGGATGGGTGACTGTTGGGGTGGTGCATGCAGGTATGGTGGATGTGCTGCATGTGGGGGTGTTTGTAGTTGTGGTGAGTGCACATGTGATGAATGGGGTGGATGTATGTGGGTCTGGAAGTGTGATGACTGTGGGTATGACGGGACTAGTGGCTGGATCAGGGAGTGTTGGTGTTGTGCCAGCATGTGTGAGTGGTGTAGTTTCTGTGAAGGAGGGGATGTGTGGGGGTCAGTGTTAAGGAGTGGATGTTGTATGTACAGGTGGGTGTTGCCTGTGTGCATGTCGGTGGTGGGTCTTGTGGTGCTTGTATTTGTCACTGCGAATCGTGTCTGTTGAGGTGGATCTGACTGTGTGTTTTGGATGGGTGTGGGGAGAGGGGTATGGGATTGAGCAGAGGTAGCTGGAGGAGGGGTGGAAGAAGAAGGGACACTGGCTGCCATCAGCAAGGAGGCCAGAGCCTGAAAGGATCTCTGAAGGCAAGACAGGGCACCCTGAATGCCTTCCAGGAACGCATTGCTCTGCTGTACCTGAGCTGCCAGTCCCTGGATGGCATTCACAATGGTTGTCTGACCCACAGAGATGGACCTCAGGAGGTCAATAGCCTCCTCACTGAGGGCAGCAGGACTGACTAGGGGGGGGAAGAGGTGCCTGTGGCAAAGGAGACGCCCACCCTCTTAGGTGAGTGGGCACGGGCAACTGGGTGTGGAGCTTCTGGGAGGGTGGTGCTAGTAAGGGGGTGGCGGACACAGATGGTGCAAGGGTGGTCCCCGATGGTTCCACCACCGCCAGGGAATGTCCACTGGAGGGAGAATCTGAGGATGATGTTAAAGAACCGGTCTCCCCCATGGCACTCCCCTCACCCTCCATCCCACTGGGTCACTCGGACTCGTGGGATCCAGCCTCCTGGGTTCCGTTGGCTGCTGCATCCTCACTCGCCAGTGCCCCTTCTCCTTCGCCAGATGATGCTGATGCACACAAAGGGAGAGAAAGAGAGGGGGACGGGAGCGAAAAAGAGAGGTAGGGAAATGGTCAATACCTAACTCTCATTGACATATATGAAGATGCACATATCACACTTTACATCTCATGTCAGGGAATGCCATTGCCAATGCACTGCAAGTCTGCCAATACCTATTGCATGTGCACACAGCTACAAATATGGACATGTGGAGGCTGTGACATTGCTGTACTACTAGGATATGCCTAGAACATATGACAATTCACATGGAGTCCTTAAGTTGTCACATGAGGTAGGCCCCTGGGCCATCATCTGAACTAGTAGCACTCCATTTTAGTAAGGCCTAGTCCACACACTGACATCTAAATGAGCAGCACTTGCTGTGCCATCAGCCCTCATCTTAGAGCAATTAGCAGTATCCCATTGTTGTGTTACAACACATCCCTGAACTTTGACAGTGAGGCATGATCCCATAGTCAGCTATCAGTCCAATACTCCAGTCCCATTGAGGCCCTTCTCATGAAGGACATGTTAAGCCAGACCCACATACAGTCAAGGGCAGCTACTGTACCATGATAATGCAAACCCAGTTGCAGTAGGGGACTTACATAGATGGAATAGCATTGACAGTTCTGATACCAAAAAAGATTTGCATGGAGCTGGTCAGACAGAATGAATAGGATGTCGAAATTGGCCCACCCATGTCAAGTTTGGAAGTGCACTTCACTAGCACCATTGCCTTGTCACACTTACCCCATGGTTGCCCTGGTAGGGTCACTGATATATATTGTCGATGTGCACCGTACAGTGTACACATTCACAGTATGCCAGTATGCAGCCACCCAATCCCATTCAAGGCCTATCAGGTGCCAGTTTACCGTCAGTACTTACCCCCTTGTGGCTGCTGTGCTGCCCTCACGCACCCATCCACCTCAGGGTAGGCGACTGCCAAAATGCAGGCCATTAGGGGGGTCAGGGTACGACTGGCACCCCTCCCTCGTTGGGAGGACATCCCCAGCTAAGCCTCCGCAATCTTCCAGGCCCAGCAACTCAGGTCCTCCCACTGCTTTCTGCAATGGGTGCTCCCCTGGCTATGGACCCCCAGGGTCTGCACTTTCTTGCCGATGGTCCTTCAAAGCCCCTTCTTCTGATGGGTGCTGACCTAGATTGCTGACACAGACAGGAGAAGAATGTGATTAGGAGTGGCCTACTTACAACAAACACACACATTGCCGTCCACATCTATCCATGCCCCCAGCATGCATGCACACCGTGGCCGGTATGGCACCGCCACTCACAGCGACACACCCCTGTCACACACGGCAATGGCATGGGGCTCACCTGTTCCTCTGGTGCCCGATAGAGCTGTCCATACAAGGGTAGGACCCCTTCCACCTGTTTCTCCAGTTCTTCCTGGGTAAAGGCCGAGGCGCTATCACCTGCAAGACGTGACATAATGGCTCCCAGAGAGAGTTCACAGCAGCTCACGTAGTGGAGGTATTGCTTGCAGGACTGTCAGGAGTAAAGTGAGATAGTTGGCAAAAAATTGTGGTAACGGCCGCCGCATACAGGACTGTCACCGCCGGCGGTGATCATCATTGGCACCATTCCCCCATAGGCAGCAATAGCAACCAATGAGAAGTTACAAGGTGGTTATGACTGCCTACCACCATGACGACATACGCCGGCGGAACTGTATCACTTCCAACTGTCCTGTACTGCTGGACAGGTGGCTGCCATTTTATGTACAGTTAACAGGTTTATCTGAGAAATATAAGTGTGTCATGACACTGAAATGTCCCAATTAGTGCACAGGCCCATGTATGTATGTCTTACACAGCCACATACACATATGTAACATGAAGTGAATATGAACATGCTGGCCCATTGGCTATTTTGCTACCTATATCACTATCATATTTTCATGCATGTCCTGTGTGGGACTTATATGTGCACATGACCTGCACCATCACACATGTGTTGGCTGACACATACCATATACAGGACCAGTTATTGCTAGCACACATGCCATTAATGACACTCCTACATGCCCTATGTTGTTATTGTCACCCGTCACGTCTGCATTGTTTACTGTGTATAACAATATATTGTACTGATAACATGCTTGGCCTGCACATCACATGAAACAATATTTCCCTCTCCATCCTAGATATCATGTAATGAGGAGAAGGAGGAATGAACCAGTGCACCATCTGGTAGTCGACCTCGTCACCTTGGAGGAAAGACACATCATACAAACCAACAGATTGAATCGTGTCACCATCATGGAACTATGTACTCAGTTCGAAGGCTGATCTACTGCCTGCCATCTGCAATCCCAATACCATCCCTCCCATGGTCCAAGTGTTGTTGGTGCTGCACTTCCTTGCCAAAGGGTCCTTCCAGTTTACAGTGGGCTTGGCTGCAGGGATGTCTCAGCCCATGATCAGCATTGTGTTGTGGGATATACTGTCAGCTTTCCAGAAGCACCTGGACAATTACATTTGATTTCCCCAACCTGCGGATTGTTCACTGTGAAGGCTGACTTTTATGAGCTGGGACATATTCCTCATGTAATAGGGGCTATTGATGGTACCCATATTGCTTTGGCTCCTCAAAGTGTCAACGAAGAGGTCTATTGGAACCGGAAAACCTTCCACTCTTTAAACGTGCAGGTGGTGTGCTTGGTGGACCAGTATATCTCCCAGGTGACTTCAAAGTTTCCGGGATCTGTCCATGATGTCTACATAATGAGGAACAGCAATATCTCAAACATAATGGCACGTCTACAACGAGAGAGGGCTTGGCTAATTGGTAGGTATCTGTGTGGAAATGTGTCTCTGTTGTTGCAACTGTCAACACTATCTTCCATGTGCCTGTATCTGGTTTCTAACAGGTCCTGCCTCTGTTCACACAAGGGACTCTGGATAGCCTAACATTACCTGGCTGTTGACACCAGCGAGGTACTCTGCCTCCGATGCAGAGACACATTACAACGAGGCCCATGGTACGATGAGGCGTGTGATTGAAAGGACATTTGGCCTACTCAAGGCAAGATTTAGATGTCTCCATGTCTCAGGAGGTGCCCTTCTCTACATTGCCCAAAAGATGTATAAGATCATTGTTGCCTGATGCATACTCCACAATCTGGCCTTCTGACGTCACATCCCATTACTGGCAGATGGTGATGGACACATCAAGAGTGATGAGGAGGTAGATGAGGATGGTGCAGCTGAGCCCAGAATGGAGTTGATCAATGAGTACTTCCATTGGCCTACGGATATGTTGTGTGTGTGATTTTGCAAATTACATCGTCAAGCTTGGATACAATGAAATATCCATCCTGGGCAGGTTTATCAGTGGGGATGCCACATTTACCCTTCCCATATGTGGCTAATGAAGGACGACTGATTGTATGTCTGGAGCAGTGTAAGTGGTCAACACACTGCCATTTTGACCATCTATAGGTTGGCAAGTTTACATCTACCTGGAACAATCCTGTTATGTGTAATGTGTCATGCCATCTCTTGTCCAGAAGTGAGGCAGGCTATGGACTGTATGAAGAGTTTCATTACATATCTACCTGCTGTTTGAGGCATTGATGGCAAGTTGTGTCTGCATACAGTTGGAGGTGTTGTTTACAGCCCATTCCAGGTGTCAGCTCCATGTTTTTGGTTATGTATTTATTGATGTAGAGGTGCAATGTGATGTGAACTGTTTCCTAGGCATATGACAATGGCCATCACAGCAGTTTCCTGCATATGTGCATAGGGTGGCACCTTGACTCCCATTCTGATTTGTGTCCCTTTGTTGTTGTTTTTACAGATTGGACTACTCGGTCTACTCTGGTGTGTGGCTAGGCTAGTGACTCTCCTTTGATACCACTTATAAGCCATCTGTTGTGTCATAAGTTCCCAGCAGAGGATGCATACCACTACTGTGATTTACACTGAATTTGGGTTGATGGGTGGTACGTGACATATCATTTAAGTTTGTTAACATTTACACATCATGCAATGAAGACACATATGCATTTTCTGTTCTTAACAGTGTTTATTGTGCATATTGGGTTCAACAGTTGATGAGTGGGGTCATGCTGGATGAAATCCTCATAGTAGATAGCCTAGCTGTAGGTACTACAGGTCCAGTGTCCAAGGGCCATAGAAAAAGATGAGTTATGGCATTGAACAGTCAACAGGGTGTGTCAGTGGCACACAAGGGAGAATGTTCAAGGGAGGTTCACTTCCTGGTGGGACTTTTTGTCTTGGCATCTGCTCCAGCAGAATGCCTGGATGGACTACCACTTTTTGGGGGAGTTCCTCAGCTACAGAGGGATGGGTGTCAGTGGCCTGTGGGTCCCCCGGCAGGGCTTCCAGTCCACTGGCTGCCACAGTAGTAGATGGCTCTGATCCTGGGTTGCCAATGGAAGGGGCTTACTGGTGGTTGGAGGTTGGAGGTGGGATGCAGGATAGTGGGGAGGTCCCTGAGCACCCCTGCAATGGTGGCCATGAAGGCATTGAGCGTCTGCCACTGTTGCATGGCCTCCTGGTGGTATTTCCTCTGCAAGCTTTGGTTTGCCTCCAAGATGATGATTATTTGACCCATCTTTTCCTGGGATTGCTGGTATGCAACCAGGACTTGTGAAATTGACTTCTGGTCAGTTGGTTCCCTTGGCTTCCCCGTCCTCTGGCCCACAGGTGCACTCTAACACCCCCTCCCCCTGTGCCTGTGCCACAGACAGTGTGCCCACTCCCAATGTCACTAGGACCTTCATTGTCTTGGTTTTGAGGGTTTGCTCTGGTCCCTGTACTGCAGGGCACACAATTGATTGTGTTGGAGGACGAGGGGTTGGTTGTGTGCAGGTTGAGGCTGGGAGTGGAGGACTGACCAGATGTCCCCAATGGGCCAGGTAAGGTGTCACTGTCCATGCATCCTGAGGCGTAGTCATGACTAGGGACTTCATCCTGGGGAGGGCTGGATGTCTCTGGCATTGTCTCCATGGTGCCAGCGGCTGAGGTACCTGTGAAAGGAGTGGAAGAGTGTTACCTGATGAAGCTGTGATTTTTTGTCTGTTTGTCTAATCCATACAGTAGCTTCACTTGATTCCCACTTATGGCAATAACAGATGCAGCACTGCAGACATTGTTTGTGGACTGTGAGGGGGATGACACGTTACTTTGTGAAATGGGGCATGGAAATTGCATAGCTGTCACTGCCATGAGTTTTCCTCATTCTGTGAATCCAGTTGGTCTAGGGGTGCAAGGGTTGTACATGCAGGTGTTGTATTGTGCAATCCGGTTAACAGGTATTGCAGCGGATGAGCAGGTGGATTGTGGGAGTTGTAGTGTTTGTTATTAGCATTGCTATCCGTGCACTTGGAAGGGACTGTGTGAGCATTGTTGCTGGGTGGTGTTGTTGCATGCAGGGGAGGGGTATTAGGTGATTGGGTGTGAGGTGGAGTGGTTGATAGGTTGATTTGGGGAGAGATAGGGTGGTGAGGAAGCATGCTGGACAGGAGTAGTTGGTGCCAGGAGAGTGTTAGTGACTTTCCAGACTCCAGTCGTCTGGGTATTCCAGTCAGGCCCTCAGGATGCAGTATTGCCAAGACCTTCCCCACTCACAATGCGAACTCTGGGGGAGGAGGTGGGGGTCCACCCAAGTTTTGTGAACGGCGATCTGGTGTTGTGATGCCATGGAACGCACCTTCACCTGTTGGTCGTCCCTCCTCTTCCTGATATCCTCCCTTGTGTGTGGATGGTTGCCCACTGAGTTGACCCAGTTGAAAATTCTCTGCCGTAACTCCATTTTCCTGGCAATGGTGGTTTGCTGTAACTGTGCTCCAAACAGTTGTAGCTCTACCCAGACAATTTCATCGACCATGACCCTCAGCTCGTCTGTGAAGAGCGGGTGCTTTTGACGTGACATGGTGGTTGTGTTGTGGGTGGTGGTGTGTGTTGTGTGCAAGGGTGCAGTGTGTGGTGGTTGGTGGGGTAAGCATGTTTGGTTATGTGCGATGTAGTTATGTGGTGTTTTTATGAAGTGGCGAAGTGTGTATTGTGTAGCTAGTGCAGAGTGTGATGCATTTGTAGTGTGATGGTGGCTATGGTATTCCGTGTTTGAGCTCCTCTCTGTCAGTGTGTATTTCTCTGGTTGCAAAGGTTTGTGGGTGTGTGTGGGTGTGTGTTATATGGTGCAGTGAGCAGGTGTGTGTGGCGTGTGTATGTGTCTCAGATGTGGGGTATCCATACTGTCCAATGTGCTCTTGTGTTCTGGCTGAGGTGAGTTTTTGAGATTGGCAGTTCGGAACACCAGTGATTTACCGCCATGCAACTACCGCTGTGCTGATTTATGGGTCGTAATATGGAGGACCGGATGTGGTCGGCGTGCCGGTGCTGGTGGTGGGACTGCCTCTTTCCCACCCTCAGTTGTCCTGCCGGTGTCAGATTTGTGGCTGTATTTTGTCTGTCTTCACTGTGGACTCTTAATACAGCGGGTAGGATACCGCCACCACTGGCGGCCTTTTGGCATCCGCAACTGCAGTGGTCTTGCCAAAAGACCGCCAAACTCATAATGAGGGCCTTAGATTTGAACAATAGTTTACAGATCTATTGAGATGGGCAGAAACTGAAAACACAATACTGAATAAACTGCAGAAGAACAAGAGGGGTAATTAGAAGGAAGAAATTTGGATGGCAAACCTGCTTGAGCAAAAATATAGCTATATTCATATAATAAGACAATGAACAATGATATAACACGGCCCAACAATGACTGGCTGAGCAAGACATTCAAATGTACACGGAATGTGCATCAGACCTCACAATATCAACTGAGAAAGAAAGAAATTAATACGTGACTTGTTTCACTGTAACAATAAACATTATCACTTACAATATGTCATGATTAACCTTGAAATTTATTGGTTACATAGGTGAAAATCAAAATGCACTTCCAGCCTCCTTATGTAGATGATATGTATTAAGTGTATACGAAGGCAAGTACCTCACTCTTTTTTGTTTAATGTTCTATTAATGTTTGATGTTTAAAGGTTTAATGTTCTATTGATATTGTGTAATACACTAAATAGTTGGTAAATTCAAATGCACAAAAACAAATTCGATGTCTAGAACTGACTGTAGAAATGTATTGTTGGAAATGGCCCTTTCTGCAGGGTTATCCCCAAATCTCTTGCCTTTCTCCTCCCATTTTTCTGCCTCTCTTTTTGTAGGCTTTAGGACTCTGGGGACTTTACCACTGCTAATCAGTGCTAAAGTGCATGCGCTCTTTCCCCTACAACTTGGTATAATTGGTTTACACCTGTTTGGCTTATTTAATTTGCCTGTAAGTCCCTTGTAAAGTGGTATACCATATTCCCAGGGCCTGTAAATTAAGTGCTGCTGGTGGGTCTGCTGCGCAGATTGCGTCACCCACAGAAGTAGCCTTTCAAACACGTCTTAACCCTGCCACTGCAGGGCCTGCGTGCACAGTTTATTGCCACATTCACTTGGCAAATCAAACTACTTGCCAAGGGCTAAACTCCCTTTTTGCTACACCTAATTCACCCCTAAGGTAGACCCTAGTTAGCCCTGTGGGCAGGGTGGTGTGTATGTAAAAGATGGGACATATGTCTTTATGTACTACATGTCTTAGTAGTGACAGTCTATTTAGTTTCTCACTAATGTGAGTGCTGTTCCTCTCATAGGACTGCATTGGAAATGCCCTGCTGTGCCTACGTGATATCTCTGATCTATGAGGAATAGCGTGAGCATGTTTAGTATGTTTGGGATGGTAGCGAAAAATCCTGCTTATTTGTATACGTGGATTTTTTATTACCATGGTAGAAATGCCATTTTGAAAGTGGGCATTTCTCTGTGCTCCTAACTCTCATGCTTTCGAAGCCTGACTCCAATCCACGTCTGGGGCAGAGTGACAGCTCCACTTGGTGCATACTTTCCAGACAGCCATCACACAGGAGAGGCTGCGTGTAACAGAAGAGACATCTGCTTAATAATAGTCTTCCTGGGCTGCGGAGAGGGAGGGTTGTTCACACCTTACATGTGAATAGGTTGTGTCCTGCACTCATCCAGTGGACTGATTACCCCCTAGTGATGTCTGGAGACAGGGCAGGGTTGAAAAGGGGCTGTGCTTGACTTGAAAGGTCTCCTTTGAAGTTACCTCCCCCCTAAACAAAGGCATTCTTGGGTATAGGTAGAAGGGGCTTGCCCCCTGATTTTCAGAGCACCTTTGGAACTGGGACTGAACCTCTGTCAGAAGGACCCCTGCACTGCACCAAAAGACTCATCTGGACTGCTATTCTGTTTGTTGCCCTGCTGCCTGGTGTCTGCTGGGTGGCACAAAGGTCTCATCTGGATTGCTTTTCTGCTTGTGGGCCTGCTGCCAGCTGCTACCTGATTCGTTTTATACAGAGACACTGTGGCCCTATGAGGAGATGCAGCCACTTGGGCATCTTGTGGGCTGGCCTGCCTCTTTGCCCTGTGTTCCACCACCATGTGTTCGTCCAGGGGTCAGTGTGAGATTGCTGGCGGGCATTTGCTGCACCTAGTCCTGCAAATACCTATATAGCGCCTGAGGAGCACTATAATTTTGCGTTGTGCCTGATGACCAGTGCATAGGGAGCACTTCAGCTCCTCATTGCCAGGGGGGAATGCTTTCCCTTGGGTCTCCATAGCCAGCGTGGGGCGAGCGCTCTGTTTTTCTACAAAAACTCCTTTTTACCTCCCCCCCCAAGCAAGCGGACCACACCAGATAGCTTGCTTGGGAGCGGTGCCATTCTGAGGCATGCATCATCTGCCTAGAGGAGCGACTGTGCCAAGAGATCCCCCTTTGAGAGGTCCCGTCCAGCACCTGTGCCGTCGCCCTAGGGAATAGCGTGGTTTCCACACACATTGCAGCTCCACACCAAAGGAGGATTGCCATGGCCATGTCAGTATGGGAGGGGAAGCCCTGACACTGAAGGAGCGTTCTCCACAGGGAGCTGCACCGCTTTGAAGGAAGAGCGCAGGCGGCGGTCCAAGCTGGCAGCTGCACTGCGCTTCCAGGTTGAGTAACGGTGGTGGCCCCAACTCATTTGCCATTGGGGTCCACGGCCGGAGTAATGTTACCACCGTCCCTTGGCCGAACAGCTTTGTGCCCCAGACCTGCTGCCGGCACCTCTGGCACCTCACGGACTACCTTACTTGTGCTTTGAGCTCCCAGGGCAGAGGCCGGCTACCCGGATCTTGCACCACAACAGCTGCGCCAAGCATTTGCGGTCGGCCGGCCCTCTGGTGATCCTACATGAGGGGGCACAAGGAGGGTCTCCCTGCTATTCTCTGCTGGGTGGGTGCCACCACGTTCCTCACTTTGGGCTGGGCCTGGGGGCCTCGCTTGCTGGGGGATAGCACCTCCATTGGGTTGTTGGGTGTGTGACTGCGGACGTGTAGGTGTCTTGGGAGGAGAGGGGAAGGAGGTGCAGGGAGATGCCATGGTGGATGGGTGACTGTTGGGGTGGTGCATGCAGGTATGGTGGATGTGCTGCATGTGGGGGTGTTAATAGTTGTGGTGAGTGTGCATGTGATGAATGGGGTGGATGTATGTGGGTCTGGAAGTGTGATGACTGTAGGTATGACAGGACTAGTGGCTGGATCAGGGAGTGTTGGTGTTGTGCCAGCATGTGTGAGTGGTGTAGTTTCTCTGAAGGAGGGAATGTGTGGGGGTCAGTGTTAAGGAGTGGATGTTGTATGTACAGGTGGGTGTTGCCTGTGTGCATGTCGGTGGTGGGTCTTGTGGTGCTTGTATTTGTCACTGCGAATCGTGTCTGTTGAGGTGGATGATTGGTGGTCTGACTGTGTGTTTTGGATGGGTGTGGGGAGAGGGGTTTGGGATTGAGCAGAGGTAGCTGGAGGAGGGGTGGAAGAAGAAGGGACACTGGCTACCATCAGCAAGGAGGCCAGAGCCTAAAAGGATCTCTGAAGGCAAGACAGGGAACCCTGAATGCCTTCCAGGAACGCATTGCTCTGCTGTACCTGAGCTGCCAGTCCCTGGATGGCATTCACAATGGTTGTCTGACCCACAGAGATGGACCTCAGGAGGTCAATAGCCTCCTCACTGAGGGCAGCAGGACTGACTGGGGAAGAGGTGCCTGCAGCAAAGGAGACACCCACCCTCTTAGGTGAGTGGGCACGGGCAACTGGGTGTGGAGCTTCTGGGAGGGTGGTGCTAGTAAGGGGGTGGTGGACACAGATGGTGCAAGGGTGGTCCCCGATGGGTCCACCACTGCCAGGGAATGTCCGCTGGAGGGAGAATCTGAGGATGATGTTGAAGAACCGGTCTCCCCCATGGCACTCCCCTCACCCTCCATCCCACTGGGTCACTCGGCCTCGTGGGATCCAGCCTCCTGGGTTCCGTTGGCTGCTGCATCCTCACTCACCAGTGCCCCTTCTCCTTCGCCAGATGATGCTGATGCCACAAAGAGAGAGAAAGAGAGGGGGACGGGAGCGAAAAAGAGAGGTAGGGAAATGGTCAATACCTAACTCTCATTGACATATATGAAGATGTACATATCACACTTTACATCTCATGTCAGGGAATGCCATTGCCAATGCACTGCAAGTCTGCCAATACCTATTGCATGTGCACACAGCTACAAATATGGACATGTGGAGGCTGTGACATTGCTGTACTACTAGGATATGCCTAGAACATATGACAATTCACATGGAGTCCTTAAGTTGTCACATGAGTTAGGCCCCTGGGCCATCATCTGAACTAGTAGCACTCCATTTTAGTAAGGCCTAGTCCACACACTGACATCTAAATGAGCAGCACTTGCTGTGCCATCAGCCCTCATCTTAGAGCAATTAGCAGTATCCCATTGTTGTGTTACAACACATCCCTGAACTTTGACAGTGAGGCATGATCCCATAGTCAGCTATCAGTCCAATACTCCAGTCCCATTGAGGCCCTTCTCATGGAGGACATGTTAAGCCAGACCCACATACAGTCAAGGGCAGCTACTGTACCATGACAATGCAAACCCAGTTGCAGTAGGGGACTTACATAGATGGAATAGCATTGACAGTTCTGATACCAAAAAAGATTTGTATGGAGCTGGTCAGACAGAATGAATAGGATGTCGAAATTGGCCCACCCATGTCAAGTTTGGAAGTGCACTTCACTAGCACCATTGCCTTGTCACACTTACCCCATGGTTGCCCTGGTAGGGTCACTGATATATATTGTCGATGTGCACCGTACAGTGTACACATTCACAGTATGCCAGTATGCAGCCACCCAATCCCATTCATGGCCTATCAGGTGCCAGTTTACAGTCAGTACTTACCCCCTTGTGGCTGCTGTGCTGCCCTCACGCACCCATCCACCTCAGGGTAGGCGACTGCCAAAATGCAGGCCATTAGGGGGGGTCAGGGTACGACTGGCACCCCTCCCTCGTTGGGAGGACATCCCCAGCTAAGCCTCCGCAATCTTCCAGGCCCAGCATCTCAGGTCCTCCCACTGCTTTCTGCAATGGGTGCTCCCCTGGCTATGGACCCCCAGGGTCTGCACTTTCTTGCCGATGGTCCTTCAAAGCCCCTTCTTCTGATGGGTGCTGACCTAGATTGCTGACACAGACAGGAGAAGAATGTGATTAGGAGTGGCCTACTTACAACAAACACACACATTGCCGTCCACATCTATCCATGCCCCCAGCATGCATGCATGCCGTGGCTGGTATGGCACCGCCACTCACAGCGACACACCCCTGTCACACACGGCAATGGCATGGGGCTCACCTGTTCCTCTGGTGCCCGATAGAGCTGTCCATACAAGGGTAGGACCCCTTCCACCTGTTTCTCCAGTTCTTCCTGGGTAAAGGCAGAGGCGCTATCACCTGCAAGACGTGACATAATGGCTCCCAGAGAGAGTTCACAGCAGCTCACGTAGTGGAGGTATTGCTTGCAGGACTGTCAGGAGTAAAGTGAGATAGTTGGCAAAAAATAGTGGTAACGGCCGCCGCATACAGGACTGTCACCGCCGGCGGTGATCATCATTGGCACCATTCCCCCATAGGCAGCAATAGCAACCAATGAGAAGTTACAAGGTGGTTATGACTGCCTACCACCATGACGACATACGCCGGCGGAACTGTATCACTTCCAACTGTCCTGTGCTGCTGGACAGGTGGCTGCCATTTTATGTACAGTTAACAGGTTTATCTGAGAAATGTAAGTGTGTCATGACACTGAAATGTCCCAATTAGTGCACAGGCCCATGTATGTATGTCTTACACAGCCACATACACATATGTAACATGAAGTGAATATGAACATGCTGGCCCATTGGCTGTTTTGCTACCTATATCACTGTCATATTTTCATGCATGTCCTGTGTGGGACTCATATGTGCACATGACCTGCACCATCACACATGTGTTGGCTGACACATACCATATACAGGACCAGTTATTGCCAGCACACATGCCATTAATGACACTCCTACATGCCCAATGTTGTTATTGTCACCCGTCACGTCTGCATTGTTTACTGTGTATAACAATATATTGTACTGATAACATGCTTGACCTGCACATCACATGAAACAATATTTCCCTCTCCATCCTAGATATCATGTAATGAGGAGAAGGAGGAATGAACCAGTGCACCATCTGGTAGTCGACCTCGTCACCTTGGAGGAAAGACACATCATGCAGACCAACAAATTGAATCGTGTCACCATCATGGAACTATGTACTCAGTTCGAGGCTGATCTACTGCCTGCCATCTGCAATCCCAATACCATCCCTCCCATGGTCCAAGTGTTGTTGGTGCTGCACTTCCTTGCCAAAGGGTCCTTCCAGTTTACAGTGGGCTTGGCTGCAGGGATGTCTCAGCCCATGATCAGCATTGTGTTGTGGGATATACTGTCAGCTTTCCAGAAGCACCTGGACAATTACATTTGATTTCCCCAACCTGCGGATTGTTCACTGTGAAGGCTGACTTTTATGAGCTGGGACATATTCCTCATGTAATAGGGGCTATTGATGGTACCCATATTGCTTTGGCTCCTCAAAGTGTCAATGAAGAGGTCTATTGGAACCGGAAAACCTTCCACTCTTTAAACGTGCAGGTGGTGTGCTTGGTGGACCAGTATATCTCCCAGGTGACTTCAAAGTTTCCGGGATCTGTCCATGATGTCTACATAATGAGGAACAGCAATATCTCAAACATGATGGCACGTCTACAACGAGAGAGGGCTTGGCTAATTGGTAGGTATCTGTGTGGAAATGTGTCTCTGTTGTTGCAACTGTCAACACTATCTTCCATGTGCCTGTATCTGGTTTCTAACAGGTCCTGCCTCTGTTCACACAAGGGTCTCTGGATAGCCTAACATTACCTGGCTGTTGACACCAGCGAGGTACTCTGCCTCCGATGCAGAGACACATTACAACGAGGCCCATGGTAGGATGAGGCGTGTGATTGAAAGGACATTTGGCCTACTCAAGGCAAGATTTCGATGTCTCCATGTCTCAGGTGGTGCCCTTCTCTACATTCCCCAAAAGATGTATAAGATCATTGTTGCCTGATGCATACTCCACAATCTGGCCTTCTGACATCACATCCCATTACTGGCAGATGGTGATGGACACATCAAGAGTGATGAGGAGGCAGATGAGGATGGTGCAGCTGAGCCCAGAATGGAGTTGATCAATCAGTACTTCCATTGGCCTACGGATATGTTGTGTGTGTGATTTTGCAAATTACATCGTCAAGCTTGGATACAATGAAATATCCATCCTGGGCAGGTTTATCAGTGGGGATGACACATTTACCCTTCCCATATGTGGCTAATGAAGGACGACTGATTGTATGTCTGGAGCAGTGTAAGTGGTCAACACACTGCCATTTTGACCATCTATAGGTTGGCAAGTTTACATCTACCTGGAACAATCCTGTTATGTGTAATGTGTCATGCCATCTCTTGTCCAGAAGTGAGGCAGGCTATGGACTGTATGAAGAGTTTTATTACATATCTACCTGCTGTTTGAGGCATTGATGGCAAGTTGTGTCTGCATACAGTTGGAGGTGTTGTTTACAGCCCATTCCAGGTGTCAGCTCCATGTTTTTGGTTATGTATTTATTGATGTAGAGGTGCAATGTGATGTGAACTGTTTCCTAGGCATATGACAATGGCCATCACAGCAGTTTCCTGCATATGTGCATAGGGTGGCACCTTGACTCCCATTCTGATTTGTGTCCCTTTGTTGTTGTTTTTACAGATTGGACTACTCGGTCTACTCTGGTGTGTGGCTAGGCTAGTGACTCTCCTTTGATACCACTTATAAGCCATCTGTTGTGTCATAAGTTCCCAGCAGAGGATGCATACCACTACTGTGATTTGCACTGAATTTGGGTTGATGGGTGGTACGTGACATATCATTTAAGTTTGTTAACATTTACACATCATGCAATGAAGAAACATATGCATTTTCTGTTCTTAACAGTGTTTATTGTGCATATTGGGTTCAACAGTTGATGAGTGGGGTCATGCTGGATGAAATCCTCATAGTAGATAGCCTAGCTGTAGGTACTACAGGTCCAGTGTCCAAGGGCCATAGAAAAAGATGAGTTATGGCATTGAACAGTCAACAGGGTGTGTCAGTGGCACACAAGGGAGAATGTTCAAGGGAGGTTCACTTCCTGGTGGGACTTTTTGTCTTGGCATCTGCTCCAGCAGAATGCCTGGATGGACGACCACTTTTTTGGGGAGTTCCTCAGCTACAGAGGGAGGGGTGTCAGTGGCCTGTGGGTCCCCCGGCAGGGCTTCCAGTCCACTGGCTGCCACAGTAGTAGATGGCTCTGATCCTGGGTTGCCAATGGAAGGGGCTTACTGGTGGTTGGAGGTGGGATGCAGGATAGTGGGGAGGTCCCTGAGCACCCCTGCAATGGTGGCCATGAAGGCATTGAGCGTCTGCCACTGTTGCATGGCCTCCTGGTGGTATTTCCTCTGCAAGCTTTGGTTTGCCTCCAAGATGATGATTATTTGACCCATCTTTTCCTGGGATTGCTGGTATGCAACCAGGACTTGTGAAATTGACTTCTGGTCAGTTGGTTCCCTTGGCTTCCCCATCCTCTGGCCCACAGGTGCACTCTAACACCCCCTCCCCCTGTGCCTGTGCCTGTGACACAGACAGTGTGCCCACTCCCAATGTCACTAGGACCTTCATTGTTTTGGTTTTGAGGGTTTGCTCTGGTCCCTGTACTGCAGGGCACACAATTGATTGTGTCGGAGGACGAGGGGTTGGTTGTGTGCAGGTTGAGGCTGGGAGTGGAGGACTGACCAGATGTCCCCAATGGGCCAGGTAAGGTGTCACTGTCCATGCATCCTGAGGCGTAGTCATGACTAGGGACTTCATCCTGGGGAGGGCTGGATGTCTCTGGCATTGTCTCCATGGTGCCAGCGGCTGAGGTACCTGTGAAAGGAGTGGAAGAGTGTTGCCTGATGAAGCTGTGATTTTTTGTCTTTCTCTAATCCATACAGTAGCTTCACTTGATTCCCACTTATGGCAATAACAGATGCAGCACTGCAGACATTGTTTGTGGACTGTGAGGGGGATGACACGTTACTTTGTGAAATGGGGCATGGAAATTGCATAGCTGTCACTGCCATGAGTTTTCCTCATTCTGTGCATCCAGTTGGTCTAGGAGTGCAAGGGTTGTACATGCAGGTGTTGTATTGTGCAATCCGGTTAACAGGTATTGCAGCGGATGAGCAGGTGCATTGTGGGAGTCGTAGTGTTTGTTATTAGCATTGCTATCCGTGCACTTGGAAGGGACTGTGTGAGCAATGTTGCTGGGTGGTGTTGTTGCATGCAGGGGAGGGGTATTAGGTGATTGGGTGTGAGGTGGAGTGGTTGATAGGTTGATTTGGGGAGAGATAGGGTGGTGAGGAAGCATGCTGGACAGGAGTAGTTGGTGACTTTCCAGACTCCAGTCGTCTGGGTATTCCAGTCAGGCCCTCAGGATGCAGTATTGCCAAGACCTTCTCCACCCACAATGCGAACTCTGGGGGAGGAGGTGGGGGTCCACCCAAGTTTTGTGAACGGCGATCTGGTGTTGTGATGCCATGGAACGCACCTTCACCTGTTGGTCGTCCCTCCTCTTCCTGATATCCTCCCTTGTGTGTGGATGGTTGCCCACTGAGTTGACCCAGTTGAAGATTCTCTGCCATAACTCCATTTTCCTGGCAATGGTGGTTTGCTGTAACTGTGCTCCAAACAGTTGTAGCTCTACCCAGACAATTTCATCGACCATGACCCTCAGCTCGTCTGTGAAGTGACATGGTGGTTGTGTTGTGGGTGGTGGCGTGTGTTGTGTGCAAGGGTGCAGTGTGTGGTGGTTGGTGGGGTAAGCATGTTTGGTTATGTGCGATATAGGTATGTGGTGTTTTTATGCAGTGGCGAAGTGTGTATTGTGTAGCTAGTGCAGAGTGTGATGCATTTGTAGTGTGATGGTGGCTATGGTATTCCGTTTGTGAGCTCCTCTCTGTCAGTGTGTATTTCTCTGGTTGCAAATGTTTGTGGGTGTGTGTGGGTGTGTGTTATATGGTGCAGTGAGCAGGTGTGTGTGGTGTGTTTATGTGTCTCAGATGTGGGGTATCCATACTGTCCAATGTGCTCTTGTGTTCTGGCTGAGGTGAGTTTTTGAGATTGGCAGTTCGGAACACCAGTGATTTACCGCCATGCAACTACCGCTGTGCTGATTTATGGAGGACCGGATGTGGTCGGCGTGCCGGTGCTGGTGGTGGTACTGCCTCTTTCCCACCCTCAGTTGTCCTGCCGGTGTCAGATTTGTGGCTGTATTTTGGCTGTCTTCACTGTGGACTCTTAATACAGCGGGTGGGATACCGCCACCACTGGCGGCCTTTTAGCATCTGCAACTGCAGTGGTCTTGCCAAAAGACCGCCAAACTCATAATGAGGGCCTTAGATTTTGAACAATAGTTTACAGATCTATTGAGATGGGCAGAAACTGAAAACACAATACTGAATAAACTGCAGAAGAACAAGAGGGGTAATTAGAAGGAAGAAATTTGGATGGCAAACCTGCTTGAGCAAAAATATAGCTATATTCATATAATAAGACAATGAACAATGATATAACACGGCCCAACAATGACTGGCTGAGCAAGACATTCAAATGTACACGGAATGTGCATCAGACCTCACAATATCAACTGAGAAAGAAAGAAATTAATACATGACTTGTTTCACTGTAACAATAAACATTATCACTTACAATATGTCATGATTAACCTTGAAATGTATTGGTTACATAGGTGAAAATCAAAATGCACTTCCAGCCTCCTTATGTAGATGATATGTATTAAGTGTATACAAACGCAAGTACCTCACTCTTTTTTGTTTAATGTTCTATTAATGTTTGATGTTTAATGGTTTAATGTTCTATTGATATTGTGTAATACACTAAATAGTTGGAAATTCAAATGCACAAAAACAAATTCGATGTCTAGAACTGACTATAGAAATGTATTGTTGGAAATGGCCCTTTCTGCAGGGTTATCCCCAAATCTCTTGCCTTTCTCCTCCCATTTTTCTGCCTCTCTTTTTGTAGGCTTTAGGACTCTGGGGAATTTACCACTGCTAATCAGTGCTAAAGTGCATGCGCTCTTTCCCCTACAACTTGGTATAATTGGTTTACACCTGTTTGGCTTATTTAATTTGCCTGTAAGTCCCTTGTAAAGTGGTATACCATATTCCCAGGGCCGGTAAATTAAGTGCTGCTGGTGGGTCTGCTGCGCAGATTGCGTCACCCACAGAAGTAGCCTTTCAAACATGTCTTAACCCTGCCACTGCAGGGCCTGCGTGCACAGTTTATTGCCACATTCACTTGGCAAATCAAACTACTTGCCAAGGGCTAAACTCCCTTTTTGCTACACCTAATTCACCCCTAAGGTAGACCCTAGTTAGCCCTGTGGGCAGGGTGGTGTGTATGTAAAAGATGGGACATATGTCTTTATGTACTACATGTCTTAGTAGTGACAAACAGTCTATTTAGTTTCTCACTAATGTGAGTGCTGTTCCTCTCATAGGACTGCATTGGAAATGCCCTGCTGTGCCTACGTGATATCTCTGATCTATGAGGAATAGCGTGAGCATGTTTAGTATGTTTGGGATGGTAGTGATGTCTGGAGACAGGGCAGGGTTGAAAAGGGGCTGTGGTTGACTTGAAAGGTCTCCTTTGAAGTTACCTCCCCCCTGAACAAAGGCATTCTTGGGTATAGGTAGAAGGGGCTTGCCCCCTGATTTTCAAAGCACCTTTGGAACTGGGACTGAACCTCTGTCAGAAGGACCCCTGCACTGCACCAAAAGACTCATCTGGACTGCTATTCTGTTTGTTGCCCTGCTGCCTGGTGTCTGCTGGGTGGCACAAAGGTCTCATCTGGATTGCTTTTCTGCTTGTGGGCCTGCTGCCAGCTGCTACCTGATTCGTTTTATACAGAGACACTGTGGCCCTATGAGGAGGTGCAGCCACTTGGGCATCTTGTGGGCTGGCCTGCCTCTTTGCCCTGTGTTCCACCACCATGTGTTCGTCCAGGGGTCAGTGTGAGATTGCTGGCGGGCATTTGCTGCACCTAGTCCTGCAAATACCTATATAGCGCCTGAGGAGCGCTATAATTTTGTGTTGTGCCTTATGACCAGTGCATAGGGAGCACTTCAGCTCCTCATTGCCAGGGGGGAATGCTTTCTCTTGGGTCTCCATAGCCAGTGTGGGGCGAGCGCTCTGTTTTTCTAGAAAAACTCCTTTTTACCTCCCCCCCCCCAAGCAAGCGGACCACACCAGATAGCTTGCTTGGGAGTGGTGCCATTCTGAGGCATGCATCATCTGCCTAGAGGAGCGACTGTGCCAAGAGATACCCCCGTGAGGGATCCCGTCCAGCACGTGAGCCGTCGCCCTAGGGAATAGCGTGGTTTCCACACACATTGCGGCTCAACACCAAAGGAGGAGGATTGCCATGGCCATGTCAGTATGGGAGGGGAAGCCCTGACACTGAAGGAGCGTTCTCCACAGGGAGCTGCACCGCTTTGAAGGAAGAGAGCAGGCGGCGGTCCGAGCTGGCAGCTGCACTGCGCTTCCAGGTTGAGTAACGGTGGTGGCCCCAACCCATTTGCCATTGGGGTCCACGGCCGGAGTAATGTTACCACCGTCCCTTGGCCGAACAGCTTTGTGCCCCAGACCTGCTGCCAGCACCTCTGGCACCTCACGGACTACCTTACTTGTGCTTTGAGCGCCCAGGGCAGAGGCCGGCTGCCTGGATCTTGCACCACAACAGCTGCGCCAAGCATTTGCGGTCGGCCGGCCCTGTGGTGATCCTACATGAGGGGGACAAGGAGGGTCTCCCTGCTATTCTCTGCTGGGTGGGTGCCACCACGTTCCTCACTTTGGGCTGGGCCTGGGGGCCTCGCTTGCTGGGGGATAGCACCTCCATACTTTGGGCACCAATATCTGTGGTATGCATACGGATCAAATCCTCAATGGAGGCTCTACTAAAACGTACTACATTCTCTGTAGTAGGCGTGTAGGGACACCTGCAGCCTTCCCATTTTCATCAGTGTATTGGGTTCTACCAGGCTCCCAGAAAATTACTGTAACTCCACTAATAGGAGTGCAGGGGTCCTGGTACCCATGCAGGATTATAATTGATATTCTGATAATGATACTGTGATGAGTCATGTACCTTTTATTGCTTTCGATGCACACTATTTATGATTCATATGCCTTACTGCTGAATGTCATGCTCCAAGATATCCACTGATAAGGTGTTGCATGTCACTGGGGCTTATTGTGTTACACAGAATAACAAGTACTATTCAGTAGTGACTTGATATGTTCCATGCTTATGATCTATGGTGTTTTATGGTGATGTATGTGCCTAATTGCTATCACCTTAAGCCGCCTATGGCTGAGGCACTTGCTGACCGCATGCAACTGCGGCACTTTGCATTATGACAATACTGGGTCTTTCTACTGGGACTGCATAATGTGCATAGTGCATATGATCTCTGATGTATTTGGCCTAATGATATATGTGCAATAATATCTCTATTGTTATATAATCTGGCGTGGAGTCTCTTTTGTGGTGCATTTATTGTGTCAGTGGTGTGAGTGTGTTGCACAAACGCTTTACACATTTTGCTCTTGGATAAGCCTGACTACTCGTGCCAAGCTACCAAGGGGGAGAGCAGGGGTTATCTTGGGTGTGTAGCTCCCTTGCCCTGACTTGAGTGGTGGGTTCTGCCTGGCTGAGGTGCATACCCTATCCTACCAGAAACCCAATTTCTAACATTTATTGTATAACTTGTGAATACTCCAAGGTATATTAATTTTGTTTTACTTTTAAATCAATCAAAACACTTTAAAAAAATAAAAGGTTATTTGGTATATATTTGAGCATGATTGACCTGTAGAGGTTCTAAAAAAGATATGAGTTGAACTAATCAACTTGGCTGACCTACACTTTTGTGGGTGTGTCTTAGGATTTGCATGTCCCTACCAATGCCCCTTCTTGATTTTCAATGGAAGTCCCGTTTTGTATTTCATAAAACACATTTTTGCTCCTTACTTGTCCACACCCACATTTATTTTTTAGTATGCAGACTTGTACCTACACATGGCAACTTCTAACTATGTTGTGATATGACATCATATGTCATGACCAGTACATGTGAATTTTGGCACAGAAAACACAAACATTCAGATGCTTTTCCCCATTTGGATAGGAAAAACTTGTGATAGTGGTTATTTATAAGACCTGAAAAATTTATATCAGTTTTTATCAGGTCCAATATATCATTCTCCACCAACCTCTTACAATGAAGGCCTCGCACAGTTAGGCTATCAGGATTGTAAAATGCCTCAAATTACATGTGAATGTGCTATGTGATCAGTGCTTAATTTGAGCCGGTGACAACAGGTGGGGCCCACTGACACTCATTTTTTGGGGCCCAGCACTTATTATTCCTCATAAGACTTTGACCCAGAGCAAGAGAGAAAAAACACCGAAAGGGGAAAGAATAAGGAAGCGAAAAACCGAAAAAAATAATGACAGATGCCGAAATCAGCAAAGAAAAAGAACCTGCAAGAGTGAGATAATTGGGCAAATAGTGTATAATGGGGATTAAAGAGGCAGAGTCAAGGGTATGCATCTTGGTTTCTGGCAACTTTGACATTTGATAGCTCCAGCCGCAGGTTTCTGAGAAATCTTAGGACACTGGTGCTTATTATGTTGCAATAAGTCTCCTTGCGATGTATAATCAGTGAGGTCGGACAATACTGGACATGGAACTGAATTATTCAGTGGCAGAAACCCAACTCAGGTTAAAGATAAGAATATTAACCTAGTGTTAAGATATAAATGGAAGTCAGCAGCAGTTAATACAAGCACGCTGAAGGAGTAGCAGAGGCCACCAACCAATCTACATAGTTGTGCCTGCTACAACCAAAAGAGTAAGCTACTAGCCAATGCAGAAAAGAGAATGATTCCTGGTCATCTCAAATAAAAATAGAAGTTAATCCAGTCTAAATACTGTAAATATTTGGCTATAATATTCTAAATCTCAATTCATGTGTCTAACATTGGTGCTGCAGTACAAAACAAGTGACCCATAAACTTGGGTAATTCAAGATTTCATTGTCTTTGCTGGAGCACTCACAATCATAAGCATGCCTGGGAAGAGTAGGGAAACGGTGGGCTGAACAACTAAATTGTAATTCTAGGCAGTTTACTGAGACTGTTTGCTAATGTACCTAAAGAAGATAGGTGATGTGTTAGAATGTATCCTGTAGGCTGGACCCGGTGTATCGACAGGTTGGATGGATCTAAAGCACCTCCAAGCAATACCTGGTGGCAGATTTCACATACAGTATTGAAACGGAGGCCACACTATGAACTGACCAGCATTCAAGACAGACACAGAGATGTACGAGGGCCTTTGGAGTAAATGTTGGTTGTGAAAGCTATAAGGTACTCAATTGATTTTGTTTGGTTCTTAGAGACTAAAAACTCAACAAATGTTATTTTTATTTTTTTGCTTTATTTCAATAGCCCAGCCATTATCTCAAAAGGTGTTAGGGAAATGAAATAGCTGTAGGAATATTTTGAAAACATAAATCCCAAAGCTTCACAGGTATATAAAAAAGTTTATATTTCTGTATAGTGGGGTATGTTAAGACAATGATTGCTTAAATACTATCAATAGAGAAAGTAGAGTGGCCCCAACCAGTCAAGGAAAATAAATGATGCAGTGTAGTAATTCTAAGCTCTTCTCAGCATGAAATAAGCTTATGATGTAATCCTCAGTAAAGGAGAAACTTCACATAGATCGTGTGGTGAGAATAGGATAGCAGGGGAAGGAAGAGAACAGCAGTAGATTTTGGGTCACCTTCATAAGCATAGGCAGTGACAAATGACCAGGTGTAGATTGGTGAAACCTTCATTGTGACTACTGGACCCTTGTATCATAAGAATATGGTGACCAAGGACTGTCACAAGGTAAGTTAGAAATTATTCTACAGTTGATGACCTTTCAGCAAGCTTTATACATCTTATGGGTGGGTCGTTTGTAATCTAAAAGGGTGTGTTAAATCATCATTTGTGAGCAAAGAAATGTTCAGCAAATAAGTGTTTACAAATGCTGCACAGTGCAGATCTCTGAAGTAAGCATTCTCATTCTTGCTTTCTTGTATCTACCCTCTGACTTTTGACTTCAACAACTCCTGTTTCCCAAAAGGTCCCCCGAGCCCGGGCCAGCTTTATCGCTGGTGATACCTAGTGCGACAATATTTTTGGCACACCCCTAATGACCTACTTTTCCATGAATTCCCTCACTACCACTGACTCTAGTGCCCTTTATCTCTCCGTAGCCCCTCTACGATATACATTTCCATTTTTTTAGCGGTATTCATATTCCACTTACACTCAGTTATGTGATCTGCATCGTACATGTTCTTTGCAGCTGCACATTAATCATCTGAGCTTCTTTATGATTGAGCCAAAACTGTGACAAAAATGATTTCTCTCCGGCAGGAACATTAATCACCAGAGTTATCTTGACATTTTTATTGTTGCCTGAAAACTGTTGGATACACAAGGAACTCTGCCGAAACTGCTTTTAAACTCATAGGTTATCTTAAACAAAGCACCCCCTTTCCCCTCCATAAGGTCAGCGTCAGGTGCGCCTGCACTGGCCACACTGCCCTGAAGCCAGCCCTGCCCGAGTGACATAGAAATGTCTTCCCAGAGGTGAATTTGCAGGCCCGCTGACCGACCGCAGTTGTCATCTGTGAGAGTTTGTTAAGAAGTGCAATCCTAATGCTGTAGGCCCAGAAGGGACTAAACACAACACATTTGCACATGTATGGTTTTCTAAGTACACTAAATTGGGGCATTAACTTGTTGGTGAAAAATCATCTGCAACCAGTTAAAATTTGACTAAGCCAACCCCATGTGTCCCGGTGCAACCACTTACAAGCCTCACAGTTTACTGGGGAAATAGCTACAAAGCAGCGAATAACATATCCGGGGGCGGCACCTTCAACTAAAAAGGCAAACAACAAGTATTCGTATTATTAAGGTTTGTTGTTGTCTTTACATCTAAATCAATCAATCAATCAGGATTTGTAAGGTGTGGCTAATCACCTTACAAGGTATCAATGCGCATCAGGTCCCAAAGAAAGCAGTGACAATGAAGGAATGGGAAGAAGAAGACACACAAAAATGCGGGGAAAAGCAAGAGAAAGCACACACAAAAACAGTGGAAAAATCAAGGAGAATGCAGTGAAAATGAGGGGAAAGAAGGAGACGGTACACAAAACAACGGGAAAAAGCAAGGAGAAAGAAGAGAGAACGAGGGAAAAGCAGAGAGAGGGCACACAAAAAACAGTGGAAAGAAAGGAGAAAGCAGAGAAAATGAGGATAAAGCAAGTGGAAGACACAAAAAACAGGAAAAAGCAAGGGGAAAGCAGAGAAAATTAGGAAATAGCTAGTAGAAAGCATACAAAAAACTAAAGAAAATGCAAGAAGTAAGCAGTGAAATCTAGGGAATAACCAGGAGAGGACACACAAAAAACGGGAAAAAGCAAGGAGAAAGTAGAGAGAAAGAGGGAAATACAAGGGGAGGGCACACAAAAATGCTGGGAAAAGCAAGGAGAAAGCAGTGAGAACAAGGGAAAAGCGAAGGCACACAAAAACAGCAAAAAAGCAAAGAGAAAGCAGTGACAAATTAAGGAAAAGCAAGGAACAGGCACAAAAAATTGGGACAAAGAAGGAGAAAACAGTGAAAACGAGGGAAAAGCAAGAAGAGGGCACACAAAAACCAGGGGAAAAGCAAGGAGAAACCAGTGAGAATGAGGGAAAAGCAAGGAGAAGGCACTCTAAAACGGGGAAAAGCAAGAAGAGGGCACACAAAAACCAGGGGAAAAGAAAGGAGAAACCAGTGAGAACGAGGGAAAAGCAAGGAGAAGGCACTCTAAAACGGGGGAAAAAGCAAGAAGACAGGAGCAAGAACGGTGCAGCACAGAGAGAAAGAGCCTGGCCTGGGACCATTTCAAGTGGAAGGATGAAAGGTTGAGTCAGCCCTGGTTTGACTCCTACTAATGACTTTTCTTTTTTTTTAATGTTTATTGAGAAGTACATGTCAATATACAAACTGTGTTAAATAGAGAAACAATAAATCAAATGATGGCCATATAAGAAAAATATTATGAAATATTACCTTCTCCTACTGACTTTTCAAGGGTAGCAAAGAGCTAGACAGTAGACGCGTAATTCTAGGCTATTGGCTAAGAACACCTGGGGTCAGCTGGAACATGAGTCACTGTACAGCTTAGGTCAGACTTAGCTAGGAAGCAGTGAACGGGCGACCTGTGCAGTAGAGACTGTCAGCAGCGCCCCAAAGCGACCGGCTCAGTTGAACAAAACAGGAACTATTGCTAACGCGCAGACACTGCCCTCATACCCAAAACGGTGCTACTCACCATGCACGGATGTAATTTAAAGCGCCTCGCAGTATAAAATGACGTCCCCCAAGCGCCATCGGGAAGTGTACCTACGGACACGATCCCTGTTTCATCAGCTACATTTCAAAACGCTTTGTAATTATTTGAGAATGATAGAAATCGCGCAATTCACATTTGAATAACCAGTTCAAAGCGACGGTACTGGCTATGACCATATCTGTGAATAATTTCACATTTCTTTTACGCAGTAAAACTCCACAATATACCGCCTATAGGTCCAGCAGTAGCTTGCATATATTTCACCAAAAACAGATAATGAGTCGTTCTGTTGTGGCTGCCGCGTGAGTTCACAATAATTCCCTGCTCCCTTCCAGCAGACTTTCACATGCACCCTTTGGAAGCGCAGCTCCTCAATTTCACACATCATGAATTCTTCGAGCGTGAGCAGACGCGCATTCACCAAAGCACATATACTTTGCACTAGGGGCCGGTGTCCGGTTAGCAGCTTCCCACTCGGTCCCACAGACACCCACAGCCGCCTCCCCCCCCCCCCCCAGAGGCCCAGCACCATTTTGAAGACGTGCGCGGTAGTATTTACCTGTGCAGAGAACAACCCGGTGGAGCTGAAGGGGCATCTGTAGAGATAGCGGGGCCCTGTCTCGTGCTCTGTTGTCTGGGGTGACTGCCTTTCAGCCGCCTGTCTGCATTGTTGTTCTGCTTTTTTTATCCAGTTGTAGAGGAAGTGCTGCTGTTACCAGGAAGGAAGCTTTAACCACGTTGATCAAACAATCGATGGCTCATTTTAGCATCTCAGAATCTACTTCCTGATGTTACAGACACAGCACATATTTACCGTTTTACAATACAGAATTGTTTTTAATGCAAACATAGTTGAATTACATGAGGCTGTTAAAATATTGCCAAATAAGAATTACAAAGGAATGATGACAACATCCAACCTTCTTCAGACAAACATTTCTTCCTAATTTCTGTGACAGTATAATATATGTGTACCTTTCACAGCCTAGCATAATAAATATGTAGTGTCAACCAGATGTCAAGACCCCTCGTTAAGTGAGTGTCAAAGAGGCCAAACAATATACAAAAAAGACAGAGAAAATGTAAAATGCACTATCGATGCAATTTTCTGAATTACATTTTCTGTATCATAATTACAGTATTGCTTCAGATTTCAATGAAACGTGGTTAAAAAAGCACTTATAGCCAAGTACATAGGAGAAATCAAGATAGGTCTGCAAGCCTATGATCTTAGAGACCTTCAAACTATACAAACTCCTAAAATGAGAAATATAGAGAATGCCAGGGTTTTATTCTTTTTAGTAATTTATTTTCAAAATGTATGTTTAATCATTTCATAATGATATAGGCTTTTGTATTTTTTAAAATGGAACTAGTAATATGCACGTTTATATTGTTTTTGTTATAAAATAAAGTAGTAATATTATTATCTTTATATTAAATCCTAAAATGTTTAAAGTAAAGTTAAAGGTACAGTTTATTAAATTAATGTAATTAAAAAAAAATATGTACTTTCATAAGAGCGTTACGTTTTAAAACATATTTAAAGTATTTTTAAGTGATACTGATGCTAAACATATTTATATATTTCTTGTTTATGCCACCCAGGGCTGTCTCCCCTGTGTAGGGTCACAATATTCCTACCCTTTTTTCTCAATTCATCAATCAGGGTAGCAATTACATATTCTTCTCTCACACCATGCTACAGAGTAACTTACAGGGTGTAGTCATGCTTGCCCAAGTTATCTACTGCCTCTAACAGCTCCAGTATCTGTGTAATCCTCTCACTTTAGCTCATATCCAGAGCTATCTCCTTCGCTTAGGCCACAAATCTGTCTCATGTGCACCCAACCTTGTTAGTGGGATCGTTCCTAATGCCCTTACACTTTCAACAAATAGTAGTTTTGGACGTCTTCCATAAAAATGTGTGAGTCTCCACTACCCTTTCATTAATAGCAAAGATATCCTCTATTGCTGTACTAATTTCCGCCTGGAACAGGGCATCTGTCTCCACTGGCAGCTGCAGCCGCCATTGTGTCATTGATGCCATATGTCTCCTAGATTTTCACTGTATCCCAAGTGTTGTAACCTCTTTGCCCCAGGTGTTTTGTTTTCTAGATAACAATTGGAACCGGCTGGCTCATCACAGTTTGTAAGTTACATTAAGCACTATCCGATGTCCTGATTATTCCTCTACAGCTAGCAGTTGATCATTTACACAACTGAAGTCTTCCATCCATCCAACCTATAACATGATCCATATCTACAGAGGATTTCTCAATGCCCACTAAGAAATATTCCCTTTCAACCTTATGACCATAAGTACACAGTAGCAGAATAGGCTCCACATTCTTTACGCCCATTGACACAGTATACTTGCCAGCCGTCTGGATATTTCAGGCCTAAAAATAAATCTATGTCAATCCACTCCATTGTCTTTCTGACAGAAACGGCGGTAGAAGATGATGAAGTCTGGCCACCCCGTCTGTCAGCTTGCTTACTGTGTTCTTTATGAATAACATGTGGCTCCTGCAGAATGACCACAGATGCAGCATGTTGGCAAATGTATGACTAATTTGTATGCCACATTCCATGTCAATATAGAAATTTCAACCATAGCCTCTGCATATGTAACTCTTGTGTGCCACACTCATGTTTATACTTTTCCTGTCTTGTTATCTGTGCCACTGTCCAACAACATAACTACCCCAGACCACCATCTCTCCTACTGTGTTGCAAAAATACCCCAACATAAACTACAACAATTGTAGCCACTGGCCATAAGAACTGTGACATCCCCTCCCTCTAGCAAAAACACATAAATAATGTAACCATATTGGTAAAACCTTTAACTTTGCAGCTTATAACTCCAAACTACTCCTCGATTTTTGCAAGGTGAAGGGAGCAGGAAACCCAGGTTCTCGAATTTACGCAAATAAACAGATCTGAGTAATTATCCAAGTTATTTTTGTTCAATCCAAAGCAATCACTAACAACAGTATCCGTTGTAGGAAAAGAGAAAAAAGAAAAAATTGAAGGTGGGCTGGGGCTTAGGTCATTGCACCTACTGCGCACACCATGCTGTTATTGCTTTGGTTATATGTGATATGCGAGTCATGTATTTACCCCATTTAGTAAAACAGATTTATAATCTCTGAAGTCTGAGCTTCAGACTGCGAATCTCAGACCATGAATCGTAAATATGAAGCAGACTCTCCTGTCCTAAAGGAACATTAGGGGCCTCATTTTGACCTGTCACATTCGCGGTCAGACCACTGCCAAAGTGGCAGTCCGACCACGACATTACGACCGTGGCGGAGCCGCCACGATCCGACCGCTAACACCGCCCGTCGACAGCCTGGCGGTCTCAGCGGTTGTAATACACCAGGGCAGAGCTGCTTGCAACGCTGCCCTGGGGATTATGAGTCCCCTTCCCGCCAGCTTTTGCATGTCGGGCTTAACTTAAGGGCAATGTGTAAAGTATTTTTGCTGCACACAACCAGTAATAAAGGGAAACACAACACTAAAAAATCACACACCAGTTAAAAAAAAAATAGAGTAACATGTAATAAATATTTTGACACTAGAACAACAAAAATCGAATCAGAGATATGCAATTTCAAACATTTAAGGCAAGTATATCGCCTAAAAGCACAAGGCACCATTTGTGTTTATCTGGTTGTGCTAGCCTGGATGAAAGTCACAAGCTCAGGCCACTGCTATTGAGCATGAGCCAAATATAGGGAGCAGGTTAGTCCTGCTGAAATAGCTATCTTCTAAAGTCCAGCGGAAAGAGTTCCGTTCACAGTGGAGGAGGCAGGGAGAGCGTTGTGAGAAGCAGGGACAGCGCCTTGGATGGTCATGGCTGTAGCGCGAATAGCAGGCCAGGCAGCATAGATTGTCATTGTTCCAGCGTGAAACTCCTGTCAGTCATCACAGACGGTTGTTGCTGGAGATTTGCGTTGGTGGTCACGTTGGCTGTATAAGCTGTAGCGTGAAGTGCAGATCTTGCATTGCTGGTTGTCTCTGTTGGGTGCTGTAGCACAAAGATTTGGCTTCACCGGTACTTCACATTGGCGGCCACAGCAAGATCTTGAGGAGCTCAACTGATGCAACACCAAGAATCCAGGTCCTGGAAGGCACCTCTTGGGGATTAGGAATTCTCTACAGCAGCAAGCCAGCTGGGCTCAGCAAGGTCCAGTTGCAGCAGGTCAGCTGGGCTGTTGCAGAGAGGTCTCTGGAGCTTGTTGATTCCCTCTAGCTCAAAATAGGCAGTCAGCCAGCTGACCCTTGGAGTGACTTCAGCCTGGGAAGGTTGCAGGTCTAGTCTTCCTTCTCTTACCAGCAGGGTAGGCTTCAAGCAGCAGGGTATCCTTCTTCTGAACTATCGACATGTTCAGAAGTGTACTGAAGAGTGGGTCTGACAGTCCTCTTTTTATACCTGGTGTCCACTTTCAAGTGGGAGAATCTTCTGCAGCTTCCCCCTGCAGAGGTGTCTGGAATTTCCTGCTTCCCTGTTCTGGTCTCAGTCTGTCTGGGGGCGCAATACTCTAGTGTGAAGTTCTTTGTGTGGGAGCTGGGCCCATTACCTTTGAAGTGCAAGTGTGGTAGGTGACACCTCTCCCCCTCCACCCTCATCCTGACAATCCTGCCAACATCCAGAGACTCTATTGCCTATCATGATGCTGTCTGGGAGGAATACACAAAGGCCAACTGCCAACTACACCTAGTCATGTGACCCAGGAACAGGCTACAGGCACCAACTTTCTAAGAGTGACATTTTATGAATTTTGACCTAAAATCTGTCTTTACTGTTAAAGAGGATTTTGAATTACAATTCCTCAAAACCCAAACATGACATTCCTACCTGCTCCCAACCAAAAGTTATCACTTATTAAATGTGATAAGGTAACGCAATGTTAACCTATGGGCGAGGTAGGCAGCGCAATAATAAAAAAATAATTTGGGAGTTTTTCACTACCAGGACATCTAAAACTTAAAAGTAAATGTCCTACCTTTTAAATACAATGCACCCTTCCTTATGGGCTGTTGAGGGCTAACTTTTAAGTATTAAAAAGGAAGGTTTAGGCCTGGCACAAGGTTTATTCTGCCAGGTAAAACTGCACACACAATTTCCAAAATTCTTGGCCAGGAGACACCTTTGCACAGAGCTGTGAGGGCTGCAGGCAGCTGCTGTTCCAAGTCCCAAAATGTGCTCAAAGGCAGCATGAGGAGAGCAGTAAACACTCTCCCCTCACCAGTTCTGCCCTTCCCCCGTCATCCTTTCTCCATCCTCCACACCACCAACACCACAGGCCTGAAAACAGCCTATGCACATTTATCTTCTGCGCCGAACAGATTCTAAATGTGTGCAGATTTGGGTCCACAGGAGGGAAGCTTCAGAATTGATCCCTGTATTCCCACGTCTGCATGGTTTTTGCCTTTTTGGGGCAAATAACTTTCAGTGTAGGGATATTTAGCCTGCCCTCCAAAATCTCTCACCTAAAAATGGGGAATTCATATTGAGGCCCTATGTGTAGGGGTGCTGGGAAAATGGGTAGAAGGTTTACCTTGAGTCTTGTGCCAGATACAGTGCAGGATATGCCTGTCCCCCTTCCACATAGATGAAAGGGATTGCTTCTATGGTGCTGTGTTTTTGTCTTCCCTCTACCTTTCGCTCTGCCTCATGGCTCAGTCATGTCTGGTGATCTAAACCTTCAGTAACAAAGAAGGCAGGGAACAATTCTGCTCCCTTGTCAGTGCTGGTTGATGAGGAGGGGATTAAGCTTGAAATTCACTACTGTTGTTTGGGGACACAAAACATATCCTTTGGCCTGCTTATGAGACTGTTTTATTTTAATTTTATGAGTGCTCTTTCAGGGCTGGCCCTTTATTTACAGTGTTTCTGACCATGTTGGTTTGACGACCCCTGCTTGATTAAAGAGGGTCACTGTTTCAGTTAACCATTAAAAGCTGTAATCTAAGACTTTTGAAGATTTACAGATATAAGACCTCGATCTTATAAGGTCCATTCTCTTGCTTTTAAAAAGGATTCCTTCCTTCATTCAACACAATTCAATAGAAACAGAGCTCAATTGTTTTGTCTGGGGCAGTAAAAAACATGCATGCCCCACAATCTGACAGCGGGACGTGCCCTTCCCATGCATAGTTTTCTTATCAATAATTTATTGGAAATGTTGCAGTGATAATATCAAAGATGTCATACAAGATCTCATCAAAGATATATTATGTGGAGTAATTAGTTGTGCATGGCGAAGGTGCGAGTTATAGCTACCTTAAGGTGAGAGTTATAGTTACTTAAAAGAACTCTAACTATAATGGTTTTGTACGAGTAAATTCAGAACCTAACTATAATATCCCTGTAACCTTTCATTTTTTCAGTGAATTTCTATGGTGTTTTGACGCAAAGCAATTTTAATTACTATGGCCCTCATTATGACCTTGGCGGTAAATACCGAATATCACTGTGCTGACAGCTGGCAGCATACCTCCGCGGAGGCGGACATCCGTCTGCCACATTATGACACATACATACAAAATCATCAGAAAACAACCACAATGAATGTGATAAACTGTCGGCACTACCACCCATACCGTTACGCCACCAATACTATGCCCTCCAATTAATGACCCACCAATCACCACAGCTGACATTCAATGACGGTAAACCATTGGCGGTGAACACCGCCACGGCAGATAAGGCCACCCAAAGACAAAATAAGACAACATTGGGCAGAACATAAAACCCACACCTGACACAAATACACCCACCAACAGCGCTATAAAACACCCACCCACAATACTTTGCTAGCACAAAAAGACTGCAAAAGCTAGCCACGCAAATCACAGAGACAACTTTACACACACACCACAACCACCCATTCTTCCGTCACGCACCACACACGCCACCACATTACTCAACACCTTCTGCACAACACACACACCACACAACAGCCATGTCCCCACAAAGGCACCCCTGTTTCACTGATGAGGAGTTGCGGGTCATGGTTGAGGAAATAGTCAGGGTAGAGCTACAGCTGTTTGGAGCACAGATCCAGCAGATATCCATTGCCAGGAAGATGTAACGATGGTGGAGGATCGTGGACAGGGTGAATGCTGTGGGGCAGCATCCATGAATAAGGGATGACATCAGGAAGAGGTGGACTGACCTACGGGGGGAGGTGCGTTCCATAGCAGCAAGGCATCAGCTCGCCATGACAGCATGGGAGGAGCAAGTCTTGGCAATCCTGCACCCTGAGGGACTCTCTGGAGTTGCCGGAGGACTGGACACTGGTGAGTCAACATTTTCTACCTATCACCCCCATACCTGCATGCCACCACCACCTCTCACCCTGACACCCATCACTCCACTCCATCCCACACAGTGCACCACCACAATTAACAATCCTAAATGCCAAGCCCTGCATGCCATTCCCACTGCATGCACATCCCTTCCAACCCTGCATGTACACCCAACACCAATGCATGCACAGCATGGAGAACTAACAATTCCACAATACATCACCATACACAAACAAAGGTGGCAGGGCAACAGCAACAATATAGGGGAAGCTAGGGATGCAGATTATGTCACAGACATGTAGCATAATACACCAATTACATCCCCACAAGTGCCCCAGCCAATGTCAGCGGCGGGTAGGTGCCACGGCTACCCAGTCCCCCACCAGAAGATGCCCCCAGTGATGACATCAACTCTGGAGTTCTGGATCTGGATGAACTCCCTGGCCCATCAGGGATCAGTCCCTGATGGGCCAGTCGGCTACCCCAGCCCACTCCCATTCCACCACAGAGCCTCCCCCCTCAGTATCCAACACCACAGTAGCCACCCAACGTCCCCAGGACATGTTAATCAGCAGTGTGCCCACCTGTACTGGGACCCCAGTCCACACCTCACAGGCAAGACAATGAGGGTTCTGGGGTCAGTGGCAGTGGGCACACCGTTCAGGGGACACAGGCACACGGGCCAGGGACACTCGGAGGACAGCTGTGCGCCAGGGGGAGAGCAGGCCCAGGGAACCGACTGTCCAGGAGGCACTCACTAATGTCCTGGGGGCTTACTAACAATCCCAGGACAAGATGGGTCAGGTGATAGACATCATGCACGTGAACCAGCGGCTGCAGGAGAAACACCACCAGGAGATCAAGAAATAATTGCAGGCCCTGAACACCACCATGGTCTCCATTGAAGGAGTGCTGGGTGATATGGCCAACATCATGAGGGACTACACATCACACCAGCGGGGCCCTTCCACTAGCCAGTCAACTGACCAGCCCTCCACATCTGCTGCAGCTAGTGGACAGGAGGCCCTCCCACAGGACCCACAGGCCACCAGCACCCCTCCCCCTGCAGAAGGTGAACCATCCCGCAAACGTTCCCTGCGATCCAGACTGACACCAGAGACAGTTGCCAAGACCAAGACCACTGCCAGGAAATGAGCCTCTCCTGAATGTCCCCCTTGTGTTCCACTGTGTCACCTTGTCCAATTTGACCTGCCATCGCTCCCCTTCCTATGGCCCCTTGGACACTGGACCTGTGCTACAAACAGACTGGCCCACTACACTGGACTATTCCCAGCCATCACCCCACTCTATTGCACTTCTCATTGTAAAACAATTTTCAATAAACACCCTCGGACACAACTTGAGTAATAGTGCTTTATCTACAGGTAATGCACAATGTAATGAACTGTAATGAACTGCATGAACCTGTGTAAATGTCCAGTAACATGTTGATCCATTCAACAAACGTGTCTCAGCATCCTGTAGACATCACCGCAGTACACAGTTGGAACAACACCAACATCTGCAATAAGGGAAGGCATAGGTGACAGTCAGGTGGGATGCAAAGGGAATGACTAGCATTATGCTGCAGTCACACAGTACAACACTAAAATGTAGAAATGTTTAGTTCAACGGTCTTACCTGAGTGTCATTGGAAGTACTGCTGGATCAAATGTGACCTGTGTCCACATCCTCCTCCTCTTACCCCAACTCACTGTCCTCAGTGTCCACTGCTGCCACAGCTGCATTGTCACCGCCCTCCTCCTGCAGATAGGGTACATGCCGTCTGATGGCAACATTGTGCAACATACAGCAAACAACAACGATTCTGCAGACCTTCTCAGGGGAGTAGCATAGGGATCCACCTGTCAGATGGAGGCACCTGAATCTAGCCTTCAGGAGCCCGAAGGCCCTTCCTACAATCCTCCTGGTACACCCATGAGCATCATTGTACCTATTTTCAGCCTCTGTTCTCAGATTCCTAACAGAGGTCATGAGCCGTCCCAGGTTTGGGTAGCCAGAATCACCTTCAAGAAGTAAGGGACACACATTAGCCCTGCACAATGGCATGGGCTATGACTCCTGAAGGCATACACTCAAATACAATGGGTGGAGACACAGGCTCACCTACTAGACACACTCTGTGCCTCTGTAGTTGTGCTATCAGCTGTGGGACACTGCCATTCCTCAGGACAAAGGCATCATGCACTGACCCTTGATACGTGGCAGTGACTTGGGAGATGTACTGGCCAGCCAGACACACCATCTGGACATTGAGTGAATAGAAACTCTTCCGATTCCTGTACACTTGTTCATTGGCCCTGGGGGAGACTAAGGCAATATGGGTCCCATCAATGTCCCCAATAACATGAGGTATATGTCCCATTGTATAGAATCCAGCCTTCACAGTGGGTAAATCATCTACCTGCGGGAATACGATGTAGCTGTACATGTGTTTGAGCAAGGCAGACAAAACCCTTGCAAGCACAATAGAGAACATTGGCTGTGACATCCCTGCAGCCAAACCCACTGTCACCTGGAAAGAGCCTGTTGCGAGGAAATGGAGAACTGAGAGTAACTGCACAAGAGGTGGGATTGCTGTGGTGCTACGGATAGCAGGTAGCAGATCAGGCTCCAATTGTTCACACAGCTCTGTGATTGTGGCCCTGACCAGATGATAGGTGAGTATGATGTGCCGGTCCTCCAGTGTAGCCAAGTCGACAAGGGGTCTGTACACCGGTGTGTGCCTCCTCCTATTCCTCTGCAGCCGTTGGTACCTAAGGGACCCAAATGTAAAAAAGGGGTGGCAACAGGGACCATGAGCACACTACATCAGTGCACACAGAGCATGCTTATATGTTGGACACTGTAATTGTCTAGCTGAGTACATTTGACTACGACGCACTAATTAATCTGTACATGTGTACTAGCATTAGCAAATGGCAGTCACCTCTCCTGTATTAATGGACAGGTGGAAGTAACCTCACGCCGCTGGCTTTCGCGTCATGGCGGAAGGTAGTCTGCACCGCTGTGCAATTCCTCATTGGCTAACATGGCCCTCTATGGATAATGGGAACCAGTGATGATCAGCGCTGGTGGTGACGGTGAGCACTGCTGCGGACGTGACCACCATTTCCTTTCTACCACTTCACTTGATTCCTGACTTTCCACAAGATGACATCTCCACTGCGTGTGCTGCTGTGACCTGTGTCTGGAACCTGCCATGGCTCGTGCAACAGGAGAAAGGGCCCCAGCCTTATGTCGGAGGAGTTGGAGTGCCTTGTGGACGGGGTCCTACCCCAGTATGGGCAGTTGTATGGGCCTCCAGACCAAAAGGTGAGTACACTATGGGTACTTTGCATGCAACATGACTGCATTGAGATGTGTGTGTGTGCTGGCAGTGTGTCAGGTGGGGGTATGGCTGGTGGCAGCATTAATGCAGGGGTACAGGTCATGTGTGTGCCTGATGAGGGGAAATGCTTTTGTGGGCATATGTGTGACAGGCTTGATTGTCAGGTTCATGGTGTCCCGCTTTCTTTGTTTCCTCTGCAGGTCAGCGCCCATCAGAAGACTGCGGAGGTCCAGCTGGGGATGGCCTCCCAAAAAGAGAGGGGTGCTCGTCGGAACCTGACCCCCCTGATGGCTTGCATACTGGCGGTGGCCTACCCAGAGCTGGATGGGCGCTTAAGGGCATCACAGCAGCCACAAGGGGGTGAGTACAGTGTGTTTGGCAACCATTTCTGTTGCCTGGCAAGGGATTTGAGTGCAGGGTACTAGTTAGTGGATGCCCCAATATGCCAGTTTAGACATTGCTGAGTGGTACAGCTCATGTTAATGGGGTGGAAGGCATGTATTAGATAGCTAGGTAGGTGGTGACCCATCTTAGACAGGGCCTAGCAGGTCCTAGTTGGTTTGTAGCTGGCAGTGTTTGGCTCCTACCTGCTGTGGTACTTAGCCAATGGAATGCCAGTGTGGTCCATACTGCCCATTCTCAGTCTCAGTGTGTGACAGTGATGTGTCTGCCATCTGTGCTGTTGGTGCTGAGATTGACCCTGTGCTCCCTTTTTCTCTCTCCTCCTCTCTCTCTTTTTATCATCCTGTCAATGTGTGCATTAGCATCATCTGGTGAAGGAGCAGGGGCACCAGCGAGTGAGGGAGCTGCAGCCCACAAGACCCAGGAGGCAGAGTCCACCGATGCTGAGGGGACCAGTGGAACGAAGGGCGAGGGGAGCATCACGGCAGGGACAGGAGGTGACACCACTGACTCTGATTCGTCCTCCGATGGGACCTCCCTGGTGGTGGTGGACCCCTCTGGGACCACCCCAGCTATAGGTTCTACTGCCACCCCGTACCAGCACCGCCCTCCCAGTTATCCCCCCCAATGAGTTGCCCATGCCCACCGACTCAGGAGGGTGGGCATCTCCTTCGCTGCAGGCACCTCATGCCCTGCCCCAGTCAGCCCTGCTGCCCTCAGTGAGGAGGCTATTGACCTCTTGAGATCCATCTCTGTAGGGCAGTCAACCATAGTGAACGCAATCCAGGGGCTGGCATCCCAGATGCAGCAATGCAATGCCTTCCTGGAGGGCATCCACGGTGGGTTGGCGGCCCTACAGAGATCATTTCAGGCTTTGGCCTCTTCACTGACGGCACCAAGTGTCCATGTTTCATCCGTTCCCCCCTCCAAGTACCACTACCCAGTCCACTCTCCTCACCCCCAACCCATCCCAATCACACATTCTGACAAGAATGCACCCAAAACAACACACAAGACTCGCACAGACAAACACAAGCAGCACACTTCAATCCACCAGCACTCACACAGCTAACACAGATGCACACACAACATCATCCACTGCCTCCACTGTTGCCTCTCCTCCTCCTCCCTCACAGTCACATCTGCACTCACACCTGCATGCACTGCATCAACAATCCTTGAACCTGCCACCTGCACAGCCTTGCCCACAGTCACCACAACTGCAGACCCGCAGACATGCACCCCACACACCACATGCGCAATCACCACCACCAACACCTCATGCAGCACACCCACCTCACTTGCAGACACCACCACAACATCCATCCACCGTCCTGTTTGCCCTCCCCCACCCTGTCTACCCCCTCCAGTGACCCCTAACAGCCATCCACCTCACACACACATTGCCCATGCACCTGCACCCAAGTCCAGCACACCTCCTCCTATAACCACTCCCTCTACCTCCACATCCATTCCTCCTCCCACATCCCACCCCATGTCCCTAAGAAGCTTTTCCTTGCCCTCCTTGACCTCTTCCCTCCCCTCCCCCTGTCCTGCCCGTAAGAGGAAGGTCACACCACCCCAGCCCAGTACCTCAAGCACCCAGTCTGACACAGCTCCACCCCCAAAGTCTCCAGCTGCCACTAAGGGACACATGAGTGCGAAGCCACCCCCGCACCAAGGACACTGTTCCCCCCACAAAACAGAGGGCTAAAGTGCTGCCCCCTCCCAAACAGACTGGCAAGACCATGGGGCCACCTCCAAAACCTAGGGCCAAGGAGGCCCCACCCAAATCCCAGGACAAGGAGGCCCCACAAACATCCAAGGCCAAGGAGGCCCCACAGGAATACCTGGCCAAGGAGGCCCCCCAAAAATCCAAGGCCAAGGAGGACCCCAAAAATATCCCTGGCCAAGGAGGCCCCACAAACATCCAAGGCCAAGGAGGCTCCACAGAAATCCCTGGCCAAGGAGGCCCCACAAACATCCAAGGCCAAGGAGACCCCACAGAACTCCCTGGCCAAGGAGGCCCCATAAAAATCCAAGGCCAAGGAGGCCCCACAGAAATCCAAGGAGGCTCCACAGAAATCCCTGGCCAAGTAGGCCCCAAACAAATCCATGGCAAAGGAGGCCCCACAGAAATCCCTGGCCAAGGAGGTGCCAACAAAATCCCTGGACAAGGAGGCCCCACTCAAAACCATGGTCAAAATTGTGCCCAGGGAGCCCCATTCGTAACCAGAAGCCAAGGAGCAGCATCTGAAGCCAGAGGCCAAGGAGCAGCATCCGGGACCAGAGGCCATGGAGCAGCATCCGGAACCTGAGGCCAAGGAGCAGCATCCAATACCAGAGGCCATGGAGCAGCATCTCGAATCAGAGGCCAAGAGGCACCTTCAATAACCAGCGGGCAGGCAGCCTCCTCCAAAACCAGTGGGCAGGAAGCCCCCTCCAGAACCAGTGGGCAGGAAGCCCGCTCCAGAACCAGTGGGCAGGAAGCCCGCTCCAGAACCAGTGGGCAGGCAGCCCCCTCCAGAACCAGTGGGCAGGAAGCCCCTTCCAGAACCAGTGGGCAGGAAGCCCCTTCCAGAACCAGTGGGCAGGCAGCCCCCTCCAGAACCCAGTGGGCAAGCAGCCCCCTCCAGAACCAGTGGGCAGAAAGCCCCCTCCAGAACCAGTGGGATGAAGTCCCTTCCAGAACCCAGTGGGCAGGAAGCCCTCCTTCAATGGGTACCCTCCACCCTCTGAGGTGCCTGCCCATTTCCAATATGATGCCCCAGAACAGTGGAATCCCGTTGTTGTCAGGAGTCAGGTTGGGGCTTGGACTTTGCCCTGTGGGCATTTGTGACCTTGGACTGGCCTTTGGGCCTGCATGTATTTATTTTTGCAGTTGTGCATGTTTTTGCATTTTACATATTCATACAAAAGGAATACAGTGGTTGGAACTGTGTATGTGTCTTGGGTTTCTTTACTCCGGGGTTCTGTTACTGTTATTTTCCTGTGCATCTGGTTCTGGGTGTGTGTATGGTGTGTGTTGTGCGTGTGTGTCACTCTCCCCCACCTATCTCCCTCCCTTGTGTGCTAGACGACTAGACTCACCATCGTCGTCATTGGTGCTCCAGGACGGCCATGGCGTGGTACAGTATAGGGAAGACTTGCAGTTCTGGTTCCATGGTGGCCACGCACTCCTGTGTGTCCCTGGAGGTGAGTGTCTCCTTTTAAATGATGTGTTTCCGCCAGGCTTTTGGTGTCATTGCTACTGCCCCGGGAAATCGTGGCGGTGTGCTATGTCATAAAATGGTGGGCGGATTCTTGTCTACAGCCTGCCTGTAGGTGGCTACCGCCATTTTTGGTGTTTGTACCGCACTGGCGGTTGGTGTGGTACATTGGCTGTCTATGGGAGGGATCACCGCTATGGTCATAATTTGACGTCATTACCGCCAGCCTGTTGGCGGTGATACTGCCATGTTAACCCTGGCATTTAGAACACCGCCATGGTCATATTGACCAGCAATATGTTATTCCAACCCCACCGTGCGGCCTACAGCCATGTGCAACAGGGGTTGGTCACAAGGCCTGGCCAGCAGCCAGGCCTTGCAGCAAAGCCCTTATAACCACCCAACCCCACACCATGCACATTTTTGGCTGTGGGCATCGCAGGTTGGCCACAGAGCCTGTCTCTGTCAGGGGATCTGTGAGTGGGTGCCTGAGTGTTTGAGTGGGTCTGAAAGTGGGTGTGTGAGTCTGAGTAAGTCTGAGGAGGTGCATGAGTGTCTGAGTGGGTGTGTGAGTGGACGCATGAATCTCTGAGTGCTTGTATGAGTAAATTAATTAGTGTACGAATGAGTCTGTGGTTATTCTTTCAAATGTTTCCATATTCACGAATAATTTGTGAAAATGTGCAAATTTTCGTGAATATCACGGATGGTGCTGTAAAATTATTTAAAACCCATAATTTGCACCTATATCACACCAATGGGGTCAGGGTACCTTCACCCTGAACCCTTATGCCACTTTCATTTTGGATTTCACCCCGTGGACCATGTCCTGTGAAATAAAATGGCGGCCAAAACTTTGTAGTCAGGTTGCGGTCAGCCAATTGCAACACTTCTTTCGCAAATTATTCGCAGCCAGAGATATACAAATGGATTTTCCCTTCAATATCTCAAAACTACTGAACAGATTTACACCAAACACGCAAAAGCATAATCTGCGTACTGACAGCTAGCTTTCTGGCAAATTTGGTGTAATTCTGTCCAGCGGTTTGACCTGTAGTCGTGTCTAAAGAATCCCATGGAAATTAACATGGGAAACACAACCTTTTTTTAGCCCCTTTTTCTCGCCCCTGCTTAACGGATCACCCCAAAACTTTGCTTGCACAGCCAAAATCACCGTAACGCTTTATTGGGAAAATTTCATGAAGATTCGTCAAAAGGTGCCAAAGATATAGGCAATGGAAACATGGTCCTAACCATCACTACTTATTGATTACCGTCAGGTTGTTCCGGCTACATCCACCAAGCAAGGCGGTGCATAACAGCGGGCACAGGACCCACTAATAATGTCCAAAACCCCACACTGTCACATATACAGCCAGGAAATAGCCGGCACTCCAAAATGGTAATCTCACAAGATTTATTCTGGCTGACGCGTTTCGACTACATAGGTCTTACTCATAGCCAAAAATAATGATATTGTTTGGCTATGAGTAAGACCTTTGTGGGTGAAATAAGTCAGACAGAATAAAGTCTTGTTTTTTACTGCCTGTGGTCCCACCAAAAGTGGGGTCAGGACAGGGGGGTTGGTCATCTCTGCCATTTAGAAAGACGTGGGTTGGATTTAAAAGGCAGCGAGGCATTTGGAACGTCCCACCCTGGAATTTCCATCCTGCTCTGGATGAGATGTTATCACCTCCAGAAGAGCAGGCCTTTGTTCTGGGCCTCCCAGAGTGCTTGCTCTCACCTCAAGGGGCCAGAACTTGGTCTAGGGTGGCTGCACTGGTTTGGGCCAGTCAGTGAACACACCAGTAGCTGGGTAGGTTTTCAGGGGGCACCTCTATGGTGCCCCCTGTGTGCATTTTTTAATAAATCCATCAGTGGACTGGGGTCTGTGAGAGTTTATTATTCTGAGATGTTTGATACCAAACATCCCAGGATTCAGAGAAGCCATCATATAGCTGGGGATCTCATATTGACCAGTGTCCAGCACATGCATTTAGACAGAGACATAGCAGGGGCATATTTGCTCTTGCATTTATGGCCTCACATGTGCCTGGATGCCCCCTGCCTTAGAGGTGACTTACACCTGGCACATGCAGTGTTAGGGGACCGGGCACACAGGGGTATGTGACAGGTCGTGGTTTGAATTTAGCCTGCACCAACACATGCAGTCTGCAATGGCAGCATGATGTGGTTTTGGTGAGAGGTTCCTGGGGGTGGCCCAACTGGTGCTGCAGCCCTCAGAGACCTTCCTTAGTACCTCATGCCGTAAGTATCGGGGGTATCATTTACAAGAGACTTACAGAGTAGCTAAATAGTTTGCCAATTGTGCAAAACAACTGTGAAGTTTGGGGGAAAGGGATCTGGCACTGGGGACCTGGTTAGCAGGGACCCAGAGCACTAACAGTCAAAACCACACCAAAAACAAGGTAAAAATTGAGAGGGGTTACCATGTCAAAAGAGGCACTTTCCAACCCTTCCCAAACAAAAGAGGATGAAACTAGCCCTTCCCAGGAGAGTCTTCATCTTCTAAGTAGAAGAGCCTGGAAAGGCCATCTGCATTGGCATGGTCAGTCCCAGGTCTGTGTTCCACTGTAAAGTCCATTTCCTGCAGGGAGATCGACCACGTTAACAGTTTGGGGTTTTCACCTTTCATTTGCATTAGCCATCTGAGAGGCCTGTGGTTAGTTTGAACTAGGAAGTGACAACCAAACAAGTATGGTCTCAGCTTCTACAGGGGCCAAACCGCAGCAAAGGCTTACCTCTCAATGGCACTCCAATGCTGCTCTCTGGGGAGCAAACGTCTGCTAGTAAAAGCAACGGGTTGATCATGGCCATCATCATAGATCTGGACACTGCTCCTATCCCATGTTTAGAGGCATCTGTCTGCACAATGAACTGCCTAGTGTAATCTGGAGCTTTTAGAACAGGTGCTGAGCACATTGCTTCCCTCGGGGTGTCAGGCCTTTTGTCAGCTGACTGTCCAGTTAACATTCTTTATCATTTTCTTAGAGGTTAGTTCTGTGAGAGGGGCCACAATGGTACCATATCCTTTCGCAAACCTCCTACAGTACCCAGTCAAGCCAAGGAATGCCCTGACTTGACTCTGGGTTGTGGAGCTACCCAGTCCAATATTGTCTGAATTTTGGCGGCTTGCAGTGGTTGAACTTGTCCATCACCTATGGGGTGGTCCAAGTATACAACCTGGCCCTGCCCTTTCTGGCACTTGCTTGCTTTGATAGTTGTCAGAGGCTGCCTGGTTTGTAGTGGGTACCTAATAACAGGTCCAGTTATCCCTTGTTAGTGAAATGTAGTCAGTGTCTAGGAGCCAGGTTCTCTAGGGGTAGTGTAGTTGAGCAGCCAAAGCCTAACTAGGAGACATGCAAAGCTCATGCACTACCACTGTATTCACACAGTACTAACACACATGAAAGAACATACTCAGTGTTACACAAATAAAGGTACTTTATATTGGTGACAGAAATGCCAAAAATACCTTAGAGACTATACTCCCTTAGGAGGTAAGTAATATACACAGTATATACTCTAGAATGCAGAATTAGCTGGAAAACAGTTAGAAAATAGTGCAAATAGTCATAATCGCAACAGTTTAAAATGGGCCTGGGGGAACACAAACCATATATTAAGAAAGTGCATTGAAAAAGTTGGTTTCCCTCCTAGGCAAGTGCAGTGTGTAGAGGGGTGCTGGGGGTGTTAGAAAATACCAAAGGTAAGTAATATGACCCACCACAGAGTCCAGGAAAGCAGGAGTAAATCACACTAACTTCCCTAGAACACACAAGAACACAAGAAAAAAGATTATGCAAGAACCAGAAGAGACTGCAAGACACCAATGATGGATTCCTGAACCTGAAGACCTGTAGAAGAAGGGGACCAAGTTCAAGAAGCACTGAAGAGTCCAGGGAGAACAGGAACCCTTACTAACCCAGATGAAGGTGCAAAAGAAGAACCACTGGTGAAGAAGAACAGTCAGTACTGCACCCAAGAAGACGGATGCGGGTTCCTGGTTGGTGCAGATGATGTCCTACGCCAGATGGATGATTGCAGGGGAAACATCCTTTATTACGACGTTTTATTAATGAAGTTGTGGTTAACGAAAGCGCAACAACGCTTTCTTTAACCACAACTCCGTTATTTTGTGCCTTAACTACGTATGTTCTGAACAATGAACATGCATGGTTAAGGTACAAAGAAGGGAGTTGGCGAAGGAGGACGACGCAGGTGACAAGGGGTCAACTAAGGTAAGTGGGGGGTTTTAGGTTTTGGGGAGGGGGTGGGGGGTCAGGGGGTTTTAGGTTTTGGGGTGGGGTGTTTTTGGTTTTGGGGAGGGGGTTGGGGGTCAGGGGGTTTTAGGTTTTGGGGTGGGGTTGGGGGGGTGGGGTGTTTTTGGTTTTGGGGAGGGGGTTGGGGGTCAGGGGGTTTTAGGTTTTGGGGCGGGGTTGGGGGGGTGGGGGGGTTTTAGGTTTTGGGGTGGGGTTGGGGGGGTGGGGTGTTTTTGTTTGGGGAGGGCCATGCAGCACTACACAAAAGAACCATGCAGGAGGCTGTGCGTTGCAGAAAGGAGTGATGGGGGGGTGGAGCTGTAGGGTGCACGAAGAACTTCGTGAAAGGATGCCAACAAGCCTTGGCAACTGCAAAGCACGCAGTGCATGGGGGACTGTCTTGCGTGGGGAGGCAAGCTCTTACCTCCACCAAAGATGGACAGCTGGACGTTAGGACCGTCAGGACCACTTCAGTCCACCACCCGTGTTGCTGGATCCAGGTACTTCTTCAGGAGAGGGGACCCAAGCCACAGGTCATCGTTGCAGAGGGGTGCCTGCTGAAGCAGGGAAGTGACTCCTTCACTTCAAGGGAGATTCTTCGCTCTTCTTGTGCAGGCTGAAGACTGCCTGTCCTCTGAGCATGCGTGGCCGATAAACAGTTGCAGTTGCTGCCAGGAGCTGAAGATACAATGTTGCAGAAGTCGTCTTTGCTTCTTTGTTGCAGTTGTAGAATTCCTGGAGGATCCAGATGCAGTTTAGTCGGTAAGAAGGTAAAGTAAATGATGCAGAGGATTCCTGCTGGAGTCTTGCAATCTGAATCTGAGGAAACACTCAGAGGAGAGACCCTAAATAACCCTGAAAGGGGGATTGGTCAACCACACAGGTAAGCACCTATCAGGGGAGGGCTTTGATGTCACTTGCTGGCACTGGCCAGTCAGATGCTCCCAGACTTCCCTGCCACCTTGGAATCCAAGATGGGAAAACCCAGGGACCCTCTGGAGGAGCTCTGAGCACCACCCCTGGGGTGGTAATGGACAGGGGAGTGGTCACTCCCCTTTCCTTTGTCCAGTTTGACTGGGGGTCCCTGAACCTGTATAGACTGGAATATGCAATGAGGATACCATCTGTGCCCTTCAAAGTATTTCCAGAGGCCCTGGGAGGCTACTCATCCTATACCTGTAACACCTATTTCCCAGGGAGAGGGTGTAACGTCCCTCTCCCAAAAGAAATCCTTTGTTCTGGCTTTCTGGGCTTGAGCTGCTAAAGCAACAAGAGGGCAGAAACCTGTCTGTGAGGTGGCAGCAGCTGGGGCTGCCTGGAAAACTTCAGAAGGCTGTATAGGCAGTACTGGGGGTCCTCTAAGGAGCCCTTAGAGTGCATGGAATCATACAACCAATGCTTGCAAAAGCCTTGGGGTATGCTTCCAACATGTTTGATACCAAACATGGCCATATTCAGAGTTACCATTGTGAAGCTATACATAGGTAGTGACCTATGTACAGTGCACACGTAAAATGATGTCCCCGCACTCACGAAGTCCAGAAAATAGTCCTGGATGATGTGGGGACACCTCTGCTAGTGCAGGGGTCCCCTCACACACAGGTACTCTGCACCCAGCCTTCATGAGTGACTTATAAGTGACCTGGTGCAGTGTAAATGCACCATTCCACACAGGCTGCAATGACAGTCCCGTAGAAGCCTTTGCATGGGCTCCCTATGTGTGGCAAATGAAATGCTGCAGCCCATAGGGATCCCCTGGAACCCCAATGCCCTGGGTACCTAGGTACCATATACCAGGGACTTATAAGGGGTGACCAGTATGCCAATTGTGGGTGAAATACTGGGTTACCAGTATGCAGTGCCAAAATTTAAAGGAGAGAGAGCATACGCACGGGGGACCTGGTTAGCAGGATCCCAGTTACATAGTCAAACACACTGATATCAGGCAGAAATTGGGGGTAACATGCCAAAAAGAGGGCACTTTCCTACAATAGTGTGGCCTGCCTATTGCAGAGCTTCAAGGACCTTACCAAGGTGGATCAGGTGATCTTTCCAGGTAGAGCTGAAGACAGCAATATCATCAAGATATTCTGTACTATAGTCTTCTATCCCAGCAAGGAATTTGTTCACCAACCAATGGAAGGTGGCAGAGGCATTCTTCAGACCAAAGAGCATTACAGTGGACTAATAATGCCCATCAGGAATGCAGAATGCTGACTTTTCTTTTGCTCCTGGGGTCTGCCCTATCTGCCAGTACCCTGACGTGAGATCAAAAGTACTGAGATACCTGGCTGCCCCTAGCCTGTCAATATGTTCATCAGCCCTAGGAAATGCATTGCATCTGTTTTGGTCACAGCCTTGAGACCCCTACAGTCCATGCAAAACCTCATTTCTTTCTTTCCACCTTGGTAATGAGTTTTGGGGACTAGAACCACTGGTCTGGCCCAAGGGGTCTCAGAGTGCCCAATGACTCCCAGTTCTAGCATCTTGCAGACCTCAGCTTTGATGCTCTCTTTGACATGATCAGACTGTCTTTATATTTTGTTTTTGACCTGCAAGATATCTCTAGTGCCCACATCATGGGTACCATGTAGCCTGACCAGGGAGTCAAAGAGAAGAGCTCAGCATACTGTAGCAAGACTTGCTTGCAGTCAGTCTGCTGTTGGTCAGTGAGGGTGTCTGAAAAGACTACTCCTTCAACTGAGCCATCTTTTGGGTTGCTGGACAGGAGATCATGGAGAGGTTCACTCTCAGCTTCTTGGCCCTCATCAGTGACTATACGCATGGTCATTTCAGCTCTGTCATGAAAGGGTTTCAGGTGGTTTACATGGATCACCCTTTTGGGGTTCCTGCAAGAGCCAAAATCTACCAAGAAGATGACTTCCCCTTGTCTTTGTAAGATGGGGTAGGGTCCACTCCATTTGTCCTGGAGGGCCCTGGGAGCCACGAGCTCTAAGACCCACACCTTCTACCCTGGTTGGAACTCCACCAGTGCAGCCTTCTGGTCATATCAGAGCTTCTGGAGATCTTGCCTGGCCTCAAGGTTTTTGGATGCCTTTTCCATGTACTCAGCCATTCTAGAGTGAAGGTCAAGTATATAGTCCACTATGTCTTGCTGTGTTTCTCTGAGCGGTCTCTCCCATACCTCCTTTACAAGACAAATTGGTCCCCTCACAGGATGCCCAAACAAAGTTCAAAGGGGGGAAAACCCTACTTCCTTCTGTGGCACTTCCCTATAAGCGAAGAGCAGACATGGAAGTAAGACATTCCATCTCCTTCTGAGTTTTTCAGGGCGTCCACCAATTATGCCTTTGAGTGACTTGTTAAATCTCTCAACAAGACCATTGCACTGGGGATGATATGGGTAGTGAACGTATAGGTCACACCACATTCAGCCCACATGTTATTCAGGTAGCCATACATAAAGTTGGTACCTCTGTCTGACACCACCTCCTTTGGAAAGCCCAATCTGGTGAATACACCAATAAGGGCCCTAACTACTGCAAGGGAAGTGGTAGACCTCAGGGGAATTGCTTCAGGGTACCTGGTTGCATGATCTACTACAACCAGTATAAATCTGTTCTCTGATGCTGTTGGAGAGTCAAGAGGACCGACTATGTCAATCCCTACCCTTTCAAAGGGAACCCCAACCACTGGCAGTGTAATTAAGGAGGCCTTTGAGTGGCTACCTGTCTTGCCACTGGCTTAGCAGGTGGCACAAGAGCTACAAAACGTCACCTCCTGATGCATGCCTGGCCAATAGAAGTGGTTTACCAACTTACTTCATGTTTTTGCTTGGCCAATATGCCCAGCTCAGGGAATATCATGGGCTAAAGTCAGGAGAAACTCTCTAAACTGCTGAGGCACTACCACTCTTCTAGTGGCACCAGGTTAGGGTCTCTGGCCTCAGTGTAAAGGAGTCCCTCTTCCCAATAGGTCCTGAGAGATCCACCGGTATCACCTTTCTCCTGATCAGCATCTTGTTGTCTCCCCTTCAAAAATGGGAGAGGTGTTTTGTCCCTGGCACAGGTCTTCCCTAGAGGGCGCCCCTGGTCCTAAGAGCACTGCCGTGTAAGGCACAAGCTCATGATGCTCAGTTGCCTCTGGGACTGTCAAGTTTTCTCCCTGAGGAGAGGGAACCTGTTCTGTGATATGTTTTGAAGGTAGCTCCCCACTCTTCTTGCCCTTTCGATTGCTCAGTTGGGTCATTATTCCAGACTCCAACTCTACGTTTTCCCCCTGGGCCTTGCCCTGTGCTCTTATTTTTACACAAACACATTCAGGGATACCCAGTTTAGCTGCATGGGTCTTTCTTTCTACCTCAGCCCATGCTGAGGTTTCCGGATCGTTACCTAGCAGACATTGCACAGGGATTGCAGGAGATACCACTACCTTTTTCTGGCCAGTAACCCCTCCCCACTTTAAGGATACCATCGCCATGGGATGTACCTTAGCCTGATTATCAGGCTAAGGTTCGAATGTGTATGTCTCACCAGTCAGATACCGGGCTGAGGACGCCAGTTGCTCTATCACCATGGTGACACTAGCACCAGTGTGTCTCAGTGATTCGACTTGAATACCATTAATATGAGGCTGTTTTCTGTATCTCTCCAGATTACTGGGCCAGACAGCCAGGGCAGCGGCATCCACCCCACCCTCTGAGACTAAAGTTACCTCGGTAGGCTCACTGACATGGTCAGGGCCTACCTGGAATCCCATCTGGAGACTTTCCACTGCAGGTACAGCATGTACACTAGAGGCATTCTTTTTGTTAGGACAGTTAGGATCTCCAGTTAATTGTCCATGGGCCTTACACGTATGCCACCAGGCCTTTCTGGGAGCCCAGTTTTTAACCTTGTACCCACCACTGGGCTTTGAAGTGCCTCTAGGCCCACCCTCCTGTACAGGTTTTTTGGGTGCTTTAGATGACTCCTTGTTTTGTTCTTGTTTTGGGAACCCTCTTACCCTTGTGGGAGCTTTTTGTCCTCTTTCTTGAGGTCCCCCCCAACCAGTAGCAGTTTTGGTCATACTTGTTTTGACCCAGTGGTCTGTCTTCTTCCCCAATGCTTGAGTAGAAAGAGGACCTTGGTCTACCAGGAACTGGTGTAACTTTTCCTGCACACAATTACTCAACAGATGCTCTTTCACTATTCAATTATAACAACCTTTATAACCTTGCCCATTTTTACCATCCAACCAGCCACCTAGTGTCTTCACTGAGAAGTCTACAAAAGCAACCCAGGACTGACTCTGGGTTATTTGAGTCTCCCTGAATTTGACTCTGTACTCCTTAGGAGTAAGCTCAAAGCCCTACATCAGGGTAGCCTTTTTGAATTCATAGGACCTTGCATCTGCCTCATTCAGTGTCAGGAGTTTATCTCGGCACTTTCCTGAGAACAGTTCCCACAGAGGAGAGCCCCAGTGCTGTTTAGCAAGTTGTCTGGCTATACAGGCCCTCTCATAGGCTATGATCCATTTGGTGATATCATGACCTTCCTCATATTTGGGAACAATCCATTTGGGGATTTTGAGTCAAAGTGCTCTACTCTGTCCCTAGTTATGAAATTGCTGCCACCATCCTTGGGTGCTAACCCCTTTCCTCTTCTCTCTTTCTCTATTGCTTGGATTCTGTCTTTGGGGGCAAGTCTCCTAGCTAATCTATCTAAGAGAAACCTCTCTTCGCAGTGTGTTTCTCTTGATATTGGGGAACCTAAGCCATTCTCACTAGAGGGGAGTGTCCTAGACACCTGGGCTATAGATTCCCCTCTCTCAGGCAGGTGGTGGGGGGTCCCTTTTTTCTTCCCCACTTAAGTTGTCTTGATCCTGATTTACAGGATCAGTGGCCTCATCAAAAGGATGGGCCTGGTCATACTCTGCCAGTAGCTCCTGGAGCTTTGCACTGAAAGGGTCTGAGCTTGTTTTTGTTTTGTACCATTTACAGAGGGCCTTTTTTATTGCTTGTGGGAAAGCTGAAGGTAAGGGGTGACGTTGAGCTCCACAACCCTGTCCTCTGAGGTACTCATAATTTTTCTAAAGTTGGTAACTTTTTTGAGCTAGAGAAAAAAATCCTAACACATATTTTTGCAGTCCTAAAAGAAGTACGTTTTTAACAAAGTTTTTACTGTTAGGTTACAGGGACCTAACCAGGGACCCAACAGTACTTTTAAAAACTTGGAAAATACCCAATTCAAAAATGCAATTTATCTGACGGCAATTGTTGGATTTACTAGTGTAGTCACTTATTAACCAAGTGGTATAATCAAATGCAAAGCCACAGATCACACAGCTGTACCACCAATGTAGCAAGCTGGTTCTCAATATAGTGCACTAAAATGAAGTACACTGTGCAGAGAGTGAAATGGATCCCCAAATGGTATTGCTGAGGCAAAAGTAGATTGGACTAATGCTCCATTTGTGGTAGTGTGTGCCAGCAGTTAGGCTTATCAGACGGTACTGCTAAGCATTTGCTGTACTCACAGAGGCAATAAATGAGACACACACTCAAAATTTGGAACCAATTTAGAAAAATACCAATTATTTTTATTTATGTTTCAAACTCAAGAACTACATAGCCAGGTAAGTAGACTCTTAAGCATAAATGCTTTGCAGTATCAAAAATAGACACTTGTTGCAATTTTCAGAGTTCTCTCAATGTTACCCTATGGAAGAAAAACAATGTTCAGCAAACACAGGGTTAACAACAACTTACAAAGCCAATCTCAGGGTTTTAAGGTAAGTACTGGGCACTGATTAGAACCACACCAACAGGTCACACCGGGCGTCACTGGGGCGGCTAGGAGCAGAGGTGCAGTGAGGCGTTTGGTGTGCAATGGTTTTCTATGGGAGATTGACCCCATGACAAACAGACTGTAGGCTCTGGCTGGAAAGACAGTCAGGGACAACAAACAGCGGGGTAGTAGACTTGGGGTGTTCCGGGACGTAGGTGCATCTTTGTCCCTCTTATTCTATGCCCAGGGGTGACTTTTGGTGATGAGTTTTCAAGTCCAGGAGCACTCTCATTCAGGGGGTCCTGCGAGATGAGGCTGCCGGCGTCGGGGGGAGTCCAGCAGGGGTGGACCTGGGGTGGACTCGAGTTCCCAGGAGCCGGAGGACATCGTTGGCACCAATGACCCACCTCAGCTGGGGTCAGGGGTCACAGGTGCAGCGGTTGCTATAAGTGTCAGGTTTTTCTCTCACCACCAGACTGGGGGAGTGAGGGCCTGCATGCAGGGGTTGAAGGCAACTTCAGTGAGTCCAGTAGGGGTGACACTCAGGTGGACTCCGGCTCAGGACAGCTGGGAGCCTTGTTGCCACCGTTGGTGGGCTTCTTACTGGGTCATGGTCGTCAGATGAGGAGGTCACTTCAGGTGTTGGGTTTCTAGGCTGCATAATCCTTCTTGGATGCTTTGTTGCTGAGCAGGTCTGCTACTCAGAGGAGTCTGAGGCCCATATTTATGCTCTGTTTGCGCCACATTTGCATCATTTATTTTGGCGCAAATTTGGCGCAAACGTAACTCCATATTTATACTTTGGCGCTAGACCCGTCCAGCACCAAAGTTATGGAGTTTAAGTCATTTTTTGTACATGAAAACCTACCTTGCGCTAATGACATGCAAGGTAGGCGTTCCCGTGCAAAAAATGACTCTAAGGCATGTGCACCTTATTTATCCTCCGGCATCAAAATGACGCACACAAGAAGGCGGGCCTTAAAACAAGGTGCCCCGCTGGATTTGGGCCGTTTTTTAACGCCTCGGTCAGGGCAGGCGTTAAGAGACCTGTGGGCTCATTTCCATGGTGGGAGACCATGAAAGCAGTCCACAGGTGCCCTTCCCTGCCCCCTGCGACACCCCCTCGCCCACTCCTGGAGGACACCCATGGATGGGGGGGCCCATCCATGGTGAGAGCAGGTAAGTGCAGGTAAGTATAATTATTTTTTTTATTAAGTGGCATGGAGGGGCCTAACTTAGGCCCCATCCATGCCACTGTGCCCAATGGCCATGCCCAGGGGACAGAAGTCCCCTGTGCATGGCAATTGAGCAGGGCGGCATGACTCCTGTCTTTGCTAAGACAGGAGTCATTTCCATGGGGGTTGTGCGCCAAAAAATAGCGCTAGGCAGGTTAGAGCCAATATTTTTGACTCTAACCTGACTTACACCATTCTTTGGCACACAATCCCCAGTCTTCCCTTCGCCTCCGCTGCCCGGTTACCGCCATTTATTTTGATGCTAACCAGGCCGCAGCGCTGGCTAAGTAATTCCATAAATAAGGCACCCGGCTGGCGCGTTGGAATGGCGTTAGCCGGCAGTAAACTTTTTGATGCAAATCTGCGCTAGCGCTGGTTTGCGTCAAAAAGTATAACTATGGGCCTGAGTCTTTTTAGAAGGCAGGCAGGCTTCCTGAGGTTAGCAGTCAGGCCGGAAGGGCTGGTACCAAGTCAGCTGCTTCTTCTTCCTCTTCTTCTGCGGAGTCAACCCTTCTTTGTCCTTCTTCTTCGTAGATAGTCAGGATCCGGGTTCTACGGTTCAGGGGTGCCACCTAAATACAGAGTTTATGGGTGTTTCAGGGAGTGCCAGGCAGTAGCCAATGGGCTGACCACCTTTAGGGTGACTATACCCTTTCACCTCTTCAGCTGGGAAGTAGGCATACCCCTAATGTAAGTGGCCTAATTCCTTCCAAACAAGATGGAAGAATTTAAAAAGTAGTGTCCACCTTAGGGGTGGAGCTGGCACGAAGTGGGCACTCCTCCTAATCTGCCTAATTTTACCGCTTGTGGTGCCACCAAAAGTGGAGCCATGACAGGGGGGTTGGTCATCTTCGCCATTTGGAAAGACCTGGGTTGCATTTCAAAGGTGGCAAGGCCTTTGAATATTCCCGCCCTGGAATGTCCATGCTGCTCTGGATGAGTTTGTTATCACCTCCACCCAGAGCAGGCCTTTGTTCTGAGCCTCTGAGAGATCTGACTCTCACTTTAGGGTGCCAGAACTCAGTCTATGGTGGCTGCACTGGTTTGGACCACTCAGTGAACACACCAGTAGCTGGGTAGGCTTTCATGGGGCACCCTAAGGCGCCTTCTGTGTGCATTTTGTAATTAATCCGTCACTGGGGATACCAAACATCCCAGGATTAAGAGGAGACATCATGTAGCTGGGGAAGTTGTAATGACCAGTGTTCAGCACATAATTTAAAATGGCTTCAAAGTAGACATAGACATAGCAGGGGCATATCTACTCATGAATACATGCCCTCACATGTGCCTGGATGCACCCTGCCTTAGGGGTGACTTACAACTGTCACATGCATTGTTAGGGGGCCTGTTGCGTGACAGGTCGTGTTTTCAATTTAGCCTGCACCATCACAGGCAGTCTGCAATGGCAGCACTGTGTGAGTTTGGTGAGGAGTCCCCGGGGTGGCACAACCGCTGCTGCAGCCCTCAGACACCTTCCTTAGTACCCCGGGTTCTAGGTACCAGGGGTACCATTTACTAGGGACTTACAGTGGTAGCTGAAGAGTTTATCAACTATGCAAAACAACTGTTTAGTTTTGGGAAAGAGATCTGACACTGGGGATCTGGTTAGCAGGGACCCAGTGCATTAACAGTCAAAATCACCCCAGAAACCAGGCAGAAAGTGGGGAGGCACTTTCCTGCTATACATATTGCACACAATCCTTCCGTCCCTTAAATAATAAACAGCCACTCCGTATGTGTGCTTGGCAGAAATGTTATTAGATGGAAAAAAGGAACACGTTTTGCCACTATAGTGCCTTCCCCAACCTGTAAGATGCGATTTTGCCGCTACGTTTAAACAATCACGTAATATCTACGTTGCTCATTACCCAAACCAGAACAAAAAGGGCCAAAAAAATATTCCTTTCTGCAATTTTCTGAAAACCTAATTGTTGCCGATTTACAAATTCTCCCTAGCTGGCAGAGTTAATGTTACTAAACTAATACACAAGCAATGTTTTCTTTTTCTATTTCTTGTACGTTATGATCCAAATTTCCACATAACGATGCTGATCCATCGCACAGAATCTATCCCTAGTGGTCAGTTCCTTCTTCACATTTTGGCTGCCTCACTCCTCCTTATCTTTGTCATGCAAGCTGAAAAATGTTTCAAAACACACATTTTATCATAATAACAAAACATATTTCACTGGAATATATCCATTATATTTCTTTTTTCAAATATACAACCACTATTTATGCTATAATATCGTACCCAGAGTGTAGCACCAGATAGGAGATGTTACTGCACTGCCTCCTTATCAATAACTCAAATCTCCACAAGATATAAATACCTTTCTTGCCCATTCTGTCATTTCTCCACCAATCTGAAAAACATTAAAAACATCCTTAAAATCAGCAAAACAACTCACTTTTCCATATTGACACAAAGGGCAATATATATTTTCTCATCTCATCAATATAGAGCTTCTTCACTGAACCAACTGATCTCACGTTTCACCCAACACTTCTCAGAGATGCACATGTAACTCATCTCCACTATTTAATCCATTTGGTTCTTTACTATTGAAATCCAGTATGTACTTTGACTCTAGGATTCTTAATCTTTTCTCCCTATTACCTCCTCTTGCACCCTTAGCTATGCCATCTATTACACTATACTTAAGATCAGGTGTTTCACCTTCATGAACTTCCTTAAAATGTCTTGCTGCATGGTAGTGTCTCTGTCCTTTATAGATGTAAGGTGTAGCAGTATACTTTTGTGGGCCTGTAACGTGTGCTCCCTACATTTACTTTCGGAAAACTACATTTTGGTAGGTATACCACAAACTCTCTGTTGCAAGTGTAGTGCCCCCTTTTCCTGGTTCTTATTTTCTTTCCCAATTGCAGGGCAGTAATGTTCTCTCCATTTTTACATGATTTACACTTGGAGCACTTCACAAATCCCTGTATAAGTTTTAACAGGATTCTTTCCTTCTCCACCCTGATGTCACTTCTGACCAACATATCTCTCATGGATTTTCCTTTTCTGAATATTATTTCTAGACATATAGGTCCTCATTCCAACCCTGGCGGTCATAGACTGCCAGGGTGGCTGTCCACGGAAGCACCGCCAACAGTCTGGCGGTGCTTCATGTGGTATTCCGACCGCGGCTGTAAAGCCGCGGTCGCCCAGCCGGGTCCGGCGGTTTCCCGCCGGATTAGCCCCGGCTGGGAGAATCCTCCATGGCGGCGCTGCAAGCAGCGCCGCCATGAGGATTCCGACCCCCTTCCCGCCAGCCTGTTTCTGGCGGTTTTCACCGCCAGAAACAGGATGGCGGGAACGGGTGTCCTGGGGCCCCTGGGGGCCCCTGCACTGCCCATGCCACTGGCATGGGCAGTGCAGGGGCCCCCTAACAGGGCCCCAGCATGATTTTCACTGTCTGCATAGCAGACAGTGAAAATCGCGACGGGTCCAACTGCACCCGTCGCACCCCTGCAACACCGCCGGCTCCATTCGGAGCCGGCTTCTGTGTTGCAGGGCCTTTCCCGCTGGGCCGGCGGGCGCCCGCCGGCCCAGCGGGAAAGTCTGAATGGCGACTGCCGCCCGCCAAACTTAGAATGACCCCCATAGACATCTCATCACCAATTATAGGGTCACTTTTTATAAGGTGGCAGTGTCGACTAAGTGTGAATCTTACTTCTTGGTGTGCTCTTTTATATGTAAAATTTCAGCCAAGCACGCACAGGGAGTGCCTTTTTATTTGTTAAGGGATGGAAGGATTGTGTGCATAGAGGAGACACCGGTGGTGAGGCGTCAAGACGGGCACTGTTTGATGAACGTTCATGAAATTTGCCCAAAAATGGGTGCCCAAGAATCTTGTTCGCCATGGTTTCAGGGTGACCTTTCAAGTGGGGATGAGAAAAAGGGGAGGGTAAAAAAATGCAATTCCCATGTTAATTCCCATTGGAGGTTTGAACATGACTGAAACCCGAACCACTGGATGGAAATACACCAAATTCATCATAAAGGTAGATTTTGGTCTGCAGATTATGTTTTTTTATTTTTGGTGTAAATCCGTTTAGTACTTTTAGAAAAATGAAAGGAAAAACTACTCTGTATATCTCGAGGCGCGAAGGCTTCGTAAATCCTCCCGATCTCACGCAGATATATGACTGACTGCCAACACTTCAACCAGGAACCACCAGTAGGTAATGTATATGTATGTTTGGGGTTTGTTACTAATTTTCATGATACCAGTCATCTAAAATCGTCGAGCAGATTCAATCCTCCATTACCAAGTGGAAATTTGATTGATACATTTCATGAGCTGGTAATTGGCGAGATTGATAAATTCTGCATGAAAGTTCCATCTAAAACCACAAATAGATCCCATTTTACACAACAAGACTGGAAAGACCTAAATGTACTGAGAACCAACATGTCTATTATCGTTAAGTCCTCTGGTAAGGGCGGGTAACATCGTTATTATGGACACACGTGATTACATCAAAGAAGCTTACCGACAATTGATGAATACAGATCATTATGACAAGTTGCGGACTATTCCCATAACTCAATATCAATTGACATATCATGAGATGCTTAAAGAATGGCACACCAAACAACTTATTGATTATGATGAGTTTACATATTTGAAGATTGACTATCCTAAAATTCCATGTATTTACTTTCTGCCCAAAATCCATAAGAATAAATCACATCCCCCAGGCAGACCTATAGTCAGTATGAACCAGTCGCTGCTAGAAAATACTTCGAGATATTTGGACCTATTTCTGTGCACCTTTGTCACTGAATTACCATCTTATTTACGTGACACTAATGATTTCCTGGCTAAGATACATAACATTCCATGGCATAAAGATTATTTAATGGTCACCATGGATGTGGCCTCTTTGTATACCTCTATTAAACATCAATATGGGTTACAAGCATGTAGATACTTCCAACAAACACGACCTATTGAATTTCTTGAACACATAGACATGCTTCTATCCATGTTGCAATTTTGTTTAACCCATAACCTGTTCCTATTTGACAATGATTGTTTTTTACAAAAACAAGGGACGGCTATGGGGGCTTACTTTGCTCCCACATATGCCAATTTATATATGGGCTGGTGGGAGAAAGAGGTGGCATGGTCTGAAAATAATAACATCTACATGAATAGGGTCGTGCTGTGGGTGCGATATATTGATGATCTTTTCGTTATTTGGGATGGTACTGATCAGTCACTGCTGGAATATATAAACATACTAAATGATAACCAATTTAACATCTATTTGGAAGCCACTTTTAGTAGAGAGACTATTGAATTTTTAGATGTCTTACTAGAAGTGAGGAATGATCAGTTAGAGACCACCATATATCGCAAACCCACGGCGTGCAATTCTATTCTGCATGCCAATAGTGGGCATCCCACGACATTAAAATGGAGTATCCCATACAGCCAGTTTCTGCGGGTTCGCAGAATATGTTCAGATGAGAGTAGATATGATTTGAAAATTAGGACTATGACGGAAAGATTTCTAAATAGAGGATATCCTCTCAAAATTTTGGTGGATGCACAGAATAGAGTCAAAAACAAAAGCAGAGATGAGTTACTTTTCAACAACATACCTACAAATAGTGAGACGAAACAATCGTCCCCTAGAATATTTCTGCAATATAACCAACAACATGGCTCTTTGAAAACCATACTTCAGAAGAACTGGCAGATCCTACAGAATGATCCCAGTATCAGGGATAGCATTGGTCCACATCCATCCATAACATTCCGTAAGGCTCGCTCACTAGGAGATCATTTAACTAGAAGCTTTTTCTCTACAAAAGAGAAGACATCCTGGTTGAGCAAAAAAAGTTTGGGATTTTGGAAATGTGGCCACTGTAAGGCGTGCAAGTATGCACAAAATATGCAAAGATACCACACTTTTGATGGTCGCTATTGTGACATCAAGGATCACATTACGTGTGACACTGAATTTGTGGTTTATGTTGTTGAATGTGGATGTCATAAAAAATACATTGGTAGTACCATCCACAAGTTAAAAGTTAGATTTCTACAACATTTTAGAGCCATTAAAAATCAAGATAGAACATATCCCCTGGCCAAACATTTTTGGGAAACACACAAAGGGGATTCCAGCACATTATCATTTTATGGTATTAAATCTATTAAAAATAATCCTAGTGATAGAACATCTGAGCTTAGACAAATGGAATCCAAGATGATTTTATTACTTGGTTCTGGATCTCCCTGGGGCATAATCTTGATGCTGAATTACATGTCCATTTAAGATAAAGCATAGAATGTTTATTGCATTTATGAAATACTAGTAGAGGGATCTAAAGTGTTGTGAAACTTTGCTTATATTGAACTGTGGACATAATGCGATCTTCATAACCGCCGTTTATAAGGGGTGACTTTAACGATATAAATGATATATGTGATTTTGTAGAATTTATGGGAATATGTATTTGTCCCTGATTGAAACCCATTTAGATTTTTTCATCTTTTTAGATTTTTTCTTCCTTTCGAAATTGATATTTATAGAAGAGTGGATATATAGATACAGGTTTTTATCACTGTTTTTCACTAGTTATAGACACATAATTTAATATAGAAGTCGTTTTTTCTAATTAGCACTTTGCACTTTAGCCTGTGGCCTTTTTCCATTTCCATCTTGTATACATGCATTAATTATGACTCTACAATATAGATTAAAATAGAATAGATTAACCTCACAAAATAAATTCATTTCTTTCAAGATGTCAATGCATGACATTATGAAAGAATAAGGTAAATCTAAGGTCCAACGAACTAAATGATTACATATAGGGGTCAAATTATAGGTTGATATTAAAGACGTAGACTATACAGAAGACAAAATTCCAATATGGTTTAGCTAGATATTGTAATTAGTTGTATATATTTAGTGCATTTGACACTTTACAATTGGTTTTAGATTTTGAATTCAATAATGATTAAGATCTTATTTATTGTGAGAATTGTAACAATGATGGCTGTCACTTTTCATACTGAATTGTAGAATAGTAGTTATTTTGCTGATTGGTCTGCATGTATTAATAATTTATAATATTGTACAATATTTTACACTATTTACAATATTTAAAATATTTGAGACATTTATACTCAAATTGTTTGAAGTATTTAAAATATTTATATACAAAAACCAATATTGGAGAATATATTTTATAAATATTTGATAAATCAGATTGAAAATTGTTGACCAGGAAAAACTGATGACACTGGCCAAAAAAGTGTAATAATGTAAGTTCCTTAAAATGCCAATTTCGGCATGATACCAAGATAATGATGACAGAATTACTTGTAAGGACATAGTTACACATTAGGCAAATATATTAATGAGACATACAATTGATTGTTAATTATTGAATTTTAATTTAAATTTTTTTAATTATTAATTTTTAATTCTTAATTATGTTTTTGTTAAGTCTCTAGTATATGAAATTATGGATATGCATCATGTATTTATGAAATATGTGTGGAATTTACAATGCTTTAATGTCTAGACCATTGAAAGTAGTTTATGTTAAGATTGCTGTGTCAAAACTGGGCACAGATATGTTGATTGTATTTAGGTTGTTGCATGTTCAAAGATGGCCGCTGCAGTAGACCACACTATAATGTAATGAAAATAAATGATGGATTTTATCTTGTATATATATGGTGCCGTTTTTTTGCCGAATTTGTCCAGTAGAAGGCGCTTTGCTGAAACGCTTTGACATTTCACTGCAGGACTCTGTGTAACCATTACAAGGAATAAATTTGAAATAATTCAATTCAGCATTGTTGAATCTGACTTCGCTTTAATGGTCGGGATTTAACCAAGGGATTGGTGCAGCCGTCGGATGGTTACTGTTCCATCTGTTGAGGATTATGTATATATATATATATATATACGTATATATATATATATATATATATATATTAATTGGAAAAAAAACAAAGGTTACAGGGACATTATAGTTAGGTTCTGAATTTACTCGTACCAAAACATTGAATATTCAGCAGTTATAGTTAGAGTTCTTTCAAGTAACTATAACTCGCACCCTAAGGTAACTATAACTTGTGCTTGGCATGAAAAACCACACTCATTCATACACTAATTCATTCAGTCATACCTGCTTTAAAGGTCCCACTTTCAAAGCTTGAAGTGTTTGCTTTGGCTTGGCTGCAGCTGCAGAGCTGCAGCCAAGCCAAAGCAAACAGCTATGTCCTGGGGTGGGCACCCCGAGATATATCGGGAGCTGGCCCTAGGGGGGGGCTATCCTCGGGCAATTAGAGGCCCCCCTCCAATAAGACCTTAGCTACGGGGGTGGTGGTCCCCAGGGCGTGTGGGTCCCATAGGGACCCCCTTTATTTTTTAAAACATTTGCTTCAACTATAGTCTTGCCCCGGGGGGGTGGTCCCCGGGGCAACCACAGGGCCCCTCCTCATTAATTACAAGATCGCCCTGGGGAAGTGGTGGTCCCGGGGGCAGTGGCAGGGCCATAAGGCCCCCTGCATTAATTACAAGATCGCTCCGGGGAGGTGGTGGTCCCCGGGGCACCTGGAGGGGGCCAGGAGGACCTTCCCACATATTACAATAAGGCCCTGGGGAGGTGGCGGTCCCCAGGGCAGTGGGGGGGGCCACGGACACCCAGAATAAAAAAAAAAAGAGCCCTGGAGAGGTGGTGGTACCAGGGGCAGCGGGAGGGGGCCAGAAAAAAGCCCCTGGAGCTTGGCCCACCCGGGGGCATTAAACCAACAAAGCAAGGCAGACTGCGGTTCATTTTCTTTTCATTTTACGAGTGGATTCACGATTTACCACGTCTCCGCTCATAAAATAAATAAAAAATAGCTTTTTAGTCTTGGGGGACCCTTTGGGACCCCACCACCAGAGCTAAAGGGTCAGGGTGTTCGTACCCTTGACCCTTTTTTTTTTTTTTTTACTTTTATTTTGGGACTCCCAAGATGGCTGACAACACTTCAACAGCTTCTGTTGTTGAAGTGTAATCATCCAATCAGATCTCAGCACAAGATCGTTAAGGGTCGGGAATCCTTCGTTTTTACCCTTAATTTCTCAAAAACTCCTGAGAGGAATTACACCAAAACAAAAAAAGCACTCTTTCTGGACCAGAACCTTGACAAATTTGGTGTAATTACCCCCAGTAATTTTTGCACTATCGCTGTTCAAAATCCCTATGGAAAAATGAACGGGGAAAGCGTGTTTTGGGACCCCCCTTTTTTCTCTGCCCCTCCTAGACAGATCACCCCAAAACTTTCCAGGCAGCAGCTGACGGAACTGGCAAATGTTTTTGGTACGTTTCGTGAAGATTCATGGAGAGGTGCCAACGATAAAGGCAAGGCAAAAAATGCTTTCTGTATAGAAACGTGGTCCTACTGATAAAATCCTATGGACGACCGCCAGTAGGTAAGATATATGTATATACATGCACACCCTCCCTGATGCAGGTCATGACCAGTGGCCGAAGCCAGGGAGGTGTTTTAAAAATCCTCCGGCGCAACCCCGGGAGATGATGAAGAACTTCTGCGTCCCCCCCGGTCCCCCCCCTGCCCATCTGTGACGTTGGTGTGCTGCGAGCGCTTATGTCACATTTTTCCCCGCCGGAGGATCGGAGGACCAGTTGAGCATCCTCTCACCACTCTGGTGGGGAAAAAAAGGCCAAAATGGCCTCCCCAGATGTCAGGAAGGCATTGATGGGAAGGGGAGAGTCTCCTCTTTCCATCAATGTCTTCCTCGCACTGTTTCCTGGCTAGTGATTGCAGCGCGGCTGCGATCCTTGGCCAGAAAACAGCCCTCCGTGTAAGTGGGCTGGCTCCCGTGGAGGCATACTTTAAAAAATAAACCATATTGGGGTTTTCCGGGGGGGGGGATTGTACCCCCCAGGGGCAAAATTTGTGGGGGGATTTAAAAAAATGTAAAAACACAAAATGGAGGGGTCAGTCCTCCTTACACGGACCGACCCCTGGGGGGCAATTCTTAGTTTAAAAAAAAAAAAAAAAACCTGGGGAGACGATCACGCCCCTATGGGGATATTTTAAGAAAAATTAATGTCCTAGGGGGGCATATTTCTTTTCATACATTTGTGGTTTGCCTTAGGGTCATGATCGGCCCCAGGGAAAGCACTTATGTATAAAAAAAAATGTTATGTAGAGAGACTCTATATATATATATAAAAAGAGGGAGAGAGAGAAAGAGATCATTTTTTTACATGTGTTTTTTCCCTGGAGCCATGATCAACCCCGAGGGAAGCAACGCATAATAAATATAAATATATATATATATATATATAATTTGTTTTCTTATTCTTTTTTTTTTGCAAAGGATAGATATGTATTTTAGCTAAGTGGATTGGTAAAGCCAGGCATTACCTGTGCTTTAAAACAAATGAAACGTATGTGCGAGGGGGGCAATGGAGAGATGAGGGGCACTTTTGCTGGGTGGTACTGAGGGAATTAGAGGAGGAGGTCATGGGAGGGGAAGCACCAAAAATGACTGTTGCACTGGGTGCCACCAAAGCTAAAGGCTGTAGTGATGGATATGTGGTAAGGTGAAGTAATAGTGTGTCTTTTTTGTTTTTTTCAATGTCTTCAGAGAGTCTGTTGATTCAGACAAGAAGCAAAGGTAAGGTGACATTTACTGTTGCACACATAACATACACACACCCATGAGCAATTGTGTGACCCTATCTGCCTTCTACGTAGGCTAGTCCTTTAGAGGGACAGTTCAGCCAGTAGCAAAGATGGCGTCTCGTTGGATAACTGCTGCTGAAGTCATAACTCAGGTTACGGCAAACAGCTCTGAGGAAGGATCAGAGACTGAGACAGCAGACACTGAGACAGCATCTGACGGATAGGACAATGGGGCAGAATCTGGGAGTGATTTTTCAGTCGGCGGAGTCCCATCCAATGACACCTCTTCTAGTGATTCTGAGGGAGATAATGAGGACAGTTGTGCTGTCCCTTCGCAAGCACTGTCAGTGCAGTGGGATAAGAGCCAGGTAGCTCAACCATGAGAGCAGGTGCGTGCGGCCGCAAGCACAGAGAGAGTGCTCTCTTGGCAACCCCCTGATTTAGTTAAGCCCCAAATTCCACCTTTTACTAGTGACACAGCATGTGAAGTCGATATGGCCAACTTTTTGACAGTCGACTACGTCCATCTATTTTTGGATGTTGACTTCCTTCATCTAATTGTACAGCAAACAAATTTGATTGCTGTACAATTTCTGAGGGAGCATGGAGGCAATCTGGGGTCCTGATCTGGGGCACGCCAGTGGACTCCCACTTTGCCGGCTGAGTTGAAGAGATTTTTTGGCCTTATGCTCAAAATGGGGTTAGTGCTGAAACTCACCTTGCAGTCCTACTGTACGACTCGCATGGTTTGGGCAACTCCCATCTTCGCATCGTACATGAGCAGAGATCGTTTCTGGCTATTGCAGTGCATGCTGCATTTCAATGACAATTCTGTTGCATTGCTCTGGGACCATCCAGACCATGACAGGTTGTTCAAAATTCAGCCTGTCGTGGAACATTTGTCTGCTGAGTTTCCAGAGATCTATATAGCAATCGATGAGTCCTTGATCCTGTACAAAGGGCGGCTGCTGTTCAGACAGTACATTGCGAACATTGTGAGCAAAAGAACTCGCTATGGCATCAAGCTTACATGCTGTTTGAGAGCTCTTCTGGCTATGTGTACAGCTTGAGAGTGTGTACAGGGAAGGACTCCACCCTAAACCCTGTAGGTTGCCCTCCCGCATTAAGGGTCACAGGTAGGATTGTATGGAAACGTGTCCAGCCACTCCTTAACAAAGGTTATAATCTTTATGTGGATAATTTCTATACAGGAGTAGAGCTGTCCAGTGAGCTCTACAAAGCTGGCACTGTGTTCTGTGGTACATTTCGTTGTCACTGCAAAGGATTCTCACAGGAGCATGTTTACAAAAAACTCCAGAAATCCCGGAGTACTGAGCTAAGTTCCAACGAAGTGCTTGCAGTCAAATTCTCAGCTAGGCGTGATGTATACGTGCTCACTACAATTCATGATAAGGGCACTTCCCCCATTATGGTTTGGGGTCAAAAGGCCGAAGTCCACAAGCCCTCTGTATACTTGATTACAATAAGTACATGGGCGAAGTGGACAAGAACAACCAGGTTCTTCAACCATACAATGTGTGTCGTAAAACTCGCACTTGGTACAAGAAACTGTTTACCCACCTAATCTAGGTGGCAACGTACAATGCATATGTTGTTTATCGTCAGACAACCACAGGAAGACTCATGACTTTCATTGACTTCCAGCTGTCCGAAATTGAAAGCCTCACTGCTGTTACGGAAGCAGCAGCCTCCTCCTCATATGTTCTAGAGTATGTGGCAAGGCTGCAGGAGCAATACTTTGCTGATTGCATTAGTGAAACACCCAAAAAGGATTGTCCATATTGTCACTGTAAAGTGTCCTCAAAGCATGGAAAGCGGCAGGAGAGTCAGTATTATTGTCCCCATTACCCATCTCAGCCAGACTATGTGCCCCTGCTGGCTTTATGTTGTATCATACTGAAGCAGAGTTCTGGAAAATCGGCTGAGATGGAGCTGCGGTTGGGTAAACCTTTCAGTGGCTGTGCATGGATACCAAACACCCATGGGCCACTGCTTCGTTAGGCAAGCAACCACACAATTTTACTTCATCTACTTCAGGACACCATGGACTTCCTTATGGCCTGCCCGAAAACCTATATCCACCGTCAGAACATGGTAGGTGTTCTGTTTGATTAATGTGCGTTATAGTCTCCACACTGCACATACCAGTGGACAGAACATATGCCACATTGTCACGGAGTACCCTGTGTGGCAAAATGTTAAAAGCATGACTGAATTTTGAAGTGCTTGTTAGGGAACTTATGTATGCTACAGAAGGACCACCATTATTGCCAAGGAGAACCAGAGTAAGTGTAATAAGTCAAACAAATGTCCTGTAGTACATATTCACCATTTCTACTTGTTTGAAAGTGTGCAAAGTCAATTTGTAGCTTCACTTTCAAAGCAAAAGTAGAAGTGTTGGCGAATGAGTCCCACAGGATATTTATTTGAATTGTTTACTTTAGAGACCTTAGGATGTGTTCACCAGCATGTCTGCCTTAATTTCAATGGTAGATATGCTCGCTCAGTTCGAGGAACAGGCCTCCCAAGGCATACTCAGACACCCCCAAACTGCATCCACAAACTGGAAGGAGTTGGATTTAGCACAGTAAGTGCGCTGGTGGCGCATGAAAGACATTTTTTTTTAGCTTCAAGTAGCTAATGGTGGAAGGCATTAGTATAGGTTCACTTGGCAATTATTCAGGATTAGTCAGGACTCTAATGAGGACAGAGACATGAACAGGTAAGGAAAACATATGGTAGATGTGCTTTCACAGGGACATTACACAGGTAGAAGGCAGATAGTAAAGGTAGCACAAATGCATATCGTCTCCACCTATGGATTCAAATCCATTGGTGTCACCCCAGCACTGAAGGACAATGACACATATGGGTCAGCGTTTGACCTGCTTGCCATGTTCATCCTCCATCAGAACTTAGCAGATGTTCAATTTGCTGTATGATAAGTGCATTACAGTCACAGCACTGCACATAATGTTGGCTGGGATATATGCTACATTATCACAGACTACCCTATGTGCCAAACACTACTCTGTTTCATAGCCTATGACCTTCTCTTTAGGGACATGGAAAAATGTCCTCAACATGTCTGCCTTAGTTTCAAAGGTATATATGCTTTCTCAGTTTGAGGAATAGACCTCCCAAGGCATACTCAGACACCCCCAACTTGCATCCACACACTGGAAGGAGTTGGATTTAGCACAGTAATTGCGTTGATGGCGCATGAAAAACGTGTCTTCCCGAGCCTCAGGTGGATGTCATGGGAGTCATTAGTAAAGGTTCCTTATGCATGCCTTTGGTAATGTTCAGGAAGAAGGAGGCGGTTACTTGTCAGGTGGTAAAATGTAGTCAAACCTATTCCGTTCTGTGGCTTATGAATGTGATGGGCCCTTGTCTGGCAGCAGTAAGTTGATGTGAGTGCAGTGATTGGTTGGATTGGGACCCGTGGCCGGTGGTATGAAAGTGTTTGTTGTGCGTGAATGACATGGTTTGAAACCATAATTTCTGGAGGTGCTAAAACCAACAGAGAGAGTGGTGGACTAACTTTAACATACTAGTCCAAGGGTGCAAGACTTGCGTGACTCGCACCAGTTTTCCTTTGCTCAGAATTCCTTTGAAATTACAAACTTTGCTTAAAAACACATTTGCTTTGCATTTCAGTGAGGGGAAGTCATGGAATCTGCAGACAGCCACAAATTTTCTACCACCCAGCGTTCCACTAAGTCTCCAGAGAAAAAAGTTGCCTCATTTGTGTGGATGGGCAACTGATGGCGACAGCGAAGTGCCCAAAATGGATTGTGGAGACATCAAAATTACCTACCACAAAACAGCCTGGCTTTGTGTGACAGTCACCTGTGTATTTGGTCCTGGGCTCGGCGGCCATAGAGGGAAACCAACCAAACCCAGACATTTCTGAAAAACAGACATCTGGGGAAGTCTACAGAAGTGTGGCGTGTTTGGATTCCACAAAGTTTTCTTACCCAGAATACCCTGCAAAGATAAAACGCTAATTAAAAACACTATTTTTCCTTGTTTTTTCATCAAGTAAACCACAGGAATGTGCAGGGATCCACAACATTCCTACCACCCAGTGTTTTCCCACTTGTCCTGATAAAAACTCAACCCCTCTTGTGTGCCTGCATCAGGAATGGATCACTCCAGGGTTAACAGTCGCACTCATTCAGGGGTTACCATTGATCCTTGTGTGATCCATTCCTGTCACGGGCACAAGGCCTATCCACACAAGTGAGGTACCATTTTTATTGGGAGATTTGGGGAAATGCTGGGTGGAAGGAAGTTTGTGGCTCCCCTCAAATTCCAGAACTTTGCATCACCGAAATGTGAGGAAAAGGTGTTTTTTTGCCAACTTTTGAGGTTTGCAAAGGATTCTGGGAGACAGAACCCAGCGAGAGCCTCACAAGTCACCCTATCCTTGATTCCCCTAGGTATCTCGTTTTCAAAAATGCACAGGTTTTTTATGTTTACCAAGGTGCCGGCTGAGCTAGAGGGCAAACCCCACAGCTAGGCACTTTGCAAAATACACATCCGTTTTCAATGGAAAAATTGGATTTGTCCACGTTGTGTTTTGGGCATTTCCTGTTGAGGACACTAGGCCTACCCACACATGTGAGGTACCATTTTTATCAGGACATTTGGAGGAATTCTGAGTGGAAGGAAGTTTGTGGCTTCCCTCAGATCCCTGAACGTTGCAGCACCAAAATGTGAGGAAAAAGGTGTTTTTTTTAGCCAAATGTTCATGTTTGCAAAGGATTCTGGGAGACAGAACCAAGTGAGAGCCTCACAAGTCACCCCATCAAGGATTCCCCTAGGTGTCTAGTTTTCAAAATTGCACAGGTTTGGTAAGTTTTCCTAGGTGCCAGCTGAGATAGAGGCCAAAATCCACAGCTAGACACTTTGCACAAAACACATCGGTTTTAATTTTAAAAATGTGATGTGTCCACGTTGTATTTTGGGGCATTTCCTGTTGCAGGCACTAGGCTTATCCACACAAGTGAGGTACCATTTTTATCGTGAGACTTATAGGAATGCTGGATGGAAGGGAGTTTATAGCTCCCCTCAGATCTCTGAACTTTGCAACACCGAAATATGAGGAAAAAGGTGTTTTTTTAGCCAAAGTTTCAGGTTTGGAAAGGAATCTGGGAGACAGAACCCAGTGAGAGCCCCACAAGTCACCCCATCCTGGATTCCACTAGGTGTCTTGTTTTCAAAATTGAACAGATTTGGTAGGTTTCCCTAGGTGCCGGCTGAGCTACAGGCCAAATTCCACAGCTAGGCACTTTGCAAAAAACAGGTGAGTTTTCAATGGAAAAATGTGATGTCCAAGTTGCGTTTTGGGACATTTCCTGTTGCGAGTACTAGGTCTATCCATACAAGAGAGGTACCATTTTTATCTTGAGACTGGGGGAACACAGAACAGAAGAACAAGTGTTATTGCCAATTGTTTTTCTCTACATTTTTGCCTTGCAAATGTAAGACAGTGTGTAAAAAATAAGTCATTTTGAGAAATGCCCTGTAATTCACATGCTAGTATAGGGACTCCCGAAATCAGAGATGTGCAAATAACCACTGTTTCTAAACTCCTTATCTTGTGCTCATTTCGGAAGTAAATAGGTTTCCTTGATACATATTTTTCACTCTTTATATTTTACCAAATGAATTGATGTATACCCGGTATACAATGAAAACCCATTGGAAGGTGCAGCTCATTTATTGGCTCTGAGTAGCTTGGATTCTTGATGAACCTACACGACCTATATATCCCCGCAACCAGGAGGGTCCAGCAAACATAACGGTATATTGCTTTTAAAAATCTATCACAGTTGGAAAAAGTTACGGAAGAAACATAATCAGAAAGGGCTGTTTTTCTTAACTCAATATTAATATTTTTTTATTTCAACTGTTACTTTCTGTAAGAAAATCTTGAAAGAGCTACACAAATGACCCCTTGCTAAATTTAGAATTTTGTCTACTTTTCAGAAATGTTTAGCTGGCTGGGTTCCACCATTGGTTTCACACCCATTTCTGTCACTAACTTGAAGGAGGCTGAAAGCATAAAAAATAGTTTAAATGGGGTATGTCCCAGTAAAATGACAAAACTGTGTTGAACAATTGGGTTTTCTGATTCAAGTCTGCCTGTTCCTAAAAGCTGGGAAGATGGTGATGTTAGCACCGCAAAACCTTTGTTAATAACATTTGGAGGGGAAAAAAAAACAGATGCTTACTTCTGCAGGACATTTTTCCCATTTTCCCAACAAAAAAAACTTTTAGCTGTATTTTGGCTCATTTCTTGGTTTCCTCAAGGGAAACCCACAAATTCTGGGTACCTTTACAATCCCCAGAATGTTGGAAAAAAGGACACACATTTGCCGTGGATAGCTTATGAGCACAAAACGTTATGGGGACCTACGCGCAAACTACCCCAAATTGCCAAAAGGGGATCAACACTAGGGGGGCTGGGAGGCCCAACAGCTTAGGGATTCATAAAATCAAAATGTCAATGCTGAGATAGACACAAAATCACATAATGCAATCAGAAGCGTCACTTTCATGTAAGCTGTAATTTTAATTTTTAGGCCTAGCATTAGCCAAGACCTTTTGATGTTTTTGATTTTATTTAAAATGTGTAAAGTATACTTACATGTAGAGACATTCAACCACCTCTTTTGATCCATGTGCCATTCGCATTTTGCTCCCACCCACTACAGCATATATCACTGGGCAGTGGGCCAGCCTACTTAAGTCACTGTTTAACTTCACTTTGAGTGACAGCATTTTGCTCTCTCACAATGAGCACATCCATGCACAAGCTAGTTATGTTCAGTGGTAGTGTATTTTTTAACTTTATAATTACTTTAGTGTTGCCTTTGTGTTTAGAGCCTGACGTGGTAGCACGATGCTTCTGGTGCACATTTAATTTCATCAGATCCCATCTCCTGCCAATGCTGTTGTAAATTCCTTTTGGAGTGTTTCACTTTTTCTGACTGCTACTATTTCACAGCATAACTGATTGTGCCCATTTGAAACTGTTCTATATTAAGTTGTCTTTTTTCTCTCGTTATTTCTTTTGTTCTTTCTTTCACCTTCTTTCATTTTGCCTTCTTTCATCATTTTTTCTCTTTCATTCTCTTTTTCCTTTTCTTGTTCTTTCTTTCTCTCTCTTTTCTTCTTGCTCTTTCTTTTGCTCATTTTTCTTTTTTCATTTATTTTTATTCTTTCTTTCATTCTTGCTTTTCTTTCTTTCCTTTTTCTTTTACTAATTTTCTTTTTTCTTTCTTTCTTTCTTACTTTTTTTGCTTTCCTTCCTTTTTTCTTTCTTTCTTCCTTTGTTTCTATTGCCTTCATTAATCTTTTCCTTCTTTCATTACTTCTTTCCTTCTCTCTTTCTTTCTCTTTCCTTCTCTGTCTTTCTTTCATTTTCATTTTCTTTCTCTCTTTCTCTACTTTCTTTCTTTCTTTCTTTCTTTCTTTCTTTCTTTCTTTCTTTCTTTCTTTCTTTCTTTCTTTCTTTCTTTCTCCTTCTCTCTTTCCATCTATGTCTTATCCTCTCTCATTCCTTCTCTTTCTTTCCCTTTAACTTTCTTTACTTTTCTTCTTTCTTTGTTTCCTTCTGTTTTTCCTTGACTTGCCTTTTCTCTTACCTTTGTACTTTTCATTCTTTCAGTACTTCTTTCCTTCTCTGTTTCTTTCTTTTTTCTTCTCTCTTTCCTTTACTTTCCTTCACTTTCTTTCTTTCCTTCTCATTCTTCCTTCTCTTTTTCTCCTTCTCTTTCTCCTTTACCTGTTTCTTTCCTTCTCTCTATCCTTCTCTCTTTGTTTCCTTCTCTGTCCTCCTCTTTCTTTCTTCCTCTTGCCTTTATTTATTTCCTTCTCTATTCTTCTTTCATTCTTTCTCTTTTTCATTCCTTCTCTTTCTCTCTTTTCCTTCTTTATCTCTCGTTCCTTCTTTCTTACTTTGCTTGCCATTTTTCTTTCTTGCCTTCTTTCTTATCCACCTCCTTCCTTTTTTGATATTTCCTTCTTTCTTCATTTCTATTTTTCGTAAAGGCAAGGCGCTTGCAGCTACTGCCAGACTGACTTATTTAGGTCTGTGTTAGCCAAGACATTTTGATTTTACTAAGATTTTGTTTATAACATAGTTACTTATAGAGTCTCAGCCAGACTTCACCCATTAGTCTGTGGTTGGTGACTCCAGGATGCATGAAGGGGCAATGTGTAAGCCCACTTCAGCCATTGGCTGACTTCACTACAAGTTATGGCATGCTGCCCTTTCACAAGGAACACGTCCACCCACAAAGTAGTTCTCATCAGTGCCAGGAAGTACTATAGTAACATTTTTTAGACCCAAAACCTTTTTGTTTGTAGCAATTTATTTTAAGATTGATAAGGGCCCGGCATATTTCTAAACAACAAAGTTTTGCAAAAATCATGACAATGCAAAACAAGATTTGTGAGAAGACTTGTGGCCCTTGCCAGACCAAATGGCTGTGATAATGCTTCGTACTGTTTTGTTATGTGCCAGACATCCGAATTCCATATGCACAGTACCATGAACCATTCCCCCTTCAAAATGTTTTCAAAAATTCTTCCTCAGGAAGATATGAAAATATGCCCCAGTTGTAAGCCATAAATGCATGTGACCAACATTTAGAAAGTTGCCCCAGTACTGAATCTATTGTATGATAGCAATGCATGCTGTTCATTGTAGTGTTCATGTCTGTTAGACCTGGCAGCCTTAGGATGGTCATGCCTCAACTTTTGGCCTGCCTCCCTCCATTTTTTTTACCTTGTTTTTGCTGGTTTTAAGACTTTGTGCACTTTACCACTGCTGACCAGTGCTAAAGTGCATGTGCTCTCGCCCCTAAACACAGTGACATTGGCTCCTATCCAAATGGCATATTTATTTTACCTGTAGGTCCCTAGTAAAGTGCACTAGTGGTGCCCAGGGCCTGTAAATTAAATGCTACTAGTGGACTGCAGCACTGGTTGTGCCACTCACATAGGTAGACCCTTATCCATGTCTCAGGCCTGCCATCGCAAGGCCTGTGTGTGCAGTTTCGCTTCCACTTTGACTTGGCATTTAAAACGACTTGCCAAGCCTTAAAATCCCCTTTTCTACATATGGTACCACTAAGGGGAGGGTTCTATGTAAGTAAAAGGCAGGACATGTATGTATGTGTTTTACATGTCCTGGTAGTGAAAAACTCTCAAATTTGTTTTCCATTACCATGATGCCTGGTCCTCTCATAGGCCATCATTAGAACTGCCCTTTTATACCTTTAAGAGGTAGATTCTGATCTGAAAGGAGTAGTCCTGTCATGTTTAGTATGTGTCATGACCACCCAAACTTGACAAATCAAATCAAATCAAAGAAATGCTTGAGAAAAGCAAAGAGATATCCTCAGTGGAGACAGCAAAGTCCAAACTGGAAGAAGGTTTGCAGAGTAATCTTGCGCTTATTTCAAAGGAAGAATCAAGAAGAGAAGATTCAAGATGGCCGTCGTGAGTCCTGAAGGTTAGTTACAGTTCTAGTCTTGCAATTGGTTGGTTGCTAGGTTACGAGCTCATCAGCTGGAAGCTTGGCACTTCAACTGAGATCTGACAGGAATCAGCTGTGTGGAGAGAGAGCGCGCTTCAGAGCAGAAACTCCTGTGAGGTAAAATTACACTTGAAGACTATTTTACAGAAAACGTGATAAATATTGTCAAGGTTTATTTGAGGAGTTTGATAGTAGACCGTTCCAGTGGAGGTTTGGCAAGGCTACAGAGTTTAATGTATGAATAAACTTTATGTTTACAAGGTTCCCGTTTAAGATACCAAAGTCAAAAGAAAAACTAATTTTAACAAGCAAGTATTTACAAATACCAAGGTTATAAACGAAGGCCGAGTTTAACGGAGAAATGAATGTTAACAAGTAAGTATTTACAAATGCAACGGTAATAAACCAAAGTAGAATTTAAAAGAGAAACAAACTTTAATAAACAAGCATTTACAAATACAAGTTATCGACAGATGTCGAGGTAAGAAAGGAGAAACTAACTTTAATAAACAAGCATTTACAAATACAAGTTATCAACACATGTCGAAGTAAGAAAGAAGAAGCAAACTTTAATAAACAAGCATTTACAAAAACAAGTATTGACAGAAGTTAAAATAAGACAGGAGAAACAAACTTTCACAAGCAAGAATTACCAATGCAATAAATGTAATTGAACTCTCTAATGTAAAGTAGAAACCAACTAACATCAGCTGATTTGGAGAACACATTATCACCAACTATATATATATATATATATATATATATAGCAACATAAAACCAATCTCTAACAAAGGTTGAGAAGTTCTTCCAGAATAAGTAATAAGCATTTTTAAGAAGAGCTTATCATTCATAGAGAGAAGCAAGGCTACAGAGAACTCAGGGTGAGTGAAGAAATAATAGAATTAAAGAGAATTAAGTGTTAAGAGTAGAAAGTGTAAAACTGATGTTGTATGTCCCTAGTAATTGTGACTGTGACTCTTGCAGGCGCTGCATCCAATCTTAGACGTGAAGAGGCAGACTGAGTACTGACGTTCATCATCTCTGTGGCAGTTCTCTACAATCCCATTCCCCTTTCCCCCTCCGGGGTACTCAGCACGAAGGATTAAAATTTGTTGTGAGTAGCTCGGGTCGGGACTGAGGAGTTATCTTCTGCTTCTGAGGAAATCGAATTGAAGTATCCTGACCGAATGGCCAGAATGGTGATAGAAAATCTTGCACACTGGTGAGGTTGGATATAATATTACTATTTTAGAAATGCCACTTTTAGAAAGCGGGCATTTCCCTGCACTTACTGGCATCTGTGCCTACAGCCTGTCTCCAATCCATGTCTGGGCTGTGCTGGCTGCTCCCCTTGTACGTTCCACCCAGACAGCCATAAACACAGGACGCTCAGTCACATCTGCATTCATCTGCATACTGAATGGGTCTCCCTGGGCAGGATGGGTGGAGGGGCTCTCTCTTACACTTCAAAGGCCAGTGGCCTGCCCTCACACAGAGGACTGATAACACCCCACAGGGATTCTGACAGACAGGACTGACCAGAAAGGGGAAATTGTGCACTTCAGTACCCCTCTTTGAAGTTTACCCACTTCAAAGGCATTTCTTGGTATATATACTGGGTCTCAGACTCCACCAAATCAGACACTTCTGGGTCTACACCTGGACTATGTCGGAGGGACTGCCTGGCTGTCCAAAGGACTCATCTGGACTGCTTTGCTGAGAAGGACTGCTGCCTTGCTTGTTGCCCTTCTGCCTGCTGACATCTGACTCTGCTAGAAGGACTCTGCCTTCCCACAAGTGCTCTCCAAAGGCTTGGACTGAGCTTGGCTCCTGTTTTGAAGTCTCAGGGCCACAAAGACTTCACCAAAAAGAAGAATCTGTGTGTGTCAGAAAAATGATGCAACGCGTGCAGAAATCAACGCAGTATGTGGTTGGAAAATCACCCCATCGCCTACCGGATTGACTCAGTGCCTGCTCCTTCTACCAGCGCATCAAGGATTTTGATTGCATCATCCCTGGGCATCAAAATATTCCCACATCGCAGTGAGGAACCAAGGCTGCGCATTACCTTGCAGCCTGGAAAGAAATTACGCATCATCTGCACTGTGTGGGAAAATCTCACGTAGCACCTTATTTTCCAATGCATTTCCTCTTCTGTGTCCCTTGTGTGATGTTATTTTTGACGCAGGTACTGTGTGTTAAAAGGTTAGAAACACTGATTCTTAAGGATGAAGACTCATTTAAAACATTAAAAAGTAATATCTTGACTTATCCATATCGGATTCTTTTGTCCTTTTGGTCTTATTTTATTCAGATAAATATTATCTATTTTTCTAAACTGGTATGGAGTACTTTTTTGGCGTTTTCACTGTGTTACTGTATGAGTTATTGCACAAATACTTTACACATTGACTTTTAAGTTAAGCCTGCCTGCTCTGTGCCAAGCTACGAGAGGGTGAACACAGGATAATTTGGACTGTGTTGTGACTTACCCTGACTAGGATTGTGGCCCCTACTTGGAAAAAGGTGTATACCTCTGCCAACTAAAGACCCATTTTCTAACAATGTCTTTAAACGAAATATCATTGCATGAAATGTAGTGTGCATGTAGTGGGAATTCAAGCACCAAGAAAGGAAAAACAATGGTTAAAAATCAATTTAAGTATATAGAAAAAAGTAAATATAAAGCACAACTGCGGAAATAACAGCCCAAATAAACCCAGCTCACTATCACACAGATAACAAACACACTTCAAATAAATCTGTAACAACAGAATACAAGAAGAAATGACGTGGAGTACCTTAACTAGTGACTGTGCATCTAGAATAGAAGATGTTACTTTCTGGTGGCTGCTGTATATATAGAGCTAAGATTATGAATAATTGGTCGTTTTCTTTCCCTTCAACCTGTAGTTTGTGACTCAGATTTTGCTAGGAAATATATTTTTGTGATTTGTAGCAGCTATAAATAAAGTAGCAAATTAAGAAAGCATAATATAAGCCTCCGGTCGTTTAATAAAATGCACATACCTTGTAGGAAAGACAACTCTACATACTGAAAGCATCAAAACCTTCTTTGGCCATTGGATATATCAGCACTTTGGTCACTCCTCACGTTCATTGAATCCACAAATTGCCAGACGCACACAATAACACAATATTTTCAACAACGTTTCCAAAGCTTGATTTCAAATGAACTAAACAAGTCAGGATTCGGTCAAGGCAGAACAACCTACAAAACTTACTACATACGTCAAGTGATGCAATTATATATGGACCATGATATACTTTTAACTTAGATTTTAACATGTACGCAGGGGCACAATTTCGAAAGCATCCATCATTGGCACAGCCAAAGGAGACGAACCAAGAGGACTGCCAAAGAGAATTTACTTTGCCAATGCTAGATACATCGGTTGTAAAACAACAGGAGTGTTGCGCTTCAGAAGGGATATCGCCCTTCGATGTTCCTTCACAAGTTTGCAGGGCGTAGTCATCACCGTGTTGGGCCTTCAGATAGTTATTATTACGGTTTCATATACACTTGTGGTGCTTTATTTTACGAAAACATTAAAAACAAAGTACACGGAATTGCAGACTGCAATGTAGACTTTCAGTAGCTACAGTATATCTATCCTGCCGGTCAGCAGTAACGTTTCAGATTAGCTCACTAAACGAATGCTGGCATCTAGTGGACATTTTATTTATTGCACCTAAAAGTTACAAGTTAGCCTAGAAATGTATGCTTTCCATCAGCAATTTTAATATTGTCTTTTCTGTATGTATGCAGCAACCTACTCAGGCGTTTTTTAAGAAGTGACCTTGTGAAAAATCATAATTTTTACTTTTTATTACATGCTGTTCACAAAGGAAAACTTTCACCATATCATTGCGTTCAAAAATACAAACAAGAAAGATAAAGGGGTATAGTTATACTTGCTGAGCGCTGAATTAGTGTCATTTTTACAGGCGCTAATTCAGCGCAAACTTAACTCCATATTCATATTTTGACCCTTTTAGCAGCAAAATATTGGAGTTAAAGTCATTTTTTGGATGCGTGAAACCACCTTGCGTCAATGAGAGGCAAGGTAGGCAGTCCCATCCAAAAAACAAGCATTTACAATGCAACGGGTCACGCGTTTGCTCATGTTAGAGCTGATCGCGTTGTAAACTCCTAACCCGACTTTTCACCTATCGGGCAAAAGTGAACTGATGTACGTAACCTGAAAAAGTGAAATTAACTATGTGAAGCGCTCGACTTCTGCCAAGCGAGATTGCGCTCGTAAATTAGAGAAAAAGAAGTCCACGAGCCCGATGGAAAACAACGAGCCTTGCATGTTTTCTGTACTTGGTCGCTGCGCTCGAGGAGGGCTAGCCACCGGAAAAGGAATGAGTTATGCCTGCCTTCGACTAATGAAAGCATGCAGATTTTATTAGGGAAGCCCACAAACCAATAGAAAACACTGACGTGAAGTTGACAGGGCTCCGAGCCCTTTTCTAAATACAAAAGAGTCTCGCTGCCATACGCATGCGTGAGCGCATGCAACTCAGGCTCGACCCTAATGACTCAAAGCCCCTAGCGCCTCATTTACCCTCCTGTGCAAAAAAGGTGCACAGGGTGGGCGTTCCTATATAATGGCGCTGAGCAACACCTGGCTCAGGGCAGGCGTTAGGGGACCTGTGGACCCATTTCCAGGGTCATACACCATGGAAAGAGCCCACAGGTGACCACCCCAAACCCCAGGAACACCCCACCCACACCAGAGGGACACCACATGATGGGGGGACCCCATCCCAGGTAAGTAGAGGTAAGTATTTTAGAAAACATTTTAAAGTGCCATTAGGGACCCTGAAATGGGCCCCCATAAATGGCACTGAGTGCAATGGCCATGCCCAGGGGACCGTTGTCTCCTGTGCTGGCCATTGGGGTGGTGGGCATGACTCTTTTATAAGACAGGAGTCATGTGGCATGGATGGCTTTGCGTCAGGAAATGATGCTAGGCTAGTTAAGGGCATTTCTTTTGCCTCTAATCAGCCTAACGTCGTTTTTTGGTGCAAAACCCCTTCCCCCACACCGCCACCCCACCCGGCTAACGTCATTTTCCCATCCGCTAGCCCACCCTTACTGCCAGCTTGCACCATTCTATAAATGTGATGCCCGGCATGCGTCTGAGAATGCCGCAAGGCGGCGCTATAACGCAGTTTTGCGTCAAAAAGTATAAATATGAGCCATAGTCTAATATACAGCGTGCAAATAATTATACTTAAGACACATATTTACAGGTAAAATACAATGTTCTAGGACTCTCTTTGGCAAAAAAAAAAGTTAGAATTCTCCTTCTTTACATACGCTTTGAAGAATGGCTATTTAAAACCCATTACTACTGCTTCTGTCCGTTTGCCATGTCATTCTTTGTAAACATCTTCGTATGAGAGATGTTCATGTCATAAACAGCAGCACAACGAGGGATACTCAAATGACAGACTGTCAGATAAAATGAATACACAAGTGTCCATTTGCCAACCCATCTCTGAACTTCTCTCGCCCCACATAACAAGGCAGACATACTGCACAAGGGTTGCCACCTGGCATGTTTTGTACAGGCAGGACTGGCATTTTAATGTCCTTGCCTGTACAAGAACTTAAAAAATCAAATAGGCAGCTATTTTTTGCCCGTACCAGTACATACTTAAATTAGTAAATGAAAGGAGAAAACACTTTCAAATGCATTCTACAGACAGCTGCCTCAATGACCCCTGACTGATAATTAAACAAAGACAGACGGACGTCTTAAAAAATAATACATCTAAAGTTCTACTAAAGTATCATGTCTTAAAACGTATACAGAGGATCAGTATTTTCCCTGGCAAAGATGGCACCCCTATCAGTATGCCTAACAGTCAAGGTCGGACGAGGACAGAAAATAGCCCTGAGTATCAAAATGAAAATGTCCTTAGTGAATCTCATAGTGTCCCAAGTTTGCTAATATTATCAGCTTGTAAAGACATGCTGTATAAATGTTTTGCAAGGTATGGAGGACTGCATGATTTGAGATTGATGTTGGAAATGTTTGTTTTCATATCAGGGAAACCAATAGAAAAAACTGGTCAAACCAACCACATAACATATCTACAAACAGCATAATAAACGACCCACACATTGACCTGTCGAACCAGCCCATAGGGCTATGCCTGACTGCCTTAAAGGTCAGTCCGACCTGCTAATAGTCATATCACACAATCTGTCATGAGAAACAGCACTCATCTATAATAAGTTGAATAGAAGAAATGGTATTAGGTGCAATATTCATGTATTTATACATTTGGTTTAACAGATACAGAGCCATCAGTTTGGGGGGGGGGGGGTCAGTTAGTTCTTTTTTCCCCCACATTCCACATACATCAGCACTTGCTGCTACACAACTAGAATATTATCTCTCTCTTGAAGGAAATGAGTGGAGAGCATCTCCACAGCCTATGTGTCCTACACAAGCAGATGTACATTAATCATGTTCATTTGCGTGTGTTAAGTTAGCTCCAAGGGGCCCCCTCAGGCCACTACCCTGGTCAGAGAGCTTCTGAGTGAGTTTGGGGGGGGGGGACTTCTTGAACTTTGCAGGTTTCATTACGCCACTGGGTCCAGTCTTCTAATATTTAGGGGCATATTTATACTCCGTTTGCGCCGGAATTGCGTCGTTTTTTTGGACACAATTCCGACGCAAAACTAACTCCATATTTATACTTTGGCGTTAGACGCGTCTAGCGCCAAAGTCCATGGAGTTTGTGTCATTTTTTAGCGTGGACACCTACTTTGCGTTAATGATATGCAAGGTAGGCGTTCACATCTAAAAAATTGACTCCGAGGCATGTGCGCCGTATTTACACTCCTGGGCAAAATTCACGCCCGGGAGTGGGCGGGTCAAAAAAAATGACGTACGGCCGCTTTTGCACCGTTTTTTAGAGCCTGGAAAAGGCAGGCGTTAAGGGACCTGTGGGCTATGAAGGAGCCCAGAGGTTCCCTCCCATGCCCCCAGGGACTCCCCCTGTCACCCTTGCCCACCCCAGGAGGACACCCAAGGCTGGAGGGACCCATTCCAGGGACATTAAGGTAAGTTCAGGTAAGTCATTTTTTTTTTTTTTTTTGTGGCATAGGGGGGCCTGATTTGTGCCCCCCTACATGCCACTATGCCCAATGACCATGCCCAGGAGACAGAAGTCCCCTGGGCATGGCCATTGGGCAAGGGGGCATGACTTCTGTCTTTGCTAAGACAGGAGTCATTTCTATGGGGGTTGGGAGTCGAAAAAAATGGCGCAAATCGGGTTGAGGTGAAAAATTTGCCTCAACCTGACTTGCCCCATTTTTTGACGGCCAAGCCCCTTATCCCCCTACGCCGGCGCTGCCTGGTGTACGTCGTTTTTTTCCACGCACACCAGGCTGCGCCGGCGGCTAACGCCGGCTAACGTCATTGATTAAATACGGCACCCGCATGGCGCTTCAGAATGGCGTTAGCCGGCGCTAATTTTTTTGACGCAAAACTGCGTTAGCGCAGTTTTGCGTCAAAAAGTATAAATATGGCCCTTAGAGTCTTTCTCCTACCCAGTATAAAACCATTTTCATCTGTATGTACCAGGTCTGCAATTACGTTGGCGAGTCTCATGGCTAGGATTTTACCCATTATTTTGTTGTCTGTTTTAAGTATGGGAGAGTGGTCTGTATAACTGTCTGTTTGTTTTTTCGGAGGTTTTAAAAGCAATATTATAGTTGATTCCCGTATGGATTTGGGTAGTTTCCAGCATGCCAGTACTTCTTGATAGACCTGCAAAAGTTTGTGTGTATTCCTGATACCATCATGCCAGCAAGCTGTCCGTCCCAGAGTCCTGGATGTAGTTAGGTAATTTATGGGTGCTTTTATCTTTCTTATAGTGATATATCCTCTAAGATGTCTCTTTATCCTGGTGTTAATTGCCTGATTCCCTACTCTAGCTGTATGGGGTACGTGTCCAAGCCCAAACTGTCCTTGCAACATGCGTACAGTAATTTATTATAGTCATAAAAATCCAGTTAATGCCTAATTGCATGTTTGTGAACCGAACCATTGCATCTTTGTGAGAAATGGGGTCTCTAGTTGGCAGTGCCTTGCACCTTGTCCAAGTAGGGACCCTCATTCTGGTCAAGGTAAGGGAGTCACACAGCTAGGATAACCCCTGCTCACCCCCTTGGTAGCTTAGTTCAAGCAGTTAAGCTTATCTCAGAGGCAACGTGTAAAGTATTTGTACACACACAGTAACACAGTTAAAGCACCACAAAAGTACTCCACACCAGTTTAGAAAAATCGTCAATATTTCTCTGAGTAACACTAGACCAAAACAAAGCAAAACCAACATACGCAAGTAGAGATACACATTTTCAACGATTAAATGCTTAGAAACACACTAGCTCCAAATGGGGCTATCAAAACAGCTTGGCAGAGTCGCTTCCAATAGTCCGGCTCCACCTGCGAAGGAGAGCTGCTGGCTGCGGAGACATGTAGACCCTGGTTACAGTACCTTGGAAAACGATGAGGAAACAAAGACACTGCATGGAGTCGGGGAGGTGAGGCGTCGCTGGAGCCAGTGCGGCGTTAGTTCCTTACTGCCATTGGGAGGTGAGCCGTTGGCTCCTTATTGCTGGGCAGATGAGATGAGGCGTTGGTTCCTTACCATTGCAGAGGAGGTGATGCGGTATTGGCAGCAAGGCATTGTTTTTTTACAACAAGGCGGGATCGAATAATCCAGCAGGTCAAGACGTGCTGTGTTGGCTTTGCTGTGTTTCAATTACACCACACGGCCACGGGGGCTGTGGCGGAATCGAGTGCCATAGATGTCAGTGACACAGCACTCTGGACTCACGCTGTGGTGGGACTTCGGATGTGCTGCGGCACCATCAGACCTGCACTGTAGGTCACTGTCATTGCACACAGTGGGGAGCAAGGCTTCGGTGCAGGCAGCTGCGTGGTGTCAGATAGTGGTGCTTGTTCTGAAGTCGTTCTGGAAGTTGATGCATTAGTTTCTTTCTGGTTGCACCAGAACTCACTCCCAAGGGCCCAGGAATTGGATTTGGAACAACTTGGCAAGTCAGGACTCTCAGCAAGAGAGCCCAGGTGCTGGCAGATGAAATCTTTGATGTCCCTGAGACTTCTTAACAAGAGGCAAGCTCAGTCCAATCCGTAGGAGAACCCTTGTAAGCAGAATGTAGAAAGCCAAGTCCAGTCCTTTCACCCCCTGGACAGAAGCAGCAGGCCAGCACAACAAAGCAACAGGCAGAGTGGCAGTCCCTCCGACAGCATCCAACTTTTCTTGGCAGACGTTCCTCAGTCCAGAAGGATTCTAACTGTGTCAGAGGTCAAGTACTTCTACGAATTTCTGTCTTTGAAGTAGGCAAAGGTTAAAGAGAAGTCTTTGTAGTGCACAAAACCCTGCCTTCTACTGCCCTGGACCCAGACACGCTCAAGGGTTGGAGACTGCTTTGTGTGAGGACAGGCACAGCTCTATTCAGGTGCAAGTGTCAGATCCACCCACCATTCTAGCACAGGAAGACCCATCAGCCTGGCCAAGGGCCATCAGGATATGCAGGGCAGACCTCAGCCCCCTTTGTGTGACTGTCTAGAGTGAATGCAAAAATAATCCAAATGTCATCTTGTCTCAGACATGTATCCCACAGACAGGTAGAGGCACAGAATGGTTAAGCAAGAAAATGCCCATTTTCAAACTCACAGTTCAAAAACCAACTTCACCAAAAAATGTATTTTTAAAATATGAGTTGAGAGACACCAAACTCCAGATCTCTATCTGCTTCAAATGGGTAATTACACTTAAAAGATATTTCAAGGCAATCCCCATGTTACCCTATAGGAGAGATAGGCCTTGCAATAGTGAAAAACGAGCTTAGCAGTATTTCACTAGCAGGACATGTAAAGCATACCAGTACATTTCCTACCTTTTAAAATACACTGAACCCTGCCTTGGGCCTACTTTAGGGGTCACTTACATGTAGTAAAAGGGAAGGTTTGGGCCTGGCAAGTGGGTGCACTTGCCAGGTTGAAATGGCAGTTTAAGACTGCACACACAGACACTGCAATGGCAGGTCTGAGATATGTTTACAGGGCTACTCATGTCGGTAGCACAATCAGTGTTATAGGCCCTCTAGTAGCATTTGATTTACATGCCATGAGCACACATAGTGCAGTTTACTAGGGACTTACTGTTAAATCAAATATGCAAATCATGGATAAACCAATCACCAATACAATTTACGCAGGGAGCACTTGCACTTCAGCACTGGTCTGCAGTGGTAAGGTGCACAGAGTCCTGAAGCCAACAAAAAAAAGGTTAGAAAAAATAGGAGGAAGAAGGCAAAAGGTTTGGGGATAACACTGAAAAAAGTGCTATTTCCAACAATCTTCAATTGCTGTGATAGTGACTGGGGCCCCCTCTCTCTTCAGTAGCAAGGCCAGCATTGTGGCTGCTTTATCACCTTCCCTGTGTAATTCTTTTCTGTATTGTAAATAGCTGCTTCTGCTCAGTGAGCCTCCCCACATCTGTTTTTAATAGTTGTACTTCGTGGTGCGTGCAGTTATTGCGGTGTTGTTGTGTTTGCCAGTATGCCAGCTTGCTTACTTTGGTGGCTATTTGTGCCTCTAGTTGCTTCGTTTGCGATGCCTCTTCAGCCATTGCTACCCCCCAGACCACCTCCTTTAATGAACACCATTATATTCCCCTGCTGCTAGCTGTACCCTCATTAAGTTCAAAAAAGCGAATTATGTTGTCCTTAAAGAACTGATGGAATGTTGTGCTCCTTAGTGCTGTCACTGGTAATCTCCAGAGAGGTGTGGCTGCTGCAGATGTATCTGAATATCAGTGGTGAGTGGTCAGATAGCACCCTACTCAAATAAGCCATGTTGGAGACTCACTGTGAGTGCTGTCTATTTGTCAGTACAAAATTCAACCGTCTCTCATCCTGGCCTTAGAACCAAGAGAGTACGGTGTTCTGTCTACCACAGCATCTAGGATACAACTAAAGACTCCCAACCACAGCATTGCATTCTCCAATTAAGGAGTCACCAGTGTGCCTAGCTGATGGTAATAAAGAGCATTGTCTACATTTGGTGCGTTATAGCTCAGAAGTACCAGGTCTTTGCCATAGAGAGAGCTGGACGCCACCATATATCGCTCCTTGCTGTCCCTCACCATCATGTTTGTTTAAAATGGTGTCCTGGGGGCCACCGAAATTCCCACTCCCTTGACCTGTTTACTATAGCCAGTGTGTGAAAATATACCTTTCAACTTATATTGTAGTTTGTTTGCTTTGGGGCTTGTACATTTTGTTTCCTGAATGCAAGCTATTTGCTTTCCCCATTTCCTCAAACCGGCACCCACTCTGGCCCTCTTGTAATTATTTAAACCCCAGACTTTCCAGGTAACCAGAAAGACTGTGTCTGCCATGCAGAATATTAATAGTACTACTCTCTACATCAGGTCACCCGTAATACACTTTCTGTGCTTGGTCTAGACATTTATCACCTTGGCACAAAAACTGTAAATATTTAAACAGTTGTACCATGTGTCTTCTGATGGGTATACTCAAGACCATGTATGTTTTAGCAGGTTTCTCTGGTGGCCCAGGGGCAGTCACATGCTACTTAAGAAAGTGCATTGGGCATTAGACATTGAAAATAAAACACCGTTTCTCTATTGAGCAAAACACACAACTATCAAAAAGTCAGTAGTGCTTTCACAAAACCAGTCCTTGTGCCAGAGGGCTTCCACCAGACCTTTGTCAGGATGGATCCTTGTATCTTTTAGGTCGAAGTGTCAATTCAATGAAATTCAATTCTCTTTATTCGGTCACAATTTAGACCATTAGAGTACAATCAACCATACATCAGTACATAAAAAGAAGAAAAACGAGAAAGAAATAATAAAAAAGCTCTTAATAAATACTAAAAACAGGAACAACCTTTGGTTTCTTCATAGTCTAAGAGAAATAAATAACAGGGAACCTCCTTGCCTACTTAAAAACCGATCGTCAGCACATTTCAGCAAGCTCCTGCTAGAAGATATTGGATTCCCATTCACAGCTATTTGAAATAAGATGTGCTTTTAACCATTAATACATGTATAAATACATAGAATCAAGACTTCAGTATAAAAATAATTTCGAGACTACTAATATAAGGTTCAGTATACCGTTAGCCTAAAAAGGAAAAACACATTTTGTAGCCAAAACTACTCTTATTAAAATAATTCAGATGCTAATAGTCTAAATTGCAATGTACTATCATACGGTAAATACATTTATGAATAGATGCGATATCTCAGCCGTGAGTCATAAAAACTGTTTTGATCGTAACAATCTAAAGTGCAGTGTGCTATAATACAGTAAATAGATTGACAGATAAGTGCTTTATCTCAGCCATTGACCATGAAAACTAAAAATAGTAAAAGCAAATGCTGTTGTTATCATAATATTGTCACTGTAAGTTATAATAAGATTTAATGAGAAAATGCAATCTCTAAAACCATTATATAGAAACAGGAAAAAGGGGATAAACCATCCAAAAATCATAACCATCTGTTGTTCCCCGCTATACCTGCTATAAAGCTCAACATTGGAAGTCAAACAGTGAGAGTGGCCCTATGACGAATAGACCAAGCTGCTGTCAAAAATGTAGTGACTGTGCTTACAACCAATGTAGACGAGTCATTCATAAATTCTATAGGCGTTAGCTCGGTCATATAATAGCAAAGCTTTACACAATGGAATAATCCATTTCCCCCTGGGACTCTTATATCGGGGGCAAAAAAACAAAACGTGTTCGATTGATTCCTCCAATGTATTACATTTTGAGCATTTATTTGTCTGAGAACTGTTCTTCGACCATCGAGGAATAAAACTGTTGACTGGTAAAGTTCCATATCTAAACTGGAGGAATAGAGCACGGGCATAAGCAGGTATTGGAAGGTCAAGAAATTGCCCAGGCCATGGTTCTTGTTTTACAAGCAGGAACTCAGACGTTAATCGGCCCACCCCATTACTAGGAAGGCTCTCCGCATTGGCCCTCTCCCAGTATCTCTGTTTAACTAATGAAATAGCATTAGTGGGGATCGACTCGGGTTTCTCCCGAAAATGGGGGAAGGACAATTCGTCCCAGGCCAATTTCATCTCCCTCAGCCAGCTGACCTTTTTCCAGCTATTCTGGGTCTTTATGAGATCTTTTATTGCCTCTCGAAAAGATTCCAGTTCTTCAATTTTCCATATGCGGATCCAATATAAGAGAGATCTCAGACCCGCTACATCTTTAATGCTATTTGTTCCGAGATCAAGTCTGAGAGGGATCATCGGTGTACCATTCCCCAACCTGGCTATATACCTGGGAAATAGTTCTCTTTAATTTGGAGAACATCCAACCGCCTTTGAGAACCCCATAGCTCTGCCCCATACAGTGCAGCACCTCAGATTTGAACTTTATATATTTCAAGGATAGGATTCAAGTGCAGACTGGCTACAGTCCTAGCTTTACATCCTAGGGCCCCCCTCTTTGGCATATTATATGAGCCCCTTTTCTGATAGCTGCGACCAAACTGCCCGAATCCATGAATCTGATCCCCAAGTAATCATACTCAGTGACCCTTTCTAAAGGAATGGAATTCATTATAATGGTCGCTTTAGCTTTTGTTCTCCTGGAGCTACATATCATAAGCTTGGTTTTGTTGATGTTAACTTCCAAACCGAAATCTTTGCAGAACAAACAGAATTGGTTAGGAAGATTTTGCAATCCCATAGGAGTTTTGGCTAGTAGAATGGTGTCATCCGCATAGAGAAGACCTGGAATTTTCTTGCCTGCCAACTTGGGTGAATCATTATTACAGGTGCTTAAATATTTAATACAGTTGTTTATATATAAAAGGAAGAGGGTAGGTGCTAAGACGCACCCTTGCCTAACTCCTCTTTCGATAGCAACTGGGTCAGATAATTCACTATCCTTACCACTCCTGATTTGGGCAAAGGTACTGTCATGAAGTCGAACTATAAGGTTTAGAAGACCTTTAGGGACACCCATATTAGATAGTGTCAGCCAAAGTTTGCTCCTAGGTACCAGGTCAAAAGTCGCTCTGAAATCAACAAAAGCCACATATAGATTTTCACCTCCTACATCCACTGTCTTCCATTTAATTGCTAGAAACCTTAATACCTGGTCTATTGTACTAGTCGCAGGTCTGAGCCCTGCCTGTAAGTCAGAGATGGCTCCATTCTCTATTATCCACTCTTCTAAGTGGAACAAGATCTGCTTTGCAAAGAGTTTTTGGAGGTTATCGAGTAGGAATATTGGGTGATAATTAGAAGGATCGCTAGGGCTGCCTTTTTTAAAGAGGGGAACTATCTCAGCTTCCTTCCATGTCCGGGGAATAATTGCTCCTGCAGCAACTGTATTGCAGACCAAGTTCAGATAAGGGGCCCAGATTTCGGGGTTCGATTTATAAAGATCACCAGGGATTTTGTCGAGACCCGGGGCCTTACCCCACTTCAAAGAGGTTATTGCTGCCTTGGTTTCTGCCAAGGTGAATCTAATTGGTGGTACAACAGATTTCCTGGTTTCAACCAATTCCCTGGAATTTGATGCATCTGCCTCTGTATAAAGAGACCCAAAGTGTTTCACCCAAGTTACAGGGAGGATTGAGGTACCAGGTGGAGGACGGGAGTCACCACAATCACTTGAAATCAGTTTCCAGAACTTGGAGGTGTCATTAGCTCTTGCGGAATCCAGTAGAGCAGCCCACCTCGCTTCCTCTCAGCTCCTACGAGCCTTGATGAGTTCCTGTTTATAGCTCTCTCTTGATTGCCTTATAGGCTCTCTAGCCCCCTTCTCAGATTCCTCAATAGCTAAAGCTTAGCTTCCCTACATGAATGGTTAAACCATCTCTCACTGCGCTTATTCCTTGTTTTGGCAGCTGTCTCTGTGATTAAATGATTTTGGAGAGAGTTAAATAAATCTAAATGTGCTGCCATAAGCCTATCCCCATCCTCATGTAACCAGAGCATATGCTCCTTTCGTTCTGCTAAAAGGCTGTATATTGATGTAAGGGAGCCCAATGACGAATTAACAGCATTCCACTTAATGTTGCGTTTGTTATTGGTCATGGTAAGCTGCTGTACATAATCCTTATGGTCAGAGGTTTCTAATATAGGCAGCAAACCCCTAGTACACAAAACTAGTGGTTCATGGTCGCTTTCCTCATGTTCCATTACTATCATATGGGCCATATGTCCCCACAAACAGATATCCAATAAAAAATAGTTGATATGGCTCCTATAAGCTCCTCGCCTAAAAGTGGGGCAGGGTTTAACATCTGAGCGAGAGCGGCCATTACAGGCACGAAGACCGTATGCAAGTGTGATGTCAACAATTTGGTAGGCTGTTCTGCTCATTCTAATACTTTTATTCTATGTTAATTGTGGAATACCCCAATAAATATCCTCTTCTACGTAAAGTTCTTGGGCCACTGGGTAAGGCTCGAAAGTCGCATTGAAACCCGCTGCCATTATGATATGATGAGTGGTTGATTTGCTGGCTAAAAAATTGTCTAATGCAGTCAAGACGTCAGGCTCACAATTGCTACCCATACTCCTGCTATATATGTTTACTAATAATAGGGGTTTTTCCTTATGGGTCGATGGTATTAAGCCTTGCAGATCTACACTGCCCATATCTATTTCTTCGACCTGGCACTTAAGTGAACAATTAACCCATATAAGTAAGCCACCCGAAGGTCTCCCAGAAGTCGCCTTACAGGCTGGGACCCAATAACTTTTAAAACCACATCTATACTTGGTCTCCAAGGCCCATGTCTCTTGGAATAAGCATATCTTGTGCTCATCTATGAAATGGCCCCAGTCAGGGATTCGCATTTTATACTTGAGTCCGGCTATATTCCAGCAAATAATTTTTGCTGAAATATCATCTTGGACTTGTAATGCGTCAGTCGAAGTTTGAGGAGTGGTAGATGGGTTGCTTATAGAGTTCGTGTTACACGTTACGACTGTTGATGAACAACTCCTAATAAGTCCCCCTGCATCTTTGTCTCCAGTAGTATCCCTCGCCCCTGTAAGTTCAGGGTCTATTGTATTCCATCTAGTTACTAGAGGCCTTGTGTCATTCTGGGTTAGCATTATGGTTTGGGTAGGGCCCCTAGAATCCGCATTTAAGATCAGAGTTCCATCTAGGTTTCCTACTCTGGTTCTTTCTTGCTCAATGACACTGGAGATGGTGCATACCCTAATAGTTGGCCCTAACCTCGGGATCTCTGAAGTGTCCTGTATAACATTGGCTTTATGTCAGTCCACATCTGAAAGGATAGATGGTGGATGCCTACGTTCAAACTGATGAGCATGTTGCATTTGGGGGCGAGGGGGAAAAGAGGGGCCTCTAGGATCGGATATTGACCCACTTAGGGCACATTTGGCTACTGGGGGATAAAAAGCTGTAAGTCTACACAAGGAGGCACCTCCTGCTGAAGGGCCAGTTCTACATAAATTTGTAAAAAGTTGTTGGACCAAGGCGGGTGAGTCAAAGTTAACAACAATGCAATCCCCTGCTCCAATCGTATTCAGTGGGCCCACCCATCCCACCCTCCTCACCATTAATATAGAGGGTACCACACAAAAGGTAAAATTAGCATTAACATGCAACCAGTGTGTAACCTTGTTTTTCAATTCAATATACGTTTCCAGGCTATTTGATCGAGATCTGGGAACGTTAGTGATTACAAGGACATATGGACAGGATTCCGGGGGCAGATGTAAGACTCTAGACTGACCCCCATGATTGTCTAAACTGATTCTGCTGGGCTCCAAGTCCATCTCTGTGGCGCCGTATTGATGATGCTCGCAAGTATTGAAAACTTTGCTGGAATTAGTCACTGTATTAATAGTTGGAGCTACTCCTGCATTTCCCCTAGAAATAGTAGCTGTTGCCTTAACGCAATTACCATCTGAGTTGGTATGTGACCTGGCAATCCGACCCATCTCTAATCAGTGAGGGTAGTCACAATGGTCCTTGAGTGACAAAAAACCCTCACCTGACTTTACGGAGGTCCTGTCATTAGCACCCGAGGAGGTCGAAGTGTCTTTAGTGCAGTTGATCACTACTGTACACAAGTCTTATAACAGGGGAGGGTCACTCTGTGTGGCCTTTGCATATGATACATTGTCATTCTCTTCCCTTTCTGTGACACATTCTTGCTTGGAAAGATTATCAACTGTGGTTTCAGCTCCCAGCTGTGTCTTTGTATTCAAGGTGTGTTGCCTCTACTTTGAGTTTGTGCCTAGTTGTTTGACCCATTCCCTGGCCTACTCGGGAGAAGTGAAAACATGAGAGCGGTTGCCATGGAGTACCTTTAGTTCTGCTGGAAAGAACATCACGTATTTTGCTTGAGGGTGTTGCAATTGCATTTTATGCATTTAGATTCTTTCCGTCTATGGGTTTCCTGCTAGGAGGCGTCCCTGTCTCTACAACTGGGTAATGTAAAGATGATCGCACAGGGTGGTGCCCGCAGCGGTGGCACCAGTGCCAGCTTGTGAGCTCTTTATACTGAAAAGAGTTCAGAAAAACCTCTTGGTTTCAGCTAGGTCATAATCCATTCTTCCACGTATTGTTCTAAACATTCCCCATCTTCTTGTTCAGGGTCGCCCACCAGACACGTCATTGGCTCTCATTTCTAGTGTCAAAGGTACCTGTGCCGGTTTGTCTATTCTTCATTGCATATCAGCCACGGCTTGATGCATGGCCTCCACTTGTATCACTCTATCAGTGACTTTGTGAAGAGCCACCCTCACTAGGCCCATGTCAATGGCCACAGCTTTTTATTTTGTCTCCATTGAAGATACTTAGACCTTTTGTCTATATTGATGCTGAATTAACCTGACTAATCAACTATATTTTTGCTTTTTGCAATGAGTCTTAATTTTGAATAAACCTTTATGGTTTTGACTTTGAATATTTCCATGCATGGGTTTATTTAATTTGCCTTGGGCCATTGTCGTTTGGGACTCACACAGCCCTAGTCCTGCATATCCTGCATATTGGTGCAAAGCGCCAACATTTCCCATACCACATATAAATAGTGAGCCACAAGGTTTTCTTCCAGGTTCTAGTCATGATTATTCTCAGTGCTAAAAATAGGTGGATATTAGCTTCCAGGTTCAAAAACTGATTTCGATTCTATTCTGTTCTGCTCTATTTTATTTTTGTAAAGCGCACTCCAGAGAGGGCTTCCTAGCGCTGGCCTGTTACTACAGTGATAACCTAAAACAGAAACCAAAAGACTTACACTGCGATTAGCCAGGTATTCAGCTGCTTTCTAAAACAGAAGTGATTAGAAGCTTTTCTTAAATAAAGAGGCAAATTGTTCTATAGTACCGGAACTATCACTCGGATAGAGCGTTCTCCCTTCCTAACCAGATTAACATGGGAGGTCAACGGTAGGTTTGCAGGGCTGAAGCAGTGGTGCCAAATGTGACACACCCTGCTTGTTCATGATCTGGTGAGCTACCCACAGAGTCTTGAATGCATTTGTTTGTAGGCAACCAGGGCAGTTTACAGAGTAGCTTAGAAAGTGACCAAACGTTTAGCAGGTGAACAAGTACTCACTGTTGCGTTCTGAACAATTTGCAGCCTGCTTTTCACAAACCCAGTGGCATCCAAAAACAAGATAGCACAGTAGTCAAGGCAGGAGATAATTAAGGACTGGATAACTATCTGCTGGATCTGGGTGAAAGAGGCCAACAATAGCTTTAAGGCTTTTAAGGCTTTCAAGCATGCCAAAACAGGCAGCAGAGTGCATTGACTTGTTGCTCAAATGGCTGTGTGTCGTCAAACCAAATACCCAGGTTTTTTTACAGCTGATTTGGGCTTGGGCTTGAGAAGGGCCTTAGGACACTAGGCCAACAATTTTCTCCCCAGTCACATGAATGTTTGCCTAACAATATAATCTCTATTTTATTTGCATTTAACTTCAAGCAGTTAGATTGCATTCATTCTGACATGGCAATCAAACAGTTCTGAAAATTAACAGACCTGCCACAGAGAGATAATAAGCTGGGTGTTGACTGCGCAATATACCAGGAAAATCTCAAAGAATTTCACCACGTCAACCAGCGGCTTTATATAGATGTTAAATAGGGTGGGGCTTAGGGCAGAGCCCAGGGGAACTCCCTGATCTAGCGTTCTTAGTAGATGAAAAAGTTGGGAATATAACCTGAAAGGAACGATCTCCTAAAAACAAAGCAAACCATTTCCATGCCTTGGCGTGGACTCCAGTCTCCTGCAGTTGCCATAAGAGAACCTCAGGAGACATTGTATAAAAGGCAGTGGTTAGCTCTAGAAGAATAAACCCTGAAGAACCACCCTCATCCACAAAATGACACAGAAACTCAATATCTTTCAGAAGAGCAGATTCCATACTGTATGCAGGTCTAAACCTGTTCTGCAAGGGATCTAACAGCTGATGCTTCCCTAAGAAGTTAACCAGCAAATTGTTGACATGTTTCTCCACTACCTTAGCAAGTTTTCAGGAAGAGCTGGAGCTAGCAAAGGTTTTTATTAAAGAGGAATAACTTTAGTGTGTTTCCAAACAGTGGGCAACACTGCAGTAGACAAGGAGAAATTTGCTAGGTTTACAAATGTTTGGAATATAGATCTCCTGCATTTCAAGCATTAAATCTGGTTTGATAGGGTCATTCAACATTAGACCTGAGGATGTCCCCAGGAAAATGTACATAAATGTCATTGACTTTTTAAAAGAAATAGTCTGCAAGGCTATCTCGTCGGGTGCTTCTGCTGATTTTGCTATAGGCTTAAGCAAGCTACGTACCATGGCATAAATTACTTTTGAGGGATTACTTATTTTTCCACTCTTTTTCTGCATAAAAATTGGCGCGGGCCTTTTTGACCATTTTATAATAGACTTTAATCGCTCTCATATAGTTTTTTCTTGCTGTGGCATCATACGATTTCCTCCAGGTGCATTCAAGCACCTTACAATGCCTTTTCTCCTCATTCATTTTTTATCAAGCCATACATCAGAAGACCTGTTTTTTCCACTTGCCGGTGTGCACAGTAATAGAACTATCCAATGCGGGTACTAACCAGGAGTTCGTCTTCTGTAATGCTTGCTCGATATTTGAGTCACGCTCACAAATATTGTCCTGGATAAGATTGCATAACCTCTTAATATCTAACTTATGGCATTGCCTACCAGTAACAGTTTTGGCTTCTGCTGGACCTGGGGCACGTGAGACTGTCACTTCAATGGGGACCATAAATTGATCAAACCACACCACTGATGAAGGGGTAAATAACTGGATGGAAGCCAGATAGATTAGAGAAAATAGCGTCCAGCAAATACCCCACCTCATGTGTGGGTCCTGTCACAAGTTGTGCCATTTGAAAGCCTTCCAAATCACTAATTAGGTTTGGTGCTTGACTGCAGTTGTTTCGTTCAAAATCACTGCTGCTGATGGTTCTATCACACCTTTCAATGCAGTAACGAAGAGGAAGAGCTAATACAGTCTTTGCATGTGCCGACTAATTAAGGCAAGTTTTCGTAAGGAACATAAACATCCAGTGAATGCTCAGAAATTAAGTTTGAAATTTCAGTATGATGGTGAGCCAATGATGGGTCTATTTCCCTGGGTATTAGATGTTAGACACAGGACTAAGTCATTACTTATAGGAATCCCACTATACATGTCATGTCCATCAATAATTTGTTCCTACACTTTTGTATCCAGGGATGACCTTACTGAATGTGCATTCATATACCACATTACCATCAGCAAGCATGGATGCACTGAAATACATTCCTCATAAATTGTCTGGTGTCAGATTCCAACATGTCATCACCTGGATATAAGAATCCTTATGTTGGAGTGATGTCTCAGCATCGTTTTGTCTCTCCAAAGCACTTCCCAACATTCCTGAGGAATCTCTCTGCCCAAGCCCTGGTTTCTGACAGACTTAAGAACTAAGGCCCATATGTACAAACACATTTTCCCATAGACAAAGAATGGGTAGAAACCTTTGATACATCTGGCCCTAAACCCTGACTTTTAGTCTTTCTCTGACTCTTAAAGACTCACCTCTTCAAACCTTTCCTATCCTAGGCTCTCTGTTGCCTGCTCCATTGTAGTATCTATTTGCACCCTCTATTACTGAATCAAAACATTTATTTTCTCTTCTCCTTTGTATGATTTTGTTTCTCTTTAAATGTTGCTGTATTATATTGTTTATAATGAAAAGCCCTCACATACTCTTTCCAATCGATAAAGTATTTCTGTGTGTGGTCGCTTAAGGGGAAACATAAAAGTTGGTTTAGGAAGGATGCTAGCACTTATGGTACTGTGAAAAAGGTTGTCAGTCTTTCAAATGGAGTCTTTTGTTTCATAGCTGACTCTATTGTCAGGGGAGAGGGGAGCAACACCGAGAGACATAGATGTCAGTATCTGTACCTTTCTCTCCTATCTAGCCCACCTTGTTCCTTACATTTCTAAATAATGTAATGTCACAGGCTGCAAAAGATCAGATACTCTAAGGAAACCACCTTGTCTTTGAAATGTATAAAGTAACTGTCACTCACTGTGGTGAAATCAGGGATGTAACATTTTAGAATCCATGGAGTCAGACATGTCATCAGCGATCTCCTACTTGTCAATGAGTCACATATTCAAGAAGTGTACTTGTGATCTGACCATAAAAAGAGGCCTATCAAGTCTAGGAAGCCACATCTTTGCCAACAATTGCCATATCAGGCCAGAGTTATAGGACTGTCTGGGCCAATTCAGTCAAAATATGAATCCTTCACATCTGGGAATCCCAGGCTACTTTTCATCTTAGATGCTTTCAAAGCCCTCATGAATTGCAGAAGGCTTCTCTACAGGTCCTCAAGGACCTCTCTTTCAATATGCACTGAGAGGGCTTGGAACATATACCGTAACCTTGGAATAATATTAATTTTGATGGCACATACTCATCCTAGCCAAAGGACAGACAGATGCTACCACTTACTCAGGTTCCTCCTAATGTCTTGTAGATGTCTAGAAATAGTGGCTACATGCAATGTGCCACAGAGTGGTGACACCTAAATCCCCAGGCACATAATGGGTTGCTCAGTGACACAGAAGGAAACCAAGTATTTTAGACAGGTAAAGTCTGACACAGTAAGATTTAGAAGAAGTAATTTGAATGTTTAAATTAATTTCAAAGCCAGGCTCTATGCCAACGACACATAAAAGGTTGAACCGGGGCAGAACTATTTACACTGGAACCATTTATGATAACATAATGTTGTCCACATAAATTGAAATTTTGTCACTGAAGATGATCTCCTGTATGAAGTGAGTGATTTTAACAATACTACACATAGTGGAAAGTATGAACAGGAATGGACACATCAGATGTCCTTGTCTTATTGCACATTGTAATCAAAATAGTTAGTTCCATTCACTAGAACCCTTGTGCCAGGGAGCGGTGTAAAGCCATAATCCTCTATAAAAAGAATTACCCTAGTCCAAACCTTTCCAGCACCTTGCTCATAGAAGAATCTCTCCAAAGCTTGTTAATTATCCAAGGAAAACACTCTACCTTACGTTTTTCATATTTCACTTTTGAACAAGGTGAGTCAGCCTATGTATATGATCAAATGTTTGTTGTCCTTTAACAAATCCCCACTGGTCTATGTGCACCAGGCAGAAGTATGTCTTCAAAATATTGGTCAATATCTTCACATATATTTTAGCATTCAGGGAATGCTGTGAGCTTATAAAGGCACACTGTTGGTTCTCCTTTCCCTGGTTTGGCGGTTACCACCGTATCTAACACCAACATGAAGTAAGCAACCATTGACGAAGGATCAGAAATTTCCAAATGATGGATTCAAATGTGTTATCCATCGAGCCTGGTGGTTTATTAGATTTCAGACTTTTGGCAAGAGAATGTTGATGATGAAGAAAGGCCTGCCAGTTTTTCTCTCTGCAACTTTACAAAGGCCAGAATTATCAACCAGTCTAGGAAGAAATATTGGCAAAAATTACATTCCTCACTTCTGAGTAGAGGGATGAATACAAACAGCTCAACAATTCTGTTTTCTGCTGGTTATCATTCATTAAATTTCTTCTGGTAATCTTCATCCCATAGAATATTTTTCCATTCACCATATCTTTCAGTTCATTAGGCCAACACTTTGTACGCTTCATCTCCTGTCTTGTATACCCTTTGACACAGCAATTCCTGACCTATGTACCTTCAACATAAGCAATTGGCCATTTATATTGTCCAAATTTCTACAGTTTGTTCTATAGCTGGAAAGCTTATGTTTCTCCTCTCCCACTTTCAGGTTTCGCTCAAGTCATTGATGTGCATATTGGCCCCCAAACCTCCTGTATAAGCCTACCCTTGGTAATTGCCTTCAACATTTCTTGTAATATAGGTCTTGTTGTGCAGGGTATCATTGATGTCTAATTCTTCAGAGATAGCTTTAGAGATTTCCACTCAATTTGCAGCATCTTCAAGTAACTACTTACTGAATCTCCACTTCCTATGCCAGGGGCATTCTCAATGGCTGTGAAGGTTGCTGTGACCAGAGCATAGTCAAATACCTTGGCAGAACCTATGCTAGAGCCCATCACACTCTCCGTAAGCTCAGTAAAACAAAAAATATGATACATTTTCAAATAGGTGCACTGGCTATGTAAGAATCTTTCTCCCCTGCAGCGATCATTACACTTCAGTCAAACCTTGGTCTATGAGTGCATTCCTGCACATTTCAGATATTGATTTAATTTGATTTTAAGACTTCTAAAGAGGAGACCTGCTGTTTAGAATACAAACCCAAACCCAAAGGTACAGTTATATATAGCAAGGATAACACATTAAGATGGAGTTCAACACTTTCCTGAAACCAAGGAAAGGCACAATCTGTCTCAATTTTATGGATAATGTATTCCAGACATTTTGATTAAAAGCCCTGAGAACTAATCTGTGGCATGCACCAATTTCACATTAGGTATATGCAACACCAACTTGACCTCAATCAGATGTTTCTAGTTGAGAAGTTGGAATTGAATAGATGGGCCTGATATGAATCAGCTAGACAGTGACAAGCATTGTACATCATGCAAAGCCACTTAATTTGGAATCGTTGCTCCAATCCTAACCAGTGTAGGTCTCATTAAGCCATCATTTGTTTGATGTTACCTGCTGGAGTCGGAAAGCCTTCTCAGAAACCCACTACAGATGGCATTAACTTTAACAAAAATAGGTTCTGCCCTTTGTTGTAGGAATACACCGCCACAAACCAGTGACACCCATCTTTTAACTAAAACACACCTCCCTTTCTTGTTGATTATTAATTTCTGCAGCACAAAGTCAATAGGATTTAGGAACAAGACATCTACTGCACGTATATTAGTTGAGGCTGAAGAGTTCAGTGAAACCTCTGGATTAGACTTCCTCCCTCACCTTTTTTTTAAATGCTACCAACTCCACCCTTGCTGAAACTATAAACGATGTGAGTCCTAGATCTATTTCCAGAGGAATTAAACTCCTTGATATTAAGTATAGGTAACTTGATAACAAAGTCCATTTTGTATCTATCAGCAACCCATCAGTGAGAGTGGGTCAACATTTCTCAAACCTCCTGCTGTTTAATATTCCAGTGCGTCTCCCCCAATCCCATCCTCACCCCCTTCTCATCTAAAAATTAAGTTTTATGTGTCAAGCAAAAGTTCACAAAGGACCCTGCATCAGGATTTATAATATGCATTAGAAAATTGGAATTTTGGAATTTTGGGAGCTCCATTGAAGATAATGGAGTGCTCCAGGCTTCTAATGGCTGGTAAAAGCCCAAAGCTCCAACATTCCTATCTTTGTCTCATAGCAACAGCTTGGACAAAATCCTCATGGAGTGTGAGGGGATTTCAGTCCCAATGGGCTCCATGAGGTCTTTGTTTTATTTATGAAAACATTCTGCTCTCTAGTGGCGGAATGCTCTGATAGCCTTATAACTTGCCATAGCAGGACTATACTGTCTATCAAAGGACAACTCCCTTGTAAAAGGCACTCACCTTCGGCCTGGGCCTTTAATGCTCGAGTGGGCCTTTAATGGCTTGTATAGCCTGCTAGGGCAGGCTAGAAGGCTGTATTAAAATCCACTTCCTCCAACCTTTCCAATAGCAATATCCCAGTTAAGAACTAGCAGAAAAATGGTGGAAGGGGTAGACACTGGAGACACTAGTTCAGAATTGGGCCAAAAGCAGCCTTGTATCATCACAGAACCACCCATGAATGATCCTGACAAAAAAAAAAACACACACAAAATAGAGAACAAAGACTTGTTTTGGTAAAACAAATTGATAAATGCACAACAGCGAACTGCTATTGCCTGGGTGTAGATAGGGGTGATTGTAACTCACATAGGGGGTCATTCTGACCCTGGCGGTAAATACCGCCAGGGCGGAGGTTGGCGGTAGCACCGCCAACAGGCTGGCGGTGCTCCGCCGGGAATTCTGACCGCCGACTTTCCGCTGCCCATGGGAATCCGCCATGGCGGCGCAGCTTGCTGCGCCGCCATGGGGATTCTGATACCCCATACCGCCATCCTGTTCCTGGCGGTTCGCCCGCCAGGAACAGGATGGCGGTATGGGGTGTCGTGGGGCCCCCGTAAGAGGGCCCCACAAAGAATTTCAATGTCTGCTTTGCAGACACTGAAATTCGCGACGGGTGCAACTGCACCCGTCGCACCTTCCCACTCCGTCGGCTCCATTCTGAGCCGGCTTCCTCGTGGGAAGGGTGTTTCCCGCTGGGCTGGCGGGCGGACTTTCGGCGGTCGCCCGCCAGCCCAGTGGGAAACCCAGAATGACCGCTGCGGTCTTTTGACCGCGGTACGGTCTTCTGGCGGTTCCCGGGCCATAATGTCCTTGTTGCAAATTATGTGAAATATGCAAAATCATGCATTATTATTCAAAATGTTGCTCCAATGTCTTAAGTAAAATAAAATATAGCAAAGACAAATTTCACATGCAAGCAGTTTTGACTAGGGTGTGGCACTCCTGACTCAAGCCAGTTCCTGCCTAGCTGTTTCCTGATGTTCTCTACCAATCCCAATTAAGGCTGATCATTTTCCTGCCTACTTTTTCGCATTTTACCTATTTTATTTTCACTTTTTGCCTACTTATCATTTTTTCCACCTCTTTGTCGACATTTTATTTTAGTCACCCTGGCCACTCCCAGGCATGGCAGAGGGAGGTCACAGGACCTGACTACTGTTTCCTAAAGGCGCTGCCCATGCATGACATTGCACAACATTGTATACGAGGAGGAGGTGGCTGTGCTTGCTTTCTTCAGAAGTGCCAACTCACCCTCATGTTGGCAGTAGGGGACAGGCACAGCAAGTCTGGCAGAGCAGAACCTGCATGGCATAGAGTGTGCCGCTGCATGTGCCACCACACCTTTGTCTTCCACACCCGGCAGGTGATTATTCACCAGATTCATATTTATTAGTAAAGAGCATAGTCAAATAAAACCATTACACATAAATGCACATAAAAACCATTACAACAAAAATTTGCAAAATCAGCAATTAATGAATTAGAACAAAAAACAGATGTTATGAATGTAGCTGATTAACAAAGGGCTAGGTACTCCATTTCATATGTTATTTTCGGATGTAATTTTCAGTCTTGCTCTCGCAGATGTGTGCATTTACTTTTGCCACAAACAAACTGTACAAATTTAATAACCCTTATGTTCAGGCGTGTATGTTTGTGGTTGAGACCGTGGGTGAGTGCTTGTCTGCAAGTTCTTATTCCAGCGTGAATAAAGTAGTTTCCTTGTTTCATGACGTAAAGCCAGGCATACACATAGGATATGGATTATTGTCTCCTTTCCATTTACACAAAGCCTGCACTCATCACCTTCACTTGTTCCAGATCAAGGTGGAGTCTGGTCCAGGATTGTATGGACCCCAAAATGAAGGTGCATGAATGTTAACTTCAGATGAAATGGTTATCCATGGTTGAAATAAGACTGAATAAGGCTTATGTTTTAAGAGTTTATAGGATTTAATGACTTGTCGGGCATATGCTTCCTTCACCAGGGTAGCTTTATCTGCGGCTTGGCAATTCAATAAATATGTTGTTTAAATTCTTTGGATGAAATTTGCAAGTTCCATAGATTCCATGCATGAAAGGATGGAGTTGCATCTTTTAGGTAGTCATTTAGTCCAGCCTTTGAGTTGAGAATATTACTTTCCTGCCAGACCCAGGGCCTCATTTACAAGAATCTGATGCATCGGCCTCAAGAATCTGACGCATCGGCTTCGATAAGGCCCAAAGCGTTAGTTTGTAAATCTGGAACTGTGCAGTGCACTGCTAGCATCAGCACTGTGTCAAAAAAAGAAATGACACAGCGGTGATGCAAAGGGCTTGTAAATGTGGCCCTCGGTGTTGTTTTCAGCCTGCCGAAAACCGTGACACATTTTAAAGAAGGCACTTTTAGGAGCCCAGTTATGCTTTGATAGAATGTAAATTTTAGCGCTAGACTCTAAACTAACAGTATATATAAAAACAATATTGAATTGCTTGCGTTTAATGAAAGATTAATGACTGAAAATATGTGCACGCGAGAAAAATGCAGTTCTCTGCTATACTTAATGTAATGCAATAATAAATTATTTTATTTGAAAAGTAAATGTTTTATTCATACTGATGAAATATTATTAATGTTCAATTTATAGGTTTGCATATTATATGTGGTTTACTAAAAAGTAATTAAATGAAATGCATTTTATATTTTCCCTTGTGTTAACATAAGGACTACAGATCTTGCATTTTGCAGTCATGTAAAAGTGTTGATTTTTTTTTCATAACCTGAAGTGTTCTTTCAGATTTTGTTCCCATGAGAAGCAAAGTCCTTTTTAATAATTCTATTGTTTAACTGTGGAAGAACCGTACCCATTTGTGATTGGACACATTGTAGTGCAGCAACATGGACTGAGATCGTATATATTTGTTTCAAACTTGCTTGGAGTCACACGGAAATTAGATGTCCCCATAATGGACTTGGGAGATTGTTGAACTGTTGCAACCTGAAGCCTGGTGATAATTTATGATTGGGTGATGCCTATTCAATGTAATATGAACTGACACTTTTGACAAATCAGGATGCTTTTTGTGAATTGATGTGTTAATGGACATTTGAACTTTGGTCAGTCTCAGTCTTGGTCTGCCCCAGACGCTTTCCTGAGCTTGCAGATTTCTTGCTGGCAAGATGCTTTGCTGATGAAGATTCCCTGAATTTTGTACAGTTGGAGAGGTATCTTCCTCTCTACTATTTTCCCCTACCCCTTGAAATGCCCTTTTAGGTTAGAAACTCCAATATGCTGACACTTTTCATTTTATTTTTAGTTAGAAGCCTGAGTTATTCTTTTCTAAATTATCTTTGTCCTTTTTTTACTTTTAGTATTTTGCCTGCATGCATTGCTCCCCAAACATGTATTTCCCTAATTTGCATAGCTGTAGGGTTGACCTGCGTCCAGCCAAAGATTATTGACTCTGCTAAATTTGAATTGACTAATGATTGTAAATTCTCAACACATGTTATATCTGTTCTACAGATATTCTTATTGACTTTATCTATTATTCTTCTTGAATGCTTAGTGTTATTAATGTTAGTACGCCTGAACCTATTTTGTCGACTTGGACAGCCCTTGGTGATTATGTAAGTTTATAATTTGGTTTTGTGCATTGTCTACATTACTTTGAGCTTGTAATAAATCTTCTATCTTTATTCCTGATTGGAGTTTTACTTCCGTGACCACAGTGGTCATGGTGTCTAATTTGTTGTAATATTATTGATGGTTCACCACACAACTTTCTGGGTCCAAAGGTCTGTCAACCTCATTGCGCATTTGATTACTGTGAAGGATGAAAAATGCATCCAAAGATCTGTTAGCAGATTGATGGCTTCATCCCATAAGGAGGGGGAACCATATGTTTGTTTAGTGCTAGGGAGGTAGAATTGACCTTGTGTTATTTGCCAGTCCAAGAAGTACTCACTTCGTAATTTGTCCCATGGTCCGTTCCAGAGAAGTGATGAAGTTCCAGTACTGTGACTACAAGTGACGTGTTTCGTGAGTATAAATAGAGTTTTGCGCTTGCAGTGCTTTTGTCTTGAAGATTGGGGTGAAGTGTGCTGTTGTGAAGTGTTTTGCAGAGTCATCGTAATGAAAGTGATAGTGGCGCTTTGTGCTCACAGATGTCAGCGTTTTTTTGTTGATGCGTCCATCATGGCCAAAGATCCCAGGTTAACGTGACACACAAGTATAGAAGGCACTTGGTTAATTTATTGTCTGCAGTGAGGTACTTGCCATGAGACATCATTGATGGTGTCAATAGTTTTCATTGAGTGAGTGTGAGTTGTTGGTTGGTATTTAGTAAATCCAAAAGGCCTGCTGAGGATCCATATCAACCAGGAGTGAGGATTGCTGGTCAAGTTTCACTTATTGTGTAATTGTGAAAGCCATAGTTGGAAGTGCAACCTGTACAGCTTTCAAAGTGTCTGTAGTGTGCAGACAGGTTGTTGGTTTTGCTCGTAATATTTTGCACTAGGTGTGAGTGATTGGTTGTGTGAAGGGACAATTGTGATGTGATTGCAGCTACTGATAGAAGTGAGTGTGATATAATTTTGTGCTGCGCTGGTAAAGGACGGTCATTGTGAAGCCACACTGGTATTGGTGGAGAGTATTGTGTTGCTGTTGGTTGAGAAGAGCTTGTGAAAAGCATTGTGGGATTGAAATTACTTCCTGATTCTATGGAAAATCATTGTGGTTAAATGAATTTCTGCAAAAAAATGAAAGTTTTCAAGGCATTAAGAAGTGCGCTGAGGGGAGGTGTGTTTATTCCATTTAGAGGGGGTGAAGAAGTCCCATCCAAGGGAACCCCAGCTAATCCGGTTGTAGGAATAAAAGGAGTTTCGGCAGGCATATGGCTTAAACAACTGTGCAAAATAACTGAGAAATGGGGTTTATTAGCTTTTCCTCATAATGGAACCTTTGATTTGAGAGTGTTAGACATTTTGAGGAGAGTAATGTGAGAATCAATACTGAATCCAAGGCCCGCACGATTTGAAGTCCTCAGTATTTGGGAACTTATTGCAAGACAATGATGAACGACCAAATTTGAAAATAGAATGCAGAAAGTAATTAAGACATTAGTGCACACAATATTGTATGAAGAACAAAAAATGTGGAGAGCAGAGACCTTAGATGGAGTGAAAATGTTTCCATTTATTACAGAAGAAGATGATACGAGTACAAACCCTAAGACTCAAAAGAAACAGACAGCGAAGGCAGAGCAAACATCAAAAGATGAGGACAAAAAGACAGTTACTTAAGAGAGTCATTCGAAAGATGAGTTCATAAACCAGTTTCTGATGAATCGTCCTCCACCATATCAATCACTTGAGGCAGAAACGAGTAGTGAAGCAGTACAGAATGTAGTCAAAAATGTGCCAGCTCGTCCAGTTGCACAGATCCCGATTCAGACAGTTCCAGGTACACCTATATTTTCAGTGACACAAGTGCCCGTGGTTTATCCACCAGTTCAGACTGTTAATTCAGCATAGTCAATTTCCAGTCCAGTTATAAATCAAACAGTCCCAAGCCCAGTTATGAATCAGGTAATGCCAAGTCCTAATGTGAATCATATGGTGCAGATACTTAATGTGACTACACCTGTGTAAACTTTTAATCAGAATCAGCCTATGCCGATGTATACACCAGTGCAGACAATGTGACATGTTACCTTGAGTCAAACAGGACAGACTTTCAGTACTGTTTTAATATGCCAAAGAACTGGAATGACAATTCCACAGATTCAGACAAATTTGATGGGTCCTGATGCACTAACAGTTCCCATGACTATAGATCCAGTTGTTCTGTTATATGCTTCTGGTAACCCTGAAGGTAATGCCCATTCAATGGCCGTGTCAGCAGTTCCTGAAATGCCAGCTGCACCTTCTGGGATATCACCAATTGGTATGTGAAGATCAGTTCATTCAAACAATTTTGAAATGAAGAGATCAGCTTATTGTGGTCCACCCTTGACTGTTACACAAATTACAGTACCTCAGCACCTAACCAGACATTAAATCAGGCAGGACCAGTTCTTGATGTGAGGTTTCCACAGGGAACCCCACTTTCTTACATGCCCACACCAGACCAGATTATGAGAGTACCCTGCAGTACCCTGCAAGATGTGACCCAGTGTAAAAATATTTGTTTGGAAGGTCTTTCAGCACAACAGTTGATGGACTGGTTAAACAATCTGAGCACGCACGAAGCAACAGGTCCAACAAATGGTAACATCAGACCTGAAGAGACACCAGAGAGAGACAAGACAATGAATGTGCCCCGGCTGAGTTTAGAATTAAGCAAATTAATTTTGAGAACACAAAATGTAGAGCAACTGGAAATGTGCACAGAAGATGAATTGTGTTTCATGTGTAAAGATGTTAACGTGCAGGACAGACTTATGAAAATTTAGCAGAATTGGCTGAGAAATATTAAGTGGGCTTAGAGAAATCAAAACCCTTGAAGAGAAGTTACAGATTAGAGTTTAGCACCAAAGACATTCTTAACATGAGATCACCCGGAATGAGAATGCACATTAAGGAATTAATTACATACATTCAAACATGGGGAGCATTAGATAAATGGGAAGGCACATGGGCAAAGAAAAGAGATCAGAAGAAAGTGAAGCAGAATTTGTCTCTGGCAGGAGCAAATCAAGCTGAGGACAATGTACAAATGATGCCTTTGAGAAAAATACCAGGTGGACGTTATGTGCATGTACCTTGGAGTAGAAGTGATATTCTGTCATTCACAAATGATTACCTGAGATTGAGAGAGAAGCCAGTGGAGAGGTTTGTGAAACTTTCAAAATGCGTGTGGGAGGATTGAAATACGTTGTTTGATATTGTGGTTCCATTTGACTTGTGGATTGAGTGGAAAAGGAGTGTTGATTCGCAAGAGCGTGAACCTCCAAGAGATCCAGTAACAGGTGCACCATCTGAAGAGGTGATGAAAAAGTATTATAAGATAACTGAATTCCTAAAGAACAAAGTGTCTCTGAAAGATATTGATTGGCAGAAAACTGGCTGGACAGCACTATTCATGCCTATTATGAGAGATTGTGGCAAGCTTTCAAACAGCATAGCAGTACAAAGAACATAGAGCTAAAAGATATGGGTAATCTTATGTTTGGGTCCATTCAAGGATTGAAGATGGAAATTAGTGCAATAATTCAGCAGCATTTAATTTGATGGCAGAACAAACCCATTAAAGAGATCCTGCAGTATGTAAGGTACTTTAGTGATGAAATTAAATTGAAGCAGAGAAAGTTGAGGGAAAGTTGATTGTGATGTAATTGAAGGCTACACATAGAGGAAGTCAGAGCCCACCAATGATGGTGAATACAAGCAGAATGCAAGGTGTGCAACAGCAGGATAGCAATGTAGTTTAGTCGAAAGGTAGAGGACGTGGTGTTCAAGTAAATCAGAGTGGAGATTTGGTCGACGTTCAGTCATTGAAGAAAAAGCATCCATGTCATGCTGGCGGAAATCTTTGTAATTGGCAGAGGGAGTGTCCCTCTAATAATGTGAATAATTTAATACAGAATTATGGAGTCGTTCAGACTCAAGGTAATAATCAGGTTTAAATTCAGAGTGTCCAAAGGCCCCAAATCCCAAATGTACAAGTGTCCCCAGTACAACAGATGCAGTACCACAAGCTCTGATGACAAGGCAGAAGGTGATTGTTCCTCAGCAAAACATGAGTCAAATGGCGAATGTAAAAATGAACCAGATAGCATCACAATTTCTCTTAATTTATATGAGTGATGAGGAATTCTTAGAAACATTTCACATTGGTGGTTCTGATGAAGAGAATTGCATGTTAGTTGCATCCTTAGAGGGAGATCACCGTGGTCCCTATGTGAATGCCATTGTTATGGGAGACGATGTGCCAATTTTAGTTGTCACTGGAGCAATATGTCCTACTGTCAGAACAGCAGAAGTGCCAGACTTCCCCAAACAGTAAGGAGAATTCAGGTTGTATGAGCAGGAAATAAGCAGTTTACACATCCTGTTACAGAACATGCTCCAGTAATATAGTTTCATTTAAAGATAAGCACCAGTTTGTAATTTGTGATTCAAGTCTAGTAAATCAGTTAGCTAGCTGCACACCCAAATTAATGAAATACAAACAAATGAGGAAGAAGATGTCCCTTGTGTATCCAATGATGATATGTAATGATTTGACTGAAGAATTGCGCGAGACAGTTCTTCCTGAAGTTTGGATTTTTCAGGAAAGGATATAGGTCTCATAAAAGGAGTTAAACCAGTCAAAACCAAATGCTGCATATTCAAGTATACCATCTTACATCAGGACACCTGGGATAGTAGCAGGAATAACACCTTTGATTGAGAGGCTGATTGAGCAAGATGTTCTGAAGGAAATTTTGAAAAGCCCTTGTAATTCCTCTATTTTAGGATTGCAGATGCCCAATGGAATATACTACATAGTTCAGGATTTGAGAAAAGCGATCAAAATTGTTGTTCCATGTTGTTATGTTTGACCTAATCCAGCAATGATTTTATTTCAGATACCATGTGAAGCAGAGTGGTTTACAGTCACTGATTTGTGCCAAGCCTTTTTCTCCATTCCTATGCATGAGGAAAGTCAATTCCTCTTTGCTTTTAAATTTGGCAGTCGTATGTCGTATGTCAGGAGATTACCCATTAAATCAAACTTCCACATGAGCAGATGCCTTTTACCCAACTCCCTCCAACAGATGTATGCTCAGACTTTACTGATTATCTGAACCCTGCATTCGCTAGGGGGAAAGGGGAATGGGAATAGTAAAAGAGAGTCTGTCTCCAGATCCAGTTCCAGCCTGTGTTTGCCACTTGAAGATAGGATATTCAGTGTGTGCTTCACTAACCTGCACCTTTCTTCTTATAGGGATTTCTTTAAAGGAAGGACCTGCAGTCTGGTGATAAGAACATAGATAAGTACATTCCTACTGTGCATTCAACTGTTCAGCCATTCACATTCACCCAATTCTATTGTTCTTCTAACCTGGATCTTTTGAGAGACTAGCCTCTCTCTAAGAGAACAATGTTAACTTAATATCTTCTTTTCTCCAGGAGTCAGAAGTATCCAAGGTTCTCTGGAGAACAGGTCAAAAGTTCACAAATATACAATCTACCAATGTCTTTTACAGGAAACGAAAACTCCTTCGCAAGGTTCAGTTTTCTCAATCACAGTCTCTAGGAATTAGTCTGAGCACTGAGGTTTGTCTCTAAGACTGGCAAGTCTGCAAGGTGAAGAGGTTTTCAATATATATATATATATATATATATATATATATATATATATATATATATATATTGGCAAGTCTGGAAATCATACAAAAGGATTCCTTACTGCAGTTGCTTGAAGTTCCGTTAAGCCAAAACAAATTCTCCTCAGAAAGCCGATAGCCAGTTGTTGGAAGAAGGAAGAAATTTAGCTTCTTCAGAAGGGAAAAAGTAGCTGGTGTGCACATCGTAACAAGAAAAAGAATGAATTACTCAAAACTAGAAGAATTCTCTATGAAACGTAGTGCCTCAGGAACACTGCTCATTCCCCTCAGGATGACAGTTGAAGTGTACAGCTCCCAGAGAGAAACAGCTGGAGGGAAGCTTCAGCCCAAGACTAAGTTAGAAATACCAGAGTGCTGACCTCACAAAGATTTGTGGTCACCATCTTGAGTGACAGTTAAACCTGAAGAAGCTAGTTCTAAGAACAGCCTCCCCAAGAGCCACTGCGGGTAAGGACGCCGCTGCAACCAACGTGGGTGCAAGGAAAAGGGGAATCGTTTTTGCTGAGGGAAGAACTTAGCAACACTGGCAATAGTTTTCTTGACAGTAGCCCCCTCCAAAGAATTCCCTCCCACAGGAGGTTTCTTGGGGAAAGTGTCATGAAACTGCTTATCAACCTTGGAGCATGCACATTTTGGAAGGCTTCCCATGACCTTTCTTCTGGGCCAAAACCTTTCCAATCAATGAGGTAATATATTGTTCCTTTTGTAAACTTTGAGTCTAAAATTCTATTCACTTCATATTCTAAATGTGAATCCACTTGGATAGGATCTGGACGGGTGGTTGTCCTAACATTGGGAGGGCTTCTTTTAAGTAGTGAGACATAGAATACTGGATGAACCTTAATATGAGGAGGCAAGGCAAGTTTGAGTGTTACTGGATTTACAATTTTCTTTATTTTAAAGGGTCCTACATATCTAGGCTGGAATTTTTTGTTCCCTCTTAAATGTAAATATCGAGTGGATAGCCAGACCTTTTCACCCTTGCAATAACCAGAATTGCCTCCCCTCCTTTTGTCAGCATGCTTCTTGTAAGAGACCTTCGCATTGGTCAAATGTTCTCTAGCGGATTTGTAGGTCTTTTGAATTTTCTTGCTGAACTCATTCGCAACCGAGCATCCCTACCTTCGTAAGATAATGTTTGGGTGCCTACCAGAGTTCAAATAGAAAGGAGAATAACCTGTGGAGGCATGAATAGCATTGTTGTATGCATATTCTGCTGTCCAAATGAAATCTGGCCAATCATTATCTTGGTCCAGAAGATATAAGCATAGGTACTGCTCTATCTCCTGGTTAATTCTTTTTGTCTGTCCATCCGTTTCTAGATGATAACTAGTAGAATAACGCAAGTCTATTCCAAGTTGTTTTATAAAGGCCCTCCAGAACTGGGAAACAAATTGGGGACCTCGATCGGAATGCCATGAGCTCTCACTATGTGCTGTGAAAACAACTGTGCTAACTGAGAGGCTCTAGGAACCTTCTTCAGAGGAATGAAATTACTCATTTTAGAAAAGGTGTCCACAGAAACTAGGTTTGTGTCAATACCTTGACTTGAAGGTAAATCTACAATCAAATCCATAGTAATGGTATGCCAGGGATATGATGCAATGGGAAGAGGCTAAAGCTCACCTTCAGGAGCTAGTCGTTTTGTCTTTCCTCAAATGAATTTATCACAGGTTTGAACGTATTGTCTTATTTTAGGGATCATGGCAGGCCACTAGAAATACCTCTTAATTAATTCTGTAGTCTTCAAAATTCCTTTTATGGCCAGCTAAAGGCTAATCATGACACTCTTGTAGCGCTAGGTCTTGCAACTCACGAGCTGGTAAATATAAGCATTTTCAACAAAAGGGAGATTTTCTAGAATCTTTCTTCCTTCCCTTTTGTTGGCCCAATGTGAAATTTCTTGGTCAGATATGGATTCTCGAACCTTCCTTTTTATTTCGGAAATTTGTAAGGTACAAACAATAGTTGGAATGTTTTCAGCTTCTCCAGCTTCAGGTATTGTTTTCATTCTCCATAAAGCATCTGCCTTACCATTGTCAGAACCAGGTTGATAGGTAATGGTGAAATTAAAATCTGCAAAGTACAAGGACCATCTAGATTGCCTTCGAGTTAATGTCTTAGCAATCTCTAAAAACTGAAGATTTTTATGATCGGTGAACACAGTGACTACATGACGAGCCCCTAATAAATAATGCTGCCGTTCCTGAAAGGCATCCTTCACTGCCAATAGCGCTTTGTCAGCAATTGGATCATTTCTTTCAGGAGGAGTTAATTTCCTGGATCAAAATGCCACTGGGTGAAGTTGACCAGTTTCTTTGGGCCTCTGAGACAATACACCACCAATTGCTTGGTCGGAGGCATCAGCTTCCACAAAAAATAAATGGATCTTCAGAGTTAGGATGGCGAAGGATCGGGGCTGTCTTAAAGGCTCTTTTGAGGAACCCGAAAGATTCTTCAGCATAAGTTGACCAATGGAAGGGTACTCCTATTCTCAACATTTTTTGTAATGGAGACCACCTTTTAAGAAAGCTCTTTTATAAGCCGGCGGTAAAAATTGGCAAAGCCAATAAAACTTTGCACCTCTTTCACCGTTTTAGGAGAAGGCCAATACAGGATTGTTTGAATTTTAGCAGGATCCATCGAAACTCCATTTTCTGATAAGACGAATCCCAAGAATTCTATTTCATTTGCATGAAAGTCACACTTTTCCAACTTCACATATAGGTTATTTTCCAACAATTTCTTAGGAATGGCTCTCATGTGATCTCCATGGTCTCGCAAATTTGGTGAGAAGATTAAAATATCAATGTAGACTACTACAAATTGATCTAAAAACGCTCTCAGAACATCATTCACAAAGTGCTGGAAAGTGGCCGGCGAATTATATAGCCCATAAGGCATCACTTGGTACTTGTATAGACCAAACCCGTTGCGGAAGGCTGTTGTCAAAGCCCAGCTCACCTGAGTCCTTGTTCAGTTCTGATGGAGGTTGAAGACAATCCGACCCCACCCTGAAACTGCTTGTTCCAGCACACTAGTTTTTAAAACAGTGCACTAAGAACAGAAGCTCAAGGAAGGGGGGGAAGTGGATAAAATAAAATAAAGAGACAACAGCGTTCTTGCGTTTCCACTGTTGAAATGCTGCACAAATCTGCGGCCCTCTCTGACTTCGGTAGAAACTGGTGCCTAATGAAACATAAACAAAGAACAGATAAGTACATCCTATTCCTAACTGGGTTCCTGACTATCCCTTTATTTATTAGAAATTTTCTTCTAAAAGTACCTCTTGGATCCTGGTCTCTAGTTTCCAGGTTTGGAATGTGTTACTGCTCTGGGATGTGCTTTCTATTACTCTAAAGCTTCTAAAACATTAAACAAATACCGTTATCAGAATTATCAATATCAAACATTCATTTTAATATAACTAAAGCCTAAATTGCCAATAGCAGACTCACTTTTCCCATATTTCCAGAATCTTTTATAAAACAAATACTGTACTTTTACGTCAAAATACAGCATGTAATTTGTGCAAGTCCTTGATTTACTGTTTGCCTTGCTGTTAATGGTTTCCACGGTTCGATTCTTAAAAGTTCCATAAAAAATGTTTGCTTCACAAAGTTCCGCAAAGTATTGTTGTAACAAAGAGTTTGAATCACAATGTTCGTGGAAGGTATCTTGTTTCAAATTGTCAATACACAAATCCAGAAATTGTTGTCAAAGTTCTTTCAGGTAATAAAAGTTTTGCACTTACTTGTTGCTGGCAAGATATACTGATCAGTCTAACCTTGTCTTCTTTCTCTTTTGCAGGTTGCTTGTAGGAGAGAGGCTGAGGCAAGGAGGAACCGGAAACCGGAAGAAGGAAGAGCCAGCAGCTGCGCCCACTGAAGCCAATGAAAGTCTGTAGAGAGCAGGAGTGCCAGCGCCGAGGGATCTGTCCTCAGGTAAGCGGGAGGTAGACGAGCACAAGCACTGGGCGAGGCTCGAGGGCTGCCTTTTATAGACAGGGCTGGGTGTGGTCCTCACATGCTGCACATGTTCTTGAAAGGTGTGCAGAGTTTCAGTTATTATGCAAATGAGTTAAATTAACACATGGCCTAGAGAGGAATGTTTTAAAGAAGCCTGGGTAAAAGCAAGGCCCAATGTGTAAACAAAACAGCACATTAAACAACATACACAGAAGCCTGGGGGGGGGGAAGGTGAGATAACAAGAAAGGCTTTCAATAGTAAGTTTAAAAGGGAGCTATTACAGAACCCACTAGTGCAGTGAGAGGGGACATGCTCTTTGCTGTGCACAAACCCTAACAGTTGCCCCCCTCAAAGGCCCTCCTACAGGACGGGGTTTTCCTGGATTTTTTAAATAAAACCGTCTAATCAGCTGTGGGGCATGTACATATGATGCTGGTTCCCATGAATTCTCAGATTCATCATATCCTTTCCATTCTACTAAATAAAACAGACGTCCACTAATTCTTTTTGAGTCTTTTATGCTTTTCACTTCATATTCTAGATTTCCCTTAATTGGTATGGGTGGAGGTGGTGGTTCAGGTCGGGTTTTTGGATTGTACGGCTTAAGCAAGGACACATGGAATGTAGTATGTACTGGATATTCTTTTGGTAAATCTAATTTTACTGTTACCGGGTTTACTATGGCAGTTATACTAAAGGGTCCAATGAAACGTGGTTGCAGCTTTCGGGATCCCTCTATGTTTAGGTTCTTTGTGGAGAGCCATACCTTGTCACCGATTTTATACATTGGGGCCTCAGATCTGTGTTTGTCTGCTTGTCTTTTCATGCTTTCCTTGTACTTTAATAAATGTTTCCTGGCTTTGTCTTGTATGTCACCTAACCTTGTTAGTCTATCCGTTACTGTAGGTAACAGAGAATCTTCTAACAAAATGGCTATAGCTCTTGGATGATACCCCTGCAAGAAATAGAATGGTGAGCAAAGTAGAGCTGAATGCTCAGTATTATTATAAACAAACTCCGCTACAGGGAGAGCTCCAACCATTCACTAGAATAATCAGCCAATAAACAACGTAGCGTTTGAAGTAAGGTTTGGTTCAGTCGTTCAGTCTGTCCATCTGTCTCTGGGTGGAAAGCAGTGGATAATGCCACATCTATTTTCAGTTTTTTACATAACTTTTTCCAAAATTTAGAGTTGAACTGGCTCCCTCGGTCTGACACCACTTTGCTTGGCAAACCATGTAAACGCACAATTTCCCTTATAAAAATATCGGCAAATTCTGCCGCCGTGGGTAATTTCCGTAATGGTACAAAATGTGCCATTTTAGATAAAAAATCCACTATAACCAACACTGTTGTGAAAGATTTTACAGGTGGTAAACCTACAATAAAGTCTACGCTCACAGTGTGCCAAGGTTGCTTGGGTGTTGGCATTGGTATTAACAAACCGTCAGGGGCCTTATGAGAAGATTTATGTCTTGCACAAATTGGACAGGTAGTGACAAATTGCTTAATGTCCTTTCTTATAGTGTCCCACCAAAAGTGTTTTTGCACATTTTTCAGGGTTTTTACCCAACCAGGATGACCTGCCAACGGTGAGGCGTGATGCCAAATTATCACCTGTGTTTGTAATTCAGAGGTGGGCACTAACAGCATGTTGTCGTGATACAATAAACCTTGTTGTATTGTTTTATGGGAATCTTTTAACCAATCCTGAGGTGCTATTTGCATGTGTGCATTATATAGATCTGTGATGAAATCCTTCTGTTGTACTGGTGCCAAAAACTTTTGGGGAGGAATAATTGGTTCTACTATTTTATCTTGTTTCATGTCTGAAGTATGTCCGTATCTAGATAACACATCAGATTGAATTTGTTGTGCACCTGGTCTTTAGGTTATTACAAAGTCAAATGTGCTAAAAAAATTTAACCAGCGCATCTGACGTGGTGTTAGTGCTTTAAGTGATCCAAAAAACTGTAGGTTCCTATGGTCAGAAAAGATTGTAACTGGGTACTTGGCTCCCATTAAATGGTGCCTCCATTCTGAAAAGGCTACTTTGATAGCTAGTAGTTCCCTTTCAGCCACAGTGTAATTTTGTTCAGCTGGTAATAACTTTTTGGAATAGAAGGCTATAGGATGTAACTGGCCATCTACTGCATCTCGTTGAGAGAGAACTCTTCCTAAAGCTACTTGTGAAGCATCCGCTTTAACAAAAAAAGGCAAGTCAGGATCAGGATGTTTCAGAATTGGGGCTGAAGTGAACTTTTGTTTTAGGAGTTGAAAGGCGTGTGCCGCCTCATCAGTCCAAATAAATAGTTGCCCTTTCCGCAACAAGGTAGTTATTGGGGCCGCAATGTCTGCGAAATGTGCAATAAACCTCCTATAAAAATTGGCGAAACCCAGAAATTTCTGAATATCTTTTACAGAGGATGGTTCTGGCCAATCAGCAATAGCACTGATTTTCTTTACATCCATAGTTATTCCTTGAGGTGACAGGCAGTATCCTAAAAAGTCCACCTTGCTGACATTAAAAGTACACTTTTCTAACTTAGCAAAAAGATGATTTTCTTTTAACTTTGATAATACTGCACGAACATGTTGGGTATGTCCTTCTGAGTTCTTAGAGTAAATGAGGATGTCGTCTATGTATACTATGACACAAACGTCCAGGAATTCGTGTAGGACCTCATTTATAAAGAACTGAAAGGCCGCAGGGGCATTACATAACCCAAAGGGCATTACTGTGTACTCAAATAAACCAAACTTTGTCTTGAAAGCTGTCTTCCACTCATCCCACTCTTTTACTCGGACCAGGTGGTAAGCTCCCCGCAGATCTAGTTTAGTGTATACAGTAGAATGTCTTAACTGATCCAACAACACAGGTATTAGAGGAAGAGGATATTTATTCTTTATTGTAGCCCTATTTAGTCCTCTATAATCGATACACGCGCGCAGGGATTTATCCGGCTTCGGGATAAAAAAGAGTGGAGATGACACCGGAGATGTGGAATGACGGATGAACCCAGACTGTAGTAGGTCATCTAGGTAGGTTCTTAAGTATTTGGTTTCTTCGTCAGTCAAAGCATATACTCTGTTATTAGGTCAAGGGGCCCCTGGGATAAGATCTATACAACAGTCATAAGACCTATGTGGGGGCAGCACACTAGCCTTTACTGGATCAAAGACGTCTTTAAAGTCAGAATATTCAGGAGGGAGACTTGGTTCATCTTGTATAACACTAGCACAGTGTAATACTGTGCTCTGTTCTGTACCTGCTTCTTGATAGCAATTGGTTCTACAGAAAGAGGAATCCAAAGTAACATTTCTATTCACCCAATCAATTTTTGGGTTATGAGTTGTTAACCAGGGTACCCCGAGAATCAAACCAAAATTAGGAGTATCTATCAGATCAAAGCTAATCACCTCTGTGTGCCCGTTCTGACAGACCATAACAAGTGGACTTGTTTGTTTTGTGATTAATCCAGAGGTCAATTCTGACCCATCCACTGCACATACTGCTTCTGGACAAGGCTTTAGGCACATAGGAAGTCCTAAGTTTTCAGCTCACTTATTATCCACAAAATTTCCTGTCGCGCCTGAGTCCAGTAGGACAGGGAGAGAATGCCTCACTTGGGTAGTAACAATTAAAACGACCTGAATTATGAAATGTCTAGGTATGTGCGGTACCATGAAGGCTGCAGCATTAGAGGTTTGATTAAGATGATTTCTCGAACAAGTAACCTCTCCCCTTGTCGAGCTTAATCGTTTCCCGATTCAGTTGAGGAGGTGGAGGAAACAGCACCCTTTCGTGGATTTTTAGGCTTTACTGGACATTCTCTGGCAAAGTGACCTGCCCTTCCACAATATAAACATAATTGAAGTTTTCTCCTTCTTTCTTTTTCCTCTGATGTTCTAATTTCACAACTAAATCTACAAAGTCCGAATAGTCTTCTGGCAAATCAACGATATGAGCCAGCGCGTCTTTTAACTCGTCTCTCAAACCTTTATAGAAAAGGGAGACACGCTTTTCTTCTGGCCAGTGTGTCTCGGTGAGTAAACGATTAAAACTAGTGAGATAGGTCAATAAATCCTTGTTACCTTGTTTAAGATTTAAAAGCTCATTATCACTTGCCTGCATGAAAGTCTGTTTTGCAAAAAGGCTGGTCATGGTACGTTTAAATTGGTTCCAATTATGGAGGATGGGATCATCTCTCTCCACGAAAGGAATTGACCAATTGGCTGCTGTGCCACCCAAATAAGACAAGACGAATGCCACTTTCGTGGCATCAGTAGGGAACTGTTGTGGCTTACAAACGAAGTGTAATTGACATTGATTGATAAAAACATGGAATTTGTTACTATCTCCATGAAAACGTTCAGGTGCTGCTAAGGGCACAGCATTAGGAACATTAACAGTGACCTCAACTGGGGGAGGCAAAGTTGTATGTTTTGATGGCGCCCCTGTCTCTGAGGAGCTTTTAAACAAAGGCGTAAAAGCTGTGTTCCACTGAGATACCCTAAATTTATACCTGCTTAAATCCTGTTTTAAAGAGGTATTCTCCATCTTTATTCCCTCTATTTCCTCTTGCATATGTTGCAAGATGCCAGACACTGATTCATTATGAGCCAAGTCCTCATTTAGGGCCTGCGCCATATCCGTGACGTCAATGCCCTCTATTTCTTCCCCGATATTCATCGTCCACCAGAACTGAATTTTTTTTTTTATTTAAGGCTTGTGCTTCTGTCAAAGCCCAGCTCACCTGAGTCCTTGTTCAGTTCTGATGGAGGTTGTAGACAATCCGACCCCACCCTGAAACTGCTTGTTCCAGCACACTAGTTTTTAAAACAGTGCACTAAGAACAGAAGCTCAAGGGAAGGGGGGAAGTGGATAAAATAAAATAAAGAGACAACAGCGTTCTTGCGTTTCCACTGTTGAAATGCTGCACAAATCTGCGGCCCTCTCTGACTTCGGTAGAAACTGGTGCCTAATGAAACATAAACAAAGAACAGATAAGTACATCCTATTCCTAACTGGGTTCCTGACTATCCCTTTATTTATTAGAAATGTTCTTCTAAAAGTACCTCTTGGATCCTGGTCTCTAGTTTCCAGGTTTGGAATGTGTTACTGCTCTGGGATGTGCTTTCTATTACTCTAAAGCTTCTAAAACATTAAACAAATACCGTTATCAGAATTATCAATATCAAACATTCATCTTAATATAACTAAAGCCTAAATTGCCAATAGCAGACTCACTTTTCCCATATTTCCAGAATCTTTTATAAAACAAATACTGTACTTTTACGTCAAAATACAGTATGTAATTTGTGCAAGTCCTTGATTTACTGTTTGCCTTGCTGTTAATGGTTTCCACGGCTCGATTCTTAAAAGTTCCATAAAAAAATGTTTGCTTCACAAAGTTCCGCAAAGTATTGTTGTAACAAAGAGTTTGAATCACAATGTTCGTGGAAGGTATCTTGTTTCAAATTGTCTATACACGAATCCAGAAATTGTTGTCAAAGTTCTTTCAGGTAATAAAAGTTTTGCACTTACTTGTTGCTGGCAAGAGATACTGATCAGTCTAACCTTGTCTTCTTTCTCTTTTGCAGGTTGCTTGTAGGAGAGAGGCTGAGGCAAGGAGGAACCGGAAACCGGAAGAAGGAAGAGCCAGCAGCTGCACCCATTGAAGCCAATGAAAGTCTGTAGAGAGCAGGAGTGCCAGCGCCGAGGGATCTGTCCTCAGGTAAGCGGGAGGTAGACAAGCACAAGCACTGGGCGAGGCTCGAGGGCTGCCTTTTATAGACAGGGATGGGTGTGGTCCTCACATGCTGCACATGTTCTTGAAAGGTGTGCAGAGCTGGGTGTGGTCCTCACATGCTGCACATGTTCTTGAAAGGTGTGCAGAGTTTCAGTTATTATGCAAATGAGTTAAATTAACACATGGCCTAGAGAGGAGTGTTTTAAAGAAGCCTTGGTAAAAGCAAGGCCCAATGTGTAAACAAAACAGCACATTAAACAACATACACAGAAGCCTAGGGGGGGGGGGAAGGTGAGATAACAAGAAAGGATTTCAATAGTAAGTTTAAAAGGGAGCTATTACAGAACCCACTAGTGCAGTGAGAGGGGACATGCTCTTTGCTGTGCACAAACCCTAACAGCTGTTTTCAATTCGTCTCGCTTAGCAACTCGAATTAAATGGTACACTCCGCGAAGATCTAGTTTGGTGTAGTTTTTTGCGTCTTTTACCTGATCTAGCAGTACTGAAATCAAAGGCAGGGGATATTGATTCTTCACCGTAGCTTGATTTAACGCTCTATAATCAATACAAGTTCTTAATTCGTCCTTCTTCACCTTTTGGAACAAAAAAAGGAGGGGGAGACTGGGGATTTCGAAGCCAAATAAAACCTTTTGCCAAATATTTTTCCAAATATTCTTTTCGGAACTTGTTCTTCTTTTCAGTAAGGGCATAGATTCTACTGCAAGGTAGATTCGCACCTGGCTCAAGTTCGATCCTGCAATCATAAGATTTGCAGGGAGGTAGCTTCTCTGCCTCTGCTGGGTCAAACACTGCAGACAATTCTTTATATTCTGGGGTAATGACAACCTTTTCCAGAGCACAAACCACATTGGACTTAGTAGCTAAAACTTGAGTGGGAGATCGTGCACTACTTAACTCTTGAGGACCATAACAACGTTTCCGACAGTAGCTTGAATTTAATTGGACAGTCCTCTTTTCCAAACTAATTTCAGGGTAGTGCTCCGTAAGCCACGGTACGTCCAAGATCAGCTGGAATTGAGGACCATCTATGAGATTGAAAGATATTTTTTCTTGGTATCCTAGATGATCTTTCAGAACTATAGGTTCAGTTTCATCTGTGAAAGGGCCTGAAGACAGGTTTGTTCCATCCACCGCACGAACAGGCTCTGCAAATCATTTTTTGACAAAATGTATTCCCATTTTTGTGACATACTGGATGTCGCAGAAATTTCCAGTAGCTCCTGAGTCAATCATCACTGAAACATCCTGCAGCTTTTTTTTCTCTGAAGATGAGGTCAAAGGAGATGATAAGATGAAGGGAATCAGACTGTAAGGTGTTTACCACTAATTGGGATTTTAATGGCTGGTTGGTGTTGTGAGTCAACCAGGGCTACTCTCTTATAAGAATGAGTATTCTCTTTTCCTTAATTATCTTGTGTAGGCTTCTTTGGGCATTCTCTTACAAAATGCCCAGACAACCCACAATAGAGACATAGATTCTTAGATCTTTGTTTGTCCTTTTCCTCTTTAGACAGGGAACCTCTAAAACTGCCGATTTGCATTGGCTCTTCCAAAGAGTGTGTCTTGAAGGTCTTGATACTTTCCACTTTACTCTTGTTGAAGTGTGGTGGGGTAGGATGAAATTCTGTCTTTCGTTCAGCTTTTCTTTCAAACAGATGCTGATCAATCTGTGAGACAACATCAATTGATTTTGACACATCAGTAGTGCGATCCAGAATCTGGGCTAGCACATCTTTTAGTTCTTCTTGAAAACCTCAGTAAAAAACCACAGCCCTTTAGCTCTCGGGCTAACCAGTCTCCACAATTAATTTGTTGAATTGGGCCAGAGAAAAGGTCAAATCCCTATTTTCTTGTTTTACATCTAGTAATTCATTATCTGTGAATTGAGAAATTGTTCTGCGGTTAATAATTTGAAGGAAGTTGTTTTTAAAAACTTCAAAATCATATAGTATAGAGTCATTTCTTGACACCAAAGGCATGGACCATGAAGCCGCATCGTCACTCAAATAAGACAAAATGAATGCTGTTTTTGACTGATCCACTGTAAAAATAACGGGTCGACAAAGGAAGTGTAAGGAGCACTGGGTTCAAAATATCTGCGCCTTGGAAGGATCTCCAATAAAACGTTCAGGTGGGGCCAGGGGAATGATAGGGGATTTGGAATGAATGACTTGTGTGGATATTTCTGAGGTAGAGATAGGGAAGGTTTTATCTGAAACCCCACTAGTCCCAGCGGTATTCCCAGAAGTGAGGTTATTTAATTTGTCCATGAGCTGTTGGGTCTCAACATGGGATCTTTTTATTCCCTCTCTCAAGTTTTTGTTTTCATCTAGGGCAAGGGTTAACATTTTTTGCATTTCGTCCATTAGTGCCGCCAAGGAACTAAAATCTAAACCTTCTGCCATTCTGCTCAGGTGGAAATAAGTATTTTTTAGGCACTTCAGTCTGTCAGGAGATTACCCATTAAATCAAACTTCCACTGGAGCAGATGCCTTTTACCCAACTCCCTCCAACAGATGCATGCTCAGACTTTACTGATTATCTGAACCCTACATCTGCTAGGGGGAAAGGAGAATGGGAATAAAAAAAAGAGACACCACCTCCAGATCCAGTTTCAGCCTGTGTTTCCCACTTGAAGATCGAATATTCAGTGTGTGCTTCAGTAACCTGCACCTTTCTTCTTATTGGGATTTCTTTAGAGGAAGGACCTGCAGTTGGGTGATAAGAGCGTAGATAAGTACATTCCTACTGCGCATTCAACTGTTCAGCCATTCACATTTACCCAATTCTATCCTTCTCCTAACCTGGATCTTTTGAGAGACTAGCCTCTCTCTAAGAGAACAAGGTTAATTTAATATCTTCTTTTCTCCAGAAGTCAGAGGTATCCAAGGTTCTCTGGAGAACAGTTCAAAGGTTCACAAATATACAATCTACTAATTTATTTTTCAGGAAACAAGAACTCCTTCTCAAGGTTCAGTTTTCTCAATCACAGTCTCTAGGAATTAGTCTGAGCACTGAGGTTTGTCTCTAAGACTGGCAAGTCTGCAAGGCGAAGAGTTTTTGAATATATATGTACATATATATATTGGCAAGTCTTGAAATCATGCAAAAGGATTCCTTACTGCAGTTCTGTTAAGCCAAAACTAATTCTCCTCAGAAAGCCGATATCCAGTTGTTGGAAGAAGGAAGAAATTCAGCTTCTCCAGAAAGGAAACAGTAGCTGGTTTGCACATCATAACAAGAAAAATAATTAATTACTCAAACCTAGAAAAATTGTCCATGAAACGAAGCGCCTCAGGAACACTGCTCATTCCCCTCAGGATGACAGTTGAAGTGCACAGCTCCCAGAGAGAAATGCTGGAGGGAAGCTTCAGCACAAGACTAAGGTAGAAACACTAGAGTGCTGCCCTCACAAAGATTTGCAGCCACCATCTTGAGTGGCAGTTAAACCTGAATAAGCTAGTTCTATGAACAGCCTCCCCAAGAGCCACCAGGAGTGCAGACGCCGCTGCAACCAACGTGGGTACAAGAAAAAAAGGAATCGATTTTTCTGAGGGAAGAACTTAACAACCCTGGCAATAGTTTTGCTGACATCGTATTTTAACATGATGCCATACTCCTCAGGGGTATACGGAATCACCATCAATTTTTAATTAGATTTTGAAAAATAATTCAGAGTCCCTTAAAATGCCTTATCATTCAGTCTTAGTGCAGTATATTAGCAACCTGTTGGTAGTGACAAATACTCGAGAAGCCTGCAGCAGACACACTATAGCTCTCTTGAATCATTCCTGGAGATAATGGACATAAAGAATCCCCAGCAAAGTTACAGTACTGTAAAAAAGAAGTCTGATACTTAGGTCATCACATAGAGAAATGTGGAAGGAAAGTGTCCCAAGAGAGAATTTCAACAATCATGCAGCTGACTCCCCAGTTATTCAGAGGGAAGTCAGAATGTTTCTGGGAATGGTTGGCTACAGCCACCAATGGATTCCAAATGTGTCCCTTTTGTCCATGCACTTACAGAGATTGACACACAAGGATGTGTCTGATCTGCTACCATTTGATGATGAATGCATGCATGCCTTTACTGAGCTGAGAAGAGGCTTGTGCTGAGTCCTAGACCTGGGAATGCCCGATTAAAACAAATGTCTTTCTTTGTTTTGCTGTGAAAGGGATGGATGTGCTCTCTCTGTTTTGACACAGTTACATGGAAATTCCAACAAGCCTGTGGCATATTTTTCAGCAACACTTGATTCTGTAGGTGCAGAGTTGCTCCGCTCTCTAACAGCAATGGTCATGTTAAGTGTTGGCATCGAGCAGTGCGAAAGCATTGTTATGGGCCACCCACTGAACATTTTTATTCCCCTCTTAGTGGAGATTTTGCTAACCTGTACAAAGACCCAGTATTTGACAAATTAACATTTGACCCGCTATGAACAGACCATTTTGGGTTTTTCTAATGTCAATATAAACAGAGGCAATGTTCTAAATGTGGCTACTCTTTTGCCAAATCCTGTTGAAAATGCAAGTGACTGAGAAGATGAGGTTGAGCATGACTGTCTCGATGTAACTGAATTGTACTCCAAACCATACCCGATATTCAAGATGTCCCCTTGGATGAAAATGACTGTCATTTTTGTTGATTGCTCCTATTTAAGAGAATCGGATGGTGCCCTAAGAGCTGGTTATGCAGTTTGCACAGTCTCTGGGGTGATAGAACCCTCTTGGCTTTGAGGAGACTTTTCTGCCCAAATAGATGAATTGAGTGCTCTTACCAGAGGATGCTGTCTTTCTTAACAGCTCAAAGTGATAATTTTCACTTATAGCCAATATGGGTTTGGTGTCATTCATTACTTTGGACAGTTGTGGTTCCAGAGAGGTTTCATGAGCTCTTCTGGATCACCTATCCGAAACGGCGACAACATTTACCATTTGCTGAAAGCACTACAGTTACCTGTGAAAATTGCAGTTGTAAAATGTGCAGATCACCAGAAATCAAGTGATTACATATCCTTGGGCAATACCTATGTCGATGGAATTGCGAATTATTAAGCTTTGCATTGCACTTCCTTTGATGAGGAATTGAGTTTGGAAATGAGACAAGTCAAAATGTCTTTATGACAGCTGTTGATACTTGGGAAGAAGTCAAAAGATTGCAGAATGAAGTGACAGAAGAAGAGAAGCAGGGTTGGATTAGAGCAGGATGTGGCCAGAGGAAAGAGGATGATGTTTGATGCCGAATGATGGTAAAGCAGTGTTTCCAACTAGCTTATTGTCCCCAATGGCAAGGTACTACCATGGTCAAGCTCATATTGGTAGAGATGCAATGATCAGAACATTCAGACAAACATGGCACCCAGATTTTAATTGGTTGCAGAAGCAGTGTGCCATAGATGTATAACATGTCAACAGATGAATGTAGGGAAATGCACAATTGTTACACTGAATCACATAGGTAGATCAGGAGGACCAGTCAACCCAATGCATCCTTATTTAATAGAATTGCTACTGTGTAATGGGCTGAGATACATTTTGGTGATGGTATGTGTGTTGTCCCATTGTGTAAATGCTTACCCAACTCAAATGAATGATAGCCTCACAGTTGCAAAACTGCTATTGAGGGAGTTAATACCTCAATATGGTTTTCCAACTTCTCTGGAATCTTCTCTGGAATCAGACCGAGGAATTACTTTCAATAGTGAGATCCTTAAATTATTGTGTGCGTATTACAAGTTGAGCAAAGATTGCATTGCAGTTACAGACTAGACGCTTCAAGACTGGTAGAAAAGATAAATGGAACACTGAAGTCTAGAATGTCGGAAGTATGTGCATCTTCAACACTGAGATGCATTGCCTCTTGTCCTGATGAGTATGCACAGCAGACATGACAGAAAGACAGGCTTGACGCCACATGAGATCATCATGAGGCGAGCTATAAGATTGCCAGCAGTAACTGCAAATGCTCTTGTGAACACTACAGATGACTTGGAACATGATTATTGCAAAGGACTAACTGATGGTGTTAGTTTTTTATCTCACTAGGTTGGAGAACCAACTGTACAACCACAACAAGTACTTTGTCACAACCTGACTCCTGGTACCTTGGTGTTAGTGAAAAAGCATGTAAAAAAGACATACTTGGAGCTGCGTTGGAAAGGCCTCCATCAGGTTGTTCTAGTGACAACAACAGTTGTTAAGTGAGCTGGTCTCCTGAACTGGATTCATGTGAGCCACAAGCGCAAAGTTCCAAGTCCTCTTGATGAAACAGCACCTGTTCCCAAAGAGTCTGGTTACAGTGAGAGAAAGGGTCCAGGTTAGCCAGGCTGTGGGGACAGGACAAGTGGCTAACACAATGTGTGAAAATCTGAGCATGTCAGCAGCAGTTGAAGGTACAAAAGGGTTGAGACGGTCAGATGACACCTGCAAGTTCAGATCACATTGAAACACCAGTCATGCCATAGAAAAGAGTTTGAACAGGAGATTAGTGGCCCGAAAAAAGCTCAGAAGCAGTGATAAAAGTGCCTCCTACTATAGCTGAAGTAAATGAAGAATCAGATCCAAGTGACAGTGAAATTGAGGGTCATGTGACAAGGAGGTCAAAGAGAAAAAGAGTGCCAAGTCTAAGATACTCTGCTCAGGAATTTCCATATTTTACAACTGATGACTGGGAAAAGGAGTTTGTTGACTTTTGTGTTAACAATTTTTCTCTAGCTGAACATTTTGGAACTTGAAATTGCTTTGGAACTGAACTTTGAAATCTCATTGCCGCTTCATGAATAGAGACACTATTTGCTGGAGGTGCTAACCAGTGATTATCAGAAACATTTGAACTTTTAGAAGGAACATTTGGATTTTTGTAAATAACAAGAGCCTATTGATGAACTTTTGGATTTTTGTTTTTGAAGAAACTGTTTTTGAATGTGTTTTACTCAAACAAAGAAAATCCTGAAAGAGACGGTGGAAAAATTGAAAGCCGCTTTTGCATTTTTTATTTTTATTTTTAATTGGAAGTATATTGTGGACTGAATCCAGACAAGCTATTAAATGGGATCGATGTAAGAAGAGTAAATGCAAGTATGTGTGTGTGGGTTTAGCAGTAGCATGTATGATTGTGATTATTTTGATGGATTGAGTTTACCGTTAAGAATGAGAGTGCGAATACTTATGTCACAAGTGCCCCAAATTTAGAGGATTCCTTCATAGAACAAAATCACCTGTATGAAGATGAGAGACTTTTACACTGACAGTTCTAAGGGAGGGTTGACATCAAATGTGTATTACAAATTATTATATGAATATATTGAAAGCATGGAAATCCAAGATTGCTATGTGTGCATGAAAATTCCTTCATCCGTGCAGGAAGGACTCACTTATCACAGCTTCCCACTATCATATGGAATATCTTATATTCTGTTACTAACTCTATTGTATGAGCCGAAGTACTATCAATACTTCCATTTAAACTAGGATCCAGTGTTTTCTTTCATGCCTAGCATGAAGAACCTGAGTACTATTGCTCAAGCGAAAAACACTGACATTGTGGGAGGATTCTTTGAGCCTGCCTTGACTTTTGGAACAGCATACACCCAGAAGAATAATTTGACCAGCATACTTAGCTCAGTAGAAAAAGAGTTCATTGGACAAGGTGATGACAGAAGGAGGGCAATGAAAGCCAAAACAGAGTAGGGAGTAGTTTTGAAAAATTGGGGAAAAAAATGTGACACATTCAGTGTCTGAGAGTCAAGGATTCTTAGCTTTAGATTGGCAACATGTAGGGAAATTATGTGTATATAGACCAAAGTCAAAGACAGGCACACATTTTGTATGTACTAGTGAATGTAGACATGTTTTTGTTTTTAAAAGCACATGGACCTTTATGTTAAATGGACAGAATCCCACAATACCAGGTCTTTATTTTATAAATTGGAAAAAAGCTTATTACAAGCTGCCGAAAGGCTTGTGTGGGACATGTTGCCTGGGAGTAGTTTTTCCAAATATTTATCATGTGGCAACAAAAGTGACCCAGTCTGGGATGAGAAATCAAATTCCATAGTTAAAAGAGGAGCAATTGCCTCAGAGATAGTGGGTGATATCCTTTGTGCCATAATTCCATCAGTGGGAGTAATCTTGAATGAACTCAAGATTAGGAATTTGTCAACTATAGCAGATAAACTATCTACTTACACTGCATGTGCTTTATTGTTAACTGACACAGAGATGGTTGCTGTGAGATCAATGATTTTGCAAAATCGTCTTGCGTTAGACATCTTATTTGCAACGGAGGGCAGAGTATGTAAAATGTGACATGTGCAACATTGCAGCTCTTACATACCTGACCATAGTAAGGAGATAAGAAAGTACTTTGCAAGCATGACTGACTTGAACAGAGACCTAGAAGGTCTGACAGTCACCAGTGCATGGGAAGCTATTGGAAGTGTTTTTCAGCCACTGGAAAATGGTTTGGGAACATGGGAAAAGGAATAGTAGGAACCCTCTTGAGACCCTTGTTGATTGTGGTGTGGTGTGTCATAGGTACACTTGGATTTTACAAACTATACAAGGTACTGAAGGAGAAAAGCACAAAGACTAGGCAGATGAAAAAGGAGATAGAATTGGAGAACAGGTGAAGTAAATATTATTGTAACCTCAAGAGAATGAAGGATTACAGCAGACCTTACCAGAATACGTCATCTAAATTCTGAATTGTGTCATTGAAATAAGAATGTGGCCTTTTGTGATTGCCATCAAAGGAGGGACTGAGAGAGCGTAAATTTTAGCGCTGTCCCTCGTGTCACTTAAGTCATCAGAATGTGACAAGTTTTATTTTAGGAAGCTGCACTGACATGCTTTTTAAATGTGCAATTTATTTCTATTTCAAAGTTTGACATAGGTGCCTTTTTAATTAAATCACATGCTAGAATGTTAAAGTTGATGTTAAAATGTATTTTAGACCACAAACTAACAGTATATACAAAAATGATATTGAATTCCTTGTGTTTAGTGGAAGATTAATGACTGAAAATATGTGCAAGAGAGAAAAATGCAGTTCTCCTAATGCAATAACAAATTATTTACATTGAAAATGAAATGTTTTAGTCATACTGATGAAATATTAATAATGCTGAATTTATAAGTGTGCATATTATATGTGGTTTACTAAAAAGTAATTAAATTAAATGCATTTTATATTTGTCCTTGTGTTAGCATCAGTAAGGCCTACAGAGCTTGCATTTAGCAGTTATATTAAAGTGGTGAATTATTTTTTCGTAACGTGAAGTCTTCTTTCAGATTTCATTCCCATGAGAAGCAAAGTCTTTTTTAATAAATCTATTGTTTAACTTTGGAAGAACTGGACCCATTTGTTCTTGGAAACGTTGCAGTGCAGAAGCATGGTTTGAGATTGTATACACTTGTTTCAAACCTGCTTGGAGTCACACGGAGATGAGATATCCCCACGACAGACATGGGGAATTCTCGAACTGTTGCAGCCTGGAGTCTAGTGATAATTTATGATTGAAACATGCTGATTCAACGTAATATGAACTGACACCTTTGACAAATCAGAACGCTTTCTGTGAATTGATATACAAATGGACAATCAAACTTTGGTCAGTCACAGTCTTGGTCCTGGTCAGCCCTAGACGCTTTCCTGATGCTTGCAGATGCCTTGCTGAGCAGATGCTTTGCTGATGAAGATTCCCTGAAAACTTTACCCTTGGAGAGGTATCTTCCTCTCTGCTATTTGCAACTGCCCCTTCAGATGACCTTTTAGGTTTGAAACTCTAATATGCTGATGCTTTTCTTTTTATTTGTAGTTAGTGACCTATAGCCCGAGTTATCCTTTTCTAAATTATCTTTGTACTTCTTGTATTTTACCCACATGTGTTCCTCCCCACACATCTGTTTCCCTAATTTGGTTAGCTGTAGGTTTGAGCTGTGACTAGCCAAAGATTTTTGACTCTGCTAAATTTGAATTGACTAATGATTGTAAATTCTCAACAACGTGTTATATCTATACCAGAGATATTCTTTTTGACTTTATGTATTTTTCTTCTTGAATGCTTAGTGTTATTAATGTTAGTGCGCCTAAACCTATTTCATCAACCTTCTTGCGCATTTGATGCCTGCGAAAGAATGAAAGATGCGTCCACAGGTTCAAGAGGCCGAATTTGAGCCACAGCTGGGCCTGCATAGTATGGGTTGGGAGTTTGAATGTTAGCCGATAGGACATGGTGACTAGTATGTCTAAGAGTTTTGCAATCTTCTCTCACACAGCTTCAAAGCCAAATGCTCTGGCGGGTAAGTGCATCACTGCTATCATTTTTTGTAGTGACCCATGAACGGCCCATGCAGAGTTTTTGTGAGCTGCTGAAAGCCTGATATTAGGGATATTAGGGAAGGAGAATTTGACTTTGTGGCATAAAGGAGACTGGAATCTAACATCGCTCTGAGATACTTGTACTGTGAGGTACATACAAATTGAATGCAGCCAAATGTCCCAGCACTAGGTGTTCTGATTTTCTTCGTAAATGTAACCACCTTGGTTTTTGTAAGATTTTCTTCTAATTTACTCTGTTGCATATAGGAGAAAACACTCTTTAGAAAACCCTGCAACCCTACTGATGTCAGGTTCAATCAAAGCAGATCAGCATACAAAATTTGTGTCATAGGAAAACCACCAAGTTTTGGCAGATGAGCATTAGCAGAGTTTATAACGAGTGACAGGTCTGATAAATAATTGTTAAACAGCAATGGGGCGAGCACACGCTCCAGTTTCAGACCCATTGTCTTGTATATTATCTGTGAGAGTTTGGTACTGTCTCTCAGCTTTACACATATCCACGTAACAGTGTACAAAATTTGGATTGTTCTCAGAACGTTAATTGAGATCCCATCTTTTCTTAATTTCTGCCAGAATAAATCACGTAGGACTCTATGAAAAGCTGACTAAAACTCGACAAAACAGGTATAGAACATGACAAAACAGATACAGAAAGGGATTTATAGGCAAGGGCAGATCTCATATAGATGGTAAGGGTAGTGAGGTTTGACCGTGTGTCCTGCTCTGAACGAAATCCTGATTGATTCCATGTAATAATGTCCAAAGACTCTACCCACACTATTAGATCGACTAAGCTTGAAAAGTATTAGGAGTCTAAACGTGCTATTTATCAATGAATGCCAGAGTTGCTTCTGTCACCACCTATATAAACTGGGTGAATTATTTCTCCGTGCCATGAATCAGGGATCAGTGAATTGTATACGCTTGTGAGTTTTTTTTGCCCATTATTCAATGCTGGACTTGAAAAAGGCTGCAGAAAGGCCAGTGGAACACGGGGCCCTATCTTCCTTATGCTTTCTCATGATGTTTTCTATAATTCTTAAATTTTGATCAAAAGTCTCTGAGAAACAGCTCTCTGACACAGGTCCTACATTGGCTTCACCCGAAGGCAGGCTTGTTAGACTATGGACTTCCTCTATGCACTAGTTTTGCAATGGCAGTACTGGCGGTGATGAATTTCCTGTGCTGCTATCTTGCTCAGTGCCAAATACTGTTTCATTATCTTGTGTTGCTTGCATAATAGAGTTGCGTTCCGTCAAATGCTGCACTCATAGTTCTTTGCAAAGATTTGTGTTATAAGAGGATGATGGTCCTTGTCTATTTTGTTTAGGATTTTCCAGAAAGTTTTGGGGGTTGCTTACTTTACAAGCATGCATCACCCTAGCCCACAACTTTTCTGAACGATCTTTTTCAGCTGTCCCCACAGCCCACTTATAGTTCTGGTGCTTTACTCTTACTTTTTTCCCTGCTGGGCTGTATTCGTAATGTCCTTTTCTAGTCTGCAGTATTCTCAGTATAAAGATTCCTTTGCTATAGTAAGCAGTTTAGATATCGAAGGGTGAGATTTCCGTTTGATCGTTACATCATATGCCGAGATATTTTTCTTGCAGAACTGTCTTAAAAGCATTTAGCAGTACTGGTCCCATTTAATGATCGGATTACGTTCAGTAAGCTGCGGGTCTTCTAGACGCTCAATACATGTTCACCCAAGTTGATCCTGCAGGTTCCCTTGCCACCTTGGCCGCCTCAGGTTGGGTACAGTAGTACTGGCAACAAAAACGTTGGAGGAATGATGTATGCAGGGGAAGAGGTTTGGCGCTATTGTCTGAGACCTATAATCACTATCCTCACATTCCTCAATCTGTAACGACCAATGTATCTGAAGAGAGCTCGTAGTGCTCATGCAATCAAAGAGGCAATTGTAAGATGGTCCCTGAGAAGATAAATTTGCTCAGGACATGAACATTTTACCGCTTAGCAGGATAGTCATCCAACCCTGAGAGGAAGCTACCTGGTAAAACAATCTCCGAGGGTGAATATTCACCAGTGAAAAATGTAGAGCTAACTAAATAAATGATATTTTTACAACTGCTTTCTGCTGACTCAATTTTTTACATTCGTTTTTTTAAAGGCTGCGTTGCAACTCAGAAACTCAGTGAGAGACCAAATGTAATGATGTGTTTTAGTAAGGGGCAGAGTTATTCTGTTTTTATAGAGATTGTAATAATTTTACAGAGATTTCTAGATTTGTAGTTTCATATAGATTTTAATGTTTGAAGGAGTTTTATAGTTTTACAGAGATTTTAATGTTTCAAAGAGAGTTATTCTGTTTTTAAAGTTGTATGCCTTTAAGTATCAACTGTGTGTATTTATATATACTGCATTTTTTATTGTGATGCTTTCTTGGTTTTCATGTTAAATCGTATAATGCATATTTGAATGATATTGACATCGACATTGCTGACATAAATGGGAAAAGGGTTGCAAGAGTGATACATACTTGTAGGGCAGTGGTCTTCAAACTTTTTAATGCCGCGCCCCGCAGTTGAAAAATACAAATCATTGGGCCCCCCCTTAGAATTTTTCACAATTATTTTAGAAAGATGACACTGTTTAAATATGTCTAAACCTATTTAAACATTGCAGTTAAGTATTGTTACCTTTTTAAAACTGCAATAACATGCTTCTGCTTAAAACAAAGGCATGTTATCTGTATAATAGTTCTTTTGGGCAGAGTTTGGCGCCCCCCCCCCCCCCCCGGGATCACTTGAGGCACCCCTAGGGGTGCCCGCCCCCCAGTTTGAAGACCTCTGTTGTAGGGTAAGAATCCACTTAGAGGAATCATGCTGGTTAAGAAAGGCCTAACGACCTGCTCAGGGGTGTACTAACTACATAAATGGGCCGGTTAAGTGCTGAGCATGAAAAACACTAGACCGCATACCCAGGTGGGGAATTTACTGCAATATGTGCCCCTGGGGGACTAAGAGGAAACTACTTGTGCGTCTTATTCTGAACGAGTGAGAAATCAGCCGCGGATGTGCCCACATATCTGTGAGGGGTATATTGATATTGAAAGAGGAGAGAAAGGTTATGAGAAGGAGGGACAGAGCAAGAGAAAACCACAAGAAATTTTGGGGGTCATTACAACATTGGCGGTAAAAGCCGCTTACCGCCGTGCAGAAGACCGCCAACACACCGCTGTGGCCGCGGAAATCCGCCACAGCTATTATGACCCACATCCCGAAATCTGACAAAATTCAGACACCCACACAAGTCCGCCACACCAAAGGTCAGTGATAAACTGGCGAAAACAAAACCTCCACCGTCACGCCAACAGAAATACGCCCATGCTATCATGACCCACGAATCCATGCGGCGGTCTTTCAACCACGGTATTCCATTGGCGGTACACACCGCCGCGCTCAAAATACACACACATCTCCAAAACACCACCACATTAGACAATTCGAAAGACACACACCTGATACACATACACACACCACTCCCACACACTCAATACTGTATAAAACACACACCCACATCACCCACAAACCCCTACGACAAAAAAAATCTGAAAGAAGGCCAGAGAGAGACACCACCATCCACAAACTAGCAGCCACAGGCACTCAACACCATCACCCACACTACTTCCACGCACAAAACACCACACACCACTACATATCACCACACTTATCACAACATACACCACCCCACACATCACCTACACCACCCCATGGCACGGCAAAGACACCCCAGGTTCTCGGAGGAGGAGCTCAGGGTCATGGTGGAGGAAATCGTACGGGTAGAGCCACAGCTATTTGGCTCACAGGTGCAGCACACCTCCATTGCTAGGAAGATGGAGCTATGGAGAAGAATAGTCGACAGGGTCAATGCAGTGGGGCAGCACCCAAGAAATAGGGACGACATCAGGAAGAGGTGGAACGACCTACGGGGGAAGGTGCATTCCGTGGTCTCCAGAAACAACATCGCGGTACAGCAGACTGGTGGCGGACCCCCACCTCCTCCCCCACAACTAACAACATGGGAGGAGCAGGTCTTGACAATAATGCATCCTGAGGGCCTCGCAGGAGTCGGTGGAGGAATGGACTCTGGTAAGTCAAATCTTAACTATCATATCCCCCACCCTACCTGCATGCTATCACAGACCCCCACCCTCGCCCCCCACCCCTATCACTCCAACTCCTCACAAATGTACCAATATCACAAACCACCGATCCCAAGCCCTGCATGCAAAAACAAAGCAGGGACACCCATCACTAAAGCATGACCACTGCACATACCCATAACACCCCCTCAACCATCATCACACAAGCCCACACACAGGAATGCCAGCACTGGGGTAGACGGTCGCCCACCTATTGCACACCATGAAACACACAGATGCAATAATCATGCCTTTCCACCCCTGCAGGACCACTACCCAACGTCACCAGACAGGAGGGTCCAGACATCTCCACCCCACCCACAGAAGAGGCCCACAGTGATGACAGCAGCTCTGTCCAACTGGACCTAGATGACCAGCCGGACCATCGTGGGCCTCGGGACAGTCGGTTCCCCTCACACAGGCACAGCCCACCACAGACCTTCCACCCTCTGGTAACACTAGCACAGCACCCACCCAGCGGGCCCATACCTCCGTCCCCAGGACACGTCAATCAGCTGTGTGTCCACCACTACAGGGAACCCAGGATAACCCACCACCCCAACAACAACAGGAACCTGGGGGCAGTGGTAGTGGGCACACAGTCCAGGGGACGGAGGCACAGGAACACAGGGGAACTGGGAGGGCTACCGTGCGACAGGGGGCAGACAGGCCTAGGGAACCCACTCTCCACGAGGCCCTCTCCTCCATCATGGGAGCATACCACCACTTCCAGGAGACAATGGCGACGATCCTGGCCAAGTTTCAGGAGACCCAGCGCCTGCAGGAGGAACAGCATATGGGCTTCAGGGAGGAACTCAGAACCATCAGCACCACCCTGGGCACCATCGTAGGGGTGCTGAAGGAGATACTGAACACCAGGAGGGACACTGTGGCACTCCAAGGGGCCCCTGACACTAGCCAGGACGATGAACTGCCCACCACCTCTGCCGGCGCTAGTGGACAGGAGGCACCGCCGCAGGACCACCACACCAGCACCCCACCCCCTGCAGACTGAGAACCACCCCGCAAGCGGTCAGTGAGAACCAGGAACAAGACAGAGCACAATGCCAAGACCCCGCCAAGAAATAAGACCACCCTGATTGTCATCCTACTGTCCCACTTTGTAACCCTGTCCATATTGGAACTGCCCCAGCTCCACTTCCTATGCCCATATGGGCAATGCACCTGTGAGACTCATAGACTGGACTCTGCCATGGACAGTCCTCCACCATCACCCCTCACCATTTTACAACCCCCTCCAATATTTAGCACTTAAATAAACACCCTTGAAGCACAAAACAACTTGGAGTCAGTCTGTGATTTAGAAAATGTATTATAGCAATGACAGTGACAAAATGCGTTCTCAAATGTAATGTCAACATACCTATGTCACACATCTCAAGTCCATGAGGAATCTAAGCAGATGACACACGTTGGAAACCACACCTGTGAAACCGTAATGGAAATGTACAATTCAGTTACCATATACTGGTTGAAATCAACAGACAGAATAGAGGTAGAAGTGTGAAAGTACCTGTAGTAGGCAGGAATGTATTCTCACCTGTGTGTCACTGGAAATATTGCTGGATAACTGAGTCCCTGTTATCAATGTCTTCTTCCTCTGCTTCCTCCTCATCCCTGTCCACAGGCTCCACAGCTGCCACAACACCGTCATCTGGACCATCCTCCTGCAGAAAAGGCACCTGGGGTCGCAAAGCCAAATTGTGTAGCATACAGCAGGCCACGATGATCTGGCACAGCTTCCTTGGTGAGTAGAATAGGGAACCGCCTGTCATATGGAGGCACCTGAACCTGGCCTTCAGGAGGCCGAAGGTGCGTTTGATCACCCTCCTAGTCCGCCCATGGGCCTCATTGTAGCGTTCCTCTGCCCTGGTCCTGGGATTCCTCACTGGGGTCAGTAGCCATGACAGGTTGGGGTGACCAGAGTCCCCTAATAGCCACACCCGGTGCCTCTGGAGTTGACCCATCACATAAGCAATGCTGCTATTCCGCAGGATGTAGGCGTCATGCACTGAGCCAGGGAACATAGCATTTACCTGGGAGATGTACTAGTCTGCCAAACATACCATCTGTACATTCATCAAATGATAACTCTTCCGGTTCCTGTACACCTGTTCACTCCTGTGGGGGGGGAACAGAGCTACATGGGTCCCATCAAGGGCACCTATGATGTTAGGGATATGTCCAAGGGCATAGAAGTCACCTTTCACTGTAGGCAAATCGTCCACCTGAGGGAAAACGATGTAGCTCCGCATGTGTTTCAGCAGGGCAGACAACACTCTGGACAACACGTTTGAAAACATAGGCTGGGACATCGCTGATACCATGGCCACTGTTGTTTGAAATGACCCACTTGGAAGGAAATGGAGCACTGATAGCACCTGCACTTGAGGGGGGATTCCTGTGGGATGGCGGATTGCTGACATCAGGTCAGGCTCCAACTGGGTACACAGTTCCTGGATTGTGGCACGGTCAAACCTCTAGGTGATGATTAAATGTCGCTCCTCCATTGTCAACAGAACCACCAGCGGTCGGTACACCGGAGGATTCCGCCATCTCCTCACATGTCCCAGCAGACGGTGCCTAGGAAGGACAACAGCGACCACAGAGTCAAACAACTCAGAGGTATGTACCGAGAGTCTACACAGAATACGAAACATCCAAAAAGTTGCCTGTATGTGTGTTGAGTCTAGGCCTAGGTATGTGTGACACAGTTGAAAATGAAGCCATGTGGGCCCCTGAAATGGCGGCTGCCTGACCTCTAAACTGGGACAATGGGATGTGAGGTGTAGGAAGTTGGCTCTGTATGTGCTATTTCAAAGTAAGGAATAGCATGCACAGAGTCCAAGGGTTCCCCTTAGAGGTAAAATAGTGGTAAAAATAGATAATACTAATGCTCTATTTTGTGGTAGTGTGGTCGAGCAGTAGGCTTATCCAAGGAGTAGTGTTAAGCATTTGTTGTACATACACATAGACAATAAATGAGGTACACACACTCAGAGACAAATCCAGCCAATAGGTTTTTATATAGAAAAATATCTTTTCTTAGTTTATTTTAAGAACCACAGGTTCAAATTCTACATGTAATAGCTCATTCGAAAGGTATTGCAGGTAAGTACTTTAGGAACTTCAAATCATCAAAATTGCATGTATACTTTTCAAGTTATTGACAAATAGCTGTTTTAAAAGTGGACACTTAGTGCAATTTTCACAGTTCCTGGGGGAGGTAAGTTTTTGTTAGTTTTACCGGGTAAGTAGGACACTTACAGGGTTCAGTTCTTGGTCCAAGGTAGCCCACCGTTGGGGGTTCAGAGCAACCCCAAAGTCACCACACCAGCAGCTCAGGGCCGGTCAGGTGCAGAGTTCCAAGTGGTGCCCAAAACACATAGGCTAGAATGGAGAGAAGGGGGTGCCCCGGTTCCGGTCTGCTTGCAGGTAAGTACCCGCGTCTTCGGAGGGCAGACCAGGGGGGTTTTGTAGGGCACCGGGGGGGACACAGGTCCACACAGAAATTTCACCCTCAGCGGCGCGGGGGCGGCCGGGTGCAGTGTAGAAACAAGCGTCGGGTTCGCAATGTTAGTTTATGAGAGATCTCGGGATCGCTTCAGCGCTGCAGGCAGGCAAGGGGGGGATTCCTCGGGGAAACCTCCACTTGGGCAAGGGAGAGGGACTCCTGGGGGTCACTTCTCCAGTGAAAGTCCGGTCCTTCAGGTCCTGGGGGCTGCGGGTGCAGGGTCTCTCCCAGGCGTCGGGACTTTAGGTTCAAAGAGTCGCGGTCCGGGGAAGCCTCGGGATTCCCTCTGCAGGCGGCGCTGTGGGGGCTCAGGGGGGACAGGTTTTGGTACTCACAGTATCAGAGTAGTCCTGGGGTCCCTCCTGAGGTGTTGGATCGCCACCAGCCGAGTCGGGGTCGCCGGGTGCAGTGTTGCAAGTCTCACGCTTCTTGCGGGGAGCTTGCAGGGTTCTTTAAAGCTGCTGGAAACAAAGTTGCAGCTTTTCTTGGAGCAGGTCCGCTGTCCTCGGGAGTTTCTTGTCTTTTCGAAGCAGGGGCAGTCCTCAGAGGATGTCGAGGTCGCTGGTCCCTTTGGAAGGCGTCGCTGGAGCAGGATCTTTGGAAGGCAGGAGACAGGCCGGTGAGTTTCTGGAGCCAAGGCAGTTGTCGTCTTCTGGTCTTCCTCTGCAGGGGTTTTCAGCTAGGCAGTCCTTCTTCTTGTAGTTGCAGGAATCTAATTTTCTAGGGTTCAGGGTAGCCCTTAAATACTAAATTTAAGGGCGTGTTTAGGTCTGGGGGGTTAGTAGCCAATGGCCACTAGCCCTGAGGGTGGGTACACCCTCTTTGTGCCTCCTCCCAAGGGGAGGGGGTCACATCCCTAATCCTATTGGGGGAATCCTCCATCTGCAAGATGGAGGATTTCTAAAAGTTAGAGTCACCTCAGCTCAGGACACCTTAGGGGCTGTCCTGACTGGCCAGTGACTCCTCCTTGTTATTCTCATTATTTTCTCCGGCCTTGCCGCCAAAAGTGGGGCCTGGCCGGAGGGGGCGGGCAACTCCACTAGCTGGAGTGTCCTGCTGGGTTGGCACAAAGGAGGTGAGCCTTTGAGGCTCACCGCCAGGTGTGACAATTCCTGCCTGGGAGAGGTGTTAGCATCTCCACCCAGTGCAGGCTTTGTTACTGGCCTCAGAGTGACAAAGGCACTCTCCCCATGGGGCCAGCAACATGTCTCGGTTTGTGGCAGGCTGCTAAAACTAGTCAGCCTACACAGATAGTCGGTTAAGTTTCAGGGGGCACCTCTAAGGTGCCCTCTGTGGTGTATTTTACAATAAAATGTACACTGGCATCAGTGTGCATTTATTGTGCTGAGAAGTTTGATACCAAACTTCCCAGTTTTCAGTGTAGCCATTATGGTGCTGTGGAGTTCGTGTTTGACAGACTCCCAGACCATATACTCTTATGGCTACCCTGCACTTACAATGTCTAAGGTTTTGTTTAGACACTGTAGGGGTACCATGCTCATGCACTGGTACCCTCACCTAGGGTATAGTGCACCCTGCCTTAGGGCTGTAAGGCCTGCTAGAGGGGTGTCTTACCTATACTGCATAGGCAGTGAGAGGCTGGCATGGCACCCTGAGGGGAGTGCCATGTCGACTTACTCGTTTTGTCCTCACCAGCACACACAAGCTGGCAAGCAGTGTGTCTGTGCTGAGTGAGAGGTCTCCAGGGTGGCATAAGACATGCTGCAGCCCTTAGAGACCTTCCTTGGCATCAGGGCCCTTGGTACTAGAAGTACCAGTTACAAGGGACTTATCTGGATGCCAGGGTCTGCCAATTGTGGATACAAAAGTACAGGTTAGGGAAAGAACACTGGTGCTGGGGCCTGGTTAGCAGGCCTCAGCACACTTTCAATTGTAAACATAGCATCAGCAAAGGCAAAAAGTCAGGGGGCAACCATGCCAAGGAGGCATTTCCTTACACAACCCCCCCCCAAACGAAAGAGGATGAGACTAACCTTTCCCAAGAGAGTCTTCATTTTCTAAGTGGAAGAACCTGGAAAGGCCATCTGCATTGGCATGGGCAGTCCCAGGTCTGTGTTCCACTATAAAGTCCATTCCCTGTAGGGAGATGGACCACCTCAACAGTTTAGGATTTTCACCTTTCATTTGCATCAGCCATTTGAGAGGTCTGTGGTCAGTTTGAACTAGGAAGTGAGTCCCAAAGAGGTATGGTCTCAGCTTCTTCAGGGACCAAACCACAGCAAAGGCCTCCCTCTCAATGGCACTCCAACGCTGCTCCCTGGGGAGTAACCTCCTGCTAATGAAAGCAACAGGCTGGTCAAGGCCATCATCATTTGTTTGGGACAAAACTGCCCCTATCCCATGTTCAGAGGCATCAGTCTGCACAATGAACTGCTTAGAATAATCTGGAGCTTTGAGAACTGGTGCTGAGCACATTGCTTGTTTCAGGGTGTCAAAGGCCTGTTGGCAGTCCACAGTCCAGTTCACTTTCTTGGGCATTTTCTTGGAGGTGAGCTCAGTGAGGGCTGTCACAATGGATCCATATCCCTTCACAAACCTCCTGTAGTACCCAGTCAAGCCAAGGAATGCCCTGACTTGAGTCTGGGTTTTTGGAGCTACCCAGTCCAGAATGGTCTGGATCTTGGGTTGGAGTGGCTGAACTTGGCCTCCACCTACAAGGTGGCCCAAGTAAACCACAGTTCCCTGCCCTATCTGGCATTTGGATGCCTTGATAGAGAGGCCTGCAGATTGCAGAGCCTTCAAAACCTTCCTCAGGTGGACCAGGTGATCCTGCCAGGTGGAGCTAAAGACAGCAATATCATCAAGATAAGCTGTGCTAAAGGACTCCAAGCCAGCAAGGACTTGATTCACCAACCTTTGGAAGGTGGCAGGGGCATTCTTTAAACCAAAGGGCATAACAGTAAACTGGTAATGCCCATCAGGTGTGGAGAATGCTGTTTTCTCTTTTGCTCCAGGTGCCATTTTTATTTGCCAGTACCCTGCTGTCAAGTCAAAGGTACTTAGAAATTTGGCAGCACCTAATTTATCAATGAGCTCATCAGCTCTTGGAATTGGATGGGCATCTGTCTTGGTGACAGAATTGAGCCCTCTGTAGTCCACACAAAACCTCATCTCTTTCTTTCCATCTTTGGTGTGAGGTTTGGGGACTAAGACCACTGGGCTAGCCCAGGGGCTGTCAGAGCGCTCAATTACTCCCAATTCCAGCATCTTGTGGACTTCCACCTTGATGCTTTCCTTAACATGGTCAGACTGTCTGAAGATTTTGTTCTTGACAGGCATGCTGTCTCCTGTGTCCACATCATGGGTACACAGGTGTGTCTGACCAGGGGTTAGGGAGAAAAGCTCAGGAAACTGTTGTAGGACTCTCCTACAATCAGCCTGCTGTTGGCCAGAGAGGGTGTCTGAGTAGATCACTCCATCTACTGTGCCATCTTTTGGGTCTGATGACAGAAGATCAGGGAGAGGTTCACTCTCTGCCTCCTGATCCTCATCTGTTACCATCAACAGATTCACATCAGCCCTGTCATGGAAGAGCTTAAGGCGGTTCACATGGATCACCCTCTTGGGGCTCCTGCTTGTGCCCAGGTCCACCAGGTAGGTGACCTGACTCTTCCTTTCTAGTACTGGGTAAGGGCCACTCCATTTGTCCTGGAGTGCCCTGGGAGCCACAGGCTCCAGAACCCAGACTTTCTGCCCTGGTTGGAACTCAACCAGTGCAGCCTTTTGGTCATACCAAAACTTCTGGAGTTGTTGGCTGGCCTCAAGGTTTTTGGTTGCCTTTTCCATGTACTCTGCCATTCTAGAGCGAAGGCCAAGTACATAGTCCACTATGTCCTGTTTAGGCTCATGGAGAGGTCTCTCCCAGCCTTCTTTAACAAGGGCAAGTGGTCCCCTTACAGGATGTCCAAACAGAAGTTCAAAGGGTGAGAATCCTACTCCCTTCTGTGGCACCTCTCTGTAAGCGAAAAGCAGACATGGCAAGAGGACATCCCATCTCCTTTTGAGTTTTTCTGGGAGCCCCATGATCATGCCTTTTAATGTCTTGTTGAATCTCTCAACCAAGCCATTAGTTTGTGGATGGTATGGTGTAGTGAATTTATAAGTCACTCCACACTCATTCCACATGTGCTTTAGGTATGCTGACATGAAGTTGGTACCTCTGTCAGACACCACCTCCTTAGGGAAACCCACTCTGGTAAAGATACCAATGAGGGCCTTTGCTACTGCAGGGGCAGTAGTCGACCTAAGGGGAATAGCTTCAGGATACCTGGTAGCATGATCCACTACTACCAGGATATACATATTTCCTGAGGCTGTGGGAGGTTCCAGTGGACCAACTATGTCCACACCCACTCTTTCAAAGGGCACCCCCACCACTGGAAGTGGAATGAGGGGGGCCTTTGGATGCCCACCTGTCTTACCACTGGCTTGACAGGTGGGGCAGGAGAGGCAAAACTCCTTAACCAGGTTGGACATATTGGGCCAGTAGAAGTGGTTGACTAACCTCTCCCACGTCTTGGTTTGTCCCAAATGTCCAGCAAGGGGAATGTCATGGGCCAATGTTAGGATGAACTCTCTGAACAGTTGAGGCACTACCACTCTCCTAGTGGCACCAGGTTTGGGGTCTCTGGCCTCAGTGTACAGGAGCCCATCTTCCCAATAGACCCTATGTGTTCCATTTTTCTCGCCTTTGGACTCTTCAGCAGCTTGCTGCCTAAGGCCTTCAAGAGAGGGACAGGTTTCTTGTCCCTTACACAGCTCTTCCCTTGAGGGTCCCCCTGGGCCTAAGAGCTCAACCTGATAAGGTTCAAGCTCCAAAGGCTCAGTTCCCTCAGAGGGCAGAACTTCTTCCTGAGAAGAGAGGTTCCCTTTCTTTTGCTGTGTTGCAGTTGGTTTCCCAACTGACTTTCCTGTTCTCTTGGTAGGCTGGGCCATTTTTCCAGACTCCAGCTCTACTTTTTCACCCTGTGCCTTGCATTGTGCTCTTGTTTTCACACACACCAGTTCAGGGATACCCAGCATTGCTGCATGGGTTTTTAGCTCTACCTCAGCCCATGCTGAGGACTCCAGGTCATTTCCAAGCAGACAGTCCACTGGGATATTTGAGGAGACCACCACCTGTTTCAGGCCATTGACCCCTCCCCATTCTAAAGTAACCATTGCCATGGGATGTACTTTTCTCTGATTGTCAGCGTTGGTGACTGTGTAAGTTTTTCCAGTCAGGTATTGGCCAGGGGAAACCAGTTTCTCTGTCACCATGGTGACACTGGCACCTGTATCCCTCAGGCCCTCTATTCTAGTCCCATTAATTAAGAGTTGCTGTCTGTATTTTTGCATGTTAGGCGGCCAGACAGCTAGTGTGGCTAAATCCACCCCACCCTCAGAAACTAGAGTAGCTTCAGTGTGAACCCTGATTTGCTCTGGGCACACTGTTGATCCCACTTGGAGACTAGCCATACCAGTGTTACCTGGATGGGAGTTTGGAGTGGAACCTTTCTTGGGACAGGCCTTGTCTCCAGTTTGGTGTCCATGCTGTTTACAGCTATGACACCAGGCCTTTTTGGGATCAAAGTTTTTACCCTTGTACCCATTGTTTTGTGAAGAGGCTCTGGGCCCACCCTCCTGTGCAGGTTTTTGGGGGCCTGTAGAAGACTCTTTACTATTTTTAGTTTTGGTTGCCTCATCACCCTTCTGCTGGGGAGTCTTTGTGACCCCTTTCTTTTGGTCACCCCCTGTTGAAGTCTTGGACACCCTTGTCTTGACCCAATGGTCCGCCTTCTTTCCCAATTCTTGGGGAGAAATTGGTCCTAGGTCTACCAGATGCTGATGCAGTTTATCATTGAAACAATTACTTAACAGGTGTTCTTTCACAAATAAATTGTACAGCCCATCATAATTACTTACACCACTGCCTTGAATCCAACCATCTAGTGTTTTCACTGAGTAGTCAACAAAGTCAACCCAGGTCTGGCTCGAGGATTTTTGAGCCCCCCTGAACCTAATCCTGTACTCCTCAGTGGAGAATCCAAAGCCCTCAATCAGGGTACCCTTCATGAGGTCATAAGATTCTGCATCTTGTCCAGAGAGTGTGAGGAGTCTATCCCTACACTTTCCTGTGAACATTTCCCAAAGGAGAGCACCCCAGTGAGATCTGTTCACTTTTCTGGTTACACAAGCCCTCTCAAAAGCTGTGAACCATTTGGTGATGTCATCACCATCTTCATATTTAGTTACAATCCCTTTGGGGATTTTCAACATGTCAGGAGAATCTCTGACCCTATTTATGTTGCTGCCACCATTGATGGGTCCTAGGCCCATCTCTTGTCTTTCCCTCTCTATGGCTAGGATCTGTCTTTCCAAAGCCAATCTTTTGGCCATCCTGGCTAACTGGATGTCCTCTTCACTGGGGCTATCCTCAGTGATTTCAGAGGTGTTGGTCTCTCCTGTGAGGGAACCAGCATCTCTGACTATTATTTTAGGAGTCAGGGTTTGAGGGACCCTGTTCTCCCTAGATAGGACTGGTAGGGGGGAATTGTCCTCCAAGTCACTATCCTCTTCCTCTGAGTTGCCACCCTCAGAGGGGTTGGCCTTTTCAAACTCTGCCAAAAGCTCCTGGAGCTGTATTTTGGTAGGTTTGGGGCCCATTGTTATTTTCTTTAGTTTACAGAGTGACCTTAGCTCTCTCATCTGTAGATGGAGGTAAGGTGTGGTGTCGAGTTCCACCACATTCACATCTGTGCTAGACATTATGCTTCTAAAAGTTGGAATACTTTTTAAGAGACTAAAACTGATTCTAGAATCTAATTCAAACTTTTAACAAACTTTTAAACTCTAAAAGAAATGCTAAACAGGATCTAACACAAGGCCCTAGCAGGTCTTTTAAGAATTTAGAAAACTTTTCAAATTGCAAAAATCAATTTCTAATGACAATTTTGGAATTTGTCGTGTGATCAGGTATTGGCTGAGTAGTCCAGCAAATGCAAAGTCTTGTACCCCACCGCTGATCCACCAATGTAGGAAGTTGGCTCTGTATGTGCTATTTCAAAGTAAGGAATAGCATGCACAGAGTCCAAGGGTTCCCCTTAGAGGTAAAATAGTGGTAAAAATAGATAATACTAATGCTCTATTTTGTGGTAGTGTGGTCGAGCAGTAGGCTTATCCAAGGAGTAGTGTTAAGCATTTGTTGTACATACACATAGACAATAAATGAGGTACACACACTCAGAGACAAATCCAGCCAATAGGTTTTTATATAGAAAAATATCTTTTCTTAGTTTATTTTAAGAACCACAGGTTCAAATTCTACATGTAATAGCTCATTCGAAAGGTATTGCAGGTAAGTACTTTAGGAACTTCAAATCATCAAAATTGCATGTATACTTTTCAAGTTATTGACAAATAGCTGTTTTAAAAGTGGACACTTAGTGCAATTTTCACAGTTCCTGGGGGAGGTAAGTTTTTGTTAGTTTTACCGGGTAAGTAGGACACTTACAGGGTTCAGTTCTTGGTCCAAGGTAGCCCACCGTTGGGGGTTCAGAGCAACCCCAAAGTCACCACACCAGCAGCTCAGGGCCGGTCAGGTGCAGAGTTCCAAGTGGTGCCCAAAACACATAGGCTAGAATGGAGAGAAGGGGGTGCCCCGGTTCCGGTCTGCTTGCAGGTAAGTACCCGCGTCTTCGGAGGGCAGACCAGGGGGGTTTTGTAGGGCACCGGGGGGGACACAGGTCCACACAGAAATTTCACCCTCAGCGGCGCGGGGGCGGCCGGGTGCAGTGTAGAAACAAGCGTCGGGTTCGCAATGTTAGTTTATGAGAGATCTCGGGATCGCTTCAGCGCTGCAGGCAGGCAAGGGGGGGATTCCTCGGGGAAACCTCCACTTGGGCAAGGGAGAGGGACTCCTGGGGGTCACTTCTCCAGTGAAAGTCCGGTCCTTCAGGTCCTGGGGGCTGCGGGTGCAGGGTCTCTCCCAGGCGTCGGGACTTTAGGTTCAAAGAGTCGCGGTCCGGGGAAGCCTCGGGATTCCCTCTGCAGGCGGCGCTGTGGGGGCTCAGGGGGGACAGGTTTTGGTACTCACAGTATCAGAGTAGTCCTGGGGTCCCTCCTGAGGTGTTGGATCGCCACCAGCCGAGTCGGGGTCGCCGGGTGCAGTGTTGCAAGTCTCACGCTTCTTGCGGGGAGCTTGCAGGGTTCTTTAAAGCTGCTGGAAACAAAGTTGCAGCTTTTCTTGGAGCAGGTCCGCTGTCCTCGGGAGTTTCTTGTCTTTTCGAAGCAGGGGCAGTCCTCAGAGGATGTCGAGGTCGCTGGTCCCTTTGGAAGGCGTCGCTGGAGCAGGATCTTTGGAAGGCAGGAGACAGGCCGGTGAGTTTCTGGAGCCAAGGCAGTTGTCGTCTTCTGGTCTTCCTCTGCAGGGGTTTTCAGCTAGGCAGTCCTTCTTCTTGTAGTTGCAGGAATCTAATTTTCTAGGGTTCAGGGTAGCCCTTAAATACTAAATTTAAGGGCGTGTTTAGGTCTGGGGGGTTAGTAGCCAATGGCCACTAGCCCTGAGGGTGGGTACACCCTCTTTGTGCCTCCTCCCAAGGGGAGGGGGTCACATCCCTAATCCTATTGGGGGAATCCTCCATCTGCAAGATGGAGGATTTCTAAAAGTTAGAGTCACCTCAGCTCAGGACACCTTAGGGGCTGTCCTGACTGGCCAGTGACTCCTCCTTGTTATTCTCATTATTTTCTCCGGCCTTGCCGCCAAAAGTGGGGCCTGGCCGGAGGGGGCGGGCAACTCCACTAGCTGGAGTGTCCTGCTGGGTTGGCACAAAGGAGGTGAGCCTTTGAGGCTCACCGCCAGGTGTGACAATTCCTGCCTGGGAGAGGTGTTAGCATCTCCACCCAGTGCAGGCTTTGTTACTGGCCTCAGAGTGACAAAGGCACTCTCCCCATGGGGCCAGCAACATGTCTCGGTTTGTGGCAGGCTGCTAAAACTAGTCAGCCTACACAGATAGTCGGTTAAGTTTCAGGGGGCACCTCTAAGGTGCCCTCTGTGGTGTATTTTACAATAAAATGTACACTGGCATCAGTGTGCATTTATTGTGCTGAGAAGTTTGATACCAAACTTCCCAGTTTTCAGTGTAGCCATTATGGTGCTGTGGAGTTCGTGTTTGACAGACTCCCAGACCATATACTCTTATGGCTACCCTGCACTTACAATGTCTAAGGTTTTGTTTAGACACTGTAGGGGTACCATGCTCATGCACTGGTACCCTCACCTAGGGTATAGTGCACCCTGCCTTAGGGCTGTAAGGCCTGCTAGAGGGGTGTCTTACCTATACTGCATAGGCAGTGAGAGGCTGGCATGGCACCCTGAGGGGAGTGCCATGTCGACTTACTCGTTTTGTCCTCACCAGCACACACAAGCTGGCAAGCAGTGTGTCTGTGCTGAGTGAGAGGTCTCCAGGGTGGCATAAGACATGCTGCAGCCCTTAGAGACCTTCCTTGGCATCAGGGCCCTTGGTACTAGAAGTACCAGTTACAAGGGACTTATCTGGATGCCAGGGTCTGCCAATTGTGGATACAAAAGTACAGGTTAGGGAAAGAACACTGGTGCTGGGGCCTGGTTAGCAGGCCTCAGCACACTTTCAATTGTAAACATAGCATCAGCAAAGGCAAAAAGTCAGGGGGCAACCATGCCAAGGAGGCATTTCCTTACATGAGGTAACTGCGCTGGCGTTGTACACCGTCGCGGTAGGCGGTCGAAGACCGCGTCGCAATGCTGCATTGGTTGACATTGGACCCTATGGGTCCCAGAAGCCAATGACGAAGTGCGCCGGCGGTGATGGTACGCACTGCCGCGGACGTCACCGCCGCGGACGTGACCACCATTTTCTATCTGTTCAATCACTCGATACCTGATCTTCGACAGGAGAGGACCTACACTGCAAGTGCTGCTGTGACCTCGGTCTGGAAGAGACAATGGCTCGTGCGTCTGGGGAAAGGGCCCCTGCCTTCACTGCACTGGAGTTGGAGAAGCTCGTGGACGGGGTCCTCCCCCAGTACACGCTACTCTACGGTCCTCCAGACCAACAGGTAAGTACACATGGAGCACGTTGTATGGGCTATGCCTGAGTGGAGAGGGCTGGTTGTAAGAAGGAAGGGGCCACGGTTCTGCGTGCATGATGGACTGTGAATGCATGTGCCACATGGGAAGGGTAGGGATGTGGGTCACTCACTTCGACGGTGCAGTTGCTAATGACTTCTCTTCTTCCCCTGTACATTTCATTTAGGTCAGTGCCCACCAGAAGAAGGATATTTGGCGTGCCATCGCCAAGGACGTCCGGACCCTGGGGGTCCACCACAGACGGAGCACCCACTGCCGGAAAAGATGGGAAGACATTCGCCGCTGGAGCAAGAAGATGGCAGAGGCTCAGCTGGGGATGGCCTCCCCACGTGGGAGGGGTGCCCGTCGCACCATGACCCCCCTGATGTTCCGGATCCTGGCGGTGGCCTACCCTGAGTTGGATGGGCGCTTGAGGGCATCACAGCAGACACAAGGGGGTGAGTACAACATCATTCTGCGGACTTTGCGCGCAGTGAAGGTGTCTGGGTGGGGGAGGAGGGCTGTGGGTTCCCCTAGGCCAGGTGAGTTCCGTAGGCTAGGCCCCTCCGTAATGCAGGCCATGTGGCACTCCACCCCACCTCTGTAGAGTGGCAAGTACAGGTATACATGCCCCTGTGTCATCTATGTGTGCAGATGTCGACCATAGACATGTAGGCCATATCCCAGGAACTGCATCTGTAGAGCCCAACATTGCGGCGTAGTGCAGGGGGCTGCTGTGTCTGTATTGTCCGCCAATGGTAGCGGTAAGCCATGCACTCAACCTGTCTTTCTTCTGTCGTCCCCCCCCCTTTTTGTGGTCTCCCTGTTCTTGTGTGCATCAGCATCATCAGGCGGAGGTACAGTGGCACCGGAGCACGAGGCAGCTGCATCCCACATGGCCATGGAGGGCCACACCACGGACTCAGAATACACCAGTGGGACGGAGGGCGAGGGAAGCTTCACGGCAGTCACAGGATCTGCAACCAGCGACAGGGAGTCGTCCTCCGATGGGAGCTCCCTTGAGGTGGCGGCAAAATCTGTTCCCCCCACTTCTACAGGTACAGCCGCCACCCCCCTACCAGCACTGCCCTCCCAGCAGCCCCTCAGCCTTCGCCCCGTGCCCGCTCACCCAGGAGGGTGGGCATCACCTTCGCCCCAGGCACCTCAGCCCCTGCCCCTGTCACCTCTGCTGCCCTCAGTGAGGAGGCCATTGACCTCCTCAGGTCACTCACTGTTGGGCAGTCTACCATTTTGAATGCCATCCAGGGTGTAGAAAGGGAATTGCTACACACAAATGCATTCCTGGAGGGCATTCATTCTGGTCAGGCTGCCCTTCATCAAACCCTGCAAACTCTGGCCTCAGCACTGATGGCAGCCATTGTCCCTGTCTCTAGACTGCCCTCTCCAACTTCCTCCACCCAGACCCAAACCCCTGTACCCCAGCCTATCCCAAGCACACCATCAGACCAGCATGCACACACCTCACCACACAAGGGAAGCTCAGGCAAACATAAGCACCACACATCCCACAGGCACTCACGCAAGCATCACACACATACAGACACACCAACATCCACTGCCTCTACTGTGTCCCCCTCCTCGTCGTCTCCCTCCCAGTCTCGTCTACACTCTCACCTGCATGCACTACCACTACAGCCACTAGGTCCCGCACCAGCACACCCACCACCACACCCCGCTCACGTACACTCACCACCCCCACTACCATTTACACGTCCCCTGTGTCCTCTCCCAGTGTGTCTGTGACGCCCCCTCCCAAAGTACAGAAACGCAGACACACACCCACCCAACATACATCCACCTCACGACAGACTTCAGCGCATGCACCTGCACCCAAAGCCACAAAAGTTACACCTCCTACAACCACCTCCTCTTCCTCCACTCCCAGACCCCCTCCAGCTACCCGTCCAAGTGTTCCTAAGAAACTTTTCCTGACCAAGCTTGACCTCTTTACCACCCCCCCTCCAATTCATAGGTCCCGTACTAGCACCTCAGCCAAAAAATCTCCGGGACCAGTGGTGCCTGTTGTTAGAGGTATGTGGAGTGCACCGGGCACCAGGGCAGCCAGTGTGACACAGAGCCACAGCACAGCCAGTCCCCCCCGTGAAGCACCAGAAGTTGGACAGTGCCCGGCGGGAGTGGGGGAAGACTCCAGCCAGCAAAGCCACTCACAAGGGTCCCGGGGGGAGTGTCCACTCAGCTGTGACTCCTCCCAAGGTGGGGAAGGGGCAGAAGAAATCGCCAAAGTGTGGGAGGAGCAGCACGGCGGAGAAGACCGCCATCATCCCCGCTGCCCAGGAGACCACCGCCAGCCCAATCGTCACTGGCCAGGAGGCCACCGCCAGAGTCAGTGCCCAGGAGGGCAGCCCGATCGTCAGTGGCCAGGAGGCCACCGCCAGAGTCAGTGCCCAGGAAGGCAGCCTGATCGTCACTGGCCAGGAGGCCACCGCCAGAGTCAGTGCCCAGGAGGGCAGCCCGATCGTCAGTGGCCAGGAGGCCACCGCCAGAGTCAGTGCCCAGGAGGGCAGCCCAATCATCACTGGCCAGGAGGCCACCATCAGCCACAGCCCAGCTGCCCAGAAGGGCCCCGGCAGCCACAGCCCAGCTGCCCAATGAAGGACCGCCAGCCCCAGCCCAGCTGGGCAACGAAGGACCGCCATGGCAAGCACCGCTGAACAGGACAAGCACCGCTGAACAGGGCAAGGACCGCTGAACAGGGCAAGCACCGCTGAACAGTGCAAAGACCACCATGGCAAGCACCGCTGAACAGGGCAAAGACCGCCATGGCAAGCATCGTTGAACAGGGCAAGCACCGCTGAAAAGGGCAAGGACCGCTTAACAGGGCAAAGACCGCCATGGCAAGGACCACTGAACAGGGCAAGCACCGCTGAACAGGGCAAAGACCGCCGTGGCAAGCACCGCTGAACAGGACAAGCACCGCTGAACAGGGCAAGGACCGCTGAACAGGGCAAAGACTGCCATGGCAAGCACCGCTGAACAGGGTAAGCACCGCTGAACAGGGCAAGGACCGCCAACTCAAGCACCGCTAGCCCATGAGCGGCAGGGGCAGGGACGCAACTGGGACCGTCACGGGAAGAGTGATGCACTCTGGGCACCAGTCCCCCTCCAGAACCAGTGGAGATATGCATCCACTACCTCTGTCCTGCACAGGATGAAGCACTCTGGGCACCAGTCCTCCCTCCAGAACCAGTGGAGACATGCATCCACTCAGTCTGTTCTTGGCAGGATGAAGCACTCTGGGCACCAGTCCCCCTCCAGAACCAGTGAAGACATGCATCCACTACCTCTGTCCTGCACAGGATGAAGCACTCTGGGCACCAGTCCCCCTCCAGAACCAGTGGAGACATGCATCCACTACCTCTGTCCTGCACAGGATGAAGCACTGGGGGCACCAGTCCCCCTCCAGCGCCAGTGGAGACATGCATCCACTCAGTCTGTCCTTGGCAGGATGAAGCACTCTGGGCGCCAGTCCCCCTCCAGAACCAGTGGAGACATGCACCCACTACCTCTGTCCTGCACAGGATAAAGCACTCTGGGCACCAGTCCCCCTCCAGAACCAGTGGAGAAATTCATCCACTCAGTCTGTCCTTGGCAGGATGAAGCACTCTGGGCACCAGTCCACCTCCAGAACCAGTGGAAACATGCATCCACTCAGTCTGTCCTTGGCAGGATGAAGCACTCTGGGCACCAGTCCCCCTCCAGAACCATTGGAGAAAGGCATCCACTACCTCTGTCCTTGGCAGGATGAAGCACTCTGGGCACCAGTCCCCCTCCAGAACCAGTGGAGATATGCATCCACTACCTCTGTCCTGCACAGGATGAAGCACTCTGGGCACCAGTCCCCCTCCAGAACCAGTGGAGAAAGGCATCCACTTGAGAGACTGTGGCTTTGCACTCCCCAGGATTGAACAGTGGGCAACCCACCCCCTGTAGAGACTTGAGAGACTGTGGCTTTGCACTCCCCAGGATTGAACAGTGGGCAAACCACCCACTGTAGAGACTTGAGAGACTGTGGCTTTGCACTCCCTAGGATACATCAATGGGCATGGAGCCCCCTCGTGGATCTGGCGTGGTGCACTCATCCGGCTGAGGTGCCCCCCCTTCCCTTCCCCCTGAGGTACCTGTTGTATTTGTATCTGATGCCCCAGCAGTGTTCTCTCCGTTTTGATCGGGTATCTTGTGTGGGCCTCGCCCATGCATTTTGGGCCCAGTGGTCCACGGACAATGACTTGTGCATTACCTGCACTACTAATCGTGGTGTATATTTTGTTTAATGTGTATATATATATATATATGTATATATTTGGTTACTGTATTTTGATATATTACAATGGTTCCACTCATTTCCTTTTCTCTTTGCATTCTTCCGTGGGGGGTTGGGGGTTGTTACTGTAATGTAAGAGATAAAACATGTTCATCACCTTCATTGCTCTTAGATAATTCCAAACTGTTACCAATGTTCCCTTTCAGTTTGAACTATTTTTTCAATTTCAATTTTCTAATAAACTTAAACAGGTCAATACGAGTTTCAGCATAATTAAATTGTGTAGTCGGACAAAAGGAGAGACCTAAGCTTAATGTTCTTTTATCAACCTCAGTTAAATTATGGTCTGATAAATTGATAATAGTCTTATTCACCGTTTCCATATCCATTATATCACTGTGTTGGAGCCACTTGTTGTTTTTACCAATTTCTCCAGATTTTGGTCTCTTCTTGGTGCGGTTTCTAATTCTCTCTCTCCTCTTCTGACTCTGGCTCGTCTTCCTCTTCATAGAGGAGGTAATAGAGAGTTGACTTTACGTATAAAAGAATCCAAATATATTGTGGATTTAGAAACTAAGACACCGGGAGGATTGAATATGAGTGATGAGCTTAATACCCACTTATTCTGATTACTATTTTGAGGAATAGAGTATGAAGTAGGAGATTTTAGTCACTAATTATTTACACATTTGATAGTATTGTTATATTGTATTGAGTAGTTTTTTTAAAATAATATATCGTGTTTTTAATAAATTCATTTTACTTTTTCAGAATGGAGGAGTCCAGATGGATTCCTGATTCCGGATTACATATTTGCCTGTTGATTCACGGGGTGTCAAGGGTACTGGATACTCATATATAGTGCAGGGTATGTTGTTTTATGATGATCCGTAGAAGAAATAGGTTCTTTAGTTATCTCATGGAGAAATATAGGGATAGTTGAATATGGATTCAAAGAATATAGTTACTAAGTGAATTCAAATGTCTCAAGTGGGAGAAATAAAATTTAAAATTTAAAATTTAAAATTTAAAATTTAAAATTTAAAATTTAAAATTTAAAATTTAAAATTTACAATTTAAAATTTAAAATTTAAAATTTAAAGATTGGTCTTTATTTAAATATTTATATATTTATATATAATTTGATACAATAAATTCTTGTATATTTACATTTGTTAAAAAGAATATTAAATTTTTAAAACGAATAAGTATAAGTTGTAATAAGGTTCAGAATTATGTATACTATATCATATTTAAATATTTATATGTGTATTGATAAATAGCCAGTCAGGTATTTTCATCATGTTCAATTGGGTGTTTGTGATAATATAATCCTTTAACTTGTCATTCATGGGATTAATGCTCTTGTATATATGGAAAAGTATTAACTTAGTTATTTATTTATATTGAATGAGCTGTAGTTATTAACTTCCTATAGATTAATTTCCATTTCTTGAAAGTCAATATAATATGCAGTCCTGTTTCTATGTTTGTATCCAGTGGGTATTTAAACTTGGTGTACATTGGTGGAACTATACACGTGATCAAGGTTGCTTGACAGCCGAAACGCGTTGTGTTAATAAACATGAAATGATGAGCGGTGACACCGTTTACGATGAAATCCTTTGTTATTTATTTAAGTTAAGAGTCAAATCTAACACCCCATCCAACACAAGCCTTCTCTCTCTCTCAGCTTCCTCACCAACTGTCAGATCCCTTGGTTACCATCACTAGGAACTCTTAGTGACAGTTGCTAGGTTCCATCAGCAGGTTCTATATACAGAATGCCACACATCTCCCTCCTTTCATTAACAAAAGAAGATATGAAATATAATAACAATGAAGAGTATCCGATTATGAATGAGAACTTTTTACATGAAAATACCTACGATAAGGAAACATAAGCACTAAACAAAGTCATCTAAAATTTTAGGTCGCTTGATAATTCTTGAAGACTTCCTTGGTGAAAAATGATCGTCAAAAAAACCATGTTTTCCCTCTACATCATCACTCACAGATTTACCATCCCCACAAGCAGATTTCACTTTGACCACCCTTCCAACATTCCATACTTTGTGATCCTCAGTTCTTACAGCATTACCCAGAACTTTCTTAACTACAAGTGGTCTAGAGAATTTTGAATGTTCTTTTGAAAGACCAAAACGAGGATTCTTTACCTTGACAAGATCACCTACTCGAATCACCACTTTCTTGACTGCCCTGCGCATATCAAATCTAATCTTTCTGTCAGCAATTTTTTTTGATTCATTTAAACATTTCAACTTATCATTACATACAGTTGCAGATTTCAAACCCACCTTGTCATTAACCCATGAAGGACACACTAATGTGTTTGGTTTTCTCCTTCTGAACAACTCAAAAGGTGAAATGCCTGTAACAGAATGAGGGGTCAACCGATAAATCCTGATTTTACATGACACTTCCTCTTTCCAACATTTATTATTCGCCAAAGCCAATTGAATAGTTTCTTTTAATACTCTATTTAACCTCTCTACCATTCCATTGGTTTCAGGATGATAAAGAGAAGTTTTCTTATGTTTAATGCCTCTTTCACTCAAGAAGCGTTCCATGTCTTGAGAGACCAATTGTACCCCATTATCAGTCAGAATAGAAGAAGGAAACCCTTCTCTATCGAAAATATCATTAAGAAAACTTATTACATTGCGTGTCTCAACAGAGTTAGTGATTTTGAATTCGGGCCATCTTGAATACATATCCATTAATACAATAATATATTTATCAGAGCCCGAATATCCAATCGGACCCAAAATGTCCAACAAAATTTCTTGCCAAGGTTCTTTTGGTAGCTCCCTCACTTTCATGGGTTGAGTTCTAAAAGTTAAAGTCTTGTCCGCATTGGAAGACTCCGCACACTCCCTAACACATCTTTCAATTGATAAGTCCATACCTGGCCACCAATACATGAGTCTTATCCTCTCTTTTGTTTTGGAAATACCAGGATGACTCTCATGAGCTATGGAAATTAATTCATCTCTCAACTTCTTTGGAGGAACAAGCCTCGTTCCTCTCAATAAGAAATTACCTTGAGTTGATAATTCATCTCTGACTCTCCAAAAGCCGCACAACTGTTGATCATTCTTCTCAGTACCATCCCAACCACCTCTGACTTTGTTAATAATTTTCTGTACAACTTCATCACCTAATAACTCCAATATCCAGTCACTTTCCTTAATTATACCATCCCTGATCATGCACACATCAAATCATCTCCACGATCCAAGGAGTTATCTTCAGACTTCATATCGTCATTTACCAACCTTGAACAACAGTCAGCCAGGTTGTTTTCAATCCCAGGTATGTACTGAACACCAAACATAAATTCCTGCAAGGCCACTACCCATTTTCTGATTCTACCAGAAACAGCATCTAACCCTTTTTTTTTCAAAGATTTCTTTTAATGGTTTATGGTCTGTTCTTACTATGAAATTGCTACCCCAAACAAATTTCCTCAGTTTGTTCACCGCCCAAAATACAGCCAATGCCTCCTTTTCGATAACAGAATAGTTTAACTCTGCCCCTTTCAAGGACCTTGATAAAAAGAGTATCGTTCCTTCAACACCACTCTCTGTTTGTATCAAGACAGCCCCAAGACCTTTGACGCTAGCATCCGACATTATTACCGTATGCTGTCCTGGTTCAAAACTATTTAAACTAGCAGCAGATTTCAAACTATTCTTTAATGAGACAAACTCCTTTTCACACTCCTCACTCCAGTCAAAAGCGACACCTTTCCTCACCAACTGTCTCATAGAAGCAGTCTTATCAGCAAAATGATTCACAAATTTACTGTAGAACTCAGCCATGCCAAGAAATCTCACTACCTCATCTTTTGAGGAAGGACTAGAAAAATTAATAATGGTATCAACCAATTCTTTTTTTGGTTCAATACCCTTGGAAGAAATTTTGTGACCAAGATAATCAATTTCAAGAAGATTAAATTTGCATTTTCCCGCCTTTAAGGTCAAACCGCTCTTTTCAAGTCTCTGGAGGACTCGGCGTACTCTTTCATTGTGTTCTTTCTCATCTCTACCATATACAAGAATGTCATCTTGGTATACTTTGATACCTTGCAGTCCTTCTAGCAGTCTCTCCATGGCACGTTGAAAAACAGCTGCAGCCGAAGCCAGGCCAAATGGCATACGAATAAACTTAGAACTGCCAAAAGGGGTGATGAACGCCGTCAAATCCTGAGAGTCTTCATGTAAAGTGATCTGGTGGTAGGCAGATGTCAAATCTATAGAAGAGAAACAATTTGCACTTCCTAATAAAGATAACATTTCATTAATGTTAGGCAAAGGATAATGATCCACCACTATACACTTATTCAATTCTCTCAAATCAATGCAAAGTCTTGGTTCGCCATTGGCCTTAACAGCCATGACCACTGGAGCCAACCACTCAGTAGCTTCCACTTCTTTGATAATGCCATTCAGCATAAGCTTATCTAATTCTGTTTTCATTTTCTCTTTGACCATTAAAGGCACACTTCTTACTTTGCTGACCACAGGTATGGCACCTTTCCTCATCTTAATTTTATGTACATAACCTCGCATACATCCAAGTTTGTTTTGAAACAGATTTGGAAATTCTTGTTCAAATGATGGTCTCGGACTGAGAACATTGAATCCCCCATTATGTTCCACCGAATCAATGCATACATCATTTTTCAATCTTACAGATGGAGATTCAGTGGGGTCAAGATACACCTTGAGATCTCTCTGGTGAAACCAACTAATAAGAGAATCACCTCTCATGGAAACATAGATCTTACCAATTGTAACCCTATCTTTGAATTGGATTGAACCAATAAAGTAACCTAATAACTTAATAGGTTTTCCACCATACCCTCTAGGTGAAATATCAGGCTTGAAAAGAATCACCAAAGCTCTGAGATGTTTTTCAAATAAAACTCTTGGAATAAGTGTAATTTTTGCTCCCGAATCAAACATCATGGGAATATTTACTCCCTCGATTTGTACCGACTCTATTGGACCACTGTTACCTTTTTTGACCTGTAAAACAAATTCTTCACGAAAATCATCATCTTCTAAACTTATTTCTTGAACCCTCTTTTTCTTTATGTCAACACTCCTACAACACAAAGTAACATGTCCTTTCTTACCACATTTTTTGCAAGAAGCTTTCCACCCAACACAACCTTTAAAGTTGGCATAATGACCCAGTTCTCCACACCTATAACACCTTCCCTGGAAATTTTCTTTCTCCTTAATGACTTTTGAATCTCTCTGAGATTTCATTCTCTCTTGTGAGTTCTTCTTATGACTGACAATATGTACCTCACTCTCTTTTTCAAATAGATTAGTCCTCCTAATTTCTTCAACACAAGCTGAACTATGTTCATGCATTTTAGCAATTACAATCACTTCACTCAGAGGAGGATTATCTTTGTTCCAAAAAGATTCTCTTGCTTTCTCAATACTACAACCCAACATAAACTGGTCTCTTAACCTTTCCTCCTTATTACTCCCAAAACTACATGAGGAGGCTAGTTTCCTGAGAACTGTGATGTATTCCTCTACAGATTCACCTGGTTGTTGAGTTCTTTTCCCAAAGTGATACCTTTCTAAAACTGTTGAAACTTTAGGTAAATAATGCAAATATCGTTTTTTGATACAAATCTCAAAGTCATTGAGCTCACTCGTAACATCCACAGAAAGTTCAGGAAGATTTTCGAAAACCTCCTGGCCCTCCGCCCTTAGACAGTGTAACAAGAGTGACATCTTGCGCTCAGCACTTAAAGAAGTCCCACAAACTCTTGCATAATGTGTAAATACACCTTTCCATTTCTTCTACGGAATCTGTGGTTCACCAGGAGAAGGTAAGAAGAATGGAGGGCAAGTTACATTCTGCATGGTGAATGGTACTATTAAATAATATTTCAATACAAATTTTAAAACGTTATACCACTCTATGACTTTAAAACTAGAAATTTTAAGAATATATATATAGACTTCAAAGTAGAACGTAGAACATTAATGAGTACATTCATAAAAATCACAATGCCAGCTCTAGAAGGTAATTTTCCACGTCTCTATCTCTTCTTCAGCGCAATAGCGCCACCTACTGACACTCCGAGCGTCTAAGTTCACGTTGTTCAAAACTGTCAAGAACCTTTTAGAAATTAGCTCTGCGCAGTTCCGTAGCATGAGCAGTGCCGCGCCCAATCGGATGGTGGTGCGTAGATTGCTTGCCGTACTGGCACAATGAGCGCGTTTAGGGTCGAAGAAAGGACACCCTCGGAGAGTTCTGGGGCTACCGAGTGTGCGCGGAGACGGATGGCAGCCTGAGGAGGAGCCCGTTTCTCCCGCACGGATTCCGAGTGCAGGGGACGGTGGAACTCGCGCCTGAAGAGGAGGCTGCAGCCCCCCGTCGCTGCTGCCGCCGGTGAAAGAAGCACACCTTGAGGTCACGGTGAACAGTCCACGAAGCCGGATTCACACCTCTGGATGCGACCAGGCAAAACTAGATGCTACCACACACTTTCACGGAGATCTGCACAGAGAATCACGGAGATCAGCAGCATTGAAGGTAATTTGGAGAAGTTGTGTTATAAGTCTCTGCCACACAAACAAGTCGGGTCGTCACAGTGTTTTCACCAGAGTTCGTCGAAGGTTTCACACAACTTACAAATCCAGTGGTGTTGGGGTGTTGACACTTCACAAGGTTGGTTCCTCTACCTCGTCGCCAATGAAATGATGAGGGGTGACACCGTTTACGATGAAATCCTTTGTTATTTATTTAAGTTAAGAGTCAAATCAAACACCCCATCCAACACAAGCCTTCTCTCTCTCTCAGCTTCCTCACCAACTGTCAGATCCCTTGGTTACCATCACTAGGATCTCTTAGTGACAGTTTCTAGGTTCCATCAGCAGGTTCTATATACAGAATGCCACAAAACACTTTATATTTTTTGTGATTTCCTGAGTGTGCGTCTTCCTGTGGAAGTTTTAGTATTGTTTATACATATATATATATATATATATATATATATATATATATATATATATATATATATATATATGTATATATATACAAAACAGACAAAAGAACTCTAGTAGTATCCAAGTTTCGGTGGCAAGGGAGCGCAACGTGATGCAATGCAAGCATTGTGCCACTTTTAAATATAGTGAAGGAGAATGGCCTCCTTACCGCCACATTAGCGTAAAAAAAATTATGCTAGTGTGGCGCTAAGAGGCGCTAGGGCCTTGTAAATTTGGTCCATGGTTTTATCAAGAAACAATTCAAATGATGGAAAAGATCTGTGGTTTAAGAATCTATCTGTCAGTCTTTCCAGGTTATATTTTTGCAACTCCTGTTCTCACAGAAAGGCATTTAGTGTTTTTTTGATTGAGGTAGGTGAGAAGTGCGCTGTGGTAGATTTCCTAAAAAACGCATACATTTGTTTTCAACCATGGCTAGCTTTGTTTCCTTTACATGTCCCCATAGCTCCGATCCATACAGAGACGTCCTCTTAGCCTTAAGATTGTATAACTCCAAGGCGGAAAAGAGAGTTCTTGACTAAGTATTTTTATACATTTTTGAAATGGCCTTGGACACCTACGGCAACTTTAATACACCCTTGGTAATCTGCTGTGAACAAGAAGCATTGCTAGTCAGCCTCACTCCTAGATGGTCGAAGTCTGACACTGCTCAAAATTTTTGGTTTGTTGTTTAATTAATACTCACTTTCAAAGATTTGTAAGGGTTGAAAGAAATATATTTAGGTTTCTTAGTTTGTAACTCCACCCCTCTTTCAAAACAAAAATGTTAAAAGTGATCAATCAAAGCTTGCAACTGAGACGAGAAGTGTGTTATGTGCAAACAATAACACCAGCATTCTTAGGGCTCCTATTTTAATTGAGTCATTGCAGGGAAAGTCCAGATAGTTCACAATATCATTAATGGATAAAGAGAAGAGTGTTTGGGTCAAAATTCAGCCCTTCTCTATTTTAAAATAACTAGTCAACTCCCCTTGCTGCCATATCTTAAATAGCATAATTTGTCTCATGAAATCTTAGTAGGATTTCTAAAGTTTTGCCAGGGACTCCAGTGTCGCCCAAAATTCCCCAAAGCTAACGGCGAGGAATTTAATCAGAAGCTGCTTTGAGATCAACAAATGCTACATACAAGTGGCCCTTATCGAATACCACTGATTTTCCAGTGAATTAAGCACAATCGAAATATCAAGCGTAATGATTTTCAGACAAAAGCCTGCTTGGAAGTCTGATAAAATGTTGTTGTCTTTGGCCCATTCAGTGAGTTTCCCCAATATTTGGTGACAGAAGAGTTTCTGAAACCTGTCAATTAAACAAATCGGCCTATAATTTTGGTGGGTCTCTGCGAATGCCTTTCTTGTGAATGGGGACAATTACTGCATTGTGCCACAATTTAGGTCAGTGTTTCACAACCTTCTGACTCCAGAGGACCACTACTGAATCACTCCTGGAAGTAGGGGACTCCAAAACAATTTGTACGATTTAAATTTCAAAGATTTAAACAGTAATTCGCAAAAAATACACAAACAAGTACACACCAAACAAATACTTGAATTACTAAAGATATCATTATTTTATATTGAAAAAAGATATTCAAAAATCGAAAAATTGTAATGGGAAGGTTGGCACTGCATCTCCGCTACTAACTTTTCAATGCTTTGTTTTATTTAGGAAAGCTGAATCCTCAGGTCAGATTTACATTTCCCAAGCGATTTCTGTTTTTATTTTTTAGGTAGATGAGATCTGCAAAAGCTTTTTCACATAAATATGTGGAGGGGAAAGGAAGTAAACCCATAAGGGCCTCTCATCTCGTAATAGCCTCTCTGTCACATGTAAATCATTTGTTTTATAGCACCTCTCATACCAGTGTAGGGTGTTGGAGCACTTTCTCAATTGCCCGCAAGGTGTAGTATTCACATGTCATCCACATTGGTAGGCATTTTCTAGGAGTGCTTGGTCTGGAGAAGCACAAACTCAGGATTCAGAACATGCCACAGTGTTTCGCATTTAGTTTAAGACAAAAATGTATTTCTACGCAGGCAAACCTTTATTAACAGCATAAGGATAATGAAAGACTGGAAAAAACATAATTTTCTTATTTGTGCCATGCAGTTTGCATGCAGCTCTTTGATGGCAGTTGATAGTTCACTGTGCTAGATTACTATTATAACATATGAACTGCACAGCAACAAAAGAATCTCTGCGACAAAAGCAGTAACCCACTGTGCTATGCACATAAAATGCATGATACTCGTTCTTTGCAACATACATATTAACCATCTCCGCTTAGATGAGCCTAAACTGCCACTAGACAAAACTCCCATTTCTCTCCAGCTGGTACATAAATCACCAGAGTTATCTTGACGTTTTTATTTTTGCCCAAAAGCTGCTGGATCTACAAGGAACGTTGCAGTGCTTTTAAAACTGCTGCACAAATGAAGTAATACATTTCACAAACACGCAGGGAGAGGCCCAGGCTGGAGAAGGGCCTTTCTGCCAGCCCAGGCCTGCGGTCACCCTCAGAATGTGTCACAGACCCCTGGGGGTCCATGGACCACAGGTTGGGAACCACTGATTTAGGTAGCTCACTGCCCATCAAAATATAACTTGTGAGCAGATTAGGGTATGGGCCCCATATGAGCCATCCCAAAGCCTACAGGTCCCTGCAATCAGCCCTTGTGGCCTCCCAGGAACAATTGAATATATAACAACATTGAGAGAATCTTTAGGAGAAATAACTAGAGTACTTAGCATTTGGTTGGTTTTGGAAACTTCCATGTTTAAGGACATACTTGGTACCCTATAAGCTTCCAAATATAAGCCCTGAAAATGCTCAACCCCCTGAAGATGGAAATCAATTTTGATGGATGAGTGGCGGCTGCCATGAGCTACTAAGTTTCAAAATAATGTATTATCCCCTACTCTAGCTGTTATCATCAAGTCATCCCATACTTCAGTCTCTCAATTAAATCTTTCTTTGGACAGCTTGTAATTTCTCCTTGACAAAATTATTTGGTCCTGATCTTTGGCTTTAATAGATTCAATTAAGGCTGCCTTCATTTGACTACATTGTTTGTTGTATCAAGAATGATTATATTTCTTTCTAGGTTCTCCTTTACATTCCTTTGTGAATGAATCGTGAAGATAGTCAAATAAAGTTTCATGATATTTCAATGACAAATGCCAGTAGCTCCTTTATTTCTCATTTGCTCAATGGTATCTGCCACTTTACTATAAATATGGGACATTGTACTTGGTTGATATTTAGATGAGATATCCTTTAGTGAGTGCTTATTATTCGAGAGACTTAAATCCCCAAGATGTAAAAAATTGTGAACATGGGAAATATATGACAGGCCCTCTTTCATTGTTAGGTGTAAGGCATTGTTGTCACTGTCAAGTCTCTTGAGGATCTTCTTGTCATTTATATGTGGTCGCTGTTGAAGGGCTAGTAAGATTCTAATTGGTTGGTGAAGTCTCTTAAAGGTGTGAGCACTTATTACATCCGAGGAGGTGGCCATTACAGGCCCTAAGATTTAGATTCATTGTCATTCCCAGTAGTTGAATAGAAAGGGGTGACCCATTTAACGGTCAATTCTGATTTAGAGATATCATTACTCATTGTGAAGTCTATGTTTGATCATAATGTTCTAATAGTTTTCTTTCTTTGCCACCTATCACTGTTCAGTCACGTGGCCAAAATGGCTGCATCCTCCTTGATTATCTGCCTGTGCCGGGAATGCTGTTCTATTTAATTTTATCTCACATCTAATCATTTAATTTTACATAAAATGTAAAAATGAAACATTATTTTTTGAGTTTTTTCACAGAAGATATTGCTGTTGTATTATTGTTTCTTTTGAAGTCCTGAGAGTTGAGTTCATCCTCATATTTAAGGAGATTGCCTAGAGTACAATCATTCATCACACTTGTAATGCCCAAGCCTTATAAAATTATTTTTGGGAATCATCCTCAGTCACTCCACATAGCAAGGTCAGAGATTGGTCCGTCTGACTATGACACCTGCCCAGCTGCACTGCCCCTGTTATGAAGGTACACTGGCAAGAGAACATGCTTAATATTTCAATGATAGCCTTCAGAGTTCTGGCCACTGTTCCCTCTTCCCAATGCCAATGCCAACTCCTTAGGCAGGTAGACTCTTTGGTCATCCAAGTAATCTTGTATGATCTTGTCTTTTGTTATAATTGTTGACATTTGTTGTTTCACGTTTTCTGAAATTTATACTAAACCAACCCATTGCAGAGGTGGGAACAGAAAGCAATGCTGTTGTTTTTGCTGAAGGGTTGCTTTTGTTTGGTTCAGGGAGAACCTGGCTTAGCAGTTCAGGCAGGACTGTTCCTTTTGGAGCAGGGTCAAGACTGATTTGCATATAGCTGGGTCCAAACTGAGGTGGCATGGTGTGCAAAATAACCACGAACTAGGATACGGCCTCAAGTGATTACCAGTGGCTGAGATTAAATGAAGCATTCCATAATTCACTGTTTTGTATACTTATTGTGTTGCCCTAAGTGGGATGGGTATGCCCAGACGTGGGTCTTGTGCACACTTTGTCAATAGAACCAAGCTGTACCTGGCTGATAAGACCTGTAACTGTGGTGAAACAGGACCTGGGTTGCTTGTGTTCTGGTTCAAGTGGGACCTGACTTGGCAGTTTGAGCTGGACTGTTTCTATTGGTCCAGGGTCAAGACTGATGTGAATGTAGCTGGGTCCAAACTGAGGTGGCATGGTATACAAAATAACAATTGATTGAGATCCTCTCCTGAGTAGTTAACAGTGGCGGAAATTAATTCAAGCATTTCATCAATCACTATTTATATACCTATTGTGCCACCCTGCCAGACATTGGTCCTGTGCGCACTGCGTCACTGGAACCAAGCTGTACCCAGCTGATGAGCCCATCACTAGGGCGAAACTCATTCTGGGTTACTTAGGTTCCAGTTCAGGGAGAAGGTAGCTGGTCACTTAGGGCTGGACTGTTACTAATGATTTGCATATAACTGTGTCAGAACTAAGGTGGCATGGGGTGCAAAATAACAACGGATTGGGATGCAGACTGAGGAATTACCAGTGGCTGAGATGAGTTCAGGCATTCTATCCATCATTGTTTTATAAACGTATTATGTCACCCGAGTGGGACGGGTATGCCCAGACTTAGGACCCATGCATACTGTATCACTGGAACCAAGCTGTTCCTGGCTGATAAGTCCATAACTAGAGCGAAGCTGGCACTGGGCTGCTTTTGTTCTGGTTCAGGGAGGACCTGGTTTGGCAGTTCGGGGTATACTGTTCCTATTGGAGCAGGGTCAAGACTGATTTGCATATAGCTGGGTCCAAACTGAGGTGGCATGAGGTGCAAAATAACAACGGATTGGGATGCAGCCTGAGTGAGTATTAGTGGCTGAGATTATATCAAGCATTCCATCCATTTCTGTCTTGTTTACTTATTATGTTGCCCTGAGTGGAACAGGTATGCCCAGACATGGGTCCTGTGCACACCCTGTCACTGGAACCAAGGTATACCTGGCTGATGAGCCTATAACTACGGTGAAACCGACCCCGGGTTGCTTGTGTTCTGGTTCAGGGAAGACCTGGCTTGGTAGTCTGGGCTAGACTGTTCCTGTTTGACCAGGGTCATGACTGATTTGCATATAGCTGGGTCTGAACTGATGTTGCATTTTTTGCAAAATAACAATGCATTGGGATGCAGCCCAAGTGAGTACCAGTGGCTGAGATTAATTCAAGCATTCCATCCATCAGTGTTTTGTATTCTTATCGTGTCACCTTGAGTGGGACTGGTATGCCCAGACTTGAGTCCTGTGCACACTCTCTGGAACCAAGCTGTACCGGGATGATGAGCCCATAAGTAGGGTAAAACCAGCCCTGGGTTGCTTGTGTCCTGGTTCAGGGAGCACCTGGCTTGGCAGTTTAGGCTGGACTGTTCCTATTGGAGCTGGGTTATTATTGATTTGCATATAGCTGAGTCCAGAATGAGGTGGCATGATGTGCAAAATAACAATGGATTAGGAGGTGGCCTGAGTGATTACCAGTGACTGAGATTAATTCAAGCTTTCCATCCATATCTGTTTTGTTTTCTTATTATGCCACCCTAAGTTGGATGGGTATGCCAAGACGTGGGTTCTGTGCAAACTGTGCCACTGGAACCAAGCTGTACCTGTTTGATGAGCGTATAATTAGGGCAAAACCATCCTTGGTGGCTTGTGTTCTGGTTCAGGGAGGGATTGGTTTGGCAGTTTGGGCTGGGCTGTTTCTACTGAAGCAGGGTCAAGATTGATTTTCATATAGCTGAGTCCAAACTGAGGTGTCATGAAGTGCAAAATAATGATGGATTGGGATGCCTCCTGACTGATTACCAGTGGCTGAGATTAATTCAAGCATTCCATCTATCACTGTTTTGTATACCTATGATGTTAATCTAGTAGCAAGTATGCCTTAATGAAATGGCAATTTTGTGTTATTACTGAAGGTGCAGGTGCTGCTGCTGTTGCAGTTGTGACATTCTTCTGGGTTTGGAGCTACCACAGAGCTCTCTGAATTTTGAAGACGTCATTGCAGTTCTTCTATGCCCTCAAAAGTGCAATCTTTCATCTTTCAGTTCTCTCAATTTCCTGATGATCCTGTTCTTGTAAATTGAGACATCCAGTGATGAAAAAGGAATGAAAATAAGTAGCCCTTTTTCCGACCCTGGATCTGATTTTGTGACAAAGATGTAGGCTTTAGAGGACGCACTCTCTTTTTGCAGCCTTTGTTGTGCATTCACAAAGATGATTGCGCTGTTTGCCAGAGCAGCTGCTTCTTCACTGACATTCATGTATGTTTATTCCACCTTTTGCAAATGATCCTGCAACATATTCAACAACGGAATGCTTGGATCATGGTACAATCCTCCTTGCTGACTTCCTGTGTCAAAAGCTCAAGAGCAACTAACATTTCGATCAGGCTCTCTACTTGCCCCCATTTCTCAAACCTCCATCTTTTTGGCTTTGGCAGTGCGCCTTCTCTCCTGTGCACAGTATAATCACTGCTAGATATGTACTGCTCAAAAAGGTGCTGCAGCATGTAGAAGCTAGAGATCTATCGGGCTGGGATCTTTTGTATGAGGGCCATTACAGGGACTCAGCATGCTTAATGATTCTCAACTGCGTCCAGGCATTGAAGGAATGGCTGAAATAAGGGCAACCCCTTCGAAAGGGGAAGACATGCATAGTAAGCTGTGCAAGGAATGAAGAGGCAGCATTATGACTTGATAGCGGTAAATCTTCGCGCTGGTGCTGCAGGCACACTGACTGCGGAAAAGCTAAGTGCAAGAAGCTCCAAAACAGGAGGCTCCAAAGTAAGTGCTTGGGGCTATTGTCCTCTACATTCCCATACACTGCAAATTGCCCACTTCACAGCACTCACAAGGGACTAAAACATTTAGAAGGACATCTGACTCAATTGGGAAACTTGTTTGGTTTATTTGTTTCAGATGCTTCTTCTGTTGTAGTATCAGAAAGCCATCGGAAAGATCTTGATGGGCAGCAGAAATGCATTATTGCAAAATGTCTTGTTGACAAATAGCAGAATATAGCTGTATGTTTATGAAAAATGCACAATACAAATACTAAATAAACTATTAAAGAGTAATTATCAATTTTAGAAAGCTCTAATAAATATTAATGAAAGCATAAGTAATTAATCAAGTTAACTAATTAACTAATTAAAACATAAAAATAACTTATAATCAACTAAAAAGTAAATATTTAAAAACATTACATGCTATTGTACTATAAAACAACAACCTAAAAAAACAAATAAAAAATAACTTCAGATATAATACCAACTAATAAAAACCAAACAGTTCTAAAAGATGAGTAAACATATTTAACATTAAAATACCAAAACTTATAACACAAAAATGAATAAAACTAAACAAAATAATAAAAGGTAAAGAAATTGTTGGCTCTACTGACTTTTTCCTGTCTCTCTTGCTTAAAGGCATACATATGTATTGTAATGTTTAAATGGCTATTTATTTATGAGTTTCCTTTGGAATCACTTTACAATAACCTCTCTCTTTTTAGATTTTATGGCAAAGCCGATGTTGAATATTAATCAATGGTAAATCACTTTTAACTCTAGTCTATTTAGGAAATGTCACTGTTTTTAAACAGAAAGTAATTACATAATGATGGGCCCGATTTGAAGTAGAAATTGCCTCCTACAGTCTTTAAAATGTGTTTTTAATTGGAAAATAAAATACAAGTTAAAGGTCTGCAATAACATGTTATTATCTCAATATTCCACTTACTTAAAGACTGTTTTTGTCCTACATCTTTGCATCTCGTCGTTCAACAATACCAAGTGATGTGAAACTTTAAAGAAGAAATTTGCAAAAAAAAGTTCAGTGATATATTTTTCTACAAACAGTAGTTTATTTTTTGTATTTCTTTTAAAAATGTAATTTATTGTCCATGAAAGAAGCGTCTATTGTAATGATTGTTTCTTATCGAATCCTTTTGAAGTCATGACAGTATAGTTTTGTATTTTATTACCTCTTGATACATATGGATATAATGCAGGGCAAATGCTTTATTTTTAAAAATTCAATAGAAATATTTATTGCAGCATCTATCCAGTCATCATGGCAAAGGTATATCGTGCCAGCATCAATCAGCTACACAGTATGCAGCGGGTAGTGTTTGCTGCAGTTTACAATCATCCTTGCCAGATAGCAGCTAGTATCTTCCAGTCCTACTCTCGTGGGTCATGTAGACCTAACACCCTTGTTTCTTGATTCATTGGTGCCACCAGCTTTGAGGAATCAGCAGTACTGCTGTACCTCTTTGGAGTGGTTGGGAGTGGCTGGAGGCTGCAGGCAATAGGTTGGCTCGGACAAGAATATGTGTGGGCATCCCCCTCAGGATTGGACATGGTACTTCAATGCCTTGCACCATCCAGCTGTATTCCTTGTCGAGATTAGCTCCCAACACACGACCCCACTCCAGGTTGGCTACAGATCTTTTCAGGCCAATAATTCATACCAAAACTACACAGGTCACGTGATTCCTGTGACATGTTTACACCCCGTTTCCTACCAAATTGTACAAATTACATCCAAAGCATCGATCTATCAATCCATTGCAATGCAGCTGAAGGATTTTTTGATGTGCTCATCATCCTCTTGCAATATTTTTGTTACTTATTCCCAATGCATTCTGCTGTAAGTCTAGTGGGTACCTCTTCAGTCTTGTCTTTTTGTTAGTACTATACTGAGCCAGCTGTTTTTTTCTACTTTCCCCCTGGGTTTCTTCTAGATCATGCCAAACCTTGCACTTGAGATTTTGCTGCTCAACAGGCTTTTTCTTCAGTTTTGCGAGCCTTTTTTGTCAATGTCTGCTCTTAGCACATTAGTTACAATTTGTATTAATTATAGTGGCTAACCAAAGGCAGATCATATCAGTGCCAAAGGGGCCATCACTGCATTCAGCTACTGACAGTCCTTTTGGTTGAAATGTTAATGTTCTATTCTTTTATTAATTATTTTGATGGGATTGGTGTAATGACTATTTTCCCTTTACTGCTGAAGTAATCCATTCTTTTAAGTTTTACTTTATTTTCGCGTTTGTAGTGAAGAGTACATTTGCATGTGTTTTTCATGTTAAACAAAGTGTTTATCTTTATTGAATCTTTAACTTTTAAGTAGACTTAGGTAAGGATTTTTCAGATCCCATGGTAATCTTACATTGTCATTTATGACACTGACATTTACTTCGTACCAATAATATTCCCTTCTTATTGCTAAAGTGTCCACAGCTGGTTTGGTGCCCAAAATGACAGATGCCTTTTTTTAGCTGTGTGATTTGTTTCCATACAGAAAATAAGCTAAAATGTAACCTCTTCGCTGCCAGGCATTTTCCCCTCCTGTGCAGAGCCTTTTTTGGCTGTTTGGGGCAGTTCGCACTTACGCCCTATTAACTTTTTGTCTCCATAAGCTACCCATGCCAAATTTGCATCCTTTTTTTCCAACATCCTACGGATTCTAGAGGTGCCCAGACTTTGTGGGTTCACCTGAAGGAGACCAAGGAAATAGTCAAAATACAGCAACAATTTCGTTTTTTTATTTAAAAATGGGAAAAAAGAGCTGCAGAAGAAGGCTTGCGGTTTTCCCCCTGAAAATGCCATCAACAAAGGATTTGTGGTGCTAAAATCAACATCTTCCCAGCTTTCAGGTACAGGCAGACTTGAATCAGAAAACCCAATTTTTCAATACAATTCTGGCATTTTACTGAGAGATACCCCATTTTTACTATTTTTTGTGCTTTCAGCCTCCTTCCAGTTAGTGACAGAAATGGGTGTGAAACAAACGCTGGATCCTAGAAACCTAAACATTTCGGAAAAGTAGATCAAATTCTGAATTCAGCAAGGGGTAATTTGTGTAGATCCTACAAGTGTTTCCTACAGAAAATGCCAGCTGAAATAAAAAAATATTGAAATTGTGGTGAAAGAAAACAGCCATTTTTCTCCACGTTTTACTCTGTAACTTTTTCCTGCGCAGCAGATTTTTGAAAGCAATATACCATTATGTCTGCTGAATGCTTCTGGTTGTGCGGATATGTAGGGCTTGTAGGTTCATCATGAACCCTAGGTACCCAGAGCCAATAAAAGAGCTGCACCTTGCAATGGGTTTTCACTTCATACCGGGTATACAGCAATTCATTTGCTGAAATATAAAGAGTGAAAAATAGGTATCAAGAAAACCTTTCTATTTCCAAAATGGGCACAAGATAAGGTGTTGGGAAGCAGTGGTTATTTTCACATCTCTGAATTCCAGGGTGCCCATACTAGCATGTGAATTACAGGGCATTTCTCAAATAGGCGTCTTTTTTACATACTGTCTTACATTTGGAAGGAAACAATGTAGAGAAAGACAAGGGGCAATTGAAATTGTTTTGCTATTCTGTCTTCCCCCAAGTCTCCCGATAAAAATGGTACCTCACTTGCGTGGGTAGGCCTAATGCTCGCGACAGGAAAAGCAACATGGACACATCAAATTTTTACATTGAAATCTGACATGTTTTTTGCAAAGTGCATAGCTGTACATTTTGGCCTCTAGCTCAACCGGCACCTAGGGAAACCCAGAAATTCTGGGCATTTTTAAAAAATAGGCACCTAGGGGAATCCAAGATGGGGTGACATGTGGGGTTCTCACCAGGTTCTGTTACCCAGAATCCTTTGCAAACCTCAAACTTTGGCCAAATAAACACTTTTTCCTCTCATTTCGGTGACACAAAGTTCTGGAATCTGACAGGAGCCACGACTTTCCTTCCACCCAGCGTTCCCCCAAGTGTCCCGATTAAAATGGTTCCTCACTTGTGTGGGTAGGCCTAGCGCCCGCAACAGGAAGTGCCCCAAAACACAACGTGGACACATCACATTTTTCCAAAGAAAACAGAGCTGTTTTTTGCAAAGTGCCTAGCTGTGGATTTTGGCCTCTAGCTCATCCGGCACCTAGGGAAACCTAACAAACCTGAGCATTTTTTAAACTAGACACCTAGGGGAATTCAAGGTGGGGTGACTTGTGGGGCTCTCACCAGGTTCTGTTACCCAGAATCTTTTGCAAACCTCAAAATGTGGCCAGAAAAACACTTTTTCCTCTCATTTCGGTGACAGAAAGTTCTGGAATCTGAGAGGATCCACAAATTTCCTTCCACCCAATGTTCCCCCAAGTCTCCCGATAAAAATGATACCTCACTTGTGTGGGTAGACCTACTGCTCGTGACAGGAAATGTCCCAAAACACTATCTGGACACATCAAAATTATCAAATACAAAACTACCTGTTTTTGCTGGGGGCACCTGCGTTTTTGTTCCTGGGCTCAGCAGCCATCTAGGGAAACCTACCAAACCCAGACATTTCTGAAAACTAGACACCCGAGGGAGTCCAGGGAGGTGTGACTTTCGTGGATCCCCCAATGTTTTCTTACCCAGAATCCTCAGCAAACCTCAAATTTTGCTAAAAAAAAATCACATTTTCCCACATTTCTGTGTGGGATCACTGCACTGCGATGAATTTCCTATCACCCAACATTCCCCTCAGTCTCCAGGCCAAGAGCCTGTGGTAGGGAAGAGCCAAGAACTTGTCGATATTGAGGAGGAACCAAAGCGGGTCCAAAAGGGCAGTTTGGAAAAAAAAACATTTTTAGGCTGTCAAGTGCAGCAGAATTTTTATCAGTATAGATGAGACAATGTTGGGTGGTAGGAGTTTTGTGGATTCCTGCATATTCCGGAAGGTTCCATCACAAAAATGTGTGGAAAAATGTGTGATTTCCTGCAAAGTTGGAGGTTTGCAGGGCATTGTGGGTAAGAAAATGGTGTAGGGTGCACATGAAACACACCACCCTGGAATCAACCAGATGTTTAGTTATCAGATATGTCTAGGTCTTGTGGATTTTTCTACATGGCTGCATCCCAAAGTCAAAAAAGTGCAGCCCTCACCATTCCATGTGGGACGAGAGTAACCAAGCTCTCATGGCCCAAATGTAAAACCAATACCCAAAATAATCAAATGTCCTCTTGCTTGCTGTGGGAAAAGATGTTTTAGTATGTGGGGGGAGAGATGAAAGACTGTTACCCCCTTCAGTTGGGGTGGGGGCATTACCAGGCCCATACTGGTTGGTAGCTACCACCCCACTATTTTGTTTTTAATTCCATAGCATCTAGTAGACTTTGTGCCCCCCTGGGGTAATTGCCCTATCTGCCCACTGGTGGGCAGAACAACTTTGGCCCCATTTATTTGCGGTGGGGGTATGGCCATACCCCCACCCTCGTATTTTGAAAAAATAATCTTCCCTGGCGGGCAGATAGGCCTTCCAAAAATAGGCCGATCTGCCCCCAAGGGGGACAGATATGGCCAACAGTAATGTATCCAGATGGGGAGTGACCCTTGCCCAAGGGGCTGCCCCCCAAACAAAACACACACATACACACACACCAATCCTTGGTGTCTAGTGGTTAGGCCGATCTGCCCCCAAGGGGGGCAGAAATGGCCTAAATACAGTTTCCCCCCCAGGGGAATGACCCTTGCCTAAGGGGTCGCTCCTGATACATAAAAACATAAAGTAAGTAAAAATAAATATATATATCCCTGGTGTCTGGAGGTTTCTGCCCCCCCAGGTGGTAGATCGGCCTTATTATATTGGGCCGACCTGCCTCTGGGGGGGGCAGAAAAGGCCTAAAAATATCCCCCCCCGTGGGGAGCGGCCCTTGCCCAAGGGGCCGCTCTCCTTATGCCTAAGTATAAAAAAAAAAATCCCTGGTGTCTAGTGGGATCGGCCTAATATAATTAGGCTGATCTGCCCCCAGGGGGGACAGAAATGGGCTAAAAATAATTTGGCCCCCCGGGGAGCAACCCTTGCATAAAGGGTCGCTCCCCACATATATAAAAAAAGAAACAAAAAAAATGTATCCTTGGTGTCTATGAATAAATATATTTTAAAAACAAATTCCCTGGTGTCTAGTGGCTTCTGCCCGGAGGGGGGATGGGGTGGCACAGAAATGGCTTAAAAATAATTTGCCCCCCTGGGGAGCAACCCTTGCCTAAGGGGTCGATCCCCACATATAAAGAAATTTTTTTTTACCCCTGGTGTCTAGGTGTTTTCTGACTCCCATGGGGGCAGATCGGCCTAATTATACTAGGCCATCTGCCCTCGGGTGGCAGAAATGGCCTAAAAATAATGTGGTCCCCTGGGGAGCAGCCCTTGCCCAAGGGGGCGCTCCCCTCTTAACAATTCCCTAAAAATAAAAATTCCCTGGTGTCTAGCGGGCATTTCTGAAATGCTTGCAAAGACATGCAAGGAAAGGAAAGGCCTTTCCTTTCATGCCTCTTCCGGCCCCCTCCTCCCGAGTGGAAGAGAAATGCTTCCAGCGCGATGCGGAGGTGACATCTGATGAGGTCAGCATGAGATGTCACGGGGGGGTTGGGGTTGTAAAGGAAAGCGACTCCCCTTCCAGCCATGCAATGGGGGGATGGAGGGGAAGATCTAACGCTCCCTCTGAGCTCCGGTGCCGGGACGTAATGGTTATGTCCCCGGCACAGGAGCACTTTGCTGCGGGACGCAACCATTACGTCCCCGGCACAGAACGGGTTAAAATGGGTTTAGTGTACCCTTTTGTGCCTTTTTGCGACATATCACACTAACACTGACATAACAAGCTTGGGAAGAGTTTACTGTTGCTGTCGTTGGTCCTTCACATTTTGTACAGCTTACGCTTTGGCTTGAATTAAATATAGATTTTTTAAAGGAATGAATTACTTATTTTAGATGGCCAACTATATCTTTAGTTCTGAATGCATATGCTTGATAAATTAATGTTGATATTTTTTGCATTAAACATCCTTGTGCAGCTTTTTGAGTGCTATTTCTAAAGCATATGTTGCACTGCGTTATTTTGAAAGTGCAAGGATGCGTCATTTTTACTGAAATATGATGTTGCCCTGTACTTTCCTCAGCGTTGGTGCACAAACTGCTCCCTTGTGCCAACGCAGGCACACTTGCACGTGCAAGTGTGCCTGCGTCGCAGGGATGATTGTTTATATGCAGTTAAGGGGCACCTTCCTGCACATAAACAATCATTAATGGCGTCCTCCTCAGAATGCAGAACACATAGAAAGAGTTAAAAATGGGAGAAATATTATTATTTCTCTCCGTTGCACCACTTTAACGCCATCCCTAAGGTGGCATAAGTAATTGACGCATTCCCAGCCTTCTAAATTTGGGAATGCATCAGATTCCGTCAGATTCCATGGGTGTTGTGTGAGACAGCGATGTTCCCAGGAACCTATAACAGATGCACTGACTGGAGCGTAGATTGCAACAAAATAGTTACCTGACTAGTCTGATGATAGGAACAGGAGAAGAGGAGCCAATCATCGACATGCAAAAGACAGTTTAGTTATGTCTTAGATTTGGATTTTAGTTTCTATTGGATTAACTATAAACGTACGATATTCTGACCAATGACAATGTGGGAAGATTCTTTGGGACATTTTAACTTAGCCCGACTGCACAGAGGAGAAAGAGCTTTTTCTATTCTGATTTTCCCTGTAGTAGTTCTGTTTGTGGAGCTGAGCAGTTCCTGATGGCTTTCATTTCTAACTTTGACTTTATTGCTTAAATTGCTAATAGTGGATGTTGATCCCGTAGAGATTGCTTCCTAATGGTTCAGATAGCTTAGAGCCCCCTTGTCTGAGCCATCCCCTTTCACTGCCCCATTGCTGAAGCTGACCAGACAGATGTCCAACTGACTAAGAGAAACTGCAGCTTGCTGATCCATTTGAGGAGAGGTATAACAAAATTCTATTGCCACTGTTGTAGTTTTGTTCTTTGTTTCTAGGTACAAACAGCTATTTTGACAGAGCCATAGTTTGATGTTTTTCCAAATTAATCTTGACTAAAGTTTTTTGCATGAATCCCAAACTTTCTATTCTAATCAGGTAAGTTAGGGAGCCCTGGGAATGTTAACAAACTGTAATTAACAAAGAGTAGATGTATGTCATTTCTATTGTGCAGTTATTCTTGCTACTAATTTGCTCTGTGACCCTTGATTGCATAACCGTAAATGCTTTGGTTAAAATGAGATTCTTTACAAGATTCGGTCAGCCAATGTTATTCATGTTTGTTTATTTATTATTTTGAAGGATTGTCGATTGGAGGTACAACATAGTGGAATCACTCCAAGCATAGTCAATAGGTCCATCGAACCTCTAACACATCCCCTTATTAATTAAAATATAAAAGACCAAATGAGATCAGACACGCTCACAGTTCTTGGTAGCAAAGTAGGATGGTTAGTGTCCTTGAAAGGCCACTAGAGCTGGATGGTTAGTCTCCTTAAGAGATCACCATAATTCACAGATTTGGTAGAAAATTAGATGCTGTGTCTCCTTAAGAGACCACTATGATCTCCCAGATATAAAGGCTATAATTTTGCAGATTTGGCAGTACAAACCAAATCATGTCTCACTAAGAACCTACCATGAGTTTCCCAAAACCTTGGAGTTTGCCAATGCTTGTTTGAGGATGTTCTCAGCGTTTCTGGTGACAGTGCGAATGAAATAGGTTTTACGCTTGCAAAGCTTACGCAAATCGCAGGTGAATTGTGAAGTTTGAGAGTGTTTAGGGAGTTTGTGTCCTCCAGATGAAGTGTTTTAGGGAGTTTGTGTACTCCAAAGTGTGAGAGTAGGGTAGTTGTCGAACTTCACAAGTGAGTGGCACTTTGTGCTAAAAAAGTCTCCATGTGGTTGTTGGTATACGGACCCTGCGTGGTTTAATACCCCAGAGTATTGAATAAGTGTATGGGCCACTTGGTTTATGTTGTAGTTTGTCTTTTTAATAGGTCAATCGGGCGTGGTTGACAAACACAAGAGTGCGTGTTAAAGGGAGTGATAGTTATTCGAAGGAGATTTGGTGAGTCCTATATGCACCAAGAGGATACAATAATCCGCTGAGAGTCAAATTTGCTGGTTGAATTTTGATTGCGATTCAGGGAAACTGAGATAGAAGGAGTATCTGTCAGAGCGAAATGACGCAGTGAAAAATCAGTAAGGTTTCTGAAGCGATTGTGTTACCTACCTATAGTAAACAGACAAGTTGTGTCTTGATTTTATTTAGTGCTCGCAATATTTGCCTTTAGTTTTGCGGGTTTCAGAGTTGAGGAGGGCAAGCCAAAGGGCTTTGTCAGCCGCTGAACTTGTGAGTGTGACGTCACTGGGATAAGTCGGTTAGTTTGAAAAGCCGTGAACGGATTGGTGGACAACTGTGAAGCGTAAGTGTTTGAGAAGGCAGGCAAAAGGAATTTTGGGATTGAAATTCACTTCCTGATTTGAAAGGAGCGTAAATTACAGAAAATTAAAAATGTCAAAGCTTTAAAGAGTACCCTAAGGGGAGATGTATTAATTCCAACTAGAATAGGAGAAATTACACCGCCAGAAGGTACACCCGCCTATGGTGTATTAGAAGAACAAGGTGCTGCGCCATGTCTTTGATTAAAACAATTGTGCAAAGAGACAGAGAAAGAAGGGTGCTTAACGCTTCCTACTAATGGAACATTTTTTTCATTCATTAGCTTTATTTCGGTAAATATAAATACCATAAAAGCGCATCACACAAAAAAGGAACGGCAAGCTACATGATAAACAATTTAAGTCATAAAAGATTGAAAAGGAGAAAAAAAAAGAAAAGAGAAATATTTACACATAAGCAGTTCCCTCATGGAAAATCGCACCTTATAGTTATGTAAAAACGCATTATAGGTAAAAGAATAAGATACAAGCCTGGCAAACCATATCAGATAAAAAGGACATTTCAATTTAAAAAATATCTAAGAAAAATAAAAACAGCAGGTAGGGAATGCATCTGAACCAATAAAAGTGATATGTGCATGCAATGATAAATCCATCAATTGTTGTTTACCACATTCATTGTTAAATTTCCCTCTGCTTTTTTAAGCGTGTTCAGTCTGATACGCCAGATTGAGTCTAAATATTTTGACAAACAACAAACCACTAAAACCGATGAATCAGATTTAAAAATTCTCAAAGCTAGCAAGCAGTTTTTAAAACCCTTACTTCTGCACAGAGGAATAATCCAACGGGCTCTTTGTTTGGAGTATGCGGGGCATTGGAAGAGAATATGAGTTACTGATTCTTCTCTGGCACAGCCCATCGGACACATCTTAGAAGAACAACTAAAATTAGACCATTTATAAGTGAGGGAACGCAAAGGAAGAGAGCCCACCCTGAATCTAATGTATAATGAACGAGCAAACGGGGAAGATACTATATCCATATATTGTGCAAATTCATAATGACATTTAAAATATAAAAAGTTTCCCGTCATGGATGATGACGAGACAGCGGACAGTTGGGAAAGTTGAACGTGGAGCCAGAAAGCATCCTTTAGAGTCTGGGTTGCGTTCTTAGGGATAGATAATGGTTCCTTCCAATAGGACCCCAAACCAAGAAGCGAGAGGGTCCTTTCTACATATGCACACCACTTGATTTTGGAGCTAGTGTTGTTGGCCATCAAGTTAGCTAGCGCACATCTATAATGGACAAGAGAATCTGATGACCATAGGCGAATCCAGTACAACAGGGGCTTGAGTGCAACGATCTGGCTGATAGAAGGGAGATTTAGGTCCATGCGTATTGGGAGCATTGGGGTACTGGAAGGAACTCTTAGCAATGACCTTAAGAAAGAGTTCTCCACTTTTATCAAATCATCCAGGCAACAGTGGCCCCACAGTTCAGCTCCATAGATTGCTCCCCCTCTTGCTTGTAGTTTATAAATTTCTACTGCGGGCGTCATGGCAAAGCTAGGAGATCTAGCTGCAAATCTTGCAATGCCACTCGCTCGCTGTTGCAATCGTAAAGTTGCCTTCTGGATGTGGCGCTGCCACTTGTGCGAGTCTTCTAGTTTCAGGCCTAAATAATCAAAATCGCTGACTCTTTCCAGCGCGGCACCCTCTAAATAGATAGGTCGTCTCATTCTGCCTTTCCTATCGCCAAACACCATGCACTTGGTTTTTAATCGGTTGATTTCGAGCCCATAATCATTGCAATAGTCAATGAATCTTGAAAGCAGGGTTGAAAGGCCTGTGGCTGTTTGAGAAACCAGCAGGGTGTCATCGGCAAAAAGAAGGCAGGGGATCTTCTGCCCTCCTATTTTAGGCGAGTCGTTAGAGCACTCCATAAGATAAGGGATGCATGCGTTTATGAAGAGAAGGAATAAGGTAGGGGCAAGAACACAACCTTGTCTTACACCTCGGGCAGTAAGGAATTTTTCTGTTAATTCACCTTGTGGGCCCCATCTAATTCTACCATAGTTGCCAGTGTAAAGATCCCTGATAATATTTAAAATAGAGCACGGGACTCCTATTTTAGACAGAACTTCCCACAGTTTGTGGTGGGGTACTAGATCAAAGGCCGATTTTAGCTCTACAAATGCTACATATAGGTGGCCTAAGTCAACATCGACAACTTTCCATTTAATAGAAGTAAAACGAAATATCTGATCTAATGTGCTAGTTTTTTCTCTGAAGCCCGCTTGTAGATGGTTTAAGATTTGATTTTCAACTAGCCACTTGTTCAGCCTGCTCAACAACTGATAACAGAATTTTTTTTGAAGGTTGTCGAGGAGGCTGATGGGTCTATAATTACCCGGGTTGTTCCTCTCTCCTTTCTTATGGATGGGCACTATAATCGCCTCTTTCCATGAGTCAGGATAAATTCTGCTAGTCAAGATGGCATTAGAAAGTCTGTTAATATATGGGCCCCAGGTGTTCTGGTCCACTTTAAACATATCAGAGGGGATCCCGTCCATCCCAGGGGCTTTTGCTGCTTTCTGGGCTGCAATGGCCGACACAGTTTCGTTCAGTGTAAAAGGGGGCAAGAAAGCCATAGACTCGTCAAAAGTTGTTGGCTCCTCCGAAATTATGTCAGAAGTATGACTTGCCGACAATGGTCCATACAATTCCTTAAAGTAGGAGAGCCAGATGTCAGGAGAAATATAAGACTCCAGGTGAGATGCGCGGTTCTGATCACCACAGGAAACTAGGAGCCAGAACCGTTTTGAATCATGGACGGTAGCTGCCTCAAGTAAATTGCTCCATAGCCCCTCTTCGTACTCGAATTTACTTTTGTTGCAAGTGGAAGCATAATGACGTCTAGCAGTGATGATGCCTGATCTGTCTTTGGTCTTTAGCGCGATGGCCAAAGTATTTTTGGCCTCCCTACACCTCTTGTTGAACCATTTAGTATGTGGTCGAATACAGGAAATAGTCAGTGGCCTTGGACGTTTAGTAAACAGCTCTTTCAGAGTAGAAAAAAGGTCCAAATGAAGAGGCAATATTTCTAATGGAGCCAGAATAAAGTTGGTATCAAATAACTGGTGAGAAGAGGTTAGGGCACGCAATTTTCCTTGAAGCTTATTTGATTGCACAAAGGAGTCCCACCTTACTGTACGCTTATTACTGGACAGCTCCATAGCAGTAGAGGAGACAGGGGGAAGTGCGACCCCTACTAGGAGAGAACTCTTGTATGTGATCTGGAGGGGAGCATGATCACTAGTATGGGGAAGACCCACCTCTAAGTCTAGAATATGGTGCCATAGTCTTAAGTCAAAGAGGATATAATCCAATTTGTTACTATATGAGCCCCTGAAGAAGGTTGGTCTGGCCGGAATGTCCGCTGGAAAGCGGCCATTACCCAAACGAAGGCCATGGGATATCATGAGGTCCACTATCTGTGAGGCCCTAACGCTTGGTTTATATGAATTTTGCTGGGTAGAATGAAAAGTCACAGGAGGAGGGATATTCCATACACTATCTTCAGACTGCATGACCTCTATGTGATCTGCATTAAGTTCAAGTAGAACGTTAAAGTCACCAGCTATTATGATATGATATTTGAGGCGAAGGTCTGGGATTAAGATATTCAGTAGCTCGACAATGGGAGATCGGTGATTTGAGGGTCCCGGTCTGCTATAAATATTTAGACAAAGGACAGGAGTGCCTGAGGCTGGGTAGATAGCAACGGCCAAAATATCATGAGAATCCACATATATCTCCTTTGTACCACTCCCCTCTATAGATTTTACCCATGTGATTAAACCCCCTGCCGCCCTGCCAGCTAAAGATGGCTTAGCAGGCTTGAAAAAGGAACTATACCCTTGTTTGTATGTACAATGCGTTGCCCATGTTTCCTGGAACATGCAGACGTTAAAATTTCCAACGAGTGCCCCCCACTCAGTGTCAACAAGTTTGCTGTTAATGCCAGCCACATTCCAGGATAAAAGTTTTGCTGTGTGCTGGACACAAGAAATGTTTGAGTTCGTGGTAGTATCAACTTGGACGTAACTGGCAACGGGATTCGCCTTGAATAAACTTGTGGTGTTATTAATATTTCCAGGTTGTGAGTCCGATAAAAGAAGAGAGGCTGGGCAGGGTGAATTAGATGGAAAGTTCATGGCTGCTGTAGCTGTGCAAAGATTGGTGAAACATAGTCAGTCAATATCCGAGGTAGCCCCAGGATCGTGGGTTAGTTGGGCCCTTGAAGCAGGGCCAAAACAGAACTTAGGGGCCAAATCAGGGAGTGGATCTCTCTGGACCTGATGGCCTGTTGGTCTTATGTCTTGAGTAGTTGTAAAATGGTTCGGGGCCAAATTGGCTGATCTAGTGGAAGGATTCGCACGCATATAGCTAGCAATAGGACAGCTAGCTGAAAGAGTAATTGCTGAGGACTTCCTGCGTATAGACCGTGCTTCCATTTCCATGAGGCCTACTGCCAAATGTGGGCTTTTAAGACTAAGGCCCTCATTCTGACCCTGGCGGTCTTTGACCGCCAGGGCGGAGGACCGCGGGAGCACCGCCGACAAGCCGGCGGTGCTCCAATGGGGATTCCGACCGCGGCGGTAAAGCCGCGGTCGGACCGGCACCACTGGCGGGGTCCCGCCAGTGTACCGCGGCCCCATTGAATCCTCCGCGGCGGCGCAGCTTGCTGCACCGCCGCGGGGATTCTGACCCCCCCTACCGCCATCCAGATCCCGGCGGTCGGACCGCCGAGATCCGGATGGCGGTAGGGGGGGGTCGCGGGGCCCCTGGGGGCCCCTGCAGTGCCCATGCCACTGGCATGGGCATTGCAGGGGCCCCCGTAAGAGGGCCCCTACATGTATTTCACTGTCTGCTGCGCAGACAGTGAAATACGCGACGGGTGCAACTGCACCCGTCGCACAGCTTCCACTCCGCCGGCTCGATTCCGAGCCGGCTTCATCGTGGAAGCCTCTTTCCCGCTGGGCTGGCTGGCGGTCTGAAGGAGACCGCCCGCCAGCCCAGCGGGAAAGTCAGAATTACCGCCGCGGTCTTTCGACCGCGGAACGGTAACCTGACGGCGGGACTTTGGCGGGCGGCCTCCGCCGCCCGCCAAGGTCAGAATGAGGGCCTAAGTGTTATAAAGTCACTAGGACCAGAGAGACCAGGGGAACCATTAGATCGCTTGACAGAAACAATGTCATCATGGATGATTGAGCCACAACCCCTGGTATGTCTCACCCAGTGCAAGACCTTGTTTGTTAGTGAGGCTTTGTCTTCTCTCACGTTTGGGGGCAAAGGTGGAACATTGCACATGTATATGTAGTTGTTGCTAATTAATTTATGATTGTGGTATAAAGCTTTGGTAGTATCCCATTTGAAGGGAACATTAGGAAGGAGCGGGGTAGTTCTTCCAAAAGAGGACGTAAGCTGTTTTGCAGGACACTGATCGTCTATGGGACCTGCAGCACAAGCTAGTGGCAGAAGAGGCCCGTTTGGAAAAACGCCTTTTGCAGGTGGATGCTTAGTAGGCAAAAGGTTTGAGTTAGGCTCGCTAATAGGGGAAGGATATTTGCTTTTAAGAAGGGTGGTGATCTCAAGCAATAATGCTCTCAACTCGCTAACTTCAGTCTTAAGGCTACACACCAATGTGAACAAATCATTTTGTAGAGGAGGACTCACTATACATGGCAGAGCTAAGACGGCTGGTTGCTGATTGTCCGAGTCAATGGATGCCAGCGGAGAAAAACGATTAGAGCATAAAATTGAAGGGTGAGGTGTGCAAGCTCTAAGAGCATCTACATCGGAATAGGGTGTAGGGAGGGCAATAGGGTCTTGGCAAGGCAACGACTGTTGGAGTGGTTGGTGAGATGAGGCGACAGAATGAGAGTTAACAGCAGTATGTGAACTAGATGTTAGAAATGGAATAAGCGTGCCAGATTTTGAGCCCTTTCGACTAGGCTTCTCCTTGTTGTTTAGAATCTGTTCTACCTCTTCTATTAAATCATCTATTTCCTTGGCGACATGGCTAGTGTGGGGTAACATGGTCTTATTGATTTTGAGTATTTTGGATTTGCCAGAGCCTAAAGTCGGGCTGTCTTTGGCCTTACGCTTCCCCATTGGCGAATGGTACTATGTCACAAAGTAGAGGAGAGATTGGAGTACTTCCCTATGCAGGAGGGACAATTGCCGTGCCTTAGGACCAAGAGAGGTGGCCCAGCCCGGCCTCCTTCGGCCTCAGACGGGCACGGACGGGCCCGCCCTTGGCCCGGGCTTCGCCCGGGCACGCCCGCGCGCGTCCCGCGAGGCGGGAGCGCTTTGAAGTTTTTAAAGGGCTCCTGCCCGATTGCAGCTTCCTGCGGCACCACCAGCAACACAGCGCGTCCCGCGAGGCGGGAGCGCTTTGAAGTTTTTAAAGGGCTCCTGCCCGATTGCAGCTTCCTGCGGCACCACCAGCAACACAGCGCGTGGAACATTTAATTTGAGGATTCTAGAGAATTTGAGGAGAGTACTGTATGATTTGAAACCTCCTCCGAAACCTGAACAGTTCGAAGCATTAGCTATTTGGGAATTAGTGGCTAGACAGCAACAGTAACAGAAATTCAAAAGGAGAATGCGAAAAGCTGTGAAAACTTTAGCTGAGGCAAGATGGGATAGTGAGCAGAGGATTTGGAGAGCAGAAACTTTTCAGGAAATTAGGTTGTTTCCTGCAATTACACTAGAGAATGGGAGTGAGGCTAAGAGGAGTACCAAAAAGAGGGATTCTTATCCTTTCGATGACAGAGAGCAGAAATGGACAGAGTCTAGAAAATCTTTGACTTACGATGAAGAATCAGATGATGACAAGTTTACTTTGCAGTTACTGAGAAATTGTCCCCACCGTATGCAGCACATGAATTCAGGTTCAGGCACTACTGTAGACTGTAATACCAACTGAATCTACGCAGAGACAGATACAGGTGAGCCCTAGTGTTCCTACTACTTCTGCGATTCAAATTCCTATACCACAGATGGACATACCCAGAATTTATCCAGATGTACCTATTATTGATACTGCAACAAACTTAGTAGTGCCGACAGGACAGGCTGCCCGCATGAGGCAGGTTTATCATAGGCTGCGCTGATCCAGTTAGGTTCTTCTATGAATGTATTGCCCCCAATACAGACACAGATGATCCCAAGATACACCCCATAACAGGTTCACGGACAGAAATGTCTGCAATGACAAGTCAGAGCACAGGAGTAATGTACCCAAGAGACCCAAATGCCCGACCAACTCCAGATGCAGTATCAGTACTAGTTGCCATAGGTCCAGCCATACTATTGTTTATCCAGGGAAATAAGAGCAGTGTACAGAAAATCCTAAATCCAAGCGTAGAAAGGGAGAGATTCAATGAGAACGCAAGATTGCTGACTCCCATGAGACCAACATTTGATGGAACAGGTCCGTTAATTGATTTGAGTTACCCTAGGACCCCACTGAATAATTTGGGAAGACCAGAAATAGGTCCTGACCCATTTACAATGACACCAGAGACCCCAAGCCTGACATTACAGCAAATGCCCGGTGTAAGTAATACCAACATTTCATTACAAGGTTTGACAGCTCAGCAGTTAACTCAATAGTTGGAAAGGTTAAGTAGCACCCAAGGTGATTCCAGTACAGGAAGTGCACTGAATTTGACCATGCCTAGACTAAAAGCAGAAGACTTACTTGAGGGAACGATGGGATTATACAGAATTGACTCATACTGCAAAGATGAGTTATGTTATTTGAGCAAACTGATTACCAACAAAGCAGGACTAGTACATCAGAAATTAGCAGACCTGGCAGAGAAATATGATGTAGAACTTGAGAAAACAAAACACTTAAAGAGGAGTTACAGATTAGAATTTGACTCAAAGGACTTTGAGGACATGAGAATACCAGGAACGAAAATTCACATTAGTTATTCTTGCTATTGATTTGCACTGTGACTCTTTAATGCTTAACCGTAAATGCTTTGGTTAAATTGAGATTCTTTAGAAGATTCGGTCAGCTGGTGTTATTCGTGTATGTTTATCATTTGGTTTTGAGATTAATTTATGTGACATTAGCATTGTTAATATATGGAAATAAACTTTATAAATTTTACTAAAAGGTGTGGTTATTCATGACCAAACGGGTCATGGTACACAAAGATTATTGTCTCCATAAGGAAATGTTTGTTTATTGATCATGTTGAAGGATTGTCAATTGGAGGTACAACCTAGAGGAATCACTCCAAGTGTAGTCAAAAGGTCCATTGAATCCCTAACGCATCCCCTTGTTAATTAAAATGTAAACGACCAAACGGTCAGATGCACTCACACCAACAGTACAAGAGAGAAATGCAGACTTATCTCTTGGTCTCTTGAGCCCTCTGACAAATTCAGACTAATCATTAGAGGGCCCAAACTTTAGTCATAAAGAGGATTAGGTTGGAGAAGGGCAGTCAGAGGTTAGTGAGAGTTATGTTGTAGAAGTGATTTTATTTACTGAACCTGGCCCACAACACTATTGCAACACTATTGCACTTCAAACTGTATAGCCAAGGGACTATCTTTCACATTAGATTCTTAGCTCTGACCTATGCAGTGAGGATATCTGTCCATGACAGTGGTATTTAAAAACTCAGAATGCAGTTTAACACAATAAATAACAATTTATAATTCCAATGTCCAGTGTTTTACGTTATGTAAAAAAGGAAAGGAACTTTAATGACACCTGTAGAATATCAGAAGGTGCTAGTGTGAGGCACTAGAAATCTATTCAGTATTGAGCCCAATGGACAACGTTAACAAAATAGAGAAAAAAAATCTTGTCAGCAAATAAGAAATATTCTTCCCCAGAGCTCCTGAATAAGGTTGTTGTCCACCTACAGTCATCTCCTGATATGCCCTTAATATGGGTTTAGTACAGTTTCTGTCGGATCTGGCAACGCTAGTAAAGAAGCTCATTAGAAAATTGAGGATCCTGATGCTTAGAGGTGTCTTGGGATCCTTAAAGCCAAATGATTAAGACTACTTTATTTGCACAGGTCCACAGACTCCAGGAATTATCTTTTACTGATAGCAACTCCATTTTATTAAACACAAGTCTGATAGAAATAGAGCAAACAATTGTGTCCACACACCCACCATTGAAGTGGAAGGTGGAGTTGTGGAGGTTCAAGGAATTAAAGGGGTTCATGGGGAATTAACCAGTTCTCGTTAAGGTTTGGCTAATGAAACTAAATTGGGGGAGTGGAATAAGAAATATTTTGGCATCAATGATGGAGTAAAAGTAGTTGAGGTCAGAGACAGTGATGTGTTCATAACAGTGTTTACTGGTGAAATTATTAGCCTTAGAGGGTTATCAACTCTGCACTCTTAAGTCAACCTAGACTGAGGGCCTGATTTATATTTTGGCAGTCAGCCCATTTCTCCACCAGGGGGATGAAATAAATTACTGATGGAGGCGCTGCTTACCAAATTTTGAAATGTCCGCAGGCACAGTGGACATTTCAAGCATTGAAGGCGGCTCTGTTACCATGAAAGAACTATACTTCAACTTTAGATTATTATTATTTTTTTCAAAGAGAAAATCCCAAAGCGGAATTTTCTCTTTGAAAATAAAACAAATGCCCCACTCATCATGGGAGGGGGCATTGAGCACTTTTCAGAGCCCCTTCCTGCAAAGTTATTCCGGGCAGTTATGGGCATTGAAAAATGGCTATATTTTCACCCATCTAAATTAGGTAGGCGGACATACAGCCAAACCTCTGATGGCCCTTACTCAGTTGGGCTGTCGGAGGAGTTTGACCAGGACGGAAACAAAGTAATCTTTCCTGTCATCAACCTATGGTCTTCCTGAAGTTAAATTGGGCGGGCAGGCAATTATGTTGCAAGGGAATTAACTCTCTGCCAACACATAAATGGGCTTAAAGTTTAAAAAGAAGCTCTCTGTAGTGATGGTACAACATTTGGAGAACTGTTAATTGAAATCACTGACGGAAATAACCCTACAAAGACACTAAATGAACACTTTCCTGACTGAAAACTGAAAGAGGGCATTATTGAGACTGAAGAATTTGTTTTGGGAGTAAACCAAAAGGTCTGAAACTTATTGGCCTGCAAACATAGACTCAGTAGTGCTTGAATAATTATATATGGCTTTAAATCATCTGGGATAAAGTAATGCAGTCTCTGGAGGAAAAAGAAAGGTGTTTCTAAAATTCAATATCACTTTTGAAGGTCAGATCCAGGGGCATGGGAAGTACTGCAAGATGAGGTAGACAGATACCACAACCTCCTGATGCTCACGGCATAAACTGGTGGATGTAATTTGGTGAAATTCACTTCCAAGGGACTCAAGATTAATAAACCCTTTTAGACTTTATAGAAAATACTGTTCCCTGCTGGCAGAAGGAGTAGCATATTCCTTGAGATAGTATTGATTACCATAGCATAGAAGAAGTGGGTATAACCCTAGGCCCAAGGAGGGAGGTCATTTAATCAGAAAAATGTGCCTTACGCTATCCATTGTTGATCTCAGAATTTTAATGTTGAACTTGACTACCACACTGAAATCCAGGATACCTTTTAGTATATATGCTGACAAGTAAGGGCTTATCTGTGACAAGCAAACATTTGATACCATTATAACATTTGAAAGGTCTCTTAAACTGCTGCAAAACCTTTCAACAGAAAATGGTCCGAGATTGACCTTAGTGCTCCAAAGGCATTCAATAGTGTTGATTTCAACTTCCTCAAAGAGATTCTGGTTTGGGTGACCTTGCAGGTAATGTGATGGAATGTCCATAAGATACATCGCTTTGTAGAAGACTTCTTCCTAGCCTTCATCAAGACAATGGTGTCTGTTTTGTAAGTAGTAGAAGCGCTGAACAAGTTGCACAAGGTTTGAAGCTTTGAATTGACAATGAAAAGCCTGCTATACTATATCTAACCATGATGGGAAACACATTTGAGGGTTAATTTGGTATCATGTTTGGATGGGCAGTATTTTTTTTTATATCATGTAGGAAAGTACTATCTTTCTTGGCACGTTACACCCAATTTCTGCCTGTTTGTTAGTGTGTTTTGCCTGTCTCACTGGGACCCTGCTAGCCAGGCCCCCAGTGCTCAAGGTTTGTTGCCTATACGTGTTGTCAGTATGCTTGACTGTGTCACTGGAGTTCTGCTAACCAGAACTCCAGTGCTTATGCTCTCTCTGTGCACCAAATATGTCACTATAGATTAGTGACTCCATATTCCAATTCTGATTGGCACACTGGACGCCCCTTATAGGTCCCTAGTATATGGTACCTAGGTACCCAGGGCATTGGGGTTCCAGGAGATCCTTATGGGCTGCAGCATTTCTTTTGACACCCATAAGGAGCTCATACAAATCTTTCTTCAGGACTGCCACTTCGGCCTTAGTGAAATAGTGCACACACTATTTCACAGCCATTTTTCACTGCACCAGGTAACTCATAAGTCACCTATATGTCTAACCTTCATTTACTGAAGGATAGATGCAAAGTTACTGTGTATGAGGGCACCCTTGCACTAGCAAAGGAGCCCCCATGTTGGCCAGGATCAATTCCCTGGACTTCGTGAGTGCGGGGACACCATTATAAGCGTACACTACATATATGTCAATACATATATGTAACTTCACAATGGTAACTCCGAATATGGCCATGTGAGGTGTCTAAGATCGTGGAATTGACCTCCCCCATCAAAATCTGGTATTGGGGAGCTAATTCCATGCACCCTGGGGACTCCACCATGGACCCCCACTACTGCCAAACCAGCTCTCTAAGGTTTCCACTGCAGCCCCAGCTGCTCCTCCCTCACAGACAGGTTTCTGCCTTCATGGGGATTGAGCTGCTCAATCCCAGGAAGGCAGAACAATGCATTTCCTTTAGGAGAGGGGTGTTACACCCTCTCACATTGGAAATAGGTGTTACAGGCATGGGAGAGGTATCCTCCCAGAGCCTCTGGAAAAGTTTTGAAGGGCACAAACGGTGCCCTCCTTGCATAATCCAGTCTACACTGGTTCAGGGACCACCAGTCCCTGCTCTGGCGCGAAACTGGACAAAGGAAAGAGGAGTGACCACTCCCTTGTCCATCACCACCCCAGTGGTGGTGCCCAGAGCTCCTCCAGACTGTCTCTGGAGTTAGCCATCTTGGATTCCAAGGTGTGGGGACCCTCTGGAGGCCTCTGAGTGACCAGTGCCAGCACATGACGTCAGAGACCCCTCCTGATAGATGCATACCTGGGTAGGTAGCCAATCCCCCTCTCTGAGCTATATCTTTTATAGTGTATAAGTACTGCTTAACTATAGTGGCATTGCAGGAGCTTTGCATGTCTCCTAGTTCAGCCTTGGCTGCTCTGCTACAGCTACACCTAGATAGCCTAAGCTGCTAGACACTGCCTACATTTCACCAATAAGGGATAACTGGACCTGGTGTAAGGTGTAAGTACCTTAGGTGCTCACTACAAACCAGGCCAGCTTCCTAAATATCAGTAATATACTTTACCCCCACAGTTCAGGGGCTGTATAATGGCAATTTCTATGTGATGATGGATGTGCTGAGTCAAGATTTTGAGTGCTGGAAGCTACTGCCTATATACTGATTGGCCCTGTCATTACTGATTCCACCTACACTGCTCAAAGAGATCAATTGATTGTGAGGGGACTTGGTATTTTGCTCTTTCTGTGAGCCACTCTGAATTTTTCACCTTTTGCTGGCTCCAATATTCCTGCTGGCTACAGTACTCTGTGCATATTATCCCTGCTAGCTATTGATAAAGTACTTAGGTCCTCATTCAACATGGTGTAATTGGCATACCCATAAGTAGTATATTTACCTTACCAATAGGTGCCTAGTATATGGTAGAAAGTGTACCCAGGGCCTGTGAGTTAAATGTCACTAGTGGACGGCAGCACTCATTGTGCCACCACTACAATGACAGTGCAAACTTGACCACAGCTTACTATTTGAAGCCTGGCTGTTGCTGTCTTAAATTGCAAATTGCACTTGTCAAAATAATCTCTTTTGACAGATCAAACCTTCATTTTAAATCATCCCTATGTCGGCATTCTTATTAACCATATGTCAGTGCGCATGGTATTTAAAAGTAGGACATATAAGAATTTAAGGCCCAATGTATTATTTGGTGGGAGGCCCACTCTTCCCAGGAAGGGTGATGGAGTAAATTACTCAGTCACCCTGATGGAGGTGCCTTGTCAAGTTTAGAAATGTCCACTTGCCCAGTGGACATTCTAAAAAATAAAAACTGATAACACCCATACCATGGGAGCATTCACCTATTATGTGAGGGTCATTTAAACACTTTTACCGTCCCTTCTCTCCATGTTTTGATGGCGGTAAAAGTGACTAAAATATGGCCCTTAGATTGCCCACTGAAACTCGGGGGGGAGGGGGCTTAATGTTCAAATCTCCAAGGCCCTTAGTCCATTGGGCTGTCACAGGAGTATGTCAGCGATGGAGATGGAGTCGTCCCTGTTGCTGATATACCTTAAGGTGTTAGTGCATCAGACCTTAATAAGTAAATTTACAAAGGGATGCAAATAGGTCGATGAACCTTTTGACTAGCAATTAAGATATTCCCACCATAACTCCAGTACATGCAGATCAATAATCATTAATTAATCAATATCATCAACAATCAATGATAATCAACACTATTAATAATCAATAGGAGTCAGTAATTTTCAAACACCATGACCTTTCAATCATGAATAACCACACCTCTAGTAAAAGTTAGAATATTTATTTCTCTATATTAACAATGCTAATGTCACGTAAAATAATCTCAAAATCAAATGATATAAGTACAGAAACAGCACTGGCTGTCCAAACCTGCGACAGAAATGCAACCTAATCAAAGTTTAAACTACTACACATTCTAAGGTTTCAGTGCAAATTAATAATAAGAATTATTGTGCAAACAACATCACATACATTTAGATTCAGCGGAGAGATGCATCAAACATTATTCCCTATTAGCAGACTTTCATTAATGAGGATTCCTTAACTAACACCAGATTAGCATCAGTATGTTGGGCTTCATGCAAAATAATTTAGAAAACACAAGTTTGGAAAACATTTAACTATGGCTCTATCAAACAGTGTGGTTGGTACCTAGAAAGAAAAAGCAAGTAGGCATGAAAACACATGGGTACAAGAATGCCTCTCCTCAATTGGATCGGCAAGCTGAGATAGTCTTCATCATCAGGACATCATTTCAGTCAGCAAGGCATCATGATTCAGTATCAAAGTTCAGAATAGGCAAAGTCTTTATGCAGTAAAGTTAAGCACATCTCTCATCATGACGCACAAGAAATTATTGACCTTTCGGCCAGCAAGAAAATAGGCAAATGGGTTGTCTTCCCTCTGTGCAGTCCTGTTAATGTTAAATTTCTTAAAACTATTTCCCAAATCCCTATTCGTCAATGGATCGCATGTTCATACTTTGTCCAATAAAACTAAAACTTAAAATCCATGAATTCTAACACTACTCCATTCACATGTCGATGATTGGCTTCTCCTTTAATGTCCTCATCATCTGGTTTGTCAGGTAACAATATTGTTGCAGTTTATACTCCAGTCAGTGTCTCTATTGTTATTCTCCTGAGAAAGTCAATCTTACACACCTTACACTCACAATGTTACATTTTAGCAAGAACAGCATCTTCTAGCAATCGGTTCTCATGAGAAAGACTTTTAGCTATGAGCACATTTAGACAGTACAGTGGAAAATCACAGTTTAATTCTCGAAGGCAGGCATTTTATTAAACATTAAGAAATACAGCTTGACATGAGGCTATGCAACTATGCCAAGACCTCTGCTAAGTTAAGCCTACAGTTCATAAAGCTAATACATAATGCATCATTCTTAATATGACATATTACTACATTAGTCAAACATATACTCAACATTTCATATTAACAAGCAATTAATAAGTATACTTCGTGAACATTGGCTGCCACTCATCGTGATCATATTTTCAAATGTGTGCATTATTTTCTCTAGGTTATTACATTTTCTACACAAATTCATTACTCAGAATACATGAACTCTCATTATTATTAAAACACCTGCGCTAGCAAAGGCGAACCTTCAGTTTGGCAGGAAGGGTTCTACGTTGTTAACCCTCTCCACCAAACTCTAACCAGCTCCTTAGTTCGAACGATTTTTTCATCTTCCCTCTACCTATAAAGGATGCAGGGAGAAGAGCAAGTTTAGTGGGGCAGGTGAACCACTAATTTATGGCATTTCTCTCACACACCAAACTCGAAATTACCGCTCCTCCTCACTCCTCGGCGTTCCTTGTGTTTACTGGAATCGGAAGCCGTGCTCAAGTTCAAATGAACTACAAGGTTTAACGCTTAGCGATTTATAAAAGAAAGGCCGGGGCCAGAAACATGCTGGAAACAGGGTCCTTGCTACGAATTTTCCGTCAGAGACGCCGGTAGTTTCAACTGATATAAATGCCTTTTTCGCAACCGTTGTAGAAGAAAGTAAACTGAGAGAGACTTCGGGGGTGATTCTGACCGCGGCGGACGGCGGTCGCCGCCCGCCAAGCGGTTCCCGCCGAAAGACCGCTCCGCGGTCAAAAGACCGCGGCGGTCATTCTGGCTTTCCCACTGGGCTGGTGGGCGACCGCCAAAAGTCCGCCCGCCAGCCCAGCGGGAAACACCCTTCCCACGAGGAAGCCGGCTCAGAATGGAGCCGGCGGAGTGGGAAGGTGCGACGGGTGCAGTTGCACCCGTCGCGAATTTCAGTGTCTGCAAAGCAGACACTGAAATTCTTTGTGGGGCTCTGTTACTGGGGCCCCACGACACCCCATACCGCCATCCTGTTCATGGCGGGTGAACCGCCAGGAACAGGATGGCGGTATGGGCTGTCAGAATCCCCATGGCGGATTCCCATGGGCAGCGGAAAGTCGGCGGTACACCGCCGGCTTTCCGCTTCTGGCCGCGGCTGTACCGCCGCGGTCAGAATGCCCGGCGGAGCACCGCAAGCCTGTTGGCGGTGCTACCGCCAACCTCCGCCATGGCGGTAATTACCGCCAGGGTCAGAATGACCCCCTTCATGTCATAGGCCTAAGGGAAAGGTGAGGGGAAGGGGGCACTGAGTCACATGCTGGAATGCCACGTATGCAGCCTGAAAGCACAGGCCCGAGGAAACTAATGCCCCTCCTTGCATTTTGTACAACAGTTGTTCTTTTGTAAACACCATCTGGTAATCATTTGTAGGTGCGAATCTATGTAATGATTTTAGGAATATACTAGAAAGAGAGGAGGGATGCATCAAGTGGAATAGAAGGGCATGCAGTTTTCAGTCCTAGATTTTTGAAAGGTTTGGTTTGGTTTAAAATGGTATGAAACTGCAGTAATAAGGAGTATAAAGGAGAAAGATGAGGGATAACAGAGCGCAAAGGGCTGGACCCTTTTATATTAGCGTTTGTGAGGACAGTACAAAATGTTTCCCAAAAAAATGTTCAGCCCTCGCCTTTTAAAGATCACCAATATGTGCACCATTGGAAAGCATGGTTATCGAAACATACTACGTGCAGCCTGTGCCTGCTTCAAAACACTACACGAATAAAATGAGAAACATAAACTCTGCAACAACTGCTTACTTAAAGTAGGTGCATGGATGGATGGATGCTTAGATCCTCAAATGGATGTGTGTGTTCTAAATACTGAATGAATAATACAAAATAAATGCTACAAAAGCCTTATAGATAAGCAACACATTTGAAATGACTATTCACAAATGTTGATACCCCCCATCTTCCTTCATTTGAGGGGTGTCCTTTGGTGATATTTCTCTCTGTTAGCCTAGTTTCTTAGGTACCAAGGTACTGAGGGGTTCCTGGGTTCCAGTTGTGACAATTTAAGTCAATCTGGTGTCCTGTGGCCACAGTACTATTTAACCACAAATTGGATGAGCAATTGCTCAATTTTAGTTATCTATTAATTGTTTTTCGTTTATTTGCTTACTACTGTGCACAAAACAGACAAAGCAGTATCTAGGGCCTCTGGAAAAGAAGAATGAGAGACCAAAATGGTAAAATCCTAACATACTGAAGGAGAATAACTAGAAAGTCAGGCTTTCAAAACTATGAGAAAGGACAAGTGGGACTATTCCATCTGAATGTATGGTTTCACTCGATTCCAGAGTATGAGTCTAATAACAGAAGACCTGTTGTTGCTGATCTAGGATCAAAATATCGCCACAGTATAGGGATCTGACTGTCCTTATCAGTCATTTATGGATTTGCCTGGTACACGTTCACTTTTTTGACAGAGGTATAGTGGGACTCAGGAAAACTTCTACTGGCTACTTCGCCAATACCCCAAGTCAGGGTCTGAAGTTGTAGTAATTCCCAAGACCTCTGCAGGTGGCTAGAGGGAGCACATAAACTCCCTACTGCATTGGGATTACGGAGGAGAAGGACAAAGCATTGTCATCATCAATGTTGCAATATGTAACAACTCTTCTGTGCCCTGATGGCATGTTGCAGCAGTAGATGAAAACGAAGGGCTACTCCTTAACAGCTGGCGGGTGAAGCTCATATGCTGGAGTAGGTGTAATTCAGCGATGGCTCTAGGGTGTCCTACAGCCAACTGCCCATTGGGTCATACTCCTGAAAGATTGCAGTTCACCATCTTCTTCAAAGATGGTAAGTCCTCCTCTCTGTAGGATAGTCACAGCTCCTCAGAATCCTGGGTGCTAATGTAGTCATAATCTATAAGGAGATGGGAACCAGAAAAAAAGAATCAATGGTTAACAGTTCTTCTCATTTACACTGATGTTCAGCTCCTCCTTAGAGAATTAGAGACTGTGGACCACTGTACTGGCCAAAGGATCAGCACATATGATCAGTACTGCTCGAATGGATGTTCTGCCCCCTTTGGTTCCTAGAGGGACTCCAATCCTAGAGAGGCATCACCACTATGTCATCAGGGTATGCAGTGTTTGTGGTCACTGGAGGTTCTCCTGAGCCTGACCTGGCTGGTCTCTTTGGCCAGGTGGAAAGAGACCAGCCCCAGTTATGGCCTAGATTCGTCAGAGGTGCAGATCCAGATAGGAAGAGTGGAAGGGGTTGGTAACACTCTGAAACACGAGGTGCAGAACCTACAAAAGCTAAAAGGGTACCCTCTGCCCTCCAAGGCACAATCCCAAGATTCTCTAGAGGGTGGCCAGTCTATTACAAGACACAAAGGCATAGAACAGCAAAGACTAAATTCTGGAGGCACGGTCATTTGAACAGCAACATGCCTGCTATTCTGCTCTGTCCACCATCACAGAAATCCATTCCCTAGATAACATGGACACACTTACAGCATCTTCCAATACATTTACACCTGGAAATGGCCCTTTCTGCAGGGTCATCCCCAGACTTATTTGCCTTCTCCCTCCTCATTTTCTGACCTTGTTTTTGTTGGTTTTAGGATTCTGGGAACTTTACCACTGCTGGCCAGTGCTAAAGTGCAGGTGCTCCGTCCTCTAAAACATGGCAGCATTGGCTTCCCCACAATTGGCATATTTCATGCACTTGTAAGTCCCTAGTAAAGTGCACTACATGTTCCCAGGGCCTGTAAATAAAATGCTATTAGTGGGCCCGCAACACTGAGTTTGTCACCTACTACAGTAGCCTTTCAAACATGTCTCAGGCCTGCCACTGCAGAGCCTGTGTGTGCAGTTTAAAACTGCCATATCGACCTGGCAAGTGCACCTATTTGCTAGGCCCAAACCTTCCTTTTTATTACATATACATCACCCCTAAGGTATGCCCTAGTTAGCCCCAAGGTTAGACAAGTACTTTTAAGTTTAACAAGTCCTGATAATGAAAAACTATTAAATTCAATTTTCACTACTGCAAGGCCTATCTCTCCCATAGGTTAGCATGAAGGTTACCTTGAAGCACCCTTTAAGTGTAACTTCCAATTGGGAAAAGATAGAAATTTGGAATTTGGTATCTCTGGACTCACAATTTAAAATCTCATTTTATGGCGAAGTAAGATTTTAATTGATAAGTCGGAAAATGGCACTTTTAGAAAGTAGGCATTTTTTTACTTTAACCATTCTGTGCCTCTGCCTCTCTTTCAATACATGTCTGGGGTAGGTGACAAATGGACTTTGTGCATTACCTCTAGACACACAAAATAGGAGCTTGGGTTTGACTTAATGGGCCTTAATGGACCATTCACTGGCTTGATGGGGGCGGGGCTTAGCACTGCTTCACTTACACCTGAGTAGGTCTATGCCTGTTTCCACACAAAGAGCTGCATAACCCCCCTGTAGAGTGTCTCGAGCCAGGGAAGGGAGGACAAGGATCTTGTGATCTTCAAAGGCCTCTTTGAAGTCTCCCCCGTTTCAAAGGCACATTTGGGTATAGGTACTGGACCCCAAATCCCACCAAACCAGAACTGTACTGGAACCAAGGACACTGTCAGTAAGAAGGGCTGCTGGGTTCAAAATTCACTTCAAATTCTTTGAAGGAATCTTCTGAACCATGTGGACAAGAAAACTCAGTAAATCAGAGTGTTACAAGACACTTCTAATGTCAGAAAGTGCAGTATGCAAATACTAAAAACATAATTGTCATAAACCCGTTTAGGGGGCCATTGGGGCAAGCAGGAGGTAAATGGCCCAACCATGGGGGTTGATGCGTTTTACTCTTGATGTCTTGGGGCCAGACATACTATGGGTCCTATGGTCCTATGGGCAAAGTACACCTTTAGCACTTCCCTCTGAGTAGTAGTGCGGGTTGAACAGTCCAGTGATTCTTGGGGATGAAGTAACCGCGGGGGTGAACACAGGCTCACACCTCAAAATATATTCAGTTGTGGCAATTAATGATTCTCCAGTCTAATACTTTCTTTAAGACAAAAGGGGTGTTTATATACAACCACAAAGTGAACTACGGCATGCCCCAGTGGTCAGGGCTTTAGAGTTTAATAGGCAGTCCCCGGCCGATTAACTTCACTCTTGCTAGTAGTAGTGGTTATTTTCCATTCCCTATAAGTGACATTCAGATTAGGCCCCGCTAGCAGTCCGAGCCCCAGGAGTCCCACTTTGACTCTATTCGAAATGCCAAAAGTATTCCAGCACCAAAGCGCTATCTGGCACACGAGTTCCCCTAGCCTGTCACTCAGCCTTGACACTGATAGATCCAGTACTTTGTCAGAGTTTAAACAATGAATGGATGTAATTGTTAAATTTACAAAAGAAAGCAAAACGTACGGAGGCACATGCAGAATTCATATTGGAATATTTAAAAGATGGTGTCATCTCCATAGGTTTACGTGTCAGGAATATACCTGGACTATTTGTAGAAATTAGGATGTTTTTGGAAAAGTGGTTGCTGCTCTCAAACAGATGTACACAGGAGTGGATGATTGTTGAGATTGCTAGAGAGGTACGTGAAAGCTTGAACAAATAGACAGAGGAATTGTAGCATAAATTAAAACATTTGAATACCTTGGATGAAGCCAAAAAGAAGATCAAAGAGATAAATGGTGAGTTACACTCTTTCTGTGATTATCTAATTAAAAGGAAAACTGATATGCTCAGACAAGATATCAGATACTTCTCCCAGGAACAGGTTTACCCATACCTCTCTAGTAATTACAACAATTTTGGTGGGTCAGGACCACCCCAAGGAGATAGACCAGCAAAAAGGTTGTTACGTTTTCAGACACATCAGATTCCAAAGGAGAGGGCAGCTCCCACCAGTTTGACTCATTTGGCAACCAATATCGTCAGCCTGAGGAATACAACCCACAAAATGGATTCTTAGGATTGAGGAAGGGTGACCAATGTTCCAGACCCAGAGACCAAGGAACCAAGGGAGGAACAGATATTCAAATTTGGAGCCAACACCCCATTACATCCAAACCAGAAGACACCAGACCTGGAGGAACTAAGTGCGATTCCGGTATTCAACCTCAGTAGGAGGGAGTTAGAACCCACCACCAAGGACCTACTTACTAAAGGCCTTTCTTTTGTCCCCAGCAGAGGCTGTGATAAATGTGAACAAACCAAGGACCTTTTTGCATTTTTTCACAGGATTAGACTGAAGAAATATTTTATGGCATCCCATGACACTGATGAAGTGAAGAGATCAGATTTGAAAGTTCAGTCCACTTTTATATCATCCCTGGACAAATTAGGATCTAAGGGAAGTGTTTGAAAAAGCTGTCCTCAAAAACATTTCAAACTATGACCAAATGCATTCGAAAACCTCCTCGTAACCTCACAAAAATGAAAACCAACAACTTAAGAGACTCAGTGAAGACCCTGCGGCCACAGTGAAGCCATGTGACAAGGGAGGTGGTATTGTGCTGTTTGACACACACACATACAAGTCCAAAATAAGGTCCGTGCTGCAAATCCCTGAACATTATGAGAAAATTGTTGGAGATTCAGAGAAGAAATTGATACAACGAATTCAGACCATCAGCCTTGAAGTCCTGCGCCAGGGCATTACTTACAAGAAGATATTTTATTATCTTAAACAGGCCCCATCATGCTTTCCTGCAATGTATGGTATGTCCAAGACTCATAAGAATATTATGGACCCTACCCTGCATACTAAAGTGTCTACAATTTGGAGCAGCAACAGAGCCTCTTTCCAAGTACGTAGATGTCTCCTTTAAGCCCCTCGTTGCTGATTTGCCCTCCTTTGCTAATGATACGGGCACATGATTTCCAAGATAGAAGGTTTGGATTTTGACCCACGATGGGAAATCCTGATGACCTTGGACACTGGGGTGTTGTATACTAACACCCCCCAGGAACAAGCATTTGCTATGATAAAAGACATACTCAATAGAAAAGATGAGATACCACAACAAGGATTTATACTCCAATGCTTGGAAATCATTCTGTATAAGAGCTTCTTTGAGTTTAATGGCAAATTTTATCGTCAAATAAAAGGAGTCAGCATGGGGGCCATGTATGCCCCTAGTGTAGCGAATCTGTACATAGGGGAGTTTGAGAAGAGACACATCTAAAATGAAGTTGCACCCTTCTATGAAAATGTGAAGCAGTGGTCTAGATATACAGACAACATTTTTTTCATATGGAGAGGCGAGGAATCACAACCAGAGGAGTTTATTATTTGGCTAAATCTGTGTGTCAAAAACCTGCAATTCTCTAGTAATGCTAGTTGTACTCATGAGGAATTTCTGGATATCATGAGTAAACATCAGGAACATAGCCTCATGGTCTTCCTGTATACTAAACCAACAGCTATAAACACACTCCTTCATTTTGACAGCTATCATCCGAGATGTCAGAAACAAGGCATTCCATTCAACCAGTTTCTTAGGCTGCAATGGAATGCACCAACATCAAGGAATTTTGTCAACATGATACAAGTTTGAAAACTAACTTATTGATCCACAGCTACCCAGAAAGACTAGTGAAGGACTCCTTCAAGAAAGCAAGATACAACAACAGAGAGAGCATGATCACAAACAAAATTAAACAGAAGGAGGACAGACTGGTATGTGTGCCAAGGCACTCTAACTTGAACAACAAAATTAAACAGATTATTAATTCACAATGGCACATTCTCAATGTCAGTTTTGGAGAAGGTTTTCTAGAGAAACCTTTGTTTGCATTTAGGAGGAACCGCAACCTGAGGAATATCCTGATTAAAACATGCATTTCTAATCCTGTGGATGGCAAACAGAGATCTATTACAGGATTGAGTCCAGTTACAGGCAATCATAAATGCGTACATGTCATGGATGTGAGGATGCCATTGTGTCTCAGGAGTTTACATTTGGTAGGAGGACTGTCAAGCTTTCAGGCATGACTAATTGCAGAATCACAAATGAAATGTATCTTATCCTGTGACCTTGTGGACTTCGATATATTGGATACACGAGCAGGGAATTCAGACAACATTATAGCGAACATAAATCTGCAATACGCAATGAGAAGGAAGCCACATTGGTCCTACATTGGATGCATGAAAGGTATACGGATAAACAACTAAGATGGATCATTTTGGAAAAGATACACTCCACGAGAGTGGTGGATACCGACAGAAAAAGGAAAATGAGAGAAGTATGCCGGGTATATACATTGGAAACATCCCATAGAGACATTAATGAGTCTAGTCCCTGGGAGAAGACTGTGGGGTGTAATCTTTTTCCTGATGGTTTTCTGCTCTGGCTTTCCCCAGCCTGGGTAGGCTTATCAATAGAGTTGTTTACCTTAGTCTCCTGGGTCAGGTGGCAGTGTTTTCCACTTAATTCCTTCTGTTTAGGTCATGTGTTTTAGATTCTTTGTACTATCATTTTCCCAACTGGGTTTTTACGTTTTCTTATTCGGCCAGCAGTTTTTATACTCTGCTTCTTTTGCGTTCACCACCCCGTGTGCAATGGCAGGTGTGTCTTCAGGCTCTACTTCTGGTTCTCTTTCTTCTCCTCCACATGGCTTGTAGTCTGCCTTTGCTGTCTATTGAGGTCTTTGTTTCTACCTCTGGATCTGTGTGTCATGCGTGGGATGTGTATTTAACTGTGGCATTTTCCCAAGATACTGTGATTCACGACCTGAGGTTCCCCTGTTTAGATGCAAGGATCAATTCGTATACAAGTACAGGTAAGCCTCAGCTTGACCGGGTCCTGCTCTTGATCATATGCTATTGTCCTCAGCCCCAGTCTTTCTTTAGCAGCTAGTGCCCTCTGTGTAATCTGTGATGGTTTTTCCTGGGTGTGCTGTCCTTGCACCAGATTCTTTTTAAGTGTATGCTCCATTGTTACTGTTTTGAGGAGCCGTATTTATGAATATTAGTTACTGGCGATGCGTTTTTTTATTTTTATTGTGAGGCACCTTAATGTATTAATTTGGTTTTCAGTCCATTAGTCCATTGTAGCCCCCTGTTGGTGCCTTCTCTACCTTATTTCAGCGCCATGGTCATTTTCCTCTGTTTTTCTATATACCTTCCTTTGGACTCACCATTTCATTACCCCATAGCTTGTGTGGATAGACCTTTTTTTTCATATGTGGTTTCCCGTTCATCCTTACCACTTGTGTTTTCATTTTTGCTTTTGTTTATCCTAGGATTGAGTACTCCTGTGCTGATGTTCCAGGACCCTTCCTGGGGTCATACAGAATTCAAGAATACTGTGAGAGATTTTTTTTGAGTATCAAGCCGTACTATAATTGAGGATTTTCCCTATGAGGGTATGTGTATTTCCCTAGTGGGCTTTAAGGAATCTTTTTCTGCCGGTACCTTTATTGGCGGAACGACTTAGCAGCCTTATGTTTACTTATTTTTCAGAATTCCTTCTTGGCTGCGTATCTCCAGTGTACGCTGTGAGTAACGATTACTTTAGAGGTTCAGTCTGTAGTGAGATATACGTATGCCTATACAGCTGCTGGTGAAGGTGCATCACTACTTGGATTATTGGGCACTGGTACATTACTACTGCAAGTTGGTTTATAGAATGAGGCAATGGCTTACTTTCTAAGGCTTTACACAGTACACGTTCCTGTATGAGTAGGGACTGTTTAACTCCTTTTTTACCTTTATTTTCCTATAACTGGATGGACTGGAGCAACTAGAGGCATGCCGCCTTGATATTTTCTTATTTTTATGTAGTTAGTTTATCATATTTGTTTTATCCTATAGATTATGTTCCGCTTTGCAGTCACTACTGACATAGTACTACTACTACCTTGTGCGAACTGAAGAAGGTGGCTCCAGCTTCGGCGTCACATAGGGGAAGGATGGATTACAACCTATATATTGACCTCTGACCTGTTTTAGGTCTAGAGCTCGCCCCCCACGTCCGCAGCACCAACCTGCTGTCTCCTGCCTCTGACCACCGCCCACGCTGCTGCTAGCGTGTTCGAGGCCCTCCTCCACCCGCAGGCATCCTCCTGCGCCTCATCCCTGGTGTCTAGTGGGCTCTAGTAAGCTTCACTTGACCCGTGTGCCGCTTTCCGCCGTCCTGTAAGTGTTTTTCTAATTTTTCAGCGCCTTGCCTCCTTGCGCTTCTGCCCCCGTCATGCCCCTTCTGTTTGTGCCACTTTTCGCAGTCCTGTAAGTGCGTTTTTACTGTTTTCAAGCGCCTCGCCTCCTGCGCATCTGCCCCCGTTGTGCCCCTCTGATTGCTGTTTCCCCAATTGTATACTGTGCCATTAGTGTATTTCTGTGACTGTTTTCAAATTGTGACTGTTTTTCAAATTGTGCCCGACTTTTTTGTGCCTTGTTTTTCGTGTTTTCGCCCCTTGTGCGCTCCCCCTTGCGCTCCGCTCCCTGCCGCTGCCTCCCTGCGGCCCCGCCCCCCTCGCACCCCCATTCGCCGCTCCCTCCTGCCTCCCAGCTGCTCCTCCCTCCCCCCTCCCTTCTTAATGGATGGCGCTGCGCGTCGCGAGTGAGCGACCTCTGACCTGTTTTAGGTCTAGAGCTCGCCCCCCACGTCCGCAGCACCAACCTGCTGTCTCCTGCCTCTGACCCCCGCCCATGCTGCTGCTAGCGTGTTCGAGGCCCTCCTCCACCCGCAGGCATCCTCCTGCGCCTCATCCCTGGTGTCTAGTGGGCTCTAGTAAGCTTCACTTGACCCGTGTGCCGCTTTCCGCCGTCCTGTAAGTGTTTTTCTCATTTTTCAGCGCCTTGCCTCCTTGCGCTTCTGCCCCCGTCGTGCCCCTTCTGTTTGTGGCACTTTTCGCCATCCTGTAAGTGCGTTTTTACTGTTTTCAAGCGCCTCGCCTCCTGCGCATCTGCCCCCGTTGTGCCCCTCTGATTGCTGTTTCCCCGATTGTATACTGTGCCATTAGTGTATTTCTGTGACTGTTTTCAAATTGTGACTGTTTTTAAAATTGTGCCCGACTTTTTTGTGCCTTGTTTTTCGTGTTTTCGCCCCTTGTGCGCTCCCCCTTGCTCTCAACTCCCTGCCGCTCCCTCCCTGTGGCCCCGCCCCCCTCGCGCCCCCATTCGCCGCTCCCTCCCGCCTCCCAGCTGCTCCTCCCTCCCCCCTCCCTTCTTAATGGCTGGCGATGCGCGTCCGCGCCGCTGGCGCGCCGGTGGCGCGCCAGAGGCAAGCCCATCTGCGCCCATCGGCGCCTGGACCGCGCCCAGCGCCACCCCCCCTGGTCCTCACGCCCCCGCGCCTCCTGCTTCCGATACTCGGCCCGCGAACTCCTCGCCCTCAACCCTGGCCCCTCCACAGAGTGCTTCCTGGCCACCCCGAAGCACACCAAAGGACCTTTTTCCTGCCGCACCTGCAACTTCTCCTGCAACAGAACAACGAAGCCAGCAACAACCAACACAAACCACCTGCACTGCATCCTCCTCAACACACGCTCCGCACGAAAACACGCCATCGAGCTCTGGGACCTGCTCGACACCACCGCCCCAGACGTGGCCTTCCTGACCGAAACCTGGTGGAACGACTCTTCGGCCCCTGACATCGCCATCGCCATACCTGACGGATACAAGATCACCAGAAGAGATCGCACCAGCGGAATCGGCGGAGGGATAGCCACCGCCCACAAATCTACCCTCAAGATCCACACCCACACGGACGACACCCTCAAGACAGCCGAACACCTCCACTTCCAGATTCACACAGACCCCAACACTACCCTCAGAGGAACCCTCATGTACCGCCCTCCAGGACCAAGAGCCCCATTCAGCGACACCGTCTCCGACCTCGCAAGCACCCACGCCCTCGCCTCCCCAGACTACATCCTCCTGGGAGATCTAAACTTCCACCTGGAAAACAACAACGACGCCAACACCGCATCACTGACCACCAACCTCCTCAACCTCGGACTCCATCAACTGGTCAACACTCCCACCCACATCGCCGGACACACGCTTGACCCACTCTTCACCTCAAGCAACCACATCTCTTTTAGCCACACCTCCGAACTCCACTGGACCGACCATCACTGCGTCCACTTCACCTTCAAGAAAAACACCGAACACCACCGCATCCCTCTACCGCCTCACCGCCGCTGGGGAAAAGTCACAGAAGACCAACTAACCAGCACACTCGCCAAATTCCCACCACCCGAACCCACCGACCCGAGCACCGCCGCCATCAACCTCCATCAATGGATCCTCAACTGCGCCAACACCTTAGCCCCACTCAAGAAACCCACCGCCAACCAAGAAAAGAAAAAACCAGCCTGGTTCACAGACGAACTGACCACCTCCAAACGCACCTGCCAGAAACTCAAGAAGAAATGGATCCTCGAGCGCACACCCGACAACCTTGCTACCCTCAAGGACGCCAACCGTGAACACCACCAACGGATCCGACTCGCCAAGCGCGCCCACTTCACAGAACGCCTCAACAACAACGCCCACGACTGCAAAGAACTCTTCTGCATCGTGAAGGAACTCTCCAACCCTAACGCCAATGTCAACGACGTCCCTCCCTCCCAGAAACTCTGCGACGATCTCTCCACCTTCTTCCACCAGAAAATCGCAGCCATCCACGACAGCTTCAACACCGCACCTCCGCCAGACCCCACCCCCGACGACTCCTCCCACGCCTGCCGCCTCACCACCTGGACCCAAGTAGACGACGCCGAAACCCTAACAACCATGAATTCCATCCACTCAGGCTCTCCCACGGACCCGTGCCCACATCACGTATTCAACAAAGCCGACGCCACCATCGCCCCCAAACTCCGCAAGATCATCAACCTCTCCTTCAACACCGCCACCTTCCCGGACAGCTGGAAGCACGCAGAAATCCAACCCCTCCTCAAGAAACCCAAGGCTGACCCCAACGATCTCAAAAACTTCCGACCGATCTCTCTCCTCCCTTTTCCAGCTAAAGTCATCGAGAAGATAGTCAACGCACAGCTCGCCCACTTCCTAGAAGACAACTCCATCCTAGACCCCTCACAATCTGGATTCAGACGAAACCACAGCACTGAGACCGCACTCCTCGCCGCCACAGATGACATCAGACAACAAATGGACAACGGCAAAACCTCAGCCCTCATCCTCCTCGACCTATCAGCCGCTTTCGACACAGTCTGCCACCGCACCCTGCTAACCCGTCTCCACGAAGCCGGCATCCAAGACAAAGGCCTCAACTGGATCTCATCCTTCCTCTCCGACAGAACCCAGAGAGTCCGACTCTCACCCTTCCGCTCCAAAGCCACCAACCTCATCTGCGGCGTCCCCCAAGGCTCCTCTCTTAGCCCAACGTTGTTCAACGTCTACATGGCCCCCCTCACACAACTGGCCCATCAACACACCCTTAGCATCATCTCCTATGCCGACGACACCCAGCTCGTCCTCTCCCTGACCAAAGATCCGCTCACCGCCAAAACCAACCTCCACGAGGGACTAAAATCCATCGCCGAGTGGATGAGCAACAGCCGCCTGAAGCTCAACTCCGACAAGACAGAAGTCCTCATCCTCAGACGCACCCCCTCGGCCTGGAACGACTCCTGGTGGCCCACCGCCCTCGGACCCCCACCCACCCCAGCCAGCCACGCACGAAACCTCGGCTTCGTCCTCGACTCTGCTCTCACCATGTCCAAACAGATCAACGCCGTCTCCTCTTCTTGTTTCAACACCCTCCGCATGCTCCGCAGGATCTTCAAGTGGATTCCAACAGGAACCAGGAAGACGGTGACTCAAGCCCTCGTCAGTGGCAGACTTGACTACGGCAACGCACTCTACACAGGCATCCCAACGAAAGACATCAAACGACTCCAACGCATCCAGAACGCATCCGCCCACCTGATCCTCGACATACCCCGCCGATGTCACATCTCCCCCCACCTGAAGGACCTCCACTGGCTCCCCATGAAAAAAAGGATCACCTTCAAACTCCTCACCTACGCACACAAGGCACTACACAACACCGGACCCACCTACCTGAACACCAGACTCAACTTCTACGTCCCCACACGTCAACTCCGCTCTGCCAACCTCGCCCTCGCCATCGTCCCCCGAATCCAGCGCAAGACCTCTGGCGGCAGATCCTTCTCCTTCCTCGCCGCCAAGACCTGGAACTCTCTCCCCACCTCACTACGCCAGACCCAGGACCTCCTCACCTTCAGGAGACTCCTCAAGACATGGCTCTTCGAACGCTAGCAGCACCCCCCCCTCCCCAGCGTCTCGAAACCCTGTCGGGTATATAGCGCGCTTTATAAATTCACTGATTGATCACTGATTGATTGTTGTAGCACCGAGTTGTGAATCTATATACCAGACTACGATCTGTATGTATATAAGTGTTATAACCTCTTTTTGCCATTTCCATACAGATGGTATTATTTCCATATTAATAGTGTTACCTTTATTGATTTGTTTCTTTATAGATGTATTTGTTTTATATGTTGTTCAAAAAAGTGACCTCAGAATACCTCTGTGTATGACCTGCATTGTTTTAATGGATATTTGATATGGTATGATTCAATTGTACTTGGGTTGCGTATGTGGTATGATTGAGTGTGAATGTTTTGATATTGTAATTTTTTCCTTATAATAGTTGTCTGTGACCCGGATGTACAGATACATTAGTTTGTTTTGGGCTGCTTTCCTTGGTTTCCACCTCATATTTGTATGTTGATATATGCAACCTGTGGAATAGGTTTTTCACTGTATGAATATATTGTTTGATGAGATCATGAATTTAATAAAATTATGTGCAATTCATGTTTGACTCTAACCTTATATTTGTTGCTCCAATGTGAGAAATGATTCAGAAGCCAGAATTAAGTTCTTTATTTTCTTATTATCCGGAAGCGGTCTATATGGTTCTTTTTCACTCACTTAGTCCTACCTGCACCAGCAGGGATTATTCGACCTGATAGCAGCTCTCTCACAAGTGTGGCGGCTGCTGGTGAGTATTGCACATGTGACTCTGAAGGGGCAAAAGGCTGGGTGTCCTTAGCGCTCCTCCCATGCAATGATATTTCCTTTTGTCTTCCCCAGTTTGTGGGGATTCTGAAGGCTTCTGGTTCTCATACTCAGCTGGGGTTTGGGCTTGCACATGTAACCAATGTGGCCTCTTCTTGTGACAACGGCATCAACCAGGCTAAGTCCTTGTCTTGTTCCAGTGACTCCCTCTGTCAATCAATGTCAACATGCCTGCTCCTCACTCATATGATGTGTCCATTGGTTCATCAGTAGGTTCCCCTTCATGGTGGCCCCCTCTGGCATAGGGGTCACTAACTTACACACCCAAGACAGGTGACATCCCGATCAGCATGGCAAACTTCACAGCATGACGCACAGTCAATGGTCTGATCGGCACTAGAAACTTCAAGGTGGCCTCCTCTAGCATACGGGGTCAACGACTTATAAACCACACACAACTGATGGTCAGATCAGTAAGACAACCTTCACAGCAGCCCCCTCTGGTCCATGGGCTCACCGAATAACACGCCGCCAATGGGTGATGCCCATTATAATGGTTCCCCACTGAATTTATATGCGGGTGGACCATAGTTTAACAACGGTGGAGACTTCTCCATCTCTGCCTTAGCCAAACGTCTCCAACTGCCCGATGGGCGGACATACAGGTGTTTTTTACTGGCCTGGAGGTAAGAGGCAACAAAAATAAAAATGCTCCCCTTGTCATGGGAGGTGACTCCGAATGCGAGGGGGGCATTGTTTTTTTTATTTTCAAAAACATACATTTGACAGATGGATTTAGAAATGACTTCCTGCATGGCAGTCACTTCTAAAACTGGCAGACTGTTACTCCATTCACTGAAAAAATAAATCACCTCCTGAGTCTTTGAAGTTTGTGTTGGGAGTCTGCTTCCTTCCCTCTCCTTTGCCATACCCTTCCTTCAGAAAGCAATCTGTCACAACAGGAGCAACTCCACAACACAGGCCATGGGAGTGACTAGAGGTTCACACCTGGATGTCAGCCACAGTGATATGTGTATCAAAAGGTTACCCCAGGGCCTTGTTCATATTCTTTATGATTCCCTTAGCCCCATCTCCTCCCCAGGCCCCCTTCCAGGGACCTCTCTCTGAATCAAAATGCACCCTTTGACGTGTGCAGAAAAGCCTGGCTTGCCATTCTCAAGTGTGTGTCCCACCCAGCTCACAGGAATGCAGCAATCCACAAATCTGTCTGGTGGGGTGCTCCTACAGCCTCAGGGTTGTCCAGACAGCACTTTGTCCCCAAAATGGACCCGCAATTTTCCATGTATTGTACTATCCACAGGCACACATACACCCAGCATATGCATATAACACATGTTAACTGCACAGCTCTACACACTAACTTGATGTAAGCCAAGGGTGAGTTAAGCTTAGACCTCACTTCAGTGCCACAGGTCCAAAGGGCCTGTTCAGTTCTACTGATGACTATACAGTATGCTGCCACCACCACACTCGTGCTGCTTTACTCCTGGGAAAGACAGCAATCTTTCACCACTATGGCGGTAGCACTTTGGGTGTCCCTCCCAGTTCAACAAGAGCGCAGTCCTATATTGTGGCGCATGAGCTGTGTTTGACCAATGCAAAAAAATCCAGCAGCAGACAATGTTGTAGTTGGGGTACGTGTCCGTCACCATGTGAAGGACTTTTCTAGCCAAACAATAATATAACTGAAATGACCAGGAGCACCAGGCATGATGCACTTTTATTGCATGTGGACACTAGAGCCAGACTGGGTAACCAAAGTAGCCCTAGCAACAAGCATTGACAAAGCCACTAGGTCTCGCCTTTGAAAGATCTATTGACTTTGCCAATGTGTTTTAGCCATGTTATGTACCGGCATGGTTATTGTTCAGTCTGGCTAAAAGTTTGTGATGTAGAGGAGAGTGGCATGCGCTGTTGTAGAGTAGAGTGTTGTAGAATGGAGTGGCAGAGAGTGTCATGAATTGGCATAGTGAGGAGTCACATAGAGTGGCATACACTGGAGTGGCATAGAGGAGGGTGGACTGGTGTAGAGAATATTGACATAGAGTGTATAGTGGTGTAGAGCGCCATGGCATTGAGCTCAGTGGCATTGAATTCAGTGTCATACAGTGCTGTTTCTTAGAATGCAGTGGTGTAGATTAGAGTGGTGCATAGTAAAGTTCAGTGGTGCAGAGTGCAGTGGTGAGATTGGAGTGACACAGGGTAGGGTGGTGCAGAGTAGGGTAGAGTAGCATAGAGTGCAGTGGCACTGAGTGTAGTGGCATAGAGTTCATTGACGTGGTATGCAATGGCATAGAGTGAAGTGGCGTAGAGTGGTGTGGAGTAGAATAGCATAGAGTGGTGCAGAGTGGAGTGGCATAGAGTTGAGTGATGTAGAGGGCAGTGGCACAGAGAGTTGAGTGGCATAGAGTGCAGTGGTGTAGAGTGCAGAGTAGAGTCAAGTGGCATAGAGTGAATTGATGTGGGGTGGTGCCAAGTAGAGTAGTACAGAGTGGTGCAGAGTAGAGTAGTGTGGTGTAGAGTGCAGTGGCATAGAGAAAAGTAGCATATAGTGGAGTAGCATACAGTGTAATAGTACAGACTAGAGTGACATAGAGTTCCGTGGCAAAAAGGGTAGTGTTGCAGAGTAGAATGTCAGAGTGCAGTGGTATAGAGTGGAGTAGAGTGACATAGAGAGCAGAGTGCAGAGGTGTAGAGTGCAGTGACATAGAGTGCAGTTGTGTACAGTGCATTGGCGTAAAGTGCAGTGGTTAAGAGTAGAGTGGCATAGAGTGCACTAGTACAGAGTGGAGTTAAGTGGCAAAAAACACAACTACAGGAATAGAAGAAATGGCCCCAACCTCTTCATCGGCTTGGCTTCAAGTGGCAGGTCTAAAGTCCAGTGCAGAGGCAAAAGCAAAAGGGGTCAGGCAAGTGGCAGCACCGATGACCTTTGAGAGGATGTTGCAGCAGTATCTGGAGGACCCAAAAGAGGTCTATGTGGATCAATACCCATTGGTGTATTGATATGCGAAGATGCACCAATTGCCAGTGCTCAGCAGGCTGGCAATAAAGTAAATGGCTTGTCCTGTAGCCAGTGTGTCCGCTGAGCATGTATTTAGTGCAACTGGCACAGTTGTCACAGTGAGAAGGAGCAGTTTCTTACCTCAGAAAGTGGAAAGATTGACCATCATCAAAATGAACTAACATTTCATACCACATGATTACATCATTCCTGAAACAGTGCAGGAGGAGAATAAATGGTCACTATCAAGTGTGTTATCTAACCAACTTCTGGATGAACCACTTGAGTTTCTACTTCACTGGCTGAGTATGCCACCATTGTCAAACTTATTTATTTGCCCCCCCCCCAAAAAAAAAGATACATCTAGTGGAACATTGTGTTTGTGTCTGATTTATGCTTCCCCACCATTTGTAAGTCACATGTATTTCTAGATTGTAGTTGGACCAGTGTGCAGTGAAGAAGCCTCCACATTCCCCTCCAACCACTGCCGTGTCCGGCGCACTGGTGCTGCCGCTGTCCTTGGCACTGGTGGTCAGTGCAGCTGGAAAAAAAATTACACATTTTAGATACCAGATATGCCTCCCTCTTGTTATTTTTAAGAACAAATTTTAACCGAATACAACCACAATAGATGGGTACAGTTCTATCTTCTTCCATATTCACTTTAGGAATTTTGTTGGTTAACTATGTAAGAAAAGCCAGGTAGTCAAGTCAAACGCAAGCATTTCATAATGGAGGGGCAGAGTTAAGTGAATGAAGTGCAATGAAGGAGTGGAATAATTGGTTAATTAAGAACATACGGTGAGGTCTTGGTTGGCAAATGCAATGGAACCGTCCTCATACTACTTTTGAGCCATGTTGCACTGTCATCGAAACTGCTGGTATGGTATACTACTGTATAAACAAATAATACATACAACACAACACACATTGGGGGTGTCCACCATGATCATGGCCACTCTCTCATTTTACTGTTTCAGCATAAGCAAAAAAAGAAAGCCTTCTCAACAAAAATGTGTAGAAAAGCTGACTTGAGCATGCAATCTTCATGGTAGAGTACCTGTCCTAAAATATGTCCTCTCAGTCTTATAGTACCAGTCCACACGATATATAAGAGGTGAGGGAAAGCTAAGCTTACCAACAAAGCAGAAGAAAGCTACAGACTAGTACAGACAGGAGGAAGTCAGCTAAAGAAACATGAAATATAGAAAAAACAGGATAATGCAGGGATAAAAAGAATTTAACAAACCTCAGAACAAAGATGTTTAGGGGAAAAAGGAGACAGGTACAGTAAATAAAGGGATCAAATAGTTTAAATGGGGAGAGGTAAAAAATTAAGAAAACAATATAACAGGAGGACATACTGGGGCCAGCAGATCTGCCAGCTGCCCCACTCGCCTCCCTGACCTGCCCCCGAAGCCCTATTCTTCCCCTTGGGTGCTGAGGAAGGAAATAAAGAAGATTAAAAAATTGATTAGTGGTACAGTTAATCTCCCAAAAAATATTTTGACCGGCAAAGGCAAATGCAGTAAAGTTGTACTTTTCTAAATCAGATTGCCCATAGTACTTGTATTAAGTTGATCTATTAATTTCTATAACCTAAGCCCTAATCCAAATTTCCTAAACTACATTTGGAACTACTGATGCATTGCAATGAATGCTCTTCGCTTCTCAACTACCTTTGAAGGGCCAACTCAGTCTCCTTTTTAATACGTAGATACAAACTACACATCACTGGGAGATTGCGATTGAGACTGCATATGCTGCATAAAGAAAGGCACAGAGAAGAGAAAGCTGACTTGCTGATATTACTTACTACTACTACCACTATCTTGATGACAGGATTAGGCCTGGGTGTAGTTTGCAGAGTTCTACTATGCAGATCTCTCCGAAGTGACCCAAAAACTCTGCCGTGCTACGTGATGTTCCACAAGAGGCAGAGTGCATTAGATTGCGCTGTTCACACTGATGTTTAGCGCCAGGTGTTTGTCCCACGCTGAAAATTTGCACAATTGGACCCATGTGCAGCACAAGTGGGTGCTGCTTCTTTTATGCTGCTCGACAGATTTTCTACTCAGTGCGAACGGAAGGTTTCTCAATGCTAATGGTAGCAACCATCGGCGACTGCTGTGTTGAGAAATCTCCCTAGGAGCTGGTCTGGAGTAAGATTTTCCTTGCTTGCGCGGTTGTAAACTTAGCGTTGGCGTGCACGAATGAGGAAAAAACTCTGCACTCTAAGTGGAGCACGGAGAGGGCAAACTCCACGAGTAGAGTGGAGTTCACCACCCACCCCTAGACAGGACAAAGGAGTCTGCATGTCTTCTTAAATATTCAGCCAAAGTGAGCACCGACAAATACAATTAGGTAGTGCTGAGCACCTGGCTAGCTCAAACTCAATCAAATATTATTTGTTGTAACGTAAACTTAACTTACCTCTGAGTGTTAGCACTGCTATTTGAACAAAATTAGCATTGTGGAACACACATCAAATAAACAATCAATTACTCCCGAACCTCGACACCTCTATGCCCAGCAGGTCGAGCACACTCTGCATGTGGTCCAGTATGTCAACTGCTGGTGGGCGCGCTGGACCCCAATGTGCCAACGCACACACTGTCACACTATCCCTTACAGGAGTCAATGTTCCCACAGGATGTAATCGCTCCCAGGAATTACACCTGCTGCCAGTATGGAGGAGTGGTGGCGCAGTACAAAAACAACAAGTGCTGCCACCTCCTCTTTAGCAAAAATGGGGCACCGCCACTCTCCCTGCTGCCCTGCTCTGCCATGGTGCGAGATGGGAAAGAAAAGCGAAGAAATAGGAGAAGGAAGGAAGAAACAAAAATAGTATAAAGGGAAAACCAAAAAAGTATTAAAAGTCATGAAACACACAAAAAAATTACAGAAATGTAAAATAAACAAACACAAAGGCACACACACATTCATATAATTAAGGACAATGAGAAGTGGATGAATTAGATGGGGGGACGGAAACGTTTATGGGTGGATTAAAGCAGCATACACAGAAACAGAGGAAAACAAAATGTCTATGCACGTGCGAACCATGTGATGCTGTTCCTGCGCTGTTTTAAGCCCGAGAATGTGCATTGTGCTTCTAAATGTCAAAAGCTTAACGTGTCAAGCAGTTCTGTCCGCTGGCGCCCGCAGAATTTTTGGCCTGCTCAGACCTATACAGTACCCAAATAGCTGTTTTTACCACTACTTGATTTAAATATTTTGAAAATAAGTTATTTTTTTAGAAGCTTGCCCCTTGTCTATTTTATAAAAGTGATTAGCAATGATACAAACAAATACCCTTGTATTTCCTGTGCTGTGATATGTTGCCAGAACATTGTTGTCAGAATAGCATCTTTCATCAATAGCATGTCTTAAATACAGATCTTTGGTGAAAAAAAAAAACTTATCTCAAAATTTGTGCCCATTATAACATCCCAAAAACTATTATTTTCACTGTTATTGGCTGTATTCCAAACATTTATTCTATTGCTGCCTATGGAGTCACCTCACTCACTACAATTGCTTGCATAAGGATTTTTCCTTTTTAATGTGCTTCTAAGCAGTGCTTAATTTGGAAATAAAATGGGGGCGCATAGTACAGTCTTAGCAAAACGTTTTTTTTTATTTCAGGTTTCTTTGATCGTGTTCTTTCCCTTTTTTTCTTTAGATATTACCTAAATTGATATTACAGTTTGTCTAATTTTTGCCACATTCTAATGGACTAATTGATCAAAGGCAGCTTTGAATCTAATCAATATGACCTTGAGCCACCTGTGCAAATGTTTAACATTAAGAAACAGTGCAGGGATTAAAGATTGTTCTTCTACTCATTCAGTTTTATGAGCATTAATGTGGAATATATTTTCCAGGTTCTGCTTGTCACTGCTACATGAGCCTGTAGAAATTTGGAGAATACATGCTCCTTTTGAGACAGAATTAAGAAAGAGGTACAATGATCCAGCCTTCTTCACCTATTAGTCTATTAAAATGTTACTCACATTTTGCTTCAACCCCCAACCCACCCACATAGGAACTACCTCTTTTGCACTGTGAGTGGCAGTATTTTTGTAATCACATGTGCACATCCACATTAAAAAAGTGCAGTTGTTTGCCATGGCTGATGGCTAATAATGTACTTTGCCATTGTTTATCTTCCATTCTTTATCCATTTTACTTTTTTTAGTCATCCATGAGTCTTTAACCTGTGTCTTTAAGTTATAATAATTCAAATACAATAGAATCTTTTCTTTGTGCCAACGGGAATTGCATTTTCCAGTGATATTCGTTTATTACTAATGATGCATTCTATACTTCTTACCAGTACACCTACCTGCTAGGAAGTACCCTGTACTGTTCTATTAAAAGTTTAAGCAATGTGAAATTTATTTTTACAATTAACCATTTTATTGCAAGCAGATAGCCACAAGGTTTACAAATGAGTATGTTTTCTTGCTTCACTTTTTGTAGCAGGTGGTTGCAATAAAAAGTAAAAAAAACTGTAACTGTCAGAGTCGTTTGCCAAGGCTAGACAAGCTGGCTTTGCCAGTGCTTGTTTACAGTTGGAACAGCAACCTGTCCTTTCAACAATCAGGTATCTTTCTCTATTGCTTAGTCACATATGTGACAGATATCCAGTACACCTTGTTACAAGCGCATTAGGATATATTCACTTGTAATAAGCTGCTACAAGTGACTATGACCCGATTAATAGTTTGGAGTACGAATTGTGTGCCATAAGGATGAGGGAGTAAATCACTCCTCTGCTCTGAGGGAATATCCATACTCTGAATTTAGAGATGTCTGCTGTCCCAGCACAACTCTTAAGTTGTTGACAGGAACCACTGTCCTTTGGATGGAAAAGACCCTTACATGCTAATAGTTGTGTACCCCTGCCCTGTGTGCCTCAGCTGTGGTGATATCTGGATACCCGGTCACAAATTATGGTCATAGGAGAACATGGATCATGTGTGTGCAGCATGACCCAGGCCTGTCTCATGGATTGCGATCCATTAGACATTGAAGGGCTCACAACGAGCCACGCTCATAGTGGTGAAGGGCTACATACCTTACTAAGAGCTAAGTAGTATGAGGATGATGGTGGCAGCATATTGTTGTTTTAATGAGTAAGCAATTGAATGGCTGGCTGGGTTATCTGTGCCATAGGAGTGGGGCCTCTGTAGATTCCACATGGAAAGGTTCCATGTGTCCCTTGATAGACACCATGTGTAAAAGTTCAGCATCATATGGAGCATCAGATTTCCTTTTTCACATCAGTTGTCCAATCACCAAATCTCCTCTATTTAAAGTGATATTCTGTGCATGTTGCCTCTAATCCGCATAGGCTTTTCTGCTTGTTAACCAAGTACCTTGTAGGAATCGTGTTCTCACTTATTTCGCTCTTGTTGGTCCATTGAGTTAACTTGGCTGTCATTGCTCTCTCAAACATCAAAATCACAGGACTTTTGCCTGCGGTCGACAGAGGTATTGAACAATAAGTTTGTTGGGTAGCATTTAATACTGTTTTCAAACTGTGCTTCTGAAGAGTTGCATGCTGCACTGCTTTCTTCAGCGCCATTGGCCTAATTCAGATGCTCCAGGAATTCTTTGAACTCTCAACTGTTAAGGTGGGCCATTATTGGACTTTTTAAATGGTTGGAAAACCCCATGTTGCAAAGATGGCATCTAGTCTCTCAATGACTCGATCATGAGTTGTGGATAAGAAATCTTTGACTTATGGAAAATGTAAGTATTCATCTACAATCACCCACAGGTGATGCCTATTATCTAGTGGACCAAAAACGTCAATGGCTATTCTCTCCCATGCATGCTTAGGGAGTTCCGTCATGATCGTTGTATGTTGAGTAACACTTGTAGAAAGGCAGTTGCATAAATAACAGGCCTTCAGTTCTTTTTTAACCCTCTCATCTAAATATGGAAACCAAACTGGGTCTCTGAAAGCTCTTTTTGTGGCAATGATACCATGAAGTCCTTTGTGAGCCACTGCAATTATTTTCTGTTGCAGACTCTCCGGAACCTTCGCCCTCGCAGTACAACTCCCTCCTGACATACGGACAGTTCATCTTTGACATTTCTGTATTTTTGACCTTCACCATCATTGGTGAGAGGCTGAGAGTGTCTGTTCTATGGCTGATATGTAATTATGGGGGTCATTCCGACCCTGGCGGTCCAAGACCGCCAGGGCCGGGGACCACGGAAGCACCGCCAACAGGCTGGCGGTGCTTCCCAGCCCATTCTGACCGTGGCGGTAAAGCCGCGGTCAGAAAAGGGAATCCGGCGGTTTCCCGCCAGATTTCCCCTGCATGGGCTGAATCTCCATGGCGGCGCTGCAAGCAGCGCCGCCATGGAGATTCCGACCCCCTTCCCGCCACCCTGTTTCTGGCGGTTTTTACCGCCAGGAACAGGATGGCGGGAACGGGTGTCGTGGGGCCCCCTAACAGGGACCCATAAAGATTTTCACTGTCTGCATTGCAGACAGTGAAAATCGCGACGGGTGCAACTGCACCCGTCGCACCCCTGCAACTCCGCCGGCTCCATTCGGAGCCGGCTTCATTGTTGCAGGGCCTTTCCCGCTGGGCCGGCGGGCGCTCCTTTGGCGGGCGCCCGCCAGCCCAGCTGGAAAGCCAGAATGGCCGCCTCGGTCTTTTGACCGCGGAGCGGTCTTTCGGCGGCCTGATTTTGGCGGGCGCCGACCGCCGCCCGCCAAAGTCAGAATGAGGGCCTATATCTTTTAACTTTGGAATGTCACTATCATGGCTCGTGGAGGTTATCATCTGAGCTAACCAGATAGCTCCTGGTGTATTTGATTTTACAATAAAATTAGCAGAGGCTTCCGCCGTTTTAGTTGGAGTACCTTGACCTTGTATAGCCACTATGGAAAAATAGTCAGCAGGGATTTGGGGCCAGGTGTAGGTAGGATCCAAATTGCGAGTTGCAATTTGCGAGTCCCAGACACCTTCTGCGAGTCGCTATGGGGTCGCAAAGACCCACCTCATTAATATTAATGAGGTGTGTCGCAATTTGCGACCCCATAGCGATTCAGGGCACTCACGGACATGGAGGCCTGCTGGGAACAGCAGACCTCCATGTCTGTGACTGCTTTTAAATAAAGCAGTTTTTTTTTTTCAAAGTGCAACCCGTTTTCCTTAAAGGAAAACGAGCTGCACTTTGAAAAATAAACCGAAACCTTTTGTTTCGGTATTTTTCAGGGCAGGTAGTGGTCCATTGGACCACTGCCTGCTCTGAAAATTTATTTTTTGGTCCAGTCACAAAGGGGAAGGGGTCCCATAAGGACCCCTTCCCGTTTGCGACTGGGTTACCATCCACTTCAAGTGGATGGTAACTGCGAGTCCATTTGCGACCGCTTTCGCGGTCGCAAATGGAATTGCATACCACTGCGACTCGCAAATAGGAAGGGAACACCCCTTCCTATTTGCGACTCTGAAATGCATTTTGCGAGTCGGTTCCGAGTCGCAAAATGCATTTCTACATACCAGATGGGCTTTAGCGACTCGCAAACGGCGTTTTTCTCCGTTTGCGAGTCGCTGAAGCTTTCCTACATCTGGCCCTTGATCTTTCCCTGAATGATGCACAATGGTATAATTGTACTCTTGCAATCGTAGTCCCTGTTGTTCAATGTAAGGAGACATCTTGGCTTTTAAATTGCCAAAGGTAGTCAGTAAAGCTTGATAATCTCTCATTTCAAGCATAAAAGGCTTTTTGTACAGTAATACATGGAAATGTTCAAAAGCACCTTCTGTTTGGGACACTCTTCAACTAGCATATGCCACAATATGCCTTTGAGCATTTGAGTGTCCATTCTGCTGTGTAAGGAAAGCGCCTAACCTGACTGGTCTAGCCTCAACAACAACCTCTGAATGAAACTTTGGATTGAAGTATGCCATTTCAGCAGCATTTTCAATGGCTTGTTTGAGTCTCTTGAAACTTCTCTCACATTCTTAGGACCATTGAAATTAAACATTTTTTTTCCTGAACAGTAACTGCCCATAGCAAGGAATGAATGCACCATAGAAAGTTCTTGTAGGGGATCAGCATTTGACAGTGCTTTTTACTTTCAAAGGATCCCGTTTCATACCCACATCAGAAAGGATATTGCCAAATAATTTTAGCTTTGTCTTCTGGAACTCACACTTGTTTGCATTCAAAGTCAAACCTGCATCAGTAAGTAAACAACATACTTGTGTGAGAGCTCCTTCATGCTCCTTCTGTGTAGCTGTGAAAACTAATATGTCATCACTATAATTGAACCCATTCACAACAGGCTGGATGATATGTCGAATGATGTCTTGGAAAAGTTCTGCAGCTGATGACACACAAAAACTAAGAGCCATATGTATTGAACAATTTTGCATTCGCAAATGGTGCAAATCGCAAAATTCCACTGTTTGCAAATGCAAAATAGCCTTTCAGGATTTATGAAAGGCATTCGCAAAGCAATTTTAAGGACTCTGTAAAATTGTGACTCTTTTTGGTGAATCGCAAATTGTGATTCCCTAAATAGGTAATCGCAAATAGGCAATACCTATTTGCGATTACCTATGCACCTGTATCATGCATTTCCTAAATACGAAGTGGGCATTTAGGAAATTCAATTACCACTAATTCAAATTTGGTGGTAACCATGTGCAATTTTTAAAAATGCGTTAAAAATGCATTTTTAAAAGTACAATGTAGAGCACACACGCTCCTAGGGTATATGTGCCCTTTTCATGTGCACAGTTTTTGGGGGGCTGGGGAGGGCATAATAGGGGGCCGTAGGCCCCCAGCACCCTTGGATTTGCATTACCAAATTTGCAAATTCCTAAAAGGTATTTGCAAATGCAAAACCATTCGCACCTATGGGCCTTCAGGCCCATAGGGATGAATGGAGTCCCATTCACTAATAGCGAGTCCCTAATTGGGATTGCGAATTTTAAGAAATGACTATTAGGGATTCGCTATTTTCTTACATACCATTTAGCATTTCTCAAATAGCGATTTCTTAAAATTTGCTATTTAGGAAATACAAATTGGTACTTTGATACTTTTGTATTGAAACCGACCAAATATGTAGAAAAGGTTGTAATGTATCTGCAATTTTCTTCGAGTTCCAACTGATGATAACCTTTATTTAAAATAAGGATGAGAGAAGATCCTTGCACCATTTAATTTGTGTTATCAGGTCAGCAATGTGTGGACTTGGATGTCATTCTCGTTCAATTGCCTTGTTTGCCTGATGCATGTCAACTCATATGCGTTTAGCACCTTCACTTTTTAGGCACTACCATTATGGGGTAACCCATGGCGTTGGACCAGTAGAACGCTCAATATTGTCATGCTTGAGTAACGATTCAAGTTCTTTTTCAACAGCTTCTTATAAATGAAAAGTAATTAGTTTATGTCTCTGTGCAACGGGATGGGCACTCTCATTAATAAGCAGCTTTACTTTTTATAGTCTTAAGCTTTCCTAAGCCATTAAATAACAAAGGGAATTGATTTCCCTATTTTGTGATGAACATTCATGTTGTAATTCATAGAAATGAGTCCCATATCAGCGACTGTGCTGAAACTTACTAGACAGGCACTTGACGCTGTACCTTGAAGCACATGGATGGGTGCTTGAATCTTTGTTTTCTTGTGTTTCATTGTCGCTATAAATGAACCTTGACTTTTAATGGGGGTCAATGCAGCCCATATATACACTATACAGCTCAGTAAACACAACACCTGTCCTTCTGCTTGGGTCTCCTCACCTCCTCCATTAGGTTTCACGATGCACGTCTGTCAATAATGAAAGGGACAGAGCAACTATTTATTTTCAATGTAATCTTTGGACAATGTTTGCATGATTTTTGTGGTTTAGCATGTCAGCTTTTATTTGAGTGACATTTTTCTTCACATTCGGCCAGGCCAACATACATAAGTTTCTTTGAGGTAAACATCGACAAGCACAGGCATCTTCCTCACTTTCACTTGATGTTGAGATAGAACTGTTTGACAACTATTTAGATGATGATCGATTTTGTTCGGTGTCGATTTTCCTCAACTAATGTCGCCACTTGGCCCCGTGGGAGTGCGTCGAGAGTTGCTTCTGGAAAATTCTGGTGGTCAATTCGTCTTCATGCTTTGACACACTTACTTTTACCTTTGCTTTACAAACCATCACAAAATGGTTCTCCTTCCCACAGTCTTTACATATCTGCAACTGGCGGGACATTAACTTTTGTGTGGAAATGAAAATCCACATCTAAAGTATAGCTTCTTTTTATGTATAGACATCACTTTGTGTCCTTCAGTCTTTTGCTTTAGCTTACTTTTCACACTCATGACTGATTCACCCTGGGCGCCTCTGGTCTCCATGACGTTCTTCAGCTCTGGCAGCCATTAACACTCGCTCCAAACTAAGAGTTTCTCTCAGCGTTTGTTGTCTGAATAAATCTGACAAGTATCCATTAATAACTCTTAGACACATTGGGCCAGATGTATCAAAGACCCGTTCTGCATTTCTTAAATAGCGAATTTTAAGAAATCGCTATTTGAGAAACGCAAAATGGAATGTAAAAAAATTGTGAATCCCTAATAGCGAATTCTTAAAATTCGCAATCGCTATTAGGGAATTGCTATTAGGGAATGGGACTCCATTCATCCCTATGGGCCTAGGTGCAAATGTTTTTGTATTTCCTAATTTGCAAATTCCTTTTAGGAATTTGCACATTGGGAAATGCAAATCCAAGGGTGCTGGGGACCTAAGGCCCCCTTGATGCACCCCCCTCCAAAAACTTATGCACATGTAAACCACACATATGCCCTTAGGGCATGTGTGTGCTACATGGCACATTTAGAAATGTATTTTTTATGTATTTTTAAAATTGCACATGATTACCACCAAATTCGATTTGCTGGCAATTGCATTATCTAAATGCCCAGTTCGCATTTAGGAAATGCATGATACATGTGCATCGGATATTGCAAATAGGAATTCCCTATTTGTGATTTCCTATTTAGGGAATCGCAATTTGCGATTCCCTATTCAAGGTCGCAATTTTAGGGACTCGCTAAAAATTGTGATTCCCTAAAATTGCACCACAATGCCTTTCATCCATCGTGAAAGGCGATTTTGCATTTGCAAACTGTGGAATCTTGCGATTCGAACCATTTGCGAATGCAAAATATCTTGATACATTTGGCCCATATCTTCTTCATCATTATATTCTTTGAACTTGCAGTGTTGAAGAGTGTATTGAGTCTCTCCACAAATTCATCAATGGTTTCACCAAAAAACTGGTGTTCTTGACTGGAAATGTATTTTACATAATCAACGTTTGGTGCTGGATTGAATTTGAGATTTAATGCTTTGATAATCTGATGATATGACTTCTTTGCCAGTCCTTGGCATTTTCTTTATGACTTCTTTCACTCCATCACCAGCAAGATTTTTGTGATACTTAACAATCTTTCTGTTATCAGTCTCTTCAAGTGCATCAATTAAATCATCAAATGGCTCTATCAAAGCAGTCCATCTATCGCCAATATTTTGCTTTTTGGCAGTATTGAAAGGTGGTGGTAGTTTCAGGAAGGTGGCAGCATGGTAATTAGTTATGGGAATGGCTGACATTGAGGGTTAGAGCTCTTTCAGATGCTGTCAGCTGTCTGCTAGAAAGTGCGTCGTCTGCGCCATCTCTGAGGCTCTGCGAAGGATCGGCCTCCAGATCATCCTAGGCAGTCTTTGGGACTGTGACCTCCTTCTTGGTCTCCATCAGAGCCCTTTCACTTTTGGAGACCTCTGGAGTTGTTCTGAGCTGCCACCCGGCAGCTTTTCTGGTGTGCCACTTCAGGTATTGGACAGCTCAGTAAGTACAACACCGTTCCTTCTGTTTGGATCTCCTCGCCTGGTGCTGAGGTAAGTGTAATGACAGTATGCTTTGTTCCTACTTGTCCTGTCAGCCAGCGCTTCTATATATTTTGTTAGCATTGGACTACAGCAGTTTTTGGTGCTTCTTTTCTGTATCTGTACGTAACCGCCTTTTGCAGTAGCACTCTGTATAATGTACAATTTTATCTTGCGCTGTACCTTCATGTATGGCCTGGCCAGCATTTTCACGGCCAACAATGTGTAGATTCTTTGCAATGCTTTTGTTGTCTTCAACTGCTTCACAGAGGCTGGAGCTACACTTTGACTTTAAATGTATGATGCCTTGATTCTGTACTTTGACAGCGACACACTTGGCACTCACAGGCAGTTTTCTTGGACCATGGAAAACTCCCTGGGAGAGCACAATCATTCTTTGGGCTACTTATCCCCTATCTCGTCTTCAGTTGTAGCATCCTCCCAAGTCTGGGTACCTGCAAATGACTACGCCACATGCAGATGAATATTATGTAACTGAGAACTCCATGTTCTAAACCAAGCTTTTATTGCAGTATGCTCTAACACCTATGTCACACTTCTAGAGTCCTTTCGGAGCCAAAGGGGTTCCGTCGTAAAACTTGGAAGACACTTCAATTAGTTTGTCCTTTGCCTCCCTCAGAATGGTAGGAGGGCTGGAAATGCACGTTACACTGTGTGCTCTTATGTATGCATGTATCATTAGTGTATATAGGCTTGTGCCGCAGTCTTTGCAAGGCACTCTGATAGCAGTGCATTGAGGTCTGAGCCATTATATTGCATTCTGTTATGTACATGTCCCTGTCGCAGAAGTAATGGAAAGCTACATGTGGGTTTGCGTGCAGTGCTTTGATGCACGAGTGCCTGGAAATCGTACCATGCATAAGGCCAGTAGGTCCAGATTGGGAACCCCAAGGCTAGTTGGAGTAACATGTGGAGGTAGCGGATTCCTCCCAGACAAGACTTGTGGATTGCTGCTTTTCTGCGAACTGGGAGGGACACACACTGGAGAGAGAGGAGAAGCCAGGATTGTCAGTAGACTTCACAAAGGGCTTTTGAAAGAGATCACTGGTCAAAGGGGTCCTCAGCACATCTCGGAGAGGATGGGACATCACCCAGGAGAATCAAGAACACTCGCCTGGAGCCTGACCCAGAACTAGAGGACCCTGTGAGGAGAAGGAAGTTGCCTGGAGGGGTTAGGGTCCAGTGGGGACTGTGATGAGAAAGAGATTGCCTGAAAGGAGTGAGGTCCTATGAGGATCCTGCTGGGTAGATCCCGAGCGCAAAGTGTGAAATTCAGGTACATTGCACCACCACCCCTATTGGCTGTCTGCTCGTGTGCCCTGCTGTGAACCCTGTATGACAGGTAGTGGTTGCAATGAAATATAAGTGCCATTGCCCTTGGTGCTAAACTGCAATGAGAGAAGAGCCTTTGTCTTCTGCAGCGCCAGTACCTGAGGATGGCTGGCATTTTATTTTTACAGCTTGTAACCTCTGTATAACAGGTGGAGACAGCAGAGAAGATTGAGGACCATTGCCCAAGTACATCAGTGTGATGAAAAGAGGGATGTCACCCTATTCAGTGCTGTAACCAGAAGGGGCCAACACTCCAGGGTATCACTGTCTGTGCCCTGTGGAATGCCAGGGGGCGGACATGATAAAGTGAGAAGGAGCGGGATGTGACCTGCAGAAGAGCAGTGACTCAACTACCCGAATCCAGGAGCACCCAAGACCTGCCGCCGGATTCAGGAAGACTTACCACATGAGTGGAGGAGCGCTGTGGAAGCCTGTCTCCCTGACCACAGGATCCATATCTTTGCTCATCACTCAGCCACAATTCCATGAATCAGACTGAATACTGGCTGCCTGTTTAGCTTGAAAGTCACTTAATGTAACTGGTGAATAACAATGGACCTTAGACAGGGATGTGGGACTTGTAAAGCCGACTCATTAGTGGGGCTCCCTTTACAAGAGTATGGCCCTCATTCTGACCTTGGCGGGCGGCGGAGGCCGCCCGCCAAAGTCCCGCCGTCAGGTTACCGTTCTGCGGTCGAAAGACCGCGGCGGTAATTCTGACTTTCCCGCTGGGCTGGCGGGCGGTCGCCTTCAGACCGCCCGCCAGCCCAGCGGGAAAGAGGCTTCCACGATGAAGCCGGCTCGGAATCGTGCCGGCGGAGTGGAAGCTGTGCGACGGGTGCAGTTGCACCCGTCGCGTATTTCAGTGTCTGCGCAGCAGACAGTGAAATACATGTAGGGGCCCTCTTACGGGGGCCCCTGCAATGCCCATGCCAGTGGCATGGGCACTGCAGGGGCCCCCAGGGGCCCCGCGACCCCCCCTACCGCCATCCGGATCCCGGCGGTCGGACCGCCGGGATCTGGATGGCGGTAGGGGGGGTCGGAATCCCCGCGGCGGTGCAGCAAGCTGCGCCGCCGTGGAGGATTCAATGGGGCGGCGGTACACTGGCGGGAGCCCGCCAGTGGTGCCGGTCCGACCGCGGCTTTACCGCCGCGGTCGGAATCCCCATTGGAGCACCGCCGGCCTGTCGGCGGTGCTCCCGCGGTCCTCCGCCCTGGCGGTCTTTGACCGCCAGGGTCAGAATGACCGCCTATGTGTATTATTTATGATGTGCAGTATTATTCTTGGTTTTCATATATAAGTACTGCTTTTTATATAAAACTGTCTATTTGACTGGAGAATTGTAAGAAACTGGGTTTCTGGTTGCTAGAGATATGCACCCTGTCCAAGCAGGAACCATAAACCTAGTCAGGGTAAGTCACAAACACACCCTAGCTTAACCTGTGCTCACCCTCTGGTAGCTTGGCATGGAGCAGTCAGGCTTGACTTAAGGTGTTGACCAAGGAACACTTCAAACAGTAAAACTGTGAAAACACCACACAAAAATAATTCATACCAGGGTACAAAAATAGAGATTAATTTAGTAAATAACACATTACCACATTACCACAATGATAAAAATCCAAAAGCTAGAAGTCGAGATATGAGTTTTTGAAGAATAAAAGTAAAATAGCGCTTATAAACAGTAAGCTCTTAAATAGGATATCTGGATGTGTTGCATCGGGACAAAGTAAAGAATTCAGGCCTATCGTGATGGAGCACGGGCCAGATACTGGGACCCATTTGGGCCTGTTGAACCAAAGTAATTTGATCCAGAATGCATAGTCGTTGACGAAGATGCGAGGTGCAGCCGAAGCAATGTGTTATGTCAAGTCAGACAGTGGATGAGATGCGTGGATTTTCTTTATACAAATGCGGTGATGCTGCAGTTCAGAGTGTGAAGTGCTGGTTCCGAAAGTGATGCAGGGTTTCTGCACCCTCAGTAGGCAATGCAAAGATTTTGAAGGTGATATGCCAGGTCTGAGAACTATGCACCAAGACCACTCCATGCAACCATGAGGATGTGCTGGTTCTGACTCACGCAAAGGTGAAGATGCACCAGTTTGAATAGGATGTATGGGTTCTGGTTAAAGCAGCACTTTATACTCACTTCCAAGGACCCAGCACTGGATAGGCACCACATGGAAGGGCAAGACTTGCAACAAGTGAAGTCCAGGTGCTGTAGCAGGGTGAGTTGAAGTATTTTGTATCACTGAGACTTTAGATTACAGGAGACCAGTCAGCTGGCCCTTGGAGTCACTATGGATTCTGGGTTGTATAGGTGTAGGTCCAGCCCTTCTCATTCCCAGGCAAGAGGGAAGCAGGAAGTAGGTCAGCAAAGCAGGAGCTCAACAGAGTAGCAACTCAGCAGAGTGGCAGTCCTTGTAGCAGCGCCACAGTCCTATTATCCACAGGTCCAGAAGAGTACAGGGTTGATGGTGTCAGAGGCCAAGTACTTATACCCAGTTGTGCCTTTGAAGTGAAGGACACTTAAAAGAAATGCCTTAAAAGTGTACAGAGGTCCTCCTTATCTCCCCTGGCTCCAGACTCTCAACAGGGAGAAATGCAGCCATTTGTGTGGGGACAGGACACTGCCTATTCAGGTGTAAGTGTCAGTGTTCTGCCCAGGATGGCCAATCAGGCTGTGGATGGCCCATCAGTCACACCTAAGGTCCCTTTATGTATGATTGTCTGGAGTGAATGCACAAGTCCAGCTGTCACCACACCCCAGACGTATTTAGAGACAGGTAGTAGGCACCAAGTTGTCAAAGTAAGAAAATGCCAACTTTCTAAAGTGCCATTTTCAGAACTGCAATTCAAAATTCGACTTTACCATAAGTTGTGAGTCTAGAGACACCAAACTTGACAAGCGCATCTCTTCCAGATTGTGAATTAAACTTATAAGATGTAATAAGGAATGAATCCCAATATTATCCTGTGGGAGAAATAGGCCTTGCTGTAGTGAACGACTTTGGGAATTTCCATTACCAGGACATGTACAACTTAAAGATAAAGGTCCTGCCTTTTAAATACATAGCACCCTGCCCTCTGGGTCGGCCAAGGCCTACCTTAGGGGTGACTTATATGTATAAAAAAGGAAGGTTTGAGCCTTTTCAACAGGAATCATTTATTGCAGATTGCTAGATGTATTTTGAGTTGTGAGTCTGTATTTGTCACAAACTGCACTCGACTTCTCATTTCTGGATGCAGGATTGGAGAACACACCCGGTCTTCTGCAGGTTCTGGATGATCCCAGATAGGGGAGATCCTTTCTAGTAGCCACGGTGCCGCTTGACAGGAAATGCCAAAGCAGACGTACCCTCCAGAAGGAGTCCCGGAGGAAAAAGCCCCAAGAACTGGGGAAAAACCTCAAACAGGAACTCCTAAAAAGAAGAAAAAAACAGGACTTGAAAACAGGAAAAAACAAGGCAAAAATACTCCAAGGCGAAGACAGGAACGACGAACAGGAGCAAAGAGCACTACCAAAGGAAGTGTTTGCAACGCAAGGTAGAGCAAGACTGAGTGGCTTATCTACTGAAAAAGGGGAAGTGACATCACAGGAAATGAAAAGAACACCATCTTGAATGGGGAAAAAGCCCATAGAAAAGAATAGGAAAAAAGAGGTAGTATATAAGAAAAAGAGCATGCTGGGAAATGCAAACAGGAAGAAGACAACATGGACACCAACATGAACACGAAGAAAGGCAGAATAAAGAGGCAAGGAAAAGAAATGAAAAAGAAAAGAAAAAGACCAGAAAGAAGACCACCACCGAGACAGGGAGAACAACAGTGCCATACAGTTGGTAAGAGCAACGCGACCGGGAGCACAAAACATGCTTCCCGGTACGCATTGGCAAAATGGCAAGAAAACGCAGGGAACGGCGCTCCGAGAATCAGCAGCGCATTCCGACTGTGGAAAAAAGAGACATGGCGTTGAGGCGCTGCATTACAGTATTCACCTTACATCTACTTCCTTACTGAGAAGCTTAGGACTGTTTGACCCTCATTATCACTGAGATTAAAGTGCAGAGTCGATCTTTGGCCCAGATGCTCAGAGCTCATAGCAAGTCAGGCTCTGAGATATCAGGAGAAAAGATCTCAAGCACCACAGTTGGTCCCAGTAGCTCCTGCTTGTCCCTGGGCCCTGTGAAAGGGGTTCTGACAGCTCTCTCACTGTCTGGAAAACCTTTACCTTTTGTATGGTTTTTCAGAAACGAATTCCAAAGGGAGTTTTCTTTTTGATAAACAAAAAAGAATGTTCCCCTCATCATTGTGTGGGGGTCATTTAAATATTTATACTGTTGCTTACTGCCCTGTTTTTCACGGTGACAAGAGAGAGCGAAAACTGGCCATTCTACCGCCCACTCTAAATCAGGTGGACGGTCGACTGACCAAACCTCTAGCTTCCCTGACTCTGGCAGGCCATCAGAGGAGTATGTCAGTGATGGAGACAGCACAGTCTCCATCGCTGACATAGTAAAGGTCTGCGAAATGTAACTCTGGCAGGCACACTTTGTTTCTTCAGTTTAGTGAGAGGGAACTCTATTGTGATGGAGTACCTTCTCTGCCAACCTCTCACTCAGCCCCTGTATTCTAAAACACTTGTAATAATCCATCACATTTGTCAGTGTACCCTTCCTCCAAACTCTAATTCAGGCCCAAAACTCCTATATAAGGTAGTGTGGGGAACAAAAGCTCAGAACGCAACAGCCAAGCAACAGACATGTCAACATACTGTCCAGCCCCGTGCTAATCTTTTTGTTAAAAGATAGCACTTAAACCTCACAGCAGAATTAAATACTATTCAGTTCAATGGGAATTGCAAATACAGGGTTGTAATCTCAGTCATGATCTTCAGTAAGGTGCTATACTCACATTTCTTGTGCTCACTGTCTATTTCTAGGAGATTTCCAATGGTAACAATCCCCAGCATATTTTAGGCAGTGCCTTAATTAGGAACAGGTGCAGAATACTTTAAGTGACCTTACTGATCAGGTGCGCAAATCAGTGAACATTATTCACCTCTTTGCGCTCACTCGGGCAAAAAGTCTTAAGTCTATGCAGTAGACTCTTCTGCTTACTCTAGTTTCCCATTTCAGTCACATTCTAAGTCCCACTTGTGCCTGCTGGATGGCATTGCAGCTCTAGGGCTGAGGTTCCTGTACCCACTTTTTCAGTGCCAGCTTCACTTCTGTTGGGGATGTGGCAACAACTTCACGTTGGAACTGGGATCAGTTGATGGAGTCTGTATGGCAGGCATTTACTGCAACGCTCATCTTTAAAAGTGGCAACCTCCCCAGGTGGGCTTAGACAGGTGCTCAGGTACTGGACTGGGTCCTCGGTGATGGTGTATCTCTGGCAGATATTGCTCCTGGTCTGATCAGGGCTTTCGCTTAGCAGGAACATGGCTCCTAATCCTGATGTTGGCAGTGACAGCATCAGTCTCTCAGACTCAAGGTGTCATGCCATTCAACATATTGCTATTTGCCCTTGCAAAGTATTCATACGGGAACTGCTCAGAGACACTATTGGACCCTCCCTCTGTTGTAGTTCAATTTCAGTGGGTGCTTCTCACGCTGGGGTTCTCTCCATGAACAGTCTCTCCTTGTGCAGGACCAGGCACTCCCCTTCCCTCCCTCAGCATGCAGGGGGGATTCTAGGCAGTAGGGAGACCCTAGCTACTCCATTAGAAAGTACAGACTTCAGGTGATGTTCCCTCACCTTTGGGAGACTGACTGTCAGGTAGATATAAGACCTGGTTCCACTGCAGCTCTTTGAGAACTCTGTTGCACACTTGCTTCCTTGGTCAAGAAGAACAGGAACACAGTGGGATGGTTTGGATGGCACGTTTCTGAACATTTTCTAGACAAGGGATATGGATCCACTGAGTAAGGCTTAAGTCCTGTTTGGGTTGGTTGTCTTCCAGATTGTATTTTCTGACTGTTACTCAGACTCTGCCTTTGTGCAAGATGATTGTTCTCACAGCAGGTAGCAGTGGAGCTGGCTGAAAGTGTGAAATTTCTGTTCTTGGTTGTCATCAGTGTTCTTCTTGAACAACAGAAATGGTAGTCCTTCCTCACAACAGTGAAATTTTACAGGACAGAGATGATCACTAGATCACTGAATCTCTGACACAGAGAAAAATGTCTTGTCACACTAAAAATATACAAAACGCAGCATGTTGACCCCACCCATTTGTATGATTCACCAATGACATGGACAATAGCCCAATGCCCACTATTAATGTACACTATAGGAACCCCTTCAGGTCACAGAACAAGACCTAGATTGCACATTTTCACAGACAGGCCTAGGTCTCTGCCCACATGCTAATGTGATGCCAGGATCAAAATAAAAAGTTGGAATACCAGTTTGATATGCCATTACGCACTCAGTACAGGGGTACACACCAGTTTACCTTGCAGGCTGCATTTCTGCCCAACATTACCCCAAACATTTCTACTCAACATTGATGACAGAGAGTTATTCAGAGGTTGCCAGACTGTAAACCGTTCTGCCAGGGCAGCAGAGGCATCTAATCTGCTGCCCTAGCTGCTGTAATAATTGTTCCTGAGGACCAAGGGGGTACTCCAGGCTTTCGGTATTACTTTTCTATGCTGTCAACTTAACACTGATTTTAACTTTAAGCCATGATCATCAAACCATGTAGAATTTACTGTCTTTTTAGTATGTTTCTTCTGTAATTTACTTAATTCCACATTGCCCATCACATTTGTTTCAATCTCTGAACAACTGGCAGCTATTTACTTAGACCCTGCATACTAAAGTGTCTACAATTTGGAGCAGCAACAGAGCCTCTTTCCAAGTACATAGATGTCTCCTTTAAGCACCTCGTTGCTGATTTGCCCTCCTTTGTTAATGATACGGGGCATATGATTTCCAAGATAGAAGTTTTGGATTTTGACCCACGGAAGGAAATCCTGATGACCTTGGACACTGGGGTGTTGTATACTAACACCCCCCAGGAACAAGCATTTGCCATGATAAAAGACATACTCACAAGAAAAGATGAGATACCACAACAAGGATTTATACTCCAATGCTTGGAAATCATTCTGTATGAGAACTTCTTTGAGTTTAATGGCGAATTTTTTTTAGAAAAGAAGTCAGCATGGGGGCCATGTATGCCCCTAGTGTAGCGAATCTGTACATAGGGGAGTTTGAGAAGAGACACATCTAAAATGAAGTTGCCCCCTTCTATGAAAATGTGAAGCAGTGGTCTAGATATATAGACAACATTTTTTTCATATGGAGAGGCGAGGAATCACAACCGGAGGAGTTTATTATTTGGCTAAATCTGTGTGTCAAAAACCTGCAATTATCTAGTAATGCTAGTAGTACTCATGAGGAATTTCTGGATATCATGAGTAAACATCAGGAACATAGCCTCATGGTCTTCCTGTATACTAAACCAACAGCTATAAACACACTCCTTCATTTTGACAGCTATCATCCGAGATGTCAGAAACAAGGCATTCCATTCAACCAGTTTCTTAGGCTTCAATGAAATGCACCAACATCAAGGAATTTTGTCAACATGATACAAGTTTGAAAACTAACTTATTGATCCACAGCTACCCAGAAAGACTAGTGAAGGACTCTTTCAAGAAAGCAAGATACTACAACAGAGAGAGCATGATCACGAACAAAATTAAACAGAAGGAGGACAGACTGGTATGTGTGCCAAGGCACTCTAACTTGAACAACAAAATTAAACAGATTATTAATTCACAATGGCACATTCTCAATGTCAGTTTTGGAGAAGGTTTTCTAGAGAAACCTTTGTTTGCATTTAGGAGGAACCGCAACCTGAGGAACATCCTGATTAAAACATGCATTTCTAATCCTGTGGATGGCAAACAGAGATCTATTACAGGATTGAGTCCAGTTACAGGCAATCATAAATGCGTACATGTCATGCATGTGAGGATGCCATTGTGTCTCAGGAGTTTACATTTGGTAAGAGGACTGTCAAGCTTTCAGGCATGACTAATTGCAGAATCACAAATGAAATGTATCTTATCCTGTGTCCTTGTGGACTTCGATATATTGGATACACGAGCAGGGAATTCAGACAACATTATAGCGAACATAAATCTGCAATACGCAATGAGAAGGAAGCCACATTGGTCCTACATTGGATGCATGAAAGGTATACGGATAAACAACTAAGATGGATCATTTTGGAAAAGATACACTCCACGAGAGTGGTGGATACCGACAGAAAAAGGAAAATGAGAGAAGTATGCCGGGTATATACATTGGAAACATCCCATAGAGACATTAATGAGTCTAGTCCCTGGGAGAACACTGTGGGGTGTAATCTTTTTCCTGATGGTTTTCTGCTCTGGCTTTCCCCAGCCTGGGTAGGCTTATCGATAGAGTTGTTTACCTTAGTCTCCTGGGTTAGGTGGCAGTGTTTTCCACTTCATTCCTTCTGTTTAGGTTTTGTTTTTTATGTGTTTTAGATTCTTTTTACTATCATTTTCCCAACTGGGTTTTTACGTTTTCTTATTCGGCCAGCAGTTTTTATACTCTGCTTCTTTTGCGTTCACCACCCCGTGTGCAATGGCAGGTGTGTCTTCAGGCTCTACTTCTGGTTCTCTTTCTTCTCCTCCACATGGCTTGTAGTCTGCCTTTGCTGTCTATTGAGGTCTTTGTTTCTACCTCTGGATCTGTGTGTCATGCGTGGGATGTGTATTTAACTGTGGCATTTTCCCAAGATACTGTGATTCACGACCTGAGGTTCCCTTGTTTAGATGCAAGGATCAATTCGTATACAAGTACAGGTAAGCCTCAGCTTGACCGGGTCCTGCTCTTGATCATATGCTATTGTCCTCAGCCCCAGTCTTTCTTTAGCAGCTAGTGCCCTCTGTGTAATCTGTAATGGTTTTTCCTACGTGCGCTGTCCTTGCACCGGATTCTTTTTAAGTGTATGCTCCATTGTTACTGTTTTGAGGAGCCGTATTTATGAATATTAGTTACTGGCGATGCGTTTTTTTATTTTTATTGTGAGGCACCTTAATGTATTAATTTGGTTTTCAGTCCATTAGTCCATTGTAGCCCCCTGTTGGTGCCTTCTCTACCTTATTTCAGTGCCATGGTCATTTTCCTCTGTTTTTCTATATACCTTCCTTTGGACTCGCCATTTCATTACCCCATAGCTTGTGTGGATAGACCTTTTTTTTCATATGTGGTTTCCCGTTCATCCTTACCACTTGTGTTTTCATTTTTGCTTTTGTTTATCCTAGGATTGAGTACTTCTGTGCTGATGTTCCAGGACCCTTCCTGGGGTCATACAGAATTCAAGAATACTGTGAGAGATTTTTTTTGAGTATCAAGCCGTACTATAATTGAGGATTTTCCCTATGAGGGTATGTGTATTTCCCTAGTGGGCTTTAAGGAATCTTTTTCTGCCGGTACCTTTATTGGCGGAACGACTTAGCAGCCTTATGTTTACTTATTTTTCAGAATTCCTTCTTGGCTGCGTATCTCCAGTGTACGCTGTGAGTAACGATTACTTTAGAGGTTCAGTCTGTAGTGAGATATATGTATGCCTATACAGCTGCTGGTGAAGGTGCATCACTACTTGGATTATTGGGCACTGGTACATTACTACTGCAAGTTGGTTTATAGAATGAGGCAATGGCTTACTTTCTAAGGCTTTACACAGTACACGTTCCTATATGAGTAGGGACTGTTTAACTCCTTTTTTACCTTTATTTTCCTATAACTGGATGGACTGGAGCAACTAGAGGCATGCCGCCTTGATATTTTCTTATTTTTATGTAGTTAGTTTATCATATTTGTTTTATCCTATAGATTATGTTCCGCTTTGCAGTCACTACTGACATAGTACTACTACTACCTTGTGCGAACTGAAGAAGGTGGCTCCAGCTTCGGCGTCACATAGGGGAAGGATGGATTACAACCTATATATTGACCTCTGACCTGTTTTAGGTCTAGAGCTCGCCCCCCACGTCCGCAGCACCAACCTGCTGTCTCCTGCCTCTGACCCCCGCCCACGCTGCTGCTAGCGTGTTCGAGGCCCTCCTCCACCCGCAGGCATCCTCCTGCGCCTCATCCCTGGTGTCTAGTGGGCTCTAGTAAGCTTCACTTGACCCGTGTGCCGCTTTCCGCCGTCCTGTAAGTGTTTTTCTCATTTTTCAGCACCTTGCCTCCTTGCGCTTCTGCCCCCGTCGTGCCCCTTCTGTTTGTGCCACTTTTCGCAGTCCTGTAAGTGCGTTTTTACTGTTTTCAAGCGCCTCGCCTCCTGCGCATCTGCCCCCGTTGTGCCCCTCTGATTGCTGTTTCCCCAATTGTATACTGTGCCATTAGTGTACTTCTGTGACTGTTTTCAAATTGTGACTGTTTTTCAACTTGTGCCCGACTTTTTGTGCCTTGTTTTTCGTGTTTTCGCCCCTTGTGCGCTCCCCCTTGCGCTCCGCTCACTGCCGCTGCCTCCCTGCGGCCCCGCCCCCCTCGCGCCCCCATTCGCCGCTCCCTCCCGCCTCCCAGCTGCTCCTCCCTCCCCCCTCCCCCCTCCCTTCTTAATGGATGGCGCTGCGCGTCGCGAGTGAGCGACCTCTGACCTGTTTTAGGTCTAGAGCTCGCCCCCCACGTCCGCAGCACCAACCTGCTGTCTCCTGCCTCTGACCCCCGCCCATGCTGCTGCTAGCGTGTTCGAGGCCCTCCTCCACCCGCAGGCATCCTCCTGCGCCTCATCCCTGGTGTCTAGTGGGCTCTAGTAAGCTTCACTTGACCCGTGTGCCGCTTTCCGCCGTCCTGTAAGTGTTTTTCTCATTTTTCAGCGCCTTGCCTCCTTGCGCTTCTGCCCCCGTCGTGCCCCTTCTGTTTGTGGCACTTTTCGCCGTCCTGTAAGTGCGTTTTTACTGTTTTCAAGCGCCTCGCCTCCTGCGCATCTGCCCCCGTTGTGCCCCTCTGATTGCTGTTTCCCCGATTGTATACTGTGCCATTAGTGTATTTCTGTGACTGTTTTCAAATTGTGACTGTTTTTAAAATTGTGCCCGACTTTTTTGTGCCTTGTTTTTCGTGTTTTCGCCCCTTGTGCGCTCCCCCTTGCTCTCCACTCCCTGCCGCTCCCTCCCTGCGGCCCCGCCCCCCTCGCGCCCCCATTCGCCGCTCCCTCCCGCCTCCCAGCTGCTCCTCCCTCCCCCGTCCCTTCTTAATGGCTGGCGCTGCGCGTCCGCGCCGCTGGCGCGCCGGTGGCGCGCCAGAGGCAAGCCCATCTGCGCCCGGCGGTGCCTGGACCGCGCCCAGCGCCACCCCCCCTGGTCCTCACGCCCCGCACCTCCTGCTTCCGATACTCGGCCCGCGAACTCCTCGCCCTCAACCCTGGCCCCTCCACAGAGTGCTTCCTGGCCACCCCGAAGCACACCAAAGGACCTTTTTCCTGCTGCACCTGCAACTTCTCCTGCAACAGAACAACGAAGCCAGCAACAACCAACACAAACCACCTGCACTGCATCCTCCTCAACACACGCTCCGCACGAAAACACGCCATCGAGCTCTGGGACCTGCTCGACACCACCGCCCCAGACGTGGCCTTCCTGACCGAAACCTGGTGGAACGACTCTTCGGCCCCTGACATCGCCATCGCCATACCTGACGGATACAAGATCACCAGAAGACATCGCACCAGCGGAATCGGCGGAGGGATAGCCACCGCCCACAAATCTACCCTCAAGATCCACACCCACACGGACGACACCCTCAAGACAGCCGAACACCTCCACTTCCAGATTCACACAGACCCCAACACTACCCTCAGAGGAACCCTCATATACCGCCCTCCAGGACCAAGAGCCCCATTCAGCGACACCGTCTCCGACCTCGCAAGCACCCACGCCCTTGCCTCCCCAGACTACATCCTCCTGGGAGATCTAAACTTCCACCTGGAAAACAACAACGACGCCAACACCGCATCACTGACCACCAACCTCCTCAACCTCGGACTCCGTCAACTGGTCAACACACCCACCCACATCGCTGGACACACGCTTGACCCACTCTTCACCTCAAGCAACCACATCTCTTTTAGCCACACCTCCGAACTCCACTGGACCGACCATCACTGCGTCCACTTCACCTTCAAGAAAAACACCGAACACCACCGCATCCCTCTACCGCCTCACCGCCGCTGGGGAAAAGTCACCGAAGACCAACTAACCAGCACACTCGCCAAATTCCCACCACCCGAACCCACCGACCCGAGCACCGCCGCCATCAACCTCCATCAATGGATCCTCAACTGCGCCAACACCTTAGCCCCACTCAAGAAACCCACCGCCAACCAAGAAAAGAAAAAACCAGCCTGGTTCACAGACTAACTGACCACCTCCAAACGCACCTGCCAGAAACTCAAGAAGAAATGGATCCTCGAGCGCACACCCGACAACCTTGCTACCCTCAAGGACGCCAACCGTGAACACCACCAACGGATCCGACTCGCCAAGCGCACCCACTTCACAGAACGCCTCAACAACAACGCCCACGACTGCAAAGAACTCTTCTGCATCGTGAAGGAACTCTCCAACCCTAACGCCAATGTCAACGACGTCCCTCCCTCCCAGAAACTCTGCGACAAACTCTCCACCTTCTTCCACCAGAAAATCGCAGCCATCCACGACAGCTTCAACACCGCACCTCCGCCAGACCCCACCCCCGACGACTCCTCCCACGCCTGCCGCCTCACCACCTGGACCCAAGTAGACGACGCCGAAACCCTAACAACCATGAATTCCATCCACTCAGGCTCTCCCACGGACCCGTGCCCACATCACGTATTCAACAAAGCCGACGCCACCATCGCCCCCAAACTCCGCAAGATCATCAACCTCTCCTTCAACACCGCCACCTTCCCGGACATCTGGAAGCACGCAGAAATCCAACCCCTCCTCAAGAAACCCAAGGCTGACCCCAACGATCTCAAAAACTTCCGACCGATCTCTCTCCTCCCTTTTCCAGCGAAAGTCATCGAGAAGATAGTCAACGCACAGTTCGCCCACTTCCTAGAAGACAACTCCATCCTAGACCCCTCACAATCTGGATTCAGACGAAACCACAGCACTGAGACCGCACTCCTCGCCGCCACAGATGACATCAGACAACAAATGGACAATGGCAAAACCTCAGCCCTCATCCTCCTCGACCTATCAGCCGCTTTCGACACAGTCTGCCACCGCACCCTGCTAACCCGTCTCCACGAAGCCGGCATCCAAGACAAAGCCCTCAACTGGATCTCATCCTTCCTCTCCGACAGAACCCAGAGAGTCTGACTCTCACCCTTCCGCTCCAAAGCCACCAACCTCATCTGCGGCGTCCCCCAAGGCTCCTCTCTTAGCCCAACGTTGTTCAACGTCTACATGGCCCCCCTCGCACAACTGGCCCGTCAACACACCCTTAGCATCATCTCCTACGCCGACGACACCCAGCTCGTCCTCTCCCTGACCAAAGATCCGCTCACCGCCAAAACCAACCTCCACGAGGGACTCAAATCCATCGCCGAGTGGATGAGCAACAGCCGCCTGAAGCTCAACTCCGACAAGACAGTAGTCCTCATCCTCGGACGCACCCCCTCGGCCTGGAACGACTCCTGGTGGCCCACCGCCCTCGGACCCCCACCCACCCCAGCCAGCCACGCACGAAACCTCGGCTTCGTCCTCGACTCTGCTCTCACCATGTCCAAACAGATCAACGCCGTCTCCTCTTCTTGTTTCAACACCCTCCGCATGCTCCGCAGGATCTTCAAGTGGATTCCAACAGGAACCAGGAAGACGGTGACTCAAGCCCTCGTCAGTGGCAGACTTGACTACGGCAACGCACTCTACACAGGCATCCCAACGAAAGACATCAAACGACTCCAACGCATCCAGAACGCATCCGCCCACCTGATCCTCGACATACCCCGCCGATGTCACATCTCCCCCCACCTGAAGGACCTCCACTGGCTCCCCATGAAAAAAAGGATCACCTTCAAACTCCTCACCCACGCACACAAGGCACTACACAACACCGGACCCACCTACCTGAACACCAGACTCAACTTCTACGTCCCCACACGTCAACTCCGCTCTGCCAACCTCGCCCTCGCCATCGTCCCCCGAATCCAGCGCAAGACCTCTGGCGGCAGATCCTTCTCCTTCCTCGCCGCCAAGACCTGGAACTCTCTCCCCACCTCACTACGCCAGACCCAGGACCTCCTCACCTTCAGGAGACTCCTCAAGACATGGCTCTTCAAACGCTAGCAGCACCCCCCCCTTCCCAGCGTCTCGAAACCCTGTCGGGTACATAGCGCGCTTTATAAATTCACTGATTGATCACTGATTGATTGTTGTAGCACCGAGTTGTGAATCTATATACCAGACTAGGATCTGTATGTATATAAGTGTTATAACCTCTTTTTGCCATTTCCATACAGATGGTATTATTTCCATATTAATAGTGTTACCTTTATTGATTTGTTTCTTTATAGATGTATTTGTTTTATATGTTGTTCAAAAAAGTGACCTCAGAATACCTCTGTGTATGACCTGCATTGTTTTAATGGATATTTGATATGGTATGATTCAATTGTACTTGGGTTGCGTATGTGGTATGATTGAGTGTGAATGTTTTGATATTGTAATTTTTTCCTTATAATAGTCGTCTGTGACCCGGACGTACAGATACATTAGTTTGTTTTGGGCTGCTTTCCTTGGTTTCCACCTCATATTTGTATGTTGATATATGCAACCTGTGGAATAGGTTTTTCACTGTATGAATATATTGTTTGATGAGATCATGAATTTAATAAAATTATGTGCAATTCATGTTTGCCTCTAACCTTATATTTGTTGCTCCAATGTGAGAAATGATTCAGAAGCCAGAATTAAGTTCTTTATTTTCTTATTATCCGGAAGCGGTCTATATGGTTCTTTTTCTCTCACTTAGTCCTACCTGCACCAGCAGGGATTATTCGACCTGACAGCAGCTCTCTCACAAGTGTGGCGGCTGCTGGTGAGTATTGCACATGTGACTCTGAAGGGGCAAAAGGCTGGGTGTCCTTAGCGCTCCTCCCATGCAATGATATTTCCTTTTGTCTTCCCCAGTTTGTGGGGATTCTGAAGGCTTCTGGTTCTCATACTCAGCTGGGGTTTGGGCTTGCACATGTAACCAATGTGGCCTCTTCTTGTGACAACGGCATCAACCAGGCTAAGTCCTTGTCTTGTTCCAGTGACTCCCTCTGGCAATCAATGTCAACATGCCTGCTCCTCACTCATATGATGTGTCCATTGGTTCATCAGTAGGTTCCCCTTCATGGTGGCCCCCTCTGGCATAGGGGTCACTAACTTACACACCCAAGACAGGTGACATCCCGATCAGCATGGCAAACTTCACAGCATGACGCACAGTCAATGGTCTGATCGGCACTAGAAACTTCAAGATGGCCTCCTCTAGCATACGGGGTCAACGACTTATAAACCACACACAACTGATGGTCAGATCAGTAAGACAACCTTCACAGCAGCCCCCTCTGGTCCATGGGCTCACCGAATAACACGCAGCCAATGGGTGATGCCCATTATAATGGTTCCCCACTGAATTTATATGCGGGTGGACCATAGTTTAACAACGGTGGAGACTTCTCCATCTCTGCCTTAGCCAAACGTCTCCAACTGCCCGATGGGCGGACATACAGGTGTTTTTTACTGGCCTGGAGGTAAGAGGCAACAAAAATAAAAATGCTCCCCTTGTCATGGGAGGTGACTCCGAATGCGAGAGGGGCATTGTTTTTTTTATTTTCAAAAACATACATTTGACAGATGGATTTAGAAATGACTTCCTGCATGGCAGTCACTTCTAAAACTGGCAGACTGTTACTCCATTCACTGAAAAAATAAATCACCTCCTGAGTCTTTGAAGTTTGTGTTGGGAGTGTGCTTCCTTCCCTCTCCTTTGCCATACCCTTCCTTCAGAAAGCAATCTGTCACAACAGGAGCAACTCCACAACACAGGCCATGGGAGTGACTAGAGGTTCACACCTGGATGTCAGCCACAGTGATATGTGTATCAAAAGGTTACCCCAGGGCCTTGTTCATATTCTTTATGATTCCCTTAGCCCCATCTCCTCCCCAGGCCCCCTTCCAGGGACCTCTCTCTGAATCAAAATGCACCCTTTGACGTGTGCAGAAAAGCCTGGCTTGCCATTCTCAAGTGTGTGTCCCACCCAGCTCACAGGAATGCAGCAATCCACAAATCTGTCTGGTGGGGTGCTCCTACAGCCTCAGGGTTGTCCAGACAGCACTTTGTCCCCAAAATGGACCCGCAATCTTCCATGTATTGTACTATCCACAGGCACACATACACCCAGCATATGCATATAACACATGTTAACTGCACAGCTCTACACACTAACTTGATGTAAGCCAAGGGTGAGTTAAGCTTAGACCTCACTTCAGTGCCACAGGTCCAAAGGGCCTGTTCAGTTCTACTGATGACTATACAGTATGCTGCCACCACCACACTCGTGCTGCTTTACTCCTGGGAAAGACAGCAATCTTTCACCACTATGGCGGTAGCACTTTGGGTGTCCCTCCCAGTTCAACAAGACCGCAGTCCTATATTGTGGCGCATGAGCTGTGTTTGACCAATGCAAAAAAATCCAGCAGCAGACAATGTTGTAGTTGGGGTACGTGTCCGTCACCATGTGAAGGACTTTTCTAGCCAAACAATAATATAACTGAAATGACCAGGAGCACCAGGCATGATGCACTTTTATTGCATGTGGACACTAGAGCCAGACTGGGTAACCAAAGTAGCCCTTGCAACAAGCATTGACAAAGCCACTAGGTCTCGCCTTTGAAAGATCTATTGACTTTGCCAATGTGTTTTAGCCATGTTATACACCGGCATGGTTATTGTTCAGTCTGGCTAAAAGTTTGTGATGTAGAGGAGAGTGGCATGCGCTGTTGTAGACTAGAGTGTTGTAGAATGGAGTGGCAGAGAGTGTCATGAATTGGCATAGTGAGGAGTCACATAGAGTGGAATACACTGGAGTGGCATAGAGGAGAGTGGACTGGTGTAGAGAATATTGACATAGAGTGTATAGTGGTGTAGAGCGCCATGGCATTGAGCTCAGTGGCATTGAATTCAGTGTCATACAGTGCTGTTTCTTAGAATGCAGTGGTGTAGATTAGAGTGGTGCATAGTAAAGTTCAGTGGTGCAGAGTGCAGTGGTGAGATTGGAGTGACACAGGGTAGGGTGGTGCAGAGTAGGGTAGAGTAGCATAGAGTGCAGTGGCACTGAGTGTAGTGGCATAGAGTTCATTGACGTGGTATGCAATGGCATAGAGTGAAGTAGCGTAGAGTGGTGTGGAGTAGAATAGCATAGAGTGGTGCAGAGTGGAGTGGCATAGAGTTGAGTGATGTAGAGGGCAGTGGCACAGAGAGTTGAGTGGCATAGAGTGCAGTGGTGTAGAGTGCAGAGTAGAGTCAAGTGGCATAGAGTGAAGTGATGTGGGGTGGTGCCAAGTAGAGTAGTACAGAGTGGTGCAGAGTAGAGTAGTGTGGTGTAGAGTGCAGTGGCATAGAGAAAAGTAGCATATAGTGGAGTAGCATACAGTGTAATAGTACAGACTAGAGTGACATAGAGTTCCGTGGCAAAAAGGGTAGTGTTGCAGAGTAGAATGTCAGAGTGCAGTGGTATAGAGTGGAGTAGAGTGACATAGAGAGCAGAGTGCAGAGGTGTAGAGTGCAGTGACATAGAGTGCAGTTGTGTACAGTGCATTGGCGTAAAGTGCAGTGGTTAAGAGTAGAGTGGCATAGAGTGCAGTAGTACAGAGTGGAGTTAAGTGGCAAAAAACACAACTACAGGAATAGAAGAAATGGCCCCAACCTCTTCATCGGCTTGGCTTCAAGTGGCAGGTCTAAAGTCCAGTGCAGAGGCAAAAGCAAAAGGGGTCAGGCAAGTGGCAGCACCGATGACCTTTGAGAGGATGTTGCAGCAGTATCTGGAGGACCCAAAAGAGGCCTATGTGGATCAATACCCATTGGTGTATTGATATGCGAAGATGCACCAATTGCCAGTGCTCAGCAGGCTGGCAATTAAGTAAATGGCTTGTCCTGTAGCCAGTGTGTCCGCTGAGCATGTATTTAGTGCAACTGGCACAGTTGTCACAGTGAGAAGGAGCAGTTTCTTACCTCAGAAAGTGGAAAGATTGACCATCATCAAAATGAACTAACATTTCATACCACATGATTACATCATTCCTGAAACAGTGCAGGAGGAGAATAAATGGTCACTATCAAGTGTGTTATCTAACCAACTTCTGGATGAACCACTTGAGTTTCTACTTCACTGGCTGAGTATGCCACCATTGTCAAACTTCTTTCTTTGCCCCCCCCCAAAAAAAGATACATCTAGTGGAACATTGTGTTTGTGTCTGATTTATGCTTCCCCACCATTTGTAAGTCACATGTATTTCTAGATTGTAGTTGGACCAGTGTGCAGTGAAGAAGCCTCCACATTCCCCTCCAACCACTGCCGTGTCCGGCGCACTGGTGCTGCCGCTGTCCTTGGCACTGGTGGTCAGTGCAGCTGGAAAAAAAATTACACATTTTAGATACCAGATATGCCTCCCTCTTGTTATTTTTAAGAACAAATTTTAACCGAATACAACCACAATAGATGGGTACAGTTCTATCTTCTTCCATATTCACTTTAGGAATTTTGTTGGTTAACTATGTAAGAAAAGCCAGGTAGTCAAGTCAAACGCAAGCATTTCATAATGGAGGGGCAGAGTTAAGTGAATGAAGTGCAATGAAGGAGTGGAATAATTGGTTAATTAAGAACATACGGTGAGGTCTTGGTTGGCAAATGCAATGGAACCGTCCTCATACTACTTTTGAGCCATGTTGCACTGTCATCGAAACTGCTGGTATGGTATACTACTGTATAAACAAATAATACATACAACACAACACACATTGGGGGTGTCCACCATGATCATGGCCACTCTCTCATTTTACTGTTTCAGCATAAGCAAAAAAAGAAAGCCTTCTCAACAAAAATGTGTAGAAAAGCTGACTTGAGCATGCAATCTTCGTGGTAGAGTACCTGTCCTAAAATATGTCCTCTCAGTCTTATAGTACCAGTCCACACGATATATAAGAGGTGAGGGAAAGCTAAGCTTACCAACAAAGCAGAAGAAAGCTACAGACTAGTATAGACAGGAGGAAGTCAGCTAAAGAAACATGAAATATAGAAAAAACAGGATAATGCAGGGATAAAAAAGAATTTAACAAACCTCAGAACAAAGATGTTTAGGGGAAAAAGGAGACAGGTACAGTAAATAAAGGGATCAAATAGTTTAAATGGGGAGAGGTAAAAAATTAAGAAAACAATATAACAGGAGGACATACTGGGGCCAGCAGATCTGCCAGCTGCCCCACTCGCCTCCCTGACCTGCCCCCGAAGCCCTATTCTTCCCCTTGGGTGCTGAGGAAGGAAATAAAGAAGATTAAAAAATTGATTAGTGGTACAGTTAATCTCCCAAAAAATATTTTGACCGGCAAAGGCAAATGCAGTAAAGTTGTACTTTTCTAAATCAGATTGCCCATAGTACTTGTATTAAGTTGATCTATTAATTTCTATAACCTAAGCCCTAATCCAAATTTCCTAAACTACATTTGGAACTACTGATGCATTGCAATGAATGCTCTTCGCTTCTCAACTACCTTTGAAGGGCCAACTCAGTCTCCTTTTTAATACGTAGATACAAACTACACATCACTGGGAGATTGCGATTGAGACTGCATATGCTGCATAAAGAAAGGCACAGAGAAGAGAAAGCTGACTTGCTGATATTACTTACTACTACTACCACTATCTTGATGACAGGATTAGGCCTGGGTGTAGTTTGCAGAGTTCTACTATGCAGATCTCTCCGAAGTGACCCAAAAACTCTGCCGCGCTACGTGATGTTCCACAAGAAGCAGAGTGCATTAGATTGCTCTGTTCACACTGATGTTTAGCGCCAGGTGTTTGTCCCACGCTGAAAATTTGCACAATTGGACCCATGTGCAGCACAAGTGGGTGCTGCTTCTTTTATGCTGCTCGACAGATTTTCTACTCAGTGCGAACGGAAGGTTTCTCAATGCTAATGGTAGCAACCATCGGCGACTGCTGTGTTGAGAAATCTCCCTAGGAGCTGGTCTGGAGTAAGATTTTCCTCGCTTGCACGGTTGTAAACTTAGCGTTGGCGTGCACGAATGAGGAAAAACTCTGCACTCTAAGTGGAGCACGGAGAGGGCAAACTCCACGAGTAGAGTGGAGTTCACCACCCACCCCTAGACAGGACAAAGGAGTCTGCATGTCTTCTTAAATATTCAGCCAAAGTGAGCACCGACAAATACAATTAGGTAGTGCTGAGCACCTAGCTAGCTCAAACTCAATCAAATATTATTTGTTGTAACGTAAACTTAACTTACCTCTGAGTGTTAGCACTGCTATTTGAAAAAAATTAGCATTGTGGAACACACATCAAATAAACAATCAATTACTCCCGAACCTCGACACCTCTATGCCCAGCAGGTCGAGCACACTCTGCATGTGGTCCAGTATGTCAACTGCTGGTGGGCGCGCTGTACCCCAATGTGCCAACGCACACACTGTCACACTATCCCTTACAGGAGTCAATGTTCCCACAGGATGTAATCGCTCCCAGGAATGACACCTGCTGCCAGTATGGAGGAGTGGTGGCGCAGTACAAAAACAACAAGTGCTGCCACCTCCACTTTAGCAAAAATGGGGCACCGCCACTCTCCCTGCAGCCCTGCTCTGCCATGGTGTGAGGTGGGAAAGAAAAGCGAAGAAATAGGAGAAGGAAGGAAGAAACAAAAATAGTATAAAGGGAAAACCAAAAAAGTATTAAAAGTCATGAAACACACAAAAAAATTACAGAAATGTAAAATAAACAAACTCAAAGGCACACACATTCATATAATTAAGGACAATGAGAAGTGGATGAATTAGATGGGGGGACGGAAACGTTTATGGGTGGATTAAAGCAGAATACACAGAAACAGAGGAAAACAAAATGTCTATGCACGTGCGAACCATGTGATGCCGTTCCTGCGCTGTTTTAAGCCCGAGAATGTGCATTGTGCTTCTAAATGTCAAAAGCTTAACGTGTCAAGCAGTTCTGTCCGCTGGCGCCCGCAGAATTTTTGGCCTGCTCAGACCTATACAGTACCCAAATAGCTGTTTTTACCACTACTTGATTTAAATATTCTGAAAATAAGTTATTTTTTTAGAAGCTTGCCCCTTGTCTATTTTATAAAAGTGATTAGCAATGATACAAACAAATACCCTTGTATTTCCTGTGCTGTGATATGTTGCCAGAACATTGTTGTCAGAATAGCATCTTTCATCAATAGCATGTCTTAAATACAGATCTTTGGTGAAAAAAAAAAACTTATCTCAAAATTTGTGCCCATTATAACATCACAAAAACTATTATTTTCACTGTTATTGGCTGTATTCCAAACATTTATTCTATTGCTGCCTATGGAGTCACCTCACTTACTACAATTGCTTGCATAAGGATTTTTCCTTTTTAATGTGCTTCTAAGCAGTGCTTAATTTGGAAATAAAATGGGGGCGCATAGTACAGTCTTAGCAAAACGTTTTTTTTTATTTCAGGTTTCTTTGATCGTGTTCTTTCCCTTTTTTTCTTTAGATATTACCTAAATTGATATTACAGTTTGTCTAATTTTTGCCACATTCTAATGGACTAATTGATCAAAGGCAGCTTTGTATCTAATCAATATGACCTTGAGCCACCTGTGCACATGTTTAACATTAAGAAACAGTGCAGGGATTAAAGATTGTTCTTCTACTCATTCAGTTTTATGAGCATTAATGTGGAATATATTTTCCAGGTTCTGCTTGTCACTGCTACATGAGCCTGTAGAAATTTGGAGAATACGTGCTCCTTTTGAGACAGAATTAAGAAAGAGGTACAATGATCCAGCCTTCTTCACCTATTAGTCTATTAAAATGTTACTCACATTTTGCTTCAACCCCCAACCCACCCACATAGGAACTACCTCTTTTGCACTGTGAGTGGCAGTATTTTTGTAATCACATGTGCACATCCACATTAAAAAAGTGCAGTTGTTTGCCATGGCTGATGGCTAATAATGTACTTTGCCATTGTTTATCTTCCATTCTTTATCCATGTTACTTTTTTTAGTCATCCATGAGTCTTTAACCTGTGTCTTTAAGTTATAATAATTCAAATACAATAGAATCTTTTCTTTGTGCCAACGGGAATTGCATTTTCCAGTGATATTCGTTTATTACTAATGATGCATTCTATACTTCTTACCAGTACACCTACCTGCTAGGAAGTACCCTGTACTGTTCTATTAAAAGTTTAAGCAATGTGAAATTTATTTTTACAATTAACCATTTTATTGCAAGCAGATAGCCACAAGGTTTACAAATGAGTATGTTTTCTTGCTTCACTTTTTGTAGCAGGTGGTTGCAATAAAAAGTAAAAAAAACTGTAACTGTCAGAGTCGTTTGCCAAGGCTAGACAGCTGGCTTTCAACAATCAGGTATCTTTCTCTATTGCTTGGTCACATATGTGACAGATATCCAGTACACCTTGTTACAAGCGCATTAGGATATATTCACTTGTAATAAGCTGCTACAAGTGACTATGACCCGATTAATAGTTTGGAGAACGAATTGTGTGCCATAAGGATGAGGGAGTAAATCACTCCTCTGCTCTGAGGGAGTATCCATACTCTGAATTTAGAGATGTCTGCTGTCCCAGCACAACTCTTAAGTTGTTGACAGGAACCACTGTCCTTTGGATGGAAAAGACCCTTACATGCTAATAGTTGTGTACCCCTGCCCTGTGTGCCTCAGCTGTGGTGATATCTGGATACCCGGTCACAAATTATGGTCATAGTAGAACATGGATCATGTGTGTGCAGCATGACCCAGGCCTGTCTCATGGATTGCGATCCATTAGACATTGAAGGGCTCACAACGAGCCACGCTCATAGTGGTGAAGGGCTACATACCTTACTAAGAGCTAAGTAGTATGAGGATGATGGTGGCAGCATATTGTTGTTTTAATGAGTAAGCAATTGAATGGCTGGCTGGGTTATCTGTGCCATAGGAGTGGGGCCTCTGTAGATTCCACATGGAAAGGTTCCATGTGTCCCTTGATAGACACCATGTGTAAAAGTTCAGCATCATATGGAGCATCAGATTTCCTTTTTCACATCAGTTGGCCAATCACCAAATCTCCTCTATTTAAAGTGATATTCTGTGCATGTTGCCTCTAATCCGCATAGGCTTTTCTGCTTGTTAACCAAGTACCTTGTAGGAATCGTGTTCTCACTTATTTCGCTCTTGTTGGTCCATTGAGTTAACTTGGCTGTCATTGCTCTCTCAAACATCAAAATCACAGGACTTTTGCCTGCGGTCGACAGAGGTATTGAACAATAAGTTTGTTGGGTAGCATTTAATACTGTTTTCAAACTGTGCTTCTGAAGAGTTGCATGCTGCACTGCTTTCTTCAGCGCCATTGGCCTAATTCAGATGCTCCAGGAATTCTTTGAACTCTCAACTGTTAAGGTGGGCCATTATTGGACTTTTTAAATGGTTGGAAAACCCCATGTTGCAAAGATGGCATCTAGTCTCTCAATGACTCGATCATGAGTTGTGGATAAGAAATTTTTGACTTATGGAAAATGTAAGTATTCATCTACAATCACCCACAGGTGATGCCTATTATCTAGTGGACCAAAAACGTCAATGGCTATTCTCTCCCATGCATGCTTAGGGAGTTCCGTCATGATCGTTGTATGTTGAGTAACACTTGTAGAAAGGCAGTTGCATAAATAACAGGCCTTGAGTTCTTTTTTAACCCTCTCATCTAAATATGGAAACCAAACTGGGTCTCTGAAAGCTCTTTTTGTGGCAATGATACCATGAAGTCCTTTGTGAGCCACTGCAATTATTTTCTGTTGCAGACTCTCCGGAACCTTCGCCCTCGCAGTACAACTCCCTCCTGACATACGGACAGTTCATCTTTGACATTTCTGTATTTTTGACCTTCACCATCATTGGTGAGAGGCTGAGAGTGTCTGTTCTATGGCTGATATGTAATTATGGGGGTCATTCCGACCCTGGCGGTCCAAGACCGCCAGGGCCGGGGACCACGGAAGCACCGCCAACAGGTCAGAAAAGGGAATCCCGCCAGATTTCCCCTGCATGGGCTGAATCTCCATGGCGGCGCTGCAAGCAGCGCCGCCATGGAGATTCCGACCCCCTTCCCGCCACCCTGTTTCTGGCGGTTTTTACCGCCAGGAACAGGATGGCGGGAACGGGTGTCGTGGGGCCCCCTAACAGGGACCCATAAAGATTTTCACTGTCTGCATTGCAGACAGTGAAAATCGCGACGGGTGCAACTGCACCCGTCGCACCCCTGCAACTCCGCCAGCTCCATTCGGAGCCGGCTTCATTGTTGCAGGGCCTTTCCCGCTGGGCCGGCGGGCGCTCCTTTGGCGGGCGCCCGCCGGCCCAGCGGGAAAGCCAGAATGGCCGCCTCGGTCTTTTGACCGCGGAGCGGTCTTTCGCCGGCCTGATTTTGGCGGGCGGCGACCGCCGCCCGCCAAAGTCAGAATGAGGGCCTATATCTTTTAACTTTGGAATGTCACTATCATGGCTCGTGGAGGTTATCATCTGAGCTAACCAGATAGCTGCTGGTGTATTTGATTTTACAATAAAATTAGCAGAGGCTTCCGCCGTTTTAGTTGGAGTACCTTGACCTTGTATAGCCACTATGGAAAAATAGTCAGCAGGGATTTGGGGCCAGATGTAGGTAGGATCCAAATTGCGAGTTGCAATTTGCGAGTCCCAGACACCTTCTGCGAGTCGCTATGGGGTCGCAAAGACCCACCTCATTAATATTAATGAGGTGTGTCGCAATTTGCGACCCCATAGCGATTCAGGGCACTCATGGACATGGAGGCCTGCTGGGAACAGCAGACCTCCATGTCTGTGACTGCTTTTAAATAAAGCAGTTTTTTTTTTTCAAAGTGCAACCCGTTTTCCTTAAAGGAAAACGAGCTGCACTTTGAAAAATAAACCGAAACCTTTTGTTTCGGTATTTTTCAGGGCAGGTAGTAGTCCATTGGACCACTGCCTGCTCTGAAAAATTATTTTTTGGTCCAGTCACAAAGGGGAAGGGGTCCCATGGGGACCCCTTCCCGTTTGCGACTGGGTTACCATCCACTTCAAGTGGATGGTAACTGCGAGTCCATTTGCGACTGCTTTCGCGGTCGCAAATGGAATTGCATACCACTGCGACTCGCAAATAGGAAGGGAACACCCCTTCCTATTTGCAACTCTGAAATGCATTTTGCGAGTCGGTTCCGAGTCGCAAAATGCATTTCTACATACCAGATGGGCTTTAGCGACTCGCAAACGCCGTTTTCCGCCGTTTGCGAGTCGCTGAAGCTTTCCTACATCTGGCCCTTGATCTTTCCCTGAATGATGCACAATGGTATAATTGTACTCTTGCAATCGTAGTCCCTGTTGTTCAATGTAAGGAGACATCTTGGCTTTTAAATTGCCAAAGGTAGTCAGTAAAGCTTGATAATCTCTCATTTCAAGCATAAAAGGCTTTTTGTACAGTAATACATGGAAATGTTCAAAAGCACCTTCTGTTTGGGACACTCTTCAACTAGCATATGCCACAATATGCCTTTGAGCATTTGAGTGTCCATTCTGCTGTGTAAGGAAAGCGCCTAACCTGACTGGGCTAGCATCAACAACAACCTCTGAATGAAACTTTGGACTGAAGTATGCCATTTCAGCAGCATTTTCAATGGCTTGTTTGAGTCTCTTGAAACTTCTCTCACATTCTTAGGACCATTGAAATTAAACATTTTTTTCCTGAACAGTAACTGCCCATAGCAAGGAATGAATGCACCATAGAAAGTTCTTGTAGGGGATCAGCATTTGACAGTGCTTTTTACTTTCAAAGGATCCCGTTTCATACCCACATCAGAAAGGATATTGCCAAATAATTTTAGCTTTGTCTTCTGGAACTCACACTTGTTTGCATTCAAAGTCAAACCTGCATCAGTAAGTAAACAACATACTTGTGTGAGAGCTCCTTCATGCTCCTTCTGTGTAGCTGTGAAAACTAATATGTCATCACTATAATTGAACCCATTCACAACAGGCTGGATGATATGTCGAATGATGTCTTGGAAAAGTTCTGCAGCTGATGACACACAAAAACTAAGAGCCATATGTATTGAACAATTTTGCATTCGCAAATGGTGCAAATCGCAAAATTCCACTGTTTGCAAATGCAAAATAGCCTTTCAGGATTTATGAAAGGCATTCGCAAAGCAATTTTAAGGACTCTGTAAAATTGTGACTCTTTTTGGTGAATCGCAAATTGTGATTCCCTAAATAGGTAATCGCAAATAGGCAATACCTATTTGCGATTACCTATGCACCTGTATCATGCATTTCCTAAATACGAAGTGGGCATTTAGGAAATTCAATTACCACTAATTCAAATTTGGTGGTAACCATGTGCAATTTTTAAAAATGCGTTAAAAATGCATTTTTAAAAGTACAATGTAGAGCACACACGCTCCTAGGGTATATGTGCCCTTTTCATGTGCACAGTTTTTGGGGGGCTGGGGAGGGCATAATAGGGGGCCGTAGGCCCCCAGCACCCTTGGATTTGCATTACCAAATTTGCAAATTCCTAAAAGGTATTTGCAAATGCAAAACCATTCGCACCTATGGGCCTTCAGGCCCATAGGGATGAATGGAGTCCTATTCACTAATAGCGAGTCCCTAATTGGGATTGCGAATTTTAAGAAATGACTATTAGGGATTCGCTATTTTCTTACATACCATTTAGCATTTCTCAAATAGCGATTTCTTAAAATTCGCTATTTAGGAAATACAAATTGGTACTTTGATACTTTTGTATTGAAACCGACCAAATATGTAGAAAAGGTTGTAGTGTATCTGCAATTTTCTTCGAGTTCCAACTGATGATAACCTTTATTTAAAATAAGGATGAGAGAAGATCCTTGCACCATTTAATTTGTGTTATCAGGTCAGCAATGTGTGGACTTGGATGTCATTCTCGTTCAATTGCCTTGTTTGCCTGATGCATGTCAACTCATATGCGTTTAGCACCTTCACTTTTTAGGCACTACCATTATGGGGTAACCCATGGCGTTGGACCAGTAGAACGCTCAATATTGTCATGCTTGAGTAACGATTCAAGTTCTTTTTCAACAGCTTCTTATAAATGAAAAGTAATTAGTTTATGTCTCTGTGCAACGGGATGGGCACTCTCATTAATAAGCAGCTTTACTTTTTATAGTCTTAAGCTTTCCTAAGCCATTAAATAACAAAGGGAATTGATTTCCCTATTTTGTGATGAACATTCATGTTGTAATTCATAGAAATGAGTCCCATATCAGCGACTGTGCTGAAAATTACTAGACAGGCACTTGACGCTGTACCTTGAAGCACATGGATGGGTGCTTGAATCTTTGTTTTCTTGTGTTTCATTGTCGCTATAAATGAACCTTGACTTTTAATGGGGGTCAATGCAGCCCATATATACACTATACAGCTCAGTAAACACAACACCTGTCCTTCTGCTTGGGTCTCCTCACCTCCTCCATTAGGTTTCACGATGCACGTCTGTCAATAATGAAAGGGACAGAGCAACTATTTATTTTCAATGTAATCTTTGGACAATGTTTGCATGATTTTTGTGGTTTAGCATGTCAGCTTTTATTTGAGTGACATTTTTCTTCACATTCGGCCAGGCCAACATACATAAGTTTCTTTGAGGTAAACATCGACAAGCACAGGCATCTTCCTCACTTTCACTTGATGTTGAGATAGAACTGTTTGACAACTATTTAGATGATGATCGATTTTGTTCGGTGTCGATTTTCCTCAACTAATGTCGCCACTTGGCCCCGTGGGAGTGCGTCGAGAGTTGCTTCTGGAACATTCTGGTGGTCAATTCGTCTTCATGCTTTGACACACTTACTTTTACCTTTGCTTTACAAACCATCACAAAATGGTTCTCCTTCCCACAGTCTTTACATATCTGCAACTGGCGGGACATTAACTTTTGTGTGGAAATGAAAATCCACATCTAAAGTATAGCTTCTTTTTATGTATAGACATCACTTTGTGTCCTTCAGTCTTTTGCTTTAGCTTACTTTTCACACTCATGACTGATTCACCCTGGGCGCCTCTGGTCTCCATGTCTGCAGCTTGTCTTTCAGCACGTTCTTCAGCTCTGGCAGCCATTAACACTCGCTCCAAACTAAGAGTTTCTCTCAGCGTTTGTTGTCTGAATAAATCTGACAAGTATCCATTAATAACTCTTAGACACATTGGGCCAGATGTATCAAAGACCCGTTCTGCATTTCTTAAATAGCGAATTTTAAGAAATCGCTATTTGAGAAACGCAAAATGGAATGTAAAAAAATTGTGAATCCCTAATAGCGAATTCTTAAAATTCGCAATCGCTATTAGGGAATTGCTATTAGGGAATGGGACTCCATTCATCCCTATGGGCCTATGTGCAAATGTTTTTGTATTTCCTAATTTGCAAATTCCTTTTAGGAATTTGCACATTGGGAAATGCAAATCCAAGGGTGCTGGGGACCTAAGGCCCCCTTGATGCACCCCCCTCCAAAAACTCATGCACATGTAAACCACACATATGCCCTTAGGGCATGTGTGTGCTACATGGCACATTTAGAAATTTATTTTTTATGTATTTTTAAAATTGCACATGATTACCACCAAATTCGATTTGCTGGCAATTGCATTATCTAAATGCCCAGTTCGCATTTAGGAAATGCATGATACATGTGCATCGGATATTGCAAATAGGAATTCCCTATTTGTGATTTCCTATTTAGGGAATCGCAATTTGCGATTCCCTATTCAAGGCCGCAATTTTAGGGACTCGCTAAAAATTGTGATTCCCTAAAATTGCACCACAATGCCTTTCATCCATCGTGAAAGGCGATTTTGCATTTGCAAACTGTGGAATCTTGCGATTCGAACCATTTGCGAATGCAAAATATCTTGATACATTTGGCCCATATCTTCTTCATCATTATATTCTTTGAACTTGCAGTGTTGAAGAGTGTATTGAGTCTCTCCACAAATTCATCAATGGTTTCACCAAAAAACTGGTGTTCTTGACTGGAAATGTATTTTACATAATCAACGTTTGGTGCTGGATTGAATTTGAGATTCAATGCTTTGATAATCTGATGATATGACTTCTTTGCCAGTCCTTGGCATTTTCTTTATGACTTCTTTCACTCCATCACCAGCAAGATTTTTGTGATACTTAACAATCTTTCTGTTATCAGTCTCTTCAAGTGCATCAATTAAATCATCAAATGGCTCTATCAAAGCAGTCCATCTATCGCCAATATTTTGCTTTTTGGCAGTATTGAAAGGTGGTGGTAGTTTCAGGAAGGTGGCAGCATGGTAATTAGTTATGGGAATGGCTGACATTGAGGGTTAGAGCTCTTTCAGATGCTGTCAGCTGTCTGCTAGAAAGTGCGTCGTCTGCGCCATCTCTGAGGCCCTGCGAAGGATCGGCCTCCAGATCATCCTAGGCAGTCTTTGGGACTGTGACCTCCTTCTTGGTCTCCATCAGAGCCCTTTCACTTTTGGAGACCTCTGGAGTTGTTCTGAGCTGCCACCCGGCAGCTTTTCTGGTGTGCCACTTCAGGTATTGGACAGCTCAGTAAGTACAACACCGTTCCTTCTGTTTGGATCTCCTCGCCTGGTGCTGAGGTAAGTGTAATGACAGTATGCTTTGTTCCTACTTGTCCTGTCAGCCAGCGCTTCTATATATTTTGTTAGCATTGGACTACAGCAGTTTTTGGTGCTTCTTTTCTGTATCTGTACGTAACCGCCTTTTGCAGTAGCACTCTGTATAATGTACAATTTTATCTTGCGCTGTACCTTCATGTATGGCCTGGCCAGCATTTTCACGGCCAACAATGTGTAGATTCTTTGCAATGCTTTTGTTGTCTTCAACTGCTTCACAGAGGCTGGAGCTACACTTTGACTTTAAATGTATGATGCCTTGATTCCATACTTTGACAGCGACACACTTGGCACTCACAGGCAGTTTTCTTGGACCATGGAAAACTCCCTGGGAGAGCACAATCATTCTTTGGGCTACTTATCCCCTATCTCGTCTTCAGTTGTAGCATCCTCCCAAGTCTGGGTACCTGCAAATGACTACGCCACATGCAGATGAATATTATGTAACTGAGAACTCCATGTTCTAAACCAAGCTTTTATTGCAGTATGCTCTAACACCTATGTCACACTTCTAGAGTCCTTTCGGAGCCAAAGGGGTTCCGTCGTAAAACTTGGAAGACACTTCAATTAGTTTGTCCTTTGCCTCCCTCAGAATGGTAGGAGGGCTGGAAATGCACGTTACACTGTGTGCTCTTATGTATGCATGTATCATTAGTGTATATAGGCTTGTGCCGCAGTCTTTGCAAGGCACTCTGATAGCAGTGCATTGAGGTCTGAGCCATTATATTGCATTCTGTTATGTACATGTCCCTGTCGCAGAAGTAATGGAAAGCTACATGTGGGTTTGCGTGCAGTGCTTTGATGCACGAGTGCCTGGAAATCGTACCATGCATAAGGCCAGTAGGTCCAGATTGGGAACCCCAAGGCTAGTTGGAGTAACATGTGGAGGTAGCGGATTCCTCCCAGACAAGACTTGTGGATTGCTGCTTTTCTGCGAACTGGGAGGGACACACACTGGAGAGAGAGGAGAAGCCAGGATTGTCAGTAGACTTCACAAAGGGCTTTTGAAAGAGATCACTGGTCAAAGGGGTCCTCAGCACATCTCGGAGAGGATGGGACATCACCCAGGAGAATCAAGAACACTCGCCTGGAGCCTGACCCAGAACTAGAGGACCCTGTGAGGAGAAGGAAGTTGCCTGGAGGGGTTAGGGTCCAGTGGGGACTGTGATGAGAAAGAGATTGCCTGAAAGGAGTGAGGTCCTATGAGGATGCTGCTGGGTAGATCCCGAGCGCAAAGTGTGAAATTCAGGTACATTGCACCACCACCCCTATTGGCTGTCTGCTCGTGTGCCCTGCTGTGAACCCTGTATGACAGGTAGTGGTTGCAATGAAATATAAGTGCCATTGCCCTTGGTGCTAAACTGCAATGAGAGAAGAGCCTTTGTCTTCTGCAGCGCCAGTACCTGAGGATGGCTGGCATTTTATTTTTACAGCTTGTAACCTCTGTATAACAGGTGGAGACAGCAGAGAAGATTGAGGACCATTGCCCAAGTACATCAGTGTGATGAAAAGAGGGATGTCACCCTATTCAGTGCTGTAACCAGAAGGGGCCAACACTCCAGGGTATCACTGTCTGTGCCCTGTGGAATGCCAGGGGGCGGACATGATAAAGTGAGAAGGAGCGGGATGTGACCTGCAGAAGAGCAGTGACTCAACTACCCGAATCCAGGAGCACCCAAGACCTGCCGCCGGATTCAGGAAGACTTACCACATGAGTGGAGGAGCGCTGTGGAAGCCTGTCTCCCTGACCACAGGATCCATATCTTTGCTCATCACTCAGCCACAATTCCATGAATCAGACTGAATACTGGCTGCCTGTTTAGCTTGAAAGTCACTTAATGTAACTGGTGAATAACAATGGACCTTAGACAGGGATGTGGGACTTGTAAAGCCGATTCATTAGTGGGGCTCCCTTTACAAGAGTATGTGTATTATTTATGATGTGCAGTATTATTCTTGGTTTTCATATATAGGTACTGCTTTTTATATAAAACTGTCTATTTGACTGGAGAATTGTAAGAAACTGGGTTTCTGATTGCTAGAGATATGCACCCTGTCCAAGCAGGAACCATAAACCTAGTCAGGGTAAGTCACAAACACACCCTAGCTTAACCTGTGCTCACCCTCTGGTAGCTTGGCATGGAGCAGTCAGGCTTGACTTAAGGTGTTGACCAAGGAACACTTCAAACAGTAAAACTGTGAAAACACCACACAAAAATAATTCATACCAGGGTACAAAAATAGAGATTAATTTAGTAAATAACACATTACCACATTACCACAATGATAAAAATCCAAAAGCTAGAAGTCGAGATATGAGTTTTCGAAGAATAAAAGTAAAATAGCGCTTATAAACAGTAAGCTCTTAAATAGGATATCTGGATGTGTTGCATCGGGACAAAGTAAAGAATTCAGGCCTATCGTGATGGAGCACGGGCCAGATACTGGGACCCATTTGGGCCTGTTGAACCAAAGTAACTTGATCCAGAATGCATAGTCGTTGACGAAGATGCGAGGTGCAGCCGAAGCAATGTGTTATGTCAAGTCAGACAGTGGATGAGATGCGTGGATTTTCTTTATACAAATGCGGTGATGCTGCAGTTCAGAGTGTGAAGTGCTGGTTCCGAAAGTGATGCAGGGTTTCTGCACCCTCAGTAGGCAATGCAAAGATTTTGAAGGTGATATGCCAGGTCTGAGAACTATGCACCAAGACCACTCCATGCAACCATGAGGATGTGCTGGTTCTGACTCACGCAAAGGTGAAGATGCACCAGTTTGAATAGGATGTATGGGTTCTGGTTAAAGCAGCACTTTATACTCACTTCCAAGGACCCAGCACTGGATAGGCACCACATGGAAGGGCAAGACTTGCAACAAGTGAAGTCCAGGTGCTGTAGCAGGGTGAGTTGAAGTATTTTGTATCACTGAGACTTTAGATTACAGGAGACCAGTCAGCTGGCCCTTGGAGTCACTATGGATTCTGGGTTGTATAGGTGTAGGTCCAGCCCTTCTCATTCCCAGGCAAGAGGGAAGCAGGAAGTAGGTCAGCAAAGCAGGAGCTCAACAGAGTAGCAACTTAGCAGAGTGGCAGTCCTTGTAGCAGCGCCACAGTCCTATTATCCACAGGTCCAGAAGAGTACAGGGTTGATGGTGTCAGAGGCCAAGTACTTATACCCAGTTGTGCCTTTGAAGTGAAGGACACTTAAAAGAAATGCCTTAAAAGTGTACAGAGGTCCTCCTTATCTCCCCTGGCTCCAGACTCTCAACAGGGAGAAATGCAGCCATTTGTGTGGGGACAGGACACTGCCTATTCAGGTGTAAGTGTCAGTGTTCTGCCCAGGATGGCCAATCAGGCTGTGGATGGCCCATCAGTCACACCTAAGGTCCCTTTATGTATGATTGTCTGGAGTGAATGCACAAGTCCAGCTGTCACCACACCCCAGACGTATTTAGAGACAGGTAGTAGGCACCAAGTTGTCAAAGTAAGAAAATGCCAACTTTCTAAAGTGCCATTTTCAGAACTGCAATTCAAAATTCGACTTTACCATAAGTTGTGATTTTAAATTGTGAGTCTAGAGACACCAAACTTGACAAGCGCATCTCTTCCAGATTGTGAATTAAACTTATAAGATGTAATAAGGAATGAATCCCAATATTATCCTGTGGGAGAAATAGGCCTTGCTGTAGTGAACGACTTTGGGAATTTCCATTACCAGGACATGTAAAACTTAAAGATAAAGGTCCTGCCTTTTAAATACATAGCACCCTGCCCTCTGGGTCGGCCAAGGCCTACCTTAGGGGTGACTTATATGTATAAAAAAGGAAGGTTTGAGCCTTTTCAACAGGAATCATGTATTGCAGATTGCTAGATGTATTTTGAGTTGTGAGTCTGTATTTGTCACAAACTGCACTCGACTTCTCATTTCTGGATGCAGGATTGGAGAACACACCCGGTCTTCTGCAGGTTCTGGATGATCCCAGATAGGGGAGATCCTTTCTAGTAGCCACGGTGCCGCTTGACAGGAAACGCCAAAGCAGACGTACCCTCCAGAAGGAGTCCCGGAGGAAAAAGCCCCAAGAACTGGGGAAAAACCTCAAACAGGAACTCCTAAAAAGAAGAAAAAAACAGGACTTGAAAACAGGAAAAAACAAGGCAAAAATACTCCAAGGCGAAGACAGGAACGACGAACAGGAGCAAAGAGCACTACCAAAGGAAGTGTTTGCAACGCAAGGTAGAGCAAGACTGAGTGGCTTATCTACTGAAAAAGGGGAAGTGACATCACAGGAAATGAAAAGAACACCATCTTGAATGGGGAAAAAGCCCATAGAAAAGAATAGGAAAAAAGAGGTAGTATATAAGAAAAAGAGCATGCTGGGAAATGCAAACAGGAAGAAGACAACATGGACACCAACATGAACACGAAGAAAGGCAGAATAAAGAGGCAAGGAAAAGAAATGAAAAAGAAAAGAAAAAGACCAGAAAGAAGACCACCACCGAGACAGGGAGAACAACAGTGCCATACAGTTGGTAAGAGCAACGCGACCGGGAGCACAAAACATGCTTCCCGGTACGCATTGGCAAAATGGCAAGAAAACGCAGGGAACGGCGCTCCGAGAATCAGCAGCGCATTCCGACTGTGGAAAAAAGAGACATGGCGTTGAGGCGCGGCATTACAGTATTCACCTTACATCTACTTCCTTACTGAGAAGCTTAGGACTGTTTGACCCTCATTATCACTGAGATTAAAGTGCAGAGTCGATCTTTGGCCCAGATGCTCAGAGCTCATAGCAAGTCAGGCTCTGAGATATCAGGAGAAAAGATCTCAAGCACCACGGTTGGTCCCAGTAGCTCCTGCTTGTCCCTGGGCCCTGTGAAAGGGGTTCTGACAGCTCTCTCACTGTCTGGAAAACCTTTACCTTTTGTATGGTTTTTCAGAAACGAATTCCAAAGGGGGTTTTGTTTTTGATAAACAAAAAAGAATGTTCCCCTCATCATTGTGTGGGGGTCATTTAAATATTTATACTGTTGCTTACTGCCCTGTTTTTCACGGTGATAAGAGAGAGCGAAAACTGGCCATTCTACCGCCCACTCTAAATCAGGTGGACGGTCGACTGACCAAACCTCTAGCTTCCCTGACTCTGGCAGGCCATCAGAGGAGTATGTCAGTGATGGAGACAGCACAGTCTCCATCGCTGACATAGTAAAGGTCTGCGAAATGTAACTCTGGCAGGCACACTTTGTTTCTTCAGTTTAGTGAGAGGGAACTCTATTGTGATGGAGTACCTTCTCTGCCAACCTCTCACTCAGCCCCTGTATTCTAAAACACTTGTAATAATCCATCACATTTGTCAGTGTACCCTTCCTCCAAACTCTAATTCAGGCCCAAAACTCCTATATAAGGTAGTGTGGGGAACAAAAGCTCAGAACGCAACAGCCAAGCAACAGACATGTCAACATACTGTCCAGCCCCGTGCTAATCTTTTCGTTAAAAGATAGCACTTAAACCTCACAGCAGAATTAAATACTATTCAGTTCAATGGGAATTGCAAATACAGGGTTGTAATCTCAGTCATGATCTTCAGTAAGGTGCTATACTCACATTTCTTGTGCTCACTGTCTATTTCTAGGAGATTTCCAATGGTAACAATCCCCAGCATATTTTAGGCAGTGCCTTAATTAGGAACAGGTGCAGAATACTTTAAGTGACCTTACTGATCAGGTGCGCAAATCAGTGAACATTATTCACCTCTTTGCGCTCACTCGGGCAAAAAGTCTTAAGTCTATGCAGTAGACTCTTCTGCTTACTCTAGTTTCCCATTTCAGTCACATTCTAAGTCCCACTTGTGCCTGCTGGATGGCATTGCAGCTCTAGGGCTGAGGTTCCTGTACCCACTTTTTCAGTGCCAGCTTCACTTCTGTTGGGGATGTGGCAACAACTTCACGTTGGAACTGGGATCAGTTGATGGAGTCTGTATGGCAGGCATTTACTGCAACGCTCATCTTTAAAAGTGGCAACCTCCCCAGGTGGGCTTAGACAGGTGCTCAGGTACTGGACTGGGTCCTCGGTGATGGTGTATCTCTGGCAGATATTGCTCCTGGTCTGATCAGGGCTTTCGCTTAGCAGGAACATGGCTCCTAATCCTGATGTTGGCAGTGACAGCATCAGTCTCTCAGACTCAAGGTGTCATGCCATTCAACATATTGCTATTTGCCCTTGTAAAGTATTCATACAGGAACTGCTCAGAGACACTATTGGACCCTCCCTCTGTTGTAGTTCAATTTCAGTGGGTGCTTCTCACGCTGGGGTTCTCTCCATGAACAGTCTCTCCTTGTGCAGGACCAGGCACTCCCCTTCCCTCCCTCAGCATGCAGGGGGGATTCTAGGCAGTAGGGAGACCCTAGCTACTCCATTAGAAAGTACAGACTTCAGGTGATGTTCCCTCACCTTTGGGAGACTGACTGTCAGGTAGATATAAGACCTGGTTCCACTGCAGCTCTTTGAGAACTCTGTTGCACACTTGCTTCCTTGGTCAAGAAGAGCAGGAACACAGTGGGATGGTTTGGATGGCACGTTTCTGAACATTTTCTAGACAAGGGATATGGATCCACTGAGTAAGGCTTAAGTCCTGTTTGGGTTGGTTGTCTTCCAGATTTTATTTTCTGACTGTTACTCAGACTCTGCCTTTGTGCAAGATGATTGTTCTCACAGCAGGTAGCAGTGGAGCTGGCTGAAAGTGTGAAATTTCTGTTCTTGGTTGTCATCAGTGTTCTTCTTGAACAACAGAAATGGTAGTCCTTCCTCACAACAGTGAAATTTTACAGGACAGAGATGATCACTAGATCACTGAATCTCTGACACAGAGAAAAATGTCTTGTCACACTAAAAATATACAAAACGCAGCATGTTGACCCCACCCATTTGTATGATTCACCAATGACATGGACAATAGCCCAATGCCCACTATTAATGTACACTATAGGAACCCCTTCAGGTCACAGAACAAGACCTAGATTGCACATTTTCACAGACAGGCCTAGGTCTCTGCCCACATGCTAATGTGATGCCAGGATCAAAATAAAAAGTTGGAATACCAGTTTGATATGCCATTACGCACTCAGGACAGGGGTACACACCAGTTTACCTTGCAGGCTGCATTTCTGCCCAACATTACCCCAAACATTTCTACTCAACATTCATGACAGAGAGTTATTCAGAGGTTGCCAGACTGTAAACCGTTCTGCCAGGGCAGCAGAGGCATCTAATCTGCTGCCCTAGCTGCTGTAATAATTGTTCCTGAGGACCAAGGGGGTACTCCAGGCTTTCGGTATTACTTTTTTATGCTGTCAACTTAACACTGATTTTAACTTTAAGCCATGATCATCAAACCATGTAGAATTTACTGTCTTTTTAGTATGTTTCTTCTGTAATTTACTTAATTCCACATTGCTCATCACATTTGTTTCAATCTCTGAACAACTGGCAGCTATTTACTTAGACCCTGCATACTAAAGTGTCTACAATTTGGAGCAGCAACAGAGCCTCTTTCCAAGTACATAGATGTCTCCTTTAAGCACCTCGTTGCTGATTTGCCCTCCTTTGTTAATGATACGGGGCATATGATTTCCAAGATAGAAGGTTTGGATTTTGACCCACGGAAGGAAATCCTGATGACCTTGGACACTGGGGTGTTGTATACTAACACCCCCCAGGAACAAGCATTTGCCATGATAAAAGACATACTCACAAGAAAAGATGAGATACCACAACAAGGATTTATACTCCAATGCTTGGAAATCATTCTGTATGAGAGCTTCTTTGAGTTTAATGGCGAATTTTATCGTCAAAGAAAAGAAGTCAGCATGGGGGCCATGTATGCCCCTAGTGTAGCGAATCTGTACATAGGGGAGTTTGAGAAGAGACACATCTAAAATGAAGTTGCCCCCTTCTATGAAAATGGAAGCAGTGGTCTAGATATATAGACAACATTTTTTTCATATGGAGAGGCGAGGAATCACAACCGGAGGAGTTTATTATTTGGCTAAATCTGTGTGTCAAAAACCTGCAATTATCTAGTAATGCTAGTAGTACTCATGAGGAATTTCTGGATATCATGAGTAAACATCAGGAACATAGCCTCATGGTCTTCCTGTATACTAAACCAACAGCTATAAACACACTCCTTCATTTTGACAGCTATCATCCGAGATGTCAGAAACAAGGCATTCCATTCAACCAGTTTCTTAGGCTGCAATGAAATGCACCAACATCAAGGAATTTTGTCAACATGATACAAGTTTGAAAACTAACTTATTGATCCACAGCTACCCAGAAAGACTAGTGAAGGACTCTTTCAAGAAAGCAAGATACTACAACAGAGAGAGCATGATCACGAACAAAATTAAACAGAAGGAGGACAGACTGGTATGTGTGCCAAGGCACTCTAACTTGAACAACAAAATTAAACAGATTATTAATTCACAATGGCACATTCTCAATGTCAGTTTTGGAGAAGGTTTTCTAGAGAAACCTTTGTTTGCATTTAGGAGGAACCGCAACCTGAGGAACATCCTGATTAAAACATGCATTTCTAATCCTGTGGATGGCAAACAGAGATCTATTACAGGATTGAGTCCAGTTACAGGCAATCATAAATGCGTACATGTCATGGATGTGAGGATGCCATTGTGTCTCAGGAGTTTACATTTGGTAAGAGGACTGTCAAGCTTTCAGGCATGACTAATTGCAGAATCACAAATGAAATGTATCTTATCCTGTGTCCTTGTGGACTTCGATATATTGGATACACGAGCAGGGAATTCAGACAACATTATAGCGAACATAAATCTGCAATACGCAATGAGAAGGAAGCCACATTGGTCCTACATTGGATGCATGAAAGGTATACGGATAAACAACTAAGATGGATCATTTTGGAAAAGATACACTCCACGAGAGTGGTGGATACCGACAGAAAAAGGAAAATGAGAGAAGTATGCCGGGTATATACATTGGAAACATCCCATAGAGACATTAATGAGTCTAGTCCCTGGGAGAACACTGTGGGGTGTAATCTTTTTCCTGATGGTTTTCTGCTCTGGCTTTCCCCAGCCTGGGTAGGCTTATCGATAGAGTTGTTTACCTTAGTCTCCTGGGTTAGGTGGCAGTGTTTTCCACTTCATTCCTTCTGTTTAGGTTTTGTTTTTTATGTGTTTTAGATTCTTTTTACTATCATTTTCCCAACTGGGTTTTTACGTTTTCTTATTCGGCCAGCAGTTTTTATACTCTGCTTCTTTTGCGTTCACCACCCCGTGTGCAATGGCAGGTGTGTCTTCAGGCTCTACTTCTGGTTCTCTTTCTTCTCCTCCACATGGCTTGTAGTCTGCCTTTGCTGTCTATTGAGGTCTTTGTTTCTACCTCTGGATCTGTGTGTCATGCGTGGGATGTGTATTTAACTGTGGCATTTTCCCAAGATACTGTGATTCACGACCTGAGGTTCCCTTGTTTAGATGCAAGGATCAATTCGTATACAAGTACAGGTAAGCCTCAGCTTGACCGGGTCCTGCTCTTGATCATATGCTATTGTCCTCAGCCCCAGTCTTTCTTTAGCAGCTAGTGCCCTCTGTGTAATCTGTGATGGTTTTTCCTGGGTGTGCTGTCCTTGCACCAGATTCTTTTTAAGTTTATGCTCCATTGTTACTGTTTTGAGGAGCCGTATTTATGAATATTAGTTACTGGCGATGCGTTTTTTTATTTTTATTGTGAGGCACCTTAATGTATTAATTTGGTTTTCAGTCCATTAGTCCATTGTAGCCCCCTGTTGGTGCCTTCTCTACCTTATTTCAGCGCCATGGTCATTTTCCTCTGTTTTTCTATATACCTTCCTTTGGACTCGCCATTTCATTACCCCATAGCTTGTGTGGATAGACCTTTTTTTTCATATGTGGTTTCCCGTTCATCCTTACCACTTGTGTTTTCATTTTTGCTTTTGTTTATCCTAGGATTGAGTACTCCTGTGCTGATGTTCCAGGACCCTTCCTGGGGTCATACAGAATTCAAGAATACTGTGAGAGATTTTTTTTGAGTATCAAGCCGTACTATAATTGAGGATTTTCCCTATGAGGGTATGTGTATTTCCCTAGTGGGCTTTAAGGAATCTTTTTCTGCCGGTACCTTTATTGGCGGAACGACTTAGCAGCCTTATGTTTACTTATTTTTCAGAATTCCTTCTTGGCTGCGTATCTCCAGTGTACGCTGTGAGTAACGATTACTTTAGAGGTTCAGTCTGTAGTGAGATATACGTATGCCTATACAGCTGCTGGTGAAGGTGCATCACTACTTGGATTATTGGGCACTGGTACATTACTACTGCAAGTTGGTTTATAGAATGAGGCAATGGCTTACTTTCTAAGGCTTTACACAGTACACGTTCCTGTATGAGTAGGGACTGTTTAACTCCTTTTTTACCTTTATTTTCCTATAACTGGATGGACTGGAGCAACTAGAGGCATGCCGCCTTGATATTTTCTTATTTTTATGTAGTTAGTTTATCATATTTGTTTTATCCTATAGATTATGTTCCGCTTTGCAGTCACTACTGACATAGTACTACTACTACCTTGTGCGAACTGAAGAAGGTGGCTCCAGCTTCGGCGTCACATAGGGGAAGGATGGATTACAACCTATATATTGACCTCTGACCTGTTTTAGGTCTAGAGCTCGCCCCCCACGTCCGCAGCACCAACCTGCTGTCTCCTGCCTCTGACCCCCGCCCACGCTGCTGCTAGCGTGTTCGAGGCCCTCCTCCACCCGCAGGCATCCTCCTGCGCCTCATCCCTGGTGTCTAGTGGGCTCTAGTAAGCTTCACTTGACCCGTGTGCCGCTTTCCGAAGTCCTGTAAGTGTTTTTCTCATTTTTCAGCACCTTGCCTCCTTGCGCTTCTGCCCCCGTCGTGCCCCTTCTGTTTGTGCCACTTTTCGCAGTCCTGTAAGTGCGTTTTTACTGTTTTCAAGCACCTCGACTCCTGCGCATCTGCCCCCGTTGTGCCCCTCTGATTGCTGTTTCCCCAATTGTATACTGTGCCATTAGTGTATTTCTGTGACTGTTTTCAAATTGTGACTGTTTTTCAAATTGTGCCCGACTTTTTTGTGCCTTGTTTTTCGTGTTTTCGCCCCTTGTGCGCTCCCCCTTGCGCTCCGCTCCCTGCCGCTGCCTCCCTGCGGCCCGCCCCCTCGCGCCCCCATTCGCCGCTCCCTCCCGCCTCCCAGCTGCTCCTCCCTCCCCCCTCCCTTCTTAATGGATGGCGCTGCGCGTCGCGAGTGAGCGACCTCTGACCTGTTTTAGGTCTAGAGCTCGCCCCCCACGTCCGCAGCACCAACCTGCTGTCTCCTGCCTCTGACCCCCGCCCATGCTGCTGCTAGCGTGTTCGAGGCCCTCCTCCACCCGCAGGCATCCTCCTGCGCCTCATCCCTGGTGTCTAGTGGGCTCTAGTAAGCTTCACTTGACCCGTGTGCCGCTTTCCGCCGTCCTGTAAGTGTTTTTCTCATTTTTCAGCGCCTTGCCTCCTTGCGCTTCTGCCCCCGTCGTGCCCCTTCTGTTTGTGGCACTTTTCGCCGTCCTGTAAGTGCGTTTTTACTGTTTTCAAGCGCCTCGCCTCCTGCGCATCTGCCCCCGTTGTGCCCCTCTGATTGCTGTTTCCCCGATTGTATACTGTGCCATTAGTGTATTTCTGTGACTGTTTTCAAATTGTGACTGTTTTTAAAATTGTGCCCGACTTTTTTGTGCCTTGTTTTTCGTGTTTTCGCCCCTTGTGCGCTCCCCCTTGCTCTCCACTCCCTGCCGCTCCCTCCCTGCGGCCCAGCCCCCCTCGCGCCCCCATTCGCCGCTCCCTCCCGCCTCCCAGCTGCTCCTCCCTCCCCCTCCCTTCTTAATGGCTGGCGCTGCGCGTCCGCGCCGCTGGCGCGCCACTCGGCGCCTGGACCGCGCCCAGCGCCACCCCCCCTGGTCCTCACGCCCCCGCACCTCCTGCTTCCGATACTCGGCCCGCGAACTCCTCGCCCTCAACCCTGGCCCCTCCACAGAGTGCTTCCTGGCCACCCCGAAGCACACCAAAGGACCTTTTTCCTGCCGCACCTGCAACTTCTCCTGCAACAGAACAACGAAGCCAGCAACAACCACACAAACCACCTGCACTGCATCCTCCTCAACACACGCTCCGCACGAAAACACGCCATCGAGCTCTGGGAGCTGCTCGACACCACCGCCCCAGACGTGGCCTTCCTGACCGAAACCTGGTGGAACGACTCTTCGGCCCCTGACATCGCCATCGCCATACCTGACGGATACAAGATCACCAGAAGAGATCGCACCAGCGGAATCGGCGGAGGGATAGCCACCGCCCACAAATCTACCCTCAAGATCCACACCCACACGGACGACACCCTCAAGACAGCCGAACACCTCCACTTCCAGATTCACACAGACCCCAACACTACCCTCAGAGGAACCCTCATATACCGCCCTCCAGGACCAAGAGCCCCATTCAGCGACACCGTCTCCGACCTCGCAAGCACCCACGCCCTCGCCTCCCCAGACTACATCCTCCTGGGAGATCTAAACTTCCACCTGGAAAACAACAACGACGCCAACACCGCATCACTGACCACCAACCTCCTCAACCTCGGACTCCGTCAACTGGTCAACACTCCCACCCACATCGCCGGAGACACGCTTGACCCACTCTTCACCTCAAGCAACCACATCTCTTTTAGCCACACCTCCGAACTCCACTGGACCGACCATCACTGCGTCCACTTCACCTTCAAGAAAAACACCGAACACCACCGCATCCCTCTACCGCCTCACCGCCGCTGGGGAAAAGTCACCGAAGACCAACTAACCAGGACACTCGCCAAATTCCCACCACCCGAACCCACCGACCCGAGCACCGCCGCCATCAACCTCCATCAATGGATCCTCAACTGCGCCAACACCTTAGCCCCACTCAAGAAACCCACCGCCAACCAAGAAAAGAAAAAACCAGCCTGGTTCACAGACGAACTGACAACCTCCAAACGCACCCGCCAGAAACTCAAGAAGAAATGGATCCTCGAGCGCACACCCGACAACCTTGCTACCCTCAAGGACGCCAACTGTGAACACCACCAACGGATCCGACTCGCCAAGCGCGCCCACTTCACAGAACGCCTCAACAACAACGCCCACGACTGCAAAGAACTCTTCTGCATCGTGAAGGAACTCTCCAACCCTAACGCCAATGTCAACGACGTCCCTCCCTCCCAGAAACTCTGCGACGATCTCTCCACCTTCTTCCACCAGAAAATCGCAGCCATCCACGACAGCTTCAACACCGCACCTCTGCCAGACCCCACCCCCGACGACTCCTCCCACGCCTGCCGCCTCACCACCTGGACCCAAGTAGACGACGCCGAATCCCTAACAACCATGAATTCCATCCACTCAGGCTCTCCCACGGACCCGTGGCCACATCACGTATTCAACAAAGCCGACGCCACCATCGCCCCCAAACTCCGCAAGATCATCAACCTCTCCTTCAACACCGCCACCTTCCCGGACAGCTGGAAGCACGCAGAAATCCAACCCCTCCTCAAGAAACCCAAGGCTGACCCCAACGATCTCAAAAACTTCCGACCGATCTCTCTCCTCCCTTTTCCAGCGAAAGTCATCGAGAAGATAGTCAACGCACAGCTCGCCCACTTCCTAGAAGACAACTCCATCCTAGACCCCTCACAATCTGGATTCAGACGAAACCACAGCACTGAGACCGCACTCCTCGCCGCCACAGATGACATCAGACAACAAATGGACAACGGCAAAACCTCAGCCCTCATCCTCCTCGACCTATCAGCCGCTTTCGACACAGTCTGCCACCACACCCTGCTAACCCGTCTCCACGAAGCCGGCATCCAAGACAAAGCCCTCAACTGGATCTCATCCTTCCTCTCCGACAGAACCCAGAGAGTCCGACTCTCACCCTTCCGCTCCAAAGCCACCAACCTCATCTGCGGCGTCCCCCAAGGCTCCTCTCTTAGCCCAACGTTGTTCAACGTCTACATGGCCCCCCTCGCACAACTGGCCCGTCAACACATCCTTAGCATCATCTCCTACGCCGACGACACCCAGCTCGTCCTCTCCCTGACCAAAGATCCGCTCACCGCCAAAACCAACCTCCACGAGGGACTAAAATCCATCGCCGAGTGGATGAGCAACAGCCGCCTGAAGCTCAACTCTGACAAGACAGAAGTCCTCATCCTCGGACGCACCCCCTCGGCCTGGAACGACTCCTGGTGGCCCACCGCCCACCGCCCTCGGACCCCCACCCACCCCAGCCAGCCACGCACGAAACCTCGGCTTCGTCCTCGACTCTGCTCTCACCATGTCCAAACAGATTAACGCCGTCTCCTCTTCTTGTTTCAACACCCTCCGCATGCTCCGCAGGATCTTCAAGTGGATTCCAACAGGAACCAGGAAGACGGTGACTCAAGCCCTCGTCAGTGGCAGACTTGACTACGGCAACGCACTCTACACAGGCATCCCAACGAAAGACATCAAACGACTCCAACGCATCCAGAACGCATCCGCCCACCTGATCCTCGACATACCCCGCCGATGTCACATCTCCCCCCACCTGAAGGACCTCCACTGGCTCCCCATGAAAAAAAGGATCACCTTCAAACTCCTCACCCACGCACACAAGGCACTACACAACACCGGACCCACCTACCTGAACACCAGACTCAACTTCTACGTCCCCACACGTCAACTCCGCTCTGCCAACCTCGCCCTCGCCATCGTCCCCCGAATCCAGCGCAAGACCTCTGGCGGCAGATCCTTCTCCTTCCTCGCCGCCAAGACCTGGAACTCTCTCCCCACCTCACTACGCCAGACCCAGGACCTCCTCACCTTCAGGAGACTCCTCAAGACATGGCTCTTCGAACGCTAGCAGCACCCCCCCTCCCCAGCGTCTCGAAACCCTGTCGGGTACATAGCGCGCTTTATAAATTCACTGATTGATCACTGATTGATTGTTGTAGCACCGAGTTGTGAATCTATATACCAGACTAGGATCTGTATGTATATAAGTGTTATAACCTCTTTTTGCCATTTCCATACAGATGGTATTATTTCCATATTAATAGTGTTACCTTTATTGATTTGTTTCTTTATAGATGTATTTGTTTTATATGTTGTTCAAAAAAGTGACCTCAGAATACCTCTGTGTATGACCTGCATTGTTTTAATGGATATTTGATATGGTATGATTCAATTGTACTTGGGTTGCGTATGTGGTATGATTGAGTGTGAATGTTTTGATATTGTAATTTTTTCCTTATAATAGTCGTCTGTGACCCGGACGTACAGATACATTAGTTTGTTTTGGGCTGCTTTCCTTGGTTTCCACCTCATATTTGTATGTTGATATATGCAACCTGTGGAATAGGTTTTTCACTGTATGAATATATTGTTTGATGAGATCATGAATTTAATAAAATTATGTGCAATTCATGTTTGCCTCTAACCTTATATTTGTTGCTCCAATGTGAGAAATGATTCAGAAGCCAGAATTAAGTTCTTTATTTTCTTATTATCCGGAAGCGGTCTATATGGTTCTTTTTCTCTCACTTAGTCCTACCTGCACCAGCAGGGATTATTCGACCTGATAGCAGCTCTCTCACAAGTGTGGCGGCTGCTGGTGAGTATTGCACATGTTACTCTGAAGGGGCAAAAGGCTGGGTGTCCTTAGCGCTCCTCCCATGCAATGATATTTCCTTTTGTCTTCCCCAGTTTGTGGGGATTCTGAAGGCTTCTGGTTCTCATACTCAGCTGGGGTTTGGGCTTGCACATGTAACCAATGTGGCCTCTTCTTGTGACAATGGCATCAACCAGGCTAAGTCCTTGTCTTGTTCCAGTGACTCCCTCTGGCAATCAATGTCAACATGCCTGCTCCTCACTCATATGATGTGTCCATTGGTTCATCAGTAGGTTCCCCTTCATGGTGGCCCCCTCTGGCATAGGGGTCACTAACTTACACACCCAAGACAGGTGACATCCCGATCAGCATGGCAAACTTCACAGCATGACGCACAGTCAATGGTCTGATCGGCACTAGAAACTTCAAGGTGGCCTCCTCTAGCATACGGGGTCAACGACTTATAAACCACACACAACTGATGGTCAGATCAGTAAGACAACCTTCACAGCAGCCCCCTCTGGTCCATGGGCTCACCGAATAACACGCCGCCAATGGGTGATGCCCATTATAATGGTTCCCCACTGAATTTATATGCGGGTGGACCATAGTTTAACAACGGTGGAGACTTCTTCATCTCTGCCTTAGCCAAACGTCTCCAACTGCCCGATGGGCGGACATACAGGTGTTTTTTACTGGCCTGGAGGTAAGAGGCAACAAAAATAAAAATGCTCCCCTTGTCATGGGAGGTGACTCCGAATGCGAGGGGGGCATTGTTTTTTTTATTTTCAAAAACATACATTTGACAGATGGATTTAGAAATGACTTCCTGCATGGCAGTCACTTCTAAAACTGGCAGACTGTTACTCCATTCACTGAAAAAATAAATCACCTCCTGAGTCTTTGAAGTTTGTGTTGGGAGTCTGCTTCCTTCCCTCTCCTTTGCCATACCCTTCCTTCAGAAAGCAATCTGTCACAACAGGAGCAACTCCACAACACAGGCCATGGGAGTGACTAGAGGTTCACACCTGGATGTCAGCCACAGTGATATGTGTATCAAAAGGTTACCCCAGGGCCTTGTTCATATTCTTTATGATTCCCTTAGCCCCATCTCCTCCCCAGGCCCCCTTCCGGGGACCTCTCTCTGAATCAAAATGCACCCTTTGACGTGTGCAGAAAAGCCTGGCTTGCCATTCTCAAGTGTGTGTCCCACCCAGCTCACAGGAATGCAGCAATCCACAAATCTGTCTGGTGGGGTGCTCCTACAGCCTCAGGGTTGTCCAGACAGCACTTTGTCCCCAAAATGGACCCGCAATCTTCCATGTATTGTACTATCCACAGGCACACATACACCCAGCATATGCATATAACACATGTTAACTGCACAGCTCTACACACTAACTTGATGTAAGCCAAGGGTGAGTTAAGCTTAGACCTCACTTCAGTGCCACAGGTCCAAAGGGCCTGTTCAGTTCTACTGATGACTATACAGTATGCTGCCACCACCACACTCGTGCTGCTTTACTCCTGGGAAAGACAGCAATCTTTCACCACTATGGCGGTAGCACTTTGGGTGTCCCTCCCAGTTCAACAAGACCGCAGTCCTATATTGTGGCGCATGAGCTGTGTTTGACCAATGCAAAAAAATCCAGCAGCAGACAATGTTGTAGTTGGGGTACGTGTCCGTCACCATGTGAAGGACTTTTCTAGCCAAACAATAATATAACTGAAATGACCAGGTGCACCAGGCATGATGCACTTTTATTGCATGTGGACACTAGAGCCAGACTGGGTAACCAAAGTAGCCCTAGCAACAAGCATTGACAAAGCCACTAGGTCTCGCCTTTGAAAGATCTATTGACTTTGCCAATGTGTTTTAGCCATGTTATACACCGGCATGGTTATTGTTCAGTCTGGCTAAAAGTTTGTGATGTAGAGGAGAGTGGCATGCGCTGTTGTAGAGTAGAGTGTTGTAGAATGGAGTGGCAGAGAGTGTCATGAATTGGCATAGTGAGGAGTCACATAGAGTGGCATACACTGGAGTGGCATAGAGGAGAGTGGACTGGTGTAGAGAATATTGACATAGAGTGTATAGTGGTGTAGAGCGCCATGGCATTGAGCTCAGTGGCATTGAATTCAGTGTCATACAGTGCTGTTTCTTAGAATGCAGTGGTGTAGATTAGAGTGGTGCATAGTAAAGTTCAGTGGTGCAGAGTGCAGTGGTGAGATTGGAGTGACACAGGGTAGGGTGGTGCAGAGTAGGGTAGAGTAGCATAGAGTGCAGTGGCACTGAGTGTAGTGGCATAGAGTTCATTGACGTGGTATGCAATGGCATAGCGTGAAGTGGCGTAGAGTGGTGTGGAGTAGAATAGCATAGAGTGGTGCAGAGTGGAGTGGCATAGAGTTGAGTGATGTAGAGGGCAGTGGCACAGAGAGTTGAGTGGCATAGAGTGCAGTGGTGTAGAGTGCAGAGTAGAGTCAAGTGGCATAGAGTGGATTGATGTGGGGTGGTGCCAAGTAGAGTAGTACAGAGTGGTGCAGAGTAGAGTAGTGTGGTGTAGAGTGCAGTGGCATAGAGAAAAGTAGCATATAGTGGAGTAGCATACAGTGTAATAGTACTGACTAGAGTGACATAGAGTTCCGTGGCAAAAAGGGTAGTGTTGCAGAGTAGAATGTCAGAGTGCAGTGGTATAGAGTGGAGTAGAGTGACATAGAGAGCAGAGTGCAGAGGTGTAGAGTGCAGTGACATAGAGTGCAGTTGTGTACAGTGCATTGGCGTAAAGTGCAGTGGTTAAGAGTAGAGTGGCATAGAGTGCAGTAGTACAGAGTGGAGTTAAGTGGCAAAAAACACAACTACAGGAATAGAAGAAATGGCCCCAACCTCTTCATCGGCTTGGCTTCAAGTGGCAGGTCTAAAGTCCAGTGCAGAGGCAAAAGCAAAAGGGGTCAGGCAAGTGGCAGCACCGATGACCTTTGAGAGGATGTTGCAGCAGTATCTGGAGGACCCAAAAGAGGTCTATGTGGATCAATACCCATTGGTGTATTGATATGCGAAGATGTACCAATTGCCAGTGCTCAGCAGGCTGGCAATAAAGTAAATGGCTTGTCCTGTAGCCAGTGTGTCCGCTGAGCATGTATTTAGTGCAACTGGCACAGTTGTCACAGTGAGAAGGAGCAGTTTCTTACCTCAGAAAGTGGAAAGATTGACCATCATCAAAATGAACTAACATTTCATACCACATGATTACATCATTCCTGAAACAGTGCAGGAGGAGAATAAATGGTCACTATCAAGTGTGTTATCTAACCAACTTCTGGATGAACCACTTGAGTTTCTACTTCACTGGCTGAGTATGCCACCATTGTCAAACTTCTTTCTTTGCCCCCCCCCCAAAAAAGATACATCTAGTGGAACATTGTGTTTGTGTCTGATTTATGCTTCCCCACCATTTGTAAGTCACATGTATTTCTAGATTGTAGTTGGACCAGTGTGCAGTGAAGAAGCCTCCACATTCCCCTCCAACCACTGCCGTGTCCGGCGCACTGGTGCTGCCGCTGTCCTTGGCACTGGTGGTCAGTGCAGCTGGAAAAAAAATTACACATTTTAGATACCAGATATGCCTCCCTCTTGTTATTTTTAAGAACAAATTTTAACCGAATACAACCACAATAGATGGGTACAGTTCTATCTTCTTCCATATTCACTTTAGGAATTTTGTTGGTTAACTATGTAAGAAAAGCCAGGTAGTCAAGTCAAACGCAAGCATTTCATAATGGAGGGGCAGAGTTAAGTGAATGAAGTGCAATGAAGGAGTGGAATAATTGGTTAATTAAGAACATACGGTGAGGTCTTGGTTGGCAAATGCAATGGAACCGTCCTCATACTACTTTTGAGCCATGTTGCACTGTCATCGAAACTGCTGGTATGGTATACTACTGTATAAACAAATAATACATACAACACAACACACATTGGGGGTGTCCACCATGATCATGGCCACTCTCTCATTTTACTGTTTCAGCATAAGCAAAAAAAGAAAGCCTTCTCAACAAAAATGTGTAGAAAAGCTGACTTGAGCATGCAATCTTCGTGGTAGAGTACCTGTCCTAAAATATGTCCTCTCAGTCTTATAGTACCAGTCCACACGATATATAAGAGGTGAGGGAAAGCTAAGCTTACCAACAAAGCAGAAGAAAGCTACAGACTAGTACAGACAGGAGGAAGTCAGCTAAAGAAACATGAAATATAGAAAAAACAGGATAATGCAGGGATAAAAAGAATTTAACAAACCTCAGAACAAAGATGTTTAGGGGAAAAAGGAGACAGGTACAATAAATAAAGGGATCAAATAGTTTAAATGGGGAGAGGTAAAAAATTAAGAAAACAATATAACAGGAGGACATACTGGGGCCAGCAGATCTGCCAGCTGCCCCACTCGCCTCCCTGACCTGCCCCCGAAGCCCTATTCTTCCCCTTGGGTGCTGAGGAAGGAAATAAAGAAGATTAAAAAATTGATTAGTGGTACAGTTAATCTCCCAAAAAATATTTTGACCGGCAAAGGCAAATGCAGTAAAGTTGTACTTTTCTAAATCAGATTGCCCATAGTACTTGTATTAAGTTGATCTATTAATTTCTATAACCTAAGCCCTAATCCAAATTTCCTAAACTACATTTGGAACTACTGATGCATTGCAATGAATGCTCTTCGCTTCTCAACTACCTTTGAAGGGCCAACTCAGTCTCCTTTTTAATACGTAGATACAAACTACACATCACTGGGAGATTGCGATTGAGACTGCATATGCTGCATAAAGAAAGGCACAGAGAAGAGAAAGCTGACTTGCTGATATTACTTACTACTACTACCACTATCTTGATGACAGGATTAGGCCTGGGTGTAGTTTGCAGAGTTCTACTATGCAGATCTCTCCGAAGTGACCCAAAAACTCTGCCGCGCTACGTGATGTTCCACAAGAGGCAGAGTGCATTAGATTGCGCTGTTCACACTGATGTTTAGCGCCAGGTGTTTGTCCCACGCTGAAAATTTGCACAATTGGACCCATGTGCAGCACAAGTGGGTGCTGCTTCTTTTATGCTGCTCGACAGATTTTCTACTCAGTGCGAACGGAAGGTTTCTCAATGCTAATAGTAGCAACCATCGGCGACTGCTGTGTTGAGAAATCTCCCTAGGAGCTGGTCTGGAGTAAGATTTTCCTCGCTTGCGCGGTTGTAAACTTAGCGTTGGCGTGCACGAATGAGGAAAAAACTCTGCACTCTAAGTGGAGCACGGAGAGGGCAAACTCCACGAGTAGAGTGGAGTTCACCACCCACCCCTAGACAGGACAAAGGAGTCTGCATGTCTTCTTAAATATTCAGCCAAAGTGAGCACCGACAAATACAATTAGGTAGTGCTGAGCACCTGGCTAGCTCAAACTCAATCAAATATTATTTGTTGTAACGTAAACTTAACTTACCTCTGAGTGTTAGCACTGCTATTTGAAAAAAATTAGCATTGTGGAACACACATCAAATAAACAATCAATTACTCCCGAACCTCGACACCTCTATGCCCAGCAGGTCGAGCACACTCTGCATGTGGTCAAGTATGTCAACTGCTTGTGGGCGCGCTGGACCCCAATGTGCCAACGCACACACTGTCACACTATCCCTTACAGGAGTCAATGTTCCCACAGGATGTAATCGCTCCCAGGAATGACACCTGCTGCCAGTATGGAGGAGTGGTGGCGCAGTACAAAAACAACAAGTGCTGCCACCTCCACTTTAGCAAAAATGGGGCACCGCCACTCTCCCTGCTGCCCTGCTCTGCCATGGTGCGAGGTGGGAAAGAAAAGCAAAGAAATAGGAGAAGGAAGGAAGAAACAAAAATAGTATAAAGGGAAAACCAAAAAAGTATTAAAAGTCATGAAACACACAAAAAAATTACAGAAATGTAAAATAAACAAACACAAAGGCACACACATTCATATAATTAAGGACAATGAGAAGTGGATGAATTAGATGGGGGGACGGAAACGTTTATGGGTGGATTAAAGCAGCATACACAGAAACAGAGGAAAACAAAATGTCTATGCACGTGCGAACCATGTGATGCCGTTCCTGCGCTGTTTTAAGCCCGAGAATGTGCATTGTGCTTCTAAATGTCAAAAGCTTAACGTGTCAAGCAGTTCTGTCCGCTGGCGCCCGCAGAATTTTTGGCCTGCTCAGACCTATACAGTACCCAAATAGCTGTTTTTACCACTACTTGATTTAAATATTTTGAAAATAAGTTATTTTTTTAGAAGCTTGCCCCTTGTCTATTTTATAAAAGTGATTAGCAATGATACAAACAAATACCCTTGTATTTCCTGTGCTGTGATATGTTGCCAGAACATTGTTGTCAGAATAGAATCTTTCATCAATAGCATGTCTTAAATACAGATCTTTGGTGAAAAAAAAAACTTATCTAAAATTTTTTGCCCATTATAACATCCCAAAAACTATTATTTTCACTGTTATTGGCTGTATTCCAAACATTTATTCTATTGCTGCCTATGGAGTCACCTCACTCACTACAATTGCTTGCATAAGGATTTTTCCTTTTTAATGTGCTTCTAAGCAGTGCTTAATTTGGAAATAAAATGGGGGCGCATAGTACAGTCTTAGCAAAACGTTTTTTTTTATTTCAGGTTTCTTTGATCGTGTTCTTTCCCTTTTTTTCTTTAGATATTACCTAAATTGATATTACAGTTTGTCTAATTTTTGCCACATTCTAATGGACTAATTGATCAAAGGCAGCTTTGAATCTAATCAATATGACCTTGAGCCACCTGTGCAAATGTTTAACATTAAGAAACAGTGCAGGGATTAAAGATTGGTTTTCTACTCATTCAGTTTTATGAGCATTAATGTGGAATATATTTTCCAGGTTCTGCTTGTCACTGCTACATGAGCCTGTAGAAATTTGGAGAATACGTGCTCCTTTTGAGACAGAATTAAGAAAGAGGTACAATGATCCAGCCTTCTTCACCTATTAGTCTATTAAAATGTTACTCACATTTTGCTTCAACCCCCAACCCACCCACATAGGAACTACCTCTTTTGCACTGTGAGTGGCAGTATTTTTGTAATCACATGTGCACATCCACATTAAAAAAGTGCAGTTGTTTGCCATGGCTGATGGCTAATAATGTACTTTGCCATTGTTTATCTTCCATTCTTTATCCATTTTACTTTTTTTAGTCATCCATGAGTCTTTAACCTGTGTCTTTAAGTTATAATAATTCAAATACAATAGAATCTTTTCTTTGTGCCAACGGGAATTTCATTTTCCAGTGATATTCGTTTATTACTAATGATGCATTCTATACTTCTTACCAGTACACCTACCTGCTAGGAAGTACCCTGTACTGTTCTATTAAAAGTTTAAGCAATGTGAAATTTATTTTTACAATTAACCATTTTATTGCAAGCAGATAGCCACAAGGTTTACAAATGAGTATGTTTTCTTGCTTCACTTTTTGTAGCAGGTGGTTGCAATAAAAAGTTAAAAAAACTGTAACTGTCAGAGTCGTTTGCCAAGGCTAGACAAGCTGGCTTTGCCAGTGCTTGTTTACAGTTGGAACAGCAACCTGTCCTTTCAACAATCAGGTATCTTTCTCTATTGCTTGGTCACATATGTGACAGATATCCAGTACACCTTGTTACAAGCGCATTAGGATATATTCACTTGTAATAAGCTGCTACAAGTGACTATGACCCGATTAATAGTTTGGAGTACGAATTGTGTGCCATAAGGATGAGGGAGTAAATCACTCCTCTGCTCTGAGGGAGTATCCATACTCTGAATTTAGAGATGTCTGCTGTCCCAGCACAACTCTTAAGTTGTTGACAGGAACCACTGTCCTTTGGATGGAAAAGACCCTTACATGCTAATAGTTGTGTACCCCTGCCCTGTGTGCCTCAGCTGTGGTGATATCTGGATACCCGGTCACAAATTATGGTCATAGGAGAACATGGATCATGTGTGTGCAGCATGACCCAGGCCTGTCTCATGGATTGCGATCCATTAGACATTGAAGGGCTCACAACGAGCCACGCTCATAGTGGTGAAGGGCTACATACCTTACTAAGAGCTAAGTAGTATGAGGATGATGGTGGCAGCATATTGTTGTTTTAATGAGTAAGCAATTGAATGGCTGGCTGGGTTATCTGTGCCATAGGAGTGGGGCCTCTGTAGATTCCACATGGAAAGGTTCCATGTGTCCCTTGATATACACCATGTGTAAAGGTTCAGCATCATATGGAGCATCAGATTTCCTTTTTCACATCAGTTGGCCAATCACCAAATCTCCTCTATTTAAAGTGATATTCTGTGCATGTTGCCTCTAATCCGCATAGGCTTTTCTGCTTGTTAACCAAGTACCTTGTAGGAATCGTGTTCTCACTTATTTCGCTCTTGTTGGTCCATTGAGTTAACTTGGCTGTCATTGCTCTCTCAAACATCAAAATCACAGGACTTTTGCCTGCGGTCGACAGAGGTATTGAACAATAAGTTTGTTGGGTAGCATTTAATACTGTTTTCAAACTGTGCTTCTGAAGAGTTGCATGCTGCACTGCTTTCTTCAGCGCCATTGGCCTAATTCAGATGCTCCATGAATTCTTTGAACTCTCAACTGTTAAGGTGGGCCATTATTGGACTTTTTAAATGGTTGGAAAACCGCATGTTGCAAAGATGGCATCTAGTCTCTCAATGACTTGATCATGAGTTGTGGATAAGAAATCTTTGACTTATGGAAAATGTAAGTATTCATCTACAATCACCCACAGGTGATGCCTATTATCTAGTGGACCAAAAACGTCAATGGCTATTCTCTCCCATGCATGCTTAGGGAGTTCCGTCATGATCGTTGTATGTTGAGTAACACTTGTAGAAAGGCAGTTGCATAAATAACAGGCCTTCAGTTCTTTTTTAACCCTCTCATCTAAATATGGAAACCAAACTGGGTCTCTGAAAGCTCTTTTTGTGGCAATGATACCATGAAGTCCTTTGTGAGCCACTGCAATTATTTTCTGTTGCAGACTCTCCGGAACCTTCGCCCTCGCAGTACAACTCCCTCCTGACATACGGACAGTTCATCTTTGACATTTCTGTATTTTTGACCTTCATCATTGGTGAGAGGCTGAGAGTGTCTGTTCTATGGCTGATATGTAATTATGGGGGTCATTCCGACCCTGGCGGTCCAAGACCGCCAGGGCCGGGGACCACGGAAGCACCGCCAACAGGCTGGCGGTGCTTCCCAGCCCATTCTGACCGTGGCGGTAAAGCCGCGGTCAGAAAAGGGAATCCGGCGGTTTCCCGCCAGATTTCCCCTGCATGGGCTGAATCTCCATGGCGGCGCTGCAAGCAGCGCCGCCATGGAGATTCCGACCCCCTTCCCGCCACCCTGTTTCTGGCGGTTTTTACCGCCAGGAACAGGATGGCGGGAACGGGTGTCGTGGGGCCCCCTAACAGGGACCCATAAAGATTTTCACTGTCTGCATTGCAGACAGTGAAAATCGCGACAGGTGCAACTGCATCGTCGCACCCCTGCAACTCTGCCGGCTCCATTCGGAGCCGGCTTCATTGTTGCAGGGCCTTTCCCGCTGGGCCGGCTGGCGCTCCTTTAGCGGGCGCCCGCCGGCCCAGCGGGAAAGCCAGAATGGCCGCCTCGGTCTTTCGGCGGCCTGATTTTGGCGGGCGGCGACCGCCGCCCGCCAAAGTCAGAATGAGGGCCTATATCTTTTAACTTTGGAATGTCACTATCATGGCTCGTGGAGGTTATCATCTGAGCTAACCAGATAGCTGCTGGTGTATTTGATTTTACAATAAAATTAGCAGAGGCTTCCGCCGTTTTAGTTGGAGTACCTTGACCTTGTATAGCCACTATGGAAAAATAGTCAGCAGGGATTTGGGGCCAGATGTAGGTAGGATCCAAATTGGAGTTGCAATTTGCGAGTCCCAGACACCTTCTGCGAGTCGCTATGGGGTCGCAAAGACCCACCTCATTAATATTAATGAGGTGTGTCGCAATTTGCGACCCCATAGCGATTCAGGGCACTCACGGACATGGAGGCCTGCTGGGAACAGCAGACCTCCATGTCTGTGACTGCTTTTAAATAAAGCAGTTTTTTTTTTTCAAAGTGCAACCCGTTTTCCTTAAAGGAAAACGAGCTGCACTTTGAAAAATAAACCGAAACCTTTTGTTTCGGTATTTTTCAGGGCAGGTAGTGGTCCATTGGACCACTGCCTGCTCTGAAAAATTATTTTTTGGTCCAGTCACAAAGGGGAAGGGGTCCCATGGGGACCCCTTCCCGTTTGCGACTGGGTTACCATCCACTTCAAGTGGATGGTAACTGCGAGTCCATTTGCGACCGCTTTCGCGGTCGCAAATGGAATTGCATACCACTGCGACTCGCAAATAGGAAGGGAACACCCCTTCCTATTTGCGACTCTGAAATGCATTTTGCGAGTCGGTTCCGAGTCGCAAAATGCATTTCTACATACCAGATGGGCTTTAGCGACTCGCAAACGGCGTTTTTCTCCGTTTGCGAGTCGCTGAAGCTTTCCTACATCTGGCCCTTGATCTTTCCCTGAATGATGCACAATGGTATAATTGTACTCTTGCAATCGTAGTCCCTGCTGTTCAATGTAAGGAGACATCTTGGCTTTTAAATTGCCAAAGGTAGTCAGTAAAGCTTGATAATCTCTCATTTCAAGCATAAAAGTCTTTTTGTACAGTAATACATGGAAATGTTCAAAAGCACCTTCTGTTTGGGACACTCTTCAACTAGCATATGCCACAATATGCCTTTGAGCATTTGAGTGTCCATTCTGCTGTGTAAGGAAAGCGCCTAACCTGACTGGGCTAGCATCAACAACAACCTCTGAATGAAACTTTGGATTGAAGTATGCCATTTCAGCAGCATTTTCAATGGCTTGTTTGAGTCTCTTGAAACTTCTCTCACATTCTTAGGACCATTGAAATTAAACATTTTTTTCCTGAACAGTAACTGCCCATAGCAAGGAATGAATGCACCATAGAAAGTTCTTGTAGGGGATCAGCATTTGACAGTGCTTTTTACTTTCAAAGGATCCCGTTTCATACCCACATCAGAAAGGATATTGCCAAATAATTTTAGCTTTGTCTTCTGGAACTCACACTTGTTTGCATTCAAAGTCAAACCTGCATCAGTAAGTGAACAACATACTTGTGTGAGAGCTCCTTCATGCTCCTTCTGTGTAGCTGTGAAAACTAATATGTCATCACTATAATTGAACCCATTCACAACAGGCTGGATGATATGTCGAATGATGTCTTGGAAAAGTTCTGCAGCTGATGACACACAAAAACTAAGAGCCATATGTATTGAACAATTTTGCATTCGCAAATGGTGCAAATCGCAAAATTCCACTGTTTGCAAATGCAAAATAGCCTTTCAGGATTTATGAAAGGCATTCGCAAAGCAATTTTAAGGACTCTGTAAAATTGTGACTCTTTTTGGTGAATCGCAAATTGTGATTCCCTAAATAGGTAATCGCAAATAGGCAATACCTATTTGCGATTACCTATGCACCTGTATCATGCATTTGCTAAATACGAAGTGGGCATTTAGGAAATTCAATTACCACTAATTCAAATTTGGTGGTAACCATGTGCAATTTTTAAAAATGCGTTAAAAATGCATTTTTAAAAGTACAATGTAGAGCACACACGCTCCTAGGGTATATGTGCCCTTTTCATGTGCACAGTTTTTGGGGGGCTGGGGAGGGCATAATAGGGGGCCGTAGGCCCCCAGCACCCTTGGATTTGCATTACCAAATTTGCAAATTCCTAAAAGGTATTTGCAAATGCAAAACCATTCGCACCTATGGGCCTTCAGGCCCATAGGGATGAATAGAGTCCCATTCACTAATAGCGAGTCCCTAATTGGGATTGCGAATTTTAAGAAATGACTATTAGGGATTCGCTATTTTCTTACATACCATTTAGCATTTCTCAAATAGCGATTTCTTAAAATTCGCTATTTAGGAAATACAAATTGGTACTTTGATACTTTTGTATTGAAACCGACCAAATATGTAGAAAAGGTTGTAATGTATCTGCAATTTTCTTTGAGTTCCAACTGATGATAACCTTTATTTAAAATAAGGATGAGAGAAGATCCTTGCACCATTTAATTTGTGTTATCAGGTCAGCAATGTGTGGACTTGGATGTCATTCTCGTTCAATTGCCTTGTTTGCCTGATGCATGTCAACTCATATGCGTTTAGCACCTTCACTTTTTAGGCACTACCATTATGGGGTAACCCATGGCGTTGGACCAGTAGAACGCTCAATATTGTCATGCTTGAGTAACGATTCAAGTTATTTTTCAACAGCTTCTTATAAATGAAAAGTAATTAGTTTATGTCTCTGTGCAACGGGATGGGCACTCTCATTAATAAGCAGCTTTACTTTTTATAGTCTTAAGCTTTCCTAAGCCATTAAATAACAAAGGGAATTGATTTCCCTATTTTGTGATGAACATTCATGTTGTAATTCATAGAAATGAGTCCCATATCAGCGACTGTGCTGAAACTTACTAGACAGGCACTTGACGCTGTACCTTGAAGCACATGGATGGGTGCTTGAATCTTTGTTTTCTTGTGTTTCATTGTCGCTATAAATGAACCTTGACTTTTAATGGGGGTCAATGCAGCCCATATATACACTATACAGCTCAGTAAACACAACACCTGTCCTTCTGCTCGGGTCTCCTCACCTCCTCCATTAGGTTTCACGATGCACCTCTGTCAATAATGAAAGGGACAGAGCAACTATTTATTTTCAATGTAATCTTTGGACAATGTTTGCATGATTTTTGTGGTTTAGCATGTCAGCTTTTATTTGAGTGACATTTTTCTTCACATTCGGCCAGGCCAACATACATAAGTTTCTTTGAGGTAAACATCGACAAGCACAGGCATCTTCCTCACTTTCACTTGATGTTGAGATAGAACTGTTTGACAACTATTTAGATGATGATTGATTTTGTTCGGTGTCGATTTTCCTCAACTAATGTCGCCACTTGGCCCCGTGGGAGTGCGTCGAGAGTTGCTTCTGGAACATTCTGGTGGTCAATTCGTCTTCATGCTTTGACACACTTACTTTTACCCTTGCTTTACAAACCATCACAAAATGGTTCTCCTTCCCACAGTCTTTACATATCTGCAACTGGCGGGACATTAACTTTTGTGTGGAAATGAAAATCCACATCTAAAGTATAGCTTCTTTTTATGTATAGACATCACTTTGTGTCCTTCAGTCTTTTGCTTTAGCTTACTTTTCACACTCATGACTGATTCACCCTGGGCGCCTCTGGTCTCCATGTTTGCAGCTTGTCTTTCAGCACGTTCTTCAGCTCTGGTAGCCATTAACACTCGCTCCAAACTAAGAGTTTCTCTCAGCGTTTGTTGTCTGAATAAATCTGACAAGTATCCATTAATAACTCTTAGACACATTGGGCCAGATGTATCAAAGACCCGTTCTGCATTTCTTAAATAGCGAATTTTAAGAAATCGCTATTTGAGAAACGCAAAATGGAATGTAAAAAAATTGTGAATCCCTAATAGCGAATTCTTAAAATTCGCAATCGCTATTAGGGAATTGCTATTAGGGAATGGGACTCCATTCATCCCTATGGGCCTAGGTGCAAATGTTTTTGTATTTCCTAATTTGCAAATTCCTTTTAGGAATTTGCACATTGGGAAATGCAAATCCAAGGGTGCTGGGGACCTAAGGCCCCCTTGATGCACCCCCCCTCCAAAAACTTATGCACATGTAAACCACACATATGCCCTTAGGGCATGTGTGTGCTACATGGCACATTTAGAAATGTATTTTTTATGTATTTTTAAAATTGCACATGATTACCACCAAATTCGATTTTCTGGCAATTGTATTATCTAAATGCCCAGTTCGCATTTAGGAAATGCATGATACATGTGCATCGGATATTGCAAATAGGAATTCCCTATTTGTGATTTCCTATTTAGGGATTCGCAATTTGCGATTCCCTATTCAAGGTCGCAATTTTAGGGACTCGCTAAAAATTGTGATTCCCTAAAATTGCACCACAATGCCTTTCATCCATCGTGAAAGGCGATTTTGCATTTGCAAACTGTGGAATCTTGCGATTCGAACCATTTGCGAATGCAAAATATCTTGATACATTTGGCCCATATCTTCTTCATCATTATATTCTTTGAACTTGCAGTGTTGAAGAGTGTATTGAGTCTCTCCACAAATTCATCAATGGTTTCACCAAAAAACTGGTGTTCTTGACTGGAAATGTATTTTACATAATCAACGTTTGGTGCTGGATTGAATTTGAGATTCAATGCTTTGATAATCTGATGATATGACTTCTTTGCCAGTCCTTGGCATTTTCTTTATGACTTCTTTCACTCCATCACCAGCAAGATTTTTGTGATACTTAACAATCTTTCTGTTATCAGTCTCTTCAAGTGCATCAATTAAATCATCAAATGGCTCTATCAAAGCAGTCCATCTATCGCCAATATTTTGCTTTTTGGCAGTATTGAAAGGTGGTGGTAGTTTCAGGAAGGTGGCAGCATGGTAATTAGTTATGGGAATGGCTGACATTGAGGGTTAGAGCTCTTTCAGATGCTGTCAGCTGTCTGCTAGAAAGTGCGTCGTCTGCGCCATCTCTGAGGCCCTGCGAAGGATCGGCCTCCAGATCATCCTAGGCAGTCTTTGGGACTGTGACCTCCTTCTTGGTCTCCATCAGAGCCCTTTCACTTTTGGAGACCTCTGGAGTTGTTCTGAGCTGCCACCCGGCAGCTTTTCTGGTGTGCCACTTCAGGTATTGGACAGCTCAGTAAGTACAACACCGTTCCTTCTGTTTGGATCTCCTCGCCTGGTGCTGAGGTAAGTGTAATGACAGTATGCTTTGTTCCTACTTGTCCTGTCAGCCAGCGCTTCTATATATTTTGTTAGCATTGGACTACAGCAGTTTTTGGTGCTTCTTTTCTGTATCTGTACGTAACCGCCTTTTGCAGTAGCACTCTGTATAATGTACAATTTTATCTTGCGCTGTACCTTCATGTATGGCCTGGCCAGCATTTTCACGGCCAACAATGTGTAGATTCTTTGCAATGCTTTTGTTGTCTTCAACTGCTTCACAGAGGCTGGAGCTACACTTTGACTTTAAATGTATGATGCCTTGATTCCATACTTTGACAGCGACACACTTGGCACTCACAGGCAGTTTTCTTGGACCATGGAAAACTCCCTGGGAGAGCACAATCATTCTTTGGGCTACTTATCCCCTATCTCGTCTTCAGTTGTAGCATCCTCCCAAGTCTGGGTACCTGCAAATGACTACGCCACATGCAGATGAATATTATGTAACTGAGAACTCCATGTTCTAAACCAAGCTTTTATTGCAGTATGCTCTAACACCTATGTCACACTTCTAGAGTCCTTTCGGAGCCAAAGGGGTTCCGTCGTAAAACTTGGAAGACACTTCAATTAGTTTGTCCTTTGCCTCCGTCAGAATGGTAGGAGGGCTGGAAATGCACGTTACACTGTGTGCTCTTATGTATGCATGTATCATTAGTGTATATAGGCTTGTGCCGCAGTCTTTGCAAGGCACTCTGATAGCAGTGCATTGAGGTCTGAGCCATTATATTGCATTCTGTTATGTACATGTCCCTGTCGCAGAAGTAATGGAAAGCTACATGTGGGTTTGCATGCAGTGCTTTGATGCACGAGTGCCTGGAAATCGTACCATGCATAAGGCCAGTAGGTCCAGATTGGGAACCGCAAGGCTAGTTGGAGTAACATGTGGAGGTAGCGGATTCCTCCCAGACAAGACTTGTGGATTGCTGCTTTTCTGCGAACTGGGAGGGACACACACTGGAGAGAGAGGAGAAGCCAGGATTGTCAGTAGACTTCACAAAGGGCTTTTGAAAGAGATCACTGGTCAAAGGGGTCCTCAGCACATCTCGGAGAGGATGGGACATCACCCAGGAGAATCAAGAACACTCGCCTGGAGCCTGACCCAGAACTAGAGGACCCTGTGAGGAGAAGGAAGTTGCCTGGAGGGGTTAGGGTCCAGTGGGGACTGTGATGAGAAAGAGATTGCCTGAAAGGAGTGAGGTCCTATGAGGATCCTGCTGGGTAGATCCCGAGCGCAAAGTGTGAAATTCAGGTACATTGCACCACCACCCCTATTGGCTGTCTGCTCGTGTGCCCTGCTGTGAACCCTGTATGACAGGTAGTGGTTGCAATGAAATATAAGTGCCATTGCCCTTGGTGCTAAACTGCAATGAGAGAAGAGCCTTTGTCTTCTGCAGCGCCAGTACCTGAGGATGGCTGGCATTTTATTTTTACAGCTTGTAACCTCTGTATAACAGGTGGAGACAGCAGAGAAGATTGAGGACCATTGCCCAAGTACATCAGTGTGATGAAAAGAGGGATGTCACCCTATTCAGTGCTGTAACCAGAAGGGGCCAACACTCCAGGGTATCACTGTCTGTGCCCTGTGGAATGCCAGGGGGCGGACATGATAAAGTGAGAAGGAGCGGGATGTGACCTGCAGAAGAGCAGTGACTCAACTACCCGAATCCAGGAGCACCCAAGACCTGCCGCCGGATTCAGGAAGACTTACCACATGAGTGGAGGAGCGCTGTGGAAGCCTGTCTCCCTGACCACAGGATCCATATCTTTGCTCATCACTCAGCCACAATTCCATGAATCAGACTGAATACTGGCTGCCTGTTTAGCTTGAAAGTCACTTAATGTAACTGGTGAATAACAATAGACCTTAGACAGGGATGTGGGACTTGTAAAGCCGACTCATTAGTGGGGCTCCCTTTACAAGAGTATGTGTATTATTTATGATGTGCAGTATTATTCTTGGTTTTCATATATAAGTACTGCTTTTTATATAAAACTGTCTATTTGACTGGAGAATTGTAAGAAACTGGGTTTCTGGTTGCTAGAGATATGCACCCTGTCCAAGCAGGAACCATAAACCTAGTCAGGGTAAGTCACAAACACACCCTAGCTTAACCTGTGCTCACCCTCTGGTAGCTTGGCATGGAGCAGTCAGGCTTGACTTAAGGTGTTGACCAAGGAACACTTCAAACAGTAAAACTGTGAAAACACTACACAAAAATAATTCATACCAGGGTACAAAAATAGAGATTAATTTAGTAAATAACACATTACCACATTACCACAATGATAAAAATCCAAAAGCTAGAAGTCGAGATATGAGTTTTCGAAGAATAAAAGTAAAATAGCGCTTATAAACAGTAAGCTCTTAAATAGGATAATTGGATATGTTGCATCGGGACAAAGTAAAGAATTCAGGCCTATCGTGATGGAGCACGGGCCAGATACTGGGACCCATTTGGGCCTGTTGAACCAAAGTAACTTGATCCAGAATGCATAGTCGTTGACGAAGATGCGAGGTGCAGCCGAAGCAATGTGTTATGTCAAGTCAGACAGTGGATGAGATGCGTGGATTTTCTTTATACAAATGCGGTGATGCTGCAGTTCAGAGTGTGAAGTGCTGGTTCCGAAAGTGATGCAGGGTTTCTGCACCCTCAGTAGGCAATGCAAAGATTTTGAAGGTGATATGCCAGGTCTGAGAACTATGCACCAAGACCACTCCATGCAACCATGAGGATGTGCTGGTTCTGACTCACGCAAAGGTGAAGATGCACCAGTTTGAATAGGATGTATGGGTTCTGGTTAAAGCAGCACTTTATACTCACTTCCAAGGACCCAGCACTGGATAGGCACCACATGGAAGGGCAAGACTTGCAACAAGTGAAGTCCAGGTGCTGTAGCAGGGTGAGTTGAAGTATTTTGTATCACTGAGACTTTAGATTACAGGAGACCAGTCAGCTGGCCCTTGGAGTCACTATGGATTCTGGGTTGTATAGGTGTAGGTCCAGCCCTTCTCATTCCCAGGCAAGAGGGAAGCAGGAAGTAGGTCAGCAAAGCAGGAGCTCAACAGAGTAGCAACTTAGCAGAGTGGCAGTCCTTGTAGCAGCGCCACAGTCCTATTATCCACAGGTCCAGAAGAGTACAGGGTTGATGGTGTCAGAGGCCAAGTACTTATACCCAGTTGTGCCTTTGAAGTGAAGGACACTTAAAAGAAATGCCTTAAAAGTGTACAGAGGTCCTCCTTATCTCCCCTGGCTCCAGACTCTCAACAGGGAGAAATGCAGCCATTTGTGTGGGGACAGGACACTGCCTATTCAGGTGTAAGTGTCAGTGTTCTGCCCAGGATGGCCAATCAGGCTGTGGATGGCCCATCAGTCACACCTAAGGTCCCTTTATGTATGATTGTCTGGAGTGAATGCACAAGTCCAGCTGTCACCACACCCCAGACGTATTTAGAGACAGGTAGTAGGCACCAAGTTGTCAAAGTAAGAAAATGCCAACTTTCTAAAGTGCCATTTTCAGAACTGCAATTCAAAATTCGACTTTACCATAAGTTGTGAGTCTAGAGACACCAAACTTGACAAGCGCATCTCTTCCAGATTGTGAATTAAACTTATAAGATGTAATAAGGAATGAATCCCAATATTATCCTGTGGGAGAAATAGGCCTTGCTGTAGTGAACGACTTTGGGAATTTCCATTACCAGGACATGTACAACTTAAAGATAAAGGTCCTGCCTTTTAAATACATAGCACCCTGCCCTCTGGGTCGGCCAAGGCCTACCTTAGGGGTGACTTATATGTATAAAAAAGGAAGGTTTGAGCCTTTTCAACAGGAATCATTTATTGCAGATTGCTAGATGTATTTTGAGTTGTGAGTCTGTATTTGTCACAAACTGCACTCGACTTCTCATTTCTGGATGCAGGATTGGAGAACACACCCGGTCTTCTGCAGGTTCTGGATGATCCCAGATAGGGGAGATCCTTTCTAGTAGCCACGGTGCCGCTTGACAGGAAATGCCAAAGCAGACGTACCCTCCAGAAGGAGTCCCGGAGGAAAAAGCCCCAAGAACTGGGGAAAAACCTCAAACAGGAACTCCTAAAAAGAAGAAAAAAACAGGACTTGAAAACAGGAAAAAACAAGGCAAAAATACTCCAAGGCGAAGACAGGAACGACGAACAGGAGCAAAGAGCACTACCAAAGGAAGTGTTTGCAACGCAAGGTAGAGCAAGACTGAGTGGCTTATCTACTGAAAAAGGGGAAGTGACATCACAGGAAATGAAAAGAACACCATCTTGAATGGGGAAAAAGCCCATAGAAAAGAATAGGAAAAAAGAGGTAGTATATAAGAAAAAGAGCATGCTGGGAAATGCAAACAGGAAGAAGACAACATGGACACCAACATGAACACGAAGAAAGGCAGAATAAAGAGGCAAGGAAAAGAAATGAAAAAGAAAAGAAAAAGACCAGAAAGAAGACCACCACCGAGACAGGGAGAACAACAGTGCCATACAGTTGGTAAGAGCAACGCGACCGGGAGCACAAAACATGCTTCCCGGTACGCATTGGCAAAATGGCAAGAAAACGCAGGGAACGGCGCTCCGAGAATCAGCAGCGCATTCCGACTGTGGAAAAAAGAGACATGGCGTTGAGGCGCGGCATTACAGTATTCACCTTACATCTACTTCCTTACTGAGAAGCTTAGGACTGTTTGACCCTCATTATCACTGAGATTAAAGTGCAGAGTCGATCTTTGGCCCAGATGCTCAGAGCTCATAGCAAGTCAGGCTCTGAGATATCAGGAGAAAAGATCTCAAGCACCACGGTTGGTCCCAGTAGCTCCTGCTTGTCCCTGGGCCCTGTGAAAGGGGTTCTGACAGCTCTCTCACTGTCTGGAAAACCTTTACCTTTTGTATGGTTTTTCAGAAACGAATTCCAAAGGGGGTTTTGTTTTTGATAAACAAAAAAGAATGTTCCCCTCATCATTGTGTGGGGGTCATTTAAATATTTATACTGTTGCTTACTGCCCTGTTTTTCACGGTGATAAGAGAGAGCGAAAACTGGCCATTCTACCGCCCACTCTAAATCAGGTGGACGGTCGACTGACCAAACCTCTAGCTTCCCTGACTCTGGCAGGCCATCAGAGGAGTATGTCAGTGATGGAGACAGCACAGTCTCCATCGCTGACATAGTAAAGGTCTGCGAAATGTAACTCTGGCAGGCACACTTTGTTTCTTCAGTTTAGTGAGAGGGAACTCTATTGTGATGGAGTACCTTCTCTGCCAACCTCTCACTCAGCCCCTGTATTCTAAAACACTTGTAATAATCCATCACATTTGTCAGTGTACCCTTCCTCCAAACTCTAATTCAGGCCCAAAACTCCTATATAAGGTAGTGTGGGGAACAAAAGCTCAGAACGCAACAGCCAAGCAACAGACATGTCAACATACTGTCCAGCCCCGTGCTAATCTTTTCGTTAAAAGATAGCACTTAAACCTCACAGCAGAATTAAATACTATTCAGTTCAATGGGAATTGCAAATACAGGGTTGTAATCTCAGTCATGATCTTCAGTAAGGTGCTATACTCACATTTCTTGTGCTCACTGTCTATTTCTAGGAGATTTCCAATGGTAACAATCCCCAGCATATTTTAGGCAGTGCCTTAATTAGGAACAGGTGCAGAATACTTTAAGTGACCTTACTGATCAGGTGCGCAAATCAGTGAACATTATTCACCTCTTTGCGCTCACTCGGGCAAAAAGTCTTAAGTCTATGCAGTAGACTCTTCTGCTTACTCTAGTTTCCCATTTCAGTCACATTCTAAGTCCCACTTGTGCCTGCTGGATGGCATTGCAGCTCTAGGGCTGAGGTTCCTGTACCCACTTTTTCAGTGCCAGCTTCACTTCTGTTGGGGATGTGGCAACAACTTCACGTTGGAACTGGGATCAGTTGATGGAGTCTGTATGGCAGGCATTTACTGCAACGCTCATCTTTAAAAGTGGCAACCTCCCCAGGTGGGCTTAGACAGGTGCTCAGGTACTGGACTGAGTCCTCGGTGATGGTGTATCTCTGGCAGATATTGCTCCTGGTCTGATCAGGGCTTTCGCTTAGCAGGAACATGGCTCCTAATCCTGATGTTGGCAGTGACAGCATCAGTCTCTCAGACTCAAGGTGTCATGCCATTCAACATATTGCTATTTGCCCTTGCAAAGTATTCATACAGGAACTGCTCAGAGACACTATTGGACCCTCCCTCTGTTGTAGTTCAATTTCAGTGGGTGCTTCTCGCGCTGGGGTTTTCTCCATGAACAGTCTCTCCTTGTGCAGGACCAGGCACTCCCCTTCCCTCCCTCAGCATGCAGGGGGGATTCTAGGCAGTAGGGAGACCCTAGCTACTCCATTAGAAAGTACAGACTTCAGGTGATGTTCCCTCACCTTTGGGAGACTGACTGTCAGGTAGATATAAGACCTGGTTCCACTGCAGCTCTTTGAGAACTCTGTTGCACACTTGCTTCCTTGGTCAAGAAGAACAGGAACACAGTGGGATGGTTTGGATGGCACGTTTCTGAACATTTTCTAGACAAGGGATATGGATCCACTGAGTAAGGCTTAAGTCCTGTTTGGGTTGGTTGTCTTCCAGATTTTATTTTCTGACTGTTACTCAGACTCTGCCTTTGTGCAAGATGATTGTTCTCACAGCAGGTAGCAGTGGAGCTGGCTGAAAGTGTGAAATTTCTGTTCTTGGTTGTCATCAGTGTTCTTCTTGAACAACAGAAATGGTAGTCCTTCCTCACAACAGTGAAATTTTACAGGACAGAGATGATCACTAGATCACTGAATCTCTGACACAGAGAAAAATGTCTTGTCACACTAAAAATATACAAAACGCAGCATGTTGACCCCACCCATTTGTATGATTCACCAATGACATGGACAATAGCCCAATGCCCACTATTAATGTACACTATAGGAACCCCTTCAGGTCACAGAACAAGACCTAGATTGCACATTTTCACAGACAGGCCTAGGTCTCTGCCCACATGCTAATGTGATGCCAGGATCAAAATAAAAAGTTGGAATACCAGTTTGATATGCCATTACGCACTCAGGACAGGGGTACACACCAGTTTACCTTGCAGGCTGCATTTCTGCCCAACATTACCCCAAACATTTCTACTCAACATTCATGACAGAGAGTTATTCAGAGGTTGCCAGACTGTAAACCGTTCTGCCAGGGCAGCAGAGGCATCTAATCTGCTGCCCTAGCTGCTGTAATAATTGTTCCTGAGGACCAAGGGGGTACTCCAGGCTTTCGGTATTACTTTTCTATGCTGTCAACTTAACACTGATTTTAACTTTAAGCCATGATCATCAAACCATGTAGAATTTACTGTCTTTTTAGTATGTTTCTTCTGTAATTTACTTAATTCCACATTGCCCATCACATTTGTTTCAATCTCTGAACAACTGGCAGCTATTTACTTAGACCCTGCATACTAAAGTGTCTACAATTTGGAGCAGCAACAGAGCCTCTTTCCAAGTACATAGATGTCTCCTTTAAGCACCTCGTTGCTGATTTGCCCTCCTTTGTTAATGATACGGGGCATATGATTTCCAAGATAGAAGGTTTGGATTTTGACCCACGGAAGGAAATCCTGATGACCTTGGACACTGGGGTGTTGTATACTAACACCCCCCAGGAACACGCATTTGCCATGATAAAAGACATACTCACAAGAAAAGATGAGATACCACAACAAGGATTTATACTCCAATGCTTGGAAATCATTCTGTATGAGAGCTTCTTTGAGTTTAATGGCGAATTTTATCGTCAAAGAAAAGAAGTCAGCATGGGGGCCATGTATGCCCCTAGTGTAGCGAATCTGTACATAGGGGAGTTTGAGAAGAGACACATCTAAAATGAAGTTGCCCCCTTCTATGAAAATGGAAGCAGTGGTCTAGATATATAGACAACATTTTTTTCATATGGAGAGGCGAGGAATCACAACCGGAGGAGTTTATTATTTGGCTAAATCTGTGTGTCAAAAACCTGCAATTATCTAGTAATGCTAGTAGTACTCATGAGGAATTTCTGGATATCATGAGTAAACATCAGGAACATAGCCTCATGGTCTTCCTGTATACTAAACCAACAGCTATAAACACACTCCTTCATTTTGACAGCTATCATCCGAGATGTCAGAAACAAGGCATTCCATTCAACCAGTTTCTTAGGCTGCAATGGAATGCACCAACATCAAGGAATTTTGTCAACATGATACAAGTTTGAAAACTAACTTATTGATCCACAGCTACCCAGAAAGACTAGTGAAGGACTCTTTCAAGAAAGCAAGATACTACAACAGAGAGAGCATGATCACGAACAAAATTAAACAGAAGGAGGACAGACTGGTATGTGTGCCAAGGCACTCTAACTTGAACAACAAAATTAAACAGATTATTAATTCACAATGGCACATTCTCAATGTCAGTTTTGGAGAAGGTTTTCTAGAGAAACCTTTGTTTGCATTTAGGAGGAACCGCAACCTGAGGAACATCCTGATTAAAACATGCATTTCTAATCCTGTGGATGGCAAACAGAGATCTATTACAGGATTGAGTCCAGTTACAGGCAATCATAAATGCGTACATGTCATGGATGTGAGGATGCCATTGTGTCTCAGGAGTTTACATTTGGTAGGAGGACTGTCAAGCTTTCAGGCATGACTAATTGCAGAATCACAAATGAAATGTATCTTATCCTGTGTCCTTGTGGACTTCGATATATTGGATACACGAGCAGGGAATTCAGACAACATTATAGCGAACATAAATCTGCAATACGCAATGAGAAGGAAGCCACATTGGTCCTACATTGGATGCATGAAAGGTATACGGATAAACAACTAAGATGGATCATTTTGGAAAAGATACACTCCACGAGAGTGGTGGATACCGACAGAAAAAGGAAAATGAGAGAAGTATGCCGGGTATATACATTGGAAACATCCCATAGAGACATTAATGAGTCTAGTCCCTGGGAGAACACTGTGGGGTGTAATCTTTTTCCTGATGGTTTTCTGCTCTGGCTTTCCCCAGCCTGGGTAGGCTTATCTGTGAGTTGTTTACCTTAGTCTCCTGGGTTAGGTGGCAGTGTTTTCCACTTCATTCCTTCTGTTTAGGTTTTGTTTTTTATGTGTTTTAGATTCTTTTTACTATCATTTTCCCAACTGGGTTTTTACGTTTTCTTATTCGGCCAGCAGTTTTTATACTCTGCTTCTTTTGCGTTCACCACCCAGTGTGCAATGGCAGGTGTGTCTTCAGGCTCTACTTCTGGTTCTCTTTCTTCTCCTCCACATGGCTTGTAGTCTGCCTTTGCTGTCTATTGCGGTCTTTGTTTCTACCTCTGGATCTGTGTGTCATGCGTGGGATGTGTATTTAACTGTGGCATTTTCCCAAGATACTGTGATTCACGACCTGAGGTTCCCCTGTTTAGATGCAAGGATCAATTCGTATACAAGTACAGGTAAGCCTCAGCTTGACCGGGTCCTGCTCTTGATCATATGCTATTGTCCTCAGCCAGTCTTTCTTTAGCAGCTAGTGCCCTCTGTGTAATCTGTGATGGTTTTTCCTGGGTGTGCTGTCCTTGCACCGGATTCTTTTTAAGTATATGCTCCATTGTTACTGTTTTGAGGAGCCGTATTTATGAATATTAGTTACTGGCGATGCGTTTTTTTTTTTATTGTTAGGCACCTTAATGTATTAATTTGGTTTTCAGTCCATTAGTCCATTGTAGCCCCCTGTTGGTGCCTTCTCTACCTTATTTCAGCGCCATGGTCATTTTCCTCTGTTTTTCTATATACCTTCCTTTGGACCCGCCATTTCATTACCCCATAGCTTGTGTGGATAGACCTTTTTTTTCATATGTGGTTTCCCGTTCATCCTTACCACTTGTGTTTTCATTTTTGCTTTTGTTTATCCTAGGATTGAGTACTCCTGTGCTGATGTTCCAGGACCCTTCCTGGGGTCATACAGAATTCAAGAATACTGTGAGAGATTTTTTTTGAGTATCAAGCCGTACTATAATTGAGGATTTTCCCTATGAGGGTATGTGTATTTCCCTAGTGGGCTTTAAGGAATCTTTTTCTGCCGGTACCTTTATTGGCGGAACGACTTAGCAGCCTTATGTTTACTTATTTTTCAGAATTCCTTCTTGGCTGCGTATCTCCAGTGTACGCTGTGAGTAACGATTACTTTAGAGGTTCAGTCTGTAGTGAGATATACGTATGCCTATACAGCTGCTGGTGAAGGTGCATCACTACTTGGATTATTGGGCACTGGTACATTACTACTGCAAGTTGGTTTATAGAATGAGGCAATGGCTTACTTTCTAAGGCTTTACACAGTACACGTTCCTGTATGAGTAGGGACTTTTTAACTACTTTTTTACCTTTATTTTCATATAATGGATGGACTGGAGCAACTAGAGGCATGCCGCCTTGATATTTTCTTATGTTTATGTAGTTAGTTTATCATATTTGTTTTATCCTATAGATTATGTTCCGCTTTGCAGTCACTACTGGCATAGTACTACTACTACATTGTGCGAACTGAAGAAGGTGGCTACAGCTTCGGCGCAACAAAGGGGAAGGATGGATCACAACCTATATATTGTTGTAGCACCGAGTTGTGAATCTATATACCAGACAAGGATCTGCATGTATATAAGTGTTATAACCTCTTTTTGCCATTTCCATACAAATGGTACTATTTCCATATTAATAGTGTTACCTTTATTGATTTGTTTCTTTATAGATGTATTTGTTTTATATGTTGTTCAAAACAGTGACCTCAGAATACCTCTGTGTATGACCTGCATTGTTTTAATGGATATTTGGTATGGTATGATTCAATTGTGCTTGGGTTGCGTATGTGGTATGATTGAGTGTGAATGTTTAGATGTTGTAATTTTTTCCTTATAATAGTCATCTGTGACCCGGGCGTACAGATATATTATATTATTGTTTTGGGCTGCTTTCCTTGGGTTTGACCTCATATTTATATGTTGATATATGCAACCTGTGGAATAGGTTTTTCACTGTATAAATATATTGTTTGATGAGATCATGAATTTAATAAAATTATGTGCAATTCATGTTTGCATCTAACCTTATATTTGTTGCTCCAATGTGAGATATCATTCAGAATCAGGAATTAAGTTATTTATTTTCTTATTATCCGGAAGCGGTCTATGTGGTTCTTTTTCTCTCACTCAGTCTTAACCTGCACCAGCAGGGATTATTCGACCTGAGAGCAGCTCTCTCACAGGTGCGGCGGCTGCTGGTGAGAATTGCACATGTGACTGAAGGGGCAAAAGGCTGGGTGTCCCCAACGCTCCTCCCATGCAATGATGTGTCCTTTTGTCTTCCCCACTTTGTGGGGATTCTGAAGGCTTCTGGTTCTCATACTCAATTGGGGTTTGGGCTTGCACATGTAACCAATGTGGCCTCTTCTTGTGACAACGGCATCAACCAGGCTAAGTCCTTGTCTTGTTCCAGTGACCTCCTCGGGCAATCAATGTCAACACGCCTGCTCCTTCCTCATATGATGTCTCCATTGGTTCATCAGCAGGTTCCCCTTCATGGTGGCCCCCTCTGGCATAGAGGTCACCAACTTATACACTCAAGAGAGGTGACATCCCGATCAGCACAGCAAACTTCACAGCACGACACACAGTCAATGGCCTGATCGGCATAACGGTGGAGACTTCTCCATCTCTCCCATAGCCAAACGTCTCCAACGGCCCGATGGGCGGACATACAGGTGTTTTCTACTGGCCTGGAGGTAAGAGGCAACAAAAATAAAAATGCTCCCCTCGTCATGGGAGGTGACTCCCAATGCGAGAGGGGCATTGGTTTTTTTATTTTCAAAAACATACATTTGACAGATGGATTTAGAAATGACTTCTGGCATGGCAGTCACTTCTAAAACTGGCAGACTGTTACTCCATTCACTGAAAACATAAATCACCTCCTGAGTCTTTGAAGTTTGTGTTGGGAGTCTGCTTCCTTCCCTCTCCTTTACCATACCCTTCCTTCAGAAAGCAATCTGTCACAACAGGAGCAACTACACAACACAGGCTATGGGAGTGACTAGAGGTTCACACCTGGATGTCAGCCACAGTGATATGTGTATCAAAAGGTTACCCCAGGGCCTCGTCCATATTCTTTATGATTCCCTTAGCCCCATCTCCTCCCCAGGCCCCCTTCCAGGGACCTCTCTCTGAATCAAAACGGACCCTTTGAAGTGTGCAGAAAAGCCTGCCTCGCCTTTCTCAAGTGTGTGTCCCACCCAGCTCACAGGCATGCAGCAATCCACAAGTCTGTCTGGTGGGGTGCTCCTACAGCCTCAGGGTTCTCCAGACAGCACTTTGTCCCCAAAATGGACCCGCAATCTTCCATGTATTGTACTATCCACAGGCACACATACACCCAGCATATGAATACAACACATGTGAACTGCACAGCTCTACACACTAACTTGATGTAAGCCAAGGGTGAGTTAAGCTTAGACCTCACTTCAGTGCCACAGGTCCAAAGGGCCTGTTCAGTTCTACTGATGACTATACGGTATGCTGCCACCCCCACGCTCGTGCTGCTTAACTCCTGGAAAAGACAGCAGCCTTTCACCACTATGGCGGTAGCACTTTGGGTGTCCCTCCCAGTTCAACAAGACTGCAGTCCATGAGACAGTGCTATATTGTGGTGCACACGCATGAGCTGTGTTTGACCAATGCAACAAAATCCAGCAGCAGACAACGTTGTAGTTGGGGTACGTGTCCGTCACCATGTGAAGGACTTTTCTAGCCCAACAATAATATAACTGAAATGACCAGGAGCACCAGGCATGATGCACTTTTATTGCATGTAGACACTAGAGCCAGACTGGGTAACCAAAGTAGCCCTAGCAACAAGCATTGGCAAAGCCACTAGGTCTTTCCTTTGAATGAGCTATTGGCTTTGCCAATGTGTTTTAGCCATGTTATACACCAGCATGGTTATTGTTCAGTCTGGCTAAACATTTCTTATGTATAGGAGAGTGGCATGCGCTGTTGTAGAGTGGTATAACAAAGAGTAGAGTAGAGTGTTGTAGAGTGGAGTGGCAGAGAGTGTCATGAATTGGCATAGTGGGGAGTCACATAGAGTGGCATACACTGGAGTGGCATAGAGTAGAGTGGACTGGTGTAAAGTATATTGACACAGAGTGTTGCAGAGTATAGTGGTGTAGAGTGCCATGGCATTGAGCTCAGTGGCATTGAATTCAGTGTCATACAGTGCCGTTTCATAGAATGCAGTGGTGTAGATTAGAGTGGTGCATAGTAAAGTTCAGTGGTGCAGAGTGCAGTGGTGAAGATTGGAGTGACACAGGGTAGGGTGGTGCAGAGTAGGGTAGAGTGGCATAGAGTGCTGTGCCACTGAGTGTAGTGGCATAGAGTTCATTGACACGGTATGCAATGGCATAGAGTGAAGTGGCGTAGAGTGGTGTGGAGTAGAATAGCATAGAGTGGTGCAGAGTGGAGTGGCATAGAGTTGAGTGATGTAGAGGGCAGTGGCACAGAGAGTTGAGTGGCATAGAGTGCAGTGGTGTGAAGTGTACAGTAGAGTCAAGTGGCATAGAGTGAAGTGATGTAGAGTGGTGCCAAGTAGAGTAGCATAGAGTGGTGCAGAGTAGAGTAGTGTGGTGTAGAGTGCAGTGGCATAGAGTGCAGTAGCATATAGTGGAGTAGCATACAGTGTAATAGTACAGACTAGAGTGACATAGAGTTCAGTGTCAGAAAGGGTAGTGTTGCAGAGTAGAATGTCAAAGTGCAGTGGTATAGAGTGGAGTAGAGTGACATAGAGAGCAGAGTAGAGTACAGAGGTGTAGAGTGCAGTGACATAGAGTGCAGTTGTGTACAGTGCATTGGCATAAAGTGCAGTGGTTAAGAGTAGGGTGGCATAGAGTGCAGTAGTACAGAGTGGAGTTAAGTGTCAAAAAACACAACTACAGGAATAGGAGAAATGGCCCCAGCCTCTGCATCGGCTTGGTTTCAAGTGGCAGGTCTAAAGTCCAGTGCAGAGGCAAAAGCAAAAGGGGTCAGGCAAGTGGCAGCATTGATGACCTTTCAGAGGATGTTGCAGCAGTTTCTGGAGGACCCAAAAGAGGTCTATGTGGATCAATACCCATTGGTGTATTGATATGCGAAGATGCACCAATGGCCAGTGCTCAGCAGGCTGGCAATAAAGTATCTGGCTTGTCCTGTAGCCAGTGTGTCCGCTGAGCGTGTGTTTAGTGCCACTGGCACGGTTGTCACAGTGAAAAGGAGCAGTTTCTCGCCTCAAGAAGTGGAGAGATCGACCATGATCAAAATGAACCAACATTTCATACCACATGATTACATCATTCCTGAAACAGTGCAGGAGGAGAATAAATGGTCACTATCAAGTGTGTTATCTAACCAACTTCTGGACGAACCACCTGAGTTTGAGGATGAATTCTACTTCCCTGGCTGAGTATGCCACCATTGTCAAACTTCTTTCTTTGCCCCCCAAACAAAAAAGATACAGCTAGTGGAACATTGTCTTTGTGTCTGATTTATGCTTCCCCACCATTTTTAAGTCACGTGTATTTCCAGATTGGAGTTGGACCAGTGTGTAGTGAAGAAGCCTCCACATCCCCTCCAACCACTGCCACGTCCGGTGCATTGGTGCTGCTGCTGTCCTTGGCACTGGTGGTCAGTGCAGCTGGAAAAAAATTACACATTTTAGATACCAGATATGCCTCCCCCTTGTTATTTTTAAGAACAAATTCAACCGAATACAACCACAATAGATGAGTACAGTTCTATCTTCTATATTCACTTTAGGAATTTTGTTGGTTAACTATTTTAAAAAAGCCAGATTGTCAAGTCAAGTCAAACGCAAGCATTTCGTAATGGAGGGGCAGAGTTAAGTCAATGAAGTGCAATGAAGGAGTGGAATAATTGGTTAATTAAGAACATATGGTGAGGTCTTAGTTGGCAAATGCAATGGAACCATCCTCATACTACTTTCCAGCCATCTTGCACTATCATCGAAACTGCTGCTATGGTATACTACTGTATAAACAAATAATACATACAACACAACACACATTGGGGGTGTCTACCATGACCATGGCCACTCTCATTTTACTGTTTCAGCATAAGCAAAAAAAGAAAGCCTTCTCAACAAACATGCGTTGAAAAGCTGACTTGGGCATGCAATCTTCATGGTAGAGTACCTGTCCTAAAATATGTCCTCTCAGTCTTATAGTACCAGTCCACATGATATATAAGAGGTGAGGGAAAGCTAAGCTTACTAACAAAGCAGAAGAAAGCTACAGACTAGTACAGACAGGAGGAAGTCGGCTAAAGAAACATGAAATTTAGAAAAAACAGGATAATGCAGGGATAAAAAGGATTTAACAAACCTTAGAACAAAGATGTTTGGGGGGAAAAGGAGACAGGTACAGTAAATAAAGGGATCAAATAGTTTAAATGGGGAGAGGTAAATGTTAAGAAAACAATATAACAGGAGGACATACTGGGGCCAGCAGATCTGCCAGCTGCCCCACTGGTGGTGACACTCGTCTCCCCGACCTGCCCCCGAAGCCCTATTCTTCCCGTTGGGTGCTGAGGAAGGAAATAAAGAAGATTAAAACATTGATTAATGGTACAGTTAATCTCCCAAAAAATATTTTGAGTAGCAAAGGCAAATGAGTTGAAGTTGTACTTTTCTAAATCAGATCGACCATAGTACTAGTATTAAGCTGATCTATTAATTTCTATAACCTAAGCCCTAATCCAAATTTCCTAAACTACATTTGGAACTACTGATGCATTGCAATGAATGCTCTTTGCTTCTCAACTACCTTTATTGGGTCAACTCAGTCTCCTTTTTAATACGTAGATACAAACTACACATCACTGGGAGATTGCGATTGAGACTGCATATGCTGCATAAAGAAAGGCACAGAGAAGAGAAAGCTGACTTGCTGATATTACTTACTATTACTACTACCACTATCTTGATGACAGGATTAGGTCTGGGTGTAGTTCGCAGAGTTCTACTATGCAAAGTGACCCAAAAACTCTGCCACGCTATGTGATATTCGCAAGAGGCAGAGTGCATTAGATCGCGCTGTTCACACTGATTTTTAGCGCCAGATGTTTGTCCCACGCTGAAAAGTTGGCACAATTGGACCCATGTGCAGCACAAGAGGGTGCTGCTTCTTTTCTGCTGCTTGACAGATTTTCTACTCAGTGCGAACGGAAGGTTTCTCAATGCTAATGGTAGCAACCATCGGCGACTGCTGTGTTGAGAAATCTCCCTTGGAGCTGGTCTGGAGTAAGATTTTCCTCGCTTGGGCGGTTGCAAACTAGGCAGAGTTTTTCGGGGCTCTGCACTCTAAGTGGAGTACGGAGAGGGAAAAACTCAGCAAACTCCATGAGCAGAGTGGAGTTCACCACCCACCCCTAGACAGGACAGAGGAGTCTGCATGTCTTCTTAACCCCTTCGCTGCCAGGCCTTTTCCCCCTCCTGTGCCGAGCCTTTTTTTGGCTATTTGGTGCAGTTCACGCTTAGGCCCTCATAACTTTTTGTTCACATAAGCTACCCACGCCAAATTTGCGTCCTTTTTTCCCAACATCCTAGGGATTCTAGAGGTACCCAGACTTTGTGGGTTCCCCAGAAGGAGGCCAAGAAATTAGCCAAAATACAGTGTAAATTTTGTTTTTTTCTAAAAAATTGGAAAAAGGGGCTGCAGAAGAAGGCTTGTGGTTTTTTCCCTGAAAATGGTATCAACAAAGGGTTTGCGGTGCTAAAATCACCAGCTTCCCAGCTTTCAGGAACAGGCAGACTTGAATCAGAAAACCCAATTTTTCATCACCATTTTGGCATTTTACTGGGACATACCCCATTTTTACGATTTTTTGTGCTTTCAGCCTCCTTCCAGTCAGTGACAGAAATGGGCCTGCAACCAATGCTGGATCCCAGAAACCGCAATATTTCTGAAAAGTAGACAAAATTCTGAATTCAGCAAGGGATAATTTGTGTAGATCCTACAAGGGTTTCCTACAGAAAATAACAACTGAAAAAGAAAAATATTGAAATTGAGGTAAAAAAACATCAATTTTTCTCTACGTTTTACTCTGTAACTTTTTCCTGCAATTTCAGATTTTCGAAAGCAATATACCGTTACGTCTGTTGGACTCCTCTGGTTGCGGGGATATATAGGGCTTGTAGGTTCATCAAGAAACCTGGGTACCCAGAGCTAATAAATGAGCTGCACCCTGCAGTGCGTTTTCATGCTATACCGGGTATACAGTAATTCATTTGCTGAAATATAAAGAGGGAAAAATAGCTATCAAGAAAACCTTTGTATTTCCAAAAAGGGCACAAGATAAGGTGTTGAGAAGCAGTGGGTGACCATACTAGCATGTGAATTACAGGGCATTTCTCAAATAGATGTCTTTTTTACACACTCTCTTATATTTGGAAGGAAAAAATGTAGAGAAAGACAAGGGGCAATAAAACTTGTTTTGCTAATCTATGTTCCCCCAAGTCTCCCGATAAAAATGATAACACACTTGTGTTGGTAGGCCTAGCGCCCACGACAGGAAATGCCCCAGAACGCAACGTGGACACATCACATTTTTTTAAAGAAAACAGAGGTGTTTTTTACAAAGTGTCTACCTGTGGATTTTGGCCTTTAGCTCAGCCGGCACCAAGGGAAACCTACCAAACCTGTGCATTTTTGAAAACTAGAGACCTAGGGGAATCCAAGATGGGGTGACTTGTGGTGCTCTGACCAGGTTCTGTTACCCAGAATCCTTTGCAAACCTCAAACTTTGGCTAAAAAACACATTTTCCTCAAATTTAGGTGACAGAAAGTTCTGGAATCAGAGAGGAGCCACAAATTTCCTTCCACCCAGCGTTCCCCCAAGTCTCCCGATAAAAATGATACCTCACTTGTAAGGGTAGGTCTAGCGCCCGCGACAGGAAATGCCCCAAAACGCAACGTGGACACATCACATTTTTTTAAAGAAAACAGAGGTGTTTCTTGCAAAGTGCCTACCTGTAGATTTTGGCCTCTAGCTCAGCCGGCACCTAGGGAAACCTACCAAACCTGTGCATTTTTAAAAACTAGAGACCTAGGTGAATCCAAGATGGGGTGACTTGCGGGGCTCTGACCAGATTCTGTTACCCAGAATCCTTTGCAAACCTCAAACTTTGGCTAAAAACACTTTTTCCTCAAATTTCGGTGACAGAAAGTTCTGGAATCTGAGAGGAGCCACAAATTTCCTTCCACCCAGCGTTCCCCCAAGTCTCCAGATAAAAATGATACCTCACTTGTGTGGGTAGGCCTAGCGCCCGTGACAGGAAACGCCCCAAAACACAAGGTGGACACATCACATTTTTTTAAAGAAAACAGAGATGTTTTTTGCAAAGTGCCTACCTGTAGATTTTGGCCTCTAGCTCAGCCGGCACCTATGGAAACCTACCAAACTGTGCATTTTTAAAAACTAGAGACCTAGGGGAATCCAAGATGGGGTGACTTGCGAGGCTCTGACCAGGTTCTGTTACCCAGAATCCTTTGCAAACCTCAAACTTTGGTTAAAAAAACACATTTTCCTCAAATTTAGGTGACAGAAAGTTCTGGAATCAGAGAGGAGCCACAAATTTCCTTCCACCCAGCGTTCCCCCAAGTCTCCCGATAAAAATGATACCTCACTTGTGTGGGTAGGCATAGCGCCCGCGACAGGAAATGCCCCAAAACGCAACATGGACACATCACATTTTTTGAAAGAAAACAGAGGTGTTTTTTGCAAAGTGCCTAAATGTAGATTTTGGCCTCTAGCTCAGCTGGCACCTAGGGAAACCTACCAAACCTGTGCATTTTTGAAAACTAGAGACCTAGGGGAATCCAAGATGGGGTGACTTGTGGGGCTCTGACCAGGTTCTGTTACCCAGAATCCTTTGCAAACCTCATAATTTGGCTAAAAAAAACTCATTTTCCTCAAATTTAGGTGACAGAAAGTTCTGGAATCAGAGAGGAGCCACAAATTTCCTTCCACCCAGCGTTCCCCCAAGTCTCCCGATAAAAATGATACCTCACTTGTGTGGGTAGGCCTAGCGCCCGTGACAGGAAATGCCCCAAAACGCAACATGGACACATCACATTTTTTTAAAGAAAACAGAGGTGTTTTTTGCAAAGTGCCTACCTGTAGATTTTGGCCTCTAGCTCAGCCGGCACCTAGGGAAACCTACCAAACCTGTGCATTTTTAAAAACTAGAGACCTAGGGGAATCCAAGATGGGGTGACTTGCGGGGCCCTGACCAGGTTCTGTTACCCAGAATCCTTTGCAAACCTCAAACTTTGGCTAAAAAACACTTTTTCCTCACATTTCGGTGACAGAAAGTTCTGGAATCTGAGAGGAGCCACAAATTTCCTTCCACCCAGCGTTCCCCCAAGTCTCCAGATAAAAATTATACCTCACTTGTGTGGGTAGGCCTAGCGCCCGTGACAGGAAGCGCCCCAAAACACAACGTGGACACATCACATTTTTTTAAAGAAAACAGAGGTGTTTTTTGCAAAGTGCCTACCTGTAGATTTTGGCCCCTAGCTCTGCCGGCACCTAGGGAAACCTACCAAACCTGTGCATTTCTTAAAACTAGAGACCTAGCGGAATCCAAGATGGGGTGACTTGTGGGGCTCTGACCAGGTTCAGTTACCCAGAATCCTTTGCAAACCTCAAAATTCGGCTAAAAAAACACATTTTCATCACATTTCGGTGACAAAGTTCTGGAATCTGAGAGGAGCCACAAATTTCCTTCCACCCAGCGTTCCCCCACGTCTTCCGATAAAAAGGATACCTCACTTGTGTGGGTAGGCCTAGCGCCCGCGACAGGAAATGGCCCAAAACATAACGTGGACACATCACATTTTTTCATAGAAAACAGTGCCTACCTGTGGATTTTGACCTCTTGCTCAGCCGGCACCTGGGGAAACCTAGCAAACCAGCGCATTTTTGAAAACTAGAAACCCAGGGGAATCCAAGATGGGGTGACTTGCGGGGCTCTGACCAGGTTCTGTTACCCAGAATCCTTTGCAAACCTCAAAAGTTGGCTAAAAAAACACGTTTTCCTCACATTTTGGTGACAGATAGTTCTGGAATCAGAGAGGAGCCACAACTTTCCTGCCACCCAGCGTTCCCCCAAGTCTCCCGATAAAAATTATACCTCACTTGTGTGGGTAGGCCTAGCGCCCGCGACAGGAAACGCCCCAAAACACAACGTGGACACATCACATTTTTTGAAAGAAAACAGAGGTGTTTTTTGCAAAGTGCCTACCTGTAGATTTTGGCCTCTAGCTCAGCCGGCACCTAGGGAAACCTACCAAACCTGTGCATTTTTGAAAACTAGACACCTAGGGTAATCCAAGATGGGGTGACTTGTGGGGTCTCACCAGGTTCTGTTACCCAGAATCCTTTGCAAACCTCACAATTTGGCTAAAAAAACACATTTTCCTCACATTTCGGTGACAAAAAGTTCTGGAATCTGAGAGGAGCCACAAATTTCCTTCCACCCAGCGTTCCCCCAAGTCTCCAGATAAAAATGATACCTCACTTGTGTGGGTAGGCCTAGCGCCCGTGACAGGAAACGCCCCAAAACACAACGTGGACACATCACATTTTTTTAAAGAAAACAGAGGTGTTTTTTGCAAAGTGCCTACCTGTAGATTTTGGCCTCTAGCTCTGCCGGCACCTAGGGAAACCTACCAAACCTGTGCATTTTTTAAAACTAGAGACCTTTGGGAATCCAAGATGGGGTGACTTGTGGGTCTCTCACCAGGTTCTATTACCCAGAATCCTTTGCAAACCTCAAAATGTGGCCCAAAAAACACATTTTCCTCACATTTCGGTGACAGAAAGTTCTGGAATCTGAGAGGAGCCACAAATTTCCTTCCACCCAGCGTTCCCCCAAGTCTTCCGATAAAAATGATAGCTCACTTGTGTGGGTAGGCCTAGCGCCCGCAACAGGAAATGGCCCAAAACACAACGTGAACACATCAAATTTTTTCATAGAAAACAGTGCCTACCTGTGGATTTTGGCCTCTTGCTCAGCTAGCACCTGGGGAAATCTAGCAAACCAGCGCATTTTTGAAAAGTAGAAACCCAGGGGAATCCAAGATGGGATCACTTGTGGGGCTCTGACCAGGTTCCGTTACCCAGAATCCTTTGCAAACCTCAAAAGTTGGCTAAAAAAACACGTTTTCCTCACATTTCGGTGACAAAAAGTTCTGGAATCTGAGAGGAGCCACAAATTTCCTTCCACCCAGCGTTCCCCCAAGTCTCCAGATAAAAATTATACCTCACTTGTGTGGGTAGGCCTAGCGCCCGTGACAGGAAACGCCCCAAAACACAACGTGGACACATCACATTTTTTTAACGAAAACAGAGGTGTTTTTTGCAAAGTGCCTACCTGTAGATTTTGGCCTCTAGCTCAGCCGGCACCTAGGGAAACCTACCAAACCTGTGCATTTTTTAAAACTAGAGACCTAGGGGAATCCAAGATGGGGTGACTTGCGGGGCTCTGACCAGGTTCTGTTACCCAGAATCCTTTTGCAAACCTCAAACTTTGGCTAAAAAACACTTTTTCCTCACATTTCGGTGACAGAAAGTTATGGAATCTGAGAGGAGCCCAAATTTCCTTCCACCCAGCGTTCCCCCAAGTCTCCAGATAAAAATGATACCTCACTTGTGTGGGTAGGCCTAGCGCCCGTGACAGGAAACGCCCCAAAACACAACGTGGACACATCACATTTTTTGAAAGAAAACAGAGGTGTTTTTTGCAAAGTGCCTACCTGTAGATTTTGGCCTCTAGCTCAGCCGGCACCTAGGGAAACCTACCAAACCTGTGCATTTCTGAAAACTAGAGACCTAGCAGAATCCAAGATGGGGTGACTTGTGGGGCTCTGACCAGGTTCTGTTACCCAGAATCCTTTGCAAACCTCAAAATGTGGCTAAAAAAACACATTTTCCTCACATTTCGGTGACAAAGTTCTGGAATCTGAGAGGAGCCACAAATATCCTTCCACCCAGCGTTCCCCCAAGTCTTCCGATAAAAATGATACATCACTTGTGTGGGTAGGCCTAGCGCCCGCAACAGGAAATGGCCCAAAACACAACGTGAACACATCACATTTTTTCATAGAAAACAGTGCCTACCTGTGGATTTTGGCCTCTTGCTCAGCTGGCACCTGGGGAAACCTAGCAAACCAGCGCATTTTTGAAAACTAGAAACCCAGGGGAATCCAAGATGGGATCACTTGTGGGGCTCTGACCAGGTTCTGTTACCCAGAATCCTTTGCAAACCTCAAAAGTTGGCTAAAAAAACACGTTTTCCTCACATTTCGGTGACAGAAAGTTCTGGAATCTGAGAGGAGCCACAAATTTCCTTCCACCCAGCGTTCCCCCAAGTCTTCCGATAAAAATGATACCTCACTTGTGTGGGTAGGCCTAGCTCCCGCGACAGGAAATGCCCCAAAATGCAACGTGGACACATCACATTTTTTTTAAAGAAAACAGAGGTGTTTTTTGCTAAGTGCCTACCTGTAGATCTTGGCCTCTAGCTCAGCCGGCACCTAGGGAAACCTACCAAACCTGTGCATTTCTTAAAACTAGAGACCTAGCGGAATCCAAGATGGGGTGACTTGTGGGGCTCTGACCAGGTTCTGTTACCCAGAATCCTTTGCAAACCTCAAAATTCGGCAAAAAAACACATTTTCATCACATTTCGGTGACAAAGTTCTGGAATCTGAGAGGAGCCACAAATTTCCTTCCACCCAGCGTTCCCCCACGTCTTCCGATAAAAATGATACCTCACTTGTGTGGGTAGGCCTAGCGCCCGCGACAGGAAATGGCCCAAAACATAACGTGGACACATCACATTTTTTCATAGAAAACAGTGCCTACCTGTGGATTTTGACCTCTTGCTCAGCCGGCACCTGGGGAAACCTAGCAAACCAGCGCATTTTTGAAAACTAGAAACCCAAGGGAATCCAAGATGGGGTGACTTGCGGGGCTCTGACCAGGTTCTGTTACCCAGAATCCTTTGCAAACCTCAAAAGTTGGCTAAAAAAACACGTTTTCCTCACATTTTGGTGACAGATAGTTCTGGAATCAGAGAGGAGTCACAACTTTCCTCCCACCCAGCGTTCCCCCAAGTCTCCCGATAAAAATTATACCTCACTTGTGTGGGTAGGCCTAGCGCCCGCGACAGGAAACGCCCCAAAACACAACGTGGACACATCACATTTTTTGAAAGAAAACAGAGGTGTTTTTTGCAAAGTGCCTACCTGTAGATTTTGGCCTCTAGCTCAGCCGGTACCTAGGGAAACCTACCAAACCTGTGCATTTTTGAAAACTAGACACCTAGGGTAATCCAAGATGGGGTGACTTGTGGGGTCTCACCAGGTTCTGTTACCCAGAATCCTTTGCAAACCTCACAATTTGGCTAAAAAAACACATTTTCCTCACATTTCGGTGACAAAAAGTTCTGGAATCTGAGAGGAGCCACAAATTTCCTTCCACCCAGAGTTCCCCCAAGTCTCCAGATAAAAATGATACCTCACTTGTGTGGGTAGGCCTAGCGCCCGTGACAGGAAACGACCCAAAACACAACGTGGACACATCACATTTTTTTAAAGAAAACAGAGGTGTTTTTTGCAAAGTGCCTACCTGTAGATTTTGGCCTCTAGCTCAGCCGGCACCTAGGGAAACCTACCAAACCTGTGCATTTTTTAAAACTAGAGACCTTTGGGAATCCAAGATGGGGTGACTTGTGGGGCTCTCACCAGGTTCTATTACCCAGAATCCTTTGCAAACCTCAAAATTTGGCCAAAAAAAACACATTTTCCTCACATTTCGGTGACAGAAAGTTCTGGAATCTGAGAGGAGCCACAAATTTCCTTTCACCCAGCGTTCCCCCAAGTCTTCCGATAAAAATGATAGCTCACTTGTGTGGGTAGGCCTAGCGCCCGCAACAGGAAATGGCCCAAAACACAACGTGAACACATCACATTTTTTCATAGAAAACAGTGCCTACCTGTGGATTTTGGCCTCTTGCTCAGCTAGCACCTGGGGAAATCTAGCAAACCAGCGCATTTTTGAAAAGTAGAAACCCAGGGGAATCCAAGATGGGATCACTTGTGGGGCTCTGACCAGGTTCCGTTACCCAGAATCCTTTGCAAACCTCAAAAGTTGGCTAAAAAAACAAGTTTTCCTCACATTTCGGTGACAAAAAGTTCTGGAATCTGAGAGGAGCCACAAATTTCCTTCCACCCAGCGTTCCCCCAAGTCTCCAGATAAAAATTATACCTCACTTGTGTGGGTAGGCCTAGCGCCCGTGACAGGAAACGCCCCAAAACACAACGTGGACACATCACATTTTTTTAACGAAAACAGAGGTGTTTTTTGCAAAGTGCCTACCTGTAGATTTTGGCCTCTAGCTCAGCCGGCACCTAGGGAAACCTACCAAACCTGTGCATTTTTTAAAACTAGAGACCTAGGGGAATCCAAGATGAGGTGACTTGCGGGGCTCTGACCAGGTTCTGTTACCCAGAATCCTTTTGCAAACCTCAAACTTTGGGTAAAAAACACTTTTTCCTCACATTTCGGTGACAGAAAGTTATGGAATCTGAGAGGAGCCACAAATTTCCTTCCACCCAGCGTTCCCCCAAGTCTCCAGATAAAAATGATACCACACTTGTGTGGGTAGGCCTAGCGCCCGTGACAGGAAACGCCCCAAAACACAACGTGGACACATCACATTTTTTGAAAGAAAACAGAGGTGTTTTTTGCAAAGTGCCTACCTGTAGATTTTGGCCTCTAGCTCAGCCGGCACCTAGGGAAACCTACCAAACCTGTGCATTTGTTAAAACTAGAGACCTTTGGGAATCCAAGATGGGGTGACTTGTGGGGCTCTCACCAGGTTCTGTTACCCAGAATCCTTTGCAAACCTCAAAATTTGGCTAAAAAAACACATTTTCCTCACATTTCGGTGACAGAAAGTTCTGGAATCTGAGAGGAGCCACAAATTTCCTTCCACCCAGCGTTCCCCTAAGTCTCCCGATAAAAAGGATACCTCACTTGTGTGGGTAGGCCTAGCGCCCGTGACAGGAAACGCCCCAAAACACAACGTGGACACATCACATTTTTTAAAAGAAAACCAAGGTGTTTTTTGCAAAGTGCCTACCTGTAGATTTTGGCCTCTAGCTCAGCCGGCACCTAGGGAAACCTACCAAACCTGTGCATTTCTGAAAACTAGAGACCTAGCAGAATCCAAGATGGGGTGACTTGTGGGGCTCTGACCAGGTTCTGTTACCCAGAATCCTTTGCAAACCTCAAAATTTGGCTAAAAAAACACATTTTCCTCACATTTCGGTGACAAAGTTCTGGAATCTGAGAGGAGCCACAAATTTCCTTCCACCCAGCGTTCCCCCAAGTCTTCCGATAAAAATGATACATCACTTGTGTGGGTAGGCCTAGCGCCCGCAACAGGAAATGGCCCAAAACACAACGTGAACACATCACATTTTTTCATAGAAAACAGTGCCTACCTGTGGATTTTGGCCTCTTGCTCAGCTGGCACCTGGGGAAACCTAGCAAACCAGCGCATTTTTGAAAACTAGAAACCCAGGGGAATCCAAGATGGGATCACTTGTGGGGCTCTGACCAGGTTCTGTTACCCAGAATCCTTTGCAAACCTCAAAGGTTGGCTAAAAAAACACGTTTTCCTCACATTTCGGTGACAGAAAGTTCTGGAATCTGAGAGGAGCCACAAATTTCCTTCCACCCAGCGTTCCCCCAAGTCTTCCGATAAAAATGATACCTCACTTGTGTGGGTAGGCCTAGCTCCCGCGACAGGAAATGCCCCAAAATGCAACGTGGACACATCACATTTTTTTAAAGAAAACAGAGGTGTTTTTTGCTAAGTGCCTACCTGTAGATCTTGGCCTCTAGCTCAGCCGGCACCTAGGGAAACCTACCAAACCTGTGCATTTTTTAAAACTAGAGACCTAGGGGAATCCAAGATGGGGTGACTTGCGGGGCTCTGACCAGGTTCTGTTACCCAGAATCCTTTGCAAACCTCAAACTTTGGCTAAAAAACACCTTTTCCTCACATTTCGGTGACAGAAAGTTCTGGAATCTGAGAGGAGCCACAAATTTCCTTCCACCCAGCGTTCCCCCAAGTCTCCAGATAAAAATTATACCTCACTTGTGTGGGTAGGCCTAGCGCCCGTGACAGGAAACGCCCCAAAACACAACGTGGACACATCACATTTTTTTAAAGAAAACAGAGGTGTTTTTTGCAAAGTGCCTACCTGTAGCTTTTGGCCTCTAGCTCAGCCGGCACCTAGGGAAACCTACCAAACCTGTGCATTTTTTAAAACTAGAGACCTTTGGGAATCCAAGATGGGGTGACTTGTGGGGCTCTCACCAGGTTATGTTACCCAGAATCCTTTGCAAACCTCAAAATGTGGCTAAAAAAAACACATTTTCCTCACATTTCAGTGACAGAAAGTTCTGGAATCTGAGGGGAGCCACAAATTTCCTTCCACCCAGCGTTCCCCTAAGTCTCCCTATAAAAAGGATACCTCACTTGTGTGGGTAGGCCTAGCGCCCGTGACAGGAAACGCCCCAAAACACAACGTGGACACATCACATTTTTTAAAAGAAAACCGAGGTGTTTTTTGCAAAGTGCCTACCTGTAGATTTTGGCCTCTAGCTCAGCCGGCACCTAGGGAAACCTACCAAACCTGTGCATGTCTGAAAACTAGAGACCTAGCGGAATCCAAGATGGGGTGACTTGTGGGGCTCTGACCAGGTTCTGTTACCCAGAATCCTTTGCAAACCTCAAAATTTGGCTAAAAAAACACATTTTCCTCACATTTCGGTGACAAAGTTCTGGAATCTGAGAGGAGCCACAAATTTCCTTCCACCCAGCGTTCCCCCAAGTCTTCCGATAAAAATTATACCTCACTTGTGTGGGTAGGCCTAGCGCCCGCAACAGGAAATGGCCCAAAACATAACGTGGACAAATCACATTTTTTCATAGAAAACAGTGCCTACCTGTGGATTTTGGCCTCTTGCTCAGCCGGCACCTGGGAAAACCTAGCAAACCAGCGCATTTTTGAAAACTAGAAACCCAGGGGAATCCAAGATGGGGTGACTTGCGGGGCTCTGACCAGGTTCTGTTACCCAGAATCCTTTGCAAACCTCAAAAGTTGGCTAAAAAAACACGCTTTCCTCACATTTTGGTGACAGATAGTTCTGGAATCAGAGAGGAGCCACAACTTTCCTCCCACCCAGCATTGCCCCAAGTCTCCCGATAAAAATTATACCTCACTTGTGTGGGTAGGCCTAGCGCCCGCGACAGGAAACGCCCCAAAACACAACGTGGACACATCACATTTTTTGAAAGAAAACAGAGGTGTTTTTTGCAAAGTGCCTACCTGTAGATTTTGGCATCTAGCTCAGCCGGCACCTAGGGAAACCTACCAAACCTGTGCATTTTTAAAAACTAGAGACCTAGGGGAATCCAAGATGGGGTGACTTGCGGGGCCCTGACCAGGTTCTGTTACCCAGAATCCTTTGCAAACCTCACAATTTGGCTAAAAAAACACGTTTTCCTCACATTTCGGTGACAAAGTTCTGGAATCTGAGAGGAGCCACAAATTTCCTTCCACCCAGCGTTCCCCCAAGTCTTCCGATAAAAATGATACCTCACTTGTGTGGGTAGGCCTAGCGCCCGCAACAGGAAATGGCCCAACACACAACATGAACACATCACATTTTTTCATAGAAAACAGTGCCTACCTGTGGATTTTGGCCTTTTGCTCAGCTGGCACCTGGGGAAACCTAGCAAACCAGCGCATTTTTGAAAACTAGAAACCCAGGGGAATCCAAGATGGGATCACTTGTGGCGCTCTGACCAGGTTCTGTTACCCAGAATCCTTTGGAAACCTCAAAAGTTGGCTAAAAAAACACTTTTTCCTCACATTTCGGTGACAGAAAATTCTGGAATCTGAGAGGAGCCACAAATTTCCTTCCATCCAGCGTTCCCCCAAGTCTTCCGATAAAAATGATACCTCACTTGTGTGGGTAGGCCTAGCGCCCGCGACAGGAAATGCCCCAAAACGCAACGTGGACACATCACATTTTTTTAAAGAAAACAGAGGTGTTTTTTGCAAAGTGCCTACCTTTAGATTTTGGCCTCTAGCTCAGCCGGCACCTAGGGAAACCTACCAAACCTGTGCATTTTTAAAAACTAGAGACATGGGGGAATCCAAGATGGGGTGACTTGCGGGGCTCTGACCAGGTTCTGTTACCCAGAATCCTTTGCAAACCTCAAACTTTGGCTAAAAAACACTTTTTCCTCACATTTCGGTGACAGAAAGTTCTGGAATCTGAGAGGAGCCACAAATTTCCTTCCACCCAGCGTTCCCCCAAGTCTTCCGATAAAAATGATACCTCACTTGTGTGGGTAGGCCTAGCGCCCGCGACAGGAAATGCCCCAAAACGCAACGTGGACACATCACATTTTTTTAAAGAAAACAGAGGTGTTTTTTGCAAAGTGCCTACCTTTAGATTTTGGCCTCTAGCTCAGCCGGCACCTAGGGAAACCTACCAAACCTGTGCATTTTTAAAAACTAGAGACCTTTGGGAATCCAAGATGGGGTGACTTGTGGGGCTCTCACCAGGTTCTGTTACCCAGAATCCTTTGCAAACCTCAAAATTTGGCTAAAAAAACACATTTTCCTCACATTTCGGTGACAGAAAGTTCTGGAATCTGAGAGGAGCCACAAATTTCCTTCCACCCAGCGTTCCCCTAAGTCTCCCGATAAAAAGGATACCTCACTTGTGTGGGTAGGCCTAGCGCCCGTGACAGGAAACGCCCCAAAACACAACGTGGACACATCACATTTTTTAAAAGAAAACCGAGGTGTTTTTTGCAAAGTGCCTACCTGTAGATTTTGGCTTCTAGCTCAGCCGGCACCTAGGGAAACCTACCAAACCTGTGCATTTCTCAAAACTAGAGACCTAGCGGAATCCAAGATGGGGTGACTTGTGGGGCTCTGACCAGGTTCTGTTACCCAGAATCCTTTGCAAACCTCAAAATTTGGCTAAAAAAACACATTTTCCTCACATTTCGGTGACAAAGTTCTGGAATCTGAGAGGAGCCACAAATTGCCTTCCACCCAGCGTTCCCCCAAGTCTTCCGATAAAAATTATACCTCACTTATGTGGGTAGGCCTAGCGCCCGCGACAGGAAATGGCCCAAAACATAACGTGGACACATCAAATTTTTTCATAGAAAACAGTGCCTACCTGTGGATTTTGGCCTCTTGCTCAGCCGGCACCTGGGGAAACCTAACAAACCAGCGCATTTTTGAAAACTAGAAACCCAGGGGAATCCAAGATGGGGTGACTTGCGGGGCTCTGACCAGGTTCTGTTACCCAGAATCCTTTGCAAACCTCAAAAGTTGGCTAAAAAAACACGTTTTCCTCACATTTTGGTGACAGATAGTTCTGGAATCAGAGAGGAGTCACAACTTTCCTCCCACCCAGCGTTCCCCCAAGTCTCCTGATAAAAATTATACCTCACTTGTGTGGGTAGGCCTAGCGCCCGCGACAGGAAACGCCCCAAAACACAACGTGGACACATCACATTTTTTGAAAGAAAACAGAGGTGTTTTTTGCAAAGTGCCTACCTGTAGATTTTGGCCTCTAGCTCAGCCGGTACCTAGGGAAACCTACCAAACCTGTGCATTTTTGAAAACTAGACACCTAGGGTAATCCAAGATGGGGTGACTTGTGGGGTCTCACCAGGTTCTGTTACCCAGAATCCTTTGCAAACCTCACAATTTGGCTAAAAAAACACATTTTCCTCACATTTCGGTGACAAAAAGTTCTGGAATCTGAGAGGAGCCACAAATTTCCTTCCACCCAGCGTTCCCCCAAGTCTCCAGATAAAAATGATACCTCACTTGTGTGGGTAGGCCTAGCGCCCGTGACAGGAAACGCCCCAAAACACAACGTGGACACATCACATTTTTTTAAAGAAAACAGAGGTGTTTTTTGCAAAGTGCCTACCTGTAGATTTTGGCCTCTAGCTCAGCCGGCACCTAGGGAAACCTACCAAACCTGTGCATTTTTTAAAACTAGAGACCTTTGGGAATCCAAGATGGGGTGACTTGTGGGGCTCTCACCAGGTTCTATTACCCAGAATCCTTTGCAAACCTCAAAATTTGGCCAAAAAAAACACATTTTCCTCACATTTCGGTGACAGAAAGTTCTGGAATCTGAGAGGAGCCACAAATTTCCTTTCACCCAGCGTTCCCCCAAGTCTTCCGATAAAAATGATAGCTCACTTGTGTGGGTAGGCCTAGCGCCCGCAACAGGAAATGGCCCAAAACACAACGTGAACACATCACATTTTTTCATAGAAAACAGTGCCTACCTGTGGATTTTGGCCTCTTGCTCAGCTAGCACCTGGGGAAATCTAGCAAACCAGCGCATTTTTGAAAACTAGAAACCCAGGGGAATCCAAGATGGGGTGACTTGCAGGGCTCTGACCAGGTTCTGTTACCCAGAATCCTTTGCAAACCTCAAAAGTTGGCTAAAAAAACAAGTTTTCCTCACATTTTGGTCACAGATAGTTCTGGAATCAGAGAGGAGCCACAACTTTCCTCCCACCCAGCATTCCCCCAAGTCTCCCGATAAAAATTATACCTCACTTGTGTGGGTAGGCCTAGCGCCCGCGACAGGAAACGCCCCAAAACACAACGTGGACACATCACATTTTTTTAAAGAAAACAGAGGTGTTTTTTGCAAAGTGCCTACCTGTAGATTTTGGCCCCTAGCTCTGCCGGCACCTAGGGAAACCTACCAAACCTGTGCATTTCTTAAAACTAGAGACCTAGCGGAATCCAAGATGGGGTGACTTGTGGGGCTCTGACCAGGTTCAGTTACCCAGAATCCTTTGCAAACCTCAAAATTCGGCTAAAAAAACACATTTTCATCACATTTCGGTGACAAAGTTCTGGAATCTGAGAGGAGCCACAAATTTCCTTCCACCCAGCGTTCCCCCACGTCTTCCGATAAAAAGGATACCTCACTTGTGTGGGTAGGCCTAGCGCCCGCGACAGGAAATGGCCCAAAACATAACGTGGACACATCACATTTTTTCATAGAAAACAGTGCCTACCTGTGGATTTTGACCTCTTGCTCAGCCGGCACCTGGGGAAACCTAGCAAACCAGCGCATTTTTGAAAACTAGAAACCCAGGGGAATCCAAGATGGGGTGACTTGCGGGGCTCTGACCAGGTTCTGTTACCCAGAATCCTTTGCAAACCTCAAAAGTTGGCTAAAAAAACACGTTTTCCTCACATTTTGGTGACAGATAGTTCTGGAATCAGAGAGGAGCCACAACTTTCCTCCCACCCAGCGTTCCCCCAAGTCTCCCGATAAAAATTATACCTCACTTGTGTGGGTAGGCCTAGCGCCCGCGACAGGAAACGCCCCAAAACACAACGTGGACACATCACATTTTTTGAAAGAAAACAGAGGTGTTTTTTGCAAAGTGCCTACCTGTAGATTTTGGCCTCTAGCTCAGCCGGCACCTAGGGAAACCTACCAAACCTGTGCATTTTTGAAAACTAGACACCTAGGGTAATCCAAGATGGGGTGACTTGTGGGGTCTCACCAGGTTCTGTTACCCAGAATCCTTTGCAAACCTCACAATTTGGCTAAAAAAACACATTTTCCTCACATTTCGGTGACAAAAAGTTCTGGAATCTGAGAGGAGCCACAAATTTCCTTCCACCCAGCGTTCCCCCACGTCTTCCGATAAAAATGATACCTCACTTGTGTGGGTAGGCCTAGCGCCGCGACAGGAAATGGCCCAAAACATAACGTGGACACATCACATTTTTTCATAGAAAACAGTGCCTACCTGTGGATTTTGACCTCTTGCTCAGCCGGCACCTGGGGAAACCTAGCAAACCAGCGCATTTTTGAAAACTAGAAACCCAGGGGAATCCAAGATGGGGTGACTTGCGGGGCTCTGACCAGGTTCTGTTACCCAGAATCCTTTGCAAACCTCAAAAGTTGGCTAAAAAAACACGTTTTCCTCACATTTTGGTGACAGATAGTTCTGGAATCAGAGAGGAGCCACAACTTTCCTCCCACCCAGCGTTCCCCCAAGTCTCCCGATAAAAATTATACCTCACTTGTGTGGGTAGGCCTAGCGCCCGCGACAGGAAACGCCCCAAAACACAATGTGGACACATCACATTTTTTGAAAGAAAACAGAGGTGTTTTTTGCAAAGTGCCTACCTGTAGATTTTGACCTCTAGCTCAGCCGGCACCTAGGGAAACCTACCAAACCTGTGCATTTTTGAAAACTAGACACCTAGGGTAATCCAAGATGGGGTGACTTGTGGGGTCTCACCAGGTTCTGTTACCCAGAATCCTTTGCAAACCTCACAATTTGGCTAAAAAAACACATTTTCCTCACATTTCGGTGACAAAAAGTTCTGGAATCTGAGAGGAGCCACAAATTTCCTTCCACCCAGCGTTCCCCCACGTCTCCAGATAAAAATGATACCTCACTTGTGTGGGTAGGCCTAGCGCCCGTGACAGGAAACGCCCCAAAACACAACGTGGACACATCACATTTTTTGAAAGAAAACAGAGGTGTTTTTTGCAAAGTGCCTACCTGTAGATTTTGGCCTCTAGCTCAGCCGGCACCTAGGGAAACCTACCAAACCTGTGCATTTTTTAAAACTAGAGACCTTTGGGAATCCAAGATGGGGTGACTTGTGGGGCTCTCACCAGGTTCTATTACCCAGAATCCTTTGCAAACCTCAAAATTTGGCCAAAAAAAACACATTTTCCTCACATTTCGGTGACAGAAAGTTCTGGAATCTGAGAGGAGCCACAAATTTCCTTCCACCCAGCGTTCCCCCAAGTCTTCCGATAAAAATGATAGCTCACTTGTGTGGGTAGGCCTAGCGCCCGCAACAGGAAATGGCCCAAAACACAACGTGAACACATCACATTTTTTCATAGAAAACAGTGCCTACCTGTGGATTTTGGCCTCTTGCTCAGCTAGCACCTGGGGAAATCTAGCAAACCAGCGCATTTTTGAAAAGTAGAAACCCAGGGGAATCCAAGATGGGATCACTTGTGGGGCTCTGACCAGGTTCCGTTACCCAGAATCCTTTGCATACCTCAAAAGTTGGCTAAAAAAACAAGTTTTCCTCACATTTCGGTGACAAAAAGTTCTGGAATCTGAGAGGAGCCACAAATTTCCTTCCACCCAGCGTTCCCCCAAGTCTCCAGATAAAAATTATACCTCACTTGTGTGGGTAGGCCTAGCGCCCGTGACAGGAAACACTCCAAAACACAACGTGGACACATCACATTTTTTTAAAGAAAACAGAGGTGTTTTTTGCAAAGTGCCTACCTGTAGATTTTGGCCTCTAGCTCAGCCGGCACCTAGGGAAACCTACCAAACCTGTGCATTTTTTAAAACTAGAGACCTAGGGGAATCCAAGATGGGGTGACTTGCGGGGCTCTGACCAGGTTCTGTTACCCAGAATCCTTTTGCAAACCTCAAACTTTGGCTAAAAAACACTTTTTCCTCACATTTCGGTGACAGAAAGTTATGGAATCTGAGAGGAGCCACAAATTTCCTTCCACCCAGCGTTCCCCCAAGTCTCCAGATAAAAATGATACCTCACTTGTGTGGGTAGGCCTAGCGCCCGTGACAGGAAACGCCCCAAAACACAACGTGGACACATCACATTTTTTTAAAGAAAACAGAGGTGTTTTTTGCAAAGTGCCTACCTGTAGATTTTGGCCTCTAGCTCAGCCGGCACCTAGGGAAACCTACCAAACCTGTGCATTTGTTAAAACTAGAGACCTTTGGGAATCCAAGATGGGGTGACTTGTGGGGCTCTCACCAGGTTCTGTTACCCAGAATCCTTTGCAAACCTCAAAATTTGGCTAAAAAAACACATTTTCCTCACATTTCGGTGACAGAAAGTTCTGGAATCTGAGAGGAGCCACAAATTTCCTTCCACCCAGCGTTTTCCTAAGTCTCCCGATAAAAAGGATACCTCACTTGTGTGGGTAGGCCTAGCGCCCGTGACAGGAAACGCCCCAAAACACAACGTGGACACATCACATTTTTTAAAAGAAAACCGAGGTGTTTTTTGCAAAGTGCCTACCTGTAGATTTTGGCCTCTAGCTCAGCCGGCACCTAGGGAAACCTACCAAACCTGTGCATTTCTGAAAACTAGAGACCTAGCAGAATCCAAGATGGGGTGACTTGTGGGGCTCTGACCAGGTTCTGTTACCCAGAATCCTTTGCAAACCTCAAAATTTGGCTAAAAAAACACATTTTCCTCACATTTCGGTGACAAAGTTCTGGAATCTGAGAGGAGCCACAAATTTCCTTCCACCCAGCGTTCCCCCAAGTCTTCCGATAAAAATGATACATCACTTGTGTGGGTAGGCCTAGCGCCCGCAACAGGAAATGGCCCAAAACACAACGTGAACACATCACATTTTTTCATAGAAAACAGTGCCTACCTGTGGATTTTGGCCTCTTGCTCAGCTGGCACCTGGGGAAACCTAGCAAACCAGCGCATTTTTGAAAACTAGAAACCCAGGGGAATCGAAGATGGGATCACTTGTGGGGCTCTGACCAGGTTCTGTTACCCAGAATCCTTTGCAAACCTCAAAAGTTGGCTAAAAAAACACGTTTTCCTCACATTTCGGTGACAGAAAGTTCTGGAATCTGAGAGGAGCCACAAATTTCCTTCCACCCAGCGTTCCCCCAAGTCTTCCGATAAAAATTATACCTCACTTGTGTGGGTAGGCCTAGCTCCCGCGACAGGAAATGCCCCAAAATGCAACGTGGACACATCACATTTTTTTAAAGAAAACAGAGGTGTTTTTTGCTAAGTGCCTACCTGTAGATATTGGCCTCTAGCTCAGCCGGCACCTAGGGAAACCTACCAAACCTGTGCATTTTTTAAAACTAGAGACCTAGGGGAATCCAAGATGGGGTGACTTGCGGGGCTCTGACCAGGTTCTGTTACCCAGAATCCTTTGCAAACCTCAAACTTTGGCTAAAAAACACCTTTTCCTCACATTTCGGTGACAGAAAGTTCTGGAATCTGAGAGGAGCCACAAATTTCCTTCCACCCAGCGTTCCCCCAAGTCTCCAGATAAAAATTATACCTCACTTGTGTGGGTAGGCCTAGCGCCCGTGACAGGAAACGCCCCAAAACACAACGTGGACACATCACATTTTTTGAAAGAAAACAGAGGTGTTTTTTGCAAAGTGCCTACCTGTAGCTTTTGGCCTCTAGCTCAGCCGGCACCTAGGGAAACCTACCAAACCTGTGCATTTTTTAAAACTAGAGACCTTTGGGAATCCAAGATGGGGTGACTTGTGGGGCTCTCACCAGGTTATGTTACCCAGAATCCTTTGCAAACCTCAAAATTTGGCTAAAAAAAACACATTTTCCTCACATTTCAGTGACAGAAAGTTCTGGAATCTGAGGGGAGCCACAAATTTCCTTCCACCCAGCGTTCCCCTAAGTCTCCCTATAAAAAGGATACCTCACTTGTGTGGGTAGGCCTAGCGCCCGTAACAGGAAATGGCCCAAAACACAACGTGAACACATCACATTTTTTCATAGAAAACAGTGCCTACCTGTGGATTTTGGCCTCTTGCTCAGCTAGCACCTGGGGAAATCTAGCAAACCAGCGCATTTTTGAAAAGTAGAAACCCAGGGGAATCCAAGATGGGATCACTTGTGGGGCTCTGACCAGGTTCCGTTACCCAGAATCCTTTGCAAACCTCAAAAGTTGGCTAAAAAAACAAGTTTTCCTCACATTTCGGTGACAAAAAGTTCTGGAATCTGAGAGGAGCCACAAATTTCCTTCCACCCAGCGTTCCCCCAAGTCTCCAGATAAAAATTATACCTCACTTGTGTGGGTAGGCCTAGCGCCCGTGACAGGAAACACTCCAAAACACAACGTGGACACATCACATTTTTTTAAAGAAAACAGAGGTGTTTTTTGCAAAGTGCCTACCTGTAGATTTTGGCCTCTAGCTCAGCCGGCACCTAGGGAAACCTACCAAACCTGTGCATTTTTTAAAACTAGAGACCTAGGGGAATCCAAGATGGGGTGACTTGCGGGGCTCTGACCAGGTTCTGTTACCCAGAATCCTTTTGCAAACCTCAAAATTTGGCTAAAAAAACACATTTTCCTCACATTTCGGTGACAGAAAGTTCTGGAATCTGAGAGGAGCCACAAATTTCCTTCCACCCAGCGTTCCCCTAAGTCTCCCGATAAAAAGGATACCTCACTTGTGTGGGTAGGCCTAGCGCCCGTGACAGGAAACGCCCCAAAACACAACGTGGACACATCACATTTTTTAAAAGAAAACCGAGGTGTTTTTTGCAAAGTGCCTACCTGTAGATTTTGGCCTCTAGCTCAGCCGGCACCTAGGGAAACCTACCAAACCTGTGCATTTCCGAAAACTAGAGACCTAGCAGAATCCAAGATGGGGTGACTTGTGGGGCTCTGACCAGGTTCTGTTACCCAGAATCCTTTGCAAACCTCAAAATTTGGCTAAAAAAACACATTTTCCTCACATTTCGGTGACAAAGTTCTGGAATCTGAGAGGAGCCACAAATTTCCTTCCACCCAGCGTTCCCCCAAGTCTTCCGATAAAAATGATACATCACTTGTGTGGGTAGGCCTAGCGCCCGCAACAGGAAATGGCCCAAAACACAACGTGAACACATCACATTTTTTCATAGAAAACAGTGCCTACCTGTGGATTTTGGCCTCTTGCTCAGCTGGCACCTGGGGAAACCTAGCAAACCAGCGCATTTTTGAAAACTAGAAACCCAGGGGAATCCAAGATGGGATCACTTGTGGGGCTCTGACCAGGTTCTGTTACCCAGAATCCTTTGCAAACCTCAAAAGTTGGCTAAAAAAACACGTTTTCCTCACATTTCGGTGACAGAAAGTTCTGGAATCTGAGAGGAGCCACAAATTTCCTTCCACCCAGCGTTCCCCCAAGTCTTCCGATAAAAATTATACCTCACTTGTGTGGGTAGGCCTAGCTCCCGCGACAGGAAATGCCCCAAAATGCAACGTGGACACATCACATTTTTTTAAAGAAAACAGAGGTGTTTTTTGCTAAGTGCCTACCTGTAGATCTTGGCCTCTAGCTCAGCCGGCACCTAGGGAAACCTACCAAACCTGTGCATTTTTTAAAACTAGAGACCTAGGGGAATCCAAGATGGGGTGACTTGCGGGGCTCTGACCAGGTTCTGTTACCCAGAATCCTTTGCAAACCTCAAACTTTGGCTAAAAAACACCTTTTCCTCACATTTCGGTGACAGAAAGTTCTGGAATCTGGGAGGAGCCACAAATTTCCTTCCACCCAGCGTTCCCCCAAGTCTCCAGATAAAAATTATACCTCACTTGTGTGGGTAGGCCTAGCGCCCGTGACAGGAAACGCCCCAAAACACAACGTGGACACATCACTTTTTTTTAAAGAAAACAGAGGTGTTTTTTGCAAAGTGCCTACCTGTAGCTTTTGGCCTCTAGCTCAGCCGGCACCTAGGGAAACCTACCAAACCTGTGCATTTTTTAAAACTAGAGACCTTTGGGAATCCAAGATGGGGTGACTTGTGGGGCTCTCACCAGGTTATGTTACCCAGAATCCTTTGCAAACCTCAAAATTTGGCTAAAAAAAACACATTTTCCTCACATTTCAGTGACAGAAAGTTCTGGAATCTGAGGGGAGCCACAAATTTCCTTCCACCCAGCGTTCCCCTAAGTCTCCCTATAAAAAGGATACCTCACTTGTGTGGGTAGGCCTAGCGCCCGTGACAGGAAACGCCCCAAAACACAACGTGGACACATCACATTTTTTAAAAGAAAACCGAGGTGTTTTTTGCAAAGTGCCTACCTGTAGATTTTGGCCACTAGCTCAGCCGGCACCTAGGGAAACCTACCAAACCTGTGCATGTCTGAAAACTAGAGACCTAGCGGAATCCAAGATGGGGTGACTTGTGGGGCTCTGACCAGGTTCTGTTACCCAGAATCCTTTGCAAACCTCAAAATTTGGCTAAAAAAACACATTTTCCTCACATTTCGGTGACAAAGTTCTGGAATCTGAGAGGAGCCACAAATTTCCTTCCACCCAGCGTTCCCCCAAGTCTTCCGATAAAAATTATACCTCACTTGTGTGGGTAGGCCTAGCGCCCGCAACAGGAAATGGCCCAAAACATAACGTGGACAAATCACATTTTTTCATAGAAAACAGTGCCTACCTGTGGATTTTGGCCTCTTGCTCAGCCGGCACCTGGGAAAACCTAGCAAACCAGCGCATTTTTGAAAACTAGAAACCCAGGGGAATCCAAGATGGGGTGACTTGCGGGGCTCTGACCAGGTTCTGTTACCCAGAATCCTTTGCAAACCTCAAAAGTTGGCTAAAAAAACACGCTTTCCTCACATTTTGGTGACAGATAGTTCTGGAATCAGAGAGGAGCCACAACTTTCCTCCCACCCAGCATTGCCCCAAGTCTCCCGATAAAAATTATACCTCACTTGTGTGGGTAGGCCTTGCGCCCGCGACAGGAAACGCCCCAAAACACAACGTGGACACATCACATTTTTTGAAAGAAAACAGAGGTGTTTTTTGCAAAGTGCCTACCTGTAGATTTTGGCCTCTAGCTCAGCCGGCACCTAGGGAAACCTACCAAACCTGTGCATTTTTAAAAACTAGAGACCTAGGGGAATCCAAGATGGGGTGACTTGCGGGGCCCTGACCAGGTTCTGTTACCCAGAATCCTTTGCAAACCTCACAATTTGGCTAAAAAAACACGTTTTCCTCACATTTCGGTGACAAAGTTCTGGAATCTGAGAGGAGCCACAAATTTCCTTCCACCCAGCGTTCCCCCAAGTCTTCCGATAAAAATTATACCTCACTTGTGTGGGTAGGCCTAGCGCCCGCAAGAGGAAATGGCCCAAAACTCAACGTGAACACATCACATTTTTTCATAGAAAACAGTGCCTACCTGTGGATTTTGGCCTTTTGCTCAGCTGGCACCTGTGGAAACCTAGCAAACCAGCGCATTTTTGAAAACTAGAAACCCAGGGGAATCCAAGATGGGATCACTTGTTGCGCTCTGACCAGGTTCTGTTACCCAGAATCCTTTGGAAACCTCAAAAGTTGGCTAAAAAAACACTTTTTCCTCACATTTCGGTGACAGAAAATTCTGGAATCTGAGAGGAGCCACAAATTTCCTTCCACCCAGCGTTCCCCCAAGTCTTCCGATAAAAATGATACCTCACTTGTGTGGGTAGGCCTAGCGCCCGTGACAGGAAATGCCCCAAAACGCAACGTGGACACATCACATTTTTTTAAAGAAAACAGAGGTGTTTTTTGCAAAGTGCCTACCTTTAGATTTTGGCCTCTAGCTCAGCCGGCACCTAGGGAAACCTACCAAACCTGTGCATTTTTAAAAACTAGAGACATGGGGGAATCCAAGATGGGGTGACTTGTGGGGCTCTCACCAGGTTCTGTTACCCAGAATCCTTTGCAAACCTCAAAATTTGGCTAAAAAAACACATTTTCCTCACATTTCGGTGACAGAAAGTTCTGGAATCTGAGAGGAGCCACAAATTTCCTTCCACCCAGCGTTCCCCTAAGTCTCCCGATAAAAAGGATACCTCACTTGTGTGGGTAGGCCTAGCGCCCGTGACAGGAAACGCCCCAAAACACAACGTGGACACATCACATTTTTTAAAAGAAAACCGAGGTGTTTTTTGCAAAGTGCCTACCTGTAGATTTTGGCCTCTAGCTCAGCCGGCACCTAGGGAAACCTACCAAACCTGTGCATTTCTCAAAACTAGAGACCTAGCGGAATCCAAGATGGGGTGACTTGTGGGGCTCTGACCAGGTTCTGTTACCCAGAATCCTTTGCAAACCTCAAAATTTGGCTAAAAAAACACATTTTCCTCACATTTCGGTGACAAAGTTCTGGAATCTGAGAGGAGCCACAAATTTCCTTCCACCCAGCGTTCCCCCAAGTCTTCCGATAACAATTATACCTCACTTATGTGGGTAGGCCTAGCGCCCGCGACAGGAAATGGCCCAAAACATAACGTGGACACATCAAATTTTTTCATAGAAAACAGTGCCTACCTGTGGATTTTGGCCTCTTGCTCAGCCGGCACCTGGGGAAACCTAGCAAACCAGCGCATTTTTGAAAACTAGAAACCCAGGGGAATCCAAGATGGGGTGACTTGCGGGGCTCTGACCAGGTTCTGTTACCCAGAATCCTTTGCAAACCTCAAAAGTTGGCTAAAAAAACACGTTTTCCTCACATTTTGGTCACAGATAGTTCTGGAATCAGAGAGGAGCCACAACTTTCCTCCCACCCAGCATTCCCCCAAGTCTCCCGATAAAAATTATACCTCACTTGTGTGGGTAGGCCTAGCGCCCGCGACAGGAAACGCCCCAAAACACAACGTGGACACATCACATTTTTTTAAAGAAAACAGAGGTGTTTTTTGCAAGGTGCCTACCTGTAGATTTTGGCATCTAGCTCAGCCGGCACCTAGGGAAACCTACCAAACCTGTGCATTTTTTAAAACTAGACACCTAGGGAAATCCAAGATGGGGTGACTTGTGGGGTCTCACCAGGTTCTGTTACCCAGAATCCTTTGCAAACCTCACAATTTGGCTAAAAAAACACATTTTCCTCACATTTCGGTGACAAAAAGTTCTGGAATCTGAGAGGAGCCACAAATTTCCTTCCACCCAGCGTTCCCCCAAGTCTTCCGATAAAAATGATACCTCACTTGTGTGGGTAGACCTAGTGCCCGCAACAGGAAATGGCCCAAAACACAATGTGAACACATCACATTTTGAATAGAAAACAGTGCCTACCTGTGGATTTTGGCCTCTTGCTCAGCTGGCACCTGGGGAAACCTAGCAAACCAGCGCATTTTTGAAAACTAGAAACCCAGGGGAATCGAAGATGGGATCACTTGTGGGGCTCTGACCAGGTTCTGTTACCCAGAATCCTTTGCAAACCTCAAAATTTGGCAAAAAAAACACGTTTTCCTCACATTTCGGTGACAGAAAGTTCTGGAATCTGAGAGGAGCCACAAATTTCTTTCCACCCAGCGTTCCCCCAAGTCTTCCGATAAAAATGATACATCACTTGTGTGGGTAGGCCTAGAGCCCGCAACAGGAAATGGCCCAAAACACAACGTGGACACTTAAAATTTTTTCATAGAAAACAGTGCCTACCTGTGGATTTTGGCCTAGCTCAGCCGGCCCCAGGGGGGTGCAGAAATGGCCTAAAATAAATTGTCCCCCCCCCCCCCCGGAGCGACCCTTGCCTATGGGGTCGCTCCCCCTGCGTGACATTGGCGGCAAAAAAAAAATCCCCAATGCCTAGTGGTTTCTGCACCCTTGGGGGCAGATTGACCTAAAATCAGCCAATCAGCCCCCAAGGGGGGCAGAAATGGTCTAACTACAATTTGCCCCCCAGGGGAGCAACCCTTGCCTACAAAGTCGCTCCGCTTGCGTGACGGTGCAAAAAAAAGATCCCTGGTGCCTAGTGGTTTCTGCCCACCCTGGGGGCAGATCGGCCTAATACCAATAGGCCGATCTGCCCCCAGGGGGGGCAGAAATGGCCTAAAAAAAAATTGCCCCCCCCCTGGGGAGCGACCCTTGCCTACAAGGCCGCTCCCCTTGCGGGACGGCGCAAAAAAAAAAATCTATGGTGCCTATTGGTTTCTGACCCCCTTGGGGGCAGATTGGCCTCATAAAAATAGGCCAATCTGCCCCCAAGGGGAGCAGAAATGGCCTAAATATAATTTTCCCCCTAGGGGAGCAACCCTTGCCTAAGGGGTCGCTCCCCACCTCAAAAAAAAAAAAGAAACAATTTTTTTTTAGCCCTGGTGCCTAGAGGATTCTGCCCCCGGGGGGGGGCAGAAAAGGCCTTAAAAAAAAATGCCCCCCCAGGAGCGACCCTTGCCCAAGGGGTCGCTCCCTTTTGTCTGTTTCATAAATAAAAAAGACATCCCTGGTGTCTAGTGGGCGTTTTGACAGCCGGATTGCTTTACAATCCGGCTGCCAAAACGCAGAGAGAGACTTCAAAGGGAAGGAAATACATTTCCTTCCCTTTGAAGCCTCTCTGCCTCCTCCCCGTGATCGGAAGAGAAATGCTTTGCATTTCTCTTCCGATCATCGCTCTGGAAGCTGAGCTTCCAGCGCGAAGGAGGAGGCATTGTGATTGTCAGCGCGCGCGCGCGCACTGACGTCACAGGGGGGGTGGAAGGGGAAGGGCTTCCCCTTCCATCCCTGACTTGTGGGGGGAAACCCCTCAGAGGGAGCGCTCCCTCTGGGCTGGGTGCCCAGGACGTAATGGTTACGTACTGGGCACAGCAGCACTGTGCCGCAGGACGTAACCATTACGTCCTCGGCACAGAAGGGGTTAAATATTCAGCCAAAGTGAGCGCCGACAAATACAATTAGGTAGTGCTGAGCACCTGGCTAGCTCAAACTCAATCAAATATTATTTGTTGTAACGTAAACTTAATTTACCTCTGAGTGTTAGCACTGCTATTTGAAAAAAATTAGCATTGTGGAACACACATCAAATAAACAATCAATTACTCCCCGAACCTCGACACCTCTGTGCCCAGCAGGTCGAGCACACTCTACATGTGGTCCAGTATGTCCGCCCAACGGAGCGTCAACTGCTGGTGGGTGCTCTGGACCCCAGTGTGCCAAAGCACACACCGGCACACTATCCCCTACAGCAGTCAATGTTCCCACAGGACGTAATCGCTCCCAGGAATGACACCTGCTGCCAGTATGGAGGAGAGGTGGCGCAGTACAAAAACCACAAGTGCTGCTACCTCCACTTTAGCAAAAATGGGGCACTGCCACTCTCTCTGCTGCCCTGCTCTGCCATGGTGCGAAGTGGGAAAGAAAAGGGAAGAAACAGGAGAAGGAAGGAAGAAAGAAAAATAGTAAAGGGAAAACCAAAAAAGTATTAAAAGTCACGAAAAACACAAAAAAATTACAGAAACGTAAAATACACAAACACAAAGACACACACATTCATACAATTAAGGACAATGAGAAGTGGATGAATTAGATGGGGGGACTGAAACATTTATGGGTGGATTAAAGCACCATACACAGAAACAGAGGAAAACAAAATGGCTATGCACATGCGAACCGTGTGGTGCCGTTCCCGCGCTGTTTTAAGCTCGAGAATGTGCATTGTTCTCCTAAATGTCAAAAGTTTAACGTGCCAAGCAGTTCTGTCCGCTGGCGCCCGCAGAATTTTTGGCCTGCTCAGACCTATACAGTACCCAGATTGCTGTTTTTACCACTATTTGATTTAAATATTTTGAAAATAAGTTATTTTACAGAAGCTTACTCCTTGTCTATTTTATCAAAGCGATTAACAATGATACAGACAAATACCCTTGTATTTCCTGTGCTGTGATATGTTGCCAGAACATTGTTGTCAGAATAGCGTCTGTCATCAATAGTATGTCTTAAATACAGATCTTTTGTGAAAAAAAAATCTTATCTAATAATTTGTGTCCATTATAACATCCCAAAAAATATTATTTTCACTGTTATTGACTGGATTCCAAACATTTATTCTATTTCTGCATATGGAGTCCCCTCACTCACTACAATTGCTTGCATAAGGATTTTTCCTTTTTAATGTGCTTCTAAGCAGTGCTTAATTTGTAAATAAAAACATGCTGGTGCCCAGAGCTCTCCTCTGAAACACGCTCTGCTGCAATTAAATGTGCGAGCATGGAGTACTGAGGCAACGTAATCCTAAAGCTATCTCGGTTCTCTTTAGTCCATTTAGAACCATTCCCTGCCCCTTCTGCTCACTCTTGCAGCTTTCTCCCTCTGTGAAGCTTTTTCGTTTCTCTCTTTCTCCGCTTTTCCCATATGAGTCTTTTGCCTGCAGTAAATGCTTGATGCAGAATAATAAGTGCCGGCCCTCAAAAATAAGATCTGGTGCCCCGCAACGTAAACCACCGGCTCAAATTAAAAAGACCTCAGAGTGCTACCACCTACAACTTGTGGGAAGGTAGCATACATAATTTTGAAACCATACCCGGGTGCAGTCACAAAAGCAGCATTAGCTATATGCAGTAACACTGATACAGCGTTGGTGCTTTTTATAGGCAGAAAAATTACCAGGGCACATAGGTTACGCTGGAAAGTCACTTAGCCATGAACCAAATGAGAGGAAGGGGGCGCATAGTACAGTCTTAGCAAAACGTTTTTTTATTTTATTTCAGGTTTCTTCGATCGTGTTCCTTCCTTTTTATTCTTTAGATATTACCTAAATCGATATCGCAGTTTGTCTATTTTTTGCCACATTCAAATGGACTAATTGATCAAAGGCAGCTTTGAAGTCAATAAAACTATAAATGACGTTGAGAACAATCTGATCAATATGACCTTGAGCCACCTGTGCAAATGTTTAACATTAATAAACAGTGCAGGGATTAAAGATTGTTCTTCTACTCATTCAGTTTTATGAGCATTAATGTGGAATATATTTCCCAGGTCCTGCTAGTCACTGCTACATGAGCCTGTAGAAATTTGGAGAATACGTGCTCCTTTAGAGGACAGAATTAAGAAATGCATAGATATGTACATTGAAAGAGGTACACTGGTTCAGCCTTCTTCACCTATTAGTCTATTCAAATGTTACTCACATTTTGCTTCAACCCCCAACTCACCCACATCAACTTCATGTGGCAATGGTATGCCCTCTGTAGGAACTACCTCTTTTGCACTGAGTGGCAGTATTTTTCTAATCACATGTGCGCATCCCCGTTAAAAAAAAAGTGTACTTAATTGCCAGGGCTGATGGCTAATAATGTACTTTGCCATTGTTTATCTTACATTCTTTATCCATTTTACTTTTTTTTAGTCATCCATGAGTCTTTAACCTGTGTCTTTAAGTTATAATAATTCAAATACAATAGAATCTATTCTTTGTGCCAACGGGAATCACATTTTCCAGTGATATGCGTTAAAACTAATGATGCATTCTATACTTCTTACCAGTACACCTACCTGCTAGGAAGTACCCTGTACTGTTCTATTAAAATTATATGCAATGGTAAATTTATTTTTACATTTAACCATTTTATTGCAAGCAGATAGCCACAAGGTTTACAGATGAGTATGTTTTCTTGCTTCACTTTTTGTAGCATGTGGTTGCAATAAAAAGTTTTAAAAAAAACTGCAACTGTCAGAGTCGTTTGCCAAGGCTAGACAAACTGGCTTTGCCAGTGCTTGTTTACGGTTAGAACAGCAACCTGTCCTTTCAACAATCAGGTATCATTCTCTATTGCTTGGTCACAAATGTGACAGATATCCAGTACACCTTGTTACAAGCGCATTAGGATATATTCACTTGTGTTATGCTGCTACAAGAGACTATGAGGGTCATTACAACATTGGCGGTAAAAGGCGCTTACCACCGTGCAGAAGACCGCCAACACACCGCCGCGGCCGCGGAATTCCGCCACAGCTATTATGACCCACATCTCGAAATCCGACAAAATTCAGACACCCACACAAGTCTGCCACACCAAAGGTCAGTGATAAACTGGCGAAAACAAAACCGACACCGTCACGCCAACAGAAATACGGCCACACTTTCACGACACACGAATCCACGAGGTGGTCTATCAACCGCGGTATTCCATTGGTGGTACACACCGTCGCGCTCAAAATACACACACTTCTACAAAACACCGCCACATTGGACAATTCGAAATACACACACCTGATACACATACACACACCACTCCCACACACCCACTACTATATAAAACACACACCCACATCACCCACAAACCCCCACAACAAAAAATTCCAAAAGAAGGCCAGAGAGAGACACCACCATCCACAAACTAGCAGCCACAGGCACACACCATCATCACCCACACAACTTCCACGCACAAAACACCAAACACCACTACATATCAGCACACTTATCACCACACACACCACCCCACACATCACCCACCCCACCCCATGGCACGGCAAAGACACCCCAGGTTCTCGGAGGAGGAGCTCAGGATCATGGTGGATGAAATCATCCGGGTAGAGCCACAGCTATTTGGAGCACAGGTGCAGCACACCTCAATTGCAAGGAAGATGGAGCTATGGAGAAGAATAGTCGACAGGGTCAACGCAGTGGGACAACACCCAAGAAATCGGGACGACATCAGGAAAAGGTGGAACGACCTACGGGGAAGGTGCGTTCCGTGGTCTCAAGACACCACCAGGCGGTCCAGCGGACTGGTGGCGGACCCCCACCTCCTCACCCACAACTAACAACATGGGAGGAGCAGGTCTTGGAGATTCTGCATCCTGAGGGCCTCGTAGGAGTCGGTGGAGAAATGGACTCCGGTAAGTCAAACCTTTATCTACCATATCCCCCACCCTACCTGCATGCTATCACATACCCCCACCCTCGCGCCCACCCCTATCACTCCAACTCCTCACAAATTTACCAATATCACAAACCACACATCCCAACACCAAGCCCTGCATGCAACAACAATGCATGGACACCCATCACTAAAGCATGCCCACTGCACATACCCATACACCCCCCTAAAACATCATCACACAAGCCCCCACACAGGAATGCCAGCACTGGGGTACACGCCCACCCACTCATTGCACACCATGACACACACAGATGCAATAATCATGCTTTTACACCCCTGCAGGACCACTACCCAACATCACCAGACAGGAGGGTCCAGACATCTCCACCCTACCCACAGAAGAGGCCCACAGTGATGACAGCAGCTCTGTCCAACTGGATCTAGATGACCAGCCCGGACCATCGTGGGCCTCGGGACAGTCGGTTCCCCTCACACAGGCACAGGCCACCACAGACCTTCCCCCCCCTGGTAACACCAGCACAGCACCCACCCACCCAGTGGGCCCATACTTCCGTCCCCAGGACACGTCAATCAGCTGTGTGTCCACCACTACAGGGAACCCAGGATAACCCACCACCCCAACAACAACAGGGACCTGGGGGCAGTGGTAGTGGGCACACAGTCCAGGGGACGGAGGCCCAGGAACACAGGGGAACTGGGAGGGCTGCTGTGCGACAGGGGGAGGACAGGCCAAGGGAACCCACTCTCCACGAGGCCCTCTCCTCCATCATGGGAGCATACCACCTCTCCCAGGAGATGATGGCAACGGTCCTGGCCAAGTTTCAGGAGACCCAGCGCATGCAGGAGGAACAGTATTTGGGCTTCAGGGAGGAGCTCAGAACCATCAGCTCCGCACTGGGCACCATCGTAGGGGTGCTGAAGGAAATACTCAACACCAGGAGGGACACTGTGGCACTACAAGGGGCCCCTGACACTAGCATGGACGATGAACTGCCCACCACCTCCGCTGGCGCTAGTGGACAGGAGGCACCGCCACAGGACCACCACACCAGCACCCCACCCCCTGCAGACGGAGAACCACCCCGCAAACGGTCCCTGAGACCCAGGAACAAGACAGAGCACGATGCCAAGACCCCCGCCAAGAAATGAAACCACCCTGATTGTCAACCCACTGTCCCACTTTGTCACCCTGTCCATATTGAAACTGCCCCAGCTCCACTTCCTATGCTCATATGGGAAATGCACATATGAGACTAATAGACTGGACTCTGCCATGGGCACTCATCCGCAGTCAACCCTCACCATTTAACTTCCCCCTCCAATATTTTGTATGTAAATAAACACACCTAAAGCACCAAAAGATCTGGAGTCTGTCTGTGATTTTGAAATAGTGTATTTGCAATTACAGTGACAAAATGTTCTTGAAATAGTAATGTCAACATACCTATGTCACACAGCTCTAGTCCATGAGGAATCTAAGCAGATGACACACGTTGGGACCCATACCTGTGAAACCGTAAGTGAAAGTGACAACTCAGTGACCATACACTGGGTGAAATCGACAGACAGGATAGAGGTAGAAGTGTATAAGTACTTGTAGTAGGCAGGAATGTATTCTCACCTGTGTTTCACTGGAAATATTGCTGGATGACTGAGTCCCTGTTGTCAATGTCTTCTTCCTCTGCTTCCTCCTCATCACTGTCCACAGGCTCCACAGCTGCCACAATACCGCCATCTGGACCATCCTCCTGCAGAAAAGGCACCTGTCGTCGCAAAGCCAAGTTATGAAGCATACAGCAGGCCACGATGATCTGGCACACCTTCTTTGGTGAGTAGAATAGGGATCCACCTGTCATATGGAGGCACCGGAACCTGGCCTTCAGGAGGCCGAAGGTCCGCTCGATCACCCTCCTAGTACGCCCATGGGCTTCATTGTAGCGTTCCTCTGCCCTTGTCCTGGGATTCCTTCTGGAGTCAGTAGCCATGACAGGTTGGGGTAACCAGAGTCACCTAATAGCCACACACGGTGCCTCTGGAGTTGACCCATCACATAAGGGATGCTGCTGTTCCGCATGATGTAGGCGTCATGCACTGAGCCAGGGAACATGGCATTCACATGGGAGATGTACTGGTCTGCCAAACATACCATCTGCACATTCATGGAATGATAACTCTTCCGGTTCCTGTACACCTGTTCACTCCTGTGGGGGGGGGACCAAAGCCACATGGGTCCCATCAATGGCACCTATGATGGTGAGGATATGTCCAAGGGCATAGAAGTCAGCTTTCATTGTAGGCAAGTCCTCCACCTGAGGGAAAACGATGTAGCTCCGCATGTGTTTCAGCAGGGCAGACAACACTCTGGACAATACGTTGGAAAACATAGGCTGGGACATCCCTGATGCCATGGCCACAGTTGTTTGAAAAGACCCACTTGCAAGGAAATGGAGCACTGATAGCACCTGCACTTGAGGGGGGATTCCTGTGGGATGGCGGATTGCTGACATCAGGTCAGGCTCCAACTGGGTACACAGTTACACGATTGTGGCACGGTCAAACCTGTAGGTGATTATCAGATTTCTTTCCTCCATTGTCGACAGGTACACCGGAGGATTCCGCCATCTCCTCACATGTCCCAGCGGACGGTGCCTATGAAGGACAACAGCGACCAGAGAGTCAAACAAGTCAGAGGTATGTACCCACAGTCTACATAGAACACGATTCATACACAAAATCTGGCCTGTATGTGTGTTGAGAGTAGGCCTAGGTATGTGTGACGCAGTTGGTAATTAGGCCATGTGGGCCCCTGAAATGGCGGCTGCCTGACCTGTAAAGTGGGACAGTGGGATGTGAGGTAACTGCGCTGGCGTTGTACACCGTCGCGGTAGGCGGTCGAAGACCGCGGTGCAATGCTGCATTGGTTAACATTGGACCCTATAGGTCCCAGGAGCCAATGACGATGTACGCCGGCGGTGATGGTACGCACCGCCGCGGACGTGACCGCCATTTTCTAGCTGTTGAATCACTCGATACCTGATCTTCGACAGGACAGAACCTACACTTCAAGTGCTGCTGTGACCTCAGTCTGGAAGAGACAATGGCTCGTACATCTGGGGAAAGGGCCCCTACCTTTACATTGGAGAAGTTGGAGAAGCTAGTCGAGGGGGTCCTCCCCCAGCACACGCTACTCTACGGTCCTCCAGACCAACAGGTAAGTACACAGGGGGCACGTTGTATGGACTATGCCTGTGTGGAGTGGGGTGGATGAAAGATGGCGGGGGAGATTGAGGCATGCATGAAACGACGATGAATGCATGTGCCACATGGCAAGGGTAGGGAGGGGGGCCACTCACTTTGACGGCGCAGTTGGTAATGACTTCTCTTCTTCCCCTGTACATTTCATGTAGGTCAGCGCCCACCAGAAGAAGGATATTTGGCGTGCCATGGCCAAGGACGTCCGGACCCTGGGGGTCCACCACAGACGGAGCACCCACTGCCGGAAGAGATGGGAGGACATTCGCTGCTGGAGCAAGAAGACGGCGGAGGCTCAGCTGGGGATGGCCTCCCAACGAGGGAAGGGTGCCCGTCGAACCATGAACACCCTGATGTTCCGGATCCTGGCGGTGGCCTACCCGGAGTTGGATGGGCGCTTGAGGGCATCACAGCAGACAAAAGGGGGTGAGTACACTCTCATTCAGCTGACTTTGCGCGCAGTGGAGGGGTCTGGGTGGGGGAGGAGGGCTTTGGGTTTCCCTAGGCCAGGGCGAGTTCCGCAGGCTAGGCCCCTTTGTAAGGCATGGCCCTGTGGCCCCCCACCCCACCTCTGTAGAGTGCCAAGTACAGGTATTCATGCACCTGTGTCATCTATGTGTGCAGATGTCGTCCATAGCCTTGTAGGCCATTTCCCAGGAATTGCACTGTAGAGCCCAACAGCGCAACGTAGTGCAGGGGGCTGCTGTGTTTGTCTTGGTCGCCAACGGCAGCGGTAAGCCATGCACTCAACCTGTCTTTCTTCTGTTTCCCCCCCTTTTTTGCGGTCTCCCTGTTCTTGTGTGCATTAGCATCATCAGGCGGAGGAGCAGTGGCACCGGAGCACGAGGGAGCTGCGTCCCACATGGCCATGGAGGGCCACACTATGGACTCTGAATACAACGGTGGGACGGAGGGCGAGGGGAGCACCACAGCGGTGACAGGTGCTGAAACCAGCGACACAGACTCGTCCTCCGATGGGAGCTCCCTTGTGGTGGCTGCAACATCTGTGCCCCCCACTACTACAGGTACAGCCGCCACCCCCCCTACCAGCACCGCCCTCCCAGCAGCCCCTCAGCGTGTGACCCGTGCCCGCTCACCCAGGAGGGTGGGCATCACCTTCGCCCCAGGCACCTCAGCCCCTGCCCCTGTCACCTCAGCTGCCCTCAGTGAGGAGGCCATTGACCTCCTCAGGTCCCTCACTGTTGGGCAGTCTACCATTTTGAATGCCATCCAGGGTGTAGAAAGGGAGTTGCAACAAACTAATGCATTCCTGGAGGGCATTCATTCTGGTCAGGCTGCCCTTCATCGAACATTTCAAACTCTGGCCTCAGCACTGATTGCAGCCATTGTTCCTGTCTCTAGCCTCCCCCCTCCAACTTCCTCCACCCAGACCCAATCCCCTGTACCTCTGCCTAACCCAAGCACACCATCAGACCAGCATGCACACACCTCACCACACAAGGGAAGCTCAGGCAAACATAAGCACCACACATCCCACAGGCACTCACGCTAGCATCACACACATACAGACACACCAACATCCACTGCCTCCACTGTGTCCCCCTCCTCCTGGTCTCCCTCCTCCTTCCCAGTCTCGTCTACACTCACACCTGCATGCACTACCACTACAGACACTACGTCCTGCACCAGCACACCCACCACCACACCCCGCTCATGTGCAGTCACCACCCCCACTACCATTCACACGTCCCCTGTGTCCTCTCCCAGTGTGTCTGTGATGCCCCCTCCCAAGATACACAAACACAGGCACACACCCACCCAACATACATCCACCTCACGACAGCCTCCAGCGCATGCATCTGCACCCAAAGCCACAAAAGTTACACCTCCTACAACCACCACCTCTTCCTCCACTCCCAAACCCCCTCCAGCTACCCATCCCAGTGTCTCCAAACAACTTTTCCTGTCCACCCTTAACCTATTTCCCACCACCCGGTCCAACTCATAGGTCCTGTACTAGCACCTCAGCCACAAAATCACTGGGACCAGTGGTGCCTGTTGTCAGAGGTATGTGGAGTGCACCGGCCACCAGGCCAGCCAGTGTATCACGGAGCCAGAGCACAGCCAGTCCCCCCCTGTGAAGCACCAGAAGTTGGCCAGTGCCTGGCGGGAGAGGGGGAAGACTCCAGCCAGCCAAGCCGCTCACAGGGGTCCCGGGGGGAGTGTGGACTCAGCTGTGACTCCACCCAAGGTGGGGAAGGGGCAGAAGAAACCAGCAAAGTCTGCGAGGAGCAGCACGGCGGAGAAGACCGCAATCATCCCCGCTAGCCAGGAGGCCACCGCCAGCCCCATCGTTGCTGCCCAGGAGGGCCCCGCCAGCCCCATCGTCGCTGTCCAAGAGGTCCCCGCCAGCCACTGCCCAGCTGCCCAGGAGGGCCCCGCCAGCCACAGCCCAGCTGCCCAGTAGGACCCCGCCAGCCACAGCCCAGCTGCCCAGGAGGGCCCCGACAGCCACAGCCCAGCTGCCCAGGATGACCCCGACAGCCACAGCCCAGCTGCCCAGGAGGGCCCCGACAGCCACAGCCCAGCTGACCAATGAATGACCGCCAATTCAAGCACTGCTGAACAGGGCAAGGACCGCCAAGTCAAGCACCGCTGAACAGGGCAAGCACCACTGAACAGGGCAAGGACCGCCAAGTCAAGCACCGCTGAACAGGGCAAGGACCGCCAAGTCAAGCACCGCTGAACAGGGCAAGCAAAACTGAACAGGGCAAGGACCGCCAAGTCAAGCACCGCTGAACAGGGCAACGACCGCCAAGTCAAGCACCGCTGAACAGGGCAAGCACCGCTGAACAGGGCGAGGACCGCCAACTCAAGCACCGCTAGCCCATGAGCGGCAGGGCAGTGACGCAACTGGGACCGTCACGGGGTGAGTGATGCACTCTGGGCACCAGTCCCCCTCCAGAACCAGTGGAGACATGCATCCACTCCGTCTGTCCTGCACAGGATGAAGCACTCTGGGCACCAGTCCCCCTCCAGAACCAGTGGAGTCATGCATCCACTCCGTCTGTCCTGCACAGGATGAAGCACTCTGGGCACCAGTCCCCCTCCAGAACCAGTGGAGACATGCATCCACTCCATCTGTCCTGCACAGGATGAAGCACTCTGGGCACCAGTCCCCCTCCAGAACCAGTGGAGTCATGCATCCACTCCGTCTGTCCTGCACAGGATGAAGCACTCTGGGCAACAGTCCCCTTCCAGAACCAGTGGAGACTGTTATCCACTTGAGAGACTGTGGCTTTGCACTTCCCAGGATAAAGCAGTGGGCAAACCACCCACTGGAGAGACTTGAGAGACTGTGGCTTTGCACTCCCCAGGAAAAAGCAGTGGGCAAACCACCCACTGGAGAGACTTGAGAGACTGTGGCTTTGCACTCCCCAGGATACATCAATGGGCATGGAGCCCCCTCATGGATCTGGTGTCGTGCACTCATCCGGCTGAGGTGCCCCCCCTTCCCTTCCCCCTGAGGTGCCTGTTGTATTTCTACTTGATGCCCCTGCAGTGTTCTCTCCGTCATGTTCGGGTATCTTGTGTGGGCCTCGCCCATGCATTTTGGGCCCAGTGGTCCACGGACTATGAATAGTGCAATACCTGGACTACTAATCGTGGTGTATATATTGTTATTAGTGTATATATATATATATATATTTTTTTTGCTTACTGAATTTTGATATATTACAATGGTTACACTCATTTCCTTTTGTCTTTGCATTCTTCCAGGGGGGTTGGGGGGTGTTACTGTAATGTTTGGATATGCATTGTTGTGTGTGTTGTAGTGGGTGAGGGTGGGGGTGGGGGTTGGGGTGTTGCGTGTGTGTGTCCCTGTTTTTTGCCTCCCCCCTCCCCTATGTCGTAGGTGCAGTACTCACCTTGGTCATCGCCGCCGGCGTTGGTGCTCCTGGTACAGGAGCAGGAAGACTAGCTCAGGAAGAATATGGACCGGCTCCATGGTGTCGTCGTTCCTCGTGGAGTGTGTAGAGGTGAGCGTTTTTCCTTCGAAATGCCTGTTTCCGCCGTGTTTTTATCTGCGATGAATCTGCACCGGAAAAGGTGGCGGATTGGCCTGTCATAATAGTGTGGGCGGTACATTGTCTTCCGCCTGTCTGTTGACGGTGACCGCCAAGCTGTTTGTTTGTACCGCTGTGGCGGTCGGAGTGTTAAAGTGGCTGTCTTTGTTGGCGGTTTCCGCCACTGTCGTAATTAAAAAAAAAAATCTGCCGGCCTGTTGGCGGTCTTACCGCAGCTTTAACACCGTCCGCCAGGGTTGTAATGACCACCTATGACCTGATTAATAGTTTGGAGTACGAATTGTATGCCATAAGGATGAGGGAGTAAAACACTCCTTTCACTGAGGGAGTATCCATACTCTGAATTTAGAGATGTCTGCTGTCCCAGCACAATTCTTAGGTTGTCGACAGGAACCGCTGTTTTTTGGATGGAAAAAGCCCTTACATGGTAATAGTTGTCTACCCCTGCCCTGTGTGCCTCAGCTGTGGTGATATTTGGATACCTGGTCACAAATTATGGTCATAGGAGAACATGGATCATGTATGTGCAGCATGACCCAGGCCTGTCTCATGGATTGTGATCCATTAGACATTGAAGGGCTCACAACGGGCCACACTCATAGTGGTGAAGGGCTACATACCTTACTAAGAGCTAAGTAGTATGAGGATGATGGTGGCAGCATAGTGTTGTTTTAATGAGTAAGCAATTGTATGGCTGGCTGGGTTATCTGTGCCATAGGAGTGGGGCATACTGGCCCACTCAATTGATGTTTCATTGCTGGATGCTAAGTGTAGTGTCCCTCCCAGCCTAGGTACCCACCAATGAGTACACCACACACAGAGCTGATTATTCAACATCTTTATGCTTCTGTGTGTAACTGCAAACTCCACATTCTAAACCAAGCTTTCATTGCATTCCGCTCTAACACCTATGTTACACTTCCATGGAGTCTGTCATAAAACTCGGAAGACACTAAATATCCCCCTCTGTTAAATAAAAAAGTAAATTTTTTACATATATATATATATATATATATATATATATATATATATATATATATATATTTAAAGCATGTACAACTACATCTCTTCAATCAACCTTCTTGGCGCTTTGATCCGTCGACCTGATCTGGGGCCAGATGTATGAAACTTTTTTGCACTCGCAAACGGTGCGAAACGCAAAATTCGGCCGTTTGCGAGTGCAAAAATGTGGTCTGCGATGTATGAAAGAAATTCGCAGACCAAAAAAAAGAAATTGCAAAAATTGTGATTTTTTGCGTTGCAACCTGGTTTAGCAAGTCATATTTTGCGATTCGGTATTTCCAGTAGGAAATTGCGGGGCGCAAATTGCGATTCGCAAAATCCAAGTCGCAAATCGATGCATCAAAAAATCGCAAAGTGCGATTTTTCGCAGAATGGCATTTTGCACATGCAAAATACCACTAAGTGAAACCAGGTGGTAACCAGGTGCAACCTATATAAAGAGGCCCAGAATGCCTCAGACTCTTTTCCACAATGGCTGCACAATACGTCATGATGAGGAGGATGAGGATCTTGGCAGGTTTGAGGAGAGGGAGGAGGAGACAGGAGAGCATTTTCAGAGTGCGCATTACACTTTTTAACTTGACAGAGGAGGAAATATTTGAGAGGTATAGGTTGAACTCAGCCATGATACTTGATCTGATAGCTGAGCTACAACACATACTGCAGGGCAGAACACTAAGGACTCACAGCATACCCACCCATGTGCAGGTATTATGCTCCCTCCACCTACTCGCCTCAGGGAGCTATCAAGGGATCATAGCAGCAGCTGGAGGGGTATCACAGAGTACCTTCTCTAGATTTTTCAATGCATTTATCAACGCCATGCTGAGCAGGATACACCAGTACATCAGATTCCCCCACACCCCACAGGACATACAGCAGACAAAAATTGATTTTTACCAGATAGCACAGTTCCCCCACGTCCTAGGTGCCATAGATGGGACACATGTGGCAATCTGTCCACCATCTGCCACAGAGTATGTGTACCGCAACCGTAAATACCAACATTCAATGAATATACAGGTGATTTGCAATGCCTCATACATCATTACTGATCTCGTGGCCAGGTACCCAGGGAGCACACATGATTCATACATCTTTCGCCATAGCAGCATTCACACAAGACTGCTAGCTGGGGAGTTTGGAGAAGGATATCTACTAGGTATTGTCCCTCTATACAATGGCGCATTGATGGTGTGCTGATGTCAGATGGCTCAGTTACTCATCATACCCTCTGTCCCTTCCAGGAGACAGTGCCTACGCAGTGCGCACCTACATGATGACGCCCTACCTCAATCCTGCAACACCTGCTGAACGGAGATACAATGCAGCACACAGGGCGACCCGCAACGTGTTGGAGCGCACCTTTGGACTGCTGAAGAGTCGCTTCCGGTGCCTCCACAAAAGTGGAGGGGCACTACAGTACAGCCCAGAGACCACATGTAGAATAGAGGCTACTTGTGCAATCTTGCACAATATAGCTACTACCAGGGGCATACCAGTGGAATCTGAATCTGATGAGGATGATGATCCCATACTACCCCTACAGCCAGCAGACAGGACCAGTGCAGCAGAGGGAAGGCAAAGGCGTGCTGACATCACACACAACTATTTCAGATGTAAGTATGAATAACACAAATGCACTGAAAAATTTACCTGTAGTGAAGTAAATGTATTACCTTAATGTCAGGCAATGTTAGTCCAACGAATAGCAAAAGAATTGAGTTAAAAAAACTAGAAACAATAGAAGTTCAGAGTAATGCACTATTACTTCATAGTGAACTCATTACCCCTCTGCCCGCTATAGTTACTTTTTACGGCCACGCACACCACTGGGGTGCCCAGTTGCCTCCCTGGCACCTCAATTGTCCACCTCAGTGGCAGTGCTGTGCCTGGCACTGCGCCGTCTGGTGTCCATTGCGGGTACAGCTAGACTACTGATGCTGGAAGTGTCCTCTGTGTCCCCAGTCCAAGCTCATTAGGTGTGGCTGACCTCTGCCCCATGATGTTATCAATCACATTAGTGATTTGGACAAGTCCGTTTGCCACGTCCCTGCTGCTGTGTGCTGCCTCCACCTGTGCAGACACTGCACAACTAGCAATCAGTGAGGTTGAAGTAGCTAGCCTGTTGACAGAGCGACACAAGCCCCCGAACATGTTCATGAATCATCGCGCCTGTCTGCGGTGGCTCACCCTGTCATGGCGCAGCTCCTGGCATAGTTCCCGCACAGCAGAAGTGAGCTCCCTAGTGTCCTGCAATTCCTGCACCTGTCCCTCATGCAGCTGTTCCATATTCGCATTCAGGCACTCAAGCTGGCGATGCAGGCCCCCTATGTTGGCGTTATGTTACTCCATTTGTTTTTGTAAGCCAGTTATCCTTTTGTTCTGTAGGCGCTTCTGCTGCAACATAGCTGCTTCAAGCCCACCAAACAAGAGTGGACCCTCACGTGCCTCAGTCGCCTGTGCACCGGCATTTGTCTGCATCCTGCGGGGTGCTGTGGTCTGCTGAAAACTGCCCTCCTGCATCTGTGTGCGCCTGCCAGTTGGGGATGATGTATGTGGCCCTTCCTGCTGCTCATCCGAGTCCTGACTGAGCTCTGGCAGCGGCAGTGCCCTGGGCCTGCGTCGGAGTGGCGCAATACTGAGAGACCCACTTGTGTTCGAGTCTGAGGCTGGATGGGTGTCAGTCTCCCCTACGCTGGCACATGCTGTGGCTTCTAGGCCTGGCCCACCTGCAACGACAATATGCAGCATGTCAGTTATGTTTGTTGCAAGTAAGGTCACACAATGGTAATAAAGGTACAGGTACTTCTCTTCACTGTGTTGTGGGTGTTGTGTTCCTCTGGGTGTTGATCTACTTAATTAGATTGTATGTGCTACTTTCAGCTCTGGGTTGTGGACTGCCACTCCCATAATGCATTGTTGTGCTGCTTCTAAGATGTGGAATGGACTACTTCTCACAATGTTTTACATTACTTGCTAATTCTTAAGGGGCTTTTGTGCATACACATATGGGGTTACAATTCAATATTGCACTTACCTTGGCTGGTACTTGGTGTGCCGGAGGTGTCTATCTCTGTGACCCCAGTCACTGCTTCAGGGAGGAGTGTGGACTCCACTAGGTCCTCTAATGGGGTGGATGGTGCCTCTGTGGTTGGACCGCCTCCTGTGCCCCTGGCCTCCTGCAGTCTTCTTGCCACCCTCTCCTTCGCACGGGACCGCAGGTCATACCACCTCTTCTTAATCTCGTCGACCGAGCGCTGTGCCACTCCAATTGCGCAGATCTTGGTTTGTATATCTGCCCAGAGTCTCCTTTTCTCACTCTTCGGCACCTGGAGTGAGCTTTTACCGAAAAGGCAGTCATGGCTCCTGACCACCTCCTCTGTCAGCACCTCAAGCTCTTGCTCGCTGAATTTGAGCTTCCTCTTTCTTTCTCCCTTCTCCTTTCCTTAGGCTGAGGTGTCCATCCTTGTTCAGGTGTGCTGCCTCCTTCAGAGTGTTTCTCAGTGTGGCTGGGCTGCTCTCTCTGGATTCTGGTTTGAGTGTGGTACCTGAAACTGCCTGGGATGACTCACTTCCTGCTTGTGATGTCATCAGGCTCCTCCAGGTGTGCTTTCTCGCAATTTCTCGCAATTTTCAATTTTCAATTACCGAATCAATATTTGCGAAAATGCAAATTGCGATTCGGTAATTGAGCCTCGCAAACCACAAATAGCGATTATTAAGAAATCGCTAATTCTGAATCGCAATTATGATACATGGCCTATTGCGACTCGGAAATAGCGATTTCTTAAAAATCGCTATTTGCGATTCGCAAGGCCATTTCTTCATACATATGGCCCCTGGTTACTGGAAGCAGGAGCTGGGAAGCTGTCATCTTTAGTGTCAGAGATTTTTGAAGGCGAAGAAGAAGTAACAACAGTCACTGAGTTCTCTAGTTCAGTCTTTCCTACACCATCTCAATTTGAAGACCGCTGAATCAAAGGCCGAAAGTGAGAAGAGTCTCTTGTAACAGACTTCCCAGGGTGCTGGCCAGTTACCATGTGTCCCTTGGTAGATTCCACATGGAAAGGTTCCATGTGTCCCTTGGTGGACACCATGTGGAAAGGTTCAGCATCATATGGAGCATCAGATTTCCTTTTTCACATCAGTTGGCCAATCACCAAATCTCCTCTATTTAAAGTGATATTCTGTGCATGTTGCCTCTAATCCGCATAGGCTTTCATTTTCTGCTTGTTAACCAAGTACCTTGTAGGAATCGTGTTCTCACTTATTTCGCTCTTGTTGGTCCATTGAGTTAACTTGGTTGCCATTGCTCTCTCAAACATCAAAATCGCAAGACTTTTGCCTGCGGTCGACCGAGGTATTGAACAATAAGTTTGTTGGGTAGCATTTAATACCGTTTTCAAACTGCGCTTCTGAAGAGTTGCATGCTGTACTGCTTTCTTTAGCGTACTTGGCCTAATTCAAATGCTCCAGGAATTCTTTGAACTCTCAACTGTTAAGGCGGGCCATTATTGGACTTTTTAAATGGTTGGAAAACCCCACGTTGCAAAGATGGCATATAGGGGGTCATTCCGACCCCGGCGGGCGGCGGGCACCGCCCGCCGGGCGGAAACCTCCAAAAGACCGCACCGCGGTCAAATGACCGCTGGGGTCATTACAACTCTCCCGCTGGGCCGGCGGGCGATCTCCAAAAGATCGCCCGCCGGCCCAGCGGGAAAGCCCCTGCAAAGAGGAAGCCGGCTCCAAATGGAGCCGGCGGATTTGCAGGGGTGCGACGGGTGCAGTGGCACCCGTCGCGATTTTCAGTGTCTGCAAAGCAGACACTGAAAATCTTTGTGGGGCCCTGTTAGGGGGCCCCACGACACCCGTTCCCACCAGCCTCTTCCTGGCGGTGTAAACCGCCAGGAACAGGCTGGCGGGAAGGGGGTCGGAATCCCCATGGCGGCGCTGCAAGCAGCGCCGCCATGGAGGATTCCCTGGGCCAGGGGAATACCGGCGGGAAACCGCCGGTTCCCCTTTTCTGACCGCTGCTTTACCGCCGCGGTCAGAATGGCCCGGGAAGCACCGCCAGCCTGTTGGCGGTGCTTCCTCTGCCCTCCACCCTGGCGGTTTGAAACCGCCAGGGTCGGAATGAGGGCCATAGTCTCTCAATAACTTGATTGTGAGTTGTGGATAAGAAATCTGACTAATGGAAAATGTGAGTATTCGTCTACAATCACCCACAGGTGATGCCTATTATCAAGTGGACCAAAAAAGTCAATGGCTATTCTCTCCCATGCATGCTTAGGGAGTACTGACATGATGGGAGTATGTTGAATAATACTTGTAGAAAGGCAGTTGCATAAATGACAGGCCTTGAGTTCTTTTTTAACCCTCTCATCAAAATATGGAAACCAAATTGGGTCTCTGAAAGCTCCTTTTGTGGCAATGATACCATGATGTCCTTCGTGAACCACTTCAATTATTTTCTGTCGCAGACTCTCCAGAACCTTCACCCTCGCAGTACAACTCCCTCCTGGGTTACGGACAGTTCATCTTTGACATTTCTGTATTTTTGATCTTCACCATCATTGGTGAGAGGTTGAGAGTGTCTGTTCCATGACTGATTTGTAATTATATCTTTTAACTTTGGCATGTCACTATCATGGCTCGTGGAGGTTATCATCTGAGCTAACGAGATAGCAGCTGGTGTATTTGATTTTACTAAAAAATTAGCAGAGGCTTCAGCCGTTTTAGTTGGAGTACCTTGACTTTGTATAGCCACTATGGAAAAGTAGTCAGCAGGGTTTTGATACTTCCCTGTATGATGCACAATGGTATAATTGTACTCTTGCAATCGTAGTCCTTGTTGTTCAATGCAAGGAGACATCTTGGCTTTTAAATTGCCAAAGGTAGTCAGTAAAGCTTGATAATCTCTCATTTCAAGCATAAAAGGCTTTTCCTACAGGAATACATGGAAATGTTCACAAGCACCTTCTGTTTGGGACAAACTTCAACTAGCATATGCCACAATATGCCTTTGAGCATTTGGGTGTCCATTGTGCTGTGTAAGGAAAGCGCCTAACCTGACTGGGCTAGCATCAACAACAACCTCTGAATTAAACTTTGGATTGAAGTATGCCATTTCAGCAGCAATTTCAATGGCTTGTTTGAGTCTCTTGAAACTTCTCTCACATTCTTAGGACCATTGAAATGAAACATTTTTTTCCTGAACAGTAACTGGCCATGGCAAGGAATGAATGCACCATAAAAAGTTCTTGTAGGGTATCAGCAATTGACAGTGCTTTTTACTTGCAAAGGATCCCGTTTCATTCCCCATCAGAAAAGATATTGCCAAATAATTTTAGCTTTATCTTCCGGGAACTCACACTTGTTTGCATTCAAAGCCAAACCTGCATCAGTAAGTAAACAACATACTTGTGTGAGTGCTCCTTCATGCTCCTTCTGTGTAGCAATTTTTAAGAATAGTGAATCCCTAATAGTGAATTCTTAAAATTTGCAATCGCTATTAGGGAATTTTTATTTGGGAATGGGACTCCATTCATCCCTATGGGCCTGAAGGCCCATAGGTGCAAATGGTTTTGTATTTCCTAATTTGCAAATTACTTTTAGGAATTCGCACATTGGGAAATGCAAATCCAAGGGTGCTGGGGGCCTAAGGCCCCCTTTGATGCACCCCTCCTCCAAAAAAGTATGCGCATGTAAAGCACACATAGGCCCTTAGGGCATGTGTGCGCTACATGGCACTTTTAGAAATGTGTTTTTAATGTATTTTTTAAATTGCACATGGTTACCACCAAATTCAATTTGCTGGTAATTGCATTATCTAAATGCCCAGTTCGCATTTAGGAAATGCATGATACATGTGCATAGGATATTGCAAATAGGAATTCCCTATTTGCGATTTCCTATTTAGGGAATCGCAATTTGCGATTCCCTATTCAAGATCGCAATTTTAGGGACTCGCTAAAAATTGTGATTCACAAAAATTGCACCACAATGCCTTTCATCCATCGTGAAAGGCGATTTTGCATTCGCAAACGGTGGAATCTTGCGATTGTCATAAAACTTGCAAGACACTGCAATTAGTTTGTCCTTTGCCTCCCTCAGAATGGTAGGAGGGTTGGAAATGCACTTTACACTGTGTGCTCTTGTGTATGCATGTGTCATTAGTGTATATAGGCTTGTGCCCCAGTCTTTGCAAGGCACTCTGGCAGCAGTGCATTGAGGCTTGAGCATGTATCATTATATTGCATTCTGTTATGTACATGTGCCTGTCGCAGAAGTTATGGAAAGCTACATGTGGGTTTGCGTACAGTGCTTTGATGCACGTGTGCCTGGAAATCGTACAATGCATAAGGCCTATTACTTTTCTATGCTGTCAACTTAACATTGATTTTAACTTTAAGCCTTGATCGTCAAACTATGTAGAATTTACTGTCTTTTTCGTATGTTTCTTTGGTAATTTACTTAATTCCACATTGCCCATCACATTTGTTTCAATCTCCGAACAACTGGCAGCTATTTACTTAGAGACTTCAACTATTCATAACTATTCCAGGTCTGAGCTGTAAATGTACTTCTTAGGATGCCCATTCTTCGGATACTTGGTGCCTTGAATGTGATGCTTCTTTAGACAGACACACATTGGAGTTCTCTAACTTTAGAAGAATGTTGTCAAATGTCTTCAGTCCAAACTATATCCTGGCTACATCAGTTGTTAATGCTTTTTCCTACTGCTGTTTTTTTTAGGTAGGCCAAGCTGACTGTGCTGTCAAAATCAAAACAAAACTGAATGAATGCATAGATTAACACCACTCTCAAGAGAAAAGACCGATATGAAAATGTTTCATTGAGAATCATTAGATTGTAAAGACATACCTTATAGATAGACCAGAGTCTACAATAATCCCAAAATGTCTTCCTACCTAGGTTGGCATAGGGCAAGGACCTATAGGTATGGACTGCAAATTACAAGTACATTCCTAGGATCGTAATCAGTGAGCATGATTTTGCGGATGAACTATCTGTGGAGCCATGCATCATGGCACCTTGGCAGTTCAAAGCTGGCCAATGCTGAATCATGCTGTTATACATTCATCATTACAGGTCCTAAAGCTCACTGCAGAAGCCCTGAGTGTTGGTCACAGCACTGTGACTCACAAACTGGCTAGTGAAGTGAGGCCTGAATATGGTGGTGAGTGTACCCTTCTGCCTATCCTTTTGTAATGGCGTAGTGGGACATGGCTTGAGTTGTGCAAACTAAGGGCCATATTTACTAACATTTTGTGTCATGTTTGCACCACTTCTGTGGCTCATACATGACGCAAAATGGTAGGTGTTAATCACAAAGCCATGTAAGGGGCTATGTGCGCGTCTTGTCTGGCTTTGTGAAGAAAATGTTACATTAATGCAGCGGCTTGTGCTGCATTGCATTACATTTCATTCTGGGAGGCGTTCCATGGGCGTAACATGGGCATTCCCATGCATCCACCAATAGATTTCAAGCAATCCCAGATTTACAAAAGTTTGTAAACCTGGGATTGCATGAAATCGCTACTCCTCTCAGAGGATGGCGTAACAAAGAGAAAAATCTTTTGTTTTCCTCGTGGGTTCCTCTTTCTATGTGTTCTGCAAATTGCAGTAAACAAAGAAAGAGGAAAATGTCTCAAGAGATTGTCTTTTTACAGGAAGGTTCTCTTTTAGATGACTAATGAAAACAGACAACTTAGAGCCAGATGTATCAAACTACTTTTCATTTGCAAACGATGTGAATCGCAACATTCCAACTTTTGTGAATGCAAACTAGCCTTTCACAATGTATGAAGGCATCACAGTCTCATTTTAGGGAATCACAATTCTTAGTAATTCCCTAAAATTGTGACTCCATTGCGATTCCCTAAATTAGAAATCGCAAATATGGAATTCCTATTTGCGATTCCCTATCCACATGTATCAAGCAATTCCTAAATGCAAACTGGGCATTTAGGAAATGCCATTACCACCAAATCCAAATTGGTGGTAACCATGTGCAATTTTAAAAAATGCATTTTTAAAAGTGCCATGTAGCTCACACATGCCCATAGGGCATATGTGCACTTCACATGTGCACAATAAAATTTTGGGGGGCCTTAAAGGGGGCCTTAGGCTTAGCACCCTTGGTTTTGCATTTCCTAATTTGCGATTCCCTAATAAGGAATCTCAAATTAGGAAATGCAAAAACATTCGCAGCTATAGTAACAAATGGGGTTGCATTTCTGAAGAGCGATTTCCTGATAGCGATTGCGACCCTGTGGGAATCGCTATTGAGGAATCTCTATTTTCTTACATACCATTCTGCATTTCTTGATTAGCGATTTCTTAAAATTTGCTATTTAAGAAATGCAAAGCAGTACTTTGATACATCTGGATCTTAGTGAGGTATCACAGTGAGCAGCCATGCATAACCATGAGAATTACATAACGGCACTTGACGTGTGGTCTTTCTTTTCATGAGAGCCAATTGAGGTACTTTCATAGCTTTCTTTCCTTCCTTCCTTTTTACACCTTGAGACCCTCACGGGTGAGTAGTGGGCTTTACAAATTCCTGATTGATTGACTGATGCAGACTTTTCTGTTTGTGGCTCTCTTTGTGTTTTCCCATATTTTCATCATTTTACATTTTCCTGTATCTTTGCTGTGTAAGTCAGCTCACCTCCTACACCCCAATACTAAGGCTTTCCCCAACAATGCTATTCTGAGCAATTTGTTTGGAAACCTATAAACAGAATAGTACTATAAACAACTTATTAACGTTTTAGGAGACCCAGTTTACTAGCCCGTCAGCATGAATGGCAGCTCCCCATTATACTGCTGACAACAAAACTTTACTACTCCACAGCCAAGGTATACTAATGCCTGCTCTCCCAGGTGAAATGTGATTCCTTGTGCTGCCCCTTCTCCACTTGTGTTACCAATCAAAAGTTATCGACCCTCTGTTCTGCTTTTTGAGATTAGAAGGATGTGAGCATTATAGACACAGTCCCATAATTCTCAACATACTATATCAAAAAATAGGTAGCTTTAGTCACCTATTCAAATCACTAATCAGCATAATGAGGAAATCACTGCAGAAGGCATCACATGACTCCTTTCTCAATGATTTTCAAATTCACATTTAAATATTATTAAATATGCTAAATCAATATAAACAAATGCATATTGAAAAAGAACACAATAAAAAAGATTTTCCTTTAAAATTATTATAAAAGACATATTGAAATCCACATCTGTTGGTATTACTTTCTCAAAGATGATAACGCAGCATGGCCCCACCCCTTCAGCAGGCAGGGACTTAGCGCCACATTCCCTTGCCTCCAACACTCAAGGCAATCCGGGTTTTGTGGAGATCGAGCTAGCTAAGCAAGGAAGCAAGGGGACAACCCCCCACCAAGAAGGCATAGGTCACTTCCAGGGCATGGGCGCACACCTAAGGGGGACGGGGCTGCGCCGGACAATAAATATCTGGTACCCGAAGGCCCACTTCCTCTTTTTGTGGCCTGTCCCAGTGACAAGCATATTTTAAACAGCTGTCTTTTTTTACAGAGCGGTGGCGTGTTTCACCCTCCCCACCATTCGGTCATTCCGAAGTTGTGGTAGAGGTGCAGCGTTCTCGCAAGTGGGCGGTTGGCAGCGGTTTGCTACTGGCTGTAGGCTGCCCTGGCCTTGCGGGGAACCAGGGGTTCGGGCACCTATATTTGGTCATTATTTACAGACAGGTTTTGTGGGGGAGGCAATTGCGGGCTGCTTACTGAGTATGTGCCCATAGCTGAGTAATTAAGGTCAGAGATGTCTACTCGGCAATTGAAGAGTCAGGCTCGAACCCAGCATCAGTTTAATGTTGTGATTCTGAGCAAATCACACGAAGGTGACCAAATGTAAGCGGGCACATGTAAAGCGCTCCAACACTTTTGACGCTGATAAGGCCTGAAGTCAGACCTTCACACTGAAAATTGAGGGTCCTAGTCCAGGTGTGTCTGTGGTCATTTCCCTGCTGTGATTTAATTTCAACTTCAAAAGTTTAAGGTTCATACTGAAAAGTGATCTCGCTCATTTTGCAGACACTTACCTGTGGCCTCATACATCCCCTATGTACAAGGTTTGGAATCCTCCGATGGGAGTCAACAAAAAATATAATGTGCCTTAATTCCTACTCTTTCTTGAGATTTTAGAATATGTAGCTGTGGCATTGATTATCTAGCTGCTGGCTATGTTGGGGCTTTTGATGTAATACAAAACTGCAACTGCATACCTTATGTAGCTGATGTCTATGTTATGTAACTGAACTCCATAAATGCTATTTAACAAGTGGAATTGCTGTCTTTGATGTTATGGTGCATGGCGTTTTATGGTTTGTGTCCCTGCTGAATATGCTGTGTGATTTGCAGCTGCTGTCTTATGTATCAAGCGTTTGCTATGTTATATACTACATTAAAATGCAGCAGTTTCCGATACTTATGCTGTTATGTGGCTTTCTCGTTGTGTTTTGAGTTACTGTTATCTTGGCGCCGACTGGGAGAACCTAGGAGTCTTGAGTTATGTCATGTATTAAGAAAAAGTGCATGATCGTTTGTCGCACATCAAGGTAGCGAAAGTCCCCTAGACCGATGATTACCATGAATTTTAAGGTACTGTTTTAAACATGTGTTTACATACAGAGATGAATTTCCTGTTCGATGGACTCCGCTGGACATGCATGGATGTGTTGTTTGTTACACGTCACTTCTCATGATAAGATGATCAGTGGCCTCAGCGAGGTGCATTGGAGTCAATGTAGGAATGGAATTAATAGCAGTAGCCATGCTTGGACCTAGGCTAGCAACAGAGTATTGGGATGGTCATAACATTGATTATAGCTAACACTTGACCAGCATCTGATTCATGGATTGGATACTACTAGTGACAGTGTCTGATGCATAGAGTTACTGTAGTTAGGATGATACTACTAATAAAAGACACTACTCTACAGCTTTGGAATACGCAACTAATTATGAGGATGAGAAAATTCCTCTTGTGTCCCTTTGTCCCTTCCCCATTATATACAGTGTAATTCATAAAACATGTTATGACAATTTCAATTACAATATCTAATTTCCTGGTATGGCAGCATATGCTACAGGGCACTGAAAGTTAAGTGTTGCATAAGGACTGTACCACATGATGTGCCATGCACTCGACTGACAAAAGAAAACATGACTGTAGGCTTGCCTGGGTACCCAGCCTGCTGCAGTTTTTTAACATGCATGCAGAAATGTCATAATAATCATGTTTACAGGAAAAAGCACTGTTTGAATATTTGCTCATAAGTAGACTTTGTAGCCCAAGAAAAATACAAATGAGAGCAAGCCTTCCCCTACATTACTTGCTATATGGAACCTAGCCCAAGGAGCTATAGCTTAGTAATAAGTCTTTGTGCCTATGGTTGGTAGAGTCCCCAGGACAAGGGTGTAACTCCTGCCAATACGGTTGAAGTAACTTTAGGGCAAAAACTTCAAGCACAATTTACATGACTCTTCTGTTTGTTATCAATCCGTCATGGGTTTAATGCAACTCTTGTGCACATTGTTAAAAGGCGTTGACAGTTTTGGACAGCTTTGTAACCTTTGCAATCAAGTGGAGCAGGGAACCCCCAAACCCAAGAAGGCATGGAAGGAATCTAAGGCCAGCACTGAACTCGCCATCAAAAAGACTGCCAAGGTGCCAAGCCGGGTCTCAACAAGAACCGTGCCAAGGAGGACTAAAAGTCCCCCGCTGTCTGAATCCCCCAAAATACTTATGACAACCCTCAGGGATAACCCGTGAAGAAAAAGTGAACATGATGGGTCAGCTTATGGAAGCTATGAAGGGGATCATGAGTGAATTCAAGTTATTAGTGGAAACTACTAGGATCTGCCAGCAGCTGCCGCTTCAGGCACAGCCGGTTCAGCCTCCACAAAGGTGGGCCGGGTTCAGAACTGCATGGTTGATCAGCAAGCCCCCCCCTTGAACACAGTGTCCCTAGCAACACCCCCGGCCACAGCAGCCAGCTCAGACAATAGGGCTGGCCAACAAGCAATGCCACAACCCAGCCAACCAAGCGAGCACTGCCCCAATAGCACAGACAGCACCAGCGTTAGGACAGATACGCAGACACAGGTGGAACTTAATACCCCCCTCTGCAAGCACCCATTCAATCCCTGGCCACAAGCATGTGAGGCCCACCTGTGCTTTCAGGGGAGGCACTGGCACAACAAGTACCGGCGGCAATGATAACCACCCCCAGCCCAGCCCTGTCCAGGTGCCAGGGCAGACGGCTCCAACAGGTGGCCCAAGTGCCACACCCCTGGTAACCATTTCACCGTTAGTATTAGGCCATTGCTCATTGGCTTGGCAGGTACCGTTGGTGGCCAAGGATGGCATATGGAGGAGGGAATTCATCAACATACCCTCCTGATACATAGCAAGGCTGGGGCAGACTCTAAGCCCATGGGTGGGAAAGAAAATGACAAGAAGGGCTGGTGACGAGCTTGGCCAGACAAAACTATAGAGAACTGTTTAGAGGCCTTTTCCATCTTATCAGCAGTCATCATGGAGAAATACCCTGATCCCAGCTATGTTCCATTCTTCATTCATAAGGCAATACACAGCAAGGCTATCAAGAGTGGAAGGGGGGGGGCAGCTGGTTCTATTACAACAGGGGATTTAGGAAAAAGATAGCAATGCGTCCAACCTCGGCTGGGACCAAAAGGAGGTCCAGCTCTGAATGGAATACAGGCCCCATTCAAATCCTTCACCCAGATGGTGAAGGCCTTCAAGCAGCCCTCTAGGGGGTCCCAGGGAGCGGCTGGCCAAAAGGGTGTGTTCAAAAAGTTCACCTCAGGCACTTGCAGACTCTTTAACACAGGCTCATGCAACTGGGGCCACTAACCAGCGACAGCATGCAAAGGGAATACAAAAAGCTCACATGACATGGACAACAACAGTTGGAGCAACAGCGGACCCCCTCACCGACAGCCATTCCATTACCATAACCCAACACAGGGCCCTCTACATTCCACTAGCACCATCTATTTGGTCTAATGGACCTTCCCCTGTTAAAGGGACCTGTTTCACTGGTTGAGGCAGTACCCATAACCCAGAGAACGGGATTTATTAGCTAAAGGTTTTCTGGAAGATTTTGGCATTCCCTACACAGGCCCCAGGGTCAGCAGGTTGCCAAGGAACTTAAAATCCGCCCTTGACTAGTCGGAGCTCGCGGGGATTACACCGGGCGGGGCAATGGGGGGGAGAATATTAATAATATAAAAAATTTTTTTTAAAAACGTATCGCATGCTGCGCTGCTGCTCTACCATCCCCTCAGCAGGCACAGGCTCCCAGCCTGCCATGTGGCCAATCCAGCGTTAAGATTAGCTGGAGCACCCAGCCACGGCACTCCCAGGCAGACTAGGAGCCTGTGCCTTTTCTCACCAGCCCGGCAACACAGTGCCAGGCTGGAGAGAGCACAGTGTCCCCACCCTCCTCCCCGACATCCCCCATGGCCCGCCTCTTTAACAACGAAAGGGAAAGGATAATAAACATAGATGCAACAAGTGTGTAAAGACACAACAAAGATCATATGTTAAACATTTGTGATACAACCCCCTCCATTTTATTTCTTGCCAGAGGTCAAAGTTTGGGTCATCGGCCACTCTTTCATTGTAAGGACTGAACAACAGGCTAAGCTGAGAAAATGAAATCATGGCTTTATCAACACCAGGATAACATGGATGGGTTTTTTGGGCATGCAGTGGGCCCACCTATTAAATAAACTATGCCAGGGGATTGTTACTGACCCAAAGGACCCTGATGTTCTAGTAATTCACTTGGAGGAAAATAATTTAACAACACTAGGCAGGCGCCCCCTGCTCCAGTCAATAAAAAAGAAGCCCTGGTAGAGATCAGCAAACTTACGAGGTGTTGTGAGATCATTCGGTTAGAGATCATCCCACACCGATTTTGGAGGGGAGCGCGGTCAGAAGAGGGAACAGAACTATCTCGTAGATGCATTAATAGTGCTATGCGGAAGTTCACGGAGCAATGGGGTTGGAGTTTCTTATGGCATGCCCTGATCAATATGCACACCAAGGGTTACTTTTCAGAGGGTGGAGTCCACCTATCAGACGTGGACACCAATATATTCCTCTTAGACTTGCAGGAGAGACTGGTGATAGCAGGATGTAGGTAAAGGGATTGGCAGGAATCTAGACAAGGCAGCAATGGGGGGCCCCAGAGCAGAGAGCTGCTGCCCCTGGGGGCTTTGTGGAATTACGGGGTGTTCCAAAAGACATTGGTGCAGAAATCAAGCACTGTACCACTCCACCACTGGAGTGAATTCAACTCTAAGGGGTCCACAGGGTGGAAGATCAATCAATCAATCAATCAATCAATCACAGACATTTATAGAGCGTGCTACTTACCCGTTAGGGTTCCAAGGCGCTGGGGGGGGGGGGACTGCTACTGCTCGAAGAGCCAGGTCTTGAGGAGTCTTCTGAAGGCGAGTAGGTACTGCGTCTGTCGGAGGTAGGTAGGGAGCGCGTTCCAGGTCTTGGCGGCGAGGTAGGAGAAGGATCTGCCGCTGGAGGTGGTTCGTTGGATGCAGGGGACGGTGGCGAGGGCGAGGCTCGCGGATCGCAGTTGGCGGGTCGGTGTGTAGAAATTAAGTCTGTCATTGAGGTAAGTGGGGCCGGCGTTGTGGAGTGCTTTGTGTGCGTGGATAAGGAGCTTGAAGGTGACCCTTTTGTCGACGGGAAGCCAGTGGAGCTCTTTGAGGTGAGGGGTGATGTGGCTGTGTCGGGGTGTGTTGGTGATGAGTCGGGCTGAGGTGTTTTGGATGCGTTGGAGTCGTTGGAGGTGTTTTGCTAGGATTCCTGCATAGAGTGCATTGCCGTAGTCCAATCTGCTGCTGACGAGGGCGTGGGTCACTGTCTTCCTGGTGTCGGTCGGGATCCACTTGTAGATCATGCGGAGGGTGCGGAGGGTGTTGTAGCAGGAGGAGGTGACGGCGCTGACTTGTCTGTCCATGGAGAGTGCGGAGTCGAGGATGAATCCCAAGTTGCGGGCGTGGTCGGTGGGTGTCGGAGCCGGTCCACGGGTGGTGGGCCACCACGAGTCGCCCAGGCGGAGGGGGATGTCCCTAGGATGAGGATTTCTGTCTTGTCGGTGTTGAGTTTCAGGCGGCTATTTCTCATCCAGTCGGCGACTGCTTTCATTCCTACGTGGAGGTTGGCTTTGCCGGTGGCGGGGTCGTTGGTGAGGGAGAGGATGAGCTGGGTGTCATCGGCATAGGTGATGATGTTGAGGTCGTGACGGCGGGCCACTTGTGCGAGGGGGTCCATGTAAATGTTGAACAGCGTTGGGCTTAGGGAGGAGCCCTGGGGGACGCCGCAGATGATGTTGTGGGCTTCTGAGCGGAAGGGTGGGAGGCGGACGGTCTGTGTTCTGCCGGAGAGGAAGGATGAGGTCCAGGCTAGGGCTTTTTCCTAGATGCCGGCTTTTTGGAGGCGTGATAGTAGGGTGCGGTGGCAGACCGTGTCGAAGGCCGCTGAGAGGTCTAGGAGGATGAGGGCGGAGGTCTCGCCGTGGTCGAGTTGGCGTCTGATGTCATCTGTGGCGGCGATGAGGGCGGTCTTGGTGCTGTGGTTGCGTCTAAATCCGGTTTGTGAGGGGTCGAGGACGTTGTTGTCTTTGATGTGGCATCAGTTGAAGGTTGACGATCTTTTCTGCAACTTTTGCTGGGTAGGGGAGGAGGGAGATGGGGCGGAAGTTCTTGAGGTCCTTTGGATCGGCTTTGGGTTTCTTGAGGAGGGCGTTGATATCTGCGTGCTTCCAGCTTTCCGGGAAGGTGCCTGATTCGAAGGAGGCGTTGATGATCTTGCGGAGTCGGGGCGCGATGATGGAGTCGGCTTTGTTGAAGATGTGGTGGGGGCAGGGGTCATTCGGTGATCCGGAGTGGATGGTGTTCATGATTTTGCGTGTTGTGTCGTCGTCGACGTTGGACCAGGCGGTGATGGGGTTGGCGATGCTTGGGTTCGGGGTGGTGACGGTGGTGGGCGTGGTGGGGGTGTTGAAACTGCTGTGGATGTCGGTGATCTTGCTGTGAAAAAAAGCGGCGAGGGAGTCGCAAAGTTCCTGAGAGGGCGGGGTGTCGTTGACGTTGGCGCTGGGGGCGGACAGTTCCTTTACGATGCGGAAGAGCTCTTTGCTGTCGTGTGCATTGTTGTCTAGGCGGTTTTTGAAGGAGGACCTCTTGGTGGTCCTGATGAGGTGGTGGTGTTGGCGGGTGGCGTCTTTGAGGGTTACGTGGTTGTCCGGTGTGCGATCTTGGAGCCATTTCTTTTCCAGTTTCCTGCAGGCGCGTTTGGAGGCCAGGAGTTCGTCGGTGAACCAGGAGGCTTTCTTGCTGGCGAGGTTGCTGGGGGGTTTCTTCAGTGGGGCGAGGATGTTGGCGCAGTCGATGATCCATTGTCTGAAGTTGCAGGCCGCAGTGTCTGGGTCGGTGGGCTCGTTCGGTGGGTTCTGGGAGAGGGTGCTGAGAAGTTGTTCTTCGGTGACTTTGCCCCAGTTGCGGCGGGGGAGTTGGCGGCTGTGGTGGTGTGCGGTGTTTTTGTTGTAGGTGAAGTGGATGCAGTGATGGTCTGTCCAGTAGGGTTCGGTGGTGTCTTTGAAGGTAACGTGGTCGCTGGTGGAGAAGATGGCGTCCAGTGTGTGTCCGGCGGTGTGGGTTGGTGACGTGACAAGTTCTCTGAGTACGAGGTTCGTGAGGTTGCTGATCAGCGTGGTGGAGTTGTGGTCGTTGTTGTTCTCGAGGTGAAAGTTGAGGTCCCCGAGGAGGATGTAGTCCGTGGAGGCGAGTGCATGGGTGCTTGCGAGGTCGGCGATGGCGTCACAGAACTGGGCCCGTGGTCCGGGGGGCCTGTAGACGAGTGTTCCTCTGAGGGTGGTGTTGGGGTCGGTGTGGAGCCGGAAGTGTAGAAGCTCTGCGGTGTTAAAGTGGTTGTCGGTGTGGGTTGTGATTTTGAGGGAGGATTTGTGGACATGGCGAGTCCTCCTCCGTAGCCGTTGATGCGGTCCCTGCGGGAGATCTTGTATCCGTCTGGGATGGCGATGGCGATGTCTGGCGCGGACGAATCGTTCCACCATGTCTCGGTCAGGAAGGCTACGTCCGGGGCGGTGCTGTCGAGCAGGTCCCAGAGTTCTACGGCGTGTTTACGTGCGGAGCGGGTGTTGAGGAGTATGCAGCGGAGGAGGTTCGGTCTGGTGGTCGTTGGCTTGGAGGTTCGGTCGCAGGAGAAGTGGCAGATGCGGCAGGCGAAAGGTCCATGGGTGTGCTTCGGTGGGGCTTGGTAGCAGTGTTGGTTTTGGTTTCGGCCGTTGTTGAGTGCGTGGAGGGAGGCGGCATTGTAGCTGAGCCTGGGCGGAGTGCGGAGCGGAGGGCGAGGTCCAGGGGTTCTGGTGCTGGGCGCGGTCCGGGCGCTGACGGGCGCAGACGGGCTTGCCGCTGGCGTGCTGGGGGCGGGAAAACGGGCGAGGGAGCAGCGAGTGGGGAGGGAGGGTTGGAAATAACGCCAGGTAGCTAGAGGGGAGGGGGAGGTGGGAGGGCAGGGGGTGTAGAGTAGGGGAAAAAAGTCAGGGAAGCGGGCGGATGGCGATGGATTGGGGGTGGGGGGGTCAGAGGAGGAGGGAGACGCGCAAGGGGAGAGAGCGAGATCAAGCGCACAGAGAGGACAAAAACAATAAAGTCACTACTAGGCAATACAGATACAGAATACAGATACTAATGAATACACTGGGCACAACAGGGACAACAACAACAACACAACAGAGACAGAAACAAAGAGACAAACGAAGTGAATACAGAACACGACAGAAGCAAACCTTACTGCCCACCACTGGGCCACCAGGGATGATGCGCAGGCGGGGGCCTGCGGGTGGAGGAGGGCCTCGAACACGGGCAGCAGCGTCAGTCAGGGAACAGTGCACCTGCAGGGTGCGCTGCACGGCGGGGGGAGCGTCCTGTCCTGGCAACAAGGTCAGAGAACGCACCCTCGAAGCGCAGCGACCTGCATTAAGAGGGGGTGGAGGGAGGGAGGAGGAGCAGGGGGCTGGAGGGGGGCAGGGCCGAAGCGGCAGGAAAAGGGCGAGGGAGCGGCGAGTGGGGAGGGGGGGTTGGAAATAACGCTAGGTAGCTAGAGGGGAGGGGGAGGTGGGAGGGCAGGGGGTGTAGAGTAGGGGAAAAAAGTCAGGGAAGCGGGCAGATGGCGATGGATTGGGGGTGGGGGGGTCAGAGGAGGAGGGAGACGCGCAAGGGGAGAGAGCGAGATCAAGCGCACAGAGAGGACAAAAACAATAAAGTCACTACTAGGCAATACAGATACAGAATACAGATACTAATGAATAGAGTGGGCACAACAGGGACAACAACAACAACACAACAGAGACAGAAACAAAGAGACAAACGAAGTGAATACAGAACACGACAGAAGCAAACCTCAAACCTCGAAGATCCCAAAATGGTAGAGCGCACAATGGTGTGTAGTGCAGCATTCGTTGGCCAATCAGGTGGGCTATCAGCATAGGTGGGTTTGTCTGCAGGCCGTCCGGGATCGCCTGTAAGTTAACCGAATTTTGTCTTGCCTACATATGCAATAATAAACCTGCAGCCAAGCTTTCTCCAACTAAATCTGGTGTGTTCTGGTCTTATTTCAATGGTTTTCAGTCAAGGTCCGTATGCACATTGGCAATGTGCAATATGGGAGTTGAGTGGGGGACTATGGGATGTTGGCACTACGGCCCCCTGGCTCCTGAGACAAGTGTCATTGGGAGAAACAACATAGATGAGTGACTTTTAAGCACTGTGACCAGCCTGGGCCTCAGTAACACATCTCTATTTGATGATTCTGGGTACTTTTTGAAGTCCTTGGATATTGCTGTGGATTTGCACCACTATCCTCAGTGCCATCCCCTGCCAGCTATTCTTGGAAATTCTGACTGCCCACCCGAACAGCTGCACAGAAACTAATTTTCTACAGGAGTCTCTCGCTCTGCCTAAACAAGCCATCATAAGGACATGGCAAAACAACCCTCTTCCAGAACCTAGTAAGGCACCCATGCACTTGCCATGAACCATATAGTCCACCTGTTGAATTGATATTACACCAAACACAACTTTTGACCGAACTGCTCACGTTAAATCACCCAACACCCCCCCCCCCCAACCTGGACTACTTTGTGTTACCAAGAACGTCCTACATTATATTAGGAATTTGCTTGCTAGTTATGTGAACAGGACTTCAACCTGGAAATGTGTTTTAGATATGATATGGCTGCAAAGTGTTTTTTTAATCCTTTCTTTCCTCCTTGACAAATTGTGGGAGGCTGAAAAAAATGCCACCTCCATCCAGGGTCGTACTGCCCTTTTAATCAACTGGGCATTTTGTCAGTGGGCTGGAAGCCCTGGAGGCAGGATTTAAGGGTACAGAGGCGCTCCTGGGCCTCTGTCACGTTTCCCAGCTCCCCGATGTTAATTACATCAGGCATGGGGAGTCTTCAAGAAAGAGAGGGTGGGTGGGGAAGGTAGAAAGAAAGCAATCAGAGAGGGAAACATGAGAGAGAATGAATGGATTGAAAGAGAAAGATCGTGCAAGATGAAGTGAGGAGGGCTGATTTTAGCATTTTTCCCAAGGCTGTTGTGGTTCCTCAGTCTGGCCCTGAAAATACCTCCCCCAACCTCAGTTCTTTTACCTGCTAAAGTTTGGGCCACCCCGCAGGTCATTTCCTTCTTTATATTTTCTAAAAAATCACTCACTACCCGCAGTAAAACATTTCCTACTGGCCCATACACAATAAGCACTACTATTATTAGCAACAGTTCTCATTTCGTAGACCTCAGAAGAATGAATCAGCCTCCAATTGGGAGTCAAGCATATCACATGGGGGTATATTTACTGGGTGCATTAGCGCACTGAGCTATTTCACTCATTGTGACACAGTTTGTTCTGTACCGTACCCTTAGCAGTGTAATTGCACCTATTTTACATTTTCATTTAAACCCTGGATGTGTTGTGTTAACTTTTGAGCACTTTTGGGTCTGTGTTTCAGATTGAGTCTTAAGAAAATGCACTACCACAGAGCCACACTTTTCCTGAATGACAAACAAAATTGGCCTGCTGCACATATGCATAGATTCTTCTAGTTTCACTTTCCATGCAAATTATACTACCTTTAATGCTTTTTTCAGTGCAGGAGGCAGGTGGGAACGCTCAGCCATGGTCTATCAAATGAAAAAGTGGACGTGGGCGAGCCACTAAGGCTTAAGTCAGGCTCGAGCCAGATGCCTTCTGAGACAGTTGGAGGCCCTCTTGAAACCTCGAGTCAGCAAGCATTGTCAAAGCTTATGGAACAAAAGCAGAAGGAGAAAGGAAGGACTGCTCGGAAGGACGTCAGGCAGTCAGCAAGGGAAAGAGGAGTGTTGATAAAACCCATCTCCCTCTCGAATCCAATATTTATGGTACCCCCAGGTTGGCTAGGCCGCAGTGGAGGGGCCCGGGGAGAGAGACACTCATTCTAGTCTCTCCGTGGGCTCTTTCGGGAGGGCAGGAAGTGGCGCACGGGCGCCTGATTGGTAAAAGGTAAGAGGGGGTGGGCTCGGGGAGGTGGGTTTATAAGGGGGGCGGGAGGGATGGTCGGTATCTTTCCGCGCTGACCGTGGGGGAGACCGACCGTTAGCTTGAGGCGAGTGGGGCGTTTTTTCTGTGCAGGTAGTGGGGCCGGATAATTGATAAGGCGGAATAATTTGTTTTACATTGTTGTGCAATATAATTAGAAGCGCCTGGCTCTGAGGCCGCGGCGCTTCAAGTGGCGGGCGCGACCGGTGCAGGCTTGTGGTGCGAGGCCGGTACGGGCCCTGCGGCGTTTTTTGATTACACGCGGCTTTGCTGCTATAACCGTACGGCGCCATGGCAACCAGCCATGACGCTGAGGCGGTGAAGGCCGCGCTTTGCCTTTTGGGCGAAGCTGGCCGTTCCGACCTTCTCATGCCTGGGGTTTTGGACCAGCGGGCAGCGTCGAGCCGGGTAACGGCTGCAATTGCCGCATGTCAGTCAGTTGACTCGGATTTGGAAAGGGGGGGCACATGAACAACACGCACATTTGGGGGTTGGGGCGCGCAGCGCACCCAGCCCTATGCTTTTCAGTGGGGAAGCCACAGATATGCAGGTGGCAGGTGAAGGGTCCAGGGGGGAAGGGGAGCCAGGCACAACTCTGGTGGGGGGGCCAGAGGAAACAGGCAATATGGGAATGGGTGGAGCACCGGGGTCACAAGTGCAGGAAGGGGAACAGCCCTCAACTGGGCCGAGCAGTGAGTGGGCCACCTTGGACCTGTCCTACCCAAAGGGGGGGCACAGAAGCGCTGGGGGCCATGAGGCCCCAGCAAAAAAGAGAGGTAAATTCACTGGGAAAATAAGGGGAGGGACAGCTAGACCAAGGGCAACCACAAGGCAAGCCAAGGTAGGGAGGCAGGGGCCCTTGGGTTTCCTGGGGCCACCACTGCAGGCAGGCTGGGACCAGGCAGAGGCATATGTCCTGGAAGCGAGGATCCGGGAGCAACGGAGGGTGGTGGCCGAAACTGAGGCCAGGTGGACTCAGCTGTGCAAGGACAGGGAACCAGCAGGCACCAGGGCCGAGGCGGGCAAGCAGACCACGGTGGTCCCAGACGCTAGGGGGGTACAGGCAGCCAGTTCAGGGGCAGGGAGTTGGGTTTGGGTACCGCAGGTTGAAGGGGGACGGGGACAAGAGGCTGGTGCGGCCGAAGGGAGGGTCAGCGCTGGAAGCCCCAGTGGCGCACACAGCCATCTGGGAAGAACCAAGTCAATGCCAACAGTCAAGGTTGGCAGAAGAAGGGTGATGCCGACCGGGCGCAACACACGCCAGGCACGTTGGTCCGAAGCACTAGAGGGGTCTGCGGTGGCCTTCTCTACATTGCAGGAGCGTGGGTATCACAAGGATGGTTTGCGTCATGTGGGGCAAGAAGCAACAGTGGCTATGCCAATAAAGACATGGGGGCATGTTGATAACAGGTGTGAGTGGGGAGGCGAAGAAGAGTTGGAATTGGTCTATGAGGAAGACGGGGATGATTGGGAAGATGGTGAGATTCGGGAAGAGGAGATGAGCGGTGTCAAGAAGGGGGGGCGAGGGCGCAAGTGCGGCGCAACCTCTTCCTCTGCTTATGTTTTACAGGACACCGGCGTGGCGGAAGGGACATCAGGCTTACGGCAAACAACGCCACGTGGTAGAACAATGAAGAGAACGCCACACAACTTGGGGGAAGTGGACGGAGGTAAGGGGAGGGTGGTCAGTCTGGGGTTAGGGGGGGTGGTAAGGCTCCATGCACAAGCAAATCCATTGGTGTGGGGGACGGGTCCGTTTTTGAAACAACAGGGATAGTCACGGGACAGAAGGGCAACGCTAACAAGGATAAGGACGCCTCTTCTACAACAGTTACGGTGGCCGGTAGTTAGAAGTCAGGTGAGGATGAGGGCGCCCGGGACAAGGAAGGGGGAATTCTTAGGAAGCAGCTCCCATACATGGGTCTGGCCATGCCCCTGGGGTCTCATGTGGCTGACAAGACAAAGGCAAGGATATGGAAACACGAGTACGTAGATGTCTTTAAGCTTCTACATAGGGATATACAGGCCAAAGAAGGGTCCAAGGAGGAGGAATGGGAATTAGCGCGCAGGCCCAGGGTGCCAATTACAATGGACAATTGGATGTTCGCTTTCCTTATATTCGCCAGCATATATTGCGAAAAATACCCAGACAGGGCGAGAGCTCTTTTTAAATACATGGACATCATACGGAAAGCACAGATGCATTTCGGGGGTTATGCATGGCTGAGTTATGATGAGGAGTTTAGGGCTCAGGTGAGTGTAAATCCTGAAAAGCCTTGGGGTGATGTGGACCCGGAATTATGGATGCAATGGATGGCATCGGCGCAATCCTCGACGTCCACACACACGGCAAGTGGTCTGCCAGTAGTGTATAAGCCTTTTCAGTCCCGTCCCGCTCAGGGAGGGGCGGGTACGATTCACAAACCCCCGGTGCCCACCACGGGGGCTTGTTGGAATTTCAACAAGGGTCTCTGCTCACGACAACAGTGTAGGTTCAAACATGACTGCTCCAAGTGCGGGGTCGTCACTCAATGTTTTTCCCTCACAAGCCCAGCGGAACAATGAGGGCATCCAGAGGACGGGGCGCGCAAGGCCCCCGAACAGGGAGATGGGCAGACAATTTGCGGTCTGCTAAGGAGCACCCTCAGATAGTGCGTGACAAATTGGCAAAGGAGGTGGCGCTGGGACGAATAGCGAGGCCTTTCAATGATTGGCCGAGTGAGCAATTGATGATATCCCTTTTGGGAGTCGTCCCCAAAAAAGCACCGGGTGAGTTTTGTTTGATTCACCACCTGTCCTGGCCGGAGGGGGCGTCGGTCAATGATTTCATTGCACAAGAGGACACCAAAGTGGTCTACGCCTCAGTGGATGATGCCATAAGGTTAGTTTTGAGGTGCGGGAAGAAGGTGGAAATGGCAAAATGTGACATACAATCTGCTTTTAGGTTGTTACCTATTCATCCAGTGGACTTTGACCTGCTGGGGATGCAGTTGGATGGAGCCATATATGTAGACAGGGTGTTACCCATGGGCTGCGCAATATCATGTGCTTTATTTGAAACGTTCAACACTTTCTTGCAATGGGTATTTGTCAGAATGATGGGCCGCCGGACGGTGACTCACTACTTGGACGATTTCTTATTTGTGGGGAATGCCAAATCCGGGGACTGTGGGCGAGCACTGACAGGCTTTCAAAGACTTGTGCAACAGACAGGAGTGCCTTTGGCCCCCGAAAAGACAGAAGGGCAGCTACCAGTTTTGACCTTTTTGGGCATCGAATTAGATGCAAACGCACTAGTGGCCAGATTACCAGCGTCAAAAGTGACGGAAATACTTGAATGCCTGGCGAAGGTGAGGGTCCTGCACAACATGGACTTGCGAACGGCTCAAAAATTGTTGGGTTACCTCAATTTTGCATGCAGGGTGGTGAGGGGAGGAAGGACTTTTTGCAGGCGTTTGGGACTATCCATGTCAGGCCCATTGCTACCACACCATAGGATACCGGTGTCATTGGCCCTGAGGGAGGACATTAGGGTTTGGAAAACCTTTCTTAGAGAATTCAATGGGGTACCCATGTCTTTCGGTAACATTGATACTGTGTGGCAGGTTAAAAAACATTCTGATGCAGCAGGAGCTTCGGGCTTCGGTATTTACTGGGATGGGAGGTGGTGCGCTGAGACATGGCCATTGCAATGGCTGCGGCAAGGGAGGAGTATTGATTCCCTTGAGTTTTTTCCACTATTAGTGGCACTAGCAGTCTGGGGTCACGAGTTGGCCAACAGGACAGTGGTCTTTCAGGTGGACAACATGACAGTTCTGGATTTGGTCAACAGACAGAAGGCCAGGGATCTCAGAGTATTGCGCTTATTGCGCCAGTTTATGCTTAAATGTTTATCTTTAAATGTTATCTTTAGAGCTGCACACATACCCAGGGTTCACAATGAGATTGCAGATTCCCTGTCTCGTTCACAGTGGCGACGTTTTCGCGAGTTGGCGGAATGGAGCAAGACTGCGGTCCCGGCACACATTTGGGAGTGGAGGGCGTGATGATCACGGGGCTGGTGGAGATGTCTTTAGCGGTATCCACACGGCGGAGTTACAGGCTTGCATGGTTGGAGTTTCAATCTTTTGAGATGTTCTTGGGCAATTTTTGGGCACAAGGACCACGGGGCCTCGAGGCACGGGCATTACGCTTTGTGCTTTTTCGGATTGAAGAGGGTTTATCCCCAGCTACCATCGGGGGGAAATTAGCTGGGGTTTCTTTTTATGGGACACTTTTCTTTGGCTCGGATCCAGCGCACAATGACCTGTTAGGAAGGATGTTGAAAGGTTGGGGCAGGGTTAGGTCCAGCGTGGTTAAACCGCCTAGAGAACCCATTACTTTTGAAATACTGTTGGAGTTATTGCATGTGTTGCCGGTATGTTGTAAGGATGAGTATGAAGTGGCTTTATTTCGCTTGTGTATGGTTTGGATGTTTTTTGGCGCGTTCCGAGTATCTGAATTGTTGGGAGTAGGGAAAGAGGTTGTAGTGAAGGTCAAGGAGGTCTGCATGCATAGGGATAGGTTGGGTATTTGGCTCAGGCGCTCAAAGATGGATCAGTTAGGGAAAGGAAAATGAGTATGGTTGGACAAAGGGGGGGAGGAGTTGGCGTGCCTGGTGAGGGAGTGGATGACGTTCAGGCACAAGTTACGAATGACGGGAGGAAACGGGGTGTTCATACATGAGACAGGGGGGAAGCTCACTAGCTATCAGCTGTTGCAGGTTTTGAGGATGGCCCTGGGGCGGACAGGACGGTGTGCTTTGGATTTCGGCACACATTCTTTTAGGATTGGCGCGGCTACAGCGGCAGCTCATTTGGGTTGGGACTGGGCTAAAATTAAGGCCAAAGGTAGATGGAAATCAAGATGCTGCAAGCGTTACGTGAGGCCGTAAGGTAGTAAGAGGGCAGGAGGAAGGTGAGGATGGTTGAACCGTTCGCGGCTGGGGGGTATAGGTTTCATGACAGTCTTTACAGTGTTTTTTCTTTCCAGGATGTGTGGCTGGGCCACAGAAAGACAAGATGGCGACATGGCTGGTCGGTCATTCCTTCGTTTACTGGGCGGCGAAGTTCGCAGAGAAACAAATTTACGGCAGGGCGATGGGACTGACTAGCAGACACCATGAAGTTTGTTGGTGGGGGAAGAGTGGCATGAGGTGGGGAAGTTTGCTTCCATTTATCACTGCTAATTTACCAAAGTGGGGATGTCCAGACTTATTGCTGATACATCTTGGGGAGAATGATTTGGTGAAGCTATCGGGGCTTACTTTGATACAGCATATGCAGAGTGACTTGGAGCTGCTGAAACAGAAGTTATGCGGGACATGTTTGGTGTGGACGGAATTTGTGCCCAGAAGGGTGTGGAGAGGGGCAATTAATCATGGAGCCATTGAGCGGGCTCGCAATAAACTGAACAGGGCCATGAGGGTATTTTGCTGGGCTCAAGGGATTAAGGTCCTGAGGCATGAGGACATAAAAGAACAAGACAAGACATTGTTCAGATCGGATGGGGTGCATTTATCACAGTTAGGTAATGCATATTATTTGACTGAGATAAGGTTGCTTTTAGAGGAGTTATGGGGCGTGAAGCTGTGGTTCAGGGATTAAGTATATGAAAAAAAAAAAAAAAAAAAACGAGGATGCTTGTTTTTCTGGGGTGGGGCAACAAAACGTCTAAAGGGTATTGCTGGATGGCAGAAGATGGGGGGAGGGTGGAGAGCCAGATGCGGGCTTGTCCACCCTTCCAAGGGGAAAAACAAGGAGACAAAGGATCAGAGAAGGGGGGTATGCTACAAGTAAGGAGGTAATGAGAGGAATAGGGGTGTGTCTAAGGGAGGAGAATCGAAGAGAGGTTTTGGAAGAAAGAAGGAGGATCAAGGGAACCATTAAAAGTTGGGGCTTGTTAAAAATAGGGGATACATTTTGAAGTCGATTGATGTTTATGTTTAAATCCTGTCCTAATAAATGACCTTTTACACTAAATATGGGTGTCACTGTATGTGTGTCCCGATGGAGGGGCCCGCAGAGAGAGAGAGTCTCGTTCTAGTATCTCCGCGGACTCTTTCAGGAGGGCAGGAAGTGGCGCACGGGCGCCTGATTGGTAAAAGGTAAGAGGGGGTGGGCTCAGGGAGGTGGGTTTATAAGGCGGTAGGAGGGAGGGTCGGTCTCTTTCCGCGCTGACCGTGGGGGTGACCGACCGTTAGCTTGACCACCCACCCACCCAGCAGATTAAGGAGGATGGGAGGAAAGGAAAGATGACAATGGGGGATTTTATAGGAACGGGGGTAGGGTGGGGGGTGAGAAAAGTCAGTTAGGGCAGGTGGTACTTAGGGGCAGCAGAAGATGGGGGAGGGTGGAGAGCCAGATGCGGGCTTGTCCACCATTCCAAGGGGAAAAACAAGGAGAGAAAGGATCAGAGTAGGGGGGGTATGCTACAAGTAAGGAGGGCATGAGAGGATGTGTCTCTAGGGGAGGAGAATCGAAGAGAGGTTTTGGAAGAAAGAAGGAGGATCAAGGGAACCGTTAAGAGTTGGGGCTTGTTAAAAATGGGGGATACAGTTTGAAGTTGATTGATGTTTATGTTTAAATCCTGTCCTAATAAATGACCTTTTACACTAAATATGTGTGTCCCGAAGCTGCGCACGCAGTAAGGCCCCTGCCTCTGTCCGCAGGGCTCTATCCACTCTAATTTGCTGCTAATACAGGCGGATTGGGTCCTCATGCTATTAAAATGGGGAAGCAATGTTTTCAAGAAATGAAAAAGAGGAATTTGAGAGGCAAAATGCTGCTCTGAAAAAAACAGACCCCAAGAAAGTAAAAGGAGGTGGGCCATCAATTTCCAGCCAACTCAGCTGTCTGACAGCTAGTCCTCACAGCACACTAAAGAATGTGAATTTTTATGAGACCCGAGGAAAAGGCAGCAGATATTGACAATGAAAAACACAGTGAGTACTGTTATTATAATAGGAAGAAATGTGTCTGGATGTATCCAATCCAGAGTGGAAATATTCATAAAGAAGTCAAGCATCGGCAAAGCCAATAGATCTAGCCTTTGAAAGGGAAATGCTAACTTATTGGCTATGTTATTGTGTTTTTGCAATGGCCAATTCTAACACTTTGCTATCTTGGTATATACGACACAGTATTTACTGGAAGGGTATCGATACTCAACTGGGTACATGCACATGTACCAAAAAATTGTAGGTATGTAAAGAGGCACTAACCTTTCCCTGTCTCAATGTATGCCTGCTCAGGAGATGCCCCTCGCGACATCCCCCAGTCACTGTTTGATGAGTCAGTACTTGTTGCTCAAAAGCCATCTAACTTCTGAAAATGAAGGATAGTGCATCTTTAACATGTGAACACAAACCTGCTCTAAAATACACACGCATAAATTGGTCCCTGGAAGTTCAGGTCAAATCAGTTAAACATCTGCAATAGTGGCCAATATTCTGTTAGCAAACAGGAGTCCCACAAAACAGGAGACCTGCAGCTTTAAGGGGAAAATCCAAATGTTGGATAAAAACAGTAAAATAGCATTGGTTTTTAAACGTTAGTCAGTGTAAATGAAACAACCGCAAGGACAAATTGCTTCAGACACTGTTAAAATCTCATTTTGCAGTCTTATATTTAGAGAACCAACCAGTGCTTGGAGCAACACTTACGGGGCCAGAAGTATCAAACTATTTTGCATTTGCAAATGGTGCGAATTGCAAAATTTCACTGTTTGCGAATACAAAAAAGCCTTCTACGATGTATGAAACGCATTTTTAAATAATCGCTAAAATAGCAATTCCCTAAAAATGCGACTAGGTTTAGCGAATCGTAAACTGCGATTTGCAAATAAGGAATCGTAAATCCAATGTATGAAGCAGTCGCAAATAGCGAGTAGTCACAAAACGGGGATTTTGCATGTGCAATTTACCACCAAATGAAATCAGGTGGAAAACAGGTGCAACCTATAAAAAGAGGCCCAGAATGCATCAGCCCTTTTCCACAATGGCTGCACTCTACGTCATGGTGAGGAGGATGAGGATCATGGTAGGTTTAAGGAGAGGGAGGAGGAGACAGGAGTGCATTTTCAGAGCACGCATTATTCTATTTGATCAAACAGCGGAGGAAACATATGACAAGGACTGGTTAACCTCTGCAATGATACTGGATTTAATAGCAGATTTACAACCCCTATTGGAGCAACACACACACAGAACCAATTCCATTCTCACTCATGTGCAGGTATTATGCTCCCTGCACCTTTTAGCCTCAAGATGCCGTCAGTGGGTCATAGCAGCAGCTAGAGGTTTATCTCAAAGTGCGCTTTCACGCTTATTTAATGCATTCCTAAATACTATGTTAACAAAATTGAATCTGCACATAAAATTCCCCTACGCCTCACAGGATTTGCAGCTAACTAAATTAAATTTCTACCAGGTAGCCCAATTTCCACGTGTTATTGGCTGCATTGACGGGACACATGTGGCAATCTGTCCACAATCTGTAACAGAGTATATCTGCAAGAATAATAAAAATACCCATTCGATGAACATCCAGGTCATTTGCAGTGCTTCCCACATCATAACTGATCTAGTGGCCAGGTACCCTGGTAACATACATGATTCCTACATCTTTAGGCACAGTGGAATGTACACAAGACTTCCTGCTGGGGAGTTTGGCGAAGGATACCTGATTGGTAATGTAACAGAGAACATTGCTGCTTATTGTGTAAGTGATGTCACAGATAACAATAACTAATATGACACTCCTGTCATTGTAGGAGACAGTGCATATGCAGTGCAGTCCTTCCTCCTGACACAGTATCTCAATCCGGCCACGCCAAGTGAGCAGCAATACAATGCGGCACATAGGAGGACATGCAGTGTGATAGAGAGGACCTTTGGACTGCTGAAGAGTCGCTTCTGGTGCCTGCACAAAAGCAGGGGTGCACTCCAATACAGTCCAGAAACCACCTGCATGATTGTAGCCACATGTGCAACGCTGCATAACATTGCTACAACACGGGGTACACCACTGGAACCAACAGAGACGGACTCCGATGAGGATGACGACCCCTTGCCACCCCTTCACCCAGCAGACAGAACTAGAGCAGCAGGCGGCAGGCAAAGACGTGTTGAGATTACGCGCATAATGACAACGCCACATCTCGTTTCTTTTTTGCTACAGGTATCACATTTATTGCCTTAACTCCAGGTCAATTATGTGGGTATAGGACATGGGTATTTCAAAATAGCACAAGCAGTACCCAATAACAATATCATACTATTAACAGCATAGTACCAATGCATTACGACAAAATATGCAAGGCCCAGAACATGTCCAAATCACTTTCTACATCTGCGCACTCCGCTAGAACGCTCATTGGGCTCAGCTGCACATCTTATTGAAGGTACTGAGACAGTACTGTGTCTGGAGCTGAGACGCCTAGGATCCATTACAGGGGCTGTGACACTGCTGAGACTGGAGAGCTCCTCACTGTCCCCACCACCCAGATCGCTGTTTGCAGCACTCTGAGTTGTCTCCAATGCATTAGTGACTTGCACCAATCCTTGTGCAACCTCCCGACTGCAATGTGCCGTTTCCACTTGCATGCCCACAGCACGCCGTGACAGCAAAGCAGTTGTATTAGAGAGGCGATTTACAGATCTGATGAACCCATCCAACCTACCCATCAATTGGTGATAGCGCCTACGGTGGGTGACATGCTCCTGCTGCAGTACAGTGCAGGGTCTATTAATTGCAGTTGTCATCTCCCTTAGGTGTTCTACTGTAGCTTGTTGTCCCTCATGCAGCTTGTACATGTTGTGATTGTGAGACTCCAACTGTCTGTGGATTGATCTCATGTGCTAACATTGTAGGCGCTAGACCTTCAACATGGATGCATCAAGACCACCAAACATAGATGGGCCCTCACCTTCCACTGTGCTTTGTCTGCCTTCCTCACAATGCCTTCAGAGGGGAGTATACTGGCGCCAAAACAGGAACTGCTGTCTATGGGTGCGTCTACCAGCTGACAGTGGTGTCTGCACATCTTCTTGTAACTCATCAGAGTCCTGAGTGAAATCTGGGAGGTGTTCCACTCTTGCCCTGCTTCTGGGTGGTGCTGGTATGATGGACTCAGTGGAGAAGGTTTCAGACCGTGGCTGACTTTCCTCATTCCCCCCCTTTTTCAGTCTCCGCTGCATCAGGTGCAGGAACATCTGCAACAACAATGTGCAGCACGTCATTCTATATGTTCTTTTTGCTTGTGACATAAAACAGTTACTTTTGTATTAAACATTTTCCCTGGCATTTTATCTCCATATGTCTGTTGTATTGTCTCTCTGTTTGGTTTTACAGAATACTGCTATTTGGCAGTAGATGCCCTTTTGGGGTCTGGACTACCATTCCCACAAGGCATTGTTGTGTTGAATGGACATTGTGGCATGGACTGTTTCTTACACTTCATGGTGACATTGAACATTTCTAAGGGACATTTGTACATGCACATATGGTGATTCAAATCATTTTTGCCCTTACCTTTGCTGGTGCCAGGTGTGCCTGAGGTGTCTATGTCAGTGACACCACCTGCTGCTTCAGGCAGCAGTGTTTACTCCACCATGTCTTCCAAGGGGTGGACTGTGTCTGGGTGGATGGTCCTCTTGCAGTGCTTCTTGCCTCCTTCAACCTGCTTACTACCCTCTCCTTGACAAGTGATTGTAAGTCGTACCAGCGCTTGCGTATCCTTTTCTCATTTTCTGGGACATGTAGTGAGTTCTTCCCAAGTAACTGGCCATGGTTCCTGACCATCTCTTCTGGGTGCACCTCCAATTCCTGCTCACTGAATTTCAGTTTTATTTTTCTCCCTCCTGAGTCCTTGCCATTTCCATCAGTGGCCACTGTGTTCACCTCATCCTGGTTGACTCTCCTGAGTGCCTCCCTGGTACTGTGCTGGGTCTTTCTGGCTGCTCCTGTGGCTCAGGCTTCTGGAAACAGCATGCACTGACTCACTTACTGGTTTTGATGTCATCATGCTGCTCCAGAATACAAAAATCTCAACTTGCAATTTCCAAATAACGAATCGCTATTTGGTAATCACTATTTGCGATTTCAAATTTTTGGTAATCACAACAAATTCTCTGATTACCTTGTTACATTGCATTTTGCGAATCCCAAATCGCGATTCTGTAAAAATCGCTATTTGGGAATCGCAAATGCAGACCTTCATACATCTGGCCCATGGTTCCTAAAGCCTTTAATCCTACTGCCACAATTATAACTGTGGGCATTCCGACACTAGAAGTGATGTATTTACCGTTGCCCTACAAAGACACTGCTCCCTCTTCTTCTGGTCATTTTGGAGGAGTAGCAGAGCGTAATTTGGACAGCGAGTCTTTCTTAAATGGCAGCAGCGGCGTCAGTCTTAAATGGGATCTAAGAGTGTGCGAGACCTGGACTTGTAGCAGCTATGGCGATTCCTGCTGTGGGACCTGGAACATCTTTGACAGCAGGACTGTGTCCCACAGCCTCCTGGTACTGAAAAATAGCAATATACAAAACGGTAAAGAACAGTGTACTCTGAGCTCATTGAACGCAGCCAACACAAGAATTTTAACTTCTGAAAATAGGCCAACGTACAACTACTGGGTTGTAAAACAATCACCACTACAGTGAATCACATGAAGGAATTATATATTAATTGAAAAACAATATTTAGTGTTCAGGAACACATTAAGTGGGCATAATAGCATTATCTGTCTCCAGTAATAGCTCATTAGACGGAGGCAGCTATTTTGAACACCGCGCGCAGGGTAGAGATGGCAACCAACTGCTTCCGAAATATAAAATCAAGTCTTAGTCTGACATGCGTTACGTTGCCTAGAAAAAAGCACTAAGAACCTACAGACAGAAGCATGCAAAGACAATCATTTAACTGCTAAAAAAAAATTATGTCACATGCAAACCTCGGATAAGTCGGTATTATCCCCACCCAGGCCGCCCCTTTTTAGTTATTACAAAGCTATGCCTTACCAGCAACTCCGGTGTCTGTAACTCCCTCAGTGGCCACCATATCTTCGGGGTGACTGCATTGGACGTAACCAAAAGCTGCTTTCTGGAATCCCTGCGCTTGTCGTGAACATATGAGCAGACCAGAAGAGAAACTAGAGCTCGGGAGAAGCTGATATGGCACTATGGGGGTTATTCTATCTTTGGAGGAGTGTTAATCCGTCCCAAAAGTGACGGTAAAGTGACGGATATACCACCAGCCGTATTACGAGTTCCATAGGATATAATGGACTCGTAATACGGCTGGTGGTAAATCCGTCACTTTTCCGTCACTTTTGGGACGGATTAACACCTCCTCCAAAGTTAGAATAACCCCCTATGTGTTTTTTTATGTGATGAAATAATAAGCGAATGAAAAGCAGGGTGGGATAATGAAACAAAAATGGCACTGGAGTGAATGAAAACACCAGCATTCTTGAGGAGGGCTTCTAAACCAAGAAAAAAGAAGTTCCTAAAATGATAATAAATTGAGGGATAGTGGACGGATAGTGTATTGTACTTGGTCCCTGCTCTCGGGGAGGAGTAAACTCAGAAAGGGGCATGACAAAAGCATTCCATGGGCAAATGGGGAGAAAGAATAGGACAGCAATGATGGAGACAGCAAATGGGAAGCCTAAGGGCGGGCTGAAGTCCAAAAAATAGATACAGTATGTCTCTTCGAGACAGCGTGTGTGCTGTCTACAGCCGAGACCTTTCATTAATCACCTTTTTCAAGAAATTCCTCTTGTTTCAAATTTGTTTACACATAATATTTGGATATATGGATTGTCTTAACAGGGTCTACCAGAATGTCTCCTCAAATAATTAAAGACAAAACACTAAAGCATTCAAGTTAATTTTTTTTTAAAAAGAGAAAAAAAAGAGCCACCTACTTAGTAACTGAACTGTGCATCCAGGAAACCTATGACCAATCCCTGCTTCCCTTCTTGACCAAATTGTGTACTCCTCATCCCTACACTATTTCACTGTGTCTCTTCCTTTTAGCACCTCACTGAAAGAACCTTGAAGTACATCAGTTTGGGGATTTTGCTGCCCAAAAACCTCTCATATATGTTCCAATAGTCTTTAATATTGCTCCGTCTATCATAACAATGTAGGGCACATATAGGGTACACATGAGGACTGACTTGCCTCTTGATTCACTAATGGCATTCTTAACAGGGTCGTTGAGGGACATGATTGTTTATAAGTCAGCACTTAGAAACTGTTGTTTCTAATAAATGCCACTCAATGCAGTGGTACAATCTAATGTTCTTAAATGAAATGTTTCTGTAAAAAACATATACTCGTTTAAATTTTGAAGAGCCTTTATCTAATTTTGACATGCTGTTTGTTGGCTCGATTCTGTCTCAGCTATCTCTGTTAAACTGGTGACTTGCTAACCTTTATGAAGAAGCAGGAGGATTGCAGGCTCAAATCAGTAGGTGAGATGGCTGCCAAAAAGGTGGTAGTCTACTGCACAAAGGGGTAAGGTTAGGAAGGATGCAGTGCTTAGGACTGGAATTTTTCAAGGGAAATATGGGGTGGTGCAAAAATAGACTAATAGTAAGACGGTGAAGAGAGTTGTTTGAAAGAAATTGAACAAAGAACTAGGAGATGGAAGAGGCAGACAATAGAACAGAATGATAGAGAGAAAGCAGGAGCAGGTGTCCCTAGGGGGTACCAGGGCATCAACACACTGCCTCCCTGTGACACTTACTGCTCCACGTTACAGTTTTTACATGAAAACAAACCCTCTCACAGATCATTTGTTTGTATGTAAAAGTAGTAATATTACCTTGCTAGCAGAAGAGGGCTCCAATAAAACTATTGTGCTTGTGTGAGGCGGGGGCTGTTACAGCCTGGTCTCACACATACACAATACATATCTAGCAAGCTGCACTAGTGTCACACAGTGCAGCATGTTAGACAGTGGAGCTTCTGGGCTTGTCAATCACACACTGTCTTGCCCTATTAGGAGCTGGAATAGAGAAAATGGGTTACCTCAGTCCCTTCAACTCTATTCCGGCCTCTGATTGGGTGGAAGCTCTTGGGTCCGGCTTTAGCATGCTGCAGGTGAGACGGGGGAATCAGAAGTCATGGTCTTGTCCCAGGTAAGCGTTCGTGTTTCAAAACATGAGTGTGTGCTTGACTGTGTGCTAGGGAGTGCACATGTGTGTGTGTGTGTGAGAGAGAGAGAGAGAGAGAGAGAGTGTGTGTGTGTGTGTTTGTGTATGTATGTGTGTGTATGGGGTGTGTGTGTATGTGTGTGAGGGAGAGAGATTTCTTAAAGCCTCACTTAGGGGTTGCCAAGGCCTTAGGCCAAGTGCTGGGAAGTGCTTTGTGGGCTTCTAGGGGCCCCACCTGTTTCATATCCATCAGCCTCCACTAGGAGAAAGAATAGAGAGAGACTGACATGTAAGAGCATGACAGGAGCTGAAGACAGAAGCAGGAGGGAGGTGGAGAAGCAACAAAGTGCAGAGTTGTCCTGTGACTCTCGCCAAAATAATGAGACTGCTGAGTTTTGGGTGGCAGCACCACCGAGTATGGGGAACTGAGTCCGATCCTAAACTATGTGGCAGCTGTCGGCCTAATCCTTTCAGTTAGCAAGCAGCACCTCACAGATACCGCAGGTAAAAGTGATATGTGGCAGCCCATCATAAAATACCCTTAGACCCCTCAGGTAGGTCGTGATGGAAACAGATTGTGCCCCGTCCTCTCACAAGTCTCATACATGTAATGACAAGCAGAAGCATATCTCGGTTCAATAGGATTTATTGAAGCAAATGCATTCTACGTAAAAAGGCATGAAATACAATTATGAGGATGATAAAACCAGACACTATTACAACAATGACCAAGAAAGTGAAACATAGAAACTGTCCCACTGTATTTGTCACATGAGTATTACCAATATTCCTATACACACTACTAAGATTCTTGCATGAGAGTAAGTAGCAGTGATAACTCTAATCTGCCCATCTAGTCCCAGGCGTGTAGCGTGAGCTCCATACCTGTGTTGGAGGTAAAGGGGTAGTCTGCTGAAAATCCTTCTCCATGACAGAAAAGGAAGTGCTGAAACTGCAAAGGAGATGGGCAGCATAAGATGGCGATATGACTGGAATGTCCCCTCTAAGGATACTAAGGTAGGCTGATGTTTTATAATAAACATTGCGTTATTCTAGGAACTGCTCTGAAGTGACAACACATCCCTTTCTGTGTAAGGAAGACACTGTACTCTCAGGGCTGGCAATACCTGTGAACTTATCATATGTAGCCTTGATGCGAGCACAGAATGAAATGTTGTGCAAAGCAATGAATAACAAAATTCTGCAGAGCAGGACAAAAGATAGGAGAAATAAAACATCACCACTAAAATGATGCCTCGCCAAAATAATAAAAGAAATAAAATGCCAAGTGACTCTGTAAAGGGTCACAGGTCTAAAACCTAAGCTAAAAGAGACAAAAATGAGTGTGAGTATGTGCCTAGCGACTAACCTCATGACAGAGTGAGAGGAGCAGAGTGAGAGTGGAATAGAGTGACTGAGAGTGAGGAAATGGTATTGTACATGTGTGTGTGTGTCAAAGTGCTCAGAAATCATAAATAAGAAAGAAAGTAACGGGGAAGATAGGAAAATATGGTCACAGTGCTCTTTAAGGTTGTAACAGAGTGACACACTTGCCTTATAACTTGTCACAAATAGAAAAAGAAATACAAACCTGAAAGGGAATAATATTTATATATTGTATGTGGAATGGACAGAGCTGGTAGGAAGAAGATACAGAATAATAAACATTGACTGGATCACCTACTCACACATAGAATGGAACTGAGAAACTTGAGAGTTCTGTCAATGGTGTAACTATCATAGATGCGTGAAGCTGATACAGTGGCAACGCAGGCCAGAAGTGGGGGCATCACTGAACAAGCTGCTATTACTAGGGTTCTAAGGAAGACAGCCCTTCCAAGTGCCACACATCTCGTGTTAGGGTAACGCAATTTTAGAATATTCGCTGCATCTCCGCAAGAATTTGGGACTGTCAAGTAATGTGTCGCACTGGCAGGCCTGCAAGGACTATCAAGTATCCTTAAAGTGAGAGAGACCCCCATTACAGTTCCCTTGCTTCATTAGCAGCGTACCAGGGCTGTGGGTGACCTTAAACTAATTGCCTGCTGTGATAAGTGATGCAACACAGCCGAGCAAGGCTGTTTTCTGCCCTCAATAAGAGCACTTGCTCTTGTCGAAGGCTGTGATGGCACCTCCTCCAGACCCTTGATATCATACCATTGGTATCACTGGCCCAGCTAGCACACACTGCTTCCCCAAAGGTGGGACCAAAACATCTCCATCTGAATATTAAAAAGTAAAATACCAGCCTCTGTAATTGAAATGGGACAGTTCGACGGTCACGCTAAAAAACTGATTTCCTGGACAAAGTGACCTGCAGCTGGAGAAAAATGCATAAAGTTTCCTTAAGCAGTTCTTGTATTGCACCATGAATTGATTTACTCCCCCATGTCTGAGACTAGTATGACATGCTTCTCAAGATTTCATCACAAGGAGCCAACTCTTCTTGCCATGGACCCCACTCAAAGCATCCTGGTGTTACCTTAAAATCAATGGATTAAGAATAACATGGAAAACAATAAACTTCAAGTAGTGGCAAGGTCAACATGAGCAGGTCCCATCAATCTGTCCCTCGGAATCCCAGCTGCTTCATATCACAGGCACCAGCTTTTGCAGTCACGTGGAGCTTCAACAAAGTACTTCTTCCATTCTCTCACATTGGCTGCTAAGAGTGTCCTTCCAGAGTGCTTTACAAGAGGAGTACTTTATTTCACAAGGACTGAAGGACGCAGGAAAGGACGCAGGACGCCGTGAGCAGGATGTCGTGACTGAGCAAGCAAGTGAGAGCGGAGGGGCAGAGTCACGGTGTGCAGCGGCTGTGTCAACAACATTCGACCGATGCTACCCATGAGGTCATCCAGTGGGGACGGTGACACCAGCTCTCAAATTGAGTTCAACAAGGGTGATCTCAATGATCAATCGCTTCTAGATCTTTCCTGCCTTCAATCTGAAATTACGGGTGGTACCGAATTGGAACCCAATTCTGTACTTATCTCCAAGACCACTGTAAGTGGCTCTGCTTGGGCACAGCTTTTACAAACCCTTCAATCCACTGTGCTGGCTTTGGCCTATCACTCTGATAAGCTGGATGTCCAAGTTGATTTGTTGAACACATTGGCCACATATGTTGCTGGAATCGACCACAAAATAGAAAATTTAACTCAGCTAATTACTAGAGCCAAACAAGGTCCATTTTTGTTCAAGCAACCTGTTGCTGTTTCCCAATTATTGAAAGTTTATCATCTATGCCTCCCTATTTCAGTTTGGTTTTATCTGAAATTAAGAGGTTCTCTGCAGCTCCTTTACCTCTGGTGCCCCTGCTGAATCCGAGGTCTCACCCCGATACGGCTCAGAAACCAACTAAACTAAAAACATTGCATGACTATTTTTTTTCCAGCAAAGAGTGCAACAATCACCAACTCTCCCCAGCCTGCTGCTACCGGAGTCTCGGAGCATGACATGTTTGCCAATTGTGTTCATAAGAACTCCAATCTGCCTAGAGTTGATCCAATGGAGCCTATTTTCTCACATTATTCTTACATCGTATCGCAAACTGATTCAACACATTCATCGCCTCCAGGAGCTGATTGAGGAGTTCACCACCCGTTGAGTAAGCAGGCAAAAAAAGGCTCCAGAAGCAATGGAACAAAAGGCGGAGCCTACCTCCCCAATGGTCCCCAAATAATGTTCAACTGTCGGTCCGAATCGATGCACAGCATTCGCAGCAGTCACAGGAGGTCTCTAATGTGATTCCGCTGACTAATTCTTTGATTGCCACACATGGCGGCCCTATGCCATCTAGTGAGCCTATGCAAGGCCCTTCAGTCAGTACTATTCTGCAGGAAACCAAATTCCCCCCCAAGGATTCTCTGATTCCTGCTGAGGAAGGCAAAATTGTCAACTTGTTTGATCCCACTTTCTCATGCCGGGCAGGGGGGAGGTTAGAGCCCATCTATTCTGCAGTACCCCTGTCAAACCCCAAAGCAGTCCATGGAATTACTGATGGTGAGGTTCCATGCTCCGGTCCCTCTATTCCCACAAATTGCCTTCTGATAGTCACTGGAGGCAGTATTTAATCCTGCCATCATGCCACCAAGCTTCTTCTATTGACATCCCGGGCTCAGGGCAGGGGGGTCCCTCTGGGCCAGTTCAACACAGTGGAACAGTTACAGCCCAGATCTCTTTTGTCCCCTCTAAGGCCTCATTGGAGTGTACAACTACTAAACTTGTGTTTATACCAGAATATCGCTCAAGGGGCCACCACGATATTTTGAACAGAGGGAACATCTTACGACTCTTCAAGGCCATCTCGGAACTGTGTAATATTGGTTCTACTGACTTTGCCTCTATTGAATTTCTTGACTCAAGGAGGTCTCAAGCTACCCTGGTTTAATTGATCTCCATCCCAATAGCTCAGTCCATTCTTGCCAAGAAAGATATATTCCACTCTGGGGGTATTATAATGATTCCTTACAAGGAGTCGGGCTATCCTATGCTGTTATCTGAATACCAAAGTTCAATGGCTCCTATAGCACCAAAGCTGTTTTCAATTCTGAAAAGTGCTCTGGGTAGCACCTCTACCATCAACGGCATTAGCAGCACAGGTCCCGGCCCCCAGCTGGGGATCAATTGGGATTGGTTGCCCTTTTCTCTTTTGTATGGGCATCCCCAATGCCCCCCACGGGTGGGGGGATTAGTGCCAACGTTTGAATGTTTGTCCCTATGCTTGTGGAACATCAATGGGGTTGTGCATAAGTTTGATTTGGCTGATTTAATATCTTTTTTAAACAGTTATGATGTAATCACCCTTCAGGAAACATGGGCTGAGATCAGTTGCCCGCTGTTGGGGTATTTAAAAATATGGAAACGATCTCATAGAAAGAGTAAGAATGGCCGTGCTAAGGGAGGGTTGGCCACCTATGTCACTGTTAAACTTAAAGGGGTATTTTGCCACTGGCTTGGGATGATAATTGGATTCAGGGGATTGTGATTAGGAATGGAAGCTTGCAGCAATCTCTCATAGTGATTAATGTTTATATTGCTCCTGGAACAAAGGAAAAAAGGGGGAGGCTCTCCTGATTGATGCAGATTCTGGGAGATCTAGCTGGGGAATATCTGTGTGCTGATTACCTTATAACTGGGGATTCTAATACAAATCTGTTTCAGGACACTGTAGAAGCTCTTGAAGGCTCTGATCTTTGTAACCGACAGTTAGTTCCTGAACAACTGAGGCACCAGGGTTGCCCGCACTGTCCGTGGGGGGAGTATGTAGTAATGCATTTAAATAGCATGAACTTCAAAGTTTTGAATGGCCGTTCGCATGACGATACTCCTCCTTATTGGACAAAATCGAATGGACGATCGCACCGTTATTTGGACTATACCATTTGTAACATTTAATTGTTTCCCCTTAGTGAGAAGTTTTTGATTTCCTCCAGGAGCGAGAGTGATCACCATCCCCAAATTGTACCTATAAAATCTAGTTTTCATTTTCATTATGTCATGCGGGCTGTGGGTGGCGGCGTTTGCTCCGAGTCACTAATGCGTATAAAATGGAACCCTTCTTTTAGCGGTACATTAATGGCTGAATGTGTTAATTTTCTCGACTCTGAAGGATCTAGTTGTACGTCCCCCACTAAGTTATGGGATACATTTTCTTCCTTCTTATGGTCAAGGTTTCCTCGACCCGCTTGTAATTGCACCTCATTCAGATGAAACTAGGAGTTTAAAGAAAGAGTGTAATAGATTAGCAAGGGCAATTAGGAAGAGCCCTGACTCCGAGTGTCTACTAATTACATATAAGGAACTGAGGAAAGACTATAGGAAGGCTATCTACGATGACCATCAGAGCCATTTCAATCAGTTTTTGGCTAAACTTTTAAGTGCGAGTAAGGATCCGAATTCTAAAAAATGTTGGTCCCTCATTAATAGTTTACGAAATAATCAAATGGGTCTTCGTACTGTTAATATCTCTGAAGGGGTTTGGACATCCTACGTGATTAGTAATTTCTCTGCAATTGAACGTGATGGGAAATTGTTGAGTGAGGGGGCTTACTGCACCACTGCTGCTCAGGTCAAGTCTTGTTCCGAGTTCGCTCTGTTTGAAATTCCCCTATTGGAGAGAAGACTCATTTACAGCCTCACCTTCTTCATATAATCTCTAGGGCAAAGCGAGATAGAAACCCAGGTCCCAATGGCCTTCCACAGATGCTGTTCAAACAGAATTCGTCCTTTTGGGCAGTTCATCTTGCGCATCTGTTTAAGTATTGTCTTCTGACCTCACAAATTCCTGAGTTATGGCGTTGTGCCATTCTTCACCCGCTATACAAAAGCGGTTCAAGGTTGGATCCAGCTAATTTAAGGATGATAGCCCTGCTTGACAATTAGGCCAAGTTTTATGCCAGACTTCTGTTGCAAGATCTTCATGCCTGGGCTGAATCAAAGGGACTAATCCCTATTGTTCAAACAGGGTTCTCTGCTACTTCCAGCATATCGACGAATCATTAACCCTTTCTATTTTGATCGATAGGGCAATTTTATCAGGCTCTATGTTGCCTTGCTGTTATGTTGATTTTAAAGGCAGCATTTGATAGGATTCCTAGGAGTGGGCTAAATTACAAAACTGGGGTATTCCTTCAGTGCTCCTTGGTGCCATTATGGAATTACATACGGATACCTGGGTCCATATCAAATTAGGTGATTGGTGGGCTCTTTCTAGAAAAGTGTTCACTGGTCCTGGTGTGAAATAGGGCTGCATGCTTGCGCCCCTGCTTTTTAATCTGTTCATTTCAGATTTGTAATCAGCTCTTGACACTGTTAATTCTCATCTCACAAAGATTGGTGGTTTTAGGCTCAGCCACTTGCTCTATGCTGATGATCTCACATTGTGCAGTTACACCAAGGTTGGCCTTCAACGACTGCTTAACCAACTTGCATCTTATACGCCTGTGAATCAATTAGAAATCAACTTGCTTAAAACCAAAGTGGTCTCCCTCGGAAGAAAAAAGCATTTGGGAAGTAGATGGCACAACAAGAGTAGTAAACTCATTTCAGACCAGTCTTATAAATATTTAGGGGTGCATTTCGACTCTTGGGGTAGTTTTGTCAAGCATAAGGAGGAGATTGAACTCAGAGCTGTGGCATTGCAGGTGACCTTTTCTAAACTATTTAAAGTTTTAAAGGAGCCGAATCTTCTCCCCGAATGGAAGTTATGAGAGCAAAGGTTATCCCCTCACTATCATATGGTCAGGATATTTTGCTGGGTAAAGGCTCTTATCTATTAAATAGGCTAGTTAACAAGATCTACAAGAGAGTTTTCCACGTACTGCATTTTGATTCCCCCGCGCAGGTGCGGCTGGAATTTGGGCTTTTGGATCAGCAGGCAGTTGGCGCCGGCGCCTTCTTGAAGCTTTGTCATAAGCTGCATCAGGCCAAGGAAAGTAGGTTGGAGGCAGTTCTGTGGCAGGAAATTAGTGCGTTGAAAACAAAGGGGTCTTATTTTCACTTTTTGGTTGAATGTAAACGGCGATTGGAAGCCGATGGCCTCTGGGCAAGCAACCCCCCCATTCCTTTTTCAAACTGAGTGCCAAAAAGATTACACAGTTATGCTTGTACCACTCCACTCAGATCGATCTCTCCTTGCCAAATGTAAGCATGCCTGGTCGGTAATCAATTCATTTAAGCCAGGTACTCCGTCTAGCTATTTTTCTTCCTCCTACGAGTTTCATCTGATCGAGGCTTTTATGGCCTTAAGGATGGGCGACTGGGGTTTCCTGAAACCTTTACCCATATGGTGGTCAACTCCGGGGAGGAGGTGATGTGCAAGGGTTGTGGCTACAGGGAAGAAATAATTGAACATGTGGTTTGTTTGTGTCCAGCTCTGCTTAAGGAAAGTAGATCTCTGCTTCGGAGTAAGTAGAAGGAACTGGGAATTCGCTCCTGTCGACAGGCCATTATTAAGTCCTCGGATCCTGCGAATTTAATGTTGAATGTTTTACTGACCAAATTTATTAAAATTGCTCAAACCAAATTTAGGGGCACTGCGAGCAGTGGATAATTATGTTTGAAATTCTCACCCACTCTTGCTTCATTTGGGTTTGTATCTATTTCGTCAAATTGCTGAGCTTCAATGTTGCACCATGGGTTGTGATCCTTATTGGTATCTAACTTAATGATCATTTAATGCACTAAAGCACCTTAGGTCTTTGAGAACTGTGGGCCTTCCTGTGTATTATGCTTCATGTGGGGTTCTGGTCTGTGGCAGTCCAGTCATATTTTAGTTGTAGGTTTTATATTCTAATTGTAGGAATGCTTCTTATTGAGGTATGTGTATTTAAATTATGAGTGTTTTTAGTACGTATTTAACATCCGATTGCAAATGTATAACTGATTGTTTCTTTTTTGTTTTAATTGTATGGGATGTTATTATCTGTACAATAAACTACTCATTCATATCACAGGCACTGTTTCTATTTTACCTTTGGCATTTGTCTTTAACACGTAGTCAGTGCTCGTAGGAACAAATAGAACACCAACACATCTAACCCGTGTGATACCATTCACTGAAAGTTTTGCATTGATCATAACTGAGTTGTTCATAATTGTGTACCATTCTGTATTGTACTGTCTTCAACCTTAATACGCGATGTTGTGGTGACATTTGTTTTGGTTCACATGAATTATATATTTCAATTTAGATGCCCATGTTTCTTCAGGTCAGAAGTTCACTTGTCCAGCTCTGTGCATTTTGAGGGTTCTAGTTTTTGTTTCTATTGAACAAAGTGGACTCAACTATCTGAAAACAATTAAAAGCCCGAGAGTTACAAAGTGGTGTCCTACAACATTTTTATTTGAGGACTGATGGTATTCCTAAAATGAGTGTGTAACTTCTGTAGAAAAAAAGACATGCGGTCTGCAGTAGCTTTCTCTGATGTTTGATAAGGCAGGGTTTTGCACTGCAGATGGTATTAGTTTGGTGAGGATGAGATGTGAATTTGCTGTGAAAGAGAGCTTTACTACAGGAGCACCACACAGAACTTTCCTTCCATTTTTCCATATAAACAAATGTAGCCTCCCTCACAGTTGCTTTTAAACGGATCTGCGCAAGGGACTACTTACTATGTGGCTTGAAGCATTGATGTCCACTTATTATATTTGCCATTATAAGATCAAAATACGTTTAGTAACCGCACAATGCAAAGAAGAGTTAAAAAAACAAGACACAGGAGAGACTGCTCGATATTTACAATGCCTTTCTTCATAAAGTTTCGAGAAAAGTGTCACACTTAAAGCATAGAAATATCAACCATATACACACTAAAAGGATGGAAATGTCACACTAAAATCTTTGCAGCTATGTGAAGAGATCTCGAGTGGAAAGTCCTCACTGAGTCACGGCATATTCAACCACTGCAGCAATAAGAGCTGAGTGGGACGCATTAAGAGGCCTTGAAAGAGAGAGGAAAGGTCGAGTGCGTGCAGCCCTCATCACAAGAGATCTCCGTAATCACTGGAAGACTGCCAAGGGAAATATCCAATTAGAAAGGCGTGTCCTGTCCTATGCCGCCGTACCCAATGCGTCACAGAGATCTCACGTGCCAAATGTGAGCCACGGATCAGTCAGGGGTCAGGTCGGCAAGGTTTATGTAAAGTGGATAACTCAAAGCTAAGCATGCGTGTAACTGGACAGTTAAAGCTGTAAAGTTGAAAGAAGAATGCTTTTCCGGCGTTCAGCTTTTGTTGTTTCTAGTCTGCCACTTCCGTATTTTATTTGTATCCAGCCATTACTTTATTGCTTCTGCAAACCTTTCTCAGCGCAGGAAAAAGTGCTTCTAACCAGCTGGGTGGTATTCCAATCACCAAAATCAATTACACCATGATTTTCATCGATATATTGAAACATGTGGTTGCCATCTTGACTTCCAAACTTTGGCTTTGCGAGACTGAAATAAAAAATCAAGTGACAATGTTTTTCACTTTTAGAGCACAGTTTTTTAATCATATATATTGGATATGATTGGAAAAAAGATGATTGTTACACAGAAGAAGGCAATTGATTCAGTAACGTAGAGCTGAATGATGGAACCTTCCTGCTAAATATAATGCTGCAGGGGGGGTCCTCTCTACACCTAAGTTACAGGAGGCCTTCGTTACGCCCCTGAATGGGTTAGGTTTCAGATAAAATCACAGGGAAACCACCTTATGGCTATTGATATTGTTTTTCCCCCTTTGCAAAGTCATTGTAACATGCAGTCAGTGAGACAGTGAACAATTTTCTGATGTCAATGTCACTGTTTGGACCTTTGCACTGTAGTAATTAAAGTTTGAGTGTGATTTTATTGGTACATTTGCCCTAAATACATTGTTATTGTGCATCACCTACTTTCACCGTTATAGCATTATTATATTTTATGTTTTTGCCAGTTTTCAATATGGATTCATCCAGTTTTTAGGCCCTAATAGCCAACAGAGATCCCAAACTGATCCTCCGGGGGCCCTTAGCAGCCAGTCTGACTATCAGCCTATCAGACTCCTGATAATCATGCAACCTTCCATGGTCCTTGAAGATCAGACACCCTTGACATGCTCTCTGACAACACACAACAGTACTGTGGAGATCCCCTAGCCATGCCATAGAGAATCTTGGTCTACCTTCAGACACCCCCAGTCAAGTCTCAAATGCCTCCAGTAAACTGTGCAGCATTGTGGACCAGACTTCAGAGATATAAATAATCCTGTCAGAAACATTAAGGACCAGTAATGAAAAACGTTAGAGGGCAGAGTCCTCTTGATACAAAAGTCTGGAGCCAATCAGGAAGAAGGAAAGTTCTTTATTTCATATTAAACTCTTAGATTACAGAAAGAACAGGTAGGACATGTTGGGGTTCCATCCTCCCTCCAACTATAGCTAGCTCCTAGTTTCCACTTCAGACCTCACCACAACATTCTGTTATGTTATTCAAGTTCAGCATTGTAGACACCATCTCAGACATACGAGTACTGGGAAGACACAGGATTCTGCACACCTCGCTCACTCAGGACTATATTCACAAAAAGCACCAAAAATGCTATAGCACCGTTAATTTTGAATTAAGCCTTTAAGGAAATTAACTATATGACGATAAATTTACTTTTTCTAAGTTTGAATTAAACATAAATTCTCACTTAAAATAAAACAAACATATTTATTATGCATTAATAATTATTAAAACTGATGCAAAGAATAAATTAAGGGCAGTTTAATTATATTTTAATAAAAATGAATGTTTAATTCATTTATACATTTAAAAAAGGGTGTTAAAATATTTTATATTTAAATAATAAAAGTTCTATTATTATATTTGTTACCCTTAAATGATGTGTATCTATACATTTTACCAGTTTAATGTGATTTAATTCAACATTATTTCCTATGCGGTTTTATTATAAGTCCTTGTATCTATTATTTTCTATGGTAGGGTGTTGCAGTATCAGTGGTTAGCCATGTGTGGTGCTGGATTTACTACTGTTTTTTTGGCAGTAGTAAATTACACTATCTACCACCTTTTTTAAGGGGCTGGAGTAAATGTAAATATACACTTTGAGTAACTTAACACTCTTATGAAGAGCCAAAAGTAGTAAAGTTACTCTAAGGTATGAGTAAATTACACGTTAATTACTCAGGGGCTGGTTACGAATTTAGGTGTTACTTAACCCACCTGATAAATAACGATATCACAGGGTATGTTATTTATCAGGTGTGATAAATAACACCTATTACGAGTTTGTGGGGAATAACTTGCAGATTCTGGTGTTTAAGGTACCACAATCCGCATGATGTGGTAAGTACTGTATGCTTGTCCCCCATTAAATTTTGGCAGGTTGACCTGCTGAAATGTAACAAAGGCTGAGTTATTTGATGCATCCGATAATTATTGGGTACAGTAAATACCTTCAAACTCATAATTCTGACCCATGCATAAACAGATGTTCACGCCTGGGGCAGAATTAACTGACCCACATGTAATCAGGCCCTCACTAGTGGAAGTTACCTTTGTGAATAATTCTATGAACTTCCAATGTTTCTAGTTTACACATTCAACCAACCACAAACTCTTAAACTCTCCAGTACCCATGGAGATGCGCAATGATAACAAATAGCTGACACTGAAACTTTGCAACGGGTCAAGACATGAGGCTCTTCTCACCTCATGTCAAAGAAACGAGATAACAACCAGATTATGGCTACCATTGCACAACGGTCCAAAACGTGAAAGACTTACAACCTCCTCGGACACGAGACCCTATCACCACAGGCCTGCTCACTCAAAATGAGCACATACAACATATATGCACAAAGTGTTACCGGACTGTAGGTCAGGGCCAATTCATAGTTACCTTATGGCACGAGTTATATTTACTTGAGATAACTATAACTGCTAAATTTCTATAGTTTTCTGTATGTATACCTATAACACCCCTGTAACCTTTGTTTTTTTTAGTGAATTTCTTAGAATTTTTTAATTCTATTTCCTAAAAATAACGTTCCTGTAAACTTTGTTTTTTTCAGTTAATTTCTAGGTTTTTTTTTAATGCAATTTCCTAACTCAGATGTCCCTGTGTAGTTTGTTTTTTTCAGTGAGTTTCTAGGGTTTCTTAAAAAAGTATTATTTAATTAGCATGTGTTAATCCAACCGCTGCAGCACAAGGCCATCTCAGCATGAGATCGGTCAGATTCACGGACCCTCCGCGTTTCTAGATATACGTAAATCTTTTTTCTTTAATAACTCCAAAACTACAGAACAGGTTCATACCATATTATAGAAAGAGATCTTTTTGGACCAAGATCTAGATTTCTACTAAAGTTCGTGTAATTCCGCTCAGCGGTTCAGGCTGTATTTGTGGTTAAAATCCCTATGAGAAATTGCATGGGGAAAAGCATTTTTGGGCTTCCCTTTTTCTCGGCCCCTGCTTGATGAATCACCCTAAAACGTTCCAGACAGCAACTAAGGTGAGTAGCAAACTAGTTTTGAAACTTTTGTGAAGATTGGTCAAATGGCGCTAATTATGAATTTGGCGGTCCATGGACCACCGTGACGGCATTGGTGGTCCGACAGCCATCAGATTGGTGGTTGGACTGCCAGATTACGAGTTATGTGGGCCTGTGGAGCAATGACCGCTGCAATCCCGCCGTCACCGTTAGGCAGCACAGACTGCCATGGTCAGGAGGCAGCACAAACAGGCCGGTGGAGACAGTGTTTCCATCTGACACATTATGAGGTTCCACACCACCAATGTGACCATGGCGGTCCAACCACAACATCTAAGCAGGCAGAAACGGGGACTGTAAAGGTAGACACTCACCTGCAGGCAGCCTTACAAGTCTGGTGCTGCTATGTAGTCCATCACATACGTCCTGCTGCTGCTGATGATCTTTGAAGGTGCACCAAATCAATGTCACCATGGACACAACTGACCGTGGGTACACAGCACCTACCTGTCTCATTAACTACGCCAACAGATCATTGCACTGTCATCCACATGAGATGTGGGTCATGATATGGGCACCAAGTACACGTCTCATTGTGTCCCAGGGCGAAATTATATACAAAGACGAACACATTCACAGTCACAATACACCCCCTTTGGAATGGTCACTCAAACTGCACTGCAACACTACACAAAAACACACGTCTGATCATCTCAGGCACAGGGACAGTGAAATGTACACAACATTGACTCACACAACACCAACAACACATTAACATCACAAATATAAACACAACTCACAGACTCACATTTCTCACATGCCATGGACTCTCGTCACATTCAACACACATGTATGTGGCCTGGAACACAAACACCACGTCCAGTAAACAGCCCTGCGATGGACACAAACATCACAACACAATGCAATGACAATGAGACGCACAATAATTAGAAAGACAAACATACAAACCTCTCTATGCAAACAATACCTGCACAATAGGGATGGGGCCAGCAGGAACATCCAGGGAAGGAGGCAGCACTAGGATACATATCATCTTGCAACTGCCCATAAAACAACTATTGCACAGGAACTGGCCCTTCAGGTATCTAAGGGGCAAACAATATTACACCCAAATGGCATGCCTATCTCCACAATGTGGAAGTGCAAGTCAACAATGCACTTACAATTCCAACTGCATGGGACATACCTCAACATGAACTAGCTGCAAAGTACACACAGCTAAAAAGACACATGCACAGCCAAATGCAAACAAAATAGCACAATTGAACACACTCCATGTCTGCACCAACAAAAACTCATGCTGACACACATCAGATGAATACATAATCCATAGCAGGGGGGGGCAAGTCTAACACCATACATGCTCACATTGGACAACACAAGATGAAATACCATACCAAACAGAACACAAAGCCATTTACACCCACATATCCATACAGTCAATATATACCCTTGTGTTGGGGGACACCAGCACTGCCCACAAACTCAGATAGTGCAAACAACAGCAAGTGGATTAGCAAGCAGGCTGAAACACACACAACTGTAGGCACACAACACAAGTTACTCAGGAACAACATAAAGGTAGAAAAGGAATTGCAGGGCAAATGTGTACCCAACAAATCAACTGCTTGGGTTTGTGTTTAACAGAACTTAAAAAGTCCAAGGTCATTCCATGGCACCAGCACATCATGGTGCCATCACTTGACTCCCAACTCCGAGGGAACTTCCACAGGAAGGGTCATCAAGTGGGCAGGTAGGCACCCCAGGGATCATCCATCGGATGGGCACATTTGGGAGGGGGTTTGGTCTTAGTTTGGGAGGGTTGGTCTGCTTTTTGGGAGGGGTGGGCTTCTTCTTGAGGGGGGAGGTATGGCTGCTTGGAGGGGGATGGGGAGGCATTGGAGGTGGAAGGGAGGGGCTGGGAGGTGAGTGGGTGCTACTATGGCTTGGGATGGAGGTGGAGGGAACAGGGAAAAGGTTAAGGTAAAACATAAAAACCTTCTTAGAGACATGGGGATGGTCAGCAGAAGGGGGTGGGGATTTGGAGGTCAAGGGAGCGTTTTTCTGCTGTGTAGGTATGGGTGTCTTGGGTGCATGCTTCGGGGAGGTATGCTTGTGTTTGGTGGTGTCTGTTGGATGGGTGAGTGTGTTAGTGTATCTTGGGGTGCTGGGGGATGGAGTAGTGGATGTGTGTGTGTGCTGGGGTTGTGGCTGCAGGTATGCTGGATGTGTTGGATGTCTGGTGTCTAGGTGGTGTCTGCAGGTATGGTGCTTGTGTGATGTCTGTTGGTGTGGTGTCTGCGGGTATGCTGGGTGTGGTGAGTGTGTCACTGACTGTTGGTGTGGTACCTGTGGATATGCTTGCTGTTGTGTGTGTAATGCTGGGGTTGGTGGGGTGTCAGGGGAAATGATGACTTGTGTCTGTGGGAGTCTGTTGTTTCCTTGTGTGTTAGTGTGCTTTGTGGTGCTTGTGTCTGTGTGTGCTGCTCTTGTGTGTTGAGGTGGATGCTTGAAGATCTGTTTCTGTGCTTTGGGTAGGTAGGGGGAGAGGGGGATTTGGATTGGGAAGAGGGAGGTGGAGGGGTGATGGAAGGTGGGGATGACTGGCTGCCATCAGTGAGGAGGGCAGAGCCTGTAATGATCTCTGTAGGCCAGCCATTGCACCTTGAATGCCTTCTAGGAATTCATCGATCTGTTGGAGTTGGGTTGCCAATCCCTGGATGGTATTCACAATGGCTGACTGACCCACAGAGATACTTCTCAGGAGATCAATAGCCTCCTCACTGAGGGTAGCAGGGGGAGCAGGGGCTGGGGCTGAGGTGCCTGCAGCAAAGGAGGCGCCCACCCTCTTGGGTGAGCGGGTACAGCCAACTGGTTGGGGAGCAACAGGTAGGGTGGTGTTAGAATGGGGTGGTGGACAAACATGGTACAGCAGGACGCCCCGATGGGTCTGCCACCACTAGGGAGTGTCCACTAGAAGAAGAATCCGATGATGAAGAGGATGTTCTGTTCGTCCTCGTGGTACTCCCCTCGCCCTCCAGGCCACTGGGTCACTCTGTGCCGGTGGTGTCTTGACCCGAGGTCCTGTGGCCAGATGCTTCCCCACTCGACTATGCCCTGACTCCTTCACTTACCAGTGCTGATGCTGCAAATACAAAGCGAAAAAGGGTCATCACATGTCCATGATCACAATTGTACAACAGCTCTGATTAGCAAACATTACCATGATATCAATTAGGCCCCAGCATGCCATCTGAACTGTCAACAGTTGCCCACAAGAAAATGAAGATCTCAGATAACTACAATTGCATGGCTGAAGTTGTGCGATTACAATAATCATTCCACAAGTAGGAGACCCCATCACCCTCAAAGCTTTGCTCTGTGGCGCAGACCTCAGTTACCTGTTTTCATACAATAGTAGGCCAATGCCAACTGCATTCCCACAGATCCCACACAAGGTCACGCACACATGTATTTGCCACTTACACAATGACCCAACAATAAATGATGCTCCAAAATCCTTCCATGTTGCTGACAAAAGTACAGTAGCATGGAGGAGGTGACATGAACATACTAATGTCACACTCAAAGCAGTTCCACAATGCACACTTCACCAAGTGATATTTGTCCCAATAGAGTCATGGACGTAGTGTTAATGTTGCTCAGATAGGCCACACTTGTGGCAGGGAAATGGACACTGTAGACATCATGTGCAATATGTCAGGGAGAGATGTCCCCAAAATCCACAACACAATGAATCAGCAAGCCCTAGGATAATCTCCACAAATGTATGGCACCCCTTAGAATGACATATTCTGTGTGCATCAGTAGACACCATTAGACACATGGATCTTGGGAAGGCCCATAGATTTGCAAGTACTTGTTGAAGGTCCTCCACATGTTGCCCAATTGGAAGCTACAGCATTGTCTCCATTATGGTCATGCAGACCCAGATGTCTGTCTGTGGATGAATGCTTGTACCCAAACACATGTGATTTTAACATAACTGCTAGTCAGTCCATGATGCTGGACAACAGTCAGGTCACAAACCTTACACATTACACATGTGCAGTGCACTTGTTCACATGATGTCACAGCAAGGGCATATATTTTCACATTATGGCTCAAAATTCTAGGCCTACCTGTCATGTTCCTAATTGCTACTGCAGATGGACATGCCAAATGACATGCTATGATGCATGAGGGAATGTGTCAGCCAATAAACAATGGGGACACACTCCTGTATGTGGCACAACATGAACTGTGCCCCCATTGTAAATGTCTCATTCAACACAGTTTGGCATGCACATATAAGTGCAGGAATATATACATTATCCCATCAACATAGGTAGACCATGCATGAAACAACTGCTTACAAATGTTTCTCAAAAGGCAAAGGGACACATGTTGACATGTAGGTACAAGGAATGTTGGAAACAGTGTTGGCACATAAATCATGTCAATAGACATTCTCCACTTATCAAGGGAAAGTATTGACCTATAACTGACCCAAAGTATAATGTAAGCTCTGTCACATGTATGTTGCCATCTTCACATTACAGCCTGCAGTGATGCACCAGCACCCATTATATGCTGAAGACATGTGGCATCTGGGTGGCAGATGCTTACATACTCATTTACTCAGACACATGGCGGTGGGCAGTGATCCATTACTTACCTTTGGCCTGTAACATTGAGGAGTAGTGGTCTGTTGCACAGAAATCACACACACTACAGCAACAAACAGTACTTGATTGATCAATGTACCCAGCCAAATGTCGTGTCTGGAGAGTAAGTGGTTTGTGGAGTATACCCAATTGGGAGGACATCCCCAGCTGCACCTCAGCGATTTTCCAGGTCCAGCGTCTCAGGTCCTCCCACCTTTTCCTGCAGTGGGTACTCTGCCAGCTGTGGACCCCCAGGGTCTGACCTTCCAGGCGATGGATTTCCATAATCCCATCTTTTGATGGGCTTTGTTCTGCATGGAAACAAAAGACTAATCAAGAGATCATGGTCACAAGTTTCATCACAAATGTCACATATTTGTCAGTAACATCAAGCTAGGACTTTCCTATTTGTCAATATTCTCCAAGTGTGACACATACAAGCCAATAGGTGCAGGGACATGAATACAGACATACATTTTTCCATCTGCAGACTAACCTACTACCCTGCTCAGGGCCTACAACGACTAAGCAAGCTTACTGAAATCAGGTAGCCCATGCTCTAGCAACCTGTACTGTGATTTGAGCCACTATGAACCACATCACACATATGTGTCTTCTGAAGGGTAACCTCCTTAGGCATGAATGGACCAACACGATCACACTCTATGAGAATGACTGACTGCGTACAGACCTTAGAGGCAACTGCCAGAGTACAAACTCAAACATTACACATGGGTAACAATGAAGGGACAGTCATGGTGGTTTCAAAAAGTGTCTTCCCTGTTCATGTGTGGACATGTGCAATAACAAATGCAGACTCATGCCACTTCAGGGGGCGGGGTTCTGTGATATATAACTGTACCACCGAACACTCATTTGAGTATGTGTGTCCATCCTACAAAGATGGCATCCAACAAACAAGGGCATGCGTTGTACAGTTTCTACTCTGTGGCCAAGCTACTGAGTCACATATCATGGCTGTTGGACCTGTTCCTTTTTTCAGGGTCATCCCTAAACCTTTTGCCTCTTTCCTCCTATTTATTCTGACCAGTTTTTGTTGGCTTTAGGATTCTGGGCACTTTACCACTACTAGTCAGTGCTGAAGTGCATATGCTCGCTGTATAAATTGTATTGGTGATTGGTTTATCCCTCATTGGCATATTTGATTTACTATTAAATCCCTAGTAAGGTACACTAGAGGTGCCCAGGCCTGTATATCAAATGCTACTAGTGGGGCTGCAGCACTGGGTGTGCCACCCACATGAGTAGCCCTGTAAACATGTCTCAGACCTGTTGCTTTAGTGTCTGTGTGTGCAGTCTTGCACTGCCAATTCAACCTGGCAAGTGTACCCACTTCTCAGGCCCAAAACATTCCTTTTTATACATGTGAGCCATCCCTAAGGTAGGCATTAGGTAGCCCCATGGGCAGGGTGCAGTGTATGTTAAAGGTGGGACATATAATGAGGTGTTTTACATGTTCTAACAGTGAAATTCTGCCAAACTCGGTTTTCACTGTTGCAAGACCTATCTCTCTCATAGGTTAACATGGGGGCTGCCTTTAAATGTCTTTCAAGGGCAGTTTCCCTTTGAGAGCAGTTAGAGGTAAGGAGTTTGTGGTCTCTAAACTCACAATTCAAAAATACATATTTTGGTAAAGTTGGTTTTTAAATTATCTGTTTGAAAATGCCATTTTTAGAGAAATTGGGCATTTTCTTGCTTAAACCATTCTGTGACTCTGCCTGCTTGTGTAATCCCGGTCAGGGTCAGACTGACAGTTGGGCTGTTTGTGAATCCCCTCTAGACAGTGACACAAAGGGAGCTGGGGTGTAGTCTGCATATCCTGATGGGCCATCTGAGCTAGAGTGGAGGGAGGAGTGGTCACTTACACTTGAATGGGCTGTGCCAGCCTTCACACAATGCAGTCTCCAACCCCCTGTTGTGAGTCTGTAGCCAGCCCTGGGCAAGGCGGGGTCTTGTGAACAACAGAGACTTTCCTTTGAAGTTTGCCAACTTCAAAGGCAGAAAGGGGTACAAGTAGTGGACCCAAAACCCCAGATTTTTAGATTACTTCTGCAATCAAAAGGAAACTCTGCCAAGGAGAAGAGCTGGAGGAGGAGTACTGTCCCTGTGCCTGTGAATGTGCTCTGCTGGGTTGGCCTGCAGTTGCTGCTTCTGCCTGAGAGGACAAAGACTGGACTTTGTGGTATATTCCTGCTTGTGAAGAATCTCCAAGGGCTTGGACTGAGCTTATCTCCTGTTTGAAGTCTGAGAGCCATGAAAGACTTCCTCTGCCAACACCTGACTCTCTGCTGGGACTCCTGCTGGGACTCCCACCTGCAACATAGCGGAAAAACAACACACCACCCACTTTGCGGCTAAAATCAATGCTCCACCTGCATCGTGGCTGGGAGATCGACACATTGTGGCTGGAGAACCGCTTGCAGCTGCTGATAACGACACAAACCCCATGCAGCGCGATTTTCCAACACCATGCGGCTGGATTTCTCACGCATCATCACTGGGCGTCAAAAATCAATGCAAGCCTGTACTGGTCTGAGGTGCCCGTCCAGAAATTGACACATTGCTCTCTTGCGGGAGAGAAAAATGACGCATCGCCGACCCGACCAGAGAAGAAATGGTGCATGGCCTCACTTGCGAGTAAGGAATCGACTCATTGCTGACTTTTTCGACGCACGCCCGCCCATGCGGCTTTACTTTTGATGCAAACCAGGTACTTTGTGTAAAATTAACATTTCCCTTGTTTTCTATGGAGTAAGACTCATTCTTTTGGAAATTCACATCTTGACTTGTGTATGTAGGATTTTTGTCGTTTTGGTCTTGTTTGATTTAGATAAATATTACCTATTTTTCTAACCTTGTGTGGTGTCCATTTTGTAGTGTTTTCACTGTATTACTGTGTGGTTGTTACAAATACTTTACACAGTGCCTTTGAGATAAGCCTGACTGCTTATGCCAAGCTACTAAAGGGGGGGAGCAGGGGTTATCTTGAGTGTGTATCTCCATTGCCCTGACTAGAGTGACTGTCCCTGCTTGGACAGAGTGCAAACTGACTGCCAACCAGAGACCCAATTTCTAAAAATGGCCTGCCAGGAATCAACACACTGTCTGCACTGTGGGACTGTCATTTGTGCAATAAGCCTGTACAGAACAACTATGGCCGGTGGGAAGGTGACAACGGAGCTGTGGTAGTAAGAGACCTGTCATGCATCAGGCACACACATTGATAATGATGCTAAGTGTGCAAATGGCTTAGATTAATGACATACCTCTGAACCCATTCCTAAGCCACTCAAAGGAATGAGGCATTCTGGGCAGGACTTGCCACCAGAGCCTCATATATGCTACATGACAGGATATGCTGGGATACAGGGAGTGGGCACAGTACCACAGTTGCATAGTCACAGTATCTCTATCCCTCCATAGTCTAGGCCCCATACTGGGAGAAACGTGACAGGCCCTGGTCTCTGCAGTCTGAGCTGACAGAACCTACATGACCCTCCATTTCCATCGCTTCCATTCATGACCATACATCATGTAGCCAAAAACAATTTGGCATGTGATGTGTGTGGCAACCTGAAGGACAGAATGAGTCATGATATGCCTTTCACACAACAGTTTAGCAAGGGCAGATGTGTTCAGAAATCTGTTGCACCATACACATAGCTCATATTACTCTAAACTAACTCATACAACATGCATACTCAGCTCATGCTGTCATGCACATACATGTTGTTGTACATTTACAACAATCAAGAGGAAAGAGATGTCCATGGATGGCAGTAATGTCTCCTCCCCTAGATATGTGCATCCAACACAAGAAGGATCTAGAACCCCAAAAACTTCACACAGCACAATATTACTGAACTTAACATAAGGCACTGACAACCAATATCTGCACATTGTCCCTCCCATTTATGCCACACAGACTGCAACAACAAGCACATGAGCAGTCTAACTGGCATACATGGTCACATTCTAGCCTGTGAAGAGGGAAAGGATGGGTAAGTACAGAGAAAATTGTGCACATGAGGTACTTACCTGCTCCTCTGGTGAATCATAGAGCTCTTAATACAGGGGTAGGACCTCAGTCATTACCCTCTCCAGCTCCTCTGGAGAGAAGTCAGGGGCCCTATCATGATGTTGCATTATAGCTCGCAGAGATAGTACACAGCAGCTCAGGTCGTGGAGGTCTTGCTGGCAGCAGTGGCAGGAGTCAAGTGAATGAATCTGCAGAACATGGTGGTCACAACCACCACAAGTGCGGTTGCCATGACCGACGGGCACAGCCATTGACCCACGATCACCACTAACAACAACATTAGCCTATGACTGTGTCTGCTGCGACTGCAACCAACATGATGACTTCAGTCGGCGGTCACTGCTTGTTCCCAACGTTCATTGGAGTAGGTCAGGCAGCCGCCATTTTTGCAGCCTGAAATGCTGTGTTGGGCTTTAAAAACAGTGTCACACCTCTGAAAATGTATTTTTGACCACACAGGCATGCTTATCCTGTCTTGTCATGTACGTCCTACTACTCACCCACCACTGTAGTATGTTGCAGGGCACAGATGGCATTTATCAGTGAGGCACAGTCCACCACCGCCAACGGTCATTTTGGCGGTAGGGATATCAAGTCCCATTATGAGGGGCAATTGTGTTGCGCATCTTTGAGTTTGGTCCATAGACATGTTGTGGACATATGTGGAAAACCATGGGGGTCACATGTGACCCTTGTGTTATTTGCAGCTGTGATGTGTACTGGTTGCCATGTCTATCCAGCCGGATATGACCTGTCACATGATATCATTGACATGCCTAATGCATGTTGCTGTAGACACACTTACTAATGTTAGAAATCATGTCTTGTCATGCACAGGTAACGTGGAAGAGGGAGGATGCGACAACCTCCAGACCTTCAGAATATGGAAGAACATCACATTATTCTCCTTTACCGTCTTAATAGGCAAACAGTGGTGGACTTATGTTGTGAATTGGAGCCAGTTCTGATGCCAGCTATTAATTATCCAACCAGCATACCACCCATTGTATAAGTTATATCCCTATTGCACTTCCTGGCCACAGGGTCCTTCCAACATACAGTGGCCCTCTCAGCTGGCATGTCCTAACCTATGTTCAGTCTGGTATTGAAGGATGTCCTCTCAGCAATGTTGAAACACCTGGACTGCTATATTCAGTTTCTCTGACGTGAGGGTTTTGCACATGTGAAGGCTGACTTCTATGGTTTTGCACACGTCCCACATGTGGTGGAGGCCACTGATGGCACACATGTTGGCTTGTTCCCACCGTAGGAACAAGTATATCGCTCAGAAAGCACTTCTATTCCATCAATGTGCAAGTAGTATGTTTGGCGGATCTCTGCATTCCACAAGTCTGTACCCGTTATCCGGGTTCAACCCACGATTCCTTCATAATACAGAACAGCATCATGCCCCAGCTGATGTCACAACTGTACCCAGAGAATGCCTGGCTGGTTGGTAAGTCACATCTGTCCTGAGTGTGAGTGTTAAATTTCTGCTGCTTTAATCATGAAGTGAGTGACTCGTTGTTGCACATATGTCCCATGCCTTAACAGAAGAATCCGCATATCCAAACTGTCCTTGGTTGTTGATGCCAATAAGGAATCTAATTACGCCAGGGAAATCCTCTTCAATGAAGCCCAACACGGCTGATAGTGGAGTGTGCTTTTGAGCTCCTGAAGGCCAGATTCAGCTGTCTTGACCGGACTCATGCAGCCCTGCTATACTCACCTGGAAAAGTGTGTCAGATCACTGTGCATGCTGCATGCTCCACTACGTCACCATGCAGAGGAATATCCCATACTTCCCTAAGGACAGCCTGTAGTGCCTGTGGGTGACACTCCTGAAATGCCAACTGAGGATGACAGTAGTGAAGAGGAAGGGGTTGACTTGCGGTAAGATCTCATCAACAGCAACTTTTCATGAGTGTAAGTATGTCATGTGATGTCATGACTGTGACTGTACAGTGTACTGTAGGTCTGAGAATGTGTGGAGTTGAGTGTTTTGGCAACAACTATGGAGCTGATATTCTGTAATATTCAGCCAAAGGGTGTTTGTTGAGTTAGTCTTTGCATATCCCCACCATGATTATGATGCTTTGTTTGTGACAGTCTCATTGCAATGTTATTCTATTTCCAAATGCTTTCTATGTAATTTGTGTAGTAGGTATGTTTTCAAGTCCATACTCCTTGTTTTGTCTTTGTACAGGTACCTTCGCAATGACATCCTCATGCGGGCATTTCAGAGCTGTGACATTGTCAGGTATCTGATGCTGTTCCTACATAGGAAGTGGGTATGGTTTGTTCCAGGTAATGTAGATCACAGATTTGTGGTGTATGAGACATGTGCCAAGGCAGCTTGAACAGAGATTGGGTGGAAGGTCTGAAGTGCACATTGCACTTGTTTAGTGTGCGGTGTTAGACCAATTGCATCATGTGTGCAATCATGTGGTAATGAAATCTGTAGTCATCAATTGCGATCAAGGCATTCACCCTTCACATTGGCTAAACACTCTTTTTGTATGACCTGTATGTAGCTGTAGATGTGTTTCATCATTGTAGACCACAGTGCCTATGCCACAACACTGACATATGTTTGTGTCATACCGCCAGATGCATGGTCTTTGGGTAATGATGGGCCTGTGGTCAGGGAATGTTGTACTGCCCTCTGTCTATACCTTGGTTTATGTGATGGTGGATTACTCTGGTGTGGTATGTGATAAAGCTTATGCTGGTGACACTATCTAGTTTTCTGTTTGCATATTCTACAGGACAATGTCTGGTAGGGCCCTTCCTTCCGTGGTCTGGGGGACTGTACCCTGGTATGTGTACCTTGGCTCAGTATGAGTCAGCTATTCTTGGCTATGACAGCCTGGACATTTCAACAGCCTATGTGCTGTACAGTGGAATAAAATGTTTGGTATGACCAGGTACTTGTTGCAATGAGTTTGTGTGAGTTGATAGTAATCCTTAGCAGGACACTGTACCTGTAACATATCCCTCCTTGCATAAGTATCTTCTATCTTCCTCATTTATTTCACATGATCTTACATCTCTACATAGCAAAATGTAGTGCAGAAGCAAGCAGACAATGACTTTGTGACAGGTGAATGTATTGGAAATTTGTGCAAAAAATACATTGGGGCGTGATGTAACAGAAACATGAAGGGCTCAGCCATGGTGGATGAAATCATTGGAGTAGTTGTCACACTATTGAAAGTCGAAGGTCCAGTGTACTTCTCCCATTGGAAATGGAAGGCGGTTGAAGAACAGTCAACAGAGTGAATATGTGGCACACAAAGAAGTTCAGAGTGAATATGTGGCACACCAAGAAGGTCATTGTGAAAGAGGTATTTTTCTGGCAGTGGTGGGTGTCTTGCCATCTGCACCTCCTGGGTTCTTAGCTGGACGTCCCTGCTTGTGTGGGGGGATGGATCGGCTGCTACAGAGGAAGAGGTGTCTGGGCGGGTTCTTCCCCTAACAGGGCCTCCCTTCCATTGGTTAGCACAGATGAAGAAGGGCCTGGTGTAGATGTGCCAATGAAAGAGGTAGTGTGTTGTTGTCGATCCCTGCTCAGGGTCGTGTTAATGTCCCTCAGCACCACTGTTAGGGAGGCCATGTTGGTATTATGAGCCTCCCACTGTTCACGCTTTTTGTGGTGGAAGTCCTTCTGCAGTTCCGTAAGTACCTTGTCCATCACACCTTGAGACTCCTGATAGACCCCCAAGACGTGGCTGATGGTATCCTGGCCATGAGCAGTCCCAGCGGCCTCACCCCACTGGCGTACAGCATCCCTACCATGCAACCTACCACCACGGGCCTGTGCCCTTGCCACAGGGTGCCCTCTCCCACTGGTCCCATGACTATCATTGTCAGAGGTGATGTGTTGCGACTCAGGATCCATGACTGGAGGGCACAAGATGGTTGACACTGTGCTAGGGACACTGGTTGGGGAGCGCATTGTTGCTCGTGATGTAGAGGCAACCAGGCTGGAAGGTGTTGATCTGGCCACAGTGAGGCTCACTGCTGGTGTCTGACCAGGTTGCCCAGATGGGCCATAAACATCCTCCATGTCCAGACATCCAGAAGTGTCTTCATCACTGAGGGTTTCATCCACAGTGATAGTGGCATTCTTTTCAGTGGCATCTGTGTGGCCAGTGGCAGTGCAACCTGTTGATGTGAAACATACAATATTACTGGTTGCATTGTGACATCTACCTATGTTTACAGTGACATTTCACAAAGACCTTGTACATATTTGATTTGTGGGTAATCTAATTGTGACAGGTACACATGGTATTGTTTGTATTGACATGAGATGTGTAACACATGCCAGATCTCCTTGCCTGAAACAGCTGCTGAGATGAGCAAAACATTGTCCTTTGGGTGGGGGTTGCCCGAGAATGTTATCTGTCACCAGTGCAGACTAAACAGTGACTAGGCAAGCTAGGTGTTTGGCCCATTTTGAGGCCTAGTCAAATGCAATGCAGGCAGACCCAGGAGTATGTTGTATAGGTAACAGGGGTCATGTTGTTACAACAATGCTAATGTGTCTGCTGCCAATACCATTCTGGTGATGCATCTTGAGACCTTTGGGATAATTGTTTTGCACACTGCGTAAGGTGTCCTTCCTGTTCTCAATAGTTGCATCTTAGGTTAGCAGGTCAAGATGGAGCTAGGTAGCCAGAGACATCTCAGAGTTGGGCATGATCTGTATCCTGGTCACTCCCAGATGAGTAAATGTCAAATCTCACTTAGCAGGCAAGGGTTTCTGATCAAGAGACCACTGGTGTGGTGTTTTAAGTTGGGGAAACAATGCATCCTCTGAGTTATAGTCATGTCACTGTCTCTACTGCACACACTTGACAATTTTCATTATCCCAGGTGAGTGGAGTTCATTTCGGAGTTCTCTACTTGATGGATTTGTGCAAGTGAAACAGGTTTTGTTGTTGGCATTAGGTAAACAGGGTCAATTGGGTGATGTATTGGGGTCACTCCCTCTACTTCCCACCATTTTCCATATGTATCCTTCCAGTGGAGTGGACTTCAATTAGGATTTCACAGACATGGCTATTTGGGCATATGAACCCTGGGCTTGATACATAGCCTCATGGCCTTAGCAGACAGGTCACTCCCTCTACTACTCAATCTTTACAAATGGTATCCTCATATATGATGAAACATACATTGTGATTTGCCAAACTGAGCTCTATGATTTAATGTACACTGTTCTGGTGTTTGGAGTCGGAGAAATAGTGCCTCCTGTCAGTTGCAGTCATGTTATTTTATATACTTCACACACCTGACCAATGTCATACACCCAGGTGAGTAACCTTCATTTGTGGTTTGAGAAGCAGGGGTATTTGGACAAAGGAAAACTTTGCTTGGGTTTGGGGTTTTGGAAACAGTGCCTCCATCGATTTGCAGTAATGTTACTCCCTCTAGTACACACACTATACATATGTCATCCCCCCAGATGAATAAACTTCATTTGGGAGTTACCAAACAAGGGTATTTTGAGAGGAGGAAACTGTGCTGGTGGTAGGGGTAATAGTAACAGTGCCTGTTGAGTTGCAGTCGTGTCAGTCCCTGTACCACACCCACTATACAGATGTTATCCTCCCAGGAGAGTACACTTAACTTAGGAGTTACCCAACAAGGGTATTTGGTGAAGGAAACAGTGGGCTGGTGATTTGGGTAAGAGTAACAGTTCATGCTTGGAGTTGCAGTCATATCAGTTCCTGTTCTACACACACTATACAAATGTTATCCTCCCAGGTGAGTACACTTCAATTGGGAGTTAACAGACAAGGGTATTTGGTGAAGGAAACACTGGGCTGGTGGATTGGGCAACAGTAACAGTGCCTACTAGGAGTTGCAGTCATATCAGTCCCTGTACTACACACACTATACAAATGTTACCCCCCCAGTAGAGTGCACTTCAATTGGGAGTTAACCGACAAGGGTATTTGGTGAAGGAAACACTGGTCTGGTAGTTTGGGTAACAGTAGCAGTGCCTGCTGGGAGTAGCAGTTATGCCAGTCCCTGTACTACACACACTATACAAATGTTATCCCCCCAGGTGAGTGCACTTTAATTAGGAGTTAACAGACAAGGGTATTTGGTGAATGAAACACTGGACTGGTGGTCTGGGTAACAGTAACAGTGCCTACTGGGAATTACAGCCATCTGAATCCCTGTACTACACACACCATACACATTTTCTCCTCCTAGGTGAGTACACCAGTTGGGAGTGAACAGATAAGGGTATCTGGTGAAGGAAAGACTGGGCTGGTGGTTTAGGTAACAGTAACGGTGTGTTGTGGCGCGGCCACTCACCTGAAAAACAGGCTATCTGCAGGGGCGATGACTGTTCTCCCGACCTCCTGAGGCACCTCTCAGTGCTGCTGATTGCACCAGGAGCCCCAGCATGTGCCCCAAAAGTGAAGGGAATTTGGAAAAAGAGAGAAAGAAACACTGCCTCCTTTTCACCAGGTCGAGCTGGGTGCTGTTCTTGGGGTTATGGAGGACTGTCAGTAGAGCCCCTGGAAGTTGCCTTTCTGTGATGAATTACAGTATTGGTGAAGCTATGTGCTATTAAGAGACTGTTTAACAACATTCAATAAAGCATGCACTGGTCTCATTAAACAGCATTCAAAAAGACATGCACTGATATCAATAAATTTATCTAATTTGGTTATCACAGCACATTCACCTGGAAATATCAGCAAATTGGCCCTCTCTCTCGTCTCACGGATTAATATATACAAAAGGTGATGAAATCTGAATGTCTCTAAACAAATTAGGAAGTTCTGCAAGTCTCTTTCATGGATCTACACTTTCACATTACGTTTTCTATGGTAAAACTACAACATAAAACAAGTTGCAATACCAAAAGCAAGAAACTCACATATAGAGTATTCCTAGCACTGAATTGCATAATCACTATTAACATAAAATTAATTGAAATACCAAAAGCAAGTAAACTCACGCATAAAGTAATCCTAGCACTGAATTGTGTAATCACTATTAGTACAAAAATTAAACAAGTGGAGGACAGTGAAGTTCTGTCACAGTTCTCAGTTACAAAACGAAAGTTGTCAAGCCCCTCATGCTAAATCTGTTATTCAACCCTCATCAAGGCCCCCACTCATAAATCATGTCTGTGTCTTAGAAGAGGCCTTTCAAAGGCTCAAGAATGCTAGAGTGCAATCAGTCTCAGTTTTCAGCATTCACCAAAAAACAAAGCAACCATAATAAAATTCTACACAAACAGATTCCAGACAGCATGCTCCACTTAACTAACAGAAGTGTGTTCTTTCCAGAAGATCTCTGCTGAACCTCTTTGCTGCCAGCTGAGCCAAGAGGGCAGCGGGTGGGGCCTGGAGAAAATTCAGAGAGAGTGCAGAGGGCTTTCCGTGCCAGACAGGAAAAAAGCCAAGCAACGTCATGTGCACAGCAAGAGTATTTATAGCCAGCAACACTCATGTTTTTGAGAACACCTGGCAGCTGCTCCCTGGGGGAGCATGGTGGTTGCCTGGCAACCAATAAACAAGTGAACCTGACAAATTTAGAAGCAGCAGGACTTAACACATTCACACGTGTTTAAAAAGCATTGGTGAAAACAACTATATAGTGCAACAAGCATTGGTACCATCAGGTACATATCAAACATTGGCAACATCTATCCTGAAATGCAGACCGTACAATGATGTTACAAGCAACCCAGTGGTGCTACACACACACATGATTAAAACTACACCCCTGAGGATGTTGACAAATTAGGCAGAGCTGTTGGGTCCTGACACAGTGCCAGCTGGGAGTTCTAGTCATGTCAGTGCATGTATGACACACACTATACAAATGTTATCGTCCCAGGTGAGTACACTTCAATTGAGAGTTAACAGACAAGGGCTGGTAGCTTTGGGTAACAGTAACAGTGTCTGCTGGTAGTTGCAGTCATGTCAGTCAGTCCCTGTATTACATACACTATACAAATGTTATCCTCCCAGGTGAGTACACCTCAATTGTGAGTTGCCAAACATGGGTCTTTGGACAGGTGAATGGTGGAATGGTGAGTGGAATAACAGTAAAAGTGGCAAAATGTGAGCTATGGGCATCCATGACATAGCATTTTGGGGAAATTCTTTATGTTGTGACTTACCAGACTCCACTTCCCCAGGTATCCCTGTCAAGCCCCCAGGATGCAAGATGGCCAAAACCTTCTTTTCCCAGGGATAAAGTTTAAATGGGGGAATGGGAGGGCCACCGCCAGTCTTCTTGACCTGCAACCTGTGCCTGGAAACCAGGGAATAGACCTTGCCCCTGAGGTAATTCCACTACTTCCTAATGTCTTCCTTTGGGCGCAGGGTGGTGCCTACAGCATTCACTCTGTTGACGATCCTCTCCCACATTTCCATTTTCCTACTGAGAGGAGTGTGCTGGATGTATGCTCCAGACAGTTGTGGCTCTACTCTTATGATTTCATCCACCATGACTCCCAACTCATCCTCAGAAAAACGTGAATTTTTGGAACGTGATGTGGTGGAAAAGAAAAAAAAGAAAAATGTGACGTGACTTATTAAAGAGGGGAGATGCAAAAAGGTGTGACTAGACAAAGGTGTGTGCTGGGTGTGAAAAGAGATGGTGAGAAAGAAAGTGGGGCCCAGTATCTGTGCTGTATGGAAAAAAGTTCCACACAACCACAAAAAAGCGCTGCACTCCTGAAGGCTTTTTCTTCGCAATTATCATTTATTTGTTCAATGTTCTCCAAACAGGCCCCACAGCATGTTTCGACTCTACATCTTTCTCAAGTAGGTTAAGTCTGTTTTCTCATGTTGTTTCCACACACATGACTTTTATTATTACGACAGCATTATGGGACTTGTAATTATTTCTCCAAACACATCCTGAGACACTTAGGGCCATATGTACAAACACATTTTCCCATCAACACAAAATAGGTAAAACCCTTTGCTACATCTGGCCCTTAGTTCTCAATCTGGCCCATTCTGTGCTTTGACATGATTTATTCACACCGCACAGCCCTGTTTGTCCATTTACCATTAACCTTTAATAAAACAGATACATATATATACACCACCCATTGGTGTCACCACTAGGAAGGGTACAGTTAGGATTTTGTTTCCAGAGGAAATGCTTTTTTTTAGGTGTGCTTATATTTTTGCATTTTTGGCACTGTTTGACGAATCTCCACAAAACTTTCCAAAAAGGTGTTTCTTTTTTACTGGTATGCGCATGGAAAGTTTTGGGGGGCATCTGTCAAGCAGGGGCTGAGAAAAAGAGGAGATTTCCCCCTTCATTTTTTCTATAGAAACTTTAGACACAGTTAGAGCCCAAAACACTGAACAGATTTACACCAAATTTGTCAGAAAGCTAGATCAGTGTCCAGAACGAGTGCTTTGGTGTACATACCTTCAGTAGTTTTGAGCAATAATCCTAAAAAAATATGAATATATCTTACCACGGAGGATCTGTGGGGCTGACAGATGTCCTTCTGAGATGTGATTGGCGGCCACTACATTAACCAAGAAGTAAGTGGAGGCAGCAATCTTAGGACACTAGACTCAGTAACAAGTCCAATAGAGGGCAGGGTAGGAATACCCTGACCCCCTAGGTCTGGTGGTGGGGTGGGGGCAAACATTTTTTTTAAAATTTTGCCTCACATTTGGTGAGGATCTGTGAATTTGCAAAAGATGTGAAACTCCGTGGACAAACTTATAAAAAAAGAGAGGGCACTTGCACATCTTTTTAAAAAACAATCCAGGGTGGGCCAAGGCCTGGAGGCGATAGTAGGTTTTTATTTTGGGGGCTAGGGTGAACAGACCTCCTCCCTGAGATTCTGTTATCCCCCAGGTCTGCAGTAAAAAAACAAAGGGGGGCAGGTCATGGCCCCCCTTCCAAGCCTAAAAAGTCTCTGGGGACACTCATGAAGGGGGGTGGGAACCTAATTGGGCACTGGGACCCTCATCCCCAGGGACTAAATGTATAATAAAAGGGGACGAGGATGTGTGACCTCCCTCCCTGAGCCTAAATGAGTCCTTGGGACCTCTGGGGACCCTTTTCCTCCAAAGCCATAAATTAAAAGGGAGGACATCTTATAAAGGCCCGAGGGACGTCATCCCACGGGGCTGACTCAGTTACTATGTCACTGGCAGTCCACTGCCAGGACACAGTAGTTTTCCAGCTCACACTGATGTGGGCATTGAAATGTGGTGGCTTTAGCATTTTTAAATCTCCCGCCAGACGGGAGTACACAAGCCTGCCCTGCCTGCAGAAGTGTGGGCTGGGAAGCCATGTCTGCTCCCAGCTGGTGGGAGATTGAAATATGCTCCAGCGGGCTGGATGCAGACTTCAGTTTTGTTTCCCTGCTCGCAATCCTGCAGGAAGGGAACGAGAACAGCAAAAACAACTGCTCCCTTCGGGTGGGAGCAATTCCAGCTCCCGCAGTATGCAGGAAGCCGGCTGGGGCAGCAGGGGCCCTTAGACTCCCCCCATCGCCCAACATAGGGTTTGTGGGTGCCTCAAGTGGTCACTAGGACACCCAACTCTGGCTTTGGGGGATGGAGTCGCCAGGACCTATTAAGGCTTGGGGAGGGGGCTGCTACGCTAGCAAAAGGCCATATGCTGTGTTGGGTCGGTACCTAAGGGGGAGCTGGCCAGGGCCTGCAACCATCCCTGCTCCAAGCTCAGCCAAAGGCTGTGTGCAGTTTTGATTCGGCTGCCTGTGGGGGGTTGGAAGCAAGGCCTTGCCACAGGCTGTGCATGGCAGGGGGTTAGCTTTACATGTGGTAACAAAATATTACTTTACCTTAAAAAACCTAGGAAGTCACTGAAAAAAAGAAAGGTTAAAGTAACATTATAGTTAGTTGAGAGTTTCAGTGACAACTTAATGTCGTAAATGTACAAAGCCATTAAAATTCACCAGTTATAGTTAGCTCTCCTAACTATAGCTTATAATTTTTACATTTTTAATACATGTATTCAACATTTTTAAATAATTTCATGTTCATTTCTATGAGGATGGTCTTTTTTTTATGGATCAAATCTGTTTATTAATATTTCAATGTAAACATTGCATATATAACACTACATAATGAGACCGATGCCATAGCATACAATGTGCTCTATGTAAAGCGGTAAGGCAATGAAAAACTAAATAGTAAGAAAAGAATAAAAAAAAGAAGAACATCAAACATGGTTTCCCCTCTGTTGGCTTACATGATCGCATCGATATCTTACATTCCCAGCACCTGTGTCTGCATAATCATGGCTCCGGACACGAATCAGCATAGCCCACCCCTTCCCACTCTAGATCAACTTCAGAACCCTCAAATAAGTTGGACATGTCAGAGCCGTGAACTCCGTCGACAATATCTGCAAGAATGGTCGCCACAATTCCTTAAACTCATCCCCATTCTGCAAAGAGGACAGAGTAAGCTTTTCCATGGCGAGAATGAACCATAGCTTATGAAGCCATAGTGTTAGCGAGGGAATCTGGTCAGACCCCCACATACTCAGCAGTAACTGTGTAGCTGCATGTAATGCTAAGGACATCTGTCTATCTTTCATTGACCTCAAAGGGAAGGTAAACTCGTTGGGAAGACCCAGCAAGACGTATGCAGGAAATCTAGGAATATGAGTGTTGAAGGCTGAGTCAAGAGTGTCTAAAATACTTTCCCAATACCGATGGAGCTTAGGGCAGTGCCATAGGAGATGTGCAAGCGAACCGGACATTCCACACCCTCTCCAGCACAAGTCTGACTTAACAGGATCCCAGACATGGATCCTTGCCGGGGTATAGTACCAGTAGGACGCCACCTTATAAGCTGACTCTGTTCCTGCCGCGTTGTAAGCATTGTGATGTGTTCTGTAAAAGATGCTCTCCCACTCCTCCTCCGAGAGTTCTCTTTCCAGCTCCCTCTCCCATCTCAGCTGACCCTTAGTTTAGGCGGTCGAACCCCCCCTCGCAAGAGAGCATAAAGCTCGGAGATCAATCACTTGTCATCTTTTTTTGTTATAATCCATTTTTCAAATGGTGTTAAGGGCCTATCTATTGACGGTCTATTGGCAGGCGACAGGGCCCAGTGTCGTATCTGATAATACATCATCCTGTCCGCCTCCGACAGGCCATATGTCTCCCTCATCCGGTCAAAGGGAATCACACCCTGTTCATCAAAGAAACAGCCAACCCTTTGACAACCCCCCGCGTACCAATGACGAAGCGCCTCAGCCTGAAGACCCGGTCCAAAATCAGGGTTCGCCCCCAGAGGGGTCATTGGGGACGGGAAGGTCGTCAGGCCCGCGCGTCCGGCCAAACGGTCCCATACTCGCATCGACACTTCCGTGACCGGGGATACATACAACCTGCGGTCTCTGTGACGGCGCCATAACCAGGGCTCTTTCCAAATATGTGAGCCCACCACCGCCTGGTCCATGAAACACCAGTGCTTCTCGGAGGACGGGCGGCTCCACTCCAGTAGGAAACGCAGTTGTGCGGCCTGAAAGTATTGCAGGAGACAAGGAACAGCCAGTCCCCCCTCCCGCTTAGGGCGATACATCAGTCTTCGCGATAAACTCGCCGCCTTCCCCTCCCATATGAATTTTAGAACTGCCGTCTGAAGGACTGCAATTGTTCGCGGCGGGGGTTCCACTGGGAGTGCCTGAAAAACGTACAACACTCTCGGCAAGATGGTCATCTTGACGGCCGCCACCCGGCCCAACCAGGACAATTTAAGCCTCCCCCAGCTCTCCAAATGGCGCTGTACCTCCCGCGTCAGCTTCTCATAATTCAACGACACCGTACGGGCAACTGTCGGGCCCAACTCCACTCCCAAGTATGGGAGCTTTGAGGAAGACCAGATAAAGGGGAAGCGGTCCCTCAGATCCTTTTCGTGTTCAGCGCTAATAAACCTGCACATCGCTTGCGACTTTAGCATATTGATTCGGAAACCCGAGACCCGTCCAAAGTCCTCAAGTACATGCATTAGCGCAGGGAGCGAGGTCGCGGGGTCGGCCATGGTGAGGATCACATCATCTGCGTACAGTGAGATGAGATGTTTATCTCCCCCGAATTTGAGGCCCACAATCCGAGGGTCATCACGGAGCCGCTGAGCCAACGGTTCCATATATAAAGCAAACAAAAGGGGCGAGAGGGGGCACCCCTGCCGCGTTCTTCTTTGAACCGAAAAAGGCAAAGAAAGTGTGCTGTTAACCCGTACCGCAACACGGGGTGCCTGGTAGATGCATCGAATCCAGTCCATGAACCCAGGGCCCAACCCGAAACGCTCTAGCGCCTTAAGCAGATATGGCCAATGAACCCTGTCAAACGCCTTTTCGGCGTCGACAGACAGGAAAAGTGCTTCCCTTCTAGAGCGTTCCGTTTTGTCTAATAGATGGAGCAGTCGTTTGGTATTATCGCTACACTGTCTACGTGGTATAAATCCCGCCTGATCCGGGTCAACCAAGCCAGGCATATAGTAGCTTAGCGTCAATATTTAGGAGCAAGATCGGCCTGTATGAAGCACAATCTACGGGGTCCTTCCCCGGCTTCGGGATTACTACAATGGTGGCATCAAGCATGCTAGGTGTAAGGGTCCCCGTGCGTCGAAAGGAATTAAAAAGTCGCACCAAGACTGGAACGAGTTCCACGCAGAAGGTCTTATAAAAAAGTGCAGAGAAGCCGTCTGGCCCAGGCGACTTCCCGGACTGCAGGCGCGAGATTGCGGATATAACCTCTTCTGCCCTTATGCGTTGCTCCAGAGAGGCCGAATCCCCCTCCGGCATAGGTGCGATTGCGACACCCTCCAGAAAGCTCTCTGGAGAAGAAGAATCGGGCTCCTCCGCCTGATATAAAGCCTTATAGAACTCTGCAAAGGCGTCCGCTATTTGGTCATTTGTGCGTGCCTCAGCCCCGAGGGGGAGCGGACCATTTGTATCAATGAAGCCGTTCGCTGTGCTCGCAGCCTGTGCGCCAGCAGCTTCCCACATTTATTACTACCCACATAGTACTTGTGTTTGAGGCGCGCCACCGCATATTCTGCCCTGTACCAGTCCAGCGCTCTCAGCTGTTTCCTTTCTTTCTCCAACTCGCGCCAAACCCTCGGGCCCCAGTGCGTTTATGTGAACGCTCCAGCTCACTCACCCGCCGCTCCAGGTCCGCTCTTAGGAGTCTCCTTGCCTTATTATCTCTATCCGAGAGTGACATCACCTCCCCCCTAACGACCGCCTTCAGTGCCTCCCACAGCGTTGCCTCGCAAACGGACCCATCGTCATTCCGATCAAGGTAGTCTATTATAACCTTGCAGATCTCTTGCACTGTTACATCGTTCTGGAGCATTGAGTCCCAAAACCGTCAGCCCGCCGCACTCACTCATTCCGTGTTCGTGTGAACGACCACAGTAACCGGGGCATGGTCCGGAAGAGACCGAGGTTCGATCAGAGAGTCCTCAATCCAGGGTAGAAGTTCCTGCAAAGCCAAGAAGAGGTCCAGGCGAGCATATGTCCTAGTTGCTGCTGAGTAAAAGGAATAATCCCTTAACATGGGATGAACCCTGTTCCACACGTCCACCAAGCCACATTCATTCAGCCAATGACTGCCAGCCTCAGTTATGGACCCTGTCTGCCTCCTCCTATGGCCTGAACGATCCAGCCCCCTATCCATCACCAGGTTGAAATCTCCCCCAACCAGAATAGCACCATCTGGGGACTGCAACAGCGGGGTCAAGGCTCGTTTTAAAAAAGCTTCCTGCTGAGAGTTAGGCGCATACAAAGAGGCAATGGTGAAAGAATAGCCCCTCAATCTCAGTCGCATGGCCAGAAGCCTCCCCGGTATCTCATGGAATTTGGACACCACCTCGCCCGGGAATGAGCACGCCAAAAGGATCACCACCCCGCATGCTTTGTTGTAACCGAGGACCAGAACTGCCTAGGGAACCACCTAGAACGCATACGGTAGATATCTTTCGGGACAAGGTGTGTCTCCTGAAGCAAACATACGTGACAGCCTGACCTCTCTAGGGCAGACAGGACGGCCAACCTCTTAGTAGGATTATTGAGCCCGCGGACGTTCAAGCTCATACATTTAAAAAGCATGGGCTAGATTAAAAGTTGCAAGCAAAGAGGAGGATAAAGGGCCAGAGGGAGGCCCCGGTGCCAGATCCACCCTACCTGTATCCACAAGCCCTGGGAGAAACTCCATGTAGCTGCTAAACCCGCCAGGAAACCCAACAACAAGTAACCAACACGCACAACAGGTGCACATAATATATGAGTCCTCGCACTTCCTTCCTCACGAGGTAAGGTCTCCAAAGGGCAGTAGAACCAGTCATATGTGACAAACTACGTTCATCACCCCCGCCGCCCCGACATCCTCCAACAGCCGACGTGCCGTTCGCAGCAAGGTCAGCCACCAAGCAGGACACTTCTGAGCACTCTTCTCTACGCCGAAGTTCCAGCTGCCACACTACTCAGAGCGGACTCCTTCTTTGATCTCAGCTCCGCGGGGGACGGACGCGGCGGCCTCCGCCTCTTCTCCTTTCGTCGCCACCGGGGCTGGTCACCCCCCGACAAGGCCGATCTCTCACTCGACCCTTGGGATTCATCCTCCAAGCCCAGGATCCGGGCCGCCTCCGCAATGGATGTCACCTGCCGGAGCTGCTCCTCCCAGCGAAAGACCAGGCGAAGTGGGTGACCCCAAAAATAAGAGATGTTGTGTGCCCTCAGGTGTTCTGTGATAGGTCTAAATTCTCTTCTCCTCTGCAACGTGCGCACAGAGAGGTCATGGAATAGTTGAAGTTCATGTCCTCTAAAGAGGACCTTTTGAAGAGTGCGGGCTCGCTGCAGGATCCGTTCCTTAAGGACAAAGTCATGGAGGCAGACCAGAATGTCCAGGGGGCGGTCCCCAGGGCCACCGGCACGGCTGACCCGATGCACCCTATCCAGGGCTATCTCCTGTGACTCATCCGGGCCCAGCAGGGAACGAAATAAGCCCTTCACGTAGTCCCCAATGTCCTCCTTCTCCACCCCCACCGGGGCCCCTCTGATGCGGATGTTCTGTCTTCTCGAGCGATTTTCCAGATCCTCGACCATTAGTTGGAGATTGTCTTGCTGCTCTCGAAGGCGGACCACCTCCTGCTGCAGGCCCGCTAGTTCTTCACCCCGAGGAATCTCTCCCTCCTTCAGCTGCGAGACATGCTCTCCCAAGGAGGTCACCTCTCCTCTCAACTCCTTCACCTCCTGGGATATGTCCCGTCGCAGGTCCTGTATATCGCTACGGAGTGAATCAAAAAGGGATGTCAAAAAACCCTTCATGACCGGCGAATTACCATCAGAGTCCACTTCCAGACAAGTTTCAGGAAGTCTTGTCGCCGGTGGATCTTCAGCCATGCCGCTCGTGGGCAAACGGGCGCCTGCCAGCATGTCTTTCACTGACCGCTCTCGCTTAGTCTTAGTCTTTCGCATGCCCAGGCACGGATCGCCGGATCAGCCCTCCATGTGTCCACACCACCTCCACCAACAACGGCGGTCTCAGGAATGCACGCTAACCCCTATGCTTGGGGTTCGCGCCCAGAAAGCGCTTCCTGCCACACGTAGCTCCCAGATCCTCTGCCCTCTTATGCCAAGTCCGCTCTCCCTGGCGAACTCGGGCGTCTCCTGATCGAGGCCTCTACTCGTATGCAGCCCCCATTTATCTATCGCTGATACGTTGCAGGCTGCGGCGCCCACCCGGGCCCACGCTCACCTGCTGTCATAAGGGGACGCAGGATATCTCCGCGGTGGTGCAATGGGCTCCCCCGTCCTCACTCAGGATCTCAGGCCTCTCCTCTTCCCGCTGCGATGCACTTCAAAATGGAGGAGCCCGCCTCCAGCCCCAGGCGGCACCAGCACAGGGGAGAACTCCTCCACACCCCCGGCTCATCAAGCCCTGGGCCCGGGTCCACGGCGCCCTCCAGCAGATTGGGGGCACCAAAATGCCAAAAAAGGCAAAAGTAAATAAGGGGCCGGGGCTCTTCGGCCCCCTGCCCTCAAGCTCCAGGGAAGGACACTCCACTCACCGGCCTGGGCGGCGGCCCCGGCCACACCGCGTCTCAGGCCGCACCTCGGCTCCCCGCCGGCGCCCTCTAGCTGGAAGCCACTCGCTGCGCGCCGAAGTCCTCAGGCGGCAGTGCGCGGATCACGGCGGCTGACCAAGTGGCATTCCAAAGGGCCAGGGCGGCGGAGCTCGGACGAAACGTGTCCTTGCACGGCGCCATCTTGGCCACGCCCCGGTCTTTTTTTTTAGTTTCAGCTAGTAGCCATTTTCTTTACTGCTACTTTCTATTTTGTAGTGTATTTGTGTCAATTTTAGTCTATTTTCCGGTATACAGGTTGCAACAAGGTGCTGCTGTTCATCGAAACAGGTAAGTCCTTTTCAAAGTTCTTTTACGTTTGTTTACGGTCGGGGGAATGTAGGGGGAAGGTATAGAGGTTACTTATATTGTTGTCTGTTGGTTTTGTACATATAATTGCATTAATAGTAGTGTTTTTCACTAGTGTGTAGTTTTGAGTTTTGTACATTGTTCTAATATGTATCGTATGTTGTACTGAGTTAGGATATTTAAGTGAAATGTAGATGCAATTTTTGAGGGTTACATTTTTTTTTGTTGGTAGGTTTTCTGTTTTACTTCGCAGGTTTTTGTCTAGGAATGTGTTCTATGTGCATTGGGATTTACTGTTTGTTTTCTTCTAAGGAAATCTCTTTTCGGTTTATAGTAAACCAATATTTTTAACTTTGATTTCCTTTTATTTGGGTTTCTGTAAGCGTTTCTTTTTTTAAACACCTTTTTGTTTTTTTATTACCTTTTTGTTTTTTTATGGTTTCTAGATACGTTGAATTGCTTTGAGATATCTCTAATGGATTGGTTTTATCTCTGCACTTTTTAGGGCTTTTTGCATTGTAATTTTCCCATTTTAGGTAGAATATTATTGTTTACCACTTAGATACAGATAAGGATCTGCAGCTGCAGAACAGTAAGACATGTTTCTTTTATTTGTTTTTGGTGGGAAATGTTATATTTTATTGTTTGTTTAAATATTATGTGATTGTTATTTTGAAATGTATAGTTTATGTGTTGTGTTTGTTTTATGTGACAGATTTAGGGCCTGAATACAAGTTTGGTGGTCTTACTGCCGTACTGCAGCAGCGGCGATCCCAAGAAGACCAATGAGCCAATGGTCTTCTTCCCGCCGGATTACGATGTTTCTGTTGTGCTGGCGGTCTCGCAGTGGCAGTTTTCTGACAGAGATGGACCATTGTGCTAAGAACCTCACTTTTTGTAGGCTTTGTTTCACAGCGCTAATACATATGAGTGTATTTACACAAAGCAGATCTGAAAATACACACATATGTATAACACTTATGGAAAACATATCTTGTCCAGCAGCATTGGTCTACTGCCATTGTAACAGTGAAGGAATGTACCAGTGGCTTAACTTGAGAGTTGATGCCAACAGTGTGGATTTTCTTCGTGGGTAAGTGTCTGCAGCAGAGGAAGGACCTTGGTGAGGGGCTCTGTGACGGGAAGAGGAGTGGAAACTAGATATAAGGTGAGTATTTACTTCCTGCCACAGTCGGTTTGGTGATGAACCACATCATAATACCGCATCCTGGAACAGGGGCTGGACTCCAGTCATTAGCCGCTGTAGCCTGTGACCGCCGTCAACGCAAGAGTGAAAGACTGGCAATGACGTTGGGATACAGGCGGTCTTTCGTCAGTGGGACCGCCAACATCGTAGTTCGGCTGGGGAACTGAATATTCGGCGGTCAGGGATTCCGATGCCATCGCTGCAGACGTACCAAAACCGCCTGAGTTGCAGCCAGGCCCTTAGTTTGTTCTCTGAGCTTTTTGGCTGGTAAAGTTTAGATTTCTCATGTAAACAATGCATATATTATTTTATTATATCAGTGTTATTTATATTAAAAATGACTTGTCATGTTGGTTAAGATTTTGTTATTATCTTTTTGGGACTTTTGTATGTAACTTTTTCATTTTATAATTTGCTTTTGGCTATTACTTCTAAGTAAACTACTCCTTTGTTGTTTTTGAAGAGTTTTACTTTAAATTGAAACATGTTGAATACTCGTTTGGTTTATTTAGTAAGTTTAAGTAAAATTTTAGTTACAGATTGCTCCGTTCGTAGTTGTTGGTAGCTTTGCCCTTTTTGTAATGCTTCTATAAATGTAAAGAGTCAAGGTTGGGTTCTGCCTAGTGTGGGTTGGGAGGCACTAGTCATCCTTCCCTTGTATTATTTATTTTGGCTTTCTCTGCCAAAGTGCTGTCATAGACATATCACCACGGTATTCGAAATTTGGGTTGGCGTCTGTGTCAGGAGCAATACAGTCTTTTAACCAAAGCATCTTCAAACAATCCATTAGGGGCTTTAGTTTATCTTCATTTTGATGGTAGGGTAGAAAGGGCTTTCTATTACTAGATTGTAGTGTTTAGCTACCTCCTTGACATAGACAGAGGCTAGTGGTATTATTTTATTTTATTTCAACGAGAAATTAACTGTTTGTAGCATATTATACAGTTAGGGCCTGATTATGAGTTTGCCAGTCAGACCGCCAGACCGCCATGTTGGCAGTCCTAAAAAGACTGTCATACCGCCGCCGTATTATGCATTATACAGGCAGGACTGACAATCACCATGCAAAAAAAGGCAGACAGCCAGCGGCGCAGGGGCTTCGATATAAGTGGTCTGACCTCCAGTGCCCTCAGCACCGCAGCCAACCACTGAGCATATTACAAACACACAGTTGCCATGGCGGTCCCCTCGTGGTGGTCAGCCAATGGTGGATGACCACTGCAGTTCACAGTCAGTAAAGTAACAGACAACTGCACATTGGATGAATCCAAAAACATCACAGCTGACACACATTGGCCAAGTGGACACATCTGCAAAGCACACTATATAACACAACCCCTTACAGACCACAATCCTTTGCATGTCCACTGAAGCACAGCAAGATAGACCACACATCTTGTCATTCATTTTTTTGTCTTAAGAAAACCCTTTTCCCCTCATCCCATTTAACACCCTTCATACACATCACCTATTTGTTTAACAATATTCACTTGGCTTGTTTAGTTAGTCATTGTCACCACCTTTATCTCCCAGCCATGTTATGGATCAAAACCCCACAATTTTCAGAGGATGCGTTGAGAGTCATGGTAGATTAAATCATTAGAGTAGAGTCATAACTGTTTGAAGCCCAATCCAGTAGATTCCCCTCAGTAGGAAAATGGAAATGTGGGACAAGATAGTCAACAGAGTGAATGCTGTAGGCATCACTGTGTGCACAAAGGCGTACATTAGGAAGAGGTGGAATGAACTCAGGGGCAAAGTGCGTTCCCTGGTCTCCAGGCACCAGCTAGAGGCCAAGAAGACTGGTGGTGGCCCTCACAGTACCCTGTTCAAACTCTTTCCCTGGGAGCCTGGGAGGAGAAGGTCTTGGCCATCCTGCATCCTGAGTGCTTAACAGGAATACCAGGGGAGTGATCAGTTACAACAACAAAAAACTGTCTAAACAATTCTCTGTCCTGCATGCCCACAACTCAGCTTTTGCCACTATCTTGTTCATGTACCTCACCAACATTCAATACACAGAGTAGCTGAGATTTAACACTGTCAATCTGTATAATTAGATCCATCATCACATTTACCATGGCCCATCACATGCTGTATGTCCAAATTGTGCCTGGAAATCTCACAATAAAAAAAAGATAATCCAGGATTCATGATATGTGCCAAAATGTAAATGTATGTTCAAATCTAAATACAGCCTGCATATAGATATGTAATGCGCAACATTTGTCAAGTGTTAGGGAGTAGAAGGACTGACCTGACTGCAACTACCAGCAGTCCCTGGTTCAGTAACTCCAACCACTAGTCCAGTGGCCACTTGTCCAAATACCCCTGTTTGTGAACTCCCAACTGAAGTGTACTCACCTGGGGGGATACCATTTGTCTCATGTGTGCAGTAGAGGGAGTGACCTGACTGCAACTCCGAGCAGGCCCTTTTTCAGTAACTCCAACCACCATCCCAGTGGTCACTTGTCCAAAATCCACTGTTTGCAAACTCCCAAATGAAGTGTACTTCCCTGGGGGATACCATTTGTATAGTGTGTGTAGTAGAGAGAATGATCTGACTGCAGCTCCTAGCATGGCATGTTCCAGTAATTATAACCACCAGCCCAGTGTTCACTTGTCCAAATACCCCTGTTTGTGAACTCCCAAATGAAGTGTACTCACCTGGGAGGATACCATTTGTCAAGTGTGTGTAGTAGAGGGAGTGACCTGACTGCAACTCCCAGCAGGCCTTGTTTCAGTATCTCCCACCACCAACCCAGTGGTCACTTGTCCAAATACCCCTGTTTGTGAACTCCCAAATGAAGTGCACTAACCTGAGAGGATAACATTTGCAGTAGAGAGAGTGACCTGACTGCAACTCCCAGCAGGCCCTGTGTCAGTACCTCCAACCACCAGCCCAGTAGTCACTTGTCTAAATACCCCTGTCTGTGAACTCTCAATTGAAGCGTAGTCACCTGGGAGTAAGCAATATACAGATCATGCTCAAATCGGAGACATGTCTGTCTACCTAGCTCCATCTTGACTTGCTATGCCAAAGTGAAACTATTGAGAATAGGAATGACACCTTACCCATTGTGTATAACAAGTATTCCTGGGGCCTCAAGCTCCATCACCAGATTGGTAGCAGCAGCAGAAACCTTGACACAGTACTGTGCAAATGATAACTCCAGTCACATATACAACAAAGTCTTGGGTCTGCCTGCATCCCACTTAACTAGGCCTCCGAATGATCAAAGCCCTATCTTGCCTCTCCACTTTGTTGGCTTCTGTGGTGGTAAGATGTCATTTTCAGGCCATGCTCCAAAGTGCAACTGATCTGCAGATCTCATCAGCTACTTGAGCCAAATTGGGTTGGCATGCTTCACACATCAAGTCAAATCACCCAATACCATGGTTACTTGGCACAGCTCGATTACCTACAACTTAACTGGGTCCAAGGTCTCTGGTTACTGTAACACAAAACCTTTGTAGTTAGATGTCACAATACAACCAGTAACAATGTACGTGTTACATCAACAGGTGGATCTGCTGCTGGGCACACGTAGGCCATGAAACAGACTACCACTACGTCTGTGAATGAAGCCCTCAGTGAAGACACCACTCCTGGACATCTAGACGTGTAGGATGGTTCTGGCACATCTGGACAACCTGCTCAGGTAGCAACAGTGAGTCTCACTGTGCCTACAACGTCACCTCTCAGCCCTGTTCCATCAAAATCATAAGAAACCATTCACCCCCCAAACTGTGTCCCTAGCAAAGTGTCCACCATCTTGTGCTCCCCAGTTCAGGATTCTGAAATGCAGTGCCACAGTTCAGACAATGAGGATGCAGTAACAAGTTTGAGATGGCACCCTGTGGCAATGGCACAGGCCTGTGGGGGTAGGGTGTATGGGATAGATGATTTGGGCCAGTGAGGTGAGGCCACTGGGGCTGCTCTTGGCGAGGACACCATTAGCCATGTCTTGGGGGTCTTTAAGGACTCCCAAGGCGTGATGAGCCAGATGTTGACCGAACTCTGGGAAATCAAGCGGCTTTAGAGGGACATGTATAGGGACATGCATGAACAGGTGGAGGCCCACAATTCCAAAATGGCCTCCCTAACAGGGGTGTTGAGGGAAATACACACCACCCAGAGCAGGGCTTTTCAAAACCAGTCTACCCCTTCCTTTGGCTCATCAACAGCAGGTCCATCAACATCGGTGCAAACCACAGGAAGGGAGGCCATGCCAGAGGAATAACCAGCCACAGACATTCCTGCCTCTGTAGCAGCTGATCCCCCCGCAAGCGGGGACATTCAGCAAAGAATCCAGGAGGTGCGGGCGGCAAGACACCCACCAATGACAGCAATATCCCTCTTTTATAAGGTCCTCATTTGTGTGTTACACATTCACTCTGATCCTGAACCACCTTCTATTTCCAATGGAACGGGACGAGGATTGGGACGAGTACTCTGGACTTTGGACTTCCAATGATGTGGCATCTACTCCAATGATTTCATTCACTATGACTGACCCCTTCACATTTTTTTTTTATGTTGATTCATGTTGCATATATTTTTTGTTAGTCGTAGCTTCACAATAAAATCACTCATCACTGACTCATTGTCTGCTCATATTGATTTCATATTTAGCCATGTAAATATGTCAAACATTGTAAACCATACAATGATTATCTAAGGTACTTGTTCAAAATGGGATATGTTGCATGTACACAGAGTCCAGATCAGGATTACTACCATCCCACACAAACAGATTCATACAAGTGTCTGGTCAAATTAAACATTTTATTACAGTGTTCAGTACATAGGCTGTCAATATGTCTGAACTATTGGAAATCATAAATGATCGACTCATACTGAGTAAATGAACATATTTACAGGTACAGACCTCCAGACCATGGAAGGAAGGGATTTGTCAGATATTGTCCTGTAGAATAGGCAAACATTGAAGTGGTTGATGTCATCAGCTTGAGCTGTATCTCATACCATACCAAAGGAATCCAACATCACATAATCCAAGACAGATGGCAGTGCAACAGTCCCTGATCGCAGGGCTATCATAATCCAATGCTCATGCATCTGGTGGTAAGACACAAACATATGTCAGTGTTGTGGCAGAGGCACTGTGGTCAACAATGATGAAACGCATCTACAGCTATATACAGGTCATACAAAAAGAATGTTTAGCCAATGGGAAGGGGAATTGACTTGGTCATAAGCTAGGCCTACGTATGTTATGACCACATGATGGCATACATCATGCATTAACTCACCACAGGTCACAAAACAATTCCAATGGGCACTCGTGACCTTCCATTCAAGCACTGTGCAAGCTGTCATGGCACAGGTCTCATACACCCAAACTCTGTGGCCTACATTACCTGGACCAATCCAGGGCCACTTCGTATGTCAGAACAGCATCATATACCTGCCAATGTCACAGCTCCGAAACACCCACATTAAGATGTCATGGTGAAGGTGCCTATACAACAAACAAAACAAGTAGTATAGGCTTGAAACTACATATGATACAAGTCACATAGCAAGCATCTGGAAAACAAAGTACATTGCAAGGAAACTAACACAAACAAAGCAACATCATCAAGGTGAGGATGTGTCAAAATCTATCTTACCAAAAGCCTTTGGCTGATTATTGCAGAGTATCAGCTCCCTAGCTGCTTCAAAATCACTAAACTCTGCACATTCTGACATCTACAGTTCATACTACAGTCACAGTCATAACATCACATGACATACTTACACTCATGAGAAGTAGCTGTGGATGAGATCTTCTCGCAAGTCAGCTCCTTCCTCTTGACCATTGTCATCTCCAGTTGGCATTTCAGGATTCTCACCCAGTGGCATTGCAGACTCCTCGTCCTCGGGGATGTATGGGACATTCCGCCTCAGGATGATATTGTGGAGCATGCAGTATGCCACGGTGATCTGTCACACTTTCCCGCGTGAGTAGAGGAGGGCTCCACCAGTCCTGTCCAGACAGCAAAATCTGGCCTTCAGGAGCACAAAAGCCCTCTCCACTGCCCGCTGTGTTGTTCCAAGGCCGTCATTGGAGGGGACTTGCCCATGCATGGTTGAATTGCTTAGCGGCATCAATAACCAAGGATGGTTTGGATATGCTGAGTCTCCTGTTAAGGAATGGGACATATGTGCAACAATGAGTCACTCACTTCATGATTCTAGCACCTGACATTGTTCACACACAATCAGGACAGACGTGACTTACCAACCAGCCAGGCCCTCTCTGGTTGCAGTTGTGACATCAGCTGGGGTATGGTACTACTTCGCATTATGAAGGAATCATGTGCTGATCCTGGCTAACGAACACACACATTCGAGATGTAGAGATCAGCCAAACAGACAACTTGCACGTTATTGGAATGGAAGTTCTTTCTGTTGTGATAGACTTATTCAGTGGCCTGCAGTGGCACCAAGCCAACATTTGTGCCAGTAATGGCCCCCACCACATGTTGAGGTGGGCAAAACTATAGAAGTCAGCCTTCACATTAACTAAATCCACACATCGGAGGAACTTGATATAGCTGTCAATGTATTTAAGCATTGCTGAGAGAAAATCCTTCAACACCAGATTGAACATAGTTTGAGAACATTCCAGCAGATAGGGCCACTGTATGTTGGAAGGACCATGTGGCCAGGAAGTGCAGTACTGACATGACTTGTACAATGGGTGTGGATTATTGATAGCTGGTATCAGATCTGGCTCCAACTGATGCCACAAATCCACTATTGTTTGCCTATTCAGACGGTACAACTGGATGACGTGGTATTCCTCCATGGTCTGAAGGTCTGACAATGGATTGTAGACAAGAGGTTGTTGTATTCTTCCTCTCCCAGGGTACCTATCTGTGAAAAGACATGACTGGTAACATTAATCACTGTGTCCACAGCAACATACATGATGCATGCCAACAATATCATGTGACAAAGCATTTCTGACTGGATAGACATGACACCAATACACATTACAGCTGGCTACTAAACAAGGGTCAAACGGGACCCCCATGTGCCCACACCATGAATTCAGATGACACCCAACTCTTCGCTCCACAATTGGCCCTTGAAATTTGGCTGTATTTTCCGACTGCCAAAAATACTGTCAGTGGTGGTGGTCCATGCACCGTTGTCATATGCCATCTGTGCCCTGCAACAATATGCACTTTTGGTTGTGTAGTCAGACATACAAAACAAAACAGATTGGGGATGTTTGCGATGATATTAAATATATATTGTTGTGACGCATTTTGGAGGGCCATATATAGCATTTCAAGCTGCCAAAATGGCGGATGCCTGACCTACTCCACTGGACATCAGGAACCGCCCCGTCCACTGGTGGAAATCGTCCCCTTGTAGAGGGTTCCAATGCAGTAGACACAGCCATAGGCTAACATTGTTGTCTGTGGTGGTTGCGGGCCAATGGCTGTGTCCGCCCGCAATGATGACAGCGTACATGACATATGTGAATGCCACGCTTGCTAAATCAGTCACTTGACTCCTGACACTGCTGTCAGCAAAACCTCAATCAATAAATACTTGTAGAGTGTGGCTTATCACCTGTAGGGTCTCAAGGCGCTGTGGTGTGCATGCTGATCACACGAAGAGCCAGGTCTTGAGATCCTTTCTGAATTGCTTCAGTGTTGGGGCCTGTCTGAGTTTGAGAGGGAGTGTGTTCTATGTCCAGGCTGAGAGGTAGGAGAAGGATCTGCCTCCAGCTGTGCTTTTCTTGATTCTGGGAATGGCGGCGAGGGTGAGATGGGAGGATCGATGTTGCCTGGCTAGGGTGTAGAAGGTTAGGCGGTGGTTGAGGTAGTCTGGTCTGATGATGTAAAGTGCCTAATAGGTGTGAATCAGTAGATTGAAGGTGGTTCGTTTATCAACCAGGAGCCAGTGTGGGTGGAGATATGGTTGTGGAGAGGGATGTCCAGGATGAGTTTGGCTGCTGCGTTCTGGATTCTCTGTAGTCTTGCTTGTAGCTTCTTTGTTATGATGGCGTAGAGTGCGCTGCCGTAGTCCAATTTGATGCTAACCAGGGCATGGGTGACCGTTCTTCTATTCTCAGTGGGGATCCACTTGAAGATCTTTTGAAGGAGCTGCAAGGTGTGGAATCAGACTGAAAAGACAGTGTTGACTTGGCAGTCATGAAAAGCGTTGCGTCCAGGATGATGCCCAGGTTGCATGCATGGTTGGTGGGGGTGGGGTATTTCCCAGGGCAGCTGGCCACCAGGAGTCATACCATGTGAAGGGGGTAGAGCTGAGTGCGAGGATCTCTATTTTGTCCGAGTTGAGCCTGAGGTAGCTGGCTTCCATCCAGGCGGTGAGTGACTGCTCTATTGCCATTGTGGAAACTTCTCTTGGCTGTTGATGGGTCAGTGGTCAGGGAGAGAATCAGCTGGGTGTCGACATAGGAGACGATGTTTAGTCTGTGCTGTCTGATGATCTTAGCGAGGGGGCCATGTGGATGTTGAAGAGGGTCGGGCTTAGTGAGGATCCCTAAGATACTCCGCAGCATGTTTCTTTTGGAGTCGACGTGTACAGTGGGATTCGGGGTTCTTCCGGTCAGGAAGGATCACATCCATTCCAGTGCTTTGCCGCAGATTCCGGCATTGTGGAGTCTGGTGCAGAGGGTGAAGTGCGAGATTGTGTTGAGCACATCAGAGAGGTCGAGGAGGATGAGGACGGCCATGTCTCCGTGGTCCAGTATGGCGCGGATATCATCTGTGGTTGCGAGGAGGGCTGTCTCTGTGCTGTAGTTGCTCCTGAACCCGGACTGTGAGGGGTCCAGAATGTGGTTTGATTTGAGAAACTCTGTCAGTTGCATGTTGATGGCCTTTTCTGTTACCTTGGGTGGGAAGGGAAGAACTTCAACTGTTGTATGCCGCCTCCACCACTTCAGCTGCTGTATGCCACCTCTGAGAGCAATCATGCCACATCCAGCAGGTGAAAGGGCCCCAGTCTTCTCTCTAGAGGAGCTGGAGAGGCTTGTGAGTGAGGTCCTTCCTATGTATGGACATCTCTATGGCTACCAGAAGCGCATGTGGGTATCTCATTGGCACAATTGACTCTGTTCAACACCATCCTTTCCCTCCTCTCAGACTACAGTGTGCACCTGTGTGCCAGTTACACTTCTTGTGTGCCTGTTGTTGCAGTCTGTGTAGTATCGATGTGATGTACATGATGTGGGTATTCGTGACCAGTATTATATGTTCATTCACATTGTGTTGTATGATGTTTCTAGGGTCCTAGATCCTCCTTGTGTTGGATGCACATAACTAGGCAAGGAGACCTTACTGCCATCCAATGACATTTCTTTGTTTATAATGGTTGTACATGTTAGACAACATGTATGTGCATGACACCATGAGCTGTGTATGCATCTTGTCTGAGTCATTTGAGAATGTTGCAATCAATGTGTATTGTGCCACAAATCTTTCACCCCACATCCAGACTTGCCAAATTGTTGTCTGGAAGGCATATCATGACTCGCTGTGCCCTTTGGGTTGCCACACAAGACACATTGCTGAAGGCCACATGATGTACTGTCATACATAGAAGTGATGGAACTGTGAGTGTCTTGTAGGTTCTGTATGCTCAGTGTGCAGAGACTAGGCCTGTCAAATGTATCGCCCAGTATGGGACATAGTCCAGGCTGTTGGAGAGTCACTGTTGCTATGCAGCTGTGGCACTGTGCCCACCACCTGTAGGACTTCAGATCCTGGCATGTGGCAAATATGAGGCTCTAGTTGCAAAACGTGCCCTTAATGCCTCAGGCCATTGCTAGATTAGGAATGGGTACTGAGGAAAATTCCAAAACTAGTCCATATGTGCATTTTGCATAATTCTCAATGTGTGTCTTTAACTCATGACAGGTCCCTTACTCCCACACCTCTTTTGTCAACTTCACAGAATTCATATTTGTCCTGTACAGGTTTATTTCACAAATGACAAACCCACAGTGCACACAGTATGTAGATTCCTCGGAAGCCAGGATATGTGACTCAGTAGCTTGGTTACATAGCACAAATTGTACAATGCATAGCTTTGTATGTTGGATGCCATCTCTGTGGTTTAGAAACATATGTCCAAAGGAGTGTTTTGTGGTACAGGTACATACCACAGAAACCCACCCTGAAGTGGCATGAGTCTGCATTTGGTAGGCCATATGTCCACACATGCACAGGGAAGACACTTTCCGTAACCACCATGCCATCCCTTTTGTTGTCACTCAAGTGTAAGGGTGAAGTCTGTACTACGGTAGTTGCCTGTTGCGACTACATGCAGTGAATCAATCTTGCAGAGGGTAAATGTGTCTGTCCAGTCAGGCCCAATGAGTTTACCCTTCAGAAGCCACATTGGTGTGTTATGTTTTATTGTGGCTCACATCACAGTACATGTTGCTGGAGCATGGGCTACCTGATGTCAGTAGGCATGCTAAGTCATTGTAGGCCATGGGCAGGGTAGTGGGTTAGTCTGCAGATTAATCCAAAAGTTTGTAGTCATGTCCCTTTACTTATTGACATGTATGCTTTACACTTGTGGTATATTGACAAACTGACCATTTTTTGCTTGGTGTTTCTGACATGTGTGTGATACAAACATTAGGGCAAAAACCTGCATTTGTAATTGCTTAATTTGTCTCTTGTATCCATACAGGTAAACACCCATCAGAAGAAAGGTATTTGAAGAGCCATCGCCCAGGAGGTGTGGACCCTGGGGTTCCCTAGCCAGTGAATCGCCCACTGTTGCAAGAGGTGGGAGGACCTGAGATGCAGGGCCTGGAATATCGCAGAGGTCCAGCTGGGGCTAGCCTCCCAAAGTGGGCAGGGAACAGGTCGGACCATGACCATCCCTAATGGCCCGCATTCTGGCGGTGGTGTACCCAGATCTTGATGGGCATTTGAAGGGAGCACGGGAGTCACAAGGGGGTGAGTACACAGCGTTTTCCCGTCTGTCACATAGTCAAGTTGATGTATTAGGTTCTGACATCTCCCCTTGATGATTGGGGATGGGCTGTGTGTGAAACACTACATGAGTTACTGTTTGTGTAGATTTGTAATGTGCATACTGATGTGCCTTGCCTATTAGCACAGGGACCTAGGACACAGCTGGGTACAATCCACAAAAAAATTGCTCTCCAGGGACAACACATGGCTATATACATTGATCAATCAAGTAATGTTTCTTGTTGTAGTGTGTGTAAATTCTATGCTATAGAGCACTACTCCTCTGTATTACAGGCCATAGTAAAAAAAAGTGATGGATCACTGTCCTTAACCATGTGTCTGGTCAAGTGTGTAATTAGTCATCTGCCCCCCAGAGGTACTTGTCTTCGGTGTGTGATGAGTGCTGGTGCCTCACTACTATCTGTCATGTGAAAGTGGCCATCATACATACAACAGAGCATAGTTTTCTGGGTGCAGCTACAGATCAAAACTTTCCCTTGGTAAGTGGGGAATGTCCATTGGAATGACTTTTGTGCCATCATTGTTGTCAACATTCCTTGTACCTGCATGTTAGCATGTGTGCCTCTCTCTTTTGACAGAATGTAGACACTGCTGTTTCATGCATGGTCTACCTGTGTTGATGGGATTATGTCTGTATTCCCTCACATATCTGTGCATGCCAGCATGTGTTTGGAATTGGACATATGCAATGGGGCTACATTTCATGTGGTGCCACAGACAGGAGTGTGTCACCATTGACTGTTGGCTCACACATACCCTCACCCATCATTGCATGTCATTTGTCATGTACAACTGCAGTAGCATGAGAGATATGACAGGTAGGACTAGAGGTTTTACACATAATGCGCACATCCATGCTATTGATGTGGCATCATGTGGAAATGTGCACTGCACATGTGTAATGGGGAAGGTTTGTTGCCTGACTGTTGGCATGCATCATGAAGTAACTTGCAGTTATGTTAGAATCACATGTGGTTGGGTACAACCATTCATCACAGACATCTGGGTTTGCAGGACCAAAATAGAGACAGAGATGTGTCTTCCAATGGGCAACATGTTGAGGACCTTCTACAAGTACTTACAAACCTCTGGGCTTCTCCAACATACAAAGGACTGATGGATTCTACTGATGCAATTAGAGTATGTCATTTTAAGGTGTGCCAGACAGTAGTGTTGATTTCCCTGGGGCTTGCTGATTCATTTTGTTGTGGATTTTAGAGACATATCTCCTAGACAATTTGCACATTTTGTCAACAGCATACTTTTCCCTGCCAAATGTGAAGTATATCTGAGCAACATTGGTAATATCTCCATGACTCCATTAGGACAAATTATACATGGTTAAGTGTGCACTGTTGGTATGTTTCCAGTATGACAATAGTATTTCCACGTCACCTTCTTCAGGCTAATGTATTTCTGTCAGCAACAGGCCAGGATTTTGGATCATCATTTCTTATTGATGTGTGATTATGTGTGTGACAAATAGATGTCTGCATGATCTTGTGTGGGATCTGTGGGAATGAACTTGGCATTGCCCTACTATTGTCTAACAACATAACAAGGGTATGCTCCATGAGGTAAAGCATTGAAGGTGATGTGGTCTCCTACTTGTTCAATGTTACTGTGATTGCACAACTTTACCCATGCAGTTGGAGTTTACTGAGCTCCTGATTTTCCTGTGGGCATGTGTTGAGAGTTTAGGTGGCATGCGTGCATATTGTATGGTACATGTAGGAGCCACTTTGATGTCGTTTTTAGCTGGGGCCTACTTGAGGTTATGGAAATGTTTGCAACAGCTGTTGTTCAAGTGTGATCAGGAACATGTAGTGACCCTTTTCCCCTTTGTATTTGCAGCATCACCCCTGGCAAGCAAAGGAGACAGGGCACAACCAAGTGGGGAAGCATTTGGCCACAGTACCTCCAGTCATGTCACCACCAACACGTAGGGACCTAGTGGCCCGGTGGGTGAGGGGAGTGCCAGAGAGGAGACAGGATCACCTCGTCATCATTAGATTCTACCCCCAGTGGCCATTCCCTAGTGGTGGCAGACCCATCAGGACCTGCTTCTGTACCATCCTTGTCCGCCACCCCAGTTCTATTGCCACCCTCCCTGTTGCTATCCACTAAGTTTTCTGTGCCCGCTCATCCAAGAGGGTGGGCACCTCCTTTGCCCCAGGCATCTCACCCTCAGCCCCTGTTACCCTTAGGCCCTGAGTGAGGAGGCTATTGACCTCCTGAGGAGTATCTCTGTGGGGCAGATTGCCATTGTGAATGCCATACAGGGGTTGGCAAGCCAACTTCAGCAGACCAATGCTTTTCCGGAAGGCATTCATAGTGACATGTCTGGCCTACAAATATCTTTTTAGCCTCTGGCCTCGTCACTGACTTATGGCTTATTTCTCTACCTGTCCCAAGCACACAGACACATCTGCACTCACCCACCTCAATACACACAAGCAGCACACATCGACACAAACACCACAAGGCACACCTGCACGCAGGCACCCAACATTCACACACAGCCACCACTTCAGCAGACACTCCCACCACCCCCGCTGACCCACACACCACACCCGGCATACCCACTGACACCACCACAGTACACAGTGACACATCCACATCCACCATACACCCAGAAAACAGCTCACAACCCAGTGACCCGCATACCTCAGACACAGTATCTTCTACATCCAAGTTCTCCCCATCACACCTGCCCCCTGCACGCACCTATATCCCCCAAAGAAGCCTACCCCTCCGAAGAAGACCTCCCAAACCCAAAACCACCCATCCCAAATTTAACCCCACCCCACCAATGATGATCCCTAAGGTGCCTGCCTGCCCACTTGAAGCCTCTTCTTGTGGAGGTTCCCTGGCAGTGATTGGAGTCAAGTGTGGGCACAGTAATGTGCCTGAACTGATGTGGACTAGCCAATGGCCTTTGCTCTTAAGCATCTAACTTCAATAAACCCAAGTTTTTGTTTTGTTGTGTGCATATTTGTCCTGCAATTACTTTTCTACCTTTATGTTGTTCCTGAGTAACTTGTGTTGTATGCCTACAGTTGTGTGTGTTTCACCCTGATTGTTGTTGTTTGCAATATCTGAATTTGTGGTCAGCGCTGGTGCCACCCAAGACAAAGGTAGATGTACTCTGTATGTATATGTGTTTGTTATTCTGAATGGGTGTCATTGCACTGTGTTCTGTTTGCTATGGTAAGAATTTAATCTTGTGTTGGTCAATGTCAGCATGTACAGTGTGGGACTTGTCCCCCTGAAATGGATTGTACATATGTCTCATGTGTGGGAGCTAGAGTTTTGTTTTGTCCACAAATGGAGGATGCTTGGTTGTGCTAGCTTACTTTGCATTTGAATGAGCATGTGTGCATTTTGATGTGTGTACCTTGCAGCTACTTCATCTAGCTGTATGGCCATGCTGTTGCTGTTGTGTGTGCTTTCTTGACTTGCACTTACACATTATGCAGATCGGCATGTCACTTGGCTCTACTATTGTTTGACCCTGAGATACATGAATAGCCAGTTCCTATGTAAATGATGTTTTAGGGGGATGTGCAAAGTGTAATGTGTCCCATGCCAACCTCCTTCCATGAACACTCCTAATGCCCCATTCCTATTGTGCAGGTGTCGTTTGCATTGTGGGCTTTGGATATATGTCTCTCAGAATATTGTGCATTCCATTGATCTTCCATTGTGTTGTAATGTGGGTGATGTGTGGGTCCATTGAATGGCTGTTTCATGGAGAGATATTTGTGTTCCATGACACATCCATACATATGTGTCTTCAGTCTGACGACAGTCCTTGGCATGTGAGCAGCGTAAGGGCGTAATTTGAATTATGTGTGATGTTGCCGCGGTGCTTGAGATGAAGGGCCCAGCGGAGCGGTGCTTGACAGGAAGGGCCCAGCGGGGCGGTGCTTGAGATGAAGGGCCCAGCGGAGCAGTTCAGAGACGCCGGTGCCCAGCGAAGCGGTGCTTGACAGGAAGGGCCCAGCGGAGCGGTGCTTGACAGGAAGGGCCCAGCGGAGCAGTTCAGAGACGGCGGTGCCCAGCGGAGCGGTGCTTGACAGGAAGGGCCCAGCGGAGCGGTGCTTGACAGGAAGGGCCCAGCGGAGCGGTGCTTGACAGGAAGGGCCCAGCGGAGCAGTTCAGAGACGGCGGTGCCCAGCGGAGCGGTGCTTGACAGGAAGGGCCCAGCGGAGCGGTGCTTGACAGGAAGGGCCCAGCGGAGCAGTGCATGACAGGAAGGGCCCAGCGGAGCAGTTCAGAGACGGCAGTGCCCAGCGGAGTGGTGCTTGACAGGAAGGGCCCAGCGGAGCGGTGCTTGTCTTGAAGGGCCCTGTTCAGCGGTGCTTGTCTTGAAGGGCCCTGTTCAGCGGTGCTTGTCACGGCGGGGCCCTGTTCAGCAGTGCTTGTCACGGCGGGGCCTTGTTCAGCGGTGCTTGTCTTGAAGGACCCAGTTCGGCGGTGCTTGTCACGGCGGGGCCCTGTTCATCGGTGCTTGTCACGGCGGGGCCCTGTTCAGCGGTGCTTGTCTTGAAGGGCCCAGTTCGGCGGTGCTTGTCACGGCGGGGCCCTGTTCAGCAGTGCTTGTCCCGGCAGAGCCCTGTTCAGCGGTGCTTGTCACGGCGGGGCCCTGTTCGGCGGTGCTTGTCACGGCGGGGCCCTGTTCAGCGGTGCTTGTCACGGCGGGGCCCTGTTCAGCGGTGCTTGACATGTGTTCCCAGGAAACCAGATCGGGCCAATATTTTCTGCTGGTGATGGACGTACTGGCTGATGGTGGTGTGCATGCAGGTGTGAGTGGAGACGTCACAGGGAGGGAGGAGGGAGACGAGGAGGAGGGGGACACAGAGGAGGCAGTGGCTGTTGGCATGTCTGCATGTGGATGTTGCATGTGTGAATGCTTGTGTGATCTGTGGTGCTTGTGTCTGGATGAGCTGCCCTTGGGTGTTGATGTGTGTGCAGGCTGGTCTGTAGGTGTGGCTGGGATAGGCAGAGGAACAGGGGAGTGGGACTGGGATGAGGAAATTGGAGAGGGGAGGCAGGAGACAGGGACAATGGCTGCAGTCAGTGCTGAGGCCAGAGCGTTGAACGATCGCTGATGGGCAGCCTGACCCAAATGAATGCCCTCCAGGTATGCATTGCTCCGGTGCACCTCCCTTTCTACACCCTGGATGGCATTCAAAAGGGTAGACTGCCCAACAATGAGCGTCTGGAGGAGGTCAATGATCTCCTCACTGAGGGCAGCAGGGGTAACTGGGGCAGGGCCTGAGGTGCCTGGGGCGAAGGAGATGCCCGCCTTCCTGGCCGAGCGGGCACGGGGCGACCGCTGAGGGGCTGCTTGGAGGGCGGAACTGGTGCGCTGGGTGGCGGCTGTACCTGTTGTAGCGGTGGGCACGGATGTTGCCGCCACCACAAGGGAGCTCCCTTCCGAGGACGTGTCTGTGTCGCTGACGTCTCCACGGGTCCCTGTTGTGGAGCTCCCCTCGCCATCCGTCTCACTGGTGAACTCAGAGTCGGTTGCATGGCCCTCTGGGGCCATGTGAGATGCAGCTCCCTCGTGCTCCGATGCCACTTCTCCTCCGCCTGATGATGCTAATGCACACATGAACAGGAAGACCAAAAAAAAGGGGGGGGGGGGAGAAAAAATGACATGTTGAGTGCATGCATTGGCGACACCGTTGGCGGAGAGGATAGACACAGAAGCCCCCTGCACTACGCCGCACACTCGGTGTACACTACTCAATTATTGTGACTTGGCCTAGAAGCCTATGGATGACAACTGCACACATTGGTGACCCAGGGCCATGGATAGCTGTACTTAGCACCCTACAGAGGTGAGGGGCGGGGGCACAGGGCCATGCCTTACGGAGGGGCCCAGCCTACAGAAATCGCCCTGGCCTAGAGATACCCACAGCCCTCCTCCCCCACCCAGACACCTCCACTGTGCGCTAACATAGCAGAATGTGCTGGTACTCACCCCCTTGTGTCTGCTGTGATGTCCTCACGCGCCCATCCAAATCGGGGTAGGCCACCGCCAGGATCCGGGACATCAGGGGGGTCAATTGACGGGAGCCACCCCTCCTACGTTGGGAGGCCATCCCCAGCAGAGCCTCCGCGGTCTTCCTGCTTCCGCGGCGGATGTCCTCCCACCTCTTGCGGCAGTGGGTGCCCCATCTGTTGTGGACCCCCAGGGTCCGGACGTCCTTGGCGATGGCACGCCAAATGTCGATCTTCTGATGGGCGCTGACCTATGTGACATGGACAGGGTGGGAAAATAAATATCATCATTTTCTGCATGGTCGATGTGAGTGGCCCCCCCTCCCCAACCTTGCCATATGGCACATGCTCTCATCTGTCGTGCGATGCATGACACATTCGCTCCCCTCCCCACCATCTTTCATCCACCCCACTCAACACAGGCATTGCCCACAAAGCATGGTCCCAGTGTACTTACCTGTTGGTCTGGAGGACCGTAGAGTAGCGCATACTGGGGGAGGACCCCATCAACAAGTTTCTCCAATTCCTCAGATGTGAAGGCAGGGGCCCTTTCCCCAGTCGCAGCAGCCATTGTATCTTCCAGACCGAGGTCACAGCAGCACTTGCAGTATAGGTCCTCTCCTGTGGATGATCAGGTCTCGAGTGATTAAGCAGATAGAAGATGGCGGTCACGCCCGCGGCGGTGCGTACCGCGACCGCCGGCGCACATCGTCATTGGCTCCTGAGACCCATAGGGTTCAATGTTAACCAATGCTGCTTTGCGCCGCGGTCTTCGACCGCCTACCGCCACGGTGTGCCACGCCAGCGCATTGACCTCACATCCCATTGTCACACTTCACAGGTCAGGCAGCCGCCATTTCAAGGGCCCACATGGCTTAATTTCTACTGCGTCACACAGGCCTAGGCGTTGCATTGCCACTCATACAAGCCATTCAATGCATAGCGAATCGTGTTCTGTGCAAGCTGTGGTTACGTACCTGTGGGTTGCTTGACTCTGTGCTCCATGTTGTCCTTCCTAGGCACCGTCCGCTGGGACTTGCGAGGAGATGGAGGAATGTTCCCGTGTACAGACCGCTGGTGGACCTGTCGACAATGGAAGAAAGACATGTCATACTGACATACAGACTTGACCGAGCTACTATACAGGAACTGTGTGCCCAGCTGGAGCCAGACCTGATGTCCCCCATTCGCCAACCCACAGGGATTCCCCCTCTGGTGCAGGTTCTGTCAGTACTCCATTTTTTGGCAAGTGGATAATTCCAAACAACAGTGGCCATATCATCAGGGATGTCTCAGCCTATGTTTTCTAAGGTTTTGTCCAGAGTGTTGTCTGCCCTGATGAAATACATGCGGAGCTACATCATTTTCCCTGAGGTGGGCGATTTGGCTACAGTGAAGGGTGATTTCTATGCCCTTGGCCATATCCCCAACATCATTGGTGCCATTGATGGGACCCATGTGGCTTTGGTTCCCCCCAGTGAAAGTGAGCAGGTGTACAGGAACAGAAAAAGTTATCATTCGATGAATGTCCAGGTGGTCTGTTTGGCTGACCAGTACATGTCCCATGTAAATGCCAAGTTCCCTGGGTCAGTGCATGACGCATACATCATGCGAAATAGCAGCATCCCTTATGTGATGGAACAGCTACAGAGACACCGTGTGTGGCTAATTGGTGACTCTGGTTACCCCAACCTGTCATGGCTACTGACCCCAGTGAGGAATCCCAGGACAAGGGCAGAGGAACGGTACAATGAGGCCCATGGGCGTACTAGGAGGGTGATCGAGCGGACCTTCGGCCTCCTGAAGACCAGGTTTAGGTGCCTGCATATGACAGGTGGATCCCTAATGTACTCACCAAAGAAGGTGTGCCATATCATCGTGGACTGCTGTATGCTTCACAACCTGGCTTTGCGACGCCAGGTGCCTTTCCTGCAGGAGGATGGTCCAGATGGTGGTGTTGTAGCAGCTGTGGAGCCTGTGGAGAGTGAAGAGGAGGAAGACGACGGGGACGACACAGACAACAGGGACACAGTAATACAACAGTATTTTTAGTAGCACACAGGTACGAATCATCCCCGCCATTTTACATTTACTTAAAGTCTCCTGCCTCTCTACTGTCTGTGTTTCCCCCCAGTTCCTGTTAACTGAGTTGTGACTTTCCCTTCCGTTTTCAGAGCTGTGGGCTCCACTGCGTGACCTCTGCTTTGTTTGCCCATGGACTACAGCTGTGTGACAGTGGTATGTTGTCATCACAATGTAACTGAACATTTTGGCACCGTTATGTCTAATACATTTGTTCAAAATACAAGCAGACTCCAGATTTTTTAAGTGCAATAAGTGATTTTATTAAAGTGCTAAATTTAGGGACATGATTGTAAAACGGTGATGGGTGATGGTGGAGTAATATCCATGGCAGAATCCAGTTTTCAGTCTCACAGGTACATTGTCCATATGCCTGTGGAAGGATGGAGCAGGGGCAGTTTAAGTTTGGACAGGGTGACAATGTGGGACAGTGGGATGACATCAGGGGGTATCGTTTGTTGGCGGGGGTCTTGGCATCCTACTCTGTCTTCTTGTGAGATCTCAGGTACCGCTTGCGGGGTGGTTCTTCTTCTGCAGGAGGTGGGGTTCTGGTGGCCTGTCGTTGTGTGAGGGCCTCCTGTCCACTAGCGCCGGCGGAGGTGGTAGCCTGGTCTGGGTCCATGCTAGTGACAGGGGCCCTCTGTGGTGCCACATGGTCCCGCAATGTGGTAACTATCTGGTTAAGGGCCACGACGATGGTCCCCATTGCGGAACTAATGTTTCTCAGTTCCTCTCTGAACCCCATGTACTGTTCCTCCTGCAGTACCTGGATCTCCTGGAACCTGGCCAGTACCGTAGCCATCGTCTCCTGGGAGCGGTGGTATGCTCCCATGATGGAGGAGAGGGCCTCTTGGAGAGTCGGTTCCCTGGGCCTGTCCCCCCCCTGTCGCACAGCAGCCCTCCCAGTTCCCCTGTTTCCCTGGGCCTCTGTCCCCTGGACCGTGTGCCCACTACCACTGCCCCCAGGTCCCTGTTGTTGTTGGGGTGGTGGGTCAACCTGGGTGCCCTGTAGTGGTGGACACACCGCTGATTGACGTGTCCTGGAGACAGAGGCATGGGCCCGCTGGGTGGGAGCTGTGTTGGTGTTCCCAGAGGGGGTTAGGTCTGCTGTAGCCTGTGGCTGTCTGTGGGGAACCGACTGTCCCGAGTTCCCCGATGGGCCGGGCTGGTCATCTGGGTCCAGGGAGACAGAGCTGCTGTCATCACTGGGGGCCTCTTCTGGGGGTGGGATGGACATCTCTGGACCCTCCTGGGCGGTGTGGTGGCGTTCGGGTCCTGCAGGGGTATAAGAGTATGGTTATTGCTTCTGTGTGTGCCATTTCGTGTAATGGGTGGGTGGCCGTGTACCCCAGTGCTGGCATTCCCTTGTGGGGGCTTTTGTGACGGTGGCTTGTGGGGGAGATGGGTATGTGCAGTGGGCATGCTTTTGTGATGGGTGTCCATGCTTTGGGGACGCATGCAGGGCTAGGTTTTGGGATGGGTGGGTTGTGATGGTGAGCCATTTGCAAGGAGTTGGTGTGATGGGGGTGGGGGTGAGGGTGGGGGTATGATTGGCATGCAGGTGGGGTGGGGGGAATGAAGTAGTGAAGATTAGACTTACCAGAGTCCATTCCTCCGCCTACTCCTGCGAGGCCCTCAGGATGCAGGATGTGCAAGACTTCCTCCTCCCATGCTGTGAATTCTGGGGGAGTAGGTGGGGGTCCGCCGCCAGTCCGCTGTACCGCGATGTTGTGCCTTGATACCATGGAACGCACCTTCCCCCGTAGGTCGTTCTACCGCTTCCTGATGTCGTCCCGATTTCGTGGATGCTGTCCCACAGCATTGACCCTGTCCACTATTCTTTACCATAGCTCCATCTTCCTGGCAATGGTGGTGTGCTGCACCTGTGTCCCGAAGAGCTGGGGCTCTACCCGAACTATTTCCTCCACCATGACCCTGAGTTCTGCGTCAGAGAACCTGGGGTGCCTTTGGGGTGCCATGGGGTGGTGTGGATGAGGTGAGGGGTGGTGTATGTGTTGTAGAGTGTGGTGAGTGTGGTGGTGTATGGTGTTTTGTGCGTGGATATTGTGTGGGTGATGTTGTGATTTGCCTCTGTGTGATGGTCTACTCTATGCTGTGCTGTCTCTCTCTGTACTTCAGTCGCAATTGTGGTCGTAAGGGTTTGTGGGTGATGTGGGTGTGTGTTTTATATTGTATTGGGTGTGTGGGAGTGGTGTGTGTATGTGTCTCAGGTGTGTGTATTTTGAATTGTCCAATGTGGTAGTGTTTTGTAAAGGTGTGTGTATTTTGACCGCGGCGGTGTGTACCGCCAATGGAATACCGCGGTTGAAAGACCGCTGCGGGGATTTGTGGGTCGGAATGGCATGGGCGTATTTCTGTTGGCGTGACGGTGGAGGTTTGGTCATCGCCAGTTTTTCGCTGGCTGTTGCTGTGGCGGACTTTTGTTGATGTCGGGTTTTTGGCGGTTTGCCAGTTGCGGGTCAGAATGACCGTGGCGGTTCACCGCGACCGCGGCGGTGTTATGGCGGTCTTCTGACCGGCGGTAAGCGCCTTTTACCGCCGAGGTCAGAATGACCCCCTAAGTGCCTTCCCACCGATGTGAGTGTGGCCATCCAACCACCACACTGGAGCTGGCGAAAAGGAAGGGATATAAGGCTGAAATTCACCTGTTATCAACTTCACACATCCTGTGCTGCCATGGAGCAGATTATACACATACATCCACTGCTTGTACTGCTTGATGACTCCCAAAACCGACACTATCATGGACGCAACCAACAGTAAGCTAAACACTTACTTGTTTCCATCAACTCCACACCAAACAGATGCCCCGCCATGGACCGGGCAAGGGGTTTGTTGGCCCTGGACAAATACATTTAGTGGGCCCCTGTTCAGAGTTGTTCTCAGTGTATGACCAGGCCACGTACACTGCCCAGCCACAATCTACAAACGTTGATATGTGGCGTGCACACCCCATATTCAGGGATAGTGATGTGTTTATTAAGTTGTGTCACACATTAGCACTCCTCATCTGAACCACACCTATTAATCTAAGTGACACTGTCACATTGCTCACATGCTATGGCCTGTTATGATATCAAAGATACATCTGTATGGATGTGTCATGAAACTGAAACACACCTTCACTGCTCAATCTCTGTAATGGATGCTCACATATCACCCAACTTTAAAGGTAATGTTAGGTACATGGGATGCAAATTAACCAGTGTGAGAAACATTCAAAAGTCACAATGTTGTTGTAGTTAGACTCTTGCTCTAGGCAAGACTGCTGGTTTAGGGATGACAGCACTTTTGTTTGTAGGCAACTAGGCCAATCCTACAACAAGTCACAACTGTCGGCCCAACTCTCCTGGATCACAACAATACCTCACCAAAAACCCAAGCAGTAAAAGGCGATTAGTGGCATCCTTTACGCATGGACTCAGGAGTGCGACATCTCAGGGGTGTCGTGGTTAAACAGAGATTACCCTTTTCTCACATGAGCAACATGTCCCAGTCATATACAGGCGAGGAAGGAGATTCAGTAAAGTTCTCAATGGGTTTTATTAATGAGACTGCAATCTACTGTAAATAGCATGGGCTGCAATGATTAGGATAATGAACAATGCAAGAAACAGAACTGTAAAAACGAGAGTCATGAATACAAAGACCCCCACCGTCTTGCAATAACATAAAATGTGAAACAGATGTGAAATAGGCCCTAATACCCTAGCATGATGAACCTAATCTATAAGCCAAAGAAAGCTAGGTGTGATAAATCTGCCAGTACCATGTCTATGAGAAGAGCCCCCCAACCCACGTTACCTTGGAATGAGGTCTCTAGATCAGACTCTGTGGGGACACGAAGGCTGGATCTGTATCAAGGCGACGTGTAGCATTGATAGCGTTAATGGCATCTGGTAGGAATCCCTTTGATAACCCTGTCTGTGTGAGATGTATTTATACAGATCTTGAAGGACCCCTGACGCAGGTATGTTCCCAAACAATAGATAAGAAGGCATGCTTGGGGTGGCAATTATATAAACAATTCCATGAAAAGTTACATTATGTTACTGTCACACGTAAGTGGGAAAGTACATAATGTGAATACCTACGTATCTCATTTGTCTTTGATGCTGATAGTGACGCCTTTACAGAATCACACTGATAATGTGAAACTAAAACATCTTCCTAACTATAAACATAGCAGCCATTTTGGAAGAAATAATTAAACAAATGTGATAAAACAGAGCAAGGTAAGTAGGTTAAAAGTCACTAGGTGAAAGGGGCACAGACATGCAAGCCAGAAGGCTAAGCTAAACTCCTGATTCCCATTAAAACTAAATAAGATCTACTACACCCTCCCCATTGCCGGAACAAGTATGACGCCATTATAATGACGCTAGAGGAGGTTAATGGAACCCAAGCTCAAATGCTCAGGACTAAAACAGGCTAAAATCTTGTGTGTGGTGGGGAATAAAACATGTCCTCAACATGTTACAATCATAGAGACTGAAATTGCGTAGGCAATTCCTGATCTCATACCTCAACAGCTTTGTTCATTCAGGACCACATAACTTGCATTCGAAAGTATATGAAATGCTGGACGAATCAAAGGGACGGGAGTACCCTTCAGAAAACAGGCCAAGTTTGTGACCCCCACATTGCAAAGGCCATGAAGAGACACCTGTTTACAAATCAATGAATGACCAACAGTTGACTCACATTCGCTTCCGCTGAGAAAGACCTCTGTTTCGCCATTGAGACATCTATATTCAAAGGGCAACTTTCACTCTTCTTTAATAAAACTATCACCTAGCCATTCGTATCTCCCCACAGCAAGATGTTTCAAGAATTTCAAAAAACAAAAGGTGGAAATAGGCAGATTTATAATGCCATGGACAAGCCATACTGTCAATGGACTTTCTGCAATCGTGAAAGGCAACTTTTCTATGTGAAACTTGCTTCCCTTTTAGCGATTGTTTATTGTTCCCTGGATAAATTAAAAGCAGCAAACAGGTCACTACTGTGAATGTATTTCCATGGAATATGGCCATTTTTCTAAATCTGTAGTGTCCAACCCAACTGCATTATGGAACGCAACTGACTTTGTCCATGGTGTAAAAAGGACGTTTCATTCTGAATGATGTCTATCGTGATTACACTATGGCCCTCATTACAACATTGGTGGTATTGACTGCCTACCACCATGGCGACGGCAGCCAGCATACCGTCGCCCTGGCTACCAGCTACCCACCCGCATTATGACCGTTGACAGAATGCCGCCAGAAGGCAGGTGGAATACCGTTGACGGTCATGGCGGCGACTGGCGGTAAGATGGCACTGCTGTCAGCAGCAGCGCCACGCCAGCAAAACATCGTCGACCATATCATGAGCAATAATACAGCCTGGTGGTGTTTTGCTGGCGGACACTGCTGCTGGCGGCAGCACCGCGTCCCGTCTCCTGCTGCAGGACCCCCTGCAAGCAGGTAAGTCGGGTTCTCCGACAGGAGAGGGGTGTGGTGGGTGCGTGTGTGGTGGTGTTGTGTGCATGTGTGTGTGTGTGTGTGGGGTGTGTGTGTCTGGTTTGGATGCATGCATGCGGGTGAGGCGTGTTGAATGAGTGCATGAATGACTGAATGTGAGTGTGCGTGTATGTTGTGTGTTGTGAATGCGTGTGTGCGACAATGTATGTTGGTGTGTGTTGCAGTGTTTGGGTATGTATGTGTGGATGCGTGGGTGGATGTGGGTATGCGTGTGTGTATGAGTATGTATGTGTGTGCGAGTGTAAATGTGCAGGGGGGCAAGAGAAGGAGGGTGGGGGAGAACTCTGGGGAGGGGGGCAGGGGAGACCCCTATCAGTGCCAGGGAAGTAATTCCCTGGCACTGATAGTGCCTACCGCCATAGTTTTCATGGTGGTACGCATGCCACAAAAACCATGGTGGTAGGCGAGGTCATAATCCTGAGGGTGGGATTGTGATGGCCGCCTGGCTGGAGACCGAAGTCTCCAGCCCAGCGGCCGTTACCACCCTGGAGGACGGAGTGGTACATTGGCGGTTTGGCTTAAGCCAAACCGCCAATGTCATATTTTGGGAAAAGGTACCACCAGCCTGTTGGCAGTAACTTTCCCCAAATTACCGCCGACCGCCAGGGTCGTAATGAGGGCCTATGTTATTAAGGGAATATATCCTGTTGGACAGAATGTTCATGCCATTATCGACAACAGCTAAAACCTTTTCCAAATTTTCTTTATCTATCTGCCTTAAACACGCAGCTGCTTCCATTTGAGAAAGCTTCTAGATCTCATTATATATGGCTCGATTAATCTTTTACAGCGTGGCATTCTTGGACCTAATAAGAAGTCCTGCAAGTCTATATCTTCAGAAAGAGTATTAGGATGTTCTTTAACTGCTGTTAAGGAGTTAGTCTGTAACCACTGTTGGCACAGTTTGCCCTCACTGTATGTAGTAACTATAACCGAGTCGTGATCCGAGACAATGAGAGGGTCCGGCCGGCCAATCTTGAAACTCCCTGAGGAATTCACAAAACCCACCTGACACCCATTTGTGTTTATTGGCCACAACAACCACTCGCCGGGGCTGGAAAGTGAAGAATTATATGTACCACCCTAAACCTTTGCATCTAATTCTTCCTAGGTGACGTTCAGGAAGGACTGGAAATTGTTGAATTTAGCTAGTGTTGGGATACTGAGCACATTCATTGCTTTTATTTTTGCTAACCCTAGGAAAGATGTCTGTTGAATTGTGTCATTTAAAAAGATCATTTGAACAGGAATAAGGCACGCTTTAAATAAGGCTTCCCTACACCGAATTTGCCAATCTTGTGCTGCTTATTCACTTTTTACATTAATAGCGTTCGTCCAGTATTGGTATCCTTCAACTGCAAGTCGGGAAACAAAGGAATCTGAATAAATCGATTTTGTGTTTGTTAGCAAAATATCCCCAATTTTAGAAGGTGATAACTTGAAATAGTATGAGTCAGCATTCTTAATGTCATGCCCAGAAAAATATGTGAATTTCCCACTGTGTGTTGCACTAGTTGCACAGTGCAGGTAATAATGTCCACAGTTATTATAACAGAACATTTCCCCATAATTCTTTGTGTTAGTGTACACATCATTACTTTCAAATACAGTATAATCCTTCAATTCAGCTACCATGCAATCAACTGTTTGAACATCCCAGTCATCAGATAAAACAGCAGGTGTAATTACATCAGTCATTAAAATTTTAAAGACATATGGAATTTGAATGACCTCAGTAGGCCTGTATATATCAAATGGGACTTTATCTCACATAATCCCATCAGGAATCGGTATTGCTGAAATGTTCACAATGGACAAGTCTCTTTGGACCTTATGTAAGGAAAGATATGGAGTAAAGACTTCATCCGCTGGCTCGACACAGGAGCATTCAGGAAGATAATGACCATTTCTAAGGAGGAAGAAAACAGTCATGAAACCCATCCACAATAGAAAGGCAAGAATGCCAGAAATATCCACAGATAGTTCCATGGATAAATTAAATAGTTATTTTTAAGCCCCATGTACATCTTATGTGTCTTTGAAATAGTTTCAGGTACAGGTGCAGATAAAGTCAAAGGAGAGTCATCAAGGTCGATGAAATAAGCAGAAGCAGCCTCTGCAAACACAGGAGCCAGTGCATTATTGGTGGATGGATCCACTTCGCGTGGAGGTTCATAGTAGACGATGTCGTCAGTTTGTGAGGTGTTGGAGTAGAAGACAGCCACATTTTGGACAGGTGTTGTTGTTGAAGTGTTAACTGGAATCAGCAAAAGCTCATTTTGCACCCTCCCCGTGATCGAGAAGCATTTGTAGCATCATTGTACATGCTGTTGTAGTCACAAGAGTTGTTTCTTCTTTGAAGAGGTATGTCCTTTTGGGTAGTGAGAGGGGACCGGGAACTACCCAAGGAACCTCTGGGTCCACTGTGCAGGATCAGCCACATGATGGTGTTTGATGTTTTCAATGGAGACAAATCTGTTTGCTTTGGAACCAGGCAACGGTAGTAGGATGACAGTTCTGGTACCTTGTATTCCCAGGATTTGGGCCAGTGCTCTGTAGGATGGACTGAATTCCTTCTTCACAGCGATCTTCTCACAAACCCGATCCCCAACTTTAGGAATCCATCCTGTACAAGTTGTTGACAAATCCCTTATTCCTAAAGTGGCAGCACAGGCAGATGATTTATCATCAAAAAATTGCTGAAGCTCCTGTAAGACAGTGAGACGTTCATTTATATCAAAAAGATGTATATGCTGCCAACAAACCAGGGCCGTCTAGATCTTGGAAATACATAGGTATCCCAAAGAGAACCTCATAAGGAGTGCGTCCTCCCGAGGACCTTCTTGACAAATTATTCAGTGCTCTCTGAACCCCATATAGGTGATGAAGCCAGCTGCAGCCAGAACCTAATACTCTAGCTGTTAAAGACTGCTTTAGTTCTCGATTCCTCCTCTTCACAACTGAATTTCCCTCAGGAAGGTAGGGTGGGGGAGTAACAGAGTTCAACACCCATTGTCCTCATGGCATTCCTGAATGCCTTAGAGGCAAAGGGAGGGCCCTGGTCCGAATGGAATGCTGCAACCACATATGCACCGATAAAGATCAGCAAGTCTTTTATAACAGTTTGAGCGTCAGCCGACTGCTGTGGCCATACTCAGAGGACTCTAGAACAAGAATCTACAGCGACTAGGATGTATTTTTATACACCACCAGGTTGAAGTGGACCACAGTGGTCCAGGTACACACATTGTAGTGGCCTTTTGGACACTAAGAGGGATGTCTGATGTTTGAGCCCTTTGTCTGCTTGCAGATATCACAACAAAGGACATGTTGCTTGGTCTGTTTGTATAGACCAGGCCACCAGGAGTGTTATTATGGGCGCAACACCATCATAGGAAGAAGCAACACCCTCATGTGCTGCTTTTATTAGATCTAATCTCTGGTCTTGGTTGGGGATCACTCGATCTCCCACCCCAGGAAGTGTTGCATAGGCAACATTCTGTGCAATGATGTGGTATGAATATTTTGTAGGGTGTGCTTTTGGGAGAGGCTTGCCTTCAGCCAATGCTTTCACGACAGATACATTTCATTATCCAATCTTGTCTGTGAACGAGTCACTGCAGCAACAGAAGCCGTAGCTACTGCGGATTTGACTGCTTCATCAGCCAAGGTATTGCCAATAAGGTGTACACCTACACATTGGTGGCCCAATGTATGGACTACATGAGCACTAGGTAACTTGTCCTTAAGATCAGCCACCCTCCTCCACAGAGTTCTATGTTTTATGGTGTTCCCTTTGGATTCTCTGAATCCGTTCAGTCACCAATGATTAAGATAATCATTGTAGGACTGGACACAGTAGTACAAATCACAGACTATCAGTGTGAGTTGTTCTGGATCCGTATGTTCTAATGCTAGGATAAGGGCTTTAAGTTCAGCCAGCTGAGCTGTGCAGTCCCCTGGGGTCTGCATGTAGGTATTGTGACGGTGAAATATACCATCCTTCATCACTCTGCTCACACCTGCACAAGCAGCTAAGTATTGATGTTTAGAACCTACAGCTGATTGTGCTGAACTATCAGTGTAAATGACAGTATGGTATCTGTCAAGCGGCAAGATGTCTAGAGGAGCAGGGCTCTCCTGTTCGTACTGGAGGAATTCTTGTGTCTTAAGTTTTGGATCAAAGATGTAATCAACATCGGTAGCAGTCAGCCCATTGAATCCGGTGTGGATGTAATGCTTTAGTGTTAGGAATGCTATCTTTAGTGACGGCCTTTAAGGCTGGCACCGGGGTAACAACAATAATGTGTTTCCCTTGGGAAGTGGCCTCTCCTAATGATTGTTGCAATCCTCTATGGATGCAAGTGTGTTTAACTGTCCAGTGTCTGCTAGGAAAATCTGGGCATATTTAGTCATAGAGTGGCTTGATACGTTGTGCATAGTCAGGAATGTAAGTTCTGGCAAAGTTAAAGAAACCAAGTAAAGACTTTGGGGCCAGATGTATCAAGATTCCAGGTAGCGATTTCCAAATTGCGAATTTTAAGAAATCTCAATTTTAGAAATGCAAAATGCGATGTATCAAATTTGAAATTTGCAAATAGCGATTTCTTAAAATTCGCAAACGCTATTTGCGAGATGCAAATACCGAATCACAAAAAAAATTGCGATTCGGTAACTGAAAATCGCAAATAGCGAAAATTGCAAACCGGAACAGCCTGATGACATCACAAGCAGGAAGTGAGTCTGCCCATGCTGTTTCCAGATGCCACACCCATAGGAGCAGTGAGAGAGACACAGCCCAGCACCAGGGAGTCAGCATTGTGAGGAAGCCAGGATCAAACTGCAACATGGCCAATGCTGGCAATGGGAAGGAGAAGGGAGACAGGAAGAGGAAGCTGAAATTCATTGAGAAAGAATTGGAGGTGCTCATTGAGGAGGTTGTTGGGAACCATGATAGACTCTTTGGCAAGACCTCACTCCAAGTACCTGAGAGTGAGAAGCGGAAACTCTGGTCTGACATACAGACAAAAATATGCGCAGTGCTCTGTGGAGGAGATACGCAAGCGATGGTACGACTTGTGGTCCCTTGCCAAGGAGAGGATGGCCAGCAGGCTTAGGGAGGCAAGGAGCACCGGAGGCGGATCATCCACCCACACACCGTCCATCACTTTGGAAGACCTGGTAGAGTCCACGTTGCTGCAAGAAGCTGTCAGTGGTGTAACTGACATTGACACCTCAGGGACACCCAGCAAAGGTAAGGCCAGTGATTATGTGTATCCCCACATGTGCATGTACACATGCCCCTTAGGAAATAGAACATAGCTTGATACACAATGAAAAGTAGTCCATGTCACATCTTACATACAACACAACAGTGCTTTGTGGTAGTGGTAGTACACAACCCTAAGGTGAATACACAGCATAAGTAGCAAGATAGTGGTCAGACACATAGAGAAACACCACAAATGACTCAAGGTGACACAATTTAATTGTACATTTAAAGCAACACTATGGAAATCTGTGACAAACACTAGAACTGACATGCTGCACATTGTCCTTGCAGATGACTCGGTCCCTGCTGCTGCAGGATCTGAAAAAGTGGGGGAAGCAGAAACACAGCCACAGTCAGACTCAAATACCAGTGAGTCCTACAGTATTGTTCTGACTAGACGCAGGGCAAGGGTGTTACCACTGCCAGAGTACAACCTGGACTCAGATGAGATGCCAGAACACGAACCCACACCACCAGAGGCGAGTCCCACAGGAAGACAGCAGTCCCTACATCAGCGCCAGCATCAGTCAACTCCCCTCAGGAGGCGCCACAATGCAGGCAGACAGGGCACAGAAGAAGGAGTGGGCCCATCAATCTTTGACGGCCTGGAAGCTTCCATGCTGAAAGTGCAGCACCTACAATGCAAACATTTGAAGTCACTGCACAGACAGTTTGTGTCTCACAATATCAAAATGGGGTTACAAAACAAGCACTTGGAGACCCTGATTGAGGGACAGCAAAGAGTTGCTGAAAACACCAAGGAGTTGACACAGGCCATTGGGGAAGTATGCACTGAGATACGGCAGGAGCGCGTCGCCCAGCGCAGGCGCCATCACCAATATTTGGCAACATTTGCTAGGTTCTGTAGATCAGTCAATCGGCTTGCAAGTTCAACAGCCCAGATATCACAGCGTGCCGTTGCCACACAGGTGGAGATGGCACATTGTAGTCGGGACATTGCACAGGGACTGATGCAAATTACCAACGTAGTAGATGCCATGCAAACAGCACGCAGTGCCACAACCAGCGAACTGGGTGTTGTTGACAGTGAGGAGTCCTCTAGCCTCAGCAGTCTGACAGTCCCAGTGATTGATCCGAGGTGTTGCAGTGCCAGACACAGTACTGCAGGTGAACCTGCTACTAGAGGTGCCAGTGAGGGCACTGAGCACTCAAATGGAGTTCATGGATGTAAGAAGTGATGTGGAGGGCTACAGGGGACCACCTCAACATGTAGAATAAAGTATGCTATGATGATAATAGTGTGACACTGTTAAGAGATCATGGTGGTCATTCCAACCTCGGCGGTAAAAGGTGCTTACCGCCGTGCAGAAGACCGCCATAACACTGCCGCGGCCGCGGTAAACCGCCACGGTCATTCTGACCCACAACAGGCAAACCGCCAAAATACAGACATCCACAAAAGTCCGCCACACCAAAGGTCAGCGGGAAACTGGCGATGACCAAACCTCCACCGTCACGCCAACAGAAATACGCCCATGCCATCACGACCCACGAATCCACGCGGCTGTCTTTCAACCGCGGTATTCCATTGGCGGTACACACCGCTGCGCTCAAAATACACACACATTTACAAAACACAGCCACATTGGACAATTCAAAATACACACACCTGATACACATACAAACAACACTCCCACACACCCAATACAATATAAAACACACACCCACATCACCCACAAACCCCCACTCCTAGAGATTCGTGAATACGCACAGAGAAAAGAGATCCGAGCACCCAGACGCCCAATTCACTGTCACCCAGCAATATTAGCACGCACTTCACACAACACAACAATACACATCACCACACCACACATCACCCACACCACCCCATGGCACCGCAAAGACACCCCAGGTTTTCGGAGGCTGAACTCAGGGTCATGGTGGAGGAAATTGTACGGGTAGAGCCACAGCTCTTCGGGACACAGGTGCAGCACACCACCATTGCCAGGAAGATGGAGCTATGGAGCAGAATAGTCGACAGGGTCAACGCTGTGGGACAGCACCCAAGAAATAGGGACGACATCAGGAAGCGGTGGAACGACCTACGGGGGAAGGTGCGTTCCATGGTATCCAGGCACAACATCGCGGTGCAGCGGACTGGCGGCGGACCCCCACCTACTCCCCCAGAATTTACAACATGGGAGGAGCAGGTCTTGGCGATCCTGCATCCTGAGGGCCTCGCAGGAGTATCTGGAGGAATGGACTCTGGTAAGTCTCATCTTCACTACTTCATCCCCCCCACCCCACCAGCATGCCAACTCATACCCCCACCCTCACCCCCATCACACCTACTCCTTGCAAATGTCTCACCATCACAACCCACCCATCCCAACACCAAGCCCTGCATGCGTCCACAAAGCATGGACACCCATCACCAAAGCCTGCCCACTGCACATACCCATCCCCCCCCAAACCACCGTCACAACAGCCCCCACAAGGGAATGCCAGCACTGGGGTACACGGGCACCCACCCATTGCACGCTATGACACACACAGAAGCAATAACCATACTTTTATACCCCTGCAGGGCCCGAACGCCAGGTCACCGCGCAGGAGGGTCCACAAATGTCCACTCCACCCCCAGAAGAGGCCCACAGTGATGACAGCACCTCTGTCTCCCTGGATCTAGATGACCAGCCCGGCCCATCGGGGACCTCAGGACAGTCGGTTCCCCTCAGACAGCCACAGGCCACAGCCGACCTTCCCCCCTCTGGGAACACCAGCACAGCACCCACCCAGCGGGCCCATACCTCTGTCCCCAGGACACGTCAATCAGCGGTGTGTCCACCACTACAGGGCACCCAGGGTAACCCACCACCCCAACAACAACAGGGACCTGGGGTCAGTGGTAGTGGGCACACGGTCCAGGGGACAGAGGCCCAGGGAAACAGGGGAACTGGGAGGGCTGCTGTGCGACAGGGGGGGGACAGGCCCAGGGAACCCACTCTCCACGAGGCCCTCACCTCCATCATGGGAGCCTACCACCACTCCAAGGAGACGATGGCGACGGTCCTGGCCAGGTTTCAGGAGATCCAGCTTCTGCAGGAGGAACAGTATATGGGGTTCAGGGAGGAACTAAAAACATCAGTTCCGCCATGGGCACCATCGTAGTGGCTCTGAATCAGGTAGTCACCACATTGCTGGACACTGTGGCACCACAAAGGGCCCCTGTCACTAGCATGGACCAAGAACTGCCTACCACCTCCGCCGGCGCTAGTGGACAGGAGGCCCCGACACAAGACCAACAGGCCACCAGAACCCCACCCCCTGCAGAAGGAGAACCACCCCGCAAGCGGGCCCTGAGATCCAGGAAGAAGACAGAGTAAGATGCCAAGACCCCCGCCAGGAAAGGATACCTCCCTGATTGTCATCCCACTGTCCCACATTGACACCCTGTCCAACCTTAAACTGCCCCTGCTTCACTTTCCACAGGCATTCGGACAATGCACCTGTGATACTTCTAGTCTGGACTCTGCCATGGACAATCCTTCACCATCACCCCTCACTGATTTGCAACCACCCACAAATTTAGAGCACTGTAATAAACACACTTATTGCACAAAACAATCTGGAGTCTGGCTGTGATTATGAACAAATGTATTAGACATGACCGTGCCAAAATGTTTATTTACATTGTGATGCCAACATACCACTGTCACACAGCTGTAGTCCATGGGGAAACAAAGCAGATGTCACGCAGTGGGGCCCACATCTCTGAAATCGGAAGGGAAAGTCACAACACAGTTACCATACACTGGGGGAAAAGGTCAGACAGTAGAGAGGTAGCAGTCTTTAAGTAAATGTAATATGCCGGTGTGGATTCTTACATGTGTGTCATTGGAAATACTGCTGTATTACTGTGTTCCTGTTCTCTATGTCGTCCTCTTCGCCTTCCTCCTCTTCACTCTCCACAGGCTCCACAGCTGCTACAACACCACCATCTGGACCATCCTCCTGCAGAAAAGGCACCTGTCGTCGCAAAGCCAGGTTGTGAAGCATACAGCAGGCCACGATGATCTGGCACACCTTCTTTGGTGAGTACATTAGGGATCCACCTGTCATATGGAGGCACCTGAACCTGGCCTTCAGGAGGCCGAAGGTCCGCTCGATCACCCTCCTAGTACGCCCATGTGCCTCATTGTACCGTTCCTCTGCCCTTGTCCTGGGATTCCTCACTGGGGTCAGTAGCCAGGACAGGTTGGGGTAACCAGAGTCACCAATTAGCCACACACAGTGCCTCTGGAGTTGACCCATCACGTAAGGGATGCTGCTATTCCGCATGATGTACGCGTCATGCACTGACCCAGGGAACTTGGCATTAACATGGGAGATGTACTGGTCAGCCAAACACACCATCTGGACATTCATGGAATGATAACTCTTCCTGTTCCTGTACACCTGTTCACTCCTGCTGGGGGGGACCAGAGCAACATGTGTCCCATCAATGGCACCAATGATGTTGGGAATATGTCCAAGGGCATAGAAATCACCCTTCACTGTAGGCAAATCCCCCACCTCAGGGAACACGATGTAGCTCCGCATGTGTTTGAGCAGGGCAGACAACACTCTGGACAACACCTTGGAAAACATGGGCTGGGACATCCCTGATGATATGGCCACTGTTGTTTGAAATGACCCACTTGCAAAGAAATGGAGTACTGACAGAACCTGCACTAGAGGGGGGATCCCTGTGGGTTGGCGGATGGGTGACATCAGGTCTGCCTCCAGCTGGGCACACAGTTCCTGTATAGTGGCTCGGTCAAGCCTGTATGTCAGTATGACATGTCTTTCCTCCATTGTCGACAGGTCCACCAGCGGTCTGTACACGGGAAGATTCCTCCATCTCCTCGCATGTCCCAGCGGACGGTGCCTATGAAGGACAACAACGAGCACAGAGTCAATCAACCCACAGGTACGTTCCCACAGCTTGCACATAACACGATTCCCAATGCATTGTATGGCTTGTATGAGTGTCGATGCAAGGCCTAGGTATTTGTGACGCAGTAGAAATTAAGCCATGAGGGCCCTTGAAATGGCGGCTGCCTGACCTGTGAAGTGCGACAATGGTATGTGAGGTCAATGCGCTGGCGTGGCACACCGTGGCGGTAGGCGGTCAAAGACCGCGGCGCAAAGCAGCATTGGTTAACATTGAACCCTATGGGTTTCAGGAGCCAATGACGATGTGCGCTGGCGGTCGCGGTACGCACCGCCGCGGCCGTGACCGCCATTTTCTATCTGCTCAATCACTCGATACCTGATCTTCCACAGGAGAGGACCTACACTGCAAGTGCTGCTGTGACCTCGGTCTGGAAGAGACAATGGCTCATGCGACTGGGGAAAGGGCCCCTGCCTTCACTGCGGAGGAGTTGGAGAAACTTGTGGATGGGGTCCTCCCCCAGTATGCGCTACTCTACGGTCCTCCAGACCAACAGGTAAGTACATTGGGACCATGCTTTGTGGGCAATGCCTGTGTTGAGTGGGGTGGATGAAAGATGGTGGGGAGGGGAGCGATTGAGGCATGCATCAAACGACAGATGAGAGCATGTGCCACATGGCAAGGGTGGGGATGAGGGGCCACTCACATGGAGCATGCAGAATGTGATGATTATACTTCTCTCCCTGTACATGTCACATAGGTCAGCGCCCACCAGAAAATCGATATTTGGCGTGCCATCGCCAAGGACGTCCGGGCCCTGGGGGTCCACAACAGACGGGGCACCCACTGCCGGAAGAGATGGGAGGACATCCGACGCTGGAGCAGGAAGACGGCGGAGGCTCAGCTCGGGATGGCCTCCCAACGTGGGAGGGGTGCCAGTCGTACTTTGACCCCCCTGATGTCCCGGATCCTGGCGGTGGCCTACCCCGATTTGGATGGGCTCGTGAGGACATCACAGCAGACACAAGGGGGTGAGTACACTCCAATCCTGGTGACTTTGCGCGCAGTGGAGGTGTCTGGGTGGGGGAGGAGGGCTGTGGGTATCCCTAGGCCAGGGCGATTTCTGTAGGCTAGGCCCCTCCGTAAGGCATGGCCCTGTGCCCCCTCCCCCCACCTCTGTAGGGTGCCAAGTACAGTTATCCATGACCCTGTGTCATCTATGTGTGCAGTTGTCGTCCATAGGCTTGTAGGCCATGTCCCACGGATTGAGTAGTGGACCCCAAGTGCGCGGCGTAGTGCAGGGGGCTTCTGTGTCTGTCCTCTCCGCCAACGGTGTCGCCAATGCATGCACTCAACATGTCTTTATTTCTCCCCCCCCCCCTTTTTTGTGGTCTTCCTGTTCATGTGTGCATTAGCATCATCAGGCGGAGGAGAAGAGGCATCGGAGCACGAGGGAGCTGCATCCCACATGGCCCTGGAGGGCCATGCAACGGAGTCCAAATACACCAGTGGGACGGAGGGCGAGGGGAGCTCCACAGCGGGGACTCGTGCAGACATTAGTGACAGCGACTCGTCCTCTGAAGGGAGCTCCCTTGTGGTGGCGGCAACATCCGTGCCCCCCACAACAACAGGTACAGCCGCCACCCAGCACACCAGCACCACCCTCCCAGCAGCCCCTCAGCGTTTGCCCCGTGCCCGCTCACCTAGGAAGGTGGGCATCTCCTTCGCCCCAGGCACCTCCGGCCCTGCCCCAGTCACCCCTGCTGCCCTCAGTGAGGAGGTCATTGACCTCCTGAGGACGCTCATTGTTGGGCAGTCTACCCTTTTGAATGCCATCCAGGGTGTAGAAAGGGAGGTGCACCAGAGTAATGCATACCTGGAGGGCATTCATTCTGGTCAGGCTGCCCATCAGCGATCGTTCAACACTCTGGCCTCAGCACTGATGGCAGCAATTGTCCCTGTCTCTAGCCTCCCCCCTCCAACTTCCTCCACCCATACCCAATCCCCTGTACCTCTGCCTATCCCAGACACACCATCAGACCAGCCTGCACACACCTCAACACCCAAGGGAAGCTCATCCAGACATAAGCACCACACATCACACAAGCATTCACACAAGCAACATCCACATGCAGACATACCAACACCCACTGCCTCCACTGTGTCCCCCTCCTCCTCGTCTCCCTCCTCCCTCCCTGTGACGTCTCCACTCACACCTGCATGCACAACATCTTCAGCCACTACGTCCATCACCAGCACACCCACCAGAACACCCCGCACACGTGCAGTCACCATCCCCACTACCATTTACACGTCCCCTGTGTCCTCTCCCACTGTGTCTGTGACCCCCTCTTCCAAGCTACACAAACGCAGGCAGCCACCCACCCAACAGCCATCTACCTCACGACAGCATCCAGCCCATGCACCTGCACCCAAAGACACCAGACTGAAAACTCCTACAACCACAACCTCTTCCTCCACTCCCATACCCACTACACCTACCCGTCCCTCTCTTCCTAAATTGCTTTTCCTTTCCAAACTTGACCTCTTTCCAACAACTACACCACCCCGTCCATCTCATAGGACTCCAGTCAGCACCTCAGCCACCACAAAAGCGGGACCTGTAAAGACAGTTTGCCATGGACTGTGGAGTCCCCCACCCTCAAGGGCAGCCAGTTCAGTAAGGAGCCAAGGCACGGCCAGCCCACCCCTGGTAAAGCATCAGAAGATTGCCAGTGCCCGGCGCGAGAGGCCAAAGACACCAGGGACCAAGTTTCCTACAATGGCTCCGGCAGGAAGTGTGGTGCCACCTGGCACACCGCCAAAGGTGGGGAAGGGCCACAGGCGAACAGGGAAGGGTGGGAAGGGCAGCACGCCCGACAAGTCTGCCAGCAGGCCAGCTGGCCAGGAGGGCCCGCCAGCCCCATCCCAGGTGGGCAGGAGGACACCCACAGGCCCGGTACTGCAGCCCAGGAGGGCCCCGCAAGCCTCATCCCAGGTGGGCAGGAGGACACCCACAGGCCCGGTACTGCAGCCCAGGAGGACCCCGCAAGCTACACGACAGATGGGCAGGAAAGGACCGCCAGCCACAGGTCAGGTGGCGAATGACCTCCATGCCATGGCCGGATCCGCTGACCTGGACACTCATCCGATGCACCGCTGAACAGGGCCCTTCATCTCAAGCACCGCTGCACTGGGCCCTTCATCTCAAGCATCGCTGAACAGGGCACCGCCGTCTCAAGCACCGCTGCACTGGGCCCTTCATCTCAAGCACCGCTGAACAGGGCACCGCCGTCTCAAGCACCGCTGCACTGAGCCCTTCATCTCAAGCACCGCTGAACAGGGGACCGCCGTCTCAAGCACCGCTGAACAGGGCACTGCCGTCTCAAGCACCGCTGAACAGGGCACCGCCGTCTCAAGCACCGCTGAACTGGGCCCTTCATCTCAAGCACCGCTGAACAGGGCACCGCCGTCACAAGCACCGCTGAACAGGGCACCGCCGTCTCAAGCACCGCTGAACAGGGCACCGCCGTCTCAAGCACCGCTGAACTGGGCCCTTCATCTCAAGCACCACTGAACAGGGCACCGCCGTCTCAAGCACCGCTGCACTGGGCCCTTCATCTCAAGCACCGCTGCACTGGGCCCTTCATCTCAAGCACCGCTGAACAGGGCACCGCCGTCTCAAGCACCGCTGCACTGGGCCCTTCATCTCAAGCACCGCTGAACAGGGCACCGCCGTCTCAAGCACCGCTGAACTGGGCCCTTCATCTCAAGCACCGCTGAACAGGGCACCGCCGTCTCAAGCACCGCTGAACAGGGCACCGCCGTCTCAAGCACCGCTGAACTGGGCCCTTCATCTCAAGCACCGCTAAACAGGGCACCGCCGTCTCAAGCACCGCTGAACAGGGCACCGCCGTCTCAAGCACCGCTGAACTGGGCCCTTCATCTCAAGCACCGCTGAACAGGGCGCCGCCGTCTCAAGCACCGCTGCACTGTGCCCTTCATCTCAAGCACCGCTGAACAGGGCACCGCCGTCTCAAGCACCGCTGAACAGGGCACCGCCGTCTCAAGCACCGCTGAACAGGGCACCGCTGTCTCAAGCACCGCTGAACTGGGCCCTTCATCTCAAGCACTGCTAAACAGGGCACCGCCGTCTCAAGCACCGCTGAACAGGGCACCGCCGTCTCAAGCACCGCTGGCCCGCATCTGTGTCGGGCAGGGCTGCACGAAGCACTCTGGGCACCAGTCCCCCTCCAGAACCAGTGGAAACTGTTATCCACTTGAGAGACTGTGGCTTTGCACTCCCCAGGATGGTACAGTGAGCAAGCCACCCACTGTAGAGACTTGAGAGACTGTGGCTTTGCACTCCCCAGGATGGAACAGTGGGCAACCCACCCACTGTAGCGACTTGAGAGACTGTGGCTTTGCACTCCCCAGGATTGAACAGTGGGCAAGCCACCCACTGTAGAGACTTGAGAGACTGTGGCTTTGCACTCCCCAGGATGGCACAGTGGGCAACCCACCCACTGTAGAGACTTGAGAGACTGTGGCTTTGCACTCCCCAGGGTGGCACAGTGGGCAAGCCACCCACTGTAGAGACTTGAGAGACTGTGGCTTTGCACTCCCCAGGATGGAACAGTGGCCATGGAGGTCCCTCGTGGATCTGGCGTCGTGGACTCATCTGGCTGAGGTGCCCCCCCTTCCCTTCCCCCTGAGGTGCCTGTAGTTTTGCTATCTGATGCCCCTGCAGTGTTCTCTCCGTTGGAGTCAGGTATCCTGTGTGGGCTTTGCCCATGTGATTTGGGCCCAGTGGTCCACGGACAATGCCTGCTACAATTATCGGACTTTAAAATTAATGTATATAAAGGTTTTAGATGTGTGATATATTTTTAAGCCAGTGATACAATATATTCCAATGTTTCGAATCATTTCCTTTTGTCTTTGCATTCTTCCGGGGGGTTTGGGGGGGGGGGTAACTGTGATGTATTACTGTGCATTGATGTGTGTGTTGTAGTGGGTGAGGGTGGGGGTAGGTGTGTCGCGTATGTGTGTCCCCGTAATTTTTTGCCTCCCCCCTCCCCTGTGTCGTAGGTGCAGTACTCACCGCAGTCTTCTGCGTCGGCGTTCGTGCTCCTGGTAGAGGAGCAGGAAGGCAATCGCTGGGAGAATGTGGAGTTCGGGTTCCATGCTGTCCAGATTCCTCGTGGGGTGTATGGAGGTGAGCGTTTTCCGTTCGAAATGGCTGTTTCCGCCGTGTTTTTATCGGCGGGGCTACCGCCCCGGAAAAGGTGGCGGATTGGTGGGTTGTGAAAGGGTGGGTGGTACATTGACTCCCGCCTGTCTGTTTGCGGTGACCGCCGCGCTGTTTGTTTGTCCCGCCGTGGCGGGCGGTGTGTTGAAGTGGCGGTCTCTGTTGGCGGTTTCCACCAGGGTCGGAATTCCATTTTTTTTACTGCCAGCCTGTTGGCGGGTTAGCCGCTGCTTTAACACCGACCGCCAGGGTTGGAATGACCCCCCATGTCTGCCCATTGTGAATAGCTATGTACTAATGACACATTGTTTACTTGAAGTCAAGGTAATAAAGATGCTAACTACTGAAATACATATTATTGAAGTGGATTTGTCATTACTTACATCAAAAATGGCTGTGCGTGATGTCAGCACGTCGTTGCCTGCCTTCTGGTGCACTGGTCCTGTCTGCTGGTAGAAGAGGTGGTAAGGGATCATCATCCTTATCTGAGTCTGACTCAGTGAGTTCCACTGGTATGCCCCTGGTGGTTGCTATGTTGTTCAGGATAGCACATGTGGCCACAGTTTTGCATGTTGTCTCAGGGCTGTACTGTAGTGCACCACCACTCCTATGGATACACCTGAAACGGCTCTTCAGCAGCCCAAAAGTGCGCTCCACCACATTGCGGGTTGCCCTATGTGCAGCATTGTACCTCCTCTTTGCTGGAGTGGCTGGGCTCAGGTAGGGCGTTAGCATATAGGTGCGCACTGCATAGGCACTGTCTCCTGAATGCACAGAGAGTAAAATGAGTACATTTGCTGTCTGACGCCATGCTTACATCAATGCATTATTGTGAACTATCAAATTACCTAGTAGATATCCTTTCCCAAAACTCCCCAGCTAGCAGTCTTGTGTGTATCCCGCTGTGGCGAAATATGTAGGGGTCATGTGTGCTCCCTGGGTATCTGGCCACGAGAACGATAATGATGTAGGAGGCATTGCATATCACCTGTATGTTCATAGAATGATGGTTTTTACAGTTGCGATACACATACTTGGTGGCTGATGGTGGACAGATTGCTACATGTGTCCCATCAATGGCACCTAGCACATGTGGGAACTGTGCTATCTGGTAAAAATTAACTTTGGTTTGTTGTAATGCCTGTGGGGTGTTGGGGTATCTTATGGACAGTTGTATTCTGCTCAGCATGGCACTGAGAAATGCGTTGAAAAATCTAGAGAGGTCACTCTGTGATACCCGTCCAGCTGCTCCTATGACCTCTTAATAGCTCCCTGAGGCTAGTAGGTGCAGGGAGCATAATACCTGCACATGTGTGGGCATGCTATTGGTTCTGTGTGTTGTGCGCTGCAGCATGGGTTGTAGCTCAGCTATCAGGTCAAGTATCATGGTTGAGCTTAACCTGTACTTATCATAAATTTCCTCCTCAGTCTGCTCAAAAAGGGTTATGCGCACTCTGCAAATGCGCTCCGGTCTCCTCCTCTCTCTCCTCAAACCTGCCAAGATCCTCATTCTCCTCGCCATGACGTAGAGTGCAGCCATTGTGAAAGAGGGGCTGAGGCATTCTGGGCTTCTTTATATATGTTGCAGCTGGTTACCACCTGGTTTCAGTTCGTGGTAAATTGCATGTGCAAATGGCCATTCTGCGAATAACCCCAAATTGCAATTTTTTGCTACATTGCATTGCAAATCCGTTTTTGCGCGTTGCAATTTGCATCTCGCAAATAGCGGCACGATTTAGGAGATCGTTATCTGTGATTCGCTATACTGTATTGCAATTAGCGTTTCGCAAAAAAGCGATTTGGTAACTCATATCGATATCTGCGATACTATGTTTGCGACACACTAATTCGTGTCTCATTCGCAAAAATTTTTTATTTTTGCGATTTCTTATTTTCCTACTGTGAATGCGTTTCATACATCGTAAAAAACATTTTTGCATTCGCAAACGGACTTTCGCACCATTTGCGAATGTAAAAACGCTTGATACATCTGGCCCTTAGTTTCTTGATAGTATTTGGTGGCTGGAGTCGAGCACATTTTTCTAAAAAGTGCGGGGCCAGGCTCTTGCCCTCATTTGATAGCTCATATCCCAGGAACAATACACTGAGAAAGGCTATTTTTGTTTTCCTAAAATTAAATTTGTAACCAAGAGCTGGAATCCCAGAACGATCAATCGACCCTGGCAAGATGAATGTTGAGGTTGCCATCTGTGAGAAAGATATCATCCACATAGGAAAATGCCTCGGGATCAATGTCATGCAGTATTTGTGTTACACGGGCTGAGAACAGAGCTTGGCTGTTCTTGTAGCCTTGGGGCAAACAGCAGAAGTGTTTCTGTGAGCCAAATGAGAATGCACTCAGGTCTCAACTTTCGTGTGCTTAGTTCTGGCAGAAAAAAACATTGGAGGTATCAAATGTTGTTTTGTATTTTTTATGCACTATGTTATTAATTAGTGCTGTGCTGTGTGAATTTTGTATTGCGTATGTGCGTGTATGACTGTTTAAGGGTCTATAATCTAAGATTATTCTGTATGAATGGTCAGGTTTTGCAATGAACCGGCCTGTGCTTGTTTGGTACCTTCCTTAGGGGTGGCACTCTGTATTTTAGGCTATTTTTTGGCTTGGCTCCCAAACTATTCCATCCTATATTGGTATAGGTATCAGAAATTATTTTCAGTAGCTGTTTCTCCTTTTTCGAGTGTGGAATCTATTGGAGACGCTGGTGTAGGGCTGATGCTACCCCTTCCCCTTTAATGTTACTGAGTATTATTGAGGAGACTACATCGACGTTACACATTAATTTCATCCCCAAGTCAAGGGCTGGAGCAGCCCTGTGTTCATTCTGAATTTGTTTTAACACTGCTGGTAAATTGACAAGTGTTGGGGTACCATGTGTGGCAGTATAAATTGCAGTGAAGACTGTACCCCATGTGGTGCAGTCATCCACTGAGGGAACAAACCTGAAGGGCAAGCACATTGTGAGAATTCTGTTTTTCCTGTGTCCCGTATAGGGAAACACAGCTTCCAGCTGATTAGTTTTCTGGGCTATCCAGAACGGGATTGTCTCTTGTTCCGTGGGGACTTTGCCCATAATAGAATGTAGTGTTTGTGGATCAATCCAAGTAGTGGCCAATTGATATCCAGCAGGTGCCGGTGGTGCTGAACGTGCTGGTGTTGTGTTCAGAGTTTGCATTACGAACTGAACAAGTCGTCCATATAGTGTTAATAGCTCAATGCAAAGATTGCGCAGATCAGATGCCTGTATGTTTTGTACACTGGGGTGAGCTGTATATTTAGCAAACATTGACCACGTTGGTCCTTCATTACCTAAGGTACCTAGGGCTACATGTACGAAGCAGTTTGCACATCGCAAACAGCGAATCGGGCCGTTTGCGATGTGCAAAATGCACTTTGACATGTTCCAACCCACTTTTGCGATTCAGTAAACTATTTACCGAATCGCAAAAAGGGATTGAGAGTCGCAATTAGGAAGGGGTGCTCCCTTCCTAATTGTGACTCGCAGTCCCATGTATGATTGTTTTGTGAATGTGCGCAGTGTCACACTGGTGCTAACCCATTCGCAAACTGGAAGGGGTCCCTTTCCCCTTTGTGAATGTCAGTAAAAAAAAAAATTCAGAGCAGGAAGTGGACCACTTTCTGCTCTGAAAAAATGAAACGAAAACGTTTCAATTTTTGTTTTTGAAATGCATCTCGTTTTCCTTTAAGGAAAATGGGCTGCATTTAAAAAAAACAAAAAACTGCTTTGTTTAAAAGCAGTCACAGACATGGCAGTCTGCTGTCTCCAGCAGGCCACCATCCCTGTGAGGGCCGCCATTCCCCAGGGGGTCGCAAATTGCAACCTACCTCATGAATATTCATGAGGTGGGCATTTGCGACCCCCTTGCGAATCGCAAATAGTGTCATTGACACTATGCAACATAAGGTTTTGCGACTCGCAAATTGCGAGTCGCAAAACCAAACTTTGGTACATGTAGCCCCTAATCTCATGGGTTGCATTATGTGTGGTAGTGTGTAATTAAACCAGTTCTGATGTTCTTGATAAGTAATCATTATTTCAAGATACTGGTATGCGTGATACCCTTTTGGTATGTTTGCAATTCTGTATGTATGGAATGTGAATGTGCTAGGGTCTTCCTCAGGAAAGGAAACCCATGAATAGAATGTTTCTGTTTGGTAAGCTTCATTAGCCTCTACTATGAATGTAACATACCCTCCCTCATGTGACAAACCATGCGCTATTAGGTGGAGTGTTAATGCATGTCTGGCATTCTCTGGAATATCTATGGCGTTAGCCATATTGTGAAATGGGTAAAGAGATGGAACACCAAGTGGGAAGCAAGTACTTTTAATAGTTTGAGCTCAAACAACCTACAGCTTAGTTAGGTGCTCCCTGTTCAGCTGAGGAGGATTATCCCAAAGACCACGGATGTCTCCGTATAATGGTACTTAGAGTGCCTGTTTTGTGTGAGACAGAGATACTCAGAGCATCCGTAAATTAGTAGCAGAACACTATAGTTGGTGGCGCCATGTCGTAGTTGGACTCTTGCTGTAGGCAAGACTGCTGGTTTAGGGATGACAGCACTTTTGTTTGTGGGTGACTAGGCCAATCCTACAAGTCGCAAATGTCGGCCCAACCCTCCCGGCTCACAAGCAGTACCTCACCAAAAACCCAAACAGTAAAAGGTGATTTGTGGCAGCCTTTACACATGGACTCAATAGTGCAACATCACAGGGGAGTCGTGGTTAAACGTAGAGTACCCTTTTCTCACATGAGCAACATGTTTCAGCCACACACAGGTAATAAGGAAGATGCAGTAAAGTTTTCAATAGGTTTTATTAATGACACTGCAATCTACTGTAAATTGCATGGGCTGCAATGATTAGGATAATGAACAATTGAAGAAACAGAATTGTGAAATTGAGAGTCATGAATACAAAGACCCCTACAATCTTGCAATAACATAAGATGTGAAATAGGCCCTGATACCCTAGCGTGATGAACCTAATCTATAACCTAAAGAGTGCTAGGTGTGATAAACCTAATCTGTCAGTACCATGTCCATGAGAAGAGCCCCCCAACCCTCATTACCTTGGAATGAAGTCTCTAGATCAGACTCCGTGGGGACATGAAGGCTGGGTCTGCATCAAGGCGACGTGTAGCATTGATATTGTTGATGGCATCTGGTAGGAATCCCTCTGATAACCCTGTCTTCTTGTGATGTATTTATACAGATCTTGTAGGACCCCTGACGCAGGTATGTTCCCAAACAATAGCTAAGAAGGCGTGCTTGGGGCAGCATTTATATAAACAATTCCCTGAAAAGGTACATTATGTTTCTGTCACATGTAAGTGGGAAAGTAGATAATGTGAATACCTACGTATCTCATTTGTCTTTGACACTGATAGTGACGCCTTTACAGAGTGGCACTAATAGTGTGAAACTAAAACATCGTCCTAACTGTAAACATAGCTGCCATTTTAGAAGAAACATTAAATAAATGTGCTGAAACAGAGCAAGCTAAGAAAGTCACTAGGTGACGTGGGCACAGGTCTGCAAGCCAGAAGGCTACGCTAAACTCCTGATTCCCATTAAAACTAAATAAGATCCACTACAATGTAAAGACTACCTGCAGAATAGGAATGCCTCGACCAGGGGGACCCCTGAAAGGCTATTGCCCTGGGCCAAAATCCATTTCACACATGTCTCAAAGCCTGTATTAACACATGAGCTGTGGCTTGAAGTATATCAGAGACACCCAATAGTATAGCCAAGTGCCATGCATATGTTGTAAATGTATAAGTGCAAGTCATGAAAGCAAACACAGCAGTAACAGCATTGGTCACATATTTCGTTAAAGCAGGTGTAAGGTACACGCATGAAAATGGACACATGCCCATTAAAATGTATACAAAGGTATGACAATTGCACACCTTACATGTGTGGAGAAACAAATCTCTAGCTTGCACGCTTTAAACAAATACCTAACCTACATCATAGGGAGAAATGCAACTCAATAGATGCTGACATTAGCCAAGCCAAGATGAAATACTTATCATATAAAATGCCACCCAATGCAGTGTCAGCCCCAGTTGGATTACATAACCATCCACTGAACATTTCCCCTTGTCCTGGGAGACTTCAGCACTGGTTCTGAGGTCAGATCATACCACCACATCAAATGGATCATCCCTTCAGCTTTGGGAGGGGGCTGGTTTTGACAGGGGTAAGGGCAAGGGCAAATAATAAACTCTTCTTGGGAAAATGGGTAAGATGTCCTGGAGGGATTAGGGGTTGGGAGGTTGAGGAAGTGGAGGTGTCAGGTGTGGTTGGGTGGGTGTATTTTTGGGACTGTTGTCTGTGTGTCTGAAGTATCATGTTTGTGTTTTGTAGTTGTCTGTTGTGTGGGTGAGTGTAGGCGTTTGCGGTTTTTGGTGATGTGTGATGTGGATTTGCTGGGTTTGCTGTGGTGGTGGATGGGTCTGTGGGTGTGGTGTCTGGTGGTATGTTGGGGATGGTGTATGGGTATGTGTATGGTGTATGAGTATGTGTGTGGTGTCCGGATGTATGTTGGGGATGGTGGATGAGTCTATGGGTGTGTTGCCTGGAGCTATGTTGGGGATGGTGCCTGGGTCTGTGGGTGTGGTCTCTGGGAGTATGTTCGGGGTGGTAGATGGGTCTATGGGTGTGGTGCTTGTGAGTATCTTGGGGGTGGTTGTGGTGAAGGGGTGAGTGCCTGGTCAGTTTTTGCATCCTTATTTTTTTGTGGTGTTTATGTTGGTGTGTGCTGCTTAGGGCTGTTGAGGTGTGTGCAAGCTTATATGTGTGTGTGTATTTGGGACAGTTATGAAAAAAGGGAAATTGGATGGGGAAGAGGCAGGAGGTGGGATGGAAAATTGAGATGGGTGAAAGGTGGCCGTGGGGGAGCAGGCTAGAGCCTAAAAAGATCTCTGTGGGGCAGACATAACACTATGTATGGCTTCCAGGTAGGCAACCATCTGTTGCAGATGGCTGCCCTGTACCTGGATGGCATTCAGTAGTGCCGTCTGACCCACAGAGATGTTTCCCAGGAGGTCAATAGCCTCCTCACTCAGGGCAGCAGGGGGAACAGGGGCAGGGGTGAGGTGCCTGGAGCAAAGGAGATGGATCCCCTCTTAGGTGAGTGGGTCCAGCCAATTGGGTGGAGAGCAACAGAGAGAATGGAGATGGTTGTGTGGGTGAGGAACAAGGATGGTGCAGGAACTGGTCCTGTGTGTTCCACCACCACTGAGGAGTGTCCACCGGAGCTTGACTCTGATGGCAAAGACGCTGAGTTTGTGTCCTCCATGCACTCCTTCACCCTCTGCGTCCCTCCGTGTCTGTAGGGTCGCTTCACCGGAGTTACAGTGGCCAGCTATTTCCCCACAGATGTCGGCCCTATCTCCTCTACTTGGCTGGGATGATCTGAAATGACAAATACAAATAGGATTATTCCATGGGCCAGAACACACTTGACCAACTGCTTTGATCACAGAACATCACTAAAATGCACAGTAGACCCCAGTTACAAGGTCCACTAAAGTGTCTGCAACATTAGCAAGACCACATGCATGGATGCCACATTACCTGTAAGCAGTTGCTTTGAAAGGTTCAGCTTTTGTTGCATACCTCAGTAATCTAATTTTATAAAATAGTATGGCAATGCCAAATTCATTCCTACAGATTCCACACAAGACCCTGCAATCAGCAAACGTTCATATACCTAATACCACATCATGATGAAATGATAGTCAACTAATATAGCTATGTTGCACCAATATGTACAGTAGCCGGAATAAAATGACATGTAAAAACTAATGTCACACTTTTGAAACTTTCCAATGGTAATTTCCTAATATGTCCATGGTCAAAATAGTCTCAAGAAAGTTGTACTTATTTAGCTGTTGCACAGAAAAAGAGACTGAAGACAATCTGTGAAAAATGTCTGGGAGATTTGTCTACAAATACCATAATGAATCAGCTAGGCGTAGGGAAATCACAAGTCCAGATTGGTACAGGTGAGAACCCTATCCTAACATCACATACCTATAAGCCAACAGACCATTGAATATTTTTGAGGTACAGGAAATTTCCATTACCTGAAGAAGTCTTTTAATCTGTTTCCTAGTGGGAAGACACATCACTGTACCTTTTTTCATGCCCATACAAATTCCATTGCATTACTGAGTGTGCACACTCACATAGGATTCCCACATTTCTGCAAGTCACTCCCTGATACATGTCAACAGTATGTTAATAAACCTTCACCAATAAATGTCCAAATCACTTAGCTGAATGATTCCACATCAATGGCATGTAAATTCACATTGTGCGAAATTACTATAGGTCTACCTGTGATGTCCTTCATTGCTTCAGCAATTGGATATCATAGTCAGTAAGATGGAGCTATGGAGGAGAATCGTGGACAGGGTCAACGCTGTTTGACAGAATCCAAGAAGAAGGGACGACATCAGGAAGAGGTGGAACCACCTACGGGGGAAGGTACATTCCATAGCAGCAAGACAATAGCTGCTAACCAGAGGATTGGCGGTGGACCCCCACCTCCATCCCCACAACTCACAGCATGGGAGGAGCAAGTCTTGGCGATACTGCATTCTGAAGGCCTGGCCTGAGTTGGAGGACGACTGGACTCTGGTAAGTCAACTCTCTACTACTCTACTACTATCACCCCCCTACCTGCATGCCATCACATATCTTCACCCTCATCCTCACTCCCATCACTTCACGACATTCCACACCAGAGAGGAGGTGCCAGCACTATCCAGTCCCCCAACAGAAGAGGCCCACAGTGATGACAGTAACTCTGGACTTCAGGATCTGGACGATCTACCTGGCCCATCAGGGACCACTGGACAGCCGGTTACCCAAGCCCAGTCACAGACCACCACAGAGCCTCCCCCATCAGGGAACAACACCAAAGCACCCACCCAGTGGACCCAAACCTCTGTCCTCAGGACACGTCAATCAGCAGTGTGCCCACCTGTACAGGGACCCCAGGCTACACCTCGCACCCAAGACAATCAGGGACCTGGGGTCAGTGGCAGTGGGCATGCGGTTCAGGGGACAGAGGCACAGGCCACAATGGAGACTGGGAGGAATGCTGTGCACCAGGAGGAGGACAGGACCAGGGAACCGACTCTCCAGGAAGCACTGTCTGAGATCCTGGGAGCCTATCAACATTCCCAGGACACAATGGGCCAGATCCTAGACGATTTGCAGGAGAACAGGCGGCTGCAGGAGGGACAGTACCAGGGGATCAGGGAGGACTTGCAGGCCATCAACAACACCCTCATCTCCATAGCAGGGGTGCTGGCAGACATGGCCAACATTATGAGGGAGGCAGTCTCACACCAGAGGGCCCCTGCCACTAGCCAGTCATCTGAACATCCTTCCACTTCCGCTGCCGCTACTGGCCAGGAGGCCCCGCCACAGGATTTACAGGCCACCAGCACCCCTCCCCTGCAGAAGGTGAACCACACCGCAAACGTTCCCTGAGATCCAGACAGAAGCCAGAGACACTTACCAAAGCCACCACCAGGAAATGAGACTCTCCTGATTGTCCCCCTTGTGTCCCACTCAGTCACCCTGTCCACCTTGAACTGCCATTGCTCCCCTTCCTATGTCCCCTTTGACAATGCACCTGTGCTACAAACAGACTGGAATAATACCCTGGACTTTCCTCCATCATCACCCCATCCCATTGCACATTCCCCTCTAGATATTAGCACTTCAATAAACACCCTTTGATAAAACTCGATTTTGAGTATGTCATGTATTTCAAATATGTATTGATTGAAACAGGTACAACCATTGCAAATGAACTGTACATGGAATGAGCATAGAATTAATGAACTGTAGCTGGCTGTTGGGATTACACCAGGAGTATTTGTCAAATCACCAACATCTGCAAAATGAATAGCCAGAGGGAACAGTAGGTGGGCATAGAAGTGGGAAATACCAGCATGCCAATGCCACACATAATAAAACCAAAGTCATTGAAATGTAAAGTTACACTGTCTCACCTGTGTGTCATTGGAAGTACTGACGGATTACAGATGTTCTGTTGTCCAATCCTCATCCTCTGCCTCCTCATCCTCACTGTCCACAGGGTCCAATGCTGCCACAGGGGCATCTCCAGTCTCCTCCTCCTGCAGAAAAGGGACATGGCGTCTGAGGGCCAGGTTGTGTAACATGCAGCATGCCATTACTATATGGCAGACCTTCTTGGGTGAGTAGCACAGGGATCCACCCATTAGATGGAGGCACCGGAACCTGACCTTCAGCAGGCCAAAGGTTCTCTCAGTTATCCTTCTGGTTCACCCATGTGGCTCAATATAATGTTCTTCTGCCATTGTCCTGGCATGCCTCACAGGGGTCAGTAGCCATGATAGGTTTGCGTAACCAGAGTCACCTGCAAATATTGAGGGACAACATTTAACCACACACTATCCCATATGGCCCACACCATAGCCATACACCAACATATACTGGGTGGGAACCAGGGCTCACCTATTAGCCACACCCTGTGCCTCTGTAGTTGGGCCATCACATTTGGGATGCAGCTATTCCTCAGGACAAAGGCATCATGCACCGACCCAGGATACTTAACATTGATGTTTGAGATGTACTGGTCTGCCAAGCACACCATCTGCACATTCATAGAGTGGAAACTCTTACGATTCCTGAACAACTGTTCATTCTGCTGGGAAGGACAAATGCAATATGTGTTCCATCAATCACCCCATTTATATTGGGGATATGTCCCATTGCATAAAACTCTGCCTTCACAGTGCCCAAATCCACAACCTGGGGGAATGCAATGTAGCTGCACATGTGTTTTATCAGGGCAGACAATACTCTTGTCAGCATTATTGAGAACATTGGCTGTGACATTCCTGCTGCCAAGCCCACTGTCACTTGGAAAGAAACAGTTGCCAGGAAATGGAGCACTGATAGCACTTGCATAAGAGGGGGGATCCCAGTGGGGTGACGGATAGCAGATATCAGGTCAGGCTCCAATTGGGCACACAGCTCTGTGATAGTGGCCCTATCAAGTCTATAGGTGAGTATGATGTGCCTATCCTCCAGTGTAGCCAAGTGTACACAGGGGTATGTCTGCAGCGGTAGGAATCTAAGGGACAAAAGAGTGAGGAGGCAGTCACAAACTTAACAATGGAGCCACAACAGTAGTCTGCAATCTGTAAACATATCATGGGTCAGTGTGATTTGTCCAGTATGTGCCTATTTCTCCTGTGATGCAGTATTATTTCATAGGCCTGCCCCCCCCTGAAATGGCATCCGCCTATCCTGTGTGGAGGGACAGGTGGAAGTGAGGTAATGCTGCTGACGTTGTGTGCCTTGGCGGGAGGCGGTCAGGAACCGCCGTGCAATTCATCATTGGTTAAAATTGGTCCCTATGGGGTACAGTGGCCAATGGTGATCTACGCTGATGGTGACGGTATGCACCGCCGCGGACGTGCCTGCCATTTTCTATTTGATTCCTCACTTGTTTCCTGACCTTCTATAGGAGAGGAATTACACTGCATGTGCTGCTTTGACCTGTGTCTGGAACCTATCATGGCCCATGTGATCGGGGAAAGGGCCCCAGCCTTCACTTCAGAGGAGCTGGAGAGGTTGGTGGATGGTGTCCTCCCCCAGTACGGACTGCTGTATGGGCCTCCAGAACAACAGGTGAGTACACTGCGGGGACTATACATGTGGCATGAATGTATGAAGGTGTGTGTGAAGGCATCATGTAAGGGGGAGGGATGTCATCCTGGCTGGGTACACATTGAGTGCTGGGCTATGTGTGTGTCAATAGTGCTGGAAACGGATATCGTGGGCCATTCGTGTTACTAGCTGGACTTATTGTCTAATGGTGTTCTCCTGTCTGTGTTGCCTCTACAGGTCAGCGCCCATCAAAAGAAGGGTATATGGCGTGCCATCTCCAAGGAGGTGCTGACCCTGGGGGTCTGAGGCAGGCAGAGCACCCACTGTCGGAAACGGTGGGAGGACCTGACACGCTGGGCACGGGAGACCGCTGAGGCCCAGCTAGGGATGGCCTCCCAATGAGGAAGGGGTGCCCCTCGAACCCTGACCCCCCCGATGGCCCGCATACTGGCAGTGGCCTATCCAGAGCTGGATGGGCACTTGAGGGCATCACAGCAGCCACAAGGGGTTGAGTACAGTGGCCATTATTGAAGCTCACGGCTGGGGGGTGGTATCCAGGTGGTGGTTGTGTGTCAGTGGGTGCCCCTAGGCCAGACATAGCAGCGTAGGTCCTCTGGTGGCTAAGGGTCTGAAGGGGAAATACTGCCTAATTAGCTTGTTAGCATCCACTACTGGTCAGGGCTGTGTGGGTCCCAAGTGTGCTGCAGTTGGTGGTGTGTGCTTTTCCTCATGCCTTGGTAGCTAGCAATATCACTGGTAGTGCAATGGTTAGTGCGTAGGCCTGTCCCCTGTGTGTGAGGGTACTGTGTACGCCAGCGGTGGTGTTGGTGCAGTCATTGACCCAGTGTAACCTTTGTCTCTCTCCCCCTCTTTCTTGATTTGTCATCCTGATCTTATGTGCATTAGCACCATCTGGTGGAGGAGCAGGGGCCCTGGTGATGGAGGGAGCTGCATCCCACAGGACCCAAGAGGCTGAGTCCACCGACACTGAGGGCACCAGTGGGACAGAGGGCGAGGGGAGCACCACGGCGGGGACTGGTGGGGACAATACAGACTCAGATACCTCCTCCGATGGTGGCGGACACCTCTGTGACCACTTCAGCTACAGGTACAGCCGCCACCCCCGTAGCAGCACCACCCTCCCAGCAGCTCCTCAACGAGTTGCCCGTGCCCGCTCACCTAGGAGGGTGGGCATCTCCTTTGCCCCAGGCACCTCAGGCCCTGCCCCAGTCAGCCCTGCTGCCCTGATTGAGGAGGCTATTGACCTCCTCAGATCCATCTCTGTAGGGCAATCAACCATTGTGAATGGCAGCCCAGATGCAGCAATCTAATGCATTCCTGGAGGGCAGTCACACTGGATTGGCGACCCAACAGAGATCGATCCAGGCTCTGGCCTCCTCTCTGATGGCAGCCATTGTCCCTGTTTCAACCGTCCCCCTCCAACATCCACTTCCCAGTTCCATTCTCCTCATCCCCAACCCATCCCAAGCACACAGCCAAATGAGCACGCACACAAGACAAGAGTGGCACAGACAAACACAACCATCACACTTCATCACACAAGCACTCACACAAACACTTTCCAGTTGCAGACACAACAACATCCACTATTTCCACTGTCTCCCCCTCCTCCTTCTCCACCAACCAACCCAGCTATGTCTACCCTCACCCCTGCATGCACTACTTCATCATCCACTACCTGCATCATCACCACACCAAGCAGGACACACACCTCACTGGCAGACACCTCCACAACATCCATGCACATGTCCCCTGTGTCCTCTCCCACCATGTCTGTCCCCCCCTTAAAGTACACAAACACAAGCAGTCAGACACCCAACAGCCATCCACCTCACAACAGCATTCAAGCCATGCACCTGCACCTGCTCCCAAATCCAGCAGACAAACACCTCCAATAACCACTCCCTCATCCTACACTCCTATTTTGTCTCTCTTTTCCCGCCCCAATGTCCCTAAAAACCTTTACCTTTCCCAACTTGACCTCTTCCCTGCCCCTCCTCCCCATCCTGCACATATGGCCAGGATACCAAGAGCCCAGCCAAGCACCTCAGCCAAACAGTCCACGTGCCCAGGTCCATCTGGACCTATTCGTGGTGGAAAGGATTCCAGGCCACAAATACTGAAGGGAAGGAGCCTGCATAAGGCAGCAGAAATGGGGAGGAGCCTGCACCAGCCATCAAAAAGGGGAAGGAGCCTACACCAGCCAGCAGAAAGGGGAAGGAGCCTGCACCAGCCATCAAAAAGGGGAAGGAGCCTGCACCAGCCAGCAGAAAGGGGAAGGAGCCTGCACCAGCCATCAAAAAGGAGAAGGAGCCTGCCTCAGCCAGCAGAAAGGGGAAGGAGCCTGCACCAGCCAGGAGAAGGGGGAAGGAGCCTGCACCAGCAGCTGTCACAGAGCCCCCAACACCAGCCGTGGTTGTGCACCCATCAGTGAGTACAGGGGCTGTGCAGGAGCCTCCCACCACCACCACCACCACGGTGCAGCCATCGTAGTGTGCAGGGGCTGAGCAGGAGCCTCCCACCACCACCACCACAGTGCAACCATCGGAGGGTGCAGGGGCTGAGCAGGAGCCTCCCACTACCACTGCCACTACAGTGCAGCCATCAGAGGGTGCAGGGGCTGAGCAGGAACCTCCCACTACCACCACCACCACAGTGCAGCTGTCACCGCCCGTGGACGCCATGTAGTCCACTCTCCAGGGCCTACTGTGCGGGCTGCCTCCTCCAGTACCAGTGGCCAAGTCACCCACACCAGAGACTGTGGCCTCGCACTCCCCAGGACCAAGTACAGGGCATGCTGCCCCCTCCAAAACCAGTGGGGAAGACACCCACTCCAGAGACTGTGGCCTTGCACTCCCCAGGACCAGGCACAGGGCTTGTTGCCCCCTCCAGAACCAGTGGTCTTCTTTCCGCATCCAGCTGAGGTGCCTCCCCCGAGGTGCCTGCCTATTTGCCAACTGATGCCCCTGCAGTGTTCTCTCCATATACGTGCAGGGAACGAGTGGGGCCTTAGACTTTGCCCTGTGGCCATGTGGCCCCTGTGAACTGAGGACTGGGCAGTGTCCCTTTTTTATACATTTATACATATCTGTTGCATTGCCAAATACATTTTTTACTTTTGATGTTGATCTTATTACAATCACTTAAGTCAATTCCTGTTGTCCTTGCATTATTCAGGCGATTTACGGGGATACATTGTTTTTGTAATGCATCTGGTTGTGTGTGTGTTATGCATGTGTGTGTCACTCTTGTTTTTCTCCCCCCATCCATTGTGTGCTAGGCGGCTGTACTCACCGTCGTCGTCTTCGCCGGCGTTGGTGTTTGTGGTGGAGCATAACGTAGAAGATCATCAGGAAGACTTGCAGTTCTGGTTCCATGGCGGCGTGGTTCTTCCATGTGTCTCCAATGGTGAGTCCTTTCACTTCTGTGTTCTGTTTCCGCCAGCCTTTTGATGGCGTTGGTACTGCCCTGGAAAAAGTGGCGGATTGGCATGTCATAATATGGTGGTGTCGTCCATCTGGCTGTAGGCTGCTACCGCTGTGGTGCCTGTTGTTTCCGCCCTGGCAGTCGGTGTGGTACATTGGCTGTCTTTTGGAGATATCACCACCATGGTCATAATTTGGCGGTACTTACCACCAGCCTGTTGGTGGTATTACTGCCACTTTATCACCGACCGCCAGGGTTGTAATGATGGCCAGTGTTCTCACTGGTTTCTAAGGATTAAGATTTGTATTATTTTTAAAATTCATAACTTGGCTTGTTTTTATCGTATTGGTCTTGTTTTGTTTAGATAAATATTATCTATTTTTCTAAACCTGTGTTGTGTCATTTTGTAGTGTTTTCACTGAATTACTGTGTGTTTGTACAAATACTGTACACATTGCTTCTTGAGTTAAGCCTGCCTACTCATGCCAAGCTACCAAGGGGGAGAGCGGGGGTTAACTGAGCGTGAGTCTCCTTTACCCCGACTAGAGTGAGGGTCCTTGCTTAGACAGGGGGTAACCTGACTGCCAACCAAAGACCCCATTTCTAACAGTAATAAAGTGATTCACATGTAATGATCTCTTCAGAATTAACCAACTATCTGCATTGTAGGTTTGTCACTTGTGCAATAGGCCTGTACAGTGCAAACATGACTTATGGAAATGTGACAACAGACTTGTGGGAGTAAAGGGTCTGTCCGTAGTACTTGTCCCACATTGACAATGTGGGTCAATTGAAAGATGTACCAGGTCAGGGGGTTACCTCAGTCACCATTCCAAATGTAGTGTATGTAAAAGCCTTAGGGCAACTATTGGTTCAGAAGACTCATTTGGGAACATCCAAGGAGCTGCAGGTCTACAGGGTGATTACCCTGTGCATCAGTTGTATTGCCACAGTAACTCGGCTCCAGCCTGGGTCATGGACCATAATTTGCAAAACTCTTTGTCATACCTTGCTCTCTGCAGTCTGAGCATACTGCACTCACATGAACATCACATTTCCATCACTTCAGTACATAACAGTACATCTTGTGGCCATCCTACATATGAGCTCAAGGTACAGTAATCTAAAAGTCTGTCTGGTACTCAGAGGCACATTGTAGCCTGTGAGAAAGAAAAGGATGATGTTGAACAGAGTCAAATATGTATATGATAGTTACCTGTTCTTCTGGTGAGCCATTGAACTGACCATACAGGGGAAGGAACTCTTCAGCTCCTCTGTAGAGAAGGCAGGGTCCCTTTCATCCGCTTGGCCTGGCATGATTGCTCCCAAAGGTGTCAGACAGCAGCAAAAGTAGAGGAGGTGTTAATGGCAGCAGTGTCTGGAGGCAAGTGAGTTCTTTTTCAAACAACAGCGTACATGTATACCATGTAGCCGGTCATCAGCGTATACGGGCACAGATACTGGCCTGCGACCATCATAGTCAACAACAATAGCTTATGGCTGTGTCTGCTGTGGATGAAACCGCCCACTGACCGTGCAACTTCCACTGTCAGCAGCAGCTTCCAAAAGTCCAATATAAGAGGTAGGCATCTGCCATTTTTGCAGTTGAAACTGCAGTATTGGTGACTGGTAAATGCATCACTACCACTACAAATGCATTGTAACATGCTTACATATTTACTAGTGCATTAATCTGTAATTTATTATACACAGTCATCAGTGTAGTGTGTTACTGGGCATAAACTCCATATAACCGTGGTGCACCGTACACTGCAGGTGACGGCATTGTGCGAGAAGAAATCAAATTTTACAATATTAAGGTGCTCATGAGAAACCTTTTGGTGTATAATGTACACATATATGTTGTAGACACATTTGTAGACCACAATGAGGATTATAGCTGGATTTTGGGTAATAGACAATTGTAATATGAAATATGTGTAATGGTTTTTGAGCCAGTTTTGTTTTGTCACATGACTTTTGGGTTACTCATCGTATATGTTACTCTGGACACTGTGACCAATGTTTAAATTTATTTGATTCCACACATAGGTACCCTGGGAGAGGGAGGAGATAACAAATTCCAGTGTACCGCCCATTTCCAGACCTTCAGACCATGGAAGAAAGGAATGTTTTAAAGAAGTTTCATCTGAATAGGCAAACAATACAAGACTTATGTCATCAGTTGGAGCCTGATCTCATGCCTCAAAACAGTAATCTGACATGTATATCACCTATTGTAAGACTCATGGCAGTATTACACTTTCTAGCCACAGGATCCTTTCAATATACAGTAGCTATTCTGATGATATATCACAGCCTATGTTAAGTGGTGTATTAAAAGACATGCTATGAGGAAACACATTGACAGCTATGTCAGTTTCCCCAGACGTGGGGATTTAGCCAATGTGAAGGTTAACTTCTATGGATTTGGTCACCTCCCACATGTGGTTGGAGCCATTGATGGCACCCATATTGCATCAGTATCACCACAAGCAAGTGAGGAAGTCTATCTAACATGAAGCGCTTCCATTCTATCAATGTGCAAGTTACCTGCTTGCCAGATTTGTATATTTCAAACGTCTTTGCCTGATTCCCAGGTTTAGCTCATAATTCCTTTGCAATGCAGAACAACACCATACCCCAGCTGATGTCACAACTATAACTGTAGAGGGATTGGCTTGTTAATAAGTAAGATTTGTCCTAACTTTGTGTGTGCTTTGTCATGTGCTATAATCAGATTCATTGTAGCATTTATGTCATATTACAAAACAGGGGACTTAGGGCCAGATGTAGGTAGGTTGAAAATTGCGACTTGCAATTTGCAAGTCCGTGCGTCTCGCAAATTGCAAGTCACAATTTGCTATGCAGAAAGGTGTCTCAGCCACCTTCTGCAACTCGCAATGGGGTCGCAAAGACCCACCTCATTAATATTAATGAGATGGGTCGCAGTTTGCGACCCCATTGCAAGTATGGGCACTCACGGGGATGGTGGCCTGCTGGAGACAGCAGACCACCATGTCCGTGACTGCTTTTTAATAAAGCATTTTTTTTTTCTATCTGTAGGAAAACGAGCTGCACTTGGAAAAAAAAACGAAACCTTTTCTTTCGATATTTTTCAGAGCAGGCAGTGGTCCATTGGACCACTACCTGCTCTGAATTTTTTTTTTGTGATCATTCACAAAGGGGAAGGGGTCCTATGGGGACCCCTTCCCGTTTGCGACTGGGTTACCATCCACTTCAAGTGGATGGTAACTGAGATTGCGGTCACAAATGAAATTGCATAGCGTTGCGAGTCGCAAATAGGAAGGGAACACCTCCTCCTATTTGCGAGTCGGAAATGCATTTTGCGAGTCGGATCCGACTCGCAAAATGCATTTCTGCATCACGGAGAGGCTTTTGCACCTCGCAAACGGCTTTTTTCGCCGTTTGCGAGTCGCAAATCCTTTCCTACATCTGGCCTTTAGCACCTCCTGGATATTTTTGCATTGACGTCCCCACTTGCGAGGGTGGGGGGTTCAGCGACTGCAGAGACAGGGATGTCTGAAGGTGTTTCGTCCTCTGTCATGGCCTCCCTTCCTGTGGCTGCCGCAGATGTAGTTGGGCTTGGTGTAGTTGTGTTACAGGAAGAGGTAGATGGTGGTGGAAAAGCCCTGGTCAGGTTTGTATGGATGTCCATCAGCACACCGCTTTGTGAGCCCATGTTGGAGTTACAGACCTCCATCAGTTGGTGCATATCTCTCTGCAGCTGGTTAATTTCCTGGAGTTCGGTAAGTACCTGGCCATTCACACCTTGGGACTCCTGATAGACACCTAAGATTTGGCTGATGGTGTCCTGAGTGGCCTCACTCTGCTGGCCCACAGCATCCCTCTCACTGACTCCAGCCCACAAGCCTCTGCCCTCTCCAACTGGGTCCTGGTACCTATGTGTCAGGGCTGGTGATCTGCACTTCAGAATCCAGGTCGGGGTGGGGGCACAAGATTTGAACTGTGCTATGTGCACAAGTTGGGGGGAATATTGTTGGCTGACGTTGTTGCAACTGGGGTGGAAGGTGTTGATGTGGGCACAATAAGACTCAGGCGGTCATTCTGACCGTGGCGGTCGCCGCCCGCCATGCGGTTACCGCCGAATGACCGCCCCGCGGTCAAAAGACCGCGGCGCCCATTCCAACTTTCCCGCTGGGCCGGCGGGCAACCGCCAAAAGGCCGCCCGCCGGCCCAGCGGGAAAGCCCCTGCAACGAGGAAGCCGGCTCCGAATGGAGCCGGCGGAGTTGCAGGGGTGCGACGGGTGCAGTGGCACCCGTCGCGATTTTCAATGTCTGCTAAGCAGACAGTGAAAATCTGTATGGGGCCCCCAGGGGCCCCACCACACCCGTTCCCGCCATCCTGGTTCTGGCAGTGACAACCGCCAGAAACAGGCTGGCGGGAAGGGGGTCGGAATCCCCGTGGCGGCGCTGCAAGCAGCGCCGTCATGGAGGATTCCCTGGGCCAGGGGAAAACCGGCGGGAAACCGCCGGTTCCTCTTTTCTGACTGCGGCTTTACCGCCGCGGTCAGAATAGCCCAGGAAGCACCGCCAGCCTGTTGGCGGTGCTTCCGCTGCCCTCCGCCCTGGCGGTCATGGACCGCCAGGGTCGGAATGACCCCCTCAGTGTTGCTATCTGCCCAGGCTGACCAGATTTGCCAGGTCCGTCCACATATCCCAGACTTTTGACATCAATGACAGCTTCATCCGGGGGTGATTTGGGAGCCTGTTCAGTGCACAATCTCTACCCAGGTGCTGTGCCAGATCGACCTGTTGTGACATAGAGAACATTATTATAGGTAAAAGTGTGTAATCTACATTCAAATGTTTTGTGTGACAGTAAGTAGAGACCAAGGAAAATCTTAATAGGTAGGATTTCCTATTTTGATATATTTCCATGGTATTGAACTTGTTCACAAGACATTTGTAGAGGTTCCAAAAATGTATTGGAATTAAGCAGCTTGTTAGGTGTGTTGATACGTTGTATTTTAGACGAAGGAATGAACATGACATCTAACAAGCAGCTAAGCCAACACAGGGGAGAAGTAACATATGTGTTTGACCATTCCAAGCCCTAGTTGTGTACGATACAGGCGAACACACAACTTGGCTGTATATGTAGAAATAGTCATCATGTGTGCAGTGCAATGTCAATGGGTTACATGTCACTGTCAATCAGCTGAAGCAGCTTATTACAACACAAATAATTGATATGCACCCTTGGTAAGGTGTCATTCATGCCATCAATAGTTTCAGTTGAGGAGACCAGGACAACATCAAGATAGGTAGGCACACACGTCTCTGAGTAGAGCATGATGCGTAGATTGCTCAACCCATGATAAGTGACCATCAGTTGTGACATGGCAAACAAGTGACAATTGGCAAGAGCACAAAAAACTCTTGTTTTGAATTGCAGAAACAGGGTCTCATGGTAATTGTAGTCACTTTCGAACTCCTAACACTAGACAAATGGTTAGTCTTATATATCTGTTACCAAATTGCAGTTAGGCTGGACCATACATTGACATACTTACACATACCATTGGTCGTGGGATAATTTATTTACCAATAACACACTTACAGACCCCATTCCAACATATGGCATGTAATGGAGATTGCTACATGTGATGCCATATACAATATACATTGACAATCTACAGCGCTATGATACTTTGGATATTGCATGTTAGAAAAGTAGATGGACAACACAATAGCAAAAGCTAAGATGAGAGCATAAAGGGCATTCAAGCTTTGTGGCAGTTATTGTGGTGTAACTTACCAGACTCTGCTCCACCAGCTATTCCTTTCAAGCCTTCAGGATGCAGGATGGCCAAGACATTCTCCTCCTAGGGAAAGAGTTGTAATGGGGCACTGGGAGGACCACCACCAGTCTTCTGGTCCTCCATGTGTTGCTTGGAGCCCAGGGATTGTACCTTCCCCCTCAGGTCGTTCCACCTCTTCCTAATATCCTCCTTTGTGTGCAATGTGGTGCCTACAGCATTCACTCTGTCGATTATCCTTTGCCACATTTCCATTATGCTACTGTGAGGAGTATGTTCAACTTGGGCTCCAAACAATTGTGGCTCTACTCCTATGATATCATCCACCATGTCTTTCAACACAGCCTCATAGAAATGTGGATTTTTAGAATGTGACATGAAAGTAAATTAACTAAAAAACAAGACAAGTGATATTGAGGGAAAAAAAAGAGAAGAAGTATGTGGCAAGTGTAAAATGGGATGGGAAAAAGGCTGCCTTATCTCCCAAAAAATAAAACAATGATATGTTGTCTCTGTCTTGAAGTGCTGCAGTGGCGAGGCAAAGGATCATGGTCTGGGAAGGGGTGGGTTTTATAGTGTGTTTTGAAGGTGTGTCCACCTGACCAATAGGTGTCAGCTGTGTTGTTTTGAATCCATCTAAGGGGCACTGTTCTGGTGCTTTGCTGAGAGCGCACCACAAGGTCCTACTGCCATCAGGTAACCGCCGCAGGGAACCGCCAGTAGAACTGTGTTTTTGTAATTGGCTCAGCAGTTAGCTGCAGCCCTGACGGCGACGGAGTATGCACCGCCAACATTGCAGGCTGCCGCGCCGCTGGTGGGAACAACTCCGTCATCATGGTTGGCATTTCAGGCTGCATACATTGTAATATAGTGGATGGGAGACTGCTAGCGCAGTGGTCTTCTTGGAGCACTGCCACGGCGGACTGGCGGTCTGACCGCCAAACTCATAATCCGGCCCTTAGTTTTAGTAAGTTATCTGCTGCAGAAAATATTAGGATTTGTTTCTCATTGCTTAAGGAGTTTTCCATTATGCGTTAGATGTTCAGGTGTTTCTACATCTTGTAATCTTCCAGGGGCAGGAGAAATATCGCTAGTGGATTTTTAGTTTATGTAATTAAACATTTTAAAGTGGACATACCTGGTAAATGGCTTGTGAGGTGTTTGGGAACTTTAGGAAGTATGGGCCAGATTTTAAAGACCCTAGGGCCTCCTTTCGCCACATTAGTGTCATATTTTTTACGCTAATGTGGCTCAACGTGGCAAAAATCACTGCCCCATAGTTCCAAAGTGATGCAACGCATGCATTGCGCCTCTTTGTGACCCCATGCGCCACATTACGCCTGTGCCAGGTATAGTGTATGCAAGGGGGGCATTAGGAGGCCCACAAAAATGGCGCAACGAATCAACAAGATTTCATTGCGCCATTTTTGGTCTCATTTTTAATGCCTGCTCAAAGCAGGCATTAAAAGGACACATCTTTTGAAGTCAATGGGCCTCCTTGCACTTTGCATCACTAGCGTCAACATTTTTGACACTAGTGCAGCAACATGCCACGAAAGTGTCAAAATGATTGACGCTATTGGCCTAACATGTGCCATGGTGTTCTGTATTGTAAATACAGCGCACCCATGGCGTTGTTGGGTGGCGTTGGGGGGGTGCAAGAAATCTAGTGCATCAGTACTGATTCCCTAGACTCTTGTAAATCTGGCACCCCCAATCTTTTAAGATTTTGTTTGTGGGTTCCTGAAATCTAGTGCTTGTCTCTCTTATATCCTGCATTACCCCCCTTGTTTCTATTTCTGTCACATTTGGGGTGTGATTGTGTTCACTTACATTTATTACAACACTATCTTTTGTAGTGGCCCTCCATAGCATGTAATAGAATAGTATATGATAGGTTTTCAATTCACAATTTCCACCATTGACTTTTTTGGTTGTAGGTGTGTCCCATGTGACTCAGTAATTGCTTTCCTTCATGGGATGTTATATATTTTGCTCTCTCTGTTATCGTATCTGAGTGTAGTGTAATAGTATAAATATAATGTTTACAAGTTTATAAGTTATTTTCATAAAACATTACGCAACTACTTTTTTAAAATGTCTACTTACATGCATTTTCTTCATAGATGTTTCAACTTTTTTGCAGCTTTGCATTTGAGGGTGTTGTAATGTACAGCAGGTGTGCTTTCTTTTCTGTTGCAAGAAAAAAAGAGATTCAGTTTCACATTAAATGCTTATTTGTTTGTAGTTTGTCGAGGTTAAGGTCGCCAAGTGTATTTTTACTCTCTTCTAGGGTGAGTTTATATTTTATAGCAATTTACATTTATTTAGTTTCTCATATCTTTTTTCTGGTTTGTGATTGCCATTGTTTTTCTGCAGATTAGCATTTTTCAAAATTGTAGTATTTTCTTGTAGGAAATAGATGCAAAGAGATGGAAGTTGGAGCGTGCTTTGTTAATTATTAGTTCACATTTAGGGGGTCATTACAACATTGGCGGTAAAAGCCGCTTACCGCCGTGCAGAAGACCGCCAATACACTGCCGCGGAATTCCGCCACAGCTATTATTACCCACATCTCGGAATCCACCGAAATTCAGACACCCACACAAGTCCGCCACACCAAAGGTCAGTGATAAACTGGCGAAAACAAATCTTCCACCGTCACGCCAACAGAAACGCGCCCATGCTATTACGACCCACGAATCCACACTGCGGTCTTTCAACCGCGGTATTCCATTGGCGGTACACACCGCCACGCTCAAAATACACACACATCTCCAAAACACCGCCACATTAGACAATTCAAAATACAAACACCTGAGACACATACAAACACCACTCCCACACACCCAACACAATATAAAACACACACCCACATCACCCACAAACCCCTACGACCATAAATTCGAGACAAAGGCGACAGAGAGAGAGAGCACAGCAATAGACAACCCCACCACACAGAGGCACACAACACCATCACCCATACAACATCCACGCACAAAACACCCCTCACCACTACACATCACCACACTCATCACCACATACACCACCCCAAACATCACCTACACCACCCCATGGCACGCCAAAGACAACCCAGGTTTTCCGAGGAGGAGCTCAGGGTTATGGTGGAGGAAATCGTACGGGTAGAGCCACAGCTATTTGGATCACAGGTGCAGCACACCTCTATAGCTAGGAAGATGGAGCTATGGCGAAGAATCGTGGACAGGGTCAACGCAGTGGGACAGCACCCAAGAAATCGGGAGGACATCAGGAAGAGGTGGAACGACCTACGTGGGAAGGTGCGTTCCAAGGTCTCCGGGCACAACATCGCGGTTCAGCGGACTGGCGGCGGACCCCCACCTCCTCCCCCACAACTAACAACATGGGAGGAACAGGTCTTGACCATTATGCATCCAGAGGGCCTCGGAGGAGTCGGTGGAGGAATGGACACTGGTAAGTCAAATCTTAACTATCACATCCCCCACCCTACCTGCATGCTATCACACCCCCCCGCCCTCACCCCCTCCCCTATCACTCCAACTCCTCACTAATGTACTAATAACACAAACCACACATCCCAACACCAAGCCCTGCATGACACAACAAAGCATGGACACCCATCACTAAAGCATGCCCACTGCACATACCCATAACACCCCCTAACCATCATCACACAAGCCCCCACACAGGAATGCTAGCACTGGGGTACACGCTCAACCACCCATTGCACACCATGACACACACAGATGCAATAATCATGCTTTTATACCCCTGCAGGACCACTACCTAACGTCACCAGGCAGGAGGGTCCAGACATATCTACCCCACCCACAGAAGAGGCCCACAATGATGACAGCAGCTCTGGCCAACTGGATCCAGATGACCAGCCCGGACCATCGTGGGCCTCGGGACAGTCGGTTCCCCTCGCACAGGCACAGCCCAATACTGACCTTCCACCCTCTGGTAACACCAGCACAGCACCCACCCAGCGGGCCCATACCTCCGTACCCAGGACACGTCAATCAGTTGTGTGTCCACCACTACAGGGAACCCAGGATAACCCACCACCTCAACAACAACAGGGACCTGGGGGCAGTGGTAGTGGGCACACGGTCCAGGGGATGGAGGCCCAGGAACACAGGGGAACTGGGAGGGCTGCTGTGCGACAGGGGGCGGACAGGCCAAGGGAACCCACTCTCCACAAGGCCCTCTCCTCCATCATGGGAGCATACCACCACTCCCAGGAGACGATGGCTACGGTCCTGGCCAAGTTTCAGGAGACCCAGCGCATGCAGGAGGAACAGTATTTGGGGTTCAGGGAGGAGCTCAGAACCATCAGCTCCGCCCTGGGCACCATCGTAGGGGTGCTGAAGGACATACAGAACACCATGAGGGACACCGTGGCACTCCAAGGGGCCCCTGACACTAGCCTGGACGATGAACTACCCACCACCTCCGCCGGCGCTAGTGGACAGGACGCCCCGCCACAGGACCACCACACCAGGACCCCACCCCTGGCAGATGGAGAACCACCCCGCAAGCGGTCGCTGAGATCCAGGAACAGGACAGAGCACAATGGCAAGACCCCCGCCAAGAAATGAGACCACCCTGATTGTCATCCCACTGTCTCACTTTGTTACCCTGTCCATATCTTAACTGCCCCAGCTCCACTTCCTATGCCCATATGGGCTGTGCACCTGTGAGACTAATAGACTGGACTCTGCCATGGACATTCCTCCACCATCACCCATCACCATTTTGCCACCCCCTCCAATAATTAGCACTTCAATAAACACCCTTGAACCACAAAACAATCTGGAGTCAGTCTGTGATTTTTAAAATATGCATCATCTATGACAATGACAAAATACTTTCAAAAATATAATGTCAACATACCTATGTCACACATCGCAAGTCCATGAAGGATGCAAGCATATGACACACGTTGGTAACCACACCTGTGAAACCGTAATGGAAATGTACAACTCAGTTACCAAATACTGCTTCAAATTGATAGACAGGATAGAGGTAGAAGTGTGAAAGTAAATGTACTAGCAAATAAATTGTTCTCACCTGTGTGTCACTGGAAATATTGCTGTATAACAGAGTCCCTGTTGTCAATGTCTTCTTCCTCAGCTTCATCCTCATCACTGTCCACAGGCTCCACAGCTGCCACAACACCGTCATCTGGACCATCCTCCTGCAGAAAAGGCACCTGGCGTCGCAAAGCAAGATTGTGAAGCATAGAGCAGGCGATGATGATCTGGCACACCTTCCTAGGTGAGTAGAATAGGGAACCACCTGTCATATGCAGGCACCTGAACCTGGCCTTCAGGAGACCGAAGGTGCGTTCGATCACCCTCCTAGTCCGCCCATGGGCCTCATTGTAGCGTCCCTCTGCCCTGGTCATGGGATTCCTCACTGGGGTCAGTAGCCATGACAGGTTGGGGTAACCAGAGTCCCCTAATAGCCACGCCTGGTGCCTCTGGAGTTGACCCATCACATAAGGGATGCTGCTATAACGCAGGATGTAGGCGTCATGCACTGAGCCAGGGAACATAGCATTTACCTGCGAGATGTACTGGTCTGCCAAACATACCCTCTGTACATTCATCGAATGATAACTCTTCCGGTTCCTGTACACCTGTTCACTCCTGGACAACACGTTGGAAAACATGGGCAGGGACATCCCTGATGCCATGGCCACTGTTGTTTGAAATGACCCACTTGCTAGGAAATGGAGCACTGATAGCACCTGCACTTGAGGGGGGATTCCTGTGGGATGGCGGATTGGTGACATAAGGTCTGGCTCCAACTGGGTACACAGTTCCTGGATTGTGACACGGTCAAACCTGTAGGTGATGATTAAATGTCGCTCCTCCTTTGTCAACAGGTCCACCAGCGGTCGGTACACCGGAGGATTCCGCCATCTCCTCACATGTCCCAGCTGACGGTGCCTAGGAAGGACAACAGCGACCACAGAGTCAAGCAACTCAGAGGTATGTACCCACAGCTACACAGAACATGAAACAAAATCCAAAAAGTTGTCTGTATGTGTGTTGAGTCCAGGCCTAGGTATGTGTGACGCAGTAGAAAATGAAGCCATGTGGGCCCTTGAAATGGCGGCTGTCTGACCTCTAAACTGGGACAATGGGATGTGAGGTAACTGCGCTGGCGTTGTACACCATCGCGGTAGGCAATCGAAGACCGCGGCTCAATGCTGCATTGGTTAACATTGGACCCTATGGGTCCCAGGAGCCAATGACGAAGTGCGCCGGCGGTGATGATACGCACCGCCGCGGACGTCACCGCAGCGGATGTGACCGCCATTTTCTATCTGTTCAATCACTCGATACCTGATCTTTGACAGGAGAGGACCTACACTGCAAGTGCAGCTGTGACCTCGGTCTGGAAGAGACAATGGCACGTGCGTCTGGGGAAAGGGCCCCTGCCCTCACTGCACAGGAGTTGGAGAAGCTTGTGGACGGGGTCCTCCCCCAGTACACGCTACTCTACGGTCCTCCAGACCAACAGGTGAGTACATAGGGTGCAAGTTTTATGGGCTATGCCTGGGTGGAGAGGGCTGGATGTAAGAATGAAGGGGGCAGAGTTTTGCGAGCATGAAGGAGTGTGAATGCACATGTCATGTAGGTCAGCGCCCACCAGAAGAAGGATATTTGGCGTGCCATCGCCAAGGACCTCCGGACCCTGGGGGTCCACCAGAGACGGAGCACCCACTGCCATAAAAGATGGGAGGACATTCGCAGCTGGGGATGGCCTCCCAACGTGGGAGGGGTGCCTGTCGCACCATGACCCCCCTCATGTTCAGGATCCTGCCGGTGGCCTACCCTGAGTTGGATGGGCGCATGAGGGCATCACAGCAGACACAAGGGGGTGAGTACACTCCCATTCTGCTGACTTTGCGCGCAGTGGAGGGGTCTGGGTGGGGGAGGAGGGCTGTGGGTTTCCCTAGGCCAGGGCGAGTTCCGTAGGCTAAGCCCCTCCGTAATGCAGGCCATGTGCCACTCCACCCCACCTCTGTAGAGTGCCAAGTACAGGTATACATGCCCCTGTGTCATCTATGTGTGCAGATGTCCACCATAGCCATGTAGGCCATATCACAGGAACTGCATCTGTAGAGCCCAAGAGCGCGGCGTAGTGCAGGGGGCTGCTGTGTCTGTATTGTCTGCCAACGGTAGCGGTAAGCCATGCACTCAACCTGTCTTTCTTCTGTTTCACCACCCCTTTTTGTGATCTCCCTGTTCTTTTGTGCATCAGCATCATCAGGCGGAGGTACAGGGGCACCGGAGCACGAGGGGGCTGCATCCCACAAGGCCAGGGAGGGCCACACCACGGACTCTGAATACACCAGTGGGACGGAGGGCGAGGGGAGCTTCACGGCGGTCACCGGATCAGCAACCAGCGACACGGACTCGTCCTCCGATGGGAGCTCCCTTGTGGTGGCGGCAACATCTGTGCCCCCCACTTCTACAGGTACAGCCGCCACCCCCCCTACCAGCACCGCCCTCCCAGTAGCCCCTCAGCCTCCACCCCGTGCCTGCTCATCCAGGAGGGTGGGCATCACCTTCGCCCCAGGCACCTCAGCCCCTGCCCCTGTCGCCCCTGCTGCCCTCAGTGAGGAGGCCATTGACCTCCTCAGGTCACTCACTGTTGGGCAGTCTACCATTGTGAATGCCATCCAGGGTGTAGAAAGGGAGTTGCAACACACTAATGCATTCCTGGAGGGCATTCATTCTGGTCAGGCTGCCCATCATCGAACCCTGCAATCTCTGGCCTCAGCACTGATGGCAGCCATTGTCCCTGTGTCTAGCCTCCCCCCTCCAACTTCCTCCACCCAGACCCAATCCCCTGTACCTCAGCCTAACCCAAGCACACCATCAGACCAGCCTGCACACACCTCAAAACAGAAGGGAAGCTCAGGCAAACTTAGGCACCACACATCCCACAGTCACTCACACAAGCATCACCCACATACAGACACAGCAACATCCACTGCCTCCACTGTGTCCCCCTCCTCATCATCTCCCTCCTCCCTCCCAGTGTCGTCTACACTCTCACCTGCATGCACTACCACTACAGCCACTAGGACTCGCACCAGAACACCCAGCACCACACCCCGCTCCCCCACACTCACCACCCCCACTACCATTTACACGTCCCCTGTGTCCTCTCCCAGTGTGTCTGTGACGCCTCCTCTCAAAGTACACAAACACGGGCACACACACACCCAACATCCATCCACCTCACGACAGCCTCCAGAACATGCACCTGCACCCAAAGCATCAAAAGTTACACCTCCTACAACCACCTCCTCTTCCTCCACTCCCAGACCCTCTCCAGCTACCCGTCCCAGTGTTCGTCAGAAACTTTTCCTGAGCAACCTTGACCTCTGTCCCACCACCCCCCCTCCAATTCATAGGTCCCGTACTAGCACCTCAGCCAAAAAAGTCCGGTACCAGTGGTGCCTGTTAGAGGTATGTGGAGTGCACCGGGCACCAGGGCAGCCAGTGTGACACGGAGCCAAAGCACTGCCAGTCCACCCCTGTGAAGCACCAGAAGTTGGACAGTGCCCGACCGAGAGGGTGAAGACTCCTGCCGGCAAAGCCGCTCACAAGGGTCCTGGGGGGAGTGTGGAGTCAGCTGTGACTCCTCCCAAGGTGGGGAAGGGGCAGAAGAAGTCGCCAAAGTCTGGGAAGAGCAGCACGGCGGAGAAGGCCGCCATCCTCCCCGCTGCCCAGGACGCCACCGCCAGCCCCATCGTCACTGGTCCGGAGACCACCGCCAGAGTCAGTGCCCAGGTGGGCAGCACAGTCGTCACTGGTCCGGAGACCACAGCCAGAGTCAGTGCCCAAAAGGGCAGCACAATCGTCTCTGGTCCGGAGACCCCCGCCAGAGTCAGTGCCCAGGAGGGCAGCACAATCGTCACTGGTCCGGAGACCAATGCCAGAGTCAGTGCCCAGAAGGGCCCCAGCAGCCACAGCCCCGCTGGGCAATGAGGGACACACAGCTGCACAGGTCAGAGACAGCAAAGTCAAGCCCCGCTGAACAGGGCAAGCACCGCTGAAGAGGGCAAAGACCGCCATGGCAAGCACCGCTGAACAGGGCAAGCACCGCTGAACAGGGCAAAGACCGCCATGGCAAGCACCGCTGAACAGGGCAATCACCGCCAACTCAAGCATCGTTAGCCCATGTGCGGCAGGGGCAGTGATGGAACTGGGACCGTCACGGGGAGCGTGATGCACTCTGGGCACCAGTCCCCCTCCAGAACCAGTGGGGAACAGCATCCACTACCTGAGTCCTTAACAGGATGAAGCACTCTGGGCACCAGAAGTTGGACACTGCCCGACCGAGAGGGTGAAGACTCCTGCCGGCAAAGCCGCTCACAAGGGTCCTGGGGGGAGTGTCGAGTCAGCTGTGACTCCTCCCAAGGTGAGGAAGGGGCAGAAGAAGTCGCCAAAGTCTGGGAAGGGCAGCACGGCGGAGAAGGCCGCCATCCTCCCCGCTGCCCAGGACGCCACCGCCAGCCCCATCATCACTGGTCCGGAGACCACTGCCAGAGTCAGTGCCCAGGTGGGCAGCACAGTCGTCACTGGTCCGGAGACCACAGCCAGAGTCAGTGCCCAAGAGGGCAGCACAATCGTCACTGGTCCGGAGACCACCGCCAGAGTCAGTGCCCAGGAGGGCAGCACAATCGTCTCTGGTCCGGAGACCCCCGCCAGAGTCAGTGCCCAGGAGGGCAGCAAAATCGTCACTGGTCCAGAGACCAGCGCCAGAGTCAGTGCCCAGGAGGGCCCCAGCAGCCACAGCCCCGCTGGGCAATGAGGGACACACCGCTGCACAGGTCAGAGACAGCAAAGTCAAGCCCCGCTGAACAGGGCAAGCACCGCTGAACAGGGCAAAGACCGCCATGGCAAGCCCCGCTGAACAGGGCAAGCACCGCTGAACAGGGCAAAGACCGCCATGGCAAGCACCGCTGAACAGGGCAATCACCGCCAACTCAAGCATCGTTAGCCCATGTGCGGCAGGGGCAGTGACGGAACTGGGACCGTCACGGGGAGCGTGATGCACTCTGGGCACCAGTCCCCCTCCAGAACCAGTGGGGAACAGCATCCACTACCTGAGTCCTTAACAGGATGAAGCACTCTGGGCACCAGTCCCCCTCCAGAACCATTGGAGACTGTTATCCACTTGAGAGTCTGTGGCTTTGCACTCCCCAGGATGGTACAGTGGGCAAACCATCCACTGCAAAGACTTGTGAGACTGTGGCTTTGCACTCCCCAGGATACATCAATGGGCATGGAGCCCCGTCGTGGATCTGGCGTGGTGCTGTCATCCGGCTGAGGTTCCCCCCCCCTTCCCTTCCCCCTGAGGTGCCTGTTGTATTTCTATCTGATGCCCCTGTAGTGTTCTCTCCGTTTCTGGACAGGTATCGTGTGTGGGTCTCGCCCATGCATTTTGGGCCCAGTGGTCCACGGACATTGAAATGTGCATACCTGCACTTCTAATCGTGATGTATATATTTGGAATGTGTATATATTTATGTATATATGAGCTTACTGTATTTTGATACATTACAATGGTTGTACTGAATTCCCTTTTGTCTTTGCATTCTTCTGGAGGGGTTGGGGGTTGTTCCTGTGATGTTTGGAAATGCATTGGTGTGTGTGTTGTAGTGTGCGAGGGTCGGGATGGGGGTGGGGGTGTAGCGTGTGTGTGTCCCTGACTTTTGCCTCCCCCCTCCCCTATGTCGTAAGTGCAGTACTCACTGTTGTCTTCGGCGCCGCCGTTGCTGATGTTCGTAGAGGAGCAGGAACACTATTGCAGGGAGTATTGGCCTGTTGTAATACTGTGGGCGGTACTTTGTCTTCCGCCTGTCTGTTGGCGATGACCACCGCTCTGCTTATCTGTACTGCCGTGGCGGTCGGAGTGTTAAAGTGGCTGTCTATGTTGGTGGTTTCCGCCACGGTCATTATTCCCTTTTTTGTTCCGGCGGCCTGTTTGCGGTATTACCGCCGCTTTAACACCGTCCGCCAGGGTTTTAATGACCCCCTTAGTTTTTTAACTACAAGCAAGTTTTAGTTTAAATATAAGTTTTACTTACTTGGCAAAGTAGTTGTAGAGATTTATATATTTCTTTGTCAAGGGTTTGGTCAGTGAATCAGGTAGAGTTTCCTTGTCTTGCCACATTTGTCATGTTTAAAGTATTTAGTTGATTCAATTGTGTCTTTTACATTGTTGATTTATTTTTGTGTCTGATTTTATTGGTTAACTTTGTGTAAAGTCTGATTATAGTGGTTAGTTTAGTTTTAGTTTGAATTGTTTCCTTTTCCTTTTGTCCTTGTACGGTAAAAGCAAATGTAGGTTTTATTTATAATGTTTGATATGTAGTTTGATAGCTTTGAATATTCTTTTATTTATATATAACAATGTATTTATTAATATTTAGATTGATTTATAAATGTTTGTAGTTAATGCAAATATTGTTCAGGTACATTGTTATCAGTTTAGTTCTATATTTTATTGGGGTCAATTGTAAATATGTTAGTGATGTTTTATATTACTTTTATTCAATGTAACATAAAAAGTGGTATTTTTATATTTATTATTTTAATTGTTATTGTGTGAATCAATATTTTTGCCATAATATATGTTTATTTAAAGGTGATAATATTTTTGTTTCCAATATTTGAGTTTTCAATATAAGTAAAAATCAATATTTTAACAACAATATTTGTGTTCTCGATATTTGTTGTTTTATTAGTTGAATATAGGAAGCCAATATTTTTGTTACGGATATTTGTTTCTGATATTTTTATATTTCAATATTGTTTGTATCAGTACTATGTCAGTGATCCATCACAGCCAACATCTGTGTTTCAGTATTCACCTAGTAAGTCCTCAAACAGTCCTGAATGCATTTTGAAAGAAAACAGAAACTCAGAAAATCTCAAAGCAGTCCAATATATATTCAATGCAAAGAGTTACAAACACAGAACTAAATTGAAACTCTGGACACTTATGAGCAGGTACCTTGCTCTTCACATAGGAAGAATGTGAAGAAAGATACAGTGGGGTATGACAGAAATCTAACTTCAATAAATGTGGATTCTTGCTTGTCTATGTCAACTTCGAAATGAGGTTACGCTTACAGTCAGGCTAAATGTGCAGTGTACTGAATTGTGAAGTGTACAATACTGAAATGTCGGCATCTTTAAAATGCTTGCTAAAGTGCAATTATACATAGGTCTTGATAGTACTTTCAGTAGATTTAGAAACAATTTCACATGTGTTAATACAAGCAGATATAAAATATATAATCACAGGGACATCTTAAGGATTTTGGTGGCCCTGGGCCAAACCTATTTTGGGGGCCCTGTTTTCCAACAACTTTGGATTTATGATCCATTTTCAGCTCCATTTTCTTGCCCATTGACCATACCTTAAAAGTTAAGCAATAGTAAAAGAAAAAGACATGTGATAGGCAATTGCTTATTAACAATCAGCATCCATACCCTTTAACATCCCTCCTTCTCTTGAGTTGCCCTTGGACTGCCTTGATCCACATACAGCACACAGATTGGCATGGAAGTGGGCCAAGGCGGAAGCCCTGTATGAGGTTGTGGTATGCTTGCAAACATTCTATGACCAAAAGCGTCATAGGTAGTTATTACAGCTTGAGTATTCAGAACAATTAATGAGGGACCCTGCTCTGACCAGATAAAAAGGGGCCCCTTTGAAAGGTGGCCCTGTGCCAAAGCCCACTTTGCTAATGCCTTAAAACGTCTCTGCATTATCAACATGGTTGCACAATTTCAATACTAGATTTTCAAACTTGCATGTAAGATTTTCACCACATAAAATGGAGCGGTCCTCCAGAACCTACAAAAATCTTCAGAACTCAGACATACACCTCCCTCCTGCACGCTGCTCGGAAACTAGAACAGTGAATAAGCAGGATTATGCCCAGTAAGAGGGCAAGCTCACTCTTCGTGATCCTTAGTGATCAATTGACATCTTCACCTGGTGGGCTGTCATCCCTCTGGTCAGAAATGTGAAAGAATAAGAGAGGCATACTAATGAATTGAGATTTATACTTATATTTAATGAAATATTACTAGAACATAGGTGTCACTAAAAGACGGCCCACTGTTTGGGATATATAGCCTCAGCTACAATATGTACCTGGGACTACACTTGGTCTCATTGGGCCTTCACAAAATAAATTCCAAATCCTTTCAAATGTTTCACTAGCTTTGATTAAAGCCAGAGGCTCATACAACCTCCTTTCTGCAATAGCTATTGTCAGTGTCCATATGATTGACATAGGCATGCTGTCATTGAGGGCTGCTCAACTCCAGCCATGGTTTTGATGAAACTGTTGAGGTTTTGTAAGATGGCATGATGCTACAATGTGATGTTTGACTGATTGAGTGATTGTAAGATTTATAACCTACACAGTTACCCAGGAACTGGGTGTCTTAGTGCTAGAAAGTAAGGAGGAACCAGTAAAAATTAGATAGAAGGAAAAAAAAATTCAAGAGCTTATAATGAAGTATTAAAGAGTTAGGGCTTCATTACGTGTTTGGCAGTCGGACCGTCAGACCACCATGTTGGCGGCTGCCAAAAGACCGCCATGTTGATGGTAACACAGACCGCCATATTACGAGTTACACAGGCAGGCCCACCAAAAGCCAACCAAACATACGAACCTGCCAGGCCTCTGGAAGGCGGGAAATAGGCGGTCCGACCACTGGCACCGCCAGCCCGTCAACCAACCCCCAACCGTATTACAAAGTGAAAATCGCAATGGCGGTCTTCCAATGGCAGTGTGAACCATGGCGGTTGGCTGTCACAACAGTAATACACAACACCACATTGGATGGATTTGAAAACAACACAGCTGACACACATGTACACACTCAACACACCTACAAACCACACTATAAAACACACCCTTTCACACACCACAAGCCTTTGCATCGCCACGCTGAACACAAATCAGAGCACTGCCCAAAAACAATAACAACCATAGATAGGCATCCCTCAACTTGCACTAAGCACATTTCCCACACCCTCAACACTCACCTACCACACATATTTGGACCGCTACATTCCATTTACTCCCTCTCACGACTTCATTACACAGCACCTAACCTGTACATCTATTTTGTAAGTGTATTTCCATCACCATGTCAGCACACTAAAATCCCCGTTTCCCAGATGATGAGTTAGGAGTCATGGTGGATGGAATTATCAGAGTATAGCCACAACTGTTTGGAGCCCACGTTCAGCAAACTATCACTAGGAAAATGGAAATGTGGCAAAGGATAGTGTAGGAAAGTCCTATTTTTTGCCCTGGTCACCCAAAACCTTTTGGACAGGTACTGGTGGTTACTGACTCTTGGCTGTGCCCTGGGCACTGCTTACCAGTCCCAGGGCCAGGACTAATTACAATTGGCAAAATTAACCTACCTATAATTCCCTAGTATATGGTAGGGCATTAAGGTTTAGGGACCCCAGCATAGGTAGTGCCCCCATAGGTGCACTGCTGAGGTGCCCAGTGACATTTTAAAGGCAGGCCTGCCTTGCTGGCTGCTTTTAAATTAAAGTTACATGTAAATTCGACTTTGGAATTAAAAGTAGTTCCAAAGTCTTAAACTACCTTATTTTTACATATGTCACCCCTAAGGTGTGCCCTATGTGCCCCTAGGGCTGGGTGTCATATAACTATAAGCAGGGACCTTATAAACATAGTTTTATAAGCCCTGGTGAGGTTTAAAGAGCCAAATTCATGTTTCCCTCATTGTAGTGAATGGCCTCCATAGGCTAGAATGGGGAGACTTTATTTTAATTTTAAAAATCCCCTTAAGTGACAGATACCACAAGTTTGGTATCAAATTAATTGTTGTAATAAAACTTCCAGTTGTGGGATTTAATATAACTTGTTCAGGTAAAGAGTTTTAAACTTTACCTGAAAAGTTGCCAACTTCAGCCCTGCAGTGTTTTTGCTGCTTTGCTCTGATTGGCCAGACTCTGGCAGCCTGGCCAGGCTGCCTTGATGAGGTGTGAAGTGGCCTGGCTCAACACAAACAGATGTGCATGGGGGAGGAGATGTCCCCTCAGCAGATGAGGACGCAGGAAGGGGGGAGGGCTGCCAAACTGGTCTTCAAAGGCAGTGAAGGACATTTGGAGCAACCCAGCAACACCCTCACATCCTGCAAACCCAGACAATTAGGTGCCCCCTTGATTAGATTAGGAGAGGGCAGGAGAGGGGTGTGTTTAGGATTTGTAGCCACACCAGTCGGTGGGCTCAGTCAGATGTAACCTCCAAAAAGCACTCTCAGCCTTGATGGATTTTTTAAGAATGTTGCTCCCTGGGATCAAGTTTTGCCACACTTCCCAGGAAATGGTCATCACAGGGGGAGGGACCCTGCCCCTGATTGAGAACCCTGACCCCCCTGTTTTTCACCCAGGAGCAAGGATAAAACTGGCAGACCTGCACCCACACCTCAGATCCCTATCAGATTCCAACAAGGAAGAACTACAGAAGAAGAAGGACTGCCCTGCTGGACCCCTTGCCTGCACCTGGACACTGCACTCTGGAGGACTGCACCAGCTAAACACTTGGGCTTCGCCACAAGAAGGACTTTGACAGGCTTCAACTGGTTCATGGAGGGACTCCCTGTTTGCTACAGGTGAAAACGTGCTAACCAGAGTCCTTTGCACCAACTCCTGAAGAAACCAACCAGCTAACCACTGTCCAGTGGCCAAAAAGGAGTTTGCGCCAGGTGCATTCTGGGAGTTGTAGTCTGCACCCTCAAGGAGCATCTCAGAGCTTCTGGAACCTTGGGGTGAGCTGTGGACCTCAAAAGAACCTTAAAAGAACATCTGGAAGAAGATCCAGCAGTTTGGAGAACTTTTGGAAAAAATCTCCATAGAGGGACCGACCCACCGCGGCAACTCTAGCCGGCTTACCTCAACCGCGACCCGGCCTGACTTGCAAGTTCGTCCCGGTGAAGAAAATCTCCAAAAAAGTGACTACGTTTGAACGTAGGAAGTTGACCAGGACCTTCCAGGCAGTGTATCCGAAGAGGGCTCCAAGGACGTCGGATCAAGATTCAGGTTTTCCCCGCTCGAAGGATTTTCACCTAAAAAAAACGGCTAAGTCCGAAGGTAAAAATCTCCACCGAGGGCTCCCGCGACACGTATCCGAGGAAGAGTTCCAGGAGGTCGGATTGGACTGGCAGGTTCGTCCCGCTGAAGAAAATCTCCAGAAAAACGACAAAGTCCTAAGGTAAACATTTGACCGAGGCCTCCCGCGGGCTGTAGCCGAGCCGGGCTCCATCGCTGTTGGCCTTAAACTTTGACTTTGCCCCACTCAAGGTGCAACCAGATGACCAGATTGGCGCTTTTTGTTTCTATGCGCTAGAAAGCATTAATTCTTTAAAAATTCATATCTCCGGTTCCCCTTATCCGATTTTATTCGTTTTGGTGTCATTTTAAAGCTAAAAATATTTCCTAGTTTTATAAATTGATTTTGGATTTTTAAACTGATTCCTGTGTTTTATTTAATTACTGTTTTGTGATATTTGAATGCTTTACGCTTTGTCTCCTAAGTTAAGCCTTGTTGTTCGTTGTCAAGCTACCAAGGGTTGAGCTAGGTTTAATTTCCTGAGACCTAACTGGACCTAAGTGGAGGTTAGTGGCCTATTGCTAAGTATAGGTACTCACCTGCCCTTACCAATAACCCATTTTCCAACAGATAGTCAACAGAGTGAACTCTGTAGGAGCTACCTGCGCACAAGAGGCGACAAAAGGAAGAGATGGAACAACCTCAGGGGGGAGGTTTGTACCATGGCATCCTGACACCAACTTGCAGTCCTGATGACTGCCGGTGGTCCCTACATCTACGATCATGGGAGGAGTAGGTCTTGGCCCTCCTGCATCCGGAGGGCTTGACAGGAATACCTGGGGGAGTGGAGTCGGTAAGTCACAACAACAAATATGGCACCAAAATGTATTGGCATGCATGCTCACTGATCACCTCTTGCCACCCACTATGTCACCCCACTCAATAGCCCAGTGTCCACCTGTCGATAGACCCCTGTCTGGCCTCCAGCATATCACGTAGACTCACTGGGGGGAACAACATCTTTGTATAGTGGGTGTAGGACAGGGATTGACAGCACCACAAATCCCGGCAGGCACTGTTCCACCATCACTAAAACCAGAACAGTGTATCCTAATCAAAATTACCTTGTCTGTCAAATCCTCATTGAAGTCTACCTACCTGAGAGGATGACATAAGTATAGTGTGGGTAGTACAGGCACTGACAGGGCTGCTAAGACTAGCGGGCACTAGGACTCTCACTACACTCAGCCACAACTGTGTGTTCTGCTTCTATGACCATTCTCTATCTCATCTGCCTTACAACTGTACTCACCTGAGGGAATCACAACTGTACAGTGTGTGGGTAGGACAAGCAATGACAGGACTGCTAAGGTCAGGAGGCTCTGTCTACCCAATCTAATTACCCAGTCCACTCTGCGTATGGTCAATTATCCCTGTTGGTGTACTTGTAATGGAAGTCCACTCACCTCAGACAACAGACAATGTGAACTGTGAGTTGTGCCAAGTTTAACGTCTGAATAAATTCAAGGAGGACCAGGACATGCAACCCGAAACACCAGACCACTGTCCAGATGATACTGTGCTACAGTCCCTGAACCCACAATGAATGTGATACACCTGGGGGGGACAAGGATATAGGTCATGGTACACCCTGTAATATGGCAACATACCTAGTTCCATCAAGAGCTGACATTCCAAGATGAAAATAGTATAGACAGGAAGGACAGCTGAAATTGTCTGGTAAGAACTTCCTACACAGAACAAAGGCCCCAAATGTTGTCTGTTGTATGGCATTGGCAGCAGTCTCTTCCACAATGCACTGACCACAGGATGACAACTACCACACAAAATCCAAGGTTCTGACAATGCCTGCATGACAAACAAATAGCTTTCAAGATGACTCAAACAACACCATGCCCAGCCAATCTCATGCTTGCACTGCTGGCAAGATATGAGTCTATTATCATCCCTCCAATGGCTAAGGCTTCCAGACAGTCTGAGGCTAGGTCACTGAACAGGAATTGGTATGTGGCTACAATGTCAGCTCAGCACAAATCACAATATGTGTACCTGTCACACGAGGGAAATAAGCAAATACAATGTGAACATGGCTCTAGCCCCTAGTCACTGTCAACTATTGGAAGTAGCTGTCACAATACAACCACTAACATTATCTCTCCATGTCAACAGGTTCTGCTGCCGCTGCAACTGGGAATGCTATAACCAACACCACAGAGGAGACTGCCAAAACCGCTAGTGACAGGAACTAACACTCCTGGACTGCTGGACGTTTAGGACAGTTCTGGCCCATCTGGCCAACCTTGGGAGATAACACTGGTTAGCCTCAGCCTGACCACACCAACTCCTCCTAGCCCTGTGGCCTCAACATTGCAGGCAGCCAGTCGCCCCCAGACCTGCATCCCTACAACAGTCTCCTACATCTTGTGCCCCCAGTCCATGTTTCTGAGTCACAACCTACCAACTCCCAACAATGGTGGACCTGGTACCAGTGGAAGGGGGCAGGCTACACCAAGGGTGCAGGCATGTGGGGGTAGAGTGTCTGGGAGGGGTTGTGTGGTTCAGCGACAAAAGGCTGCTGGGGATGCCCCTGGCCAGGTTACCATCAGCCAGATCTTGGGTGCCTACTAACATTCCCAAGAAGTGATGGCCAGGTACTGAACAAACTCAGGGAAATCAAGGAGCTACAGATAGATTTCCATCATGAGATTCGGAAACAGTGAGAGGCCCACAATTCCAACATAGCCTCCCTATCAGGGGTGCTGAGGGACATTAACAGTACCATGAGCAAGGATAGGCAACAACAACACACCCCTTCCTTTGGCGTATCCACACCAAGCCCTTCATCTGTGCCAACCACTGGAAGTAAGGCTTGCCAGGGGAAGCACCCGCCTCAGACACCCCTGCCTCTGTAATTAGTGAGCCCCCCTGCAAGCAGGCATGTCCAGCCAAGCATCCAGGAGATGCGAGTGGCAAGACACCAACCACTGCCAGCAACTGACCACTTCCTGATGTCACTCCTTTGTGTGCCACGGACTCACTCTGTTGACTGTTCCATAACCACTTCCCATATTCCATGCTAGTAGAACACAGGACTCTTGACCCCAAATGTTACAGCCTCTACTCTACTGATTGCATCCAACATGACTGATCCCTTCATCTTAAGTATTGTCTTTTATCCAGTATCACTATTCATTTTTGTTGTAATGTAAATAAACACCCCCATCACTAAACCACTGCCTATTACCTCAATTCTTATCTGTATGGAATGTTGAATGCTAATCACATGTACTGTTACATGCTTTAGACATCATAAGACAATGGATGGAGGGAGATGTCTCAGGTAGTGTCATGTTGAGTATGAGTAGCAACACAATGTCACAGGTGTGTGGTCACATCAAACATTTTATTGTACTGTATTGTGCATAAGGTGTTAAGAATGTCTGCACAATCATAGCCAAGAACATTTGGCCATATGGAGTCAGGCCAGATATCCTATCATTAACGGGCACCAGATCACACCAGAAAGGGCCAGTAAGACCTTGTCCTGTAGATTAGGCAAAGAGAGCATGGGGTTTTGTCTCCAGTTGTATCCTTATCACATACCAAAACCAGGCCTGCCAACTTAACCTACGCCTTGACACAGACAGAGGGCAGTACAACAGACCCTGAGCCCAGGTCCTTCCCATAACAATGAGAAAGCACCTGGTGGGATATCACAAACCTGTTTCAGTGTTGTGGCACAGGCACACTGGTCTGCAATGAGGAAACACTTTGACAGCCACTAACAAGTCATGCAGGATTAATGTCAACACAATCTGAAGGTAGAAGGAATGGATTGCACAGGATGACATGCTACAAGGCCCCATGATCACACACATTAGACCATTGGACCAACAGGCCACGGCAAACAAATCTATTTTGTAGCTCAGATTCTTGCCTTCCTTCTGTCCAGGCAGCCTGTTCATAGAACTCATTCACCCCACATCTGTGACAAACAGTACCTGGATCAATCCATGTCCACTTCACAAGTCAGACCCGCAACAGCCACCTGCCAATAACACAACTCTGAAATGCCCACATGAAGATGGCATGGTGAAGATGCCTGGAAGGAATAAGTGACATATAAGGAGTTTAGGCAGGTAAAGACACAAAACTCATTTGCAACTTCAGTTGTTTTACTGACTGTGCAATGTGACTGCCCTAATCAAAGGAGATACTTAAGAGAGTCACATCTGCAAGCCTGATGTAGCCAGCAAACCTGGGCTGTGTGATGCATAGCATGAGATGCCCTGTCCCATGGTGACAGAGATACCCTTCTCAACAAATACTGACGCCCCACGGAACCCCATGCAGTCACACTAATCACATACTTACACTCAAGTGAAGTACTGATTGATGAGATCTGCCCACATGTCTCTACCTTCATCCTCATCATTGTTATCCTCACTTGACGTTTCAATAGTCCACCTGTGACACTACTAGCTCCTCTCCCCCCCCCCATCAGGGAAAGTTTGTGGGGCATGCAGCAGGCCACATTGATCTTATACACTTTTGCGGGTGAGTAGATGAGGGCTGTGCCTGTCTTGTCAATGGCCCGGAATCTTGCCTTCAGGAACCCAAAAGCCCAATCCATGACATGCTGTGTTCTTCCATGTTTCTCATTGAGCGGACTTCCCCTGGCCAAAGCATTGTCTCACAAGCAGCAGACATAGCATACATATATAGCTGGCATATGTGACTTAACAAGCAGCTAGGCCCTCTCTGGGTACAGTTGTGTCATCAGCTGAGGCATCATGGACTGAACCCAGGTTCCGGATACATACTTGGGAAACGTAGACGTCCGCCAGACAAACTACTTGGACATTGATGGAATGATAGTTCTTCCTGTTACGATAGACCTGTTCATTGCCACGTGGTGGAACCAAGACTACATGGGTACAGTCAGTAGCTCCCACAACATGTGCGATGTGTGCCAAACCATAGAACTCTGCCTTCACATGGGCAAAATTCTCACGTTGAGGAAATAGGATGTAGCTGCCCAGGTGTTTCAAATTGCTGAGAGTAAATCCTTCAGGACCAGACTGAACATAGGCTGGGACATCCCAGCAGTTAAGGCCACTGTATTTTGGAAGGACCTTGTAGCCAGGAATTGCAACTCTGACATGACTTGTGCAATGGGTGGTATGCGATTTTGATGAAGGATGGCAGGCATCAGATCTGGCTCCAACTGATGACAAAGATCCATGATTGTCTGCATACCCGGGCGCTTAATCTTAATAACGTGCCTGTCCTCCATGTCCTGCAAGTCTGCTAGTAGACAGTGTAGGAGGCTGGCCTGGCTTATAGTGGATACCTTGTGATACTTACACCCTGTGCCAGGTCCAGTTATCCCTTATTAGTAGAATAGCGGTGTTTCTTGCCGCTTAGGCTGATAGAAGGTAGCTATGGCAAAGCTTAGGCTGAACTAGGAAACATCTAAAGCTCCTACTATACCACTTATATCATATAGCACAATATCATAAGAAAACACAATACTCAGAGTTACTAAAAATAAAGGTACTTTATTTTAATGACAATATGCCAAATGTATCTCAGTCAGTACCCTCAGTTAGAAGGTAAGTAATATACACAAGTTATATGTACACAAACCCAAAACAGGTAAGTAATAGTAAGAAAAGTAATGCAAACAGTGTAGAATACAATAGGATGCAATAGGTGAACATAGGTCTAGGGGCAACACAAACCATATGCTCCAAAAGTGGAATGCGAATCACAAATGGACCCCAAACCTATGGGAGCTTGTAGAAGGTCGCTGGGACTGTAAGAAAACAGTCAGGGTGTCCAAGATACCCCACCCCAAGACCCTGAAAAGTAGGAGTAAAGTACACCTACTACCCCAATAGGACACAATAGTCATGTTAGGGGGATTCTGCAAGAACCACAAACACCAGCAAAGCACTGAAGATGGATTCCTGGACCTGAGGACCTGCAAGGCAAGGGGACCAAGTCCAAGAGTCGCGATAGTGTCCAGGGAGGGGCAGGAGCCCAGGAAACCTCAGATGAACAACGAAGAAAGCTAGGAACTTCTCCTTTGAATGGAAGATGTCCCACGGCGTGCTGAATGTTGCAGAAGTGTTCCCACACAGAAATACCGCAAACAACTTGCTAGCTGCAAGGGTCACGGTAGAGGTTTTTGGGTGCTTCTGGGGACCAGGAAGGACCAGGATGTCGCCCCTTGAAGGAGGAGACAGAGGGGGAGCTCAGCAACTCAGAGAGCCCCCACAGAAGCAGGCAGCCCCCGCAGAAGTACCAGAGCAGGCACTTAGATGATTTGTGAACCAGAGCTGGTTCAGAGTCACAAAGGAGGGTCCCACGACGTCGGAGTCCAACTCAGAGGGTTGAGCACTGCAGGATGGAGTGCTGGGGACCCAGGCTAGGCTGTGCACAAAGGAATCCTTGGAGAAGTGCACAGAAGCCGGAGCAGCTGCAAATCACGCAGTACACAGGTTTGCAGTCTAGCTTGGGGAGGCAAGGACTTACCTCCACCAAACTTGGACTAAAGGATCACTGGACTGTGAGAGTCACTTGGATAGAGTTCCTGTGTTCCAGGGACCACGCTCGTCAGGATGAGAGGGGACCCAGAGAACCGGTGATGCAGTCTTTTGGTGCCTGCGTTAGCAGGGGGAAGATTCCGTCGACCCACAGGAGATTTCTTTTTGGCTTCCAGTGCAGGGTGAAGGCAGACAGCCCCCAGAGCATGCACCACCAGGAAACAGTCGAGAAAGCCGGCAGGATGAGGTGCTACAATGCTGCTGGTAGTCGTCTTGCTACTTTGTTGCGGTTTTGCAGGCGTCCTGGAGCAGTCAGTGGTCGATCCTTGGCAGAAATCAAAGAGGGAAGTGCAGAGGAACTCTGGTGAGCTCTTGCATTCGTTATCTGAAGAATACCCCAGAGGAGAGACCCTAAATAGCCAGAAAAGGAGGTTTGGCTACCAAGAAAGGAGGATTGGCTACCAAGAGAGGTAAGAGCCTATCAGAGGAGGTCTCTGACGTCACCTGCTGGCACTAGCCACTAAGAGCAGTCCAGTGTGCCCCCAACACCTCTGTTTCCAAGATGGCAGAGGTCTGGGACACACTGGAGGAGCTCTGGGCACCTCCCCTGGGAGGTACTGGTCAGGGGAGTGGTCACTCCCCTTTCCTTTGTCCAGTTTCACGCCAGAGCAGGGCTGGGGGATCCCAGAACCGGTGTAGACTGGCTTATGCAGAGATGGGCATCATCTGTGCCCATCAAAGCATTTCCAGAGGCTGGGGGAGGCTACTCCTCCCAAGCCCTTCACACCTATTTCCAAAGGGAGATGGTGTAACACCCTCTCTCAGAGGAAATCCTTTGTTCTGCCTTCCTGGGCCGGGGCTGCCCTGACCCCAGGAGGGTAGAATCCTATCTGAGGGGTTGGCAGCAGCTGCAGTGGAAACCCTGGAAAGGCAGTTTGGCAGTACCCGGGTTCTGTGCTAGAGACCCGGGGGCTCATGGAATTGTCCCCCCAATACCAGGATGGTATTGGGGGGACAATTCCATGATCTTAGACATGTTACATGGCCATGTTCGGAGTTACCATTGTGAGGCTATACATAGGTAGTGACCTATGTATAGTGTACGCGTGTAATGGTGTCCCTGCACTCACAAAGTCCGGGGAATTTGCCCTGAACGATGTGGGGGAACGTTGGATAGTGCCAGGATGCCCACACACTAAGTAACTTGGCATCCAACCTTCACTAAGTGAGGGTTAGACATATAGGTGACTTATAAGTTACTTATGTGCAGTGAAAAATGGCTATGAAATAACGTGGACGTTATTTTACTCAGGATGCAGTGACAGGCCTGTGTAAGAATTGCCTGAGCTCCCTATGGGTGGCAAAAGAAATGCTGCAGCCCATAGGGATCTCCTGGAATCCCAATACCCTGGGTACCTAAGTACCATAAACAAGGGAATTATATGGGTGTACCAGTGTGCCAATGAGAATTGATAAATTTAGTCACTAGCCTGCAGTGACAAATTTAGAAAGCAGAGAGAGCATAAACACTGAGGTTCTGGTTAGCAGAGCCTTAGTGATACAGTTAGGCACCACGCAGTAAATACATAGGGGGTCATTACAACCCTGGAGGACGGTGTTAAAGCGGCGGTAATACCGCAAACAGGCCGGCAGACAAAAAAAGGGAATTATGACCATGGTGGAAACTGCCAACATAGACAGCCACTTTAACACTCCGACCGCCACGGCGGTACAGACAAGCAGCGCGGTGGTCACCGCCAACAGACAGGCGGAAGACAATGTACCGCCCCTAGTATCACACCCCACCAATCCGCCACCTTTTCCGGGGCAGATTCTCTGTGGATAAAAACACGGCGGAAACAGCTTTTGCAATGGGAAAACGCTCACCTGAACACATCCCACGAGGAAGGAGGATAGCATGGAGCCGGGACTCCAAATCCTACCGGCCCTTGTATTCCTACTCATCTACGAAGACCAACGCCTGCGCCGGCTAAGACAACGGTGAGTACTGCATCTATGACAAAGGGAAGGGGGGAGGCAAAAGTTAGGGGGACACACACGCAACACCCCCACCCCCACCCCACCCTCACCCACGACAACACACACACCAATGCATGTCCAAACAGCACAAGAACAACCCACAACCCCCCCGGAAGAATGCAAAGACAAAACAAAATCAGTCCAAACATTGTAATGTAGCAATATAAATGTCTCAAAATTATATACATATATTAGAAAATCATACAAAAGTAAATACATTCCGAGAAGTAGTTCAGATATGCACATAGAAATGTCCGTGCACCACTAGTCCAAAAATGCACAGGCGAGGCCCACAATAGATACCTGTCCACACACGGAGGGAACACTGCCGGGAAATACTACAGGCACCTCAGGGGGAAGGGAAGGGGGGGCACCTCAGCCGGAGGAGTGAAAAGCCAGATCCAGGACGGGGCTCCATGCCCATTGATGTATCCTGGGGAGTGCAAAGCCACAGTCTCTCAAGTCTCTACAGTGGGTGTGTTGCCCACTGTTCAATCCTGGGGAGTGCAAAGCCACAGTCTCTCAAGTCTCTACAGTGGGTGGCTTGCCCACTGTTCAATCCTGAGGAGTGCAAAGCCACAGTCTCTCAAGTCTCTACAGTGGGTGGCTTGCCCACTGTTCAATCCTGGGGAGTGCAAAGCCACAGTTTCTCAAGTCTCTACAGTGGGTGGGTTACCCACTGTTCAATCCTGGCAAGTGCACAGCCACAGTTTCCAAAGTAGATAACAGCCTCCACTGATTCTGGAGGGGGACTGGTGCCCAGACTGGATTAGTCTCCCCGTGGAAGTTCCTGTCCCGTCACTGTTCCACCTGCACAAGGGATAACGATGCTTGATGTGGCGGCCTTTTCATTCTTACCCGGTGCATGCCCTGTTCAGCGGTGCTTTGCCATGGCGGTTCAGGACTCTTCAGCGGTGCTTTGCCATGGCAGTTCAGGACTCTTCAGCGGTGCTTTGCCATGGCGGTGCATGCATTGTTCAGCGGTGCTTTGCCATGGCGGTGCATGCATTGTTCAGCGGTGCTTTGCCATGGTGGTTCAGGACTCTTCAGCGGTGCTTTGCCATGGCGGTTCAGGACTCTTCAGCGGTGCTTTGCCATGGCGGTTCAGGACTCTTCATCGGTGCTTTGCCATGGCGGTCCAGGACTCTTCAGCGGTGCTTGGCCATGGCGGTGCAAGCATTGTTCAGCGGTGCTTTGCCATGGCGGTTCAGGACTCTTCAGCGGTGCTTTGCAATAGCGGTGCATGCATTCTTCAGCGGTGCTTTGCCATGGCGGTGCAAGCATTGTTCAGCGGTGCTTTGCCATGGCGGTTCAGGACTCTTCAGCGGTGCTTTGCCATGGCGGTGTCTGGACTGGGCATTGGTGTGTGGCATGACGTTCTCTGGACTGGGCATTGTTGTGTGGCATGAAGTTCTCTGGACTGGGCATTGGTGTGTGGCATGATGTTCCCTCATTGCCCAGCGGGGCTGTGGCAGCCGGGGCCCTCCTGGGCACTGACTCCGGCGGTGGCAGTGGTCTCCTGACCAGTGACGATTCTTGGGCCCTCCAGGGCACTGACTCCGGCGGTGCTCTCCTGACCAGTGACGATACTTGGGCCCTCCAGGGCACTGACTCCGGCGGTGGTCTCCTGACCAGTGACGATACTTGGGCCCTCCTGGGCTATGACTCCGGCGGTGGCCTCCTGACCAGTGACGATATTTGGGCCCTCCTGGGCTACGACTCCGGCGGTGGCAGTGGTCTCCTGACCAGTGTCGATATTTGGGCCCTCCTGGGCTATGACTCCGGCTGTGGCCTCCTGACCAGTGACGATATTTGGGCCCTCCTGGGCTATGACTCCGGCTGTGGTCTCCTGACCAGTGACGACGGTGCTGGTGGTGGCGTCACGACCGCCGGGAAGGATGCCGCACTTCTCCGCCGTGCTGCTCACACTAGGCTGTGCAGGCTTCCTCTGGCCCTTCCCCACCATTGGAGGAGTCACAGCTGACTCTGCGATCCCCCTGGAACCCCTGTGAGTTGTTTTGCCTCCAGGAGTCTTCACAGGGTCCCGTCGGCCACTTTCCTTGGCTCCGGGTCACACTGCCTGCCCTGGTGGCTGGTGCACTCCACACACCTTGAACAGGCACCACTGGTTTTGAAAGCTTTTTGGCTGAGGCGCTACAACGGGACTGATGAATTGGAGGGGGGGGGCAAAAAGGTCAACTTTACACAGGGACAGTTTCTGACGAACACTGGGGTGGGTAGTTGGAGGGGGTCTGGGAGTAGAGGAAGAGGAGGTGGTTGTAGGAGGTGTCACTTTAGGTGTTTTGGGTGTAGGTGCAGGTACTGGAGGCTGTCGTGAGGTGGATGGATGCTGGGTGTGTGGGTGCCCGCGTTTGTGTACTTTGGGTGGGGGCGTCACAGACACACTGGGAGAGGACACAGGGGAAGTGTAAATGGGAGTGGAGGTGGTGAGTGCAGGTGAGCGGCTTGTGGTGCTGGGTGTACTGCTGCGAGTCATAGTGCCTGTAGATGTAGTGCATGCAGGTGAGAGTGTAGACGACACTGGGAGGGAGGAGGGAGACGACGAGGAGGGGGAACACAGTGGAGGCAGTGGATGTTGCAGTGTCTGCATGTGGGTGATGCTTGCGTGTGTGCCCGTGGGTTGTGTGGTGCCTATGTTTGCCTGAGGTACTTTTGTGTGTTGAGGTGTGTGCATGCTGGTCTGATGGTGTGCTTGGGATAGGCTGGGGTACAGGGGATTGGGTCTGGGTGGAGGAAGTTGGAGGGGGGAGGCTAGACACAGGGACAATGGCTGCCATCAGTGCTGAGGCTAGAGATTGCAGGGTTCGCTGAAGGGCAGCCTGACCAGAATGAATGCCCTCCAGGAATGCATTACCGTGTTGCAACTCCCTTTCTACACCCTGGATGGCATTCACAATGGTAGACTGCCCAACAGTGAGTGACCTGAGGAGGTCAATGGCCTCCTCACTGAGGGCAGCAGGGGTGACTGGGGCAGGGCCTGAGGTGCCTGGGGCGAAGGTGATGCCCACCCTCCTGGGTGAGCGGACACGGGGCGAACGCTGAGGGGCTGCTGGGAGGGCGGTGCTGGTAGGGGAGGTGGCGGCTGTACCTGTAGAAGTGGGGCGCACAGATGGTGCCGCCCCCACAAGGGAGCTCCCATCGTCGGACGAGTCTGTGTCGCAGGTTGCCGATCCGGTGGCCGACGTGAAGCTCCCCTCGCCCTCCGTCCCACTGGTGCATTCAGAGTCTGTGGTGTGGCCCTCCATGGCCATGTGGGATGCAGCTCCCTCGTGCTCCGGTGCCACTGTACCTCCGCCTGATGATGCTGATGAACAAAAGAACAGGGAGAGCACAAAAAGGGGGGGGAGACAGAAGAAAGACAGGTTGAGTACATGGCATACCGCGACCGTTGGCGGACAATACAGACACAGCAGCCCCCTGCACTACGCCGCGCTCCTGGCCTCTACAGATGCAATTCCTGGGATCTGGCCTACATGTATATGGTGGACATCTGCACACATGGATGCCACAGGGGCATCTATACCTGTACTTGCAACTCTACTGAGGTGGGGTAGGGTGCCACATGGCCTGCATTACGGAGGTGCCTAGTCTACCTATTTCTGCCTGGCCTAGGTACACCCACAGGCCTCCTCCCCCACCCAGACACCTCCACTGCGCGCAAAGTCAGCAGAATGAGAGTGTACTCACCCCCTTGTGTCTGTTGTGATGCCCTCAAGCACCCATCCATCCCCAGCTGAGCCTCCGCCGTCTTCTTGCTCCAGCGGCGAATGTCCTTCCATCGTTTACGGCAGTGGGTGCCCCGTCTCTGGTGGACCCCCAGTGAACGGACGTCCTTGGCGATGGCACGCCAAATGTCCTTCTTCTGGTGGGCGCTGACCTACATGACATGCACAAGGGAAGAAGAGAAGTCATTGACACCCGCTCCGTCAATGTGCGTGGCCCCCCTCCCTACCCTAGCCATGTGGCACATACATTAACATGCATTAATGTTGCCTGAACTCTGCCCCCTTCCCTCTTCCAACTAGCCCTCTCCACCCAGGCCTAGCCCATACAACGTGCTCCCTGTGTACTAACCTGTTGGTCTGGAGGACCGTAGAGTAGCGTGTACTGGGGGAGGACCCGGTCTACCATTTCCTCCAACTCCTGAGCAGTGAAGGCAGGGGCCCTTTCCCCAGAAGCAGCAGCCATCGTCGCTTCCAGACCGAGGTCACAGCAGCACTTGCAGTGTAGGTCCTCTCCTGTCGAAGGTCAGGTATCTAGTGATTGAACTGATAGAAAATGGCGGAGACGTCCACGGCGGTGACGTCCGCGGCGGTGCGTATCATCACCGCCGGCGCACTTCCTCATTGGCTCCTGGGACCCCTAGGGTCCAATGTTAACCAATGCAGCATTGCGCCGCGGTCTACGACCGCCTACCGCGGCGGTGTGCAACGTCAGCGCAGTCACCCCACAATCCCATTGTCCCAGTTTAGAGGTCAGGCATCCGCTATTTCAGGGGCCCACATGGCTCCATTTACTTCTGCGTCACACATAGCTAGGCCTTCACTCAACACACATACAGGAAGGGTTTTGTGTTTGGTGTTGTGTTCTGTGTAACTGTGGGTACATACCTGGAAAAAAGTTGACTCGATCCTCGCTGTTGTCCTTCCTAGGGGCCGTCAGCTGGGACATTTGGGACGATGGCGGAATCCTCTGGTGTACCGACCGCTGGTGGACCTGTTGACAATGGAAGAGCGACATGTAATCGTCACCTACCGTTTTGACCGTGCCACAATCCAGGAACTATGTACCCAGTTGGAGCCAGACCTGATGTCACCAATCCGCCATCCCACTGGAATCCCCCCTGACGTGCAGGTGCTGTCAGTGCTCCATTTCCTTGCAAGTGGGTCTTTTCAGACAACAGTGGCCATGGCATCAGGGATGTCCCAGCCTATGTTTTCCAACGTGCTGTCCAGAGTGTTGTCTGCCCTGCTGAAACACGTAAGGAGATACATCATTTTCCCTGAGGTTGAAGATTTGGCAACAGTGAAAGGTGTCTTCTATGCCCTTGGACATATCCCCAACATCATAGGTGCTATTGATGGGACCCATGTAGCTCTGGTCCCCCCCCCACAGGAGTGAACAGGTGTGCAGGAACCGGAAGAGTTATCATTCCATGAATGTACAGATGGTGTGTTTGGCAGACCAGTACATCGCGCAGGTAAATGCAATGTTCCCTGGCTCAGTGCATGACGCCTACATCCTGCGGAATAGCAGCATCTCTGATATGATGGGTGAACTCCAGAGGCTCCAGGTGTGGCTATTAGGGGACTCTGGTTACCCCAACCTTTCCTGGCTATTGACCCCAGTGAGGAATCCCAGGACCAGGGCAGAGGAACGGTACAATGAGGCCCATGGGCGGACTAGGAGGGTGATCGAGCGGACCTTCGGCCTCCTGAAGGCCAGGTTCAGGTGCCTCCATATGACAGGTGGTTCCCTATTCTACTCACCGAAGAAGGTGTGCCAGATCATCATCGCCTGCTCGATGCTTCACAATCTTGTTGCGACGCCAGGTGCCTTTTCTGCAGGAGGGTGGTCCAGATGACGGTGTTGTGGCAGCTGTGGAGCCTGTGGAGCCTCTGGACAGTGATGAGGAGGAAGCTGAGGAAGAAGAGAACAACAACAGGGAGTCAGTCATACAGGAATATTTCCAGTGACACACAGGTGAGAACATTTTAATTTTTTACATTACATTCACTGTCACACGTCTTAATCTATCCTGTGTGTAATTTACTGGGATTATTTGGTAACTGAGTTGTTCCTTTCCATTACGGTTTCACAGGTGTGGTTAGCAACGTGTGTCATCTGCAAGCATCCTTCAAGGACTTGTGATGTGTGACATTGGTATGTTGCCTTAACAACTATAAACGCATTTTGACACTGTCATTGATAATACATTTTACAAAAACATAGACTGACTCCAGAATGTTTTGTGGTTCGAGGGTGTTTATTTAAATGCTCAATATTTGAGGGGGGTTGTAAAATGGTGAGGGGTGATGGTGGATGAATGTCCATGGCAGAGTCCAGTCTATTAGTCTCACAGGTGCACTGCCCATCTGGGCATAGGAAGTGGAGCAGGGGCAGTTTAAGTATGGACAGGGTAACAAAGTGGGACGGTGGGGGGACAATCAGGGTGGTCTCATTTCCTGGCGGAGGTCTTGCCATCTTGCTCTGTCCTGTTCCTGGATCTCAGGGACCGCTTGCGTGGTGGTTGTCCGTCTGCAGGGGGTGGGGTGCTGGTGTGGTGGTCCTGTGGCGCGGTGTCCTGTCCACTAGCGCCGGCGGAGGTGGTGGGCAGTTCATCGTCGTGGCTAGTGTCAGGGGCCCCTTGGAGTTCCACGGTGTCCCTCAAGGTCTGCTGTATGTCCTTCAGCACCCCTACGATGGTGCCCAAGGCGGAGCTGATGGTCCTGAGCTCCTCCCTCAATCCGAAATACTGTTCCTCCTGCAGGCGCTGGGTCTCCTGAAACTTGACCAGGACCGTCGCCATCGTCTCCTGGGAGTGGTGGTATGCTCCCATGATGGAGGTGAGGGCCTCGTGGAGAGTGGGTTCCCTTGGCCTGTCCGCCCCCTATCGCACAGCAGCCCTCCCAGTTCCCCTGTGTTCCTGGGCCTCCGTCCCCTGGACCGTGTGCCCACTACCACTGCCCCCAGATCCCTGTTGTTGTTGTGGTGGTGGGATATCCTGGGTTCCCTGTAGTGGATGACACACCGCTGATTGACCTGTCCTAGGTACGGAGGTTTGGGCCCACTGGGTGGGTGCTGTGCTGGTGTTCCCAGAGGGTGGAAGGTCAGTGTTGGGCTGTGCCTGTGCAAGGGGAACCGACTGTCCCGAGGCCCACGATGGTCCGGGCTGGTCCGGGCTGGTCCGGGCTAGTCATCAGGCTCCAGTAGGGCAGAGCTGGTATCTTCACTGTGGGCCTCTTCTGTGGGTGGAGTGGAGATGTCTGGACCCTCCGGTGTGGTGACGGTCCTTCATGATCCTGCAGGGGCATAAGAGCATGATTATTGCATGTGTGTGTGTCATGGTGTGCAATGGGTGGGTGTTTGTGTACCCCAGTGCTAGCATTCCTGTGTGGGGGCTTGTGTGATGATGGTTAGGGGTTTGTTCTGGGTATGTGCAGTGGGCATGCTTGTGTGAGTGGTGCCATCCTTAGTTGTGTCATGCAGGGCTTGGTGTTGGGATGGGTGGTTTGTGTTCTTAGTACATTAGTGAGGGTTTGAGTGATGGGTGAGGGGGTGAGGGGGTGGGTGTGTGTTAGCATGCAGGTAGGGTGGGGGATCTGATAGTTAAGATTTGACTTACCAGTGTCCATTCCTCCACCGACTCCTCCGAGGCCCTCTGGATGCATGATGGTCAAGACTTGCTCCTCCCATGTTGTTAGTTGTGGGGGAGGAGGTGGGGGTCCGCCGCCAGTCCGCTGTACCGCGATGTTGTGCCTGGAGACCGCTGAACGCACCTTCCCCCGTAGGTCATTCCACCTCTTCCTGATGTACTCCCGATTTCTTGGGTGTTGTCCCACAGCGTTGACCCTGTCGACTATTCTGCGCCATAGCTCCATCTTCCTGGCTATGGATGTGTGCTGCACCTGTGAGCCAAATAGCTGTGGCTCTACCCGTACGATTTCCTCCACCATGACCCTGAGCTCCTCTTCGGAAAAGCGGGCGGGGGTGTCTTTGGCGTGCCTTGGGATGGTGTGTGTGATGTGTGAGGTGGTGTATGTGTTGATGAGTGTAGTGATGTGTAGTGGTGTGTGGTGTTTTGTGCGTGGATGTTGTGTGGGTGATGGTGTTGTGTGCCTCTGTGTGGTGGGATTGTCTAATCAGTGCTGTCTCTCTGGCCTTCTTTCAGAATTGTTGTTGTAGGGGTTTGTGGGTGATGTGGGTGTGTGTTTTATATTGTATTGGGTGTGTGGGAGTGGTGTGTGTATGTGTATCAGGTGTGTGTATTTTGAATTGTCCAATGTGGTGGTGTTTTGGAGATGTGTGTGTATTTTGAGCGCGGAGGTGTGTACCGCCAATGGAATACTGCGGTTGAAAGACCGCCGCGTGGATTCGCGGGCGTGTTTCTGTTGCATGGGCGTGTTTCTGTTGCCGTGGCATGGGCGTGTTTCTGTTGCCGTGGAGGTGGAGGTTTTGTTTTCGCCATTTTAACACTGACCTTTGGTGTGGCGGACTTGTGTGGGTGACTGAATTTCGGCGGTTTCCGTGCTGTGGGTCATAATAGCTGTAGTGGAATTCCGCGGCCGCGGCGGTGTATTGGCGGTCTTCTGCACGGCGGTAAGCGCCTTTTACCTCCAATGTTGTAATGACCCCCATAGTGGCCACAAACTTATGAACACTGGGGTCCTGGCTAGCAGGATCCCAGTGACACATAACAAACACACTGACAACATAGGGTTTTCACTATGAGCACTGGGCCCTGGCTAGCAGGATCCCAGTGAGACAGTGAAAACACCCTGACATATACTCACAAACAGGCCAAAAGTGGGGGTAACAAGGCTAGAAAGAGGCTACCTTCCTACAGACGGTACACAGAAGGTTGTCAGATCCTTCTCCTCCCAGGGTAAATATGTCGGAAAAACTGACATTATGGCCGTTTTTCATTGTGTCCCTTGTATATAACATTATAAATGTCATATATGAAATGTGACATGTCATGTGATCACTGAAAACATGATACACAGCACTCATCAGTACTAACATTTTCACATTTGTCACCCGTTACCCCCTTGCTTTTCAACATATGTGTACGCATCCTCTATCTGGACAGCAACAATATGTGCTTCTAACCTGCAACCCTGACTGTGATTCAATGCCCCCAATCCTGGAATGCCCGTGAGGGAGAGGGTGGTGGCTCTGCCCCCAAATATGTTGTCCTATGTGCTGGACCACATACCAATATGCTCACTAAAACAATTGACCTACATGACAGGACAAGGCCAGCACTCACAATTCGCCAGGTCAACACTTTTCCAAATTGTGACACATCTAAAATAGCGTGGATTTACATTATATGCCTCTAAAATAGCAGCTGCCTGACCTACTCACCTGGACATTAGGAAGCGCCCATGACTGCCGGCAGAAGTTGTCATGTCGGTAGGTAGATGCCACCCTGGCGGACTTTGCCATGGGATAACATTACTGCCTGTGGCAGTCTTGGGCCAATGGCAGTGTCCGCCGGAGGTGACCGTTGCATATGTGACAGACGCTACAGCCATTTTCTGCTGAATCCCTCACTTGACTCCCGACACTGCTGCCAGCAAGACCTCCACTACCAGAGCTGCTGTGTACAGCCTCTGGGAGCAATGATGTCTCCTCCAACAGGTAGGGCCCCTGCCTTCTCGCCAGAAGAATTAGAGAAGCTGGTGGACGAGATCCTACCCCTGTATGAACGGCTCTATGATGCACTAGAGGAGCAGGTAAGTGCCTCATGTGCACAGTTTTTTCTGTACCCCTACTTAGCCTAAGTCAGCCTAGGCTTAAGCCCAGTTTGTCAGATTGTGTCCTCAGGGCCATGTAGGGGCTGACAGTGTGCAATAATGTTTGAGTTAATGGGCATTTATCTATGTCAAGTGACGTTTGGAGTCCTGAAACAATGTGGTGAGTGTGTATTGGGTGTTCCCAGACCCATATTGTTTTTGATGCACGAGTAGGTATGGTGTCATGGCAGCATCACTAGGCAACTCTTCCCATAAAATGTTTTTCATGTGTGGTCACATGTGATTGCATGACCACAGTAGGTGTGAATGCATTTTGTATGTGTTGGTTGATCATCATTTGAGCTCTTGCTGTGTTTGCACAGTGATTTCTGGCCACATCTGGCCTTGTTGGACTGTTCTTCTGTAGCCAAGTAATGACTCACAATGCCCCTCAGCTCTGCACATAGACACCCAGTGGCAATTGGCTGTAGACTACATGATGTACTGTGATGCGTGTGATTTGTTGGATACGTTGTTTTATGTAGGTCTGTCTGCTCAGCCTGCTCAGCCTGCAGAGACCGGGGCCTGTCTATTGTTGCTCACAGCAAAAGTCGAAATCTGGTATGGTATTGATTCCCTTTTGCAATGCCAGTGTGACACTGTGCCCACACCCTGTACCCCTGCACAGCATGTGATGTTGTCAAATCATTCCTCACTGCCAATATGCAGCTTATTGAGCCTCTGTCTGTGACTGATGTGCTCTTTTCTACTCTGACAATATGTGGCACATAGCCTTGACAGGTCCCTTGATGCCACAGCCCTGTTGTTTCTTTCATCCAGCTCTGATGTGTCCTGTGCACACTCCTTGCCTTTTGGACATTGCACTTCTGCAAACAGTGCATTGTTAACTGATTTGCATTGATATCGGACTCTGTCGTTTGGGGATAAAATGGAACATGTATAATGCATGGGCAGGTTTCTCTTACGGGACTCTAGGTTTCATGAACAAACGTGTGGAAGTGTGTTTTGTTCTGTTGATGTGACACATAGACCCCCACCCCCTGAAGTAGCAGGTGCCTGCATCTGTATCTGCACATGTCCACACAAAGACAGGCTTGACTCTTCTCAACATATGACTCCCTTCATTGTGGTCCAAAACAATTGGTCAGTCTTTAGAATGGCTGTGACCTGTATGAACTGTATGCAGCTGGTAAACTTTCATAGGTAGTGGATGTTTGTGTACATTCTTTGCTGAGTGGTTTTCATGTCACTTGCCACCTTGTGTGATGTGTTCCATTGTGTTCCTGGGCAATGTCATGTGGCTAGCTCATGTCCCACAAAAGTCACAGTTGGCCTACGTGTTCAGTGCTGGGCCTGAGCTGGGGTGTGTGTAGGGTACCCTATTGGAAAGTGTTTGTAGTCATGTCCCTATGTTCAATTACTGCTATGTGCCACAGGTGGACAGGATGGTCAAGACAGAATGTTATTAGCTTTGTGCACTGACATGTATGTGACTCAGCCATTTTGTATGCGACTTGTGGACATAATATGCTTTCTTGTCCTTTACATCCATGTATGTCAACACCGATCAGAAGAAGGGGATATAGAGAGCCATCACCAAGAAGGTGCCGCCCCCGGGAGTCCACAGCCGGCAGAGCCCCCACTGTTGGAAGAGGTGGGAGGACCTGAGTTGCTGGGCCCGGAAGACTGCAGAGGCCCAGATGGGGCTGTCCTCCCAACGAGGTCGAGATGCCCATCGGACCATGACCCCCCTAATGGCCCGCATTTTGGTGGTGGCCAACCCGGAGTTGGATGGGCACTTGAGGGCAGCACAGCAGCTACAGGGGGGTGAGTACAAGTCAAATTCATGCCTGACTCTTTGCCAGGTTATTGTGTGAGAGACAGACTGCTCCCCCCGACAATGTGGGATGTGTCATGTGTCACAGATCATCTGGGATTAAAGTGATGTAGACAGGCCATGTGTTTCCAACTGGTGTGCTCATCCATGTTTGAGCTGGTACCTAGGACTAAACTGTGGGGAACCGTTAGTCTAATTGCACAGCAGGGAGCACATATGACTGTGTTTAGTGTAGAAATATTCTGCTTTACCTACTCTGGTGGGTGTTAGTTCCCACCAACAGATCACTCCTCCCAAATGTCACAGTCCAAAGATAGGTAGGATGTGGCTCACTGTCCACTGCCATGTGTCTTGGATATGCGTAGGTCGACATCTGCAAACCATGGGTAAGTTTTCTCCTTTGTATGTTGGGTGCTGAAGCCTCACATGCATGGGTGACCATCATACATGTGACATGACTTACATGGCAAAATCTTGGCAGCTGTAACTCACAACTTTCCCTTGGTAAGTGGGGAATGTGCATTGCCATGGGTAATGTGTCATCAGTGTAACCAACATTCCAGTTGCCTACATGTCTGCATGTGCTCCATTCCCACTAGGATACATAACTATGCATTAGATGTAGGCATGTGCTAGCCATGCAAATGGGATAATGTCTGGAATCTCTAACATATATGTCAATGGGGACCTGTTGTCAGAAAGGTACATCTGCATCGGTTGTCCATTTACTGTGATGCCCTAGACAGGACTGTGTCACCATAATATGTTGTCAGGCAGATACATTCATGCCTCATAGTATGTCATTGGTCATGTGTAACTGCAGTAGCCATGATGGACATGACAGGTAGGGCCAGGGTGTGGATCCACTTCATGATCATTTGTAGCCATGATATGGAATGTTGGTTGTAGGTGCACAGCACATGTTGCTGGTAGGAAATTGTGCCCTGACTTTTGGGATGCATCATGGATTGACTTGCAGTGATTTTATATCACATGTGTTTGGGCTCAAGGATTCATCCACAGACAGTTGCCATACTTTCCATGTCTGATATGTGGTTAGTTATGCAGCTCCTCATTGTACAACAATTTGTTTTCCTTCAGTTAGTGTTTGCAAGGTCTGTGTCCCTACTTCCTATGCGGTACAGTTGTCTAGTATAAACACACTCAGAAGAAAACAAGAAAATGGGCGTGGGATACTGATGAGGGCTATCCTGGGCCTTACAGGACCATTCTTGTGTGTATTCTGGAGACATCTCTCCATGATGTTTAGGATGACTTCATTGTTGTTCCTTGCAACACCACATGTTGAGCACGTCTGAGTAGCCTTGCTACTATCTCCTGTACTCATTTTGGGCAGGAGTCACTTGTCGGACTGTACATTGTTGAGATGTGTCAATAGTGGCATGGATGTTTCCTTGTCTCCTAATCCAGGTATGGCATGTTTGTACCAGTGTTGTCTGCATTTCATTAACAACATCTGTTATTGTAGGTACATTCCATCAGTGCAAGTTGGATGTGTGCATAGACATGTGTCAGTGTAATGTGTAGGCTACCTTACAATCCAATTGGGATCCAATTGCTGGCTTCTTGTTCATTGTGGTGTGCTGTATGTGGCACAGGTTTGGGATGGAGTGGTCATCTAGTTGTGGTATGGTTTGTGTGATAGCTAGACTTCATCCATGCTATTGTAGTTTTCTGAGACCAAGATTTGCTCTTCTGTTACCTTTGTAATTCCAGACGGCATGCATGGTTTTGTATCGGCACATGATGATGCCACTTTGCTGGCACTTCATGCGGGGGGCACTTGACATGATGGTATCTTGTGTCTCTCAGAGTTGTGATTGAAGTGTTTTGTTTTCATGTCCATGTTATGACCCTACTCCACTTCCTTTTGGCAGCATCAGCACCGGCAGGAGATGAATGGGGCACAGCCAAGTGGGGAAAACATCTGGCCAAGGGGACCTCGGGTCAAGACACCGCCGACACAGAGGGACCCAGTGGCCCGGAGGAACATGGGGGTGCCACGGAGGAGACCGGATCCACATTTACATCCTCTGATTCCTCCTCCAGTGGGTACTCCGTAGTGGTGGCGGACCTATTGGCGACCTCCACACTGCCATCTTTGTCCACCACCCCCATTCTATCAAAGCCCTCCCTGTTGCTCCCCACCCAAGTGCCCGTTCCCGCTCACCCATGAGGGTGGGTGTTCCTTTGCCGCAGGCACCTCTGCCCCAGCCCCTGTTACCCCTGCTGCCCTTAGTGAGGAGGCTATTGACTTCCTCCTGAGGTCCATCTATGTGTATCAGTCCGCCATCTTGAATGCAATCCAGCGACTTCCAACCCAAATCCAGCAGAGCAATGCGTTCCCGGAGGGCATTCACAGTGCAATGGCTGGCCTAGAGAAATCTTTTCAGGCTCTGGCCTCCACACTGATGGCAGCTAGTCACCCCTTGGCTTCTGTCCCCCCTCCACCTGCCTCTTCCCAGTCCAAATCCCACCTTTCCTGACCCACCCAAAGCACACAGACAACAGATAAGGGTAGTGCACAGAAACACAAGAACCACAAGACACACGGGCACACAGAGACAACATCCACCCATAGACACAGCAACAGTCACGACTTGCCCTGACACCCCCACCTCCAGCATCACACATATGACATCTGGCACACCTACAGACATCACATCAACAGCCATTGATACAGCCAGCCCACCCATCCTACCCACAGACTCCACCCCAGTCACTGTCACTGTCAGATACCACAATCACAGACACACCTACATGCAGCACATCCACAATACCTGCAGTCACCACCCCTAAAGACACCCACCCACACACCACAGCATCCCCCACACCACCATCCACCCTCAGTCCAAGACACACCCTCACTCACCCACCCAACAGACACCCACCACACACAAAGCACACCTCCCACAAACACGCACTCAAGGCACACACTATTATACGTCAGACAACCACTCCCTCAACCTCCAAATCCCTCCCCCTTCTGATAACCGGATGACCGTCCCCAAGTGTCTAAGAAAGTTTTCCTCTGTTTACCACCTATAGCACCCCAAAACTGATTGTTTCCCTCCCAAAGGCCAGCCCTTCTACCTCTAAGGCCTCCCTTGCAAGCACCCATGCCCCTCCCCCTGCCAAGAAGAAGCCCACCCTTCCCCAGAAGACTCCACCCCCTCCCAAACCCAAACCACACTCCCAGATCAACCCTGAGGTGCCTGCCTGCCCTCTTGATTCCCCTACCTGTGGAGGTTATATGGCAGTCAGGAGTTAGGTAGGGGCGCAACACTGTGCCTTTTGGCCCAAGATTTTTGGACTGGCCTACAGCCTTGGACTTCCCTTGAGGGGCATAATTTATTAATAAAGCCAACCAGTTGTTGGTTTTTTGGATACACTTTTCTCCTGCATTTCCTTCCTTAGATTTCTGTGGTCCCTGAGTGACATTGGTTGTGTGCCTGTAGTTGTGTGTGTTTGGGCTGCTCACTGCTCCATGCAGTGTTTTATGCAGTATGTGAATTTGTGTGCAATGCTGTTGTCTCCCAAGGGAAGGGTGTGTGTTGTGTGATGGGTATGTGTATTTAGAGTGAACGTTGGTTCAATGGCATTGTGTTGTGTTTGTTGTGGTATGTGTTTCTTTTTATGTTGTGCAACATGGGCATGTATGGTGTATGACTTGTCTCCCTGATATGGCTATTGTCTCCATAAGGTGTGTGTGTTCTTCAGTTTTTTCAGTGCAGACATGGAGTGTGTTGAGTTGTGCTAGTTTGCTTTGCACATGAGTGTGCATGTGTCCATTTAGGTGTGTTTCCCTCACAGCTGGTTGGTGTAGGGGTATGTTTGATGGAGTGTGAGTTGTGTGTGCTTTGTTGTCTTGCGCTTCCCCATTGTGTGACTGTGCATGACAATTGGTATTGGTATTGCTTGTCCATGAGATCCAATTGGGGACAATTTTTGTGCTCATGTTGTTTGTGCCCCTGTTCAATGTGATATGTGTCTCAGTGCAGCCTCCTTCCTTGTATGGTCCTGAGGCTCCCATCCCAAGTGTGCTGTATTGTTGTGATAGTGCACTTTGTGTCTTTTGTCAATTTGTCTCTGTGCGTATCGTGCATGGCATTGTACTTCCATTGTGCTATGTGTGTGAGTGATGTGTGTGTCGATTGAAGGGTTGTTTGATGGTGATGTTGTGTGTGCCATGGCACATGGATGTATATGTGCCATATGTATATACAGTCTTTGGCCAGTGTTGAGATGCAAGTGTGTGGAATGTATTTGTATTTGTGCAGTAGTTGTGTTGTTGTTGCTGTGTGTGTGAATGTTGTGTGGCCTTCTGTGTCCCTGAGCCTTTGCTGTGTATCCATGTGCAAATGTGTAGTATTGCTGTGCGGTGTGTGTGTGCTGGCTGAAGTGTGCGTTTTGTGAATTTGTGGGTGTACGTGTTGCAGTATGTGAGTGTGTGTATGTTGAATGTTAGGTGTAGCTGCTGCCTGTGCCATCCCCCCCTTATGATGTGTTTGCTAGCAGTACACGTTTTTTGTTATATCAATAAAGCAGGTAGGTGTTAGTACTTATGGTGCTGTCGTCTACGTTGACGTTGAATGCGTTGTCTTTCGGCAGCAGCAGCATGATGTTTGGGAATGGCTCCATGGCGACTCTGGGCATGTCTGGCTGTTTGCAGGTGAGTGTCTCCCTTTATGCTGTCAGTTTCTGCCTTCTGCTACGTGGTGGTTGGACCGCCACAGTCACATTGGCAGTGTGCAACCTCCTAATAGGTCAGGTGGAAACATGGTCTCTGCCAGCCTGTTTGTGCTTCCAGGAGATCACAGCAATCTATGGTGACTGGCAGTAGCGGCGGACCGCTGGAGGTCTTCTATTTCCTCGGCGGCCAAACTCGTAATACGGCGGTCTGCTTCGCCAGCCCATTGGCGGTCAGACGGCCACCACCAACATGGCTGTCCTCAGACCGCCAAACTCGTAATTAGCCCCTTAGTCAAGAGAATATATAAAGAGCAAAGAATTGTTGTTCAAAGTGGTTCTGGATCCATCTCATTGCTAGAGCCTTCCCTTGCACTGTTGATTCTGCGCCTGACTGTGATCCTTTCATGAACAATGATCAATTTTCAAAACCTTTATTACATCTCATGAGGGACTTGTGCTTGCTGCAGTGAATGACAATTCTTCCAATACATGTGCTGTTTGTTGTTAGCTCCTAAGCACTTATCTGATGGAGACCGTTTGTATAGAGATATCTTGGTTAGAGGCGATTTAGTCAACACTGCCTGTTTACCCAGCCTTGCTTCTAACAATGTACCTAAGGTGATCAGGTGTGTCAGTTGAGTCTGTTGTGTTTTAGGTGGGTTGCCAGGCATTGTTGATTCATGAATGGAAACAACCCTCCCCCTAGCCATTGTTACATTATCCCACAGGTGATGTCGGCCATGTGACACCAGTCAGAAACCTCTGCAAAGACATAGACCTACATACCTGGCAATAATCTAAAATATACTCGCACCTGATGACTTTGAGCAGCAATTTACAGCAAACATAAGGCTACAGGAGTGTGAAATGAAAATGTGCTCTACAGGTACCATATTTAAAATATGATCAGATGTCTGCTTTTTCTGCATGAGTATTCACAATTGGTGTAAACGTGTTCAGTAGTTTTTGCGCTATTTCAAGAAATGTCCCTTCACAAGCATATTTGGGACATTAATATCTTTATATAGCTCACACTCTGAAAAAATTGGTTTATGAATCTAGTTCAAAATAAAGAAAGCGTATGGTAACTTCGGCTTCTGTCTGTTTCTTCCATCAGACATTGTTTACAACCTGAAAAACATTTGTGAACAATAAAATGTCATTACTCATAGATCGGAAAAGTTATTGTATCCCTCATTACATGATTCAGATGGTTTGCGAACCACCCAGAAACCGGGTATCACTGAACAAATAAAATGCAGCAATGTGCGTGTCCGCTGCTCACACCTGACCCCCAGGCAGGGCTAGGGAGATCCCAGAGGGATTGGAAATGTTGGCTATGGCACGAAAAAAAATGCAAATCAGAAAATGGACACAAAAGTAGTCCATGAACCCTGGACGAGCGACATTTTTAAAAGAATACGTATGCACTAGCACTTCACAAAAATGTAACTACGATTAATAGGAGTTGACAAAAATAATGAGCGCAATGAATAAATGCTGACACAAAACAAATTAATGATCACAGTACGACCGTGAAATCCAGGTTGCACAAAATGCACATGCACCATGTGGCAACCAGGGTCCTCTTGCTTGCTGTGCCAGAAGCAGAAAAATAAAACGAAAGTTTACTATCGTTTTATTTTTCTGCATGGCAGACCTGGGCCACAGGAGGTGGGGGAGGAGGGGGGAGTGCACCTAAGGGAGCATGTGTGTTTGGCCTGCTGTAGGGTGTCACATGCGCACTTAGTTTTCTCCAGCCCAACTGTATTTAACTGCCGGGCTGGAGAAACTGCACAGACCACAGGGCTGTGCCTGAGCAGCAGTCACTGCCGCTCAGCCTAATCCTGGTGCTGCTTTCATGCAAGGTTTTGCATTAAGGTATTGCCAGGGTTGCTGGGGAGCCGGTGCTGGTGTCCCAGTAGTGAATGCTGATACATCAGAAGAAGAGGAGCGCAAGGTGGCAGGAGGGACAGAGGCAAGGTAAGTGTTTTATTTGTATTTATTTTTATTTTACCTCGTCTCCATCCTCTACCCCGCCCCTCCTCTTGAGTTATGCGGTGGCTGCCAAAGGGAAAGGGGAAAAAGGAAACATCTCATTGGGTTATGAAAACCTCTTCTGGTCCACGTTTGTACATGGGTGTTAATTCACTGAAATGCCATGGGTAGCGGAAGTGACATCACACGCCCTTTGACCTCCACTTTCACTCACACACACATACTTACATATATAAAGTCACACTTAGATAACTCATTCACATAAACACACTCTCACCCGCAAGCATGCACACAACGTACATTTAAAAGCATTTTTTACTTATCTCAATTGCCATGGAAAGGCATATTCCAGGTAATTGTGCTCCATTGTTATTACACTAACAGTGAATAATATGTTATTATTCATTATTAGTGTAATAACAAATTGACAGAAAACATAGAAAGTGGAGCCCCAGATGATGTCCATAAGGACGAGCTGCCACTGTGTTCCTCGCACTGAATTTGCCACCTCTGAGGCCAGGGATCGCAAAGGCAGTGCCAGGGGTCGCAAGGGGCAAGCCAAGATGTCGCAGCTGTGACCCCTATATCCGTGGGTTTGTACCTAGGGATGCCACTTTTCCCGTAGAAAAATACCAGCCATCTGTTCACGTTTTAAGGTTCTGCAAAGGCCAGTACGTTTATTAGGTAGAACTTTATATGAAGTCGTGTTTAACATGTTGTTTCTGTCTTTGTTTACTTTAGTCATCAGTTAGGGGTCATTGGGGCAGGTGTAGAACATATTTTAAAATGCTTTCGTCTGTCATTTACTGTTTCATTTGCGTATGCTGATGAGGGGGAAAAATACCGGATTTCAGTGATTCCGGCAGGGACAGTAGAGTACCAGTCATGCCGTTCTAGGACTAGCCAGGTGACAATCCTATGTGTTGCGGACCTTAAAGTACACAGCATGTGGGAGCTATTTTACCTTTTTATGATGCACTTAAAATGAGAGTGATCGCATTAGCCCTTCATATGTTTCATGGCAATTTACTGACTGCAAGCAACTCAAAATGTTCAGAAGTTTGTAAACTGCATATTAAGGTTTGCAAGCTTTTTAAAACATCAACGCTGTATGTACTGGTGTCACCCAGACCGTGCTGGATAGCTGTATGTGAAATGTCAGGGGTAGGGATGAGTTGAGCTGCAAAACAAGATCCTGTACTTCGAGTGAGTATTTACACATTTTTTAGGTTCCAGTGATAGAGCGTTCCCGGACCTAATAAATTACCTGTGTTGGGACGCTCTTGGGTCGATGAATCTTTTGACCAAGTGGGGCTCTCCTCACCCGAGAGTAATCAATTCGATCAAATCAATAATCAATAACGTACATAAGCAATACCCTGATCAACATAACACTTCACAATTAATCCAGAATACATTTCGACGAAACCATGACCTTTCGGTCATGAATAACCACACCAGTTTATTTCAAAGTTAGTGAATTTATTTCCCTATATTAACAAAGCTAGCACAATATAAACATGTCTCAACACCAAATGATATATGTAAATGAACATTAATAGCTGTCCATAACGGCGAAACAGATGCAATCTATGCAGCATTTGAATAATAATGCCTTCGATAATAGCAATGCAAACCACTAAAACTATAATCTGTAATGAGCTAATAGCATACATTGGTCAGCATAACAAGGTCTCAAATTGCATGGTGCGAAAGATGAATCCTCATCTATCCTCAAATTAGCATCTGCATGTGGGACTTCATGCAAAAACAATTTAGCAACATTGATTTGGAAAACTCCTAACTAGGGCTCTTATCAAAAATCAGCAGTTGGTTACCTAAAAAGAACACAATGCAATTGTACAATTTCCTTTCATATTTACCAAATCCAATCAGCATTCAAGGAAGTCTTCGTCTCACAGGTACCAGTTTCGATCAGCATGGGACGGGGGCAAAGGGGCAGGGTGGACGGGGCAATTGCCTCTCAGCGGCAAAAGGACAAAACTATTACTTCATGCAAAGGAACAAATCAAAGTTAAAGTCTCTAGGGCGAGAATTACTTAAAGTCTCTTTCTCTCGATTAGAGAAAGCATCAAAGTCTCTTTCAAAATGGCGTCGCAGCAAAGTGGGCCATAATGGCTGCAATGTCCTGCAAAATGGCGGGTATGGGCGATGTCCAATAATAATGGCCGTTTTCCTCTCGTGCACCTGGTTTAAATAGACAACAGTTCAAATCCAGCAGGGTCTTCCATTGGAGGGTTCATAGGTTGGCTTCAAATTGTCCAATCAAAAACTACAGTTCACAAGCTTCTACCTAAGCATACATTATCCTTGGAGTCAGGAACGTAAGTTGCAACATATTTTACCAATTAACTCACTTTCAGAGCGTCCATTGTCTGCACCTGCAGATTGACCTTGGAGCAAAGAAGAAGATGCCAGGCTGGCACGAAACCTTAAAGATAAGCATGTGAACGATCCCACTGGAAAAGTACGGCTTCAAGCAAGAATATACTTTTATTAGCACGTTGGAAAAATACGAGCATCTAAACCGTGAGACAGGCAACTAGGCCAAAGCCTCCACTAAAGTTATGCTAAGTTAAAACATTTCAAACAAGCAAATCATAGCACACGTTTACGATTATGTCAGATTCGTACAATTCTAATGCATCACGTTATATAAAGCACGCTTATAAATGTTGGCAAACTACTCTGAGGGCACATTTGTCCCCGTACAATCTTTATTAGTTTGGTTAAAGTCACACTTGATTATTGCAATACTACGTTTAAGCGCTAATAAATGTAAAACCTTCATTTCTGCGTCATCACCAGCCTGTGAGTGCATGCACTGGCACGTGTCTCGCTTGTGAGACTGTTGTGTACAGTAAAGGGGTTGAAGCCAGTGTTGCCAGATTTTTTCACAACTTTGCAGCACAAACGCAACCAAATACTAGCGCAAACTAACTAAATGTTACCACTCCACTAACGTATGTGTTGCCTGCCCGCAACATTCAAAAATACACTTCCAGTTCTAGGATTACATTTTCAATGTCCACATTAGTCAGACTACCTATATTTTGTACACTGAAATCCAAGTTGGTCTGTCAGGAAAATTGTCACTCACGTGACATCTCATGATGTGGAGCAAGCAGCAGAAAAATGTTCTGCGTCTGATGTTTGGGGGCCTGCAACTGTGGAAATGTGCTCTTCAGCATCAAGTTACTTTTGCATACTCCCACCCGTCCCTCCAGAGTAATGCTATACAGGCCAGTGATTCGCCTTTGCTCACACTGGTTTCAACTCCTCAAGAGCAATTCAAGGGTAAATGATGAACATCTCTATACATACCCAAACTACATATGTTTTGTACTTTTGGTACTCATCAGAAAAGAGCAGTCCATTGCATGGGGTGCACAATTTGCTGCTTGATGTTCCTGGGAGCTAATACCTAATAAACTGAAAGTGCACTCTGGAGGCTCATAGAAGAATCTCCACCCTCTATTCTTTGCAAGACAACAGTAGGGTGGATACTTGTTCAGGCAGTGGGAAGTTCAATTGTGCCAAAGAATTCTTCTTGGTATGGCATTGTCCTGAGTAGCAGCATCCTTCAGAGTTTGGTGGCGATAGGTTGAGGCGAACAAAAGTGTTCTCTGGGTCAGGCACTTCCAAAAGTAGCAGCATCCTTCAATCTCTGGTAGTGGCAGGGTCAGGTGAACAAAGTGTTCTTCTGGGTCTGGCACTGCCACAAGTATCAGCATCCTTCAGAGTCTGACAGTGGTAGGTTGAGGTATGCAAAAATGTTCTGCCAGTGCCATAACTAGCAGCATCCTTCAGAGTCTGGCAGTGGCAGGTTCAGGTGCGCAAAAGTATTTGTCTGGGCCTGGCACTGCCAAAAGTAGCAGCCTCCTTCAGAGTCTGGCAGTGGCAGGTTGAGATGCACAAAAGTGTTCTTCTGGGCTTGGCACTGCCGAAAATTGCAGCATCCGTCAGATTCTGGCAGTAGCAGGTTGAGGTGTGCAAAATTGTTCAAGCAGTGCCAAAAGTAACAGCATCCTTCGGAGTCTAGCAGTGGCAGGATGAGGTGCAAAAACGTGTTCTTCTGGGCATGGCACTGCCAAAAGTAGCAGCATCCTTCAGAGTCTGGCAGTGGCAGGTTCAGGTGCACAAAAGTATTCATCTGGGCATGGCACTGCCAAAGTAGCAGCATCCTTCAGAGTCTGGCAGTTGCAGGTTGAGGTGCACAAAAGTGTTCTTCTGGGCCTGGCACTGCCACAAGTAGCAGAATCCTTCAGAGTCTGACAGGGGTAGGTTGACGTGTGCAAAATTGTTCTGGCAGTGCCAAAACTAGCAGCATCCTTCAGAGTCTGGCAGTGGCAGGTTGAGATGCACAAAAGTGTTCTTCGGGGCATGGCACTGCCAAAAGCAGCAGCATCCTTCAGAGTCTGGCAGTGACAGGTTGAGGTGTGCAAAAGTGTTCTTCTGAGCCTGGCACTCCCAAAAGTAGCAGCATCCTTCAGAGTCCAGCAGTGGCAGGTTGAGGTGTGCACAATTGTACAACCAGTGCCAAAATTAGCAGCATCCTTCAGAGTCTGGCAGTAGCAGGTTGAGGTGCACAAAAGTGTTCTTCTGAGCCTGGCACTGCCAAAAGTAGCTGCATGGTTGGAGGGAGTCTGTGCGATGTAAAGAAGCTGTTAAACTGTATGCATCAGTAATTTTTACCCTGTGGCCTGTGAAACCCCAGGAGTCCTTAACACATTCTTTAGGGGGTTTTCTGGGCTATAGTGCCTAGCCCTACCCAAGGAGTCTGGGGAAACTAGGGCCAGAGCTCAACAAAAGTATTAATAAATGTCTGTAAGAAACCTCCTGTTCACATTTCTCACATTTGACTTAATTTGTTTTCACCAGCACCTTGTTTGCCATCGTTTTTTTCACACTGTGTAGTAATCTTGTGCTGTGACCTTGGTGCGTGGTGGTATCTCAGAGTTCAGGTTGTGGGCTGATGTTTCCTAACGGGACATAATTGAGAGATTTGAGGTGGAGGCAGAAGGCAGTTCATGGTCCCCACAATGTGCATGGTTCCCACAGTGTGTCATTACAATGTCTAGACTACTTGGTCTCTCCACAGAGTGCATACAGCAGTTGTGGGAAATGCTGTTTGTGATTATATATGAAAGTGTGTGATGGTGACATAAACTGCTGAAATATTAACAAAAGCAAAGTATTTAACAGTTGCGTAGGTGCTGCTGGTCAGAGACACTAAAGGAGAAGGCGCTAGAGCATCCAGTTTATAAACAGAGTTCCACGCGGTTTTAGCCACAAGCTCATAGAAATAACTTTTTTGAAGAGTACATTTCCCCCACACAAGTAAAAAAAAAAAAAAAAAAAAAAAAGACAGCTACGTGACTAACCACTATTTTTCTAGAAATGCGATCCTAAGTTTCGCAGTAGCTGAGTTACTACAGATCCGGGCCTGCACACAACAAACATCATACAAAATGTGAAAAAAATACTTTTACGAAACTACAAAGCAAGACAGTTATCATGTAAACCGTGCACATGGCTCGGAATATTATAGCACAACATTATAGGTTATTATACAACTGATATTCCAAAATGATATTTGAAAGTACCTGCATAAGCGACAAGGAAAAAAGCGAAGTTTTGGCAATATTAAATATTTGCCTAAGATCACACAATTTCATAAGGAAAAGCCGCAATGTATTCAGGCATTATGGTTTCACTTTGCATAAGTGAATGTATATTTGTGCTTTTCTTTTTTAGTTAAGGCTTTGTTTCCCCTCGTTGTCCATTTTCTTTCTGGCTTTGTAAAGCGCAAATGCACACGGAAGGCATTAGAACACCGGTTTGATATCACATGGGCACATTCATTTTTACAGGCACCAGGAACACTCTATAACTACTTCTATTCACTAATACCCACCCTCACTAGAGATTTTACACAGAAGGTCCATAGATTGGACCTCTGGGAATAAATTGCCATTGGACCCCTGGGAATAAATTGCCACCCTCTCTCTACCCACCTTGACATCCAACAGTAGGCTGCCTAGCTGAGACCTGGTGGGATCATATTCATGGAGTCTATTCAGGCAGAGTTTTCTATGTTAAGCCCAAATTAGAGAAACATTGTGTACATAATGGGCAATTGAATTAGCTAGGATTAGAATACAATAGTAATGCACTTTCATCCATGAAAAACAAAAGCACGTTCTCACCAGAGCTGCCTACATTAGAACTACTGAAATATGAGATGGTCCTCCTATATGATAGCCCTTGCTAGGCCACTTGGCTTAGTGCACAGGACTCCAATCCCCACCACACCCAAAGTCAAAGCTTTTTACAAATCGTATAACAAGGAAGTCAGCAACAAGTAAATAATATTAAATGTTAGGGATGGGTGAGCGAAGATAAAATATAAAACTGTTATGAAAAAACTGGGCTTCATGTGGTAGACTCATTTAGAGATTTGATTGGAGGTGTGCCCAGGTTCTTACCCAAAGTCATTTTTATGCCTTGCTTACCAGACAGTGCACATTGTGGGTTTACCAAGAATGTACTGGGGGTGTGAGGGGAGTTACAGCCCACCCGTTGCTTACCATTGGTTGGCTTTATTGTCACTCCTATTTGCTTGCTTCTTATTCAATGACTTTTCTTGCCTCATCTTGGGCTTGTCTCTTCCTAGGAGGGTAGCCTCTTTGTCATCCTTTTGATTTGCTGACTTGTATTCTTCCGCCTCTTACCTTTAGGGAACTGTTGTTTCCTTTTGGTTAAGCACTCCATGAGAGTGCATGCGTTTTCCAGCCTTTTCCCTTGTGTGCTTTTGCAGCCCGCACTCCATGTTGCTCTCTCCCTCCTGTGTTGCTCGCTCTCTCGTGTGCTTTTCCTTTCACCCTTTGCTGTCTTTAATTCTATCTCCCATGTGAGCTGATTTTCTCCCTTCCACCACACTGCCTAATTTATTTATTTTATATACTCATTAGATAGTGTTGCTTGTACTATATTCTAATCATAAATTATGCACAGCTTGGCACAGGCAGAGGCAGAGCAAATCATGAGCTTAAGCACATAAACAAAAGTGAATCGGGACCTGTTGCCATTGACAACACTAAAACTGTTGCCGGTGTCTGAGTGAGATGCAGCAATTTGCAACTAGACATGCACACATGCTTGTTCATGTGTATGATGCTTACACCGATTTGTTGCCATAAACTTTGGTGTGCCAAGTGCGAGCAGTCTAAGAAAACTCTTCAAAAACAAGCATTGGAAAGCCAATATGTCTGGCTTTTATTTTGAGTCCTGACAGTCAGAACACTTATGGAAGGGCCACAGATGACGCATGGGCTACTGAACCCAACAGTGGTAGTTTGACCTACTAAGGGTTCTGAGCAAGTGGGCCAAGTAGCTCTTCAGTGCATCACTCTCAGTGGTAGTTGTGGTCAAGCAGTCAAGCATAGTTGAGGTGCAGTTGCAGGATGAAGTGAAGTTTTTGATGTCCCTGAGACTTCAGAACAGGAGGCAAGCCAGCAAGCCCTTGGAGTCACTTTGGTTCTGGGGATGTAGAGATGCAGGTCCTGTTATTTTTCGCTACCAAGCAAAGAGGGCAGCAGGCAGAAGGGCAGGAACAGCAGAGCCTATGTCTAGCAAAGTCCAGGCAGAGCACAGCAGAATGACAGTCCTTTCAGCAGCCCAGTCGCCCTTCTTCCTGGCAGAATGTCCTCAGTTCCAGAAGTGTACTGATTTGATGGGTCAGAAGTCCAGTTCATATACCTAGTGGTGCCTTTGAAGTGGGGGAGACTTCAAATAGAGGCCTTTGAAGTGCACACAGTCCTGACCTTCCTGCCCTAGCTCCAAACTCACTATAGGGGGTTATGCAGCACTTTGTGTGGAATCAGGACATAGCCCATTCAGATGTGTCACCTTCTCCCTCCCACTCAACCCAGGTTGGCCCATCAATTGCAGATGGCCACTCAGTCACAACTAGGCTCCCTTTGTGTGTTGCTGTCTAGATAGAATGCACAAGCCTAGCTACCACCCCACCCCAGATATGTTTTGGTGCAGGCACATAGAGCTAAGAGAAGGAAAATGCCAACATTCTAAAAGTGTCATTTTCAAAATTGTAATAATAAATCTGACTCTACCATTAAAGCGGATTTCTCGTTATAACTCAATAGGTCCTTCTCCGTCAGGACTTGCAAACTATTAACTGTAATAAGGAACCCCAAATTATGAGAGGGGTAGGCCTCACAGCAGTGAAAAACAAATTTCTGAGTTTTCACTACCAAGACACATAAACTTAAAAGCATTTGTCCTGCCTTTCAATTACATAGCACCATGCTCTATGGGCTACCCAGGGCCTACCTTAGGGGTGGATTATATGTAATAAAAAGGAGGTTTAAGGCCTAGCAAGACATTTTAAATGCCAAGTCAACATGGCAGTATAATACTGCATTTAGAATTCAATGGCAGGCCTGGGACACATTTTAAAGGGCTACTTGAGTGGGTGGCACACGCAGTGTTGCAGGCCCAGTTAGTAGCAGTTAATTTACATGCCCTGGCCACATTCCTGCACTGGTTCGAGGCTCACTAATGGGGGTTATGCAGCCCTTTGTATGGGATCAGGACACAGCCCATTCAGGTGTAAGTATCAGCTCCTCCTTCCCACCCTACCCAAGATAGCCTATGAACATGCAGCTGGCCAATCAGTCACACGTAAACTTCCTCTGTGCGTAATTGTCTGGAGGGAATGCAAAGGAGCCCAGCTGTCACCCAACCAGATGTGTATTTATAGATGGGCAGAAGGCACTAGATGATGAAAGAAAAAAATGTAAATTTTCTAAAAATGGCATTTTCAGAATTCCAATAAAAAATCGGACTCCACCATGCATTGTGATTTTAAATTGTAATTCCAGAGACACAAAACTTGGGGGAGTCCCATCTCTTCCCAGTTGGAAATTACACTTATTAAAATGTAATAAGGGAATCTCAATGTTAACCCTAGGGAGAGATAGGCCATGTAGTAGTGAAAAACCAATTTGAGAGTCTTTCACTACCTGAACATGTAAAACTAAAAAGTACATTTCAAACCTTTTCAATATACTGCACCCTTCCCTTGGGGCTTTCCAGGGCCTACCTTAGGGGTGACATATGTATTAAAAAGAAAGGTTTGGGCCCGGCAGGTGGGTTAATTTACCAGGTTGACATGGCAGTTTCAAACTGCACCAACAGGCTCTGGAATGGCAGGCCTGAGTCATGTTTCAAGGGCTACTGAGGTGGGTAGCATTAAACCAGTAGAATTTAATTTACCGGACCTGGGCTTAGTTAGAGCACTTTATTAGGGACTGATAAGTACGTTAAATATGCCAAATGTGGATAAGCCAAAGGTGCCCTCTTTTAAACAGAGAACACATGCAATTTAGCACTGGTTAAAACAGTGGTAAAGTGCCCAGAGTCTGAAAGCCGGCATACTGAAGGTCAGAAGACAAAAAAGTCAGGGGAGACACACGCCCCACCTTGCCCCGGATGAAAGCGGGGAGAGCTACCCAACTCCCTGGGAGGTCTCTTCACTAAAGTGGAAGAACCTGGAGAGGCCATCAGCATTGGTGTGGTCTGTTCCAGGTCAGTGTTCATTGTAAAGGACATTCCCTGAAGGGAGATCGGCCACCTCAGCAGTTTGGGATTCCCACCCCTTATCTGCATCAACCATCTGATTGGCCTGAACTCAGAAGTGAGTACCAAACAGGTATGGTTGCAGCTTCTTCAGAGCCCAGACAGCAAAGGCTTTCCTTACTATCACGGTCCACCTCTGTTTCCTGTGAAGTAGCCTCCGACTGAGGAAAGCTACAGGCTGATCCAAGCCCTCTTATTTTAGCTGTGAGAGCACAGCCCCTATGCCATACCCTGGGGCAAATGTCTGCACAATGAATTCTTGGGGAAGTCAGGGGCCTTGAGCACTGGTGCTGTGCACAAGGCCTCCTTAAGAGTGTCAAAAGCTTTCCGGCATGCCTCTGCCCAGATCACCTGACGTGGTTGCTTCCTGGAAGTCAGCACTGTCAAGAGGGCCACAATGGTGCCATACCCCTTGATGAATCATCTGTAGTAGCCAGTGAGGCCTAAGAAGGTTCTGTCTGGGTTTTGGGGGGTTCCTAAGCCAGAATGGTCTCATGTTTGGACTGGATGGGCTGCATTTTGCCACCTCTCACTTGGTGACCCAAGTAGACCACTGAACCTTGCCCTATCTGGCACTTACTGACCTTGATAGTCAGGCCTGCACTCTGCAGAGATTGAAGCACTTCCTTAAGGTGGCAGAGGTGGTCCTCCCAGCTAGAACTGACAACTGCAATGTAATCTAGGAAGGTGGCACTGAAGTTCTCCAGTCCAGCTAGGACTTGGTTGACCAACCTCTGGACGGTGGCAGGGCATTCTTCAACCCAAAAAGCATCACCCGGAAAAAGAAGTGCCCTTCAGGGGTAGAGAATGCAGACCTCTGCAAGGCAACATGCCAGTACCCAGATGGTAAGTTGAACGTGTTGAGTTACTAAGCAGCTCCAAGCCGACCTATTAGCTTATCAGCTTGGGATGTGGTTTGTGTCAATCTTGGTGACCCTGTTGATCCCACAGTAGTCCACACAGAACCTAAGTTAAAGTGTGACACCTGGAGGGCAACTGTGGGGGCCAGCACCATGGGGCTGGACCAAGAGCTTAATGCAAAAATCTTTGAGGCCTCCTCTTTGATGCTGGCTCTCACCTTATCAGACATCCTATAAATGTTGTTCTTCACAGGTGTGCTGTCCTCAGTGTCAATATCATGCGTACACCATGTAGTGAGTCCTGGGGTAAGGGAGAACAAAGAGGCAAACTGCCCCAGCAACTGAGGGTAGTCTCTCTGTTGGTTAAGGGTGAGTGTAGGGTAGAGGCTGACATCCTCCAGTGACCCATCCTGCTTCTTGGAAGATAGGAAGTCGAGGAGAGGTTCACTTTCTTCTTCCACCCCATCATCAGTAACCAAGACCATGGTAAGCTCAGACTTCTCAAAGTGGGGCTTGAGAAGATTAACATGCAGGACCCTCAAAGGGTTCCTAGGAGTCTTGAAGTCCACTAAGTAGGTGACATCGCTCTTGTGCTCCTTCACCTCCTAAGCCCAGACCAGAAGTCTTGCAGAGCCGGGGTATCCACGGGCTCCATCACCCACACTTTATGGCCAGGCTGAAACTCAACCAGAGTGACGTTCTGTTCATACCAGCTTTCCATGTCCTTCTGGCTGGCTTCCACACTCTCCTGGGCAAGCTTACGGAAGCAGGCTGCTTGGTTGCACAGGGCCAGCATGTAGCTGACCACACCACGGCGGGCTCTCCCGGGAGCTTGCTCCCAGCCCTTCGTCACCAAACTAAGAGGCCCTATCACAGGGTACTCTTATGGAAGTTCAAAGGGGCTGAGCCAAACCCCTTCTGTGGTACCTCCTTGTAGGCAAACGAAATACATGGCAGGAGATGTCACACTTACGCCTCATGAGATCTGGTAGACTCATAATAATGCCTTGTAGAGTTTGGTTGAACCTCTCAACCAACCCACTCCTTTGGGGGTTGAGGGGTAAGGAGTGAAGAATTTGTATGTTGCCCTACATTCTTTCCACATGATCTTCGTGCAATTAGACATGAAGTTGGTACCCCATTCAGATACTGCCTCCTTGGGGAAACCCACACGGGTCAAGCTCCTCATCGGTGCCCTGGCCTCTGCAGCTGCAGTGACTGTCCTCAGAGGGATAACTTTCAGGTACAGGGTGGCATAGTGCACCCAGACCCAAACCAATCTGCTGCCAATGGCTGCCTTGAGATCCAGGGCCCCAATGATGGTCATGCCCACCCTATCAAGGAGGTACTAAGGACAGGGAAAGGTTGCTGAGGAGCCTTGCAATTCTCCCCTGACCTGCCACTCACCTGGCAGGTAGGTCAGGACCCACAGTACGCAGATGAGGTCTTCCTCATTTCAGGTAAATAGAAGTGGGTGACAAGCCTGTCATGGGTCTTCTTTTGCCCCAAATGACCTGCCAGTGGCACATCATGAGCCAGACCCAGTAAGAAGGTCCTGTAGTACTGGAAGACCACCAGTACATGTGTTGCACCAGGCTCAGAAGCCTTAGACTCATTATAAAGGAGACTATTCTCTCAGTATATCAGGTGTTCGGCTCCAACTGGCACAAAGACAGCGATGTGTGGACTTTAGAATTGCAGCACTTTAGACCCACTTCTAAGAGCCCGGGACTGCATTGGCGCCACTTGGCAGGGCAAGACTAGCAGCAAGCAAAGTCAAGCTGCTACTGCAGTTTGAAGTGAAGTCTTCGATGTTCCTGAGACTTCAGAACAGGGGCAAGCCAGCAGGCACTTGGAGTCACTTTGGCTCTAGCAAGGTAGAGATGCAGGTCTAGCCCTTCTAATTCCCAGGCAAAGAGAGCAGCAGGGCAGACACTGCAGAGCAGGAGTCCAGCAAAGTCCAGCAGAGTCCAGCAGGGTGACAATCCTTTCAGCTGCCCAGCAGTCCTTCTTCCTGGCAGAATGTCCTCAGGTCCAGCGGTGTACTGATTTGGTGGGGATAGAAATCCAGTTCTTATACCCAGAAGTGCTTTTGAAGTAGGAGAGACTTCAAAACGAGGCCATTGAAATGCACAGAGTCCCTGTCCTTCCTGCCCAAGCTACAGTCTCACTACAGGGGGTTATGGAGCCCTTTGTGAGGGATCAGGATACTGCCCATTCAGGTGTGTCAGCTCCTTTCTCCCACCCAGCCCAGGAAGGCCCATCAACATGCAGATGGCCTGTCAGTCACACCTAAGCTCCATTGTGTGTGGCTGTCTAAACAGAATGCACACGTCCAGCTGCCTCCCCACCCCAAGCATATATTTGAGACAGGCTGCAGGCACACAGTGCTATGAGTAGGAAAATGCCAACTTTGTAAATGTACTGTAGGAAGTTGGCTCTGTATGCACTATTTCAAAGTAAGGAATAGTATGCACAGAGTCCAAGGGTTCCCCTTAGAGGTAAGATAGTGGCAAAAAGAGATAATACTAATGCTCTATTTTGTGGTAGTGAGGTCGAGAAGTAGGCTTATCAAAGGAGTAGTGTTAAGCATTTGTTGTACATACACACAGGCAATAAATGAGGAACACACACTCAGAGACAAATCCAGCCAATAGGTTTTGTTATAGAAAAATATATTTTCTTAGTTTATTTTAAGAACCACAGGTTCAAATTCTACATGTAATATCTCATTTGAAAGGTATTGCAGGTAAGTACTTTAGGAACTTTGAATCATTACATTAGCATGTATACTTTTTACATAAAACACAATAAGCTGTTTTAAAAGTGGACACAGTGCAATTTTCACAGTTCCTGGGGGAGGTAAAGTATTGTTAGGTTTCACAGGTAAGTAAGTCACTTACAGGTTTCAGTTCTTGGTCCAAGGTAGCCCACCGTTGGGGGTTCAGAGCAACCCCAAAGTCACCACACCAGCAGCTCAGGGCCGGTCAGGTGCAGAGGTCAAAGAGGTGCCCAAAACACATAGGCTTCAATGGAGAGAAGGGGGTGCCCCGGTTCCAGTCTGCCAGCAGGTAAGTACCCGCGTCTTCGGAGGGCAGACCAGGGGGGTTTGGTAGGGCACCAGGGGGGACACAAGTCAGCACAAAAAGTACACCCTCAGCAGCGCGGGGGCGGCCGGGTGCAGTGTGCAAACACGCGTCGGGTTTACAATGGTTTCCTATGAGAGATCAAGGGATCTCTTCAGCGTTGCAGGCAGGCAAGGGGGGGGCTCCTCGGGGTAGCCACCACCTGGGCAAGGGAGAGGGCCTCCTGGGGGTCACTCCTGCACAGGAGTTTTGTTCCTTTAGGTGCTGGGGGCTGCGGGTGCAGGGTCTTTTCCAGCCGTCGGGAAATGGAGTTCAGGCAGTCGCGGTCAGGGGGAGCCTCGGGATTCCCTCTGCAGGCGTCGCTGTGGGGGCTCAGGGGGGACAACTTTGGTTACTCACAGTCTTGGAGCCGCCGGAGGGTCCTCCCTGAGGTGTTGGTTCTCCACCAGTCGAGTCGGGGTCGCCGGGTACAGTGTTGCAAGTCTCACGCTTCTTGCGGGGAGTTGCAGGGGTCTTTAAATCTGCTCCTTGAAACAAAGTTGCAGTTCTTTTGGAGCAGTGCCGCTGTCCTCGGGAGTTTCTTGTCTTTCTTGAAGCAGGGCAGTCCTCAGAGGATTCAGAGGTCGCTGGTCCCTTGGAAAGCGTCGCTGGAGCAGGTTTCTTTGGAGGGCAGGAGACAGGCCGGTAAGTCTGGGGCCAAAGCAGTTGGTGTCTTCTGTTCTTCCTCTGCAGGGGTTTTTCAGCTCAGCAGTCCTCTTCTTCTTGTAGTTTCAGGAATCTAAAGTTTTAGGTTCAGGGGAGCCCTTAAATACTAAATTTAAGGGCGTGTTTAGGTCTGGGGGGTTAGTAGCCAATGGCTACTAGCCCTGAGGGTGGGTACACCCTCTTTGTGTCTCCTCCCAAGGGGAGGGGGTCACATCCCTAATCCTATTGGGGGAATCCTCCATCTGCAAGATGGAGGATTTCTAAAAGTAAGAGTCACTTCAGCTCAGGACACCTTAGGGGCTGTCCTGACTGGTCAGTGACTCCTCCTTGTTTTTCTCATTACTTTCTCCGGCCTTGCCGCCAAACGTGGGGGCCGTGGCCGGAGGGGGCGGGCAACTCCACTAGCTGGAGTGTCCTGCGGTGCTGGCACAAAGGGGTGAGCCTTTGAGGCTCACCGCCAGGTGTGACAGCTCCTGCCTGGGGGAGGTGTTAGCATCTCCACCCAGTGCAGGCTTTGTTACTGGCCTCAGAGTGACAAAGGCACTCTCCCCATGGGGACAGCAACATGTCTTGGTTGTGGCAGGCTGCTGGAACCAGTCAGCCTACACAGATAGTCGGTTAAGGTTTCAGGGGGAACCTCTAAGGTGCCCTCTGGGGTGTAGTTTACAATAAAATGTACACTGGCAACAGTGTGCATTTATTGTGCTGAGAGGTTTGATACCAAACTTCCCAGTTTTCAGTGTAGCCATTATGGTGCTGTGGAGTTCGTGTAAAACAGACTCCCAGACCATATACTCTTATGGCTACCCTGCACTTACAATGTCTAAGGTATTGCTTAGACACTGTAGGGGCACAGTGCTCATGCACTGGTGCCCTCACCTATGGTATAGTGCACCCTGCCTTAGGGCTGTAAGGCCTACTAGAGGGGTGCTTATCTATACCTGCATAGGCTGTGAGAGGCTGGCATGGCACCCTGAGGGGAGTGCCATGTCGACTTACTCGTTTTGTTCTCACCAGCACACACAAGCTGGCAAGCAGTGTGTCTGTGCTGAGTGAGGGGTCTCCAGAGTGGCATAAGACATGCTGCAGCCCTTGGAGACCTTCCTTGGCATCAGGGCCCTTGGTACCAGGGGTACCATTTACAAGGGACTTATCTGGATGCCAGGGTTTGCCAATTGTGGATGCAAAAGTACAGGTTAGGGAAAGAACACTGGTGCTGGGGCCTGGTTAGCAGGCCTCAGCACACTTTCAATTCAAAACATAGCATCAGCAAAGGCAAAAAGTCAGGGGGTAACCATGCCAAGGAGGCATTTCCTTACACAACCCCCCCCCCAAACGAAGAGACTAACCTTTCCCAAGAGAGTCTTCATTTTCTAAGCGGAAGAACCTGGAAAGGCCATCTGCATTGGCATGGGCAGTCCCAGGTCTGTGTTCCACTATAAAGTCCATTCCCTGTAGGGAGATGGACCACCTCAACAGTTTTGGATTTTCATCTTTCATTTGCATCAGTCATCTGAGAGGTCTGTGGTCAGTTTGAACTAGGAAGTGAGTACCAAAGAGGTATGGTCTCAACTTCTTCAGGGGTCAAACCACAGCAAAGGCCTCCCTCTCAATGGCACTCCAACGCTGCTCCCTGGAGAGTAACCTCCTGCTAATGAAAGCAACAGGCTGGTCAAGGCCATCATCATTTGTTTTGGACAAAACTGCCCCTATCCCATGTTCAGAGGCATCTGTTTGCACAATGAATTGCTTGGAGTAATCTGGAGCTTTTAGAACTGGTGCTGTGCACATAGCTTGCTTCAGGGTGTCAAAGGCCTGTTGGCATTCTACAGTCCAGTTTACTTTCTTGGGCATTTTCTTGGAGGTGAGTTCTGTGAGGGCTGTCACAATGGATCCATATCCCTTCACAAACCTCCTATAGTACCCAGTCAAGCCAAGGAATGCCCTGACTTGAGTCTGGGTTTTTGGAGCTGCCCAGTCCAGAATAGTCTGGATCTTAGCCTGGAGTGGCTGAACTTGGCCTCCACCTACAAGGTGTCCCAAGTAAACCACAGTTCCCTGCCCTATCTGGCATTTGGATGCCTTGATAGAGAGGCCTGCAGATTGCAGAGCCTTCAAAACCTTCTTCAGGTGGACCAGGTGATCCTGCCAGGTGGAGCTGAAGACAGCAATATCATCAAGATAAGCTGCACTAAAGGTTTCCAACACAGCAAGGACTTGATTCACCAACCTTTGGAAGGTGGCAGGGGCATTCTTTAAACCAAAGGGCATAACAGTGAACTGATAATGCCCATCAGGTGTGGAGAATGCTGTCTTTTCTTTTGCTCCAGGGGCCATTTTGATTTGCCAGTACCCTGCTGTTAAGTCAAAGGTACTTAAGAATTTGGCAACCCCTAATTTGTCTATCAGCTCATCAGCTCTAGGAATGGGATGGGCATCTGTCTTGGTGACAGAATTAAGACCTCTATAGTCCACACAAAACCTCATTTCTCTCTTTCCTTCTTTGGTGTGAGGTTTGGGGACTAAGACCACTGGGCTAGCCCAGGGGCTGTCAGAGTACTCAATTACTCCCAATTCCAGCATCTTGTGGACTTCCACCTTGATGCTTTCCTTAACTTGGTCAGACTGTCTGAATATTTTGTTTTTGACAGGCATGCTGTCCCCTGTGTCCACATCATGGGTACACAGGTGTGTCTGACCAGGGGTTAGGGAAAAGAGTTCAGCAAACTGCTGCAGGACCTTCCTACAGTCAGACTGCTGTTGGCTAGAGAAGGGTGTCTGAATAGATCGCTCCATCCACTGAGCCATCTTTTGGGTCTGATGAGAGGAGATCAGGGAGAGGCTCACTCTCAGCTTCCTGGTCCTCATCTGTTACCATCAACAGATTTACATCAGCCCTGTCATGGAAGAGCTTAAGGCGGTTCACATGGATCACCCTCTTGGGGCTCCTGCTTGTGCCCAGGTCCACCAGGTAGGTGACCAGACTCTTCCTCTCTAGTACTGGGTAAGGGCCACTCCATTTGTCCTGAAGTGCCCTGGGAGCCACAGGCTCCAGAACCCAGACTTTCTGCCCTGGTTGAAATTCAACCAGTGCAGCCTTTTGGTCATACCAAAACTTCTGGAGTTGTTGGCTGGCCTCAAGGTTTTTACTTGCCTTTTCCATGTACTCTGCCATCCTTGAGCGAAGGCCAAGTACATAGTCCACTATGTCTTGTTTAGGCTCATGAAGAGGTCTCTCCCAGCCTTCTTTAACAAGAGCAAGTGGTCCCCTTACAGGGTGGCCAAACAGAAGTTCAAAGGGTGAGAACCCTACTCCCTTCTGAGGCACCTCTCTGTAAGCGAAAAGCAGACATGGCAGGAGGACATCCCATCTCCTTTTGAGTTTTTCTGGGAGCCCCATGATCATGCCCTTTAATGTCTTGTTGAATCTCTCAACAAGGCCATTAGTTTGTGGATGATATGGTGTAGTGAACTTATAAGTCACTCCACACTCATTCCACATGTGTTTTAGGTATGCTGACATGAAGTTGGTACCTCTGTCAGACACCACCTCCTTAGGGAAGCCCACTCTGGTAAAGATACCAATGAGGGCCTTGGCCTTGGCTTGACCTAAGGGGAATAGCTTCAGGATACCTAGTAGCATGATCCACTACTACTAGGATGTACATATTTCCTGAGGCTGTGGGAGGTTCCAGTGGACCAACTATGTCCACACCCACTCTTTCAAAGGGGACCCCCACCACTGGAAGTGGAATGAGGGGGGCCTTTGGATGTCCACCTCTCTTACCACTGGCTTGACAGGTGGGACAGGAGAGGCAAAACTCCTTAACCTTCTGGGACATATTGGGCCAGTAGAAGTGGTTGACTAACCTCTCCCACGTCTTGGTTTGTCCCAAATGCCCAGCAAGGGGAATATCATGGGCTAAGGTCAGAATAAACTCTCTGAACTCTTGAGGCACTACCACTCTCCTAGTGGCACCAGGTTTGGGATCTCTTACCTCAGTGTAAAGGAGTCCATCTTCCCAATAGACCCTATGTGTTCCATTTTTCTTGCCATTGGACTCTTCAGCAGCTTGCTGCCTAAGGCCTCCAAGAGAGGGACAGGTTTCTTGTCCCTTACACAACTCTTCCCTTGAGGGTCCCCCTGGGCCTAAGAGCTCAACCTGATAAGGTTCCAACTCCATAGGCTCAGTTCCCTCAGAGGGCAGAACTTCTTCCTGAGAAGAGAGGTTCTCTTTTTCTTGTTGTGTTGCAGCTGGTTTCCCAGCTGACTTTCCTTTCCTCTTGGTAGGCTGGGCCCTTTTTCCAGACTCCAGCTCTACTTTTTCACTCTGTGCCTTGCACTGTGCCCTTTTCTTGACACACACCAGTTCAGGGATACCCAGCATGGCTGCATGGGTTTTCAGTTCTACCTCAGCCCATGCTGAGGACTCCAGGTCATTTCCAAGCAAACAGTCTACTGGGATATTTGAGGAGACCACCACCTGTTTCAGGCCATTGACCCCTCCCCACTCTAAAGTTACCATAGCCATGGGATGTACTTTAGTCTGATTGTCAGCGTTGGTGACTGGATAAGTTTGTCCAGTCAGGTATTGGCCAGGGGAAACCAGTTTCTCTGTCACCATAGTGACACTGGCACCTGTATCCCTCAGGCCCTCTACACTTGTCCCATTAATTAAGAGCTGCTGCCTGTATTTTTGCATGTTAGGGGGCCAGGCAGCCAGTGTGGCTAAATCCACCCTCCCTCAGAGACTAATGTAGCTTCAGTATGACACCTAATTTGCTCTGGGCACACTGTTGATCCCACTTGGAGACTAGCCATTCCAGTGTTAGCTGGAGTGGAGTTTGAAGTGGTATTTTTCTTGGGACAGGCCTTGTCTCCAATTTGGTGTCCAGACTGACTACAGCTACGACACCAGGCCTTTTTGGGATCAAAGTTTTTACCCTTGTACCCAGAATTGTTTTGTGAAGAGGCTCTGGGCCCACCCTCCTGTGCAGGTTTTTGGGGGCCTGTAGAAGACTCTTTACTATTTTTGTTTTTGGCTGTCTCACCACCCTTCCCCTGGGGAGGTTTTGTGACCCCTTTCTTTTGGTCACCCCCTGTGGAAGTTTTGGACAACCTAGTTTTGACCCAATGGTCCGCCTTCTTTCCCAATTCTTGGGGAGAAATTGGTCCTAGGTCCACCAGATGCTGATGCAGTTTATCATTGAAACAATTACTTAACAGGTGTTCTTTCACAAATAAATTGTACAGCCCATCATAATTACTTACACCACTGCCTTGAATCCAACCATCTAGTGTTTTTACTGAGTAGTCTACAAAGTCAACCCAGGTCTGGCTCGAGGATTTTTGAGCCCCCCTGAATCTACTCCTATACTCCTCAGTGGAGAATCCAAAGCCCTCAATCAGGGTACCCTTCATGAGGTCATAAGATTCTGCATCTTTTCCAGAGAGTGTGAGGAGTCTATCCCTACACTTTCCTGTGAACATTTCCCAAAGGAGAGCACCCCAGTGAGATTTGTTCACTTTTCTGGTTACACAAGCCCTCTCAAAAGCTGTGAACCATTTGGTGATGTCATCACCATCTTCATATTTAGTTACAATCCCTTTAGGGATTTTCAGCATGTCAGGAGAATCTCTGACCCTATTTATGTTGCTGCCACCATTGATGGGTCATAGGCCCATCTCTTGTCTTTCCCTTTCTATGGCTAGGATCTGTCTTTCCAAAGCCAGTCTTTTGGTCATCCTGGCTAACTGGATGTCCTCTTCACTGGGGTTATCCTCAGTGATTTCAGAGAGGTTGGTCCCTCCTGTGAGGGAACCAGCATCTCTGACTATTATTTTGGAGTCAGGGCTTGAGGGGCCCTGTCCTCCCTAGATAGGACTGGTAGCGGGGAATCACCCTCCAAGTCACTATACTCATCCTCTGTGTTGCCATCCTCAGAGGGGTTGGCTCTTTCAAACTCTGCCAACAGCTCCTGGAGCTGTAGTTTGGAATGTCTGGAGCCCATTGCTATTTTCTTTAGTTTACAGAGTGACCTTAGCTCTCTCATCTGTAGATGAAGGTAAGGTGTGGTGTCGAGTTCCACCACATTCACATCTGTATTAGACATTATGCTTCTAAAAGTTGGAATGCTTTTTAAGAATCTAAAAACTAGTCCTAGAATCTAATTCAAACTTTTACCAAACTTTTAAACTCTAAAAGGAAATGCTAAACAGGGACTAACACAAGGCCCTAGCAGGACTTTAAAGAATTTAGAGAAATTTCAAATTGCAAAAATCAATTTTTAATGACAATTTTTGGAATTTGTCGTGTGATCAGGTATTGGCTGAGTAGTCCAGCAAATGCAAAGTCTTGTACCCCACCGCTGATCCACCAATGTAGGAAGTTGGCTCTGTATGCACTATTTCAAAGTAAGGAATAGTATGCACAGAGTCCAAGGGTTCCCCTTAGAGGTAAGATAGTGGCAAAAAGAGATAATACTAATGCTCTATTTTGTGGTAGTGTGGTCGAGCAGTAGGCTTATCAAAGGAGTAGTGTTAAGCATTTGTTGTACATACACACAGGCAATAAATGAGGAACACACACTCAGAGACAAATCCAGCCAATAGGTTTTGTTATAGAAAAATATATTTTCTTAGTTTATTTTAAGAACCACAGGTTCAAATCTACATGTAACATCTCATTTGAAAGGTATTGCAGGTAAGTACTTTAGGAACTTTGAATCATTACATTAGCATGTATACTTTTTACATAAAACACAATAAGCTGTTTTAAAAGTGGACACAGTGCAATTTTCACAGTTCCTGGGGAAGGTAAAGTATTGTTAGGTTTCACAGGTAAGTAAGTCACTTACAGGTTTCAGTTCTTGGTCCAAGGTAGCCCACCGTTGGGGGTTCAGAGCAACCCCAAAGTTACCACACCAGCAGCTCAGGGCAGAGGTCAAAGAGGTGCCCAAAACACATAGGCTTCAATGGAGAGAAGGGGGTGCCCCGGTTCCAGTCTGCCAGCAGGTAAGTACCCGCGTCTTCGGAGGGCAGACCAGGGGGGTTTGGTAGGGCACCGGGGGGGACACAAGTCAGCACAAAAAGTACACCCTCAGCAGCGCGGGGCGGCCGGGTGCAGTGTGCAAACACGCATCAGGTTTACAATGGTTTCCTATGAGAGATCAAGGGATCTCTTCAGTGTTGCAGGCAGGCAAGGGGGGGGCTCCTCGGGGTAGCCACCACCTGGGCAAGGGAGAGGGCCTCCTGGGGGTCACTCCTGCACAGGAGTTCCGTTTCTTTAGGTGCTGGGGGCTGCGGGTGCAGGGTCTTTTCCAGCCGTCGGGAAATGGAGTTCAGGCAGTCGCGGTCAGGGGGAGCCTCGGGATTCTCTCTGCAGGCGTCGCTGTGGGAGCTCAGGGGGGACAACTTTGGTTACTCACAGTCTTGGAGCCGCCGGAGGGTCCTCCCTGAGGTGTTGGTTCTCCACCAGTCGAGTCGGGGTCGCCGGGTGCAGTGTTGCAAGTCTCACGCTTCTTGCGGGGAGTTGCAGGGGTCTTTAAATCTGCTCCTTGAAACAAAGTTGCAGTTCTTTTGGAGCAGTGCCGCTGTCCTCGGGAGTTTCTTGTCTTTCTTGAAGCAGGGCAGTTCTCAGAGGATTCAGAGGTCGCTGGTCCCTTGGAAAGCGTCGCTGGAGCAGGTTTCTTTGGAGGGTAGGAGACAGGCCGGTAAGTCTGGGGCCAAAGCAGTTGGTGTCTTCTGTTCTTCCTCTGCAGGGGTTTTTCAGCTCAGCAGTCCTCTTCTTCTTGTAGTTTCAGGAATCTAAAGTTTTAGGTTCAGGGGAGCCCTTAAATACTAAATTTAAGGGCGTGTTTAGGTCTGGGGGGTTAGTAGCCAATGGCTACTAGCCCTGAGGGTGGGTACACCCTCTTTGTGTCTCCTCCCAAGGGGAGGGGGTCACATCCCTAATCCTATTGGGGGAATCCTCCATCTGCAAGATGGAGGATTTCTAAAAGTAAGAGTCACTTCAGCTCAGGACACCTTAGGGGCTGTCCTGACTGGTCAGTGACTCCTCCTTGTTTTTCTCATTATTTTCTCCGGCCTTGCCGCCAAAAGTGGGGGCCGTGGCCGGAGGGGGCGGGCAACTCCACTAGCTGGAGTGTCCTGCGGTGCTGGCACAAAGGGGTGAGCCTTTGAGGCTCACCGCCAGGTGTGACAGCTCCTGCCTGGGGGAGGTGTTAGCATCTCCACCCAGTGCAGGCTTTGTTACTGGCCTCAGAGTGACAAAGGCACTCTCCCCATGGGGCCAGCAACATGTCTCGGTTGTGGCAGGCTGCTGGAACCAGTCAGCCTACACAGATAGTCGGTTAAGGTTTTAGGGGGCACCTCTAAGGTGCCCTCTGGGGTGTAGTTTACAATAAAATGTACACTGGCATCAGTGTGCATTTATTGTGCTGAGAAGTTTGATACCAAACTTCCCAGTTTTCAGTGTAGCCATTATGGTGCTGTGGAGTTCGTGTAAAACAGACTCCCAGACCATATACTCTTATGGCTACCCTGCACTTACAATGTCTAAGGTATTGGTCTGGGGGGTTAGTAGCCAATGGCTACTTGCCCTGAGGGTGGCTACACCCTCTTTGTGCCTCCTCCCTGAGGGGAGGGGGGCACATCCCTATCCCTATTGAGGGAATCCTCCATCTGCAAGATGGAGGATTTCTAAAAGTCAGAGTCACCTCAGCTCAGGACACCTTAGGGGCTGTCCTGACTGGCCAGTGACTCCTCCTTTTTTTCTCATTATCTCCTCCGGCCTTGCCGCCAAAAGTGGGGCCGTGGCCGGAGGGGGCGGGCAACTCCACTAGCTGGAGTGCCCTGGGGTGCTGTAACAAAGGGGGTGAGCCAGGTGTTACAGTTCCTGCAGGGGGAGGTGAGAAGCACCTCCACCAAGTACAGGCTTTGTTACTAGCCACAGAGTGACAAAGGCACTCTACCCATGTGGCCAGCAACATGTCTGGTGTGTGGCAAGCTGCTAAAACTAGTCATCCCACACTGGTAGTCGGTTAAGGTTTCAGGGGGCACCTCTAAGGTGCCCTCTGGGGTGTATGTTACAATGAAATGTACACTGGCATCAGTGTGCATTTATTGTGCTGAGAAGTTTGATATCAAACTTCACATTTTTCAGTGTAGCCATTATGGTGCTGTGGAGTTCATGCATGACAGACTCCCAGACCATATACTCTTATGGCTACCCTGCACTTACAATGTCTAAGGTTTTGATTAGACACTGTAGGGGCATAGTGCTCATGCACTTATGCCCTCACCTATGGTATAGTGCACCCTGCCTTAGGGCTGTAAGGCCTGCTAGAGGGGTGACTTATCTATACCTATAGGCAGTGTGAGGTTGGCATGGCACCCAGAGGGGAGTGCCATGTTGACTTACTCGTTTTGTTCTCACCAGCACACACAAGCTGGCAAGCAGTGTGTCTGTGCTGAGTGATGGGTCTCCAGAGTGGCATAAGACATGCTGCAGCCCTTAGAGATCTTCCTTGGCATCAGGGCCCTTGGTACCAGGGGTACCATTTACAAGGGACTTATCTGGATGCCAGGGTGTGCCAATTGTGGATACAAAAGTACAGGTTAGGGAAAGAACACTGGTGCTGGGGCCTGGTTAGCAGGCCTCAGCACACTTTCAATTCAAAACATAGCATCAGCAAAGGCAAAAAGTCAGGGGGTAACCATGCCAAGGAGGCATTTCCTTACATGTACCATTTTCAAAATTGTTGTAATAAATCGGATTTTTCATTATAGTTCCATTGCTACTAAACAAAACAGGTCTACTCCTTCTCAATCAGGAATTACAACATTTTAACTGTAATAAGGCTTCCCCAATGTTACCTTATGAGATAAAAGTCGTGAAAAATGAATTTGAGAGTTTTTCACTATCAGGGCTTATACAAAATAAACATATATGCCCTGTCTTTTAATTACATAGAACTGTTACCAAATAGCTACCTAGGGCCTACCTTGGGGTGACTCATAGGTAATAAAAAAGGAGTTTAAGGCTTGGCAAGGGGTTTTAAATGCCCCGTCAACATAGCAGTACAAAACTGCATTTAGGCTACAATGGCAGGCCTGGGACATGTTTAAAGGGCTACTTAAGTGGGTGGCATAAGCAGTGCTGCTGGCCCAGTTAGTAGCATTTAATTTACAAGCCCTGAGCACATTCCTGCCCTGGCTCCAGACTCACTACATGGGGTTATTCAGCCCATTGTGTGGGCTCAGGATACAGTCCAGTCGGGTGTAAGTGTCAAATACACCCTCCCACCCTGCCTAGGATGGTCCATCAACATGCGGATGGCCCCTCAGTCACACCTAAGCTCCCATTGTGTGTGCTTGTCTGGAGGGAATGCAAAAGAGCCTAGCTCTAAACCAACCAGACCTGTATTTGGAGACAGGCAGAACGCATTACATGGTTAAAGTAGAAAATGCCAACTTTCTAAAAGTGGCATTACCAGAATTACAATTTAAAATCAAACTTCACCGTAAGTTGTGATTTTAAATTGTGATTCCAGAGACACCAGACTTTGGGTTCCCATCTCTTCCCAATTGGAAATTACACTTATAAAATGTAATAAAGGAATCCCAATGTTAGTCCTAAGTCCTAAGGAGAGTTAGGCTTTGTAGTAGTGAAAAACGAATTTGAGAGTTTTTCACTACCTGAATATGTAAAACTAAAAAGTGCATATCCAACTTTTTCAACACAATGCACCTTGCCCTTTGGACTGTCCAGGGCCTTCCTTAGGGGTGACCTATATGGTATAAAAAGGAATGTTTGGGCCTGACAAGTGGGTTAACTTACCAGGTCGACACAGCAGTTTAAAACTGCACCTACAGGGTCTTCAATGGCAGGCCTGAGTTATGTTTAAAGGGCTACTGAAGTGGGTGGCACAAACAGTACTGCAGGCCCACAAGTAGCCCTGGTTTACAAGCCCTGGGCACAGTTAGTGCACCTTACTAGGGACTTCTAAGTAAATTAAATATGCCAATTGTGGATAAGCCAATTTTACCATGTTTTAAGCAGAGAGCACGTGCACTTTAGCACTGGTTGGCAGTGGTAAAGTGCCCAGAGACCTAAAGCCAGCAAAAATGAAGTCAGCAATAGGTCAGAAGGCAAAAAAAGTCAGGGACAAACATGCCAAGGATGCCAGGTCTAACACAACCTATTGGGTCATACTCAAGTGTTCTCCCTTTGACTCTTTAGGAATTAGTCAAAAGTGACAATGGTGCTCCTGCACCGTTAGTAGCAAGTTCCAGGGAAACCCAAAGGCCCAGTTTGAATCTTACCCACTCTGGTGTTATGACAGTGGTCAGTGGGTGCTCAAAAGTCCTGATCCTATATGGCAAAATTGGGCTCCTTGTGGTGTATATGGGAGGACTGGTGCTCGTGTGAGGGTACAACACCCTCAGCAGAGTCCTGGTGATCCTTGGAGGATCTGTCAGTTGCAGCTCACATCCATCGGGGTTCAACCAGCATGCCACAGAGATGATAATTTGGGCCAGGCGACAACCGGAACCCTTGCCTTGGCACAGTGGTACTGGCAGCCTGTCCTGGAATATTGTTGCAGCGGTACTCATAATCTGGGCACAGGCTCTCCTTATGCGATCACCCTTACTACAGCAGCCCCTCCTGGCATATGGGGTTGCTGATTTTGTCAATCACAAGTCCTGTGCTCCTGGCTTAAAATCAGTTTACCAGTGATCCCCTAATGCACACGAGATTGCCGCGGAGGTTCGTCATAGTGCTTAACGCACAGTGCTTTCAGTACGACTCAGAACAAAGCAGCCTCTCCTGGCATACGAAGATCGCAATACTGATACTGCACATGGACAACTGCCCGATTGGTGCACAGCCTCACTAAGGGAATCTTCACTCAGGGCTCCCTTGGACCTCACTTTCTCCAGTGCTCTCCTCTTCCTCACAGGGCACACTAGTATTGGCACACAGACAGGTGATAGTGCTCCCAGCTCCAGGGCCTGTGATCTCAGTGCCCTGGGGGATGTGAGTCTTTGAAGTTTTATCTTGGAGTTCTGCATCTTTGAAGAGGACACTTCTCTCTTTCTTCTTTCCTCATGAAGGTGTCTGTCACAGCAGGCATGACTCCATAGCCGATTGTCCCAAAACACCACTCATCGGAGTGACCAGAGTTCACACCTTGAAGTCAGCAGCAGTCATATCATATAAAAAGGTAAATTTCAAAATCCCAGCCTTTATGATTTCCTTATCCACCCTCTCTGTCTTCCTGATATGTGTCCAGGCCCCTTCTTTGTGATCAATCAGTGAATCAAAGAGCCGCATTTTGAAGTGTAAAGGGTGTCTCTTCCTTTTCCCTCCAGTGTGTGTCTCACCCACCCAGCACACATAAATGCAGCAATACACAAATCTGTTTGGGGGATTCCTCTCTTCCTCATGTCTTCACCAGGCAGGCCGGGGCTTCCCAAAATGGAACACAGGGTCCTCCATGTAATGTGCCTCTGCAGGCACACGTAGTCATTGTACATTCACAGTACACTTTTGGTCCAGCATTATTACCTCTATGCCTTGTACCCTTACATGTACACATGCATGCAGTACACACAATCAGCATGTGCACACTGTTCAGCACTGAAGCTGAAGCTTTCCAGTCTTTAACCAGGGTGTGTTATTTACAAACACACACTGCCAGCATGCACACTCACTGTTAGACCTGGCATCCTTGGGTTGGTGTTTCCCCAAACATTTTGCTTCAACCCACAAGTTTCAATGAGTTCATTTTTGCTGCCTTTAGGACTCCGCATACTCTGCATACTTTACCACTGCTAACCAGTCCTAAAGTGCTTGTGCTCGCTTCCTAAAGCATGGTAGAATTGGCTCATATCCAAATGGCATATTTAATTTACTTGTAAGTCCTTAGTAAAGTGGCACTAACTGTTCCCAGGGCCTATAAATTAAATACTACTAGTGTGCTAAAAGCACTGATTGTGCCACACACTTCAGTAGCACTTTAAACATGTCTCAGGTCTGCCATTGCAGCATGTATGTGCAGTTTTTATACTGCCATGTCAGCCTGTCAAAATTAACCTTTGCCAGATTGAAACTTTACTTTTTAATTTTAATGTGTTAGTCACCACTAAAGTAGGCCTTAGACAGCCCAAGGGCAGGGTGCCGTGTATTCAAAAAATGGAACATCTACCTTTTTAGTTTTACCTGTTTTGGTAGTGAAAAGCTCTCAAATTCATTTTTCACTGCTGCAAAGCCTTCCTCTCCCATGGACAAACATTGGTGTCACCTTATTATAGTTAAAAAGTGATTGTCTCCAAATGAGAGCAGGTCACTAATTCATGTTTTGTGACTTTGGAAATGTAATGAAAAATCCCCTCTCAAGGTGAAGTCAGTATTTAAATTGCCACTTAGAAAGTTGGCATTTTTTAGCTGCCTTAACCATTTAGTGCCTGCATTCTGTCTTTGGGTCACATGACTGGGAGTAGCTGGCAGGTGGGCTTTGTGTATTCCTCCCATTTAGTCACACACCATAGAGAGCTTAGAATTGCTTGGGTAGGCCATCACTGGCAGAATGGGAGGGCAGGGCTGGGCACTGCCCTACTTACACTTGATTAGGATGTATCTTGCCTCCATACAAAGGGCTGCATACCCCTGTAGTTAGTCTGCAGCCAGGACAGGGAAGACATAATTTCTGGGGACTTCAAAGAGAAAACTCTAGAAGCTCCTTTCACTTCAAAGGAAGGCACAGGAATAAAGACCTCAGACACCAATTCTTCTGTACACTTCTGGACATGTGAATACTCTACCAGAAAGAAGAACTGCTGTACTGCTAAAAGGACTGTCACTCTTCTGGGCTGGGACTCTGAAGGAACTGCTGCCCTATGATGATGACCTGCTGTCTGCTGCCCTCTTGCCTGGATGTGAAGGACAGGACCTGCATCCTTTGACCCCAGGAACGCAAAGTTACTTCAAAGACTCGAGCCATAGGGACAGAGGACTCCAGCAACCTTGAACCCAGCTCCTAGACTCTGCCATCTGTGAGTCCTACCCTGACAAGTGGTGCCACCCCAGTCGTGGACCCTTGGAAGTGGGCCTAAAGGTGCTCTGGCAAACCATCTGTGGATCAAGCAGAACTTACACAACCCTGCTGCTCAAGGATGCAACCCTAACTACAACTAATGGCATTGGCTCTGCTGCGAAGGTTCTCCCAATGCAAAGACTCCACATCGACCTCGCAGCCCACATCAGAACTGTCACCAGTGTAGGATATTCCTACTGCAGGCCCTCACATCGCAAATTTTTGTTGACAGCAGCCTCAACAGCGATGATGGTTCTCTCATCTCCGCCTCACAGTAGGCCTGGGTGGAACTTGTGGAGTTTCACTCCATGGAATTCCATGGACTTACAGAATAACTCTGCAAGATTCTATGGAGTTCAGTGAGCGGGCGGATTCAGGCATGTTGCACGGCTTGCGCTGATTTTTAGCGCAAGGAGCTTCTTCCATGCTGTAAAATCAGTGCGAACTGTACCACATGGCACACCAGACGGCGCCTCTCTATCCTTCCGCCTGTGTAGATTTTCTACTGAAGCAGCAGCTTTCTCAATGTGGCAGTTGCACCCTGCCGCGATGCCCCTGTTGAGAAATCTCACCGGGAGGAGTTCTAAAGTGTGAAAATCACGCTAGAGGGCGCAAATTCTCGGTTGTGTTCATCGACTTAATGTTGACAAGCTGAATGCAAGAAAAAACTTCTGCCACATGGTGACTGCCACCGTTTTTCTGCAACTTTGACCTCCAAGCGGAACGCAGAGTGGGAAAAACTCAGCAAACGTTGCCAGCGGAGCAGAAGTTTCTATCCACTTTTGAACCAATGCATCGCCTCAGCTGCGCAACGCATCCTCAACATCCGCCTTTGCATTAGAAGCCCTCATCAACTTGATCCTCACGATGACGCAGGGCCTCGCATCGCAGCTCCGCAGCATCTCGGAACCCACACATCACCTTGGTGCATGACGCATCCTTGACACAGGACCTCACAACACTCTGCAACCAAGACTTAAGGTACTTTTGTTCAGCTGGCCTCACTGGTTCCCTGTAGCTGGCTCATGCTGCATCATGGTCGACCTGAAATTTTGACTTTTTCCTGGTTCATCACAGCCAGATAACCACAAAGGTGGCACTTTGTGCTTTTTGGAGCTATATTGACTGAAATCTTTAAACCTGCAGTTCCACTGATTGCATTTTTGTCATTTTGGTCTTGTTTTGTTTATTAAAATCTACTCTACTTGTCTAAATTGGTGTGGGATTGTTCTTGAGTCATGTTTATATGTTAATACTGTTTGCAGTGTTGTGTAATTACTTTACACATTGCCTCTAAGTTAAGTCTGACTGCTCTATGCCAAACTGCCAAGGGGTTGAGCACAGGTTAATTTGGGGTTAGCTTGTGCCTCATCCTGATATGGACTGCGGTTGCTGCTTGAGTATGGTTTCACCACCCTCAACCAGAAACCCAGTTTCTTACAATCACCATGTGAGCGCTGCACAACACTTCACCTTCCATTTATTGTACTTCTCACAAGCTCACACATACCCAGCACATGCTTTCATTGCGCACACACTGCACAGCACTACATCTTATCAAGTCATGTATACCTCACAGGCATACATACACTAGGCATGCACTGACCACACATGCACTGCACAGTACTGCTATGTCTCTGTACTGTACTCTTCACAGGCTCACAACAGTGAATTTTTAGAAAGATGAATGAGCCTGTAGGTCTCACTCCAGCGACCGAGGACAAAGGTCCTGCTCACTACTACTGATTCCTACTCGGTATGTTGCCACCACAGTGCTTGTGCTGCTTGACTCCTGGTGAAGGCGAAAGTCTTCCACCACTATGAGAGTAGTGCTTTGGACACCCCTCCCAGTCCAAGAAGACTGCAATCCATGAGACAGGCCTCCGTTATGGGGCACATCCATGATCCATGTTTGCCTATGACAAGAAATCTGCATTAGGAATCCAGACAACAGTACAGTTGGGCACTGGGGGCATGGGTACATGTCTTTACCATGCAAATAACTTTTCTGTCCCAACAGATGACTAAAATATTAAAGTAGTAGGCTGCTGCAGTGAAAAAAACAAAACAAACCAATTGCTTTCTTCATAAAATGCTTCTGTGAGATAACAAAATTAATTTCGGATGATTCAGTGTTCTTTTTGTGCATCACGCATCGCAGTGCAACCACTTCATTAGAGGTGGAATAATACACCAAACAGCCAATAGCATCAGGTGAGATAGAATTACTCCTCTAGGAGGAGCGGCCAAGCCAAAGCCACTCTGTGTATATTTTAGCTAATTGTTAACACTAGTGCTGCAGACTGTAGTGCTGTAAAGCAAGACCTAATAAAGGAGGTAGCAGGTGAGCATGGTAAAAAGCCATGTGAATAGTTAGGTTAAGAGAAAGGGGTATACCAGGCCTTCTCAAAAGGGCCTGGTGGCCTCTTTTTGGAATTCACACAAATTTCATAGCGGTCATCATAATATGTAAATAGTGGTGTAATGTTAAAATAACAACATTTAAAAAAACATTTCTATTTAATTTTTAGGACAGAAATGCCTTTATTCATATAAGGCACAGTGAGCATGAGTTATTTTGATGGGGTCTCAGCCACCTGTCAGTAAAAATAGACACGTGCATTGTCATAATCTATTGTCGATATGTTACAAATTAAAGCTCATATTCTCAAAGGTTTTGCGATGGCACTCGCGTGATGCAACCCCCCAATATCTGACATATCCCAAAACATCAAAGGAACAGAGACAAGTTAAGTGAGGATTTTATCAAATTGCTCAATTAAAAAATGTCCTGGGTGCAATTGACTGCACACTAATTACTCCCACCAGCAGACACAGCCCATCTGTATCGTAATAGGAAGCATACATACCCAATACATGTCCAAGGGAAATGTGATGATAAATACAGCTTCACAAATCTTGTAGCCAAGTTTACGGACAGTGCGCATGATTCATATATATTCTGTCACTCAACCATTAATGACCGTTTTGAAAATGAACATATGGAGAAGGTGTATTAGTAGGCAATTTCAACACCAAGAAACACATATAATAATAAAAAAAACAGAAGTGTAGATCAGACAGAAATGTCAAATGTCAACATCTGTAGAATATAATCCCAAACATAATCCCATGTAACAGCACTAACTTTTTGTCCACTTTTTCTCACAGGTGATATGGGCTTTGCGCTACGGCCTTAGCCTTAGTAAAATGCAAACTTTGCAGTCCATCGTCTATGTTAATTTTTGCTATATATATAAGCGAGGTAAAGATAGAGTCTAGTTAGACGATTGTAACGCGTACATGCCTTTTTCGGAACACTGATCCGCATATTAATACAGCAAGATACTGGTAAACGCATTGTGGGTGAAACTCGTTTCCTACAATTTTGTTTTCCACGTTTAGGTCACTATAAGCCAATACTTTTCAAAGGGTAACGCAATTTTCTGGTTGTACTTGTATGAGGTGCATAGTTGTATCTAAGCGAGAAGGGGATTGAATTGATGAGCATGACATAGGTTTATCTAAGAGGTGCGGGCGATTTGCAAATTAACAAAGTCGTCTCGTGATTTTCTATGTTAGATACGTATTTAGAATTAATTGCACGCAGTATAAATAGCTCATACTTTCAATATGGCAGATGTGTTACAACTTTGTAGTCCTCTGTGTTTGCTAGATAAATGAGCAAGGTGAAGGATGGTAACTTGTTAGAGGATTGCAATGCGTACACGCCTTCTTTTGGAACGCCACTCTACATAAGAACACATCATTATACTGGTAAGTGGAAAACAGGTGGTTCTCGTTTTCTGATAATTTTGCTTCAAGCGAAGAGTATCCTTTGTCAGAAAAAGCGCAGTTGTTTAGGTTAGGGTTACACCCTATCTTCCTTTTCTTTTCATTTTTTTTTTCCTTCTCCACAGGAAGATTATTGGGACGATGTGGCAAATTTGGGACTTTAACTCTTTGATATCTTGGGTAAAGGTAAATAATAGCCTGCAGGGTATGGTCGGCACTATAGTAGACACCAATATAGGTGCACATAAGGTGATTGGATTGTGCACTTCACTTTTATGGGTACAGCACGAATTGAGTTTTTTACTTGGTTATGGGTAATTAGTGTTTCTCTTCCGTTGACACCATAGGAGTGATTTGCTTGCACACTACACACCATTTCATGTTTGCTATTTCAGTTTTATTTGTAACCTTTATTTTCGAATTTTGGGGAAAGCGCAGTAACGGATGTTTAATATTAAGCAATTATCATAGATTTTTTACCACCTTTGTAATGGAGATTGGTTATATTCTGTATAAATCTTAGTTATGATTGGAATTACAATTGGATCGATTTTTGTTGATTTATAGCCTTGATGAAGTCAAAGCGAGTATTGTTCGCATGACGAAACATGTGTTGGCTGGGCTGGCTGGAATTGAAGAATATTTACAATAAAAACAAGTGGGTCTGCTCAACACAAAGATTCGGATAATGACATGATTTTTTGATACGAGTGCCTTGGATTATATACATTTATCTTTTCTCAAGGGAAACATTTTTGGGAGAGTGGGCTGGGTCCTCCCTTCCAGGAGCACCGTGGATACTTGATATATTTGAGATTTTGGTGGGATATTGTGAGCGCCATTCCGATTAAACACCCTGTGGGATTCTTCTAGTATTGAAAATATTATGTTGACAATTTTTCAGTTCATAACTTGTATGTACACATATATCACTTTCTGCTGTGTATTAATGTAAAAAATATGTTTGCTCAACAATTAGCAGAAATATGTCATTGCAAGGTATATGTATATTAAAAAATGGACACATGATCATTGTCAAAAAATGTAGATTACTTTTAAAAACTACAAATCAATGTTATGTACACCTGTAAACATATCAATTCTTGGAAAGCCAATAATGACATCATTGTCACCACAATGTTGTCAAATGTACACTTCAGCATGCTAATGCTCTTGGGAAACAACAGAATAAAATTGACTGTAACATATGTAACATAAATATTATATCATCAATAAGTAAAGTAATGCATTTGAAAATCTGGTTGTATGTCACACTAAGTTGTACAGTGCAATGCTGCATTGCCTTTCCTCACTGAAGTATTGAGGTGTTCCCTGTTGGTTTTAAAATGGTTGACAGACATATACCCTTAAGTATATATATCTGTATTCCCTAAGTCTTTGTCACTTGTAGCATGGCCCTGAGTCACATGACTTTGTGGAGCAGCAAGTCATACTCTGCACATAACTCACAGCCACATCAGAAAAGTATAAAGCATGCCTGGATGGATGGGCCATCAATGGGCAGAAGAGGTGGAGGCTGGAGCTGCCCCCAGCCGTAATTGCAAATGGAGTTGAACTGGCTGTTCTCTGTATTGATGCAAAGCACTTGTCACCCCTGCATCATACTTGCAGGCATTTAGGTGGCATGGTAGGGTAAGGAGGTAACATCAAGGGGAAGTATAGGGTAAATGCAGATACCTTAGTGGGTCATCCAACCCCCTACTGAACAAACAATGCTATTCCTAAAAATATGTCTAGTAGGTATCTACCATGACATTCCATTAATGTCCTGTACAAACTGAGACTGGTGGGAAGAATATCAAACTTTGGTGGGATTCTCAAGTGTGACTCAAGTGATGCCAACCAGCACAAACTCTCACATTTGACTATTTACCTTCCATTCAAAAAATGATTTTGCTCTGGAAACTACCGAAAGAGTAATGTCAGGTAGCGCTAAGCACTGTTTTTGTGTTCCGCACTGCAGAGGGGGTGTAACATGAGTGGTACATAGGCATTGTCATGCAACCAGACATGCTTATTTTATATTTAATATAAACCCTATCTACTGATATTTGTACACAGGGTTGTTTTCCAAAGAAAAAGCATTTTCCAAGCAGACGGTAAACGGCTAATTGTTTCCATTCCTCTGCGCGTTGCAACATTTGCAAGTGTTCTGCGCTGCACAGCGCACATATTAAGTAGGAACAGCTTCAGAACTTGCCTCGCCATAATATTCCGTACCAGAAGGGTATCATTCTCATACAAAATCTATGCTACCCTCATGCACACAGCCTAACACCATGGTGCTAAGGTCTGTGCCTGGTGCACGTCAGCTAAATCATGCACCAGTCCTAGGGAGAGCCGAGGAGATTGCCATATCCCTGTGAATCTGGTGCTCTCCTGCTCTCTTCTCGGCATGCAGCACAGTGCATTGCAGCATTTTTGGCTGCTGCACTGCACTGCGTGAAACCTTACAGATTCTGGACCTTCATATAATACGGATCAACATACATAAAGTGCAAAGGCTCCTAACTATCTCAAACAATAAAGATACATGTGGTGTGACTTTTTTGACGCGAAGTAACACAAACGAGGTCAAAAGTCATGCAAGGCACTACAAAAGCCTGTCGTCATGGCACAAGAGATGGGAATTTCCTGGCACATGTTCTCCATGTTTGACTCAGTTAGATAGGTAGCAGGAGTGTCAGGATTCTCAAGGATCTTCTTGGAAATCCTAACTCACTTTTCCTCTGAAGATCAGAGTTTTTCATTTGTGTGGAGGGCTAATAGGTGTGGTGCAGCTTGCCTGGGACAGTCTTTTGCTACGATCCAAGCAAAATTGCTCATCAGCTTTACTTGGCTGGGCATCAATACTGGAATCACAATGTCTGGTGAGGCACATAGGGCATGAAAGAAGGGTTACACATCAGGTTTATTGCCCATATTTTACTCTGAGGGAGTAGGAATAATGCTGTATTACGTAGTCCGTTACGTTCCTAGGATGTTGGCTGCAGGAGGACATATTGGTTGGGGATATCCACTAAATGAAAGGAGGAACAGGTGGTCATGTGCAGCTCATAGGGTATCCCAGACCCATGGTGTTGAACGCACCATGCAACAAATCCAGCACCGATGGGAGGACATTGTGGCCAGTGAGAAGGCTCTGCTGCACCATATCGGCATTGAAGTGAATGGTCCTGTAGGTAAGTACAATTCCTGTGTAATCTCATGACATAGCCATTAAGAATTTTGAATTTCTGAAAATAGTCATAAACCAATTTTGCTAGTAAAGTAATTGCACTGTGATGTCTATTTCACATGCATATCATTTGTGAACTCATACTGAGAGGATTAATCAAATGTCTCATGTCAAAATAAAGTTGTTACAAATGTGTGTTTCGATCATCCTTATTCTGTGTGACCTCAAAGACCGCATTACTTTTTTTTCCCAACTGCCATTGTATGTGTCATACAACTGTTTCAATACATATCGGGATGGCCAATATTGACTCTTTCCTGAAGAATCATGGGCCATTGTCATTAAGGTTTCGTGTTGGCTTAGCGTCACTTTGTTTAATGCTCAAGTGACACTAAACATTTTGAGTAATTGACATACCAATGCAAATTGGTATTTGTTTAATTTTCTATGGAAAAATAACACAGAGCAGGGCAAAATTTACATTAGTTAGCATCAAGGGGCTGTTACATGGGTGGCACCAGTGCTTAATTTGTAAATAAAAAGGTGCCAGTGCTCAAAGCCCTCCTCTTAAACACACGGCTGCTGCAATTAAATCTGTGATACTGAGGCAGCCTAGTCCGGATGCCATCTCTGACCTCTTCAATCCATTTAAAGCCACTCCCTGCCTCTTCAGCTCACACCTGCAGCTTTCTACTTTCTCCCAGTGTGACGCTTTTTAGTTTTTCTCTTCCTCCGTCTTTCCCAAACGTGGCTTTTGCTCACAGCAAATGTTTAAGGCAGAAGACTAAGGTGGTCATTCTGACCCTGGCGGTCGGTGATAAAGCGGCGGCCAACCCGCCAACAGGCAGGCGGTCCAAAAAATGGAATTCTGACCCTGGCGGGAACTGCCAACACAGCCCGCCACTTTAACACTCCGACCGCCACAACGGGACACACAAACAGCGCGGCGGTCACCGCCAACAGGCCGGCGGCAGACAATGTACCGCCCACCCTATCACAACTCACCAATCCGCCACCTTTTCCGGGGCGGGAGCCCTGCCGATAAAAACACGGCGGAAACAGACTACGAACGGGAAAACGCTCACCTCCATACACTCCACGAGGACGGAGGACAGCATGGAGCCCGAATTGAACATCCTACCTGCTCTCGTCTACCTGCTCATCTACCACGAGTACGAACTCCGGCGCAGACAACAACAGTGAGTACCGCACCTACGACACAGGGGAGGGGGGAGGAGGAAGGGTTACGGGCACACACATATGCAATACACCCACCCCCCAACTATCTACACACCAATGCAGAGCACCAAGTCAAAGTGACACCACCCAAACCCCCCGGAAGAAAGAAACAATATAATTAAAGTGAGAAACTAAATTTATGCATAAAATATGTTCATTGAAGTCATGGTAAAATATGAAAAGGAATAAAAAAAAATCAAATTTAAACATTGCGTAACCGATAAATAGAGGCCATAAGTCCATCACAGTCACTGAAATATCAACTGTCCGTGGGCCAAAGTTTCTCAACACATGGGCAAAGCCCACACAGGAGACCTGAGTCCGTTGGAGAGAACACTGCAGGGGCATCAGATGATAAAACTACAGGCACCTCAGGGGGAAGGGAAGGGGGGGCACCACAGCCACATGAGTCCACGACGCCAGATCCACGAAGGGGCCACCATGCCCACTGTTCAATCCTGGGGAGTTCAAAGCCATAGTCTCTCAAGTCTCTACAGTGGGTGGGGTGCCCACTGTACCATCCTGGGGAGTGCAAAGCCACAGTCTCTCAAGTCTCACAAGTGGGTGGGTTGCCCACTGTCATATCCTGGGGAGTGCAAAGCCACAGTCTCTCAAGTGGATAACAGTCTCCACAGGCAATGGAGGAGGCAGGGTGGCCCGAGTGCAGCGTGAACAGTAGCTCAACACAGAACCGGCACTGTCATTGGGCCAGGGGTGCTTGAGATGAAGGGCCCAGCGGAGCGGTGCTTGACAGGAAGGGCCCAGCGGAGCGGTGCTTGAGACGGTGGGGCCCAGCGGAGTGGTGCTTGAGATGAAGGGCCCAGCGGAGCGGTGCTTGAGACGGCGGGGCCCTGTTCAGCGGTGCTTGTTCTGCACGGCGGGGCCCTGTTCAGCGGTGACTTTCTTCACGGCGGGGCCCTGTTCAGCGGTGCTTGTTCTGCACGGCGGGGCCCTGTTCAGGGGTGCTTGTTCTGCACGGCGGGGCCCTGTTCAGCGGTGCTTGTTCTTCACGGCGGGGCCCTGTTCAGCGGTGACTTTCTTCACGGCGGGGCCCTGTTCAGCGGTGCTTGTTCTTCACGGCGGGGCCCTGTTCAGCGGTGCTTGTTCTGCACGGCGGGGCCCTGTTCAGCGGTGCTTGTTCTGCACGGCGGGGCCCTGTTCAGCGGTGCTTGTTCTGCACGGCGGGGCCCTGTTCAGCGGTGCTTGTTCTGCACGGCGGGGCCCTGTTCAGCGGTGCTTGTTTTGCACGGCGGGGCCCTGTTCAGTGGTGCTTGTTCTGCACGGCGGGCCCTGTTCAGTGGTGCTTGTTCTGCACGGCGGGGCCCTGTTCAGCGGTGCTTGTTCTTCACGGCAGGGCCCTGTTCAGCGGTGACTTTCTTCACGGCGGGGCCCTGTTCAGCGGTGCTTGTTCTTCACGGCGGGGCCCTGTTCAGCGGTGCTTGTTCTTCACGGCGGGGCCCTGTTCAGCGGTGCTTGTTCTGCACAGCGGGGCCCTGTTCAGCGGAGCTTGTTCTGCACGGCGGGGCCCTGTTCAGCGGTGCTTGTTCTGCACGGCGGGGCCCTGTTCAGCGGTGCTTGTTCTGCACGGCGGGGCCCTGTTCAGCGGTGCTTGTTCCTCACGGCGGGGCCCTGTTCAGCGGTGACTTTCTTCACGGCGGGGCCCTGGTCATCGGTGCTTGTTCTGCATGGCGGGGCCCTGTTCAGCGGTGACTTTCTTCACGGCGGGGCCCTGTTCAGCGGTGCTTGTTCTGCACAGCGGGGCCCTGTTCAGCGGTGACTTTCTTCACGGCGGGGCCCTGTTCAGCGGTGCTTGTTCTGTAAGTCAAGTGAGTCAGACCTGGCCAAGACTCCCTGCTCAGTCGCCCTCCGACCGTGCATTTGCTGGACCCTTCGGTGACGGTGTCCTGGGCCCTTGGGTGTCCTCCCTCACACCCAGGATGGGGCTTGTGGGGCCCTCCTGCTCCGCGCTCCTGCTGGCTGACTTCTCAGCCCTGCTGCCCTTGCCCTGCTTCGATGTGGCTCTCTGGGCCTTGCCTCCCCTGGATGTTGTGGCAGGTGAAGTGGCTGAACTTTGGTCCTTGGGGCAGCCGTGTCAGTCCTCTCGCGGCGGCCCCTTACTTTACGGGTCCTCTTTCCAGGTGGGGGGCTGGCTGTCCCCTTGCTGCTGACCGATGTATCACTGCTGGCAAAGGGGGGACTCCAAAATCCATGCACCACGGTGACCCTTGAAGCCGGGCTGGTGGTGGCTGAGGCGCTCTTGGGACTCCTAGCAGATGGAGGGGGTGGGTCAGGTGAGGGAAAGAGGTTAAGACTGGAGAGGTAAACTTTTTTAGGACCAAGGTAAAGGGTAGGTGTAGTGGTTATGGGAGTGGAGGAAGAGGATGTGGTTGTAGGAGAGTCAGGTGTGCTGTCCTTGGTTGAAGGTGCATGGGCTGGAGGCTGTCGTGAGGTGGTTGGCTGTTGGGTGGGTGGCTGCCTGCGTTTGTGTGTCTTGGAAGAGGGGGTGACAGACACAGTGGGAGAGGACACAGGGGACGTGTAAATGGCAGTGGGGGTGGTGACTGCACGTGTGCGGACTGTACTGGAGGGTGTGCTGGTGATGGCAGTACTGGCTGTTGGTGGTGTGCAGGCAGGTGTGAGTGTAGACGTCACAGGGAGGGAGGAGGGAGATGAGGAGGTGGGAGACACAGAGGAGGTAGTGGCTGTTGGCATGTCTGCATCTGGGTGTTGCTTGGGTGAATGTTTGTGTGATCTGTGGTGCTTGTGTCTGGATGAGCTGGCCTTGGGTGTTGAGGTGTGTGCAGGCTGGTCAGATGGTGTGGATGGGATAGGCTGAGGAACAGGAGACAGAGACAGGGTGGAGGCAGTTAGAAGAGGGAGGCTGGAAACAGGGACAATGGCTGCCGTCAGTGCTGAGGCCAGAGCATTGAACGATCGTTGATGGGCAGCCTGACCCGAATGAATGCCCTCCAGGTATGCATTGCTACGATGCACCTCCCTCTCTACCCCCTGGATTGCATTCAAAAGGGTAGACTGCCCAACAATGATGGTCTGTAGGAGGTCAATGACCTCCTCACTGAGGGCAGCAGGGGTAACAGGGGCAGGGCCTGAGGTGCCTGGGGCGAAGGAGATGCCCGCCTTCTTGGGCGAGCGGGCACGGAGCAAAGGCTGAGGGGCTGCTGGGAGGGCGGAGCTGGTGCACTGGGTGGCGGCTGTACCTGTAGAGGTGGGGGGAACGGATGTTGCCGCCACCGCTAGGGAGCTCCCATCGAGGACGTGTCGGTGTCGCTGGTGTCACCACGGGTCCCCGTTGTGGTGCTCCCCTCGCCCTCCGTATCACTGGTGGCCTCGGTGTCTGTGCCATGGCCCACCGGGGCCTTGTGAGTTGCAGCTCCCTCGTGCTCCGGTGCCAATTCTCCTCCGCCAGATGATGCTAATGCACACATGCACAAGAAGATAAAGAAAAAGGGTGGGGGGAGAAATAAAAACAGGTTGAGTGCATGCTTTGTCAACACCGTTGGCGGAGAGGACAGACACAGGAGCCTCATGCACTAAGCCGCGCAATCGGGGTACACTACTCAGTACTTGTGACTCGGCCAACAGGTCTAGGGACAAGAAACGCGCAGATGGGTGATGCAGGACCATGGATAGCTGTACTTGTCACCCTACAGAGGTGGGGGGCGGGGGCACAGGGACATGGCTAAAGGAGAGGACTACACTACAGAAAGTGCCCTGGCCTCATGTCACCCACAGCCCTCCTCCCCCACCCAGGCACCTCCACTGCGCGTAAATATAGCTGAATGTGCTGGTACTCACCCCCTTGTGTCTGCTGTGATGTCCTCACGCGCCCATCCAAATCGGGGTAGGCCACCGCCAGGATCCGGGACATCAGGGGGGTCAGGGTACGACTGGCACCCGTCCTAGGTTGGGAGGCCATCCCCAGCAGTGACTCGGCGGTCTTCCTGGTCCCGCGGCGGATGTCCTCCCACCTCTTGCGGCAGTGGGTGCCCCGTCTGTTGTGGACCCCCAGGTTCTGGACTTCCTTGGCGATGGCACGCCAAATGTCGACTTTCTGATGGGCACTGACCTATTTGACATGTACAGGGTGGAATTGGACATATCATCAATATTCCACATGATAGATATGATTGGCCCCCCCTCCCCAACCATGCCATGTGGTACATGCTCTCATCTGTCGTGCCTTGCACTCGTCATTCTCCCCCCACCCCACCATCTAATATCCACCCCACTCAACACAGGCATAGCCCATTCCACGTGCACACAGTGGACTTACCTGTTGGTCTGGAGGAGCGTAGAGTAGCGCATACTGGGGCAGGACCCCATCCACAAGTTTCTCCAACTCTTCTGTAGTGAAGGCAGGGGCCCTTTCCCCAGTCGCAGCAGCCATTGTATCTTCCAGACCGAGGTCACAGCAGCACTTGCAGTATAGGTCCTCTCCTGTGGATGATCAGGTCTCGAGTGATTAAACAGATAGAAAATGGCGGTCACGCTCGCAGCGGTGCGTACCGCGGCGGTGCGTACCGCGACCGCTGGCGCACATCGTCATTGGCTCCTGAAACCCATATGGTTCAATGTTAACCAATGCGGCTTTGCCCCGCGGTCTTCGACCGCCTACCGCCACGGTGTGCCACGCCAGCGCATTGACCTCACATCCCATTGTCACACTTCACAGGTCAGGCAGCCGCCATTTCAAGGGCCCACATGGCTTAATTTCTACTGCGTCACACAGGCCTAGGCCTTGCATTGCCACTCATACAAGCCATTCAATGCATAGCGATTTGTGTACTGTGCAAGCTGTGTGGACGAACCTGTGGCTTGCTTGACTCTGTACTCCATGTTGTCCTTCCTAGGCACCGTCCGCTGGGAATTGCGAGGAGAAGGATGAATCCTCCTGTGTACCGACCGCTGGTGGACCTGTCGACAATGGAGGAACGTCATATAATACTTCGCTACCGACTTGACCGAGCCACTATACATGAACTGTGTGCCCAGCTGGAGCCAGCCCTGATGTCCCCCATCCGCCAACCCACAGGAATTCCCCCTCTGGTGCAGGTTCGGTCAGTCCTCCATTTTTTGGCAAGTGGGTCTTTTCAGACTACAGTGGCCATGTCATCAGGGATGTCTCAGCCTATGTTTTCTAAGATTTTGGCCAGAGTGTTGTCTGCCCTGACGAAATACATGCAAAGCTACATTGTTTTCCCTGAGGAGGGGGATTTGGCCACTGTGAAGGGTGACTTCTATGCCCTTGGACATATCCCCAACATCATTGGTGCCATTGATGGGACCCATGTGGCATTGGTACCCCCAAAAGACGACGAGCAGGTGTACAGAAACAGGAAGAATTACCATTCTATGAATGTGCAGGTGGTCTGTTTGGCAGACCAGTACATCTCCCATGTGAATGCCAAGTTCCCTGGGTCAGTGCATGACGCGTATGTTATGCGAAATAGCAGCATCCCCTATGTGATGGAACAGCTACAGAGACAACATGTGTGGCTAATAGGTGACTCTGGTTACCCCAACCTGCCGTGGCTACTGACCCCAGTGAGGAATCCCCGGACCAGGGCAGAGGAACGGTACAATGAGGCCCATGGGCGATCTAGGAGGATCATAGAAAGGACCTTCGGCCTCCTGAAGGCCAGGTTTAGGTGCCTGCATATGACAGGGGGATCCCTAATGTACTCACCAAAGAAGGTGTGCCAGATCATCGTGGCCTGCTGTATGCTTCACAATCTTGCATTGCGACGCCAGGTGCCTTTCCTGCAGGTGGATGGTCCAGATGGTGGTGTTGTAGCAGCTGTGGAGCCTGTGGAGAGTGAAGAGGAGGAAGACGACGGGGACGACACAGACAACAGGGACACAGTCATACAACAGTATTTTCATTAGCACATGGGTAAGAATCCCCCACGCCATTTTACATTTACTTCAGGCCTCCTGCATCTGTACTTTCTGTGTTTCCCCCCAGTTCCTTTCAACTGACTTGTGACTTTCCCTTCCCTTTTCAGAGCTGTATGACCCACTGCGTGACTTCTGCTTTGTTTGCCCATGGAGTAAAGCACATTGACATTGGTATGTTGTCATCACAATGTAACTGAACATTTTTGAACCGTTATGTGTAATACATTTGTTAAGAATACAAGCAGACTCCTGAGTGTTTTAAGTGCAATTAGTGATTTATTTAAAGTGCTACATATAGGTCCATGAAAGTAAAACGGTGATGGGTGGGGGTGGAGTAATGTCCATGGCAGAGTCAAGTTCTCTGTCTTACAGGTGCATTGTCCATATGCCTGTGGAAGGATGGAGCAGGGGCAGTTCAAGGTTGGACAGGGTGACAATGTGGGACAGTGGAATGACATCAGGGGGTATATTATGCTGGCGGGGGTCTTGGCATCCTACTCTGTCTTCCTTTGTGATCTCAGGTTCCTCTTGCGGGGTGGTTGATCTTCAGCAGGAGGTGGGGTTCTGGTGGCCAGTCGTTGTGTGGGGGCCTCCTGTCCACTAGCGCCGGCGGAGGTGGTAGGCTGTTCCTGGTCCAGGCTGGTGACAGGGGCCCTTTGGGGTGCCACATGGTCCCGCAATGTGGTGACTATTAGGTTGAGGGCCAGGACGATGTTCCTGAGCTCCTCTCTGTACCCCATGTACCGTTCCTCCTGCTGTGCCTGGATCTCCTGGAACCTGGCCAGTACCATCGCCATCGTCTCCTGGGAGCGGTGGTATGCTCCCATGATGGTGGTGTGGGCCTCTTGGAGAGTCGGTTCCCTGGGCCTGTCCTCCCCCCCCTGTCGCACAGCAGCCCTCCCAGTTGCCCTGTTTCCCCGGGCCTCTGTCCCCTGGACGGTGTGCCCACTACCACTGCCCCCAGGTCCCTGTTGTTGTTGGGGTGTTGGGTCAGCCTGGGTGCCCTGTAGTGGCGGACACACCGCTGATTGACCTGTCCTGGAGACAGAGGCATGGGCCCGCTGGATGGGAGCTGAGCTGATATTCCCAGAGGGGGTCAGGTCTGGTGTGGCCTGTGTCTGTGTGTGGGGAACCGACTGTCCGGGCCTGTTCTGGGGGTGGGATGGACATATCTGGACCCTCCGTGGCGGTGTGTTGGCGTTCGGGCCCTGCAGGGGTGAAAGAGTATGGTTATTGCTTCTGTGTGTTCCATGGCGTGCGATTTGTGGGTGCCCTTGTCCCCCAGTGCTGGCAGTCCCTTGTGGGAGGAGTTGTGAGGGTGGTTTGTGGGGGGGGATGGGTATGTGCAGTGGTCATGCATAGGTGATGGGTGTCCATGGTTTGTGTTGGCATTCAGGGTTTTGTTTTGGGTTGGGTGGGTTGTGCTGGTGAGACATTGGCAGGGAGGATGTGTGCTGGGGGATTGGGGGTGAGGGTGGGGGTGTGGGTTGGCATGCTGGTGGTTGGGGGGGGGAGTAGTTGAGTTAGACTTACCAGAGTCCATTCCTCCGCCTACTCCAGCGAGGCCCGCAGGATGCAGGATGTTCAAGACCTCTTGCTCCCATGCTGTGAATTCGGGTGGAGTGGGTGGTGGTCCGCCGCCAGTCTTCTGCACAGCGATGCTGTGTCTTGAGACCATCGACCGTACCTTCCCCCGTAGGTCGTTCCAGCATTTTCGGATGTCTTCCCGGTTTCTGGGATGCTGTCCCACAGCGTTGACCCTGTCGACGATCCTTTGCCATAGCTCCGCCTTCTTGGCTATTGTGGTGTGTTGTACCTGTGTGCCGAAGAGCTGGGGCTCTACCCTGATAATTTCCTCCACCATGACCCTGAGTTCTTGGTCCGAAAACCTGGGGTGTCTTTGGGGTGCCATGGGGTGGTGTGGATGAGGTGTGGGGTGGTGTATGTGGTGATATGCGTGGTGGTGTGTGGTGATGTGTGCGTAGGTGTGGTGTGGTTGATTATGTTGGGTTCCTGTGTGTGTTGGGCTTTTCGATTGCTGTGCTCTCTCTCTCTCTCTCTCTCGCCTTCTCTCCGATTTTCTAGTAGTGGGGGTTTGTGGGTGATGTGGGTGTGTGTTTTATAGTTGCTTGGATGTGTGGGAGTGTTGTTTGTCTGTGTATCAGGTGTGTGTATTTCAAATTGCCCAATATGGCTGTGTTTTGGAGCTGGGTGTGTTTTTTGACAGCGGCGGTGTGTACCGCCAATGGATTACCGCGGTTGAAAGACCGCAGCGTGGATTCGTGGGTCGGAATGGCATGGGCATGTTTGTGTTGGCGTGGCGGTGGAGGTTTGGTCATCTCCAGTTTATCGCTGCCCGCTGATGAGACGACCTTCCGTGGATGTCGGGTTTTTGGCTGCTTGGCAGTTGTGGGTCAGAATGACCGTGGCGGTTTACCGCGGCCGCGGCGGTAGAATGGCGGTCTTCTGACCGGCGGTAAGAGCCTTTTACCGCCGAGGTCAGAATGACCCCCTAAGTGCCGGCCCTCAAAAGTAAGTGGCGGTGCTCAGCACCGGAAACAACAAGCACAAATTAAGCACTGGGTGGCACTTATTCATGCACGCACACGTTTTTTTATGCAAATACACACTCACGTACATGAGTGGACCGGGATCTAGCCAATAAATTACCTACGCTGAAAAGCAGGCATCATACAGAGAAATATGTCAATTGTCCTGTGCGTATGAAACTTTGGATGAGTGTTACACTGTACAGTACACATGCAAAGTGGTAGGGAAACAGTGTACTCACTTGTCTAGGCATATTATTTTGTCCTGGAAGGCTGCCCTTATTTTACAAACCTATAGTAGACTCATGCACACACGTGACGGAAAAGTCTGTGCCTGGTGCATGACAGATGAAATCAGCTTCAAAGCTAGGAAGAGAACAGTGTGCCATATAAGTGTGAATATCTCACTCTCCTGCTCGCTCCTTGTCATGCAACACAGCCCTGCATTTTTGGCTGCTGTGCTCAATTTCGTGACAGCTTTCAGAATCAGGACCTATGTGTCTTTTTACGGTATATAATGTAAGGACGTACATAAAAAGATGACCCAAACAAAATATGTATTTTTGTTATTTTCAAGGTGGGCTAGAACCTATCAATCCTGAGGATTTGAATGTTGATGCCTCTTCTCATGGTAAATATGGACTTATCTCATTGATTTAATTACCTGTTACATCAAACAAATGATTCACTTTGTACGATGGTGCTATAATTTTAGGTCATATTAAGGTAAACTTGACACGTAAAGTGGTATGACTGGCATTCTGTTTTTTTGGACCATGTGTACTTATCCCTGTCCATTACTATGTGTATACACCATTATTCCATATACAAGCCATTGTACAATGGTGGTGGGAGCCAATGTGGTTTACTACTTGTATCAGGTCTGAGTTTAGCAGCCAAATGCTAGTATATGTGACTGGATAGGTGTATATTTATTTCTGTGTCAGCCTGTTGCATGTGTAACATAATGTAGTACCAGCCTAATCGAAAATTGGGGTAATGTTAGCAATACATTTGTAACACACACCCAAAACAATTTGTTATTTGGTAATTACAAAGCTCACATAATAGGGATTTACATCTCTTGGTAATGATCAGTAAGACATATCAGGGCCAATGACTGCTTTGTGTCACTCATCATACAGGGGTTGTCCCATGGTTGTCATTTGGCACACATTGTGCATGAACTCAGGACTTTTGTGTCAAAACTCACACAAAGAACATCAGTAGATATAGTGTAGACATAACTTTGATGCCACTTGACAGCAGGTATCACATTATGACAAATCACTTGTTTATTCATGGATAACACATTTACACATGTTCTGCCCTGTACAGAACATATCCAAAGAGTGTATGCAGTAGATGTTTGCATCACTATAGGAAAGGTTTTTGAAGAACCACCTTTCTCTCAACCACCTATGTTAAACTCTGGCAGACACACATGCACTGTCTGACCAAGTGTTTGCTTTGGTATTGACTACCTACAAGTATATCCTCCTAGCTTGTGAAGGTAGTCCTGCTGAGCAATTATGTAGGCCTTTGGAACTGGCATGACAAGGTTCAAAAAGCTTTGTGTGATAGAGAGGAATCTGGATGCATCACTGCTCAGCAGGTGCCATATTGTTAATGTTTGTTTGCTGAGTGAGATTGTGTTGAGAAGCATGTATACATGGGAGTGTGTGTTGACATGCGGGTTGGATGTAGTGGAAGGTTTAGGGTTGGGTGAAGGCATTGTTGGTGCTTGTGTGGCATGTATGTTGGGACTGGGTGTTCCTAACTTTGATGAGTTGGGGGGGTGGCAGCTAGTTAACTGTTACTAGCTACACGGTAAAGCTCTGTTGGTGGAACAGTGTTGGTGGTTGAGCATACCAAGGAGAGCTGGAGAGTATTGCTGGCCCTGATCTGACACGGATTCCTGGGACTGTGGGCAGTCCAGCCTCTAATGTGTGCAGACGGGGTTGCCTGCAGGTCTGCCACAGAGCACATCCCCTTACTAGCTGCATGTAAAGCTCCTACTCAGGTGTTGGTGGAACAGTGTTGGTGGTTGAGCATTCAAGGGAGAGCTGTATAATATTGCTGGACCTGATCTGAGGGCAGTCCAGACTCAAAAATGTGCTGACGGGGTTGCCTGCAGGTCTGCCACAGAGCACATCCTCTGTGCAGCTGTGTTCCTGTTCAGCAGCATTAGATCCTGTTAAGCTGGCAGAGTGAAAGGTACAGTGATGTGATTTCCTGGGCTGGTGGGTGATGTCAATTAGAGTTATGTCACTTGGCTTCTCCTCTTGAATTGATTTTGAGACATGAAAGCAATTTTGTGTGCAACACATCGTTTAACATTTGTCAACTACTGACATGTTACTTTGGAAGTATCCAAGTCACATTAACCGACAAACATGGATAAATACTGAGCATGAGGGGCAATTGAGAGCTACACTGACTCTTACTATTTAGTTGCACTCAGTTGTGCTGTGATCCAAGAATGTTGCATTACAAAGCATAAGTACATATCAACAGACTGGAAATCTTATTGATTTGGGCTTTGTGGGTCTATGGTGTTGTGTGCCATTGGCCATATTGTGAGTCATCATAAGTGTTACACATATAAATGATGCAACACACATTAGGTACTTAGGTGTATGTGGGTTATGTAAGTGGCATATCCGAGGTTCTTGCCCGCTGTCAATCATTAGTTGAAGACCTGGATCTCCATGAAGTATAGTGACATCAATGTTCCTTTGCTACCTTCACATTTATGTAACAGTAAGTTATGCTGCTGGTACATACATGTATGGCTTAATTTATGCACTAGGATATCATACGTTTACTGGCAGCATAATGTGGTGTGAAACCATGCCTCAGAAGTGTACATATAACTTGCTTTTGTATTGTGTACATTGATATAGGAATTTTAACTTGTGTGTTAAAATGGTCAGGTTTCATTTTGTGGTGAAGTGAATCTTGATGCTTTTGCAAAGCGCATTCTAGAGAAGAAGAAGACAATGTCTGCAACATTTGGAGGCTATATCTACATCTTTCCAGGCTATGGTTAGGGCAAATTTTAAAGGAGATAAGGCTATTGAGGAAAGAGATGAGACGACAAACATACCCAGGGCACAGAGTTTACTTTTGCATGTTTAGTCTAGGTCTTATTTTGTGTGTTCTCCCCACGTACAGTTACATGTTGTTTTTATATGCATATTGTGCCAAACCTGATGTTCTAACAGTTATGGGACACCATGGGTATTGTTTCAGCCAGATTTGTTTAATAAATAAATAATGTTGTTTTGATGCTGAAGCACTGTTTCACACAATAAAACAGGACACAAGTGTATGTATTTGTTTTTGTTTTATTTCAAGACTCCTCCTTTAATAGTATATGGTATGGGCAAACAGACTTGCCTGATTAGACCACATATTTCTGATCAATCTATGTTTTGCCCAAACATCTGTAGTCACTTGTTCAAAGGAAAATCTTACATGTGCATTGTAAGTAGGTAAAGTAAATGGTTGTGCAGTATCTAAGCCGGATAAATGAAATTAATATTACAGGTGACTTAATTTACAGTACTGCTGGTGCAAAGTGCATACTGGAGAAGAAGAAGACACGTCTGCAACATTTGGAAGAGAAATCATGTTTCTGGGCTATGTTTGATGCAAAATGGAAAAAAAGGGAACAGAGTGCAAAGTATCCAAACAGAATAAATGAAATGAATGTTACAGGTGACTACGTTTTCATTGCTACTACTTTCTACGAGGAGCTTCCTCCTACTCAGACAACAAATTGCTCTCAGCATTAGGAGTCAAACTTTGGGCAAGATTTTTGGAGTCATTATTTTGCTTTTAGGACATATTGATGGTAACTGACCATGACCCGTGTGAGAATGCTATGCACTCAAGAGCTGATGCCATTCTTTCCTGCGAGCAGACCATTAAAGTGTTCATGGTTATGAGAGTTTTGAAATCTTCTCTTAATCCATTGACTGACTCCAACAAAAGTTCAATTGTTGATGTTGTTTGTAGGGGTACCAGCACATGATCTTTGATCACAAGATGAAGTGGTAGAAGCTGTTTTGTTTTCATCTTTATGTTTTATGATCTTCAACATATCCTTATGGATGTCCATAAGGGAACCATCCATGCCATGCAAAAAATAATATAACCCATCTATTTTGACTGACAGGGACATGGTGGCCTTTAGGTAATTATTTGCCTCCTGCAGATTATTATGTAGTATTGATAGTCCTTCCTTCACTATTTTCTCCTGTGTGTTGTGGATACGAACTTCAAATTCATGTAGATTCTCAAGATTCTGAGTCTGCAGGTTCCAAGTTCTTGCTGCTGATGATACCACTTTGGAGGTTTGTGTTGCGGTCTGTGTTTCTACCTCTGAACAAATTGTTTGTATGTTATTTGGGTCTTCAACATCTTGGAGTAGTACATACAAGCTTTCTTTATCTTGTTAAGTATGAATTGTCATTTTCTTGAGTTACTTCAGTATTGTTGTCCTGATTCTCTGGCATGAAGTTACCTACACATGACAGGAAAATATTTCCATCATAATTGGTAATGTGAGTGTGACATACATTCATTTTGTCAAAGCATACCATGTTATGGAATTTTGAGAAATTACTTTGTGCTATGTCGGAATTGCATAGGTTTTAGTGTGTGGATGTGTGTTGAAAAAGATTTAGCTGCATCATTGGAGCATCTTATTATTGTCAGAGTGTTGGTTTAAGTAGATGTCGTTTGCACATATTTACATAGCAACGTGCAACACATTGACCCATATTGTGAAAGCTGTCATGCAGCGCAGTGCAGCTGCCAAAAATGCTGCACTGCATTGGGTGACAAGGAGAGGGCAGGAGAGCACCATATTCAAATAGAAATTACACTCTCCTCCCCTCTCTTTAGCGCCGGCACTGATTACAGCTTATGTGCACCACACACACACACACCCCTTAGCCCTGGTGCTGAGGTGTGTTTGTGTGTGTGATTCTTGCATAGGTTCTGGAAAGAAAAGGTACCCTTTCTGTACAAAATACTATGCCTTAGACAAGTGGAAATGCTTTTACCACTTTGTATGTGGGCCATACAGAGCAGCACACATTCAAAGTTGGAAAAGCTGGGAAAAATAAACACATTTCGAGGGTGTTAATTATTTTCCCTAAATCCTTTCTTCTGATGTTTCAGAATAGGGTTCAGCGTCTAAAACACTGTCTTCATGCAACACTCTGCAAAGCAGTGTTTCAAGTAGCTTTGCATTACTTTGCCACACAATTTTTGCGTTGATTTCAGAATGTCAAACACGATTTTAGCGTTGGTGTAGCACTAGAAAAGCTACGCTAAACCGACGCTGAACCTTTGAGAATCTGGGCCATTGTGGATAATTTTCACAAAGTTGCCAGGAAATGGGGACTGCACCCAAGGATCCTGCTCTGTGTTGTGTGACAGTAAGGGAGCATGACAGCACCATATTGACATCAATATGGCTCTCTCCTCCTCTCTCACTAGCAGCAACGCAGATTTTAACCACCATGCATCACACACATATTAGCACCATAGTGCAAGGGTGTGTGTGTGTGTGTCTAGCATGGTTTTTGTACTGGAAGTGTACCCTTCCAATTCAAACGCCCATGCTTGGACACAATTTGCAGCCAGCTCCTACAAATTTGTATGTGTGCTGCACAGTGATTCACACAATGTGAAGTCAGAATTCAGAGGAAACACATGTACACATTTATACTTTTTATACCTCACTTACAACAGCTTGATATTTTTGCAAAACAATCCTGTTTAGTAATGTTAGACTTTGGCATCCATGTTATGCCCCGATGACCCATAAACATACCAATTTGCTTAGGTTTGTTGATTCCCATACTGCTTTGGCATTGGGTGTGCGGGACGTGAGGAACACTAACCGAACTGTGTACATTTGTGATTCTCGGCCATGATGTCTTGCTGCACAAGCTGCTGCAATGATTTACATGTCTACTCAAAGCTATGAAAGTACATGCTAATAAGCCCTTGCATGGCTTTGTGATTTTTTTATGCTTACTTTGCCTTCTATCACCATACACGAGGACAACACAAAAGATTCATGCAAATGGACCTTAGTATGTGCACCTCATCACACATCTATTGGATTCTACAATAGGGTATGTGTGATTCTGCTATATTTGGCTCATGATTTGGACATATTATCTACATTTCTCAGTACTTCTACATGTGCCAACAGACATTTTACATCACTCAGTGACTGTTAGAGACAATACATTTAGATTAATGAAAACTTATGTTCTCTTAACCTGACGCATATTTTTCTCATGATCTGCAGTGTCTGCAGCTTCAAAACCACCAACTCACTTTGGACTAATGACGGCTACTACTTGCTCCTCCATAGGTGTCAGTTCAGTCAGGTCCTTCTCCTGTTTACATTACAGCACGCCTATTTCTAGCCTATTTTTCTTTTGTATGACGTTTGTGGTCATGACAATGCTTCTTGCACTCCTCAGCTGTCCTGTTTGTAGGTGCTACTGCATTTATTTTTTGGACTACGGCATTCCACAGTGCAATTGTCTTGAACTGAGGTAATTTTGAATTGACAAACAGATGATTTTCATGCTTAGTCACTTCTACTATTAAACTATCAACTTCCTCGTCTGTGAATTTGTATTTTCTTTTCACACGTCCATCCTTCAAGGGAGACATTATGGGTGGAATCCTGGATCACCTGATGTGTGGTTGTGGTCTCTTCAAGGGGTTGATTTACTGCCATTCTGCTCTCTGGGTGTATTCAGAATTTGTTACTCTCTTTGGCTCCATTTTGTGTGTGTTTTTGTAGCTAGTGTGATGCAGTTTTGCACTGTCATGACATTATGTTTGCGCACACTTAACTTGGTGGTGCCTGGCATTGTGAATATAGCGCAACGCTAAATTTTTTAGAGCATGCAGCGCAATACAAAAAAATGTTGGTGCTGTGCTTGCCCATGCGAAATTTGTGAATCTGGGCCTAAGTCTATTGGTAATGGTGTGATTCAGTGCTCGGGATTTTTCACGACCTTAGAAGGACCAAGTGCAGAAGAGGGAAAGATCTGACCAATCACAGGGTCTGACTAGAATAGATTGTCATTAAACCAACTATAGTTTAACAGACTCCTGGTCTTCACCAGTCTGGCTCCGGGCCTCATACTCAGTTGGCCGTAATTCTCGATCCAATTAGTAACCACAGTTAGTGGGTGTATTTGAGACTATAAGTCATCTTAAGGATTGTTGGCGTGTCTGACCTTATTGGTTTATTGCAATAAATTGATAAGGGGAACGCGTGTATTGGGAAGAGGGACGTTTGGACTCATTTAAGACCTCACACCCTGAAGTCTGCACATATCATAAATATCAACAAAACAATCAATTAAATTCTTTAGAGACAGTAAATTTCACACACCATGACCATGGTGGCCATGAATAACCACACCTTTAGTATCAAGTAGAACATTTATTTCTCTAGATTAACAATGCTAGTATCATGTAAATTAGTCTTAAAACCACATATGTATTAAAAAAACACTGGTTGACCGAATGTTCTAAAGAATCTCAACTTGGCTATAGCATTTACAATCAGTCCTTCTAAGATCAGAGTACAAATCAGCAATAAGAGTAATTGCGCAATAGAAATAACATACATTGAGATATTCAGCAATTGAGCAACATCAAAGCAGTAATTAATTGAATGGAAATAGACTCTCTATCATCAGATTAGCATCAACATGTTGGGCTTCATGCAAAAAGTTTTAGTCACCATTAATTTGGAAAACACTATGGCGCTATCAAAAGGCAGCAGTTGGTAGCTAGAAACAAAGGACAAATCAGTGTAAAGACATTGCAGAATAAGATACCTGTCCTTTTATGGATCTGCAAGCAGTGATTAGTCTTCTTCAGGCGGGCATCAGTTTCGGTAGAACAGCAACAGAGCATGGAAGGGGGAAAATGGCTTAGAATTGGGGACTCTAAGCTCTCCGAACAATTTAAGAGAAATATCTAAAGCAGGCAGCAAAGGTGCATCGAGCTCTAAGCATCAAGCGCAAGAGTGAACACTAGTATTTGCGCATGGAGCACAAAGATAAAACTAGAGTAAGCTTTCAGAAGAAAAGTATCGAAGTGACCCAAAGAAGAGCTCATGAGAGTGGCCATGCAAGTTCTGAATGCACTGTGGCTAAGTTAAATTTGTCCCACGTTTTAATTGGTCAGAAAATCATCTGATAGCCATTAGGCCAATAAAATTACTATTTTAAATCAGAGATATAACTAGACAGTCTTTCACACGTTGATGATTGGTTATTCTCCCTTTATGCACGTCGTTGAATTGTAGAGAAGCAACAGTTAGTGTTCTTCCGTTCCTTCCGTTAGTACATCCATTATTAGTTCATGGGAACATTACTTTCCCATACATCTCAAGTTAATATTTGTAACAATTTTAGTACATTCCTGTTTCTACAGACATTACCTAATACACAGTTGATTATGAAGACAGGAAACACATTTGCCCATTCAGAAGATTTGGTCAACCTTCCAACTTGAAACAGTTACTTTCTCTATTATTCAGCAGGCATGAGATCATATTTTATTCTGAAATTGCATTTTCAAATAAACGATAGTGCAATACTAAGGCTTAGGCATTGTTAGTTTGAGGCCTACAGTTAATTTAAGCTAAAGCATAGCATTTAATCGCAAGTATGACATATTACTGCATTTTATTATTCATATAAACTCTAAATAAACATTAATATATCCATTAACCCCTTTGCTGCCAGGCCTTTTCTCCCTCAGGTGACAGGCCCTTTTTTGGCTATTTGTGGCAGTTCGCGCGTAGGCCCTCATAAGTTTTTGTCCACATAAGCTACCCGCACCAAATTTGCATCCTTTTTTCCAACATCCTAGGGATTCTAGAGATACCCAGAGTTTGTGAGTTCCCCTGGAGGAGACCAAGAAATTAGCCAAAATAGAGCGATAATTTAGTTTTTGTTTTTTAAATGAGGAAAAAGGGCTGCAGAAGAAGGATTCTGGTTTTTCCCTGAAAATGGCATCAACAAAGGGCTTGTGGTGCTGAAATCACCATCTTCCTATCTTTCAGGCAGACTTGAATCAGAAAATCGAATTTTTCAACACAATTTTGCCATTTTGTTGGGAAATACCCCATTTTTACTATTTTTTGTGCTTTTAGCCTCCTTCCAGTTGGTGACAGAAATGGATGTGAAACCACTGCTGGATCCCAGAGAGCTAAACATTTCTGAAAAGTAGACAACATTCTGAATTTGACCAAGGGGTCATTTGTGTAGATCTTACAGAAAATAACAGCTGAATAAAAAAATATTGAAATTGAGATGAAAAATGAAGCCATTTTTCTCCACGTTTTTTCAAAAGTAATATACTGTTACATCTGCTGTACTTTTCTGGTTGCGGGATATATTGGGCTTGCAAGTTCATCAAGAACCCTAGGTACCCAGAGCCAATAAAAGAGCTGCACCTTGCAATGGTTTTCATTGTTTACCGGGTATACAGCAATTAATTTGGTGAAATATGAAGAGTGAAAAATAAGTATCAAGGAAACCTCTGTATTTCCAAAATGGGCACAAGATAAGGTGTTGAGAAGCAGTGGTTATTTGCACATCTTTGAATTCCGGGGTGCCCATACTAGCATGTGAATTACAAGGCATTTCTCAAATAGACGTCTTTTTTACATACTGTCGTACATTTGGAAGGAAAAATGTAGAGAAAGACAAGGGGCAATAACACTTGTTCTGCTATTCTGTGTTTCCCCAAGTCTCTCGATAAAAATGGTACCTCACTTGCGTGGGTAGGCCTAAGGCCCGCGACAAGAAATGCAACATGGACACATAACTTTTTTCATTAAAACGTGTTTTTGGGAAAGTGCCTAGCCGTGGATTTTGGCCTCTAGCTCAGCCAGCACGTAGGGAAACCTACCAAACCTGTGCATTTTTGAAAACTAGACACCTAGGTCCAAGATGGGGTGACTTGAGGGGCTCGCACCAGGTTATGTTACAAAGAATCCTTTGCAAACCTCAAAATGTGACAAAAAAAACACTTTTTCCACTCATTTAGGTGACAGAAAGTTCTGGAATCTGAGAGGAGACACAAATTTCCTTCCACCCAGCGTTCCCCCTACTCTCCCGATAAAAATGGTACTGCACTTGTGTGGGTAGGCCTACTGCCCGCGCAAGGAAATGCCCCAAAACACTATGTGGACACATCAAAATTATCAAATACAAAACTACCTGTTTTTGGGGGGGCACCTGTGTTTTTGGTCTTGGGCTCAGCAGCCATTTAGGGAAATCTACCAAACCCAAACATTTCTGAAAACTAGACACCTAAGGGAGTCCAGGGAGGTGTGACTTGCGTGGATCCCCCGGTTTCCTTACCCAGAAACCTAAGCAAACCTCAAATTTGGCTAAACAAATCAAATTTTTCCCGCATTACTGTGTGGGATCACCGCACCGGCACACATTTTCTACTACCCACGGTTCCCCTCAGTCTCCCGGTAAAAATTATACCTCACTTGTGTAGGTGGGCAAAGAGCCTGTGACAAGGAAGAGCCAAAAACATGTAGAAAATGAGGGGTAACCAAAGCAGGTCCAAAAGGACAGTTTGAAAAAAAACATTTTTAGGCTGACAAGTGGGGCAGAATTTCTATCAGTATAGGTGCGAAAATGCTGGGTGGTAGGAATTTTGTGGATTCCTGCAGATTCTGGAAGGTTCCATCACAAAAATTTGGGAAAATGTGTGATTTCCAGCAAAGTTGGAGGTTTGCAGGGCATCGTGGGTAAGAAAATGGTGCGTGGTGCATGTGAAGCACACCACCCTGGACTTGCCCAGATGTTTAGTTTTCAGATGTGTCTAGGTCTCATAGAATTTTCTAGATGGCAGCGTCCCAAAGTCCATAAAGTGCAGCCAAATGTAAAACCAAAACCCAAAATAATGTGCGGGGGAGAACTGAAAGACTGTTACCCCCTTCAGTTGGGGTGGGTCATAACCATGCCCATACTGGTTGGTAGCCACCAACCCACTATTTTTTTTTTATTCCCTGGCATTTAGTAGGCTTTCTCCCCCCCTCCCTCCCGTCAGGAGTGGATTGGGGGTAATTGCCCAATCTGCCAACCAGTGGGCAGAACAACTTTGTCCACATTTATCTGGGGTGGGGGTATGGCAAATCGTCCTAATTAAAATAGGTCGAAATAGACTTAATTAAATTTGATCCCCCCCCCCCCGGGGGTCGCTCCCCATTTTTGAAATTGTCGCAAATAAACAAAATCCCTGGTGTCTAGTGGTTTCTGTCCCCCTTGGGAGCAGATTGGCCTAATGAAAATAGGCTGATCTGCCCCCAAGGGGAGCAGAAATGGCCTAAAAACAATTCCCCCCCCCCCCCCCACCCCCCCAGAGGAGTGATCCTTGCCTAAGTGGTTGCTCCCCTTATTAATGTAAACGAAAAAAAAATCCCTGGTGTCTGGTGGCTTCTGCCCCCCCGGGCACAGATAGGCCTAATTATTACAGACCAATCCGCCCCCGGGGGGGGCAAAAAGGCCTAATAACAAGATTTCCCCTGGGGAGCGACCCTTGCCAAAGAAATTGTTCCCCTGATGCCAATTTCATTATTAAAAAAATCCCTGGTGTCTAGTGGCTTCTGCCCTCCCAGGGGGCAGATCGGCCTAATTAATATAGGTTGATCTGCCCCCAGGGTGGGCAGAAAAGGCCTAATAAAATAATTGCCCCCCGGAGAGCGACCCTTGCCTAAGGGGTCACTCCCTTTATGAATGTAAACAAAAAAATAATCCCTGGTGTCTAGTAACTTCTAACCTCCTCCCCCCCCCAGGGCAGATAGGCCGAATTGATTTAGGCCGATCTGCCCCCCTAGGGGCTCGGGGGGGGCTAGGGTGAAGGGGAAGCGATTCCCCTTCCATCCTTGCCCATGGGGAGGGGGTGCGAGGCCCTCGAGGGGAGCGCTATCACTTCCCCCAGGGACTCATTGCTGGATGAGGTAGTTACGTCCTTGGTACCTGTGCATCACCGCAGCGGACGTAACCACCTCATCCACGGCACCCGAGGGGTTAATACGACATTTTATATTAATTGACGGTCATTCAAGTGGGCACATTTTACGAGTTACATGTTATTTTCTAAGTTAAGTAATTTTCTTACGCATATTCAAAATACAAAATACATGAAATATTTATTATTAGTAAAATTTCAGCGCTCACAGGATATTGGGGGTACTGGGCTGGACATATTTTCAGGGCCCCTGTAATGAATACATTTTAAATGTATTACCTTTTTTCTGCTAATTCATGCCTGCATGGTTCCCCACAATAATAAATTATATGTTAAACTATAACAGGATTCCTCAAAAACAGTGCAATATGTTATGCCCTGAACCCCAAAAGTTCCTACCATGATGCCAAGTAGACAGAGTCGGAGGTAGAGAGCGGAGTTTAGATAGAGAAATAGAATAGACAGGGATCAAAAAGAGAGAAAGATAACTTCACACTAAGGGCTTTTGAATGCTAGGGCCCTGCACATTTGCCTACTTTACACATGCTTTAAAACGTCTCTGCTGTAAGTCAAACAAAAATCTGCAGTACCCATTATATGTGTAAATACTTGATATTGGAATAATTCATCTGTAAACCCATCCTGCTTGTAATGGGGGCCTCAGTGTTCAGTGTTCAAATCAGATATATGTAGCATATCACATACTGCTCAATGTTTAAAGAGGGAAAGTTTGTGTTGTTTCCTGAAAGAGCCTGCATATGAACCTAATCATAAAAAAGTCAGACGAAATGCACTAAGTAAGAGCTAGGTGCTACATCCTCTTAGAATACAGCAATACACTGACAAAGTCTGATTTTCCTGTAATACCCCAGGATTTAGAGTCCAAGCTGAGAAAATGCATCAAAAATTAAGAAAATGTGGGTGTAAATGCTGTAGGATGCAATTTCGTGCATTTTAGTGCATTATGTTTACCTTCTGTTATACCTTCATGTCAAACTACGGTGCTCTAACCCATCCTACCCCACACCAATCCAATCTACGCCACTCCAACACAATCTACCCTACTCTAACCCAATCTACCCCAATCCACTCCACTAGGATGCAATCTTCCCCAATCCACTACAACCTACCTTACTCCATTCTACCCCACTCCACTCCAATCTACCAAACTCAACTCCGAACCAAACTACCCCACTCCAGCCCAATCTACCCTACATTCTAACACAATCAAACCCACCTCACTCCACTCTACCCCACTCCACCCCAATCTACTGCACTCCACTCAAATCTATCCTACTGTGCTCCTATCTACCACAGTCCACCATCTCTCTACTCCAATCCACTCCAATCTACCCCAATCCATCCCACTCCAATCTACCCCAGTCCAACCCACTCCACTGCAATCTACCCCACTCCACTCCAATCTACTCCAGTCCAATTTACCCCACCCCATTCTAACTTACCCCGCTCCACTCCAAGCTCCACTGCACTCTACCCTACTCCTCTCCACTCTATTCTAACTACTCCACTCCAATCTATGACACTCCACCACAATATGCCCCACTACAATCTACCACAGTCCGATCCACTCCAATCTACCCCATGCCACTCTACCACACTCCACTCCACAAAAATCCACCCCACTCCACCTCACTCAAATCTACCCTACTCCAATCTACCACACTCCACTCAAACCTACCCTACTCCACTCCAAACTAACTCACTCCACCCCAATCTAACCTACTCCAATCTATCCCACGACAGCATACCCAACTCTACTCTACCCCGTCTACTCCACTCCATTCTTCTCCACTCCAGTCTACCCCAATCTACCCCAATTCACCCAATTCCACCCCACCCCACTGCAATCTACCCCACTCCAATCGTCTCCATTCCAATCTACCCCACTCCACTCCAATCTACCCCACTCCAATCGTCCCTCTCCAGTCTACCCCACTTCAATCTACCCTACTCCATTCCAATTTACCCTCCTCTAATCCATCCAATCTATCCCACTTTACCCCACTCTTATCTACCCCACTTTCTCCAATGTAACCCCACTCCAAAGTACCCCATCTATCTTTCTCTAATCTACCCCACTCCACTCCAGTCTATCCCACTTCACTCCAATCTACCCCACCATAATCCACCCAATCTATCCAACTCCAATCTACTCCACTCTACCCAACTCAGCCATAATCTACCCCACTCCACCTTAATCTCTCCCACTCCACCCTAATCTACTCCAGTTCACTCTAATATACTCCTCTCCACTGCAGTCTACCCAAACACTGCAATCTACTGCTTTCCACCCTAAACTACCTCACTTCACTCAAACTCCAATATACCCCATTCCAGTCTATCGCACTCCAATTTACCACACTCCACTCCAATCTACCCCGATCCACTGTGCTCCAACCTACCCCACTCAACTCCAATCAACCCCACTTCAATCTACCGCTGTCCATCACAATCTATCCCACTCCACCACAATCTATTCCACTTCTCCCCAATCTACCCCAATCTTCCACACTCCCACATCCAATCTACCCTACTCCAAAGTACCCCACCCTACCCCTCTCCACCCCACTCTACCCCAACCCACACCAATCTACCCCAATTCACCACACTCTACCCTACCCTATCCCAATCTACCCCACACCACTACAATCTACCCCAATCTATCCTACACCACTCCAATCTAGTCAACTCTCCCAATCTATTCCACTCCACTCTACCATACTCTATTCTACCCAAATCTACACCACTCCACTTCACACCAATCTACTGCACCTCATCTACTTTACCTCATCCCACCCCACTTCACCACTTTCCATCCCACCCCTGCAATCTACCCCATCCCACTCTACCCTACTCCAGTCTACCTCACTCAACTCTACCCACCTCCAATCTACCCCAGACCAATCTACCTCACTCCACTCCACTCTTCTCCACTCCAAACTGCCCCAGTCCAATCAACCCTCTTCAAACTACCCCACTCCTATCTACTACGCTCAATTCCAATCTACCCTACTTTAATTTACCCAGGCTACCCCACTCCAACCTAATCTATCCTACTAAACTCCACTCTTCCCCAATCTATTTCAATCCATTCCAATCTCGACTCCACTCCAATCTACCAACTCCAATTCACCCAATCTACCCCACTCTACTTTAAACAGTTCTACCACACTTGATTCTGCTCTACCCAATCTACCCCACTCCACTTGACTCCTTAGTGCCACATGCCACTCAAATCTACCCCACTCCATCCTTTCTAAACCACTTTACCCACATTCATTCCACTTCACCCCACTCCAATCTACCTTATCACTCCACCCCAAACTAACCTACTTCATTCTACCCCATTCAACCCACCCTACTTCACTGTCCCCGAATCCCCTCCACTTCAAATGTCCCCACCCTAGCTCAATCAATAACACTCCAATCTATCACATTCCAGTTTACTCCACCCCTCACAATCTACCCCACACCACTCTATCCATCTCCAATCTACTCCACTCCATCTCAAACTACCCAACACCACTCTATCCAACTCGACTCCAACCCATTCCACTCCACTCCAGTCTACACCACACCATTTATCCAATTCCACTCCAACCTACTCCACTCCAGTTTACCCCCAATCTATCCCACTCCACTCCAATCTACCCCACTCCAATCTACCCCAATCCACTGCCCTCCACTCTTCCCCAATCTACCCCTCTCCACTCTTCCCCAATCTACCCCTCTCCACTCCACCCCAATATATCCCACCCCAATCTACATCACTCCAATCTACCCCACTCTAATCTGCCCCAATCTACTCCACTCCAATCTACCTGACTTCCCCTTCAATCTTCATCAATTCAATCTACCCCACTCCAAAATACCATGCTAATTTACCCAACTCCCCCACTCCAATCTACCCCACTCTAATTTACCCCACTCCAATCTACTCCAATCCACCCCAATACATTCTATGTCAATCTACCCCACTCCACTCTAACCCCAATCTAACCTATTCCACTCAACACCAAATCTACCCCACCCCACCCCCCTTCATGCCACTATCTTTTAGCCATGCTGAATAGCAGCCACACTGGTGTACAAAATGGCTAAAACACTATAGCATAGGCGAGACATATTGACTTTGTCAAAGGTTGTTAAGTATTGCCTACAGCACACATGTGCTGTCAACATAAGCAATTGTTAAAAAAAGCTTTTAAAAAACAGATTTAGCGTCCACTCATTACATACCAATACTTACCATTGGTTGACTTTCATGTCACTCTTGTTCCCTTTAATCTTACTGGTCATACCTCCTGCAGGCAGCACACCTTCTCCTGCATTCTTCCTTGGGCTTCTGTCCCTGCCCTGGAGTATGAAACCTTCCCAGATTTCTGTTTGAGCCCACTGTCCCTCCACTGGCTGCTCACTGCGCCAGGTACTTTTTGGACTTTCTATCATGCACTCTAGTAGAGTGCATGGCAATGGACGGTCTCCCCACCCCACCCCACCCTCCTCCTGATGTCCTTTGTTGCTACCCTCTCCCCTGCAGCACACCTGAGGCCCTCCTCCTGCTGTTTGTTTTCTTCAAACCCCCACCCTCCAGCCACTGTCCATTGTTTGTTTCCCAACCCCTGCCCTCCTCCCTCGTGTTGCTTCCCCGTCTCCACGCCTCTGCGCTGTTTTACACATATCGCACAGCAATGCAGGCTGCTGTGCAACATGACTTACAAAAAAAAAGGATTTTGACATGATCAACGCTGGCCGTGTCATAGCGCATTCATTTTTTTACTTTAAGTCATGTTGCACAGCAACTTGTGCTGCTGAGCAACATGTCTAAAAAACATTGAGAAAACCAATAGATCTCACAAAGTGGAAAACTATTGGCTTTGCCAATGATTGTTGCTGTTGATTTCCCTGAAATTAAAACAAAGATTGCCTGTAGCAAACACAATCCCATGCAATTTTCCATGCCTTGCAAAAGACTTATCCAGCTTGCCTTTACAATTTAAAAACTATTCCAATTTGCAAACATGCTCCACTTTTTACCTTTCTAATTCATTAATGGGGGCCACTTTCATTTTGGTGCCCGGGCCTATTTTGTGTCTCAGTCCCACTCTGCTCATGCATGTCACTGCAACGTGCATTATGCTAGCGATACTTTTTCAGGAGCATACGTTTTTTATAATGTACTTCCTTGTTTTGTGCGTGAAGTGCTTCACTGCAGTTTGATCTTTGCATTATGTACTCCACTACAGTGGGCGGTACGTCTGAAGTACTCACTGCTATAGAGAGCCAAGAATGTAGGTGCAGTGTGTGTCTGTCTGATGAGGCATGGTGTATATGTGATGCTGTGAGTATTTCTGCTTGTATGTGTCTCTGTGGTGTACGTATGTCTATGTTTTTTTGACTATGTGAGTGAGAGCCTTTGTGTGTTGTGTGTGCAACATTGTGTGCCATAGCTGTGTGGTGTGTTTGCTGTTTGTGAGGCTGTTTATGTTTCACTGTTTGTGCTGCTTATGTGTATGCCCTCCTGCATTGGGGTGCGCCTGCATGTGTGTGGTATATATGTGTGATATTTGTAAAATGTGAGGCTGTGTGCTTCTGCAGGTGATGCAGTATGTTGTGTGTATGTGCATGCTTCTGTGAGAGTGGTGTATGTTGCGTTGTGTGTTTCTGTGCTTGTTTCTGTCTGCACCTGTGTGTGTGTTTTGTGAGGGTGTCTGTATGATGTATTTATTACGTGAGTGATGTCAATTTGTGCATGTTTATGCACATATCTGAGTGTGTGTTTTTGCACCTTTATGAGTCTGTGTTTCTGTGTGTCAATGCTGCTGTAGGAAGTTTAAAAAATAAGCACACTACAGTGAATATGAAATGTGGAAACATTGCGCAACATCCAGCAGCAATAGAGGCCACACCAATGTTCACAATAAAAAAATTATTTAGGCAAAAACCCCACAGTGACATGAGTAAGGTAAATGGTTCAGGCAAGGATGTAGTGGAATAAGGAACAAAAAACTGACATTTGATAAAGGACAACTCGTGTCTGACCAACCTGCAGGTAATTATGACATAAGCACACAAGTCCCTGGTACACTCTCCGTGCCTACAAACAAGATCACAGACAGATTAGACAACAAGCACATAACTGAATTAGCCCAAAGCACACAGGTGCGCGACTTACAATGGGTGCAGGGAAAAAACCTCCTTCTGATCACCCCACTGTCCTTAACAAACAATGCTGTTAGCATACAGTTAAAACAAATTAGATTCACAAAAGAGCATGTACGCATTTATAGGTCAAAGAATGTTCGGTCATAAACCCTTGTCGAATGTATAATAAAGAGCGAGTAATGTATGAAACCTAGGATTCAGGATTATGGGGCCACATGTTTTCGAGTGTTTTCCATTTTAATATGTTACTTGCAAGTTATCTATTGTTAATCATGTGCAATAAAGTACTGTATATGTAGGAAGCTGGACTGGTGTGTGATGGGTACCTAAGGTATGTACACCTTATACAAGGTCCAGGTATCCCCTATTAGTGTAGTGTAGGGAGTGTCTAGATGCCAGACTCTCGAGTGGTAGCTGAGGAGGAGCAGCCAAGCCTTACCTAGGAGACATGCAAAGCTCATTTAATACCACTGTAGTCACACAGCACTTACACACATGAAAGAAAACACCCTGGCCCTCATTACAACTTTCTGCCCGCCAAGTTGTAACCGCCGCGCGGCGCCAATGTGGCCGCACTCCCGCGGTGGCCATTTCGACATCCCCGCTGGGCCGGCGGGAATGGCGGCCGCAACATGGGAGCCGGCTCCAAATGGAGCCGGTGGTGTTGCGGCGGTGCGACGGCTGCAGTTGCACCTGTTGCGCTTTTCACTGTCTGCTATGCAGAGAGTGAAAAGCTTCATTGGGCTGTGCCAGGGGGCCCCTGCGCTGCCCATGCCTAAGGCATGAGCAGTGCAGGGGCACCCAGGGGCCCCGCAACTCCCCTTTCCACCAGCCTTTTCATGGCAGTTCCTACCGCCATGAAAAGGCTGGCGGAAGGGGGACTCGTAATCCCCTCGGCAGGGTTGCAAGCAGCGCTGCCCTGGAGGATTGAATCCGCCAGGACCAACGTGGCGGAAACCCGACAGTCCCGGCAGTGCGACCGTGGCGTTTCCGCTGCGGTCGTAATGTGCAAGTTTGCACCCCAGCCTGTTGGCGGTGCAACCTCCAGAACAGCCCTGGCGGTCTTTGACCGCCAGGGTTGTAATGAGGCCCTCTGTGTTACAAAAATAAAGGTACTTTATTTTAGTGACACAATTACCAAAAGTACTAGATAGGCAACCCTCCAATAGGAGGTAGGTAAACACACTAAATATGTGCACTAGTGATCAGAAATAGGCATAAATAGCAATAGAAAACAGTGCAATAGCAATAGACAATAGCGACCCGAGGGGGAGCCCAAACCATATACTAAAAAAATGAATGCCAGGTAAAGTGGAATCTGTACAGGGGAGCTGGAGGAACAAGGAACCCCAAAAGGTAAGTACCACAGTGCTCCCCAGCAAGTAGGAAGAAAGGAGTAAGTTACTGTTTTTTCCCCCAAACCACCAAAAGGACTGAAAATAAGGATAATGCAACATCCAGACAAGACTGGAAGAAACCAGCGGTGGATTCCTAAAGAGAAAGGCCTGAAAAAGAAGGGGACAACCACCCACCCTTCTGTGGTTGCAGGAGTTGGTCAACGGTAGGACAAAGACAGTCACCAATGCAGCCCTGGAGTCTATGAAGAGTTCCTGAAGGATGCAGTGTATGTCCCACGCTGGATGGAGGATTGCAGTCTGTGGAAAAGCCCCCAACAAGCCTTGGCAAAGGCAAGAGTTGCGGTAGAAGAAAAGTGGAGCTGCCAGGGATCAGTAAGGGCCCGGAGGACTCAACCCATTGGGGGATGTCTCAGGGAACCCTCAGCAATGCATAGAGTCCACAGAAGAAAAGGGACCCCCCACAGGAGACCCACTGAAAGAGGACCGAAGAGTCGCAGAGGGGCCCACGCAGCACAAATGAAAAAGGGTCCCAGGCCGCAGAAGAAGCATGCAGAGGGCTGTGCATCACAGGGAAGATGGGGCTACACAGACCCTGGAGATCCCTTGGAGGAGATGCCAACAAGCCTTGGTAGCTGCAAGAGACAGGGTGCATGGGGGTACTGTCCTGCGTGGCAAGGCAAGGGCTTACCTTCACCAAAGTTGGATAGCTGGTAGAGAGGACCAAGGGGACCACTCCAGACCACCAACTGTGATACAGAACCCACGCAGGTCAGGATGAGAGGAGATCCACGCAGCCAGTTGTTGCAGTTGGTACCTGCAGATGCAGGGGAGTGACTCCTTCACTCCAAGGGAGATTCCTTCTTCCTTCTCGTGCAGACTGAAGATTTGACGCCCTTAGAGGATGCACAGCGGGAGAAATGTTGCAGAAGCTGGAAGGAGTCGAGGAAACAATATTGCAAGTAGAGTCTTCATTGTGGATGCAGATTGTCGGTTCCTTGAGGGTCCAGGCACAATTCCAGTGACCAGAAGTCAAAGTAGAGGTTGCAGGGGAGTCTTGCTGAAATCTTGCAAGCCGAATCTGATTACCCACCCAAGAGGGTGACCCTAAAAAGCCCCCTCAGATAGATCGGTCACCTAGCCAGGTGACCATCTATCTGAGGGGGCTCTGATGTCACCTGCCTGACCTGGCCATTCAGATGCTCCCAGAGACCTCTGCCCACCTTGGATTCAAGATGGCAGAATTAAGGGACCCTCTGGAGGAGCTCTGGGCACCACCCTTGGGGTAGTGATGGACAGGGGAGTGGTCACTCCCCTTTCCATTGTCCATTTTCGCACCAGAGCAGGGACTGGAGGTCTCTGAACTGGTGCAGACTCGCTTATGCTCCCAAGCCATGTAACACCTATTTCCAAAGGGAGAGGGTGTTACATATCCATACAAATCCTTTGTTCTGCCTTCCTGAGCTTGAGCTGATCAAGAAGCAGAAACCTGTCTGAAGGGTGGCAGTAGCTTGACCTGCCAGGAAAACCCCAGAAAGCTGGTAGGAGCAATGATGGGGGTCCTTTAAGGAGCCCCCAGAGTGCATGGAATCATACCTCCAATACTGGAAATAGTATTAGGGTATGATTCCGACATGTTTGAAACCAAACATGCCTAGGTTCGGAGATACCATTATGTAGCTGGACATAGGTAGTGAACCATGTCCAGTGCACATGTAAAATGGCGTCCCCGCACTCACGAAGTCCATGAAAATGGAGCTGGAGTTCGTGGGGGCACCTCCACTCATGCAGGGGTGCCTTCACACACAGGAACCTGCACCCTGCCCTCTGGACTAGGAGGGGTGACTTACAGTGACTTGGTGCAGTGACCTGTAGTGAAAGGAGTGCATGCACTCTTTCACGCAGGCTGCAATGCATGCCTGTGGATACACTTTGCATGGGCTCCCCATGGGTGGCATAATACACGCTGCAGTCCATGAGGGACCCCTGGTTCAATGTCCTGGATACCTAGGTACCATATACTAGGGATGTATATGGGGGCACCAGTGTGCCAACTGTAGTCCAAGCAACCAAGTTTAAAGGAAGAGAGCATAGTCTTGGTTAGCAGGATCCCAGTCCACACAGTCAAAACATATTGATAAAAGGCAAAAAGTGGGGGTAACCATGCCAGAAAGTACTTTCCTACACAACCCCCCCCCCCCACACCCGAGCGTGGTCTATAAGGCTAACCTTGCCCAGATGAGTCTTCATTGTCTAAGTGGAAATATTTGGAGAGTCCATCTGCATTGGAGTGGTTACTCCCAGGTCTATGTTCCACTGTATAGCCCATTCCCTGTAGGGATATGGACCACCTCAACAGTTTGGGATTTTCACCTTTCATCTGTTTTAACCATAGAAGGGGCTTGTGGTATGTTTGAACAAGAAAGTGAGTGCCAAACAAGCATGGCCTCAGCTTTCTCAAAGCCCAAAACTCAGCAAAGGCATTCATTTCTATGGCTGACCAACGCTTTTCCCTGGGGGTCAAACTTCTGCTTATAAAAGCTATAAATTGGTCCTGGCCCTCTGTATTAAGTTGTGACAAACCTGCCCGAACCCCTACCTCAGAAGCATCTGTCTGAACTATGAACTGCTTCTTAAAATAGGTGCAGAGCACATGACCTGCTTGAGATCTTCAAAAGCTTTTTGACAGCTAGCTGTCCATAAAATGTTTTTGGGCATTCTCTTTGAGGTAAGATCATTAGGAGGGGCTCCAATTGAGCCATAGTTCTTAATGAACCTCCTGTAGTACACAGGAAGGCCTAAAAAGGCTCTCACCGCCGAGTCTGAGTAGTAGGGGGAGTCCAATCCAAGATGGTTTGAATCTCCCCCTCCACTGACTGAATGTGACCCCCACCTACCAGGTAACCCAGATAAACACCCTTTCCTCCCCTATCTGGTACTTAAAGGCCTTGATAGTGAGGTCTGCTTTTTGCAGAGCCTCCAAAACATTCCATAGGTGGACCAGGTGATCCTCCCAAGTGGAGCTAAAGACAGCTACATCATCAAGATAAGCTGTACTGTACGCTGCCAATCCTTGGAGGAAAGTATTCACCAGCCTCTAAAATGTGACAGGTGCAGTTTTCAATTCAAAGGGCATCACTGTAAAGTGATAATGCCCTCCAATGGTTCAAAATGCTGTCTTGGGTTTGGCATAATTTGATAACTTGATCTGCCAATACCCAGCAGTCAAATCAAATGTGCTCAGATACTTGGCAGATGCCACTGTGTCTATTAGCTCATCTACCCTAGGGATAGGATGAGCATCTGTTTTTTGTACAGTGTTAAGCCCTCTATAGTCAACACAAAACTTAATTTCTCTTTTTACATTTTAGGAGTGAGGTTTTGGAGCTAGAACCACTGGGCTAGCCCGGGGGCTGTCCGAGTGCTCAATGACTCCCAGGTCTAGCATCTTCTGAACTTCAGATCTGGTGCAGTCTCTGACATGGTCAGGTTGCCTGTAAATTGTACTTTTTATTATTGGCAAACTGTCCCCTGTGTCAATGGTGTCTTCACAGCAAGTGGTTTGACCAAGTGCCAATGAGAACAGGTCCGAGAACTGTTCCGGGAGATTTCTGCAGTCTTCTTTTTGTGACCCAGAAAGGAAGTCAGCAAGGACTACCACATCAACAGAGCCATCAGCTGCAGTGTGGGAGAAGAGGTCAGGGAGGGGGTCACTCTCTTCTTTCTGTCCCTCGTCAGTGACCATGAGCAGGGTCATAGCAGCCCTGTCTTAGTAGGGCTTTGGGCGGTTCACATGAAGCACCCTAAGGGGGCTTCTGGGAGTGCCTAGGTCTACCAGGTAGGTAACCTCACCCTTTTTCTCCACTATTGCGTGGGGTCCACTCCACTTGTCTTGGAGTGCCCTAGGAACCACCGGCTCCAGGACCCACACTTTCTGTCCTGGCTTGTAAACAGTCAATACAGCCTTCTGCTTATGCCCCTGGCTGGCCTGGAGCTTTTAGTGGCCTCCTTCATATACTTAGCCATCCCTGATCTCAGGCCAAGTACACAGTCCACTATGACTTGCTTGGGAGGCTTGAGAGGGTGCTCCTAGCCTTTTCTTAAAAGAGCTAGAGGACCCCTAACAGGGTGCCCAAACAGAAGTTCAAATGGGCTGTAGCCCACACCCTTCTCAAGGACATCCCTTTAGGCGAAGAGGAGGCATGGCAGTAGGACATCCCATCTCCTCTTGAGTTTTTTAGAGTCCCATGATCCTGCTTTTGAGAGTTTTATTAAATTTATTTTCAAAACTATTGGTTTGGGGTGTCAAGGGGTGGTGAACTTATAGGTAACACTACATTCTTTCCACGTGGCTTTCAGGTATGCAGACATAAAGTTTGCAACTTTGTCTGATACCACCTCTTTAGGAAAACCCACTCTTGAAAACATTCCAAGAAGGGCTTTGGCCACTGCAGGAGCTGTAATGGTCCTTAGAGGAATAGCTGCTGGGTACCTGGTGGCATGGTCCACCACCACCAGAATACATCTGTTCCCAGAGGCTGTAGGAGGGTCTAGGGGGACATCAATGTCCACCCCAACACTTTCAAAGGGTACCCCAACCACTGGATGTGGAATTAAAGGGGGCTTTGAGGTGCCATCTGTCTTGCCACTGGTTTGACAGGTGACACAGGAGCGACAAAACCTCTTTGTGTCTTCTGACATTTTGGGCCAGTGAAAGTGAGAGACAAGTCTGTCCCAAGTTTTGCTTTGCAACAGGTGACCTGCCAGGGGAATGCCATGTGCTAGGGTCAACAAAGATTCTCTGTACTGCAGAGAGACCACCAACCTCCTTGTGGCAGAGATTGTCTTCCCAATACACCTTGTGGGTGCCACTGACATCCCGAGCCTCTTGAGTGACGGCTTGCTGCCTCAAGTCCTCCAGTGTAGGGCCAGTCCTTTTCGGTCTAGTGAACTCCTCCCTGGTAGGCCCCCCTGCAGCCAAGAGCTCAGCTATGTCAGCTTGTAGCTCATCTGGTGAAGGTTCTGCCAAGGGAGTGGATTCTTCTCCCTCTGGGGTTGAATCCTCACTGGAGGTTGGAGTAGGGGTCACAAGTTTCCTTGCTCTTTTTGTTTCTTGGCCTATGCCCTAGTCAAGGCAAAAATATGTCCTGGGATACCCAACATTGCTGCACGGGCTTCTAACTCCACTTCAGCCCAAGCTGAAGTCTCCAGGTTGTTCCCGAATAGACATTCTACAGGAAGATCTGTGGACACTACAACTTTTTTAGTACCAGTGAAGCTGAAATCATCAAGTGCCATGGGGTGGCACAGAGTGTTGTTATAGGCATCAGTCACTTGGTACTGGTGACCAAGTAGGTGTTGCTCAAGGGACACCAGTTTTTCAGTCACCATAGTGACACTGGCACCTGTGTCCCTGTAGGCCTCACTCTCAACATCATTTATCAGAGGATGCTGCCTGTACTTACCCATGTTAAGGGGACAGGCAGCTAGCGTGGCAAAATCAATTCCCCCATCAGAAACTAACACTGCTTCGGTTGTCTCTCTAACCAACCCAGACCTCACTACAGTCCCTAAAGTGAGCCCAGCTTCAACCTTAAACTGGATACTCTTAGTAGTCCCAACTCTACTGCTATTGCTAGGGGCACAAGAAGAAGGAGAGGGGTTGGTAGTGGTGGTTGGCTTGGTGTCTTTCTTATGGAAGGAGCTGTATCCTGGCCTATGGCCTTTGTTCGTATAGACATAACACCAAGGCTTTTTGAAGCTGGAGGAAGTGGAAGAGGATTTGCCCCCACCCCAGAGGAATTTTGTGGGCCTGATGAAGACTCTTTGGATTTGTACCCACCCTTCTCCTGGTGCTTACCTTTATCTTTCTGTTTGTGGTCACTCCCGGAGAGTCTGTCTCTCCCTTGTCAGTGAATGAGAGCCACAAAATAACTTCCCAATGTCTTTGGGGGACCCCCATGTACTTTACACACCCTCTCCCAAGCAGCGAACCACTTGTAGATGTCATCACCCGCCTTGTAGGGGGGACCACCTTGTTCAAGTTTCTGGAGTCAAAAGAGTCCTTCCTGGCCCTAGGCTCCCGGAAACTAAAACTGCTGCCACCATGGGATGCTAACCCCAAACCCTGCCTCTTTCTCTCCACTGCCAAGGCCTCCCTATCTAGGGCTAGCTGCTGCTGCTGAAGCCTCAGCTTGGCCTCCGCCAGTCTCAGTTGCCTGAGCTCCCTGTCTAGGGAATCCTCACCTGATGTTAAGCAGTGTGTCCCCTCAGATACTGAGGAGACATGAGAGTGGGCAGAGGAGGATCTGTCCCTATTCTTAGTTACCCTCTCAACCAACCCTCTAACACTTGGGAGATGCAAATCTGCATCCTCCCCCTCCTCCTCCTCCTGACTGCCAGCATTGTCCTGGTTAGCCTGGAGCAGGAAGCCTAGGAGCAGATTCTTGTTAGGGTTCCTACCTGTCTTCAGCTTTTCATCTGACAACAACTCCCTCAACTCTTGGAAAGTGGGGCCCACATATTGTGAGCCCATGGCCTAGCTGTGTTCTCTGCTGAAGTCAAAGGCCCTCGTTATGACCAGCCGGAAGGGAACTACATGTGAATTGTTTTTCTATTGTTGAAGGATTGAGTACATGTGTTGCACAATCAGCAGAAATGTATGTGTTTGTGAACTAGTAAAGCCGGAAGGGTACCACATGTGAATTTTTTTTTTATTGAAGGATTGTGTATATGTGTTGCACAATCAGCAGAAACATATGTCTTTGTGAACTAGTAAGGCTGGAAGTGTAACACATGCAATTTGTTTTTTGTTTTATTGTTGAAGGATTGCATACATGTATTGCGCAATCACCAGAAATATATGTCCTTGTGAAATAGTAAGGCTGGAGGAGTACAGCATGCGATTTTCTTTTTTTATTGTTGAAGGGTTGCTTACATGTGTTGCGCTATCAGTAGAAATATGTGTCTTTGTAAACTAGTAAGGCCGGAAGGGTACCATATGCGTTTTTTTTTTTTTATTGTTGAACGATTGCATACATGTGTTGCACAATCAGCAGAAATATGCCTTTGTGAACTAGAAGGCCAGAAGGGTACCACATGCAATATGTTTTTATTGAAGTTTGGTTTGTTAAATGGACTAAAGGTGACTGCATGCGGTAGGATGAAGTGTGGCCACAGTGTGATGTTGTTGTGAGATATTGTATAAATATAAAAACAGTTTTTTTTGTTTTTTTCGAATGTACATTGCATGTAATAAAAAAATTATACTGTAATGTGTCCCTTAAGACCTGGTAGACGGAACTAAAAACTGAAAGCCTATTGTAAAAACGGTAAAATAGAAAAAGTAGACAAATTTATTTCCCACCATAAAGGTCGTGTGAGTCTACTTCAAAAATATTGAAATCTGGGAGCAGAAAAGGTAAAAAGTAAAAGATTAAGAACACCTGAACATGGAGACCCCCTTACAAAATATGCAGAAGGTATTCCCCAGCAGCAGAAAGAAATTACAAAAGTATAACCAGGAGTGGTTTAAAGCCACCCAAAAGCATACACATCATTGGCCAAAAGAAGGAACACCCAGGCCCTCATTACAACCCGTGGCGGAATTCACCACCAGCAAGCTGGCGGTGAAATCCACAGTATTACGACCGCGGCGAAAGCACCGCGGTGGCACCGCCGGGGTTTCCCGCCACATTGGTCCCGGCGGATTTAGTCCGCAAGGGCAGCGCTGCTAGCAGCGCTGCCCAGGGAATTACGAGTCCCCCTACCGCCAGCCTTTTCCTGGTTTAAACCGCCAGGAAAAGGCTGGTGGTATGGGGAGTCGCGGTGCCCCTGGGGGCCCATGCAGCTTTTCACTGTCTGCTATGCAGACAGTGAAAAGCGCGACAGGTGCAACTGCACCTGTTGCACGACCGCAACACCGCCGGCTCCATTTGGAGCCGGCTCCTGTGTTGCGTCCAAGATCCCCGCTGGGCCGGCAGGGATCTCCTGATGGCCGCGGCGGGAGTGCGGCTGCATTGGCGACCGCCCGGCGGTCCGATGAAGCCGCCCGCCAAAGTTGTAATGAGGGCCTTAATGTTAGAGCAATCAAGCATGTTGTCACTTACCTTCAAGGTAACTATCCAGAAGCCAAATTAAAGAAAAGAGAAGCCACCCTAGCAATATGGAAATTATTTTGTGATGATTCCAAAGATTCCTTACAGGAAAAGACCTCCAGTACCCCATCTGTTCCTCCACCCCTATATGAGCCTACAAGCATGGCACTCACAGTGCCCAGCATCAACCCATTAGTGCAGCTGCAAGAAGCCGCAGTAGGATTCGAAAACCCTGAAATTGAAACCCATTCACAACTGCCCTAAAGCCACTCGCAACGTAATGCCACGAACACCAAAACCAAAGAGGCCAAGCACTCCTAGACAGCAAATAGAATAGGACAGCCACAATTTTCAGGGCAATTAAAGGCACAGTTCGTACTGCATCTATACCCTTCCTTTTCGAGAGAGGACAAAAGAAAGCAAAGAGCAGAGTTCAGGGGATAGCGATGACCAATCACATATTTCATCAGCAGCGTTGCGGTTGCTTGAGAAGAGGGACATGGAGTGACTATGTGCAATCTGTAGAAACGACGGGACAGCTTGTTTTCCGAAGAAGGGAACATGAACAAAGAAGGACTGTGTAGTGGGCTACCACGGAGTTACGTTTTCTTGGGAGGGGTTTTCTTAACTATTTTCTTTTCTATTCAAGATACACACGCCAGTCACTGGGTCGAAATTATAATGTCACTGTTTTTATTTTTTTCTTATAGTAATTTATATCCTTTTGTTATGGATCTGATTGTCTTTAAGTCTTTCAGTTTGCTTCGTTGATGCCTTTCTGTTTTCCTCTCTTTTAGAGCCTTCTCAGGCTTCCCACTTATGTTGTTTGGCAGGTGCTTATAGGAGAAGAAAATAAAGACGAAGATCAGGTAAGTGGATTTTCCTTGTTCTGTGTGAGTAAAGGTAAAAGTAAAGGGGGAAAGGGGTTGAGGAGTTGTGGTTCGGGAAAATGGGTAAAAGTGGCACACCCTTGAGCACTCTTGTACCTTCTATTCTGTTGTGCGTGGTTATGACTGTGCTTTCCCCAACTCGGCCCATCCGTATATAGTCTCAGGAACTAAGCCTTATGTCGGAGGGTAGTGCTTTTCCTCTCACTTATACCCCTGTTTTCCCCTCCTGCCCCCTTCCGTCCCTCACTTATTCCTTACCATGCCAGCAATCTGACTGCTTAAGCGGTCCCATACCTGTGAGTGCCATGACCTTCCAGGGACGTGGCAGGTCTCTCACCTGTTCCGAGTTTTTCTTCTCAGTTGTTGTGATCTTGTTTGCCTGAGGTTCCGATTTGGACCAGCTGCGCCCATTACTCTCTCTGTTTCGTGGTTTCTCTCTTTTCTCGCTCTGCGTCGTCCTTTTTTCTTTCTTGTTCCGCGTCATATCCTTTCTTTCGTGCTGTGTCTCTGTTTTCTCGCTCCTCGTCTCCTCCTTCAAACGTGTCGGTACATTCCTTTATGTGTACTGATGTAACTGTGTCCATTGTCTCCCAGGGGCATTGTCTACGCGGCCTAGGGGCTGTTCGATTAGTGTTCCGGTCGCTCTCCCTTTTACAGACTAAAAGTAGTTTGCCACCGCTGCAGAAGGAGAAGGAGGGTGTAGTAGTCTCACCAGAGAGTGTGCAGGACTGGCTAACACACAGTGGGGACAGGAGTAAGACAAGTGGAGTAAGGAGAGAAGGGCACGGAGATGACTGTACAGAGCAAACTCAGAGGAGCCTGGGAAAATTAGTGGACAGGATAGAATCCATACGCCTGCATGTGGAGAGCATGGGAAAACTCCTCCAAACCCAAGAAGTCACCATATTTATGGTCTCTAAGGGAGACCACTCATTGACCTAGATTGCACAAGGAGCACATGGAGACTGCCTAACCCAGTTGATGCAAGGGGAAGAGAACGAGATGTGCTCCTAGAATCAGGAAGCCCCAAGCTACAGAGCTTCAGCGGCTACAATTCCAAAGAACCCATGGCCAGCCGGAACCTGGAATGGGGTCAAGCGAGGGTAAGGGGCAGATGGCTCTCCACAACAGACCCACCCACCAAATGAGTGCCCAAGCAATCTCAGGCAGCACATGCCTGACCCCCAGTGAGACTGTCGCTGAAGCATAGGATAGCTTGCATTTTGTTGTACCATTTGTAAAAAACTTAGCAGACTGGACTGAGCGGTTAGTTCCATAAATGAGCCCCTGGCCAGATGAGGGGTCCTTTGACACACACAACATAGCAATTAGTGAAGACTGCTTTCTGTATGGTGAGGGTGATTCAGATTAGGACTACCTTTACATGAGGAAATGTCTGCATATATGGTAGAAGTATGCCAGACATCATCATCCCCAGCACACCATCACCCCTTTACATCAGATGCCCCTAATACATAAGGACACTGGGGAACCACATTATGTTCCTTGGCCACAAATGGACAAAAAAAACCTCATAAAACAGTTGCCACTGAGTACCGAAGGAAGAGTGAAATGGATCAGGGCATTTGAGAAGCAAACTGCAGGCATCAACTTGGCAGTAGGGTATGTAAAAAGTCTGCTTAACTCCCTCATAGGGGATGAAACAGACACAAAGGCCCTTATTACAACATTGGTGGTAAATCCCGCTTTCCGCTGCGCAGAAGACCGCCAACATACCGTCGCTGCAGCGGAATTCCGCCACAGGTACCACGACCCACATCTCAGAATCCGCCACAATACAGACACCCACACAAGTCCGCCACACCAAAGGTCAGTGATAAACTGGTGATACCAAAACCACACGCCCACAGTATCACGACCAACGAATCAACGCGGCGGTCTTTCAACCGCGGTAAACCATTGGCGGTACACACCACTGCGCTCAAAAAACACAATCTAACATAACACAACCTCATTGGACAATCCAAAATACACACTCCTGAGACACATACACACACCACACCCACACACCCAATCCTATATAAAGCACACACCCACATCACCCACAAACCCTTACAACCAAAAATGTGAAAGAAGGCCAGAGAGAGAGACTACACAACACCTGCATCCACAGACATACAACTCCATCACTCATACAACATCCACGCACCAACACATCCCCTAACACATCACAACAGACACCACCTCACACATCACCCACACCACATCATGGCACCCCAAAGACACCCCAGGTTTTCAGAGGAGGAGCTCAGGGTCATGGTGGAGGAAATCGTCCGGGTAGAGCCACAGCTATTCGGATCACAGGTGCAGCAGACATCCATTGCAAGGAAGATGGAGCTATGGCGCAGAATTGTGGACAGGGTAAATGCAGTGGGACAGCATCCAAGAACACGGGATGATATCAGGAAGAGGTGGAACAACCTACGGGGGAAGGTACGTTCCGTGGTATCCAGACACCAGATTGCTGTACAGAGGACTGGCGGTGGTCCCCCTTCTCCTCCCCCACAACTAAAAACATGGGAGGAGCAAGTCTTGGCAATTATGCATCCTGAGGGCCTCGCAGGAGTAGCAGGAGGACTGGACTCTGGTAAGGCAAATCTTTACTACTTTTCCCCCCACCCCACCTGCATGCCATCACATACTCCCACCCTCACCCTCACACCCATCAACCCAACAACCCACAGATACCCCACTAACACAACCCACACATCCCAAAACCAAGCCCTGCATGTAACACCAATGCATGGACACCCATCACCAAAGCATGTCCAGTAGAGAGACTCACTCATGCCCCAAAATCACCAATCACACAAGGACCAAGCTAATAATGCAAGCACAGGAGTAGAGGGTAACTCACCCATTGAACATGATGGCACACACACATACAATAACTATGCATTTACACCCCAACAGGACCCCTACCCAACGTCACCGGACAGGGGGTGCCAGACATATCAGCCCCCCACAGAAGAGGCCCACAGTGACAACAGCAGCTCTGCACACCTGGATCAAGATGACCAGCCCGGCCCATCAGGGACCTCGGGACAATCGGTTCCCCTGACACAGTCACAAACCACCACTGAACCTCCCCCCTCAGGAAACACCACCACAGCACCCACCCAGCGGGCCCATCCCTCTGTCCCCAGGACATGTCAATCAGCAGTGTGTCCACCACTACAGGGAAACCAGGCAACCCCATTAACACAGGACGATCAGGGACCTGGGGGTAGTGGAAGAGGGCACACAGTTCAGGGGACAGAGGCACAGGATAAAAGGGAAGCTGGGAGGACTGCTGTTTGACAGGGGGAGGACAGGCCCAGGGAACCGACATTCCACAAGGCACTCTCCAACATCATGGCTACCACCATTCCCAGGAGACCATGGGCACAGTACTGGCCAAGTTTCAGGAGACCCAGCGACTGCAGGAGGAACACTACCTGGGGATCAGGGAGGACTTGAAGTCCATCAACACCAGCCTGGTCACCATTGCAGGGGTGCTGGCAGACCTTCTCAACACCAGGAGGGACAGAGTGGCACACCAACGGGACCCTGACACTAGCCTGGATGATGAACAGCCCTCCACCTCCGCCGGCGCTAGTGGACAGGAGGCACCGCCACAGGAACAACAGGACACCAGCACCCCACCCCCTGCAGATGGAAAACCACCCCGCAAACGGTCCCTGAGATCCAGGAACAAGACAGAGAACATTGCCAAGATCCCCGCCAGGAAATAAGACCCCCCTGAATGTCACCCTTCTGTCCGAATTTGTCACCCGGTCCACCTTAAACTGCCATTGCTCTACTTCCTATGCCCCATTGGACAATGCACCTGTGAAACAAATAGACTGGACTCTGCCATGGACATTCCTCCACCATCCCCCCAGCCCATTTTACACCCCCTCCACTTATTTGCACACAAATAAACACACTTGAATCACTAAACAAGCTGGAGTCAGTCTGTGCTTTCACAAATGTGTAATTGCTAGATCTCTGGAATATATCAATGTCAATGTACTTGTTCACATACCAATGTAACACAGCTGTAGGCCAGCAGTAAACATAGCAGAGGGCACAAAGTGGGAGCCAGATCTGTGAAATGGAAAGCCAAAGTAACAAGTCAGAGTCCATACACTGAGGGAAAATGACAGACTTATGCTAGCTCCAACAATAGTATGAGATGTGGGAAGCAGTTACATCTTCTTACCTGTGTCTCACTGGACGTATTGCATGATGATGTTGTTTCAGTTGTCAACATCTTCTTCTGCCTCCTCTTGTTCACTGTCCAAAGGCGCCACAGCTGCCACAAGACCACCATCTGGCCCATCCTCCTGCAGAAAAGGCACCTGCCGTCGCAAAGCCAGGTTGTGCAGCATACAGCAGGCCACGATTATCTGGCACACCTTCTTCGGTGAGTAGTATAGAGAGCCACCTGTCAGATGGAGGCACTGGAATCTGGCCTTCAGGAGGCCGAAGGTGTGTTCTATAATCCTCCTAGTTCGCCCATGTGCCTCATTGTAGCGTTCCTCTGCCCTTGTCCTGGGATTCCTCACTGGGGTCAGTAGCCATGACAGGTTGGGGTAACCAGAGTCACCTGCAAATGTCGAGGGACAATTGTTAGACACACACTAACCCTTAGGGACAACCCATACCCAGACACCTATGTCAACTGTGTTGGGACCTTGGCCTCACCTATTAGCCATACACGGTGCCTCTGGAGTTGGCCCATCACATAAGGGATGCTGCTATTCCTCAAAATGTAAGCATCATGCACTGAGCCAGGATATTTGGCATTGACATGGGAGATGTACTGGTCTGCCAAACACACCAGCACATTCATCGAATGGTAGCTTTTCCAGTTTCTGTACACCTGTTCATTCCTGCGGGGGGACATATGCCACATGTGTACGAATGATGTTGGGGATATGTCCCAGGGCATAGAAGTCACCTTTCACTGTGGGCAAATCCTCCACCTGAGGGAAAATGATGTAGCTGCGCATGTGTTTCAGCAGGGCAGATAACTCTCTGGACAACACGTTAGAGAACATTGGCTGGGACATCCCTGATGCCATGGCCACTGTTGTTTGAAAAGACCCACTGGCCAGGAAATGGAGTACAGACAGAACCTGCACTAGAGGGGGGATTCCTGTGGGATGGCAGATAGCTGAAATCAGGTCTGGCTCCAACTGGGCACACAGTTCCAGGATTGTTGCACGATCAAGTCTGTAGGTGATTATGATGTGTCTCTCTTCCATTGTCGACAGCTCCACCAGGGGTCTGTACACCGGAGGATGCCGCCATCTCATCACCTGCCCCAGCAGACGTGCCCTATGAAGGAGAACAACGAGCAGAGGGTTATCCAACACAGAGGTATCACAATGTGTTATTTGCTGAAACATTGGTAATTCGCAATGTCCCGATATCTGTCTGTATTCCTGGCCTAGATAGGTGTGACGCAGTTTTTTTCCATCCCATGTGGCCCCCTGAAATGGCGGCTGCCTGACCTGTAAGGTGGGTCTAGGGGAAATGAGGTAACTGCGTTGGTGTTGCACACCGTCGCGGTGGGCGGTCGAAGACCGCATCGCTATTTTGCATTGGGCCCTATGGGTCCCAGGAGCCAATGAAGATGTATGTCGGCGGTGACGGTACGCAGCACCGCGGAAGTGACCGTCATTTTCTATCTGTTCCCTCACTTGATACCTGACCTTCAACAGGAGAGGACCTACACTGCAAGTGCTGCTGTGACCTGTGTCTGGAAGCGACGATGGCTACAGTGTCTGGGTAAAGGGCCCCTGCCTTCACTTCGGAGGAGTTGAAGAAACTGGTGGATGGGGTCCTCAACCACTACACGCAACTGTATGGTCCTCCAGACAAACAGGTGAGTACACTGTGAGCATGCTGCGTGGGCAATGCCTGTTTAGAGTGGTGTGGATGGAAGATACGGGGGGCTGAGGACTGCATGTGCGGATGGTGAGTGTATGTGCGTCAGGGCATGGGTGGGCAGTGAGTATGAAGGTCCGGACGGGTGCGTAATATCCTTTCCTCCTGTACCTTTCCTCTAGGTCAGCGCCCACCAGAAGAAGGGTATTTGGCGTGCCATCGCCAAGGACGTCCGGACCGGGGGTCTACCACAGACGGAACACCCACTGCCTTAAAAGATGGGAGGACCTGCGCCGCTGGAGCAAGAAGACGGCGGAGGCCCAGCTGCGGATGGTCTCCCAACGTGGAAGGGGTGCCCGTCGCACCAAGACCCCCCTGATGTCCAGGATTCTGGCGGTGGCCTATCCGGAGTTGGATGGGCGTTTGAGGGCATCACAGCAGCCACAAGGGGGTGAGTACACTCTCATTCAGCTGACTCTGCGTGCATTACGATGTGTCTGGGTGGGGGGGTGGGTAGTGGGTTTCCCTAGGCCAGGGCAAACTTGGTAGGCAAGGTCCCTTGTTAGTCAGGCTCTGTGGCACCCCAACCCCACTAGTGGAAATAGTCATCTACACTTAGTCAGGCTCCTGTGACTTCCAGGTGTGCAGCAATTGGGCTTAGGCCTCGTACCCCATGGGCATGTGAATTTGCCAGGAACTGTTTGTGCATTGCGTAGTGGAGAGGACTGCTCCCTGTGTGTTGTGTCCGCCAACGGTAGTGGTGTTGCATGTACTGAACATGTTTTTCTTCTCTCTTCCCCCCCTTTTTGTTTTGTCTCCCTGTTCTTGTGTGCAATAGCATCATCTGGCGGAGGAGCAGTGGCACCGGAGCAGGAGGGAGCTGCAACCCACTTGGCCCTGGAGGGTGAAGCAATGGAGTCTGAAGCCACCAGTGGGACGGAGGGTGAGGGGAGCTCCACGACGGGGACAGGAGCATACACCAGTGACAGCAACTCCTCCTCTGATGGGAGCTCCTTTGCAGTGGCGGGCACCTCTGTGCCCACCGCATTTACAGGTACAGCCGCCATCACCCCTACCAGCACCGCCCTCCCAGCATCCCCTCAGCGTGTGTCCCGTGCCGGCTCACCCAGGAGGGTGGGCATCTCCTTCGCCCCAGGCACCTCCGGCCCTGCCCTAGTCAGCCCTGCTGCCCTCAGTGAGGAGGCTATTGACGTCCTGAGATCCCTCACTGTTGGGCAATCTACCATTTTGAATGCCATCCAGTGTGTTGAGAGGCATTTGCAACAAACAAATGCATACGTGGAGGGCATTCATTCTGGGCAGGCGGCCCAACAGAGAGCATTTCAGGCTCTGGTCTCAGCACTGATGGCAGCCATTGTCTCTGTGTCCAGCCTCTCCCCTCCAACTTCCTCCACTCAGCCCCAATCCCCTGTATCTTAACCTATCCCAAGCACACCATCAGACCAGCATGCACACTCACCAACACACAAGAGTGGACATGGCAAACATAAGCACCACACATCCCACAGGTACTCACACAAGCACCATCCCCATGCAGACACAGCAACATCCACTGCCGCCACTGTGTAACCCTCCTCCACATCCTCCTCCTCCATCCCTGTTTCGTCTCCGCTCACACCTGCATGCACTACATCCTCAGCCATTACCTCCATCACCAACACGCCCATCACCACACACAACTCACGTGCAATCACCACCCCTACTACCAGGCACACACCCACCCAACAGCCATCCACCTCACAACAGCCTCCGGCCCATTCACCTTCACCCAAATTCAGCAAACCTACACCTCCTACAACCACTACCTCGTCCTCCACTCCCAAATCCCCTCCATCTTCCCATCCCAGTGTGTCTAAAAAACTTTTCCTGGCAAACCTTGACCTCTTCCCTTCACCTCCTCCCCGTCCTTCCCCTAGGGCCAGGCTTTCCAGGTCCCAGCCCAGCACCTCAGCCACCAAATCCCCAGGCACAGTGGTGCCAGCAACTGTGGGGTCATTGAGTGCGCCACTCATCAGGGCTGCCAGTGTGCCATGTAGCGAGGGCAAGGACATTCCGCCACCTGCCAAGGTGAAGAAGGTGCCCACATCCCAGAGGGAGAAGACACACCTACCAGCCACCAAGGGCTCCGCCAAATCAAAAGGGGACAGTGGCGAGACATCTGCGGCACCATCAAAGGTGGGGAAGGGACAAAAGCAGAAGAGCAGGTCAGGACAGGGCACGGTGGCACCGGCTGAGGGACTAGTGTCACCCCTTCTGTCCACAACTCCACCAACCTGTACGGTGGCTAACACTGCCACCTGCACCGCCACCTGCACCGCCACCTGCACAGCCACCGGCACTTTTGCAGCCTCAGCAACAGTCTGCAGCATCTTCCCAGTGGGCAGGCGTCCAAGGCTGCAGGAGATGTCCTGCTGTGTCCCTCAACAGGTGCTGACCCATGCACCACCGCCAGCACCGCTGCCACAGACACTGCCGCAAGCACCGCCACCAGCCTCGCGATGTGCTCGGACAGTGGCACCACCGCTGACATGGCTTCCATCCCTAGTGGTCAATCGTCCGAGGCTGCAGGAGAGTTCCTGGACCCTGGACAGCTTCCATGAGGCATGACTTCCATCACTGTTTGCACCTGCAGGTGGAAGGTGAAGCCGCAGCAGTGTGGGGTATGTCTCTGCCTCCATGGCGTATCATGCTACCTGTTCCCAGGCTATCTCGTGGCACTCACAACCAGGTGAGGGAATGGGACCGGCCACACTGCATGTGGAGCACTCTGGGCACCATGCCCCCTCCAGAACCAGTGGAAATTGACATCCACTACCTCAGTCCTTGGCAGGATGAAGCACTCTGGGCACCAAGCCCCCTCCAGAACCAGTGGAGATTAACATCCAGTACCTCAGTCCTTGTCAGGATGAATCACTCTAGGCACCAGGCCCCCTCCAGAACCAGTGGAGATTGACATCCACTTGAGAGACTGTGTCTTTGCACTCCCCAGGATAAAGCAGTGGGCAAACCACCCACTTGAGAGACTTGAGAGACTGTGGCTTTGCACTCCAGAGGATAAAGCAGTGGGCAAACCACCCACTTGAGAGACTTGAAGCCACCCAATTGAGAGACTTGAGAGACTGTGGCTTTGTACTCCCCAGGATAAAGCAGTGGGCAAACCACCCACTTGAGAGATTTGAGAGACTGTGGCTTTGCACTCCCCAGGATAAAGCAATGGGCATGGAGCCCCTTCGCGCAGAAGTGGGGTTGTGCGTTCATCCGGCTAAGGTGCCCCTACTTCCCTTCCCCCTGAGGTGCCTGTTTATTTTCGATCTGATACCCTAGCAGTGTTCTCTCCATTTTGAGTCAGGTATCTTGTGTGGGCTTCGTCCATGCATTTTGGGACCAGTGGTCCACGGACTACACTATCCAGACTTGTGTAGTTGGTGTACACATTTGTATATCCTGAATTTTGAACTTTCACTATCAGATTTTTCATGATTACAATTGTTACAATAATTTCCTTTTGTCCTTGCGTTCTTCTAGGGAGTGAGGGGGTGTATATGTAATGTTGCTGCATGTATTTGTGTGTATGGTTTTGTGGGTGAGGGTGGGGGTGGGAGTATTGCGTGTTGTGTGTGTGTGTCACTCTCTTTTCCCTCCCCCCTTCCCCTTTGTTACCGCCGCGGTGTTTGTTTCTACCGCCGTGGCGGTCGGAGTGTTAAAGTGGCTGTCTATGTCGGCGGTTTCTGCAATGGTCGTGATTCAATTTTTTTTCTGCTGGCCTGTTGGCGGTATTACCGCCACTTTAACAACGAGCGCCAGGGTTGTAATGAGGGCCAAAATTTCAAAAGGCTGGAGTTACCTCACTGAGACCAGGTGTGATGGATTGCCATTTAACCTGGGTAGATCTGTGGTGTTGGATCAGCAGACGAGAATTATACCCTGATAGACCAGACATCGGATCACTCATGACTCAGTCTGTGCAACCAAATGAGGACCCGACATAGTACCTCAATAAAATGAAAGAAAAGTAGACCCACAAAGTGGGTCAGGGCTGGGAAGTGACAGGAGTAATGCCACATTATTCTATAATGTAGCTAAGAAAGGATTGCCTTCTGACATACAGGAATGTTTAGATAACAAAGTGGCACAAGCCCTGAACCCATTTTCAAGCACACATCATCCATTTTTGCAAGACAAACCAAGGAAAGGAGAAAAGCAAACAGGAAGTAGCAGACAAAGTGGAAGCCAAGTTGGTGCAGCTGAAGTTAGAAGGGAGCAATGGAAGGTGCTGTAGTGGCAGTGGCCACTCAGATGACTGCAAAATCTGTGAGAACAGTCCCAGGGGTCACCCACCAACAGTACCCGCAGCAGGATGATATAAGGACACAAGGAAATAGAAGAGGTGGTCAGGGAGGAGTAGGAAGCGGTAGGATGGGTCCTTCAAGAAGGGATCTAGCATGTTATTATTGTCAGAGGTTTGGGCATTTATAAGAGACTATGGCCGTCATTACAACCCTTACGGTCAGTGGAGAAATGGCGGTAATACCACCAACAGGCCGGCAGAAACAAAAATGGCATTACAAGCATGGCGGTGACCGCCATGCTAAACGCCACTTCTCCACTCTGACCGCCAGGGTGGTAACGACCGCTGGCCTGAAGACTTCGGTCTCTAGACCAGCGACTGTTACTACACCGCCGGCGGTATCACGACCCTGCATACCGCCATGGATTTTGTGGGGTTCTGTACTGCCATGAAATCCATGGCGGTAGGCGCTATCAGTGCCAGGAAAATCCTTCCCTGGCACTGATAGGGGTCTCCCCCACCCCTGAGTCCTCCCCCCACACCCTTGACCCCCAACCACCCCCCAAAGGTGGCAGGAACCCCTTCCCCACCCCCCAACATTGACACATCCCCCCTACATGCACACATACCCACACACATACAACCAGACATTCCAACAGACATACTCACAGACATACACGCACACATACTCACAGACATACAGACAGACACGCACATATTTTCCACAAACCCAACACCCCCCCACATGTGTACACGCACTCACACACCCCCTCCACACACTCACACCCACAACCCCATGCACGCACACAACACCCCCCTCCTCTAATGGACGATCACCTTACCTGGTCCGGTGTTCCTCCAGGAGAGAACAGAATCAATGGGGGCTGCTCCGCCGCCAGCTCCCCGTCACCAGAACACCGCCACAACGAATCATGGAACATGATTCGGTGGGCGGTGTTCTGATGACGTGGCGGTGGAGGTGGAGCAGCTGCTACTTCCCCGCAGACTGCCAGTACGGCTGCTGGCGGCTCTCCGTCTGAAAAAGGACGGAGGGCTGCCAGCAGTCATAATACGGTGTGCGGAAAACCACCTGCACTGGCGGTCTTCAGTACGGAGGTACCTCTGCGGTCTTCCAAAAAGACCGCTGAGGTTAAAATGAGGGCCTATAATGTGAAGAGACAGAAGAATGAGACTTTGTGGTCCATCCGGAAATATGACAGTGCAGCCAAAGCAGAATCCACAGATCACATATGTACCCCAGACAGCCTCGCAAAATGTGCAGTCACCAGGAATAACCCAAGCACAGCAAGGATTGCCTCAACAGAACTTTCAAGTACCCTCCACGGAAATCCCACCCCAAAATAGACAATATGTCTGTGAGGGGGAACCCTTTCCAGATGAACTCTGCAGGAGGATACACACAATGAAAGTGCCTGCAGAGTATTTCTATGTGCCCAGTCTTGTCAATGACATACAGGCCAGATGAGGAACCCACTGTGATGATGTCCATCAATAACAAGAGCTATTCATTCCTCATAGATACAGGAGCAACATAATCCTGTATTAAAGACGGAGGACTCCAGATTTCCAACAGATCCATAGACACAAAAGGATTCTCTGGGGAAATTATAAGGGTTCCTTTTACCAAACCAGTAGAGATGGAAGTAGGGGGAGACAAATTGACAGCTAATTACTGTTCCCATCAGCTGCCCTAGCAAACTTGTTAGGCAAAGACCTGATGACAAAATTGAATATGACCATTCATTTTGAGCCACGGTAGCATTGTTTGTTCCACACCTGGAGTTTCTCCCTCCAGAGCCGTGGTACTAACTGTGGACTCCTCTAGCAGAGTTCAGACTAGTGCATGACCTGCTGAGGTGGAGGCATTTACGGCAGCATTATACACCATCATAGCAGAGACACCAGAGCTATTAGGGGGTTTCAATAGACAATAAGGACAGGTCCCTGGACTATCAGAAGCAGAGGTAATATTGCAGATAGAGGCTCTGGAACTAACACCTACATGTGGTGCCTTGGCAGCCAGTGACATAATGGTGCTTTCAAATCATCAAATCAAATCAAATCATTAGCATTTATAAAGCGCGCTACTCACCCGTGCGGGTCTCAAGGCGCTAGGGACAAAGGGGGTGGTTATCGCTGCTCGAACAGCCAGGTCTTTAGGAGTCTCCGGAAAGCAGAGTGGTCCTGGGTGGTCCTGAGGCTGGTGGGGAGGGAGTTCCAGGTCTTGGCCACCAGGAAGGAGAAAGATCCCCCACCCGCCGTGGAGCGTCGGATGCGAAGGACGGCAGCGAGTGCGAGGCCAGAGGAGCGGAGGGGGCGGGTGGGGACGTAGAAGTTGAGGCGTCTGTTGAGGTATTCTGGTCCCTTGTCGTGGAGTTCTTTGTGTGCATGGGTGAGAAGTCGGAAGGTGATCCTTTTGCTGACTGGGAGCCAATGCAGGTGTCTCAGGTGTGCGGAGATGTGGCTGCTGCGGGGTACGTCGAGGATGAGGCGGGCCGAGGCGTTTTGAATGCGTTGTAGGCGATTTTGGAGTTTGGCTGTGGTCCCGGCGTAGAGGGTGTTGCCGTAGTCCAGGCGGCTCGTGACGAGGGTGTGGGTCACGGTTTTTCTGGTGTCCGCGGGGATCCAGCAGAAGATCTTCCGAAGCATGCGGAGGGTGAGGAAGCAGGCGGAGGACACGGCGTTGACTTGTTTGGTCATGGTGAGAAGAGGGTCCAAGATGAAGCCGAGGTTGCGGGCATGGTCTGTCGGGGTCGGTGAGGTGCCGAGGGCCGTGGGCCACCAGGAGTCGTCCCAGGCGGACGGGGTATTGCCGAGGATGAGGACTTCCGTTTTTTCAGAGTTCAGCTTTAGGCGGCTAAGCCTCATCCAATCTGCGACGTCCTTCATGCCCTCTTGTAGGTTGGTCTTGGCGCTGGCGGGGTCCTTGGTGAGGGAGAGTATGAGTTGGGTGTCATCGGCGTAGGAGGTGATGTTGATGTCGTGCTTGCGTACGATGTTGGCGAGGGGGCTCATGTAGACATTGAAGAGTGTCGGGCTGAGTGATGAGCCTTGAGGTACGCCGCAGATGATCTCAGTGGGTTCTGAGCGAAACGGAGGGAGGTAGACTCTTTGGGAGCGGTTTGCGAGGAAGGAGGCGATCCAGTCCAGGGCCTGGTCTTGGATCCTGGTGGAGCGGAGGCGGGTGATTAGGGTGCGGTGACAGACGGTGTCAAAGGCAGCCGAGAGGTCGAGAAGAATGAGGGCGACTGTTTCACCGTTGTCCATCAGGGTTCTGATATCGTCTGTGACTGAGATGAGGGCGGTTTCAGTGCTGTGGTTAGTTCGGAATCCGGTTTGTGAAGGGTCGAGCAGGTTGTTGTCCTTGAGGAAGGTGGTCAGCTGTTTGTTGACGGTCTTCTCTATTACTCTGGCTGGGAAAGGCAGAAGGGAGATGGGGCAGAAGTTTTTCAGGTCGCTCGGGTCAGCCGTAGGTTTCTTTAGTAGGGCGTTGACTTTGGCGTGTTTCCAGCATTCGGGGAAGGTAGCAGAAGAAAAAGAAGAGTTGATGACGGTCTGGAGGTGCGGGGCGATGATGTCGTCGGCTTTGTTAAAGATGAAGTGCGGGCAGGGGTCCGAAGGGGCGCCGGAGTGGATAGAGTTCATGATGGATTTGGGTTCTTCCGTGCTGATGTGGGTCCAGTTGTTGAGGGTGATGGTCGGGGATGTGGGTTCGGTGGTGTTAGGTTGGGTCTGGTGTCCGAAGCTGTCGTGGAGGTCGCTGATCTTGCGATGGAAGAAAGTGGCGAGGGATTCGCATAGATCCTGTGAGGGCGTGACGGCGTTGGCGTTGGCGCTGGGGTTGGAGAACTCCTTGACGATGCTGAAGAGTTCTCTGCTGTTGTGGCTGTTTTTGTCCAGTCTGTCGGTGAAAAAATTCCTTTTGGCAGCGCAGATCAGGTGGTGGTGTTCACGGGTAGCGTTCTTGAGGGCGGTCATGTTGTCAGCGGTGTGGTCCTTGCGCCAGGCTTTCTTAAGTGCGCGACAAGTTTTCTTTGATTCTTTGAGGGTGTCAGAGAACCAGAGAGGTTTCTTGGTGTTGTTCTGTCGATGCGTGCGTTTGAGGGGAGCAAGGTTGTCTGCGCAGTTGGAGATCCAGTTTGTGAGGTTGAGGGCTGCGTCGTTGAGGTCGGTGGTGAGGGTGGGTTGGTTGGCGGCGAGTGCGGAGAAGAGTTGCTCTTCAGGGATCTTGTTCCACTGTCGGCGAGGGATGGGTTGAGTGCGGAGGTGGCGGGTCTCGCGTCGGAATGTGAAGTGGACGCAGCTGTGGTTGGTCCAATGAAGGGCGGAGGCGTGGCTGAAGAAGACGTGTTTGCTGGCGGAGAAGATAGGGTCGAGTGTGTGTCCGGCGATGTGGGTGGCAGTGTTCACCAGTTGTTTGAGGCCGAGGTTGTCGAGGTTGTCGAGCAGGGTGGTGGTGTTGGGGTCGTTGTTCTGTTCCAGATGGAAGTTGAGGTCGCCTAGGAGGATGTAGTCCGGTGAGGCGAGGGCGTGCGGGGAGATGAAGTCGGCGATGGCGTCGCTGAAAGGGGCGCGAGGTCCGGGAGGACGGTAGACGAGGGATCCTCTGAGGGTGGTCCTCGGGTCGGTGCGAATCTGAAAATGCAGGTGTTCAGCGGCGAGAGGGGTGTCTTCGGTGGAGGTGGTGACGCTGATGGAGTCTTTGAAGACGATGGCGATACCTCCTCCTACTTGGTTGGTGCGGTCTTTCCTGGAGATCTTGTAGCCTTCGGGGATGGCGGTGGCGATGTCTGGAGCAGAGGAGGCGTTCATCCAGGTCTCCGTGATGAAGGCGACGTCCGGTGCTGTGGAGTCTAGGAGGTCCCAGAGTTCAACGGCGTGTTTGTGAACGGAGCGGGCGTTGACTAGGATGCACTTGAGGTGGTTGATGGTGCGTGGGCTTGTGGTCGTGGTAGTTGCGTGGTGCAAGATGCGTTTGCAGGAGTTGCAGGCGAAGGGTCCATGGGTGCGTTTGGGGTGAGCTTGGAAGCAGGTGTTGGAGCGTCCTGGGTTGAGGGCATGGAGGGTGGTGGGGTCGTAGCGGATCAGCGGGGCTTGGGAGAGCTGGGGACCAGGGGTCGTGGCGCTGGGCGCGGGCCAGGCGCAGACAGGCTTGCCTCTGGTGCGCCTCTGGCGCGCCAGCGGCGCGGTCGCGCAGCGGCCGCCATATGAGGTAGGAGGGGGGGAGGGGTCAGCTGGGGGCGAATGGGAGCTGGGGGGCGGGGGCGTGCAGGAGGTCGCGGTGGGAAAGCGCGAGGGAAGGGGGGACAGGTAGAGTGAGAAGAGCTGGGGGCGGGGGGTTTAAAGGTGGAGGGGGGTGAGTGTTAGGAGGTTTAGGAGATTAGGGAGAAAGATAGGTGTAGGGTTGTGAAGATAGGGGAGGGGGGTTGTAGAGGTGGGTGAGGGTGAGAGGTAGAGTGAGAGGATAGGAAGATAGGTAATAGAGGGGGTGGCGGGAGGGGGGGGAGAGATAGAGAAATAGGTAGAGAGAAAAGGTAGATAGAGAAATCGATAGATAGGGAAATAGATAGAGAGATAGGAAGATAGGAGGAGGTGGAGAGTGAGGGAGTTGGATAGTGGGATAGAGAGATGGAGAGATAGGTAGATAGGAGGAGTGAGGGAGGTAGAAAGTGAACGGGTTAGATAGGGGAGATAGGGGGGGGATGCGGGTGGGGGAGGGGGATGAGGCAGGAGCAGGAGGGCAGGCGCGGGGAGAAGAGGACGGAGGAGGCAGAAGAGCCGAAGGCAGAAGACAAGAAGACAAGAAGAACAGAAGAAAAGAAGACCAGAAGAACAGAAGACCGGAAGGACTGAAGACCGGAAGAGCAGAAGACCGGAAGAAAAGAAGAACCACAGAAGAACACAGAAGAACACAGAAGAACACAGAAGAATACAGAAGAACACAGAGGAAGACAGAACACAGAGGAAGACAGAAGAACACAGAGGAAGACAGAAGAACAGAGAAGAATACAGAAGAACACAGAGGAAGACAGAAGAACACAGAAGAACACAGAGGAAGACAGAAGAACACAGAGGAAGACAGAAGAAGACAGAGGAAGACAGAAGAACACGGAGGAAGATACAAAAAACGAAGAGAGAGAGGGCAGAAGACCACAGCAGAAGATGAGGAAGAAGAGAAGAGGAGAGAAGACGGGGAGAAGAGGAGTACAGAAGAAGAATACAGACGAGGAGCGAGGAGGAAGAACAGAGAAGAAGAAAAGAGGAAAAGAAGCAGGAGCAGGAGAGAGGGTGAGTAGAGCGGGGCAGAGCGAGGGGCTGGGAGGTGGGGGGTACTTACTGTGGGGTGGGTCTCAGGAACTCAGGAACCTGGAGGAGCTGAAGCGGCAGGGGGAGCGACCTACCCTTGGGTCAAGGGTCGCTACCACTGTTGCGCAGCGGCCGCCATATGAGGTAGGAGGGGGGGAGGGGTCAGCTGGGGGCGAATGGGAGCTGGGGGGCGGGGGCGTGCAGGAGGTCGCGGCGGGAAAGCGCGAGGGAGGGGGGGACAGGTAGAGTGAGAAGAGCTGGGGGAGGGGGGTTTAAGGGTGGAGGGGGGTGAGTGTTAGGAGGTTTAGGAGATTAGGGAGAAAGATAGGTGTAGGGTTGTGAAGATAGGGGAGGGGGGTTGTAGAGGTGGGTGAGGGTGAGAGGTAGAGTGATAGGATAGGAAGATAGGTAATAGAGGGGGTGGCGGGAGGGGGGGAGAGATAGAGGAATAGGTAGAGAGAAAAGGTAGATAGAGAAATCGATAGATAGGGAAATAGATTGAGAGATAGGAAGATAGGAGGAGGTGGAGAGTGAGGGAGTTGGATAGTGGGATAGAGAGATGGAGAGATAGGTAGATAGGAGGAGTGAGGGAGGTAGAAAGTGAACGGGTTAGATAGGGGAGATAGAGGGGGGGATGCGGGTGGGGGAGGGGGATGAGGCAGGAGCAGGAGGGCAGGCGCGGGGAGAAGAGGACGGAGGAGGCAGAAGAGCCGAAGGCAGAAGACAAGAAGACAAGAAGAACAGAAGAAAAGAAGACCAGAAGAACAGAAGACCGGAAGGACTGAAGACCGGAAGAGCAGAAGACCGGAAGAAAAGAAGAACCACAGAAGAACACAGAAGAACACAGAAGAATACAGAAGAATACAGAAGAACACAGAGGAAGACAGAAGAACACAGAGGAAGACAGAAGAACAGAGAAGAATACAGAAGAACAGAGAAGAATACAGAAGAACACAGAGGAAGACAGAAGAACACAGAGGAAGACAGAAGAAGACAGAGGAAGACAGAAGAACATGGAGGAAGATACAAAAAACGAAGAGAGAGAGGGCAGAAGACCACAGCAGAAGATGAGGAAGAAGAGAAGAGGAGAGAAGACGGGGAGAAGAGGAGTACAGAAGAAGAATACAGACGAGGAGCGAGGAGGAAGAACAGAGAAGAAGAAAAGAGGAAAAGAAGCAGGAGCAGGCGAGAGGGTGAGTAGCGCGGGCAGAGCGAGGGGCTGGGAGGTGGGGGGTACTTACTGTGGGGTGGGTCTCAGGAACTCAGGAACCTGGAGGAGCTGCAGCGGCAGGGGGAGCGACCTACCCTTGCTTTATGGGCTTGTGTCATCTCCCTTGAGCCAGAAAAAATGATTAGGGAGATACTGGACAACAAGCTATTTAATGATAGCCGAAGAAAAGGATTATACTTTTCCAGGATTACTTTCACTAAGAACTGTCCTAGAAGTCATAACAGGTCACAGGTGCCAGACGTCTTGCGGACTAAGGGTCCTCACAATGTCGGCCTCATCTGCAATGCCCCACCATTCTGGACCACAGTAAACAAAGATGCCATCTTACTCAGAGTAAAACAATACTCCTTGCCCAAGGAGGCAGAGGAGGGCATCACCGCCACGATACTGGAACAGGGAGTAATTTACAGTGGAGTGTCACCTTGTAACACCCCCATATACCCAGTTAATAAAGCTAAGGGCAATACTTGGTGCATGGTTTAAGACCTATGCCCGATGAATAATATTATGTTACCTGAATTCCCAATTGTCCCAGACCCCTCCATCATCCTCACAAACATCCTGCAGGACGCTGGTTACTTTTCAGTTATCGATCTTAAGAATGCCTTCTTCAGCATTCCACTCCATCCAGATAGTCACTATCTGACAGTGTTCTCATATAGTGGGACCCAGTATTTGTACTCTCGTTTGCCCCAAGGATATTGCAGATCCCCCAGTGTGTCAAACAGAGCAATACAAAATGATCTGTCAAATTGTCAATGTGACAGCACTCTGTTGCAATATGTCAATGACATATTAGTTTGTAGTCCTACCAAGCAGCAGTGCAGAAGGAACACGATAACTCTTCTGACCACTCTTGCCCAGAGAAGATACACAGTGGAAAAGGGAAAAAAGAGTACTGCAAGGAAGAAGTCCAATATTTAGGACAGTTATTGTCAGCATCTGGTAGACATGTAACACCTGAAAGGGGAGCCTCCATTTGGCAAATTTCAGAGCCAGAAACGGTCAGGGGAATGCAGAAGTTGCAGGGCCTCTGTAACTACAAGAGACAATGGGTATTTGACTACAGCACTTTAATAGCCCCATTGTTAACGGATATCAAGCGAAAAACATTTATGGGAAACTAGAGAGTGCATCCAGTTTGGGAGTGACCTAGTGTATAGACAGCTATCTAAAGGAAAGCCAGTTATGCCACAAGCTGTGCTTGCAATCGCCCTGGATGAGATTCATTTACCAGCTCATACTTCCAAAGACCATTTGGCAACTTACATACAGCAAGACTGGTTTATAACCAATTTGCAATTTTTGAACACCTGACAGCACTATTATGGATAAAGCACAAATTGTCCTTCACATACCAGCCACAAAGTAATGGAATTGTAGAGCTCCTGAATGGCCTCTTGAAGAGTAAGAACAGCAAGTTGTGCACCACCCTGAATAAAAAGTGGCTACACGGCTTTCCAATAGCACTATTTTTCCTGAGGAATACCCCAAGCTTAGACCCTCACTGGACTTCTCACCTAATAGTGACAGGGAGAGCCATCAATGTCCAAGCCCCTGACACTAAAAATAAAATTCAGGGAGAGAGTTGGTCCCAAACACTGAGGGCCTCATTACGAGTTTGGCAGTCTTTTGGCAAGACCGCCGCTGTGGTGGCCGCCAAAGAACTGCCATGTTGGCGGTAATCCGATCGCCGTATTACGACCCACACTGTGAATACCAACAAAAAAGAGTCAAATTTCTGAAACCGCCAGGACACTGAAGGACAGAAAAGAGGCAGTCCTACCACCAGCACCACCAGCCTGACAAAATCCACCCATCAGACTACAAGTCACAATTCAGCACAGCGGTTCTTCCATGTTGGAAAACCATTGGCAGTGCGGACCACGGCAGTCCCAACTCACTTCTGTTAGAACACCATACCACACTGGATAGTTTGAATACCCCACACCTGACACACATCCACACACCTTACACACCTACTCACTGCACTATATAACACACCTCTACACAACCCACAATCCTTTGCATCCAGACCACCATATACATACCCCGAGAAGTATAAAAGAGAAGCTTTTGTACTTGTACACTATAGGCACACATACACATTTCACTCAGCACACACCCACACATCATCACAACTATCACAATACACACATCAATACACACATCACTAGCACACACAGTCCGCAACTACTGTCTCCAACCCACATTGCACCACCCACACCTCACCAATTACACAACACTACACCCTTACACTCACAACACTCCCACACTGTCTACACAGCCACTACCATGTCCCCACAAAAGCACCCACGTTTCACTGATGAGGAGTTGAGGGTCATGGTGGATAAAATAGTCAGGGTAGAGCCACACCTGTTCCGAGTACAGATGAAATAAACATCTATTGCCAGGAAAATGGAGGTGTGGCAAAGGATAGTTGACAAGGTCAATTCTGTAGCAATCATCCACGCACAAGGGAGGACATCAGGAAGAGGTGGAATAACCTATGGGGGAAGGTGCGTTTACCTGACATCCAAGCACCAGATACTCGTGCAGGAGACCTCCTCCCCCACAGTTCTTGGGAGGAAAAGGTCTTGGACATACTGCATTTTTGAGGGCCTGACTGGAATACCTGTGGGACTGGAGTCTGGTAAGTACCCACAACATTCATGTCACACAATTGACTAGCCCTGCATGCTTCCTCACCTCCAAATTCCTCCCTAATTAACTAATTTAGTCACTACACCTAATCACCTAATGGCACTCTCATGCATGCCAACTCTCCACTCAGTCCAACTGCCCTCACATCCCTTGGAAATGGCATGTTGACTACAGGCTGGTCAGATCTCTATGACTCCCAGAATGCACCAACCCATCATTGTGAAAACGTAGATAGTGCACATCACATCACATGTTATTCTAGTGAGGACTAGCACATGGCAATGACAGCAATGCAAGGGCACACCCACAACAGCAACCAAAGCAAAACACAGCTACAGCTCAGTGACCAATCCAGAAATAGGCAGACCTGGGTTGGAAAGGAAGATAGCCGAGTCAATGTACATATATAACATAGACGTATAGGACCCCTGTATACTGACATACAGTGTTCCCACAAGGACAACATTGTGCATTGAGTAATTTTCAGGTGTGACATCTGGCAATCCTGACTCTACACTAGGTAACATAGCCGAACAGTCATGCCACATATCAGACAACAGATTGCATTTGCACTAAAATGTGTACCTAATTAGTATGACCGCTCCCAACATGACGTAAGGGAAACAAGTCACTGACTCATATATACAACTAAGCTATGCTGTGCAGCAGCTGTCATTGTCACTGCAGTCATGTCAAGCCACTGTCTGCATCTCACGCAATAGCATCCAAACACATTTTCTAACCTGAACTCTGTGTCTCACTCCCTCCAGAGGTAACCTTCCCATTGCCACCATGGAGATGATACCTGGCTCTGTCAGTCCCCCTCGGGATGAAGGTCCAGTGCCGATAACACCCTTGGATGTCTGGACACTGAAGAACAACCTGGTCCATCTTGGACACCTGGTCAGTCAACGACTCTCAGCCTCACTGTGCCCACATCAACACAGTTTTGCATCAACTTCACAGGTAACCATTCACCCCCAAACCTGTGTCCCAAGGACTGTTCAATCTATTGTGTGCCCCACAGTACAGGTACCTGAGTCTAAATGTGCCACCCCTGACAATGATGGACCTGCAACCAATGGGAGTGGGCACACTGTGCCAGGGGGACAGGCACGTGGCGCTAGGGTGCGTGGGAGGGATGCTGTGGGCCAGAGGATGGGACCTTAAGCTGACCAAGTCCCTATCTCCGAAGTCTTGGGAGCTTACCATAGTTCTCAAGACAGGATGGGCCAAATCATCACCATCTTGGGGGAAAATCAAAGGCTGCAGAGAAAACACCACCAGGAAGTCATGCAACAGTGGCAGGCACAAAATGTCCACATGGCTAACATTGCAGGGGTGCCAAGGGACATCAACATCACCCTGATTACCTTCTCCAAACAACAGCAGGCCCCTTCCACTAGCAATGTTACATCTACCCCTCACACTGCAGCAGCTAGTGGATTGGAGGCCAACCTAGGGGAAGGCCATGTCTCCACACCCCTCCCTCTGTAGTTGAAGAACTCCCGCAAATGTGGATGTCCATCCAGACATCCAGCAGGAGCAGATGCGAAGATCAAACACACTGCCAGGAAGTGAACCTGTCCTGATTTGTCACCCTTGTGTACCACAGAAACACCCTGTTCACTCTTCTGAAACCCAACTCCATTTTCTCATGGTACAAGGACACTGGACTTGTGTAACCAACTGGTATAGCAGCTACCCTGATGAAATCGTCCACCATGACTTTACCCATCACTTTTATGTTCATTTATCTAGTATTTTTGTCACTGATAGTTACTGATAGTCTTTTGACAAGCACAATAAATCACACTTGAGCACAGCTACTTTGTATGTGTAATTTACAATCCATGTACGATAGCCATGCTTGCCAACTGTGGTCTGGTCATGCCTCTTTGCATTGTGCAGCTAGTGTAATGCTCATCATATGGAGGCTCCATCAGCAGGAGATGTAGATGCATGCAGATGGCATAATGTGAAGACGTGTGCAGAGACAATGGGCATGTGTGCCTACTTGCTGTGACTGCTGTGTGCTGACCACTCCTATGGTATGGCACATGTGTACATGACTTTCCCCTTTTGTCTGTGTCATCCATGCAGGTTAACGCCCATCAGAAGAAAGGGATTTGGCGTGCCATCACCAAGCAAGTGTGGACCCTGGGGGTCCACAGCCGGCGGAGCACCCATTGCAGAAAGCGATTGGAGGACCTCAGATACTGGGCCTGGAGGATCGCTGAGGCCCTGCTGGGGATCGCCTCCCAAAGAGAGAGGGGTGCCTTTCGGACCCTGACACCCCTAATGGCCCACATTTTGGCAGTGGCCTACCCTGAGGTGGATGGGCGTTTGAGGGCAGCACCTCAGCCACAAGGGGGTAAGTACCTAACTGATTCCATGTACTTTCTCCTGGTAGTATGGTCTTTGCTGTCACACTTTATCAGCTGTCACACTGTAGTAGATGCTACATTTATGTTGACTACTGGGAATACATAGTACTCATAGTTACCTGAATAAAAGATGGAGATCGGCCTCAGGGTTGTGCATGTGGACGTTTAAATCACCTGTGTTAAGGAATATATGACTGCATGGGGGGATGCACATTTGACAGTGCGACATGTATGACTCTACCCAGCCATATATATATCTGTAATCTGCTGTATCATCCTATCCATCTAGTATTTCAAGGTCCATTATTCAGAGCATATAATAATGTAGGTGTCAGGCCACTCCCGTTTGTAAAGATTAGCATGTGGTATGTGGTACATGGGCCTGACATATTCGGTACAGGGCCTTGTTACCTTGTGTCCTGGTACAGGTATTAACTCCATGTGAGGCTGGCATCTCATTCAGTCAATAGGTATGGCGAGTATTTGACTGTTCAAATCTGTTTGCGGAGGTGTCCCTATTGTCCCTTCATATTCATCCTCTGGGGTAGTTGAAGGTTGTAACATAAGGACATCAAACTATGGGGGTCTGATTTTGTCTATTTGCGCTTACCATGCATTTCCATGTCATTGACATGTGGACAAACCACATTTTATCCCAATGCCTTTGTTGTAGAGGAGGTAAGTGGCTGGGCTGTCCTACCCTTTGACAATGTTCAATGTCCATGCTAGATGTGCCAATGCCGTACCAATAAGAGTGCAGCATATGGTATTAGCTACCTACATCATGTGTCAATGGTTACTTGGGGGCAGTTCTTATAGAGTGGGACAATCATTGCTGACTTTAGCCTAGCTGATATGGGGAGTTAGGAAAGGAATTGATATTGGCTCACCTCAAATTTCAAGATGTCATGGTTTAGCTGTACTACTATTTCTTATACAGGTGTTGTTGTGAGATTTGTTGTCAGTGCAATGGCAGTCATGTAGGTCCATGTGTAGATCATGTTTACATGTCCTTTCAGTGGGATATGTGTTTTGTCTGGACTTAGCTAGTAGAAATCACATGTCAGGAATACTATAAGTGATGTTGGTGCACTCATGTTTTAATGTAGAGGCTCTGCATCTGCATGTCAGGTGGAATGTAATGTGCCCTCCTAGGAATTAGTAGGCTGTCCATTGTTTAGTAGTTGTAACTATGCTCTCTGATTGTCAGTGGAAGTCTCATGTGTGCTAGGTAGTCCACAGTAGCAGTACATGCATTTATGGTGTAATAGAGAATATCTGTGAATAGTGACTGCAGCTCTTGTTCCAAGATTTGGTACATGTGTTGACATAGCTGTTCTCCAGACATGGAATGTAAAAATGTGATGGCAACTGTATGGGAGTTCCACATGTTATGTCTCCATCAGAGATTATTGTTATTGTGTAATTTATGTACAGAGGGATCAGCTAGGCATGTGATTGGAATGGCAGGTGCTGTGTCGTTTGTGGAGAGAGTTGTCTTTACTTGCATGAAACATGACATATTCATGGACTGGGCAGGTGTAGATTCTGATTATGCATTTTATGGTGTTATCACTCAACTGCATTTCCTTAAATTGATAAGAATATGGAAAGTTATGAGCTGGATTAGGATGATACATCAGCTTTAGCCAGGGCATGATGAGCATGCTGACTTTGAGTTACAGGTGATTTGATGGGATGCTCCAGCTGTGCTCCCTTACATGGATTATGATGTCGGTGAGAGAGATGACAAATGGGGTAGCTGGAAGTAACATGTTTTGACATAATGTAGGATCTGTGGGTCTCCATCTGGGATTACCTTGCCAGGAGATGTATAGCTAGAGCTGTGCATGTTCTAATGTGTGTATGTGAAGAATGTGATGACACTCTCTCTCCCTCTCTTTCTCTCCCTCCCGCGCTCTCTGCTTGTGTGCATTAGCATGGGCAGGTGAAGGAGATGGGGCACAGACGAGTGGGGATGCTGCCGGCCACGGGACCCGGAGTGCTGATACCACCGACAGCGAAGGACCCAGTGGCCTGGACGGCGAGGGGAGTGTCAAAGGAGAGACTGGATCCAGCAAATCATCTTCGGAATCCTCCTCCTGTGGACACTCCCAGCGATGGCAGACCCATCTGGGACCACCCCACCACCATCTTTGCCCACCACGGCCCTTTCTACCACTGCCCTCTCTGTAGCTCCCCACCCAGTTGTCCGTGCCCGCTCACCCATGAGGGTAGGTGTCTCCTTTACCACAGGCACCTCTGCCCCAGCCACTGTCAGCCCTCAGTGAGGAGGCTATTGACCTCCTGAGGTCGATCTCTGTGGGTGAATGCCATCCAGTGACTGGCAACTCAGGTCCAACAGAGTAATGCATTCCTGGAGGGCATTCACAGTGCAATGGCTGGCCTACAGAGATCCTTTCAGGCTCTGGCCTCCACACTGACGGCAGTCAGTCACCCTTTGTCTTCCGCCCCGCCACATTCCTCTCCCAATCCCAAACCCCTCTTCCCTGACCCAGCCACAGCACACAAACAGACAAGCATGCATCCACCTCAACATCCAAGGGTAGAGCAGACAAACACAAGCACCACAAGACCCACCACAGGTATGCACACAAGCAACATCCACCTGCAGACACATTAACAGTCACTACCTGCCTTGACCTAAGCCCCCCTCCCAAACCCAAATATTCCCCTCCCAAACCTAAGCCCAAATCCCCCTCCCCAAAATCCCAGAGGTGCCTGCCGCCCCCTTGATGCTCCTACCTGTGGAGGTTACATGGCAGTCAGGAGTCAAGTTAGGGGCACATACAAGTGTATTATATGCATGTTGGACTTGTTGAATTTGGACTGGCCTATGGCCTTCATCTTTGTGTATATATATATATATATATATATATATATATATATATATATATATATATATATATATATTACATTTAATATATATCAGGGCCAACCTGTTGTTGGTTCAACAGTTGAGTAAGTTTTGGGTGAGTGGTGGTTCTGCTACCAGTTGTGTCTGGGAAGATTGTGTGGTTGTGTGCCTAGCATTTTTCCCTCAGTGATGGTTGTGTATTGTGTGATGGGCATGTGTATGTTGGAGACATGTTGTTGTGTTGGTACTGTGTGATGTTTGTATTGATGTGTTATTTGCAGTGTTGTGTGCCTTTGTGTGGTTGTACTGTGTGCGTGAGTGTGCGGAGATTGGTATGTCAGATCCGTTGTGATGTATGCTTGCGGGGTATGACGTATGCTGCGTTGTTTGGTTGTGTGATTGTGTGTTCGATCTATGGCGTTGGTACGTTGTGTTGTATGTATGAATTGTCAAGTGGTGGTGTCTATTGTGGGTGCTTGCCGATGCTTTGGTGGTGTTGCAGTTGTGGTGTAGTTGTGTCTTTTGTGTGTGACTGTGCCAGTACTGTGTATCTGGGGGTGGGTGTGAGTTTCAGCCTGTGTGAATGTGTGAGTTGGCTGTAGTGTGAGTACTATGAATGTGAGTGTGGGTATGTGGCTGTGTGTGAGTGTGCATGTTGGTGTGGGGTTACATGTGTGTGTCGCTCTCGCCACCCGTTCCTGATTGGTATGCTGTGCGTGCATAGGTACTTTGACATTTTACAGTGACAGGTAAGTGTGTGTTCTCACTCGTTGTCGCTGGTTCCAAAGTCATTGTGCGAGCAGGAGCAGCAGGAAGATGTGAAGTTCTGGTTCCGTGGCAGCTCCGGACGGGTATGGCTTCCTGAAGGTGAGTGTCTCCTTTTATACTGCTGGTTTCCGCCAGGGTTTCTGTGGTGGTACAACAGCAGCGGAAACCTTGGCGGTGTGCAGCCTCGTAATTTGTCCGATGGGAACCTGGTCTCCGCTGGTCTGAACGTGGCTACCATGGGAGCCTGCCCACACTGGCGGTGCCAGCGGTGGTTTGGCTGTATTCTGTTAGGAATACTGCTGTGGTCATAATTTGGCGGTCTTCTCTGCCAGCCTGTTGACAGTACGACTGCCACCATCATCAATGTGGTCCTGAGACCGCCAAACTCGTAATGACCCCCTGAGTGATGAAATGCATGTGTATTTGCGCAAATTGACAAAATGTGCAAAGTTTATTTCCAAACAGATAACCAAAGGAAAAGAAAAGCGCCCCAATGCCGAAGTCGACCTTCCAGAAGTAAAAGTAGGAGATCAGGTGTTCATATGGAACTTTGTTTGCTGATGAAACGAGAAAAGCTTCGAGGGTCCCTACACCGTCACCATGCTTATACCAACAGCTCTCTAGGTGGATGGCCTGAAACCTTGGATCCATCACAGCCATGTGCCTCTCGACCCAGCTGCTCGCCAAAAATAATGAACAGTTCAAATGAAACAAGAGGGGGGACGAAGCTTGTCACCATAAAAGGGCCCCCTTCCAACTATATTTTTTAACTATCTTTTGAATGGACATTACCTAAGATATGTATTTTTGTTTTGTGTTTCTCTTTTATCTCTTAAATGTAACCTTTTAGGTCGAGCATAAGCGTACGGCCTCTTGCATACGTTTAGTATACTTACTACTTACTTCTGTGGGCTTAAAGCCATTTTGTTTGTTCATTTCAGCGTCATTTAAAAATCCTTGCTTGCTGGTGGTCAGTCATGCCTCTTTGTCCCTCCTTTTTCTCTTTGGGAGCAGGGACTAACTACTGTATAATTACGCTTTGTCATGTTTATCTGTTCTTTGGGGGAATTTTTCTTTTCTCAGTTTCCTGCTCCAGTGAGTCAATGTGCTTACAAAGCTGAGCTCGGGGCACTGAACATGCATCCTACTGCTTCGCCCACAGCGCTTACATTGCACTCCCCCATGCCGCATTCTTGCTTGTCCCGCCACCCAATCACCCTCCTCCCACTGTCGCTTGTTAACTCCTGTGCCACCGTAGCTGATTGCCCCGTACCCCCTTGTTTTCTTTTGCCTCGCCGATTTGTTCTCATGGCGGTTTGTTTCTTCCTCTTCCTTGTTTTCAGTCATCTTGCTGTTTCTTTGCAATGTCTGCGGGGTCTTTTTTTTTGCAGTTTTATATAGCATGAACTTGACACAAAGATATTGGAGTGCTTTATGTTTTTTGCAGCTTTATGCAGTGCAAACTCAATACAAAGGTATTACAGCGCTTTATATGAGCACCGGTTATATTACACAAGAACACATTAATTTTTGGTAGCAAGGGGAGATTAAGTGATTTGCCCAGAATCACAGAATATTGAGCTGGCGCCAAGACTCGAACTGTGTTTCCCCGCTCCAAAGTCGGGAGCTCTGGCCTTTACGCCACATCCACTATCCTAGGGTTATTTGTTGTGGGTGCATGTTGGGGCAGTCTGGGAATAACTCGTTTTTTAAAAATTTCGCTTGGTAATATAGGTTCTGCCATGTCATATTGCTGCAAAGCAGGTGCCATTCCTAACAAAATAACTATAATTTGTTTGCATCGACCTTGCAGAGATGAAGAGGTGAAAAAGTTATGTCAGGATTGTAATCTGTGACATTCTCGTTCTGTTAAGCACATAGGTTAGTTCTAGGCAAGAAAATGGTGAGAGGTGTTGTCTCCAAAATGGCGGAGAGGTCAAAGGCAGCTGCCTGTTTGGGCCTGTTCGGGACAGGTAGGGACTAGGGCCAGAAATGCTGCCCAATTCTCAGTGGGCCAAGAATGGTTCCAGACCCTACACATCCCTCAACATGCAAACACATATTCTACAAAGGCATCCAACTCATGCATCCCAAACTGACCACAGACAGATTGCATTGCCCCATCACCCAACACAATACCCTTTATACAACACATATACACATATCCCCCACAATTACTACAGTCAAACACCTGCCTTCTCACAGCAAACACTACTCTGTCCACTCCCACTAACACAACCTGCCATCACCCACACAACACAAAACTACAGTATACATTTCTCTCAGTCTCAGCCTTCCAGATACACACTCTCTGCTCATACTAACCAACAACACTATCCGCTGTTTGCTCCACACAGACCACCTGTCATCATAACAATGCCCAAACCCTGCCTCCAAACACACCATCTACAAACACTCTTCCCCTCTCTTCACCAATTACACACAACCATACAATCCCCACATTACACTCAACCACACATATTACCTCTTCCAGTCATCGCAACTAACACTAACTCCCCTGACACACATCCATCACCTCTGACACACCTCGTACATTAATCTCCAAAACACATCAACACCCCATCTAAGACTCAAATTCCACTCACCAGCACTAACTCACATACAAATCCCTCACCAAAAACAACTACACCTATATACCCTCTCACTATTCCACAAAAACAATACCGACCACAAACATCAGCACATCAAAGCAACACAAACGTACATTACACATTACACTTATTGTCATACCCACTCCCACCCTCAGAACTACACAAATAATACAAATTCCATCCTATCTCCACCCCTACTTTCTCCCTCTTCACAAACAACTACCACAAGCACCCCAACCCAGCAACTTTCATTCACTCGCCTCTCCTCCATTGCACAATTTAGAGCCTTACATCATGATCCACATGCTCCTCCACCACCCCTAACCCATACTCCATCCACACTAAACAAACGCAAACAAAATAAAAAACATGCCACTCATAGCAACCTCGCATCCCCTTGTCTATTACATAATAAAACTACCCTACAAAAAACAGTACACTCCTCATGGCTCTCTCAGCCACCAAGTCCACCACCCACACACACAGACCCAACAAAATGCCTCCTTAACCTGCTGGAAGAGGAACACTATATTGAAAAGCAAGACTATTGTGAGCCTCAAACAGTTATCACAACTAGCAACACTCCTGCTTCAAGCTGACATTATACTACTTACCCTTCTCCTAAACAAAACAACACTACCACTAACACACCTTTTCTAAACTGCCAGCTCATAAATGCTCGATCATTCTCAAAAAACAAGCACCACATCTGCGACCTGCTCACAGACAAACAACCTGACTTACTATTCATAACTGAATCCTGGTTGGGAGATGACATGGCCCCAGTGTTGCACGAAGCCGTTCCTCCAGGCTATCAAACCATCATACAAAACCATGTAGGCAAGAGAGGAGGTGGACTAGCTATTATATTCAAACAGGCATTGAACCCCAGTAAAACAGACAACATCTCCATACAAGGTTGTGAAGCCCTCCTTACCAGATGCCACCCTACTCCAACTTCATCCTGTAACTTTCTCCTCCTTTACAGACCTCTACCTAACAACTCCACATTCCCAGATGCTTTTCTAGACACAGTCTCAAACCTTATTACACTATACTCCATCTAAACATTTGGTTTGACAAACCCAATATGCCCCATCCAAAAGCTATCACCACTGGCCTGGTCGATTATACACAATCCCACACACATCGCTGGTCACATCCTAGATGTCATTTTTGCTAAGCCTGAACTAGTTACTATTCATAGCATCATGCCAATCACTTGGTCAGACCACCATTTGATAACATTCCGACATACAACTCCACAAATCAACACACCCCACAACTACTTACATACATACACCTATCGACCATGGAGCAAACTCAATTTGGATGACTTAGAAACACAACTAACAGCCAACACAGATCTAGATACAATTAATTCTGTGCCAAAACTTCATGAGTGGCTATAGGAAGCTTTTGATATCCTAATACCACTCAGAAAAACTAAGCACAACAAAAGAAAACCAACACCTTGGAGAAACACAGAACTTAAAAAGATAAAGCAACAAATCAGAAAGTTGCAGCGGACCTTGCTCAAAACAAACAACAGTCAAGACAAACTGCAGCTACACAAACTTAACAGGATATACAAATCATCAATCAAAAAAGCTAAAAAAAGGTACTACTCAGACAGAATTCAAAATGCTCAATCTACAACCAAGAAATTTTATAAAATTCTCAATGAATTTCAAAAACCTACATGCATGGAAGGAAGTCATCCCACTACTCAAGATTTCACAAACAAATTGGCAACTCACTACACAACCAAGGCAGACACATTGGACTCCTATTTAAAACAGAAGAAAAACATCAGCACCAACCCCTTTCCTAAAATACCCTCTAAGAATAAACCAACCCAACCTCTCCAGTCCTTCAAACAAATATCCCAGGATGAATTTATGGATTTGGTCAAAGCAAGCAGACCTTCTGGTTGCCCTTCTGACCCTTGCCCACCACAAATCTTCAAGAAGATTCTTCTATCTACTTCTGCTGCCACACCTGTAAGAAGAATCATCAACAACTCTTTAACTTCAGGAACTTTTCCTGTAGAACTGAAAAAGGCATACATACGACTTTTATTAAAGAAAACAAACCTAGACCCGCAAGACCCCAACAACTACAGACCAATCACAAATGGACCTTTCCTGGGCAAATTGATAGAAAGAGCAGCATTCGCCCAGATGTCACAATTCATTGAAGACAATTCTATACTTTTAGACTTCCAAACTGGATTCCGCCCAGGAAGAAGCACTGAATCAGCACTCATAGCAATCTGGGATGATCTTAAAAACACAGTCAACCGAAATGGAGTTGCTGCACTATTTCTCTTGGACCTCTCAGCTGCCTTTGATACGGTTGACCATGACACCCTAATTCAAAGACTCCACGAAGCCGGCATACAAGGGATTGCTCTCGACTGGATTACTTCCTATCTTAAAAAAAGATCTAATATCATCCACTCGCCCCCCTTCTCGTCCGAACCCTACCTCACAAAAGCAGGGGTCCCCCAAGGCTCAATCATCTCACCTTTGCTTTTCAACATCTACATGATATCTTTACCAGAACTGATCAATGATTTCCATCTCACAGGCTACAACTATGCAGATGACACACAAATACTACTTAAATTAGAATGCCCCAAAAACATTGAAAACTCTCAAATCTTCAATTGCCTCAGAGCCGTTGATCAGTGGATGACCTGGAGCCATCTCAAACTAAATACCTCCAAAACAGAAATACTCATATGTGATGACTGGAAAATTTATGACCCTCTGTGCGTCTGGCCTGACGATCTCGGACCACCTCCTCAATTATCCAAGGAAGTTAAAAACCTAGGAATCACCATGGATTCCAAGTTAACTATGAATGCCCAAGTGGACAAATTAGCACGAACAAGCTTCATCACCTTGAAGACTTTACAACGCATCTTCCCCCACCTCGGATTTCCACACAAGGTGCAAGCTACTATCTCGCTTGTACTATCCAAACTGGATTATGCCAATGGCCTCTACCATGGATCATCTCTATCTGTTATGAAAAAACTACAACGTATCCAGAATTCCGCAGCCAGGCTAATATTACATGTAAAGCCGCAAGCCCACATCTCCCCTGCCTTGAGAGCACTACACTGGTTACCCGTTGCCAGAAGATGCACTTTCAAGCTGCTTTGTATCACCCACAAAGCTATACATGGAACAGGACCGCTTTTTATCAGAAACAAAATAACCAAATACATCCAACAAAGAAACCTCCGCTCAAGATTGGCACCCCGCCTTAGAATACCACCATACAAGAAAAAGACTATAGGTGGTACATCCTTCTCCGTTCAAGCAGCCAAACTATGGAATTCATTACCCCCAACTATAAGAGCCACAGATAACTTTCTTGTCTTCAGAAAACTACTCAAGAGTTGGCTCTTTCCTTCATAACCACCATATTCAAACAACTATGAACTGCATATGCCTATGTTGATAAATATTTTTTTTCAGATTATGTGTATATTTCTAGTTATGTATAGTTTCTTTAGAAAATATGTATCGCTACTATGTCATAACAATAAAATACACACACACTCTTTAAACCTGTTTGACTAAGTATATGTTACCCATGGTTCTAATTATGTATTGTATGTGCATATGTGTGTGTATTCATGTGTGTGTGTATGTATATATATATATATATATATATATATATATATATATATATATATATATATATATATGTATGTGTATATGTTGTTTCTGTGCTTGGCATGTTTGTGGGTCATTGCATGGCTCCTGGGTGGGTTGTTATACTAGGTATCTATGAATTCCTGATCTCATCTTATCACACTTATCTACCCATCATCATATGTCTTGTCTCTATCAAACTATCCTCCATTCTCACTCTGACTCATCCCAAATCCTTTCTACTACTTTCACCTCCTAAATAACTCTGCCTAAGCTCTTCCCTCCGCTTCCACATCTAACTCACCAAACCTCACTCTACTACTGTGACCTCCCACACAGCCCTACTAAATTCTCCCGCATTTATCTCACCCTGCTACTATGCTCTCCCTAACCCTTCCACATACTCTTACTGGCGGGAATGCTGATGTGCAGCGGGTGCAGTAGCACCCGTCGCGCATTTCACTGTCAGAAATTCGGGCAGTGAAGTGCGCGACGGGGCTATGCCTGGAGGCCCCTGCACTGCCCATGCATGGCAGTGCAGGGGCTCCCCAAGTCCCCCTTACCGACAGCCTTTCCATGGCGGTGTTTACCGCCGTGGCCAGGCTGGCAGTCGGGGACTCATAATCCCCAGGGCAGTGGTGCTTGCACCACTGCCCTGGGGATTATGACCGTCAGGCAAAAGCCTGGCGGTAGAGTGGAGGGTCCGGCGGTATGCCCGTGGCTATTGCACCATGATCATAATAGCTGGAGTAACACCGCCAGCCTGTTGGCGGTGTTACCGCCAGCCGCCAGGGTCGCAATGAGGCCCTAAGTGATTTGCCAAGAATCACAGGATGTTGAGCCAGCGCTGAGACTCGAACCGTTTTCCCCAGCTCTTAAGTCTGCAACATTGTCCCTTATGCCACATCCTCGCCCCTAGGGTCTTTGTTTTTTGCTGCATGTTGGGGCAGTCTGGGAATAACTCATTTTTTTATATAGTGCTATAGCGCTTGGTATTACAAGTTCTACCATTTCATAGCCAAAATTACAATAATTCATGTGCATCCACCTTGCAGAGATGAAGAGGTGAAAAAGTTATGTCAGGATTGTAATCTGTGACATTCTCGTTCTGTCAAGACCTCTGCAGTGGGTGTATTAAGGTGACCAACTGGCCTGGCAAATTCAGGATGGTGAGTATAAAAATTCAGGACAGACGGTCAAAATTCAGGACAAAAATTAGGGACAAAAGGTAAGTTTTACAGACACATCAGAGGAGGCCGCGCAATAGTATGTAAGTAAATAGATAATCACCATTAAGTACAAGTCCAAATAAGTTTATATTACGATAAAAAGTAGTAGTGCACACCAAGCAAAATTTGACCACTGATGTAAGCGACAGAGGGTTTTGCCCCCTTAATATGATTGCTAGTACATGGACTCACAGAGAGTAGCAATATTATTGTTAGTGTTGGTTTTCGAAATTCTACGTTTTCTTGAAACACACTTCAGAAGTTCTTTGTTCCTAAGAGAAAACTGGTAGAAGTCAGCACGCAAATGTTTTATATTCACCTGGATCTGCAATTCTGCCTTCACACGCTCAACCTCACATCTGTTTTGTGTGTCAGTCCAGATGAACCTTAATTGAGAAAAAATCCTCTCAGTCGGTGCTTTGCTGCCTGGCAAGCTAAGTATAAATGGCATGATAATGTTTATGTTGAGAAAAACGCAAGGCAAATTTAACAAAACATTCAGCCATTGCTGCGCACATGGCAAGTTGGTGCCTGCCACAGCTCACAAAGCAGGAGCACTCATACTGTATTTGTTAAATAAGTATTGCAGTTCCAGATGACAGATCAGGTTAACTTCATCAGCGGCTTTGTAGAGCTGCTGAAAAGTGAGAGTTTCTCTTAGACAGCATGGTTCTAATGCTGAGAGGTAATGGCTCTCTGAAAAATCGAACCATTTTTCAAAAAACTTTAAAGAGCGCTCCAAAGTGTCAAACAATCGCTCTGCATGCTTGTGCTCAACTCGGAATCATAGGACATTAAATAATTATGAACTTGGAAACCAAAGAACTGATTTTCCACTCAGTCCTTTAAGTTGTTCCGCAATATCCTGAAGATGCCTGGTACCTGTGGGGCGCTCAGCTCATCCTTCTCATGCTGCAGGATAGACGTATTGAAAATGATCAAAATGTTGTGAACAATGAAAATGTAAGCTTCACCTTGTTACATGGTGGCCTCCCCAATTTCAAGTACTAGAAAATCCCATATTGCTCTGGGTGTTTTTTCTTGCCCGAGGGAAAGGAAATAAGATTTCAGTGTTGCCCAGCACTTCAACACTCAATCGATGGCTGGGAACAAAGTGAGCCGCCCTGTTGGGACATGCCGAAACAAAGACTGCCACTCTAGGTCCACAAAAGAAATACATTCTCTCAACTCTGCTGTTCGCTTACCTGAAGAAGAGAAATGGTTGTAGACTTATAGAATCAAGGATTTGACATCCATAGAAAGTCCATTAATGGCTTGTTTAGCACAGTTGTGTAGGATGTGGGTAGGATAGTTTGCAGACAGAGGGGGTGATTCTCACCCTGGCGGGCGGCGGAGGCCACCCGCCAGAGTTCCCCCCTCCAAAATACCGCTCCGCGGTCGAAAGACCGCTGAGGGTATTTTGGGTTTTGCACTGGGCTGGCGGGCGACCGCCAAAAGGCCGCCCGCCAGCCCAGTGCAAAGCACCCTTCCCACGAGGACGCCGGCTCAGAATTGAGCCGGCGGAGTGGGAAGGTGCGACGGGTGCAGTGGCACCCGTCGCATATTTCAGTGTCTGCAAAGCAGACACTGAAATACAAAGTGGGGCCCTCTTACGGGGGCCCCTGCAGTGCCCATGCCATTGGCATGGGCACTGCAGGGGCCCCCAGGGGCCCCACGACACCCCATACCGCCATCCTGTTCCTGGCGGGCGAACCGCCAGGAACAGGATGGCGGTATGGGGTGTCAGAATCCTCCATGGCGGCGCAGCGAGCTGCGCCGCCATGGAGGATTCATTTGGGCAGCGGAAAACCGGCGGGAGACCGCCGGTTTTCCACATCTGACCGCAGCCAAACCGCCGCGGTCAGAATGCCCTGCGGGGCACCGCCAGCCTGTTGGCGGTGCTCCTGCCAACCCTGGCCCCCAGAATGTCTTCATTTGCTCCCTTCAATAGCTGAAATAAAGAGTGATGTTGTCCACAGTTGACACATTCTGTCTTCACAGTAAGCAGCGATGTGTTCCAATTTTATCCCATGCTCTTTTAATTTTGTTATGATCTGCTGTGCAATTGCAGTAGCCATCTCAGCTGCCTCGTCATAGAAATCCAGTAGAGTGTAGGTCACACCGGAAGTGAAATTTAAGTACAGCACCAAAAGTGAATATAGTTTAATGTTTCCTTTGTTTTAGGCATCACTGAAAACTGAGAAATATCCATCTTGTAAGTCTTCTTATGCTTGCTGCAACAACAGAGGTGCAAGCACCCTTTTTGTGATGCTTAATGCCTTAGTGCCACAGGATGCTTTTATCACAATGGATGGGATAAAGTACTTTAGACTGCTGGAAGCCACAATCCAGAGAGCGGTATGTGTGATGCTTGACAGCATGGTACACTTGGGTCACCTCTGCAGCTGTGACCACAAATGAAAAATGGAAGCACAAAGGCAAGCAGCACACCGAGAAAGTCTCCACTGGTGAAGAAAATTGTTAACACAATGGGGCTTAGAGCTGCACATTCAAAGTAGTTCTTTTAAAAGCAATTATAATGTGCTCTTGATATGAATGGGGTGAGAAAAAGCATGTTAAAGGCAACTTGACTTAGTAAGCACTGCTGCATATTTAAAGAGAGTAATAGAAAATTGCAAGATGTCTGAATAATCAATACAGGACTCTTGAAAAGAGTGTGACAAAGCAAGACAAGTGTACATGAAGTACATGCAACTTATGTTACGTTATGATGAAGGAAGCAATGACTTTGGCTACTTCTGGCTGGAGTCTTGATTGCAGAGATGCTGAAATTGTTGCCATCTTCGCCCTACCTGACGCAATTTTCTTATTGTGTGATCCTGTCCCATGTGTTTTGATATCCCGCTCTCCTCCGTGGGCACTTGGCCTTGGACGCATCATCTGAAGACTTCCTGATCTTGGGGTGTGTAAGTTTCCGTTCAGGTCTGTGTTTCACAAAGCACTTTTTTGCTTTTTTTTGGGGTTGCTCTGGCAAGGAGTCTGTCTGCGAGGTACATGTTGCATCCGAATAGGCCTCAAAATTTGATGTGAATGTTGCCTCTCCAGCACCTTCGTCTGACTCATAACCCAACATTGTTTTTTCTGAACGTACTCGTAAAACATCCAAACTTGAGTTGTAGATGCATACTGTATTCACTGATTAAATAAAACTTATACGTCTTAAAGGTCTGGCAATGCTTGGAAGAGTTGTCATGTGCTGTATTTGACTCCTGGTTGATTCTTTTCCAATCATACTGTCACAGGCATCTCTGAACACTTCTAATTGAAACACCAAAGCATGGGGACAAAGAAAACCATAGTCCAAGTTAGTGTACATCATCGTGGTGGTCGTGGTAAGGGGGAGGCGTAGACTTGGGGTGCCTGCAGTGGGAAGAGATGATGTCACTTAAAAGTATGTTGTCTTTGTTTTTGATCCTATGTGGGGAGTGTTTCCATATTGTGTGATGACCACGGCGGTGTGGATATTATGCTATGAGGCATAGTGACTTGCAATGTGGTGAAGTGATGTGAGAGACGACCACGTACTTCACTGTTTTTCAGTATGTGCCCAGCGTTGAGCATCTGTGCAGGTCTTTTTGTGGTATTCCATATGATCACAATCTATTTATATGGTTACTGCACCAGTTTGATATTTCGTTTCCAGTTCATGTTCCTGAGCAGGTATGTTTGGTGAGAGAAGTAGTCGGGAAAATCTGCTTGGATGGACTTTGTTACTAGCATCGCATATGTGAGTGCCACTGTAAGATTTAAAGAAGAATAAAGCATAGAATGTAGCTAACTGGGACCTGCAATGCTAGACTAGAGTGCATTCCTCCAAGTGGCAGCTTTATGTTTCAAATCGCTTCAGGTATCCCATGACTGTTCAGCTGGTGATGGCTGGTTTAGGGGCTTGTACAGTACTGGATGAAGGATAGGACCCATAGCGGACAAGTGTTGTGTGAGGGTAAGAGCATTAAGAAGGAAAGGAAGTTATTAGCCAGCCTGCATGAGCTATAACTGGCTGCAGACTGCTCAATATTATGGTATTATTGTGGGCCATAATGGTTAGATAGAAGTTGACATTATTATATAGTGCCTGGTTAGCCACATATCAGCCCCCCCTTAGTTTACCGGTACATGGGAAATAGTATACTGATTGGGTTGTTTCATTTCTGTGAGCTGTAAACTGCAGATTCTCACTGATGCACAGAAGTGTGCTACAGACTAGAAATTGTATAGGTTGTTGAGGTATTATTGTAGGTCAGAAGGAGACACTGGTGGTCATTACAACATTGGCGGTAAAAGCCGCTTACCGCCGTGCAGAAGACCGCCAATACACCGCCGCGGAATTCCGCCACAGCTATTATGACCCACATCTCGGAATCCGCTGAAATTCAGTCACCCACACAATTCCGCCACACCAAAGGTCAGTGTTAAACTGGCGAAAACAAAACCTCCACCTCCACACCAACAGAAACATGCCCATGCCATTACGACCCACGAATCCACGCGGCGGTCTTTCAACCGCGGTATTCCATTGGCGGTACACACCGCCACGCTCAAAATACACACACATCTCCAAAACACCGCCACATTGGACAATTCCAAATACACACACCTGATACACATACAAACAACACTCCCACACACCCAACACAATATAAAACACACACCCACTTCACCCACAAACCCCTACGACCAACAATTAGTCATGAAGGCGATAGAGAGATAGCACAGAATAGACAATCCCACCACACAGAGGCACACAACACCATCACCCACACAATATCCACGCACAAAACACCACACACCACTACACATCACCACACACATCAACACTCACACCGCCCCACACATCACACACACCACCCCATGTCACGCCAAAGACACCCCTGCTTTTCCGAGGAGGAGCTCCGGGTCATGGTGGAGGAAATCCTACGGGTAGAGCCACAGCTATTTGGCTCACAGGTGCAGCACACATCCATAGCCAGGAAGATGGAGCTATGGCGCAGAATAGTCGACAGGGTCAACGCTGTGGGACAGCACCCAAGAAATCGGGAGGATGTCAGGAAGAGGTGGAACGACCTACGGGGGAAGGTGCGTTCAGCGGTCTCTAGGCACAACATCGCGACTCAGCGGACTGGCGGCGGACCGCCACCTCCTCCCCCACAACTAACAACATGGGAGGAGCAAGTCTTGACCATCATGCATCCTGAGGGCCTCGGAGGAGTGGGTGGAGGAATGGACACTGGTAAGTCAAATCTTAACTATCAGATCCCCCACCCTACCTGCATGCTATCACACCCCCCACCCTCACCCCCTCCCCTATCACTCCAGCTCCTCACTAATGTACTCATAACACAAACCACACATCCCAACACCAAGCCCTGCATGACACAACTAAGAATGGTCACCCATCACTAAAGCATGCTCACTGCACATACCCATAACAACCCCCTAACCATCATGACACAAGCCCCCACACACGAATGCTTGCACTGGGGTACACGCACACCCACCCATTGCACACCATGACACACACACATGCAATAATCATGCTCTTATGCCCCTGCAGGATCACGAAGGGCCGCCACCACACCGGAGGGTCCAGACATCTCCACTCCACCTACAGAAGAGGCCCACAGTGACGACACCAGCTCTGCCCTACTGGATCCAGATGACCAGCCCGGACCATCGTGGGCCACAGGACAGTCGGTTCCCCTTGCACAGGCACAGCCCAACACTGACCTTCCACCCTCTGGTAACACCAGCACAGCACCCACCCAGCGGGCCCAAACCTCCGTACCCAGGACAGGTCAATCAGCTGTGTGTCCACCACTACAGGGAACCCAGGCTAACCCACCACCTCAACAACAACAGGGACCTGGGGGCAGTGGTAGTGGGCACACGGTCCAGGGGACGGAGGCACAGGAACACAGGGGAACTGGGAGGGCTGCTGTGCGACAGGGGGCGGACAGGCCAAGGGAACCCACTCTCCACGAGGCCCTCTCCTCCATCATGGGAGCATACCACCACTCCCAGGAGACGATGGCGACGGTCCTGGTCAAGTTTCAGGAGACCCAGCGCCTGCAGGAGGAACAGTATTTCGGGTTCAGGGAGGAGCTCAGGACCATCAGCTCCGCCTTGGGCACCATCGTAGGGGTGCTGAAGGACATACAGCAGACCATGAGGGACACCGTGGCACTCCAAGGGGCCCCTGACACTCTGCTAGTGGACAGGATGCCCCGCCACCGGACCACCACACCAGCACCCCACCCCCTGCAGACGGACAACCACCACCCAAGAAGTCCCTGAGATCCAGGAACAGGACAGAGCAAGATGGCAAGACCCCCGCCAGGAAATGAGACCACCCTGGTTGTCACCCCACTGTCCCACTTTGTTACCCTGTCCATACTTAAACTGCCCCAGCTCCACTTCCTATGCCCATATGGGCAGTGCACCTGTGAGACTAATAGACTGGACTCTGCCATGGACATTCCTCCGCCATCACCCATAACCATTTTACAACCCCCCTCCATTTTTGGGCACTTAAATAAACACCCTTGAACCACAAAACTATGTTGAGTCAGTCTATGATTTGGTAAAATGTATTATCAATGACAGTGTCAAAATGCGTTTCTAGTTGTAAAGGCAACATACCTATGTCACACATCACAAGCCATTGAAGGATGCATGCAGATGACACACGTTGGTAAGCACACCTGTGAAACCGTAATGTAAAGGAACAACTCAGTTACCAAATAATGCAATGAAATTACACACAGGATAGAGGAAGACGTGTGACAGTGAATGTAATGGTAAAAATGAAAATGTTCTCACCTGTGTGTCACTGGAAATATTGCTGTATGACTGACTCCCTGTTGTCGTTGTCTTCTTCCTCAGCTTCCTCCTCATCACTATCCACAGGATCCACAGGCTCCACAGGTGCCATAACACCGTCATCTGGACCATCCTCCTGCAGAAAAGGCACCTGTCGTCGCAAAGCAAGATTGTGAAGCATCGAGCAGGCGATGATGATCTGGCACACCTTCTTCGGTGAATAGAATAGGGAACCACCTGTCATATGGAGGCACCTGAACCTGGCCTTCAGGAGGCCGAAGGTGCGTTCAATCACCCTCCTAGTCTGCCCATGGGCCTCATTGTAGCGTTCCTCTGCCCTGGTCCTGGGATTCCTCACTGGGGTCAATAGCCAGGACAGGTTGGGGTAACCAGAGTCCCCTAATAGCCACACACGGTGCCTCTGGATTTGACCCATCATATCAGGGATGCTGCTATTCCGCAGGATGTAGGAGTCATACACTGAGCCAGGGAACATAGCATTAACCTGGGAGATGTACTGGTCTGCCAAACATACCATCTGTACATTCATGGAATGATAACTCTTCCGGTTCCTGTACACCTGTTCACTCCTGTGGGGGGGGACCAGAGCTACATGGGTTCCATCAATAGCACCTATGATGTTGGGGATATGTCCAAGGGCATAGAAGTCCCCTTTCACTGTAGCCAAATCTTCCACCTCAGGGAAAATGATGTATCTCCTTACGTGTTTCAGCAGGGCAGACAACACTCTGGACAGCACGTTGGAAAACATGGGCTGGGACATCCCTGATGCCATGGCCACTGTTGTCTGAAAAGATCCACTTGCAAGGAAATGGAGCACTGACAGCACCTGCATGTCAGGGGGGATTCCAGTGGGATGGCGGATTGGTGACATCAGGTCTGGCTCCAACTGGGTACATAGTTCCTGGATAGTGGCACGGTCAAACCTGTAGGTGACGATTAAATGTCGCTCCTCCATTGTCAACAGGTCCACCAGCGGTCGGTACGCCGGAGGATTCCGCCATCTCCTCAATTGTCCCAAATGACTGTGCCTAGGAAGGACAACAGCGACCACAGACTCACCTTTTTTCCAGGTATGTACCCACAGTTACACAGAACACGACACCAAACACAAAACCCTTCCTGTATGTGTGTTGAGTGTAGGCCTAGCTATGTGTGAAGTAAATGAAGCCATGTGGGCCCCTGAAATGGGATTGTGGGGTAACTGCGTTGGCATTGCACACCGTCGCGGTAGGCGGTCGTAGACCGCGGCGCAATGCTGCATTGGTTAACATTGGACCCTATGGGTCCCAGGAGCCAATGAGGAAGTGCGCCGGCGGTGATGATACGCACTGCCGCGGACGTCACCGCCGCGGCCGTCACCGCCATTTTCTATCAGTTCAATCACTAGATACCTGATCTTCAACAGGAGAGGACCTACACTGCAAGTGCTGCTGTGACCTCGGTCTGGAAGCGACGATGGCTGCTGCGTCTGGGGAAAGGGCCCCTGCCTTCACTGCTCAGGAGTTGGAGAAACTAGTAGACGGGGTCCTCCCCCAGTACACGCTACTCTACGGTCCTCCAGACCAACAGGTTAGTACACAGGTAGCACGTTGTATGGGCTAGGCCTGGGTGGAGAGGGCTGGTTGTAAGAGGGAAGGGGGCAGAGTTCAGGAAACATTAATGCATGTGAATGAATGTGCCACATGGCTAGGGTAGGGAGGGGGGACACTCACATCGATTGTGCAGTTGGTAATGATTACTCTTCTTCCCTTGTGCATGTCATGTAGGTCAGCGCCCACCAGAAGAAGGACATTTGGCGTGCCATCGCCAAGGAAGTCCGGACCCTGGGGGTCCACCAGAGACGGGGCACCCACTGCCGGAAAAGATGGGAGGACATTCGCCGCTGGAGCAAGAAGACGGCGGAGGCTCAGCTGGGGATGGCCTCCTAACGTGGGAGGGGTGCCCGTCGCACGAAGACCCCCCTGATGTTCCGGGTCCTGGCGGTGGCCTACCCTGAGTTGGATGGGCGCTTGAGGGCATCACAGCAGACACAAGGGGGTGAGTACACTCTCATTCTGCGGACTTTGCGCGCAGTGGAGGGGTCTGGGTGGGGGAGGAGGCCTGTGGGTATACCTAGGCCAGGCAGAAATACGTAGGCTAGGCCCCTCCGTAATGCAGGCCATGTGGCACTCTTCCCCACTGCAGTAGAGTGCCAAGTACAGGTATACATGCCCCTGTGGCATCCATGTGTGCAGATGTCCATCATAGCCATGTAGGCCAGATCCCAGGAATTGCATCTGTAGAGGCCAGGAGCACGGCGTAGTGCAGGGGGCTGCTGTGTCTGTATTGTCCGCCAACGGTAGCGGTATGCCATGCACTCAACCTGTCTTTCTTCTGTCCTCCCCCCCCCCTTCTTGTGCTCTCCCTGTTCTTTTGTGCATCAGCATCATCAGGCGGAGGTACAGTGGCACCGGAGCACGAGGGAGCTGCATCCCACATGGCCATGGAGGGCCACACCACGGATCAGAATGCACCAGTGGGACGGAGGGCGAGGGGAGCTTCACGTCGGCCACCGGATCACCAACCAGCGACACGGACTCATCCGCCGATGGGAGCTCCCTTGTGGTGGCGGCACCATCTGTGCGCCCCACTTCTACAGGTACAGCCACCACCTCCCCTACCAGCACCGCCCTCCCAGCAGCCCCTCAGCGTTCGCCCCGGGCCCGCTCACCCAGGAGGGTGGGCATCACCTTCGCCCCAGGCACCTCAGGCCCTGCCCCTGTCACCCCTGCTGCCCTCAGTGAGGAGGCCATTGACCTCCTCAGGTCACTCACTGTTGGGCAGTCTACCATTGTGAATGCCATCCAGGGTGTAGAAAGGGAGTTGCAACACGGTAATGCATTCCTGGAGGGCATTCATTCTGGTCAGGCTGTCCTTCAGCGAACCCTGCAATCTCTGGCCTCAGCACTGATGGCAGCCATTGTCCCTGTGTCTAGCCTCCCCCTCCAACCTCCTCCACCCAGACCCAATCCCCTGTACCCCAGCCTATCCCAAGCACACCATCAGACCAGCATGCACACACCTCAACACACAAAAGTAGCTCAGGCAAACATAGGCACTCACGCAAGCATCACACACATGCAGACACAGCAACATCCACTGTCTCCACTGTGTCCCCCTCCTTGTCGTCTCCCTCCTCCCTCCCAGTCTCGTCTACACTCTCACCTGCATGCACTACATCTACAGGCACCAAGACTCGCACCAGAACACCCAGCACCACACCCCGCTCACCTGCACTCACCACCTCCACTCCCTTTTACACGTCCACTGTGTCCTCTCCCAGTGTGTCTGTGACGCTCCCTTCCAAAGTACACAAACGCGGGCACCCACACACCCAACATCCATCCACCTCACAACAGCCTCCAGTACCTGCACCTGCACCCAAAACACCTAAAGTGACACCTCCTACAACTACCTTCTCTTCCTCCACTCCCAGACCCCCTCCAACTACCCATCCCAGTGTTCGTCAGAAACTGTCCCTCTGCAAAGTTGACCTATTTGCCCCCCACACCCCCTTCAATTCATCAGTCCTGTCGTAGCGCCTCAGCCAAAAAGCCTCCAGTACCAGTGGTGGCTGTTCAAGGTGTGTGGAGTGCACCGGCCACCAGGGCAGGCAGTGTGACACGGAGCCAAGGCACTGCCAGTCCACCCCCTGTAAAGGCTCTGAAGTTGGAAAGTGGCCGACGGGACCGTGTGAAGACTCCTAGAGGCAAAACAACTCACAGGGGTCCCAAAGCACCACTGAACAGTCCAGAGACCGCCATGGCAAAGCACCGCTGAACAGTCCAGAGACCGCCATGGCTAAGCACCGCTGAACAGTCCAGAGACCGCCATGGCAAAGCACCGCTGAACAGTCCAGAGACCGCCATGGCTAAGCACCGGTGAAGAGTCCAGAGACCACCATGGCAAAGCACGGCTGAACAGTCCAGAGACCGCCATGGCAAAGCACCGCTGAACAGTCCAGAGACCGCCATGGCTAAGCACCGCTGAACAGTCCAGAGACCGCCATGGCTAAGCACAGCTGAAGAGTCCAGAGACCGCCATGGCAAAGCACCTCTGAACAGGGCATGCACCGCTGAAGAAGGAAAAGACCGCCACATCAAGCATCGTTATCCCATGTGCAGCTGGGACAGTGACGGGACAGGAACTGTCACGGGGAGACTAATCCAGTCGGGGCACCAGTCCCCATCCAGAACCAGTGGTGGCTGTTATCTACTTGAGAGACTGTGGCTTTGCACTCCCCAGGATGGTACAGTGGGCAACCCACCCACTGTAGAGACTTGAGAGACTGTGGCTTTGCACTCCCCAGGATGGTACAGTGGGCAACCCACCCACTGTAGAGACTTGAGAGACTGTGGCTTTGCACTCCCCAGGATACATCAATAGGCATGGAGCCCCGTCGTGGATCTGGCTTTGCACTCATCCGGCTGAGGTGCCCCCTCTTCCCTTCCCCCTGAGGTGCCTGTTGTATTTCTCTCTGATGCCCCGGCAGTGTTCTCTCCGTTTGTGGACAGGTATCTTGTGTGGGCCTCGCCCATGCATTTTTGGACTAGTGGTGCACGGACAATGATATGTGCTTATCTGCACTACTTCTCGTAATGTATATACTTTTGAATGATTTTATAATATATCTGTATATATTTGAGACATGTATATTGAAACATTACAATGTTTTAACTGATTTCGTTTTGTCTTTCCATTCTTCCGGGGGGGGTTGTGGGTTGTTACTGTGATGTTTGTGATTGCATTGGTGTGTGTGTTGTAATATGCGAGGGTGGGGGTGGGGGTGTTGCGTGTGTGTCCCCCTGACTTTTGCCTCCCCCCCTCCCCTATGTCGTAGGTGCAGTACTCACCGTTGTCTTCGCCGGCGCCGGCGTTGCTCTTCGTAGATGAGTAGGAATACGAGGGCCGGTAGGATTTGTAATTCCGGATCCATGGAGTCCTCCTTCCTCGTGGGATGTGTTCAGGTGAGCGTTTTCCCATTGCAGAAACTGTTTCCGCCGTGTTTTTATCCACGGTGAATCCGCCCCGGAAAAGGTGGCGGATTGGTGAGTTGTGATACTATGGGCGGTACATTGTCTTCCGCCTGTCTGTTGGCGGTGACCGCCGCACTGCTTGTCTGTACCGCCGTGGCGGGCGGTGTGTTAAAGTGTCTGTCTTTGTTGGCGGTTTCCGCCACGGTCATGATTCCCTTTTTTTGTCCGCCAGCCTGTTTGCGGTATTACCGCACCTTTAACACCGCCCGTCAGGGTTGTAATGACCCCCACTGTCTTTTACATACAGAACATTTTCCATTTAAATGGCAGGAAAATGCCAACATGCAGTTTTACTGATAAAACTATATTGCACACAATGTGTGAAATGTGGTTTCAATAAATATGTATCATTGGAACATCACTAAGTAAAGTATCATGATTGTTTTGAACCTATTACAACTCTGTTTCCAGCACACTTCAGAATAAAAAGCAAGTGGTCCATTTGTTGTTTTCTAACTGCTGATATATTTTGAAACATTTGCATAGTTCATTTACAGGTATTTATAAGTTGTGTGTATCAAAAAACGGACAACCTTTGTTTCCACATGCCCTTTACCACAACAACAAGATTGTCAATTAGTCCATGTTACTATTCTGTCTTTGACTTTAGAGAACACCAATCCACATGTTAAAGAAATAAGCAGAAATATGTCAGAAAATATGGCCTGACATTTGCCCTCTTGAACACAGCAGCGTGGGTCTAGAGAATATACATTACAAAGTAGAGATAAACAAACTAACACCTTCAGAGAAGAGACTTTGTGAGGATCCTCTCTCATCCCTGAATCACTATGATATGCACACAGACCTCACCAGCTTTGAGCCTTGGTACTCAAAGAAGGTACACAGTCTACACCATTGGTCCAGCATGCTGATCCATCCACATGTCCACCTCCATGCTTTTCCCTTCATCCTGGGATTCAGAGCTCATGCACTAGATCTGTGAGGTCCACACTATGAACACTGTCCAACAGGGCAGGAATTACAAGTTTATTTTTTGAGGTGGAATTGTTCAATCTAGCACAACCATTATCTAGTCAGTGCTCCATAATCCTGAAAGCTTTATTGTTTCTAACTCTAAGAAGGTGTCTTTGTGTTGACGCTCACAGGACAGAACCAGAACCAATCTGTAAAGCGGAGGACTGAACCTCAACCCTTAAAGTATTATCTGCAACATTTGTGGAACATCTAGGCTAAAGTGTTAGCTCTATTTAAGTGGTAACTCTGGTTGGAAGGAATAGTTCTTGTAAGTAATGATAGTGTTATCCTGCATGTGGCTCAATGTCATCATACCCCCCACAAGCTGGCCTTTACTGCTAGAGCAACAAACCCATGTGAGTCAAGGAGGCACTGGATGCACAACTTTAAGCCTAAAACCAAGTACTGAATATCCTGATCAATAGGAAACACATGCTCTCTTACCTACAATTGACGTAGTGGTCCCCGTAGCTTCAAGAATCCCAAAAAAGGCCTACCAACAGCAATATGGTTCAGTTTGGTGCTTTAAATACACAGATATGTCTAACGAGAGAGTACTGGTACTCTCCCAGTAGAAATGTCTATTCATTTAAAGAACTAGTCCAGTTAGTTTATGTGGTAGTTAAAAATATGTCCTGGGTTGCTCCCATGTTGGCAGATAAAGGTATCCGTTGCAATGGGAGATAAAGTAATATGCCCAGGTCAAATACTTTTGGTCAATGGGGAAAATATGTGAAAAAGCCCTGATCTGGTTAATACATTTGTCTCTGGAGCACATCTCTACTCTGTTTGGCTGTTAAATTCATGGATAACATATCCTTAATTGCAGAACAGGCAGTTAGAAAAAAGAATCAAAAGTGGCAGATGGCTGGGAGAATAAGGTAGCAGTAACTCTTTCCTACTCACTACATACTTTAAAAAAGGACCTTTGAGCAGACATATCTGTGTACCAATTACTATTAGTGAAATACTCTTGCGAGAAACAAAGTGATAGAGAACACTGTTGAGGAACATGTGTTGGCAATACATACCGGTGCTACAAGTAAGAGGCCCACAGACTCTGCACTATACAAATCTCATCTCAACAAAAACATTGGGAATCTAGAGGAAAAAACTGTAAACTGCATTATTTTGGCAAACCTGCCACTCATGCAACCCTTATCCTATAGCATACACTACAAGCAGGGAGAAGTCACACAATAAGCAGGGGAAAGAGGAAGGAAAAAACAATTAAATCAAGAGAAAAGGCAAAAGTGGGCACACAGTAAACAGGGGAACAGCAAGGGGAAAGCAGTCACAATGAGAGAAAAGGCAAAAGTGGGCACACAAACAACGGGGGAAAGAACAAGATAAAAGCAGTCACAATGAGAGAAAAGGCAAAAGTGGGCACACAAACAACGGAGGAAAGTACAAGGAAAAAGCAGTCACAATGAGAGAAAAGGCAAAAGTGGGCACACAAACAACAGGGGAAAGAACAAGGAAAAAGCAGTCACCATGATAGAAAAGGCATAAGTTGCCACACAAACAATGGATGACGAGCAAGGAAAAAGCAGTCACAAGAGAAAAGTCAAAAGTGAGCACAAAAACAATTGGGAAAGAGCAAGGAAAAAGAAGTCACAACGAGGGAAAAGGCAAAAGTAAGAACACAAACAACGGGGAAGAGCAAGGAAAAAAAGTCAAAACAAGAGAAAAGCAACAAGGAGGCACACAAACAACAGGGGAAAGAACAAGAAAAAGCAGTAAAGGGCAGAGCAGTTTTCATACGCATTAACAATAACAGCTACTCACTTCATCAGTGAAAACAAAGTGGGTCCTATTGACAGCCACTTTTTTAGATGGTTTGCCATTACAAGTAGGGTACGGTATAAAGTTAGAATTTAATGGCCCGAGGTTAGGGTACGGTATAAAGTTAGAGATTGGCCTAAGTTTCAGGTACAGTGTAAAGTTAAGGTTTGGCCCAAGGTTACAGTTAGGCTATGGTTTGAAGTTACAGTTTGGCCTAAGGTTATGGTATTGTGTAAAGTTACAGCCTGGCTTAGTAAGGAAAAAGCAGTTAAAATGAGAGAAAAGCAACAAGAAGGCACAAAAACAAGTGGAGAAAGAACAAGGATACAAGGCCTACACAGAGGTGATGTATTTAATATATAAAAGTGGGGTTCTTTCATTTCAACAACGGTTATTTTGACAGGTCTGCATGTAGGTTTAAAAACTGCAGGAGCCAGGCTACAAAGTTCAGCCAAAAGCCTTGTTTTCTTTGTCAGGCTCATGCATGAAACAACATATACTGCAGTCCACAGGTGACATTTAACTATTCATTCCATTGATGTACTTCTTGCACTATATTTTATGGCCTTATCTAAGAAGGCCATTTAGGAGTGATGAAGCAGAAAATGAAGGTTTTGACTTATTAACGCGTAAACGTAGTGCTGCAATAATCATGTGTGACTTTAACCGAACTAATAAAGATTGTACGGGGACAAAATGTGCCCTTAGAGTAGTTTGCCAATATTTATAAGCGTGCTTTATATAACGTGGTGTATTAGAATTGCACTAATCCGACATAATTATAAACGTGTGCTACGATTTGCTTGTTTGAAATGCTTTAGCTTAGCATTACTTTAGCGGAGGCTTTGGCCTAGTGGCCTGGTCTCACGGTTTAGATGCTCGTATTTTTCCACTGTGCTAATAAACGTGTATTTTTGCTTGAAGCTGTACTTTTCCACTGAGATCGTTCACATGCTTATCTTAAGGTTTCGTGCCAGCCTGGCATATTTTCTCTTTACTCCAAGGTCGATTTGCAGGTGCGGACAATGGAGGCTCTGAAAGTGAGCTAATTGGTATACAATGTTGCAACTTGCGTACCCATCTCCAAGGATAATGTATGCTTAAGTAAAAGCTTGAGAACTGTCGTTATTGATTGGACAATTTGAAGCTAACCTATGAACCCTCCAATGGAAGACCCTACTGGATTTGAACTGTTGTCTATAAAAATCAGGTGCACGAGAAGAAAGTAGCCATTACCAGCTCGATACCCGCCATTTTGCAGACTTCGTAGCTATTATGGCCCACTTTGCTGCGACGCCATTTTGAGAGACTTTGATGCTTTCTCTAATCGAGAGAAAGAGACTTTAAATGATTCTGGCCCTAGAGACTTTAACTTTGATTTGATCCCTTTGCATGAAGTAGTAGTTTTACCTTGCCGCCGTGAGGCAATTGCCCCGTCCACCCCTGCCCCTTTGCCCCGTCCCATGCCGATCGAAACGGTACCCATGCTGATCGAGAAACGGTACCTGTGAGACGAAGACTTCCTTTTATGCTGATCGTAATTGGTAAATATGAAAGGAAATTGTAAAATTGCATTGTGTTTCTTTTAGGTAACCAACTGCTGATTTTTGATAAGAGCCCTAGTTAGGAGTTTTCTAAATTAATGTTGCTAAATTGTTTTCGCATGAAGCCCCACATGCCGATGCTAATTTGAGGTTAGATGAGGATTCCTTCTGTTGCACGATGCAATTTGAGACCTTGTTATGCTGACTAAATGTACGCAATTAGTTCATTACAGATTATCGTATTAGTGATTTGCATTGCTATTATCGAATGTCTTGTGATTCAAATGCTACATAGATTGCACCTGTTTCGCCGCTATGGACAGCTATTAATGTTCATTTATGTTTATCATTTGGTGTTGAGACACATTTATATTGTGCTAGCTTTGTTAATATAGGGAAATAAATTCACTAACTTTGCAATAAACTGGTGTGGTTATTCCTGACTGAAAGGTCATGGTTCGCCGAAAATGTATTCTGGATTAATTGTTAAGTGTTATGTTGATCAAGGTATTGCTTATGTTCGATATTGATTATTGATTTGATTAAGGTGACCGATTAAGAGTACAGAGAGTCCCACTTAGTCAAAAGATTCATCGGCCTAAAGAGCGTCCAAATACAGGTAAATTATTAGTACGGACCGCTCTATCAGGAGTCAGCTAACTTTACCATGTTTTAGGGTACAGAACACAAATGCTGAAGTCTGGAGAGCACTGCACCAGTGTGCACAGCTCAACAACCAGCAAGATCAGTCAGCAAAGAATGGGTGTGACCGTGCAACAAGAGGCTCTTTTCGCACACTAATTTAATAATACTCAATATGCTGAATTTGAAATATGAAAGACTGCATTGGCCTCAATATGATTCCGATTTATAACCTACAGATCACTGCGTGTTTTAGATGGAACCTTTTGCGTCATTCATGCATTCTGCCCCGGTTCTGCTTTATAACCCTCAAAGCTATTTTATGATTCAAACATGTGACCAGAAAATTATACAAAAATCTCTGTTCAAGTGTTTACCCACCCGAGCTATTTTTTCTGTGCTATAACTATTTTATGATTCAAACATGTGACCAGAAGATTATACAAAAATCTCTCTTCAAGTGTTTAACCCCCCGAGCTATTTCTTCAGTGCTATAACCGGAGACTTACTGGATATACCGAGATCTTTGCAGCAGGCGCCTGAAATCCTGAAGACATCTTCCCAGAATGCATGGCTGTTGAGATAGCACAATGTGTTAAAGTATCTATTATTTTACCTCAGTGCAGTCAGAAGGGCCTGACTTCAAAAGCAGTCAAAACGAGAGAAAAGCAAAAAGGAGGCACAAAAACAAGGGGGGAAAGAACAAGGGAAATGCAGCTAAATCGAGAGAAAAGCAATGGGGAGACACAGAAACAAGAGGGAAAGAACACGGAAAATGCAGTCAAAACAAGAGAAAATCCCTGTATTATTTGCAGGTGACAGGTTCTCAAACCAGAGAATGCTTGTTGGACTAGGACACCTACTGCAGAAGGTGTCCGTAGATAACAAGTTGCATGTTTCAATCCTTCATCTTGTGCACTCACAGAGTGGCCCCACAGTATATAAGCAATGTTAAAGCCAATAGAAGCTGCCCTGCACGTGACTGCTACAGTTAACATTTAAAAAAAATGTTATTGTAAGCATATGTCACAAAGAAATGAACGCAAAATGAAAGTTATTTGCAGCCTTAATAAGGTGGCCATAAGTTTGTAATGAAAAATGTAAATAAAAAAATAAACCATCATATTCAATTTAGTAAGCCAGCAGATGTTCTTCCTAGCACTGCTTCAGTGTGCACAGCTCAAAAACCTGCAAAACCAGTCAGCAAAAAATTGGTGTGACCATGCAACAAGAGGATCTTTTCACACCAAAGCAAGAAGGAGGCACAAAAACAAAAGCAGTCAAAACGAGAGAAACGCAACAAGGGGGCACAGAAACAACAGAGCAAAGACAAGGAAAAAGCAGACAACCCAAGAGAAAAGCATCAAGGGAACCCAGAAACAGCAGGGCAAAGAACAAGGAAAATGCAGGCAAGACAAGAGAAAAGCAACGAGGAGGCACATAAACAATAGGGCAAAGAACAAGCGAAATGCTGGCAAAACAAGAGAAAAGGAACGAGGAGGCACAGAAACAACAGGGCAAAGAACAAGGGAAATGCAGGCAAAACAAGAGAAAAGCAACAAGGAGGCACACAAACAACAGGGCAAAGAACAAAGGAAATGCAGGCAAAACAAGAGAAAGGCACTTTGATTTAACTTACCTTTCGAGATGTTGATTGTAGAGGGTAGGATCGGCTAGTGGTTTCAAGGCAATCCTAGGGAGGTTTATAGGATCTGCATATAACGTCCTGGGCAACAAATGTATGGTGAAACATGCCAAATCATTGGCTGTCACCCAAAACCATTAAAACTCTGGACAAATACAGTCCGTTAAATAGATTCACAGAGACAATTACGGACTGTCTGTGGAAATTATGGATGGTTGGTCAAACCATGGTGCATTAATCAACTGACTTGAGTAGAGCTTAACACAAGGCGCTAGCACGTGCTCTTGATAAACTCCGGAGGGTCACCAACCAAGCACACAGGTCAATTCTAGGCAAGAAGATGGCGAAAGGTATCTCCAAAATTGTGCAAAAGAAGTTGTGACTCCAGACCCAAGGACTTTACGGCCTCAAGCTTGATAGCAAAAAACATCTAGCCTTTGGATGTGAATTGGGCCTCTTATCGAGTTCAGTTAGTGACAATTCAATACAAAGGTATTACAGTGCTTCACCTGAGCACTGGTTACATTACACAAGAACACATTCATTTTTGGTAGCAAGGGGAGATTAAGTGATTTGCCCAGAATTACAGGATGTTGAGCCTGCGCCGAGACTCAAGCAGTGTTCGCCAGCTCTAAAGTCGGCAGCTGTAGCCCTTACGCCACATCCACTCCCCCAGGATCTTTGTCTGGTGCATGTTGGGGCAGTCTGGGAATAACTCTTTTTTTTTTAAGATAGGGCTTGGTGATACAGGTTCTGCCATTTCATAGCGCTGCAAAGCAGGTGCCATTCTTAACCAAGTCGCTATAATTCATTTGCATCGACCTTGCAGAGATGAAGAGGTGAAAAAGCTATGTCAGGATTGTAAACTGTGATATTTTCGTTCTTTCAAAACCTCTGCAGTGGGTGCATTAACCAAGTGACTTGAGTAGAGCTTAACACCAAGTGATAGCATGTTTTCCTGATACTCTCTGGAGGGTCACCAACCAAGCACATAGGTCAGTTCTGGTCAAGAAGATGGCAAAGGTTCTGTCTCCAAAATGGTGGAAAAGGAGTTGTGACTCCAGACCCAAGTACTTCACGGGCTCACGCTTGAAAGCAAATATCATCTAGCCTTGGGATGTAAATTGGGCCTCTTCAAATAGAGTTCAGTTAGCAGAGGCAGCCATTTTCCTCACCCTATAGCGCAAAGAAGCTAATACAAGGGAGCCATAGTGAGAGGAGCAGCGTATCATAGGGCTCGAAAGTGGAGCAAGCTCCATCACATCCTCCTCTCAGAATTCACTGGTGTCATGGCTTTGCTGACAATCCCCTCACAGCTACTCAACCTTGCAGATGCCACTTCCTGTCTAAAATAGAGCTCAAATTGCACTGCTTCTTGTTTGAAGAGGTACCACCTTGTATACCTCCAACATTCGCTGTTACAGGTGCAGAGCGTTTCCACATTACCCTCTGGACTCCTGTGTATAATGATCCACGCATCATCTGTCAAATTGCAGTAATGTTTAACCTGCTCTCCTCTCTTCCAACCCAGGCTTTATGAAACCACTCCACTAAGTTCCCATGCATCATTTGATGTAAACTCTATGTATTATTTCTGATTGCCATGGTACATTTGAAATAAATGTCAAGAAAATATCTTTCCGGCCCTATCAAGTGGCCCTTTTCTCACTTTTGCTTCTACTAGTGATCCTCTCAGTGCTTCACCACGCTTCCCCATGTCTATAGAAATATACATGTGTTTGTTTGTATGGGTACACACCCCAAGGACTACATCTCAAAGTCAATCCTGGACAGTAACGTTAAAGACTCCATGGGTAGGAGATGTTTTAAAGAAGAGAACTATTGTTTCACAAACTGTGGCCACCAGGACCAGCCACTGCTTGTACTTATTTAACCCAAATATTTGGTTGTGACCCGAGACTTTTTTTTGTATAAGACAACAGACAGGCAGGGTCCATGCCAGGCTTGCAGGGTAACCACTGTGTAAATAAGTTCTATATAAATTATTTTTATATAATTTATCTTATGGGGGTATCAAGAAACTCTGACATGGTTCTGGACGTACCTTAGATTCCCAATAAAAACATACATTTGAATCTTTTTCATAGCTGGAAAAATTGCCAAGGAACTAACCCTGTAGGAGCCTTAATGGGCACCACTGGTCTAGGTGAAAAAACACTATTGTCCAAACCCAGGATTCCCACTCTACTCTGAGTGGTCCAGATGGCAAGACCAAGAATTCAAATTGTGAGTAGCCACCCAACAGCGACAATTCTGACTTCAAAACCATCAGCCAGTGCACAAATGTTTGCACCAAAAAGGCACTGTCAAGGCCCAGGAGATTCAGGTACAAGTATCTTTTCTGCAGAGTCCAGTCCAGAGCCGAGGGCTGTCACAGGACTATTAACACAAGGCAGTGCTTTAATGAATACAGAGTACCAGCCCTTCTGTAAGTCCATTTAAAACACTGTCACAACTCTGGAACCTATCCTATCGGCCCATCTACCACTAAAGCTCTGTTCAGTTAAGCTGCCTCTTCTGTTATGCTCTTTGTATACAGTAAATGTTTTTAAAAGTGAGGCTTGTATTGTTTTTATAGAGGAATAATTCCTTTAAAAGTTTAACACACAGAAATATATATTTGCCCCCTTTTCTTTACTCCTAACTCTTTTGACCCTCTCATTCTCTGGGTTAAATGCCACGAAGGTGCCTCTTTGTGGCTTGTTTGTTGGTATAAAAGTTTAGGTAAACACACTAGAAAGGGTTGCATCTCTAGAGTATCACAGCAGTCTGTAGGAATGAGGCAAAAACACTCCCAAGATGGTGGCCTTATTGTGTCCTGTCTCCTTCAGTGACAGGCCTGGGAGGGTTGCTATGGCACCTGGCATACATCCACTGTACTCTAAACCAAAACACATAGGTAAAAGACATTGCCATTTACATATTTTTAATAGCTCTAACTCTCACAAATGTGAGACCTATTGCATTGCAAATGCTTGTTTCTTCTTTGCTAGCAAAGTACCCCAAATTGTAATATCTTTCTTGTTCGAAGAGAGCTCTTTAGTAGCCCCTAACTCTCATGCTAAGTTGTCAGTCAATAAGTGGTATCGGCACATGTCAGAAATAGGTGCAGAAGCTACAAATGAGTCATGCTTTGTATGCTCCTTAATTCCCAATGCTACTGGTTCAGATACACTACACTCCACAAAAGAAGTACCACCAGACATACCTCACTGCCTATTACGCCTGTCTTTGTGTAGAATAAAGGCCCAAATACAATTATGTCGGAATAGTGCGCTTCCAAGTCAATGCCATGAAATACAGTACGTTACCTAAAGTATTATACATCCTCACAGACAGACAAGAGATAAGAGAGGAAATAACATGCATGAGAAACACAGGATGCTCCACTACTGTAGATTGGATCCAGGTGGTCCTAAATCAAGGCTTCCTAGGGGTAACACACCCATCCACCAAATGTAACAGCTAATTTGCTAACTCCTTGCCCCCAAATTGTATCCACAGGCCAGGGTTCAGAGTCAGAAGGTCAGTCTTTGTTCATAATCAGTGGCATCCCAACATCAGATTTTCCTGTAGGGCCATGTCTTTATGGAATGACACTAACATTAGCCAGGATGCCATAAGGAAATGTACACCCATCTGGGACAAAAATATTCCAAGCTATACCTGGGTAGACAGCATTGAAAGTCATCAGACTGTCATGAAACTAATCTGTGTCTCCATATGTTTCAGGGGAAATGGGACAGTTGACGTGGGTTGGAATATTGGTTGCAAGGTCACAGTCTTCCATACTGACATGCAAGGGGATACTTCCAGCCTTATGGACTTCTTCTGGCAGTGTGGAGAGCTACTGTATGCCGCATTACCACCTAACTGAGGAGGAATTTGTTCCATGGTAACTTTGCATGCTCCAGCTTTAATAATAACTGGAATAAACATATCTGCTTTCATGAGCACCCCCTGAGCCATCCAATGACCTTGCTACATCCCAGCCAGAAAACGACAACTGCAGAACACTATGGCACAAGTACCTGGAATTAACTCCCTCAAGAATAGAGCTTGTTCAGTGACGCTGAGCTTTCATTTGGGAGCATCTTGCCATTTGTCCCCTCCAAGGTAACTGCTCATTGGCTCCAAATCACAAGGTGGGAACTCCTCAAGGTCATTAATACCACAAATGAGGGCTTTAATGCAATAAAGGAAAAACTGTATGTCCTGAGGTTAATAATTCTACAACACTGTTATGTACTGGACCATATGATGGCATGCAAGGGGGTGTCTGTAAAAAGATAGGTACCACATGCTGCACGTTTATTCCAGCAAATGACGTACAGAATGAAACTTTGTCAGAACATCCAACACCAATAGAGGCCACACCTCTGTTCACAATCAAAACACAGTTTAGGCCAAATCCCCACACTGACACGAGTAAGGTGAAAGGTTCATGCAAGGTTGTAGCGGAATAAGGAACACAAAAGGGTCATCTGATAAAGGCCAACTCGTATCTGACCAACCTAAAGGGAATTTACGACATAAGCACACAAGTCCCCGGCACACTCTCCATGCCTACAACAAGATCACGAACAGATTAGACACTGGGCACATAATTGAATTAGCCGAAAGCACACAGGTGCACAACTTACAATGGGTGCAGGGAAGAAACCAAATTCTGAGCACCCAGGAGTCTTGAACACACTATGCTGTCAGCACACACTTCAAACAAATTAGATTTACAAAAGAGCACATACGCATTGATAGATCAAAGAACGCTCGGTCATAAACCTTTGTCGAATGTATAATAAAGAGCGAGTAATGTTTTAATCTCTGAATTCGGGGTTATTTACGGTCACATGTTTTTTAGTGTTTTCCATTTTGATCTGTAGCTTTCAAGGCATCTATTGTTAATCATGTGTGATAAAGTATTGTACAAATTTATATTAAAGAGGCTATCTGTGAACAGGCAATCAGGAAAAACTGTAGAGGCTGGTCGTGCAGGGCTGAGGTGCCGTTTGCAGTGTTTTTCTCCCTGTTGAGACAGATAGTAAATACTGTCTTTGGACCTGCCAGGAAGAATCTGCATAGTCATTTTTGAGTCGTGACAGCGTATTCGTTCACCCCGTAACAATGTGTAATGCATGAGTGAGAGGGTGCGAAAGCACAGAGGCAGAAACATTCTGAGCAGAGTGTAATCTGGGTTGCTAAACACGATGTGTGGGGTGACAAGTTACCTGAGGATGGACTAAGTGGCAGAAATGTTATGAAAGTAGCAACCGTGGGAGACTGGTGAAACATGTTCAAAAAGTTAAAAATACATAAGAGTGGGGATATAGTTGAATAAATGAGACTGGCGAAAACGGCAAAATGGGGCTTTAGCAGGTTCAGTCAGGATGAATGTGAGGACAAGGAGAGATGTTAGACGTCTTTGGGGAGTGTTAAGTGTATTTATGAAGCTCACCATAAGCTGCAAGAGATTTCTGCTGCTGAGCCAGTGTTTGTGCATAGCCCTTTCTATGGTAGGTTGGTTAAATTAAAAGCCAAATCTTCAGCTTCTTCAAGAATTCAAGAAGAGAGTGGGGTGCTATGATGTGGGTTGGGAGGTTATTTCAAACTTAATGAGCTATGTCTTCTGAACCTGGTTCTGTGTATGCATGGTATGGGTGCAAGTAGGAGTCCTACAGAACAGAGGTGTCTAGGTGGTTGCTGGATGGTGATGTGACTGTTGAGATAAGTGGGGCCTAATTTGTGTGGTGCCTTCAATCTGTGTGTGAGGAGTTTGACATGACCATGTTTGTATATTGGAGGGCAGTGGAGCTCCCTGAAATGTGGTGCAATGTGAGTTATGTGTGAGAGTTTGAAGATGAGTCGGTGTGTCTGGTTATTGATGGTTTATAGTCTTCTGGTGAGTTGCTTGGTGATCGTGGCACAGAGGATGTTCTTGTAGTCCAACTTGCTGGTAACAAGAGTGTGAGTGACTGTTTTTCTAATGTAGCTTGAGAGCCATTTCAAGAACTTCCTCAGCATCTTCAGGGTGTGGAAGCAGAATGCAGAATGCAGTGTCAGTGCTTACTTGTACGGCCATGTTCAGTGTGCTCTTGAAGATGATTCTGAGATTCCTGGTGTGGGTGTGTGTGGGTCTGAGTTGGGCCAGCCACCAGTTGTAGTCCCATGTTGAAGTGTGCTTGCTGAAGATCAATACTTCTGTCTTGTTGGTGTTGAGCTTGAGCCAGTTGGCTGTAAACCACTCAGCAACTTCAGTCATACAGGCGGTGAACTTGTTTCTTGGGTGGGACAGCTTGTCTGAAATGAGAGTGTGAGTTCCATGTCGTCGGTGTTGGAGAGAATGTTGCTGTTGTGTGCACAGATTACAACAGTCAGAGGGATCATATATGTGTTGCAGAGGGTGGGCTGAACGATGAACCCTGAGGCACTCAACAGAGTTCTATTCATTAAAAAGGAACAGATCCAGCAGACAGTGGGTCTCTGCATGCCATTCACATGCAGGTGACTTAGGAGAATGGGCTAAAAGACTGTGTCAAATGCTGCAGTGAGATCCAGAAGAATGAAGGCTGCGGTGTCTCCTCTGTCAAGGATCACGCAGATGTCATCTGTGGCAACAATAAATGCTATTTCTGTACTGTGGTTGGGCCTAAAGGGAAAGCGCCCCCCCCAATATGAGGGGAGCACGCCTCCTTAGGAATAGGGACCGCCGTGGCATGAACACTCCGCACTAGTTGTGCATCGGGCAGGCCAGGAGCTTCCACCCTCACACCTCGCAAGGTGTGGGGTCGGAAGTTAGGTAGGGAAAAAATATGGAGGCAGCGTCTGTTGATCCAGTTCCAGCTGCCGCGCTCCAGATGGGGGGCTACTTAAGCACCTCTCCCCCAGAAAGGCTCGGCCTTGTTGTTGGCGCGGCCGCAGGGATCATTCAGTTACGGCATTGTGGACTTCACAGACTTCACCCCGCAAGGACTTCGCTCCAAGAGGACTTTTCCAGCGTCACATTCGCAAGCAGCTTTCCCATCTGCAGAGCTTCAAGGGCTGCATCTCCAAGTGGACCGAAGCCCTCTCAGCGTGTCAGAGGCCCCGTCACCTTCCCTCAGCAGAGCTTCGGGCAATTCAGGTTTTGTGCTCCGCACCAGAGGCCTGGACTGCAGGCTCGGTCCGCACGCGCGTATGCGGCCGTTTCCTCCTTTCTAGTTGTCTCTCACCTTTGCTCGACTGGTTTTGAGATACACATTGGGTGTTCAAATCCCTTTGTGTATCTGACTTGTTTCCGACCCCGGTCCGCTCTCCCTGTTGTTGGCGGCGTTTTTTAGGCTCTGTAAAGGGCATTAGCTTCCCCTCCATTACTATCACCCCACCACTACTAGTCACGCACTTTGCGTGGTGGAGCACATTGGTTTAGAGCGCATCGCGCTTAGTGGAGAGTATTGCAGGGGCAGGGTAGCCGAACTCTTGGACGACAGGGTAGAAAGGTTTAGAGAGGGTTAATTGATATCCCTAGTAATCAGTCACAGACAGTTCTGATAAATAAATATTAAGTGCCTTGCTCCCCTGGTGCGTTAGTGGTGCTTTGGTTGGGCCTTCCTGACCTAGCTGGGTGGCCCCTTGTTTGGTCACACAACGTTGGCCTGGCCTGGGCCAGGAACGTCCATCGTACAGGGTAAGTGGGGTCACTGGGGGGTAAGATTTGCTGTGGTATAATATACGTTACAAGGTCTGTCGATTTGTATAAGTAATTGTGATTCATTTACAAAGTTCATAGCATGCAATTTGTGTTGGTGTTATTTACAAACTGTCACAGTGCTTGCTACAGTTTGAGTGGGTATAGTTACTTGTTATAAAGTCTCTAATTTTACAGCAGTGTAATTAAGTGTGGACATTTCCAAAGCTCATAGTGTATTTTGTGCATTGTCGTGTTACATTAATCATGAGTGAGAGTCATGGCTTGCTACCGCAATAGGGCAGGTAAGAGGAAGGGTAGAGACCCCAAACTGTCTCAGCTATTGGAGCTGGTTTTGGCAAAGCTGGGCAATGGGGATTCGGACAGCAGAGACTCTGCATCGGAGAGAGAGGACAATGGTGCTGGCACTAGCCGCCTGCGGCGGTCACATGTAGCCCCCGCACAGCATTCCCCCCGGTGAAGCGTAGAAATAAAAAGCAGGTTTCAAACATGCAGCAACCATCTGCTTCCCTGGCAGCTATCACCCTCCCGGAGCAGTCCCCTACACCAGACATTTCATTAGTATCCGGGAGCGCTACTTCTGAGGTTCCCCTGGGGGGACAAAATGCAGTAACTGCACCTGAGCTAGGGGTGGCAGCTATGCTAGCAGACATTCGAAAGTCATTGGCAACTTTGTCAGTACCATCTGCGGTGGCAGTAGTCCAGTCAGCGCCCCAGTCTCAGTCTGCAGTTCCAGTCATACCTCCTCCAGTATTGCAAGGGCAGACCAGTTCCACTCCACAGGTTACCACGCAGGATCCGAACACGCAAGCTTTGCTGGCGGTGTCTCAATTACTAGCTAATATTAATACCTCAGCGACTCCCCCCACTTACAACTCCATGGACCTCAAGTGATGCTCTGCAGAACTCGGTAGCAGAGCTTAAACGCCAGGTGGAGGCGATGGCGGCGGCGCTTTGTCACTTCGGTGCAGGCTGAAGCAGTGGGCCCGGGTCTCATCCCGGCATCTGGTGTTCTGCCTCTTGCTACTATCATAGAGAAAAGTAAGGTTGCTGAAATAAGCAACAATCAGTCTAAGGGTAGTACATCAGTGGAAGGGGCGGGGCAAGACACACTATTGTCAAGACCAGGTAAGCTAGCTGCTCATGTTGGTTCAGAGGTTAAAGAAAAGATTTGGAGAGGATAATTTGTGGACATTTTTATCAGAGCAAAAAGAAGGGAGGTTGAAACCAAAGACAAAGAGGTGAAAGCATCGTCATCTAGTGACAAAAAACCAAAGTTGAAGAAAGTATAACTAATTGGTTGTTTGGGTTCAATGTCTGTCATGCTTGAAAAGAAACCTGAGTTGGGTATATCCATGATTTGCTTTGCAAATAAGATATCAAGAGTGTACCATATGTAGGGGGGCAACTCCTGGCTGTAATAAGATAGAGACTTCAGGTGGGCAAAGGTGGAGGACCCAGCAATTGGTTGGGACCAAACTGAGGTGAACGTATGGTTAGAGTGTGTACAGAGCAAACTACCCGGAAAACAGCCCTTTGGATCACAATATTCCAGCGATAAAAAAAAGGGTCATGCTGGGCTTTTAATAGAAAAATATGCTCTCGCCCCCCTGGGTCGTGCAAATTCAGGCACACCTGCTCTTTCTGTGGACACTCCTCTCACCCAGAGTTCAAGTGCATTAAAAAATCCAGGGAGAAGGTTAAAGAGGGGAGTAAGCCCGCTAATTAGATCAACTTTGCCATCACCTATACAGATTGACGCATTATTCTTATGGTTGCAGGATTATCCGGTTAAAGAATCAGCAGAATTACTAGTTAAGGGCTTCTTGTTTGGTTTTAGGATCCCTGTCATCGACGTACCCCCTATTGAACTTTGCAAAAATTTTGTATCTGCCATCGGGAACCCGGGGGTGGTGACCAGAAAGATAGAGAAAAAAAGGACCCTGGCTAGGTTGGCGGGCCCCTTTTCTTCCTCACTACAACGGATTTTGTTTGTTCTCCTTTGGGGGTAGTGCCCAAAAAGGAGCCAGGCCAGTTCAGGTTAATACATAATCAGTTAGCACCTCGGGGATCATCTGTGAATGAGGCTATTGACCCTCAACTATGCTCAGTTCGCTATGCGACTGTTGACCAGGCTCTGATGAAGTTGAGGGCTTTAGGTCAGGGAGCTCTTTTAGCAAAGACGGACATTGAATCAGCTTTCAGGCTTCTTCCAGTTCACCCTGAGGACTACCATTTATTAGGGTTCCAATTTAAGGGGGCTTACTTCCATGATAAATGCATGCCAATGGGTTGTAGTGTGTCCTGCAGTTATTTTGAACAGTTTAGCACCTTGTTGCAATGGATCTTTACCAGACGCACCGGACACAAAGAAGTGATACATTATTTGAATGATTTTTTGGTACTGGGCCCTCAGAGGTCAGCCAGGTGTTTGTGGGCTCTCTAGGCTTTGACTGCTATATTTAATGAATTTGGGGTCCCATTGGCCCCAGGACAAAACAGAAGGCCCCTCTATTTGCATTACATTCCTAGGGATTGAGATAGATTCTGCGGCTGGGGAGTGCCGCTTGCCCGCAGAAAAGCTACGGGTATTTAAGAAGTCCATTAGAGCTGTGCTGTCACAGAAAAATGTCATGCTGCACCAGCTGCAGGTTCTGGTGGGACAACTGAATTTCGCTTTACGGATTATCCCAATGGCTCACCCTTTTTCCAGGTCCATCGATAGGTCTATGGCAGGTTTGACTGAGAAACACCATCACTCTAGGCTATCATTTGAAGTTAGGGATGATTTAAGGATATGGAGTTTATTTTTACGGGACTTTAATGGGGCTGTAATTTGGCCTCACCTTCCAGTCCCTAGTCCCACCCTGGGGTTATTCACTGATGCAGCTGGCAGCGTAGGCTTTGGTGCCTTTCTGGGCTCTTGCTGGTGCAGAGCCAACTGGAAGTTGGACTGGGTTGACAAGGGAACAACAAAGAATATAGCATTTTTAGAACTGTTCCCTATTATCGCAGCAGTCACCATTTGGGACAGGACATTTAAGGATAGGTCAGTGGTTTTCTGGTCAGACAACATGGCTGTAGTAGAGGCGATTAATAGACAAAAGACAACATGCATAATGGTGCTCCGTCTCCTGAAACACTTGGTTCTAACATGCTTGAAACAAAACATTACCTTTCGTGCTAATCATGTACCCGGGGTTCATAACAATGCTGCTGACGCTCTATCTCGCTCATTGATGCAGGATCTTCTGAGGTTCCACCCCCAGGCGGCAAAGAAGATGACGGAGTGCCCAGCATCTCTGTGGAAGATTGGTGCCCGCCCTCCTAGCTTTAGTAGCATCATCTCTAGCAGCCCGTACAAAGGGGTCATACGAGAGGGCATTCCAGCAATACAGACATTACCTGAATTCACAACAAATTTCTGACTTGTTTTCTGCAAGGGACATTTGTGCATTTTTACAACATTTGAAAGAAAGGGGCAGACTGTTTTCTTGCGCTAAGGCTCACTTGGCCACCATTCGTTTCTTTGCGAGACTGCAGAATCAGGAGTCCCATTTAAACACTTTTGTAATTAAGCGGGTGGTGGTTGGGTGGGCTCAAGTAGAAGGTCCAAAGTTGGATACCAGGCGCCCCATAACTGCATGCTTATTAGGTAAGCTCTTGGGCAGGGTTCCCATAGTGTCTTCCTTGCCTTTTGAGGCAATATTATTCGCCGCAGCATTCACTGTGGCTTTTTATGGCGCCTTTCGCATTAGCGAACTAGTGGGGGCTTCCAAGAGTGACCACTCAGGCGGCCTCCAGCGGGCAGATGTGCAGGCCAGTCCAGGGTTGGTAACAACACAACTGCGAAATTCCAAAACGGATCAGCTTAGTAAGGGTTCACACATTGCACTGAAAGCTTCTCACGGGTCTCCAATATGCCCGGTGGGTCACTCGGGAGCTTACCTGTTGGTCTGCCCATCTTCAGGGTCATCCGCCCTTTTTTGCCACATGTGAATGGGGAATGCCTATTGCGCTTCCAATTTTCAGAAGTATTGAAAGTTAAACTTAGGTCCGCAGGGGTTGACCCACAGGGGTACTTGCCCCATTCATTCAGGATTGGTGCAGCTACTTTAGCGGCCGGCGCAGGATTGTTGGTAGCGGATGTAAAATCCATTGGGAGATGGTAATCCAATTGTTATAAGCGATACATTAGACCTGAATTGGTATGATCAGTGCTCCCTCGCTCTACATTCTGTAAAATACGTATTGGTTTCTCATTCAATTTTCTTTCATTACAGTTCGATGGCGCCACACGTGGTTTGGGTCTTAGGACATTCTTTCGTTCGACCGGCGGCCTACAGGTTGCAACAGCTCCGTAAACCTAATCCAGCAGCAATCCAAGATGGGGCCTTTCGCTAGTGCGGGGTTGGCGGAATGGGAATCACACAGCTACAACAACTCGTCGCGTTGGCAAGGAGATACGAGGGACTTCAGTTCCTGGATCTCATTATTATTCATCTTGGAGGTAATGACTTGGGACGCAAGGCACTCAGGGAAACAATTTTTATCGGAATTACCAAATTATCTAAAGAATTCCTGAACGCAGCCATCGCATGGTCGCATATGGTGCCTCGCAGCAAGTGGGCCCAAACATTAAATCAAGGACAATCAATGTGTTGGTTCGGAGGCTCAATGCTGAAATAGCAAAACTATGCCCGGGTTTCGGACGCTTATGGAACATTCCGCATAATCTTTTGAAGGGTCCTGATATGTTCCACAGGGATATGGTGCACTTGTCGGATGCGGGGACAGACCAATTTATTTCAGATATGTGGTTATTCTCTCACAGTTTGTTCGCGGATGGGGAGGGCAAAGGACCTTTGGGCCCCTGGTCGCCCTCATGGCGGGAGAAGAAGTACTAAAGTAACCAGAACCAACAGAGGGGGTCCCCAAGGCTGGGGCTCCGGGATAACACCAGAGGTAGGATCCTGAAGTCCTGAACCAACCTGCGGATGTACACACCGGATTTGGGGGTAGGGAGCCCAGATAGCTGGGGTGGCCATGGGGCTCCTGCTCCTAGCCACCCCGTTACACCCCTTGGCAGATTGGTGTTTGGAGAGGGGGTGGAACCCTGAGCGTGAGGACAAGGAACAGTGAAGTCAGGGGAGCTGCCCCCCCCCACCCCCCCAGGTATACAGGTGAGGTACGGTTCACCTGTGTTGTCCAAGGGAGGTTCAGGACAGGAAGGGATCCTGTCACTGTGATTTATGGTTATCGAGTAAATCTTATGAATATGGTTATTTTCTTGAAAATATGTTTTGATTTTTTTTAAGTGATTTATTGCTAATCGTGTGTTTTGAAATTAACAGGTAAAAAGTTAAAAAATAAACTTCTTCCAACAAATGAGTTTGTCGGTCTGCGTGTAGCCGGTGTTGGGGTGAGGGCTTTCTAGTGGTCTCCAAGTTCTATGGTAAAGCGCCCCCCCTTAGGAATTGGGTCCGCCATGGCCTGAACCCTCTGCACTAGTTGTGCGTCGAGCTGGCCAGGAACTTCCACCCTCACACCTCGCAAGGTGGGGGGGCGGAAGTTAGGTAGAGAAAAAAATTGGAGGCAGCGTCCGTCGATCCGGTTCCAGCCACTGCGCTCCAGATGGGGGGCTACTTAAGCGCCCCCCCAGAAAGGCTTGGCTTTGTTGTTGGCACAGCAGTGGGGATCATTTAGTTACGGCGTTGTCCCACTCACCTTCTCCCTTCTTTTATGGTTGGAGAAGAAGTACTAAAGTAACCAGAACCAACAGAGGGATCCCCACGGCTGGGGCCCTGGGATAACACCAGAAGTAGGATCCTGAACTCCTGAACCAACCTGCGGATGTACACACCGGATTAGGGGGTAGGGAGCCCAGATCGCTGGGGTGGCCATGGGGCTCCCGCTCCTAGCCACCCCGTTACACCCCTTGGCAGATTGGTGTTTGGAGAGGGGACGGAACCCTGAGCGTGCGGACAAGGAACGGTGAAGTCAGGGGAGCCGCCCCCCCCTAGGGATACAGGAGAGGTACGATTCACCTGTGTGGTCCAAGGGAGGTTCAGGACAGGAAAGGATCCTGTCACAGTGATTTGTGGTAAATCTTATGAATTTGGTTATTTTCTTGTAAATATATTTTGAAGTTTCTTTGAAGTGATTTATTGCTAATCATGTGTTATGAAATTAACAGGTAAAAAGTTCAAAATAAACTTCTTCCAACAAATGAGTTTCTCGGTCTGCGTGTAGCCGGTGTTGGGGTGAGGGCTTTCTGGTGGTCTCCGAGTTCTAATACAGACTGACTGGTGTCAAGGAGATGATGGTTGCTGAGGTGTTCAGTGAGGAGTCAGTTAGCAAGTGTCTCTACGACCTTTGCTGGGTATCGTAAGAGGAAAATGGATTTGTAGTTATAAAGTGGGGTTGGATCAGAGGATAGTTTCTTGAGCAGGGGCATGATGGTGGCATGTTTCCAGGTGTCTGTGGTCGGGCTCTTGCCGTTGGGTTGTGCTTGAGAGGAACCAGGGTGTTGGTGCACTTTGTGATCCAGCTATTGATGTTCTTGATGGCTTTCTGCAAGTTGCTGGTGTGCCCGGCTCGGTGCGTGGAGAGGGCAGAAGCCCACTCCTTACCTGTGATGCTTTTCCAGCGGCGGCTAGTAAGTCCAGTGGTGGTAGGTCTGTGGTCGGTCAGGATGGGTATACTAAAACTAATGAGGACATGGTCGGTCCAGATCATAAGTGCTAGCTCGTCCACTTTAATGTTGCTAAATGATGAGTATATCGGGTCCACTAGGTGTCTAACAGCGTGGACGGGTTTGGTAACATGCTGGGTGAGCCTAGGTTTCCAAGGTTTTCTGAAAAGGCTGTAGAGCTTGGGTCGGTGTGGTCTACTAGGTGAAAGTTATAGTCTCTGAGGAGGGCTGACTGTGATGCATATTTTGGATGTGATGTGTTCCATATAATTGGTGGGGGTGTCAATGTAGGTGGTGCAGCTGATGGTATTTTTCAATGTGATGGCAACGCTACTACTGGGCTTGTGCTGACAGTCTTGACCAGCAATCTTGTAGCTAGTGGGGATAGCAGTAGCATTATCCTGTGTAGAGGATGAGGTTTGCCATGTTTCTATGAGGAAGTTCAGGTCCGGATCATAGCTGTGCAGTAAGTCCCATGTCTCTGTGACGTGTGTGGTGAGTGAATGGGTGTTGAGGAGAATGTATGAGAATGTTACTTGTTATGTGGGTGGTGGTTTGTCTTTGTGAGTGGGTGGCTGGTTTGTGTCAGTGTGAGTGGGGTGTTTGGTGCTGTTGGTCTGGGAGTGGTGAGTGTAGGGTGTAGGAGAGTGCATGAGAACTTGCAGGAGGTGCATGTGAATGCTCCTTCCGTATTGTGTGGTGTAGCAGCAGTGTTGTGACCATAGGCTAGGTTGAGAAAGCAGAGGAGCGTACCAGAGGTAGGTAGGCAGAGGACCAGGGTTCCATCCATTGGGCATGGCCAGAGGCAGACAGGTGCAAATGTGCTTGCCTTTGGGGTGCCTACAATGTGCCAGCAGCGTGTGTCTGCTGCATGTCTGCGCTGCTGCCGCTAATAAGTGAGGCAGGTGGAGGGTTCAACCAGTGATGTCACTTTCTGTGTGGATGGATCCTAGGCATTCCAGTGAGCTCATATCCTGTACACAGCAGTGATGGAAAGTGCAATGATGTCACTTCCCATGCAGTTGAATGATGGGCAATAAAGTCCTCTTGCTCGTTTTCTGCCTTTAAAGAAAGTTTTGGCTGGAAACTAGAGATGAAACTTCCTGTGCAGCTGGATGATGGGAAATCCAATGATGTCACCTCCTATAAAGATGGATGATGGGATTTGCAGTGATTATACTTCCTGTGCAGATGGATGATGGGAAATGAAGTCCTCTTGCTTGGTTTCTTTCAAAACACAGACTAACAGTGAAGTGTAAACATATGTAAGTGACGATGAGAGGGCCAGGCACAGTGAGAAGGGGGCAATGGTGGCATGATGGTGAAGAAGAGAGTACTTGGACGAGAGTGGTGCAAGTGATAGATGTGTGGTAAGGGAATGGAAATGTCCACTGCTTGAACATGAGCATGTGAGTTGACCTGGAGTAAGGAAAGGAGCTGATGATGTCTGGGAGTTGGTGGAAGCTTTGTAGGGTCCATTTGTTAACCAGAGGAAGTGGCAGGGTGAAAGGGGCTGCATGGAGGCCTCTAAGAGACTCTGGTGAAACAGAACAAAGTACATCCTTTAATCAAAAAGAAATATTAAATATGTGTAGGAAAGGGGTACAGAGGTTAAGAGTACGGACTAGAGGTGGGGGAGCCACTAAAAGCTTGAGCAAGGCTCGAGCCTTAGGCCTGGCTGTGGCTCAGGTCAAGGTCCTGTTGGGACCTCGAGCCTATAGCAAGCCAAGCTTTCAGGTAGCTTTTGCCTCCCTACCTACCACTACATGTGGAGTTGAGACAAACTGCTAGCTATGGAACTCGGGAACCAGTTTTGAGTCTCAGCGTTAACTTAGTATCACGTGATTCTGTGCAAATCACTTCATCTACCCATGCCTATAAACCATGCATGTGATCTTATGTAACTGGTGCATGTGTAAAGTTATGTAATACTTTCACATCGAGTTTGCACTGCATTTTTTGAAAACTGCAGAACAATGCACTAATAGGTAAAGCCAAAGCCTTAACATTTTGAAAGACAAATGAATATCCATTTACTGGCTGATTTGTGCAAAGTGAATCTAGAAAACCTAGATAAATTACGGCTTCCCTGATTAAATTGTTTGATGTTGGGCAAATAATTTATTTCACCAAAACTGTATTTTTCTTCATGATCGCATATAAAAGCAATTTCGAATATGTGAGTTCAGACTACCAGTTGTACAAGACTATCACTTTTAATAAGTACTTCTCATGACAGTGCATAATGTGCCCTGTTAATTCCAAAAGAGACTTTATCATACTTTACGTGGTTTGTTGTATGATTAATAACATATTTTCAGGGCTCGGCCTCAAAGATCCGAGCCAGAAGCCTAGCTCGGCTATGGCTCGATCTCGCTGTTAATTTGTTGGCTCGCCCCCCTCAAGTGCAGAAGTTGTGTGGGCTCAGAGGCACGTGTGTGTGTGTGTGGGGATGCTAACGTGTCGGAGCCTTAATAAGTAAACTTACAAGGGGACGTGTTTTAGGTCGACAAACCTTTGGACCACGTTTGGGAACTTCCCATTCCGAAATATTTTTTTTGCATCACCAATCAATAGATCAATAAACAATCAATAATAACAATCACTAATCAATAAATATTTAATAAGAATTAATAATTGAGCACACCACGATTTCTCAGTTTACGAAGAACCACACCAGTTTAGTCAAAAGTTAAGATATTTATTTCCCTATTGGTTACAATCTAATATCATGTCTGTTAATCTCAATAACAATAAACCACGCCAAAACAATCCAAATTAGTAATCAAAGCACGACTTAATCAATGCATTGGCTATATTCATTCAATATTTGGGCATAGCATTAATACGAATCGACTTAGCAGAGTCTCATTAGTGCATGAATCAACAAAGCAAGAACTCAATCATTTGTCTATTTGCTCAAGATATTAGTGAATGCCTTAACTAACCTCAAATTAGCATTAGCATGTTGGGCTTCATGCAAAACATTTTAGCGAACACGAATTTAGAAAACATCTATACTAAGGCCTCTATCAAAAATAGCAGTTGGTACCTAGAAAGAAAAGGCAAACAGACAATCACAATTTGCATTGGATAGTTACCAATCCAACAGATCAGCAAGCAGCGTCAGTCTTCATCCTCAGGACATCAGTCGATTCTACATCAGCAGAGATAGGACGTGGCAAAATCTCAAGATAGCATAGCTAAGGAATGATCGTTTTCCTCTGATGGAGGAGAAGTTAGTATCAGGCAAGAATGGGGTAGAGGATGGGTCTAAAGTAATCAGAATAAACTCAGGAATGAGCTAGGGCAATAGGAATGACAAATGGAGATGGCGAAGTGAAGTGAAGTAAAGTTATATAGAAGTGAAACTCTTCTTTTTGGGTCACGCCGTTAAATCAAAACTGTCTAGCTGTTCCCTAATTCCTCATTGGATAAAGTTTGGTGCATTATTATCTCTGTCCAATAATTCGGTACGCACCTTACTGGAATTTTCCACAGTTTACGGTTCCCATGTCGCGGATTGTTCCATGTTATTGACGTCTTCAACGGTTGGAATGTCAGGTAGAAAATGTTACACTTTGCGCTCCAGTCAGTGTCTTTAGTCTCCTAGTACGGTTAACCTTGCACTTGTTACAAATTACACTGTTGCATCTAGCAAGAATGTCGCCTTGAGCAAGCCGGTTCTCATGAGAACGAATTTACTACGGCTACACACATATAGCTCTTGGGAAAATACAGCTTTGTGTCCTTCAGGAAAACAGCACACTACACGTTAGAGAATACAATTCAATATGAGGCCAGGCAGTTAGGCCCAAACCTTCGATAAGCTAAGGCGCTTTTGTTTAATAAAGCAAACTCTTAATATATAACTCTAATTATGTAATTGTAATTGTAATCGTATTTATATAGCGCTTACTACCCCTGACGAGGCGTCGAATCGCTTTTCGATGAGTAGCACGCTACTCCGGAACCCAACAAGAATTAGTGATGGATTAGTATCGTTAAATAATGAGCACAGTTTTAGTATTATTATGAGTTAATTTGAGCCGCGGATATGAGAGTTTGTTAGTTAGACTGGAGTAATGGAGGGGTGGAGGAGGAAATAAATCCAGAGGTGTTAATTGGGAGTATATCCTTCATTTACTCAACTCAAAGGCTTGGGATGAGTAAAGGGGGGTGGAGGGGGAAGAGTATGTGTAAGGGTTAGGGAGAGCATAGTAGCAGGGTGAGATGAATGCAGGAGAATTTAGTAGGGTTGTGTGGGAGGTCACAGAGGTAGAGTGAGGTTTGGTGAGTTAGATGTGGAGGGAAGAGCTTAGGCAGAGATATTTAGGAGATGAAAGTGGTAGAAGGGATTTGGGATGAGTCAGAGTGAGAATGGAGGATAGTTTGATAGAGACATGACATAAGAGTGAGGAGTAGATAAGTGTGATAAGATGAGAGCAGGAATTCGTAGATATCTAGTATAACAACCCAAAAAAAAAAAAAAAACAGGAGCCATGCAATGATCCACGAACATGCCAAGCACAGAAACAACATATACACATACACATACATATATATATACATATATATATATATATATATATATATATATATATATATATATATATATATACACACACACACACACACACATATGCACATACAATACATAATTAGAATCATGGGTAAAAAATACTTAGTCAGACAGGTTTAAAGAGTGTGTGTGTATTTTATTGTTATGACATAGTAGCAATACATATTTTCCAAAGAAACTATAAATAAATAGAAATATACATATAATCTGAAAAAAATATTTATCCACATAGGCATATGCAGTTCATAGTTGTTTGAAAAAGGTGGTTATGAAGGAAAGAGCCAACTCTTGAGTAGTTTTCTGAAGACAAGAAAGTTATCTGTGGCTCTTATAGTTGGGGGTAATGAATTAAATAGTTTGGCTGCTTGGACGGAGAAGGATGTATCACCTATAGTCTTTTTCTTGTGTGGTGGTGTTCTAAGGCGGGGTGCCAGTCTTGAGCGGAGGGTTCTTTGTTGGATGTATTTGGTCATTTTCTTTCTGATAAAAAGCGGTCCTGTTCCATGTATAGCTTTGTGGGTGATACAAAGCAGCTTGAAAGTGCATCTTCTGGCAACGGGTAACCAGTGTAGTGCTCTCAAGGCAGGGGAGATGTGGGCTTGCGGCTTTATATGCAGTAGTAGCCTGGCTGTGGAATTCTGGATACGTTGTAGTTTTTTCATAACAGATAGAGATGATCCATGGTAGAGGCTATTGGCATAATCCAGTTTGGATAGTACAAGTGAGATGGTAGCTTGCACCTTGTGTGGAAATCCGATGTGGGGGAAGATGAGTCGTAAAGTCTTTAAGGTGATGAAGCTTGTGCGTGCTAATTTGTCTACTTGGGCATTCATAGTTAACTTGGAACCCATGGTGATTCCTAGGTTTTTAACTTCCTTGGATAATTGAGGAGGTGGTCCGAGATCGTCAGGCCAGACGCACAGAGGGTCATAACTTTTCCAGTCACCACATATGAGTATTTCTGTTTGGGAGGTATTTAGTTTGAGATGGCTCCAGGTCATCCACTGATCAACGACTCTGGGGCAACTGAAGATTTGTGAGTTTTCAATGTTTTTGGGGTCTTCTTATTTAAGTAGTATTTGTGTGTCATCTGCATAGTTGTAGAATGTGAGATGGAAATCATTGATCAGTTCTGGTAAAGATATCATGTAGATGTTGAAAAGCAAAGGTGAGATGATTGACCCTTGGGGGACCCCTGCTTTTGTGAGGTAGGGTTTGGACGAGAAGGGGGGGCGAGTGGATGATATTTGCTCTTTTTTAAAGATAGGAAGTAATCCAGTCGAGAGCAATCCCTTGTATGCAGGCTTCATGGAGTCTTTGAGTTAGGGCGTCATGGTCAACCGTATCAAAGGCAGCCTGTATTCCTTCTGTTTCTTGTATATGAGACAATTATGTATTAAACTGTGTTGACATGCAGTTAGAAACAAACACATAAGGACCAGTGAGGGTTTAAAAGATTAGCAAGAATAGCAAGATAGCTAGACTTCGGAAGGGGATGTCAAGTGAGACCTTTCACTAGATTTAAGAGCGCTTTTCACTGAGCCGAGTTTAAAAAACAAACCTGAATAAAGCAGACTTCATCCAGGGTGTGAAAACATACCAAGGTCTGGCAGAGGCATTGTGCTATAGTTGCATGTATACAGTGCTTCAGGTCCTGTCGAGATTTTGGACTGGTAGCAGGCTATTTTGTGGGATTGTTATGTTTTTTTTTTTTTTTTTTTTTTCTTTGTTAGTGTTTTATAAAGGGAGAACCTTCTACTCTGTGTCTCCAGTAGCGGAAGATAGAACCCGCTCGTCACAGTCTTATACGGATTACGCTCCAGTACATCATCAATTCACCTCCAGGAAGGATTCTAGATTTTTTTTCTGCTATGGAATCTCTGAGCGCAGAGCCTTCCTTTATCTTTGCCAAGCCCAAGAGTTAGGGTGGCTTGTCCTTTCCAGAAGCTGAGCTTCAACTGGGGCACCTGCTACGTTTATATTTTTAAGTGCTTCCTGTTGAGGTTTAGTTTCTGCAAAATGAGCATCATGGCCTACCCTACCGGAGTATTTTCTACGAGTAAGTCAGTAAGCGTTTACCTAGCATGTTTTATATGCCCTGTTTATATTGTACACTAAGGCTACGTGATGGGTCATGGGGGAAACGTCTCCAACAACCTTGTGTGCCTTTGGCAATGTGATTGTTACTAGTGCGTCTTTGTGGAGATGTCCTCATGCTTCTGCGCATCAACAACGCACCACCTGAAACGGAGGTAAACGCAGTGGGGTCGTTTTGGAAAGCTGTCCATCATCCTGGTAAAAGGCGGGAATTCCTTTGCCTACTACGAGGGTGGACGGGGCGTGGCTCACCGGGCGGAGCTTACAGGTGACTTATAAAGGGAGAACCTTCTACTCTGTTTCTCCAGGAGAGGAAGACAGAACCCGCTATTTAAGTCAGATACAGATTATGCTCCAGTACATCATCAATTATGATATACTAATACAAATTCAAACATTATTGCATAAAACTCTGAATTAATAAGCCTTTTCATTAGACTTCGTATACATTTGTAGCCACTCCCCGTGGGCACATTTCAAACATGTGCATTATTTTTCTATGTTAACACATTTTCTATGCAGCTTCATTACACAATATATTGCAAGATTACGTAATTAATATTACTTGTAAAAGACACCCTCCAACAGGGAGGGGGTTATTAAGCACTTTTCTGTTTGTGACTTCCATAAAATGCATATATTCTTGCCACAACCAGAATCGAGGGAACACTTTCAAAGTCAACCCTGGATGGAAAGTTGTGCCGTCCATATACACGATTGGGTGCTCCTCCCGAGGGCTAACGCCTCATAAAAGAAAAACACGCGCCCGCAAAGGCATGAGGTTTGTTGGGGTGACGGGGGCGGAAGGGCTCTTTCGAACACTTGTTGTGGCCCAGTGCTCCTCACTGGCACAAGAAGTAAAGAGGCCGTTATCTATCTCTCTGACAGTTTATGCCACAGCGTGGGCAACACTCATAACCTCTTAAGATTCACACAAGGACCTCTTAGTCATCAACAGGTGTTGACTGCTGACGCTGCTGTGTCCTCGTGTGGGGAGGAGGGGTGAGTGTTAAACCGCTCTGTCCGTGTCAAGCACCCCACTAATAATTCTTCAAAACATACGCGTTGGGCCGAAAAACCGAAAGGCGCGCTTTTAGACTATTTCTAAAGTAAATAATTATTCAGCCTCTCGCAATGTACCCCTTTGGGGCAGACACCAGTACTAGGCCCAAATGCCACTTTAAGTTTGCTTGCTAAACATAATAAGTTTGTGCAGGGCCTCGTACGATGTGAAAATCGAGGTGCCATAACGTACCCCGTTTCTTCAATTGCGCTTCAAAATGTATTTCTGCCGACTGTGGGACGAAGTTATTTTAATCACCGTTCACTATCTTTTGAGTGCTGGAAAAATCATATGTCAAATGGATGCAACGAACGAACATTTCCTAGTTTTAATATGCTGATAATTATAGCTTTACATGCATTATCTCTTAACGTATCAGCGAACATGGGCAACAACATTAAAAATAACAATTACAAATTAAATAACTTCCTTTCCCAAAAATCTCATGAAAGTTTGTGGGTATTTTGTGTTTTTTTCTGTGCAAATAATTTGCAGTGCATGCACTAGCTGTCTTTGGGAAATGTTTGTAGGTCCTCACAGAAACAATCTGTGTTTTCAAGTATCTGCGGTCTAACAATAAAAAGAAAAACATTAATAGTTTCTAGAACCACATTTACTTAGTCATGTCAGGGAGATGTGTCTGTCCTGGAATAATATAGGCACAGTTTAATTTGCACTGAACGCATTGTCTGTCCTTGGGTTGAAGTCGCAGCACCTCAGTTGCCTCGTTTTCATAGTGTCACATGATGGGAAGTCTGAGGTTCGAAATAAACTCCGACACATATCAACCACCGGTTTCTTTTTTGCACCCCTGTGCTATTAAATGCAAACAGCGTGTCCCTCTTGCATTGCTGCATTTGTCTCCGGCTGTTTCTTGCACAGAGCCTAAATGCACAATTGGAGTTTTATTAATGTGCCTTCAGATGCGCTCAAAATTTAACCATTGCATAAATGACCTTTCATAAACTGAAAATAAAGACACTTATTTTCTTTTATTCCCAGCCATATATATTTCTAACTGGCATCTGCTGCAGAACTAGTTTAGGTTGGTTTTCCGTTCAAATGTCTTTGCCAGGCTGCTGTTGAGACAGAGCCTTTGTGTGATGATGCCTTTCACAGCAGGGTAGCCTCTGCCCTGGAGCACGCACCACAGAGGCACAAAGAGGTGTGAGGTTCAGCAATTGCCTGTCATCAGCACAACTGAAGGTGTGAACAAGGACGACCAAAGGCTGGGCTTCACCTAAAGTGTCCCCTTCACCTGCACAACAGAATCTGCAAAGTACCCCCTCGCCCCTACCACCTGACAAAGGGCTGGGCCTCAGGAAATCTAATTAACAGTCCTTTCCTAACAAAGGCTTTATTGCCATTTTAAAGGAAGCCCCCTTACCTTAGTGTTAAGGATCTCCACCCTCAGGATTGCGGGCAATACACTTCCACTGTCTGGGGACCCTGTTTGCACCCTCCATCTTGTGCAGGGCCACTGAAATTAAGCAGCAGATAAGGACCAAATTATGCAGGTGATTTGACTGCATTATGTGGCAAGAAAAGCTAAACTATGAGATGTAAAGAGGCAAGTTTTGAGATAGTGCTTAAATGGAAATATAGAAGTGCAGGTACTCACTATGTAGAGTACGTTTGCTCTTGAGAAGCATTGCTACTCTCCAATTAAATGTATTGTAGTTAGTTGTACAGAGAAGTGCCAGTACTCCAAGAAGTGCAGGTACTAAGGGCCAGATGTACAAAACTTTTTGCACTTCGCAAACAGCGATGCCCAATCCCCGTTTTGCGAATCAGTAACCTTGTTACCGATTCGCAAAACGGGATTGCGAGTCGCAATTAGGAAGGGGTGTTCCCCTTCCTAATTGCGAGTCACAGCGCAATGCTGTATTGTTTTGTGACCGCGAACGCGGTTGCAAAACAATCGCAGTTAGCACCCATTTCAAATGGGTGCTAACCCATTCACAAAAGGGAAGGGGTCCCCATGGGACCCCTTCTCCTTTGTGAATGGCATTAAAAACATTTTTTCCTATGGACCACTGCCTGCTCTGAAAAAATAAAACAAAAACGTTTCATTTTTTAGTTTTGTAATGCGTCTCGTTTTCCTTTGAGGAAAACAGGCTGCATTACAAAAAAAAATATACTTTATTTGAAAGCAGTCACAGACATGGTGGTCTGCTGTCTCCAGCAGGCCACCATCCCTGTGAGTGCCGCAAGTCTCAAGGGGGTCGCAAATTGCGACCCACCTCATTAATTATTTTAACACCATCCTACATTCTGAATTTCAACTCGCAATTTGCGGGTCACAATTCAGAATTTTACTACATCTGCCCTTAGTACCGGACAGTACCTGCCCATTTAAAGTACTGGTAATAGTATTACTTTATTATTTGCCATTTTTATACTTTGAAATACTGTCTGGGCAACACTTTGACTTTATTATTACCAGTTTAACTCCCAAATATAGCAATGAGCCAACAGAAAGTGACCAGTCAACCTTTGCAAAGGGCTTTCCACTGCGAGGGGAACATGTGTGCCATGTTTCCATTAACTTTTAGATCCATTTGGGCTGGAAACATTTTTTTAAATACAAATTTGCAGGTTATGCAGCAGATGATGGATTATCTGGCAAAAGTGGCAGATCTAAAATTATGTGGAAAGCAACACAGCCTCAGAATCTCATAATTCCAGTGGCCCTGATCTTGTGCCCTGTCAAACTAAAGGTATCCTAAATAAATTCTACTGTTTTTTGTAAATACTGTGAGTCAAACTTAACAATCAATATCAGTAGATATCCACTGCCGCATTTGTAGAATCGCGTTTCAATATTTTTATCTACCCGTTACTTTAAGCTTCCAAGCCCTAAATCGATCATCTCTGGTTGATGAAACGGTGGTCTGGCGTTAACTTAGCAGTGAGTAGACTGCTCACTTTACCTATCAAAGTACGTAATATAGCACTATCTTCAAATCCAAACAATGTTTCTTTTAACACTCCTGTAAAATCTAAACTGCATGCTAAGTCATAAACATCCTCTATATTCCTAAAATCTGGCATAAAAAAGTGATGCTTACGGAAGATCTCAGATGAACCTCTCATTTTTCTTTTCAAATGTCTCTCTCCTGCCTGTCCATCATATGTATGCCTCTTCTCCCTCAGCACAAATTTCTATAGGTCACATGTATGTGTGAATGTTTTTCTTTTTGTATTTCTGAAAACTGGCTGCAACTCTTTTCAAAGATCACAATCTCTCCTTTTTGGAATGTGATAACCCTGCAACCTAATTATACCTAATCTCCTCCTGCTCATCTATTAACTCCACCAAACATCTGCATGAGCTCACAATTGTCCCTTTCTCCAAAAATGATCATACCTACTCCTATTACATTAATCTGCCACAAAGAAACAAGTGAGTGCATGGAATGGTTTGCTTGGGTGCAGAAGCCTAACCCCAATAAATAACAATAGCTAATAACACCGGACTAACCACTAACCTTTGGTTCTGGAGCAGTGCGCTGTCGAGTGTATCGCACTTCAATGCCTCATCTGGGGTAATAAGCACTATATAAATGCAATAACAATTACAACTATACATGCTCGCAGAAAATTCATGACAACTATAAATGTTTGTTTTCAAATATACATGTCTATGAAAGAGAAAAGAACCCAAAGTTAAAAAAAAAGAAAATATATCTATGATGAATGCCCAGGTTTACTGATCTGTTGTATAACATTTAAAAAAAGAACTCTGAACAGTGACTTGACCAATCCAGGTATCTCTCTCTAACTACTGCATGGGTTCCTCTCCAAGAAACCTTAGACTTTATAAACACTAACGATTGAAGGCACTGGAAAAGGTAACATTCCATAACATTGTATATAAGAAATAAATACCAGGCTAGTGGGAACACTCTTCCCCACCACAAGCAGTAGCACAGCTTCATTAACAGTGTTTGGGGTGTGACATCCCCTCAAATAAATGCATCTGTGGCTAAGCAGTTGGGTCTGAGAGCCCTGAGTCAGGTCTGCAATGTCTGTGCCAGTTTTTCAAGTTATTCTTTTCATGTCGTGGTCTAAGAATAAAAGCCCAAATCGTGACCTCTGATGGAAAACAGGGAGAGAAAGAGCACCAGTAAAAATCATATGGTCACTGAATTTCAAAATGTGAAACGAGATAACCTGGAATCAATATGGCTTTCCTGCTTGTCCAAATGGTTTGATACAGGTGATTTATGTTCTCTCTGGAGAGAGAGAACATACTTTTTCTAGTGAAAGCTTGGACTCATTATAAGGTACTGAAGAGGATTAATGTTTTTTCTGGAGAGAAAACTTACTTTTGTCTAGTGGAAGTTTGGGCTCATTATAAGCGCAGAATGATAATGTGCCCGCTACTAGAGCGTGTGCTAGGCAAATCACAAAGTGCATATAATGTAAAAATGTCAAAATAACTATTGCAATTAATGTTCTTTCTGGAGAGAGAACATACTTTTGTGTAGTGGAAGCTTAGAGTCATTATAAGGTAGCGCACAGCTTTAATATGCCTGCTGCAAGAAAGTGTACTAAGCAACTTACTATGCTTGGGGCCACCTTTGTTTGTCAGGGCGTGCAGGGGCACATCTGGGAGCGGTGTGGACGTCATACCGAACCACTGGGAACTAGAAAGAGCCAGCTGAGAGGATGACACAGTACAGGACTGTAGGAGGCTGGCCTGGCTTATAGTGGGTACCTTGTGGTACTTACACCTTGTGCCAGATCCAGTTATCCCTTATTAGTAGAATAGAGGTGTTTCTAGCAGCTTAGGCTGTTAGAGGTAGCTATGGCAAAGCAGCTTAGGCTGAACTAGGAGACATGCAAAGCTCCTACTATACCACTTATATCATATAGCACAATATCATAAGAAAACACAATACTCAGAGTTACCAAAATAAAGGTACTTTATTTTAGTGACAATATGCCAAAAGTATCTCAGAGGATACCCTCACTTAGGAGGTAAGTAATATACACAAATTATAAGTACACAAACCCAAAACAGGTAAGTAACAGTAAGAAAAGTAGTGCAAACAATGTAGAATCACAATAGGATGCAATAGGTAGACATAGGTCTAGGGGCAACACAAACCATATACTCCAAAAGTGAAATGTGAATCACGAATGGACCCCAGGCCTATAGGAAGTTGTAGAGGGTCACTGGGACTGGGACAAAACAGTAAGGGTGTCCACAATCCCCCACCCCAAGACCCTGAAAAGTAGGAGTAAAGTTACCCCACTACCCCAGAAAGACAGTATAGTTGTGATAGGGGATTCTGCAAGAACCACAAGCACCAGCAAAACACTGAAGACGGATTCCTGGACCTGAGGACCTGTAAAGGAAGGGGACCAAGTCCAAGAGTCACGAAAGTGTCCAGGGGGGGCAGGAGCCCACAAAACCTCAAATGAAGGTGCAAAAGGGCTGCCTCCGGGTGGAAGAAGCTGAAGATTTTGCAACAACGAAAAGGGCTAGGAACTTCTCCTTTGGATGGAAGATGTCCCATGGCGTGCTGGAAGTTGCAGAAGTATTTCCAAGCAGAAATACCGCACACAAGCATTGCTAGCTGCAAGTGTCACAGTTAAAGATTTTGGGTGCTGCTGGGGACCAGGAAGGACCAGGATGTCGCCCCTTGGAGGAGGAGACAGAAGGGGCGCTCAGCAACTCAGAGAGCCACAGTAGAAGTAGGCAGCACCCACAGAAGTACCAGAACAGGCACTTAGAAGATCTAAGGACAGTGGTCAACTCAGAGTCACAAAGGAGGGTCCCACGACATTGGAGTCCAACTCAGCGAGTTGGGCAATGCAGGACAGAGTGCTGGGGACCCAGACTAGGCTGTGCACAAAGGAATCCTTGGAAAAGTGCACAGAAGCCGGAGCAGCTGCAAATCATGCAGTACACAGGTTTGCTGTCTGGTATGGGGAGGCAAGGACTTACCTCCACCAACTTTGGACAGAAGGGCCACTGGACTGTGGGAGACTTTTGGACCCAGCTCCTGTGTTCCAGGGACCACGCTCGTCAGGATGAGAGGGGACCCAGAGGACCGGTGATGCAGAAGTTTGGTACCTGCGTTGGCAGGGGGAAGATTCCGTCGACCAACGGGAGATTTCTTCTTGGCTTCCAGTGCAGGGTGAAGGCAGACAGCCCTCAGAGCATGGACCACCAGGAAACAGTTGAGAAAGCCGGCAGAATGAGGTGCTACAATGTTGCTGGTAGTCATCTTGCTACTTTGTTGTGGTTTTGCAGGCATCCTGGAGCAGTCAGCGGTCGATCCTTGGCAGAAGTCGAAGAGGGAAGTGCAGAGCAACTCTGGTGAGCTCTTGCGTTCGTTATCTGAGGAATAGCCCAGAGGAGAGACCCTAAATAGCCAGAAAAGTAAGTTTGGCTACCAAGAAAGGAGGCTTGGCTACTGAAAGAGGTAAGCACTTATCAGGAGGGGTCTCTGACGTCACCTCCTGGCACTGGCCACTCAGAGCAGTCCATTGTGCCCCAACACCTCTGAATCCAAGATGGCAGAGGTCTGGGGCACACTGGAGGAGCTCTGGGCACCTCCCCTGGGAGGTACTGGTCAGGGGATTGGTCACTCCCCTTTCCTTTGTCCAGTTTCGCGCCAGAGCAGGGCAGGGGAATCCCTGAACCGGTGAAGAGTGGCTTATGCAGAGATGGGCACCATCTGTGCCCATCAAAGCATTTCCAGAGGCTGGGGGAGGCTACTCCTCCCTAGCCCTTCACACCTATTTCCAAAGGGAGAGGGTGTAACACCCTCTCTCAGAGGAAATCCTTTGTTCTGCCCAGACCCCAGGAGGGCAGAAACCTGTCTGAGGGGTTGGCAGCAGCAGCAGCTGCAGTGGAGACCCCGGAAAGGCAGTTTGGCAGTACCCGGGTTCTGTGCTAGAGTCCCGGGGGGATCATGGAATTGTCCCCAATTCCATGATCTTAGACATGTTACATGGCCATGTTCGGAGTTACCATTGTGATGCTACACATAGGTAGTGACCTATGTGCAGTGCACGCGTGTAATGGTGTCCCCGCACTCACAAAGTTAGGGGAATTTGCCCTGAACAATGTGGGGGCACCTTGGCTAGTGCCAGGGTGCCTACACACTAAGTAACTTGGCACCTAACCTTCACCAAGTGAAGGTTAGACATATAGGTGACTGATAAGTTACTTATGTGCAGTGAAAAATGGCTGTGAAATAACATGGACGTTATTTCGGTCAGGCTGCAGTGGCTGTCCTGTGTAAGAATTGTCTGAGCTCCCTATGGGTGGCAAAAGAAATGCTGCAGCCCATAGGGATCTCCTGGAACCCCAATACCCTGTGTACCTAAGTACCATAAACAAGGGAATGATATGGGTGTACCAGTGTGCCAATGAGAATTGGTAAAATTAGTCACTAGCCTGCAGTGACAATTTCTAGAAAGCAGAGAGCATAAACACTGAGGTTCTGGTTAGCAGAGCCTCAGTGATACAGTTAGGCACCACACAGGGAACTCATACAGGGCATACATTATGAACACTGGGGTCCTGCCTGGCAGGATCCCAGTGACACATGGGCAAAAACAAACATACATACAGTGAAAATGGGGGTAATATGCCAGGCAAGATGGTACTTTCCTACAAGGACTAACAGGAAGCACCTTGGTGACCACAAAACACTCTGGCCTAGGCCAGCCTTGGCATCGCGTTGAGGCAAGGTTATTTATCCACGAGGCTGAGGCACAGAGGACAGCAAAGGTCTTCATTAAAGTTTCAAGATTCTACTAGTCTGAACCATAAATCAATGCATACGAGTGAGTCACAGCTTTTCTAAACTAGACGTCTTCTTGCTAGTTTTAGAGGAAAATAGCAAATCAAAAAAATAACAAAACATCAATGTAAAAACATGAAGCATGGTGCCCAGCTGGCTGGGATTAAAGGCAAAACCGAAGCCAGACGAAAGGAGGTAGGAGGGGCCATCACACATTGTAACAGAAGGAAGCCTGATGTAGTGTGATTGCCAACAAAAATATTCTCTTAGTGAAATCCCCTGGGAGGGAACCAAGCACACAGAGGGACGGACATTTAGACAAATGCACCAATAAAAAGGAAGCATTTAAGACAAACTAAAAAAAGAACAAATGGCAAGTTTGGGAGTGGTTAAAAGGCCATATTGAATACGTCTTGGAGACAGCACTGCGCGCTGCCAAGCTCTCAACCTAAAACCTAGAGATCCATAAGTCAAGTAAAGAGAAAACAGGGCTTCTTCAATCATACCCATACTCTGGAACAAACTCCCTGTCAGCTAAGACTAGACCCAACACTCAAACATTCTAGGAAGAATACAATACCTTCCACTGCTCCTCTCATGTCTCAGCCTCCCATGGCTAGATGCTCCCACCCAGCTGACAGCAGCTCTGTATTCCCATCTGTCTAATCTTTTGCAGGATAGTACTTTCCCCGTTGCTTATGTAATGTCCATCGCCATCCTTTATATAAAGGACTCTGCTCTTTCCCCCTCTTGCCCCTAACTCCACCCTTCTAGAGTTATGCTTGTACAATACATACAACCCCAGTAAAATATAATACTGTAAAACTATGACTCATGCGGACTGAATGTGATCGGTTATTGATTGTACATACAGTATTATAAACACATATTAGTGCATACCTGAAAGAAAATTCCAGTTTAGTTCTTGCACATGCTTTGTACTGTAATTTGTTGTTTTTTTGCACACCGAAGAAAAAAAGCAAGGCACGTTCCTTAGTGGTTGATTTGCAACCATCTACAGCTAGGTCAAATCATATGTAACTGGTCAATTGGCCAATTAGTATGCATACCAAAGTACGGCAATTTATAGAAATCCATTGGAGTTCATTAAAAGTCAAAAGCATCAACTATAAAAAAACAAGCATTTGCAATGCAACGGGTCTCGTGTTTGCTTGCGGTTAGAGCTATTAATGTTGTAAACTCCTACTGGACTTTTCTTGCCATATAAAATAATAATGAAGAGTAAAACAGTTTTACATATGCGAGCCGATGGTTGCCATGAGTGTGAAGGAGACACAGAAAAAGAAACAGAAGTTCGCTCGCAGTGAAACTTATCGGCAAAAGTGCAATTATCCATGTAACCAGCAAAAGTGCAATTATCCATGTAACAGGGTCGATGTCATGCAAAGTGCTTGACTTCTGCACGGCGAGCTCACGCTGCGCAGGAAATGAATAGATGAAGTAGCCCAGAAACCATCTGAAAATACAGAGCCTCGTATGTTTTCAGTAGTTTACCAGTGCGTTCTTGAGAAGAGCTAAACACCGGAAAAGGCATGACATATGCATGCCTTTCACAAATGGAATCAATCGATTTTTAAAAGGCAAGCCCAGGAACTAATGAAAGTGACGGGCGTGACATGGGCGTGGTTAGGAGCCCATATAGAGATTACATGGTCCAGAGTGCTTGCGTGCGCTCGACCCGAAAAAAGGGAGACTTATATACATAACTAGTTGTGTCATTGTTAACGTGATGAAGACTTTAAAAAATTTTTTTACTAGTCCTGAGAGCAAAATATAAAGTATTACTTTTTAAGTGTTTGGAGCTCGGGTTAATTTGAATGCGTCTCTCAGTCAAAAACAAATCACCTGTTCAGGATGTGTAAGGGGACGGGCGTGATTCAGCGGCCTGGATTTGGCAAGGCCAGAGCTGTAAATGGCTAAGGGCAGAAAAGCGAAAGGTCTGATTTATAATGCGTCACAGGGCATGACTCAGAACATGCTGTCATGTACCGGCCTCTCCAACAACAGTCTCGTGATTCAGTTTCCTGTGCCCAAAGCACTTATGAGTAACACTTCGTAGTGTCAGTTTGCACATTGCTGAGGAAGAAACGACTGTGTCATTTACTGGAATCACATGCATTTCAAACTACCCTTAAAAAAGGAGGAAGTGCATTCATTTGAAGTTATTCGCTACACACTCAGTGAATACCGCCTTACTGTAAGACTTTGCAGCATTAAGGACTTCCCGAATTTAATCCCAAGACAAAAATGCATTAACATGTGAGAAAGAGTGGGTGCAACTCTTGTAAAGCGCGTTTTACAGTTTTTTTCCTGTTCAGCTATGTCCAGCCTTTCGATCTAGGTAATTTATGTGAATTTCATATTACCGCATTGCTCATACCCTTTCAGTTGAAGATTTGCCTGTTTCTTTTTCACAAATCCAGGAAGGTGCCTGCTATCAAAAATCATGTAAAATAATGAAATTCCTTAATGACTTCTCCAACCTCATCTTCTCAACAACAATCTCCGACATTACCTTCCTTGGTGACATAAAACTATCCAATTCACGTAACATTAAATCCATGAGGATTCAATCCCCCCCCCATGCAGGGTGTTGTCATCAATTATGTAATTTCGGGTGTTCCAGGCATGTTATCATAGATGTCATAGAACATGATCTGACTGATGTGATATGGGAGGCAAAAAGCAGTCCTTGGTGAGGGCGCAAATTATACTTACTTTAGGGCAATAGTTATAGTTACTTGAGATAACTACAACTGATGAATGTTAGTGGTTTTGTTAATTTAAAACGGTATAATGTACCTTCAAAGTTTGTTATTTTTCAGTGAATTTGTAAGTTTTTTTAAATGTAAAGTAACATATTCTTACAGTTCCTAACTATAACACCTATTTAACCATTGTTTTTTATAATGAATTTCTATGGTTTACTTAAACGTAAAGTAAAATGTCCAATGCCAGCATGGAGTTGGGCGCAGGGCCTGGCCGCGCACCACCTTCATAAATATTTTTGAATAAAGCCTTATTGAAAAACAAAATATCAACAAGTCTTCGAGTCTATCTTTTCACCTTTTTCAGACCAAAAAGTGCAGTCATAGAACCAACCCTGGGAGGTCCTCACACTCTGGTTGAACAGCATACAGCTCGCAGTGCTTTAAACAAAAACATGGCAAGCTTTCCTGGGGTCATAAATTAAATGAACCAGGAAACGTACTGACTTTTCAAGGTTGCTCGGGGGTGCTGTGCTCCCAACTGCCACCCCCAACACAAAAATCTTGGTAGTGCCACTGCCCCTCCTGGGGCACCACCCATCCAAAAATGTAAACAAAAATCCTCTGCCGGACATTATGGGGCACTCCTTGCCTGGAAAACTGAAAAATAAATGTGCACCTCCTGCAGTTCATATATTCCTTTTAGTTTGTTTTTATTTTTTAAAGTTGTTTTGAGTGCCCCAGTGCTCACCCAAGGGATGCACGCTGTTTTTAATGTTAGGTGTCCGAAGGCGGGGGTCCAAGGCCTCATGACCACTGCTGCTGCCTGTGGGGAGCCAGCAATTGTTTCACTGTGGGTGCCCCTGTGCCCACCCGGGCCACCCACAAACATGTCATTAGGTGGGGGACTGAGGCAGAAGTCCCAAGGTCCCTTTGGCCCCTGCCAGCTCCTCAGCTGGCACCCTTAGCAGGTACCAGCTGAGAGCCAGCTGATACTTTACTGTGGGTGCCTGGTCGCTCATCCGGGACACCTGCAACACCCCTGTCATTGGTGTCCATAAGGGGAGCCCCAAGACTCCTGTGGACCCTGTTGGTTCCCCAGCCAGCATCCACTGCTTTGCTAGAGGAAGCTAGCTCCATTTCTTTGCTTTCAACCTGGTGGAAGCAGCTCTTTTCAGTGCCCTCACCTGGGCCACAGCAAAGTAGTGTTTCCAGCTTAGAAGTGTGTGGGCAAGGTCTCCCTGCACTCCTCCGGGCTGCAAACAGCAGAGTCCCAGGGAACTGTATCCCTGGGACACTGTCTGGATGTGTTCTTGGGGTATGAAATCCCTAGGGCCGATCTACAGCTTGGGGAGCAGGACCTGACACCACTCTCCTCTGAAAAAACTGGTCCCTGGTCTTTGGGTCTCTGGAGAATCTGTGAAGCTTGGAGAGGGAGGGTCGCATGCCCTCCTCCCATAAATTAAAAAACTGAACACCCTCCCTGAGTCTAAAAATGGCCCCTGGACCTCATTCCTTGGGAACAATAATTAATGAGGTGGGGGGACGCATCCCCCCACCCAGAGCCTCATTAGGCCTCAGGGACCCCATCCTCTGGGACTGAAATGTAAATTAAAGGGAAGGGGGACTACGCAGTCCCCTCCCAGGGCCTTAAAGAAGTCCCGGAGATCTCATTCCCCAGCGGTTGTAAAACTGTTTAAAAGGGAGGGGGGCTGTATGGCCACCCCCCTGGGGACCCCATACTCCAGGGCTGGCTCACTTACTGTGTCCCAAGGAGCCCACCTCTGGGACATAGTAGTTTCCCTGCCTGCCCAAACATGGGCAGGTGTTGGAAATGGCCCTTTCTGCAGGGTTAGTCCCAAATTGTTTGCTGTTCTCCTATTTCTCTGGCTGTCTTTTTGTTGGATTTAGGACTCTGGGCACTTTACTACCGCTAATCAGTGCTAGAGTGCACATGCTTGCTCCCCTACAACTTAGTATAATTGGTTTACAACTGTTCGGCTTAGTTAATTTACCTGTAAGCCCCTTAAAAAGGGGTATACTATATACCCAGGGCCTGTAAATTAAATGCTACTAGTGGGTCTGCAGCAGCACAGATTGTGCTACCCACAGAAGTAGCCTTTCAAACATGTCTCAGGCCTGCCACTGCAGGGCCTTTGTGCACAATTTACTGCCACATTGCCTTGGCAAGTCAAACTACTTGTCAATGCCTAAACTCCCTTTTTGCTACACATAAGTCACCCCCAAGGTAGGCCCTAGCTAGCCCTATGGGCAAGGTGATGTGCATGTAAAAGGTAGGACATATCTCTTTATGTACTACATGTCCTAGTAGTGACAAACAACCTATTTAGTTTCTCACTACTATGAGCGCTGCTCTTCCCATAGGACTGCATTGGAAATGCCCTGACGTGTATACATGGTATCTTCTGAGCTATGAAGAATTTCGTGGGCATGTTGAGTATGCATGGAAGGGTAGTGAGAAATCCTGATTATTGGTGTAGGTGGATTTTTTATTACCATGGTAGAAATGCCACTTTTAGAAAGCAGGCCTTTCTCTGTGCCTATAACTTTAGTGCTTTTGCAGCCTGACTCCAATTCACGTCTGGGGCAGAGTGACAGCGCCACTTGGTGCCTACTTTCCAGACAGCCATCACACAGGAGTGGTATCTGCATACTGATAGTTTTCCTGGTCTGGGGAGAGGGAGGCTCGTTCACACCTTTTATGTGAATAGGCTGGGTCCTGCCCTCCCACAATGGACTGATTACCCGTCTACTGACATCTGGAGACAGGGATGGGTTGAAAAGGTGTTGTTCTTGACTTGAAAGGATTCATTTGAAGTTACCCCCTGAACAAAGGCATTTTTCTGTATAAGTAGAAGGGGCTCTGCCCCTTGCAAGAGAGCACTTATGGAACTGGGACTGAACCTCTGTTAAAGGTACTACTGGACTGCACAAAGGACTTATCTGGACTACCCTTCTGTTTGTTGTACTACTGCCTGGTATCTGCTTGGTGGCATAAAGGACTCATCAGGATTGCTTTTCTGCTTGTTGCCCTGCTGCCAGTGCTCGCTGACCTGGACTTCCCTGGCCCTGCTGAACAGCCAGGAGGAACCACCACTCTTTTCTCTGGTGTGCTGGCCTGCCTGACCTTGTGTGCCCCCCAAGTGTCTCCTGGAACTGGTTTGGTGGCCAGAAATGGGTGTGGGAATCTGAGTCCGACCCAAACAAGTCCATTTCTCTTATTAATTTATGTTACTAGGGTGTAGAGAGTGCCTTATTTTGTTTATATATTTTTTAAATAAAGTGCGTGGTGAGCGTTGCTCTGCTGCCTCAGAGCGTGAAGAGCACTTTTTATTATCCTAGCACCAGCGCATGGTGAGCACTGTGGTGCTGTGTCCTGGAGCTCTCTCCTCTCTGTGGCCCGGGACTAACAGCGCATGGTGAGCACTGAGGGCTCGTGTGGCCCCCTTCCAAGTTGGGGATAAATTAATGAGGAGGGAGGAGACACGCTGGGGCTGATTGCCAGCATCCATGCAGCGTGGACGAGGGGCGTATCCGTTGGTGCCCTTAGGGCACAAGCAGGCACCTACTTAGATGTCGTCCCCACTGCAGTCAAGGAGGCTTAAGCACCTTGTCGGGTGCGGCATGATGCGGCAGTGATGTAAAGCTGAATAGCAGGGAGGACCCAGGGCGGTCTCCCCACGACAATCTGCTGCGGCCCAAGTAGTCACCTTCGTGTCTCCCTGACGGGCTACACATTTTTCTGCCGGTGAGTGGAAGAGATTTCAGGGCTGAAACCGGCAGCACTGCGTGCTTGCAGGTAGCTACAGCAGGGACATTTCCTGAGGACCTGGACCCAACGAGGTCTCGGGTGAGGCCCCCAAGCCAGGAGGCTCATTGAGGATCACATATTCCCTCTAGGAGGGAGAAAGAGCCCACAACGGCCAGTACAGCCCTTTTCCTATTCTGGACATGCAGGGAGGCGGCAAGGGAGGTTTCCCCTGTGCCACGAGAATCGTGGGCTGGCCATAATGTTAGGTCTCTGTGTAACTCGGCCAACAGGATGGGTAGGGAACCCTTGGTGGCGGTCCTGTTTCTGTGGTGCTGTTTCAATACCGCATTCCACATAAAAGAAGCGCAGGAGCTCCTGCACTCGACTCAGTAGATTTAGGTCTAAACCACCATGGACCTTTGACGTTGTGCTAGTAACTCAGAACAGATATTACGGAGGAGGTGTGATTCATTACTTGCTGCACTGTCGCATTCTGAAACATGTTTTCTGCTGGCATGAGCACAAATGCTGCTACAGGGGCATTGGGAGATGTGATGTGATGCGTCCTCTGTGATATGTTTCATGACATATGGGAATGTTTTCATGATATGTGCGTTTATCTGGGTGATAATGGTGATCTGACAACTGCTTATGTTTCCAGTAGACTAGCAACTGTGTGCTGACCTGACAACTGCTTATTTGGCAGAATACTAATAATCTTTGTGATGACCTGATAATTGGTTGTGTAGCAGAGTGCCATGGATTCATGTCATTTTTGTTCTAATGATTTTTATGTAATACAGTTTATTTTTTATACCTTGTTGTCTAGTCTTCTTTTGTGGTGTATTTATTGTGCTGCTGGTGTGCATGTATTGTGCAAACGCTTCACACATGACCTCTGGGATAAGCCTGACTGCTTGTGCCAAGCTACCAATGGGGTGAGCAGGGGTTATCTTGGGTGTGTTACTCCCATACCCTGACTAGAGTTGTGGTTTCTTCCTGGCTGAGGCGCACACTCTATCCAACCAGAAACCCCATTTCTAACAGCAGGAAAACATGAGTTTGCTCCTGTGTGGCTGGAGCATTTTTTAATCCTTCAGCCAAACAGGAGCAAACACTGAGGGATTCATGTATGAGGGTCGTAGTGCAGGGCAGCACAGCAAGTGCCTTGCTGCGCCACCCTACGCCACCGGGAAAGGGCAGAAATGCATTGTATCTACAAGATAAAGTGCATTTCTGTCCTCTCTCCCTGCGCTGGAAGACAAATTGCTGTCCAGCGCCAACGCAGACACCGTTGCACCATGGTGCAAGGATACCTTCATTGTGGAATGATTGTTTTTTTGCAAGAAGGGACACCTTCCTGGACAAAAACAATCATAGGAGGTGTCTTCCTCTTCTTTTGTGTGCTGCAAAATGCAGCACATATAGAAGGGGGAAATAATAGGAAGAAAAAAAGATTCTCCCTGTTGCATCACTCACACACAACCACTGAGGTGGCATAGGAATCTGATGCATTCCCAGACGTGTAAACCTGGGAATGTGTCAGATTACTTCGAGTTCAATGGATGTTGCTTGGGAACACCCAGGCAACACCCATGGAATGCCCCTTTCACGCATTGTTATGCCTGAAAGGGGGCCATATTTACCAGCCATGGCTTTGTGTGGCCTTGTAAATATGAGCTGTCACACTGCTCCACCGGAGCGTAAAACAAATGACACTCTGTTGGCAGAGTGGGCCGCTAGGGCCTCGTAAATGAGGGCCTAAGTCTGCTTCTCAGTGTGAAGGAGATTTAACAATGCTCCTGCAAGCTGGGAGCAGACTTGTGTTCTGTTTCTTTGCTTGCACTGATGCAGGCAGGGAAACAGAACCAATGTTGCTCCGGTCTGGAGGGAACAAGCATAAATAGCTGCTCCCTATGTGTAGGAGCAATGCCGGCTCCCACACCATATGGGGAACTAGCTCAGTCCACAGAGGCACTGAGGCTCCCCCCACAGCCTCCAACATGTTAACTAGTGGGTGCCCCTTGTGGGCAGGAGACTACCTGCCTATTATAAACATGATGGATGGGGTCCCTGGGGCCTGAGAAGGCTTTGCAGGGGGAAGGGCGGCTCCCCTCTCCTTTATAATAAATTACAGCCCCAGGGAATGGGGTCTCCCGGGCCTGAGAAGGCTCAGTGAGGGGGGGGGCACGTGACCCACCTCCCTCTTTAAATAGATACAGCACTAAAGGGATTAGGTCTTTGCGGCTTTTGAAGGCTCGGGAGAGGGGCCCACTTGGCTCCCATCTGTTTTTTGTTGAAGTTGGCCCCAGGGATGGGGGTCTCTGAGGCCTAATGAACCTCTGGGAAGTGGTCCCTGTTGCCCCACCCCTTCTGTAATTGAATTTAGCCCCAGGAGATGGGGTGCGCGAGTCCTTTGAAGGCTCTGGTAGGAGACCACATGGCCTTCCTCCCCTCCCCTTTTTGTTGAATTTGGCACTGGGGATGACCCACTGTCCCCCTTAGCACTGCACTATTCTAATCTGACACTCTTAGGTAATTTAATTATTCAATTTCCGTTGGTATGGTCAGATCACCTAGCTATTTCTATAGTATTACTCTGCACTAGGACACTTGGGATCTCCATGCCCACCCACATTTGGACTTGGAAATGGTTGAAAGTGACTCCGGTGAGACTTAATCAGGCCTTGAAAAATAATAGTTTATGCCCTGATCATTATGTAAGCAAAGCCAGTACTCTATGGGACAGCTGGTTAAAGGAAGGTATTGATCAGATTGCCCACCAAGTCAAACAAGCTGTTCGTAGACAAAAGCCCTCAGCAATTAGGTTTAATAATGAACTTTTTGTCTTGAAAAAGAATTGTAAGAGGCTTAAAGTTGGATGATGAGAAGACAGAGGTTCTGGTACGAGACAAGCATCTTAATATTTGGTCCAACACGTGGTGGCCATATAACTTGGCCTCTTTATTATCCTCTAAGTCCAAGGTTACGAACCTGGGCATCTGGTTTGATGGGAAGCTTTCTTTTGATCCCACGATTAATGCCTTGGCAGGAAAGTGTTTCGGGATGCTGAGATCCCTGAAAAACATTCTGCACCTCCTTCCTGAGGAGGCACAGAAAACAGTGAACTAGGCCCTGATTATATACAGACTGGACTACTGTAATGTTATTTATCTGGGTGATACTCAATCACGACTTAATAGGCTTCAACGTGTGCAGTATGCAGCTGCTTGGACCCTGCTGGAGCTCTCAAGATGAGCTTCTATTATCACTGCTTTAAAGAAATTGCACTGGCTGCTGGTAAAACAGAGAATCACGTTTAAGGCTGTCTGTTATTACTATAAGTCATTGCCCTGTTTATTTACAATCTATTCTTTCTCCCTATATGCGAGCAAAAAAATCTTAGGTCAAGTGCTGCCAAACTGGTCTTTGTTCCTAGGGTCAAAAGCTAGAATTGTTGGATATGCTTTTAGCCATTTGACCTCAAGAATCTGGCACTCACTACCTTAAGAACTTTGGCTAGCCTCCTCTGAATAGATCTTCAGAAAGAAAATTGAAAACCTGGCTTTTTGGATCTCGCTAAGCACTCTTGTCTGTGTGCCACTCTTTTTTCATATTTAGCCTCCTAGCACTGGGACACTTTGTGAGAAGTAGCCATGCGCTCCATAAATTGCATTATCATTATTTTTATTAATGAGGCTCGAGGAGGGGGCCCCGCCTGGCTCTGTGGCCAACCCCCATGCAAAGCCTGGGGTTGGTTGCAGCCAGGCCCTTTGGCCAACACTCACCGCGCATGGCCACAGGCTGTGCGCAGCATGGGGTTGGCTGCCTAAGGGGGTGTTGGCTACAGGACCTAACTGCAGGGCTACAGGGCCTAACAGGCTGTGCGGAGCATGGGGTTGGCTGCCTAAGGGGGTGTTGGCTACAGGGCCTAACTACAGGCCTGAATTAAAGTCACATATAAGGTGGCAGGGTAGGTGTACTTAGGAGTATTTCTAGGTGTGTCCCTAGAGGGCACCCCAGCAGCTCTCAAAAGGTCAAGGGAAATGTGTGTGCTACGGGTCCCACTGCACTCCCACTGGACCTAAGGAGAACACTTGTTAAGAACAATGATAGCTGTGAAAAAGCAAGACTGCACAAGCTTTAATAAGTGAAACCTGAGTGGTCTTGGTGTACTGTGGGTGAACTTTAGCTGTGAAACTGCAAAAAAGAATAAACAAGAAAGATATGGGGTGTGGGTCAATGGGGATTTGACCGCTGTGGTGAGGGTTCACTACCCGCGAGGGGTTTGGCACAGGCCTATCTAGAGTGGCAAGCACCATGGTTGGGGTTGGCCTCCTGCTGGGAATTGGGCATATTGCCACCCCAATGCCAAACACAGTCTAAAGCTATGCTCAGTGAGGGAATTGGGCGAATCTGATTTAAAAAACACAGAACTTCACTGAAAAAACAAAGGTTAAAGTGACGTTCTAGTTAGTTATGGTAATAAGGATTTCTTCTACATTGAAAAGACCTTAGCAATTCACCAGAAAAAAACCAAAGATTAAAGTGACGTTATATTTCGGGATTGTAGTATGACAACTAATATTTAACAACCAAAAACACCTAAATGCCCCAGTTATAGTTTATTGAGCTAATTATAACGTGAACCCCCTGAAATGCACTGCTTATGATCTCACATATTAAATCACTCATCATGTGTTTAATGACATCATTGATTATATCTCCGATCACATCAATGATGGCATCACTGATGGCATATTCTAATGGATATGACAATTTGCAATAATCTTTTCATACCGGAAGGCATTCAGCAATTTACCTGCAGATCCAATTTTCCATAACATCTGTAGTAATAATGGGCGCATCGTTTCGCAACAAGCAGAGCAAGCAGAATAGGAAGCATTTCTCTGAGGTCACCCACATTAGATATTATGCTTTTTTTTTTACTGGTATTAAGGTGCGTTAGAAATTTAATGGCTCTGTACACATTAATGAGATCCACAGCTTATTTAACTTTGAATACCGTTCATAAACAGTGTTTGATTATTATTTATCTTAATGAGATGTGCCTGTTATATACATTATCTGACACGGAATTTTAAGGGACCACTTCACTTTGATATACTAGTCAATTATAAGGCATGCTCTAGCGGGCACTATGGACAACCTTCCATGATATACAAACGTACCCTATCAATATTCTTGAAATGAGCAGAATGGTGTGCACCATTTTAACAATGCTTGCAATCATACTGCAACTTAAACGCTGTGCAAGTGAGTCACCTATAGATTATACATATAAAAAACTATGGGCATATTTGCAAGCCCCTAGCACCACCGGAGCCTCACCTTTTGTGATGCTCCAGAGATGCTGTGCACTGCGCCATATGTACAAGGTGGCGCTAAGCCACTTTTTGTGGCTTAACGCCGCCTTGTTAATATCGGCTCTTCCGACGCAGTTTTCTGCGGCAGAGAGGCATGTAAGGGGTGTTGCTGTGGGTGCTCCACCGAAACACCCATTGCTTTTGACGCAGCCCCATGTTTAGAAGCAACTGTAAATCTGAGGCAGCACTAAAAACTAACTCAGCATGGCGCAACACGGAGAAATACTTTTATTTCTCCTCGTTTTTGCTTTTTAATGTGGGCTGCATTTTGCAGCACACGTAGAAAGAGCAAAGGCCATGAATGATTGTTTATGTGCAGGAAGGGACAGCTTCATGCACATAAACAATCATTCCCTTCAACACAGACAACCTTGCACTATGGTGCAAGGATGCCTGCGTGGCTGCTGCCAGCTAAATTTAGCACCAGCGCTAGGGGAAACACAGGGGTGTACCATATGTTTGTAAATATGGCACATCCCTGCATTTCAGAACTAATGCAGTGCAGCGCTGGCAATTCTGGCGCAGAGCTACACTATAAATGTCCAGTACACAGAAATTGCACGTAGCACTGCATGACAACTTTTTAATATCAGCACATATTCAGAAATAAAAAAATGTATTGTAATATGAAGCTTTAGTTTTTCTGACATTTTGGTAACAGGCCTTTGAATTAAGGCACAACCTGCTACATAGGTATGTCTGCAATTCACACTAGTTGGGCTCAGTCTCGACCTTGCTTTAATGAAGTACTCCTGCACTTAACACTTCATTAATAAGCTAAAGTGTGCACCATATAACATTTACCATACTGAATGAGACCTAGGGCCTGATTACAACTTTGGAGGAGGTGTTAATCCGTCCCAAATGTGACGGATATACCACCAGCCATATTACGAGTTCCATAGGATATAAAAGACTCGTAATACGGCTGGTGGTATATCCGTCACTTTACCGTCACTTTTGGGATGGATTAACACCTCCTCCAAAGTTGTAAACAGGCCCCTAGGGGGTCATTACAACATTGGCGGTAAAAGCCGCTTACCGCCGTGCAGAAGACCGCCAATACACCGCCGCGGCCGCGGAATTCAGCCACAGCTATTATGACCCACAGCTCGTAATCCGCCGAAATTCAGACACCCACACAAGTCCGCCACACCAAAGGTCAGTGATAAACTGGCAAAAACAAAACCTCCACCGTCACGCCAACAGAAACACGCCCATGCTATCACGACCCACGAATCCACGTGGCGGTCTTTCAACCACGGTATTCCATTGGCGGTACATACCGCCGCGCTCAAAATTCACACACATCTCCAAAACACCGCCACATTGGACAATTCAAATTACACACACCTGAGACACATACAAACACCACACACTCAATACAATATAAAACACACAACCACATCACCCACAAACCACTACGATCAAAAATTAGAGACGAAGGCGACAGAGAGATAGCACAGCAATAGACAACCCCACCACACAGAGGCACACAACACCATCACCCATACAACATCCACGCATAAAACACCCCACATCACCACACTCATCAACACATACACCACCCCACACATCACCTACATCCCCCCATGTCACGCCAAAGACACCCCAGGTTTTCCGAGGAGGAGCTCAGGGTCATGGTGAAGGAAATCCTACGGGTAGAGCCACAGCTATTTGGAGCACAGGTGCAGCACACCTCCATAGCCAGGAAGATGGAGATATGATGAAGAATCGTCGACAGGGTCAACGCTGTGGGACAGCACCCAATAAATCGGGAGGACATCAGGAAGAGGTGGAACGACCTACGGGGGAAGGTGCGTTCAGTGGTCTCCAGGCACAACATCGTGATTCAGCGGACTGGCGGCGGACCCCCACCTCCTCCCCCACAACTAACAACATGGGAGGAGCAGGTCTTGACCATCATGCATCCAGAGGGCCTGGGAGGAGTCGGTGGAGGAATGGAGACTGGTAAGTCAAATCTTAACTATCACATCCCCCACCCTACCTGCATGCTATCACACACCCCCACCCTCACCCCCTCCCCTATCACTCCAACTCCTCACTAATGTACTAATAACACAAACCACACATCCCAACACCAAGCCCTGCATGACACAACTAAGCATGGACACCCAGCACTAAAGCATGCTCACTGCACATACCCATAACAACCCCCCAACCATCATCATACAAGCCCCCACACAGGAATGCTTGCACTGGGGCAAATGCACACCCACCCATTGCACACCATGACACACACACATGCAATAATCATGCTCTTATACCCCTGCAGGACCACTACGTAACGTCACCACACAGGAGGGTCCAGACATCTCCACCCCACCCACAGAAGAAGCCCACAGTGACGACAGCAGCTCTGGCCAACTGGATCCAGATGACAAGCCCGGACCATCGTGGGCCTCAGGACAGTCGGTTCCCCTTGCACAGGCACAGCCCAACACTGACCTTCCACCCTCTGGTAACACCAGCACAGCACCCACCCAGCGGGCCCATACCTCCGTCCCCAGGACACGTCAATCAGCGGTGTGTCCACCACTACAGGGAACCCAGGGTAACCCACCACCCCAACAACAACAGGGACCTGGGGGCAGTGGTAGTGGGCACACGGTCCAGGGGACGGAGGCACAGGAACACAGGGGAACTGGGAGGGCTGCTGTGCGACAGGGGGCGGACAGGCCAAGGGAACCCACTCTCCACGAGGCCCTCTCCTCCATCATGGCAGCATACCACCACTCCCAGGAGACGATGGCTACGGTCCTGGCCAAGTTTCAGGAGACGCAGCGCCTGCAGGACGAACAGTATTTGGGGTTCAGGGAGGAGCTCAGAACCATCAGCTCCGCCCTGGGCACCATCGTAGGGGTGCTGAAAGACATACAAAAGACCATGAGGGACACCGTGGCGCTCCAAGGGGCCCCTGACACTAGCATGGACGATGAACTGCCCACCACCTCCGCCTGCGCTAGTGGACAGGACGCCCCGCCACAGGACCACCACACCAGCACCCCACCCCCTGCAGACGGACAACCACCCGCAAGCGGTCCCTGAGATCCAGGAACAGGACAGAGCAAGATGGCAAGACCCCCGCCAGGAAATGAGACCACCCTGATTGTCCTCCCACTGTCTCACTTTGTTACCCTGTCCAGATTGGAACTGCCCCAACTCCACTTCCTATGCCCATATGGGCAGTGCACCTGTGTGACTAATAGACTGGACTCTGCCATGGACATTCCTCCACCATCACCCATCACCATTTTGCCACCCCCTCCAATAATTAGCACCTCAATAAACACCCTTGAACCACAAAACAATCTGGAGTCAGTCTGTGATTTTGAAAATGTGTATTAGCAATGACAGTGACAAAATGCGTTTTCAAATGTAATACCAACATACTTATGTCACACATCACAAGTCCATGAAGGATGCAAGCAGATGACACACGTTGGTAACCACACCTGTGAAACCGTAATGGAAATGTACAACTCAGTTACCATATACTGTTTGAAATCGACAGACAGGATAGAGGTAGAAGTGTGAAAGTGAATGTAATAGTAAAGAAGTTGTTCTCACCTGTGTGTCACTGGAAATATTGCTGTATGACTGACTCCCTGTTGTCTATATCTTCTTCCTCAGCTTCCTCCTCATCACTGTCCACAGGCTCCACAGGCTCCACAGCAGCCACAACACCGTCATCTGGACCATCCTCCTGCAGTAAAGGCACCTGGCGTCGCAAAGCAAGATTGTGAAGCATCGAGCAGGCGATGATGATCTGGCACACCTTCCTTGGTGAGTAGAATAGGGAACCACCTGTCATATGGAGGCACCTGAACCTGGCCTTCAGGAGGCCGAAGGTGCGTTCGATCACCCTCCTAGTCCGCCCATGGGCCTCATTGTAGCGTTCCTCTGCCCTGGTCCTGGGATTCCTCACTGGGGTCAATAGCCATGACAGGTTGGGGTAACCAGAGTCCCCTAATAGCCACACACGGTGCCTCTGGAGTTGACCCATCACATATGGGTTGCTGCTATTCCGCAGGATGTAAGCGTCATGCACTGAGCCAGGGAACATAGCATTTACCTGCGAGATGTACTGGTCTGCCAAACATACCATCTGTACATTCATGGAATGATAACTCTTCCGGTTCCTGTACACCTGTTCACTCCTGCGTGGGGGGACCAGAGCTACATGGGTGCCATCAATAGCACCTATGATGTTGGGGATATGTCCCAGGGCATAGAAGTCACCTTTCCCTGTAGTCAAATCCTCCACCTGAGGGAAAACGATGTAGCTCCTTACGTGTTTCAGCAGGGCAGACAACACTCTGGACAACACGTTGGAAAACATAGGCTGGGACATCCCTGATGCCATGGCCACAGTTGTTTGAAATGAGCCACTTGCAAGGAAATGGAGCACTGATAGCACCTGCACTTCACTGGGTATTCCTGTGTGATGGCGGATTGGTGAGATCAGGTCTGGCTCCAACTGGGTACACAGTTCCTGGATTGTGGCACGGTCAAACCTGTAGGTGATGATCAAGTGTCGCTCCTCCATTGTTAACAGGTCCACCAGCGGTCGGTACACCGGAGGATTCCACCATCTCCTCAAATGTCCCAGCTGACGGTGCCTAAGAAGGACAACAGCGACCAAAGAGTCAACAAATTCTCAGGTATGTACCCACAGCTACACAGAACACGACACCAAATACTAAACTCCTCCTGTATGTGTGTTGAGTGTAGGCCTAGGTATGTGTGACGCAGTAGTAAATGAAGCCATGTGGGTCCCTGAAATGGCGGCTGCCTGACCTCTAAATTGGGACAGTGGGATGTGAGGTAACTGTGCTGGCGTTGTACACTGTCGCGGTAGGCGGTCGTAGACCGCGGCGCAATGCTGCATTGGTTAACATTGGACCCTATGGGTCCCAGGAGCCAATGATGAATTGCGCCGGCGGTGATGATACGCACCGCCGCGGAGGTCACCGCCGCGGACGTGACCGCCATTTTCTATCTGTTCAATCACTCGATACCTGATCTTCGAAAGGAGAGGACCTACACTGCAAGTGCTGCTGTGACCTCGGTCTGGAAGAGACAATGGCTGCTGCGTCTGGGGAAAGGGCCCCTGCCTTCACTGCTCAGGAGTTGGAAAAGCTTGTGGACGGGGTCCTCCCCCAGTACACGCTACTCTACGGTCCTCCAGGTAAGTACACAGGGAGCACGTTGTATGGGCTATGCTGGGTGGAGAGGGCTGGATGTCAGTAGGAAGGGGGCAGAGTTCTGCGACCATTAAGGACTGTGAATGCATGTGCGACCTGGCAAGGGTAGGGATGGGGGCCAGTCACTTCGACGGTGCTGTTGGTAATGACTTCTCTTCTTCCCCTGTACATGTCATGTAGGTCAGCGCCCACCAGAAGAAGGACATTTGGCGTGCCATCGCCAAGGACGTCCGGACCCTGGGGGTCCACCAGAGACGGGGCAACCACTGCCATAAAAGATGGGAGGACATTCGCCGCTGGAGCAAGAAGACGGCGGAGGCTCAGCTGGGGATGGCCTCCCAACGTGGGAGGGGTGCCCGTCGCACCATGACCCCCCTGATGTTCCGGATCCTGGCGGTGGCCTACCCTGAGTTGGATGGGCGCATGAGGGCATCACAGCAGACACAAGAGGGTGAGTACACTCTCATTCTGCGGACTTAGCGCGCAGTGGAGGGGTCTGGGTGGGGGAGGAGGGCTGTGGGTTTCCCTAGGCCAGGGCGAGTTCCGTAGGCTAGGCCCCTTCGTAAGGCATGGCCCTGTGGCCCCCCACCACACCTCTGTAGAGTGCCAAGTACAGGTACACATGTCCTCCCCCAGTACACGCTACTCTACGGTCCTCCAGGTAAGTACACAGGGAGCACGTTGTATGGGCTATGCTGGGTGGAGAGGGCTGGATGTCAGTAGGAAGGGGGCAGAGTTCTGCGACCATTAAGGACTGTGAATGCATGTGCGACCTGGCAAGGGTAGGGATGGGGGCCAGTCACTTCGACGGTGCTGTTGGTAATGACTTCTCTTCTTCCCCTGTACATGTCATGTAGGTCAGCGCCCACCAGAAGAAGGACATTTGGCGTGCCATCGCCAAGGACGTCCGGACCCTGGGGGTCCACCAGAGACGGGGCAACCACTGCCATAAAAGATGGGAGGACATTCGCCGCTGGAGCAAGAAGACGGCGGAGGCTCAGCTGGGGATGGCCTCCCAACGTGGGAGGGGTGCCCGTCGCACCATGACCCCCCTGATGTTCCGGATCCTGGCGGTGGCCTACCCTGAGTTGGATGGGCGCATGAGGGCATCACAGCAGACACAAGAGGGTGAGTACACTCTCATTCTGCGGACTTAGCGCGCAGTGGAGGGGTCTGGGTGGGGGAGGAGGGCTGTGGGTTTCCCTAGGCCAGGGCGAGTTCCGTAGGCTAGGCCCCTTCGTAAGACATGGCCCTGTGGCCCCCCACCACACCTCTGTAGAGTGCCAAGTACAGGTACACATGCCCTTGTGTCATTTATGTGGACAGATAACACTTATAGCCATGTAGGCCATATCCCAGAAATTGCATCTGTAGAGGCCAAGAGCACGGCATAGTGCAGGGGGCTTCTGTGTCTGTATTGTCCGCCAACGGTAGCGGTAAGCCATGCACTCAACCTGTCTTTCTTCTGTTTCCCCACACCTTTTTGTGCTCTCCCTGTTCTTCTGTGCATCAGCATCATCAGGCGGAGGTACAGTGGCACCGGAGCACGAGGGAGCTGCATCCCACATGGCCATGGAGGGCCAAACCACGGACTCCGAATACACCAGTGGGACGGAGGGCGAGGGGAGCTTCACGTCGGTCACTGGATCAGCAACCAGCGACACGGACTCGTCCTCCGATGGGAGCTCCCTTGTGGTGGCGGCACCATCTGTGCCCCCCACTTCTACAGGTACAGCCGCCACCCCCCCTACCAGCACCGCCCTCCCAGCAGCCCCTCAGCCTTCGCTCTGTGCCCGCTCACCCAGGAGGGTGGGCATCACCTTCACCCCAGGCACCTCAGGCCCTGCCCCAGTCACCCCTGCTGCCCTCAGTGAGGAGGCCATTGACCTCCTCAGGTCACTCACTGTTGGGCAGTTTACCATTGTGAATGCCATCCAGGGTGTAGAAAGGGAGTTGCAACACAGTAATGCATTCCTGGAGGGCATTCATTCTGGTCAGGCTGCCCTTCATCGAACCCTGCAATCTCTGGCCTCAGCACTGATGGCAGCCATTGTCCCTGTGTCTAGCGACCCCCCTCCAACTTCCTCCACCCAGACCCAATCCCCTGTACCCCAGCCTATCCCAAGCACACCATCAGACCAGCATGCACACACCTCAACACCCAAAAGTGGCTCTGGCAAACATAGGCACCACACATCCCACAGGCACTCACACAAGCATCACCCACATACAGACACAGCAACATCCACTGCCTCCACTGTGTCCCCCTCCTCCCTCCCAGTGTCGTCTACACTCTCACCTGCATGCACTACATCTACAGGCACTAGGACTCGCACCAGAACACCCAGCACCACACCCCGCTCACCCACACTCACCACCCCCACTACCATTTACACGTCCCCTGTGTCCACTCCCAGTGTGTCTGTGACGCCCCCTCCCAAAGTACACAAACGCGGGCACCCACACACCCAACATCCATCCACCTCACGACAGCCTCCAGTACATGCACCTGCACCCAAATCACCTAAAGTTACACCTCCTACAACCACCTCCTCTTCCTCCACTCCCAGACCCCCTCCAGCTACCCATCCCAGTGTTCGTCAGAGACTCTTCCTGAGCAACGTTGACCTCTTTCCCACCACACCCCCCTCCAATTCATAGGTCCCGTAGTAGCACCTCAGCCAAAAAAAGTCCGGGATCAGTGGTGCGTGTTAAAGGTCTGTGGAGTGCACCGGCCACCAGGGCAGCCAGTGTGACACGGAGCCAAAGCACTGCCAGTCCACCCCCTGTAAAGCACCTTAAGTTGGAAAGTGCCCGACGGGAGAGGGTGAAGACTCCTGCCGGCAAAACAGCTCACAAGGGTCCCGGGGGGAGTGCCGAGTCAGCTGTGACTCCTCCCAAGTTGGTGAAGGGGCAGAAGAGGTCTCCAAGGTCTGGTAAGAGCAGCACGGCGGAGAAGGCCGCCATCCTCCCCGCCGGCCGGGACGCCACCGCCAGCAGTATCGTCACTGGTCCGGAGACCACCGCCAGAGTCAGTGCCCTGGAGGGCAGCAGTATCGTCACTGGTCCGGAGACCACCGCCAGAGTCAGTGCCCTGGAGGGCAGCAGTATCATCACTGGTCCGGAGACCACCGCCAGCGTCAGTGCCCTGGAGGGCAGCAGTATCGTCACTGGTCCGGAGACCACCACCAGCGTCAGTGCCCTGGAGGGCCCCGGCAGCCACAGCCCCGCTGGGCACTGAGGGACCGTGATGCCACACACCGCTGCACAGGTCAGAGACAGCTAAGTCAAGCACCGCTGAACAGGGCAAAGACTGCCATGGTGAAGACCGCTGAACAGGGCAAAGACCGCCATGGTGAAGACCGCTGAACAGGGCAAAGACCGCCATGGCACTGCACCGCTGAACAGGTCAGAGACAGCAAAGGCAAGCACCGCTGAACAGGGCAAAGACCGCCATGGTGAAGACCGCTGAACAGGGCAAAGACCGCCAAGGCACTGCACCGCTGAACAGGTCAGAGACAGCAAAGGCAAGCACCGCTGAACAGGGCAAAGACCGCCATGGTGAAGACCACTGAGCAGGGCAAAGACCGCCAAATCAAGAATCGTTAGCCCATGTGCAGCTGGGACAGTGACGGAACTGGAACCGTCACGGGGAGCGTGATGCACTCTGGGCACCAGTCCCCCTCCAGAACCAGTGGAGACCTGCATCCACTCCGTCTGTCCTGCACAGGATGAAGCACTCTGGGCACCAGTCCCCCTCCAGAACCAGTGGAGAACTGCATCCACTCCGTCTGTCCTGCACAGGATGAAGCACTCTGAGCACCAGTCACCCTCCTGAACCAGTGGAGACTGTGATCCACTTGAAAGACTGTGGCTTTGCACTCCCCAGGATGGTACAGTGGGCAACCCACCCACTGTAGAGACTTGAGAGACTGTGGCTTTGCACTCCCCAGGATAAAGCAGTGGGCAAACCACCCACTGAAAAGACTTGAGAGACTGTGGCTTTGCACTCCCCAGGATGGTACAGTGGGCAATCCACCCACTGTAGAGACTTGAGAGACTGTGGCTTTGCACTCCCCAGGATAAAGCAGTGGGCAAACCACCCACTGAAAAGACTTGAGAGACTGTGGCTTTGCACTCCCCAGGATGGTACAGTGGGCAACCCACCCACTGTAGAGACTTGAGAGACTGTGGCTTTGCACTCCCCAGGATAAAGCAGTGGGCAAACCACCCACTGAAAAGACTTGAGAGACTGTGGCTTTGCACTCCCCAGGATGGTACTCTAGGCAACCCACACACTGTAGAGACTTGAGAGACTGTGGCTTTGCACTCCCCAGGATGGTACAGTGGGCAACCCACCCACTGTAGAGACTTGAGAGACTGTGGCTTTGCACTCCCCAGGATAAAGCAGTGGGCAAACCACCCACTGAAAAGACTTGAGAGACTGTTGCTTTGCACTCCCCAGGATGGTACAGTGGGCAACCCACCAACTGTAGAGACTTGAGAGACTGTGGCTTTGCACTCCCCAGGATAAAGCAGTGGGCAACCCACCCACTGTAGAGAGTTGAGAGACTGTGGCTTTGCACTCCCCAGGATACATCAATGGGCATGGAGCCCCGTCGTGGATCTGGCGTGGTGCAGTCATCCGGCTGAGTTGCCCCCCCATTCCATTCCCCCTGAGGTGCCTGTTGTATTTCTATCTGATGCCCCTGCAGTGTTCTCTCCGTTTGTGGACAGGTATCTAGTGTGGGCCTCGCCCATGCATTGTGGGCCCAGGGGTCCAGGGACATTGATATGTGCATACCTGCAGTACTAATCGTGATGTATGATTTTTATAATGTTGATATATATCTGTATATCATTGGTTACTGTATTTTGATACATTACAAAGTTTTAACTGATTTCCTTTTGTCTTTGAATTCATCCGGGGGGGTTGTGGGTTGTTACTGTGCTGTTTGGAAATGCATTGGTGTGTGTGTTGTAGTGGGTGAGGGTCGGGTTGGGGTTGGGGTGTTGCATGTGTGAGTCTGTGACTTTTGCCTCCCTCCTCCCCTATGTCGTAGGTGCATTACTCACTGTTGTCTTCGGCGCCTACGTTGCTGGTGTTCGTAGAGGAGCAGGAAGACAAGAGCAGGGAGTATTTGTAGTTCCGGCTCCATGGTGGCCTCCTTCCTCGTGGAGTGTGTAGAGGTAAGCGTTTTCCCTTTGAAATGGCTGTTTCCGCCGTGTTTTTATCCACGGTGAATTCGCCCCGGAAAAGGTGGCGGATTGGCAGGTTGTGATACTGTGGGCGGTACATTGTCTTCCGCCTGTTTGTTGGCGGTGACCGCCGCGCTGCTTGTCTGTACCGCTGTGGAGGACGGAGTGTTAAAGTGGCTGTCTATGTTGGCGGTTTCCGCCACGGTCATAATTCCCTTTTTTTTTCTGCCGGCCTGTTTGCGGTATTACCGCAGCTTTAACACCGTCCGCCAGGGTTGTAATGAGGGCCCTAGTCTCTATTGTTACACTGTTATGTATTTGAGGAGCAGTAGTCTGGATAATATGTAAGGTCATAAGCAGTGCATCACGTGGTACAGGTTATAATTAGCTCAGTGAACTATAACTGTTGAAATTCAGTGTTATTTTGGTTTTATAAACTTTAGTTTTATTTGCAACTTTAACCTTTGTGTTTTTTTCAAGGAATTTCTAGGGTTGTTTTTAAATATAAGTAAAATCACTGTGCAATGAGGAGTTAGCAGGGGAATCAACAGTGCTTAATTTGTAAATAAGAGAGTGCCGGTGCCCAAAGCTCTGCTCTAAAAACACGACTGGTGCAATTAAATGTGTACTCACGGAATACAAAGGCTGACAGTCCCAAATACATATCTGGCCTCGTTAATCCACAAACAGACACTCCCTGTCCCTTCAGCTCACTATTTCAAGTACCTGCTTTCCCTTGTGACGGTTTTCCGTCTTGCTCTTCATCCGTCTTTTTCCCATTAAGGCCCATATTTATACTTTTTTAGCGCCGCATTTGCATCATTTTTTGACGCAAAATCGGCGTAAACTTACAAAATACAATTGTATTTTGTAAGTTTATGCCGCTTTTGCATCAAAAAGCAGCGCAAATGCGGCGCTAAAAAGGTAAAAATATGGGCCTAAGTGTGCTTTCCCCTATCTTGCTCACAGTAAATTTCTGATGAAGAAAAATATGTGCCTGTCTCCAGAAATAATTGCTGCTGCACCCCCGACCCTGCCCCCTCCTCCCAGACCACAACCATGGGCTCTAATTAAGCACTGGGAATGGATGATTCTGGTCTGATTTCTATTGTTACTCCTCTTTCTCCAACATAGTTTCTACCAGAGATTTCTGCTGCATTGAGGAACATCTGGCAGAGAACAAGAGGGATCCTTGGTAACTTCACGTACATTATATTTCCCTATGGGATTGGTAAAATGGTTGCCAGTCCGATTGGGAATTGCAGGCTTCTTTTAATGAGGGATTATACGAATCCATTTGAAAAAAATAGAAATCATTTACATGCTAACAAGTCTGGAAGAAACCATATGTGACCCAACAGTTCGAATTTACACCAGGCACGTTGATAATTTTCTGAAATCTTGTGAAATTTTCTGAAATCAAGAACATGCACAACACTAACAAATCGTTGGGTAGGTAACTAGTGTAATTTGCATGCAATGAAAATATGTTAAAAACACATTTTGGCTTAGGCTAGCTGCAAGAATGCCATTTATTTGTCTACAGCAGAGTAAATCTAGGTTATTCTCACCGACTTTTAGCCGCCTGCCTGGAAAAATGCACTTGTTCAGTGGCCGCCCTAATCTATCAAAATATGCTAGTGAAAGAGTCTACTGGTGACGGCTTGTTCCGGCGGCCGGGGTTTCACAAGATCAGAACTGTTCCGGGCCAAGGACAGAAGAGGGAAAGATCTGACTGGTAATGCGTCACAAGGCCTGACTCAGAACAGAATGTCAGAGAACGGGTTGTCCAACGAATCTCATGAATCCTTTTCATTTGTTAAAAGTAACTACGATTAACTCGTGTTTTATATTGCTCATTGCCTGAGGAAAGAGTGTCTGCACCGTTTCCTGGAAGTGCATGCATTTAAACCTAATCCTGAACAGATAGGAGGACATTGACTGGCGAGTGCCCTTACTTAGAACCAGATACTGAATTCCTGGGAATATCGCCATGCTATAAATAGCGCTATTCCATTTAGAAAATACAGTGTTACCACAGTAGTTAAAGTACTTTAAAATGGTTTGAAGATTGGGCAAGAGCATGTTATCATATCACAACTGCTTAATCTGCATTTCGCCGTTACGACCCCGCCTTTTGCTTTTGGTAGTTTGTACGAAGTTATGAGGTTATAACGCGCATTACTTAAAATCAGAATAGGATAGACATGCACATTTTCACTGCATGCTTTTATAATTGCAGTAACTTTCCATATGAGAATGTTAGAAACTCTGCTGAACTTTGAAGTTACCGTGAGGGCCTGGTTTAGATCCTGGCGGAGGGGAATACTCGTCACAAAGGTGACGGATATCCCCTCTGCCTTACTGTGATCCCTTTCCATCCTATGGAGATCGGAATATGGCGGACTGGATATCCCTCACGTTTATGACAGAGTATTCCCTCTGGAAAGATCTAAATCAACCCTGAGTGGTTATTTTCCACTCATCAAAGGTGAACAGGTTGCACTTACAATGCAAAATATTTAAAAATTTAGCACTTGTAGCCAAGCAATTCGGTTTCAGTATTGGTAAGAGGCCATACATGAAATTCAAAAAGGTTGTTATTAAAAAAGGCTTGGAAAGCTTTGCACCTATCCTTTGGGGAGTGAAACCTGGCATTGTATTTGTGAGCAGACTACAGCCTCATACGAGTGGCCCGGTAACGTGCCATACCGCCTGTTATAGTGGGTAATGAAATTTTACATTTTCAGGTTTTTTTTCGCACCCAGTACATACCGGGTGTGATAAACAGCACATCAACTGGGTACATGTATGCAGGTCAAGCTTGCTGACATTTAATAGGTAAAAAATGTCTGATAAATACAGCGACATGCAGACTTTGTTGCAGTAAGCCATGGAATCAGACATTATAAAAATTCACCATCCAAAGCCCATGTACCAGTGAGGTAGCTCACTAAGCTGGCTATACATTAGTAGCAGGCTCAGTTAAGGCGGAGAAGCGTCGCCCCCCACCAACAGAGGCAAAACCTGAAAAATAAAATAATGATAAACTGTTTATTATCATTTTATTTTTCATTCCTGGACGAATCTTGGGGGCGGGGTCATCATTCTGATGACAGTCATGGAGGGGGAGCGGGGTGTACTCCCCTCACATGTGTGTTTGTCTCAGTCTGCCTGGGAGCATAAATCAAGTGCGCTCAGGCCAATCCCGACAGTGGTCTCATGCTGCCAGCGTCAGGATTGACTGCAGGGCAGGATGGGAGCCTACAGGAACTCACAGGGTCAAAAAGCCTTGCCTTGGATATCCAACTTGCTTCGGAAGCCAGTGGGCAATTAGACTCAGCTAGGAAGGTGATATTGGAATTTCATCAGGCACCAACCATTTTACAAATACAGAGAAAGCAAAAGTGAAGGAGGCCTACGGTACCTAAAGTGACAGGATGTTATGTGGATGATGTGAATGCTCTGGTGTATTGTTGAACAGACAATAAGAGATGTAGTTAATAAAGTCGCCAGATTGTTTGCCACATGCTCCCCATGAGGAAAAGAAAAATGCAGGCCACATTTTCATCCCTAGAAGCAAAAAGCAGGGGAATGCATTTGGACTGGTAGCCATCAACACATTTACCTGTGAAATATCGGCCTAACAGTCATTGCTAAATTAGTAGCAGAAACAGTCCAGACCCATCTCTCAGAAGTTAATAGTCACTAATGCTCTTTTCTTCATGAATGACGAGAACGCATTTGACAGAGTGGAGTGACCCAACAAGTTTCATTTCCTCGGTAAAGAAAAATTTGGAAGGTCTTTTACTCAAGTGTCAGACAAAGATAGGCACAGAACAGACCTAGGGAGGAGATAACTCTCACGGCTCTTCACTTTAACCATGACAAGTTATCCAGTCTTAGAAAGACTCTTCAGAAAAACATAAGCAAAAATATTCAGCAGGATTCCAGCTCCAAGACCCCTTCAGTAAAATGTGCTTTGTTTGATCGTCTTTGCTTGAGTGTGTCATCTCACACCCAGCTCGATGAGCTTCACAGTGCCAGGGCGGGCCATTGGGGCCTCTATGTTAAGTGCACTGGTGGTGAGAACCCACAACTTAGTTGCATGCCGCGATCCGTCATATTATCACTGCATGTGTGTTCAGTCTACCATAAATGAGAAAATGTATGCTAAACCAGCACCTATATCTCGCAGTTCAGACACAACAAATTTGCTCTTTGAACTTTAGGTGTCAAATGGAGGACAAACGATCCAGGTTTGTATCTTCAAGCCAAAACTATTATATTGTATTTGTTAACTTTATAAACGCTCTAATGATTATTATGGGAAACTGGGTTGTCGGTTGAGGGTGGTGTGAGCCCTTCTCAAGTAACAGCCACATCCTTGTCAGGGTGAGCTACAAAAAGTCACTGATCTAAACTCTGCTTAACCCTATGGTAGCCTTGCAGAAAAGCAGTCAGGTTTAACTTAGAGGCAATGTGCAAAGTAGTTATGCAGTACTTAAACAGTAATAAAGTGAAAACATAACACAAGAAAAATTCCACAACAATTTAGAAAAAGAGTACAATATAATAACTTGATACCAAAATGACAAACATTTAATCAGTAGAACTGGAATTATGAATTTTCAAAGTTCAAAGTGAAAGCAGTGTCTAAAAGGTCAAAGCACTAACTGCGGACATCTAGTTGTGCAACACTGGGGAAAAGTCAAAAGCTATGACTGACCACGATGGAGTGCTGCCTGGATTCATGAAGTGGATTTTGCCTGGTCTCTGCTTAGCATTGGACTGAGAAGATTTTTTGCAATAAAATGCCTGCGAAGATAAAGTTAAGCGAGGCAAGGCAGCTGGCGGTGTCCAAGGAGGAGGTGTCATTGTCGAGGAGCCAATAGACAAAGGGGGTCATTACAACCCTGGCGGACGGTGTTAAAGCTGCGGAAATACAGCAAACAGGCCGGCGGACAAAAAAATGGAATTATGACCCTGGCGGAAACCGCCAACAAAGACAGCCACTTTAACACACCGCCCTCCACGGCGGTGCAAACAAGCAGCGCGGCGGTCACCGCCAACATACAGGCGGAAGACAATGTACCGCCCACAGTATTACAACCCGCCAATCCGCCACCTTTTCCGGGGCGGATTCACCGTGGATAAAAACACGGCGGAAACAGCTTTTGCTAAGGGAAAACGCTCATCTGAACACATCCCACGAGGACTCCATGGACCCGGAACTCCAAATACTCCCTGCCCTTGTGTTTCTGCTCCTCTACGTCCAACAGCTACATAGGCGCCGAAGACAACGGTGAGTACTGCACCTACGACACGGGGGAGGGGGGAGGCAAAAGTTAGGGGGACACCCACCAAACACCCCCACCCTCGCATATTACAACATACACACCAATGCATTCACAAAAATCACAGTAACAACCCACAATCCCTCCGGAAGAATGAAAAGACAATGCGAGATTCGGTCAAACATTGTAATGTGGCAATATACATGTCATAAAAAAATATACAGATATATATTTGAAAATAAGTCATAATTATATACAATACGAGAAGTAGTGCAGATATGTAAATAACAATGTCCGTGCACCAACAGTCCAAAAATGCATGGGCAAGGCCCACAAAGGATACCTGACCACAATCGGAGAGAACACTGCCGGGGCATCAGATAGAAGTACTACAGGCACCTCAGGGGGAAGGGAAGGGAGGGCACCTCAGCCGGATGACTGCAAAGCCAGATGTACGACAGGGCTCCATGCCCATTGATGTATCCTGGGAGTGCAAAGCCACAGTCTCTCAAGTCTCTACAGTGGGTGGGTTGCCCACTGTGCCATCCTGGGGAGTGCAAAGCCACAGTCTCTCAAGTCTCTACAGTGGGTGGTTTGCCCACTGTTCCATCCTGGGGAGTGCAAAGCCACAGTCTCTCAAGTCTCTACAGTGGGTGGTTTGCCCACTGTTCCATCCTGGGGAGTGCAAAGCCACAGTCTCTCAAGTCTCTACAGTGGGTGGGTTGCCCACTGTGCCATCCTGGGGAGTGCAAAGCCAGTCTCTCAAGTCTCTACAGTGGGTGGTTTGCCCACTGTGCCATCCTGGGGAGTGCAAAGCCACAGTCTCCCAAGTCTCTACAGTGGGTGGTTTGCCCACTGTTCCATCCTGGGGAGTGCAAAGCCACAGTCTCTCAAGTACATGCAGGTCTCTACTGGTACTGGGGGGGACTGGTGCCCAGGCTGGATGAGTCTTCCCGTGAAAGTTCCTGTCCTGTCACTGTCCCAGCTGCACATGGGATAAGGATGCCTGATGTGGCGGCTCATTCATTCCTACCCGGTGCTTGCCCTGTTCAGCGGTGCTTTGACATGGCGGTCTTTGCCCTGTTCAGCGGTCTTCACCATGGCGGTGCTTTGCCCTGTTCAGCGGTGCTTTGCCATGGCGGTCTTTGCCCTGTTCAGCGGTCTTCACCATGGCGGTGCTTGCCCTGTTCAGCGGTGCTTTGACATGGCGGTCTTTGCCCTGTTCAGCGGTCTTCACCATGGCGGTGCTTTGCCCTGTTCAGCAGTGCTTTGCCATGGCGGTCTTTGCCCTGTTCAGCGGTGCTTTGCCATGGCGGTCTTTGCCCTGTTCAGCGGTGCTTTGACATGGCGGTTCAGATACGGACATTGGTGTGTGGCATGACGTTCTCTACACTGGGCATTGGTGTGTGGCATGACGTTCTCTACACTGGGCATTGGTGTGTGGCATGACGTTCCATCATTGCCCAGCGGGGCTGTGGCAGCCGGGGCCCTCCTGGGCTGTGACTCCGGCGGTGGTCTCCTGACCAGTGACAATACTTGTGCCCTCCTGGGCTGTGACTCTGGCGGTGGTCTCTGGACCAGTGACGATACTTGTGCCCTCCTGGGCTGTGACTCTGGCGGTGCTCTCTGGACCAGTGACAATACTTGTGCCCTACTGGGCTGTGACTCTGGCGGTGGTCTCTGGACCAGTGACGACAGTGCTGGCGGTAGTGTGTCGACTGCCGGAAATGATGGCGCACTTCTCCGCCGTGACACTCACAACAGGCTGGGCACACTTCCTCTGGCCCTTCCCCACCTTTGGTGGAGTCACAGCTGACTCTCCAATCCCCTTTGAACTCATGTCAGTTGTTTTCCCACCAGGAGTCTTAACACGGTCCCGTCGTCCACTCTCCAATTTTAGAGCCTTTACAGGGGGTGGGCTGCCAGTGCCTTGGCTCCGGGTCCTACTGCCTGCCCTGGTGGACGGTGCACTCCACAAACCTTGAACAGGCACCACTGGTATTGGAGGCTTTTTGGCTGAGGCGCTACGACGGGACTGATGAATTGGAGTGGGTGGGGTGGGGGCAAAAAGGTCAACTTTACAGAGGGACAGTTTCTGACGAACACTGGGATGGGTAGCTGGAGGGGGTCTGGGAGTGGAGGAAGAGGAGGTGGTTGTAGAAGGTGTCACTTTAGGTGTTTTGGGTGCAGGTTCTGGAGGCTGTCGTGAGGTGGATGGATGTTGGGTGAGTGATTGCCGGCGTTTGTGTACTTTGGGAGGGGGCGTCACAGACACACTGGGAGAGGACACAGGGGACGTGTGAATGGCAGTGGAGGTGGTGAGTGTAGGTAAGCGGCTTGGGGTGCTGGGTGTCCTTGTGCGATTCATGGTGCCTGTAGATGTAGTGCATGCAGGTGTGTGTGTAGACGAGACTGGGAGTGAGGAGGGAGAAGAGGAGGAGGGGAACACAGTGGAGGCAGTGGATGTTGCTGTGTCTGTACGTGGGTGAGGCTTGCGTGAGTGCCTGTGGTGTGTGTGGTGCCTATGTTTTCTTGAGCTACTTGTGTGTGTTGACTTGTGTGCATGCTGGTCTGTAGGTGTGCTTGGGATGGGCTGGGGTACAGGAGATTGGGTCTGGGTGGAGGAAGTTGGAGGGGGGAGGCTAGACACAGGGACAATGGCTGCCATCAGTGCTGAGGCCAGAGATTGCAGGGTTCGCTGAAGGACAGCCTGACCAGAATGAATGCCCTCCAGGAATGCATTACCGTGTTGCAACTCTCGTTCTACACCCTGGATGGCATTCACAATGGTAGACTGCCCAACAGTGAGTGACCTGAGGAGGTCAATGGCCTCCTCACTGAGGGCAGCAGGGGTGACTGGGGCAGGGCCTGAGGTGCCTGGGGCGAAGGTGATGCCCACCCTCCTGGGTGAGCGGGCACGGGGCGAACGCTGAGGGGCTGCTGGGAGGGCGGGGCTGGTAGGGAAGGTGGCGGCTGTACCTGTAGAGGTGGGGGGCACAGATGGTGCCGCCACCACAAGGGGGCCCCCTTCGGCGAACGAGTCCGTGTCGCTGCTTGGTGATCCGGTGGCCGACGTGAAGCTCCCCTCGCCCTCCGTCCCACTGGTGCATTCAGAGTCCGTGGTGTGGCCCTCCATGCCATGTGGGATGCAGCTCCCTCGTGCTCCGGTGCCACTGTACCTCCGCCTAATGATGCTGATGTACAAAAGGACAGGGAGAGCAGAAAAAGGGGGGGAGACAGAAGAAAGAGAGTTTTAGTGCATGGATTACCACTACCGTTGGCAGACAAGACAGACACAGCAGCCCCCTGCATTACGCCGTGCTCCTGCCCTCTGCACATGCAATTTCTGGTATATGGCCTACATGGCAATGGTGGACATCTGCGCACATGTATGCCACAGGGACAACTGTACCTCGACTTGGCAATCTGCTGAGGTGGGGTAGAGTGCCACATGGCCAACATTACGGAGGGGCCTTGTCTACCTAACTCGCCCTGACCTAGGGACACCCACAGCCCACCTCCCCCACCCAGACACTTCCACTGCATGCAAAGTCAGCAGAATGAGGTTGTACTCACCCCCTTGTGTCTGCTGTGATGCCCTCAAGCGCCCATCCAACTCCGGGTAGGCCACCGCCAAGATCCGGAACATCAGGGGGGTCATGGTGCGACGGGCACCCCTCCCACGTTGGGAGGCCATCCCCAGCTGAGCCTCCGCCGTCTTCTTGCTGCAGCGGCGAATGTCCTCCCATCTCTTACGGCAGTGGGTGCCCCGTCTCTGGTGGGCCCCCAGGGTCCGAACCTCCTTGGCGATGGCACGCCAAATGTCCCTCTTCTGGTGGGCGCTGACCTACATGACATGCACAAGGGAAGAGGAACAGTCATTACCAACTGCACCGTCGTTGTGAGTGGCCCCCTCTCTGCTCTGGCCATGTGGCCCATTCATTCCCATGCATTGTTAAGCTATGAACTCTGCCCCCTTCCCTCTTCCAACCAGCCCTCTCCACCCAGGCCTAGCCCATACATCGTGCTCCCTGTGTACTAACCTGTTGGTCTGGAGGACCGTAGAGTAGCGTGTACTGGGGGAGGCCCCCTTCTACCAGTTTCTCCAACTCCTGTGCAGTGAAGTCAGGGGCCCTTTCCCCAGACGCAGCAGACATCGTCGCTTCCAGACCGAGGTCACAGCAGCACTTGCAGTATAGGTCCTCTCCTGTCGAAGGTCAGGTATCTAGTGATTGAACAGATAGAAAATGGCGGTGACGTCCGCGGCGCTGACGTCCGCGGCGGTGCGCATCATCACCGCCGGCGCACCTGTTCATTGTTCTCCTGGGACCCATAGGGTCCAATGTTAACCAATGCAGCATTGCGCTGCGGTCTACGACCGCCTACCGCGACGCTGTGCAACGCCAGAGCAGTTACCCCACAATCCCATTGTCCCAGTTTAGAGGTCAGGCAGCCGCCATTTCAGGGGCCCACATGGCTTCATTTACTACTGTGTCACACATAGCTAGGCCTACACTCAACACACATACAGGAAGGGTTTTGTGAGTGGTGTAATCTTGTGTGTAACTTTGGGTACATATCTGGAGGAATAATGATTGGTTCTTCGCTGTTGTCCTTCGTAGGCACAGTCAGCTGGGACATCTGAGAAGATGGCGGAATCCTCCGGTGTACCGACCGCTGGTGGACCTGTTGACAATGGAAGAGAGACATGTCATCGTCACCTACCGGTTTGACCGTGCCACAATCCAGGAACTATGTACCCATTTGGAGCCAGACCTGATGTCACCAATCCGCCATCCGACTGGAATCCCCCCTGACGTGCAGGTGCTGTCAGTGCTCCATTTCCTTGCAAGTGGGTCTTTTCAGACAACTGTGGCCATGGCATCAGGGATGTCCCAGCCTATGTTTTCCAACGTGTTGTCCAGAGTGTTGTCTTCCCTGCTGAAACACGTAAGGAGATACATCATTTTCCCTCAGGTGGAGGATTTGCCTACAGTGAAAGGTGACTTCTATGCCCTTGGACATATCCCCAACGTCATAGGTGCCATTGATGCGACCCATGTAGCTCTGGTCCCCCCCCACAGGAGTGAACAGGTGTACAGGAACAGGAAGAGTTATCATTCAATGAATGTCCAGATGGTCTGTTTGGCGGACCAGTACATTTCACAGGTAAATGCTATGTTCCCTGGCTCAGTGCATGACGCCTACATCCTGTGGAATAGCAGCATCCCTGATATGATGGGTCAACTCCAGAGGCACCGTGTATGGCTATTGGGGGACTCTGGTTACCCCAACCTTTCCTGGCTATTGACCCCAGTGAGGAATCCCAGGACCAGGGCAGAGGAACGGTACAATGAGGCACATGGGCGGACTAGGAGGGTGATCGAATGCACCTTCGGCCTCCTGAAGGCCAGGTTCAGGTGCCTCCATATGACAGGTGGATCCCTATTCTACTCACCAAAGAAGGTGTGCAACACCATCATCGCCTGCTCCATAATTTGGCTTTGCGACACCAGGTGCCTTTTCTGCAGGAGGATGATCAAGATGACGGTGTTGTAGCAGCTGTGGAGTCTGTGGAGCCTGTGGACAGTGATGAGGATGAAGCTGAGGAAGAAGACAACGACAACAGGGAGTCAGTCATACAGCAATATTTCCAGTGACACACAGGTGAGAACATTTTCATTTTTAGCATTACATTAACTTTCACACGTCTACCCCTATCCTGTTTCTCGATTTAAATCACTATTTGGTAACTGAGTTGTACCCTTCCATTACGGTTTCACAGGTGTGGTTACCTACGTGTCAACTGCTTGCATCCTTCAAGGGCTTGTGATGTGTGACATAGGTATGTTAGCCATACAATGGTAAACCCATTATGACACTGTCATTGATAATACATATTTACTAAATCACAGACTGACTCCAGATTGCTTTGTGTTTCAAGGGTGTTTATTGAAGTGCTCTGAAATGTGAGGGGTTTGTAAAATGAGGATGGGTGATGGCAGAGGAATGTCCATGACAGAGTCCAGTCTATTAGTCTCACAGGTGCACTGCCCATCTGGGCATAGGAAGTGGAGCTGGTGCAGTTTAAGTATGGACAGGGTAACAAAGTGGGACAGTGGGAGGACAATCAGGGTGGTCTCATTTCCTGGCGGGGGTCTTGCCATCTTGCTCTGTCCTGTTCCTGGATCTCAGGGACCGCTTGCGTGGTGGTTGTCCGTCTGCAGGGGGTGGGGTGCTGGTGTGTTGGTCCTGTGGCAGGGCGTCCTGTCCACTAGCGCCGGTGGAGGTGGTGGGCAGTTCATCGTCCTGGCTGGTGTAAGGGCCCCCTTGGAGTGCCACGGTGTCCCTCAAGGTCTGCTGTATGTCCTTCAGCACCCCTACGATGGTGCCCAGGGCGGAGCTGATGGTCCTGAGCTCCTCCCTGAACCCCAAATACAGTTCGTCCTGCAGGCGCAGGGTCTCCTGCAACTTGTCCAGGACCGTCGCCATCGTCTCCTGGGAGTGGTGGTATGCTCCCATGATGGAGGGTAGGGCCTTGTGGAGAGTGGGTTCCCTTGGCCTGTCCGCCCCCTGTCGCACAGCAGCCCTCCCAGTTCCCCTGTGTTCCTGGGCCTCCGTCCCCTGGACCGTGTGCCCACTACCACTGCCCCCAGGTCCCTGTTGTTGTTGGGGTGGCGGGTTATCCTGGGTTCCCTGTAGTGGTGGACACACCGCTGATTGACCTGTCCTGGGTAGGGAGGTTTGGGCCCGCTGGGTGGGTGCTGTGCTGGTGTTACCAGAGGGTGGAAGGTCGGTGTTGGGCTGTGCCTGTGCAAGGGGAACCAACTGTCCCGAGGCCCGCGATGATCCGGGCTGGTCATCAGGATCCAGTAGGGCAGAGCTGCTCTCGTCACTGTGGGCCTCTTCTGGGGGTGGAGTGGTGTTGTCTGGCCCTCGGGTGTGGTGACGGTCCTTCGTGTTCCTGCAGGGGCATAAGAGCATGATTATTGCATGTGTGTGTGTAATGGTGTGCAATGGGTGGGTGTTTGTGTACCCCAGTGCAAGCATTCCTGTGTGTGGGTTTGTGTGATGATGGTTGGGGGGGTGTTCTGGGTATGTGCAGTGGGCATGCTTTAGTGAGGGGTGTCCATGCTTAGTTGTGTCATGCAGGGCTTGGTGTTGGGATGGGTGGTTTGTGTTATGGGTAGATTAGCGAGGATTTGGAGTGATAGGGGAGGGTGTGAGGGTGGGGGTGTGTGATAGCATGCAGGTAGGGTGGGGGATATGGTAGTTAAGATTTGACTTACCATTGTCCCATCCTCCACCGACTCCTCCGAGGCCCTCAGGATGCAAGATGATCAAGACTTGCTCCTCCCATGTTGTTAGTTGTGGGGGAGGAGGTGGAGGTGCGCCGCCAGTCCGCTGTACCGCGATGTTGTGCCTGGAGACCGTTGAACGCACCTTCCCCCGTAGGTCGTTCCACCTCTTCCTGATGTCCTCCCTATTTCTTGGGTGCTGTCCCACGGCGTTCACCCTGTCCACTATTCTGCGCCATAACTCCATCTTCCTGGCTATTGATGTGTGCTGTACCTGTGAGCCAAATAGCTGTGGCTCTACCCGGATGATTTCCTCCACCATGACCCTGAGCTCCTCCTCGGAGAAGCGGGGGTGTCTTTGGTGTGACATGGGGTGGTGTGGGTGATGTGTGGGGTGGTGTATGTGGTGATGAGTGTGGTGAGTGTAGTGGTGTGTGGTGTTTTGTGCGTGGATGTTGTGTGGGTGATGGTGTTGTGTGCCTCTGTGTGATGGGGTTGTCTATTCTGTGCTCTCTCTCTGGCCTTCGTTTGTGATTTTTTGGTCAAAGGGGTTTGTGGGTGATGTGGGTGTTTGTTTTATTTTGTATTGGGTGTGTGGGAGTGGTGTTTGTATGTGTATCAGGTGTGTGTATTTTGAATTGTCCAATGTGGCGGTGTTTTGGAGATGTGTGTGTATTTTGAGCACGGCGGTGTGTACCGCCAATGGAATACCGCGGTTGAAAGACCGCCGCGTGGATTCGTGGGTCGTAATAGCCTGGGCGTGTTTCTGTGGAGGTGGAGGTTTTGTTTCCGCCAGTTTATCACTGACCTTTGGTGTGGCGGTGTTGTGTGGTTGTCTGAATTTCGGCAGATTCCAAGATGTGTGTCATAATAGCTGTGGCGGAATACCGCCGCCGCAGCGGTGTATTGGCGGTCTTCTGGACGGCGGTAAGCGCCTTTTACCGGCAATGTTGTAATGACCCCCAAAGTCATGGCGAAGATTTCTATGTTCTGATTGGTTTTTTTTACATGAACATAGAACCATTCTTCCCCTGTGCCCACCCTGGTGACACTGCCAATAGTGAACTTTGCATGAACTCTCTAAGTGGCCCAGATACTTATATAAAGAGCAGCATTATAGGGCCAGATATATCATTCTTCACAATAGTAAATCGCAATTCAGTAATCAATATTGGAATGTATGAAACTCCAGGAGTTTCATACTGCTATTAGCAAGGGCTCGCAAATGGACCTACCTCATTAATATTCATGAGGTAGGTCGCAATTTGCGAGCCATTGCGAATGGTTACAATCACAGGGATGGTGGCCTGCTGGGCTCACCATGTCTGTGATTGCTTTTCAATTAAGCAATCTTTTTTATTATAAATGAAGCCCGTTTTCCTTAACCCCTTCGCTGCCAGGACTTTCCCCTCAGGTCCCAGGCCCTTTTTGGGCTATTTGGGGCAGGGCGCGCTTAGGCCCTCATAACTCTTTCTCCACATAAGCTACCCATTCCAAATTTGCACCCTTTTTTCCAAGATCCTAGGGATTCTAGAGGTACCCAGACTTTGTGGGCTCCCCTGAGGGAGACCAAGAAATTATCCAAAGTACAGTGAAAATGTTGTTTTTAAAAAAAACATTTGAAAAAAGGGGTGCAGAAGAAGGCGTGTGTTTTTTTCCCTGAAATTGGCCACATAAGCTACCCATTCCAAATTTGCGCCCTTTTTTTCCAACATCCTAGGGATTCTAGGGGTACCCAGACTTTGTGGGCTCCCCTGAGGGAGACCAAGAAATTAGCCAAAATACAGTGAAAATTTCATTTTTTTTAAAAAACATTGGAAAAAAGGGGTGCAGAAGAAGGCATGTGTTTTTTCCCCTGAAATTGGCATCAACAAAGGGTTTGCAGTGCTAAAATCACCAGCTTCCCAGCTTTCAGGAACAGGCAGACTTCAATCAGAAAACCCAATTTTTCAACACAATTTTGGCATTTTACTGGGACATACCCCATTTTTATGATTTTTTGTGCTTTCAGCCTCCTTCCAGTCAGTGACAGAAATGGGTGTGAAACCAATGCTGGATCCCAGAAACCTAAACATTTCTGAAAAGTAGACAACATTCTGAATTCAGCAATGGGTAATTTGTGTAGATCCTACAAGGTTTCCTACAGAAAATAACAACTGAAATAAACAAATATTGAAATTGAGGTGAAAAAAACAGCAATTTTTCTCTACGTTTTACTCTGTAACTTTTTCCTGCAAGGTAAGATTTTTTAAAGAAATATACTGTTACGTCTGATGGACTCTTCTGGTTGCAGGGATATATAGGGCTTATAGGTTCACCAAGAATCCTAGGTACCCAGAGCCAATAAATGAGCTGCACCTTGCAGTGGGTTTTCATTCCATACCGGGTATACAGCAATTCATTTGCTGAAATATAAAGAGTCAAAAATAGGTATCAAGAAAACCTTTGTATTTCCAAAATGGGCACAAGATAAGGTGTTGAGGAACAGTGGTTATTTGCACATCTCTGAATTCTGGGGTGCCCATACTAGCATGTGAATTACAGGGCATTTCTCAAATAGACGTCTTTTTTACACACTGTCTTATATTTGGAATAAAAAAATGTAGAGAAAGACAAGGGGCAATAACACTTGTTTTGGTATTCTATGTTCCCCCAAGTCTCCCGATAAAAATGGTACCTCACTTGTGTGGGTAGGCCTTGTGCCCGCAACAGGAAATGCCCCAAAACACAACTTGAACACATCACATTTTCTCAAAGAAAACAGAGGTGTTTTTTGCAAAGTGCCTACCTGTCGATCTTGGCCTCTAGCTCAGCCGCCACCTAGGAAAACCTACCAGAGTCCTTTGCAAACCTCAAAATTTGGCAAAAAAAACACATTTTCCTCATATTTCGGTGACAGAAAGTTCTGGAATCTGAGAGGAGCCACAAATTTCCTTCCACCCAGCGTTCCCCCAAGTCTCCCGATAAAAATGGTACCTCACTTGTGCGGGTAGGCCTAGCGCCCACGAAAGGAAATGGCCCAAAACACAACGTGGACACATCCCATTTGTTTTACAGAAAACAGAGGTGTTTTTTGCAAAGTGCCTACCTGTAGATTTTGGCCCCTAGCTCAGCCAGCACCTAGGGAAAGCTACCAAACCTGTGCATTTATAAAAACTAGAGACCTAGGGGAATCCAAGATGGGGTGACTTGTGGGGCTCTGACCAGGTTCTGTTACCCAGAATCCTTTGCAAACCTCAAAATGTGGCTAAAAAACACTTTTTCCTCACATTCCGGTTTTTCGCAGGGCCGATCTGCCCTCAGGGGGGCATAACTGGCCTAATAATAATTTGCCCTCCCGGGCCGGGAGCAACCCTTGCCCAAGGGGTCGCTCCCCAAACATAAAAAATATAAATAAACACATATTTTTTTATCCCTGGTGTCTAATGGTTTTCTGCCCCCCCGGGGGCCGATTGGCCTAATTATATTAGGTCGATCTTCCCCCGACCCGAGTGGCAGGAATGGCCTAAAAGTCATTTGCCCCCCTGAGAAGTGGCCCTTGCCCAAGGGGCCACTCCCCTTTTGCGCAAGTACAAACAAAAAATCCTCGGTGTTTAGTGGTTTCTGCCTGGGGGCAGATTGCAAGGCCGATCTGCCCCCGGGGGAGGCACACATGGCCTAATAATAATTTGCCCTCCCTGGGAGTGACCCGTGCCCAAGGGGTCCCTCCCCCCCCCCCAAAAAAAAAAAAAATATTTGTGGTTCCTGGTGTCTAGTGGATTTCTGCCTCCCGTGGGGGCAGATCGGCCTAATAATTTTAGGCCAATCTGCCCCCGGGGGGGCAGAAATGGCCTAGAAATAATTCCCCCCCGAGGAACGGCCCTTGCCCAAGGGGCCGTTCCCCTTATTTCAAATACAAAAAAAAAAAAAAATTCCCTGGTGTCTAGTGGCATTTCTGCTGCCCGATCGCGATGTAAGCCTTTCCTCTCCTTTCATGCCTCTCTGCCCCCTACACGTGATCGGAGGAGAAATGCTTTTGCATTTCTCCTTTGATCGGGCGCCAGGGGAAGGCCTCTGATGAGGTCAGTGCACGAAAGCACGCTGACGTCATCAGACGCCATGGAGGGGTCACGGGTGCGGGGGTGGAAGGGGAAGCGATTCCCCTTACATCTCTGCCCAGGGGAGGGGGGTGCTCACCACCTCGTCTGGGGCACCCAAAGGGTTAAAGGAAAATGGGATGCGTTTAAAAATTAAAAATTAAAAGTTTTAATTTAATTTTTTAAGAGTAGGCAGTGGTCCATGTACCAATGCTTGCTGTTAAAAAACGTTTTTTCATGCATTCACAAAGGGGAATGGGTCCCTTGGTGACCCCTTCCTCTTTGCGAATGGGTTGCCACCAATTTGAAATTGGTGGTAACTGCTATTGTTTTGCGACCGCATTCACAGTCACAAAACAATCATACATACCTCTGCGATTCGGTATTATGAAGGCACGCTCTTAACATGCCCCTTCCTAATACCGAATCGGTATGTAGTCGCAAATCCAATTTGCGATTCGGTAACAAGTTACCACATCGCAAATTGGACTCGTTACATACCAAAATGCATTTTTGCGATCGCAAATGGCCCGTTGGGCCGTTTGCGATTGCAAAAATGTTTGATATATCTGGCCCATAGTCTATTAAATTAAGCACAATAGGTGGTTGTACAGCTGGTATTCAGAACTCACGTATTTGAAGGTACTGTCATATGCGATAGTGAAGAAAAGGGAGAATTGGTAAAAGAAATTATTTGCCGAAGATCACACAATTTGGCAAAGCAGGAAGGCTGCAATTATTGCATGTTTTAGTGTTTAATTTAGAATAAACCAGTCATGACACAGGTATCTATTTGTCTCTCCTTTTTGCCTCAAACGTTAACACTTTATATTTACCTCTATGTGCATAAGGATAGAGCGAGATTGGTAGGCAGATGCCACATGAAACCTTGGCTCATTGTGGGCTCGAGGTTCCACCAGGACCTCGAGCCGAGCCAGAGCCAGAGGCAGAGCCAGGTTTCAAGCTCAAACCTACTTGAACTTTCAGTGGCTCAGCCACCTCTAGGCACAATGAGTGCTGCAGTCAAATGGATGACATTTAACTTACCATCCTTGGGTGCACTTTAGACACTATATACTAGGGAGTAATAGGTAAGTTGAACAGCGGTATGGCAATTTCACAATGTTGAAAGAAGGAGCCCAATACCTTTATCCCTGGTTAGAAAGGGTAAAGAGCACAGAGTTCTGTAGCGAGCAAAAATAGGGTGTAGCAAAAAAGAAAAAAATCAGGATTACCTTGCAGAAAGGGCACATTTCCAACATGCCATGAGTTCCCCAGAAGTTACTGGGAAAGTTGCTTTTTAAGGTTTACCCCCTAGACAGCATTGGGTTGCAAGAATATTGTGAGCTTACATTAGACTTAGAGCCCACCCGTTGCATACTATTGGTTGGCTTCATTGCAACTCACATTTGCTTGCTTCTTATTCATTAGTGTGTGAGGACTTTTCTTCCTTTTTTTATGTTTGTCACTCCTCTAGAACTTGAACGCATTGCTGTGTCCTTACACTGCTTGCCATTTCAGATGCTGCTTTTTCATTTTTTTAAGCAGTCCACAAGAGTGCTTGTGTTTTCCAGCCGTCTCTCTAATGAGCTTTCTTCTCCTTTGCGCACTACTCTCTTTGACCTGTGTGGTTCTCCCCCATTCCCTCTATGATGTGCTCACCCACATGTTCTTCACTGTCCTAGTTGTTTTCTAGCCTCTGTGCTTCTTCCCTCCAGCTCCAAGGTGCTCTCTTTCACCCATTTGCTTTTCTTCCTGCCCTCCCTGCTCAATGTTGCCCTCCCGCTCACTCGCTTGCTGCCCTCTGGGCCCTCTTTACTGCTTTCCTCAACCCACACACTGCTTGTTTCTTCCGACCCGTGTTGCTTTAACCCCCATCGGCCCCCATTTTGCTTCCATGGCTCCAGCCCATGATTCCTTCCCCTACCAACTTTGTCCCTGTCTAGTTTCCATGCCCCCTCTCCAATTGCTTCCCACACCCTCTTTCGAAAATAGCCTCCTTTCGCTCATTTTTTTTGCATTGGATCGACAAAAGAAACAGGAAAAAAAGCACCTGCATAATTTTGTAGGTACGCGTGTCTGTGGTGCTTGCGCCTACAAAATGACATGAGAGGCTTTTTTTCATATTTAACCATGATTCACAGCAAAGCCAATAGTTCCTAACGGTAAGACCTACTGGTATTTCCAATACTTTTTACATGGAGGCCAGGGTACAAGGGGTGTAAGTGGAAGATAACAGGGATTCTGGAGATAAAAGAGGTGATTTGGGTGACCAACCCAGTTAGAAACAGAGGGAGAATATCACAACTGCAAACAGTACCTATAAGGCCACAGGTACCACTGTCATCTTGACTATCACACCTGAGACTTATCAGAAGGCCAATACAAGGCAAATGCAGGGCACAATATCAGAAGATGAATGAAACGTGGGTGCTGCCTGGGTATTCTGCCACCACAATCAGGCACTCTGAATGAAACATTTCCAAGCTAGCATAACAGAAAGTTTCAATTCTATTAAGGAAACAGAGGTGAGGATTATGCCTTCTTTCTTCACTCTTCATTCGAACAGTAGGCATTTTATGTAAACAAACTACCTTTCCCATAAACCCAGGGAAAGGACACAACAAAACAACCAATCATCTCAGTCTCCAGAATATAGCCCCGCAACTCTATGTGCCCTCTTTCTTCGTGTAACAGGAAACGTCCAAGTGAAAGAGACGATCAGCTCGTCCCGTCAATCCTGCAGAATCCTCATTTCCTACAGAAAAAGGACAAACTTGTAGTTCCTATACATCAATGCAACACTATAAGAATGGGCAAATATTAGCCATTCTAAAGAACACTATCACTTGATAGCAGTAAACAAGAACCATTCACCATAAAGGAACTCATACAACGTCACAATCAATAAATGAACAGAAGAAACTGTTTACTTATACCTAACAGGTGATTTTTCTCACAGCTGGAAATTGAAGTACAGAAAGGGGATAGGTGTAAGAGAAAAAACCCACTTATACAGGCTGGAATAATTCTCGCCTCTGTGTACATAATAGAATTAAAAGTTTTGCTAGCTAGGAAATGTTTCATTCTATGGCAGGACCGGAGGCTCGGATTATGCCAGTTCAAAGCTTGACTACTTCTCTAGATGCCATGTGAACCACAGATTTAAAGTAAAATGTCTTAAATGTTGAATCAGATAACCAATCTGCTGCATTCAAGATATCTTCCAGGTGGGCTTCTATCATAAAAGCCTTGGAAGCCACAGCACCCCTCTCAGAGGGCGCTCTAAAAATGGAAGTGTCGATACCAGACTCCTGTAGAATACCCCTCACCCAAAGTACAATGGTGGGGGACGAAACCACTTTAAATGATTTATGGACAACGATGAACAATTGCCAATCACCAGCCTGCCTGACATCTTTCTTGGCAGCCTCATAAGCCCTGAGACAACTAACAACACATAACTTAGGCTTCAGAGGGAAAGAAGGGTAGGAAACCAACCAGAAATTACCTTTCATCCTTCTAGAAATAATCAACGCCACTCCGTCAGGGGTAAAAACCCTGACATCAGATACTCTGTGGCAAGAAACAAAACACAATAACATTGCCAGCTTACCAGATATTTGTTATCTGGATATGTATTTTTTTGTAGCCAAGTTTGGAATAGACGAAGAACCTGATTGACATCTCATAATGAGGAGTAACTAGGTTCAGGTTGAGCTAATAAACACACTTCCCTAATCAATTTTCTCACCAATGGGTGCGCTCCTACTGGGAGGCCCTCAATGGGCAAGTGTCCTGCCAAATGGTCCACCAAAAAGCATTTACTGTCCTGTAAGCCATCCCTTACTTAACTAGAGAGGACAGAAAAGTCAAGACAGACACATTTCTGGATTCCAAGGAATCACCCTTTGCAAACACCAATGTAACCACCGGCCCCTAGCGGACTTGTATCTCTCATTTGTTCCGGCTGCCCAAGCTTTGGAGAGGAGACCTTAAGCTGCTTCTGAAAGTCCTTGGATCTTCCATCTACTCCAGTAATCCTCAATGCCATGATAGGTAATTGCCCCTCAAGAGCCATGTGGTGATGATTCCCTAGAGGATCTTGAAGAATGTCTTGTCTCCGGGGTAGACAGACTGGAGAATCTTAAGAAAGTTTCATCATCACTGGAAACCAAGTTTGAGACCTCCACAACGGCAAAATCACCAGCAGAGATGCTTTCTGTCTGAGCACCTAGGCTGTCAATCTCATCAGCATTGCAAATGGCAGGAATGCATAGCCTGCCTCATGACTCCAATCATGCAGGAAAGCATTTTTTGCCATCACTTGCAGGTCCGGCCTCCGACTGAAGAACTGACTCAGATTAGAGTTGAGATGGAGGCAAACATATCCACTTAAAAAGGACCCAAAATCCTTTGAGCCATCTTGAACACCTCAGGATGAAGCTGCCAAGCACTGAGATCCTGCAGATGCCTGGAGTGACAGTCGGCTACCTCGCTGGAACGCCCCGGGGGATACTCTGCTGTTACTTAAATCTTCCCTTATAGACAGTACTACCAGAATTGTTTCACCAGTTTCGCTAGTGACCTGGAAAGGGGGCCCACCAAACGGTTGATGTAGCAAACCTCTGACAAATTGTCTATCTTCAAGAGGATTGAACACTTGACATTGTCCTTTTTCCAACAGCGGACTGCAAAGGTTCCTGAAAATAGTTCCAGGCAATTTATGTGCAATGACCTTTCATCGGACGACCACTTGCCTCCTGCGGAAACACCTCCACAACTGGGTCCCCAACCAGAAAGGCTGGCGTCGGACTCAATCACCAAGTCGGAACTGTAACCAAAAATGGCACTTCCATTCCAGGCCTCCATGTGATCCAGCAACCACCTAATTTCCTCCCTGACTTCATTGGTGAGTGGAATCTGAGAGGCGTAGAACAGACCTTCCCATAAATGGCGTGCCTTTGAGCGTTGCGAAACCCTGTAATCTTCATCATCTTCTTGGCAGAAGGCTCAGACTGGAGGACTTGGAATCTATGACAATCCAGAGGTTAGGTAGTCTTCTGTTGTGGGCTGAGCAGCAACTTTTTTTCATTGATTATGAAGCCCAACATTTCCAATAAATCCACCGCCACCTGAAGATGTCGTATAATAGTGTACGGGCATTGATCCATTAAAAAGATGTAGTCCAGATAGATGATCATGCAGATTCACCTGCCTCTGAGGAACTCCATTACTGGCTTGTGGTCCTTGGTTGAAACACCAAGGAGTGGAGGACAGACCAAAAGGAAGTGTCTGAAATTCAAAGACTTGATGGTTCCATATGAACTGCAGAAATCTGCAATGAGACAGGAAAACCGGCATCGTGAGGTAAGCATCCTTGAGGTCCAGCCAAACTAGCCAATCCTCTGGATGCAGTAGGTCACGCAGAAGATGGATACTCTCCATCTTGAAGTGGCAGTAAACCAGCCACCCTTTGAAGTCCCTGAGATTGATCATGGGACGTTGACCTCTATCTCTATTCTTCACCAGGAACAGGCTGCTGAGAAAACGGTTTGGATCAAAGGAAAATAAAAAGATTGCCCCTTTGTTGATGAGCTCCGAAATCTCCTGGTTGATCAAACAGGCTTGTGCCTTCAAAAGCACCAACGGATGAGGCCCGATTGACTGAACCGAAGTCCCCACAATCTCCAGGCGATAGCCCTGGACAGTCCGAAGAACCCAGGCATCGGATGTCAGCTCCCTTCAGTTGTCTTGAAACATGGCCAACTGACCTCCCACCGTAAGAAGGGAAGAGAACGGCCATGACCATCACCTCTGCCTCCTCAGGCTCATTGAAAAAAATGGGAGGGGTAGAAACCACCAAAGCATGGAGGATCTTGCAGCTGAGTTTGATGGGAGCCTTGGCCTTTGTGGGAGGAGTTGGATGATGAACTGCTGGAGGAGCACTCCCTACGATGCCCGCTCCCTCCAAAAATCTTGGATAAAAAAATCTTCTCAAATGAGGCCTGCGCCTTATACAGGGAATTTAACTTTTGCACAAACTTCCTCAATTCTTTAATAAAGAGGTCTCTAAACAACGTCCCCTGTGCCACGGGCCCACCTCAGAGGATGCCAGATCACCCAGTTCTGGGTCCAGTTTGATAAGAAGCGACCGTCTCCTCCCTGCTGACAAGGTACAGTTGCCATTCCGCAAGAGGATAACGTGCATTGGGCCCATCTGGAAAGAACTTTGGGTTGAATGAGGGATCCAGAGAATTTAGCCTCTTCAGCCATATCTAGAATTTTGGTTAGGGGTCCTGTGACGTCTAAGAGTTTATCTTGACATGACTGCCAGGAGCGGTCAATGCCCTTCTTCTGATCCTGGATGTATTTTGGGAGGAAGGTATTCATTCTGTCATCAATCTCTGGCGTTTGAGCAACCTTGCCCTCGAGGGATGAACAGGGCATTCCTCCCAAAGATGGGCACGAACTTCCTTATTGAGAGGCTTCCTCAAGTGAGTCGCCACATAACATGCCACCTTTTCGCTAGGGGGCCGCATGGAAGGACATGGGTGTATCAAGTCCTCTGGGTCTAGCATATCTGCCACCAAATTGCCTTGTGGGGCCTGAGACGCCACCCCAGAGGAGGGGCGCCAGGGCAGCGAGAAGGGCCTGGTTCACCATTAGAATCCTCTGAATCGTCGCCATCCAGAGGAGAAGGAGACATAGGGGACAGGTCTATGAGCTCCGGGTCCTGTGATTGAAGGAAGACCCTCTTAAGATGCTCAAAACCATCCTTATCGATGCCCTGATACAAAGGGTGTTTAACTGCTGGACGGGAAGAGTGAGATTGGTCAGGCAGTGCCTGGGGCCCCTGTCCGTGGTACAATTTCTCCTCTAACGGAGCTAGTGCTAGGGAGACTGCATGCTGTATGGAGGCATCCACTGCCTCACAGCACTCTGCATCAAAAGGCATGAAAGATGTAGCTTCCTCTTCATAGTCAGTGACCTCTGTGTCCTCCATAATAGAAAAAAATGGTAAGCTAGTGTGATTTTTGTTTATTTTTGCGTAGAGTCAGGGACCACACACACCCTAGAAATTCATAGGGGTCCAGAAGGCAGCCTGGCCAGGTCCCTGCGGTACCGTGAGCTGCAAAATGTGGCAAGAGAGACCCAAGCAGCTCAAGAATGGGCGTACAAACTAAACCAAGGCAGGGGAAAAATAGAAAACACAGCAATTTAATACTGGAGAGGCCCCAAATGGGCAATTGTCACTTCAAAGCTACCGGAAAAACTCAGTCTTCTGCCTTGAATTAAGCCATGGGGGTTGATTTTATACCGACCCACCCCAGACGGGCGTGGCAGTCACTACATTGGTATCAGTACAAAAAACATATAGGAAGAGTCAACAACTCTCTTACAGATCCGAGGGGTGTCTGCACTCCAGGCTACGGTTGGGCAAAGCAAGACCAAGGCTCTGTGACACGCTGAGACACTCTGCAGTGATGCCGACAAGGCCGCAGAGCCAGAGGTGCGTCTCGGTGATCTGAGAGCACCCTTTAGTGACCGGCAGGTAGAACCGCACCCGTAAGACACCCAGTACTGTGAGGAGAACTGAGAGATTCTTCCACAGTCAACGCTAAATGATGAAAAAAGAGTTTAGTGGCATGAACAGAAGGATAAACCAATTACCACATGCAATTCAATACCCCCAAGAGCTACAATGAGCATAGCATGTCACACAATACGCTTATTGAGCAAGCACAAAGATTAGAGGCAAGGAGACTTAACTAAAGCCTGCTGGAGCAGAGGAGAAAGAGTGCACATAGAAGGAGTTGTGGGACTATATTCTGGAGACTGTGATATGAATGGTTGTTTTGTTGTGTTGCTTTCCCTGGGTTTATGGGAAAGGTAGTTTATTTACATAAAGTGACTGCTGTTGGAATAAAGAGTGAAGAAAGAAAGCATAATCCGAGCTTCTGATCCTGCCATAGAATTACATACCATATGTATATTACATCGAAGACAATGAAGTCCGTATACAGGTAATTAGTGGTATTTCGTGCTTTATGATGGATATAGTAATGCATGGGATCCATGAACACAATTGATGACTTGTGAAATTTCTATTATGCGATAAAATCTCACCCTGTAAGTCCTGTAGTGTATCTGGGAAGGCAACATGAACATGTATTCTGAATATGGACAGCATCGGGGAAGGATCTAAACACAAGTGAAAGTGTGTTTTGCAATATTAATCTTGTTACTGTAACTATGTTCAAGTAATTTCCAGAGGCTAGTGGATGTAAGGAACACATGACCTGCACGTAAAAAGTGTATCCTGTTTATGTGGGTATTTATAACCAAATATAGTTTTAAATCTGCAATTAAATCCAATAATACCAGCCTGCTTTGCCTTTATTTTCCATATATTTCATCCACAGTTTGTTGAACAAGTGCGGCTCTCTATCTAAATACTTTTTCTTTTCTTCACCTTCTACTTTGTTGGGCTCCCATAATGCACATTCTCATCACTTTTGTGTTCAGAGCTGTCATTCTCAAAAAGTGTACTGCATTCTGGGCCTACTTTGGTACGTCGTACCTGGTTGTCACCTGCTGCCACTTGTTTAGCATCCATTTCAGGACATCCTCATTCCTCACTCCTCATCCTGACTTCTCATCCCTGCTTCTCATCCATCATCCCTACTCATCATCCATCAGACATCATCCCTACTTCTCATCCATCATCCCTGCTTCTCTTCTATCATCCCTACTTCTCATCCATCATATATCATCCCTACTTCTCAGCCATCACCTCTACTTCTCATCCATCATCCCTACTTCTCGTTCATCATCCATCATCCCTACTTCTTATCCATCATCCCTACTTCTCTTCCATCATCCCTACTTCTCATCCCTACGTCTCATCCATCATCCCTACATCTCATCCCTGCGTCTCATCCATCATCCCTACTTCTCCTCCATCATCCCTACTTTTCCTCCATCATCCCTACTTCTCATCCATCATACATCATCTCTACTTCTCATCCATCATCCCTACTTCTCATCCATTATCCCTAATTCTCATCCATTATCCCTACTTCTCTTCCATCATCCTTACTTCTCATCCCCGCGTCTCATCCCTGCTTCTCATCCATCATCTCTACTTCAATTTAAAAACCACCTTCAATAAAAGATGTATTTTTACAGTGTGAGTTCAGATACCCTAAACTCCACATTTTTATCTGCTCTCAAGGGGAATCTGCGCTTTAAGGATATTTAAAGGCAGCCCCTATGTTAACCTATGAGAGAGATAGACCTTGCACAGTGAAAACCAAATATGGCAGTATTTCACTGTTAGGACATCTAAAACACACTAGTATATGTCCTATCCTAAACATACACTGCACCCTGCCACTGGGGCTACCTAGGGCCTACCTTAGGGGTGGCTTACATGTAGTAAAATGGAAGGTTTAGGCCTGGCAAATGGGTACACTTGCAAAGTTGAATTGGCAGTTTAAAACTGCACACACTGCAGTGGCAGGTCTGAACCATGGTTACTGGGCTACTAATGTGGGTGGTACAACCAGTGCTGCAGGCCCACTAGTAACATTTGATTTACAGGCCCTGGGCACCTCTTGTGCACTTTACTAGGGACTTATCAGTAAATCAAATATGCCTATCATGGATAAACCAATCAACAGTACAATTTCTATTGGGAGCACTTGCATGTTAGCACTGATTAACAATGGCAAAGTGTGCAGAGACAATAAACCAGCAAAAATAGACCTGAAAAAATAGGAAGAAGAAGGCAAAAAGTTTGCGGATATCCCTACAAAAAGGGCCATTTCCAACACATTCCCTTTAAATGTCATGACCAAATCACTGACAACGATGGCCGTTATGTACAATATCTATGCACCCAATATAGGCTCACCTGAATTCTATCAGAATATATCCATCCTACTGGGCAGCACACAAGTAGATTTTATACTCATTGGGGGAGACTTCAATATAACATGCCACTGGCCAATGGACTCCACTAGTGCTTCTACTATCACCAAGCCCCACTCCCTTTGCGTTTTGCACATCCTTCTTGACACTTTCCAGCTCTCGGATGCTTGGCTTACTTGCCACCCCCTTGCCAAAGGCTATACATTTTATTCAGCCCCACATAATATCTGGACGTGCATAGACCATTGGTTTATATCCCGGAACTCCCTCCTTTGGATGACTGACCCACTTACCCTGTACACTAGCTGATCATTTCCCTGTTACAATAACACAATGTATCCCATATCTAGGCTACACAGCAAGGCAATGGCACTTCCTAGAAAACGCACTGCATGATGCAGTATTTAATTCTGAGTTCCGTGATGCTATTAACAAATACTTCACAATCAATACTGGGATGGTAGATAGCAACTCCACACTTTGGGAGGCCTTCAAGGTATATATCTGGGGCATTTGGATTCCCAAACATGTAGGGGTTCTACGCGGCATTCAAAATGGTCTGTCGAGGATAGATAGAGAACTGAGAGACAGTGACCTGGGTGCAGTTGCTGACCCACAATGCACAAAACTGCATAGACGCTCCATACTACAGCAGGAGTTCCGTGACCTTGCAGATCGTGAGGTCACATTTCTGAGCAAATATGCCAGAGGTCCTCAGTACTGCAAGGGAGAGAGACTTGGTCGTCCCCTGGTGCTGCTTTTGTACCCCAACTACCACTGCAATTATGTTCTGATTATACTTAAAATGGAATGACTGAGCATAACATCAGTAGTAATCAAACATTTCTAACTTACTACCAACAGCTGTACAAATCACAAACTACCGGTGACATAGAAACGATAACTCCTTTCTTGGTGGAGGTGGCCATTGTGTGGTTCACTGAGGGACAACAGCAATTTTAATCTGCCCCTATCACCTGTGAGGAAATAGCACAAGAGATTGATGTCCTGAGTGGCTCCAAGGCCCCTAGCTTGAATGGCCTCGTGGGCCAAAGCTCACAAGCATATGTTGGCCCCCCCCATTTACTGGAGATTTATGCTGAAGCATTACAAGAAGGGGCACTCCCCTCTAATCTGAGAGAAACTGTCATTACCCTCCTGCTGAAATCTTGTAAGCCTGCCAAACTGTATGTCCTACAGCCCCTTATCTTTACTTAATCACAATAGCAAAATATTAGCAAAAATTATTGCTAAGCACCTATCGTTTTTAATGGAGGTAAGCCAGTCTAATCTATCTGATGCCAACTGGGTTCATTCCACACCGCTCGACAACTCTTAATCGAGGCACCCTTGCGGTATTGAATCAAATTTAACCGACCCTCCCTGCTACAGTCACCCTTTTGTATGATGAGAAGGCACTTTCTGCGAATGACCATGAGTAAACTGGGAGTGCCTCTGGCCTTAAAGACCTCATCATGCTCCTATACACGGGCTGAATGGCCCACTTGAGGCTGAATGGCACCTTCACAGGAGCCTTCCCTAAATCTAGAGGGACACTGTAGGGTTGTCTCCTTTTACTGCTGCTCTTTACTATCGTATTAGACCCATTGGTTTGCCACCTTCAAGAACGACACATGCATAGGGGCCTTCACTTTTAGCATGGCTCTTTCCTAGCATCCAGGTATGCTGATGACATTCTACTGTGTCAGGGATCCACCCACACACCATCCATGCATTATTTGTGAGAGCATAAATTATGGGCACTTTTCGGGCTTCTCCATCAACTGGAGCAAAGCTGAACTATTCCCTCCAACGCATGCCACTACTTAAAGTGAGCTAGAATATTCATTGCGCTGGTGCTCATACTCTACCAGATATTTAGGAATCATGAGGCATAAAGAGAAAGCTGAGGTCATACGTCAGAATTATGACCCGCTATCTACAAGCTCACCTCACAAGGAGAGAACTGGATCAAGTTACTGCTATCTATGGCAGGGCAGATATCCGTAATAAAAGTGGTGGTCTTCCACATTTTATCTATCTTTTCATAAATATTCCAACCGCACTGATCAAAACTCCTTTGCCACCCTATGTAGTCTCCTAATTCGCCTTGTTCAGCAAGCAGACACACCAGAGTCTGGTGGGAGATATTGACTCCCGTATAAATGCAGTGGATTCGAGATTCCAGATTTACAGCCCTATTACTTAGTGGCACAATTCCAGTTTGCCTGTTACTAGTATCATCCGGATGGTAGGCTCCTCTATCTAAAACCTGAATGACACCAGGTGCAGGATACCCCCTCTCCTCACTCCTCTCCATGGGACTCCATGGAGATCCCATGGATATACAAATCCCTGCCATGACTTGCTGGGCTTGGTCTATGTTTAGACGGTATTTGGGAGATGAGTCTTTATACTCCCCTAATTTTCCACTATCAAATATCCCCTGCCTTCCAATAACCCAGGAGAGAGTTGTGCAGTCATGCTGGAGGCTCCCCAATCGCACACGATTGTAGATCTTTTCACAAATTGTGGTCACGGTACTGCTTACTGCCGCTGCACTCAAGGATTACACCCCCATAGATAAGTTTGTGTTCCACCTCCTACACAGAACCATATGTCACACCCTACACACATCAGACCTTCAGAATATCAGAAGAGGACTGAACCTGCTGTCTAAGACTTGAGATTAACCCTAAAGGACTGTAGCTGCTCTCCTTCTTGTACCCAGTACAAAGAAGTGGGCTCCAACGGTCATAAGGCTGACCTTCTGTTCAAGCTACAGTGATAGAAGTTACAAGAGGCCTCTCCTGCAACTGCCAGTTGATCAGTGTCACTCAGTGTCAATTGGACCTACACTGGATTTTGCCTAAGACCCTGTTAGTCTTTATGTGCCTCACCTGAGATCCTGGAAGGGGCTTTAGAAGTGTACTCCTGTGGTGGAGTGAGTCTTCAAGAACTAAAGTCAGAAGGCAAAATCTTAGACCAGGATGAATCTGTTTAGTGTTTCAGACTTGTGCTCCATTGCGGTCAGCATCAAATTTCACCTAGCTCCCAATCTACTGTGACCATTGACTATCATTTGCATTTTGTGCTACTTGGTGCTATTTCTAAGCCTGTTATTCCTATCTGCCCTGTGACATAGCTACCAGGTAGTTGAGCTAAGGTTTATTTAGTGATGTTGTGGTTCACCATAACAAAGATTGTGATTATTACTTGAGGTGGGTACTTACTTCCCTCAACTAATAACCCAATTTCCCACACCATTCTTATGGAAAGAGTCCAACTCCTCAAATACAAAGCTGGGGATGAAGAGGGGAGATTATCGAGACACAATCTATCGTGCTTACCTGAGAAAACTAAGGGCCTAAGGCTGGAGCTTTATCTGGCGGAATGAAGTTCAGAATCAACTGAATCTTTCCTAATAGTAAAACACAAACACAGAGATAAAACAGCCTACTCACAGACAAATTGAAGATAATATAAAGTAACAGGACATTATTATTCATAGAAGCGAAAGAATCAAGGAACACAGTGAAACTAACAAAGAACAAAGTAGGTAGCACAGAAAATACATAATTTCAACATAAAACAAGCATTTACAATGCAATGGGTTTCACATTTGCTTGAGTTAGAGCTATTGGCTTTGTAAATTCATAACTGGACTTTTCTTGCCACATAAATTGGTCAACCCTGCCTCATAATTTGGTTGTTTCCTGCTACATAATTACAGTGGCCCTGCATATAACTGAAGAACTTCAATTTACCTTATTCCTAGATCTGCATCCAAAAATAAAAACATTGTAATTTAGGATCCTAATTTAAATCTGCCATGCTAAGTCCAATAGAATACCACTTTCACCACCCCACCATCAGAATTGCTGGTTGGCTAGCACAATTTCAAAACAAGACAGCCACAGAGGCCTTACGAGAGAAATAAACTTGTAAGGTCACCCAAACATATGAAGAGTGTTCAAACAGTCATATTGCAATACGGATGTTAGGTCGGCCTGAATTGTGGACATAATTGCAATTAGGAAAGATTAATAAAACATATACAATTATCATATAAAACCAATGAAAACTTTTATCAGAAATAAACATTTGGCAGTAGACTATAATGCTCAAAACAACCACTAAAGAACACAACAACAAAAACAGCATTTCTAAGAAACATGGTCATGTTACCATATAGTTGGCTCCTAGAGGACATAACCACATGAAAGGAAAATGACTACAGTACTGCAGTGTATCCATATATTTAACCCATGGAGACTGTTGTGCATTAAAGATCTTCAGGACTAGCAGGTTTACTACAATGATATTACAAACAACACCTTGAAAACACAAACTACTCTCAGCTGTACAACTTAAGTTCCAAATATAAGAGATATTAAAAAGCCACTGAATGAAGGACGGGGTTATTATTTTGGGGTCCTCACTAACCTAGTACTAGATAGAAAGAGTAGGTTGTGGTGAACGTTTTGAAGGGGGTCCCATTGTCCTAGGACCACCACAGGCTGAGTTATGAGCAAAAATGTTTGTTAAAAGAATGCCCTGCAAAGCATTATGGGACAACCAAGTGCAGGAAATATTGTAGTATGTTGACTGTAATGCTCAGAACAGCCCCTAGAGGACACTACAATAAAAATATAATTTGCAAGAAACTTGGTCATGTAACCATATAATTAGTCCCTAGAGACCATAACCACATGAAAGTAGAATGGCACAAAGTAATGTAGTGCAACCATATATTTAGCCCCCAGTGGGCATACTGCCTTACACATTTTCAGGCCTAACAGGCCTACTGCAATACTAAGACCCTTAGAACACAAACAACTGCCAGCTGTAAAACAAAAGTTCTAGCTATAAGAGAGCTTAAAAAGGAACTGAATGGTGGGAGGGGTTATTATTTTGGGGTCCCCACTAACCTAGTGTGTCATGCTGAATGTTTTGGTGGTGGTCCCATTGTCCTAGAACCACCACAGGTTGAGTTATGGGCAATTTTTTTTTCGAAAAGTAATGGCCTGGAAAGCATTATGGGGTGAGATTCCTGAGTGCAGTGAATATTGTAGTATCAGCTCTCCCACTGTGCCAGGGAGAGCTGCGTTGCGGATTTCTGTGTGTATACATAAAGCATTTAACAATTACAAGTGTTTTTGTGAAAGCTATGGAACGTGAAGGGGAGAGTCAAAAGAAATGACTGATTAGGAGTGAGCAATGCGACCAGCGCTTCAATACTGCTGATGGAGTTTGCGCTGTTGGTGCTCTTCGCACTGTGAGGGCCATGGCTGCCATGGACCACAAAGTGGAGAGCCAAAAGAAAAAAATAGTTCACCCACGCTGAAGTATATTGGCAATCGTGCAATTATCCGTGTAACAGAGTCAGTCTGCAAGGTGGTAACAAAACCGCCCCCAGGTGGGAAAAACTTAAAGCAGTTACCAATTACTTCAAGGGAGTTTTGAAAGGCAAGCCCACGAATGAGTGAAAGTGATGGGCGTAAGGTGGGCGTGGTTAAAAGCCCACAGAATACTTACAACTGATCAAAGCGCTTGTGTGCTCGACCTAAAAAGGAGACATTGGAGAAGAGATAGAATCAAAATCTTCAACAGGCCTGTGGACACAGGCCTGCGTGATAGTTATTTGTCATAGCAGTGGTCACTACAGCCAAAAACACAGTGATGGATGGAAAACTTGAATTAATCTCAGCCACGGGCAATAGCTCAGGGCTGAGTTTGAGTCCACCGTTTTTCACCCACCATGCCGCCTTATGCAAATCAGTACTGACCCTGCTCCTCCTGGGAACAGTCTACCCTGAACTGCCAGGAGAGGCACCCTCCAGAAGGAAGCATTAACAATTCTAGACCTAATTAGGCCTCTTCAGTGAGGTATAGCTTGGCTATTAAAGCACAGAGGGCAAGCAACCAAATTATATGCATAACAGTCCCCCAAACTGCCAGGCAAGGCCTTCCCAAACTGCCAGGAAAGGCTCCTTGTATTAAGGAAACACAAGCAACCCCTTGAACCCTGTCTGCCTACTTTGGCCTCTTAAGTGAGGTAGAGCTTGGACCCTGAAGCACAGCGGCCACAGTGTGCTTCGGTAGCCAAGCTATAACTCACTGTAGAGGCCTGTGTGTGGCCATAACCTTGGCACTTATTGGGGTATTTCTCGAAAACAAAAAAACTATGCACAAAGCCTCCAAACAAAATGGTGTCCACTGGGCATACTTATTTTCCTTCTCTTCCATTGCAGCAGCGATGCTCAGAAGGCAGTGAGATCCATCCATGCAGGTTTGGATCTCATATATTATAGTGGGTCCTCCAGGGAGATGGCAGCTCGGACTTCCACTGACTAGTGGGTCATCTGTCTAACAATAAATCAGGTCCCTAATCTTTTATCCTGTTACACTGCTGGGAAGTCATATTTCTCCAATATTCAAAATATCCAATGATATGGTATTTATTTGTAGAACTGCAGCTTGCACATGGCAGCATTTTCTATCTTTGGTTTCCTCACCTCACCGTTCTCTCCAGAGCTGGTTCCACATTTAAAGATGGTGGTGCGATCTTCACAGTGATGTGGCAGCCCAGGGAAAGAAGAGATTTCCAGTGGCACAACCAGTTAATTTTCTGTCAACAGAAACCCATTGGTGCCCCCCAACAATGAGCATGGGGTCAACAGGTTTGGGAGAGTTGGGGTGGTAGCACTGCTTCTTCGCTCTTAGGCCCATATTCATACTTTGTGATGCAAACGTGCGTTAGAGCAGGTTTGCGTCAAAAAGTATAGCTCCGGCTAGCGCCATTCCAGGACTCCAGCCGGGTGCCATATTTAAGGAATGGAGCAAGCCGGCACTAAGGCCCGGTTAGAATCAAATACATGACGCTAACCGGGTAGAGAAAACTGGTGATTGTGCGTGAAAGAATGGCGCTAGTCAGGTTAGAGTCAAAATAATGACTAGCGCCATTGTTAGACGCACAACCCCCATGGACATGACTCCTGTCTAAGTAAAGACAGGAGTCATGCCCCCTAGCCAAATGCCCATGCCCAGGGGACTCAAGTCCCCTGGGCATGGCCATTGGGCACAGTGCAATGTAGGCGGGCCCAAGTTAGCCCCACCATGGCACTTTAAAATACAAAACAAAATACTTACCTGTACTTACCTATACTTAACTGAGATAGGGGTCCCCCATTCTCCGCTGTCCCTCTGGTGTGGGTGGGGGTGTCCCTGGGGCCTGGGAAGGGCACCTGTGGGGTCTTTCCATAGTGTTCTGCCATGGAAAAAGGCCCTAACGCCTGCCCTGACCCACGCATTAACAAAATGTCGCTAAGTAAGGTTAGCCCCATTATTTAGGCTCGACTCCCTCCTGTGCGCCATTTTTGCATGGAAGGATAAATAAGGAGTCTGGGCCTTAGAGTAATTTTTTACCTGGGAATGCCTACCTTGCATCTCATTGACGCAAGGTAGTTTTCCGCAGGCAAAAAATTACTTTAACTCCAATATTTTGATGCTAGGCAAGTCTAGAGTCAAAATGTAGATATGGAGTTAGGTTTGTGCTGAAATAGTTTTTAAAAAATGACGCTATTTCAGCTCAAACAGGGTATAAATATGCCCCTTAAACTCTAAATTAGCCTTGTAACTTTTTTCACATACTGATACTTCACCCCCTGCTGTGGCATTAAAAACTAAAACTAAAATGTTTATCACCCCAATATATTGACACATATCCCTACTTAGGCCCATATTTATACTTTTTGACGCAAATCAGCAATAGCGCATATTTGCGTCAAAAAGTTTACCGCCAGCTAACGCCATTCCAACGCGACAGCTGGGCGCCTTATTTAGGGAATGACGTTAGCCGGCACTGCGACCTGGTTAGCGTCAAAATAAGTGACGGTAACTGGGCAGCGGAGGCGAAGGGAAGACTTGGGGTTGTGCGCCAAAGAATGGTGCAAGTCAAGTTAGAGTAAAAAATATTGGCTCTAACCTGACTAGCTCCATTTTTTGAAGCACAACCCCCATGGAAATTACTCCTGTTTTAGCAAAGACAGAAGTCATGCCCCCCTGCCCAATGCCCATGCCCAGGGGACTCATGTCCCCTGGGCATGGGCATTGGGCACAGTGGCATGTAGGGGGGCCCAAGTTAGGCCCCCCTATGCCACTTAATAAAAAAATTAAATTATACTTACCTGCACTCACCATGGATGGGTCCCCCCATCCATGAGTGTCCTCCAGGGATGGGCGAGGGTGGCAGGGGGTGTCCCTGGATGCAGGGAAGGCCACCTGTGGATTGCTTCCATGGTCTCCCACCATGGAAATGAGCCCACAGGTCCCTTAGCGCCTGCCCTGACCCAGGCGTTAAAACAGCGCAAATCCAGCTGGGCGCCATGTTTTAAGGCCCGCCTCCTCCTGCGCGGCATTTTGACGGCAGATGATAAATAAGGTGCACATGCCTTAGAGTCATTCTTTGCATGGGAACGCCTACCTTGCATGTCATTAGCTCAAGGTAGGTTTTCACGTACAAAAAATGACTCAAACTCCATAACTTTGGCGCTAGACCGGTCTAGTGCCAAAGTATAAATATGGAGTTAAGTTTGCACCGAATTTGCGCCAAAATAAATGACGCAAATCCAGTGCAAACAGAGTATAAATATGGGCCTTAGACTCAAACCATGACAGGTTGGGTTGTCTCCTATAGCAATATGACATCCACCAGCTGAATGTCCCTTCAAAGATGAAAAACCCACAACTATCTCTATCTCAAGGAAATTAATTGGCCTAATTTTTATCACTGAGATTTGTCTCTTCTAAGAATGTTCCCACCATTGATTATTTAATTTTCCAGGGATTCAAAATATTCGTTCAAAGCTGCCACAATTGAATGGATGGTAGGATACTCCTAATGTGTCGTGAAACTTTGAAAGTTAATTTTGACAACTGCTCTATCAGAAGGCACTATTGTCTTTAATAAAACTAGCTGTTTTTTCTTTTGTTTTGATCTACTCTGCACCAGACAAAAGGACCTAAATTTACTGGGACCGTATTCACTATTACGTTATTGGCTCTGAAAATGTCACTTTGTAGCTACTTTATCTTCTGGTTCGGCCAACCCAACATTCTGACTGTGTATACATGTTTAAATGATCTTAACTCACATAACCACAGCCAATGTGTAGAAAAGCTCACTCATTCTGCTGGGCCCTATTTTTTTCTTCTAGTGCTCTTATACTGGCAAAGTATCTGTCCTTATTATCTGGATAAATGTTTTTGAGATCCAGATCCAGATCAGCACATACACCAACCAGAAGCACCTAAGCAACAGTATCTGGTAGTTGGTCTGCATTCATAGAACATAGCTACTCTTGGCAGTTTACAGTGTTTCAGGGTATGTTTACAATATATCCCCATTTACAGAAAAACTATACACAAGTTCATTCTTCAATGCCATTTACACTGTACCTTTTTAACAACCAAGGTGCAATAAGAAACGAATCAACTGTACCACAATCTTTTGTGAAGGAAATCTAGGGCTTCATAAAACTATTGCAATCTTCTGCCCACTCAAGTTCTCTGACCATTGTAGGTTTTCTTTTAATGTTTGAGGTAGCACCTGTATGTGTATATTCAAACATAAATTACAACATCCAAGGCACACATGTAAGTAAAGAATTAGGGGGTCATTACGACCCTGGCGGCCGGCGGTAAGTTGGCGGTAACACCGCCAACAGGCTGGCGGTGTTCCGCCAGCAATTATGACCGTGGCGGAAAAGCCACGGCCATACCGCTGGCCCCTCCACTTTCCTGCCAGGATTGCGCCTGGCGGTCATAATCCCCAGGGCAGCGGTGCATGCACCACTGCCCTGGGAATTATGAGTCCCCGACCGCCAGCCTGTCCGTGGCGGTACACACCGCCATTGAAAGGCTGGCGGTAAGGGGACTTGGGGTGCCCCTGGGGGCCCCTGCACTGCCCATGCACTTGGCATGGGCAGTGCAGGGGCCCCCAGGCATAGCCCCGTCGCGCATTTCACTGCCCGAATTTCAGGCAGTGAAATGCGCGACGGGTGCTACTGCACCCGCTGCACATCAGCATTGCCACCGGCTCTATTATGAGCCGGCAGCAATGTTGATGTGACATTTCCGCTGGGCCAGCGGACGGTAACACTGTTACCGTCCGCTGGCCCAGCGGAAATGTCATAATAGGGAGCCAGGAATACCGCCGGCAATGGCGGTATTCTGTCTCCCGCGCCCTCGGCGGTCTTTGAAAAAGACCGCCGAGGTCGTAATGACCCCCTAAGTGTCCATGTTTAGTAATGTATCCAATCTTCTTTTTATTTCAGGGTTGTTCCAAACGTCAATAGTCAACAGCCAACACGTGTTTCGTCATGCGACAATTATTCGCCAAGACTTCATCAGGGTTCTGAATATGTCTCCGTAAATGTAAGGCTCCAAATTATATCGTATAGTAAAAATCCACCATAGGCACGAGATCCCAATTCGATCATCGTTCACTAGAAGTAAAGCAACGTAGAAGGAACGGGGAGTTTGCCTTTTTCACTCCCACCTCGGCATGTACGCAAGGGCTGAATGCCTATGTGGTTTGAATCTGGCTTTGAAGCAATAATGTATAACAATGGGCCTGGTTTAGAATTTGGAGGAAGGGTTACTCTGTCACAAACGTGTCAGATACCCCATCCACCTTATTAAAAGTGCATTATATCCTATGATACTTGTAATAGTGGATGCCATATTGTCACTTTTATGACAAAGTAGCCCATCTGCCAAACTCTAAATCAGGCCCACAGCAATATACTTGCAGAAGGATGGATCATTATTGCTTCTCTTTTCTTGCAAATCAGAAATAATTTGCATGGAGTCTCTCTCCTAATAGACTTTAATTACTTCTGGGTCAGCATATAATGTTAGAACAGGAATTTGAACATTTCTGCACTTTTAGATTAGTTGTAATAGACTCATTTTAGTCAATGTCTACACCTTTCTCTACCCTTACTTGCATCAGGGACTATTCTGCGGAGATCCTCTGAGTATCTTCTCTGGCACATTATCTGTTGATTGTATGAGGATCCTGTGGGCCTTCTTTAGAGTTTGGAGGACTGGTTACTCTGTCAAGAACGTGACGGATATCCAGACCACTGTATTATGATCTCCATAGGCTATTATGGGATAGTAATACAGCAGACAGGATATGCATCAATAAACCCTTCCGCCAAACCCTAAATCAGGCCCTTTATCTTGCCCCATTTCAACTCCAAAGCTTTACAGCATCCTAACATGGAACTGAAACCCAGATCATCCTCATACTGGGGGATGATCTGTATGTTGTAGGAGTTCCTCTCGGATATTATAAATGAAATGTGGTAGACTGGATGTGCCGCCATTTGCTAATATTATGAGGCCCTGATTACAAAATAGATGCTATTTATCGAACCACATAAATAACAATACCACAGGCTCCGTTATTTATTGTATGTGATAAATAGCACATATTATGAGTTTGTTGGGGAATAACATGTGTATTTTGGTGTTTATGGACCAAGATCCACAGGATTTGTTTTGGTTTTGTTCTGTTGATTGCATTTTTACCTCTTTCTAAAGTTTACATACTGACAAGACAAGTAGTGACATGTATCAACCCATACACAGTGTAAGCGAATAACAGATTATAGCTTCGGAGACAAAGACTGAGTAACAGTAGCGGAGTGAAGTGAGCTGTCAAGCGTAGAGTAAGCAGGTCTCAATGCAAGTGACACCAGGTCTTAGAGTAAGGAAAATATCTGTTCCAATACGAGCAGGTTCACAGTTGGTGCGTACTAGTGGGTATTACAAGTAATGCACAATTATAGAAGCATATTAATCATTATAATAAACTATAACAGTATTAACCAGAAAGTTAATCTTAACAGTTACATCATTCAGGTGGGCCATGAGTGTACAACTCCAATTCATGCAGGTCAGGGCAGTAGCAGGCATTCCATGACAGATGCTCAGGAGTATCATGATTATCCTCAGTGTTCAACTGCGCCCTGGAGTGGTGCGCATGGGAGAAAGGCACCTTATGTTGTGTGTCTCCCCTGTCTCCCTTATCGTTTTACGCACTGAGAGAATCTTGTCCCCATCACCGTGCCTCCTAGCGGCAGCGCACGTAATGGCTATTGGGTGGCATGTATTTCAGTGTGCAAGTTTGCCATGATAGCGACCCAGTTAATAGCTATTGGGTATTTGTGGAGCCCCAGGTTGTCTTCCCGATGGAGGGCCATGATTACTGCTTGCACCCAGACTGTTATGGACTGCAGGCATGCCTCATAACGCAGCTGGTCAGGTAACTTCCACCTACGGGTTATGAGTTTCTAGGCTACTAGAAGCCCCAAGTCAAGAAATTGGGATGTGACCCTACACTTCTTACATCTACGGTAGAGTTCCAGTATGCAAGCCTCCCATGTAGATAGGGCATCTCTGCCCATGCAGTGGGATAGATGACGTGTCACTTCTTGCCAGTAGTGGTGTAAACTAGGCCATATCCAGAGCATGTGTAATATGTCTGCATCTAACAGGTGACAGGCGGGGCAATCAGCGTATGTGAGGTAGAAGTAGCAATTAGATTTGGTGGATGTAAAGTAAGCTCTACAGGCTATATAGAGGTGAATCAGCCCAAAACGGGTGTTACATGGAATGTGAACAGGGCTTTCCATTCTTTGTCAGTGTAAGGTTGCCCGCGGTCAACTTCCTAGTGGCCTTGACGGGATGTCAACAGTTGGGAGGCATGTGTGCGTAGCGAGTCAGCAAACCAGCGCACCCAATGCCTATCCCTACCAAACACATAGAGGTATTCAAGAGTGAGGTGTATGGGTGGTTCCAGAGTAAGATCCCCCACACCTATCCCAGCGCTCTGATAAGGGAGCTATATAAGAGAAAGCTAACAGGAAGCAGGTTAGGGTCCTCTATCAAGGCTTTTATGTTGGAGAAGCGTCCCATCTTTATAAAGGTCTCCTAACGTGTGAATACCTGCAGCGTGCCAGGAAGCCAACTCTGCCACAGAGGTGGTCTGGTGTTCCCGTGGCATTCCCATTAGTGCCATTGCTGGGACATAAGGAGTTGTCGCCCTTGGGAGGTACAGGCTGCGGTGAAAGCAGTGGTGTTCTACACGCAGAAGCAAGGGTTGGGGCTGAGATGATCTGGAGCATGGGTGGAATAGTTGCAGGATACATGGAAGATTCCAAGCAGGGTACACCATGGCCGTATCGTTCAGTTGACGGGTGGCAAACCACTGTGACACCCATTGTTATTGGGATGCTGGGCAGTAATGCTCAAAACTGGGTACCGCAAGCCCGCCTTGGTGAGAGCTTGGAGAGCATCATTTGACAATGGGATGTGTTCCAGATGACATTTCTCATTGTTTACTCGAATGATCAGAAGAAGGAGACGGGGATATACAGTGGAAGGTTGGCAAAGTAGTACTGGAGGTGAGGAAGTGCGACCATCTGAAGTAGCGCTACCCATCCCGTCACTGATAAGGGTAACGTCTTCTAGAATGTCATATGGGTCTGAGCGATGTGGTAGCTCACATCAGGTTACCGTGGAACAAATGCGAGGGTGAATGGTAGACTCTGTTGCCCAGATACATGAATGTAATGGGTTGCTGAGCAAGAGATATTCCAGCACGGAATAGGCCATGGTTGCGTGTGTTGGGAGCCAGTGGAAAGAGACACGACTTGGACCAGTTAACCCGCAAGCTGGATAGGAATGCATAAGTATCAAGGGTGTTGGCTATTTAGTTAGAAAGCAGGGAAATATCCCTAAAGTAGATGAGCAGGTCATCTACATACAGAGTGGGTGCAGTCTCCCAAGGGTATACACCAGTCATGTCCATGGGCACATAAAGCAGCTGCTAGCAGCTCGATGACCGAAGCAAAAATGAGAGGGGAGAAGGGGCATCCCTGTCGAATGCCCATTCCTACTGCAATTGGGTCATATATGAGGAAGCCCAATTTGATTCTGGCCAACGGTAGTCTCACTAATCTAAGGAAATGGGGTCCAAACCGTAGAAGTGTTGCAAACAAGAAGGGCCATTCAAGTGAATCAAACACCTTTTCCCAATCTAAAACTAGGCAGACAAAATTAGGCCAGAGAGACGGCGCATGTTCAAGGATGCGGAAGAAGCACCTAAAATTAAGTGATGTCGTGTGGGCTGGCACAAACCCATTCTGATCCGAGTGGACTAAGGCTGGGACCAGGGGCGTTAGGCAAACCCTAGAACTTTCACCAGTACTTTATAGTCAGAATTAAGTAACACCAGTTGTCGGTATGAGTGTAAGATCTCTGGGTCTTTATCCAGCTTGGGAAGCGAGATCAAGAAGGCATCACAAAGGGAGTCTGAGAGATGTGTGACTATTAGGACTTTTTCATAAAGCGCATGCAAATGAGGCATCAGAAGTGGTGCGTAGACTTTGTTGAATTCCGCCGGTAACTCATCGGGTCCTGGGGTCTTCCCAGTGGCAAGGGCACAGATGGCCTCCGGTATCTCAAAAGGGTTGAGATGCTCATCCAGTTCCGCCTTTTAGCTGACTGAAGCGCTGCAATGGGGCGATAGGGTTGATCTTGCCTTATCAACCATGCAAGTAGGAAACACCCCTTGTCCGTCATGGTGTGTGTTTTGGCTGCTTATTTCAAGCAGCGCAATCTTTCAAGAAGCATGGAATGCTCACATCACGTCTCTGCCAATAAAGGTCTACTATTCGGGTCTTGGGTCACTCTGGTTTGAAGATGCATCAGGCGGCGCTCAACATGCGTCACTTCCTTGTCTAGCTGCTGGCACACGCCACAACTCAGTCCCAGGCAGTGTTCACGGAGGTTCACCTGAAAGGCATCCCATTCTATGGAGCAGTTATCTACTGAGATCAAAGTAATCGCTTATCTTCTGACCGATGGAAGTACAGTATGCTGAGTGCAGTGGGTTGTATGCACCAGGTAGGGATGGGAGGAGGACCAGAGTCCCATGTGAGCTGCAGGGATTGGGGGCTGTGGTCTGAATGGGTGCGACCCAGGTAGTCAGTGTGGGTTATTGACGGGGTAAGATCTACCTTGCAGGTCAATCTGTCTATTTTGACATGCAGTCTGTGCAGGGATGAATAAAAAGAAAATACTTTGGAGGTAGTGTTACGGAGACACCATAAATCTGCAAGGCGCCAGGTCAGTAGCCAATCCCAAAGTGAGTGAGCATTAGAGGATGCAGCAGTGCAGGTCAGTGGGGGGAGCGAGCGGTCCAGGTTAGTGTCTAAAACACAAAAACACTATTAACCCCTTAAGTGCGGGCATCTCCCACTGGCCGATGCACGCACTACCTCCCTGGTGCGGGTCACGACCAGTGGGCGAAACCGGGGAGGCGGTTTGAAAATCCTCTGGTGCGTCGCACCCGATGATTTTCTTTTTTTTTTTTTATCCCTAGGAGACATGGAAGAGCTTCCGTGTCTCCCCCCCCACCCGCCCCTTCTGACGTCACACTGTTGTTTTCCCCATCGGAGCAGGGAACTTCCTGCTCCGATGGGGAAAATGGCCCCAAACGGCCTACCCCACGTTCAGGAAGGCCTTGTATGAAAGGGGAGACTCTCCCCTTTCATACGAGGCCTTCCTGAACGCGTTTCCTGGCCCTGCGATCGGGTGCCAGGAAACGCCACTAGACGCCAGGGATTTCACTTTGGGGGGGGGGGGGTTGGCCCCCCTAGGAAAACGGGCCCCCCCCCGGGCCATATTTTTAAAATTTTATGTTGGGGCCCCTGGGGGGGGTGGGGGGGCCGCGATCGCGCTAGGGGCAATTTTTTGTTTTATTTTTTTTAAATAAGGACATTGACAGGGGATCGCTCATAGGCAGGGCGACCCCCTGTGGGGCCATATTTTTCAGTGTTGATGTTGGGGCGCCCTGGGGGGGTCGCGATGGGCCACCCCCAGGGGCTAATTAAAAAAAAAATGATACAAAAAAAACGAAATTGACAGGGGGTCGCCCATAGGCAGGGCGACCCCTTGTGGGACATTTTTTTTTTTTTGTAGTTGTAGGGTTTCCCTGTGGGCCATTTTGGCCCCAAGGAAACCCTACAACTACCAAAAAAAAAAATACATATGGATAGAGATATATATATATCAATCCATGTAGATAGATATGTCTATCTACATGGATATATCTATAGATAGATCTATATATATATATATATATATATTTCACTTTTGTCAGTGCATGTGTGGTTTCCTTGGGGGCTGCAATAGGCCCCCAGGAAAACCAGACCCACATATAAAAGTGATATATATATATATATTTGCAACCAGTTGTCTTGCAGTTGCAGCTTGCGTCTTCAAAGCAGTGCACATACTTCAACTGACGCATTTCAACTGTAGCTTTTAGGCAGCAATAAAGAAGTCAAGTAAGTCTTGTGATTATGTTTCTGCTACAAAAGGATCAGACTTTTGTCTAGTGGCAGTTTTAGTGCCATAAAGAAGTGCAGAAGGTTTATATGATTACTGCAAAGAGCAAATCTGTATTTTAAGTAAATAGCTGAGTATGTTAGTAAAGTCAGCCACTACCTGCGCTATAATACAAATGAAATGTATGTGCGGGTGGGGGGCGCGCTATGGAGAGATGAAGAGCACATTTGCTGGGTGGTAATGAGGGAATCCGAGGAGGAGGACATGGGAGTAGGAGCACCAATAATGATTGTTGAACTGGGCGCAGGAGGTGCTAAAGACTGTGACGAATGGTATGTGACAAGGTGTTTAAGTGTCTTGAAAGAACGTGCTGATTGAGGAAAGAAGCACAGGTAAGGTGGCCTCTACTGTTGTACGTATCACACACACACACCAGCAATTTTGTGACTGTCTATGTAGGCTAGTGTTTTAGAGCAACAGTTTAGCCAATAGCCAGAGATGGCATCTTGATGGATGACTGCTGCTGACATCACTCTGGTTATAGAGGACAGCTCTGACATAGGATCAGAGACTGAGACAGCAGATACTGAGACAGAATCTGAGGGATAGGAAAATGGCGCAGACTTTGGGAGTGATTTTGCAGTTGGAGGAGTCCCATTGGATAACTCCTTCCAGTAAATTGTGAGGGAGGTGATGAGGGCAGTCCTGTTGTCCCTTCGCAAGCAAAGTCTGTGCAACAGGGCAATAGTGGGTTATCCCAACACAGACAGCAGGTGAATGCGTGGGTAAGCACAGAGAGGGTGCTCTCTTGGGAGCTCCCCAATTTAGTCCAGCCCCGAATTCCACTCCCCTAATTGTATTGTGGAGACATAAAAAATATCTATCCTACAAAACAAACTGGTTTTGTAAGGCAGGCACCTGTGTTTTTGGTCCTGGGTTCGGCGGCTATATAGGGAAACATACTAAAACCCAAACATTTCTGGAAACTAGACATGCGGGGGAGTCCACAGAGGTGTGACTTGTGTGGATTCCCCAAAGATTTCTTACCCAGAATATCCTGCAAAGCTGAAATGTTGAATAAAAACTCTATTTTTCTTGCATTTTTGTCACACAAACTACAGGAATATGCTGCGATCCACAAAATTCCTACCACCCAGTGATTCCTCACCTGTCCTGATTCCTCACCTGTCCTACCATTTTTTATCAGGAGACTTGGGGGAATGCTGGGTGGAAGGACATTTGTGGCTCCTCTCAGATTCCAGAACTTTCTGTCACCGAAATGTGAGGAAAAAGTGTTTTTTTTGGCCACATTTTGAGGTTTGCAAAGGATTCTGGGTAACAGAACCTGATCAGAGCCACACAAGTCACCCAATCTTGGATTCCCCTAGGTGTCTAGTTTTCAAAACTGTGCAGGTTTGCTAGGTTTCCCTAGGTGCCGGCTGAGCTAGAGGCCAAAATCCACAGCTAGGCACTTTGCAAAAAACAGTTCTGTTTTCTTTGTCAAAATGTGATGTGTCCATGTTGTGTTTTGGGACATTTCCTGTTGCGGGCACTAGGCCTACCCTTACAAGTGAGGTATAATTTTTATCGGGAGACTTGGGGGAACGCTGGGTGGAAGGAAATTTGTGGCTCCTCTCAGATTCCAGAACTTCCTGTCACCGAAACGTGAGGAAAAAGTGTTTTTTTGGCCACATTGTGAGGTTTGCAAAGGATTTTGGGTAACAGAACCTGATCAGAGCCCCACAAGTCAGCCCATCCTGGATTTCCCTAGGTGTCTAGTTCTAAAGAAAGCGCAGGTTTTGTAGGTTTCCCTAGGTGCCGGCTGAGCTAGAGGCCAAAATCTACAGCTAGGCACTTTGCATAAAAACACGTCAGACTTCAATGTAAAAATGTGATGTGTCCATGTTGCCTTTCCTGTTGCGTGCACTAGGCCTACCCACGCAAGTGAGGTACCATTTTTATCGGGAGACTTGGAGGAACACAGAATAGCACAACAAGTGTTATTGCCCCTTGTCTTTCTCTACATTTTTTCCTTCCAAATATAAGACAGTGTGTAAAAAAGACGTCTATTTGAGAAATGGCCTGTAATTCACATGCTAGTATGGGCACCCCGGAATTCAGAGTTGGGCAAATAACCACTGCTGCTCAATACCTTATCTTATGTCCATTTCGGAAATACAAAGGTCTTCTTGATACCTATTTTTCACTCTTTATATTTCAGCAAATGAATTGCTGTATACCCGGTATAGAATGAAAACCCATTGCAAGGTGCAGCTCATTTATTGGCTCTGGGTACCTAGGGATCTTGATGAACCTACAAGCCATATATATCTCTGCAACCAGAAGAGTCCAGCACACGTAACGGTATATTGCTTTAAAAATTCTGACATTGCAGAAAAAGTTACAGAGTAAAACGCTGAGAAAAATGGCTGTTTTTTTTCAGCTCAATTTCAATATTTGTTTTTTCAGCTGTTATTTTCTGTAGGAAAACCTTGTAGGATCTACACAAATGACCCCTTGCTGAATTCAGACTTTTGTCTAATTTTCAGAAATGCTTAGCTGTCCAGGATCCAGTATTGGTTTCATACCCATTCCTGTCACTAACTGGAAGGAGGCTGAAAGCACCAAAAATAGTAAAAATGGGGTATGTCCCAGTAAAATGCCAAAATTGTGTTGAAAAATGTGGTTTTCTGATTCAAATCTGCCTGTTCCTGAAAGCTGGGAAGATGGTGATTTTAGCACCACAAATCTTTTGTTGATGCCATATCCAGGGAAAAAAAACACAAGCCTTCTTCTGCAGCCCTTTTTTCCCATTTAAAAAAACAAAAACAAATTTTATGTGTATTTTGGCTAATTTCGTGTTCTCCTCCAGGGGAGCCCAGAAACTCTGGGTACCTTTAGAATCCCTAGGATGTTGGAAAAAAAGGACACAAATATGGCATGGATAGCTTATGTGGACAAAAAGTTATGAAGGCCTAAGCGCGAACTACCCCAAATAGGCAAAAAAGGGCTCAGCACTGGGGGGGGAGGGAAGGGGGAGGCCCAGCAGCTAAGAGTTTAAAGGCCTGTCTCGTCTTCCCCCCATCAGCCAACTTACAGTGGTCACCGTGAAGAAAGATGAGGTCTGATGCCACCATATCAATCTTTGCCTCCAGTAAGGTATTGGACTGTTTAATTGCTTTAAGTATGGCATCCAATTTGTCCTTGAGCAATGAGGAATGGTCACAGTGGCTTGGGGGGCTGTGAGAAAGTAGCCTCTTTCTAGCCTTGTTACCCCCACTTTTGGCCTGTTTGTGAGTGTATGCCAGGGTGTTTTCACTGTCTCACTGGGATCCTGCTAGCCAGGGCCCAGTGCTCATAGTGAAAACCCTATGTTTTCAGTATGTTTGTTATGTGTCACTGGGACCCTGCTAGTCAGGACCCCAGTGCTCATAAGTTTGTGGCCTATATGTGTGTGTTCCCTGTGTAGTGCCTAACTGTCTCACTGAGGCTCTGCTAATCAGAACCTCAGTGGTTATGCTCTCTCATTTCTTTCCAAATTGTCACTAACAAGCTAGTGACCAATTTTACCAATTTACATTGGCTTACTGGAACACCCTTATAATTCCCTAGTATATGGTACTGAGGTACCCAGGGTATTGGGGTTCCAGGAGATCCCTATGGGCTGCAGCATTTCTTTTGCCACCCATAGGGAGCTCTGACAATTCTTTCACAGGCCTGCCACTGCAGCCTGAGTGAAATAACGTCCACGTTATTTCACAGCCATTTTACACTGCACTTAAGTAACTTATAAGTCACCTATATGTCTAACCTTTACCTGGTAAAGGTTAGGTGCAAAGTTACTTAGTGTGAGGGCACCCTGGCACTAGCCAAGGTGCCCCCACATTGTTCAGAGCCAATTCCCTGAACTTTGTGAGTGCGGGGACACCATTACACGCGTGCACTACATATAGGTCACTACCTATATGTAGCTTCACAATGGTAACTCCGAATATGGCCATGTAACATGTCTAAGATCATGGAATTGCCCCCTCTATGCCATCCTGGCATTGTTGGCACAATTCCATGATCCCAGTGGTCTGTAGCACAGACCCTGGTACTGCCAAACTGCCCTTCCTGGGGTTTCACTGCAGCTGCTGCCAACCCCTCAGACAGGCATCTGCCCTCCTGGGGCCCAGCCAGGCCTGGCCCAGGATGGCAGAACAAAGAACTTCCTCTGAGAGAGGGTGTGACACCCTCTCCCTTTGGAAAATGGTGTGAAGGCAGGGGAGGAGTAGCCTCCCCCAGCCTCTGGAAATGCTTTGTTGGGCACAGATGTGCCCAATTCTGCATAAGCCAGTCTACACCGGTTCAGGGGACCCCTTAGCCCTGCTCTGGCGCGAAACTGGACAAAGAATAGGGGAGTGACCACTCCCCTGACCTGCACCTCCCCTGGGAGGTGTCCAGAGCTCCTCCAGTGTGCTCCAGACCTCTGCCATCTTGGAAACAGAGGTGCTGCTGACACACTGGACTGCTCTGAGTGGCCAGTGCCACCAGGTGACGTCAGAGACTCCTTGTGATAGGCTCCTTCAGGTGTTGCTAGCCTATCCTCTCTCCTAAGTAGCCAAACCCTCTTTTCTGGCTATTTAGGGTCTCTGTCTCTGGAGAAACTTTAGATAACGAATGCAAGAGCTCAGCCGAGTTCCTCTGCATCTCTCTCTTCACCTTCTGATAAGGAATCGACTGCTGACCGCGCTGGAAGCCTGCAAAACTGCAACAAAGTAGCTAAGACGACTACTGCAACTCTGTAACGCTCATCCTGCCACCTTCTCGACTGTTTTCCTGCTTGTGCATGCTGTGGGGGTAGTCTGCCTCCTCTCTGCACCAGAAGCTCCGAAGAAATCTCCCGTGGGTCGACGGAATCTTCCCCCTGCAACCGCAGGCACCAAAAAGCTGCATTACCGGTCCCTTGGGTCTCCTCTCAGCACGACGAGCGAGGTCCCTCGAATCCAGCAACTCTGTCCAAGTGGCCCCCACAGTCCAGTGACTCTTCAGTCCAAGTTTGGTGGAGGTAAGTCCTTGCCTCACCTCGCTAGACTGCATTGCTGGGAACCGCAACTTTTGCAGCTACTCCAGCCTCCGTGCACTTCCGGCGGAAATCCTTTGTGCACAGTCCAGCCTGGGTCCACGGCACTCTAACCTGCGTTGCACGACCTCCTAAGTTGTTCTCCGGCGACGTGGGACTTCTTTGTGCGACTTCGGGTGAGCACCGTTTCACGCATCCTTGTAGTGCCTGTTTCTGGCACTTCTCCAGGTGCTACCTGCTGCTGAGAGGGCTCCTTGTCTTCCTCGACGTCCCTTCTCTCTCCTGGTCCAATTTGCGACCTCCTGGTCCCTCCAGGGCCACAGCAGCGTCCAAAAACGCTAACTGCACGATTTGCAGCTAGCAAGGCTTGTTGGCGTTCTTGCGGCGGGAAAACACTTCTGCACGACTCTCCACGGCGAGAGGGATCCGTCCACCAAAGGGGAAGTCTCTAGCCCTTTTCGTTCCTGCAGAAACCTCAGCTTCTTCTGTCCAGTAGAAGCTTCTTTGCAACCGCAGCTGGCATTTCCTGGGCATCTGCCCATCTCCGACTTGCTTGTGACTTTTGGACTTGGTCCCCTTGTTCCACAGGTACCCTAGATTGGAAATCCACAGTTGTTGCATTGTTGGTTTGTGTCTTTCCTGCATTATTCCTCTAACACGACTTCTTTGTCCTTAGGGGAACTTTAGTGCACTTTGCACTCACTTTTCAGGGTCTTGGGGAGGGTTATTTTTCTAACTCTCACTATTTTCTAATAGTCCCAGCGACCCTCTACAAGGTCACATAGGTTTGGGGTCCATTCGTGGTTCGCATTCCACTTTTGGAGTATATGGTTTGTGTTGCCCCTATCCCTATGTTTCCACATTGCATCCTATTGTAACTATACATTGTTTGCACTGTTTTCTAAGACTATACTGCATATTTTTGCTATTGTGTATATATATTTTGTGTATATTTCCTATCCTCTCACTGAGGGTACACTCTAAGATACTTTGGCATATTGTCATAAAAATAAAGTACCTTTATTTTTAGTATAACTGTGTATTGTGTTTTCTTATGATATTGTGCAAGTGACACTTGTGGTACTGTAGTAGCTTCACACGTCTCCTAGTTCAGCCTAAGCTGCTCTGCTAAGCTACCATTATCTATCAGCCTAAGCTGCTAGACACCCTATATACTAATAAGGGATAACTGGGCCTGGTGCAAGGTGCAAGTACCCCTTGGTACTCACTACAAGCCAGTCCAGCCTCCTACAGGGGCCCACAGCCACCGCAATTGCCACAGATGTCGATGGGCATGAGGGTGTACCCTGGACGGCCGAACGCAGGTGCCCCATCACCCTACATGTAGGGTTGCAGTCCTCTGGAGCAACAGTTGTGTGCAACGCACATCGGGCCTGCTTGTCTTTGTCCAGGTGTCACCTGAAAACCACATCACAAGCAGCCTTGGACAGTGCAGAGGCCAGCTGATGAAGCCAATAGCTACGCTTAGCTCTTGATAATTAGGATAGTACCTGGGGTTTATAGGTGAGAGTTCAGGAGAAATTAGTACAATTTGTTACTGGCGGGCCTGCCACAGGCACCTCTCACCAAGTGTGGATCTCATTGGTGCTTCAGGCGTTCACACATGAGCAGTCCAGGGTAGCAAGAGGCAGGTGTCAGTGTGCCACAACAACAGTTTTAAGCCACTGGAGGAGGTCTGGTGTTGCCATCCCTCATGTGTACCTCTGCAGGACCCAAGAGGGGGCTGTCAGGGGCCGGGGCCAAAAGCAAATGCAAAAAAGTAGGTGTTCAGGAGTGCAGTCCTGTGCCACTTTTTCAAGCCCATCAGTGATCAGTCTCAGAGGCGATAGCAGCTAGGCAGCATCCCCAGCCACCCTGTCTCACCATACGAGCATAGGTTGCTCCCGGCCAAGGCTTTATCCAGGCCCTTGGGGTAACCCGGACCGCATGGGATGGCAGCTCGCGGGGCTAGAAGCCTGATGATGTATGCATGGGTGACAGATGATGGGCAGATTCCAGGTGTTTTGCTGGATAGTGGGGTAGTTGTGCGGAGCCTTCTCAGAGTGCATCTGACATCCTGGCTTGCAAGCCACTCTACCCTCAAAATCTTCATGATACGGTAAACACTGTGTGCCTTTCCCCCTTTAAAGTTTGGCAGGTTTGACCTACTGAATGCTAATGAAGATTGAGCTATTTAATACATCTGGGCCCATATTTATACTTTTTGACGCTAAACTGCGCTAACGCAGTTTAGCGTCAAAAAATTTAGCGCCGTCTAACGCCATTCTGAAGCGCCATGCGGGCGCCGTATTTATGGAATGGCGTTAGCCGGCGCTAGCAGACCGGCGCTGCCTGGTGTGCGTGGAAAAAAACCACGTAGACCAGGCAGCGCCGGCGTAGGGGGAAAATGGCGTTAGGGCGTTTTAAAATGGGGCAAGTCAGGTTGAGGCAAAAAAATCGCCTCAACCCGATTTGCGCCATTTTTTTCGACGCCCAGACGCCATTTAAATGACTCCTGTCTTAGTAAAGACAGGAGTCATGCCCCCTTGCCCAATGGCCATGCCCAGGGGACTTATGTCCCCTGGGCATGGTCATTGGGCATAGTGGCATGTAGGGGGGCACAAATAAGGCCCCCCTATGCCACCAAAAAAATTTAAAACAAATTAAAAATTATACTTACCTGAACTTACCTGAATGTCCCTGGGATGGGTCCCTCCATCCTTGGGTGTCCTCCTGAGGTGGGCAAGGGTGGCAGGGGGGGTCCCTGGGGGCATGGGAGGGCACCTGTGGGCTCATTTTGAGCCCACAGGCCCCTTAACGCCTACCCTGACCCAGGCGTTAAAAAGTGGCGCAAATGCGGGGTTTTTTGACCCGACCACTCCCGGGCGTGATTTTTGCCCGGGAGTATAAATACGAGGCATTTGCGTCGCCGTCATTTTTTTAGACGGGAACGCCTTCCTTGCATCTCATTAACGCAAGGAAGGCGTTCACGCAAAAAAATGACGCTATTTGCCCATACTTTGGCGCTAGACGCGTCTAACGCCAAAGTATAAATATGGCGTTAGTTTTGCGCCGAATTTGCGTCGAAAAAAACGACGCTAATTCGGCGCAAACGGAGTATAAATACGGGCCTTGATAATTATGGGATGTGCTAAATACCTACCAACTCGTAATCCCCACCTGTGTGTAAATGCCTGTTTATGCATGGGTCGGAATTCACCAACCAAATTGTCATTAGGCCCTGAGTCTGACATTTTAGTGGGTATTTGGAACTGGGAAATCAGCATTCCAGTCTTGCTGATCTACAATACTCTCCTACCAAGGTCACGAGAAACCTGGGTTTAAATGTTGAATGTCGACCATTCATTGTAGCTTAAGATCTCTGCTTTTTCTGACTGCTCCTTTCAGATTTGTCTCTTAAAACATTCTTCTTGCTGTAAATTAATCTACCAGAATTTCAGAGGTAGTGAGTGTGATAAGAGTCAAAGCTCAATTATGGAAATGCGCTGTTGTTGGGCATGTCATTTAAGCTACCTAATAGTCTTCAGGTACTTTAGGTTTGAATCTTTTGAGCCCAGAAGTTTGATAACATTAATGATTTCCACTGACCATACATATCAGATGGAGATTATTATGCATTGTGCATACATTGCTCTTTAGGCAGGCTCTTGAAGTTATCAAGGGCCAATTTGTACCCTACTGTCCTGCTAAACACCTTAGATCTCTGTTGCTGCATCTGTTACCTATGGTTCAGTAATGCAAAGCCAGGACGGGAAGTTGTGTCCCCCTCAGTTCTAGCTTCCTCCCTCTGGAATGTTCTGCCACCTGGAACGCCTGTTTTATTTGTAATGCATGTCCTATCTATTACCAGCTTAATCCTTTTCACTCCTCTATTTGTCATCCACTTGGCTGTTAACATCAATATGTAGTTTCATTTTAGCAAGTGTCTCATAGTCTGAACGTGTATAAACCCACAGTAAAAAGGTTAATCTCCAGGATTGTTTTTATGACAGTTCAGAGACAGTTGCATTTATAATTCCTGCTATACTCACAACATTCAAATAAAGGCTTTTCTAGCTAATTTTGCAGTTTTTGTTTTTTTGCCTCTTGCCCTTTTAATTTTGGTTAAGGACTCTGAAGGAATTTCTCAGCGAAGCCTAAGTTAATCATTTCTTGTTTAATTTGTTATCCACCTCTTTTCCATCATTTAGGAGTGACTTGAAACTTGCTCAGAATCTGTCTGTAAATGGTGAGTATTCATTATTTTCTTAATCTGGTGTTCGAAATGCATTGCAGTTGATATAAATGACAATATTAAAACCTAGATTTTAGTGGCTAGAATTTGAACATAATTACTGCTGGAATATTAAAACAAAGGTTTAGTTGCATTCTCTAGAACTGTTTTGGAGTGAACTAAACTATGCTTTCCTTGTGAATAACTTATCTAACAGTTCTCATGAGACCTACCTCCAGATCAATTTCTCTTCCGAAAAGTTATTGATGGAACAAATCAGAAACACATTTTAAAAAGGAATGTTTTAAATGTTTTATAACGGAAGGGAAATATGTTATTTAATTAATTGTAAAGTTTCGGCCACAAAATAAGCCAATTAGAGCTTTAACATGTGCACAGCTGAAGCATTACAGCAATTGTCAGGTAAGCAGGTAGTGTTAAATCCAAAATCGGTACATTAAAAAGAATTGGAAAATAGGCTTAAGGAACATGCGGAACCATGTTTGATCTCAGATGATGATTCTTACTACTTGTGTAAAAAGTTTTCAGCATTTTCAGAAACACATTTTCTTTCCAAAATGTAGACATCATTAAGAAATTCTGCTGATCGTCCTATGATATCCAGCATAACTATACTTCCCCTTGGTACTAAATTTGACTTTGTAAGTATTTTACAGGTATACTTAGGGCTTTATAAGCACACCTAAGGTGTACAACATCTGCATTAATGATGCAATAAATCAATCAGTAATTTCTTTACTCGGCTATTCTTAACCATAAAAGAAACACAAAAACAATTACACAAGCGTAAATTGTGTTCCATCAAGCCAATCAGCCCATCTTAAAATATACATGTCAAGATTTTTTACAAAGAAGCTAAATTAATATATGTTCTATTAAATGTTGCTTGCTGTAATAAAAAAATCATCAATTATTGCATACATTTCCTAACTGTAAGTACACTCTGAATAAAATGTATCACAGCCGTCCACATAACATCAAGGCAAGTATTTGCAACAAAAAAACATACCAATCTACATTGTCTTAAATTTAAGAAGCGCAAAATATGTCATTAGAAACATTTTCTAGACATCACAAAAAACTTACAAAACAATATAAATTGCAACGTGTTTTGTGTTACCCATACTGAAAATGATACAAAAAAGAGCGCCACATTCAATTTCAATATAAGTCAGATAAAATATGAGCTCCGAATTAACCACAAAGAGAATCATTCCATCATTGATGGAATGGCGATTGTAGCATGATCTCTGATCTTATATTGCAATACTTACTGAACAACCGCTTGACAGCTTTTCTAGTGGAACTGACTAGTAGAAATGACTGAACTAGTTAAAAACTCTGGGATATCCAACGCACAAAATTTTACTGTATATACAAGAGCCACGAAATACTTTCCCCTTTGTCCAAACCTAGACAAACTCACAACACAGATGTAGTTGGACTGGCCTCTTGTTGAAACCCTTAATAATAAAGGATATACTAGAATCATATCCTCCATGTATGTTAACCCCAGTTCTTAATGGCAAAACAGAAGAGTTGAAGCTTTATCTATGCAAAAATATATTTTCCGCCTTCGGTAAGCTACTGGTGTTAGAGCACCCCCAAAGACCTAACCAATATGTTGCCACAGAAATACACTTGCTCTTGTAAATTGTGAGTATCTTCCTAATTGTTCTCTGTTCTAACGTAGCCACTAAGCTCAAAACAGACTTTGTTGCCCTAGATAACTGTTGGTGCCTGGCACTGTGTAAATGCCTCCAATTAAATGCAGAATCTATAGGTATCCCTAAGTAAAGGTCTGCACAATTCCCATCAAGGATACAGATATAGATTATGGCAATGTATTTTAGTGGATTTTGGCCCACAAATCATGGTGTATGATTTGGAAAAAAAAATCTCTAGGTCAACCTGCTTCATGAAGACAGCAACATAGTCCAATAAACTCTGAAGCCCATTATCCTTCCTGGACAGCAGGACTGCACTGTTTGCATAAAGTAGCACTGGTATAGGTCTCCTGTCCAGCTGGGACACGTCATTTTAAACTCTCTAGACCATTTATTTATAATGTTAATAGGCACAGAACCAATAGTCTTTCCTGACGTACACCTCTATTGATTTTAATCCAATCTGAACATTCGCCATTGAGTCCAACGAGTACCTTGGCTGATACACCGGCATGCATCTGCCTTAGCAGACAAACTAAAGGTTCGTCCACCCTCATTCCCAGCATAATGGACCAGAGCTTAGAGCAATTGACACTGCCAAAGGGACAGCTAAGGTCCATTAAAGCAAGGTGCAGGAATCCCTTTTGGCTCTGGTACATTTGTCAGTCAACAGGTATAAATGTAGGCATTGTTCCACTGTTACAGCACCATGCCAGAAGCCATATTGGACCTCAGATAGAACAGTTTTTCTCGATCCAAATTTTCCAGCCATGCCAACAATACTCTCTCCACAAGTTTGACTGTTGAATCCAAGAGCAATATACTTTGACATTAGCTCAGATCACTCTTGACCCCCTTTTTAAATATTGGGAGGATTATTGTCTCAGAGTATTTATGCAGTACCTAAACAGTAATAAAGTCAAAACACAATAGAAGAAAAATCCCAGACCAATTTAGAAAAATAGAGTAAACATTATTAAATAAAATTACACAAAAATGAGACAAATCCAATAAGGGAAACTAGAGTTATGAATTTTAAAAGTTTAAATGTGAAAATAGAGACAAAAAGCATTAAGCATCAGCTGCAGTCATCTGTTTCTGCTTGACCAGTACCTAGACGTAAGTTAGGGCCGACTGCAATGGATTGTGGGTTGGATACAGAACCAGGTTTTACTCAGACGGACGTTTTACCTTTGGACTTAGTCTCTGAAATGGAAGTAAAAAATCATCAGCGGGCCACGGCAGCAGGCCATGGCTGAAGAGGACGTTACATTATTGGACAGGCACTAGATGAGGTCTTGCTGCAGTCTTTTACTTTTAAAGGGAAATCTCCAAATGGAAGAAATTTGATTTTTATTCACAAAGAAGGTCCCTCACCATCAGGATACCTTTTGCACCTTCGTCAAGTGAATAATTCTACCATCGAATGTAGTCACATGTTTTGAGCTCGGATTCTTCAGGTGGGGCAAGGCTGCAGGGTGTAGCCAAAGGGCTCCACAAGGTTGGATACCATCTCTGTGAGGGTCCACCGAATCAGATTTGCTGCTGCAGAGACGCTCTACAAAGAAACAACTTTAACCTTTGACCCAGCTGCAACGCACCTTTGTTGGGTAGGCTTGGCAGGTTGGTCAGGATCCTCCGAAGGTCTTTGAAGTCCAAAAATTTCTAATTTCCAGGTTTCTGGTAGAGGTAGGAGAAGTACACTTTGGCACCAGTAACGGTCCATGATCTTGGGGACAGCACTTGAAAGTCAAAGTTCACTCTAGCAGAGGCCAGCAGCAGGGTCCAGGGCAGATCCAGTTGGAACTGGTCTGCTGGGAAGTTACAGAAAAATCTTCTTGCAGCTTGTTGTGTCTCTGTACCTTAAACAGGTCAGCCTTTTGACCCTTGAATCCACTTCTTTGTCCTGGGTAGGAGAGGGAAAGAAGGTCTAGTCTTCTAGACTCTTCTCAGGTCACAGTCTCATCCAGAAAGTGCTCTGAGGAGAGAACTGTGGTTGCCACAGTTGTTTGACACCAGTCTGTGGGTTGGGGAAACTTCTGGCCACTCCCTAACCAGTGTAGTAAAAGTTCCCAAAGGTGCCATACCTATTTGTGCAGTATTTCCAGTATGTCCTACTGCAAACAATCCCACAATCCCCCTGTAGACCCGAAACCAATATGACTGAACATTTCTTCCTCTGTGCAGAGCTCCTTTGCTCATCCTAGTTGCGAGGCCAAGGAAATGAGCAACTCTTCTTCTGTGGTCACTCAAAACCAGTTTTTGGGGGCAGTTCCTCTCCCACTGTCAGTGGTGCATGGCTGACTAGAATGAAAACGGAGAGTGGAGTCCCAGATGTAAGCTACATATGCCTGTGGTGAGATAGACCTCTTTGTTAATTAGGCCCCTGAGCACAACCTAGATGATCATCTTGCCAGAGGAACAGAACACATCTTCTCCCCCAAGGACTTTCTGTCAGCTCTGGGAGCAAGTTCACACCTCATCAAGGGGGCTATTCAGCTTCTGGGTGACACTTTTATCTCATGTAAATGGACCTCTAGAGGCTTTCACAAGCTAAAGGTAATACCTCTGAAAGTACCTTCTCCAAAATATATATTACAAATCTAACCTTAACAAGGAATTGGTCTTGAAATAAATGTGGATAATGATATCCTGTTGGCATTGACTTATTCCCCTAGCCAGCGAGTCACACCAGTCCTCCTTTTGGGTAGCACAAAGTGATTCTACATTTTTGAGTATAATCACATAAGTAGTAACTGTCAGTGGTAATTGCAAGATGGCAGGACTGTCTTCTCAAAGTCTGCAATCAGTGTGAGGGCTTTGCTTTTCTTTGAGTCTCATATCTGCTGTTCTACACGAGTGCCCTTCACCACCACTATCTTCTAATCTTTGCTTTTGCATGGCCATGATTCCCTTAGCATCGCATCTCGTAGATCCTACTTCAGTAACTGTGACTCCAAGCTTTTCGGCAGCTCACCAACCTCCCTTATACTTATAGGCTTCTACGCTCTGCAAGAGTTGTACTGGCCTCCTTTGCTGTTTTGGCATTTTGTAAGGTTATGCAAACATTATCCATCTTTTTTTTTCCTGTGGCAGAGGAGGGTTGACTGTAGAGGACATATCCAAACTAATTGTTAATGACTCTTTTAAGACTCAAGAGTTGCAAAATATTCTGCTGCTTCCAATGTCAGATATCATGTCTTGGGAGAAGCCCTGGGTAGGAAAGTATTTAATTCCACACTCACTTGTGAAGTCGAGTGGTGAGCAACCCACGGTCTCTCTTCCACTATCCCAATTTCATTGTTTATTGCCAACATTGCTTTTGTTTGAAAACTGGTAGTTGACGCTGTTGCTGTCAGGTCTTCCCTGCCTCCATAGTACAAGTGAATCTGGGTGAACTTCTTGTAACTCCTCCTAACGAAGGGATAAACATTATAAAAACAAGAGCTAATGGTTGTGGTCCAGCCCAGGCATCTCTAGCCACCGACGGGCTAAGATGGACGTACATTTTAGGGCTCTAAATAGTGCACTGACCCCTTCTTCTCCAACAGATCAGAATGGGAATATGGGAAGTACAGTCCAGAGAAACAAACAAGTGAAGCTCATCCCTTTAGAACGCAGATAGAGTCCTTGTTTTTAAACTTTGTCACTCTGCCTTTCGTGTTAGGTTTGTACTTGCTTTTTAAACTCATAACATAATGATTGCATACTAAAGTGTTTGTGTTATATATATATATATATATATATATATATATATATGAGTATTTTTGCGTGCCATTAAAGACTCACATTAGCAAGCCACTGTGACTGGGACTTTCGTTGTTTCTTGGCGGATTGCGATTGTTTGAAGCAAGACGACAATTTGATTGAATGTAATAGGGGGTTGCTACCCTGTCCCGGTCTGCCACGCTGTGGCATCAGGACTAAGCAACTTTTTTCATATATGGATATATATATATATATATCCAAACACCCATGTTGTCTGTTCCCGAGACATATTACCCGATGCAGACCACAAACCACGGCTTAAATTAGCACAGTGCTTCTATTTTATAATGCTGATGGCAGCAAAAAAACTCTATGCATTTTGGAGCAAAATGCTCCTTGCTCACGAGTACAAATTATTGAAATGTGCTCTTTGCCCATCCACCGTACTTATTCAATAAACTCATCCAATATTGATAAACATAGAAGAAGGGCAACAAAATGTGCTCATAATTCAAAAAACGTGTCAGCCATCTTAGAGTACTACTACTTTTATACAAAACTATTTGCAATCATTCAAACTCATCATTTTTATGATTTCATTAATGCTCTGCTAAGTAATAATTATTGCATATTCTATAACACAATATTAGTCATTCAATAAATTGAACGAAAAATCAGAGACATTCTGTATGGAATTCTGAATATCGAAAATTCAAAATAAAATTTCAAGAAGAATTTACAACAAACAAATACAAATTAATATCAATATTCAAATGATCCTACATAGTCAAAAAAAAAATTAGATGGTATAAATACCCACTGGCTACATAGCCAACTCCTACTGTAATTCAATTTCTCCATTCATCATACGATGTTATTCATAAATCAACCACATAATATCCCTATTGCCAATAGCCAACTCTAAATACAAGAAATAATATATATGACATATATATAAACCAATTTCTTCTTAGCACTTAACTCCTCTTGATTACACCTTCCTAATAACCAGAAAGATTCAGATATAATAGCTCTCCTGCTCTCGCATATTCAGACCTGACCACATCTTCACACTTAAGTGAAAAGGATGAAAATAAATAACAATAAAGCATTAATATCACATTTCTACTCAAAATACATACTATAAAAAAGGCAAGGAACTCTAAATCATTACAACTATCTGATACTATACATAGCAGCTGATCCTATACTTGCAGTTCCCACTGTGTCAACTTAAATGCTCCAAGAGCTTGATAGAGCGGAGCGTGGTAACAATTTACCTACGTTTGGACGCTCTTTAGGCCGATGAATCTTTTGACTAAGTGGGAACTCTCTGTACTATTAATCGAACAGCCTCATCTAATCGATAATCAATAACGAACATAAGCAACACCTTGAACAACATAACACTTAACAATTAATCCAGAATACATTTCGGCGAACCCTGACCTTTCAGTCAGGAATAACCACACCAGTTTATTGCAAAGTTAGTGAGTTTATTTCCCTATATTAACAAGGCTAGCACGATATAGATGTGTCTCAACACCAAATGATAAACATAAATGAACATTAATAGCTGTCCATATCGTCGGAACAAGTGTAATCTATGAAGCATTTGAATCACAAGGCATTCGATAGTGGCAATGCAAAGCACTAATACGATAATCTGTAATGGGCTAATTGCGTACATTTAGTCAGCATAACAAGATCTCAAATTGCATCGTGCGACATATGGAATCCTCGTCTAACCTCAAATTGGCATCAGCATGTGGGACTTCATGCATAAAACAATTTGGCAACATCAATTTAGAAAACTCCTAGCTAGGGTCCTTATCAAAAATCAGCAGTTGGTTACCTAAAAGAAACACAATGCAATTTTACAATTTCCTTTCATATTTACCAATTCCAATCAGCAATCAATGAAGTCTTCGTCTCACAGGTACCGTTTCTCGATCAGCATGAGTCGGGACAAAGGGGCAGGGGTGAACGGGGCAATTGCCTCACGGCGGCAAAGTAAGACTACTACTTCATGCAAAGGGACAAATCAAAGTTAAAGTCTCTAGGGCAAGAATCATTAAAGTCTCTTTCTCTCGACTAGAGAAAGCATCAAAGTCTCTCAAAATGGCGTCGCAGCAAAATGGGTCATAGTAGCTACGAAGTCAAAATGGCGGGATGTCCGAAGATAGAGAGAGAGAGAGAGCTTCTCTCTTGTGCACCTGATTTTTATAGACAACAGTTCAAGTCCTGTAGGGTCTCCATTGGTGGGTTCATAGGTTAGCTTCAAATTGACCAATCAAAAACGACAGTTCTCAAGCTTTTACTTAAGCATACATTATCCTTGGAGATGGGTACGCAAGTTGCAACATTGTTTCTCCATTAGCTTACTCTCAGAGCCTCCATTGTCCGCACCTGCAAGCCGACCTTGAATTTAAGAGAAAATATGCCATGCTGGCACCAACTTTAAGATAAGCATGTGAGCAGTCTCTGTGGAAAAGTACAGCTTCAAGCAGAAATACACGTTTAATAGCACAGTGGAAAAATACGAACATTTAAACCGTGAGACCAGGCAACTAGGCCAAAGCCTCCGCTAAAGTAATGCTAAGCTAAGGCATTTCAAATAAGCAAATCGTAGCACACGTTTATGATTATGTCGGATTAGTGCAATTCTAATACACCACGTTATATAAAGCACGCATATAAATGATGGCAAACTACTCTGAGGGCACATTTTGTCCCCGTACAATCTTTATTAATTCGGTTAATGTCACACACGATTATGTCAGCACTACGTTTATGCGTTAATAAATCAAAACCTTCATTTTCTGCTTCATCAATCCCTCCTCTGATGACTACTTGTCATCACACAAATTTAGCCCACAAATTTTATCCCATTAAAATTCTGTCAGCTCCCTTTTCCTTTTAGTTCCCCTAGTTTGCGCTTTGTATTCTTCTGCCATTCTTTTCATTATTTTCTCCTCCTTTCTTCTTTTAATTCTTTCCATAATCATTATTATTCCCCTTTTTATTCCCCAAATTCCAAATATACAAATTATTACTATTAATATTCCTTCTATTATTTTCAATAATATTCCATTCCAAATTCCCCCAATCCAATGTCCCACTGAAGCAAGTCCCTTTCCAACCTTTTCCCACACTCCTGGTTCTTTCAGTTCTTTCAAATCTGCACTTTCTTTTGTTAGATTAGCAAGCATAGTTTTAATCTTCACACTATTATCAGGTATATAGGTGCAGCAGTGACGTGCACCAATCATTTTGCAAACGCCTCCATCCTTTGCTAAAAGAATGTCTGAAGCAAGCCTATTTTGAAGAGTCATAGCTCTTTCCGCTGCAAGTTCAGCATCCATCAGGATTATAGCACCTGAAAACTTTGTCAACATGTTATCCACTATAGTAGACAACTTTCTTATTTTGATGGAATTCAGCACAACCCCTAATGAAGGAATCATGGCTCCAAGTATATCACCTACCACAGCAGCTGCGGTCTCTCTTTTCTGGATACGATGGGATCCAGGTGTCTTTTCAATCATCGATATGTCATCCAGTTGATAAACCTTTGGAAACACTATACCCAGATAACATCTTCCCCACCATCCCTTTGGAAGACGATAATAGGCATTATGCCCACAAATGTAATACACCCCTGGAATGACAGGGTCAAGCCCGTCCATCATGAATGTCCATTTGGCCTTAAAAATAAACGTATGTTTGCATTCACTCGCTCCTACAAAAATATTGTCATAGTATGATTCACCTCGATATATACAAAATTTCCCTACATGCCAAGCATCTAAAGCAATTTTCCCTTGGGTCTTTATAGCAGCAAAATCATAATTATCTACTGAAGTCCTCTTATGCAGTTCTTTTTCTAATTTCGCCTTCATTTGATCCCTTCTATCATCTGTGCGATCTAAAAAGCTTATTTCTACAGCAGAGACGGAGCAAGTAAGATTCTCCCTATGAGCATGAGCCGTTTCAAAAGGTTGCATTGGCTCGAAAAAGTCCCTCATAATTTTGTAATCCCAATATTTTGCAGTCTCGCTTAGCTGTGCTATTATAGGGACATAAGCAAAGGTAACATCATAATTTGAGAAAAAATACTGTATGTTAGATTGACCATAAAACCTAGACATTACTATACTACATGTAATCCCATATGTAAGAGGCATGTGGTGATAAGTCACCCCTTCCTTTACTGATGTCGGTATCTGGGTACACACATAACAATCTTTCGCATCCATAGTCTCAACATACTCTGTTAGTAAGCGATAGAAAACGTTATACGAAAGCTCCTTCTTATCGTGCAAGAGCCTCTCATCCAGTGCTAGTCTTTTCAATGGTGTTAGTTCAGTGACAGTAACAGGAACAATAGTAGAAGCAGCAATAATTTCCTTCTCACCCTTCCCATGCATTCCAAATACAATTGCCATTATTATTAGTACACATGTTAGTACCAAGCCTATACACACGTATTTACAATATTTCTTTCTATTATTCTGCATAGCGTACCCAGGCATGATCTGTATAGAATCAGAGAGCTAGAAGCACTTATAAATGAAACTACTTAGCAATTCAGTTACAAAGCTGAACGAGCACAATGTTCACACCGTCTTCTTCAAAAGGCCAGTCACTTATCGGTTAGCAGCATTCGTCTCAATTCGGTTTAACAATGTCTCAGCTGGTTGTTTGTCTCACGTTAAATTGCAGCAAGCAATACCATTTACTACCGTTTCAATCAACAGAGTCTATGAAACTTTTCTTTTCTATTGGTATCTCTTCTTCTTCTTCGTTCTCGATGCTTAGAGATACAAACTCATCAGTCCAATCATCGTTTACTGCATCTGCCCATTCAGGACCGTAATACCTCCTGTTTGGTATCCTTTTCCTTTTCAATTTTGCTTCTCTTTTCGATTCTGCTTCGCTGGCACTCTCCTCCTTCGCCAAGTCTTTTTCCTCACTTGACGATTGTTCCACGACAGTCACTTCCTTTCTTTTCTCTTTCACTTTCGGCCTTCCTCCTTCGTTCAGACCTTCTTTACCCTTTTCTTTTATCGGTGAGATACTTAGTCTTCTTTTTGCACCGTGTCCATTTGATGGACCTGCGTTCTTTTCTGTAGAGGTTGGAGCTTTTTCGTTCTGCTCTTCTTTGTCCCCACCTTCAGGGAAGTTGGTCACGTTTTCTTTTTCTTCTTCTGTATCATCTATTTCTGGGAAAGCTCCCTTTTGCTCAGGCTCTCCTGCTTTCTCACTTTCTTCGAGCCCTTCGTCACCGTTACTTTCTTCAGGCTCTGTATCACTTTCAGCTGCTTCAGGCTCCTTGTCACTTTCAGCTGCTTCAGGCTTTTTGCTACCCTCAGCTGCTTCGGGCTCTTTGTCACCTGCAGCTTCGTCGTCGCTGTCTGAACTTTCTCCTTGGTCTTCCCCAAGTGAGTCGGACTCTTCGTTCTCCAATAATATCTCCTTTTCTTCTGCTGTTGCTTGTCCGCTTTCAGTTCGCTTTTGTTCTGTCTCAGCACTCGGCACCGTTTTATCAGGCACTGGTAGTTTCAGCGCCTCAACTTCCTCATCTGTGGGACACAACACCTTCTTTGTATGACTGGCGTGAATCCAGTTGGGAACCCCCGCGCACTTCACAGCAGTAGTTGTTGTCAGGATCACTTGGAAAGGGCCTTTCCAACGGGGTTCCAGACACGACTTCCTCACGTGCTTCTTTATCACGACCCAGTCACCTGCTTTCAGTGCGTGTCCTGGACCTTGGATCGGTGGCAAGGTGGTCGCCTCCACCTGGTGAGAGAAAGAGCGAACCACGTCAGCCAGACCTTTGCAGTAGTCTAACACCATATCATCTGTAATATTCAAAAGCATGTTTGCGGGAACTGCAGGAAGTCTCATAGCCCTGCCCATGAGAATTTTGTGCGGAGACAATCCAGTTTTTCTATCCGGAGTGTTTCTCATTGACATTAGCACTAAGGGCAATGCGTCAGGCCATTTCAAATTTGTTGATGCACATATTTTTGCCATTCTCGACTTCAGCGTACCATTCATCTGCTCCACCAATCCTGATGCTTCAGGGCGATAGCTACAGTGCAGCTTTTGCTCAATGTTCAGTGCTTCGCAAAGTAACCTCATCACCTCGTTATTGAAGTGACTTCCCCTATCTGATTCTAAAGAGATCGGGAATCCGAACCGTGGTATTAACTCCCTCAATAATAGCTTAGCAACTGTAAGGCTGTCATTTCTACGTGTGGGGTATGCCTCAATCCAGTGACTAAAAATACACACAACCACCAACACATATCTCAAACCTCCATGCACAGGCATCTCAATGAAGTCCATCTGCATACGGCTAAAAGGACCGCTTGCCCTACCAATGTGACTCGCATTCACAACTGTCCCCTTTCCTGGGTTCATCTGCTGGCAAGTGACACATCGATGGCAAACTGCCTCTGCAGCTTGACGAAATCTGGGGTTAAACCAATCAGTTTTGAACAATCTCATCATGGCATCTCTCCCTAGGTGAGCTTGCCCATGATAGAACCGCGCAAGCTGTGATAAGAGACTATTTGGCAGAACAAGTTTTCCCTCATGTGAAACCCATAGCTCGTCTTGTCTCTTTAAACATTGTGATTTAATCCAGGAATCTCTTTCATCCTCCCTGACATCACTTTGTAGTGCTTTTAGTTCTTCTATTGTATCTACGACCTTCAAGGCAAATGCTTCGGCTGGTTCGAGTTCTGGTTCACTTATTGTATTCCAATCATCCCTTAACAATATACTGTTCAAGGCACAAAATCTTGCGACTTGATCTGCATAGGCATTTCCCAGAGACACATAGGCCCTCATTCTGACCTTGGCGGGCGGCGGAGGCCGCCCGCCAAAGTCCCGCCGTCAGATTACCGTTCCGCGGTCGAAAGACCGCGGCGGTCATTCTGACTTTCCCGCTGGGCTGGCGGGCGGTCGCCTTCAGACCGCCCGCCAGCCCAGCGGGAAAGAGGCTTCCACGATGAAGCCGGCTCGGAATCGAGCCGGCGGAGTGGAAGCTGTGCGACGGGTGCAGTTGCACCCGTCGCGTATTTCACTGTCTGCGCAGCAGACAGTGAAATACATGTAGGGGCCCTCTTACGGGGGCCCCTGCAATGCCCATGCCAGTGGCATGGGCACTGCAGGGGCCCCCAGGGGCCCCGCGACCCCCCCTACCGCCATCCGGATCCCGGCGGTCCGACCGCCGGGATCTGGATGGCGGTAGGGGGGGTCGGAATCCCCGCGGCGGTGCAGCAAGCTGCGCCGCCGTGGAGGATTCAATGGGGCGGCGGTACACTGGCGGGAGCCCGCCAGTGGTGCCGGTCCGACCGCGGCTTTACCGCCGCGGTCGGAATCCCCATTGGAGCACCGCCGGCCTGTCGGCGGTGCTCCCGCGGTCCTCCGCCCTGGCGGTCAAAGACCGCCAGGGTCAGAATGACCACCATAGTCCTGTCCTTTCGTGTGAGCACTGCACTTTACCACTGCAACTTCAGCTGGCACTTGAATGGCATGTAACAACTCCCTTATTCTCTCCCCATTTTTCACTGGGGATCCTGAAGAAGTCAGGAAACCTCTCTGTGACCACAGTTGTCCAAAGTCATGCACAATCCCAAACCCGTATTGGCTATCAGTGTAAATGGTGACTTTCATCAATGCAGACAATTGACATGCTCTAGTAAGGGCTACAAGTTCTGCTACTTGTGCAGAATAGACTCCTTGGAGCCATCCCGCTTCCAAGACCCCTGTTACAGTACATACAGCATATCCTGCTTTCAAAATTCCCACCCCATCTCTTAGACATGAACCATCAACAAAAAGAATTTGGTCATTTTCATCAAGTTTTGTATCCTTGATGTCCGGTCGGGGTTTTGTGCAAAATTCAGTCACCTGAAGGCAGTCATGCTCGACGTCTTCAGCGTTCTCAATTTCAGCATTTTCTCCAGGAAGCAAGGTAGCTGGATTCAACGTAGTGCACCTTTTCAGCTGCACATTCGGTGAACCCAGAATAGTCGTTTCATACCTTGTGAGTCTTGCTCCAGTCATGTGCTGCGTTCGGGATCGGGTCAAAAGTATCTCAACTGAGTGAGGGACCATGACTGTTACTGGGTGTCCCATCACTATTCCTTCACTCTGAGTGAGGCTGATACCAACTGCTGCTACGGCGCGCAAACACCCTGGGAGTGCTGCTGCAACCGGATCCAGAGTAGCTGAAAAATACGCTACTGGTCTGTTTACGCCACCATGGGCTTGGGTCAAGACAGACAAAGAACATGCATCACGTTCATGGCAAAACAATATGAAAGGCTTCGTGTAATCAGGCATACCTAAAGCTGGAGCCCTGCACATGCACTCCTTTAATTCAACAAAAGCATCCATCTCATCCCCTTTCAGTTCGATCTGATCCAAGGCATCCTTCTGGGTCAATTTCAGCAAAGGTTTCGCTAGAGACGAGAAGTTGGGAATCCACTGGCGACAGTATCCCACCATTCCCAAAAACTTCCTCACCTCCTTCCTTGTCTTTGGTGGACTCATTTGAAGTACACTGGTAATTCTTTCCTTCATTATTTTCCGTGACCCTTTTTCTATTTGGTGACCCAAGTATTTCACTTTCTTCTGACAGAACTGCAGTTTGGAAGGAGACACCTTGTGTCCATTCCCTCCCAAATGGTTCAACAGAGCAATGGTATCGGCTGTGCAGCCACTTTCTGTCTTTGATGCAACCAGTAAGTCATCAATGTACTGTACTAGGGTTGATTCGAATGGTAACTCTAACTCTTCCAAGTCTTTCTTTAGAACCTGATTGAATATCGACGGTGACTCAGAGAACCCTTGAGGAATTCGACACCAACTGTAAACTCTGTCTAGGAATTTGAAACAAAAGAGGAATTGGCTGTCCTCATGAAGAGGCACAGAAAAGAATGCTTGTGACAAATCGATGACTGAGAACCACTCAGCTTCGCAAGGGATCTGAAACATTATCACAGCCGGATTCGGTACGACAGGGCAGCACTTGATTATGATGTCATTTATTTTCCTCAAATCCTGTACAAGTCGGACTTTCCCACTTGGCTTTATTAGTCCCATTATCGGTGAATTACATGGGCTGCTTAATACTTCTTTCAGTACTCCCTGCTTCACGAATTCGTCAATAAGTTGGGCAACTTTCATGAGGGTATCTTGTGGCATGTGGTATTGTGGGGTCTGGGGAAAGATCGCATTGGGCTTTACCATCACTTTTACTGGTTCTACTCCTTTCATCAATCCCACCTCTTTCCCTGTCATGTCCCACACTTCCTTTCCGACTGTCTCCCGTAATTCTGCTGGGATATCTTCTTCAGTTATCATCGGTAAAAGACAAATCAGAGGATACTCTTCGTCGACTGTTTCTATCTCATCCCCCTCTACACTGTCCTCGTCTTCCCCATCATTGCTCGTCTCTATTGTTATTCCTTCGTTTGAACACATGATCGAGCAACCCAATTTACACAATAGGTCTCTTCCTAACAGTGCTATCGGGCTTGAGTCACACACCACAAACTGATGTACCCCTTGATAGTTACCAATGTTGACTGGTACCGGATCTGTTATTGGGTTCGTCAGATGCCTGTTTGCTACTCCCACCACTTGAACTGTCCTCCCTGAGAGTGGCAAATTTGGTACTTCACTGCTCTTAACAGTTGAACGTGTGGCTCCCGTGTCAACCAAGAATGAAACACGATGACCCATTACTCTTCCTTCTACGTACGGACCCTTTTGATCAACTTCTAGGGATGCCGCAAGCACACAATCTCCTTCCTCTTCTGAACTTTCACTCTCCCATACATTGTTTATTCCACTCTCACTGTGTAATGGGAACTGTTGTACTGTGCCGTTTGTGCTCATTACCTGACCCGTTACCTGTGGAGGAACCATCATTTGCTGCTGACTCATTGGTGCCAAAGGTATTTGCATTTGCTGATTAGGTACCAAAGGTAACTGCTGTTGCATCGGCTGCATTTGCGTCATCTGCACACGGGGCATCTGCATCTGCTGCGGCTGCATAGGTTGTAATCCCTGCAATTGGTTTATGGTCTGAAAATTTGGGTTTAGACCTCTCATTTTTGGTCCTCTCATTGTCTGAAATGCATTGACATAATTGTTTTGCTGACCAACACCTACACCTGCACCTGCGCCTTCCTGCACCACCATCGGGCACTCGCGTTTCCAATGACCTACGTTTCCGCACGCGTGACACGGCATCACCTTTTTCATTGCCTGCACACCCGTCACAACAGTGTTCAAATCTGGACCATTATTCACAAAACCTCCTCTGCCTCTGCCTCTGGCCTGTGGTTGAAACACCATGTTTCCCTGCAACTGCGGCTGCTGTTGCTGAAACACCATGCTTCCCTGCAACTGCGGCTGCTGTTGCGGTACCTGCTGTTGGAACCCTTGCATCCCTGGTAACCCTTGCAGTCCTTGCAGACCTTGCAAGCCTGTCTGAGCCGCCTTAAGCTGCATCATCATCACCTTCTCTTTCAGCTTTTTCTGTTTCACCTCAATTTCGTCGCTACAGTATTTCGCATAAGTCAAGACTTCATCAATCGGTTTCGACTGCCAGCAGATCAAATGCGATTTTATCATCTGACTTATCTCTGGTCTCAGCCCTTCCACAAATCTGAACACAAAATGAAGCATATCCTTCGCCTCTATTGCTTCCGTGCCGCTGTAATTCTTGAACGCCTTCAACAACCTTTCATAGTAACTATGAATCGATTCTTTAGCCTCTTGGGCAGTTCGATCAATTTTCTGCCAATCCACATTTTTCGCGGCAACCTTCGTCTTCAAATGCTCAATCACCTTATAGTACAGACACATCACCATAGGTGATGGTGCACCTGTCTCTCTGTCTCTCTCTGGTTCACTTGTCGGCCAACCTACAGCTCTTTTGCAATCCTCCCACAAATCTGCCGGAACCACAATCTCGAATAGAGTGTTCAGGTCTTCCCAGAGACATTTTGCAAGCTTCACAAACCTATCAGTCTGCTGATACCATTCAATCGGCTTCTCCCTCAGTTTGGGAAAATCATTCGTAAAAGACTGAATATTGCTCCTGTGCCATGGTACATGTACTAATTTTCCCCCTGCTGTCTCCCTCATTGGTAACATAGTTACTGTATCACTACTCTGCGGTCCTTTCTCATTGTGCTCTGTGGCACTGTCCCTCCTCTTATCCTTCCTCTTTACCCATCTGCTTTCCCACTTGTCCAAGCACCTCCACACTTGGGCACTCTGCAACAATTCTCTAAGGTGTGCCTTCATGCCTGCTGATCTCATGTGTTCAAAATCTGTGGTCCCAAAATCCAACCTATAGCTCCTGCTCAAGTGCTTCGTCTTGCCTATGTCAATCCCGTTCCTGTCTGCTACTTCCTGCAAACTTTTATGTACCTTGTTTACCTCTTTCGTGATCTTTGGACATAGATACCTCAATTCCTCTTCCGTGTAGGATTCTAACCTGTTCACACCCATATTCCCTTCCACCAATTCTTGTGCTTCCATGTTCAGCCTCATCCTGCTCAAGTAATCGTCTCCTTTCCCACTGTCTGAACTTTGTGTGGAATTTAAACTGTTGAACCATTGTGTCAGCTGTTGCGCATTTACCCCCATCAGTGTGGCATTCACATCGACTGCCATCGATGGTTGTGGCAACCTTTCAGTATTCGATGTCAAAGGTATTATCAGTGGGGGGCTCGACCTCACCAGTGTTGACTGAGCGCATACGGGACTAAACTCCATCAAGGATCCAGACCCAGTTGGCTGAGCCGCTATCGGAGTTATCCCTGGAATGTTTTCTATACACCTTCTTTCTGTCCCATTCTGCAGCATTTGTCCCTGACTGCTCATACCTAAGTTGGGCTGACTATACAAAGGTACCACTGGACCTACAGTAATGGGCAGTGATATTGCATCGGGGTTCTGTCCATTTCCCATATTCTGAGGCATGTTCATCCCCATATTATGGGTCATCATTGCCGGCATGCCCATCTGACTCCCCGTCATTTGAGCATGAACATTTCCTCCCTGCATTTGCTTTTGAGGCATCATAAACTGAGTTGATTCAGCTTGTGCCATTGTTGAGTTGTAACCATTCTGTGCGCCCCTTACGGTTGGATCTAGAATCATTCCTCCACTGTTATCACTGCTGTAGTACCCTGGCATCTGCGGCTGATAATGTTCTGCTGGTTTCAACACGGGCACATCTGGATACATTCTCCTGACCTGCGGTATCTGTGGGGTGAGCAGTAAGCTCGGGTCCTTAGATCCCGATGGTGCTCCTGGATTCTGCGTTTCACTGTTCTGTACCGATGCCGGAGGGGCAGAACTGGTACTTGGACCTTGTCCATTCTCTGCATAAGGTGGTGGACGGTCGTTCAGCAATTGCATTATCAACTCCTCATCCTCTAACTCTTCTTCTCGTCTCAACTTTTCCTCGTCCTCTCTGTCCTTGGAACACTTCCTGTCTGTCTTACAGGTAGCTTTCTTACCTGTCTCCTCTTCATCCTTAGTAATTGCGGGGAACAATTTTATTCCCTGCAATACATCTGACCTCCACACCTTCTGCGCATTATCCCACCTAGCATCCGCTAGTGTCTTTTCTACCTTCCTCATCCTTGTTTCAAACTTGTTTTTCTGTTGCTGTCTAGCCATGAGTTCCCATATTGCTAGAGCCTCAAACTGTGCTGGCCTTGGAGGCACCTTCATGTCATACATCGTAAATCTCAAGTTCTCTAGGACCCTTATATTGAATGTCCCATGTATCGGGAATGCTACGCTCCCATGTTTCTCTGTCCACTTGTGCCATTGCTTTAGCCAAAGACACGGAGCTAACCCTTTTTCCTCCATTACAATGTAAGCTGGTGTACCCTCGGGCGGCGTCTCCTCTCCTACGCTCGCTTTAATGTATGACTCTCCCTTCATCGCGCTCCTGAATGCTTTGAGGAATTTCATTTTCTCGTCTTATGATTCACAAAGTTTATACTCAATAGGTTCTCTTATTATTCCACAAAATTTGTAATCAATAGGTGACTTTAATTCCCGGAATACTCTTTACCTGCCTTTCCCCTTCCAATCGAGTCCCACGGACTGCGTCCAATCCGTGCGCGACCCTTCTCTCCAACCAACCTATCCCAGCGCGGCTCTTAGTGACGTCACACTCACACACTGCGGCTGACAAAGCCTCGCGGCTAGTCCCCCTTCACTCAGCTCCTCTCGTAACAACTTTTTGCATGTATCGCGAGCTACCAAAACTAAAACAGATCTGTCGGTTTACTACAGGAAGGGTAACGTAATCGCTTCAGGACCTTAGGGACTTTTCACTAACCTCGGCCACTATTCGATCTCTTTCACCAGCCTCGGCCGCTATTCGGTCTTTCTCAGTCCCCACATTCGCAAGCAAATCTGACCCGCAGACCTACTCTCAACTTGTCAATGATCTGTTCTAGTGCACTTAGAATCTTGTCAAAGCCCGAAGTCGAAGTTTCTTTCACTCCCTAACACACGTACCCACTCGTTGACCACGCCCGATCAACCTACTAAACCGCCCAGACCACAACATGAATCAACATACTCCGGAGTCTCTTGACCTCGCAGGGCCCGTCTCAACAACAACAACCACGTGGACCTTTTTATGCACAAAGCGCCAGACGCACATGAAGTTCGACGACTTCCCTACTCTCACACTCGGAGCCGCACCTCCGCTATCTCTATGAAGTTCGACGACCTCTCTACTTCTACACTCGGAGTCGCACCTCCGCTATCCTTAAAAGAAAACCCTCGCAACCTTTTCACACACTCTGCGGCAATAAGCTGTGCAAGCGCAAAACCCTAACTTCACTCATACCATCACTAGTACCGCCAGCGCTGTTTCCACATCTCCCTTCTCTTCATTCGCAAGCTTCGAGATCCCGGGAAAGTCGCGGTGGACCTAGCCCATCATCATCTTGTCAATTATTTTCATCCAAGAAAATCTAATTCAACTTCTCGAATGAGGCCTCAAAATGCGTAACCGTTAATTCGACACCATGTACTTTAGGAGTACAGGGTCCCAAAAGACGTAACCGTCCTCTGCTACCATCTACTGATAGAGCGGAGCGTGGTAACAATTTACCTACGTTTGGACGCTCTTTAGGCCGATGAATCTTTTGACTAAGTGGGAACTCTCTGTACTATTAATCGAACAGCCTCATCTAATCGATAATCAATAACGAACATAAGCAACACCTTGAACAACATAACACTTAACAATTAATCCAGAATACATTTCGGCGAACCCTGACCTTTCAGTCAGGAATAACCACACCAGTTTATTGCAAAGTTAGTGAGTTTATTTCCCTATATTAACAAGGCTAGCACGATATAGATGTGTCTCAACACCAAATGATAAACATAAATGAACATTAATAGCTGTCCATATCGTCGGAACAAGTGTAATCTATGAAGCATTTGAATCACAAAGCATTCGATAGTGGCAATGCAAAGCACTAATACGATAATCTGTAATGGGCTAATTGCGTACATTTAGTCAGCATAACAAGATCTCAAATTGCATCGTGCGACATATGGAATCCTCGTCTAACCTCAAATTGGCATCAGCATGTGGGACTTCATGCAAAAACAATTTGGCAACATCAATTTAGAAAACTCCTAGCTAGGGTCCTTATCAAAAATCAGCAGTTGGTTACCTAAAAGAAACACAATGCAATTTTACAATTTCCTTTCATATTTACCAATTCCAATCAGCAATCAATGAAGTCTTCGTCTCACAGGTACCGTTTCTCGATCAGCATGAGTCGGGACAAAGGGGCAGGGGTGAACGGGGCAATTGCCTCACGGCGGCAAAGTAAGACTACTACTTCATGCAAAGGGACAAATCAAAGTTAAAGTCTCTAGGGCAAGAATCATTAAAGTCTCTTTCTCTCGACTAGAGAAAGCATCAAAGTCTCTCAAAATGGCGTCGCAGCAAAATGGGTCATAGTAGCTACGAAGTCAAAATGGCGGGATGTCCGAAGATAGAGAGAGAGAGAGAGCTTCTCTCTCGTGCACCTGATTTTTATAGACAACAGTTCAAGTCCTGTAGGGTCTCCATTGGTGGGTTCATAGGTTAGCTTCAAATTGACCAATCAAAAACGACAGTTCTCAAGCTTTTACTTAAGCATACATTATCCTTGGAGATGGGTACGCAAGTTGCAACATTGTTTCTCCATTAGCTTACTCTCAGAGCCTCCATTGTCCGCACCTGCAAGCCGACCTTGAATTTAAGAGAAAATATGCCATGCTGGCACCAACTTTAAGATAAGCATGTGAGCAGTCTCTGTGGAAAAGTACAGCTTCAAGCAGAAATACACGTTTAATAGCACAGTGGAAAAATACGAACATTTAAACCGTGAGACCAGGCAACTAGGCCAAAGCCTCCGCTAAAGTAATGCTAAGCTAAGGCATTTCAAATAAGCAAATCGTAGCACACGTTTATGATTATGTCGGATTAGTGCAATTCTAATACACCACGTTATATAAAGCACGCATATAAATGATGGCAAACTACTCTGAGGGCACATTTTGTCCCCGTACAATCTTTATTAATTCGGTTAATGTCACACACGATTATGTCAGCACTACGTTTATGCGTTAATAAATCAAAACCTTCATTTTCTGCTTCATCAAGCTCCTTATCCATGAGCTCCTTATCCATATTTAATGCTCTCGGATGAACATATCTATACTTGATGATTAATTTGGATTCCAATCTCCGCAATTCCTGTTCCGACCTCTTATACGAACAGGGATACTGTCTAGAACACAAAAATATAGCACATTTGTTTTCTTTTGATGGTAACTTGCAAAATGTCTGGCTACTGGATACTGTTTGTCCTCATTTTTGACCTCTCTTATATGTTCCAATATCCGTTTTTTTGCTTTATGGATTGTGCTGCAATGTAATACTTATCACATGGGCAGTACAATGCATGGACACTATGGGCCAGATGTATGAAAAGTTTTGCACTCGCAAACGGTGCGAATCGCAAAAATCGGCCGTTTGCAAGTGCAAAAACGTGGTCTGCGATGCATGAAAGGCATTCGTAGACCAAAATTAAGAAATCGCAAAATTCGCAATTTTTTGCGGTACGACCTGGTTTTGCGAGTCGCATTTTGCAATTCGGTATTTCCAGTAGGAAATTGTGAGGCGCAAAATGCGATTCGCAAAATCCACGTCGCAAATAGATGCATCAAAAAATCGCAATTAGCGATTTTTCGCAGAATGGCATTTTGCACATGCAAAATACCACTAAGTGAAACCAGGTGGTAACCAGGTGCAACCTATATAAAGAGGCCCAGAATGCCTCAGACTCTTTTCCACAATGGCTGCACTCTACGTCATGGCGAGGAGGATAAGTATCTTGGCAGGTTTGAGGAGAGGGAGGAGGAGACAGGAGTGCATTTTCAGAGTGCGCATTACACTATTTGACCTGACAGAGGAGGAAATATTTCAGAGGTATAGGTTGAACTCAGCCATGATACTTGATCTGATAGCTGAGCTACAACCCATACTGCAGCGCAGAACACTAAGGACTCACAGCATACCCACCCATGTGCAGGTATTATGCTCCCTACACCTACTCGCCTCTGGGAGCTATCAAGGGGTCATAACAGCGGCTGGGGGGGTGTCACAGAGTACCCTCTCCAGATTTTTCAATGCATTTATCAATGTCATGCTAAGCAAACTCCAACAGTACATCAGATTCCCCCACACCCCACAGGAAATCCAGCAGACAAAAATTGATTTCTACCAGATAACACAGTTCCTCCACGTCCTAGGTGCCATAGATGGCACACATGTGGCAATATGTCCACCGGCAGTCACAGAGTATGTGTACCGCAACCGTAAATACCAACATTCCATGAAGATACAGGTGATATGCAATGCCTCCTATATCATAACTAATCTTGTGGCCAGGTACCCAGGGAGCACACATGATTCTTACATCTTTCTCCACAGCGGCATTCACACAAGACTGCTAGCTGGGGAGTTTGGTGAAGGATATCTACAAGGTAATGTCACTCTGTACACTGGCGCATAGATGACAAACCCATTTCAGATGGCTGAGTTACTCATCACACCTTCTGTCCCTTCCAGGAGACAGTGCCTACGCAGTGCGCACCTACATGATGAAGTCCTACCTCAATTACGCAACACCAGCAGAACGGAGATACAGTGCAGCACACAGGGCAATCCGCAACGTTGTGGAGCGCACATTTGGCCTGCTGAAGAGTCGCTTCCGTTGCCTCCACAAAAGTGGAGGGGCACTACAGTACAGTCCAGAAACCACATGTAGAATAGTGGCTACTTGTGCAACCTTGCACAATATAGCTACAACCAGGGGCATACCTATAGAAATCAGTGACACTGAATCAGATGAGGATGATGATCCCATACCACCTCTACAGCCAGCAGACAGGACCAGTGCAGTAGAGGGAAGGCAAAGGCGTGCCGACATCACACACAACCATTTCAGACGTGAGTATGAATTACAAAAATCCACTGACAACTGTACCTGTAGTGGTAGAAATGTATTACCTTACGTCAGGTAATGAATGAGTGATAAATAAAGTAAACAGGTGATGTAAAAAACTAAAATTAACAAAAGAACTGAGTCACGCACTATTACTTCATAGTGGCAACACCAGTGTAATTGCTTCAAGAGTCACTTTCTCCTCCCACGCACACCACTCGGGTGCCCAGTTAACTCCTTGAATGTCTCCTTCAGAGGCAGTGCTGCGCCTGGCACTGCGCCGTCTGGTGTCTGCTGCAGGTATGGCCACACTACTGAGGCTAGAACTGTCCTCAGTGTCCCCCAAGGCTACCTCACTGGGAGTGGCAGATCTCTGTCCCATGACATGTTCAATCACATTAGTGATGTGCACAAGGCCCTGGACCATGTCCCTGCTGGTGTGTGCAGCCTCCACTTGTGCCGCCACAGCGCGACCAGCGATGAGTGCTGTGGAGTTCGCCATCCTGTTGGAGGACCTGCAGTAGCATGGACTGTGTGTGGCTGCTGGGCCTGGCCCACCTGCAACAACAATATGCAGCATGTCAGTTCTATATGTTACATTATCTTTCTGAAAATGGCAATAAAGGTACAGGTACTGCTCTACATGGTGTTGTGTGTGTTGTGTTACCTTGGGTGTCAATATGCTTCATTATATTGTTATGCTACTGTCTGTACTAGTTTGTGGACCGCAACTCCCATAATGCATTGTTGTGCTGCTTCTAAGATGTGGACTGGACTACTTCACACACTACTTCACATTACATGCTAATTCCTAAGGGGCTTTTGTGCATACACATATTGGGTTCACAAACAACATTGCACTTACCTTGGCTGGTACTCAGTTGACCGGAGGTGTTGATATCTGTGACCCCTGTCACAGCTTCAGGGAGGAGTGTGGATTCCACCTGGTCCTCCAGTGGTGTGGATGCTGTTTCTGTTGGTGGTCCGCCACCTGTACCCCTGGCCTCCGCAAGTCTCCTTGCCACCCTCTCCTTTGCCGGGAGCGCAGGTCGTACCACCTTTTCTTAATCTCCTCTATGGAGCGCTGTGCCACTCCAATGGCGCAGATTTTTCCCTTGATGTCCAGCCATAACCTTCTTTTTTCGCTCTCAGGAACCTGGAGTGAAGATTTCCCAAACAGGCAGTCATGGCTCCTCACAACCTCTTCAGTCAGTACCTCCAGCTCCTGTTCACTAAACTTGAGATTGCGCTTCCTCTCCTGCTTCTCCTGTGATGTTCCTGGGGTCTCCATCCTGGCTCAGGTGTTTCTGCTCCTGCTGAGTGCTGCTCTATTTGCCTGGGCTCCTCTCTCCCAGGATGCTGGTTTGGGTGTGGCACCTGAAACTGCCTGGGATGACTCATTTCCTGCTGGTGATGTCATCAGGCTCCTCCAGGTGTGCATTCTCGAACTTTCTCGCAATTTGCGATTTTTTACCGAATCGCAAAAAAATCGCAAATTGCGAGAATGCAATTTGCGATTCGGTAAATGGGCCTCGCAAACCACAAATAGTGATTTTTAAGAAATCGCTAATTCCGAATCGCAAGTTTGTTACATGGCCACTTGCGACTCGGAAATATCGATTGCTTAAAAATCGCTATTTGCGATTTGCAAACCCCAGTTTTCATACATATGGCCCTGTATTCTGTGTTACAGGTCAAGTGTTTCCTTATTATAAAAGTTTTCATTTCTTTGGACATCTGTACCTCACGACAACTAATGATAAATTTGCAAGCCTTACACAAGCCACAGGTGAAAAAACCCTCTGTGTGGATTGCAACAAACTAACACATAAATGTTCCTTTAATGAGGGACTTCTTCTAAAAGTTATTTGTGGTTTATCTCCAATAAAGCTACCTACATGTTCATCTGTTCTTAATACAGCCCAGTGTTTATTTAAACAACGTCTCACTTCCCATGCTTGATTGTTGAAAGTTGTGATGAACCTGACTGTTTGGGATATATTTCTGATTGTTTCCCGATGAGGAATTAACACATCCTCTCGATTAATTGCTAATACCTTCTTACAAGCACTATCAATGACTGCGCATGAATAACCTCTTTCCAAGAACTTACTTTTCATACTCTCCATCCCCTCTATATAATCCGTGTCTTCACTACAGTTTCTTCTTGCTCTAAGCAAGTTTCTGCTGTATGGGATACTGTCTAGAAGATTCTTTGGATGACACCTCTTTGTGTGTAATAAACTATTGCCTGCTGTTTTTTGTATGAAACAATGAACTAACCAATTTAGAGCCTTGGACTTCTAATTCTAAATCCAAAAATGTTGTCTTCGATGCATGAATATGAGATGTAAATCTTAAATTCAACTGATTATCATTCAACAATTTAACAAAGTCCAAAGCCTGCATTTCACTACCGCTCCAGATGCAAAACATATCATCAATAAAACAAACCCAGAGAACAGCGTGTTTGTCAGATTGATGGATGTTATACAGTATCTGCCCCTCCCACCAGCCCAGGTAAAGACATGCATAGCTGGGGCAAAACAGGTACCCATTGCTGTCCCCTGGGTTTGTCTATAAATCTTCCTACCAAAAATGAAGAAATTATTAGTCAAACATACATTTATCATCTGCAATAACATTTCCGTATGTTGTAGAAAAGATATTGATCTGGCTCTTAAAAAGTGTTGGCTTGCTTTGATGCCTAGATCATGTGGTATGCAGGTGTATAAACTCTCTACATCAAACCACAATAATAAATATTGACTTTCACAAGTAATACCATTGATTCTTCTAAAAAATCACTTGTGTCTCTGATATATGAAGGTAAAGACTGTACAAATGGGCGGAGGAAGAAATCCACATATTTAGAAGTGTTCTCCAACCCACTAACTTTGGAAAAGACAATCGGACTCCCCGGTGGATTGTATATATATGTGTATAACCTACTTTGGGTAGTAATAGTTAGGACAGAGTTTTCATATAAAAAGCATTTTTTGTTTTGCCAATAACTTTGCTGCCCTTTGACAAATCTTCTTGAAATTTTCTAAATGAGTATGCCACTCCAGCTGCTTTTATGAAAGTTTTGGGGTGAACTGTCAAGTGGTGGCTGAGAAAGAGGGGGTGACAAAGAGCAGTTTCCCCATGCATTGTACCATAGGGTCCTTAGACACCACTACTGCCCAAACTGCTGAACAGAATTACACTGAATTTGGCAGGAAGCTAGCTCTTGGTGTGCAAATCTTTCATTTTTTTTGGTGTAAATCAGTTCAGTAGTTTTTGAAATATTAAAGGGAAAAGGAATATAGATATCTGGACAGCTGGTGTTCAGATCCGCTGTGACTGGCCAATTTAAAGGTGGCTAGTCAATCCTGATTGGCTGGTGACATCATGAACAGTATGTTTTGGCAATCATTAGTAGACTATAATTCGTACCCCTACCATGCACAGTTTTTTCATCAATAATTTCTATGGTGTAATAGAAGATGTCATGAGTGATGTGATATGTCAGGTAATTAGCAGTGCATGGTGAGCGAGCAAGTTATCTTAGGGTCAAGTAATAGTTACTTGAGACTATAACTACAACTATAACTGCTAAATGTCAGTGTTCTTTTAAGTTTAAAACAGTACATTGTCACTGAACATGTCACCTAACTATATTGCTACTTTAACCTTTGCTGTTTTCAGTGAATTGCCAGGGTTTTTGTAACGTTAAGTAGTATTTAACTACCATACATAAAACCAACCTCCGCAAACCCACACTGTGCAAAGCCAGGGCCCTGTGGCCAACCCCACTAAAGGCAGCCAACCCCACACTGCATAGGACCTTCAGTCATGCTTTGTGAAGGTTGGCTATAGAGCCTGGCCTGTGGTCAGGCCCTACGCACAAGAACCTGCAATCAGACACCCCTGCAAGCCTTTGCCTGTGCAGATTCGGGGTTGAACCCAAGACCTGTGGCTAGGCCCTGTGGCCAACCCCCCAAAAGGAAGCCAACCCTACTCTGTGCATGGTTGTCCGATGTGCAAGGTAGGGGGTTGGCCATAGGGTTTGGTCCTTGGGACCCCGTCCTCCATGGCCTTTTTTTTTAAAAGTGGAGGGGGGTCACATGGTCCCCTCAATGAGCTTTTTATGGCCCTGGAGACCCAAGGGCCATATATATTTTAAAAGAGAGGGGTGAAATGTGTGGCACCCCTCCCAGTGCCTCTTTAGTCCCTGGTGACCCTATTCCTATAGGGCCTATTTTTTATTAGAGGGGAGGAGGCCCCATGGTCCACCTCCCTGAGCCTTATTTGGCCTTTGGGACCCCATCCTCAGGGCCACTTTATAATTAAATAGGTGGGGAGCCATGTGGTCCCTTTCCTTGAGTATTATTAGGCCTTGGGGACTCTAGTCTCCTAGGCCACTATTCAAAATAAAGAGGAGGGTAGCTGTTGTGTAGCCATTTTAGTTATAGCTCCATGCACGTTAGTTTAACACACTAGGCCACTGTGCACTTTGACCTAGATATATTTTATTCTGCTTCGCATTGTTATTTTTACAATAACCAGTTTTATGGTCTTGTTTTATTTTCATCTAACTGTTTTTGCTTAGCCTAGCCCTGTGTTCTCAAACAAGACATTCTTGATCACTTTGTGCTTCAGTCAAGGCTACAGTTTGGTACATTGCCGGTGAACGTGGTAGAAGTTTAGTCTCCAACATTCGTAGAAAATACACATCCTTACGTAGGAACATTTTCTTAGAACATCAGCTGTGTTATTATAAAAACACTTCCTAGTCCCATTACACGTTAAGAGGGAGATTCCAGCCAGGGAACCACGACTGTATGCTGATTGCTGAATGCTTCGCTGCAGATGCTAATGCAGACTATAGGCCTTTGCTCAGGAATGAGGGTCGATGTCCTCTTGGGGGAACCTGAAAGGCAGAATTAGAACTTAACATGCGGTGCTCAGATTATGACTTAGAAAGGCCACATTAGCGCCATTTGTTAATGCTAATGTGGCATTAGAAGGCAAAAAACGCAGCGCCATATTTGCATGCATTGCGCCACTTTGTAACCCTTTTCACTACATTATGCCTGCACCAGGCATAATGTATGCAAAGGGGGTGTTCTCCTGCTGGGGGGTGGGGGGGGGGGGGGCAAAAAAATGGCACAAGGAAATCTAAGAGATTTGTTTTCAGCACATTTAACACCTGCTCAGAGCAGGTGTTAAAAGGAGGCTTCTATTGCTTACAATGGGCCTCTGGGTGCTTTGCAGGATTAGCATCAGAATGTTTTACGCAAATTCAGCAAAGTACCGGACTAGCATCAAAAATTCAGATGCTAGTCCCCTATCTACTGTCATGGTGCACCGTATATTAAATAGGGCGCACATATGGTAGTATTAGGGGGGCACTTAGGGGTGCATACAAAGTGGCACTGCACTGTGTGCAGTGCCACTTTTCTTAAACATGCCCCCAAGTGTGGGAAACAGCATTTTTTCTTTTGTTAAAAAATTGGTTGCATATTTGAAGGTCCTCCTCGATTTGTAGCAAAATAGAATAGAAAAATGTTTTTGGCCCCAGGCGCGATCCCTTTGGGACCCATCATCTGGCTTAGGGGGTCAGGGTATCCATACCCTGCCCATTATGATTGTTTTAAAAAAAAAATTCTTAGGACTCAGGACTAGGGGCCAGATGTAGCAAAAATAAAAATTGCTACTCGCATTTTACGAGTTGATGCGACTCGCAAAATGCGAGTCGCAATATGTAATGCCAGAAAAAAAAACGATCCGAATTTGCGACTCGCAGCCGGACTCGCAACGCAGTGTGCGAGTCCGCAGATTGCGAGGTCGCTTTTTGCGAATGTGCAAAAAACGAACTCGCAATTAGCGAGTAGGTGTCGCAAATTGCGATTACCCTGAAAATTGCTTACAGGTGCAGCAGAACACTCCAGAAACCACACCAGAACACTCTGGAAACACTTCCTGGCACATGATGATGACATCACAGCCAGGAAGTTTACAAATACACCTGGGAGGAGGGAGGACCACACCCTTTTATAACTGCCGGTTTTCACACAGAACAAACAGCAGCTGCCATGGAGGGAACCCCAAGAAAGAGGAAGCTCAAATTTTCTGAGAGGGAGCTGGAGGTGCTGACAGAGGAATGCTGTCAGCACTATGATGAGCTATTTGGGAGAGCAGCCCTCAATGTTCCTGAGGCCACAAAAAAACAACTCTGGCAGGACATTCAGGATAAGATCAATTCCCTGGGGGTGAGCCACAGGACAATCGAGGACATCAAGAAGAGGTGGTGTGACCTCCGCTCCCGGACCAAGGATAGGGTGGCTAAAAGGCTCCGGGAGATGAGAGGCACAGGAGGGGGACCATCGTCTGTGCCACCACCCACACCCCTGGAAGAAAGGGTGGAAGAAACATTGGAGCAGGAGGCAGTGTGTGGATTTGGGGACCTGGACACCTCAGAGCCCAGCACATCAACCGGTGAGTACCATGTGATATGCCTGTACCCCTATCAATGCCATACCCCCACCCACCATGTACACAGGTGCATGCACAACCAATATAGCTCCATTTCAGGGTAGAAAATGCCAGAATGATGCATTATGGGAAATGTAGTCAAGTAGGCAGTTCATAGGCAAATGTTTATTAGGAAGTGTGCAATAGATAGTAGACACTGACAGTCTGTTCCCCATGTCCCACAGGTCTCCAGCAAGACACCCCCAACACCCCAAGCACCCAGGCCCAGGAGGACACCCCAGGACCCGCCAGCACCCCCACTTGCACGGTCAGCAGCATCCCTGCAGTAGCCACACCTGCTGCAACAATTACGCAAGAGGCTGCCCCAGCAACAGGGAGGGAGGACACAGGTGGGAGCACAGGGCAGCCACCGCTGCGCAGGCGTCACAGGTCAAGTCCATCTGGGCTGCAGTCTGCATCCGTGATACTTCCTCCAACCACCAGTGAGGCACATCTGCTGCGTGGTCAGCGCCTGCAGAACAGAATTTTGGGCAGAATTAGTGGTGTGCTGCACCGCTTTGTGCGAAACAACCATGCCAGCATGCAGCACCTCAACAGACGTATGGACATGATGTGCCAGAACACTGGGGACCTTGCCCTTGCCATTAGGGAACTGGCGGGAGGACTGCTGGCCCAGGCAGAGGCTGGGCGGCGCAGAGATCGGCAGATAATACACAGACTGGACAGGATGGCCACATCCATCGGCAGGCTGGCCATGAATACCACAGGCCTGTCGAGGAGGACAGTTGGGCTGCAAGTAGAGATGGGCCATTTCGCTGGGGATGTTGCTAGGGGCCTGGGACGTCTCACCCACATCATCGAACTGATGGAGACACGGGAAATGTCGAGGGCCACAGGGGAAACACCCCAAGACAGTGAGGAGGGCTCAACAGTGAGCAGTGTCTCTGCCACTGACAGCAGGGTGCTCAGGAGTGGTAGGCAGAGCACCACGGAAGCAGCAGGGACCAGCCAGGCTGGCAGGAGGGGCAGAAGATCGTAGAGAACACCCAGGACCATTAAATGTGGCACATGGCGTTAATGTGCCACATGACTGGTTGGCATTTTCCTGCCCATGGACAATTTCGACTTGTATATAGTTTCTTAATTACACAAATAAAACAGTTATTTTTGTTCCACTTAACAAATGGAGTTTTTGGTTAATAGGTGAGTATGGTGGGAGTTGACACGTACCGTCCAAAATATTGTGTTGCAATGTGGTCCCGTCTCAGTCTGCCTTGATTAGCTATACTCCGATCCCCATGATGGCGATGTGGTTGTTCTTGCTCTTCATCATCCGGATCTGGGTCTGCAGGGGTGAGAGGTAGCCCACGTCGGGTGGTATGTTGTGGAGGATGGCGCATGCGACCACAATTTTGAATGCGGTAATGGGGGTGTATTGGAGGGCACCTCCACTGCGGTGGAGGCATCTGAATCTTGCCTTCAGGAGTCCGAAGGTGCGCTCTATCAGGTTCCTGGTCCTCTTATGTGCACTGTTGTATGGCCTCTCTGATTCAGTGCTGGGTGTTAAAAACGGAGTCATGATCAAAGGCCTGAGAGCATATGCACTGTCACCTGTTGGGCACAAAAGTACACAGTTAGGAAGTCCAGATTGTCGTGCACAGTGACCTGTGTGTATGTCTGCAAGTGTCTGTGGCTCTACCTAGGAGGTAACCGTCTCCGAATTCCCCACGTTCCAGGCGTTGATGTATCCCACTATGCCTAAAAATGTATGAGTCATGGGTACTGCCTGGAAACTTAGCTACAATGTCGGTGATGACATAATGGGCATCACAAACAACCTGTATATTGAGTGAGTGGGTACACTTTCTGTTGCGGAAAATGTGTTCAAGATTTGCAGGGGGGCATATTTGAATGTGTGTCCCATCTACACACCCTATGACATGGGGAAAGTGGGCAATGCGGTAAAAGTCCAGCTTGGTGCTGTTCATTTCTGCCTCATTCCTTGGTAAGTATATGAAGTGAGACATGTGCGTGACTAAGGCATCGAGGAAGGCCCTGAGGAACCTTGACACTGCACTTTGGGATACCCCACCTGCCACAGCAATGACCCCCTGATAGCTCCCTGAGGCCAAGAGGTGCAGTAAGCATAGTACTTTCACATGCGTAGGAATGGCGCAGCCACGCAGAGTCTGGTGTTCTAGCTGTGGTTTCAGTAAATCTATTAATTCTAGTATGGCTGCGCTGCTAAGGCGGTATTTGTCATAGATCTCCTCTTCAGTTTGCTGAAAAAGAGTCTGCCTGGTTCTATATATCTTCTCCTGTCTGTGGCCCCTCCTCCTCCTCTGCTGGGCTGCGTAGACTCTCCTCCTCACTGCTATCAGGTATATCTCCGCCATCTTGAGTAACCCAGATGGCTTCTGGGTCCCCTTTTATACTTTGGTAATGGTTACCACCTGCTCTGAGTTAATGGTAAATGGGACATGCAAACTGGGCTTTTTGCGACTAGTCGCAATTTGCGAGTTGCAATTGCATATGGTTTGCGACTTGCTATTTGTGGGTCGCAAAATGGGGTCGCAACGGATGCGACTCGCAAACGGGTCCCATCGCTTTTTGCGAGTCGGAAATGGGCTTTTTGCATCCCATTTCCGATTTTGCACTGTCGCAAATTGCGATTCTGCCCGTTTGCGAGTCGCTAACCTTTGCTACATCTGGCCCTAGGTCTCAAGTCCTAAGATGGCTGCCACCACTTCCTGGTTGAGGTGAAAGCAGCTAATCTGATCTCACTGTGAGATCTGTTGGTTCTGCAGATACTTCTCTGAGTGATATATACAGCTTAATTTCCAAGATCTAGCTTTCTGTCAAATTTGGTGTAAATCCGTTCAGCGGTTTGGGCTGTAGCGGTGTCTAAAGTAGAAAAATGGATAGGGAAAGAGGGTTTTGGGACTCCCCTTTTTTCTGAGCCCCTGCTTGCTAGATCACTCCAAAACGTCCCATGTGCCAACTAGTCAAATAGTAGCACTATTTTGGGAAGTTTTGTAAAGATTCTTTACCGAGGTCAAAGTAATTAGCAACACAAAAAATGCATTTTCTAAGGAAACACAATCATAACTATAAGTATGACCACAACCAGCACTGGGTAATATATATACACACATCCTTTGCACCGAGCTATGCCAATCTCACCACGGGTTGGTGGGAGGCGGACACCATGTGGAATGATCAAACAAGGCTAGAGTGGACCAGGTCCTTATATGGGAAGGTGAAAGAAAGAATTTTAAGGGGTTCATTGGGTCCTTCAACATAAATCCACAGAAGTTTAAATTCACCTTCCAGAATAGTGACGCAGAGGAGATCAATTATTTAGACATCAATGTATTTGTGAAGGATGAGAAATTATGCACTAAGATACACAGGAAAGCGACCAGCATAAATAGCATTCTCCAGACCAACACTGGGCATTCACATGCCCTAAAATGGAATGTCACCTATGGAGAATTCCTCTGAGCAAGAAGGAATTGCTCTGAAACAGAAGAGTTTGAAGCACAAGCAGGAGAAATGTATTGGGGCTTTGAAGCAAGGGGATACCTGTTAAAAGTTTGCGATGATGCGTTGATGAGAGTTATAAAAAGATAGAGAGAGGAATTGTTGGTAGCAAAACTAAAAAGTCTGACTAAGAAAGACAGAGAAGAACCCATAATGTACATAATGGAATATAATTCATCTCATCAGGTAATAAGGGAACTTTTGAAATGTAATCGGCAGGTCCTAAAATTGGATAAGACTCTGAAAGATTCAATCCTGGATCATCAGCAGAGTCAGCTGCAATAAAGATGTGTGATACATAGAATTCAGCAAGATAACTCGTCAAACATTTGTCCTTGTAATTCGTCAGTAGTCATGTGAATACCCTCACCTAATTCAGATTAGCATCAGCATGTTGGGCTTCATGCAAAACAATTTAGAATACAAATTTAGAAAAACATCCAGCTAGGTAAGATGTCTTAGTCAGAGAGTATGAGCCCAATGACAGAATGTCGAATCTCTTTTAATGTCTCTTCTTCTCACTAAATCTGGGGAATCTCTGGTCTCATCGTCTAAAATATGGTCTCTAGTCTGAAAATTGGAATAATTCTCCTCTGTCGCGTTGTTATATCAAAGTCACCTAAACTATCCCATAATTCCCTATTGGTCAATTAATCATACGTTCATACACTACACAATAATATTTCTATACCAAATCTATGAATTCTGATATTTCACTCTTCACACAAAGTTGACTGGTACACTTTACGATGTCCTAATATTACGTATAAAAAACCCCTTCTTCAGGAGATAGATTGACGAGTATTTATATGGAACCAGAAAAGAAAATGGGAGGAACATCAATTGTGAACTGGCTCAATAAAAATAAGAAGAGGTTTTGGAAGTGCCAGAAGTGCAAAGCTGGTCATTATGCTATAGAACACAATGTGAGACACAAAATGGTAGAATGAATCCAATCAAAGAGTGAATAACTTGTGAGACCCCTTTTGTGATTTATGTGTTGGAGTGCTCCTGTGAACAAAAGTATGTGATGAGCATGGTGAATAAACTGAAACTACGTACTCCTCACCCCATAAGACCCATAAAAAGAAAGATTTTACATATTTGATGGATAATCAAATGTGGGAGTCACATGATGGGGATGTGAGGAACTTGCACTTTCCTGGTATTCAAAATATCAAAGAGAAACCCAGAGGAGGTGACAGGGAACAGGATCTGCATATGGTGGAATCGAGATGGATTATATCGATGAAGATAGAGCAGCCATGGGGCTTGAATTTGGATGCTGAACTGCATGTACACCTTTAATGTGATCATTTTGTAGACATAGGTGGATCATATTTACGAAGAGGTTTTGAGGACAGGCATACATATGTAGCTTGAGGTCTGGGAAAAGATGATTTATGACTCTAATCTGATTGTGGGATTTATTAGATTTTGTACCAATCATACTGATAATGTATTGTTAGAGGCTATCCATCCAATCATAGGTATAATCTGAAACCATGATTTGTGATTCGGATCTGCTTGTGGGACTTATTGGGCTATGTAACATTTATACTGATAATGCACTGTAAAAGGTTCTGTATTTATACAAAGGTACAATGAGGACAATCAGATTGTGATTCTTATATCGGCAAAGATATAGATAGAAACTTGAATCTTAATAAAACAGTATTTGATACTGAGGGAGCAATTTTCACCTTAGAACTTGCCCTTTTAGATCTTTTAGTGCGTCTGACCTTAATAAGTAAACTTACAAGGGGATGCAAATAGGTCGATTAACCTTTTGACTCATTTAAGATGTTCTTGCCATAGCTCCAATACATGAAAAATAATCAATAATCAATACGTAATAATAAATAATCATTAGTCAAAATCAATAATCAATGGAGTCAGTAAATATCACGCACCATGATCTTTCATCCATGAATAACCATACCTTTAGTAAAAGTTTAGTACTTTTATTTCCCTTATATTAATAGTCCTAAAGTCAGTAGATTAATCTCAAAATCAAATGAAGCACTTATAGGAACAATACTGGTTGACCAAAGTGATGGAAGAAACGCAATCTAATCAAAGCTTGAATCATAACACATTCTAAGGCAACAGTGCAAATCAAAAGCAGAGTCAGCTGCAATAAAGATGTGTGATACATAGAATTCAGCAAGATAACTCGTCAAACATTTGTCCTTGTAATTCGTCAGTAGTCATGTGAATACCCTCACCTAACCCAGATTAGCATCAGCATGTTGGGCTTCATGCAAAACAATTTAGAATACAAATTTAGAAAAACATCCAGCTAGGTAAGATGTCTTAGTCAGAGAGTATGAGCCCAATGACAGAATGTCGAATCTCTTTTAATGTCTCTTCTTCTCACTAAATCTGGGGAATCTCTGGTCTCATCGTCTAAAATATGGTCTCTAGTCTGAAAATTGGAATAATTCTCCTCTGTCGCGTTGTTATATCAAAGTCACCTAAACTATCCCATAATTCCCTATTGGTCAATTAATCATACGTTCATACACTACACAATAATATTTCTATACCAAATCTATGAATTCTGATATTTCACTCTTCACACAAAGTTGACTGGTACACTTTAAGATGTCCTCATCATCCGGCTTGTCAGGTAACAAATTTGTTGCGTCTTCATCTCCAGTCAGTGTCTTCATTGTTCGTGTCCTGGGAAAGTACAACTCACACACATTACACACACTTTGTTACATTACTAGGAACATCGTCTCCTGTCCGTTGGTTCTCACAGAAAGCTTTGTTTAAGCACTTTTAACAAGACAATGGACATTTCAGAGTTTAGTTCACTCTGTCAGCATTTTATTAAACGATAAGAAATACAGATTCTGCATGAGGCCTGGCAAAACTAGGCCAAGCCACTCGCTAAGTTAAGGCCTACAATTAAATAAAGCTGTAGCATACTTCATAACCCTTTAATATGACATATTGCGACATTAATCTAATACATTTCCAATATTTCATAAGTATTGATCATTAATTAGTACATTTCGTGAACACTGGTGGCCATTCTCCGAGGTCACATTTTCAAACGTGTGCATTATTTTTCTCCACTTTATTCATTTTCTAAAAAATTCATCATTCAAAACACAAAAACACTCATTAATTATTTCTAGTTATCACACCTGCTTCAGCAATCCCTCCTCTGATGACTAAATGTATCATCACACCAATTACCATCCACAACTTTATAATTCCATTTATTCAAAATGTTGTCTTCTCCTTGAATTTTCCCAATAAATTCTTTCCCTTTTCTTTTCTTCCCTCCTCTGATTATTCTTAGACTTTTTCAATTTAATCCTTTTATATAATTTGCATAATCCCCATATCCCTAATAGACAATCCACGATAATTAAAATTCCCTGAATATGTTTAATAGTACCCCATTCCAAATGTCGCTGAGCCAATTTTCCACTGAAGCAAACCCTTTACCAACCTTTTCCCAAACACCTGGTTCTTTCAATTCCTTCAAATTACTATCTGCATTAGTCAGATTAGTAAATCTTTTACCTCCTACTATTGTTAGGAATATACAAGCAACAATGCCTAGAATTAATAATTTTACAGACTTCGCCATCCTTCGCTAAAAGAATGTCTAAAGCCTCTCAGCTTAGAGGAGGTCGAGGCAGCAATGACGGAGTTTGTGATGGGGAAGACGCCCGGTCCGGACGGGTTTCCTGCTGAGTTTTACACAAGGATCCGGGATACGTTGGCCCCCCACCTTCTGGCAATGTATGAGGAAGCTGAAAATACTGTGGGCTTCCCTTCAGACTTGGATCAGGCCACTATTGTGGTGATCCCAAAGACTAGGTCCCCTCGCGGGACTGCTCAGCTTACCGCCCCATATCGCTCCTCAATACGGAGCTCAAGATTTTCTCCACAGTATTGGCCCGGAGACTGAAGAGGGTGCTGCCCGCGTTGGTTCACGAGGACCAGTGCAGTTTTATGCCTGCCAGAAGTACCCGGCACTGTATTAGGCTCTTGCACATGGCTCTGGCTCACAGGGCTCTTCTTACCCCTCCACTGGCGCTTCTGTTGATGGGCTTTGAAAAGGCATTTGACACGGTAAATTGGTCGTACCTACGCCATGTCCTTGCAAGGATGGGGCTCGGGCCGCGGTTCCGTGCTTTAGTGGGCCTCCTTTATTCTACTCCGACAGCCAGGGTGCAAGTCCACGGGGCGGTCTCAGAACGGTTCCTCATCTGCAGCGGGACCCACCAGGGTTGTCCCTTCTCCCCGCTCCTCTTCGGTCTGGTGATGGAGCTGCTGGCGAAACTAATTCAGGAGGACCCCCTGGTTGAAGGATGTACGTGGCCCACCGGGAGGGAGGACCGCATAGCGTTGTGTGCAGATGATGTCCTTTTGTACCTGGCTAACCCAGCCAGCAGTGGTCCCAGGGTGCGGCAGATTTTGGGACTGCTCGCAGAGGCGTCAGGTCTAGTGGTTAATCCTAGTAAATGTTTACTGATCCCGCTCAATCACTTTATGGATTGTTATGACTGGCAGTACAGCATTCCTATTAAACAAAACAGCTTCCGGTACTTGGGGATCCATAGAGCTCTGTTGCCGGAGTTGGCATGGGCTTTGAATGTCAAGCCTCTAGCCAGGCGGGTCAGGGAAGATCTCCAAAGATGGAGATCCCTTCCGCTAAATACCCTTGGGCGGATCACGCTATATAAGATGATGGTACTCCCCCGGTTCCTTTACTTACTTCAAAACTTCCCCTATCATGTTCCCAGATGGTGGTTCGTCGACATAGAGGCAGCGACGCGACAGTTTTTGTGGCATGGATCCCGTCCACGCCTGGCGCTTCGGGTCTGTCAGAGGGATGTCCACGATGGTGGCCTGGGGATGTCCAATCTTCACCTTTATCACCTGGCGATGCGCCTGCTGGTAATTAACGACTGTCTGGGGGGTGGATGGTCGGACCCCGCCTATCAGCTGGCGCTCCTGACCATCGGTTTCCCTGACTTGTTCGGGATGCTCTACGGGGCCCATGTGCCACGTGGGATTCCCGAAGTGACAATGGTGGTGCTTACAGGGTGGAGGGCGGCGCAGCGAGCGTCAGGGTGGTGGCGTCAGCTTACCCAACAAACCCCATTGTGGCAGGGTGCTTGGCTAAGGGAGGTCTCGGCACTCCGGGAGTTCCATAAGTGGGATCTTATTGGGATATCGTCACTCGGAGACATCTGGGCGGGTACACACATGCGGTCCTTCCAGGAACTTCAACAGCAATTCTCGCTCAGCCAGACCCAGTTCCATAAATACTTACAGCTCCGTCATGCCCTTCAGGTGCACCTTCAGGCGGGATCGGTTCTCCCAGAATTCAGCCCCGTGGAAAACAAGACACTAATGGGACACCTAGGCAAAGGGGGGTATCGCGTGTATACCGCATGTTGACCACTAATACATCGCAGCAACTTGATAAGCTTCGTGCAAGATGGGAGCACTGGGTGGGTCCGATGACGGAGGAGGATTGGAGAGACGCCCTAATCGCCCCAAGGCTGTTGACTATGACCTCACGACTGAGATTGGTGCAGACCTATTTTCTTCATGCAGCGTACCTCTCCCCCACAAGGCTGCACACAGCCGGCCTTAGGCGGCACGCGGAGTGCCCACGGTGTGTGTGCCCATCTGCAGACCTTTTTCATATGGTATGGACATGTCCTGATATCGCTGCCATTGGCGCGCGGTGTTAGCAGAGGTGTCCAGGGTTTTGCGGGAGGAGATTGAGCCCGTCCCCCTACCTGTCCTTCTGGGGGTTCTCGAGGACGTGGGCTCCAGCAGGGCAGAGCGCACCTTTATAGGAATGGCTTGTTTGGTGGCCAAAAGGGATATTGCGCCTCCCAAGAAAAACTGGTTTATGAAGCACGGGGTTGTCGGGCTAAATATGAGTGGGTGTGGGGGAGATGGATGTGATCCTGGGAGGAGGACACGGGGCGTGATCTCTTGGTGTGAGCTGGGGGAAGTGCACCTAAGACTTTATGGTGATTATATGGGGATTATAAATCCAATGAATACGACTTATCTGTGTAGTGTTCAATCGGAGGAGGTAAATTGTGACCAGTGGTGTTATGCAGTGTTGTCCTTTTGTTCAGCAGTAAAATCAATAAAACTGTTTTATAAAAAAAATGTCGAAAGCAAGATGATTTTGAAGAGTCATAGTTCTATCCGCAGCTAATTCAGTATCTATCAGGTGTATAGCCCCTTAAATTTTTTTTAGCATTTATCCACAATAGTAGACAACTTTTGAATCTTGATTGAATTCAGGATGACTCCCACTGAAGGAATCACCACACCAAATATATCTCCCACTATCGCAGAAGAGGACTCCCTCCTCTTTCTCTCATGATGTAATTCAGCCACTTTCGGAAACTTTTTCAAATCCTCCATTTGATAAATCTTTGGCAAAACCATCCCTAAATAACATGTCCCATACCATCCTCTTGGAAGATGGTAATAAGCATTAAGTCCACAAATATATTTGATCCCTGGAATCGCAGGGTCCTGCCCATTAAACATAAATGTCCATTTACTCTGAAACAAAAACACATGCCTGCATTCACTCGTACCCACAAATAAAGTGTCAGTGCGCGACTTTGGCCTATATATACAAAGCTCCCTATGTGTAATGCATCTAAAGCTAATTTCCCTTGCGTTTGATTTTGGTATAGCATAATCATTCTTGTAAGTCCTGTTCTCAAAGCCCTTTTCTAATTTTTCTTTTAGCGCCTTTCTCCTGTCATCTGTATGATCTAAGAAGCTCTTCTCTAAAGATGTAAGCAAACATGTTAGGTTATTCTTGTGTGCATAAGCTGTGCCAAACGTCAATGTAGGTTCAAAGAATCCTCTAACTAACACTATGGGGGTCATTCTGACCCCGGCGGGGCGGCGGGAGCCGCCCGCCTGGAGGGAACCGCCAGAAGACCGTACTGCGGTCAAAAGACCGCGGCGGTCATTCTGGGTTTCCCACTGGGCTGGCGGGCGACCGCCAAAAGGCCGCCCGCCAGCCCAGTGGGAAACAGCCCTCCATGAGGAGGCCGGCTCCGAATGGAGCCGGCGGAGTGGAGGGTGTGCGACGGGTGCAGTGGCACCCGTCGCGTATTTCAGTGTCTGCAATGCAGACACTGAAATACAAAGTGGGGCCCTCTTACGGGGGCCCCTGCAGTGCCCATGCCATTGGCATGGGCACTGCAGGGGCCCCCAGGGGCCCCACGACACCCCTCACCGCCATCCTGTTCCTGGCAGGCGGAACCGCCAGGAACAGGATGGCGGTGAGGGGGTCGGAATCCCCCATGGCGGCGCAGCAAGCTGCGCCGCCATGGGGGATTCCCAGGGCAGCGGAATACCGGCGGGAGACCGCCGGTTTTCCTCTTCTGACCGCGGCCGAACCGCCGCGGTCAGAATGCCCAAGGGAGCACCGCCAGCCTGTTGGCGGTGCTCCCGCGGTCCCCGGCCCTGGCGGTATTTACCGCCAGGGTCGGAATGACCCCCTATGTCATTATCCTTAGCTACTCTACTCAGATACCTAATGATAGGAACAAACGAAAACACAAGTTCATGATTAGAGTAGAAATACTGAATATGCTCCTGGTTATAGAACCTTGTTAGCAGCAAACTACAACTTATTCCATATGTTAACTGAAAGCTATAATAGGTGACTCCTTCCTTGACTGATGAAGGGATCTGTGTACACACAAGACAATTCTTTGCATCCATCGTCTCAACATACTCACTCAATAAGCAATAGAAGACGTTAGAAGAAAGTTAGCAGCTTGTCAAATCAGGTTTCATAAAGACAAATCAGGTTTTAAAATGTCTTTTCTGGTTACTTTCAACAGTTTCTTTCTCAAAATTATTTCTCTCAGATTCTTTGAACAGTTCAGTTCATCAATTCTCTTCACCTCACCTCAAAATATTGACTTGGAACTTTCCTATCAAAACAAAAAGACATAGGCCTTCATTATATTATCATTATAACCCTGGCGGTCAGTGTTAAAGCAGCGGTAACACCGCCAACAGGCCGGCAAAAAAAAAAAGGAATCACGACCATGGCGGAAACCACCAAGATAGACAGCAATTTCAACTCTCCGACCGCCACAGCGGTAGAAACAAACACTGCGGTGGTAACCGCCAAAAGACAGGCGGAAAACAAGGTTCTGCTCACTGTATTACAACACGCCTATCTGCCACCTTTTCCTGGGCGGTACCAACGCCATCAAAAGCATGGCCGAACCAGGACTTGAAACAGAAACCACTCACCTTTCGATACTTTATGAACAACCAGGACGCCATGGAGCCCGATTTACAGGTCCTGCCCATGCTGGTCTACCTCCCCTTGTATCAGGAGCAGCAAAGACGCCGGCGACGACCACGGTGAGTACTGCACCTAGCACACAGGGGAGTGGGGGAGGAAAAAGAGAGTGACACACACACGCAACACCCCCACCCCCACCCTTACCCACAACAACATACACACAAATACATGCAGCAACATTACATATACACCCCGTCACCCTCTGGAAGAACGCAAGGGCAAAAGGAAATGAAGTGTAATCCTTGAAATATCAGCTAGGCCAAATTCAAATATCAGTATATACAAATGCGTACACCAACTACACAATTAAATCATTGTCCGTGGATCAGTGTCCCAAAATGCATGGGCGAAGCCCACACAAGATACCTGACTCGAAACGGAGAGAACACTGCATGGGCATCAGATGCAAAATAAACAGGCACCTCAGGGGGAGGGGGGCACCTCAGCCGGATGAACGGACGACACCACTGCTCCACGAGGGGGCTCCATGCCCAGTGCATTATCCTGGGGAGTGCAAAGCCACAGTCTCTCAAGTCTCTCCAGTGGGTGGTTGGCCCACTGCATTATCCTGGGGAGTGCAAAGCCACAGTCGCTCAAGTCTCTCCAGTGGGTGGTTTGCCCACTGCATTATCCTGGGGAGTGCAAAGCCACAGTCTCTCAAGTCTCTCCAGTGGGTGGTTTGCCCACTGCATTATCCTGGGGAGTGTAAACCCACAGTCTCTCAAGTCTCTCCAGTGGGTGGTTTGCCCACTACATTATCCTGGGGAGTGCAAAGCCACAGTCTCTCAAGTCTCTCCAGTGGGTGGTTTTCCTAATGCATTATCCTGGGGAGTGCAAAGACACAGTCTCTCAATTGGATAACAGTCTCCACTGGTTCTGGAGGGGGCTTTGTGCCCAGAGTGTTTCATCCTGCCAAGGACTGGGGTAGTGGATGTGTATCTCCACTAGTTGTGGAGGGGGAATTGTGCCCAGAGTGCTTCATCCTGCCAAGGACTGAGGTAGTGGATGTGAATCTCCACTGGTGCTGGAGGGGGCATTGTGCCCAGAGTGCTTCATCCTGCCAAGGACCGAGGTAGTGGATGTGTATCTCCATTGGTTCTTGAGGGGGCATTGTGCCCAGAGTGCTTCATCCTGCCAAGGACCGAGGTAGTGGATGTGTATCTCCACTGGTGCTGGAGGGGGCATAGTGCCCAGAGTGCTTCATCCTGCCAAGGACTGGGGTAGTGGATGTGTATCTCCACTGGTTCTGGAGGGGGCATTGTGCCCAGAGTGCTTCATCCTGCCAAGGACCGAGGTAGTGGATGTGTATCTCCACTGGTTCTGGAGGGGGCTTTGTGCTCAGAGTGCTTCATCCTGCCAAGGACTGAGGTAGTGGATGTGAATCTCCACTGGTTCTGGAGGGGGCTTTGTGCCCAGAGTGCTTCACATGCAGTGTGGCAGGTCCCATTCCCTCACCTGGGTGTGTGTGCCACAAGATTTGAACGCATAAATATAAATAGTACACTGTTCCAACGTATAAGTATGCAGGGTAAAGAAACGTCAGTAATTTCAGGAGAGCCCTCAAGCATCCACTAGGATGCCAAGTATCATTGGGCAGTCTCCTCGTCAGACTGGTGCTGCAATGTCTGGCGGACCACTCCACAAAGGTGGTGGTACTCTACCGAAAGATATGTAGCAGAAAAAAAATTGGTCTGCGATAGATACTGACTATGAGAAGGAAAAAATAGGAGAGAAAAGTGAGTTAAAATTGGCTCTGAGCCTCAACCATCATAATTTAATAAATCAAGTAAAGGTTCAGGCCAAGATTAAAAAACAAAGGGAGTGAATGCGGGTAGTCAAGTCCCACTGCACTCCATACAAAGGAAAGAGGTAGTGTCCCTACTCCTAACGTATCCTGGTCAACATGTTTCGCGTCTCTATGGTCAAAGCATGATCCCATGACGCTTCATCAGGACCGTGACAACTACTTCTCCTATTAAATAAACAATAATAAGTGCTAGGAGGTCACTTACTGAGTGTAGACTATTTGTCAATGTCGATTGGTCAATTAGTCACCCTGCATAGAAGTGTGAACATAAACATAGATTAGAAATTGAATGGTGCTAAAGGTGATGCAAACAATAACACAAGATTGTCTGGGAACAGGTAGCATGATACTCCATGGAGGCAGAGACACACTCCACCCTGCTGCGACTTTGCCTGCCACCTGCAGGTACAAACAGTGCTGGGAGTCATGCCTCATGTACGCTGGGCAGGGTCCAGGACGTCTCCTGCAGCCTCGGACCGCTGGCCACTGGGGATGATTGCCATGTCAGCACTGTCTGAGCACGTTGCAGGGCTGGTGGAGGTGGTTGTGGTGGTGTCTGTGGCGGAGGTGCTGGCGGTGGTGCATGTGTCCGCACCTGTTGAGGAACACAGCAGGCCGTCTCCTGCAGCCTCGGACGGCTGCCCACTGGGGATGATGCTGGGGACTGTTGCTAAGGCAGCGTACGTGCAGGTGGCTGTGCAGGTGGCAGTGCAGGTGGTGGTGTCCACTGCTGTACAGGTTGATGTTCTGGTTGACAGAAGGGGTGACTCTGGTCCCTCAGCTGGAGTCTCCGTGCCATATCCTGACCTGCTCTTCGGCTTGTGCCCCTTCCCCACCTTTGATGTCGCTGCTGGTACCTTGCCACTGTCCCCTTTTGGCTTGGAGGAGCCCTCGGTTGCTGGTAGGTGCAGCTTCTCCCTCCGGCATGTGGGCACCTTCTTCACCTTGGCAGGTGGAGGAATGGCCTGCTCCTTGGCCTTCCTAGATTGTACACTGGCAGACCTGACGGGTGCCGCCCGCGATTTGATCGAACTTGCTGAGACCACAGTGCTGGATGATTTGGTGGCTGAGGTGCCGGGCTGGGACCTGGACAGCCTGGCCCTGGGGGAAGGACGGGGGGAGGTTGAGGGAAGAGGTCAAAGTTTGCGAGGAAGAGTTTCTTAGACACACTGGGATGGCAAGATGGAGGGGGTTTGGAGTGGAGAAAGAGGTAGTGGTTGTAGGAGGTGTATGTCTGCTGAATTTGGGTGAAGGTGCATGGGCCGGAGGCTGTTGTGAGGTGGATGGCTGTTGGGTGGGTGTGTGCCTGCGTTTGTGTACTTTGGGAGGAGGGCTCACAGACACACTGGGATAGGACACAGGGGATGTGTGAATGGTAGTGGGGGTGGTGAGTGCACGTGAGCGGTGTGTGGTGATGGGCGTGCTGGTGATGGAGGTAGTGGCTGAGGATGTAGTGCATGCAGGTGTGAGTGGAGACGAGACTTGGAAGGAGGAGGGGGACATAGAGGTGGGGGACACAGTGGAGGCAGTGGATGTTGGAGTGTCTGCATGGGGATGGTGCTTGTGTGAGTGCCTATGGGATGTGTGGTGCTTATGTTTGCCATGTCCTCTCTTGTGTGTTGATGAGTGTGCATGCTGGTCTGATGCTGTGCTTGGGATAGGCTGAGGTACAGGGGATTGGGTCTGGGTAGAGGAAGTTGGAGGGCGGAGGCTGGACACAGGGACAATGGCTGCCATCAGTGCTGAAATGCTCTCTGTTGGGCCACCACGCCAGGATGAATGCCCTCCAGGTATGTATTTGTTTGCTGCAAATGCCTCTCAACACCCTAGATGGCATTCAAAATGGTAGATTGCCCAACAGTGAGGGATCTCAGGAGGTCAATAGCCTCCTCACTGAGGGCAGCAAGGTTGACTGGGGCAGGGGCTGAGGTGCCTGGGGCGAAGGAGATGCCCACACACCTGGGTGAGTGGGAACGGGAAACTCGATGAGGGGTTGCTGGGAGGGTGGTGCTGGTAGGGGGGGTGGCGGCTGTACCTGTTGATGCAGTGGGCACAGAGGTGCCGGCCACCGCACAGGAGCTCCCATAAGAGGAGGAGTCGCTGTCGCTGGTGTCTGCTCCTTTCCCCGTCGTGGAGCTCCCCTCGCCCTCCGTCCCTCTGGTGCCTTAGGACTCTGTTACTTCACCCTCCAGGGTCATGTGGGATGCAGCTCCCTCCTGCTCCGGTGCCACTGCTCCTCCACCAGATGATGCTAATGCACACAAGGACAGGGTGACAAAACAAAAAGGGGGGTAAGACAGAAGAGACACATGGTCAATGCCTGCAACACCACTACCGATGGCGGACACAACACACAGGTAGCAGCCCTATGCACTAAGCCATGCACTGCCAGGGCAGGGGAAAAGCACGTGCGGCATAGGGGACTCTGTCGAGAACCATTTTATGCACAGCTGGAAGCCATAGGAGCCTGACTAGGTGTAAAGGGCAAATACCACCTTCGTGGTTGTACTTGGAATGAGGCTGCAAATCAATGGCTCTACCTTTGCGCGTCTGCCCTGGCCTAGGGGAACCCACAGCCCACCTCCCCCACCCAGACAACTCATCAAGCGTGCAGAGTCTGCTGAATGAGAGTGTACTCACCCCCTTGTGGCTGCTGTGATGCCCTCAAGTGCCCATCCAACTCCGGATATGCCACCGCCAAGATCCGGTACATCAGGGGGGTCATGGTGCGACGAGCACCCCTTCCGCGTTGGGAGGCCATCCCCAGCTGAGCCTCCGCCGTCTTCTTGCTCCAGTGGCGCAGGTCCTCCCATCTTTTCCGGCAGTGGGTGCTCCATCTATGGTAGACCCCCAGGGTCTGCACTCCCTTGGCAATGGCACGCCAAATACCCTTTTTCTGGTGGGCACTGACCTAGAGGATAAGTGGATGTTACTCCCCCGTAAATTTCTTCTCACACATTGGCCACAAACCTCCCACCCTGGCCCAGAAATACATACACACACCATCCTCACTTGCTGGCCTGTCACCCACCCCTGTCTCTTCCATCCACGACACTCCATACAATCATGTGCCATCCACCATGCACACAGCTTACTCACCTGTTTGCCTGGAGGACCGTACAGTTGCGTGTACTGGGGGAGGACACATCCACTAGTCTGTCCAACTCCTCTGAAGTGAAGGCAGGGGCCCTTTCCCCAGACACTGTAGCCATTGTTGCTTCCAGACACAGGTCACAACAGCACGTGCAGTGTAGGTTCTCCTCTGTTGAAGATCAGGTGTCAAGTGAGTGAACAGATAGAAAATGGTGGGCACGTCCGCGGCGGTGCGTACCGTCACCGCTGGCGTACACCGTCATTGGCTCCTGGAAACCATAGGGCGCAATGATAACCAATGCTGAATAGCGCCGCGGTCTTCGACCGCCTACTGCGACGGTGTACAACGCCAGCGCTGTCCCTCATTTCCCCTTGTCCCACCTTACAGGTCAGGCATCCGCCATTTCAGAGGGCCACATGGCAGGCCAACTAACTGCGTCACACCTATTTAGGCCAGGAATACGGACAGACAAAGTCACATTGAGAAAATTTTACGTTTGTGATAAACAGCCTTGTGAAACCTATGTGGTGTCTGACCCTTTGCTCACCGTTCTCCTCCTTAGGGCACCTCCGCTGGGGCAGGTGATGAGATGGCGGCATCCTCCGGTGTACGGACTCCTGGTGGACCTGTTGACAATGGAAGACAGACACATCATCATCACTTAAAGACTTGATTGTGCAACAATCAAGGAACTGTGTGCTCAGTTGGAGCCAGACCTGATGTCAGCTATCCACCATCCCACAGGAATCCCCCCTCTAGTGCAGGTCCTGTCAGTACTCCATTTCCTGGCCAGTGGGTCTTTTCAAACAACAGTAGCCATGACATCAGGGATGTCACAGCCAATGTTCTCTAACATGTTGTCCAGAGTGTTATCTGCCCTGCTGAAACACATGCGCAGCTACATCGTTTTCCCCCAGGTGGAGGATCTGCCCACAGTGAAAGGTGACTTTTATGGCCTGGGACATATCCCTAACATCATTGGTGCCATTGATGGGACACATGAGGCATTTGTCCCCCCTCGCAGGAATGAACAGCTGTACAGAAACCGCAAAAGCCACCATTCAATGAATGTGCAGATGGTGTGTTTGGCAGACCAGTACATCCGTCATGTGAATGCCAAGTATCCTGGCTCAGTGCATGACGCTTACATTTTGAGGAATAGTAGCATCCCTTATGTGATGGGGCAACTCCAGAGGCACCGTGTGTGGTTAATAGGTGAGCCCAAGGTCCCAACACAGTTTGAATAGGTGTCTGGGTATGGGAGATTCCCTAATGTTTGGAGGATGTCTAACAGTTGTCCCTCGATATTTGCAGGTGACTCTGGTTACCCCAACCTGTCATGGCTACTAACCCCAGTGAGGAATCCCAGGATAAGGGCAGAGTAACGCTACAATGAGGCACATGGGCGAACTAGGAGGATAATAGAGCGCACTTTCGGCCTCCTGAAGGCCAGATTCCGGTGCCTCCATCTGACCGGTGGATCTCTATACTACTCACCGAAGAAGGTGTGCAAGAACATCGTGGCCTGCTGTATGTTGCACAACCTGGCTTTGTGAAGCCAGGTGCCTTTTCTGCAGGAGGATGGGCCTGATGTTGGTCTTGTGGCAGCTGTGGAGCCTGTGGACAGTGAAGAAGAGGAGGCAGAAGAAGAAGATGTAGACAACCGAAACAACATCATCATGCAATGCTTCCAGTGAGACACAGGTAAGAGGACGGAACTGCTTCACACATCTCAGATTATTGTAGTCCCTAGCATACACTGCCTTTTAACCTCTGTGTATGGACTAAGACTTGTCACTTTGGCTTTCCATTTCACAGATCTGGGTCCTACTTTGTGCCCTCTGCTATGTTTACTGCTGGCCTACAACTGTGTAACATTGGTATGTGAACAAGTACATTGACATTGCTATATTTCAAAGATGTTGCAATTACACACTTGTGAAAGCACAGACTGACTCCAGATTGTTTTGTGATTCAAGGGTGTTTATTTCTGTGCTAATACGTGGAGGGGGTGTGCAATGGGCTGGCGTGATGGTGGAGGAATGTCCATGGCAGAGTCCAGTCTCTTGGTCTCACAGGTGCATTGTCCAATGGGGCATAGGGAGGGGAGCAATGGCAGTTTAAAGTGGACAGGGTGACAAAGTGGGACAGAAGGGTGACATTCAGGAGGGTCTTATTTCCTGGCGGGGGTCTTGGCAATGTTCTCTGTCTTGTTCCTGGATCTCAGGGACCGTTTGTGTGCCACTGTGTCCCTCATGGTGTTGACAAGGTCTGCCAGCACCCCTGCAATGGTGACCAGGGTGTTGTTGATGGACTTCAAGTCCTCCCTGATCCCAAGGTAGTGTTCCTCCTGCAGCCGCTGAGTATCCTGAAACTTGGCCAGTACCGTGCCCATTGTCTCCTGGGAATGGTGGTATCCTCCCATGATGTTGGAGAGTGCCTCGTGGAGTGTTGGTTCCCTGTACCTGTCCTTCCCCTGTCGCACAGCAGTCCTCCCAGATTCCCTGTTATTTTGTGCCTCTGTCCCCTGAACCGTGTGCCCACTGCCACTGACCGCAGGTCCCTGATTTTCTTGGTTGGTGGGTTTGCCTGGGTTCCCTGTAGTGGTGAACACACTGCTGATTGACGTGTCCTGAGGGCAGAGGGATGGGCCCGCTGGGTGGGTGCTGTGCTGGTGTTTCCTGAGGGGGGAGGGTCTGTGGTGGCTTGTGACTGTGGCAGGAGAACCGACTGTCAAGAGGTCCCTGATAGGCCGGGCTGATCATCTAGATCAAGGCGTGAAGAGCTGCTGTCATCACTGTGGGCCTCTTCTGTGGGGGGACTGAATATGTCTGGCACCTCGTGTCCGGTGACGTTGGGTATGGGTCCTGTTGGGGTGTAAATGCATAGTTTTTGTATCTGTGTGTGCCATCTTGTGCATTGGGTGAGGTACCCTCTACTCCTGTGCTTGCATAATTGTGTTTGCATTTTTGTGATAGTTGGTTTGGGGTCTGTGTGGGTATCTGTACTGGACATGCTTTGGTGATGGTGGTCCATGCATAGGTTTTGCATGCAGGGCTTGGTATTGGGATGGGTGGGTTGTGATGGTGGGGTATATGTGAGGTGGTGGAATGATGGGGGTGAGGGTAGGGGAAGGAGTTTGTGATGGCATGCAGGTGGGGTGGGGGATATAGTAGTAAAAATATGACTTACCAGAGTCCAGTCCTCCTGCTACTCCTGCGAGGCCCTCAGGGTGCAGTATTGCCAAGACTTGCTCCTCCCATGTTGTTAATTGTGGGGGAGAAGGTGGGGGTCCACCGCCAGTTCTCTGTACAGCAATCTGGGGTCTTGATACCACGGAACGCACCTTCCCCCGTAGGTCGTTCCACATCTTCCTGATGTCATCCTGTGTTCTTGGATGCTGTCCCACTGCGTTGACCCTGTCGATGATTCTCCGCCATAGCTCCATCTTCCTAGCAATGGAGGTGTGCTTCACCTGTGATCCAAAAAGCTGTGGCTCTACCCAGATGATTTCCTCCACCATGACCCTGAGCTCCTCCTCTGAAAACCTGGGGTGTCTTTGAGGTGCCATGATGTGGTGTGGGTGATGCGTGAGGTGCTGTCTGTTGTGATGTGTGGGGGGATGTGTTGGTGTGTGTTGTTTGAGGTGTGTGGATGTTGTATGAGTGATGGTGTTGTGTGCCTGTGGATGATGGTGTTGGGTTTGCTAATCTCTCTCTCTGGGTTTCTTCCAAAATTGTTCGTTGTAAGGGGTTCTGGGTAATGTGGGTATGTGTTTTATAGTGGTGTGAGTGTGTGGGTGTGGTATGTCTATGTGTGTCAGGTGTGTGTATTTCGAATTGTCCAATGTGGTTGTGTTTTGTAAATGTGTGTATATTTTGAGCGCATTGGTGTGTACTGCCAATGGATTACCGCGGTTGTAAGACCGCCGCGTTGATTCGTGGGTCGTGATAGTGTGGATGTATTCCTGTTGGCATGACAGTGTAGGTTTTGGTATCGCCAGTTTATCACTGACCTTTTCGTGTGGTGGACTTGTGTGGGTGTCTGTATTGTGGCGGATTCCGAGATGTGAGTCGTAATACCTGTAGCGGAATTCCGCCGCCGCAACGGTATGTTGGCGGTCTTCAGCACGGCGGAAAGTGGGATTTACCGCCAGGGTTGTAATGAGGAACATAGGGCCTGATTCTAACTTTGGAGGACGGTGTTAAACCGTCCCAAAAGTGGCGGATATACCACCTACCGTATTACGAGTTCCATAGGATATAATGGACTCGTAATACGGTAGGTGGTATATCCGCCACTTTTGGGACGGTTTAACACCGTCCTCCAAAGTTAGAATCAGGCCCATAATCTCTTGCTGCCATTCGTTTGCAGTTGCATGTGCCCATTCAGGACCTGCATATCTTCGACTTGCTATTCTCTTTTTTTTCAACTTTTGATCACCATTCAGTTCTCCTTCACTTAGTTCCTCTTTCCTCGTAGTGTCTAGTTCTTCCTCTATTGTTGGTTCAACAACCACCTCTTTCCTCTTCTCCACTTGCGATTTCGGCCACTTATCTCCTTTCAGTGAACCTTCTGTCAGTATTCTCTTCAAGACTGAACTGGAACCCTTTTCTTTCTCTCTGGTGTTTTCTCTTGATGGACCTGCAACAGGTTCAGGAGGAGTCAGATCACCTTCTTCCTTGATCCACCTCAACACCTTCCCCTTCTCCATCTGGCAATTGCTCTGCTTGTCTTTCAGAATTGTCTACTTCTAGGAGAACCCCTCTGGATTTGGGTCACCTGCTGCTTCAGTTGAAATAGGTTCCCCAATACTTTCCTGGAGGTCTACACCCTTGTCTCTTACAGGAGCAACTGAACCGTCCTCAGTAAGCTCAGATCCAGTCTCAGTTCCACTTGGTTCTTTTTCTGATGCTGTGATTTGTCTCACTGTTGTTGGCACTCTCAACAACGCTTCTTCATGATCCAGTGGACATTCCACTTTCTTCGTGTGACTGGCGTGAATCCAGTTCGGGTACAGTCCCTTCCAACGTGGCTCTGAACACGTCTTTCTCACATGCTTTTGGACCACAACCCAGTCTCCGGTTCTCAGGTTGTGCCCTTAGTCATGGATCGGTGGCAGTGTTGTGGCCTCCACCTTCTGAGAGAAAGAGCAGACTACATCAGCCAGACCCTGGCAGTAATCCTACACCATATCATCTGTAATGGTGACAAGTGCATTTGCTGGCAACGCTGGTAATCTCATTGCTCTGCCCATGAGGATCTCATGGGGCGACAAGCCTATCTTCCTATCAGGTGTGTTTCTCATTGACATCAGCACCAAAAGGAATGCATCGGGCCATTTCAAATTCGTATCTGCACACATCTTTTCAATACTTGACTTAGAGGTACCATTCATCTGCTTTACTAGTCCTGAAGCTTCGGGCGGTAACTACAATGCACCTTCTGCTCAATGTTCAATGATGCACACAATAGTTTTATCACTTAATTGCTGAAGTGACTTCCCCTAACTGATTCTAAAGAGATTGGAAATCTGAAACGCAGTATCAGTTCCTTAAACAGCAGTTTCGCTACTCTGAAGCTATCATTTCTCCGTGTAGGGCACACTTCAATCCAATGACTAAAGATGCAAACAATCAGCAACACATATCTCAAACCTCCACACACAGGCATCTCAATAAAATCCAACTGCAGTCTGCTGAAGGGACCTCCTGTTCTTCCAATGTGGCTTAAATTAACCCTGCATTTAATTGCTGACAAATGACGCAACAATGGCGAACTGCTTCAGCGGCTTGTCTAAACTTAGGGTTGAACCAATCAATGTTGAACAGGTGAACCATGGCATCCCTCCTAATGTGTGCCTGCCCATGATAGTACCTTGCACTTTGAGACACCAGGCTGTTTGGCAACCAACTGACCCTCTTCAGAAACCCGCAATTCATCCGGTCTTTGACATTTCATTTTACTCATGAACATTTCTCCTCCTTGTCAACATTACTCTGCAACGATTTTAACTCTTCCAAAGTGTCAATCACCTTTAATGCATAACTCGTTCATGTGGTGTCTTCTTCAGGTAACAATTCTCACTTGTCTTTGAATGATATGCAGTTCAATACGCAAAACCTTGTGACTTGATCCGCATATCCATTCCCCAGTGACACATAGTCCTGCGACTTTAGATGTGCACTGCATTTTACCAAGGCAATCTCTTCAGGTAATTGAATTGCATATAACAGCTCCTTTATTCTTTCACCTTTTCTCACTGGTGTTCCAGAAGAAGTCAGGAAACCTCTCTGCGACCACAATTGACAAAAATCATGAACTATTCCTAATCCATATTGGCTATCCGTGTAGATATTAACTCTCAATCGAGCAGAAACATGGCATGCCCTAGTAAGAGTGACCAGTTCTGCTATCTGAGCTGAATACACTCCTCGAAGCCAGGAAGGCTCCAAGGTACCTGTAATTGTGCTCACAGCATATCCTGCTCTCAATGTCTCTGTGTTGTCTCTCAGACAAGTACCATCAACAAAAACAATTGGATCATTCTCTTCCAATCGTATAACACTAATGTCAGGTCTCGGATTTGTGCACAACTCAGTTACTTCGAGACAATCATGTTCGACATCTTCCTCTTTCAATTTCAATAGTATCACTTGGAAGTAAAGTTGCCGGGTTCAGCACTGTACATCTTTTCAGTGTCAAGTTTGGTGCTCCCAAAATACTTGTCTCATACCTAGTTAACCTAGCACCAGTCAAGTATTCGGTTTTCGTCCTTGTCAGTAAAATCTCAATCGAGTGAGGGACCATTACAGTCAGGGGATATCCCATCACCATGCTTTCACACTGTGAAAGACTGTGACCAACTGCGGCAACTGCACGCAAACAACCTGGTAAGGCTGCTGCAACTGGGCCCAAAGTTGCTAAAAAATATGCTACTGGGCGATGACCACCTCCACGGACCTGAGTCAAAACAGACAACGAACATGCATCACGATCATGACAAAACAATATGAAAGGCTTTGTGTAGTCAGGCATACCCAATGCTGGAGCTCTGCAAAAACTCTCTCATCTCAATGAACACTTTCGTCTCATCCTGGTCTAGCACTATGGGATCTGTAACATCCTTATGCAGTGGTCTAGAAATTTCTGAAAAATTCAGGATCCATTAGCGACATTAACCCACCATTCCCAGAAACATCCTGACCTCTCTCTGTGTGGCTCGGGTACTTATCTGCAGTATCATTGTAATCCTCTCTCTGGATATTTTCCTTGACCCTTTCTCAATCTGGTGACCCAAATACTTCACTACCTTTTCACAGTACTGCAATTTCAGTGGTGACACTTTATGATCATATTTTCCAAAATGATTCAACAGGGCAATCGAGTCATACTCACACTCGTCCCTAGTCTTGGACGCAATCAATAAGTCATCAATGTACTGCACCAGAGTTGATTGAAAAGGCAATTCTAATGACTCCAAATTCTTTTTCAAGATCTGGTTAAGCAAGGAAGGTGATTCTGTGTACCCTTGGGGGAGCCTGCAGCAGCAATAGGCCTTATCCAAAAATTTAAACAAAAGACAAATTGGCTATCCTCATGAAGGGGGACAGAAAAGAACGCTTGCGACAAATCAACAATTGTAAACCACTCTGCATCATATGGAATCTGCAACATTATCACAGCTGGGTTGGGCACTACGGGGCAGCACTTGACCACAATCTCATATATTTTTCTCAATTCCTGAGCAATCCAATCCTTCCTACATGGCTTCTTCAAACCCATTATCGGTGAATTATATGGACTGCTCAACACCTCTTTTAGCACTCCATGCTTGGCAAAATCTGCAATTATCTGGGCCACTTTAATCAGGACATCTTGTGTCATGTTGTACTGTGGAAGCTGCAGAAACACTGCATTCGGTTTTGAGGTAACCTTGATTGGCCCCACTCCTTTGAGAAACAACTACTTCTTTTCCTGTCAAATCCCACGCATTCTCTTGTACTGTTCCCTGCAAATCAGAATGAAGCTCTTTCACTGTGAACATCGGGAAAAACTCAACCAAGGGGTACTCCTCATTTTTAGTTTCACACTCAGTTTCTGGGGCTGGGTCTTCTTCATCATCACTATTTGTCTGGATCTCAATTCTATAATTTGAACAAGTAATCAGTCACTTTGTTTTACACAACAAGTCCCTTCCCAGTAGGGATACTGGACTCGAATCACAGACTACAAATTTATGCAGTCCCTGAAAATTGCCAATCTCAACTTGCACTGGATCTGTAATCAGGTTTGTCAAATACTGATTCGCTACCCCGACAACCTGACCTGTTCTTCCTGAAAGGGGCAAATTCGGAGCGTCTGCACTTTTCACTATAGAGCGTGTAGCTCCTTTGTCCACCAAGAATAAAACTCTGTGACCCATAACCTTTCCCCTCACATATGGTCCTCTCTGATCTACTTCTAAAGAGGTCGGAAGCACAAATGACTCCTCATCTGAACTGTCACTCATCCATTCACCATTTATTTCATTCTCACTGTGTAACAGGAATTTGTGCACTGTGTTACTACTTCTGTCTTGTCTCTGACCTGTGACCTGTTGAGAAAGCATCATCTGTTGCTGCTCCATCGGGGCTTGAGGTATCTGCATTTGCTGTCTAGGTACCAGGGGAACCTGCTGCTGCATTGGCTGCAAATGTGACACTTGTGCACGGGGCATTTGCACCTGTTGCATGGGCTGAAAATTCTGCACTTGATTCACATTATTCTGAAAATTTGCATTGAGACCCCTTAATCTCAGTGCTCTCATATTTTGAAATGCATTGATGTCATTACCTTGCTGAACAACACCTTCCTGCACCATCATCGGACACTCCCGCTTCCAATTACCCACGGCTCTGCAAATGTGACACGGCAATAGCTTCTTCATCCCCTGCACATCATTCTGAACCACTACAGTATTTACATCTGGACCACGAATCATATTGCCTCCACGACCCCTACCTCTCATCTGAGGCTGAAACATGACATTTCCCAGTGGCTGTGGCATCTGCTGCACAAAATTTCCTTGCACTCCTGTTTGAGCTGCCTTAATCTGCATCACCATCGCTTTCTCTTTCAACTTTTTCTGCTTCAACTCGATCTCATCACTACAGTATTTTGCATACTGCAACACCTCATCAATTGGCTCAGCTTGCCAGGAAATCAAATGACTCTTAATCATCTGACCTATTTCAGGTCTCAGTCCTTCTACAAATCTGAACACAAAATGCAGCATGTCTTTCGGCTCAATTGCTCAATTGCTTCTGTGCCACAATACTCCTTGAACGCCTTCAAAAATCTCTCATAGTACGAGTGTATTGACCCCTTTGCTTCCTGTACTGTCCTGTCATTTCTCTGCCAATCAATATTCTTCGGCGAAATCCTTGTTTTCAGAAACTCAGTCACCTTATAGTAATATTTCATTACCTTAGGAGACGATGCACCTGTATTCTTATCTCTCTCCGGTTCACATGTTGGCAGTCCTCTTACATTCGACCTATAAGTCAGCTGGAACCACTATCTCCAGTAATGTGTTCAAGTCCTCCCACAAACACTTTGCAAGTTTCACAAATCTGTCTGTCTGCTGATACTACTCTACTGGCCTTTCCCTAAATTTTGGATAATCATTCGTAGATGACAAAATGTCACTCATACTCCAAGGAACATGAACAAAATTTCTCCCTGAGATTTCCCTCATTGGTAAAATCTTCACTTTGTCCTGTTGTACATTCTCAGTCACTTCTAGAGAATCTCTTTTCCTCTTGTCTCTTTTCTTTACCCATCTGCCTTCCCACTTCTCTATAGCTCCCCAAACCTGAGCACTCTGCAAAAGTTCTTTAAGATGCGCCTTCATTCCGGCAGACCTCATGTGTTCAAAATCCTTTGCCTCAAAATCTAATCTGTGACTCCTTTTCAAATATTTAATTTTTTCAATTTCTGTGCCATGTTTTCCTGCCAAATCTGCTAATCTCTGATGCACCTTGACGACCTCTATTGTAATCCTTGGGCATAAGTATCTCAACTCTTCTTCTGTGTAGGATTCTAATCTATTCACCGAATTGTTCCCTCAACTAGATCGCCTGCTTCCACGCTTAGTCCAACACAATTCAATTGCTCCTCGACTTTGGAAGCATTCTGTGGGGTATTCTGCTTGTCTAACCATTCAGTTAACTGCTGAGCTGTCTGTCCCTGTAACGAAATGTTACTCGCTTGGACCGGTGGTACTTGCTGTACCACTATATTCAGTGTCTGCGGTGTCAATAATTTCAAGCTCTGACCTGCATTTGGTCCAGTCACAGAATCTGGTAGTGCAATAAGTGGACTGAGACCTAACAATGATCTTGATCCGTCAAAACTCTGACCCATGGAAGAGACTACCTGAATTTGTTCACTTGGTCCCCTCCTCATTAGACTCTGAGTTATTGATCCCTGTTCACTCATAATTTGTTCCTTTTGTGCAAATAATGGTACCGCTGGACTAACAGTAATCAGCAGCGATATTGCATCTGGGGCTGCTCTGACACCCGTAATCCATGGGAGAGTAACTCCCATATTTTGATTCATTACCGGAGGCAAGTATGACTGTGTCCCTGTCAATGGCGTAAATCTCGGCATTACCTGTGGCTGCACTTGGGGCAATAAAACCAGAGCCGGCTCAGCCTGGACCAGCATTGGCCTCGGAATCACGTGCTCCGTTGGCACCATTAAGTTCGAAGACGGCTCTAGAATAGGCACATCAGGATACATTCTCTGTATCTGTGGCAGTTGCATCTGTGTCTGAACTGCAGGAGTAGTCAACACATTAGGACTACTTTGCACCGCACTCTGTGTCAGGTTGGTATTAATCTGTACCGGACTCCCTGTCCCCGCTGCCTGTGCCGGGGCTGTTGGATCAACACTAGTACTCAGACCACTCTCATGTACTGGATATGGTGGTGGTCAATCTCTCAATATCTGTGTAACAAGATCCTTAGCATCTGATTCCTCCTCTACGGTTGAAGACTTTCTTGCTTTCTTACTCTCAGACGGACTTCTATTAGTTTTTCTAGTCGCTTTCTTTCCTTTCGTCTCATCCTCCTGCGTAATAGCTGGAAACAACTTAACTCACTGCAAAGTCTCTGATCTCCACCTTTTCTGCTCCCCATCCCATTTAGCCTCCGCTAAAGTCTATTCTACCCTTCTTATTCTTCTCTCGAGTTTCATTTGCTGTTGCTGTCTAGCTACCAGCTCCCAAACTGCTAATGCCTCAAACTGTGCTGGTCTCGGAAGGTGCTTTGACTCATATAGCGCCATCCACAATTGCTCCAAAATCCTCAAATTAAACGTACCATTTTCAGGGAATGCTAAGCTCCCATTTTTCTCTGTCAGCTTGCACCATTGCTTTAGCCAAAGACATGGCGCGACACCTCTCTCTTCCATTACAATGTAAGCCGGTATACCCTTCAGCAGGGTAGGTTCTCCTACACTCGCTTTAATGTACGTATCTCCCCTTAGGGCACTTTTCAATACCTGGAAAAACTTCATCTTTTCTACCTTTTTGTTTATTCAAAATCAAATCAGGAAATTACTTTTGCTCCCAAGATTCCTTTCACCCACATTCTCAACCAATCGCTTCTCACAGACGGCTGCCAATCCGTGCGCGACCCTTCTCACCAACCAACCTATCACAGTGCGGCTCCAATGACGTCTCTCTCACACGTACTGCGGCTGACAAAGTCTTGCTGCTTGTCCTCCTAAACTCCAATCCACTCAAAACTAATGCAAACTATTGTGAGCACTAATAAAAAACGAAAACCAAAAACAAATCTGCTGGTTTACTGCAGAAAAGGTAATACAATCGATCCAGAAACCTTACGGATTTTCACTGATGGCCCTTTTGCGCATGCAGCTATTCCTCTTTCTCGGTCTCCCAGATTCGCAATCAAAATTCGACCCGCAAACTTTACTCTCAATTGATCAATGGGTCTTTCCTGGTGCACATAGGACTTGCCAAATCTCAGTCGAAATTTCCTCTCGCCCACTTAAACTCACACACTGACTTGTTGACCATGACCGATCAACCTTCTAAACCAGACAAATTATAACAGATAACAAAGTGTCTCATACGCCTTTCAATATACTCCGGAGTCTTAGACCACGCAGGGTCCATACATCAACAACCACGTGGACAATTTCTGAGCACAAAGTGCCACACACATGTGAAGTTTGATGACTTCCCTACTCTCACACTGCGGAGTACGCACACTCCTACTAAAACGTCATTTGGAGTACGCAAACTCCCTAAATTCTTTACATACGTCACAATTCACCTGCAATTTGCATAAGCTGTGCAAGCGCAACCTATCTCTCTCACTCTATCACTAGAACACCAGGAGCATACCCAACACCCCTAGCAGGATCCAGGATCTGGGAAAGTCATTTCTAGGCTTACGGGAACATCATTTTCTCTAAAAATGCCAATATTGAAAATCTAAATCTAAATCTCAATAATACTGAATTCTCAATGACTGTCAACACCTGTCACTCCGTTCTGGACACTTATGGCAAGCTCTACAAAGAGACAAACACATCAGTCTCTCCACCACAACTGTTAACACCTGTCACTCCACATTAAACGTCTACAGCAAGGTCCTAAAGAGACTAACAATCAGTCTGCTACCATATCTGTTAGCGCGAATAAGTAAACTTGCAGGGGGGCGTGAATAGGTCGATGAACCTTTTGACTCATTTCAGATGTTCTCGCCATATCTCCAATACATGAACAATAATCAATATGTAATAATCAATAGTCAAAATCAATGATCAATGGAGTCAGTAAATATCACGCACCATGACCTTTCAGCCATGAATAACCACACCTTTAGTAATAGTTTAGCACTTTTATTTCCCTTATATTAACAATGCTAAGGTCATGTAGATTTAAAATCAAATGAAACACATATGGGAACAATACTGGTTGAGCAAAACGACGTAAGAAACGCAATCTAATCAAAGCTTGAATCACAACGCATTCTAAGGCAACGGTGCAAATCAAAAGCAGAGTCAGCTGCAATAAAGTTATGTGATACATAGAATTCAGCAATATAACACGTCAAACATTTGTCCTTGTAATTTGTCAGTTGCCATGTGAATACCCTCATCTAACCCAGATTAGCATCAGCATGTTGGGCTTCATGCAAAATAATTTAGAACATAAATTTAGAAAAACATCTATCCTATTATCAGATCTACCTATCCACGGTATGGGTCAGCAAGCAGAATCAGTCTTCGTCCTCAGGTCATCAATCGATCAGCAAAGCATCAGGCTCTCAGTCAGATAGTATGAGCCCAATGACAGAATCTCAAATTTCTTCTAAAGTCTCTTCTTCTCACTAAATCTGGGGAATTTCTGGTCTCATCGTCTAAAATCTGGTCTCTAGTCTGAAAATCTGAATAATTCTCCTCTGTCGCATTTTTATATCAAACTCACCTAAACTATCCCCTAATTCCCTATTGGTCAATTAATCATACGTTCATACACTACATGTTCATATTTTTATACCAAATCTATGAATTCTAATATTTCACTCTTCACATGAAGTTGATTGGTCCACTTTACGGTGTCCTCATCATCTGGCTTATCAGGTAACAAATTTGTTGCGCCTTCATCTCCAATCAGTGTCTTCATTGTTCGCGCCATGGGAAAGTACATCTCACACGCATTACACACAGTTTGTTACATTACTGGGTACATCGTATCCTGTCCGTTGGTTCTCACAGAAAGATTCAGTTAAGCACTTTTAACAAGACAATGAACATTTCACAGTTTAGTTCACTCTGTCAGCATTTTATTAAACGCTAAGAAATACAGCTTCTGCATGAGGCATGGCAAAACTAGGCCAAGACACTTGCTAAGTTAAGGCCTGCAATTAAAAAACGCTATAGCATACTTCATAACCCTTAATATGACATATTACTACATTAATCTAATACATTTTCAATATTTCATAAGTATTGATAGTTAATTAGTACATTTCGTGAACATTGATGGCCATTCTCCGAGGTCACATTTTCAAACGTGTGCATTATTTTTCTTCATGTTATTCATTTTCTACAAAATTCATTATTCAAAACTCATAAACACTCATTAATTATTTCTAGTTATGACACCTGCTTCAGCAGATCTATATGTTAAGTATCATTGAGAGTGACAACTCTTTGCTAGTTGGAATTATGCACTTTGGATTGGCACTTTACCTGAACATTGCTTTTATTGAGCAACTCTAGAAATAGAAGTAATCCAGACTTGCACTTTGTAGCCTGCAGTATTTGCAGTTGCCTCATCTGCAAAAGAGGTTTTAGTTCCTTTACAGCTCACAAGTACTGTATGACACTTGCACTTTAGCAGGTTTATCTAGAGCAATATGACAGAGATTGGCTATTCCCAGAATAAGCCTATGGCACGGCACATTAGTGTTTTTACACAGCAGTGTACGTTAGTCATCGCTGTCATTGTATGATATCAAACTTTTAATAGTAGTTGCCAGGAACAGGAAGAGGATCATTATTCATTCCAGATAAACTTGAAGCACTGCCACTTTGGTCTGGTACTTTACCTGAAGAATGCTTTTAAGAATCTATCAGTTCTTGGAAGTAATTGCGAAAGGTCATATTTGAATTTCCCAGGTTTGGGGTTCTTGCGCAGTTACTTAAATCTGCAGCGTATACAGTTATGAGTTGTCATTTTGTCATATTATTATTTTCTCTTTATAAGTACTGTATTGCACTTGCACTTTAATGGGTGTTACTGAGTGATAGAACAGGGTTTGACATCTTACAATAGACCAAATGGACAAGCACTCTTGTGTCCTGTATGACAGCATTCTTGTTTGGCATTAAATCTTTTTTTGTCAGGAATATGAGGATGATCAATACTCACTTTAAGAGTTAAAGGCACTGGCACTTTAGATATTGCAAGTAAATGTGTCACAGTTCAACAGGGCTACTGTGCACTAGTGGGTGATATGTCACTCTTCTTAAAGGAATTATGAAGGGGTAAAATCTAATAGTTGAAGTTAACACCTTCTTTGAAACATTACTCATAGCACTATGGTACATACCCAGGATGGCAATTGGATCTGTAAGATATAACAATGTTTACCCTTGGTTATTGCTAAGTTGTCACAGTGGACTGAGCATTTGTCATATCAAGGGGAACCGGTACACTAGTTCATGACAGGGACATTACGAAAAGATGGTGAGCAACAATATTTCCAGGTAGAGCTGATATTTATGATTAAGAGAGTGATATATTTTAAGTTGCCCCGCTTGCATGATTTAAGGTCAAATTATGACCTTAGCGGAGGGGATTACTATGTCCAGAATGAGACAGAAATTCCGTCCGTCATGTTACAAATTCCGTAGGATACAATGGAACTTGTAATATGGCAGGCTGGATATTCGGCACATCGTAATCAGGCTCTGAATCATGAACTTGCACAGGGTCCTATGCTCCAACTAAATTTAATTTTGTGAGCCACAGCATGACAATGTTCTCTCTTCTAGATTGCTAGCTGCCAGATGCACTGTGTTTTGTAGAATTATCAAACTGAAATGTTCTGACATAAAAGCTAAGGCCCATATTCATACTTTTTTAGCACAGCATTTGCGTCATTTTTTACAATTGTATTTTGTAAGTTTGCGCCACTTTTGCATCAAAAAGAGGCACAGATGCGGCACTAAAAAAGTATAAATATAGTCCTAAGTTCCTATTGAGGGTGTGGTAGCCATGCTCAAAGAATCTTTAGATCACGTAATTGATTATGTTTCAGTCATGAAATGGTGAAGTGCTGCTAATAATGTTGAACACGTTTCCATTTGTCAATATTTTTCCAATGGGTAGCAACACAGATAAACAAATTGCCAAAATTGATGATCGTGGACCACTGGTTACTATTGTTTTCTAATTGTATACATGCACGGTGTGAAAATGGTGGTGGTCCCCTTTAAAAAGGACAGTCTGTCCACTAGCACTCTATGACCCAGAGGAAGGCTACGGCCGAAATGTGTTGGTCAGCTAATTATCCTGTATGCTAATGGATTGACTATTTAAATAAAAAGGTAACAGAACTTATTGGAGATGTGCCGCTTGTTTCTTTGTGTCCTCGTCTTGAATGAGAAGACAGATGGGGATTCGGAAGGATGGAGATTTGCCATGTATACATATATATATTTTATAGAGTGGCTGTAGCCACTTCATAGTTACAGTTAGGATTCCAACAGACAGGAATTCCTTGTATTTTTGATTGATAAAACCTTTGCCATTGTTTGACAAATCTTCATGAAACTTTGCAGACCTATTCCTTTTTTCTACATTGGCTGATGATGCAAAGTTTTGTCGTGATTAGTTAAGAGAGTGCAAAGAAAAAATGGGAGTCCCAAACCACACTTTTCAACCAATGCAATTTCCATAAACATTTTAGATAAACTTAGCAGCAAAATGGCCAACGGATTTTTATGAAATTTAGCAAGAATATAGATAATGGTGTGGAAAAGGTCCTTTTTATGGTCGAGCCTGCGAGCGCTTTCCATGACATCGACCCTGTTACATAGATAATTGCACTTTTACTGATAGGTTTCACTACGAGTGAACTGTAGCAGCCCGATCGCGCTCTTTTTCTCCATTTAATGTGGCAAGAAAAGTCCGGTTGGGAGTTTACAACTGCTAATAGCTCTAACTCCGAGAAATGTGAGACCCGTTGCATTGCAAATGCTTGTTCTTATTTGCTGAAAATTGTTTCAGTAGTTTTGTAGTGATAAAGGACAAAACTTGGTATTATAGTGAGCCATGGTATACCGTGGTACATAGTGATGACCACACTTTGACTGAGTTCTGGGACCATAAGTGAGATATATCTTATTACTATGTTTTTAAATCTGTAGGATGAAAAAGGCAATTTATCAAAGTATTAATAATTAGAGAAAAGTATTTTTATTGTTGAATATATTAGAAAAAATAATATTTATGGATACTGTAGTATTTCCTCAAAACTACTCCGGAAGTACCACAGTATTTACTGAAATGTTTAAAAAAAGAACTATGGCAAAGACATTCGACGATACACCACTCCACTCCACTCTATGACACGCCAGTCCACTGTATGGCATGCCACTGCATTCTTCAACATGCCACTCCACTCTACATCACTCCACTCTGCGACACACCACTTAACTCTACAACACAACACGCTACTCCACTGTATGACATGCCACCTGTCAGGAATCCCCAAGATGTCTACCTCGTTATCTGTCAGCATTCCCAGGGATTAGGGTTAAATCATATCTCTGTTCTTGGTTAAACCTTCATGTTTCTAAGTAAACATAATGTGCTGTGTTACACAATTGGTTTTTTCAATGCTTGTTTTACCAATGCTTGTTTGCTAATGTGAGCACGTTGTCACAGCCCAATTCCTCGGGATCTGTGCGTTGCTGATTAGAGGCCCACCTCCAGGCAGCACCAACTCAGTTGCCGTAAAAGCACTGACCATTGGAGAGGCCAGGCGGGGGGAAGGCTAGACGGTATAGGAACTGCTTGGAGGGAGATCTGAAAGGGAAAAGGTTAGATACAAGAAAAAATGTCAACAACAGCAATCAAAAAATCAAACATCCCAAGATAATGTAATAATGCGTTCCCAGACCAAAAACAAGACTTTAACAGAGGGCCTATGCCAGGAGCTTAAGGAACAACAGTATAATTGAGAACTGAACTTAAGAAGCCAAAATGCCAACCCAAACAATAACAGCGTTCCAAGTTGACTTCACTTGTTTTCTCTTTATGACCCTTGAATCTTCGCATACACCAGAAGAAACAATGCTACCAATATTCCTCACACTTGCACTGTAACGCAGTCGCTCAAAAAGCAAAGAATAATATGAACGATATGCACAGACTCAAAGTAGCATATCTATGTTTTCACAGTTCTTCAGCAATTGTATTAAACGGTACAATGTATCAAGAAATGATTTCAGAGTGAGCTGCCAGTTGGAAATGAGTCGGTAACCATGGAAACAAGCAACCGCTCGACTCCGGCTGACTGAGGAATGACCAAGAAACAAAATAACAGTTTTCTAGCAAAGTAAACACTGGCGGAACGGGCTCACCGAGAGCGAGTCCGCCCACTCGCTTTTGAAGGCTTCTCTTGTGCTGGAAGGTGGAAGATTTCAGGAGGGAAGGCAGCTCTATGACGGTTCCAGAGCAGTGAGCACTGGAACCTGGGTGTGGCTAGCTTATATAGACTAGCCACACCCTAAAGATGGCTGCCTCTGAAGGATGCTGGGACATGGAGTCCTAGGGACAAAGTATGTGAAGGATGAGGGCAATGAAGCCACCATCGGGTGCTGCCTCCAGGCAGGTGAACCTTACCATAAAAAGGGTGGGAAGAGAGTGATCTAGCATAGGAGAGAGTGTAGCAGGGACGCTCAGGAGAGGCATGATTGAGGCCGCGCCACAGCTTGTCATTACATTGTACCCAAAGCCTGACACAGGTGTAGACATGTGCTTCTAATTGGGTGTGGTCTAGACATGTGCTTCTAATTGGGTGTGGTGACTCATCCACATGTGGAAACTCAACTGCTTTCCTGATTGGTTATAAATAGCAGAGTGAAGCATGCCTCCCTGCTTGGCTTTGTTTTGCTTCCTGATCTCAGCATCTGATTTGGCAGTCCAGCCCCTGCTGTTATCCTCATATTCAGGACTTTTGAGGCAATTCTTTTCTTTGTTCCTGTACCAGCTGACACCAGGCATTCCTCAGGCACTCCGGGAAAAAACTACAGCTAAGTGACTAGTATTCTCCAGGGAGTTTGTTCTTTGAGCACTGCGCTTTCCTAGAACAGCTGGTGTATTTCAGACCTCATATTTTGGCAGAGTGCTTATCTTGACGAGACAAATGCATTTCTGAACATTCTACATTATTATTGTAGTTACTTGCCTAAATGTGCTTCAGGAAATCAGCTTGAGCTCAAGTACTACAAAAAGTGACTGTGCATTTTAAAAGAGCATTTACGTGACTTCTTTCTCTAATAGCATAACTCTTGGATTTAAATTGTGTCATTCATGCCTGTGTTTTAGGTTTGAAGGGTTTTTCACATGCACAGTGAAACCAAACCAAACTGTGCCACCCTAACTGTTTAAACCCAGAATGGACATTTGTAATTCTTGGATTGTTTTTGTTCCTTTAGTTTAACCCTATGCATGCAGGAAAGTTATATGTGATATAAATAATGCCCTTGTTTGTCTTTCTTGTGCATGATAGGTGCAACCACAGTTCTAATTGTAGTGTGCAACAGTGAATCTCTGGGAAGTCAGCCCTAGTGTTGCAGTACTTATTGTTATGGTACTCAGTGTGAGTTTTTGGTAATGCAGTGTAAGTAATTAGGCAAACAGTTATTATTATACATGAAAAGTGCTGGAGCATCCCGGTTTTGTTCTACTGCTCCTGTGCCTATATCAGAAAGAGAGATTCAGTTTCAAGGAAGTTGAGTGCACTAAATCTACTATCACTCTGTCAACAATGACCTGCCCCCCAAAAGATACAGGGTGCCTGGTTGGACCGGCAAGACGTGGCAGTGTTTTATCTCTTTCTCTTCCACTCCCCCTTTCCTTTAGGGACACCTGCCGGGTTTTCTGTGTCTACCAGGAAGTGCTGAGAGGTGTTCCAGGAGGTCTGGGGGCATACCACCGCCCCTGCAGACATCCTGCTTTTCAGGTGAGTTGCCCCGTCTCGACACCACCCCACTAAAAATCACTCTGCTCTATGCACCTTCACACCAGTATATATAACGCCACTCCACTCTATGACACACCACTCCTCTCTTGGACACATCTCTCCACTCTACCACATGCCACTCTAATCTATGGAACTCTACTCCCTCCACTCTAAGCCACTGTACAACACACCACTTTATGATATGCCACTCCACTCTACCATACACACTCCACTCTATGCAACTCCAGTCTACTGTACTCCACTCTACTCCAGATCACTCTACGCCAGTCCACTCTATGCTATTCCACTCTACACCACAAAACTGTACTCCACTGCACTCTATTCCACCACACAGTATGCCATTCCACTCTACTCGACAGTGTAACACTGTACTATGACACTCTTTGCCCCTCCACTATATGATACTATAATCTACTCTACGACACTCAATTCCACTGTACAACACTCTACTCAACTCCCTCTATGCCACACCAAGTCACTTTAGTCCAATCTACTCTATGACACACTACTCTGCCCTACCCCACTACTCCACTATATGCCACTTCACTCTTGCCACTCTATGCCTCTCCACTCTAAGATGCTTTAAGCCACTCCACTCTATCACACTCTACAACACTCTACTCCACTCTAGGACAGTCCAATATACAACACTGTACACTATTCTATGGCACTCCACTCTAATCCACTCTAAGACACTACGACACTCCACTCGTAGCCACTGCTCTCTATGGCACTCCACTCTACAACACTGGGCTTAATGACACTCTCCTCCATTCTCCTCTATGACACTCCAATCTATGTCACTCTACTCCACTCTTTGCCATTCCACTCCACTCTACAACACTCTACAACACTCTATGCCACTCTAACACAATCACCTCAGCAACACTCCACTCAACAACACTCAAATCAATGGCACTCCACTGTATGACACTCCACTCTACGACACTTCCCTCTATAACACTGCACTCCATTCTGTGCAACTCCACTCTATGACACACCACTCTACTCTGTGGCACTCTTCTCTACAACACTCTACTCTACTGAATGCCCTTCTACTCTATGCCACTCTACGACACTCTACGAGATGCCACTTCACTCCACTGTACAACACACCACTCCACTCTGGGACATGCCATTCCACTGTACAACATGCCACTCCACTCATTGAATCTCCACTCCACTTGATGACACTCCATGCCACTCCACGACACACCATTCAACTATACCACTCCACTCTATGACACATTCACCCTACAACATACCCCTGCAATCTAACACACTGTATGGCATTCCACTCTATGGCATTCCACTCCACTCTACCCTACAACACACCACTCCACTCTACTCTACGATATGCCACTTCACTCTATGCCACTCCAGTCTATGCTATGACAGACCGCTCCACTGTATGCCATTACACTCTAAGCAATGACACTCTATGACATAACATTCTACACTACTCCACTCTATATTACTTCACTCTATTCCACTGTAGAACACTGTACTGCACTCTATGACACTCTGCACCCCTCCATTCTACAACACTCTACTCCACTCTATGCTGCACCATTCTACATCACCCTACTGCACTCTATGCCACTCTATGACACACTACTCCACTGCACTCCACTCTACTCCACTACTCCACTGTATGCTACTCTATTTTATGCCACTCCACTCTATGGCACTCAATGCCACTCCACTCCACAGCACTCTATGACACTCCACTCTACCATAGCTTTCGGCACTCTACTCCACTCTATAACACTCCACTTTAAAACACTTTACTTACTCCACTCTGTGCAACTCTGCTGTACTCCAGTCCAATCTACGACATGCTACAGCATTTCACTCTATGATGCCACTCTACAACACTCTGCTCTACGACGCTCTCCCCACTATACTCAACAATACTTCACTCTACAACACTCTACTCCACTCGTCTCACTTGGTATTTGGATTTGGTATAGTAAACTAATCAAAATATATGGCAGATCCACATTTTCAAAAGATTGGTACGGGTAAGGTATAACATTATAAGAAATTTACTTTCCTTGCCTCTGTCTTCTGCACCTAACATTTCTGTTTTTCCTCAAAAATTATATAATAGAGTTATGGGATATGAACATTTTAAAACATCTTCTATATATAGAGATTTGAGACAAGGCCCTCTTGTAGAACTAAATTTATTAACGAAATGCAGCAGAACCTGGTCTTCTGAAATAAGGACAAAATATGATCCAGAATTCCTAAAACATCCAAAACCATGGTTGTTCTTAATTTGTAACTGATTATGTGCACCAATCACATTTTATATAACTGCTGATATAAGTCATGATTTTTGTTGGACACATCATGATAAAAAGGGATAATTTGTTATATATCTTTTCCTTTGATAAAGTTGTTACTTTGCATTGTTTTTAATTGAATTGTATTCCTAAACTGAAATTATTTTCTTTTAGGTTCTCTTTCTTTTACAGACAACACCAATAGTGATAGTGAATAACAAATATTTGATCTCTCTATTGGTATTGCTTTCCAACAAAGTACTGCTTACTTTAAAGTCTTCTCTGAACCATCATCTCTATTTTGGTGGAAGGGATGTTACGCAAATCACAGAATTGATAGATTTTATGCTTTTCTATGCAAATCAAATAAGGAGAGAATTATTTGGTTTGTGGTTAATTACTGTCATATAAAAAACCTATATCAGCTCCTTAAATTTCATTTTTCAGTATTGCACCCATCATGACAATCTTACTTATTGTGCACTCCTTTTTCATATTCATCTCACCATATAATACTGGCTTTATTTTCCAATTATTTGCTAATTTCATGCAATAACTTTTACCAAAAGTTCTCTTTTATTTTAGATCCTATTGTTTATCTCTTTCTGCATTCTTCATCTCTTTTCTGCATTCTTTTTTCTTCTTAGTATGTCATATTTTTTTTAACGTATTTGCATGTCATTGTAATAACTCCTTTGTGACTACTGTTCATAGTATTTGTAACTAGTTTTAATAAAATATGGTTACCTTCCTTACCTGTTTAATTACAATTACATACTACGAATACTGTTAAATTTATTAGTACTGACCTACTTTACAATTTCAGATGACACCTTCATAAGATTATTTAAAAAAAAAAGGGGGGGTAACCTGGCTTGGGAATCCTAATTGACATTAGTTTTATGTTTCCTGTATACCTCTATTGATCCTGAAACTGGAACTGTAGAGCCACATGAAGCACAGTGAAGCACTGATTGAAATGACTGATAAAACATTAAGACATAAACACTTTTTATCCTATAGTGAACGTTACAAGTATGATAGGGGCATGTTTTAGCCCATTCTATATGAACCTGTATACTTTGGATGTTGAGTGAAAATTGCAGCATGCTTCCCTAATATGGAGAAATATAAGAGAAATGTTTTTGGTTGGCAATGTTATTTTAATGGTATGTGAGAAAAGCTGGAGCACATTTTCAAAGAATATATTACTGTATTGTATAATAACACAATTGGGGCCTCATTTACAGTTTTCATTTGAACTACACAATTTGGAGATAGCCATACGTCTTTCAGATAATTGTTTCACAAAGCTGCTTCCATATTCATAATGGGAATCTTTTTTTAGGGATGGTGACTGTCATAGCATATGTTTTTCCAAACAAAAGACAATAAGAAATCCCCCTGTAGAATAAGTGTCTTTTCCAACTGGTTTAATTCAAGTAGATTAGGTAAATAGTTATCCAAATCTCTTCTTGAAGCAACACACCACTTATAAAGTAGTCCATATATTAAAAATAGAGTCCTGCCTCAAAGGTTACTCCAATCTTTTAGGTGTTACATCATCAACCTTTAAAGGTTGATATTCACCATTTCAGTCTATGGTTTCTCTTTTATCGCTTCAATTAGACTGAGGTGTTACTCTTGATCTCACGTTCTATCACAGTGGGCAAGGAACTTTCTCACCTGAAACATACATACAGGTTTCCCAATTAAGGATTAGTTTTGTTCCCATTCTGTATTCTCCTTCCCCCATCTCTTTTACCCACACCCACCTGAAACATAGAGGATTTCCAGGTAAGGATTGGTCCTGTTTCCATTCTCCATTCTCATCTGACTGATTCCTTGCTGGCTTTTGTGTGGATTTGCTGCTACTTCCTCCATAGTGCACCTAGCAACTGTCCCTGAGATATTCCTAAAGTCCTCTCCCACACACAAACTTGGATTCTATTGAAAAAAAAAATATTCTCCATCATTAACAAGATCAATAAATGGGTCCCACACCCTAGCTACTTTCTTTAGCCCCCTTCCTCCCCAGGCCAAATTAATACAGCATGGAATCTTGGTTTCATCCTTGATTTAAGACTTATTGTTGACTCACAAATTTCTGCAGCCACACCAATGTGTCTCATCTAGAACCTTGAAGAAAATTGTGACTTTTATTTCTTTCTACATAAAATTTTGGTTTCCAGTGTCATATTTTCAGCCCCATTGCACTTTGAGAACTCAGCCTTCCAAGACTACCCTAAAAAAGCATCCCAAAACTACAAACTATACAAAATACTGCCATAAGGGTAATGTTTGATCTTAAGAAATTTGATCATGTCTCTTTTTACCACAAGTGACCTCATTGGCTCCAGGTTAAAACAAACAGATTCCATAGCCTGCCTGATGTATAGGTCATATTACACTTCTCTTCATGACTCTTTAGCACAACAGTTATGAAGTGTACTCCAGGGAGATAACTCAGGTCGTCCAACTCCTTTATCTTCTCAATTCCAAAGTATTACTGCAGAACTGGGAAGACAGATCCCTCCACTTCTAAGGTTCCATCTTCTGGAATAGGTTACCCTTACACCTAAGGCACTAATACTTAAATTCTTAACTTTTGTTCACTACCAAGAAAGGGACTCACTGACTGACCTAGCTGCCTATTTCCATTGTCTATAATCATGTGCTCAGAAATTCTACAAGTGATCGGGGACTTTACAGACAATAACAAATAAATAATATGGGCTGTTTTTACATTAGATTATCGGGTTGAGGGCCTGAGTCCACTTTCATTATAAAAAGGGCAAATTACAGCGCAAGATAGGAAAATAATGGAAAACTATTACTTAGTAATGATATTCAAAGCAACTGTTCAAAGTAGACGAGGATGCACCCTTAAGGGTTGGGAATAAAGACTTGTGTTGTAGACTGGCAATCAGTAACATTTTAATTTGAAGTACTGGAACTCAGAAGTACTGGACATTATTAAACATTATTGGATAAGATTCATATTATGGTCCTGCCATACAACAAGATTTTTGGGCACAAATATAAAACACACACGATGTAGCTGAATTGTAACTTCAGGAAAGAACAGAGTTTATAACGATAACTTCGCTGGCACACAAAGATTATCCAACCAAATACAAAGATGACTGTCAAATTCTGCAGCAGGGTCGAAGTAACGTACCCTAGAGAAACGGAAGTCACTAGGTGCCATAATCACATAGATTTTTACTGCAAAACACCACAAGCCCCATCACATCTAGCAGAATCATCAACAGGTGTATTAGAACAGAGAGCTAGTTTATACACTGGTACCATTGCTGGAGATCCTCCTGTTAGACCTGGCATCTTTTGTCATGTTTCCCCTGTCTTTTGCCTTCTGGACTCCTGTTTTTTCTGGTTTATTGTCTCTGTGCACTTTACCACTGCTGATCAGCGCTCCCTATGTAAATTGTACTGGTTATTGGTTTATCCATGAATGACATATCTGATTTACTGGTAAGACCCTAGTAAAGTGCACTAGGTGTGCCCAGGGCCTGTAAATCAAATGCTAGTAGTGGGCCTGCAGCACTGATTGTGCCACCCACATGAGTAGCCCTGTAAACAGGACTCAGACCTGCCATTTCAGTGTCTGTGTGTGCAGTCTTGCGTTGCCAATTTGACCTGGCAAGTGTACCCCCTTGCCAGGCTCAAACCTTCCCTTTTACTACATGTACGTCACCCCTAAGGAAGGCCCTAGGTACCCCCATGGGCAGGGCGCAACATATTTAAAAGGTGGGACAAAAGGTGGGACATGTACTGTTGTGTTTTACATGCCTGTTGTGAATTCCCTATAGACAGTGACACAAAGGGAGCTGGGGTGTAGCTTCCATATCCTGATGAGTCTCTTGGGCTAGAGGGGGGAGGGAAGAGCTGACACTTACACCTGAAAGGGCTGTGCCTGTCCTCACACAATCAAGTCTCCAACCCCTTGGTCTGGTGCCAGGCCTGGGTAAGGCCGGATCTTGTGGACAACAGAGATGTTTCTTTGAAGTTTGCCTACTTCAAAGCAAGAAAGGGGTATCAGCAGTGGACCCAAAGCCCCAGACTTTTAGACCACTTCTGGATCAAGAGGAACCTCTGCCAGGGTCAAAAGCTGAATTGCTGCAGGAGGAGTTCTGCCCCTTTGTTGTGTGTGCTTTCCTGAGTTGGCCTGCAGGTGCTGTTTCTGCCTTAAAGAGGACAAAGATTGGACTTTGCTGTGTATCCTGCTTGTGCGTTTTCTCCGTGAGCTTGAAGTAGAGCTTGCCTCCTGTTGGAAGTCTCAGGGATATCAAAGACTTCAGCTTCATCTGCCTACAGCACTGGGAACTGTGTGTTTTGTGCTGCAACAGAAGCAAAACCACCATGATGCCAGCAACGATGCCGCTGCCTGCAGCGTGATCTGACGACGTCACACAGAGCTGTGCCCCAAGTCGCACCGCAACCCTGATCTCACTGACGCCACCACCTGACGGCGTCACCAAGCCACTGCTTGCACCGTGACCTGTGGGCCGCACACTCTGCATCGCTTTGCTCACACTGCAGCCTTGGCATCCCAGACTGCCGCCAATTCCTGCACCGTCGCCCGAGGACACCCCTCATGAGGTACACAATGCACCAACCCGTCCAGCACCCTGGTCCACTGTCACCAACACCATCGACTCCAGAAGCCCATGTCTGCACCACTTGTAGACGCCTCATGGAGTCCGCCCCACGTCGTACTTCAGCCTTGGTCTCACCGACGCTGCAGGACGCCATCACCGAGCCGCTGTCTGCACCGTGACCTGTGGGCACCACTCGTCACATTGTCCTGCTTCACACCGCAGACCCAATGACATCCCATTCACCGACCTCTAGAACCGGCACCTGCAACGCCAGTGACACTGCACTCTGTATTTCATTGTGAGGATCACGACGGCCTGCATTTCCAAGGTACTGTTTCTGTGTCTTCCTGACACATCCACGGCTGGCCTGAACTGTTGGATTTGTTGTTCATGACAATGTTATAGCCCCAGACGGAGCTATCGACTTCAAGGAACCGGATTTTTAAGTAATTCATAACTTTACTATGGTATGTTGGATTTTTCTCGTTTTGGTCTTGTTTTACACAGATAAATATTGGCTATTTTTCTAAAACTGGTGTGGTGTCCTTTTGTAGTGTTTTCAATGTATTACTGTGTGCTATGTGCAAATGCTTTACACATTGCTTCTGAGATATTCCTGGCTGCTCCACCCAAGCTACCAAGGGGATGAGCAGGGGTTATCTGAGCTGGGTATCTCCCTTATCCTGACTAGAGTGAGGGTCTTTACTTGGACAGGGGTGCAAACCGACAGCCAACTAGAGATCCCTTTCCTAACACCTCCAAAATGCTAGGGGAGAAGAAGAACATGAAGATGGCACATGTAACTGTAACCGTGGCCCCTATTATGAGTTTTCCGCTGGATCATCTGGCGGAAACTGAGTGTCCGCCCGCTGGCCCAGCGGGAAACACCCAGCGGCAATGTTGCGGTGAGTCGGGTGCAGCAGCACCCCTCATGCATTTCACTGTCTGCAAAGCAGACAGTGAAATGCGCGACGGGGCTGTCCATAGGGGCCCCTGCACTGCCCATGCCAAGTGGATGGGCAGTGCAGGGGCTCCTTTGGGGCCCCGGGCCCTCCGTCTCCGCCAGCATTTAAAAGTGGGTGCAACTGCCATGTAAAAGCGGGCAGAGAGGGGACTTGTGGAATAAGACCGCCGGTACTGCCAGGCCGTTGGCCGGTGAAAAAGTGGCGGTGGTGGTGGCAGTGCTGGCAGTCCAACGTGGCGCGGCATTGAGAGCGGTCCAACCGCCACCGCGGCTTCTAATGAGGGCCTAAGTGTTTTGCGGAACAATTAAACAGGCTGCCAAGAAGTTAAATTGAGAAAAGTGAATTAACTAGCAAAATCTTCGAGCAATGGGAGGCAGACGTGGTGGAGTGGGCGGTGGCTGAGGAGATATATCTGAGGTGCTGTAGGCAAGATGACAGGGCCCAGAAAAACCTGGGGACATGGGCAGATTTACTGGCCAGTTTTACACACACTGAGGGTACTAATGAACACTCTTTCTCAGATGGGGAGGGGGCTAGCGATAATGATGAGGATTGAATCTGTCCATGCGGATGCCCTTTGTCCCACTCTGACCATTCCATAGCTTCACCTAATGTTTTTCTTATGCATTATTGTGGAGGGCCATTTAGGCATATTCATATAATGTTATAGATTTTCTTCTGATTAGGTCTACCTACGGTACCTGCATCATGGTTGGAGATGGCTGTTATTTTTGTAACTATCACTAAAGTTGTAACATTGGTGAAATGCTAATAAAAATGAGTTCTTAAAAAAACTAGCAAAATCTTTCAAATAAAAAAATGAAAAGGCCTATAGGCTCACGAATCCCAAACTTTTAGTGCTTTTTATCTAATTTCTACTTTGAACAGAGGATTGGAACGGGGCAGTACAATATATATATGACGGAACTGAACTGAAATGCCTATTGAACTGCCAGGAAAACAAAGTTAAGTTGATGCATTCAATCTTCAGGTTCCAGCAGGCCCTTCAACATGATGAAAAGCTGTCCATCCTGGCCTCAGACTTACAGACAGCTTATGGCAACAGACATGAGGAGGAAAGTGAAAAACGCTGATAGAGGTGGTTTATCCTGTTTAAGGAGACGCTGCCAAAAATAAAAAATGTAGAGCAGTTGTGAAACGTAATGGACGGTGACAAATATAATTTCCTGTAGGCAGAGCTCACGACTTGTTAGTCTATTAATTTCATTAGAATACACCACATAGATTGGTCAACACACAACTAGTGTTTATGACGATTTCTAATGTTGGGATGTGCCATGCTAAGCATATTTGTAGGATATACTAACTACATGCAGGAAAAGATTTGACCTAATCAATGACTTGACCATACACCACAGTGGGTTAGTTTAGGTAAGTAGTCTGACAGAGCCTTTTCCTAAATGACCAGTACTTTATTGGTGAAGGTCGTGCCTCACGTCTCAGTGCTTGAAACTGGCCAAGTGTAATCCTGATCCAAGGTTTCAAATTCACACCTGGCTAGACACAGTGGCTTCTTTAATTTTAATGGAATCAACACTTTCCATAAAAAGTTGTAGTTCAAAACATACAGATCTCACTGCAGTGATCTTTCAGGCATTGTCATCTCTATGAAGGTGTGTGCTTTCTGCACAAAACATGTGTATGCTTTATAAATTCGATGCCTGATTTGAGTTGTTCTTTGCGTGGGTGGTTTCTCTTGTGGGCAAGCATTTAAAAATGACCATGCCATCACAATGCAACTGTACACATTCCTGGTGGAAACCTCACATGGCCAGTTAAAAACTGTTTCTATTGGATCCAGTTGTGGCAGAACGGTTTTTGGACACTGGAAAACATACATCCAGTATGCAAACAAACATAATTATTCTAGTTAATTTAAATGTTCTTCACAAAAAGTTAAGGTGCGAAAAAGTCCTCTAGCCCTTCTCATTCTGTACTTTCCATGTCGGTCCTCCTTTACGACTTCAGTCTTTTCATTACAAAGTGATTCCTACATGCACATGTAATATGATAGATATATACTTTTGCCTTTTTGTTCTTTTTGTTTTAAATATATAATCTGTGTCTTTTTTACTGTCTTATTGCAAGGAAGATCTCATCAAATATGTAAATACACATTATTTGTAATGGGTTTAAACCCTGGCCAATCTAAATATTTGGAGTTTCAAGCTGGTAAGGGTCAAACGAGACATGCCAAGAAGGTCATTATAGATGGTAGGGGCTCGTGCATCTTTGAGTCACTATAATTGCTTGAGGAGGCCTTCGGTGAGACTGTAATGATGCATCCAATCTGTCATTATCTTTCTTGAAAGAAATGCATTTTAGTTTTTTCAGATTTATGAGTGACTAGTTTTTACACGGGTGCATGGTGGAAGGACATTCCATACCCTGGGACCAACCCATTTAATTTTCGTTCTCTATGACTCCATTCTTGCACGGCTGCGTTTTAGTTCGGGAGTGGGTTGCGAACCTAGTATTCGGTTTCACGTAACCACGCTCTCCAAGCAATGCCATTATGTACCGCCATGTTGCAATGTTGAGCCATTCTTCTTGAGGGGCTTACCATCTCAATAAACACAAATGTAAAACCCGTCAACTTGTTTCTGGCCATAACTGTGGGTATGATGTCTCTGAATATATACACATTTGTAATTCATGTTCTTTCGCAGAAGCATATGGCTCAGTGTCTGTGATAATGAATGTAAACCTGCCATTTTCAGATCTTACTCTCTGGCAGATCTCTCCTCGAGCAGAGGGGCCCAAGCTGCATCTTTCTTCTGGAATCCTGAGCATGTGCCCTAATCTAATGAAATGCAAACGCCAGGAAGAGGGCGCACGTAGACTGCAGGATGTTGCCATGGCAGCAGGCCCTGGAGCTCTAAATGAAGGGTGAATTTGCACTGAAGGAAGGGGGAGGGGTAAACAAAGAGCTTCACCAGCCTGGAAGGCAGGGACTTCGTCTGTTAAAGAAAAGCTCACGCATCAACCAAGCCAGAAACCATTATTTTATTTTGTTCCAGCTGATTCAGTTTAAACAATGAACATGCTGCTATCTCATATGTAATGGCTGTCATTGAAATACAGACTTCAGATAACCAGATCAAGTCACTTACAGGAATATGTACTGACTACTAACAGAAACTAGATTGTAGAGTCACAATAAAATATGGTTTATGATCAGAGGAATGGACCTTTGCTCTGAGGCACAAAAGATAGTTTTTGTAAGGTATTGTTAACAACCATACTTATAATAGACCATAAGTGTGGAGGAATGCTAAAGAAGAAATAGCTTTTTGCCCAATTAGTAAAAACAATTACAGATATAATAAAAAAAAGGAAGGGATAAATGATACAGATAATGTAGAAAACAAAAAAAACATATCCTATGGTCGTACAATCTAATCAACAGAATTTAATAAAATGAACGTTAATTGTAGGTAGCGCTGCAAAGCAACTAATAAACATGGTTGAAATAGTGTATTATCCAAGATAATCTGTCATTGATATTTGGATTCATATAATTCAAAAAATTACAAATCTCCAGTATAACTATGTAGTGCACCCCTTGAAATAACAATCATTGGAATGACATCAGGTGCAGGCTTTATGAAAATTTAAGTCCACTTTTGACATATCATGAATGAGTACATATGTAAGGTAATACTTACTCATCCGATTTCTAACCCTACACACTATTCACAAAGGCCTCCTGAGTACTCCAAGCAAAGCTATGATTTTCAAAAAGGAAATTCATGATTTGCAGGTATAGTGGGTCCTATTTGGTTTTAATGGGAATCAGAAGTTTACCTTAGCCTTCTGGCAAGCAGGTCTGTGCCCCCATCAACTAGTGACTTTTAACCTACCTAGCTTCCTCTGTCTTAGCCTATTTATTTATTTATTTCAAAATGGCTGCTAAGTTTATAGTTAGTGAAATATTTGGATTTTACGTTATCAGTGCCTCTCTGTGAAGGCGCTGCTATCAGCGTCAAAGTTAAGTGAGATCCATAGGTATTCACATCATGTCCCTTTCCCACTTACATGTGACAGGAATATAATGTACTTTTGGAGGGAATTGTTTACATATTTGCCTCCCCAAGCATTCCCCCTTGTCTATTGATGCAGACCCAGCCTGTGTGTCACCACGGAGTCTGATATAGAGACCTCATTTCAAAGTAACAAGAGTGGGGACGTGGGGTGAGTGCTTCTCCTGGACAAGGTATTGGCAGATTAGGTTTATCAGACCAGCTCTCGTTAGGTTACAGATCAGGTTGTCCAGGCTAGGGTTTTAGGGATATTTTATATTTCATGTCTATTGCAAGATGGTGGAGGTCTTTGTATCCATGACTCTCATCTTTACAATTCTGCTCCTTGCATTGTTCATTATTCTAATCATTGAAGCTCATGCCTTTTACAGTAGATTGCAGTTTTTTAAGAAACCTGTTAAAAACTCTCCTGCATCTCCTTTATTGCCTGTGTGTGACTGAGACTTATCGCTAACGTGAGAAAAGGGTAATGTCCGTTCCACCACGACTCCCCTGAGATGCTGCATTCTAGAGTATATACGGAAGGCTGCCAGAAATCACCTTTTACTGTTTGGGTTTTTGGTGAGGTACTGCTTGTGAGCCGGGATGGTTGGGCCGACAGTTGCGACTTGTTGTAGGATTGGCCTAGTCACCTACAAACAAAAAGTGCTGTCATCCCTAAACCAGCAGACTCGCCTAGCAGCGAGAGTCCAATGACAACATAGGGTTAGAATATTTGTGACTATCTTTTTTTCCCGTTCGCCTCACAATTGGTTATCCATATGAAGGTTTCTTACTCTCTGATCTTAAAAACACAGTTGACCTCAATGGAGTTGCTGCACTACTTCTCTTGGACCTCTCGGCTGCCTTTGATACGGTTGACCATGTCACCCTAATTCAAAGACTCCACAAAGCTGGCATACAAGGGACTGCTCTCAACTGGATTTCTTCCTATCTTCAAAAAAGATCTAATATCATCTACTCGCCCCCCTTCTCGTCCAAACCCTACCTCACAAAAGCAGGGGTCCCCCAAGGATCAATCATCTCACCTTTGCTTTTCAACATCTACATGATATCATTACCAGAACTGATCAATGATTTTCATCTCACATGCTACACTATGCAGATGAAACACAAATACTGCTTAAATTAGAATGCCCCAAAAACATTGAAAAATCAGAAATCTTCAGTTGCCTCAGAGCCGTTGATCAGTGGATGACCTGGAGCCATCTCAAACTAAATATCTCCAAAACAGAAATAGTCATATGTGGTGACTTGAAAAGTTATGACCCATTGTGCGTCTAGCCTGACGATCTCGGACCACCTCCTCAATTATCCAAGGAAGTTAAAAACCTTAGTATCACCATGGACTCCAAGTTAACTATGAATGCCCAAGTGGACAAATTAGCACTAACAAGCTTCATCAACTTGAAGACTCTACGACGCATCTTTCCCCACCTCGGATTTCCACACAAGGTGCAAACTACTATCTCGCTTGTACTATCCAAACTGGATTATGCCAATGGATCTACCATGGATCATCTCTATCTATTATGAAAAAACTACAACGTATTCAGAACTCCGCATCCAGGCTGCTATTACATGTAAAGCCACAAATGTTAGGGTTTGTGCACAGCAAAGAGCATGTCCCCTCTCACTGCACTAGTGGGTTCTGTAATAGCTCCCTTTAAACTTACTATTGAAAGCCTTTCTTGTTATCTCACCTTCCCCCCCCCCCAGGCTTCTGTGTATGTTGTTTAATGTGCTGTTTTGTTTACACATCGGGCCTTGCTTTTACCAAGGCTTCTTTAAAACACTCCTCTCTAGGCCATGTGTTAATTTAACTCATTTGCATAATAACTGAAACTCTGCACACCTTTCAAGAATATGTGCAGCATGTGAGGACCACACCCAGCTCTTCAAACCACACCCAGCTCTGCACACCTTTCAAGAACATGTGCAGCATGTGAGGACCACACCCAGCCCTGTCTATAAAAGGCAGCCCCCGAGCCTCACCCAGTGCTTGTGCTCGTCTACCTCCCGCTTACCCGAGGACAGATCCCTCGGCGCTGGCACTCCTGCTCTCTACAGACTTTCATTGGCTTCAATGGGCGCAGCTGCTGGCTCTTCCTTCTTCCGGTTTCCGGTTCCTCCTTGCCTTAGCCTCTCTCCTACAAGCAACCTGCAAAAGAGAAAGAAGACAAGGTTAGACTGATCAGTATCTCTTGCCAGCAACAAGTAAGTGCAAAACTTTTATTACCTGAAAGAACTTTGACAACAATTTCTGGATTCGTGTATAGACAATTTGAAACAAGATACCTTCCACGAACATTGTGATTCAAACTCTTTGTTACAAGAATACTTTGCGGAACTTTGTGAAGCAAACATTTTTTAAATTTTTTTATGGAACTTTTAAGAATCGAACCGTGGAAACCATTAACAGCAAGGCAAACAGTAAATCAAGGACTTGCACAAATTACATGCTGTATTTTGACGTAAAAGTACAGTATTTGTTTTATAAAAGATTCTGGAAATATGGGAAAAGTGAGTCTGCTATTGGGAATTTAGGCTTTAGTTATATTAAGATGAATGTTTGATATTGGTAATTCTGATAACGGTATTTGTTTAATGTTTTAGAAGCTTTAGAGTAATAGAAAGCACATCCCAGAGCAGTAACACATTCCAAACCTGGAAACTAGAGACCAGGATCCAAGAGGTACTTTTAGAAAAAAAAATTCTAATAAATAAAGGGATAGTCAGGAACCCAGTTAGGAATAGGTTGTACTTATCTGTTCTTTGTTTATGTTTCATTAGGCACCAGTTTCTACAAAAGTCAGAGAGGGCCGCAGATTTGTGCAGCACTTCAACAGTGGAAACGCAAGAACGGTGTTGTCTCTTTATTTTATTTTATCCACTTCCCCCCTTCCCTTGAGCTTCTGTTCTTAGTGCACTGTTTTAAAAACTAGTGTGCTGGAACAAGCAGTTTCAGGGTGGGGTCGGATTGTCTTCAACCTCCATCAGAACTGAACAAGGACTCAGGTGAGCTGGGCTTTGACAGAAGCACAAGCCTTAAACAAAAAAAAAAAAATTCAGTTCTGGTGGACGATGAATATCGGGGAAGAAATAGAGGGCATTGACGTCACGGATATGGCGCAGGCCCTAAATGAGGACTTGGCTCATAATGAATCAGTGTCTGGCATCTTGCAACATATCCAAGAGGAAATAGAGAGATTAAAGATGGAGAATACCTCTTTAAAACAGGATTTAAGCAGGTATAAATTTAGGGTATCTCAGTGGAACACAGCTTTTACGCCTTTGTTTAAAACCTCCTCAGAGACAGGGGCGCCATCAAAACATACAACTTTGCATCCCCCAGTTGAGGTCACTGTTAATGTTCCTAATGCTGTGCCCTTAGCAGCACCTGAACGTTTTCATGGAGATAGTAACAAATTCCATGTTTTTATCAATCAATGTCAATTACACTTCGTTTGTAAGCCACAACAGTTCCCTACTGATGCTACGAAAGTGGCATTCGTCTTGTCTTATTTGGGTGGCACAGCAGCCAATTGGTCAATTCCTTTCGTGGAGAGAGATGATCCCATCCTCCATAATTGGAATCAATTTAAACGTACCATGACCAGCCTTTTTGCAAAACACACTTTCATGCAGGCAAGTGATAATGAGCTTTTAAATCTTAAACAAGGTAACAAGGATTTATTGACCTATCTCACTAGTTTTAATCGTTTACTCACCGAGACACAGTGGCCAGAAGAAAAGCGTGTCTCCCTTTTTTATAAAGGTTTGAGAGACGAGTTAAAAGACGCGCTGGCTCATATCGTTGATTTGCCAGAAGACTATTCGGACTTTGTAGATTTAGTTGTGAAATTAGAACATAGACTAGGAGAAAGAAAGGGAGATAAATACAAACTGGAATCACGGTTAACTTTTATTAGACACGAGAAGAAAGACCCAGATAATAAACTCCCTGAACCTGAGCCTATGCAAATAGGGACACTCAGAGGTCCACTCACATCAGAGGAAAAAGAAAGAAGGAGAAAACTTCAATTATGTTTATATTGTGGAAGGGCAGGTCACTTTGCCAGAGAATGTCCAGTAAAGCCTAAAAATCCACGAAAGGGTGCTGTTTCCTCCACCTCCTCAACTAAATCGGGAAACGATTAAGCTCGACAAGGGGAGAGGTTACTTGTTCGAGAAAACATCTTAATCAAACCTCTAATGCTGCAGCCTTCATGGTACCGCACATACCTAGACATTTCATAATTCAGGTCGTTTTAATTGTTACTACCCAAGTGAGGCATTCTCTCCCTGTCCTACTGGACTCAGGCGCGACAGGAAATTTTGTGGATAATAAGTTAGCTGAAAACTTAGAACTTCCTATGTGCCTAAAGCCTTGTCCAGAAGCAGTATGTGCAGTGGATGGGTCAGAACTGACCTCTGGATTAATCACAAAACAAACAAGTCCACTTGTTATGGTCTGTCAGAACGGGCACACAGAGGTGATTAGCTTTGATCTGATAGATACTCCTAATTTTGGTTTGATTCTCGGGGTACCCTGGTTAACAACTCATAACCCAAAAATTGATTGGGTGAATAGAACTGTTACTTTGGATTCCTCTTTCTGTAGAACCAATTGCTATCAAGAAGCAGGTACAGAACAGAGCACAGTATTACACTGTGCTAGTGTTACACAAGATGAACCAAGTCTCCCTCCTGAATATTCTGACTTTAAAGACGTCTTTGATCCAGTAAAGGCTAGTGTGCTGCCCCCACATAGGTCTTATGACTGTCATATTGATCTTATCCCAGGGGCCCCTTTACCTAATAACAGAGTATATGTTTGGACTGACAAAGAAACCAAATACTTAAGAACCTACCTAGATGACCTACTACAGTCTGGGCTCATCCGTCATTCCACATCTCCAGTGTCATCTCCACTCTTTTTTATCCCGAAACCGGATAAATCCCTGCGCGCGTGTATCGATTATAGAGGACTAAATAAGGCTACAATAAAGAATAAATATCCTCTTCCTCTAATACCTGTGTTGTTGGATCAATTAAGACATTCTACTGTATACACTAAACTAGATCTGCGGGGAGCTTACCACCTGGTCCGAGTAAAAGAGGGGGATGAGTGGAAGACAGCTTTCAAGACAAAGTTTGGTTTATTTGAGTACACAGTAATGCCCTTTGGGTTATGTAATGCCCCTGCGGCCTTTCAGTTCTTTATAAATGAGGTCCTACACGAATTCCTGGACGTTTGTGTCATAGTATACATAGACGACATCCTCATTTACTCTAAGAACTCAGAAGAACATACCCAACATGTTTGTGCAGTATTATCAAAGTTAAAAGAAAATCATCTTTTTGCTAAGTTAGAAAAGTGTACTTTTAATGTCAGCAAGGTGGACTTTTTAGGATACTGCCTGTCACCTCAAGGAATAACTATGGATGTAAAGAAAATCAGTGCTATTGCTGATTGGCCAGAACCATCCTCTGTAAAAGATATTCAGAAATTTCTGGGTTTCGCCAATTTTTATAGGAGGTTTATTGCACATTTTGCAGACATTGCGGCCCCAATAACTACCTTGTTGCAGAAAGGGCAACGATTTCTTTGGACTGATGAGGCGGCACACGCCTTTCAACTCCTAAAACAAAAGTTCACTTCAGCCCCAATTCTGAAACATCCTGATCCTGACTTGCCTTTTTTTGTTGAAGCGGATGCTTCACAAGTAGGTTTAGGAGGAGTTCTCTCTCAACGAGATGCAGTAGATGGCCAGTTACATCCTACAGCCTTCTATTCCAAAAAGTTATTACCAGCTGAACAAAATTACACTGTGGCTGAAAGGGAACTACTAGCTATCAAAGTAGCCTTTTCAGAATGGAGGCACCATTTAATGGGAGCCAAGTACCCAGTTACAATCTTTTCTGACCATAGGAACCTACAGTTTTTTGAATCACTTAAAGCACTAACACCACGTCAGATGCGCTGGTTAATTTTTTTTAGCACATTTGACTTTGTAATAACCTATAGACCAGGTGCACAACAAATTCAATCTGATGTGTTATCTAGATACGGACATACTTCAGACATGAAACAAGATAAAATAGGAGAACCCATTATTCCTCCCCAAAAGTTTTTGGCACCAGTACAACAGAAGGATTTCATCACAGATCTATATAATGCACACATGCAAATAGCACCTCAGGATTGGTTAAAGGATTCCCATAACACAATACAACGAGGTTTATTGTATCACGACAACATGCTGTTAGTGCCCACCTCTGAATTACAAACACAGGTGATAATTTGGCATCACGCCTCACCGTTGGCAGGTCATCCTGGTTGGGTAAAAACCCTGGAAAATGTGCAAAAACACTTTTGGTGGGACACTATAAGAAAGGACATTAAGCAATTTGTCACTACCTGTCCAATTTGTGCAAGACATAAATCTTCTCATAAGGCCCCTGACGGCTTGTTAATACCAATGCCAACACCCAAACAACCTTGGCACACTGTGAGCGTAGACTTTATTGTAGGTTTACCACCTGTAAAATCTTTCATAACAGTGTTGGTTATAGTGGATTTTTTATCTAAAATGGCACATTTTGTACCATTACGGAAATTACCCAGGGCGGCAGAATTTGCCGATATTTTTATAAGGGAAATTGTGCGTTTACATGGTTTGCCAAGCAAAGTGGTGTCAGACCGAGGGAGCCAGTTCAACTCTAAATTTTGGAAAAAATTATGTAAAAAACTGAAAATAGATGTGGCATTATCCACTGCTTTCCACCCAGAGACAGATGGACAGACTGAACGACTGAACCAAACCTTACTTCAAACGCTACGTTGTTTATTGGCTGATTATTCTAGTGAATGGTTGGAAGCTCTCCCTGTAGCGGAGTTTGTTTATAATAATACTGAGCATTCAGCTCTACTTTGCTCACCATTCTATTTCTTGCAGGGGTATCATCCAAGAGCTATACCCATTTTGTTAGAAGATTCTCTGTTACCTACAGTAACGGATAGACTAACGAGGTTAGGTGACATACAGGACAAAGCCAGGAAACATTTATTAAAGTACAAGGAAAGCATGAAAAGACAAGCAGACAAACACAGATCTGAGGCCCCAATGTATAAAATCGGTGACAAGGTATGGCTCTCCACAAAGAACCTAAACATAGAGGGATCCCGAAAGCTGCAACCACGTTTCATTGGACCCTTTAGTATAACTGCCATAGTAAACCCGGTAACAGTAAAATTAGATTTACCAAAAGAATATCCAGTACATACTACATTCCATGTGTCCTTGCTTAAGCCGTACAATCCAAAAACCCGACCTGAACCACCACCTCCACCCATACCAATTAAGGGAAATCTAGAATATGAAGTGAAAAGCATAAAAGACTCAAAAAGAATTAGTGGACGTCTGTTTTATTTAGTAGAATGGAAAGGATATGATGAATCTGAGAATTCATGGGAACCAGCATCATATGTACATGCCCCACAGCTGATTAGACGGTTTTATTTATAAAAATCCAGGAAAACCCCGTCCTGTAGGAGGGCCTTTGAGGGGGGCAACTGTTAGGGTTTGTGCACAGCAAAGAGCATGTCCCCTCTCACTGCACTATTGGGTTCTGTAATAGCTCCCTTTAAACTTACTATTGAAAGCCTTTCTTGTTATCTCACCTTCCCCCCCCTCCCCCCCCAGGCTTCTGTGTATGTGGTTTAATGTGCTGTTTTGTTTACACATTGGGCCTTGCTTTTACCAAGGCTTCTTTAAAACACTCCTCTCTAGGCCATGTGTTAATTTAACTCATTTGCATAATAACTGAAACTCTGCACACCTTTCAAGAACATGTGCAGCATGTGAGGACCACACCCAGCTCTTCAAACCACACCCAGCTCTGCACATCTTTCAAGAACATGTGCAGCATGTGAGGACCACACACAGCCCTGTCTATAAAAGGCAGCCCCCGAGCCTCACCCAGTGCTTGTGCTCGTCTACCTCCCGCTTACCTGAGGACAGATCCCTCGGCGCTGGCACTCCTGCTCTCTAAGGACTTTCATTGGCTTCAATGGGCGCAGCTGCTGGCTCTTCCTTCTTCCGGTTTCCGGTTCCTCCTTGCCTTAGCCTCTCTCCTACAAGCAACCTGCAAAAGAGAAAGAAGACAAGGTTAGACTGATCAGTATCTCTTGCCAGCAACAAGTAAGTGCAAAACTTTTATTACCTGAAAGAACTTTGACAACAATTTCTGGATTCGTGTATAGACAATTTGGAACAAGATACCTTCCACGAACATTGTGATTCAAACTCTTTGTTACAAGAATACTTTGCGGAACTTTGTGAAGCAAACATTTTTTTTTTTTTTTTTTTATGGAACTTTTAAGAAGCGAACCGTGGAAACCATTAACAGCAAGGCAAACAGTAAATCAAGGACTTGCACAAATGACATGCTGTATTTTGACGTAAAAGTACCGTATTTGTTTTATAAAAGATTCTGGAAATATGGGAAAAGTGAGTCTGCTATTGGGAATTTAGGCTTTAGTTATATTAAGATGAATGTTTGATATTGGTAATTCTGATAACGGTATTTGTTTAATGTTTTAGAAGCTTTAGAGTAATAGAAAGCACATCCCAGAGCAGTAACACATTCCAAACCTGGAAACTAGAGACCAGGATCCAAGAGGTACTTTTAGAAGAAAAAAAATCTAATAAATAAAGGGATAGTCAGGAACCCAGTTAGGAATAGGTTGTACTTATCTGTTCTTTGTTTATGTTTCATTAGGCACCAGTTTCTACAAAAGTCAGAGAGGGCCGCAGATTTGTGCAGCACTTCAACAGTGGAAACGCAAGAACGGTGTTGTCTCTTTATTTTATTTTATCCACTTCCCCCCTTCCCTTGAGCTTCTGTTCTTAGTGCACTGTTTTAAAAACTAGTGTGCTGGAACAAGCAGTTTCAGGGTGGGGTCGGATTGTCTTCAACCTCCATCAGAACTGAACAAGGACTCAGGTGAGCTGGGCTTTGACAACAAACCCACATCTCCCCTTCCTTGAGAGCACTACACTGGTTACCCGTTGCCAGAAGATGCGCTTTCAAGCTGCTTTGTATCACCCACAAAGCTTTACATGGAACAGGACCGCTTTTTATCAGAAACAAAATAACCAAATACATCCAACAAAGAAATCTCCGCTCAAGATTGTCACCCCCCTTAGAACACCACCAGACAAGAAAAAGACTATAGGTGGTACATCCTACTCCGTTCAAGCAGCCAAATTATGGAACTCATTTCCCCCAACCATAAGAGCCACAGATACATTTCTTGTCTTCAGAAAACTACTCAAGAGTTGGCTCTTTCCTTCATAACCACCATATTCACACAACTATGGACTGCATATGCCTATGTTGATAAATATCTTTTCTGATTATGTGTATATTTCTAGTTATGTATAGTTTCTTTACAAAATATGTATCGCTACTATGTCATAACAATAAACTACACACACACTCTTTAAACCTGTTTAACTAAGTATATTTACCCATGGTTCTAAATATGTATTGCATGTACATATATGTGTGCATATGTGTGTGCATTCATGTGTGTATGTATGTGTGTGTGTCTGTGTGTGTGTGTGTATATATATATATGTATGTATGTCTGTATGTTGTTCTGTGCTTTGCATGTTCGCAAGTCATTGCATGGCTCCTGGGTGGGTTACTATACTAGATATCTATGAATCCCTGCTCTCATCTTATATCACGCTTATCTACCCATCATCATATGTCATGTCTCTATTAATCTATCCTCCATTCCCACTCTGACTCATCCCAAATCCATTCTACTAATTTCATCTCCTAAATAACTCTGCCTAAGCTCTTCCCTCCGCTTCCACGTCTAACTCACCAAACCTCACTTTACTACCATGACTTCCCAAACAACCCTAATAAATTCGCCCTCATTTATCTCACCCTGCTACTATGGTCTCCTAACTCCTTCCACAGACTCTTCCCTCCTCCATCCTCCTTTACTCTTCCCAGGCCTAAATCCTATTACGATATACTCCCAATTAACACTTCTGGATTTCTTTCCTCCTCCACCCCTCCATTACTCCAGTCAATCTAACTAATAAACTCTCATATCTGCGGCTCAAATTAACTCATAATAATACTAAAACTGTACTCATATTTCCCGATACTAATCCATTACTAATTGTTGTTGGGTACCGGAGTAGCGTGCTACTCGCCGAAAAGCGCTTTGATGCCTCATCAGGGGTAGTAAGCGCTATATAAATACTATTACAATACAATAGAATACAATAAATGCTATTGTCCGTAGAGGTATGTTGACCAGTAGAAAAATTCTTTAAAATATATATGCACGTTAAACTGTTAAAGTTGTTTTAATAGTACATTCATGTATATTTTATTGTTTTATCTGCATATTGTTTTTTATGTTTCATTTTTAACTGAATAAAACTGTTTTGAAAGAATGAATGCAAAGACCAGTCTTCTAAAATCCCTTCAAAAACTGACTAGCTGTCACTGAGGAATGTCTGCACAACGTTTTGGAATGTCATAGTCATATCGGATATCTCGGTTCACAAGCATCTGCAGATTGTGATTCTGTAAATCAGGAGTTTATGAGCAGAGGTTCATATTTTACATGGCTATGTTGGTCTTGGAGTTTTCTGACTTTGATCATATGGCAATTCTGCAGATATACAATGTGAGCTTTAGTGTGAGCACACACACCCTGTTCAAGTAACTAGTCACATTAGATTTAACGCAAGTAAGTTTTACTCTAACAGTTACTCAAAAGTGTAGGCTTTAATGTCCCACCCCCTGAATTCAGGGATGTAGCCTTATTTACATGTACAGTTACTAGTTCTAATTTTTCATATACAGACGGAGGGATCCACCACCAAGGCAGCGATCTCCCTATGGTCAAGAATAGGGGAAAAGTTTAGATGTTTATGATACTTCAAAAAAGTAAAACGTTTTTAACTTAAATATTAATGCAAACTAATTACAATTAAAAAGTGCTTATTTTAAATGTAGAATAAAATAAAAACATGCTATATCATTACCAATTTAATTTTGAATTAAATATTTAATTGTTTGGAATTCAGTAAAATAAATTACAATATTACAATATTGTTTCTAAGATTTATAGAAAAAATCCCACCTAATGTGTAACATTTACTACTTTTTTGGGGCATTTGGGCTGCAGTAAATCTAGAGATGCAGTTTGTGAATAGCAAAGGTCTTACTCTTTTGTGGGTGGGTGCAGGTCCCTCCCTAACCCTCCCAAAATATCCCTGTATTCCTCCATTAATGCCTCCAACAAAGTATTAAGGGGCATATTTATACTCTGTTTGCACCGAATTAGAGTCATTTTTTGACGGGAACGCCTACCTTCCATCTCATTAAGGCAAGGTAGGTTTCCACTTCCAAAAAATGACTTTAACTCCATAAATTTGGCACTAGAACGTTCTAGCACCAAAGTATAAATATGGAGTTAGTTTTGCACCGAATTAGGGCCCATATTTATACTTTTTGATGCAAACCAGCGCCGGCTTGCATCAAAAAGTTTACCGCCGGCTAACGGCATTCCTACGCACCATGCAGGCGCCTTATTTAAGGAATGACGTTAGCCGGCGCTGCGGACTGGTCAGAGTAAAAAAAAATGACTCAAACCAGGCAGTGCCGGCGTAGGGGAAAATGGGGGTTGTGCATCAAAAAATGGTGCAAGTCAGGTTTGAGGCAAAAATCATGCCTCAAACCGGACTTGCACCATTTTTTGACGCACAACCCCCATTGAAATGACTCCTGTCTTAGCAAAGACAGGAGTCATGCCCCCTTGCCCAATGGCCATGCCCAGGGGACTTGTGTCCCCTGGGCATGGTCATTGGGCACAGTGGCATGTAGGGGGACTTGTGTCCCCTGGGCATGGTCATTGGGCACAGTGGCATGTAGGGGGGCCCAAATTAGGCACCTCTATGCCACTTAAAAAAAAAAAAACTTACCTCAACTTACCTGGGGTGGGTCCCCCCATCCATGGGTGTCCTCCAGGGGTGGGCGAGGGTGGCAGGGGGTTTCCCTGAGGGCAGGGAAGGGCACCTCTGGACTCCTTCCATGGTCAGAGACCATGGAAGTGAGCCCACAGATCCCTTGATGCCTGCCCTGACCCAGGCGTTAGAAAACGGTGCACATCAGACTGTGCGCCGTTTTTTAAGACCCGCCCCCCGTGCGTCAAAATGATGCTGGAGTATAAATAAGGTGCAAAGGCCTTAAAGCCATTTTATTACGGAAACGCCTACCTTGCATGTCATTAACGCAAGGCAGTTTCCCGAATCCCAAAAATGCCGCACACAGAGGAATTTTGACGTCCGCGGGCGTCAAAGTTTAAATATGGTGCACGGTTCACGCCGAATTTGCGTCAAAATTTTTGACGAACATTCGGCGCAAACAGAGTATAAATATGCCCCTCGATTTGAAAAAAATGTTGCTAATTCAGTCCAAACAGAGTATAAATATGCCCCTTAGCGTCAAAAAATGGCGCTAATCTGGTTAGAGTAATTTATTTTGACTCTAACCTGCCTAACGTCATTTTGTTTTACGCTAGCTTACCCTTTGCACCGGCTTGCACCATTCCATAAATATGGTGCCCAGCTGGTGTTAAAAAATGGTGCAAGCTGGTGCAAAACTTTTTGGTGCACAACTGCGTTAGTGCAGTTTTGCACCAAAAAGTATAAATAAGGCCCTAAGGCCTGTATTTATACTCTGTTTGCGGCGAATTAGCGTAGTTTTTTTCAACGCAAATTCGGCGCAAAACTAACGCCATATTTATACTTTGGCGTTAGACGCGTCTAGCGCCAAAGTATGGGCAAATAGCGTCATTTTTTTGCATGAACGCCTTCCTTGCGTTAATGAGATGCAAGGAAGGCGTTCCCGTCTAAAAAAATGACGGCGACGCAAATGCGTCGTATTTATACTCCCGGGCAAAAATCACGCCCGGGAGTGGTCGGGTCAAAAAACCCCGCATTTGCGCCACTTTTTAACGCCTGGGTCAGGGTAGGCGTTAAGGGGCCTGTGGGCTCAAAATGAGCCCACAGGTGCCCTCCCCTGCCCCCAGGGACCCCCCTGCCACCCTTGCCCACCCCAGGAGGACACCCAAGGATGGAGGGACCCACCCCAGGGACATTCAGGTAAGTTCAGGTAAGTATAATTTTTTATATTTTTTTATATTTTTTGGTGGCATAGGGGGGCCTTATTTGTGCCCCCCTACATGCCACTATGCCCAATGACCATGCCCAGGGGACATAAGTCCCCTGGGCATGGCCATTGGGCAAGGGGGCATGACTCCTGTCTTTACTAAGACAGGAGTCATTTAAATGGCGTCTGGGCGTCGAAAAAAATGGCGCAAATCGGGTTGAGGCGATTTTTTTGCCTCAACCTGACTTGCCCCATTTTAAGACGCCCTAACGCCATTTTCCCCCTACGCCGGCGCTGCCTGGTCTACGTGGTTTTTTTCCACGCACACCAGGCAGCGCCGGTCTGCTAGCGCCGGCTAACACCATTCCATAAATACGGCGCCCGCATGGCGCTTCAGAATGGCGTTAGACGGCGCTAAATTTTTTGACGCTAAACTGCGTTAGCGCAGTTTAGCGTCAAAAAGTATAAATATGGGCCTAAGTATTTCCTATTTCCCAGCCACTTCCTCTGTCCTCCCACATTTGCTAACAGAGTGTGTACCTCCGTGTGCGTCGATCTCCACAACTTAGGCGGAGATCTCTGCAGATAAAATACAGGAGAGGTGGAGGAATACACCACCGCATTTAGAACAGTGAATAGCATTTGGTAGTATGTCAGTAGTAGTACTGAACTGGTTCCTTAATGTTTTTCCTTCTTCTTCCCCTACGCATTGAATTACCACAGTAGAAGTCAATAGTGAAGTAAGAACTCTCTCAATTCTTTTACAAAACAATCTCCCTCTTTGAAGATTTTAAATGTTGGTCAATAAGGAAGTGTGCTGTGTTTAGGTATAGGTACCATTTTCTATGGGTCATAGAAAATATTGTCTTCCTTACGTCTGCAGCCATTTGTCTGCTAGGAGCTGGATAAAACTCAGCAAAGTATTGTTTGGGTCCACTCCAAACAAAAAGACTCAAGTCCAGTAGTCTGCTTTGCAAACTCTGTAATTTGACCAATAGAATACAACATTTGTAGCTGGATATACCTGCCTGTTTGCAGTCACTATTGCTACCACGATGTAACCTCAGGTTTTTGTGGCATCTTCCTGATAGTAAGTCTTGCTATATTCTTGCTGTTCCATAAACTGGTTATGTTCAATTCACAGCTGTTTTTGCCCGGCCTTCCAGATATGTCAGTTGGTATCTGACCTCCGATAAACTGGGCTGTACATAGGCCACTTTTTAAATGTTTCCTAATAAACCAAACATTTGAAGAACTGAATATGTATTATCTCTTTTCTGTTAGTGAATTAAGCAATGATGACAGGGACTGGAAGATTCTTGCCTTGTCTGTTTAAAATTGGTGAGACCCTTGTAGCTATTTTATGAAAATATTTTGTGCCAAAATACTAAGGAGATTTGGAGGTCAGATGTGGCCAGGCCACTGCTACATTTCCTACTGATTAAAGTAGCAACCTCTGTATATAAGTGGTGCTCGAAGACATTTTTAAGAGAGTACCTAGTTAATCTTCGACCTCTGTGTAATTAGTGTGAGCTATTTTCGGTGAACATAGAAATAGGTTGAGCTACAGAAGCTGGTGCACTCTCTGCAGTCTGTCAACACTGAGTATTAATGAATAGTGACTAATAAGATGTATTATTGTGTTGTTTATCATGTGCTTTTATGATGTTTTTATGATCGAATAATGCCTATTGGATTGAGTTAGATTGGAACTCCGAGTGTTCAGCACATCCACAATTTTTATTACAGCATTTGACAAAAGACAGCGATTAGTATCAGACAGACACAAGGGATGCTCTTGGGCTTGCTGTACTATCAGACTGAAGCTGCACCTCACTCATGAGATCCAACAAACCCAAAACTGGTCCGTAGGGGCTTTTTTTCCTATTCTGATGGGATGTGGCCCAGCATTTCAGGCCAGACCAAGTCCGATTTGCAAAAGTTGGTCATTCTGCCACATTGAGTAAAAACAATAATAGACTGGGGTTCATTCCGCTTATCACTTCTTTGATTTTTGCAGCAATATGCACTAAGTGTGATGAATATGCCCAGATGTGGGTTTCATGCTTCATGTGTCATAAGATTCATTCTGCAACTGACTGATAATGCCTAACAAGGCTGAAACACATCAGAAGTTGCTTTTCTACCTATTCATAGGGGATTTGGCCTAGCAGTTTGGACTGGACCTTTCCTATTGGACTGGGACCAAGGCTGATTTGCATAAGGTAGGTGCCTTTTTCTCAAGCAACACAGGCAGAAAAAACAATGTACTGGAATAAGGACCAGAATAATAACACAGTGGCTGAAATCAATACAAGCATTCCATCCATCATTTTGTTTTTAGTGAGACATCCCAGATGTGGCTTTTTGCCTCTCCTACATTTTGCAAGGTTCCAGCAGGAGAATCGTTGCAGTATGTGCGGAATATGTGCGAGGGTGGCAGAAAAGACTCTGGGGGTTATTTAAGTAATGCAAACTATACTTCCCGGGGATTAGATGAAAGGTAACTAGACAGTTTCTCTCTGGGCAATCTATCCCTGTATTCACACATCCTGCTCTCTCTTAGCTCCTAGAGCCTGAAGAGGCCCAGGGAGCACCACCAGGGCTGTTGCAAGGTCAAGAGCATCCTGCCGCCTGACCTGGGTAATCTGGGATGCACAGTTCATGCAGCTGTGCCATGACTCGGAGGGTCTGTGAGTGGTCTTGGGCAGCCTCACTTGGTGGAGGCAGAAGGAGTGCCTTTTCTCCCAATGTATCTTCTATCTTCTCATGAAGGTCTGTCTTTGGTTCACATCAGATTGCCATTTGATGCAGCTGGTCCCACTCAGCACTATGGAGCTGTACTATGTTTTTGAGGTCAAGAAATAGCTCAGGGGGTCGGGTGAATGGTGCTGATGAGCAGTCAGCCATTTCTATGGCAGGTAAATGTTCCTGCATGATGAGGTTGCATTATTTACATTGGTTCCTCTGTGAGGATTCTGCGGAGGGTAGAATTCATACTAGGCCTGTGAAGGAGCTGCTGCCACTGCCAGTGTGGTTCCAAAAGGTGCTCGAAAGGGGTATGCTTCATGGGACGGTGTTTGGGATTACATGGTCATGATTGTTGGGTGGGCTACGTTTTTTAAGGCCCGCCCCCTCCTGTGCGTCAAACTGACGCAGGAGTATAAATAAGGCGCACAGGACTTAAAGTAATTTTTTGGGCAGGAACGCCTACCTTGCATGTCATTAATGCAAGGCAGTTTCCTGCATCCAAAAAATGACGCACAAGGAGGAATTTTGACGTCCGCAGCTCTGGCGTCCAAGTTAAAATATGGTGCACGGTTTGCGCCGAATGTGCGTCAAAAGTTTTGACGCTCATTCGGCGCAAACAGAGTATAAATATGCCCCTAAAATATTTAGAAATAACAAAAACAAAAAAACAAAATCAGGGCTATTGTGGTAGCCAGAGACAGGAATGAAGTTTAAAAGGTTTGTTACACAAAGTGTGAAATTAATTAACAGGGAGAGAGTGGTGAATACAAACACGCCTCTAACTACAAGACAATACTTGCATTGTTTTCTATGGGAAAATAAAAGGACTTTTAAGCGGACTTAGAGGTCAACCTTAATACATAGTGGTAATGAAAATCAACCTTAATACATAGTGGTAATGACAATAGTTGTAAAAGCATTATGAAAGGGAATAATTCTTGATGTGTCCTGGAAGATGGAGGAATCCTTAAAAATCAAAGGAATTGTACAGAAGCACACTGCACTATATCATCACTGGCAAATAGGTTAGTGGAGAGGTTAAATTGGACCTTAAATGATGAAAATGGTGTGCAGGGTGGTTACAGAGAACAAAATAGCATGATTTGAATGAGGAGTAGGGGAAAGTGGAAAATAAATAAAGGAAAGTACAATTTTATTTTGATGCAAGAATGACTGCTAGCAAGGGTATATTACAGAATATTGATTTTTAAATACCATACTATAAAAATATTATAGCATAAATATTGACCACTTAAGTATTTATAGGTGTTAGACAATGTATCTTTGTGTATTAAAATGTGGAATTAAGAACAGTAAGATTACATGTACCAATATATACTTAGCCCACTGTATCTTGGCTGTTGATATTGTTACTTAACTATTTCTGTACCATGATATTTCTGGAGTCGATATTCTGGTATACAACCTTTAAAGGCACAAGAGTGTTCATGGTCAGAACCACATATGGTGCGAAATTGAACAATGTAATAACGATGACGGTGGTAGATTGCGGCACCTCGATGGGATTGTGGTGCTAAAGGAAATATCTAGCAGGATAGCTCAGGGGGATGCAAGAGAGATCAGGAGGGATGAAGACATGAATGGCAAAACAAATAGGAGTGAAGGCAGGGGGGTGTAGTATTGATGACTGGTGGTGAAGAAACCAAAACTATTTAATGAATTTTGAATGCCACGATTGATGTCTTGTAGAATGTTCATATATGGGATTCAGCTGAGTGTACAGGGGATGTTGTGTGCTAACTTGGGAGATGATGTGAGTGTGGAATAATGGATCAGAAATGTTAGGCGCCAAATGTGGCAATACTCCACTGAGCGTGTTCTGTGAAGTGACAGTTTGAGCTGCTGTTGACGATTGTCCCGATGTGTTCCTGTTGTTGGATCACCTGGATTGGAACAATTCAATAACGTGAATCCAGTCTCATCCTGGTAGTCATTAACTCTCATTATAGAGTTAGTATATGAAGTTGGTAGAGAACCAAAACATAATTTATTTTATTGATTGGGTTTGTAGTGATATATGATCACTGCACCCACAGTAGTACACTCAGGGAATGGGTTTGAATGTGGTACAGGGCATGGCCTATATCTATGCTATATGCTCAATAGCTACAAAGCATGGCCTTCTTCACTTCTCCATGAGAACTGTATAGAGAGTATAAAAAAGGAATATATACTGTTCCCAATATACAGGTTTCCTGTACTCTGCAGGCATAGAGACAGGGCCATTGTGTCAAATTCGATTGCCATGAACTCCCTATGCCATTGAGGTATCAGGGACCTGGCATGGCTGAAAGGCATGGAATTTACATGGTATATGCAGCCATGGCACAATAAAATATGCACCAAAATTTGGAAAGATAAAAACCTGCATTTTGTATTGTCTTTGAAACATTTGGTGCAGATTGGTCAGGGGTGGCTCTTATTGACATGCAGAGCACATGAATGGGGATGGATGAAGGCCTCTTGTTATTTATAGATAAAGAAAGCCCTCCTGTTTAGTCCAAGGTGATAGGAGGAAGGGACAGTGTCCAATTTTATTTGAGGTGAGAAGTGGTGTAATCTTGTGATCTATCATTGAAGCTGTTCGCAAATATGACCCTCATATGCAATTTAATATAGTACTTGGAATGTAGGGTGAGTTTTGACCGCCGGGGTGGTTCTCAGTTGCCTTGCTGCACACACTTATTGCTTAGAATGGCCTAGGAGAAATGTCTTGGGAGTCCTCAAATGTCTACAGAAGGAACAAATTGCATACCATTTACATTTTCATTGGTTTATTAAACCCACAACTTACTGAAGCACAATGTTTTCCTTAGTTTTCAAGATGAGATATTTGAGTCATTTTCTGGATGGCTGAGAAAGGGTGTTTTGTGGTGGCTCAAGAATATCAGAAGGAAACACTTTCAAGCGGAGAGAATGAATGACTATTTTTTTACAATACTAAAAAACAATCTTTTAATAATATTTTTTTTCAAATGCACTTTACATAAAACTGTTCTTGCAAATTAGTAATGTTACACTACCTAAACTGGAAATAATTTCAATGATCAAGGGAGGGTGAAAGACTGAGTTGAACTTCTGAACCATAGGGCAGAAGAAGCACTCATCATTGAGAGATTAGCCAATTATGATTTATTACAATGTATGCATAATTACAATGGTAAGATCTGATGATTAATTTTTACAAAGAAAGAAGCAGTTTCTCAAATGTGGGATCATTTTTCTCTTCAGGTGACCTTATAATATAACTTACAGTGTGAAATATACTCACTATTTTATATTAAGGGGTATGATAAGTTGATAAGTCACTACTTTGTGTAATGCAATTATGTGCTCCCTATTCTAATATCCTGCTCTGCTTATTAAAGTAGACCTTCTACTATGAATACAAACAGGAGAACTATAGATCACAATTCCACTTGAGAAACTCACGGGTATATTTCAGGAAAAAAAAAAAATTTGACAGGAAGACAGAAATTATTACGTGGAATTTGGAATCTAAACACAAACAATTCAAATAAAACATACTGGGATTCCAATCACTGTATACTATCAAACGTCTTCTGAAAAAGTATGATTAGAAACTTCAAAATCATCCATTGAGGGTTTCTGGTCAATCAAACCTCCTATGGATGGTACTGCTACACAAGTACTCATTTTTGTTTGAAGAAGAATCAGAATATGATTCTGAATGATCTTAAAGGTAACAGCATGGTCTTATATATAGCTATATCTGGTCTAGTAAAATGGTCAGACTGTAGGAATTAATAATGGCCTGGGAATTTAGAGAAAAGTGATTCTCCAAAAAATGAAACTTTGGGAGCTAAAATGATTAGGCATATATTGGCTGACTGACATGAGGATTTATTTTGGATTTGTGCATACACACATCTATAAAAAGAAAAAAACTCAAATTCAAATATTTGTAAGGTTTGAATAAAAACGTTATTAATATAAATACTATCTGGATGTACCTCATGTAAATAGAGGTCTTCCACATTTGGGCATTCCTAATCTACCTAATGTTTCTCAAGCTTACAGGTTACCCTGAAAGACACTAATATATGCAAGAAAAACTCCTATTTTATATGGGAAATGAGGTTGGAAAGGTTTAGGTCATTTCAACTTTTTTCAACTGGATTGCTCTGTGGGTGGAAATGATTTAAGGGCATTCAAGTGAGGTACTTCCAAGATGTCATTTACTGTCCCCATAAACATGACATGTTAAAACTGAAAACTAATTTCAAGGAAAGATGACCCAATATAGAGCTCATTCTATTTTGAAAACACAATATTACATAAAACTACAAATGTATACAACTAAACAATACAAAATAACTTTGAGACATTGAAAGAATAACACATAGGACAAATAACAATAATTGAGGTGGAAAAAACAGGTTACAAAGGAATTTGAGCTGTATTTTTAGCTCACATTTTCCTATGTTTCACAATAAAACATTAGCAATGAATTTTATTGGACTTTCCTTTCATCAGGAGGGAAAATGCCTGTCTCTAGGTGAAAATAAGCCGTTTCAAAATTTAAGAGCTCAAATATATGCCTGCCTTTTGAGAAAAAAAGGTATAGAAAAGAAGTAAAAGCCAATATTCCCAAAAGCGGGGAACAAAATCTACACTTCTGCTGCTGATACAAAACATTAGTCCTGACACCTTCTGTTATTGCCTTCTTAAATACAGTACTTGAACTCCAGTAAGCCATGATCTGTATCTTTAAGGTAGGACTTACATTAAATCTCGCTAGAACCGATCTAATACGTTATATATTAAGTAAGTAATCCAATACCTTCTGGGACTGATATAAATCACACAGTACTGAATGCGCATAATTTTTATTTGTCTAGTCATTACTTTTTCTCCTTTGTGTAAGAACACAAAGAAACATTTCGGTTGACACCCAAGAACATCCCGAAGTGCCTAAAATGGGAACAGTGAGAAAAGAACTGGTGATGAATGAGGGTCACTGGCATTCATTTACGGGCACACAGTTGTATATACAACACCATTTAAGAAGCATTGTTTTAATTACTCAACATGTTGTATTACACTGCAAAGAAAATGAAAAATTCAGTATGTCATATTCTACGAAATGACCAAATTGTGAACAACCAAAGTCGTTATTTAAGGGCATCCTGACAAGTGAACTTTCATCAGGCTTCTTTAGTTCGTAAGTCATGGTAATCACCCTTTTAATTATTCTGGGGATAGTATAAAATATGAATGATGATGATGCCTTTAAAAAGTCTGCAGGAAGATAAACTGTTTTCCTTTATGCTGCTGCATATTCATAAACATTTTATGAAAGAACAGGCAAAACTACCCGTCATCATCCTACATATGTCTAAGAGTCAGTCAAGTGGTGGTAATAACAGGCAAGATTACCAAAGCAATGTGATAACAGAAGGGGTGAGAAAACACCAATCATAGATAATGTTTTATTTACAAACTAAATTGATCATAAGAAGCAACGACATGAGCTCTAGCCAGGGTAAACATTGCAAGTCAAAAAGGTTATAAATGTTTTTATGACAGGAATAGCTGATCATCTATAGACATATTTTTAACAGAACTAGAAACTAATCTAGATTTAGAAACGTCCCAGGGATTATTACTGGATAGGGTGTGGTAGACATTGAATTTGCTCATAATTAAGTTGTTGGGCAACGCAATACGTGGAAAATAAATTGTAAATAAAACAAACAATAACGATAAGAGAAATGTACATATAAATAGAAAAAAGATAGCAAGCAAATAATAGGTAGATATATAAACTACACTTAACAGTAGCTATCACAGATATTTCGAAAATCTAATAGGTTAAAAAAATAACCATCCCATTAAATTACAATAATGACAATAAAATGCATGCAATTCTTTTTTCATCCAAATAGGGTCCAGGGATGTTCAGCTCCCTGAAGTGTTCTCCATAAACTATAATTAGTGTTATGCCTCTATCTTGGGCGACTCTGCATCAAAACAGTTGCTCTTCCATGTAGCAACGCAGCTTGCCCTTTCACAAAATGTGAAACATTTTAGCTGATAAAAAGGGTGGGTCTTTATTTCACAGGGATTTCAATTTTTGTCCAAATTTCACGAGTTATCAATTTGGACAAAGAAAATGAATTAATCCAAAATATACTTAATATAATTTTGATTTTACATTTTCACCTTCAAAAATACATTGTGGGGTCACCAACAAACACCACCGCACAAAAGAGAACATACAAAAAAAAAATGTTTTTGTTTTACAAAATTTTGAAGGGTGAGGCACTATTACTTTAGATTTAATTTGTATAAGTTCCCTCATTTAGAGGTTGTCACACACCTACCAACATATCATTTGTTTTCTATTGATCTTAATGGGGTCAACTTCCCTACAAACCTCCTTACCTCTATTGTAAACCCTGAGAAAACCTTCCAAAACACCGAACTTCACCTTCCTTGGAGACACAATTGGTTTAAATACACAGCTTTTGCAGCTATTCCAAGAAATTCCTACGGGCTCTCATAGAAACACTGGTCCTACAAATAAGGTGTGAAGACAGCAACCATAGCTGTGCTCTGTCAGGTATCATTGTTAAATAAATCTGGAAAATAAAAACAGACCATGACATCATCTCTCTGGGACTATGATTGTAGGCTTGTTAGAGGGATGAAGGATAGTGTTTACTTTTCACATTACTTCTTGCCTTAGTTATAGTGAACCACAATTCCACATAAGTGCATGATGAGGAAGCAGAAATTCAAATGGGCTGGGTTACAGCAATTCTTGTTTACATTCAGTATGGTACGTTGTCCTAGGTGCCATGCTGGCTTTAGGGTTTTGCCTGTTACATGCATTGCACAGCAATTAATAATCCCCAACCCTGCACACGGCAGCTGCTAAATTTGTACTGTATAAGGAACATAAATACATCCCCTCCATCTGCCAGGTGTCTTCTCTGCCAAAGGTAACCCTTTCAGTTTTAACAGAATCCTGGGCATGCATGTACTCATACACAGACTCCAGAAAATGGAAGGTTCAGAGCCAGTGGAAGTCGTTACCATGGCAACAGGCCTTTGAGCTATGAAACGGTAAATTACATTGCAGGAGGTGGGGCCGGGGGAGTGAAAGAGTACATTAGAGTGAAAGACAAGAAACATTCTTGAAATAGGCAATAACATACCATGTTCTTTCCATACAAAACATGCTCTATTCTTAGTGTTTGCTGACATGGTATTCATAAATAAATTAACATACTTTTCAACTCATGTTCAGCACCGATGGTTGTTTCTTGGTTTGAATCATGAAAAGCACATATCAAATTCCAGCTCCCTTAAAGAGAAACCACTTTTCTAAGTTTCCAGTCAGAGGTGATCTATGAAAGCAATACTGGAATTATTGCTCCGATGTCTAGTACATAGTCTACATGAATCCATATTTGTCAAATAATAATAGCTGTACTCATACATTCTTCGTACTTTGGACAAATGGTGGATGGTTAGCGACGTGGGAGCTCTAGTTCATGTGGACATATCTGCAGCTTTCAATTCGTTAGCCATGCAACCCTGAAGGCCTATCTCCGTCAGTCTGGCAGCAGAGGGAGTTCTTTAACCTCGTGCCAGTTATTATACTTCCAATATCTTTCCACTGCACTTCTTCCTTTTACTTCGGTGCATTAGCCTCTGACCTGCAGTGCCTCCAAGCTTTCAGCTGCTCCACTATTATTCTTTCACATATACTATTACTGACTTGGATTAATCAGGCGTACAGCCTGTCCTTTTACCATTACAAGGCTGCCACCCAGTTTATTTTGAAACGTCAGGACTTATCATCAGACGTTTCACGTTTTTTGCCTCATTTTCCACGTCTTCTAAACCAGATAACAGAAGATCTAGTGGTTCTTTTGGAGAAAGACTTGTTTCTTACCTCACTTTTTACGTCAGTGATTTAGTTATACTGGCTTCGTCAATGACTCCCAAGCAACAGTTAAATACCTCCACCATTTCAAATGAGCAGCCACAGTCATAGTGAGTGTCATCTAGAATGGACAACGTCAATGGGATTTTATTGGGCCTGTTGAAATACACTCTTTGGTGCCTACATAGAGTTCCACCTTCAGACCAGGGCAGGCTTCATCTTCATTCTCTGCAGTGGTTATTTTGGAGAAGCATTTTCAATCTAAAATGGTGTGTTGTCCACCACACTTTGAAATCCATTGATTTTTGCATCAAAGTTCCATCCTTAACTTTTTGAATACATGCTGTTTTGTCAATGATAGACTTCTTCATGTGCTATAAGCAAGAAGAGGTAGAAAGGCCTTCCATGCTCATATCTAGACACTAGTCTTTAAAATGAGCTCCCAATTTTATTTACATATGTCCACTGCTACTTGAATATTATTAAATCTGCAAAATACATTTATTTTACCCACCACACTCTTGAAATCTATGCTCTAGTGCGAGTGTAGATTTTATGCTACACTAGGTGTTTAAAACTGGTGGTTTTGCTTCAACAACATGATGCCTGTGCTATGGACATATGTCACGCTTCATAAGCTATCCATTAACAAATGATTGTGTAATAAGATAAAAGTACTTTCGGGCGTGAATTTCTTTTAATTGTGAAGGTGAGCTTCAAAGTAGGCTCACTGCAATGAATATAGTACTGCACACTAAGGGGGCATATTTATACTCTCTTTGCACCGAATTGGCTGCATTTTTTTTAACTCTAATTCGGTGCAAAACGAACTCCATATTTATACTTTGGTACTAGGCCCGACTAGCGCCAAATTTATGGAGTTAAAGTCATTTTTTGGAAGTGGAAACCTACCTTGCCTTAATGAGATGCAAGGTAAGCGTTCCCGTGCAAAAAATGACTCCAGGGGCTTAACACCATATTTATACTCCTGTGCAAAAATGGTGCACAGGAGAGGTCACAAAATGGTGCAATGCTTGCTTTGCCCCATTTTTTAATGCCTGGGTCAGGGCAGGCGTTAAGGGACCTGTGGGCCTATTTCCATGGTGAAACACCATTGAATAAGCCCACAGGTGCCCTCCCCAGGGACACCCCCACCCACACCAGAGGGACAGCAGAGGATGGGGGACCCCATCCCACGTAAGTACAGGTAAGAATTTTATTTTATTTTTTAAAGTGCCATTGGGGGCCCTGATGTGGGCCCCCTTACATGGCACTGGGTGAACTGGCCATGCCCAGGGGACCCTGATCCCCTGTGCTGGCCATTGGGGTGGTGGGCATGACTCCTGTCTTTTCTATGTGGTGTGGATGGTTTTGCGTCAGAAAATGACTCTAGGCAAGTTAGAGGTTTTTTTTTTCTCTAACCTGCCTTATGTCATTTTTTGGTGCAAAAACCCCTTCTTCCATACTGCCAGCCCAACCCGACTAAAGTAATTTTTTTTGCCACTAGCCTACCCCTTGCACCGGCTTGCACCATTCCATAAATATGGTGCCTGGCTGGTGCACAGAAATGATGCAAGCCGGTGCTAAACATTTTGGTGCAAAACTGAGTTGGTGCAATTTTGCACCAAAAAGTATAAATCAGGGCCTAAGAACGGGAAGCAAAAACCCAAATCTAATATTTATAAATCAACATACCAAGATATTTATTTTGGATGAAAAAAATATTCCTTGAATTAATTTAAGAATAATACAATTAAATACAAATTCTAGTTAGTTAAATGACATTTCGAAACATAATAGGACACATCTATGATCAAAAAGAACAGACATGGTTTTACACAAATCAAAAGAGCCAGCATTCTTCAGCCTTTCAAAAACATTAGCATTGTTGTTGATATACTCAAGTGTATATAACAGGTTGGAGACACAACTGAATTTAATTAGCTTCAAACAAGAACAGAAAAATAATTGATAGTACTTGTATAGTACAACTACTCTGATGATTCCATTCACTTTTTACTTATAATAAAATAAACAGATCACAGAAATCTGCTCCATACGATGTTTAAAATAATATGGCATTCAATTATTCATAAACATTTTTCTGTTTGAATCTCTTTATTGAAAATTTCAAGACAGATATGTAATACAGCAGTAACAAACTACCAGCACTGATGAGCAGTAGATTATCCAATATTGCACCGGTCCAATGCTCACAATCACTGAGGGAGTATCATGCCACACATTACACTTGAAGCCAGGTGCAGCAAGTAGAAAAAAAGCGGGGGAAGGGAGGAGGCGGAAGGGATAAACAAGCATGCAATTATAATACAGAATCATGCTTTACAAACGTGATACAGGTCTGAGTAGAAATCATGCAATAAGAGTATGGGTTTAATATGCATTATGGGACTGTTTCATCTCCAGCCGCAGGTGGGAGGTAGGTGTAGCTATTAAATCGCCAATACTTGTTGATAGTTAAGTGATTAACTGTAGTGTCCTGAGTCGTGGTAAAGCAAAGCAGGTGAATTCAATATGGGTGAGGTAATGAAGCAGGGGACACCATATAGTTTGAAATTGAGTATCATTTCTGTTTAAGTTGTTCGTTGGCTAGGACGTGTCATAATCGGACAAACCACTGTCCCGTGGTGGGAGCAGCTGTTTGTTTCCAGGCCAATGCAATCAGCTGTCTAGCCACAAACAGCATATAGCTAACGAGCGTCCATTCAGACTGGTCATCGCTTTAAGGGTTGGAGGCACACCCCAAGTTTCACCATTTGGTATGAAGAAAAGAGAGGGTATCCTATCATGGCTTTAATGTGACTAAGGACCTCCTGCCAGAAGGTAGTGATGGGGGCGCATGACTACCAAATATGATAGAAGTTTCTGCGGGCGCATCAGCATCGCCAACAAAGGGTAGATGACCTAGCATAGATGGTGGACAGGCGAGATGGCGTATAGTACCACTGAAACATAAGTTTATATGCTGCTTTCCTAGGGAGATGCTCAGTAGGGTTTGAGTATGCTGCGCCACATGTTTAGGCACTATGGGCCTGATTCTAACTTTGGAGGACGGTGTTAAACCGTCCCAAAAGTGGCGGATATACCACCTACCGTATTACGAGTTCCATAGGATATAATGGACTCGTAATACGGTAGGTGGTATATCCGCCACTTTTGGGACGGTTTAACACCGTCCTCCAAAGTTAGAATCAGGCCCTATCTCTTCAAAGTTAATTGCACCCTAAAGTGATCGGTATGGGTAAATATGAGTAGGTGTTGAGTGTTGAATTGTGCAATAAGAGTTTGAGATAAGCCCTCATGAGCCATCATAGGGTCTTACTATTTTTTTTTCAAAGGAGTGCACGCTCAGATGGCTTTGGGGTATACACAGGACTGAAGTGCCCAATTTTTCAGCTGAAGATATTGCATCCTGGCCGTATCAGGCAAGTTGTATTTCGCCTTGCATTGTTCAAAGATTTTCAAATCCGCCCCCACAAATAGGTTTCAGAGTGTCCTGCAGTCTTTGTCGGTCCAGTCTCTAAAAGCATTAGGGGATATATTGCAGGTTTACATTTGGGATTGCGCGCAATAGGGGTGTTAGGAGACCGAAAAGTGGTCAATCCCCTTGAAAGCTCCAGTATGTCCCAGATGTCAAGAATGGTCTTGATTGGGGTGGACACGAATGCAGTGCATGGGCAGACATGTTTGGGTATCCAAGCCAGATCCCATAGAGGCCTTCAGGCGACAGTTCTGTCCACAGGGAGCCAGTGAGACTCACCTTCCCTGGCTACCCAGGCAGAGATGAATCGTAAATGTGCCACCCAGTAATATTCTAAAATGTTGGGGCAAGCTAGGCCTCCTCTACTGCGGGGTTGCATCACGAGGGCAATGGATATTCTAGGTTGTTTCCCATCCCATATAGACATGCAAATACCACGCAGCAGCTGTGCAATATCCTCGTGTGGATTGGGGTGGGTAGGGTCTGAAAGAAATAAAGGGCCTGTGATAAGATGTTCATTTTAACCACGTTCAGCCTTCCCAACCATGAGATAGGTCCTCTAAGATGGCCCAGCAGAGAGGGGGCCAATACGCACTCGTCCAAGTGGCGAGCGTGGATGTGAGGTATAGGCCCGGGTATTTAATTTTGTCTGAGCACAACTGAGATGAGGCCAAGCCCTGTAGCTGAGGTTCTTCATCTGCCGGGACTGTGCGATTGAGTATGCTTGGTTTAGACATGTTTACCTTAACGCCTGATATGGCTGCAAATTTGTTAAGAATAGACATCACACCTGGGAGGGGGGTGACTGGTTGCGAGAGAGTGATAGAGTGCAAACATAATAAATAAAAATTGTGCCACTTAAACATAATGAAATAACATGTATTAAAAGTCCTAACTGAAATTATGTATTAGTAAATAAAAGCGTGTAGCTGATATGATGGACACCATAAACAATGTGTATCAAAAAAATGTCTAATGAAAATTTATTTTGCTTAATAATAGTTACATGTACTGAAAATTAATATGTACCAAAAGGATTAATGGTTTAAATTTAAATGAAATGTTTTATTCTTTATATTTAACATTGGTTTTAAAAGGCCTCATGTTTTAGTAATTTACCAGAGGCAATGTTTTAAAAGTGTTAACTCTGCAAAATGATGTTTCTCTAAGCATTCTGTGTGACTTGCTCACTGTGGAAAAGTTATGTTCTTCTGTTGTGACATGTGTCTCTCTTCCTGGAATGAGATAATGTGTACCCAGGGACAATAGTCTTCAGTGCTCGTGTATATCATGCAACAATTGTATTCTACTGCGGAAACTAGTGACCAGGAGCTAGAGAAGAGCCAATTGTGGGTGCAGAAAATGAAGAAAGATACTTCTGAAATGTAGATCAAAGGTTGGTTGAACACTAAAGCACCCCATAGTCTGACCAATAGAAACTTAGCTAGTTGCTTTCTAGGAGTTTATTATTGCAAAGTTTTAGGTAATGCAAGTCAAATTTTCATTACCCTCTGTGCTGTTTAGATGTATTTCTGTCTTTGACAACGATTCTGTTAGTTCAGATCCATTAAGGCCAAACGTTACTGAATTGTTCCCTATTATTCCCTATTATGCCATTGTCCAATGAAGAAGAGCAGAAGATGCTCCACTGATGAAGACATTGCTGATCCATTTAGGAGAGGTATAACCATATGTGCATTTGTTCTTCTTGCAAATTTTTATGTTTTCTCTCTTTAGAAAATCCAACCGCTACTTTTGGTAAGCGCCATAGTCAGGTGTTTTTCAAATTAATTGTTGCCTTCTTTTCATTTTGCATGAAGCCCAACATGCGTATCAAATCAGAGTAATAGTTAAGGATGTCAAAATCTAAGTTCAACTGTTTCACATAATTTGATTGCAAATAATTCATCTGCGATAACTAAATGTATTCAGTTTCCATCATTCATTTGTTATTGTTGTTATTCTGCATGGTGGTTCTTGAATGTTTAATGATATATATTCTGTCTATGTTAAGATTCTTCTGAAGATTTAGTCAGCCTGTATTGTTTCTGTACTTATATCATTTGGTCTTGCGTTTGATTTATGTCACAAACATTACTAAACTGGTGTGTCGATTCATGGGCACATAGGTCATGGTATGTATAAACTACTGACTCCAAAATGTAAAGTGTTTGTTGACTTGATATTGTTAATGTTGACCTCTAAGGGTAATTGATGGTTACTCGATATGTGGCACCTTATAAATAAAATATCAAAATAAACATAAGGCTGGACACGCCCACAGAAGTTGGTAGCAAAGGATGGTTTCATCTCATTAGGGGGGAAGAATCCTGTTTTTAATCGTTATATGTAATTTAGAAAGAATTGGGAGATTTGGTTTTATCAGTGCTTGTTGAAAATTTGGGGTAAATTTGAAATTTGGTTTTTACCAATGCTTGTTTGGATGAAATTTGTTTTTGCCAATGCTTGCTTGGAGATGTTCCCAGTGTTCCTAGTGTGATTAGTGTTTGAGAACAGGGTTTGCGCTTGCAGTGCTTAGGAAATAGCAGGTGAATTGTGATGTTTGTGAGAAATAGGGAGTTTGCATATTCCAATGTAGTTTGTTAGGGAGTGTGAGTACTCCAGAGGGTTTATGTAGGGAAGTCATCGTACTTCAATTGGGTGTGGTGCTTTGTGTTAAAAAATTGCCCATGTGGCTTTTGGTACACGGACCCTGCGTGGTGTAAGACTCCGGAGAATTGTACAAGTGTAGGAGACACTTGGTGGTTGTTGTAACTTGTCAGCTTAATTGGTCAATCGAGCAAGGTTGACAAATAGTATTCCTAGAGTGTGTGTTAAAGGGAGTGTTAGTTTGACAGATATTGGTGATTCCTGAGTGCACCAGGAGGATCTAGTATTAGTCAAGGGTGAAATTTGCTGGTCGAATTTTACTTGCGAATCAGAGAAAGCAAACATCGAATAAGTAGTTGTCAGAGCTAAAACCTGCAATCAAAATACTGTATTTGTGAAGCTTCCGAAGTGAGTGTGATCTCTACATGTAGTAAGCAGACAAGTTGTTGTGTTGATTTTTCTTTGGTAATCGCAATATTTTGCATTTAGTTTTGTATGAATCTGTTTTGAAAGACGAAGCCGCAAGACTTTGTCAGCTGCTGTGCGTGTGAGTGTGACATCACTAGGTCCATGCTGGGATTGGTCGGTTGGTAAGAAGGAGCTACGAACAGATTGGTGGACAACTGTGAAGCGTTAATGGTTGAGAGAAGCAAGCAAAATGTGTTTTGGGATTTAATTACTTCCTGTTTTAAATTTAAATTGTAGTTTAAAGCAAAATCAAAGTAAAAATGAAAATTTTCAAAGCGTTAAAGAGTACGCTTAAGGGAGATGCTCTTATTCCAGTTAGAGTAAGAGAAATTACACCGACATATATCATAATTGAAGAGAAAGGTACTGCAGCATGTATTCGGTTGAAACAATGGTGCAAAATTACAGCGAAAGAAGGAAGCTTACCGTTTCCTGCCCATGGAACTTTAAATGTAAGAATTTTAGAAAATTTTAGAAGGGTGCTGTACGAATTAAAACCTCCTCAGAGTCCAGCACAATTAGAAGCTTCAGTTATTTGGGAATAAGTGGTCAGACAACAAGAGAAATTTAAATCTGAGAGGAGAGTGAGAAAAGTTGAGAAGACTTTATTAGAAGCAAGGTGGGACGATGAGCAAAATTTTGGAGAACAGAAACCTTACATGGAATTGGTATGTTTCCTGCAATCACAAAAGAGAAAGAGAGAAGTGTCAGACAAAAGACAAAGAAAAGGAATAAAGACTCTTCTGAAGAAGATGAGTCGAAATCAGATGAAGTTAGGAAATCATTGACTTATGAGGAAGACTCAGATGATGATGAATTTATAATGCAGTTACTGAGAAGTCGTCCTCCTCCATATTCAGCACAAGAGACAAGTCCAGGTACTATTACTGGTCCAAGTGCATCAGTATCAGATGTAGTAATGCAAAGTCAAACACAGGTTGCAACTAACGTTTCTACCCTTACTGAAACATAGACACCTATAACTCAGGTTGAGCAACCTGTAGTGTACCGTACAATTCCTGTTATAAGTTCTGCACCGAGTATGACAGTACCAGTGGTGCAATCATCCCAGATAGCACAGATTTACCAGAAACCAATGATGATTCAGGTGGAGTCTACACCTAATGTTAGTCAAGTTCAGGCAAAGCTGAGGTACACATCAGTAACAATATCGCAGTCGAGTTCTTCAATGCTGTCAGGTCAGAGTTCTGGAATGACTTACTCGAGAAATTAGAATGTTCAATCAAGCCTAGAAGCGTTAACAGTACCTGTTACTATTGGTTCTGTTGTACCATTGTTTGCCTAGGGAAATAATGAGAATAATGTACAGAATCTTTTTTAATTCAAATGCAGAAATGGAGATACTCAATGTTACTGCGGTTGTCATGTCTCCAGTGAATCAGACTTTTGACAAGACAGGTCGACTGATTCACTGAAACTATCCTAGGACTTCACAGAATTTGGATTAATCAGATTTGAATTCAAATTTGTTTCTGGTGACACCTGAGACTCCGTGTATTACTCCACAGAGTGTGCCCAATGTTAATAATAATGTTTCATTACACGTTTTGACAGCTCAGCAGTTAACAGACGACTTGTTGGGAAAAATGAGTGGAGCAAAAACAAATGCTGAAGAAAGAAGATCATTGAACCTGGCAAGACTCAAATTAGAATTAAATGAAGTGATAGATGGAACATTTGAGTTAAATAGAATTGACTCATATACTGAAGATGAGTTACGTTTCATGTGTAATGATGTTACAAACAGAGCAGGATTGGCACACCAGAAATTATCAGACCTTGCAGAGAAATATGAAATAGAAATTGAGAAATAAAAGCTACTGAAAAGAAGTTATAGGTTACAATTCGATTAAAAATATATAGAGAACATGATAATATCAGGAATGAAAGTTAATATTAAGGAATTAATCGAGAATATTTAAACATGGGGAGCATTAGATAAATAGGAAGGCATATGGGTAAAGAAAAGAGATCCGAAGAAAAAGGAATCTGTGAATTTAAATGCTGATGTGCAGCAGATTGATAATCCAGCAAAGACATTACCAATTAGAGAAATTCCTTGAGGGAATTATGTACATGTCCCTTGGAGCAAGAGTGATATTTTGTCATTTACAAATGACTACCCGAGAATGAGAGAGAAAGCAGTGGAATGATACCAGCAGACAGATAGATTTGTGAAACTCGCAAAATGCCTGTGGAAGGATTTGAATACCTTGATAGAAAAAGTGATTCCAGCTGATTTGAGATTTGAATGCAAAAGGAGGGTTGACTGGCCAACAAGAGATCTTCCATGAGATCCAGTTACAGGTGCATCGTCTCCTGATGTAATGAAATACTATTACAAAGTTGACTGAATTTTTGAAAAATAATTTGTCCTAAAAGTGTTGCTTAGCAGAGAATTGATAGAACAGCAAAGGAAGTAAAAGAGTCAAAACATTCGTATTATGAGGGATTGCTGCAAGCATTTAAGTATTACAGTGGTACAGAAACAATTGAGCCTAAAGACGATTCATTTTGTGTTCAGATTTGTGGAAGGATTGAGATCTGAAATTAGGCAGATGCTTACGAGTAATTTGATTTACTGGCAAGCAAAACCGGTTGATGAAGTATTGCAGCTTGCTAAATACTGTAGTGATGAGATTGAAATGAAGCAGAAGAAATTGAAGGAAAAGGCAATGGTGATGCAGATTAAAGCGGCACAATAAGGAATGCAGGGAATTTTCCCACAACAGGGAAACATGCAGGTGATTCAAAATAAGGGTCAGGTGAGAGGTAGAAGTTGTGGTGGAAATGGAAACCGTGGTGTCGATTTGAATACTATTGTTAATCCAGGTGATATGCAGACAATGAAAAGGATGTTACCTTGTCACACTTGCAGGGGTATCAGGCATTGGAAATGAGAGTGTCCAATCATAGTACAGGAAGGTGTTGTCATGCAGATGAATGAAAACAATTTTTTGTAAAATTTAGAGGACCGAGAATAAGGCATCCTAATTTCAATGTCCAGAATATTTGTGTTCAGATTTGTTGAAGGGTTGAGCCCTGAAATTGGTAGGATGCTTAAGAGTCATTTGATTTGCTGGCAAGAAAAGGCAGTTAATGAAATATTACAATTTGCTAAATACTGTAGTGACAAGATTGAAATAAAGCAGAAGAAATTGACGGAAAAGGCAATGGTGATGCAGGTTAAAGTAGCACAAGCGGGAATGCAGGAAATTTTTCCATAACAGGGAAACTTGCAGCTGTTTCAATCAGGGTCAAGCGAGAAGTAGACGTCGTGGTGGAAATGGAAATGGAAACCCTGGTGTCAATGGAATACTATTGTTGATCCAGGTAATATGCAGACAATGAAAAGGGTGTTACCTTGTCACGCTTGCGGGGGCCTCGAGCATTGGAAATGAGACTGTCCAATGATGGTACAGGGAGGTGTTGTTATGCAGATGAATGAAAAACAATCTTTTCACAAATTTGAGAGGGCTGAGAATAAGGGTTTCTAATGTAAATGTCCAGAATATGAATAATCAAATGCAGATTCCTCAGCAAATGCAAAGTTCCCAACTGATGCAAAAGATACAGGTACCACGTTTTCAGGTTCCACAGTCACAGCAAATGCAGCCCCAAATGCAAATCAGATCAAAGCAACAAATACAGATACCTCAAGCTTGAATGAAACAGCAGCAGGTGATGCTTCCTCAGCAGAACACAGGTCAAAATGTAAATCAAAGTAATCAGATGGTACAACAGTTTAAACTTCACAGTGAGGATGAATCAAATGATGAAATAATAAGTGAGAGTTCAGTTAAAGAAGAATGTGTGGAAGCAGCTTCATTAGAAGTGTATCAAAAGGGTCCTTATGTAAACAGAAAAGTAACATGTCATCAGGCTTCATTTTTAGTTGATAGAGGAGCTATACGCTCTACAGTAGGAACTGCAGAAGTCCCTAATATGCCACTTTCAGGGAAGACAGTGTAGATTGTAGGAGTTGAAAATCAATTCCTGACAAATCCGATTACTAAACTTATTTCTGTTAAAATTGGAAATTTTGAAGATTTGCACAAATTTGTAGTATGTGACTCAAGTCCAGTTTCCTTACTGGGAAGAGATCCGTTGTACAAAACAAAATGTTCGATTACCTGTATAAATGATGGAATTGCTATTCAGACGAATAGTGATGATGATTATGATGATTCATCTGTGCCAATTAAATGTGATTCAGTTAATGAAGAATTTCTGCTGATTAGTTTCTATCCTGCATCTAAAGCAAAGGCCTCCCAACTGACTTGCAAGGTACAGTTATTTTAAAAGTTAAAGTCACAGTCAAACCTAATGCAGTTTTTTTGAAGACTCCCCAATATCATATGTCACCAGATGTAATTGAAGGAGTTAGTCCTGTAATTGCAGATTTTGTGAAGCAGGGAGTTCGAAAAGAAGTGCTGAGCAGCACATATAATTCTCCCATTATGGGTTTGCAAAAACCAAGTGGGAAATTTAGAATTGTTTAAGATTTCAGGAAAATTCATGACATAGTGGTTAAATGTTGTCCAGTGGTACCTAATCCAATAGTGATTTTGTTTTAGATCCCATGTGATGCAGAATGGTGCACAGTGGTGGACGGTGGACTTATCACAAGCATTTTTCTCAGTGCCTCTTCATGAGGATAGCCAATTCCTTTTTTGTTTGAAATTCTGTAATAATGTGTATTCTTGGTGTAGGATCCCACAAGACTTTTCAGAGTCTCTGTCAATATTTAATCAGGTGTTGAAAAATAATTTAGAATCGTTGGAAATACCTTTCCAATCAGCATTATTCCAGTACATTGATGATCTTTAGTTGCTTCAAAGAGAAAGGAAGCATGCAGGCAAGACACTATTGCCTTATTGAATCATTTGGATGAAAATGGTCATAAAGTATCCCCAACTAAATTACAGTACTGTCAGAAAGAAGTGAAATATTTGGGTCATCAAATAGAAAAAGCTTCAAGGAAAGCTTCCAGAGAAAGAGTTACAGCTAATTTGCAAATGAATCTTCCAGATACACAAAGAGATGTCAGGATGTTCTTGGAAATGGTGAGCGTATTTCGCCAATTGATTCCCAATTTTTCTGTAATTTCAAAGCCATTACAGAGACTGACTCACAAGGATGTAACTGACCCAGTGCCTTTTAATGAAGCTTGTATGAAAGCTTTTACTGAGCTGAGAGAGAGTTTGTGCAGAGCACCAGCTGTGTGAATGCCTGACTACACAAAACCATGTTTGTTGTTTTTTCATGACCATGATTGTATTGCACTTTCTGTCCTTACAAAGTTACATGGTGTTGTAAATCGCCCTGTAGCATATTTTTCTGCTACTTTGGACCCAGTCACGCAGCTTTACCTGGCTGTTTGCAGACTCTGACTGTGGTTGGATTGAGCCTCACTCAGTGTGAGAGCATTGTGATGGGACAACTGTTTTGGTCCCACATTCTATTGAGGTTTTGCTTACCCGAACAAAGACCCAATATTTGACAAATGCAAGGCCCACGAGGTATGAGCTGTTGATTTTGGGCTCTACTAATGTTTCCTTGAAGAGGTGCACTGTGCTTAACCCAACAACCTCATTCCCAGTAGACAATGTTCAAATTGAGAAACTAAAAGAAGTTGAACATGACTGTCTGGAAGTTACTGAATTGTGCACAAAACCTAAACCTGACATTCAGGATACTCCGCTGTGGGAAAATTATCAAATTATTTTTGTTGATGGTTCTTGTCTAAGAGATAACGTGGGAACATTGAAATCTGGATATGCTATGTGCACAATTTCTGGTATACTCAAAGCTTCATGGTTTCAAAGAGTATTTTCTGTACAAGTGGCTGAATTGGTGGCTCTTATCAGAGCATGCTGCATTTCTGCACAACTTAAAGTTACAATTTCTACAGACAGTCAATATGGATTTTGTGTAGTGCACGACTTTGGGCAGTTGTGGTAACAGACAGGGTTCATGACCTCTTGTGGCTCACCAATTAGAAATGGTGATAGAATTCATGATTTGTTACAAGCCCTACAATTACCTGAGAAAACTGCTGTGGTCAAGAGCAATGAGCACCAGAAATCAAATGATTATTTTTTTACAATGGGAAATGCTTATGTGGATCAAGTCGCAAGGTTTTGAGTGTTGAACTTCATCTCTCTTAATAAGGAATGGAAAGAACTAAGGCCCGTATTTATACTTTTTTTAGCGCCGCATTTGCGCCGCTTTTTGACGTAAAACGGCGCAAACCTACAAAATACAATGGTATTTTGCAAGTTTGGGCCGTTTTTGCGTCAAAAAACGACGCAAATTCGGCACAAAAAAAGTATAAATACGGGCCTAAATGTTGATGAAGTAAACCCACGTTATACATTAACAGTGATTGACACATGGGAGGAAATCAAAACTTTACATGAGAATGTTTCTCAAGACAAAAAGAAAGGTTGGATAAAATTGAAATGCTTTCAAAGAGATAATGATGAATTCTGGGTTTCAAATGAAGGGCAAGTGGTTCTGCCAAACTGTCTACTGACATAAATGGCAAGATCTTATCATGGTCAAGCATACATTGGCAGAGATGCAATGTTTCAAACATTTAAGCAATCATGGTTCAATCCAAAGTTTAGACAGGTTGCTGAAGCAATTTGTCACTGATGTGTTACATGCCAACAAATGAACGTGGCGAAAAGAACAATTGTCAATTTGTATCACACTGGAAGAACAGAAGGTCCATTCAACAGAATGCAAATTGATTTTATTGAGATGCCTGTGTGTGGTGGTTTGAGATACATGTTGGTGATTGTCTGTATTTTTAGTCACTGGATTGAAGCCTACCCTACACGTAAAAAATGATAGTCTCACAGTAGAAAAGCTTTTACTTAGGGAGTTGATACCACGTTTCGGTTTTCCAGCCTCTTTAGAATCAGACGGAAGAAGTCACTTCAATAACGAGGTGATAAAATTACTATGTTCAGCCTTAAACATTGAGCAGAAGTTGTACTGTAGCTATCACCCTGAAACTTCTAGATTAGTTGAGCAAATGAATAGTACACTGAAGGCAAATATTGCAAAAATGTGTACACCTACAAATCTGCAATGGGCAGATGCTTTAACATTGGTCCTAATGAGCATGAAAAGTACACCTGACAGAAAGACTGGACTCTCTCCCCATGAGATACTCATGGGCAGAGCAATGAGATTGCCAGCTGTTCCTGTAAATGCTCTTGTGAATATAACAGATTATATGGTGCTGGATTACTGCAAGAGTCTGGCTGATGTGGTTCACTCTTTCTCTTACCAGGTGGAACCTACAGCTGTGCCACCATCCCAAGACTAGTGTCACAGTCTTCGAGCTGGTGATTGGGTGGTCGTCAAGAAGCATGTGTGGAAGACTTGTCTGGAGCCTAAGTGGAAGGGGCCATTCCAAGTTGTAGTCGTAACAACAACTGCTGTGAAGTGTGCTGGGACCCAGAACTGGATTCACGCTAATCACACTTGAAAAGTGCCCTATCCTCTGGATGCGAAGAAGAGTTGTTGAGTGCACCAACAGCTACTATACAGTCTCAAGGAGCAAAAAGTGAGACTGTGGAGACAGAGACAGTGCAAACTGGTGAAAATCTAGGTACACCTCTAAGAGATAAAATAGAGGTTCCTGTAGCTGCTTAAGCATCAGTAGACATAGCAGCAGAGACAAGTCAGAAGAGGACTCTCCCAGAAGCAGAAGATTGGGAAGATCAGTTGACACAAATCATGTTTCCAAAATCAGCTGAGGAGGGAGCTGAGTTGAATCAAAGTCATGCAGATTTGACTCCTCCTGAACTAGCTAATGGTGCAGGTACATCAAGTCAAACTCAAAATCCTACTGAACAAAAGGGAGTTGTAAGTCCAGTTTTGCAAACAACACTGTCAAGGTAAGCAGCTGTGAAAGGAGACAAGTGGCCTAAACTGCAAACAACTTGAAAGGTTACAGATGTATATTTTCAACTATAAATGAGGAGCCAGATACAACAACAAGAGCAGCTACAGATGAAGATCTGAGTGAAGGAGAAATAAGTGCAAATTGGAAGTCAAAAAGAAAAAGAGTTGCAAGTCGAAGATACTCAGGTCCTGAATGGGCGTATTTTACAACAGATGAGTGGCAATGGGAATATTTGTCCTTTTATTTTGATCGTGAAACTTCAGCTCAGTATTTTGAAACTTGAAATTGCTTTTGAACTGAGATTTGAAACTACATTGCTAACTGAACAAGAGAGACATTATATACCAAAAGTGATAATTACTGAACAATAGAAAATGATCTACTGAAAGATACTTTGAAAACCTGATTTTGACAAGCTGCTAAACCGATGTTTGACAAAGTTCTGGAGAAAAGTCTGAAAGCGGCTGTAAATAATAGCAAGGAAGACTGGAGATTATTTTTGATTTTTATTCGGTTGCACAGTTATATATATTTTTCTTTTCTTCTACTTACAGGCCATGAATAACAATCACAATTGCATTAAATACAATAGGTGTTGCAAGTGTATGTGTGTTGGATTAGCAGTTGTTTGTGTGCTAGTAAGTTTGTTGTTGATTGTGAGTATGAGTGTCTGTAGCAAAGCTGAAACTAAATATACACCTTCTTCAGAACCTACTACACTTTCTAAGTTAAAAAAGCTTAATAGGGATGAAGAATATTTACATTTAGACAACTCACAAGGACATCTTTCTCCTAATGTTTTCTGTTGCTTGCTGTATGAATATGTTGAGATGATGAATGTGAGAGAATGTTATGTTTGCACGCAGATTCCTCCATCAGTGCAGGAAGGAATTACTTACCATAACTTGCCACTAACATATGGAATTCGTTGTAATCTTTTACTAACAAGGCTTTTTTTTACCAAGGCTTTATATGCAATATTTCTACTCTATCTTTGATGTAGTGTTTTCTTTTGTTCCAAATAATCGACACCTGAGTGACAGCTAAAGAAAGAAATATTGACATTGTAGGAGGTTTCTTTGAGCCCACACTAACATTTGGTACTGCTTATGCTCAACGAACCAACTTGACATGCTTGCTCCCACCACTAGAAAAATCTTTTCTAGATCAAACTGATAACAGGAGAAAAGCATTGAAGGAGGAAATAGAGATAGCGTTAGTGAAGAGGACATTTAGAAATGATTATGCATATAGTGAAACTAACACATAAGGGAAACTTGCTTTAGATTTTCAACAAGTAGGAAAGCTTTGTATTTACAGTTCTCAATCCATAACTGATACTCACTTTGTGGGAACGAGTGAGTGCAGACATGTCTTTCTTTTTAAGAATACATGGGATTTTATGTTAAATGGACAAGATCCTGTGATTCCTGGGGAATATTACATTTGTGGAAAGAATGCTTATTATCGTCTTCCAAGGGGATGTATGGGAGGTGTTATTTGAGCGTCATCTTCCCAAAGATTTACCAGATTAACACTATAGATGGCACACATGAAGCAAATAAATTGCAAAGACCAAGATCCAAGATCAAAAAGAGAAACTTATTCTGAAATAATTGGAGATATATTTGGAGCAATTATTCCTTCTCTAGGAGTTGTTCTAAATGCAATGAAAATAAGTAAGTTGTCTACTATTGTGGATAACATGCAGACAGATTTTTCTGGAGACATAATTTTGATGGATAATGAAATGGCTGCGGTCCATTCAGTGGTTCTCCAGAATAGGATTGTGTTAGATATTCTTTTAGCAAAGCAAGGTGGTGTCTGCTGGATGCTGAAAGTGAAACATTGTTTTACGTATATACCTGATAATAGTAAAGGAATTAGAAATTTTATTAAGAACTTGACAGGTTCAAATTTTGCCTTAAAAGATCTGAAAGAGCTAGGATTATGGGAAAATGTTGGCACAAGTGTTACTAATGTGAAGAATTGGCTGTGTAATCTTGGTCAGGTTACTGTGGGAAAAATATTGAAACCATTACTAATTGTGGTTGTATGTGTCATCTGTATAATTGGATTTTGTAAACTGTATACATCGATAAAGAGACAAAGGATGAAAAATGAACAGAGGAGGGAAGAAATTACATTGGAAAAGATGAGAAGCAGATTGTTTCATGATTAAAGAAAAACTGAAAACTGGAAAAAACCGAGAAACAATAGATATTTTAGACAAACTAAATTTTGAGCTGACTCACAAGTGTTAATAAGTATATTTTGTGACAACATATAGGCCCTCAATACGAATGTAGCGGTCTTAAGACCGCCACACATGCGCTGGTGGTCGGACTGCTGCCAAAGTGGCGGTCCAACCTCACACATTATGACCATGGCACAAACGCCACGGTCAGACCACTGGCATTGCCACTTTTAGGCCGGCCGACGGCTTGGTGGTGCCAGCAGTCTTAATCTGCCAGGTCAGCTCTGCAAACTGCTGCTCTGGGGATTACGACTCCTGTGTCCGCAAGCTTTTGTATGGTGGTTCCACTGCCATGCAAAGGCTGGCGGAGACCATAGGGGCCCCTGCACGGCCCATGCACTTAGCATGGGCAGTGCAGGGGCCCCCATGGACAGGCCCTTCACACCTTTCATTGCCTGATTTACAGGCAGTGAAAAGGACAAGGTTGCCCCTGGCTCAATTATGAGCCCTGTCAATGTTTTGGTGAGTTTCCGGCTGAGCCAGCAGGAAGAAGCGCTGTTTCTGACCGCTGGCCCAGCAGGAAACTCGTATTAGGGCCAGCTTGTGGAAAACGGGAGTGATGGTCTTCCGGCCCAAAGTGTTTGGCTGGAGGCCCATAGTCTTCAGAGGAGGGCTCGTTAGATTGCAAACATAGTTAATAAAAATTGTGTCACTTAAACATAGTGAAATAACACATATTAAAAGGCCTAACCGAAATTAAGTATTAGTAAATAAAAACGTGTAACTGATATGGTGGACACCATAAACAACGTGTATCAACATAAAAAAAGTAATTTCTAATGAAAATGTATTCTGCTTAATAATAATTACATGTACTGAAAATTGAGTATTAATATGTACTAAAATCATTAATGGTTTAATTTTAAATCAAATGTTTTATTTTTCGTGTTTAGCACTGGTTTTAAAAGGCCTCACGTTTTAGTAATTTTCCAAAGGCAATGTTTTAAAAGTGTTAACTCTGCAAAATGATGTTTCTCTATGCGTCCTGTTTGACTTGCTTACTGTGGAAAAGTTATGCTCTTCAGTTGTAACATTTTTCTGTCTTCCTAGGATGAGATAATGTGCACCCAGGAACAATAGTCTTAAGTGCTCATGTATAACCTGCAACAATTTTATTCTACTGTGGAAACTGGTGACCAGGAGTAAGAGCAGAAGAGCCAATCGTGGGTGCAGAAAATAAAGAAAGCTACTTCTGAAATGTGGATCAAAGGTTATTGGTTGAACACTAAAACACCCCATAGTCTGACCAATAAACCCTTAGGTAGTTACTTTCTAGGATTTTAATATAGCAAAGTTTTAGGTGATGTAAGTCAGATTATCATTCACCTCGGTGCTGTTTAGATGTATTTCTGTCCATGCTTATGATTCTGTCAGTTCAGATGCATTAAGGCCAAACATTACTGAACTGTTCCCTATTATGTCATTTTCCAAAGAAGAAGACCAGAAGATGCTCCACTGATGAAGACATCGCTGCTTGCTGATCCATTTAGCAGAGGTATAACCAAATGTGCATTTCTTCTTCTTGCTGATTTTTATGTTTTCCCTCTTTAGAAACTCCAACCACTATTCTTGGTGAGCGCCATAGTCAGATGTTTTCGAAATTAATTTTTGTCTTCTTTGTTTTGCATGAAGCCCATCATATGTATCAAATCAGAGTAATAGTTAAGAAAGTCAAAATCTAAATTCAACTGTTTCTAATAATTTGATTGTAAATAATTCATCTGCGATAACTAAATGTATTCCGTTTCCATCATTCATTTGTTATTGTTGTTATGCTGCATGGTGGTTCTTGAACGTTTAGTGATAAATATTCTGTCTATGTTAAGATTCTTCCGAAGATTTGGTCAGCCTGTATTGTTTTTGTACTTATATCATTTGGTCTTGCATTTGATTTACGTTATCTTAGCATTGTTGATCTAAAGGGCAATAAATGTATGAACTTTATTAAACTGGTGTGGTGATTCATGACTACATAGGTCATGGTGTGTATAAATTACTGACTCCAAAATTTGAAGTGATATTTATTGATTTGATATTGTTAGGACATTATCACATTCCTATCTCAGTCCAAACGATTTGTGTCGACCATCAAGGGTAATTGATGGTTACCTTATACGAGTCACCTTATAAATAAAATATCAAAAGAAATATAAGGCTGGACACACCCACAAGAGTGAGTAGCAGGTAATCAGCGAACAAGTTAATCTTGTGTATCTGACCCCCACAGGGTATGCCCTCTATTCCTTCGATGCAACCAATGGTGATGGCCAATTTTTCTACTTCTAAAGCAAATAAGAGGGGTGACAATGGACAGTCCTGTCTCATGCCTTTATGAATGCTGATGGCGTAGTGTCCATTGGCCTGGATGGTTGCTACTGGGGCAACATAGGAGGCCATAATTCTGGAGGTTATGTTTGGGACCATCCCTACTTAATCAAGACTGTACTAAGAAAGTCCCAATTAACCCGGTCAAAAGCTTTCTCTGTGGCTAGCGACAGAAGGCATGCTGGAATATGGAAGCAATGAGCTTTCTCCACTAAATGCACCCATACAACGAATATTGTCAGTCCCTTGTCTGTTACAAATGAAGCCTACCTGGTCTGTATCTATAAGATGCAGAAGATAGCACTCAAGCCTGGTGGCCAAGATCTTACTGAAGATTTTTGCGTCACTGTTCAACAAAGCAGTAGGGCAACAAGAGGAGCAGAGCATTTGATCTTTTCCCGTTTTGGGAATAAGCAAAATCTCTGCGGCGTCCATGGAGGGAGTGAGGTTGGTTTTGTGTGTGAAGGAGTTAAACAGGCATATCAGGTGATGTTCCAGTTTCAGTGGGAATAGCCTGTAGAAGCTGACCATTATTCCATCTGGCCCAGGTGTTTTGCCAAGCAGCAACGTGCAAAGCATTAGGCAAAGTTCTTCCAATGCGATTGGTGCCTCCAAAAGCTCTGCATGCTGGGGGTGTAGAGACTCCCCTTAATACACTGCCAGATAATCATCTATTAAAAAAGTAAGGATCCCCACAAGGGATTTATTTACAATGAAATGTCAATAAATTACAAATAATTAGTGATGCAATTTACCGGCATCTGAATTAGATTCCACATTAACATCTAAAATTAAATATCAGACAGAACAGATCAGGACTGCAGGTCTTATTGTTCAAGCAAATTGAATTTCACAGATTATTCAAGATTTAATCAATAAATACCCAAAAAGTGACAAAAGTAAATACTGTACAAAGGTAAGAGGTTGTTATATGATAAAGGAGTTTCAAGTACATCAACAATGCAAGGTATGATTTACAACGTATTCCAACATATGTCAATATACCAAATACTCACTTTCTGAAATTTTTACAAATTGTAGGTTAAATTCACATAACAGAGGATCAATATTCCAAAAGGATTCCACAGAAAGATGGGTAGCGTGTCAACGTTTCAGTTTCTAAGCATCTTCGTCTATGAGACTATCCTCATGACAAGGTTGTTAAAGAAAACAAATCAACCCCTCCACTATATTCAAGTGTGAAAAATGTTATAATCTATTTAAAACAAAGGCTCTTCTGATTTTGGATAGTTTCAGATGAAACATGTACTGCCTTTTTTCGGCAGTACTTGTGAAGACAGATGCTGTCTCCTCATGTGGATCCATTCCGGCCAGGAGTTGATATCCCCAGCAGTCACTTCACCTCCACTAAGAACTGCAAAGTTTGCTGTCCCCTCTCCCAGGTAAAGAGCAGGGTGAAGGGATGACCCCACTGATATCTAATATCCATGGCACCCAGTGTGTCCGTAACTGCTTTGAACTCTCTTCGGCGTTGCAAGGTCGTAGGTGAAAGGCCTTGAAACAATTGAATAGTTTGCCCCCTGAAAGACCAAATCTCCTTTCTTCCTAGCAACTCAAAGGATGGCCTCCTTGTCTGTGAAATAGTACACTTACGTCACTTATTCATAAACTTTAACTCACAAGACTTAGGGCCCAACAATGAGCAAGGGACCCACCTCTGGGCATATCCTTCCCACTTAGGGCAACTTTAGCAACACAAAAGGATGATGGACGGAGTGCTGAACAATGCAAACACTCACCCCCAGTCCATTTCTGCATTCCGTCCATCATCTGTTGTTTTTGCATTTGTCGCCCCAAGTGGGAAGGGTATGCCCAGATGTGGGTCCCGTGCTTGCTATGCCACCAGATTCAAGCCAGTTTGGCTGATGAAGGGTGATACCCTGAAACCGGTCCCAGGATGCTTGTTTCTGGTCCAGGGAAGACCTGGCTTGGCAGTTTGGGCTGGACTGTTCCCATGGGGAACAGGGTCAAGAGTGATTTGCATATGGCTGGGTCCAAACTGGAATGGCATGGCAAGCAAAAAAAACCAATGGATTAAACCCAGATACTAAGAAACGTCCCAGTACTGTGCTGTTGGACATGGCCCTTTTTACAGGGTCATTCCCAAACTTTTTGCCTTCCTTCTCCTATTTTGTCTGACCCTGTTTGTTGACTTTAGGACTCTGGGAACTTTATCACTGCTGATCAGTGCTAAAGTGCGTGTGCTCTACCTTCTAAACTTGGTATAATTTGCTTACACCTGATTGGTACCTTTAATTGACCTGTAAGTCCCTTGTACAGTGGCCCCTTATACCCAGGGCCTGTAAATTAAATGCTACTAGTGGGCCTGCAGCGCATCTTGCTTCATCCACAGAAGTAGCCTTTCAAACCTGTCTCGGGCCTGCTTCGCAGAGCCTGTGTGTGCAGTTTACTGCCACGAGAACCTGGCATCTAGATTTACTTGCCAGGTCTGGAACTCCCCTTTTTACTACATATAAGTCACCCCTAAGGTAGGCCCTAGCTACCCTTATGGGCAGGGTTTTGTGTATGTAGAAGGTAGGACATATGTCTTTACGTACTACATCTCCTAGTAGTGAAAAACAGCCCATGTAGTTTCTCACTACTATGAGTGTTGCTTCTCTCATAGGAATGTATGTATAAGTGGTATTGTTTAATCTATGAGGGGTGGCATAGGCTTGTCTGGTATGGTTGTAATGGTAGTTTGAACTGCTGCTTACTGGTGCAGGTGGATGTTTATTACAATAATAGAAATGCCACTTTTAGAAAGAGTAAAAAGAACAAGTGATGGATAGAATGCTGAACAATGTCAAACATTCACCCCGGTACAGAGATCTGGGCCTAAATCCATTGTTTTTGTGTTACCCATGCCATTTCAAATGAACCCAGCCATGTGCAAATGAGTCTTGACCCTGTTCCTCATGGGAACAGTCTAGCCCGAATTGACAGGCCAGACCTTCCCTAGACCAGAAACAAGCATCCCAGGACTGGTTTCAAGTTATCACCCCTCCTCAGCCAGGCTAGTTCAAACCCAGTTGCGTGGGTGGGTGGGGGAGCAAGGGACCCACATCTGGGCATACCCTTCCCACTTAGGGCAACAAATGCAAAAAGAACAAGTGATGGACAGAATGCTAAACAATGTCAAACATTCACCCCCAGTACAGAGATCTGGGCCTAAATCCATCGCTTTTTTGTTACTCATGCCATCCCACTTTAGACCCAGGCATATGCAAATCAGTCTTGACCCTGATACCCACATGAATAGTCCAGCCCAAACTCCCAGGCCAGATCTTTCCTGGACTGGAAATAAGCATCCTGGGAACAGTTTCAGGGCATCAGCCCTTCTCAGCAAAGGCTAGCTTGTATCCAGTGGCATGGGTAACACGGGACCCACATCTGGGCATCTCCTTCCCACTTACAGCAAGAAATACAAAAAGAACAAGTGATGGACAGAATGCTGAACAATGTCAAACATTCAACCTCATTACAGAAATCTGTGCCTAAATCCAGTGCTGTTTTGCTACTCATGCCATTCCAGGTTGGACCCAGCCATATGCAAATCAGTCTTGACCCTGTTCACCAGAGGAACAGTCCAGCCTGAACTGCCAGGCCAGGTCTTCCCTGGACTGAAAACAAACATCCTGGGACAATTTTGGAGTAGCACCCCTTCTAAGCCAGGCAAGCTTGAATCCAGTGGCATGGGGACCCACGTCTGGGCATATCCTTCCCACTTAGGGCGACAAATGCAAAAAGAACAAGTGATGGACAGAATGCTAAACAATGTCAAACATTCACCCCCAGTACAGAGATCTGGGCCTAAATCCATCGCTTTTTTGTTACTCATGCCATCCCACTTTAGACCTAGGCATATGCAAATCAGTCTTGACCCTGATACCCACATGAATAGTCCAGCCCAAACTGCCAGGCCAGATCTTTCCTGGACTGGAAATAAGCATCCTGGGACCAGTTTCAGGGCATCAGCCCTTCTCAGCAAAGGCTAGCTTGTATCCAGTGGCATGGGTAACACGGGACCCACATCTGGGCATCTCCTTCCCACTTACAGCAAGAAATACAAAAAGAACAAGTGATGGACAGAATGCTGAACAATGTCAAACATTCAACCTCATTACAGAAATCTGTGCCTAAATCCAGTGCTGTTTTGCTACTCATGCCATTCCAGGTTGGACCCAGCCATCTGCAAATCAGTCTTGACCCTGTTCACCAGAGGAACAGTCCAGCCTGAACTGCCAGGCCAGGTCTTCCCTGGACTGAAAACAAACATCCTGGGACAATTTTGGAGTAGCACCCCTTCTAAGCCAGGCAAGCTTGAATCCAGTGGCATGGGGACCCACGTCTGGGCATATCCTTCCCACTTAGGGCGACAAATGCAAAAAAGAACAAGTGGAGGGACGTAATGCTAAACAATGTCAAACATTCACCCCCAGTACAGAGAGCTGGGCCCACATCCATTGTTTTTTTGCTACTCATGCCATTCCTGTTTGGATCCAGCCATATAAAATGTCAAACATTCAACCCCAGTACAGAAATCTGTGCTTAAATCCATTGCTGTTTTCCTACTGATGCCAGTTCAGGTTGGACCCAGCCATATGCAAATCAGTCTTGACCCTATTCGCCAGGAGAACAGTCTAGCCTGATCTGCCAGACCAGGTCTTCCCAGGACCGAAACAAGCATCCTAGGACCAGTTTTGTAGTATCACCCCTTCTAAACCAGGCTAGCTTGAATCCAGTGGCATGGGGAGCATGGGACCCACGTCTGGGCATACCCTTCCAACATAGGATGACAAATGGAAAAAGAACAAGTGATGGACGAAATGTTGAACAATGTCAAACATTCACCCGAGTACAGCAATCTGGGCCTAAGTCCATTGTTTTTTTGCTTCACATGCTATTCCAGTTAGGAGCCAGCCCTATGCAAATCAGTCTTGACCCTGTTCCTCATGGGAACAGTCCAGCACAATCTGCCAGCCCATACTTTCCCTGGATTGGCAAGCATTCTAGAATTGGTTTTGGGGTATCACCCATTCTCAGCCAGGCTACCTTGAATCGAGTGGCACAGGGAGACCGTAACCTACATCTGGGCATACCCTTCAAATTTAGGGCGACAAATGCAAAAAGAACAAGTGATGGACGGAATACTGAACAATGGCAAACATTCACCCCCGTACAGAGAACTGAGCCTAAAGTCATTGTTTTTTGCTACCCATGCCATTCCAGTTTGGATCCAACCATATGCAAATCAGTCTTGCCCCTGTTCACCATGGGAACAGTTCAGCCTAAACTGCCAGGCCAGGTCTTGCCTGCACTGGAAATGATCACCCTAGGACTGATTTCAGGGTACCAACCCTTCTCAGCCAGGCTATCTTGAATGCAGTGGCATGGGGAGCATGGGACCCACTTCTGAGCATGCCATTCCCACTTAGGGCAACAAATGCAAAAAGAACAAGTGATGGACGGAATGCTGAAAAATATCAAACACTCACCCCAGTTGAGAGAGCTGGGCCTTAACAATTTTTTTTTGTTACCCATGCCATTCCAGTTTGGACCCAACCATATGCAAATCAGTCTTGACCCTATTCCCCAGTAGAACAGCCCAGACACAATTGCCAGGCCAAGTCTTCCCTGGACTTGAAAAACACATCCTGGAACCGGGTTCAGAACACCACCCCTTTTCAGCCAGGCTAGTTTGAATCCAGTGGCATGGAGTGTACAGGACCCACGTCTGGGCATACCCTTCCACTTAGGGCGACAAATGCAAAAAGAACTAGTGATGAACAGAATGCTGAACAATGTCAAACTTTCACCCCCAGTACAGGAATCTAGGCCTAAATCCATTGTTTTTTTGCTACCCTGCCATTCCAGTTTGGACCCAGCCATATGTAAATCAGTCTTGACACTGTTCCCCATGGGAATAGTCCAGCCCGAAGTGCCAGACCAGGTTTTCCCTCGACTGGAAACAAGCATCCTAGGACCAGTTTCAGGTTATCACCCCTCCTCAACCAGACTAGCTTGAATCCAGTCGCATGGGTGGGAGGAGGAACACTGGACCCACGTGTGGGCATACCCTTCCCACTTAGGGCAACAAATGCAAAAAAACAAGTAATGGACAGAATGCTGAACAATGTCAAATATTCACCCCCAGTACAGAGATCTAGGCCTAAATGCATCATTTTTCACACCTTTCCAGTTTGAGCACAGCAGTATTCAAATCAGACTTGACTCTGCTCCCGAGGAAAACAGTCCAGCTCAAACTGCCAGGACAGATCTTTCCTGGGCTGGAAACAAGCATCCTAGGATCAGGATCAGGATCAGGATCAGGATCAGGATCAGGATCAGGATCAGGATCAGGATCAGGATCAGGATCAGGATCAGGATCAGGATATCACCCCTCCTCAGGCAGGCTAGCTTGAATCCAGTGGCATGGGGGGAGCACGGGACCCACATCTGGGCATACCCTTCACACTTAGGGCAACAAATGCAAAAAAAAAAAGAGCAAGTGATGGACGGAAAGCTGAACAATGTCAAACATTCACCCCCAGTACAGAGAACTGAACCTAAAATCATCATTTTTTTGCTACCCATGCAATTCCAGTTTGGACCCAGCCATATGCAAATCAGTCTTGACGCTGTTCCTCATGGGAACAGTCCAGCCTAAACTGCTAGGCCAGGCCTTCCTGCACTGGAAACAAACACTCTGTGACCGGTTTCAGGGCATCATACCTCCTCAGCCAGGCTAGTTTGAATCCAGTGGCATGGGGAGCACAGGACCAAGGTCTGGGCATCCCCTTCCCACTTAGGGCGACAAAGGCGAAAAAAAACAAGTGATGGACAGAATTCTGAACATACACCCTCAATACAAAGGCCATGGCCTAAATCCATTGTTTTTTTGCTACCCATGCCATTCCAGTTTGGGCCCAGCTATATGCAAATCACTTTTGACCTGGTTGCCCACAGGAACAGTCTACCCCAAACTGCCATGTCAGGTCTTCCCTGGATGGGAAATAAGCATTCTGGGACCAGTTTCGGCATATCACCCCCTCCTCAGCCAGGATAGCTTGAATCTAGTGCGATGGGGAACACGGGACCCACGTCAGGGCCTATCTTTCCCACTTAGGGCAACAAATGCAAAAAGAACAAGTGATGGACAGAATGCTGAACAATGTCAAACATTCACCCCCAGTACAGAGATCCAGGTCTAAATCCATCATTTTTTTTGTTACCCATGCTGTTCTAGTTTTGACCCAGCCATATGCAAATCAGTCTTGACCCTGCCCCTCATAGGAACAGTCCAGCCCGAACTGCCAGGCCAGGTCTTCCCCACACTGGAAACAAGCAGCCTAGGCCCACTTTAGAAGTATCATCCCTTCTCAGCCAGTCTAGCTTGAATCCAGTGGCATGGGGAGCACGTACCAACTTCTGGGCATACCCTTCCCACTTACGGAAACAAATACAAAAAGAACAAGTGATGGACAGAATGCTGAACAATGTCAAACATTTACCACCAGTACAGAGATCTGGGCCTAAATCCATTGCTTTTTTTTTACATCCCATGACATTCCAGGTCAGACCAAGCCATATGCAAATCAGTCTTAACCCTGGTCCCATTGGGAACAGTCTAGCCCAAACTGCTAGGCCGGGTCTTTCCTGGCCACAAGCATCCTGGGACCTGTTTTGGGGTATCACCCCATCTCAACCATTATGGGACCAATTTCAGGTGTCATCCCTTCTCAGCCAGGCTAGCTTGAATCCCCTGGCATGGGGAGCACGGGACCCATGTCTCAGCATACCCTCCCCACTTAGGGCAACAAATGCAAAAAAGAACAAGTGATGGACAGAATGCTGAACAATGTCAAACATTCACCTCCAGTACAGAGATCTGGACCTAACTCCATTGTTTTTTTGCTACCCATGCCATTCCAGTATGGACCCAGCCATATGCAAATCAGTCTTGATCCTCTTCTTCATGGGAACAGTCCAGCCAAACTGCTAGATCAGGTCTTCTCTAGACTGGAAACAAGCATTCTAGAACTGGCTTCAGAAAATCACCCTTCCTCAGCCAGGCTGGCTTGAATCCAGTGATATGGGGAGTGGGGGAGGAGCACGGGACCTAGGTCTGGGCATACCCTATCCCACTTAGTACAACAAATGCAAAAAGAACAAGGGTTAGACAGAATGCTGAACAATATCAAACTTTCACCCCCATTACAGAGATCTGGGCCTAAATCAAACTAAATCAATCTGTTCACTATGGGAACAGTCCAGCCTGACCTGCCAGGTCAGGTCTTCCCTGGACAGAAAAGAAGCATCCTAGGACCGGTTTCAGGGTAGCACCTCTTCTCAGCCAGGCTAGTTTGAATCCAAGTGGCATGGGGAGCATGGGACCCAAGTCAGGGCGTACCCCTCCCACTTATGGCGACAAATACAAAAAGAACAAGTGATGGACGGAATGCTGAACAATGTCAAACATTCTCCCCAGTACAGAGATCTGGGCCTTTGTGCATTTGTCGCCCCAAGTGGGAAGGGTATGCCCAGACATGGGTTCTGTGCTAACTGCAGTACTGGATTCAAGCTAGCCTAGCTGATGAACGGTGATACCCTGAAACCCGTCCTAGGATGCTTGTTTGCGGTCCATTGAGGACCTGGCTGGGCAGTTTGGGCTGGACTGTTCCCATGAGGAACAGAGTCAAGACCGATATCCATATGATTAGATCTGAAGTGCGGTGGTCTGGAGAACAAAAAAACAATGGATTAAACCCAGATCTTTGTGCCTGGAGGGGTGAATGTTTGCATTGTTCAGCATTCCTTCCATCTTCTGTCCTTTTTTCATTTGTCGCCCCAAGTGGGAAGGGTATGCCCAGATGTGGGTTCCGTGCTCACTGTGGCACTGGATTCAAGCTAGCCTAGGTGATGAAGGGTGATTCCCTGGAACCTGTCCTAGGATGCTTGTTTCAGGTCCAGGGAGGACTTGGCTTAGCAGTTCGGGCTGGACTGTCCCTATGAGGAACAGGATTAACACTGATTTTGCATATGGCTTTGTCCAAACTGGGGTGGCGTGTTGAGCAAAAAAAAGATTGATTAAACCCAGAACTCTGTGACTGGGGTGAATGTCTGCATTGTTCAGCATTCCACCCATTGTCTGTCCTTTTTTTGCATTTGTCGTCTTAAGTGGGAAGGGTATGACCAGCCTTGGGTCCCGTGTTCACTGCGCCGCTGGATTCAAGCTAGTCTAGTTGGTGATGGGTGATATCCTGAAAGTGGTCCTAGGATGCTTGTTTGCAGTCCATGGTGGACCTGGTTGGGCAGTTTGGGCTGGACTGTTCCCATGAGGAACAGAGTCAAGACTGATTTGCATATGGCTAGTTCTGAAGTGGGGAGGTGTGGTGAACAAAAAAACTATGGATTAAACCCAGATCATTGTGCCTGGGGGGGGTGCATGTTTGCATTGTTCAGCATTCCGTCCATCATCTGTCCTTTTTGCCCCAGTGGTAAGGGTATGCCCAGACGTGGGTTCTGTGCTCACTGTGCCTCTTGATTCAAGCTAGCCTACCTGATGAAGGGTGATACCCTGAAACCGGTCCGAGAATGCTTGTTTTCTGTCCAGGGAGGACCTGGCTTGGTAGTTCGGCTGGACTGTTACCATGAGGAACAGGGTCAAGACTGATTTGCATGGGGCTAGGTCCAAACTGGAGTGGTGTGTTGAGCAAAAAAACGATGGATTAAACCCAGATCTTTGTGACTGGGGGTGAATGTTTGCATTGTTCAGCATTATATCCATCATCTGTCCTTTTTACTTTTAAAAATAGAGCATTTCTCTATACTTATGACTCTTGTGATTTGCAGCTTGACTCCAATCCACGTTTGGGGTAGAGTGACAGCTGGGCTTTGTGCATACTTTTCAGACAGCCTGTACACAGGTAGGCTGGAGGTGTCACAAAAGTGCATCTGCATACAGAATGGTGTTCCTAGGCTGGTAGAGGCAGGGCACACCTATATTTGTCAAGACTGTGCACTGGCCTCACACAAAGGGCTTGTTTACCCCTTAATGATGCCTGGAGCCAGTGCTGGAGGAGCAAGGGGGCATTCCTGCAACCGGTTAGTGCTTGGTGGAATCCCCTCTCCCCTTCTTGTGGAGGCTGCACAAAATAAGTATAAGTATAATGGGCTGTCCCCCACATGGTAAGAGCACTTTTGGACTCGGGACACAATGTCTGCAAGAAAGACTGCCTGACTACACAAAAGGACTAACTGGACTGCTGTTCTTTTGTTAGCCTAGTGTTTGGGGGTGGCCTAAAGGACTCATCTGGATTGCTTTTCTGTATGTTGCCCTGTGGCCAGCCTTTCCCCTGACTTTGGACAGCCAAGGTTCTAGGGGAGTAGAGGGAACCGCCACCTGAATTTCTTGTTGTGTGTGCTAGCCTATCCGGTGCTTCCTGAGGAGACCAACATATGGGGAGCGCTGCGCCCAGCTCCTTGGCCCTTTACTCAAACTAATGCATGAAGAGCACCTTATTTCCTCTTCTTTGCAGCGGGTGAGGAGTGCTCCATTCTTCCTCCCTACAGAGCATGAAGAACTCTTCATTGTGGCCTTCTTTGGCAAAGGAAGCGCTCTGGCCCTCATAATGAACATGGCGGCAATCACCGCCAACCGCCATGGCGATGGTGAACAGAAGACCACCAGTGGCGGTGAATAGCATACTGCCGTATAATGATGCAAAAAACTAAAACCTCAAAAAATCCAGCACCCTCCAGCCACCGCCAGGGCCTATGATGGCAGAAAGGCGGCACACTTCACCCTGCCACCGCCATGCAGACAAATCCTCCGCCCACCAAATAATGATGCACAAATCACTTTGGCGGATAGTGGCTGTCGAACGACTATTGGCGGTATGGACCGCCACGGCCAGCAATGGGACCCAACAACAAGAAATGCACACATGGGCAGGTTTGAAACCCACACACCTGACACAAATCCACAACACCATAAAACACCCACATACACACCCCAACAATCCTTTGCAACGCCAATTGCACGAATGAGACTGACAACACTACACAAATACACTGAACACAACATAACAGAAGTCACACACACAAATACATAACAGAACCCTCACCAATACACCCATAACACCACACCCATAACACACACCATGGCACCCCCTAAGCACCCAAGCTTCACAGATAGGGAGCTAAGAACCATGGTGGACGAAATACTGAAGGTCAAGCGACAACTTTTCGGAGTACAGATGCAGCAGACAACCATCGCCAGGAAGATGGACTTATGGCAGACGATTATCAACAAGGTCAACGCAGTGGGAAACCGTCCACGCTCAATGGACGACATCCACAAGAGATGGAACGACCTGCGCGGAAGGTGAGGTCAATGACATCCAGGCACAACATTGCAGTACAGAAGACTGGTGGAGGACCCCACCTACGCCCGACTATACCGACTGGGAGGAGAAGGTACTGGCTATCCTGCACCCGGAGGGCCTCACTGGACTCACTGGAAGACTGGGCTCGGGTAAGTAAACTACAATTACTTCATATCCACCACACCTGTAATGCACATACCACTCACCCCTTCCACCACCACCAGGACCACCTCCCCACCCAGGCCACAACATCCACATCCATTCACCCTGAATGCTCACAAGCTCACTAAGAGGCCCTCATCCCTCCCCTGTGCACAGTCACCTACCCCTGCAAGGATTCACAATGGCACTACTGCACCCACAATGCACCTCCATCCCCCCATGAAAAATGAAAGTATAATTCCACATGAGGACCCTACATGGCCCGACAGGGGAATAAAAGCACAAAATAGGGCAGAGCTATGCATTCCTTTCCGAATTAGTACGTGTAACATACATGTCCATTCCCCTGACACAGTCACCACCACCCATACCACCCAGACGGAAAGGCAAAGGAGTGCCAGCGCCCCACATGGAGACAGAGTCCCCCCTCTGGAGACTGGAGAGGGATGTATGGACAGTGAGGAATACTCGGGCCCGTCACACAGTCCTGGATTGTCTCCCTCCAGCAGCCCCACCCAGGATACCACTGACAGCCCTACCATCCAGCCAACACCATCAGCTCTGGCCAAACGACCCCACACCAGTGTCTCCAGGCCACAGACTGGCGGACTACATGTAGAGATGCTACAATCTCCACCCACCCAAAGGCAGGACGATGATGGCCCCAGTGCAAGTGGGACAAAGGCACAGGGGGCAAGGGCCAGTGGGAGGCCATCAATGGGCCAGGGGGGTGGCCAAATGATGGATGCTGCAGCCCAGAAGGTGATCTCTGAGGTCCTGGGAGCATACCACCATACCCAGGACAGGATGGGCCAGATCCTTGCCACCCTGGAGCAGAATCAAAGGCTGCAGATAGCACAACACCAAGAGGCCATGGAGTAGTGAAAACAACTCAATGCCACCATTGTCACCATTGCAGGGGTGCTGCAGCACCACTGCCCTAGCCTGCCTGAGACCCCCACCCACCTGCAAGCCCCTACCACCAGCCAGGACACTGCCCTGCCATCAACATCAGCAGCAGCTACTGGACTGGTGGCACTGCCAGAGGGCACACAGGAGACCAGCACCCCTAGCCCTGTAGCCCATCACCAGTCACTCAAACATGCCCTCAGACCCAGATATGGCACTGGAACACCTGCCAAGACCAAGGCCCCCGCAAAGAAGTGACTCTGCCCTGAACTGTCTCCCAAGTGTGCCACTGTACTACCATGTTGACCCGCCAATACCAATACACCATATACCAAGGGACAAATGGACCAATACCCACTGCCACCAACAGCTGAGCACATGCACCACAGTATGGATATGCACCATGAGCCCACTATATATCACTGTACAGCTATCTTATACATTTGTGATACTTAATAAAACACATCTACACCAAATCGTATGTCCTCTGTCATTATGAGTATACGATTGTGAGTGTATATGCATTCTACACCAAATCGTATGTCCTCTGTCATTATGAGTATACGATTGTGAGTGTATATGCATTAGCCAGTCAATTTCATAATAATACCTTTATTGCAGGAAGGGAATCCCACGCACCGTAGTGTCTGAAGTAAGTCAGAATGTACACCATTTTGGTTACCTTGGCACATGCCACTTCAGTCTTCAGTTAACAGTGTCAATGACTACAGACACCACATCAACAATTACATGAGTCAGACTTACACTATGCAGTGAAGTCAACAGCATCAGTGAACATTACCTCATAATCACTGGAAATATAGGCGGATCAGCTGGTTCCTGGAGTTGACATATTTCCCTTCTTCATCCTCACCATAACTCTCACCCACTCTCAGAGGCTGCATGTCTGGTTGGACAGCACCCTCCTCCTCAAGAAGGGGGATAGCCTTCCTCACAGCCAAGTTGTGCAGCATGCAGCAGGCCGCCACTATTCTACACACCTTCTCAGGGCCATAGCACAGGGATCCCCCAGAGAGATGGAGGCAACGAAATCTAGCCTTCAGGAGACCTATAGTGCGCTCAATCACCCTCCTAGTACGTCCATGGGCCTCATTATAATTCCTCTCTGCATCTGTCCTGGGATTCCTCACAGGTATCTGGAGCCATTGCAAGTTTGGGTAGCCAGAATCACCTGTAAAAGTAGGCGAATGAGAACTTGAACAAACTGCCATTACTTGCATACAGCCTGGCTGTCAGCTATGTACTGATCCAGTGTCATACACACTCACGTATAAGCCATCCTCTGTCCCCTTGTAGTTGTTCCATCATGTGTGGCACACTGCTGTTCGTCAGGACAAAGGAATCATGGACTGATCCTGGAAACCTGGCATTTACATGTGATATGTACTGGTCAGCAGTACACACCAATTGTATGTTCATGGAGTGGAAGTTCTTTCGATTCCTGTACACCTGTTCATTCTCTCTTGGGGGTATGAGAGCTATGTGGGTTCCATCAATGGCACCTATCACATGGGGGATGTTAGCAAAGGCATAAAATCCAGACTTGATGGCAGGTAGTGCAGCCCTTTGGGGAAACTGGACATATGTCTGCAGGTGTTGGACGAATGCATCCAGGAATTTCGAAAGGTCCAAACTGGGGCGGCGTAGTGAGCAAAAAAACAATGGATTAAACCCAGATCTTTGTGACTGGGGGTGAATGTTTGCATTGTTCAGCATTCCGTCCATCATCTGTCCTTTTTACTTTTCAAAAGAGAGCATTTCTCTGTGCTTATGACTCTGGTGCTTTGCAGCTTGACTCTAATCCACATTTGGGGTAGAGTGACAGCTGGGATTTGTGAATACTTTTCAGACAGCCTGTACACAGGGAGGCTGGAGGTGTCACAAAAGTGCATCTGCATACAGAACTGTCCTCCTAGGCTGGTAGAGGCAGGGCACACCTATATTTGTCAAGACTGTGCACTTGCCTCACACAAAGGGCTCATTTACCGCTTAATGATGCCTGGAGCCAGTGCTGGAGGAGCAAGGGGGCATTCCTGCAACCGGTTAGTGCTTGGTGGAATCCATTCTCCCCTTCTTGTGGAGGCTGCGCAAAATAAGTATAAGTGTAATGAGCTGTCCCCCACATGGTAAGAGCACTTTTGGACTTTGGACAGAATGTCTGCCAGAAGGACTGTCTGACTACACAAAGGACTCATCTGGACTGCTGTTCTTTTGTTAGCCCAGTGGTTGGGGGTTGGCCTAAAGGACTCGTCTGGATTGCTATTCTGTATGTTGCCCTGCTGCCAGCCTTTCCCCTGACTTTGGACAGCCAAGGTTCTAGGGGAGTAGAAGGAACCGCCACCTGATTTTCTTGTTGTGTGTGCTGGCCTATCTGGTGCCTCCTGAGGAGCCCAGCGTATGGGGAGCGCTGCGCCTAGCTCCTTGGCCCTTTACTCAAACTAATGCATGAAGAGCACCTTATTTCCTCTTCTTTGCAGCAGGTGAGGAGCGCTCCACTCTTCCTCCCTACAGAGGGTGAATAGCGCTTCATTGTGGGCTTCTTTGACACAAGGAAGCGCTCTGGCCCTCATAATGAACATGGCGGCAATCACCGCCGGCTGCCATGGCGACAGTGAACAGAAGACCATCAGTGGCGGTGAACAGCAAACTGCTGTATAATGATGTAAAAAATGAAAACCTCCAAAAATCCAGCAACCTCCAGCCACCGTCAGAGCCTATGATGGAAGAAAGGCGGCACACTTCACCCTGCCACCGCCATGCAGACAAATCCTCCGCACACCAAATAATGATGCACAAATCACTGTGGTGGATAGTGGATGTCGAACGACCATTGGCGGTACGGACCGCCATGGCCAGCAATGGGACCCAATAACAAGAAATGCACACATTGGCAGGTTTGAAACCCACACACCTGACACACATCCACAACACCATAAAACACCCACGTACACACCCCAACAATCTTTTGCAACGCCAATTGCACGAATGAGACTGACAACACTACATGCATACACTGAACACAACATAACAAAAGTCACACACACAAATACATAACAGAACCCTCACCAATACACCCATAACACACACCATGGCACACACTAAGCACCCAAGCTTCACAGATAAGGAGCTAAGCACCATGGTGGGCGAAATACTGAAAGTCACACTTTTCGGTGTACAGATGCAGAAGACAACCACCACCAGGAAGATGGAGTTAAGGCAGACGATTGTCAACAAGGTCAACGCAGTGGGAAACTGTCCACGCTCAATGGACGACATCCGCAAAAGATGGAACGACCTGCCCGGGAAGGTGAGGTCAATGACATCCAGGCACAACATTGCGGTACAGAAGACTGGTGGAGGACCCCCACCTACCCCTGACTATACTGACTGGGAGGAGAAAGGTACTGGCTATCCTGCACCCGGAGGGCCTCACTGGACTCACTGGAGGACTGGGCTTGGGTAAGTCAACTACAATTACTTCATATCCACCACACCTGTAATCTATGTACCACCCATCCCTCCCACTACCACCAGGACCACATCCCCACCCAGGCCACAACATCCACATCCATTCACCCTGCATGCCCACCAACCCACTAACATGCCCACATCCCTCCCCCTGTGAACAGTCACCTACCCCTGCAAGGATTCACAATGGCACTACTGCACCCACAATGCACCTCAACCCCCCATGCAAAATGAAAGGATAATTCCACATAAGGACCCTGCATGGCCCGACAAGGGAATAAAAGCACAAAATAGGGCAGAGCTGTGCATCCCTTTCCGAATTAGTACATGTAACATACATGTCCACCCACCCCCCACAGGCACCACCACCCATGCCACCCAGACGGAAAGGCAAAGGAGTGCCAGTGCCTCACATGGAGACAGAGGCCCCACTCAGGAGACTGGAGAGGGATGTATGGACAGTGAGGAATACCCTGGCCCGTCACACAGTCCTGGAATTTCTCCCTCCAGCAGCCCCACCCAGGATACCACTGACATCCCTACCACCCAGCCAACACCATCAGCTCTGGCCAAACGACCCCACACCAGTGTCTCCAGGCCACAGACTGGCAGACTACATGTAGAGACGCCACGGTCTGCACCCACCCACAGGCAGGACGATGATGGCCCCAGTGCAAGTGGGACTGCAAGACCTGTGCAGGGGACAAAGGCACAGGGGGCAAGGGCCAGTGGAAGGCCATCAATGGGCCAGGGGGTGGCCAAAGGATGGATGCTGCAGCCCAGGAGGTGATCTCTGAGGTCCTGGGAGCATACCACCATACCCAGGATAGGATGGGCCAGATTCTGGCCACCCTGGTGCAGAATCAAAGGCTGCAGATAGCACAACACCAAGAGGCCATGGAGCAAAGGAAACAACTCAATGCCACCATGGCCACCATTGCAGGGGTGCTGCAGCACCACTACCCTAGCATGCATGAGACCCCACCCACTGCAAACCCCTACCACCAGCCAGGACACTGCCCTGCCATCAACATCAGCAGCAGCTACTGGACTGGTGGCACTGCCAGAGGACACACAGGAGACCAGCACCCCTAGCCCTGTAGCCCATCACCAGTCACTCAAATGTGCCCTCAGACCCAGATATGGCACTGGAACACCTGCCAAGACCAAGGCCCCCGCAAAGAAGGGACTCTACCCTGAACTGTCTCCCAAGTGTGCCACTGTACTACCATGTTGACCCGCCAATACCAATACACCATATACCAAGGGACAAATGGACCAATACCCACTGCCACCAACAGCTGAGCCCATGCACCGAAGTATGGATATGCACCATGAGCCCACTCTATATCACTGTACAGCTATATTATAAATTTGTGACACTTAAAAAAACACATCTACACCAAATCGTAAGTCCTCTGTCATGAGTATATGATTGTGAGTGTATATGCATTAGCCAGTCAATTTCATAATAATACCTTTATTGCAGGAAGGGAATCCCACGCACTGTAGTGTCTGAAGTAAGTCAGAATGTACACCTTTTTGGTTAACTTGGCACATGTCACTTCAGTCTTCAGTTAACAGTGTCAATGACTACAGACACCACATCACCAATCACATGAGTCAGACTTACACAATGCAGTGAAGACAACAGCATCAGTGAATATTACCTCATATTCACTGGAAGTATAGGCGGATCAGCAGGTTCCTGGAGTTGACATCTTCCCCCTCTTCATCCTCACCATAACTCTCATCCCCTCTCAGAGGTTGCATGTCTGGTTGGACAGCACACTCCTCCGCTAGAAGGGGGATAGCCTTCATCACAGCCAAGTTGTGCAGCATGCAGCAGGCCACCACTATTCTACACACCTTCTCAGGGCCATAGCACAGGGATCCCCCAGAGAGATGGAGGCAACAAAATCTAGCCTTCAGGAGACCTATAGTGCGCTCAGTAACCCCCCTAGTATGTCCTTGGGCCTCATTATAATTCCTCTCTGCATCTGTCCTGGGATTCCTCACAGGTGTCAGGAGCCATTGCAAGTTTGGGAAGCCAGAATCACCTGCAAAAGTGGGCGAAAGAGGACTTGAACAAACTGCCATATCTTGCATACAGCCTGGCTGTCAGCCATGTACTGATCCAGTGTCATACACACTCACCTATGAGCCAACCTCTGTCCCCTTGTAGTTGTTCCATCATGTGTGGCACACTGCTGTTCGTCAGGACAAAGGAATCATGAACTGATCCTGGAAACCTGGCATTTACATGTGATATGTACTGGTCAGCAGTACACACCAATTGTATGTTCATGGAGTGGAAGTTCTTTCGATTCCTGTACACCTGGTCATTCTCTCTTGGGGGTATGAGAGCTATGTGGGTTCCATCAATGGCACCTATCACATGGGGGATGTTAGCAAAGGCATAAAATCCAGACTTGATGGCAGGTAGTGCAGCCCTTTGGGGAAACTGGACATATGTCTGCAGGTGTTGGACGAATGCATCCAGGAATTTCGAAAGGATGAGGCTGAACATTGGCTGTGAGAACCCTGCCCCCATGCCCACTGTCTCCTGAAATAAGCCTGTAGCCAGAAAATGGAGTACAGATAGCACTTGCACTTCAGAAGGGATGGCATACTGATTCCGATTAGCCGGTCTAAGTACAGGATCCAGTAAAGCACAGAGTTCATGGATTGTTGAACGATTGCATTTGTAGGTGACAAGGATGTGACATTCATCCATGGTTTCCAAATCAACAAGAGGTCTGTACACAGATGGAGCCCTCCCTCGCCACATGGGTCTGTACCTATGTGGGATGAAAGAACACATATGAGGGTCACACATAAATGTCCAAAACATGTTGTAAATGTATTAAGATATTTGTAATACGTAGGCTACACAGACAGACACTATGGATTATATACAACGTCAGGCACATGTGTGCAGGGTCAACTCTGTTGTAATGGCATCCCAGTGTGGACATATTTCTAGCATGTGAGGATCAGTCACTCATGTGAGCAAATCACTAAGGGCTGATATTTCGAGGCCCTGAATGGGCCCCCAGCCAGGATACATGTACGTGGTGCTAGCAAGATGGCAGCCTCCTGCCATCCAGGTCTGAGGGAGTGGAAGTGACATTATTCTGCTGGCGGTAGTCGTCATGGCGGAAGGCGGTGTTGACTGCCATGCACCCAGTCATTGGATCACATGGTTGTCAATGGGGAACCTGGCCCTATCATAATCGCTGCCGGAAGTGACGGTGCACACCGCCGCGGAACGTATGCCATGTCGTCCCACCCATGACACTTGACTCCTGATTCCCGTGCAAGCAAGTACTCCACTGCGTGTGCTTCTATGTCCTGACTCTGGTTACTCCAATGACGCGAGTCACAGGGGAACGGGCCTCAGCCTTCACCACGGAGGAACTCAAGAAGCTGGTGGACGGGGTCCTACTCCAGTATGCTAAGTTATATGGGCAACCAGAGGAGCAGGTGAGTTGGCAGATGTCTTGCTTGGAGGTGTGTGATAGGGGCGGATGCCTGTATGCATGTGTCTTCGATTTGTAACTGCACAGCTGTAGATTGTTTGGCATGTACTGTTTGTGAGTTGGTAACATGTCTTTTTTAAATGTCCATTCCATAGGGGACGACATGTCATCTGTATAAGATGCCCACATCCTGAAGACTGTTTTTCTGCTCTGTGTGTCCCATTCAGGTCAGCGCCCATCAGAAGAGAGGACTGTGGCAGGCCATCGCCAAGGAGGTGCGGACCCTGGCGGTCTACAACCAGCAGAGCACCTCACTGCAGGAAGCGATGGGAGGACCTGAGGCGCTGGGCCAGGAAGACCTGCGAGGCCCAGCTGGGGAAGGCCTCCCAATGAGGAAGGGGTGCCCGTCGGACCCTGACCCCCCTAATGGCCCGCATTCTTGGCGGTGGCCCATCCGGATTTGGATGGGCACTTGAAGGCAGCACAGCAGCCACAACGGGGTGAGTACAAACACTGTTTAGTACTACTTTGATGGATGTGGTTGGGTGCTGTGGAATATATGCTGTCTAGTGCCAGGCACTAGGACAGGTGTGTTTCTGCAGTCCTGTCCCCCATAGACACGGAAATGGTGTAGGACAGGAGTGGACTGTCCAAATAGGCCCATGGGGGTTCACCTTCCTGTACTCATGGATGCTTGGTGGGCCCATGGACTAGTGGGTACATTGGCTGGGCATGGTCCCCCATGTGTGTAGGTCACACAGTTTCTCAGGTCCGTGTTTCATATGGATAATGGGGTGTACTCTGGGGTAGTGGCCACTAGTCAGGGGCACAGTCATGACTATTGTTGTAGGTGCTGCGTGTAGGTGTGTGAGCTGGATGAGATTGTGTGTGAACCAAGAGTGTACATTCATTCAGGTATTTACAGACTTTTGTCATGTTTTGTCTCCCCACCCCAGTGCTCTAGTGTCCTTTGTGTACATCAGCATCATCTGGCAAAGGAGCAGTGACACTGGCGAGTGGGGATGCAGCGGTCCATGGTTCCAAGGAGGCAGATTCGGCAGAGGCCAAAGGGACCAGTGGGTTGGAGGGTGAGGGGAGTACCATGGGGGAGGCAACTACCTCTGGCGATAGTGACTCTGATACCTCCACCGATGGCAGCTCCCTGGTGGTGGTTATCCCTAGTGGGCCCACCCACTCTTTGTTATCTTCTGCCACCCCCATGCCATCTCTGCCCTCCCAGTTGCTCCCCACCCAGTTGCCCGTGCCCACTCACCCAGGAGGGCCGGTGTCTCCTTCGCCCCAGGCACCTCATCCCCTGCCCCAGTCAGCCCTGCTGCCCTCCCAGAGTAGGGTAGACAACCATCGTGAATGCCATTCAGGGGCTAGCATCCGGGATGCAGCAATGCATTGCATACCTAGAAGGCATTCACGCTGCCATGTCTGGCTAACAGAGATCTTTTCAGGCTCTGGTCTCCTCTTTGATGGCAGCCAGTGTCCCTGGTCTTTCTGTTCCCCTCCAACCACCTCTACCCCTTCCAGCACCCCACTCCCTTCACCCATCCCAAGCACACGTCCAGACAGCCATGCACACACATCAACACACAAGAAGCACACAGACAAACACAAGCACCACACTTCCCACCACAGGCATACACACACCCAGCATACAAAGGCACACACAACAACATCCACTTCCCCCAAAGTGTCCACCTCTCCCGCCTCCCTGTCTGTCACCTCAACATGCACACCCACAAGCACTGCACTCTCAGTCACTGCTGCTGCCCCCATTCTTGCAGTCACCGCAACATCTGACATCCAGTCATCCACCCCAGACACCACACCCTCACTCACCACAACTACATTGACTGACACATGCAGCACGCTCACCAGACCTGCAGACAACCAGACAACATTCATGTACACTGGCAGCCTGTCTAGTCCCACTGTGCCCACCCCTCCTCCTCCCAAAATACTCAAACGTTCACAGACACCCACATAACATACATCAACCACACATAAGCATACTGTTCAGCCACCTGCATCCACGTCCGGCACACTTGCAACCGGTACAAGCACTCCCTCTACCGCCACTCCCACACCTTCCTCCAAATCCACCCCAACTGCCCCTAAGAAACTTTTCCTCTCCTGTGTTGACCTGTTGAACCCACTGGCCCACTCCCTCTCATTGCCCAGTAAACTCCTTCCTCGTCCAAGTCCGCCCCAGTCCGCACTTCCCATTTCCGTGCCTCTTCCCCAGGGAGGAAGAAGCCCCATGTTGCCCCAGGTCCCTCTGCCAGCCCTGGTCCAAGCCCACTCCCCCACCTTCTAAGGGGAAGCCCAAATCCCCTCCACCTCCCAAACGTAAGCCCAAGCCCCTCCTTCCAGACGTAAGTCCCCACCCTGCCACCTTTGCCCCTGTACCCTGAGGTGCCTGGCTGCCCCATTGATGTCCCTTTACAGTGGAGTACCCTGTGCACATGTGGGAGTCAAGACCGGCCTATTTGGGCCCTTCAAGGATATTCTTTATGGACTGGCCAATGGCCTTATTCGTACATTACATTGTTCTACGAATATTAAAGTTTTAGTGCCCAGTGGTTCTGTTGGCACAATATCGTTTCACTGTGGGGGTGTGGTGTGCACATGTGTGTACTTTGGTGCCGGTCTATGTTGCCTTCTGTCAGGTAAGTACATCTTGTTCTGGTGGGTATGGTATGGTGTGGGATGGTGTGAGGGGTTGGGAGTGCATTGCAGGGGGGTGGGGTGGGTGAGTAACTGTGCCCTTTCTTCCCATGTGTACTAGGTTGCAGTACTTACCGTTGTCATCCTTGTTGGCGGTCACAGTCGTGGAGGTATATGGCAGGGAGCAGCACTGGCATTATTTGCAACTCTTGTTCCATGTTTACTTCGGCATGTTGTGTGTACCTTCGGTGAGTGTTTCCTTTTATCTAGTTTGTTTCCGCCCTGGAAGTGACGGTGGTCTTGTGCTTCATTATTTAGTGGGAGGGTGGGGCCTTTCCGGTGGCCTGTGGGCGGCTTCCTCTGTCATCGTCGCCATTCCAATGCTGGTGGTGTGTGGCTAGACTGCTACTTGTTTCTCATATGCTTCATTATTTGGCGGTCCTGGCCGCCAGCCTGTTGGCAGTAGTTACCGTCCCTGCTGGCGGTGATTGCCGTTATGTTCATAATGACCACCTCTCTGTCTCCGCTGCTGCGCTCCCCCCATTCCCAATGCCATAAATGTGGAGAGGAGCAAGCCCGCAGTCTCCCCTTGAGCGCGAGTGAATCGCTCACTGTGCTGCCCTCACTGGCGGCACCTCTGCCAGGAAACTATGGAGACTGGCCACTTTTGTGGAGGTTCCTGTGCCACCTGTTTGCAGACAGCCACCAAGAGGGCCCCAAACATGCTCTTGGATCCCAGGCGGCCAGCGAGGAAGTCGCTGAAGGAAGCAGCCATCCCTCACAGATGATTTACTGCACACAGGGAGGATCCAGTGAGGTCTCATTGCCATTGTGAGATCTTAGTGGGTGTGCCTCCAGCCCCTATCCTCGCATACCTTACACTGAACGTGGCGTGCAGCGTGGGAAGGAATCCTCAATGGAGGCCCTGCCGAGACTGTCAACACTACATTTATGGTTGCCCTGTGCCCTGCAGTGGTTGGAAAATTACAGTTTAATATGTAATAGGAGCAGAGAACTTCCTACACTGAGTGGGAGTGATATGCCTCTACTATATATCTGTTGAGAAAGGCAAAGGCACACTATATCAACTCTAACTTGGTGGGGGCGATGTGGCGCAGTCCCCATGCCTTCGTCATTATGGGCTGCATTGTGATATGCTGAGGTGGAAATACGATGCACTCTCTGTATACAGGAGCACAGAATACTGTTCAGGAGCCGTTCTTATTACTTGCTGCATACACATGTTCCAAGATAGTTGTATGTTGTACTTTCTGTGGACAGGAGCAAAGAATACTCTTTTAGGGGCTGAGTGGTATGCGCAGTAATGTCTCCTCGGTAATGTTTTACAGGACGTGTGCATTTTTTGTGCCTGATATGTGCCAGATGGGAATGTTTCATTTTATGTACATTCTTGAGGATGTCTTGGCATTCCTGATAATATGTTTACCCGGACATGTGCATCTTCGGTGATAATGATAACCTGACTACTGCTTGGGTGGAACAATACTAGCAACCTATGTGTTTACCTGACTACTGCTTATTGTCGCAGAGTACTAGTCACCTGTGTGATGTTCTGACAACTGCCTGTGCAGAGGGTATTACTGATGCATGTTGTTTTGGTCTAATGATGTTTTATGCAATACATTTTATTTTTATATAACTTGGTGTTGTGTTCCCTTTGTGGTTTATTTATTGTGTCATGTGTGTTTTGCAATCGCTTTACACACTGCCTCTGGGATAAGCCTGACTGCTCGTGCCGAGCAACCAAGGGGGTGAGCAGGGGTTACCTTGGGTGTGTAACTCCCTCGCCCTGACTAGAGGTGGGTTCTGCCTGGCTTAGGCGCATACCCTAGTCAACCAGAAACCCCATTTCTAACAGCCTTATTTTGTGGGACACCAGTGCTGCCCACAAAGTCAGATACTGCAAACAACAGAAAATGGATCAGAAAGCAGGCTGGAACACACACAACTTTAGGCAGACAACACAAGTCACTCAGGAACAACATAAAGGTAGAAAATGAATTCCAGGACAGATGTATACCCAAAAGGAGCATCAAGTGGGCATGCTGGCACATCAGGGATCATCCTGGGGGGAAGTTGGATTTGGGATGGGTGGTTTAGACTTAGGTTTGGGAGGTGTGGAGTGCTTCTTGGGAGGGGTGGGCTTCTTCTTGGGGAGGGGTATAGGTGCTTGTGGGGAGGACAGGTGTAACAAGGGAGGACTTGGAGGTGGAAGGGAGTGGTTGGGAGGTAGGTCGGATCCTCTTGGGTTTGGGACGGGGGTGGAGGGAACAAGGGAAAGGTCAAGGTCAAACAAAAAACTTTCTTAGGTACACATGGATGGTCAGCAGAAGGGGTGTGGATTAGGAGGTCAAGGGAGTGGTTGTCTGCCGTGTCGCTGTGGATGTCATGGTTGCATGCGTGTGGGGGTGCACTTGTGTTTTGGGGGTGTCTGTTGTGTGGGTGAGTGTGTGCGTTTGTGTGTATTGGGGTTGGGAGGTGGAGGTGCTGGAGGATAGAGTGGTGGAGGAGTGTGTGTCTGTTGGGATGGTGCCTGGGGGTATGCTGGATGTGGTGGATGTCTGTATGTCTGTTGGCATGGTATCTGCAGGTATAGTGGTTGTGCTAGATGTTTGCATGTCTGTTGGGGTGGTGTCTGCTGGTATGCTGGCTGTGGTAGGTGTGTCACTGACTGTTGTGGTGGTGCCTGTGGGTATGCTTGATGTTGTTGTGAGTGTGGGCTGGTGGGGGTGGTGTGGATGTCTGGGGAAGTGGTGACTGATGTTGTGTCTGGGGATGTCTGTTGCTTGCGTGTGTGCCAGTGTGTTTTGTGGTGCTTGTGGACTGTGTGCTTTGGGTAGGTAGGTGAATGGGGGATTTGGGTTGGGAAGAGGAAGGTGGGGGGGACGGGAGGTGGGGTGACTGGCATCAGTGTGGAGGCCAGAGCCTGAAAAGATCTCTGTATGCCAGACATTTCACCATGAATGTCTTCCAGGAATGCATTTGTCTGCTGCAGTTGGGTTGCCAATTCCTGGATGGTGTTCACAATGGCTGTCTGACCCACAGAGATACTTCTCAGGAGGTCAATAGCCTCCTCGCTGAGGGCAGCAAGGGTAATGGGGGTTGGGACGAAGGTGCCTGCAGCAAAGGAGATGCCCACCCTCTTGGGTGAGCGGGGACAGCTAACTGGGTGGGGAGCAACAGGGAGGGCAGTGATAGAATGGGGGGGCAGACAAAGATGGTACGGGGTATGCCCTGATGGGTCGACCACCACTAGGAAGTGTCCACTAGAGGAAGATTCTTCTGATGAAGAGGATGTTCCAATCTTACCCATGGCACTTCCTTCACCCTCTGTGCCACTGTGTCCCTCTGTGCCTGCGGTGTCTTGACCCGAGGTACCATGATCAGATTTGTCCCCACTTGGCTCTGCCCTGTCTCCTTTGGTTGCTGGTGCTGCAAATACAAAGAGAAATAGGGTAATCACATGTCCATGATCACACTTGAACAGCTCTGATTAGCAAACATTACCATGATGTCAAGTAGGCCCCAGCAACAAACTCCGCCTAAGTGGCCCATACATGTGCCATACCATATGCATGCATGCCATCTGAACTGTCAAAAGTTGCCCACAGGAAAATCAGGATCTCAGAAAATTACAGTTGCATGGCTGAAGTTGTTCAATCACAGTAACCATTAAACAAGTAGGAGACCTCATCACCCTCAAAGCTTTGCCCCATGGAGGCGACATCTGTTACCTGTTGTCATATAATAGTAGGCTAATGCCAACTTCATTCCCACAGATCCCACACAAGGTCATGCACACATCTATTTCTCACATACATGATGACCCAATAATAAGTAATGATGCTCCAAAATCCTGCCATGTTGCTGACAACAGTACAATAGTTGGGAGGACAGCCCCAGCTGGAGTCTGTGATTTTCCAGGCCCAACGTCTCAGGTCCTCCCACCTCCCCCAGGGTATGCACCTTCTTGGCATTGGCTCTCCGTAGTGCCTTCTTTTGATGGATGTTGCCCTGCTTGTATGCAAAAGATGAATCAAGAGAATATCATCACAAGTTTCCTCACAAATGGTTGAGTCACACACGTCAGTAACATCAAGCTAAAACCTTTCTTATTTGTCAATGCTCCCCAAGTGTGAAACACACAAGCTAATAAGTACAGTGACATGACTGCAGACATATATATTCCCATCTGCAGCGTAACCCACAACCCTGCTCATGGCCTACAATGACTAAGCAAGCTTACTGACATCAGATAGCCCATGCTCTAGCAACCTGTACTGTGATGTGAGCCACAATGAAACACTACACACATATGTGGCTTCTGAAGGGTAAACTCCTTAGTCATTCACACTCTTTGATAATGACTCACTGCATGCAGTCACTACAGGCAACTGGCAGAGTACAAACTCCAGCAACACAAAAGGGTGATGGACGGAGTGCCCAACAATGCAAACACTCATCCCCAGTCACAGATCTGGGTTTAACCCATCATCCTTTTGCTCACCATGCCTTCCCAGTTTGTACCCAGCCATATGCAAATCAGTCTTGACCCTGTTCCTCATGGGAAAACATCTAGCCCAAACTGCCAGGCTAGGAAACAAGCATCCTAGGACCAGTTTCAGGGTATCACCCTTCATCAGCCAGGCTATAATCTAATGGCACAGTGAGCACAGGACCCACGTCTAGGAATACCCTTCCCACTTAGATCAACTTTAGCAACACAAAAGGATGATAGACGGATTGCTGCACAATGCAAACACTCACCCCCAGTCACAGATCTGGGTTTAATCCATTGTTTTTTTGCTCACCATGCCACCCTAGTTTGGACCCAGCCATATTCAAATCAGTCCTGACCCTGTTCCTCATGGTAACAGTATAGCCCGAACTGCCAGACCAGGTCCTCCCTGGACTGGAAACAAACATCCTAGGACTGGTCTCAGGGTATCACCCTTCATCAGCCAGGCTAGCTTGAATCAAGTGGCACAGTGAGAAAGGGAGTACAAACTCCAAAATTACACAGGAGTAACAATGAAGGGTCAAGCATGGTGGGTACAGAAAGTGTCTTCCTTGTCCATGTGTGGACATGTGGACTAACAAATGCAGACTCACACCACTTCAGGGGGTGGGGTTCTGTGGTATGTACTTGTACCACAGAACACTCCTTTAGTCATACGTGTCCATCCTCCACAGATGGCATCCAACAAAGGCATGCACTGTACATTTTCCGCTATGTGACCAAGCTACTGACTCACATATCATGGCATCCCATGAATCAACATGCTGTCTGCACTGTGGGACTGACAGCTAAGTAATACGCCTGTATAGGACAAATATGACCTGTATGAAGGTGACAACAGAGCTGTGGGAGTAAAGGACATGTCATGATTCCAAGACACACACTGACAATGATGCTAAATGCACATATGGACTAGAATAATAATTTACTGCTATACCCATTCCTAATCTAGTCAAAGAAATTAGGCATTCAGGGCAGGTCTTGCCACCAGGGCCTCATAGTGGCCAAATAACAGGATCTACTAATCTGGTAGCATTTTTGTCCGGTATGTGACTCATACTGTCCATATATATTTCCTACAGCCTTGAGAAAGCCCTTGCTTATCCGCTAAAGGGGCGAAACACGTGTTGGCTGCTACTCCTCCGAACACTGTTACCTGATCTCTTTCCAAGTTTGGCATTATTCTATTGGATTGTAATCTTGCCGATCCTTGGAACTCAACATTTTTCATGTTTGTCTAGAACAAACTGGGCTCTAAATCAGTGAAACCCCTGGCAACTGTGGAATTTAGCGCAATGTTTTGCCTTGTAGCTACTCATGATTTCTTTTCCTAATTAAAATAAATAACTGCTAAATATTCACCAATACTATGCATAGTGCTTATTAATAGAGATTCTTGATGTGGGAACTCACCTCCAATTAACCCTAGTACTGTAATTATTGGGAGGTTAAGGGTCCAGGCCTTCCGGTTTGTAGTTCCTACAACCTCTCCACAATTTTGGCATTCTCAGGAAGTCATTTGGCTGGACTCTCTTCTCTCTTTCCTGCAGCAACTAGTTGCACACTTACAGACTTTCTGTCTAAGCCTTTGCCTCACGATGTCTTTCACTCTTAACAGAAGAGAACAACGCAATTCCAAATTGGATCAAGTCTTTAATACATCGGATGCTGGCACTTCCAACTCGGGTAACACCAACTTTGCATCAGCAAAAAGCACCTTTCTAGCTTTGGAAAAGTCACTCAAAAAGGAAACAGCTAAATGGTGGGAGGTGGCTTCCCTTAAAAAATATCTGGAAAACGATCGTATCCCCCGGGGGCTACGCATATTGATTTTTCCACCTATTGACACCACCTCCCAAGCCTTTCAATGTGTACTGAATTAGGTATGCGATTTATTTTTATTTTTATTTTTACTCTAGTTCCCTTTCACCTATATTTCTCTTAATGTGTCTCAAACAGTAACTATTTCCCTGCATCTCTGTTAAGCATGTATACATTAACATCACGCGAGTGCCAGCATGTACCTTTTCACTTTTTCACTCTGATAGGATAGTAATAATCCTACTTTGCTCCATCGGACTTTATCTTCATTCTTCTGTATATCAATGAGTAATATGCTTATTTCTCCTAATTTCACATATGGCTTTATTTCCACATTCTTCTAATGACTTTCAGTCCTAGGATAATACTTGGGATCCTGTCCGGGTTACACTTTATATTGATTGGTCTCACCCCAAGGGAGGACATTAGAATTCGCATGACTTGCACCTAAGGTATCTACTAATCTGGTAGCATTTTTGTCTGGTATGTAACTCATACTGTCCATATATATTTCCTACAGCCTTGAGAAAGCCCTTGCTTATCCGCTAAAGGGGCGAAACACGTGTTGGCTGCTACTCCTCCGAACACTGCTACCTGATCTCTTTCCAACTTTGGCATTATTCTATTGGATTGTAATCTTGCCGATCCTTGGAACTCAACATTTTTCATGTTTGTCAAGAACCAACTGGGCTCTAAATCAGTGAAACCCCTGGCAACTGTGGAATTTAGCGCGATGTTTTGCCTTGTAGCTACTCATGATTTCTTTTCCTAATTAAAATAAATAACTGCTAAATATTCACCAATACTATGCATAGTGCTTATTAATAGAGATTCTTGATGTGGGAACTCACCTCCAATTAACCTAGTACATAACAGGATCTGATGGTGTACAGGGAGTGGGAACAGTGCCACAGTTGCATAACCACAGTGACTCTCCCACAGTCCAGATTAGGTCCCATACTGGGAGATACATGCAACAGGCTCTGTTCTCTGCAGACTAAGCGGACAGAACCTACATGACACTCCATTCCCATCACTTCCATGCAGGACATTACATCATATAGCCAACAGCAATTTGACATGTGGCTTGTGTGGCAACCTGAAGGGCAGAGTGACCTATGGTATGCCTTCCACACAACAGTTTAGCAAGGGCAGATGTGGGTTTAAAGATCTGTGGCACTATACACATTGCTCACATGACTCTCAATTGACTTATACAAAATGCCTACACAGCTCATGCTATCATGCACGAAAATGTTGTCTAACATTTACAGCAATCATGAGGAAGCAATGTCAGTGGATAGTAGTAAAGTATCCTTACCTAGTTATGTGCATCCAACAGAAGGATGATCTAGTACCCCAAAAACCTCATACAACACAATGTGACTGAACTTAACAAATGGCACAGGTCACCAATACCTGCACATTGTCCATCCCATAGATGCCACACAGACTGCAACAACAGGCACATGAGTAGGCTAACTGGCACACATGAGCACATTCTATCCTGTGAGAAGGGAAAGGATGGTGAAGTATAGAGAAAATTGTGCACAAGGTACCTGCTCCTTTGATGAGCCGTAAAGCTGTTCATACAAGGGTAGGACCTCATTGACTAGTCACTCCAGCTCCTCTGGAGAGAAGGCTGGGGCCCTAAAACTGTTGGACATGGCATGATTGCTCCCGGAAGCGGCACACAGCAGCTCAGGCCATGGAGGTCTTGCTGGCAGCAGTGTTAGGAGTCAAGTGAGTGAATCTGCAGAACATGGCGGTCATGTATGCCGGTGGACACAGCCATTGGCCTTTGACCGCTACTGGCAACAACGTCAGCCTATGGCTGTGTCCACTGTGGTTGCAACCGCCAAACGCCATGACGACTTCCACCGGCAGTAGCAGGCAGTTCCTAATATCTAGTGGAGTAGGTCAGGCATCTGCCATTTTGGCAGGCTGAAATACTGTATTGAGCTATATAAACTGAATCACACCTGCGAAAATTGATTTTTGAGCTCACAAACATGCGTATCCTGTCTTGTCATGTAGGTCCTACACCTCAAACACCATTGTAGTATGTTGCAGGGCACAGATGGTATTTAATAGAGGGGCATAGTCCACCACCGCACACGATCATTTTGGCGATAGGGATATCCAGTCACATTTTGAGGGGCGATTGTGTTGCACATCTTGAGTTTGGTTCATATCCATGTTGTGACCACATGTGTGGAAAAACATGGTGGGCACATCACATCACATGCAGATGTGATGTGTACTGGTTGCCATGTCTATCCATTCCGAAATGCCTTGTCACATGATATCATTGACATGCATCATGAATGTTGCTGTGGACACCCTGACTAATGTTAGAAATCATATTTTGTCATACATAGGTACCCAGGAAGAGGGAGGATGCAACAACCTCCTAGCTACCGTCCACTACCAGACCTTCAGACCATGAAAAAACAGCACATGATTCTTCTCTACCATCTGAATAGGCAAACAGTAGTGGACTTATGTCGTCAGTTGGAGCCAGATCTGACGCAGCTATTAGTTATCCAACCAGCATACCATCCATTGTACAAGGCATGTCTTTATTGCACTACCTAGCTACAAGATCCTTCCAACATACAGTGACCCTATCTGCTGGTATGTCCCAATATATGTTCAGTCTGATGTTGAAGGATGTCCTCTGAGCAATGTTGAAACAACTGGACAGCTATGTATCTCGTTTCCCCGGCGTTAGGATTTAACCCATGCGAAGGCTGACATTTATGATTTTGCACGCATCCCACAGGTAGCGGTGGCCATTGATGGTACACATGTTGGCTTGGTCCCACTGCAAGCCAATGAACAAGTATACCACAACCGAAAGAACTTCCATTCCATCAACGTGCAGGCAGATCTCTACATTTTATAGTCTTGGTCTGATATCCGGGCTAAGCCTATGATTCCTTTATAATGCAGAAGAGCAGAATACCCCAGCTGATGTCACAACTGTACCCAGAGAGGGCCGGGTTAGTTGGCAAGACACATCTGTCCAGTTTGTGTGTGTGCAATTTCAGGTGCTACAATCATAAAGTGAGTGACTCATTATTGCACATATGTCCCATTACTTAACAGGATACTCCGCATATCCAAACCATTCTTGATTGTTGATGCCACTAAGGAATCCAACTATGCCAGGGGAAGTCTGATTCAATGCGGCCCATGGAAGAACAAGGTGGGTAGTGGAGGGGGCTTTTGGGCTTCTGAAGGCCAGATCTATGTGTCTTGACCGGACTGGTGGAGCCCTCCTCTACTCACCCAGAAACGTGTGTCAGATCACTGTGACATGCTGCATGATCCACAGCATTGCCTTGCAGAGGAATATCCCGTATATCCTAGCGGAAGGGGAACATGCAGCGCCGATGGGTGAGACTCCGGAAATGCAAAATGAGGAGTACAGTGGTGAAGAGGAAGGAGCTGACTTACGTGAAAATCTCACCAACAGCTACTTTTCTTGAGTCTGAGTATGTCATGTGATGTAATGACTTTGACTGTACAAATAACTTTATTTGTAAGACTGTGTGGAGTTGAGTGTTTTAGCAACAACTAGGGAGCTGATATTTTGCAATATTCAGCCAAAGGCTGCTTGAAGAGTTAGCCTTTGACATATCCTCACCATGATGATGGCTTTGTTTGCACCAGTCTCATTGCAATGTAATTTCATTTCCAGATGCTGCCTATGTGATTTGTGTAATAGTTATGTTTTCCAGCCCACACTCCTTGTTTTGTCTTTGTACAGATTCCTTCACCATGACATTCTCATGTGGGCATTACAGAGTTGTGACATTGGGTGGTCTGGCCATGATGCTGGTCTGAACATACAAAGTGGACATGTATTGTTCCAGGTATTGTAGGCCACTGATTTGGCATGTATGAGACCTGTGCCAAGGCAGCTTGAACAGTGTTTAAGTGGAAGGTCAGAAGTGCACATTGGAATTATTTTGGGCTGATTGCATCATGTCTGTCATCATGTGGGCATGGAATATGCTGTGATCAATTGTGAGCAAGGCATTCACCCTTCATGTTGGTTAAACATTCTTCTTGTAGGACCTGTATGTAGCTGTAGATGTGTTTCATCATTGCAGGTTACAGTGCCTGTGCCACAACACTGACATACGTTTGTGTCATACCACCAGATGCATGGTCATTGGATTATGATGGGCCTGTGATCAGAGACTGTTGTACTACCATCTGTCTGTATCTCTCTGTATCTTGGATTATGTGATGTTGGATTACTTTGGTGTGGTATGTGATAAGGCTCATGCTGCTGACATCATCCACTTTAATGTTTACCTATTCTACAGGACAATGTCTGACAAATCCATCCTTTCCATGGTATGTGGGGCTGTACCCTATGCACTTTGCCTCAGTATGAGTCATAAATTCTTATGTCACAAAGGTCCAGACATGTGGACAGCCTATGTGCTGTACACTGGAATAAAATGTTTGTTGTGACCAGACCCTTGTACTGATGTGTTTGTGTTTAATGGTTGTAATCCCGATCAGGACACTGTGTACCTGTGACATATCCCTCCTTGCACAAGAAGGTCATGTCTTCATCATATAATTCACATGATCTTACATATCCACTTAGCAAAATGTTGAAATCACGCAAGCAGACAATGAGTTTGTGATGGGTGAATGTATTACAGTGCTGATGCAGTAAATACAATTTGGACAGTAAAAAATAAAAATAATAAAGTAAAGGTGTCAGTCATGGTGAGTGAAATCATGGGAGTAGATGCCACATCATTGGGAGTCTAAAGTCCAGAGTACTCCTCCCCTTGGAACTGGTGGATAGTTTAGGGTCAGTCAACAGAATGAATGTGTGGCACACAAAGGAGTTCCTTTAGGAAGAAGTCAATTGCTGGCAGTAGTGGGTGTCTTGCCATCCACATACCTGGATTCTTCACTGGATGTCCCTGGTTGCATGGCGGGGGGGGGGTCTGCTGCTGCAGAGGCAGGGGTGTCTGGGGCTTGTTCCTCCAGAAGTGCCTCCCTTCCAATGGCTGTCACAGATAAAGAAGGGTCTGGTGTTGATGCACCAAAGGAAGGGGTAGAGTGGTGTTGTAGAGCCCTGCTGAGGGTGGTGTCAATGTCCCTCATCACCCCTGTTAGCGAGGCCATGTTGATATTGTAAGCCTCCCACTGTTTATGCATATCCCTCTGGATGCCCCTCTGTAGCTGCTTTATTTCCCAGAGTTCTATCAAAACCTGGCCTATCATGCTTTGGGACTCCTGATAGGCCCCCAAAACATTGCTGATGGTGATCACCCCACTGGCCCACAGCATCCCTCACATGCACCCTGTTCCCACTGGCCTGTGCCCTTGCCATAGGGTGCCCTCTCCCACTGGATCCTGGACCCTCATTGTTGAAACTGTTGCAACTCAGGATCCAGGACTGGGGGGGCAAGAGATGGTAGACAGTGTGCTCGGAACACAGGTTGGGTGCCGAATGGATGCCTGTGATGCTTAGGCAAACGGTCTGGAGGGTGTTGATGTGGCCACTGTTGGTGTCTGACCAGGTTGTCCAGATGGGACAGAACCGTCCTCCACATCCAGACATCCAGGAATGTCTTCTTCACTGAGGGCTTCATCCAGGGGGGTAGTGGCAGTCTCTTCTGTGTCCTCTATGTGCCCAGTGACAGCTCAACCTGTTGATGTGAAAGATACAATATTACTGGTTGCATTGTGGCATCTACTTCCAACAATTTAGTGTTACAGGAAGCATGGACCTTGTGCAAAGTTATTTTGCAGTTAAGCTTATTGTGGCAAGTACCCGTGATATTGGTTGAATTAACCTAACTTTTGAGAAGCATGCCAATTCCATCTAAGTCAGGCAGCTGCTAAAATGTGCAGATCATTAGCCCTTGGGAGGTTGGCCTGAGGATGCCATCTTGCCACCAGTTCAGGGAAAACAATTGCTAGGCAAGATATGTCTTTGGTCATTTTGAGGCCTCATTTATAGTTATGCAGACATACCCAGGACTTTGTTGTATCTGTGAATGGAGTTGTCTTGTGGTTAGTGCATTGTAAATGTGTCTGCTGCCAATACCATTCTTGTAATGCATCTTGAGGCCTTTGGGATCATTGTCTTGCAGACTGGGTAAGCTGTCCTTCTTGTCCTCAATAGTTTCATCTTGGGTTAGCTAGTCAAGATGGAACTAGGTGGCCAGAGACATCTCTGAGTTGAGCATGATCTGTATCTTAGCCCCTACCAACTGAGTAAACTTCAATTGAGAGTTATCAGGCAAGGGTATTTGGACAAGTGACCACTGTTCTGGTGTTTGAAGTTACTGAATCAGTGCCTCCTGGGAGTTGCAGTCATGTTATTCTCCGTACTAAATACATTTGACAAATGATATCCTCCCAAGTGAGTAAACGTCAGTTGAGAGTTCATAAATAGATTTGGGCAAGTGAACATTGTTTTTGTGGTTTGAGTTAGATACACAGGGCCTATTGGGCATAGCATTCCAGTCACTCCCTCTACTTCTCACCACCATACAAATGTTATCCTCCCAGATGAGCAAACTTCATTTGAGAGTTACCATACAGGGGTATTTGGGCATGAGTTCACTGGCTGGTGTTTGGAGTTACAGAAACAGTGCCTGCTGGGTGTTGGGTCATGTCACTCTCTCTAGTACTTACACTTGACCAATGTTCTCCCCCAGATGAGTAAACTTAATTTGAGAGTTGACTAACAGATGTATTGGGGCATGTGATTGCTGGTGGTTAGAGTTACAGAAACAGTGCCTCCAGGGAGTTGCAGTCAGGTCACTCTCACTACTCCCCAATACTTGATCAATGGTATACCCCCCAGGTGAGTAAACTTCATTTGTGAGTAAACAGGGGTCTTTGGACAAACGAACTCTGGGCTGATGTTTGGAGTAAGAGACACAAGACCTGCAGGCCTTAGTAGTCATGTCAGTCCCTGTAATACACACACTATACAAATGTAACCACCCTGAGGTGAGTAAACTTTATTTGAGAGTTAACAAACAGGAATCTTTGAAGGAGAGGCCACTGGGCTGGTGAGTGAAATAACAGTGACTGACCCTCACGGCCTTAACAGTCATGTTTGTCCCTCTACTACACACACTATATAAATGGTATCCTCCCAGCAGAGTAAACCTACATCGAGGGTTGCCAAGCACAGGTCTTTTGATGAATGAACACCGTTGTGGTGTTTTGAGTTGCTGAAACAGTACCTCCTATGAGTTGCAGTCAAGTTATTCCATCTAGTTCACACACGTTTCCAATGTCCTCCCCCCATGTGAGTATACTTCATTTGTGAGTTCACAAACAGGGTTATGTGGGCAAGTTACCACTGTGCTGGTGTTTGCAGGCAGAGAAACAGAACCTGCTGGGAGTTCGAGTCATGTCAGTCCCTGTACTACGCACACTATACAGATATTATTGCCCCAGGTGAGTACACTTCATGTGTGAGTTACCAGACAGGAGTCTTTGGGGGAGAGGACACTAGACTCGTGTTTTGAGTTAGTGAAACAGTGACTCCTGGGAGTTGCAAGCATGTAACTCCCTCTACTACACACACTATACAAATATCATACTCCGAGGTGAGTACACTTCAATTGAGAGTTAAAACACAGGGGTCTTTGGACAAGAGAACACTGGCCTGGTGTTTGAAAATAAAGCAAACGGTAAGTGAAAGATTTATAAATTACATTTCTGAAACAATTTTACTAACAATATGAATGTTATAAAAATGATAAACTAATAATTTAAAAAGTCATGGTATTTTTTATAAATTCAAAAATTATTTTAAAACTGAATAAATGAATGCTTCAAATAACTAAATGCAATGAAACATTAACACAATAAATACATAAAATAACCACAAATATGAAATAGTAAAATACAATATAAATACAAATAAAAATATTAAATTAATTTAAATATTGAACATTATAATAATAATATTAATAATACTACTACTAATAATACAAATAATAAATATAATAATAATAATAAATAAATAATATATTTATAAACATATATAAAAGATGATAATTATGCTGGGTGGAAGACTTGGACCGGGGCTTTGGAAGACTCGGAGTGGGCAGAAGCACTAGAGGCCCCCAAGACCCTAGCCATATCGGCAAAACTACGCACCGTACAATTTTACTACAACCATAAAGCATATTTGGCACCTAATAGGCTTTCACGGGCTGGACTATGGCCGAACAGCCGCTGCCCCCGATGCGACAGGGAACACACAGACTTCTTCCATATGGTCTGGTCATGTCTGATCTTACAGATCTACTGGGTAAAGGTTCTAAGTGACTTAAATAAGACAATAGGGACGGAGCTCCAATTCTCTGCTACTATGGTACTACTGGGGATTATGGAGGGGGTTCTGAGGTCACGGACCAACCGAGCTTTCATTGGCATGGCCTTGTTGGTGGCCAAAAGAGAAATAGCTGCAGCATGGACCTCGTCTGACGGCCCATCCCTGCAGAAGTGGAGAAAGGGAGTAGATTGGTGTGCAGTCCAAGAGAAACAAATATATGAATCAGGAGAATGCTCCTGGAAATATGAAAAGATATGGGGCCCCTGGCTCGGAACACTGTCATAGATTAGACCGGACTGTCCTCCTCCTCACCGAGCGAGATCAGGGTAACACATATGCCCTCCCCCGAGGGGAATGGGACGTGTATGTACACGACGAATGTATAACATTGAACTGTCTGGTTGTACCTGTGCTAAAAGGTTGTTGTCAGAATTCTTTGAAAACAATAAAAATGTGTTTATAAAAATAAAAAATAAATGATAATTATGAACCTTGTGAACTTCAAAAAACAATTTTTCAATATTAAATCTTAATTTTCAAAATTAAACATTTGTTTTAAAAAATGGAGTTTGAAGTTTCAAGGCCAGGGTCTGCTGGGAGTTGCAGTGATGTCACTCCCTCTATTTTCCAACATTTGACAAATGGTATACTCTCAGGTGAGTGAAGAGCATTGGAGATATTACAAACAGGGGTATCTGGCAAGGGGACCCTGTGCTGGTGTTTGGAGTTAAAGAGACAAGGCTGAAGGGAGTTGCAGTCATGTATCTGCCTGTACTACACACATTATACAAATGTTAACCTCCTAGGTAAGTCCACTTCAACTGAGAGATCGCAAACAATGGTATTTGGACAAGAGAAGACTGGGCTGAAGGTTGGTTTTACAGATACAGGGCCTTCCTGGCCTTAGTAGTCATTTCATTCCCTCTACCTCCCACATTTGACAAATGGTATCCTCCCATCTGAGTACACCTAAATTGTGAGTTGTCAGACAGTGGTTTTTAGAAAAGTGAATACTGTTCTAGTGTTTGGAGTTGCTGAAACAATGCCTCCTGTGAGTTGCAGTCAGGTCACTCTCTCTAGTACACACACTTGACCAATGTTCTCCCCACAGGTGAGCACACTTTCATTGAGCATTTACTAACATTTGTATTGTAGCATGTGGCCACTGTCCTAGTGGTTGTAGTTACAGAAATAGTGCTTGCCGGAAGAGGCAGTCATGTCAGTGCCTGTACTACACACACTTGACAAGTGTTATCTCCCCAGGAGCTAACCCTTCAATTGATAGGTACCAAAAAGGAGTATTTGGAGAAGTGACCACTGGTCTGGTGTTTGGAGTTTTAGAACATTGCCTGCTGGGAGTTGGAGTCATGTCAGTCCCTGTACTGCACATAGTATACAAATGTCATCTCCCTAAGTGAGTACCGTTAAAATGTGAGTTGACAAATAGAGGTCTTTGAACTGGTGGACAGCAGGCTGGTGAGTTAAGTGACAGTAAAAGTGGTAAAAGAGGAGCCGTCAGCATGCATTACATAGCATTTTAGAGACATTTTTACTGTTGTGACTTACCAGACTCCACTGCCCCAAGTATTCCTGTCAAGCCTTCAGGATGCAGGATGGCCTTCTCTTCTGAAGAAAGAGATGTAATGGAGCACTGGGAGGGCCACCGCCACTCTTCTTAGCCTGCAGCTGGTGCCTGGAGACCAGGGAACGGACCTTGCACCTGAGGTCGTTCCACCTCCTCCTAACGTCCTCCCTTATGCGCAGGGTGGTGCCTGCAGCATTGACCCTGTCAACAATCCTGCCCCACATTTCGATTTTCCTACTGAGAGTAGTATGCTGGACTTGTGCTCCAAACAATTGTGGCTCTACTCTTATGATTTCATCCGCCATGATTCTTAACTCATCCTCAGAAAAACAGGTATTTTTGTAAAGTGACATGGTGAACAAAAATATGTGACAGTGACTTTCTAAAGAGGGGGAGTGCAAAAGGGTTTGAATGGACAAAAGTGTGTGCAGGGTGTTCTTTGGGATGGTGAAAAAAAAGGTGGTGCCTAATCTATGCAGTGTTTTGGAAATAAGGTGCTCTGGCTTCAGTGTTTGGAATTGATAATGCAAAGGAATGTGGTATGTGAAGGGGTGTGTTTTATAGGGCCTCATTATGAGTGGGGAGGTCCTTAGACCACCACACTCGCGATGACAGTCAGGTCCACTGCTGTTGTGGCAGTCTGACAGCCAAATTAAAAACCTAGCGGTCAGACCACTAGGGTTTGTCAGTACAGCTAGTATCCATGATCCCGGTGGCCTGGCGGTGGCGGAGATCGTAATCCACCAGGGCAGCACTGTATGCAGCAATGACTTGCGGATTACAACCTTGTTCTCTGCCAGTCTTTTCATGGCAGTAACACCGCCATTAAAAGGCTGGCAGAGGACAGGTGCAGGGGGCCACAGAGTGAACATTGCAAGGGTGCTGGTGCATCATGTGGGCTCCAGCATTGCCTCTGGCTCAATTACAAGCTGGAGACAATGCTGTAGCCTGTTTCCTGCCAGGCCAGCGGACAGAAACTGAGGTTTCAACCCCTGACCTAGTGGGAAACTCCTAATTACTCTGGCGGGGTGGTTGCCACGAAGGCAGCAGCCACCATGTATGGAGCTTGGCGGACAGGCTTTCCCACCCACCAAACTCAAAATGAGGCCCATAGTGTCCTTTTCTGGTGTGTCCAGTGTGGTAAAGTGTGTCAACTGTGTTGTTTTCAAATTCATCCAATGTTCAGCTGTATATTACTTTGGTGTTCATGGACCGCTGTGGTTCTAGATCTCCAGTGGCTGACTGCCACGGGCGTCCACCATGGCAACTGTGTGCTTGTAATATGGTCAGTGGTTGGTTACGATGCTGTCGGCGCTGGAGGTCGGACACCTGTTTCCAGGCCTATACACTGCTGCCGGTCTGCATTTTTTGGTTGGCAGTCGGCCGTCCTGCCTGGATGACTCATAATGGGCAGTCTGCAAGACTGCCAACATGGCGATCTTTTAGGGACCACCAACATGGCGGTCTGGCAACCCAATCGCCACACTCTGTATGAGGCCCTAAATGATTTTGAAGGTGTTGGCCACTAGAGTGGTGAGATTTTCTATTCTCACTCTAAATCTAAACCATTCGGGGAAGTTGTTGTGTACTAAACTGGTAACATTTACTATTCACAGTCCACTCAAAACCATTTTGGGGAAGGTGTTGGATACTATTCCAACAAGACGACGATACATTGTTTTACAAATTTATAAATAGAGATAAAAATAAAATAAATGTTATCAAAAACAGATATTAACAATTTGCATACATATTTAATCAATAAGCACAAAAAAATAAAAAATAACAAAAAATGTGAACACCACTTATAAAGAAAATAAATAAAACATTTAATAATTACATAATTGCATAATTAAAATTAAAAAAGTAAAAGATAATGCATGCTATAGGTGACAGATTTATCAATTACATTTCTGAAACAATTTTACTAACAATATAAATTTTATAAAAATTATAATCTAATAATTTAAAAAGTCATGTTATTTTTTATAAATTCAAAAATTATTTTAAAAATGAATAAATGAATGATTCAAATAATGAAATGCAATGAAACTTTAACACAAATACATACAATAACCACAAATATGAAATAGCAAAATACAAAATAAATACATATTAAAATGTAAAACTAATTTAAATATTGAACATTATTATTAATAATAATAACAACAACAACAACAATAATAACAACAATAATAATAATAAATAATATATGTATAAACATATATAAAAATTAATAAATAAGAACCTCAAAAAACAATTTGTCAATATTAAATCTTAATTTTCAAAATGAAACATTTGTTTAAAAAATTGCAAGTGCAATACTAAACATTAAAAACATTAAATGAACTATAAATATAATAATACATATTTACAAAATATCCCCACTCTATTACCCTTAATTTTCAAAATCCAGCTAGAAACAAGTTATTAGTTATTTTGTTTTAATTAAAAAAGTCAAAAGATTAAATCACATAGTAACTATTTAAACTTAAGTAAACTTAAAAAATGCAAATTCTTAATGAACAAATAAACTTTTTTGAAAAATGCCACAAATCCAAAATAACATTAATTTAATGTACAATTTAAAATAAAACGTGAATAAATATTACAATAATACATAAATGAGTTTTAATTGTACCGTTGATTAAACATATTCACAAAATATACAAATCACAGAAGCATAACATTAAATAAATAAGAAGTACATTCATTTAAAACAAATGTAGAGCTTAAATTAAATACATTTTAAAAATTAAAATATTATTCAAATCAACAAAATCTGTTTTGGTTTTTACATATAGATATTTAAAATGCAAATTTTCTAAAATATAAAGTTATTAAATAAAAAACTAAAAATAAATAAAAAATATTATTTACATAGACATACTTTAAAAAGTCCCATTACTAAATATTTTCTTAAAGATATATTTTTATTTAAACATTGTTCAATAAATACACTTTAAAATTAAATACAATAAACATGACAAATACATTTTAAAATAAATATACCTAATATTAAACTATTTTAAAATTAAATACTTAAGTATATTCAAAACTAACACAACTATTTAACAAAAATATTGTAAAGAAATAACATTATCAATAACAGTATTTTAGTAAATGATAACTTTTATAATGATAACTTTTATAACATGATATTCATGTTCACGACATTTGTGACATCACAATATTCCTGTAATTATAGTTTTGTGTCACAACATTTTTTGGTGATGTTCTGTCTTACACTTTCTCTTTTTTATGTCACCCAGAGATGTTAACCCCTCTTTCTTAGTTTGAGTATCATATATTATCAATTTTTACTCTTAATGCAATTTAGGTATTGCTTTGCTTTCTAGCACATAATTACTTTTAGCATCCAAAATATCAGCTTTGAATTTTGCCTTACCTGACATACCTTCCTGATGTATCACCAGCGTTCCAGTCGTTCTCAAAATAATCCAATGAACATTATCTAACCTCTCTTCAAAAGGCCATGTGCTCTGTTTAGGCTCTACTTTTCCATGTGTGGTTCCTGGGCTTATATCTACTGTTGTATGTGACAGCAGCAATAATTAAAATATTGTGACACAAAAATATTGTTGCAAACATACTGACTACAATAATATTTATTTTTTAAAGACCTCAAGTAAGATGGTCCTGGGTTGCTTCTGTTCCAGTTTAGAACGGACCTGGCCTGCAACTTGGCCTCTACTGTTTCCATTGGAGGAGGGTGAGGATTGATTTGGGAATGGCTGGGTCCAAACAGAGGTGACATGGTGTGCAAAATAACGATGGACTAGGATGCAGCCCCAAGTAATTACTAGTGTCTGTGATTAATTTAAGCATTCCATCTGTCACTTTTTCATTTACTACAGGTTAAACCAACAACAGGTTGGGAAATGTGGAAGTATAAGGGTCATCCTTGGTGTTATACTGGACAACAACCCTGCATATGTAATGAAGGTGTCTTGTGATGCCACATTAGAAAAGAGAATGTGACACAGTAATCCAACATGTTTAGAATTCATTTACCCTTATTAGGACTAAATCCTAGTGCACCAATCAATCTGGATTTGTATAGCGTGGCAACTTCACCCGTGGGGGTCTTGAGGCACTGTGCTGCAGGATCACACTGCCTGTTCCTGTTGATTGAACATCCAGGTCTTGATGTCCTTCCTGAACTGTTGGACTGAACTGTTGGGGGAGCGACCCTTGACCCAAGGGTAGGTCGCTCCCCCTGCCGCTGCAGCTCCTCCAGGTTCCTGAGTTCCTGAGACCCACCTCACAGTAAGTACCCCCCACCTCCCAGCCCCTCGTTCTGCCCCGCGCTACTCACCCTCTCTCCTGCTCCTGCTTCTTTTCCTCTTTTCTTCTTCTCTGTTCTTCCTCCTCTCTCCTCGTCTGTATTCTTCTTCTGTACTTCTCTTCTCCCCGTCTTCTCTCCTCTTCTCTTCTTCCTCATCTTCTGCTGTGGTCTTCTGCACTCTGTCTCTTCGTTTTTTGTATCTTCCTCCATGTTCTTCTGTGTTCTTCTGTGTTCCTCTGTCTTCTTCTGTGTTCCTCTGTCTTCTTCTGTCTTCCTCTATGTTCTTCTGTCTTCCTCTGTGTTCTTCTGTCTTCCTCGGTGTTCTCCTTTCTTCCTCTGTGTTCTTCTGTCTTCCTCTGTGTTCTTCTGTATTCTTCTCTGTTCTTCTGTCTTCCTCGGTGTTCTTCTGTATTCCTCTCTGTTCTTCTGTGTTCTTCTGTGTTTCTTCTGTTCTTCCGGTCTTCTGCTCTTCCGGTCTTCAGTCCTTCCGGTCTTCTGTTATTCTTTTCTTCTGTTCTTCTGTTCTTCTGTTCTTCTTGTCTTCTTGTCTTCTGCCTTCGGCTCTTCTGCCTCCTCCGTCCTCTTCTCCCCGCGCCTGCCCTCCTGCTCCTGCCTCATCCCCCTCCCCCACTCGCATCCCCCATCTATCTCCCCTATCTAACCCGTTCACTTTCTACCTCCCTCACTCCTCCTATCTACCTATCTCTCCATCTCTCTATCCCACTATCCAACTCCCTCACTCTCCACCTCCTCCTATCTTCCTATCTCTCTATCTTTTTCCCTATCTATCGATTTCTCTATCTACCTTTTCTCTCTACCTATTTCTCTATCTCTCCCCCCCTCCCGCCACCCCCTCTATTACCTATCTTCCTATCCCCTCACTCTACCTCTCACCCACCTCTACAACCCCCCCTCCCCTATCTTCACAACCCTACACCTATCTTTCTCCCTAATCTCCTAAACCTCCTAACACTCTCCCCCCTCCACCCTTAAACCCCCCTCCCCCAGCTCTTCTCACTCTACCTGTCCCCCCCTCCCTCGCGCTTTCCCGCCACGACCTCCTGCACGCCCCCGCCCCCCAGCTCCCATTCGCCCCCAGCTGACCCCTCCCCCCCCTCCTACCTCATATGGCGGCCGCTGCGTGACAGTGGTAGCGACCCTTGACCCAAGGGTAGGTCGCTCCCCCTGCCGCTGCAGCTCCTCCAGGTTCCTGAGTTCCTGAGACCCACCTCACAGTAAGTACCCCCCACCTCCCAGCCCCTCGTTCTACCCCGCGCTACTCACCCTCTCTCCTGCTCCTGCTTCTTTTCCTCTTTTCTTCTTCTCTGTTCTTCCTCCTCTCTCCTCGTCTGTATTCTTCTTCTGTACTTCTCTTCTCCCCGTCTTCTCTCCTCTTCTCTTCTTCCTCATCTTCTGCTGTGGTCTTCTGCACTCTGTCTCTTTGTTTTTTGTATCTTCCTCTGTGTTCCTCTGTCTTCTTCTGTGTTCCTCTGTCTTCTTCTGTCTTCCTCTGTGTTCTTCTGTCTTCCTCTGTGTTCTTCTGTCTTCCTCTGTGTTCTCCTTTCTTCCTCTGTGTTCTTCTGTCTTCCTCTGTGTTCTTCTGTATTCCTCGGTGTTCTTCTGTATTCCTCTCTGTTCTTCTGTGTTCTTCTGTGTTTCTTCTGTTCTTCCGGTCTTCTGCTCTTCCGGTCTTCAGTCCTTCCGGTCTTCTGTTCTTCTTTTCTTCTGTTCTTCTGTTCTTCTTGTCTTCTTGTCTTCTGCCTTCGGCTCTTCTGCCTCCTCCGTCCTCTTCTCCCCGCGCCTGCCCTCCTGCTCCTGCCTCATCCCCCTCCCCCACTCGCATCCCCCATCCATCTCCCCTATCTAACCCGTTCACTTTCTACCTCCCTCACTCCTCCTATCTACCTATCTCTCCATCTCTCTATCCCACTATCCAACTCCCTCACTCTCCACCTCCTCCTATCTTCCTATCTCTCTATCTTTTTCCCTATCTATCGATTTCTCTATCTACCTTTTCTCTCTACCTATTTCTCTATCTCTCCCCCCCTCCCGCCACCCCCTCTATTACCTATCTTCCTATCCCCTCACTCTACCTCTCACCCTCACCCACCTCTACAACCCCCCCTCCCCTATCTTCACAACCCTACACCTATCTTTCTCCCTAATCTCCTAAACCTCCTAACACTCTCCCCCCTCCACCCTTAACCCCCCCTCCCCCAGCTCTTCTCACTCTACCTGTCCCCCCCTCCCTCGCGCTTTCCCGCCGTGACCTCCTGCACGCCCCCGCCCCCCAGCTCCCATTCGCCCCCAGCTGACCCCTCGCCCCCCCTCCTACCTCATATGGCGGCTGCTGCGCGACAGTGGTAGCGACCCTTGACCCAAGGGTAGGTCGCTCCCCCTGCCGCTGCAGCTCCTCCAGGTTCCTGAGTTCCTGAGACCCACCTCACAGTAAGTACCCCCCCACCTCCCAGCCCCTCGTTCTGCCCCGCGCTACTCACCCTCTCTCCTGCTCCTGCTTCTTTTCCTCTTTTCTTCTTCTCTGTTCTTCCTCTTCTCTCCTCGTCTGTATTCTTCTTCTGTACTTCTCTTCTCCCCGTCTTCTCTCCTCTTCTCTTCTTCCTCATCTTCTGCTGTGGTCTTCTGCACTCTGTCTCTTCGTTTTTTGTATCTTCCTCCGTGTTCTTCTGTGTTCTTCTGTGTTCCTCTGTCTTCTTCTGTGTTCCTCTGTCTTCTTCTGTGTTCCTCTGTCTTCTTCTGTCTTCCTCTGTGTTCTTCTGTCTTCCTCTGTGTTCTTCTTTCTTCCTCTGTGTTCTTCTGTCTTCCTCTGTGTTCTTCTGTATTCCTCGGTGTTCTTCTGTATTCCTCTCTGTTCTTCTGTGTTCTTCTGTTCTTCCGGTCTTCTGCTCTTCCGGTCTTCAGTCCTTCCGGTCTTCTGTTCTTCTTTTCTCCTGTTCTTCTGTTCTTCTGTTCTTCTTGTCTTCTTGTCTTCTGCCTTCGGCTCTTCTGCCTCCTACGTCCTCTTCTCCCCGCGCCTGCCCTCCTGCTCCTGCCTCATCCCCCTCCCCCACTCGCATCCCCCATCTATCTCCCCTATCTAACCCGTTCACTTTCTACCTCCCTCACTCCTCCTATCTACCTATCTCTCCATCTCTCTATCCCACTCCCTCACTCTCCACCTCCTCCTATCTTCCTATCTCTCTATCTTTTTCCCTATCTATCGATTTCTCTATCTACCTTTTCTCTCTACCTATTTCTCTATCTCTCCCCCCTCCCGCCACCCCCTCTATTACCTATCTTCCTATCCCCTCACTCTACCTCTCACCCTCACCCACCTCTACAACCCCCCCTCCCCTATCTTCACAACCCTACACCTATCTTTCTCCCTAATCTCCTAAACCTCCTAACACTCTCCCCCCTCCACCCTTAAACCCCCCTCCCCCAGCTCTTCTCACTCTACCTGTCCCCCCCCTCCCTCGCGCTTTCCCGCCGCGACCTCCTGCACGCCCCCGCCCCCCAGCTCCCATTCGCCCCCAGCTGACCCCTCCCCCCCCTCCTACTTCATTTGGCGCCCGTCCGCGCCTGGCCAGCGCCCAGCGCCACGACCCCTGGTCCCCAGCTCTCCCAAGCCCCGCTGATCCGCTACAACCCCACCACCCTCCATGCCCTCAACCCAGGACGCTCCAACACCTGCTTCCAAGCTCACCCCAAACACACCCATGGACCCTTCGCCTGCAACTCCTGCAAATGCATCTTCCACCACGCAACAACTACGACCACAAGCCCACGCGCCATCAACCACCTCAAGTGCATCCTAGTCAACGCTCGCTCCGTTCACAAACACGCCGTTGAACTCTGGGACCTCCTAGACTCCACAGCACCGGACGTCGCCTTCATCACGGAGACCTGGATGAACGCCTCCTCTGCTCCAGACATCGCCACCGCCATCCCCGAAGGCTACAAGATCTCCAGGAAAGACCGCACCAACCAAGTAGGAGGAGGTATCGCCATCGTCTTCAAAGACTCCATCAGCGTCACCACCTCCACTGAAGACTCCCCTCTCGCCGCTGAACACCTGCATTTTCAGATTCGCACCGACCCGAGGACCACCCTCAGAGGATCCCTCGTCTACCGTCCTCCCGGACCTCGCGCCCCTTTCAGCGACGCCATCGCCGACTTCATCTCCCCGCACGCCCTCGCCTCACCGGACTACATCCTCCTAGGCGACCTCAACTTCCATCTGGAACAAAACAACGACCCCAACACCACCATCCTGCTCGACAACCTCGCCAACCTCGGCCTCAAACAACTGGTGAACACTGCCACCCACATCGCCGGACACACACTCGACCCTATCTTCTCCGCCAGCAAACACGTCTTCTTCAGCCACGCCTCCGCCCTACATTGGACCGACCACAGCTGCGTCCACTTCACATTCCGACGCGAGACCCGCCACCTCCGCACTCAACCCATCCCTCGCCGACAGTGGAACAAGATCCCTGAAGAGCAACTCTTCTCCGCACTCGCCGCCAACCAACCCACCCTCACTACCGACCCCAACGACGCAGCCCTCAACCTCACAAACTGGATCTCCAACTGCGCAGACAACCTTGCTCCCCTCAAACGCTCGCAGCGACAGAACAACACCAAGAAACCCCTCTGGTTCTCTGACACCCTCAAAGAATCAAAGAAAACTTGTCGCGCACTTGAGAAAGCCTGGCGCAAGGACCGCACCGCTGACCACATGACCGCCCTCAAGAACGCTACCCGCGAACACCACCACCTGATCCGCGCTGCCAAAAGGAATTTTTTCACCGACAGACTGGACAAAAACAGCCACAACAGCAGAGAACTCTTCAGCATCATCAAGGAGTTCTCCAATCCCAGCGCCAACGCCAACGCCGTCACGCCCTCACAGGATCTATGCGAATCCCTCGCCACTTTCTTCCATCGCAAGATCAGCGACCTCCACGACAGCTTCGGACACCAGACCCAACCAAACACCACAGAACCCACATCCCCGACCATCACCCTCAACAACTGGACCCACATCAGCACGGAAGAAACCAAATCCATCATGAACTCTATCCACTCCGGCGCCCCTTCGGACCCCTGCCCGCACTTCATCTTTAACAAAGCCGACGACATCATCGCCCCGCACCTCCAGACCATCATCAACTCTTCTTTTTCTTCTGCTACCTTCCCCGAATGCTGGAAACACGCCGAAGTCAACGCCCTACTAAAGAAACCTACGGCTGACCCGAGCGACCTGAAAAACTTCCGCCCCATCTCCCTTCTGCCTTTCCCAGCCAAAGTAATAGAGAAGACCGTCAACAAACAGCTGACCACCTTCCTGGAAGACAACAACCTGCTCGACCCCTCACAGACCGGATTCCGAACCAACCACAGCACTGAAACCGCCCTCATCTCAGTCACAGACGACATCAGAACCCTGATGGACAACGGTGAAACAGTCGCCCTCATTCTTCTCGACCTCTCGGCTGCCTTTGACACCGTCTGTCACCGCACCCTAATCACCCGCCTCTGCTCCACCGGGATCCAAGACCAGGCCCTGGACTGGATCGCCTCCTTCCTCGCAAACCGCTCCCAAAGAGTCTACCTCCCTCCGTTTCGCTCAGAACCCACTGAGATCATCTGCGGCGTACCTCAAGGCTCATCACCCAGCCCGACACTCTTCAATGTCTACATGAGCCCCCTCGCCAACATCGTACGCAAGCACGACATCATCATCACCTCCTACGCCGACGACACCCAACTTATACTCTCCCTCACCAAGGACCCCGCCAGCGCCAAGACCAACCTACAAGAGGGTATGAAGGACGTCGCAGATTGGATGAGGCTCAGCCGCCTAAAGCTGAACTCTGAAAAAACTGAACTCCTCATCCTCGGCAACACCCCGTCCGCCTGGGACGACTCCTGGTGGCCCACGGCCCTCGGCACCGCACCGACCCCCGCAGACCACGCCCGCAACCTCGGCTTCATCTTGGACCCTCTTCTCACCATGACCAAGCAAGTCAACGCCGTGTCCTCCGCCTGCTTCCTCACCCTCCGCAAGATCTTCCGCTGGATCCCCGCCGACACCAGAAAAACCGTGACCCACGCCCTCGTCACGAGCCGCCTGGACTACGGCAACACCGTCTACGCCGGGACCACAGCCAAACTCCAAAATCGCCTACAACGCATTCAAAACGCCTCGGACCGCCTCAGCCACATCTCCGCACACCTGAGACACCTGCATTGGCTCCCAGTCAGCAAAAGGATCACCTTCCGACTTCTCACCCACGCACACAAAGCCCTCCACGACAAGGGACCGGAATACCTCAACAGACGCCTCAACTTCTACGTCCCCACCCGCCCCCTCCGCTCCTCTGGCCTCGCACTCGCCGCCGTCCCTCGCATCCGACGCTCCACGGCGGGTGGGAGATCTTTCTCCTTCCTGGCGGCCAAGACCTGGAACTCCCTCCCCACCAGCCTCAGGACCACCCAGGACCACTCCGCTTTCCGGAGACTCCTAAAGACCTGGCTGTTCGAGCAGCGATAACCACCCCCTTTGTCCCTAGCGCCTTGAGACCCGCACGGGTGAGTAGCGCGCTTTATAAATGCTAATGATTTGATTTGATTTGAACAATGGTGAGGCTCTGAGGTGCAGGTGTAGGGTGTTACAGGTCTTAGCCGCCAGGTGGAGAAGGAACGGCCTCCGTTGTTAGCCCGGCAGATGTACTGGGTAGCTGCCAGGGAGAGGGATCTGGAATGGAGTTCTCTGGTCAGTTGGTGGAAAGTCATTCTTTTGTTGCGGTACATCGGTCCTTTGTTGTGTAGTGTCTTGTAAGTGTGGTTGAGCAGCTTGAACTGGCATCTCTTTGTAACTGGTAGCCAATGGAGTTTCCTGAGTGAGGGGTAATGTGCTCTGTCTGGGGAGGTCAAGAATGAGTCTGGCAGAAGTGTTCTGAATGGTCTGGAGTTTCCTCATGAGTGGCCGGTGATTCCTCCATAGAGGGAGTTACCATAGTTGAGTCTGCTGGTGATAACAGCTTGTGTGACAGTTCACCTGGTGTTGGGCAGGAGTCATCTGAAGACCTTCCTGAGCATTCGAAGGGTGAGGGAGCAGGCGGAGGAGACATCGCTGACCAGTTTCCTCATGGATAGCTGGCTGTCGAGGATGATGCCGAGGTTTCGGCCATGTTCATAAGGTTTGAGGATAGGACCTAGATCAGTGGGCCACCATTTGTCATTCCATAGGGTGCTCTTGCCATTCCCGAAGATGAGTACATTTGTCTTGTCTGTGTTGAATTTGAGACAGTTGTTGTTCAGCCAGACAGCCACCTCCTTCACGCATCTTTGAAACTTAAGTCTTTAATGGTCGTAGGGAGTTTGTCAGGGAGAAGATGAGTTGAGTGTTGTTGGTGAAGGAGAGTATATTGAGTCCGCGGCTCCTGGTGATGTTGGCCAGGGGTGTCATGTATATGTTGAAGAGGAATGAGCCTTGAGATACGCCACAGGTGATGTTTTTGGGGGTCGAGGAGTAGGGATAATGATGATCTTCTGTATTCTTCCCGTGAGGTAGGATATGATCCACTTGAGGGTTGCTCCTTGGATTCCGATTTGGCGGGGTCTGTTGATCAGTATGTGGTGGAATATGGTGTTGGAGGCTGCTGAGAGGTTGAGGAGGATGAGGGCTGCTGTTTCTCTGTGGTCTAGCAGCATTCTGATGTCATCCATGGCTGCGAATATGGTAATCTTGGTGCTGTGCTTTGCTTTGATGCTGGCTTGGGAGAGGTCCAAAAGGTTGTGGTTCTCCAGGTATCTGGTTAACTGGATGTTTATAGTTTTCTCGATCACTTTGGCTGAGAAAGGGAACACGGAGACTGGTCAGTAGTTCTTGAGTTCTCCTGGGAGCGCGGATGGTTTCTTCAGTAGCGGCTTCACATCCGCATGTTTCCATTTCTGGGGAAAGTGGGTTGTGGTGATTGAGGAGTTGAGGTTCTTAGTGAGTTCTGTGCTGATCGGTTGATTGCCGAGGTTGTAAGTATGGTGGGGGCAGGGGTCTACTGGGGCTCCGGAGTGGATGGATCTCATGATGGATGCCATTTCCTTCTCGGTGAGGGTGTTTCACAAGTTAAACTGTGTGGGTGAGTGTTGGTCGGCGTGTGGCAGTTGGTGCCGTCCTCAGCGGTGGACTGGGGTGCGAAGTCTTGGTAGATGGTATTGATTTTGTTGTGGAAAAAGTCAGAGAGGGTGTCAGAAAGAGCTTGCAAGGGTGTGATGGTGTTTTTGGTTGCTGAGGGGTTGGTAAATTTCTTGACTATGTTGAACAGTTCCTTGCTAGTGTTGTAGCTGTCGTTGATGAGCGTGGCTAGGGCGGTCTTCTTGCTGTCTTTCAAGAGATAGTGGTAATGGTTGAGGGCGTCTTAGAATTGTTTTTGGTCCTCGAGGATTTTACTGGTGTGCCATCTTCTTTCCTTCTTTTTCCAGTTGCGTTTCTGGGTTTTCAGTTCAGCCGTGAACCAGTTTGAGTGTTTTGTTCGGTTCTTGGGGTTGGAGGGTTTACTTGGTGCGACTTCTTCAGCGCTTGCCATCATCCAGTTTACAAAGTTTTCCACTGCTTGTTCTGTCTCTTTGGTGATGATGGGTAGGCGGGAGTTGAGGGCATTGGTCCATCGCTGCTCTGAGACCTTAGATCAGCTATGTGTGTTTTGCTGGCTATGGGGATGGAGGTGTTGGGGGGTTCCGAGATGGAAAAATGGAAGCAGTGGTGAGCGGTCCAGGTGAGCTCCTTGTTGTGTGTGTATGTCACTTTGTTGTTTGCTGAGAAGATGGGGTTGAGCGTGTGTCCTGTTATGTGAGTGGGGTCAGTAACAAGCTGCTTTAGTCCAAGGTTGGTCATGCTTTCTAGGAAGTCCGCTGTGCTGGCATCATTGGTGTTCTCAACGTGAAAATTGAGGTCTCCTAGGAATATCTACAGATTCAAGTTGATGGAGAAAGGGGCAATGAAGTTGGGGATTGTGTTGCAGAAGGCTGGGTGGGGTACCGGAGGTCTGTAGGCAAGGGTACCTTTGATGGTGGTTCTGCTGTTGGTATGGAGTAGGAAGCGGAGGTGCTCCATGAAGAGGGTCAAGTCATTTGTGGTGAATGAGCATTCAGGTCCTCTTTGTAGATTATGGCAATGCTTCCACCACTTCTGTTGGATTGGTCCCAGTGTGTGATCTCATATCCTATGGGGCTGGCTATTGCGATGTCCGGAGCAGATGCGGGGTTTAGCCTGATTTCTGTGATGAAAACTGAGTCGGAGGCGTTCGACATGAAGTTGTACCAGATTTCCATGGCATATTTTCTGAGTGAGCGTGTATTGATCAGCAGGCAGTTTATCATTCTGGAGGTGTTGGCATCATCCTTGTTGGTGGGTGTGTATGACGGGGTGTAGTTGATTGGAGAGGTGTGGATGGTATCCTCAGTGATGCAGATGAAGTGGCAGTTCTGCCAGGAGATGGGGCCTTCGGTGGTTTTGGGGGAGGCAAGGGTGCAGTTGTTGTTGTTCAGGCGTCTGGGGTTCAGGGCCTGCAGTTCATCCAAGGAGAAGCAGTTGCAGTATTGTGGGGGTTACAGTCCCGCCGCTGGGTGTGGTCTGGGTGCGTGCATGGCATGCCCTCTGCTCGCGTCTACTGTGTAGTTGTGCTGCAGTCTTCATGCTGTGGGGAGATAGGTTGCTGGAGCAAGGGACCGGGAGGGAGACCTCTGCAGGGGGTGGGGAGCAGTAGTCAGAGGGGAGGGGAAATCTCTGACCTGCAGGGCAGAAGTTGGAGAGTGGAGCACCAGCTGTGGACAGGAGGCTCAAATGGGGGAAGAGGCCAGATGCACCTGCCCAGGGGCAAGGACGGGACAGCAGACCCGGAAGGAGCGTGTTTAGCAGGATTAGTTGCCAGTGGTTGGGGGGAGCATGCTACAAGAACAGGAGAAGGAGAGGCAGAGGGTCGGATGACAGGGCAGGGCTAGGCAGCGATGGAGGCTGGGCAGCCTTACCTGAATCTGATGTGAAAGAGGGGTGGCCAAGCCCAGCCTCTTCCAGGCTTTGATGGGAGCAGATGGGCCCACCCTTGGCCCAGGCTTTGCCTGGGCACCGCTCCCAGCACATCCCAGATGCAGGAGGAGGTGCCCATCTACTGGGGGCTGGGGTGGGCCAATGGCAAGAAAACTGCAGCAGGTCACTTCCCAGAAGTGGAGACTGCTGGGAGATGTAATCCTTGAGGGTCTCGAGAGTCCCGTGATGCAGGAGAAGATTCCCACCTATATAGGGGCTGAGGCAGGCAAAAGGCGGGAAAACAGCAGCAGGCCACCTCCCAGTAGCAGGGGCTACTGGGAGATGCGGTCCTGGAGGGTCCTGGGGGGTCTTGTGAGTCCTGCGATGTGGGATGAGGCGTCCACCTATATGGGGGTTGGGGTGGGAAAACGGTGGGAAAACAGCAGCAGGTCTTTGGGGATCGTAAAATGAGAAATCACACAATGCAGTGAAGCAATTGGATGTTTCACACAGTGACAATGCTTTTCAACCGAAAATGTGTGTCTCATTACACTTCAGCTAATCAGATTGTGTCCAAATTTTAGCTTTTTTGTAGTTGGATAAATACAATTCACCCAAGCACAAAATGAAGATTAAGCGCAACACGCCTATTGTCTTGACTGTTTTGATTAGCCTCGGGCCAATTTTCAAACACATAATGGAGAGAATGCTTTCTCTAATGCAATATTTTAAAACAAGGCCTGTTAGCATTAGTTTGAAAACTTGAGGGTTTAGCAGTGAGGCTTCAATAATAACTGTAATAAATCCTATGTAATCTGGACTATTCAATTTAGTAAAGATGTGAAAGTTATGTAGCTAGTGCCTAGAGCTGTTTTAGTCCACTGAAGCACACACTCTCAAGAACATCTCCAAACTAAATTTGGATCACTTTTCACCTATATGTCTTGCCTTAAGTTTTTCTTTAAGTGGTGAACAAACTACTGACTTTCAAATTCCTGTCTGTCCAAGAAAAATTGTCATCACCTAAACATGATAAATACTTATATTGTACGGACGCCTCAGAATTTCCTAGTGAAAATTGATCACCTCTGTTGATTTCAGCCGGATCACCCAGCCCTGACTCCAGACTCATTGGAGACTCACTGAGTTGAAAGTTATGGCGATTTTCCCATGTTCTTTACAGGTACTCACAGAGAAATCGTGGCCTTCTTAGTAAAACACAAATGAGGTGGTAATCATAGCAATTGCACTGCATAATCCATTATTGTCGGCCAAATCTGTTAAAATGAAATATATTAAGACAAGATCATAGTGGTCCTGTCAGTGCAAGTTTATTTGAAGAATGAAATACACTTTACTCATGTCATTACATATTTATTAAATTAAACTGAAACACAATTCCAGAGATATACAATAAGGAGAAATTCGAATGTATTGAACTAGCGTTGAGGGTTTCAGACCCGCAGATTTGGTCAGGCAATAAGTACCTACAGCAGATACTGAATGTATCAATGTTATGCATTCCTTAAATGAACCCACCTTCACAATGTGCTATGTTTTCTGAATTCTCCTATTTAATCTTTTAAGTATCCTACCTCCCCAAGTATTATTTTATTTGTCTATTGTGTTGTGTGTATTACCACAGCTCTTTCTTCCTTAGGCTACATGCCTTATTGTAACATCGATGTACTTTTTTTCCACATATATCTGTTACTTCCACCCTGTATTTTTTATTTAGCCTTTTCCATTCATTACCAGCTGTCTATAGTTTTATTTGAAGACACCAAGAACTTGCACAATATCAATCAAATGATTACATGAAAGTACAAACGAGGATGAAAAAATTGACCATTTCTACCTCTGCCTCGGTAACCCTCTTTTTTCTTAAATCCTGAGCATGCGCTCCTGTGTAGTGGCATACAAAGACCAGAAAATGGAGAGGGTATGACGAGTGCAAGGCATTACCATGGCAACAAGCTTTTGAGCGAAGGCAGGGCCGATTAAATTGCAGCAGCGGGCGGGAGTGGGAGAGAACAAAGGAATACCATGGCATGGAAAACAAGACTCTTCTTGTTAAAGGCAAACTAGCACAATCCATTCCTTCCACCTCCTCTGCACTTAGTGTTTACTTTCATCGTGTTTATAAAAAGCTACACTGTTTTACTTTTGTTCAGTGCCTTTTATCTCCTGAGATTAATCATCAGTCTACATTCTGTGTACCACGTTCCAGATCCTTGTGGAAAGATCACGTTGCTAACCCTGCAGCCAGATGTGGGTTATTAAAAGGATATTGAAATATTGCTCTGAGTTCTAGAGCACAATCTGCTTGTTTCAATATTTTTCAAGAAGTATTCTCTGTTTTTAGGATTGTGGGTTGGCAAAGAATGGTGGCAGCTTCGTGAAATGTGGGTGCTCTGGTCAAGGTAGACATGTCTGTGATGCTCTTAACTGTCAACTACGGATCCTTCATCAATTTGGTTGCCAAGGGGGCTTTTCTAGTGTGGGAACAGTTCTCTCTCAACTCGGTCAGTTGCTCTGTCTCTAGTCACTTCTGTGCTTCTGGCTCTGCCCTGTATAGATCCCAAAGGGTCAGCACTTTCACCCTTATTCTTCAGCAGTCGTATCTTGCCACGGGCTAGGACCTATGGGCTGAACATTTCCACTTACCAGATGAGACCTGGAGCATGCTGAAACATCAAGGCTCAGGAGGACGTCATTTAACTTGTCTACTGGTCTTCAAGAAACTGATCATTGAATATCAGGAAATTACCTGAATATGAAGCCTGATGAAATTAAGAAAATAATCTTTGGTGCTCAATGTAATCTGTGATCTACTGATGTTTGGTATACTTGCCTCATTTTCCACTTCTTCTCAGCCAAGTAACAGAGTAAAAAATGTAAGGCTGCTATTCAGAAAGAACTTTAATTTAATCCCTTGTATTATTTCTTTAGTAAAGACCTTCTGGTTCATCATAAAACGCTTGCACATCTGTTTGAATACCTAGGCTATCTCAATGAATAGCAACACATCAAGATGATGGACGGAGTGCTGAAACCATTCACATAGTCACTGAGTCACAGATCTGGTTTCAATCCATTGTTCTTTTGCTCACCATGCTACCCCAGTATGGACCAAGCCATATGCAAATCAGCCTTGACCCTCTTTCCCAGGGCAACAGTCCAGCCAGGCTAGCTTGAATCTAGTGGCACAGTGAGCAACGGACTCACGTTTGGGCATACCCTTGCTACTTAGAAGGAACATAGCAACACAACAAGATAATGGATGGAGTGCTGACACTTTTCAAACACTCAGCACACTCAGTCACAGATCTGAGTTCAAACCATCATTCTTTTGCTCACCATGCCACCCCAGTTTGGACCCAGCCACTTGCAATTCAGTCTTGATGCTGTTCCTCATGGGAACAGTCCAACACAAAGTGCCAGACCAGGTCTTCCTTGGACCAGAAACAAGCATCACAGGACCTGTTTCAAGGTATTGCCTCTCATTAGTCAGAGTAGCTTGAATCTAGTGGTACAGTGCGCAAGGAACCCACGTCTTCCCATACCCTTGCCACTTGGGCAACCATGGTTCCAATGTACCTGGGAAGATTTCCCCATCACAATCTTCATTCCCTTTTTTTGGCACAAGGCTTCCATGAAAGTACTTGCCATATCCATAGTTTTCACGCCAGATCACCAAAGTGGTGAAATATGGCACAACAATTTAAGAAGAATTGTAGGACCTCTTGTCAGCAGTTTTACCACCATGCACCACATCTTAATGCACTACTCCCTTTACCCCTGAGTAGCCACAAGTGTTGTTTCTTATTAACCTACCTGTATACATTAATTGTATTTTGTATAGATACATTGTGAATCTGAATAAATCTTAGTTTGATTGTAGTTCATTGTTGCTGTGTTTTCTCACTGGTCAAAACTCATCAAATTACTGTTTTCTCCAAGGTTAATATAAAAGAATAATATCCAAAGAAGAGAATATTTGATACCTTCAGATTATAAAAAACTAAGAAAGGCTCCATCATTTTTTTGATAATGGTAGGTTGCCTAACATCTCTGTATTAGGACCCCCTTATGTTTCTGGTCCTCTTTTATAAATTCATTAGAAATAGTTGCAGACTACAGCAGTCTTTCTGTGGCTGCCTTTAAATGTACTATCCAAGGTGCTTCTTCTCTGCATAGCATCATATTTGTATTCCCAACTCTAAACGTAGCTCTTGTGTTCGTTAGCAAAGATTTTTAATTGTAACAGGTATTTCTTTGTTCTTGTTTTTCTAATGTGTCACAATGTTGTATGTGTTGTTATTGTACTTAGGTGCACTCATGTATTCAGAGACTTGTTGCCCAAAAGGACAAATAATCCTTTCAACGCACATCTATTGCTATATGCATCCTAGTATATGAACTCAACAAGCGGGGTTACAGTTTATGAATGATTAATTGGAATATCTTTTTGATCCATTGTATTGAAAATATTTTCTGTGACCTTAGCACAAATTCATGTATTTGTTCATAAAAGAATTATGAAATCTTCAAGGTAATTCTGCTGTTCAAGGAGTCATACTCATTATTTATTTGTTTTGAATGGCTGGGTTGTTATAAGGATTGTCTGTAGGGCCGTGCCACAGGCCAGGCTCCGTGGCCAAGTGCTGCTGTGCACTGCCAAAGGCTGTGCATGTTGGTGGTTGGCTAAACTTATATAAATGAAAATTACTTTACGTTAAAAAAACATAGAAAATCACTGAAAAAAACAAGGGTTAAAGGGACGTTATAGTTAGGAAATTGAATTACAAAATTAAAGAAATTCACATAAAAAAACAAAGATAACAGGGACATTATAGTTAGGCACATGTTTTAAACGTACCAAACCATAGAAATTCACCTGGTATAGTTATCGCAAGTAATTATAACTAGTGTCCTAAGGTAACTATAACTTGAGCCCTCGCCATGCACTGCTAATTACCCCTCCGATTACAGCACTCATGACATCTTTGATAACATCATTGATAACGTCACTGTAGCATCTGCAGTAAAATTATTGATCAGATAACTGTGCATGGCAGGAGTATGAGTTTTAGTTGCATTAGGGCCCTTCCTGCAGGGTCTTACTCTAGACGTTTTGCCTTTAACTCCTGTTTTGCTACTGTATCTTTTTGTTGGCCTTAGGACTCTGAGCACTTTTCCACTGCTGTACAGTATGTATATATATATATATATATATATACATATATATATATATACATACTTGTTAAATACTTACATTTTTTGGGCAAGGCAACCGTTTTAAGGACATATTCATGGTAAACATTTTAGTTGTAAAAGCCTTTCATTGTAAAGGGATTTTCATTATTAAGCTTGCATTGTAAAGCCATTCGTTCTAATGGCATTCATTATTCCGACATACATCCCTCTTCTACTCCATTTCTGGAGTTGGAGGAGCAGCAATATAGGTCCTGAACAGGTCAGTTACTGTTAAAATGTGAGCATATCAGATGCATCAGGACTACTTTTTTCTCCACTACACTTCTGTTTCTAATTGTATGTGCCCACCATATTGTAACGCCTAACTACGGGGAAGGACTTTTCCCTCCATCCAATGGGCCCTAAACCCTTGACTAACAGGGTAAAAAAAACAGAACTATTTTACTGAACATGCCACAATTTTGCTTAATTGCATTCAGTGAGTGTTGGATTTGATTTTGTGATTTAAAAAAAGACTAATGGGTGCTGTGGTTTGCAGTGCTGTTTTGCACTACAGTCATGTAGATGATACAGTACCTGATCCTCTGATCCTATTATTCCATCTCATATATTATACAAGATAATCAAAAGATGACATCAAATTATTAGATCTCTTTCTTGTTTCAACAGTTCACTTATTAAGTTAATTCACGCTTCATTTTCCTCCTAATCATAGAAAAGGCAGAGCTTAGGGTATGAATAACTTTAGGTTTAAGCCGTCCTGAAAAAAACATTGACCCAGATGGGCACATGCAGTGGCTGAAACATGTTGGCAAACATATGTAAGGGAAATTAACTCCCCATATATCACTATATGTGTGTTGTTATACACATCTATTTATTAATGACACAAAGATACTAGGATTTTTCACTTTTTGTTGGACCATATATTTTTGCTGGATTTAGACCTCTGTGTACCTGCTAAACAGTGGTAAAATGGCAGTGCGAATTGGCATATTCCTAATTGGTATATTTAACTTACCTATAAATCCCTAGTATATGGTACAAAATGTACCCAGACCATGTAAGGTAAACATCAGTAGGGTACCCTAGCACCAATTTTGACATCCACTACAGTGCAAAAAATGAATTCAGGCCTACCATTGTAGCACTACTGTGGCAGATTAAATACTACAAATGGACCTGTCAAAAAAAACTCGTTTGACAGGTCAAAAGCTTTAATTTAAATATTAATATATCACCCCTGTGAGGGACTTGTGGCTTACAAGGCAGGGTGCATGGTATTTTAAAATATGGCATATAGAAATAAAATGTTAACCTCGCCATACAGTGACTGGCACCCAAAAGCAATGTTTCACTACGCCAGGCTTTGCTGTCCTATGTAGAAAATAAGAGTACCAATATAAATCCTAATAGTCTTTCGCAGGTATGGGACTAGGTAGAAAAATTAAACAATTATTAATTAAACATTCCATTCAATGGTGAAGTTGGATTTTCATAAATATTAAGGAAAAGTACCTTTTAGAAAATGACCCTTTTTCTGTGTGAAAAAGGTGTCAAATGCTTTCTAGGTACAAATAGAAGTATGGCCAGAGATAAACTATGCAGGGTAGGGATGTGAGTATCTCTTTTAACATTACAGTGTCAAACCATTCTTGAATGTCAAATCTTGTGTGAAGGGTCTGCTGGGTTTCACATATAACACTTGGGCGCACTTGAAATGAAGGGTAACAAAATGGTTGCTGGAAAACCCCACGTTTGTTTTACCACACTTCTGTCTCTGCATTTTATAAAAAACACTGGGGGCCACACTTGAAAGGAAGGGAACCAGGATGACAAAAAAATGCTTATGTAGCCACTGTCTGATTGCTGGAGAGCCCTACTTTTGTTCTACCACACTTCTATCTCAGGGTTTATTTTAGGTACTCTGGTTGCCTCAAACTGGGTTTTAGTGTTAGATATGGGAAGACACTAGAATGACAATAGTTTACTGTCATAAGGTTATTTTAGCATTTCAGGCACACTGATTTTAGCTCTGGGCCTCAGGTCTGCGCCCTTTCATCTAGTTATATGTTGTTTTATTCTTGTTATTTTAGCAAACTGGTATTTGTCATTCAGACCGGTTCTGAATTGCATGCAGCCCATCTTTCAATGTCTGTTGTGCCCATTTAAACATGCAACGGAAGTGTGTCTTGCTATGCAGCACATACTTTCTTTGGACACAGGTCTGTTGGTGTTTTCCATGAGCGCTCATTATCAGACATGCACATTCAGAATGCGATTGCTGGGAAAAGCTTCCTATGAGCCACCTCTTGTGGACCAAGTGGCTCTTAATGTTACAACACCTGGCACTGCAAGGGATGCTGCCACCTCGGCTGGAGCTATGGCTGTGGCAACGGAACATGAGTGCTCCCTCGTTCTTCTTGTCAACAAACTGGTTGATTTATCACTGGCCAAAGTGGGTCTTTCCTGGATTCCATAACAATTGATGATATTGGCGATTCTTTGAAGGATCACGATTATTGTTCATCTTCTGACATTGCATTCATATGTGTCAAAATCTTGGTGAAATTCTAAATTGACCATTTTAATTTGGCTCAACTTTGGTCTATCCTGCTTCTCAACATAGACATTTGTATTCCTTTTATGTAAATATTAGCTTGCTTTTAATAAGCTGCTGTAGGAATAGTCATTTTAGTATTAGGTTTTATTATGTACCTCTGCACTCTTGAACCAACAATAGGGAGGGTGTTGTGAGGTTACTTTAGCATTTACATGGGCATATTTGTTTTAGCTGTGAGCCTGGGGCCTGTGTCCTTTCCCCTAGTTAGATGCCTTTTTATCCTTATTATTTTAGCAAAGCTTCCTTTTAGTGGCAATGTTTTATTATTTTTATAAGTCACCCATCCATGCAGAATGTGTTATTCATTTCTTTGCAAGACTTTTTCATCCTGTGCTCAACCCAAGGCTGCACAAGATATTTTACCGGGTATTGTTGGTCGAAAGAGTACAATGTCTACCGTACACAGAAAAATACATGTTGTCGAGACAAGGCAATTCTTAGAACAACAGCATGTGTTATTATAAAACAACAAACTGCCCCTACCAAATCATATGGGACATTCATGCTGGCCAGCCATCTTATGCTGCACGTTGTCCTCGCAGTTTCTGCTAAAGCTCTGCGGCTTCTCTTCATCTACATGGGAGGACTCCCAGCAGACCAACAGAATTCTTATCTATCTCTAGCACAGGTATGGCAATTGGGTTTCCTTCCAGGGACTAGATGGACAGCTTATGGCTAACACTGCTATTGCTCTCCTGCAGACTTTTAGCAGGGCAGGAAGGGGTTTTAGGTTCACTGCTGTGACAGTATTGTGGGACTTTTCCTCTGTTTCACCTTTCTAGTCACCGCAATAATAGTGTTGTTTTTCATTATCCTAATAATCGTAATTAATTGCCTTTTTACATAGAACACAGTTGCTTCAATAAAATGTATTGAACCAAATCCTACTTCTGTTTGTCTTTGCATACATGAGACATGTATAACTGAGAGAAATGGGTCAGATCTGCTCTACCGTGGCTTCCCTGAGGACTCTTAGGGTGTCATGCAATAGGCTGCCGCAAATCACCTTTACTCTTGGGTTCTGGTGAGGTGCTGCTAGCTAGCCGAAAAAGGTTAGGCCATCAGCTATCATACAGTGGGGGATCGGACGCAGTTCCCTATGTGTGGTGGTGCTGCTGCCGCCCAAATCCAGCAGTCTCATTACTGCAATGAGAGTCCTACAACAGTATTTCCCCATACTCACCCAGCCTCCATACCCCAAGTTTATTGGAGCCAAAGACTTTCTCTATCTTGAAAAGGCCCAAAGTGGATAGAGTTGAGCTCAAGAACTTTCACCTTATTGGTTAGGCCAAGCCCAGGAGTCTTTGCCACCCACTAGCTATCACCAGCATAAATGTGGAACCTCCAGGCACCCGTGTCAGACTACACCTGGACCTGATAAAGAACAGAAAAGGACTGGATCTGCTGTTTGTAACCCGAGAAGAGCCATGAAGTAATGGACCTACTTTCACTTGTACCCAAGACAAAGAAAGCATAAGGCTGACCTCCTGTTAAAGGTACTGAGACAAATCAAGCTACAAGAATTGGCAATTGGACTTGGACTGGACCCTGCTGCCTGTTTGACCTCTCACTGATACCCTTTGATTCCTTAAGCGCCTCCTCTGAGGTCACGGGGGGCACTTGAAAAGTATACTCCTGTGGTGTATTGCGACTTAAAGGACTACATTCAAAAGGGAAACCTAGTCTCCGTCTGCTGCAACCATTTACTAACATTGGCACTTTATAATTCTTGGAGCAATTCCTACTTGAAACTTTAAAAATGAATTTCTCCTGTTGCCATTGTTGGATTTTTTATCATTTTGGTGTCATATTGTTTATTAAATTTGACTCTTTTTCTAATCTGGTTTGCGATTTTTATTGTTTTGCATTTCAACTTCATTACTGTTTTTGTACTGCATAAATACTTTACCATTTGCCCTAAGTTAAGCCTGTCTACTCTATGCAATAGTCACCTGGGGGTTGAACTCATGTTAATTTAGTAACCTTAAGGGTTAAGCCTGGAAAGGGTTGTAATAATTCTTTGAGGTAGGTAGTTACCCACCCCAATTAATAATTCAATTTGTAGAACAATTTAAAGTTACTTCTATAGCATTCACTGCTGCCTTATTGGGTTGAGCTTCTCCCATACTAGCTGATATTTAGAGCTTCACCAATGAGGTTGAGTCTGTACCAGTAGAATATTAACTGGGACAATATATTAATCCTATAATGAAGCAAACCAAGGAATGTAGGTTAGGAGTTGTATCTTTGAAGAGACAAATTCCTTAAATAGGATCATTGTTCTCTCATTCTGTTACATATCAGTTTGCTGTTACCTTTTGTGTTTCATGTATAGTCAGGGATGACGTATCATCAATCAGTTTTTTTCTCCAAAAACCCTCCTTTGTGTTTTAAGCCTAAAGCAAACAAAGCAAACTGACCCTGCAATAGAGTTGAGTTATTGTCAGACCTAACTAATAGGAAGGACCAGCATATTTCCTGGGTAGGGCCACTGTGGTGAAAATGATCATCTTCCATCAATTAATCTTTTTTCATGAATTGTCCATGCTGTTTTCTCAACCAGAATTAAAAGCCCTGCAGGATCATGTGATCAAATTAATGTCAGGAAAATGGCGAGCAAGGTTAAATAACAATATGCGGATAGCCCCACTGCATAATGGAGGTTAGGCCTTCCCAAATATAATTCTGTACTATACAGTACAACTATTCTATACATAATGTTTTGAGTATTAGTAGAATGGTCCTCTAAAGAGTCAGAGAAACAATGGTTATTATGGAAAGCACCTTGGGGACCCACTCCAACTAGAATATTCTGGGTTAAAAAAGAAGGTTGCTAAAACTCCCTATATAGTTCAGAAATAACTGAAACAACCCTAGTGATATGGGTCGAAGTGGCAAAGCAGCAAGGGCTGGCAACCACTTTAGTCCTTTACACACCCAGCCACTTTAACCCTTCATTTTTCCTGGAGCTGAAGAGTGTGAGGTTTGTTGGCTGGATGAAGCAGGTTACCTAATGATAAGGGAAATGTTTGAGATAGTACAAATAAAGGGGTTAATTATGACCCCGGCGGTAAAAAACGCCTACCGCAGTGGCAACGGGTGCCAACAGACCGTCGCAGCAGCTACCAGCCGTCAGCCGCATTATGACCCCAGCTGGATTTATGCCAGAAGGTGGCCAGTAGACCGCCGCCGGCTGTATTATGAGAATAATACAGCCTGGCGGGTGGAGGACCCCCTAACTACAGGTAAGTCGGGTGCTCGGACAGGGGAGGGGGGTGTTGTGTGTGTGTTTGTGTGTGTGTGTGTATGTCTGTGCATGCGTGAATGTGGGTGTGAGTTGCATTTTGTATGTGTGTGCATGTATGGGGGTGTGAGTGCGTGTGTGCATGCATGTATGTAAGTGTGTGAGCATGTGTGTGTGAATGGATGTATGCATGCGTGGATTAATCTTGGAATGGGTGTTTGTATGCGTGTGTGCGTGTGTGAAGGGAGAGGTGTATTGGGGGATCTGGAGAAGAAGGGGGATGGTGGGGAAACCTGGGGAGGGGAAGGGGGGAAGACCCCTATCAGTGACAGGGAAGGGATTCCCTGTCACTGATAGTGCCTACCGCCATGGTTTTCGTGGCTGTAAGAATGCCACAAAAACCATGGCGGTAGGCGGTGCCATAATCCCTCAGCCTGGCAAGTGACGGCTGCCAGGCTGGACAGTGAAGTCTCCAGCCCGGGGGTCATTACTGCTGTGGCGATTGGTGTGGTACATTGGCAGTTTGGCTTTAGCCAAACCGCCAATGTCATAATATGGAGAAAAGTACCGCCAGGAGGAAGATATTCAAATTCTTCCAGTGCGAGAAGTTCCTGGTGGAGTCTATGTCCATGTGTCCTGGGGTAGAAGTGATCTTGCGTCATTTACAAATTAATTTCCAAATTGAGGGACAAACCAGTTGAATGGTACAGACAAGTTAACTAGTTTGTGAAAAGATCAAAGGTCCTGTGGACAGATTTGAACACCTTGTTTGAGATTGTGGTCCCAGGTGATTTGTGGGTTGAATGTAAAATAGCTGTGGATTGGCCTGAGACAGAACCTATGAAACATCCAGTAATGAAAGGTCTGTCACCAGCGGTGATGCGAAAGTACCATGAGGTGAAGACATTGATTGGTTCAAGGTTGATAGAATGACCCACAAGTCCAAAGAGTCAATACACTCTTATTATGAGAAAGTTCTGCTGGCGTTTAAGCAGTATAGTGGGAGGGAGACTGTTGAAACAAACAATATGGGACATTTTCTGTTCAGGTTTGTACATGGATTGACATCTGAGATTAGCACGATTCAACAGCATTACATCTGTTGTAAGTTAATTGATGAAAGTATGAGGTAGTCTAAATATTGCAGGGATAAATTGGAGATGAAGCAGAAGAAATTGAAAGAGAAGCTGATGGTGGCACTAATGAAAGCTGCACAACAAAGTCAGAATCAGACGTTTATTAGGAATGTTGATGCTATGCAGGGAGCGTATCAACAGGGAGGTCCAATGATGCAAGTTAGTAATGGATTTCAACAATAGAGTAGAGGTTGTGGTATCCGAATTGATCGGATTACAGGAAATGATGTGGCTACTCTGAAGAAAACACATCCTTGTCAGGTTTGTGGCAGGATGGGGCATTGGAAGGGGGGATTTCGTTTCAATGCTGGTAGTGTCGCGTGGGCTCTCATTATCCTAAATGAGACTACTGGATTTCTAGGCAGCAGGATCGATAACGGTGTGGGGGACTGAGTCTGACCCACGTGTAAAGAACTCTGTCACCCTAAATCCAGTTTTTGCTCCGGCTAACTAGCAGTGCCTCATTTCTCCCATGAGGAAGAAATGATTTGGCAGCCGAGCGCATGACATCTTTGGAACTTCTCAGGGAAGTCGTGGTCACTCAGATCCAAACCAACTCTCTTATTTCCAATATGATCTCATATACAAATGACAAAGACAGTATAAGTTTTATTTAATGTTTTAATAAAACGACTGTATTTTAGATATTAAGGCGTGAGCCGCAATAACCAGAACAATACAACACAGTAGGATTGAAATAGTCACCAGGAGAGTAAAACATAAGAACAAAGCTATCATATTGTCTAACAGTTTCTACCCTCCCTCTGCTTGTTCTATTTAGAGCACAGCATGTTAAGCTTCTAGCTTGCCTGTCAGAATCACTGTGGAGACATCAGCCCTCATACCTGAGCAAAGACCTGTGATCTTGGTTCAGCATCTGCAACGAGGCAGTCAGCGTCTAGTTGTGGTTCCCTGGTCGGAATCTCCCTTTTGCGTGTATTGGGACAAGGAAGTGATTGTATAACTAACATGTCATCGTGGTCACAAAATGTCCCTACGCAGGAATGCCAAGTCTAAACTCCTACCACGTCTATCGGCAATGTACCAGACTGTATCCTTGACTGAAGCACAGAGTAAATATGTTATGGAGAACTCCAGTGCTGAAGTAGACAAAACAGTGTGATATGAATAAAAAAACAACACCATAGAACTTGCTATTTGAAAAATATCAGTACGAAGCCTAATAAAAAGCATGTAGAGCAAAGTGCACAGAGGCTCTAAGCTGTCAGCAAATGAATAAAATATATTCAGGGCAAAGTGCACAAAGGCCTAAAGCCTGAAGCTAAAGCGCAATGAATACGTAAAAACTGACCACACTACAGTAGAATGACAAATGAGAACCAGTTTCAGAATGGTGGATTAATACAATCTCAGGTTATAATCCCTTTCATACACAACATTTCCAGACAGAGAACACAACATTTTTATGTGCTCTGGTTCGAGCGATGCAGGGTCCACAAGCCCCAATGCCACAAAAGAACGCAAATGATTCCAGCTCTAACCTAAATTAGGTCTCCAATGCGAACAAAAACCTTTTGTGAATCAGTGTATGCCTCCACAGTACCTTATGATATACGCAAGTAAGGATTACAGTTCAGAGCTGTCACAATGACGGTGCCTGAGAGGACTGATAGGCATTGAGTTCCAAACTCATGATGACGACATTGCTTTTAAACTTCTAAGTCAGAATTTAGATGTCAGACTCTACCTAGGTTGACAACCAATGATTTGTACCAACAGCTGAGAGACACAGTGCTACCTGAAGTCTGGGACTTTACAGAGAAGGACACAGATCTCATTAAAGGTGTTGAGCCTGTCAGCATAACAGTAAAACCTTATGCTGAGCATCCAAGAGTCCCACAATATAATCTGCCCCTGAAACCATTGCTACGATTACTCCTGTGATTGACTCACTGATTCAACATGGTATATGAAAAGGAAATTATGGGGAGTCCTTGTAATTTACCCATTATGGGCTTGTAGAAACCCAACGGCAAATATTGCATGGTGCAGGACCTGAGAAATATCAATGCCATCGTAGTCCATTGTTGTCCTGTGGTAGTGAATCCAGCTTTGATTTTATTTCAGATTCCGTGTGAGTCCGTGTGGTTCACTGTCACTAACATTTGTCAAGCATTTTGCTCCATACCGTTGCATAAGACCAGCCAGTTCCTCTTTTCATTTAGGTTCAGAAGCCATGTTTTGGCATGGTGCTGAGTCCCACAAGGGTATACAGAGAGTCCATCTATTTTCAACAAGATCCTTAAAAGAAATTTGGAGTCCCTGGTAATGCTCTATCACTCAGTTTGAGATACCATTACCTGTTGAACTACTTAGCTGACGTTGGACATAAAGGCCTCTATTATGACTTTGATAGGCGGCGGAGGCCGCCCGCCAAAAGTCATTCTACCATAAGGCCACACGGGTGGCCTGAACCACGCCGGCCCTAATTTGAGTTCCACGCTGGGCAGGTGGGTGGAAACAGTGTTTCTTCCCGCCTGCCCCGCAGGGAACAGGGCCATAACATTGTAGCCAGCTCCTAAAAGAATGCACCAAGCCAAGACCTGACATGCAAGATGTGCCACTTCCTGAATCAGATTATGTAATGTTTGTTGTCAACTTCTGTTTGCGAGACCATGAGGAAGTCCTGAGAACTGCCTCTGTGGTCTGTACTGTCTCAGGTGTTTATTGAAGCCTTCTGTCTTCATGGACAATTTCCTGCACAAGTGGCTGAATTTATTGCTCTTTTTAGAGCATGCTGTGTTTCACACCAACTGAAAGTGACCATTTTCACTGATAGTCAGTATGGCTTTGGTGTCCTCCATGACTTTGGACAGTTATGGTCAGATCAGGGATTTATGACCTCTTCAGGGTCCCCAATAAGGAATAGAGAAAGTGTGCATTTATTATTAAAGGTGTTACAGCTACCTGCTCAGATCGTGGTTGTGAAATGCTCAGCACACCACAAAGGGATGGATATGTAAGTGTAGGAAACAGGTATGCTGATGAGGTCGCCAGATATTGTGCCTTAAATGCGTTTCCTTTTCGTGACCGCCAGGGTCATAATGACCCCCAAAGTGTCCCCAATCAAGTTGCAGAACTGTAAGAGAGAAGTTCTGTACCTCGGACATCATATTGAGAAAGGAGTGAGGAAGGTGTCAGAAGAGAGAATCTTGGCAATTTTGCAAATGAATCTGACAAATTCAGAAAGGAGTCAGGATCTTCTTGGGAATGTTGGGCTACTGTTGACAGTGGATTTCTAGTTTTTCCCTATTGGCCAATCCCTTACAGAGGCTGACACACAAGGTTATGTCAGATCCGGTACCACGGGATACTTTTTGCATGTGTGTCTTCTCAGAGCTAAGAGAAAATCTTTGTTGATCCCCAGCAGTGGGAATGCCTGATTATAATAAATGCTTCACTTTGTTTTGCAGTGGTGGGAGGGCTTCACTCTCTCAGTGCTTACTCAGGTGCACAGGAATGCGTGCAGATCTATTGTTTATTTTTTGGCAACCCTTGACCCAGTAGCTGCTGTGTTGGCTGGATGTCTCACAGCCATGGCTGCAACAGATGTCAGCATTGAGTAATGCAAAAGCATTGTTAAGAGCCATCCTTTGAATGTTTTAATTCCCCACTCTGTGGAAATATTATTGACCAACACCAGAACTCAACATTTCACCAACAGCCGTTTGACCAAATATAAACAAGTCATACTTGCTATCAGCAATATCACCCTTAAAAGATGTACTACCTAAAATTCTGCTAGCTTGTCGCCTATATCTTGAAATTATGTTATTGAAGATAAAGTTACGCATGACTGTCTCAATGTAACTGAACTGTGCACCAAGCCAAGACCTGACATGCAAGATGTGCCACTACCTGAATCAGATTATGTAATGTTTGTTGACAACTTCTGTTTGCAAGACTATGAGGAAGTCCTGAGAGCTGCCTATGTGGTCTGTACTGTCTCAGGTGTGATCGAAGCCTTCTGGCTTCATGGACCGTTTCCTGCACAAGTGGCTGAATTGTTTGCTCTTACTAGAGCATTCTATGTTTCACACCAACTGAAAGTGACCATTTTCACTGACAGTCTGTACGGCTTTGGTGTCCTCCGTGACTTTGGACAGTTATTGTCACAACAGAGATTTATGACCTCTTCAGGGTCCCCGATAAAGAACGGAGAAAGTGTGCATTTTTTGTTAAAGGCATTACAGCTACCTGCTAAGATCGTGGTTGTGAAATGCTCAGCACACGGGAAAGGGGATGGATATGTAAGTGTAGGAAACAGTTATGCAGGTGAGGTCGCCAGATGTTGTGCCTTAAATGCATTTCCTTTTAATCGTTAATATCAAAATAAGGGAACAGATGAGACTAATTACAACCTTTTGCTAACTGTAGCAGATACATAGAAGGACGTTAAGAGACTGCAGGAGGATATCCCATTAGCAGAACATCAAGGTTGGGCCAGAGCAGGTTGTGTTAAAAGAGGTGCAGATGACATTCCGGTTTCACAAGGTGGAAGACCTACATTGCTAGATAGTTGGCTGAAGCATTATGTCACAGGTATGTTGGGTGTTAGCAGATGAATGTAGGTAAAAGAACTGCAGTAACATTGAGTCACATAGGGAGATCAGGAGGTCCCTTCAAAGGATGCAGCTGGACTTCATTGAGATGTCTGTGTGCAACGGGCTGAGATATGTCCCAGTTATTCTGTGCATTTTCTCGTATAAGGTTGAAGCCTACTCGACCAGGAGAAAAGACAGTAACACAGTACCTAAATTGTTGTTTAGAGACTCATACCTCAGAGACTATTGTGTGTAGAATTGCAAGTGGAGCAAAGGCTACATTGCAAATTTTGACCTGAGGCTTCAGGTATCATGGAGCAAGTCATCTCCAACATTATTATTCCCAGATATCACATATTGTTTTTCAAACTAGCAGATATTGTCACTACAGCTCTCACAGTTAGAAAATAAAATGAAATAAAATGTCAATTTATTTGTAGTTTGAGATTCTCGAAGCCCATGAAACAGGCAGTTTAATAATAATGGGTGCATCTTAAACTCATGCTCACCACTGACACTACACTTCGATTTGAATTAGTACAGACAGAGAGATGGTATGGCCCATTGTATGCGCTACACAAGAGATATTACTCACTGATGTCGGGCTAAAGTACTCTTTGAGTATCATCTTTTTGGGCTTCCTCTTTTAGGTTTGTATTTCAGTGACGAAAAGGCCATTTATTTAAGTGTACCTCACAGCTCACCCTAATTTAGAGAGTGACACTTGACTTGGAAACATTTGCACCCTTCCTAAAAGACAAATATTTCTCAAAGACTTCGGCAGTGTCATCTACCAATAATACCTGCCTCAAACCTCCTTCGGGATAGGATTAATTGAACGTTATGATTTATGATGGTTTTCTCTTTTTTGCTGGTTGTCAAATCAAAATACATAGTTAGTCAGTAAAATGCCGCCCAGTTAGCAACCATACACGAAGCACCGATGGGCATATAAATGTCGACTAAATCGAGTACAGAAAACAAAACAATGGCATCATCACATGAGACGCCAGTTGTAGTATTCTTTAACGTATGAAATGTCATTTTCAATCATATGACTTATTGAACACATCAATTTTACCTACATTGAGGAGGTCAGCAAGTAGACATTCATAGGCACTTAACTAGGATTGAGTTTTTAGCCTCTTGATTCTAAATGATTGCTTCTGCCAATTGTGTTTATTCAGTGTAATGTGCTTAATATCTGCTGTCCAGCATGGCTAAAAGTTAGTGGCTTGAAGTGTTAGAGTGGGGTAGGGGGAGTTGAATGTCATGAAGTAGATTTGTTGGATTGTTATAGAGTGGAGAAAGTAAAATGTTGTAGAGTAGAGGGAAGTAGAGTTCAGTGGTTCAGTGGCAGAGAGTGCCATAGAATGGAGTGGGCCTGAGTGGGTTGGAGTAAATTGAGATAGTGTGGTCGATTGGATTGGCGTTCACTGAGAGGGTTAATTCAATTGGGGTAGAGTGGAGTGGATTGAGTGGAGTGGGGTGGATTGGATTGGAGTGGGGTGGATTGAAATGGAGTGAGGTGGATTGGATTGGGATGGATTTGAGTATTGTGGATTAGATTGTATTAAGGTGGGTGGTTTGGATTTGAGTGATAGGTCTGGGGTGGGCTGGACTGGAGTTGGGTGGATTGGAGTGTAGTTGGATTAGATTGGAATGGAGTGGGGTGGATTAGATTGGAGTGGGGTGGGTTGGATTCACTGGATTGGAGTGGGGTGAATTTGATTGTAGTGAGGTGAGGTGGATTATATTGGAGGGGGTGGGCTGGATGGATTAGATTGGATTGAGATAGAGTGGGGTGGATTTGAGTAAAGTGTAGTTGATTGGAGTGAGTGGGGTGGATTGGACTGGAGTGGGGTGAATTGAAATGGGTTGAGGTGGGGTGGATTGGATTAAGGTGTGGTGTTGTGGGCTGTAGTGAAATGGATTGGATTGCAGTGGGGTGGGGTGGATTGGATTGGAATGGGGGTTTTGGATTGGGGTGGGTTAGATTAGGGTGGATTGGAGTAGGATGGGTTGGAGCAGGGTGGATTGCACTGAAGTTGGGTGGATTAAGGTGGGTGGATTGGAGTGGGGTCGGGTAGATTGTATTGGAGTGGGATGGACTGGTTTGGGGTGGGGTGGACTAGAGTGGATTGGATAAGAGTGGGGTAGCCTGGATGGATTGGATTGGAGTGTGGTGGTCTGGACTGGTATGGGGGGGGCGGTTGGGTTGGATTGGATTGGATTGGATTGGGATAGAATGGGGTGGACTGTAGTAGAGTGGGGTGGATAGGAGGGTGTGTATTGGAGTGGGGTGGGGTGGATAGAAATGGGGTGGGGTGGACTGGAGTGGATGGATTGGATTGGAGTGGACTGGGGTAGATTGGAATGGTCTGGTGTAATTGTATTAGAGTGAGATGGACTGGAGTGGGGTGGATAGGAGTGGGGTGGATCAGATTGGGGTGGATAGGATTGGGTGGGCTGGATTGGAGTGAGGTGGATTGCACTGAGTGGGGTGGATTGGATTGCATGGGGTGTAATAGGGTGCGATAGGGTGGATTAGGGCAGGGTGGAGTGGACTGGAATGGATGAACTGGTTGGATTGGAGCTGTGTGGGTTATATTGGATAGAAATGGGGTGGGGTGGACAGGAGTGGATGGATAGGACTGGAGTGGATTGGGGTAGATTGGAATGGTCTGGTGTAATTGGATTGGAGTGGGGTGGGATGGATTGGAATGGGTTGGAGGGGTGGATCAGACTGGAGTGGGGTGGATTGGGGTGTATTGGATTGGGGTGCAGTGTATTGATTGGAGTTTGGTAGATTGGACTGGGCAGGATCAGGGTGGATTGGATTAGTTTGTGATGGGTTGGTGTGGAGTGGACTGGATTGGTGTGGGATGGTTTGGTGTGGGGTGGATTGGAGTGAGGTGAATTGGGATAGAGTGCGGTGAATTGGATTGGAGTGGGGTGAATTGGTGTGGGGCAGATAGTTCTGGATTGGAGTGGGTTGTTTGGGATTGGAGAGGGGCAGGGTGGGCTAGAGCATGTTGGAGTGTGGGAGGTTGGAGTGGGGCAGATTGTTTTGGATGGTTGGATTAAAGTGGGGCAGATTGAAATGGATTGTAATGGGGCAGATTGGAGTGGGGTGGTTTAGAATGGGACAGATTGTTTTGGATTGCAGTGTGGCAGACTAGATTGGGGCAGATTGTTTTGGAATGGAATGGGGCGGATTGGAATGGTGCAGACTGTATTAGTGTGGATTAGAGTGTGGTGGGTTGGATTTGGTTGGTATGGGGTGGATTGGATAGGAGTGTGGTGGATTGGAGTTAGTTGAATTGGGATGGCATGGGATGCATTGGATTGGGATGAGGTGGAATGGAGTGGGACACATTGTTTTAGATTGGAGTGGGGTGAATTGGAGTGGACACATTGTTTTGGATTGGAGTGGGGCGAACTACAGTAGGGCCAATTGTTTTGGATTGGAGTAGGGCAGATTGTATTAGGGTGGATTAGAGTGGGATGGATTGGATTGGTGTGATGTGGGGTAGATTGGATAGGAGTGGGGTGGATTTGAGTTGGTTGAATTGGGATGGAGTGGGGTGGATTGGATTGGGGTGAGGTGGATTGGTTTGGGGTGGGCACATTGTTTTGGAGTGGTGTGGGGCAGATTGGAGTGGGGTGGATTGGAGTGGGACAGATTGTTGAGGACTGAAGTGGAGTAGATTCAAGTTAGATAGATTGGCTTAGATTGGAGTGGGGGCAGATTGGAGTGGGGCAGAAGGTTTTGGATTAGGCAGAATGGAGTGGCGCAGATTGATTTGGATTGGAGCGGGCAGATTGTTTTGGGTTGGAGCGGGCAGTTTGGAGTGAGGCAGATTGTTTTGAATTGGACTGCAGCAAATTGCAGTGGGGTAGATTTTTCTGGATTGGGCAGAATGAAGTGGGACAGGGCAGATTGTTTTCAATTGGAGTGGGGCAGATTGTTCTGGATTAGAGTGGGGCAGTTTGGAGTGGGGTAGATGGGAGTGGGACATATTGTTTTGGATTGGAGTGGGGCATAATGTTTTGGATTAGAATAGGGCAGATTGTTTTGGAATGGAGTTGGTCAGATTGTTTTGGAGTTGTGTAGATTGTTTTTGATTGGAGTGGGGTGAACTGAAGTGGGACAGATTGGGGTGGGTTGGGAGGATTGGAGTGGGGTGGGGTGGGTTAGAGCTGATTGGATTAGAGTGGATTGGTGTGGGTGGGGTGGGGATGGATTGAGGTGGATTGTGTGGGGCTGATTGGAGTGGGGTGGGTTGGGGTGTACTGCACTATTATGTGTTAAAGCTTAATTTCAGAAAGTATACAAAACAAAGGAACAATGTCTCTTTGCAATATTTAGAACATGATGACTGTCATCTTTTGAGAACAGCACCCACAGGCAAAAACAAAACAAGTGCAAAGTGAGAAAAACAACTTGGCAAAATAAAATTAAGCTAGCTATAAAAAATAAAACTTAGCAACTTGGTGTGGCCTGCTGGGCACGTTTTTGACAGTCACACCTTGTGTTTGCAGGGTACCAGAATAAAAAATTTAAAAAAAGATAGTACCTCAATCACGTTGAAAGCAGCAGACGGGCACAGATTAAGTTGAATCAATCAGTACTTGGTCACTGTTCCACACAGAGGAACAGAAATGATGCCAGGCTTGCAGTGACGAACTACAAGGCTGTAAAGAAGACTGCAATGTAAGCCAACAAATGGTAAGCAACATGCGGGCTACAAGCCCTTTATACACAACAGAGTCTCGCAAGCGAGACAGATGCACTTGTGCAAGCACTCACAGACTCGAGCCTAAAAAAATGAACATGCTTCTATTTTCATTTTCAGTGGCAGTGGTGAAATAAATGAAGACAGGTAAAATGCTGTCTAATCAGATGTGCTTAATGAAAATAATACTGAATAATTGCTGTCTGAGATATAGAAGGAAGTCAACGTGAATCAAAATTTTGTAATTGATAGTAGTTACACTTTTATCTTACAGATCATCCTCCAGAGATTGTCTACATGCACTAAGCTGGTGCAAGGCTTTCACCAACCATGACCAAATTTGACACTCTTTCTCTAGCCATGGGGCTATGGGATGCTCCTAGGTGCACTCTAGCATTCCCTGCTTGTCACCCCCACCCACAGAACTACTATTCAACAGACCACTCAACTTTTGCTTGTATTGTCGACCTCTGAGTGGTGAAAGACTTAACTAAATTAATTCAATACCTCAAAGTTTTGAAATACATTGCTCCCATTCACAGTCGCACTTATGAATTTTGTAGTGTCTGATGTCTATTTTGTCAGTTAAAACACACATTTGGACCAAATTAAGATCTATTTTTTTCCCCCAAAGAGTTCTCAGACTTTTGAAACCTAAAACCTGCATGTTCTCATGAAGGGTTCCAGCCAGTGCATGAGACCTTTGCTAGAGAATCTTTTATAATAATAAAATCATCATATTATTAACCTGCATGAAAGGGTTTTTGTAGGCCTTAACTAAAGATTGCATTTAAACATGGCTTTTTCATTTGGATATTACATGACAACATGTACTTGGCTGAACGGGCAAGGACAAATTTTATTTCTCTCCTTTCTTCTTCCTTTCCTCTTTGTTACTTTTGACCTTGGTCATGGTCCTAAGTATAACATTTCATGACACAAATGTGCTAAGGTAACAATTAAATCAATAGAGAGAGTGTTAAAGCTTTGTTTCCTGACCATTTAACCTATGGAGAAAATTACTGAAATGTTAGATTAATCTTAAAAACTGTTTCTTAATGAATAGGCTCTGTCAGAAAAGTGTATGAGAGCCAAAGTGAAACTTTCTCAAATTTGTATCATAATTACCTTGACTGTTCTTGCTTTATAGCCAACAACTGGTGAGAAGAAATTAGCATGTTTTTTTCTGCTTTAGATAACAGTTAAATGTATTTTGTGTTTAGAATGTTCTTTGTTAAAACTTACCTCAACAGAAGTTGTCCTATTCACTTGAAGACATCGAGCTCTGATTGGACAGAGCTGAAGATTATCTCCCTGAGTTTCATAATTTGTTGTAGTATACAAATTTTATGAAAGCGTGTTTTTAGACTAGACTGAGAGACAACCTTTCCTTTGATAGGTGAAGTCACAGATTGGCGGAGATGAGAGCACTCTGACTCTGACACATTCTGTCTTATTCTCTTTGCTGGTGTTTCTTGGATTCATTCTGAGACTGGCGTTTATTCTACTCAAGATTAAGTCTGGGAGATTCTACTGAAATTCTCAGTCTCTTTCCTATGAGATGGTTTGTCAAAAAAAATATGCTTTCACATCTGAGAGGAGCACTCTTTATGAGTTCTACTGAACCTTAATTTTCGCTGAAACTAGACTAAAGTAGGGATTAGATTTTATGGGACACATAGTATGTATTGTTCTGCAATTAGATTGAGAGTAATGAATTGCTAATTAAGATTTAATAAAATCTTGAAAGAGAACCCAAACTGTCATTATTGACTCTAATGAAACCAAATTGAATGATCATGATTTACAAATGAGCAGTTCCTAATCCCATTTACAAACTGCCTCAAAGACCTCACCTCTAGGGCTCAGTAGAGGTGTAGGACAGTAATACTACTGAAGTCTTCCAGTAGTTTCTCAAGGAGCTGTGTTAAAATTTCAGTTTCATCACCTTTAATCTACATCTTCTTAATGAAACCTATGGAGGGAAACCCCAGATAGGGGTTGCTTGTGTTTCCTTGTACAGAGGACCTGTTTGGACCTGACTGTTCCTACTGGAGCAGGGCCAAAGTTGATTTGCAAATGGGTGGTCTCTATCTAGCATGGTAGAGTGGGCAAGAAAATATGGACTGGGATACAGCACAAATAATTACCAGTGGTTGAGCTTAATTCAAGCCTTGGGCCCATCAGCATTTCTTATTGCTAATGCACCAACCCACTTACATTTCCTAATATGAACAGTAGTAATTCTTTAAAGCTATGTTCTAACATCAAAGTCGCCAGAGAACTAGATAGTGAACACAGTGCTAAATAAACATCGTTTGTATTCCACTCTCTCCTCTACTTCCCATCCCATTACCTGTTAAAACTCCTCCATCATCCTTGTTCCCATTCTCCTTCCTTTCCTTTTGTTCCCCTCTTTGACCTTTACTTTTCACCTTCTCTTCTTTCATCCCCCCTACTCTTATCAAGGTCACGCAATGTTATGTCATGAGGAGGACACTATTAATCTGCTGCCAAAAAGAAGAACACAGGACAACACTTCCTCGCCGAGGGCTGGACAGGATGTGGCCAAGAGGAACTCGTATTCAGCAATAGGAAAGCGCAGGGACAGCATGTGTAGAAATATGCTCTTCTAGTAATAGAGGAGCAATCATTTTGAGAAGCTAGTTCACAGCAGAAAATTAATCACTTTAGCAGATTAATACAATACGCAAACATGGAAAAGCTAAATGTAAAAAGAAACATTTTTTGTGTAACTATCAGTTAATGTGAAATGAGAAACCATGGATAACTATTAAGCTGGTATCCTTAGCTTAGCTTGGGAGTAGTGCAAGTACAGCAAACAGGATCTAGTATGAACGATTTGAAGCATTAAATGAAGCGTTGGAATGCTACAACAAAATGAGAGCTTGTATTAAGAGCAAAAAAGGCAAAGCGATATTCTATTCTAGAGATGGCCTGTAACTGGATAAATGGATTTGCAGTGAGATGGGAAACTAACTAATACAGGTGCACACATTTTAGTCTCCATAAATATGAGCACATGTTAATAAGGAATATGCACCACCTTAGACCACAAAGAGGACCCTCAACAGACAATATCTATCCATAAAGAAATGAAAATCTTTATTCTACAGGAAATATTCACACAGTTCGAGGATCTAGATTAGGTGACTTGAATATGTGAATGGCAATATTGAAACTGAGGACTCCAGAAAGCACAAATAAAACACTACGGGCCAGATGTGTGAATACAAGTGCGCGCTCACTTTTTGTAACATGTATCTGATTTTGTGGAGCGATCTATGTACTATTAGGTCATTTCACAACATCAGCATTTCTAAGGTGACCTGCCTAATGAACATGAATTAGGCAAGTCGCAATTTGTGAACAATTGCGATTGGCTAAAAACAAAGGGATGGTGCCCTGGAAGGGACAGTAGACCATCATCCCTGCATTTGCATTTCTAAACAGAAATGTTTTTTAGGCAGCTCATGTTCCTTAATAGGATTGGTGCTGCTTTAAAAAAACATAAACGTTTTCCCGTTTGGAAAAATCAGAGGGAAACGGCACTGGCTTCTCCTCCAAAACTGCCAGCACAATTCCCAAAGGTGAATGGCTTCCCCTTTGCAATTCAGCAACCACTACCTTTGAGGTGTTGGTAACTGTGATAGAGCTTTCCGACCTAATAAATTACCTGTATTTGGACGCTCTTGGGTCGATGAATCTTTTGACCAAGTGGGACTCTCTTCACCCGAGATCAATCAATTTAATCAAATCAATAATCAATAACGAACATAAGCAATGCCCTGATCAACATAACACTTCACAATTAATCCAGAAAACATTTCGACGAACCATGACCTTTCGGCCATGAATAACCACACCAGTTTATTAAAAGTTAATGAATTTATTTCCCTATATTAACAAAGCTAGCACAATATAGATGTGTCTCAACACCAAATGATATATGTAAATGAACATTAATAGCTGTCCATAACGGCGGAAAAGATGCAATCTATGCAGCATTTGAATAACAATGCATTTGATAATAGCAACACAAATTACTAAAACTATAATCTGTAATGAGCTAATTGCATACATTAGTCAGCATAACAAGGTCTCAAATTGAATCGTGCAACAAAATGAATCCTCATCTAACCTCAAATTAGCATCGGCATGTGGGACTTCATGCAAAAACAATTTAGTAACATTAATTTGGAAAACTCCTAACTAAGGCTCTTATCAAAAATCAGCAGTTGGTTACCTAAAAGAAACACAATGCAATTGTACATTTTCCTTTCATATTTACCAAATTCAATCAGCATTCAAGGAAGTCTTCGTCTCACAGGTACCGTTTTCGATCGGCATGGGACGGGGCAAAGGGGTAGGGTGGACGGGGCAGTTGCCTCACAGCGGCAAGGACAAACTACTACTTCATGCAAAGGGGCAAATCAAAGTTAAAGTCTCTAAGGCGAGAATTGTTTAAAGTCTCTTTCTCTCGATTAGAGAAAGCATCAAAGTCTCATTCAAAATGGCGTCGAACTTCAATTGGCATCGTAGAAGATGGCTAAATGACGAAGTCAGCAAGATGGGCCATAATGGCTGCAATGTCCTGCAAATAGCTAATGTCCAATGTCTAATGTCTAATGGCTGATAGGTAATGGACTAAAATGGCTAAAATGGCGAGTAATGGCAAATGGCGAATGGCTGTAATGTCCGAGTAATGGCTAATGGCTGCTTTCTTCTTGTGCACCAGGTTTAAATAAACAACAGTTCAAATCCAGTAGGGTCTTCCATTGGAGGGTTCATAGGTTGGCTTCAAATTGTCCAATCAAAAACAACAGTTCTCAAGCTTCTACCTAGGCATACATTATCCTTGGAGACGGGTACGTAAGTTGCAACATATTTTACCAATTAACTCACTTTCAGAGCTTCCATTGTCCGCACCTGCAGATTGACCTTGGAGCAAAGAAGAAGATGCCAGGCTGGCACGAAACCTTAAAGATAAGCATGTGAACCGATCTCTCTGGAAAAGTACAGCTTCAAGCAGAAATACGCGTTTATTAGCACATTAGAAAAACACGAGCATCTAAATCGTGAGACAAGGCAACTAGGCCGAAGCCTCCACTAAAGTTATGCTAAATTAAAACATTTCAAACAAGCAAATCATAGCACACGTTTACGGTTATGTCGGATTAGTACAATTCTAATACATCACGTTATATAAAGCACGCTTCTAAATGTTGGCGAACTACTCTGAGGGCACATTTTGTCCCCGTACAATCTTTATTAGTTCGGTTAAAGTCACACTTGATTATTGCAGCACTACGTTTATGCGCTAATAAATGTAAAACCTTCATTTCAGCGACATCAATCCCTCCTCTGATGACTACTTGTCATCACACAAAACTATTCCCACAAATTTTATTCCATTTAAAATTCTGTCAGTTCTCTTTGCCTTTTAGTTCCCCTTGTTCTTGCCTTGTATTCTTCTGCCATTCTTTTCATCATTTTCTCTTCCTTCCTTCTCTTAACTCTTGCCATGATCATTAGTATTCCCCTTTTTATTCCCCAAATCCCAAAAATGCAAATTAGTACTATTAGTATTCCCTGTATTATTTTTAGTAATATTCCATTCCAAATGCTACCAAGCCAATTTCCCACTGAAGCAATTCCCTTTCCAACCTTCTCCCAAACTCCTGGTTCTTTCAATTCCTTCAAGTCTGCACTCTCTTTTGTTAGATTAGCAAGCATTGTTTTAATCTTCACACTGTTGTCTGGAATATACGTACAACAGTGGCGCGCACCAAGCATTTTGCAAACGCCGCCATCCTTTGCTAAAAGAATGTCTAGGGCAAGCCTGTTTTGAAGAGTCATAGCTCTTTCTGCTGCAAGTTCAGCATCCATCAGGATTATAGCACCTGAAAACTTTGTCAACATGTTATCCACTATAGTAGACAACTTTCTTATTTTGATGGAATTCAACACAACTCCCAATGAAGGAATCATGGCTCCAAATATATCTCCTACCACAGCAGCTGCAGTCTCTCTTTTCTGGATACGATGAGATCCAGACGTCTTTGGAATCACCGATAGGTCATCCAGTTGATAAACCTTTGGGAACACTATACCCAAATAACATCTCCCCCACCATCCCTTTGGAAGACGATAATAGGCATTATACCCACAAATGTAATATACACCAGGTATGACAGGGTCAAGTCCGTTCAGCATGAATGTCCATTTGGCCTTAAAGATAAACGTATGTTTACATTCACTCGCTCCCACGAAAATGTTATCATAATAAGATTCACCACGATATATACAAAATTTCCCTACATGCCAAGCGTCTAAAGCTATTTTTCCTTGTGTTTTTATTGCGGCAAAAGCATAATTATCTACTGAAGTCCTCTCACTTAGCTCCTTTTCTAATTTCGCATTCATTTGTGCCCTTCTATCATCTGTGCGATCTAAAAAGCTTATCTCTACTGCAGTGAGTGAGCATGTAAGGTTTTCCCTATGAGCGTGAGCTGTTTCAAAAGGTTGCATTGGCTCGAAAAATTCCCTCATTATTTTAGCATCCCAATCTTTAGCAATCTGGCTTAGCTGCGTAATTATAGGAACATATGCAAAGGTAACATCATAATTTGAATAAAAATACTGTATGTTAGTTTGACCATAAAATCTAGAAGTTACTAAACTACATGTAATCCCATATGTAAGAGGCATGTGGTGATAAGTCACCCCTTCCGTTACCGATGTCGGTATCTGTGTACACACATAACAATCTTTCGCATCCATAGTCTCAACATATTCTGTTAGTAGGCGATAGAAAACATTATACGAAAGTTCCTTCTTATCATGCAAGTGTCTCTCATCTAATTCTAGTCTTTTCAATGCTGTTAGTTCAGTGACAGTAATAGGAGCATAGGTAGAAGCATCAATTTTCTCATTCTCACCCTTAGCATGCATTGCAAGCACTATTGCCATTATTATTAATACACATGCAGTTATCAAGCCTATACACGCATATTTACAATATTTCATTCTACTGTTTTGTGTCATGATCTGTATAGAATCAGAGAGCTAGAAGCACTTATAAAAGAAACGATTTAGCAATTAGTTACAAAGCTTAACGAGCGCAATGTTCACACAGTTCTCTTCAGGAGCTCAGTCACTTATCGGTTAGCAGCATTTGTCTCAATTCGGCAATAACTCAGTCTTTTTTTTTTTTTTTTTTTTTTTTCAGTTAGCAACGTTGTCTCAAATCGGGTTTAAGAGTCAATCAGGTTATCAAAGTCTTATCAAGTTAGCAAATGTCTCATCTGGTTGTATCACGTTAGATTGTAGCAAACAATGTCACTTATCAATCAACAGTGTCCATAAAACTTTTCTTTTCTATTGGTATCTCTTCTTCTTCGTTCTCGAGGCTAAGAGATACAAATTCGTCAGTCCAATCGTCATTGACTACATATGCCCATTCTGGACCGGAATATCTCCTATTTGGTATCCTTTTCCTTTTCAATTTTGCATCTCTCTTTGATTCTGCCTCGCTGGTACTTTCCTCTTTGGCCACGTCTTTTCCTTCACTTGATGTCGGTACCACGACAGACACTTCCTTTCTTTTCTCTTTCACTCTTGGCCCTTCACTGTCGTTCAACTTTTCTCTAGTTCTTAGTTTTATTGGTGATATACTTGGCCTTCTCTTTGCACTGTGTCCACTTGATGGACCTGCGATCTCTTCTGAAGAAGTTTGAACAGTTTTGTTCTGTTCTGCCTTGTCCCCTCCTTCTGGGGAGTCAATCAAGTTTTCCTTTTCTTTTTCTGTACCGTCTGCTTCTGGGAAAGCCCTCCTCTGATCAGGCTCTCCTGCTTCTTCACCTCTTTCGAGCCCTTCGTCACCGTTACTTTCGTCCGGCTCTTGATCACTTTCAGCTGCTTCAGGCTCTTTGTCACCTTCAGCTGCTTCAGGCTGTTTGTTACCCTCAGCTGCTTCAGGCTCTTTGTCACCTTCAGCTGCTTCGTCGCTGTCTGAGGTTTCTCCTTGGTCTTCCCCAAGTGAATCGGTCGTTTCGTCCTGAGAGAATATTTCTCTCTCTCCTGTTCCTGCCTGTTCGCTTTTAGTTCTGTTTTGCTCTGTCTCAGCGCTCGGCACTTTGTTATCAGGTACTGGCAGTTTCAGCGCTTCAACTTCCTCATCTGTGGGACACAACACTTTCTTTGTATGACTGGCGTGAATCCAGTTGGGAACTCCCGCACACTTCACAGTGGTAGTGGTCGTCAGGATCACTTGGAAAGGGCCTTTCCAACGGGGTTCCAAACACGACTTCCTCACGTGCTTCTTTATCACGACCCAGTCACCTGCTTTCAGTGTGTGTCCTGGACCTTGGATCGGTGGCAAGGTGGTTGCTTCCACCTGGTGAGAGAAAGAGCGAACCACGTCAGCCAGACCTTTGCAGTAGTCTAACACCATATCATCTGTAATATTCAAAAGCGCGTTTGCAGGAACTGCAGGAAGTCTCATAGCCCTGCCCATGAGAATTTCGTGCGGGGACAATCCAGTCTTTCTGTCAGGGGTGTTTCTCATTGACATTAACACCAAAGGCAATGCGTCAGGCCATTTCAAATTTGTCGATGCACATATTTTCGCCATTCTTGATTTCAGTGTACCATTCATTTGTTCCACCAGTCCTGAGGCCTCTGGGCGATAGCTACAATGCAGTTTTTGCTCAATGTTCAGCGCTGCGCAAAGTAACTTTATCACCTCGTTATTGAAGTGACTTCCTCTATCCGATTCTAAAGAGATCGGGAATCCGAAACATGGTATCAACTCCCTCAACAATAGTTTTGCAACTGTAAGGCTGTCATTTCTACGTGTGGGGTATGCTTCAATCCAGTGACTAAAAATGCACACAATCACCAACACATACTTCAGACCTCCATGCACAGGCATCTCAATAAAGTCCATCTGCATTCTGCTGAACGGGCCACCCGCCCTACCAATGTGGCTCGCGTTCACAACCGTTCCCTTCCCCGGGTTCATCTGCTGGCAAATGACACATCGATGGCAAACTGCTTCTGCAACTTGACGGAATCTGGGGTTAAACCAATCAGTTTTGAACAATCTTATCATGGCATCTCTCCCTAGGTGAGCCTGCCCATGATAGAACCGCGCTAGCTGCGATAAGAGACTATTTGGTAAAACAAATTTTCCCTCATTTGAAACCCATAACTCATCTGGTCTCTTTGTACATTGTGACTTAATCCAGGAATCTCTTTCATCCTCCCTGACGCTATTCTGTAATGCTTTTAGTTCATCCATTGTATCCACGACCTTCAAGGCAAATGCTTCAGCTGGTTCGAGTTCTGGTTCACTTATCAAATTCCATTCATCCCTGAGCAATATACAGTTCAAGGCACAAAATCTTGCGACTTGATCCGCATATGCATTTCCCAGAGAAACATAGTCCTGTCCTTTTGTATGAGCACTACACTTTACCACTGCAATTTCAGCTGGCATTTGAATGGCGTGTAACAATTCCCTTATTCTCTCCCCGTTTTTCACTGGGGACCCTGAAGAGGTCAGGAAACCTCTCTGTGACCATAGTTGCCCAAAGTCGTGCACAATTCCAAACCCGTACTGACTATCAGTGTAAATGGTAACCTTCATCAATGTAGACAGTTGGCATGCTCTTGTAAGGGCTACAAGTTCTGCTACTTGTGTGGAGTAGACTCCTTGAAGCCAGGATGCTTCCAAGACACCTGTTACAGTATATACAGCATATCCTGCTTTCAAAATTCCCATCCCATCTCTTAGACATGAACCATCAACAAAAACAATTTGGTCATTTTCATCAAGCTTAGTATCCTTAATGTCAGGTCGAGGTTTTGTGCAAAATTCAGTCACCTGAAGGCAGACATGCTCGACGTCTTCAGCGTTCTCAATTTCAGCATTTTCACCAGGAAGCAAGGTTGCTGGATTCAACGTAGTGCACCTTTTCAGCTGCACATTCGGTGAGCCCAGAATTATTGTCTCATACCTTGTGAGTCTTGCTCCAGTCATGTGTTGCGTTCGGGAGCGGGTCAAAAGTATCTCAACTGAGTGAGGGACCATAACTGTTAATGGGTGTCCCATCACTATTCCTTCACTCTGAGTGAGGCTGATACCAACTGCTGCTACGGCGCGCAAACACCCTGGCAGTGCTGCTGCGACCGGATCCAAAGTAGCTGAAAAATACGCTACTGGTCTGTTTATGCCACCATGGGCTTGGGTCAAGACAGACAAAGAACATGCATCACGTTCATGGCAAAACAATGTGAAAGGCTTTGTGTAATCAGGCATACCTAAAGCTGGAGCCCTGCACATGCATTCTTTCAATTCAATAAAAGCATCCATCTCATCTCCTTTCAGCTCAATTTCATCCAAGGCATCCTTCTGGGTCAGTTTCAGTAAAGGCTTTGCTAGAGTTGAGAAGTTGGGAATCCACTGGCGACAGTAGCTCACCATCCCCAAAAACTTCCTCACCTCCCTCCTCGTCTTTGGTGGACTCATTTGGAGTACACTTGTTATTCTCTCCTTCATTATTCTCCTTGACCCTTTCTCTATTTGATGACCCAAGTATTTTACTTTCTTCTGACAGAACTGCAACTTTGAAGGAGACACCTTGTGTCCATTCCTTCCCAAATGGTTCAGTAGAGCAATGGTGTCGGCTGTGCAGCCACTTTCTGTCTTAGATGCAATCAGTAAGTCATCGATGTACTGTACTAGGGTTGACTCGAATGGCAATTCTAACACTTCCAAGTCTTTCTTTAGAATCTGATTGAAAATTGACGGTGACTCCGAAAACCCTTGAGGAATTCGACACCAACTGTAAACTCTGTCTAAGAATTTGAAACAAAAGAGAAATTGGCTGTCCTCATGAAGAGGCACCGAAAAGAATGCTTGTGACAAGTCGATGACTGAGAACCACTCGGCATCGCAAGGGACTTGAAACATTATCACAGCTGGATTCGGTACTACAGGGCAGCATTTAATTATGATGTCATTTATTTTCCTCAAGTCCTGCACTATTCGGACCTTTCCACTCGGCTTTATTAGTCCCATGATTGGTGAATTACATGGACTGCTTAACACTTCTTTCAGTACTCCCTGTTTTACAAACTCGTCAATGAGTTGGGCGACTTTCATGAGGGTGTCTTGTGCCATGTGGTATTGTGGGTTCTGGGGAAAGGTTACATTGGGTTTTACGGTCACTTTCACTGGTTCCACTCCTTTCATCAATCCCACCTCTTTTCCTGTCATATCCCACACTTCCTTTCCGACTGTTTCTCGTAATTCAGCTGGAATATCTTCTTCAGTTATCATCGGAAAAAGGTTAATCAGAGGATATTCTTCATCGACAGTTTCCATCTCATCCCCTTCTACACTGTCCTCTTCTTCCCCATCACTGCTCGTCTGAATTCTAATTCCATCGTTCGAGCACATAATCGAACATCCCAATTTGCACAATAGGTCTCTCCCTAACAGTGCTATCGGGCTTGAGTCACATACCACAAAATTATGTAACCCTTGATAGTTACCAATTCTGACTGGTACTGGATCTGTGATTGGGTTCGTCAGGTGCCTGTTTGCTACTCCCACTACTTGAACTGTTCTCCCTGAGAGTGGCAAATTTGGTACTTCAATGCTCCTAACAGTTGAACGTGTGGCTCCTGTGTCAACCAAGAATGAAACACTATGACCCATAACTCTTCCCTCCACATATGGACCCTTTTGATCAACTTCCAAGGATGCTGCAAGCACACAATTTCCCTCCTCATCTGAACTTTCACTCTCCCATACATTGTTTATTCCATTCTCACTGTGTAATGGGAACTGTTGTACGGTGCCATTTGTACTCATCACCTGACCCGAGACCTGTGGAGGAACCATCACTTGCTGCTGACTCACTGGTGCCAAAGGTATTTGCATTTGCTGATTAGGTACCATGGGAAACTGCTGTTGCATTGGCTGCATTTGCGTCATCTGCATACGGGGCATCTGCATCTGCTGCGGCTGCATGGGCTGTAATCCTTGCAGCTGATTTATGGTCTGAAAATTTGGGTTTGGACCTCTCATTTTCGGTCCCCTCATTGTCTGGAATGCATTGACATCATTGTTTTGCTGAACAACACCTGCACTTTCCTGCACCACCATCGGACACTCGCGTTTCCAATGACCGACGATTCCGCACACGTGACACGGCATCACCTTTTTCATTGCCTGCACACCATTCGGAATCACAACAGTGTTCAAATCCGGACCATTATTCCCAAAACCTCCTCTGCCTCTGCCTCTCGCCTGTGGCTGAAACACCATATTTCCCTGCGGCTGCGGCTGCGGCTGCGGCTGCGGTTGCGGTATCTGCTGTTGGAACCCTTGCAACCCTTGCAAACCTGTCTGAGCTGCTTTAAGTTGCATCACCATCACTTTCTCTTTCAACCTTTTCTGTTTCACTTCAATTTCGTCGCTACAGTATTTCGCATAATTCAACACCTCATCAATCGGTTTCGACTGCCAACAAATCAAATGCGTCTTTATCATCTGACTTATCTCTGGTCTCAGCCCTTCCACAAATCTAAACACAAAATGAAGCATGTCCTTCGCCTCTATTGTTTCCGTGCCACTGTAGTTCTTGAACGCCTTCAACAACCTCTCATAGTAACCATGAATCGACTCTTTAGCCTCTTGGGCAGTTCGATCAATCTTCTGCCAATCCACATTTTTCGCGGCAACCTTCGTCTTCAAATGCTCAATCACCTTATAGTACAAACTCATCACCATAGGTGATGGTGCACCCGTATCCCTGTCTCTCTCTGGTTCACTTGTCGGCCAACCTACAGCCCTTTTGCAGTCTTCCCACAAATCTGCCGGAACCACAATCTCAAAGAGGGTGTTCAGGTCTTCCCAAAGACATTTCGCAAGTTTCACAAACCTATCAGTCTGTTGATACCATTCAATCGGTTTCTCTCTCAGTTTGGGAAAATCATCCGTAAAAGACTGAATGTCGCTTCTGTGCCACGGTACATGTATTAATTTTCCCCCTGCTGTCTCCCTCATTGGTAACATGGTTATTGCATCACTACTCTGTGGTCTTTTCTCCTTATGCTCTGGGACACTATCTTTCTTCTTTTCCTTTTTCTTTGCCCATCTGCTTTCCCATTTGTCTAAGCACCTCCACACTTGTGCACTCTGCAGCAATTCTCTAAGGTGCGTTTTCATGCCTGCTGACCTCATGTGTTCAAAGTCTGTGGTCCCGAAATCCAATCTATAGCTCCTGCTCAAGTGTTTTGTCTTGTCTATCTCAACCCCATTTTTGTCAGCTATTTCTTGCAACCTTCTATGTACCTTGTTCACTTCTCTCGTAATCCTAGGACATAGATACCTCAGCTCTTCTTCCGAGTAGGACTCTAACCTATTCAAACCCATAGTCCCTTCCACCAATTCTTCTGCTTCCATGTTCAACCTGACCCTATTCAGATAGTCTTCTCCCTTCCCACTGGCTGAGCTTTGTGTTGAATTCAGACTGTTGAACCACTGTGTCAGCTGTTGCGCATTCAACCCCATCAGTGTAGCATTCACATCGACTGCCATTGATGGTTGCGGCAACTTCTCAGTGTTCGATGATAGCGGTATCATCAGTGGGGGACTCGACCTGACCACTGTTGACTGAGCACATATGGGACTAAACTCCATCAAGGACCCAGATCCAGTTGGCAGAGCTGCTATCGGAGTTGTCTCTGGAGTATTTTCTATGCACCTCCTTTCCGTCCCACTCTGCACCATTGATCCTTGACCGCTCATACCTGAGTTAGGCTGAATGTACAAAGGTACCGGTGGACCTACAGTAATGGGTAGGGATATCGCATCTGGGTTCTGTCCATTCCCCATGTTCTGAGGCATGTTCATTCCCACACTATGGGTCATCATTGCCGGCATGCCCGTCTGACTCCCTGTCATCTGAGCATGTGCGGTTCCCCCCTGCATCTGCTTTTGAGGCATCAAAAGCTGAGTTGATTCAGCTTGTGCCAATGTTGGGTTGCGACCATTCTGTACTCCCATTACGGTTGGATCTAGAATCATTCCCGTACTGTTGTCACTGCTGTAGTACCTTGGGACCTGCGGCTGATAATTTTCTGCTGTTTTCAATATAGGCACATCTGGATATATTCTCCTAACCTGCGGTATCTGCGGGGTGAACAGTAAACTCGGGTCCTTAGATCCCGATGGCGTTTCCGAACTCGGAGTTTCATTATTCTGTACCGGTGCCGGAGGGGCAGAACTGGTACTTGGACCTTGTCCACTCTCTGCATAAGGTGGTGGACGGTCGTTCAGCAATTGCATTATTAACTCCTCATCCTCTAACTCCTCTTCTCTCCTTAACTTTTCCTCGTCCTCTCTATCTTTGGAACACCTCCTGTTTGTCTTACAGGTAGCTTTCTTGCCTGTCGCCTCTTCTTCCTTAGTAATTGCGGGAAACAGTTTTATCCCCTGCAATATATCTGACCTCCACACCTTCTGTGCATTATCCCACCTAGCATCCGCTAGTGTCTTTTCTACCTTTCTTACCCTGGTCTCGAACTTCTTTTGCTGTTGCTGTCTAGCCATTAGTTCCCAAATCGCTAGAGCCTCAAACTGTGCTGGCCTTGGAGGTACCTTCATGTCGTACATGGCGAATCTCAAATTCTCTAGGATCCTTATATTGAATGTCCCATGGATCGGGAACGCTACGCTCCCATGTTTCTCTGTCAGCTTGTGCCATTGCTTTAGCCAAAGGCACAGAGCTACCCCCCTTTCCTCCATTACAATGTAAGCTGGTGTACCTTCGGGTGGCGTCTCCTCTCCTACGCTCGCTTAAATGTAAGACTCCCCCTTCATCGCACTCTTTAATGCTTTAAAAAATTTCATTTTCTCGTCTTTTATTTCACAAAGTTTGTAATCAATAAGTGACTTTAATTCCCGGAATACTCTTCGCTTGCCTTTCCCCTTCCAATCGAGCCCCACGGACTGCGTCCAATCCGTGCGCGACCCTTCTCTACAACCAACCTATCCCAGCGCGGCTCCTAGTGACGTCACACTCACACACACTGCGGCTGACAAAGCCTCGCGGCTTGTCCTCCTTCACTCAGCTCCTCTCGTAACAACTTCTGGCATGTATCGCGAGCAACCAAATAATAATAAAACAGATCTGTCGGTTTACTACAGGAAGGGTAACACAATCGCTTCAGGACCTTAGGGATTTTTCACTAGCCTCAGCAGTTATTCCATCTTTCTCGGTCCCCACTTTCGCAAGCAAATCTGACCCGCAGATCTGCTCTCAACTTGTCAATGATCTATTCTAGTGCACTTAGAATTTGTCAAAGCCCGAAGTCGAAGTTTTCTTTCACTCCCTTAACACACGTACCGACTCGTTGACCACGCCCGGTCAACCTATTAAACCGACCAGACCACAACATAAAACAAGTGTCTCATACACTTTTCAACATACTCCGGAGTCTCTTGACCTCGCAGGGCCCGTCTCAACAACAACAACCACGTGGACCTTTTTCTGCACAAAGCGCCACATACACATGAAGTTCGACGACTTCCCTACTCTCACACTCGGAGTCGCACCTCTGCTATTTTCTATGAAGTTCGACGACTTCCCTACTCCTACACTCGGAGTCGCACCTCGGCTATTCTCTAAAATCCTCGCAACCTTTTCAAACAATCTGCGGCAATAAGCTGTGCAAGCGCAAAATCCTAACTTCACTCATACCGTCACTAGTACCGCCAACGCCGATTTCACACCTCCATTCTCTCCATTCGCAAGCTCCGAGATCCCGGGAAAGTCGCGGGGGACTTAGCCCATCATCATTCTCTCAATCTGTTTTACCCAAGAAAAATCTAATTCAACACCATATACCTCTCGAGCGGGGTCCCAAAAGTCGAAACCGTTTAATTCAACACCATATACCTCTCGAGCGGGGTCCCAAAAGTCGAAACCGTTTAATTCAACACCATATATCTCCCGAGTGGGGTCCCAAAGGGCGCAACCGTTTAATTCAACACCATATATCTCCCGAGTGGGGTCCCAAAGGGCGCAACCGTCCTCTGCTACCATCTACTGATAGAGCGTTCCGACCTAATAAATTACCTGTATTTGGACGCTCTTGGGTCGATGAATCTTTTGACCAAGTGGGACTCTCTTCACCCGAGATCAATCAATTTAATCAAATCAATAATCAATAACGAACATAAGCAATGCCCTGATCAACATAACACTTCACAATTAATCCAGAAAACATTTCGACGAACCATGACCTTTCGGCCATGAATAACCACACCAGTTTATTCAAAGTTAATGAATTTATTTCCCTATATTAACAAAGCTAGCACAATATAGATGTGTCTCAACACCAAATGATATATGTAAATGAACATTAATAGCTGTCCATAACGGCGGAAAAGATGCAATCTATGCAGCATTTGAATAACAATGCATTCGATAATAGCAACACAAATTACTAAAACCATAATCTGTAATGAGCTAATTGCATACATTAGTCAGCATAACAAGGTCTCAAATTGCATCGTGCAACAAAAGGAATCCTCATCTAACCTCAAATTAGCATCGGCATGTGGGACTTCATGCAAAAACAATTTAGTAACATTAATTTGGAAAACTCCTAACTAAGGCTCTTATCAAAAATCAGCAGTTGGTTACCTAAAAGAAACACAATGCAATTGTACATTTTCCTTTCATATTTACCAAATTCAATCAGCATTCAAGGAAGTCTTCGTCTCACAGGTACCGTTTTCGATCGGCATGGGACGGGGCAAAGGGGTAGGGTGGACGGGGCAGTTGCCTCACAGCGGCAAGGACAAACTACTACTTCATGCAAAGGGGCAAATCAAAGTTAAAGTCTCTAAGGCGAGAATTGTTTAAAGTCTCTTTCTCTCGATTAGAGAAAGCATCAAAGTCTCATTCAAAATGGCGTCGAACTTCAATTGGCATCGTAGAAGATGGCTAAATGACGAAGTCAGCAAGATGGGCCATAATGGCTGCAATGTCCTGCAAATAGCTAATGTCCAATGTCTAATGTCTAATGGCTGATAGGTAATGGACTAAAATGGCTAAAATGGCGAGTAATGGCAAATGGCGAATGGCTGTAATGCCCGAGTAATGGCTAATGGCTGCTTTCTTCTTGTGCACCAGGTTTAAATAAACAACAGTTCAAATCCAGTAGGGTCTTCCATTGGAGGGTTCATAGGTTGGCTTCAAATTGTCCAATCAAAAACAACAGTTCTCAAGCTTCTACCTAGGCATACATTATCCTTGGAGACGGGTACGTAAGTTGCAACATATTTTACCAATTAACTCACTTTCAGAGCTTCCATTGTCCGCACCTGCAGATTGACCTTAGAGCAAAGAAGAAGATGCCAGGCTGGCACGAAACCTTAAAGATAAGCATGTGAACCGATCTCTCTGGAAAAGTACAGCTTCAAGCAGAAATACGCGTTTATTAGCACATTAGAAAAACACGAGCATCTAAATCGTGAGACAAGGCAACTAGGCCGAAGCCTCCACTAAAGTTATACTAAATTAAAACATTTCAAACAAGCAAATCATAGCACACGTTTACGGTTATGTCGGATTAGTACAATTCTAATACATCACGTTATATAAAGCACGCTTCTAAATGTTGGCGAACTACTCTGAGGGCACATTTTGTCCCCGTACAATCTTTATTAGTTCGGTTAAAGTCACACTTGATTATTGCAGCACTACGTTTATGCGCTAATAAATGTAAAACCTTCATTTCAGCGTCATCAACTGTGCCATGGTTCGAGACAGAAATTGCAATAGCAAACCATTGATACAGTGCATATGTAATCACAATTTAGAAGGAATGCCCCTTCCAACTTGTTACTTTTTTATAGGTTGCAAAATCCATTTAATGAATTGGAAAAACTTTTCCCAATCATAAAATGTGTTTTAAACATTACAAAAAGAAATGTTGCGGTATCAAACCCAGTGATTTTGTGATCCCAAAATACTTTAGTACATCTGACCCTACCTTTCCAATTGCCCCTACCTATTGTATTTTAATAATTAAACGTCCCAAACTGTATCCCTTGAAAAAGAGGTCACTTCTTGCACTTCAAGCAAGAGATCAAAGCTCCAGAATCATCTAATAAGGGTTTTCTTAAATGCATGTAGAATAAACAAATGACGTAACTGTTAGAGAGCAAACAATTATCTCAATCATGAGATAAGAATTGCATTAACAGAACATGGAAACCGATATACCCATGCACAAACCAGAATGTGCAATCTGCACACTGGCTGTTGTGTGAATGGGTGTGCAATCAATGTACGTATATGTTGCATTGCAAATTGTCTATTTGCAGGATTCTGCCTAACAAATATTAATGAGGCAGTTTGCAATTTGCAAGCCCTTGTGATTGGCTGTGTATGCTGAAATGTAAACCTGCAAGAGACAGTAGACCTCCGTCCCTGAATTTTCACACCCAAATATTAAACACTTTTTTAGGGTCGGGCTTGCGTATCGGTTTTGAGACGCTGTAGTAGATAGAAAAGGGCTGGAAGCCCCGCCCATGTCACGTCAGTGTCTTTCATTGGTTCATGGGCTTGCCTTTTAAAATCTGCTTGCTTTTATTAGTGGAAGGCATGCATACGTCATGCCTTTTCTGGTGGTTAGCCCTCCTTGAGCGCAGTGACCAAGTACTGAAAACATACGAGGCTCGCTGTTTTCCGTCTGGTTTGTGGACTACTTTTTCTCTTTTTTTCGCAGCGCGATCTAGCTTGTTTAGCAGCGCGATTGTGCTCGTTTTTTCCATTTAATGAAGCAAGAAAAGTCCGGTTGGGAGTTTACAACTGCTAATAGCTCTAAATCGGAGAAATGCGAGATACGTTGCAATGCACATGCTTGTTTTTAATGCAGCCGGTGTCCGCCAAAGGGATAGGTGCTGTTTGTAAACAAAATGTGCCCTGTTAGGGATGATAACATGTGGAGCAGACAGTCGTCCTGCACAACATGATTCCCGAAAGGGAAGCTGTTCCACAAGGTGCCCTTTTGTGAATGAGTTGACCCAAGGGTAGGTCGCTCCCCCTGCAGCTCCTCCAGCTCCTCCAGGTTCCTGAGACCCACCTCGCAGTAAGTACCCCCACCTCCCAGCCCCTCACCCTGCCCCGTGCTACTCACCCTCTCTCCTGCTCCTGCTTCTTTTCCTCCTCTCTGTCTCTTCCTCCTCGCTCCTCTTCGGTAATCTTCTTCTGTACTCTTTTTTTCCCCGTCTTCTCTCTTCTTCTGTGTGCTTCTCAGCCTCTCCTGTCGCCTCTCTTCTTCCTCATCTTGTTCTGTGGTCTTCTGCCTTCTGCTCTTCGTCTTCTGTATCTTCTTCTGTGATCTTCTGTCTTCTGCTTCTTCGTCTTCTGTATCTTCTTCTGTGATCTTCTGTTCTTCTGTTCTTCTGTTCTTCTGCTTTCTCCGTCTTCTGTCTCTTCCCGCCCATGCCCTCCTGCTCCTGCCTCACCCCCCTCCCTCACTCGCCTCCCCCTCTCTATCACCCCTATCTACCCCGATCGCTACCTGCCTCCCTCACTCCTCCTATCTACCAATCTACCTATCTCTCTATCTAACTCCCTCACTCACCCCTTCCTCCTATCTACCTATTTTTCTATCTCTCCACCTATTTCTCCATCTATCTATTTCTCTATCTCTCCCCCCGTCCCGACACCCCCTCTGTTACCTATCTTCTTATCCTCTCACTCTACCTCTCACCCTCACCCACCTCTACAACCCCCCCTCCCCTATCTTCTCAACCCTACTCCTATCTCTCTCCCTAATCTCCTAAAACTCCTAACACTCACCCCCCTCCACCCTTAAACCCCCCTCCCCCAGCTCTTCTCACTCTACCTGTTCCCCCCTCCCTCGCGCTTTCCCGCCGCGACCTCCTGCACGCCCCCGCCCCCCAGCTCCCATTCGCCCCCAGCTGACCCCTCCCCCCCTCTTATGGCGCCCGCTGCGCGACAGTGGTAGCGACCCTTGACCCAAGGGTAGGTCGCTCCCCCTGCCGCTGCAGCTCCTCCAGCTCCTCCAGGTTCCTGAGACCCACCTCGCAGTAAGTACCCCCCACCTCCCAGCCCCTCGCCCTGCCCCGCGCTACTCACCCTCTCTCCTGCTCCTGCTTCTTTTCCTCCTCTCTGTCTCTTCCTCCTCGCTCCTCTTCGGTAATCTTCTTCTGCACTCTTCTTTTTCCCGTCTTCTCTCTTCTTCTGTGAGCTTCTCAGCCTCTCCTGTCGCCTCTCTTCTTCCTCATCTTGTTCTGTGGTCTTCTGCCTTCTGCTCTTCGTCTTCTGTATCTTCTTCTGTGATCTTCTGTCTTCTCCTTCTTCGTCTTCTGTATCTTCTTCTGTGATATTCTGTTCTTCTGTTCTTCTGCTTTCTCCGTCTTCTGTCTCTTCCCGCCCCTGCCCTCCTGCTCCTGCCTCACCCCCCTCCCTCACTCGCCTCCCCCTCTCTATCACCCCTATCTACCCCGTTCGCTACCTGCCTCCCTCACTCCTCCTATCTACCAATCTACCTATCTCTCTATCTAACTCCCTCACTCACCCCCTCCTCCTATCTACCTATTTTTCTATCTCTCCACCTATTTCTCCATCTATCTATTTCTCTATCTCTCCCCCGTCCCGACACCCCCTCTGTTACCTATCTTCCTATCCTCTCACTCTACCTCTCACCCTCACCCACCTCTACAACCCCCCCTCCCCTATCTTCTCAACCCTACTCCTATCTCTCTCCCTAATCTCCTAAAACTCCTAACACTCACCCCCCTCCACCCTTAAGCCCCCCTCCCCCAGCTCTTCTCACTCTACCTGTCCCCCCTCCCTCGCGCTTTCCCGCCGTGACCTCCTGCACGCCCCCGCCCCCCAGCTCCCATTCGCCCCCAGCTGACCCCTCCCCCCCCCTCTTATGGCGGCCGCTGCGCGACAGTGGTAGCGACCCTTGACCCAAGGGTAGGTCGCTCCCCCTGCCGCTGCAGCTCCTCCAGCTCCTCCAGGTTCCTGAGACCCACCTCGCAGTAAGTACCCCCACCTCCCAGCCCCTCGCCCTGCCCCGCGCTACTCACCCTCTCTCCTGCTTCTTTTCCTCCTCTCTGTCTCTTCCTCTTCGCTCCTCTTCGGTAATCTTCTTCTGTACTCTTCTTTTCCCCGTCTTCTCTCTTCTTCTGTGTGTTTCTCAGCCTCTCCTGTCGCCTCTCTTCTTCCTCATCTTGTTCTGTGGTATTCTGCCTTCTGCTCTTCGTCTTCTGTATCTTCTTCTGTGATCTTCTGTCTTCTGCTTCTTCGTCTTCTGTATCTTCTTCTGTGATCTTCTGTTCTTCTGTTCTTCTGTTCTTCTGTTCTTCTGCTTTCTCCGTCTTCTGTCTCTTCCCGCCCCTGCCCTCCTGCTCCTGCCTCACCCCCCTCCCTCACTCCCCTCCCCCTCTCTATCACCCCTATCTACCCCGTTCGCTACCTGCCTCCCTCACTCCTCCTATCTACCAATCTGCCTATCTCTCTATCTAACTCCCTCACTCACCCCCTCCTCCTATCTACCTATTTCTCCATCTATCTATTTCTCTATCTCTCCCCCGTCCCGACACCCCCTCTGTTACCTATCTTCCTATCTTCCTATCCTCTCACTCTACCCCTCACCCTCACCCACCTCTACAACCCCCCTCCCCTATCTTCTCAACCCTACTCCTATCTCTCTCCCTAATCTCCTAAAACTCCTAACACTCACCCCCCTCCACCCTTAAACCCCCTCCCCCAGCTCTTCTCACTCTACCTGTCCCCCCTCCCTCGCGCTTTCCCGCCGCGACCTCCTGCACGCCCCCGCCCCCCAGCTCCCATTCGCCCCCAGCTGACCCCTCCCCCCCCTCCTCCCTCTTATGGCGGGTGCGCGCAGCTGGCGCTCCAGAGGCGCGCCAGAGGCAAGCCCGTCTGCGCCCGTCCGCGCCTGGACCACGCCCAGCGCCACGACCCTTGGTCCCCAGCTCTCCCGAACCCCGCTGACCCGCTACGACCCCACCACCCTCCACGCCCTCAACCCAGGACGTGCCAACACCTGCTTCCAAGCTCACCCCAAACGCACCCATGGACCCTTCGCCTGTAACTCCTGCAAACGCATCTTCCACCACGCAACTACCACGACCACCAGCCCAACCACCTCAAGTGCATCCTGGTCAACGCTCGCTCTGTCCACAAGCACGCCGTTGAACTCTGGGACCTCCTGGACTCCACAGCTCCAGACGTCGCCTTCATCACGGAGACCTGGATGAACGCCTCGTCGGCCCCAGACATCGCCACTGCCATCCCCGAAGGCTACAAGATTTCCAGAAAAGACCGCACCAACCAAGTAGGAGGAGGTATCGCCATCGTCTTCAAAGACTCCATCAGCGTCACCACCTCCACCGAAGAAACCCCTCTCGCCGCTGAACATCTGCATTTTCAGATTCGCACCGACCCCAGGACCACCCTCAGAGGATCCCTCGTCTACCGTCCCCCCGGACCGCGCGCCCCTTTCAGCGACGCCATCGCCGACTTCATCTCCCCGCACGCCCTCGCCTCGCCGGACTACATTCTCCTAGGCGACCTTAACTTCCATCTGGAACAAAACAACGACCCTAACACCACCGCCCTGCTCGACAACCTCGCCAACCTCGGCCTCAAGCAACTGGTGAACACCGCCACCCACATCGCCGGACACACGCTTGACCCTATCTTCTCCGCCAGCAAACACATCTTCTTCAGCCACACCTCCGCTCTACACTGGACCGACCACAGCTGTGTCCACTTCACATTCCGACGCGAGACCCGCCACCTCCGCACTCAACCCATTCCTCGTCGACAGTGGAACAAAATCCCCGAAGAGCAACTCTTCTCCGCACTCGCCGCCAACCAACCCACCCTCACCACGGACCCCAACGACGCAGCCCTCAGCCTCACGAACTGGATCTCCAACTGCGCAGACAACCTTGCTCCCCTCAAACGCACGCATCCACAGGCCAACACCAAAAAACCTCTCTGGTTCTCTGACACCCTCAAAGAATCGAAGAAAACTTGTCGCACCCTCGAGAAGGCCTGGCGCAAGGACCACACCGCTGACAACATGACCGCCCTCAAGAACGCTACCCGCGAACACCACCACCTGATCCGCGCTGCCAAAAGGAACTTTTTCACCGACAGACTGGACAAAAACAGCCACAACAGCAGAGAACTTTTTAGCATCGTCAAGAAGTTCTCCAACCCCAACGCCAACGCCGTCACGCCCTCACAAGATTTGTGCAACTCCCTCGCCACCTTCTTCCATCGCAAGATCAGCGACCTCCACGACAGCTTCGGACACCAGACCCAACCAAGCATCACCGAACCCGCACCCCCGGCCATCACCCTCAACGACTGGACCCACATTAACACTGAAAGAACCAAAACCATCATGAACTCTATCCACTCCGGCGCCCCATCGGACCCCTGCCCTCACCTCATCTTCAATAAAGCCGACGACATCATCGCCCGCACCTCCAGGCCGTCATCAACTCTTCATTTTCTTCTGCTACCTTCCCCGAATGCTGGAAACACGCCTAAGTCAACGCCCTACTAAAGAAACCTACGGCTGACCCGAGCGACCTGAAAAACTTCCGCCCCATCTCACTCCTGCCGTTCCCCGCCAAGGTAATAGAGAAGACCGTCAACAAACAGCTGACCACCTTCCTGGAAAACAACAACCTGCTCGACCCTTCACAAACTGGATTCTGAACCAACCACAGCACTGAAACCGCTCTCATCTCAGTCACAGACGACATCAGAATCCTGATGGACAACGGTGAAACAGTCGCCCTCATCCTCCTCGACCTCTCGGCTGCCTTCAACACCGTCTGTCACCGCACCCTAATCACCCGCCTCCGCTCCACCGGGATCCAAGGCCAGGCCCTCGACTGGATCGCCTCCTTCCTCTCAAACCGTTCCCAAAGAGTTTACCTCCCACCGTTTCGCTCAGACCCCACCGAGATCATCTGCGGCGTACCTCAAGGCTCATCGCTCAGCCCGACACTCTTCAATGTCTACATGAGCCCCCTCGCCGACATCGTACGCAAGCACGACATCATCATCACCTCCTACGCCGACGACACCCAACTTATACTCTCCCTCACCAAGGACCCCGCCAGCGCCAAGACCAACCTACAAGAGGGCATGAAGGACGTCGCAGATTGGATGAGGCTCAGCCGCCTAAAGCTGAGCTGAAAAACGGAAGTCCTCATCCTCGGCAACACCCCATCCGCTTGGGACGACTCCTGGTGGTCCACGGCCCTCGGCACCGCACCGACCCCCGCAGACCACGCCCGCAACCTCGGCTTCATCTAGGACCCTCTTCTCACCATGACCAAGAAAGTCAACGCCGTGTCCTCCGCCTGCTTCCTCACCCTCCGCATATTCCGCAAGATCTTCCGCTGGATCCGCGCCGACACTAGAAAAACCGTGACCCACGCTCTCGTCACGAGCCGCCTGGACTACGGCAACACCCTCTACGCTGGGACCACCGCCAAACTCCAAAAACGCCTGCAACGTATTCAAAACGCCTCGGCCCGCCTCATCCTCGACGTACCCCGCAACAGCCACATCTCCGCACACCTGAGACACCTGCATTAGCTCCCAGTCAGCAAAAGGATCACCTTCCGACTTCTCACCCACGCACACAAAGCCCTCCACAACAAGGGACCGGAATACTTCAACCGTCGCCTCAGCTTCTACGCCCCCACCCGTCTCCTCGTTCCTCTGGCCTCGCACTCGCTGCCATCCCTCGCATCCGCCGCTCCACAGCGGGTGGGAGGTCCTTCTCCTTCCTGGCAGCCAAGACCTGGAACTCCCTCCCCACCAACCTCAGGACCACCCAGGACCACTCCGCATTCCGGAGACTCCTAAAAACCTGGCTTTTCGAGCAGCAGTAACCCCCCCCTTTCCCCTAGCACCTTGAGACCCGCACGGGTGAGTAGCGCGCTTTATAAATGTTAATGATTTGATTTGATTTGACCAACCCACTTGAGAGCCTTTATCCGATCAATGGTTTGCAACTGCAATTTCAGTCACAAACCATTGATACATAACTTTGCAACTTGTGAATCTAAGGGGGGCACTCTCCTATTTTTGAAGGGGTTGCAGAAGCCCTCTTATGTGTCATTAAGACATTTCTGGCACATATAAATGCTTTCGACATTGTAAAAATCCCTTCTGCAATTGCAAACCCAGTGATTCAGCGAATCCCAGGATTTGCAATCACAAATGGGTTTTGAACATTGGTCCCTAGATTCCCGAGTAACCAAGGAGTGGAATCTACCTTGATTAACTTAAGTCAAAGTTAGCATCAGGCATGTGTCACATTTCCATCTGCATCATGAATGTCTACCCCAGGATTTGCCTGGCGTCATAGAAGTATGTGGACCCACCACTTACTTGTTAATGCAGGTGAGTATAGTGTGCCCAATTTGAGGTGGGGGTTCTCTAACTCTGTAACAAGTGCTATCTTTTTACGCGTCAGCTACAGCCAGCTTTACTTGTCCATTGACCAGGCCTATTGTTTCCAAATGTACATAAAGCTCAGTTTGGGTCAGCCTCTTTCTCATAATTGAACAGCTTTGTTTTCTCTCAGTTGCCTCCTCTTGATTTGATGGCTTTCTTATTCGTGTAATGTCCAGGAGCATTTTGGTGTCACAGTGTACTGATTAGTTCATTTGTATCCTTTATTTGCAGAAGTTGCTTGCAGTCATGGAACTACTTTTTTAACTTCCTTTGAGTATTTGATGGGAGTGCATGTGTTTTCTAGATTTCTTTTAATCCTTTGCTTTGCCCAAGCCGCCCTTTTCCGATTGCTCTCTTTGTTGATACTCCTCCCCCTCAGCGTGTCAGTTGCTTCTTCCACATTTCTCATAGATTCATATAACATATGCAAATCAAATCAGGGGTAAAGCTCCATTTGTCTAGATACTCACTTGATGAAGAAGCCCTTAACAAGTATTTTGATTTTTTTGTGATGAAATAATAATGATGTTGGTATTATGCTGATACAATATTTGTAAATAAATAACCTTGCTTCTTAGTAATTCAACTATCTCTCCTGGCAGTGATCGGCTTCACTGACTCAGGATCCCTCCCTACACTTTGTAGTTGGGTTCGGCCTATGTAGCACAATACGGGTCCAACCAGAAATGCTGAATGAGATGAGATTGGCATGGATATTTATTTTTGAGAAAAGCAAAAACTTGTGAAAATCTAGTGGAATTTCAGCAGGGGTATGCACCAGTTTCTCAAGAAGTGTTTGCACAGTGGTCTCACCATTGCTTTTGCAGAACGTGCTGTGCTCCTGAGTTGGCCTTGCATGCGATGTAGACATGAGCAGGGCTCTGGAACCCCATCAAGGACATACTAGAATTTATTAGAGGTTCAGAGATCTTCACTAAGTTAGATCTTCATGAAGCGTATCACCTCCTGCAACTCAAGGAAGGTGACGAATGAAAGACAGCCTTTAGAACCCCACTTGGATACTTGGAATATCCTGTAATGGTCCTTGGGTTGAGCATTGCTCCAGCTGTTTTCCAATGCTTTAAGGAACACATCTTCACTGACATACTTTACCTATTTGTTGTAGTCTACCTAGACAATATTGTGTTTTTTTTGCAAAAGACCCTCTTTCACATCAGCAGCATGTCAGTCAAGTCTCAAACAGACTCTGCCAAAATCCTTTACTTTGTAGGCTGGAAAAATGTGAGTTAGATCAACTTGAGGTGGAGTACCTAGGCTTCCATAAAACAGTACTGGAGTCTCAATGGATCAGCTAAGGTTTCTGAACTCTAGATTGGCTGTCCCCTTTTAACATAAGAGACCTACTGCTTCCTTGGGTTTGCCAATTTGTATAGGCAGTTTATTAGAGGCTTCGCTCAATTAATTAGTGAAATTACCGGGACCATGAAAAAAATATGCTCCCCTGCCAAGGCTTCCAATGAGATGTTCCAGATGAAGAGGCTTTTACTAAGGTAGAAAGGGCCTTTATGCAAGCCCCACTTTGGACATTCAGATCCTCCAAAAAGGTTTATTGTCAAAACAGACATAGCCATTGGGGCTGTGTTGCTATATCTCCAGGAGGAGGATGGCTTACAACACTCCATTTTCTACATATCCCATATCGTATCTGACTTTGAAAGAATTGACTCTGTTCTGAAAAGAGAACTTCGGTCTAGGCTTGCTCTGAATGGAGACATTTCTTGATTGGGGCTTGAGAACCCTTTGAAATTCGACTGACTGTCATAACCTCCAGTGTCGCAGAAATATGCAGTGCAGGTAAAGATATCAGGATCATTGGACATATATAATTAGTATGGTTTCTTCATTACTCATATTCCTGGCACAAAAAGCACCCTGGCAGAATCTTTTTTTTCGCAGATCCTCAGAGTCACCATCAACCTTTGGCCAGAATATTCTTTCTCCGCAACAAATTATTGGAGGAGTACAATTGTCCATTAAAAAAGTCTAAGCCAGGTATTCAAATGTCTCTAAGAATGAAAGGCAGTCTTTACAATGACTAATTCACAAGCAAAGCAAATTAATGTTTAAGGTAAAGACCTTATTTATTCCCTTCAATGCACTTGTAGACTTGAAGTTTTCAAGATTGTTCATGATTCACCCATTGCCGGTCACAGAGAGATTAAGTTCACTTGGAGCTCATACTTTGTTCCTTCTGGTGGCCTTCGGTTCAAAAGGTTACCAATCTCTATGTAATTTTTTACCCTATTTGAGCCAAGAATAAGGTTTCTCACTCTCGAATTTCTGGTCTTCTTCCAACTTTGCCTGTTCCCCCAAACACTGGCATACTATTTATTCAAAATTAATTGCAGTATTACCTTTGTCAAACGGGAATTGAGTCATTATGGTTACTGTTGATTCCTTTTCCAAGAAGGCTCATTTCACTGCCTTGCAATGACTACCCCATGATAAGACAATGGGGCAAATTATTTTCTAGGACATTTTCCATCAACATTGGCTACCTCAATTTATTATTTTCTCTAACCGAGGACCTTACGTATAGAAATCTTTTTGTAAATCACTTCAGATTGAGGTACCTTTGTCCTCTGTTTTTTTCATCACCTGGCCAATGGTCAAATAGAATGGCTCTATCAGAATCTTGTGCACTGTCTACGATGTTTTTCCAATTCCACACAGAGTGATTGGTCTTCTTTTCTACCATTGGCAGAGTCTTCTAATAACAACGCTGTTCACTGTGCCACCAAAGCGTCACCATTCTTTGGTCTTCATGGTCTTCGTCCTATATCTTTTCCTTCTGGTTCTTAAGGCTCTGTCTCAGTTCCAGCAGCTGCCACTTTCTTTTGGCAGCTGCAAACTATCATATTAAGATTTGTTTCTAATCTCTAAGATTCTAAAGAGAAAATGAAATCATACACTGACATCCATCGGATTTACTCTCCTGCCTATGAGGTTGGCGACAAGGTGTTGCTCTCCTCTAAATTTCTACCTGCCTAGCCTTCCCAAAAGAAATTCAAATTGTGATTTTGTGTTTTTTTTTAAGATTGTTTAGGTCATTAATCCAGTGGCCCTCAAATAATCCAGTTACCACTAATCTGAAAGATTTATCCTGTGTTTCATCCCTCTTAGTTGAAACCTTACCAGAGGGTTCCTTTTCAATGTCTTTTTTTAGACCTCCTCATTTTAGGTTGATGATATTCCTAAATTTGAGGTCCAGGAGATTTGTGTATCATGCTTCTTTAAGTGGAAACTGCAATTCTTAATTCCTTCAAAAGAGATATCCACCTAGTGAGAGGCTTTGGGAGGATGCTTCTTCTGTACACGCCCCAGTCCTGGTTCACCGCTTTTTAAGGCAATTTCCAGATAAACCCAGAAGAGGGGTATACTGTTGTGTTGTGGCATCTGCCCTACACCCCGACGACAGGCTCCTAAGTTAACCTCCGGTGACGGGTCATGCGGTGTGGGCACAAGTAGGGTCCTGGAAGTGACGGCAGGCTCAGGGGTCTTATGTTACAGTCTCCTACAGTCTTTTTCCTGAATGGGTCTTGCTAGCGTACATCCTTGGTGGCTCCATCTCTCTGTGTTCTCCTGCTTCCCATAATTCTCTAGTGGGGATTTCTGGAATATAAATTTAGCTCACTCCAAGATGGCGTATTTCCATTGCATCCTTGGGAAGTTCCCCAATCTAACATGCCAACACCATAGCCTGTGATGACATTTCAGTTTTTTTGGGTATAAAGAGTAGGAATCCCTTTACTCCTTGCATTGCAATGCTGTCAAGTCCTGTCAGTGTATTTCGTCACTCTTGACCATTTCTAGTTGGTTCCTGAAGTTGTCAGTCTCCTGTTGTTTATCCCCTTGGAGCCTAGCTGCCCTCAAGGAGGCTTTTTGCCCTTGGTCTTCCTCTTCCATCCAGGGTTCTTCTGGCAGGCATCATTTGCATAGGAACTACCAAGTGTCGACAGAATCGTTGCTACTGGAAAGGGTTGTTTTTGCTTCTGACAGACAAAGAATGTGAAAATCTGGCCATTTCGCCCTACCTGCAGTCAGATGTTCCTCATGAGGCGTCAGTACTCCACAAAAAGTCCATCCATAGGTACACAGAAGACAAAGAGAAGACACACTCTTAGAATTCTCTTGTGTCATATCGTTCTGGTACTATTCAATATACAGGAAGGGTTATAAATAAAAGTAGGATTCTGTAATGAATATTGTAAGGAAATGCCTCCTAGGCATGGTTACCCCCTGACTTTTTGCCTTTGCTGATGGCAAGTTATGATTTTAAAGTGTGCTGAGGCCTGCTAACCAGGCCCCAGCACCAGTGTTCTTTCCCTAAAATGTACCTTTGTCTCCACAATTGGCACACCCTGGCATCCAGGTAAGTCCCTTGTAACTGGTACCCCTGGTACCAAGGGCCCTGATGCCAAGGAAGGTCTATAAGGGCTGCAACATGTCTTATGCCACCCTGGGGACCCCTCACTCAGCACATGCACACTGCTTGCCAGCTTGTGGGTGCTGGTGAGGAGAAAATGACTACGTCGACATGGCACTCCCCTCAGAGTGCCATGCCAACCTCACACTGCCTATGGCATAGGTAAGTCACCCCTCTAGCAGGCCTTACAGCCCTGAGGCAGGGTGCACTATGCCACAGGTGAGGGCATAGGTGCATGAGCACTATGCCCCTACAGTGTCTAAGCAAAACCTTAGACATTGTACGTGCAGGGTAGCCATAAGAGTATATGGTCTGGGAGTCTGTCATACATGAACTCCACAGCACCATAATGGCTACACTGAGAACTGGGAAGTTTGGTATCAAACTTCTCAGCACAATAAATGCACACTGATGCCAGTGTACATTTTATTGTGATATACACCCAGAGGGCATCTTAGAGATGCCCCCTGAAAACATACCCGACTTCTAGTGTGGGCTGACTAGTTTTTGCCAGCCTGCCACACACCAGACATGTTACTGGCCACATGGGGAGAGTGCCTTTGTCACTCTGTGGCCAGGAACAAAGCCTGTACTGGGTGGAGGTGCTTCACACCTCCCCTGCAGGAACTGTAACACCTGGCGGTGAGCCTCAAACAGCGCCACAGGGCATCCCAGCTAGTGGAGATGCCCGCCCCTCCGGCCACTGCCCCCACTTTTGGTGGCAAGGATGGAGGAGATAATGAGAAAAACAAGGAGGAGTCACTGGCCAGTCAGAACAACCCCTAAGGTGTCCTGAGCTGAGGTGACTCTGACTTTTAGAAATCCTCCATCTTGCAGATGGATGATTCCCCCAATAGGATTAGGGATGTGACCCCCTCCCCATCGGGAGGAGGCACAAAGAGGGTGTAGCCACCCTCAGGGCTAGTAGCTATTGGCTACTAGCCTCCCAGACCTAAACACACCCCTAAATTGAGTATTTAGGGGCCCCCAGAACCTAGGAAGAGAGATTCCTGCAACCTGAAGACGAAGAAGGACTGCTGACCTGAAGCCCTGCAGAGAAGAACTGCTCTGGCCCCAGCCCTACCGGCCTGTCTACCCACTTCAAGAAAAACTGCAACAGCGACGCGTCCCCCAGGGTCCAGCGACCTCTGAAGCCTCAGAGGACTTCCCTGCATCTACAAGGACCAAGAAACTCCCGAGGACAGCGGCCCTGTTCCACAAAGACTGCAACTTTGCAACAAAGAAGCAACTTTTAAAGACCACACGTTTCTCGCCAGAAGCGTGAGATTTTCCACTCTGCACCCGACGCCCCAGCTCGACCTGCGGAAAACTAACTCTACTGGGAGGACTCCCCGGCGACGGCGAGCCCGTGAGTAGCCAGAGTTGACCCCTCTGAGCCCCCACAGCGACACCTGCAGAGGGAATCCAGAGGCTCCCCCTAACCGCGACTGCCTGCTTCAACGCCTGGTAAAGACACTGCACCCGCAGCCCCGAGGACCTGAAGGAACCGAACTCCAGTGCAGGAGCGACCCCCAGGTGGCCCTCTTCCTAGCCCAGGTGGTGGCTACCCCGAGGAGACCCCCCTTGCCTGCTTGCATCGCTGAAGAGACCCCTTGGTCTCCCATTGAATCCTATTGCAAACTCGACGCCTATTTGCACACTGCACCCGGCCACCCCTGTGCCGCTGAGGGTGTACTTTCTGTGCCTGCTTGTGTCCCCCCCCGGTGCCCTAAAAAAAAACCCTGGTCTGCCCTCCGAAGTCATGGGTACCTACCTGCTGGCAGACTGGAACCGGGGCAACCCTATTTCCATTAAAGCCTATGTGTTTTGGGCACCATTTTGACCTCTGCACCTGACCAGCCCTGAGCTGCTGGTGTGGTACCTTTGGGGTTGCCTTAAACCCCCAACTGTGGGCTACCTTGGACCCAACATTGAACACTGTAAGTGCTTTACTTACCTGTGAACATAACAAATACTTACCTTCCCCAGGAACTGTTGATTTTTGCACTGTGTCCAATTTTAAAATAGCTTATTGCCATGTTTGCCAAACCTGTACATGCTATTGTGATGATTCAAGGTTCATAAGATACCTGAGTGAAATACCTTTCATTTAAAGTATTGTTTGTAAATATTGAACCTGTGGTTCTTAAAATAAACTAAGAAAATATATTTTTCTATATAAAAACCTACTGGCCTGGAATTGTCTTTGAGTGTGTGTTCCTCGTTTATTGCTTGTGTGTGTACAACAAATGCTTAACACTACCCTCTGATAAGCCTACTGCTCGACCACACTACCACAAAATAGAGCATTAGAATTATCTCTTTTTGCCACTATCTTACCTCTAAGGGGAACCCTTGGACTCTGTACATTTCTTACTTTGAAATAGTAGATACAGAGCCAACTTCCTACTAATATATATTAAAATATGAAACGTAAAATATGAAACGTAAATTCAGAACATGAATAGCGAGCGTGAGCAGCCACTTGTGCTCACTAAATTTACACTTGGGGTAGGAATACCCCCCAACTTACTACCAGCATTTAGTGCCATTTTATTTCCGCAAAATGCACCCTTGCATCCAAAATGGATGTCAGGATGCATTTTGCGCTAAGAAACAGAGATAAATCCAACAGAACACAAAGAGTGGGCACAAGCACCCATTTGCGCTCACTAAACGTGCTCTTTCAGTAGGACTTTGTCCCCAATTTACTCTTAATTACACAATTGTGTTATTATTGTTAATTCCACATTACAAAGTAACGTGGAATTACAAAAATTACTCCGGCTACTGTAGCATAATTTACCTAATGCTAATGCTTAATTTGTAGAAAAATAAATGCAGGGACCCAAACTATTTCTTAGAATCTTGCAGTTGGTGCTGCCTAATGCTGTGGCTGATGAATACCAAGATTTTGTAGCTCTGATTCCAGTTCAAGCCACTTTCCTCTAACAATTCCCATCTCAGTATCCCTCTCTTACAGGTTATTTTACAACTGTTCTTTCTCCCTTTTGTCAATATTTTCTGATCTTCCTCTCCTTCCTGATTTCTTTCTCCTTTTTTGCATGTCTCTCTCCTCCCTTGGGTCAAAGTCTGATGGTGAAAACATGAGTGCCGGTGCAACCACTGCCACAATTTAAGCCAGAGGCGGCCTATTCTGAAAGGCACATGGATCCCACCTGCACCTTTTTGCAAATATGAAGAGGGTCTGTCAAGCTGATCAAAGGTTAGCCTGCCAAACACTCTTCATGTTGAGGTCAGGCAACCAGGTGCTGTATATGTGCTAAATCCGCAGGCGCATGGCTGCCTGAGCTTAATTTTGCTAGGCTTAAGATTTCACAGCCCTGTGGGTGTGACCTCCTCAGCTCAGGTCTTTTTCCTCCAACCAGGGCTCTTCTGGCAGGCATCGTTTGCATAGGCACTACCAAGTGTCGACAGAATCGTTGATACTGGAAAGGGTTGTCTTTGCCTCTGACAGACAATGAATGTGAAAATCTGGGCATTTCGACCTACCTGCAGTCAGATGTTCCTCATGAGGCATCAGTCACTCGACAGACAGTCCATCCATAGCTACACAGTTGCACCTAAAGAGAAGACAAAGAGAAGACAAACCCTTAGAATTCTCTTCTGTCATATAGATCTGATACTATTCAATATACAGGAAGGGTTATAAATAAAAGTAAGATTCTGTAATGAATATATATTAAAATATGAAACGTAAATTATGATCTCTCATTTCTATTGTGCTGATCAGAGGCGACTGATTAATTTTCAACGTTATGGTGAGGGATGTGATTCTAAGAGCACATGTAAGCTACCACCCATTCACAAGCACACATTTCCACCCATCCACAAGCACACACTACCGCACATACTCACACACAACCATTCACAAGCACATAAATGCACACATACTCTCACCTACCCATTCACAAAGCACACACATACACACATAGTCCCACCCACCTATTCACAAGCACTCCCTAACAAACACACATGTACTCATACTTCCACATATACGCTTAAACCTCAAGCATTCAAATGAACCACTTGTCTGGGTTCAGTGGCAGTTATTAGGGATTGCAACTGCATTTGTTCCCATGTGCCTGAAGACCAATAGGTGTGATTGGTTTTGTATTTCCTAATTTGCCATTTCCTTGTTGGAATTCGCAAATTAGAAAATGCAAAGCCAAGGGTGCTGAGGGCCTAACGCTCATTTGATGCACCCCCCAAAAAAATGTGCAAATGTGCACTGTAAAGCACACACATGCCATAGGGGCATGTGTGTGCTACATGGGACTTCAAAAAATGCATTTGTAATGCATTTTATAAAATTGCATATGGTTACCACTAACTTGGAGTTGGTGGTAATAGCATTCCCTAAATGGCCAGTTTGCATTTAGGATATGGTTTTTACATGTGCTTATGGAATCTCAAATAGGAATTCCCTATTTGCGATTTACTATTTAGGGAATCGCAAATTGTGATTCCCTATTTGGAGTCGCAAAATTGGGGAATCAGCAAAAAATTGGGATTCCCTAAAATGGGACTGTAATGCCTTTCATACGTTCTGAAATGATATTTTGCATTCGCCAATGGGGGAATTTACAGATTTGCACTGTTTGCGAATGCAAAATTCTTTGATACATCTGGCCCCTAGTTGCTTAACTCTGGCATGATGAGTGTCTGCTAGGCTGGCCTTTGCTCAGTCTAACAGACACTCATCATGCCCCGGAAAATGAGATGGGGGCAGAGCCCCATCACCCACACTAACTGGCTGCCACTATTGCTGTTGCTCAAATGTCCGTACTTCTAGTGGGAATAGTGTAGGAGAAGCGCACCTAATTGACTGCAAGCCACTCATCGCAATTAAATACATATCACAATTTTGAGTCAAATTGACTCATTAAAAAAGACTACTTTGTTGTAACAAGTACTGACAACACCAACAGATTTGGCTATTGTATAGTGCATGCTGATTGGGGTGGGCATAACTTGCATAATTCCATGTAGACTCATCATCTGGAATTTCCCAACAATTCTGCAAGTTTCCACAGAGTGATGAGAGAAGATTAATTCTGCACTTAGTGCTATATTCTTAGAGCAAAAATGCCCTCTTGTGTCCAAAATGGACACAAGGATGCATTTTGTGCCAAGAAATAATGTTAAGTGTAACAGAACATGAATAGCGAGCGTGAGCAGCCACTTGTGCTCACTAAGGCCCTCATTACAACATTGGCGGTAAATTCCGCCTACCGCTGTGCTGATGGCCACCAACATACCGTGACCACGGCAGTATACTGCTATGGGTATTATGACCCACACAGAGAAATCAGCCACTCTACAGATACCCACACAAGTCCGCCAGCCCAAAGGTTAGTGATAAACTGGCGGTACCAAAACCCACACCGTTATGCCAACAGAAATACCTCCACAGCATCATGACCCCCGAATCACTGCGGCGGTCATTCAACCACGGTAAAACATTGGCGGTACACACCACCGCGCTCAAAACACACACACACTAACAAAACAGCACCACATAGGACAATTCAAACTACACACACCAGACACACATACACACACCACACCCACAACACTATAAAACACGCACCCACATTACCCACAACCCCTTACAATGAAAACAATATTGCCAACTGAGAGAGAGAGACAAACTAGGAGTACCCACTGAAACTGAGCCATATAACACTATCACCCATACATCATCCATGCACCTCACAGCACACACCCCAACCCATCACCCCACACACCCTCACACATACCACTCACACTACACCCATGGCACCACAAAGACACCCCAGGTTCTCTGAGGAGGAGCTAAGGGTCATGGTGAAGGAAATCATCCGGGTAGAGCCACAGCTATTCAGATCACAGGCACAGCAGACGTCTATTGCTAGGAAGATGGAGCTAAGGCGGATAGTCGTGGACAGGGTCAACGCCATGGGACAGCACCCAAAAACAAGGGATGACATCAGGAAGAGGTGGAACGACCTACGGGGGAAGGTGCGTTCCGTGGTTGCAAGACACCAGGTAGCTGTACAGAGGACTGGCGGTGGACCCCCACCTCCTCCCCCACAACTAACAACATGGGAGGAGCAAGTCTTGGCGATCATGCATCCTGAGGGCCTCACAGGAGTATCAGGAGGACTGGACTCTGGTAAGTCAAATCTTTACTACTATATCCCCCACCCTACCTGCATGCCATCACAAACTCCAAACCCCTACCCTCACCCCCATCACTTCACCACATCACATATACCACACTATCACAACACACCCATCCCAATACCAAGAGTTGCATGCAACAACAATGCATGGACACCCATCACAGACCTGCATGGACACCCAACACCACAGCATGCACACTAGTGACAATCACTTAGCCAAACCAAGCGCAACTCACACAAGCCAAAGCTGCCTTGCCTATATCAACCATAGAGGGAAAGATTTCCATGCACAAGATGACACACGCAGATACATTAACACTGCATTTACATCCCCACAGGACCACCACACAACGTCACCAGAGAGGAGATGCCAGCCACATCCAGTCACCACACAGAAGAGACTCACAGTGATAACAGCAGCTCTGCACGCCTGGATCAAGATGACCAACCTGACCCATCAGGGACCTCTGGACAGTCAGTTACCCTGCCACAGTCTCATACCACCACAGAACCTCCCCCCACAGGAAACACCAGCACTGCACCCACCCAGCGGGCCCATACCTCTGTCCCCAGGACATGTCAATCAGCAGTGTGTCCACCACCCCAGGCAACCCCACAAACCCAAGATAATCAGAGACCTGGAGTCAGTGGCAGTGGGCACACGGTTCAGGGGACAGAGGCACAGGACAACAGGGAAGCTGGGAGGACTGCTGTGTGACAGGGGGAGGACAGGCGCAGGGAACCCTCTCTCCATGGGGCACTTGCAGGGATCCTGGGAGCATACCACCATTCCCAGGAGACCATGGGCCAGATACTGTACCAGTTGCAGGAGACCCAGCGGCTGCAGGAGGGACAGTACCTGGGGATCAGGGAGGACCTCAAAGACATCCACACCACCCTGGTCACCATTGCAGGGGTGCTGGCAGACATGGCCAACACCTTGAGGGAGGCAGTGGCACATAAATGGGCCCCTGACACTCGCCACACCAAAGAACAGCCCTCCACCTCCGCCGGCGTTAGAGGACAGGAGGACCCACCACAGGAACAACAGGCCACCAGCACCCCACCCCCTGCAGAAGGAGAACCACCCCGCAAACGGTCCCCGCGATCTAAGCAGAAGCCAGAGAACATTGCCAAGACCCCGCCAGGAAATAAGACCCTCCTGATTGTCACCCTTCTGTCCCACTCTGTCACCCTGTCCACCTTGAACTGCCATTGCTCCACTTCCTATGTCCCCTTGGACATTGCACCTGTGATACAATGAGGCTGGAATCTACCCTGGACTTTCCTCCATCAGCAACCCAGCCCATTGCAATACCCTGTACACTTATTAGCATATAAATAAACACCCTTGGAACAAATTAAAGTATGGAGTCTGTCAAATTTTTCACATGTGTATTAGTTGAACAAACTGTAAAAATTGCAATTGAAATGTACTGTAATATTTACATAGGTATAACCTGTAGTGGGCAGCAGTAAACACCAGGAGCCAGAGTGGGGCACAGAGATCTGAAAATAGAGATGCCAAAGGGCACAGTAAGTGGCCATAGACATAGGGAATTCAGGCTGCCATGTTCAATGTCAAACTCAAAACTTCAATGGAAGGTGAAATTACAGTGTCTTACCTGTGTGTCACTGGAAGTACTGTTGAATGAGTGTACTTCTGTTGTCCACATCTTATTCCTCTGCCTCCTCTTGGTCACTGTCCACAGGCTCCACCACTGCCACAAGACCATCTCCAGGCTCATTCACCTGCAGAAAAGGCACCTGCATCTCAAGGACAGGTTGTACAACATGCAACATGCAACGATGATCTGGCACACCTTCTTGGGTGAGCAGTACAGGGATCCACCTGCCAGATGGAGGCACCGGAATCTGGCCTTCAGGAGGCCAAAGGTTCTCTCAATTATCATCCTTGTTCGCCCATGTGTCTCATTGTAACGTTCCTCTGCCCTTGTCCTGGCATTCCTCACTGGGGTCAATAGCCACGAGAGGTTGGAGTAACCAGAGTCACCTGCAAATATCGAGGGATACCAGTTAGCCACACACTCACCCTTAGGGCCAAACCCACACCCATATACCTACATCAACTGGGTGGGGACCATGGGCTCACCTATTAGCCACACCCGGTGCCTCTGGAGTTGAGACATCACATATGGAATGCTGCTATTCCTCAAGATAAAGGCATCATGCACAGAGCCAGGATACTTGGCATATACATGGGAGATTAACTGGTCCGCCAAACACACCATCTGCACATTCAGAGAGTAAAAGCTTTTTCTATTCCTGAACACTTGTTCATTTCTCCGGGTGGGAACAAAGGCAATATGTGTACCATCAGTGGCACCAATGATGTTGGGGATATGTCCCAGGGCATAAAAATCAGCCTTCACTGTGGCCAAATCCTCCACCTGGGAGAATACGATGTAGCTGCGCATGTGTTTCAGCAGGGCAGACAACACTCGGGTCAGCATGTTGGAGAACATTGGCTGAGACATCCCTGATGCCTTGGCCACTGTCGCTTGAAAGAAACCACTTGCCAGGAAATGGAGCACTGACAGGACCTGCACTAGAGGGTGGATACCTGTGGGCTGGCGAATAGCTGACATCAGGTCTGGCTCCAATTGGGCACACAGTTCTTGGATTGTGGACCTATCAAGTCTGTAAGTCAGGATAATGTGCCTATCCTCCATAGTCGCCAGGTCCACCTGTGGTCTGTACACAGGGGGGTGTTTCCATCTCCTATTCATCCTCAGCGGTTGAACTCTAGGGTGAAAAACGGTGAGCAGAGGGTCATATTCACACATATGTTAAGATAAATCTGCATTTCTTCCTTTACAGAAACAGTATGTGAATTTGAGATTCAGTTGATGTGCCAATGTCTGCTGTGACGCAGTAAGGTACCATGGCCTGTGCCCCCGTGAAATGGCGGTTGCCTGACCTCTGAGGAGAGACAAGTGGAAATTAGGTAATTCCACTGGCGTTGTGCGCCATTGCGGTCGGCGGTCGATGACTGCCGCGCAACTTCGCATTGGTTATCATTGGTCCCTATGGGTTCCAGGAGACAATGGCGATGTACGCACCGCCACGGATGTGGCCGACGTTTTATATCTGTTCACTCACTTGCTACCTGACCTTCAACTAGAGAGGACCTACACTGCAAGTGCTGCTATGACCTGTGTCTGGAAGCGACAATGGCTCGAGTGTCGGGGGAGAGGGCCCCCGCCTTCACTTCGAAGGAGTTGGAGAGACTGGTGGATGGGGTCCTACCACAGCACACTTTACTCTATGGTCCTCCAGACAAACAGGTGAGTACACTGTGAGCATGATGCGTGGGCGATGAATGTATGGATTGCTGTGTGTGTAAGCCTCATGTGGGGGGGGGCTGAGGGGTCCTGGGCAGAGTGCTGCATGTCTGGTGGTCAATGTCTGTGCGTAAGGGGATGGGAGGGATATTGTGGGCTATGAGTGTAACAGTCCGGGCGGTATGACTAATCCCTTTTTCTATTCATGTTTACCTGCAGGTCAGCGCCCATCACAAAAAGGGTATTGGGCGTGCCATTGCCAAGGAGGTGCGGATCCTGGGGGTCTTTGACAGGCGGAACACCCACTGCCGCAAACGGTGGGAGGACCTGCACCGCTGGGCAAGGAAGACGGCGGAGGCCCAGCTGGTGCTGGCCTCCCAATAAGGAAGGGGTGTCTGACGTACCCTGACCCCCCTGATATTCTGCATCCTGGCGGTGGCCTATCCGGAGTTGGATGGGCGCTTGAAGGCATCACAGCAGTCACAAGGGGGTGAGTGCAGATTCAGATTCATGACTTTGCGCGTGTTAAGGTTTTACCTGGGTGGGGGATGTGGGCTGTGGGTGCCCCTAGGCCAGGGTGAACTGGCAGGGTAGGTCCCTTGTTGGTCAGGCTCTGACGCACTCCATACCCCAATAGTGTTAGTGGGCATCTACTACTGGGCAGGGTCCTGTACCCCATGGGCTGGTGACTAGCTTTGTAACTGCTAGTGCTTGGCCTAGTGCATGGGGCTGTTCCCTGTGTGTTGTGTACGCCAACAGTAGTGTTGTTGCTGCCATTGACCAAGTGTATCCTCTGGCTCTCCCCCCTTCTTGTTTCGTCACCCTGTCCTTGTGTGCATTAGCATCATCTGGTGGAGTAGCAGAGGCACCAGCGACGGAGTGAGCTGCATCCCATATGGGCCTGGAGGCCGAATCCACCGACGGTGATGACACCAGTGGGACAGAGGGCGAGGGGAGCACCACGACGGAGACAGGAGGGGACATTACCAACAGTGACTCTTCCTCCGGTGAGGTGGCGGACACCTCTGTGCCCACCTCAACAAGGTACAGCTGCCACCCCCGTACCAGCACCGCCCTCCCAGCAGCCCCTCAGCATGTTTTCCGTGCCTGCTCACCCAGGAGGGTGGACATCTCCTTTGCCCCAGGCACCTCATACCCTGCCCCAGTCAGCCCTGCTGCCCTGAGTGAGGAGGCTATTGACCTCCTGAGATCCCTCACTATTGGGCAGTCAACCATACTGAATGCCATGGTGTAGAACAAACAAATGCATACCTGGAGGGCATTCACTCTGGCATGGAGGCCCAACAGAGAGCATTACAGGCTCTGGCCTCTGCACTGATGGCAGCCATTGTCCCTGTCTCCAGCCTCCCCCCTCCAACTTCCTCTACCCAGTCCCAATCCCCTCAATCCCATCCTATCCCAAGCACACCTTCTGACCAGCAATCACCCAAATCAACACACAGAAGTGGCTCAGGCAAACATGAGCACCACACTTCATCTCACACGCACTCACACAAGCACCATCCCCATGCAGACACACCAACATCCACTGCCTCCACTGTGTCCCCCTCCTCCTCATCATCCACCTCCCTCCCAGTAGCGTCTTCACTCACACCTGCATGCACTACATCCTCATCCACTACCTCCATCACCAGCACGCCTATCACTACACGCCCCTCACTGGCAGTCACCACCACCACATCAATGCACACATCCCCTGTGTCCTCGCCTGCTGTGTCTGTGACCCCTCCTCCCAAAGTACACAAACACAAGCACACACCCACCCAACAGCCATACACCTCACAACAGCATCCAGCTCATGCACCTGCACCCAAACACAGCAGACTGAAACCTCCTACAACCATTCCCTCTTCCTCCACTGCCAAACCTTCACCCTCTTCCCACCCCAGTGTCCCTAAGAAGCTTTTCCTCGCCAACATATCCCTCTTCCCGACCCCCCCGTCCTTCACCTCGAGCCAGGGTGGCCAGAACCCAGCCCAGCACCTCAGCCACCCAGTCCACGTCCACTGTGGTTTCTGCAGTTGTGAGAGGCTCTAAGGAGGCACCCGTCAGCCCAGCCAGTGTGCTACCAACATCTGCCAAGGCCAAGAAGGTTCCGCCACCTGGCAAGGGCAAGAAGGGGACAGCATCCAGCAAGGGGAAGGAGGCACAACCAGCCAGAAAGGCCAAGTCAAAGACTCCAGCTGGCAGAAGCAAGGAGGCACCACCATCTGCCAAGGGTAGGAAGGGGCACCGAACACCAGCCATGGCACTTCAGCCGTCCTAGGCTGCTGGTGAAGGCCTGGAGGCTACCACCACAACCGCCAGCACCGCCACCTGCACCGCTGCAAGCAGCACGACTGCCAGCAGCAGCAGCCCCAGTAGGCAGCCGTCCGAGGCTGCTGGTGAAGGCTGGAAGCTACCACCACAACCGCCAGAGCTGCCACCTGCACTGCAGCCAGCACCACCACCTGTACTGCCACAAGCAGCACCACTGCCAGCAGTAGCAGCCCCAGTGGGCAGAAGTCCAAGGCTGCTGGTGAAGGCCTGGAGGCTAATACCACAACTGCCAGCATCACCACCTGCACCACAGCCAGCACCGCCAACTGCACAGTGGCCAGCATCACCACAAGCAGCACCACTGCCAGCAGTAGCAGCCCCAGTGGGCAGCAGTCCAAGGCTGCTCGTGAAGGCCTGGAGGCTACCACCACAACTGCCAGCTGCCACCTGCACCTCAGCCAGCACCGCCACCTGCACAGTGGCCAGCACCACCACAAGCAGCACCACTGCCAGCAGTAGCAGCCCCAGTGGGCAGCTGTCCGAAGCTGCTGGTGAAGGCCTGGAGGCCACCACCACAACCGCCAGCACCGCCACCTGCACCGCGGCCAGCAACGCCACTTGCAGTGCAACTGCGATTCACTGAGCAGCTGTCACCGCAAGTGAGTAGTGTGTAGTGGTGACTACATGTGCTGCAGTGCTTCCTGGCCCCTGCAAAGGCTGTTGTTGTGACACCCAGGTGAAAGAGTGTGACCTTGCCCCATCCAGGATGAAGCACACTGGGCACAAAGCCTCCTCCAGAACCAGTGGAAGAAGGCGTCCACTCAGCCCCTCCTTGCCAGGATGAAACACACTGGGACAAAGCCCTCTCCAGAACCAGTGGAAGAAGGCACCCACTCAGCCCCTCCTTGGCAGGATGAAGCACACTGGGCACAAAGCCCCCTTCAGAACCAGTGGAAGAAGGCATCCACTCAGCCCCTCCTTGGCAGGATGAAGCACACTGTGCTCAAAGACCTCTCCAGAACTAGTGGAAAAAGCTATCCACTTGAGAGACTGTGGCTTTGCACTCCCCAGGACCAAGCAGTGGGCAGACCACCCACTTGAGAGACTGAGGCTTTGCACTCCCCAGGACCAAGCAGTGGGCATGTAGCCCCCTCCAGGAGCAGTGACGTAGTACCATATTCCGGATGAGGGGTGTCCCCCCCTTCCCTGTCCCCCTGAAGTGCCTGTGTGTTTTCGGCCTGATGCCCCTACAGTGTTCTCTCGGTATTGAGGCAGGAGTCAAGTGTGTGCTTGGCCTATGTGTTTTAGCCCAGTGGGCCACGGACAATTTTTGTGTGGACATTGTCCCGCCTTTTGTATATATTGTATATATTGTGCATACTGTTTTTGCTTTCTGAATGTATTTCTAAGTATTACTAGTATTACACTCATTTGACTCCATTCCTTTTGTCCTTGCATTATTCCAGAGGGTTACGGGGTGTATATGTAATGTTGTTGCATGTGTTTGTGTGTATGGTGTCGGGGTGAGGGTGGGGGTGTAGCGTGTTGCGTGTGTGTGTCACTCTCTTTTTCCTCCCCCATCCCCTGTGTGCTAGGTGCAGTACTCATCGTGGTCGTCGTCACCGGCATTGGTGTTCCTGGTGTATGAGAAGATACACCAGCATGGGGAACACCTGCAGCGCGGGCTCCATGGCGTCCTGGTTCTTCCTTGAGTGTCGAGAGGTGAGTCGTTTCCCTTCTGTTTTCTGTTTCCGCCGTGCTTTTGATGGCATTGGTACCGCCCCGGAAAAGCTGGCAGATGGGCGGGTTGTAATGAAGTGGGCTGTACATTGTCTTCCGCCTGGCTGTTGGCGGTTACCTCCACAGTGTTTGTTGCTACCGCCGTGGCGGTCAGAGTGTTAAAGTGGCTGTATGTGTTGGCAGTTTCCGCCGTGGTCATGATTCCAATTTTTTTACCGCCGGCCTGTTGGGGGTGTTACCGCCGCTTTAACACCAACCGCCAGGGTTGTAATGAGGTCCTAAATGTACACTTGGGGTAGGAAAACCCCCCAACTTACTACCAGCATTTAGTACCATTTTATTTCTGCAAAATGCACCCTTGCATTAAAAATGGATGTCAGGATGCATTTTGCGCTAAGAAACAGAACACAAAGAGCGGGCACAAGCAGGCATTTGTGCTCACTAAATATGCTGTTTCAGTAGGACTTTGTCCCCAATTTACTCTTAATTACACAATTGTGTTATTATTATTAATTCCACATCAAAAAACATGGAATTACAAAAATTACTCTGGAGACTGTAGCATAATTGGCCCAATGCTAATGCTTAATTTGTAGAAAAATAAATGCAGGGACCCAAACTATTTCTTGAATCTTGTAGTTGGAGCTGCCTAATGCTGTGGTTGATGAATACCAAGATTTTGTAGCTCTGATTCCAGTTCAAGCCACTTTCTTCTAACAATTACCATCTCAGTATCCCTCTCTTACAGGTTATTACACCTGTTCTTTCTCCCTTTTGTCAATGTTTTCCTATCTTCATCTCCTTCCTTCCTTCCTTCTCCCTTTATGCATGTCTATCTCCTGCCTTGGGTCAATGTCTGATGGTGAAAACATGAGTGCCGGTGCCACCACTTGCAACCACTGCCACAATTTAAGCCAGAGGTGACCTATTCTGAAGGGCACATGGACCCCACCCGCACCTTTTTGAAAATATGAAGAGGGTCTGTCAAGCTGAGCAAAGGTTAGCCTGCCAGACACTCTTCATGTTGAGGTCAAGCAACCAGGTGCTGTACATGTGCTAAATCCACAGGCGCATGGCTGCCTCAGCTGAATTTTGCTGGACTTAAGAATTCACAGCCCTGTGGGTGTGACCTCCTCAGCTCAGCAAAGCCTTGGAGGTCCTTCACGTCATGATGAGGGGTCATGTCACAGATAGACCTGGACCTGGGCTCTTTAGTTTTAAGCAGGTATTGATGTCTCAACTTTTGGGGCGCATTCGACCAGGGGAGCCATGTCCTCTAAAGCATTCACGCTTGGTGCACATCTGGAGGACATTTTGAGAACAGCCGATTGGGTATCAGATTCTGTTATAAATATTTTGTTTTCAAATCAACTCCACAGTTGGTCTCCTTAGTGGTAAGTAAGTTTTGATATAGAATAATCAAGCATCTGGTCCTGTCATGGAATTAAAAATGTCCTGGGAAACTGTGATTGGTTCCCGTGTTGAAGGACTACTCAAACGCGTTGGTCAGGTGTGCCAGTGTTTTATTATGGTAAGTAAAAAAAAAAAAAAGGTTGGGTAAGGTGCAGATAGGTTTAAAGGGATTTTCTTCTTTGGGTGGGTGGTTGTTTCTTTGTTGGACTCGTTCTCACTCTTCTCTCTCTCTCTCTTACGTCCTCGATATGTAGGTGTCCCGGGAGGTACATGTAAAAGAACAGAGGATGGAGGTTAAGTCGAAGGTTCACGGAAGTTGTTTTCCCTTTATTTCTCCTTTCTAATCTCTACACGTCTTATTTGTGAAGTTACCATTAGTTACTGTCTCACTATCTCTCTTGGGTCACCTGAAACCCTTCTTTGGCCTATTCTTAGTGCTTTACTGCTCTTTCGCTTCTTTTTAGATACTCTTTTATGTCTTTATATGTGCGGTGCCCTTCGAGTGCCTTGTGCTCTTATAGACAAGTGCTGTTATGTGCTCGATGTGGAGATGTCTTCGTGCTCTGTTTTCCCTTCCCCCCTTCCCAACTCCCACTTTCTCTTCTCTTCCCCTTTTGGCCTTTTTGTTACGTTTCTCTCACTCTCAGTTTTTCTCTATTTCCCTCAGGTCTGTGATCCCACATACCTGGCTTCGCCGCGCTTGTCCAGAAGCGCGGCGGGCATTAGCGCTTCGTCCTCCCGGCTGCCTACTCCCGCGGGATCCGTCGGACGTCTTCGGCGGCTTCCTCCCGTTGCTGGGTCTCAAAGCGTCTCCCGTCGTCTACTCTGTTGACCTCCGGTAGCTCGTTCCTCTCCTCCTTTGATACTCGTCTGTCCGTTTCCTCCAAACCATTCTCTCCCTTCGGGAGGTTCAGAGGAGTCTTTAACTTCCTGGCAACCCGCTGATTCTGAGTATTCCACCAATCACGGGATGGGAAGTGGGTCATGCAACGGTCTCCAGAGGCAGAGTCAGCACAGGACCTGGACGGGTGAGGGTGATCTCCAATCAACCCGTCACAAACACTCCCCCTAGAGAGTGGACTGTCGAGACACGGTGATACAGGATACCGAGAAAAAAATCAGCTGTCACCATTTTGCTACCCGGGAGGTGCTGGATCTGAAACGAAAAAAAGGCTGTAAGGAAAGGAACCAGCGTAGCACCCGGGAATTAGTGTCTTTATGATGAGCGAGCCAGGTGAGCGGGGCATGGTCAGTGACCAGGGTAAAAGTTCGACCAGACAGATAATATCGAAGGGATTCAATAGCCCACTTAATGGCTAAACACTCCTTTTCAATAGCCGGATAGTGACGTTCACGGGGAAGAAGTTTCCGGCTGATATACAGAAGAGGGTGGAGAGAGGCATCCTCCTGATTCTGCATTAACACAGCCCCAAGTCCAACTTCTGAGGCATCAGTTAATAGCACAAAAGATTTGTCAAAATCAGGACAGCAGAGGACTGGTGCGGAAGTCAGAGCGGTCTTAAGCTTTTCGAAACTACCCAACTCGATATCCGAAGGAGGTTTAAGTGTATTGGGACATGACTTTCGCAACAAGTTAGTAAGGGGTTCGGCTATAGTTGAAAAGTGATTATAAACCATCTGTAGTAGCCAACCAGTCCCAAAAATGCCCTAATATCTTTTTTTTTCTCGGATAAGTCATCTGTGCAATGGCATCTAGCTTCTCTATTTGTGGGCTTATCTTACCCCCTCCTACAACATAACCCAGATATTTAATACTAGTTTGTCCTAGTCTACACTTCTCTGGGTTGGCAGTTAGCTGCGCTTTTCTAAGAGCACTTAGAACGGACTCAAAGTGAGACATGTGGTCATTCCATGTTCTGCTATAGATAACTATATCATCCAGATAGGCAGCCGCATACTGCCTATATGGTCGTAATATGTCATCCATGAGTCTTTGGAAGGTGGCAGGAGCCCCGTGTAAACCAAATGGCAAGACAGTGAATTGGTATAAACCTGAAGGAGTGGCAAAGGCTGTTATTTCTTTATCTGTTTCTCTCAGGGGTATCTGCCAGTATCCCTTCGTGAGATCCAGCGTGGTTAGATATTTGGCTTGTCCCAACCTTTCAACTAACTCGTCAATCCTAGGCATAGGGTATGCATCAAAATATGTTAAGTTATTGACACCTCTATAATCAACACAAAATCGGGTGCTGCCGTCGGGTTTAGGAACTAATACCACTGGCGAACACCAGGGACTAGCTGAGGGCTCTATAATACCGGCTGCTAACATGGCCTGGACTTCTTTCTCTATATGTTTTTGTTTGGCCTCAGGGATGCGGTACGGTCTCTGTCTAGACACCGTATTTTCTTTAAGTCAAATGGGATGTTCTTCCTGGATATTTAGAGAATATGTCTTGGTTTTGGGTCACCATTTTCTGCAGCTGACTTAAATATTGTCGGGTTAAATCAGGATTGATCCAGGGTTTCCCTGGGGAGGATTCAGGGGGTTTTGTAAGTATGGGATAAGGAATCTCTTCTTTTACTTCCTTGGTGATATAATGGACGGTTTGTTCATCAGTGGGTTCTATCCATTTCTTAAGCAGGTTGATATGATATATCTGTTCTCTTCCGCCATTTTGGGACATGGATAACTTATATGTGGTGGGATTTATTTCGGCAGTAACTTCATAGGGACCTTGCCATCGGGCCAATAATTTATTATCGGTACTGGGAAGTAAGACCAGTGCTTTATCTCCCACTGTCAAGGTTCTAACAACACTATGAGTGTCATATGTCTGTTTCTGCTTCTGCTAGGCCACACGCAATGCAGAGTGTGCTTCTTCCCATACAGTATTGAGGTTATCTCGCAATTCTCGGGTATAGGTTAATAAATCCTTAACCTCTTCTTCAGTCTCCTCCCATTGTTCAACTAACATATCTAGCAATGTACGGGGTTGGCGACCGAACAACATATCAAAAGGACTATGACCTAAAGAGGACTGTATATGGGTCCGGATAGCGTAAAGGACCAGAGGAAGTTTCTTTTCCCAATCCTTACCTGCCTCAGTTATACTTTTTCGTAGGAGAGACTTAATGGTTTTATTGTATCTCTCCACTAGTCCGTCTGTTTGAGGGTGATATACCGAAGTACGGATTTGTTTCACTCCTAGTAATTTACAGACCTCGGTCATTAGTCTGGACATAAACGGAGTCCCCTGGTCTGTTAAAATTTCATTCTGGAAGCCTACCCTTGAAAAGAACTCTATCATTGCTTGGGCGACTGCTTTTGTATGCATACTGGGGAGGGCAATCGCTTCTGGATACCTCGTGGCGTAATCCACTAATACCAATACATACTGCCTACCTCTAGTTGAAGGAATGAGGGGACCAATGATATCCATTCCCACTCTAGTGAAGGGAATATCTATGATAGGTAGAGGTTGTAGGGGAACAGGTCTTGTATTAGAGGGATTGTATAACTGACATTTTGTACACTCTGAACAGTGCCTACGAACCTCTCCATAAACACCCGGCCAATAAAATCGTTTCAGTACAGCTTCCTCAGTTTTCGCTCTGCCCAAGTGACCTTCCCCATGATCCCCATGGGCTAACTGTAATACCTGTAGGCGGTGACTACGGGGCACTACTAATTGCAGGGTATTTCCTCTTGTATTGTTGGGTTTCCTATATAATAAATTATTTTGGATCAAGAATCTGGGACCTACCCCTTGTACTGCCCCGACGTTTGCCTGCTGCCATGCATGTTTCAATGTGGGGTCTTCATTCTGACTCCGTCGGAAATCCCCAGTGATTGTACAAACCATTCCCGTACTTGTAGGTTTCCCCGGGATGGTGTTCCTCTGCCCATGAGAACGTCGCTGTTCCCTTTTTTGTCTTTTACTGAGATCAGGCCGCATGGGTTTTAAGTTCTCTGTTACCACCCCACTGGGTGCTTCCTTCCACCAGTCTTTAAACACATGCTCTTGCCCAGCTTTTTCTAAGAGAGCAGAAAATCCCTCATAGTCAGTCCCTAGTATGATGTCTTCCTCTAACTTAGGAAGTACCCCGACCTGCAATTCTTCTGGTTGTGCACTCCATTTCAACCAGATCTTGGCAAGGGGGTAATATCGTCGATCACCGTGTACACAGGCGATGAGTACTTGGGTTTCCGGGTCTGCTTGGCCGGGTACAACCAGATTCTCTCTTATTACACTCTGGCTGCAGCCTGAATCGATTAATGCTATTCTTTCCATACCATTAACAAGGATAGGGAGGGTGTATTTGGGTGGTCTCCCACCCGTCCAGAAAACTCTTCCTTTTGTCAGGCCAATCTCCATGGGTTCTTCCATGTCTTTCCGGTGGGGACAAAACCTGGCTATGTGCCCCCATTCAGAACAGTTATAACATTGTGGGCCTGAGCCTGGGTATCCGGAGCCGACTGGACCCATAGATTGAGGTCGTTCCATTCCGTGGCTTGCCACAGGCCGAGAGGAAACCATTTTAGACACACTTGGTCAGATTGAAGGGGGAGGAACTTTTCTCCCTGTAGTGCTGAAGTCCGGACTCCTATGATAAGCACAGGCTAGATCCATAGCCGTTTCATTAGTAAGTCCGGGATGTTGTCTTACCCAATTACGAGTAGTAGAGGGTAATGCGTCTAAGTATTGCTCTAGGACTATGATATCAAACATTTCTTCCCTAGGTGTTTCAGAGGGCTGTAACCATCTGCCAGCTGCGTGTCGCACGCGATAATACAGAGTACGAGGGTTCTCCTGGTTCTGCCATTTCATTTGTCTGAATCTGGTTCGGTAGCTTTCACTATTGAGGCCCACTCTTTCCAAAATAGTTTTTTTGATGTCTCTATAAGGAAGAATCCCGCTCGGATTAATTGCTTGATATGCTGACTGCAGATGCCCCGTGAGAAGTGGGGCGATGTACTGGCCCCATTTATCCTCGGGCCAATTAGCTGTGTTAGCTACCCTCTCAAAATTTGTAAAAAATGAATCGTGATCTTCCTGCTCTTGATACCGCTGTAACACACTGCTCGGTACATTAGGATGGGCTTTAGTATGTGCGATAGTGTCCGTCAATTTTCCCAACGCGGTCTCATGCACCAATTGATTATTTGCCATAATCGTTGCCTGACTCTTAAGAGCCGTTTGTAATGCCTCCCGCTCCTCTTTTGCCTCTTTCATTTGTTGCTCCCAGATTAACTGTAGGTGGCGTTGTCCTTCTGCTAATTGCGCAATCACATCGGCCATGGTTGCTTTTTCTTCCATGATGGGGTTCTATCAAATCCCACTTCTGACACCACTTGTGATTGGTTCCCGTGTTGAAGGACTACTCAAACGCGTTGGTCAGGTGTGCCAGTGTTTTATTATGGTAAGTAAAAAAAAAACAGTGAGGTAAGGTGCAGGTAGGTTTAAAGGGATTTTCTCCTTTGGGTGGGTGGTTGTTTCTTTGTTGGACTCGTTCTCACTCTTCTCTCTCTCTCTCTTGCGTCCTCGATATGTAGGTGTCCAGGGAGGTACATGTAAAAGAACGGAGGATAGAGGTTAAGCCGAAGGTTCACGGAAGTTGTTTTCCCTTTATTTCTCCTTTCTAATCTCTACACGTCTTATTTGTGAAGTTACCATTAGTTACTGTCTCACTATCTCTCTTGGGTCACCTGAAACCCTTCTTTGGCCTATTCTTAGCGCTTTACTGCTCTTTCGCTTCTTTTAAGATACTCTTTTATGTCTTTATAGGTGTGGTGCCCTTCGAGTGCCTTGTGCTCTTATAGACAAAATTAAAGTGCTGTTATGTGCTCGATGTGGAGATGTCTTCGTGCTCTGTTTTCCCTTCCCCCCTTCCCAACTCCCGCTTTCTCTTCTCTTCCCTTTTGGCCTTTTTGTTACGTTTCTCTCACTCTCACTTTTTCTCTATTTCCCTCAGGTCTGTGATCCCACATACCTGGCTTCGCCACGCTTCTCCAGAAGCGCGGCGGGCATTAGCGCTTCGTCCTCCCGGCTGCCTACTCCCGCGGGATCCGTCGGACGTCTTCGGCGGCTTCCTCCCGTTGCTGGGTCTCGAAGCGCCTCCCGTCGTCTACTCTGTTGACCTCCGGTAGCTCGTTCCTCTCCTCCTTTGATACTCGTCTGTCCGTTTCCTCCAAACCATTCTCTCCCCTCGGGAGGTTCAGAGGAGTCTTTAACTTCCCGGCAACCCGCTGATTCTGAGTATTCCACCAATCACGGGATGGGAAGTGGGTCATGCAACGGTCTCCAGAGGCAGAGTCAGCACAGGACCTGGACGGGTGAGGGTGATCTCCAATCAACCCGTCACAGAAAGGTAAAGGGAAATTTCAATTCTATTAAGGACACTGAGGCGAAGATTATCCCACCCGTCCTGCCTGCGGAGTTGCGTTTCCCTCCCGCTGTTACTTCAGTATTTGGATCTACACTGGAAATAAGTAAAAATTTATTTTTTACTGTTTTATTGCATATCTTCTTGCATAATGTGCTATGGTGGAATACACTAATTGGTGTTTTCGATTGGATTGCGTGTACATGAGTATATAAGATGGACTGGTAACATATGTTTTTTCAATTTTAACAACGGAGGAAAAATGAAAGATTTGGAAGCTAATCCAGAGAAATCGTCACTTTGACAGCCTTTGCACAAAGAAAGAGGACAAGATGGGAATGTCCTAGGATGTTATAGGGAGGAGGACACTGTGACTGGACTGTTTTGGTCAGATGTTATATGGCCATTGGAATGGATTCATGGGATTTGTAGTTCTTTTATTTTGCTGCTGTGAGCTTGAATAAAGAAAGAACTAAGCATAATCTTCGCCTCTGTGTCCTTAATAGAATTGAAATTTTATGTCAAGACCGGATGCTCCTACTACGCGTTTCTTTCCTTGCTTAATTTTAATAACAGCAGTCAAGATTAACAAACTACAACTCAGTAAACGTAGTAAACGTAGTTCAAACACAATAACCAATCAGAATGACATACATAGCATTATGACGTCACTTGACTGCGATGTTTTTTCTCCTCAGTCGGCACATTGCCGCACGCTTGCGAGCGCTTCTCCTCACGTTCGCGTTCAAATTGGTTTCAACCGTCTCCTCAGTTTGCGGTCGCCATTTTATACACATCTGAGGAGCGTCAATACCATTTTGCTTCACTCACAGCTGCCGTTTGTTCTACCTTGGCTATTTCTACACAGAGAGGAATCGTCTCCGCCTTCTCGAGCCTCGTTGCCTGTTCTCTGCTGTTAGCCACACCCAGTCCAGCCCCTTCCACACCCTTGGACTCTGTTGTAACTGCCCAGAGGCGGGGTTTTGGGCTTTCTAATCCTTCCCATTAAATTTTAACTCTTTCCCTTCCGTTTTTTCAGTCCAATATATTTTCAACTCATAATTATGGAGATTGACAGCTCTCCTTTACCACAGGATGACCCTGAAGAGGTAAATTCAATAAAGGAAGAGTTGAATGCTTTTATTCAGACCTCTGTAAAGCCGGCAGTTTCTACATCCATGCAAAAACTGTCAAAAAATTTAGAAGCATCTGTGTTTAATATGATGATCAAAACGATTTTGGCCCAGTCTGCGGGGGAAGCAGAAAGCGCCCTTTAACTATTAATCAGCCCAAAAAACTGCATAAGGTGGCGCTAACAGTTAGTGAGGTTTCCTCACACAAGGCAGAGGACATGGCTCCTTCAAAGGAGAATAAAGCTCAAGAAAATCGTCTTTAAGATGCAAATGTAAATCAAAACATATTATGTCTCCCATTATTATTTCTTCCATCCCTGATACGGATGACGATGTGGCTGATATGGATTTGGATAATGATTTATCTGATAAAGATGATTGCAATACAATATCTCCCCCCCTTATTAAGAAACCCAAATTAGCTCCAACAGAAGCTAATAAACCAAAGCCGGTTGTAGATTCTGTAGGAGTACCAATGTCTGATCCCAGCCATATTTTCAACCCAAACTCCACATAGTGGGTACCTGCAGATCATTTGGGGGAGTATGTAACTTCTAGACTGAGTTGTCTCCTTGACAAACAGAGTAGGGCCAAATTACAATCCGAATGCCTTTGCCCCTTCCTTCCACAAAAAGTCACGATTACTCCTTCTATAGATCAGGCTTTCCTAACCTTTTTTACCAAATTCAGAAAAGATCCTCAGAAAGGGGTGGATAAAGCATGGTCTTCTTGTCAGGATAAACTTCTGGACATTGTTGGCCCCCTTACACGCATTTTCGACCTCACAGAGTCAGCCAGATTGGAGGACTTATTATTGACCCAGACGAACATTCGCTATGGGTCCAGCGGACAGTTTGCCTTCTGGGCAATGCTAACTCCGCTTTGACCCATGAAAGGAGAAAAGGTCTCTACTCAAACTAGACCCCAAGTTGGTGAATTTGGCGATGGTGCTTCCTAATGTCAAAACGGAGGGTTTGCTTTTTGGGGATTCGTTCATCAAAGAACTAAGCAAATATGTTTCCACTTTTGTGTCTTTGACCAAGGCCCAACAGTCCTTGAAGAAAATGTTCTCCCAACATTTTTTTGCCAGGGCTGTCAGAGGCAGGAACTACTTTGCCAGCCGTGGTTATTCCAACCAAGGTTCCAGAAGATACTACAACACATCCTATTAAGAATGCAAGCCGCAGTTTTACTAGCAAAGAGGCAGAGGTTTCCGTAACAGAGGTTACAAGAACTCCAGGCTCTCTAATCAAACAGGTAAGCCTAACTTCTGGCCTTCCTCTGGTAGGGGGCCGTCTTCATTTTTTTCTCCCAAAATGGTTATCAATCACCTCAGACCCTTGGGTATTAAATACAGTTCAGGGATATGTTATCAAACTTTATTCAAACCCTATTCAGGCATGTTTACCTCTACTTCCATGATTCTCAACAGAAATGGCCGATCTTATTTCTTTGAAAGTTCAGTCTCTTCTGGAGAAACAAGCAATTGCTCGGACTCAGCCCGACCATTCAGGTTTCACCAGTTCCATTTTCTTAGTCCTAAAAAAGAACAAAAAGATACGTCCAGTAATCAACCTCAAATGTTTTACCCATTTTGTAGTTTATCGACATTTCAAAATGGAAACAATTATTCGTCTCAGGGATACTCTCCTTCAACACTATTGGATGGTTTGTTTAGACTTACAAGACGCATACCTCGTAGTTCTGATTCATCCAAGTTTCGGGAATTTTCCACAATTTCAATGGTTAGACCTTCGCTATCACTTTGCCTCTCTGCCCTTCGGTTTCTCGTCAGCCCTGTGGTGTTTCACCAAGTTAATGAAACCAGTGGTAGCTTTCCTCAGAGCTCAAGGGGTGAGACTCATCATTTATCTAGACAACATTCTTATAATGACCCAGTCTCCTCAAACTCTTCTTTCTCACTTGACACTGACATGCTCTCTCTTATCCGATATAGGCTTTTTCTCAACAAAGAAAAATCCTCTCTCACTCCCACTCAACTAATAGAATTCTTAGGTTTCGAAATAAGCTCGACTTCTGCCACCCTTCTTCCTTCGGCAAAAGTAAAATCCATAAAATCAAACATTCCTCAGATCCTATGCAACTCCTTAATATCTCATATCTCTAGCTCGAGTAGTAGGTCTTCTCTCCTCCTCTATCCAAGCAATATTCCCAGGTCCTCTTCAATATTGAGCGTTACAGAGACAAAAAATTCAACATTTAAGAAAGGGCCTCTCATATTCAGACACTATTCCTCTAGACCCAGATTCTTGTATGGAACTCCAGTGGTGGATAGACCAATTAGATGCCTAGAACGGCAGAACTATCTTTGCATCAGTCCCAGATCTTGTATTAGAATCAGATGCAAGCCGAACAAGTTGGTGGGGCCCAATGTGGTCTAATATCGACTGGAGGTACATGGTCTTTAGAGGAGACCAGGTTGAATATCAACTGTTTAGAGATGCTTGATGGCTCATTTGCAATCAGAAGCCTCGCAAAAAACAGGGTTCGTTGTGCTATCCTTCTCAGGAAGGACAACATTTCAGCAGTATGCTACATAAATCATCTAGGAGGGACAAAATCCAAACCCTTAGCGGAACTGGCAAAGGTTTTTGGGGAATTTTGCCTTTCAAACCAAATTTCGGTCCATGCAGAGTATCTTCCAGGAGCTCTCAACTCCATAGAAGATTGGCACTCGGCATCTTTGCAACTCAAGTGACTGGCAACTTCATCCCCTGGTCTTTCAGTCAATTCAGGACAAGTGGGGTCCTTTAATAATAGATTTGTTTGCCTCCCACCTCAATTCTCAGCTTCCTCAATTCTACAGCAGGTGTCCAGATCCATTGGCCTTGGCCTCAGATGCCCTTTTACAGGATTGGTCAAAATCTCTGAATTACGCCTTTCCCCCTTTTCTCAAGATCAACAGGGTTCTTGCACAAACAAGACGTCAAGAGGCCACTCTAGTGCTCGTAGCTCCATTTTGGCAATCACAGATACGGTTGCCAACTCTTTTGGAACTATCAATAGACTTTCCCGTTCTTCTTCCTTAGTTTCCGAACCTGTTGTTAGACTCTCTGAATCAGCCTCATAATCTCATCCTACACAACCTTCTGACCCTTTCCGCTTGGAAGACTTCAGGAATCCCCAACCTCTCCCTTTCATTTCGCAGGAGGCTTCAGAATTCATCAAACAATCTTGGGCTCTTGGAACTAGAAAGGCTTACAAATCAGCTTGGTCTTTACGGCACAGCTGGCGCTTGGGAAAGGACATCGATTCCCTTTCAGCAGATGTAACATTCATTATTAATTTCCTAGCAGCAGAAGCTAGCAAAGGCAAATCTTATCACACTGTAAATCTGTACAGATCAGCTAAATCATCCAACCATACTTATGTTAATGGGAAAACAGTTGGAGAACACCCAATTATTCGTCGACTTTTAAAGGAAGTAAAATTCTCTAATCCTCCGCTTCCCAAAAATAGTAAGTTATGGGACTTGAAAGTAGTTTTGAATCTACTTTTGTCATGGTCGGATATTACTATTCTTTCTCTTTCAAGTTGACAATGTTGTTATGCCTCATTTCTATTAAACGACTGTCTGATGTTAAAGCTCTTGACATTTCTTTTTGCCAGTTTACCACTTCAGGTGTTCTGTTCACAGTGGTTCGACGAACCAAAACAAATCTAACATCAGTATTTTATTCTCATTTTCCTGATCATCCAAAGCTATGTGTTGGACAATGTTTAAAGATTTACGAACAAAAGAATGCAGATCTAAGAATACCCTCTGTCTCCCAACTTCTTATCTTCTTATCTCCTTTAGGAAACCCTATAATCCTGTATCTTCCCCTAATCTTGCTCGTTGGGTAAAATGGATCATGTCCCTAGCGGGTATTGACACTTCCTCATTTGGGGCCCATTCTTCTAGAGGAGCAATGGCATCGAAAGCCTTTTGGGTGGGTTCTCCCTTGGAGGACATTCTTAGATCTGCAGATTGGGCTAATGACAATGTATTCAAAGTTTTTATTGTAAACCTGTTGATAATGTTCTATGAATGTGATCAATATGCTTTGAACAAGCATAATAGGAGCCGCTGGTCTAGACATAAAGGCCCTCATTATGACTTCGGAGGTCTTGCAGAAAGACCGCGAAGCCGCGGGCGCCTCAATACCACCAGTGATGGCAGTATTGGTGGCTCACTATTATGACATTTCCGCTGGCCCAGCGGAAAAGTCACATCAACATTGCAGCCAGCCCATAATAGAGCCGGAGGCAATGTTGATGTGCAGCGGGTGCAGCAGCACCCGTCACGCATTTCACTGCCCGAAATTTGGGCATTGAAATGCGCGATGGGGCTGTGCCTGGGGGCCCCTGCACTGCCCATGCCAAGTGCATGGGCAGTGCAGGGGCCCCCAGGAGCACCCAGAGTCCCCCTTACCGCCAACCTTTCCATGGCGGTGTTTACCGCCATAGACAGGCTGACAGTTGGGGATTATGACCGCCTGAAGTGGAGGGGTTGGCGGTATGGCCGTGGCTAATGCGCCACGGTTATAATACACTGGTGGAACCCCGCCAGCCTGTTGGCGGTGTTACCGCCAGTGTACCATTAGCCCCCAGGGCCGTAATGACCCCCAAAATGTTGATTTTCCTAGTATTTATGATGGAAAGTCTTAATTTTATTAAAGACACGGAAGCGAGTATTATCCCACCACACTGTTTAACTGTTGTTTTTTCTCCCACCCTCACAGCGACCACGATTTCTACTCAACCTTCCTCGTAATTCATCACAACAACCTTTGAAGTCTCACTTCTCAGATACTCCCTTGTCAAGAGCAGTTGGGAATCCTGTCGATCCTGTAGTCCAGAACTTTTTCCGTATCCTGGATTTCTGAACTTTTGCTCTGAACTTTTTGCCTTCATTATGGCTGTACTCATTTTATTTTCTATTTTCCCTCTATTTCGTTCTGATTGACTTCTAGCGCAAGAAAAGAGGGATGTTCGCAGTCAAGTGACGTCATAATGCTGTGTATGTCATTCTGATTGGTTATTGTGTTTGAACTATGTTTTACTTCCCATTGGCTTATTTCTTTTGCCACCTGGGAGTTGTAGTTTGTTAATCTTGACCGCTGCGATTAAAATTAAGCAAGGAAAGAAATGCATAATACTCGCCTGCGAGTCTTTAATAAAATTAAGACTTTCAGTCATAAATACAAGGAAAATCTACATTTTCCTTGATGTTTACTGGGAAAATGTTCATTTTAGTTACAAAGTATATCATTGGTGATGGTACTACACTAAGTTTAGGAATTGTGGTATGGTCTAAGGTGATTCCTGCTGGGAATTTATGAATCATGTTTGAGAGAAAACAGTTTTATCATGATTTTCCCATTGAAGTTATGGAAGGTGCTCCAGAAGCTAAAATGAGATCATATTTGCTGCAGATTTACACTCTCTTTCTCAGCCATATGAGAATGAAGTCAGAGATTCTCAGTAAAGCATGTACTTCGAACAGGAGCAGCCTGTCATTTGATTCCCCTGTGTTCTACTACAGTCTCCCTGAGTGTTCTAAAGAACAACTGGAGAGCTAACAGTCTTACTTATGGCAACCGTTTGGCACACCTGAGAACATCTTGGTTGAATCAAACTGGTAAAACTTAAAACATTTAATTTAGAAAGGAACAAAATGAGGGGGTCATTTTGTCATAGTAGTTACAGTTAGTGCTGTAGAAAGACAAATTAGGACATGTTTTAAGTGAGTTCTAAAATGTGCAGTCTGTCAGATGATTCCCTTGAGTTCTACTGCAGCCTCCCAGTGTTCTAAAAAACAACTAGAGCACTAACACTTTAATTTATGACAAAAGTGTGGCACATCTTAAACCATCTTCATTGAATCAAATTAGTAAAAGTGTTAAAACTAAAAACATTTGGTTTTGAAAGGAACAAAAAGAGGGGGTTCAGTGTGCCATAGAAATTATGGTTAGTGTTGTAGAAAGAAAAATTAGCACATATTTTAAGTGAGTTCTCAAATATCATTCTCTTCTATTTCATTAAAACATTCTGATGTGTGAAAGCTGAATTAATTACTAATACGTTTGCATTGATTAATAGTTAAGAATTTACTATGAATTAGGCTAACAGAGAGAAACTCGAATTTGTGGAAAACGTGTCCACTTGAGTGGCCACAATGTCATGTACGACATTAACCACTTCGCTGCCAGGCCTTTCCCCCCCCCCAGGTGCCAGGCCTTTTTTTGGCTATTTGGGGAAGGGCGCGCTTAGGCCCTCATAACATTATGTCCACATAAGCTACCCACGCCAAATTTGTGTCCTTTTTTTCCAGCATCCTAGGGATTCTAGAAGTACCCAGACTTTGTGGGTTCCCCTGAAGGAGACCAAGAAATTAGCCAAAATACAGTAAAATCTAGTTTTTTTAAAAACTAATTGGAAAAAGGGCTGCAGAAGAAGGCTTGGTTTTCTTTCCCTGAAATTGGCATCAACAAAGGGTTTGCAGTGCTAAAATCACCAGCTTCCCAGCTTTCAGCAACAGGCAGACTTGAATCAGAAAACCCAATTTTTCAACACAGTTTTGGCATTTTATTGGGACATACCCCATTTTAACAGCCTCCTTCCAGTCAGTGACAGAAATGGGTGAGAAACCAATGCTGGATCCTAGAAACCTAAACATTTCTGAAAAGTAGACAAAATTCTGAATTCAGCAATGGGTAATTTGTGTAGATCCTACAAGGATTTTTGAAAGCAATATACCATTACGTCTGCTGGACTCTTCTCGTTGCAGGGATTTATAGGGCTTGTAGGTTCATCAAGAACCCTAGGTACCCAGAGCAAAGAAATGAGCTGCACCTTGCAGTGGGTTTTCATTCTATACCGGGTATACAGCAATTCATTTGCTGAAATATAAAGAGTGAAAAATAGTTATCAAGAAAACCTTTGTATTTCCAAAATGGGCACAAGATAAGGTGTTGAGGAGCAGTGGTTATTTGCACATCTCTGAATTCTGGGGTGCCCATACTAGCATGTGAATTACAGGGCATTTCTCAAATAGACGTCTTTTTTACACACTGTCTTATATTTGGAAGGAAACAATGTAGAGATAGACAAGAGGCAATAACACTTGTTTTGCTATTCTATGTTCCCCCCAAGTCTCATGATAAAAATGGTATGTCACTTGTGTGGGTAGGCCTAGCGCCCGCAACAGGAAGTGCCCCAAAACACAACGTGGACACATAAAATTTTCCCAAAGAAAACATAGGTGTTTTTTGCAACGTGTCTACCTGTGGATTTTGGCCTCTAGCTCAGCCGGCACCTAGGGAAACCTACCAAACCTGTGCATTTTTGAAAACTAGAGACCCAGGGGAATCCACGACGGGGTGACTTGTGGGGCTCTCACCAGGTTCTATTACCCAGAATCCTTTGCAAACCTCAAAATGTGGCAAACAAAAAACTTTTTCCTCACATTTCGGTGACAGAAAGTTCTGGAATCTGAGAGGAGCCACAAATTTCCTTCCACCCAGCGTTCCCCCAAGTCTCCCGATAAAAATGGTACCTCACTTGTGTGGGTAGGCCTAGTGCCCGCGACAGGAAATGCCCCAAAACACAAAGTGGACACATCACATTTTCTCGAAAAAAACAGAGGTGTTTTTTGCAAAGTGCCTACCTGTGGATTTTGGCCTCTAGCTGAGCCGCCACCTAGAAAAAACTACCAAACTTGTGCATTTTTGAAAACTAGAGACCTAGGGGAATCCAAGATGGGGTGACTTGTGGGGCTCTCACCACGTTCTGTTACCCAGAATCCTTTGCAAACCTCAAAATTTGGGTAAAAAAACACTTTTTCCTCACATTTCAGTGACAGAAAGTTCTGGAATCTGAGAAGAGCCACAAATTTCCTACCACCCAACGTTCCCCTTAGTCTCGCGGTAAAAATGATACCTCACTTGTGTAGGTGGGCCAAGTGTTTGTGACAGGGAAGAGCCAAAAACACGTCGAAATTGAGGGGGAACCAAAGTGGGTCCAAAAGGGCAGTTTGAAACAAAACATTTTTAGGCTGACAAGTCCAGCAGAAATGTTATCGGTATAGATGAGACAATGCTGGGTGGTAGGAATTTTGTGGATTCCTGCAGATTCCGGAAGGTTCCATCACAAAAATGTGGGAAAAATGTGTGCTTTCCAGCAAAGTTGCAGGTTTGCAGGGCATTGTGGATAAAGAAATGGTGCGGGGTGCATGTGAAGCACACCACCCTGGAATCAACTAGATGTTTAGTTTTCAGATGTGTCTAGGTCCTGTGGATTTTTCTACATCGCAGCGTCCCAAAGTAAAAAAAAGTGCAGCCCACACCATTCCAAGTGGGACGATTTTGAGAGTTATCAAGCTCTCATGGCCCAAATGTAAAACAAAAACCTAAAAAATCAAATGTCCTCTTGCTTGCCATGGGATAAGATGTTTTAGTGTGTGGGGGAGAGCTGAATGACTGTTAGCTCCTTTAGTTCGGGTGAGGGCATAACCAGGCCCATACTGGTTGGTAGTCACCACCGCACTATTTTTTTATTTTTTTATTTCATGGCATCTAGTAGACTTTCTGCCCCCTGGGGTGTGGATCGGGGTAATTGCCCCATCTGCCCACTGGTGGGCAGAACAACTTTGGCCCCATTTATTTGGGGTGGGGATATGGCCATAACCCCACCCTATCATTTTGAAAAATAAATCTTCCCCGGTCTCTGGTGAGCTTTCTGCCCCCCTTGGGGGCAGATTGGCCTTCCAAAAATAGGCCCCCAACAGTAATGTGTCCCCATGGGGAGTGACCCCAAACAAAACACACACATACACGCACACCAATGCCTGGTGTCCAGTGGTTTCTGCCCCCCAAGGGGGGCAGAAATGGCCTAAATACAATTTGCCCCCCCCCAGGGGAGCGACCCTTGCTAAGGGGTCGCTCCCCATACATAAAAACAAAGTAAATAAAAATATAAATATATCCCTGGTGAATAGAGGTTTCTGCCCCCCCCCCTTGACCAAGACGCCGCTCCCTTTATTAGAAAACACAAAGAAAAAAAATCCCTGGTGTCCAGTGGGCATTTCTGCCCTCCCTGGGGGCAGATCGGCCTAATTATATTAGGCTGATCTGCCCCCAGGGGGGGCAGAAATGGCCTAAGCACAATTTGGCCCCTCAGGGAGCCACCCTTGCCTAAGGGGTCGCTCTCTGCACATAATTAAAAAAACAAAAAAAATCCCTGGTGTCTAGTGGGCATTTCTGCTGCCGGATCACATCGCGATCGGGCAGCAGAAATGCTCAGAATGACATCGGAAGAAAGGAAAAGCCTTTCAGCATAACGGGAGGCGACCTCTGATGAGGTTAGCACGCGATCGCGAGCTGACGTCATCAGACGATGGGGGGGATCGGGGGTGAAAGGGGAAGCGATTCCCCTTTCATCCCTGATGGGGGGTGTGGGTGGGTGGCCCACGGGAGGAGCGCTAGCGCTTCCCCCGTGGGCCCAGTGCAGGGCAGGCGCTGGGACTAGACCCCCTCGTCCAAGGCACCGAGTGGGTTAATGTATGCATATGTAGAATAAAATGTATTAGTGGATCATACTAATGAATTAGAGAAATGTATTTGCTTAATTTTATTAGATGTAGAGTAATTGTGAAATTTTGGGCCTTGTTGATAAAGCCTAATTTTAAGATTCAAGGCATGAAAACATTTTCGTTAATGTTTTGTGAAAGCAGAGAATTAACACTTGTTTATTCTTCACTGTTCACGCAGTGCTGACCAAATAGATTTGTAACATTGAAATGCTGAAATGTATTGTGCTACGAACCAATATTATTGTAACTTTGATGCTTGAGAAGAGAACATTCCCTGGATCCTAACAATGGCTTCACTGACTGAAGTTGTGATTTCACCTAAAATTTTACCTGACGAAACTGGTGATGGGAATCGGAGAAGAGGAGCAGATCATCAACATGTGAAAGACTGTCTAGTTATATCATAGATTTAGGAATTAACGATTATTTATTCTACTGTTAACGTACAATATTAACCAATGGCAACATGAGAAAATTCCTTATGGATTTTGGTTTATCACCGACTACGTGAAGAGTGACGAGTCAGAGTGTTTCGAGTTTTTAGTTTGACCGTTAGCTGAAGCAGATTAGTCCTGCAGCAGGGCAATATATATATATATATATATATATATATATATATATATATATATATATTCACTAAAGAACCAAAGTTTACAGGGACGTTATAGTTAGGTTATAGTTAGGTTCAGAATTAACACACAACAAAACCATAGAAATTCAGCTGTTAGTTATTTCAAGTAACCATAACTCCTGCCCTAAGGTAACTATAACTCGCACCCTTGCCATGCACTGCTAATTGCCAAAGATATTACATCACTCATGATATCTTCTTTCACATCATTGATAATATCACTGTAACATTTGCAGTAGAAATATTGACGATACTGTGCATGGTGAGGGTGCAGGTTATAGTTACCTAAGGGCACCAGTTATAGTTACTTGAAATAACTATAACAGCTGAATTTCTATGGTTTTGTGTGTGTAAATTCTGAACCTAACTATAACCTAACTATAACGTCCCTGTAAACTTTGTTTTTTTAGTGAATATATATATATATATATATATATATATATATATATATAGATATATATATAGATATAAATAAAGATATATCTATAGATATATATACAGATATAAACACAGTGTCCTGCAGTTCTTCCGACCTCTTCCACTAAGCGGGGGCCTGGTGCTCGGCAGTGGGCGTAGGACCTGCTAATTATATCCAAGGATCCATTACGACGGGTTCGCACAAAGGAAAAGCCAACCATCTGGGATGGTACTTCTGTAATAAGTTTAATGAACTGGTTGACTCGTGCCCTCGCCATGCACAGTTCTTTCTTCAATAATTTGAATGCTAATGTTTCATTGATATTTTTATTGAAGTTATAAAAGGTGTCATGAGTGCTGTAATATCTGGGGTAATTAGCAATACATGGTGAGGGCACGAGCTATAGTTACCTTAGGCCCCGCGAGTTACAGTTACTTGAAATAACTATTACCATAACTGCTGTATTTCTATGGTTTTGTGCAAGTAAATTCAAAAGGTAACTATAACGTCCCTGTAGCCTTTGTTTTTTAAGTGAACATATATATATGTGTGTATATATATATATATGTGTGTGTGTGTATATATATATATATATATATATACACATATATATATATATATATATATATATATATATACAAGCTATGTTTGGACCTAATAAAGTACTCTTCTAGCCTCCTGTCACACAAGCATGCATACATGCACAGTCAAGCTGCAGCAACACATTTGGATGCTGTCTCAGGCCTTCATGCGCAGCAACACTACACACATCAGCCACTCTACAACAATTCATCCTATCACCCACATGCACAAACTGAATTTTGGAACAAATCGCATAATACAACCGCTTATGCAATCTCCTGCTTTCATCAGTTCGATCATGGCATACTGCTTGCAACTTGTTCGACAATCAACCAAGTACTTCACTGTACGATCGGGCCACATCAGCAATAGCAGAAAACAACAATATCAGTACGGTGCCAGCAGCCCGATTAGTACTCAAGTATTCTGACCCCTTTGATACAATTTCAAATGAGGGCATAATGCGCAGACACCTTCAAGCGCAGATGTTATTATAATATCGACAGAGGTGTATGACTCCATTTTTGGCATCCTTACAATGATTTTTTCAACCACTGCATCAGGGCTTATCAGACCAAAAGGCCCACATCGTACCTTGACATGCCGTGAAGAAACACTTTGAAAGCACCCCAGATAGAGCTCATAATGGTAGATAAGTTTCCTGAGCATTATGAATACAAATATTTTATGTACTTCCTGTGTCCGAGTACAGCTATTTAAAACATGCCTGTGAAATGTAACTACATTTGGTTAAGCAGGTGTTTCTCTCATATATGTGTATATTCTACAGATTCAGGGTCAAATTTTGTCAGGGCCTATCAGTCGTTCATTTTTCTATGACCACTGAAAGCAATGTCAAATTTAACTAGATACTAACATTTATATATATATTGGCATGCAAAGTGTGCTGTTGACCAAAATGGCACAGCACAGAGGAGCTTTTTTGATTTACACTGAAATAACTGAATCCTGAAGGGCATCAGGGACAATTTAAAGTAATTTTCTTCTGTATTGTATATAGCATTCATAGTCAGGTGAATAAATTGAGCTGCATTCAAATTCCAAATCAATAAGGAGGACTCCAGTACTGATATATTCTTGTTATTTATAACCTGTCTTCTTGCTACTTTTAGAGCAATCTATGTAGTTGGTTTTGACATTTTGAGAAACAGACTATTCCTACAGTAATAAATACTTTTTACTTAAAAGTGTTCATTCTACAGTGTGTGTGTGTTACTGTGACTAACACAATAAGGTTTGTGGCTGTTACTACAGTGCCCCTGAACTCTTTATTGGATTGTTAGTAACCCAAAACAATGCCTCTATCTCAATTACATATTTAATTAATAGTGTTTTGCAGGGCTATGCATGTGAGAAAGGGCCTCTTTTGACATGGTGCCTTCCACTTTTTGCCTGGAAAATGATGTAGTTCATTCTGTAAGTGTCCTGGGCCCCTGCTAAACAGGATCCTAGGGCCAGATCTCTTTCCCCAAAGCGGTGCTATGTATTTGCACATCATCCACCCTTGTAAGTCCTTAGTAAATGATACCCATGGTACCTAGGGCATGGGTACTGAAGAGGGCCCCCCAGAGCTGCAGCACCAATTAGGTCACTCCAAGAGGCCCCACACCAACCTCATACAGACTGCATTGCAAGTGCATGACAAGGTGTATTTAAAAGTTGCAAACTCGAGATTGCACTCACCAAGAGTGCCCTGGCCCCTAACACTGCATGCACTGTAGGTAAGTCACTCCTCTGGCAGGCCTTACATTCCTAAGGCAGAGTGCACTATAATGCATCTGAGGGCACATGTTAGCATGAGCAAATATGACCCTATTGTGTCTTTATAAAACCTTAAGACATAGTAAATGAACAAGGCATCCATAGCAAATACATGTGCTGAACACTGGTCATAACGAGTTCCCCAGCTAAATGATGGTCTCTATGAATACTGGATTGTTTGGTATCAATAACTCAGAATAACAAACCCACCCTGATGCCAGTGTTGAGTTTATTATAAGATGTACTCAGAGGGGACCTTAGAGGTACCCCCTGCAAGGACCTGGCATGGTTGTTAACAGGTTTTTACCAGCCTGCTGCCACCAGACAGAAATCTGGAAACTCCTGGGGTGAGAGCCGCTGCTCTCAGGAGCCAGAACACAAAGCCTTACCTGGGTGGAGGTGTTATCCCTCCTCCCCAGGCAGGCACTCTGGCCCAGCGGTCAGCTTCAAAGGCTTTACAGCAGCAGGTAGCTGCCCAATGAGTTTTCCCCCACTTTGAGTGGGAAAATCAGTGGTAAAACGTAGTCAGAGTTGGAGAAGTGCCCCCCTCTCACCCTGCACCACCCTTCAGGTGTGGCAGGTGAGGTGACCACTCCATTTCAATTTCCTCCATCTTGGATGGCAGGAAAGTAGCCAATCAGGATTAGTGATGTGACTCCTTCCTGCAGGAAGGGGTCACATAGTGGGTGTAGCCATCCTAAGGTAGGTGGCCCATTGGGCACTACCAGGTACTCCACTTAACACCCACTAAATGCAGTATTTAGCGGGCATCCCTAGACCTGCAGATCAGATTTGACTGACACAAGAAGAAAAGTGACAAAGAAAACCTGGGGCTCAAGAACAGAAGTCCTGATACAAGAAGAAAAAGGCACCAAACCCTTCATGTTGCAGCTAGGACTCGACAATCACTGCTGAGGGGTTGAGTGGACAATGGATGGACTCTAAGAAACCCCAGAGGACCTGCAGCCTTCTGAAAATTGCCAAGAACCTCCTGAATGAAGGAATTACTCCATGCACACTGCAGGCAAGAAAACAGTGAAGTCCAGTTCACTGACCAGCTGCTGACGAATGAACCAGACAGAGCAGCCCAACCAAATTCCACCTGACAGATCCAGAGGACAAACCCTGCCAGTGTGCCTGCCAGTGTGCCAAGTTTGGTGACACTGTGACCTCCAGTGGCTGAGACGTGCCATAGCCCAGGGTACTGGACCCCCAAAATTGGACACCCAGAAGTAATTTCCACTCCAGATTCTACGAGGACCAGAAGCAAGTACCAGTTTAGAGACTTCAGGACACCTAAGAACTCCCCCCCCCACCCAGAGTTCCCCTGCTGATCTGCAACCCACCTTCAAAGTGACCTGCATCTGGCTTCAAGGACTCCTTGACACACAACCCTTGGCTGACCTATCTGCACTTCACCCGGCCTCCCTGGCCCCTGCATCAGAAAACCAGCTGTACTCTTGGGGTACCTAACCTCTTGTGACCTCTACACTCCCAGGGGACCCACCGGACTTACCTTTAAGACCCCCTCTGCAGTGTGTTTCCAAGTGGTCCCCTTTTACCGTTCTGCACCAGCTCCAAGACCTTCAGCCACTGCTTCCGCTTGAACCAGGAACCACCCAAACTTCCCCAGCTGGCCCACAGGACATCTTGGCGACCTCGACCTAAAAAAGAAAGTGACACTTGTGAGACCATTGCTGATTTTAAATGCATGTTTAAGGATTTCTCCCATTCATTCCTATGGTGCGTAATTACGCACAAAAGACTATTTTTGCTCAACATTGAAAAATCATAACTTAAAAAGTACTTACCCGATTTTGATGATCTTGGTCTTAAAAATTTTATAAAAATCTGAAGTGTTTTTTGTAAATTGGTCTTGAGTTACTCTTTTGAGTGTGTGTCCACATTTATTGATACTGTGGCTGCAACAAATGCTTAGCACATCTCCAAGATAAGCCTAACTACTCGCCCACACTACCACAAAAACAGATCACGAGAAGGCCTGTTTTTAACCTCTGGATACTAAAGTGGGGTTGCTTGGACTCTCTGCACAGTGTACATCTTTTTCGTACATTATATAGAGAGCCAGCCTCCTACAACGATAACCTGTCTTTCACATTCATCGTTGTTGCATTGAACCAAGTTCACCCATGTCATCCATGGGTGGGAAAGCACACTTCGTAGAATTATACCAAAGTTGTAACTTAAGCAAAAGTTGAACTGCATTGTGCATGTTTGTGTACTACAGAAGCTTTTTCGAATGCAAGTGAACAATAAAGCTGAATGTGATGTATAACTGCTGATGCCGCTTACCACTTGCTCAATTTACCCTCACTCAGAAACAGGGCATGACATATCTAACTTCCAGGTGGTCAAAATTATTTATGCCTGTGATTGTTCCATAGATCACTTTCACTCATTAGATCACAGCAGTCAGAACTGTCAACTGTAACACATGAAGCTGAAAATCATCGTTCATTTTCTTTAGTTGGACAATCAAATTGAAGTTATCAGGACAATAGTCCTTCCTTCATTTGATTACATGACACAATCTTTGCAGGGGCACTGAGGAAATAATATCAGAAACTCTACCAACAAATACTAGATAACATGCCCAGACCGTTTGGCCTGAAAGAAATCAGGCCACATTCTACCACTGGCTCTTAAAGAGCTTCACTCTCATCCAGTGGAGCAAAAAAAAGCTCATTCAAAACACTCCTGTGCCATATGAAAGATCTTCACCCAGACAAGATTCAATTGAAAGAACCACAGGGGCAAAATGATCAGGGCCTGAGCCTTGTATTTTGTAATCTCTTGAGTATAAGAGTGACCACAACATCATCAACTTCAGGATCAACATACTTAGGAACAACAACACTACAAAGATGCCAAAACCCAAGAACAACAAACACTCATGCAAATAATGGAAAAACTAGACCTCTGTAAATTCAACTATTATCTTGAAATAACAGTAATATATATGCACCCTTGAGACATACACCATCTACAACTCCATCTTCACTGCACTAGACAAACTGGATACCAATAAAAACCACATCCCGGGTAAACAAAAAAGCACCACATGGATTAATGGCAACACCAAAAGAATAAAAACACAATTCAAACTACATGCAAGTGAAAAAATCAAGAGATGGTAAAAACAAAAATCACACTATGGCCCTCATTACAACCCTGGCGGTCGGTGTTAAAGCGGCGGTAATACCGCCAACAGGCCGGCTGTAAAAAAAATGGCATTTGGACCATGATGGTTACCGCCATCCAAATCTGCCACTTTAACACCCCGACCGCCAGAGTGGTAACGGGCGCTGGGCTGGAGACTTCGGTCTCCAGCCCGGCCGCCGCCACAATCCCACCCTTGGGATTCCGACCCGGCCTACTGCCATGGTTTTTGTGCCAATCTTACTGCCACGAAAACCATGATGGTAGGCCCAATCAGTGCCAGGGAATTCCTTCCCTGGCACCTCATAGGGGACTCCCCCGCCCGCTTCTCCTCTTCAGAGTCCTCCCCTACTCTCCCCCTCCCTCTCCTGCCCCCTGCACGTATACACACCCACACACGCTCACATATACACACATGCACATACACATACCCACCACCACCACCCATGCATGCACACATACATACCCAGACACCACAACACACACCAACATACCTTGTAATACACATGCATTCACAGCACACAACACTCACAATCACTCATCTACGCGTGCATCCTACGCAACTCACACCCGCATGCACGCATACCAATAAATACACACAATATCCCCCACCCCCCCCCTCCGGTCAGAGAACCTGACTTACCTGCTTGCAGGGGGTGTTCCGGCTGGAGACGGTCCGTGGCGCTGCTGTCAGCAGCAGCGTCCGCCAGCAAAACACCACCAGGCTGTATCATTGCTCCTGATACGGTCGGCAGTGTTTCGCTGATGTGGCAGTGCTGCTGTCAGCAGCGCCGCCTTACCGTCGCCTGCCTCCATGACCGTTGGAGGTCATGATACCGGTAGACAGCTGGTAGCCACGGCGGCAGTTTGTTGGTGGCCGTCGCCATGGCGGTAGGCGGTCAATACCACCAATGTTGAAATGAGGGCCTATGTTACTATAACAGAGACTATAGAAGAACCATCAGAACCAAAGAAGTACAACACAATTCTATGCGCATAACTGAAGTTGGCTGCCCTTCTAAGGAAATCCACAAGATTTTAGCAGATGCCCTCAAGCCAGAATGCAGAAAACACCACAATCGCAAGACTTCAGTCACTAAGACTCCACAGAATTGATCTAAAAAAATCCAGATAAAAAATTTGAAAGATAGAAAATGACCTAAAGGAAAACACAGACAACACTGCCCCAACACATTCCCAACCACCACAGAAATCAATTTTCCACCAGTTCATACTTTAATATCCTTTCAGAAAATTAACTTTATTATCTCAAGCAAACCATCAGGATCACCTTCAGACACTGAATCTCCAATAATCCTTCAGCTATCTTTTATACAACCTGCGCAGGGGAGGAAGCTAGATGCTTACTCAACAAGGCTTTCTAACTGGGTTTATTTCCACCAAGCTGACAACCTTCTACATGATACAACTCCTCAAAAAGAAAATCCTCAGCACATCTGAATCAGCCAACTACCGGCCTATCTCAAATGGACTAGTCTTAACAAAATATTTGGAAGAGCAATGTTTTCTCAACTTTGAAAATTTACAGAAGAAAATGAATTAGGGCTTGATTTAGAATTTGGTGGGCAAGCTACTCCATCACACATGTGACAGATACCATGTCCTCTCTACTATAAGTGCATTATACCCAGTCACACATATGATACTGCAAACAGGATATCTTTCATGTTTGTGATGGAATAACCCGTCTGGAGAACTCTAAGTTAGGTCCTTAATATCAGACTAACAGTCCTGCTTAAGACTAGCTAGAGCCACAAAGTCAGACATCCTATCAATTTGGGATGGCCTCTGACTCACAGTGGGCAACAAACAGAGTGGTCACCCTAATGCTTTTGGATTTATCCACTCAAATTGACCCTATACATCACCACACACTACTCAAAAGACTTCATCATCTTGGAATATGTGACAATTCTCTAAAAGGGATGCCTTCTTACCTCAGTGACAGGCAAAATATAGTCTACCTACCAACTTTAACATAGCTTCTCACACTCAGCATTGTGGCGTCCCTCAGGAAATCATCATATCCTCTCTATTATACAAAATCTGCCTAACACTCTTTCCAAACCTGAATAAATAAAAAAACCTTACCTCTTACAACTATGCAGAAGACACCTAAACCGGTCTAAAAATGTATGGCCCACAAAACCTCTAAAATTCAAAACATGACAACTGCCTTCATGTCATAAACACATGGATGATGACTAACCATCTAAAGCTCAACACCTCAAAAAAAGAAATCATAACCTGTGGACAATAGCAAAAAACAAACCTCCCGCTATATAGCCAGAGTAACTCCAGGTTCCTCAAACAACATCATGAGAAGTCAGAAGCCCAGGGGTAACGATGGATTCAGACCTATTATTGATACCACATGTCAGCAAGGTCACCAAAAGTGTCTTATGCACAACAAAAACACTGTGTTGCATCTTCCCATACCTTGGATACTAACAAACTCTATAAGCCAATCTCGTTATTGCAATCTCCAGGCTTGATTATGTCAATAGCTTATACTCATGGTGCATGCAGATTTATCATAAGCAAAATACAGCTATTCCAAAAAGGTGCTGCAAGACTCCATCTCCATCTTCAGCCAAGAGAATGCATCACTCCAGTCCTGCAATCACTTCACTGGCTACTTCTAGCTAAATGTGCAAAGTGCAAGGCACTCTGCATTGTCCACAGACTATCCTAAGGAAAAGCACCACTATACCTACCAGTTAAATTCAAGCAATATAAGCAAAACCGAACACTGCACTCCAGGCTTGCACCAGAAATCATCACACCACCTTAGCATAAGAAGTCCGTGGGAGACACTACTTTTTCAGTGCGCGCTGTCAAGCTCTGGAGCTCCCTACCAGCCAACATCCAAAGCATTCAGGAATATAGATACCCTTCAGAAGACAGTTGAAAACATAGTTATTTCCAAGATAACTATATCATTCTCCGACCCTTGGATTGACCCCAGAAGGTACTTGCACCTTCATGTTCAATTCACAGTTTACAACCCACAGATATAGAACATACCAAAGCAGCACACTAATTTTTATATCTAGATAAGCTGAGAAGGACTGACCTATGGTTAGCCTGGGTATTATAGAGTAATATCAATAACCCTTCTGGCCCACACTAATACTAATGATGTAACAGCGCTCGGCAGCCAATTATAGCTTAATCATTTTACACTCACATAAGACATATATGTCACCGGTCTATACCAGTTCTATACCAGTCAATGAACCAGCTATAAGCAATTGTACACGCATGGAATAACTAAAGAGCTCTGTCACATAATGGGTGCCAACCTGAGGACTCTAATCTTGTTCATTACTGCAGACCTCAACTAGCTACACACTATTATCACTTCTGTCCAACTCACAATGACATTCCGACATGGGATGATAGTAACAACGCCTATTCCAGAAGATCGCCTCACCATTTTTCTCTCCAACCCTGCTTTCTCCAACCTGCTTAGGGCAAAAATCTTTAAACAAAAAATCATGTTATACAGCACAGTACAGTAACCAGCTAAGTACACTATGATCATAAGAAATACCATAAAGGGACCAGCAAAGCTGCTCATAGCTGCCAATCTATTGAAAACCATAAGCTGTGCTTCTCTCTTTTACCTCTTCAGCCACCACATTGCTAAGCACTCACACCCATGACATGATAACTGCACCTCAGTGGTCATCACACACAACATGGAACTACTTCCCACATAAGTGCAAAAACAAAGGCAACAACCTTACAACCATACACCCTATATAGTGTAGTTTGCTGCCCATGTTGGCAAGCACTTCAGTGCCTCGCATTGGAGTAGTACGTGCTGTGTAAATACTGCAATACAATACAAATGGGAAGCAAAAGACAGGCTTGTTGTCCTATGGCATTAAACATTGGCTCAAAGGGCAGCATCACATAAAGTGAGCACAGGTTACAGCCACAGTTCTGGGATAACTGGTATTGTACTTAGTTTAAGACATGAAGCAGTGGTATTTGACCACCTTACACAGTGGTAAATGATTGCTGGCTAAAAAATTTACCTACGTACAGGGACGGACTGGCCATTTATTCCACCAGGTTTTTTCCCGGTTGGCTAGAGCCCTAGGAGGCTGGCCCTGGTGCCTCTCTGTCTCCCCCCAGCTCCTGGAGGGTAAATGCAGTGGGCAAGGGAGCTTCAAGAGAGGGAGGAGGTTGTGGTAGAGAGGGGGAAAGAAGGGGTTAGAGAGATGGTTGAAGCAGAGAGAGAGAGGGAGAGGGTGGGGGTGTAGAGAGAAAGCTATCAGAGAGGGAGGAGAAAAGAGGATGGACGAACGGATGAATGGATGGATAGATAGATGAATGGATGTATGGAAACAGACAGATTGCACTAGGAGGTGAAGGGAGCGGCCTGGTTTGAACATTTTTGCCAGGGCTGCTTTTGGTTCCCAGTCCGTCACTGCCTACTTTTGTTGGCATATCTAAAACACATAACAGAATTCAACAAAATAACACCAACAAAGCAAAATAAAAGCACAATGAAAACATAATGGCACAACAAAACAGACAAAAAATGGAACGCAACAAAACAACAGTATAACATTGCAGTAATGCAGCACAAAAACACAGTAGCCATGCCTATATGGGCTGTATGTGTTAAGGGTGTTCGATTCTAACCTGGGACAAGCGCGCATTGCTGATGTTTAACCTGGATCAGCCATGTTTCACACACTCTACTGGTAAAAATGATTTGATGCTATGTTTAAGTAGCATCTGTCAATCTCTGTATATCACGACTCACTGTCTGCTGCACGGCTCTTTCAAATTGTAACTTCTTTAGGCCATTCTGTGAGTGCACTACTGCACATTTAAGGTTTCTGCTGACTGTATCACATTTCCCGCTTATTCCTCCTGTGTTCTTTGTGAGAAATGTCATGCTTAAATCCCTTAGAAATGCCAAGGTCTTTATTTTCCGCAAAATCTATAACGTAAATCCCTGTGCTGCTTCGACGCAAGTCATCTGTCAACAGTTTACCAAGTGAGGGACTGTATTACCATTTTTGTTACTATACCTAATAGTTCATATAGTGTATAATTACGAGTGCCCAAATGAGATGCGATAATCACTGCAATCAGTAAAAACTGATAACCCGAGGAATCAGTATTTATCGGGAGCGATCCTGCTCACCTATTACAAGTTTAGCCCTTCAAGGGGGGGGGCATAACAGGCATTTCCCCAGTATATATCAGTAGTTTTCACCTCCCAATTTGAGGTATGTGGACTTTATCAAATCCAGTAGTTATTGGGTGTGGTAAACTCTCCACAATTCATCATTCCAAACCCTGTTGTAAAAGGGGTTTCCGCAGGTATTGGAATTACCTAGCTCTCTTATAATCAAACCCAGAGATATCAACTCGCCCCGTCATTAGCCATCTCTTACTTTTCAGCCTAAAATAAAGAATGCCTGGGATCTACGTTTACATTCCCATGGTACCTGTGGGCGTTGAAGTCCCCACATGCTAATTTTTTTTGTTGCACAACAAAGACTAGTTGAAGTCGACCTCATGAACCGGGCCAGTGGACACAAATGATCCACTTAACATGTGGAATATTAGTCTTTGAATGAAAGAATGAAATATTGGTCGATCCAGATGTTTCCGTGACCATTTGTTTTGCATTCACATATATCTATTGCACCAGCAAACAGAACTCTAATCATTTACTTCTAACAAATCCAACGCCTTTTTCCAAATCGGAAAAGGACCCCTCCTCTATTAATTTCCACCTATGGGTACAGAATATTTCTGCATTCATACAGACTTTGTCCTTCCTTCATTCTTATATGGAGTGGACGCTTTTGGTTGATCAGCTTGAATTTCTGCTCTAGCTTCTCCATTCTCGTATCTTCTTTATTTTTCTTACATTCCGGATGAGTGCCCAGTCTCATAAAAGAGCCATCACTTCATGTCAGCCTTCATGAATGCTATGCTGGACCTTTTCAAAAGTGAATGCGAGGCGAGGGTGGGGGCTAAAATCCCCCACACCCTTCCCTGACTCTACACACTCACTGTCACTGCATCTGATGCATTTCTCACCCTTCATTGGAATAGAAACGAGTCCCCTAAAGACACACGACCCTTTAACCTCATTCACCAGATCCTTGCTTCTCTTTCAGAATGGAAATGTCATTCAACATCTTGCTTCTTGGCAGACCCAGGACACAACCCTCTCTACGCTGACCCCTTTTCAGATTTAAAATCTGAGAGAGGGATTACACAAACCCCTGGAAATATGCTAGTCCTCTATTCATTGGTGTTTAAGTCACAGCAAGGGAATCCTTGTTCAATTTTCTCTTTTGTTCACACTTAAAGATCCATCTAAGGCATTTTAGACTTTGAAGTCTGAATTCATGGCGAGTAGTAAGAGATATAAATCTACTGAAAATGTTTTGGTCTCTGTGGTAGTGAGCAACACACATCACAGTGCTTATACTATAGATATGATCCTCATGGTTCAACTCTGACTTTATCAAGATGTGAGTGAGACAGAGAAAGATAGTGATCAAGAGAAAGAGATTTCTAAGCACAATTGCTTTACATGGTCCACGGAACGTGGACCTATCCACTTCATGCAATCATTGTCATATAGGTGCTGTCAACCTTCATCGCCGCATTTTTGTTTTTTGCATTCCATCAACATTATATTGCTCCCTATCAAAAGAAACCAGTCAACATCCTTCGTTAGGTGAAAGAGGCTTTTGGTATTTGGTTGCGCTAAAATGTAACTGCGTGCCAAGTGAGGGTTTAACCCCCATTGCTTCAGACTGCGAGGCCTTGGGCAGAATCCTGCACTGGGCAAAAGGCCTCAGCTTCTGTACTAAGAATATTGCAAGAAAGACTCCAATGTCCCTTAACAGGATCCTTGAAAACAGTTATCTATTGGATTTGCTAATCCCAATTGTTTTTATTTGACATTATGTGGCACCATTCCTCACAATCATTGGTTTGCAATATGTGGTGTATTTTGGTATTGAAAAACAACATTTGTACATGACAATCAGGTTTTGCATGGAGGTGGTCCAACTGACATAGTTCTCTACAGAGTAATTACTAAAAAATTGCTCGTAATTATGTGTATTTACACGAAACGCATAATCCAGCATGTAGAACTATTTTCTTAGTGCAGAATGCACTTTCGCATCAGAATTGGGCCCCAGGATACATTTTGCAATAAGGAAATAGCACCAAATGCTACAGGACACGAACAGCTGTAGCCAGCAGACACTCCCCCTCTCTTTGTTGTTCCTGTGCACCTACAGTATGATTTTTGCCCAAAATTACTCTAAATACTCAAGCTGGTGTAATTGTATAATTTCTGTAATTTCGCATCCCAAGAGAAATGTGTATATAGTGAAATTACTCCAATTACTCTGGGGTAATTAAAATTTCACGCAGGGCCAGTTTTGCGCCCACACAAAATATGTTGCCCTAATTACTTCACTACACAAGACATCATTTTGGCCACCTTTTACCATGAAAAAACAGGAAGGCAGCACAATTGTTGCAAAAAAGTAACTATATATATATAAAACTGTCACATGTAATTGAGATATTTCAGATAGCATTGACAGGACAGAGCTACATGGATGGGTTAACAACTAGAGGCCGAACTTCATTGTGTCTAGAAACATGACCTGCCTGCCAAGCTCATGTCTCCAGCAGCACTGTCTAAAGCTTCCACTAGGCGTTAAAGCACACAAGCCCCATTCTACTTCGAATTTACCCACTTTTATCTTAATTAATAAACCAATCTTACCACCACGCGCTTCCCACCATTTGACCCCTCCCCCCCACCAACATCCTAAGGATCACCACATCTGTCTGTCTAGAATACCGTGCACGTGCTCATATGTAATTAGACGCAAACGCCAGGAAGTGCAGGGTGCTGGCAGGCTGCCAGGCGTTACCATGGTAGCAGACCTCTGAGCTGGAAACTCGGATTGGATTTCACTGCCAGAGAGAGGGGGAAGGGTGGCAGGGGCAATGCAGAAGGCAAACCAGGGACATGCTCGTCTGCCTCCCACGTGGAATTATTGCAGTTCGCTAATGTTTAACGTGAACCATTTTGGAGTACTGTCAAGGTTTTTCCTCCCCGCATTTGTATTCCACAATCGGGAGACTTTATGAAAGTAAGCAAAGTCACTGCAGAAATAATGTTGCTGACCAACATTTGCACTGATGGGATGAAGTGGGACATTTTTTCTTGGTCAATGCTGCGTCTAAACGATTTGAAAGAAAATGGACAAAATATGCAATATTGTGGCTATGTCAGAGATCAAGAGCACCTGCTACTCACCTTGATGAGTGGCAGGTACTCTATATAAATATTTTGCATGACCCATTTTTATCCTGACAGAGAAGCCAAGAACTTGGTACTCCGTAGTGGATATCGTAGAGATTAGTCATGGGGAGTAGCCCGTTATTGCAGCAAGTATAAGTCACTGAAATTGAGTTATGAGCAAAAAGCCCAAAGCCTAAGGACACTTTCACGTCCCTGTTATTCTTCATGCCTCTCAACCTTTTTTAGGAGCTTGGGTTGAGATTTCAGGTTGTGGTATCATCCATACCAATGCTCACTTTTGCAGGAAGCTCAATTTTGTAAGCCAAAAAAGACATTATTTGAAGTGACTGAACATATTTGACTCCCTAAATAGAGAGCACACTGTGCTCTGATAAAGATCTGTTGTTGGTATAATTAGGGGACACGGAGCACAACATCATTATCTAATAAATCCCTCATTTATAACGGCCGTTGCACCACTGCTGTCTCTTTTTTTTTTTACACAACGGTGGCGCCAGCAGTGCTCTCCACATTTACAAATTTACAGTTTGTAAAGCCTTGCGTCACATTATACCTGCACCAGGCATAATGTATGCAAGGTAGGCCTTCCCAATGAGGGTCTCCTGGCATTGCTGGAGTAGCGTAATTTTCTTCGATGCTAGTCTAGCAATGCATGAGTTTAGCACCACAGGTGGATCAGAATTTCTGATGCATCTGTGAAAACGTGCGCCATGTAGCTGTGTATCGTAAATACAGCCCATCCCTCGTGTCATTAGGGGGTCGTAGGGCTGAGCAAAAATCTGATGCATTGGAGCTGTGCGCGCATCTGACCTTATTTGGTTTCTTATCTTTAATTTATAAGAGGATGCATTAGAGGTTCAATGGATCTTTTGACTGCACTTAGAGTAAATCCCACCACAGGACTCAATTTCAATACCAATCAATAACAATATCGAACAATAATATCAATAGTCTTTGGAGTCAGTAATTCCGCACTCCATGACCCCTTTGGCCATGAATAGCCACACCTTTCTTGTAAAAGTTAGAATGTTTATTTCCCTATATTAACAATGCTAATATCACGTAACTTAGAATCAAAATCAGATGAAATACATACAGAAACAGCACTGGTTGACCAAATCTTCGAAATAATCTCAATTTTACCAATGCATGGATCACTACACACTCTAGAGTTACAGTACAAATCAATAGCAAGAATAACTGCACAATAGAAATAGCATGCATTTAGATTTAGCAAAGAAATGACACAAACTGTTGTAAATAACTAGCAAACATCTTCTGTGGGTCTCCTAGCTAACCTTCTGATTAGAATAGTATGTTTGGGCTTCATGCAAAACAATTTAGTCAACACAAATTTGGAGAAACATCTAGCTATGGCTCTATCAACATTAGCGGTTGGTACCTAGAAACAAAAGATGAATTACATCAAACAATAACATTTGGTTAACACCTCTCCTCAGTAAGGATCAGCAAGCTGAGACTGTCTTTGGCAATTGGACATCTGTTCGGTCAGCATCAGACCATGAAAGGGAGTGGTTCAGAACAGGGGACTCTAACTATCCAAACCATTTGTAAAGCATAGTCTAAGGATCAGCATTCAGCATCAAAAGTGTAAACAATAAAGTTAAAGGTAGAATTCTCTAAGTAAAAGAATCAAATAAGAATGAGCACGGAGAGGGCGGGGCTTGCCAAGATGACCGCTGGGATGTGAATCCCCTCAGCTCCACTGTCACCCACAACAACATTGGGCAAAAACGACGACAACTGTAGCGTGAATAACGCCTGAAGGGATGTGAAGTGTAGAGGAGCAGGACGGGCCTCCACTGAAAGCAAGAGACATGCCGACATTGAGGGTAGCGTTATGTGCAACCCACAGTGAAGGCCACACAGAATGCGATGAGGGAGCACGCCGGACACTGAAGCCAGTGAAAAATGTACGTGAACTGGCAGAGGGGGGAAGACCTACCGCCCCTGGAGCGCTCTGCTCTGCATAAGAGTAGGCAGGGACCAGAGTGGCATTAGTGGAGGCCCAGATCCAGATCCCGAAAGTGAGGTCAGGTACGCCGATGCCTGACCTTCGAATGGCAACTGCACAGCTGCACTGAGACACGCTGAGATGAGCCGAGAAGGCCCTGGAGACCTCAGATGGAGAGAAAGGCATGAGACGGGACACTGATATCACCCTCACTCCATTATAGACCGGGGGCTAGCCATATTTGCTTCAACTAAATTAATTTCAGGAATCTTTCCGGAGGCCCACATGGAGATCGTGATGAGGTAGAAATGGGGGAAAAGCTAAACAAGGGATGGACGATGAAACACGCCCACGAGGGAAATGGAGCACGGAGTGGGGCTGCTGAAAGGATCCCCCTCAGGGTTGAGGGTTAGAGAGTGAAAAACATATAAGAGATGTCGCACATCCAGAGACAGTGATATTACAGTTAAGTAGCCTGTAAACTGCGAAACTGCAGACATTGCAAACAAGAAGAACCCATAACAGAATGAGACAACAAGGGTGCGTACTAGAGAAATAGATGGGAGCCATGGCACCTCACATGTGAAGCTGCAGTAAGGGAACGTACCCCGTGACTAGACACAGACAAAATGTCAGGGGAACCTATTCCTACACATGTCTCCCAAAAAAAAAAAACACCAACAGGCTCTCCAACTACCTTGCACCTGTCAAAGGGGGAACAGCACAGCAGGAGATTGCAGAGATGGCCCTCACACAAGATGACCTTCTGGCCTCCCTGAGAGACTCTAAATAGGAACTAAGGGAACAATTGACCGCAGATATGGCCTCCTCGCTTGCAAAATTCCAGGCAGATCTTAATGACAAACTATCTTCACTATGGCAAGATGTAGACTCTGTGGGCTCCAGAATTCTGGACACAGAGACGAAAACTGAATAAATAGAAGCTTTTATCTACCAACTAGATACACTCACACAGACACTCCAGATGGAACTTCAAGCATCGACACTTAAGCAATAAGACATGGAAAACAGAGCTCGGCGAGACAACATCATGATCAGGAACCTTGCAGAGGGAACGGAGGGGCCCGACCTTGAAGCCTTTGTGAGGGGCTTGTTCCAGGGGATAGTGAGCAGTACACAGCTAAAAATAAAGATAGACAGAATCCACAGAGTAGGCAGCGGCACCTCCAATGACAAGAGACGACCGAGAGATATTCTCGTCAAATTGCATTCCGTTAGGGTCAATGAAGCCATCCTCCAAGTGGAACGAAAGGCAAACAAGATAAAGTTTCAGGGAGAAACCTTCTCCCTGTCCCCAGCCACTCTCGCCCGGAGGCAACAATTCAAGTCCATCACGGATAGATTAAAGGAAGACCATGTTAGATACTGCTGGACCTTTCCCTTTGGCCTGGCCTTTGACATGAACAATAGATCACATCACGTCACTGAGCTCTCGAAGGCAATGATGATACTTGGAATTCCCCAATCTGGAGAGAATGGAGGGGAAGGTCCTTCTGAGCCAAATTGGAGAAAGGCCCCTGGATCCGGACGATGGTTGCCCTGAAAGACCCCTCGAGCACACAAACTGACAAAGGAGTGTCCGACATGATAATGAAGATGCACACATCTAAGGGAATCACCTTCGTCATAACTTAAGTAAAAATGCAGGTCCCACTACCTCACATGCCCCAATGATGAAGCCCCACAAAATCAAATCGTAAAGTGACAGGAGTGGTACTAGGCCTTCACTCACATTGTTGTTAACAGACTTATGGATACTTTTACATTCTGAACATGTTGTTCTTAATCTGTTCATTGTTAGGTTTTTCTCAGGAGATGGGATATCAAATATAGTAGAGAAGAATCGAGAAGCAGATCTTATTAATGGGAGGATGGAGATCATGAATCCTGTGTGGACACTCGTGAGATCTCCAGGGGTGACCCCGAAGATAGGGCACAGAAGACAGCGATCTAGCTCAACATTAGCTTTAGAGATAAGATTGAACCCTTTGCCGGTATGATGTTAGTGACAATGATCACCTGGAATGTTAAGGAGCTAAATGCACCAGTGAAATGCCACAAACTATGGAAATATTTAACAGATCATCACTATGATGTAATAGCGCTACAAGAGACCCATCTTAAAAAGGGAGAACACCATAGGCCTAATCATAAACAATACCCACACATCTTCAACTCTTCAGCCATGACGAAACACAATGGAGTAGCACTCCTGTTCTATCAAGCCCTACAGTTCCGACCTACAGGCCACCACACAGACAAAGACGGACACTACATTATGGTAAAAGGGGACATGCGGGGCCGTTAAGTTCCTTTCCCTTCAATATATGCACCCAACACAAACCAAGAACGATTCCTACTGGGGTGCCCAGAGACATTGGGGACCTCTGCTGAGGGGAATGTGTTTATGATGGGAGACTTTAACCTTACTTGGCACGCAAATCAAGATAGTACACACCCCCACCGCTCGCCAACAGGGAACTTCTCACAAGCACTGAAACAGCAATGATAGAGATAGGACTAGTTGACACCTGGAGAAACTTCACCCTACCGACAGAGATTACAATTTTTTTTCTCCCACTCAACAAGCATACTCAAGGATTGACTATGTATTTGCTAGTCAGGGGGAATCCCAGGAGCTTCTTAAAGCAGCAGTACATTCCAACACTTTTTTCAGATCACTCCCCAATAGATCTCACAATAGACTGGCGAGGAAAGAGATCAAAAACCCCGCAATGGTACTTCCCACCCTCCCTGATAAGAGATAAGTCTTCTAGAGAAGACATAACTACCACCATCAGGGAATGTTTTAGACTTAACAACCCTGCAGACATCAACTTAGGCATAACATGGGATGTATTTGAAACAGTACTCCGAGGGAAATGTACCTCCCTAACTACAGCACTAAATAAAACAGAAGGGAAAGGAGCGCCTAACATAAGAGGCGGAACTACTGGCAGCTGAAGAAGCCCATAAAGCCCACCCAACCTTACTCCTTCAGTGCTCGATGATGGCCTTGAGAGGCAAATGAACTGCTATATGTGCAAATAGAGCAGAACTCACACTATTACGACTACAGAGAACGTTTTATGAGTAAGGGAACAAGGTGGGTTCACATCTAGCTAGAAACTTGCGGGCGAAAAGGGAAAAGGAATACATAGGGGATATAAGACACCCCACTGATGGACTGACTAACTCAGACATAGAGAAGGCAAATATATTTAATAGGTTCTACCAAGATCTATACACAGCGACATCCACCTCAAACTCTACCCAAATGGACTACTTAGAAAATATTGACTTGCCCAAGTCATGACAGCACACATCAATCAATTGGGGGCACCCATTTAAGAGACTGAGGTACAGATGGCGATAAACCGCATTAAACTACACAAGTCACCTGGGCCAGATGGTTTGACTGCTCAATTTTATAAAACCTATAGCGCAGAGTTGATGCCCTACCTACTTAACTACATAGGTACATCAGGTGCCACCACAAATACAATGGGTGAGGCAAATATCTCGGTCATTCCCAAACCGGGGAAAGACCACCAAATCTGCAGCTCCTATAGGCCCATAGCTCTTCTGAATCTGGATGCAAAACTCTACCCTAGGATATTTACCTCCCGACTCGAAGATCTACTTCCTGATCCGGTACACCCAGAGCAATCAGGATTTGTAAAAGGTCGCCAGACAAACAATAACATTCGTAGGGCGATACACCTATTGGAAAAAGCTCATGAGAAAAAGGTCCCGGCCATCCTCTTAAGTTTAGAGGCTGAAAAGGCATTTCATCGAGTAGACTTGGCCTTCATGACCCAGGTTCTTAGGGCTTTTGTGTTGTGTGAGACATTTATCAAGATGATCTGAGCCAACTATGCAGCCCCTACCCCAGAGTGTTGATAAATGGCACTAGATCAACGCCACTTCTGTTGACAACGGGGAGGAGACAGGGGTGTTCTTTCTCCCCCTTGCTATTTGCTCTTAGTATAGAGCCCCTAGCTGCGTGCATTTGTGCATTACCCACCATACACGGGGTCACCTTTGGGACAACAGACTATAAAATATCACTATTCGCGGATGATGTTCTCCTGACACTGACTGATCCTGCCTCCCCGTGCTTCTCCCTGCAAGAGGAGCTTCGTCTCATCGAAGAGGTGGCAGGATTTAAAGTAAATCTTTCCAAGTCCTCCATGATGAATCTGACCATGGCCCCATCGGAGATAGAACTGCTAGCAGCCTCCACACATGTCCAGTGGACGAAGAAGGAAATAACCTATCTGGGTATCAAAATCACTCCACATATAGCTGACGTTTACAAGGCCAACTACTGCCTGCTACTGACAAGTATAAGAGACACCCTGAAACAGTGGGCCCAATCTTATCTCACATGGTTGGGGAGGATCAATGCCATTAAAATGACACTTTTGCCTCTGATACTCTACGTACTTCAGAGTCTGCCACTGGAAGTGGATTGCGCGTTTTTCTCATCCCTCCGCACCCTTCTAATGCGGTTTATATGGCAGGGAAAAAGGGCCAGGTTATCTTACAAAATGTTAAGCACGCTTAAGGAGAGGGGTGGTCTGAGTCAGACAGATTTCCAGTTATTCTATAAAGCTGTCCAGAGGAGTTACAGAATGCTCCCTTAGAGAATCCGATAAACACTGGCTCCACATGGACTGGGCTATAGTGGGGAAAGTGATCTGGGATGTATTGTGGAAGCCTAAGTCAGAACACCCCCGAAATGCATAACTTAGCACACCAAGAAAACTACTCTCAAAGTCTGAGATGAAGTAACAAACACAAGAGGCTGGACGACTTTCCCCTCCCCACACACACACCAATACACTATAACCTGGCCTTTCCCCCCCGCCCTACAACCAGGACCATTTGATTATTGGCATGAGGAAGGATGCCTGGCACTAGCAGACTTACTCTACAATACTGACATATTGATGTGTGAGAACTGTAAGAGATAATTCACTCTTCCACAAGCCGAATTGCATCACTATACTCCACTGCGCCACTGGGCACTGAAACCTGAAAATCAACATGCAGCCACGAGAGAGTTCACACCATTTGAACAATTCATACGCCGGGCAGGCCCCTCTAAAGGGACTATCTCCCACTTCTATGCTCTATTAACCACTACAGGACACTCAACAAGACCCCGCCACCACAACTTATGGGAACGTGTGTTGGGGGAAGTCATTCTCGAAACACATTGGGATAAATTGTACTGGGATATACTGAGATATAACTGCTCTATGTCCCTGAGAGAAGCCCACTATAAGATTATGTACAACTGGTACCTTTATCCCACCAAACTGAAAAGCATATTTCCAGCCACATCAGATTTATGCTGGCAAGGGTGTGGGATACAAGGTGATATCAGACTTATATGGTGGTGGGATTGCCCCATGATCCGCCCCCTTTGGAATGAAATCTTGGCCCACATCAAAGATATACTGGGGTACCCCATACCGAACACAGACCACTGTGCCCTCTTAGGACTATGAGATTATACTCTCCAGTATCAAATGGAAGCAGATAGGTCATTTATGTGGCTTTATCTAGGCGCTGCTAAAATGGCAATAGTGGCAGCCTGGAAAAATAAAGAAGCCCCAGCGCTCACCCAGTGGCAGGGTCAAATTTGGAGAGCACTGACTATGGAAAGGATGGCAGACATCTTTGCGGATGACTTAAAAAACGTTTAATATAAATGGGGTTCGTTAAAATCCTATCTGTCTCCCGCTGACTGTTTGCCCCACTAAAACTAGAGCACTGCACTTATTTCAAATTTAGAACAGCAACCTGTTTGTTAAGAGTTGTCCCTCCTCCTGTCCAGAGGTCCATGGCGTATGATTTACGATCATCTCCAAGTCCCCATCCTCTTTAAGAGGACACACATGATCACTTGTCTGCAGTAATGATATAAATTACATTATGTAGCATTGTAACCTCCCAACTCCAATTCACGTTTGTATGTTGTTATACGTTACATGATTTTTCTCTCTTCCTCTTTTTTTTATTAATTAATGAAACTGGTTGGAACTTTATATCATAACAAAGCTGATGTTGATATTGTCTCTTACTATGATGTGTGTTTAATTGGCACCCATGCTCAGACAGTTCACACAAAGTTCAGTTCACAAAGTCTAATGTACTGCCTGTATGAAATTCAACCTAATAAAAACAAGTTTGATAAAAAAACTGAATTAGCACGGCAAGTGAGAATGACCAGAATGGGGCGCTTCTGAGCAAAGGGATTCCGAAAATGAGCACCTCTCTCTCTGTGTAGTCCGGCTACTTTAAAATTATCTAAAACTCTTCCCACGTTGCTATTGGTCAAAGGATCATACGCTTACATTTAGTCCAATGAAAGTAGAATTTCAAATCTAGGATATAAACTGTCTTTCACATGTCGATGATTGGCTCCTCTTCTCCTCTTCTCCTCTTCTCCTGTTCCCATCGTCGGAGTCGTCAGGTAACAATTTTGTATCTCTCTGTCCTTCAGTCAGTGCATCCATTGTAAGCTCCTTGGAACATTGCTTTCTCACACACTAAACTTTACATTGTAACGATAACTGATACAGCATATTCTAGCAAGCAGTTCTCATGGGAAAAGAAACCATCTACCAGCATTTGGTAAACCCAGTGAAACAATACAAGTATTCATTTTGCTAAACAGCCATTTTATGTGAATTATTTGAACCGTGCAACGTAACATGAGGCTGTGTAATTAGGCCCAAGACCTCGCTAACTTAAGGCCTACAATTAATAAAGCAAATACATAATAAGTAATCATAAATATATCAGACCACTACATTAATCTAAAAATGAGCACATCATTTAATTTTAATAAGCCATTAATAAGGACACTTTGTGATTACTGAAAGCCACTCAAGTAGGCACATTTTCCAATTCGTGCATTATTTTATATTTTAATTCATTTTCTATTCAGAGTCAACATTCAGAGTACATGAATATTTATTAGTGAAAATTCAGCGTTCACAATCCCTCCTCTGATTACTAAATATGTCATCACACTTACATCTTCCCATGCAAATTTTTGCTCTGTTAAAATTTGTCCTCCCTAAGTCTTCTTTCTCTTTTCAAATTCACCCTAAATAATTTTTCCATTTTAATTTCTTCCCTCCTCTGATCATTTTTTATTTTCTTTAATTTAATTACATGATACAATTTACATATTCCCCATGCTCCAATAACGCAAATCACAAAAATCAATATGCCTTGTATTATTTTCAATATGATCCCTTTTCCTAGATTGCCAAGCCAATTTCCCACCGAAGCAAATCCTTTGACAACCTTTCCCCAAACTCCTGGTTCTCTCAGCTCTATCAAATCAGCACTATCTTTAGCCAGATTTCTAATTAAGCTTCTAATTTCTTTACTATCATGAGAAATATATGAGCAACCATGCTTCGAGTTCAACCTTTTGCAAACTCCGCCATCCTTTGCTAAAAGAATGTCTAACGCAAGGCTGTTCTGAAGAGTCGTAGATCTTACCACAGCCATTTCTGTATCCATTAGGATCATGGCTCCTGAAAAAATTTGTCAACGTGTTATCCACAATAGTAGACAACTTTCAAATTTTCAATGAATTTAAAATAACTCCTACTGAAGGAATTATTGCTCCAAATATGTCTCCAACTATGCCACAATATGATTATCACTTTTGTCTAATATGGCGTGATTCAGTCATTTTAGGCAATTTACTCAAGTTCTCTATCTGAAATAACTTTGGGAAAACTATCCACAAGTAACATGTGCCATACCATCCTCTTGGAAGACGGTAATACGCATTTGGTCCATAGATTTAATAAACTCCTGGAATTGCCGGATCCTATTCATTCAACAGGAACATCCATTTACTCTGAAACAAAAACACATGTCTGCATTCGCTCGTTCCCGCAAACAACGTATCAGTTCTAGAATTAGGCTGATATGCACAAAGCTCTCCTAAGTGCTGCGCATCAAAAGCTAACCTTCCTTGTGTCTTTATCTCACTAAATGCATAATCATTTCTGAATGTCCTTTTTTCTAAGCCCTTTCCTAATTTCTCCTTTCATGCTTTTATCCTGTTGTCCATCTGATCTAAGAAGCTCTTTTCTATGCGTGTAAGCAAGCATGTTAAATTGTTGCGGTGTGCGTAGGCTGTACCAAAAGCCAACTTAGGCTCAAAGAATCCTCTCACTAATTATATAGTGTTCTCCTTAGCTACTCTACTCAGGTACTTGATTATAGGGTCAAACGAAAATACAACATCATAATTGGAGTAGAAATACTGAATGTACTCTGGGTTATAGAATCTTGTCAGTAACAGACTACAACTTATCCCATAAGTAAGGGGCAAACTATGCTAAGTAACTCCTTCCTCGACTGATGAAGGATTCTGCATGCAAACATAACAATCCATCGTCTCAAAATACTCACTCAATAAGAAAACATTAGAAGAAAGCTCTCTTGGTGTGCCACCTACGTGCAGATATTTCCCATCTAGCCTAAACTTCTCTACCTTTGTGAGTGTAGTAGTTGTCTCTAAAGCTAAGGTATGGTTGGTTTTACTCCCGTCAAGAACAGTCATACCTACAATTGTTGTAGTTTGGACTATTGCTCTAGGCAAGACTGCTGGTTTAAGGATGATAGTACTTTTGTTTGTAGATGATTATGCCTATCCTACAACAAATCGCAACTGTCGTCCCAACCCTTCCGGCTCACTAGCAGCACCTCACCAAAAACAATCGTAAAAGGTGATTTGTGGCAGCCTTTACGCATTGACTCAAGAACAAGACATCTCAGGGAGTGCCGTGGTTAAACGGAGAGTGCCCCTTTCTCACAGATACATTATGTCTCATTCAAACACAGGCAATGACAAAGATGCAGTAAAGTTTCAATAGTTTTTATTTAACACAACTGCAATTTCCGATATGTTGCATGGGCTGCAATGGACAGGATAATGAACAGTGCAAGAAACAGAATTGTGAAGACGAGAGTCATTATTGCAAAGATCCCCATCATCTTGCAATAGCATGTAAAAGACATAAGAGGTGTAATATGCCCTAATACCCTAATATGATAGGCCAAGCCTCCTACCTAAAGGAGAGCTGGGTTTGTTAAACCTAATCTGCCAATGCCATGTCCCTGAGAGGAGCCCCCAAACCTTGTTACCTTGGAATGAGGTCTCTATCTCAGACTCCGCAGGTACACGAAGACTGGGTCAGCGCCAAGATGACGTGCATTATCTATATCAGTGATGGTGGCAATGCCCTCTGGTCGGAATCCCTCTGATTATCTGTCTAAAGTGCGATGTATGTAAACAGATCTAAAAGGACCCCTGACGTATGTGTGTTCTCAAACAATAGATAACAGACATGCTTGGGACGGCAATTATTATAAACAAATCCCTCGAAAGTATAGAGAGGGAAAATTCCTAAGTGTGAACACCTACTGTTTGTTTGTCTTTGTCGCTTGATCTTGACGCCTTAGCGAGGTGGCACTGATAATGCGAAGCATAACAAGTGGCCTGACTATAAACAAGGCAGCGATCTTAGATGATTTGCTGTAAGCGTGATCTCGAAGAGTGTCATCGAAGTCACCAACCAAGGACCTCAAGAATTAGTCCACATCATCTGATGTTAAGTTGAGTGCTGGACGGACAAACGGATCCACAGAGCAGTAGTGAGCAGTAGTCTCTAGTGTAAAGTCATCCGCTGCAGTGCCGTCGTCCATGGTAGACCTTAAAATGGAAGGCTCATAGGTGGCCTCGCGGAGCAACCTCAGTCTCAAGGGGCATGACCGTGTATGAACCCTCATCGGGGACATCAGCAGTTCGTGGTCCACAGGAGATGTCGATGCAACAGCAAGACAGACCATAGGCAGAAGTTCAAAGAGGCACGACACGCAGCGGAAAACTGGCTGTACGCACCAGAGAAGGGGCCGAAATGACAACGACCAATCATGCTCCAATTCCACCAGCAAGGGTGCACCGAAGATCTGAACCATGCGTTCACGGCACAGCGGAGTTGGTGGGAGCGGCTCCATTGCTCTGTGTAGCTGGAAAGAAACAACCACTGCGAATCAGAAAAAATTGCAGTGGTAGTCCGCCACTCAAAGCCAAAATAATTGGAAAGGAATCCAAACACCCTTGAAAAGAGCGAATGGATGGCTGATGGGATGACTCCGAAGACAGTCTTGAAGATGGACACGAAACCAGACCCAATAGCCTTAAAGAAGTGAACAATCCCAGTAGTGCTTGAAGCATTGAATATTCTGGATACCAGTTCTCCAAAGTGCTTGGGGAAGCTGGTATTTAATAGGGATTGTACCTCGGCTAATGATCTCTCAATCTGGAGAGCATATGTCTCTCTGGCGACTTATTTTTGAAACAATAGTGCCTTTAGCCTGCTCAGCTTGTCATAGTTCACATTAATAGTATCTATGTAGGGCCACATGTCAGATACTTTTATCTCTCATGTGGGGGGGGAATAAAACATGTCCACAACACATAACGACCTTCGAGACCGAGATTGCGTAGGCAATTCCTGGTCGCATGCCGTAACAAATTTGATCGTTCAGTATCACATAACTTCCATTGGAAAGTACATGAAATACTGGGTGAATCAAAGGGACGGGAGTACCCTTCAGAAAACAGGCCAAGTTTGCGACCCCCGCATTGCAAAGGCCATGAAGGGACACCTGCTTACATATCATCGAATGACTAACAGTAGTTTCACATTCCGCTAAGAAAGACCTCTGTTTCGCCATTCAGACATTTATAATCAAAGGGCAGCTTCCACTCTTCCTTACAATAGCTATCGCCTAGTTGCTTGTACCTTCCCACTGCAAGATGTTTCAGGCAGCTTGAGAAATGAAAGGTTGAAATGGGTAAATTAATTATACCATGTAAGAGCCAAATAGTTGAAGGACTCTCTGCTACCGTGAAGGGCAACTTGTCTAGCTTTTCTACGTGAAGCATGGTGAAACTAGCTTCTCTTTTAGCCATTGTCTGTTGTTTCCCGGAAAAATTAAAAGAAGTGAATAATTCACTCCCGTTAATATATTTCTATGGAATGCGGCCATTTTTCAGTGTCTGTAATGTCCAACCCAGCTGCATGATGGAACGTAGCTGTGACTGTCCATGATATAACCGGGATAAGTCTGTCTGAGTGATATAAATAGCAGACAACACTATATTTGATAGTGAATAAATCCTGTTGGACAGAGTATTCATGCCGTTGTCGACAACTGCTAAAGCCTTCTCTAAGTTTTCCTTATCCAACTGCCTTATACGCACAGCAGCCTCAATCTGTGAAAGTTTCCAGATTTCATTATACATAGCATATAAGAACCTTTTCGAGTGCTGTTTTCTAGGACCTAGCAGAAAATCCTGCAAGTCTACATCTTCAGAAAGTGTTCAGATGTTTCTTAACTGTGGCTAACGTGTTAGTCTGTACCCATTGTTGGCACTTTTTACCCACACTGTATGTCGTAATTATACCTCTATGTTGACCCGATACAAAGCAAGGGTATGGCCTGTTATTTTAAAAACCCCTTGAAGAGTTCAAAAAAACGTTCTTGACACTCATTAGTGTCAGTTGGCCATTTTAACCACCTGCCGGGACTGGAAAGTGAAGAATTATAGGTACCAGCCCTAACCATTGCATATAGTCTTTCCCCGGTGATATTAAGGAAATATTGCCAATCTTTAAACCTTGCCGGAGTGGGGATACTGGGCGTTTTCATGTCTTTAATTTTTGCTAACCCCAGACAGGATGTCTGCTGAATGGTGTACTTTAAGAAAATCATTTGCACAGGAGTCAGGCATGCTCGAAATAAAGCCTCCCTACCCCGTATCTGCCAATCTTGTGTTCCCCATACACTTTTCAAGTCAATAGTGCTCTTCCAGTATTCGTAACCTTCAACTGCGAGCCGGGAAACGAAGGGATCTGAATAAATCAGTTTTGTATCAGTTAGCAACATTTTCCTAATTTGTACTGGAGGTAATTTAAAATAATACGACTCCGCACTTTTTGTGCCATGCCCAGAAAAATATGCAAATTTATCAATATAGTGTTTTGGACTCCCCACTGGTGGTGTTGAACAGTGTTCCCACTGTGTGTAGTTAATACTGGTCTGTGTCTAGTGGCACAGTGTAGGTAGTAATGTCTCCAATTGTTATAACAGAACATTTCCCCATAATTCATTGTATGTTCATATACAACATCACTTTCAAAAGCGGAATAGTCCTTCATTTCAGTTAGCATGGAATCAACTGTTTGGACGTCCCAATCATCAGAGACAACATCAGATGTAATTGCATCTGTCATAGATATTTTGAACACGTATGGTATTTGAATAATTTCTGTAGGCCCTTATATATCAAAGGGAACTTTGTCCCACACAATGCCATCAGAAATCGGTATTGCTGTAATATTTACAAGGGACAAGTCTCTTTGGACCTTATGTGAGGAATGATATGGAGTTAAAACTTCATCAACAGGCTCAACAGAGGAGCGATCAGAAATATAGTGACCATTTATGAACAAAAAGAAAACAGTCACAAAACCAACCCATAAAAATAATGCTGAAAATGTCAGACAGAACCATAAATAGTTTCACGGGTGTAGGAGGCTGGCCTGGCATATAGTGGGTACCTTGTGGTACTTACATTCTGTGCCAGGTTCAGTTATCCCTTATTAGTAGAATAGAGGTGTTTCTAGCAGCTTAGGCTGATAGAAAGTAGCTATGGCAAAGCAGCTTAGGCTGAACTGGGAGACATGCAAATCTCCTACAATACCACTTATATCATATAGCACAATATCATAAGAAAACACAATACTCAGAGTTACTAAAAATAAAGGTACTTTATTTTTATGACAATATGCCAAAAGTATCTCAGAGAATACCCTCACTTAGGAGGTAAGTAATATACACAAGATAAATGTACACAAACCCAAAACAGGTAAGTAACAGTAAGAAAAGTAGTGCAAACAATGTAGAATCACAATAGGATGCAATAGGTGAACATAAGTCTAGGGGCAACACAAACCATATACTCCAAAAGTGGAATGCGAATCACAAATGGATGCCAGACCTATGGGAGCTTGTAGAGGGTCACTGGGACTGTAAGAAAACAGCCAGGGTGTCCAAGATACCCCACCCCAAGACCCTGAAAAGTAGGAGCAAAGTTACCCTACTACCCCAGAAAGACACAATAGTCGTGATAAGGGGATTCTGAAAGAACCACAAGCACCAGCAAAACACTGAAGAAGGATTCCTGGACGTAAAGACCTCCAAGGCAAGGGGACCAAGTCCAAGAGTCGCTATAATGTCCAGGGGGGGCAGGATCCCAGGAAACCCCGGATGAAGGTGCAAAAGGGCTGCCTCCAGGTGGAAGAAGCCAAAGATTCTGCAACAACGAAAAGGGCTAGGAACTTCCCCTTTGGATGGAAAATGTCCCACGTCACGATGAAGGTTGCAGAAGTGTTCCCACGCAGAAATACCACAAACAAGCCTTGCTAGCTGCAAGGGTCGTGGTAGAGGTTTTTGGGTGCTGCTGGGGACCAGGAAGGACCAGGATGTCGCCCCTTGGAGGAGGAGACAGAAGGGGCACTCAGCAACTCAGAGATCCCCCACAGAAGCAGGCAGCACCTGCAGAAGTACCAGAGCAGGCCCTTAGAAAATGTGTGAAACCAGAGTCACAAAAGGAGGGTCCCACGACGTCGGAGTCCAACTCAGAGGGGTAAGCAATGCAGGACGGAGTGCTGGGGACCCAGGCTAGGCTGTGCAAAAAGGAATCCTTGGAGAAGTGCACAGTAGCCGGAGCAGCTGCAAATCACACAGTAACACAGGTTTTCTGTCTGGTGTGGGAAGGCAAGGACTTACCTCCACCACACTTGGACTGAAGGATCACTGGACTGTGGGGGTCACTTGGATCTAGCTCCTGTGTTCCAGGGACCACGCTCGTCAGGATGAGAGGGGACCCAGAGGACCGGGATGCAGTCTTTTGGTGCCTGCGTTAGCAGGGGGAAGATTCCGTCAACCCACAGGAGATTTCTTCTTGGCTTCCAGTGCAGGGTGAAGGCAAACAGCCCTCAGAGCATGCACCACCAGGTAACAGTTGAGAAAGCTGGCAGGATGAGGCGCTATAAAGTTGCTGGTAGTCGTCTTGCTACTTTGTTGTGGTTTTGCAGGCATCCTGGAGCAGTCAGTGGTCGAATCTTGGCAGAAGTCGAAGAGGGAAGTGCAGAGCAACTCTGGTGAGCTCTTGCATTCGTTATCTGAAGAATACCCCAGAGGAGAGACCCTAAATAGCCAGAAAAGGAGGTTTGGCTACCAAGAAAGGAGGATTGGCTACCAAGAGAGGTAGGAGCCTATCAGAGGGGGTCTCTGACGTCACCTGCCTGCACTTGCCACTCAGAGCAGTCCAGTGTGCCCCCAACACCTCTGAATCCAAGATGGCAGAGGTCTGGGACACACTGGAGGAGCTCTGGGCACCTCCCTTGGGAGGTACTGGTCAGGGGAGTGGTCACTCCCCTTTCCTTTGTCCAGTTTCGCAGCAGAGCAGGACTGGGGAATCCCTGAACCGGTGTAGATTGGCTTATGCAGAGATGGGCACCATCTGTGCCTATCAAAGCATTTCCAGAGGCTGGGGGAGGCTACTCCTCCCTAGCCCTTCACACCTATTTCCAAAGGGAGAGGGTGTAACACCCTCTCTCAGAGGAAATCCTTTGTTTTGTCTTCCTGGGCCGGGGCTGCCCAGACCCCAGGAGGGCAGAATCCTGTCTGAGGGGTTGGCAGTAGCTGCAGTGGCAACCCCGGAAAGGCAGTTTGGCAGTACCCAGGTTCTGTGCTAGAGACCTGGGGGATCATGGAATTGTCCCCCCAATACCAGAATGGTTGACAATTACACGATCTTAGACATGTTACATGGCCATGTTCGGAGTTACCATGGTGACGCTACACATAGGTAGTGACCTATGTGCAGTGCACGCGTGTAATGGTGTCCCCGCACTCACAAAGTTTGGGGAAATTGCCCTGAACGATGTGGGGGCACCTTGGCTAGTGCCAGGGTGCCCACACACTAGGTAACTTGGCACCCAACCTTTACCAAGTGAGGGTTAGACATATAGGTGACTTATAAGTTACTTATGTGCAGTGAAAAATGGCTGTGAAATAACGTGGACGTTATTTCACTCAGGCTGCAGTAGCAGGCCTGTGTAAGAATTGTCTGAGATCCCTATGGGTGGCAAAAGAAATGCTGCAGCCCATAGGGATCTCCTGGAACCCCAATACCCTGGGTACCTAAGTATTATATACAAGGGAATTATATGGGTGTACCAGTGTGCCAATGAGAATTGGTAAAATTAGTCACTAGCCTGCAGTGACAATTTTAGAAAGCAGAGAGAGCATAAACACTGAGGTTCTGGTTAGCAGAGCCTCAGTGATACAGTTAGACACCACACAGGGAACACATACAGGGCATACACTATGAGCACTGGGGTTCTGCCTAGCAGGATCCCAGTGACACAAGGGCAAAAACAGACATACATACAGTGAAAAGGGGGTAACATGTCTGGCAAGATGGTACTTTCCTACAACGGGTATATTAAATAGTTCTTTTTAAGCCATTGATACAGCTTACTTCTTGTTGAAACATATTAATCACAGTAGTGGATGAGTCTGAAGAAAAGTCATCAATGTCTATGAAATAGCCAGAGGCAGTCTCTGCAAACATGGGTGCCGGTGCATTATTTGTACTTCGGTCCACTTCCCGTGGAGGCTCTTGGTAGACAGTGTCATCATTCTGTGATGTGTCTGTGTAAAAAACAGCCAAATCTTGGACAGGAGTTGTCATTGAAGTGGTGACTGGAACTAGCAAAAGTTCATTCCCCCCCCCCCCCCCATGGTCGAGGAGGTGTCTGGTACAGCATTGGACATTGCTGCATAGTCCGTAGTAGTGTTGTTCATCCTACTATGTAGATGTATGTCCTGTTGGGTTGTGAAAGGGGACCGGGAACCACCCTAGGGACCTCTTGGTCTACTGTGAAGGATCGGCCACATGATGTAATTTGATGTCATCAATGGAAATGACCCTGTTAGTTCGAGAATCAGACAGTGGTGGTAAGATGACAGTCCTGGTACCTTAAATTCCCAATACCGGTGTCGCATAGGCTTTCATTATCCTAATGAGACTACTGGATTTTTGGGCAGCAAGATCGTTCGCAGTGTGGGGGACTAAGTCTAACCCACGGCGGAGGACCCTTGTCACCCCAAATCCGGGTTGAGCTCCGGCTAACTAGCAGTGCCTCATCTCTCCCTAAGGGAAGAGACAATTGGGCAGCCGAGCGCATGACATCTTAGTGCTTCCCAGGGAAGTCGTGGCCACTCAGATCCCAACCAGTTCTCTCATACACAGTGTGGTCTCATATATAAATGACAAAGGCAGTTTGAGTTTTATAGATTGGTTTAATAAAACAACTGCATTTTAGATGATAAGGCGTGAGCCGCAATAACCAGAACCATACAACACAGTAGGATTGAAATAGTAACGAGGAGAGTAAAACATAAGAATAACGCTATCATAATGCAACTAGATTACGTTCTCTCTCCTAAGTTCTATTTTGAGCACAGCATGTTAAGCTCTAAGCCTGCCTTTCAGGTTCCCCCGGGAGGAAATAGACCCTCATACCTGAGCAAAGGCCTGTGATCGGGATCAGCATCTGCAGCAGGGCAGTCAGCGTCTAGTTGTGGGTTCCTGGTCGGAATCTCCCTCTCACGTGTACTGGGACTAGAAAGTGTTTTTACACTATTGATGTGAACTAACACCCCGATGTTCCTGCGTAAGAATGTGTACCGTCTACGAACCACAAAGACTAAACGTCTATCGGCAATGTACCAGACTGTGGGGGTTATTACAACTTTGGAGGAGGTGTTAATCCGTCCCAAATGTGACGGATATACCACCAGCCGTATTACGAGTTCCATAGGATATAATGGACTCGTAATACGGCTGGTGGTATATCCGTCACTTTACCGTCACTTTTGGGACGGATTAACACCTCCTCCAAAGTTGTAATAACCCCCTGTATCCTTGACTGGAGCACAGAGTGAGCAATAATGTATTGTTTGCGAACTCAGTGCTGAAGTAAGCTAAACAGCGTGATAGAAGGAAATAAAACAAGCCCGTGAAACTGGTTATTGCAAAATAACAGTACAAGGCTAAATAAAATGCATCTAGGGCAAAGTGCACAGAGGCCTAACACGTTAAGCAAACGCGCATAAAGCTACATTAAAAATGGCTACACGACACCGGTACAGGTGTTCTGTATGATGGGCCGAATTCCTTCTTCACAGCGATCTTCTCACGAACCAGATCTCCAACTTTAGGAATCCAGCCAGTCGAAGTTTTCGCTAAATCCCTTATTCCTAAGGTGGCAGCACTGGTAGATGATTTATCATCACGGAATTGCTGAAGCTCCTGTAAGACAGTGAGACGTTCATTTAGGTCAAATGGTGTTTCTGCTGCCACCAAACCAGAGGCATCAAGATCTGGGACATACACAGGTATCCCAAAGAGAACCTCATGAGGAGTGCGTCCCCCCAAGGACTGTCTTGGCAGATTATTCAGTGCTCTCTGGACCCCATATAGGTGATGTAGCCAACTGCGGCCTGAACCTAATACTCAAGCTGTTAAGGACTGCTTTAGATCACGATTCCGCCTCTCCACAACTGAATTTCCCTCGGGATGGTGCTGTGAGGAGTAATGGAGCTCAACACCCATCATCCCCATGGTGTCCCTGAATGCCTTGGAGGCAAATGCAGGGGCGTGGTCCGAATGGAATGCTGCTACCACATATGTACTGATAAAGATCAGCAAGTCTTTTATAACAGTTCGAGCGTCAGCCGACCTCTGCGACCATACCCACAGGAATCTAGAACAAGAATCTACAGGAACTAGAATATATTTGTATGCACCATCAGGCTGTAGGGGACCGCAACGGTCCAGGTACACACACTGTAGTGGCCTGTTGGACACTAAGAGGGATGTCTGTGGTGGGTGTTTGATATTAGAACCATTTATCTGCTGGCAAATGTCACAGCAAAGGACACATTTCTTTGTCTGTCTGCATAGAACAGACCACTAGAAGCATTTTTGTAAGAGTGTTATTGTGGCTGAAATACCAGCATGTGCAGAAGCGAAACCCTCTTGCGCTGCTTTTACTAGATCTAATCTCTGGTCTTCGTTGGGGATCACTCGATCTCCAACCCCAGGAATTGTTGCGTAGGCAACATTCTGTGCACTGATATGGTAAGAATAGCTTGTAAGGTATCCCTTGGGAAGGGGCTTGCCTGCAGCCGAAGCTTTCACAGCAGTTAGAATTTCATTATCCAATATCATTTGTGAACGAGTCACTGCAGCCACAGTAGCCGTAGCTACTGCTGCTTTGGCCGCTTCATCGGCCAATGTGTTGCCGGTAAAGTGTACTCCTACACGTTGGTGGCCCAATGTATGTACTACATGGACATTCAGCAGCGTATCCTTAAGATCAGCCACCCTCCCCCACAATGTTAAGTGTTTAATGGTGTTCCCTTTCGAATCTCTAAACCTGTTCAGCTTCCAATGATTAAGGTAATCATTGTATGACTGGACGCAGTAATATGAGTCGCAGACTATTAAAGTTAGGCTTCCTGGCTCTGTGTGTTCTAGCGCTAGTATAAGGGCTTTAAGTTCAGCCAACTGAGCTGTGCAGTCCCCTAGGGTCTGCGTGTAGGTATTGTGAGGGTGGAAGACTCCATCTTCCATCACTCCGTTCACGGCTGCGCAAATGGCTGAGTATTGATGTTTAGTACCTACAGCCGGTTGTGCTGAACCATCAGTGTATTTGACAGTATGGTATCTGTCTAGTGGCAAAATATTTAGAAGAGCGGGGTACTCCTGTTCGAAATGGAGAAACTCTTATGTCTGAAGTTTTGTATAAAAAATTTAATCAACATCAGTGGCGGTCAGAGACGTTGCCCATTGAATCCAACGTGGATGTAATGCTTTAGTGTTGGGAACACTTGCTTTGGTGACAGCCTCTAAGGCCGGCACCGGGGAAACAACAATAATACGTTTCCCCTGGGCTGGGCAAGTGGCCTCTCTTTTGTGACGGCCATCTGAACTGCCATCAGAATCTTTTCTGTAGGTGCAAAACGCTGTTCTGCATTAGAGTATAAATGTGATTTATATGCTATGGGTACCGTGTCACCCTCGTTGAAGGTGACACAAGTAAATCCAATGGCACCAGCAATTATTCTGATGACCACATTTGTTTTATTGTCACGTGTGTGCAAATGTTTAGCTTCTAGCATGTCCTGTTGCATTTCCCTAATAATGCGTGTGTGTTCAACTGTCCAGTGTCTGCTAGAAAAGTTGGGCTGAACCAAGTCATAAAGTGGCTTGATACGTTGTGCATAGTCTGGAATGTATGTTCTGCCAAAATTAAAGAAACCTAGTAATGACTGCAGTTTTTTAAGGGTGTTAGGAGGGTGCAGTTGAGCACGTTTCTCTAGAAAGTGTGGGGCCAGGCTCTTCCCCTCGTTTGATAGCTCATATCCCAGGAACAGTACACTGAGAAAGGTGATCTTACCTTTCTTAAAGTTAAATTTGTAACTGAGGTCTGCAAATCCCAAAATGATCCGATCGACCCTTACAAGATGAATGTCGAGGTCGTCGTCTGTGAGATATATATCATCCACGTATGATAATGCCTCGGAATCAATATCATGTAATATTGATGTTACATGGGCTGAAAATAGCCCAGGCTGTTTTATAGCCTTGAGGTAAATGACAAAAGTGTTTCTGAGAGCCAAATGAGAATGCACTCAGGTCCTGACTTTCATGTGCTAAGTTCTGGCAGAAAAAGCCATTCGATATGTCTAATGTTGTTTTATATTTTTTACGCACTATACTGTTTATTAGTGCCGTGCTATGTGAGTTTTGTATAGCATATGTGCGTGTATGACTATTTAAATGTCTGTAATCAATGACTATTCTGAATGAATGGTCTGGCTTTGCAACGGGGAATAACTGGTTATTCATTGCAGATGTACAGGGCTCAATTACTCCCTGGTACTCAAGCTGGGAGAGGATTTCCCTCACTGGAGCTTTTGCTTAATTTTTAACAAGATATTGTGGCTGTGGTTGGGGTGTGGACCTAACGGGGATAACATAACAAGGGGACACCTTGTCCCAACCTACATGATTGCGGTATAACGCAGGTGCCTGCGCTAAAGCCCATCCAGCAGCATAGGCTTCTTTTTCTGCTTCCGGAACAAGATCGGAGAAAGAAGGTAAAATGACATCTTCCCTATGCAGGAGCTTACGGTCATGTTCAGGTGGCCAGTCTCTTTCGGCCAATATGATGTCACTAGTAGGTTCATCCCAGAATATCACACCAATGGTGCGCTCCACGTCTCCCTCTCTTTGAATTTTTAAATCATAAACCCTGTTGGGTGGGAGGACGTGGCCGTCCGCAGTCTCAACTGCAATAAAATCGCTAGATGCTGTTGCATCCAGGTGATCTTTCAGACTGTGGTGACATATTGTGACCTCTGCTGCACTGTCTAACAGAGTCAATGCCCAGGTCTTGTTCCTCAACAGTGTTCTCAAGTGTACTGGCATTTTTAGCTGTCAGTGCTGCCACCTTTGTCTTTTTAAACTGTGGCTTTTGCTGAGGAGTCTTTTCTTCTTTTTTAATGGTAGACTGCGGCGAGTCTTTCTTTTGTTTCACGTACTCAGCACTTCAATCAGGACGGCTCCCTCTCTTGCTATGTCTAACCTGTGCGTCCTGAAAGGAACGAGAGGGACGTGAATCAGTATATTTGTCAGGAATTTTGATATTCTCCCTATTTCTAAGATTGTATCTCCTTTCGGAGTTCTCCGGGTGTGGAGAATCAGCTCTCTTATTTCTCCTATCTTTGAAATCTTTTTGTTTTTCCCAGTGCTTTTTAGAGCCCTCTTGTGCCTGCTTTGTACCCTCCTTATGGGCAGTACCTTGTAACTCCAATTTCTTTGGTTTGGCTCCAAAACTATCCCGCCCTATACTGTATAGGTGTCGGAAATTATTTTTGGTAGCTGTCTCTCTTGTTCCAGGTGTGGAGTTTCCCAGAGACGCTGGCGTATTGCCAGTGCTACCACTTCCCCTTTAATATTACAGAGTATTATTGAGGAAACCGCATCAAAGTTATGCATTAATTTCATCCCCAAATCCAGGGCTGGTGCAGCCCCGTGCTCATTCTGTATTTGTTTTAACACTTCCGGTAAATTGGCAAGTGTCGGGGTACCATGTGTGGTAGTGTAAATAGCAGTGAAGACTGTACCCCATGTGCCACAGTCATCCACTGAGGGAACCATCCCAAAGGGCAAGCACATAGTAAGCAGTCTGTGTTTTTCCTGTGGTCCCGTATGGGGAAACACAGCTTCCAGCTGATTAGTTTCCTGGGCAATCCAGAACGGTATTTTTTCTCATTCTGTGGGTACTTTAACCATGATAATATGCTCTGTTTGTGGATTAATCCCAGTAGCCAATTGGTAACCACCAGGAGCTGGCGGTGCTAGATGCGCTGGTACGGTGTTCAAAGTTCGCATTCCGAACTGAACTAGACGTCTACATAATGTCACTAATTCATTATATAAATCTCGCAGATCTGCTATTGGCATAATTTGTTTGCCTGGGTGAGGTGTCTATGTGGCAAACATAGGCCACGTTGGTCCATCATTACTTAAGGGGCCTAGCCTCACTCTTTGTAATATGTGTGGGAGGGAGGCTTCAAACCGGTTCTGATGCTCTTGGTATGTGAGCGATATTTCATGATACTGGTAAGCTCGGTACTGTTGAGGTACGTTTGCAATTTTATATGTGTTGAATGTATGTGTTCTTTGGTCTACCTCAGGAAAGGTGACCCAACAATAAAATGTTTCTGTTTGGTATGCTTCATTAGCCTCTATTATAAGAGTAACATCCCGCCCTCATCTGTAAGGTCACGCCCTAGTAAATGTTGTGTTAGAGCTTGTCTAGCATTCTCAGGAATGTCAATGGCGTTAGCCATATTTGTTTAGAAAAACGGAACACCAAAATGGGGAGTAAAGTCCTTTTAGAGTTCGAGCCCGAACAACCTACAGCTTAATCAGGTATTACCTTTTCAGCTGAGGAGGAATTTCCCAAAGACCACGGACGTCTCCGTATAATGGTACTTAGGGTACCTGTTGTCTGTGAGACAGTGATAGTCGGGGTATCCGTAAATTAGTGCCTAAACACCATCGTTGGTGGCGCCATGTCGTAGTTTGGGCTCTTGCTCTAGGCAAGACTGCTGGTTTGAGGATGGCAGTACTTTTGTTGTAGGAGACTATGCCTATCCTACAACAAGTCGCATCTGTCGTCCCAACCCTTCCAGCTAACTAGCAGCACCTCACCAAAAACAATCATAAACGGTGATTTGTGGCAGCTTTTACGCATGGACTCAAGAACAAGACATCTCAGGGAGTGTCTTGGTTAAACTGAGATTACCACTTTCTCACAGATACATCATGTCTCATTCAAACACAGGTAATGACAAAGATGCAGTAAAGGTTCAATAGTTTTTATTTAACACAACTGCAATTTGCGATATGTTGCATGGGCTGCAATGATTAGGATAATGAACAGTGCAAGAAACAGAATTGTGAAGACGAGAGTCGTTATTACAAAGACCCTCACCATCTTGCAATAGCATGTAAAAGACATAAGAGGTGTAATATGCCCTAATACCCTAATATGATAGGCCTAGCCTCCTACCTAAAGGAGAGCTGGGTTTGTTAAACCTAATCTGCCAATGCCATGTCCATGAGAGGAGCCCCCAACCCTCGTTACCTTGGAATGAGGTCTCTATCTCAGACTCCTGCAGGGACATGAAGACTGGGTCAGCGTCAAGACGACGTGCAGCATCGATATCAGCGATGGTGTCGATGCCCTCTGGTCGGAATCCCTCTGATTATCTGTCTAAAGTGTGATGCATTTATACAGATCTACCAGGACCCCTGACATAGGTGTATTCCCAAACAATAGATAACAGACATGCTTGGGACGACAATTATTATAAACAAATCCCTCGAAAGTAGAGAGGGAAAATCCCTAAGTGTGAACACCTACTGTTTGTTTGTCTTTGTCGCTTGATCTTGACGTCTTAGCGCGGTGGCACTGATAATGCAAAGCATAATAAGTGGCCTGACTATAAACAAGGCAGCCATCTTAGATGAATTAGATAAGTAAATGGGCTAAGACAGAGCAAGCTAAGTAGGTTAAAAGTCACTAGGTGACGGGGGCACGATTCTGCAGGCCAAAGGCTAAGTTAACTCCTGTAATCCCATTAAAACAAACTAGGATTCACTACACAATCAACACCAGACACAATATCATACACACAATCACCAAACCAATACCCATATATTTACAGCACATATTCTTCCTACCCTGCTGGCTAAGGTTACTCATGATCTGTAAAGAATCAGAAAGTAGAAGAGAAAAGTTATAACTATGCAGTAAAAATAAAAAATAAAAAATATAATCAATCTTCTTTAGCAATTATTTACAGCTTTCAATCTTTCTTTCAGGATCCTTTTTGTCAAAAACCGGTAAGTTGTTAAAATCTGTGTAGCAGCCTGTCAAATCAGGTAATCAAATCATTCTTTTCCAGTTGCTTCGCTAGTCTCTTTCTTTGCACTTTTCTCAGTTTTACAGCTCTCAGCTGTTCAGTTCATTGATTTCCTTCAAGTGCAGAAATATTGACCTGGAATGTCTCGATCAAAACAAAAAGACAAAAATTAACTCTGCCGTTTACTTATGCCCATTCAGGACCAGCGTACCTTCGCCTTGCAATTCTCTTTCTTTTCAATCTTCAATCTCCATTTAATTCTCCATCACTCAAATCTTCTTTCCTTGTCATTTCTACTTCTTCCCCAATTGTTGTCACTGAGATTGCTTCTTTTCTCTTTCTTTGGGACTTTGGCCACTTATCTCCTTTCAGTGAACCTTTTGTCAATGCTCTTTCCTGTGTCGGACTTGTAGTTTCTCTCTGTTATGCAGGATTTTCTCTTGATGAACCTGCAACTGTTTCAGGAGGAGTCAGACTGCATTGGCTTTGATCCGCCTCAACTCCTTCCCCCGCAGGATCTTTTGTTTGCTCTGTTTGCTCTCAGGACCGACTGCCTCAGTTGAAGTTGGTTCACTTTCACTTTCCTGTGGGTGTTCTCCTTCGTCTCTCACAGGAGCGGCTGAACCGCTTTCAGTTTTCTCAGACTCAGTTTCGGTTTCTCCTTCTCCCCTCTCAAGTTTTGGAGTGGGTCTGGACGTTGTTGGTACTCTAAACAACTCCTCTTTATTGTCCAAAGGACATGATACTCTCGTTGTGAGGCTTGTGTGGATCCAGTTCGGAACTCGAGCGCAGTAGTGATTAGCACTACCTGGTAAGGACCCTTCCACTGAGGCTCCAAACATGTCTTCCTCAGATGCTTTCTGACCACAACCCAGTCACCTGGTCTCAGGTTGTGTCCTTGATCTTGAGACAGTTGCTGTGTGATAGCTTCCACCTGATGAGAGAAAGAGCGAACCGCATCAGCCAGATCTTTGCAGTAGTCCAACACCATATCATCTGCTATGTTCACGAGAGCATTTGCAGGAACTGCTGGCAACCTCATTGCTCTACCCATGAGGATCTCATGCGGTGACAGTCCTGTCTTCCTGTTGGGTGTGTTCCTCATTGTCATCAGAACTAACAGCAGTGCGTTAGGCCATTTCAGAATCATGGACACACACATTTTTGCCATTCTTGATTTCAAGGTACCATTAATTTGTTCCACAAGTCCTGATGCTTCTGGGCGGTATCTACAATGCAACTTCTGCTCAATGTTTAAAGCTGAACATAGTAATTTAATTACTTCATTTTTTAAGTGACTTCCTTTATCTGATTCTAAAGAGACGGGAAATACAAACAGTGGTATCAGTTCCCTAAGCAGTAACTTTGCTACTGTGAGACTGTCATTTCTTCACGTAGGGTAAGCTTTAATCCAATGGCTAAAAATGCAGACAATCACCAACTCATATCTCAATCCTTCACATACAGGCATCTCAATGAAATCCATCTGTATTCTGCTGAATGGACCTCCTGCTCTTCCAGTGTGGCTCAAATTGACCACTGCCCCTTTGCCCACATTCATTTGTTGGCAAATGAAGCAACAATGGCAAGGTGCTTCGGCAACTTTGGATTGAACCAATTTTGTTTGAACACTTGAATCATAGCATCCCTCCCAACATGTGCTTGACCATGATAATATCTAGCCATTTGAGTCAACAAACTATTTGTCAGCACCAACTGTCCCTCTTCTGAAACCCACAGTTCATCTTCACACTGGACTCAATTCAGTTTAATCCATGTCTTTTTCTGTTCCCTTTTAATATGATCCTGCAGTGCTTTCAATTCTTCTAAAGTATCCATAACATGTAATGCATAACTTGGACACAGCTCGTCTTCGTCAGATAACAATTCCCATTTATCTTTGAACGATATACAGTTCAATGCGCAAAACCTTGCGACTTGATCTGCATATCCATTTCCCATTGTCACAAAATCTTGTGATTTCAGGTGTGCACTGCATTTCACCACAGCAATCTTCTCAGGCAATTGAATAGCTCATAACAATTCATGACTTTTCTCACCATTTCTGACTGGTGAATCTGATGAGGTCAGGAAACCTCTCTGTGACCACACCTGGCCAAAATCCTGGACTATTCTAAATCCATACTGGCTGTCCGTATACATGGTAACTTTAAGCTGTGCAAAAATATGGCATGCTCTAATAAGGGCTACCAGTACCGCCACTTGTGCTGAATATACTCCTCGAAGCCAAGACACTTCAAGTGTACCAGAAATTGTGCATACGGCATATCCTGCTCTCAGTGTTCCTGTGTTATCTCTTAAACAGGAACCATCAACAAAAATAATTTGGTCATTTTCCTCCAATCGGGTATCGCTAATATCAGGTCTCGGTTTTATGCAGAAATCATTTAGTTCGAGACAATCATGCTCAACTTCTTCCAATTTGTCAATTTCAACATTCTGTTTCGGGTGTAAGGTTTCTGGGTTAAGTACTGTACACCTTTTCAATGACACATTTAGGGACCCCAGGATGCCCGTTTCATAGCGAGTCAGCCTGGCACCTGCAAGGTACTGCATTTTTGTTTATGTAAGCAAAACTTCAATGGAGTGAGGGACCATAACAGTCAGAGGGTGTCCCATCACAATGCTCTCACTCCGAGTGAGGCTCAGTCCAACAGCAGCTACTGAACAAAGACAGTCTGGTAAAGCTGCTGCAACTGGGTCCAAAGTAGCTGGAGAATATGCTAATGGGTGGTTTACATCACCATGGGCTTGAGTCAAGACAGACAGTGAACATGCATCACGCTCATGACAGAACAATGTAAAGGGCTTTGTATAATCAGGCATCCCAAAAGTCGGGGCTTTGCATAGACTTTCTCTCAACTCCAAAAATGCTTTCATACAGGCTTCATCTAGCACTAACGGATCAGTAACTTCCTTGTGAGTCAGTTTCTGCAATGGTTTCAAAATGATTGAAAAGTTGGGAATCCACTGGTGACAATAGCTTAGCATTCCAAAAACATCCTGACATCTCTCTGTGTGGTTGATGGATTCATCTGCAATATGGCTGTGACCCTTTCTCTGGATATTTTCCTAGTTCCCTTCTCAGTTAGGTAACCCAAATATTTCACTTCTTTCTGACAGTACTGTAATTTTGCTGGGAACCCTCTGGCCCTCATTATGACATTGGCGGTAAATCCCACTTACTGCCACGCTGACTGGTGCCAACATACCGCGGCGGCGGCAGACATCCGTTCCCCATATTATGACACACACACACCAATCTGTCACTATTCAGCCACAGACACAAGTCCGCCACACCTAAGGTCAGTGATAAACTGGCGGTATCATAACCCACACCGTTACGCCAACACAACTACGCCCACCACATTATGACCCACGAATCACCACGGCGGACATTCAACGGTGGCAAACCATTGGCAGTACATACCGCTGCGCTCAAAATACACACACACATACAAAGCAACACTACATTGGACAATTCAAACTACACACACCACACCCACATACCCATACCACTTTAAAACACACACACACATTACCCACAACCCTTTACGACTACAATTAATTGCCAACAGAGAGGCAGCAAGACCACTCACGCAATCAGAGCCACATACCACTCACACCTATACACCACTCACACACCCCACATCACACACCCCAAAGCATTCCCCTACACACCCTCACCTACACACCTTACACAACAACCATGGCACCACAAAGACACCCCCTATTTTCAGAGGAGGAGCTAAGGGTCATGGTGGAGGAAATCATCAGGGTAGAGCCACAGCTATTTGGAGCACAGGTGCAACAGATATCCATTGCTAGGAAGATGGAGCTATGGCGGAGGATCGTGGAGAGGGTCAACGCCGTAGGACAACACCCAAGAACCAGGAATGACATCAGGAAGAGGTGGAATGACCTACGGGGGACGGTACGTTCCATTGCAGCAAGACACCAGCTTGATGTACAGAGAACTGGCGGTGGACCCCACCTCCTCCCCCACAATTACCAACATGGCAGGAGCAAGTCTTGGCAACCATGCATCCTGAAGGCCTGGCCGGAGTAGTAGGAGGACTGGACTCTGGTAAGTCTACTCTATACTACTGCTACCCCTCTACCTGCATGCCATCACAGACCGCCATCCTCACTCCCATCACTCCACCACCTCACACACACCCCACCATCACATCTCACTCATCCCAATGCCAAGCCCTGCATGCCATACCAATGCATGGACACCACTCACAGACCTGCATGAACACCTATCACTAAAGCATGACACTAGAGAGAACCAGCTAGCCCACCACATACCAACTTACACAAGTAAAAGCTGCCAGGGCAAATACAACCTACAGATGCACAATATGTTACTGTCATGGAGACCAGATGTTCGGGGCCTGTGTGCTCCCAACAAGTCCACCACTAGACAGCTCCAAAACTCTGATAGAAATATCACAGAGCCTGAGAGAGTCCAAGCGGGGAAAAGGGGATTAGGATGGGAACCGCTGAGAAGGAGACCTGTAGGAAGCAAAAGGTTCAACAACACAATATCAAGATATTATCACATTGATTTTCACTAGACTATGATTCTAAGCATTGCCATCCTGTAACCATGGATAACTTTAGAAAGGACTATAACTAGACCTCAAGATGTCTGGGTACCTGGGAAGGAATCAAGAATGGTTAATACAATGTTTCATATGAACCTTTCATGAAATGTCACATACTGTCTAGGAATATAAGAACCTTCTAGAATTATGTTTCAGAACAAACATTGCCTCTTTACATGAGGACAAAGGTAATCTGAACATTCCCTGGAAAACAATAGGAATTGTACTAAGGACTTAACAGGCACATAGAATGTAACATCTTGAATTTAACATCTTTGCAGAAAATTCAAAGGCCATGGATAATTGTGTGCACTTCAGGAAACACTACACATCAAAGCTTTAATTGCCATGAAATGATCGCGCACACTGTAAATCTGAACATGAAGGTTTAAATGCGGGAAATGAATCGCGCACACTGCCGATTCCAACAAGTACATGCAAATGCCATGAAATGATTGCGCACATTGTAAGCGAGCTGAACACCTAGATTTAAATGCGGGAAATGAATTGCGCACATTGCTGATTCCAACAAGTATATGCAAATGCCATGAAATGATCACGCACTCTGTAAGCGATCTGAACATCAAGGTTTAAATGCGGGAATGAATCGCGCACACTGCCGATCTCAACAAGAATATGAAAATGCCATGAAATGATCGCGCACTCTATAAGCGATTTGAACATCAAGGTTTAAATGCGGGAATGAATCGCGCACACTGCCGATCTCAACAAGAATATGCAAATGCCATGAAATGATCGCGCACTCTGTAAGCGATCTGAACATCAAGGTTTAAATGCGGGAAATGAATCGCACACACTGCCGATTCCAACAAGTACATGCAAATGCCATGAAATGATTGCGCACACTGTAAGCGATCTGAACACATAGATTTAAATGCGGGAAATTAATTGTGCACACTGCTGATTCCAACAAGTATATGCAAATGCCATGAAATGATCGCGCACTCTGTAAGCGATCTGAACATCAAGGTTTAAATGTGGGAATGAATCGCGCACACTGCCGATCTCAACAAGAATATGAAAATGCCATGAAATGATGGCGCACTCTATAAGCGATTTGAACATCAAGGTTTAAATGCGGGAATGAATTGCGCACACTGCCGATCTCAACAAGAATATGCAAATGCCATGAAATGATCGCGCACTCTGTAAGCGATCTGAACATCAAAGTTTTAAATGCGGGAATTCATCGCGCACACTGCCGATCTCAACAAGAATATGCAAATGCCATGAAATGATCGCGCACTCTGTAAGCGATCTGAACATCAAAGTTTTAAATGCGGGAATTCATCGCGCACACTGCCGATCTCAACAAGAATATGCAAATGCCATGAAATGATCGCGCAAACCTTTGCCGATTCGAACACCAAGATCTGAATCAGAGCAATGATTTGTGTACTCTGAAAGGTTTACGAGTAGGCCCCCAAAACTCAAGAGTCTCTTAGAACGGGGTCGGGGGCCCAGCCTGACCTCCACCTTACCACCCTGCTCAAGGATCACCAAAAGAATGCAGGGCAGGCCTGGAACGCCAAGGTAGGCCTCCAGAATAGGAGCTCAGGAAAATGCTGCTGCTCTGCACCGGGACCTCTGAATAGTGAGCACGTGGAGCTGGGCTGGCTCCCTTATATAGAGTCTGGCCCAGCCCACAACCACACCCTGTCATGCTGCAGAGAAAGCTTCTGGAAGGCCCTAGAAAGGGACCACACCATAACACACTCAGTAAGTCTGCATCAATACCTTGCAAAAGAACAGTTATTGCAAACATCATTAATAGTGTTTTTCAAGCTTAAAGTCTGCAATGCAAAAGGTTAACATACTGCATATAAACACAATGCATGAATTATGCTCTTGCATAAAGGCTGGGTTTTTGCATTTTACTCGCCCGTAGAGCGCGCACTGCCCTGATGTTGAGAGTTACACACAGAAACAATAACACTGCATTTACATCCCCACATATACTCCAGCTAATGTCAGCGACGAAGAGGTGCCAGCACTATCCAGTCCCCCCACAGAAGAGGCCCAGAATGATGACAACCACTCTGGTCGCCTGGATCGGATGACCAACCTGGCCAGTCATGGACCTCTGGACAGTCGGTTACCGAGGCACAGTCACACACCACCACAGAACCTCCCCCTCAGGAAACACTACCACAGCACCCACCCAGCGTACCCATACCTCTTTCCCCTGGACAAATCAATCAGCAGTGTGTCCACCTCTACAGGGACCCCAGGCTACACCTCGCACCCAAGACAATCAGGGACCTGGGGTCAGTGGCAGTGGGCACATGGTTCAGGGAACAGAGGCACAGGACAACGGGGACACTGGGAGGACTGCTGTGCGCCAGGTGGAGGACAGGCCCAGGGAACCCACTCTCCAGGAGGCACTCACTGAGATCCTGGGAGCATACCAACATTCCCAAGATACGCTGGGCCGGATCCTGGCCAACGTGCAGGAGAACAGGTGGCTGCAGGAGGGACAGTACCAGGGGATCAGGGAGAACTTGCACGCCATTAACACCACCCTGGTCTCCATTGCAGGGGTGCTGGCAGACATGGCCAACATCATGAGGGAGGCTGTCTTACAACAGAGGGCCCCTGCCACTAGCCAGACATCTGAACTGCCTTCCACCTCTATTGCCGCTAGTGGACAGGAGGCCCTGCCACAGGACCAAGAGGCCACCAGCACCCCTCCCCCTGCAGAAGGAGAACCACCCTGCAAACATTCCCTGCGATCCAGGCAGAAGCCAGCGACTATTGCCCAGACCCCTGCCAGGAAATTAGACTCTCCTGAATTTCTCCCCTTCCTATGTCCCTTTGGACAATGCACCTGTGCTACCAATACACTGGAACAATACCCTAGACTTTCCTCCATCCTCACCCCAGCTCTCATTGCACTTGCCCCTCTACTTCTTAGCACTTAAATAAATAAACTTTTAAAAAATACAAGTATGGAGTATGTTAAACTTATTTTAGTATGTATTGGTTTAACCATGTTCAAACATTGAAATTCAACTGTACAGTAATGTTCAAATAGGAAAGACCAGTAGTTGGCTGCAGTGATCACACCAGGAGCGATAGTGGGGCACCAACATCTGCAAAATGAGTTGCCAAAGGGTACAGTGAGTGGGCATAAAAGTGGGAAATAACAGCATGCCAATGACAAAGATAAACCGTAAATTGTAAATGAAATATGAAGTAACACTGTCTTACCTGTGTGTCATTAGAAGTATTGTCGAATCACTGCAGTTCTGTTGTCCTCATCCTCTGCCTCGTAATCCTCACTGTGCATAGGTTCCACTGATACCACACAGCCATCTCCAGCCTGCCTTCTCCTCCTGCAGAAAAGGCACATGGCATCTGAGGGCCAGGTTGTGAAACATGCAGCATTCCATGATTATCTGGCAGACCTTCTTGGGTGAGTAGCACAGGGACCCACCTGTTAGATTGAGGCACCGAAACCTGGCCTTCAGGAGGCCAAATAATCCTTCTTGTTTGCCCATGTGCCTCATTGTAATTTTCTTCTGCCCTTTCCTGCCTTTCCTCACAGGGGTCAGTAGCCATGATAGGTTTGGGTAACCAGAGTCACCTGCAAATATCGAGGGACAACATTTAGCCACACACTATCTCATATGGCCCACACCATACCCATACACCAACATCTACTGGGTGGGAACCAGGGCTCACCTATTAGCCACACCTGGTACCTCTGTAGTTGGGCCATCACATTTGGGATGCTGCTTTTCCTCAGGATATAGGCATTATGCACTGACCCAGCATACTTAGCATTGACATGGGAGATGTTCTGGTCCGCCAAGCACACCATATGGACATTCATTGAGTGAAAACTCTTTCGATTTCTGAATACCTGTTCATTTTGACTGGGAGGGGGCAAATGTAATATGTGTACAATCAATTGCCCCAATGATGTTGGGGATATGTCCCATTGTATAGAAGTCAGCTTTCACTGTGGCCAAATCCTCCACCTGGGGGAAAACAATGTAGCTGAACATGTGTTTAATCAGAGCAGAAAACACTCTTGTGAGCACTAGTGAGAACATTGGCTGTAACATTCCTGCTGCCAAGCCCACTGTCACTTGGAAAGAACCAGTTGCCAAGAAATGGAGTACAGATAGGACTTGCACAAGAGGGGGATCCCAGTGGGGTGACTGATATCAGGTATCAGGTCAGGCTCCAGTTGGGCACACAGCTCTGTGATTGTGACCCTGTCAAGTCTATAGGTGAGGATAATGTGCCTGTCCTCCAGTGTTGCCAAGTCCACCAGGGGTCTGTACATGGGGGTATGTCTCCATCTCCTATTCATCCGCAGTGGTAGCAATCTATGGGGCAAAAGAGTGATGAGCCGGTCACAAACTGAACATCGTAGCCACGACAGTACAATGCATGATGTTAAATTTCAATGTATAAGTGGCATTTGTCCTGTATGTCAAAATTTGAACTGTGATGCAGTTATTATCCAGGGCCTGCCCCCCCCCAAAAGGGCATCCGCCTGTCCTATGTGGAGGGACAGGTGGAAGTGAGGTAATTCTGCTGACGTTGTGCGCCATTGCGGGAGGCGGTCGTGAACTGCCATGCAACTCCTCATTGGTTATTATTGGGCCCTATAGGGTACAGTGGCCAACAGTGATGTACGCCGGCGGTGACGGTATGCACCGCTGTGTACGTGACCGCCATTTTCTATCTGATTACTCACTTGCTACCTGACCTTCAATGGGAGAGGACCTACACTCCATGAGCTGCTGTGACCTGTGTCTGGAACCTACTATGGCTCGTGTGACTGGGGAAAGGGTCCCTGCATTCACCTCAACTGAGTTGGAGTGACTGGTGGATGGGGTCCTACCTCAGTACAGACTGCTATATGGGCCTCCAGACCAACAGGTGAGTACACTGTGAGCATAATGGATGGGGCATGAATGCATGGAGTGGTGTGTGTGAAGGCCTCGTGTAGGGGGTGGGTGGATGTTCCCTGGGCAGCATGCAGCTTGTGTGCTGGGCACTGTGTGTGCAAATGGCGATGTGAAGGGGTATGGTGGGTCATAAGTGTAACAGACAGAACTGTTTGTCTAAATCTATTTTCATGTGTGTATTACCTCTGCAGGTCAGCACCCATCAAAAGAAGGGTATATGGCATGCCATCGCCAAGGAGGTGTGGGCCCTGGGGTTCTACGGCAGGCAGAGCATCCACTGTCAGAAACGGTGGGAGGACCTGAGACGCGGGGCACGGAAGACGGCAGATACTCAGCTGGGGATGGCCTCCCAACGAGGAAGGGGTGCCCGTCGAACCCTGACCCTCCATATGGCCTGCATGCTGGCGGTGGCCTATCCAGAGCTGGATGGCCGCTTGAAGGCATCACAGCAGCCACAAGGGGGTGAGTACAGTTCCCATCATTACAACTTACTCATGGTAGGGGGTACCCGGGTGGGGGATGTGTGTCAGTGGGTGCCCCTAGGCCAGGCCTGATATTGCAGCGTAGGTCCCCTGCTGGCCAGGGTTCTGAAGGGATAACCCTGCTACCTAGCTTGTAAGCATCCACCACTGGTCAGGGCTGTGTGGGTCCCAGGTGTGCTACAGTTGGCAGTATGTGCCCCTCCCCATGCCCTGGTGTCTAGCATTATCACTGGTAGTGCAGTGGTTTGTGCGCAGGGCTGTTCCCTGTGTGTGACAGTGGTGTGTACGACAACGGTGGTGTTGGAACAGCTATTGACCAAGGATATGCTTTGTCTCTTCCCCCCCTCTTTTTGTTTTGTCACCCTGTCCTCATGTGCATTAGCAGCATCTGGCGGAGGAGCTGAGGCGACGGAGGGAGCTGCATCCCACAGGTCCCAGGAGGCAGAGCCCACCGACAGTGAGGGCACCAGTGGGACAGAGGGTGAGGGGAGCACCACGGTGGAGACAGGAGGGGACAGTTCTGACACAGATACCTCCTCCAACGGATGCTCCCTGGTGGTGGCGGACACTTCTGTGCCCACCCCAGCTACAGGTACAGCCGCCACCCCGTACCAGCAACACCCTCCCAGCAGCCCCTCAGCGAGTTGCCATGCCCACTCACTTAGGAGGTTGGGCATCTCCTTCGCCCCACGCACCTCATGCCCTGCCTCATTTAGCCCTGCTGCCCTGAGTGAGGAGGCTATTGACCTCCTGCGATCCATCTCTGTAGGGCAGTCAACCATTGTGAATGCCATCCAGGGTCTGGCAGCCCAAATGCAACAGACTAATGCATTTCTGGAGGGCATTCACACTGGCTTGGCGGCCCAACAGAGATCAATCCAGGCTCTGGACTGCTCTTTGATGGCAGCCATTGTCCCTGTTTCTACCATCCCCCCTCCAACTTCCTCTTCCCAAACTCATTCCCCTCAACCCCAACCTATCCCAAGCACACAGGCAGACGAGCATGCACACAAGACAACGCACAAGAGTGGCACAGGCAAACACAAGCACCACACATCATCCCACAGGCACTCACACAAACACCATCCAGATGCGGACATACCATCATCCACTGCCTCAACTTTGTTCCCCTCCTCCTCCTCCTCCTCCTCCTCCACCTCCCTCCCAGTTCCGTCTACACACGCCTGCATGCACTGCACCATCATCCACTACCAGCATCACCACCACACCCAGCAGAACACACACCTTACTTGCAGACACCACTACAACAGCTATGCACATGTCCCCTGTGTCCTCTCCCACTGTGTCTGCCCCCCCCCCCAAGGTACACAAACACAAGCACTCAGACACCCAACAGCCATCCACCTCACAACAGCATCCAGCCCATGCATCTGCACCCAAACACAGTAGACAGAGACCTCCTACAACCACTCCTTCTTCCTCCACTCCCAGACCTTCTCCCTCCTCCCACCCCAGTGTCCCTAAGAAGCTTTTCCTCTCCACCATTGACCTCTTCCCTACCCCTTCCTGCCACCCCACCCGTCCTTCACGTCTGGCCAGGGTGCCAAAAACCCAGGCAAGCACCTCAGCCACCCAGTCCATGGGACCACTAGTCTCCTCACCCACTTGTGGTGAGAAAGGATCCAGGGCACCAGCCAGCCTCACAGTAAGTGTGCCTGCCCCAGATGCTGCCCAGAAGGGCATGGAGCCATTCCCAGCTGCTGCCCGGAAGGGCAGGATGCCTGCCCTAAGTGCTGCCCACAAGGGCAAGGAGCCTGCCCCAAGTGCTGCCAGGAAAGGCAAGGAGCCATCCCCAGCTGCTGCCAGGAAGGGCAAGGGGCCTGCACCAGCAGGCAGGAAGGACAAGGGGCCTGGTACAGGGACTCAGTCGGAGCCCCCACCACCAACCATGGTTGTGCAGCCGTCCGAGGCTGCAGGGGATGGGCTGGAGCTGCCCCCAACTACCAGCAGCAGCATCGCCAGCAGTGGGCAGCTATCCGAGGCTGCAGAAGATGGGATGGAACTTCCCCCCACCACTAGCAGTAGCCTGGAGAAAAACTCAATCATGGCTTGGGCTATTACTTTTGTGTGCATACTGGGAAGAGGAATAGCCTCGGGATAGCGGGTGGAGTAATCAACCAGTACCAGGACATACTGTCTACCTCTACTGGACGGGACGAGGGACCGATGATATCCATGCCAACCCGGGAAAAAGGGGTCTCTATAATTGGGAGTGGCTGTAATGGAGCAGGGGGTTGTGTGATAGGATTATATAATTGGCATTTCGGACAGTTCGAGCAATGTCTACGAATATCCCCGAAGACCCCGGGCCAATAGAATCTTCTGAGTATTGCCTCCTCGGTCTTCTCCCTACCTAGATGCCCTTCCTCTTGGTTCCCATGGGCCAACTGTAGGACACTAATTGTCTCTGCCTGCCGTCAGAAGACTGGGGAAGTCTATATAACAGATGATTGTGGATGTGGAATTTCGGTCCCACCCCAGGCTCCTCGCTACTCAAAGCCTTTTGCCATGCATTCTTTAAGGAGGGATCATCCCTCTGACTCTGTCTAAAATCTCCTGACACTGTATATACCTTGCCTATGGCTTCTGGATTCGGTTTGCTGTTTCCGTAGTCTTTTCTTACATATTGCTGTTTTTGTATCCTTTTCTGTCGTTTACTTAGACGGATTCTGGGTTGCCGACTATCCACCATTCCCGCATCATATGGCACTTCGTCCCACCATTTTTTCATCATATGTTCCTGTCCTGCTTTGGTCAATAAAAGGGAAAAGGCTGCATAGTCAGTCCCAATGATAACATCCTCTTCCAGGTGCGGTAATACCCCCACCCTGAGCTGTTCTTCCTCTCCTCTCCACTGAAAATTGATGATTGCCACCGGGTAGTACGCTTGGTCCCCGTGGACACAGGCGATTAATACTTGTGCCTGGGTTACTCCTTGTCCGAGTTCAACCAGTTCTTGATGTATAACACTCTGGCTACAACCCGAGTCCACCAGGGCTACCCTGTCCTTTCCATTGAGAAGGATAGGGAGGGTATATGTAGGTTTGGTTTCGCCGGCCCAGAATACCTTTCCTTTTGTAACTCCTATTTCCATTGGCTCTTCCATGTCCTTTTTCTGAGGGCAATACCGTGCTATGTGGCCCCATTCCGAGCAGTGATAACACTGTAGTCCGGTCGTGGGGAAAGAGGATTGGGGAAGATGGGGTATCCGTACTCTGTCGGGATCGTGCGTACTTAGAGGCCAAGGGGTGGCTCCTTTTCCTTTACTAGGACGCACAGGGGAGGGAACTGGGGTTCTGCTGGGGTTGGCTCTAAAGTCTGGACTCCTGTGAAATGCGCAGGCTAGCTCAATGGCCGTCTCATTGCTCAACCCAGGGTGTTGGCGAACCCAATTACGGGTAGTATTGGGTAGGGCGTCTAGGAATTGTTCCAATACAATTACGTCAAACATCTCTTCTCGGGTCTTCTCGGTGGGATGCAACCATCGACCAGCAGCATGTTGTACCCAGTAGTATAGGGTATGCGGGCTCTCCTGTGGCAGCAACTTCATGTGGCGGAACTTGGACTGATAACTCTTGCTGTCACGTCCTACCCTTTCTAGGATGGTCTTCTTTATGTCTTTATATGGGAGGGTACCAGTAGGATTGATAGCTTGATATGTTGCTTGTAATTGCCCCATCAACAGTGGGGCAATATACTGCCCCCACTTATCTTCTGGCCAACTAGCTGAGCTTGCCACCCTTTCAAAATTAAGGAAAAAGGAGTCCGGGTCTTCCTGGTCCTGATATTTTTGTAACACACTACTCGGTATGTTGGGATGTACCTTAGTGTGGGCAATAGTCTCAGTTAGCTTGCCAAGTGCGGTCTCATGGACTAGTTGGTTGTTAGCCATGATTGTGGCCTGGCTCTTAAGGGCTGTTTGTAAGGCCTCATGCTCCTCTCGAGCGTCCTTCACCTGTTGTTCCCACATTAATTGGAGATGACGTTGTCCCTCCGCTAACTGCGCTATAACATCCGCCATAGTGGGTTTTTCCTCCATTCTGGGGTTTAGTTGGTATTCAATCCCACTTCTGACACCACTTTGTCGTAGATTGGCCGATCGAGTACACCAGACTGCTTGTCTCTTTAGGTAAACGTGCTTTATTGTTCTTTCACAGAGTATGTTTTTTTTCTTCTTTTATTTTCTGTGGGGTGAGTCTAAGGTAGGGATTCGTAGACGTCTTCTCTCTTCTGGGCGTTAATCTCGTCTTCTTCTTTCCATAGGCCTCTCGGGAAGCGTGGGGGGACAGAAGAAGAATAGGTACGGTAAGTGGTTATTTACACCTTTCTTTCTTTCCCTATCTCTCCTCTCCTCTCTAATGTCTCTACAATAAATTTTCCCTGTCTCTCTACGTCTCCTCTGCTCTTTTCTGGTCTTTTCCGTACTGGTTCTTCCTTCGCCCTGTTTGTTTCCTGTCTCACTCTTCTTCCCTGCTTCCTGTGGGGAGGGTCTCTCTTTTCTCTTTCTTCTTTCTGTCTATTTTCTGGTTGTTGCTATCCATGTTTTCCTCTTCTGCTATCTTTTGTTTTCCCTTCTCTTGTTCTCTTGAATGTCTGGAGTTTTATCTGTTTCTTAATACTGTTCTTCTTTCCTTCCCACTTGGTCTGCTTCTATTTCCTTTGCTCTCAGTTCTTTACTCTCGGCTTACGGTCTCCCTGTGCTTGATCCTTCCGTCTCTCCCCTTTCTCTGCCCTGTTGATCCACCCGTCCGTGCTCGTGATATTTGTGTCCTTTTTGGTTCCCTTCTGCCTCCCGCCTCCCGCTCCTTTTCCCGTGTCCCAAACCCGTACCTGGTTTGGCCGGTTCACTTGTGTGCTCCCCGGGACCAGCCGTCTTCGTCCCTGGATCGGGACTGTGAGGGGTTCGGCTCCGGTCCGCTTTCCTCCTGGGGGTCCCAGGTGTCTCCAACAGCCGTTCTCCCGTGGTCGCTCCTTCCTTGGTCGCCGGTTTGTTCCTTCAAACTTCTCCTCCTGATTGACTTCCTTTCTTATGGTGGAGCCGCCTCTTTTACAGCCCATCCGTCCCGCGAACACTGCAAGGAGCCAATCGGAAGGTTGGCTCCTCGGGCGATTTCCATGCTGTCAGGGGCAGAGGCAGCACAAGTCGCAGTTGTGTGCGGGTCACCATAGTCCAACCTGTCACAAACTTCCTCGGTCCTCTCATGTTTTTAAAAGAATCGATGTCACTCGTTTGCTGAACAACACCTTCATGTACCAACATCGGACACTTCCATTTCCAATGTCCGAGCCCTCCTCAAGCGTGACACAGCAACAATCTCTTCCTTCGCTGCACATCATTCTGGTACTCTCATGTTCTCAAAATCTTTTGAATCAAAATCTAATCGGTAACTCCTCTTCAAGTACTTCGTTTTCTCAACTTCTGTGTCATATTTCTCTTCTAGGTCTGCTAATTTCTGATGTACTATTCCTACTTTGATAGTAATCAGCTTTCATAAGTAACGCAACTCGTCTTCCTTGAATGTGTCAATCCTGTCTAACCCCATGGTTCCCTCAATAAGGGCTTCTGCCTCTAGTCTAAGTCTGGTCAAATTCAGGGCACTTCCTCTGCTAAAATCTCCTTGAGTGCTACTCAGTCTCTCTAACCATTCAGTTAATTGCTGAGCTGTCAAACCTTGTAACGTAACATTGTTGTGACTCACATCTGGCACTTGCTGTAATGTCAGAGTCTGAGTTTCTGGTGTCACCATGCTTGGATTTGGACCTATACAGGATCCCACCTCATTATTTAGAGGAGTCCTGAAAGGACTTAAATCAATTAATGGACCTGTTCCATCAAACGTTGGTCTCATGGGAGTTGTCATTCTTGCATTTGCGCTGTATCTCTCCCTCTCTACACTCAGATTCAGAGATTCCTGCTCACCGTTCTTGTCATTTCCCTGGGCAAACAATGGTATTAAAGGATCTATGGTAACTGGTACTGACATTGCATCTGGGCATGGTCTGACACTTAGGTCTTGTGTGTGCACTATTCCTGTATTCTTATGTGTCAAGGTGAACATTTCTGTCTGTGATTCTGTTATGGGGGTGTATTGTGAAACTGTCTGTGACTGTATCTGGGACATCAAATTTGGGGTGGACTCTATCTGGACCAATGCTGGCTTCTGGTCAATTTGTCCTGTCTGCACTATCAAGGTTGTTGCAGTATCTACAATAGGTACAACAGGGTAAATTATTGGAATACCCATTTGCGGCATAGGCCTCTTAACTGCCAAAGTAACTGGAGAATTATGGCTAACTTGGTTGTGGCTCTGAGTTGATTCAACTGATTTTGGGGCTTTAGGATCTACACTGGTGTTTGACCTTCTATCATGTGCTGCATAAGGCAGGGGACAATTTCTCAATAACTGTAAAATGAATTCATCATCATCTGACTCTTCATCGTGTGTCAAAGACTTCCTAGATCCCATGGATTTCTGCTCTGTGGCATTGGAAGGATTCAAATCCCTCTTTCTGGTGCTCTTTCTAGCTTTGTTCTCATTCTCCTACGTAATTGCAGGAAACAACTTAGGGCCAGATGTAGCAAACGTTTGCGACTCGCAAACGGGCCTATTCGCAATTTGCGACAGTGCAAAATCGGAAATAGGATGCAAAAAGCCCATTTCCGACTCGCAAAAAGCGATGGGACCCGTTTGCGAGTCGCATCCGTTGCGACCCCATTTTGCGACCCGCAAATTGCAAGTCGCAATTTGCGAGTCGCAAACCTCATGCAATTGCAACTCGCAAATTGCGACTAGTCGCAAAAAGCCCAGTTTGCATGTCCCATTTACCATTAACTCAGAGCAGGTGGTAACCATTACCAAAGTATAAAAGGGGACCCAGAAGCCATCTAGGTTACTCAAGATGGCGGAGATATACCTGATAGCAGTGAGGAGGAGAGTCTACGCAGCCCAGCAGAGGAGGAGGAGGGGCCACAGACAGGAGAAGATATATAGAACCAGGCAGACTCTTTTTCAGCAAACTGAAGAGGAGATCTATGACAAATACCGCCTTAGCAGCGCAGCCATTCTAGAATTAATAGATTTACTGAAACCACAGCTAGAACACAAGACTCTGCGTGGCTGCGCCATCCCTACGCATGTGCAAGTGCTATGCGCACTGCACCTCTTGGCCTCAGGGAGCTATCAGGGGGTCATTGCCGTGGCAGGTGGGGTATCCCAAAGTGCAGTGTCAAGGTTCCTCAGGGCATTCCTAGATGCCTTAGTCACGCACATGTCTCACTTCATATACTTACCAAGGAATGAGGCAGAAATTAACAGCACCAAGCTGGACTTTTACCGCATTGCCCACTTTCCTCATGTCATAGGGTGTGTAGATGGGACACACATTCAAATATGCCCCCCTGCTAATCTGGAACACATTTTCCGCAACAGGAAGTGTACCCACTCACTCAACATACAGGTTGTTTGTGATGCCCATTATGTCATCACGGACATCGTAGCTAAGTTTCCTGGCAGTACCCATGACTCATACATTTTTAGGCATAGTGGGATACATCAACGCCTGCAACGTGGGGAATTTGGAGACGGTTACCTCCTAGGTAGAGCCACAGACACTTGCAGACATACACACAGGTCACTGTGCACGACAATCTGGACTTCCTAACCGTGTACTTTTGTGCCCAACAGGTGACAGTGCATATGCTCTCAGGCCTTGGATCATGACTCCGTTTTTAACACCCAGAACTGAATCAGAGAGGCAATACAACAGTGCGCATAAGAGGACCAGGAACCTGATCGAGCGCACCTTCGGACTGCTGAAGGCAAGATTCAGATGCCTCCACCGCAGTGGAGGCACCCTCCAATACACCCCCATTACCGCTTTCAAAATTGTGGTCGCATGCGCCATCCTCCACAACATAGCCACCCGACGTGGGCTACCTCTCACCCCTGCAGACCCAGATCCTGATGATGAAGAGCAAGAACAACCACATCGCCATCATGGGGATAGGAGTCTAGCTAATCAAGGCAGACTGAGACGGGACCACATTGCAACGCAATATTTTGGACGGTACGTGTCAACTCCTACCATACTCACCTATTAACCATTTGTTAAGTGGAACAAAAATAACTGTTTTATTAATGTCATGAAGAAACTATATACAAGTTGAAATTGTCCATGGGCAGGAAAATGCCAACCAGTCATGTGGCACATTAACGCCATGTGCCACATGAATCTGTCCTGGCTGTTATCTATGATCTCCTGCCCCTCCTGCCAGCCTGGCTGGTCCCTGCTGCGTCCATGGTGCTGTGCCTACCACTCCTCAGCACCCTACTGTGAGTGGCAGAGACACTGCTCACTGTTGAGCCCTCCTCCCAGGTGTATTTGTTAACTTCCTGGCTGTGATGTCATCATCATGTGCCAGGAAGTGTTTCCAGGGTGTTCTGGTATGCTTTCTGGAGTGTTCTGCTGCATCTGCAAGCAATTTTGAAGGTATTCGCAATTTGCGACACCCACTCGCTAATTGCGAGTTCGTTTTTTGCACACTCGCAAACAGCGACCTCGCAAACTGCGGACTCGCACACAGCGTTGCGAGTCCGGCTGCGAGTCGCAAAATCGGATCGCTTTTTTTTCTGGCATTCCAATTTGCGACTCGCATTTTGCGACTCGCATCAACTCGCAAAATGCGAGTCGCAATTTTTATTTTTGCTACATCTGGCCCTTAATTCCCTGTAAAGTCTTGGTTCTCCAAAATGTCTGATCACTATCCCATCTAGCCTCTGCTAATGTCTTCTCAGCTTTTCTCATTCTCTTATGAAATTTTAGTTGCTGTTGCTGTCTGGCTACTAGTTCCCAAATAGCTAATGCTTCGAACTGTGCTGGTCTCGGAGGAGGTTTCAAATCATATAGCACTCTCCTCAAATTCTCTAGGCTCCTCAAATTAAATGTTGCATAGGCAGAAAAAGCTAAACTACTATCTTTCTAACTTTGCACCATTTTTTCAGCCAAAGGCATGGCGTAGCACTCTGCTCTTCGAATACAATATAGGTGGATGTACCTTCTGGCGGTGTCATTTCTCCTACTCTTGTTGGAATATATGTATCTCTCCTTAGGGCAGTCTTGAAAGTTTTGAAAAATGTCATCTTCAATTATTTTACGCTATTTTCATTCAAATCCGAAAGTGACTTGCAATCCCAAAATCCTTTACGCTGACCTTCTCAACCAATTGCTCTTTACGGTTGTCTGCCAATCCATGCGCAATCCTTCTCACTAGCTGACCTATCCAAGCACAGCTGTAATGATGTCACACTGACACGTATAGCAGCTGACAAAGGCCCTCATTACAACATTGGTGGTAAATCTTGCTTACCGCCGTGCAGAAGACCGCCAACACACCGCCGCGGCCACGGAATTCCACCACAGCTATTACGACCCACAGCTCAGAATCTGCCAAAATCTAGACACCCACACAAGTCCGCCACACCAAAGGTCAGTGATAAACTGGCGATAACAAGACCTCCACCATCACGGCAACAGGAATACGCCCACACTATCACGACCCACGAATCCATGCGGCGGTCTTTCAACTGTGGTATTCCATTGGCGGTACACACCGCGGCGCTCAAAATACACACACATTTACAAAACACTACCACATTGGACAATTCGAAATACACACACCTGATACACATACACACTCCACTCCCACACACCCAATACAATATAAAACACACACCCACATTGCCCACAAACCCTTACAATGAACAATTTGGAAGAAGCAGAGAGACAGCAAAGCAAAGCCCACACCAGCATACAGAGGCACACAACACCATCACTCATACACATCCACGCACAAAACACCACATGCCCCTAATCATAACCCTACACATCACCACGCACATGTCAGAGTCACCAGATCCTCGGGGTCTGTGCACGTTGCCAACACTTCCACCACAAGACAGCTCCAATACTCTGGTTAGATTTGTCACAGAGTCTAAGAAAGTCCCAGTGGGGAAAAGGGGATTAGGAAGGGAACAGCTGGGAAGGAGACCTGTAGGAAGCAAAAGGTTAAAACACACAACATCAAAATTACATCTCATGAAATCAGTACTATGCTATAACTCTAAGCTTCGTCATTCTGAAAACATGAACAACCTTAGAATAGTCTTAAAATGACTAGACATTTAGATGACTGAATATCTGTGGAGGAAACAAGAAAAGTTAGATAAAACTTTCAGATTCAAGTACTTTCTTTAGCATTAGAATCAGGAAACACTCTGAGTAATTTTTGAACCATCATATGAATCTTATTTTAAGAATACATATCAGGAACACACAGCATTACATCTAGAACTCTGGTCTTGTGTTCTATCAAAACATTAAAAAGTGAATTGCGCACACTGCAGGTTTTTATATAAGTATTAAACACCATAAAAGGATTGTGCACCATGAAATCACACAATGTAGATTCAAGGAATAAATCACGCGACTTGTCAACTCGAATGCTACCAAGGAAATGCCTTAGAATGGTAGCGCACAGTAAATAACATTATTTAAACACGAGGAAAGAATTGCGCGTCTTGCTGATTCGAGTGCCACCATGTAACTGCCAAAAAATGGTAGCGCACTATGGATAACATGAATTAAACATGAGGAAGGAATTGCGCGTCTTGCCGATTCAAATGCCACCATGAAACTGCCAAGGAATGGTAGTGCACAATGAAAATCAAAGGTTAAGGGCCAGATGTAGCAAGTCGGCAATTTGCGACTTGCAAATTGCGAGTCCCTGCGACTCGCAATTTGCAAGTCGCAAATTGCTATGCAGTACGGTGTCTCAGACACCGACTACGACTCGCAATGGGGTCGCAATGACCCACCTCATGAATATTCATGAGGTGGGTCGCAAATTGCGGCCCCATTGCGAGTATAGGCACTCGCTAACATGGAGGCCTGCTGTCGTCAGCAGACCTCCATGTTCGCGACCTGCTTTTCAACTGCATCCCACTGCGAGTCGCAAATAGGAAGGGAACACCCCTTCCTATTTGCGAGTCGGAAATGCATTTTGCGAGTCGGAGCCGACTCGCAAAATGCATTTCTGAATGGCAAAGTGGCTTTTGTGCCTCGCAAACGGCGATTTTCGCCGTTTGCGAGGCGCAAACACTTTGCTACATCTGGCCCCTAGTCTCTAGGAAACGAATAGCGCGTCTTGCCGATTCGAACGCCACCATGAAACTGTCAAGAAATGGTAGCGTACAATGAATATCAAGAATTACACACAAGGAAAGAATCGCGTGTGTTGCCGATTTGAATGCCACCATGAAACTGTCAAGGATATCGTAGCGTACAATAAATATCAATAATTACACACAAGGAAAGAATCACGCATGTTGCTGATTCGAATGCCACCATGAAACTGCCAAGAAAGAGGTAGCGTACAATGACTATCAAGAATTACACACAAGGAAAGAATTGCGCGTGTTGCCGATTTGAATGCCACCATGAAACTGCCAAGGAAATGGTAGCGTACAATGCATATCAAGAATTACACACAAAGAAAGAATTGCGTGTGTTGCCGATTCGAATGCCACCATGAAACTGCCAAGGAAATGGTAGCGTACAATGAATATCAAGAATTGCACACAAGGAAAGAATCACGCGTGTTGCTGATTCGAATGCGAGCGTGCAAATGCCATGAAAAGTCCAAAATGCACATTTACACGCGCAAGAGCAAATTGTTTTAACATGAAGGATTAGGCCCAAGAATTCAAGCGTCTTCGATTACGGGGTCGGGGGCCCAGCCCAACCTCTGTCTTACCGCCCTGACTCTGGATCTCCACTGTGATATGAAGCGCACAGGCCAGGAAGGTCAAGGTAGGCCACCGGAACAGGAGTTCAGGAAGTTGCTGCTGCTCTGCACCGGGACCTCTGAATAGTGAGCACGTGGAGCTGGGCTGGCTCCCTTTTATAGAGTCTTGGCCCAGCCCACAACCACACCCAGGCATGCTGCAGGGAAAGCTTCTAGAAGGCCCTGGAAAGGGACCACACCCTGACTCACTCTGAAAGCCTGCATCAATACATTGCAAAGGAACAGCATTTATAAGCACCCTAAGAATGAATCTTCTGGATTCAATTCTGCAATGCAAAAGGTTAAACAATAACATATCCATACAATTACATTATCTTGAGAGTGTTGGGTTTTTGCATTCTCGCCGCCCGTAGAGCGCGTACTGTCCTGGTGTTGACAACACACCACCTCACACATCACCCACACCACCCCATGGCACTGCAAAGACACTCCAGGTTTTCTGAGGAGGAGCTCAGGGTCATGGTGGAGGAAATCATCCGGGTAGAGCCACAGCTATTCGGATCACAGGTACAGCACACATCCGTAGCTAGGAAGATGGAGCTATGGCGCAGAATCGTGGACAGGATCAACGCAGTGGGACAGCACCCAAGAACACGGGATGACATCAGGAAGATGCGGAACTACCTATGTGGGAAGGTGCGTCCCGTGGTCTCAAGACACCACATTGCGGTTCAGAGGACTGGCGGCGGACCCCCACCTCCTCCCCACAACTTACAACATGGGAGGAGCAGCTTTTGGCTATACTGCATCCTGAGGGCCTCGCAGGAGTAGCTGGAAGAATGGACTCTGGTAAGTCAAATCTTTAACTACTTCATCCCCCACCCTACCTGCATGCTATCACATACCCCCACCCTCGCCCTCACCCCCATCACTCCAACTCCTCACATATGTCCCACTATCACAAACCACACATCCCAACACCAAGCCCTGCATGCAACAACAAAGCATGGACACCCATCACCAATACATGTCCACTACAGATACCCACACAGACCCCTAAACAATTATCACACAAGGTCCTACACAAGAATGTAAGCACTGGGGTACAGGGTCACCCACCCATTACACACCATGGCACAAACAGATGCAATAATCATGCCTTTACACCCCTGTAGGACCCCTAGCCAACGTCACCGGACAGGAGGTTCCAAACATGTCCACTCCCCCCACAGAAGAGGCCCACAGTCATGACAGCAGCTCTGTCCAACTAGGTCTAGATGACCAGCCCGGCAAATCTCGGAAATCGGGACAGTCGGTTCCCCTCACACAGTCACAGGCCACCACAGAGCCTCCCCCCTCAGGAAACACCAGCACAGCACCCACCCAGCAGGCCCATACCTCTGTCCCCAGGACACGTCAAGCAGCAGTGTGTCCACCACTACAGGGAACCCAGGCTAACCTACCACCCCAAGAACAGCAGGGACCTGGGGGCAGTGGCAGTGGGCACACGGTTCAGGGGGCAGAGGCCCAGGAAAAACGGGGAACTGGGAGGTCTGCTGTGCGACAGGGGGAGGACAGGCCCAGGGAACCCACTCTCCATGAGGCCCTCTCCAACATCATGGGAGCGTACCATCATTCCCAGGATACGATGGCAACAGTACTGGCCAAGTTTCAGGAGACCCAGCAGCTGCAGGAGGAACAGTATTTGGGGTTCAGGGAGGAACTCAAGTCCATCAACACCACCCTGGGCACCATTGTAGGGGTGCTGAAGGACCTCGGGAACACCAGGAGGGACACTGTGGCACAACAAGGGGCCCCTGACACTAGCCTGGACGATGAACTGCCCACCACCTCCACCGGCGCTAATGGACAGGAGGCATCGCCACAGGACCACGACACCAGCACCCCACCCCCTGCAGATGGAGAACCACCCTGCAAGCGGTCCTTGAGATTCAGGACAAAGACAGAGAACAATGCCAAGACCCCCCGCGAAGAAATGAGACCACCCTGAATGTCATCCTTCTGTCCCACTTTGTCACCCTGTCCATCCTCAAACTGCCCTAGCTCCACTTCCTATGCCCCTTTGGACAATACACCTGTGAGACTAATAACTGGACTCTGCCATGGACATTCCTCCACCATCACCCCTGCCCATTTTACAACCCCCTCCACTATTTAGCACTTAAATAAACACCCTTGAATCACAAAACAATCTGGAGTCAGTCTGTGCTTTCACAAATGTGTACTTGCTATAACTGAGGGAAATAGTAATGTCCATTGTATTGTCAACATACCTATGTCACACAGCTCTAGTCCATGAGGTAACACAGCAGAGGTCCCACAGTGGGACACACATCTGTAAACTCGAAAGGGAAAGTGACAAATTAGGGTCCATACACTGGGTGAATGTGACAGACAGATGATATGTTGAAGAATTTTATCAGATGTAGGAGGCAGTGATGTCTTCTTCCCTGTGTCTCACTGGATGTATTGCTGGATCACGGTGTTTCTGTTGTCTATGTCTTCTTCTTCTGCCTCCTCTTCTTCACTGTCCACAGGCTCCACAGCTGCCACAAGACCTGCAGAAAAGGCACCTGTCGTCGCAAACCCAAGTTGTGCAGCATACAGCAGGCCACTATGATCTGGCACACCTTCTTTGGTGAGTAGTATAGGGAACCACCTGTCATATGGAGGCACCGGAACCTGGCCTTCAGGAGGCCGAAGGTCCTCTCTATACCCTCCTAGTTCACCCATGTGCCTCATTGTAGCGTTCCTCTGCCCTTGTCCTGGGATTCCTCACTGGGGTCAGTAGCCATGGCAGGTTGGGGTAGCCAGAGTCACCTGCAAATGTCGAGGGACAACTGTTAGACACACACTAACCCTTAGGGACAACCCCAGACAACTATTCACACTGTATACAGTCCTTGTCCTCACCTAATAGCCACACACGGTGCCTCTGGAGTTGCCCAATCACATAAGGGATGCTGCTACTCCTCAGAATGTAAGCGTCATGCACTGAGCCAGGAAACTTGGCGTTCACATGGGAGATGTACTGGTCTGCCAAACACACCATCTGCACATTCATAGAATGGTAGCTCTTTCGGTTTCTGTATACCTGTTCACTCCTGCGGGGGGTACCAAGGCCACATGTGTACCATCAAGGGCACCTATGATGTCGGGGATATGTCCCAGGGCATAGAAGTCATTTCACTGTAGGCAAATCCTCCACCTGAGGGAAAACGTTGTAGCTGCGCATGTGTTTCAGCAGGGCAGACAACACTCTGGACAACACATTTGAGAACATAGGCTGGGACATCCCTGATGCTATGGCCACTGTGGTTTGAAAAGACCCACTTGCCAGGAAATGGAGAAATGACAGGACCTGCACTAGAGGGGGGATTCCTGTGGGATGGTGGATAGCTGACATCAGGTCTGGCTCCTACTGGGCACACAGTTCCTGGATTGGGGCACGATCAAGTCTGTAGGTGACAATTATATGTCGCTCTTCCATTGTCCGCCGCGGACGTGACTGCCATTTTCTCTCTGTTCACTCACTTGATACTTGATCTTCAACAGGAGAGGACCTACACTGCAAGTGCTGCTGTGACCTCAGTCTGGAAGCGACGATGGCTCAAGTGTCTGGGGAAAGGGCCCCTGCCTTTCCATCGGAGGAGTTGGATAAACTAGTGGATGGGGTCCCCCCCCAGTACACGCTACTCTACGGTCCTCCAGACAAACAGGTTAGTACACTGTGAGCATGCTGTATGGGTAATGCCTGTTTGGAGTGGTGTGGATGGGAGAGGGGGGGGGAAATGAAGCGTGCATGATCCGACGGTGAGTGTATGTGCGTCAGGGAAAGGGTTGGAACATGGGCCAATGACTGTGATGGTCCGGATGGTTAATGTTGTACTTTTTCCCCTGTACTATTCCTGTAGGTCAGCGCCGACCAGAAGAAGGATATTTGGTGTGCCATCGCCAAGGACGTCCGGGCCCTGGGGGTCCACCACAGACGGAGCACCCACTGCCGTAAAAGATGGGAGGACATTCGCCGCTGGAGCAAGAAGACGGCAGAGGCCCAGCTGGGGATGGCCTCCCAATGTGGGAGGGGTACCTTTCGCACCATGACCCCCCTGATGTTCCGGATCCTGGCGATGGCGTATCTGGAGTTGGATGGGCACTTGAGGGCATCACAGCAGCCACAAGGGGGTGAGTACAGTCACATCCATCTGGCATGCATTGGAGGTGTCTGGGTGGGGGAGGTTGGCTGTGGGTTCCCCTAGGCTAGGGCGAGCCTTGTAGGCAAGGACCCTTTGTGAGGCAGGCCAAGTGGCACCCCAACCTCACCAGTAGTAAGAGCCATCTACACCTAGTCAGGCTCCTGTGACTTCCATGTGTGCAGCAATCGGGCATAGGCCATGTACCCCATGTCCCTGTGAGGAATTAGGGATCTCTAAGTGCATGGCATTGTGCAGAGGGCTGCTGTGTCTGTAGTGTCTGCCAACGGTAGCGGTATTGCATGTACTGAACATGTCTTTCTACTTTCTTTCCCCCCCTTCTTGTGGTCTACCTGTTCTTGTGTGCATTAGCATCATCAGGCAGAGGAGCTGTGCCACCGGAGCAGGAGGGAGCTGCATCCCACATGGCCCTGGAGGGCGATACTACGGAGTCAGAAATCACCAGTGGGACGGAGGGCGAGGGGAGCTCCACGGCGGGGACTGGAGCAGAGACCAGCGACACCGACTCCTCCTCTGATGGGAGCTCCCTTGCGGTGGTGGGCCCCTCTGTGCCCCCACATCTACAGGTACAGCCCCCACCAGCACCGCCCTCCCAGCAGCCCCTCTGCGTGTGCCCCGTGGCCGCTCACCCAGGAGGGTGGGCATCTCCTTCACCCCAGGCACCTCAGGTCTGCCCCAGTCAGCCCTGCTGCCCTCAGTGAGGAGGCCATTGACCTCCTCAGGTCCCTCACTGTTGGCAGTCTACCATTCTGAATGCCATCCAGGGTGTAGAGAGGCAGTTGCAACAGACAAATGCATACCTGGCGGGCATTCACTCTGGCCAGGCAGCCCAACAGCGAGCATTTCAGACTCTGGCCTCAGCACTGATGGCAGCCATTGTTCCTGTGTCCAACCTCCCCCTTCCAACCTCCTCCCCCCAGACCCAATCCCCAGTACCTCAGCCTATCCCAAGCACACCATCAGACCAGCATGCACACACCTCAACACACAAGGGTAGCTCTGGCAAACATAAGCACCACACATCCCACAGGCACTCACACAAGCATCATACCCATGCACACATACCAACATCCACTGCCTTCACTGTGTCCCCCTCCTCCACGTCTCCCTCCTCCCTCCCTGTCACATCTCCACTCACACTTGCATGCACTACATACTCAGCCACTACCTCCAGCACGCCCATCACCACACACCGCTCACGTGCAATCACCACCACCACTACCATTCACACATCACCTGTGTCCTCTACCAGTGTGTCTGTGAGCCCTCCTCCCAAAGTACACAAACGCAGTCACACACCCACCCAACAGCCATCCACCTCACGACAGCCTCCAGCCCATGCACCTACACCCAAAGTCAGCAAATTAATACCTCCTACAACCACTACTTCTTCCTCCACTCCCAAACCCCCTCCATCTACCCGTCCCAGTGTGTCTAAAAAACTTTTCCTGTCAAACCTTGACCTCTTCCCTTGACCTCTCCCACCCCTTCCGTCCCCTAGGGCCCGCCTTTCCAGGTCCCAACCCAGCACCTCAGCCACCACATCACCGGGCACAGTGGTGCCAGCAGTAACCGGATTCTGGAGTGCGCCAAGCAGCAGGGCTGCCAGTGTCCCAAGGAGCGAGGACAAGGACATTCCCCCACCTCCAAAACAGAAGAGGTTTCCCACATCCTAGAGGGAGAAGGCCAAAACACCTGCCACCAAGGGCTCAGCCAAGACAACAGTTGGGAGTGGCAAGACAGCTGCGCCACCATCCAAGGTGGGGAAGGGCCTGAAAAAGAAAGGCAAGTCAACATCGCCGCCAACCTGCACGGCGGACAAGACCGCCACCGGCACTTCCACATGCACCACCGCCACGGCCACCAGCACCCAAGATACTGAGCCCTTCACCAGCACCGCATACACTGTGCCCTTCCACAGCACTGCGGTCATTGAGCCCGCCACCAGCACTGCCGCCCATGACACCGCCGCCAGCACCAAGGTCAGTGAGCCCACCACCAGCACCGCCGCTCATGACACCGCCACCAGCACTGAGGTCAGTGAGCCCCCCACCAGCACCGCCGCTCATGATACCGCCCCCACCACCGAGGTCAGTGAGTCCCCCACCAGCACCGCCGCTCATGACACCGCCGCCAGCACTGAGGTCAGTGAGCCCCCCACCAGCACTGCCGCTCATGACACCGCCGCCAGCACCGAGGTCAGTGAGCCCCCCACCAGCACCGCTGCCCAATGACCGCCGCAAGCACCGCCGCTACTGAGCCCGCCGCCAGCACCGCCAGCAGCCACGTCACATCCTGAGCCAGTGGCACCACCGCACACATGGCTGCCATCCCCAGTAGTCATTCGTACGAGGCTGGTGGTCAGTTCCAGGGGCCTGGGCAGCTTCCATGTTGCCCCACCGTCAGTGGAGTATCACATCCACTACCTCAGTCCTTGGCAGGATGAAGCACTCTGGGCACAAAGCCCCCTCCAGAACCAGTGGAGTATCACATCCACTACCTCAGTCCTTGGCAGGATGAAGCACTCTGGGCACCAAGCCCCCTCCAGAACCAGTGGAGTATCACATCCACTACCTCAGTCCTTGGCAGGATGAAGCACTCTGGGCACCAAGCCCCCCCCCCAGAACCAGTGGAGTATCACATCCACTACCTCAATCCTTGGCAGGATGAAGCACTCTGGGCACAAAGCCCCCTCCAGAACCAGTGGAGTATCACATCCACTACCTCAATCCTTGGCAGGATGAAGCACTCTGGCCACAAAGCTCCCTCCAGACCCAGTGGAGGAAGACATCCACTTGAGAGACTGTGGCTTTGCACTCCCCAGGATGCAGCAGTGGGCAAACCGCCCACTTGAGAGACTTGGGAGACTATGGCTTTGCAGTCCCCAGGATAAAGCAGTGGGCAAACCACCCACTTGAGAGGCTTGAGAGACTTTGGCTTTGCACTCCCCAGGATAAAGCAGTGGACAACCCACCTACGGGAGAGACTTGAGAGACTGTGGCTTTGCACTACCCAGGATAAAGCAGTGGGCAAACCACCCACTGGACAGACTTGAGAGACTGTGGCTTTGCACTCCCCAGGATACATCAATGGGCATGGAGCACCCTCGTGGAGCTGGCGTCGTGCACTCATCCGGCTGAGGTGCCTGTTTTTTTTCAATCTGATGCCCCTGCAGTGTTCTCGCCGTTTCGATCGGGTATCTTGTGTGGGCCTCGCCCATGCATTTTGGGCCCAGTGGTCCACGGACTATATTGGTGCAGTACCTGGACTTGAATTCTTGGTGTACATATTTGCTTATAGTGTATATAAAATTTTGATTAATGGATTTTACATGATTAAAATCGCTCAACTCATTTCCTTTTGTCATTGCGTTCTTCCAGGCGGGATTGGGGGGTGTAAATGTAATGTTTCAGCATCTATTGGTGTGTGTGTTGTAGTGGGTGGGGTTGTTGCGTGCTGTGTGTGTGTGTCACTCTCTTTGCCCTCCCCTGTGTTGTAGGTGCAGTACTCACCATGGTCGTCGCCGCCGTCAGTCGTGCTCCTGGTAGAGGATCAGGAAGACAATCGCAGGGAGTATTTGGAGTTCAGGCTCCATGGCGTCCGGGTTCCTCGTGGGCTGTGTAGAGGTTAGTGTTTCCCCTTCAAAGTCCTGTTTCTGCCGTGTTTTTGTTTGCGTTGAATCCGCCCTGGAAAAGGTGACGGATTGGCCTATCATAATAGTGTGGGAGGTACTTTGTGTTCCGCCTGACTGTTGCCGGTGACCGCCATGCTGTTTGTCTGTACCGCCATGACGGTCGGAGTGTTAAAGTGGCTGTCTATGTTGGCGGTTTCCGCCGTCGTCATAATCCCATTTTTTTCCCCGCCAGCCTGTTGGCGGTATTACCGCCACTTTAACACCGACCGCCAGGGTTGTAATGAGGGCCAAAGTCTTTCGGCCTGTCCTCCTAAACTCTGTCTCACACAAACTCATGTAAAATTATTGCTAGGCACTAAACAAAATCAAAACTCAATTTGTCCGTTTATGACATGTAGGGTAGCACAATCACTTCAGAAACCTTACGGATTTTTCACTGATGGCCTTTCGATCTAGCAGCTACTCTTTCTTTCTCAGTTTCCCTGACACGCAAGCAAAATTCGACCTGCAAATTTTACTCTCAACTCATCAGTGGGTCTGTCCTGATGCACATAGGACTCACCAGATCTCAGTAAAAAAACCTTTCACTCACTTTAAAACGCACTCTCGAGTTTGTCAACCACGCCCGATTGAGCTATTAAACCAGACAAATTATAACAAAACCAAGTGTCTCATTCACTTTTCAATATACTCCGGAGTCTTAGACCTTGCAGGGCCCGTATACCAACAACCACGTGGATAATGTTTGAGCACAAAGTGCCACACACATGTGAAGTTCGACAACTTACCTATTCTCACACTTCGGAATATGCAAACTACTTCAGCTACTTCATTTGGAGTGCGCAAACTCCTTCAACACCTTTATTTGGAGTACGCATTCTCCCTAAACCCTCACAAATATCACAATTCACCTGCAATTTGCTTAAGCTGTGCAAGAGCAAAACCTATTCCATTCACACTGTTACTAGAACACAGAGAAGATCCTCAAAGAATCATTGGCAAGCTCCAACGTTCTGGGAAAGTCATCCTAAGTTATTAGGGACACATTTTCTCACCACTTTGTATGATCAAATCTGAAAATCTTAACTTTCACCAATTTTTCGTACCCAATCTGCAAATTATTTTCTCTCTTTAGGGGACTAACCATTATGCCACTACAATCTCTGGGTATCTGCTAATTCTCAAGGGGAAACTTTTGTGATGGCCTCTTAAGGAGACGTAACCATGCTACTCCCTTACCTTCACTAGAGCGCAAATGTAAATGACTAACTTTATTGTGATAAGCACTTAAAGAGACAAACCGAGAATGGAACTTTATGATGGGCTCTTAAGAAGACTAACCATCATACTCTTCTACTATCTCTCTGAGCGCGTCTGACCTTTTTGGTTTCCCATCTTTAATTTATAAGGGGACGCTTTAGAGGTTCGATGGACCTTTTGACTGCACTTAGTGTAAATCCCACCATAGGACTCAATTTCAATACTATCAATAATCTTTAGAGTCAGTAATTCCACACACCATGACCCCTGTGGCCATGAATAACCACATCTTTCTTGTAAAAGTTGGAATGTTTATTTCCCTATATTAACAATGCTAATATCACGTAACTTAGTCTCAAAATCAGATGATACACATACGGAAACAGCACTGGTTGACCAATTCTTCTAAAGAATCTGAATTTAGCCAATGCATGGATCATTACACACTCTAGAGTTACAGTACAAATCAATAGCAAGAATAACTACACAATAGAAATAGCATAGGTTTAGATTCAGCAAAGAAACAACATCAAGAGGGTCATTACGACCCTGGCGGACGGCGGAGAAGCGGCGGTAAGACCGCCAACAGGCTGGCGGTCAAATTTTTGCAATTATGACCATGGCGGTTACCGCCAGGGTCATCCGCCGCTTCTCCATCCCGCCCGCCAGGGCGGAGACGACCGCTGGGCAGGAGACCTGGGTCTCCAGCCCGGCGGTCGTCACTATACCGCCGGCGGTATTTGGACCCGGCTGACCGCCATGGATTTCATGAGGTTTGGAACCGCCATAAAATCCATGGCGGTAAGCACTATCAGTGCCAGGGAATTCGTTCCCTGGCACTGATAGGGGTCTCCCCTACCCCCCACCCCCACCCCGACTCCCTCCCATACACCCCCCACCACCTCTGCCACCCCCACAGGTGGCAGGACCCCCCTCCCCACCCCAACCCCCAACACCACATCACTCATTCACACACGACACGCACGCAGGCACCACCAACACACATACACGCACACACACCGACATACGTGCCAACATCCACACACACAGTCAGACACGCACACCCACATTCAGACATACATGCACACATCCATACAGACATACCTACAGACATACACGCACTCATTCCCAAACACACAACACCCCTGCAAGCATACACGCACTCACACACCCCCTCTACATACACACACGCACACCCCCATGCACGCACACAACACACAACACCCCCCCGCCCCCCTCCCCTAACGGATGATCGACTTACCTGGCCCGTCGATCCTCCGGGAGGGGGCGGGATCCATGGGGGCTGCTCTGCCGACACCACACTGTCAACAGAACACTGCCACGCCGAATCACCGGATGTGATTCGGTGGGCGGTGTTCTGTTGACGTTGCGGTGGAGGTGGGGCAACCTCCACTTCCCCGCCGACCGCCAGTATGGCTGTTGGCGGCTCTCCGTCCGAAAAAGGATGGAGAGCTGCCAACAGTCATAATACGCCGAGCGGAAAACCACCACCACTGGCAGTCTTCAGCACGGCGGTCCCTCAGCGGTCTTGACAAAAGACCGCCGAGGTCAAAATTACCCCCCAAGTGTTGTTAATAACTAGCAATCATCTTCTGTGGGCCTCCTAGCTAACTTTCCGATTAGAATACCATGTTTGGGCTTCATGCAACAAGTTAGTCTACACAAATTTGAAAAAACATCAAGCTATGGCTCTATCAAAATTAGCGGTTGGTACCTAGACACAAAAGACAAATTACATCAAACAATAACATTAATACCTCTCCTCGGTATGTATCAGCAAGCTGCAACTGTCTTTGTCAATTGGACATCAGTTCGGTCAGAATCAGCATTGGACCATGAAAGGGAATGGTTCAGAACAGGGGCTCTAACTATCCGAACCATTTTTAAAGCACAGTGTAAGGATCAGCATTCAGCATCAAAAGTCTAAACAATAAAGTTAAAGATAGAATTCTCTAAGTAACGGAATGATCAGGATGGCGTGCATCTCAGCAAAGGGATTCCGAAAATGAGCACCTCTTTCTGTATAGTCGGACTAAGTTAAAATCATCTAAAAATCTCCCCACGTTGCTCTTGGTCAAAGAATCGTACGTTTACATTTAGTCCAATGAAAGTAGAATTTCAAATCTAAGATATAATTTAACTGTCTTTCACACATCGATGATTGGCTCCTCTTCTCCTGTTTCCATCGTCAGACTTGTCAGGTAACGATTTTGTATCTCTCTTTCCTTCAATCAGTGCATCAATTGTTAGCTCCTGGGAACATTGCTTTCTCACACACTAAACTTTACATTGTAACAAAAACTAATACAGCATACTATAGCAAGCAGTTCTTATGGGAAAAGAAACCATCTACAAGCGTTCGGTCAACCCAGTGAAACAATACAAGCATCCATTTCTCTAAACAGCCATTTTATGTGAATTATTTGAACCGTGCAACTTAACATGAGGCTGTGCAACTAGGCCGAAGACCTCGCTAACTTAAGGCCTACAATTAAAAAAAAAAAATACATAATAAGTAATCGTCAATATATCAGACTACTACTTTAATCTAAACATGAGCACATCATTTCATTTTAATAAGCCATTAATAAGGACACTTCATTATTACTGGCAGCCACTCAAGTAGACACATTTTTCAAATCGTGCATTATTTTCTATATTAATTAATTTTCTATGCAGATTCAATATTCAGAGTACATGAATATTTATTAGTAAAATTCAGCATTCACAGAGTAGATGCATCAGATTCTTGTAAATGAGGCCCTGAGAATGTTACAGCTTCAGCTTCTATAGTCCCATTAATAAATTGTGATCCCCAGGTATACCATTCTAATATCCTCTCTCATTGCCTGTGAAGCAATCAAAGGGCTTGAAAATTGATCAGAATTTTTCACTTTCACTTACTTTGCCATTCCATGGATTATCATAAAACACAATCCAAATCTTTGGAAACCTTTGTGAAAATCTGCAGATATTAATCGTATTTCTACAGGAAATCTAGCAAAATATGCACACAAAAAAAAAAAATGTAAAGAAAAGAAATATATGGAAGCAACAAAAATGTATGTTACTGAATTTAATACGAAATATATTGAAAAAGCTCCATGTAATGGAACACCCTCTCTGTTTTTTTTCATGACATGTTTGATTGTTTTGAGAGCAAGCTAGTGATACATAAAATACCTTTGTCTCTGTTCGGTTTTAACAGTTTCAAATTTTATTTTAGATGTGGCCAATTAATGAGCTTTGTCTCACCTGCACACTAAATGGATGAAAGCATCCCATTTAGAAAATATATTTGAGACCAAGAGGAAAAAAACAACAGACTGAATTTGTTGAAAAAAATATATATACTTTTAATGACAATGGGTCTCATTTAGAGTTTGCTGGATGGGTTACTACATCACAAACTTTATGGATACCCCATCCACCCTATTATGATCTCCATAGGGTATAATGGGACCCCAATATGGCAGATGGGATATCTGTCATATTTGTGACAGAGTAAGTCCCTCCGCTGAGCTCTAAATCAGTCTTTATTGCCATTTTCACATTAATAAGTATAAATCACATAGTTTGGGGTAGAAGACAATATGAATTACAATGAGTAGTACTTTGTAGAACAGATACCAAAAACCAAACCAGCTCTTAAACTCAATTTCTGCGAGGTGCTGCCTTCTTAAAGAAATAATTCTTAACTCTTCCGATCACAGTGTTTGCAACCCACACTATAAGGTCCTCAATCACCTCTCTTCAAAAATATCTGATCCTATGCCCTGAGCTTACTCCCCCAGCAAGTATACCCATATGGCTTGTTGGCACTGGTATCTATGGATTACAAATGGGAAACTCAAGAAATCATTTTGGGGACTAACTCAACTTGCAGGCACACTTCGCTATCTCTCGTTCCTAAGATCATTTTACCCACCTGTCCATTTCACTATTTTCTCAGTAGAGAACTGGCAATACAGTCATAACAGTCACAAGATCCTTCTATTACCTCCTTTGCAGTGCCATTTTAGGCTTGTAGTGCCTCTGGGCTCACATGGCTAACTCTAAGATGGCCACTATAGCCAACATGTTCATGTCTGGTTGATTAGCTTTGTCTCAAGATAGTGCCCACATCAAGGAGTCCCATCTGTCAGCTGCTTGGTTGTCATGCTCAGGTGCCAGTGGACCTGACCAACCCTGCCAGCCCATCCCCAAGTGCTCACCTCTGCAGCGAGTCACAAACCATACCATAGGATCAGGCAACAGCTCTCAAACATGAGAGAGGCTAGGATGCCATAGAGTGAATGCAGCAAGCCTTGCCTGTCAATGCAATCACGATTTCTGTAGGCCTTTGTCAGGTGCCCTGGTCCCAAGTCCAATTAAGGGTCCACGCTTCATGGACCATCCAATTCAAGGTGCTAGCAACTCATGGACATTGGAAATGAACATAATTCATAATTCACAAATCATGGGTATTCATAAATTATTGTCTATCATACATATCAATTAATTTGGGATCACTGGATTTGCATAGTTTGAATTGGAATCATTATGTAATTTGCAAAATACCTTATTGCAGATTACTCAAAAAATAATCTGCCTGTCAGGATGAAATCCGTGTTTATTATATTGTAATACAATTTTAATGGAAATATTAAGTATCTGAGTTATTAAACATGAGTTTCAATTTCAGAACCAGGATCGTGGAATGCTAGGTAATGATTTTATTGACATTTTCAAGCTGTCATTTTCTCTTTCAACAGAATAGGTAAAGTTTAACATGCTGCTGTTGAAAAAAGAAAATGCACGATGCTATAATCAGACTTCAATGACCTCTTTCACATAATCTACATATACATTATCTTCTTAAGAAACTTTAAATGTTTTTCAAATATATTTATGTTCCCTTTGACCACTTTTAAGGAGAAAATCATATATCAAATCAAAATCATATATCCCTGAGTGCCCCAGAGTAACTATAACTCGCAACCCCAAAATGCACAGTTTTTTTCGTCAAAACATTTACTGCAAATATTACATTGATATCATTAATGATGTTATCAAAGATGTCATGAGTGCAGTAATTTGTAGGGTAATTAGCAGTGCATGGCAAGGGTGCAAGTCATAGTTACCTTAGGGCACAAATTATAGTTACTTGAGGTACCTCTAACAGGTGAATTTCTGTGGTTTTGTAAGTTAAAAGTGTGAGCCTAACTATAACCTCCCCAAAACATTGCTTTTTTTCAGTGACCTTCTATGGTTGTACAACGAAAAGTCATTTTCATTACTATACGTTAATCCAACCACCACTGCACACTGCCTTCGGCCGTGCAAGGCAGCAGTTGGCTGCAGGGCTTGGCCTGCAGCCGGGTTCTGTAGCCAACCCCCTATAACCACCCAACCATGCAGCCAGTCCCTGCAGCCAATCCCTCTAACCACCCAACCCTATGCTGATCATGGCGTTTGGCCATGTGCAGCAGAAGTTGGCTGCACGTTTCTGTGGACCTCCTCTCCAGGCCAATTTTGGCACCAGGAACCTCATTCCCCAGGCCCCAGCCATGTCATCTTGGTGCCCCCCAGGGCAACCAGTCAGAATGGTTGGGGATCATGGGGAAACCTGTACCCCCTCAGGCCAGCAGTCTAAATTTTAAATTTTGGAGGACGGTGCCTTGTGGCCAAACTTCCCAGCCCAATCTTGGTCCTGGGGACCCCAACCCTCAGGGCCCAGCCCAAACATTTAATTTTTGGGTGGAAGAGAAGGACCACATGTTCCGCCCTTCCCAGGCCGATCTCAGCCCCAGGGACCCCACCTCCCAGGGCCCAGCCATGTCGTCTGGCTGCGGAATCTGGCACTGCTGTCACAGAGAGGGAGCTGCTAAAAATGCAGCTCCCTTTCTGTGAGAGAAATTGTTTTCAGCAAGTGAGAGTTATTCAATTGCTCTCGCTTACTGGAATTAGAGTATTTGCTCTGACTTGGTGGGAGCTGTCAAAGCTCCCACCAACCACGAGCAAACAGCTATGACCCAGGGGTGAGCACCCTGGGACATACAGGAGCTAGCCCTGAGGGGTGGCAGTCCCCAGGGCCATCATTGGCATTCATTTTGTTTAAAGCCCTGGAGAGGTGGGGGTCCCTGGGGCTGCGGGGGGCGGGTGCCTCCCCGCATTCAAAACTTAAAGGCCCATGGGACATGGCCCAACCGGGGGCTGCATTTAAACATGCGCACAAAAGGCCTGAAATGGCAGCTTTCACTGCTTATGGCCCTCTCCTGAATGCGCCCAATCTCGAAAGCGCACGACCCTGCTTAGCATTTCCGAGATCGGTTGCATTCAGGACAGGGTGCCACTCCGGGAATCATGGAACTCCGCCTCTGCGGAATTCCACAGAGTTTTAAAACAACTCTGCGGAATTCTGCAGAGTGGAACTCCATGTGCTTCGCCCAGGCCTACTTTTAGGTAAATGCTGCCTCAGGAGATGTGGGCCCCAGGGCCTAATGAAGGGTTGGGGAGGAGAGCTGCACAGCCCACTCCCAATAACATTGAGCTCCCCCAGGTTAGTTAATAAAAAAAGGCAGTAGATTGATGCATATGTTTTTAAATCAGCACCAGGATTCGTAGATCCTCTGTACTAATTTGTTTCCCCTGGAACCCACTCACTAGTCTTACCCACTCATATGTTTTTTTTATACCTTGTTGTAGTTACTTGGCCATTTGCAGATGTCCCATAGATGAACAAAAATGTCTTGCCAAGCTAGACAGACTCCAACCATAAGCTTTCACTTTTTGTTAGGAAGCACGTCTCAGTAAGTGGAGTTTTAAGGGTGCTTAAAAGGCTGTATTACAAGAGAACAAAATAATGACCTTGTTTACAGCTGTCCTACCTGTCTTTAGAAAAGTGAGCAGATTATGAAGAAGAATGGCTTAGTGAGTTGAATGCTCTACTCTACAAAATGCTGTGATCTACAGGTGAATTCTGTCAAGACTGACTTAGTCTTCCATCCTTCGATTGTATTGTAGACTACAGAAATATTGTCCTTTGAGGGTATTGCAGCAAAGATATTGCAAACATAATATTGTGAAGAAAATACATTTTACATATTGATAAGTATACATTCCTTATTCTTAACTCCACATTGATGAAGATAAATATATTGCCAAGGGAGATATATGTGTGGGGTTCAGTGTAGTATATGTATGTTTACATCCCTATGTATACTTAGCATGTCAATATTTTGGTTGTCGATATTGTTGCAGTATAGTGTTTTAGCACAACATTTTAAACTCAACATTCCGGTATCATACATCCGTCCGTGATCAATAAATTGAGCACCATTAATTTAAGAAACAATATCACCCGTTAGTCACAGTGCTTAGGTAGAGTATTGAAGAGCACCGTAATGCACAATATTATTTAATGTTGGTGTCTTCATAGTTGTTATTTTCACAAATAGAGCAAGCATTGGCTCAGCCAATATTTCTGGCTTTAAATGACTGTTGTAGGGTACTGGAAAAGCATTGGAATGGCTATGTATTTGTGTGGAAGCAAAGAACTGTATAATAGCGTTCTAATAATATTAGTGTAGGTTAAAAAGTCAGGTGACAGTTGCACTGTCAATCACCCATGTTGGTTAATGACTTACCTTTTCACATGGTTGTTGCTGCCAGAGAAAAACACTATAAGTTATCTAGTTATCATTTACAATATTACAATGTCATATCTGTGCCACCCAAAGTTCAAGTACAGGCAGTTGGATAAATAAACAAAATTATCACAGCTGTGTTGAGGGCAGTCACTTTTTGGTAGGGGTATACAACTTCTGCCCAATCAAAACATGTACTCGTAGATCCCAACATAAGGGGTGAGCCAAAGTCTCTCTCTAGTGATGATCACATTATTGTCTGGCGACATCTACGCTGTCAGGTCATGCAATATAAATGGTACATTGTCCAATGTACACAAGCCAATGTTACAAAGCATATTTGCTGGGCAGCATTTCCATCCACTGAAAGTAGTGTAATTTATACACACTCAACCAAGTTTTAGAATATAAGCATTTTATTTTAGGTAGGGGTTTATTTACCCATTCTTTATCCATTTTACTGACATTCCGATCAGATAAGTTACATCACTTGCTTCTCTCACAGCACAAATGACAATCATTCTATGTAATCATAGAAATATCTATTTATAGTAATGGAAATTGTGGCCCAGTCCTTAAGTGATAATCTGAGATATTTGATTTGCATATCCAAATACTATTAAATACAAGAAAATAAACGAACAAAGATAAGGAAATCTCACTCCCACCCTCTCTTTCAAATTAAGTTGTTCAGAATCCACATGAACAACATAAACTCCAAGATTTGCCAAGTATGCCACACATTCGTAATCTTAGTGCACTTCCACTATGACAAACAAAACCTGCAACTCCTCCAATCAATACACCTCTCCTGCTAAGTCTGACTTTGACCCTCAGGTAATGATAATCTTATCCAAAGAACATTCTCTTTATTTCTCTACGATCACCAGTACAAAACCATTCATAGTATCCAGTGTTTCATTCCAAGTCTGTGTATTTGCTTCTTTATAAACTGCAACAGGCTGACTTGTGATTTCATAGACACTCCTGGAGCTCAGACCCTCTCCCCACATATTTAACATACTATCACACCCCAAGGTTTTCTACCTACAATACCTCACCTGAAATGTATCCCTTACTATTGACAACTATAGTGAACACCATCCTAACCTTTCTGATACCTCTATCACAGACGTTTTAGAAGTATACACTAACTCACGTAGCCTGTCTTCCATAGCTGCCCTTCCAGAAACAGGACATCTAATAAATAAAAGAATAAGCAGTCCTAATGCAAGCAAACTCATTATGATGCCTTTAATTTACATACCTATGAACTTAGTTGAAACTGCTTTTGTTAAATATATACCATATAACTCTAGATCAGCTGCTAAATGTCATATTAAAAATGTAATATCTCATGACCTATATCTTCTCATCCTGACAGAAAAATACCTCAAAAAAACATCTCATTGTGTCAAGGATTTTCTAATCTACCAGGGCCACTCAGCCATATGCCTGTAATGTATTGGTAACAAGAGAGGGGGAGTCAAAATACAAGGGCCTCATTACACACTTAGGGTGGTGGTCTGGACCTCCGCCTATGCGGCGGTCCGTCTGCCACATAACGACCCTGGTGGTCCGAATGCCAGGGAACCGCCAGTATTGCCAGGATCTTGGATCCCGGTAGTCAGCACTGGCAGAGATCCTAATCCCGTCAGGCACTGCACTGCCAGCCTGGCGTGGAGCATTACCCAATGATGATGCTAGTCATCCACTGTGATGCTTGAGGGTACTCGCTCCTGAATGTTCAGGTCTCCTTAGTTCTTCTTACGTGGAACAGTGTACTTTCGTTGTTTTAGAGATCCTAATCCGCCAGGGCAGCGCTGCATGCAGCACTGCCCTGCCCATTACAACCTCGTTCTCTGCCAACCTGTTCATGGCAGTAACATCACCATGAAAATGATAACAGAGAACAGGGGCAGGGGGCCACAGGGGGCACCTGCACTGCCCGGCATGGCCCCCCTGCCCAGCACCCTTGCACTGTTCACTGTCTGCTCAGACAGTGAACATTGCAAGGGTGCTGGTGTATCCTGCGGGCTACAGCATTGCTACCGGATCAATTACAAGGCGGAGATAATGCTGTAGCCTGTTTCCCGCTAGGCCGGTGGGTGGAAACTCAGCCTGCCAACCTAGCGGGAAACTCTTAATGACTCCAGCAGGGATGTTGCCACTTAGGTTGCAGCCACCCTGTCGAGAGTTTGGTGGACGGGCTTTTCTGTCAGTCAAGCTCAAAATGAGTCACAATATCTGAAACATACTTAGCTTTTCACGACCTAATATTAATCTTAAAATTGTAAATAATTGCCTTAATCTTATGTTCAGCCATGGAGATGCCTTGAGGAGTTAGAATGAATCCTAAGAACTCCACCTTAGTGGTGTGAATCTTACATTTGTAGAGTTTACAATAAAGGCCATATTGTCGTAAGGTGCTTAGGGTAGTTGTCAGATGAATGGTGTGCTCATTTTTGGGCTGTCAATAGATAAGAATGTCAATGATGTATATGATAACAACTTTATCTAGAAATTTGCGTAATACATTATTGACAAAAAACTGAAATGTCCTAGGAGCATTACACAGTCCAAACAACATCACACAGTACTCAAACAGACTGTAACAGGTCTATAATGCCATCTTTCATTGATCTTCGGGCCTAATGCAGACCAGATTGGATAACCCCCTTAGATCATGTTTACTGTAGATTCTAGTGCCTTTAACTTGATCCAGCAGTACCAGAATGAGTGGAAGGGGGTACAGGTTCTTTAGAGTGATGTTATAGAGAGCCATGTAAACAGTACAGGGCTGTATGGCCCCATTACCTTGAGGATGAAGAATAAGGGGTAAGGCTACTGGAGATTTCAAAGGTTGAATAAATTAATTCTGAGATACATATCTTAGCAGTTCCGTAGGTATAGTTCTCTTGCTCTGTGATGGCATAGAGACGCCTACGCAGTATTTGAGTGTCAGCAACTAGATCAGTTTGGCAATCATTTCCCAATGAGGAAGTAAAATCTCTAGTTGGCTTTTACTGAAGAAGTCATGAAAGCATTCATATTCCATAGGCAAGGTTAGGTATTGCCCGACAGTTGTTGACATGGCATGTGTGATCACTGGAACCCTGGTTGTCAAGCTTACTAATTTTAGACAAGATTGGTGACACCAATTAGAGGAAAATGTCACATTTCTTTTAGCCCAGTCTACGCTGGAATTATGAACCGTTAACAATGGCATTCCTATTCCAAATTGTGGTACACCAGTTATTTTAAAACTTAGTTCTTCCTCATGATTTTGACATTTGTGGCCACCAGTCAGATGAACCAGTAGAGTCTAGCACAAACTGTTTCAGGTTTCATTTTCTTTATTGTAGAGATCCACAATTTTGTGCAATAGGAAGTATCTATGAAATTGCTTGTGGCCTCAGCGTCTAGCATGACCACTAATGCAACTTACTCTTGTTCAAACTATAGAGTGGTGTTGTGAGATGTGGTACTGAGTTCTGTATAGACTTAGCTGATAATTGATCTAGAGGAGTTTGAGCCAAACTCGAAGGGTCTTCAAGCTTATCTTTTAAGCTGGTTACTTTTCCACCCCTATAGACACAGTGATGCCAACATTTTGCTTCAAGATTGCTCAAGCCTTTGATTTGGCTGAACACTCCAAAACAAAGTTACCTTTTTTTACACATTATACACATTGTCAGCTCCTATGTAATAAATCCTTTTCTTCCACCCACACTAAAAGGACCATGGACATCTCCTAGTTCCATAGTTTCAATACTGGAAGAATCACCAACTTTGTCTCTAGAGCAAATAAAAGCTTGAGTTTCAGGTCAACTCCTCAGGCCATCCTGAATAGATAGCCTATGGTCTAAGAGTAGGTTAATGCCAACAAAATTGCTACAGTTCCGAGGTAGGGAAACAGTCGGAACTATGATGTCTTTTAGCTCGTCTGTAAGTATGTGATGGGAAATTATGGATTTTTCAGCTCCGTCCAGTTGATTTCAGCAATCAGATGGTTGAACTGGACAATATAAGCCATCAGTTCCTTAGCTACTTGTCTTAAATCTAACCACTCTCTATCTGTTGATCCTGTGACAATACGTCAATCAAACATGTTGATGCCATACTTACTGAGGCAGGAGTTGCAGGGAAGGCTGTATCCATAATCAAATGACCCTGGATTTGAGCAATCTGATTTGCAAGTGCTGATGTTTCTGTGTGGGCTCTCGTCCGATCTTTCTGCATGTTTGCAAGCATTGTATACAGTTCCTCTATGGATGACATCTGGAAAAGCCCATTTGGAAGGAACAAATACAGTTAGGTTTGCTATTCGGTCTGGCCTTGTTCCTCAGACGCGATGCTCTCAAGATGCCGTCCTTCTGGAAACACCAACTCTTAATTTTATGTTTCACCGGAGTATTGATGTAGCCGAACGGGGGAAAGGGAAGTTAGAGTGGTTACTGCAGGGAAGGAGACCTGGAAATAAAAAGGCTAGTCAATAATTCTTAGTTCTATTTTCACGAAGAATTGTTTTTATGATTCACTCAAGAAAATGCTGGTTGTTTTCACAAAGACAGCTCCCACCAAGCAAAAACAAACACTCAGCTTTCAGCAAGCAGGAGCCTTAAAAATGTTCCCACTTGCTGGAAGCAGAGATTTAATCTCTCTCACTGCCTGCAGACATGCCGGCAGGGGAAGAGATTAAATTATTGCTCCCACACGCAGGGAGCTGCTATTTGTACCAGCATCCTGTATACGGGTGCAATGCCAGCAAGTGTTTTTTCTTTGCTTTTCGACCTTGAGAAGTTATCTGTAAATCTTCATGGAGGTTTTTGCATCCTTGCTTTTTTTGAGCGCCATTATCTCATGTTGTGACTGTGATGAGTAGGTTCTTTCTTGTCAACTGCTGCTAAGACCAGATAGTGTGTTATCCCTTTATAAAAATACAAGTTTGTGAAATGGCTTAGAATCCCCACCCTTTTGGCACTGCCCCATATGTATATATATTACTGATATAAAATGTGCTCTCCCCAATTTTTCAAGGAACAAATGCTGTGTGTAGTATGGGTTTGGGTGATTATAGGGATTATAGGTGATCATAGGGGGTTGGACAAAGGGTGTGCATGGTACAGGGTTGTGTGGTTATAGAGGCTTGGCCGCAAGGCATCCAACCCCCACCACACATGGCCGAATGCCATGAGTGGCACAGCGTTGGATGGTTATAGGGAGTTGGCTGCAGAACCTGGCCGCATTACTTTATGTTAAAAAAACACAGAAATTCACAGAAAAAAACAAAGGTTACAGGGACGTTATAGTAAACTCACATTCTAAACATACAAAACCATAGAAGTTCAGCTGTTATACTCGTGCCCTGAGGTAACTAGAACTCGTGCCCTCGCCATCCTATCTACTGCAACACTCATGACATCTTTGATAACATCATTGATAATATCAATGTAATATTTGCAGTAAAACTATTGAGGAGAGAAGTGTGCATGGAGGGGAAGCGAATTACAGTTACCTTAGGCACAAGTTATAGTTACTTGAAATAATTCAAACTAAAACAGCTGAATTTCCATGGTTTTGTACGTTTAAAATGTGAGCCTAACTATAACATCCCTGTAATTTGTTTTTAAAGGGTGTCCCTAACGTGGCCCCTTTTCTTCTTTTTACAATTTTTTTCTGGGAATCAGCTGATGCCAAGTCCCAAAATGACTGCCAACACTTCCTTGTTGAAGTGTTGGCAGCCAATCAGATCTCAGCACGGGATCGGGAGGGGTTGTGCATTATTCAAGTCCCTATATATACAAATTTGTATTTCCTTTAATTTCTCAAAAACTACTGAATAAATTTACACCAAACAACAAAAAGTTACACCACACATCAAAAAGAGCTATTGCTGGACCAAGAGCTACCTTTCTGCTTAATTTGGTGCAATTCCATCCAGCAGTTTTGGCGCTATCGCTGTTAAAAATTTCCTATGGGAATTAACATTGAAAACGCTCTAATTATGACCCCCACTTGACACATCACCCCGAAATTTTCCAGACAGCAGCTCACGTGACTGTTGAATTGGTTTGTAAAATAAAATTTTGTGAAGATTTGTCAAGCAGCGGTAAAGATATATGCAGGTAAAAAACAGCTTTTTATATAGAAATTAGGTCCTAGCTATAGCTAGGTAATGTTTGTATGTATACATATGTAGTTATAGTTAGGACCATGTTTCCATAGAAAAAGTGTTTTTTGACTTGCCTCTATCTTTAGCGCTGTTTGACAGGTCTTCACGAAATTTTCGCAAAAATGCGTTCAGGTTATTCTTGTTATCCATGGAAAGTTACTGGGTGATCCGTAATGCGGGGAACAAGAAAAAAGGGGGGGTCAAAAAAAGTGCATTTCCCATGTTAATTCTAATGGGACTTTTGAACATGATTACAGCCCAAACTACTGGATGGAATTACACCAAATTTGGCAAAAAGCTAGATTTTGTTCAGCAGATTGTGCTTTTGGTAATCTGGTGTAAATCCATTCAGTAGTTTGTGAGATAGTAATGGGAAAATTAATTGGTATATCTCGGACCGTGGATCCTCCCTGACCACGTCGCGAATAATTTAAGCTCCTGCATGGAGCTGCAGAACTCTGATTGGCTGCCAACACTTCAAACCAACCAGGAATGCATGCATGCAGGGAAACAGATGAAAATATTGCTCCCTGCTTGTGGGAGCAATGCCAGCTCCTGCAGGATGTGAGGAGCTGGCTAGGACCGTGGGGTCCTTGAGGCTCCCCCCACAGTCCAGTCACTCTCTCTCTCTCTCTTCCATCTCATAATAAGAAGGAAAAGCGAGAGAGAGAGAGATCGTTATTGCAATGGTCTCTCTATACAATGACTTCAAAGAGTCTGACTATCAATATGTTTGGTTCCAAAGTTATAGGTGCATTTGGATGCAGAGCAGAGCAGAGTCAATTCTAGCCTAACGGTCAAGGTCTTGTGCTGTCACTCAGTCGGCTGGAGGATCAAATCCTATCATTGCTTGGCAGTGTATCTGTCTATTTTCTAGTGTGTTCACTGTTAAACATTCCTGGGGATGGAACCACAAAGTATTTTTTACCATCAACATCTGTGGGTTGAATGTCATAGCTAAGTCTGGACACTGCCCAGTGCTTTTCACTGTCTGCGCATTAGGAGCTGGCTCCAATGTTACAGCCGACATCCCCGCTGGGCCGGTGGGCGGAAACTCTGTCTTCGCCGCCCGCCAAGGTTGTAATGAGGGCCCTTATTTGGTCGTAAAGTCATCACTCAAGTGGGCACCCTACTATATGGGAGTACAATCATAGGACCTTATTTAACATTCTGCTATCATTCCACAATTAAAGGGGGCTCAGAATACTCATATGTTCCTGTGTTGAGTCACTGGTTTCAATTAATGCGTAGATTTTGTTGTTCTTAACCAATTAATTATATCTGCGGAAGAGTGGGTGTTCAGCAATCCACTTATTATAGATCTCTCCTCTAGCCAGAAATATAAAATAGAAAATAAGATGTGCTTCTTCAGTTGAAAATTACTTGCTTAATTGTCCACCAAGCCAACATAACAAGGTAAGCACTTACCTCTACTTCTTGGCTTATAGCCCTAGACAAAAGCATACTGATATTTTGCCGAGAAGCAGCAAACTGTGGGTAAGTTAGGAACATCTGTACATCATTAACTCTAGGAGTTTTACAATGAGGGCATATTGTTATTCTATCTTTTGAAACTTGGGAAAGCTTCCAAGGTGTCCAGTAAATCCTGTCAATTGTAAATAAATGATTCTTTCTGCACGCAGCCGGTTGAAAACTTTTATATTACCTGTTCATGATACTTGCCAATGAACTTGGTACTCCAGTGTTGGCAAGCATTCAACCTTTATTTACTTAGCACGGGTGTATTTCCCTCTATGGACTTGCGCAGGAATTTGTACCATTTGGTCACTCCCATCTTCTTGGTGTTTGAAGATCTAAGTTCTTCGTCAACACGACGGGAGACTATGCATTCCTTCGCAGCATTTGTAGCAATGGCCCACTATGTTAACTGTAAGTAATTGAACTTGGCTAAATATCCAGCTGTGTATGCAGAGATGTATTCCTATTATTTAGTTTGCTGTCAGAAGGTCTCCCCAGAAATCTTGACATGATAGTGAAAGGGGCACTGACAATCCATCCCACAAACACTTAGGAATTCCTAGAGAGTCCCATGTGAGTTGCCATTTATTATAGTATGCAATTTCTATATTTTTTTCTAAGGAAAAAATGTCACATTTTTGCTGAATCTCTTAGTACCTTTGTAGAAAAGTCATCTTTTTTGCCCTGGTCACCCCATTTTTTAGGTTGAGCCACGTCATCGGGTCTTCAACCTTTTTTGAAGTAAAAGTTACTTATGTTGGTGAAAATCACCCAGAGCTCTAAAATATTACTAGAATTTTAATACTGACCACATGAGACAAGTTTACATGTTTGTTTTCAATATAAACTTTTTAGTTTTTTGTAGGCTGGGCTACACACAGGAGAGCTACTTATGGGTAGCTTGAGAGCTACTAGTAGCTCAGGAGCTACTCGTTGGAGACCCTAGGCAGTGCTTGTGTTTTCACTTAGCAACCTGTTGTATCTGCTTTGTAAAGGCTCAATTCCACCCATTGCTTTTCATTTGTCTATGTCAGTGTCCTTTAAAAATCCTTGTTTGCTAATGGGAAATTCTTCCTCCTTGTCCCTTCTTTTTGGCTTTTGTTTTCTTCCAAGGAGCACCTGCCAAGTACTGTATCCCTATACTTTAGATGTTCATGTGTTCCTTTGCAGACTACTTTTTTTTCTTGCCTTCTCATGTTACACTGTGGGTGCGTGTTCTCTCCTCTGGTGGCCTGCAGCACTCTCTTCCCAGGGTGGATGGTCAGCCCATATCCAGTGGGTCCTGGTAGTTCAGCACTCTTACCATGGCCATTCGGGTTGCCTCTTCTCTCTTCACCCTCCCCTGCTCCCCGGGTCTAGGAGTACGCTTGCACAGCAGGCAGGACCAGAAACACTTCATTCACACAAAAACTCACATCGAAGGGGATCAACAGTCACTGCATAGTAAAAGCATCATGTAACCCACTGCCTCCCTGCACACACTTCCGGGCCGGGCGCTATTTCAAACAGAGGGATTTATTTTCTGCTCAGGAGTGAGCACCCAAATTTATTGCTTAAAAAACTAACAATAAATGAGGGCAAATTATTCAAATAGATGCCATCATGATCCAAATCCCAAGCTCTATGTTGAGCCACATCCGTACCAATGGCATGAAAAAAGCAATATAGTTAAAGAAAAATGTCCAGTTCTCCATAACTTGTTTTCCTTTTACTTTTTATTATCAAAAATCTTTCTTTGCTTTCTTTACTGTCACATTGGATAAAAAATATGAAATGATGGCAAATAAGGACATATTATTAGATTCATCTATTACTGATGTAAAAGATGTATATTCTTTATTGTTTATAAATGACGAATCTCTTGATATTTAGGAAATCTGTGTAATCAATTAGACATTGAGACTGATTCTACAACAGATAGCAGTTTGAAACCCATGTCTTAGTTAATGCCTCAAGGGAAGCAATATGCAGGGATCGACTTGTTCTTCCAGAAAGAGACTGACAAAGATTAGAGTACAAAGGCCCATGGAAAAATAGAAAGAAATGGAAGCCCCATTACAATTCACATTGAAAGAATGCAAAATTTTCAGAGACTCTCTAAACAGGGTCGCAATTTTAATGAATCGCTATTTTAGAGATTCCTTAAAATTAAAATTGCATTCAGAATGTATTTCATACATTCTGACATGGCATTTTGCATTCGCAAACGGGCATTCGCACCGTTTGGGAATGCAAAATAGCTTGATACATCTGGCCCTTTGTTCTATATGATGGAATAATTGATGATTGGGAAGATTAATGTACTTAAGTATTGTTTTATTTATGCTCTCGTCATAACAGGGAAGGTGATGAGTATTCCTGTATGATTTTATAGGTGCTGATGAAGTTCCTGGGAAGGGACGAAAAGTGTTGGCTGGGACTGCATGAGATGAAGTAACTTAAAGAATTTATTTTGTGAATTAAAAGGAAAAGGAAAACAAGATACGGAGAACTTAACATTTTTCTTTGACTATATAGCTTTTTTCAGGCCATTGGTACCGATGTGACCTAACATAGAACTTGGAATTTGGATCATGATGGGATATATTTAAATTATATGCCCTCCTTCATAGTTAGTTATTTCTATATATTGTTTGGTTGAAGGTAGTCATAACTGGAGTAGTGGGCATTGAAAGTTTATTACTTGAGGAACTGACCAGTGCAGCAGAAACAACTATGACTGCCACGTTGCTATCAACATTATTACTTCACTGATCTGAAAGTCTAGGACCTTTTTACAAAGTTTTGGTGACAATCTCCAGAAGAAGAAAAGCTTGTTGTCGAAGCTCCCTGTCATTGACATTATAGACAAAGACCTCCAGAGACCCAACAAGGCATCATGCTGAAGCAGGCCACTGTTGTCAAAGTGAACTCTGAATTCCAGGACTGATCACTCAATGTTGAGAAGAAAATCTCCAAACAAAGTGACTCAGTTCTAAGTTTAAATCTTGACCGGGACCTGCCACTTTGCCCTGGTCCAGCATGACAAGATAGCCATAGTTGGTGCTTTAAGCCTTTTAGTGCTCGAATCCACATTTATTTATTTAATCTTTAGAATGTCATGTATCTTTGGTTCCAAACATTGGATTTTTGTAATTTAGGTATAATTTTAACGAGAAAATATTTTGTATTGTTATAAATTGGTGTAGGATTTTTGTTGTGCTGTGTCTTTTACTTATTTACTGTTTTAGAGATATTTAAATGCTTTATACTTACCTGCCCCCTAAGTTAAGCCAAACTACTCATTGCCAAGCTACCAATGGTTGAGCAAGGGTTAATTTATTGAGACTTGATTGGACCTTATTAGCGATTCTGGCATTACTATTATTTGGGGTTAGTTTATTGAGACTTGATTTTACTTTATTAGTGATTTTGGCATTATTACTACGGAAGGTGCATACATCCACCTACTAATAATCCACTATCCTACAACCTTAATAAAGAACTTGGGATTCTGCCTTGGTTTAAGGTTACAACCTGGTTCTCCAAAGCAGGTATCTACTGGACTCACCTGTAAACACAAGAGGGCCACAAATAAACTGTAAATCAGATGATGTCAACTCTTCATTCTTGTAGACATCCATAGCTTCATCCAGGCTAACCTGACACCCACAGAAAACTACTGAACTGCTCTTGAATGTCACTGATTTATTTGTAATCAGCCACCAACAGGATACTATCAAATAGAAAGTTATACATAGGTAGAAAAGACATCTTTAAAATTCTGATCCTACCAGTCAGAGTTTAAAGGTATTCCTTCCATTTAATAATATGGGAACTAGGTTACCATTGTGAGTTTTTCAGCTATGATTATTGTAAGGCCTGTCTTGATTATAATCCCTATGCTTACTGTGTATCAGGAGGAGGTGTATGATATATTCCACACCATGCCTTATTATTTAAATGTGTTCACTATATCCAGCTTTGGTATCAGACTGTTTGAGTAGATTGATGACCTGGAGTATAATTTTCTATGGTTTCAGGCTATATACCCTTAGGCTGTCAATGTAATGTGTGGTCTTGATAGAATACCTGTTACATTAGCAAAGTATAACCTATTATCAGAAGAGAAGAGAAGTTCTAGTGGCTCCTTCCCCTGATGCCATGCTTGTGCCCACCCACATGGGTCACAGGTACAGGGAGAGCTGCACAGGGAGAATCACGAGGAAAGGAAGGATGCAACCACAACCACGGCACGCATTCCAGCGGACTATGGCAGCTAATCAGTAGCTTTGACTTCCTAGCCATAGGGAACTAGCTGGAGGTCTGTTTCAGACTATTTAGACTCGCTGGTCTTTTTCTCTGGCCCCCAGTCTTCTGAACCCTACTTGGACATCTTCATTGGGTTTCTGGCACCGTGGCTGGTGCTACCTGATCCTGTTTCTTGCACTGTACCTGGCCCAATCACCGAGGCGGGTGGGCATGGGTGCACAGCAGGGACGTTAGAGAGGTGGACAGTGCTGACAGTGCTGAAGGCAGGTTGGGCTACAGGGTGACAGTGTGGCACCTTTGTCGCTTTTAGTTGTAGGGGGCTATACTTGCTTTTACTTTACTTTACTTTACTTATGCAACTCAGGTAGCCACCAAGTGAGCGCTTGAGTTATCTCACAGACAGGTACAGTATCAAGGTCAGAGACTCTTGCTGCCCCAGCTACAGCCTCAGCCTCAGCCACAGTCTGCCTTGTTGTTCTGCTAGTTACCTTTGCAGCCATACAGTCTTGCAGCCTCGGTTTGTGTGGGTGGCGTCTCTAGCAAGTCCGGGGGGGGGGGATGTGAGGGAACATTTGCTGTCGCCGCTGCTGGTGGATTCTTAAGATTTGTTGTACTGCTGTTGTGCTGTTGTGCTGCCTGAAGAGTCTTACTGGTCACGCCACCACTGCCTCTGTCCCTTTTTAATTCTTGTTCATTTTGCTTCTTGACTTGCCGTTTGACCTCATTTTTACCTGCACCTGTTACCGGCTCTTGGAACTGTGTTCTGACAGCTTCATCCTTGTTGATTCTGCTTCTATCATCATATGATGCAACTGATGTAAGGGGTCCCGATTCCTAGCCTAGTTGAGTATCCCAATTGATAGTGGACGTAGTTTTTAAAGTTAAGGCCGCCTTGCACTGGAACTTACACCCCTATTGGTGCTTATAGAAGCTATCCTGAAATTTTGTAATCCAGCTTCAACCCCAGCAGTCTACAGGGGGGTGCTGGGATGTTCTTGAGAAACGTGTTCTGTCTCATATGGTTGGTGGCCCCAGTCGTGATAACAGTGGAACCACTCCTCCTCCCTTCACTGCTTATCTCCCAACTCTTCCACCTTCCAGAGCCACTGCGTTATTTAATGGGCAGTCTATCAATGGAGATCAACAAGGGATCCAACTTGGCCTGAAGAGTAGTAGTACTGTTAATCATGGGCTAGCCAGATCAACCCAAAGCCATAGGCCTCCAGTCATAAACTTTTCACCCCCTGTCCCTATGTGGTAATTTTGGCAGGAATTCCTGAACTGTGTGAAGGCCATAGGGAGATGCATAATGAACTGACCTACAAATGTCTGAACTGGCTATCAAACAACAAGAACTTACCTGTCTCACTTGCACATAACATTCTTTTAACACACAGAGTTGGGTGGATTGGGTAGAGTCGGGTAGACCGCCAAGGGGTCTGTATCATCATTAACTTCAAAGATCCTAATTAGGTCCGTAGGTAATCACAAGAAGATACACATTGACAGGTAGGAGGGTCAAATATTGCCCTTTTATCCCTGGGGTATTTTTGCAGACCCAGCTAGAAGTGACTATCCCAGACCGTTGCCCCCACTCCGCTTTCCACCAAGGGTTTTCCTCATGGCCATTACAGCCAATATGGCTCCAGAAGGATTTATAACATCCTAATTTCAAATCGTTTTGATGAAGTGGCGCAAGTCGATTGACTCTCTGGTGTGGCGGGTCTTCAGAGGAACAACCCCATAGAGGGGGCAACTGCTGGCCGCCACAAGGTTGGGACTTTCCATCGGGAGGGAGAGAGTAGGATTAACAGTACCTCTCAAACTGGCACAACTAGGATCCAAACCTACAAATATTGTGTGCCCCACGCTTGTCGTTCAGCTATTCCTCCCACTGAAACCCAACCTGATCCTCTTCCTCAAATGCATGAGTCGGCTGCTTGCTGCCAATCGGGTTCTGTGGCTAGCAGGAAGAGCATTATTTCTGAGGCTCTCCCATCCCCTGATGAACCCGGCGTTGGCATATTAAATTAGCAGCGTTTCCTCTAGCTCAGGCACATTCACCTCTGCAATCGTAAGCCGTCCCAGTGGGCCTGAGGGCATTCGGCTTGGGAGCTGGAATATAGCAAGCATTAAATTTAAGCTTGTGGATACGTATTGGGGCTGCTTTCTGGAGGAGTTTCAAACTATATGCTACAAGAAACCTGGGAAGTTGATAAGCACTACAAGCAAGGTTATTCTGCATATAGACTCTATTGCAGGCAGACTGTTGTGTGGTCTGCTCATTTTGATCAAAACATCCCTTGATTGTTCGAGCAAGGCTATTGATACTTGGTTTCCCAACCTCCTTGTGCTTAAATTGTCCCCTAAGCAGAGCATCCCCTACCCTCTGTTTTATGTGTACTGTAGGTCTGCTCCCTGTAATAAACAGTCACAAACCTTGGATGTTCACAACACTGTATTAGAAGACTTTGGGTCAGGTATTCCCAAGGTAATTGCTGGTGACTTCAATTGTTGATTTGAACGCTACCAACCCCTGCTAGATTCGTTTCAGATAGAGGATGAATGTTGGGGGGGGGTTCCTACTTATTTTTCAACCAAAGAGAGCCCAAAGGTGAGTGCATCCGCCATTCAGATTGTAGATGTAACTGTTACCCAAGGCAAAAGAGCTTATAACGGGCCTTCCCCACTGGATTCCCCTGCTAAGCCAAGCTTTAAAAGGGGAGACAATTATAGTAAGATAGATTATGTACTACTTGATCTCACAACCTGGCAGGAGAGCGATCACTTCCCTTCCCTCTCACCCTTACACTAAAAGGGACCCACCTTAAGGATAAATCTTGTATGGGAAGACCATCTCCCAATACTGTGGCCCGAGTAATAACAGGCGCAAAGTAAAACAGTTAGATATTTCAAATAACAAGGCCTTGTTGAAAGGGATTTATGGAGCTGTCTATGATGAACTATCATACTGTAAAGACCAGGCTAACACTCCCAGCCAGATATTGGCCATGCACCTATCCTTGTTCGAGAAATTGAAACCCTTTTTTAAAAGGAAGATCCCATCTCATAAACTGGTCTCCAGAACTCATGATTGGTTTGCCAAAACAGCTCTGATAGAAGCCCTTAAAACCAATGTGAGGCCAGATATTTTTAAAAGCCAAATGGAATTATGCTCAAACAATCAAATCCAGCAAGTTGTAGTGGGAAGTTAAGGCCTGGATCTGTTGGAAGCTGCAAAATGGGGGGATGCTAGATTGTTCTGGCATCTGATCATTCACAATAGCCACGAAGATTATGCTTATCTGAATGTCAAATTTCTGTCTGAGGCAGACTGGGTGGGGCACTTCTCGGCTCTCTATGCTGAGCCCCTTCCAAAACACTTCCATCTAACCTAGACACCCCAACCTCTGGTAGAGCTAAATAAGAGGAGGCATCAAAGAAGAATCCTTCAATGCTTTAAAGGGGCTGAAATGAGGAAAGCCCTCGGGATGGACGGGCCCCCTTCAGAAATGTTTTGGGCTGAACCCCAGATATGGGCTCCTTATAACAATGTTCTGATTAATGCAATCGTGGAGGGCTTCCTCATCCCCAAATCATGGAGAGGGACAGAAATCATACCCATTCATAAAAACGGCTCAAGGCAAGAACAAGGTAATTATCGCCCTATTTCCATGATAGATAATATCCCAAAAATATATAGTAAGCATCTTTTGGAAAGACTTTGTGATTGTATTAGCTCCAACAAGGCCTTATCTCATCTTCAAGCCTGCTTAATTCCCAAAACAAGTACTGTGGTCCAGATTTTCTGGTTTCTGACCCTAAAATGGAAATTTGTTGACCTGGAACAGGGAGTGCTCTTTGTCGCCTTTGTAGATCTTCATGTGACTTTTGACTTTTTTCCGGGGACAAAACTTTGAAAGGTCTTAACTAAAATTGGGGTTCCCGTAGGGATACTGATGCTGATTTGGAGTTTGTCACCAATAATTTTGCCTGAGTCAGTCGATTAGCACAGATAGGGAAAAGTACTTTGTCCCTCGAGCATAAAGCCAGGTCTATTGGCAGATTTGCAAGTAAAGCTTCCTCTTACCCTGTACCACCTGCTTTGGAAATAGATAGGGCCCAAGCGTGTAGTGCCGCTCTTTATGGTTCTGATCTGTGAGGACATTGTAACCTTCATGTGCTAAACAAAGGTGAGAATTTCTTTTTAAGATTTTTATTGAAGTTACCTAAAAACACACCACTTTCCCCTTTGAGGTTTGACCTAAATTTAAGGCAGATTTCAGACACAGCCCATCTTTTTATGGGCAAGGTTATGATCATCTGAGCAACTTATAGAGAGAAATTTTAGCCCACCAACTGGCCCTTAGGATCCAGTTGATAGCCGATGTTAAACCATGGCTGGTTAAGCTAGGCTTGGGTGAGGTGGGGTTTCACCCCACCTCAATGACCATGAGGTCTTATTAAAGCCCATTACTGGAATGCTGCCCTGAGCCTCAACATTTCTGCTGTTTCCTTGGTTAGCCTAATGAACCAGTATCTGTCTTTTAAATGTGGTTCTTCCTTTGAGGATTTTTGGGACTGTTTTAGTACGCCAAAGTTAAGGTCTCTTTACATTAAATTTAGATTGGGGATCTTACCTACTGCTTCATTCGCTGCCTCTCGGAGGAGTAATATTAATTCCCCCAATCTCTGCCCTATGTATTGTCTGACTTTGGAGAACGATGAGCACCTCTGGTTTTTCTGTGATGCATACACCCAACAGCGTGCTCGCTCGATCATCCCTTTATGCCGCCTCTTGGGGCTTGACAACAACTTGCCTTGAGAATATGAAGGGTAGATACTAGGAACTGTCTTATTTACTCAGTTGCCCACTACTTAAAGTCTGTATGGTTTCCTAGGAAAAGAGGGAATAAGCCCAATGTACTATGCACTTTAACTCTAATTGGGATAATGACTCTTCCCAATGATTTTAAGTGATTTTGTAGCTTTTGTTAAAGAACAATTGTTAGGCGATATTGCTTGGCTTAAAGGTCCTATGAAGTGGCTGGCTCTTTGGAACTGAGGCCCATATTTATACTTTTTGACGCTAAACTGCGCTAACGCAGTTTAGCGTCAAAATATTTAGCGCCGTCTAACGCCATTCTGAAGCGCCATGCGGGCGCCGTATTTATGGAATGGCGTTAGCCGGCGCTAGCAGACCGGCGCTGCCTGGTGTGCGTGGAAAAAAAACACGTAGACCAGGCAGCGCCGGCGTAGGGGGAAAATGGCGTTAGGGCGTCTTAAAATGGGGCAAGTCAGGTTGAGGCAAAAAAATCGCCTCAACCCGATTTGCGCCATTATTTTCGACGCCCAGACGCCATTTAAATGACTCCTGTCTTAGTAAAGACAGGAGTCATGCCCCCTTGCCCAATGGCCATGCCCAGGGGACTTATGTCCCCTGGGCATGGTCATTGGGCATAGTGGCATGTAGGGGGGCACAAATAAGGCCCCCCTATGCCACCAAAAAAAATTAAAAAATATAAAAATGTATACTTACCTGAACTTACCTGAATGTCCCTGGGGTGGGTCCCTCCATCCTTGGGTGTCCTCCTGGGGTGGGCAGGGGTGGCAGGGGGGGTCCCTGGGGGCAGGGGAGGGCACCTGTGGGCTCATTTTGAGCCCACAGGCCCCTTAACGCCTACCCTGACCCAGGCGTTAAAAAGTGGCGCAAATGCGGGGTTTTTTGACCCGCCAACTCCCGGGCGTGATTTTTGCCCGGGAGTATAAATACGACGCATTTGCGTCGCCGTCATTTTTTAGACGGGAACGCCTTCCTTGCATCTCATTAACGCAAGGAAGGCGTTCACGCAAAAAAATGACGCTATTTGCCCATACATTGGCGCTAGACGCGTCTAACGCCAAAGTATAAATATGGCGTTCGTTTTGCGCCGAATTTGCGTCGAAAAAAACGACGCTAATTCGGCGCAAACGGAGTATAAATACGGGCCTGAATGTCTTATAATATTTTTATCAAATTGAATTAACTCTGCTTTGTCATGTTTTATATTGATGTGTTTATATGCACTTTTATGCCATTGATTTCTATCAGTGCTTCAAGTTTAATTCCGAGACACATAAGGAACATTGTGGTAATGAGATGACAGTGTTTCAAAGTAGCACCTCAGAGATTCAGTCAATGCTCAATTTGTTTAAAAAAAATGTAGGTTGGGTTTCTGTATACCAAGGCTGCTTAATCTCGATTCCACCTCATTCCTCCTTCTTCACCACCAAACACTTCCATTGTGTCAAGCTTGCCTTATCATTTTGAACACTACTTTCTGTATTTGTCACTATTTCCTCCTCTTTCCCCACCCCCGTTTTTCTGTTTCTTACTCTGTGTCACATTCTGATGCTGAGTAATTGGTTCCAGACCCAAAATATATTTGTCTGTGCTCATAATCTGAATGAGGGACACAAATGAAGTACTGTACCCGTAAGAAAGTGAATGGAATTTGTGACTTTAGTTTATGATACTTTCTTTAAAGGTCAAGAATATTGTGTAAAGCCTCAAATGATGATTGGAAATGCTAGATTGCACTTAGGTGTCTTTAGTACATGAACATTTTGCCCTGATGTGATTGGTTCTACAATGGTAGTCAATGATGCATTCATATTATTCTCTGCAGAGGTGGGCATAACTCCTTTCAGAATTGCTGAAGATTTGGAGCAGATCCGATCTTTAATTCTTTTTTCTTTAACCCCTTAACTGCTGGGCCTGTTCCCCCACATTTTTGGCTGTTTGGAAAAGTCTGCACTCCGGTCCCCATAAATCTGTATCCACATAAAGTATCCACGCCAAATTTGCATCCTTTTTCAAACATTGTGAGAATTTTAAAGATAGCCAGAGTTTGCGGATTATCCTGGAGGGGGCCAAGAAAATAGTTAAAATATAGCAATCTTTTAAGTTGCTTTGGAAAAATAGGACAAGTTCTCCCCACTGTGGAAAGTATATTGAATTGCATAGGCACAGAAATAGTTAATATTCTTTGTACGGAAGATGTTTTTTTGCAGCATACCCATCAAAAACTGACCCAGATAGGGTGAATGTGCAAGAGCTAATAAAGTTGCATCAACTGAGTTTATTGAAAGTACAGTAGGTTTGAGTCCACCAACTGATGTACAACATACAATGCAGGCTTTGAGAAGGTGCTTTGGGACCCCAAAATTGATGGTATTATTACTGACTGTCATGTACTCGAGAGTTGAGGCTGACAAAACAGTGGACAGTGAGGCTAGAACATCTGGAAGGTTCAGTTTCAATGCTAAAGATCTATCAGATGTAGAGGTTTTGGCTGCATCATTTAGGGCAACTGATATTTGGGCAATAACTTTAAAAGCACAGGTAATCCTTGGGTTCTGTAAGTAGGACATTGGCAGACAATCAATATGATTCTAGACCTGTTGGGAGACCAGGGGTCAGTATAGCTGAAGCTGTGGTGTTGCTTTCACAACCATTCCTTCTCCTAATGTAATCCAGGAGGTGCCACGCGGTTGTACGTAGTCGAAAGAGATAGAAGGCTAAACTGTGCCATTGTGCAATTTCCATTTTTGCAGTACACAGTAGTTGAAGCTAGGAAGTATGTGTGGCAGGCACCCCACCCTGAATAGGACAGCCGAGTGTCATTGTGACCTGGTGGCTAACGGCTGAAAGCCCATCAGGTCAAGGATTTATATCAGCTGAGCCTGCTGAGGCATCGCTGTTAAAAAGCCAATACTTCCCTTTTCTCTAAATGAATTGGGGGAACTCCAAGTTGAGTGGGAGGGTGTGTTAGCAGATGTGGGTGAGGTGCGTGAGATCCCTTTTTAATTATGGCAGTTGTAGGTACCTCTCCTAGCCAGTGGTAAAGTTCCTGTGCTTCCCCCATTCAGCATGGTGAAATTCGCAAACCTCTATTGGCATATTCAATTTACTTCTAGGCCCTGAGTGTATGGTACAAAGATTATCCAGGGTCTGTAACTTAAATGTTACTAGTGGACTGCAGCACCAAATGTGGCATCCACTACAGTGACAGGCCAAACATGAATTCAGGCTTACTGTTTGTAGCCTGGCTGTTGCAGTTTTAGGGCCAGATTCACAAAGGTAAACTTAAAACAAAAATATAAAGGCCTGATTATGACTTTGGCGGTCCGCAGTCAGACAGCCAAAGCTGCAGGGATGAGGACACTGTAAAGCCAATGGCCTCACCACCCCATCGTTTTATATTGTTTTCACTGGCCTGACCGTGCACAATCTGGCATGGGGACCCCTGCACTGCCCACAACATTGGTGCAACCGCCTTGGAAAGGCTGGTAGAAAGTGTAGTTGTGATCAGCACCGCGGTCTGCGTTTAGACCTAAAGTTTAACTTTACTAGTAGTAAAATTAGACGTTTGGTCTAACTTTAGACTTTTGGTCTAAATTGAGACCAAAGGTCTAAACATAGACTAAAAGTCTAACTTTACTACTAGTACTAGTGGTCTAAGTTTAGATTTTTGGTCTAAACTTAGACGTTTGGTTCGAGTTTACCTTTGTGAATCGGGACTTTAAATTTAAACTGCAAATTTGACATGTCAAAATAACCTGTTTTACAAGGTCAAATCCTTCATTGTAAATATTTATGTATCCCCTTTGTAGAAGACTTTATTACTCATAAGGCAGTATGCTTGGTGTGTGAAATGTGGAATATTTTGGAATTTAATGCTAAACATGTTCTTACAGTGAAAAGGCCCCAAAACCTAATTTCAGTGTAGTAAGGTTGGTTGTTCCATAGAAAACACTGTGTTACATGTTGCTTAGAAAACAGCTGGAACAATAATTAAAAAAAAAAAATTAATTGTTACTAAAGAAAAATCCAGTTAAAAGGAAAATACTATTTTTTACTATATAATTTTGAAAAGTAACTTTTAGAAAGTTGCTTTTTACCAGCCAGTAATTAGCATTTGAACAGTTATTAATGGGTATGTAATGCCTCCCATGGGGCACACTTCAAAGAGTGAAAACAGAATGCCAAAACAATTCACTTGCTTTAGTCTACCAGACTTCTGTCTCTGAGTTTATTAGGGATACAGTGACTGCCCCAAACTGGATTTTGGTGTTGGATGTAGGAAGATGCTAGGAGTAAAGTCCCCCCATACACTCCCCCAGCCCTCAGAGCCCAAGTTTAGTGTTGCTGAAGACTTCCACCATCTTGAAAATGCTGAATAGGGGGAAGGTTGGCCCCAGGAACTTACACCCCATTGGTTACAGCATGCCCAACAGTCACTTTCATCCACTAGCTTGTGCTAGGCTGTCTGATACTTAAGAAGAGCCTAGAATATTGTACCTGCTCTTCCTGTTGTACCTGGAACAAACAAGTGAACTCCGAAGGTCATAAGTGTGACCTCCTGTTGAAGATATAGGGGCACAAGAGGCCTTTTCCTGCAACTAGCCAGCTGACCAATGGCAACTGAACCTGTACTAGACCATCCTGTTTGATTGCTGCTTAACACCATGTGAGTCTATCCTTGCCTCCCCTGAGGTCCTTCGATCTTTTGAGGGTGTACGCAAATTGGGACTTACAGGACTAAGGTCAGAATGTAAATTCTTTGACCAGGACAAACTTGATTGATGTATTTGACTCACACTGCATCATGATCTGTTTGAAATTAAATCTTGTCCACATGACTTTTGATTATTATTGGCACCTTATGCTTCTTGGTGCTATTCTTACTTATGACTTAAAAAATTCATATTGCTGGTCCCTCTTAATAAATTGTTCACATTGGATGTAATTTTGTTTAATACATTTTGCTCTATTTTCTTTGCTTGGTTTGAAATGTTTATTATTTCGCATTTTTACTTTATTACAGTTTTTGTGTTGCATAAATATTTTATACATCACCCTAAGTTAAGCTTGTCTGCTCTATGCCATAGCTACCAGGAGCTTGAGCCCAGGTTGATTTAGCGACTTTGATGGTTGACTCTGACAAAGCTTGTGAATAGTCCTTGAGCAGGGCAGTCACCTAACTCAAATAATAATCCATTTTCTTACAGCAGTGCTCACATTCACCAAACTCTAAATTGCCCTTTCTATTGTTTAGTAAGTATCTGATAGTCAATAATGCTTCTTTACACTTCGCCTTTCTAGATGTTTTATTGATTTTTGACTGTGTAAGTGGCTGCTGAGTCAGCCCTGATTGACCCTTTGTGTCATATGATTAGGATTTATTATCCAGATAAGATTAGGGAGAAGGTGACTGTTCTAACATATTTTTCTGTTCTAGGCTGATCAGGGTGTGCTCTGGTGATTCTCTGCAAGAATACTGTATTTGGAATATCGTGCTACAAAAAGTTAACTCAAAGACTCTGTACTTAGTTGCTGTATATGTTTTCAAGTTACATAGATGTGAAGTTCAGAATAGTAAATCAATACTTGCTTATATACATTTACCTTCACAATTTTCTAGTAGTTGATATTTTGGCTATGATATATTTGTAACACAATATTTTTGTACACATATTGTGACATACCACATATTGTGACATGCAAACGTTTGGGCTCCTTCCCTCTTTACTTTATACATCAACAATGTAGAGGCACCATTGAGAATAGGACCTTAGTGCAGTCCTAAACATGATACAAAATAAATACAGTTGATGCTTATGTGGACAATACTATCCTCGTTCACAGCCTGCAAATGCCTTCCCAAGAGCTATGCATTTTCATCAACACAGTAGAACTTTCCACAAATCCAGCTAAAACTCAAGTCATGTCATTTGGGCCAAAAACTTGGTATGGAACTTTACCACAGACTCAGTACAATGATGTATCTTTACCACATAGTAATTACAACAAATGGTGCATTGCAACACATTATTTTACAACCTAAGTCATTACTATGCATATATTGGTAGGTGTAGGTAAGTATATACAATATAAAATGAGTTTATAGTGTGTTGGATGATGGGTAAGGGGTAGAATTGGGGTTCAAGTTCATTTGATAAAAGGGGTTTAGGTGATAAATAAGGGGGTAAAAAGTGGAGAAAAGGGGGGTTTACCCAGCACCAAAAAGTAAAAGAAAACTTTGACTTTATTTAAAAATGGATTTCGGTTGTTGGGTAGGAGGGTTAAAAAGATGGTTGGTGGGGTTCCCTTCCAAAAAAGTAAAAAATAAACTATGTTATATTTGCTGTATGATTTGGGTGGTAATTAATGAGGCACAAACAGGTGTTGAAGGTTTACCCCTCAAAAAGTAAAAACAAAATGAGTTTTATTTAATATAGAAGCTCAATGCGGTCAGTATTTTGAATTTTAACTTTTAATTTCTATTTTTGGTGATGGACTTTTTATTTATTTAAACCGACAAGAAATGTAAGAGTTTAAAAATGTTTTTAGTATTTTGTTAAATATTTTTATCGTATTTTCTTTTAGTCTCTCTAACAAATTAAGATTTTGTTTGCTTAGGAGCAGGGGTGTAGGGGTCAGGGTGGGGAGTACGTTACATTTTGGGAATGTGTTTTATATTTTGGGGATTGAATATTTGATTTTATCAGTAAGTACTGCAGAAGTTTATTTTTCTGAAGCATGTATTTCAAATATAGACTTCATCATTCATTATTATTTATTAAAAATAATTATTAACATATGTAGTTTAATTATTAACTTCTATTTGTTGAGGTGGGTATAATACAGGTATAGGACTCCAGATTAGGGAGTATTTTCTATAGAGTATTTATTTTTAAAGCACGTGGCAGATTTTTTTTCTGGTTGGATTCTTATTGTTTTAGCTCCATTTATTTTTAAAAGCATAAAGTCGTAAGTATAGTTTTAACTATATCGCTACTTCATCATTTTTTTTTAAATGTTGTTTAAAGAAAAAAAAAACTTTATTTATGGCTAAGTATGGAGTATGGCATAGATTTGGGGGAGATGTTGAAGGAGACTTAAAAAGCCTCCTTCTTTTTTCCTTCATTTTACTATGAGTGTTTGTTTCTAATTTATACTTTTCTTTAGGCTTTTAAGGGTATTCCTTTGGATTGTGTATTGCTTTTTTACTGGAGTGATCATTATTTTAATGATTGACACATTTTAAAGGTTTATTTGATAGTTTCTGTTAGGGATTGTCATTTCAGATTATTTTGGAGTAACGGTTTTAGGATTTAAAAATATTATCCTTAATTGACAAAAAGTTCTATTCCTGGTAGTAAACATATGATATTTTTGTAAAGAATCCAATGTTAATTTTTCACAATAAAAGATAGAAAAATACTACTTTTAATAGTTTGCTGTTGTGTTTGTAAGAAGTGTATTTTATAGATTATACTTTCTAAGTAGTGTGTATCCCCAAGCATGCCAAATTGTTGAACATTCTGAAGGAGACAATCATTCATTTCCTTTGTTTCTTAAGTGATTCTGTGTGCAACATTGTGCATGTTCAAATAACACACAATCAGGTTGATGCTTGTAACCAAAATTACCTTTAATGTCAGGTATGTACTGTGGCGTGAAACAAAACAAGCAGATGAACATACAATGTAGCTGTGCTGGTAATGTCACAAGATATGATTAACCTTAAAGAAGATGGTAAATAAATCACAAAACTCAATGCTTTTGCCCCTATGGGATGACAGTGTACCTTCTGTTTGTGTGGCAGCATTTGTCCAGCTACTGCTGCATCTCTTTGACTTGATTATGTAGTGGGCACACTACCAGTGCTCAATTGGTCCGCGCTCGCCTGAACTTCTATAGCAATGACACCTGCAATGAGGTCAGTCTGCATTGCCTCGACTGTAGATGTGATTTGTGACAACCACCTTGACACATCATCAGTAAAGTGTCCCATTTCAACCTGTAGATTTGCAGTCCTCCTACACAGGGTTTATGTTGCTTGTGCTAGGCACCTAATGGAATGGCTTAAGGTGTCCATTCTTGCAGCACCTTGTCTTTATCTGGACACTGGAGTCAGTGTCTGCAAGTTGGAGGCACAACTTCTCAAGGGCAGATGTAATGTGGTCAATCTTGTGGTCCATTTGTCATTGGTTCTCGGCCATCTGACTGGTAATATTTCCAAAACCCATTGATAAATTGTCTTACATCCTCTGCAACTTGCAATACTTAATTTTCATTTGTTTGTGTTGCAGGCGTTGATTATGTAACATGGACTTTTACAGCCCTACGAACACCTGTGTGTCCTCTGTTGACTGTTGGTGTGATGGAAGTGTTTGTGGCATAGGTCTTGCCCTATGTCTTGGACGACCATTTCCCAGAAGATGTGCCTGCTGTAGTCTCATTACTGGAGTAATTGCAGGACCCAGCTGTGGTAGGTCCTCATCCTCCTTCTGTGATGCAGGCTGGGGTGAAAAAAGCAGCACTTGTGGTGTGCCTATTTCACATGGAGGCTCCACTGTAGATGTTAATTGGGTCTTCCTACTCACCCATGTGAGTTGCCTCACCTCCCTCTGACTCTACCACTTTTGTGTGCTGTGCAGCTTCATCTGTGTTGGAGACGAATATGTAAATTAGTTTTTGTGTATATACTTGTGAGCTACCTAACATGCCTTTGTTTTTTTTTATCACATTAAATGTATAAAAGTTAAAACCATGTTTCATGATCTACATGTCCCATAATACAGTGGTATGTCTGACATCAGTGCTACCTCTAAACCTCTACATGTGTGTGTGTGTTAATTTACAATAATGGTAAATAATTACAATGTACATGCTCCACTTACTTGGGTTGGGTCCTGAAATCCATGTGTCTAAATCCAACTATTGCCTTTGGGTCAAGGGTGCCTTCCACCAGTGTTTCAATGGCTGTAGTTGGGGGTACCCTGGAAGGACCACCTCCTGTAGCACCACTCTCCCTCAGACGTGTGACCGCCTTTTTCTTTGGTCCTTGATCTGAGGTTGTACAGTCTTTTGCAGATATCCTCCACCGACTGCATTTATTTTGGCCTGCATGTCACTCCAAAGTTTTTTTAAGAACTCAATCTCTTTTTCAGAAAATGTGTTTTTTATTTTCCTGCCTCCTGTCCACTTATGGCCTTCCTGGCTTGTCATGTTGGAGGAGATAGTTTGTTTATGGCACAACAGGCAGGTGTTCTCCAAAACAGGTTGCTTCTCCTCCTCTCTCTTCCTCTCTCAGCTTCATGGCAACCAATGAAAAACTCTTCCTGGTTCAAGTGTATGAGCTTCAGGATGTAACACTTGGACCAGGAAGATTTTTTCCTTTTAAAATTGCATTTGCAGTTTTCGACTGCTTTCATACTTTAGGTATTCGCAAATTGTGATTTACAAAAATGTGACTTGTAATAATTGCGAGTAGCAAACAGAATCATGTTTCACTACATACATTTCAAATAGAAATTACCTAATTATGATCTGAAACAAATTGCAATTAGATAAACACAATTTGGCCTGTACATACACGTGGCTCCTAATCCATTTAGATGGCTAGTCCACATTTGTTCAAAGTAATTTGGTGCCAATTTTTGTTCATTTTGTGAAAGATATTCAAGTTGAATTATAGCTGTGTGCAAATTGTCAACGTGCGTAGGATCCACAAAAGGTAATGCATTTAGGTTTTTAGTTTAACTTGTAGTTGTTTGACCTAAAGCCATTTGTTAGAGTTGTTTTTAAGATTTTTCTCCAAATTGCTGAAAAAAAGTGAAAAACAAATCCTCGAATGTGCATAGAAAGGTAAATATTCTTAATAACTTATAATTACAATTTAAAAATCAATTACCATTTTCCCAGGACTTGTTTTTTGTGTCTTTTCTTTAACAAATCTTAAAAATTCACTATAAGTTGATGACTGATCATCCGACAGTAAAGCAAACTATTGTAGCATAGAAGTGTTATTTAGGAGTGACTGAATAATGGAAATTTTGGCAAATAGATGGAGTGTTCATTCAAATGAACCATCCATCATCCAAAGTACAATATTCAAAAGAGCAACTACATCATGAAGAGTACCAAAGATTAGTAGTTCATGGCCATATATTTCTGATAAAGGATCAGGGAGGTTAATGTCACTAAAACCTTTTATGTTGGGGTGGGTGAACTTTACTTGCCTGTCTTTTTCAATGTATAATTCTTTTCAAATTAGTTATGGCAGGTATATTTCCGGGTTACTTGAATGGGGATTTTTCTTAATATCTCCTTTAATAATGCACCAGGGTGCTCACTAGAGATGGTAGCTAATGCTTTCAATTCTTGGATATTTTCTCTAACTTTAGTCTGAGTTGAAGGGACAGAATTGTTATGTTTGGAGGTATGCTCAAAATAGATCGCCAAAGCTCTGCCTCTGCAACGAGTAGAGAAGTATTTAACACACCTCAAATGAGCCCTGGATACAATATGTCTGTCTTCGAAGTAAGGCTACACTTCATGCTTCAGTAACTGGTACCCTCATTCTGGTAATATAAATTTAGCCCCAGGCACGTTTCTCATTTCATGCAGAGATGTGCATGATCTAAAAGAAATGCAGTAAAAAAAGACTATATTGGTTACGTTTTGTAATAGTGTGTTCTATTTTCACTATTATGCTAACCACCTTCCCTTGCTTTTTTCCTTTACATGGTTTCAATTGTTTTTTTTCAATTTTCTGCATTTTTTAATCTTTTGAAAGAAGTTTTGAAATTGTATTTTAAATAATTTTATTATTTCTATGTTTATCGTGAAAATTTAAATTTCAATAATGTACCTGCTTTTTCAAAAAAATAAGTCACTTGTTTAACTAGTAGGTAGTTAGTTGATTTGCTGTTACATAACTCTATTTAAATATTATTTGCCTTTGGTTACTTTCTTGCTTGAAATGACAATGCTGATTAACGTTACTCGTCACTCTTCATTAATAGTGGAAAAATGTTCAGGCAATCTTAAAAAAAACTGATAGAAATTTGTTTTTGAAAATTTATTAAAAATGGTTAGAAGTATGTTATATGTATTAGTTTATTCAGTTGTTTATCCTTTACACATAATTAGATTTTGTGGTTTGTTTCTTCTAAGTACAATTTTTGAAGCAATTGATTAGTCATTTGTTTTGTTATTCGGGTTTCCCTTTTTCAAGAATCAGTATAGGATTGATGTAAACATCAGTCTAAATGTTTAGAAGAAAATAATATGAATATTAGGAAAAGAAGGATTCTATTACCACATTATTTAAATTGTTTATCATATATTATATTTCTTTTTTTCTAAACTTGTTTTAGCAGAGATTGCAGGTAGATGGCATTGTTGAATTGGTTGCTCAATTTTCTTACTACGTATCCTCCCCACAGAACGGTCACCGGAGAAGTGGGGGCAAAACAGATGCAGACAATTTTATATATGCTCTCATACACAGATGTGTTGCAACATGTTTATGTGTCCAACTTTGAATATATTCTTTGTTGTGAGTGAATACAAAAAGTTCTGTTTTTAAATACAGTGATTATTATTTACCTACTGTTTTTATTATTTGTATTTAAAATTCATGTGGTAAAAAGCATGTTCTATGTCATGTGTAGTAACTGTAATTTAGAATACATTATAACTTTAATTAAACTGCACAGAAACAACTATCATTATCAAAAATGCACTGTAAATATTCATGTGATAAAGGTTTGTTTGATAAAGTCTGATATTCAAAAGCTTAATATAAAGGACTGTGCACATCAAATGAAGACCATTAAAACTTTTCCTTATTTGTGCATTATATTTCATTTAAACATAAACTGGATTCCCTTGTGAAGACAAAGTAGACAGCGGGTTATGGAGTCTCAATAGGTGGTGTTTTCCTTTGCCTTCTGTTCTGCTTTGAAACCTTTAGTACAAATAATTGCAGAATATACTGTTAAAATTTGCCTGTTGCAAGATAGCCAGCAGACATTCAGGTTATACGAATTGTGCCACCTTGCACCTACTGACCTTCTTGAACCCACCTCCTATTTTTCTATGCATGTGAAAGAGGGTTTAAAGTATTAGGGAGATCACACTAAATTACTACCTTTGATACTTTGGTTTCTAGATGGTGTAAACTGGCTACAATTGGGGAGTTTTGTTAGACTGTCTCCATGAAGGTCATTCTTACAAAACTTCATGGATCAGATATATCAAGGATGTTTGTGGAGATCTAGGTTACGCAGAGTTGATCAACTCAACATTATCAATTGTTAATAATCGCAAAATATGGATCACCAAAGCATTTGGGCCAAATCCTTTTAAACATTAGTGGACCAGATAAGGAAGTGGAGAAATCTCAATCATTATAAAATCTATTCATAATATTGTTGGCATCTCAAAGGGCATTATCTGCTGCACTGATGAATGTCTTAATAGGACTGTCCCTTTAACTAAGTGGCTATGTTAATATTTTAATAATGTGGTGGTTAGTTATGGCTGTCCTTATGAATTTGATGTTGTGCCTTTATGGGGCCCTTTGTCATAATACTTTGTGTTAATTATTTACTTGTGCTTTATTTAATTGGAAATTGCTGTTATAATGCTTATATTGTTTTTTGTTTAACAATATATTAAATGAGCCCTAAAATGATGGCACTAAGCCATTCAGATGACTCTGTTATCACCTGCCTCGCACAAACGTTTCAGTTCTTCCTTGAATTGCAATCCCAGGGAAAATTTTATATTTCTCACTTTGTGTACTTAGGGTATGCTCCCTGCCTTCCAAACTATTCAATGTTAAACATTCTTTAGGCATCCAAATTTGGCTGTGACTAACTTGGGATACTTTATACCCCACTTCACTCTTTTCACTTTTTCCATCAACAATACTTGTTAAGGGTGATTGGGATTTAGGATGATGCCTAATGCTTTTTGTTCCCTCCATCACAAAGGGGTTTTCCCCAACATACACCCTTCCACTCCCACCTCTGTCCTTGTAAGATAACTTACAGTCGAAATACCTTCATGCTCATTGTCAGGCGGAAATAATTTGCACTCACACAAACTTTCCCACATCTGTTTGTTAATTATTGTGTATGGAGAGCATGAATCTGCCCAGACTGTGACCTCATTCTCATTGATTTCATAATACATTTGGGAGGACTATAATCCTCTTTTATTTCTCCTACTTGATCCTCAAACATCACTTATACCTGAAGTCTGCCATCCTCATCCTCCTCTGAGTAGTCATTTACAATTTCTTTGCCCCCACCATGACCATCTGACTTGCACGTATGCAAAAAAAAAGTTCATTTTTTTCATTTAAAGCATTTCACTTTTGCAGAAAAACATGTTTCCACATCTGCAGTATGTTTAGTGCTACACATCTGTAGCATGTATGCCTGTTCCAGTGCATTCTTTCCCCTGCTTTACCACATCTTACAATGTGTCCTTTATTCCACCTTTTCCCATCATCCTACTCCACACTGTACCTTCTCACGTACACAATCCATTTAGGATTGACCAATTAGACAACCCTTTCCGTGTGCCAACCAATGCTTGTGTGCACACAAAATCCCCACACTCATACTAGTTTCCATTACTATCATTACTCCCAACCTTCATGTACCTTGGTTCCTTTTCCTGTACCTTTTTCAACAATTCCTTTTCATTTACCATTTTTCTCCCTGTTCTTCACATCCATCCTGGTACAGCTTTAATGCATGGCTTGATTCCCTTTAATAACACAAAAGGTGCTTCCGAAATAGTGGAGTGTGGGTAGTTCAATAGCTCCACACCAATTTATTGATCTCTTCTTTCCATGCTTACCAACTTTGCACAGACAATTGTACGTTGTACTTAGCAACAGACCATTGAACCTTTCCACCAAACCATTTTCCCGTGGATGTCCAATAGCTGTTCTTACATGCTTCACTCCACACTGTTCCAAATACACACCAAATACCTCTGAAATGAATTGAGGACCATTATCCTTCAATACTTCCTCAGGATAACCTTCTCTTTGCCAAACCTCTTGACAGAATTCATTAACTGCACAAGATTAAACTCACTTCCAACTATTTTGAATGATAGTCTACAATAACAATAGCAAACGTCTTACCACTGTTCTAAAATTCAAATGGACCACAGATGTTCATAGCTACTTTCCGCCATGCTTTACTCGGAAAAGCAATTGGAACAATCAGTGTATCTTTTACTATATGCGTTTTGTCACTACCTGCACAAATCATACATTTCCTTACTTACCTTTTCACATCACGATCCACACGGGTCACCAAAAGACTTCTTTTACTTTCCTCTTCATGCCAGACATTCCACCATGATACCCTTTCTGCAGAATTTCTAACAACCTTTCCCTTAACTCAACTGGTACAACCAACTTGTCTCCTCTTCTCACAATCCCATCTTGAAATTACAATTCCGACCACACATTCTTATAATTAGACAAATCATATGTACTTTGTTCCATCACAGTCCAAACCGTCGGTAAGTTCTTTACAAGACTTTGCAATTCAACATCATTGGTCACTTTTTCCTTCCACTCATCCTCAGAAATAGCTTTAACTGTAATGCATAATTCGAATCTTCCTCTTCTTCCTCTAATCATTTTGTAATGTTAGTCTTGATAGACAATCTGCTTTCATATTACATAGGCCTGGGACATACGTCACGTTAAATGTATATTCATGCAAACTGTAAATCCATTTCGCAATTCTTGGGGAAGCTCACCCTGCACCCTTTGTAGTGAAAATGTCTACTAACGGTTTATGAGCTGTTCTTAACTCAATCTCTCTGAGCCACACAAAAGTTTTAAAATGTACTCCTCACCAACAAGCGAGTGCCTCTTTTCAATTGTTGAATAACTTGTTTCTGCTCTCCTTAATGTTCTGGAAGCAAATGCTACAACTCTTTCTTTACCATTGCATACTTGCATAAGCACCTCTCCGAGTCAATGGATACGCACATCTGTGGAAACTATAGTATGATGATGTATCTCAAATGGTTTCAACTCCACTGCATTCTCTACATTTTCCTTGACCTCATTAAATGTGTATTGACACTCATTTGTCCACACATACTTTTGTCCTTTTTGCATTAATCTCGAAAAGTTTTAGTTTTGTCGGAAGAATTCTGCATAACTATTCGCCTATGGTAACTCAAGGAGGCACCCACAGCAGAGAGCTAAATTGGTGAACCTGAAGTGCTGGGATAAACTGAGGAGTTTGTCCCCAGAACCAACACTGTGTATTGGACCATGAGAATGAATTTGATCAGCATGTGTGCTGTCATGTACAAATGATTTTGACCGCTATTAGTGTTGGAGCCTGTGTGTTATTATTTGAAGTGGCTTGACCATGTGTGCCATGGTGGCGCAGGGGAACTGGGAGCCGTGTATTGTGCTGTCTTCTGTCTGTGGACACACAGTGGGAGAGCTGGGCTTGTGGTGAAATATCAACAAACCCAGTGAGACGCTTCTATGAGGTGCGAGTTTCATTGGGACTCAGCTACTTCCAGCTACAGAGGAGAGGTGATGTACCCTGCACATTCCCCATGTAATTATTGAGCCGCTTTGTTATTGAAGGACATGTCCCACTGTAATTATGTAGCCACCTTGTTATTGAAGGACGTGTCCAAGCAACCAAGAAATCTCTATTTGCTGGGCGCATTGTGCATTTCGAAGTATTGGACACGGAGCGCGTCGCTCATAGATGTCAACTACATAAGTGCTGAGCATGCATTGTACTTCAGTGAATTTGAACTTTAGGGCATTGTGCATAACAAATAAATAAACAAGGCTATTCTGAGCACCCAACTAAAGATACATGGGACTTACCGTGTTTGAAGATGGTAGTATTTTCTTCAAGACTGCAAGGTGATGTCAAGCACATACTATGAGCACAACAGTGACTACTTTTATTGATTTACAAGCAGCAGTGATGACTTTGTTTATTTTAATTTGTTGTTTTAAGTGTCTGTGCAAAGTATAATAAGTTATAGCTCTCTAACAGTACTGAATCGTACATAGCTGGCTGAGATAAGACTGAGCAATGGCTGAAATATTGGTGAAACAAGTGATTTGGGCCAATTGTGTTACATTTGTTAGGTTCCTTCTGTTTTCTCAGCAGGTATTGCTAAAGTGTCACAATTCTAAGTCATTGTGGTTGCCTCTTCAATAATTGCCCCTCCCAAGTGCTTATAAAATCCAGGGACTCCTGTTATGATATGGGAGGACTGGTGTGAGTCCCTTGAGACATACTTGGTGGCTATGGGAGGGAAGCTTTTGTAGCATCACGCAAGTTAGCACTTTTAAAACACAATTTAGGTATTGAAGAAAGAAAGGTTTCAAAAGCACTACCAAAACCAACACATGCTACTGTATCAAATCAGGAGGGGGATGGCGAAAAGGTGTTAGAGATGCTACGAAAGCTTTAGATGACAATTATGAAAAGAAAACTAGTCTGGTGGTAGAAAGGCATACGTTTTTTTCCAGATCTCAGTAGCCAGGGGAAAGTGTGGCACAATATGTGTCCATATTAAGGACATTAGCTCTGACATGTAAATGTAAAGATTAACACGAAGAGATCATAACAGATCAATTCATAGATAGGACCAAGGGGTCTTCATTTAGGAATTGGTGGGGTTTGAATGGTATGTGGATGAAGATGGGTGTTTGGGTGGGGTATAAGAGCATGAAAAGGAAAAACTAGTAATAGATTTCTGTACTATGAAACAAGTGGAGAAAGAAAAGGAAGCACGTTTCTAAAATAACTGTCTCAACTCAATAGATAGCTTGAAAGTTATTTCAGTGCGAATGCTCTCAGCAAGGGAAGGAAACAGGTTTTTATGACCTATTAGATGCACTCTAAAGCTGATCTATATTCCGACAGGAGACCCAGCTGGCCACGATCTTCCGTCATCTGTTATCTAGAAAGCAACAGACCAAGGAGATATTGTGCTGAAATGCTTCTGCAACTCTTCCTGACATTTCCTATACAATTTGAAAAATAGGAGCTAGGTAGTTTTAGGGTCTTTGACGAGATTTTGTGTATGCAAATATCAATATGCTACATGCCTTTGTAGAATACAAGAAAAATGGAAAAATATGAGAATGGCAGTCTAACGTCCACCACAATCAAAACCAGATCAGATGAACTAAGACCCTGGGGTCCCAGACACTGGTAAAGTGTGCTGGATGACTCACAACAGTGTTTTTGAATAAGCTGGCCAAGGTGAAAGAATTTCCAGCTGCAGCAAACTTGGATAGATTGTCTGAGGAGGAGCAGACTCTTCTCGCTGTGTGTTTAATTATAATGAGTTTAGGCAAGTAGCAATGTCTCTTACCTGAGCTAAATCTCCCGGGGAAGATGGTTGTCCAAATGGGACACATAAGATATTTTATGACAAACTAGAACCTGTTTTTTAAACTTGTATATAGAGCTTATGAGAGGGGACCCACCTCCTAAAACTATAATTTGCTCAACTGTGATCATTTGTTTAAAACTAGGGAAGTATTCTCAATCCAGTGAATTATCCTTCCCTACAACTATCCTAAATGCAGGCTATGATTTGCTGATGAATGAGCTGGCTGACCGATGTTCTGGCATGATCCAGAGACTCATATGTCCTAATCAAACCACTTATATTTTCAAAACTTCTCCTTAGTTTTACTAAACATCTTTGATCGTGTTAGAATATTTTGAGAGCACCCACCCACCAAGGCTGTGTTATTTGTCAATGCAGAGACTAGCAATATCTTGCAGCTGTAACAAAAACACGTAATTCCTATCCCTGATCATCAAGTTGATCTTTTGCTTGTATCAGGAAACAAGAACCAACCTGATTTTGAATGGTTCCAACATAGACTGTTTTATCATGAAGCAGGGGATATTTTATGGCTGCCCCGGTGTTAACTTTTGCTACTTATTGGATCTTTTGACTAAGCAGATTTTGAATGATGACCCTCAATGTCATTGTACTGCGTAAACAAAATGTGATTATTGACTTGAATAACTCATTTTATGCCCCAAATTTCAGGAAAAAGTGAAGTACCATCAATCAGGTAATTCAATATCTAGTTTCAGACAAAGTGGTAGGGAATGTTTCACCATTCCTGAAAAAGCTAAAAGGAATTTTAAGGTATGAATGCATTTTGTGCTTTTTCTGCTTGGTCGTATACATTTAATAAAGATAATTCTTTTTTCCAATTTTGTTTACTCTTTCTTCTTATATTGTGAATTTCATTTTTAATGTATGTCACAGTTTTATAGTTACTTTTATTTGGACGTCCCACAGTAAGTCTTTAGCCAATTTGGGAAATGGCAGGTAATCTTTGACAGAACACCAAAATTATTTTCTGACTGTCTGAGTTCAGGTCCTGCAGCATTTGGAAGCTTCCTGCTTAAATGTTCAGAATATCTCTATCATGCTAAAAGTGATGGTTGGAGAAGTGGGGACACTTAACAGGCCCATATTTTTAAAATCCATTCAAGGGAAATGCTAAGGGTACATGAGCTTGGTTAAGCAGTTGACAGCTTTGGTAGATTGCATTCCATGGAAGAGAAATCCATCTGTGCCTCTGTGAGGGCGTGCACTGTTTTGCATTGGAAGGAAATGGATACTATAAGGGCAAGAATTGACTTAGCTTTAAAATGCCCTCCAAGAAACCTTTGGGGGCACATTTAAGAGTAGTTTACTTTTAAATAATTGCAAAAGCCCTTTCACTTCTCAAATGTAATTAGCCAACTCTCATCTGATGTGTTTGACTCTGTTTTTCATGAACAATCCTACAGAGGAGTTATGTCATTAGTTTATGGCAAATTAAATGTTCTGATATTATGACTGAGAAAAGGAGAAATGTCTGTAAAACATAGTCTGAAGGTCTTAGTCAGCCTATTAGATGAAGACTGACAACAGTTTAAGTACTTGATGCATAGTGTTTCAGTTAACTCCAAAATATGAAGGGTTCAGTATTACTACTTGTAGCAGCAGTATTAGACACTGTAATAGAATGGTGTGATTCAGTTTTCAACTGTGTATTTTCCAAAACGTGCTCACTGCTCTCTAGGTGTTGAGAACTGATTATGTATGACTTGGAAGTGTCCTACAATTCAAACTTTGTAGGATGCCATGTTTTCCAATATGAGGGATTTCCTAAGGGCATTAGGATATTTATTGAGTCATGGGTGACTTTCATAGCTTGGCGCCGCTGGCCATGCAGGGAGCATCATGCCCAGAAGAACCTTATCTATTTTGTTGCCTTGATGACACAAGTCTTCATTGTACAAAAATATTGCACTCACCTGTAGCCTCCAAGATGGATAGATTATTTGGCTGAAGGGCTGCATGATTTCTGTTATGCACCAAACATCCATGTATTATCATCTTCTTTTCCTGACTCAAGTTTCATTAAGTGTCCCACTGCTTTTTTCTTAATAGGTTGATAATTTGTGTAAAACCTCAGCTATCTGATTACTTGAATGTGATGGGGTAAGCTGAACTATAGCTCACTTACTACACTGATTGCTATTTTAGCATGCAGCATATTATGCTTTAGTGTCTAACCCTTTTAATTTCCTCTACTATTCTGTAATAGTTATGGTTAATGTGTTTTTGTATTTTGGTACCAACCCTTTGATAATGGTCAAGACAAGAAGCTCCGCCTCTGGCTGACAAGCAACCATGACAACATTGTCCTCTTAAAGTAATCCTCATAATCAGAACATCACTGAAAGAATTGTTGGTTACCTACAAACTTAAAATTATGAAAGCATAATACAGAGTCACAGAAAGACCCTGGAGGAAAATGCACTCAAAGTAACTCCTCTTCATAGAAAGTCATTATCAAGAAGGCAAAAAGACTCTGAGGCTCATTTCGACTCTGGTGGTCTTTGACCGCCAGGGCTGTGGTGGCGGTATGGACCGCTGCAGACAGGGCAGTCCGACCACCCCAATCTGACGGTGGCGGAACTGCCACGGTCCAATCACCGACACCGCCAGGGAGCAGCCAGCCTGCAGGTAGCCTGCAGCCTGGCAGTCCCGGCAGTTGTATTCCGCCAGGGCAGCGATGCCCTCCGGATTACGAGTCCCCATCCGCCGGCCTTTCCATGACTGTGAACACCGCCATGGAATGTCTGGCAGAAAGGGGGTGTCGTGGGGCCCCTGGGGGCCCCTGAACTGCTCATGCACTTGTTTTCGCCCGTTGGCCCAGTGGAACACTCCAAATATGGTGGGCAAAAGACCTCCAGTACTGGCGGTCTTTTGCCTGCAGCGGCTTTGTCGGTCCTGTGAAAGGACCACCGAATCGGAATGACCCCCTCTATTACTCCAAGTACATCTCAGTAGCTACTCATCCACTTGCAAAAAATGTGTCACTCGTGGAATGCCCTCTTCAACTCAAAACAAAAAGACCTAGAAATCCACCTTAAGTCAAAAATCAAGGAGTAAAAACCTATCATGGCTACATCACCTATCACCTCTCATCTTCTGTAATAGCTCACAGGCCTTCCCTGCCAGATCTGTCATCAACTACTCCTTGACATTGGGAGTGTTTTTTTAGGCTCTCAAGACCTCCCATATCAAACCTATTCTAATAAACCAATGTTATCCCCCAAAAGAGCTTTGCAGTTGTCACCCAATAGTCAATAACCTTTTCTTTGGTAAGCTGATAGAATGGTCAGTTTCAAAGCAAATCTCAGGATTTATTGAAGGGTACAATTAATTTGTCTATTTATGTAATAATTTTATATTTACATTCTTAAGGATGTATCACACCAAAATGAAGTATGCGCACACAGTAAAATAAAAAAACTAGTCAGATACAAAGCATCTGCACAGGAAACCGAAATAATTTCTAACAATAATATAAACACTACATTTAACACGGCAAAGTAATCATTTGTTTAAGTAATAGGTGAGTAAAGATGAGATGGTAGAAAGAGGAAGTAGTATAAGGCAATGAGAATAAAGTGATGGTAAAAACAAAAACAGTCAGACATAGAATGGGGTAAAATCCATAAATCTTAGGTTCAGTCTAAATGTAAGTTAAACAGATGGGTTTTCAATCTTTTTTTTTACTTTGCATGACGGTCTCCAAAAATCTCAATAGAACTGGGAGTGCATTCCAGAGAGAAGGTGCTGGAGCAGATAAGTGGCTTTTGGGTTCGGATTGTTTTTACTGTCCAGGGTTAGGTTATGATTCTAGGCTTTTAGTTTGCTCCAGTAAATTTGGGATAGAACAGAGGGGTCCAAGTAACTGTAGGTGTATTGCTTTGAAGGTGATACAGGCTAATTAGAGCTAGATCCTGTCTTCAAGAAGGACCCAGTGCAGTTCTCAAAACAAGGAAAATGTGGTCATACTTTCTAGTGCCAAGTACCACCCTTACAGCTGACTGAAGAAAGGTTTTCGTAGGGTTAAATGAGGAACCTCGAGTGCCCATCAGAATGATGTTTCCTTAATCACGAAGACTAGGACAGTGTGAGGATTGTCATTGGGTTGAAGGAATGTTTTGAGTTTCTTGAGATGTTTTGTAGGTCAAGCGGTGCCTGAGTAGGTAAAACTATACTGGCTGAACAAAATCTTCAAGTAGATCTCTGTGTCTTCCACATATAGATCCATAGCCACATATGCTTCCTTCATCAAACCCTTAAGTGGCTTCTCATACAGATTGAATAGTATTGGGGCAGGTGCACATCCTGGGGGAACATGATAATCTTCTTTTTGATAACCAAAGCAAATTGCATTCTGGTCATAACACAGAAGCAACTTTGACTGACACCTGGGATAACATCACAATCACTACTGAAATAATTAGAATTGCTGCTCTTCTTCTAATAGACCTTTCCTCCATCTTTGATACTGTGCATCACCTTGCATTGACGAAGAGACCTGGAAACATAGGAATATAGAGTGGTGTTCTTCACTGGCTCACGGTCAGATCTCACATCATCTTTTTCTCTCTTTACTTCAGCACTTTTCTCTTCCACAGTGGATTTGCCACTATGTTCTGCCATCACCACACTGCTCTTTAACATTTACCTCAGCCCTCTCCAAAACCTCATTACCTCCATCAACATTGCATGTTACAGCATTGCTGATGATATTCACACGCTTCCAAACCTTGATAAATGAGGCAAGCCTGACTCCTATCCCATCATTTAATGTCTGCATACTGTTGAACACTAGATGCTAATCAATTACCACAAGCTAAACTCATTGAAAACTTAGACATTCATTTTAAAAAAGTGGACCAGGTATCATCCCTGATTCATATAGTTTAAGAACTCTGTCCACCCCAAATTCTATCAACCTGGATGAGGAACCTGGGATTACTTATGTACTATGGCACAAATAAGCCAATCTACTTTGCATGTTCCAGGGAATCCAAGATCCAGTATCCATGCAACTCCGTAACCTACACATCCCGGACCACATCTCAATGGCCCTCTAAAGAATCCAAGGTTGCATGTGGCTGTACATCCTACTTTTTACACTACAGGCAATCCACATCGACCCATCCACACTACAGGGCCACTCTTCTCCTATGGCCAAGTTTGCGTTACTTTTGCGCACGCAAAATGGTGCAAAAGCGACACAAACTGTAAGCCCAACTTTAGAAGACATGCAAAGGCAAATGTGTGGAGTAATATAACACAGCATAAATCACTACTTTCCATTATTCTGCCCCAGGATGGCAGTCCATGAGCGTAGCATGGTAAACCTAGGAATATGCCAAAAAGATATACCTCCCCACGAGAGGCGTAATGAGGAGACATATTTTTATTTCTCCTCATTTCTTCCTCTTTCTATGTGTGCTGCATTCACACAGAAAGAGAAACAAGCCTCCCGGGTTTGTTTTTTCACAAGAAGATGCCCTTTCCTACACAAAAAATACCTGCCAACAAGCATTGGTACTAGGCTCCCAAAAGGGTGCCAGGACGGGAAAGCTCTGTATTGGATGAATACAGTGCATTTCTGCCCTTTGACTGTGACACAGCGCAGCAAATTGACTTTTTGTGCTGCCCTGCACCACAAAATACATAAATATGCCCCTCTGTGCTTACTGCAAAGGTAGGCTGCAACACTATATACTGGACCACTGTCTGCCCCCGCGAAGGTTTCTAAAATGGAAAAGGTTTGTTTTAAAGTGCATTGGTTCCTTAAAGAAACATGATCTGCTTAAAAAACACAAGCTTTTCGGTTTTGGAAAGCATCTTGAATGAACAAGCATAGAGAAAGCCAACAAGTCTCATTTATGAGAGCTATTGGTGGTGGCAATGATTTTTAGGCATGGTGTAAATGCAGCACAGCTGAAACTAATGTAAAAAAAAGGTAAGGATACACTGCAGTCGCGTCATTTTGTAGGCAGATGCTAAAATGAATGCTTGTGCCTACAAAATAAGGTGAACAATTTTTTCTTTTAATTTACCAGTATCAAACAGATTAGTAATTAAAAGTTGCTTAAAGGTATTGCGCTTTTTTGAATCAGGTCTAATGTGCCTTTATAAAAAACATAAGCAAACCGGGGTGAGTTGCAGGTGGGATGGGGAGTGCCACTGCATAGAAGTAGCCCTCAGGCATTACCCAAACTGTACTTTTTTGCACCTGATTACATGATTAAATTGTAGTGAGTACCCCAATATATATTAAAAAATATATATAATTCAAAAAGGTTCTAAAAAAAAAGTGTGCCAAAGAACCATGTTGTGCATGGGAATTGTCGGGTGACCCGTCAAACAGGGCAGAGAAAAAAGAGGGGGGGCAAAAAAGTGAATTTCCTATGGTATTCCCATAGAAGCTTTGACCATGACTGCAGCCCGAACCACTGGATGAAATTACACCAAATGTGGCTGAAATGAAACTTTTGGTATGCAGATTACACTTTTTTGTTTTTTTATTTTAAATCTGTTCAGTAGTTTAGGAGAAAATAAAGGAAAACCAAATTTGTAAATCTAGAGGCGTGAAGACTTCACAAATCCTCCTGATTACATAGAGAGATCTGATTGTCTGCCAACACTTCAACGAAGAAGTGTTGGCAGCCATCCTGGGACTTGGCTTCAGCTCCTCCCAGCAGCCCTGGGGACCACAACGTCCCTGAGGCTGTCTAAAGGTTGGAGGGAGGCAACGTGGCCCTGTCACTAGGAGCCGGGAGGAGGTGCCTGTCAACAGGGCAAGGAGCCCTTTAAAACTTTCGTTGCGCTCCCGCCGTCGCGGGACGCGCGCGGGCGGCGCCCGGGCGAAGCCCGGGCCAAGGGCGGGCCCGTCCTTAGCCCGTCAGAGACCGGAGGAGGCCGGGCTGGGCCCCCTCTCTTTCACCTGCAGTAAGAGATCAGCTTGTTAAGTCTGAGTGTATAGACTATAGCATTATTCTACATCTCTGAATTGAGAAGCCTATTCTTTACTAAGCCCTTACTCGATTAGTCCCTCCTCCAACTTGTCCCACTGTAACTGTAATTTGGACGCAATTTGGAGGGCTCCACTAATCAAATATATAGAAGTGCGCCATTCGAGGGGAGGAGCAGCCAGGGCAGGAGTCTCTAAACTTTGTTTTCCGCCCGTCCTGAGACCGGAGGCAGGGCCAGTTACTCCAGTGACAGGACACTGAACTTATAAGAAAGGGAGCTGCCTTCCCTCTCTTTTTTTTTTTTTCCTTTACCATTGTATTTGTGTATATTTTATCTCACGGGCATCTACCCAGTATGGGGAAAAGAAAGGCTATAGACCTACCAGCACAATCCAAGGGTACTAAAATCGCAAAAAAACGCCCAAGTAGACCCCCGAATCTAGGTACACCCAATGGGTCTAACCCACTGGATGAAATAGACCTTCTAGTTAAAGAAGTTGAGTCTATGTTAGGTACACAAACAACTATAGGGGCAAATAACTCCAAGAGAGGCCCCCCTAAGGATAGGAAAATCCCAGAGTTATTTAAAAAGAAGGGGTTAAGGGATTCTATAGATAACATAAAAGGGGTTGATGGAGATGGGGGCCCGCATAACTGTAGGGGCCCCTTCCCAAAACCCACTCATAACATACTGAGTCCTCCGGTATCCCAGTGGGGTCTCCAACATGTACCACATACACCAACTCTCCTACCACTGACTCCGGTGATCAAGGTGGTCCCTAGTTTATTCTGTACAAATCGCTTTGAACCTCTATTAGCAATAGAGGATCCGCCCGTGCCCACGAGTATGTCCAAGTGCAAGCCAGCAGTTGGAACACCCAATCCTAGTGTTTTCTCATCGTTCCCCCAGTTCGAGTCTGAAGGCAAAGAACCAGCAGCTAGTAGAGACAACCTGGCTACAGTCCTTCAGAGAGTCGATGAAGTTAAGGGATTGGTTCTAGTACTAATAGATCTTATGAAGAGCAATCGTGCTTGTGGAGGGATTTGTAAAGTCTGTGGGGAGGCCAGGGGGGAAGAAGCTTTCCCATTGTCTGCCCCAATAAAGGGGACGGAGTTAAGGGACAATTCCTGTCTCCCCATTAGAGGGGGGTCAGCTCCAAGAGAGGGAAGATTACCATTGTGATCCTAATATCGACATTACAAGGCCCAGAAGGAGGTCTACAAATGTACCTAGACACAGAGACCATCAAGGTAATTGGTCAAGTAATTTAACTAGTGATAGAGCTAGAGGAAGGACCAGCAGATTCGACCCACCGGAAACTGTCCAAGATTCCAGTTTTACACAAACCCCTAGCAAGTCACACAAGATCCCCTATAATAACATCACTCTCTCTCGCTATAATATCGAGAGTGTAGTTAATAAAGACCAGGACCTGCTTACAAGTCAGGGAACTAATAAAATCTATTTGACCAATGTACCAAAACTACCGCCAGGGTTAGCTGAGAACCAAGCCTCCCTGATCAACAAAGTCATACACTGGATACGCTCCCGACGAAGTTGTCTCTCTGTTATTCGCTCTGACATAATATCGGCCAAGAGATGCAGCATCACAGGGACCAATTTTGACACAATAACTATTTATCTTGAAGACAAGCATATGGTGTCACAACTAATGGACTTTGATTGTCGTACCCACTTGGATAACGCAACAACCAGGGGGGGAATAAGATTCATGTTACACCCACATAATTCTGGACCAGCCATGGGACCGGCAAGTTTCGATGGTTTAATTAATTCCCGTGGAGGTGCTGCACGGAAGGAAGCTAATCCCAGGCCGCTGCCTAACCCTGTATGACTGTCTACTGACCTAGTAACTAATGTGATAGCCCGCCCCAAGGCCCCACATTTGATGGGGGATGATAAAACACCATCATCAAACATTTGTAGTAATGACCCAAGCGCGGTAGAGGCTGGATGCTCAAGCGTGGTGATAAATCAAGACAAATGTACATTAGAACTCATGTCATGGAACATTGCCGGCCTGGCAAAGAAATTAGATGATGATGAATGGGCCTCTTTTATTAAAAAAATAGACATATGTTTGTTTCAGGAAACCTGGGCGGAGGATGCTACTAATATTGATGGATTTCTCTCATTTAGTGCATCTGCTATACCTTCAGAGAAGGGGAGGGGTCGGGCAAAAGGTGGGCTCCTATTACTTGTTAATAAGAACTTGCAGTGCGACCATAAGCTTTTTGAAATTGATTCTGTAGATCTAAAAGCCATGTGTATTACGTTCAACAGAAGATTATCAATTGTTATTGTTAATGTTTATATACGATCGGTCCCAAATGGCTCCGAGTCCCGTACCCTGGCTATTCTGTCCGAATTTGTAGGAAGCCTCCACCCCTCAACTATCCTAATCATAGCTGGAGATTTTAATTGTACCTTCGAGCCTTCTATTCTCATAAGTGGTCTAACAGATGAAGAAGATGAGCAGTGGGGGATCCCACAATTATCTATTACCCGGCCTTGTAAAAAATCTCGGGTGGCCATGCAATTAGCCACATTATGTTTAAACCATGGCCTTAGGGCCTGTAATGGTAGAACTCCATCTGATATGAATAGTGCACCTACTTTTAAAAGGGGCATGTCGATAAGCACTATCGATTATTTCCTGGTTGATGTTAGGCTGTGGCCCCATTTGGTAGACATGAAAGTAGAAGTGAGATGTGATAGTGACCATTTCCCCTTGCTCCTTACCCTTTCTGGAGAAATGTTCAGGAGAACACTCAACAACTATGCTACAATAATTCCGCCACCTTGCTGGAACAACAAATTTACCAAGATTACTTGGCCAAAAGTGATGTCCAACCCCCACCACATCAGAGCAATATATCAGATTTTCTTAAATAGTTTGGCCGAGTATGAAGATCAGGCTGTAGGGAATATTCCGATTCTCAAAATACATGACAGCATGACTACCCAGCTACGGGGGTTCTTTTATAAAACAAGGCGGTCTAAGCCACATGAAGGGAAAGGGGCACGCAAGGGATGGTTTGATGAGAGGTGTTCAAAGGACAAGTCCGGGTTAAGAGTAGCAGTAATGTCTGGCTCCCAGGGGGAAATTAAACAAGCCAGGTCTCTATACAAAGTAACCTTGTCTAACGCTAAAAAGCGGTGGGAGGATTCCCTGTGGCAGGAACTATTAGATGCTTCCAGAGAGAAGAATAACAAGCGTTTCTGGGAACTTCTGTCCAAAAGAGAAAATGGAGGTAGGAGCTGTCCCAGCAACCATATTCAACCAGAAAGCTGGGTAGAGCATTTTACTACTCTTTATGCCCTACCAGAAGGCCCAATGGACACTAATGTGGTCCACTCTCCAACTAAATTGTTGGAATCAAACTCCAGCATGGCCCTCCAAGTGGTGGCTCAGTGTGTCCCCGAGGGTTGCCTCATCTTTAAAATAGAAGAGACCCTTGAGGCTATAATTAGCCTAAAACCTGGCAAAGCACCTGGACCAGACAAGCTCCCTGGAGATCTTTATAGATCGGAACCATCCATCTGGTCCTGGTATATTAGTGCCATCTCAAATAGCATAGCTGCAGGGGGGCAAATTCCAGATACATGGAAGGGGGCAGAGATCATACCCATTTATAAAAAAGGAAATGCTAATCTTCCAGCTAACTACAGGCCAATTAGCCTCATAGACAACCTACAAAAAATATTTGCTAAACAAATTCTGCAGAGGCTAATCAATTGGGTCGAGAAGCACCAAATCCTTTCTCATTTACAGGCAGGGTTTCGTGCAAAAACTAGCACGATAGACCAGGTCTTTCGATTAGCCATATTGCATTGGAAATACGTTCTTGTGGCCAAGCAATGCCTGTATGTGGTATTTATAGACCTGCGATCAGATTTTGACCTGGTCCCAAGAGCCAAGCTGTGGGAAGTGCTGGATAGATTGGGAGTCCCAGAGGATCTTTTACTCCTGTTAAAACGACTACATGAGAACACCTATGCCCAAGTGAGGTGGGGTGAACAAGGCGAACTGACAGAGCGGATCCCAATTAGACGAGGAGTTCGCCAAGGTTGTGTGCTAGCCCCCCTACTGTTTACCGTATTTATTAATGAAGTAGTAAAGGCTGTGTCCATAGGCCAGAATGATGCCCCTTCCCTGAATACACCAAAAATTCCCATCTTGCTTTTCGCCGATGACTCACTTCTCATCTCTAAGACACCAATGGGGTTGCAAACCCTTGTTGACCGGTTTAGCCAATTTTGTAGTGATCATGGGTTGGAGGTTAATATTAACAAAACTAAACTGATGGTGTTATCTAAGGGACCTAGGAAAAAATGTTCCATCCATATTGAGGGAGTACCGTTGAAGGAAGTAAGCTCTATAGATTACCTGGGAGTTAGGTTAACTAACAACCTATTATGGGAAGAGCAGATTACAAAAAGTGCAGGGCTCCTACAACACAGAGCCTCATCTATATTGCGTTTCTATCAAAGCACCTCTACAAAAGTAGTTTCCCCAGCAATAAAAATTTATTCAGCTAAGGCTCAAAGTGCAGCCCTGTACGGAGCGGAGGTATGGGGTTACGCTAACTGTAACAAGATCAGTGTGGGGGAAAACAATTTTGCAAGGGCCTTAATTGCATGTCCACGTACCACACCCTTGCTCCCATTATTTCTAGATCTGGGGTTAAGCCGAGTAGCAGATCTAGCTACTCTAAGACCTCTCCTCTATTGGATTAGGTTGTGGATAACCCCCGAACTAGATATATACAAGACCGCACTACTCGATCTATTGAAATGCCAAAACGCTAATACCCTTCCCTGGATTCGCCATGTGGCCCATTGGCTCCGGCTATTGGGTCTGGGCGATTACTGGGAAAATCCCCATAAATTAGAGAGACGGCACAAAAACGTTTTAAAGTTAACCTATTGGTCTTATGTTAAGGATAACTACATAACTCACAAATCCCATGGTCGCTTAACTAATTCCTTCATTGATATTAAATGGTCCCCAAAGTTTGAATCCTATTTGGATGTGATACCGGATTCGCAGGGCAAGAGCTTATATGCAAGGTTTCGCTTTGGCTCTTTGCCCTTGTTGTCACTGATTCATAGGTGGGGGCCGACTAATCTTCCCGATATATGCCCTGCCTGTGGCAGTACTTTCGAAACCATTGAGCATTTCATGTTCTTCTGCCCAGCCTATGCGATTCCACGTTTAAAATGGATTCGCAATATTTGCAGGGACATGGGATTCAAGAACTGCTCTTTGGCTCTACGGGTTCTAAAAAGCCATAATTCAACCGATGTAATTCTCTCAGTAAGCAAGTATCTAGCAACAGCTTGGCGCATACGATGCCATCTCCAAAAAGTAATTTAAAGTCCCATCCCTTTATAGATAAGTTTTAGAGCCACATGTGCAATTCAAGTTATTGTCCTAATGTTTTTACACCAAGTTAAAGATGTGTACTTATTTATTCCTTAAGAATTATTTATTATCTTGTTTTATGTGCTTTTATGGTCATGGATCGAACAAAGTTGATGATGATGATGATGATGATGAATTATTGACCATGTGGTTTAGACAGGGCTTTGGAACAGATTTTTCTTAGATAATACGTGGGTAATCATTTTGTGGTTCTGCTACTGTATCACTAGTGTTAGCCGCAAAGAGCTATTTTTATGCACTTGTCTGGCATTAGTGCCATTTTACCATGAATCTGATAACCATTTTAAGTTATTATATAAGCTTTTTATTACATTGTGCTTGTGTTTTTAATGACTTGACAGTGCCTAAATTTGCCTATACGATTGTGCCGGTTGCAGGCGCCCTTACTAAAGTATGCCACCAAAACTACCAAGAAACTGTACTATTATGTAACATCAACTCAGCACTCTAAAGCTTAAATCATGGGCCTGATAGCTTGCACTTATCTTGGTGATGGTACCACCTGGGAAACTTGAATCTGAAACCACCTCATATTGTTTTAAGAGCCTTAAATATTTGTATTATTTTTAACACTATGAAGCAGATGTTTAGAAACCTTGGCATCTAAATGTAAAGTTATGTATCGGGAACAATGGAGGACTATAGTTGGCCATGGCCTATAGAAGCTATTTTTATTCTAAACTCTATTTTATGCCAGTGTGAAAGTATAATGAAACAAATGCACTTTCTTTGTATAATTTAATGTGTAACTTTTATGACCCATGGTCGAATAAAGTATATATATAAGGCCCTGTCACTATCTGCATGTCTCTTACTGCCATAGGCTGCAGTACTTGGAGGGACGCCTGGTTTCTTACTGGTTCTGGACTGGCCAAGATAAGGGCGGCCCATTCTAGTAGCCACGGTGCTGCTTACTAGAAAAACACCAAGGCAGACCATACCCTCCAGAAGGAGTCCCAGAGGAAAAACCCAAGTAATGGGAAAAAAAGGCAAAAATAGAAGCCAATTCCGCAGGGAAAAATAGCAGGAGCGAGTAGAAAACTGGAAACAGGAGCGGGGATCACCACCAAGACGGAAGTGTTTGCAAAGCAAGGAAGAAGGGAACTGCAGTGCTTATATACCATGAAACAGGAAGTGACAAAACAGGAAGAACGTACAACACTATTTTGGATTGGGAAAAGCCACATAGAAATAAATGCGGAAAAAAGAAAAAAAGTAGAAAACGAAAAGGAACAAAGCATGCTGGGAAGACACCCACCACAGAAGAAGACAATATGAACAACCAAGAAGAAAGAAGACATGAAGAAAGAAGAACAAGAATAAAAAAGAAAAAAAGAAGAAGGACCCAAGTAAGGTAAGTGGGAGGGAACGTTAGGGAGGCTGGAAGGAGCCGCGGCGTGACCTGGTGCACATAATGTGCCTCCTGGGCCGCACTGCTGCACAAGACACCAAACAATCTCCAAAAAACGAGCTACCCGAAAAAGGGATGCCGCGGTAGTCCGTGACATCACAGACCCCCCTCGTGAGTCCAACAATGGCCCTGAGGACCACACACCCCAGGACAGGCTCCTACTGTGTCCTGGAGTGCCCACTCCCGGGACATACCTGTTTGCTTTGACTTGGCAGAAGCTTTGACAGCTCCTGCCAAGTCAGAGCAAACACAACTCTGCTCCCAGGAAGCAAGAGCTCAGCTTGCTGGGATCTAAGTTTTTGTCTGTTTCCTTCTCCTCAGAGACGCAGGCAGGGAAACAGATGAAAGGATTGCTCTCACAGAAAGGGAGCTGTATGGTTAGGAGCTCCCTCTCTGTGACAGCAATTCTGGCTCCCACAGCTCCCTCTCTGCGAAAGTAATGCTGACTCCTAAAGAAGGCAGGGAGCTGGCTGTGACCGCGGGGGTATTCAGGGTCCCCCATAATCTCCAACCGTGGTAACTGGGTTCCCCTTGGAGCACCCAGGTGAAATGACCAGGTGACATGACCAGGCCCTGGGGGAAGAGGTCCCCAAAGCCGAGATCGGCCTGGGGATGAGGGGGGCACGCAGTTCAAGTAACTATACTTCGCACCCTAAGGTAACTACAACTCACACCCTCACCTTGCACTGCTAATTACCCCAGATATTACATCACTCATGACAATTTTTATAACCTCAATAAAAATATCAGGTGGTGGTCCCCGGGGCCCGGGTCAGAAACAAACCCTCCATTATTATATTTTAGCCTTTGGGAAGTGGTGGTCCATGGGGCTGTGGGGGGCCAAGCAGCTCCCCCACATTTAATTAAACACTAGCGCTGGGGAGGTGGTGGTCCCCGTGGGGGGCCTGGGCAGCCCCCTGCATCCTTTTTATTTAAAGTGCAGGAAAGGAGGCGGTCCATGGGGCTTCACGGGGCTAGACAACCCCCAGCATCCATTTTATTTAAGCCCAGGGGAGGTGGTGGTCTCCAGGGCTGCAGTAGACCAAGCAGCCCCCCTCATTTAATTAAACACTAGCCCTAGGGAGGTGGCAGTCACCAGGGCTGCTGGTTGGGTTGAGCAGCCCTGTTTCCTTTTTATTTAAAGCTCTAGGAATGTGTTTGTTCCAGTGGCTGTGGAGGGGCCAGGCGGCCCCTGCATCATTTTTACTTGAAGGCCCAGGGAGGTGGTGATCCCAAGGGCTGCGAGAGGGGACAGGCATCCACCCTGCATCAATTTTATTTAAAGTCACAAGGAGATGGAGGTCCCCAGGGTTGTGGGGGGGGGGGAGAAGACTCCACATTTAATTAAACACTAGCCCTGGGGAGGTGGAGGTACCCAGGGCTGCAGAGGGGTCAGTGGCCCACTCCATTCAAAATTTAAAAGCCCCCGGGACCTGGCTCACCCACAGGCTGCATTTAAAGAAGCATGGAAGCCCGGGCTTGTTTTTTATTTTTTATTTCTGGCAGATCCGCCATGTCAAAAGTTATTTAAAATACGCTTTTTTGCTCTGGAGTGGTCCCTCTGGGACCCAAGCGCCAGAGCTAAGGGGTCAGGGTGTCCCTACCCTCACCCCTTTCCTTTTTTTAATGTATTTTTCTGGGACTCATCTGAAGCTGAGTCCCAACATGGCTGCCAACACTTCCTTGTTGAAATGTTGCAGCCTATCAGATCTCAGCATGAGATCAACGTGGTTTGCCCTTGCCTTTGCGACTCTATATATATAAAAAAAAAATCTTTCAAAAACTACTGAATGGATTTACACCTAATAATGAAAAAAGTGCTTTCCGGACCAAGAGCTACCTTTCTGACAAATTTGGTGTAATTCCATCCAGTGGTTTGGGTTGTAGACCCGTTCAAAATCCCTATGGGAATTAACATAGGAAAAGCACCTTTTTTGACCCTCACTTTTTCTCTTCCCCCACTTGAGGGATGACCCCGAAACTTACCAAACAGCAGCTGACATGAGCGTTTAATTTTTGGGGAAAATTTTGTGGAAACAGATGCATCTTCATTTGCCCTTGGAGCAGTGTTTTCCCAACATGATGTTCAGATACATGCTTTACATTCATTAGCGTCCAGAAACAGAGAAGAAGTATACAATTACTTGTATTATCTTGCCTCTCTGAAGTGAGTTGATGCAAGACATACAAGGTGGACCTTATTTTTCTCTAGCTTTAATTATTTAATCATTTAGGGAGATGCACTCCCAAAACATATGGAAAACACAGAAGTTCTCACTTCCCTCCCACTACATTTTGAGCTACTATAAAGGAATCAAGAAAATTTGACACTAAGCAGGCACACCTGGGTATTGATGACATGCACTGGGTTCAGCAAGAACTATAACTGAGGAGTGTGCACCGCCAATTACTATATCAGAAAGAAGCCCTTTAAATTCCCAACAGTTCGATGGAACAATAAGTTATTGAAGTGGCGTCATGATCCCCTAGCAGTCAGACATCCGAGAGTGAGGAAGAAACAAGATAATAGGAATCAGTGTTCTTGGTGTCTGCATTTAAAACAGTTAATAAAGCAGTATGATCTGCACTGCTCTACATGTGTGCAAGCAAAGGTCCCACACAGTACCACAAGTGGATTATGTTAGTTCTTCCCAACAGACATGGATGATGATCCCAATTAATTTCAGTGTGGAATTTCCCCCCTAAAGATGATACACCAGATAGCTGGTGGTGGATAACTATTTCATCAAGACATGTCAATTAATATCTCTCAAGAAATTATCCATGGTGGTGGAACTATCTGGAATCTTCTTAGTTACCTTCTTTCACCCTCATGGGTTGCCAGCCCCATTACTATATACAGAGGCATAGTTTACAGACTTATTTTGAAAAGCCCATCAGTTATCACCTACATAGAGATGGACACATAAAATGTATGAATCATTCCAATGAACAATGCCGGACTTATTTCCTTATGAATCATCAGACTGCGTCAAGTAGATTAACTGCTCCTGCAAGGTTTGTGTACAACAATGCATTGAATGCCTTTTGGGAAGACCTAATATCTATTGCAGATGTAGGTACCATCCTCATATGCAGACTGTTGGAAATGAGATTACTGGTTGTGGGGGATGAAACCCTACTCAAGTAAAAGCCACAATTTCTGTCAAGGTAAAGTCACAAGCAACACCGGATTGACCTGCGCTTAACCCTCTAGTAGCTAGGCACAAAGCAGTCAGGCTTAATTTAGAGACAGTGTGTTGTGTAAAGTATTTATGCAGCACTTCAAACAGCAATAAAATAAAAACACAACACAAGAAAAATCTCACACCAATGTAGAAAAATAGAGTAAAATTAAATACATTATTTGAGACCAAAATCCAATCAGTAGAATAGGACATATGTAATTTCAAAGATTTTGGTGAAAACAGTGCCTATAAGCACGAAGCGCCTAGTCTGGTTTTCTGGTCAAAAGGACCAAAACAAAGACACAAGTTCAGCCCGAGCACAATGTAGTACATGCCAGATAAAGAGACCAAGTCAGGCCTCCTGAACAAAGTACAGTGAATTCTAGTTTGTGATATGCCACATCGAGGATGCATTGTGCAGTGGCTCTTCCGAGGAGCTGTGGGGCAGCGATGCAAAAACCTGCACTGTCGAAGATGCCGTAGATGAGGAGCTTGCGATGCACAGTCCTGTATCGAAGATGAGTCGGTCACCAGCAGCTCCGAAGAAGCCTAGGGTCCAAGATTGGGATGGCACCACTTGGAGGGCAAGACTCTTCGGCAGAGAGAGTCCTGGTCCTGGGTTCAATGTGGCTATAGCATTTTCTGTCTCTGGGATACTGATCAGGAGGCCAGCCAACTAGCCCTTGGAGTCACACTAGGGGTCCTGAGATCAAGATGCAGACCTAGTCCTTCTTACTCAGGCAGCAGGGCAGGCAGGCAAAAAAGTTGCAGTCCTTATGGTAGAGCAGTATAGCAGTCCTTCTGAGTCTTCCACAGGTCTAGAGGTGTACTGAAGTGTTGGGTCTGAGCGTAGATTAGATTATTTATACCTGGTACTCACCCTGAAGTTCAAGAGGCTCTGGGAGGTTTTCACCCCAGAGGTGTTTGGAATTTCCTGCCTCTCCGCCCTGGCACCAACTTGTCTGGGGTCACAATAGGCTAGTGTCAAAACATTTTGTGAGGTGCAAGTATGATAGGTGACAGCTCCTCCGCCTCATTAAGTCAGAGATGGCTCACCAGCCACCACCAATTCCCCCTTTGTCTCACTGTCGGGGAGCAATACACAAAGACCAACTGCCACCGACACCTAGTCATGTGACTCAGGATAAAGGCTACAGGCACCATATAGTTGGGACAAGAAAATGCCAACTTTCTGAAAGTGTTATTTTCACCAAACGTGATGTTCCTTCCTGCTCCCAATTGAATGTTATCACCTATTAACTGTAATTAGTTAACTAAATGTCATTCTATGGGAGAGGGTAGGTCTTTCAGTTGTCCTGCCCTATGGACCATTTCGGGCTTACCCTAGGGCAGAGGTCTTCAAACTGGGGGGTGGGGCCCCCAAGGGGGGCCTCTAGTGATCCCAGGGGGGTTGCCAGGCTCCAGCTAAAAGAAGCATTACACAGATAACTGTGTTTTTTTTCAAGCAGATACATGTTATTGCACTTTTAAAAAGGTAACAGTACTTAACTGCAATGTTAAAATACGTCTGGACATATTTAAACACTGCCATCTTTATCAAAATAATTGTGAAAAATTCTTAGGTGGGGCCCAATGACTTTTATTTTTGAATTGGGGGGGGTGCGGCATTAAAAGGTTTGGGGCCCACTGCCCTAGGGGGTGACATATGTATTAAAAAGGGAGGTTTAGGCCTGGCAAAAGGTTTATCTTTTCAGGTAAAAATGAGTTTAAAATTGCACATGCAAGCTGCAACTGAAGGTCTGAGGCATGTTTTAAAGGCTACTTAAGTGGGTAATCTAATCACTGTGGCTGGCTAACTAGTAGCGTTAAATTCACAGGCCCTGGTACATGTAGTACTACTTTACTAGGGACTTACAAGTACATTAAATGTGCCATTGGGGTGTAAACTAATTTTGCCATGTTTAAAGTAGAGTTGACACACGTTTTAGAACTGGTTAGAAGTGATAAAGTACACAGTCCAAAGGCCAACAAGAACAAGATCAGTAAAAATGAAGGAGTAAGGAAAAAATATTGGGTGAAGACCACCCTTAGGCTGACTGGTCTAACACAGATGTTCACAACAACAACGTCATTACTCTCTTCAGTTACTAGCTTCCTGCAACGAATCCCGACTTTCCAAAGAGCAGCTTATCAATACCTACTGCAAGTAAAAGTACACTATAATTTAATGTAGTCTTTTACATTATTAAAACATTCGTATTGGTTGTACATTTTTGCTGTTTTTTCATACCTGCAAACAGTATAGTTTTTATCAGTTTAGTATAAATCGCTACTGTTCTATATATATTAATGTTATAAGGAAATCTCCAAACGCTTGTTCGGAGGTTATTTCCATGGTTCACTTTATTTTGGTGATGCCAATCTTGACACGTCTTGTAATTATCAGTTCACAGCCAACACACGTTTCCTCCCCTCTGGCCATCAGGCCTGAGGCATCATCAAGGTGAAATAATGGAGCGCATTGACAGACGTATTTATTATCGACATTTTGAGTTCTTGTTACGAGATGAGTCACACTATGTGCGTGCACTGCATTTGTGACATGCACAACATAAATTCTAGTGGGCGGTTTATGAGGTGCTTCGTGATTTCACTTGTGCAGAGAAAGGAAAGCGATGTGGTTGTGAACTGGACATGTCTATTCCAGATCACTGTTATAAGAGTCGAAAGGGCTCTCCCAGTATATACCTTAATTCGTTACTAATTTGTTTAGCCCTACGGAAATGGTACCTTTCTGTTACTTTATTCCATCTAAAGGGTGTTGGTCATGATTAGGAACTTCCCTGAGCGATCTGTATGATCTAAGAGACGGAAAAGTAGCATGTAAAAAAACTGCATAGTGTTGTTGCCATTTTCAGTGCCGCTAGTGTTCAAATAAAGTATTGTGGTTGCTATTCTGCCCTTTTTCTGTCTAGGAAGGTCCTGTGCTAGTAAGAACAATAGCGGTTTAATTTTCGTTCCTCTTGTTTAGATAATTGGTAGTGATCATGGGACAACATGCATCTACACATTATCTTAACTCTTTGCTACTCCATATTTACCTGTAGGTCGTAAATGGAATAGCATTGAGAATATTGATCCGAATTTAATCAATAATTATGGATGGACAGGTTTAATTCTTTTGGGTAGGTAGTTGTGCCTTATGTCCTGGTAGTGCCGTAGCGGCTGTTTAAGTCCCCATTCTGAGTTGATTATTCCTTATAGGGTTGCATGACTGACTGAAAATGGAGCATTATATAGGGCCAGATTTACTAAGCCCTTTTGCATTTCTTAACACTCCAGATCGATTTTTTGTGCTATTAAGAAATGCAAAACGGCCTTTTCTGATGTACAAAGGCCTTTAGGAAATGGCAATTTGCGATTTCTATCTTGTAGAATTCGCAAATAGGGATTACCTATTTGTGATTCCTATTCTGATGTGCAAAGCATTTCCTAAAGGCGATTTGGGCATTTAGGAAATGCAATTACCATTGACTTGAAGTCGATGGTAACCATGTGCAACTTAAAAAAAGCACCCCAAAATGCTTTTTTTAAATTGCAGTAGCGCACACACATGCCCCTTTGGCAACTGTGGGCTCTACATGTGCGGTACTATTTTTGGGGTCACCTGGTGGGGGCATTTTGCCCATTGCCAACCTTGGTTTGCATTTCCCAATTACCGATTTCCTAATAGGAAATTGCTACTTGGGAAATGCAAAACCGGCACATTGACACAAATGCAAAGGGATTCCTTATTGGCGATTTCCCAATAGTGAGTACTACTTTGTAGGAATTGGTATTAGGAAACCGGTATCTTTGTACATAGCATTTTGCATTTCCTAAATAGTGATTTCTATGAAGTAGCTATTTAGGAAATGCAAAGTTGCCTTTTAGTACAACTGGTCCATTGTACTTAGTGAAGCAGTAGAGTAATTGATACTTGCTTAGTTCTGAAATGCGGGGAAGGTATGATATGTGAAGTATGATCACTTCCAAGGTAGGTATGTGACAGTCATTACTTAAGACTTTATTAAGGTAGATTAGATGCTTCACAGTGTTGTTTAGGTGCTGTGGTTTTCCGCTTCACATTAGTTCAAACCGGTTCTCCTATCCCTGCACTTTTGTTGGTTTGGGTTCTCCCTTGGTTCATTTTGTGCCTTTGGTTAAGCCTTTGTTTCCCACGTGGTCCCCAGTTTATTGCTTTGATTCCTCAGCTTGAGACTGATAACGCGTCCGAACCTTGATAATTTAACTGACAAGGGGACTCGTTTTAGGCCAATGAATCTTTTGACTACATTTGGGAACTTCCCGGAACGAGATATCCGTTTAGCATTTCAACCAATAGATCAATAACCTCATCAATATTCACAATAACTAATCAATCAAACTAATCAATGGCATTTAATAAAAATCAAACACACCATGACCTTTCATACATGAACAACCACACAGATCTAGTAAGGTTTAGGATATTTATTCCCTATTAGTTTCACTCTAGTGTCATATTTATTAGTCACAATATCAATAAGCACATCAATACCACTATAACTTGGCAACTCGAGTCAGACTTTATCAAAGCATAGGTCATGAACATTAGAACAAAGCACGACGTTAACATGAGTCAACTTTAGCAGAGTAACATTAGTACATTATTCAAAAAAGCAAGAATTCAGTCATTTGTCTATTTGCATCCAATATTAGTGAACTCCTTAACTAACCTTGAATTAGCATCAGCATGTTGGGCTTCATGCAAAACAATTTAGTAACATGAATTTGGAAAACATCTAATTATGGTCGCTATCAAAAGAGCAGTTGGTAGCTAGAAAGAAAAGGCAAACAGACAATTACAATTTATCATCAGATAGTTACCCATCCAAATAAGTCAGCATGCAGGATCAGTCTTCGTCCTCAGGACATCAGTCGATTCGCCATCAGCCAGGATAGAACGGGTAAGTCTCAGTAGGGCATAGCAAGAAAAGGCTCTTCCCTCATAAGGAGGAGCAGTGCATATCAGGCAAGGTACAAGGTAACGATGGTTTAAGGTATAGGACAAAGTCTCTCAGAATGGTAAAGGGTGATGAAGAATGACAGAATGGCTCGATAATGGCTTGTTTCTCCTTGGGTCATGCCGTTATATCAAAGTTGTCGAACAAGTCTCTAATTTCCCTTTGGGCAATATTTGGTGCATCGTTATCTCTGTCCAATAATCCGTCGCACACCTTACTAGAATCTTCATCTAATACAGTTCTCATGCAGTTGATTGGCTCCTGTGATTGACGTCTTCAACGGGTGGAATGTCAGGTAAGAAAAGTTACACTTGTCGCTCCAGTCAGTAGTTCCATTGTCTTCTCCTAGTCCAGGCGACCTTGCACCTGTTGCAAATTACACTGTTGCATTCAGCAAGAATGTCTCCTTGAGCAAGTCGGGTCCCATGAGAAAGAATTTACTACAGCTACACACATATCTCTAGCTTCTGGAATAGTACAACTTCGTGTCCTTCAGGAAAGCAGCACATTGCACGTTAGGAAAACACAATTAATATGAGACCAGGCAGCTAGGCCCAGACCCTTGCTAACTAAGGCCTAGTGATTTAACTTAGCAAAACCTAATAAATAACTCTTAATACTAGCACAAAATCATACATTAGTACATTATCAATTCATTATTAGTCAATTTCATTAATCATCGTATATATTGGTGGCCACTCCTCGTGGGCTCATTTCAAACACGTACATTATTTTTCTTCTATGTTAACATATGTTCTATGCTGCTTCATTACAGATTATATTGCAATCTTTTCATGTTAATATTAATTTTAAAAGTTACACTCCAACAAGACCTGCTGGTCTTCTGGCATCATGGTGTTCCCATCTGATAACCTGGTCTAACAAGGCTTCATTACAGTAACATGCATCACTGCAATGAATAAACTTTGTTCTATCCTTTAGCATTACATTCAACTATACTTTGTACTGAATTTTTATCTGTCATATTTTACTTACTTTATAACTGGTCCATATTTTCTCAAACCACCTGGCATCCCTCGTAGATGTCCTTGGAAGCCACCACTATACAGGATTAATCCCCCAAGAAGGTGAATACAGTTCAATATCTCTTCTGACCCTCCTCCCTGTTTTTTACTTCAATTGGCATACTGTTATTGTGCCTAGTTGCTGCTGTGCAGAGATTTAGATACAGCAGGCGTGTTTGATTGGCCTGAACACAGAGATCCTGATACCTACCCTATTAATGTGTTACTACTATCTTGGCAGCAATTACATTCATCCTGGCTTTGGAAGGCCTGATTCACAAAGGGACTTAACTTGTAGTAAAGTTATGAGTGTGTAGTGTCTGCACTTGTAGCCGAATCTCCGCACCCCGGGTCGAATCTCAGCACTTTGCACTGCAGAGACTACACCATGCGGACATCCTGCATCGAGTGCAGAGATTCCACACTCGTAACTTTACTACACATAAGTCCATCCGTGAATTAGGCTCGGAATGCTTTAATTTTGTCAGTAAAATTTCCTTGACCATCTGCCCATTGTTCACATTTCATGGAATCTGTAAGATATGTTTGGGCATTTTATATTTTGTGTTGCAGCATGGAGATATATTTAATGAATGCACAATCACAGAAAATGTCTCAAAACATTTTGGCGTCTATTACCCATTCATGAGTTGAAAGGACATTTTGCCTGAGCGCTCTTGATGCACTACTTATATTGAGAGGTTCCTTAGAATAAGCCATCTCCGGAATGGTTTCAGAGAGAGAGTTCTCATTCTAGTGTCTCCTTACTTTACTCCTAACAGATAATACGTAGTAGTGGTGGTATTGTCTATTCCAATTTTGTTTACGCTAATGTGGCTCAATGATACAATGAACACCATATTTATAAAGTGGTGCAATGCATGTATTGCGCCACTTTGCTACGTCTTGCGCTACATTATGCCTGTACCAGGCATAATGTATGCAAGGGTGTTCCAGTATTAGGAGGCCCGCAAAAATGGCGCAATGAAATCTACAAAATTTCATTGTGCCATTTTCGTTGTCATTTTTAATGCCTGCTCAAAGCAGGCGTTGAAAGGACACACCCATTGAAACCAATGGGCCTCCTTGGACTTTGTTCACTAGTGTCAATATTTTTGATGCCAGTGCAGCAAAGCATCACAATATCGTCAAAAGTTTTGAAGCTATTCGCCTGACGTGCACCGTGGTGCGCCGTATTCTAAATACGGTGCACCTACGGTGTCTTTAGGTGGTGCTTAGGTGGGGCAAGAAATCTGGCACATCAGTACTGATGCTCCAGATTCTTGTAAATCTGGGCCCAAGTGTCTTTGATAAAGTGGAACTCCTTACACGAAACTGCTCTGAATGCACCACCATGATGGACAATCCTTTTCTGCTTGAGACAGCAGTAACCTGTCCTCCCACTTTTAGCCTAATTGCCTCAATTTATCCCCAGTGTATTGAGAAAGAGTTCTCATATTACGTTTGACATTTGGAACAATAAAAATGCACTATTCAATGTAACCCAGACGTGAAGAGATTTGGGCCAGATGTACGAAGCCAGTTTACATTTCTGAATGGTCCGAATCACTATTTCGGTCTGTTAAGAAATGCAAAATGGGCTTTTTATGTACATAGCTCTTTAAGGAATTACAAATTGTGCTTTCTACTCTATAGGAATCGAAATTTGCGATTCACAGAATAGAAAAACGCCAGTAGGGATATCCTACTTGCGATTCCTATTCTGATGTATCATGCATTTCCTAAATGCGACTTGGGCATTTAGGAGATGCAATTACCATTCACTTGAAGTTGATGGTAACCAGGTGCAATTTAAAAAAGCACCCCAAAGTGCTTTTTATGGATGAGCACAAAGTGCTCCGTCCATTCTGTAATCTCTCTTTGGGCTTCAAACCATGCCCATGCCACGTCAGTCACTTACATTGGTTCGTGGACTTGCCTTTTAAAATCTGCTTGCTTTCATTTGTGAAAGGCATGCATACGTCATGCCTTTTCCGGTGTTTAGTTCACCTACACAGCACCGGTAAAGTACCAAAAACATACGAGGCTCGATGTTTTCATCCTGGAGTCCGGATTACTTTATCTGTTTAGTTCCACACAGCGCTATAGCGCTGCATTTCACAGAGCGCAAACTTGCCTGGAAGTGAAGAAACATCTTGCAAATTGTTAATAATCACTCCTGTGGAGGAACCACCTTTCCTTGACCTTGACAACTGTCTAATGTTGTCTACTGTTGCCCCAAGGTAGTTCAGGATTTGCACTCAAAGGTTCTTTGGATTTAAAAATGACTTTCTGAAAGTGACCTGGAGCCACAAGTTATTGAGATGAAAGTCCTGAGAGGATTTTTGCAGTGTTATAAGCCCTTAAATAATCCTCATGTCCAAGTAGGGATGAATAGAAAGTTTTTGTTTCCTCAGGCCTGCTGCCACTACTATTGTATACTTCATGATGGATAGACCTTATTAAAGGCTAAATGAAAGTACTTTCGAGTGGAAGTGCTATGGGTCACATGTACAAGATCCGGTTTTGTGACTTGCAAACTGCGAGTCTTAGTGATTTGGAATTTGCAAGTTGCAAAACCAGATGTACAACAGTGTACTTTACACTGTTTGCGATTCACAATGGGGTTGCAAATGTCGCAATTTGCGACCCCATTGGGAACGGCTGCCCTCACAGGGATGGTGGCCTGCTGGAGACAGCAGACCACCAAGTCTGTTACTGCTTTTAAATAAAGCATTTTTTTTTAAATGCAGACGGTTTTCCTTAAAGGAAACGAGATGCATGCATTTCAAAATCAAAAATGAAAAGTTTTCTTTTCATTTTTTCAGAGCAAGCAGTGGTCCGTGGGACCACTGCCTGCTCGGAAAAAATATTTTCGCTGCCATTCACAAAGGGGAAGGGGTCCCATAGGGACTCCTTCCTCTTTGTGAATGGGTTAGAACCAGTTTGAAACTGGTGCTAACTGCGATTGTTTTGCGACCGCATTCGCAGTCACAAAACAATCATACATACCATTTGGATTCGGTATTAGGAAGGAACGCCCTTGACACGCCCCTTCCTAATACTGAATCGCTAAACCCAAACTGCGATTCAGTAACAAGTTGCTGAATCGCAGTTTGGGCTTTGTACATCCCAAAAAAGCATTTTTCCCTGTTTGAGACTTGAAAAATGCTTCGTACATCTGGCCCTATATCTCCACCACAAACCTCAGAATATAAAATAATAAAAACTTACATTCTGCATGTCTATGCCACACATGAAGTCGCCTCGCTAAAGCTGAAGGTATATCTGACTTAAGACAACATGCAAAATGTATCCTACTTGACAGTTGCTACCATTTTTCAGGTCCATTATTGACCTTTCTTCTGACCTTTCTTTTGAATAAGAAAATATCCTTCCTATTTCTTGAAGGGAGGTACTGGCTCTCTGGCCAGTTTTCATGTAAGTATCTTTGTCATTTTTTAAAGAACGTCCAGTTGCAAGACGGGTATAACCATCTGGCAAACTATTCAGCACCAATTTGCCTTTAGTTATTGTTACTTCTCCACCCCTTCACCAGTCCAGGAATACTGGATTGGAGAAGGGAAGTTTGGAAGACATTGCTTTAACATGGCAGAGGGCTCTGAGTGATGCTCCTGCTCTGCTGCAAACCTTCAGTCACATGCTACTTACTGGGGCAGATGTCTCAGCAGATACGACGTCTCAGCAGATACTATAATACATTCTGGCTGTAGGTCTACAGTAGAAAAACAGAGATTTATACCTTTAGCAGAACAATTGGGGCACCTACCTTAATAGATATTACTCTAACCAGTTCCATGAATTGGAGAACCAATGACGGGAGAGTTCTTCAGAGGCTCCTGGTTGGCAACAACTCCACGACACCTGACAGCAATAACTGGGGTATGCACAGTTGATGAACTCCTATGGAATTAAGTAAACAGTGCACATTAACTTAAAAGCAGATTTCAGTGACAACTCTTTAGGTTATGCCTGTTAAATGCTGTTCAAAGTGAAAGGCTTCCCTCTGAGAAAATATGGGTCTAGTATTTTAGCAGTACCAAAACAACATTAAAGTCAAGAATTTAAACAGATAAAATTTCCAACCAAATTTAATAAAAAGAACATCAATGTAATAATTAGTGGGAAATGTTTTGGTAAGATGTTAAGATGTAAGCTGTATAACTGTCTGGAACTTAAGAATGCTTCCTCGCACTGCCAGCCCAGTTTTATGTAGCAAGTCTTTAGACTTTATGTAATAATTACTTTTATATTGTAATAGGGAGGGAGATTGTTCCTGGCCTTCTTTGATGGAGAGACAGCCTTCAACAGTACTATGAAGGCAGGCAATTTATCTATATCACATCCTGTTATCATTGCTATATTTTTCTTAGATTGTAATATCTCAGCTAAGTGAGATATGGGAACATTGGAAAGTGCACTGTCACTTTTGGTACTGCCATGATCCATGGGCCATGTTCACATGTATATGCCGAGGTGGCATGGGGATGCACTCCTCCACACTTCAATGTTGCTCAAGTCTTCCGCTACAGAGGAGGTCAGCGCTACAGCCAGAGCATAGGAGCTGAATTGGCGATCGTACCGCCAACAGGCTGGCGGTACAATTTGCCATATTTTGACTGCGATGGTAGCGCCGCGGTCACACCGCCGGGCCCGGCGTTTTTCCGCCATCGTTGTCCCGGCAGTCATAATCCACCGCTTGCACCGCTGCCCTGGGGATTATGACTCTCCTTCACGCCAGCCTGTCCATGGCGGTAGAGACCGCCATGGAAAGGCTGGCGGGAAGGGGAGTCACGGGCCCCTGGGGGCCCCTGCACTGCCCATGCATTTAGCATTTTGGCTGCAATGTTACGGACCATTTTAGATCCACTGAGTATAAGTGTCTCATATTTCTGAGCATTCCCTTCTAGGTAACTGTGATACTTGGTTGTTGCTGCTGGAACCTTGTTGACAGGGAATCAGAATTCATTGCACTTTTATCAACTTGTTAAGAATCTTGTTCCGTTACAGAAAAAAGGTTTAGACTTTGATTTGACTTTGGTATTGGTGCCATCCTTTCAAGGATTATGAACTCTATACACTAGAGTCATCATTTCTAGGATTCCGAACTTTATTGCACCGATTCATATAAGGTGCTAATGAGTCCTCGATACTGTACAGAGTTTGTTTGCATCACTTGTAAAGTGCATGAAATTAAGGTATTGTCAGTGTGAGAAGTATATGTATTTTTCTGAAAGTTCAGGTTATTCCATAAATTAGTTACAAAGTGCATATATATATTTCTGCTCCAGAAATTCATAGAGATTTCAGAACCACAGGAAGTGGGTTATATAGAGGTTGCCATAAGGTATATTAGATGTCAGAGTAGAATTAGTGAACTGTAATATCACTGACTAAATGCTAAAATAATTATTGCTGGTTGTACATATCAATGCCTGTACAGTACAGGTTGAGTCCGATAGTAAGAACAGTAGAGATGAAACCATCCAGTGTCTCAGTTTCTCTCCCTCCCATTCCTCTTTCTCCCAATCTATTGCAGAACGGCATACCTATTGTTTGAGAGGATGTCAGTGGTTTCACTGCGGATACTAGAGTCGCTCTTTTTGATTCTGAATTGCCAGGTTAATGCAACTATGACAGCAATCAAAAGGGAGTGAAGCTAGGTTGCCTTTGAACTCCCTACCTCTCTAATATATTTATTAATGATCTCTCTGCCTTTCTCAGCAATGTAACTGCTGATGTCCCCGTTTTGAATGGGACCCATGTACCATGCCTTCTTTACTTTGGTGATCCAATTTTGCTTGCACATATAGCTAATGAAGTATATACTGTGTTTGTAGTTTTCTGAAAATGGAGAAATGCAAAATAGATGGCCACTAAGGTTACTCTTATGAAGATCCTTTTGGATCTTGGCCCCCCCAGCTTCGCCAGGAGACCCAGCAGGGTCATCCGGGGACCCAAAACAATACGGCGGCCCAGCATTCCAGAATTCTTGTCTCACACCCCGTTCCAGAAAGATGACAAGGCCAAACGGGGCATCACCCAAAATTGAAAGCAACCAGAGCCCCCTTATCTGTCGGTCTGGAGGAAAGGAGTTGACTGGTGTGCACGCTAAGAAAAAATATATATAAGGCAATGGGTTTCCCCCAAAAACCTGATAAGATATGGGGTGGATGGTGGGCATATTGAGGGCTACAGTTGGGATGTGGATGTTGTTAATCATGGTTGTTATAATTCAATATTTTGGACTGACACAATTTGGATGATGCTATTTGTCCATTGAGGATGATACCTTGTAATATTAAACCTAATAAAATTTGGTTCTTCTTCTGTCTTGTTTACCTCTGATAATGTCGACTTGTATCTTCTCTATAGCACCGTCTCTGGGAAGGAAAGTGAGTAATGGAATGGTACATAGATGGGCAGGTATGTCAGGGGGTGTGGAGTGCTCTGTTGTGTCTACAGCATCTGCCTGGGGAGAGAAGGCAAGGTACAGTACAGCCTGTGAGCAGGTTGCCAGAATAGGAAACAAGGCAAGGAGTAGGGATGATTGTTTGTGTGCAGGCAGGAACACCTTCCAGCACATAAGCAATAATTAATGTTGTTTTCCTCTTTCTATGTGTGCTGCAGAATGCTGAAAAGGGTGCCTTATTTACAAGGCCATGAAAAGCCACACATGGTGGCTTTGCGTGGCATTGTAAATATGGACTGGCACACTTCACACCCAGAGCGTCAAAGAAAGTAACGTTCCTGGTGGAGGTAGGGCTTGTAAATATGCCCCTTGGTGTGGAGGTGCTTAAGTTGCAAAGATCATGGGAAAAAGGACGTGAAACCATAGTACTAGGACTTCAAGAGGGTCAGACTTGGGTTTTTAAATTGATGATTTCTTTGAAAAATCCCCCTCTGGGAAGAAATCAGGCTGACAAAGAGATACTAAGTGCTAAACAGATAACGGTATCTGCTGAGATCCATACACCTCCTAAGAAAGATAAGAGGCTGGATTCGAAAAACATATACAACCTTTTATTTCAACCAAGACAACACCTTCCTCTCGTTTACACTCCCATCACAGTTAAAGAAGGGGTTTGTGAAATATATGTCAAAACTACACTGAAGAAGTCCTTTTTTAATGGGTCACTGCCTAAATTAAGAAAGGGTGAGTTTACTGTTCAATGCTGTCAACAAAAAAAGAAGTATGTCAGAAAAACACCATTTTGACATTGAGGGAGAATGATCTTATTTGCAAAAAGGGAATAGAAACAGCAAGTAATGAAGACTCTGTTTACCAACGAAAATGTAATTGCTAACAAATTTGCCCTGAGTAATCTGGAGGACAGTTACTCTTCTTTACCCTGTAAGGGATCTTCCGATAACTGGGAATGAAGAAGCCACCTCAGTAATAGATCAAGTATTGGTATCATTCATGTTGCTATCTGTAGAGTCCATCCTTGTGTCAATCCTGTGCCTGCAGGGAGGTTTGTTATTGACACAGAATAGAATTATGACATGTTGATCCTAACTTCCTAAAGCGCAAGTGCCAACAAATGAGCATAGTAGAAGGAGCATCAAAGTGAGTTAAAACAATAAAGACAATAACAATAGGTGCCAGGAGATCATGAAAAAAAATCAGCAAATGGAAAAAAGAAATTCAACAGCAGAACCCTTGTTTAAAAGATCTGACTGAGAAAATAGAACAACAGATAACTGCGTGGTCTTCAGAATGGAGAAAGAAAAGAGTATCAAGGTAAGGAAACAAAGCAACCAAGAATTTGCTCAGAAGGATAAATATCAACAGGTCGAACTAAACGTCTACGGAGAGAAGAACAGGGAAATGTGCAAAGAGTAGATAAAACAATACAACTGCAATCAAACACTCTTAGATGTAAGATGTACCCAATTTTCTAAAATACTATTAATCAAATCAGGTATAAATGTCAAAATAAACAAAGGCAAAGCCTGACAAGAGGAATCTGAAGGAAAGGGCACCACATACTACAATCTAAAGAAACTGTTGTATCTGAAGTCTGTCCCTATAGGAACATGTAATTAAGTCTTTGCAGTGGAAATACTCGGAAAGAGGGCAATGTGATAACAGAATTAGACAATATGTTTCCCGCAAACAATGGCAATGAAGAGAGAGTGTGGCTTTCCACACAGAGAATGAGGCAAAAGTAGAAAAAAAAGACACAAATAATCAATCAAGATACACAACAGTTTGTGCCAATATGAATAAAGATAGCAATAAACACAATTAAATTAAGGATAGCAACAGTCAAAAAACATTAGGAGATGAACCCCATAGAGGCATGAATGGAGGAAGCAACAGAAAGACAAGTATTTAATAGTTGTAATAGGTCAACATACTTGGAAACCGAACATGTTTATTATTTGATTATAAATTATTTGCAGAAGAAGAACTATACTGTGTGAATTGCTGTAAATGTCTTTGTACTTCCTAAATTCAGCCTTTAGTCACAACTAACGGGAAGACTTAGTAGCCTTTTTCAAAAGCCCGGAGCAACAATGCAGTGTGAAACAAAGCAGTCTAAATTTTCATGTGTGCCTATGGATGAAATCCTAAAGCCAGGCCATTACAATTATTAGATTTTGTGATGTGTGTATCTCAAGTGAAGGAGAGGATGAATGATCCATCAAATGGTTAGGCGATAATCTAGTTCTAGTCTTGCTGCAAACCAGGAGCCTAAAACGGAATATGTATGAAGTGACTTAATAAGAAAACTCATAAAATTACTGCCAAAACAAACAGGGAAAAGATCATTCAAACCCAGGAGAGTTGCATGAATATTGACACCACAGATAATCTTGATTGGACCTGGATAACAGCAACAATCTCACCTGAAATTCCAGCACAGAGGCTATATGAGCTGCCATAAAGGGATCTTGATCACATTGTCTTTGAATATGTCAAGGAAGAATAGGTGGCAGAGGGGGCTAAAGCAGGAATTAGACACTGAATGGCAACGGGAGGACCCAGGACGCTTGGGAAAACAAATCTTAATGGATACATCCTCTTTGAGAGTGCACCAAAAGGAAACAGGACCCTTTCTTCTAGTAGGTGAATAACCATGCTCTCAATCTCGTTAAACATTGAAGATGAAAGAACATGTCATAATCATACTTGATTTCTCATTTTTCTAATACTTGAATTGTTCTCAGATATGACCTAAGCACTCATGCAAATCTGGCCAGGATGGTAGGGATGAATGCGTATGTCCAGCTGGGAAGACAAGCAGGTAATTATCTGGAGTCTTTAGTGATACCAATGGATACATGGCAATAATTGGTGTCCCATTGTGTTGTATTGTTAGGCAATTTTATTGTCAAGATACCTCCAGTGAATTCTGAAGACCCCTGTGAACACATTTGAGGACACAGTAGGGATTCCGGCACAGAATTTGAGTAAGACAAAGACAACTGAAAGAGGGAAAGATCTGGATATTGTTTTAGGTTTAATCTCAGTTATTAATGGAATATGCCCATGTACTCAAACAAGACACTGCAAAAGCCACCTTTCTTTCTAGTGGACTACATTGGAATTTCCATTCAACATCTTTCTCTAGTGACTGACATGAGAGTGGGAGACCCATACAAATATTTTTTTTAATTGAGATGATCGTGGGTAGACAGCTACTAAAATTAAAGAATATGAACAGGCTACTGCAGAAAAAGAATGCAGATCAGGATACAATGAGATCTATACTGCCTGTAATGCAGACTTAAAACATTACCTGTTAGTCAAAAGGCTGCACCAATCCAGCATAGTGCAGGGAAAAAAATAACAAAAATAAGGCTAAGAAACTGTTGAATAAATAGATGTGTGCAGAATGAAGAAGATGGAAAGGGAGATGATAATATGTCTACCCACAAAGTCAGAGTTGTGCTTCAATTCAGCTAAAAGGTGAACAGGCATTGTTACCCTATTAACTATAACATCTCAAACAGTCTCCTTTTGCAATACAGTGACAGCTTCATGGCAATCATTGGGGATTTGGCCTAAATTATGCCCACATTTCGTCCTACAAAAAGATCTGGTACCAATATGTATGTGGTATCCAAAGAAGGATCCTCAATTACCTTTAAAAGGGCCTATTGAAGCAGAATGTCTTAATTAAAATTATTAATGAGTGTTTATGAATTTTGTATGATGAATTGTGTAGAAAATGAAATAACGTAGAGAAATAATGCACCCGTTTGAAATTGTGACCTCGAAGAATGGTCACCAGTGTTCATGAAATGTACTAATTAATGATTAATACTTATGAATTATTCAAAATGTATTAGATTAATGTAGTAATATGTCATATTTAGGGTTTTGAAGTATGCTTTAGCTTATTAATTGTGAGCCTTAACTTAGCGGGTGTCTTGGCCTAGTTTTGCCAGGCCTCATGCAGAACCAGTATTGCTTAGCGTTTAATAGAAAATGCTGACAAAGTGAACTAACTGTGAAATATTCATTGTTTTAATAAAATGCTTAGCAGAAACTTTCCGTGGGAACCAACTAACAGGACACAGTGTCCTTAAAATGTATCGAGCTGTATGTAATGTGCGCGAGAAGTACTTTTCCAGAACGCAAACAATGAAGACACTGACTGGAGAAAAAGATGCAACAAATTTGAAACCTGACAAGCCGGATGATGAGAACATCGTAAAGCAGATCGATCAACGTTGTGTGAAGGGTGAAATATTGGAATTCATAGTTTTAGTATAGAATTATTATTGGGTAGAGTAATAACGTACGATTAATTGACCACTAGGGAATTAGGGGATAGTTTAGGTAACTTTGATATAACAATTCAACAGAGAAAAAGTATTCAGATTTTATTTTAGGCAGATCCCTTTTGAGAAGAAGAGACAAAGAAAAGATTTGAGATTTTCTCTTTGGGCTCATTCTCTCTGACTGAGAACCTGATGCTTTGCTGATCGATTGATGACCTGAGGACGAAGACTGATTCTGTTTGCTGACCCATACCATGGACAGGTAGATATGACAATAAGACTGCAATGCATTTTTGTGCCTTTCCTTTCTAGGGACCAATTACGCTGACTTTAATAGTTTTCTTTAGCTAGATGATTTCTAGGCAGGCCCCTTCCTGCACATAAAGAACAATGGAGATTTACTAGTTCTATGTGTGCTACATTCTAGAGCACACATAGAAGTAACAAATCATCATTATTTAATAATTGTTTATATGCAGGAAGGGACACCTTCCTGCACATAAACAATCATTACTGGTGATTTGCTCCTTCTATGTGTGTTGCAAAATGCAGCACACATAGAAAAAGCAAAAAGGAGGAGAAATAAAAGTATTTCTCATCGTTGCGCAACTCCAGTGTCACCTCTGCGGTGACGTTAGTTTTTGGCGCTACCTGAAATTTACGATTTCCTGTAAATCTGGGGCAGCGTCAAAATGCAATGGGTGTTGCGGTGGAACATCCTCACTTTCACAAAAAGTGATGTGTGTAAAGGGGCCATATTTACAAGATGGCGTTAAGCCACAAAAATGTGCTCAACGCCGGTTTGTAAATATGGAGTAGAGCATTGCGCCACCGGAACGTCAGAAAAGTTGACATTCCGGTGGCGCAATGCCCTTGTAAATGAGGCCCTAAGAGCAAGACCTTAGTGGCACATCCCATCTGGATTTGCCTCACCTTGAACAAAGAAAGGAGGAGGCTGTTCAGCCTGATCGTGGTCGTATGTCCAATCCTCCTCCTTGTGTAGAGAAACACATATTTTTCTCTGCAGGAAATGAAGCTAAGGTCCACGGGATAATCTGCACTCCGCTTTCCTAAATATGTCCTCTCTCCCTCAGAGATGAACTGCTGGAACAAAGGGCTGGACCATTAGGCTAAACCAGTGTTTCCCGAACTGTGTGCCGCGGCACTCCTGTACCCATTTAAAACAAGACAGGGGTGCCACGCACAGAGTTCGGGATCTACTGTGGTGAGTCACTGACATCACCCCCCATACCCCAGTTGTTGAAGTGGCATTGTGCACTCACATGAATACACTACTTGCAGCATTCACACGTTTAAGCATTCACACACACCAAGCATTCACGACCCCCTCCCACCCACATTAACCGATGCCAGGTTCTCCTATTTAAAGGCCACGTGCTCCTCCACCCAAACCAGGGGTTGAAGTGGATTAAAAAGCATAGGAACTGTGTTCTGGGGTGCAACAATGAAGATCGGCATTAACAGTTCTGAAACAGTTGCTTTTAGCAACAAAACTACTAGAATTGTTACTGTAAGATAAAAAAAATATATTATGAAAGAGGTTTATTACAGATCCCGACCACTTCAGCTACTTCCTTGCACATACCAATGCCGTTATTTACTAACCCTAAAATCTCCTGGCTCCATACACTTCTCTGCCCTCCTGTACTGTAAAACCTACAGCTGGCACACACTCATCTTTATCATCTTCATACCAATCATGGATAATAAACTGGCAATAAATATCTTTCTATGTCCTTTTATCTCACCCCATTCTTTTTACCCAGCCTAAAACTTATATATTTATGTCACTCAGGGACATTCATCTTCCTTTATGTGCATTTCAAACCACCACATAAATTGGAGGCAACTATTCTACACCTAGACAGCCTTCTCCTCGAGTCTCTGTCGGTTCCTCTCTCCAACACCGATACACATACGAGGCAGGTCACAAAGATGCAAGAACACACAGACAGGTGGCATCGGGACAAAGGCGGCAAGGACACTCAGACAGTAGGCAGGAATACACAGATGGCAGGTATGGGTATACAGATAGGGGGCAAGAACACACAGACGGCTTCCCCCCCCAATTATTTTCAGGGAGAAAAATGGAAGTACTCATGAGGCCGGAATTACATCCCCCCACCCGCCAAATTAAAATGACATAATGGGGAGCCATGGCCCACAGCCAATAGATAAAGGGAGCCATGGGTTAAAAAACTTTGGGAACAACTGGGCTAAACTCTCAATCACCCAAAACAAAAGACTTTTGAGAGTCAGGTAAACAAACTTAAATTACAAAACATCGCAGCAAGCTGTCTCCCCCTAGCCCTATTAAACAATAGGAATCGAATCAGGTCTGCCTGGTAATTATTCTTTCCCACAAAAATATGAAGCATCAGAATCAGAATGACAAGATGTGTGGTAGTGGGGCACTTTTACACCTGCAAACATTTCACCAAATTAACCCTGGTGGAATTAATGTGTCGAAAAGATAGCACATTTTTTAGATTAAAAGATCAGAACATGAGAAACGTGTTATTCAGTCACGGCTTGCACTGTGCGAAAAGGGTAGGTGGCGCGGGAGGGGCGCGGTGCAAAGGGGGGAAGGTCTGAGGGGCATAAAAATGAAATTAAAAAAATAAATAAACAAACAAACACTTACCTCCTCTACTGCGCAACGCTCCTCTCCTCCATCGCTGCAGGCAGGCACAGGCAATCCCGACGCTGCTCAGAGCAGCATCAGGATGGGTAGGAGTGCCCAGCCAGGGCGCTCCCAGACAGACTGGGAGCCTGTGCAGGCTCTTTCTAGCCCGGCAACTGTGTTGCTGTGCTGGAGAGAGCCTAATGCACATGTGTGTTTGGCCAAACACACATGCGCTCTCAGGGGGAGTGCTGAGCACCCCCCTCACTCCTCGTCACCCCCGTGGCCCCATCCCTTTATAAGGAAATTAAAATAAACACTGTTTCTTATTGTTTCCTTGTTAATGTTTGCAGCTGCCGCTGCTGGCAGAGAGGCAACGCTCCTCGGCCCTATTGGATGAGCCGCCCCTGGTGTTATTACCACATGATAACCTCCCCACCCCAATTTCTAGGTGCAGAACTCGCAATGGGGAGTGAATACTGCCTCCTGTAAATAACGTAACCAACTCTATCAGTTCTTACCGATGTTGGCCTTGCCTCCAAAATAAGACGCCACTCACATTAATTGCCTAAAAGTCTAATTCTGAGCTCCAGTCTAATCCTGATTCCGGATTCTGAGTTTCTAGTATTTACCACAGCAGTGGATTTTTCCCAGCATGTTTTTCGCCAGGTAAAACCTAGTGAAATTCAGCCAGGGACAACAGAAATCATTACACATCAGAATCAGGGGGTGGTTTTGCAGTAGATACAAATTATCCCCATTCCAAGATGCAAAACTCTGAATGATGCTATAATACTGAACCCAGTATATACTTCTCCTCGGGTATTGGTATTTAGCGGGTACAGCCTTACCACACATCATTACAGACCACTCTGAGTCGTAAGGGGGCCCTAAGAAGCAGCTTATGCTAAAAGGACAGGCTTACAGCAAATACACAATACATTTATGATGTACTTAAATTCCAACCACTGCTGCAAACAACCATCGACCTTCTGCTGTGCACAGCAGGAACTGGCCATAGGGTCTGCACTCAACTTGATGGGGCTGCCAAACCCCAATGTGCACAGCCTTCAGCAACCAGGGGATGGGTGCAGGGGTTACCGGGGTGTCAGGGTACCCCAAACCCCAAAAATGATCCTCAGACGCTCTGTCTCATTTTTATCATTTTTATTTACACCATGGCAGCCCCATTAACTATTCACCACCCCATGGTGTGATCAACCTACCCTCATGTATGACCTTTTTTTCATAATGTCAGGACTGTGCCATGTGTCCTTAAATGGTGGCCACAGCATAAATTATTTGGCCAGCCAATCAGAGCACTTGAATCTACAGTTTCAACTTTGAAACCACATCTGAAAACCAGAAGAGGGAAAAGCCCATCTCATCCAATATGATTCTATTGTTTACATTTTTTTATTTTAAAATATCCACGGTCGGGCTCTGCGATTTTTATGGCACAGACATACAAACGTGTTAAATTAATCCTTGAGAGCCCACTCAGTGCAACATTTTTTAAATGATTATATCTCAAAAACTACAGAATTGATTTACACCTAAGAATAAAAGCACGCTTTTTGAAAAGTTCTACTTATGTGGCAAGGTTGGCATCAATCTGTTCAGCAGTTTAGCTGTAGCTGCAAGCAAAATTTCCTATTGGAGCTAAATTGGGCAAACACATTTGTTTTACCAGCATTAACTTTTTTCATTGTACAGATTTGTGCAAAGATTGTTATAGCTGGACCTTAGCTGACTTCACCTAACCATTTAGTGATTTGGGGCAGATTTGCCCATGGTGTCCTAGTCATATCTTTCTTTAAATAACTTTATTTTAGGTTTTTGACGAGGAAAAACAATGATATTACACAGAGCCTGAATACAGAAATATTGTCAGCAAGTCAATCAGATACAGTCATCAAAACCAAATGCATTACATTAGTATGCAAAAATAATGTGACAGAACCAAGCCAAATGTAAAAAATGTCGGCATGTTTGGCATTACACTTATAGCAGTGATGGGACTGTGTAAGGTCTAGCTTAGAAAGAGCGTAAAGGGCAGTGTATGCTCGATGTAAGAATTTAAAGTGTAGCAAATTTTGACTGTAGTTGTTTTTCAATGGATCCTATTTAGTTTTAATGGGAATCAGGAGTTTAGCTTAGCCTTCTGGCTTGCAGGCCTGTGCCCCCATCACCTAGTGACTTTCAACCTACTTAGCTTGCTCTGTCTTAGCATATTTATTGAATTATTTCTTTAAAAAATGGCTGCTATGTTTATAATTAGTGAAATGTTTTGGTTTTACGTTATCAGTGCCACTCTGTGAAGGTGTCACAATCAGGGTCAAAGTTCAGTAAGATACTTAGGTATTCACATCATGTCCCTTTCCCACTTACGTGTGACAGGAACATAATGTACTTTTGGAGGGAATTGTTTATATAATTGCTGCCCCAAGCATGCCTCCATATCTATTGTTTGGGAACATACTTGCGCCAGGGGTCCTACAAGATCTGTATAAATACATCTGACGCAGACAAGATTATCAGAGGGATTCCTACCAGATGCCATCAATGATATCTACACTGCACATCGCCTTTATGGAGACCCAGCCTTTGTGTCCCCATAGAGTCTGATTTAGAGACCTCATTCCAAGGTAACAAGGGTTAGGGGCCTCTTCACATGGGAATTCTGTTGGCAGATTAAGTTTATCACACCTAGCTCTCTTTATGTTAGAGATTAGGTTCTCCATGCTAGCAATTTCGGGATATTTTGCATTTCATGTTATTGCAAGTCCAACTACGACAGTTTGACACCAGCTTGATTTGTGTACAGCAATAATACCATGTTTGTCTGGCAAAGAGCACCCCAGATCCCTCTCCCAGATGGTCCTTGACTTTTCTGGCCCACTAGGTCTGAGATGCAGGGAGGCGTGGTACAGTCCAAAAATTAAATGTGAACAGTACGAAGCCGTAATTACTAGGGACAAAGGAAGGAATTCTTTTGGTTCCGTGGAGTATGCAGGCAATGTAGTGTATAGTGTACTTTGTAGTCTATGCAGGATGAATCTGTCCAGAGATGAGGATTGATGTCTCTCCATCACATTCGTGACCAAGTGGAGCGTGGAGTCTGCAACAGGTTCCAAGCGGTGTGTAATTGGAGGGTTGCAAGGGTGCGCTGAGTCAATCGTTCATAAGTGAACGGGAGCCATGGATTGTTGAAGAGGGGAATGTGTGGTGAGTAAATGGTGTCATAGCCCAGATACTGGTGTAACTTTGTCCATGCCCAGCAGGTCGTGTGAAACATCTGTATTTTTGATGGATTTCTCTGTAAGCCCTGAGGTAATAGGACAGCAAGAGATGTGGAGGGGGTTTGTGAGTGTCCTGGCCTAAGGTATCGAACCCTGTTATCGGGATGGTACCAATAATACACAAAGTGCACCTGGGTGACTAAATAATAAAGATAGAATTCAGAGATGCCAAAGCCCTCACGCTCCAACTGGAGCATTATTGTGCACCAATGCACATGTGGATGCCGACCTGCTCAAAACAATTCTGTAAATAGGCCACACAGTGTTTCGAAAACATGTTTGACAAGGGCAATAGGAATGTTTAAAAACAAATATAGAAAACATGGGAGAATCACTACCTTATTTATGGCAACACACCCAGCAAGAGACGAGGCACAACGATCTATCGCTTAATCTGAGTGTTAAGTTTATCAAATGCCAGACCGTACTTACGCCGAATTACTTTAGCACTGATCCTATGGAGATGTATGCCAAGGTATTTAGTAGAGTCCTTGCTCCAAACTAAAGGATAAGAGAGTCATCAAGGAGCCGTGGCAGCAGTAAGAGGCAATAATTCAGACATGTTCCCATTATTGGACAAGCCAGAAAAAATGCCAAATCTAACCACCTCTTCAATCAATGGGGTATGATTGGTAGCAGGATCTAAAACAAATAGCAAAATGTCATCTGCAGAGAGGGATGTGAGTAGGGGTCCGCAGAAAAACCGGAGTCCGCAATGTAGATGGGATTCCTGGAGATGGCACACCGGGGGATCCATGCAGAGGATAAGTAAAAGGGGGGAGAGTGGGCATCCCTGTTGAGTTCCCCATCTTAGAGGGAAGGGGTCAGAGAGCACCCCAATAACCCAAATCAGGGCAGAGGGGGCCATGTATAACAGTGCAATAAGGTCTCGGAAGCCCTGTGGTATACCCAATCTATGCAACACGGCATATAAAAAAGGCCAGTTGAGGGAATCAAAAGTCTTTTTGGCATCTAGCAGGCCAGCATCCGCAGGGATTCCAGAGTTATCTGATTGAAAACGGTATATACAGTGCACAAATTAGTCGAAGTAGACCAATGATGTACAAATCCTGATTGCATGGGGGCTGCTATGCTTTCCATCAGTAAAGACAGACGTGCAGCGAGGACTTTGGCTAGGCTCTTATTGTCTTGGTTGAGCAAAGATAATGGGCGATATGAGGTGCAATGTTGAGGGGGCTTCCTGAGCTTGAGTAGGAGTACGGTCACTGCCTTGAGCATGATCGGGGGAGGATACCTTGATCAAGGATATACCTCAAGTAGATGCGGAAAAAGGACATCTTTGTACACCTTATAGAAAGCGCCTGTAAAGCCGTTAGATTCCGGGGCCTTAATGCTGCCAAGATAATCTATGGCCTGAGACACCTCCTTGACGGTGATGAGAGAGCACAAAAATTGCTGCTGACCAGTATACAGCCACACCATATTAATTTCAGCCAAATAATCGGTAAATTCAGCTGCGGTCGTGGTAGTTCGTGTCGTAATTAAGGATTGATAATATGTTGTAAAAGTAGATAGGATGGTAGGTGTGTCTGCAGCTATCTCCCCATTGTCCACCTGGAGAGTGGTAACATAGGAAGATTGATACGAGGGGCGTAACAGACACTCAAGTTTGCAGCCAGGTTGGTCATCCTCCTTGTAGAGCCACGCTGTAGCACACTTACCGAGGTATAGCACCTCACAATTAGCAGATTCACAAAAGTCCCACACCAGGGAGGCTCTCAATGGGGGAATCAGGGCTGTTGTGGCTGGGATCGTTTGCTGATCTAACACTTGTAGCCCACTCTCAATTCAAGCCAGGTCTTTCCTGATAGAGCAAAGTACACCAGTGTGTTTGGCAATGCACACCCCTCTAATGTAGGTCTTGAAGGTGTCCCGGAGCATTGCATGTTCTTGAACAGAACCCACATTGAGATTGAGATATTGTCACGGATTTCAGAGCGGAACACTGCGTTGTACAATGCATTTGCAGGAAAACACCATGAACAAAATGGCGGGGTCTGGGACAGAACATGCAGGACAGCAATTACCGGGGATTGATCCGACAGTGTACCCGTAGGCCAAAGGGATGTGGCCGGCGTCACATATCAGTGGTCTATTCAAGTCCATACATTATGGGGGATAGAATAAGAAGTGTAGGCTGTAGTGGTAGGGTTGCGGGTGCACCAAGCATCAGTGAGCTGAAAAGTGTCGAGCAGTGTATGCAATATTTGTGTGGAGCGAGATTTAGTAACCTCAGCGGAGCCGGTGCTGTTGAGTTGTAGGAGGCATGTGAGGTTAAAGTCTCCGCCTTGTAGGATATATTCGGTTTGAAAGCATTCCATCTGGGGCAATAGGTCTTGAAAAAACTCAGAGGATTCCATATTAGGCACATTGACATTGACAAGGAAAAGAGGAATGCCAGTCAAGGAGCCACAAACAATTAGATAGCATCCCTCTGAGTCAGACAATGACTCATGGCACGCAAAGGGTTGGCTTTTGTGTACGAGTATGCACGCTCCACTGGAGTAGGAGCTGTATTGGGAGAAATAACGATTCCCTCCCCATTGTGTTTTTACTCACACTTGTGTCTGGACAAAGCTAAACATCTCTGCAGAGCTATAATGATAGTGAAACGCATGTTAGGGATTGATTTTATTCATTCTATGTTGGCTTAGATGGTATTTTACCAATTCAAAGTTGTTATACTGTGCCTGAAGCAGTGAAAGGCTTTCGTCATTTACAGTTCGGTAAGGATGGCACTGTGCTAATCCTGTGCTCAAAGACTTTGCTGATTAATGGCAAAATACTGCCATTTTCTAGCTCGGCATGGATGGCACTATGCTAATCCTATGCTTAAAAACTTGAGCAAATCTAGAGCTTTGCTGGTGTTGTAGGGTGTTCTCTACTGGAGCTCCACCCAAACTTGGGAGCTGCCCAGAGTTCTCTTTTACATTACTTATGCATTGCTCTAACCCTGAAAGAGTTTTGTTTTAACATATACACACATACACACACACACGCATGTACACTCACACACACACACATATATACATAGAGAGAGAGAGAGAGAGAGAGAGAGAGAGACATATATTTGTATGAGTATATTTGGGACCTAGGCTTTGATGCATGATGGGGAAGCATAAACTGGCTGTTTCAAGTACTGTGGGTGTTAAACATCCTGCCAGATACTCTTCCAGAAATAGCAACTTTCTTGCAAGAGCTGTTAGAGTGATAGACAAAGAGATACAACTTGTAGAGAGGAGACTGTCCTTTGTTTATGACAACCCGGACCTGTCTCTCCCCACTTCTCCTAGGGCAGAGCAGGACACTGTCAGGGATGTATTGTGCTGTGAAACTGAAAGTTCTGATACACCTGCTCTTGGGCTTGGCCCACTTCATTCTGGTGACATCTCCCAGCTGCTCCGCCGTCATTTTCTAATGCTGCTAGCTCCCCCTGGAGAAGCGTAAAAGCAGAGGCAAGAAGCTTAGGCCCACAATGCCTCTTCATGATCAGCACCCCATGCCTTTGGACAGTACTGACTCTTCCCCTAATAATGCCATCCAGATTCTGGGGAGAACCAGTGAGCTTAATATTCTGATCAACATTCTGAAAACTGCATTGTCAGCCTGTCTTTTGCCAATGCTGGACCATCTGGTAGTCATTGAAAATAAACGTTCTGCTCTCACGGAGGCCCCGTCCAGCGTGCCAGGCCTTGCCCATGGTATGGGTGTGGTCAATACACCTACCACTGCACCTATTGCCCCCCGTGTCAGTTGTTACCAAAATGGCACCTAGAGTACCGGCGACCCGGGGGCTCTTTGTGTGCAGATTCGTCATCACCTACTCCCCTTTATCTGAATTCTTCTCAGGGTACTACTTTAATTCCATCTGCTTGCAAGTGCCTACCCTCCCCTGTGCCACTTAGATCAATGTGCAGACCGCCCAGTTTGGCACCTTGTAGGGCCAGTGGAGATGCTGTTCTTAACTTACCTCTGGCTGCCTGCCCAGTTGTCCTTATCTTAACCGACATTCCAAAGCTCAAGTCACGGGTTATGGAAAGTTAAGAGCAGCTGATGATGAAGACCATCCACTGGCTAAAGCATCATAATCGTCACATGTGAAATTTGTTTCCAGAAGTCCTGTTCACACACAGACTACTTTGGGTTGGGTCCACAAGCAAGGAATTTGAAGGGGATTATGTAGATGTTAATTTTGAAAAACTACGACTGTGGAGGAGCTGCTCTGCGTTTCACAATTGGGATTTGCTAGGCAGGGCAATGTTAAAGTTTTACCATTGGGGTTTTTCCATAGGCCTATAGGTTTTAGGGGATCTAGGGATGGATACACAATGGCGTCACCTCCTGTCAACCCTATATCTAATGACTGCTTTTCGATACCTCTCTCTAATCACTTCACAGCCTTGTCCAATTCTTGCAGCATTGACTGACTGGGCTGTCCGTCTTTGTCCCAAGGAGGCGGCCCTGGGTGGTCTGTTGGCTCTGCTAACAGTCCCGAATTGAAGGCCCCATGCAGAGATATTGTATCACTTCCCACACCCGCCAAGCAACACACAAGAGACGTTAGTTTGGTGCCCGTAGCTAATCGTACGGTTTACATTCCAGGTATCAAGTTGCTGAGTTGGAATGTGACTGGCCTTGCGGCCAAAATCCTTGATACGTCTTGACTTGACCTTGTTTCCCCCCGCAACATTGTGACTCTACTAGAAACTTGGGCTCAGAAGGAACTCTTCTGTTATGGTTTTATTTGTCACTTGGTCCCCTGCAGGGCTCAAGTGGGGCTCGCTGTTTGATTCAAAGTCTTCCTCGACTGTGTTATTGTCCCTATCGCTACATTTAATTAGTTAAATCAAGTCTTTTTGATTAAGTAGGCAAAGTCCTTTAAATATGTCTTAATCAATTTTTATGAGAACAACTTTTCTTCTAAGCCCAATCCAAATTTCTTTGAGTTTATTTGGGACCTAGAATCCAGCTATGGTGGTGTATTTATTGTCCTGGCAGGAGTCTCAATGCTAAGTTTATTCAAGGAGCGCTTGGGGGCTCAGACCCAGTGGCTTTTTCCCCTAACTTGAACACCACAGGAGCTGTGATCTGGCCAACTGACAACAGAGGACAGCAGATCATTTCTTGTCTGGCCTATTCTGATTTGTGTAATATTTTTGAGTGGGTTGCTCCCCATTTCTTACCAACCCGACCTTTGTTGGAGGCATAGGTTCCTCCGTTATCAATTATATTTTTGTTAGCAGGGGATTTCTTGATTGCGTGAGAGAGGGCAAAGTGATCCCAAGTCCATTTAGCGATCACAACCCACTTGCTGTTACCTTATCTTACCCAATCATGGGTGTGCGTGAGACTGCAGGGGGGTCCCATTTTCTGCCAAGTGGGGATGGGCTGAGTTTGGCTTGGAAGTCAGTCGATATGGGCAAGAGCATGAGCAGGTTTTGTACAGAACATCTGGATAAGGTCTATGAATGTTTGCAATTATCCTATCCCTTAGCAACTAGTACACATGTCTTTGACCTTTTAGAATCTCCCATCACAGGTATTTTGATGAGGATGATTCTTCTCATCAGACATGGAGGTTAGTTCTGATTTGATAAGAATTTCAGGGAGGCTATTAGATGTCCTATGCAGGGCTTGAAAGCTATCCCTCGGGCACCAGAAGTGGTTGTGGCCCGTAGAAGAGCCTTTAGGCCAGCCATTTGCTATAGGAAGGCTGAACTGAAGGAGGTAGCGTGGGGCACTCTGTCTTTGGCCAGCAGTTCAGGTGACGCACGCCTTTTTTGGCAGGCAGTCAACCAGGTCCAGCAATCAAATTCTGAGTCTAATCACTTGTGTGATAACAATAGTGCAGATTCTTGGGTCTGGCACTTCAAACAAGTACATCACTCGAATGACCATGCTGAACTTGTGGTGCCACCACCATCTTTCCCACTTGGTACTGGGTTCACGGTTGAAGAAGTGATCGTAGCAGTTAATAATAGTTCCATGCACAAAGCTCTGGGACTGAACGGAGTCCCAAGGGACTTATACAAACAGGAGGTTGATATCTTGGCCCTGATCTTAGCCAATTATGCAAACCTAGCTTGCCAGGTAGGGCTACCTAAGACCTAGCTCACAGCATTCATAGTTCCATTTTCACAAAGGGAGATAGGGTCTCTCCATGTTGTTACAGGCCCATCTCCCATCTTGATTTGGCCTTTAAGATCATTGGCAGGGCTATTCTGGACAGGATTTTTGATAGCGCTGTCAGGTCCAAACTTTGGGAGGTTCTACTTTCCTTGGGCTTGATCTGGGACTGGTTGCCTTTCTACACGCCCTTCATTATGATCTAAGTGCCTGTGTTAGATCGGGGCAGAGGCGGCGAATGCACAGAGAGCTTTAGGTTGTGGTGTGGGGTGCCTTAGGGATGCATTCTAGCCCCCATTTTATTTATTTCATATTTCGATGGGCTAGAGGCTGCATTATTGGCGAGGGGTGGGTACCCACCAACTGTTGTGGGCAGACGTGCCCCTGTCCTTTTATATGCAGATGACGCTGTCTTAATGTCTTGAACACCTAATGGCCTCCGGGCCCTACTGAATTATTTTATTGATTTTACGAGTAGTCTGGGGCTGCATATGAATCAGTCCAATACATTAGTGATCCCATGTGGGCATCAGCGAGCAAAATCCCACCATTTGTTTTTTACAGGGCACCCCTTCGCCCTAATCCATGAATTTTCTTACCTGTGCATCATTTTTTTTATACATATGGGTCCTGGGGACCCTTTTTGAAGCAAAGACATTTGAAGTTTTGTTCCTCTGTAGGCTTTCTTTTTGGTCTGGTTTCCAAAATAAGCAGCAAGTTATTGGCGGCCCTAATTGAGATTTATACCAGAAAAAGCATTCTGACCCTCACCTATGATGCTGGTTTGTGGAAGTGCAAAGATGTCAAAGGTCTCCAAACTAAAGAAAGCAGGATTTGTAGGCGCATACTTGGTGTGTCCCTTTGCTCACCTAGTTATGCAATTCACGAAGAAGTACGGTTGCCATAAGATGGGGATGTCATCAATCGGCTCCTCTGATGTTGTAGTGCGCTATTTCACATAACAAGGAGGCCACGCTGAATAGAGACATAATTTTGGAATGCCTTAATTGTAACAAGAGCTCAAGTATCCTGTGGCTGAGATATGTGAGGGGCATGTGCTATTAAATTGGGCAGGTCAGATATTTTTATTTCATCTGGCCATCTTACAGCGGTGGATAAGATATGGTTTAAAAATGCTTTCAAGGATCTTATAAGGAAAAGGAGGCTAGTGAATTGCTGAAACCCGCTAGTGCAGACAACTCTGGGAATGGAACCATACTTGGTGACGGTACCAAGTGCTTAGGGTAGGACCCTCCTCACTAGGTGCAGGTTAGGTTTGATTTGGTGCTAACTATGTTTTCCTCAAGTTCAGTTCAACCCATAGAAAGTCCTTACCTGTCTCTGTCACAAGCAATATCTGTAAACCCTTGCCTATTTTACTTTCTTTTGCAGGTTTTATAATTGTTAGTCCAGGATGTTTCTGTTTCCATTGCTGAGATAGACTTTATCTCTCTGTCTCTCCCAGCTCTTCTGTACCTACAGTCCCTCCCAAATCTTGGGGTCTGCCTGGGAATTACGTCATTCCTTAAACATGCCTTCCGGCACAGGCATTCTCTGATGTTTTAATCTGACTCATGTTGTGTATTGGGCATGCTAGGTTATTAGTTTTTTATGTTTTTAATACTGTGTGTGCATGTTTTATAATTAACTTGAGCTGCTATGTATTATCTAGACACCTCAGCATGTGCTGTGGCCACTACTCTCATGTAATGTGTTTTTATTTAATGGCATTTTATTATATATGTGTGATGAATTTGCTTTTCTGGTTCATTAATGTAATTCAAAATAAAGCTGAATTTGAATTTGATACATACCCTATTACCTAGTGGCAGTCTCCACTAAGTAGTTATAGTGAGGACCTTGTTTCCATAGGAAGAGAGTTTTTTGTTTTGCCTATATGTTTGGCACCGCTTGATGAATCTTCACAAAAGTTTCAAAACCTATACTTTGCTCCTTTCAGCTTTTGGCCCCCCCTCCTTGGTCTTTAATAAGCCATAGGGACCACCACCCCCAGGGCGGGGGTGCGAGTTATAGGTACCATAGGGCACGACTTATGGTTACTTGAGATAACTCTTAACTATAACTGCTGAATTTCTAAGGTTTTGTACATTTAAAATGTTAGCTTAAATATAATGTCCCTGTAACCTTTATTTTTCAGGGAATATATATATATATATATATATATATATATATATATATATCTTTGTACAACACGCACCATTAAGGGCTTTCCTCAGTGAGAACCACGGCATTTATCCGAGACAGAAGGTCAAACTGAGGTGAGCAAGGGATGGGAGAGAGGTATTTTACCTCCCTTCTAGCTGTTTGGGACCTCCCTATAACGAGAGGAATATGAGCAACAACTTTATACAAGGACACTTTTCCAGCATACATTGTAACTTTGGTGCCTAAAACGCTATTTTATGCAGTACAATGATTCAGCACCAGAGTTTAAGAACATGGAATGGTGCACCTTGGGACATGGAGTTCGTGATTATCAGGTCACATGATCAGCAATTTAAAAAGCACTGGCTTTGTGATCACTTGCATTGTCTCACCTGTGATCAAGGCAGTTGGAGCCGAAACGCGTCAGAAAAAGGAGAGTTGTTGTTCACTCTGGAATAAAGTGTTTGGATGGATCCCAAACTGGTGCCTTAGCTATTTTTGTTCTATGTTAAGATGGGATGCTTCGCCCTTACGCGGAGGCTGCCCTGTCAGGGTCTGTGGCCCCTTAATGGAGCGTGTTGTACAAAGATTTATTTTGAAGGGGCCCGACCCGCTTTCCTCAGTGAGAACCACGGCATTTATCCGAGACAGAAGGTCAAACTGAGGTGAGCAAGGGATGGGAGAGAGGTATTTTACCTCCCTTCTAGCTGTTTGGGACCTCCCTATAACGAGAGGAATATGGGCAACAACTTTAAACAAGGACACTTTTCCAGCATACATTGTAACTTTGGTGCCTAAAACGCTATTTTATGCAGTACAATGATTCAGCACCAGAGTTTAAGAACATGGAATGGTGCACCTTGGGACATGGAGTTCGTGATTATCAGGTCACATGATCAGCAATTTAAAAAGCACTGGCTTTGTGATCACTTGCATTGTCTCACCTGTGATCAAGGCAGTTGGAGCCGAAACGTGTCAGAAAAAGGAGAGTTGTTGTTCACTCTGGAATAAAGTGTTTGGATGGATCCCAAACTGGTGCCTTAGCTATTTTTGTTCTATATATATATATCTATATATCTATATATATATATCTATATATATATATATATATATATATATTTGTATTATAGTGTAGCGGTCACCACTAGGTAGTTATAGTTAGGACCTAGTTTCTATGGATAAAGCAGTTTTTTTAACTGCCTATATCTTTTGCGCCTCTTAACGAATCTTCACAGTCACGTCAGCTGCTGTCTGGAAAGTTTCGGGGTGATCCGTCAAGCTTACACTAATCAATCAATCAATCAATCACAATATTTATAGAGCGCACTACGTACCCGTTAGGGTTTCAAGGCGCTGGGGGGGGGGGGAAGGCTGCTGCTACTGTCGAAGAGCCAGGTCTTGAGGAGTCTCCTGAAGGTGAGAAGGTCCTGGGTCTGTCGCAGGGGGGTCGGGAGGGTGTTCCAGGTCTTGGCGGCGAGGTAGGAGAAGGATCTGCCGCCGGAGGTCTTGCGTTGGAAGCGGGGAACCATGGCGAGGGCGAGGTTGGCGGAGTGGAGTTGGCGGGAGGGGGTGTAGAAGTTGAGTCTATTGTTCAGGTAGGCTGGTCCGGCGTTGTAGAGTGCCTTGTGAGCGTGGGTGAGGAGCTTGAAGGTGATCCTCTTGTCCACGGGGAGCCAGTGGAGGTCTTTCAGGTGGTGGGAGATGTGGCATCGGCGGGGTACGTCGAGGACCAGTCGGGCGGAGGCGTTTTGGATGCGTTGGAGTCGTCGGATGTCTTTCGCTGGGATGCCTGTCTATAGGGCGTTGCCGTAGTCTAGTCTACTGCTGACGAGGGCCTGGGTCACTGTTTTTCTGGTTTCTGTCGGGATCCATTTGTAGATTCTACGGAGCATGCGGAGGGTGTTGTAGCAGGAGGAGGAGACTGCGCTGACCTGCTTGGACATGGTGAGGGCGGAGTTGAGGACGAAACCCAGGTTGCATGCGTGGTTGACTGGCGTTGGAGGGGGTCCCAGCGCGGTGGGCCACCAGGAGTCGTCCCAGGCCGAGGGGGTGCGTCCGAGGATGAGGACCTCTGTCTTGTCGGAGTTCAACTTCAGGCGGCTATTTCTCATCCATTCGGTGATGGACTTCAATCCCTCGTGGAGGTTGGCTTTGACGGTGTGTGGGTCTTTGGTGAGGGAGAGGATGAGCTGGGTGTCGTCAGCATAGGAGAGAATGTTGAGGTTGTGCTGATGGGCCAGTTGTGCGAGGGGGGCCATGTAGACGTTGAACAGCGTCGGGCTTAGAGAGGAGCCTTGGGGTACGCCGCAGATGATGTTGGTGGCTTCGGAGCGGAAGGGTGGAAGTCGGACTCTTTGGGTTCTGCCGGAGAGAAAGGAGGAGATCCAGTGGAGGGCTTTTTCTTGTATTCTGGCTTCGTGGAGGCGTGTTAGTAGGGTGCAGTGGCAAACCACGTCGAAGGCTGCGGAAAGGTCCAGGAGGATGAGGGCTGAAGTTTCGCTGTTGTCCATTTGCTGTCTGATGTCATCTGTGGCGGCGAGGAAAGCAGTCTCGGAGCTGTGGTTGCATCTGAAACCTGACTGGGAGGGATCCAGGATGGAGTTGTCCTCGAGATGGTGGGTGAGCTGAGCATTGACGATCTTCTCGATGACCTTCGCCGGGAAGGGGAGGAGGAAGATTGGGCGGAAGTTTTTGAGGTCGTTGGGGTCTGCCTTGGGTTTCTTGAGGAGGGCGTGGATTTCGGCATGCTTCCAGCTGTCCGGGAAAGTCGCGGTTTCGAAGGATAAGTTGATGACCTTTCGAAGTTGGGGGGCGATGGTAGAGTCGGCTTTGTTGTAGACGTGGTGGGGGCATGGGTCTGAAGGGAATCCTGGAGTTCATGATCTTGCAAGTTTCAACGTTGTCTACGTGGGTCCAGGCTGTGAGGCGGTTGGCGCAGGTGAGGTTGTCGGGGGTGTGGTCTGACAGCGGCGTGGTGTTGAGGCTGTCGTGGATGTCGGCGATTTTCTGATAGAAGAAGGTGGACAGGGCGTCGCAGAGTTCCTGGGATGGTGGGATGTCGTTGACGTTGGCGCTGGGGTTGGAGAGCTCTTTCACGATGCAGAAGAGTTCTTTGCTGTCGTGTGCATTGTTGTTCAGGCGTTCTGTGAAGTGGGAACGTTTGGCGAGTCGGATTAGCTGGTGGTGCTTGTGGGTGGCTTCCTTGTGGGATGTCAGGCTGTCGGGTGTGTGTTCGAGGAGCCATTTGTTCTTTAGTTTCTGGCAGGTGCGTTTGGAGGTGAGGAGTTCGTCAGTGAACCAGGCGGCTTTTTTCTTTCCTTGGTTGTCGGTGGACCTCTTGAGTGGTGCAAGGGTGTTGGCGCAGTCGTTGATCCACTGCCGTAGGTTGAGAGCGGCGGTGTCTGGGTCGGTGGAGTCGGTTGGCGGGTTCTGGGCGAGGGAGCTGGTCAGTTGGTCATCGGTGACTTTGCTCCAGCGGCGGTGGGGTGGTAGTTGGGTGCGGTGGTGTTCGATGTGCTTCTTGAAAGTGAAGTGGATGCAGTGGTGGTCGGTCCAGTGGAGTTCGGTGGTGTGGCTAAAGGTGACGTGGTTGCTTGCGGAGAAGATCGGATCGAGCGTGTGGCTGGCGAAGTGGGTGGGTGTGTTGACCAGTTGTCTGAGGCCGAGGTTGGAGAGGTTGTCGATCAGGGATGTGGTGTTGGCATCGTTGTTGTTCTCCAAGTGGAAATTGAGGTCTCCAAGGAGGATGTAGTCCGTAGAGTTGAGCGCGTGGGTGCTCGTGAGGTCAGCGATGGAGTCGCTGAAGGGTGCTCGAGGTCCTTGGGGTCGGTAGATGAGCGTTCCCCTGAGGGTGGTGTTGGGGTCAGTGTGGATCCGGAAGTGTAGGTGTTCGGCGGTCTTGAGAGTGTCGTCCGTGTGGGTGTGGATTTTGAGGGTGGATTTGTGGGCGATGGCTATTCCTCCTCCGATTCCGTTGGGGCGATCTCTTCTGGTGATCTGGTAGCCGTCCGGGATGGCTATGGCGATGTCAGGTGCTGAGGAGTCGTTCCACCAGGTTTCGGTCAGGAAGGCTACGTCTGGGGCGGTGGTGTCGAGCAGGTCCCAAAGCTCAATGGTGTGCTTGCGTGCGAAGCGTGTGTTGAGGAGTATGCAGTGGAGGTGGTTTGTTGCGGTTGTGGCAGGTTTCCTTGTTCCGTCGCAGGTGAAGTTGCAGGCGAGGCAGGAGAAGGGTCCCTTGGTGTTCTTTGGAGATGACTGGAAACATGTTGTGGAGCGGCCGGGGTTGAGAGCGTTGAGTTGGTTGGCCGAGTAGCGATGTCTCGTGGTGCGGGGGCGTGCGGACCGGGGGGGGTGGCGCTGGGCGCGGTCCAGGCACGGACGCGCAGCGCCAGCCCTTAAGAAGGGAGGGGGGAGGGAGGAGCAGCTGGGAGGCGGGAGGGAGCGGCGAATGGGGCGCAAGGGGGGCGGGGCCGCAGAGAGGCAGCGGCAGGGGAAAGCGGCAAGGGGGAGCGCCCAAGGGGCGAAAAAAGGCACAAATGGAAACAAAAACACAAATAGAGGCAAAATGGAGCAAAAAGGTACAAATAAGCAAGGCACAGAATACAGTCACAAATACGGCGAAAACAGCACAATGCACACAAGTCTAGCGACGCAAATGGGGCCAAAAGGTAGATTTAAGCAGGGAGCAGAATACAGTCACAGAATGCAAAAAACGGCACAAGGCTTACCAGAAGCCCACTAGATGGGCCTCAAACACGCTAGCAGCAGCGTGGGCGGGGGTCAGGGACACGGACACACCAAGGTGGTGCTGCGGATGTGGGGGAGCGAGTTCTTGACCGAAATCAGGTCAGAGGTCGCTCACCCTCGACTCGCAGCGCCAGCCATTAAGAAGGGAGGGGGGAGGGAGGAGCAGCTGGGAGGCGGGAGGGAGCAGCGAATGGGGGCGGGAGGGGGGCAGGGCCGCAGGGAGGCAGCGGCAGGGGAAAGTGGCAAGGGGGAGCGCCCAAGGGGCAAAAAAAGGCACAAATGGAAGCAAAAACACAAATAGAGGCAAAATGGAGCGAAAAGGTACAAATAAGCAAGGCACAGAATGCAGTCACAAATACGGCGAAAACGGCACAATGCACACGAGTCTAGCGACGCAAATGGGGCCAAAAGGTAGATTTAAGCAGGGAGCAGAATACAGTCACAGAATGCAAAAAACGGCACAAAGCTTACCAGAATCCCACTAGACAGGCCTCGAACACGCTAGCAGCAGCGTGGGCGGGGGTCAGGGACACGGACACAGCAAGGTGGTGCTGCGGACGTGGGGGAGCGAGTTCTTGACCAAAATCAGGTCAGAGGTCACTAAAAAAAAGGGGTGTCAAAAAAGGAGTGTGTCCTATGTGAATTCCCATAGGGATTTTGAACACCTGAACTACTAGATGGAAATACACCAAATGTGGCAGAAAGATAGCTCTTGGTCCAGAAAGTGCCCTTGTAGAAAGTCCTCCTTTTTGCCCTGGTCACCCCCAATATTTTGGACTGATACTGGTGGTTACTGATGCTAACTGGGCCCTGTGTGCTGCTAATCAGTCCCCAGGCCAGTGTTCTGTGTAAAATGGATTATGCAAATGAGGCTAAATGTAATTTGCTGTATCAACCTACCTATAAGTCTCCAGTACATGGTAGGGCATGTAGGTTTAAGGGCTCCAGCATGGGTAGTACACCCATAGGTGCACTACTGTGGTGCCCAGTGTCATTTTAAAGGCAAGCCTGCCTTGATGGCTGCTTTTAAGTTCAAGTTAACCTCAAATTTGACTTTGGAATTAAATGTACTTCCAAATTCCTAAGCTACCTTTCTGTTACATATGTCACCCCTAGGTATGCCCTAAGTGCCCCCAAGGTTGGATGCACTGTAACTATAAGCAGGGACTTTATGAAAGAGGTTTTATAAGCCCTGGTGAGGGAAAAATAGCTAAATTAATTTTCCCCATAGTAGTGAATGGGATCCATAGGCTAACATGGAGAGACTTTATTTTGTAAATAATAAAGCCTTATTTTCCATAGGAAGGAGCTAAATATGGCATGCTTAGTATCAAATTGAAAGGTATAATAAATCCAACAATATGCCACTGTTGAATTTAATATAATCTGTACCTAGAAAGAGTTTTAGACCGCTTGCTAAAGGTTACCAACTTTAGCACTGTAGTGCCCTTCTCTGATTGGTCAGCCTCTGGCAGACTGAGCCAGACTGCCTTGATGAGGTGTGAAGTAGCCTGGGCTGAAACAACGGATGCATCTGGTGGGAGGAGATCTACTTCAGAAGATGGTAGAACTGGATAGGGGGAGAGCAGCCAAACTGGACTTCAAAGGAGGGAAGGACATTTGGAACAGCAACTGTACCTCCCATATTTCCTGCAAACCCAGACAGCCTGGTGCCCCCTGATTAGATTAAGAGAGGGCTGGAAAGGGTTGTGTTACGGTGCACTTAGCCACACCAGTGGGTGGACTCAGCCAGATCTAAACTCTAAGTTTTAATTTTTGCAATCTTGGATTTCGGAGGACTGTTGTTCCCTGTGATTTTTTGCCATACTTTTCAGGGAGTGGTCACTCAAGAGGGTGGTGGCCTGCACGTGATTGGACAGAGGCCCCTCCACATGTCACCCCAGGAGCAAGGATAAACATGGCAGAGATGCACCCCATTTCAAATCCCTACTGGAACAAGACAAGTAGAAGAAGGACTGCCCTGCTGGACCCCTGGCCTGCACCTGGACATTGCACTCAGAAAGTCTGCACCAGCTACACCCTTGGGCTTGCCTGGCTTCTACTACTCTAAGAAGGGACTCCCAGTAGGCTACAGGTAGGAAAGAGCTGACCAGAGTCCCCTGCACCAAGCCCTGAAGCAGTTGACCACTGACCAGTGGTCATTTCTGGATTTGAACCAGGTGCCTTCTGATGGTTGGAGTCCTAACCCCCTAGGAGAAACTCAGAGCTACTGGAACCTTGGGGTGAGATGTGGACATCTAAAGAATCTTAAAGGTACTCCTGGAAGAAGATCCAGAAGTTTGGAGCAAATTTGGAAAAAAGCTTCATAAGTGGACCGACCCAACGTTGTGAGTCAAGCAGGCCAACATCGACTGCAACCCGGCCTGACTTGCAGGTTCATCCTGCTGAAAAGCTGCAGAGATGCAGACTTCCAGGATTTCACCCTGGGATAGTGGCAAGGTAATCTGATGATGTCACATCACAATTGGCTTGCTGTGGAGGGTTGTCCGGCATCGGAGAAGAAAAGCTCAGAAAAAAAGTCCAAAGGTAAAAAGTTGACTGAGGCCTCATGCGCAGAGTATCTGAGAAGGTCTCCAGCGACGTCGGCTTCAACTTCGACTTGGTCCTGGACCTAGATTTCCATCCTGAAAAATCTTCTAAGTCCAAACGTAGAACTTTTCACCTAGGCCTCCTGCAACGCATATACAAAAAGGGCTCCAGCCAGGTTGGCCTCAACTTGTGACTTTGTACTGGTTAGTGAGAGATCTTTTAAGTCCGAAGGTAAAACTTTGACTGAGGCCTCCCGCTCAGTGTAGCTAATCAAGGCTCCATTGCAGTCAGCCTCACCTTTCTACTTTGCCCCAATCAAGTCCAACCAGATGTCCAGAATGTCACTTTTGTTTTCTAAGCACTAGAAAACACTTGGGTTGAAGATCAAGGTGATCGGCAAAGGAAAGCCCTGCTGCACTAGTGGCAAAGCTGAGCAGAAGCCGCTCGGGTAGAGATTGAAGGTGAAAGGTAAAAAAAAAAAAGGGCCACTCAGGAAAACTCTGGATTTGGAGGATGATTCTTGAGTTACCAGGCAGCGATCAGCAGGCCGCAGGGTGTCATAGCAAAGCAGGGCAGCAGTTCCTGAGACTAGTCAATCGCAGAAGAGTGGCAATCCTGGCACAGAGCGGTCTCTAATCCAGCAGCATTTCTTGAGTCCAGAAGTATACTGATTTCAGTGAGTCAAGGACCCAGTACTTATACTAGAAAATGCCTTTGACTACAAAGAGTTCATGTGAAGTGCACAGATCCCCCTTTCAGGTTGGCCTATGTTCAAAACTATCAGTGGGAGGTAGTCAGTCCCCTTTGTGTGGACTCTGGACACTATCCTTTGAGGTGAAGTGTGAGCCCTTCCCAGTCTTCTTCCCAGGAAGACACTTCATTATGCAGAAGCATGCAGATGCAGTTGAGTATCCTTTGTTGTGCGTGTCTGAAGGGAATGCGCAAATGTAGATGTTATCTAGCCCAAGCCAGACATGTATTGGAGATAGGCTGTACAAGGCAGTGAGTGCAGAGAAATGCCTACTTTCTAATAGCGGCATTTCTAAAATAGTAATAATAAATTTGACTTTACCAGTAAAGAGGATCTATCATTGCCGTTCCAATGGTACTAAACATGATGCAGCTTCTCCTCTCATATCCCAAATTACAGCTTAAAGGTATTATAAGGAATTCCCAATGCTGGCCAATGAGAGGGGCAGGCCTCACAATAATGAAAAATTACTTTGTGGAGTTTTTCATTACCAGGACATGAGACTTAAAAGTATATGTCCTGCCTTTTGCTTACATGGCACCCTGCCCTATTGGCTACCTATGTCCTATGTTAGAAGTGTCTTCTATGTAAGAAAAGGGGAGTTCTGGACTTGGCAAGAGGTTTTACGTGCCAAGCCAGGGTGGCAGTTAGACTGCACACACAGGTTCTGCAGTGGCAGACCTGAGACATTTACAGGACTACTTAAGTCAGTGGCACAATCAGTGCAGCAGGCCCACTACTAGCATTTAATTTGCAGGCCCTGGGTATATAGTATACCACTCTACAAGGGACTTACAGGTAAATTAACTATGCCAATTGTGGATACCCCAATATTACCATGTTTTAGGGGAGAAGCACGTGCACTTTAGCACTGTTCAGCGGTGGTACAGTGCTCAGAATCCTAAGGCCAACAAAAAGATACAGCAACAAAACAGGAGGAAAAGGCAAAAATTCTGGGGTAAGACCGTGCAGGAAAAGCCATATATATATATATATATATATATATATATATATATATATGTATATATATATATATATATATATATATATATATATATATATATTTTACTCGCACAAAGCCATTGAAATTCAGTTGTTATTCAAGTAACTAGCAGTGCATGGCAAGGGTGCGATTTATTGTGGAGTAAACACACTTGCTTTTCCTTCGCCAAGTCCAGGAGTTAGGACAATATGTCCTTTCCAGAAGTGGAGCTTCAACTGGGGCACCTGTTACATTTATATTTGCAAATGCTTCCTGTTGAGGTTTATTTTCTGTGAATTGAGTATCATGTCCAAAACAGAAGCTCACCTTCCTGTTTATTCAACAAGAGTCCACAGTTTTGCACAAAATTTCTATCCAGCTGGAGCACTTTCTACTGGTTAGTTAGTAAGTGCTACCTCATTGGTTGAAAGTCCAGAATGGGAGGGGAGAGGCGCAGCCCCCCTCCCTCTGCCAATTTCAGCCCTGGGGACCCCATCCCCTGGGGCCCTCTATAATTCAATGGGGTGGGGCACGGCCCCCCTACCAGGGCCGATTTCAGCCCGAGGGACCCCATTCACCAGAGCCTGACCTTAATTTTTTTCTTCTTTGTTTTTTGGGAGTGGGGCTGTGTGACCCCCTCCCCTGCCCAATTTAGGCCCTGTGGGCCTGAGGGTCTGGTCATGGCATCCACTATGCAATGGGACTGCAGGAGAATCTCAAGGCCTCTGAGGTCTCAGCCAACTCCCCACCTCCTGCAGGAGCCAGCATTGCTGCCACAGACATGGAGCTGCTAAGTAATCATTTTATCTGTTTCCCTGCCCGCTTCTCATGTATGGCTCCTTGAGGGGGGCTGCACAGCCACACTCCAACCTTTGAATTTAGCTCCGGGGAGGGGGTGGTCCTCGGGGGTCTGCAACGAACCCCATTTCTTTCATTTCAGTCACAGGGAGGCGACAGTCCCCAGGGCAGTGGGGGCTCCGCAGCACCCTTTAATTGTTAGAAACTGCCCAGGGGAGATGATCCTCAGGGCTCTGGGCAGCTATGCGACCCCCGTATACAACAGAATGCTAGCCTCAGGGAGGTGGTGACCCCCAGGGTGGTCCACTAGATCCCAGTTCTATATTTTAAACATTTAGCCCTGAGGAGGTAGAGGTCCCTGGGGCTTGGGGGGGGGGGGGTGAGCAGTCCCCCCGCATATAATCAACACAGCCCTGGGAAGTTAGCAGTCCCTGGGGGACGGGGGTACAAAGGGCCCCCCTATTACAATTAAATAATTTTGCCCGGGGAGGTGGGGGTCCCCAGGACACGGGGTTTGCATGACCTCCCCCGGCTGACTATTGAATCAAATCCCTGGGAGGTGGCAGTCCCAGGGGCATACATAAGCCCAGGAGGGGGACCTGTATGCTCCCCTCCTTTAGTTTTTACATGCCCCCGGGTCCTGGCCCACCAGGGGCTTTATTAAAACAAGCATGGTAGACAGCACTTATTGCTTTTAGATTTTTGCCGCTAATTTGCGATGTAGCAAATTTGTGTCAAATTTGTTTTTTTTTTGTGCATTTTTAGCCCTAGGGTTGCCCTCTGGAACCCCAGCAATAGAGCAAATGGGTCATGGTGTCCCTACCCTGGACCCTTTTCTTTTTTATCACTGTTTTTAGGGAGTCGGCTGAAGTCGAGTCCCAAGATGGCTGCCAAAACTGCCCAGTTGAATTGTTGGCTGTCAATCGGACCTCTGCAGATCTCTGCTCTAGTTTGTTATTATTTGTGAAGTTGTTGCAGCCATAGATATACAAATTTGGTTTTCCTTAAATTTCTGAAGAACTACTGGATAGATTTACACCAAAGAACAAAACGTGTAATCTGCGTACCGAAAGCTTCCTTTCTGTCACATTTGGTGTAATTCCGTCCAGCGGTTCGGGCTGTAATGGGTGTTTAAAACTCCTATGAGATTTAACATGGGAAACACACATTTTTTTGACCCCCCTTTTTTTTAGCCCACACTTGACAGATCACCCCATAACTTTCCATGCACAACAAGAATCACTGGCACACTTTGTTTTTTAACATTTTGAGAAGATTTGTCTAACAATGCCAAAGATATAGGCAAGTCCAAATAATGCTTTTCCTATGGAAGCAGGGTCCTAAATATAACTATCTACTGGTGACCGCCAGTATGTAATATATAAATATATATATGCAAATATATAGCAAGTGGTGGTCGTCATTGGGTAATTATAGATAAGATCGCGTTTTCATGGGAAAGGCAATTTTTCTTCTACTAATAACTTCACCACTTTCCAGAACAATTGTTCATCCTCCTCAGCTTTAAACTGGAAAGTTTTGGGGTGATCAATCAAGTGGGAGTCTAGAAAAAAATGTTTTCCCCATTCATTTTTCAATTGGAATTTTAGACACAGCTACAGCCCAAACGCCTGAACAGATTACCAAATTTGGCAGAAAGCTAGATCTTGTTCCAGATAGCTTTCTTTTTTTATTTGATGTAAATCTATTTAGTAGTTTTTGAGCAATTAATGTTCATTTATTATTCACTGCTTCTTGCAAGGAGCACCCCATAATGCTGTGCAAGGGCTTATGAAACCTATATTTTTTCAGTTTGGTGGTGCTTCTAGACAGCAGAGAGTGCAGCAGCCCACCATCAAAATCTAAAAAAGGAAAACAGTAAGTCTCTTGGGTCACTGAATCCATGACCCCAGGAGAGCTTACCATACTTTCTAAAGCACTCTTAGCTAGAGGTTTATGCTCTTCAGCTGGAGTGCCGAGTCCCCTTGTGTCCAGTTTATTTCAAGATTTGAAAATTAGGTCATTTACCATGCAAAAATGGGTGACTTTACTGCAATGAAACATGCAATCTACACATTGAGAGTAATTATTATCTCTCACTTGATAACGCTTCCCGACCTAAGTACTTTACTTACACGGGGACTCGTTTTAGGCCAATTAATCTTTTGACCCTGATAGGGAACTCCTTAAGATGAGATAACTCATGAACATCTCATAATAGGAATCAATAACCTAATCAATATTGGCAATAGCTAATCAATCCAACTAATCAATAACATTTAATAAGAACCAAATGCACCATGACCTCTCAGCCATGAATAACCACACAACTTTAGTAAGAATTAAGATAATTATTTCCCTATTTGTTACACTCTACTAGCAAGTTTATTAGTCTCAATACCGGAAAACACATCATCAATGTAATATTATGACAACTTGAATAGGACTTAAACAAGGCAAAGATCATGAACATTAGAAAAAAGCACGACGTCGACATGAATCAAACTTTAGCAGAGTATCATTAGTACAGTATTCAACAAAGCAAAGATTCAGTCATTTGTCTATTTGCACCCAATTTTAGTGAACTCCTTAACTAACCTCGGATTAGCATCCGCATGTTGGACTTCATGCAAAACAATTTTGTAACATGAATTTGGAAAACATCTAACTATGGTCTCTATCAAAAGAGCAGTTGGTAACTAGAAAGGAAAGGCAAACAGACAATTACAATTTATCATCATATAGTTACCCTCCGTAATGGGTCAGCATACAGAGTCGGTCTTCGTCCTCAGGACAGCAGTCGATTCGCCATCAGCCAGGATAAAACAGCAAGCCTCAGCAAGGTAGGGCAAAAAGGCTCTTCCCTCATAAGGAGGAGAAGTAAGTATCAGCAAGGCAAGACTTGAGGATGGTTTAATGTATCAATAGCAAAGACTAAGACGGAATATCAGAGTAACAGCAAGAGTGCCCCTCTAATCGCTCAGTAAAAGGCACGTAATGGCTGATTTCTCCTTGTGTCACGTCGTTAAATTGAATTTGCCAGACAAGTCTCTAATTTCCAATTGGTCAATATTTGGTGCATCACTATCTGTCCAATAGTCTGTTGATCACCTTACTAGAATTTTCACTTGAGACAGTTCTCATGCAGTTTATTGGCTCCTGTGATTTACGTCTTTACCGGGTAGAATGTCAGGTAGGCAAAGTTACACTCCTCGCTCCAGTCAGTGGTTCCATTGTCTTTACCAGTTTAGGCTACCTTGTACCTGTTGCGAATTACACTGTTGCATTCGACAAGAATGTCTCCTTGAGCAAGTCGGGTCTCATGAGAAAGAATTTACTACGGTTACACACACATCTCTAACTCCTGGAAAAGTACAGTTCAATCTCCTTCAGGAAGACAGCACATGGCATGTTGGAAAAACACAGTTAATATGAGATCATGCAGCTAGGCCCAGACCCTTGCTAATTAAGGCCTAGTGATTAATTTAGCAAAACCTTAACATATAACTCTTGATGCTAATGCAAAATCATGCATTAATACATTATTTATTCATTATTAGTCAAGTTCATTAATCATCGTATACATTGGTGGCCACACCCGGTGGGCACATTTCAAATGCGTACATTAATAGCACATTAATACATTTTCTCTGCAGTTTAATTATACATTATTTTGCAAGCTCTTCATGTTAATATTGAATATAAAACTACGCTCCAACACACTCCAAATGACAAATTGTCATGTCATGTCAAAACTATCAGTTTTATGAATACTTCTAAATACATTGAAAACACTCTCCACAAACTGGTTGTAAATGCTCATGTACAGTCTAGATTAGACCAGTAATGCTGTTTACTTGGTATCTCCAGAATACTTAATTGACCAACTAGAAAAAGTAAAAAATTCGACAGCGTGTCGTATCAAAAAAATGCCTAGAAAAGTTCATGGGCCAGATGTATCAAATTTCCATTTTGCATTACCTAAATAGCGGATTTTAGGTAATCACTATTTAGGTAATGCAAAATGGAATGAAACAAAACAGTGATTGCCTAATAGCAATTTCCTAAAATTCGCAATCGATATTAGGGAATGAGACTTCATTCGTTCCTATGGGCCTGAAGACCCATAGGTGCGAATGGTTTTGCATTTCCTAATTTGTGAATTCCTTTTATTTCGCAAATTAGGAAATGCAAAACCAAGAGTGCTGAGGGCCTAAACCCCCCTTTGATGCACCCCCCTCAAACAACTGTGCACATGTAAAGCGCACACATGCCATAGGGGCATGTGTGCGCTACATGGCACTTTAAAAAAATGCAATTTTAATGCATTTTTTTAAATTGGACATGGTTACCACTAGCTTGGAGCTGGAGGTAATTGCATTTCCTAAATACCCAATTGGCATTTAGGAAACGCTTGATACATGTTCATAGGGAATCACAAATAGGAATTCCCCAGTTGCGATTTGCTATTTAGAGAATCGCAATGCGGTTCCCTATTAGGAGTCGCAATTTTAGGGAATCGCTAAAAATTGTGATTCCCTAATTTGGGACTGCAATGCCTTTCATACATCATGAAAGGATATTTTGTATTCTCAAACGGTGGAATTTTGCGATTCGCACTGTTTGTGAATGCAAAATAGTTTGATACATCTGGCCCCATGTTTCTCCAGTTCTATGTCAATTACACCGGATCCCAGTAAAGAAGAGTTATTTTTAAGTTTCTGGTATAAACACATACAAACTCTATCTGCAATCCACTGAATTCCTTGTTGACAAATTTCCTTGGCACACACGTAGCTGTACCTATGTTCTAATGTTCACTATCTCACAGTGATTCCAAGGATCGCAGCAACCAGATTTGGTAATCTTTTCAGTAACTGCGAGAAAAAAAGTGGAATTCGCCTCCATTTCAGCTCTTTGCTGAATCAGACCTTCTGTGATTTAGGAAACCTTTTAAACTCTATAGCTTTAACTGTCAATGAGTCCCTCTCTTTGACCTGGCACCTCTGTTTTCAGTATTTTCTCCTGCTGACAACGCCCTTCGAATGTAGTCTGCTTTTTAGAAAACGTTAAACTTTGCAACAAACTGAAACTAATTGGATCAACTGTGCCTGTGCTGATAATCGAGCTACAAGAACCCATGTTAAATCTTCTACCAGATTTTCAGTAGGTCAATCAAACATGCCAAAGTTATTAGTGAATCAAAATTATTTCAGCCCCTAACCCTTTAACTTTGCCTCTCACTTGATCTTCAGGAAACTTGAAATACCTGTACTGTATGTAATTTACTATTTACTAGCCACATATTTTGCAAATTCATCAAACAGCATCAAAGTTATACACAAATTAAATTAGTGTTGACCCCCCTTTAACCTTTTCCTCATTTGATGGATCAATAAGAAATTAATCTGTGCAAACCCTTCACCAATGTATTAGCAAATTAACACGTTTTGTATCTCTCTTTTTAAATAGACCTTCTTTGATTTGCATGACCATGAAAAACTAAGAGTAATCTTAACATGCGAAGTCTCTTCAAATTTCACGCATGTTCACCAAACGGTGGCAATGTCAGAAGCAAATCAGCAAATGTCTTTTTGACTGACATGATATACACAACATTAACCCTTTCAATCCTACCTGTCACTTTTTTCAAATGCTAAAATCTCAAAAGGTTCTGAACAGATTTACACCAAACCAACAGCAGCACACTTACTGAGTAAATTTTATTTCCGTGTTAAATTTGATATAAATCCAGGGAGTGGTTTTGGCTGGAGGAAAAGGCAAAAATTCCTATTGGAGTTGGAAATCGTAAACACATTTTTGCCCAACCCTCCTTGTCATTTTTTACCCTATACAGAACTGCATGAATTGTGGCACTCTGGGTCGCAGTTTACCATGCTCAGCGAGTGCCAACATTGGTGCAGTTCTATTCTACAATGAATGGATTTAGAAGTCACTCTTCTTTCAATCCTGCATTGGATCTTTCACGTTGTGTCTTTTTAAGCCTGTAGTTTATGTGGGTAAAAGTGTTGGTGCTTTTTGTGCTTGTTGTAACAGAACCATAGCAGTGTTAGTTATTTTAAAACATAATGGAGATGCTGCCTGACAACACATTGATAATTGCATAGCACTTTCTTACCTCTTGTGAGGCCCAAAGTGTTTTCAGGATGTTCAAGTATGTATCAATTTATAATGCACTTTGTAGCTCACACAAGGTACGTATTGAGTAAGGTGCATAAGGTTTTGGTGATGCAGTGTGGGCACAGTGCACTGAGCATTGTTGCACATAGGCAAACAAAGGGAAGTCATGTTGCCGTGCCATATGAAGTGTAAGGCATAGGATCACAGCTTGCATATGCCGACCAATAGTATTGTTTGATTGTGCAATCTCAGATAAACCATGGTAATAGTTCTACAGGGGTTCACCCACCAATGGAGTTTTAAACAACTCAGGGTAACCCTCAAGCACCACTGCAGTCAGCGTATGGGGCCACTCAAAGCTGAGTTGGAGCAAGCTAGGATCAATTCAAAGGCACTCAATATAGGTCTAAGGCAGAGGTCTTCAAACTGGGGGGCGGGCCTGAAGTGATCCCAGGTGGGGCCCCCAGACTCTGGCCAAAATAAATATTATACAGGTAACAGGCCTGTTTTTTAAGCAGAAGCATGTTATTGCAGTTTTAAAACCGTAACAGTACTTAACTGCATTGTTTGAATAGGTTTAGACATATTTAAACACTGCCATGTTTATAAAATAATTGTGAACAATTCTGAGGGGGGCCCAATGACTTTTATTTTTCAACTGGGGGGGCGTGGCATTAAAAGGTTTGGAGACCTCTGGTCTAAGGTATCCCAAGAGCAGAGTTGTAGCAAACCTGAAGCAGGGTTTGTAAAAAGGATCTACCCCAGAGAGGATCAGGAACACACCAGAGAGTGGGTGTTCGCGAAGGACAGAGCAATCCTGAAGGAACATTGTAGCTAGAGTTCAGAGGATGGGATTACCACTGGCGCAACACAGTGGAGCTACAGAACGACAGGGGTTCTAGCCCTATTTCCCTACAGGCCGTCATAAGCCTAACACAGACGACGTCCTTATCCTTCAACCCTTCACCTGGATGCCAGAATTGGACATCCTGGGGAGAAGATCAGATAGAGAACAGGTCGGGGAGCTGACTGCCTAGGACAAGAGAGAAAATGATGTAGGCCGGAGAAGCAGAGGACTTTTATATTTTAAAATGTACTTTTGAAGCTTTGCACAAAAGCAAATCATCAAGGCAGTCAGACTCCAAAATCAATGCTTACCCGAGGGAAAGCTTGCTCCGATGTTGCTGGAGAGCTGTAATAAGATCTCTGTCTTTAGGGAATGCTTTTATTAATTACATGAATTGGGGGGTTTTCAGACTGCTGGATTTCTCGGAAGAAAAGAAGAAAATAAATTAACATAATTGTTGTCTGAAGAGGTCAAACTGAATGTTCTAAAGTCCAGTCAAGAACAAATTGCTTCATAATTCATTAACAACTCTTCAGACTTATTCGGGAACTGTGCACTCCTGCCTGTAATGCATTGCTAATGATGTGTCACTCACAACTCTGGGTCCTGCCCTACTGCATGCATCCCACAACAGTATGCATTTTTTGTTTTTATTTCTTTGAAACTGACATGAGTCAGACACAGAACCTTGAATCTGTTACTGAATATATTTTGGCTATATCACTTACATCCAATAGTCTCAGTGCAAATAAAATTACCATCTGGGGTCCCCCACTTGCAGTCACTCCTTCGAATGCCTATTTTTGCATACCGAGAAAACGTTAAACCTGGCAAAGTGGAAGTTTATGGTGGAAACTCTAGAAGAAATGTTGCTGCTTTTCAGTTCACCAGCTGGTAAAAAAAATACTTTATGCCGCGGCGCAGTTAGTATTGTGATCAATGGGCAAAAGCAAGGGGAATCCAAATAACATGTGGAAAACACTAAAGATGTTTTATTATTTCTAGCTTTATTTATTAAGTCATTAGCTGTCTGATTTAGTCCCGCCCTCACATTCGGATTTGCTCCATAGACAGTGGCATCTGCAAGAAAAGGTTGTTTGCAGATGACATTATTTACCTTATTTTTAAATAAGTAATATTCAATGCTTATTGTGAGCCAGTGGTTGCAGGGTGGGGTCCACAGGCACTTATAAGTGGGAACCAGCACTTATTTTTCCTCATCAGTCTTTCATTTATAGCAAGAGAGAGAAAAACACACAAGAGGGAAAGAAGGAGGAGGAGAAAAGAGTGGTAAAGGGAGATTAGAAGGGATGAAAAGGAACGTGAACGAGTGAGATAAAGAAGAAGGGAGTGCCTGGTCCTAGATTAAAGAGGTATGAGGCGGAATCAAAACTATCTACCTTTGAATTTTCAGCCTCCCCGATATTCCCATACATCTGAGCAAAACGCAGGGCCCCAACACTTAATATTTTACAAATTAAGCACTGGTAATATTGAAAATACCATGTAAACGTCGGATGAATTTACATTTGTTGCAAGATGCATAATGAATACCAAAGAGTCCTGAGCCAGTCTAATGCGTAACAGGGAAGAGCAATTCCCAAAAGAACTGCATAAAACTTACACTAGTAGACAAAACAATATTTGGAGGTTATAATTTTGGATGATTATGTGGAGTTCTATTTTATAAACTAGGAAAAAAACTTAAAGGTATGGGCATTTCATATTTTTCTAGAATTCTAAATGCATTACATTTTCAGGGCCAGATTTTCTAGGCAGACCTGTTTATTTCATTTCTTTTATTGGAAGCATTTAGAAAGCATGAACCGAACCCGACAGGGCAGCCGAGTGCTATGTGAATCCATAGAATACGAGACCAACATGAGGGTACAGAGGCACACAGATACGTTTACAACGAGACCTCATGGCAATATATTTATGTATACAAGTAGTGAAGAAACATAAAAAGAGAGTGGGGTGGCTTGGGAGAGTGAAGGGAAACAGTTTGAAAATGATGGATAGTCTTCACCTCAGTGCATATCTGCTAGACGTTTTTGATGACGTCTCTCCCATTTTTGTCCCATTGAAATTCACTGAAGTGAATGGCTGGATCTGAAGGCACAAAAAAGGGGAATATAGAAAAGATGCAGACTTTAATCACAATATTAATTATATGTTGCTTTGTATCCAATAGTTTAGAAATTCTGGAGAATTCTAGAGTGATTTTAACTTGCGAAAAATTGTGGTCTTTCACTGGGGTCCGATGAAACATACTTGAAAGAAAACAGGTTTCTCTCAGGATTTTCTTACATACATTATGGAAGTTGCTCCAGAAACTAAAATATAAACCCATTTACTTCTATGAGCAGCAGCAGTCTGTTGGTTGATTCCTGCAGCTTGCAGTCGTGGGACTCAGAACTATAATATACAAAGGTTTCTAGCTTTTGCATCTGAAAGTTTTAATTCTATCAAGGACATGCTGTGGTGATTACACCTTCTATTCCTGTTGCTTTATTCTCAGCCAGTAAAAAGCATAAATATAAAAATATAGCTCCCACCAACAAGGAGTAAGAATTACAAAGCATGTGATATTCAATAATGAGCCAGTATGGCCATTAGTTCAAAACAGCATCTCTTTCCACCATATCCCCATTTGTTTTTTTTGCTGTGAAACTTAGCAGTTCAAGAACCATCTCACTCTTAACTTTGTTGAACCTCTCGTCCTGTAGAAAAAGGGAAATATTAGCTATCATAACATGCATAAAACAATGCATATCAACTCAAAGAGTAAGCATTTTTCCAACTACACTGACAGCCTTAACATCTGAAACACTTAGATCAGATAAAAGACCAAGCAGCATAGCCAACTTAACTGATAATTGTTTTCTTCTTAAAACAGCATTTGCTAGCCATATCTAAAAAATGTTTATGACCACAGTAACTTCTCAAAGACTTCTATGCCTAAGTTCATGAGTGTTGTACATGACCCTTTCTGCAGGGACATCCCTAGACTTTTTTGCCTTCACTGTCCTGTTTGCTGAACCCGTTTTTGCTGGCTTATAGGACTTTGTGCACTTTACCACTGCTAACATGGTCTAAAGTGCTTCTGCTCTCTCCTTTAAGCATGGGGAAACTGCCTTACACCCAATTGGAACATTTATTTACTTGCAAGTCCCTTGTAAAGTGGTACTACATGTAGCCAGGGCCTGTAAATTAAATGCCAATAGTGATCTACAGCACATATTGTGTTACCCACTTAAGTAGCCTTTTTAAACATGTCTCAGGCCTGCCATTGCAGCCTGTGCGCCCACTTTAAACTGCAATTTAAACCTCTGGCCATGCCTAAACCTTTCTTTTTAAAACATGAAAGTCACCCTTAGAGTAGACCCTAAATAGCTCATAGGGCAGAGTGCAGTGCATTTAAAAAGCTGAACATGTACTTTTAATTTTTACCTGCCCTGGTAGTAAAAACTCTTTTCAGTATGGCAAGGTCTGTCTCTCCCACGGGATAACATTGAGTTAACTTATTACATTTAGTAAGTGCTAACTTTCATTTGGGAAGAGGTACAAATATCGAATTTGGGGACTGATTTATACTTTTTTAGCGCTGCATTTGCGTAATTTTTTGATGCAAAAGCAACGCAAACGTACAAAATACAATTGTATTTTGTAAGTTTAGGCCACTTTTGCGTCACAAAATGACGCAAATGCGATGCTAAAAAAGTATAAATATGGGCCTTGGTGTCTAAAGAATTGTAATTTAAAACCTTCTTTGATGGTAAAGTTGGATTTTAAGTCATATATCCGAAAATGCCACTTTTAGAAAGTTGGAATTTTCTTGTGCCAAACGTTTGGTTTCCTGGGTCACATGACTAGGTGCAGCTGGCAGTTGGTCTTTGTGTATTGCTCCAGACAGTGAGACAAAGGAGAAGGTGTTGGCAGGAATGGTCATCTCCGACTTGATGAGGGGGAGGGGCTGATTCTTACCACACTTATACAGCACAAAGTCTCTGCCTGACCACACTCACAAAGGGTTTGACACTAGTCTTTTGTGACCCCCAGATAGGCTGGAGCCAAGGGAGGGAGGCATAAAATTTCAACCTCTTGAGGTAGAAGCCTCAAGGAACTTCTCCTATTTCATAATGGACCCTCCAGACCCCAAATTCTTCAGTACACCTCTGGACTTGTAGAAGACTCAGAGGGACTGCTGTGCTGCTCTGCAAGAAGGACTTGTGGTTTCGGTTCAGTCCATGCATTCCATGACCTGTATTCTGGGAATTAAAATATAATACTATAATTCTGAGAGTTGGCTATTTGTGCTGGAACTGACAGGAGCTGACAGGAGCGTCATTACCAGAAAAAAGTACCATATTTTACCCTTCATCACCTTGTATAGACATTGGATACCACAGGACTGCTATCTGCTGCCCTGGTGCCCTGTTGCCCTTCTGCCTGAGTAAGAAGGACTGGACCTGCAACTTGATCCCAGGACCAGCAGAGTGACCCCAAGGGCTAGTTGGGTGGCCTCCTGGTCACAGCCTCAGGTAGAGAAAAGGCTCCAACACCTTGAATCCAGCACCTGGACTCTATCTGCTGTAAGCCTTGCCCCACCAAGTAGTGCCACCCTAGACATGGATCCTTGAAAGTGGGGCTGAAGGAGCTCTGTCAGCCCAGCAGTGGTCCTGTAAGCCGAACTGACACAGCTTGACACATCTCCTCATAGCCACATCAGAAATGCTACAGCGTGATGCATTCCTGACACCGGGCCTCACATTGCTGGCCACAGTCATCTCAGAATGGCCACTATGTGGTGCATTGTGGATGCAAGCCTGTCTTTAATGGCATCATCAACACCAATGCCGGAGTCTACATTGCAGCCCAGCTTCTTGGGAACCGCAGATGCACAATACATCGTTGATGCAGGACTTTGCAATGCTACAAAAACCAGGATTTAAGGTACTTTGTTCAGCAGGCTTAACTTGGTCCCTGTATCTGACCCACGCTCCATCTCAGTTGGCCTAAATGTATGACTTTGCCCTGGTCTAGAAAGTCCAGATACCCACAGTTGATGCTTTGTGCTTCTAGGCACTATTTTCACTTAAATCTTTGAAATTGCATATCTTCTGTTCTACTTGTGGGATTGCTGTCATTTTTATCTCAAATAAGTTATTACACTTTACTCTATTTGTCTAAGTTGATGTGGGATATTTTCTTGTGTTCTGATTTCATTGTATTACTATTTGAATTGCTGCATAAATACTTTACACATTTCCTCTAAGATAAGCCTGACTGCTTTTTTTGTCAAGCTACCAGATGATTAAGCACAGGTTAATTTGGGGCTGTTTGTGACTGCACTTGACAGAAATTGTGGTTGCTGCTTAAGTAGGGCTTTACCCCCCTCAACCAGTAACCCAATTTCCAACAATGAACACTTGAAAGTGCAACACATTTTAATAGCTTATTTTATTAGTGGGCATCACCCACAGCTAGCAGTCCAGTTAAGAAATTCACCACCTGAATCACATCCCACATCACAGGGGATCCAAATCCTATTCCATGCACCAACTAGACCTTCTGGACCACGTATCATCTTCAGAGAAGTTCCACAACATCAGATGCAGATGACCCTGCAACAGCACTGGATCGCAAAGGCCCAAATGGCTCGTATAATGGGTGGTCTAACACAAACAGAAAAACCGGAGAAGCTATTGCCACTCCCAGTAATACCAGAAATCAAGCCTGTGATCTCCAGATTGGTGTGATAAGCACAAGCTCCGACAATTGCCATTGTGCTTTAGCTGTCACATTTAGGATCATCATGAAATATGGAAATGCATACAGATGCCGGCCTGACCAAACCTGTAGAAATGTGCCCATGGCCACAGCTTTTGGATCTGAACACCAACTGAAAAAGGTTTGAAGTTAACAATTGAGTGTCAGTGCACCTTGTATGGACTCAGGTGCTTCATCTGGTGTGCAGTACTGGAAGATCTAGCTTCCAATTGCTGGAATCCTGCGAATATCTATCTAGCTATTTTTCTAAACTGGTGTGGAGTACCTTTGTGGTGTTTTCACTGTGTTGCTGTATGTGGTTGTGCAAATACTTTACACATTGCCTCTGAGATACGCCTAACTGCTTGTGCCAAGCTACCAAGGGGGGAGCAGGTGTTATCTGAGCTGCACATCTCCCTTACCCTGACTAGAGTGAGGGTCCCTACTTGGACGAGTTGTAAACTGACTGCCAACTAGAGACCCCATTTCTAACAGGAGCTCTAAAGCTTGTTGCATTATTGCATGAGTGAACATTAGAATAATAATTATGCTAGCATTGGATACATAAGAGGATGTATGGTCTTCCCATCGCTCTTAAGTTTCAAAATCTTTCTGTTCTTCTCTTTAACTAGATTATGCTCACTTTTCTTCATTTTATTGATCTACAAATTCCAGGGAATATTACAGTGTGGAGCAAAAAAGACGAAGTCCATACAAATATTATGAGTTTTTTTGAAACATGAACTTTGTTATAACAGGCTTTAGGGTGCGTGCATTCCAGATTACAGTGACAAAATTGGGGATAATTAGTGGAGCAACAATAATGTTATTTTGGTTTCGATGTGAAGTAAAATTTGTACATCATGTACGTACTATAAACTAAAAGGAATTTGCTCTTTTATGAACTGTTTATGATTTAATTTGATAACTGGGTGTGCAATACACAAATGTGTATTCTCTTATAGCAATAAAAAATGACAAATGTATGTTTTGATGTAATATGGCTACAGTGTTATTAATATGAACATGATATGTGGATGTAATATAATTTCATCCCTGAAGAAGTGGCATGTATCGATGCAAAACACGTGTTGGCTGGAATCAATTGTTGCTACAAGGAACTAGTTAATTATTATTAGTATTAATGATATATACATTTTCTTCTGTTGGTTTATAATCCAGCTGGAAATAATGTGTTTGAGGAACTGATGATTTATCATTGAATATGTTTGTATGCAAGTGTTGGGAAGCTCTAATGGAAACAAATTGCTGTTAAAGTACAATGTCTTATTGTTTATTTTTGTAAAAAATTAAATGGAAAATTGAATAATTTATGTTCATTTGTTGGCTTGAGCTCCCTACGAAAATTTAAATTGATCCTTGACAAATGAGTTGCTGAACAGAAGGATGTCTGCTTGTGGCCCAGACTCAGTGGAGACCAAATTACTCAATTTGGAGTCGAGGAAGATGATGATTGATCAGCAACACAATTGGCACTGCCCAGCAGGCAAACCCCTCTCTGGGTCCACCCTGCCAGTATATCCACATCCACTGTGCAGCTGTTCTTTTTAGCCAAACCCCAATATTTTAGTAGAACAGCCTGTCAATTCTAATAACGTGTCTTGCTAGAAATGCTAAGCATGATCCAGCCCTTTCCTGGGTTCCCTAGAAAATTTGCTAAGAAAGGCCAACATATTGGTATCTATATCTTGAATGCTGTCAATGTAGGTTGAGGACATTCTGCTCTCAAGCAGTTCCAGACTTCTTTATCCAGAGGCTGCCTCATCATTGTTTCTGCATAGGCTGCAGTAGTAGGGACCGGACTCTACTCCGTGGATCTAGGGTGTACAGTTTCATCTGGAAAGAACATACCCTCCAAAGTCTTTTTATGGGGCTTTAAATGTTCTAGCAGACAGTCAAGTGCACCATTTGACTCTTCAGGAATGTTCTTCTTCCTAGACAGTGAGTGTCACGTCCTTTGGTCTTCTTGAGAGTCATCAATATCACCCACTTTATCATAAAAGGAACAAGGTTCTCCATCTTAATGTCAATCAAGGGCTGTAACAGGGGATGCCTCATTATCAGTGAAAGGTAATTCTTTTACTTTCTCCCTGACGTCCTGTGATTTAAAAAAATGGCCTCTCTGAAGTCTTCATGGTAGTGTTTCCACCCTTGCAATTCCCTTTTTACCTTAGTGAAGGGATGCCCTCCTTTTACAGAGGAGTTCCGCTCATTTTAGGTTTTTATGCAGTCCTTCTGATCCCCAGTAAAAGTTTCCGACAGCTCCCCAAAAAGGTCTGGTAATGGATTAAGGGCTACATCGAGTGCCTGATGCACCTTCTTGTGCAGAATTGAATCACTAATCTGGGAAAGACTGTCCCCAGTTACTAAGGTATCCATGGACTCTTAAGAAATAGGAGGCTGCCTAGCTGCCATTCTGGTCATGCAATATAAAATAGGAGGCTTGAGGCAGAGCCTCAATCACCCTGCTGTACATGGCAAATTTCAAACTTTCACCCCAATGGTTAGAGTGGAGACCATCCAGTGTGAAGTTTAAGCTACACAGACTAGTCATGGGAGGGGAAGAACCCCACTGGGCAGGTAGATATGCCAAGAGCTCCCTTGTGGAAGCACCACAGCTTGATTTTACAACCCCCTAGAATGTCACCAGTAGCAGGGACTGAGAGATTAAGTGTTGAGGTCCACCTCTCAAAGGATGAGCAAATGTTAACACCACAAGTGTAGGATGCACCAATGCAGCAACCATCAGAAAATGTCTACCATCAATGACAGTAACAATGGACTTTCGTGTGAGTGCTTCGCACCCTCACAGAGTGCAAAGGCTAACTTTCAGCTGACATGTGGGAAACAAATAATGTTATGAAGGAAGAGATTTTCACAACCAAAAATGCCTGAAATCAGAGTTCATACTTGCAGGCAGCAAACTGACTTGAAACACTTGATATGTAAAATACAAACCCAGCACATGTGTCAAACTAAGGAGCAACTTACCTGACATTAAGCAGCAACAGAAAAAGAAAGATATGATGGAGAGAGAGATGATGATATACACTGTTTGGGAGTCTGATTAGTTATTGAATATTGTGTTTAGTAGTTCTTACTTCATTGTAATTTTTATATGTGGGCTTTTTATTAACTGTTCAATAAAGCAATGGAAAGAAAAGGCATAATCCTTGCCTCCTTTCTTGTTAGAATTGAAAGACTTTCATACGGAGGAGATGCAGTAAATCAATAATATTCCCCATGGACGAAGAGGTGGTCTGGAGTTTCCCTTACTGGGCAATCGAGTGCAGTCGCAGCAACAATACCAAAGAACTCTTTAACATTGGTAAGGAAATCTCCAGCCTGGCAGCTAGTGAAAACAACATCACACCCCCACTGGAGCTGTGCAACAACCTTGCCAATTTCTTTCACAACAGGATTAAAACCATATACATGAACTTCGAACCCCAACCTATACCTACGGACTTCATCAACAAAGTAGCCACCACCACAACAAACACCACAGACTAACCACCTGGAACCTTCTCTCCACTGAGGACACCGCCTCCACCATGAAATCCATCCACTCGGGAACCCCCACAGACCACTGCCTGCACCACATCTTTAATCTCAGAAACCAAAGGATCTGCCAGGAACTCACCACTCTACTCAACACCTCTTTCACCACCAAAACCTTCCCCATGTTTGGAAACATGCCGAAGTCAAACCACTACTCAAAAAACCCACCGCAGACCCCAGGGTACTCAAAATCTACCAGCCAATCTCCCTGCTCCCTTTCCCAGCTAAGATACCGGAGAAAATAATCAACAAGCAACTCATGACCTACTTGGAGCAGAACCAGCTACTGGACACTTCCCAATCTGGCTTCCCCGGCAATCGTAGCGCTGAGACCGCTCTGATCGCAGCCATAGACGACATCCATACACTACTCTACTGAGGAGAAACAGCAGCTCTGATCACCCTCGACCTCTTGGCAGCCTTTAATACTGTATCCCACCACAGGCTGATCAAAAGACTCCACCACATAAGTATCCAAGGGGACGCCCTCAGATAGATCACCTCCTTCCTCACTAGAAGAACCCAGAGGATTCACCTACCTCCTTTCACTTCAAACCCAAAAGACATCACCAGCAGGGTCCCCCAACCATGGTCCCTCAGCTCCACGCTTTTTAATGCACATATGACCCTTCTAGCCAACGTTGTCAGTTTCCACGGCCCCAACATAATCTCCTATGCAGATGACACCCAACTCATCCTCTCGCTCACCTACAACTCCACCACCACTAAATCCAACTTCCACAGATGTATGACAAGCGTCACCGACTGGATGAATGGAAACTGCCTGCAGCTAAACACAGAAAAGACTGAAGTTCTGATCTTCCTCAAGAGTAGCAACATGGAATGACTCCTGGTGGCCTTCAGAACTAGGACCCACATCCACTCCTTCCGAATATGCCAGAAACCTTTGAATCATTGGTGACAATAGGCTCACCATGGAATCACAGATTAACACCATCACCTCTGCCTGCTCCTTCACTCTGCACATGCTATGTAAGATGTTGAAGTGGCTACCCCCACACACAAGATGCACTGTGACACAGGCCCGCACCATCAGTCTAATAGACTATGGCAATGCCCTCTATGTTGAAATCACCTCACAAGTCCTATAAAGACTTCAGACTATACAGAACCCTGCAGATAGACTCATTCTCACCCTTCCCTGATGATCCCACATCACACCACACCCCAGGCAACTCCACTGGCTTCACGTGCAGAAGAGGTGCGTATTCAAGCTCCTGACCCATGCATACAAAGCCCTACACAACCAAGGACCCACCTACATTAACCACCACCTGAATTTCCAACAACTGTCAAGAAGACTACTGTTATAAAGAAGACGCGTAGTAATTCTTCAAGCGTTAATCTTTATTTCCATCTCTATTGCTCCATCTTCACAAAGCTGTTTCCCTCTCAGCACACCAACATTCTACAGTGAGTTCCTGTCAACTGTGTCAACCCCTGGAATGTACTAACTCAAAAGGGATGGGAAGTTGGAACATACCACTATTATAGATACAAATCATGATTTTAAAAATTAAAATATGAATAATGTAAATATATGATAGATTTCTATTTTTCAATAAAATGTGTTCTATTGATACATTACAACACCTACGCTCCACATCCCTATTGCTTGCCCACACTCAGCGCATCTACCAAACAGATGTGAAAGATGTGCCTTTTCCAACATAGCAGCAAAAAGATGGAACAGCCTTCCCACGCATCTCTGGACCATCACCTCTCATCCAGAATTCCAGAGAGCCCTCAAGACCTGGCTATTCGCATGAACCGCTGAGACCTGCAAGCTCCTGGATACCCGCGAGGCTGATTAGTCGTGCTTTACAAATCCTGTTTGAATGATTGTTTGAATCCATCATGGCCGCTGCTCCCTTCTAATGAACAACTACAGTGTTAAAAAGACTCCTGGATGTTATTTTGTTGAATTTCAAGACTTTCCTGTGGATCAAACAGAAAGAAATGAGCACTTGCATATTTACACAAATATGAAACCAACTATTTCAATTCAAGGGGAAATATTGGCTTTTAGTCATTTGAGGTATAATATATCTTGAAAGGAATTAACATATTTAAAGAGAGAACACCCTTCTTAAGTAGACCAAACCCTTTCCACATCTGTTTACTCTGGATAACCCTCATCTCTGTTTCCTAATATTTTCCTAAATTTAAAATAGTAACATTTTGGTAGACATTAAAGTTTTTTTTTTATTCTTCCATTTATGTGTATGTGATAAATGCAGGAACATATTTACAGACAGATCTTGTGGCTAGAATTAATTGATTAGTGCTCCAACATGTAATGAGACTCTCCAAATGGACATTTCATGAATTCTTAGTTGTTCTGACTGCCTCTTCTTAGTAGTTGTGCCTACTTGCAAAAATGTGCACTGGCTTCAAACTATTATAAGGAAATGATAAAACATATATTTATTGTGTATAAAAGTTTTGCTCTTTATAACTTATAAATGCTTGCATTCAAGATTAATTACTTAAAGCATTTTTAAAATAAGTAATATTGTTAATCAGAGAGAAAATGAGGCTACTCTTTTAAAACACAGGGAAAATTATCATGGACTACACAATTTCACAGACCCGGTACAATCTAAATACGTAATATACACAAATGAAATGGAGTGTTTTAGAGATTCATTTATTCCAAGAACTTGTAGCAGTGGAGATAAGAAACATTTTCACGTAGATATTAAGTCATCTGCACAGAAAAATTTAAGATTCTAAAGTTGTCTTCTTCAGCAGCATGCTTCTTAGCATAGTCACCTTATGTGCCCTAGATGAACATTCTAGTTCTTTATTAGAACTCTGTTATGTTTGAATGCAGCTATTATGACAATAAACTGTGTTGAAACTGTAATGAAACATGTCTTAGGTAATACCCATAGATCTCCTGGATATTAACCAGCTAGGAGACAACCAGAATGCAGCATTTTCTGTACTCTACAATGGTCGGATATACAATAAAAAGCATATTTCTGTTCCAAATAAGATACATTATATAATGAGAAAATTATGTATTTGGAATGGGTGGGACTGAAAAGCAGAAAAGAAATAAGATACAGACTACTATAATGTTTTAAACCATCTTTGTTGGGTTTTGAGATAGTCTTCGTACAACAAATATGATATCTAATTTACTGGTGTATACACTCAGTATTGTGCAGTACAGATGTGCAATGCCAACATAACCATTTGCAGCAAGATGGAATAGTAACTTTGAAATTCTGAATACAGGTTGACTCAGCAAGAAGCAGTAAGATGGTGCTGGCATGGGTAGCTTTGTTGGATCACTGAGAGACGGAGATCCAATGGCCCCTATTGGAATGAACAGACGTAGCAGGAGTCCTGACATGCGGCTCTTGGCATGCTGTTCATGGGGAATCTGATTAGCTGCTGTGGCAGCTGCCCTCCGCTTGGTCTGGTGGGCTATTGGCATCCTCTGGGGTGGTGGTCGCCTCAATCCCCAATATCTCGGGCGGTGTAAAGAGCTAGAATTCTTGACCTTAATTTATGCCACCCAAGAATCTACAGAACCACAGTATCAGATGGATCAGATAGAAGATAACCTGGCAGCTGCCTTTTGTACTTCTAGCCTGTTTTGCACAAAAGAGGAGCACAGTGGTAGCAGCACTGGCCAGACAAGGTATGGCTTGAAAGCTATTGACTCTCTATATTCTATGAAAGAAACAGAAGGGAGAAAAGTAATGGAGCCTGCTGCTATGGGTCATGGGTCTGGACCACAACCCTCCATCGTGGAATTTTTTGCTCCAGCATGAGGTGTGCAACCACTCCAGGGAAGTAATGTGCAGAAGAGAGACTGCCGTAATAAGGGAGGCGGGCCTGGTGCAGGTAGTTTCTGCAGGCTTGCTGAGATGGCAGATTTAAAGATAGGCCCTCAGATTCAACTGCTCACAACCACAGCAATAGAGGGTGCTCCAAAGGGGCACCCGGCCTCGCAGTTCGGCAGCACAGCGACAACGACCAGCCTCCAGGCCAGTGAGTTTTCTTCTATCACTACAGAAGAGGGGAATTTGGTTGAGCAACCTAGTAGTGATAGAATGACCAATAACCTGTTACTCGCTTTGTCTGCTCCCCAACACAGGTTGTAATCCTCAGAAAAGACTCACTTTCTAGGTCTTCAGTAGTCCCATCACCCTACTCCCCCCATCATTGGTAATACAGCTGGCTCTGGAGCGAAGGGGGACTGGAAGCAAATTAAGGCACCGACCGCGGCCACTGGTCAGTAATCTGTAATAACTGGGAATATTCTGTCCGACTCTTTCAAAGGTGACAATCATGCAGAGAGAAAGACAAAGGGCCTGATTCTAACTTTGGAGGACGGTGTTAAACCGTCCCAAAAGTGGCGGATATACCACCTACCGTATTACGAGTCCATTATATCCTATGGAACTCGTAATACGGTAGGTGGTATATCCGCCACTTTTGGGACGGTTTAACACCGTCCTCCAAAGTTAGAATCAGGCCCAAAGTCCAGTGCCAAGGACATAAGGTCACTGGTGGACAGCGCTGGAGGGTTTAACCCACCAGATGATTCCCTCAATTTTGGTGATTGATTCTTCTCTCTGACTGATGGCTCAGATATCTTTAGTATGGAAGATCTCAAAAGGGCTACCGGTCCCTCTACATCTGGCAGTATTTTGAGCAGTACCTCAGATGATCTGAGCGCTATGGTAAAGAGAGCAAAATGCCATAAGAAAGACAAAAATATAAAATCAAATGGCAAACCAATTGGAGAAATGTATCAGAAGGTTGTGACCCCAGCTTTAAAGTGGGATTATTAGGCAACTCTGCAAGTGTATCTCGAATCACAAAAGGCCTCACTTGATGATGTTGGGGAACCGTCACTAATGTTAATATACAGCTCCATTAAACAGCATCAAGAGGAAACTTGCTCACATGGGTGGAAGGGTAGGCTGGCCACAAAGAAACTGCAGGGTGCAACCAGAAAAATCTCCTAGGCCTGTACTGAGATCGGAGAAAGGATTATGTCAGTTGAAAATTGTACTGCAGCACTGGAAACAGACCTTGCAGATTTAAAAGGGCAGACACAATCACAGGTCTCTCCACAGGTCTCTCAGATCACTGCTATTCATTGGAAAATTGAAGACTTTGAGAATAGGCAGAGGCAAAACAACCTCTGGATTTTGGGTCTTGAGGCAGGCTTTAAAGGGAAGTATATAAGGAGGTTTGTGGTGAATTTATTCAAGTGAGCTTTCCCAGAGTTATCATCATGGAACTAGGTCCAAGAGGTCCAGAGGGCTCATTGTTTCCCCCGTGGCCCATCAGGTACCCCTAGTGTACAATATAAACGGGGCGTATAAAACATGCTAGGTAACGCTTACTGACATACTCGTAGAAAATACTCCGGTTGGTTCGGTCACGATGCTCATTTTTACAGAAACTAAACCTCAACAGGAAACACTTACCAATATAAACGTAGCAGGTGCCCCAGTTGAAGCTCAGCTTCTGGAAAGGACAAGCCACCCTAACTCTCGGGCTTGGCAAAGATAAAGCAAGGCTGTGCGCTCAGAGATCCCATAGCAAAAAAAGATCCAGAATCCTTCCTGGAGGTGAACTGATGATGTACTGGAGCGTAATCTGTATCTGACTGTGACGCGCGGGTTCTATCTTCCTCTCCTGGAGGCACAGAGTAGAAGGTTCTCCCTTTATGAAGCACCTGTAAGCTCCGCCCGCTGAGCCACGCCCCGTCCACCCTCGAAGTAGGTAAAGGAATTCCCGTCTTTTACCAGGATGATGGACAGCTTTCCAAAACGACCCCCTGCGTTTACCGCCGTTTCCGGTGGTGCGTTGTTGATGCGCCGAAGCACGAGGACATCTCCACAAAGACGCACTAGTAACAATAACATTGCCAAAGGCACACAAGGTTGCTGGAGACGTTCACCCCGTGGCCCATCACGTACCCCTAGTGTACAATATAAACAGGGTGTATAAAACATGCTAGGTAACGCTTACTGACATACTCGTAAAAAATACTCCGGTTGTGTAGGCCACGATGCTCATTTTACAGAAACTAAACCTCAACAGGAAGCACTTACCAGTATAAACGTAGCAGGTGCCGCAGTCGAAGCTCAGCCTCTGGAAAGGACAAGCCACCCTGGCTCTTGGGCTTGGCAAGGATGAAGCACAGCTGTGCGCTCAGAGATCCCATAGCAGAGGAAGATCTGGATTCCTTCCTGGAGGTGAACTGATGGTGTGCTGGAGCGTGGTCTGTATCTGACTGTGACGCGCGGTTTCTATCTTCCTCTCCTGGAGACACAGAGTAGAAGGTTCTCCCTTTATGAACCACCTGTAAGCTCCGCCCGCTGAGCCACGCCCCGTCCACCCTCGAAGTAGGTAGGGAATTCCCGCCTCTTGCCAGGATGACGTACAGCTTTCCAAAAACGACCCCACTGCGTTTTACCACCGATTCCGGTGGTGTGTTGTTGATGCGCAGAAGCACGAGGACATCTCCACAAAGACGCACTAGTAACAATAACATTGCCAAAGGCACACAAGGTTGCTGGAGACGTTTACCCCGTGGCCCATCACGTACCCCTAGTGTACAATATAAACAGGGTATATAAAACATGCTAGGTAACGCTTACTGACATACTCGTAGAAAATACTCCGGTTGTGTAGGCCACGATGCTCATTTTACAGAAACTAAACCTCAAAGGAAGCACTTACCAATATAAACGTAGCAGGTGCCGCAGTCGAAGCTCAGCTTCTGGAAAGGACAAGCCACCCTAACTCTCGGGCTTGGCAAAGATAAAGCAAGGCTGTGCGCTCAGAGATCCCATAGCAGAGGAAGATCCAGAATCCTTCCTGGAGGTGAACTGATGATGTACTGGAGCGTAATCTGTATCTGACTGTGACGCGCGGTTTCTATCTTCCTCTCCTGGAGACACAGAGTAGAAGGTTCTCCCTTTATGAAGCACCTGTAAGCTCCGCCCGCTGAGCCACGCCCCGTCAACCCTCGAAGTAGGTAGGGGAATTCCCACCTCTTGCCAGAATGATGGACAGCTTTCCAAGGCGACCCCACTGCGTTTGCCGCCGACTCGCGTGGTGCGTCGTTGATGCGCAGGGGCGCGAGGACATCTCCGCGGGGACGCACTAGTGGCAGACATTGCCGGGGGCACACAAGGTTGCTGAAGACGTTTTGCCCCCGTGGCCCATCACGTACCCTAGTGTACAATGTGGACGCGGCAGATGCCGCGGTTGAAGCTCACCTTCTGGAAAGGACGGCCCACCCTGGCTCTTGGGCTTAGCAGGGATGGGGCGGGGCGGGGCTGTGCGCTCAGAGATCCCATGGCGGAGGGGATCTGGAATCCTTCCTGGAGGTGAGCTGATGATGTGCTGGAGCGTGGTCTGTGTCAGACTGGGACGCGCGGTTTCTGTCTTCCTCTGCTGGAGACACAGAGTGGAGGGTTTCTCCCTTTGTGGAGCACCTGTGGGCTACGCCCGCTGGGCCACGCCCCGTCCACCCTCGAGGTAGGTGGGGGAGTTCCCGCCTTTTTACCAGGATGATGGATGGACGACTAAGTATTTTTACCCATGTTTCTAATTATGTATTGTATGTGCAGATGTGTGTGTATAGTCATGTGTGTGTGTGTGTATAAATATATATATATATGTGTATATGTTGTTTCTGTGCCTGGCATGTTTCTATGAATTTCTGCTCTCTTTTTATCACACTTATCTACTCATCGCTCTTATGTCATGTCTCTATCAAACTATCCTCCATTCTCACTCGGACTCATCCCAAATCCCTTCGACCACTTCCATCTCCTAAATATCTCTGCCTAAGCTCATCCCTCCACCCCCACATCTAACTCACCAAACCTCACTCTACCTCTGTGACCTCCCACACAACCCTACTAAATTCTCCTGCATTCATCTCACCCTGCTACTATGCTCTCCCTAACCCTTCCACATCCTCTTTCCCCTCCGCCCCCCTTTTATTCATCTCAAGCCTTTGGATTGAGCAAATGAAGGATAAACTCCCAATTAACACTTCTGGATTTCTTTCCTCCTCCACCCCTCCATTACTACCGTCAATCTAACTAACAAACTCTCATATCCGCAACTCAAATTAACTCATAATAATACTAAAACTGTACTCCTTATTAAATTATACTAATCCATCACTAATTCTTGTTGGGTACCGGAGTAGCGTGCTACTCATCGAAAAGCGCTTCGACGCCTCGTCAGGGGTAGTAAGCGCTATATAAATACGATTACAATTACAATTGTTTCCCACTTCTGCAGAGGCAAAATCAAAGCCAGGCTCATGGCAAAGGGCCATCATTGTCTATTTTGGCAATGACTTGCTCAGGCTATATTTGAGAAAGCACGGCCCAGTGCTAAGCGGAGCTTTGATGGCCACTCCTTCTTCACACGACCAGACGTCTGTCATGTTATTATTAAGTGAAGGTGGAAGTTGAGATTGTTAACTAAGCGCTGCCAGGAAAAAGGCATGGAGGCATACTTGATGAACCCAGCCTCACTCAAAATCATTTTTAAAAATAAGACTCATGTTTTAACATCAAACGTTAAAGCTAAAGAGTATCAGAATTAACTTGAAGGATGAAATTTAAATGTTTAAACATTTTTGGAATATGCTATCTTTTACATATCTAATATGCTTCTGATTACAGAGTGCATATGTCTAGGCAATGGGCAATGATGTTCAAGGTGCTTGAATTTGTTTGATAGACTGCTTTAACGTTATTCTCTCACAAATTGGTAGGGTTAACAGGTTGCTTTTTTTTTTATATGAGCTGGGGGGGGTTGAGCACAGAATCCATCATTCAGGTCTGGGTTTCTAGTGGTGTCTGGAAAAATCATAGATGTGGTGGGTCTGGGAATTGGGGGTGGAATGGGAGGATGGAGGATCACAGGATGGGTGTGGGGTGGGTGTGGGGTTGGTTAAAAACACCAGTGGAGAAGTACAAAGGTGCTGTGGGTTTTTCTTGACAGCTGCTGTAGGTTTTTCTTTCAAATTGGAAGGAGGTGTGATACTCTAATTGATGGGTGGCTGAACCAATATATGAATCTTACATATGGCACACACAACTAAATTATATTTTGCCACTGGCAATATCTGTGGTCTAAATGATAACAGGTAAAGTTGAAACGTTCTAGAGGGGCTAAAAATATTACGGGCAGATATTGTATGTATGCAGGAAACACATATAGATGGGTCAAGGAAACATTTGCTCAAGTCTTTGGGCTTCTCTTTAATTGCATATACTACATAAGGAACGAACACACGGCGAGTGGCAATGCTGGCCTGCAGGAATATCTGTAGTATTGAACGCAGTTGCTCCAACAAGTATGGGAGATGGGTAATCGCAGAATGGCAATTGCCACAGAAACATTTACAATCTGCTGGGTATATGGATCACATCTGGATGACCCAAGTTTATTTGATTTGTTGAATTAACTTTATGGCCGTCACCCACTATATTCTGTGAAGATCTTAATATAAATCTGGGCTGTGGGTCTGATGGCTCGGTCGGAATGCACTATCTAACTAGGAAACCCAAGACTTTCCGTGCCCTGCCATATCTCACGGGTAGTCATGGGCTGATAGATATGTGGCAGAAACTGAAGGTCTGCAGATCCTGGCTATACTTTCTTTTCTGCCCCCACAGGATGCATGTTCACCCCAATTATTTCTTTGTTTCAACTGGTTTAGTTAGTGGGCTCCAAATTAAAAGATATCCACAAGGTATGTCGGGCCATAATCCCTTAGTTATTGAAATTCCACTTTTAACAGGGCGAGGCCTGCCCACTAGTGTTATCAATAGATGAGGGATATATAGCTGATATGAATAATTGGATTCCAGAGTTCTTGGGGAACAATAGAGACACAGCCTCAGCAGCCATTGTCTGGGGCACTCTAAAAGCGGTTGTAAGGGGGTAAACTCTCAACTTTAGTTTAAATCTTAAGGAGTCTCAGTCTGTTTGTTAGGAGTAAATTAAATGAGTTATCCAAGGCCCAGCTCATTGTGGCAGTCTCAGAACGTGCTGAATCACTTGAGATTCAGAACAGACTGACGATTGTTAAATCTACTATCAATGGAGTCATAGCAAGCAAAGCAGCAGAGAACTATCTAGCGCACAGGCAAGAATGCTATGAATATAGCAAGCGAGTTGGGTATCTCTTGGCACTAAGGACTAGACAAAGAACTATGCTGGGCGAGATAGCTGAGATCAGGGATAAGGAGGAACAGATCATCACTACACCTGTGTAAATTCGAGAAGTGTTCCAGGACTTCTATGAAAAACGGTATCAAACCGGGGGTTTGTTAATTGTTCAGAAGGATATAATGCAGTATCTTGCGGCAATTACTGGGGTCAAACTTAATACTGAGGAACGAAAATCTTGGATTCTCCTATTAATGGGGTGAACCTCGAGAAGCACTTAAGGTGCTGTCCACAGATAAGGCAGTAGGGTTAGATAATATCACTTTTTATAAGGCCTCTTCTCCAGCTTTAGAGGCTGAACTAGTTGATTTGCTTTCAAGTATACAAATTGGGCACCCGGCGCAAGAATCCTGGCCCCAGTCCAATACTGTAGTCTTTAAAAAGAAATTAAAGCCCCCCCACCCTCCCCCAGGAAACTGGATTGTATGGGCCTATCACATTGACTAACAGTGATATGAAACTATACACTAAGCTATTGTGGGTAAATTGGTCTCTCCCAGACAGCATGGCTTCAGACAGGGAGGGGGGCCACAGATCATATCCATTGGGTCATAACACTATTTGATAGAGCCCGAGTAATAGCTGATCACATGGCCCTTGTCCTATTGGATTCCGAAAAGGCTTTCAACAGGGTGGATCATTTGTGGGCAGTTTTGAACTGGAATAACATTGGGCCAGGGTTTGTCAAGGCTATTCAAGATATTTACAAAAAATCTACAGCTAGGTTTCAGTTCATGGGTGGGTAAGCTATTAAAATAACAAGGGGCATCGCTCCTGCTGTTTGCCCTTTAAATAGCCCCCCTGATTAGGAAAATAGAATCTAACATTTAATTAGACCCATGAGGATGGATATGACACTAAAATCCTCACATATGGGGACGACATTGCTATTTTGACGCCAGAAGTAAAAGGAGCATTTAGTGAATTAGAAAACAAAGCGTCCGAGTTTAGGAAATTTTTGGGTTATTCCCTTAACCGCAATAAGAACCAGCTCACTGTGAACAGCCAGACACAGACAGTGGAAGATCACATTGTGGATCTCGCAGTTTACATATGGGTTAATATTTCTTCCGATTTAGACCAGGAAGTAGAATTAAACTTGGCCCCCACCATTGATAAGGCTAGAAAGGAGAATGGAGAGTTTCCATCTCTCTAATATTGCAAGATGCAATGTGATTAAGATGCTCTTTCTTTCTAAGGTCCTATATTTTTGCATGATAATCCCACTAGCATTTGAGAATAAATGGTTCAAGACCATGGAGGTTTAGTAGCTTTATTTGGTCCTACGCCAAGCTCAGAAGAGCACTTAAATTCCTAATGTTACCAAGAGCAAGAGGGGGTAGGCAGTACCTAACTTCAGGCTTTACCAGTGGGCTGCGGCCCAACAGTACACAAAACCCCTCATTGGTGAAGGATATCGGGCTTATCAGCTAGGAAAGGGCTTTCCCCCATTTATGATCTGTTAATAGGAGATGAGGCCAAAAGTGTCTTTTTAAGATTTGTGGAACCCAGTTATTATAAGAAAATGAAATTCAAGACTTTACAGGCTGCTTTCAAGATCTGGGCGATTATTAGACGAAAGACTGGCATAGGGAGATATAGCTTTTATCCTCTTATCTGAAGGTCCCAGCTCACGCCCGCAATATTTCACCAGTCATGTTTTCTTAGGTGGGTGGCTAGCTGGATAGAGAAGCTGGGAGACCTCAATTAAATCTACTTTGAACTGCAGACTTGCAATCTCATTACGGTATAGATAAGTTGGAATCCTTTAAATATCTTCAGGTTCGGGATTTCTATTGAAAACATGGGGAAACAATTTATTTTGCAAAACAAGCATTGATGGAGCTCGTCTGCAATAACCCTGGGTGTAAATTAAGTCAAATTTATGGCTATTTGGTGGAACTAATGCCAGATGACTTGGAAAACCACTTGGAGAGATGGCAGTTCAAGCTAGTTCAAAGTGGGCTAAAATATTACATTATTTTATTATTTTAGGCACAAAAAGATCAATTGGTCCTAGAATCACAAGACATTAAGGTGGTCATTCTGACCTCGGCGGTAAAAGGCGCCTACCGCCGGTCAGAAATCCTCCATAATCCCGCCGCGGTCGCGGAAACCCGCCACGGTCATTCTGACCCGCAGAAGGCAAACCTCCGAAAATCCGACCGCCACAACAGACCGCCAGACCAGCGGTCGGCGGAAAGGTGGAGGTGACCAAACCTCCACCGCCACGCCAACAGAAATACGCCCATCCCATTACGACCCACGAATCCACGCGGCGGTCATTCAAACGCGGTATTCCATTGGCGGGACACACCGGCGCGGTCAGAATACACACCAACGAACAAAACTCACCCACATTGGACGATTTGAATCCCACACACCTGATACACATACACACACCACTCCCACACACACAATACAATATAAAACACCCACCCACATCACCCACAAACCCCTACGCTTACAAAATCGTAAAGAAGGCAAGAGCGAGACACCAGCATCCAAAACATAACAGCCACAGCCACTCAACACCATCACCCACACACTATCCACACACAAAACAACACACACCACCACACTCAACTCACTTAAATACACATACTCCACCCCACACATCATACACACCACCCCATGGCACCCCAAAGACAACCCCGCTTCACAGACGAAGAACTCAGGGTTATGGTGGAGGAAATCGTTCGTGTAGAGCCCCAGCTGTTCGGCACACAGATACAATACACCAGCATTGCCCGGAGGACGGAGCTATGGCAGAGGATTGTCGACAGGGTGAACGCAGTGGGACAGCACCCCAGAAATCGGGAAGACATCAGGAAGCGATGGAACGACCTACGGGGGAAGGTGCGTTCCATGGTATCCAGGCACAACATCGCCGTGCAGAAGACTGGCGGAGGACCCCCACCTCAACCCCCACAATTCACATCATGGGAGGAGGAAGTCTTGAACATCCTGCATCCTGACGGCCTCGCAGGAGTCGGCGGAGGAATGGATACTGGTAAGTTGAAGCTTCAATACTGCTTCCCCCCCACCTGCATGCCAAATCAGACCCCAACCCTCACCCCCATCCTCGAACCCCATCCTCACCCCCACCCTCACCCCCACCACCATCCTCACCCCCACCACCATCCTCACCCCCACCCCCACCACACCTATTCCCCGCCAATGTCTCACCATCACAACCCACTCATCCCAAAACCTAGGCCTGCATGCGTCCACTAAGCATGGACACCCATCACCAAAGCATGCCCAATGCATATACACATCCCCCCCACAAGCCACCCTCACCAAAGCCCCCACACACGAATGCCAGCACTTGGGGACACGAGAACCCACAGATACACCCATATGCGACACATTGAAACTATAACCATACCTCTATACCCCTGCAGGACCCGACCGTCAACACACCGCGGCGGAGGGGCCAGAATTATCCACACCCCCCACCCAAGAGGCCGTCAGCGATGACAGCAGCTCTGTCGATCTGGACACCGATGACCAGCCCGGACCATCGGGGACCTCTGGACAGTCGGTTCCCCTCACACAGGCACAGGCCACTATAGACCCTAACCCCTCTGGGAACACCAGCACAGCTCCCACCCAGCGGGCCCATGCCTCTGTCTCCAGGGCGCGTCAATCTGCGGTGTGTCTACCACTACAGGGCACCCAGGATAACCCACCACCCCAACAACAACAGGGACCTGGGGGCAGTGGTAGTGGGCACACCGGCCAGGGGGCAGAGGCCCAGGGAAACAGGGCAACTCGGCGGGCAGCTGTGCGACAGGGGGGGGAGGAGAGGCCCAGGGAACCCACTCTCCACGAGGTCCTCACCACCATCATGGGAGCATACAACCGCTCCCAGGAGACGATGGCGACGGTACTGGCCCGGTTCCAGGAGATCCAGGTGCTGCAGGAGGAACACTATCGGGGGTACAGGGAGGACATCCGAGCCATCAACACCACCCTGGTTACCATGGTAGGGCTGCTGCAGGACCTCGTAAACAGCAGGGCGGACACTGAACAACACCCAAGGGCCCCTGCCACTAGCCGGGACCAAGAACAGCCATCCACCTCCGCCGGCGCTAGTGGACAGGAGGCCCCCGCACAGCAGCAGCCCACCAGACCCCCACCTCCTGCAGGAGAAGAACCACCCCGCAAGAGGGCCCTGAGATCTCGCAAGACAGAGTAGGATGTCAAGACCCCCGCCAGCAATGGATACCACCTGATGTCATCCCACTGTCCCACATTGTCACCCTGTCCATCCTCGAACTGCCCATGCTCCATCTCTCCACAGGCCTCTGGACAATGCACCTGTGTGACTGTTACTCTGGACTCTGCCATGGACATTCCTTCACCATAGCCCCCACCCACTTGAAACCACCCATCCCATTTTGAGCACTTCAATAAACACCTATTTTGCACCAAAATATCAGGAGTCTGGCTGTGATTTCAATAGATTGTAATTGACATGACAGTGCAAATATGTCCTTGTACATGGTGAAGTCAACAAACAGCTGCCACAAAGCTGTAGTCCATGGGGAAACGAAGCACAGGACTCGTAGTGGGGACCCCAGATCTGAAATAGGGAGGGAAAAGCCAAAACTCAGTCATCATACACTGGGGCAAATAGACAGGCAGCAGAGATGCTGTAGAGTAGTTAACATTTACTAAATTATCTTTGAAATGTTACCTGTGTCCTATTGGAAGTACTGTTCAATGATTCTGTCCCTGTTGTCTGTTTCAGCCCCGTCGTCTTCCTCCTCGTCACTCTCCTCAGGTTCCACCGCTGCCACAACACCACCGTCTCGACCATCCTCCTGCAGGAAAGGCACCTGGCGGCGCAAAGCCAGGTTGTGAAGCATGCAGCAGGCCACGATGATGTGACACACCTTCTTAGGTGAGTACATTAGGGATCCACCGGTCATATGCAGGCAGCGAAACCTGGCCTTTAGGAGGCCAAAGGTGCGTTCGATCACCCTCCTAGTACGCCCATGGGCCTCATTGTACCGTTCCTCTGCCCTGATCCGGGGATTCCTTACTGGGGTCAGTAGCCACGACAGGTTGGGGTACCCAGAGTCACCCACTAGCCATACACGGTGTCTCTGTAGCTGTTCCATCACGTAAGGGATGCTGCTATTCCTGAGGATGTAGGCGTCATGCACTGACCCTGGGAATTTGGCATTTACATGCGAGATGTACTGGTCAGCCAAACACACCACCTGGATGTTCATTGAATGGTAACTTTTTCTGTTCCTGTACACCTGCTCCCTGTCTCTTGGGGGAACCAAAGCCACATGGGTCCCATCAATGGCACCAATTACGTTGGGAATATGTCCAAGGGCGTAGAAATCACCCTTCACTGTAGCCAGTTCGCCCACCTCAGGGAAAATGATGTAGTTCCTCACGGATTTCATCAGGGCAGACAACACTCTGGATAACACCTTTGAAAACATGGGCTGAGACATCCCAGAAGCAATTCCCACAGTTGTCTGAAATGACCCACTTGCCAAGAAATGGAGTACTGACATGACCTGCACCAGAGGGGGAATCCCTGTGGGTTGGCGGATGGGGGACATCAGGTCGGGCTCCAGCCGGGCACACAGTTCATGGATAGTGGCACGGTTAAGACGGTAGGTCAGGATAATGTGGCGTTCTTCCATTGTCGCCAGGTCCACCAGCGGTCGGTACACGGGAGGATTCATCCGTCTCCTCGCCCAACCCAGCGGACGGTGCCTAGGAAGGACAACATGGAGCACACAGTCAGGCAACCCACAGGTACGTACTCACAGCTAGCACAGTATACGATTCTCTATGCAGTGAATGGCGTGTCTGAGTGGCTATGCAAGGCCTAGGCCTGTGTGACGCAGTTGAAATTGAGCCATGTGGGCCCTGGAAATGGCGGCTGCCTGACCTGTGAAGTGTGACAATGGGATGTGAGGTCAATGCGCTGGCGTGGCACACCGCGGCGGGCGGCGGCCGAAGACCGCGGCGCGAAGCCGCATTGGTTAACATTGAAGCCTATGGGTTTCAGGAGCCAATGGCGAAGGGCGCCGGCGGTGGCGGGACGCACCGCCGCGGTACGCACCGCCGCGGACGTGACCGCCATTTTCTATCTACTTATCCACTTGCGACTTGAACTTTCACAGGAGAGGACCTATACTGCAAGTGTTGCTGTGACCTCGGTCTGGAAGGGACAATGGCTGCTGCGACTGGGGAAAGGGCCCCTGCCTTCACTGGAGAGGAGTTGGAGAAACTTGTGGATGGGGTCCTCCCCCAGTATGCGCTACTCTACGGTCCTCCAGACCAACAAGTGAGTTTAATTCTATCTGGATTTGGGGCCACTGGCTGGCTTGGGGGCCTGGCGGGGATGGGGGGCATGTTGGGCCTGGCGGGGGGCCTGGCGGGGATGGGGGGCATGTTGGGCATGGCGGGGGGCCTGGCGGGGGGCCTGGCGGGGATGGGGGGCATGTTGGGCCTGGCGGGGGGCCTGGCGGGGATGGGGGGCATGTTGGGCATGGCGGGGGCCTGGCGGGGGGCCTGGCGGGGATGGGGGGCATGTTGGGGCTGGCGGGGGGCCTGGCGGGGATGGGGGCCATGTTGGGCCTGGCGGGGGGCCTGGCGGGGATGGGGGGAATGTTGGGCATGGCGGGGGGCCTGGCGGGGATGGGGGGCATGTTGGGCATGGCGGGGGGCCTGGCGGGGGGCCTGGCGGGGGGCCTGGCGGGGATGGGGGGCATGTTGGGCCTGGCGGGGGGCCTGGCGGGGATGGGGGGCGTTGGGCCACTGGAAAGGAAAATGCTGAGTAACTTGAACGTGGTATTTCTCCCTCCCTGTACGTGTCACATAGGTCCGCGCCCATGAGAAGATCGGGATTTGGCGTGCCATCGCCAAGGAAGTCCGGGCCCAGGGGGTCCACCATCGACGGGGCACCCACTGCCGCAAGAGGTGGGAGGACATCCGCCGCGGGACCAAGAAGACCGCCGAGTCTCTGCTGGGGATGGCCTCCCAACGTAGGCGGGGTGCCTGCCGTCAACTGAGCCCCCTGATGTTCCGGATCCTGGCGGTGGCCTACCCTGATTTGGATGGGCGCGTGAGGGCAGCACAGCAGACACAAGGGGGTGAGTCCAAGCATTATCTACTCTGTTGTTGCGCAGTGGAGGTGTCTGGGTGGGGGAGGAGGGCTGTGGGTCCCCCTAGGCCAGGGCGATATCTGTAGGCTGGGCACCCCCGTAAGCCCCTGTGTCCCCAGCCACCACCCTCAGTAGTGTGTCAGTACAGCCATCCCTGGGCCGTGTCATCCATGGGTGCAGTTGACAACTCTAGGCGTGTAGGGCATGTTCCACGGAATGCGTAGCGGACCCCAAGTGCGCAACTTAGTGCAGGGGGCATCTGTGTCTGTCATGTCCGCTAACTGTACCGGAGATCCATGTAATCAATATCCCTTTATTTCTCTCTCCCCCCCCCTTTTTGTTTGTCTTTCTGTGCTTGTGTGCATCAGCATCATCAGGCGGAGGAGAAGTGGCATCGGGGCAGGAGGGAGCTGCATCTCACATGGCCCAGGAGGGCCATGCCACAGAGTCAGACTGGACCAGTGAGACGGAGGGCGAGGGGAGCTCCACGACGGGGACGACTGGAGCCTGCAGCGACACGGACACGTCCTCGGAAGGGGGCTCCCTTGCGGGGGTGGCACCATCCGTGCCCCCCGCCATTACAGGTACAGCCGCCACCCAGCGCACCATCTCCGCCCTCCCAGCAGCCCCTCCGCGTTCGCCCCGTGCCCGCTCTGCCAGGAAGCCGGGCATCTCCTTCGCCCCAGGCACCTCAGGCCCTGCCCCTGTTACCCCCGCTGCCCTCAGTGAGGAGGTCATTGACCTCCTCCGAACGCTCATTGTTGGGCAGACTACCCTTTTGAATGCCATCCAGGGGGTGGAGAGGGAGGTTCATCGCAGCAATGCGTACCTGGAGGGCATTCATTCGGGTCAGGCTGCCCATCAGCGATCGTTCCAGGCTCTGGCCTCAGCACTGACGGCAGCCATTGTCCCTGTCTCCTGCCTGCCTCTACTAACTCCCTCCTCCCAGTCTCCTGTTCCTCTGCCTGTCCCACCCACACCATCAGACCAGCCTGCACACACCTCAACACCCAAGAGAAGCTCATCCAAACATAAGCACCACAGATCACGCAGACATTCACACACGCAACATTCCGATGCAGACATGCCAACAGTCACTACCACCTCTGTGACCCCCACCTCCTCGTCTCCCTCCTCCCTCCCTGTGACGTCTACACTCACACCTCCATTCACCTCACCATCAGCCAGTGTTTCCATCACCAGCACACCCTCCACTCCAGTCCGCACACGTGCAGTCACCACCCCCACTGCCATTTACACATCCCCTGTGTCCTCTCCCACTGTCTGTCACCCCCTCTTCCACACCACACAAACGCAGCCACACACCCACCCAACAGCCATCCACCTCACGACAGCCTATCCCTCCTGCACCTGCACCCAAAGACAGCAAACGTGACTCACCTACAACCACATCCTCTCCCTCCACTCCCATTCCCACTGTACCTACCACTCTCCATTGTCCCAAGAAGCTCTTCCTCGCCACTACTAACTTCTTTCCTGACCCTGAGCCCCCCCTCCTTCTCGTCGGGGTAAGAAGAGCACCTCAGCCACCACCAGCCCTGCAGCCCCCTTGACAAGGGTGCAGGGGTATTGGAGCCCGCCAGCCCGCATGTCTGGATCTTCGCCCAGCAGCAAGGGGACAGCCAGCCCACCCCCTGGGAAGAGGAGCAGAAGGCGGAAGGGGCGCCGCAGGAGCCCGCCTTCTACATCCCCCCCGGACACCACCCAGAGACAGTCACCAGCCACAGCTCCAAAGGGAGGAAAGGGCCACAGGCCGACGACTAAGGAGGGCAAGGGCAGCAAGTTGGAGAGGTCAGGCAGCAGGCCTGCTGCCCAGGAGGAGCCCACAACCCCCATAGCCGCTGCCCCGGGAGGAACCGGCACAGCTGCCCCGGGAGAGCCCACCAGCCCCATAGCCGCTGCCCAGGGAGGACCCAGCCCAGCTGGCCAGGAGGGCCCCACCACCCACAGCCCAGGTGGGCAGTGAAGGAGCACCATCCCCGCTGCCCAGGAGGGCACCACCAGGCATTTAGCAGTTGGCCATAGACCGTCCGCCGTCTCAAGAACCGCTGAACTGGGCCCTTCAAGGCAAGAACCGCTGAACTGGGCCCTTCAAGGCAAGAACCGCTGAACTGGGCCCCGCCGTCTCAAGAACCGCTGAACTGGGCCCTTCAAGGCAAGAACCGCTGAACTGGGCCCCGCCGTCTCAAGAACCGCTGAACTGGGCCCTTCAAGGCAAGAACCGCTGAACTGGGCCCTTCAAGGCAAGAACCGCTGAACTGGGCCCCGCCGTCTCAAGAACCGCTGAACTGGGCCCTTCAAGGCAAGAACCGCTGAACTGGGCCCTTCAAGGCAAGAACCGCTGAACTGAGCCCCGCCGTCTCAAGAACCGCTGAACTGGGCCCTTCAAGGCAAGAACCGCTGAACTGGGCCCTTCAAGGCAAGAACCGCTGAACTGGGCCCCGCCGTCTCAAGAACCGCTGAACTGGGCCCTTCAAGGCAAGAACCGCTGAACTGGGCCCTTCAAGGCAAGAACCGCTGAACTGGGCCCCGCCGTCTCAAGAACCGCTGAACTGGGCCCTTCAAGGCAAGAACCGCTGAACTGGGCCCTTCAAGGCAAGAACCGCTGAACTGGGCCCCGCCGTCTCAAGAACCGCTTAACAGGGCCCCGCCGTCTCAGGAACCGCTGAACTGGGCCCTTCAAGGCAAGAACCGCTGGCCCTTTGGCAGACGTGGCAGGGCAGGATCTATCTCGGGCAGGGCTGCAGGATGTCCTCTGGCCAACTTGCCTCCTCCAGTGGCAGTGGGGTCTGTTATGGACTGTTTGGACTGTGGCTTTGCTCTCCCCAGGATGGCCCAGTGGGCAGGCCACCCACTGTATGGACTGTTTGGACTGTGGCTTTGCTCTCCCCAGGATGGCCCAGTGGGCAGGCCACCCACTGTATGGACTGTATGGACTGTGGCTTTGCTCTCCCCAGGATGGCCCAGTGGGCAGGCCACCCACTGTATGGACTGTATGGACTGTGGCTTTGCTCTCCCCAGGATGGCCCAGTGGGCAGGCCACCCACTGTATGGACTGTTTGGACTGTGGCTTTGCTCTCCCCAGGATGGCCCAGTGGGCAGGCCACCCACTGTATGGACTGTTTGGACTGTGGCTTTGCTCTCCCCAGGATGGCCCAGTGGGCAGGCCACCCACTGTATGGACTGTATGGACTGTGGCTTTGCTCTCCCCAGGATGGCCCAGTGGGCAGGCCACCCACTGTATGGACTGTATGGACTGTGGCTTTGCTCTCCCAGGATGGGCCAGTGGTCATGGAGTCCCCTCGTGGATCTGGCGTCGTGTACTCAAGTGGCTGAGGTGCCCCCCCTTCCCTTCCCCCTGAGGTGCCTGTCCTATTTTCTTTCTGATGCCCCTGCAGTGTTCTCTCCGTGGAGTTCTTGTCGTGGGACTGGGCCTTGCCCCTTTGCACAGGACCCCTGTGATCCACGGACAGTGGTTGGACTACATTTAGTAGCTGTATATATTTTGTACATAGTTTATTTATTTTTTGGGATTAATGGCGTACATATTTCAATATATCTGCCCGTTTATGATCTCTTCTTTTGGTCTTTGCATTATTTCGGAGGGGGGTGGTTTGTGGGTTGTGACAGTGATCTGTGGGAATGCATTGATGTGTGTGTTGTAGTGGGTGTGGGTGGGTGGGTGTGTGCCGGTAATCTTTTCCCTCCCCTGTGTCGTAGGTGCAGTACTCACCGATGTCTTCCGCGCCGCCGGGCGTGCTCCTGGTATATGAGGAGGAATAGGAGTGCGGGGATGACCTGTAACTCTGGCTCCATACTGCCGGAATCTCGCGTGGAGTGCGTAGAGGTGAGCGTTTTCCCGTTCGTAGTCTGTTTCCGCCGTGTTCTTATCGGCGGTGCTCCCGCCCCGGAAAAGGTGGCAGATTGGTGGGTCGTAATAGGGTGGGCGGTACTTTGTCTGCCGCCGGGCTGTTGGCGGGAACCGCCGCGCTGTTTGTTTGTACCGCTGTGGCGGTCGGAGTGTTAAGTTGGCGGGCTGTGTTGGCGGTTCCCGCCAGGGTCAGAATGCCATTTTTAATACCGCCGGTCTGTTCGCGGTCCGACCGCCGCCTCTCCGCCGACCGCCAAGGTCAGAATGAGGGCCTAAGTATCCATGTTCGGCTGCTCTGGTTGGAACGCCACATTCATGCCATATAGTAGCCGTACGTGTTCCATTCTTGCTGCTCCATGCAGCGCAAAGCTTCTGCTCTACAAAAAGTTATTATAAAATGTTATAAATTTTTCATTTTTAGTATTCTTTTTGGGCTGAGGCAAGTTAGAATTCAGCTGCATTGATGATGAGTGGCAGGGAAGCAACGCCAAGTGCCCTCCGTATTGTGCACAATAGGCAGGTTTACAATATCAGGGTTTTGCACCCCACCCCTTGTACGGTTCCATACACAGCCCTTTATGGCTTTCATACTGCACTGGTGTCCGCCATTTGCTCCTGTGGCCTACATGTAAACCACAGTTCATCTCCATCTGTCACATCAAAGGCAGTGTCAGGCAGGATGTGGAGAGAAACTGTAGTAGTGTGGGTACATGGGTTAAACAAGCATTTCCAAAGCCAATAGATCTTGGCAATCTGAGAGCTAGAGGCGTTAGCAGTGTAAATACATTTGTGTGTATCAATAAAAACAGCCCCAGAGTCATACACAAATGCATTTACATTGCCAAAGCCTATTGCTCTCGGATTGCTGAGACCTGTTCGCTTTGCCAATGCTTGTTTTTATTATGTTCTCCTGTGTTTCAGTCATCAAAAACTCAGGTATATATGGCAGATTGATTAAAACAACATTCAGATATTTTTTCATATAGGCCACTCGCCTTAATTCTCTTGATAGGATATGAGCACTTGTCTGTCCTACACGAGGCAAGCGCATAAATCGCTTGCACCTTTAGCAAGATTTGCTTGTACCTTCAATAAATACCCGTGGTACAACATAGACACTAAATAATATCCATTTCATGCCGTGCCTATTCTCGGTGCATTAAAAAAGGATCCTAGTTAGTGTCAATGTAACTAAATCCTTCATTAGGACCCAGAGGTTGGATCTACACATGCATAATCAGCATGCCGACAATTTGCACATGTACAATCAACGTATCATCCTTTAGGTTCTTTTGATTTTACTAACATTATACATGTACTACACTTACTCTCTTCATTAATTGGTCTATTGGGCCATTCACATTTCTCTTCCGCCTACTACAGGACATGGACAGAGCAATATGCCAGACCACTTCAGCCTTTGACTAATTTACTGTGAGTGTTGGCATTCTGCATTTTCACAATGAGTACATCCACACACAAAGTAGTCCCCGTCAGTGCCAGGGACTGCTATGGAAATGTGTACATTTTGAGAGCAAACAAATAGTTTTATTTTAGACTTTTTAAATTGAATACAGTTTCTTATAAGAAAACATTACAAAATAAATATACCACTGACAAAGCCAAATGGCTGCCAGCCAACGCCAGATCAATTGCCTTTGTCAATGCTCATTATGTCTGTATCACTACTTTAAAGTCTTGAGGATCTGTAGTGATAGGTTGGTTGAGCATATCTAGTGTAAATAATAAGCAGGAGATAAAGTGAAACGTTATGGTATTTGTAGTTATGCTGATGCCTTTCTGGAAGAAAGTAGTGTGACCTGCACTTCTGGCAGGTATCACAAGAATTTGCTGAAACCTTTATCCCAGCTAACCCTTATTGCTTGGTGTGGAAGGAAATTTCGAAGCCTATAGACAAGACTAAGTACAAAGAACAATGGGGGTCATTATGACCCCGGCGATCGGAGCTAATTTGGCAGTAGTACCGCCAACAGGCTGGCGGTACTTACCGCCACATTATGACACCCGCCAATGTACCACTCCGACCGCCATGGCGGTAGTAGCAGCTGGGCTGGAGATAAGGATCTCCAGCCCAGCAGCCGCCATTGTGCCACCGACGATATCATGACCCTGCCTACTGTCATGGTTTTTGTGGCGTTCATAACGCCACAAATACCATGGCGGTAGGCCCATTAGGTACACAGAATTCTTTCCCTGTCACTGATAGGAGGCCCCCTCCCCCTCTAAACCTCTCCAAACATGACCCCACCCCACCTACATCCAGGCCCCCCTTTCACACACACACACACGCAGGCACACACTCATCCAAACATAAATACACACATGTATTCTTCCATTCACACACACATCCGCCCACACATCAAAATATACATGCAGACACGCATTCACATTTCCATACATACATGCACTCGCACACATTCATACACGCACGCAAATAACACTAAACACACACTCGCATTCGCGCACACACTCACACATACATGCACACACACCCCCACACACCCACAACACCCCCCAACTCCCCTCCCCTGTCGGAGACCTGACTTACCTGGATCTGGCAGGTCTTCCGGCAGGGGATGGGACAGGGCGCTGCTACCGCCAGCAGCGCCCGCCAGCAGAAGACCGCCAGGCTGTATTATTTTTCATATTATGGCTGGCAGTGGTCTGCTGGTGTGGCGCAGCTGGTGGGAGCAGCGCCATCTTACCGCCATCCGCCAGTATGGCCTCAGCCAGATTTCTGCCCTTCTTGTGGCGGAAATCCGGCTGTGGTCATATTATGGCGGACGGATGGTAGCCGCGGCGACGGTCTTTTGGCAGCCGTCGCCGTGGCGGTAGGCGTTTTTTACCGCCATTGTCATAATGGGGGCCTATGAGTGACAACTTAAGCACAGAGCAGTTACGATTAATTAAACGGCGTATATACAGGGTGGTATAGTGGATATTGTCACTTATTTCATTTATTGAATCCAAAAACGTTATTGTTTATTGGTCGTGCTTTCTGTAAGTTTTCTAAATTTTTCGACTATGCATTGTTTCTGATTGTAAACAATTTGATGTTGATACAAGTTATTGCTTCCGCTAGTTACCTTCACTCTTTGTTCCTAATATTGCTCCCAGTTCCGAGTGGGTTATGGGCAGCCCTTGTGTTGCATACAAAGACAAGACTAGGTACACGTTCCCCTGTATGGTTCAACGAATTTTCTCCCATAATAATACGTTTCAAGATGTGTTGGGCCTAGTTGAGTTTAAGATCCGATTTAAAACATCTGCTCCTGCTAAGGTTCCCTAAATCAAATGTCTTATATTCTACCTGTATCAAAAGATGAGGAAACCTTCATCTGCCCAGGGTGAGGCTATACGTCCTCCTCTCTCCCTGGCATTGGAAAAAAAATCTCAACCACTCTTCATAGCAACAGGAATTCTGTAGAATACAATTGTTCTTGCTCTCCTCGTTAAAAGTCATGTATTATCTGCTAACGTTCAGTCATTATCCCACGAAATCCCCCAGCTGTTTACTTATTTCAGTGCTTGGCACTTTCTTTTAAAATGCAAATGGTTCGAATGTCACAAGTATGCACAGACTACCCGCAGGAGCCACGGCCCTCGTGCAATCACTTCTGAAGCTCTTCGCGGTTTCCGGTTTCAGTAGAAGAAAGGCTGGCTCAGGCCTGCTCCTCCCACCACCACTCACAATGAGGTTGCACTAATCCCCCAGCCCCCATCCCCAACCCCCACTGCTTGTTTTTCTGGACGTGATAGGAACTGCTCCTTGTGCAGGCAGGTCAAATGTCCCTGCCAGCTTTAAATTACATTCTCTTCTTCTACTGTTAAAAACTGAGGATAGGGAGACAGTTCTTATGTGCAAGTTATTCTCTTCCAGTGATAGTAGGGCCCTGTGTGTCCTGACCCTAAGGTGCACTTACCGTTAGCGCACACGATTGTTATCTCATTTTCCTACACGATAACAGAAAATATTGAACTCATAAAATTATTGTTTTATTTCCTTACACCTTTGATCTGCCTTTAGGGCGAAAAGACTGCCAGAGTCCTCTTCCATGACTTGCCATGGTCAGAGCACTCTCCCCCAGCCCAAGGTCACAGTGTGGTTTATACCTGGCATCAAACACCTCATGCAACAGTAGGTGAACACAAGACTTTGGAGGCTTCCTCAATGCTACTAAAATCTCACTATCTTCCTTTGAGCAGCTCCGACGCAAGAGTCCCAAGCAAAATTACATTTGCAGGTTAGGCGCTCCCATTCCCTTCGGAAGAAATGCCTTTTAGGGGCCATTTAAAGCAATCAGGTGCCTGCTTATGGCTATATGTCGTGCTACTGTAAAATAGCTTGTCGCAAAGGCCTTAATGTAACACCAGTCCTTCAGAATACTGCAAACCTAAAGCCATTTAAACTAAAATTTTAACTCAGGGGAGAGATTTTTTGTCACATCCGTAAAAAATATAAACTTAGTACCCAATTCTTTGCAGCCTGACTTAAGTTAGTTGTCGGTTTCCTTTTTTCAGTAAAACAACTCTCTAATAATCTCCCAAACTGTATAGCGCAAGTGTAGATGTAAACCTCATGGCATTCAAAAGCATCTAAATTAGGGATACATGGTGGAGATGTTCCCTTATGTGCATACACATAAAGATGTGCACTGCGGGTGTAATGCTAACCTTCGACTTAATACAAGAAGAATTCTTATTCTGGTGTGTCATTACCATAGTCATAGGTAAAATACGATCAAATCTACAGAAATACACGTGAACATTCGCAGTGATAGATTTTTAAACAACCATTTAATGGGCGAAAACTACAAATTCTCAAATATGGCTTACATCCAGACTCAGGCAAACGTTCCCAAACGTCTGTGTGTATATAAGCATGATAAGAGACATCTTTAGCTGTCTCACCACACAGACACACAAACACACAAATACACATTCTTTTGGTCACCCCTCTTGGGTCAAGCCCACTTCATCCATCAGCTCTCTTCACCGTAACCGGAGTTTGCATCCCCCTAAAAAGTAGTCAATTTCAGTATCATCACTTGGGGCCAATCTCTACTTTAATTTCTGCTCTCGTGTTTTTTTAAAATAACTATAGTCATTTTTTTTTCAAATATATGTATGTCTACTTTTTTATTACTTTTATACTGTTAATGTCTATTACACATAAATAAGAACTATCTAAGGCATTCCAACGCCTGTGTACCATGAAATAATGGCTTAGCATACCAATAGCCAACAAACATTGTACACTGTGGCTAAAGGGAAAGAAGGTGGGGAGCACACAGACAGAGCAGAGGGAAAACAGCAAGTGCTATGTATAACAGGGAGCCAGCTCCTACCTTCACTGAGTCTCCTCTCCAGATGAGATTCAGCCCTAAAACCTCAAGACTCAGGATGTGATTCACAAAAGTAAATTTACACTCTAGTGTACATTTTCTATTTCTTTCTGCTCAGAACTTACAAGTTAATAGTATGAGACTCTGCAGTCAAGTGGAGAATTCTGCTCACAAAATGATAGGCCTGTTACATCATTTTATATGTAGTGTTCTCCATCCCAATATAGCACTAGAAAACTCCTAGGTCTATAGCTAGAATGACTAGAGGCAGGAAAAGAAAGAGGAAAGCCAATGAAAACGTGGCCTAGCTGTGATAGGGGCATCCCCTTTATAGGACAAATTCACTCACCCACCTAAAGGTGGCATGCTTCATCATAGGAAACTTCCTTGCCACGTGACAACTAATCACAGTGTGGGCTATAACCCCCTCCACTAGAAGGGGGGAGCTCTTACACATGTTTTCAAGAGGTACTTACAACCTATGTTGGAAAGCATGGTGTGGTGTGGGGCAGAGTGTAAACTAATGTTTAAAAAGAACCCAAAGGAGAAAGCAGTGATGTGCATCAAAACTAGGTCACCACCTGGAGAATAACTCAGACAATTAAACATGGAATCTCCAAAAACAGAAAATGGAATGATCAAGGCACACAAAAATAAAACAGCATCCATTTTCACTCTTTAAGTCACGCAGGAATGCTTTGGCCACGTGGGCCTACATAAATACATATTTTCTTCCCAAAGAAGGACCACCTTTGGTCCCTGTAAACCTTACAGAGGCCACCAGTCCCCTTGCAACCAACTCTCTTTTGAACCTCCAGCAGCTCCCTTTACTTCATAAAAGTATCCGAGCTCAGGCGCTGACTGTTCTCTGACATCACTGTTTTCTTGTGGATTGTCTGTTGTAAAAACTCCCTTTGTTAAAGTCACCATTATTGTGCCTCCTTCCTAAGGGCCTTTTTATTAGCACCTGATGTCAGTATGTATGCCTTCCTAAGCAATTGTTTCTCTGTAGCATCAAACTCGTCATCACGTTTCGCAATGAGTCTTCGGAAGTCGTGGGAAACACCAAAGATGAACAACCAAGCATTTCTCCTGAGGTTGCCTCGTAATTGACACATAGATTCCAATTTAATTATATTTTCTACTGCACAATTCTAAAAAATTTCCTAGTCTCTGGACTCGGTCCCTACAATATCTATATGACTGCATCCAAAATTTTACAGCGTCTTCTCATTTAGTACTGACTGACAAACCTTCCTCTTTTTTTCTACTGCTCTCATAGTCATCTCAATTTATCTGTCTTCTGGTGAAGGCCTGCCCGAAGGCTATAGATGTATTTAAGGATAAACCTTTACCCACCACGTAATCATCTCACCTAACCGAAGTTCCGGGAGAGTCTTTGGGTGTTGGCCTCTCATATGGATTGAAATATGGGGGTAGATGAATTCTTCTCTGTTTTCTTTTTGCCACTGTAGACTTCGGGCCTTATTATGATCTTGGTAGTCGGACGGTGGAGACAGTGTGGCGGCATTGTCTTCGGCTCTAAGGAGGAGCCAAGGCCAATGCTGCCACACTGTCTGCGCCACCAGCACAGTCGGAATGCTCACTGTCGCCATTGCAGACAGTGAGCATTCCTGCTGTGCGGATAGGGGGCCTATGCAAGGCCCATGACATGGACATGGGTGGTGCAGGGGACCCCTGTGGCCCCATCTCCGTCTTTCTGCCGGCCTTTTTATGGCGTGGCCCCCCCATGAAAAGGCCAATGGAAAGGCAAGTCGTGATCAGCGAGGTGGTGCCGACACCGGCACTGATGTGCTTGATCACGGCTTTCCCTACTGCCAACGTATCAGGATCCAAGATCATGGCGCTGGTGGCAGTCTTGTGGCTGTCCAACCACCAGCTTCCAAATCTGGAGGTTGGACTGCCACTGTGTGTACGGCGGCCCTAGGACTGCCATACTAATAATCAGGCCCCCAGTCTGAGGAGATGCTGGAAAACTGTACAAACACTTACCAAAGGATTCACACTATTAGCCGCAGTATGCAGCGGGCAGAAAAACCCAGATTGCAGATTTAACTTCTGTCCTGTTACCACATTTTCCTGCTTCCTGGAGAACAACAGCCTGCTCGACGTCTGGATTCCGCAAAAAACCACAACACACCCTCATCGCCTGCACCAACGACATCAGGCTAGACAAAGGTGAAACTGTTGCCCTCATCCTCCTCGATCTCTCTGAAGCCTTTGACACCGTATGTCACCAAACCCTCCGCACACGCCTCTTCAACGCCAGAATTTGCCACATAGCCCTGGACTGGCTCACCTCCTTCCTCTCCAAGATAACACAAAGAGTTTGCCTCCCCCCGTTCCAGTCAAAGGCCACCAAAACCATCTGCGGAGTCCCCCAGGGATCCTCACTCAGACCCACCCTCTTCAATATCTACATGGCTCCGCTCGCCAACATCGTCCGATCCCATGGCCTCAACATAATTTCCTATGCTGACGACAGCCAGCTCATCCTCTCCCTCACAAGGAACCTCGCAACCGCCAAGAACAACCTCCACACTGGCCTCCTCGCAATTGCCAACTAGATGACAGCTAGCCACCTCAAGTTGAACTCAGAAAAAAATGAGATCATCATCTTCGGTCCCAACAAGTCAGCATGGGATGGCTCCTGGTGACCAGCCACCCTGGGGTCGCCCCCAACACCCACCACTCACGCATGCAACCTCGGCTTCATATTAGACTCTTCACTCTCCATGACCCAGCAAGTCAACCCCATCTCATCCTCATGCTTCAACACCCTTCAAATGCTCCGCAAGACCTTCAGGTGGATTCCCGTAGAAACCAGAAAAACGGTCACCCACGCCCTTGTTAGCAGCAGACTGGACTACGGCAACGCCTTCTACGCAGGAACAACAGCCAAGCTCCAGAAATATCTCCTGTACATCCAGAACGCCTCAGCACGTCTCATCCTCAATCTCTCTTGCCATGAACACATCTCTGCCCACCTCAAGGACCTCCACTGGCTACCATCGACAAAAGGATTGTCTTCAAAATCCTAATCCACGCTCACAAAGCTCTCCACGACACCAGACCGGCCTACCTCAACGATCGACTCAACTTTCACATCCCGACACACCAGCTCCGCTCCGCCAACCCCGCGCTCGCAACAGTCCCTCGCATTCACCGTACCACAACCGGCGGCAGATCCTTCTCTCACCTTGCAGCCAAAATCTGGTACTCACTCCCCGCCAACCTATGTAAGACCCAAGACCTCCTGACCTTCAGGAAGTGCCTAAAGACCTGGCTCTTCGAGCAGTAGCACCCCCCCCCCTCCAGCGCCTTGAGACCCTTCCGGGTGAGGAGCGCGCTCAACAAATAATTTTATTGTTTCATTGATTGATTTAAATATCACCTAGGGATCTGTGAGGGCTGGGGGGAGGGTGGTGGAGGGCAGGAGGGAAATAGCATGTCCGCCCGCCAGCCTGGCGGGAAAAAAGGCCTTAACATTGACATAGGCTCATAATCAATCCGGCGGCAATGTGGTGATGCGGCGGGTGCAGTAGCACCCACCAGGCTTTCCACTGCCCGTAATTCGGGCATTGGAAAGCGTGACAGGGCAGTCCATGGGGGGCCCTGCACTGTCCATGCCACCAGTACGGGCAGTGCAGAGGCCACCAGGGGGCTCCCGACGTCCTTATTCCGCCAGCCTTTCCATGGCAGTCCAACCGCCATGAAAAGGCTGCCGGATTGGGGAGATGTAATCCCCCAGGGCAGCGTTGCATGCAGCACCACTCTGGTGGATTAGAACCGCCAAGACCGCCAGGCTGTCGACTGGCAGCAACCTGGCAGTGTCAGCAGTTCGACCATGGCAGCTGTGCCACTGTCGTAATGTGGCGGTCAGACCGCCACGAACGCACCAGTCCGACTGCCACCTCGAGTCAGGCGATCTTAAGACCACCAAACTTGTAATGAGAGCCAATGTATTAAAACTCTTTTGTTTAGGAGCTTCCAGACAGAGGCTCAGCCTCCTTTCTCTTCCACTGCCTCTGTTGGTAGGATATATTGTAGTGCATGCTGCATCACTAAGATGTCATTTCATGGTGTATTTTGTACATTATAAATTCACAATGAAGTCATTAACCATAGAAAACTGACACCTATTAATTCTAGATTCATCAACTGGAGAAAAAAAGAATATAAACATATACTAACTTGAAAACATCAAACTGTTTTGTTTCTGTGAATATTGGTGTATGTATCTCAAAAGCATGCATTTTCAAACAATCTGTTTTCCCTAGCCATGCCTAAATGCTTGGCCAAACATATGGGTGTAACACCGCGCTTAGACATAGCGTATCTTTCTGCCCTCGTGGATGGAACGCGCTTCCGATACTCAAAGCGCTGTTCCCCGCGTTTTTTTATTAAACATCCTGGGAAGCATATATTTCGCTCCTGGTCGCGCTACACTTACCTGTAGCCCTTTTTTCTTCTTTTTTGTTGTTGGTGGTGGATTTGTCTGGTCTTTTTTCCTGTCTCTGTCCATGTTGTGTCCATCTTGTCTTCTTCGTGTTTTTGTCCCAGCATGCTTTGTTTTTCTTTTATACTAATTTCTTTTCCTATTCTGGTCTATGGGCTCTTCCCAATTCAAGATGGTGTTCTTTCCTTTTCCTGTGATGTCACTTCCCTTTTCTCAGTATATAAGTCAGTCAGTCTTGTTCCACGTTGCAAACACTTCCTTCTGGTTGTGCTGTTCGCTCCTGTTCTTTGTTCCTGCTTTGTGCCTTGGGATATTTTTGCCTGTTCTTTGTTCCTGCTTTTTGCCTTGGGATATTTTTGCCTGTTCTTTGTTCCTGCTTTTGCCTTGGAATATTTTGCCTGTTCTTTGTTCCTGCTTTTTGCCTATTTTTGTTCCTGTTGTCAAGTCCTGTTTTTTCTTGTTTTTCTTCAGGAGTTCCTGTTAGAGGTTTTTCCCCAGTGTTGTTATTTTCCCCTCTGGTACTCCTTCTGGAGGGTACGGTCTGCATTGGCGTAGCCTGTCAAGCGGCACCGTGGCTACTAGAAGGGGTCGCCCTTATCTGGGAGTATCCAGAACCTGTAGAAGACCTGGTGTATTCGCCAACCCGGTATCCAGAGGTGAGAAGTCCAGCGCAGTACGTAACAGATTGCAACACCAAAAGATTCAGCGTTGCGAGATCGCCATGGAAGATCCACAAGGAAAGGCGTCAGAAAATGCTCAAGCCATGTTGCAGACTGTCCAACAACAAGCCCAAGAGTTACAACAGTTACGGGCAGAGAACACTGCGCTACAACAGGTCTTGTCTTCCCGATCAATGGACATACCACCTGTATCTGCCACTACTCCTCGATATTCTGGAGATCCTCTAAAGATGAAGGGAGTTTTGGATGCCCTGACGGTTTTCTTTGCCTTTCGTCCACTCCAGTTTTCCTCAGATAAGGCTAAGGTGGGGTATCTGATCAGCGCCTTGTCTGGTCCGGCGCTTGCTTGGGCGACTCCTCTGGTTTCTGCAGAAGACCCAGTCCTGGCTTCCTATTCCGCTTTCCTGACTCTTTTCAAACAAAGGTTTGAGAGACCTGGGGTAGAAGCAGCAGCTGTAGAAGCCTTATGTGACATTCAGCAGGGTAATCAGGATGTTCTGCAGTATGTAAACCGTTTCAAACAGCTGGCAGCTGAGACCTCTTGGGTGGAACGCACTTTCATAACCCTTTTCCGCCGAGGCCTGCATGAAGAAATTAAAGATGAGCTTGTACATTCTTCGATGATCAATAAACAGAGGGATAGGGAGGGATAATGGTCCAGTGTATATCCTCCCGGAGCTAATACTATGACAAAAACAGATAAACTGTTCCAAAAGCAGAATAAAGAGTAAAGGGATACAAAGGAGTCCTAAACTTTAGGAGCAAAAAACCTCACACAACCGACTGGGTGTTATGCTTCATCATCGGAGTTGCTCCTCGTCAGACCGGTGCTGCAATGTATGACGGGCACCCCTCCGAAGGGGGTCTCTTTGCCGGAGATCTTTTCTCGATGATGCCAACACCCCAAGAGTGAGTTTGGAAAAAAGGAAATAAGGAGAGTCACACTAAAGGATAAAATTGGCTCACAATCCCAAACCAAGGGTAAATGTATTAATCCATACGGGGGGTTGAGGCCAAGGTTAAAAACAAACAGGAGAGTGGCACAGAAACAATGGTCTGACACTCTATCCAAAAAGTATCGAGAAGAAAGGGAAGAGGAACTTCCATCCGTCCCTAACAGAGGGTCAACATGTTTCGCGTCTTTATGGTCCAACCGGATCCAATGACGCTTCTTCAGGACCTAATAACTACATACTTCTCCTATAAGTAGACTATAAAGACTAATGACCACTGAAATTATCAGTTATAATGTATCCAGCCACTTACACTCGTCTGACTGTACTATTTCTACCAGTCGCCCATCCCTGTCAAGGAACGTGCTTCATGGGACCACAACGGCCGATGGCCGGGCGCAAAGTACTTTGCAAGCGTTCCTAGCTGAAACGGGGAACCTACCCGCGGCCGTGCTCCCGGATTTTTGTCATGTCTTGTACATTCTTCTCCAGCTTGTTCTTTGAAGGAATTAATGGCTCAATCTATGAACATCGAATATAGACTTTGAGAGCGCAAGATGGAGAGACGTAGAATGCGAGCTCCATACCAGTCTGGTACCTGTCGTACTAGCAGTCAGCGAACGGAAGATGTTCCATCCCAAGCCTCTCCACCTCCCCCTGAAGAACCCATGCAGATAGATCTGGTTCGTGGTCCATTGACGGAGCCGGAAAGGGAGGAACGAAGACGAAATGGACTTTGTCTGTACTGTGGTAAGGCTGGCCATCTGATTCGTAGTTGTCCGGTACGTCCCTCAAGACCTGCGGGAAACGCCAGCTCCCGTCCCCTGTAAGGAGGAAGGAGACGGGAGGAGCTGAAGTACCATCAATATGTTCCTCCAGAGAAAGCATGTCCACCCTGTTTATCCTCTCGGTCAAGTTACAAAGTTCACAAGATCAAGAAGAACACCTTCTGGCTCTCCTTGATTGTGGAGCCAGTGGAATCTATCTGGATGAGACCAGGGCTACGAATAAAGGAATTCCCCGTATTCTTAAAGAAACTCCTGAGCAGGTACACACGGTGGATGGTTCTCCGTTAACCTCAAGTCCTGTGTTGCCCTCAACTCCTACTCTTTGTTTGACATTTGTGGGGCATCAAGAACATGTTGCCTTTGATCTCATAGCCTCACCAAATCACATCATGATTTTGGGAATACCCTGGTTGGCCCGACACAACCCCTATATCAATTGGGAAACAAGAACTATATCCCTAACGTCTTTATTTTGTCAACAGAATTGTTATTCCACTACCTCTTATTGGACTCCCAAAAGGCCCTATCAGTCAACCAAGGATCACACTAACTCCATCAATATGATCCAGGGACTTCCAGATTGTTATCAGGAACATATCAGGATTTTTCAGAAACCTAGTAATACTATTTTGCCGCCTCATCGCAGTTATGACTGTGCTATTCCTTTAGTTCCTGATGAAGTCGTACCCTTTGGTCGAATGTATGCCCTGACAGACCAAGAAAAGAAGGTGTTAAAGGAATATTTAGATGATAACTTACACAACAGTTTAATTGCTCCTTCCACATCCCCTGCTGGGGCTCCTCTTTTCTTCATCCCCAAGAAGACTGAGGATCTGCGTCCATTTGTTGACTTTCGTGAACTCAACAGAATAACGATTAAGGATCGATATCTGTTACCTTTAATCAGGGATATATTGGATGCCATTCAAGGAGCCAAGATGTTTACCAAATTAGACTTACAGGGTGCCTATCATCTTCTTCGGATCAAGGAAGGTGATGAATGGAAGACAGCTTTCCGTACCCCTTTTGGGCACTATGAGTACCGTGTTATGTGCTTTGGACTGACCAACGCCCCTTCTGTTTTTCAATGATTTATGGATTCAGTGTTCTCTGATATACTCAACCAATATGTAGTCATTTATTTGGATGATATCTTGATATATTCCCGTGATCCTGAGCAACATATAGATCATGTCCTGCAAGTCCTGGAAAGACTCAAGAAAAAACAATTGTTTTGTAAACCAGAGAAGTGTGAGTTCCATAAATCCGAAGTAAAGTATTTGGGGTTCTGTATCAATCAACACGGAATATCCATGGATCCTGACAAGGTCAGTGCTATATTAGATTGGCCTTCTCCAACGTCCATTAAGGAAACGCAATGTTTCCTTGGGTTATCAAACTTTTATCGTCAGTTTATTCAGAACTTTGCCCACCTTCAAAGTTTCATAACACAAACAATTAAGAAAGACAACCTGAAGAAGGGTTTCGTCTGGAACAAGGATGCTGAACGCGCATTTCAAGAATTGAAGACAGCCTTTACCCAAGCACCCGTTTTGCGTCATCCTGACAATACCAAGAAATTTATCGTTGTGACTGATGCCTCAGACAGAGCTATTGGGGCAGTTCTGCTGCAGAAACAAGACAACGATGGATTGGAACATCCTATCTTTTATCTGTTTCATATCTCATCAGAGGCTGAACGCAATTATTCTGTACTGGAACGAGAACTACTTGCTCTCAAAGTAGCTTGTAAGGAATGGAGGCATTTCTTGATGGGTTCCAGAGAGCCTTTTGAAGCCAGGACTGATCATCGCAATCTCCAATGTCTTCGGAGTTTTCAGTGTTGCAATAGTCGTCAGGCACAATGGGCTTTCTTCTTTAGCCAGTACGATTTCGTGATCACGTACATACCTGGTTCCCAGAATTCCGTGGCAGATGCTTTATCCCACAGATATCCTGAAATAGCCATGAATTCCTTTCCACATCTTATTGAGTCTAGCAGAATCATCGGAGCTACTTAATCTTTTCAAGAACGCGTTCAATCTGAGTACCAGTTTCTGTCTGCGTCAGAATGGGATAGAGTGACTCCTTTTTTGAAGAAGAAGGACAACTACTTCTATCATCAACAGGCGCTTTTCCTACCTACCAAGAAGGTGCAGACAGAATCTCTACGAATGTGCCATGATTCTCCTATAGCCGGTCATCGAGGTATCAGGAAGACCCAGGAGCTGCTTTAGCAATCATTTTAGTGGCCTTCGCTTAAGACAGATACTTAAACCTATGTGTCAGCATGCCCAGTATGTGCTCAGACTAAGACACCACGAACTAAGGTGGCAGGTTTATTAAGACCTTTACCAGTTCCTTCTGCTCCTTGGTGTACTCTATCCACGGATTTCATATGTTCTCTACCTACCTCCTCTGGTAATCAAGTAATCATGGTGACCATAGAGTCATTCACCAAGATGGCCCATTTCTCAGCCTTGAAGAAACTACCGACAGCCCCAGAAATGAGTCGCATTTTTCTGCAGGATATTTTTTGCCTCCATGGTCTTCCGCAAGAGGTCATTTTGGACAGAGGGTACTCAATATGTCTTTAAGCATATGCCTAAATGTGTTTTTCATCAAATCAAAGTGTGTTTTTTCTAAAGTTCTACATTACTTGCTACAAAATTACTTTCTCCAACCAAACAGTATAGTCCAGTATGTCATTTACCACTGTCAATAAACATGTTATAAAAACATCATCTACTATCAAAAATACATAACATGTAGAATATTTAAACTCTATGGTCATAGCCACAAACCACCTGGCTTTAGGCTTTATTGTTTATAAAGTCACTATAACCTTGAGGAAAAAAAATACTTCACTGTAGTGAAGAACACATGCTTTGGACTAGGGGCCAGATATATGAAGAAAGACCTCTGCGAATCGCAAATAGCGATTTTCAATAGCTATTTCTGAGTCGCAATATGCTATGTAACATATTTGGCCCAAATACCGAATCGCAAAAAATTGCGATTCGGTCATTGAAAATCGCAAATTGCAAGAATGCACACCTGGCAGAGCCTGATAACATCACAAGCAGGAAGTGAGTCATCCCAGGCAGATTGCAGGTGCCACACCCAAAGGAGCAGTGAGAGAGACACAGCCCAGCCACAGGGAGCAAGTCTGTGAACAAGGCAGGACTGCACATCACTATGGACACCTCTGCACAGGGAAAGGAAAAGGGAGAGAGGAAAAGAAAACTCAAGTTTAGGGAGCAGGAACTGGAGGTGTTCACTGAGGAGGTGGTGAGGAGCCATGAGCGTCTGTTTGGAAAGAGCTCACGCCAGGTCCCTGAGAGTGAGAAGCGCAGACTCTGGGCGGACATTCAAACAAAAATCTGCGCTGTGGGAGTTGCGCAGCGCTCAGTGGAGGATATCAAAAAGAGGTGGTACGACCTGAGTTCCCATGCCAAAGAGAGGGTGGCAAGACGACTACAGGAGGCAAGGAGCACAGGAGGCAGACCATCCACCGAGACACCCTCCACCCCTCAGCAGTGTAGCAGTGCCCACCACTGATCCTAGGCGTCGCAGTGCCAGGCACAGCACTGCCACTGAGGCCGATAACAGAGGTGCCAGTGAGGCCACCGCGCACTCGAGTGGCTTGCGTGGCGGTAGAAAGTGACTGTAATGGCCACAGGGGACTGTTTGCTTATTGTGTGATACAGTAAACTATGATTCAATAGTGAGATACTGTTATCTGCTTATTTTAAGACACATAGGCCTTCATTACAACCCTGGCGGTCTTGGACCGCCAGGGTAGTTGTGGCGGATTTCACCACCAGCAGGCTGGCGGTGAAATCCCTGTATTACGACCGCAGCGAAAGCGCCGTGGTCGCACCGCCGGGACCGGCGGTTTACCGCCACTTCAGTCCCGGCGGTTTTAATCTGCCAGGGCAGCGCTTCTTGCAGCGCTGCCCAGGGGATTATGAGTCCCCCTACCGCCAGCCTTTTCCTGGCGGTTTGAACTGCCAGGAAAAGGCTGGCGGTATGGGGAGTCACGGGCCCCTGGGGGCCCCAGCACTGCCCATGCCACCCTGCCCGCATTAGTGGCTGCCCAGTGGTCAGATCTTGGCGGGCGGCTTCAGCCGCCCACCAAGGTCGTAATGAGGGCCATATTATTATTTTTTTTCTGCTAGTGAAACTTATGTTACCTGACGTTAAGGTAATAAATGTTCTAACTACCAGTACTTGATGTTAAGGTAATAAATGTTCTAACTACCAGTACACGTCAGTGAAGTTGTGTTGTCATTACTTACATCTGAAATGGTTGTGCGTGATGTCTGCACGCCTTTGCCTGCCCTTTGCTGCACTGGTCCTGTCTGCTGGCTGTAGGGGGGATATGGGATCATCATCCTCATCAGAGTCTGAATCTGATATTTACACAGGTATGCCCCTGGTGGTAGCTATATTGTGCAGGATTGCACATGTGGCCACTATTCTACATGTCGTCTCCGGGCTGTACTGTAGTGCCCCTCCACTTTTGTGGATGCACCGGAAGCGACTCTTCAGCAGGCTAAAGGTGCACTCCACCACATTGCGGGTTGCCCTGTGTGCTGCATTGTATCTCCATTCTGCTGGTGTTGTAGGATTGAGGTAGGGCTTCATCATGTAGGTGCACACTGTCTCCTGGAAGGAACAGGGGGTATGATGAGTAAGTGAGCCATCTGATGTCACAACGCCATCAATACGCCAGTGTGCAGAGGGACAATACCTAGTAGACATCCTTCACCAAACTCCCCAGCTAGCAGTCTTGTGTGAAAGGCGCCGTGGCGAAAGATGTATGAATCATGTGTGCTCCCTGGGTAACTGGTCACGAGATCAGTTATGATGTAGGAGGCATTGCAAATCACCTGTATATTCATTGAATGTTGGTATTTACGGTTGCGGTGCACATACTCTGTGGCTGAAGATGGACAGACTGCAACATGTGTCCCATCTATGGCACCTAGGACGTGGGGGAACTGTGCTATCTGGTAGAAATCTATTTTTGTCTGCTGTATTTCCTGTGGTGTGTGGGGTAATCTGATGTACTGGTGTATCCTACTCAGCATGGCATTGATAAATGCATTGAAAAATCTAGAGAGGGCACTCTGTGATACTCCTCCAGCTGCTGCTATGACCCCTTGATAGCTCCCTGAGGCAAGTAGGTGGAGGGAGCATAATACCTGCACATGGTTGGGTATGCCATTAGTCCTATGTGTTGTGCGCTGCAGTATGGGTTGTAGCTCAGCTATCAGGTCAAGTATTATGGCTGAGCTCAACCTGTACTTCTCAAAAATGTCCTCCTCAGTCTGGTCAAAAAGGGTAATGCGCACTCTGAAAATGCGCTCCTGTCTCCTTCTCCCTCTCCTCAAACCTGCCAAGATCCTCATTCTACTCGCCATGACATAGAGTGCAGCCATTGTGGAAAAGAGTCTGAGGCATTCTGGGCCTCTTTATATAGGTTGCACCTGGTTGCCACCTGGTTTCACTTAGTGGTAATTTGCATGTGCAAAAGGCCATTCTGCGAAAAATCACAATTTGCAATTTTTTGATGCATCGAATTGCGACTTGGTTTTGCGTGTCGCATTTTGCGACTCGCAATTTCCGACTTGAGTTCATGTTGCAAATTGTGAGACGCAAAATGCGACACGCAAAACCAAGTCGCAATGCTAAAAATCACTATTTTTCCGATTCCTTGTTTTTGGTCTGCGAATGCCTTTTATGCATCGCAGACCACGTTTTTGCATTCGCAAATGGTCAAATTTAGGGATTCGCACTGTTTGCGAATGCAAATTCGTTTGATTCATCTGGCCCTAAGTGCTTATTATTTTTTGAAGTTTGGAAAATGACCCCAGATGCATTTAATCTCTTGGAATCAGCCTTGTAAAGGAAACATATGCCCATACAGTCAAGGACTACCTTATCTTCAATCCATTGCATGTCTGTTACTTTAAAATATGCACAAAATATAAACTTATGCACACAAATATAAAAACTAAAATAGGCTGTAGAAAGGAGAACAATTACAAGGAATGATCCATGTGTGCTAAGCAAAATTAGGGACAAAAATGTGTAGCAAGAGGGTGTTGGGCACTAGAAAAAAATCAGGGAAAAAATACATTCTGATGCATCTACCCTTTCCAAGTGCTGCCCTTTCTATGGAGAAAACAGGAGTTGATCTCATAGGAAGAGCCTCTACAACATCATGGATTGGGAAGTTCATGTGACTCCCAATGGACAGACAACCAACATGGATTAGACATTTTTTATGGTCAAGTTCCGCCTTCTACCAGAAGCTCATGCCATCTGTGTTCTCACGAGGAAGAAGAAGCCCAGTTTGGCATTACACGTGCATGGAATAATCTGCAGGTCTGCCACCAGTGTCCGTGATCCAAACCATTCATTGCACACAAGGAACAATCTGGGATGCCACTAGCAAGGAGGAACAAGGCCGATTCAAACAGACGACCCAGTTCTGAGCTCAGCAAGGTGAATGGTGATGGTCAAGACGACTTCCACAAAGTTCTAATTTTATGTTTAACACTAGGCACAAACATGACACAAACCAAATTTGAGCTCTCAGGTTTCGAATTTCTAGTAATTTTCAATACCAATATTTCCATAAAGTACTTGTATTTTTTCTACATCTTAAAGTATGTGGACAGCATAACAAAGTACGTAAATTTCCGAATCACAAAACGAATGGAGCTTGCACCTCCTGTGAATTTATCGTCTTCAGAATTCACTGCAGAAGTACAGTATGCTGAGGCACTTAGTTTTCAAGCTCATCACATTGCCATGCTCCTCATCGCTTTGGGAAAACTACTTGGAAACAAGAGACTTGGTGTCTTTTTTCACAAATGCTACTTGGTTCTTGTGAAAGATTGGGTTGTTGGTTGAGAGAGGTGTGAGTTCGTCTCAGGCAACATCCGCAATATCTGTCAGGGTGACAAAAGTCACCATATTAACACGTACTTAGACTTCTGGTAGATTAGCTCAAAAACAGTCAGGCTTAACTTAGAGGCAATGTGTAAAGTATTTGTGTAGCACATAAACATTACTAAAGTAAAAGCACAACACTAGAAAAGTTCTACACCAATTCAGAAAAATAGAATAAATTAATTGACACCAAAATAACAAAAATTCAATAAACAGAAGCAAAGACATGCAATGTCAAAGGTTTAAGGTAAGTATACCATATAAAAGCACAAAGTGCCATACATAACTCTCTGGTCGGGCAAGACCGGGTGAAAGTCACAATTTGAAGCCAACTACAATGGAGTAACAGCCAGATACAGGGACTAGGTTACACCCGCTGAAAAGTTACCTTGTCAGTTCTAGCGCAAAGAGTCCTTTTCACAATGGAGCAGGATGGGAGGAACCAGGAGAGCGTCACTGAGTATCGTCACTGTAGCACAAAGATCTTGTAGGGTGCCACAGACGGTCGTTGCTGGAGATTCAAGATTAGGGGCTGTCATTGCTGTAGTGCGAAGGGCAGGTCTTGTATTGCCAGTTGTTGCTGCAAGTTCCTGTAGTGCGCAGAGTCAGGTTCACCAGAGCGTTGGGTTGCCGGTCAGTCAAGGTGGCAAGATCTTGAAGCGAACTGGCTTGCTCGTGGTCACAAATAGCTCAAAACCTCATAGTTTCTCCTTTTCTTTGAGGATCTACGAGGCACCTCTTGAGGATCAGGAACATACTCCTGCAGAGGCCAGCAGGGCCTAGGCATGTCCAGTTACAGGGCCAAGCAGATCCAGTTGCAGCAGATCAGCTGGGCAGTTGCAGAGGGGCCTCTAGAGCTTGTAAGATCCCTGTAGCTCAGAAGAGGATGTCAGTCAGCCTACCCTTGCAATCACACCAGTTTGAGATGAATGATCCAGGTCCAGTCTTCCTTCCCAGTAAGTAGGGTAGCCTCTAGCAGCAGAGCAGCAGGGCATACTTCTACTGTAGTATCCACAGGTACAGGACTGTACTTAAGAGTGGGTCTGAGGGTCCCCATTTAATACCCATTGCTCACTTTGAGTGGGACAATCTTCCAGAGTTTTCTAGAATTTCTTGCCTCCCTGCCCTGGTCCCAGTCTGTCTGGAGGCACAATGAGCTAGTGTGAAGTCCTTTGTGCGAGAGCCAGGCCAATGCCTTTGAAATGCATGTGAGGTAGGTGATAACTCTGCCCATCCTGCAAGAGATTGACCATCCTGCCAACACTCAGACTGTTTATTATGATGCTGTCTGGGAGGAATACACAAAGGCCAAGTGACAGCTACACCTAGTCACGTGACCCAGGAACAGGTTGCAGACACAAAATGGCTGGATGTGAGAGAGATAGGTGGAAATATGGTTTCGGAGGTTTGTTTTGTCACCAAATTTTGCCTTTTTATTGATGGGTTTAGTATCAAGTGGGTTACAGATGTCCAAAACTAAACAATAACCAAACCAGTATGGCAATGTTCCAGAATATAAGGGGAGGAGGACTTTGTCTTCCTAGTCTTGACTGATGAAGTGCTAATTTTCCTTTACAGGGTTCTTGAGGTGGGAAGTAGCCACCAGCACCCTCAAAAGATAGGAACAATGCAGTGAGTATTTTATTCCATTTTAGTACTATTGGTTGCCTGCAACTAGATCCTCCCTGTTTTCCTAAATTGGTGTTTCTTTGTCCTTCTGTTGTTTTCTCAATGATAGCAGACTTGCACCTGCTCCCTGGACCACAGGGAGTGCTGAGGACCATCAAAGAGGCTATCAGGTAAGTCTATAGAGATCAAAAAGGGGATCCTCCTGTCCCCAGTGTTGATGGCTGATTGGCTGCCAACACTTCAAGAAAGTGTTGGCAGCCACCTTGGGACTGGGCTTCAGTTGAGTCCCACAAAAAAAATATAAAAAATAGAAAGAAAAGTGGCCTTGGTAGGGTCACCCTGAGCCCCTATCCTTGATCTAAGGGTCCCTCACAGACCTCTCCAGGACTAAAAAGCAGTTTTAAAAAAAAATCTCAGAAAAATCCACGGTTCTAGATCCACTGATTTTCCTCTGTGTGGGCCAGTTCCTAGGGGCTTTGGGGAATTGAAAAGGATGGGGGGCACACATGCACCCCTCTTAGGGCTTCTATTAGACAACTCCCCAGGGCTATGAAGCAAAAATGTGTAGGAGCTGAGCAGCCCACCATGCCCAGGGGACTCCCACCTTCCTGGGGCAAAAACATTATTTAAAATAGGAGAGGCTTGTAGGCCTCTCCCAAAGCCCCAGGGACCCCCACCTCCGCAGCCCCCCGGAGTCCCGGGAACCGCCACCTCTCTGGGGCAATTAATGGCAATTAAGGGGGGGCCACGTGCACCCCCTGCTGTCCTGGGGACCGCAGCCTCCCCGATATATAAAATGATGAAGGGTGCCCGTTGCGGGCCCTAAGGACCACCACCTCCCCAGGGCAAATTGGGGAGGCCCGTATGGCCTCCAGCACAGTCCCGGGGACTGCTATCTCCTCAGGGCTAATTCTAAAATTTATGAACGGGCCTGCGTACCCCCGGACAACCATGGGGACTGCCACCTCCCCAGGGCAATTTGTTACAATTAAGGGGGGACGTGATATAAAATGATCAAGAGGGTCTGTTGAGAACACCTAGGGGGTCATTCTGACTCCCGCCGGCGGCGGTAACCGCACGCCTGGCGGGAGCCGCCAAATGACCGCACCGTGGTCAAATGACCGCGGCGGTCATTCTGAGTTTCCCGCTGGGCTGGCGGGCAACCGCCAGAGGGCCGCCCGCCCGCCCAGCGGGAAACCCCCTTCCACGAGGATGCCGGCTCCGAATGGAGCCGGCGGAGTGGAAAGGGTGCGACGGGTGCAGTTGCTATGCAGACACTGAAAATCTTTGTGGGGCCCTGTTAGGGGGCCCCTGCAGTGCCCATGCCACTGGCATGGGCACTGCAGGGGCCCCCAGGGGCCCCACGACACCCGTTCCCGCCAGCAAGGTTCTGGCGGTCAAAACCGCCAGAACCAGGCTGGCGGGAAGGGGGTCGGAATCCCCAGGCAGCGCCGCCATGGAGGATTCCTCAGGCCAGGGGAAAACCGGCGGGAAACCGCCGGTTTCCCTTTTCTGACCACGGCGGTGGCCTGGATGCACCGCCAGCCTGTTGGCAGTGCATCCGCGGTCCCCGGCCCTGGCGGTCTATGACCGCCAGGGTCGGAATGACCCCCCTAGTGCCAGGGGCACAACCTCCCGGGGCTAAATGAAAGGTTGGTGGGGGCGTGCGGCCCCCCTCATGGAGCCTATGATGACCCTGGGGATGGCCACTCCCCAAGGCCAGCTCCTGCGATGTCCCGGGGTGCCCACCCCTGGGACATAGCTGTTTGCTCTGACTTGGCAAGAGCTTTGACAGCTCCCATCAAGTCAGATGAAACACAACTCTGCTCCCAGAAAGCAGGAGCTGTCAATCAGCTCTTGCTTGCTGGGAGAAGAGGTTTTCTCTGTTTCCTGGCATGAGCTGGCCACAGGGCTTGTCTCTCTGTGTGTAACAATAGATGTGGAGGGTGTCTCTAGGTGTGAGCGTGAGTGTGAGACTGTCTGTCTGGGTGTGAAAGTGGGTGAGAGGGGGTCTATGTGGATGTGAGAGTGGATGTAAGAGTGTCTGTCTAAGTGTGGCACCACCTCCCGGGCTAAATGAAAGGTTGGAGGGGGGCCATGCGGCTCCCCTCGTGGAGCCAATGATGACCCTGGGGACCACCACCCCCAAGGCCGGCTTCTGCTATGCCCGGGGTACCCACCCCTGGGACATAGCTGTTTGCTCTGACTTTGCAAGAGCTTTGACGGCTCCCACCAAGTCAGAGCAAACACAACTCTGCTACCAGAAAGCGAGAGATGTCAAACAGCTCTCACTTGCTGGGAGAAGCAGTTTTCTCTGTTTCCTGGCAGGTGTTGGCCACAGGGCTTGTCTCTCTGTGTGTGAGAATAGGTGTGACAGGGTGTCTATAGGTGTGAGTGGGTGTGAGACTGTCTGGGTGTGAGAGTGGATGTGACAGGGTCTATGTGGATGTGAGAGTGGGTGTAAGAGTGTCTGTCTAAATGTGAGAGTAGGTGTAAGATGGTGTGTATGGGTCTGACAGTGGGTGTCTCTGTGAGTGGGTGTGTGAGTGTCTGTGTGGGTCTGTAAGTGTATGTGTGAATGTCTGAGTGGGTCTGTGAGTCGGTGCATGAGTGTCTAAGTGGGTCTGTGAGTGAGCGCATGAGTCTGACTGGGCCTATGAGTGGGTGAATGAGTGGGTGCATGAGTGTCTGAGTGGGTCTGTGAGTGGGTGAGCGAGTCTCTGAGTGGGTCTGTGAGTTGGTGCATGAGTCTCTGAGTGGGTGTGTGAGTGGGTGTGTGCATGTGTAAGAGGGTCTGTGAGTAGATGCATGAATTTCTGAGTACGTCTGTGAGTGGGTGAATGAATGAGTGCAATGAATGTCTGAGTGAATGAGTGTGTGTGTGTGTGGATGTGTGAGTGTCTGTGTGGGTGTGTCAGTAGTTGTGTGAGTGACTCTGCCCTTTTTCCAACAAGAGTCCACAGCTTTGCATGAAATATCTACCTAAGTGGAGTTCTTTCTGCCTTGGATAAATGTAAACTCTTGCCTTTGCCATGCACTGCTAATTATCCCAGAAATTACAGCATTCATGACAACTTTTATAATGTCAATAAAAATATCAATGAAGCATTAGAAGTCAAATTATTGAAGAAAAAACTGAGCATGACAGAGGCACGAGGTATAGTTACCTTAGGCCGCAAATTATAGTTACTTGAAATAACTCTAAGTATAACTGCTGAGTTTCTCTGGTTTTGTGCAAGTAAATTCAGAACCTAAGTATAACGTCCCCGTAACCTTTGTTTTTTTAAGGGAATTTCTATGTTTTTTTTAAAATTCTATTTCTTAACTGTAACATCCCTGTAACCTTTGTATGTTTTTTGGTGATACTTCACTCCTACCTCTTGTGAAATAGGGGGATGGTGCACTGCACTCACTGGGAGGGTTTCTTCCCTCACTATCTCTCGGATGTGGCGCGGCAAAAAATGTATGTAGTCCAATACCTTTAAATAAAAACTTCAGTAGGGCCGATATTTTCACGTCAAAAGACTTTAACCACAATTTTGAAAAGCTGGAAGGAACGGGGTTACTCACTGCCTGCGGGATTCCTGCTTGAAAGCTTGGGTCGATTTCTGGACTGTAACCCTAAGCATCTTACCAATAATGTTTTAATTTAAAAGAAATCCATGACTGATAAAATGTTTTGTAGTAACCAGCTCAAAGGTCAGTCTAAAGCTACACAATGAAGTGGGATTTTAGCAGCTATGGCCTGGCTCTCTTCAAAGAATGCCAACTAAACTGGAATCTGACATTTCTGCGTCACTACTGAAAAATAAAGGGATGGCTTGTGAAAAATCCGTTTCCCACTCTTGCTTGTTCTCAATACGTGAGATTTGCCATTGGGCTGGCAGATTAAAGCTGGACATTGAAAACAATTGAATGATTTTGAGAATCTTCGTGCTCCTTTTCTCTGTTCCCTCCTAATCCTTTGCACCTTCCCCTTCATTCGCTTAGAAATACCTGTCCCCAGGTACGTCATTTATGGATCATGGGTTGCAGCTTTGACCCCTGATTTACCCCTTGCGAACTCTCTAGCACCAGTCATGGCTCAATGCACTCACGAGCGACAGGGCAGCTGTGGCGCGCAGGGGAGGTGGGGGGGGGGGGTGCGGGTAGTACATTTATACAGCTAATACATATAAAACATAAACACTTACCTGATCCGCTGACCCGTGCCGCACCTCTTTTCGTCACCGCTGCAGGCACAGGCTCCCAGCCTGCCCTGTGGCCAGTCCCGATGCTGCTCAGAGCAGCGTTAGGATTGGCTGGGAGCGCTCAGCCAGGGCGCTCCCAGGCAGACCGGGAGCCTGTGTCTGTTCTTTCCAGCACGGCAACACAGCACAGCAAAACATACATGCGCATACAGGTCACCCCACAAGGCCTGCTCCTTTCACAACGAAAGGATAACAAAATTGTTTATTATCCTTTTGTTCTGAAAGGCGGGGCGACACTCCTCCACCCTGCCTACCACTGCTTTTGTGAGCCATGGCTAGAGGGGGCAAAATCAGTGGCAGGGACACTAGGGAGCTCAAAACTCTTAGTTTTCTCTCGATGTTTTTCTTACACTAATAGTCAATAATGTTTCATGATTCGCTATTAGTGCAATAAAAGAAAGGAGTACAGTTAGCTGGAGTATGACCGTCCATGGCAACTGAGATAAGTTAAAAAATGCATTTAAATGTATGTTGTGTGCATGTTTGCGGTGGTGTGCTTATGTACACGCTTAAAAGAGAGTGTGTGTACGTATGAATGTGTATGTATATGTAACCATTGTGTGTGAGTGAAACTGAAGGTCAGAGGGCATTTGATGTCACTTCCGCTACCCCTGGCATTTTGGTGAATTGACGTCCATACCCGTCCCTCGTTCCCTTTCTCACCCGTCAATTTTCAACACTTCCAACCACAGCTCTTCAGAAAGAAATATCCTCTTTCGAGCAATACAACAAGATCTAACTTTCTAGTTTTTACATTTGAAAACTTTGTATAACGTGCCAAATGATCTTTGATAATCTCTGGAAAAAAAATCAATGAAATATATCAAAATAGTGAAAAGGAAACAAGAGAATCCCTACACAATTTTGGCGACAATATTACGACAGCAGGGATACCAGGTAATCTGTCTTTCAAGTTTAGGCTGAAGTAGCAAAAATGCAGAGCTGGGTATTGTCAGCAGAGGGGTACAAACTCACACCACAAAGTGCGCCAGCTGTCCATCTGGTAGTGAATCTGTAAAGCCTTGGTGCCCACCCACGATGCACGAGAGGAGACCAGAGAAGATCCCCCTGTTTTCAGAAGTGTAAAAGGCGTACCCTGTTGCCTAGAAACACAGCATAATGCAGAAATCGTGAGATGATATAGTTTCTGGAAAATTACTTGTCCTCACCCTCTTGGTTGGCCGACAAATAATATACAGGTGTACTTCATCTCGTATATAGGTAGAGAAGATTGAGCAAGAGGAAATTCAGTCTAACAATAGCACTGTAATGTAGGTACATTTATAGATCGAATTTTACCTCTGAAAAGGTGACGAGGAACATTTGTAGACGGAGGGAAGGCTACTACAAAAGTTTACTTGGGCAGAAGAGTGTGGGATACAGGTCTGGTCTATGTGGAAAATGTTTCATTGTACTGTGTGGTAACCAAAGTTCTGCTCTAATTGTGTTTGTATCCTTGGTGCATCAGGAGCAGTGGCACTGGGCCCTGGGGTTTGAAGGACACCCTGAATCCCCATTATGCACATGCTGGTACCCCACCAGGTGATGGAAGGGAGCATGGCCAGCTTTAGGACTGGTGGTGCCCTGTGCAACAGTTTATTTTGGCGCCCCCCTCATCCCATGACCTCCTCCTCGGTTTCACATACATTCATGAGTTTTAAAGTACTTGTAAAGGCTGGCTTTACTAATCCACTCAGCTATCCACATAAGATATAGGGACATATTTAAAAGCCCCTAGTGCCATTCTAACGCAACATTAGCGTAATTTTGTATTACGCTAATGTAGTGTTAGAAGGCAAAAAACGCCATGCCATGTTTACAAAGTGGCACAATCCATGCATTGCGCCACTTTGTAACCCTTTGAGCTACATTATGCCTGCGCCAGGCATAATGTATGCAAAGGTGACATTACCCCCGTTAGGGGTGGCCAAATAAATGACGCAAAGAAATTTGACAGATTTCTTTGCGTTATGTTTTTTTGGCACTTTTAATGCCTGCTCAGAGCAGGCGTTAAAAGAAGGCTTCCGTTGGGTACAATGAGCCTTTGGGTGCTTTGCAGGATTAGCATTAAAAAAAATTATGCTAATCCTGCAAAGCGCCTGACTAGTGTAAACAATTCTGACGCTAGTCCCCTAACTACCACCATGGTGTTAAATACAGTGCACACATAGTGGCGTTAGGGGGGCGCTAAGGGGCACAAGAAAAGTGGTGCAGCACTTTTCTCAAATATGCCTAATAAGGGCATATTTAAGAGCCCATAGTGCCATTCAACGCCACATTAGTGTAATTTTTTTATGCTAATGTGGCATTAGAAGGCCAAAAATGCTCCACCATATTTACAAAGTGGCACAATTCTTGCATTGCGCCACTTTGTAATCCTTTGCACTACCTTATGCCTTCGCCAGGCTTAATGTATGCAAAGAGGCCATCTCCCTGTTAGGGGGGGGCAAAAAAATGACTCAAGGAAATCTGTTAAATTTCTTTGCGTCATTTTTTTCCAGCACTTTTAACGTCTGCTCAGAGCAGGCATTAAAAGGAGACTTCCATTGGTTACAATGGGCCTCAGGGTGCTTTGCAGGATTAGCGTTAAAAATTCTGACGATAGTCCCCCAACTACCTCCATGGTGCACCGTATTTTAAATATGACACACACATGGTGGCGTTAGGGGGGTGCTAGGGGCGCAAGAAAAGTGGTGCTGCACTATGTGCAGTACCACTTTTCTTAAATATGGCCAATAGTTCTATTTTTTGCAGCAAGCATATTAACCCTCTATGCTAATTATGTTGAGTCAAAGCTGCCGCTAGCCAAAACTCCCATCTCTCTCCCTAACAGGAACATTAATCACAAGAGGTATCTTGACATTTTAATTGTTTCCTGAAGTTTCTGAAGTAATTTTTAAAGGCAGCGCCCTCCTGAGGTCAGCGCCCGGTCCGACCGCACCACTCGCACCACCCAAAAGCCGTCCCTGGAAGGGAGTATAGTTCTTGTTCGCATTAGGGTTCATGTCAGCCTTGCTATGCTACTGTTTGTGTGATTGCACCACCTGTGGTGTGCATTGAAGCAAAAGAATAATAAGTATGACAGTTTGATTTATAAGACAAAAGTTTATGGATGGGAAGGTGCATGAACTCAGTCTACGCACGAAGTGCTTTAGTCTTGTGCATGCAAAACCAAAACTACTGTGAAGGCTGTGGAATAGTGCGTGCAGCTGCACTTTTGGTAAACCTGCCATTCTCAGGTACATTCGTTTCCAGTATTGTATGTGTAGGATACCTGGACGCATGTTGTCCATGACCTCCTTGCAATGAAAGTAATTTTGTCAGCTGATGCGCTCAAAAAATATTTTACAGATGCACAGGCTGATCACCCACCGCTGAACAGTCCTTTGTCTCCTGGAGTCAAATAGGCACAGTCTGACAACCACACAGATAACTGGGCTCCGCTACTAAAAGGTACATTATAAATCTTAAGGTTATCATTTGAGAACCTTTGTGATCCATATGTGATATTAATACGTTTGCCCCCAGTTGCAAAATTAAAAGCAAGCAAGGGAGACTGCAAATTTCACAATGAATTTAGAAATAAATACTTTTTTGCCCACGACTAAGGCTAGGGGTTAGGTTATTCCTACTCTGCCCCTTTTCTTTTTTTAAGCATTTTTTTTTGGACCAGCTTAAGCCGTGTCCCAAAATGGCTGCCAACACTTCCTGGTTGAAGGATTGGCAGCCAATCAAATGTCAGCACCAGATTGTGTCTATTCGCAAAGTATTCACACTTCTAGATATGTAAATTTGGACTTCCTTCAATATCTCAAAAATTACTGAATGGATTTACACCAAATAACAAAAACGGGATCTCAGGACCAAAAGCTACCTTTCTGCCAAATGTGGTGTGGCTAAAGAGTCTATGGGAATTAACATGGGAAACACACTTTTTTTACACCTCCTTTTTCTCGTCCCCCACTTGACTGATCACCCAGAAACGTTCCATGCACAACAAGACCCAACTTCCCACTTTATCTAGAAAATTTCATGAGGCTTCATCAAACGGCACACCAAAGATATAGCCAAGTCAAAAAACACTTTTTCAATGGAAACTAGGTCTTAAGTGTAAATACCAACTGGCGACAGTAGATAACTGGTTGCAATCTGAGAGGAAAGTTGCAGCTGCCATTTTATTCATGGGACTCGGTTCCCAGTGAGAAAATAAAATGTAAAAGTGATAGATGGGGTCAGGGTAGTGGAACCCTGACTCCATGGGACTGATGGAGGGGTCTTTGAGGGACCTCTCATGGGCAAGAAGCATTTTGTTTTTTTAGTCTGGAAGATCTGTGTAGGCACCATGATCTTCCTAGGTCCTCGCAGATTTGGGTGGATCTGCAGATCCAGACCCCAATTAAAAAAAACATACATCCACTCATAGAACCACACCCCCTTATCAGCACTGCCCTCCCAGCAGCCCCTCAGTGAGTTTCCCGTGCCCGTTCACCCAGGAGGGTGGGCATCTCCTTCACCCCAGGCACCTCAGGCCCTGCCCCAGTTAGCCCTACTGCCCTGAGTGAGGAGACTATTGACCTCCTGCGATCCATCTCTGTTGGGCAGTCAACCATAGTGAATTCCATCCAGGGGCTGGCAGGCCATTTGCAACAAACAAATGCATTCCTGGAGGGTATCACTCTGGCATGACGGCCCAACAGAGCTCAATCCAGGCTCTTCCCTCCTCCCTGATGGCAGCCATTGTCCCTGCCTCTAGCCTCCCCACTCCAACTTCCTCTTCCCAGTCCCATACCCCGGAACCCCAACCTATACTAAGCACACATTCAGATCAGCATGCACCCAAGACAACACACAGTAGTGGCTCAGGCAAACACAAGCACCACACATCATCCCACAGGCACTCACACAAACACCATACTTCTTCAGACACACCAACATCCACTGCCTCCACTGTGTCCCCTTCCTCCTCGTCATTCACCAGCCTCCCAATAGCGTCTCCACTCACACCTGCATGCACTACATCCTCATCCACTACCTCCATCACCATCACACCTATCCCTATCCTTCCTCACTGGCAGTCACCACCCCCACATCCATGCACATGTCCCCTGTGTCCTCTCCCACTGTGTCTGTGCCCCCTCCTCCCAAAGTACACAAACGCAAGCACTCAGACACCCAACAGCCATCCACCTCACAACAGCATCCAGCCCATGCACCTGCACCCAAACACAGCAGACTGACACCTCCTACAACCACTCCCTCTTCCTCCATTCCCAGACCTTCACCCTCTTCCCGCCCCAGTGTCTGTAAGAAGCTTTTCCTCTCCGCCGTTGACCTCTTCCCTACTCCTCCCCCGACCTTCACATCGGGCCAGGGTGGTCAGAACCCAGGCTAGCACCTCAGCCACCCAGTCCACGGCCACAGTAGTGTCGGCAGCTACTGCAGGTGGGAGAGGCTCCAGGGAACCAGCCATAGCCACTGACAGTGTGCCTGCACCAGCTGCCAAAGGGAAGGATAAGGAGGCACCACCAGCTGTGAAGGCCAAGGGCAAGGAGGCACCACCAGCTGTGAAGGGCAAGGGCAAGGAGGCACCACCAGCTGTTAAGGCAAAGGCAAGGAGGCACCACCGGCTGCCAAGGTGAAGGACAAAGAAGCACCACAGGCTGGGAAGGGCAAGGGGCCTGCCCCTGCAGGCAGGAAGGTCAGGAGGCCTGGTGCAAGGACTGAATCTGAGCCCCCACCACCAACCATGGCGGTTCAGCGGTCCAAGGCTGCAGGGGAAGGGCTGGCGCCTCCCCCCACAACGGGCATTCTCGACACCAGCACTGCCACCAGCACCACCACCAGCATCACTGCCTGCAGCACACTGGGCACAAAGCCCCCTCCAGAACCAGTGGAGAAGCCATCCACTTGAGAGACTGTGGCCTTGCACTCCCCAGGACCAAGCAGTGGGCAAACCACCCACTAGAGGGACTGTGGCTTTGCAATCCCCAGTACCAAGCAGTGGGCAGACCACCCACTTGAGAGACTTTGGCTTTGCACTCCCCAGGACAGTGTGATGGGCATGTAGCCCCCTCCAGGACCAGTGGTGTTGTTCCATCTTCCGGCTGAGGTGCCCCCGTTCCCTGTCCCCCTGAGGTGCCTGTGTATTTTCGACCTGATGCCCCTGTGGTGTTCTCTTCGTATTGTTGCAGGAGTCAAGTGGGGCCTTGGCCTCTGTGATGTGGCCCTGTGGCCCACAGACATTGTGGACTGGGCAGTGTCCCTCCATTTGTATATATGTATATACTGTTTTGATTTTGAAGGGCATATTTCTAGTATTTTGTCTTATTACACTCACTTTAATCAATTCCTTTTGTCCTTGCATTCTTCCTGGGGGGTATGGGGTGGATATGTAATGTTACTGCATCTGTTTGTGTGTATGGTGTTGGGGGTGGGGGTGTTGTGTGTTGCGTGTGTGTCACTCTCTTTTTCCTCCCCCCTCCCATGTGTGCTAGGCGGCAGTACTCACCGTGGTCGTCTTCGCAGGCGTTGGTATTCATGGTGAAGAAGGAGATAGACGAGCATGGGAAACACCTGCAACTCGGGCTCCATGGCGGCGTGGTTCTTCCGTAAGTCTCCAAGGGTGAGTCGTTTCTCTTCTGTGCACTGTTTCCGCCGTACTTTTTATGTCATTGGTACCTCCCCGGAAAAGGTGACGGATAGACCTGGTGTAATAGTGTGGGCGGTACATTGTCTTCCACTTGGCTGTTGGCGGTTACCGCCATGGTGCTTGTTGCTACCGCCATGGCAGTCGATGTGTTAAAGTGGCTGTCTGTGTGAGCGGTTTCCGCCGTGGTCATAATTCCATTTTTTTTTACTGCCGGCATGTTGGCGGTACTACTGCCCCCTTATCACCGACGGCCAGGGTTGTGATGAGGGCCTTAATATTTTTTTTCGGGGGATTTGGTTTTTTCATTAAATTTCTATGTTTTAAAAATAAAAATATTTCCTAACTATAACGTCCCTGTAACCTTTGTTTTTTTCAGTGAAACGTTTCTAACAGGAGAAAGATTTTACATAGTAGATACTACATTTTGAATGCTGCCTTGAGTTATTAGAGAGACTCTTGTCAGCATGGTAATTTATACTTAACAAGAAGAGGTTGAACCAAGATATGTACATCTGCTAGTTTTCGTAGAATAGATGAGCTATCTGTAAAGCTTTCACCAGAGTGTGAAGGGTGCAGGTAGTATGTTCTTAAGGACCTTCAGATTGTGGTTATTTTGTAGAAGATACTGTTTTTTTACAACTGTTTCATGAAATGTATACTTTACTTAGTAGATTTATTTAACACTTTGTGGTGTATTTCTCATGCAAGTTTGACTGTCTGCAAACAGTCTGATACAGAGTAAAGTAAACTCTCCCCATAGATAAGAAACTATTTAGAGTCCCTACCCTTTGGCTCATATCAACTTAATTTCTCAATGTAGGTCTGGCGAGTGACAAGGGTTTGCCACACATAAAAGCGGTCAATAGTAGCACATTTGTTCTGGATCTGGCATTCACTATTTTGGCTTTCTTCGAACAGTTGTGTACAGATTAAACACTGTACTCAATGAGGGTTTCCCATATATCTGTGGTAGCTTGTTAATGTGAACTAAGCTACCTGTAAAATGTATGATATAGGGTCAGTGTGGCACATAATGCTCGTTTTCAGCACCTAAGTGAGTTATATCTGTGATGGCAGTAGTAATGGCTGATATTTTCCTGATCCTCTTCCTGACAATGTTAACATTTTGAACAAAAAAAACACAGAAATTCAGCAGTTATATTTAGCAGCACTAACTATAACTTGTGCCCCCCTCCATGCACCACACTGAAGGCATTTCAACAACTCCACATGGATTAGGATAAAAATTGGCAATGGAATAAGAAGGGTCTCTTGTAAGACCCAGACCTCAACAGGCCTCAAACAGGGATGTGTGCTAGCCCCTGCACTGGTCAACCTCTGCCTGGTGGATACGAATGTTCACGCACCCAATGTAGGATAAAAACCATTAATGAGCATGCTTTTAGCAGACAGCATATCCTCCTAAGTGGAACTGCAATGGGTGTGAAAAAGCTACTGGATAAGCCAAGCAATTATACTTCAGAAGGTAAATTGGAAATGTATCTCAACAAAACAAAATTGCTAAGGTTCAACCACAGACTTAAGAAAGCAGGACAATGGCAAATAATCACAAACTAACTCAAGAGAAGGACTACAAGTATCTGGGAGTCATAACTGACACTAAAAGAAGCTTTTTATGACATAAAGAACAAACAAAATGTAAATCAGGGTCCCTTCTAGTTGCTTTTTTCTCTACAAAAGAGGATATGAGGTTACTTGCCCCTCCCAATACTAGGGGTTCTTAGACTGGAGCTCTTGCCCATATTGCCTACAGCTGCAAAGCACTCTGGGGGTCATTACAACATTGGCGGTATAAGGCGCTTACCGCCGTGCCGAAGACCACCAATACACCGCGGCGGCGGCAGTAGACCGCCACAGCTATTATGACACACATCTCGGAATCCGCCGAAATTCAGACACCCACACAATCCCGCCACACCAAAGGTCAGCGATAAACATGCGGAAACAAATCCTCCACCTCCACGCCAACAGAAACACGCCCATGCCATTACGACCCACGAATCCACGCGGTGGTCTTTCAACCGCGGTATTCCATTGGCGGTACACACCGCTGTGCTCAAAATACACACACATCTACAAAACACCGCCACATTGGACATTTACAAATACACACACCTGATACACATACACACACCACTCCCACACATCCAATACAATATAAAACACACACCCACATCACCCACAAACCCCTACAACCAAAAATTCAGAGAGAAGGCGAGAGAGAGAGCACAGAATAGACAACCCCATCACACAGAGGCACACAGCACCATCACCCACACAAAATCCACGCACAAAACACCACCTACAACTCCACTCACCACACTCATCAACACATACACCACCCCACACATCACACACAACACCCCATGTCACGCCAAAGACACCCCCGCTTCTGCGAGGAGGAGCTCAGGGTCATGGTGGAGGAAATCCTACGGGTAGAGCCACAGCTATTTGGCTCACAGGTACAGCACAAATCCATAGCCAGGAAGATGGAGCTATGGCAAAGAATAGTGGACAGGGTCAACGCAGTGGGACAGCACCCAAGAAATAGGGAGGACATCAGGAAGATGTGGAACGACCTACGGGGAAGGTGCGTTCCACGGTCTCCAGGCACCACATCGCGGTACAGCGGACTGGCGGCAGACCCCCGCTTCCTCCCCCTCAACTAACAACATGGGAGGACCAAGTCTTGTCCATCTTGCATCCTGAGGGCCTCGGAGGAGTCGTTGGAGGAACGGACACTGGTAAGTCAAATCTTCACTATCATATCCCCCACCCTACCTGCATGCTATCACACACCCCCACCCTCACACCCTCCCCTATCACCCAAACTCCTCACTAATGTACCCATAACACCAACTACACATCCCAACCCCAAGACCTGCATGACACAACTAAGCATGGACACCCATCACTAAAGCATGCCCACTGCACATACCCAGAACACCCCCCAACCATCAGCACACAAGCCCCCACACAGGAATGCCTGCACTGGGGTTTACGCACACCCAACCATTGCACACCATGAAACACACACATGCAATAATCATGTACTTATACCCCCGCAGGAACCCGAAGGAACGTCACCACACCAGAGGGTCCAGACAACACCACTCCACCCCCAGAAGAGGCCCACAGTGACGACAGCAGCTCTCCCCCACTGGATCTTGATGACCAGCCCGGACCATCGTGGGCCTCAGGACAGTTGGTTCCCCTTGCCCAGCCACAGCCCAACACCGAGCTTCCACCCTCTGGTAACACCAGCAAAGCACCCACCCAGCGGGCCCAAACCTCCCTACCCAGGACAGGTCAATCAGCGGTGTGTACACCACTACAGGGCACCCAGGGTAACCCAACACCCCAACAACAACATGGACCTGGGTGCAGTGGTAGTGGGCACACGGTCCAGGGGACGGAGGCACAGGAACACAGGGGAACTGGGAGGGCTGCTGTGCGACAGAGGGAGGACAGGCCAAGGGAACCAACTCTCCACGAGGCCCTATCCTCCATCATGGGAGCATACCACCACTCCCAGGAGACGATGGCGACGGTCCTGGACAAGTTGCAGGAGACCCTGTGTCTGCAGGAGGAGCAGTATTTGGGCTTCAGGGAGGAGCTCAGGACCATCGGCTCCACCCTGGACACCATTGTAGGGGTGCTGACGGACATTCAAAAGACCTTGAGGGACACCGTGGCACTCCAAGGGGCCCCTGACACTAGTCAGGACGACGAACTGCCCACCACCTCCGCCGGCGCTAGTGGACAGGACGCCCCGCCACAGGACCACCACACCAGCACCCCATCCCCTGCAGATGGACAACCACCACGCAAGTGGGCCCTGAGATCCAGGAACAGGACAGAGCAAGATGGCAAGACCCCCGCCAGTAAATAAGACCACCCTGATTGTCCCCCCACTGTCCCACTTTGTTACCCTGTCCAAATCGGAACTGCCCCAGCTCCACTTCCAATGGCCAGATGTGCAATGTACCTGTGAGACTAATAGACTGGACTCTGCCATGGACATTCATCCACCATTACCCATCCCCATTTCACAACCCCCCTTCATTTTTTAGCACTTAAATAAACACCCTTGAAACACTAAATAAAATGGAGTCAGTCTATGATTTGTAATTTTGTATTATCAATGACAGTGTCATAATGGGTTACCCTTTGGAAGGCTAACATACCAATGTCACACATCACAACCCCTTCAAGGATGCAAGCAGTTGACACGTAGGTTACCACATTTGTGAAACTGAAATGGAAGGGGACAACTCAGTTAACAAATAGTGAGTGAAATGTCGGTACAGGATAGAGGTAGACGTGTGAAAGTTAATATGATGTTAAACCTGAAAATGTACTCACCTGTGTTTCACTGGAAATATTGCTGTATGACTGACTCCCTGTTGTCGTTTTCTTCTTCCTCAGCTTCATCCTCATCACTGTCCACAGGCTCCACAGGCTCCACAGCTGCTACAACACCATCATCTGGATCATCCTCCTGTAGAAAAGGCACCTGGCGTCGCAATGCCAAATTATGGAGCATGGAGCAGGCGATGATGATGTCGCACACCTTCTTCGGTGAGTAGAATAGGGACCCACCTGTCATATGGAGGCACCTGAACCTGGCCTTCAGGAGGCCGAAGGTGCGTTCGATCACCCTCCTAGTCCGCCCATGTGCCTCATTGTAGCGTTCCTCTGCCCTGGTCCTGGGATTCCTCACTGGGGTCAGTAGCCAGGAAAGGTTGGGGTAACCAGAGTCCCCCAATAGCCATACACGGTGCCTCTGGAGTTGACCCATCATATCAGGGATGCTGCTATTGCGCAGGATGTAGGCTTCATGCACAGAGCCAGGGAACATAGCATTTACCTGCGAGATGTACTGGTCTTCCAAACAGACCATCTGGACATTCATCGAATGATAACTCTTCCTGTTCCTGTACACCTGTTCACTCCTGCGGGGGGGACCAGAGCTACATGGGTCCCATCAATGGCACCTATGACGTTGGGGATATGTCCAAGGGCATAGAAGTCACCTTTCACTGTAGGCAAATCCTCCACCTCAGGGAAAATGATGTATCTCCTTACGTGTTTCAGCAGGGCAGCCAACACTCTGGACAAGACGTTGGAAAACATAGGCTGGGACATCCCTGATGCCATGGCCACAGTTGTCTGAAAAGACCCACTTGGAAGGAAATGGAACACTGACAGCACCTGCACGTCAGGGGGGATTCCAGTCGGATGGCGGATTGGTGACATCAGGTCTGGCTCCAACTGGGTACATAGTTCATGGATAGTGGCACGGTCAAACCTGTAGGTGACGATTAAATGTCTCTCTTCCATTGTCAACAGGTCCACCAGCGGTCGGTACACCGGAGGATTCCGCCATCTTCTCATATGTCCCAGCTGACGGTGCCTAAGAAGGACAACAGCGAATAAACAGTCACTATTCCTCCATGTATGTACCCACAGTCACACACAAGACTACACCAGACAATAAACCCTTCCTGGATGTGTGTTGAGTGTAGGCCTCGGTATGTGTGACGCAGTAGTAAATGAAGCCATGTGGGCCCCTGAAATGGCGGCTGCCTGACCTCTAAATTGGGACAATGGGATTGTGGGGTAACAGCGCTGGCGTTGCACACCGTCGCGGTAGGCGGTCGTAGACCGCGGCGCAATGCTGCATTGGTTAACATTGGACCCTATGGGTCCCAGGAGCCAATGAACAGGTGCACCGGCGGTGATGATGCGCACCGCCACGCACGTCACCGCCGCGCACATCACCGCCATTTTCTATCTGTTCAATCACTAGATACCTGACCTTCGACAGGAGAGGAACTACACTGCTAGTGCTGCTGTGACCTCGGTCTGGAAGCGACAATGGCTGCTGCGTCTGGGGAAAGGGCCCCTGCCTTCACTGCACAGGAGTTGGAGAAACTTGTGGATGGGGTCCTCCCCCAGTACATGCTACTCTACGGTCCTCCAGACCAACAGGTTAGTACACAGGGAGCACGTTGTAAGGGTTAGGCCGGGATGGACAGGGCTGGGTGGAAGAGGGAAGGGGGCAGAGTTGATACTACAGTAAAGCATGGGAATAAAAGGCCCACATGGCCAGAGTAGGGAGGGGCCACTCACAACAACGGTGCAGTTGGTAATGACTGTTCCTCTTTCCTTGTGCATGTCATGTAGGTCAGCGCCCACCAGAAGAGGGACATTTGGCGTGCCATCGCCAAGGAGGTCCGGACCCTTGGGGCCCACCAGAGATGGGGCACCCACTGCCGGAAGAGATGGGAGGACATTCGCCGCTGCAGCAAGAAGATGGCGGAGGCTCAGCTGGGGATGGCCTCCCAACGTGGGAGGGGTGCCCGTCGCAACATGACCCCCCTGATGTTCCGGATCCTGGCGGTGGCCTACCCGGAGTTGGATGGACGCTTGAGGACATCACAGCAGACACCAGGGGGTGAGTACAACCTCATTCTGCGGACTTTGCGTGCAGTGGAGGGGTCTGGGTCGGGGAGGTGGGCTGTGTGTGTCCCTAGCCCAGGGTGAGTTAGGTAGGCAAGGCCCCTCCGTAATGTGTGCCATGTGGCACTCTACCCCACCTCAGAAGAGTGGCAAGTTGAGGTATAGTTGCCCCTGTGGCATCCATGTGCGCAGATTTCCACCATTGCCATGTAGGCCATATCCCAGAAATTGCATGTGCAGAGGCCAGGAGCACGGAGTTATGCATGGGGCTGCTGCGTCTGTCTTGTCCGCCAACAGTAGCGGTATGCCATGCACTACAACTCTCTTTCTTCTGTCTCCACCCCCTTCTCCTGCTCTCCCTGTCCTTTTGTACATCAGCATCATCAGGCGGAGGCACAGTGGCACCGGAGCACGAGGGAGCTGCATCCCACATGGCCATGGAGGGCCACACCACAGACTCTGAATGCACCAGTGGGACGGAGGGCGAGGGGAGCTTCACGTCGGCCACCGGATCACCAACCAGCGACACAGACTTGTCCGCCGATGGGAGCTCCCCAGTGGTGGCGGCACCATCTGTGCGCCCCCACTTCTACAGGTACAGCCGCCACCTCCCCTACCAGCACCGCCCTCCCAGCAGCCCCTCAGCGTTCGCCCCGTGCCCGCTCACCCAGGAGGGTGGGAATCACCTTCGCCCCAGGCACCTCAGGCCCTGCCCCTGTCACCCCTGCTGCCCTCAGTGAGGAGGCCATTGACCTCCTCAGGTCACTCACTGTTGGGCAGTCTACCATTGTGAATGCCATCCAGGGTGTAGAACAAGAGTTGCAACACGGTAATGCATTCCTGGAGGGCATTCATTCTGGTCAGGCAGCCCTTCAGCGAACCCTGCAATCTCTGGCCTCAGCACTGATGGCAGCCATTGTCCCTGTGTCCAGCCTCCCCCTCCAACTTCCTCCACCCAGACCCAATCCCCTGTACCCCAGCCCATCCCAAGGACACCTACAGACCAGCATGCACACAAGTCAACATACACAAGTAGCTCAAGCAAACATAGGCACCACACACACCACAGGCACTCACGCAAGCCTCACCCACATACAGACACAGCAACATCCACTGTCTCCACTGTGTCCCCCTCCTCCTCTTCTCCCTCCTCCCTCCCAGTCTCATCTACACACACACCTGCATGCACCACATCTACAGGCACTAGGACTCGCACCAGGACACCCAGCACCACAAGCCACTCACCTGCACTCACCACCTCCACTGCCATTTACACGTCCCCTGTGTCCTCTCCCAGTGTGTCTGTGACGCCCCCTCCCAAAGTACACAAATGCCGACAATCACTCACCCAACATCCATCCACCTCACGACAGCCTCCAGTACCTGCACCTGCACCCAAAACACCTAAGGTGACACCTCCTACAACCACCTCCTCTTCCTCCAATCCCAGAGCCCCTCCATCTACCCATCCCAGTGTCCGTCAGAAACTGTCCCTATGTCAAATTGACCTTTTTGCCCCCACCCCCCCCATCCAATTCATCAGTCCCGTCGTAGCGCCTCAGCCAAAAAGCCTCCAGTACCAGTGTTGCGTGTTCCAGGTTTTTGGAGTGCACCGTCCACCAGGGCAGGCAGTAGGACCCGGAGCCAAGGCACTGGCAGCCCACCCCCTGTAAAGGCTCTGAAATTAGGGAGTGGACGACGGGACCGTGTCAAGACTCCTGCTGGGACAACAAGTGAAATGGGATCCAAGGCGATTGGTGAGTCAGCTGTAACTCCAAAGAAGGTGGGGAAGGTCCAGAGGAAGTCTCCCCAGCCTGTTGTGAGTGTCACGGCGGAGAAGTGCGCCATCATTTCTGGCAGTCCAGACACAACCGCCAGCACCGTCGTCACTGGTCCAGAGACCACTGCCAGAATCACAGCCCAGGAGGGCCCAAGTATCGTTACTGGTCCAGAGACCACCGCCAGAGTCACAGCCCAGGAGGGCCCAAGTATCGTTACAGGTCCAGAGACCACCGCCGGAGTCACAGCCCAGGAGGGCCCAAGTATCGTCACTGGTCAGGAGACCACCGCCAGAGTCACAGCCCAGGAGGGCCCAAGTATCGTTACTGGTCCAGAGACCACCGCCAGAGTCACAGCCCAGGAGGGCCCAAGTATCGTTACTGGTCCAGAGACCACCGCCGGAGTCACAGCCCAGGAGGGCCCAAGTATCGTCACTGGTCAGGAGACCACCGCCAGAGTCACAGCCCAGGAGGGCTCAAGTATCGTTACTGGTCCAGAGACCACCGCCGGAGTCACAGCCCAGGAGGGCCCAAGTATCGTCACTGGTCAGGAGACCACCGCCAGAGTCAGTGCCCAGGAGGGCCCAAGTATCGTCACTGGTCAGGAGACCATCGCCGGAGTCAGTGCCCAGGAGGGCCCAAGTATCGTCACTGGTCCAGAGACCACCGCCGGAGTCACAGTCCAGGAGGGGACAGGATGCCACAGCCCCGCTGGCCAATGATGGAACGTCATGCCACACACCAATGTCCAGTATGGAGATCGTCATGCCACACATCAATGTCCAGTGTGGAGATCGTCATGCCACACACCAATGTCCAGTATCAGAACCGCCATGGCAAAGCACCGCTGAACAGTCCTGAACCGCCATGTAAAAGCACCGCTGAACAGTCCTGAACCGCCATGGCAAAGCACCGCTGAACAGGGCAAAGACCTCCATGTCAAAGCACTGCTGAACAGGGCAGAGACCGCCATGTCAAAACACCGCTGAACAGGGCAAAGACCGCCATGTCAAAGCACCGCTGAACAGGGCAAAGGCCGCCATGTCAAAGCACCGCTGAACAGGGCAAAGACCGCCATGTCAAAGCACCGCTGAACAGTCCTGAACCGCCATGGCAAAGCACCGCTGAACAGGGCAGAGACCGCCATGTGAAAGCACCGCTGAACAGTCCTGAACCGCCATGGCAAAGCACCGCTGAACAGGGCAAAGACTGCCATGTCAAAGCACCGCTGAACAGGGCAGAGACCGCCATGTCAAAGCACCGCTGAACAGGGCAAAGACCGCCATGTCAAAGCACCGCTGAACAGGGCAGAGACCGCCATGTCAAAGCACCGCTGAACAGGGCAAAGACCGCCATGTCAAAGCACCGCTGAACAGGGCAAAGACCGCCATGTCAAAGCACCGCTGAACAGGGCAAAGACCGCCATGTCAAAGCACCGCTGAACAGTCCTGAACCGCCATGGCAAAGCACCGCTGAACAGGGCAGAGACCGCCATGTGAAAGCACCGCTGAACAATCCTGAACCGCCATGGCAAAGCACCGCTGAACAGGGCAGAGACCGCCATGTCAAAGCACCGCTGAACAGGGCAGAGACCGCCATGTGAAAGCACCGCTGAACAGTCCTGAACCGCCATGGCAAAGCACCGCTGAACAGGGCAGAGACCGCCATGGCAAAGCACCGCTGAACAGGGCAAAGACCGCCGTGTCAAAGCGCCGCTGAACAGGGCAGAGACCGCCATGGCAAAGCACCGCTGAACAGGGCATGCACCATGTAGGAATGAATGTACCGCCACATCAGGCATCCTTATCCCATGTGCAGCTGGGACAGTGACAGGACAGGAACTTTCTAGGGGAGACTCATCCAGTCTGGGTACCAGTCCCCCTCCAGAACCAGTGGAGACCTGCATCTACTTGAGAGACTGTGGCTTTGCACTCCCCAGGATAAAGCAGTGGGCAAACCACCCACTGCAAAGACTTGTGAGACTGTGGCTTTGCACTCCCCAGGATGGCACAGTGGGCAAACCACCCACTGTAGAGACTTGAGAGACTGTGGCTTTGCACTCCCCAGGATACATCAATGGGCATGGAGCCACGTCGTGGATGTGGCTTTGCAGTCACCCAGCTGAGGTGCCCCCCCTTCCCTTCCCCCTGAGGTGCCTGTAGTATTTCTATCTGATGCCCTGGCAGTGTTCTCTCCGATTTTGGTCAGGTATCTATTGTGGGCCTCGCCCATGCATTTTTGGACTGTTGGTGCACGGACATTGTTGTGTACATATCTGCACTACTTCTTGTATTGTATATATAATTATGAGTGATTTAGAGATATATATCTGTATATTATTGTATGACATGTATATTGGCACATTACAATGTTTGACCGAAATTCGCATTGTCTTTGCATTCTTCCGGGGGAATTGTGGGTTGTTAATGTGATATTTTTGACTGCATTGGTGTGTATGTTGTGATATGCGAGGGTGGTGGTGGTGGTGTTTGGTGGGTGTCCCCCTGACTTTTGCCTCCCCCCTCCCCCATGTCGTAGATGCAGTACTCACCGGTATCTTCTGCGCCTACGTCGCTGCTGGTCGTAAACGAGCAGAAAGACAAGGGCAGGTAGTATTTGGAGTTCCGGGTCCATGGAGTCTTCGTTCCTCGTGGCATGTGTTAAGGTGAGCGTTTTCCCATAGCAAAAGCTGTTTCCGCCGTGTTTTTATCCACGGTGAATCCGCCCCGGAAAAGGTGGCGGATTGGCCTGTTGTAATACTGTGGGCGGTACATTGTCTCCCGCCTGTCTGTTGGCGTTAACCGCCGCGCTGCTTGTCTGTACCGCCGTGGCGGGAGTTGTGTTATAGTGGCTGTCTTTGTTGGCGGTTTCCACCAGGGTCATTATTCCCTTTTTTTGTCCGCCAGCCTGTTTGCGGTATTACCGCACCTTTTCCACCGTCCGCCAGGGTTGTAAAAAAAAAAAAAAAAAATGTGCTTTAGTTGCTAAAATTTAACTACACACCTAGACTGAAATAAAACCCCATGTTTAATTATAAATGTTAGGTATTAGGGGGTTAGGTGCTTTTTCTAAGGAAAATAATTTTATGTGTTTTAAGGCTGAAATATATGTTTTTATCTTATTCTTATCCTTTTTAAACCTAATTTCTATTTCCTTTTTCATTCAATTGTTGGTTGTTTTGCTTTTATGGTTGAAAGTAACCGAATAAAGCTATGTGTTGATGATGATGATGATGACCCCCTCTGTGGTCAGGAATCTGAATGGCTAGAAATGTTGACTCTCGACACATATTGGCAGCTCTTTTGCCTACCCCATAATGCTTTGCCTGCTATATCAGGCTGGAATTCAGACTTGTGATACAAAAGTATGCAAGGCATACTTTTATATATTAAGAGTGGCCAATGATGGCTCACTAGAATATAGGCTCCGGACAGAACTATCAACAGATAGAGGACATTGCCCATGTAGAAATTACTTGGGGTCCAGCATAGGGTCCTTACAAATAAATAGCTGCTGGAGCTCCCAGTAGCATTTAAAGTTTTTAGGAAACATGACAATGTGGGCTTTCGGTATTAAAGGACCTAAATGTCTTCTCAAAGTGATCACAGTCATAGATTCATAGATTACCTTGTACTCCTATAAATCCCTAGCACAGCAGGAATACTTGGGACCATGCTATTCTCCCTACATGAAATTGAAATTACTGCACCTGTGTCTGGGAGACCTTCCAACATTGGATTAAGTCCGGAATGGCTTGTAAAAGGAACTAATAAAATCTGCAGAGGCTGTGACCAAGTTCCTGTAACTATAAAACATGTTATTTTGTATTTGACCTACACTCCTGATTGAGCGACGGCAACTTCTGCGCCACTTCTTGAACACATTGGGAGTTTGAACATGCCGTCAAGCTACAATAGCATATTTTAACAGGGGTAATATAAGATTAATTGTGCAGACTATTAGACTCCTGACACATGCTGCAAACAAACTGCAACAAACCTGTTAGCATGATCATTTTCTAAAGAGATTTTAAGATGGGTTCTATTGGACTTTTAAGGTGAACTTTTAGGATCTATTTTTCCTTTTTACTGTCATTCTTATGCAATGTTTTTTAAATAAACAGATATAATACAAATAATACCATTTGAATTTGAATCCCATACATACACCCTGACACACACTCACAAAACTCCACATACACCCCCATATCTCCACAGTCATAAACACACTCACACAACTCCAAACACACACAATGATCCCTGCATAAACACATATACACAACCACACATCCACAATATCCCATGTACACACATTCATACACACACCCACACAACACTATGCACACACTCATACACACACTCACATAACTCCACACATACCCACTCACACACACATTCCCACAACTCCACACTCATACACACATTCACACAACAACACATGTAAAACCCAACACATACACTCTAACACACACACATACACACACAACCTCACACACACAAACTCAATCACACACAAAGCCACTCAAACACCCTCAAACATTCACTCACACACAGCAACAGACACTCTTACACAGATTTGAACACATATTCTCTTGCACACACACATATACATACACACAAGTAGTGACACACATATCCCCACACACTCACTTACAGACACTACAAGAGATACATCTTCCACTTTCTGTAAACTGACAGCAAAAGGATCTAGATCACACATACTTCATGAATGTTTCCTTACACATAGAGACACTCACAATTTCACATGCACAAAGCCATTTGCATAAACACACATATAGTCTTATACATTGGGTTACAGACACTATGAATCACACCCCTAGTCACATTTGTATACACATTACCTCACACACATAGATACCTATCACAACGACATAGACATTCTCTTTCATACAGATACATATGCAACTGCACCCACACAAACACACTTTTACACTTAGGATACAATTAAAATTGTTTTTAAAAAAATGTTGATTGGATCTGCAGATCCACCACGGCCCCTTAACTGTCTGGACAGATGGTTATTTTACGAGTTATTGGCATAAAAAAAAGATATTTAAAAAATGCTATGATAGCTCTGAAAAGAACCTTTATACTTGTAGTGTGTAGAGTACACTTATATTTAGAATTGGATACATTCCTTGATGTTGTTAAGAAAAATCAGGTTCCCTTCTGCTGTGAAATTGACTCCCTCTTTTCAGTATATTCCTGGCAGGTCAAAGCAGATATTATTGTGGTAAGTGGACCCCATCGTATTGTCAAAGAGAAATGCTGAGATTGTTTTATTGACATGTCTTCTAGATTTGTCAATTTTTGGGCAAAGGTGAGATAACCACTGATACTTCTGCCCTTGACGTGTGTTGGAATATACAAAGGTAGTGTGAGGGAAGAGAGTGATCAAAGTTGTCAATGTGTCATTCATTTGGATTTTGATCCAACTCCTTGACTGTGCCCAAATCATTGCCAATAAAGTGCACAATAATGAGGTCTGGATGCTTCCAATCCGAAATGCTCTCAATAAACAAATGACGCCACTTAATGCCTCTGTGGCCAATCCAAGTAACATCCACATGGGGAAACTCAAGATCACTGTCAATGCCACAATTTCGGAATGTTCTCTGGTCAAAGAGATAAAACTGTGGCCCACAATCCACACTCTAACCATGATGCTGGTATGCAGGAGGAGGTACCAGCTGAATGAGAATTTTTCACAAACAGCATGGTCTGTGAGAAGCATAAAAAAGGCAGAGCAATGGCTGCGGTTGGCTGATGTTAGAGTGCTGAATATTAGTCTAAGCAGTCAGTAACTGCTATATACATAGTGTATTGCGATTGGCTAAAAATATCATTACTGTTACGTTGTATATAATAGGTTTATATTTAAGTGTACTAGGTGGAGTCCACTGAGAATGTGAACCAGGCATGCAGAGCTGACAAACCTTTATGGATGTTTGAACTGTAGCTGGCTTATAAGGATTTTCAAATGTGGTGCCATGGAAAAAGGTATTGTGGAAAGGTTTATGTGAGAATGATGTAAGGGAGAATGCAAATGTAAATTGAATATGAAGCATGCAAATAGGTTGCCACTCTATGGTAGTCGATTTTAAAGAGGAAGAGAAATAATAGGAATAGATAGAAGTAGCCTATCTCTGCCTTCCTCTTCATGCTTTTTTAAGGGTGTTTTTCAGATTTGCTGATGCACCGCATAGTTAGACACGGAGACACTAAACGCCTCAATGGATTCGCGAATGCCAACATATAAGCTTTACTGAGTGAAGCTTGCAGGTTGGAAATTTGCAGTGGACTTGCAAATACAGTTCAATGTTTTAAGAGAAGTTAGATTTGGATCAACCAATGAAGACGGTTTCTGGTGCAATATTGAAAAAATGTTGCTTTGTGATTGGGATATGTGTTCAAGGCTAGAGATACAGACACCTCATACATAAAACCTTCCCTCTTGAGTTTATCTTTGTTTGCTGAAGAGGTGCAGAGGCTTAACTCTCTTTTGCTTCTGGTTCCCAGAAGTGTGCTAACTTGTGCAGGGTACAAATATCTTCATTTAACTACACTGTACAGCTTCTTTTTCAGTTACATGTTCTGAGTCTATATTCTTTACAATTTTGCTAAATTGTACATTGTTCTTTTTCATGGACTGGAATGTTTTACACACGTGACAACGGAAGGAGGAAACTTTAGATTAGTATACAGTGAGAGGGATGGGTGGAAATATAACTTCAGAGGATTGGTGGTTCTGCAAAATGTGTCCTTTTATTGGTTCTCTCTTAGGCAGCAGAGCAACCAACAAAAACAAAATGAAAGTTCAAGGGTATGGCTGAGGGGGTCATCTTCATCAACTTGACAAGAGTAGTGATGATCTTCTTTTTCTTTGCCTACAGGGTTCCAAAGATGGTTGTCGCTACCAGCGCTCTCAAAAAGATATGAACACTTCTGTAAGTAGAGTACTTCCCCTAATACCATTGTTTTCCCATCACCAAATCACCTGTGTGACACCAGACTTGTGTCTTTCTCTTATCTCTCCTTTACCTTAGGGGTAGCAGACCTGTGAATAATTCCTGGATAATATGGAGCATCCAGAACCAACACCAAAACTAAAAACAATATGTATTGTGGAAGGCGGGGGATCTGTGGTCACAATTCTGAGAATTCTCAGAAGGAAGGCATATGGCTCAAACCATATCCCTTCTTTTTCTTTACCAATATTGAAGAGAAGCTTTTTGCCCAGACCAAGCGTTGTATAGCTATGAGGCTATGAGTCCAGCAAGTATAAGCCGATTCCTACATGTGACCTTACAGCTCTGCAGATATCAGTGCATGCTCACCTTCCCTTCCCCAGTTGCGTGGTTCTGCTCCGTTCACTCACTGCACTGGCCACAGCTCTCCTGAGCTGTGGCAGGCTGCTGCACCCTTTCTAATAGCGTCCTCCTCGTACCAGGTCTCTAGGCTCTCTCCTATCTCACTGGCTTCACCTGGTCTCTCTTCTCTATCCTTGGAGCTGGTTTGGGTGTCTTCTTTTTCTTTGACCTCATCCCCTTGACTGCAACTCCTCCTGCGTTGTCCGTCGGCGTTCAGTTCTCCATCCTAGAACCCAGAAGTCCGTCCTCCTCTCTTGTCTTGCTAATCCGCCTCTGTTTTCTGCAGCCTGACCCCACTCCCTCCTCCTGTAGATATGAGTCTATTGTCACTGTTGGAACTGGTGTTCTCCCTGCCTGCTACCTTTCTTCCTATTGTTAGTCTTCTTTTTCGTGGTACACCGAGTGGACAGAGGGATGATCATGCCCGATTTCACCAAGTAAGGAGACAGGGAGGAGGACAACCCATCACATATGCATATGTATTTTCTGTGCTTGTATAAGTGGTTGCATATTGGGAACACTGTATAGCACTTTAGACAAACATTTTTGAGTCAACATCATTATATATTTATTTGATTGTAATGCTATTGATTATAATTGCTGTCAATTAATAGAACTTATTAAAAATATGAGGGTTTTATTTTTTCTGTATTCATTATGGATATGAACTATGAGATAATTTCAACTGTATGTATTATGTAGGTATATCCGTTAAGTTGCAGGCTTAAGCTTAAGCATACCTAGTATGCCATCGGTAATAATGTGTGCTAAAGATAAATGTAGAAATGGAAAACAAAATGGACCAATGCTAATTCATTGTCTGTATTATAAGGATCTGAAAATGTTTTTAAAGGAAGATCCTATATAGTTTAACATAACATGTTCTAATGATAACATGGCATACTGCCTGTGAAATAACTACACTAAATGTAAAAGAGGGTTCCCCACTTATTAGGTGATTTGTTGGGAAGGGGACTGGCCTCTCTGGAAATAGGTCTATTCAGCCTAAAAACCTGAATGCAGAAGAGGTTTATAAAAGCTAAGTGATGGGTGTGGTAGTGAACAGGTGTCCCCATGATGAGCAATGTTCAGGGTGAAGGCTTCATGTAGAAGACTCATGGTTAATTAATAGGTGATGTGTATGTTGGTAGACTAGCGTTTGCCTGATAACCTCTGTCTGGCATGCAAAATATATGTAAAGGAAGCTTTGCCGAGTAATAGGTCATTGTGTGGTGGGGGTTTGGCCTATCCATGAAGAGGTCTGTTTAGGTGACAAGCTGTTTGTTGGAGAGAATTGGCTATGGTGTACCCTGTATTTGTTGTGGGGTACTGGTCTGCCTATGAAGAGCTCAGTTAATTGTAAAGTATTTGTGTTAAACCGACTTTGAAGACTGAAAAGGTGTTTCTTTTGAGGGAGACTGCCCTCTTTTTGTACAGTACAACACATGCTATCTTTAGGTAAGCTGAGCCTGATCTACATACAGTTGTCCCCCTAAATAAAGTTAAGTATGAAGAGGCCAGTTTCCCATTAGACGTATCAGCTATTATTAGGGCAAGTCTTTTTTACATGCAACTGTCTCCCTTAACAAAGCTCACCCAGACAGTGCAGCCAACCAGCAAACATATCAGGTACTAGTAGGCCAAGTCTCTTCTACTTACTTCTTGTTTTCCTAATCAAAGCTGTGCAACAAGTGGCCTCTCCCCCACCATACACACTAGCTTTTAGTAGGGTGAGCCTCTTGTATATACAGCTGTCACTCTAAACAAACCTCTGATGGAACAGGCCAGTCTCCCACTAAACCCATTACCTATTACTAAGCCTAGTCCATCCTACATGTAACTTTATCCCTGGAGACATCTCAGTCTGATGAATACTGTGCCCCAACACATAACATGTACTGGTAGGCCAAGTCTCTTCTATATGGATCTGACTCTGTGAACACAACTGTGCGTAAAGTAGCCAGTCCACCACCACATACACCATCTTTTAGTATACCAAGCCTTTTTTAGATAGAGCTGCTTCCTTAAAAAAAAAAAGGTCAGGGTCAAGAGGTCAGTCTCATACCACATATTTCACCTTTTAGTAGACTGAGGCCCTCATTACGAGTACTAACATCAGGCTGCCTGTGTGGCCAGAAAAGCACCTGCCCTATTAGGAGTTCACCTCAGGGCTGGCAGATGGAAACAGCATTTCCACCCACCGACCCTACGGTGAACAGGGCCTTAACATTGACACCGGCTTGTAATCGAGCTGGCGCCAATGTGGCAGTGCGGCGGGTGCAGCAGCACCCGTTGCGCTTTGCACTGCCCATAAAACGGGCAGTGGAAAGAATGAAGGGGCTGTCCATGGGGGTCCCTGCATTGCCCATGCTAAGTGCATGGCTCGTAATCCCCAGGGTAGCTGCAACTTGTCGGTGCCGGCAGTACTACCGTGGCGCTTTCGCCACAGTCGTAATGTCAGGGTCAGATCTCCACTTTGGCGGCGGTCCGACCGTGACCCTGTAGTCTGGTGACCGCCAGGGTCATAATGAGGCCCTGAGCCTCTTCTATAAACAGCTGTTCCCCATAAATAAAGCTCTGCATCAATAGGTCAGTCCCATACTTCACACATTACCTATAAGTAGGCCAAGCCCCTTCTATATACAACTTTCTTCCTGAAAAAAGCTTAGCCTGGAGACTCCAGTCGCCCACAACACATACCATGTAGTGGTAGTTCAAGCCTCTCATAAATACAGCTATGTTTGTAAATAAATCTCTGTATCAAGAGGACAGTCCTCCACTACAAACCCTAGCACTTACTAGGCCAACAACCTTTTACCATGCAGTTGTTCCTCTAGACAAAAGCCCATCTTCAAGAGTGCAGCCCCCCACTAGACACATTACCTATTAATAGGCTGAGCCCCTTCTACATACAACTTCCTCCCTGAACAAAGGTCTACCTAAACACTCCTGTCCTCCATCACACACACCATGTACAAGTAGGGCAAGCCTCTTCTACATAGAGCTGTCCCCCTATCTTAAACCTCAGCTTGAAGGCCAGTTCCCCCACATGTATTACCTATTACTAGTCCAAGCCAGTTCTACATTCAGCTTTCTCCCTGAACAATGCTCCATCATAAAAACTCCAGTCCTCCACCACAAGCACTATATACTCATAGGCCAAGCCTCTTGTGCATACATCTGTCCCGCTAAACAAAGCTCAGCTTGAGGAGGCATCTCTCCCACCAAACACATTACTTATTACTAGACTGGGACTAGGTACATACAACTATCTCACTGAACAAAACTCGACCTGAAAAACTCCAGACCTTAACCACAAACATTTTGTACTGGTAGGCCAAGCCTCTTCTGCATACAGCTCTTTCCCAAAACAAAGTTGAGCATGAACAAGCCAGTCCCACACCACACATACTCCATGTTTTAGTAAGCCAAGCCTCATCTACACAGCTCAGCTTGAAGAGGCCAGTCCTCATCTAGACACATTACTAGGCTGAGCCTTTTCCACATACAGCTGTTTCTCTGATTTTAACAAATATTTTTTCCTTTGCTTCATCCTTGTTCTGCAGGTGTTTAACTTCTTGGAAAATGGTGACTTAGCAACAGAAGAGGAAAAAGAACAAACATGGTTACAATTACAAAGTGAGCAACATTACAAGAGAAACAGTCAGACAAAGATCTGAAAAGAAAAAACACCATATTGGTAAGAGTACGCGAACATGTCTTAAAAAAATAATTAAGAAAACTAGTTAGTAATGAAGGTGTGACGAAGAATGATGGGCATTCCACATTGAAAGTAGGCCAAATGAAGCATCTGAAGTAGAGAATATTCTGAAAAAGGAATTTGACAATTGTACTGCAAGGCACAAAACGTGTTTGTAGATGGTATTGTACATAAGACGTTTGATGTTAAAAGAACGTTACTTATTCTTATCCTAAACCAAATGAGAACTTGAGACAGGTTAGTGTCATGTCTAAAAAAGAAATGGCATCAAAAGTTGCAAATAAATAAGATCAAGTTGTGCAGCATGTTTGAGGTGTTAAAACACATTTCCAATAATGAGGCCTATTTTAATGGAGAAAGCTATTATCAAACCAATATCTTACTGTTTGCTGTTGATAGTTTGGTCGAGGCTCTCCACATGTTGCCCGACTTGTGACCTTTTAACAACATTTTGCTTTTATTTCAGTTATTCTGCTAATTAAACTGTTGGGGATTGTGTTGGGGGAACGGGATTAATGTTGACTGTGTGCTACTTTTATACCTATCCTTCGGCCAGCCGCAGCTTTTTGTAGGGCGGAAAGGGAGAGGTACTGTGTTACTCTGCCCCACTTCCTGGTTGAACCACCATCTTGGAGTTTGGCGCTCTAGCGCTTCCTCTCCACCTGGTTACTTAATGAACATGCCAGCGTGGATGAGCAGCAGGTAGAGGCGCTCTGCACGCTGCCTGACGTTTAACCTTTTAAAAACATTTATTTTGCTTTTATTTCTTCTATTCTGCTAATTAAGCTGTTAGGAACTCTGTTGGGGGAAGGGAATTCATTTTAATTATTATGTGATGCTTTTATACCTACCCTTTGGTCCAGTGCAGCTATTTGTGGACAGTTTTGAGGAGAAATTGAGAGGTACTGTGTTAGTCTACCCAACTTCCTGGTTGAACCACCATTATGGAGGTTAGCGCTTAAGCGCTTCCTCCCCAGCTGGCTATCTAGTGAACATGCCAGTGCAGATGCACGCCACTAGCATGCCAAAGGCACATCAAAGGCAAGTTCATCTGCGCCTGTCCGTGTCTGGATGGTGCCAGGGGGCAGCACCCCTGGTGGTTTTGAGTCAACCCCTAGGTACTACTCTACAAGGGAGCTTCTGGACCTGAAGAAGGCACTGCTCAGTGCCTGCCACCATGTGTTAAACCTGGCTGGGCTAGGCAGAATTATGGGTTTCTAATTGTGGATTTGCAAAGTACCACAATAGAATTTAAGGAAATTCACATTTCTCAGTCCAAAGTCAATGTTTCTGCGATCAACTTCAGGTCACTAGTTAAACATAAATATGAGGTGCATGTGCTTTTGGAAGAGCACCTGCCAGATGTAGTTTTTCTGACTGAGATGTGGCTGACAGAGGAGTCCTCATCTGACCTGTTACAAGCCATTCATAGGAGTTTTGTCTCTGTGGAACTGGATAGTCAAAGGCAGAGAGGAGGGACTGCAATACTTTTTAAACAATCTTTGCAATATTCCTCCTCTGAGTGAGCAGCGCTTTTCTCTCTGGCACTGACCAGTAAGTGTTAAATATAGAGAAGCCTGATTTATCACCTCCTGGGCCTGCCTCCAAGTTTGTGACAGCATAAACTGACATCCTGTCCCACTGGTACCGCGATACTCTAATTTCACTGTGGTAGGGGATTTGAATTAGCATTTTGAGGATGCCTCCTGTGAGGCAGCTACATCTGTACCTGCTGGTCAGGAGAGCTTGCAGATGCTCCAGATCATGTAACTTCCGCCACACAAAGTTTAGGGCATTTGCTGGACCCTATTTTTTCAAACTAAGGTGGCTCAGGGCCAAAGCGGCTAATTCCACTTATTTCGTCCGGCCATTGTGCATTTCCCTTTACGATCTCGTGTGAGCAGGGGACTAACAGTAATGGACCTGTCGATGTGGCACAAGCACAGCGGTGGGCCAAATTTACACCATCTGAATCCTGTGATGTTTTAACGATCAACTGGCCTATTTTGGACAGTTGTGTTGAGTTGGCAGATGCACAAGTAAATAAATGGATTTGTGGAGCATTAATTTACGTAGCCCCATTAGAGAATCAAACTTACCGCAGACAAAAACCTTCAGCAGCATTGTTAAATGAAGAGCTGTGGTGTTGAAAAAAAACTGCAAGCTCCTTAAGTGCCGCTGGCGCACGACAGATGAAATTATATCCAAAAAAAGATACTTGGCAGCCCAAAACATCTAGCATGGAAGTAATAAGAAAGCTTAGCATGTTCTTTACAACGATAAAATTCAGGCTGAATTTTATCGTTGTAAATTATCGCTGCCAGTTTCAGCCTTGACCGTGCCCAGTTCTCTTTTGACAAAGTAAATAAATTAATACACACTTTCCCGGCAAAAGCCAGACACTGAATTCATGAGGGACTGTTCTGATTATTCAGAGAATTTTGCAGGCTGATGAATTTTAGGCTCATTGAGTCTGAGGAGATCACTGAGCTAGTCTCTTCAGTGAAGTCAGGATCATTGCTGGACACAGCATCCCCGTCCTTTTTGGAAAGAGGCGGGGAAGTGGTTACCTCAGTCTTGGGTGGGCTGATGAATTGCTCCTTGTTATCAGTTCAGGTTCCTGGGCACTGGAAGCATGCGGTGGTAGTTCCACTGTTGAAAAAAACGTTGCTGGGCCCCACCAAACATGAAAAATACCATCTGGTTTCGTTATTGCCTGCCTTCTCCAAGATAACGAGAAATATGTTAATAAACAGCTTTCGTGTTTAATAGAGAGCCATAATCTGCTGCATAGGACTCAGTCTGGTTTTCGGCCCTCCTATAGTACCGAATCCGCCTAGCTGCAGAGGCTGGCTGTCAGATTTTGAATATGGGCAATTCTACGGTGCTGATGTTATTGGATCATAGTGCTGCGTTCAATACTGTGTTCCATAACATCCTGATTGAGAGACTCTGGAACTGTGGTGTGGACCAAAAAGCATTGCGCTGGATCGCTTTGTGTTTGCAGGTGCGTACTTTTCAAGTGTAAAAAAAAACATCAATCAGTGCGTTCAATACTGTGTTCCATAACATCCTGATTGAGAGACTCTGGAACTGTGGTGTGGACCAAAAAGCATTGCGCTGGATCGCTTTGTGTTTGCAGGTGCGTACTTTTCAAGTGTAAAAAAAAACATCAATCAGAAGTGTTCCCACTGAAACAAGGAGTGCTGTAAGACTCTTCTTTGTGTCCAACTCTATTTAATGTGTACATGCGACCCATGGTGGAGATTATCAAGCCCTATGGATTTACCATCATTTTATCAATCAATCAATCAGTAATTTGTTAAGCGCACTACTCACCTGGTAGGGTCTCAAGGCGCTGTGGGGGGGGGGAGGGTAGGGGGGTGCTACTGCTCAAAGAGCTAGGTCTTGAAGTGCTTCTTGAAGGTCAGGAGGTCCTGGGTCAGACGTAGGTTGACGGGGAGGGAGTTCCAGGTTTTGGCGGCAAGGTGGGAGAAGGATCTGCCGCCGGCTGTGGTATGGTGGACATGGGGGATGGTGGCGAGGGTGAGGTTGGTGGAGCAGAGCTGGCGTGTTGGGTGTAGAAGTTAAGGCGCTCGTTGAGGTAGGCAGGTCTGGCATCGTGTAGAGCCTTGTGGGCGTTGATCAGGAGTTTGAAGGTGATCCTTTTGTTGACGGGGAGCCAGTGGAGGTCTCTGAGGTGGGCTGAGATGTGTTCATGGCGAGGGAGGTTGAGGATGAGTCGTGCTGAGGCGTTCTGGATATGCTGAAGTTTTCTCTGGAGCTTGGTAGTTGTTCCCGCATAGAGTGTTAAAGTAGTCCAGTCTGCTGCAGACGAGGGCGTGGGTGACCGTATTGGTTTCAATGGGAATCCATCTGAAGGTCTTGCGAAGCATGTAAAGGGTGTTAAAGCATGAGGATGAGATGGCGTTGACTTGCTGGGTCATAGTGAGCGATGAGTCCAGTATGAAGCTGAGGTTGCATGCGTGGGTGGTGGGCTTTGGGGCGGTTCCCATCGTGGCAGGCCACCAGGAGTCGTCCCAAGCTGCTTTGTCGGAGCCGAAGATGATGATCTCGGTCTTCTCCGAGTTTAGTTTGAGGCGGCTTGCCTCCATCCAGTGGGCGATGGTGTGAAGACCGGTGTGGAGGTTGGTCTTGGCAATTGCGGGGTCTGTCGTGAGAGAGAGGATCAGCTGAGTGTCGTCCACATAGCAGACGATGTTGAGGCCGTGGGATCGGACGATGTTGGCGATCGGAGCCATGTAGACATTGAAGAGGGTGGGGCTGAGTGAGGATCCCTGGGGGACTCTGTAGATGGTCTTGGTGGTTTTTGACAGGAACAGTGGGAGGCGGACTCTTTGGGTTCTGCCCGAGAGGAAGGATGTGAGCCTGTTCAGGGCTTTGTGGCGGATTCCAGCGTCGTGGAGGTGTGTGCGAAGTGTGTGGTGACAGACGGTGTCAAAGGTTGTGGAAAGGTCAAGGAGGATGAGGGCAACGGTTTCAGCTTTGTCGAACCTGGTCCTGATGTCGTCGGTAGCAGCGATAAGGGCAGTCTCGGTGCTGTGGTTCTTGCGTAAGCTGGACTGGGAGATGTTGAGTAGGTTGTTGTCCTCCAGGAAGTGAGATAGCTGGCTGTTGACTATCTTCTCGATGACCTTCGCAGGGAAGGGGAGTTAGGGAGATGGGCCGGTAGTTTTTGAGGTCTTCGATGTCAGCTTTGGGTTTTTTGAGCAGGGCCTTGACTTCGACGTGTTTCCAGCTCTCTGGGAAAATGGCAGTTTCGAAAGAGCTGTTGATGATGGTCCGGACCTGGGGGGGCGATGATTTGGCTGGCTTTATTGATGATGTGGTGAGGACAGGGGTCAGTGGGTGATCTGGAGTGGGTGGTGCCCATGGTCTTGGTAGTTTCTTCGTCGTTGGTGTGGGTCCAGGCATTCAGGGTGTTGGAGCGGATGAGTGCTTTGGGGTCGGCAGTAGTGGTGGTGGGAAGCGGCATTGTGAAGCTTTCACGGATGTCTGTGATCTTGCGGTGGAAAAAGGGTGGCGAGTGAGGGGGGTCGGCAGACCAGGATTTGGGGTTGGTGAATTCCTTGATGATGTTGAAGAGCTCCTTGCTGTTGTGTGTGTTGTTGTCAATTCGTTCTTTGTAGAAAGCTCTTTTGGTGGTCCGGATGAGCTGGTGATGTTTGCGAATGGCTGATTTGAGGGCGGCGTGGTTGCATTCTGTTTGCTCTTGGCGCCAGAACTTCTTGGCTTTCCAGCATTCCCTCTTGGAGGCTTGAAGGTCTGCGGTGAACCAGGGAGCTTTCTTGCTGGTGTGGGTGTTGGCGGATTTTCTGAGTGGAGAGATGGTGTTGGCGCAGTCGTCGAGCCATTGCTTGAAGTTGAGGGCGGCGGTGTTGGGTTTGCTAGAGTGGAGTGGAGGGGGGTGGGCGAGGGTGGAGATCAGTTGGTCCTTGGAGATCTTGTTCCACTTGCGGTGAGGGGTCTGATGCTGTTGGTGGTGGACGGTGGGTTTCTGAAAGGAGAAATGGACACAGCGGTGGTCGGTCCAGTGGAGTTCGGTGGTGTGGGTGAAGGTGATGTGGCTTCTGGTGGAGAAGATGGCGTTGAGTGTGTGGCCGGCTGAGTGGGTGAGCATAGTAATGAGTTGCTTGAGGCCGAGGTTGTCCAGTAGGGCTGAGGTGTTCCTGTTGTCGGTGTTCTCCAGGTGGAAATTCAGGTCGCCAAGGAGCATGTAGCCCGTGGAGGTGAGGGCGTGGGTGCTGATTGTGTCAGCGATGGCGTCGCAGAATTGTGGGTGGGGACCCGGGGGTCGGTAGATGAAGGTTCCTCTCAGGGTGGTGTTGGCGTTGACGTAGATATGGAAGTGCAGGTGTTCAGCGGCATCTAGGGCGTCGTGGGTGTCGGTTGAGATCCTGATGGAGCTCCTGTGGACTATGGCTACTCCTCCTCAGGGATGGCTTTGGCGATGTCGGGTTCCGAGGAGGGGTTCATCCAGGTTTCAGTGAGGACAGCGATGTCTGGGGAGGTAGATGTGAGCAAGTCCCATAGCTTGACGGTGTGCTTGTGGACGGAGCGGGTGTTGAGGAGGATGCAGCTGAGGTGGTTGTTGTGGGTGGTGTTGTTGCGGTGCTTGGTGAGTTGAGCGCAGGTGAAGTTGCAGGTTCGGCATGAGAAGGGTCCATGGGTGTGCCTAGGGGAGGTCTGGACGCAGGCGGTGGGGTGGCCAGGGTTGAGCGCAAGGAGTTCTTCTGCAGTGTAGCGGCATCTGGCGGCGTGGGGGGTGCCTGGGCCAGGGGGGTTGGCGCTAGGTGCGGTCCAGGCACGGACGGGTGCAGACTGGATTGCCTCTGACGCGCCTCCGGCACGGCCGCCATTCAGAAGGGGAGGTGGGAGGAGCAGTTGGGAGACGGGGAGCGATGGGAAATGGGGACCTGAGGGGGGCGGGGCCGCAGGGGACGCAGCGGCAGGAACGGGAAGAGGCAAAAAACGGTGAAGACGCACGGAAAAACAAAAAGGCAATAAGCAGAGTCAGACACAGGAAAGGCAACCAGACAGAGTCAGAAAAACACAGAACAAGGCACAGAATGTGAAAAAGTGGCACAAATAACACTAGAACAAATAACAGGACACACACAATACTTACGGCAACCACTAGACACCAGGGATGAGGCGCAGGCGGGTGCCTGCGGGTGGTGGAGGGCCTCAAACTTGTGGCAGTAGCGAGGGCGGGGTCAGGAGCATGGTGGCAGACAGGGGGAGCTGCGTGGCGTGTAGAGAGTGAAACCTGGCCTTAAAACAGGTCAGGGGTCACTCTGTGCACCGCGCAGCGGCTGCCATTAAGAAGGGGAGGTGGGACGGAGGAGCAGCTGGGAGGTGGGAGGCGGGGAGTGGTGGCAAATGGGGGCGCGAGGGGGGCAGGGCTGCAGGGGATGCAGCAGCGGGAACGGGAAGAGGCAAAAAACGGCAAAGACGGACGGAAAAACAAAAAGGCAATAAGCAGAGTCAGACACAGTCAAACACAGGAAAGGCAACAAGACAGAGTCAGAAAAAAGGAACAAGGCACAGAATGTGAAAAAGTGGCATAATTAACACGAGGACAAATTACAGGACACACACACAATACTTACAGCAACCACTAGACATGAGGGATGAGGCGCAGGCGGGTGCCTGCAGGTGGTGGAGGGCCCCGAACTCATGGCAGTAGCGAGGGCGCGGTCGGGGGCACGGTGGCAGACAGGGGGAGCTGCGCAGTGTATAGAGAGTGAAACCTGGCCTTAAAACAGGTCCGGGGTCACACTTATAAGCGGATGACACGAAGCATATCATCACGCTGTCACACAATTCAGTCTACATGGCCCCTGCCCTGTGCCTCTGCTGTGCAGAGGTTGCTAGGTGGATGGACCTGAATTGCCTCAAGCTCAACGTTGGGAATACCAAGGTTCTGACCTTTGGGAATCAGGCAAATATTTGGTCCACTGCATAGTGGCCTCAGGAATTGGGTCCAGTTCCTACCCCCAAACCTAAGGTCAAGAACTTTGGTGTTTGGCTTGATGATAAAATGTCTTCTGATAGTCCAGTCAATACAGTGGCAGGAAAATGTTTTGGATTGCTCAAGACGCTGAGTAAAAATCTTGTGCTTGTTGGCAAAAAAAGGTTATCCAGGCCTTGATAACAAGATTAGATTACTGCAATGGTTTGTAAATTGCAGTCACTTAGGGACTGATCAAAAGACTTCAGAGAGTGCAAAACTCAGCAGCATGCCTATTACTGAATATACTTAGGTATGTGTCAATTGGGGCTAAACCTAGGAAATTACAGTGGCTGTCAGTTAAACAGAGATCATCTTTTAAAGCTTTCTGTTATTGTCACAAAGCTGTTGCCAATCAAGGTTCGGGATACCTTCAGTTTCTAGTGAAATTGTATGTACCATTAAGGAATTTAAGATTAACAGGGGAGTTGCTGGTGATAATTCCCAAGGTAAAGAAAATGTGCTCTGGCGAGAGCTCTTTCAGTTACATGGCGCCAAAGCTGTGGAACACTTTGCCCCCATTGGTACATTGGGTGCAATTGGAAGATCTTTTTAGGAAGAAACTTAAAACTTTCGTTTTTGGGATCAGGATGCTTGAAAGTGGTATGTAGGGTGCAGAGACCTGCTTCCAGCACTGGGAAACATCATATGAGGTAGCTATGCTCTTTACAAATTGTATTATTATTATGATACGGATGGGTGGTTGTATGAGTTGAATCAAAGAACAGACACACCAAAGGAAATCTTGGTGCATAGAAATATTGATGAAGCATTTGAGATGCAATTTTACAGCAACATCATCCTGCTCTAGTGTGAGTGGCAGTGCTGCAATAACAGTAACATAACACAAGAGTCAATTGACAAGCTGAGTATATTCCATGGAAATTTCCATAGAGGAACTTCAAAACAAAATCACAATGTTGCAAAGTCTTGATCCCTGTAGAGTAAGGAAACTATCATACCTACCAGGACATTGATGGACTTGCCTCTTTAATGATCTATGTGACAGTATTTTCATCATTTCTGAATGCTATCTGTGCATCACTTAAAAATCCTCAATCTAGTTAGAAGGTTATATTTTGTAAAAAGTCCAACTCTGTATTTATAAGTTTTGAATAATGTTCTTTTACATTGTCCCAAAATTATTAATATTTCACAAGACATTCAATTAACTTACCTTGGACCTCAAAGTCAGCCTGAAGTAAATGAAGTAGCTGTAGAACCTACCAGTGAGAGAGAGTACAGGTATTAATTTAGACAAGTTCAGGCAAAAAACAACAGAATTGTTTGCAACATCTGCTCAAATTCCTAAAAAGATATGTGTTTGTTGCTGCTGTAGGCACTGAAAAACACAAACTAGTAAAGTAGATGCCTGCGTAAAAAATGAAGATTAAAACATTATTCAGTGGTGTAGGAAGTTGGCTCTGTATATACTATTTCAAAGTAAGAAATAGTGTGCACAGAGTCCAAGGGTTCCCCTTAGAGGTAAGATAGTGGCAAAATTAGATAATTCTAATGCTCTATTTTGTGATAGTGTGGTCGAGCAGTAGGCTTATCAGAGGGTAGTGTTAAGCATGTGTTGTACACACACAGGCAATACATGAGGAACACACACTCAAAGACTTACTCCAGGCCAATAGGTTTTTATATTGAAAAATATATTTTCTTAGTTTATTTTAAGAACCACAGGTTCAAGATTTGCAGTAAACACTTTAAATGCAAGGTACTTCACTTAGATACATTAGGAACTTTGAATAAAAGCAATATCATATACAGTCTTTGTAAAAATGGCAATAAGCTATTTTCAAAGTGGACACAGTGTAAAAATCAACAGTTCCTGGGAGAGGTAAGTAAAGGTTAGATTAGGAGGTAAGTAAAACACTTACAAGTCTCAGTTCTGGGGCATAGGCAGCCCACCGTTGGGGGTTCAAGGCAACCCCAAAGTTACCACACCAGCAGCTCAGGGCCGGTCAGGTGCAGAGGTCAAAGAGGTGCCCAAAACACACAGGTGCCTATGGAGAACCGGTTTCAGTCTGCCAGCAGGAAGTACCTGCGTCCTCGGGGGCAGACCACGGGGGTTTTGTAGAGCACTAGGGGGGACACAAGTAGGCACACAAAACACACCCTCAGCGGCACAGGGGCGGCCGGGTGCAGTGTGCAAAGCAGGTGTCGGGTTTCAGGTAGAAAACAATGGAGGGACCCGGGGTCAATCTAACAGTGCAGGCAGGCACAGGGGGGGCTTCTCACGACAGCCACCACCTGGGCTAGGCAGAGGGTCACCTGGGGGTTACTCCTGCGCTGAGGTTCGGTTCCTTAAGGTCCTGGGGGCTGCGGGTGCAGTGTTGGTTCCAAGCACCAGGTCCCTTGTTACAGGCAGTCGCGGTCAGGGGGAGCCTCTGGATTCTCTCTGCAGGCGTTGCTGTGGGAGTTCAGGGGGGTTGTCTCTGGTTACTCATGGGCTCGCAGTTGCCGGGGAGTCCTCCCTGAGGTATTGGTTCTTTGAATCTCGAGCCGGGGGCGTCGGGTGCAGAGTGAGAATTCTCACGCTTCCGGCGGGAAACGTGCAGTCTTTGGAAGTTGCTTCTTTGGTTTTGAACAGGGCCGCTGTTCACAGGAGTTTCTTGGTCCTTTAGTCCAGGGCAGTCCTCTGAGGCTTCAGAGGTCGCTGGTCCCTGTCGGATGCGTCGCTGGTTGCAGGTTTTCAAAGTTGGAGACAGGCCGGTAGGGCTGGGGCCAAAGCAGTTGTCGTATTCCTCCTTCTCTGCAGGCTTGTAGGTCAGCAGTCCTTCTTGTTTCTTCAGGTTGTAGGAATCTAGTTTCCTAGGTTCTGGGGAGCCCCTAAATACTGAATTTAGGGGTGTGTTTAGGTCTGGGAGGGCAGTAGTCAATGGCTACTGTCCTTGAGGGTGGCTACACCATCTTTGTGCCTCCTCCCTGTGGGGAGGGGGGCACATCCCTAATCCTATTGGGGGAATCCTCCAAACTCAAGATGGAGGATTTCTCAAGGCGGGGGTCACCTCAGCTCAGGACACCTTAGGGGCTGTACTGACTGGTGGGTGACTCCTCCTTGTTTTTCTCATTAACTCCTCCAGCCTTGCCGCCAAAAGTGGGGGCAGTGGCTGGACGGGCCGGCATCTCCACTAGCTGTGATGCCCTGGGGCGCTGTAACAAAAGGGGTGAGCCTTTGAGGCTCACCACCAGGTGTTACAGTTCCTGCAGGGGGAGGTGAGAAGCACCTCCACCCAGTACAGGCTTTGTTCCTGGCCACAGAGTGACAAAGGCACTTTCCCCATGTGGCCAGCAACATGTCTGGTGTGTGGCAGGCTGGAAGAAACTGGTCAGCCTACACTAGAAGTCAGATTAGTATTCAGGGGGCATCTCTAAGATGCCCTCTGGGTGTATGTTTCAATAAATTGCACACTGGCATCAGTGTGCATTTATTGTGCTGAGAAGTTTGATACCAAACTTCCCAGTTTTCAGTGTAGCCATTATGAAACTGTGGAGTTCATGTTTGACAAACTCCCAGACCATATACTCTTCTGGCTACCCTGCACTTACAATGTCTAAGGTTTTGCTTAGACACTGTAGGGGCATAGCGCTCATGCACATATGCCCTCACCTATGATATAGTGCACCCTGCCTTAGGGCTGTAAGCCCTGCTAGAGGGGTGACTTACCTATGCCATAGGCAATGTGAGGTTGGCATGGCACTCTGAGGGGAGTGCCATGTCGACTTAATAATTTTCTCCCCACCAGCACACACAAGCTGTGAGGCAGTGTGAATGTGCTGAGTGAGGGGTCCCCAGGGAGGCATAAGAGATGCTGCAGCCCTTAGAGACCTTCCCTGGCATCAGGGCCCTTGGTTCCAGGGGTACCAATTACAAGGGACTTATCAGAGTGCCAGGGTTGTGCCAATTGTGGAGACAAAGGTACAGTTTAGGGAAAGAACCCTGGTGCTGGGGCCTGGTTAGCAGGGTTCCAGCACACTTTCAATCAAAACTTAGCATCAGCAAAGGCAAAAAGTTAGGGGGTAACTATGTCAAGGAGGCATTTCCTTACAAGTGGTTTAAACTAACTTGCCCTGTATTTAATGGCAGGGGACCGCTTTTATTTATGTGTCAATTAGGTAGTGTGCAAGTACTGCATAAGTAAACTTGATTACAATAAAATGCCTGCCAGAGGTATCCACAATAAGTTATAAATTTTCCCAATTCCGACTGAACTAAAACAGCTCAATGTGTATTCTGATGCAAACAGTACACTCTTTTTAAGCCTTAGTCACAATGTAGACATAAAGTGCAAAATTACCTCCAAGTGAATTAGTGAAAAGCCTTAAAGGAAACGTTGTGCACTTCCACTAGACTTTAAACAGAATATTGAAACTCTTTGTCTAGATTGAGAAGTAGAAGAACCATTGCTGGTTCTTCTAAACAGCATGGCAACAAAGGACAAAAAGATTTGACAGGAATTGGTTAGCATAGAGAAAGCAAAAAAAGCCTCACAAATGCAAACATTCCACAAAGATGTAGATCAGCGAGTAACGTCACTGGGCACATTTACTTCAAAGTCAGTGGGCATTGGTCAGTTTCAAAGAGTAGATTCTGCAAAAGCAGAAGAGATCTATGAACACTACTGTATTCGTCCTCATGTAATAGGTGATGCTTTAGGATTATATCATAATGTGTCACACAGCAACACAACATACACAACATCATTCCCACATGCAAGTGACACACAGACACAACAACATCACCCACTCCAGCTCACTCCACCTCAACCAACCAATTGCATTGCTCACACAAATGCACATACACATACTGACTCACATACACAACTCGCAGCACAACATGACAGGTACAGGTCCCCTGGCAATGTACTTGCACGGACACATTTGGCAGGTGTAAATGTGCCATCGCTGTGGTGCCAGCATTCATTTGCCCATGAATACTGGCACCATAATGACAGTTGTGTATGTGTGCAAAGTGTTGTGTACCAGTGTGTCCCCATCCATGTGTGACCCACTTGTGACCTCCTCATATGCACATCATTGTGATTTAAAAAAATGACTGCAACATGTATATGTCTGCAGTGGCCTGACCTTCCGTGCAGTGCCCACCCAGCGTACCCTGGCAATGCAGCAGTTTTGAGTCTGGCATTAGTGGGGTTTTGTTTGCTCTGTGGGTTGGTGGCAGTAGCAATGGCAGGATTTGTCCAGTTGTGTCCAGCCAAAGAAGGTGGTGAAATGGAGAAAAAGGTGAGTTTTCACCCCTCTCCTCCTCAAGCCACCAACTCAAACACAGAGGTCAGACTGACCCTTTTTTCTTGGCAGTAAGGAACATCCAAATCTGCACTGCAAAAAAGGTATCTAAGGATCTTCCTTAGCCACTTTTCCCTATTGCACCTTAGAAGCAGGCAGTCTTTCTTGGCCAAAACTGCAGTTTGAATGCGGGCTTTTGTCTATGGGACCACAAACATCTAAATACAGCTGGCAGACCGTTGTGGTGGCAGATGGTTTTTTAGTTGAAAAGTTGATGGCAAGACCATTATCGACAACATCTAAATCAGGCCCTAAGTTTGAATCCATTCAGTAGTTTCTGAGAAATTAAGGTTAAAAAATATTTGTGTACCTGACCGCTGAGTTCAAGGTATTCTCATGGAGATCCCCCAAAGCCAGTTTTAAAATACAGAGCCTTCTGATTGGCCAAGGATCTTTTTTCCTTTTGGCCAATTTTCTCCCACTGGAGTCAGACTCCTGTGGGAGCAGCGCTCTGATTGGCTGCAAGCAACATGAGAAAAATGGTGCTGGCAGCGATTACAAGACTCAGGGACTTAGCCCCCTAGGCCCTGTTGAGAGGACCCAGAGGGTCTCTGCCTGGGTCCAAATTAAAAAAGAAAATCAGTATTTTATCCCGGATAATTGTGACAAAAAATGAAAATGGTGTCCACCATTTACTTTAATAAATATATGGATGGGGTCATGAGTGGTTTTATCCTATCCTCCTTTCCTCCCTGGGGGCAGTTTTTTGAACCAGACAGTTGTTACTTGTTTCACTGAACTTCCCCAGCTGGGACTGGAGGTTCAGCATCCTCTCCGTGGTTGGAATCAGGTGAGTGTGCGACATACGAGACACACTAGAGTTTCCCTGCCCCCACCAGCGCTGGTAGGGAAACGTGTTTGATTCCATCTGGTGGGAGTATTTTTAAATATCCCGACAGACAGGAGCACATATGAAAGTCTGCTCCCTGCTGGTGGGAGATTTAAAGTCTCATCAACTGGGTGCAGACTTACGTTCTGTTTCCCTTCCCACACTGATGCACACAGGGAAACAGAACACATATTGTTTCTGCAAAAATAAAGCAAAAAACATCTGTTCCCTCTGGGCGGAAGCAATGTCAGCTTCTGCACCATGCTGGGAGCTGGCTGGGGCCCTCGGTCTCCCCCTATGGTCCCCAACATGGTAGGTAATGGGTGTCCCAGGTAAGCACCGGAAACCCACCTTTAACTAATGCAGGCCGCAGGAGATAGCAGACTCTGGGGCCAAAATAGGGTAGGAGAGGGAGGTCCCGCAAGGCACCCCACTCGTTTTTTTAATATTTGGCCTTGGGGCTTGGGGGTCCAAGGGTTGCGAAGGCTCAAAAAGCGGGGAAGTCATCAGTGATATAATTTGAGTTGTCATCAGTTACATAAACAATGTCATAGTGTAGTGTAGCCATTTTTAATATAGCCTTTGCGCGTTTGCTTAAAGCATTAGGCCTCTGTGCACTTTGTTCTAGATGCATTGTTATTTTTCAATAACCAGTTTCACGGTCTTGTTTTATATTCTTCTATCACACTGTTTAGCTTACTTCAGCACCGGAGTTCTCAAACAATACATTCTTGCTCGCTCTGTGCTTCAGTCAAGGAGACAGTCTGGGTCATTGCTGATAGACGTGGTAGAAGTTTAGTCTTCAGGGTTCGTAGAAAGTACACATTCTTAGGTAGGGACGTTTCTTAGAACACTGGCGTGTTAGTTATAAAAACACTTCCTAGTCCTGGTACACGTAAGAGGGAGATTCCGACCAGGGAACCACAACTAGACGCTGACTGCCCTGTTGCAGATGCTGATCCAGATCACAGGCCTTTGCTCAGGTATGAGGGTTGATGTCCTCCCGGGGGAACCCAAAAGGCAGGCTTAGAGCTTAACATGCTGTGCTCAAAATAGGACTTAGAAGAGAGAACGTAATCTAGTAGCACTATGATAGCGTTATTCTTATGTTTCACTCTCCTCGTTACTATTTAAATCCTACTGTGTTGTATGGTTCTGGTTATTGCGGCTCAAGCTTTGTTATCTAAAATGCAGTTGTTTTATTAAACCAATCTTTAAAACTCAAACTGCCTTTGTCATTCATATATGAGACCGCACTGTGTATGAGAGAACTGGTTGGGATCTGAGTGACCACGACTTCCCTGGGAAGCATGAAGATGTCATGCGCTCGGCTGCCCAATCATCTCTTCCCTCCGAGAGAGATGAGGCACTGATAGTTAGCCGGAGCAAAACCGGATTGAGGGTGACAAGGGTCCTTCGCCATGGGTTAGACTTAGTCCCCCCACACCGTGAACGACCCAGCTACCCAAAAATCCAGTAGTCTCATTAGGATAATGAGAGCCAACGCGACAATAGAACATCCTATGAGTGATGTGATATGTGAGGTATAAGCAGTGCATGGCTGGGGGGCAAGTTATAGTTAGCTCTGCTAACCATAACTGGCGAATTTCTGTGTTTGTTTAGTTCAACATGTTAATGTTGTCAGCATGAAAGTGCCCTTTGTGGATGGCCACCCCCATGTTTGCTGAGATGCTGTTGATAATGACCCTGAAAGTGCACTGGAGTCTGCTGACCAGGCCCCAGTGCCAGTGCTCTCTCCATAAATTGGAAGCTGTGAAATGGTACCCCCAATTGTCAAGAACCTCAACCCTCTTATACGTCTCTAGTATATAGTATATGGTACCTGTGGTACCCAGTGCATGGGTGTTAAAGGGGTCACCAGGGCCTGAAACACTGATTGAGCCACCCTTCATGACCCAAGCAAACTACTGACAGCAGGCCTGACATTGCAGACTGCAGGGGCATTGCAAACTGCTCGAACTCGACTGTGCCCACACCATGTGTAGCACAGCCCCAGTACTGTCATTCATATATGTAAGTCACCCCTAAGGTAGGCCTCCAGAGCCCAGAGGCTGTGTGCATTATATTTAAGGTGTGGACATACAGTATAATTGAAAGCTTACACGTCCTTATAGTGGCCTTTTCCATTAAAGACTACTATAAGTGACCGACAGTCTATAGGATGACGTGGGCTGACGCCAGGACAAACCTGAGGTCGCCAGCTCCATTATGGTACTGCTGAGATGGGTCGAGGATGATGTGGCATGGCCCCAGAAAGCAAAATTAGATGTTGCCAACTGATTTACCCCTGGTTTCCTGTGCTCTAGCTGCCAGCTCACAACTGCACCATCAAGGCAAGATTCTGACCCCCTGGGCAGATGTGCGAACACCCCCAGGAATCAGGACAATGGGCTGAATAGGAAGGAAGTCTCACCTCCCTCTCACTCAGGAAGGCTAGTGAAGTGGCACATCAAGAGGGTGAGCTTCAAAGGGTGCACTGCCTCTGATGTGCAAGCAGGCTGACTCCCAGTGTAGGATAAAGCCGCCCGCTGCCCCCGGATGCATTTGCACCCAGGTAGGTGGGAAAATTAGTTAGTCAGGAGGTGTACAGCCCCAGAAGGCTAGCCACATCTCTAGGGTGGGCAATCTGATCTGTGCAGCTGATGAAGACTTCTGCCATCTTAATAAAGAGGCAGAAAAGAGGGTTCTGGGTGGAAAAGGTGCCATAAGCCAGCAGATGTGGTCTCAGAGGTGGATTAGCCGCTGGGGCCAGTAGCCCACTGGCTACTTGCACCCACGCCCATAACACACCTAAATCTAGGATTTAAGGGGCTCCCCTGGCACCAGAACCTCAGTTCTGCAACAGCTTGCGACAAGAGGAGACTTGCTTTGACAACGAGAGGGTCCTGCATTAACAAAAGGAATTATACTTTGAACCTGTGGCAACCCCCTAGCACTGCTCAACTGTGACTCGTCCTGGACCAAAGAGTGCTCCCCCAGCAAGAGGGAACCTTTTGTGAGCCAAAGGCAAGTAAAGACTAGGTGGAGTTGTTCTGCCTGGTAAATCCTAGTCCAGGGGCACACCCAGGCTTAAATCACAGTGGCCTCCCAAGAATATGACCTGCAAGTGACCGAGCGCCACAAGTACCATATTTCAGCACCAAGAACAGCCAGGACACCTCTGCACCCGGGCCCCTCAAGCCAGGTAATTTTGCTCTGACAGGCATAACTTGGTCCTGGGATCTTCACAACCTTAACCACAAGTGGGTTTCTCTAAGCTCACCCTGCAAGTGACGAAGTGTCACTAGTGACTTTTCCATTTGACCACAATGGGGAGATTCGAAAGCTTGTAAATGCACTGATTTTTACTTCTGCTTAAAATCTATAACTCCAGTTATACGTACCTGATTTGCTTTGTTTTAATGTCTAAAGTCATATAAAAATCCGCTTTTTATAAATTGGTGTCAGATTTCTTTCGAATCATGTCAATTACTTATCGTCCAAGATGGTACTCTGAAATTTGTAACTGCTCTTTGACACACTACCAGGACTGAACTAAGGATTTATTATTGTGAATCCGAGGAACTATCTTTGGGTATTGTGAGAGTATTACATTGTGAGACCTAGCTGGCATAATACTCCACGTTCCTACATTGGCACTGACATATGAAGCTAACTATACAACTACAAAAACATACTTTAAAAAAACATTTCCCTTACTATCTACTTGTCAAAATTTACAAATGTTTTTCCAAAACTGCCATTCATTGCTTATCACAGAGCTCCCAGAGTTAGCTTCTGTAGTCTTAGAGGCTACTACTTCTCAGGAGTTTGGTGTATAATACAGGGGGGTTCAAAAGTCAAGTTATCAAGCTGGGGAAGCAAAGACAATGACATCAATCTCATACATCGGGATTGATTGGATTCGTAACCAGAAAGAGTTGGGAGTTGGGAGAAGGCAACATAGGGGGATGTTGTCAAGGCCATGATAATTAAAGACAGTAAGTCATTTTAGCACATACTCACATATGGCATCCTTATGAGGAGTCCAATGTACAAATTCAAATCGGGTACAATCATTTCGCTGATCTTCAAGCAGCTTAGGTTGAAGGAGCTGATCAAGCTGAAGACAGTGCTTAAATAAACACCTCAGTTTGCTGAGAATGTATTTCACCAGCTCATTTCTCAGTGGATAACACAATAGCAGCTACTGAGGCCTTAAAAGTCTGTAAGGTCTTTGGTTTAGATGGGATAACTGGGGAACTCTACCGAACTGAGTCTGCTGTCTGGGGACCTTATGTGAATACATTATCCAATACAATTTTAACCAGTGCCGAAATATCAGAGTCCTGGTGAGGGGAAGAGATTATTCATATATATAAAAAAGAGAAAAGGGATAATCCTTGGAACTATAGGTCAGTGAGCCTTATTGACAATGTCCACAAAATATTTAGCTGACAGGTATTGACCAAAGTTCAGGATTGGATGAACAAATCACAAGTCTATCCCATCCCTAGGCAAGGTTTAGATCTCATAAAATCACCACTTATTTATTTTATTGCTTTGGAAAACAGTTACCCTTAATCATGACCATTTGTATAATAATGTATTTGTGGACATAAGAGCAACCTTTGACCTGATCTTGCATGCTAAATTACGGTCCGTATTAGGAAATCTGGAAATGCCTGCAAATTCACATGACCTAATTATACATTTATATAGCAACAACTATACTCAAGTTAGGTAGGGCACAAAGAGCAGACTGCCAGACCAGATTAACCTTGTCTATAAATGGGGTGATCTATATGCTCAATGACTGTAACAACGATTCTCCCAAGTTGCCAGATCAGAAAATACCTGCACTCGCAGATGAGACACTGCTCGTTTTGAAAAAACCCATGGGCCTACAAATACTGCTTAAAAGATTTTCTGTCCCGGCACCCCCTGCCTGCTAGCGGACCCCCAGAGGCTGGAGAGATGACGGAGCAGCGGGCCAGATTCCAGGCGAAAAAGCTGCAGTGGAGCAGAAGACGGGCTCCGCAGCCTGAGGCCTGGGCCGCGGACCTCGGCACGGCGCGTGAGCGGGCCGTGATGGGGCCTTTGGGACCGCTGTTGGCAGCCGCGACTTCAGGAGGAGCTCGCCTATGGCTGGGGCGTCCCCTCCGAGTGGGTGAGTGAGCCGCGCCTGCGGCAGGAAAAGGAGACTCAGCGACCCGGCCCCTCCGGGCCGCTGAATGTGGTCCGAGCAGCGGCCTGGAGTGGGGGTGGGGCATGGAGTACAGAGGAAGATTTGGTGCTCACCTCGCCCGGATCTGAGATCTGCTGGGGCCCCCCCTGAAATTAGTGGCGGTGTAGGGAGAACGGCGGGGCCCTCGGCCTAGCTGGACCTCATATGGTGGATCCAGAGGCCGGGGATGCCCGGGCGAGAAGGCGGAGGCCGGGGACGCCCGGGTGAGAAGGCGGAGCCTGCGGTCCGCGGAGTGGTCGGCGCCGCGGCCAGGGCCCAGGTAGCTGGTACAGCAGTGGTGGCAACGGAAGCGGGGCCCCTCGGATCTGAAGGCAGCTGCAGTGATTGACAGAAAGCTGAAACGGTTGTGGCCCTGCTGGGAGGTGACAAAGAGACACAGGCCAGGAGTGGCCCCATGAAGGTGATGTTTGGTCAGTGAGGGGCTGGCGGCGTGGGATCGATGGGTCGGAGTGCCCGATTGGGAACCTCCGTGGACGTTTGGGGGTGACCTGATACCCCCTTTTCTCCACCCCCCCAAAAAGGAGATCGGGGACGCGCGCAGTCGGCGGCGGCCCTTGGGGGAGTTCCCGCTTTGGAGGCGGAGATCCTAGACGTGAGAGGTGTGCGGCAGACGGTTTCTGGATCAGCCTGTGATGTGGAGTGGCGTAAGGCTGTTGAGCCTAGAGTGGCGGACGAGTGCACTTGGGCCCTGGATTGCGGCTGCAGAGCCGGTACTCGGGGCTGAGTTGGCGCCCCCGGGAGGTGAGGTGCTATGTTCTGTCCGCTGGCCCGGAGAAACTCTTGGAGATCGGAGGGCGCTGCTGGAGACCCGATTCAGAACTCTTTTGCGACCGTGCTGATGGAGCGCGGCCAGCCACTGTGGCGCTGCCCTGACCCGGCAGCCGAGATGGGGAGAGACAAGGTGGGCAATCAGCCACCGTCGTCGCAGCAGAGTATAGACCAATTTACTACACAGGGATCTTGTAGGGCGACGGGAGAGCCGGAGACTGAGGCGGCGGCCGGGGGAGTGAACACGATCCTTCAGGCTATCCAGGCCTTGCAGTTAGCGATGGAAGCCAAGGTCGGTGAAGTGAAGGAGGATGTGGGCCTCCTGCGTCAGTACCTGCGAAAGGCGGTGGGTCGCATCAAGGAGGTTGAGGACCGTGTCTCACAGACTGAGGACGAGATTGCAGACCTTAAAATTAGGGTCGCCCAACTGCAGACCCGTACTGGTGAACTACACCGTAGAGCTGAAGATGCAGAAAACTGCTCCAGACATAATAATTTGCGGTTTGTGGGCTTCCCGGAGGGTGCGGAGACAAGCTCCATGATTGAATTCCTGGAGCGTTGGATTCGATCGTGGGTCCCGGACCAGCAGCTCTCCCCGTGGTTTGCCATAGAGCGTGCCCATAGGGCTCAGACGCCGTTCCCGCGGCCACCGCTAGGTGGCCCCCGGCGGCCGATGATAGCACGATTCTTGAACTTCAAAGACCGGGATGTTGTCCTTCGAGAGGCTAGAGCTCAGTCGGACCTCCAATGGGAAACCACAGGATCCTCATATTCACGGACTATACCCGTGAGGTGCAGGCCCGGCGTCGTTTGTATGAAGGAGTCAAGCAGAAACTGCGGGCTATGCAGCTGACATACATGCTCCTCTTCCCCGCGCGGCTGAAAGTCATAAAGGACGGGAAATCCTTCTTTGACTCGCCGGAGGCTACATGGGAATGGCTCATGGAGGAGCGCTGTGTGACTCGGGGGGGCCCTGAGCCGAGGAGCGGTCTGTCAGAGGCAGACCAGGCTGGCCACCCGGGAGAGCGGGGGGACCGCAGGTACACTCGGTCTCATCGGAGACGGAGGAGCGGCCTCTGTCGAGCCACGGAGGGGGATGTACGGCATGACCAGGCCCCCGATAGTGGAGGGGCTGTGGCAGATGGCCCTGAGGAGAAGAGGCCGACTCGAGCTGTGGAGGGGGAGCGCCTGAGCCAATCTCCCTTGCTCTCCTGACTTTGACTCCTGGAGCTGTGAGTATCTGGGAGGGTCCGGGCGGGCGCTCCCCCATGGAGGCGAGGCGAGGGACAGTGCTGGCCACATTGCAGAACTCCGACTCAGATGGAGGGGTCCACCATTCCACGCTCACTGTAGACATTCTGGGGGTCATTCTGACCCCGGCGGTCTGAGACCGCCGGGGCCAGGGTCGGCGGGAGCACCGCCGACAGACCGGCGGTGCCCCGCAGGGCATTCTGACCGTGGCGGTTCGTCCGCGGTCAGATGCGGGAAACCGGCGGTCTCCCGCCGGTTTCCCGCCGCCCTGCAGAATCCCCCATGGCGGCGGAGCACGCTCCGCCGCCATGGGGATTCTGACACCCCCTACCGCCATCCTTTTCCTGGCGGGTCTCCCGCCAGGAACAGGATGGCGGTAGGGGGTGCCGCGGGGCCCCTGGGGGCCCCTGCAGTGCCCATGCCCATGGCATGGGCACTTCCGGGGCCCCCGTAAGAGGGCCCCACAAAGTATTTCAGTGTCTGCCAGGCAGACACTGAAATACGCGACGGGTGCCACTGCACCCGTCGCACCCCTGCAACTCCGCCGGCTCCATTCGGAGCCGGCATCTTCGTTGCAGGGGCATTTCCGCTGGGCCGGCGGGCGCTCTTTTGGAGAGCGCCCGCCGGCCCAGCGGAAATGTAAGAATGGCCGCCGCGGTCTTTTGACCGCGGTGCGGTCATTTGTCGGCGGGACTTTGGCGGGCGGCCTCCGCCGCCCGCCATAGTCAGAATCAGGGCCTCTGTATCTACTGTTTGGGGCAACAGATGCTTCTGGGGTGGAAGTATGAGGAGGGGGGCAGTTGGGGGCAGTTTAGGGTTTGTTTAACAGTTCTGTGCTAAAGTTGATGCAAGGGTCTTTTTTTCAGGGTTGGCTTGACAAGTCACGATGGAAGGGTCGGTTGGGCACAGGAAATGCACTGCTCTTGTTCTTTTGTCCATGTCAGAGTCTGCCAAGCGAGTAATATCCTGGAAGGTTAACGGACTCCTAGATAAAATTAAGCGGTCAGCGGTGTTCAGCACCCTCCGTCGTTTTGCACCGTCTGTGGTCCTGTTGCAGGAGACCCACCTGCTTGGCACTCGATGCCCTGTGCTGCTGAGAAGGGGGTATGACAGGGTTTATCATGCAGGCTTTGCCAGGGGCTCACGGGGGACAGCCATTCTATTGCACCGCTCACTGGCCATGATGGTGGCTACCATTCGCTTGGACCCACTGGGCCATTACGTGGTGGTCTCCGGGTTGGTGGGGGGGTGCCCCATCAACCTCCTTAGTGTTTATGCCCCCCCCGGGGGCGTTGCAGAGCTTTCTTATGACCCTTGGGGATGTAGTGGACTGACTATTCTGGGAGGGGACTTCAATTCGGTGCTGAACCCAGAATTAGACATTATGGGACCCTTGTCCTCGGGTCCGGCAATCAGGGCTTTGGGGTTGCGCAGCTGGGTGGAGGGTCTTGGTCTCTGTGATGTCTGGCGGACTTGGCATCCCCAGTTGCGGCGGTACACCCACACGTCGACGGTGCACCACATGCCTGCCAGGATAGACCTTTTTCTTGTTCTGACCCTTGACGCATCTCGGGTTGCGGGGGTGGAAATGCTCCCACACGGGGTCTCGGATCATGCGCCGCTCATGCTACGTCAAGATGCGGGTCGACACCCAATGTGGCGGCTTAATGCATGGTTCCCACAGGATGACGACTATGTGCATGCCCTAGACGAACGCCTGTCAGAGTACTTCTCTATTAACCTTGGTTCGGTGTCGTCCCCAGGTGTACTTTGGGCTGCTTGTAAGGCTTCCCTTCAGGGACACACAAAGCACCTTCTTCGTGTGAAGGAGCGGGCACGTAGTCAAGCGGTGTCAGTGTTGGAAGCCCAAGCAGTGCGCCTGTAGGGTCGCCTTGGGGAGGCTGACAATGAAGTACTTGCGAGGCAGCTCCTCCTCATTCGGCGGGCGATCAAGCACGCCACTCTTGAAACAGCGAAAGATATGTGGCGAGCTTCTGTGGCCCGGGTTTATGGGTGGGGAGATAAAAATGGCAAGCTTCTGCACTTGTTGGCAACTGGTCCAATGGCGGGTAGGGTCGTCCCGGTGATCGTTACCGTGTCGGGGCAGGTTCCAGGTCGCCTAATGATATTGGGAGGAGCTTCGCCACCTATTATGAGAGATTATATGAGGAGCGCCCTAGGAGAGAAATAACCTCCTATTTTATGAGGTGTCCTTCCCTAAGATTTTGGTGGCTGACAGAAAAGACCTGGACGAACCGGTGAGTGTAGAAGAAGTGGGAGCCGCCATTGCCGAGTTAGTGGCGGATAAGACTTCGGGTCCGGACGGGTTTCCGGCCGAGCTCTATAATAAATTTCGAGATGTACTCGCCCCACATCTGCTAGCCATGTTTGAGGGGGCAGAAAAGACTGGGGGATTTCCGCCAGAGCTTGACCAGGCAACTATTGTAGTAATCCCCAAGACGAAGCCGCCGTCACGGAACTGCTCGGAATATCGACCCATCTCACTCCTTCACACAGAGGTTAAGATATTTTCTACAATTCTCCCGGACAGATTGCGGAAGTTGTTACACTCACTAATACACTCATACTAGTGCGGTTTCATGCCGAATAGGGGTATCAGGTATTGTATCAGACGGCTGCATGTGGCGCTGGCTAATCGGGCCCTCCTGACCTCCCTGCTGGCACTCCTCCTTGTGGACTTCGAGAAAGCGTTTGATGCAGTGAATTGGTCTTATCTCCGGGGGGTGCTGGAGAGGGCAGGGTTTGGCCCACGATATCGGGCCCTGGTGAGGCTCCTCTACTCTAACCCTACAGCCCGAGTGCAGGTGAACGGGGTGGTGTCAGATTTGTTCCCCATCCGGAGGGGAACTCGTCAGAGCTGCCCTCTCTCTCTGCTTTTATTTGCTCTAGCGATGGAGTTGTTGGCAAAGCTGGTTCAGGAGGACCCCTTGATTAATGGGTGGGCCTGGCCCACTGGGCGGGAGGATCGCATTGCGCTGTATGAGGATGATGTACTGGTGTTTTTAGCTAACACGGCTAGAAGCGGGCCGCGGGCATTGCAACTCTTAGGACTCTTTGCGGACGCGTCCGGATTGGTGGTAAATCCCGGTAAGACCCTCTTGGTCCCACTGAGCCCGGCCAGAGATAGCTATGATTGGCAGCAGGGTATTCCCCTCCGCTGCACTACCTTCCGGTATCTTGGGATACATGTGGTACTCTTACCTGAGTTGGCGTGGTCCCTCAATGTAACACCATTGACTTGAAGAGTCAGGGAGGATCTTCAGTGCTGGCGGTCGCTCCTCCTCAACATTTTTGGCCGAATTGCGCTGTATAAAATGATGATTTTTCGCACCATATTCCTAGGAAGTGGTTTAGCGAGATGGAGGTAATGGCGCGGCGATTCTTATGGCATGGTTCGCGCCCCCGCCTAGCGCTCCGTACCTGTCAAGGGGACGTTTATGAAGGAGGCCTGGGAATGTCCAACTTCTACCTATACTACTTAGCTATGCATTTATTGGTCATCCGTGACTGGTTGGGAGGGGGATGGTCGGACCTGGCATATCAGCTAGAACTCTTGACGATGGGCTTTTCTGGCTTGCTTGGGAGGTTGTACGGTGATCCCCTGCCTCGTATTGTTCCGGAGGTGACTCGGGTGATGTTAGCGGGGTGGAGGGCTGCACAGCGGACAACTGGGTGGTGGTGCCGCCTTACCCAGCAGACGCCATTGTAGCAGGGACGGTGGCTGGGGGACGTCTCAGCGCTTCAGGGATTCAATAAATGGGACCTTATAGGTATCTCCCAGCTGGGTGACTTCTGGACCGGCTACCGCATGCGGTCATTTCAGGAGCTCCAGGAAAGCTTTGAACTGCATGAGTCCCAATTCCACAAGTTCCTGCAGCTTAGGCATGCATTGCAGGTGCACATTCATGCAGGGACAGAACTCCCGGAATTCAGCCCCGTAGAGGCCAAAGTTATGATGGGCGCACTAGGCAGGGGGGAGTGTCACGCATTTACCACTCATTGGTCAGCAACACATCCCAGGCACTTAACAAGCTCCGAGAGCGATGGGAGCAATGGGTGGGTCCGATAGATGAGGGAGACTGGAGGAAGGTGTTGATGGCCCCACGATCCCTAGTTACGGCCTCCCGACTTCGAGCGGTGCAGATATACTTTCTTCACACGGCATACCTCACGCCGACCAGATGTGTAAAGCGGGTCTGCGGCCCCAAGCGGACTGTCCGTGTTGTGCAAGCCCCAATGTAGACTTCTTCCATATGGTATGGACCTGCCTCCAGATAACTTGTTATTAGAGGGAGGTGCTGGGAGAGATCTCCAGAGTTATACAGGGGGAAGTTGAAGTGGCTCCTTTGCTAGCTCTCCCGGGGGTGCTCGATCGGGTGGGATCCAGCAGAGCGCAGCGAACATTTGTGGGTGTGGCCTGCTTGGAGGCTAAAAGAGACATTGCAGCGAACTGGAAGGCCAAAGCTGCTCCCTCGATCACAAAGTGGCGTCAGGGGGTGAACTGGTGTGCACAGCAGGAGAAGATGGTCTGTGAAGTACGAGGGTGCCTGGTCAAATACACAAAGGTGTGGGGGAGCTGGAATAGGGCAAGATGCCTGGGTTCATGGTAGGGGGATGTGGGCAATCTGACATATGGAGCAGTGGTTACTGTATGTGCATTGGAGTATCATGCGATGGATCGATATGGTGTACTACTTTACCTGTGCTGATTGTACCTGTGACCTATCGGACTGTCAAGCTGTTTCACAGAAAACTAATAAAAATGGTTTATCAAAAAAAAAAGATTTTCTGCCTTTTGTAGGCAGTATGGAATGAAAAATAATTATAGCCAAAAATACACTTTATTGCAGTTCGCCCACACAAAACCTTTACGAGGAAGGCTAGACTGGAGGAAACTGCGACTGAGTGAGAAAAGTAATTTGACCATCTAAGCGTTGCAGTTGGTAAATTCATCATGAAAGCCTTGAACAAAGTCAACTGACATGCATCACAGAATCTTTTTGGCCTTAAAATTGCAAACATGCAACACATACTGCCCAAAATCACCAGCAGCACTTTTAAAAATGCATTTAAAAAAGATTACACCTGGGTACCACAAACTTGGAGTTGGTGGTAATTGTGTTTCCTAAATGCCCAGTTTTCACTTAGGAAATGCATGATACATGTGCATAGGAAATCGCAAACAGGAATTCCCTATTTGCGATTTAATTCCCTAATCGGAGTCGCAATTATAGGGAATTGCTAAAAATTGTGATTCACCAAAATGGGACTTTTACATCGTAAAGGGCTATTTTGCTTTTGCAAACGGTGGAATTTTGTGATTCACACTGTTTGCAAATGCAAATAGTCTGATACATCTGGCCCATAGTTTATGTTGTAAACCTCAAACCCATTATGTATTGGGGAGACTATGGTCTAACAGTGTACCACATCCCTACAAGAATGCATTTTCAGAATTAAAAGAGATGGATATCTCATGTAAAATATCATCGTTTATTTATGTCAAGTGCTGGTTCTATAAACTGGATTTGTGTGAAGGCTGGGACAACGCCGAACCCTTTTCTAAGGGAACAATTGAGTTCTTGAAAGTAAGATATTGGGTACCCCTTCATGAAAGCTAAGTCACAGAGTCATACTCATGAAGCCTGACTGAGAAGTTCTTGACTCTAAAAGTGTGAGGAATATTAACAGTTTTTGGATAAGACAGAGCCACCTGAAGCAAAACTGGTATTTTGAAACATAGGTGTGGAATTTTTAAAATTAACTGCTCTACCAGTGAATGGCGGGCACCTTCCAAATAATCAAATGTTTGTCCATCATGTATGTCCAAGTCAGAACCACTTGTGCTTTGAAAGTTTTTGTTCCCTCCATACCTTCACTCTAGAAAGATTGAAATAACCCCTATATGGTGAACCTTCGGTCTAAGGAAGTATGAGCACTTAGGATCATAAGTTTGGATAATAATGATAGATTGTATTTTCTAACTCAAAATATATCTGTTGTTTGGTGGGTAAGAAATAGTTCTACTGTCAGAATGTAGGGCATATGATATTTTGTATGTACTGAATTGATCAATGAGTGTAATAGTGTGGTAATTGTTTTAAATACATTGCTTATTCAATATATTTTATCAGAATATGTACATTGTACCCTATGTATGTTTGATAAGGGTGCCCCCCCAAATAAACATTATTGTAAATAAAAATGGCTTTTGGACCTTCTCATTCCAATATGTTTCTTGTGCCAACTGGTAAAAATAGGGTGTGTACGCAATAGATTAATCCACCTTGCTGAATATCATATAGACCATCCTCAACAGACTACTCCAAAATTGGGACATCCAAACACATTCTTAGAAAGCATTAAGAAGGGATTATAACTATCTGAAGTCACAACAAAAAGTATAGCCAGGCCAGGTCCAGTAAGACAATTGATTTGGGTTCCCACCTTTAACATACCTTTGGTTTGTTGAATTTGTTTTTCTAGTGAATGATAATACTGAGAATTACTCTTCCTGTTCAATTGTTTGCTTTTTTTGTTTGTGCATTTTTTTCCGTTGTTACAGATTTTTATTTAGATATTTTATTTGTGTTTTTACAACAGTTTGGCTTTTGTATACTATTAGAGGAACATTGTTTTAGTTCAAAAGTTCACATTTTTAGCTGCAACAAATGGTTTAAAAAAAAATTAAATACACTCTTTTACATCATTTTTGTTGTACAAATGTCCAAACTGGAGAGAGCATGTACAGGCTCCCAGTCTACCAGGGAGTGCCCTGGCTGGGCGCTCCCAGCCAATCCTAATGCTGCTTTGAGCAGCGTCAGGAATGCCCGCAGGGCAGGCTGGGAGCCTGTGCCTTCAGTGCAGCCAAGAAGCAGCACGAAGGCGGAGAAGCAGGTAAGTGATTTAAAAATATATATATATTAATCACCTCCCTCCCCCTCCCCCTCCCCGCATCCCCTGCGGCGCCCTGCCCCACCAAAGCCCTGCGAGCCACTCCTGGTTGCTGGTTCTTGAAGTAAATGATAAAAAATTTGATTTGATAAACACATTGTAAAATGTGCCTTTTAGAAAATATGTATGATCAGTTTAGGGTATGTTTTTGTATAGATTATGGGGTAAAGTTAATATTTATCAGCATACACTTTTGGGCAAGTTAATATACAATAATTAAGTTCTCTTATATTGGGACAAACATAAAGGCCATTAAGTGAATGTGCACATATAAAGTGTTGTCAGAGAGACTGTATATTAGTTTTACATGTGCTGTTAAATGTTCTTTTAAGCATGAATGTGTTTTGAGTATAGGTTAAAATCTGTACATTTAAGTATGTACTGGAGGGCATGTACATATGTAATAATTATGGTATTTTATTTTTGGTTGAAATGCATGAGGCATGTGCATTATTAGTGGTGTGTTTATATATGATGGTATGTGCGTAATATATGGACTTACGTTTTTTTCTATAAGTATTTTCATATTAATAAATATGGGGACCTATGAAAAAATTAGTAAATCTACACCTGCAGATTTAATCCTGTGTGCCTTTGCAGATTTACTGTTGTCTAGAATTCACCAACTCCTCAAAGAATCCATATGGAAACCTCTGCCTGGTACATGTTTCTCTGTTAATTCCTTCATAGATCACATGAGTTCCTATTTGGGAATTAATTTTCTCTGTACAAAATATGTCACAGAGAGGGAATGAATACCCTTACACAAATGCATGGAGAAATCTTCTCTCTATCACCAAATCTGGGGGTGATCACTTCTCCTTCACAGTGTGGAAGGGAAGTTACACCAGATTGTACTGAAGTACTTTTCTGACCATTTTCAAGGTGGAATGAGGTTGAATGACAGTTTAGGAATGCTAACACCACACTTGGGGCATTCCCAAACCTTCAAGCCATGCCAGACCTTGAAACACCCACTTTCCACCTCTTGAGTGGGATTCACGGCTTTGGAGATCTCCACACTCGTGCCGGATATCCCCACCCCCTGTAAAAGGTAGGACTTAAGCCTGCCAAGAATCCCTTTCTTAATTCATGGCTGGTAAGAAAAGGGTAAACTTGGTTGTAAAGTTAACTTTACAGCCAAACTTACCTATGTGAATAGGACCCATGGATTTATATTTTGTTTCAAATTTAAAGGGCACAGTATGGAAACAAATACATATATGTATGTGTGCATATATACATACACATACATATTTTTGTGTCGCTAAAAAACAAGGCCACAGAGAGGTTATAGTTAGGTTCCCATCCAACCCCCCGCACTGCACCGTCTTTAGCCGTGCAAAGCACAGTTTTCCATACTAGGCCCTGTAGTTTACCTCCTATGCCCACACCACTCATGAAGCGCTTTTTTGTTTGGTGGCGATGTGACCATATTCCTGCGCATCAAGAATCCGTCTCCAAAATCGTCTGGAAGCGTGCCCCGGCGGGGTAGGGGGCAGGGGGTTCTTTTAGTAAGTTCTCCTTCATCCTGGGAAAATGGTGGGAAGATATTACATACCACTAATGTATATGGGGTGGATTCAAAAGGGGCGAAGCTTCTAGGCCATTTTTCATACTTGTAGTTTTTAAAAGGTAAAACACAATCTCTGGTCTCAACAGCAGAAAACAAGAAAGAACCCAGTCATCACAGTCACTACATGAGATAGTGCGCTCTAAAAAAGCAAGGATGCAAACTCCTCCATCAAGGTGTACAGATCAATCAATCAATCAGTGTATTTGTAGAGCGCACTACCACCCGTGAGGGTCTCAAGGTGCTGAGGGGGGGTGCTGCTACTGCACAAATAGCCAGGTTTTGAGAAGCTTCCTGAAAGTCAGCAGGTCTTCGGTCTGTCGTAGTGGCACGGGAAGGGTTTTCCAGGTCTTGGTGGCGAGGTGGGAGAAGGATCTGCCTCCGGTAGTCCCTCTTCAGATGCAGGGGACGGTGGCGAGGGCGAGGTCGGCTGAGCGGAGTTGGCGGGATGGGGTGTAGAAGGTGAGTCGTCTGTTGAGGTAGGCTGATCCAGTGTTGTGGAGCGCCTTGTGTGCGTGGGTGAGGAGCTTGAAGGTTATCCTTTTGTTGACAGAGAGCCAGTGTAGGTCTCTCAGAAGGGGAGTGATGTGGCTGTGGCGGTGGGCTTTGAGGATCAGACGTGCGGAGGCGTTTTGTATGCGTTGCAGTCGTTTGAAGAGTTTGGCCGGGGTTCCTGCGTAGAGGGTGTTTCCGTAGTCAAGTTTGCTGCTGACGAAGGCTTGGGTAACTGTTCTTCTTGTATCTGTGGGGATCCATTTGTAGATCTTGCGGAGCATGCGGAGGGTGTTGAAGCAGGTTGAGGAGATAGCGCTGACTTGCTTGGTCATGGAGAGTGCTGAGTCGAGGATGATGCCCAAGTTGCGTGCGTGTTTGGTGGGTGTTGGGGCTGCTCCCAGAGCGGTCGGCCACCAGGAGTCGTCCCAGGCTGAGGGGTTGGCGCCAAAAATGAGGACCTCCGTCTTATCTGAGTTCAACTTCGGTTTACTGATCCTCATCGATTCGGCGACGGCCTTCATTCCTTCGTGGAGGTTGGATTTGGCAGTGAGGGGGTCTTTGGTGAGAAAGAGGATCAGTTGGGTATCGTCGGCGTAGGAGATGATGTTGAGGTTGTGCAGCGGGGCGACGCGGGTGAGCGGGGCCATGTAGATGTTGAAAAGTGTAGGGCTGAGGGACGAACCTTGGGGAACGCCGCAGATGATCTTGGAGGCTTTGGAGCGGAAGATACATTTTCAAGATGGAAATGCAGAGAAAAAATACTTGCTTTGTCTTGACCATGCGAAAGAAGTTAGGCTGATTAGTACTTTAAAGAAGTGGAGCTTGAACTTGGGCACCTGCTTTTTTTACATCTGTTAGTGCTTCCCGTTAAAGTTTGATTTCTGTAAAATGAGCATCATGCCAGACTGAATCCTGCTCTGCGTATTTATCCAAGAAAAGGCCACCGTTTTGGCAGAATGTCTACCCAACTGGAGTACCTTTTATACTTGCTTATTAGTAAGTGCTACCTCATTTGAAAAATGTATAGTGCATCTCCTACACTAGAGCTGCTAAAGGACGCCAAGCTAATATATCCATTAACCTTGTGTATCTGTAACTTTGACAATGTGATTGTTCCTCAAATCAGATTTTCGAGGAAGAATTACAGAGAAGACACACTTCCATGTTTTCTCTTTTTTTATCCTTGCCTGGGACCTCATAGGGAGCCTCAGGGCCCCAGCAGTTCCAGGTGCCTCCCCACCTTCGCTGTGAGTCACCATCGCTCCTGCACACAGGGAGTTGTTGGAAATGCAGCTCCCTGCATGCAGGAGCAATACTTTCAAATATTTTCTGCCCACATGTTTTCAGGCGGGGAAAGAGATGAAAACTCTGCTTCCAGCATGCAGGAGCATTTCGTCAGCTCCTGATCGCTGGAAGTGGAGTGTTTACTTTTCTTGGCAGGAGCTGTGACAGTTCCCGCCAAGCAAAAGCAAACAGCTATCTTCAGAGGGTAGGCACATCAGGAGACAGCAGGAGCCAGGCCCTGGGGGTGGCAGTCCCCAGGGCCATATATGGCTCCAGGTGAGGGACAGTGAGGCCCTTCTCCTTTGTTCTGCACGGGCCAGCACCAGGGAGGTGGTGGTCAGCAGGGCCAGATAAGGCCTGGGATGGGGGGCTGCATTGCCTCCCACCCTTCTCTGAGTTGGCCACTGGGGAGGTGGTGTTCCATGAGGCTTCAGAAAGCTACAGTAGGAAGGTCGATGTGGCCCCCAATCCTTTGATTAAATAAGCCCTGGGGTGGTGGTGGTCCCCGGGGCTCTTTAGAGCTTTAGAGAGGAGCCTGTGCACCCCTCCTTTTTTATAGTAGGTATGCCCCCAAAAACCTGGCCCGCCCAGGGGCTAAATAAAACAGAAGCAAGGGAGACCGCGCTTGTTTTTTTTAAAGAATTAGGTGGATTTGCCTTCAGACACTTTTTTTAACATGCTTTTTTGGGCTGGCGGGTCCCAGGGGGATACCAGGACCAAGACTAGGGGGTTAGGGTATTCCTACTCTGCCCCTTTTTCTTTTTTGTTTACATTTTCTTTTGGATCTGGGCTGAAGCGGAGTCCCAAAATTGCTGCCAACACTTCCTGGTTGATGTGTTGGTATCCAATCAGATCTCAGCATGATATCTCTGAGATTCACGGAGCCTCCACACCCCTAGATATCTCTATTTCTTTCTCATATAATATCACTAAAATTACTGAGCGGATTTACACCAAACCACAAAAAGCACACTTTATGGACCAAAAGCGAGTTTTCTACCAAATTTGGTATAATTCCATCTAGCAGTTCAGGCTGTAGTCGTGTTCAAAATCGCAATGGGAAAACACATGGGGCGAACACTTTTTCTCCACCCCGGCTTGACAAATCACCCGAAACATTTAAGACAGTAGATGAACCAATTGTCATATTGGTTTTTACATTTTCTGGAAGATTCGTGAAACAGCACCAAAATTATTGGCAAAACAAAAAATGCTTTTCCCTTGGAAAATAGGTCCTAACTATAACTACCTTCTGGTGACCACCAGTAGGTAATATGTATAGGCCAAACGCGGACACCAAGGCCCATATTTATGCTTTTTGACGCAAACCAGCGCCGGCGCTGGTTTGCGTCAAAACATTTACCGCCAGCTAACACCATTCCAACGCGCCAGGCGGGCACCTTATTTATGGATTGACATTAGCCGGTGATGCGGCCTGGTTAGAGTAAAATAAAAAAACTCTAATCGGGCAACGCAGGCATAGGGAAGAATGGGGGTTGTGCGTCCAAAAATGATGCAAGTCAGGTTAGAGTCAAAAATCCTGGCTATAACTGGACTTGCGCCATTTTTTGACACACAACCCCCAATAAAATGACTCCTGTCTTAGGAAAGACAGGAGTCATGCTCCCCTGCCCAATGGCCACACCCAGGGGACTTCTGTCCCCTGGGCATGGTCATTGGGCACAGTGGCACGTAGGGGGGCCCAAATTAGGCCCCTGTATGCCACTTAAAAAAAAAACCCTTACCTCTACTTACCTGTACTTACCTGGGATGGGTCCCCCCATCCATAGGTTTCCTCCAGGGGTGGACGAGGGTGGCAGGGGGTATCCCTGGGGGCAGGGCAGGGCACCTGTGGACTGCTTCCATGGTCAGAGAACATGGAAATGAGCTCACAGGTCTCTTAACGCCTGCCCTCACCCAGGCATTAAAAAACGGCGCAAATCAGGCTGTGCGCCATTTTTTAAGGCCCGCCCCCTCCTGTGCGTCAAAATGACGTGGGAGTATAAATAAGGCACACATGCCTTAAAGTCATTTTTGGGACGTGAACTCCTACCTTGCATGTCATTAACGCAAGGCGGTTTCCCGCATCCAGAAAATGACACACACTGCGGAATTTTGACATTCGGGGGGTCGGGCGTCAAAGTATAAATATGGTGTTAGGTTTGCGCCGAATTTGCGTCATAAATTTTGACACAAATTCGGCGCAAACAGAGTATAAATATGCCCCCAAATCTTCTTTCTCGTGAATGTTTATTGCGCCTTCATTTTAATGTCCACCATCATGTGTTTCAATCACCCATGTGCCATTTTAGTTACTGTGTTTTATAATGCTCACATGGTCATCTTTACTGAAGAAAGGCTAACAACATACAGCTTCTCCTTTTCTTTTAACCCTGTTACACCTTCTTATTTGTTGCAATTATACCAACATATTATAAACAATGAATCCTAGTCATATCAAATCAATTAAAATCTGAATTGAAATCTAAATTTAAATATACAGAATATAAATAAACAATAACTCTAAATGAACAAAAAGAGTCAGAGTTGATTTGTGTTCACTCTTGCATGTAGTAGGACAGCGTTCTGATTGCACATAATTGAGCCCAAGTGGGTATATCATGATATTTTAAAAAAGTGCATCAGTGAACATTTGTCATCAACATTTATCATTTGATTTCATTTCCACTCAATACCATTCCTGTCTTTATGGTGCCCATTATCCAAGTGCTATATCTATGTGCTAACTGCCAAGTCATCTATGCCGCCACTGAGCTATTTAAGTTCTCCAAATTTGATTAGGGATAACGGCGCCTAATTGATCAAATATTGTGTGAACATTACGCATTAATATATACTATACATGATTATGCCATATTGTGCTCATAATTTCATTATAGCATAATGGTTTCTATGCTAAAATGAACACCTTAATGGTCTTGCCCACCATTCATCTAGCCTTACATGATTTCATGCAATACCCTACCCACAGCACAAATTTCTGAATATTGCAACCGACTAAACTCAAAACCCAAAACCATTATCCCCCCACTTATTTAAAATTCTGATCTGATCAACATTGTACCCTGAGCCTTAGCAACAATTCTTTATTACAAAAATGAATACAATTCCTCCTAGGTGTTCAAACCATTGGGTGATTTTGTATCTAAGTTCATCATATAGCCTCTCTCAATTTGTCAAATCAATCTCTCCTTTTTGCCTCCTCTGGGGTTCCTTGGGGCACCATCAATTACAAAATACTTTAAGCATGTTGTGTCACCCCTGTGGCATTCATTAACATGTCTGGCTACACGATAAGATACATCCTCATCCTTTGCTGCCCTAAATTGCTGCAAAATTCTTTTGTGGCTCTGTAGGACTGTACTGCCCACATACCATAACCCACAATCACACATTAGTACATATATGGCAAACCTTGTCTTACAGTAAAATGAACCAAGTATTTTTGGGGGCTTATCAGTAAATGGTGTCAAATATTCAACCGTGTTGACTCCATGGGCACACGCCTTACGCTTGTGACATTTGTAAAAACCCTTTGCTTGCTGTAGCCAGCTTTCTGAATTTATCATTTCTATACTGCTTCTTACCAGGTCGTCCCTTATAGAGTACTCTCTCCTAATGCAATAGAAGGTGATCTGGAGACCGAGGGTCCCAAAATAGAATCCCCTTGAGTAAGGTGCCATTACTTTCTGAGAATGCCTCTCAACTGATGTTCCTGCTCGTTATATACTATCAGCCTAGTGGCTAATCTATCCTTCTTGTCCTGCCTATTAGGGAAAAGCATGGATTAGCTACTTGTTTTCTCTACCGTTGTTGCTATCTTAGGCAGGGATTCTCTTACACTACCCCATTATACACATCTGCTCACCATTTCATCCCTAACACTTTCCCAATCTTCTTTACAACTACAATAACTCCTAAGTCTCAGCATCTCCCCATATGGGATGCTGGGCTTAACATGGCTGGGATGATATCTGAATTGTGTGCCTGCAGGGTGGAATTGCTTACAGTCTTCTTTCTAAACAATCTGGTTTGTAGTCTGTCCTTGTGCATAACCATCTTCAAATCAAGGAACTCTGCTTGTGTTGCACTGATGTGACCTGTAAAATGCAAGTACAGATTGTTACAATTGATTGCATCAATGAAGATTTTGGCTGTTGCTTGCATACCCTTCCAAATAACAAATGTCAGCGATAAACCGCAGCCAACAGATTACATGATCACCCCACATAGTTCCTTGGTCATTGATGAGCACCTGCTCCTCCCACCAGCCAATATGCAAACAAGCAAAACAGGTGCTCATCGCTATTCCACGTAGCTGCGTGAAAATATGATTATTAAAGAGAAAGTCGTTGTTTCCAAGGAACCACTTGAGCATAGACAATACCATCATGGAGTGTTTATACAATGTATGTGGCCGGATTCTCAAAAAGTGTTCAAGAACATGAATTCCAAACTATGATTGAGGCTGGTATAAAGTGCAGTCACATCAAGAATTATCATGAAGTAATTGTCCTTCCAAGGAATCTCATGAATCCTTTTTTTTAAATCAGCTGTATCTTTTATGAAAGAAGGTAAATTGTGAACATGCCTTTGCAAAAATAGTCAACGTATCTTAAGTGTTTTCAAGTAAGCTTTCATTGGCCGAAATGATGGGCCTTCCTTGTGGCTGTGCTGATCCTTGTGTATCTTAGGTATGAGATACATAACCAATATCCTTGGGGAATAATTTCTTATATAATTGTACTCGCCTTGGTTTAACAAACCTAAATATCTCCACTCCATCAGTTCTGAGTGACATAGCACTTTAAATTTCCGTATACTATTCCAGTCACTCCTAGCATAGCATGACTTGTCATGCAACTGCTTGTAAGCCTCCCTTAAATACATTTCAAAGGGCCAAATCACAATGTTGCCTCCCTTATCAGAATTACAAATCACAATCTGCTATTTAGATTGAAGCTTATTGATCAGGTTGTTGTATGGTATTTGTTGCTAATTCAGTTGGTTCCTGCCTTTGCTTATATTCCTGTAAAGTGCCTTTACCTTCTCAGTAATGCAGTCATAAAATATATACATAGAGACTCTAGGAGTCACAGGTGTAAACAATGAGGCCGGTGTATTGGCTTCTTCATACACATCCAACTTCACAGGATCAATAATGTGTTGTTCACCAATTGGATCAGTTATTCCCAAGGTTTCATTTGCCAAGTCTTTAAGTTATACCATTAATTGAATGTCAGAGACCTGTAGGTGTACCTGGCTGGTTGTGCTCCTCTCACCCCTTGTAGCACAATGACCAACTTTTTGGAGGTTACGCTTGGCTAATTTTAATAGCGGATTACATTTGTAAATATCAAGTCTTGTATGTGCATATTTCATAGAACTCTGGGCAATTAAATAATCCATGCAATAAGATTTGTTGTTCCCTTTTTACTCAGATCCATGTCTGACAAATTAATGACTGTCCTGGCCTTCTCACTGTTTACCTTTTTCGTCCACCAAGGCTGCTTTGATTTGATGTCTCCTACTGTGCATCCTTCGCTCGTTCCTTCTCCTGATCCTCCTTTGTCGGACTTGAACTGCTAGACCCTCAGTCTCAGAGTTTATAGTCAATCCAGCCTTAAAAAATACAACTCATCAGTAAGGGATGGTTTGTAAAAACAAGATGACCCACCAAAACATAGGGAATACTCCACTTAAGCTTAGTCGGATGATGTCTTTGAGCATGTAGTAATCTATGACCTGTTCTCTTTTTCTTAAAAAGGGAGGTATGGACTCTGCCCTCCTTGATCTCACCATGCACAACCAGAAAATCCAATTCACTACCATGTATCTGGTGTGTGAATGATAAATTCAGATCATGTTTTTTATATTATATATCAATATTATATAACTTTCTGTGCCATAATATCATGTTATGCTGTGTATCATACATTGTACTCCTCACTCCATTTTCTGCAGTGATTTTTTTGTCTGCGAAATGTTGGCTGTACGATAGTATTTTCACAATTTTATGTTTTGATGGTTCACCTTGTTTTTAAATGTGGTGGTGCACATTGTGTGATATAGGCTGTAAGGAAGGTCTTTGTATGATCAAAACGCGTTGCCATTAAACTTCTTTTGATCTATATTGAACTTTGGAGTGCAAGTTCTTAGGCCCTCCTTACAAGTTTGGCGGTGTCAGGACCGCCACACTGGCAGTCCAATCGCCAACAGGCCGGCGGTGCAGACCACAATACTACAACGGTGAACTTGGTGTAACATAGCCAGTCCACCGCCTGTACCGCCAGAGCGGTCCAACTGCTGACGACGGCGTTTTCTATTTCCAGGCCAGCAGAAAGGACCTTACCGCCCACCATATTATGGCTCAACACACCGCCATGATTTCCGGGGCGGTCCGACCACCACCCAAAGCCTGGCAAAAAGGAACAGTACATAAGGAAACACTCACCGTAGGGACACAGAGGAGGCCGCCGACGACATGAAGGGTGAAATGGAGATCTTCCCAATGCTTGTACTTGCAATCCATCTGCAGGACCTTCAGGGCCGACGAAGACGGCAACAGTGAGTACCCTGCCTACCATGCAAGGGAGGGAAGGGGACAATTACACACCCACATGCCACACACACACCCGACACCGACTGCCATGCCCACACACAAACACACGCACAGCAACACACCTACCCATATACACATGCACTCACACTACACTCACGCACAACCAGAACACATACCACATCCAAAACACGTCAGTCACACACAAAATAATACAATACGTAAACATGCCATAACCCACATACCCAGCCACACACAAATTGATCACAAAACCATGGCCGACACAGACATCAGGTAGAGACAAGCACACCAAGCACACATACGGCACACAACCACAGGTGCCATCCACAGATACACTGGCACCATACCATGACACCATCGTCCATACCACTCACTCTACCCAATCTAATGCAATCACCAACAAACACCATCCACACCAACTCCCAAAGTCACCACCACACACCAATACAGACACAGGCAAAACTAGGCACAGAAGTGAAGTTGCTACACAGTCACAGTACAGAGGTATAGCTGTGGAAAACAATCCACATACCTGTGTACACAAAGCAACCATGGTCAAATGCAGAACAACTGAATCGAATTGCACCAGCTGGGCAGGTTGGCCATACATATTAACAAATAAACACAAGGGAATAATGAAAATATGGATAATAAATGCCCATTGGGCAGTCCAAAGGTCCATGTCGATGTGTCACAATAGTGCCAACAAGGCCCCAACTTGACTCCTAACACAACCATGGTCTGCACAGGGCAGGGGCATCAATGGGGCAGGCACCTCAGGGCACAGGGGGAGTGGGTGGTGGTGGGGACTCAGGTTAGGAAGGGGGGGCTTGGGCTTAGGCTTCCAAGGGGGTGGGGGCTTAGCCTTAGCTTTGGATGGAGGGGGAGTAGTTTTAGACTGGTGGGTGGGAGGGGGATCAGGCTTCTGAACTAATTTTGTCTTGTTGGGGAAAGGGACATGGGAACCGGAAGGCAGGTCTTGGGAGGATTGTGGAGTGGAGGAACTGGGTTTGAGGAGGCCAAGGGAATGCATAGGGACAAGATGGGGTGAGCCAGGAGGTCCGAACAGGTCAATGCGGGAAAGGAAACGTTTTTTAGGAGCATGTGGAGGTGCTGTGGAAACCGACCTGGGAGTGGAGGTAGAGGGAGTGGTCATAGGATGGGTAGGTGTGCTGGATTTGGATGCAGGTGGGTGCTTAGTCTGCTTGTGTATGGTAGATGAATGGTGGGTGGCTGAGTGAGGGCGTTTATGTGTTTTGGGACGGAGAGAAAGGGTGGGAGATGGTAGGCAGTTTGTGTGAATGGATGTTGTGGTGGTGTCTGCAGGTCTGGTGTGTGCGCTACAGGGTCTGTTATGGTTGTTGTGGTGAGTGCGGGTGTGGTGTCTGGGGTCCATGTCTGGGTGACTGCTGTTGTGGTGATTGTGTCATTGGGGCAGGATCTGGGAGTAAGGATCAGTGCTTACGAGGTGTGTAGTGAGGTCACAGTAAGGAAGGGGGGTGGGGAGGCAGTGGAGGACGTGGCTCTTGTCATGTTTGCAATTGTCTGTTGAGTGTGTGCATGGCTGTGGTGTGATTTGTGGTTCCTGTTGCTTTGTGTGTTGTTCTGGGTGCATGCTGGTTGGCTTGTGTGCCAAGGATGGGTGAGGGGAAAGGGGTGCTGGATGGGGCACAGGTGGTTGGAGGGGGACAGAATTACCAAGGACACTGGCTGCCATCAAAGAGGAAGCCAGAGCCAGAAACGATCTCTGGAGGCCAGACAAGGCACTCTGAATGCCTTCCAGGTAGGCACTGATACGCTGCCTCTGGGATGCCAGCCCGTGGATGGCATTCACAATGGTTGTCTGTCCCACAGAGATGGTTCTCAGGAGGTCAAAAGCCTCCTTATTGAGGGCAGCAGGACTGACTGGGGCAGAGGTGGCTGTGGCGAAGGAGACGCCCACCCTCCTGTGTGAGCGGGCACGGGCAACTCGGTGGGGAGCTACTGGGAGGGTGGTGCTGGTAGGGGGGGTGGCAGATGAAGATGTTGTTGGGGTGGTCCCATAGGGGTCCGCCACCACTGGGGGGCTGCCATCAGAGGTGGAATCAGAGTCTGATGTAGCAGTGGTAGTAGGCTCTCCCGCGGTGCTCCCCTTACCCTCCAAGCCACTGGTTCCCTCAGCATGAGTGGACTGTGCCTCCTGGGTCCCGTGTGCTGCAGCATCCCTACTAGCTGGTGCTTCTGCTTCTTTGCCTGATGATGCTGATGCACTCAGGGACACAAGAAAACAGAGAGGGAGGGAGGACACAAAGAAAGGGATGCAGGCTGTGAGTTACTTAGCAATCATGCAGGAAGACACACATGCAGTACACTTTAGTCTAAGACCTCACCTTACCATAGCCTTTGCACTACAGGAATGAGCCATAGATAAGGATTACATTTGCTTCTTTGATGTTCACTACACTGGCACTGGTGCCCTACAGATTTCCTGGACATGTCCTGCATGACCAAGTGCGGAAGCGATTCAATGCTCAGATGTATTGAGAACCACTACGTCACTTAGCAAGACAAGAGGAACAACACCTGACTGACTGTTCTACCCAACCACCTTACCTGGGTACACATGCCACTGTAGTGAATCCTAGTTTGTTTTAACGGGATAACAGGAGTTAGCTTAGCCGTAGGCTTGTAAACTTGTGCCCCCGTCACCCAGTGACTTTTAACCTACTTAGCTTCCTCTGTCTTAGTCCATTTAATTATTTATTTCCTTTAAGATGGCGGCCTTGTTTATAGTTAGGCCACTTGTTATGGGTTCTATTATCAGTGTCACTGCGCCAAGGCGTCAAGATCAAGCACGAAAGACAAACATACAGTAGGTATTCACACTTAGGGATTTTCCCTCACTATACTTTCGAGGGATTGTTGATATTAATTGCCGTCCCAAGCATGCCTGTTATCTATTGTTATGAATAACACTTATGTCAGGGGACCTTGTAGATCTGTATAAATACAACACACTTTAGATAGATAATCAGAGGGATTCCGACCAGAGGGCATCGCCACCATCGCTGATACCGATGCTGCAGTCATCTTGACGCTGACCCAGTCTTCGTGTCCCTGCAGAGTCTGAGATAGAGATCTCATTCCAAGGTAACGAGGGTTGGGGGCTCCTCATATGGACACAGCTTTGGCAGCTCTCCTTTTAGGTAGGAGGTTAGATCTATTTTCCTTAGGGTACTAGGGCTTATTCCATCTTTTACATATAAATATATTTCTTTCATATATTGCACAATGGTGGGGGTCTTTATAACAATGACTCTCTTCTTCACAATATTGTTGCTTGGTATATTCATTATCCTAATCATTGCAGTTCATGCAACTTATCACAAATTGCAGTTATGTTGAATAAAAACTATTATAACTTCACTGCATCTGTGGTATTGCTTTTGTTTGTATGAGACATAATAAATCTGTGAGAAAAGGATAATTTCCGTTTAACAACGACAATCCTGAGAGATCTTACTTTGAGTCCATGCGTAAGCGACTGCTACAAATCACCTTTTACTATTGTGTTTCTGGTGAGGTACTGCTAGTAAGCCGGTAAGGTTTGGACAACAGTTACAACTAGTTGTAGGAAGAGACTTAGGCGGTCATTCTGACCGCGACGGGCGGCGGTCGCCGCCCACCATGCGGTCACCGCCAAATGGCCGCTGATGCCATTCTGGCATTCCCGCTGGGCCGGCGGGCGACCGCCAAAAGGGCACCCGCCAGCCCAGCGGGAAAGCCCCTGCAACATAGAAGCCGGCTCCGAATGGAGCCGGCGGTGTTGCAGGGGTGTGACGGGTGCAGTAGCACCCGTTGCGATTTTCACTGTCTGCAAAGCAGACAGTGAAAATCTTCATGGGGCCCTGTTAGGGGCCCCCTGCACTGCCCATGGCAGTGGCATGGGCAGTGCAGGGGCCCCCAGGGGCCCCACGACACCCGTTCCCGCCATCCTGGTTCTGGCGGTGTAAACCGCCAGAAACAGGCTGGCGGGAAGGGGGTCGGAATCCCCATGGCGGCGCTGCAAGCAGCGCCGGCATGGAGGATTCCCTGGGCCAGGGGAAAACCGGCGGGAACCGCCGGTTCCCCTTTTCTGACCGCGGCTTTACCGCCGCGGTCAGAATGGCCCTGGAAGCACCGCCAGCCTGTTGGCGGTGCTTCCGTGGTCCCCGGCCCGTCGGAATGACCCCCTTAGTCACCTACAAACGAAAGTACTGTCATCCTGAGACCAGCAGTCTTGCTCAGAGCAAGAGTCCAAACTACGACATGGCGCCACCAACGATGGTGTTTAGGCACTAATTTACGGATACCCTGACTATCACTGTCTCACAGACAACAGGTACCCTCAGTACCATTATACGGAGACGTCCGTGGTCTTTGGGAGAATCCTCCTCAGCTGAACAGGTAACACCTAATTAGGCTGTAGGTTGTTCGAGCTCGAACTAATCAAAAGGAAAAGCTTCCCCTATTTTTTGGTGTTCCGTTTCTCTAAACAACTATGGCTAATACCATAGACATTCCTGCAAATGTTAGACATGCACTTACACAACATCTATTAGCGCATGGCCTTACAGAAGAGGGCGGGGATGTTACTCTGATTATAGAAGCGACTGAAGCCTACCAAACAGAAACGTTTTACTGTTGGGTTGCCTTTCCTGAGGCTGACCAACGAACGCACACATTTCATACATATGACATTGGAAACGCACCAGTAAGATACGAAGCATACCAGTATCATGAAATATCGCTCACCTATCAAGAGCATCAGAACTGGTTTGAAGGCGCCCTACCGCATGTACTACGACGGGTGAGGCTAGGTCCTTTAAGTAATGAAGGGCCTACATGGCCCATGTTTGCCACATATACACCTCACCCGGGCATACAGACTATGCCGATCGTAGATTTACGAATAATATATAATTAATTAGTGGCATTATATAGACGATTGGTTCAGTTCGTAATGCGAACATTGAACACTACACCAGCGCGTCCAGCACCACCAGTAGCTGGTGGATATCAATTGGCTACTGGGATTAATCCACAAACAGTGCATACTATTATGGGTAAAGTGCCCACGGAACGGGAAAAAATACCGTTCTGGATTGCCCAGAAAACAAATCAGCTGGAAGCTGTGTTCCCCCATACGGGGCCACAGGAAAAACATAGATTGCTCACTATGTGCTTGCCGTTTGGGATGGTTCCCTCGGTGGATGAATGTGCCACTTGGGGTACAGTCTTTGCTGCCGTTTATACTACCACACATGGTACCCCTACACTTGCCAATTTACCGGAAGTGTTAAAACAAATACAAAATGAGCATGGGGCTGCACCGGCCCTAGATCTGGGGATGAAATTGATGCGTAACTTTGACGCCGTCTCCTCGATAATACTAAGTAATATTAAAGGGGAAGCGGTGGCACTGGCAATACGCCAGCATCTCTGGGAAACTCCAAATATGGAACAAGAGAGACAGCTACCGAAAATAATCTCCGATACCTATACTAGTATAGGACGGGATGGTTTGGGAGCCAAACCCAAAAAATTGGACATACCATCTACCACCCATAAGGAAGGGACGAAGCAGGCACAAGAGGGCTCTAAAAAGCGCTGGGACAAACAAAAAGATTTCAAAGACAGGAGAAATAAAAGAGCTGATTCTCCACATCTGGAGTACTCCGAAAGGAGGTATAATCTCAGAAATAGCGATAACATTAGAACTCCAAACAGATATACTGATTCACGTCCTTCTCGTTCCTTTCAGGACGCACCGGCTAAACGTAGCGAGAGAGGGGGCCGTCAAGATCGACGTCCGGAATACGTGAAAGAAAAGAAAGACTCGACACAGTCTACCGTTAAAAAAGAAGAAAAGACTTCTCAGCAGAAGCCACAATTTAAAAAGAAGAAAGTGGCAGCATTGACCGTTAAAAATGCCAGTAGTATTGAGAACACTGTTGAGGAACAAGAGGTGGGCAGTGACTCTGTTGGACAGCGCGGCAGAGGTCACGATATGTCGCCAGAGTCTGAAAGATCATCTGGTTGCGACAGCAACTAGCGATTACATCGCGATTGAGACAGCGGATGGCCGCGGTCTCCCACCCGATCGGGTTTATGATTTAACGATTCAGGTAGAGGGAGACATGGAACGGATTATTAGTGTGATATTTTGGGATGAACTTACTAGTGATATCCTGTTGGCCGAGAGAGACTGGCCACCTGAACATGTCCGCAAGCTCCCACATGGGGAAGATGTCATTTTGCCTTCTTTCTCCGATCTTGTTCCGGAGGCAGACAAAAAAGCCTATGGTGCTGAATGGGCTTTAGCACAGGCACCTGCACTATACCGTAATCATGTAGGTTGGGACAAGGACTCTCCTTGTCATGTTATTCCCGTTAGGTCTACACCACACCCGCAGCCACAATACCCTGTTAAACATGAAGCGAAAGCTCCGGTGACGGAGATACTGTCACAACTTGAATACCAGGGAGTGATTGAGCCCTGTACATCGGCAATGAATAATCCATTATTTCCCGTTGCTAAACCTGATCATTCATATAGAATAGTGGTTGATTATAGACACTTAAATAGTCATACACGCACATATGCTATACAAAATTCACACAGCACAGCGCTGATAAACAATATAGTGCGTAAAAAATATAAAACTACATTGGATATATCTAATCATTTTTCTGCCAGAATTTAGCACATGAAAGTAGGGACCTAAGTGCATTTTCCTTTGGCTCTCAGAAACGCTTTTGTCGTTTACCCCAAGGCTATAAAAACAGCCCAGGGCTGTTTTCAGCCCGTGTAACATCAATATTGCACGAGCTTGATTCCGATGCATTATCCTATGTGGATGATATCTATCTCACTGACGACGCCCTCGACATTCATCTTGCGAGGGTCGATCGGATCATTTTGGGATTTGCAGCCTTGGGTTATAAATTTTATTTTAAGAAAAGCAAGATAGCCTTTCTTAGTGTATTGTTCCTAGGATATGAACTATCAAACGAGGGGAAGAGCCTGGCCCGCACTTCCTAGAAAAGTGTGCTCAGCTACAGCCTCCGAACAAGCTTAAGAAATTACAGTCATTACTGGGTTTCTTTAATTTTGGCAGAACATACATTCCAGATTATGCTGAACGCATCAAACCACTTTATGACTTAATTCAGCCCAACTTTTCTAGCAGACGAAGGACGATTGAACACACACACATCCTTAGGGAGATACAACGGGACATGCTGGAAGCTAGACACTTATACACACGTGACAATAAAACAAATTTGGTCATCAGAATAATAGCTGGTGCCCTTGGATTTACCTATGTCACCTTTAATGATGGTGACACGGTGCCGATAGCATACAAATCACATTTGTACTCGAATGCTGAGAAACGTTTTGCTCCTACAGAAAAAATTCTGACAGCAGTTCAGATGGCCGTCATAAAGGAGAGGCCATTTGCCCAGGGGAAACGCATTATTGTTGTCTCCCCGGTGCCGGCCTTAGAGGCTGTCACTAAAGCGAGCGTTCCGAACGCTAAGGCATTACATCCACGCTGGATTCAATGGGCAACGTCTCTGACCGCCACTGATGTTGATTATGTGTTTGACCCAAGACTTCAGACACAAGAATTTCTCCAGTATGAACAGGAGTACCCCGCTCCTCTACATATATTGCCGCTAGACAGTTATGATACCATTATTTATACTGACGGATCGGCACAACCGGCTGTGGGTACTAAACATCAATACTCTGCAGCTTGCGCAGCCGTGTGCGGGGTAATGGAAGACGGAGTTTTCCATCCTCACAATACCTATACTCAGACCTTAGGGGACTGCACAGCCCAGTCGGCCGAGCTTAAGGCTCTTCTTCTAGCGCTCGAACATTCTGAGCCAGGAACACAGACTTTGATCGTCTGTGATTCATATTACTGCGTCCAGTCATACAATGAATATCTCAATCATTGGAAACTGAACGGGTTTAGAGATTCTAAAGGGAACACCATTAAACACAAAATGTTGTGGGGAAGGGTGGCTGATCTTAAAGATAAGCTTCCATGTGTCCATGTAGTTCATACATTAGGACACCAACGTGTAGGAATACACGTTGCCGGCAATACATTGGCTGATGAAGCAGCCAAAGCATCAGTAGCTACGGCTTCTGTGGCTGCAGTGACTCGTTCTCGGACGAGGTTGGATAATGAAATACTGATTGCCGTTCAAGCTTCGGCTGCAGGCAAGACCCTTCCGAAAGGATACCCTACGAACTATACTTATCATATCAGTGCACAGAATGTTGCTTTCGCAATGATTCCTGAGGTAGGTGATCCCCAATGAAGACCAAAGATTAGGGCTGATTACAGCTGCACCTGAGGGTGTCGCTTCTGCACATGCTGGTATACAGGCCACTATAACAATACTACAACAACAATACTGGTGGCCTGGTCTATGCAGACAGACTAAACAGTATGTCCTTTGCTGTGACATTTGTCAGCAGATTAAGGGCTCAAATATCAGACGCCCTCCGCAGACATCCCTCTTAGTGTCAGACAAGCCACTCCATTGTGTGTACCTGGACCATTGTGGTCCCTTGCAGCCTGACGGTGCATATAAATACATTTTAGTGGCTGTAGATTCCTGTTCTAGATTCCTGTGGGTATGGCCACAGCGGTCGGCTGACGCCCGGACTGTTATAAAAGATTTGCTGATCTTTATCGGTGTATATGCGGTTGCAGCATTCCATTCGGACCAGGGCCCAGCATTTGCCTCTAAAGCTTTCAGGGACACCATGAGAACTATGGGTGTTGAACTCCATTACTCCTCACCATACCATCCCGAGGGAAATTCGGTCGTGGAGAGGCGGAATCGTGATCTAAAGCAGTCCTTAACAGCTCGAGTATTAGGTTCAGGCCGCAATTGGTTACATCACCTATATGGGGTCCAGAGAGCACTGAATAATCTGCCAAGACGGTCCTTGGGGGGAAAGTCTCCATATGAGGTTCTCTTTGGGACACCTATGTTGGTCCCCGATCTTGATGCCCCTGGTATAGTGGCAGCAGAAACACTGTTTGACATAAAAGAACGTCTCACTGTTTTGCAGGAGCTTCAACAATTCCGTGATGATAAATCATCTGCAAGTGCTGCCACCTTGGGAATAAGGGAATTGGCGAAAACTTCGACTGGCTGGATTCCTAACGTTGGGGATCTGGTTCGTGAAAAGATCACTGTAAAAAAAGAATTTGGTCCATCATACAGAGCACCTGTACCGGTCTTGGGGATAAAAGGCACCAGGACTGTCATCCTTCCACCATTGTCTGGTTCCAAATCAAACAGATTCATCTCCATTGATGACATCAAATTACACCATGTGGCCGATTCTTCGCAGTAGACCAGGAGGTCCCTTGGGTAGTTCCCGATCCCCTCTCACTACCCAACAGGACATCCATCTACATAGTAGGATGAATATCACTACTACTGACTATGCAACTATGTCAACTGCTGTTCAGGACACTTCCTCGACCATGGGGAGGGCGGAAAATGAACTTTTGTTGGTTCCAGTAACAACTTCGGTGACCACCCCGCTTCAGGATTTGGCTGTATTTTACACGAACACTTCCACGGCTAATGACGTTGTCCATCAAGAACTTCCACGAGTGGTGGATGAGAATTCACCGGGTCCTGTGTTTGCAGAGACTTCCTCTGGCTATTTTGTAGACATTGATGATTTTTCTTCGGATTCATCCTCAACTGAGACTGACAAACTTTTGAGTAGTAGCAAATTATATCGATGGCTTAAGAAGAACTATTTGATATATCCATGGAACTATCTATGGTTCTGTTTGACGTTTATTGCATTATTTTTATGGATTGGTTTTGTGACTGTTTTCTTTTTACTGATTAATGGTCACTACAGTTGGTTCAATGCTGACTGAAATGAAGGACTACTCCGCTTTTGGAAGTGATGATGTATATGATTATACAATGAATTATGGGGAAATGTTCTGCTATAACAATTGGGGACATCACTACCTCCACCGTGCAACTAGATATAGGCCTCTCTTTAACTACACACAATGGGAACACTGTTCAACACCACAGGTGGGGAGTCCAAAGTATTACAGTGACAAATTCACGTACTTTTCTGGGCATGATACAAAGAAAGCTGAATCATATTATTTTAAATTACCTCCAGCGCAATTTAGAATACTTTTGCTAACAGATCCGAAACTCATTTATTCGGATCCCTTTGTTTCCCGGCTCTCGATTGAGGGTTACGAATATTGGAAAAACACTATCGATTTGAAGAGTGTATGGGGGACACAGGATTGGCAAATACAGGGTAGGGAAGCTTTGTTTCGAGCATGCTTGATTCCTGTGCAATTGATTTTTTTAGATGACACTGTTGAGCAGACATCATGTCTAGGGTTAGCAAAAATTAAAGATCTAAACACGCCCAGTATCCCTACTCTGACAAAATTTAGAGATTGGCAACACTTTCTTAATGTTTCAGAGGATAGGCTAGATGCAGTGGTTAAGGCTGGTGCTTATAATTCTTCACTTTCCCATCCCGGCGGATGGTTGGTATGGCCCACCGACACTGATGAGTGTCAAAGGCGTTTTTTGAACTCTTCAGGGGTTTTTTCCATTCATAGGCCAGACCCTCGCTTTCTATCAGGTCAACATACTGGTATAATTACGACATACAGTGTGGGTAAGCTGTGCCAGCAATGGGTGCAGACAAACACTTTAACAGCGGTTAAACAACACCTGAACACTCTTTCTGACAGTATAGACTTACAGGATTTCCTATTAGGTCCTAGGAAACAACACTCAAAGCGGTTTTTATATGCTATGTATAATGAAATTTGAAAACTTTCCCAAATTGAGGCTGCTGCACGTTTAAGGCAACTTGATAAGGAGAATTTGGAAAAAACATTGGCCGTTGTCGACAATGGCATGAACACGCTGTCAAACAGGATTTATTCTCTGTCAAATATAGTGTCATCTGCTATTGATATCACTCAGACTGATTTGTCCCGGTTATATCATGGGCAAACACAGCTACGTTCCATCATGCAGCTGGGTTGGGCATTGCAGACACTGAGAAGTGGCCACATTCCATGGAAATACATTAATGGGAGTGAACTATTCGCTGCTTTGAATTTTTCCAGGGAACAAGAGACAGTGGCTAAAAGGGAGGCTCGTTTCACCTTGCTTCAAGTAGAGAAGTTAGATAAGTTGCCCGTCACGGTAGCAGAGAGTCCTTCAACTATCTGGCTCTTACACGGCATTATTAATTTACCGTTTTCGACCTTTCGTTTCTCGAGCTGCCTGAAACATCTTGCAGTGGGACGATATGAACGGCTAGGAGATAGCTTTATTAAGGAAGAGTGGGAGTTTCCCTTTGAGTATCGATGTTTGAACGGTTAACAGGAGGTCTTTCTTAGTGGAAGTGAATGTGAGACTGCTGTTCGTCGTTCCATGATATGCAATCAGGTGTCTCTTCACGGTCTTTGCAATGCGGGGGTCGCGAATTTGGCCTGTTTTCTGAAGGGTACTCCCGTCCCCTTGATTCGTCCAGTGTTTCATGTACTTTCTAATGGGAGTTATGTTCTACTGAACGATGACAGCTGTTGCGGCTTGCGACCTGGAATTGCCTACGCAATCTCAGTCACGAAGGTCGTTACGTGTTGTGGCCATGTTTTGTTTCCCCCCACACGAGAGATACAAATATCTGAAATGTGGCCCCACATTGACACTATTAATGTGAACTATGACAAGTTGAGTAGACTAAAGGCGCTATTGTTTCAGAAACAGGTCGCCTTGACATCCGCAAAAGAGACGTATGCTCTCCAGATTGCGAGATCATCAGCCGAGATACAATCCCTTTTAAATACCGATTTCCCCAAACACTTTGGAGAGCTGGTATCCAGAATATTCAATGCTTCAAGCACAACTGGGATTGTTCATTTCTTTAAGGCTGTCGGGTCTGGTTTCATGTCCATCTTCCAGACTGTCTTCGGAGTCATCCCATCAGCCATCCATTCTCTCTTTTCCAGTGTGTTTGGTGGCTTTCCAATTATTTTGGCTTTAATTGGCGGACTGCTACTGCTATTTTTTCTGATTCGCGGTGGTTGTTTTTTTCCAGCGACACAGTGCAATGGAGCCGCTCCCGTCAACCCCGCTGTGCCGTGAACGCATGGTTCGGATCTTTGGTACACCTTTGCTTGTGGAACTAGAGTTTGACTGGTCGTTGTCATTACGGCCTCTACTCTGGTGTGTACAACCGGTCTTCCGCTGCATATGGTGTCTCTTTGAACATCTGCCCATGGTATGTCTTGCTGTTGCACCAACATCTCCTGTGGACCACGGACTGCTGATGTCCCTGATGAGGGTTCATACACGGTCATGCCCCTTGAGACTGAGGTTGCTCCGCGAGGCCACCTATGAGGCCACCTATGAGCCTTCTGTTATAAGATCAAACATGGATGAGGACACTGCAGCGAGTGTCGATACACCGGTGAATGTTGCTCACTTCTGCTCTGTGGATCCGTTTGTCCGTCCAGCTCTCGATTTCACTTCAGACGATGTTGACTCGTTTTTAAGATCCTTCAATGGTGACTTCGATGACATTCTTCAAGATCCTGCATGTAACTCATGATTTGATGAATTTGCTTACCAGTTCCCGGTTCCAAAATAAGCGATTATACTAAAAGTTTGCTATACTTGTTATGGTTGATATTAACATCTCTGTATGTTTTTTAAAACAAATTTTAACACACAGCAATTATTTTGTCATTAAGTACATTTTTTAGCTTGAGTTTTCGTTTTTGTTTTTTGACTTTTAGTTCAGTAGCAGCTTTTTTAGCGTTTGGGTTGCTTTACCTTCATCATACCTGTTACGGCAATGGGGAGGGTGTAGTGAATCCTAGTTTGTTTTAACGGGATAACAGGAGTTAGCTTAGCCGTAGGCTTGTAAACTTGTGCCCCCGTCACCCAGTGACTTTTAACCTACTTAGCTTCCTCTGTCTTAGTCCATTTAATTATTTATTTCCTTTAAGATGGCGGCCTTGTTTATAGTTAGGCCACTTGTTATGGGTTCTATTATCAGTGTCACTGCGCCAAGGCGTCAAGATCAAGCACGAAAGACAAACATACAGTAGGTATTCACACTTAGGGATTTTCCCTCTCTATACTTTCGAGGTATTGTTGATATTAATTGCCGTCCCAAGCATGCCTGTTATCTATTGTTATGAATAACACTTATGTCAGGGGACCTTGTAGATCTGTATAAATACAACACACTTTAGATAGATAATCAGAGGGATTCCGACCAGAGGGCATCGCCACCATTGCTGATACCGATGCTGCAGTCATCTTGACGCTGACCCAGTCTTCGTGTCCCAGCGGAGTCTGAGATAGAGACCTCATTCCAAGGTAACGAGGGTTGGGGGCTCCTCTCATGGACACGGCTTTGGCAGATTAGGTTTAACGAACCCTGCTCTCCTTTTAGGTAGGAGGTTAGATCTATTTTCCTTAGGGTACTAGGGCTTATTCCATCTTTTACATATACATATATTTCTTTCATATATTACACAATGGTGGGGGTCTTTATAACAATGACTCTCTTCTTCACAATATTGTTGCTTGGTATATTCATTATCCTAATCATTGCAGTTCATGCAACTTATCACAAATTGCAGTTATGTTGAATAAAAACTATTATAACTTCACTGCATCTGTGTTATTGCCTTTGTTTGTATGAGACATAATAAATCTCTGAGAAAAGGATAATTTCCGTTTAACCACGACAACCCTGAGAGATCTTACTTTGAGTCCATGCGTAAGCGACTGCTACAAATCACCTTTTACTATTGTGTTTCTGGTGAGGTACTGCTAGTAAGCCGGTAAGGTTTGGACAACAGTTACAACTAGTTGTAGGAAGAGACTTAGGGGGTCATTCTGACCTTGGCGGAGGGCGGCGGAAGCACCCCCAACAAGCTGGTGGTGCTTCCTGGGCGATTCTGACCGCGGCGGTAAAGCCGCGGTCAGAAAAGGGGAGCCGGCGGTTTCCCGCTGGCCCAGGGAATCCGCCATGGCGGCGCTGCTTGCAGCACCGCCATGGGAATTCCGACCGCCTTCCCGCCAGCCTGTTTCTGGCGGTGTCCACCGCCAGAACCAGGATGGCGGGAACGGGTGCCGTGGGGCCCCTGGGGGCCCCTGCACTGCCCTTGCCACTGGCATGGGCAGTGCAGGGGCCCCCTAACAGGGCCCCACAAAGATTTTCACTGTCTGCTGTGCAGACAGTGAAAATCGCGACGGGTGCCACTGCACCCGTCGCACCCCTTCAACTCCGCTGGCTCCATTCCGAGCCGGCTTCATTGTTGAAGGGGCTGTCCCACTGGGCCGGCCGGCGGTCTTCTGGCGGTCGCCCGCCGGCCCAGCGGGAAAGCCGGAATGGCCGCCACGGTCTTTTGACCACGGAGCGGTCTTTCGGCGGGAACCGCTTGGCGGGCGGCGACCGCCGACCGCCGCGGTCAGAATGACTGCCTTAGTCACTTACAAACGAAAGTACTGTCATCCTGAGACCAGCAGTCTTGCTCAGAGCAAGAGTCCAAACTACGACACCACCTGCACAGCAAAGTTATGCACCCTGGACACAAAGCTGAACACATGCATACCCTGACCTCTATGAGTCATTGAAACAGCATACTTTCTCCACATTACCTACCATCCACTCACTACATTTGGCATGAAGAACAGTGTGAATACTCACCCCCTTGTGGCTGTTAAGGTGTTTTCAAGAGCCCATCCAACGCTGGGTTGGCCACCACCAGTATTCGGGCCCCTCCCTCGTTGGTAGGAAGTCCCCAGCTGGGCCTCTGCGGTCTTCCGGGCCCATCGTCTCAGGTCCTCCCACCGTTTCCTGCAGTGGGTGCTCCACCAGCTATGGACCCCCAGGGTCTGCACGTCCTTGGCGATGGCTCGCCATAACTCCTTCTTCTGATGGGCGCTAACCTGCATGGGAGACACATAGGAAAATCCATTTATGTAGAGTTACCACATGCATGCTGACATAGGGTACAAACTTACTGACAGTAGTCCACCATACATTCCATCATCTTCCTACAAGTTCACATATATGGAATATTCAACTACTCCTATTTGCTTGGTCAGCCAACATTCACACACACATGCACCCACAGCAATCGCACTCACCGCTAGGACACTGTTAATCCACTCACCTGCTCCTCTGGACACCCATACAACTTCGCACACAGGGATAGGACCCTGCCCACAAGCTTGGTAAGCTCCTCCTGAGTGAAGGCTGGGGCCCTATTCCCTATTGCACGTGCCTCCTTTGCAACCAGATGCAGGTCACAGCAACACACGCAGTGGAGTTTTGGTCATGTTGAGATGCAGGAGTCAAGTGGCAAGAGGAAAATAAAATGGTGACAACCGTGGCGATTCGCAGTGTCACTGCTGGCGGTGATCATGATTGAGCCCTGTTCCCCATAGACACCAATGTTAACCAATGAGGAGTTGCATGGCGGTACAGACTGCCTAACGGCAGGACGACTTACGCCAGCGGAATGATGTCATTTCCATGTGTCCTCTGCATGTAGGACAGGTGTCTACCATTTGAAGTGCAAAATGTGTTATAGTCCATCCATATGTGCCGTCTATGCTGTGATATTAGATTGTAAACTTTGGGTACATCAGTCATATACAGCTATACATGCAATATGTGATGTGTGGCACTAGTTGGATCCATATGTAGGCTGAATACCACTGTAATCACTTGTGGACTGTCACAATGTAAGCTGAAAACAACCCTACCATGATTGGAGGGCTACATTAGTGCAGTTGTGTGTGTGTGTAGACTTCATCCATAACGTGTTTGTGATGGTGACAAATGTGTGTTGGCCCTCCCTAGAAACCGACCCATGTGGAGACTGAGGAATGCACCGGTGTACCTGCCCCTAACTGACCTGGCAACCATGGAAGAACAATACATTTTACTGACCTGCCGTCTGAGCAGGATGACAATTTGTGAACTGTGTGCCCAATTGAAGCCAGATCTACAACCAGTTCTATGTAATCCCCACGCTATTCATCCTACTGTGCAGGTACTATCTGTGCTACATTTTTTGGCCAGTAGGTCATTTCAGAAGACAGTGGGCTTGGCAGCAGGTGTGTAACAGCCAGTGTTCAGAAAAATCTTAACGCCTTGCTGAAACACCTCCACAACTACATCACATTTCCCCAAACTGTTGAATTGCCCACTGTGAAATCTGATTTCTATGCCATTGCACACATTCCTCATGTGAATCGGGCCATAGATGGCACCCATATTCCCTTCATTCCTCCCAGGTTAAATGAACAAGTGTATAGGAATAGAAAACGTTATTACTCCATTAGTGTACAGGTGGTGTGTCTTGCAGACCAGTACATCTCCCAAGTGACTGTCAAATTCCCTGGATGTATGCATGACTCCTACATTTTGAGGAACCGCAGTGTTCCACACACGATGGCACAGCTACAAAGAGGGAGAGCCTGGCTTGTAGGTGAGTGAGATGTGAGAGTGCAATAACTAGCAACCTGCCTTTCCTACTCTTTACCCTCTACACAATGGTGATATGTGCTATGTTTACACACTCTTCCCAGGTGATTATCACTATCCTAACCTATCCTGGCTGTTGACACCAGTGAGGTATCCCAGGACAGAGGGTGACAATGGCTACAATGAGGCACATGGCAGGACAAGAAGAGTAATCAAGAGGACCTTCGGCCTACTGAAGGCAAGATTCTGGTGCCTGCATATGTCAGGAGGATCCCTGTGCTACTCCCCAAACAAGGTTTGCCAGATCATCATGACCTGCTGTATGCTGCACAATTTGGCACTGAGAAGCCATGTACCTTTACTAGAAGAGGAGGAACGACCTAATCCACTGGTGGAAGCTGAAGGGATAGAGAACAGTGATGAAGAAGGGGAGAAGGACGATGCAAACTCCAGAACTCAGCTAATTCAGCTGTACTTCCGATGAGTCAAAGGTACATTTTGGCATCTGTATCCCATAACATTACCTATGCAGTTTTGTGTTCCATTGACAGACTTAACACCCAGTGCTCTAGACACAGCAGTGTGTGTGTGCTAGAATGTGTGTACTGTCACATCATCCTTACTGCTTCATTTGTTTAAAGGAAGTATACACACAGAAGTCATGTGTTCCTGGATGTGATTTCATGCCTTCACATTTATGCACTGTTTGGACATGCTGCGTGGAAAGAGACTGTGGCCCTGTTTTGCAGTCAGTATTTGACACTTAACATATCCTCAGTACTTGCACACCAACCTGGAGTCCCTCACAGGGTTGGTGGAGGTAACCTCAGCTTATGTAGATGGCCTGTACAGTTGTACTTATGTGCAAAGATGCATTTTTGAGTTACTTACTGGTGTGTAGTGCAGGGGACACATAGGAAATACCTGTAAGTCAAGAAGTGAAAGTACTCTGGCAATGATGTACTACTTTGGACAAAAAGCAGGCACATGTGTGGTGAAACAAACTGTACCTAAATGTGTGCTACATTTCTGTTACTCATATGTCTTTCTTTGCCATGCCTTGTTAATGGAGGTTATGGAAATTCCTGGTGAAGGTGTTGAAAGCCCATTTCTTCATATTTGGAAAGAAACATACATGCAAGCTATCAGTCTAGCTAATTGAAAGTACTGGTTCACAATTTTACATAGCATAAGTTGTTCATCACATGCATGCATAGTGAATAAAGCACAAATGCATTGGGTGTGAATGTACAGTGTTTATTTTGTGGATCAAAATAAGGGATGGGGAACTGCAAAGGAGTAGGCAGATGGTGGACAAATTAGTTTTGTGTTCAAAGCTGTTGGTAGCACAGGTTCAGAGTCAATGGGGCCATTGGAATATGGTGCAATGACAGTTCAAAGTCAACAAGGTGTGTCAGTGGCAAACAAGGGAGACAGTTCAGGAGAGGGTCACTTCCTGGTGGTGGGTTTGGTCTTGGCTACAGTCTCTGAGGGATGTCTGGCTCGCCGGGCACGCTTGAGAGGGGGTTCGTGGGCTACAGAGAAAGGGGTGTTAGTGGACTGTGAGTCGTCTGGAAGGGCCTCCAGCCCACTGACAGCAGCAGATGTGGAGGGCTGGGGTGTGTTGTAACTACTGGAAGGGGCCTGCATGTGGGTGGAGATCTCACGCAGGATGGCTGTCATGTCCTGCAGCACCCCTTTGATGGAGGCCATGGTGGCATTGTGGGCCTGAAATTACTCCAATGGCCTCCTGATGGTATTCCCTCAGCAGGCTCTAGTTCTTCTGCAAAGTTGGCAGTATCTGGCCCATCCTGTCCTGGAAGTGGTGGTATGCTGCCAGGACTTGGGATATGGCCTCCTTGCCAGTCACTTTCCTGGTTTACCCCTCCCCTTGGGCCACAGATGCCCTCCCAATGGTAAGGGCCCCTGGTGCCTATGACCCCGCCACAGTGTGCCCACTCCCATGTGCACCAGGACCTTCATCGTCATGCCTGGTGATGGGTGGTGACTCCGGTCCCTGTATAGGTGGGCAGACAGTTGCTGACCTGGAGACACTGGTTCTGGGCGTTGAGCCACAGCTGTTGGTGGGCTGAGTAGTGGGGGTCTGTGTGGTGGCCTGGGTGGGGCTTCTGGAGGGTGACTGACCAGAAGTTCCTGATAGGACTGGGTGGTCATCCAGATCCAGACATCCCGCTGGACTGTCATCACTGGGGCCTTCTTCTGCTGGGGGACTTGCACTTCCTGGCACCTCCTGGCAGCTGGGATGGCAGTAGTACCTGTGGAGCAGAAATACATATTATTTTGTGTCCTGCAGGGTGTTTGGCTGTGTGTCAGCTGGGTGGTAGTAGTATTCACATGCTTCAAAAGATATGGCGTTGACAGTCAGTTAGTTGTCTATGGTGGACATTGTATCTGTGTTTTACTTTCAAACATTAGCAGTGGCATGTATTTCCTTTTGTTTATGTCCTCTATCCTGTCTTTCCCATGTCCCTGTCAGCATTTACCACCTGTTTCTTGTGCGTACATCCCCATTCATCTGCATGCAGGACTCCCTTTGGAATGGGTGAGGTGCATAGTTATTTGTGGGATGGATGATGCATTGTGGGACTTGTAGTGTTTCAAGCATTACATGCAGGGACTGGTGGTTGTTTGCATGGCGTTTGTGTAGGTGTTAGCGGAGTGGCGTAGCCATGTAGGGGATAAGGGTATGGGTGATTGAGGGGGCGGGATGGATATGGGTTAGGGTGTTTTGGGTTAGTGACAAGGGGAGAGGGAGGCATGCATTACAGGTGTAGGTGGTGGGGGTGTTTGTTCATGACTTACCAGAGTCCAGTCCGCCAGTGACTCCAGTGAGGCCCTCCGGATGCAGGATAGGCAAGACCTTCTACTCCCAGTCAGTGTGATCGGGGAGGAGACGGGGGACTGCTGCCAGTCCTCTGGATGGAAATCTGGTGTCTGGATGCCATGGAACATACCTTCCCCTGCAGGCTGTTCCACCTCTTCCGGATGTCCTCCCTTGTGCATGGATGGTTTCCCACTGCATTCACCTTGTTGACTATCTTCTGCCATGGCTCTATTTTCCTAGATATGGATGTCTGCTGGACCTGCGCACCGAACAGCTGTGGCTCTACCCTGACTATTTCATCCGTCGTGGTCCACAACTCCCTGTCAGTGAAACAGGAGTGCTTAAGGAGTGCCATACTGGGTTATGTGGGGATATGAGTGCTGTGATGTGGTGGTGTTGTTTGGGGTAGTGAAGAGTGTGGGTGAGTTGGTGTAAGGGGTGGAGGTGTTGTATGGTAATGTTGTGTGATGTGTGTTTGTGTGTTGGTGAGTTGTATGCAACGTGTGGGGTGTTCAAGAGTGTATCTTGGGTTCGTGATATCTCTGTGTTACAGGTGGTCTGGAGTTGTGTAGCAGCAGGTAGGCGTAGCTGAGGATTGTGAATATTGTGGGTGGGTGTTTTATAGTGGTGTGTGTGTGAAATGTATGTATGTATATCAGGTCTGGAGATTTTAAAAATGTCTAATGTGGGATGTAGTTGTTGGTGAGTTCATTTTGTGACTGCAGTGGTCCATCTCGCCAATGGCAGACCACTGTTGAACGACCGCTGTGCTGATTTGTGAGTCGTAATTTGGAGGATGTTTTTTTTCTTGCCATGGCCATTTCAGAGCCACCTGTTTTCTGCCGTTGTTGGGCCTGGCAGGGTCGGATACTTGGCTGGTGTCTGCCGGTTTTTGATTTTTTAATCATAATACGGCAGTAAGTTACTGCCTCCACAGCGGTCTTTTGCCGGTTGCCAGCACAGCGGTAATTGCCGCCAAACTCATAATGAGGACCTTAGTGCCCGTGACAAGTGGTACTTGCACCTACCCCGCGATTGTGGATGAAGCCGGGGGGATACCGGAACCAGTGTTGATATATATATATATATATATATATATATATATATATATATATATATATATATATTTCCATGCCTATTGGCTGTTGCGAGTAGGTAGATATAGTTAGGACCCAGTTTCCAGAGCAAGAATATTTTTGGCTTGCTAATAACTTTGACGCGGTTTAATGAAACTTCACTTTCAAAATTAGTTTGCCAGTCACTTCAGCTGCCGTCTGGAAAGTTTAGGTATGATTCATTAAGCATGGGAAGAGAAAAAAGAAGGGGGTCTCAAACCGTGTTTTCCCCATGCAATTTCCCATAGAGAGTTTAGACACAGCTAGAGCCTGAAGGCTAAACCAAATTATACTGAATTTGGCAGAAAGCTAGATCTTGATCCAGAAAGAGTGTATTTTTTAATCATTTGGTGAACATCTGTTCAGCAGTTTTTTGAGTTTTTAAAGTAAAAAGATTTATGTGTATGTAGTGAAAGATCCATGGTGGTGGATTTGCAGATCTATGCACCAATTGCAATGCCATGATTGGCTGGTCGTTATCTCATATGAAAGTTGCAGCTGTCATTTTGTGCATCAGGACTCAGTTCCCAGCATGGCAAATACAATTTAAAAGTTAAAGAAGGTTTCAGGTTAGAGGTACCCTGAACCCACGGGAGGGATGAAGAAGTTTGTGAGGAACCGTTCATGGGCATGAAATTGTCCAAAAATGTTTTTTTTAGTTCGCATGCATCTGCAGATCCACTGTGGTGCTCAGCATACCCCCTGTGTGCTCCACGGCAGATCCAGACCCTAATTAAGAAAACACATACACCCACTCACAGATCCACATACCTACGCACACACTCATTCAGACACTCACGTACACACCCACACAACCACTCAGACACCCACTCACGAACCACGCAACCACTCACATACCCACTCACACATCCACTCACTCACCCACCCACTCACACACCAAATTACATACCCACACACCTATACAGCCACTCACACACCCACATAACCACTCACACACCGACTTACACATGCACACAACCATTCACACACCCACTCACACACTCATACAGCCACTCACACAACCACTCACAGACCCACAAAACCACTCACATTCCCATGTAGTCAATCAAAAACCTATATGGCCACATAGTCACCCATAACAGCCACTCACATAGCCAAACACAGGCATTGATACACAGGCATTGATACACTTATAGAAATTCCAATAGCATATGTTTGTATTCAATATATTGTTGTTTTAGTGTCAAATCTGTGGTTTTAGTTGGGAATGGATACATGGATCCATAAAATAAATGAAAATAAATCAGACGGTGCATTACATTTACAGATGGACAACATATGTTACCTTCATTTAAATTTTTTAGTTTTAAAATATATTTTATAAAAATGAATGTGTGAATAAAATGTGTTTATAAATCTGTAGAAATGTTTATTAGTAAATTGAAATTATGGGTCAAATTGTTGTACCATTTATAAAATTAAAGAAAGCTGAAATTCACTAGAACCAAAAGGATGTTATAGCTAGGAAATAGCATTAAGAACACGGAAAATCACTGAAAAAAACAAAGGATAGAAGAATGTTATAGTTAGGAAATAGAATTAAAAAACCTTAAAAATTCACTGAAAAAAACCAAAGCTTACGGGGACATTATGGTTAAATTCAGAATTCACATACACAAAACTGTATAAATTCAGCAGTTGTACATGGCGAGGGCATGAGTTATAGTTACCTTATGGCACGAGTTATAGTTACTTGAGATAACTCTAACTATAACTGGTGAATTCCTATGGTTTCGTACATTTAAAATGTGAGAATAACTATAACATCCTTGTAACCTTTGTTTTTTAAGTGAATTTCTATGGTTTTTATTCTATTTCCTAACTATATCATCCCTGTAACCTTTGTATTTTTCAGTGAATTTCTATATTTTTTAAACACATAGTACTTTTCATTACTGTACGTTAAACCAACCACCACCACGCACTGCTGGTGGGGGTTGACCACAGGACCTAGCGAGGCCCTGAGGCCAACTCCTTATAAGCACCCAACCCTGCACTGTGCACGGCTTTAACCCCTGTGCAGGGGAGGTTGCCTGCCAGAACTGGCCTGCAGCCAGGCCCTGCGGCTAACCCCCCGTAACCACACAACCCCATGCTGTGCACAGCCCTTTGGCCGTGTGCAGGGGGAGCTGGCCGCAGCCTCTCTGGGTGTGAAAATAGATGTGAGAGGGTGTATCGAGGGGTGAGAGTGGCTGTCAGATTGTCTGGGTGTGAGAGTGCGAACATCAGTGTTTTAGTGATTGAGTCAGTGTGTGCGAGGGCTTGTGAGTGGGTGCATGAGGGTGTCAGTGGGTCTGTGAGTTAGTCTGAGTGGGGCTGTGAGTGGGTGCATTACTGTTTGAGTTGGTTTCTGAGTGGATGCATGAGGGTGTGACTGGGGCTGTGAGTCTGTTTGCAGGAGTCTCAGTGAGTCTGTGAGTGGGAACGTGAGTGTCTTGGTTTGTTTGTGAGTGGGTGTGTAAGTGTCTGAGTGTGTGTGTGAGGGGGAGAAAGAGATTGAAAAAGAGAGAAAGAGAAAGAGAGTGAGAGAGAGAGAGAGAGAGAGAGAGAGAGAGAGACTTTTCTAGGCTTTTGTTTATGTTATAGGTAGAATGAGATATTTCTGCACAATTTAAAAAAGAAAAATGTAGTTGCAATTTTTTAAAAGTAAAGTCATCTTTCATATAACCCTTAACCATTTTTACTTTTAAAAAAAACAGGTAAACAAATCCGGCTGGACTCAAACCCTGAATGCTCAGTGTGAAGGTAAGTGACCTTCACACTGAGCTAATCATTTATATATCCTTTATAGGTTATCTGGAGCCCGAGGGAGTCCCTAAGGGTTCCTCTGCGGCCCCAACATGTTTGTATTTATTTATTTATTTTTATTCAACAAAATACTTTTTAAGGGCTTTCTGGCACCACAGGAGAAGCCTCGAGGCCTCGCCGCGGCACCACTGATTCATCAACAAAGGAGCTGCTTTAAGTAGTAGCTCCGTGGTTGTTAAAGCAAACCTTTCATCTCTGTTCCCTCCACGCATATCTGAGTGCAGGGAACAGAGATGAAAGGTCCGCCTTCAGACAGCAGGACCTGCCTGACAGAACCCACTGTCTGAAACCAGAATATTTGCTGTGGCTTAGCTGCAACTTCAAAGCTGCGGCTAACCCATAGCAAACTGCTGTGTCCTGGTAGTGGGCAGCCCGGGACACAGCAGGAGCTGGCCCTGGGGGGTAGCAGTCCCCTGGGTCATCAGTGGCTCACGAGGGGGGCCATGCGGCGCCCTCCATCACTGAGGAAGCCCCAGATAGGTTGTGCTGACCGGGACTTGGTGGTCTGAAACGGACCCCCTTTACATTATTACATTATTTGCCCTGGGGAGATGATGGTCCCCAGGGATGTGAGGTAGGCCGTTGCCCCCACCCCCCCACGTTAATAAAGCATTTTTGCCCTGGGGGGTGGTGTTTCCCGGGGCACAGGTGGGGCGTGCGACCACCTGCTCATATTACATTATTCACCTAGGGAGGTGGTGGTCCCTGGGGTTGTGGAGGGGGCAGCAGGTCCCCCTATTAAAAACCAAAAAGAGCCCCCAGGACATGGCCCACCCGGGGTCTTATTTAAAAACAAGCGCAGGAGTCTGTGCTCATTTTTTTTTTAACCTTTTACTATGGACGCAAACTCTGGTATTTTTTTTTTTTTTTAAATGCCTTTAAGTCCTAGGAGGTCCCCTTGGGATCCCAGCACCAGAGCTGAGGCGTGAGGGTGTTTGTAACAGGAGCCGTTTTTGTATTTTTTTAATTCTTTTTTTCTGGGACTTGGCTGAAGCCGAGTCCCAAGATGGAATGCAACAGCTTCCTAGTTGAAGTGTTGGCATCCAATCAGATCTCAGGACGAGACCGGGAGGGCTCGCCAATCCTTTGCATCCTTAGTTAAAGAAATTTGGATTTTCTTTTATTTCTCTAAAACTGCTGAATGGATTCACACCAAAATAAAAAAAGGTTTATTTTAGATGATGTATATTTGTATTTAGTATGGGGTAAAGTCATCTTACATAGGTATACTCTGGTGGGAGTTTTAATATGCAATATTGTTGTCCTTTCTTTTTGGTGAACGGTAAGAGCATAATATCATTGAGTGTGTGTGTGGGGGGGGGGTGCGTGTGTGTGCTGGGGTGTATGTGAGTATGTAAAGCTGTGTCTGTGTAGATATAGGGGGTGATTCTAACTTTGGCGGGCGGCGGAGGCCGCCCGCCAAAGTTCCCCCAACAGAATACTGCTACGCGGTCAGAAGACCGCCGCGGTTATTCTGTGTTTCCCGCTGGGCTGGCGGGCGACCGCCAGAAGGCCGCCCGCCAGCCCAGCGGGAAACCCCTTCCCACGAGGAAGCCGGCTCCGAATGGAGCCGGCGGAGTGGGAAGGGTGCGACGGGTGCAGTAGCACCCGTCGCGATTTTCAGTGTCTGCAATGCAGACACTGAAAATCTTTTAGGGGCCCTCTTACGGGGGTCCCTGCAGTGCCCATGCCATTGGCATGGGCACTGCAGGGGCCCCCAGGACACCCCTCACCGCCATCCTGTTCCTGGCGGTCACGACCGCCAGGAACAGGATGGCGGTGAGGGGGTCGGAATCCCCATGGCGGCGCAGCAAGCTGCGCCACCATGGAGGATTCCTCAGGGCAGCGGAAAACCTGCGGGAGACCGCTGGTTTTCCGTTTCTGACCGCGCCTGTACCGCCGCGGTCAGAATGCCCTTGGGAGCACCGCCAGCCTGTTGGCGGTGCTCCCGCGGTCCCCGGCCCTGGCGGTCAATGACCGACAGGGTCGGAATGACCGCCATAGTGTTGCACTGGAGTTTGTTTATGTGTGTAGTGTGTAAATCAGTATGTACTGGTGGGAGTCTGTATTGTTTTGTGTTGTGTACATGCTTCGAGTAGTAATTGTGTATGTTTGATTATGTGATATTTGTGTTATAATCATCTAAGAAAATACAAAACAAATGATTCTCTTATGTCCACTTACCTAGCATGTGTGCCATCATTAATGTGGAAGCCATTGATGATGTAAAAGGATACTTTCCGTTGTGCTATGCCCTTCCATTTCTGTTTTTAACAGCAGCTAACTGAAACTGAGGGGATGTTGAAGTTTTGTTTGTATTTCCTGTTTTTTTAAAGTAGACATTCTTTCTTCTGAAAAAAGTGTTTCATTATTACTACTGTACAAATAATCTTAATATTATGTTATTTGCTAAATGTATTACTTTTCAATAAAATGATTTAAAACAGTCAGGATGTTTTTCATATTTGTTTTTTTATAATGTTTGTGAACATTATCCAGTCAATTGTAGGTGCACTGTAATAATTAGGGAAGACATCTGCCATTAATGTAAGTGAACACTAAATTGATGTCACAAAGCAAATAATCAAACTTATCTGACAAAAAAGATTTTCCTAACACACGAGGGATGCATTGTAATTTGATCTCTTCAAGAAATCATGTGATGCTTCTTAATCAATCTTACTCAACTATAGTGTTTTCTCTTTATCCAAAGCCAGTCTTTACAATCATTTCAGTTTTTCCGGGAGCTGTGAAGATGGCCTTCTACAGTTCTATTCATGTCTGGATTTCTGGAGACTCTTAGGCCCTCATTCCAACCCTGGCGGTCTATGACCGCCAGGGTGGATGTCGTCGGAAGCACCGCCAACAGGCTGGCGGTGCTTCATTTGGCATTCCGACCGCGGCTGTAAAGCCTCGGTCGCCCAGCCGGGTCCGGCGGATTCCCGCCGGATTAGCCCCGGCTGGGAGAATCCTCCATGGCGGCGCTGCAAGCAGCGCTGCCATGGGGATTCCGACCCCCTTCCCGCCAGCCTGTTTCTGGCGGTTTTCACCGCCAGAAACAGGATGGCGGGAACGGGTGTCGTGGGGCCCCTGGGGGCCCCTGCACTGCCCATGCCACTGGCATGGGCAGTGCAGGGGCCCCCTAACAGGGCCCCAGCATGATTTTCACTGTCTGCATAGCAGACAGTGAAAATCGCGACGGGTGCAACTGCACCCGTCGCACCCCTGCAACACCGCCGGCTCCATTCGGAGCCGGCTTCTGTGTTGCAGGGCCTTTCCCGCTGGGCCGGCGGGCGCTCCCTTGGCGGGCGCCCACCGGCCCAGCGGGAAAGTCTGAATGGCCCCCGCGGTTTTTTGACCGCGGAGCGGTCATTTGGCGGCGTAAGTTTGGCGGCCGCCGACCGCCGCCTGCCAAACTTAGAATGACCCCCTTAGTGTATAAGAGATTTGTATATACTGTGCCCTGGGGTGCAACAGGAGTGTGTGCCCGCTTTGTGTGCCCTGGGGGCACAATGGCATTACAGAAGGGGCTGCAGACATTTGTGTACCCCCTTCTGTAATACTGATAGAACTAGTGCCCATGTAGTGCCTGCGTTATCATGAGAGGGTGTTTCCCACATGGAAATGAGGGAATATCTTTGCCACTGCACCCTCGCCATATTGTAAACACAATTGCATATGCAAACAGGCCCATGGGAGGCACATTGTTAGTGGTCCACAAAAAGGTGGCTCACTCAGTGCACCTCCTGAAGGCAGCCCACTGGAGGGGAGAAAAGGGGTCCCATAGACTCTCGAGACATCCCCATGAAGGGGGGGGTGCAGTCACTCACTGCACCCCACTGCATGGAGAACCTCTTTCCTTTTCCCTAGAGTGCAGGCAGGTTGCCTCCTGCACTGTGAAACACGGAGTGTATTTGAAGCAGCCACTACGTAGTACATTGAATGTGCTGTGCCATTGCAGTGCAGCTTTGTGGCTGCCTCGCTGCCAGCTCATTCTTTGTAATTGGGCGCACTGTCCCTGTTTGCGTCTAGGGCATCAGTTTAAAGATGCTCTGTGGCACAAACAGGGACAGTGCACCCTTTCCCAAATACCACACCTGGTTGTATCGGGCAGAGTCGCATGCTCAAGAGCACAACTTGGAGATATATTTGAGTATTGCAGAGGTTAAGGTAACATTTTTAGCAAACCTACACTTATCTTTATGATCTAGTGGTAATTAATATTTTTGATATCTGTGACCTGTGCACATGTCCGTTGAAGCAGAAAACTCCTCAGCCTGCCATCTGTGCAGATGTATCCACAGGTATAGGTGGGAGGGCCACTGAAAGCTTGAGCCAGGCTCATCTAGGGACTTGTTAAAGCCTCAAGCTCGTAATGAGCCGAACTTTCATGTGGCTTATGCCTGACACTCTTCCTCTATCCAAGATAGCTGCCGACTTCAGAACTGGTGAACCAGGTTTGAGTCTCAACATCAGCTCAACATCCTGAGATTCTGGGCAAATCACTTAATTACCCAGTGCCTATAAACAATGAATGTTAGCCTTGTGTAAAGTAACCTGTGCTCATGTAAAGAGCTCCAATACCTTCAGATTGGGTATGTGCCATATAAAAACGTCTGGAAAATGCACAAAGAGATAAGAACAAATCCTTAACGTAATAAATCACAAATAGATAACCATTCACTGGGTGATTTTAAAAAAGTGAAACCAGAAAACCAGGATAAATTGTGGCTTCCCTGCTTGAATTGTGTGATCTTAGGAAAATACTCTATTTCGCTAAAACTCTTTTTCTTCATTTTTCTATATGAAAGCACTTTTAAATATGCAAGTTCAGAATACCAGATGTATACAAACCCATTCTGTGTGATTTGATAGGCTATAATGTTACTCTATAATAATCTGGGCAAAGTAAATGGTTTACATGACAATTGTCTTGCTTCTTAGTTCACTAATGGGTCATATTTAAAAACTATCAACTTTTATTAGTACCTTTCAGTGCAGTCCTATACAGTAATGTGACGTATTAATGTCAAAGGGCCTCATTACGAGTTTGGCGGTCTCAGGACCGCCATGTTGGCGGTGGCGGTCATACTGCCAACAGGCTGGCGGAGAAGACCGCCAAATTATGACCATGGTGGTATTCATAACAGACTACAACCAAAGCACCGCTGGCATCGCCACAGTGGTCGGGCCACCACAGATGACAGTAGCTACCTGCAGGACGGCGGAGAACATGTTTCCGCCGGACAGATTAGGAGGTTACACACAGCCAAGGTTTCCGTCGCAGTTGCACCACCATGGAAACCCTAGTGGAAATGAACTGCCTAAAAGGAGACACTCACCGTCAGGAAGCCATACACATCCAAAGCCACCATGGAACCAGAACTACACGTAATCCCGCTGCTCCTACTTGCCCAGAGACTCCAGAATCAACGTCTAAGAGAAGACAGCAACCATAAGTACACGCACTTACCTGTAACTGTTGTATATTGCCAAAATCCGTATCCTCACACAACAGACCATTGTGAAAGGGGGCCGAGGGCAACACACACACATAACCTGGCACTGACACGCACACTCACAGACAGCCACAGACACACCTGCACATACATTGTACACACACATCAACTCCCGGAAACACAGCACCGACCCTTTCACACATAATTACACACAACACCATGTCACAACAACACCGCAACACCATCAATACATTGACAAGCACCCACAATAGACACTACGCAGTGACAAATCATACATACAACACAACAAACCACCAACAGGGCATGAACACACACAACCCTGCAACGCTGCAATCAACATACATAGCAAACACACATCACATCGTATCAGGCATACTATGTACCAAACACATACACACGCACACAGTCAAACCACACAAAGCCACACAATACTGCAACAAACACATGTCAACACAAACACCAACCAATATCATGACAATAACATGTCCCCAACATACACATGCTTATGACACAACACCCACTCATCACTGGGGGACAAAAGCACTGCACACAACCTCACATGCTTCCCAGACAAAACAGGTAGCACAAGCACCACTTACACACAAATACTTACACACCAACAATGTCAGCCATGATCAAATCTGCAGTGAGAAAAGAAATGCAGGACAAATATGTGACGTCAAACCCAACAACTGATTGGGCCAAATATGTATTGAAAATATTAATAAAATAGAAATGTCTAAAGCCATAGACCAGTCCAAAGGGAAAATGGGCTACATGTACACAATACACATCTGTACTGTATGCCTCTAACTTGACTCCTGACTGCCATGTAACCTCCACAGGTAGGGGCATCAAGGGGGCAGGCACGCACCTCAGGGATTATTGAGGGCTTGGGAGGATTTGGTCGTAGGTTTTTGAGGGGGTCCTTTGTGATTGGGCTTGGGAGGGAGGGTATAGGCCACGCTTAGGGGAGGGTTGGGTTCTCTTGGAAGGGGTAGACTTTTTGGCGAGGGGCATGGGTACTTGCAGGGGGTAGAGGCCTTGGAGGTGGAAGGGACGAGCCTGGGGAGGGAAACTGAGCATTTAGGGATCTCTCGGGGGTACGAGGAGTAGTGAAAAGGTCAAAACATGAAAATAACATCTTTTTCGACACACAGGACGGTCATCAAAAGGAGGTTTGGGTGTGGAGGGTGAGGGAGTGGTTGTCTGACGTGTATGTGTGGGTATCGTGGGTGCGTATTTGTGTGAGGTTTGCTCGTGGGTGGTGGGTGTCTATTTGGTGGGTGAGTGAGGGCGTTTATGTGTATGGGACTGAGGTGGGGTGGAGGTGCTGGGGAATGCAGTGGTAGGTGGTTGACTGTCTGTTGAGGTGGTGACTACAGGTATGGTGAATGTACTGGATATAGGAGTGTCAGTGGTTGTGGTGTCTGTGGGTGTGGTGACTGAGGTGGATGTCTGAGGGTCTGCTATTGTGCTGACTGTGGGTAGGATAGGTGTTGTAGCTGATCTGTGAATGTTGGTGTGGTGTCTGCAGGTTTGTCAGGTGTAGTGTCAGTGATGCTGGGGGTAGTGGGGGTGTCAAGGCAGGTTGTGACTGTTGCTGTATCTGCATCTGTATGTTGCATGTCTGCATGCCGGTAGTGTGTCTTGTGGTGCCTATGTTTGTCTAAGCTACACTTGGATGTTGAGGTAGATGAATGCCTGTCTGTTCATGTGCTTTGGCTGGGTCAGGGAAGGAGGTTTGGGTTTGGGAAGAGGAAGGTGGAGGGGGTCGGTAGACAATGGGTGACTGGCTGTCGATAGTGTGGAGGCCAGAGCCTGAAAGAATCTCTATAGGCCAGCCAATGCACAGTGAATGCCCTCCAGGAACGCATTACTCTGTTAGACTTGAGTTGCCAGTCCCTGGATGGCATTCACAATGGTTGACTGACCCACAGAGATCGACCTCGGGAGGTCAATAGCCTCCTCACTAAGGGCAGCAGGATTGACAGAGGCAGGGGCAGAAGTGCCTGCGGCAAAGGAGACACCCGCCATCTTGGGTGAGCAGGCACAGGCAATTGGGTGAGGAGCTACCGGGAGGTGGTGGTAGTAAGGGGGTGGCAGACTTAGATGGTGCTGGGGTGGTCCCAGATGGGTCTGCGACTGCAATGGGAGTGTCCACTGGAGGAGGATTCAGAAGATGAAGAAGTGGATCCTGTCTCCCTGTGGCACTACCCCCGCTCTCCAGGCCACTGAGTCCTTCCGTTTCAGTGGTATCATCACTTCAGGCCCAGTGGACAGCAGCTTCCCCAGGCGGGTGTGTCCCATCTCCTTCATCTGCCAGTGCTAATGCTGAGATACAGAGAGAGAGAGGTAAGGTTGTCAAATTCTTTACATAGACATACATTATACCATACATAACATTAACGTCACATCTATGTGTAAAACACCCCCAGGTAGGAACCATTTTGAGCCAACATCATGTCACAAGAACATATTTTCCACAACCCTATATGACATCAATGTCACACACAAAATAAGCCAACAATCTGACCGCTACTTCACCATCCCATCAGTACAGATATAACACATACTATACCTGCACAAGATGATTTGTCAACATGAAAACTGTGTCCCAATACACAGCATCACTGTGAAACATCAATCCATTAATGGGAATCACTCTTGACTTTGCTATCACATTCATACCTACTCCAAATTGACACTTCCTCAGTCCATTACCTGATGTCCTGTCCAATGAAAGTTAGCTCATCACAATCCAATTATAACACAGCATGTAGCATAGCAATCAAATTAATTACATGTAACTGTGTCCGTAACATTCACAATGTGAAAAACTATACATGCACCTATTCCATTTGGCATATCCAAAGTTGGAGTATAATTGATTTAAAAAACATTTCAACTACAAATGTATCAATACTATTTTGCAAAAGGTCAATACATACTTTGTGGACCTACTCAGCTTAGACATTCTCACATAGTAAACAAAGCCCTGTACAGTAATAGGGGCCTACTCAGCACACAGGAGTTATCCACAGACAACCCCAGGAACCATACAATGCCTTCTATACATTGGACACCTGTCATGTGCATCAAGGCACATGCAGTTCTAGTATTCTTGATGATTATGAACCTTAAGTCAACAATTTCAAAATGCCAAAAGCACTATCAGCACTTCAGGCATGAGTAACCTTACATCTTTGGAGTAAAGTTACACTGACATACACAACGTCTTGAGTGACCATTATTGAGACATACACCTAGAGTCCAGCAAATTGACTGATAACATATACCATTCCACCAAAATGTGAATGTCAACTACCAAACAAGCAACACAATGAAGTCAGTGTAAATTGAGCTTAGCTATACCAACATCCTTCTAAAAAGATTCAGAATAGCTAATGTAAGTATCCCAAACTTGGAACCCAAAGTTGAAATCAACAGGAATTACCAATGTACACATGATGTTGGCAAAAACAGTGTATATTGTACCATATAGGAGATGTCCTGTCCTGTGTAGCATGCCCACAATACATTGGCTAAGGGAATAGCAGGCTAGCCACTTACCTTCACAATACCATGTACATGGTATAAATAGTCTGAACTGACATTTCAATGATATGTCTCGCATTAGAAATGTAGAAATACCACCATGTTTTTCATCATGTAGGATGTCCACCCTGATTATAAATCACAATATCCAATGAACAGTCCACATTTAACAATGGGGATACCTCTACACACCTCTGAGTAAGTGTAGTGTAGCAAGTTTGTCACATGAGGTTTCACATTGAGATCGCACCCTCACATTAACTTATCATCTACTTCTCAACTCTTGAATAAGTGGCCTGTTTCTCACCTGTCAGACCCTATGTTGCACATAGAGCTAGATCCAGTGGAATAGGACTGGACAGTGACCAAAGACCTGGACAATTTACCAACAGCATATCTGGATTATGGCTCAGTAGGCGGCAATGAAGAGTCAGCAGGATACATATAGAGCAGTATAGTGGTACACATACGCATCACCACGTGTTTCAATACAATATGGTTAACATTGGTGAGTTTTCAGTCCCTATACACAATAAAATCTCCACACCTGTATGTCAATGTTGAAACCTGTACACCTAGGTGTAATTAGTGGACCCTTTGGCATTACCATATTGTCACAGCTTAAAAGCTTACTCATTACACACTGAACTGGCAGAGGGATGTACATGTGTGTAGTCAGTACTTACCCCTTGTGGCTGCTCTGCTTCCCTCAAATGCCCATCCACCTTAGGGTAGGCCACCACCAAAAAGTGGGCCATTAGGTGGCCAAGGTCCGATGGGCACCCCTTCCTTGTTGTGAGTACATCCCCAGCAGGGCCTCTGCAGTCTTCAGGGCCCAGCGTCTCAGGTCCTCTCACCGCATCCTACAGTGGGTGCTCTGCCGGCTATGGACCCCCAGGGTCTGCACTTGCTTGGCGATGACACACTAGATTCTCTTCCTTTGATGGGTGTTGAACTGCATGGATGACACAGACAAAAGGAGAAAGTTAGGTCAACATGCACCATGCCAACACAAGTGGTCAGAACAGTTCAGTCACAGCAAGCAGGGAAAAATTCCCTTACATTCAATATAAACACATTCATAATTTACCATCTGCGGCAATCTCATGTGTGAAGTGAAGTTTCCCATACAACATGCATGATCAGTCCCTAGTATTGACTAGACACATATGACCAGCCCACATCATTATCCATGGTATGTCTCTATACAAATTTCTCACACAATTATTGTTGCACATGCTACAATCTATGTTGTGTATAAAGTAAATTAGATTACACACATTCTACCATGTATCACTACTATATGGCTGCCTATGCACATGTACACATTTCCATACACACAGACATGATTGCCCGATCCCTGACTACCTCACCTTTCATGTACACCATCATACACTCCACCTTTCAAACATTGGTATACAATTTGCTCACCTGCTCCTCTAGTGCACCATATAGCTGTCCATACAGGGATAGAACATCATCCAAGAGCTTCTCCGGCTCTTCTGGAGTGACGGTTGGGGCCCTATCACCTGCAGGACATGACATGATAGCTCCCAGAGACAGTACACAGCAGCTCAAGTAGTGGAGGTCTTGATGGCAGCAGTGTCTGGAGTCAAGTGAGCAAATCCTGCAGAAGATGACGTTCACATCTGCCACTTACATGACCGTCACCAACTGCGGACATCAGCATTGGCCCCGGTCCGCCTAAGGCAGCAATAGGTTCCAATGGCAATATGTGCCATGGTTGTGACCGCCTACCGCCATGACGACATCCACAGCCAGAGGTAGGTCACTTCCTCATGTCCAGTACAGTAGGTCAGACAGCTGCCTTTTTGAGGCAATTACATGAATGGGACAGTAATGGAAGATGAGTCATTTATGATTACCTATGTAGTGTGCTAATTATATTAAGTGTTGCCTTCATGTTTAGTTGTCTCATTGTGCATGTGAGTAGTAAAAGCTGTGTGACAGAGGTATGGGTGGTAATGGAAATGATAACCTATTCTCAACATCCTATGTGCGATGCCAATAAAGTATAGGTCCAACAAAAATTTTTGTCATGTAAATCAGGTAGGACTATCAAACACTGGCAGTCACAGCTATATTCTATCATGTAAAGTACATCAGGGAGTTTAAGAAATCTGAATCAAGTGGACTGTCTTAGGAAGCATAGCAATATGGTGCACAACAAATGCCATATGTTGCTTCTTACATCATAAGGAGATAAGAGTGACTTGTACATGAACAGATTCATAATGTGTACATTGTATATTCAACTACATTCTATTTTGGTCCCACATAGTTTCCTTTGCATGAGGAGAGGAAGACAACCCCCAGTGTACCGCCCACTAATAGACCTGCACACCCTGGAGGAGAGACACATAATACAGATATATCGCCTGATTAGACAGACTGTCATGGATCTCTGTGATCAGTTGGAACCAGATCTGCCTGCCATTTGCAATCCCAATAGTATACCTCCCATTGTTCAAGTCATATCAGTACTACACTTCCTGGCCACTGGGCATTTCAGAATACAGTGGCCCTACCTGCAGGGATATGTCAGCCCATGTTCAGTCTGGTTTTGAAGGCTGTACTGTCTGAATTGTCAAAACACCCGGACAGCTACATCAGGTTTCCCCAATGAGCAGATTCGGCCTATGTGAAGGCACAGTATCATACTTTAGGATACATTCCACATGTGATTGGAGCCATAGATGGCACCAATGTAGTCTTGGTTCCCCCAAGTGCCAACAAACAGGTATGTAGGAACAGGACAAATTGCCACTCCATCAACGTCCAAGTGGTGTGTTTGGCAAACCAGCACATTTCACAAGTATGTGCCAAGTTTCCTGGATCAGTCCATGGTTCCTTCATCATGCAGAACAGCAATATCCCACTGCTGATGACACAACTCCACACAGAAAGGGCCTGGCTGGTTGGTAAGTCACATATGACATGTGTGTCTGCTAAGTCGTTTCTCCTGCTATCACAAATGGGCATGTATAAAATAAAGGTTTGTGTTGTTATACCTATTCTTTATAGGTGACTCTGGCTAGCCAAACCATTCTTGGTTATTGACACCAGTGAGGTACCCAACCACGCCAGGGGGAATCGAGGCCCATGGAAGGACTAGGCGTGTCATGGAGTGGACTTTTGGGCTCCTTAAGGCAAGATTTTGCAGTCTGGACAAATTTGGAGGAGCCCTCCTCTACTTACCAAACAAGGTACTTCAAATTATTGTTGCCTGCTACATGCTCCATAACCTTGCCCTGAGACGTCAAATATTATTCATACCAGATAAGGGGGAGCCAGAAGTACCTGTGGGTTAAATTGCCGATTTGCCAAGTGAGGATGAGCCAGATGAAACTGAAGTTGGAGACATCAGGGCAGAACTCATCAATCAGTACTTCAACTGACTAAAGGTATGTGATGTGTTGTCAATAGTGAGATTTCATTTTGGAAAACTAAAAATGATGGCTGGCATTACACCTCCTATTTACCATCATTTGTGAGATTTTAGGTAGGTCCAATGCCAATGAGTCAGATATGCATGCAGATTGTTAGTTGGTATTGTGTTCTGTACAGTGTGGTATACAGTGTCATGAATAGTTATTGCACAGACTAAGACACAGTTGTAAAAAATGAATTGTCAGAAATGATGTATGTGGACAATTTTGTCCTATCACTTATCATTGACAATCACAGATTTGCTGAGTTTCATTTTGGCTTTTCCTCGTTGGCAAGTCACAGACAGCGTCAGTGACAGATGGGATTTGCAGGCAGGCATGAGAAGTTGACATGGAAGAAACCAGGTAATGATAGGCAGGAGTATGTGGAGTGACACTTATATGGCCAGACTGTGAGGATACTGGGATGGAAGTGTGTTTTCCTACCAAGGAGACCTGTTTGATACTAGAGGTGGTCAAATGGGGCCATGTGTATGTCCATATGCGTCTGACACATGTGAAAATGTTGAACCAGAGCCTCTACCATCATAATGGTTTCTGTTGAATGTGACCTACCTTGCACATACCTGTCAGTGTGTTACTACTTTGCAGACCAATGTGCATATCTGTGAGGACTGACATAGGTGAGTGGCAATCCTACATGTACCTGACCATGGTAAGTGAATGGTTCCCGGACTGAGCACATCAGTACTGATCTCTGTCTGTATTGTGTGGTATGATTATTAGGAAGCTAAAGTATGGGGTTGTGATAAGGCTTTACCTGGTGATATAAAGGACCAATCTGTATGCCTCCTGGCTTAAGGAAAGACTGACATGTGTCTAACAACAGTATCCTGTACACCGAAGCTGACATTCTGAAGTCACCAACAGTACTACTCTAACTGTTGGTTGAAAATCGACAATATATGTATGGAGATGTACAATACAACTTTTTTGGTTTATGTGTATGTTACAATCCCAATGTAATGGGTCTCCTGGTGATTCTGTAGATGTGTGATGTCCATAACAAAGGTTGTACAAAAGAGAGGGACACATTGGTGCAAGAGTTGTCATACATTACAGTTGTACATGGTTGATACATGACACTTACAAAGGACCTGTGTTCAAGGGGTATTTATTGGGGAGTGCAATACAATATGGGTGAATTGAAACTGGAATAACAGAAACTAAACAGTGATTGTTTCAGTCATGGTGGATGAAATCATCAGGGTAGCTGCTACACCATTTGGGAACACAAATCCAGTGCCCTTGCATCATAGGAAAATGGAGTTAGGTTTCAGAAAAGTCTACAGGATGTATCTGTGGCACACAAGAGGTAACAATCAGTCGAGGGTCACTTCCTGGAAGTGGGTTTGGTCTTGGCATCTGCCCCTATTGGATGTCTGGATGGATGTCCACATTAGCGAGGGGTTCCTCTGCTACAGAGGGTGGGGTGCCTGAGGCAAGTCCTTCCCCTGGCAGGGTTTCCATTCTACTAGCAGACACAGATGTTGAAGGGCCTGAAGAATCATTACCAGTGAAAGAGGCCTGATGTTGTGTGGCAGACCTACTCAGGGTAGTGTTGATATCCCTCGGCACCCCAGCAATGGAAGCCAGTATGGCATTTTGTGCCTGACACTGCTCCATGGCTTCCAGGTAGTTGTCCCTCTGCTGCTGTTTGATTTCCCCCATCATGATGAGTATCTGGCCCATCATACCTTGGGAATTCTGGTAGGCTCCAAAGACTTGGGAAATGGTGTCCTCATCATTATTGTCCCTTTGAGCCCTCATCCTCTGACCCACACCATCCCTCCCACATACTCTACCCCATGTGCCTTTGCCCCTGGCACGGTGTGCCCACTCCCACTGGTGGCAGGACCATCATTGTCAGGGGTGACAAGAGGAGACTCGGATACCTATAGTGGGGGCAAACAATAGATGAAACAGTCCTTGGGACACAGGTTTGGGTGTGAATGGTTGCCTGTGATGTAGATGCAACAGGGCTGGGAGGAGTCATTGTGGGCAGGGTGAGGTTGACAGTTGTTGACTGACCAGTGTCCCTGATGGGCCAGGTTTGTCATCAGTGTCCACAGATCCAGGGGTATTGTCCTCACCGAGGCCTTCATCCAGAGAGGTTGTGGCAGTCTCTGGTATCCTCTCCATGGTGACAATGGCAAGGTTACCTGTGGGAGGAGTGGAACACACAGGTACTGTAAGTGATACAACAGGTTATGTTTAAGATTTACAATTAGTGATGTTGTGTGAGATGCACACACTGCCTTAACTTGATCAACTGAAATGACAATACAGCTGCTACCAGTACTTACTTCATTCAACATGAGACTCTGATATTTCAATACCATACACTATGCTAAAAGATGTTAAGTTATGTTAGTACTTTTTTTGACTGCTGATGTCCACTTATGTTGTTTAGCTATTAACATGGGTGATAACCCATTTTGTGCCTAGTGAAGTGTCACAAAAAGCTGCACTAAGCACAATATTGTCAGAGCAGGGACACAGTATGGGAGTAGGCAATTGACATTGAACTCTATTTGGATGTGCTGCATGTGCATCCACTTGGGCATCTAGATTTTTCCCCAGGTGTGTAGATTTCCATTTTAGGAATATTTTTTTCTGAGGGCAGTTTGATTGGGAAGTTAGCTGTAGCTGTGTTTTGCTTGTATTGGTAGTGGGAGTGGGCCATTGCATTGCTGTCATTGACAGAAACTGTTACACAGTGAAACATTAATGAAGGGTTACATTGGTTGTTTTTTTCGCATGCATGACATTTAACATTTGGTGTACTGGTCTGCTTTTCTTTAAGGTGGAATATTGCCTTCCGGGAATTGTAGTGCTATCAGTTTCCAAACCCTAACATTCCAGTCCCAAGGGCAGGGTTGTGGACACAGGTGAGTTTAGTGGACACGTGGCATGCCAGAGAAGGGTATTTGTTCACTTGGCACAGAAGGGTGGTGGGTGGTTTGGTAACTGTGATGGGGAAAGTTGGTGAGGGAGCATGCAAGACAAAACATTTTGGTGACATGTATGTTGTGGGAATTTACCAGACTCCGTTCCCCCAGGTATTCCAGTCAGGCCCTCAGGGCGCAGTATGTGCAAGACCTTCTCCTCCCAAGATGTGAAAGTAGGTGGAGGAGGTGGGGACCCACCACCCGTTTTGAGTACCGCCAGCTGGTGCCTGGATGCCATGAAACGTATCTTCCCCCTGAGGTCATTCCACCTCTTCCTGATGTCCTCCCTTGTGCGTGAATAGCTGCCTACAGAATTCATCCTGTTGACTATTCTTTGCCACAACTCCATTTTCCTGGCTATTGATGTTTGCTGGACCTGTGCTCCGAACAGGTGTCGCATTACCCTGACAATTTCATCTAATGTGGCTCTCAGCTCCTCATCTGTGAAACGTGAGTGTTTTTGTGGGGACATGGTAGTAGTGGTATAGACGGTGAGGTAGTGTTAAATAAGGGTTGAAAAAAACATTAGTGTTGAGGTGTAGGTGCTGTGATGTGAGTGGGTGACAGTTGTGTATTGTGTGTGATAGTAAATTGTGTGTTGTGTACGTTGTGAACTTGTGGGATGTATGCGTAGCGAAATGTGCATGTGTGCCAAAAATCTTTATAGTTAATTCTGTGATAGTTGTCCTCTTCTGTGCCTGTGAGTGGCGTTCTGTTTGCAAAGGATTGTGGGTTGCGTAGGGGTGTGTTATATAGTGGAGTGTGTAGGTGTGTCAAGTGTGTGAATGTGTGTCAGGTGTGGGCTATTCAAACTATCCAATGTGGTGTGGTGTTCCATGTGATGTGAGTTCAGACCGTGGTTGTTTGCACCATCAATGGTTTTCTGCCATGGAAGAACAGCTGTCGTGATTTCTGGATCGTAATCTGATGGAAGGTTTTTTGTCAGACTGGCGGTGCTGGTGATAGAGCCGGCTTTCTTCCATCTGCCAGTGTCCTGACGTTTTCGGAAAAATTGCTGTTTTTTGTTGGTCTGAGCTGTGTACCTCTTAATGCAATGGTCAGATGACCGCCAACATGGCGGTCTTTTGGCGGCCACCAACACATACCTTCAGATCACCAAAGTCGTAATCAGCCCCAAAGTGTCTCCATGTTGTTGAATTTTGAAAAAATCATCTTATTTTATGTGATGTTTGCTGAATTATTTACAAAGCAAACATTTTCAGGGCTCGGCTCCCGCACGGACTCTAAGGTCCGAGCCACACTCTTGGCTTGACTCTCCCAGTTAAATAGTTGGCTTGCATGAATTGCAACATGGCCGTCATGCATAAATAGAATGTAGGCACATTGCCATGTTTTAACAAATCACAGCATTATGACTTTCATGTTTTGCAATTGGCTGTTTTACATTTCTGCAAGCCATGCAAATGTGCCTGACCCCAAAAATAGTTGGTTCCTCTTCTAAGGAACTTTATTAAAGTAGTAGCCTTCCATGGGGAAATGTATGTATGTAATGTTTCATACGGGAAACAAGGCTAAGGCTAATGTCAACAGCCACAGACCTGCTCAGAGAGAAAATACTAAACTTAGGGCCTCCTTATGAGTGTGGGCGGTCTGAGAACCGCCACACTCGCATTGACGGTCGCACCGCTGCACTTTGGGCAGTCCAACCGTCCAATTACAACCCTGGTGGGCGGACCTGCCAGGGCTCTGCTGTCTCTACCGGGAGCATGGTTCCCGACGACAGTCATAGTTGTACTCAGCCAGGGGGAGCGCTGAACTCAGCATCATCTAGCTGATTACAACATAGCAGACAGTGCCCATCCTGAGAGTGCTGGTCAAACTCCCTCTGTGCTAAGAGATAGCACTCAGCTCCTTTAGGGAGCCAAGTGCTGTCTCCTAGCACTGGTCCTGCCGGTCTGATCGGCAGGAGTACTCTACTGCAATGTTCCTGCCAGTCAGACTGGTGAGAACATTGTACTAGGGCAGGGGGATGCCACCACCATGGTGGTGGCATCCTCCCCACGGCTTTAGCGGTTTCGTAGTGAGACCCCCAAAGTTGAAATGAGTCCCTTATACTGATCAAAATGGGAGAAAAGGCACTAAAACAACCATCAGCCAAACATTGCATGAGAAAAAGATGTCATTTGTCTACATTATTGCATATACAAATAAACTATTGTAATAGTAAAATAGAAAAGAATATAAATAGAAGTCATTTTTTCGTCTGTTACCTCAACCCTGTTATTCCTAACCCTTTGAAACAATGTAAGAGTTATGGAAACGTGCTGGTTAAGGAGCCTACTCTGGTTTAGTAGGGTGGATTTTAACAATAGGACTCAAGCTTAAATTATTAAGGGTAATGTGGGAAATAAAACTTAAAATATGGTAATCTGATTTAGTATTAGAGTGAATGGTGGCAATGAAAGACACAGCCAGATTGTGGAGGGGACCCTTCATCAGCAAAAGTGTAATGAAGCTTATGCAGCTTGCACCAGTACATGAATGTTCATATCCATAACCTAAGGATACAAATTATGTACAGTTGATCAAGTAAAGCTAGAATACCTCATCTTGTTTAGGAATTGTTTGGTTTTAAGACCAGGCACGCCAGAGAGCCAACTAGACTCAAAAGTAATTTAATTTTACAAATGAAATATGAAAAACCTTTACTGCATCTTCTCTCCATAGCTACTATATTTTACTACTTATGGATAGGTGGTGGCACCTCATACAAATTTACTCATAATCCTACCTTTGCCAAAAGCATAGGAAGCTTCTTGTTTACCTAGTGGCTTCAGGCCTATTTCACTTACCACAGTGGATTTTACGCTTCAAACAAAAATGCTGGAAACAACGTATAAATTATTGTTATTTGGCTCTGCAAGTGATAGCACCCATCGTTTTTGCCACATTATGCCCAACATTGTTGAATACATGCTACAGGATACTTGGCTAAGTGAAGAAAGGCATCCTGAAGGATTTGAGCATTCTATAGAGCATAAAGGCTTTGAACACATCATTTACTGCTCTTCTACTGTAGGCTTGTAGTTCCAAAGTCATCAGTTTTGATGGTTGGCCTACCTATATAAATGGATTATTTCCTATGTGTAATCTTCCATGATGTCTTCCTGATATGTAACGTCAGTTGAGCACCAACAGTTCTTTCAGAAATACGGTATAATAACTATAACTATGTGTTCCATTCACAAACTATATTTTGTAGTGTTTTGTAGACTTCAAAACATACTACAAAATGCTATTCACAAACCTATGTGCATAGTTTATGCCTCGGCCTCCGTGGATCTACATCACAACTGCAGAGGCTCCACATAGTAGTAAATGTGCGAGAAACAGAGGTCAATGCCTAGAAAATGGACAACATTTACTTCTAAATGTGAGGAGAATGGGGAGGATTAAACAGGGGGTAAGAGAGGGTCAGGGATTCGTTTAGGTAGTGATGTCTACACTCCAACAACAGAGTACAAACCACTCTTCTAAAGTTATTGCAGTCCAACACGGTCCAAAACAGTAGTTTAGTACTCCGGCTCAGAGCTGAAGTTTAAATCAGGCACCACAGATGACTAACCATTGATACTGCAACACCCTCCCCTAGAAATCAAAGGCATTATGGACTTAAAATAAAAGCCCATATGAAATAATGTGAAATTAAATTAACCTAAATAGTAGTGTGTTTGTGTGTGTGTGTGTGTATATATATATATATATATATATATATATATATATATATATATATATATATTTTATACACAAATATATACACATACACACACACACACATATGTATATGTAGAGAGAAAGTGTACATATATTTAAATTAGTTATAAAATATTTTAAGAAAACATTAATGTAACAATATAAATATATATTTAATACATATAATTGCAGTACTTTTCATTAGTCTGTAAATCACTTTTTATTATAATTATTAATGTATAACAAAAATGAACGAGTTCCTTACCTTTGGTAACGCTTTTTCTGGTGGATACAGTAGCTACCTGTGGATTCCTCACCTTATGAATTCTCCCAATGCGCCAACATTCGACGGATATTTTCTTCCTAGCTCTTCACCTCGACCTTATGAATAGAATCCCAAAGCAGTCCCACACTCGGATGTGGGTGCCTGACACGCCAACAAGGACGTCACAATTGCACGGCTCCGCACACGACTCCATCTGACGTCATCATGGCAATAAGAAGTCCTCGCTGGCATGCTGACGTCAGTTTCACCATTTTTCACATGCCTTTGAGGCAAACAGGTGAATACCGACTCCACAAGAACAATATATATACCAATCCAAATACAAATATAAATCACAATATTTGTTTATATAAAAAGTCTTGGTATGACCCGACAGGCAACGGGGAGGCGGGTGGGACTGTGAGGAATCCACAAGTAGCTACTGTATCCACCAGAAAAAGCGTTACCGAAGATAAGTAACTTGTTCTTCTGATGGATACATTTACCTGTGGATTCCTCACCTTATGAATAGAATCCCGAAGCAGTCCTGCACTTGGAGGTGGGTGCCTGACCAGTCAAACCAAGAAATCCTGCAAAACAGAATGCGCAAAATGGCTGTCCCTCCTAAGTTCCGAGTCTAAGCAATAATGCTTCGTGAAAGTGTGGAGGGAAGCCCAAGTTGCGCCATTACAAATTTCAGCAACGGGGACACCTCTAGCCAAGGACGAAGTAGCAGACTTAGCCCTGGTGGAATGGGCCGTAATACCTTCAGGAGGAACCTTGTTTGCCGGTGAATAACAAATCTTTATGCAAAGAATGACCCACCTGGAAAGGGTTTTCTTGTGGACGGCTTTGCCCTTTACCTTTTCCACGTATCTAACAAAGAGTTGATCATCAATATGAAAGTCTCTTGTCCTTTCAATGTAAAAACTCAGAGCCCTTCTTGGATCTAGACGATGAAGTCTTCTCTCCTCCTTTGAAGGATGGGGAGGAGGGTAAAAGGACGAAAGTGTTATATATTGCCCCATACCATAGGAAGGAAAGCCGCCCTGGTTCTCAGCAACACCTTTGTCAGCATGAAAGAATGTAAAAGGAGGTTCACACTAAGAGCCTGGAGCTCACTCACACACCTAGCAGACGTGAGAGCTGTGAGGAAAACTCTTTTCAAAACTAAAAGCCTCAACGGGCAAGAATGCATAGGCTCAAACGGTGAACCCATTAAAAAAGTAAGAACCAAATTCAAATTCCACTGAGGCATGAGAAACAGAGTGGGAGGAAACTTGTTAGTCAGGCCTTTCAAGAACCTAATAACTATAGGGGACTTAAATAAGGAAGGCTGATCAGGAAGGCACAGAAAGACCTACAGCACCGATAAATAACCCTTCACAGTCGCAAGTGCACATCCCTTCTGTGCCAAGGAAAGGGCAAAAAGCAAAACATAAGACGAATGGGCCTTTAAGGGATGAATTTGCTTCTCTCCACACCAAGCAACAAATGTTGCCCATCTGTTAGCATAGACAGTCTTAGTGGAGTGTCGCCTGGCCGATAAGATAACATCCATCACTTCTGGAGGGAGAGAAAAGGAACTCAGATTGCTACGTTCCATCTCCAGGCATGTACGTGCAGGATCTGGAGGTGGGGGGTGTAGAACCTGCCCCTGCGACTGCGAGAGAAGGTCTGCCCTCAGAGGCCTTGAGAGCCCGACGTATTGACCGTAATTCCAACAGATTGATGTGAAACATCTGTTCTACTGGAGACCAACGATCTTTGATCCCCAGGTCCCCCAGATGAGCTCCACACCCTAGAGTGGAAGCATCCGATATGACCATGGCCACCGGAGAAGGTAGACAAAACGGCCTTCCTTCGGAAAGGTTGCCGTCCAGAGCCCACCATCGTAGATCAGCTGCAGAGTCTCTGGAGATCGTTATCGACTCCTCGAGATCCCCTTTGTGTTGAAACCACTGCTTGCGGAGGCACCACTGGAGAGCCCTCATGTGCCAACGTGCATGAGTGACCAACAGAATGCAAGAAGCGAACAGACCGAGCAAACGTAGGACCTTGAGGACCGGAACAGCTGCTCCCTATTGAAACATTGGAATCAACGACTGAATGTCCAGAATCCGCTGAGTCGGAGGATAGGCCCAATTCAATGTTGTATCCAGTACTGCCCCTATGAACAGGAGGCGCTGAGAGGGCTCCAGGTGAGACTTGGGAACGTTTACCGTAAAGCCCAGGTTGAACAACAACTGTGTTGTCATTTGCAAGTGATGCAGCACAATCTCTGGGAACTTGGCTTTTATCAGCCAATCGTCCAGGTAAGGGAATACAGATACTCCCTTCCTTCTGAGGTCCGCTGCAACCACCGACATCACCTTCGTGAAGACTCAAGGTGCAGAAGTAAGCCCAAAAGGAAGGACTGACAACTGGTAGTGTTGCAACCCTACCACAAACCGGAGATACTTCCTGTGTGACTTCAGAATAGGGATATGAAATAAGCATCCTGCAAGTTGACAGACACCATCCAGTATTCCTTGTTCAACGCCAGATGCACCTGTGCTAGAGTCAGCATTTTGAATTTCTCCTGTTTGAGAAACCAATTCACAATTCTCAGGTCCAGGATAGGCCTCAATCGATCATCCTTCTTGGGAATCAGGAAATATCTCGAATAGCATCCCTCACCCCTTTCCTTCTCTGGAACCAACTCAACTGCACCCTTTAACAAAAGGACTTGCACCTCCTGCTGAAGCAACAGGAGATGATCTTCCGTGCAAAACGAATGACGGGGAGGGATTGGAGGGGGAAACTCCAAAAATGGAAAGGAATAACCTTTCCCCACAATATTCAGCACCCAAGAGTCCAATGTGACTAACTCCCACTCGTGGAGAAAATGATATAGCCTTCCTCCTACGGGAGAAGTATGATTCAAGATGGAGAGAAAACTAGGGCTGCTTTCCTTGTTGGGTTCCTCCAGAGGAAGAAGTTGAAGTGGGAGGCTGCTGAGTGGCTCCTCGTGTTCTAACCCTCCCCGCCCTCTATAAGACCTATAGAGAGGGTTGGCAGGCTGCTGCATGCTGGACGGTGGCCTTCCATGAAAAGAGGAACCACGGCCAAACCCCCTGAACCTCTGAAAAGATGTAAAGGGTGTGGACACTGAAGCCTGGAGCCCCAAGGACCATGCAGTAGCCATGCTGTCTTTAAAACATTCCAAAGTAAAGTCGGCCTTGGATCCAAACAACATCTTGCCATCAAACGGAAGGTCCAATAAAGTTGTCTGAACGTCTGTGGAAAAGCCTGAAGACCTAAGCCACGCATGCCTCCTGGTCGCCACCGCAGTGCCCATTGCCCTGACAACTGAATCAGCTGTATCGAAACCCGACTGGATAACCTTCTTGGCCGCTGCGTGAGTGTCCAACAGGAGCTCATCAAACAGACCCTGCACATCCTGAGGCAAGCTCGGCACCACAGTTCTTGCCGTGTCCATCAGGACATGAACATACCTCCCCAGCACACAGGTAGCATTGATCGACTTCAAGGCCATGCTGCATGAGGAGAAACATTTCTTAGCTGCTTGCTCCATCACCTTAGACTTTCTATCCGATGAAGTAGCAGGGAATGAACCAGGTGCAGATAGGGCAGAACAAGAAGCATCACCACCAAGCTCTCAGATGTTGGATGCTGGGAAAAAAATAGTGGATCCCCATGAGCAGCTCTGTACCTCCTAGCCACAGTCCTGGAAAGCGCTGGAGTCATGACAGGTTTCCTCCAAATGTCTAAAATGGGCTCTGTAAGGGCATCATCAAAAGGGAGTAGGGGCTCCGCAGACGTAGAGGAAGGATGCAACACCTCAGTCAAGATGTTCGTCTTCACCTCCGATGCTGGTAAAGGAAGTTCCAAGAATTCAGCAGCCTTCCTTTTAACACTGTGATAAGATGCTGCCTCCTCTGTGAATTCGCCCGGGGATGAAAGATCCCACTCAGGGGATGTATCTAGGCCACTTGCGGGGTCAAGACCCTGAAATTCCCCCATAGGGTCAGGAATCTCCCCTTCCTCCAACAGCTGTTGCTGATACTCCTGCTCCTTCAAGAGCCTCAAGGCCTTCCTCCTTGACCTCAGTCTGGCCTCCAACCGCGGCATTGACAGAGAATTAGCCGACGTCGACGATGCCGGTTTCAAAGCAGATGGACGCTCGGGTGGAGGAGATGGTGGAGACGTACTGCGTCCCGATCGGGATCCATTGGGTGCCGGCATCGACTCCAATGGCGCCGTCGGCAACATCATCTGGGGCGACAACATCATCAGCGCCGAACCAGTACCTTCAGCTGAATAGAAGGGTACAAATAGTGCCTGTTTGTACCTCGCCAGCGAACCCAGAGAGAAAGTTAATGGACCCGTAGGTCCAGCCGGTGCACCAGCAGGGGCCAAAGCCCTGTTGAAAATGCTGAACATAGCATTAAGGAACGCTGCTGGATCTGCTCCCGGAGTCGGGAAGGCAGGAAACCTCTGCTCATCTTGAGGTGCTTGGGCCAAAGCCAAAGCTTGTGCCACCGGCTCCTGAGTTAACACAGGTGAAAAGTGAACCGGAGGACTCGCCGGGGACTCGAAGACCTCAATCAACGATGGCGCGGGAGAAGCCTGTGGACTCTGAGGCTGAGGAGTGATCATTGGACTGACCTCCCACATCGTACGCCACCAACTCGGAGGGGACAGAACTCGAGACCGATCTCTGGAAGAACGGCATCGAGAATCGTGCCGGAGCTGCTTCTTATGAGATCTCAAGGACTTATGAGAGGAAGAGTCCCTCGCCTTAGATCATCAATGACCCTTATGCTCCTTCTTAGCTTTTGCCAAGAAGAGCTTAGCCTCTCTCTCTTTCAAGGCCTTCGGGTTCATCTGCTGGCAGGACATGCACCCTTCTACGTCATGGTCCAAGCTTAGGCACCACAAGCAGTTCTCATGAGGATCTGTGACCGACATGCGACCCCCGCACTCATGACAAGGTTTAAAACCTGATTTCTGTGGTGGAGACATTGTAACTAGACAACAAGAACACCTTCGAAACAGTAACTGTTCAAGAGCCAGGAAAAAACGTTAGCGTTGAAGGCGCAGAAAAAAGGGAACTGATGTCAGCACACCAAAGAGGACTTCTTATTGCCACGATGACATCAGATGGAGTCACGTGCGGAGCCGTGCACTTCTGACGTCCTCTTCGACGTGAAGAGCTAGGAAGAAAACTTCCATTGAATGCTGGCGCATTGGGAGAATTTATAAGGTGAGGAATCCACAGGTAGTTGTATCCATCAGAAATATATTTTATTATACTTTAGTATAGGGAGATTCTGCAGTCAGAGTGGAGACCTCTATATGGTTAAGTATAGGGAAAAATTGCCTATTCATTACCAAAGAGAAATGTCCTCCCCTAAAGTGGAGATCTCTGAATGGTAAAGTGCAAGAAAAAGAAAAAAAAACATTTATACGTTTTATATATTCATTTTAAATGTAGAACTAAAGAAAACAAAATGATATGCATTATTAACTACATATTTGATTAAAAATGTAATAATATAAATGACATTACATGTATTTCCTCAAGGTTAAATAAAAACATTCCCACCTGAAGTAAATTAATCATTTTTATTCTGCATTAATGATTGTTAAAAGTGGTGTATACAATGAATTAAAATTAAACTTCTCATGTTTAAAACAGTTCATTTTTACATTATTTTTTAAATACAAAAAGTTATTAAAATGTTTAATAACTAAATAATGATGGTTACTATTTTATATTTTTAATAGCTATTTATATTTTCAACTATTTACATTAATTTAATTTAATTTAATGTTAATTCCTTCAGAGTTTACATTTAAGTTCCTGCCCAGGGGCGTAACACAAGCTCCTCTAGCCCATACTGTACAAGGGTGGCCCAACCTTTCTTGGGACTACAACACTTCAGGGGCCCCCATTCAGCCAAATCTCAATGAATATTTGTAAGATATGCGATAATAAGAGGCCCCTTTTCAAACATGCAGTGGGGGCCCCATCATTTTGTGTCACAACAATATCCCTGCCTCCATTATTTTCTATGGGAAGGTGTTGCCCTACCAATGGTTGGCCATGTGTGGTGCTAGACGTACAATTTTTTTTAACTAGTAACATACACTTGTAAGTTAGGTTCCACCCGATTCTTTCAGTGGGTGAAGACATGAATGTCTTCACTTTTGAGTAAGTTTACATTCAAATTTTGTGGCCAGCCAAAAATAGAAAAGTTACACAAAGGTACCTGTGTAAATTACACACAAGTTTAACAGTGAAAGCCCTGTTTGACTAATTGAGGTATGTGCACTAATTTGGGAAGGGACATATGAGGAAACGTTCTTATAACTAAATGACTGAAAATGCCTCCGACTGGTCAATTGCTTCCCTATATAATTGTATCTAATATAGCCCATAGGTAGGCCTGTCCATTTTGCCGATTCAGGAGGATCACAGTTACACTGACGACTCCTGGGGATTACAGGAGATATAATATATGTGTATGCTTAAAGGAACTGGGGTAGGTGTCAATTGAGAATGTGAAGCTCTTTTTAATTGAGCAACATGCCAAGGGCCAAGAGGCTGAAATCATCAGATGGAAAGGATATAGGCAGGAGGATTCCAGATTTAAAAGAAGGGTAGGGTTTATGAAACAGCCTAGTTTTATTAATTGGGCCCTCTGTCCCTATTCTGGTGAACCAAATAGTGAGAGTTGCCTCATGGTCAATGATGTCAAATACAACAGACAGATCACGTAGCACCAAGAGAATGACGTCTGTAGTACAAAGAATGTCAGACATTATTTAGAAAGGCAAGGTTTCTGTATTTCATTGGATCAAACTCCAGATGGGAAGTGGTTTAAGAGTGCATTGTTGGACATGTAAGATAGGAGTTGATTTAGCTGCCAAAGAGAAACTTACGGATAAGCCTTAAGTTCTGAAACTATGCAGCATCCAGGCTTGCTTTATTAGGGGTAATATAATTCTTCAAGAGATGAATTGATGATTTTGGGATTTAAGAGGGTTACAATTAAAGGTCCAATATTTTTTCATGTTTGCTAGAATAGGATCGTCTGTAGAAAATGAAGGATTGATAGCTGCCCTCTGTAAATGGAAGGGGGCATGCAGGAACTAACCTCGGACTCGGACTGAAGGAGAGCCTGTGTCATGTTCCAGGATATTTCAGGTAATGCCACATTCAATAGATCCACTTTGACTTCTTGCACCACACTTTTTGTACTCCATCCCAGTTACACAAAAATCCACTCAAACAGATCATCCACATGCCTTAGATGTGGCATAGGAAAAGCAGGATTCCTGCTTATGATACTATCAAGCAGGAGTATTATAGAAAATTGGAGGGAGGTGATGCACAAGGTTTGATGGGTGACTGCCATGGAGATTCAGGAGTCTGTAAAAAAAATTTGCTTGGATTAATCCTAATCCGAAAAATTGTAAGGTTCAATGAAAACTTTTCGCATTGGCCCAGTACTGGGAAAGCTCAGGCTCGTGATGCACTGGTTATCCCCCATCAATCACAACGTGGGTGCGAGATGTGGTTGAATTGCTAGGGTGAAATCTAGAAGAATGAGGAAGGTCCATACGGAGGAAAGTTTGACAGAGGATTTGTAGATCTGGTCTGAAATGACAGAGTCTATGTAAGCCGGTCCGGAGGGGCTAATGTTCCTGAGTGACGATGAGAAGGTTACATGGATGGAATGGTTTACCCATGATGGTGTCCTTCCTATCATTTACAGTGTATGTACATGTCCTGGGATAAGCCTGGTTGGGTTAATAGTGTATAGTGAATCATGAGTGGTGTGTTGATGATATAATGCTGTTTATGTTCTCTCAAATTTGTCATTAAAATGTTCAATCGACTATATGGGATGGGGGAATGTGTCATATGGTGGGAAGAAGAGTAGGGAGATTACTGGAAGTTTGTTAGAATGACCTTGCCTCTGGCTGGGGGCCTTTGTATGTTTTCAGTCAAATCAATAAAAAAATATTTTAAAAACTATTAAATGAATTTGAAAAACAGTGTTTTATTATTATTGGTATGTGATTTGCAGAAGTTTACATTTTGATTACTTTTGCTGTTTTGGCCTTGCCAACACCTTGAGACCCTATGGGTGATTAGCCATGCTCTGATTGATTGATTGATTGAGTACTTACTTTGAATCTCAGTCGGTCTATTGTGGCACTTCACTTCAAATGAGATTGTGTTTTTTAATGCGCTTAATCGCGCACACTGTGAAGGTGCACAGGATTGTACAATGGAATATCGGCGCTAGGGATCTCATGATACACTAATATCTTGGACAGAATAGCGAACGTTAAGGTCATTTTTGAGGAAATATAATTTATTATTCTTACCAGAACATTATGCATCTTGAAGGAAAAACATATATATTATATATATATATATATATATATATATATATATATATATATATATATATGTAGTATATATATATATATATATAATCTACTAGCGGTTGCCAGTAGGTAGTTGGCCTTTGGCATCGTTTGATGAATCTTCACAAAATCTTCCAAAAAAAATGTGCCAGTGATTCTTTTTGCGCATGGGAAGTTTTGGAGTGATCTGTCAAGAGGGCAGAGAAAAAGGGGGGTAAAAAAAATTGCATTTCCCATGTTAATTCCCAAAGGAGTTTTGAACACGACTACAGCCGGAACAACTGGACGGACTTACACCATATTTGGCAGATACGTAGGCTTTGGTACGGAGATTATGCTTTTTTATTATTTGGTGTAAATACATTCAGTAGTTGCTGAGATATTAAAGGGGAAATAAATGTATATATCTAGGGCAGCGGATCCATCGCAATATTTTCGCAGCGATCGCAGCTAATTTGTGAATGCGCTAGCCAACAGGAATGCTGTGATTAGCTGGCCGCATCTTGACCATAAAGTTGTGACTACCATTTTAGGTAACTGGACACAGTCCCCGGGGCTGAAAAATAAAATTAAAAGTGGCATAAGGGGTCAGGGTGGAGGTACTTGACTCCAGGCTGTGATATAAGGGTCTCTGAGGGTAAAATTATGCCCTTTAAAATATTTTTTGTCATACTGTGTGATATTCACGAATACGTCGCAATGCTCAGCACGGCCCCCGTGTAACATCGTGATGAATTGGCAAATAATGGCAAAAAATATTCACTGATTCGTTCATACAATAAATCATTCACTCATAGAAGCACTCAAACATTCATGCGCCCACACACAGACCCACTCAGAGACATACACCCACTTTTAGACCCACTCAGACACTCAGGCACCCACTCAAAGACCCACTTACTTATGCACCGAAATTCAGACCCTCACACACCCACTCAGAGTCCCAATCAGACACTTGTGCACTCACTCACAGACCCACTCGGACCTCACACACCCACTCACAGACCCACACAGACACTGATGCACCCACTCACAGACCTACTCAGAACCTCACACACCCACTTACAGACCCACTCAGACACACACACCCACTCACAGACCCACTCAGACACCCACTCACAGACCCACTCAGACACTGATGCACCCACTCACAGACCTACTCAGAACCTCACACACACACACACTCACAAATCCCACTCAGACACTCACACACCCACTCACAGACCCACTCAGACACACACTCACTCACTCACAGACCCACTTAGACACTCATGCACCCACTCACATACCCACTCAGACATTCACACATGCACTCACAGACCCACTCCGACTCTCACAAGTACACTCACAGAACCACACACTCACACACCAACTCAGAGAGACACTCTCACACCCCTGTCACACCCAGCGACACCCTCTTACACCTACTCTGACACCCAGACACTCTCACACCTACTCTCACATCCACAGACACAACCACACCCATTCTCACACCCAGACAGACACTCACACCCAAAGACACCCTCGTACACCTATTCTCACACCCAGAGAGACAGCCCTCCGGGCAACTCCTGCTGCATACGGCCAAAGGCTGAGCGCGGCGCAGGGTTGGGTGATTATAGGGGGTGGCCACAGGGTCTGGCCCTGCAGCCAACCCCTACAGTGCATGGCTGAAGGCCACACGCTGCAGTGGTTGGAGTAACATATAGTAATGAAAATTACTTTACATTAAAAAGAAGGTTACAGGGACGTTATAGTTAGGAAGTAGAATTAAAAGAACTATAGAAAGTCACTTAAAAAAACAAAGGTTCCAAGGACGTTATGGTTAGGTTCTGAATTTACTTGCACAAAACCAGAGAAATTCAACAGTTATAGTTAGAGTTATTTCAAGTAACTATAACTCGTGACCTAAGGTAACTATAACTCGCGCCCCAGCCATGTACTGCTAATTACCCCAGATATATCAGCACTCATGACAACTTTTATAACGTCAAAACAAATATCAATGAAACATTAGAAGTCAAATTATCGATGAAAAAACTGCATGGTGGGCGCACGAGTTATAGTTAGCTTAGGCTGTGAGTTATAGTTACTTGAAACGTCAGTGTAACATTTGGCTTTTTAAGTTAAAAAAATATATATATATTAGTGTCAGGGTACATAGATGAAGAGTTAGGTATAGAAAATCTATACTTACCTTTCGCTATTTTGCCCTTCTACATTGTGTCGATATATGGTGCCATTGAGAATTCTACGTCGATATTCCAGAGGTACACTGATGCCGAGACATGAGTATGGGTAGAGAGAGAGCTAAAGTAGATTAACAAAATAACCCAGCCCTTTCCATTTATGTCTCAAGGCGAATGAAAAATTTGCTAGCATTCACGCCAAGAATTTTCAATTCTATTAAGGACACGGAGGCAAAGATTATGCTTCTCTTTCTTTACTACTCAAAATATCAGCAGCCAATCAAAACACAAACTACATTTCCCAAAAATCATTGCAGACAAATGTCCACCAATCAACAGCCCCTTAATCATATTATAGTCCACAAACACTCGGGGACTTCCTCTTTCTTTGCTTCACGAACTGGATAATAAGAGTTCATAAACACAAACTTGAAGAATGCCCAGGAAAAATAACAGTTGACTGTAGACAACATTCCTCCAGCAAATGATCCAAAGACCTCACGCTGGAACTCCGTATTACTCCGCTTTTTGCTCCGATCCTAGGTAGACAAGAAAGATAATAATAATAATAATAGTAATAATACTATTAGCAATAACAGATATATCTACATAACAGTAGTATAAATTTGGGAGGGAACATGAAAAACGCATCTCACAAAAAAATAGACTGCCCTTAACAAATTGGTTGCTTAAACAAACACAACCTTTGGGAGGGACAATCTTTGCCTCCGTGTCCTTAATAGAATTGAAAATTCTTGGCGCGAATGCTAGCAAATTTTTCATTCTATGTCAGGACCGGAGGCTCAGATTATGCTAGTTTCAAGCTGCTTGAAACACTCTAGATGCAAATTCACCCACAGGTTTGTAATAAAACCATTTAAAAGTGGAATCTGAAGACCAATCTGCTGACTTCATAATATCCAGCACTGACAGACCCAAACCTACAGATTTGGAAGCCATCACGCCCCGAACCGAGTGCGCACCAAATACCTGCGTATCAATTCCCGCTTCAGCCATTACAAAACGCAACCATCTGGCAATGGTAGCCGCAGACACAGGCTTAAAAGGTTTGCAAAGAGAAATCAACAATTGGCCTGTCAGACTCTGTCGTAGAGATCTAGTACATTGCTCATATTCTTTTAAACAAGCAACAACACACAATTTCTTAGAAAATGGAAAAGCAAAATATTTGATACAGGTGGACATTGTTTTTGTTCTTCTAGAAATGGAAAAAGAAGCATCATCAGGTGTAAAAACTCTACCTGCAAGCTCCAAGGGTACCACATCCAAAGAAAGTCGACAAGCTGCTAGGCATAGCAGCATGGCCAGTTTTGCTGATAATTGTTTCCTAGAAAGATCAGAATTATCTGGCCATCTCTCGAACAAAGGAATGTATACTTGGAAGAAGGAGGATTAGAAACCCTCACACCCTTTAAAAGTTTAACCACTACAGGATGCATACCTACCAAGACACCATCCACCTTAACATGGCCTGCAGAAATAGTGGAACGAAAATTATTTACCGACCTGTAGGATAATCCATCATCAGCTTTCTGCGATAAAAAATTCACAATGTGGACAAGCTCGGCTGCCAAGGGATCCAAAGATCGTTCCAGGCACCAACTGCTCCAGATTCTCCAAGCGGAGAGATACCTCTTTCTAGTGGAAGGCGCCCAAGCCCCACCGATAAACTTCTGAGCCCATTGCGAAATGCCTGGCAAGTGCCACTGTTGCCTGAAAGCCTCCAGGCCATCAGCTGCAACAGTCTCTCCAGAACCAGAGGGTGTTTCTCGCCTTGCGGATCCAGAAGCATGTCCGGCGACCAAGGCAAAAGAAGAGGAAAGTCGCACCCGATCTCCGACAGCAACGGGCACCATGGCTGTGCCCTCCAGAGAGGAGTAATCAAAATCACCTCCGCTTTCTGTCGTTTGATCTGCGACGCCACCCTCGGAATCATGGTGAATAGAGGAAAGGCATAATTGAGGGACCCTGCCCAATCTTGAAGGAACGCATCCGTTGCTCTCGCCAACGGATCCGGCCTCCAACTGAAAAATTCTGGTAACTGCTTGTTTAGGCAAGAGGCAAACAGATCTATTCTGCATTGACCCCACAGTTGCTGAATCAGCAGAAACAACTGAGGCAGAAGCCTCCAGTCGCTGTAATCCGTGAGATAGCGTGAATGCCAATCCACTACCACATTGATCTGACCTGGCAGATACTCCGCCTTCACCTGCAGGCGATGTTCCAGACAGTAATGCCAAAAATCCTTGGCTATCTCCGCTAGGATAGGCGATTGCGTGCCCCCCAGCTTGTTGATATATCTGACTGCCGCCACATTGTCCATCCGAAGCAGAATGGAACACGAAACTCTCTTGGGAGACAGAGTCTTGATTGCAAAAGAACCCGCTAATAACTCCAGGCAATTGATATGCAACTGAAGTTCTTGCGAGGACCATCTCCCCCCATCGAGATGTCCCCGCATCTCGCGCCCCAGCCCGACAGACTGGCATCTGACTCTATCACCGTCTCGGGTTGGGAGCTGAAGATGGCTCTGCCATCCCACGCGTCGACTTGGGATAACCACAAGTTGAGCTCCGAACGGATTTCCTCCATCAGAGGAACCAAGTCTGAATATGTCATGCCCCGCTGGAGATGACGTATCTTGAGTCTCTGTAACGCTCTGTAGTGGAGGGGACCTGGAAGGATCGCTTGGATTGAGGATGCCAGCAGTCCCACAATCCGAGTGATCTTTCTCAGGGACAATGACGTCTTGGCTAAGGCCACCTGAAGCTCCCTCTTGATGTCCTGAAGCTTGACTTTGGGAAGAACCAAAAGTGATCTGTCGGAGTCTATCAGAAAACCTAAGAATTCTACAGTCCTGGAAGGTACCAGGGCCAATTTCTTGTTGTTTATGACAAATCCGAGATCCTGAAGAAGGGCTACAGTTGTGAGCCTGTGTTGTCTCAGCAGCTCCTGGGATTGCGCCATGATCAGGATATTGTCTAGATAAATGATCAAACGAATCCCTTTCTCCCTCAGGAACGCCAATACCGGCTTGAGCAGCTTGGTAAAACACCAAGGTGCCGAAGAGAGCCCGAAGGGCAGAACCAAGTACTCCATCCAAGTGTCCCTTCACCTGAACTGGAGGAAACGCCTGTGGGGATGCCAGATGGGAATTGTTAAATAGGCATCCTTGAGATCCAGGCGCATCAGCCAGTCTTCCGGCTGAAGGAGGTCTGGTAAGAGATGAAGACCCTCCATTTTGAAATGCCGGTAAACGATAAAAGCGTTGAAGTCTCGAAGATTTATGACCAGACGGTGACCTCCTCCCCTTCTCTGAACTAGAAAAATATTGCTGCAGAAACCCGAAGGATGGGGATCTTCTGGAGCAGCTCTTGAATCTCGGAGTCTATGACGTTGGCGTCTTGTCGGAAAAAATGGAGAGGAGGAGGAATACTCTCCTGAGTCTGATAAAACTCCAGACGAAAACCCTGGACTGTTTGGAACACCCATGTATCCTGAGTCACACGAGACAAATTGTGGAGGAAAAACTGAACACGACCCCTCAACTGAATGAAAGAAACGTCTTGAATTCTCACCTGTAGACAAGCTTGACTGGGAGGTAGATCTGGCACCGCCTCGTTGACCACGCCGCCGGATGAAGCGGGAGCATGAGGGGAAGAAAGCACCTCCTCTGCTATAATCCTGGCCCCGGAAGGAGCCACGTTGGGAGCCCTGGAAGGTTGGACGGCCTGACGAGCGGCCCCTACCTCGTCCAGCCCGGCCAAAAACACCAGACTGAAAGACCTTTTTAAGGCTCGCCTGTGCTTTATCCAGAGTCGTGAACATAGTAACGTACTTGGCAATATCTCTGACGAACTTGTTGCCAAAAAGACGACAGTCCGCCAGGGGGCCTGCATCCGCCGCCGCCAACTCCGTCAATGTCGAATCAATCCTCATGAGAAGTGATTTCCGGCGCTCAGTTGAAATAGCGCAATTAGCATTCCCCAACAAACATATCGCCCTCTGAGTCCACTCAGCCAAGGTGTGGGGATCAATAGGCTCATCAGACTCTTTAGCCCTCAGGGCCAGTTCCAAACCTTTTGCCAAGGGACCCGCAAGATCCAAAAGTTTGTCCTGGAATGAATGCCAGGCCCTGTCGATACCTTTCTTGGGGTCCTTGGCAAATTTTTTAAGGAATGTCAGCATGCTGGGATCTATATCTGGCGTCTCCGCCACCTTATCCCGAATCTCCGGTCTAGGGCACTCAGCCCGCAATCTATTTCTGACCTCCTGGAGATAATCTGCCACGGCCTGCGCCAGGGCCCAATCCGCTGACCGAGGGTGGATAATGTCCTCTGGGTTGAATTGAAATGGGTTAGAGGGCGACTGAGACCTCTCCTTAACCTGAGAAGAGCCAGATTTTCGATCTCTCTTGCGCTTACGCAAGGTATTGCTAGATTGAGAGGACCTAGAGGAGGCTGAGTCCGAGTCAGACGAATCCGCTGCTTCTAGAAAAGAGCCCTTGGATGTTGACGGCAGGGAACAATATACATGGTCAGAGGAAGCCTTAGCCAATGCTGACAAGGCGCCATCATGTGGCCAAGAAGAAGTCTGGGGAGTAGTCGCCGCCACAGGGCCTTCTTCCGTCACCTTCTCCTCTAGCAAGGGGGCAAACACTTGTTTTTTGATAAAAGAGTAAAATTGTTGAGTGATGGGCCTGAGAGCTGCGAGAACAGCTTGGTTAATCCTCTGCGGTACAGACACCGCCAGCGCCCTGCTCAGAGACTGTTGTACTGTGGCATTAATTACCTCAGACAAACCTGCTCCCACCTGGGGACCGAGGGCGTCCTCAAAACCATGCCCCATTTCCTCCTCCTCAAAAGGCAGCCACTTGGTCATGATCACACTAGATTGCCACAGCAAACTTCGCAAAAAACTCAGTCTGGACACTGAAGCAAGGAAGGGGGGAGCCAACCCCAAGTGCAAGAAAGATTCGTACAATAAGGCTCCTCGGCACAGCCGTAATATGATTATTGCAGCCCCTCCAAATGTAGCTAGGGGCGTAAGTGAGAGCCAACAATCAAATATATATAGCGTGCACACCGCTAAAATGCAGGGCAAAGCTCAATTCTTTCAGCCAGACGTGGAACAGCCGTTGACAAACACGTCAGGAATGCCAAAAATGCACGATTGCGATGTGCTGTCAACGGCTGGAGGAGGAGAAATTGACGACGGAATGCACGTAGCCCAACTAGTAGAACTAGTACGATTTGGGCTACATGCATCGTCGCGCTCTCCAACTCGGGCCGCACAAGTGGAAGGCACCGGTCGAGCGCAACGTGCTAATCGGCTGCAAGGGGGGCCAACCTGAAGGAAATAACCACTGGGAACCGATGCGAGAGCGGAAGGTCCTGAAAACGGGATTCCGCTCCGATCGGCACACAGTAAGAGGCACAGAAGCTAGGCAACGCCGGCGCTACTGCAAACACACGCGCGCTCCCCTTAAACAAAGCAAATGTCCCCAAAACGAGAAGGGAAGAAAAGCACTTAACTCAGTGAGGAGCAGCAAAGAAAGAGGAAGTCCCAGAGTGTTTGTGGACTATAATATGATTAAGGGGCTGTTGATTGGTGGACATTTGTCTGCAATGATTTTGGGAAATGTAGTTTGTGTTTTGATTGGCTGCTGATATTTTGAGTAGTAAAGAAAGAGAAGCATAATCTGAGCCTCCGGTCCTGACATAGAATTGAATGTAGCTGCTTGCAAAGGCAAGCCAGATCTCCCTACCAACTGCGAATATCATTCTATGGTCATGGCGCAGTTCTGTTGCCTTACATCAATACTGTATGAGCTCTGTGGAGAAAGCCAAACGAAACTATTTTAAAAGTAATGTAGCTACAATTTAGCCCACAACCAATGAAATCCCCCATGCTCTGATGACAGGAGTAAATGTACTGGTCAGGCGTATTTGCGCTGGCTCATCTGCCCCCTCCAAATTAACATTAATTCTCACATTCCCAACAAGTATCATTTATGGTATTTCTTAATCATTGCTCTCTCCTTCTGATGAAAAGATTGCCAGGGGCCTTCTTTCTGAGTGGCCAATAAAAAAGGCGGTGAAGTTCACTGTGTTCGGAATTAAAAAAAAAAAAAAAAAACAGCCATTTGCTACTTCATTTGACAGGTGCGGGATTCCTGTGTCTTGTCTTTCCTCACCAAATTACGTCTCAAACAACAGCTCACGCCTCTGTGCGAAATCCAGAGCATGTGTGCCTGTGTAGTGAACACCCGGAAGTGTAGGCTGCTGTCAGGGAGTCAGGTGTTACAGCAAACTTTGCCGCTCGAAGGCTGTTTATGGATTTTACTGCAACAGAGGGGAGGGGTGGGACAGGAGAATAACTTGAAAAAGAGATGCAGCTTGGATTCTCATAGTAATGTCAAAATCACCTTTTCTAGATATTTTTTACAAACCGCGATTTGTGAATATACGTTTAGCAGAATATTACACTGGTACTTATAACGGAGTATGAGGTCATGCTGAGGGAAACTTTGTCTACAGTGAATGAATATATCAAGGGTTTGTAGGCATTTAAATCAGTCATTATTTTCCAAGTTCAACGTACAGGCCGAGCCTTGGCTTCTCAATCAGAGCTCACCTTCCGGATGGTATGGTGTAACCCCATAAGTGCTCTAGTGGACACCAAAGGTTAATACTCCAGAGCTCAAGAGTATTATAATTAAACACATTAGATTTGGAAGTTTCTTTCTTCTTTTGTAAGTCTCATGTGCCTCAAGATTCAAAAACGTTTGTAGAAAACTGGCTGACTGCACATCTTCTGTTAGAGTTCAAGTGTTTATTCCCTTCTCTACATTTTGGGGCTTACATTGGTGTTACCTGAAGTACATTTTAGACGGCTGTAAGAAACTGGGATATTAGTTGAGGGAGGGTGAGTACCATACATGCCAACATTTTAGAAAAGGAAAGTGGCAGACTGTGAAAAAAACGGGGTAAAGTTCTTTCCCCATAGACTTCAGTTAAACAAATATGCAATTTCAGGCGGGAGACAGGTAAAATAGATTCATTTTTTGCTTTGAAAATAGGGAGTCTCCCGCATGAATCGGGTCCGTTGGCATGTCTGGGGTCCCCACCTTAAATAATAACCACAATTCTTGTCAGGGTGAACTACTAAAGTCACTAAATTAATCGGAGCTCAGCCCTTGATAGCTGTGGCACAGAGAAGAAAGGCTTTAAGTAGATGCAATGTAAATTATTTATGCAGTACTCAAACAGGAGTCAAGTCAAAACACAATGAAAGAAAAATCCCAACCCAGTTTTGAAAAACAGAGTAAAATCGAATAAATACAATGACATCAAAAAGACAAAAACCCAGTAAGTAGAAGCGGAGTTAAGAATTTTAAGATTTTCATTTTCAAATATGTTTGTCTCCCACCATTCACCTCAGAACCCAAGGAGATCATCTGCAGTGTCCCACAAGGATCGTCCCTCAACATCCTCTTCAACACATACATGACCCCCCCTCGGCCAATACCGTCAGATCTCCTGGACTCAATATCATCTCCTATGCCGACGACACCCAGCTAAATCTCTCACTGTCAGAAGAATCCTCCACCACAAGCCAACTTCCATAGATGTATGGTGAACATTGCTGACTGGAAGAAAGACAACTGTCTCAAGGTCAACATGGACAATATGGAAGTCATTATCTTTGGGAACACCTCGCCACTGAACAATACTTGGTGGCATGCTAAACTCAGCCCTTCCCCCGCCCTGACAGACCACACCTGCAACCTCAGCATTTTCTCAGACAGCAAGTTATCTATGCAGAAACGGGTAAATGCAGTCTTATCCGCCTGCTTCCACACCCTACAAATGCTCCTTAAGAGCTTCAGGTGACACCCAATCTATACCAGAAGGAAGACCATCACTGAATTCGTCGTCACCAGCAGATTGGACCACGGTAACACTCTTTATGTAGGAATCACTGCACGCCTCCTGAAGAGACTACAGGCAATACAAAACTCAGCCGCAAGACTCATCCTTAACCTACTCAGACAGGCTCACATTACCCCGCACCTCAAGAAGCTCCACTGGCTCCTGATCCAGAAGAGATACCAGTTCAAGATGCTGACCCATGCATACAAAGCCCTGCACAACAAAGGACCAGCATACTTCAACAAATGAATTACCTTCCACCAACCGACCAGACACCTGCGATCCACCTTTCTTTTCCTCGCAGGCCTACCCCCACCAGATCGATCCATTGATCCAACAGTGGAGGAGGGTCCTTCTCTCACCTGGCAGTGAAAGCCTGGAACAACCTTTCCCTGCACCTCAGGAATGCTGCATTGCTCCAGGAATTCAGAAAAGGACTCAAGGAATGGCTGTTCGAATGAACAGTGCACCACGAAGCAGCTAGCAACTCAGTGCCTTGTAACCCTCATAGGTGATTTGCCGCACTTTATAAATCCTGATTGATTAAAGTTTAAGGTTGAGAATAGTGCCAAAAAGATTTAAGCACCAACCAAAGTCATCTGGCTGTGCTTGACTCATACCAAGGTGCAAGTTAAGGCAGACCTTGATGAAGCACAGGTCAGATACAGAAACCAGATTCAAAATGGTCAGAAGTTTTACTTTTGGACATACGGCCTGATTTAGAGCTTGACGGAGGGGTTACTCTGTCACACTGGTGATGGATATCCTGTCTGGCAAAATATAAATCACATAGCATATAATGGGATTTATATTTCGGTGGATGGGATATCCATCATCATTGTGACAGAGTAACCCCTGTTCCAAGCTCTAAATCAGGCCCTTAGTCTCTGGAATGGAAGTCAAAAATCATCAGCTCCTAAAGGCTGCAGGCTGTGGTCCATGTCATCAGATATCCGCTGGATGAGGTCTCGGTGAATCTGCTGTCTTTTGGCAGGAAAGATGACAGAGGGAGAAGTTGAAATTTCCCACCCAGAGAAGGTCCCCTGCCGGAAGCTCTTCAGGTCTTTGCCCAGTGAATTTAACTACTTTTAAACCCGGTCTCTTTTTGGAGCTCAGATTCTTCCAGGCGAGCAAGACTGCAGGCTATAGCCAAAGCTGGCTCCACGAGGCTGGAAACCTTCTCGGCAAGGACCCACTGACTCAAATTTGCTGCTGTGGAGAAAAGAGTAGTGAGAGCAATCTGAATCTTTGGCCCATCAGCAACACAACTTCATCAGATCAGCTTGGTCAGTTTGTCTTGGATCCTCAATGGTTCTCAGAGCAAAAAGTAGGCAAAACGTTTCAAGTCATAGGTTTCAGGAAGAGTACACTTTGACACCAGCCAAGGGTCCGGGACCTTGGGGACAGTACTTGGGGGCCAAGGCTCACTCCAGCAGAGGCCAGCAGCACGGTCTAGTTGGGATTGGTCAACTGTGAATGAAGAAAAAGACCTTTTGAAGCTTGTTGTGTCCCTGTAACCCAAACAGGAGGTCAGCTTTATGACCCTTGGATCCCACGTATTTGTCCTGTGAACAAAGGGAGAGCAGGTCCAATCTGTGGGGCAATGCTCAGGTCACAGACGACAGGTACATTCCTCTTCTGTTCTTCCACAGTTCCAGAAGTGATCTGGGGAGTGTACTGTAGGTGCCACATTTATACCCTGTGCCAGCCTGTGGATGGGGAAAACTACTGGTCACTTCCTAACTCTCTGAAGGAAATACAAGACTCAGCTAATTCTTTTGTTGTGTTCTTTGTAAGTCTGACCTGCTGGGGCATGATGTGTTTAGTCCTACAGTTCTATAAGACTGCTAAACACTTACATCCTTTCCTCAAAGAGTGTGACTGTAGTTGCCTACCTGCCTGCCATACTCTCTCCCAACATCACCTCAGTACTGTAAACCATCAGGTGTCACAATCCAGTTCTGATTGTTCTCTCTACTGACCCTCCACTGGAATGTGTTCCCTCTGGATATCAGTGCAGCCATCTCCTTAAATCTCCTCAAACAAGAGCTGAAGAGGCACAAGCTTCAGTTGGAGGTATTGTTGCAAACAACACTTACCCCGCACTTCCCTCTTCAATGAGTGACTATGCCAATTTGTTTTTGGTCTGGTGTTTCCCACAACCTTAGGTTTTTCTTAAATTAGTTATATAACATACAAACTAAAGGGGGCTTTCGGACAGCTTTCTTCATCCCTTGGTATGTGGTTCACATTTTAATTCCATCCATTACAGCATACAGCATATGGCAAATGGTCTGCACACTTCAGCCATTGGCTAACTTCACAGCAAGTGAACAAATTCTGCTCTTTCACAAGAAGTATATTCACACATAAAGTAGTTCCATAAATGCCAGAGGCTACTGTTGCAAAGAACACATTTTCAGACCAAAAACTGTTTTTGCTTTTAGCCAGTTTTTATTGGTAGGGCCTGGTGGTTCAATCAACAGTAAAACTTTACAAAAGGAATGACGAAACAAAACAAGCATTAGCAAACACTAAATTCAGGCAGCCAGACAGTCCTATTGGCTTGGCCAATGCTTGTTGTCTAATGTGTCTCCTGTCTTGTATTGTGCAACTTCTTATTTCACCATCTTACTCAAATGGTTGACGTTTGGAATAGTTTATCATGTTTTCTAGGCACTGTGACAATGCTGCATAAAGTATTTCTTGTTGAAGTGAAACAAATTTGCATACTTCCAGACTAAGGGCCTGATTTAGAACTCGTCTCACGGGTTATCTGTCACAACAGTGATGGATATCCCCTACACGGAAATCTAAATCCAATTATGTTCTATGGGATTTAGATTTCGGCAGACGGGATATCAGTCACCATTGTGATGGAGTAGCCCGTCCGCTGAGTTCTAAAGCAGGCCCTAGGAGCCACAACTCTATCAGATCAACAATATTTCTATTAGGTGCAAGTGAAGTGGCTCTCATCGGTCACCTCTTTCGGCACTCTTGGGAAATATAATTGATCTGATACTTCACTTCACTGTCACTGTTCGTACTCATCTTATGCCCAAGAACTGTTATAAAACCTACATACAGTGACTATTTATTTCCTAACTACGAATATCTCAGTGTGCTTAGTACCACACCAGTGTGCCTTACGGCCCATTCACTTACTAACTGATCTGTTCTATTCTCAGGAAAGGAAAACTGTCACAGTCCTGCTACCTGCCTGACATGGTCACAGTCTCCCAAGTTCCTTGTCCATTACTTAGCAATACCCTGAAACATGGAAACACAGACATTGAAACCCTTTTTAGTACTACCTACACTGGAGACAATCAAAGAGTTAGTTAACAATTGCTCAACACCCGTCTTACTTGATAATTTAACTTACAGCCATATCTGATTTATCTTCGCCTGAATACGAATGGCTTCTAATTCCCAAAAGTGTAAGGTTACCAGATGCCTCATGTTATTAGGGATGCCATGATACATTTCTGGGCTTTCCATTTTCAAGCCACTGTTTTCAGGTATGTAAATCTAATTAGTTCAGTGGCCATGAATCAGGAATGCATCTCCCAGAAAACAACAGATTAATCAGGGAAAGCTCAGAAATGGAAAATAATGCCCATGATGACACTGAAAGATGTACACTTAGGTGCCATGTCCTCACTTTAAGAGATTGTGCAAAGTGGATTGGGTTGTCATATTTTCACTGTTCATCAAAATTACTGGCTCTTAATCTGGCAAACATCTTTATGCAAGTCTACATTTGCCAGCATTTTAGAGACCTGCATCGGAAGGGGTTACATAGCACTAACATTATTTAGACACCCAATGTGTATGAACAGTAAACGATCAATTTTAGATGAAACATGTACCTGGAGTACAAACTACAATGAGATTTGTGTTGTAATTCTAACGAGACAATAACTGTACCACGAGCAAGCAATGGTCACTATTTTGGGGAATTTAATTAACAATTTCTGTGTTTCATTCGTTTGGCAGGTATGATCTTCCCCTCTCTAGTCTCTCCTCACTCTATTGTGTCTGTTCTACCAGCTCACCCTCTTTGTTAGTTCCACAGATACGGGCTTTTGTAATGAGGTGCAAACACCAGGAAGTGGAGGCTGCTGGCAGACTACCAGGCGTTACCATGGCAGCAGACCTCCGAGCCGAAAATGCAGGTTGGGGATTTTACAGCAAGAGGGGGAGGGGACATGGAGAACTACAGATACTTGGGAAACGAATACAGAGTCTCGTACCTAAGACAAAGTAAGTCTTCTCTTTATTACATAGCAGAAGTGTAAATTATGCTTATAAAATATTTCGTGTTTGGCAGACTTCACTCAAAAAATTTCTGGAAAAGGTGACAGATGTATAAAGGGCAATGTATAAAAGCCGTAAACATGTCATTCTTTTGCATTGTTGTTAATCTGTCCACTGGATTATTTTTCCTTTCCGGATGGTCCTGGTGTTTGCTTGGAGTGGAAAAAGTGTGTAACGATCATCATTTTAGTCTCTGATCTTTTTTTCCAAGAATTGTATTGTGCATATACCCCTCGTACCAAACGTACATCGAATGGATCACAAAACATCATGTTCCATTCTAATATTTTATTTGGTTCCAGCACAGCAAACGCCTGCGGGATTCCTGTTGCCTTAGAACAAACAATTAGGGCAAATGACGAGTAGCTAATCTGTATGTAGGCAGGCTTCAAGAATTTCCTAGCTTTCATAAGATCTGATTGCATCTGCGGAGAAGCTGGCAGAGCATTCCATGGTAGGACAGATTGGAAGGAAACAGCCCCATCTCCTTCACTTACCCTGTTGTTGAAGGCAACAACAATATGCAAAAAGAACAGTAGTGACCATAAAGGATGACTAAAGGAAATCAATTTGCTCTCAGCAGAAAATGGATCAGCCTGATACGAAGAATTGTGAACCAAGTAAAAGTGTAAAATTGCTTCTTAACAGGAGGACAGTGTAGTCCAGCTGATATAGGTCAACGTCTACAGTGTTCCACTAATCGAATTGTGAGCATAAAAATGCATTCATAACACTCATCTCATTGGTAGAAGCAAATAATTCAAGAAACCTCCCCAAATCGCACCATGACAGAATAAAAATGATTTGGAGACAGTCTTCACCTGAGATACCACAGGTAGAGATTTGGCGCACTTTCTTGTACCTTAGTACTCTAGTATGGTCATCTACCAGGTTGCACCACTGGTCATATGGACCCTTGATTGTCAACCAAAAATGTATGAAAGGACCTAACATCAGTACAATATTCCCATTTTAGCAAAACCAATTTGGCTCTGCAATAACGACAAAGAAGATGGTGTCCAAACCATAAAGGTTTATTAGCAGATTTAGTCAAATTTACAAGTTAATCAAGGTTACAAGTTAATCAATCAGTAAATCAGTTTATCACAATGGTGTATATGTCAATGCGAACACACAATCTAAATTTGTATATTATGACAAAGAAGATTCAAAATATAACAAGATACAAAGAACAAAATAGAAAATAGAATGGTTCCATAAAGGAACATACCTAATCTAAATAAAGTATCTTAAGTGCCACAGGGGAAATTAAGAGGAAGGTGTCAGCATCTGTTGAACCAAGTTAAGGGTCAGCGGTAATAGGCGCAGGTGTTCAAGCATGAAGCTCAATACTACAAGTAGGGGAAATCAGCAGAGTTTGGGAAAGGTCTCCCCTCACTGAAGTCACATCAGACCCTTTGAAACTATACACAGTAGAAGGTTCTGGCAGCTTTGTACCACCAACTCCTTTTGGTTGGAGCAATCGGGGTACAGCGTCTTGGGCATCACTATCCTATCACTAAACAAAGAAGCACACAGCTGCACGGCCTCGGAAATAGAAATGGTCTGATCTGCCTGGTACAGGAGGCTCTCTCCAACCCCATGCACTGAATGTGCACGGCTACATTCCAATAACTATACTCTAATCCAGGAGTCTCCAACCTTGTCTGTAATAAATGCTACTTGTGTTCAACAGAAATCCTTACAACCTACTAATATTATCCGAGCTGTAGTAGTTACCACATCAGACAAGATTACAATAGTGGCCACCATATGTAAAATTACTAGCAGTGATCACCTCCATGCATCAGGCACAGCTGTCAGCAGTAATGTAAAAAAATGCTTAGTGAATGTGGCATGCCCCCAGCACCAGGTCAATAATGTCATTAATAGTCTCTCCAACACTGTTTGATTTTTATTAGTCAAATGTCAGATTTTAATATATTTTGGAAATTCAACTATTTATCTCCAAACATCAGCTTGAAAGGTTCATTTCTGTAAATACAGATATTTTAGTTTAAAATACATACTTTTCGATTCTGGTACACATATACTAATTCAACCAAGCAAAGACGTCTGATTTAGTTCACTGGGTAGCACACAGAAAGCTACTTACAGGTGGCGGGAGAGTGACCAGTAGCTCACAAGCTACTGGTCGGAAAAGCCTGCTCTAATCTATTGGTTATCATCGTGAACGAAAGTCTATTCTAACTAACAAAGTAGAAAGGTCACCTGAAGTTGAAAGAAAACTTGGAAACAACTCAAGAAGAACATTTTATTCTGAAAATGAAAAAAGCCCTTGGAGAAAATCTGGTCATGCTCAAGACCTACCCACAGTCATACTAATGTTAGGAGAGAAAATGGCAGTCAATGAATACAGTTAGCATAATACCTACCTCAATTACATAAGGGATAAAGTACCCCCTGCTGTACATTATACAGATATTGCATGTCACCGAGGACTTCCATAACCATATATAGAAACAAAGCCGAAGACCGACTTCCATTATAAGGCTATGGAACTGCAAGGTGACTTGCAATATCGTTGTCATGTATGCCAGTGGGTACTTTATCCCATATAATACATGGTCACTGTGAGAATTTGGGAGTATTGTATGATATGGCTGTGGGGCCTTACCTTAAAAGAAACTCATAAAAACTGTCTTGGGTCCTGTCAGGCTCGCTGGTATCACCTTTAGCTCAACCCTGGGCAGCTGTGGTTTTGAGCAGCTAGGATTAACAAAGGGACTCAGTATAAACCATTTAACAGCACCAAACAACAGAATAAGACAGTCACACAGCAAGAAAGAGATGCAACAACATTTTATAAAAATTGTGTGTATTTGTATGAATTTTAAAGTTCTTGATCATCCAAATCCACAGGAGGGTTCCAGATATTGGACGATGACAGGGAGCTGTATACTAATAAGCAAGACATTTAGGCCCTCATTACAACCCTGACGGTCGGTGTTAAAGAGGCGGTAACACCGCCAACAGGCCGGTGGTAAAAAAAAATTGGATCACGCCCACGGCAGAAACCGCCAACATAGACAGCCACTTTAACACTCCGACCGCCATGGCGGTAGCAACAAACACTGCAGCGGTCACCGCCAACAGACAGGCGGAAGACAATGTACCGCCCACCGTATTACAAGGCACCAATCCGCCAGCTTTTCCAGGGCGGTACCAACGCCATCAAAAGCACGGCGGAAACAAAACACAGAAGGGAAACCACTCACCTTTAGACACTCCACGAAGAACCAGGACGCCATGGAGCCCTAATTGCAGATCCTCCCCATGTTGGTGTATCTACTAATACACCACAAAGTAAAGAAGGCGGCAGCGGCGACGACGGGGAGTACTGCACCCAGCACACAGAGGAGGGGGGAGGAAAAAGAGAGTGACACACACACACGTGGCTTACAACACCCCCACCCTCACCTACAACACCATACACACAAACATATCCAACAACAATACAGATACATCCCATCACCCGCTGGAAGAATGCAAGGACAAAAGGAAATGAGTCTAACCAGTGAAATATATTGGAACATTCAGACATATCAAGAGAAAAGCAAATAATCAGTATATACAAATATTTACATTATGTACACAAGGCCGTTCACTGTCCCTTGTAAATGTCCGTGGACCAGTGGTCCCCAAAAGCATGGGCAAAGCCCACACATGACACCTGCCTCAAAAAGGAGAGAACACTGCAGGGCCATCAGGTCAAAAAAACACATGCACCTCAGAGGGAAGGTGGGGGGGCACCTCAGCCGGAAGATGGTACGACGCCACTGCTCCTCAAGGGGGCTCCATGTTTGGTCCTGGGGAGTGCAAAGCCACAGTCTCTCAAGTCTCTCAAGTGGGTGGGTTGCCCACTGCTTGGTCCTGGGGAGTGCCAAGCCACAGTCTCTCAAGTGGGTGGTTTGCCCACTACTTGCCCCTGGGTAGTGCAAAGCCACAGTCTCTCAAGTGGGTGACATGTTCCACTGGTTCTGGAGGGGGCTTTGTGCCCAGTGTGCTTCATCCTGCCAAGGATTGGGTGAGTGGATGTATCTCTCCACTGGTTCTGGAGGGTGCTTTGTGCCCAATGCGCTTCATCCTGCCAAGGAATGGATGAGTGGATCTATCTCTCCACTGGTGCTTCATTCTGCCAAGGATTGGGTGAGTGGATGCCTTCTTCCACTAGTTCTGGAGGTGGCTTTGTGCCCAGTGTGCTTCATCCTGCCAAGGATTGGGTGAGTGGATGTATCTCTCCACTGGTTCTGGAGGGGGCTTTGTGCCCACTGTGCTTCATCGTGCCAAGGAATGGATGAGTGGATGTATCTCTCCACTGGTTCTGGAGGGGGCTTTGTGCCCAGTGATGCTGCACCTGGGGTGTGGCAGTTAACATCCTCTCACCTGGGTGTCTGAGCCTTGCGATGTACCTGAAACAGGTAGCATGATACTCCATGGAGGCAGAGCCACACTCCATCCTGCGGCGACTTAGGCTGCCAACTGCTGGTAGTGCCAGTGCTGGAGATGGTGCCTCAAGTAGCGTGTCCAGGGTCCAGGACGTCGCCTGCAGCCTCAGACGCCTGCCTACTGGTGATGCTGCTGACGTCCGACAGAGTGGTACCGGCTGGGCATGTGGCAGTGCAGATGGTGGTGCAGGTGGCGGTGGCTAGGTCGGAGATGCTGCCAGTGCTGGCCGTGGTGCAAGTGTCTGTTGTGGTGGAGGGAGACACAATACTGTCTCTGGCAGCCTCGGAAGGTTGATCCTTGGGGAGGATGCTGCAGACTGATGTTGTGGCAGCGGCGGTGCAGGTGGCAGTGCAGGTGGTGGTGCAGGTGGCGGTTGTTGCGACGGTGGTTACTGTGGAACAGGTCGCTGGCATCCCTGACGAAATGGTGGTCACCAGCCCCTCACCAGGAGGCATCGTGCCCTGAGGTGACTTGCTCTTTGCCTTGTGGCCCTTCCCTACCTTGGCAGTCGCTGCTGGGACCTTGGCACTGTCCTCTCTGTATTTGGGCTAGGCCTTGCTGGTGGTTGGTGCGACTTTCCCCTGCTGGAAGCCTGCCCCTTTTTGACCTTTGCAGGTGGCAGAATAGGGTGGTCCTTCCCATCTGTAGGTGGCACACAGGCAGCTCTGACAGGTTCCTCCTTCGATCCACCCCGACCAGCACGGATCACGCAGACGCAGATGTGATGGCTGAGGTGCTGGGCTCGGATCTAGGCATCCTGGTCCTAGGGGATGGACAGGGGGTGTAGGGAAGAGGTTCAAGTTAGCTAGGAAAAGTTTTTTAGACACACTGGGACGGGAAGATGGAAAGGGTGTGGGAGTGGAGGAAGAGCTAGTGGTTGTAGGAGGTGTACGTCTGCTGAGTTTTGGTGAAGGTGCATGGGCTGGAGGCTGTTGTGAGGTGGATGGCTGCTGAGAGGGTGTGTGCCTGCGTTTGTGTACTCTGGGAGGAGGGCTAACAGACACACTGGGAGAGGACACAGGGGATGTGTGAATGGAAGTGGGGGTGTGACTGCACATGAGCGGTGTGTAGTGAGGGGCGTCTTAGTGATGGAGGCAGTGGCTGATAATGTAGTGCATGCAGGTGTGAGTGTAGATGAGACTGGGAGGGAGGTAGAGGACGTGGAGGAGGGGGACACAGTGGAGGAAGTGGATGTTGGTATGTGTGCATGGGTATGGTGCCTGTGTTAGTGCCTGTGGGATGTGTGGTGCTTATGTTTTACTAAGCCATTTTTGTCTGTTGATGTGTGTGCATGCTGGTCTGATGGTGTGATTGGGATAGGCTGAGACAGAGGGGATTTGGTCTGGGTAGTGGAAGTTGGAGGGGGGAAGCTGGACACAGGGACAATGGCTGCCATCAGTACCGAGGCCAGAGCCTGAACCTCTCTCTGTTGGGCCGCCACGCCAGAATAAATGCCCTCTAGGTATGCATTTGTTTGCTGCAAATGCCTCTCACACACTGGATGGCCTTCAGAATGGTTGACTGTCCAACAGTGAGAGATCTCAGGAGGTCAATAGCCTCCTCACTGAGAGCAGCAGGGCTGACTGGGGCAGGGCCGGAGGTGCCTGGGGCGAAGGAGATGCTCACCCTCCTGGGTGAGCGGGCACGGGAAACACGCTGAGGGGCTGCTGGGAGGCTGGTGGGGGGGTGCCGGCTGTACCTGTTGATGGGGTAGGCATCCGCCACCGCCAGGGTGTCCGCCACCGCCAGGGAGCTTCCATCAGAGGAGGAGTCGATGTCGCTGGTATCCCCTCCTGTCCCTGTCGTGGAGCTCGCCTCGCCCTCCGTCCCACTGGTGCCTTCACCCTCCATGGATTCACCTTCCTGGGCCATGTGGGATGCAGCTCCCTCCGTCGCCGGTGCCTCTGCTCCTCCGCCAGATGATGCTAATGCACACAAGGACAGGGTGACAAAACAAGAAGGGGGGTAGAGACAGAGGACACACAAGGTCAATGCCAGCAACACCACTGCTGTTGGCGGACACAACACACACACAGCTGCCCTGTGCACTAGGCCTTGCCCAACTACTCACTATGGTAGGCTCAGATGGGGTACAATGCCTAACGCCAACATATGCACACCTGACACCCACAGGACCCTTCACTCTAGTAGCTGTCCAATTGTACCATTGGGGCAGGGGTGCTTCTGAGCCTGCAAAGAAGGGACCTACCCTGGCATGACCGCCCTGGCCTAGGGGCACCCACAGCCCCCCTCCCAGATCCCTCCTTAACCGCGCAGAGTCAGCTTTATGACAGTGTACTCCTCCCCTTGTGGCTGCTGTGATGCCCTCAAGCGTCCATCCAACTCTGGATAGGCCAGCGCCAGGATGCAGAACATCAGTGGGGTCATGGTGGGAAGGGCGCCCCTTCCATGTTGGGAGGCCAGCCCCAGCTGGGCCTCTGCCATCTTCTTGCTCCAGCGGCGCAGGTCCTCCCATCTCTTGTGGCAGTGGGTGCTCCATCTGTGATAGACCCCAAGGGTCTGCACTTCCTTGGCGATGGCACGCCAAATACCCTTCTTCTGGTGGGCGCTGAGGGGACTGTATATGGCTGTGACCTCCTGTCCGGTGACATTGGGTAGGGGTCCTGTTGGGATGTAAATGCATTGTTATTGTATCTGTGTGTGCCATTTTGTGCAATGGGTGTGTTTCCCTGTATTAATGTGCTTTCACTGTCCCCTTGGCCTTGTGTAATTGGTGATTATGTGGGTTTGGTGAGTCTCTCTACAGGGCATGCTGTGGTGATGGGTGTCCTTGCAGGTCTGTGATGGGTGTCCATGCATTGTTGTTGCATGCAGGGCTTGGTATTGGGAAGGGTGGGTTGTGATAGTGGGGTATATGTAAGGTGTTGGAGTAATGGGTGTGAGGGTAGGGGTAGGAGTTTGTGATGGCATGCAGGTAGGGTGGGGGATGAAATAGTAAAGATTTGACCTACCAGAGTCCAGTCCTCCTGCTACTCCTGCGAGGCCCTCAGGATGCATTATTGCCAAGACTTGCTCCTCCCATGTTGTTAGTTGCGGGGGAGGAGGTGGGGGTCCACCGCCAGTCCTCTGTACTGCTATCTGGTGTCTTGAAACCACGGAACGCACCTTCCCCCGAAGGTCGTTCCACCTCTTCCTGATGTCATCTGTGGTTCTGGGATGCTGTCCCACGGAGTTGACCCTGTCCGCTATTCTCCGCCATAGTTCCATCTTCCATGGAGGTCTGCTGCACCTGTGATCCGAATAGCTGTGGCTCTACCCAGATGATTTCCTCCACCATGACCCTGAGCTCCTCCTCAGAAAATCTGGGGTGTCTTTGAGGTGCCATGATGTGGTGTGAGTGATATGTGAGGTGATGTGTGGGGTGATGTGTTGGGGTGATGTGCTGGGGTGTGTGCTGTGAGGTAAGTGGATGGTGTATGTATGAGTGTTCTGTGCCTCTGGATGGTGGTGTGGTCTTTGCTTTTCTCTCTCTCTCTGCTTGTTCAAATTTTTTCGCTGTAAAGGGTTGTGGGTAATGTGGGGGTGTGTTTTAGAGTGGTGTGAGTGCGTGGGTGTGGTGTGTGTATCAGGTGTGTGTAGTTTGAATTGTCCAATGTGGTTGTGTTTTGTAAGTGTGTGTGTATTTTGAGCGCTGCGGTGTGTACCGTCAATGGTTTACCGCGGTTAAAAGAACGCCACGTTGATTTGTGGGATGTGATACTGTGGGCATACTCCTGTTGGCGTGACAATGTGGGTTTTGCTATCGCCAGTTTATCACTGTCCTTTGGTCTGGTGGACTTGTGTGAGTGTCTGTATAGTGGCGGTTTTCTCAGTGTGGGTCATAATACCAGTAGCGGAATACCGCTGCGGTCACAGTATTTTGGTGGCCGCCAGCACGGCGGTAAGTGGGATTTTCCGCCAGGGTTGTAATGAGGGCCATAGTTGTATATGTATTAGCAGCAAAAACCTTAAAGTTGTTCTTTTGCTAAGGAAAATTAATAGCCCTACTGGCTTGTACTAGGTTACTGGCTGGCATCCCAGCGTGGCTAACTTCTGAATGGGACTACCTACCTGGGTACTGTAAGGTATCAAATTAATCGTGGCATTAAATGTGACTTGATGGCCAAGTCGGAATTCATGTCACTAGTAAAAACAGTTCAATACAATAAGTTTACAACAAAAAGGTGCAGTAGCTCGAAATGTGTAGAAGCATTCATAAACATTCTAGCTTTTCTCTATCTATAGAGTGAAACAATAACATCTATGTGCTTGTCATTGTAAGCTATTAAAATAGAGCAGAAAAAAGAATAGCAGTGTTCCATTTTCGTTGCTTTAAACAGCTGCTTCAATTATGCTCTGTGACCTGCCTTCCACCTCGGCTTCTTGCAGCAGGCACAGAGACACCATAACTCAACTGTAATAACTTATAATAGCTGTGTTCTGATGTCTTTTCTTTATAATCTGCGACTCAGTCCGTCACAAGTTGCTGATTATAAAGAAATCAGAGACTGCCGTTTATACAGAGATTACAGAATCCCATGTAATACAACCAGAATATATAAAAGTGGCACCCGCTCCATGTAAATATAGCCATTTGATAACATTCTAATTATTACAATTGCACAATGATTAACATTTTAGTACACAGATTCATATTTTGTTGCATAAACGTATGGAGCACTAAACTATGCTGCTCCAGTAGGTTAAAGTTCCCTTTTGACCTGAATTCTAAACAACGTGTACTAAAGGTGGAGGAAGCCAAGAGAGTCAACCAGCTGTTCTTATCAGAGAGAGATGCCTCATTGGACGCAGCAAAGTTTTTGGATTGAATTTCATTCAGTTTAATTATATGGTAACATTTCCATCATAGGAAAGCAGACTTAGATGTTGCATGTATTGCAGAATATTTTGTGTTCTGCCTTCCCTCTATAATTACTTTTACAAATGTTAAAGAATATAACTTTTCCTAACTTTCATAACAGAAAGTTTCAATTCAGTATCAGTTTGGGCAGGCCAGACTCACAAATTCAAGACACTGCCATTCTCACTCTTTGGCACCCTAGTAGTTCATCAAGGTGCTATGGCCGGCCATGGAGAGCCTATCGGCTTGAGGGGTATGTCTGATTGTGCTCCTGGACAATATCATTTTTTCTGGATCATTGCCAGAAGAAAGTATTAGAATACCTTTAACTGACAGTGAAGCTCTTGCAGGATCTGGGGTTCGCCATCAATGAAAGAAATCTATCCTCAAGCCAGCCTAGAGGACATTTCTTGGATTCGTACTAGATTTTAACGAAGCCCCATTAAGCCTTCCTCTAAGAAAGATGGCAAAGATAAGGTAGGAGCTTCAGAATATTTAGATGAAAATTTACTTTGTTTTCAACTCTGTGTAGTTCATGTATTTGTAATTAGTCTTTTTGTATACTTAGATGTTGTTCAATAATAGTTTAGTTAAGGTACATTGACGTTGTCTCTTGTTAGAAATGGGGTCTCTGGTTGGCTGTCAGTTTGCACTCTGTCCAAGCAGGGACTCTCACTCAAGTCAGGGTAACGGAAATACCCAGCTCAGATAACCCCAGCTCACCCCCTTGGTAGCTTAGCACAAGCAGTCAGGCTTATCTCAGAGGCAATGTGTAAAGTATTTGTACAAAACACACACAGTAACACAGTGAAAACACCACAAAAGGACTCCACACCAGTTTAGAGAAATAGCCAATATTTATCTAAATTAAAGAAGACCAAAATGACAAGACTCCAATTTACACAAGCAAAGATATGATTTTTTTTTTTTAAAAGAGTCTTAATCCACAGAAATGAATGGATGCATTATTTTAGCACAAAGTACTTGGTATGCATCAAAAATAAAGCCGCAATGGCAACGGTGCTTTAGAAAAGCAAGCAATGCATAGATTCCTTACTCGCAAGTGAGGCCGTGCGTCAATTCTTTACTCACACTGGAGGCCGTGTATCGATTCTTTTTTCGCAAGAGAAGGTGTGTGTCGATTCCGGTTGCGCAGCCTCAGGTCCATGCGAGGATGTTGAAGACTTTGTCCCCCAGGATCCTGGCATGGAAATTTCCACCGCCGTGTGTGAAGAGTCCGCAGTGAACAAGCAGAATGGCAGGGCCTCCTCATGCATCAAGCTCTTCTCCTTGCAGAGGTTCCTTTTGATCCAGAAGTAATCTGGAAATCCGGGGTTTTGGGTCCACTACTTACACTCATTTCTACCTCTGAAGTAGGCAATCTTGAAAGGGAAGCCTCTGTTGTTCACAAAATTCTGCCCTGCCCAGGCCTGGCCCCAGACACACTCCAGGGGGTTGGAGTCTGCATTGTGTGAGGACAGGTACTGCCCTTTCAGGTGGAAGTGTCAGCTCCTTCCTCCCCACTCTAGCCCAGCAGACGCATCAGAATATGCAGGACACTCCCCAGCTCCCTTTGTGTCACTGTCTAGTGGGAATTCACAAACAGTCCAACTGTCAGTCTGACCCAGACGTGGATTACACAAGTAGGCAGAGGCAGAGGCAGAGAATGGTTACGCAAGAAAATGCCCATTTTCTAAAAGTGACATTTTCAAACAGACAATCTAAAAACCAACTTTAACAAAAGATTTATTTTTTAATTGTGAGTTCAGAGTCCCCAAACTCCATATCTCTATCTGCTCCCAATGGGAAACTGCACTTGAAAGATATTTAAAGGCAGTTCCCATGTTAAGCTAAGAGAGAGATAGGTCTTGCAATAGTGAAAAATGAATTTGGCAGTATTTCCCTATCAGGACACCTAAAACACATCAGTACATGTCCCACCTTTTACATACACTGCACCCTGCCCATGGGGCTACCTGGAGCCTACCTTAGGGGTGACTTACCTGTAGTAAAAGAGAAGGTTTAGGCCTGGCAAGTGGGTACACTTGCCAGGTCGAATCGGCAGTGCAAGACTGCACACAGACACTGCAGTGGCAGGTCTGAGACATGTTTACAGGGCTACTCATGTGGGTGGTGCAATCAGTGCTGCAGGCCCACTTGTAGCATTTGATTTACAGGCCCTGGGAACCTTTAGTGCACTTTATTAGGGACTTACTAGTAAAACAAATATGCCAATAATGGATAACCAATGACCACTGCAGTCTAAACAGAGAGCACTTGCACTTTAGCTCTGGTTAGCAGTGGTAAAGTGTGCAGAGTACCAAAACAAGCCAAAATGAAATAAAAGCACAGGGTCCAAAAACAGGAGGTCAGAAGGTAAAAGTACAGGGAAACCATGCCAAGAGCTGTCAGGTCTAACATTTGTCTTTGCAGGAGACAAAAAATCTAAACAGGAATGATGTGAAATAGTGGGATGGCATATGTTGCATGAAGCAACCTTTGACCCTGCTTGCAGGGAGGTCACTCCCCGCTCCGCCTTCCGCGCCACCTCCTTGCTCGTCCCCCTTTTGCTTTTTCCCCGCCGATGCGTCCCTTGCAGCCCCTCCCGCCTCCTTCTCTCATCGTTTTGCTTGTTTCCCTTTCCCGCCGCTGCGTCCCTTGCGGCCCCTCCTGCCTCCCGCCTCCTTCTCTCGCCGTTTTGCTTGTTTCCCTTTCCCGCCACTGCGTCCCTTGCGGCCCCTCCTGCCTCCCCCCTCCTTCTCTCACCATTTTGCTTGTTTCTCTTTCCCGCCGCTGCGTCCCTTGCGGCCCCTCCCCCCTCCTTCTCTCACCGTTTTGCTCGTTTCCCTTTCTCGCCGCTGCGTCCCTTGCGGCCCCTCCCGCCTCCCCCCTCCTCCCTCCTACTCTCACCGTTTTGCTTGTTTCCCTCTCCCGCCTCCCCCCTCCTTCTCTCACCGTTTTCCTCGTTTCCCTTTCCCGCCCCTGCGTCCCTTGCGGCCCCTCCCGCCTCCCCCCTCCTTCTCTCACCGTTTTGCTCGTTTCCCTTTCCAGCCGCTGCGTCCCTTGCGGCCCCACCCCCCAGCCCTCCCATTGGACAAGCCCTCCCGCTTCCCAGCTGCCACTCCCACCCTCCCCTCCTCTTATGGCAGGAGCGGCCGCGTGCAGTGGGCGCGCCAAAGGCAAGCCCGTCTGGCCCGTCCACGCCTGGACCTCGCCCAGCGCCACCCCCCCCTGGTCCGCGAGACCCCTGCACCTCCAGACGCCACTACACGGCCGACCAACTCAACGCCCTCAATCCCGGCCGCATCACAGCATGCTCCCACCCCTCACCAAAGAACACCCATGGACCCTTCGCATGCCGCACCTGCAGATTCACCTGCGACAGAACAACGAAATCAACAAAGACCGAAACTAACCACCTCCACTGCATACTCCTCAGCACCCGCTCCGCACGCAAGCACGCCATCGAGCTCTGGGACCTGCTCGACTCCACTGCCCCAGACGTAGCCTTTCTGACCGAAACCTTGTGGAACGACTCCTCGGCGCCCGACATCGCAATAGCCATCCCGGACGGCTACAAGATCATCCGTAGGGACCGCAACAACGGAATCGGAGGAGGCATAGCCATCGCCCACAAATCCTCCCTCAAGGTCGACACCAACACTGACTCCCTCAAGACCGCCGAACACCTACACTTCCGCATCCACACCGACCCCAACACCACTCTCAGAGGAACGCTCATCTACAGACCCCCCAGACCACGAGCACCATTCAGCGAATCCCTAGCTGACCTCACCAGCACCCACGCACTCACCTCAACGGATTACATCCTCCTCGGGGACCTAAATTTCCACCTGGAGAACAACAACACCAAGTCCACTACTCTGAACGACAACCTCACTAACCACGGCCTCAGACAACTCGTCAACACACCAACCCACATCGCCGGCCAAACGCTTGATCCCATCTTCTCTTCAAGCGCCCACGTCACCTTCAACCATACCACCGTACTCCACTGGACCGACCACCACTGCATCCACTTCACCTACAAGAAACATACCGAGCACCATCACACCCAACAACCACCCCGCCGATGCTGGAGCAAAGTTATGGAAGACGAGCTTACCAACGCCCTCGCCCAGAACCCACCCCCGACTCCATCGACCCAGACACCGCCGCCCACAACCTCACGCTGTGGATCAACGAATGCGCCAACACCCTCGCGCCACTCAAAAAACCCACCGACAACCAAGCCAGAAGAAAAGCCACCTGGTTCACCGACGAGCTCCTAAACTCCAAACGCGACTGCCGGAAGCTAAAAAAGGAATGGCTCCTCAAACACACACCTGACAGCCTCACAGCCCACAAGGACGCCACCCACAAGCACCACCAACTCATCAGACAAGCCAAACGATCCCTCTTCAAAGACCGCCTGGACAACAACGCACACGACAGCAAAGAGCTCTTCAGCATTGTGAAAGAACTCTCCAACCCCAGCGCTAACGACATCCCTCCATCCGAAGAACTCTGCAACGCACTGTCCACCTTCTTCCACTGGAAGATCACTGACATCCACAACAGCTTTGACGTCACTCCCACGCCAGACCCCACCCCCGAACACTCCACATGTGCAATCCACCTGACCTCCTGGACCAACGTGAACGACACAGAGACACGCAAGATCATGAACTCCATCCACTCAGGATCTCCGTCAGACTCCTGCCCCCACCATGTATACAACAAAGCCGACTCCACCATCGCCCCCCAACTACGGAAGGTCATCAACAACTCCTTCGAAACAGCGACATTCCCTGAAAAATGGAGACACGCCGAAATCCGCGCCCTCCTCAAGAAGCCCAAAGCAGACCCCAACGACCTCAAGAACTTCCGACCCATCTCCCTGCTCCCTTTCCCAGCAAAGGTGATTGAAAAAATCGTCAACACACAACTAACCAGCCACCTCGAAGACAATGGCATCCTAGACCCCTCCCAGTCCGGCTTCAGACGAAACCACTGCACCAAAACCGCCCTTCTCGCCGCCACAGACGTCAAATGGACAACGGCGAAACATCAGCCCTCATCCTCCTGGACCTATCTGCCTCCTTCGACACAGTCTGCCACCGCACCCTGAAATCACGCCTCCACAAAACCGGAATTCAAGGAAAAGCCTCAACGGGATCGTCTCATTCCTCTCCGGCAGAACCCATAGAGTCCGCCTCCCCCCCCCCTCCGCTCCGAACCCACCGACATCATCTGCGGCGTCCCCCAAGGCTCATCCCTCAGCCCGACGCTGTTCAACATCTACATGGCCCCCTCTCACAAGTGGCCCGACAACACAACCTCCATATTCTCAGCTATGCCGACGACACCCAGCTCATCCTCTCACTCAACAAAGACCCGCGCACCGCCAACACCAACCTCCACGAGGGAATGAAATCCATCGCCGAATGGATGAGAAACAGCCATCTGAAACTGAACTCGGACAAGACAGAGGTCCTCATCCTCGGACCCACCCTCTCCACCTGGGACGACTCCTGGTGGCCCACCGCACTAGGAACCCCACTGACACCGTTCGACCACGCTCGCAACCTGGGCTTCATCCTCGACTCCTCCCTCACCTTGTCTAAACAGGTCAACGCAGTCTCCTCCTCCTGCTACAACACACTCCGCATGCTCCGCAGAATCTACAAGTGGATACCGACAGAAATAATAAGAACAGTGACACAGGTCCTCGTCAGCAGCAGGCTGGACTACGGCAACGCACTCTACACAGGCATCCCAGCAAAAGACCTACTACGCCTCCAACACACCTCCGCCCGGCTGATCCTCAACGTACCCCACCACAGCCACATCCCCCACCACCTGAGAAACCTTCACTGGCTCCCCGTGGACAAAAGGATCACTTTCAAGCTTCTTACCCACGCTCACAAAGCGCTCCACGACACCAGACCAGCCTACCTAAACAACAGACTCAGCTTCTACACCCCCACCCGTCATCTCCGCTCCACTAACCTCGCCCTCGCCGTCGTCCCCCGCATCCGAAGAAAGACCTCCGGCGGCAGATCCTTCTCATACCTCACCGCCAAAACCTGGAACACCCTCCCCATCACCCTGCGATAGACTCAAGACCTACTCACCTTCAGAAGACTCCTCAAGACCTGGCTCTTCAACCAGTAACAACAGCCCACCCACCCCCCAGCGCCTTGAAACCCTCACGGGTACGTAGTGCGCTTTATAAATCCTATGATTGATTGATTGATTGATTGAAACGGGTGGCATAGAAGTTGATAATAGACTTTGAAGGAATTATGAGGAAGATGATTTTTTTTCTTGGACTCTCAGTCACCGTGTGGGTTATGGAAAAGTTTGTTTCTTCATGGTATAATGATGGCTGATGTTTAATAAAGTGAAGAAAATTAAGCATAATCCCTGCCTTGGGTTTTGATATAATTTATTTTCATTTCTACAACACACCGGGTTTTACATGCATACTGATAAATCACATAGCTACATGGAAGACATTATATTTTGCAGTCCCTATAAAATCCCCTCAATAAACATGTTATTATTATCAGTACTAGGGCTGCAAAAGTCAAAAACATTCTTCTTGAACAACAGAGTGTTTGCAAAACACAAGACCATTTGATTCTATAGCAGTAGAGAAAACAACCACTTAAAATATTTTAGGTGCTCAGGAGAAACACAGAGTTCTTTTTGCCACAAACTCCACCTTTAGCACCTGGCTCAAATTCCTTCATCGTCTTCTCCCCACCATGGCAAAAGCCATCCAAGCTCTTTGCAGCTGTAGTGCCATATTGGAATGGTCAGGTTGACTATGCTTCTTCTGTTTGTTGTGCTTCTCCCTATCCTTGCCAGAAGGCAAAGCGAAGGTAGTATACCCTGTAGACATACACAAAAGGTAAACATTAAAATAATTGACATTTTTACAGATGGTAATAGGTTTCCAGTGGAACTGTTATCAAAAGAGCACATTATGTGCCTGATTTAGAGTTTGGCGGACAGGTTACTCCATCACAAACCTGACAGATATCCTGTCTGCCGTATTATGATTTCCATAGGAAATAATGGAATCGTAATATAGCAGATGGGTTATCTGTCAAAATTGTGATGGAATAACCCCGTCCGACAAATTCTAAATCAGGCCCTATATGTGGTTAGAGCACTAGTAGCTCAGTTGACATCCGCAACTGGAGGGAGACAGACAATTGCTAATAAAATTATTTTGACAATTTATTAGTCTTGTTCTAGTTATAACTAAGGAGACTTCTACCTGCATGGTGAGGGTTGAGTATTTAGATAACCCCTTACTTCAGTGACCTTCAAAGTTTTCAGTGTGAGTCCCCTTGAGCAAAAATAAAAGCTGCACGACCAAGTGACGTAACCTGCTAAAATGTTTAAAGTTCGTGCTCAAATATTTTTTCAATCAACAGCCCAGGTTGTACTACCATTTTCACACCAGCAAATCCTCATTGCACCTGTGCCTGAGAATAAGCAATGACGCTGGTGCTGTCTCCGGGGTTTCTGTGTAGTGGATAGTGGTTGTAGGAAGAATAAACCCTCAAATGATTCGTGCATATGACCTTCTTTCAGCTGTGACCTTCCACTAGATGTGAGAAGCCATGCTGACCTATGAAAAGCTTCAGATGAATCAGGATTTCCTAGTCAGAGGATCAACCAATATTTCCACTGGCAGGTTGAAACCTTTGTGGGAGAGGTAAGTCAGGACAGTCCCACTCTGCCTTTTCTGGATAGAGGTTTGGGGGCCGTGCACAGCAACCCTCATTTGAAGAATCCACCCATCAAATCCTCACTTTTCAAAGAATTAGCAGTGTCCAGCCTATAAATATTATTTAAACATTTGTGTTGTTATGAAAAGCTTGAGTTGGACCAGCATGCCAAAGGAGTTACCTCACAACTGAGAGCAGATCAATCAATTACCCCATTTCAAAAGCAGGCTCTCAGGGTTGGCATCAGTGTCTTTTTTGCAGAGATTTTAAAGTTTTAATGTTTTTGTTACCCTAAAAAGTCCTATGTTCCAATCAAAGCCAAAAGGAAGACAACAACCTTGTTGTTCACACCAAATATCCTTCTTGCAAACTTTACATGCTGTCGGGTATTATTCATAAGAAGGGAGGCTGGCATCCCCATTCTGAAGAAAGTTGATAGGGGTTTCGTACACTGACTCTCATCTGGCAAATCCGAACAATTTATTCCAGTTTTCACTTTCCCACCTCCAAATATTTGCAGACTCAATGCCTTTCTCTTTCAAAGATTATTCCAAGTTGTCTAGGGTCTTCATTCTAGTCAGTGAATATAAACATTCAAATATTAAATCTTAGGATATACTGCTCTATAAATAAATATATGGAAACAGATATTTTAACCCATGAAACAGCCCGTATTTTCAAATATATGATTAATGACTTCCACATTTTCAGTAAATATGCTTCCCGATCCTTGTTTTATTAATCCTTAGTTAGACAGTAGTGTCTCCGACCTTGAGGTGACGGAAATTCATGTGGGGTGGGCTTTGCTTGCAGATTACCAATTTTATCCAAAAACTGGACGATTTACCATTACTACCAAATTATTTTTAAAACATTGGGTATCTAATAGCATAGTCAACAATTACTGAGTCTTCCTACCTTTTGAAACAATACTCCTACCCAGCAATTCTTCTGCAAACAGTAGCTGAACATAGTACTTATAACAGCTAGACAGCACTCAGTGTTCACATTTTCAGAATCCCAACCACCTTAACTGAGAGGAAGGCAGTCATGCCTACAATGATTATAAGACACGTTTTACCTATTTTCTTTTATGACCAATAAGGGAGCAAAAATAGGGGACAAGAGGCCACTGGTTTGTCTAAAATAAATTGGGGATTCTGTACATTTATGCAGTGTTTGTGTACCACTGCAATTACAATCTGCCTGCTGCACAGATAGAGAATGTGCATAGCGTTACCCTAGGAGATTTGATCCAATTTACACTTTTCTTTAAAATGAATGAATGAAAAGTACCTGATAAAGTGCAGTCTTTTACCCAGCTATGGCATCACGCTGTTGAGGAAAAGCCAGAAAAGGGAAAGAGGAAGACTAGGCAAGAAGAAGATTAAGGAAGAAGCTAAGGGCCTAATTTAGAATGTGGTGGAGGAGCTTACACCGTCACAAACATGATGGATATCCCATCTGCCGTATTACAATCCCTTTGTAGCCTATGAGAATAGTAATACAGCAGATGGGATATCTGTCACGTTTGTGACAGAGTAACCCGTCCACCAACCACTAAATCAGGCCCTAAGTTTTGCACTTTTTCTAAAAAAGGAGGTGTTTGTTTTCAAAACACAAATGCAAACAGAGTGTATTTCAATGTTCAGCAGAAAAGTAGGAAATAGAGCACCTTCTTGATTAAAGAGCTTGGCAAGGAACTATATAAGATCAAACTGCTTTGAAGTGACAAGGATGCATGTATGAAAACCAAGAATGAGCTTAGCAGCTGCATTTTGGATTGTTTGTGCAGCAACAAGGAACTATGGAGACCAAGACTTGTGACTTGTCTTAGGCAGTAGGGGAAAGAATAATGGACAGCATCACACTTTTGCAACAGTTCATGGGAATCAGTGGGATAACCTTGTGGAGGTCCTGGACGAGAAAGAAGCATATAGACAAATACTGGTAACCTGGTCAGAAAAAGGAAAGACTGAGATAAAACTGAGATTTGTAGATCTTTTGGCTGCAGAGTGTGGTGACCTAAGTCAGAAGGACATGAGCCAGAAAAGAGGAGGACCACAGCAAGAAACTTGGTTTTGTCTTCAATCAGTTTCAAGCAGTCAGAGAAAAAAAAAAAAATCTATTCTGAAGATTACCCAGGACATCTTTAAAGGGATGATAATCAGGATGTTGTCTTATAGGCCACAAAGGAAAATCCAAAAGTGTAGTAGTTAAAAGAAGGAGATATATGTTAGATAAAGCAAGGCTAAGGGAGGTGCCCTAGGGGAGATTGGAACTAAGAAGTTAAGGAGGAAAGTGAAAAGGACGAAGGTAGACAGCTTGAGTTCTAATAGACAATCATGCGGCAAACCAACCAAGGCCAGGTCCCAGATGGCAAGTGACTAAGTACCTAATTTAGAACTCAGTGGAAGGGTTACTCCATCACACCTGTGACGGATATCCTGTCCGCCGAAATCTAAATCTCATAGGATAGAATAGGATTTAGATTTTGGCAGACAGGATATCTGTCACCGTTATGATGGAGTAACCCATCCACTGAGTTCTAAATCAGGTCCTCAGACAGTCAATGAGGAGTGAATGCAAGACTGTGTCCAAAGTGGTACTGAAGCACATTAAAATAAGAGCCACTCTTCCACCTTGATCTAGAAAGCGCCCATGATCATCAAAGAGGGCGAGAAGGGCTAACTTGGTGTCATTGATTGGGGGGAAACCGGCTTGAAAAGACTCAAAAAGGTTGTTAAGTTCAAAAAGGTTTGAGATATGTCAATTGAATTTTTTTATTGCATTTTGGAAGGGAAACTAAGGCAAAGAGATAGAATGAAAGCTATTTAACATTGCAGGACCAGCAAAGGCTTTTTGAGGAAAGGAACAACAAGGGCTTCTTTCCAAGTTCAAGGAACAGTAGCTGCAAAAAAGCGAAGTTCTAGGCGTAAGTAATGGTAGGATGAAAAGAAGTGAACTCCCCAGTGCTGTATGACTGGGGCATTCATTTCTAAAGGAAACATCATAAATAAGCGAGCGACTAGCAGCACCTCACCAGGAAACCAGCGTTCCCTTGTTCAAAACCCGCACAAAATACCATGCACTACATAGTTCCATGGAATGAGCCATGTGGATCTGTTGATGTTCCAACCACAACATATCCCACGCATTTAACTATGAATAAAATAGAATAAAACATGGAAAAAACAAAATGTTCAACGTTAAGCACAAAAAAAAGATATGGAATGGATACACTGAAATAAAAATCGTCATGCAACCACCTGGAAACTAATGATCGCGAGGCGAGAAACTGCAGCAGGACACAGGACATCCTCATGCACTTCACCAGCGTTCTCCAGGTGATTACTTACCATGTCATCCTTATCATTTGAAACCAACACAATTCTATCCTTGTTCCAGACATTACATGTATGACAATCACCTGGGGAAAGTACCTAGATTCACCCTTTACCACATATCAAGGCTTTCTCATTCTCACCCAACAACCCTCCTTCATGTTCACTACACTGCCACAACAATCCTTACCCAGAAAACAAGCCTGGTCCTTCCTCCTAACATCTACTAGTTTTTAACCAAGAAGAATCAAGAGTGTGATGCCCAATCCAACCTTTGTTCAATTTGGATCCAGGAACTCATCCGCTCAATGGCACAAAAGAAGGGACGCCCGTTATTTCATTAGGCATTTTTTTTGTAGCTCACAACACAATTCTTATGGTGTATTTCTAGTTGAAATGTTTGACAGTCACAAGATGTAATTCGTATTTCAGGTTATGGTTAAAACATTCCACTAAACAGTTGCAGCTAGGGTGCTATTATGAGGTCCGGGTGTGATTTATACCATATTCAGATAGAAATCTCTCCATTTCTTCAGAGACTAATTGTGTGCCATTATCAGTCACCAATTTGTTGGCATAAGCATCCCTACTGAAAACACCTTGCAAAAACTCTATAAAGGTGTGTGTCTCGATAATGTTGACAAAGCCTACCTCTGGTAACTTAGACATGTAATCTACCAACACTAAGGCATACTTTGACATTTTGCCGGGGACCTTAAGTGGCCCAGAAATGTCCAAGCCTAAACTAGACCATGGAGACATGTCAGTCTCCAAAGGAATTATCTGAGGTTTCATAGTTTGGCTTTTATCACTCAGGACACAACCCTCACAATTGTGCACACAGCACAGATTTGCCAACTGCTGGCCACAAAATATCTTCTCTAACCCTGCATTTCATTGCTTGTATTACCAAATGCCATTTGTGTGCTGTTTCCAGAACCCTCTTCCTCAGCTTCTGGTGGTACAACCAATTGCTCAATTCTGCATACTAAAACTTAATAACAAATCAACTTAGATGCTACATGCATGTACAGACCAAACTCAGAGCTTACACTTTTCAAACTATGCCATCCACTACTCAATTAACTTCTTCAGATAAAACAGAATCCTGTTTGAGGACATCTCTTCACTCTTGCTCAGAAATCGCACAACTCTATCATGCGAACATCTGATCAGCCACACACACACACACACACTACAGCATCATCCTCATACACAACCTCATTTTTGGCTACCAATAGCATTCTGGACAGGTAATCTGTAATCACGTTTTTCACACAATAATGGTATTCTTGTAAGCGGTTTTGCCAGTTATCAACCTAAATAGGATTCTAGCTGCTCCTTATTCTTCGGACACGGACCTTCCCCAATTGCCATCAAAATCTTCAATTTAGGTTCTACGCCCTTAGCACTTATGTGATGTCCTAAGTATTCTACACCAATAGCTTGGAACTTGCATTTGCGAGATCACAATTTCTAGCCTTTTTCTTTTACTATTGACATAACTTTAGTCAGTCTCTCGTCGTTTTCTCTTACTCTGCTTTCAAACACTAGAATGTGATGATGGAAATATAAAACCCCATCCTAACCCCTGGAACATTAATCTCACGAGCCTTTGAAAAACTGAGGAAGTGGACTCAATGCTGAAAGGTATGCATTTGTGAAGGAAAAACCCCAACGGGGTGATGAATGAGCCAATGTGCTTGGACTCATCAGTTAGCACACTCTGGTGGTAAGCAGACATGTCAAGAGTGGTAAACACCATACCCCCCTTCAAAGTGCACAGCATCGTGTTAAAATTGTATAGAGGCCCACCATTCCCCCAAATATTATGGTTTAAATCACATAAATCTGCACATATTCTCAAATTGGGTCTGTTTGGGGTAACAACAATCAAGGAAAAACACTCAGAACCTTTCATAGGGACTATAATTTCTAGACTGCACAAACAGTTTAACTCCTTCTCTGATTCATTTCTCAAACATGGTGGTACCTTGTGAACCCTGTGCACCACAGTTGTGACATTGTCCTTCGGCACCATTTTGTGAGGAAATCCACACAACTTACCAAGTTATTTGTCAGAGGACACACTCATGCAACTTCCACACCTGGCATTTTCCAAACAAGATTTAGATGTAGCCCATTAGGATGATTAGGGTCTAAAAGTATATCTAATACCCCTTGATCATTCCACCCTAATAAATGTGATCACTATTTGGCTACATTTGCCATACCCCTTGCTGCTTTATTCTCAAATTCAAGTTGACCGTCAAATTCTCCTTCAACCTCAATCTTTGCTCCTCCATAGGTGAAAATCTTTAGGATGAAATTTCTTGAAAGCTTCCGACCCTGATTGTAATGGTAAGCCAGAATCTATCAATACTTGGCCAATTGTACAATTCAGACATATATGACAAGTTGGAGGTTTTTTTCTTATGTTGCACAGAAAATATGTGTCCTCATTACTGCCAACATTATTATCATCGTATATACCTAAGCTTATGACAATGAGAAAACTATCACTATGATCTCCACTGTTATTATTCTCTTTTGTGTTAGACACCAGTCTTGTGTGCATTGCAACAGTTTCTCGCAATGTGACTATTTAGTTACACTTCAAACACAGTTGAGAAATAGCAGGGCAATTCTTTGTTGAAGATGTGTGGTTTCCGTTACCCCATCTAAAACAATTAACTTAATGGACATTCATATCACTTTTCCAATCATGTTTAAGTTCCAGTTGGGACCGTAAAGGTCCATACTCAGACCTTTATGTTAACTATTGGTAATTTTATTGCACTGAAGAGAACACAGTTCTTTAAAGGAGGCCTCAGAATTCGCAATTGCCTTGGCGTTAGTAATGGCTGTTCTAAGATCCGGATTGTCTGTAGAAAGGAAACAATTTTCCTCTTGCATGTCCTTTTAATTAATTGGTCACAAATAATCTTATTGTGCAATAATTACAAGTAATGGACAAAGTACTTAAAGCTGAAACAAAATCATTAATCAACTCTCTTTGTTGCTGAGATCTTTTTAAGAATTCGTGTCTCTCTTGTACCACGGTCCCACACTGCGAAAAGAGTTTGTCAAATGCTTGCATTACTGTCCCATATCCATCTACAGTATGCATTGAATCCATTTCCCAAGTTTCTTCCTGGTGAGATATAATGCTCTCTTTAATCAATGGTAATGGTTTTAAATAGACCTGCCTTCAGGACCTAATTGTGTACCAATAATGTATTTTTTTCTTTTTGCTGCTAAATATGTCTCCATCAACAGCACTGAGATAGGCCTTGAAAGCCTCTTTCCACTGTGACCACTTTAAAAGTGGCTTACTTGGCACAGATGGAAATGGAATTTATGTATATGTACAACCAATGCTCAAGGAAATACTACCTATTAAGTAGGAAACAGCAAACAAATCCACAAATCAGGAGAAGTAATACACCACAAATCCTCCCAGGTGCAATGCCTGACATCAGACCTTCATGGAACCATGTAATATTCACTTATAATATAAATAATAGGTAACCTGGCTTTGTATTGGTGTAAATAATGTGGGTGAAGAAAATGTCCAATAACAGCCTGACTTCAAGATGGCGGCACTAACTTTACTGCAGCAGTTAATAATTAAGTCAATGAAGTTGTCACAACAACCGCTTGATTGTAAGATGGCTTCTGTGGGTGTGACACAACATGCACTACCATCGATAAAGCGTGCCAGGTGGTACAACAGTGAGTAAGCGTCACTGTAGCACAGCAGGAACACAGAGTCTAGCAGGAAGAAGCTATGACACTCCAGACTGCAGCAGGCTTCAGAAATCACAGGGGCCAAGCTAGTGGTCATGAAGAATGAAGGCAGCAACTGGCTAACAGCAGAAAGCAGCACAGCGGAACTCAATTTCCTCATTCGTCACCAATGGACTTTACCAAGGGTGGTGTTCCTGAAGAATGATTCTGCTAACGATGACTAAGCAGAGCCCAGTTTCCCAAGGATTTTTTAACAGCTGATGAGATGAAATCCAAGATATCGGCTACAATGAGTTGAGTGCTGATGTGGCTGCTGAGAGACCTGTAACCTGCAGTATATATGTACAGTACACCCTGGTTTACCAGAGCCACGATAATGTTGCAACTCAGAGGTAGCCTATGGCAATGGAAGGATCTGAGCAAGGCACCCTAGTGAAAGAGCATGAGTAGCCTGTATACAGGATAGATGAGCTTCATGAATAATAATGGTGGGAGCCCCTGAGGAGAGCAAATAAGGAAGAAACTTAGGACCACTACCACTCTCGTACTTTCTACCCATGACTCAACCCCTTTGACACCTCTCCCCAACAACCTTTGAGTAATCTTTCCTACCTAACCCTGGATCCTTTAACTACTTAACAGCCCCCAACCTAATGTGAAGTTGTGTCTTCCCCCATGCTCCTGTCCTCCCTTTCATCCTTGAAACCATTTAACAGCACAATGCATAATATCCATTACCACCTTTTAGACTTTTAAGCACCTCATAAATCTCATTTCTTCCACCACACACTGACAGACAATTAGTATGTATTGTAAAAGGAACATACCTCTGTGTCACATCACAACACAGTAAAAACACTACAAAGGCACTCAACACCAGTTAAGACAAATAGCCAATATTTTTCTGAGTAAAACAAGACCATAATGACAATAATCCAACATACACACACAAAGATACACATTTTCAAAGATTAAACTTCAATATAGCGCCTATAAACAGAATAGCTCCAACTTGGGCTATCATGGCATAGTTGATGGAGTTGTTTCCAATAATCCGACGCCACTTGCGAGGAGGGCAGCGCCAGTGACGGACTGGCACGGACCTCTTTTGATAATGAGGAAACAAGCCAGTGAACGAAGTCGGGGAAGCAAGGCATTGCTGGATCCAGTGCTACATTGGTTCCTTACTGCGGAGCAGGGGAGGTGATGCGGCATTGGTGTGAGGTGTCAGTTCCAAGACGCAATGGGCGATCTCTCGGGGGGTCACCTTCATGCCACCGGGCTACAGGCACTGCGGCGGAGTCAGGTGTCATGAACGTCGGTGACACTGCACTCGAGACTCACGGAGTTGCGGGATGTCAGCGGGTCTGCGGTGGCGTCAGGCCTGCGGTGTCAGTCACGGTCATCGTACTCCAGTGGGGACCACAGCTTCGGGTGCTGGAGGCATCGCAAAGTCATTCAGCGGCATCAGTCCTGGAGCCGTCCAGAGTCGGTGCACCTGTTTTTATTTTGTTTTTAGGCCACTTTTCACTCCTAAGGACTCAGAAACTGGAATAGGCACCATATTGCGAGTTAGGGTCCACAGCAAACAAACCCAAAGGCTGGTAGGTGAAGTCTTTGATGTCCCTGAGACTTCTTAACAGGAGGCAAGCTCAGTTCAAGCCCTTGGAGAAACTTCACAAGCAGGATATAGACCTAAGTCCAGTCTTTGTCCTCTTTAAGACAGAAGCAGCAACTCCAGGCCAAACCAGCAAAGCACACACAGCAAAGGGGCAGTACTCCTCCTCCAGATCTTCAGCTCTTCTCCTTGGCAGAGGTCCCTCTTGATCCAGAAGTGTTCTAAAAGTCTGGCGTTTTGGGTCCACTACTTATACTCAATTCTGCCTATGAAGTAGGCAAAGTTCAAAGGAAAGTCTCTGTTGTTCACCAGATCCTGCCTTGTCCAGGACTGGCTCCAGACACACTCTAGGGGGTCGGAGACTGTATTGTGTGAGGACAGGTACAGCCCTGTCAGGTGCAGGTGTCAGCTCCTCCCTACCCCTCTAGCCTAGCCCAGGACGACCCATCAGGATATGCAGGACACACCTCAGCTCCCTTTGTGTCACTGCCTAGATATAATTAACAAAGAGCCCAACTGTCAGTCTTACCCAGACGTGAATTTCACAGGCAGGCAGAGGCACAGAATGGTTAAGCAAGAAAATGCCCACTTTCTAAAAGTGGCATTTTCCATCAGACAGTCTAAAAACCAACTCTACCAAAAGATGTATTTTTACAATGTGAGATCAGAGACCCCAAACCCATATCTGTATCTTCTCCCAATGGGAAATTACACTTAAAAGATATTAAAAGGCAATCCCCATGTTAACCTATGGGAGAAATAAGCCTTGCAATAGTGAAAAACGAATTTGGCAGTATTTCACTATAAGGACATATAAAACACACCAGTAGATATCCTACCTTTTAAATACACTGCACCCTGCCCATGGGGCTACCTAGGGCCTACCTTTGGGGGTGACATACATGTAGTAAAAGGGAAGGTTTGTGCCTGGCAAATGGGTACACTTGCCAAGTCGAATTGGCATTGCAAAAATGCACACACAGACACTGCAGTGGTAGGTCTGAGACATTTTTACAGGGCTACTTGTGTGAGTGGCACAATCAGTGCTACAGGCCCTTGGGCACCTCTAGTGCACTTTACTAGGGACTTACTAGTAAATCAAACATGCCAATCATGGATAAAGTAATCACCAATACAATTTAGACATAGTGCATATGCACATTAGCACTGGTTAGCTGTGTTAAAGTGCCCAGAATCCCAAAGCCAACAAAAACAGGTCAGAAAACTTAGGAGGAAGGAGGCAAACAGTTTGGGGATGACCCTGCAAAAAGGGCAAGGTCCAACAGTAGTGTTAATTCCTGGCCACTTACAGCAAGAATTTGCTATTTTGATGGGATGCAGACCACTTCTGGAACAAAGGGCAGCCTTAAGACTTATTTTTCAATTGGAGATGTCAGAGAAGGATTCATCTGTTCATTTGCAGAACCTTCCTAGCCAGCCTGGCTCTGGTCACAGTTGGGAGATAAACAGTCTGAAACCTGGCAGTAGGGAGGTGAGCTCATCTAAGTGGCGGGGAGACTAGGAAGCTAAAGAGAGGTGTTGTGTCAGGTTGAAACAGGGAGCTTCTGGGTAGTTTAACAGTAAGGCAAAGAAAAAGAAAAGCTGAAAAAGCAGAAAGGAGCCAGGATTGAATCGGGAAATTTCTCTAATCGTTGGCTAGTGCATAGGACAAGACTAGCATTTCAAGATGAAGACGTAGTCTATCTTGGGGTGAGAATGCTCTCTTGGGACCTCGCCGAACGCTGCCCTAAATATAAGCAATCCTGGCACCTACCTGTCATTTTGTTTTACTTTCCTCCTTTCATGTCTATCCACTAAATGGGCTCAGACTATCTGACACCCTGAAACTGCTTTCAGCATTACCAAAATAAACGATAAGAGTTGGTATATTCTTTTGTTAAGGTTCAGCGGTTCGCGCTTTTTGCTTATTAGTTAAACCATCTGCCGGTCTACAACCCAATAAATAGTGAACATTCTACCCCATCTGGTGCTTGACGTTAATAGGATAGTTTATATGTATGCAGTGGAACCTGTAGAAAGTAAATCCGGTAGGAATCAACAAAGCATTATTCACGTTAAAGTAGGAAAGGAACAACAAAGGGTGCCACACCAAAAGGGAGCAGGGAAGCACTCTTCGTAGTTCTGCCCCCAGTAGACGTAGAACGGTCTGTCCCTATTGATGGTAGGTCAGTGACTATAAACTTTATTTTATAAGTTTCTGTTTTTTCTCTGTGGTTAAATCCAAGCAGACCTCGATTATAATGACGATGCAAAGCTCTTTCCATTTCACTCTATCCATGGCTAACTTTCATACATACAAAACTTTAGAAGTTCTTTATAGTCCTTTCCTACCGCCCATTAATTGGATCTGCAAGTGTGCTTTATTGTTTACTATATTACTTTACTTGTTAAGTATTCTTTACTTATTAATTTAGCCCAAATTCAGCCACACTCTGTTTCTTTATCATGGTTTCCAAGTCGTGGGCCTCTAAACTAATAGATTCTGCACTTGTAGTCTGCAAATAATAATCCATGCCACCTATAACTAAAGTCAGATGTTCTTAACTGAACTGCAATTAAATTGATTCATTTGTGAAAAGTGATTGAGGTGCCATGTCCAGACGGGCTCACCGAAATTAACAAACTGTTCCAAGGTTTTGTGGAAGATTAGCTAATTTAGTCCTGATTTCCTGCATCCCTTTGTAACCTAATATCATTTAAAATTAGCCTTGGCAAGGAATAGGAGGAGCTTTTCTGGTCTTGGAGGTGGATATTTCTTCCTTCACTCTCCTGCATTAGACAGAAAAGACACTTCATCCTTAAACTCCTTTTAAAAATATATTTGCCCGCCCTTTCCTCATCACCCCCATGAAGTATTTGCTAATCTTTATCTCTTTGTAAATAAAAACATGCATCTCTTAACCTAATTGAATGAGTGCCAAGTACTTTTAAATGGATATGATTATAATACTGCAAATAATTTAGGCCTGCCTGGGGGAAGCAGGGTCCAGGTGCAAACGAGTCAGAAGCGCACTGAACATTGGGGATTACAGTTTTCAAGAGGGAGCAGGGGCAGGTAGACTTTGTTTCAGCTCACGCACCTGCACATAGGAAACTGCAATGCCCTCATCCTGACCTCTGCCTTTCTCAGGGCATCTCACTTTGATCGTCTTGGGTGTTCTGTGTACAGCTACAGGGAGAGGAAGAACACACACCCCTAATCTGTTGAGGCCCATTCTATGTTTCCACACGTCTGCTGGCCTAATTCACTGCCTTTGAGACTGGTCATATGGTTTTATTTTCAATTAATACAGCTCATGTTGAGTACCAATAGTGTTACTTTTCGCTGTGAAGACAAGAGTGCAAGTACTGCTGAGGCATAGCAATAGACTTCCTTCTATACTGCACATTAAAAATTAACAGAACATTTCACACAGCTAACAAGGGGCAAGCCATATTCCCTTGGCTATAATAATATATAATATAAGTGAGGGGCCAGGATTGAGGTTAGTCCAAGATCAGTCTGGCCAGCCCAAGCATGCAGTTTAAGGTGGGATATGTGCGGGGAAACTAAGAACAAGAATGGAGTGACGACCGAAATAAAGAGCACTTTCCTTTCAACCTTTGGCTCAATGTGCAAGAGTCCCTGAGCCTCCACCCCCACGAAGTCTCGTGAATGGACTGAACAGTGGCACTCACCCTCCTATGCTGCTGTCGGTGCTGAGTGGCTCTGCTCAGGATGGGTAAGAGCGCACCAGGGTTCAGAGGCTTTGACTGAGCACACCCATGTGACCTATGTGTAGACGGGGTACAGCACATTCGGCTTTGAATGTCCATTTGGCTTCCCTACTCCCAGCTGCACTGTGGATAGGCAGCAAACGGTTTTCTGTTGCACGGATGGGTCAGAGTAGAACTGGCAGCAGAAGCCCGTTGCAGTAGGCATCAGCATCACATAAAAATAGCGAGGAAACCCCTGTAATTGCCTAGGCCAGCAAAGGCAGATGCCCAAACTTCCTGCAACCAACATGCCATCATAGGCCTTGAAAGCATGGGTAATGTACATGATTGATGCAAACACTGCTAGAGGAAAAGTGTGATATGCAGCAAACACCTATGGATGTTGTAATGTTGTTACCGCACACTACATGCCCTGACACAGACATTAAGAAGGTTTGTATGTGTGCTTTTGAGTGTGTTCACCATGCATTAGGCCTTAAAATGACTGCTGCCTTTAACACCAGCTCTTGCTTTGTTTTGCAGAGCATATAGAATAACTATTTTTGTGTGTGAAAATGACGGGATGTGGTCTACATCTCTGCTTGAAGGGTAACTTTCCATATTTACAGCTCAATGCTAACTGTAACAATGGGGTAAAGATCTTCCTTTAGAATGGCCATGCTACATCCCCAGTTTCCGCATGTAAGAAAATGGGTTATAAGTTAGGAAGGATATGAACCCTTCCCAAGTAATAGGTCCAAAGTGCTGTTAGGTCCAAAACACAAGTTCAATCAAAAAAAAATAACGTGGCTCAACCCCTGGTAGCAAACACACAGAACAGACAGCATTACCTTAAGGAAAACTGTGTTAAGTATTTAGCAGTGCCAAAACAATTAATAGGTCACAACACAATAAAAATCTGCAGTTAATCTCTTAGAACATCTTAATTAAAATATGTCACCAAATAAGGGAAACCAGAGATATGAAAGTTTAATTGGCTAGGGCAAAAAGTGTCAAGAAAAAAATAAAGCACTAATCGGATTTCACTGTTTGTTTGCTGTTGGCCCGGACCTACAATTAGTTCAAGCTGACTGCGATGGAGCAGAAGTTGGAAGCTGCAAGTGTGTTGTCCCAGTTACGTTTTTTACCTTCTAACGAAGGGCCTGATTGAGAGTTTGGCAGTAACTGTCCCGCCGCCGGCTTTTTGACAGAAACCCCACCCACTGCTGTGACAGTCATCTAGCCGTATTTAGATGACGGCGGTCCCATAGACGAAAGCCTGCATTTGAACTGTCTCTGCCAACAAATACTGCCAGCATCAAGGGCGGGAGAGGGAAAAGTAGCTGGCGGTGAAACCCGAGACACCCTTCTCGCCATAAAGATTTGAATGTGCCTTACAACCTTGAAAAAAGTGGCGTTCCGACTTCCATGTTTGAGTTGGCAGCTTGGAGGGGGAAGGGGTGAAAACTCACCTTTTACCCCCATTTCAAACACGTTATCGGCTGGGCATGATTGGACAACACCTGCTGTTACTGCAGCCACTGACCCATGGAGAAAACATGACTCCCTGTCGCTGAACTCCAAGGTAGGGATGCTGCATTGCCAAGGTACATTGGGTGGGCACTGTACAGGAGGTTGGGGCCACTGCAGGCATATACGTCACAGGATTTGTTTTCAAATTACTATGACATGCATATGTGGGGTACACAATGGAGTCACACATGGTTGGGGACATGCTGGCACAACATGCATAAGCACACATACACAACTGTCATTGTGATGTCACCATTCATTGCAAAATGAATGCTGGCACCACAGTAACGGTATATTCACAGTGGACAACGGTGTCCATGTGTGCGCAGTGCAAGGGGACCTGTACAGGTAGGTCTGTGCTATCTGTTGTGTGTATGAGTGTGTCTGTCAGTATGTGTATGTGGATTGACTGTTTGAGGTGGGGGGAGCTGAAGTGGCTGGTGTGGTTGTGTCTGTATGTGTGTCACTTGCACATGAGACTGATGTTGTGTATGTTTAGTTGCCATGTGACACTTTCAGGTAAGGGTTGTTGTGTGGTAGACGTTGTCATGATGTGTGTAGTTGTGCCTGTGAGTGTCTTTCTTTAGCTGAGTGTGTATTTGTGTTGTTTGTTGTTGTGTCATGTGTGGGTGTAGTGTCAATGGTGTGTGTATGTTGTGTCATGGTTTATGTCAATGTGTGTTTTCAGCAGATACGGTTTGTGTTGTGTTGGAATTGTAATGGATGATGGCGTGTAGTGTGTAGTTGTGTTGTTTGTTGCGGTTGTGTCATCTGTGGGTGCAGTGTCAATTGTGTGTGTATGTTGTGTCATGATTGTAATTCAATGTGTGTTTTCGGCATATACGAGTTGTGTTGTGTTAGAATTGTAATGAATGATCGTGTGTATGTGGTGTGTTGTTTAGTGTAGGAGACAAATATGGATAAGGGACAGTGTGTGTGTGTCATTTACCTCTATTCTACAGCCCCGGCCATTGTACGAAGTCCAATGGAATCTGCCACCGTCTCCCTCCAACAGCATTCTGTCACCATTCAATCGCTTGTATAACTGTAACATCTAAATACAGCAGGCAGAACACAGTTGTCTTAATTTTCTTTTCGGCTCTGCTGTCAACGTGGCTTGGCGGTAACACCGCCAAGATCTAAATCAGGACCTTAGTCTCTTTGTATGGAAGTAGAAATACTCTAGCTGAGCAAGATTGAAGGCTGCATCTGACAAAGTCATCCCAAAATCGGATAGCCATTAGATTAGGCCCCACTAAAGTCTATGGTGTTGGTGGGAAAAGCTCTGAGTGACAAAATTCAAATTAGGGACACCACAAACAGTTTGGGTGGACTCCAAGCCCCAGAACACAATGTGCCTGGAGTGGTGTCAACACTACCGAGAGGAGGAGGAGGAGCCAGTCCACCTCTGCGCTATTTAGCGCAACCTCAATCCCTGCTGTGCAAGACACCACAAACTTGTTGGGAGGACTTCTAGCACCAGAACCCAGTCAGCCCAGTGATGCCAACACTACCGAGTGAAGAGGAGGAGGAGTCAATCCCCCTCTGCGCTGTTTAGCCCCACCTCCAGCTCCATCTCCACTGCACCGGGCACCCAACACGCCAGGAGTAGCGCCAACACTACCGAGTGGCAGGGAGGAGGAGCCAAGGAGGAGGAGCCAGTCTTCTGCTACCTATTTAGCGCCACTTTGATCACCACTGAGTGGGACTCCACAAACTGGTTGAGGGGACTTCCAGCCACTCCCCTTCTGTGCTATTTAGCACCACCTCAATCCTTGCTGTGCAGGACATGCCCCGGGAATGGGGATGGACTGTCTCCACTGGTCATCGCCTGGAAGAGGCTGAGCTGGGCCAAGCCTCTTGGTTCTTATGTCTTGTGACTCTTGCTCTTGCTCTTACTATCTAGGTATTATTTATTCTATCTAGATTATTTTTGGATGACCCCTGTACTACTGTTTGCATTTAGTTTATGTGAGTGTGCCTTTCGTCTGCAGGCCTTTTCATAGGTTGCTACTTGGACGGTTCAAATGGTATTTTATTTTAAGTGGTCAACTAGTGCTCCATTATTGGCAACCTATTCTATTGTTTTAAGTGCTTGATTTTTTTTACTTCTTCTTTTTTCCTTTTTTTGTTTTATTTCTGTTTGGGCCAGAAGTGCCTCGTTCTATTTTTAATGGGGAAGAGAAAGGCAGAGGTGGTCCCCCATGGATCTCATAAGATCAAAAAACCACTGTGACATGCAGCTGACGACTGCACAATAAGGGAAATCAATTTCCTCATTGAAAAGGTTGAATCCCTGATCAATGATGGAAAAAAATCAGAAGGGTCCTTCTGTTGCATCTAAGATTAACCAGTTTTTAACTAAGTCAGACAAAAAATCTTTACCCGGTACTCTTATATCATCTACCATTGCCCCTACTGTCAGCTGTTCTGTTGACAATATACCATCCACCCTCCACAAGGAAAATGAAACTCCAGCACTTCTTTGCTACTATCTAGAACACCCCCGGCCTTCAAAATCTTTCAGACAAGTTCCATGACTTTTGTAATGATAGAGGGCTGGAAATAAATACACAAAAGACCAAATATATGGTCTATAGACCCCATAAAAATTGAACGGGAAACTTTGTTTTTGTAACTTCCTCCTCGAATCAGTACAGGTGTTTGAATACTTAGGCTTAAGGTTATAACATTCGCTATCTGAAAAGCAGACTTTTAAAACACCACAGAGTGGCTGCTATTTTGAAAATGCATAGATCTATGCAGTCCAAAAGCAGTTTTTCCAGCTCTACAGTATATAAAGTTATGGCTCAGTGTTCTGCCCTATATGGAGTAGAATTATGGGGCATTTACAATGTGAGTTTCATGGCAACAAGAATACTAATTTTCTTAACTCCTTACTTAACCTCCCTTGTAACTTCATAAACCTGCCTCTGATTCTTGATACTGGTCTTAAAAGCATTGACCACTTAGCTTCAACAAAACCTCTTGTTTCTTGGATGAGACTTTAGACCCATGGAGAATTTGACCCTTACATAGCTGAGTTACTTGATGTTTTGAACTTAGATACCAATTTAAAAATAAAGGCCCTCAATATGACTTCGGCGGTATATTCTGAAGACCGCTGTGGTGACGGCCGCCAGAAGACCGTCATGGAGGCAGCAATCCACCCGCCGTACCATGAGCTACAAAAACAAAACGGCCAGACAGCAGCCACAACACCAACACCGCTGGGTCTAACGGCGGTGGGAGAGAGGCGGACCCACCACCCTTACCGCCACACCGACAACAACCCACCCTCCAAATTACAACCCACAGATCACCACAGTGGTCCATCAATGGTGGAAACCATTGGCAGTGCAGACCGCCGCAGTCGATTTTGCCACTCCACAACAAAACAAGCCAACATTGGTCAAATTTTAAAAACTCACACCTTATACACATACACACAGTACACACCCACCAACAGCACTATAAAACACACCCGACACAACCCACAGTTCCTTGCAAAATCAAAAATTCTGCTACACATGGTCAGCCCACATATCCCTAGAACTGAACACACAAACCACAGCCACCTATATACCCTTCACGCACCACACATACTTCTACACCAAACACACACAACACCACTGCACTCAATCACTACTTCACAGCATCCCACATATTCACACACCTGGCACCCCCACCAAACACCCCACCCTCTGTACAACACACGCACTACACCCACTACACAATCGGCATGTCCCCAAAAAGCACTCCTGTTTCACTGTTGAGGAGTTGCAGGTCATGGTAGACGAAATCTCCAGGATAGAGCCACAGCTGTTTGGTGCACAGGTCCAGCAGATATCCATTTTCAGGAAGATGGAGCTATGGTGTAGAATAGTAGATAAGGTGAACTCTGTGGAAGCAAAAACAACAAGTGATGGACGGAATGCTGAACATTGTCAAACACTCACCCCCAGTCATAGATCTGGGTTTAATCCATCGTTCTTTTGCTCACCATGCCACCCCAGTTTGGACCCAGCCATATGCAAATCAGTCTTGACCCTGTTCCTCATGGGAACAGTCCAGACCGAACTGCCAAGCCAGGTCCTCACTGGACCGGAAACAAGCATTCTGGGACCGGTTTCCGGGTTTCACCCCTCATCAGCCAGGCTAGCTTGAATCCAGTGGCATGGGAAGCACGGGACCCACGTCTGGACATACCCTTCCCACTTAGGGCGACAAAGCAAAAACAACAAGTGATGGACGGAATGCTGAACATTGTCAAACACTCACCCCCAGTCATAGATCTGGGTTTAATCCATCGTTCTTTTGCTCACCATGCCACCCCAGTTTGGACCCAGCCATATGCAAATCAGTCTTGACCCTGTTCCTCATGGGAACAGTCCAGACCGAACTGCCAAGCCAGGTCCTCACTGGACCGGAAACAAGCATCCTGGGACCGGTTTCGGGGTTTCACCCCTCATCAGCCAGGCTAGCTTGAATCCAGTGGCATGGGAAGCACGGGACCCACGTCTGGGCATACCCTTCCCACTTAGGGCGACAAAGCAAAAACAACAAGTGATGGACGGAATGCTGAACATTGTCAAACACTCACCCCCAGTCATAGATCTGGGTTTAATCCATCGTTCTTTTGCTCACCATGCCACCCCAGTTTGGACCCAGCCATATGCAAATCAGTCTTGACCCTGTTCCTCATGGGAACAGTCCAGACCGAACTGCCAAGCCAGGTCCTCACTGGACCGGAAACAAGCATCCTGGGACCGGTTTCGGGGTTTCACCCCTCATCAGCCAGGCTAGCTTGAATCCAGTGCCATGGGAAGCACGGGACCCACGTCTGGGCATACCCTTCCCACTTAGGGCGACAAAGAAAAAACAACAAGTGATGGACGGAATGCTGAACATTGTCAAACACTCACCACCAGTCATAGATCTGGGTTTAATCCATCGTTCTTTTGCTCACCATGCCACCCCAGTTTGGACCCAGCCATATGCAAATCAGTCTTGACCCTGTTCCTCATGGGAACAGTCCAGACCGAACTGCCAAGCCAGGTCCTCACTGGACCGGAAACAAGCATCCTGGGACCGGTTTCACCCCTCATCAGCCAGGCTAGCTTGAATCCAGTGGCATGGGAAGCACGGGACCCACGTCTGGGCATACCCTTCCCACTTAGGAAACCTATCCAAGCACAAGGAAAGACATAAGGAAGAGGTGGGACGACCTACGGGGGAAGATGTGTGCAATGGCATCCAGACACCACATTGCCATCATGAAGACTGTCGGTGGACCCCACCTGCTCCCCCACAGTTGACAACATGGGAGGGGAAGGTCTTGGCTATCCTACATCCTGAGGGCCTCACTGGAATAACTGGAGGGCTGGACTCTGGTGAGTCACCCATACTTCTCTATCACCATGTACACCTGCATGGCATGTCTCCACATCACACTAACTCCCTTCAACCCACTCCATCCCAAACCCATCCGCACTCCCATCGCCACGTAGGTTCTCATTATCCTAATGAGACTACTGTATTTGGGCGGCAGAATCACTTGTACTGCGGGAGACTGGGTTTGAACCCGTTCCAGGTGATGCCTCTCGGCCTAATCCGGGTTTTGTTCCGGCTAACTAGCAGTGCCTCATCTCCACCCAAAAGCAGGGATGATTGGGCAACCGGGCGCAGGAAATAAATGACTCCTCAGGGGAATCATGGTCACTCAGATCTCATCCGTTTCTCTCAGTTACATTAGTCTCACATATGCAAGGACAATCGGAGGCAGAGTATAGTTCAATAAGGTTTTATTGAAGCAACTGCAACTTAGATAATAAAGCATATATTGCAACAACTAGGACGATGAAGCACAACAAGATTAAAAGTGTGACAAGGAGAGTAAAACACAAAAATAATACTACCATTGTGTCACTAAGATTGTGAAGGATAGTTCCTACCTAGGCTATGTTAGAGCACAGCATGTTAAGCTCTAATTCTGTACTTCAGGTTCCCCCTGGGAAGATATCATCCCTCATAACTGAGCAAGACGCCTGGAGTCTACATAAGCAGCTGCAGCAAAACACTCAGCAAACAGCATACAGTCATGGTCATCTAGCTGGAATCTCCCTCTAATGTACATGGGTCAAAGTAGTGTTTTTATAATAAAACAGCTGACATTCCAAGAAAGGATCCCCACGTAAAAGTGTATATGTTTCTGTGAACATTGGAGACAAAGCGTACCACTTTTGCTGGCAACCTATCTCACTGCAGCCTTGAGAAAGCACAGAGTGTAAGAAATGTCTTGTTTAAGAACGCAGTGCTGACCTAGGTGAAATAATAGCTAGATAGAGAAAATAAAACAAGACCGCAAATGTGGCTATTGTTAAAATAATATAACAAAGATAGAATAAAACATATCTAGGTTAAAGTGCACAGCGGCAGGCCTAGTTTGCTAAAATAACGTGTCTAAAACTATAGCTAAAATGGCTACACAACACCATAACCACCCTTATCAATTTCCCTTCCATGCCCAACCCACTAAAACAACACCTCTCCAACGTCATCATTCGGACACATAAATAATGCATGGTTAGCAATAGAGCACTACCAATCCCACAATGCATCACCATACACAAACCCAATGTTGAAACATAACACCCATCCCATAGGGAAACCCATCAATGCTGAACATGTATACACCTGGAACACCTGAGGTGGCAATAGCAACCCAGGATATGGCATTGAGAAATACATATATACAACATGACTTTTTAAAGTAAAATATTCATTAATGCCCTGCCTTAGCCATATTAAATTCTGATGATGATATGAACAACTATCATAAATGTCCACAGGTACCCCAGCTAACGTCAGCTGGCAGCATGTGCCACGTCTACCCAGTCCTCCACCAGAAGAAGGCCCCAGTGATGACAGCTACTCTGCATGTCTGGATCTGGAAGATCTCCCTGTCACATCTGGCACCACTGGTCAGTCAGACACCACAAGCATCACCCAGCCCACCCCAGAGCACCCCACATCAGACTCCACTACAACAGCAGCCACCCAACATCCCCATACCTCTGTCCCCAGGACACGTCAATCTACAGTGTGCCCACCTGTACAATGATCGGAGTCAATCCCTCCCAGGCAAGATGAAAAAGGTCCTGGTGTAAGTGGGAGTAGGCACATAGTTCAGGAGATATAGGCACAGGGGGCAAGGCCAGTGGGAGGATATCTGTGCACCAAGGGGTGGGCCAACCCATGGAAACGACTGCCCAGGAGGCACTGTCACAAGTCTTGGGAGCATACCAGAAATCCCAGGACAGGATGGTCCAGGTACTCACCACCTTGCAGGAGAACCAGAGGCTGCAAAGGGAATACCACCAGGAGGTCATGCAGCAGTTGCAGGCACACAATGCCAACATGGCCTCCACTGCAGGGGTGCTTAGTGAAATTGCCACCATCATGCGTGAGTCCTCAACACAACAGCCGGCACCTTCCACTAGCCAGAGTGCCGACCAGTCCTCTACATCTGCTGCAGCTAGTGGACTGCAGGCCTTGCCACAGGACTCACAGCCCAACAGCACCCCTCCCTCTGTAGCAGAGGAACCACCCCGCAAATGTTCCCTGTGAGCCAGACAACCTACAAAGACTGTAGCCAAGCCCAAAACCTCAGCCAGGAAGTGAAACTCTCCTACATTTCTCCATTGTGTACCACTGAGACACCTTGTTCACTCTGGACTACCATTGCTCCTTTTTCCTATGGCCCAATGTATACTGGACCTGTGCTACAAACTAACTAGGCCACTACACTGAAGACTTCGTCCATCATCACCCCACTCTATTGCACTATCCGATCCTTTTTGTAATTTAAATGAACACAGTTAAACACAACTGGAGGATTTGTGCATTTATCTGACGTATATGCAATGTCTTGACCTTTGTATTCCTGTGCAAATGTTATATAAAGCGTGAATCCATCCAATGCACAGTCAGCTTGGGGTACACATTACCAGTGTAAGTGCTTGCCACAAGTCACCAGCCATCAGACTGTGTGAAAGCAGTCTGTAGGCATTCAATGAGTACACTATAGTGACCACACCAACATCTGAAAAAAGGGAAACCTTTAGTGACATTCAAATTAGAAGTAAAGGGAAGTAAAGCAACATGAGCCCCTGTAACATAACAGCCTACACTCATCTGGTCACATCAACTTAATTTCATGCTCTGCTATCAACTCCAAACACTAGTAGTGACAAGACACAACTTTTGTAAGGGCCTTAGACAAGATACCACGGTTTTAGCTATGCCATGTTATCAGTAAACTAATCCCTCCTCCGTAACACCTAATCCAGGCCAAACTGTAAGGGACAATGAGATCACAGTGCAGTTGTGTAGGCACATTGAAACTCATATTACATTCCTGCAACAAATGGTAAGTACTGTATGAAATGAGGACACAGTTTGATGTGGGCATGTATTTGAAACTGCAAAACAGCTGATACAGACCATAGGCAGAATACGCTTTTTTTCCAATAATCATACCACAGGCAGCACTAACCACTGATGGAACAGTGTTAGGTTTCAATATGCACACATTAGAGCTTGGTAAATTATAGCTGCCACACAGCTCTTTATTAAAATAGTGGTATGAAGAGAACTACAGTCTTACCTAACTGTCATTGTAAGTACTGTTATATCAGATTTGTCCTGTTGTCCATATCATCCTCCTCCCCATCTTCATCACTTTCCTCAGTTTCCTCTGCTGGCACAGGTGCATTGTCTCCCCCCTCTTCCTGCAGTAATGGCACATGCCTTCTGAGGGCCAAATTGTGAAGCATGCAGAGGGTCATGACTATCTGGCAGACCTTTACAGGGGGGTAGAGTAGGGATCCACCAGAAATATGTAGACCTCTGAACCTGGCTTTCAGTAGCCAAATGTTCTATCACTCTTCTGGTCCATCCATGTGCCTCATTGTAGCAATTCTCAGCCTCTGTCCTCGTATTCCTCACTGGTGTCAACAGCCAGGATAGGTTTGGGTAGTCAGAGTCACCTGGAAATAGTGAAACTCTCACATTACATGTGTACAATACTACAGAGGACAACTTAAGGTGATATACTGTGACATACATTGAATGAAAACATCATACTCACCAATGAGCCAGACTCTCTCTCTCTGTAGTTGTGCCATCATCTGAGACATTGCTGTTCCTCATTACGTAGGCATCGTGTACAGATCCTGGAACCTTGGCAGTAACATGAGAAATATACTGATCAGCAAGGCACACCAGCTGCGCATTAATGGAATGGTAACTCTTTCTATTTCTAAACACCTGCTCATTTATTCTGGGAGGAACCAAAGCATTATGGGTCGCATCAATGGCCCCAATCACATGTGGAATATGTCCCACTGTATAGACAGCAGCCTTAACAGTGGCCAAATCATCACTTTGGGGTAATGTCGTATAGCTGTACATGTGTCTCAGCAAGGCATTCAGAACTCTTCAGCACTGTACTAAACAATGGCTGAGACATACCTGCTGCCAAGCCCACTGTCACCTGAAATGATCCACTGACCAGAAGTGGAGCAATGACAGCACCTGTATTGTAGGAGGTATTGCAGTAGGACTACAAAGAGCAGGAATGAGATCTGGTTCCAATTGTGCACACAGTGTACAATACTACAGAGGACAACTTAAGGTAATATAAGGTATATGATTGTTGCCCTGTTCAGACGATAGGTGAGAATTATATGACATTCATCCATTATAGCCAAGTCAACTAGGGGTCTGAACAAGGGTGCATTCCCCCTCCCCAGCAGTGGTTGGTATCTAAACAGATCAAACATCACAAGTGTGAGAAAGCATGAAGGATTTAAACAAACAATATCATTACAGTAAATAGAGCTTTCATATACATTGCAGACAACCAATGTTTGAAATCTGCTCTGGTTGCCTCAACACGCAAACGGACTTCTGATACTGCCCAATATCATTATATGGTTATACTGCTTCACAGTTGTAGTCCAAGTTGTAAGACATTAATTGTATCATTATATTTTCAATGTTCGTCAACTACTCTTATTCAAGCAGTGCACTGGTATGTGCATTAATTTGTGAGGAAGATATCTGCCACCAAATGTACAATGTAGACGTGTAGGAATTGCCTTGGTGTGTATCATAAGTACCTATGACGCACAGTGATAACAATCTTCAGAAAATGGCATCTGCCTGTCCTGCATGCAGAGGACAGGTGAAAGTGACCTCATTGCGCCAGCGTTAGTCGTCATGGCGGAGGGTGGTCAGAACCGCTGTGCAACTCCTCATTGGTTAACAATGATGTCTATGGAGAACAGGGGCCAATGATGATCACCGCTGGTAGTGACGGTGACTACCGGCGCGGACATGACCATTATTTTCTGAAGCTCATTTCATTTGACTCCTGACTCTGACCCTATCAAGACCTCCACTGCGTGAGCTGCTGTGTCCTGTGTCTGAAAGCCACAATGTCCCATGCTACAAGGAATAGGGCCTCTGCCTTCACATCTGATGAACTCAAGAAGCTTGTGAATGGGGTCCTATCCTTTTATGGGCAGTTGTATGGGGCTGCAGATCAACAGGTTAGCACCATTTTGATATTTTAGATGCAACATGGCTGTTTGTGGATGAATGTGTGTACATGCAGTGAGTCCTTTAGGGAGTATTGTCTGGTGCATGCAAAATGTACACAGAGGTACGAGTGATGTGTATGACTACAGTATGTAGTCCATTACTTTAACTGACTGAAGTGTGTAGTTAATGGTGTCCTTCTGTCTGTGTCTCCTATGCAGGTCAGAGCCCATCAGAATAAAGGGTTATGGCGTGCCATCACCAAGGACGTGCGGACCCTGGGGGCCATAGCCGGCGCAGCACCCACTGCAGAAAGCAGTGGGAGGACCTGAAACGCTGGGCCCGGAAGACTGAAGAGGTCCAGCTGGGGACAGCCTCCCAGTGAGGGAGAGGTGCTCGTCAGACCCTGACCATGATTCCCCTAATGGCCTGCATACTGGCGGTGGCCAACCCAGAGTTGGATGGGCACTTGAGGATAGCACAGCAGCTACAAGGGGGTGAGTACTCACAGTGTTCTTTTGTTTCCTTATGACTGGCATGGTCTGTGGATACCAAGGTAATAGTCAGTGTATGTCTCAGTATGCCATTGTTGGTAATGTTGTATAGTTCTGCATTGCTATGGTGAGTGGCATGCACAATAGTTATTATTTATTTGCTGGGATTTCTACATAAGTAAGGGCCCACATTCTGACTCTCCATAGTAGGAGTGACACTCTGATGTCCACTAAGTGGTATATCCTGGCAATTGCAAGTTGTTCAGACGCTCTAACGGAGTAAGTCAAGCTGTACCTTTGACAAAAAGGCAGGCGTGGATTAGTGAGTCTTAATAGGTGTGCAGATCTCAAAGTACAGGCTTGCTTATGGAGGATGGTAGTTTCTTCAGATTTCATGTTCAGCTGTTGTTCCCAGGCAATAGTGCAGTATTGTGGTTGTCATTGCATAGTGTAAATTACAAGTGAGACATTGTGATGTGTATACCATATGTGATGTTATTGCTGTAATGGACACTGTGCCTGTGCTCCCGTTCTTTCTCCCCCACCCTCCCTCCTTTTCTTCTTCTGTCCTTGTGTGAATTAGCATCATCTGGTGAAGCAGCAGGGGCACTGGCGAGTGGGGGAGCTGAAGCCCACAGGACCCAGTAGCAGTGTCCTCCGGTGCCAAGGGGACCAGTGGGTTGGAGGGCGAGGGTAGCACCACGGGGGAGACAGGAGCTGCTTCAACTGACTCAAATTCCTCCTCTGATGGGAGCTCCCTCGTGGTGGCGGCCCCTCTGGGAGCACCCCAGCAACATCCTCTTCCACCACCCCTGTTCCAGCACCGCCCTTGCAGTAGCCCCGCCACCCAGTTGCCCGTGCCCGCTCACCCAGGAGGGTGGGTGTCTCCTTCGCCGCAGGTACCTCAGCCTCTGCCCCAGTCAGCCCTGCTGCCCTCACTGATGAGGCTATCGTTCTCCTGAGGTCCATCTCTGTAGGGCAGTCAACCATAGTGAATGCCATCCAGGGCTGGCATCCCAGAAGCAGCAATGCAATGTCGACCTGGAGGGCATTAACGTTGGCTTGACTGCCCTACAGAGATCGTTTCAGGCTCTGGCCTCCTATCTGACGGCAGCCAGTGTCCCTAGTTCTTCCGTCCCCACTCCAGCTACCTGTACCCAGTCCCAGCTCCCTCTCCCCCCTCCCATCCCAAGCACACAATCAGACTAACATGCACCCAAAACAAGAGACAGGATTCGCAAAGATAAGCACAAGCACCATAGATCACAGCACAAGCATACACACAGCCAACACATAGGAGCACACACTGCAACAGCCCCTGCCTCCAATGTCTTCCTCTCCACCTCCTCCCTCACAGTCACATCAGCACTCACACCTGCAAGCTCTGCATCCTCAGTCCCTGATCCTGCCACCTGTTCAGCCTTGCCCACAGTCACCACAACAGCCGACACGCAGACTAGCACCCCATTCACTACATGCGCAGTCACCACCATCACAACCACATGCAGCACACCAACCTTATTTGCAGACACCACTCCAACATACATTCACACGACCTGTTGGTCCTCTCCCTCCCTCTCTTCTCCCTCCTCCCAAAACACAAACTCTCCCACTCAGACACTCAACAGTCATCCACCTCACATGAGCACACTTTGCATGCACCTACAACCTAGGCCAGCACACCTACATGTCCTACAGCCACTCCCTCTAGCTCCCACAGTCCGCCCCACTGTACCTAAAAAAAAAAAGTCCTTGTCCGCCTTGACCTCTTCCCTCCTCCTGACCCACCCGTGCTGTTCCTAAACGTAGGGTTCCTCTCCCCAGCCCAGGCCCTCCAGCTCCCAGTCCTCCCATGCCACCCTAGTGTGGCAAATGTCCATTCCCCTGAAAAAAAAAACCTCTACGAACCACAAGGTAGCCACTCCCACCCCCCGCTCCAGACCCACCCCCCCAAACTGAAAACCAAAACCCCACCCCTCCAAACCAAAGACCAAACCTGTGCAGTTTTGAAAAGTAGACACATGGGCAACCCAAGATGGGGTAACTTGTGGCACTCTCACCAGCTTCTGTTACCTAGAATCCTTTGCAAACCTCAACATTTTGCAAAAGAAACACTTTTCCCTCACATTTGGTGATAGAAAGTTCTGGAATCTGAGAGGAGCCACAAACTTCTTTCCACCCAGCATTCCCCCAAGTCTCCTGATAAAAATGGTACCTCATTTGTGTGGGTAGGCCTAGTGCCCCTGTCAGGAATGGATCACACAACGGTCAATGTTAGTCCTTACATGAAGGCAACTGTTGACCCTGGGGTGATCCATTCCTGACGCAGGCACTAGGTACAGGCACTCAAGTGGGGTAGCGTTTTTATCAAGACAGATGAGAAAACACTGGGAGGGAGGAATTTTGTGGATCCCAGCATATTCCTGTAGTTTGTGTGTCAGAAATGCAAGAAAAAACAGAGTTTTTAGTCAACATTTCACATTTGCAGGGTATTCTGGGTAGGAAAACCTTGGGGAATCCACACAAGTCACACCTCATTGGGCTCCCTTGGGTGTCTAGTTTCCCAAAATTTCTGGGTTTGGTACATTTCCCTATATGGCCGTCAAACCCAGGACCAAAAACACAGGTGCCTGCCTTACAAAACCAGGTTGTTTTGTGATAGATAATACTGATGTCTCCACATTACGATTAGGGCGGTGGAATTTGGAGCTGAACTAAATTGGGGAGCTGCTAAGAGAGCACTCTCTCTTTGCTTGCCGCCACATGCACCTGTTCTCTGGGTTGGGCTAACCCGCTATTGTACCGTTGCACAGACTGTACTTGTGAAGGGACAGCAGGATTGTTCTCATCACCTCCCTCAGAATCAATGGAAGAGGAGTTGTCGGAAAAATCACTCACACAGGCTTCGCTATTGTCCTATCTCTCAGATGCTGTCTCAGTACTTGTTGTCCCTGTCTCTAATCCTACGTCAGAGCTGTCCTCTATAACCCGAGTTAGGGCTTGAGCAGCAGTTATCCAACGAGACGCCATCACTGCTACTGGCTAAATTCTTGCTCTAAAACACTAGCCTACGTAGACAGTCACAAAATTGCTGGTGTGTGTGTGATGCGTCCAACAGTAAAGGTCAGTCACCTTACCTTTGCTTCTTCCCTCAATCAGCACGTTCTCTCAAGACACTCAAAAAAACAAAAAAAGACTCACTATTACTTCATCTTGTCACATTTCAATCCTCACAGTCTTTAGCGTCTCTTGCGTTTAGTCCAGCAATCATTATTGGTGTTCCCAGTCCCATGACCTCCTCCTCTAATTCCTTCAGTACCACCCTGCAAAAGTGCCCTTCATCTCTCCATAACCCTCCCTCACACATACATTTCATTTGTATGATAGCGCAGGTAATGGCTGGCTTTACTAATCCACTCAGCTATTTACATAAAATACAGTTTTGATCTTTGCAGTAGGCATATAAACCTTTTGCGCTACTTTATAACATCAAAACTGCCACTAGACAAAAGTCAGATCCTTTTGCAGCAGAAACATAATCACAAGAGTTACTAGACTTTTTTTTTTGCTGCCTAAAAGCTACAGTTGAAATGTGTCAGTTGAAGTATGTGCATTACTTTGAAGACGCAAGCTGCAACTGCAAGAGAACTGGTGGCGAATAAATATATGCACTCAATACGGCGTGCTCTTCTGCACCAAAACGCCGGGGGTGCCGAATGTAACGCGCGCCACCGCGTCTATCATTGCCACTTGCCTCCAGGGTCCACAGAAAGGAAACGGCACTCCAAGAACACTGCAAATCAGTTTATTGACTCGCAACTGGAATGCGTTTCAGTGTTTTCTGTCTTTTTCAACCTAGCGGTAGCCATATTGAGACATCTATTTGTACCTGGTATTCATTCACATGATATAGAGCACTTGCCAAACAGAAATATTATTAAACACACTGATAGTATAAATTATTTTTTTGCCATGTATCACATAATTGTTAATTTTTTGTACATTTATATGCATTCCCATGAATATTTATAAAAATCTCCACAAAAACATCATAACGATTTCGATAGGTTAAACAATGAAATAATTAAATAACATAATAACATGGTTGACATGTTTGCGCTTTCAATTCCTACACTCAGTAATCACCTACATGATTCGTACTGTTTGGACTTTTACCAATTTCTATACAACCATTCCAACTATGATGACAACAATGTTACAGCCATTGAATCTAAAGCAGCTCAATTAATTTTATACCATTATTCCTACCCATTTAGACATTATCCAATAATATCGATGATATTAGAAAAAAATCTATATGCATGAAATAAAATAAAATAAAATAAAAAATGAAATAAAATAAACATATATCAAATTAAAATATAAACATCCAAAAGAAATGAATAATAATAAATATCAATATATGTAATAATAAATATGTATAATCACCTGGATGAATGGGTTAATTTTCTCATGAAATAGCCTTTTAAATCTAGTTAATCAACCATATACTACACTAGATCAGAAATATAAGATTCAATACCAATTAGCCATCATGGCAAATCTCGTTCATTATTCTAAATACTCCATCACTTATATACAAACACCTGTAATAAATCTTCTCCAACCAGTTTATTCCTTGAACACCAGTAAATATTGCCAACCAATGTTCCTATTATATATGTATTGATAATTCTTCATTCATATTTGATCCATTTGGTTCCTTACTATCCAACTTAATTATATATCGGGACTCTAAAATTCTTAATTTCAATTCTCTGTTGCCGCCTCTAATATCTTTCCAAATACCGTCTATAATACTGTACTTTATTTCTTGAATATTTCCTTTATGTTTCTGCTGCATATGACGTGCAACAGGGTATGTATCGTCATTATTCTGTATGGCTCTTAGATGTTGCAAAATGTGTTTATAAACTTGCAATTTGGTACTTCCAACATACATCTTGGGACAACTACATCTTAGAACATATACAACATAATCACTTTTACAAGTGTAATGGCCCTTAACTCTATGTAATACCCTTTGTCCTACCATTAGAGATTTGATGTTTTCACCATTTTTACAAGCTTTACATTTAGAACACTTGAAAAAAACATCTTGTTGTGTCAACCATCCCTCTTTCCTATCACAGATCCTTATATCACTTTTTACCAATATGTCTCGCATGGATTTGCAAGGTTTATTGGATATTGTCTTTCCTATGACAGGATCACTCTTTAATATATGCCAATGTCTACACAGTATGTTCCTAATTTGCGTGTGCGCAGTATTATGTGTTATGATGAATCTTACAGTACGTGATCCTGTATCACTCTTTTTGGTCATATTGTCTTTTTAACTAAAAGAATCGACTCTCTTTTGCATAATTTAACTTTCCTTTTTACCCCCTCAAGGGTTGTGTTTGTGTACCCTCTCGTTTTTAATCTTCACGTGAATGAATACGAGGTACAAATAGATGTCTCAATATGGCGACCGCAAGGTTGACAAAGGCAGAAAACGACCAAACACGTTCCCGTTGTGAGTCAATAAACTGATTTGCAGTATTCTTGGAGTGCCATTTCCTTTCTGTGGACCCTGGAGGCAAGTGGGAAATATATATATGTGTGCGTGTGTGTAAAGAGATCACTTTTATATGTGGGTGTGTGGTTTCCCGATCTCAGCACCCAGGGAAACCACACACGAACTGACAAAAGTAATCTCTCTCCATATATATGTATATATATATATATATATCTATATATCTATATATATATATATATATATATATATATTTAGATCTACATATCTATATATAGATATATCCATTTCTAACATATCTATATAAATATATCTATATATAGATCTATACATATATATAGATCTGTATTTTTTTTTGTAATAGCTGTGGCCCACCGGGGAAACCATATAACTATTTTAAAGAAATTGCCCCCACAGGGGGTCATCCTGCTCACAGGCGACCCCCTGTCAATTAAAAAATATATATATATTTTTTTTTTTAACCCCTGGGGGGGCGTGATTGCGCACCCTGCCCCCAGAAGTAAACTTACTTTTTTAACAAAATATATGCCCCCTGGGGTGGGCCTGTTTTCAGAGGGGGCCGATCCCTCCCAAGTGAAATCCCTGGTGTCAAGTGGGGTTTCTTGGCCCTGGATCGCAGTTGTGCTGTGATCCAGGGCCAGGAAACTGTTTTAGGAAGGCCTTGTTTGAAAGGGGAGATTCTCCCCTTTCAAATGAGGCCTTCCTGAACAGTGGGCCTGTTTTCCCCACCAGAGCAGGAAACGCCCTTACCTCCGCTTCCTGCTCCGGAGGGGAAAACAGATTGTGACGTCAGCGTTCCTCGTGGTGTGCTGACATCACAAAGGGGCAGATGGGGGGGGGAGTCAAGGAAGCTCTTCTGTGTCTTCCGATGGGGAATTAAATAAAAATAAATCTTTCAGTGCAACGCCCGAAGCGTTTTTCAACCCCCTCCCTGGTGTCGTGTGGGTGTCGGCCATTGGCTCATGCCCGCATTTATGAGGTTAATCCACACCTTTTGGGGCTATGTTATGGATCAGTGGGACCGCATGACTATTACTGGAAATCTCGCTCATCTGTTCTTAAGTTACAAGCTCATTCCCGAATTTGAGGAGTTCTCCGATGAAAATGTCCCAACCTCTGCAAAAACCCTCCACATAAAATTTACATTTGGCATTTTACCTTTAAATATCTTCACTTCTAAATGGTGCGCCACCAATGGAGATACCACCTTATGCAAAGCTGTACCAATATAACTGAGAACATTGAGCACTTTTTATTCATTTGCCATTGTAATACTAAACCAAGACGCAAATAGATTTGCCCCCTGTGTTTGAGTCTTGGAATAAGAAACTTGCCAGTTGTCCTCAGGGTTTTTAAATCTGATACTAGGAGGCCAGTTGTGTTTGGTTTGAGGAAGTACTTGCGCTCTGCTTGGATCTTAAGAAAAAGAGCTATGCTGTCACTGTTGCAGGTGTTTTTAGGAGAGGCTTAATGTTTAGACAATGGGCTCACAATCTGTCTTATGTTGTTTTTTAAATAATCGTATTTCTCACTTCTCTTTTGCTCCTTATATGGTGTCTCAATTTTAGGGATTGTACTGTTCATGGTGGTGTCAGTTATTTATTTGATATTTCACCAGTACAAACACAGAACCTATGTTTTTCTTTTTGAAACACATGAATATGATAGCAATGATGAATTGGTCATAAATGAAAAAATGGATACAGCCAGAAATAATATTTGCATCTATTCGAAAGGGAATTTTAATACCAACGAAGATCAACATGATAGACCATGAGGAGGTTTAAAACATATCTTAATATAGCATACCCATTTTTGAGGTTTTTGTTGACAGGCATTTGTTATGTAACCCATCTGATGGGAATGAACATTGTTCTTTTGAAAACTATGCCCGGTATCACTAATTTTGCTCTGTATATTTGCACTTTACAGCATTTTTAATATTTTTTATTTCTACTTTTATGGTCAAAATTGACTGAAATAAAGAAAGAATTGAATTGAAATTCAAATTGTGTTTGCGCCAAAGTCCCCCATTGGCCAGATACTTTTTGCATCTTTGCAAAGGTGTTTGTAGTTAATTGCTATTCAACATTTCCGAGTGTATATTTACTACAAAGTGTATATTTACATGTCTCCAACCCCTGAATTAGCAGGGGGAGTGGAATTCATGAGTGGAAAGTTCCCAATAGTAACCTTTTACACTCAGGTGGACTGGCAATGGAGATCTCCCCATGATAAAGCACAAAGACATTTTAAAAATGTTATTAAACTTTAAGGAAAAACTGTAAACATATGTTGATATTAAATATTAATGTAAATGTCTTATATTTATTTAAATGTGCATCAAATTAAAAGAAATGGTACAGCAATATTAACTTCATTTTGAATTAAACATTTAATTAATTAACAATTTTAAATGCATTTATATTCTATTAAAATGTACTGAACTACTAAACGTTATGTAGACATAATTTAAATTAATCTCATTTTTTTTAAAACCAAGATACAGTTTTTAATTTAAAAAGTTTATTCATGCATTTTGTAATATAATATTTATTTGTTATATTTTTTTAAACTTAAATTACATTTAAATATATTTTTAAAAAGTTGTAATAAATTAATTTTATGTAACATTATTTCCTAAGGGAGTTCTATTTTAAGTCCCTGTCTCCATTTTGTTCTCTGGGAGTATGCTCCAGTACCCGTTGTTGGCTATTTTGAAACAAGTTTGATAGTAGGAGTTTTAGAAGTATAGTTTGTGAATAGTAATGAGCTTATTCTGCTCTGGGTTTGTGAATGGTCCTCCCTAAATACCACCTTAGACCTCCCTAAAGCCCTCCTTATTCCTCCTCCCTAACCCCCTACTTATTTAGTTGTAAGTATTCCACATTTTACAGCAACTGTTCTCTGTCCCAACACTTATTACAAAAATGTATATGTACATGTGCAGAGATCTCCACAGTTGAGACAGAGACCTCTTCACCAAAGTTTGTGGAAAGTATTTTGTAGTATGTGGGTAGTACGTGAGTGGTACTATTGTGGTACTAAAAAATATGGCTTGACAAAAGGTCCTACAACCCTTTTGGAGCTCATAATCCTCTGGCAGGACACATCTGGAAGCTATATCCGACAAATTCGACTCAAAGTCACTCTCCATCGCAGTGCTGTCTTGCTGACACTCCAGATGTCTTTGAAGTCTATGCATTTTCTAAGTCCCAACTTTTCTGAATTTCTGGAGCAGTTCCTCTTGGCCTCTAAGTCTCTCATGTACAGTACCTACAGACCAGTACTCACTCTAGCAGAGGCCTCCAGCAGGGCCCAGTCCAGGTCCATTTTGCTTCTGGTCAACTGGTCCCTCCAAGAAAAAGGCCTGTTGCAGCTTGCTGTGTCCCTGTAGCTACACAAGATGGCAGTCGATTGACCTTTAGAGTCTCCTTCTCAGTCCTAGGTATCAGTGAGAGCAGGCCCAATCCTTCAAACAAGTCTCAGAGAGCAGGTCTAGTTCTCTTCTGTTCTTCTGCGGTTCCTGATGCATTCTGATGAGCTAGAAGTGAAGTGTAACTTGGGTACACACTAACCAATGAGAAGAAAGTCCCTGGGGCAACTCTTCCCACTTTTGCAGCACATCCTTTTTGCCTTACTAAAAAATATCCCACAGTGCACTATTTTGAGCAAAATCCAACATGACAGTGCCATTCGGGCTTCAAAGGTTTCTGTTGTTCCATCTTGTGATTGGTTTAGGGAAATTAGCAGTCCCCTGTTCCTCAACCCCGCCAAACTGATTCTGGAAACAAGTCCCTGCGGTGCCAAGTTGGCTACAGTTAGCCCAGGGAACAAAGGCTTTGCTTCCCCAAGTTTCCCTTTACACTTAATTATGAATAAGCAGGCTCCCCCATGGTCCCTTTTAAGTTATCGGAGTTTCTGAACCCTACCCATCTGTCGTTCCTGAACTGAAAGGTGCCACAGACCCCACATGCAGTTCTCAGTGACAAAAGGCCCAAGGCATTCATTGTTTCTGCTCTGGGAACAGTTTTCACACCTCATTAAGATAGATATACTGACAGGGGACAGCTACTAGAAGGTTAATGCCAATTAGTCTAGTGGAGGATCAGGCTCATGAGTGCTGACTTTCAAGGTCAAAGCCTACCAGATAACAACTTCTTGTGGGATTGCCCATTTCTTATCATTGGCTTTGTGGTTTGTAACTCACAGTTGCTAGCTTTCGATTTGCTGGCTTTGTTTTAGGCTGTCCAGCTTGAGTGAGTCCTTCTGTGGAACATTGTTTACTGTATCCTTCAGAAAGCTTCCGTTCTGTAAACAGGCCTTTAAATCTGGTTCTTATCTTGTCACATTTGCTGTGCACTCAAAGACAAGGTCAAAAGTCAGGCTCTGTCTTACGACTGAGCTTGGTATTTACTTTTCTTTCTCTGACCTCAAAATGAGAGAATTTATGTGCCAATCTTGTTGAGAAAGGAAAGGCTTTTTCTATTACAAAACAAACATGAAATGTGCTGAGATTATAGAATATATCAGGATTAGGAAAGTATACATTAAGCACATTTTTTGTAATCCTGAACTGTGGTGGAAACAAATATTTGAATACTATCAAAATACATGAATACACTAGGTGATGCAGATTTCCACACATTATTGTTTTGTGCTGCATAGTTTTATCAGTTAAAATGTATGTCTGTGCAAATGTAATGGTCATTCAAATTGAAATTGTGTAGTCTGTAATGGCAGTGCACTATCGCAACATGCACATTCCACACTATGCAACCCCCACTCTACACCACTCCACAACACTCTACTCGACGCCCCTCCACTCCATTCTATGATACTGCACTTCACACTATAAAATGCCACTCCATCCTATGCACCTCCACTCTAAAGACACTCTACGACATGTCACTCCATGACATGCCATTCTACTGCACATCACTGTACACCTCTCCACTCTATGCCCCTTGTGTCTCTGCCCTACTCCACCCAAATTTACCGCACTCCATTCCAATCAATCCAAATATACCACACTCTACTGTACTCCAATGCAATCTACCTCACTCCACTCCAATCCATCTCAATCTATCCCATTCCACTTCACTACAATCTACCCCACTACACTCCAGTTTAACCCACTCTACTGCACTCCATTCCAATCTACCCCACTCCACTCCATTCTAGCCCACTCCAGTCACTCTACCCTAATCTACTCCATTTCACTCCACACCATTCCACTCTGCCCCAGTCTACCCCACTCCAATCCATCACAATCCACCCCATTCCAATCTATCCTACTCCACTCCAATCTGCCCTAATCCACCAACTTCCACTCCAATCTACCAAATTCCACTCTAATCTACCCCACTGTAGTCAATCTACCCTAATCTACTCTGTTCACTCCACTCTACCCCACTCCACTCCAATCTACCACAATCCATCCCACTCCAGTCTACCCCACCCCAATCTACCCCACTCCACTCCAATCTACCCAATTACACTCCAATCTACCCCATCCTATCCCAATCTGACTGCACCTCAATCTACCAACTGCACTCCAAACTCCTCACTCCAATCTACTGCAATCTACCCAACTCCAATTTATCATAATCTACCCTACTCCACTCTCTACTCCAATCTCTCCCACTCCACTCCAATCTACCCACTCCAGTCTTCCCCTATATACCCCACTCTAATCTACCACAATTTACCACACTCTAATCTACCACCATCTACCCTACTCCACCACAATCTATGCCATTCCACTCCAATCTATCTCACTACAATCCATCCAATCTACCCCACTCCAATCCACTCTACCACAATCTACATACTCCACTTCACCCAAATTTACCCCACTCATTCCAATCCACCCCACTCCAACCAACCCATCTCCAATCTATTCCACTCCACTCCAAGCTACGCCACTCCATCCCAATTTACCCTTCTCCACTCTGATCTACACCACTCCACTCAATATACCTCACTCCAATCTAACACAATCTACCCCATTCTAATTTACCACAGTCTAACTCACTCCACTCCAACCTACTTCACTCCACTCTGATCCCTTCTCCACTACAATCTATCCCACTCCACTCTACTCCACTATACACTATTCTACTCCATTCCAATCTACCCCACACCTCTCCAATCAACTCTGCTCCAATCTACCCCATTCCACTCTAACCTACCCCACATCATTCCAATCTACATCAAACCAATCTACTGCAATCTACCCCACTCCAATCTGCCACAATCTACCCCACTCCTCTAAAAGCTACCCCATTACAATCTACCCCAGTGTACTCCACTACAATCCACCCAATCTACTCCACTCTACCCTAAGCTACCCACTCTTCCCCACTCTATCCAATTTACCCCACTTCAATGTCCCACTATCTACACCAGATGTCTCCAACCAGCAGTCTGTGAGCTACCAGTAGCTTAATTTTAAATAAGCACAAGGTCACATGTTCCTTCGAATAGGGAGGCTGTTTTTATTTACATTATCATCAGGCTGCAGATAGCAGGGCCTGATGCTGAGCAGTGCTGTGTTAGATTTATGACTCGGGCTCCAGATTAAGAACATAGGTGAAGAACTGAATCACTGAGGTATTTAACTCTTAAATAAAACTCCTTGTCAACTCAGTATTGGAGCTGTGAACAAAGTTATGTTTCAGAATGCTTTTAAATGGGAGAAAATTAAAATTAAAAGTTACCTTAATGTTTAAAGTATATGTAAAAAATATAGGCATTTTGTAAATAATAGAAATTTATAGTGGAGAAACGTGTTCCATAACATGAACATTTTTGCGGAATATGTTTCTGCACTTTAAATTTCTCCCCATTAAAAAAAAAAATTGAATGTTTGTTATACATGTAACGGTGCCACATATGGAAAAAGGTATGTCTTGTGCTACAAGTACATACAACACAGGCTCTCAGTCATACAAATATATACCATTTATAGTCACAAATGTGGCATACATCCCGAAAGACCACACTCGAATTGACACGCATGGTAGCCCAGTTAAAATATTTTGTTCAAACCATAGTCTCTGGCTCTCTGGACATTAAGCTTAACATCAATGAAGCTGGGCGACTGTGTGGCTGGTAACAAAGCACAAGTTGTTCAGCCTTCACTAGCTCAATGATTTTCACTGATCAGAAGTAGCTCTTACTGTAGGAAATGTTGGAGACCCCTGATCTACACTATTCCACTCCAATCTACCAAACACCAATCCACCCCAGTCTACCCACTTCACCCTACTCCATACCAATCTAACTTGCTCCAACCTACTTCAGTCTACCCCACCCCAATGCACTCCACTCCAATCTAGAACACTCCACTTGTCTCCCACATGCCACTCCGCTCTACCCCAATTGACCCCACTCCAATATACCCCACTCCACTCTACCACAATCTACCCCACTCCAAAGAACCCGTCTACTCCATTCCAATCTACCACACTTCACCCAAAAATAACCCTCTACAACCCAAACTACACTAATCCGCCAACGACACTCCAATCTAAACCATTCCAATTTATCCCACTCCAATCTACCCTAAATCAATCTACAACACTCCACTCTACCCCAATCTACCCTCCACTTCAATTTACCCCATTCTAATCCACCCAAAACCCACTCCAATCTACCTCACTTCCACCTACCCCAATCCACTTCACTTCAATAGAATGTACCTGACTCTACTCCAATTTACCCTAAACCAGTCTACACCACTCTACCCCAATCTACCCTCCACTTCAGTCTACCCAACACAAATCCAATCGACCCCACTTTACTCTAATCTATCCAAAACCCACTCTAATCTACCCTAATCCACCACACTCCAATCTACCCCAATCTACCTGACTCCACTCCAATCTACTTCACTCTACTCCATTCCAATACCCCACTCATCCCAATCTATCCGACTTCACTCCAATCTACCCTTCTCCAATCTAGTCCACTCCATTCCAATCCCCCTCCAGCCCATCCTATCCCACTCCAATCTACCATAATTTACCACACTCCAGTCTACCACACTCTACCCCGCTCAACCACAATCTATCCCACTCCACTTCAATCTACCCCAGTCTGCCAATCCACCTAATCTACCACAATCCACTCTACACCACTCCACTCAAATCTACCCCACTTCATCCCAATCAACCAGATTCCATTCCAGTCTACCCCTCCCCACTCCAATGTAACCAACTCCAATCAACCCAGTCTACACCACTCTACTCAAATCTACCCCCACTTCACTCCAATCTACCCCATTGACTGCAATCCACCCAGTCCACCCCAATCGACCCTTCGCCACTCCACTCTACCCCACTCCAATCTACCCCACTTTAATCTACCAAAATCTATCCCACTCCAATCTACCACAATCTATCCAACTCCATTCCAAACTACCCCACTCCACTCTAATCTTCTCAACACTTCACTCCAATATACCCCAATCCAATTCAATCTACCCAACTCCAATCTACTGCACTCCAATCTACCCCACTATACTCCAATTTACCCCAATCTACCCCCCTCCAATCTACCCCACTCCATTCCAATTAACCCAAATCTACCCCCACTCAACTCTTATCTACCCCACTCTGCTCTTATCTAACCTCTCTCCATCCCAGTCCTGCCAAATCCAATCTACTTCATTCCATTCTACCCCACTAACTCCTCTCCAGTGTACCCCACCCAAGTCTACCTCACACAACTCCAATCTACCCTATTCCACCACAATCTACCCCATTCCACTCTACTCCAACCTACCACACTCCACTTTACCCCATTTTACCTCTCTGCTCTCCCCCAAACTACCCCTTCACTCTACCCCAATCTATACCACTCCAATCTACTCCAGTCTACGCCACTCCATCCCACTCCACTAACATTTAGCCAGGCTGAACAGCACCCACACTGGTGTACAACAAGGCTTAACTCTGCCAAAACCAATAGCTCTCACAAAGGTGTAGTGCAGCAACAATTGAACGTGAAACTCCAGGTTGTTGTAGCCCCACACAACCCTACTCAACTCTCTGATTGATGTGGTGTCAGTGTTTTCTAGGTTAATAACAGTCCCGTAGAAGTTTTAGGGATGCAGTGGTAATTCAAACCCAATCTCTATATTTAAAGTAGCACACACAAGGACTGTAGTACATAAGAGACACTTTATACTTAAAAGAGTTTATTTCAAAACTATAATTCTTTTGCTTAGCACATGAAAAGTAACCACACAAAATATGATTAACACAACACTGAGGCACAAGACTAACATAGTAAGAAATTAATTTATCAACCTAACACCTGCATGCCTACTTCTGTGCATTACACTATAATAGCATGGAGTAGATTAACTGGCATCTTGAGTGTCTTTGGAGAGGACATACTGCATACCTGTTTATAGCAAAGTGCTTTGATTATCAGGAGGGCTCGGAGTGAGCGTTTGCTCGGAAGAAAACGCACACGAGGACTCAGCTCTTCTCCTCTTGGCAGAGTATCAGCATTCAGCATGGCACTTGAGGCTGTGACAGCACTTTGATCGGGCAGGTTATGTAAGGAGAATCTCGGGCAGCATCTGGTGTGATGACCTGGGGCGAAGACCTCTCCAATTTGATAGTGATTTGTGATGTTTTTTTAATAGTAAATCGACCCCTTTTAATTTTCTTAAGAACTGTACTGACATAATCATAAACATCATATATGCGTACTAATATGGTAAACATATCTCAATAGAGACTATACTGTTTAGGTTATAGCTGTTATTTGACCTTGGAAAAGGCACCTGTCCCAGATTGCTTTTGCAAAAGGAACTCTTATGTATGTCACTACCCCAGAAATATGACATCTTTTGTACACTAGGGTCTAAAGGATATGACTCATTTATGGGTCAGAGGAATGAACCATATGTCTGTTCCCCAAGAAAGTAAAGACCACCATATTGTAGGATCTAGGAAATATAAAGTTGCCATTTTCCAACTAGGCCTAAGACAAAATGGAGTCCTAACCTGGACAAATCGAGTCAGGCCAAAGGGTCTATATGACACTGTCATATCAAGAAGGGATTACCAAATGCCGTTCGGAATTCCACACAGGAAGTCAATTTGAGTGGTTGTAGCGATGTTGCACACTTTATTTATACTGGATTGATTCTAAGTAGAAAAAATAAATAGCAGCACCCAGTATTTAGTTGCACCAATTGTATGGGTAAGTATAAGTGAACATCAATGAGAAAGTCATATGTTGAACACCATACCAACTAAATTTAAAACTTCTAATCCACCTTTAGAGATTCATCACAATAGTACATATAGAAACATGCACATTGTAAATCACAGAGCCTGGTGGCCTTCACAAACCAGAATTCTTGCGCAAAGATGTAAAACCTAATCCACAGTGCTGATGGCTTTCACACACTTGTATATTTATGAGACATTCACCAGTATGACAGTCATGTGTGTCATGTCAGTGTGACCTCACATAATGATGTCACCACACAGCCAATGTGCAAGCTTCCACAGCGTGAAAGAAGGTAACGGCTCAGGCGGCTAACATACACAGGTCTAAACAGCTTCACATACAGACTCAAATATAATCAAGGGTAGTGCTACTCAATGTGGTAGGTAACCAACCCAGGAAGTGCCATAAATCGCACTATTTTAGAGATCTGCGCTGGAACAAACATGTCTACGTCTATGAGTGAGATGCTTGACTGTAGGTTATGCGTCTGCATTCGCACTCAGCAATTCAGGGTCTATCAGCAGGACCAACAAATTGCTATTTTTTTTTACTATTTATATAGCCAGTCACTAGTAATGTAGTGTATTTGTTCCACTTGGTCACCCCTCTACTCTAACTCCCTTGAAATGGCCCTGTGTCAATGTGATAACACATAAGAAAGCTCGAGATGGCCATGCAACACTATTTGATGTTTTTGTTTTTGGAAACTTCCAGAATATTTATTCTAAAAGCCACTGGCCACATTTGACCAACGTTCAAATCACTTTGACAGAGTTCATTAGCTACAACTGGGCCTTGCTGTGACCAGCTAGGATAACCGTTACCAAACGCTCATTTTCATTCGTCATCTACGAATTCAAACAATGGAGCGACCCAATCCCTTTTAAGGTCACGATTCGTAAACTTAGCTAACCTTCCCCCCACTCCCCCTGGATACAAATACGACGTCACCACCAGTCTGACCAATCCTAACACCACTGATGCTCAGACAGCCAATCCACGGCGGCGCCAGCTACTGAGCGGGCGGGCGTATTTCAAAGCGCCCACTATATCACACAAAGCACTCGGCGGCGCCGATGAGTCCATTTTGTGTTTGGTGCCCGCGCCCTCCTCCCGCGTGGCCAGAGGAGGCGGCGATGGGATAAGAGGAGGCAGAGACGCCCAACTCACCCTCCCAGCTCTACGCTCCCCGCCGCTTGGCGTCCGCTCACACCGGCAGGCTGGCGCTCCGTCAAGAGGGAGAGCGCAGGGAGCGCCGCGTCCGCGCCGCTCAGCGGATGCGCTGCGCCGACATGGAGGACGAGAAGGTGGTGTACTCGCGCTCACAGCTGCTGTACGCCCAGCCCGCCCTGGAGAGCGCCTTCGAACTCTTCATGCCGCAGTCCAAGGACTTCATGAGCTCGGACACGGAGCTCTGGAACTTCCTCTGCAGCCTGAGGCACGAGTTCTCGCCGGTCATCCTGCGCAGCAAGGACGTCTACGGCTACTCGTCCTGCCGTGCTCTGGTGCCCCAGCCCGGGCAAGTCGCCGCCGGCCCCCGCGCCTCAAAGACTGGACCCGCTGGGCCGAGCAAGGCGCCCGCAAAGAGGAAACGCGGCTACTGCAAGTGGGCGCCCAGGAAGCGGCGGCGCGCCGGCCGTGGAGCGGGCAGCACCAGCGGGGGCGACGAACACGAAACGAGTAGCACCACCAGCAGCGGCGGCAGCTGCAGTAGCGGCCGTAGCAGCCCCCTCGCGGCTCCGGCGAACCCGGCTACCTACCTGCACCTGGGCCGCTCCCTGGAAGAGATCTGGGAGGCGGCCACCCCGCGCCTGCCGGCCAGCTTCCCCCGCATCCATGTGCGGGACGTGTCGTGCGAGGCCAGTCTGGCGGCTGCACGGCGCCAGGCACAGCACATCCTACGGGTCAACCTGGAGCCCGTGGTGCGCATCCGCCGCTTCCCTGTGGCCTGCCTCTAGCGCCGCGAGGGAGTTGTTTACAGACCGCACCGCACTTTACCGACTGCCCCCCCCCTCCCTCCAAATGCCCTACCTCATGGCCCCAGCATCCAAATACAGCCCTTCGCCGACTGGGTTTTTGCCCCGACCCCACCTCGCTGTTCTTTAATGGTAGGGGTGACTTTTGCACTAAATATACAGCCAGGCCAGAAAGCCCCTTTGGCCCAGCTGTGACGCTGTCTTCCTGGTGCAAGACGATAACTTGCCCCCACATGCGGGCGGGATAAGGGGCTGGGGTTGAATCTCGTGGAGAGATTTTTTTCTTTTTTTTTCCTCCTTACGGCTGAGCTTGGGTCCATATGAACTTTTTGTATCTAAGACAATGTAACTTTTTAGGAGAGCGTTTGGGATGAGTGCTATGACTAGTGTCGAGAAATCCAGTGTGGTTTCGGGGTGCCAACTCAGTGTACTTTGTTGTAACGTTTGCACGTTCCCCTGGGCGTTCTCCCTGAATCTTAGGATGGTCACGTTTACACATTCGATAACGTTGCTTACAACTTCCAGCTGTCACGTCACACGGAAGGGGCTGGTGCCCCGTACCCGAGGGGGGCCCCATCAAGCCTCGCCGCAGCATACAAACCTTGGTGCTATGTAATCGTGTTGAGATGGAATAGTCTCGCGGGCTCCATCCACGTGGATATGTGATGCAAGTGCCTTTAAACGTTGCTAAGTCCGGAATCTTGAGTTATAGCCAGCATTTTTATGCAGCTGTGGTAATATTTTTGGGGTGGATTTGGTACCAAAACACATGGTTATCTAAACTATTTACGCAGCGTTTCTTACAATGTAATGGCATAGCAGTATTTTTCTTTTCCGTAAAAAATAACTTTGTGCCCCGAGGTTACGCTGGAAGTGACTGTAGGACTATAATAAAGCTGGCACAGAGAAGTGTTCCTTTAGGAGCTGTGGAGTTATAAAATCGAATCCATGTTTAAAGTAGTCTGAAGTTTTAATGCTACAATGTAGTGTGCAGTACGTTAAGAGCCAATGCAGGGCTTCTGCCCGCTATCACTTTTTTTCAGTGAACAGTTCTCTTTTTTTTTTTTATACGAATTTGCCCCCAACGCCACCTGTAAGGTGTCCACTAAGTTGACCTAATTTGTATATTAAGTACAAACCAATTTCTTAATACCATGCGAGTTTGTGCGAAACTCCTATCAGATAAGTGAAACTTAATTTCTAGCTATGTGAATTTCAGAACAATTGAATGCATATGCAACTTTGATTTATTTTAACTTATTTGAATGTAAATAAAAATACTGGAACATAAATAGCGCAAGTGTTGATTTTCATATTGGCAAGCTTAAATAAGAAGCAAGCTCTTGAACAAAGAAAGTACATGGCTCGCCAATGAACATACTATACTTTTGGAGACCTGCATCTTGTTCTTGAGTGCCTCCACTCGACAGCTAAAAATAGGCTTCACATGTTGGTTTTCGTAGTACACGAGATGTCTCTTGCATGTAAATATTACCATGTGTTACCGCTTCTTCCATCACAAGCACCATTACTATAACAATCACTATTACCACAACATTCCTTACATGTTTGTCCCCAGGTAGGACACAAGTTCATATATATTGTGATCGTAATGTGGGGGGAACGCTTTTTGGTACATAACATTATTTCTTACAGGTGCATTATAGTTGATTCTGATTCGAGTCTTGGAAAGATGTGTGAAAAACTAACTCTTATTTTCAGATCCAACAGCGTCTAAGCTATTAGTTTCCATTCTTTGACATTGATCTAGGTCTTGCTGTCACATAGCTGTATGATGGACAACAGGGACAGCATTATTCTTTTGTGAACCATAACTGCTTTTTATAGAACCTTGTGCTGTCTTCATCCACTAGCTCTGGAGTGTTAGTGTCGCACTACAGTGGTTTTCATTTTTCCAATTCTGCATATGCAGTGAATGTTAAGCCGTTTAGATTGAGTGCCAAGCCTTGATGGTTTTAAGTCCAATAGAGGTGAATTCTGGGCAGATGAATTTAACTTTGTATCACTCCCATTGCTAAACCAATTTGCAGTTTTGGCTTTGCACTTAGTCTGACGATGCCTGTTATAGGTGTATTATTTCCTTGACAAAGTTGCTCAGAGATCAGTTTTTGAGTACTCTGCCAGTTGTGGCAGACTTGATGCAGATGCGATCTCTTAAGCTTACTGGTGCCAAACCCGAGGTTCTACTTTTTGTGGCCCCTCCTTTTCCAGGCAATGAGGGGCAGAATCCCTTACCTCATCCATTGTGGTTATAAATCTGGGGGTGGAAAGGGATACCTTTTTTATTTTTGGCAGGGTTAAATCATTGAGGTTACCTGTTCACTTGCGCATTCAGTTGAAGACATTCATCAAGCCTTTTACCACATGAGTCTGCCTTCATTCACAATGCTCCTGGTACTCTCCTTCGCACTTACTTAGATACATGATTCCTTTCTTATGGCTGTGCAATGTCCAAGTGTGAGCAATGTGGGTGATATTTGCCATCTATAAAGGAGCTGCTCTGTTCCTGAGCTCAGGAACTACCCAGAGTTCTTCGCTTCGGTGATATGAAGTTGTTTACTGCAAGGCCAATGTATTTTGTTTCTGGCCACCTGGGGAGACAAGTGAATGACTCCCAGACCAAGGAACAAAAGTATTACGTGTGGAGCGAGGTGTGCCACCTCGCACAGGAAGGGTGTAAACCCACAAGGTGACCTTCAAAGGTGATCACACCTTTGAATGGCTGCCGGTAACAACACTTATGAGCAGCATGCCTTTTGTTCCTGCGGACATGACCAAGAGAGAGAAACCAGTGTTAAAACTGCCCTCCTCCACACAAACAAAGAAGGGTTGTGCCGTTTGAAAGGGACACTTCAGTGGCTCTACTGACTCCAATGATCATGTGGCTGGTTCCCCTCTGGAACTGGCTGCCATGACACAAGCAGAAAGAGCCCAACATACAAATGTATAAAGACAAATAATTAAAGGCCCTTACTTGCCAGTACATACCTCACAATAAACAAAATCGAGTGAATGCAAAACAATAAGGACGTTTCCACGAAGGTGAGTTGAAGGGATGAGGAAAAATGGCCCACCAAAACAACCATCAACTAGATGCCAATTCCACAGAATCTTGTCTCATGATAATTATGCAAGGTAATATCTCAAGGTAGATAGCCCAGAATGAAAAAGCTGATCTCTGCAAAGGAAGAATAAGAGGCTTCTGAAGACTGTTCCACCATCCATAGCTCCCTACTATGCAATGCTAGTTCCTCCCAGATAGCCAGGTGTGAAGTGGCAGGATTGCATATGTGGCACAGAAGGAAAATGCCACAGTATAAGGGAAAATTCATCTGGTGGGGACAAAAGAAACTGCACAAATGATCTTAGCCACAAACCAACATTCATCTCTCAATACCTACAAAGATGGCCGCCGGTGCCAAAGAGATGGCAGGGGAGGAACTAATCCAGCCAAAGTACCCAAAACAAAAAGGGGAAATTACCACCTGGCAGGGAGGCGGGGCACTTAAAAGGTGGTGGTTGGGGGGGGGGGGAGAGAATGGAGAAAGAAACACCTGATCGCATCTCCCCACTTAATTATCTTACTTATTTGTACACAAGGAAAAAATCCAGAACACTCCCCTATTTGTGTAATTTGGTGTCATCCTGTCCTTTTATTGGTTTTCTTTTCCAAGATAATCCAGTAGAGATCCTGTTCTGTGTGCCTCATCTGCATCTAGTGATCCACTTAAGGTGCTCCTATTCTGTTATGTATAGCAGATTTATGCTGTTTATACCTTGTCCTGGTTTTGTGGCCAGTTTTTCTTACATAATCAGTTGATGGGGGCACCGAAACTGCATTTTACGGTTGGTCATCTCAGATATGCTAATCGTCTTCTTTCCCCATTGTAAGGAGCTGCCCACCATGGCACCCTCATACAGATGGCATGATCCACATTTTTGGTTGCTATTGATAGGGTTTTGTCCAGTAGTGTATTATTGACTGAATTGAGTGAGTCTGTCCTGATTGTATCCTAATCAATGAGGTCCCTGAGGTAAGCCTAGAATTGAGAGAGACGGTCACTCCAAAACCCAAAGATTAAAAGACAAACTATCACCAGGTCTGCAGCACTTCAAAGGGTGTCAGGTTTGCCCTGTCTTACACCAATCTTTTCATAGGTTGGTACGAGAGTAAGCGTGCCTGGAATAAGGAAAAACATGTAGGATACAAATGTTGTCAACCCACCATTATTTAAATTCCAACATAGTCAATGTTGAACGAACACTTGAATACGATAGGAATAATATTACATTCCTTGACTTGGAACTATTCATTAAGGACAGAACACTTAATACAAGATCCTTCAGAAAAGAGATTGCTAACCGCATCATACACTTCCAGGCAGACCAGCCACATAGCCAAAAAAGAAACATTCTTTTATGGATAATTCCTCAAACATAAAATGGATTCATTTGGGCCCACTGACCTTTTTGGTCCTGGTGGGCCATTTCAGGTGTTTGGTGGCTTAAGTTGGTAAGTTAGATGTTGCTCTGGCTGAGGCGGGGCCTAGTGACGCCAGTGACCTCTAGCCCTAAGAAGAAAGAATACATCTCCAGATAAAGCACATCATTGAAATCCTCCCCCCAATATGGTGAGTCCCGGGGGGGAGTCTGGCTACCACATCCCTAAGTATTGCAAGGAACAGTCTTATCCAAGGCCCAATTTAGGTTGGGGCCTGTCCGATATGAGGTGGATCAACTCCCCATCGCAATTGTTGTTTGCAGAAGGATGTGAGATTAGATAGGACATGCAAAGACCAGCCAGTTTCCCCATCCTTCTTGCCGAATAGTCAAGGAGAACTACAAGAGCCTGATACATTTTCCTGGACCTAGCTAGTGATGATGTATGAAGAAATGACCTTTTTGCAGGTTCATCCCCACTTTTACTCAATAGGCATAAGTTAACTAAGTCTTGTATATGTGATGGCAGGGGTACACAGGGCCTGTAAATTCTCATCCCGCATAGGCTGTTGCACTTATTGTGCCACTCTTGTGTGAAAAACTAAAACATGTCTCCTGGCCTGTCACTGCAGACTGGTAGAGTAGGAAATTAATTTTTATATGTCATAACAGTAAATTTCCGGATTGTCATTTTTCTAGATAGACTAGTAGCCCCATTTGTGAATACAATGTACACACTGACAATTCAGCTGTTCTAACCCCTGAATGGGACTACTAAAGTTGGTACATAAAGGTTTCAAAGTAACCATTGCAGTAAACTAGACTTGATGCCTGGTGGAATTAGCCCTTTTTGCAGGGTCATCCCTAAACCTTTTATCTCCTTCCTCCTATTATTGTTGGCTTTAGGACTCTGCAAACCAGTGCTAAAATGCATATGCTCTCTGTGTAAATTGTATTGTTTGGTTTATCCATGATTGGCATATTTGTACTAGTAAGTCCCTAGTAAAGTGCACTAGAGGTGCCCTGGGTGTGTAAATCAAATGCTACTAGTAGGCCTGCAGCACTGGTTGTGCCACTCACATTAGTATCCCTGTAAACATGGCTCCGACCGGCCACTGCAGTGTCTGTGTGCAGTCTTGCACTGCCAACTTGACCGGGCAAGTGTATCCACTTGCCAGACTCAAACCGTCCCTTTTTTGTTGATAAACATTATTGAGTTTATATAGTAACACCAACAGGTCGCAGTGGCAGTGCGCAAACCAAGCATTACACCAGTTTGAAGAATAAAACAGAAACATGGTCAAGAAATGTTATTGAGGTTTAGGCACTGCACTTAAGTAGATATTACTCTGTACCTGTGGTTTCTTCACCCCCGGTCCCCATCCATTTCTCCCACACCATATCATGTTTATTGGGACAGCCCCTTGCCTCATGTACAAACTTTTCCTGCTGCGCACACCAGTCAACTCCTCTACGCCACCGCCGGAGCTGTGTCTGATTTCCAGTGTGGGTAAGTCCACACCATATGAAAAGTCTGTGTCTGGGCCCGCGCATTGTGGACAGTCAGCCTGGGTTTGGAGGCCCATTCTATATAGTTTCATAGGGGTTAGATATGCTGTGTGTAGAAAATAAGTTTGTACTACTCTGAGATGGGAGATCCTGGCCAACGTCCTTGGATCCATCAGGGCGTCTCTCCAGTCGCATAGTCATCCATTGGGCCCGTCCATTGCTCCACCGCCCACGAAGCTTGTCAAGAGTCTGTTTCATGTTTGTAATCAGTGTACAATATGTGTGACACTTCCCCCCCCCCCCCCCCTCCACCCCCTTAACTAGGTGCCCCATCGGCGTCTTGGCCTCAACGGTGCTGAATTCCAGGATGACCGTCCCAGTTTGAACATGTACATGCAGTGCATAGTGGAGTTGCAGTTATTTGTGGAACTGAGAACGGTTGTTGAAGCTCCTGAAAGGACCTCATGTGGGATCCTGCCCAGACATCACTGAGCGATGATATTCCAATAAGGTCCCACTTACGAAACCCCTCAAGTGCAGAGGCAACTTTTAGCCATGTTCCCTGCCACATCGGGATGTGTTTCGGGAGTCGATGCCACCACCCTGTCTCTGTCTGCGCGGCTCCCCACCCTCGTCACTTCTGGAAGAGTACGCGGCAAGGGCTCACCGTATAGCATCCCCATCAAACAGGGGAACCCTAAGGTTAAGAGTTCTAGTTGGTAGGCGGTGTCTGACCAGCCCCCTCCCATCCAGTCATTGATTATTAGCAGGTGCACTGCTAGGTAGTAAAGGTGGAGGCTGGATATCACCAGGCCACCTTCATAGACATTGCCCCGGCAAACGCCAAACGAGAGCTGGCATTGCGCCACAGGAACTGCCGCACGACTGTCTCCATGTCTCGGAACCCTCTCCCAGGGATGTGGTAGGGGTAGTTTTGGAGCGAATCGAGGAATCAGGGGAGTATCATCTTATAGAGCGCTATCCTGCCCAGGACATTGAGGTGTAGAGACCGCCATCTCCGGAGGTCTTCCCTGACTCTCTGGGTTAATGGTTCAATATTAAGGGACCATGCCAGGTCGGGCAACAACGCTGTTTGCATGCCCAGGTCCCGGTAGCTGTTGCACTGGATGGGGATGGTGCTCTGCCAGTCGTAGCAGTCTCAGGCCGGGTAAAGTGGAATCAAGAGACTTACTGGGATTGACCTTCAAGCCAGAAGCCTCAGTGAACAGATCCAATAGTTGCGTCACTCTATGGCCACTACTAACTGGGTTGGCTAGGAACAAGAGTACATCATCCACGTATAATGCGATAGTCTTCCTTGCCAGTAGGCCATGACCAGCCATCAACCAAGGGTTCTTCCCTGATTGACTTCATGAGCAGCTCCATTGCCAGGGCGAACATGGGTGGGGACAGGGGGCATCCCTGGCGCGTACCCCGGCAAATAGGAAATTGGTCAGACATCACCCCGTTCACTTGCACTCAGGCCGTTGGGTTGGAATATAGGAGTCAGACTAGTGCTCATAATTGCGGCCTGAGTCTGGTTTTCAACCGTACTTGTTGAAGGTAGGACCAGTCCACCGTATCGAAGGCCTTCTCGAAATCGAGAAGAAGTGCTAGTGGAGAGGTCAAAAGGTTCCGATTGGCCAAGGCCACATGTAGTCGCCGAATACAATGTCTGGTGCTCCTAGTCGGCATAAAGCCGCATTGGTCCCGGTGGATCAATGTGGGCAGCACCCTTTTCAATCTTGTGGCGAGGACTGTGGACAGTACCTTGAGTTTTGTGTTCAGCAGCAAAATGGGGCAGTACGTTGCACAGCACTGCGAAAGGGGGGGGGGGGGGTTTAGTCTTCGGGATCACAACAGTGGCCACGTCCAGACTAGGGGGGAGACTCCCTCTACCCTTGGCCTCCTCGAACATAGTGAGCAGGTCGGGAGTGAGGACATGGTGAAACTTGATATAGAACTCTGCTGGGAAACCGCCGGGACCCAGTGTCTTGCCCGCAGCCAACTCCGATATGGCCGTCTCTACTTCGTGGGTTCTATAGGCTCGTTGAGATCTTGTTTATCCATCACTGAAATCCTCGCAAGGGACACCTCCAGTAGGGGGGCCTCTCTCGAATTGGGGCCTAGGTTGCTCTTCATAGAGCTTCCTGTAGTAGGTGATGAAGCTCTGCGCTATTTCATATGGCGTCTGGGAAATGGTGCCCGTCTCACCGATGACCTCTGGCACACCTCTGCCATCGGTCCAGTCGCAAGCGAATGTATGAGCTTGCCATTTTTTGTCTCCCCAACCATACACCCGGGCCACGGAGGCTCGCCACATGAGCTTCGCAGCCTCCAGAGTAGTGTTGAATCTCCTCTCTAACTACTGCGTAACCGGTGTGTGCGTGAAGTCGGAGAGCAGGCTCTGCAGATGCACTGCTCTAGCCTCAAGTGGCGACATTTTTTGAAGGCGTGCGCGCTCCCTCACCCGGAGGAGGTGCCTAGCATGGCCCCTGAGAGTAACCTTACAAGCAGCCAAAATCGTATCTGGTGAGGATACGGACCCGAGATTAAAGGCAAAGTAGTCTGAGAGGTGCTATCTGAGGGCCTGGACATAGTCACTATCCTGCAAGTAGCAGGCGTTAAGCTGCCATATTGGTCGCCTGGATGTGTCAATGTCGTCCAGACGAAGAAGCAATGGCGTGTGGGCTGAGACCTCCTGGGGAAGTATCTCCACTCATGTGACTCAGGGAATATCCAGGACCAGCACAAAGAAGAGATCTATCCTGGCATGGGTGTGATATGCTGCAGATGTGAGAGTGTACTGCCGCTGGTGGGGGTGCCAAATCCACCATGCATCACATAGACCGAGGCCCTCGGCCTGAAGACGTGGGTCCAGCAGCATCCATCTCCGGATAAAGCACAGAATTGAAATTCCTTCCCCTCTTCCCCCGCCCCACCAATATGGTGAGTCCCGGGGAGGAGTCCGGCCACCACATCCCTACGTATTGCAAGGAGAAGCCCCCGTGCACCCGAGGGGGCATACATACTGAGTATATTGTTTGTTTGGGTTTCCTCCGAGCAGTCCAGAGACTGCCACATAACGGCTCTGTGGATCAGATCAGGCTACCGTCACCACCATGAGCAGAGAGCGGTGTAGCAAGACAGCTGCGCCCCTCTAGAAAATCCTGCGTGGTAAACTCTCGTAGCCCCCCCCCCCCCACAATAAGCATGGGGCACCTAGTGCCTAGCAAGTGCGTCTCCAGAAGCAAGACTACAGACGGGGTAAAATGACGGATAAAGGAGAGTACTGCGGATCGCTTAATTTTGTCAAGGAGCCCGTTTATGTTCCAGGAGGGGACCTGGTTAGCTTGTTCTGGTTTGTGTAGGGAAACAATAGTGTTATGGGAAGTGTGCCTGTCTGAGCGTCCCACCACGACCAACTAAGCAAGGGCAAAGAAACGCAGCATGAACCCCCACATTGAACAACTATCAAACTGTCCCTTTTTATGCATGTAAGACACCCCTAAGGTAGGCCCTAGGTAGCTCCATGGGCAGGGTGCAGTGTATATTAAAGGTGGGACATGTACTGAAGGGTTTTAGTGCCCTAACAGTGAAATACTGCTGAAGTCCGTTTTCACAGTTGCAAGGCCTATCTCTCTTGTAAGTTAACATGGGGGCTGTCGAGAGTGGGCCACTCGCCTGACAAGCAGGATGTCTGCAGGGGTTATGGTATGTCCCGACCTCCTGGAACACCTCTCGGCACTTCCTCATGGACACAGAAACCTCGGCAGGTGTCCCAAAAGGAAAGGGGGAGTAGAAGAGAAAGAGACAAAACACTGCCACGTCTTGCCGGACCGGCCAGGCACCCTGTATGTTGGGGGGGGGGGGGGGGGCAGGGGGGGGCAGGGGCCTTGGCAGGTCATTGTTGACAGAGTGATAGTAGAGTTAGTGCACTCAACTTCCTTGAAACTGAATCTCTCTTTCTGATATGGGCACAGGAGCGGTAGAAGAACACCAGGATGCTCCAGCACTTTTCTTGGATAATAACAATTACTAACCCTGCATTACCAAAAACCCAAACTTAGTACCATAACAATAAGTACTGCGACACTAGGGCTGGCTTCACACAGATTCACTGTTGCACACTACAATTAGAACTGTGGTTGCACTTATCATGCACAAGAAAGACAACCAAGGGCATTAATTATATCATGTATAACTTTCCTGCATGCATAGGGTTAAACTAAAAGGACCAAAAACATTCCAAGAAGTACAAATGTCCACTCTGGGTTTAGACAGTTAGGGAGGCACAGTTTGATTTGGTTTCACTGAGTTTGAAAAACCCTTCAAAAGCAAATTCCTCAAACCTGAAACACAGGCATGAATGACACCATTTAAATCCAAGAGTTATGCTATTAGAGAAAGAAGTCATGTAAATGCTCTTTTAAAATTGCACTGTCACTTCTTGTAGTACTTGAGCTCAAGCAGATATCCTGAAGCACATTTAGTCAAGTAACTGCAATAATGTAGAATGTTCAGAAATACATTTGTTTCTTCAAGATAAGCGCTCTGCCAAAATATGAGGTCTGAAATACACCAGCTGGTCTGGAAAGGGCAGTGCTCAAAGAAAAAACTCCTTGGAGAATACTAGTCACTTAGCTGCATTCTTTTCCGGAGTGCTGGAGGAATGCCTGGTGTCAGCTAGGACAGGAACGAAGAAAATAATTGCTTCAAAAGTCCTGAATATGAGGATGACAAGAGGGGCTGGACTGCCAAATTAGATGCTGAGATCAGGAAGCAATACAAAGCCAAGCAGGGAGAAATGCTTCACTCTGCTATTTATAGCCAATCAGGAAAGCTGTTGAGTTTCCACATGTGGATGAGTAACCACACCCAATTAGAAGCACATGTCTGCACCACACCCAATTAGAAGCACGTCTACACCTTCTCACATTCGCAAACAAGCATTGATAAAAACCAATTGTGTAGCACAGCACATTAGGTTTACTTAGAAACATGAAGGTTTAACCAAGAACAGAGATATGATTTAACCCTAATCCCTGAGGATGCGGCAGATAACGCAGCAGGCACCTTGGGGATTCCTGACGAGGGGCTTTATTTAATTAACTTAAGTGTAGATTCCTTTTGGGAGCAGATAGAAATTAGGAGTTTGGTGTCTCTGAACTTACAATTTAAAAAAGCATATTTTAGTGAAGTGGGTTTTTAGATTATTAGTTTGAAAATGCCACTTTTAGAAAGTGGGCATTTTCTTGCTTTATCCATTCTGTGACTCTGCCTGTTTGTGGATTCCCTGTCTGGGTCCGTTTGACAATTGGACTGTTTCTGAATCCCCTCTCGACACTGAGGCAAAGGGAGCTGTGGTGTAGCCTGCATATTGGGATGGGCCATCTGTGCTACAGTGGAGGGAGTAGTCACACCTGAATGGGCTGTAGCTGTCCCCTCCCAATGCAGTCTCTAACCCCTGGTGTGTGTCTGGGGCCTGGCCTGGGCAAGGCAGGATCTTATGAACAACAGACTTTCTTTTGAAGTTTGCCTACTTCAAAGGCAGAAAGGAGTATAAGTAGTGGACTCAAAACCTCATTGTAGGAAAATGGCTCCTTGTTGCAGGTACCGCCCCCCCCCCCCACACACACACACACACACTTTTTGCCTGCTATTGATGCTGACTTGACAGTGTGCTTGGACCCTGCTAACCAGGCCCCAGCTCCAGTGTTCTTTCACTAAAAATGTACCATTGTTTCCACAATTGGCACACCCCTGGCACCCAGATAAGTTCCTTGTAAAAGGTACCAGTGGTACCAAGGGCAGCAGCATGTGTTGTGCCACCCTAAGGGACCCCTCGCCTAACACATGCACACTGCCATTGCAGATTGTGTGTGTGTTGGGGAGAAAAAGGCCAAGCCGACATGACACCCCCCTCAGGATGCCATGCACACAAAATACTGTCTGTTGCGTAGGTAAGTCACCCCTCTAGAAGGCCTTAAAGCCCTACGGCAGGGTGCACTATACCACAGGTGAGGGCATAGCTGCATGAGCAATATATACCTACAGTGTCCAAGTCCATTCTTAGACATTGTAAGTACCATATTAAGTAGATGGTCTGGGAGTTTGTCAAAATGAACTCCACAGTTCCATAATGGCTACACTAAACACTGGGAAGTTTGATGCCAGCGCTGGATTTATTAAAAAATGCACACAGGGGGCATCTTAGAGATGCCCCCTCTATTTTGCCCAATTCTTCAGTTTAGGACTGACTGGTCTGTGCCAGCCTGCCACTGAGAGACGAGTTTCTGCCCCCCTGGGGTGAGAGCCTTTGTGCTCCCTGGGGCCAGAAGCGAAGCCTATACTGGGTGGAGGTGCTTCACACCTCCCTCCTGCAGGAACTGTAACATCTAGCAGTGAGCCTCAAAAGGCTCAGAATTCGTGTTACAATGCCCCAGGGCCTCCAGCTAGTGGAGATGATGCCCCCCCCCCCCAAGGCCAGGTCCACCCCTAAAGTGACCAGAACTGAAGTGACCCCCCCTCCTTGGCTACTGCCCTGTGACCCTGACACATCCCTATATTCAGTATTTAGGGTTAACCCTAAACCCAGGATTGTAGATTCCTGACAACCTAATAAGGACTGCTGACCTGAAAACCCAGCAGAGAAGAAGGAAGACAACTGCTTTGGCCCTAGCCCTACCGGCCTGTCTCCTGATTCAAAGAGCCTGCACCAGCGACGCACCCACCGACCTCTGCTGACTCAGAGGACTGCCCTGCAATTCCAAAGGACCAAGAAACTCCTGTGGACAGCGGCTCTGTCCAAAGCAACAAGAAACCATCTTTAAAGGGACTCTCACCTCACTCCTGAAGCGCGAGTCACCACCTCTCTGCACCCGATGCCCTGGCCCATGTCCAGGGAAACCAGCACCGCAGAGAGGACACCCAAGGCGACCCAAATGACGTGTCCACCCTGAGCCGACCTCCCTGCACCCCCACGATGACGCCTGCAGAGAGAGAATCCATAGGACCCCCCTGACCGGTAACAAAGAACCTGATGCCTGGAAGAAGCACTGTGCCCACAGCCCCGTGAGGAACCAACTACTGGTGCAGTAGGTGCCTGGCCCGAGAAGCCCCTGTGCTCTGTCTGCATCGTCAGTGACCCCCGGGTCCCTCCATTGAGTTCAGTACAAAACCCGACGCCTTGTTTGCACACTGCCCTCGGCCGCCCCTGTACTGCTGAGGGTGTATTTAGTCTGCCTGTTTGGGGACCCCAGTGCTCTACAAAACCCCCCGGTCTTCTTTCCAAGGACGCAGGTACTTACCTGCTAGCAGATGGGAACCGGAGCACCCCTAGTCTCGATAGGCGCCTGTTATTTGGGCCCCACTTTGACCTCTGCACCTGACTGGCCCTGTGTTGCTGGTGCTGGGCGTTTGAGGTTAACTTGAACCCCCCAACGGTGGGCTGCCTATGCCCCGGAGACTGAACTTGTAAGTGTTTTCTTACCTCAAAAACTAACCTGTACTTACCTCCCCCAGGAACTGTTTAATTTTGCACCGTCCACTCTTAAAATAGCTTATTGCCATTTTATGCCAAACTGTGTACATTACTGTTTTAATTCAAAGTCCTATCTTTACCTATGCAAAGTACCTTACATTTAATTTACTTACCTGCAATTTGAATCATGCGGGTTTTAAAATAAAGAAAATAATAATTTTCTATATAAAAACCTATTGGCCTGGAATTAAGTCATGGAGTGTGTGTTCTCATTTAGTGCCTGTGTGTGTACAACAAATACTTAACACTAGCCTATGATAAGCCTAACTGCTCGACCACACTACCACAAATACAGGTAGAGCATTAGTAATATCTGTTATTGCCTCTGTCAAGCCTCTTAGGGAACCCCTCGACTGTGCACACTATCTCTCACTTTGAGATAGTATATACAGAGCCAGCTTCCTACACCCATACTTTAGATTTATTAAAGATCGCTTCTGGAACCTCTGCCAGGGAGAAGAGCTGAGGAGAAATGCTGCCCCTGCATGTGACAGTGCTTTGTTGGGCTTTCCTGCAGTTGCTGCTTCTGCCTGTGAAAGGGGACAAAGACTGGACTTTTTGGTATATTCCTGCTCTCCAAGGGCTTGAACTGAGTTTGCCTCCTGTTTTGAAGTCTCAGGACCATCAAAGACTTCTTCTGCCAGCACCTGGAGACTCTGTTGAGACTCCTGTCCTGCCAGGTAGTGCCCTATCCTTGACACTCAAAAGTTACACCCGAGTCTGCTGGACCCAGGAAAGTTGTCAAAATGTGGTTTGGTCATCTAATATGGACACTAGCGACAGTTGAATGGAACCACTAGTTTCACTGTGGCTGGATACCAGTGGCAACTGGCATGTGGCTGGACCTCACCTGTACTTTAAAGAACATCAGCCTGTGTGGCTAAACTGATACCATGTTCAAGGACCTAGGGGGTGGCCCCAGGAAGATCCCCATTGACCAAGTTAGCATCTTCGGCATCCCTTGAATCAGGACCATACCATTATTTACTTTGGTGGTTTGCCCATAGAATGTGGTACTGGACTTGAGGCTGCCTTGACTGCAAGGCACCTGTCCTGCTAAGCCTTTCTGGCTCTACTGACTTGCTCCCTGTCGGAGTTGGTTGCCCAAAGCGTTCTGGAGTAGCCGAACAGAAGTTTATGAAAAGTTTTCAAAGTAACCACTAACCACGGTTGTTTAAATGTTGAACGCTTGTTTGCATTTTGAGTGAAAAGCAGTGATTTACATTTTTTTTTATTTTTTTTAACATTCATATCTCTGGATCCTTCTGGTGAATTTTGATGTCTGAAGGTTCATAAAAATAAGATCTATTTTTATCAATTGTTGTTGGATTCATCTGTGTTCCATTTCAGTCTTATTCAATTGTTTTGGTACTTCTAAATGCACTTCCTCCTTTGCTAAAGACCAGGGTTGAGCCATGTGTTTCCATACAAACCTGATTGGACCCAAAACAGGTCTGTCAGGCTATTACATGGCAAGGTCGCACAACTCTACTATATAATAGACCACGTTTCCTCACACAGAAGAATCCTAAAACCATTTTGTGACCACAATGCCCATAATGATTGGTTACAGTTAGGGCTAGGGTTCCATTGGCCAATAGGGCTATTTAAGCTTAGGGCATCTTAGCCCGGGGGACTAAGCCAAGGGTGGAGAGGACAAGGGCAGTCTCCTGTTTGGGCCTGTTCAGGACTGGCCGGGCCTATGGCTAGATATGCTGTGCATTTCTCCATTTGCAAGCAACCACCTCCACATCCTCCAACATCCACACACAATATCAGGTAAGGCATTGAACTTGTGCACCACAAACCTATAGATTTTTATACCTCTACACGACCACTAAACCCCACATACCTCACCTATACACATGTCCACCACAACATTATGACACCTTCATTCTCACACCAAACACAATTCTGCCCATTACCACATCCACACAACACAAAGCCACATTATACAATTTAATCTAGCCAGACACATACTCCCTGTTTATAGAAAAAACATTACTATCCTCTACTTGCTCCTAACAGACCCCTTTTTATTACGACAAAACGTATGCTCAGCCTTCTATCCACAAACACCCTCCTCCTCTGTTTACCAATTACACATACTCCACCACACATTACACATACTAGTGATCAAATCTAACACAAACACTCTTAACTCTTGTCCATCCCCTCTTATACACCTCATACTCTTCTCCAAAACATGACTTCCTCTGTACTATTCAAGTACCACTCACCAGCAGTAACTTGCATACAAATCCTTCACAGAAAACACCTACATCAATATTTCGTCTCAATACTACACAAAAACAAAATAAACCACACCCATCAACACATCAAAATACCACACACTTTCATAATACTTTCCATCACACATACTCCCACCCTCATGACTACACAAAAAATGCAAATCCTGACCAAACTTTACTCTAAAATTCTCACTTTTCAGAAACACCTACCAGATACACCCCAACACAGCAGCATTCATTCATCCACCTCTCATCCATTGCACATTTTAGAGCCTTAAATTATAATCCACATGCTCCACCACCCCTAACCCATACGTCTTCCACAATAACTGACAAGTCACTCTTAACAACTTCACATCCCCCCTCTCTATTACACAACAAGGCTACTCTACAAACAGAACAAAACTCACCAAGTTACTATCAGCCACCAAGTCCACCACCAGCACACAAAGACCCAGCAAAATGCCTCCTAAGCAAGCTGGACCAGGAATACAATATAGAACAATAACACTATTGTGACCCTTATACAGTTATTATCACAACTAGTAACACAGATGCTATAAGCTCAAAATGTACTGCTCCCCTGTCTCTAAAACAAAATTACACCGCCACCAACGCATGTTATAAACTGCCTACTCATATATGCTCGATCACTCTTTAAAAAAAAAAAAACAACGAAGCACCACCTCTACCACCTGCTCACTGACCATCAACCTCACTTCCGATTCAGAATCGAATCATGGTTGGGAGATGACATGGTCCCAGTTATGCATGAAGCCGTTACTCCAGGCTATCAAACCATCACACAAAACTGTATAGGCAAAAGAGAAGGTGGAGTAGCTGTTATAATCAAACAAGCAATAAATCTCAGCAAGACCGACATTATTTCCAAACAGGGTTGTAAGGTTCTCATCACCAGATGAAACCCTACAAAAAATTCCTCCTGTAACTTCCTCCTCTACAGACCACCGTTAACAATTCAACATTCCCAGACGCATTTCTAGACACAGTTTCAATCCTCATAAAGTAATACTCCAACCTACACATTCTTGGGGACCTAAACATTTGGTTTGACAAACCCAATATGCCCCATCCAAAAACTATCACCACTGGCCTAGTCACATTGTACACAATCATCGTTGGGCACAACTAGTTATAGTTCAAAGCATCACACCAGTCACGTGGTCAGACCACCATTTGGTAACTTCCCAACAAAAAACACCACAAATCTACACACCAAGACCAACTTATGTACATCCATCTATCGATCATGGAACAAACTCAAACTTGAAGGATTAGAAACCCAATGAACAGCCAACACAGATCTAGACACAATAAATTCTGCTAAAATAAAAAAACTAAACCAGACAAAGAAAACCAACACCTTGGAGAAATACAGAACTAAAAATGATAAAACAACAAACCAGAAAGCTGCAACAAACCTGGCTCACAACAAACCACATTCAAGACAAACTTTACATCCGCAAACATAACAGAATATACAAATCATCAATCAAAAAAGCTTAATAAAGGTTCTACTCAGACAGAATTCAAAATGCTAAATCTGCAAATAAAGAATTTTATAACATTTTCAATGAATTTGAAAAAAATCAAAGCATATAAGGGACTCATATAATTAGTCAAGAATTCACAGACAAAGTGGCAAAACATTACACATCCAAAGCAGATACATTGGACTCCTTTTTAAAACTAAGGAAAACCACCAGCGCCAACCCGTTTCCTAAAATTCCCTCCAAGAGTAAGCAACTTTGTCTCTGAACTCCTTCAAACAAATATCACAAAGTGAATTTATGGATTTTGACAAAACAAGCAGGCCTTCTGTTCCTTGTCCAGAAACACATCTTCAAGAACATTCATTTATCTAACTCTGCTGCCACACCAGTAAGAAGAATCCTCAATAATTCTTTAACTATAAGAACCTTTCCTGAACACCTTAAAAAGGCACACATATTATTAAACAAAACAAACCTGGACCCACATGACCCCAACAACTACAGACCAATTACAAATGGATCTTTCCTGGCAAACTGCTAGAAACAGCAGCATTTGCCCAGATGTCACAATTAATTGAAGATAAAACCATGCTTTCAGACTACCGAACTGGATTCTGCCCAGGAAGAGGCACAGAATCTGCCCTCATTGCCATCTGGGGTGATCTTAAAAACACAGTTGAGTGGCTACACTAATTCTCTTGGACCTCAGCTGCCTTTGACACTGTTGACCACGATACCCTAATTAATTCAAAGACTTCACGAAGCTGGCATAGAAGGGACTGCTCTCGACTGAATCACAGCCTACCTTCAAAACAGAACAAATGTCATGTGTTCTCACCCTTTCTCGTCCAAACCATACTTCACAAAAGGAGGGGGTTCCTCACGGCTAAATTATCTCACCTATGTTTTTCAACATTTGCATGATGTCATGCTGGAAGAGATCAATTAATTTCAATTCACATGCTACAACTATGCAGATGACACACAAATACTCCTTAAATTGAAATGCCCCAAAGACATTGGAAACTCTCAAATCTTCAGTTGCCTCAGAGTCATTGATCAGGGGATGAATTGGACCCATCTAAAACTGAATGCTTCAAAAATGTAAATACTTACATGTGGCAACTGGAACGATTATGACCCACTCTAAACCTGGCCTGACAATCTTGGACCACCTCCTCAAGTATCTAAGGAAGTTAAAAACCTTGGAATTACCATGTGCACCAACGAATGCTCAAGTGGACAAATTAGCAAGTTCACCTCTTCCCCACCTCAGATTTCCACACAAGGTCCATGGTACTATCTCTCTTGTGAACTGGATTATGCTAATGGCCTCTATCATGGATCATCTCTATCTACTATGAAAAAACGACAACACATTAAAAAAAATTGCTGCCAGACTACTACTACTACATGTAAAGCCATAAGCCCACATCTCCCCTGCCTTGAGGGCACTACATTGGTTACTGGTTGTCAGAAGATCCACCTTCAAGCTGCTTTGTATCACCCACAAAGCAATACATGGAACAGGACCGCTTTTCATCAGGAAAAAAACAAAACACCTTAAACACTGCCATACAAGAAGAAGAAAATAGGTGGTACATCCTTCTCTTTTCAAGTGGCCAAACTATGGAAGTCATTACCCCCAAATATAAGATCCACAGATAACTATCTTATCTTCAGAAGACTACTTAATAGTTGGCTGTTTCCTTCATAACCACCATATCCAAACCGCAATGAACTGCATATGCCTGTGTTGGTAAACATTTATAATCTGATGTGTATATATCTAGATATGTGTATTTCTTTAAGACATATGTATAATTACTATTTTATAATAACAAAATATATACATATTCTTTAAGCCTGTTTAACAAATGTATATTTTACTCACAGTTAAATTTGTTTGTATGCACATGTATATACAAGTATGTATACTATGGGGGTCAGTTTGACCCTGGCAGACGGCGGTAAAATGGAGAAAAAATACTGCCAACAGGCTGGCGGTACTTTTACCCATATTATGACAGAGCCCAAGCCAAGCCGCCAATTTACTACACTGTCCGCCATGGCGGTAACGACTGCCAGGCTGGAGACTTCAGTCTCCAGCCAGGCGTCCGTCACTAGCCTGCTCGCTGGATTATGACCCTGCCTACCACCATGGTTTTCATGGCATCCTTACTGCCATGGCGGTAGGCACCATCAATGCCAGGGAATTCCTTCCCTGTCACAGATGGGGGTTCCACCCCCCTCCCCAGGTTTCCCCCAGCCCCCCTCCCTCTCCAGCCCCCCCACGACATACACGCACATTCACTCACCAACGTACACACGCATGCACACACTCATACCCATATTCATCAACGCATGCATACATCCATTCACACACACACCCGCACACACTGACATACATACATGCACACAGGCTTGCAGACATCACAACATACACGCACTCACACATCCATACACACACACACAGACAACATGCATGACACAGCCACATTCACACTGTGTCAGACAGACATACACACACACACACAACACCCCCAATCCCCCTCCCCTGTCAGAGCACCTGACTTACCTGATGTCAGGGGTCCTCTGGCATTGGATGGGGCGCTGCTGCCAGCAGCAGCATCCACCACCAGAACACCGCCAGGCCGTATCATGGGTCAGGATATAGTCTACGGTGGTCTACTGGCAGCAGCACCACCTTACCACCATCTGCGGGCATGACCACAGCCTTATGGCGGGAATCCGGCTATGGTCATAATCCGGCTGCCGGGTGGCAGCTGCAGTAACAGTCTTTTGGTGCCCGTCGATGCGGCAGTAGTCGGGTATTACCACCAATGTCATAATAAGGGCCTATGTATATTATTCTATGCTTAACATGGTCATAGGTCATTGCATAGTTCCTAGATAAGTTGTTAGATTAGATACTTATGAATCTCTGTTTTCATTTTATCTATCACAATGAGCAAATGTTATTTTAACTATCTGCAAGCATTTCAATACTGAAATATTGAGGAAAGGTTAAAATAATGTTAGAAAAGTACACAATTAAATATATTTCATATAATGCAAATCTTGAAATTCTATGTTTATACAACACAACTTTAAATCTCAAAATATTAGATCCAATATTATATCCCTGCCACATATATTCCCTTACTATGTATTTACGGATCTATTTATTACTCTAGTCCTAGTGACAAGAGGGGAAAAAATTACTCGCTTGTAAGTTTTACTCTGTCTCCCCATCACCCTTTACCTCCATCAGTCTATCCTCCATCCCCACTCTCTGAGTCATCCCAAACCCATTCTACTACTATAAACTCCAAAATGACCCCACCTAAGCTCTTCCCTTTTCTACTGCTCGTGGATCACCCCAAACCTCAGTTTACTACTACTATGAACTCCCAAACAACCCTACTAAATTCTCCCTTATTTATCTCACCTTTGACTCATCCAAAACCCCTTCTTCTACTATGATCTCCCTTACCCCTTTCTAGAGACTCTTTCCTCCTCCATTTCTCCTTTACCCATCCCAAACCCAATCCTATTGCTATAAACTCCAAATTAACACTTCTGATTCTTCCCTCTTTTATCCCTCCATTACCCTATTCAATCCAACTAACAAGCTTGCATATCCTCCGCTCAAATTAACTCTTATTTACACTAATACTGTAGTCATATTTCCCTATACTAAGCCATGACTAATCCTTTTGGATTTCAGAGTAGCGTGCTACTTGCCAAAACGCAATTTGACGCCGCATCAGGGGTAGTAAGTGCAATATAAGTACAATTACAATAATGGTGTCTCAGACACGAATCATGTACAAATAGAATGTGATTAGCCTGTTCAAGTGGAACATCAAGTATGCCAGGTCTTGGCTTGGTAACTCAATACAATTATGGTCAGAATCTCTATCATTTCTATCAGATTCCTCATCTATGCTTATAATTGGGAAAAGGGTTTCAGGATTGAAGTTATTCAATCTTCTGATTTAAATATTGTCAGCTGCCAAAATTATTTGCTCATATTGACTGTTTTCCAGATGTTGTGTTAATGTAGGACTCTGGAAAATCTCAAACAAATGGGGAGTTACACCATAACCATGTAGCCAGTTACAATTTTCTCACTTTGTTCAAGTTCAAGGTAAACATGTGCAACCGATTCCAGAAATCCAGGAACTGTGGCAGAAATTGTGCCTAACGTGGTAGAGAAATAAGCTACAGATCTCTTGACTTCACCATGCTTTCTGACCAGCACCAAAAAGTAGTCTCATCTCTCTCATGACAAGATAGGGAAAAATCCTTATTTGTAATTTAACATTCCTAGGGTGGGTGCCCTGCAGAGATAATCTTTCAACTTGGTGAAGTCACTGATGCATTCATCGAATGTCACTGGATCATGAACATCACTTTGAGCAAGCCTCAGTAAAGGCTTTGCAATAAAAGCAAAATTTGCAATCCACTGTACAGAAGGCAACCGTTCCCAGGAACATACTCCCTTCTCTTTGGGCATTCAGAGGATTCATTCTTAGGTCTACAGAAACACATTCTTTAGACACCTACTTTGTCCCTTTTTCAATATGATGACCAGAATAAATCATTTGTTTCATACAATACTGCTTTTTGGTGGGAGACACTTTATGACCATTCTCAACAAGGGCACAATAGTAGCCATCTTACAATCTCGTTTTCTTATAGATGCAACCATCATGTCATTAATGTATTGCACCAACACTGAGTTAAAAGACAGTTGCAAACTTTCCAAATCTTTCTTTAATATTTGGTTAAAGACTGTGGGATAAAACTCTAACCCAGTAGTATACTGAGGAATTTGAATGTGAGAAGATATTGGGTATCTTCATGAAGAGGAATAGAAAATAGTGCTTGGCACAAGTTAATGACGGTATAGCATTCTGCATCTGCATTAATCAGAAACAAAATCACAGCAGGATTCAGTACCACAGGACAACATAGAACTAAAATGCTATTAATCTTTCGAAGATCTTGAACCACCCTCGATTTGCCACTTGTTTTTAATGCTCATCACCTGCAAATTGCATTGATTATCGAGAACTTCCTTTAGAATTCCCTGTTCTATCACTTTCTTAGTGATGGGTTTCATCCTTCCTCACCTCCCTGTGTAAGATTATATTGAGGAATTTGAAGATAGACTGAATTCTGTTTCACTGTAATTTTTACTGGTTTTGCACTTTTGATTAGTTCTTGCTCTTTACCTGTAAAACCTATTACATCTGTTTTCACTATGCGTTTTAAATCAGGAAGCAAATCGTCTTTTGTAAGAACCAAGAACAAGTGGACTATGGACTCTTCTGATTTACTTTTGATTGGTAAGTCTTCATCTTGGGTTTGAATTACGACACCATCCGGTGTATAATAAATCATGCAATTCATTTTACAAAGGAGATCTACCCTCGTAGGTTTACAGGACTTCTGTTACAAATAATTAACTTGTGATTTTTCTTGCATAGGCCAAGGGACACTTCCCAAGACCGGATTTATTTGTCTATTACTAATACCCTCAACTTGGATTTGTTTTCCAAAGAGAAGTATGTCTGGAACTTCCGTCAGACAAACCGTTGCACGGGTAGTTCCTGTACTAATCAGTAATGATACTGGGCAGCTATTCACCTCACCATCTACATATGGGCCACTCTGGTCTACCTCTAGGACTGCATCAAGCATGCAGTCCTCCTCCCTGCTCGGGCATTATTCACATTTCCTGAAAAGTGTGAAAAGATATAATCAATCAACACAGGAGTTTGCTATATGACATGCTATTTGTTTCAGGCACTTTGCTACATGACTGGAGCTACAGGCAAATCTCCAGTGATCCACCGCTGAATATATATATTTTTGCACAGCAGCCAGTTGGGCTGGGACCATTGACTGAGAAAGTCACGATCCATTCTGTGCCAATTAATGTGGACTCTGCTGCATTTGGGGTACAGAGTCATACTAAATTCCATCAGAATTCTATCCACATTCCTGTTTCAATGAGTATTTTTTAACATTTTAATGTTTGCATATGTTCCATTCGAGCCATAACAAAACCCCTATCCCTACCATGAGGAACAACCTGTGTATTCTGTACACTGTTTCCCTGCACAATCACACCTTGTGTTGCGCCAGAATCTGCACCAACAGCAGCACCAAATTCACCCAAATCCATTTGCTGATTTCTAGCACCCCTTTGAAAATGCTTCATCTGAGCAGTCTTTAGCTTCTCCTTCAGCTTCCACTGGTTTACATCAAAACAATCACTGCAGTACTTTGCATACATCAGTATTTCATCAATATTGTTAGCCTGCCAACACATCTCACTCTGCTGAAGATGAAAACTAAGTTCTAGTCCCAAACTGTAAACAAAAGTTGGCACAAAACCATTGCTTTCTGTGGTCTTCAATGTACCTCACAAAACAAGTTCAACAATATGAATATCTTGACATCTTAGGTTACGAAGAATCTGTTTATCAAAACTCCACAAACAACCACTAAATGTGACACAAAGACGAGCACCAGAACTAATTCACAAATATAACAAAATCATCAAAATCGCCAAAATCAAATCTCCTAATGAATGGCAAATTAAAAGCACATAACCAAAAATCTCACACAAAGTATAATTCATGTTACCACAAAAATTCACACTCTCAAATTACAAATCTGAAAATGCACTAAAAAACAGTGCCACGATCAGTCCCAACTCATTCCACCCTACTAATACTAATATTCGCACTCCTTTGTTGAGGAGTATCTCTAGAACACTCACCACTGCTAATAATCCAGTTTGGTGACCACTGGAACTAGAAAGGTTTATTGAATTTTAGACATTTTGTTTTGTTTAGTTCTCAGGTACCCTATTTTTGGGATGCCCGCATTCTCCACCACAACTTTTGATGCTATCTCAGACAATCTGTTAAAATAGAGAGAATGTGGATACGCAGGCTCAGGCATGGTGTTGTACCTCAAGACTACATGAGTGAATGTATCCCTAAATGGCACCCTGAGGCAAGTGAATCAAATAGTATTTCATCAAAAAAACTTACTGGAGTCAAGAATAAAAGGATAAACCATGAAGATTTATTAAAAGTAATTGAAGGGCATTACAGAAGGCAAAAACAATAGTGAAATTGCACAGGGGAATAGTATAAGACCACTTCAAATGCACCAATAGAACACCACGAAATCAAGGCAAAAATATTCTAAGTCCAAAGTATGAGACAAACCAACAAGGGTTCAATTTACTAAGTCAGGAAGACCGAAGACTCGTTCACTTCCAGAATACATCATTTTTATAAGCAAAATCTACAATGAATGTCAATGAATATGGCATAGTCAGCACAGGGTGAGGAACTATAGCAATGCACTGGCATATCACAATGAAGGCTTATACAAATGCCACCATTCTAGCACTAGCCCATAACTGTATATTGATGTGCCCTATTCCAATCTAATGTCACTGGAGGTGAAAGAACAAATCTAGCTACGCAGTTAATGGAAGTCTTGTAAACAATGATACAGGCAGGAAGAGCCTTGAATGTAATGAAAGGCTTCCTCTGTGGTTCTTTGAGAACAGCATGTCAACACAGAGCATCAGTGCGCATTTTGGTTATGTGTGGTGTCAGAATAAGAAAATGAAAACACATATCATGGCTGTGTTAAAATCCAAGATGGAAGTTACGCCTAATTCAGGCCTAGTTTATCCCAGCAAAGGAAAATACAGTTTTCTTAAAGGCAGCATTTTCAGTTTAGTGCTAAAATGTTCATAATATTTAACAAGCATTTGTATTAAATCAAAATCAGCGTAGTAATGTGCATTATGTAAATTTGTGAAGCCAGACCTGTAAAGTAATTCAAGAGGCACTCGGCTAATAACTATGCATGCAATTATAATTATGTACCAAAATATAGTTGGCAAAAGAAAATATAAACACTTATAAGATGGCCAGGCAAGGGTTATTAAATTGCAAATCTTCCACCCTCAAGTTTTGACAGAGGGTGTAACCAGCATCTAATTCCTTGCCTACCACAGTAATCTCTGAGATTCTATATAACGAAATACAGGCCTACTGGCTGCAACACATAGAAATCCACCCTCAATGGTGTATTGCTTATAATACATGCATTTCACAATAAATATGTCAGGTATACTGCTTTTGTTACAACTTCTCATGTTATATCAGATCTTAGACATATGACAGAACCTTTCCCAATGACTCAATCAGGCTTCTAGCCTTTATTCTTAGCCTGTCAACATAACTCACTCATGCCCACTGTTATGAGTGTAAACATTCCTACAATCCTGAACTGGATAAGATACTTGTGCATGGGCCTGATAAACTTAGGAGTTCTGAAATAAAGATTCACCTTTAAATGCCTACTGTTTCTAGCATATATTTTTCATGGTTAATAGGTGAGGCATACCTTTAGCATACCATTTCAGAGTAAATAAATTATACAGTGTCTGGCTGAAGACCCTGGAAAGAACCGCACGGATATGGCAAGGTAGGCTTACTGTGTGATGTAATTCGTGTGCTGGATTTCCCAGGTCGGGTTGTGGTGACCATGCTTCCGTTCCATCACTTCCAGCTGCACTGTGTCACAAGGGGTGTCTGCATTCCTCCTTTGCTTTTGCTGGACCTGTACCTAGTCTGTTTGGCTGAGACTGTCTCCTGTGCTGTACGTTTGGTTTCAGCACAGACCTTAATTTTCTTCATTTTCTCTTTGTCTGTGTTCTAGAGTTTGGTGATGTTCATGGTGCGAATCGCTGCCCGTTTGGGAAGCTTTGTTGGAACTGAGTGGCCAAACATGAGGGTGCCTGTGCTCTCCTTTGTTGTCAAGTACAGGATGGTTTGATATATGTGTGGGACCTGACATAGAACTTTCTCAAATATTACCCCATTTCATGTGGCTCGATGCACAGTTCTTTTCAGCATGGCCATTAATTTTTCCCAACTGACCTGCTCAATGGCTAGCTAGGTTAGGAAGGTTTTGAACTCCCCACTGGGAAAGGGTGGCCATTGTCTGATTTTAGGGTCACATTGCAAAGATGCCACCCAGCGTCCAGATCACCCTAGTCACCTAGTGGAAGACATCATCTTGACCAACAGGAAACAGAAGTATTCGCCCACTACTACCAAGAGGTACTTGCCTGAGGGAAGTAGGCCAAAGAAGTCACCAGCAACTATGTCCCACATGATCTCTTGTATTTCCGACATTGTCTGTGGCAGAGGCTTCGTTGTCATGGAGATGCATGTGCACATTTACCGTTTGGTCTCCACCATGTCATTTATCTTTGGGAACCATAGTCTCCCTCATGGGGCTGTTTTGGTGGTGACTACTTTGCAATGTCTTTTGTAGGCGAGTTTTATGGCTTGCTTTTGTAGGCTCTTGGAGAGGATGATGTGGGACCCTTTCAATATGAATCCTTCTTCAGAAACAGCTAGCCCTTCTTGAACATTGTGGAAGGCTCTGATTTCTTCTTGGTCACCTTCCCACTCTTTGGTGTGTCTTGATTAGGAGCTGCTTAAAGTTGTCGGTTTCTGTCTTCCTTTGTTGCAGTGACTACCTGGTGTGTTGACAATGTCTATATTTGTACACATGTACTGACTATGAATTGGAAGTACTTTTCTACGATGTATGGATTGGTCTTGCTGACTGTAGAGGGTATTGTATGATGTAGTTAGTGAGATTTTGTTCTTCCTTCGGCTTGTGGACAATCACATAGTTGTATATGTGTAAATGTATCCCCCACCTTTTAGTCTTTGGGGATATTTTCACTTTAGGGTTGCCAAAGAACATCAGCAGGGTTTCTATGGTGAACATGCTGCCGTATAGAAGGAAGCGTACTCATGCTGTATGTCCTCAGTGTCTGTGAGACTTCTGCTGGCAAATGCTACCACCTGCCTCTGGGTCAGTATGCTGTTAGTGTGTTGCTGTAGTACGGTCCTCAGCGGGCTGACCTCCACTGTCACATCTGTGTTAAGTTTTGGGTTAAAGTATGCAATGTCTGTCTTCTTTTTTATCACTACTTTGATACTTTGAAAGCTTTACTCACACTCAGGCAACAATTGAAATCCATATTTTATTCTGTCAAGCTCGGGAGGGGCTTGCTGATTGTGGTGTAGTCTCATATGTACCTGGCACATTAGCTTGCCATGTCTAGGAATGATCTCAGTATAGCTACCTCTTGTGATAGGTCTGTGACAGTGGGAGCCTTGACTTTGTCTGGGTTTGGCATCATTCTTTTGTCTGAGAATATGTGCCTGAAGAATTCCAGTTTGACCTCGTGGAACTCACATTTCCCTGCTTTGATCATCAAGCCTACCTCTACGAGTAGTTGGTGACTCTTTTTTGTAACTATACACCAGTATGGAATTTTGTTTTCAGATTTGTTTAGTACAGGCTGCATGATTCAGCAACTGATCTCCTGGAAGATCTCTTCTGCCAAGGATATTTTGTAGTTTATCTGCTGGTACCTGAAATGTCTGAAGTGTGTGGAAAATGTGATGCAGTTGCACCCTTCATCTAGTTCTATTTGGTTGTAGCCCTTGTTAAGGGTTAAGTCTGGAGGAGAAGAGTCTTGTTCCAGTCAGCTGTGCGATCATGTCTGAGATGTATGGTCCAGGATGTTGTTCTCTTTCCATTTCTTTGTTCGGTTGGCACATGTCGCTACAGATCTGTACGTCTCCTTTTGTGTACCTTTTTGGCCCATCTATTATAGGGTGAGGTCTACGGGGTTGGGCCCATAGAATCTTCAATGATGTCCAGTTTCAGAAATTTTCTGATCTCTTTTTCCACCGCTTCCTGGAGGTGGAACGGCTCCCGCAAGTGTCCTTGCCTGAATAGGTGGAGGCCCTGGTTGATATGCAGTTTCACATGGACATCCTTCAGTTTGCCTAGTCCGGAGGAGCATTGGGAGCTTTTGAGTCACTCTTCACTGACCTGTAAATGGTAGGTAATTGATCAACCCCATTTCTTCTACTGGAGCAAACCTAAGGAGATTGACACTTTTCCTTGTAGCACGTGCATGGTTGTTTCAGTGGTTGCCGTCATGTTTCATAGGGTTGCTTCGAATGACTCGCAGCAGCACAGCGGTTTAGATGTAGCCCGCTTGTACACCTGAACGTTCGTTTGCCTCAGCTCTGGGGTTGACCTAAGTTCTATTCATTTTTTATACCCATTACATTGATGAACACTCCACTGTTGATGATGAACGGTATCTGGGAATCATTAACCTTCGTGTGGACTAACTGGAATTTGCTTTTCACCCCTTTATATTTCACCTGGTTTCTTTCTTTCCCTTTTTGGCACATGACCAGTAATCCCAGCCTTGTTGCTGTGGTTAGGGATAGGGCGATGGGTGATGCTGTTTGTCTCTCTAGCACGTAGACTTTGCAACCCACTTTTTGTTTCTGGTGCTTGAAATTCCTCGTGACTTTGCAAGTAAATTTCAGGGGTTTCCGACCTGCTCAGGTTAGACCTTCTCACTTGTCTCGACTAGTCGGGTGTGTGATAAAAGAGTGCCAGTTCTTGCATTCCCATCACTTTCATTGATGCTCTGTTGTCTACTACAATGCTGCTTTGTGGTCCCTATGTTGAGTTTGATGGTGATTGGTTTGTTCCCTGGCCCAGTTGCAGCCATCATCAGGAGGGAGCCCTCATCATTGCTGCCACTTGATGCTGATGTGGTAGACTAGGTGGAGGATGACGTAGAGGGTCTTTGCTGGGATTTGGTCTTGGCGGTTTGTACATAGTGTCTCTCTTTGTCCCAATGGTGATGTCTGTGTATATCTTCTTCCCTTTTGCCATGTGATGATCCTTCTTCCCTTGCCAACAGATGGACTTGAAGTGTTTTTCTTTCTTCATTACTTGCATGTTTGGCACATGGCCGGGCATTTTCCTAAGTGCGGGTAAAATAGTCCACACCGGTAGTACACTCTTGCTGGCCTACTGGATTTATCATTTGTCCGTGCTTGTGTGTCTCTTCTTCATGGTGATTATTTTTTCCTTATGGTTGAACCCTGATTCCATGACTGCGGCTTTCCTTTCAGCCCCCTCTTCTGCTCTTTCTGTGGCCTTTGTTTATTGTTTCACCTACCTGTTGTAGGGCATTGTTGAATGTGCTTCTCTCATAGTCTACATTGGTTGTCGGGTTGAATTTCTTTGCAAATGCTTCCTTCACTTTCCAGTACGTGGTTGTTTCCTCCTTCTGGATTTTTTTTGTGCCTCCTTGATTCCATTGCCTCCCAGGTTTCTGAGGATTGGACTATCTTTGCGTCTTCCCTCTCCTACAGTGCATTGTTGAAACCATCACATTTTTGGATAAAGTTGGCCTACCTGCCACAAATGGTGTGCTTTTTCACTGTGTTTAATGGTGGTGGACTCTTTAACAAGGCTGCCACGTCGTAATTGGTCTTCCTGTCTTGCTACATGATGATGACTGAGTTGGTTGCCTTCTTTACTTCTTGTTCCGGTTTGTCATTTGGGTCACACTTTGTTACCCTATTAGTTTTCCTTCTGCTTGTGGGCGCTTAGTGGGGCTCCTCCCAGTTCAGCTGACTGCTTCATTGTGAGTGTTCAGCATCCTCACAGGGTAAAAGTGTCTTTCTCCAATATCCTGCACATGGGTCTCTCTGCCCACTTTAAGAATCCTGCACATGGGTCTCTCTGCCCACTTTAAGATTGCCTCCTCCAGTTAGGGTGCAGCTTCCTGGTGCTTTAAAATGGCACACAGGGCTTCACTTTCTTGATTTCTTCAACATGCCCACCTCTGGCGCAGTGCTTAATTTGTAAATAAAAATGTGCCGGTACTCAAAACCCTCCTCTTAAACATACGGCTAATGCAAAAACTGAGGTAGCGTAATCCTGAAGCCATCTCAGGCCTCTTCAATTCATTTAAAGCCCCTCCCTGACCCTTCAGCTTGCTCTTGCAGCTTTCTGCTTTCACCCATTGTGAAGCTTTTGCGTGTTTCTCTTCCTCCTTCTTTCCCAAATGTGTCTTTTGCTCGCTGTAAATGCTTGAGGTAGAACAATAAGTACCGGTCCTCAAAAATAAGTACGGGTGCTTAGCACCGGTTTCAACAAGCACAAATTAAGCACTGCTCTGGCGAGTGTATAGTGTTCTCATGCTCTCTCAGCATGGGGGTGTTGTGTCTGAGGTGCTGTGGCTTTTGCTATCGGGGCTTTCTCTCCCTCCTACTGCGGATGTGCAGCATTCTGCCCTTGTGCCTCCTTGCGGTATATAGAGGTCCAGCGCTCAGGCTAGTGGAGTGCGTGCATAGCCTCTGTGCTCAGATGAGTGTAGTAGTCCCGCGCTCACGCATCTGGGGTGTGCTCTGCTTGCCTTTGGGTATGGCCACAGTGCTTGCAGGACTGGCTGACGGGTTCGGGGCTGTGATCAGCTGGGGACGGTTTTCGCTTACTGCTCCATTTGTCTTTTGTTGTTCTTGGGACCTGACACGGATCCTTCAGTCGGGGTTTGTGTTTGCAGCCCACCTCTGTTGCCAGTTGTTGTGTTGGGTTCAGGGCCCTAGGAAAGGATACCACTGCAAGGGAGGAGAACATGGGCCCATAGTTATACTTTTGGACGCAAAACTGCGCCAACGCAGTTTTGCATCAAAAAAATTAGCGCCGGCTAACGCCATTCTGAAGCGCCATGCGGGCGCCGTATTTATTGAATGACGTTAGCCGGCGTTAGCCGCCGTCGCCGTCTGGTGTGCGTTAAAAAAACGACGTACACCAGGCAGCGCCGGCGTAGGGGGATATGGGGCTTGGGCGTCAAGAAATGGGGCAAGTCAGGTTGAGGCAATTTTTTCGCCTCAACCCGATTTGCGCCATTTTTTTTCACTCCCAACCCCCATAGAAATGACTCCTGTCTTAGCAAGACAAGAGTCATGCCCCCTTGCCCAATGGCCATGCCCAGGGGACTTCTGTCCCCTGGGCATGGTCATTGGGCATAGTGGCATGTAGGGGGGCACAAATCAGGCCCCCTATGCCACAAAAAAAATAACAAAAAAACACTTACCTGAACTTACCTTAATGTCCCTGGGATGGGTCCCTCCAGCCTTGGGTGTCCTCCTGGGGTGGGCATGGGTGACAGGGAGTGTCCCTGGGGGCATGGGGGGGCACCTGTGGGCTCCTTCAGAGCCCACAGGTCCCTTAACGCCTGCCTTTTGCAGGCGCTAAAAAACGGCGCAAAAGCGACCGTACGTCATTTTTTTTGACCCGCCCACTCCCGGGCGTATAAATCCCACGCACATGCCCCGGAGTCGATTTTTTTGACGGGAACGCCTACCTTGCATATAATTAACGCAAAGTAGGTGTCCACGCTAAAAAATGACGTTAACTCCATGGACTTTGGCGCTAGACGCGTCTAACGCCAAAGTATAAATATGGAGTTAGTTTTGCGTTGAAATTGCGTAAAAAAAAACGACGCAATTTCGGCGCAAACGGAGTATAAATATGCCCCATGGTCTCTTTATTTTTTCTCCTTCCTCCTAAATCTCACAACTGACTAGCCCTTTACTCACACATCACGTCCCTCTCCCCCTAGAGAGGCAATTTCCTGTTCTGACTTCTCTAGACCAAAGCCCGGGGAACTACTGCCCGACCCCTCACTTATGGGACCTGGCAAAACATTTCCTAAAGAACAAGCAATGTTTTTTGTGCAGATGCGCTAATCTACTGCCCAATCAAATGCTGCTAAAATGAAAATCAACGTATGGGCGGAGCATAATTTCTTCTCTCAACAACGCTTTTTAAAGCCCTTTTTCTGGTGATCACATAAGGTCTAAAAAAAGCTGCACTAGTAAGCCAGCTCTAAAAGGAGACAACATGTCCCTATGTGCAACAAATTGTTGGCAACATTTTCTAGGACCTTCTGAAAAAGTCAAGGGGCCTCATGCTAGCCCTGCGCAATCGCCATAACCATGCTCTAAGAACACATCCTGTGCAACTGACATCCGATCAAGCGTTTAGCATTCACACCTTAGGGAGGGGTTTTGCAAGCCTCATCGCTCCCTGAACTGCTGAAGAAAATGTTGCTTTCGTAATAACATAACATTTATCATCTCATGGAACGACCCCCGGCTGATGTGTGTCTTTTCTTCAAAGTCCCTGTGCATTCTCCTAGTGCAGGTATTGGAGCGCTTTACATGGTCACCATTTACATTACACAAGGACACATTCATTTTTGGTAGGCACGAGGAGCTTGTGTGATTTGCCCAGAATCAGAGGTTATAAAGCCACCGACCGCCGCCGAAACTCGAACCTAGATTCCTAGCTCTATAGTCGGTTTATGCTGCATCCTCTTCCCTGATTGGGGGGGGGGGGGGGGGGGGGGGTGTTGTCTTTCTAAACCTTCGCCCATGTGACGACTTGTCACCCCGTTTTACTGCATTCCACACTCCATTCACAGGCAGACCACTCTCTTCCCTCCTGGTAAACTTTGAAGACTTCAAAGGCAGTAGGAGTCATCCTGTGCAGCAGCCATTGCAGGAAACACTGTAAAGCAGTCAGCATCAATAACATAACAAAAGGCCCCCCCCATTTCCAGTCGCAGACCCAGGCTAAACAGGGTAGTTGTAACAATGCAGATCTCTCTTTGTAAAAGAGAGTGTTCTATCCATGCAAACGCTGCTGTTTATTTTATTGTTTTAAATAAAGCAGGAACTAAAAGGCATTGGGCGCTTCATTATTCAGGTGTCGGGAGATTAAGTGATTTGCCCACAAGTATAGGGCCTTATATATTTATAATACAGCAGTAGCTCACTAATACTGCTAATAGTCTTTGTGACCCCCTCCAATTTCTCACATGTAAGGTCCTGTTTTGAACTAAAAGAAATCGTATTTTGGGGATGTTGCATGGTGTTGAAAATAATACAAATTTCTGTGTCTGTAACAGTCACCCATATGAAAAATAAATGAAAGGAAAACAGTATTTAAAACAATCTGTTTAAGAATTATTCAATGTCATCTGGGCAAGACACTGCACAGCAGAGCTTGATCTATCAAGGGGCCCCCTGAAGGCTAGGGCCAAGGGCCAGAGTCCGCTTTGCCCATGCCTTAAAAAGTTTCTGAGCTCTATGACATTACTAGATATTTGCATGCCCACATGTACACCATTTTCCACTTCTGGGCTTTCCTTGACCCATTAATGCATTCTGGGAGCAGTAGTCCTGGTTCATTTCAACTGGACTAATTGACTTGAAATAAGACTAGACTTGAACTTGGTGCTGTTGAGAACATAGAGACATGTGGTAATCTCAGAAATTAGGTCAACCACTTTACACATTAAGCTGTGCCAATGCACATCAGACGTCCTCTTGACTACACTGCATGCAGCAACAAGGAGAACCAGGAGCGTTGCACATCCAACATATTTGCCAAGTTTCCTAGGACCATATGTGATGTGCTGCTTCAGTCCAGGATTTTCTTCTTTGAATTCTGAGACTTTTAGACCTGTTTTAGAATGGAATAACCAAGAGTACAAGTCCCAGAATTCATGGAAAAAAACAGAACTGGAGCAGGTCATCACGCATGGACCTAGGAGACTTGGCAGGGCTGATCACAATAGACCAACAGGCAGCCCACCCTTGCACCTCAATTTATACATATAGCACCAAGAGCAATTTCATATCTGGCATCCGCAGCAGGTCCGGCTCCAGGCTTAAAGGTCTGTGAAGGTATAAATAAGCATGGGTGGGCCATGAGGCGAATAGTGATGCCTAGCATCTCCCAGGTGTCTGAGAGCTGTCTATGGACATGCAGGATAGTCTTGTAAGGTGGTGAGCAGCGTACTCTACATACTATATGGGTAGTGCCTTCTTGTTTTATTCTGTATTCCTAGGGGTTTGTACCTTCGTGCTTTATATCTTCTGTTCTCTCCACCTCACACTTCTTTTTCTCTCCCTCACACCCCGTGCTGAAGGCTTCACCCTTTTCTCCTTCCCACCTCGCCTTTCGTTTCCTCCCACCTCATCCTCCTCTCTCTCCACCTCAGCCTCCTCTTTCCCTGCCTCACCCTCCTCTCTCTCCACCTCACCGTCTTCTCTCAGCAACACTTTTACTGCTGCTGCATATGAGGTAATGATTTTGTGTATGTAAAGGAAGCTTGCTATGCAGATAAATTACATAATATTGATGCACACAATATTGATTCCCCAAAATATCAGAAAATAAATATCATTCACCAAAATATTGCTCTTGTATATTTAACTAATAAAAATACAAATAATGATAACCAAAATATTGCTGTTAAAAATATCTATTTTTACTAATTCCAATAACAAAAATATCAGAAACAAACATATTGTTACCAGTAAATAAACATATAAATAGTAAACAAAATCACTAAACGCAAAATTACAATAATATCAACCAAGAAATAATTTTGATTATGAAACATAAAGATACATTTTTTTTACGTCAAACAAAACATTGAATAATATATATGAATGTTCTAACAACAATATAACCATTTTACGTGACTAAAATAAACATAAATCACCCCAAAAAATATAAACTTCAGTACATCAAAATATTAATAAAACAATCCCCACAAATACTAACATCTAAACATTAAACTAAAATAAAATCAAATTACAAAATATCGAAATACATATTCAACAATATAAGACAAATAGTAATTAGCATTCACCATAGAACACTATAACTGAAAAAAATCTAACCAAATGATAACTAATCAATAAAAACAAACCTAAACAAGCTTAACCAATAAAATTACACAAGCAATTGAACTAGCAATATAAAAGGAAAACAAATGCTAACAATTTAGGGTCTGATTTGGAGTTTGGCGTAAGAGTTACACCGTCACAAACATGACGGATATCCCATCCGCCGTTTTACGATTCCCATAGGACATAATGAGATCATAATGCGGCAGACAGGATATCTGTCACATTTGTGATGGAGTAACCCCATCTGCCAAACTGTAGATCAGGCCCATACTACTTCAAAAACCTCAGAGGTGAAAGAAGAGGAGACACTTTTGGAATTTCCAACCAGAACCTAAAAACAATAGTGGAAAAATATGTACAACTACGACACAAAGTAAGTAAAACATTTATTTAAACTGATTTTTAAAATGAATTAAACTTAAAAATATCAAATAATAGATAACTAATGAAACAGTATACTGTTTTTAGCTCTTTAAGTTTAGATACTATAAAGAAATTACTACAACACTGAGAAACCGCTAATCTATCAAAACACAACACCAATCGTAAACCTGGAAAAAACACACAAAAAATAGTAACTCACACTAAAGTGGTTAAAAAATCCATTTTTTCCCCAGACAGAAAAAAACACATCTGATCCACATTGCAACACCCTTAATGGTCAAACCTGAAGATAAAGTCTGCAACATCCAGCAAGAACACAGAAGTAAGTATAAAATAGAAAACAAGTAGCATAATTATGTATGTCAATAACAAGCGTATTATACATTTCAAGTATATAATTCTTTATATTATGATACTATTTTCAGAAATAATGACAGAAATAGCAAGCTATGTCACATTACAGAAAGGAAAGCTATTATTATCTCACATGGACTACACTTACAGCTAAGACAGTACAAACACAGAAACTATCAAATGGAAATGTACTGTTATTCTAATAATGCTTGTTATAGAAGGGCCACTACAAAATATAATGTTGTAATCAAAGTAAGGGAACACAACCACCCCCCAAATGTCACCAAAATATAAGTAAGCCATGTATTACGAAGTTTAAGAGAGGCGAGCACTGGCTCTCAGGAGCTCACAGCTAAAACACTAAAAGATATACTCCCTCAAGTCCCAGAACACATCACAGGCAATCTACCAGCTATGTCCACCTTAAAACGCCTAGTTGCATGAACTGAAAAAGCCACCAGTAATACCCCTCCTGCCCCAAATAGTTGCCAAGATATTCAAATACCTGAAGACTTAGCAACCACAAATAATGAGGAACCGTTCCTCTTACATGATAATCTTAACAATGAAAAGCACACCCTAATATTTTCTACAGCAGATAACTTATTAAGACTAAGCCAATGTCAACATGAATGATGGATGGAACATTCAAAATGTGCCCCAAACCATTCACTGAAATATACACCATAAATGGAGAATATCAAAAACTAATACATAGTTCATACATGCCCTACTACCCAATAAACAAAGTAGCACTTACAATGAACTACTAAATCACATTAAAATCAAAACAAACAACTACTACCCACAGAACCTAATAATAGATAGATTTTGAACAAGCCATGATTCAAACTAACTCAAAACTGTACCCGCACACAGCCATGCACAGCTGTTGCTACCATTTTAATCAAAGCATATGGAGACACCGCCAACAAACTGCACTAAGGGCCTCATTGTGAGTTTAGCTGTCGTACGAGCTGACTAGCATACTGGCGGATTTCAATGTTCCCGCCGGGCTGACCGGTGGTAACAGTGCTATGATATTGGTCTCAGCTCCCTTAAGGGAGCTGAGGCCAATACCCTAGCACACCAGCATCATTATAATGCATACTGTCTGCAGGGGACGTGGCCAAGATGGCGACCGGAGCGGACGCTTGAAAAGAGAGCTCCGCTCACGGCCTGCCACAAACAACAAATATCCTGTCCCTGCGCGGCCTCGTAGGTGTTGTTGCGGTGCGCGGTGCACCCTTGAACCGGCGGTGGGGCTCGGGCACTCAGGTGAAGCCTGCCACCAGTGCCGAAGTACGACCCGTAAACCGGACTCACGGGAGCGGAGCTCCTCACTGCGGAGACTCGACACAACAAGGTCCAGGAGGCCCAACAAATTGCAACTGAATGCGTACCCGGAAAGCCGAATACCTCAGAGGCGGCTTGTCCGGCTGGGCCCCAGCGCCGCATCCACACAGATCGGAGGAGCGGCCTGAAGTCGGACGAGAACGGGCCTCCGCAAAAGAGATCAGAAGGGAGATAACGGTGGCTGAAGGTGCCAGGTTGTGTGTGGCCGGCGCAACCCCCAGGAGGCTAAGGAGCGGCAGTCGAGAGGGCCCTCAGAGGACCCACCAGAGAGAGGAACGGCACCAAACGGACTCGGCACGCAATTGGGGGGGAAAGGACTAGACTGCGTTTCCTTGTTTGCCCCCTGACAACGGTACGGGCCGACCTCACAGCAACAAGCTACCTTAGTGGACACTACGTACAACGCTGCAGGTATGCGATTGGCGCTGAAATTGGGGCCCCCTGCATTGTAGCGGCTGTCGGACGATTGGGCAGCGCTGCCGCTCAGGGACGCAACGGAGCGAAAGGCCTATAAAGCGACCCTCCGCGCAGCTCACAGAAGAGAGGCATAAAGTGAACTTATCAAAAATAACCCAGAGCATGGAACAAGCAACAGACGAGGCTCCGGACGGCGACCAATCGCTCGGTGGCTCTGCCCTCTTCTTCTATCGCGACCTTTGGGCCCAAAGCGTGACAATACCCCCACTATACAACCACAGCCTGAAACTCGACCAATGCTTGATCCAACTACTGGGTACACACGGAGCTGCATAAACGTGATGTGGCAGGAGCCACGGAGTGTAAAACATTAATAAACGTGCTAGAGGGGCCCTCAGAGTATCTGATACTGCAGGCTGACTGTGTCTGAACCACCGACCGGAAACGAGTCAGGTGGCCCCAACAAGAACTTAGCCTCGGACCGCCCAGAGGGGAGAGACCAGATCAGCTTATATGTTAATAGCCATCACCACCAGGAGAAAATATGGTCAAACCAAAACAAATCAAGGCGGCGATCCCCACAGACGGTGGGGCTTCTTCCACCGCAAACACGTCAGATGCACAGATCACTACGCTACTCAAGGTGGGTGAAACACTGGGCGCTCACTCCCAACAGTTTGATGAGCTACTGCAAGCAGTAATGGATACTAAGACATCGCTCGAAGGGAAAATAGACTCTGTCGTCCTGGAGGTTACCTTGCTCCGGGCGGACCACAGCAAATTAGTGGACAGGGTCGACAATACAGAGCAGGTAGTAAAAACCGCTCAACCAGATGTCGCAAGTATGAAAAACAGAATTCTGCAGATGGAAGATGAAATAACGCAACTGCAGTGAAGAGCCGAGGACGCAGAGGGCCGCTCCAGGCGCAATAATGTTAGATTCCTAGGTATCCCAGAGAGAGCACAGGCGCTTAAAGCTGAGGTGTTTCTAGAACGTTGGCTGAAAGACGCAATGAAGGAGCACAACATCTCCACAGCTTTGGTGGTAGAAAGAGCACACAGAATACCGGGCAGACCACCGCGGCCCGGAGCCCCACCTCGACCACTGATTGCACGATTTCTAAATTACTGACATAGGGATCAGGTCCTCCAATATCTTAGATCTTCAGGCCCAATCAGACTGGAAAATTGCAACATCACGGCCTACCCAGACTACACAGGGGAGGTGCAGCGTAAACAAGCATTGTTCGCCAAAGTCAAGCAGTTGCTCCGCGAACACAATATTACTTATTCACTCATGTTTCTGGCTCGCCTTCGGGTGGTAAACGGAGAAAAGATCCTTATCTTCCCGACTCCGGAAGATGAATGGACATGGATATACGCCAAGGGCCTAGCCGATCCTTCCAAAGAAGATACAGCTTAGGAGGAGTGGATCACACCCCGCTCCCGTAGGAAGAAAAAGAAAGGAACGATGACGCGCCCATCAAAATCGCTAGTTGCGGACGATCAGGCACAGGCCTTAAAGGAAGCCAGCTCATTTGCGTGCTCGCAATCAGATACCAGGAGTGAAGCGAGACCCATTGAATACAGCCCACCACATAGTGGTTCCAGTACACCCCCTTCCCTACTACTGGGCGGTCCGGACCTCACACCACGCATGGCTGACGACATTTGAGATCGCCCAGTGGTGTCCCTGGCTTGAAACACTTAGCAGAGGAGAAGGGAAGGAAGGAAGATGAAAGGAAGGAAATGGGTAGGAAATAATGGGGCCACAATGAATACCCGCCCGGTGGAGGATACCCAGGGGCGGACGGCCCAACCGCAGAAACAGTTGGACATGGTTGACGACCACATGGGCCTTGCCTGACGGTGACGCCGGAAAGCCAAGGAATCCTAGACAAAGCTGACATTAACTCTCCCGAGGCCGTGCAGGACCACAATATGCCAGAGGCGGGCCATAGTCAAAAGCCTGCATACTCTGTCAATCTATGCCCCCAATACCTGTACGGTCCCCGAATGGACAGACTCATATTGATGCTCATTTAGGCACCGGTTGTGCCAAATTGTTTCAAGTTGGGCTCCGCCCAGTAAGTTCTTCCTCTTGTTATAGACACTCTTTTTTTCTCTTCCCCTTCGTAGGAAGAGCATATTTTGCTCTCCCCTTTTCTCTATCATTCCTTATTGCTCGACGGGGAGGGTGGGGGTGTGTGGAGGGTTTGGGGGGGAGGAGCTCCTGACCGAGAGGGATGGGGAGGGCAGACTCTTTACTCCTATGGCAGACTGGTGTATGAAGGGCGATACATCAGACCATGTCACACACGAAGACTACTTATAACATACTAACTTGGTACGTGAAGGGCATGGCGGGAATGGCTAAACGAGGTAGGATACACGTGTATTTGAAACGCCATCGCATACACATAGCCATATTACTGGTGACGCATCTCACCCCAGTGGATCTTAAAATAATTGAAAAGAGATGGGCAGGACTAGTGCACGGCACCGGGACATCAACCTATGCTAGGGGAGTCATGGTTTGGATTGCCCCGGGGTCCCTTACACAGTGATACGCAGCACAATTGATGAAGCTGGAAGATTTGTTCAGTAAGAGGGCTCGCTGGATCGGGAGCCACTGGTGATAGTGGGACTATATGCCCCAAACGTCAAGTAGGGGGAATTCCTGTTAGCTACTACTTCACGTCTGACGAGGGACCCATCTCTGCCTAGTATATGGGGGGGGAGACCTGGACTGCGTGCCACAGGTGGACGTGGATAGATCGCACCCCCTGTTAATAGCTGCTCCCGTCAGGAAGAACTCTCAAATATTACAATCTTGGATGTCAGAGCGCCGATTGAAGGATGTGTGGAGGCGCTTACACCCACTGGATACGGAGTACTCCTTTTATTCCCCGGTACACTGCCTCTATACCCGTAGAGATTTACTACTTAGCTCCCAGGGATTGACACACAGGTTTACTAGTGCTGCATACATGGCAAGGGTTATATCGGATCATTGCCTGCTGATAGCGAACATACAATGGGGTAGACCGCGTGCATGCATCCCAACCTGGTGCCTCCAACCAAGCTTGCTGCTGGATCCTCCGTTCCGTAAAGAACTAGCTGCTCATATTACATCTTATTTCACACTCAACAGCGGGACAACAAACTCTCGTGCTAATGAGTGGGACGCCACAAGGTGGTGATAAGAGGCACGTGTATGTCAATCGCAGCGGGAGTGCGACGAACACTGACGCAAGATCTCCAAAAACATGAGCGCGATTTGCGTGCTGCGGAGTGCAAGTCCACAGAGGGCAAGGTGACAAGGGAAGAGCTTGGGCGGTTGCGAGCACAGTGGAACGAGGTAGATCACCGCCTGAGGCAATATGACTACCAAGACTATGTAGCTCGCATGCATGCAGAGGGGGATCGGCCAGGGAGTTTGCTGACATGGCTATTAAAGGGTGTGAGAAAACAGGGCTGATTGCAGAGGCCCCATAACTTTTTGCCCCCATTTTCCACTTTTTGCTGGTGTTTTCCTGACTTTAAAGGTGCCCTGGGTACTGCTAACCAGTCCCAGGGCCTGTGCTCTGTGTAAAATGGATATGCAAATTAGGCTAATTATAATTGGCTAAGTTAACCTACCTATAAGTACCTAGTATATGGTAGGGCATGTAGGTTTAGGGACCACAGCATAGGTGGTGCACACCTAGGTGCACTGCTGAGGTGCCCAGTGTCATTTTAAAAGCAAGCCTGCCTTGCTGGCTGCTTTTAAATTAAAGTTATATGCAAATTCGACTTTGGAATTAAAGGTACTTCCAAAGTCTTAAACTACCTTATTTTTACATATAAGTCACCCCTAAGGTGTGCCCTATGTGCCCCTAGGGCTGGGTGCCATGTAACTATAAGCAGGGACTTTATAAAAATAGATTTATAAGCCCTGGTGAGGTAAAAACAGCCAAATTCGTTTTTCCCTCATTGAAGTAAATGGCCTTCATAGGCTAGAATGGGCAGACTTTATTTTAAATTTTAAAGTCTCCTTAAATGTTACATACCAAGAATTTGGTATCAAATTGATTGTTGTAATAAATCCCACAACTTCCAGTTGTTGGATTTAATATAACTTGTCCAGGTAAAAAGTTTAGACTTTACCTAAAAAGTTGCCAATTTCAGCTCTGCATTGTTTTTGCTGCTGTGCTCTGATTGGCCAGCCTGCAGCAGCTTCTGCCAGGCTGCCTTGATGAGGTGTGAAGTGGCCAGGCTTCACACAAAGGAATGTGCTTGGGGGAGAGAATCTCCCCTCAGCAGATGGTGAGGCAGGAAGGGGGAGGGCTGCCAAACTGGTCTTCAAAGGCAGAGAAGGACATTTGCAGCACCCAGCAACACCCCCACATCCTGCAACCCCAGACAATTAGGTGCCCCCTTGATTAGATTAGGAGAGGGCAGGAGAGGGGTGTGTTTATGATTTTTAGCCACACCAGTGGGTGGGCTCAGCCAGATGTAACCTCCAAAAATCAGATTCATCCATGTTGGATTTTTAGAGACTGTTGCCTTCTGGGATGGATTTTTGCCACACTTCACAGGAAGTGGTCATCACAGGGGGACGACCCTGTCCCTGATTGGAGAACCAGGGTCCCCCTGCTTTTCACCCAGGAGCAAGGATAAAACTGGCAGACCTGCACCCACGCCTGAGATCCCCTCCAGAATTCAACAAGAAAGGAACTAAAGAAGAAGAAGGACTGCCCTGCTGGACCCCTGGCCTGCACCTGGACCCTGCACTCAGAAGGACTGCACCAGCTGCACACTTGGGCTTCACCACAAGAAGGACTTTGCCTGGCTTCAACTGGTTCAAGGAGGGACTCCCTGTTTGCTACAGGTGAAAAATTGCTAACCAGAGTCCCCTGCACCAACTCCTGAAGAAAGCGACCAGCTGACCACTGTCCAGTGGCCAAAAAGGAGTTTGCGCCAGGTGCATTCTGGGAGTTGAAGTCCGCACCCCCCAAGGACCATCACAGAACTTCTGGACCCTTGGGGTGAGCTGTGGACCCCAAAAGAACCTTAAAAGAACATCTGGGTGAAGCCCCAGAAGTTTGGAAAAGATTTGAGAATTTTTGGAAAAAAGCTCCAGAGAGGGACCGACCCGCCGCGGAAATTCTAGCCGGCTTGCCTCAACCGCGACCCGGCCTGACTTCGTGGTTCGTCCCGGTAAAGAAAAACATCCCAAAAAGAGACTACGTCCGAACGTAAAAAGTTGACCGGGACCTCCCAGCCATCGTATCCGAGAAGGGCTCCATGGACGTCGGATCAAGATCCAGGTTTACCCCGGTCGAAGGATTTTCATCTCGAAAAAAACGACTAAGTCCGAAGGTAAAAGTCTCCACCGAGGAAACCCACATCGCGTATCCGGACAAGGGCTCCAGGAGGTCGGATTCAACTGGCAGGTTCGTCCCGGTGAAGAAAAACTTCAAAATAAAGACTAAGTCAGAAGGTAACTTTTTAACCGAGGCCTCCCGCGACCTGTAGCCGAGCAGGGCTCCATCGCGGTCGGCCTGAAAGTTTGACTTTGCCCCGGTCGAGGTGCAACCAGATGACCCGATTGGCGCTTTTTGTTTCTAAGCGCTAGAAAAGTAATAATTCTTTAAAAATTCATATCTCCGGTTCCCCTGAACCGATTTTAATTGTTTTTGTGTCATTTTAAAGATAAAAATATAAACTATTTTTATAAATTGGTTTTGGATTTTTAAACTGTTTCCTGTGTTTGATTTAATTACTGTTTTGTGATATTTGAATGCTTTACACTTTGTCTCCTAAGTTAAGCCTTGACGCTCGTTGCCAAGCTACCAAGGGTTGAGCTGGGATTAATTTACTGAGACCTAACTGTACCTATGTGGAGGTTAGTGGCTTGTTGCTAGGTGTAGGTACCTACCTGCCCTACCAATAACCCATTTTCCAACAAAGGGTGAACAGCAACATACTCCCATAGGCGCCATCCGCCTGGACACGGGGATCATAGTTTATACTCAGGCGGAGATAAACAGCGCCTTTAAGGACTATTATAGCACTCTATAAAGGCCCCAGCCTGCCCCCTCACCAGAACAGTTAAGGGTCTTCTTCATGGAGCTCCAATTGACACGCCTCACTTATACACAGGCGCGAGCTTTGGAGAATCTGATCGATCTCGAGGAAATACAACAGGCCTTACGGCAACTAGCCCACAGTAAAGCGCCTGGCAATGATGGTCTGCCAACAGAGTACTATAGCACTTTCTTGGTGCAAATCCTAGCGCCATACTTGGACATGCTGAAGGAGGCCCTCACGACTGGCCGACTGCCAGAATCCCAAAGGGAGGCGATAATAGCGGTGCTGCCCAAACCGGGCCGCGATCCACTTGATGTCCGATCATATCGACCACTATCACTATTGAACTCGGATTGCAAACTGCTGGGTAAGGTGCTGGCCAATCGCCTGCTCCCCTTGATGCCGGGTCTAGTGCACCCAGATCAGTCGGGTTTCATACCTGGCCGCAACACTTTTATTAATATACGGAGCCTCCTGCGGCTGATGGCAGACACCCCAGAAGGAGAGCACACAAGGGTAGCAGTATCGTTAGACATTGAAAAAGCATTCGGTACTCTGGGATGGCCCTTCTTAATGGAGACACTGAATCGAATGGGGTTTGGAAGGACATACATTAGATGGGTCAAGGTCCTATATTCTGCACCGTCAGCGAGGGTCAAGACAGGTGAATCCATCTCTGAGAGGTTTAATATTGAAAGAGGCACGAGACAGGGCTGCCCACTGTCACCACTACTGTTCGCTTTGGCGATTGAACCACTAGCTGCTCAGTTACGAAATTTAGCAGCAGATTGGGGCATACTGGATGGGCGAGCACACCGCATTGTATCATTATATGCGGACGACGCACTAATATTCCTGCAAAACCACACTGAATCCCTTCCCGACCTTCTCGGACTGTTAGATCATTTCGGAGACCTCTCTGGATTAAAGGTGAACTGGTCGAAGTCCTACCTATTCCCGCTGCAAGTGGTGCCGGAGACCCTCCGTCTCGACCCCTCGTCCTGCGACCTGCCATGGTGCTATACCACTTTTAAATATTTAGGGGTAAATGTGTACCATGACCTCACGGACCTCAGGGAGGGCAATGTAGGACGTGTGATCAGGTCCTTCAGGGGATCCTTGCCCTTCTGGTGCTCGCTCCCACTTTCGCCAATGGGCAGAGTGGCCATAGCGAAGATGATAGTACTACTGCGGCTACTACATTATTTTATGGACCTCCCGCTGATACTCCCTAGCTCTTTCTTCAAGATTCTGACCAGTTTATTGACCGACCTGGTGTGGGGCAATGGCCGTAGGGGGGTTGCACTAGCGAAAATACACCTACCACTCAAGCTGGGTGGGCTGGGGGCGCCGCGATTCGAGCTGTATTATGCTCCCGCACAAATACAGTGGGTGATCAAATGGCTGCGGAGTCCTACGAGTGCGGAAGCACAGACGATACATATTAACCTAGGACATACTGATATACTGCGCTGGCTGCTGGCTCGTGACGGTCCACGGCACACAAACAACATTTTATTAAAAGTAGCCCGCTGGCTTTGGCACCGGTTTGTGTTAGCTGGGAATAGGATTCCGCAGTACTCCCCTAGGATTCCACTGATGGCTATCCCAAATGTAGAAAGGGTAGCAGTGGAACTAGGCTTGACAACATGGCCGGAAAAAGGTATACAAACAGTGGGGGACATATATGGGGAGGGATGCCTGTTATCTTACGCGGCACTAGCTAACGCCCACGACCTGGGACAGGGTTGCTTCATAGCGTACGGCGCATTGCGACAACTAGTGCGATCCGCATGGAATTGCGGGGATGCCGAACCAAAGACGGCCCCTATCCTACAAGATTTAATAGATGACCTAGACAACACAGTCAGAATATCTGGGATATATGGGACTCTGACCGCTCAGTCAGAGCACGTGCAAGAACAAGCAAGAAGCAGGTGGGACGAGGTCTTAGCAACACCACTTTCACAGCATGCTTGGCGCGAGGCACTGACAATGACATACGCAGTATCCCGTAACCCTCGACTCAGATATACACAGTTCAACTACCTACACCAAACATATTTATCACCACACTGGCTTGCACGCATGTTCCCCAGGCATCGCAGGAATGCCCAAGATGTGGCGTCGCCGAAGCCACCTTTTTCCACATGACATGGGAATGTCCCCCAGTTATGAGCACATGGCACGACATAACATCACTGATTGCAGAATGGCTGGACGTACCTTTGTCCCCCACACCTGAGTCCTGCCTGCTGGGGATCAGGAGGAGACCCAGAGGACGGAAACAGGTACATAGATGCATAGATTTAGCGTTTGTGCTATACAAACGCCTCCTAGCAATGCACTGGAAGGCCCCTGGTGCACCGAATAAACACCAGTGGGAGAGGGACCTGTTATGCTAGGCACAAGCCGAAGCACATGCGCTGCAGTCCCTCCAGGATAGAGGGGTCCAGATCAAGGGAATAGACACATGGAACTCTTTCATTGTCAACTTGGAGAACAAAGACGATACACGACCTCCCTGAGATGCCAGCAGGCATGTCTATGCCCTGCGACAGGGTTGTCGAGGGGTGCGCACAGGTGGGAGCGCCGGTCACATATCTCAGGAGGCACAGCACTGCGCGAATACCCAAACTGAATAAGACAATTGAGAGCGGTACGAGGTCTGGAGGACATAGCCAGAAATCAGGTGCACCTAACCCAACATTAATGACAAATAGAGAGTGATTGTTTGGAGGGCCTCCCCCTGCTCTCCCTCACCGCGCCTCTTCACCTTTCGCGCTCGGACTTCTGTATGGCAGACATGGTGCCCCTACCCCTACCAAGAGAGAGGCATCTTTAATTCGGAGCACGTGCACCCCCGAGCAGTTCTCTTTTCTCCCCTTTTTCTTTTCCCTTCACTTCACTGTTTTTAACTAATAATCTAGCTGTTTGATAAGTAGCAATTTCTATTGCCGTAAGTGTAAAAAGATATGTAAGAGAATATACTTATAGAAAGTCCTTTTTACCAGCAAAACAAACATAAACTATGCCCTCTGAAGGGTTATTTTGAAGACACTTGGGTCGGAAGACTGAACACAGATGTCAACCCAAATTCCAAATACCATGGTGGAATGTCTACAACAGCACCATGGCTCAGGAAGCCAATATCAACAACGCAGCCAAAGGATGGCACAATGCCTTCCAATCTCCAGATTGGAAAGCAACCTACTCGCTATAAATTTATAGAAGCCTTACAAAACAACGCTACCTACAACTATGAAAGGAACAATCAGTAACCCAAATTAATCCTACAGTTAGCAAACAAATCAATACAGTACACGACATGCTACCATGAAAAGTGAAGCTCTTTATTAACAACAAAGGAGTACACTACTTATAATCAATAGCAAAACCCCTATTATAAAATAGATAATATCCAACATAATACCCAATAAATAAATACAAAATCCAAATCAGCATAGTTAATGTTTTAAAAAATAAATAAATTACAACCATTTTTTTTTTTACTTCAGCCAAAAAGTATAGACAACTGAGATTCCAAATAAGACTGATGGATAACATTATTATGTATATTAATTATGTAAAAAACAAAAATCTCACCAAACACAAACCTCAAATTACAAATAAATTTGAATAGAAAAAATAATTACAACACATAAAATATAATTCAACAAGTGTCAACCACAAAAAATTGACATAAATCGTAAAATATAGCATTTCCCACCCACAACAAATAACGTAAATATAACTTACTGTTCTGTAGCTGCAAATCCTCCTCTGTATCCATGTACTCAAAAATATAATCCATCAAAAAGGAAAATAATAAATTCCCCCCCAAAAAACAAAAATGGACAAAAAGAACAAACATCACAGATCACTTCATAAAACACAATACACATTCTTAAAATACTATATCAAATAAGATAAAACAGTCAAAATTATCATCATCTCTCATGATAGTGAAATACCCAGCTATAAATCATCATAAAGTGCAAGGCAGATTCTTGGGGCATTCAGTTAAACTAGTTTACTAACAGTTAAAAGCACAACATAATGCTTACAAAAACTTAACAATTAATTAATTAGAAACCTCTTACCAACTCACTAACCCCTTATAATTTACCCGGAAGCTCATTTAGGGACCCCCGTATTCCTTTCAAAAAATGGCCAGTGGCACTCATATTTATCAATAGGCTAAGGGCTTGTTAATATTATATTAAATAAAAACAGATTTTAAAAACTTTTTCCGTTCATCTAAAAATCACAAACAGTCCAATAAAATACGTTGGCCACTAAATTTTTCTTTCAAGCCTCGTGTGCATAGGTCCTGGTCATCTTTTAACATGGCATTCCTAAGTTTTGGCTTGGGAGAGCCTCAATATAAGGAAACTGTAACAGGGTCACGTGGACCCTGCTACAAGATGGTGCCCGAGACCAGCAACCAGATATCCCGGGGGCCCCGTTGACAGCAGGAGAAAAGAAACGCCCACCTTTAACTCGGACGTCCGGGTTAAATTAGAAACATTTGACGGACAAAAGGAGGCACCACTTCTCAGAGAAGAACAAGACCAGCGGGGAGAGATTGAGAAACGGACCACGGAAGGAGAAGAAAAAGAAGACACGCAGTCCAAGCCACCGTTCGTGATGCCAGAGAAGAGCACCGGAGAGGACAAGGAGACAGAGACCTGTTGAAGGGAGGACGCTCCACCGACGATTAGGACTTCGGGCTACAACTCCCGCCACGTCCCCGGAGGGATGTGGCTTTCGCAGGTATGTGCCTGCTTTTCGAACCCTGCAGGGTATTATTGGTAGACGGGAGGGTGGTGGTAAACAAACTGCAGAAAAACAAGATAAGGAGACAGTTTTTGGTAATATCTCTGTTACGTTCGTTTTCCTTTAGTTTATAGCTATTGTTTATTTATTTTTTCTCTCTCTATTTTGTATTACTGACCCTCACCAATTAGTCACAGGCTGGCACGTGTCCTGTGAAGGCAACAGGACCTTAAAGCTAAAGAGCCAGTACCCTTGGTTTGTGTGAAACAAGAACATAACGCATCGAGAATAAAGCACTGAAAGCAGCCGCTGAGGATTTTTTTTGTTTCCCCCACCACGCCCCACACGAGCACTACCTAACCTTATTATAAGAAAAAAAGAATAAAACACTTACCATTTCCTTTGGTTTCTTTTATTCTTCTTTGATTTGTCTGGATCCGTCCTTCCACCCGGATACAAAGAGGTGAACATAATGTATTCTTTGGAGAAGCAGCCCTAAGAGCAACAGAAGGAAAAGAAGCGTATTACACAAGATGAGGAGGAATAAAGGAAAAGACTAGAGAAAAGAGAAAGATAGAGACAGGAAAAGAAGCAGGAGGGGAGAAACTCCATAAGAAATCTGAAGTACATTCTGTGAATGAAACAAACAGAAAAAAAGACTCAGAAGTATTAATAAAAGACTATTTTTGAATCCTACAGTGTCTATGCTAAGAATTATTAACGTCTCCAACCCAGCTTGATATCCCACGTCCTCTATAGTGGTGTCCAAAGTGGGATACTTTGGGAGACGTCACCTATAGAGCAGTTCAACTAGTATCAAGAAACAATGGAAGCCAAGCCTACAATTGAAGACATGATCCAAAGGCTGGCCGAAGGTCAGCGACACTTGCAGGTTGTGTGGGAGGAACAAGAAAGCGAAGCGCGCACAGATAGAGAGACCCTTCAAAACGCTTTGAAAAGTCAGGTGACAATAATAGCCAACAACCAGCTAGTTCACAAGACTGCCCTCCAGAAACTGACGGATACGATTGCTGCAACTCACATCCACCCTAACGTGCCTAGCTCTGTTCTGCAGAAATACCAAGAAGGAGAGGACGCAGATGCATTCTTCACCAACTTTGAGAATGTAGCCACTTCTGGCACGTGGCCTGAAGACAGGTGGGGGCAATATGTGGCCCCTCTCCTGGCCGGAACTTTGCAAGCAGCGTACCAGGCGGTAAGCCCCGGAGGTACCACTCCTTATCCAGACATAAAAAAAGTATATTAGAGCGAGTTGGGTTTGACACAGAGTATTATAGACTTAAGTTCTGGAAAACCAGGTGGTGTCCGATGGAAAATCCTTGAGCCCTTTATTTTAGACTTAAAGGTCTTGGACTGAAGTGGCTAGGACCCATCGGCACAGACGGGGATGAAGTTATTCGGGTCATCCTACTTGAACAATTCCTAGAGGCCTTACCAGCAACAATCAGGAACTGGATAAAACAGCATCCCAATGTGGATACCACCACTGCGATAGACCTGGCTTGTGCATACTACCGAGCCCCTGAGTCTAAAGTAGGCGCATCAAAGGGATCCTCTACAGGAAGTTGTCCCTCTGTACCATATTATCGTCCCAAACATCTTAAAGGTCCTGAAGACATACCCATTCCTAGGGTCACCGAGAAAAGCCCTAACCAACAACCGCAGTGCTATAATTGCAGTGAGTGGGGGCATATTGCTCGCAATTGTCCTCACAAAGAAGAAAAACCAGAACCGATGGAGATAGGCGTCACCCGTGGGAGGGTGTTCTACACTGGGAAAGATAACTCCAAATATACGAAAGAGATGAGAGTTAATGACCAACCCACTAATGCCTTAATTGACTCAAGGTGTAGTCAATCTGTAATCCGAGCAAGTTTGGTGGAACCAAGAGACCAAGGTTCCAGTGATACAGTGTCTATTTGTTGTATCCACATAGACATGAAGAGATATCCTTTAATCTCTGTCTCTGTTGAAAGGAAGGGACGAACAGACGTAATTATGATGGGGGTTATTGGACATTTAGTTGAGGGAGTGATTACAGGTACAGATTATGCCCACTTTTCTGACGTCCTGGACAGTGTACAAACAAAAGATAAGACAGACTTTTGGTGGGAAGACGCTCCCTTTTCTCAAATGCATATCAGCCCAGGCGAAGAACGGTAGAAGCCTAGTAAAAAGGAGAAACAAGAGGGGAAAATACTACCAGACAAAGAAAGAAACCATCATGAGAGAAGGAACTAGAGAGGTAGCATTGACTTCTCTCCCTCCCTTTCGTAGCATTCAAAGAGAGGATCCTACCCTGCAGCATGCAAGGAAGTCTGCTGTTACAGAGAAAACCGGACAGGTGGGTCCCTATTTCCTTGTTCAGAAAGGATTACTATATAGGATAACAAAACATAATAATTGTAAAAGAAGGCAGTTGGTAGTTCCACAACCCTACTGCATCCAAACCTTACATCTATCCCATACTTACATGGGGGGGTGGGCATTTTGGAAGAGAGAAGGCGGAGGAATATCTTTTACGCCGCTTTTATTGGCCTGGGGTCTTTTCTGAGATCCGTCAGTTCTGTCAACATTGCCCAAAGTGTCAGTTGGTAAATCCAGGACCCCAAAAGAAAGCCCCATTGTTTCCATTACCCATCATTAATATCCCATTCTCTAGAGTAGGTATGGATTTGGTAGGCCCTCTCATTCCATCCTCAAGAGGGTATATGTATATCCTCGTTTTAGTCAATTATGCAACAAGGTACCCAGAGGCTAGCATGACCACAAAAAGCTTAGCTCCTGCTATGATAGGGTTCTTCTCTAGGGTGGGATTTCCCAAGGAGATCCTAACAGATCAGGGTACCATGTTTGTGTCTCGACTGATGACACAAATATGTCAGATACTAGGAATGACCCAGAGAAGCACCTTCGTCTATCACCACCAGATGGATGGCCTCGTAGAAAGGTACAACCACATGCTAAAGACTCTCCTGAAGAAAACCATCTCTGATTCTGGCAGAGACTGAGACAAGAAATTACCCTTAGACCGCTATGCCATACAAACGCATGTGTAGTCCTCTCCTGGCCATAGTCCCTTCGAGCTGGTGTTTGGGCGTCAGCCCAGAACCCTCTTGGACATGGCTGCAGAAAAATGGGAGGAGGAAGAGAATGAGGACAGAGACCTCCTCGAATACACGCATCAATTAAAAGACCAAGAACAGACTTATGGGAGGACATCCGAAGTGATCTTGAGAGGGGACAAGAAAAACAAAAGCGCTATTATGACAGAAGTACCACGCTTAGACAGTTTCAACCTGGAGACAATGTCCTTATTTTACTACCCAGCTCCGACAATAAACTACTGGCGAAATGGCAGAGTGTTTATAAAGTCTTAACAGCCATCACCCCAGTAACGTATAAAATTGAGCTTTCTGAAAACCCAAAGAAAACACAGATTTATCATTTAAATCTCTTAAAAAAATGGGAGGAGCCAGAGGAACCCCCGACTCCTCTAAGAACCGGGATCCTTGTCAATAATATCAAAGAACTAGAAATCGATCTGTACCTAACACCCAACGACCCTACAACAGACAAGCTCTCCATCAACACCTCCCTTTCGCCTGAACAACAGAAACAGTTAGGTGTAGTGATAGAGAAACATAGATCCTTGTTTTCTACAACCCCGAGGAAAACATCTTCGATTCAACACCACATTAAGACACAACCAGGGAAAGTCGTTCATCTCTGACCATATAGAATGCCAGAAGCACGGAAAGTATTGATGGAACAGGAAGTTAAAACAATGTTACAGATGGGCATTATAGAACCATCAGTAAGTCCCTGGTGTTCCCCAATTGTTCTAGTACCAAAACCGAACAGATCCATTCAGTTTTGCATTAACTTTAGATAACTAAATAACATATTGCAGTTTGATACTTACCCTATTCCAGGAGTTGATGAATTACTGGAAAGATTAGACAAAGCCCAATACATGTCTACATTAGATCTCACTAATGGGGACTGGCAGATTCCCCTGTGTTCTTCGGATAAGGAAAAAAACGCTTTTTCTACTTCATCTGGACTGTACCACTTTACAGTCCTTCCCTGTGGACTACACAGGGCCCCTGCCACATTTCAAAGATTGATGGACACTTTATTACGCCATCACTCCACATACGCCGCTGCATATCTTGATGATATAGTAATTTATAGTGAATCATGGAATGAGCATATGATCCATTTAGACGAGATATTCCACATGTTACAGAATGCAGGTCTCACCGCTAATCCAGAAAAGTGTAAATTAGCTTGTAATGAGATTGTGTACCTCGGCTATCACATAGGTAAAGGCCAGATCTGACTTCAATTAAATAAGGTAGAAGCCATCCTCAAGGTTCTGGTCCCCATCCACAAAGAAAGAACTTTGTTCCTTCCTGGGTTTGGTAGGGTACTACAAACGGTTCATTCCCAACTATTCCACCTTGGCCGCCCCCTTAACTGATCTATTAAGAAAGGGACAACCCTCGAAGATAAAAACATTGAACCCCCTCTCCACAACGTAGTCACGAAATCCTTCAAAAGCGTCTAACCACGGAGCCGGTGTTACGTTTTCCCGACTTCACCAAAGAATTCTATTTGCAGACCGATGCCTCCGATGTAGGGATAGGTGCCGTATTATTCCAAAAAGATGAACACAATAATAATCACCATCCCACCGTGTTCAGAAGCAGGAAGCTCTTGCCCAGGGAACAACGATATCCAGTGATTGAAAGGGAATGCCTGCCAATAAAATAGGCAATAGAGAATCTACAATATTATCTCTTGGGCCAACCCTTTGTGTTGCATACTGACCATGCACCTCTCACCTGGTTATCACGAAACAAGGATACCAATCCAAGAATATTGCGTTGGTTCATGGAACTTCAACAGTTTACCTTTCAGGTACAAAATCTACCAGGCATTCAGTTGTGCATGGAAGACTATCTGTCCAGGCATCCCATCGGTCAGGATCTTGAACAGCCCTCTCCTGGGAGGGTGTATGTACCAGGGTCACGGGGACCCTGCTAGAAGACAGTGCCCCGAGACCAACAACCCGATACCCCGGGGGCACCGTCGACAGCAGGAGAAAAGAAACGCCCACCTTTAACCCGGACGTCCGGGTTAAATTGGAAAGGGTTGACGGACAATAGGAGGCACCGCTTCTCAGAGAAGAACAAGACCAGTGGGGAGAGAACGAGAAACGGACCAAGGAAGGAGAAGAAAAAGAAGACGCGCAGTCCAAGCCGCCATTCGTGACGCCAGAGAAGAGCACTGGAGAGAACGAGGAGACGGAGACCTGTCGAAGGGAGGATGCTCCACTGACGATTAGGACTTCGAGCTACAACTCCCGCCACGTCCCCAGAGGGACGTGGCTTTCTCAAGAACGTGCCTGCTTTTCAAACTCTGCGGGGTAATATTGGTAGACGGAGGGGGCGGGTGGTGGTAAACAAACAGCGGGAAAACAAGATAAGGAGACAGTTCGGGTAATATCTCCGTTACGCTAGTTTTCCTTTAGTTTGTAGCTATTGTTTATTTTTTTTCTCTCTCTATTTTGTATTAATAACCCTCACCAATTACTCACGGGCTGGCACGTGTCCTGTGAAGGCAACAGGACCTTAAAGCGAAAGAGCCAGTACCCTTGGTTTGTGTGAAACAAGAACACAACGCACCGAGATTAAAGTACTAAAAGCACTCGCTGAGGAATTTTTTTGTTTTCCCCACCACGCCCCACACAAGCACTCCCTAACCTTATTATAAGAAGAACAGAACAAAACACTTACCGTATCATTTGGTTTCTTTTATTCTTCTTTGATTTGTCTGGATCCATCCTTCCGCCCGGATACGATGAGGTGAACATATTCTCTGGAGAGGCAGCCCCAAAAGAAATAGAAGGAAAAAAGGCGTATTACACAAGAGGAGGAGGAATAAAGGAAAAGACTAGAGAAAAGAGAAAGATAGAAATAGGAATAGAAGCAGGAGTGGAAAAACTCCATAAGAAAGCTGAAGTACTTTCTGTGAATGAAACAAACAGAAAAAAAGACTCAAAAGTATTAATAAAAGACTATTTTTGAATTCTACAGTGACTATGCTAAGAATTATTAATGTCTCTAACCCAGCGTGATATCCCACGTCTTCTACAGGACCGTATCCTCGTTCCTCCAGCCTTTCATAAAAAACTGGATGGATATTTTGCCCTACAAATAACGTAAATACTCCTCTCTAGCACTTTTGTTTACAATGGCGCACAACTCCTGCTTTCTGATCTGTTGCTCTAACTTCCACTGGTCGACTGATAGAGGAAGTTTGACACAAATCTTCTATAGCATAGCTCTCACTTGGGAAGCCCAGTTTAAATTGCTTTTTTTTCTATTTCCTTTTTATATAGTTACACTATTTTGGGGCTATCCTCTCCAATCAATCTCAGCCATTGACTTTTCATTTTTATCATGGTGAGTTTATTGGCTATCCCAGTCGAGACTAAGATCATCAAGCAACCCAAGGAATGGCCTGGGCTGAGACGCATAGCGTCCTTGTACAGCCTTAGGAATCCATCCACTGGCTCAGGTTCTTCACACAGCCAAGTTTCCTGAAAACACACAATCTCCTGTTTTCCCAGCAACTCTTTGAACGTGTCTTGGGCTAGGTGCTTTCAATATCCTCCTAGATTCCAAGATAAAACCAAAAGGCTGTGCGGGGACTCTATAATCCCTAGTCTAGATCGCTCAACTCACCCCTACGATAATCTGAGAAAGCCTCAAAGTGATTTCCCAACATAGGGCCTTTTAGGTCGTTGGCTATAGTTACACTTAGGGGGTGATTCTGAGACTGTCTTCCCCCGATAAAATACCGCTCCGCGGTCGCAAGACCGCTGAGGGTATTTTGAGATTTGCCCTGGGCTGGCGGGCGGCCGCCCGCCAGCCCAGGGCAAATCTACCTTCCCACGAGGACGCCGGCTCCGAATGGAGCCGGCGTAGTGGGAAGGTGCGACGGGTGCAGTTGCACCCGTCGGGTATTCCAGTGTCTGCTTTGCAGACACTGAAATACTGTGTGGGGCCCTCTTACGGGGGCCCCTCCAGGGCCCATGCTATTGCCATGGGCACTACAGGGACCCCCAGGGGCCCCGCGGCACCCCCTACCGCCATCCTGTTCCTGGCGGGAGACCCACCAGGAACAGGATGGCGGTAGGGGGTGATTCTCCCGAGCAGCGGAAAGTCGGCGGGAGACCGCCGACTTTCTGTTTCTGACCGCGGCTGAACCGCCGCGGTCAGAATGCTCGACGGAGCACCGCCAGCCTGTTGGCGGTGCTCCCGTGGTCGGTGACCCTGGCGGTCACCGACCGCCAGGGTCAGAATGACCCCTTAGTCTGCCCTTACTTTCATCAATACATGTTCTTCTGGATTGGACGCCTATTGAGCTATGTTGCACTTGATCTGCTCTTGATAACTCTGTGTGACAAATCAGGGCTCTGTGGTTTCTCCCTTCCTTTCCCTGTTCACTCATCTGTACCAGCCTTACGCCCTCCTTATCTAATTTATCCTCAGCCCTCATCACCATCTGTTTTTCACATCCTGAATAAAAGCGGGCTTTTGTCACTTCTGTTCCTCCTCGGTTAGTTGTAAACCCTATTTGCCTTAAATCAGTAATCAAATCTTACATAAACTGGAGCATTAGGCTAACACTTGCAGTAGGTGTGAACGATCCAAGGACTTAAGCTTCTTCCAGCCCTTCCTACCTATCTCCCTTCCCCAGGGTTCCAGATATACCCACAACCCTTCCCTTCCATTGCATTCCTCTTCATTCCTTTTGTTTCCATGACCTCTAACCAATGCTAATTGTCCAGTTGTTCTAAACATACTTCCTCCCTTTTTTTAGTACCAGTTGCCATGTCCTTCAACCTTTGCTTCTTTCTTTTGTGCCTACAATTTCCTTACTTCCCTCCTTAACAGCCACTCGGAGGTGCATATTCTCCACCAATAGCTTTGGATCCTCTTTTCCTAATGCTCTGAAACCCCTCTGAGGCACACTCCCCTTCTTACAGTTGCCCATTTTGCACTTCTCCTGTGGAGCTACTCCTGAGATCCTATGCTGAACTATCCTCCCCTCTCTTTTTCCGATCCTTTTACTTTTTGGGCCTCCTTTGTATTTTCCCTAGTGTATTGAGATAGGATATGCAGCCCCTTGGTCCCCAATGCTGACCCTTTTTTATTACCAGCATAGGTAGCTTTGAGATGTATACCGTCGGTAAATTTGCTGTTTTTCTATTAGTTATTTCACTAGTTTCTGTGGTCACACCTCCTGATCCCTTTTCTGTGGCACTGGATGCACTAGGGCATGCATAAAGCTGTTAATTTGTTTTAGCTCCTCCATAACCCCCTGTAGTTGGTTTTTATAAGACCTTCCCAACCCATTGTTCACAGTTAATGCTTTCAAAATTGCTTGGAAGGTTTTCTGCATTAGAAACATTACTTCTAATAGAGATGCAGCAGGGTTTGCTTTTTAAATCTATACCTAATGAGGACTGCGGGGAGGTGGGAGAGGTAGTATACAACAAGGGGGCATTCCTGCCCTCCTCTTCTGTATTATTCACTCCAACCCCAGACCCTTCCTTCTTAATTGTTACACACTGCGGGGATCCTCTACCCCCGTAAGGTTGTTAGCCATGAAGGGGGAGAGGCAGGGTGATGAGGATGGCCTGGGTTCTGGTAGAAGCATCCCCCATATGTTTCTACCCAACCATTCCCCTGAGTCTAAGTCCACATTACGTGCAGTTTCCATGATTATTGAGTCACTTATTAAAGTACCCTCTTCCTCCCTCTGGCCAACACTCGAGGGCTTTTCCATCATTGGATACGGTCACCTATCAGTGTTCCTTTTGAAATATTTCCCCACAAATTCTTTGATTGATTGGCCCAGGGGCATTGCACCGACTTCTCCAAAGTCATCCTTGTGCTGCAAACTAGGGGTCATATTACCTTCTTCAGGGTCAATAGTAGTAACATTTTCCCCATATTGGCACTCGCTTGTGAGACCCTTTTTTACTGCAGCGTCTTTTGGCCCCCTCTTGGGACCACACTTCCCATGCTCCCATGCTTTGCTCAGGGACATTATCTATTTGTATATCCTAGGTGGAAGGTGAGGCTGAGAAGATAAAAATAACTTACCACCATCTCTAACTTTCCACTAATGCTGCTTCCACATGTCATGTTGCTTGGTCCAAGGACTATAGTCGCTTCTTATGCCCATTAATTCCATTCAGCTGGTGAACTTTTGATTCCTTAATACTTCCTAATATCTCTTAACGCTCCTTACTGCTTCTTCTATGCCCCCTATTCTCCTTTACATCCCCATACTGGCATAGCACTCTGCCATATGCCCTAATCCTCCCAGCTCCCCAGGACAACTGTGCATGGTAGCAGACTAAAGCAGAGGGCTTGGGGGTGCAGTTTTCTCCTGTGGCTGCACAACTTACAGAACCTACCTGCCTTAAGCAACAGTTTTGAGTAATGGAGCATTTGAGTGCTGACTGTCCTACCTCCAAATCAGGCACAGGACAGAATGGAGCAGTGTAGTGTGTGAGGCAGTCCCAATCTTACCAGCTTATGGCAGGCGCTATGGGCCAAGCAATACCCTGGGGGGGACGTGAACCACTCCAATATGACAGCACGGCCTGTGCGAGTCCACGCTCGGGCCCAGGCAGTCCTGACCCACGGTTCAATTATGGGCACCACTCCCGTTGCAGAGACACATGATTGAGCCTTTAGAGCCTGCCCAACAGTTACCCAACCATTGCCGGTCCATGCAGGTACTTGCCAATCCAATCCAAAAGTGCACACCCCCCTAACCAACAACAGCGGGGCAGCCAGCAGCAACAGCAACAGCAGCGAACGACTGTGAACCGTGCCCAGGAGCGCCTCTCACCCTGCCCAGCACAACCTGCTCATGTGAGTGCTTAGGGACACAGCAGTGAGGACACTGGCATTGGGCACGTGCACAGTGGTGGCAGAGGTGGAGGCAGTCAGCAGCATCCAATGGCATTCAAAGTTAAAAATATTGGTTTACTAAAAAACAAAACTGATTTCCTTTACAAATAATAAATAAATGCAAACTTCAAACATCCATATGAAACCTTCGAGTTCATAAACCTGAACAAATAAGATACAATACCCACCCATATAAACAGTAACTTTAAATGTAGTAAATAGATGACAACTAACCAACACAAAGCACATAGCGTAACTTAATATAACATAACAATGCATTACTGAAAAACTCTACTTATGTCACAAACCCCTCTTGTGCCTTCTGTTCTGTGGGATTTGCACTCAGGGCTCATGTTGTTTTTACTCTCTGGCACCTCGCAGCCTCCTGAAAGCCATTGTTCCCCTCCCAGAGCTCTTCACCCCCTTGAACCTCCTGTACCGGTGCTCCCCCTGGTTGCACTCTTGTAGCAGTACCATGTGTTTCCTAGTTTATTAGCTTCATTCGTCATTACCCATTACATGTAACCATTTAGGCATATTTATCCTCTTGCCTTGATTATTGGCACCAACTGGCATGACCTATTGACTCTAATAGCTAATGCTGTTGGTTCCGGCAGTTGGTTAATTGATTCTAACCATAAATTTCACCTGCATCTTCGAAGGTCAACACATTAGGCTAACACATATTTTCTCAGAGGTTTTCATTGGAACTTTCTAGCCCTTCCATGGGAGCCACATGCCCTTCTAGAACAGTCCTCACATCAGGTATATAAACCCCATCCAAACTGGAGTCAGCGATTGGCTTTGTTCCAGTCCTGCGCAAGCATCTTCCCTGCACTCACCGTCTGAGTCTCCCGGAACCTCCGGGGCTCTAGTCTTCTAAGCCTTCCTGTGATCCTGACCCCATTGATGTCTCCAGTGTCTTCACGTCAAGAACTACGATTCTACCTTCCCTTGTAGCTTCTTGCTCCTCAGCCTTCAGCCTTCCTCCAGATTCCAGTTGAAGAATCAAAGACTAGGTTAAGAACTGATTCTTAGGTTAGTGTGCACTAATCCTTAGTTCAGTTTTGAGAATTGTCTAAGATTGAGGGGCTCATTATGAGTCTTGCAGTCTTCAGACCGCCAGCCTTACATTGGCCGTTGTGTCGCCGCGGCTTTGACAGTCCGACCACCAAATTACATCTTTGGTGGTCGGACAGCCAAAGGACTGTCGTTCCCACTTGGAACATGGGTACCAATGGCATGATGGCAGTCGGGCTTGTAATCAGCCATGGCAGCGCTGCATTCAGCACCACCATGCTGATTATAACCCTCCTTTTCACTAGCCTTTTTATGGCTGGGACCCCGCCAGGAAAAGGCTGGCGGAAAGTTAGTGCAGGGGGCCACACTGGGGCCTCTGCACAGCACTGTTGGAATGCACACTTTCTGCAATGCAGGCTGTGCGCATTCCAGAAGTCGCCCTCTGTGCTACGAGCTACGACTCAGCTCCTTTAAGGGAGCCGAGTGCTATATTGTAGCACTGTTCCCATCGAACGTACCAGTGGGAATGCTCTATTTCAAGGTTTCCTCCTGTCAGCCAGGTCAGACGAGAGGAAAACTTGTAATAGAGGGTGGGGGGGAATGCCACCGCCATGGTGGTGGGGTCCTTCCCGCACGTTTGGCGGTCCTGCTCTGGGACTACCAAACTCATAATGAGCCCCTGCTCCCTCAAGGAGACCAACCCGTTCTTGGAAAATGGACATTATGGGGGTCATTACTAACATGGCGGTCTGGACTGCCATGCCAGCGGTGGCGGTAACTTCCGCCAATGGCATGGCAGTCCAGACTGCCATATAATGTATGTGTCAGAACCGCCATGGATGAAACGGCGCCACCGCCAGGCTCCCACCACCAGGCAGCCTGGCGGTGGTGGCGTTTCTGATCCAACAGGGCAGCGATGCAAGCAGAATGAGTTGGCTGGCGGAATGAGTGGCTTGGGCCCCCCTGGAGGCCACTGCACTGCCTATGCACTTGGCATGGGCAGTGCAGGGTCCCCCATGCACAGCCCCGTCACACATTTCACTGCCCAATTTACGGGCAGTGAAATGCGAGACGGGTGCTGCTGCATCTGCCGCCCTGCCACATTGCCGCCGGATCCATTTGGAGCCGGCGTTATTGTTCAGGCCCTGATTCCAGCCAGCCAAGCTGGATGTTCGTAATGTGGCCGGGGGGTGGGAGGGGGGAGTTCTGCGCGTTGGCGGTCTTCTGTTAACCGTCAGCTCCGATCTCAGCGGGTTTCCCCACCGAGATCGTAATGAGGGCCTATGTTTTCCTGCGTTTAGAAAGTCCTAGCGCTTAGAACACTTTACCTAGTAGGCCCTCCAAACTTTATTTGACTCTGAACTGAAGGTCTTTATGTTTGTATTCTTGGCAAGTTTTTGTAGTAAGAACTCGGAGAGACTTTGAGCGAGCAATCGTGATTTTCAAGTTTCAAATTGAACCTGGTTATATTGGATATTCTGAGGAAAGCCAGGAAACGTTGGTTTTCCTTTGAATTTGTATCTGCTTTCACTCCTTATTTACGATGAAGCCTGAACGTGTTATTGTGTAAACACCATATGCTAAGAACTGTAAACTGTAATCTACTGTTCTTGTTGTTTCTAGTGCACTGAACGTGCATCAACACACAAAGGTCCAAGGAGTACAGATCCTCCTGTGGAGTGTCACAAGGCAGCGGGGAAGACCCAGTGATGCAAGTCTATCTTTTTCTTGTTTTACCCCAACCCCTTTACCCTCAGAGGCATTTGGTGAATAAAGGTTGTTATTACTTGTTTCATTTGCTGCCCCAGGTGGGATCAGAGGTATAGCATCGTCTCCGCGGTTAGAATCAGGTGAGTCTGTGACAGAAGGCCAAGCCACGCACTTTCCACTGCTCAGACAATATGGATGATCAATTACATGTTCAAGACTGATTGCAGGGCTTGTCAGAAGACACTTCAATTGCATTAGAATTAGCAAGGGCACTGTCTGATGTACAAAGTGAAGTTCAATCCTTGTGATAGGAGATTCTGTTGCTTCAGGATGAGATAGTCCAATATCACCCCTGCCATTCACCCTAGTTATCTGATGTAGGGGCAAGTGCGATTCCTAAAAGTACATGTCTCGTTCTACAAGCCACACATTTGGCAATCTTACCAGTACTTCCCCCACCAGAACTGTTAATCCCGTCACTGTAACCACTCCAGTCCCTGTGGCCATGGCTTTGCAAGAAGGTTTGTTTTGGGATAGTAATACATTTGATGCTTTCTGGAGTCAGTGCCAGTTGCAAGTGTTTCCTTCAGACACAGCTAAGATTGCCTTTATCATATCCTATCTTGGGGGCACAGCAGTGTAATGCTATCTGGATTTTACCCCTAGCCCCTCATGACCACTGCCTCTGTTTTGTGCTTACCTGTTGAGGGTAGTTCTCTCTTTTTTCAGTCGTCTGGGTTCCCGACTTGAAGTTGGCAAAGAGATGATGTCACTGTCAAGCCCCATGGTGATGCATTTTTAATTCTTATTTTTAGCTTTGCGTTGTATATGAATATATAATCACTATATATCTATAGATAGATATATTATCCCTGATTGAAGGATTGTATTTTCATTTTTTTGTTTCTATGATCATTATTATTCTACTCCTGTGATTATTTTCAGAAGTGAACTTGTGTTGCTGCATTTGACCTACACGATTTCCCAGTACGAACCTTGAGAAGTGCCTTCTTAAATGTATTACTCAGACTAAGCGCTGCATTGTTGCCATTCCTTTCATTTTGTCTTTTCTCAGTTTGAAGTATAGCAAAACAACCAGCTAACTAGGCTATCCCACTCATTGAAAATACATTTTGGAAGGTTTAAAGAGACAATGCACCATGTCTTAGCTAAACACACCTTTGTTCAGGCCAATGCTAATGAGTTATTAAACTTTCAACAGGTCAATAAGGATCTTCTGACTTACATTACAACCTTTTGTAGACTAGTTACAGAAACCAGGTGGCCTAAAGAAAAAAATTCTCCCTCTTCTATTGAGGATTGAGAGATGACTTAAAAGATTCCTTTGTGCACATTGTGGACCTCCCATCAGATCGTCCCGACTTCATTGATTTGGTTGCCCGGTTAGATCTTAGATTAACGGAATGCAAGGGAGACCGTCCTTAGGTAGAACCTAAATTGTTAGTAGCACGTCCAGACCGATAAGAGACTAACTCCAAGAATCAAGGTAATGTACAACCTATGCATATAGCGGGCTTGCACAGTCCTCTGGCATTAGAAGAAAAAGACCAAAGGAAACAACTATATTTATATTGTGGTAAGAAAGGGCACTTTGCTCTTGAGTGCACTGTCAAACCAAAGGGGATTTGAAAGAAAGTTGCAGTAATGTCTGATTCAATGCAGGAAAACTAGAGAGCCCGGCTGAGCCAGGGGTCAAACAGCCGGGTGTGGTCCTAGAATAGACCCCCAGTACTTGGCAAAAACCTCATATAAAGTTCCACAATATTTTACAATCCTAGTCACCGTAATACTTTCCCCCAGCAGGGAAAGGTATTACCTATAGTCTTAGATTCTGGCGCTACTGGAAACTTATTAGACCTAGCCTTGGCTTGTTTGTTACATATACCACATGTTAAGAAACATGAACCTGAACCAGTTAGAGCTGTGGGTGGTCCTGACCTCTCTTATAGGATGATCATGTATGAAACAGCTCCCATAACTCTAGTATGTGACAGAGCATATAGAGACCTTGACCTTTGTTCTTAATACACCTACCTTTGGCACAATATTAGGGGTTTCTTGGCTTCAACTTCACAATTCCTTCATTGATTGGACCCCTCCACCTTGTCACTCTGGGTTTTCACTATTGTCAAACCCACTGACCTGGGCAGTGAACTGCTCTGTCTCCGTGTAGCTCCTCCAGTAAGTGCAGCCCGTGTCTGTTGAACTCTTACCCCGGTCAGAAGTTCGAGGCCCTCCTCCACCCGCAGGCTCCTGCCTGCGCCTCATCCCTGGGGTCTAGTGGGAGAGCTTTGCTCTTCTGCTTGGCTGCCTACGGGCCCTCAGCCTCTTTTTCTCTGTCTTTTCCATTTCTTGCTTTTCTGCTTGCTGTATTGTGCCCTTGCACTTTCTGTGCATTATACTATCTTATTACTCTTTTTCTGTGCTTTTTACTCTCATTTTCCTATTCTTCTTGCATTCTCTCACATTTCTCTCTTTCACTCTTTTTCCCAAGTTTCACTCTTCCCTGTCCCCTCCACCGCTGACCCTGCGGCCCGCCCCTCTTTTTCTCGCTGTTTCTCCCGCCTCCCACCTGTCCTCTCCTGTCCTTTCTCCCTACTTAATGGCAGCCGCGCCAAAAGCAAGCCTGTCTGCGACCCGACCTCGGCCAGGACCCCTGGACCTCCAACCCGCCACCTCTACACGCAAGCAGCACTCCACACACTCAACCCAGGACGCAACAATAACTGCAAGCCCTCATTTCCGGCTGACACCCACGGACCCTTCAGCTGCCTCCACTGCCACCAACCCTACACCACCACCAAGAACTTCGACCCGGCACAACACACCTGCAACAACACACCCACACCGAGGATCCTGAAATGCATCCTCCTACACCACCCTGGACATCTCATTCATCATCGAAACCTGGACCATCACCATCTCCGGCCTGGACATTGCCATCGCCATTCCCCACAGATACATGATCACCCGGAAAGTCTGCCCCAGCCACCCCGGGGAGGGGGGGGGAAATCGCCATCATCCACAAGTCTAACATCCGACTGAGTACAAACTCCGAGGACCCCACAAGCCTGATGGAACACCTTCACTTCAAACTTCAGACAAGTCCAATGTCCACCCTCAGGAGAAATCTCATCTACTGCCCACCCCGGCTCCGCACACCATTCTCCAACTCCATCACAGACAGTATCACCATGCAAGCCATTGCAGCCTCCAACTGCACCCTGCTGGGAGACCTCAACTTCCACCTCAACAACCTACAAGACCCCTACACCGCTTCCCTCGTAGACAGCCTTCACAACAAAGGGCTCCAACAGATTGTGACGGCACCAACGCATTCAGCAGGACACACCCTCGACCCCATCTTCACAACAGGAACCTCTGTCACCTTCAGCCACACCTCCGAACTTCCATGGACAGACCCTCACTGCATCAATTTCCCCTTCAACACACCCACCATCGCCAGATCCAAAAACAACTATCTCATAGAAGCTGGGCAAGAATCACACATGACCAGCTCACCACCACCCTCGCCAACACTGCCCCCCCATCGCACACACCAACGACCCAAACATCGCAGCCCGCACCTTTCACAAATGGATCGCTAACGGCGCCAACACCATAGCCCCCCTTAAAAAAACAACAGCACCCATGCAAAGAAAGCCAGCTGGTTCACCGCAGAACTCCGAGAATCCAGACGCACATATCGACGCCTCTAGAAAATCTGTAGAAACACCAAATCTACAGAAGCCCAAATCAACTGCAGAGCTGCCACCACCGCACACATCTTCTCCTCAAAAGCATCATAAAGAAAGCAATACAAGAAAGAATCTCCTCACATGCACACAACAGCAAGGAACTCTTCAGCATCATCAAGGAATTCACCCAACCCAACAGCGAAGCAACAAACATCCCATCCTCACAAGATCTCTGCAACAAACTCAACACATACTTCCACCACAAAATCAAGACCATCTACGACAACTTCAGCGAGGAAAACCTATGTGCAGAACCCCCTCCACCGGAACCCGACACCAAAAAAACAACGATCACCAACTGGACCTCCCTCACCACCGAAGATAGACTGAAGACAATGAGGACCATACACTTCGCGGCCTACACAGACCCATGCCTCCACCACATCTTCAACAGAGCCGCTGAAACCATCGCCCCCAAGCTCTGCCTCACCATCAACCGTTCCCTAGCAGACGCCTCCTTTCCCTGTCGTGTAGGATCTCATTATTCTAATGAGACTACTGGATTTGAACTGCAGAATTGCCTGCAGTGTGTTGGACTGATTCTAACCCACTTCAGGTGACATCTGTTGGGGTAATCTGGGTTTGCTCTGGCTATCTAGCAGTGCCTCATCTCTACCTAAGAGCAGGGATGATTGGACAGCGAAGCGCATGACACAATTTACTCCTCAGGGAAATCGTGGTCACTCAGATTGCATCCGTTTCTCTCAGTTACATTAGTCTCACATTATACAGCGGCAGTCTGAGGCAGTATATGTTTCAATAAGGTTTTAGTGAAGCAACTGCATATTAGATAATAAAGCATGTACTGCAATAACCAGGACGAGGAAGCATGACAGGATTAAAATTGTAACAAGGAGAATGAGCATAAAAAATAACGCTACGATATTGTCACTAGAGTCATCACTATAATTCCTACTTAGGCTATATTAGAGCACGGCATGTTAAGCTCTAGTTCTGCCCTTCAGATTCCCCTGGGAAGACATCATCCCTCATACCTGAGCAAGAGGCCTGAAGTCTGCATAAGCAGCTGTAGCGAAGCGTTCAGCAATCAGCATACAGTCGTGGTCATCTGGCTGGAATCTCCCTCCAACGTGTATGGGACAGGGAAGTGTTTTTATAATAAAACAGCTGATGTTCTGAGAAAATGTCCCTACGTAAGGATGTGTATGTTTCTATAAATATCAGAGACAAAGCATTACCACGTTTACCGGCAGCCTATCTTACTGCAGCCTTGAAAAAAGTACAGAGTGAAAGAAATGTCTTGTTTAAGAACGCAGTGCTGGCCTAGGCAAAGAACAGCTAGATAGATAAAAATAAAACAAGACCGCAAATGTGGCTATTTTAAAAAAAATAAACAAAGCTGAATAAAATATAGCAAGGTTAAAGTGCACAGTGGCAGATCTAGTGTGCCAAAATGACGTGCATGGAGCTATAACTAAAATGGCTACACAACACCCCGACGACTGTAAACACACGGAGATCAAACCTCTCCTCAAGAAACCCTCGGGAGACCCCACCGACTTCAAGAACTACATGCCCATCTCCCTGCTCCCTTTTCCAGCTAAAGTCAGTGAGAAAGCCATCAACAGCCAACTCGCCACTTTCATGGAAGATCGCAACATCCTCAACGCCTCCCAGTCTAGCTTCAGGAAAAAACACAGCACCGAAACAGCCTTCCTAGCTACAATGGATGACATCCGCTCCTTGCTGGACAAGGGAGAGACTGCTGCCCTCATCCTGCTCACCCTCTCAGCGGCCTTCCACACAGTCTCCCACACCCTGATGCACAGACTTCATGAGGCAGGCATCAGAGACAAGGCCCTCAACTGGATCCGATCTTTCCTTTCCGGCAGAACTCAATGAGTAAGATTTCCCCCCTTCCTCTCGGACCCCACACCTACCACCTGCGGAGTTCCCCAGGGATCCTCCCTCAGCCCCATGCTGTTTAACATCTACATGACCCCACTAGCTGCCATCTTCATAAACTATGGACTCAACATCGTCTCCTACGCTGACGACACCCAACTCATCCTTTCCCTATCTAATGAACCCAACACAGCCAGATACAACTTCCGCGAAGGCATGGAAGCAGTCGCCAACTGTTGAAAAGCAGCTGCCTACAACTCAACACAGACAAAACTGAAGTACTCATCATGGACCCTCAACCCGACACATGGAACGACTCCTGGTGGCCCCCCACCCTTGGAATCCCGCCCATCCCCACGAACCAAGCCCCGCAACCTCAGAATCATCCTGGACTCCAAATTCAACATGGACCACAAAATCAACTCAGTCGCATCCACCTGCTTCCGCACCCTCCGCCTCCTACGCAAGACATTGAAATGGATCCCCCTTGAACACAGAAAGACCATCACACATGCCCTCATTACCAGCAGACTGGACTACAGCAATGTGCTTTATGCTGGAATCAACAAGAAACTCATCTGCAAACTACAGAACATCCAGAACGCCGCCGCCAGACTGGTCCTCAACCTGTCTCAACACTGTCACATCTCCCAGCACCTGTGCACACTACACTGGCTCCCCACAGAGAAATTAATCACCTTCAAGATCCTCACCCACGCACACAAAGCTCTCCATGACACACGACCAGCCTACCTGAACAGGCGACTCAATTTCCACGCTCCCCACATGGCCCTATTCTCAGCATAGCTCTCTCTCGCCAAAGTACCCCGTTTCAGAAAACCAAGAGCAGGGGAATGCTCATCTCCTACTTTGCCACCACAGCCTGGAACGCCCTACCGCCGCACCTCAGACAGACTACATCCCTCCTCAACTTCATGAAAGAGCTGAAGACATGGCTATTCGAAGACATGGCTATTTGAAGAACCACCGCACTGATGAATGCTCCACGCCCCCCTTTCAGCACCTTAAGACCCTCACAGGTGAGTAGTTGTGCTTAACAAACACTGATTGATTGTTACAAAGAACCACAGGAAGTTTTATAACCTATGACACGTGCAGCCCGAAAACCAGAAGATATGACACAACTTCCTGTACAATATCAGGATTTTTTAGATGTCTTTGATGAACAAAAAGCTACACAATTACCTCCTGAAAAGGAACATGATTGCGGATTGATTTAATTCCGGGCTCAGCACTTCCCTACATTCTCATTGAGCCTGAAACAGAACACCTAAAAAAATACCTACATGAGTTGCTAGCCTTAGGATTAATCCGTCATTCTATCTCCCCTCATCTTCATTGCTTTCTTCGTTCTGAAGAAGAATGGTGAGTTACGGGCATGCGTTGACTGTAGGGCATTAAACAAAGTCACAGTAAAAAACAGTTAGACATAGCCCTTAATTCTAGTCTTGCTCAATCAGGTTCAGAAGTCCACTGTGCATACTAAATCTGATCTGCATGGTGCATACATCTAATTTGCGTAAAAAAGGAAATAAGTGGAAAATGGCCTTCTGAACAAAGTTTGGATTATTTGAACATGTCAGGTAAGTCCTACAAAGACTCAGAAAATATGCTTTTTTCATTAAACTGAAAAAATTTACTTTCTATACTGGGATACATCTTATCCCTAGAAGGCGTAACTATGGATAAGAAAAAAGGTTCAGGCAATATTGGGCTGGCCAGCACCAACCACTGTTAAAGAGATACAAAGTTTTATGCGCTTTTCAAAATTTTCAAAATTTTATATTTACAGTAGGAGGTATTCTGTCACCCAGTTGCCTTCTTTTCCAAAATATTGTTGCCAGCCAAATAGAACTATACAGTAGCCGAACTAGAATTATTGCCCTTCAAATAATGCTTCCATATCTGCCAGGGGCTCAACACACCATCATTATTTACATTGATCATAAAAATCTTCAGTTCCTACAGTCGTTTAAGGGATTGACTCCAAGATAAGTATGGTGGTGATTGTTTTTCAGTGAATACAATTTTATCATCACCTACCATGCAGGCACACAACAGACTAAGGCCAATATGTTATCTAGGTGGGGTTATTCAAGTCAGAACCCTCAGGAACAGACACCTCAAAACACATAATAGATCTTTGGGGACAAGAATCATTCCTGAACAGGGTTAGGCAGAGCATGAGCCAGGAAGATTTAGCCTCTTATGTAACTGGAAAGGATAACCATATCCATAACGATCTTTCTTACCATAGAACCACCTTATATATCTGCACAAAGGAATTAAGATAAGAATCCTTGACTTGGTTTCATGACATCCCGCTAGCTGGACACCCTGGAATTCTCAAGAATTTAGTTAACTGTCAGCGAGGGTTTTGGTGGCCAATGTTGTCTAAGAATGTACATGATTATGTACAGATCTGCCCCATTTGTTCGCAGAACAAGGCATCTCATTCTGCCCCTGCGGGTTTCTTACGAAAACTGCCTGTACCCCCACATCCCTGGCATTCGATCAGTATGGACTTCATCACAGATTTACCTGACTCCAGTGACTTTAATATAATTTGGGTAGTGTTAGAAATGGGAGTCTATTTGGCAGTGGTTTGCACCCTGTCCAATAGGGGACCCTCACTCTAGTCAGGATAAGGGAGTCACACAGCTAAGATAACCCCTACTCACCCCCTTGGTAGCTTGGCATAAGGAGTGCATCTTATCTCAGAGGCAATGTGTACATTATTTGTACACACACACAGACACACACAGTAACACAGTGAAAACACCACAAAAGTACTCCACACCAGTTTAGAACAATAGCCAATCTTTATCTGAGTAAAACAAGACCAAAACAACAAAGATCCAACATACAGAAGCAAAGATACACATTTTTAAAGATTAAGGGGGTTATTACAACTTTGGAGGAGGTGTTAATCCGTCCCAAAAGTGACGGTAAAGTGACGGATATACCACCAGCCGTATTACGAGTCCATTATATCCTATGGAACTCGTAATACGGCTGGTGGTATATTCGTCACTTTACCGTCACTTTTGGGACGGATTAACACCTCCTCCAAAGTTGTAATAACCCCCTAAATCTTAGTATATCACTTAGAAACACTATCGCTCCAACTGGGGCTATCACAGTGACTTGATGGAGTAGTTCCCAACAGTCCAACGCCATTCGCAATGGAGCGTGGACCAGTCACGGAGTTGCACAGAGCCCAGGGACAGTTCCTTAAAAAAATGATGAGGAAACAAAGACGATGCAAGGAGTGTGGGAGGTGAGGCGTCAATGGAGCCGGTGCGGTGTCGGTTCCTTACTGCTAGGCAGGGGAGGTGAGGCGTCCGTTCCTTACGGTTACAGGGAGGGTGAAGTGGCATCAGTGGAGAGGCATTGGTTCTTTACTACCCGGCAGGGTTGATGAATCCAGCAGGTCAATATGCACTGCATCGACTTTGCTGTGTCGCAATCACACCATGGGCTACAGGTGCCGGCAGAGTTGGATGTCACAGGCATTGGTGACACAGCACTTGGGACTCACGATGTGGCGGGACTTTGGAGGTGCTGTGGCGTTGTCAGGGCTTCTGCATTAGTAGTGGCACTCAGTGGGGACCACGGCTCCGGTACAGGCAGCGGCACAGAGTTGGACAGCAGTTCGAGTTCCAAAGTCTCTTTGGAGTTGATGTACTTGGTTCTTCTTGGTTACACCACAACTCACTTCCAAGAGCCCAGGAACTGGATTTGGTACCACTTAGCGAGTCAGGACTCTCAGCAAGAGAGCCCAGATGCTGGCAGATGAAGTCTTTGATATCCCTGAGACTTCTAACAGAAGGCAAGCTCAGTCCAAGCTCACTGAGAACCTTTGGAAACAGGATGTAGAAATCAAAGTCCAGTCCTTTCACTCCCAGGACAGAAGCAGCAAGCAGGAGGCCAGCACAGCAAGGCAACAGGCAGAGTGGCAGTCCCTCTTACAGCATCCAGCTCTTCTTCCTGGCAGAATGTCCTCAGTCCAGAAAGATTCTAACTATATGGGGTCAGAGGTCCAGTACGTATACCCATTTCTGTCTTTGAACAGGCAAACTTCAAAGCAAAGTCTTTGTAGTGCACAAGACCCTGCCTTTCCCTGCCCTGGGCCCAGGCACACTCCAAGGTGTTGGAGTCTACTTTGGTTTGATGATAGACACAGCCCTATACAAGTGCAAGTGTCTGCTCCTCCCACCACCCTAGCTCAGGAAGACCCATCAGCCCGGTAATGGGCCTTCAGGATATGCAGGGCAGACCTCAGCTTCCTTTGTGTAACTGCCTAGAGTGAATACACAAACAGACCAACTGTCATCCTGACCCTGACATCTATTCAGCAGACAGGCAGAGGCACAAAATGGGTAAGCAAGAAAATGCCCAATTTCTAAACTTACGATTTAAAAACCTACTTCACCAAAAGATGTATTTTTAAATTGTGAGTTCAGAGACCCCAAACTCCAAATCTCTATCTGATCCCAATGGGAAATGGCCCTTAAAAGATATTTCAAGACAATCCCTATGTTACCCTATGGGGGAAGATAGGCCCTGCAATAGTGAAAACCACATTTTAGAAGTATTTCACTATCAGGACATGTAAAACACACCAGTACATGCCTACTTTTTAAATCCACTGCATTCTGCCCATGGGGATGCCTTGGCCTTACCTTAGGGGTGACTTATATGTAGTAAAAGGGACGGTTAATGCTTGGCAAGTGGGTGCACTTTCCAGGCTGAAATGGCAGTTTAAAACTGCATGCACAAACACTGCAGTGGCAGGTCTGAGACATGTTTAGTGGGCTACTCACCTGGGTGGTACAATCAGTGCTGCAGGCTCACTAGTGGCATTTCATTTATAGACTCTGGGCACACATGGTGCACTATAAAAGGGACTTACTAGAAAATCACATATGCCATTCATGAATACACCAATCACCAATGCAATCTATACAGGTAGCATATGCACTTTAGCACTGGTTAGCAGTGGTAAAGTGCCCAGAGTCCTAAGCCAACAAAAACAGGTCAGAAAAAATAGGAGGAAGAAGGCAAACAGTTTGGTGATAATCCTGCAATAAGGGCCGGGTCCAACGGGCAATAGATGACCTTTTTTCTAAGATGGCACATTTCATGCCCCTAAAACAAATATCCAATGCCAAGACTCTCTCCACTTTATTTATTCAGCAATTCATGAGGCTGTATGGTTTCCCTTCAGTCATTATTTCTGACAGAGACGTGCAATTTATTCCTTCATTTTGGCGCAGTCTGTGCACATCCTTGAACATCGACGCTTGACTTTCGTCTGCTTATCACCCACAGACCAATGGGCAGGCAGAACGAGTAAATCATGCACTGAAACAGACATTGTGTTGTCTTTTAATATCAACTCCCAAAGGGTAGGAATCCTTTTTACCATTCATTGAATTTGCATATCAGAATTCTCCACATTCTGCCATTGGTGTTTCCCCCTTCTATTGTGTAACAGGCACCCATCCGCGCATGTTGCCTGAGAATGCTATCATACCTCTGAGAATGTACACGCTATACAAGATTTTGTACAACATTTATCTAACTCACAACAGGAGGTGTTAACACACAGCAGGCCATATCCAATATGGAGAAGAATGCTAACAAACACCACCAACAACAATTAGCTTACAAGAAAGGATATCTTGTTTGGATGGTCACTAAAACCCTGCCATTACTGGGTCCCTGCAAATTGCAACCTAGATATGTGGGTCCCTTCCCCATCGAGAAGATCATTAACCCAGCAGCAGTAAGACTCCAGCTACCAGAATAGTCACCCATTCATCCTGTTTCATGTATCTCTCCTGAAACCCTTCCATGACCAAACCCATCCTGCTCCTCCTCCACCATCTACAACCCTGTATGTCATCTTGAATTTGAGATACAGGGAATCCTTGACTCTAAACGTGTTCATGGCCATTTGTTTTATTTTATTGATTGGAAAGGGCAGTCTTGGGAGTTCACCGGCAATGTCCATGTGCCTCAGCTGGTTTGTTCCTTTGATGCTTGACCCCCGGGTGGAGAGAGGGGGCAGTCTGTCATAAACCCCTCTTGTGCCCCTGTTCTGTATGATTTGTGCACAGGACTCATGTTGTTTTTGCCATATGGCAACTCACGGCCTCCTGCAAATCATTCCTCCTCTCCCAGAGCTCATTCCCCTTTGAACGCCCTGTACCGTTGCTCCACCTGGATACACTCTTGTAAGAGTATGACATGTTTCCTAGTTTATTAGCTTCATCCGTCATTACCTACTGCATGTAACCACTGAGGCAGATTTTTTCACTTGCTTTGGTTATTGTCGCCAACTGGTGTGGCCTATTGACTCTAATGCTTTTGCTCTTGGTTCCGGCAGTTGGTTAATTGATTCCAACCATCTATTGTACCTGTATCTGCAAACGTCACATCTGTTAGGTTAACACATGTTTTCTCTCTTCCATGTGACCTACGTACCCCTTCTGGAACAGTCTTCCCATCAGGTATATAAACCACCACTAAAGTGGAGTCTGTGCTTTGCCTCGTTCCTGTCCTGCGCAAGCATCTTCCTTGCTCTCAGCTTCTGAATCACCCAAACCTTCAGCACTCCAGTCTTCCCAGCCTTCCTGTGATCCTGACTCCGTTGACGTCTCCAGTATCTTCACATCCAGAGTTACAGTTTTACCTTCTCTTGTAGCTTCTTGCTCCTCAGCTTTTCTCCAGATTCCAGTTGAAGAATCAAAGACTAGGTTAAGGACTGATTCTCAGGTTAGTGCACACTAATCCTTATTTCAGCTTTGAGAATTATCTATGACTCAGTACTTTCAAGGAGAACAACCTGTTCTTGGAAATGGACATTTTGTGTTCCTAAGTTTAGAAAGTCCTAACGCTCCAAACACTTTACTTCATGGGCGCTCCGAACTTTGATTTGACTCTGATCTGTAGGTCTTTATGTTTTTTAATTTGTGACAAGTTTTTGCATTAAGAACTCAAAAAGACTTGGAGCGAACAGTTGGGATTTTCGAATTTCAAATTGAACCTTTTGTACTGGACATTCTGCAGAGTGGCAGAAAAGTCTGGTTTTCCTTTGATTTTGTATCTGCTCTCAACCCTTATTTACAATGAAGTCTGCATGTGTTATTGTTGAAAATAACTGTTTAAACATCATATGCTCAGAACAGTTAGGGACTACTCTTCTTGTTGTTTCTAGTGCATGTCACCCACATCCACACACAAAGGTCCAGGGAGTACAGATCCTCCTGTGCAGTATCACAAGGAAGGAGAGCATACCCGGGGATGCAAGACCATCTTTTTCTTGTTTTATCCCAACCACCTTTCCCCTCGGAGGCATCTGGTGAATTAAGGTTGTTATTAGATGTTTCTATCACTGCCCCAAGTCTAGCAGTGTCTCCAAAGTTGGAATCAGGTGAGTGTGTGACAATCTAAACCTAGACCAAAGCACCAGTGAAAACCATTACAAAACTACAAATAAGGCTACCAAAAACAAAAACAAAACACTATACCTACAATTTACAAGCTCGCCCTACATCCCCTTACCTCAAAACACTATAAAAAGCATTAGAAAAGGTTTTGCCTATTCCGATGAACAGCAGCACCATCCTGTGATGTACGTAGAGGACAATGCACTAAAATGGGACAAATAGATAACAAAATTGAAGTTAGCGATAAAGCAATGGGTTCTAAATGAAACTAAAAAAAAAGAGGATCACCCAAAAGAAAACAATAGGGATTTAATTTACAAATGGTAGAGTAAGCTAAAAAAGAAATAAATGTTTAAATTATGTAAATTAAGTGAAAAAGTGTTATAAAAATATGGAAAACAATGTAAAGTTTAAAATACATAGTACTATAACATATAGTATAATTTAAAATATACTTAAATAGTTAAGTAAACAATTGTTTACAAAATGTATTTGAAACAACTGTATACATGTATAAAAATAAAGGTTACACAATGGCAACAAGTACAGAAAAAGTCAATGCACAAGATAGTTTAAACATATTTTACATGTTTTATTTATTAATAAAATGTTATTAAAATATTGTTCATATACAACTATGAAAATGTTTTTATAAGTGCAAATAAATATCTAATAAAACATTACAAGCTGTGTTATGTACCCTTATTATAAAATATATAAATATTAATTTTGTATGTGAAAATTACAAAACCAACACCTATGTAAATGGATGTTTGTAAAATCTTGGACACTAATTACATTAAATATTCCTACTTCATACAACACACATTTTAACAAAGGTGCAAACGGTCACTAAAAGGGTTACATTTACTATTCCCACTCCAATCTGAACCACTTCGGGAAGTTGTTGGGCACTAAATACGTATATTTACAAGGTCCACTCCAATCTAAATCATTTCTGAAAATGTGTTACAAACTAAAGGGGTTACATTTACTATTCCCACTCCAATCTAAACCATTTTGGAGAAGGTGGTAGACACTAAAAGCGTTACATAAACTATACATTCTCCATAGTCAAAGATATTAAAAAATTATTTTTAAAATACATAAAAATATTACTTATAGCACACTGTTACCAAATAAAAAAATGCTACATATTTAACATCAGAAATGAACATATTAAAAATGTATTTTTATTTAATAACATGAAATTCATAATATGTTACAAATAATATTATAACAAAATCAAAAATCAAAATACAACTGTACATAAGCAAACTAATAAAATCAAAAAGTCATTGAAAATTACATATGAAATAAAGCATGAAGGATTTTAAATAAATGTAAAATATAATCATTTAAAATCACACAAATAAACATATGAATTACATCCATAATAAGCTATTTTCCAACAATTGAAACTATATTATATTTTATTAGTAATAATAAAAACATTTTTACAGAATACTACATATGAAATATCAATATGAATATGAAGTTGTATATAATCATTTAACTTCATACATACTTATTACATTGTCAAAACAAAAAGTTAAACATAAAATTCATATTTATAAATAGAATATAACAGGAACATATGAAATATAATATTTTTGTAATGTTATATAAAAAAATTACCTATAATAAATTCAAAGTAACCCCCATTTCCAAAGTAAAACCAAACATATATATTATGTTTGATATTTAATTTTGAGAATACCGTGTTTAGAAGTGGGGTCTTTGGTTGGAAGTCAGGTTACTCCCTGTCCAAGCAAGGTCCCTCACTCTAGTCAGGGTAAAGAAGAATCACCCTCAGTTAACTCCCGCTCACCCCCTTGGTACCTTGGCACGAGAAGGCAGGCTTAACTTCAGAAGCAAGGTGTAAAGTAGTTGTACCAACACACACAGTAACTCAGTGAAAACCCTACAAAATGACACATAACAGGTTTAGAAAAAATAGAAAATATTTATCTAAAGAAACCAAGACTAAAACGACAAAAATCCATTATACACAATTCAAATTATGAATTTAAAAAGCAAAAGAGTCTTAAATCCTTTAGAAAACAGTGAGAACGTTGTTAGGATTTTAAATAAATGTAAAATATAATCATTTAAAATCACACAAATAAACATATGAATTACATCCATAATAAGCTATTTTCCAGCAATTTAAACTATATTATATTTTATTAGTAATAATAAAAACATTTTACAGAATACTACATATGAAATATCAATATGAATATGAAGTTGTATATATACATTTAACTTCATACATACTTATTACATTGCCAAAACAAAAAGTTAAACATACAATTGATATTTATAAATAGAATATAACATGAAATATATGAAAATATGAAATATAATATTTTTGTAATGTTATATACATTTTTTACCTATAATAAATTCAAAGTAACCCCCATTTCCAAATTAAAACCAAACATATATATTATGTTTGATATTTCATTTTGAGAATACAGTTTTTTGAAGTGGGGTCTTTGGTTGGCAGTCAGGTTACCCCCTGTCCAAGCAAGGTCCCTCACTCTAGTCAGGGTAAAGGAGAATCACCCTCAGTTAAATCCCGCTCACCCCCTTGGTACCTTGGCACGAGCAGGCAGGCTTTACTTCAGAAGCAAGGTGTAAAGTAGTTGTACCAACACACACAGTAGCTCAGTGAAAACACTACAAAATGACACAACACAGGTTTAGAAAGAATAGATAATATTTATCTAAACAAAACAAGACTAAAATGACAAAAATCCATTATACCCAAGTCAAATTATGAATTTAAAAAGCAAAAGAGTTTTAAATCCTTTAGAAAACAGTGAGAACGTTGTTAGCGTACAAAAGTACCTGGGTAGTGTCAAAATAAAGCTGCATGGGTGAGAGTGCATCGAAAAAGGCAAGCGATGCGTCGATTTCTCACTCGCAAGCGTGAATGTTTGTCGTTCCTCCTCCTGCAAGAGAGCGATGCATCGATCCGGACGGGCACCTCAGGTCTGGGCAGGCTTTGTGTTGTATTTCCACGCCCAGTGATGTTGCATTGAACTCTGGTCGCACGGTGTCAAGAAGCCGCGCTGTGTGGGGTCTTGCGTCGTTAACAGCAGCAGCTGCGGGTGTTGCGCATCGTTTCTCCAGCCAGGTTACATCGATCTCCCAGCCACGATGCAGGTGGAGTGTCGATTTTAGCCGTGAGGCTGGTCATGAGTAATTTTTGAGCCAGTAAGCAGGCGGTGCGTCGCAAGTTTCCCTGCACGGCTGTCTTTGTGTGGATTTCTGACCTTTTCCACCAGCTGCACCTTTCTAGGGCCCAGAGACAGGTTAGGGCACCATTTGGCAGGTAGGACTCTCAGCAGAAAGCCCAAGTGCTGGCAGAAAGAAGATTTTGCTGTCCCTGAGACTTTAACAACAGGAGGCAAGCTCAGTTTCAAGCCCTTGGAGATACTTCACCAGTGGGTTACACAAAAGTCAGTCTTTGTCCTCTCTCAGGTAGAAGCAGCTACTGCAGGCCAACCTAGCGAAGCACAGTCACAGGCAAAGGGGCCATACTCCTCCTCCAGCTTCTCCAGCTCTTCTCCTTGGCAGAGGTTCCTCTTGATTTTTCAGGGGGTTTGGGTGTTCTTCTTATACCCCTTTCTGCTTTTGAAGTATGCCTACTTCAAAGAGAAGTCTCTGTTGTTTTCCAGATTCTGCCTTGCCCAGGCCAAGCCCCAGACACACACCAGGGGGTTGAAGACTGCATTGTGTGAGGGCAGGCACAGCCCTTTCAGGTGTAAGAGACCTTTCCTCCCCTCCCCTCAGCCCCGCTGGCCCATCAGGATATGCAGGCTACACCCCAGCTCCCTTTGTGTCACTGTCTACAGGAGAGGTGCAAACAGCCCAACTGTCAAACTGACCCAGACAGGGAATCCATAAACAAGCAGAGCTACAGAATTGTTTAAGCAAGAAAATGCCTACTTTCTAAAAGTGGCATTTTCAAACACACAATCTAAAAGAACTTCAGTAAAATATGTATTTTTAAATTGAGATTACAGAGACCTCAAACTCCACATGTTTATCTGCTCCCAAAGGGAATCTGCGCTTTAATCATATTTAAAGGCAGCCCCCATGTTAACCTATGAGAGAGATAAGCCTTACAACAGTGAAAAACGAATTTGGCAGAATGTCACTGTCAGGACATGTAAAACACAAAAGTACATGTCACCCCTTTAACATACACTTCACCCTGCCCATTGGGATACTAGGGCCTACCTTAGGGGTGCCGTACATGTATAAAAAGGGAAGGTTTAGTCCTGGCAGGTAGGTACACTTGCCAAGTCAAATTGGCACTTTAAAACTGCACTCACAGACACTGCAGTGGCAGGTCTGAGCCATGTTTACAGGGCTACTAATGTGGGTGGCACAACCAGTACTGCAGGTCCACTAGTAGCATTTGATTTACAGGCCCTGGGCACCTCTAGTCCACTTTACTAGGGACTTACCAGTAAATCAAATATGCCAATCATGGATAAGCCAATGTACACATATCATTTATATAGGGAACACATACACTTTAGCACTGGTCAGCAATGGTAAAGTGTCCAGAGCAAACAAAAGAGCAAAAAACAGAGTCCAGAGCACAGAAACAATCTGGGAAGTAGAGGCACAAAGATAGGGGAGACCATGCCAATAATGCCAAGTCTAACAACAGTCATCAATTTAATATCTTTAAAAAATTACAAATAACAAAAGTGAATAATTACATTAACCAATACAACATGTAACTACTTAAATGTTCATGTTATTACATATACAAATGTAAATGTATTTTTTAAATAATGTTAAACATTTATATAAAATGCACACAGTTAATATTAATAATGCTTATTTAAATAAGAAAGTGGATATTTTAACATTTACTTATAATTATACATAAAAAAACATAATTTAAAGAAATGCATAAATATAAAACATTTACATAAAATCAAATAAATATCTACACATTTTAATATTTACCCTTCTTCCCTAAACACCCAACATCCTACTCCTATAACATAATTACATATACATTTATTATACACATTCCTAGAATTAAAAACAAGTTTTTTAGACAAATAACTAAAATAATTTATAAAACATACTAACAAAAAATTAAGAAACAAGTAAAATAAACCCATCAGAAAAATACTCATAAAATAATACATAAAAACAATATTGTGTATATATTATGTATCAGCACCCAGGTATCCTCACAGGTGACAAACAATGCACTACAAATCCACATTACATTACATTACAACAGTAATTTTTCATACGGTATTTTTTCAACAATATTAAAATTAACACTTAAAACGATATTCTTACCTTCGATATTCCTTTCAACAATATTTTTGACATCCCATTAGTCTTGACACAATATTTCTGTATCCCAATATTTTTTATTGCATATTTTGTCCAAAGCACCTAATATGCTACCATACAAGCCTGTGAAAGTGTACTTGTGTGTGTGCGCAGCTGTGCGTAATGGAGCCTTACACTCCATCTGCCCTGGACATCTTCTTCCCTCGTAGCTCTCAACATTTGAATAGTGGCAGGATCGAGGCATTGGATTACAAGATCAATAAATACCTGGGGGCCAAGTAAGGAACTATGCAACATTTTAACCTTGTGCATAGTACGGACTCCTGTACATTTACACTAAAAAGAGAGATAACAATTAGAAGAGCAGTCGAAGTTAGCAATCCCAGAAGGACCAACCAAACATCAAATGTTGGCCCCTTTCTACTCCTAACTGCCCACTGTGCACAGGTGTACAGCTCCTAAGGTTAGCAACTAGGCTTCTCATTGGGTGTCTATTTTGCAAACAATATTTGGTTGTCAGTTTCTTGAGCAGAATGTATTTTAAGGGAACAAAGAGGGAATGTATATCTGAGTGAATCAAATCGGAACTGTTGTCCTAAATTGTGACAGGCATGTTGCTTTCAGTTGCCTTTCAGTACAAGCCTACCCATCACTCTACTCCATCACAAACTTTGCTCATTCTCCTGCTCCATCCAGGTGAATCATCCTACTTCCTCAGACTACTCTTTCATCTTACTTCATCCATCTATCACAGTTCTTTTTCATCTTCTCCACTTTGTGTCACTCATGGTCCTCCTACTCCTCTCTAATTAACCCTTTCTGTCACGATATTCCTTCTTTTCCCTCTTATGTGTTCATTTATGTTATGTGTGTTTGTAGAGCACATTGTCATGTGCAAGGGTATCCTGGCAGTGAGCAGGTGTGTGTGCCTACTCTAGCCTAGGGCTGAAAGTTAATCAAAAGCCAGGTCTCTTCTCAAGAAGAGAGGAGGATGCTCTGATGTGTATTGGGAGGTTGTTCAGCACTTTAGGTATGATGTATGAGAAGGCTCTGCCTCCGAATCTGTATTCGTGGAATGTGTCCAAGCAGAAGTCCAGCAGAGTGTTGATATCTGGGTGGTTAGTGGAACAAGTGAGGGCCTGGGTTATGTAGGGCCTCAAATGTGTGCGTGAGGAGTCTGACTGCAAGTTTGTGTATCGGGAACCATTGAAGTTCCCTGAGGTGTGGTGTGATGTGTGTTATGCATGGGAGATTGAGGATGCATCTGACTGCAGAGTGTGAGGATGGTTTGTAGTCCCTTTCCTTTAGTGTGTGCTCCCAACCCAGCCCTCAGGAATGTTAGCAATACACATCTCCTGTCTGGGGATTGCAGTCCTCACTCCTCAAAGCCACTCCAGGCCCTATCTTTCCAAAATGGAACCCACAGGCCTAAATGTTATGTATGATAGCCGGGCACACAGATTCCAGCATGCACATGCAAGTATCGTGCTGTCTAGAGCTATGCACATTTCATGCAGGGCAGGGGTGGGTTAAGTACACAGCCAAGTTACAATGGATTAGGGATAGTCCAAGGGGTGAAGGGGTGAGGGTAATGGGAATCTTAGTAGGAGGTAATACATGATGGGATCTGAGGTTAGGTCAGGAGTCCTCAGGGAACTGTACTGGATGGATATGATATAAGCATGCAAGCAATGGTGCGCTTTATTGATGAAAGTGGACCATGCATCTGGTGAAAGTAGGAGACAATCTTTTTAGACATATTTTGTTCACCAGCAGTGATATTTCTACACATACGCAGATGCATATTCAACCACTGGGTGTCAGCATCAACACTTCAAATATGTGAGTATGTAATGAGCTTACAACTTTCAGTTAATTTGTTAGCAAACCACAGCATTGAGTCCATAGGCATTGTGAGTTTTTCAGGATCTGAAGTTGCGACAATGGTGAGAGTGAAGTGACCTAGCAAGAGACGTGAACAGTGAATCAGCAACAGAGGCAACTGAGGGATGAAAGATGGAGCTGGGATAAGGACAAAGGAACTCAGAACTGGGAGAAAGGAGATTGGAGTCACTGACTGAGTTGTCCAAGGTAAGGTGCTCAGATGTAGGGCCTCATTACGAGTCTGGCGTCAACAGACAGCCAGACTCGCGGTGGCGATCATGTCCACCTCTAGCTTGGTGGTCAGATCGTCAAACGACCACGTCTTCACCAGGAACAATGTTTCCGATGGGCTGATGTAGGTGCAGGTCGTAATAAGCCAGTACGGCGCTGAAGTCACCTCCGCCCTGCTGATTCCGACCTGGTTCTCTGCCAGCCTTTTCGGGGTGCTTTCACTTCCATGAATAGGCTGGCAGAGAACAAGTGCAGGGGGCACCCCTGCCAAGCACCCTTGTAACACACATTGCACATTACCCAGGGTGCTGATGCCCCCTACGAATGGCAGCATTGCGGCTGGCTCGATTACGAGTCAGAGACAATGCTGCTACCACCTTCCCGCTGGGCTGACCAATGGAAACCTTGGTTTCTGCCCATCAGCCCAGTGGGAAAGTCGTAATAGGGCTAGCGGGGAGGTAGCTAGTAAGGCGACAACCTCCCCGTCTGAAGTTCGGCGGACGGGTCCAACGAAGTCGTAATGAGGCCCTTAGAGTTCTCTTCCAGCTAGTTCTACATGTTTGTGCCCTTCTCTTCTGTGACTCAGCAGTAGTATTACTGTAGTGACAAAAGCCCTTCCCATGGCTTTTCGAAGCTATGCCACCTAGACTGTGTAGCTTCTTCACATCCATGTACATTGCCTCCAGTGAGTGACAATCTTGCAAAACGATTGAAGGTTCTCCTATTTACTGATTATGAGTTATCAAACTAGACTCTGGTGTTGAGGGGCCAGTAAGAGTGCACTCCATTTGGTGATGGTGACCACTATCCCTCCAACCCAGGCTTTATGTCGCTGGGAGTACAGTAAATATTCATGGACACAACTATTTGCCTATACACTCTTGGGGGAAGGCTTGCCGACTGCCTCCATGTAAAGGCTACGCAATCCTTCATAACTAGGGCCCCTTGCTTCCATTATGTCTGGGACAGGACATATGTGTGTGAGGATGTTGGCTTGTATGTGTGATTTCACGTGTGCCTAAACGAATGGATGGTGAAGCATATTGGACTACACATGCATATGTCCCTCAAAAGGAGTGACCTACTTCATGCAAGGCTTTTCAAAACCCACCCTGCACCTGAAAACCTATGTATACACAATCTCTGTCCCCATCCAGAAACCACTGGTTTCTGTGGTAAGGGGATAGGCCCACTAACCTTTGAAGTAACTACAGTTCCCCTAATTGGGTGAAAATACCCCTGCTTTCATCTCGATCTGACCTCGTGTCTAAGGTCAATATGCACTTCACCCCAGCTAGCTTAGATTGACTCAGAAGGAGTATCAGTGCTAAATGACCTAGATATGAGGGGAGCACATATAGGATATGCTCTATCAGGTCTGAAGAGACCCCTGGAAATCAGAAAGATGCAGATCATCTGATTGACCAGGCCTAGTCATCAGGGAAGTACAAAGTAGTGGGCTCTCCTGCTAGTATGTTGCTTGTCGTTTGACTCTGTATCCAAGGGAGAGCTGTACATCAGTTCAGGGGAAAAGAAAGCTTTAGTGCAGAACGTCGCACCTTACTACTCACCTAACCAGTCTAGGTTTAGCACTTGGCAAGACAGTGGAGCCACTGCTGTGCTGACGTGACTAGATAAGAAAACCTGCTGCCATGTTTTGAGACTTCATAGTGGGTACCTCAAAACATTTATGGGCACGTTCTAACACATCACCTAACCGAAATCACTGCAATAGAAACTCCAGAACCATTAAGTTAGTCTTTAAAGAGCAGCACTGTAATCCTATGAAGTCTTTGTGTCTTTTGCTAAAATAACTACTAGATTTGGCTTAAGGAGTGCCATGAGGTCCATCGGGCAGCACAAACTGTTTACTGTACAATAACATGGACCACATGACCCAATGTCAATATGAAATTCTAGTGCTTAGGTGCTAGAAGGGATTTCTGTTCTGTTTCTGTATTTTAATTCCATGTGTAGTATATTATTCTCTGTGATTAAAGTTCTTATCTTTTTAAAGTAAAAAAGTGATTGGACATTGACCTTATCACTAGTTTCTATTGTGGAAATTGTCACTCCACCGTCAGGTGCACGCTTTGGCTCCTCAACTTCACTACCATGTGACATCAAAGGGACAAAAGGGACTACTTTGTCATCTAGCTGGAGTGCATTTGTATTGTGGACAAGAGCATAAGTCGTAAATGAGGACAGGTACCCCTGACCTCCCTGAAGCCCAAGAAAAGGCCTCAAAGATACCATTGAGCATGTTTAAATATGAGGAAAATCCTTGATGTATGTCCATCTCTCTACAGTGATGATTCATCACTTAATGCTAGTGATCAGGCAGAGCTCAGACTCATATATCAAGGCCTCATTGTGTGAGCCATCACCATGTTCCATTGACACAACAGAATGGTTTGGCTTTTCTCCTCTCGTACACTTATACCTGCATTCTTCTTTTTTTCTGAAGATTTCTCTGGATCCCTTCTTCACTTTTTCATTTCATAATATTTTTTATTTATATGTAATCTCAAGAAGAGATCAACAAACAAAATTAAAAGTTGAAAACGTCTAGTATGGTATTAGCAGCTAAAATTACAGTGCAGTCACGATACAAAACAACAATTTAGTACAATTTTGAAAGGCATTAAAAAAGTTAAAAAGACAACAGCAGTCCCCTGCATTTGAAGTAATCAGTTCACTTTAACTTCCAAAGCCTGAAAAATAGCAGGGCTTGGAATGCGGGCAGAATGAGAAAAAGGAGGGGTAAAATACTAAAGCAGCAGGAAGGGAATTGTGTGGCCTCAGAGCTGCATAAGAGTTCGGCCACCCCATCCTTTTTTCTTAATTCCCCGTAAAATAGGAAGTTTGCTAGGGATGGTCTCACAGTTCTCGCTGAGGATATTTCTCTGCCACCTATTGATGATTAAGCCTGGAGAATATACAGCAAACCCTTACAAATTGCGCAAACTTTCAATTGAATGTGCTGCTTAATAGGGAGCCAATGCAGTTTGTGTAGCAATAGTTCGGAATGGGTTATTCGCGGACATCCAAAAATGAGATGGGCTATAGTGTTTTGGATAACGTGTAGCTTTTGCAGGAGATACTACGGTAGTTCCAAGTACAGAGCGTTGGCGTAATCCAAGCAGGATGTGATTAGGGTTCTGCTTGCAATATGCTCGCAGTCCAACGATAGCAAGAGAAAAATCTTTTGAAGCATTTTATGATGGTAGGCACCTGAGACTTCCAACCTGATAGCTCCACAGATTGAGGGTGGCACGTATACTTGCAGCTGAACTCGATCTGATGTTAACAGTATGACTGCACTGGCGATGTAAGCCTTTGGCGTACTACTGGCTTCACTTGAGGAACTTTCACCATCAACAGCCCAAAGCAGACCCTAAGGTTATCGGAAAGCAACTAGGATAATGGACCTACAGACTATGGAAATGCACAGCATCCTGGGTGATGCTGAGTGTATGTATTACCCTTTCACTCATGCGTGCCAACCTCTGCTGGTGACACAACATTACCAGACAGTCTTTCTGTGCCAGATGGGGCGAGTAGAGGCTCACAGACTAAGGCGGTCATTATGAACATGGCGGTAAACCCCGTTTCCCGCCGTGATGCTGAACAGAATCTCGCCATTGGCGGTGACCAGATACCCGCCACATAAAGGTACAAAAATCTGAATCCATCAAAAAAGTCACAGCCACCAGTCACCGCCAGGACCTTGTCGGTGGAAATGCAGGACATCTCACCCCGCCACAGCCGAGCACACAAACTCCCTGCCCTCCAAATAATGATGCACAAATCACCACAGCGGTCAGTGGAAGTCGAATGACCATTGGCGGTACAGACCGCCACGGCCAGCAATGGAATCCAACAGTAAGAACTGCACACATTGGCAAGTTTGAAACCCACACACCTGACACACATCCATAACACTATAAAGCACCCCACAATCCTCTGCAACGTCATTAGGATAACTGAGATTGAGAACTCCACAAGCAGACACTGAATACCACAACACACGAATCACACACCCAACCAAACAAAAGCACCCTCACCTAGATCCACACAACCCACCAATCACAACACACACCTGTCAGGATCAAGTCTGTGCGTGGTCCAGGTTCCACCCGAAGGTCCGCTGTGCAGATTTGCAGCGCTTTATGCGCACCACTGGTCATCCCCACTTGTTCCAAGAATGGCCAGCAGCATCGTTTGCCCTGTGGTAAAGCTCACATAGCTGCAGGTTCAGGCCATTGGTGGTCAAGATGCACTTATCAGTGCTATTCTATGAAGGGACTACATTTCCCATGTTTTTAGAGGCAGCAGCCATCTTGGGGTGTGGCTGGCCTATAAAGCCCAGCCACACCCAACCTCGTGGCTCACTATTTGAAGACTTCGATGAGGTCAGACCTCAAGGGACCTTCCTCTGGAGCAAAGCAGAATTTCTTCAAAGGCAGCTTGGTAGAAACTCGAAGGTTCCTGTTATTCCATTTGATATTCAGACACGAGTAGGTCGTACTTGTGGGCGGTAAGGTTGTGAAGAGCCCAAGTCAGAAGGGAGTTGTTTCTCCCTAACTTTCAGCATTCCCCTAGCCTAACGAGCATGGCGTTTTAGGCCATTTGATTTTAGCGCTTCCGTGCATGGCAGCAACACGCTCAGTAAAGCGCTTTAGTTCACGGCAGCCACGCGCTCAGTAAAGCGCTTCAGTTCACGGCAGCCACGCGCTCAGTAAAGCGCTTCAGTTCACGGCAGCAACGCGCTCAGTAAACCGCTTCAGTTCACGGCAGCCACCCGCTCAGTAAAGCGCTTCAGTTCACGGCAGCAACTCGCTTAGTAAAGTGCTTCAGTTCACGGCAGCCACGCGCTCAGTAAAAGCGCTTCAGTTCACGGCAGCAACGCGCTCAATAAAGCGCTTCAGTTCATGACAGCAATGCGCTCAGTAAAGCGCTTCAGTTCACGGCAGCCGCACGCTCAGTAAAGCGCTTCAGTTCACGGCAGCAACACGCTCAATAAAGCGCTTCAGTTCACGGCAGCAACACGCTCAGTAAAGCGCTTCAATTCACGGCAGCCACGCGCTCAGTAAAACGCTTCAGTTCCTGGCAACAACGCGCTCAAGTAAAAGAGCTTCAATTCATGGCAGCAACGCGCTATTGATAAAGCGATTCAGTTCACAATAATAACGCGCATTGACATAGCGCTCCAATCAAAAGGAATAAACGCACATTGGCATAGCGCTTCAGTTCCAGAGGAGAAAAAAGGCGCTTTGGCCACAATATTTGAAAGCACTTCAGTTCACAGAAAGTAAAGCGCCCTTGGCTCAATACTTAAAGCGCTTTTCATGTACAGGAGAACATTTATCGAAAAAGGGTTTCAAAGATAAAGAAATCACACTTTCATTGTTTTAGGAAGCTTGAAATGTGAGATACATATTAAGGTGTTTTATATTATGTGAAAAGACCTCTTTAAATGTTTACGAGTCTTCTATAACTGAGATCTAATGTTTAGAGTTTTATCAATGCATAAGTGGTTCTATGATTGATATTATCAATGCATAAGTGGTTCTATGATTGATATTTAAGAGAGTGTCCGTGATCTAAAACTCTGGTCCTCTTGGGACTCGGAGGTCTCAGTTCATTCTGGTGTTGTGATTTACAGAAGGGGCTATTACCCAATCACAAAGAGTTTCAATCTGGTGTTATGGAGATGCATGTATGCTAAGGCTCTAATGGTGGATTAGATTGTCATTAATGAGTATATGCATGTTTGTTCTAACCTTTTCCTTTTCAGATATCTCCCAGCTGTTCTCTACCCTAATTCCCTTCCCCCCACCTGGCTTCATCATAACTCTTTGCTATTAAAGCTTTCTGAGTTGGTGACGCCGGAAGGTGGGCCTTCTTGTTCAGCAGCATGCAGATCCCGAGGAAAAGACACCGTGACACACCATGGCACCCCCCAAACACCCACAAAAGGGAGCTAAGGACCCTGGTGGACGAGATACTGAAGGTCGAGCCACAATTATTCGGGGCACAGGTTCAGCACACACCCATTGCCAGGAAGATGGAGTTATGGCAGACCATTGTCAACAAGGTCAATGCAGTGGGACACCATCCACGCACGAGGGGCGACGTCCACTAGAGATGGAACGACCTGCGCGGGAAGGTGAGGTCCATGGCATCCCGGCACAACATTGCAGTCCGGAAGACTGGGGGAGGACCTCCACCAACACCACCCGACTACACTGACTAGAAGGAAATGGTACTGGCCATCCTACACCCTGAGGGCCTCACTGGAGGAATGGACTGAGGTAAGTCATCTACAATTACCCCTTATCCACCACACCTGTAATGCATGCACCACCCCGCCCTACCAACATCCACCAGGACCATTACCCCACCCAGGCCACAATCACTACATCCAGTCACCCTGCATGCCCACAAACCCACTAACAGGCCCACATCCCTTCCCCTTTACACAGCCACCCACCCCTGCAAGGAATCACAAAGGCACTACACCACCCACAATGCACCTTCACATCCTAAGCAAAATGCAATGGCAACCTCACAAAGGCCCAAAAGTGGAAACCCGGCACAAAACAGCCCAGCCCTGTGCACCCCATCCGATTATGCAACTGTAACAGACATGTCCATTCCCCCCAACAGGCACCACCAGCCATGCCACCCTGACAGACAGGACAAGGAGTGGCAGTGCCCCACATGGAGACAGGGGCACCACCCAGGACACTGGAGAGAGAACCCTGGACAGTGAGGAATACCCTGGCCCCTCGCACAGTCGTGGACTGTCACCATCCAGCAGCCCCACCCAGGGCACCACTGACACCCCTACCACCCAGCCACCAACATCAGGCCAGGGCAACCAGCCCCACACCTGTGTATCCAGGCCACAGACTGGTGGAACACAAGGGCAGAGACCTCAGTCACCACCTACCAACTGGCAGGAAGACAATGGCACCAGTACAAGTGGTACCACCAGACCTGTGCAGGGGACACAGGCACAGGGGGCTAGGCCCAGTGGGAGGGCATCGGTGGCGCAGGGGGGAGGCCGTAGGATGGATGCTGCAGCCCCAGATGTGATCTCAGAGGTCCTGGGAGCATACCACCATACCCAGGACAGATTGTCCCAGATTGCTGCCATCCTGGACCAGAGTCAAAGGCTGCAGAGAGCCCAACACCAAGAGACCATGGAGCAGTGGAAAATGCACAAAGCCACCATGGCCACCATAGCAGGTGCGCTGCTGCACCTTGTCCCAACCCAGCCTGAAACCCTCACAGACCAGGAAGCCCCTCGTACAGGCCAAGATACAGACCGGCCAACAACAGCAGCAGCAGCAACTGGACTTGTGCCACCATCTCAGGACACACAGGAGACCTGCACCTCAACCCGTGCAGGCCAACACCAGTCCCCCAAACGGTCCCTCAGGCCCAGATATGGCACTGGAACACCTGCCAAGACCAAGGCCCCATCTAAGAAGTGACTCTGACAAGAACTGTTCTCCAGGTGTGCCACTGAACCACCGCCCACAACGTGCAATAACAACCCGAAAACTGTAAATAACAGATGGACATACCACCACTGCCAACAAACGCTGAGACCATGAAGCCAACATGGACATCCACCAGTAGCCCACTCCCATCACTGTAAAGTGCACAATGGCATCCCTGACACCAAATAAAACACCTGTTCACCAATGTAAATGTCCCCTGTCATTATGTTGAATCAAATGGAAGTGTGGATGCAATTGTCTTTGAAATCACTTATTTATATCTTATTTGTAGTAATGGCACCCCACGCATAACATGTGGTTGTGCCAATAGAATTGTGAAACAAGTTGTCCATAATGTCACATGTCTCATGCAAACCTGGTCACAGTGACAATGTCTATCGGCCCAACGCCCCCAGAGAGGATAAGGCATACTGACAGTATGCTGCATGGACAGCATCATCAAAGAGTCCCACATACTTACTGGAAGTAAAGTTGGATCAGTTGGTTCCTGAAGTGTACATCTTCCCCCTACTCATCATCACCATCACGCTCATCCCCTCTCTGAGGAAGCTGGTCTGGATATACAGCACCCTCCTCCTCCAAGAGGGGAATAGATTTCCTCACAGCCACGTTGTGCAGCATGCAGCAGGCCACCACTATTCTACACACCTTTTCAGGCTCATAGGCCAGGGATCCCCTAGCGATATGGAGGCAACAAAATCTAGCCTTCAGGAGACCTATTGTGCGCTCTATCACCCTCCTAGTACGTCCATGGGCCTCATTGTAATTCCTCTATGCATCTGTCCTAGGATTCCTCACTGGTGTCAGGATCCAACGCATGATGGGGTAGCCAGAATCACCTGAAAAAGGGGGTAAAACCGGACTGTCACTGACAACCCTCAGCTGCAGACAGCCTGGCTGTCTGCTATGTGCCAAAAAGTGTCAGACACACTTACCTATGATCCATCCTCTGTCCCCTTGTAGTTGTTCCATCATGTGTGGCACACTGCTGTTCCTCAGCACAAAGGAATCATGGACTGATGCAGGGAACATGGCATTCACATGTGAGATGTACTGGTCTGCAGTACACACCAATTGAATGTTCATGGAGTGAAAGTTCTTCCTGTTTCTGTACACCTTTTCACTTACTCTTGGGGGTTGAGAGCTATGTGGGTTCCATTAATGGCATCTATCACATGGGGAATGTTGGCAAAGGCATAGAAGTCTGACTTGATGGCAGGGTGGTCAGCACTTTGGGGAAACCTCACATAAGACTGTAGGTGTTGTACAAATACATTCAGGAATCTGGGCAGTATAATGCTAAACATTGGCTGTGAAAAACCTGCACCCATGCCTACAGTCACCTGAAATGAGCCCGTGGCCAGAAAATGGAGTGCAGAGAGCACTTGCACTTCAGTAGGGATCGTATGCTGATTCCGATTTGCCGGTCATGTGCTGGATCCAGTAATGCACAAAGTTCATGAATAGTAGCACAGTTAAGTCTGTAATTGATAATGATGTGACGCTCCACCATGTTCCCCAAATCAACACGTGATCTGTACACCGATTGGGCCCTCCCTCGCCACATGGGTCTGTACCTAGGAGGAGTGGAGAACACATGTGAGGAACACACATACATCTGCCCAACATGTTAAATATTCAGCACTGCTGGCATACAAGTCGATAACACATATGCATAGTAGGATGTTGAACCGGAGTGACATGTCCTCAATGATACATCAGAACTGTTGTGGTGAGTAAATGTATATTTGTTCATGCCTATGGGGGTTGGAGACAATAGGGCCTGCATAGGGCAAATGAGAAATTAATAACTGCGTAGTAATGGCCACATTGTCTGCCCCCTGCAGTCCAGAAATGATGTATTGGAAGTGGCCTCATACCGCTAGTGGTTGTCGTAATAGCATAAGGCGGTGTTCACTGCGGTGCAACCATTCATTGGTTAACATGGTTTTCAATGGGGATTATTAGCGTATCATGATCCCCACCGCTGCAGAGCTTATGCCATCTCGTCACCCAAACTTCACTTGACTCCCGTCTCTGGTCCTGGAAATGGCACGAGTGGCAGGGGAAAGGGCCCGGCCTTCACTAGCAAGGAACTGGACAAGCTCCTGGACGGGATCCTGCCCCGGTACGCCAGGCTCTACGGTCGACCAGAGGTACAGGTGAGTAGGTGGTTTGGGGGGCATCGATGTGTGTAGTGGTGGTAGATGGCTGTAAACATGTGTGCACGTTTGACACTGTACAGTCGTGGGATTCATGACATGCTGCATGTGTGTGGTCCTGTTATGCTGTTGTGAATGTCTGTCCGATAGGGGAAGTATAGCCAGCTGTATGTAATGGGCATAGTCTGACCTCTGTGTTCCTTTTTCTGTGTGTCCCATATAGGTCAGAGCCCATCAGAAGAGGCATGCCATCGCCAGGGAGGTGCAGACCCTGGGGGTCTACATCCAGCGGAGCACCCACTGCAGGAAGCGGCGGGAGGACCTGTAGCGCTGGGCGAGGAAGACCTGCAAGGCCCAGCTGGGGAAGTCCTCCCAACAAGGAAGGGGTACCCGTCGGGCACTGACCTCCCTAATGCGCTGCATTCTGGTGGTGGCGTATCAGGACCTGGATGGGCACTTGAAGGCTGCACAGCAGACACAAGGGGGTGAGTACAGAAACAATCGTATGCCTACTTGATGGATGTGTGAGTGTGCTGTGGTATGTATGCTGTCTAGTGGCAGGGACTCTGACTGATGTCCTTTTATATAATGGCCCCCGTGGGGAGTTGGGCTGTAAGGGTCAAGTCTGCAGTACTTCAGGTCCTTCAGTGATGTAGGGAATGGCTGTAGAGCAGGGTTCTGGCCACTAGTCAGCGGCATAGCCATGTGTATAGCGGTAGGTGCTGCATGGTGGAATAGTTGCAGGGTGGTTGTATGTGTGAACCAGTTATGTACCTTCATTCAGCTACTTACAAGTGTCTCTCCTGTTTTGTCTCCCCATCCCTGTTTTCTTGTGTTGTCTGTGTACATCAGTATCATCTGGCAAGGGAGCTGAGGCACCAGCGAGTGGAGATGTAGCGGCCCACGGTTCCACGGAGGCAGAGTCGAGCAATGGGTTGGAGGGCGAGGGGAGTACCACGAGGAGGCAACTACCACTGGAGGTAGTGACTGATAGCTCCTCCGCTGGGAGCTCCTAGGTGGACCCTAGTGCGTCCACCCATTTGTGTCATCTTCCGCCACCCCCATACCATCACTGCTCTCCCATTTGCTCCCCACCGACTTGCCCGTGCCTGCTCACCCAGAAGGGTGGGCGTCTCCTTTGCCCCAGGCATCTCATCCCCTGCCCTAGACAACCCTGCTGTCCTCACGGAGGAAACTATTGACCTCCTGAGGACCATCTCTGTAGGGCAGACAACCATCAGAGGTGCATCAGACCAATGCCTACCTGGATGGCATTCATGGTGCCATGTCTGGCCTACAGAGATCTTTTCAGACTCTGGCCTCCTCTTTGATGGCAGCCAGTCTCCCTGGTCATTCCGTCCCCCCCCTCCAACTACCTCCACCCCTTCCAGCACCCCACTCCCTTCACCCGTCCCAAGCATACATTCGGACAGCCATGCACACACCTCAACACACAAGAAGCACACTGCAAAACACAAGCACCACACTTCCCACCACAGGCATACACACAGCCAACATACAGAGGCACACACACCAACATCCACTTCCCCCAGTGTGTCCACCTCTTCCACCTCCCTCTCTGTGACCTCTACATGCACACTCACAGGCACTGCACCCTCATTCATTGTTGCTGACCCCATTCTTGCAGTTGCCACAAAATCAGACATCTATTCATGCACCCCAGGCACCACACCTGCACTCACCACAACGACTTTGGTTGACACGTGCAGCACACTCACTAAACTTGCAGACACACAGACAACATACATTTACACTGGCAGCCTGTCTTGTCCCGCTGTGTCCACCCCCCTCCTCCCAAGACACTCAAACGCTCCAAAACACCCACCCAACACAACTCCACCACACCTCAGCATACTGTACAGTCACCTGCACCCACGTCACGCACACCTACACCTGTCACAACCACTCCCTCTACCTCAACTCCCACGCCTTCCTCCAGGTCCACCCCGATTCCCCCTAAAAAGATTTTCCTATCCCGTGTTGACCTATTCGAGCCCACTGGCCCATCGCATCTCGTCCCTAAACGTGCCCACCTCCTTGTCCTGTCCACTCCTCCCACATGGCAGCCCGCCCCTATCTGCCCTTCCCATTCCCGTGCTACTTCCCCTGTGGGCAAGAGACCCCGTGCTGGCACAGGAACATCTGCCGCACCCCAGTCCAAGGCCGCTCCACCAGCTTCTACGACCAGACCCAAGCCCCCTCCTCCTCCAAAACATAAAGCCAAGCCCTCCCCTCCCAGTCGTAAGTCCCCACTCCCACCACCCCCTGCCCCTGTTCCCTGAGGCGCCTGGATGCCTCATTGTTGCCCTTATGAGGGGGAGTACCTTTGCACTTGTGAGAGTCAAGTTGGGGCCATTTGGGCCCATCGGACTTCAAAATATGGACTGGCCATTGGCCTTCTGTTGGACTTCTGCTGCTCATGGAGCTTAATTAAAGTTTGTGTGGCCAGTGTTGGCTTTGGCACACTTAGGATCCGCGGTTCATTTCTTTGTGTGGGGGTGTTGTGCACATGTGTGTACCTTGGGCAGGTTTAATTTGCCTTGTGTCGGGTAAGTACCTCTTGCTCTGGGGTGTATGGCTTGTGCTGTTGTGAGGGGTTGTGGGTGTGTTGCGGGGTGGGTGGAGTGGGTGGGTCTGTAACTGTGCCCTTTCTTCCCTTGTTTAGTAGGTTGCGGTACTTACTGTCATCGTCTTCGTCGGCGGTCTCGGTTGTGGAGGCATATGGCAAGGAGCGGTTGTGGAGGTATATGGCAAGGAGCAGGGCTGGCATGATTTGCTACCCTCTCTCCATGTCTGCTTCGGCGTGTTGTGTGAGCCTACAGTGAGTGTTTCCTTTTATTTGGTTTGTTTCCGCCTGGCTTTGCGTGGCAGTGGTTCCCGCCCCTGAACTGACGACAGTCTAGTGCTTTATTATTTGATGGGCAGGTAGGGCCTTTTCGTCGGCCTGTGGCGGCCTCTGTCGTCGTTGTCGGCACTCCTCTGCTGGCGGTGAGTGGCATTCAGGCTGCCTGTTTTTCAGGTGGTTCATTATTTGGTGGTCCAGACCGCCTGACTGTTGGCGGTAGATACTGCCACCGCCGGTGGAGCGGTGTTTACCATCCATGTTCATAACAAGGGCCTAAGTCTAATCACAACACACCCATCACTATGAATGTTGGTGGAAAATGACAGACTTTGTTAGGGCTATCATGGCTACCATTCAGAAGACTCCAATGTGTATTAGCAGCAGGTGAGTAGGAGGAAGCAATGTACATCAGCTGGTTTTAGGTCGATGTACCATTGTACTAGAAGAGGTGTCTCCCTTCTTTGTGGATGCAGGCTGTGCCCCCACCACAACCATGGGTAGGCCTCGCACCCTGAAGATGTTGTGGGGCCGCTGACCACTCAGTGCACCAAGGTCCAGTTTGCTGTCCATGGATGTGAGAATGGCATGGCAGCAATGACCAGTATCCATCCACCTGTGCTGCGTTCCCCCAACTAAGATGCCTGAATATCAGCTTGCTCACCTCCAGGTAGGTCCACTTCTCCAGCCTATCTGCAGACTGAACCACCTCAGCAGACATGCAGCTCTCAAATTCATTTGTGGCAAGGAGGCACAGGTCCTCCAGCTAGCCACTAGGGACTCCTTTCCGGGCTCCAGGCCACCAGGGCAGCAATGCTTGTACAGTTGGGGGACGCCATCCTTCCCACAGTTCTGCTGCCAGTTAGAGAGCAAAGGCTGCAGATTCCTTCATATTCCAAAAGTCACTCATAACAGCCCCAAAGTGATCTCATGAGCCACCACCACATCCATGCTGACCTGATTTGCAGATTAACTCTTTTTGTGGAGATGACCTTAGCCATGCATTGTTTCTGGATGTTTGATGCTCTTGTAGGAGTTTAAGAAGAAGGCTCCTGTCTTCTTGCCCTGCAGGCCACACCCCCACTGTTTAACCATTTTATTTCTTACAAAGAAGGGGGTACATTCATAAGTTTCCCATTATTTCATCTTAGTGGTACTATTTAGATGCAGATAAATTATTTTATTGAAAACCAGTGATAATCCCCTTCAGCAAAGATCTTTCCACATTGTTGAAATCGATCTCTAAATCTTGGAATGCCAAGGATAGATTTCCTTAGTTCAGATGAACATACTTAAGGATAGGAGGGGAAAAAATAATGTTTGATTGTGGCCACGGATTAGCAAATAGAACCTCAGATATACAATATAACCCCTCTTGCACGAATATCTCTTAAAATGACCACACAATAACTTTCATCATATTTTACCAATGTCATTTAACAGCAAAGTAGCGTGGTAATGCCCCTAATCTAGCTCTTCTCTCTTCATTCAGAGACACAACTAACCAAAAGAATAAACTAAACAAAGCAAGTAAAGGAGTCACCCAAATGTCAGTGTCAAAACAGAAAGTCATTAGTGCATAATCTGAGTATGGAGCCGTTCCCCATTTTTGCTCACCTAAAACCTTGCAAACCCTTCTGCAGGGTGAAAAGGTGACAAGCATATGAGAATGACCCACTGCTGAACATCACAAATAGAAATCTGCAAAGACCTTACCTAAATGTGAGTCTTAGCACAGGCTAGCAAAATTGGATTTCTAAGAATCAGCTGTTACATGGTGTTCTAACAGGATGTTTTCTTTTTGCCCAGTAAAATCAAACACCAGAATTCAGTCCTGTGTTTTGAGCTATGGCTCTACTCAACCTAGTGCTGCCAACAAGAGTCAAAGTAATATTTTTTCTTTCTGTGGATAAGGGATCTATAATCACCTCTCAGAAGAGAAAACAACATGCATTCTGTTGTATTTACCCATTCGTTTGTCAGACATCAATAACCATTTTTTTCAACCCATGGTATTTGGTGTTACACTACCCAAAGTGGGCATTCTGCCCTTTGTGTTAGGTTTTCAAACACAACTGCCTAACATCACCAACAGGTTCCTAACAAGAGATATTGGGTGTCAGTACGAGTTTGGAGGACTCAGGACTGCCATGTCGGCGGTGGCCGAAATGGCAGCCCAACAGGCTGGCCGACCACCAAATTATGACCACGGGGGTATTCACAAGAGAAGACAGCCAAATCATTGCCGGCACGGTCGACGGTAGCCACCTGCAGGCTGGCCGAGACCATGGTCCCATCGGACACGTTGGCCCTCAATATGAACATGGCGGTCTTAACCACCATGCCGGCGGTGGCATTAATTACCGCCACCAGCATGGCGGTCCAGACCGCCATATAATAAATGTGGCAGAACCACCACTTTTGAAACTCCACCACCGCCTGGCTTCCGCCACCAGGCAGCCTGGTGATGGCAGAGTTTCATATCCCGCCGGGTAATGCCTCAGGTTACACCAGCCTTTCCCTGGCGGTTTACACCATAACGACACATCTTCCCGCTGCTCGCCTAGCAACTCCGGAACAAGCGGCGACGACAGCAATCGTGAGTGCACACACTTACCTGTCATAGCTGCAAAATGTCAATGTACCTATGCACACACAACACATCAATCGGTAACAGGTTGCGAGGGCGACACACACACACGTAACCTCACACTGACATGCACACTCACACACAGCCACATACACACCCGCGCATACATAGTACAGAGATTATGGCCATCACACACACACACACACATATGCCAAAAGTCACACACCAACCCCCAGTTACACAGCACCAGCACAGTCACACACAACAACACACAGCACCGCCAAACGACCCACCTACTGCTCAACCGCAACACCACCAAAGCACTGTTAAGCACTCACAATACACAAAACCACTTGACTAATCATACATACAACACAATGTAACAACACCAGAAAACTAACAAAATCACTATCCAAACAAAGAGGTATAAGTCATACCCCGCAAACACCTCACAACGGATTTAACATAGCAATCCCCACACACAGTCATGCACACAATACAACCACACAAAGGCACACCACACTGAAAATAACACATCAACACAAACACCACACAATACCAACACAAAAACATGTCCCCAACATACACATGCCCATCACACAACACACACCCATCACTGGGGGACAAATTCCCTGTACACTACCACACATGCTTCCCAGACAAAACAGGCAGCACAACCACCACTACAAAAACACACACAATGTCAGCCAAGAACAAATCTGCCCTACGAAATTAAATGTAGGTCAAGGATGTAACGTTGAAACCAACAAAAGATTGGTCCAAATATTTAATATTTCTATAAATATAGTTAAAATGTCCAAGGGCAGAGACCAGTCCAAGAAAATGTTGTGCAACATGGACACAAAGCACATGTGTGTGCCCCCAACTTGACTCCTGACTGCCATGTAACCTCCACAGGTAGGGGCATCAAGGGGGAAGGCAGGCATCTCAGGGATTGGGGAGGCTTGGGGAGGCTTGGGGGGGCTTGGGCTTAGGGTTGGCAGGGGGACCTTTGGGCTTGGCTATAGAAGTGGTACCTTAGTTCAAGGTTTAGGGGAGGGTTAGGAACTCTTGGGAGGAGTAGACATCTTGCCGGGAAGGGACATGGGTACTTGCATGGTGGGCAAGGGAGGTGGAAGGGCTGGACTTGGGGAGGGACACACAGCATTTAGGGGTCACTTGGGGTGAGAGAGGAGTAGCGAAAAGGCACAACTCAGAGGAAAAATATAATAGACACACGGGGACGGTCATGGCAAAAGGGTTTGGGTGTGGAGGGAAAGGGAGTGTTTGTCTGAGGTGTTTTGGTGGATGTCCTGGTGCATGTGTGTGCGAGATATGCTTGTGGGTGGTGGGTGTCTGTTGGGCGGGTGAGTGTGGGAGTTTATGTGTCTTAGGAGGAGGGGGGTGGAGGTGCTGTTGTGGTGGTGACTGCAGGCATGGTGGATGTTCTACATGTAGTTGTGTCTCTGGCTATGGTGGCTGCAGATGTGGTGAATGGGGTGGATGTCTGAGGGTCTGCTGTTGTGATGTCTGTGGGTAAGATAGGTGTAGTGACTGTTTCGGTGTATGTTGGTGTGATCACTGCAGGTGTGTACTTGATGCTGGGAGTGGTGGGGATGTCAGGACAGGTAGTGACTGTTGGTGTCTCTGCAGATGGATATTGCTTGTGTACATGCCAGTGGAGGGTCTTGTGGTGTTGGTGTTTGTCAGCGCTACCCTTGGATGATGATTTGGATGCATATGTTTGTGTGCTTTGGCTGGGTCAGGGAAGAGGGGTTTGGGATTGGGAAGAGGTAAGGTGGAGGGAAACGGAAGACAAATGGTGACTGGCTGCCATCAGTGAGGAGTTCAGAGCCTGAAGGATATCTGTAGGCCAGCTAGTGCACCGTGAATGCCTTCCAGGAATGCATTACTCTGCTGGACTTTAGTTGCCAGTCCCTGGATGGCAATCATGATGGTCGACTGACCCACAGATATCGACCTCAGGAAGTCAATAGCCTCCTCACTGAGGGCAGCAAGGCTGACATGGACGTTGCAGAGGTGCCTGCGGAAAAGGAGACGCCCACCCTCTTGGGTGAGCGGGCACGGACAACTGAATGGGGAGCTAGAGGAGTGCAGTGGTGGTAGTGGGTGGAGACGTACAAAGATGGCGCTGGGGTGGTCCCAGATCAGTCCGTCACCGCCAGGGAGTGTCCACTGGAGGAGGATTCTGAAGATGATGTACTGGATCCAGTCTCTCCCATGGCTCTCCCCTCACCCTTTGGGCCACTGGGTCCCTCGCTGTCAGTAGTCTCAGCACTCCAGGTCCCGTGGCCAGCAGCATCCCTACATGCCTCTGCCCCGTCTCCTTTGCCTGCCGATGCTGATGCACGCAAACAGAGAGAGAGGGAGGGAGAGATAGAGAGGGAGAGGGAGGGTCATCACAATCTTCACATACACACATTACAACGTGCACAAATGTAGGTATACATCTCCTGGTTAGGGAATCCCATATAGAACACCACAGATCCTACATCACGTCAAAACATGTTACATCTATCCACCCCTTATTGCCATCTCTCTCACCAACATCATTATCCAGGTAAGGTAGCACCACTGAAGCATTCCATCAAATCACCTGTAAACCTATGTCAGCATGCTCCCCTTGGTGATGGCACACCAAATCCCCTTCTTCTGATGGGCGTTGACCTGCATGGATGACAGAGACAAAAGGAGAAAGTCATGTACACTTGCGCCTTAGCTATAAGAGTGGTCAGTACACATCAGTCACAGCAAGTAGGGCACATGTACCCATCGTCTCTGCACATAGGTCTTCACATTATGCCATCTACATGCATCAACACGCTCACATGTTCACATGCCCGATGCAACGTCACACAGAACACCTATCACACATGGTTAGGACATTGGACTCCCCTGCTCCTCTGGTGCCCCATATAATTGTCCATACGGGGGCAAGACATCCTCCACTAGCCTCTCAAGCTCTTCCGGGGTGAAGGCAGGGGCCATGTCACCTGTAGGACATGGCATGATGGCTCCCAGAGGCAGTACACAGCAGCTCACGTTGTGGAGGTCTTGTTGGCAACAGTGTCAGGAGTCAAGTGAGCAATAGTGCAGAAGATGGTGGTCACGGCCTCCACATACATGACCGTCACTGCCGGCAGACATCGCCATTGGTCCAAATCCACCAAAGGCAGCAATGTTTACCAATGGCAAGTTACACAGTGGTTGTGACCGCCTACCACCATGGTGACTTCCGCTGGCAGACTTAGGTCACTTCCACCTGTCCAGTACAGTAGGACATGCACCTGCCATTTTGTGCACCTTTCATAGATGGTAGTGCATACAAATCTGCATCATTCACTTACTCCCCTAAAATGCTGTATATCTGAATGTACTCCCACCATGTTAGTGAAACATATTGTGTAAATGTGAAGTAAAAGTGTTGAGTGTGTAAATATGGTGATGACTTTGCTCAGCTACTCCGAAGTTCATTGTTCACAGGTAGATATTGATCTATTCCAAGACATAAGTGTGACTACTGCAGGACAGTTAAGTCTTACACACTCATCCTTTTACATTAGTATCATATGTGTAATCCCATTGTCATAGTAGCCAAAATGCACTAAGGAGGGTGAAATCAGTGCATATCTATGGGCTGTACTGTATATGTCAGATTTACTAGGCATCCTCTACATATGCTGGGTGTGAAGAAATAAACCAAGTGTACATGATGTGTGCATACTGCATAACTCATTGAATCTCCATTTCTCCCAACATAGTTATGCTGCCATGAGGAAAGTGAGACAACCACCAGTGTACTGTCCACTAGTAGACCTGGACACCATGTAGAAAAAGGCATATCATCTAGACATATCGTCTTAATCGTCATACCATCATGGATCTTTGTACTCAGTTGGAGCCAGATCTGATGCCTGCCATTTGCAATCCATATAGCATCCCTCCTATCGTCCAGGTCTTGTCAGAGCTACACTTCCTGGCCACAGGCTCCTTTCAGAATACAGTGGCTTTAACAGCAGGGATATGTCAGCTCATGTTCAGTCTGGTTTTGAAGGATGTACTGTGTGCATTGTTGAGACACCTGGACAGCTACATCAAGTTTCTCCACCGAGCAGGTTTGGCCTATGTGAAGGCAGACTTTTATGAGGTAGGAGCCATTGATGGCACCCATGTGGCCTTGGTCCCTCCCAGTGCCAATGAACAGGTGTAAAAGGACAGGAAGAACTACCACTCAATCAACGTTCAGGTGGTGTGTCTGGCAGACCAGTACATCTCACAAGTCACAGCCAAGTACCCAGGATCTATGCATGATTCCTACATCATGCGGAACAGCAATGTCCAACAACTAATGGCATGACTCCAATCAGAGAGGGCCTGGCTGGTTGGTAAGTTTCCACTGTAGTGTGTGTTGGTGAATTATGCCCCCTGTCATCACAATGTAGCCAGTACCACATACAAATTTGAGTTGTTCTACCATTGTGTTCGCAGATGACTCAGGCTATCCAAACCGTCCTTGACTGTTGATACCAGTGAGGTACCCAACTACACCAGCAGAAATCTCTTACAATGAGGCCCACGGGAGGACAAGGCGTGCAATCAAGCAAACATTTGGGCCCCTCAAGGCAAGATTCAGGTGCCTGGACCGATCTGGAGGAGCCCTTTTCTACTTGCCCCACAAGGTATGCCAAATTATTGTTGCCTGCTGCATGCTCCACAATCTAGCCCTGAGACGTCAGATACCATTGTTAGCAGATGAGGGGGGAGGCAGCTGCACCAGTGGCTGGAAATGCTGATATGGCAAGTGATGAAGTGCCTGAGGAAGAAGCAGCAAGTGACTCTAGGGCAAATCTCATCAATCAGTACTTTAGCTGATATACAGGTATGTGAATTGGGCATCTTCTTGTGATGAATGTGCAGAACTTGTAGTAGATGAGTGCCATTACACCTTCTTTCTTGCTTCATCAGTGGGGGTGTAATGAGCCCCAATGTCTGTGTGAGTTGTGGATGCATACTGATAGTCTGTAATGTGTACAGGACAGTAAGTTCTGCCTTTTCATGTATAGTTACAGCAGATGCTGACGTACACTTCTGGTAATGACATCTCAGATTTGAGGTATGTATCATGCACTCTCCTATCCTCTTTTCCTCCCACTCACTGATTTGTCTTTGTCATGTGTGGCTCTGCAATCTAGGCTTCAGGTATTCATTGTCAGTAGCCAATGGTGATTTCTGACAGACATGAGAGATGTACCTAACAGATACCTTTTTACATGAGTTAAGTTTCAGTGGGGTGGTACCTTGATAGTTTCTCATCCATACAAGCGTGGTAGTTAAAGCGTAGTCCTTTACATTTACCTGTGGGGCTGAGGAGGATGTTAAATGGTAAATGACGTGTCAAGTGAAGTTTGTGACACGTGTGAAGGCTGGATCATAGCCTCTCGCTTTACAATGGGTGAAGTACTTTGTGAAGGCCAAGGGACCTAGCTGTGTATGTGTTATAACTTTATGTCCAAGTTCTGTGCAACTCTATACTGACATAGATGACAGACATTCCTACAGGTATGGGGCCTATGTTAGTGTATGTTTTGAGTACTGGGTTCTTCTGTCATGTTCTTTGTGTGTTTCATGGGATATGTGAATTAGTAGGTATGGTATGGGTAGGTAAATAGCCTCTACCTGGTGATATAGAGGTCCTATCTGTGTGCCTCTGCTTTGTAGGTTGTTCGCATGAGCCTGACTTCTATACCCTGTAAATGTGCATTGTGTAACACAATGGATTACACCCTGATGGTTCTCTCTGTCATGCTCTAATATCAGATTGGAATACTGACTATACTATTGTGTTGACCTGGATTTCAACCTCTCTGACATCTGTCCTGTGACATTTCTGTGGTAATGTGTCTCCTGCAGAACGAGCCTCTGCCTGATGACCACTACACTGGCAGTTGGATACAGGGAGGCATGAGCAGACCACAGTTGGCAAGCATTACTATTGTACATGTATTATAAAGGACACATACACAGTAGCTCTATTTAAGTGTGATTTATTGTGCATATCAAGAGACTACCAGCAAAAATGAAAGTGCGTAAATTAAAATAAAAGTGACGAGTGAAGTCATGGTTGATGTATTCATCAGGGTAGCTGCTACTCCAGTTGGTTACACAAGTCCTGTGTCCTTGTACCATGGGAAAATGGAGTTTGGTTTCAGAACAGTGAACAGGGTGTATCTGTGGAACACAAGGGTGACAAATCAGGAGAGGTTCACTTTCTGGCAGTGGGTTTGGTCTTGGCATCTGCTCCAGCTGGATGTCTGGGTTGATGTCCATGTTTGTGGGGGGGTTCTTTGGCTACAGAAGGAGGGGTGTCTGAGGCATGTCTTTTCTCTGGCAGGGCCTCCATTCCATTAGCTTCTGCAGATGTAGAAGGGGGAGATTTAACATTGCTAGTGCAAGGGGCCTGGTGTTGTGTGGAGAAGGTCATGATGGTGGTATTGATGTCCCTCAGCACCCCTGCAATGGTAGCCATGTGGGCAGTTTGTGCCTGCCACTGCTGCATGACTTCCTGGTGGTGTTTCCTCTGCAGCCCTTGATTTTCCCCCAACATGGTGATGAGTTGGCCCATCCGGTCTTGGGAACTTTGGTATGCTCCCAAGACTTGGGAGTTGGTTCCCTGGTCGGATGTGTCCCTTTGAGGCCCCACCCTCTTGCCCACAGCATTCCTCCCAAGCAACCTACTCCCATGTGTCCCTGAGAGTCGTAGATTGACCAGGTGTCCCAGATGGGCCAGGTTGTTCGCCAGTGACTAGACATCCAGAGGTGTTGTCCTCACTGGGGCTTTCATCCTGAGGGGGAACTGACAGTCTCAGGTATCCTCTCCATGGTGGCATTGACAAGGTTACCTGTGGAGGGAGTGAGACACAGTGTTCAGGTTAGAATGTGTGTTTGGTTGCTTATTTGCGAGATGCAGACATTGGCTTTACATGATTCCCTGCAATGACATTGACAGATGCAGCACAGCATACCTTAGTTGTACATACGATTCTGTGACTTGTTTACCTTAATCCATGTTGTGAGCTGTCATACTAATTGGGAACAGGCTTTTGTGCAGCGGCAATCTGAATATGTCTCATATATGACATTACTGTTCACGTCTTTTACCTAGTGAATAGTCAGGTTTTCTAGTTGTCTCATATTTTAGGTGCACAATTAACCATAGTGACCTAGTGGGTACACATTATGTGAATTTGCAGGGAAGATTGTACTGGTACTAGATGTTGTGCATGTGCATGGAGTCTGCCATCTTCCTTTCCAAACCAGGTCTGCCTATTTCTGGTTTGGGATCTTTGAGCTGTGGCCATTTGGAGTGGTACTTGAGTTGTGGCTGTGTTTTGCTTTGGTTGCTATTGTGTGTGTGCCATTGCATTGCTGTCATTGCAATGTACTGGTCTTCAGTAGAACAATCTAATTGGTGTATCTAGTACATTAGTTGTACATGCATGAAATGTGATGTGATGTGCACAATCCAAGTTTTCACAATGATGGTTTGGTGCTTTCTGGGAGTCGTAGTGATCTGATCAGCCCGTAGTTAACGTTCCAATGCCAAGGGCTGTGAGGGAAGTTGGGCTGAGTAGAGAGGTGGCATGCAAGAGAGGGGCATTAAGTGATTAGGTGAGAGGTGTAGTGGGACAGTTAGTTAATTAGGGAGGATTTGGGTGGTGCAGAAGAAGCAGGACTTGTCAGTCGTGTGACATGAATGTTGTAGGTACTTACCAGACTCCAGTCCCCCAAATATTCCAGTCAGGCCCTCAAGATGCAGTAAGTCCATGACCTTCTCCTCCCATGATGTGAACTGTGGGGGAGGAGGTGGGGGCCCACCCCCAGTCTTCTGCTCGGCTATCTGGTGCCCGGGTGCCATGGAACGGACCTTCCCCCGTAGGTCATTCCACCTCTTCCTGATGTCATTCCTTGTGCGTGGATGACTGCCTACAGAATTGGCCCTGTCTACTATCCTTTGCCACAACTCCATTTTCTTGGCAATTGATGTTTGTTGGACCTGTGCGCCAAACAGTTGTGGCTCTACCCTGACAATTTCATCCACCATGACCCTCAATTCGTCATCTGTGAAACGTGGGTGTTTTTTATGGGATCATGGTAGTCATTGTGGAGATGGTGTGTGGGGGTGTTGTGAGTTTAAGGGTGCAGTGTTGGTTAAATGGTGAGGTGTGGGTGCTGCTTTGAGAGTGAGAGACGGTTGGTGCAGATTGTGTGTGCTAGTGAAATGTGTATTGTGATAGTTGTGCTGATGTGAGTTGTGTTCTGAGTGAAATGGGTGTGTGTACCTATAGTGTAAGTGTGTTATTTCCATGTTTTGGCCTTCTCTGAGTATCCAAATGGCATTTCAGTTGCAAAGGATTGTGGGTTGTGTAGGGGTGTGTTATATAGTGCAGTGGGTAGGTGTGTTGAGTGTGTGGATGTGTGTCAGGTGTGGGGTATTCTAACTATCCAATGTGGTGTTGTGTTCTGACTGATGAGAGTTGAGACCACCGCGGTTCGCACCACCAATAGTTGATTTGTAGCTCATAATCTGGTGGGTGGATTTTTGTCAGGCTGGTGGTGCTGGTGGCGGGACTGCCCCTTTTCCATCCTCCTGTTTCCTGGCGGTTTCAGATTTTTTACTGTTTTTTGGCAGCCTTCACAGTGGGAGTCGTAATACGGCAGACAGATTGCCACCAACATGGCGGTCTTTTGGTGGCCGCTACCGCGCATTATTAGGCCCATTATCTAGGTGTTCATATTTTGTAGGTTATTAAAGCTCTAAAAGACATGCACTCCAAAGTAGGTAGGATGGCTGTCACCCTTTCCAGATTTAACATATCCTCCATTTTTGGGGTCCATCTAACTCTGATGCTCTTATTAGTCATCACTACAGAATGTGAAACATAGCAGCTGATTGGGCCACAGAACTGGAGAGCCTGTCCCAAAAGACATGGGCGGTCATTCTGACCCTGGCGGTAAAAACCGCCAGGGCCGTGGTCCGCGGGAGCACCGCCAACAGGCTGGCGGTGCTCCTTTGGGCATTCTGACCGCGGCGGTACAGCCGCGGCCAGAAATGGAAAGTCGGCGGTCTCCCGCCGGCTTTCCGCCGCCCAGCTTGCTGCGCCGCCATGGGGATTCTGACCCCCATACCGCCATCCTGTTCCTGGCGGTTCCGGCCGCCAGAAACAGGATGGCGGTATGGGGTGTCGTAGGGGCCCCTGGGGGCCCCACTTAGAATTTCAGTGTCTGTTTAGCAGACACTGAAATTCGCGACGGGTGCTACTGCACCCGTCGCACCCCTTCCACTCCGCCGGCTCCATTCGGAGCCGGCTTCCTCGTGGAAGGGTGTTTCCCGCTGGGCTGGCGGGCGGCCTTTTGGCGGTCGCCTGCCAGCCCAGTTGGAAACCCAGAATGACCGCCGCGGTCTTTTGACCGCGGTACGGTCTTCTGGCGGTTCCTGCTTGGCGGGCGGCTCCCGCCGCCCGCCAAGCTCAGAATCACCCCCATAGTCACCTTGGCTCCGATAGGATTATGATCACTCCCATCTTTCTGCGGGACTGTAAAATTGACACGATATTCCAGTCTTCAATACTAGCAAACATATAGGGGGTCATTATGAATGTAGGAGGCTGGACTGGCTTGTAGTGAGTACCAAGGGGTACTTACACCTTGCACCAGGCCCAGTTATCCCTTATTAGTGTATAGGGTGTCTAGCAGCTTAGGCTGATAGATAATGGTAGCTTAGCAGAGCAGCTTAGGCTGAACTAGGAGACGTGTGAAGCTACTACAGTACCACTTAGTGTCATATGCACAATATCATAAGAAAACACAATACACAGTTATACTAAAAATAAAGGTACTTTATTTTTATGACAATATGCCAAAGTATCTTAGAGTGTACCCTCAGTGAGAGGATAGGAAATATACACAAGATATATATACACAATAGCAAAAATATGCAGTATAGTCTTAGAAAACAGTGCAAACAATGTATAGTTACAATAGGATGCAATGGGGAAACATAGGGATAGGGGCAACACAAACCATATACTCCAAAAGTGGAATGCGAACCACGAATGGACCCCAAACCTATGTGACCTTGTAGAGGGTCGCTGGGACTATTAGAAAATAGTGAGAGTTAGAAAAATAACCCTCCCCAAGACCCTGAAAAGTGAGTGCAAAGTGCACTAAAGTTCCCCTAAGGACAAAGAAGTCGTGTTAGAGGAATAATGCAGGAAAGACACAAACCAACAATGCAACAACTGTGGATTTCCAATCTAGGGTACCTGTGGAACAAGGGGACCAAGTCCAAAAGTCACAAGCAAGTCGGAGATGGGCATATGCCCAGGAAATGCCAGCTGCAGGTGCAAAGAAGCTTCTACTGGACAGAAGAAGCTGAGGTTTCTGCAGGAACAAAAAGGGCTAGAGACTTCCCCTTTGGTGGACGGATTCCTCTCGCCGTGGAGAGTCGTGCAGAAGTGTTTTCCCGCCGAAAGAACGCCAACAAGCCTTGCTAGCTGCAAATTGTGCGGTTAGCGTTTTTGGACGCTGCTGTGGCCCTGGAGGGACCAGGAGGTCGCAAATTGGACCAGGAGAGAGAGGGGACGTCGAGCAAGACAAGGAGCCCTCTCAGCAGCAGGTAGCACCCGGAGAAGTGCCAGAAACAGGCACTATGAGGATGCGTGAAACGGTGCTCACCCAAAGTCGCACAAAGGAGTCCCACGTCGCCGGAGACCAACTTAGAAAGTCGTGCAATGCAGGTTAGAGTGCCGTGGAACCAGGCTTGGCTGTGCACAAAGGATTTCCGCCGGAAGTGCACAGGGGCCGGAGTAGCTGCAAAAGTCGCGGTTCCCAGCAATGCAGCCCAGCGAGGTGAGGCAAGGACTTACCTCCACCAAACTTGGACTGAAGAGTCACTGGACTGTGGGGTCACTTGGACAGAGTTGCTGGATTCGAGGGACCTCGCTCGTCGTGCTGAGAGGAGACCCAAGGGACCGGTAATGCAGCTTTTTGGTGCCTGCGGTTGCAGGGGGAAGATTCCGTCGACCCACGGGAGATTTCTTCGGAGCTTCTGGTGCAGAGAGGAGGCAGACTACCCCCACAGCATGAACAAGCAGGAAAACAGTCGAGAAGGCGGCAGGATCAGCGTTACAGAGTTGCAGTAGTCGTCTTTGCTACTATGTTGCAGGTTTGCAGGCTTCCAGCGCGGTCAGCAGTCGATTCCTTGGCAGAAGGTGAAGAGAGAGATGCAGAGGAACTCGGATGAGCTCTTGCATTCGTTATCTAAAGTTTCCCCAGAGACAGAGACCCTAAATAGCCAGAAAAGAGGGTTTGGCTACCTAGGAGAGAGGATAGGCTAGCAACACCTAAAGGAGCCTATCACAAGGAGTCTCTGACGTCACCTGGTGGCACTGGCCACTCAGAGCAGTCCAGTGTGCCAGCAGCACCTCTGTTTCCAAGATGGCAGAGGTCTGGAGCACACTGGAGGAGCTCTGGGCACCTCCCAGGGGAGGTACAGGTCAGGGGAGTGGTCACTCCCCTTTCCTTTGTCCAGTTTCGCGCCAGAGCAGGGCTAAGGGGTCCCTGAACCGGTGTAGACTGGCTTATGCAGAATTGGGCACATCTGTGCCCAAGAAAGCATTTCCAGAGGCTGGGGGAGGCTACTCCTCCCCTGCCTTCACACCATTTTCCAAAGGGAGAGGGTGTCACACCCTCTCTCAGAGGAAGTCCTTTGTTCTGCCATCCTGGGCCAGGCCTGGCTGGACCCCAGGAGGGCAGCTGCCTGTCTGAGGGGCTGGCAGCAGCAGCAGCTGCAGTGAAACCCCAGGAAGGGCAGTTTGGCAGTACCAGGGTCTGTGCTACAGACCACTGGGATCATGGGATTGTGCCAACTATGCCAGGATGGCATAGAGGGGGCAATTCCATGATCATAGACATGTTACATGGCCATATTCGGAGTTACCATTGTGAAGCTACATATAGGTAGTGACCTATATGTAGTGCACGCATGTAATGGTGTCCCCGCACCCACAAAGTTCAGGGAATTGGCTCTGAACAATGTGGGGGCATCTTGGCTAGTGCCAGGGTGCCCTCACACTAAGTAACTTTGCACCTAACCTTTACCAGGTAAAGGTTAGACATATAGGTGACTTATAAGTTACTTAAGTGCAGTGTAAAATGGCTGTGAAATAACGTGGACGTTATTTCACTCAGGCTGCAGTGGCAGGCCTGTGTAAGAATTGTCAGAGCTCCCTATGGGTGGCAAAAGAAATGCTGCAGCCCATAGGGATCTCCTGGAACCCCAAAACCCTGGGAACCTCAGTACCATATACTAGGGAATTATAAGGGTGTTCCAGTAAGCCAATGTAAATTGGTAAAATTGGTCACTAGCCTGTTAGTGACAATTTAGAAAGAAATGAGAGAGCATAACCACTGAGGTTCTGATTAGCAGAGCCTCAGTGAGACAGTTAGTCACTACACAGGTAACACATTCAGGCACACTTATGAGCACTGGGGCCCTGGGTTACCAGGGTCCCAGTGACACATACAACTAAAACAACATATATACAGTGAAAAATGGGGGTAACATGCCAGGCAAGATGGTACTTTCCTACACAACCCCCCCCCAAACGAAGGACAATAAGACTAGCCATGACCTGATGAGTCTTCATTGTCTAAGTGGAAATATCTGGAGAGTCCATCTGCATTGGAGTGGCTACTCCCAGGTCTATGTTCCACTGTATAGTCCATTCCCTGTAGGGATATGGACCACCTCAACAATTTAGGATTTTCACCTTTCATTTGTTTTAGCCAAAGTAGAGGTTTGTGGTCTGTCTGAACAATGAAGTGAGTGCCAAACATGTATGGCCTCAACTTCTTCAGAGCCCAGACCACAGCAAAGGCCTCCCTCTCAATGGCAGACCAACGCTTTTCTCTAGGGGTCAACCTCCTACTAATAAAAGCAACAGGTTGATCCTGGCCCTCAGAATTAAGTTGTGATAGGACTGCCCCTACTCCTAATTCAGATGCATCAGTTTGGACATAGAATTCTTTAGAGTAACAAGGGCTTTTCAGGACAGGTGCAGAGCACATGGCCTGCTTCAGCTCCTCAAAAGCTTTCTGACAGTTTGCTGTCCATAATACCTTTTTAGGCATTTTCTTGGATGTGAGGTCATTAAGAGGGGCTGCAATGGAGCCATAGTTCTTAATGAACCTCCTGTAATACCCAGTGAGGCCTAGGAAGGCTCTCACCTGAGTCTGAGTGGTAGGGGGAACCCAATCAATAATTGTTTGGATTTTCCCCTGAAGTGGTGCAATCTGTTCCCCACCAACAAGGTGTCCCAGATAAACCACCTTACCCTGCCCTATCTGGCACTTTGACGCCTTGATAGTGAGGCCTGCCTTTTGCAGGGCCTCCAAAACTTTCCATAGGTGGACCAGGTGATCATCCCAGCTGGAGCTAAAGACAGCTATATCGTCCAAATATGCTGCACTGAAAGCTTCCAGCCCTTGCAGGACTGTGTTCACCAACCTCTGAAAAGTGGCAGGTGCATTTTTCAAACCAAAAGGCATTACAGTAAACTGGTAATGTCCTCCAATGGTTGAAAATGCAGTCTTAGGTTTAGCATCTTCTGACAATTTGATCTGCCAATACCCTGCAGTCAAGTCAAAAGTGCTTAGATACTTGGCAGATGCCAGTGTATCTATTAGCTCATCTGTCCTGGGTATAGGGTGAGCATCAGTTTTGGTTACCAAGTTGAGACCTCTATAGTCTACACAAAACCGCATTTCCTTCTTTCCATCTTTGGAATGGGGTTTTGGTACCAGTACCACAGGAGAAGCCCATGGACTGTCAGAGTGCTCAACCACTCCTAGTTCTAACATTTTCTGGACCTCTTGCTTTATGCAGTCCCTGACATGGTCAGGCTGCCTATAGATCTTACTTTTGACAGGTAAACTGTCTCCAGTATCTATAGTGTGCTCACACCAAGAAGTGGTACCTGGCACAGTAGAGAAGAGTTCAGAGAATTGATCTAGGAGATTTATGCAATTGTCTTTCTGCTCAGCAGTAAGACAATCAGCCAAAACTACACCTTCCACAAGAGCATCTTGTTCTGTGGAAGAGAAGAGATCAGGTAGAGGATCACTGTCTTTTTCCTGTCCCTCATCAGTTGCCATGAGCAGGGTGAGATCAGCCCTGTCATAGTAGGGTTTCAGGCGGTTGACATGGAGCACCCTAAGGGGACTCCTGGCAGTGCCTAAGTCAACTAAATAGGTGACTTCTCCCTTCTTTTCAACAATTGTGTGGGGACCACTCCATTTATCTTGGAGTGCTCTTGGGGCCACAGGCTCCAAGACCCACACTTTCTGCCCTGGTTGGCACTGAACCAAAACAGCCTTCTGATCATGCCATTGCTTCTGGAGCTCTTGGCTGGCCTGAAGGTTTTTACTGGCCTTTTTCATTTACTCAGCCATCCTTGATCTGAGGCCAAGTACATAATCCACAATATCCTGCTTAGGAGCTTTTAAAGGTTGTTCCCAACCCTCCTTTACAAGTGTGAGTGGACCCCTAACAGGGTGTCCAAAAAGAAGTTCAAAGGGGCTGAAGCCCACTCCTTTCTGGGGTACCTCCCTGTAGGCAAAAAGGAGGCATGGTAGAAGGATATCCCATCTCCTGCGGAGTTTTTCAGGGAGACCCATAATCATGCCTTTGAGAGTTTTATTAAATCTCTCCACCAGTCCATTTGTTTGTGGATGATAGGGTGTTGTGAACTTGTAAGTCACACCACACTCCTTCCACATGGCCTTTAAGTATGCAGACATGAAATTGCTTCCCCTGTCTGATACTACTTCCTTTGGGAAGCCCACCCTGGAAAATATTCCCAGGAGGGCCTTTGCCACTGCAGGTGCTGTAGTGGTCCTTAAAGGAATAGCTTCAGGATATCTTGTGGCATGGTCCACTACCACCAAGATAAATCTATTGCCTGAAGCAGTAGGAGGGTCAAGGGGGCCAACTATGTCAACCCCTACCCTTTCAAAGGGAACCCCAACCACAGGCAGTGGAATAAGGGGTGCCTTTGGGGTGCCACCTGTCTTGCCACTGGCTTGACAGGTTTCACAGGACTTACAAAATTCCTTTGTGTCCTCAGACATCCAAGGCCAATGAAACAATGGAACCAGTCTGTCCCAAGTTTTCATTTGACCCAGGTGTCCAGCTAGGGGAATGTCATGTGCCAGGGTTAGGAGGAACTTTCTGTACTCCTGAGGAATCACTAATCTCCTGGCAGCTCCAGGTTTAGGATCCCTATGCTCAGTGTACAAGAGGTTGTCCTCCCAGTAAACTCTGTGAGAGTCACTGACATCCCCATTAGCCTGTTTGACAGCTTGCTGTCTGAGACCCTCTAATGTGGGACAGGTTTGCTGTGCCACACTCAGCTCCTCTCTGGCAGGCCCCCCTTCACCCAAAAGCTCAGCAGTGTCTGCTTCCAGCTCCTCTGGTGTAGGTTCTGCACAGGGAGGGAATTCTTCTTCCTCAGAAGTAGAATCCACTGTAGAGGGAGGGATTGTAGGAAGTGGTTTGCTTCTACTAGCCCTAGCTTTAGGGAGCACTTGGTCCATTGTTCCAGGATCCAAGCTTCCCTGTCCTTTTTACTTTTTGGCCTGAGCCCTTGTCAAAGCAAAAATATGCCCTGGGATGCCCAGCATTGCTGCATGGGCCTCCAACTCCACATCTGACCAAGCTGATGTCTCCAAATCATTCCCTAATAGACAGTCTACAGGTAAATCTGAAGCTACCACAACTTTCTTTGGACCAGTAACCCCCCCCCCCAGTTGAGATTAACAACAGCCATGGGGTGGCTAAGTGTGTTGTTGTGAGCATCGGTTACTTGGTACTAGTGACCAAGTAGGTGTTGTTCAGGGTGGACCAGTTTCTCTATGACCATAGTCACACTGGCTCCAGTGTCCCTGTAGGCCTGAACCTCAACACCATTTATTAGGGGTAGCTGCTTGTACTTATCCATATTAAGGGGACAAGCAACTAAGGTGGCTAAATCAATAGCCCCCTCAGAGACTAACACAGCCTCTGTGGCCTCCCTAACAAGGCCAACCCCAACTAAGTTACCAATAGTGAGCCCAGCTACTCCCTTGGATTGGCTATTAGTAGGTTTGCTCCCACCACCACTGCTATTAGTAGGGACACTAGGTGTAGCAGTAGGGGTTGTAGTGGTAGGAGGCTTGGTGCCTTTCTTTGGACAACTGGGATCTATTGTCCAATGGCCTTTTATTTTACATAAATAGCACCATGGTTTCTTTTCCTTGTTCTGATTAAAAGAGGATTTGGGCCCACCACCCCCACCAGAGTGTTTTTGTGGGCCTGATGAAGACTCATTTTTAGATTTGTCCCCACCCTTGTCAGAAGACTTACCATCCTTCTTTTTGTTGCCATCTTTGTCACCCCCTGTATGAACTTTTCTGTTCACCCTTGTTCTGACCCATTTGTCTGCCTTCTTTCCCAATTCTTGGGGAGAGGTCAGATCAGAGTCCACCAAGTACTGGTGCAACAAATCAGACACACAATTATTAAGAATATGCTCTCTCAGGATCAAGTTATACAGGCTGTCATAATCAGTAACTTTACTGCCATGTAACCACCCCTCCAAGGCCTTCACTGAATGGTCAATGAAATCAACCCAGTCTTGTGAAGACTCCTTTTTGGTCTCTCTGAACTTTATCCTGTATTGTTCAGTGGTTAAGCCATAACCATCCAGGAGTGCATTCTTAAGAACTTGGAAATTATTAGCATCATTTTCTTTCACAGTAAGGAGCCTATCCCTACCTTTTCCACTAAATGATAGCCATAAGATAGCAGCCCACTGCCTTTGAGGGACATCCTGTACAACACAGGCCCTCTCAAGTGCAGCAAACCACTTGTTAATGTCATCCCCCTCCTTATAAGGGGGAACTATCTTGTGCAGATTCCTGGAATCATGCTCTTTTGCAGGATGAATATGGGGAATACTGCTGCTGCCACCATGGGTTTCTAAACCCAGTTTCTGTCTCTCCTTCTCTACTTCTAAAGTCTGTCTATCCAAATCCAGCTGTTGCTTCTTGAGCTTCAGTCTGGTTTGTTCCACTCTCAATCTATTGAGCTCCCTTTCTAACAATCTGTCATCAGGGTGGGTGGGAGGGACATGCCTTGAAACAGAAGTATGGTGAGAATGGACAGAAGGAGACCTGTCCCTTACAGAAGCCACCCTAACAGCTTGGCTAACAGAAACATCACTACCAGTATGGTGAGAATAAATGCTTTTGCTATGATGTGAGACAACACTATTTATATGGTGTGGCTCATCATCATTACCAACTATACTAGACTGTCTAGTAATGGGCAGGCTAGGAAGTTTCTTTCCTGAATCTTTTCCTGGGGGAGTCCCTGGATCAGATTGAGAACCATTAGCTACTTTTTCAACAGATTGGGCACTTCTAGCCTTATCCTGTTCTCTAAGCATGTTAAGTAACAGTTCCAAGGAAGGATTCTTCCCTACACTCAAACCTCTCTCTACACAGAGACTCCTTGCTCCTTTCCAGCTAAGGTGGTCATATGCAAGTTTGGGCAGATCAACATTTTGGCCTGTGCCAGACATTTTTAGAGAGAGTTAAAGTGATAGTAAAAGATAAAAAGTTTGTCAGAGCTTTTAGAAAGACAGAGAAAAAAAACTTTTTAAACTTTTTAGAACTTTTTGGAAAGTTAGAAGTACTTTTCAGCACTTAGAAAAGAGTGAAAAGAGGAAATGCAAAACTTTTTGGCTATGTGTATATACACTGACCTTGTTTTGTATATTTTTCTCTTATGAAAAGTACAATGACAAGAGTGGTAAGTAGTCTCAAAGCACTTATCCCACCGCTGCCACCAATGTAGGAGGCTGGACTGGCTTGTAGTGAGTACCAAGGGGTACTTGCACCTTGCACCAGGCCCAGTTATCCCTTATTAGTGTATAGGGTGTCTAGCAGCTTAGGCTGATAGATAATGGTAGCTTAGCAGAGCAGCTTAGGCTGAACTAGGAGACGTGTGAAGCTACTACAGTACCACTTAGTGTCATATGCACAATATCATAAGAAAACACAATACACAGTTATACTAAAAATAAAGGTACTTTATTTTTATGACAATATGCCAAAGTATCTTAGAGTGTACCCTCAGTGAGAGGATAGGAAATATACACAAGATATATATACACAATAGCAAAAATATGCAGTATAGTCTTAGAAAACAGTGCAAACAATGTATAGTTACAATAGGATGCAATGGGGAAACATAGGGATAGGGGCAACACAAACCATATACTCCAAAAGTGGAATGCGAACCACAAATGGACCCCAAACCTATGTGACCTTGTAGAGGGTCGCTGGGACTATTAGAAAATAGTGAGAGTTAGAAAAATAACCCTCCCCAAGACCCTGAAAAGTGAGTGCAAAGTGCACTAAAGTTCCCCTAAGGACAAAGAAGTCGTGTTAGAGGAATAATGCAGGAAAGACACAAACCAACAATGCAACAACTGTGGATTTCCAATCTAGGGTACCTGTGGAACAAGGGGACCAAGTCCAAAAGTTACAAGCAAGTCGGAGATGGGCATATGCCCAGGAAATGCCAGCTGCGGGTGCAAAGAAGCTTCTACTGGACAGAAGAAGCTGAGGTTTCTGCAGGAACAAAAAGGGCTAGAGACTTCCCCTTTGGTAGACGGATCCCACTCGCCGTGGAGAGTCGTGCAGAAGTGTTTTCCCGCCGAAAGAACGCCAACAAGCCTTGCTAGCTGCAAATCATGCATTTAACGTTTTTGGACGCTGCTGTGGCCCTGGAGGGACCAGGAGGTCGCAAATTGGACCAGGAGAGAGAGGGGACGTCGAGCAAGACAAGGAGCCCTCTCAGCAGCAGGTAGCACCCAGAGAAGTGCCAGAAACAGGCACTACAAGGATGCGTGAAACGGTGCTCACCCGAAGTCGCACAAAGGAGTCCCACGTCGCCGGAGACCAACTTAGAAAGTCGTGCAATGCAGGTTAGAGTGCCGTGGACCCAGGCTTGGCTGTGCACAAAGGATTTCCGCCGGAAGTGCACAGGGGCCGGAGTAGCTGCAAAAGTCGCGGTTCCCAGCAATGCAGCCCAGCGAGGTGAGGCAAGGACTTACCTCCACCAAACTTGGACTGAAGAGTCACTGGACTGTGGGGGTCACTTGGACAGAGTTGCTGGATTCGAGGGACCTCGCTCGTCGTGCTGAGAGGAGACCCAAGGGACCTGTAATGCAGCTTTTTGGTGCCTGTGGTTGCAGGGGGAAGATTCCGTCGACCCACGGGAGATTTCTTCGGAGCTTCTGGTGCAGAGAGGAGGCAGACTACCCCCACAGCATGCACAAGCAGGAAAACAGTTGAGAAGGCGGCAGGATCAGCGTTACAGAGTTGCAGTAGTCGTCTTTGCTACTATGTTGCAGGTTTGCAGGCTTCCAGCGCGGTCAGCAGTCGATTCCTTGGCAGAAGGTGAAGAGAGAGATGCAGAGGAACTCGGATGAGCTCTTGCATTCGTTATCTAAAGTTTCCCCAGAGACAGAGACCCTAAATAGCCAGAAAAGAGGGTTTGGCTACCTAGGAGAGAGGATAGGCTAGCAACACCTAAAGGAGCCTATCACAAGGAGTCTCTGACGTCACCTGGTGGCACTGGCCACTCAGAGCAGTCCAGTGTGCCAGCAGCACCTCTGTTTCCAAGATGGCAGAGGTCTGGAGCACACTGGAGGAGCTCTGGGCACCTCCCAGGGGAGGTACAGGTCAGGGGAGTGGTCACTCCCCTTTCCTTTGTCCAGTTTCGCGCCAGAGCAGGGCTAAGGGGTCCCTGAACCGGTGTAGACTGGCTTATGCAGAATTGGGCACATCTGTGCCCAAGAAAGCATTTCCAGAGGCTGGGGGAGGCTACTCCTCCCCTGCCTTCACACCATTTTCCAAAGGGAGAGGGTGTCACACCCTCTCTCAGAGGAAGTCCTTTGTTCTGCCATCCTGGGCCAGGCCTGGCTGGACCCCAGGAGGGCAGCTGCCTGTCTGAGGGGCTGGCAGCAGCAGCAGCTGCAGTGAAACCCCAGGAAGGGCAGTTTGGCAGTACCAGGGTCTGTGCTACAGACCACTGGGATCATGGGATTGTGCCAACTATGCCAGGATGGCATAGAGGGGGCAATTCCATGATCATAGACATGTTACATGGCCATATTCGGAGTTACCATTGTGAAGCTACATATAGGTAGTGACCTATATGTAGTGCACGCGTGTAATGGTGTCCCCGCACTCACAAAGTTCAGGGAATTGGCTCTGAACAATGTGGGGGCACCTTGGCTAGTGCCAGGGTGCCCTCACACTAAGTAACCTTGCACCTAACCTTTACCAGGTAAAGGTTAGACATATAGGTGACTTATAAGTTACTTAAGTGCAGTGTAAAATGGCTGTGAAATAACGTGGACGTTATTTCACTCAGGCTGCAGTGGCAGGCCTGTGTAAGAATTGTCAGAGCTCCCTATGGGTGGCAAAAGAAATGCTGCAGCCCATAGGGATCTCCTGGAACCCCAATACCCTGGGTACCTCAGTACCATATACTAGGGAATTATAAGGGTGTTCCAGTAAGCCAATGTAAATTGGTAAAATTGGTCACTAGCCTGTTAGTGACAATTTAGAAAGAAATGAGAGAGCATAACCACTGAGGTTCTGATTAGCAGAGCCTCAGTGAGACAGTTAGTCACTACACAGGTAACACATTCAGGCACACTTATGAGCACTGGGGCCCTGGGTTACCAGGGTCCCAGTGACACATACAACTAAAACAACATATATACAGTGAAAAATGGGGGTAACATGCCAGGCAAGATGGTACTTTCCTACAATGAACACGGCGGGATTCCCTGCCGTGTTCATGCTGGCGGTCTAAACACAGACTGCCAGCCCGTAGAAGACCCCGCCGGCCCTATAATAAACATTCCACTGGGCCGACGGGTGGCAACAGTGTTTCCATCAGCCGGCCCAGCAGAATGCTGGGCCAGGACATTGCCAACAGCTCCACATGGAGCTGTCGTCAATGCCGCAGTGCAGTGGGTGCAGCAGCACCCGTCACGCATATCACTGCCAAGTGCATGGACAGTGCAGGGGCCCCCAGGGGGCACTGGTGCACCCCTTCTGCCAGCCTATCCCTGGCGGGGGAAACCGCCAGGGAAAGACTGGAGGAACATGGGTTCTTTAGCAGCGCTGCCCTGTCGGATAGAGAAATCCACCATCGTCTGGCTGCCTGCTGGCGGTAGCCTGGCGGTGGCGGAGGGCCGCCTGTGGCGGTCTTCCTTTGTTTATAATATGGTGGGCCAGACCGCCATGCCGGTGGCAGTGATTTCTGGCATCGCCAGCATGGCGGTCTGGACCGCCATGTTCATAATGAGCCCCATAATCCTGTACTGAAGATCAATTGGATTTTATGAAGTTGGTTTTTGCATGGCAATCTGAAGGGGAATGATCATTTAAAGTTCTTAAACCTTGGTAGATACCTAAATGTCTCAATTTTAGGGACACCTTTCTTGGTCTTCCTTTATTTTTGAACCATGTTTTAGGAATTCCCAGTGCTAAAGCTGAATATCCTATTTCAGCCAGAAAAAGGAATAAAGAAATTGCATAAGTCTGTGATAAAAAGAAATTGACTTTCTCAAGTAAACTATCTCAGGCCCTCAGTGTTGCGGACTTCTGTTCAGAACTGACATGCTTCCTGTAAATGTGGCAAATTATGAATACCTGGCCAGAAGTGTTGCATGCACATGGCTGATTACTATTGCGGCAAGCCTTTGTGATCTCTGATCTTTGGCTTTCCGATGTCTGACTTCTGCTGAGTGTAGTGCATAATACATTTTGCTTGTGTCAATAAATAGCCACCACCATAGGTCACCTAGTTTCTAGCTATATTTCCTAAGATAATATCACTTGCCCTAGATGTGGTCTCCTACAATAATGCGTTCTGTAGGCCTGGGCAGTGCTGAGACTTGGTGTACAGCTATGCCGTTATGGCAGATTTATTAACATTAGCAATTACTATTAGCACTAGGCCATGTAGGAAGCAATATATGCCCAGTAATATAATGCTCACTTTCTTTATTACATATACACACTCTTTGTCCCTGCTGTTTCTAATATTTTTGGGATTGTTCTATATATATCTTGTGTTAGGTGGATGTATAATTAAAACCTTTTGTATACCAATCCATATGTTTTCTGTAGGTGCGGTAACCTGGGGTCATGCTGAGGGCAACTCATACAAAAAAACGTTTCCATTCAATGGCAGAATTGGTTAACCGTCCCCAAGTGGACCCTTCATTATGTAAGATATGAGTGAGGGATCTTGCCACACCTATCAGTTTCTTTAGCTGTGCCCAGTAGGCAGGTGTACCTTCCCTGGTTAGGGTCAAGATGGATTTACCTTGGAGTGGCCAAAATCTTCAGAACCCAACAATAGTTATGATTAGTCTATCAAGTCTCAGAATGTACAATTTTAAAGAGGTCAAGACAAAATTGCTTTATAGACCAACCATTTACCTCTGTGCCTCCCTCACTGGTTTTGAACCACCAAAGTAAAGACTGGATACCTCTGAATATGACTGGGCTGTAGCTCCCAGGTTTCTTGGAAACAATTCAGATCTTAATAAAAACACTTTCCAACCTGCATGCCCCAATTTATCCTCCAGTATTACAATTTTAATTTTTCAATGCGTGATATTCTGTGATCTACGGCTATAATGAAGAATCCTTTCGGTTATTGCGATAGATAATATCTTATTTCCTTTCTGTGATTTAGATGTCATAGGAACATAGTTTAGGACATCTACTCTACTAACTGGTATCAGATCATAAGTATATTTGGATTTGTGGGAGGTACTGGAACTAGAAGGGGACACACACTGGCTAATAGTGCTATCGGGCCCATGGGTTGATTAACAGGATTAGCAATTAATGCAGCTGTTGGGAAGACAGTGTATGACATGGGTATTATTAGTGCTGTTAACAGCAGTCCCTTAAGTGAGATCGCTGAAGCTAAAACTAGGGCCAGTGCTGTGGACAGGAGTCTGCTCCTTTGAAGGGTTTTTGCCTGCAGGTGCAAGATGTCTCTGAAGCTGGCAATTTACTAATCTGAGTGCCAACAGAAATTAGATTAGAATTGCCTTGCTTTAATTTCCCACTCAATTGAAATTATAAGGGGTCTAATGTGGAAATGTAATGTTTATATTGGCTTAGGAGGGTTAGCAAGAGCACTGTTCCATAGTTAATAATACAAGAGCTCAATCATCCATTTTGAAAGCAATTTTTTTTTTTTTTTTAATCTTTTATTTTGGAAGGGCGGGCAGATTCCCTGTCCTCCGTAATATTAGTTATCTCAGATCTTATTGCCGAGGTATACCCCCAAATGCTCCTAGCCAGTATATTGATTTGTTGAGAAGTGCTCCTTGGGGTTCTCTTACATCATTACTGCTGGGTGACACAGCCTCCAAACACAGTGATTTGTTTCATGAACTGTTTGGATGATTAAAAGACCTGGAATAGCCTGGAGAGCTGACTAGGTTGTCAACTGAATAACTAGGACCACCCCCTTAAAAACAAAAATAACAGGGATTTAATTGGCTAGACCAATTGTTTTTAGACATACCTAGGATGATTCGTCATAGGCATTGAGTCAGGAAATTGACATATATTTCCCTTCAGGCCAGCAAGCTGAAATGACCTGGGTTGGTAACTGTTGGTTGGTTCTTGTGTGAACATCTAGAGTGCATATCAGAAACCTGGCCCACTCTATCTACTTTAGTTCACATGCCTTCCCCAGTACATACACAAGCACACAGCACGGTTAACTTTAGAATTTGTAAAATGTCATTTTACACAGCTGTACTTTCCTGATCTGCAAGACTTTTTAGAGAGGAGACAGAGTGTTCTGTTCTCAGAACTTACAGCTGCATTTCAAGTTTGAATCTATGGTAGGAAGAATGCTTCCTTCTCAGTCTTATGAGCGGTTTCGTGGTATCTCTCAGGTATTACTGATAAATGCTTATTGTTTCCCTGTATGCACTGTCTGGACATTTACATTGCTTGATGGTCATATATCTGCCCATACTTAGGGATGAACTGTAGACATGCAGTAACTGAGGCTGGCTTAAAATGTCCTTTCAGCTGGAATAAATGCTTCACTCTCAAAGAATCTTTCACCTCAAATTGTTTACTGAATAGTTGTTTCACACCTGTACCAGAACTAATGCCCATATTTCAGTGCTCATTTTTGTGATTCAACAGTGGCACAAAGCACTACATCATATTTATGAAGCCACGCAAAGCCACTTTGAATGGCCTCATAAATATGGAGTAAGGCAAGGCAGTGCAAAGCGTTGTGTTGCCTTACTCTGCGCTTGGGAGGCGTTCCATGGGTGTTGCAGTGGGTGTTCCCATGCAACACCTATGATTTTGATGCATCCCCAAATTTACAAAACCTTGTAAAACTGGGGATGCGCCAAAACATTACTCCTCATCAGAGTAGTGCAACAAGAAGAAATGTCACTATTTCTCTTTGTTTTTTCCTCTTTCTATTTGGGCTGCATTATCCCAGGATTGTTTTTGTGCAGGAGGGTGCCCCTTCCTGCACAAAAAACAATCCTGCATGCAATGCAGGCACCCTTGCATCCTGATGCAAGGGTGCTTGAGTTGTCGCAAGGCAGCTATAAGGGCACTAGCGCAGGGGGAAAAGACAGGAATTTGCCGTATTGGTTAAATACAGCGAATTCCTGTCCTTTCCCATTGACGCAGGGCAGCGCAGCAATATGACGTGCCTTGTTCCCCTGCGCCAAGAACTCATAAATATGCCCCTTAGAACTTTTTGCACATCTCATTGCCAGGACCAGGATCCTCCCCTCCCTGACCTGATTTATGAGGTAAGGTCGAAATTGTGGTGGATTGAATTTCAAAAGATTTGTCGGTTTTAAGGAGATAAAGCTACCTGGTTAAGATTCATCGTATTTGGACATTTGATAATTTTAAAATAAGGGCTGGGTTTGCCCAATTGAGAATTATTACCTTTAGCCCCCCCATTAAATAGTGACTAAACCTACCTTTGCCTACCTTTGGTATTGTGGGTGGGGGAGGGCGTACTTATGTTTTTATTTTGCATGTCTTCTTTATACTAATAAAATGTTGCTAAAACACAAAAAAGTCACAAATATAGATCATATATAAGACTATTTCACCGGCCTTCAAACCACTCCACACCACTAGAGAATAGTAAATCTTCTTCAAAGACATAGGCCGGAGGACATGGGATCCAGACTCTTTTTGCCTCTGACCTTACACTACAGTACATTTCCATGCCTTAGCGTACAGGTAAATGTGACTGCTATTTAAATTGTCTATCTTTGATTATTAAAACTAACAGTATCTCACCTTGTGATGCTCAACAGGTTGATCCGACAGTCCCCTAAGAACACAGCACATTTATCCAGCATTCCTGAGATATGCCTTACATGGCTTTCACAGGGCCCCAAACACATTCAACACTAATCCAACCTTCTGAAGAACATACTAGACAGAATGAGAATGGACAATGACCAGCATAGCACAGGCATGCCAAAAGGCTTGCAGCATTAATGACCAATAAATAACACTCCAACTTCCAAAACAACCTATTAAACACAACCCCTAGCAACACTCTTCAGATACACCAATTAGGTGCATATCAGCATGTCCACCACAAAATTCACCATTATCATTGTGTGCGTGACCTCCTATATTAGGCTTAGGTGACACGTAATAGGGCAGTGACATCTACTACTCTCAGAGGTCGACTCAAATCTTTTGACTCTGATGGGAGTAATAAGATCATCAAATCACACAATAAAGACCAATAGCCATAAGCAACAACAATATGCAATACAGAGTCAGTAATTTCCACACACCATGACCTATGCGGTTATTAATCACCACACCAATTTAGTAAAGTCTAAACATTTATTGCCCTTATAATAACAATTCTAAACTAATGTAAATAATACACAAAACCAGATGGTAATAATACAAAATAATGCAGGCTGTCCCAAAAGTCTGAAGAATGTTAGTCTGACAAGAGCAATTGCCATTAAACAATTCAAAAGAATTATACAAAATAACAACAGAATTATTTGAGAAAAAACAACAGATTTAATTAATTGTGCAGTTGAATCAACTACCCTCAGAGGTCGACTCAAATCTTTTGACTCAGAGAGAAGTAATAAGATCATAAAATCAAACAATAAGAACAAATAGCCATAAACAACAACAATATAGAGTCAGTAATTTCCACACACCATGACCTATCTGGCCATGAACCACCACACTAATTTAATAAAGTTTAAACATTTATTGCCCTTATATTAATAATGCTAAAGTCATGTAAATAATATGCAAAAACAAATGATAACAATACAGAAACAACACAGGTTGTCCAAAACGTCTGAAGGATCTTAGCCTGGCAATAGAAATCACCATTAAACACTCCAAAAGAATTGTACAAAATAACAACTAAATTATTTGAGAAATAGCAACATATTTAATTAATTGTGTAGTTGAATCATTCATAATAAATTAATAAACGTTCAATTAAATTATTGGGTCAGACATCCTTGCTACTAAATTCTAACTCAAAAAGCATGTGTGGGGCTGGGCTTTGCACATGCAAAAATTAAAACAGGGCAAAAATTAATTTGAAAAACATCTGAACTATGGCGCTAACAAACATGTGGTTGGATTTCTAAAAGAAACTTGCAAACAAAACAAATGCACATTGATTATACCTCTCCTAAAAGAGACAGCAGCTAGCAGAGTCTTCATCAGCAGAGCACAGGAACAGCAGGTCTTCCATGATTGGCATCAAGAACATGAAAGGGCAACAGTTCAGTAAACCTGGGCCTAAAGCATCTGAACTATTAGAATCATAAACGTGTAAGTCTAAACATGACTGCACTTAATTCTCACCCAACTAAACTATATCATCCAGGCTTTTGCTTAATTAAAGTCCCAAAACTTACTAGCTAAACTACTATTGGACAAGACTATGAGATGAGACAGTGAGCAACCAATTGAATTTCATTCTTTCTCCATTTTGTAGCTTTCTCCATTCTTCCACGAGATAGGCCAATGTTGACACTCTCCTCCGGCCAACAGTTTCTGCAGAATTTTAAAATTGTAGGAAACTCAGCACAGAACATGACATTTTACTAATGTTACTTCCTACCAGAAATGAATGCCCATTTTTAAAACTTTCAATAGTTATCACGAGCCAGTATAGAATGAACAGAGTGAAAACCGCAGTAAATTTTCACTGTGCGCTTTCAATGGAATCGCTAATGAACAACATTTACAAAATAGTTTCAATGAAGTAAGCATAATATCTCAACACTGTACTGTGGAAAAATACTAAAGCTTAAGCCTTTTGACTAATGCTAACACATGAAGAATAACACAATTTTTGAATGTTCAAACCATATGAGTCTTATAATTAGTATTTCATGACTCTTAATTAACATCATGTATTTCAAACATTAGTACATTATTTAATCACTCAATAATAATTTCAAATCATTAGTTCTATTCATTAACATTCATTACTTTTTGTCTGTACAAATAATTATGATTCATCATAATATGTTTTCAAAACTATTTATTATTTCACATAGAACTTGAGTTGATGGACTCCATGTCAACCACATTTCAAACACGAATGTTTTACATTTCTAGCGCACGTTTTATCTAATTAGGCCTTTTAGTACACCCCATTTATATGTTTTGCTTATTCATATTTTATTATTAATATTTGATAATATTTGATCTCTAACATGATCACCTAGGTCCGTGCAAAAGTTTCCATTATGCTCTTGTAATTTGCCTAATGCAGGTGTTTTTTGCTTTCCAACATTGTGAATTGTGAAATGTCACAAATGAATCCAGAATGACATTCTGCAGACTTTGTTTTATTGGTTCAAGCAAAAATAAAAGTAGCAAAGGAATTTTTCTTCATAACCAACCCCCTTGCTAGTACCTATAGTGAGTTTTGAACATGAGGTATGTGCTTGCAACCCCAAGCTCCATTTTGTGTAATGTATGCATAATTCCACGTACATTTCTTAACCATATCTGTAATTTCAGGCAAAAACGAACCGATTTTGCACACCCCTAGCCAAACACCCTTATATCACAGTGCAATTCTATACAGAACACATTGCACTCATCCACACAGCTCAGCAAAGAAAGCATTTGGATATGAGAGCTCCACAGCACCACCCAATACTTTCAGTTAATTCCCACAAATATAATCCTGCCGGGTATAGTGCAGTCCAAATAACCAAGTTAGCATGGACGTGTCTTGGCTAGCCCTCTGATGACACACCAAATACATTTCTAATACATCTAAATATCATTAATAAGACATCTAATATCCTCACTGTTAGAAATTGGGTCTCTACTTGGCAAAAGGTATGCACCCTGTCCAAGTAGGGACAAACTCCTAGTCAGGGTAAGTCAGTTACACTCCCTAAATTAACCTGCGCTCACCCTCTAGTAGCTTGGCAAAGAGCAATAATGCTTAACTTAGAGGAAATGTGTAAAGTTTTTGTGCAACACTTAAATTACGGTAACAAAGTCGAAACACCACAAAAAGGACTCCACAGACGAGAATATTTATCCAAGTAAAACAAGACCAAAATGACAAAAACCCAATAAGTAGATCCTGAGATATGTAATTTTAAAGATTTAGTTGAAAATAGCACATAAAAAGCGCAAAGCATCAACTGAGGTTATCTGGTCACGTTGGACCGGGACAAAGTCAAGAGTTCAGGCCGACCGCAATAGAACACAGAATGGATAAAGAGACCCACTTAGGCCAGCTGAACAAACTGCCTTAAATCCTGGTGCACAGTCTGCAAGGAATTGCTGTGGAGGCTGCACAGTGGTTCCAGTGAGGACGACAGAGGGTGGAGCACATTAGGCCCACTTCCAAGGGTCCAGGACTGGGGTGCTATCACTTGGCAGGACAGGCTCACAGATGGCAGAGTCCAGGTGCAGGAGCAGTCTGCCTGGTAGTCTTTTGTGAAAACAGGAGGCCAGTCAGCTGGCCTGTTCTGGGTTGTAGAGATGCAGGTTCAGTCCTTCTCACTCCTAGGAAAGAAGACAGTAGGCACAGGTCAGCAAAGCAGGAGTCCAGCAAAGTAGCAGTCCTTTCAGCAGCACAGCAGTCCTTCTTCCTGGCAGAGTATCCACAGGTCCAGAAGTGTACTGAAGAGGTGGTTTCGAGGTCCAGTATTTATACTTTGGTGCCCAGGTTCTGGAAGGTGAGAGAGAAGCATGTCCTTTAAAGTGCACAGATGCCCTGCCTCTCCTGTCCTGGCTGCAAGCCAGCTGGAGTGACAGTGAAGGGTTTTTAAGCCCTGCTGTGGGTGGGCAGGACAAGCCTATTCAGGTATAAGTGAAGCAGGACTAATATCCACCCCCCCCCATCAAGCCAGATAATGGCCCATTAAAGCCCATCAAGTCACACCTAATCTCCCATTGTGTGTGGATGTCTAGAGGAGACACACAAGGCCTAGCCGTCACCTACCCCAGATGTTTATTCAGAGACAGGCAGAGGCACAAAATGGTTAAAGTAAGAAAATGTCAGCTTTCTTAAAGTGGCATTTTCAAACTTACAATTCATAATCCGACTTTACCATAACTTGTGATGTTAAATTGTGAGTCTAGAGACACCAAACTCCAAACTTCTATAATTTCCCAATTGGAAGTTACACTTAAAAAGATGCTTGAAGGTAACCACAATGTTAACCTATGGGGGGGATAGGCCTTGCAGTAGAGAAAAACAAATTGAGCAGTTTTTTACTACCAGGACATGTTAAACCCAAAAGTACATGTTCAGCTTTTTAAATACACTGCACCCTGTCCTTGGGGCTAACTAGAGCCTACGATAGGGGTGACATAATTAATAAAAGGAAGGTTTGGTCCTGGCAAGTAGGTGCACTTGCCCAGGTTGAAATGGCAATTTAAAACTGCACATACTTGACATGTGTAAAGGGCAACTATAGAGGGTGCCACAATCAGTGCTGCAATCCCACTAGTAGCATTTAGGCCCTAGGCACGTATAGAGCACTTTACTAGGTTTTACCAGTAAATTAATTATGCCACTTGTGGATAAGCCAATATCACCATGTTTAGAATACAGAGCACCTGCACTGTGACACTGGTCAAAAGTGGTAAAGTGGCCAGAATCCTAAACCCAGCAAAAATGAAATCAGAAAAACAAGAGGTCAGAAGGCAAAAAGTTAGGGGAAACCATACCAAGAATGCCAGGTCTAACATGTGTCCCCCACAGCTGGAAGTGGGGAAAGCTACCCAACCCTTTGGAGTTTTCTTCGCTAAGGTGGAAATACCAGGAGAGACCATCAGCACTGGCGTGGTCTGTTCCAGGGCGGTGTTCCACCGTAAACTCCATTCTCTGTCGGGAGACGGATCACCTCAACAGTTTGGTATTCTCACACCTCATCTGCATAAACCATCTGAGGGGCCTGTGGTCTGCCTGAACCCAGAAGTGAGTGACAAACAGCTATGGCCTTAGCTTCTCCATTGATCAGAACACAGCAAAGACTCCATAGAAGAGAATATTTATCTGAGTAAAACAAGACCAGAACAACAAAAATCCAATAAGTAGATTCTGAGATATGCAATTTTAAAGATTTAGGTGAAAATAGCACATAAATGTGCAAAGCGCCAACTGTGGTTATCTGGTCCTACCCGAGTACGACAAAGTAAAGAATTCAGGCTGACTGCAATAGAGTGTGGGCCGAATAATGTGACCCACTTAGACTCCCTGAACATAGTACCACTAACCCTGGTGTGCAGTCTGCACGGCATTGCTTTGCGAAGCTTCGTGGCAGTTCTGGTGAGGATCAAAGAGGGCGGAGCACCTTAGTCCCAAATTTCTGGGTCCAGGACTGAGGTGTACCACTTGGAAGAGCAGACTCACAGACGGCAGAGTCTAGGTTCAGGAGCAGGTTGTTTGGAAGTTTTGTATGCCCTGAGACTCCAGAAAACAGGAGGCCAGTCAGCTTGCCCTTGGAGTCACTCTGGATTCTGAGTTGTAGAGATGCAGGTCCAGTCCTTCTCACTCCCAGGTAAGAGAGCAAGAGGCACAGTTCAGCACAGCAAAGCAGAAGTCCAGCAAAGTAGCAGTCCTTTCAGCAGCACAACAGTCCTTTTTCCTGGCAGAGTATCCACAGCTCCAGAAGTGTACTGAAGTGCTGGTGTTTGAGGTCCAGTATTTATACTTTGGTGCCCTGGTTCTGGAAGGTGGGAGAAACCTTTGAAATGCAAAGATACCCTGCCTTTCCTGGCTCCAAGCTGGCTGGTGTGACAACCCTATTGTGGGTGGACAGGACAAGCCTATTCAAGTGTAAGTGAGGCAGTGCTAAGCTCTGCCCCTCCCCCTATCAAGCCAGTTAATGGCCCATTAAGGCCCAGCAAGTCACACCCATTACTCCCATTGTGTGTGGCTGTCTAGAGGAAATACCCAAGGCCCAGCTGTCACCTACCCCAGACGTGTATTCAGAGACAGGCAGAGGCAAAGAATGGTTAATGTAAGAAAATGTCAACTTTCTAAAAGTGTCATTTTCAAATTTACAATTTAAAATCCGACTTCACCATCAGTTGTGATTTTAAATTGTGAGTCGAGACACCAAACTCCAAATTTCTAACCTTTCCCAATCAGAAGTTACACTTAAAGGATGCTTCAAGGTAACTCTCAAGGGAGAGATAGGCCTTGCAGCAGTGAAAAACGAAGTTAGCAGTTGTTCACTGCCAGGACATGTTAAACTCAAAAGTATATGCACAGGTTTTTCAATACACTGCATCCTGTCCTTGGGGCTACCTAGGACCTTGTAGCAGTGGGTGTGGCGATAGTAAGGACTAGAAGGCTCGAGTGTGTTAGAAGTAAGGAATTTTATTTAAAGTTCTTTGAAGTTGTGGAAAAGTCTTTCATATTCTAGGGCTGTCGGGCTCTCCCTGAATGAATGTCTCTTCTCTTCTTTCTAGGTCTCCTCTTGACTGGCGCAGATATTTCTCGTGGAGCCCCAGGCGCACCGGAAAAGAAGAGGTATGGAGATATGGGTAAGTCGGGTTGATATACAGATACTGGTAGGATTAATAGTATAAGAAGGTAAGGAGAGAGAGAGAGAGAGAGAGAGAGAGAGAGAGCGTCCCTTGTGAAAGGTGTAGAATGTGAAAATCCGTGGGCAGGGAATCAGTCACCTCTTAGTGTCTTCCCAGCGATAGGTTATCCTCGTTTGATGCCTTTAGTTCTTCTTTCACCCTCTTAACTTCCCTTTTCCTTCTCTCTCCCTCCAAAGTCCCCCTCCCTACCCTCTCCCTGGATCACCTCTCCCCTCCCCTCTCCAGACCTCCCTTTTCCCTTTAGCCCCAGGTTGTCCTTCAGGAAGGACCGTACCTGGTGAAGCCACGTCCCTCCTGGGACGTGGCAGATTTCTCGTCCTTCGGGTCTTTCCTGGCTCTCCAACCGGCCTTGGTTTGCTGGTCTCCTGGTTTTCTCCGTTCTTCCTTTTTTTCCCCATGTCTTCTGTTCGTTCGTCTTTCCTCTCTGCTCCTCTGTCGGCGTCTTCGCGTCCCTCCCTCCGCGCGAAGTCCGTCTTCCCTTTCAAACTCTTCGGAAACCCTGATATCCGGGTTCCCAGTGCTGTTGTCGGCGTCTCCGTTGTTATGACGCCCGGGTGGAACGGCGTTCTCGAGGGAGAATCGGGACGCCGTTCCCAATTCAGCGCCGTCAGTAGCCGCTATATCCGATAGCCGGCTACACACCCCATCCCAAGATCGGGACTGATACAGTTCCGAAGAACCAGGAAAGCGAGACAAGTAGTCAGCAGGACCCTGGAGAGCATCCGGAATATGCCGGACCTGAAAAGAGAAGGGCTGAAGTTCCATAAACCAGCGAAGGATTCGGGAGTTGGAGTCTTTATTGGAAGCCAACCAAGTCAAGGGAGCATGGTCAAATAACAGCACAAAAGGACGGCCCAGTAGATGGTACTTCAAGGGTTCCACCGCCCACTTGATAGCTAGACATTCACATTCAATAATCGGGTAGTTACATTCCCTGGGTAACAATTTCCGACTGATATACACAATCGGGTGGTCATGCCCCTCGTCATCGAGTTGGGAAAGAACTGCTACCAACCCCACATCCGAGGCATCCGTATAGAGATGGAAAACCTTAGAAAAGTCGGGACACCGCAAAACCGGTTCGGTAGTGAGGCATGATTTCAATTGCTGGAAACTAGCCAGTTGTTTGTCAGACAGGGATGTTATTTTCGATGGGAGGTGTTTCTTGAGAAGGTCAGTGAGGGGGGCGGCTAAGGTACAATACTGAGGTATAAACCGACGATAATAACCCATTAACCCTAGAAAGGAGCAAAGTTCCCGTTTAGTAGTGGGGTTAGGAACTTGTTGGATGGCCTCGATCTTGTTTCTTTGAGGTCGGAGTTGGCCCTGTCCTATAAAATATCCCAGATAGGCAATGTGGTTATAACCCAGGTGGCATTTCTTTGGGTTGGCTGTGAGACCAGCTGAGTGTAGTGCTTGGAATATTTCGTGGAGATGGATAAGATGGTCTTCCCAGGTGTTGCTGAAAACTACAATATCATCCAAATATGCGGCAGCATATTCGTAAAAAGGTCTCAAAAGGCGGTCCATTAGCCTTTGGAATGTGGCTGGGGCCCCGTGGAGCCCAAATGGAAGTACCGTAAAATGGTATAGGCCTGAATGAGTGGAAAAAGCAGTTTTCTCCTTATCCGCTGGTGCGAGGGGTATTTGCCAGTACCCTTTGGTCAAATCGAGTGTTGACATATACCGGGCTTTCCCCAGTCTTTCCAATAAGTCATCCACTCTGGGAATTGGGTACGTGTCAAATAATGAAATTTCACTTAGTCGGCGGAAGTCAATACAGAATCGTATCGACCCATCCAGTTTTGGAACAATGACAATGGGTGAACACCAGGGGCTTGTCGAGGGTTCTATTACTTTCAATTTTAACATAGATTGTACCTCTTCTTCTATTAAATGTCGGCGAGCTTCAGGGATACGGTAAGGGCATAACTGTATTATTTTCCCCTCAGGGGTTCTGATGCGGTGTTGGATCAGATGGGTTTTACCTGGGATTCCTGAGAAAAACTGGCTATGGTGTTTTAATAGGATTTTTAATTGGTTCATCTGATCTCCTGTGAGGTCGGCATTAATATGGTGTGTCTCTATAGTTACCTTGGTGTTCGTAGGACACAATTCCATATTCAGGGGTTCCTGTGGGGTTATTAGGAAACCAGTAGCTGACTGGTATGGTGTTATTATGGGCTCTTCCCATTTTTTTAACAGATTAACATGGTAAATCTGAGTTCTCTTGGGGTGTTTGGACATTTCTATCAGGTAAGTAACTGGGGAAATAGCTTTTATTATAGTATATGGACCCTGCCATCTGGCTAGAAGTTTATTATCTGAACAAGGTCTTAAGATCAGAACCTTATCGTTCGGTTGAAAATACCGGGTTTTTGTTCTTTTGTCATAATACTTCTTTTGTGTAGTTTGTGAATTTTCTAGGTGTTGACGTACGTCTTCCCATACGGATTGCAGGTGTGTTTTCAGGTTGTATATGTATTCTAATAGGGGCTTTTCTTCCTCTCCCTCTTCCTCCCACAATTCCGCTGCCATGTCTAACAGACTATTGGGTTTTCGCCCGAAGACAAGCTCAAAGGTGCTATGTCCTGTCGAAGCCTGTTCATGTGTTCTTATGGCATATAAGACTAAAGGAAGTTTTTGGTCCCAATCTTGTCCGGATTCAGAGACCGTTTTCCGTAGTAGTGTTTTTATAGTGCGGTTTTACCACTCAACCAAACCGTCTGTCTGGGGGTGATAAACGGAGGTCTTGATTTGCTTGATCCCAAGGATCTTACAGATATTACCCATTAGTGAAGACATAAAGGGTGTTCCCTGATCAGTTAGGATTTCCTGGGAAAATCCGAGTCTAGAAAAGAAAGTGATCATAGCTTGGGCTATATTTTTAGAGGTCATACTAGAAAGGGGTATAGCCTCAGGATACCTTATAGCATAATCAACTAAAACTAGAATGTATGTGTGACCTTTTGTAGAGGGAAGGAGTGGACCTACTAAATCCATGCCGATCCGAGAGAACGGAACTTCAATAATAGGAAGAGGTTGTAGGGGTGCTTTTCTTTGGGGTCCCGGATCTATTAGCTGGCACCGGGGACACTGGGCACAGTACTGTCGAAGTTGGGCATAAACTCTGGGCCAATAAAACCTCCTCAGTAAATATTCTTCGGTCTTTTCCCTACCATAGTGTCCCCCTCCTGGTTGGTTGTGTGCCAAAAAGAGTACCTGAAAGCGATAGGGCTCAGGTACTACTAACTGTCGTTTTTCGACGTTGTCGTGCTTTATGACACGGTAAAGGAGATTTTTCTGGACCATGAAGTAGGGGCCCACCTCATTAGTAGATTCCAATTTGGCCGATCTCCAAGCATTCCGTAATGACAGATCTTCTCGTTGGCTGACTCTGAAGGAAGGAAGTGGGAGCTGAAATATTGGCCACTACTTTCTCTATGTTCTTCCCTTTTTCTGCAGTCCAATACTGTTGTTTTATTTGTCTCTTTTCTCATCTAGTGGGTTTTGAACGGCACGGTTTGTCCTCTATATAGCTACCGTGAAACGGGGCTTCTGCCCACCAGGCCTCTGTAGTAGCTTGTGACCTGGCCCTTTGCAACAGCTCGTGGAACCGTATATAGTCCGTTCCCAATATACAGTCCTCCACCAAGTGATCCATAATTCCTACGGGTAGTAGGTCATGATTATCTTCCCACTCTATGTTTACAAGGGCAAGGGGGTACTAGTCTTTGTCCCCGTGTATACAACAGATCGACACCCATTGGTGAATGGATTGCCCGGATAGACTCAACACATCGGCTCTTACCACGGATTGGCTACATCCCGAGTCTATCAGGGCTAGGAGTACCTTTCCATTTACTTTAATCTTTTGTTTGTATCTGGGATCACCTCCACCTGTACACAAGACTCTTCCCCTAGTGACCCCTATCTCCATGGGTTCAGTTTTTTCCCCTTTCCGGGGACATAGGCGAGCTATATGCCCCCACTCACCACAGCAATAACACTGTGGCTGTTGCATAGGTGGGTTTTCCCTGAGTTTGGGATATCCTGCTTCTTCGAGGGGCTTCCGAGGGAAACTTCTTAAAGGTATTGCTGCGGGTCTAGTCGGTGTCTTAGAGTTTAAACTCTTGAACTCAGTTGATCTGTGGTAAGCACAGGCTAAGTCCATGGCCAATTCGGTATTGACATTTGGGTGTTGGCGTATCCAACTCCGAGTGGAGGGGGGGAGTGACTCTAAATATTGCTCCAGGATCACAGCCTTTATAATATCCTCCCTGTCTGTCCCTATAGGTCCCAGCCATTTTAGTCCCATGTCCTTGACTTTATAATAAAAGGTCCGGTAGTCCTCCGCTGGCCCCCATTTGATCTTCCGGAATCGTAGACGATAATACTCGGTATCGTGCCCTACTCTCTCCAATATACTCTTTTTGATTTCTTTGTAGGGTGTGGTACCATCCGGATTAGCGGCCTGGTAAGCCGTTTGAAGGATACCGGTCAGTAATGGTGCTATATATTGGCCCCACCGTTCTTCTGGCCATTGGGCCGAAGAGGCCACCCTTTCAAAGATAGTAAAGAAAGCGTCGGGATCCTCTCCTTCCTGGTACTTCTGGAGCACTGTGCTCGGTACATTGGGGTGAACCTTGCTAGCTGCAATGGTATCCGTGAGCTTTTGGAGGGCCGCCTCATGCACTAATTGATTATTGGCCATGATGGTGGCTTGGCTCTTTAGCGCGCTCTGTAGTGCCTCTCGGTCCTCCTTAGCCTCCCTCTGATGGGCCTCCCATACTAGCTGAAGGTTTCTCTGTCCTTCAGCTAGTTGTTGTATCATGTCCTCCAAAGTGGGTTTATCCCCCATTTTCTTTTCTTCTAGTTTGTCCTTTTATCGCGCACGTTAAAATATCCCACTTCTGACACCACTGTAGCAGTGGGTGTGGCGATAGTAAGGACTAGGAGGCTCGAGTGTGTTAGAAGTAAGGAATTTTATTTAAAGTTCTTTGAAGTTGTGGAAAAGTCTTTAATATTCTAGGGCTGTCGGGCTCTCCCTGAATGAATGTCTCTTCTCTTCTTTCTAGGTCCCCTCTTGACTGGCGCAGATATTTCTCACGGAGCCCCAGGCGCACCGGAAAAGAAGAGGAATGGAGATATGGGTAAGTCGGGTTGATATACAGATACTGGTAGGATTAATAGTATAAGAAGGTAAGGAGAGGGAGAGAGAGAGAGAGAGAGAGAGAGAGAGAGCGTCCCTTGTGAAAGGTGTAGAATGTGAAAATCCGTCGGCAGGGAATCAGTCACCTCTTAGTGTCTTCCCAGCGATAGGTTATCCTCGTTTGATGCCTTTAGTTCTTCTTTCACCCTCTTAACTTCCATTTTCCTTCCCTCTCCCTCCGAAGTCCCCCTCCCCTCTCCCTGGATCACCTCCTCCCTCCCCTCTCCCTGGATCACCTCTCCCCTCCCCTCTCCAGACCTCCCTTTTCCCTTTAGCCCCAGGTTGTCCTTCAGGAAGGACCGTACCTGGTGAAGCCACGTCCCTCCTGGGACGTGGCGGATTTCTTGTCCTTCGGGTCTTTCCTGGATCTCCAAACGGCCTTGGTTGCTGGTCTCCTGGTTTTCTCCGTTCTTCCTTTTTTTCCCTGTGTCTTCCGTTCGTTCGTCTTTCCTCTCTGCTCCTCTGTCGGCGTCTTCGCGTCCCTTCGCGCCCACCGCGCGAAGTCCGTCTTCCCTTTAAAACTCTTCCCAGTGCTGTTGTCGGCATCTCCGTTGTTATGACGCCCGGGTGGAATGGCGTTCTCGAGGGAGAATCGGGACGCTGTTCCCGATTCAGCGCCGTCGGTAGCCGCTATATCCGATAGCCGGCTACAGACCTATCTTAGGGGTGAAATATATGTAATAAAAGGAAAGATTTGGCCTGGCAAGTGGGTGCACTTACCAGGTCGAAACAGCAGTTTAAAACTGCACACACACAGGATATGCAACATGTTTAAAGGGCTACTGTAGTTGATGGCACAATCAGTACTGCAGGCCCACTAGTAGGATTTTATTTATAGACCTTGGACACATATAGTGTACTTTACTGGGGACTTACAAGTAATTAAATATGCCAACTGTGGATTACACAACATCACAAAGTTTAGAGTACAGAGCACCTGCACTGTAGCACTGATAAAGTGCCTATAATCATAAAGGCAGCAAAAATGAAGTCAGAAAAACAGGAGGTCAGAATTCAAAACATTAGGGGAACCACACCAAGGATGCCAGGTCTAACAGTCACCTTACCTGCTGCATACTGCAAATCTTGCACAACACCAGATTCTGGTCTGAGATGGAACTATCAGAACCTGAGAGAGGAGGTACCAAAAGAGACTGGCACTGCAAAGCCATACTATAGCAGAAAGCATGCCATTTAAGTATGCATAACATAAAATAACATGTCTTTATAAAGTACTTAATATTGGTTTATCCTGCTTCTGACCTGGCACCTTTCTGACCCGTAGACTGCTTTTGATACTGTGGACCATTAGATGAGATCCTCCTGCACAAAATGGATCAAGTAATAGCGATGAGAAGAACAGCTAAAGCCAGACTGACTTCTATTTAACTGAACGATCCCAGCAAGCTCGGTTAAGTTTATCATTTTTCTTTTTACAATTAAACTACCTGAATTGCTTTCCTACAAATCTCAGCACCCCCCTCCCCCACTTCTTTTTAGTAACTATTTGATATCTCGGTCAGGGGTGGCCAAGGTGCATAGAATGGATTCCAAAATAAGACAATTACATCTTTCCTACTGTTATCTTATTATGGAAATGGCGAAGCAAACGAGACCTTAAAGACTCTAAACCTTATCAGAGTTTGCCTCATCACTCCCTCTCCAGGCCCCTCTTATTTTCTTCCAAAGAGGTTGGGCTCCTCCGAAAAATCACTCAAAAATCTTGATTCCCTTCACTTAAATTCTGTGCATGGAAACTCAAATTAAAAAGTGAAAAGTTGCAATTTTTGACTAAGGTTGGCAGGATGGGAGCGGGGCTTGGTGGTGGGAGCGATGGCTGCTTTCTTTCGGCGCTCGGATTGCTGGACTTGTCAGCTGGCTCTCAGTAACAGCCTGAAGGTCGGGTGACACTGCAGAGCAAACTCAATAGGGAGAACAGTTACCTGGAGGCCAGCTGGCACCACCCTGGAAGCGATTCGCTGGCATTCAATTAATATATAATGGCATTTGTTGTCGTTATGTGCACTTACAAAGTTTGATATAATAGTGTCTTATGTGCTTTTTACATGGATGCTATTTGTGGACAGAGCCCCAGATGTCACAAGCTGAACAATTGTCCTTGAAGATGGCAGTGCATATGTGTCCCTAGATCCAGCAGCTGCAAAAAAGAAGAGTAATGAAAAACTACATTTCTGAAAGTGAGTCTGAGTATGGATAGATGGCACACACGGAGTCAATGCTGATAAATGTAAAAGGATATAAGGCATATTCCTTTCACATTTAAACATCACTAAAAGGAAAGACATTTGTTAGAAGGGGGACATGAGATAGAATGAATGTAGGTAGTTCTGTATGTAGCCTGATCAAAGACTTACCTGATCCACAGGGACAGCGAAAGTGCTGCTTCCAGGAAGTCCCCTGATGTTTTCTGATAGGTGGGGCATAAACAGATACGTATGCAAAGTGAGGAAAGATCTGAAAACACATTGTATACGGGTATGCTAAACGTTTACTACTCAGTAAATAGACACTCCTGAGCCCCCTCCTGCTTGGCAGTTACTGTGACAAAGGTCTCAGTTAAAGGTAGTCATTGACAGGACGTGAGAGATTGTTAGGTACTGTGACAAAGGACATTTCACTCTACGGTTGACTGCAATGGGAACATTGGAGGATAGGGTGCATGACAGGAGACACATACACATACTTACCAATAAAGTTGCACAAAGGATTATTGTGTTTCGTGACTTCAGGACAAACACGTCAGATATATAAGTTCCCCCACTAGGCCTGTTATTCAGACATGCTGAACCTGAGGTTTTTGTAGTGTTATAGAAAAATATTTTCAATATCCCGACACCTATACAGAGAGAAATATCATCACACTAATCACAGTTGAGCTGGCTGTAGACATACAAGGTTCTGCCATATGTCTCAAGTCTGGGGCTGGCCAGCACACATCATGGCCCAGTCATTGTACTAGCGCAGAATGTGGTGGTAGGTGTTGGGTGGCTGACAGTACAGGACCTTCAAAGTAATATGGATGAGCATATTTGAGAATTACTCATTAACATTGTAAGTATCTGTGTAATATTTTGTCTCAGTATAGCTAAACAAGATACACTAATGACAGTGTTGCATTATGCCAAAGTTATACAATTCTTTAGAGTATTTTAGTGACATTGACAGCATTGTGGCATATCTGTTAGGATACTAGGGATGCATAAAGCCATGGGGCTGGTTGTTGAGGATCTTGTCAGAGTCACCAGATCCTCTGGGTCTGCGCACGTTCCCAACATGTCCACCACAAGACAGCCCTAATACTCTGATTAGAATGTCACAGAGTCTAAGAGAGTCCAAGTGGGGAAAAGGGGATTAGGTAGGGAACAGCTGGGAAGGAGAACTGTAGGAAGCAGAAGGTTCAATAACACAACATCAGAATAAAATCACATTGACTGTCACTAGATTATGATTTTTAGTATTGTCTTACTGTTACCATGGATACTCTAAGGAGTGATTTCAACTAGGCCTCTAGAACTCTGGATACCTGGAATAAAATAAAGGATGATTAATGCAATGTTTCATAAAAGCTTTTCATAACATGTCACGTAATGTCTAGAAATACAAGAACCTTCTAGAATATAGCTTCAGAACAAACACTGCCTTATTTAACATGAGGACTAAAGGCTGTCTGAAAACCATCCCTGGAAAACAATTAGAATTATGCTGGGAACTTAATATGCACAAGAACGTCACATTTAGGATTTGTCATCTTCACAAAAGAAATGTGTGCACATTAAATAACATTACACTTCAGAGTTTTTTGTATGGCCTTGAAATGATTGCACACACTGTTTCCGATCTGGGAATCAAGTTTTACATGAGGGAAATGAATCGTGCACTCTGCCGATTCCAACAGGAATATGTCAATGTCTTGAAATGATTGCGCAAGCCTTTGCCGATCTGAACACCAAGTCTAACATGTGGGAAATGAATCACGCGCACCATCAATTCCAACAGGAATATGTAAATGCCATAAAATGATTGCGCAAACCTTTGCTGATCTGAACACCAAGTTTGTCATGCAGGAAATGAATCGCGCACACTGCTGATTCCAACAGGAATATGTAAATGCCATGAAATGATCGTGCAAGCCTTTGCCAATCCGAACACCAAGGTTGTCATGCAAGAAATGAATTGCGCGCACAGACGATTCTAACAAAAGTATGCAAATGCCATGAAACGATCGCGCAAACCTTTGCCGATCCGAACACCAGGGTTGTCATGCAAGAAATGAATCGCGCGCACAGCCGATTCTAACAAAGTATGCAAATGCCAAGAAACGATTGCGCAAACCTTTGCCGATCCGAACACCAGGGTTGTCATGCAAGAAATTAATCGAGCATACAACCGATTCTAACAAAAGTATGCAAATGCCATGAAACGATCGCGTAAACCTTTGCCGATCCGAACACCAGGGTTGTCATGCAAGAAATGAATCGCGCGCACAGCCGATTCTAACAAAGTATGCAAATGCCATGAAACAGTCGCGCAAACCTTTGCCGATCCCAACACCAGGATTGTCATGCAAGAAATGAATTGCGCGCACAGCCGATTATAACAAAGTATGCAAATGCCATGAAACGCAGATATTGCATCAATGTCTAATTCAGTCTCTCAGTTTGACCATCTGTTTGAGGATGATGGCTAGTAGATAGTGTGGATGTGACTTGAAGTGTTTTGCACCACATTTTCCATAAGTTAGAGGCAAATTGCGATCCTCGATCGGAGAGAATCATTTTCGGCAGCCCGTGATGATGGACCACTCTGTTCAGTAGGATGGTTGCCAGTTCACTGGAGGTGGGCAATTTCTTACAGGCAATGAAATGTCCGTATTTTGTGAGACTATCTACTACCACAAGGATTACTGAGTGCTGTAGAACCACTGGTAGTCCTGTAATGAAGTCTAAAGAAATGTGTTCCCAAGGTCGGCGTGGAGTTGGGAGCGGACGCAACATACCTTTCGGTTTTGAATGACTTGTCTTGATGCGAGCACAGACTTTGCAGTGGTTTACCATTGTTTTGACATCTTTTGTCAGAGTAGGCCACCAAAAGTAACGTTGGATTAATTCAAGAGTTTTTGGAGTACCTGGATGACCTGCCGTAGGTATAACATGCAACCAATGAAATGCCAACTTGCGAAGCTTGGTGGTGGGCACGAACAAACGAGCATCATGGAAAGGTAGTCCCTGTTTGATGGATCTTTTGGGATCTGCTCGAGCCCATGCCTGCCATTTCTCAATGGTGAAAGAATTACGGATGTCTTCAAAGAAGACTTCGGTTTTTATTATACATAGGACTTTGGGGGTCATTCCGACTCCCGCCGGGCGTGCGGTTACCGCCGAATGACCGAACCGCGGTCAAATGACTGCGGCGGCCATTCTGGCTTTCCCGCTGGCCTGGCGGCCGACCGCCAGAAGGCCGCCCGCCGGCCCAGCGGGAAAGCACCTTCAACGAGGAAGCCGGCTCCGAATGGAGCCGGCGGAGTTGAAGGCGTGCGACGGGTGCAGTGGCACCCGTCGTGATTTTCAGTGTCTGCTTGGCAGACACTGAAAATCAATGTGGGGCCCTGTGAGGGGGCCCCACAACACCCGTTGCCGCCATCCTGTTCCTGGCGGTGAAAGCCGCCAGGAACAGGATGGCGGTAAGGGGGCGGAATCCCCATGGCGGCGCTGCTTGCAGCGCCGCCGTGGAGGATTCCCTGGGGCAGCGGGAAACCGGCAGGACAGCCGCGGTCAGAATGCCCATGGAAGCACCGCCAGCCTGTTGGCGGTGCTTCCGCGGTCGTTGGCCCTGGCGGTCAGAATGACCCTCTTTGTCTGGAGCAATGATAGCTCTGGAAGGTTGGATGGTAGGCAACGTGGTAGACTCTTGGCGGGACAAGCCGTCTGCTTTGCGATTGTCTTTACCAGGACGAAAAGTTACCACAAAATCGAATTCGGCAAAAAACAACATCCAGCGTAATTGCTGAGCAGTCAAAAGTCTGGCTGAACTCATGAACTGGAGATTGCGATGATCAGTATATACTGTGATTGTGTACTTGGCACCCAACAAATGATGTCTCCACTCTTTAAAGGCATCACGGATCGCCAGAAGCTCTTTTTCAGCAATGACATAGTTCTGTTCGGCTTCGTTCAGCTTTCGAGACATGTAGGCTACAGGATGGAGTTGACCAGTGTCCTTACTTCGTTGTGACAAGACTGCACCAATAGCCACATCCAGAGGCATCTGCTTCAGCTATGAATGGACGATCCACATCAGGATGAGTCAAGACTGGGGCAGTGGAAAAAGCTTCTTTCAAAGTTGAAAAGACTTGGTCACCTTCTGGAGACCATACACATTTTTCTTTTTATCTTTCTTTCTTTCTTAATAACTTGGTGATTGGCGCCACTGTTTGAGAGAAATGATTTATAAACCTGCGATAAAAGTTTGCAAACCCCAGGAAACATTTTACATCTCGAACAGTCTTTGTAGAGAGGCCAATCAGATACAGCTTGTACTTTCTTTTCTGCCATGACCATACCTTGAGGGGTAAGGATAACCCCTAAAAACTCGACTGTGGTAACATGAAACTCACTCTTGGTTAATTTACAATATAAATGGTGCTTTCGGAGCGCTGTGAGAATTTTCTTGACATGTTGTACATGTTCAGTTTCATTGTCGGATTAAATCAAAATGTCATCGATATAGACTATTGCAAATATGTCGAGATACTCTCTAAGAACGTCATTCAGGAAAAAATGGAATGCAGCTGGAGCATTGCACAGACCAAAAGGCATGACGGTGTACTCAAAAAGACCATGGCGGTCATTACAACCCTGGCGGACGGTGTTAAAGCGGCGGTAAAAAAATTGCAATTCCAACCGTGGCGGAAACCGCCAACAAAGACAGCCACTTTAACACTCCGACCACCACAGTGGTACAAACAAACAGCGCGGCGGACACCGCCAACAGACAGGAGCCCACACTATTATGACAAGCCAATCCGCCACCTTTTCCGGGGCGGATTCGCTGCGGATATAAACCCGGCGGAAACAGGAATTTCGAAGGGAAAACGCTCACCTCTACACACTCCACAAGGAACGAGGACACCATGGAACTGGAACTCCAAATCCTACCTGCGATAGTCTTCCTGCTCCTCTACCAGGAGCACGAACGCCGGTGGCGAAGACCACGGTGAGTACTGCACCTACGACACAGGGGAGGGTGGAGGGGGGAGGGAAAAAACAGGGACACACACACGCAACACCCCCACCCTCACCCCCACCCTCACCCACTACAACACACACACTAATGCATATCAATACATCACAGTTACACCTCCCAAACCCCGCCGGAAGAATGCTAAGACCAAAGAAAAAGTGTAACCATCGGAATATATTACAAACAAGTAGGCAGAAATATATATACAGTATATATATATACACCATGTACAAAATATATACCAGGCATAGTAGTCCAGGTACTGCACAAAGAAAGTCCGTGGAACACTGGGACCACACGGTATGGGCGAGGCCCACACAAGATCCTCGACCATGACGGAGAGCCGCTTGATTGCACGATGCCAAATCCACAAGGGGGCCACATGCCCACTGTTCAATCCTGGGGAGTGCAAAGCCACAGTCTCTCAAGTCTCTACAGTGGGTGGGTTGCCACTGTTCCATCCTGGGGAGTGCAAAGCCACAGTCTCACAAGTCTCTACAGTGGGTGGGTTGCCCACTGTTCCATCCTGGGGTGTGCAAAGCCACAGTCTCTCAAGTCTCCACTGTTCAATCCTGGGGAGTGCAAAGCCACAGTCTCTCAAGTCTCTACAGTGGGTGGGTTGCCCACTGTTCCATCCTGGGGAGTGCAAAGCCAAAGTCTCATAAGTCTCTACAGTGGGTGGGTTGCCCACTGTTCCATCCTGGGGAGTGCAAAGCCACAGTCTCTCAAGTCTCTACAGTGGGTGGTTTGCCCACTGTTCAATCCTGGGGAGTGCAAAGCCACAGTCTCACAAGTCTCCACAGTGGGTGGGTTGCCCACTGTTCAATCCTGGGGAGTGCAAAGCCACAGTCTCTCAAGTGGATAACAGTCTCCACTGGTTCTGGAGGGGGACTGGTGCCCAGAGTGCTTCATCCTGTTTAGGACAGAGGTAGTAGATGGATGTCTCCACTGGTTCTGGAGGGGGACTGGTGCCCAGAGTGCTTCATCCTGTGAAGGACAGAGGTAGTGGATGGATGTCTCCACTGGTTCTGGAGGGGGACTGGTGCCTAGAGTGCTTCATCCTGTGAAGGACAGAGGTAGTGGATGGATTTCTCCACTGGTTCTGGAGGGGGACTGGTGCCCAGAGTGCATCACTCACCCCGTGACGGACCCAGTTGCGTCAGTGCCCCTGCCGTTCATGGGCTAGCGGTGCTTGAGTTGGCGGTGCCCTGTTCAGCGGTGCTTGAGTTGGCGGTGCCCTGTTTAGCGGTGCTTGAGTTGGCGGTGCCCTGTTTAGCGGTGCTTGAGTTAGCGGTGCCCTGTTCAGCGGTGCCTGAGTTGGTGGTGCCCTGTTCAGCTGTGCTTGAGTTGGCGGTGCCCTGTTCAGCGGTGCTTGAGACGGCGGTCCTTCATGCCCCAGCGGGGCTTTTGCTGGCGGTCCTTCATGGCTCAGCGGGGCTTTTGCTGGCGGTCCTTCATGGCCCAGCAGGGCTTTTGCTGGCGGTCCTTCATGGCCCAGCGGGGTTGGTGCTGGTGGTCCTTCATGGCCCAGTGGGGCTGGTGCTGGCGGTCCTTCATGGCCCAGCGGGGCTGGTGCTGGCGGTGGCCTCCTGGGCAGCTGTGCTGGCGGTGGCCTCCTGGGCAGCTAGGCTGGGGCTGGCGGTGGCCTCCTGGGCAGCTGGGCTGGGGCTGGCGGTGGCCTCCTAGGCAGCGGGGATGATGGCGGTCTTCTCCGCCGTGCAGCTCTTCCCAGACTTGCTGGGTTTCTTGTGGCCCTTCCCCACCTTGGACGGTGTCACAGCTGACTCCACACTCCCAACGGGACCCCTGGGAGCGGCTTTGGTGGCTGGAGTCTTCCCCCTCTCCCGCAGGGCACTGCCCAACTTCTGATGCTTCACAGGTGGGGGACTGTCTGTGCTGTGGCTCTGTGCCACACTGGCTATCCTGGTGGTTGGTGCACTCCACATACCGGTGACTACAGGCACCACTGGTCCCAGTGATGTTTTGGCTGAGGTGCTACTTCGGGACCTATGAGATGGACGGGTGGGGGAGGTGTGGGAAAAAGGTCAAGGGTGGACAGTAAAAGTTTTTTGGACACACTGGGATGGGTAGCTGGAGTGGGTTTGGGAGTGGAGGAAGAGGTGGTGGTTGTAGGAGGTGTTCGTTTGCTGACTTTGGGTGAAGGTGCATGCGCTGGAGGCTGTCGTGAGGTGGAAGGCTGTTGGGTGGGTGTGTGCCTGCGTTTGTGTATCGTGGGAGGGGGCATCACAGACACACTGTGAGAGGACACAGGGGACGTGTGAATGGTAGTGGGGGTGGTGTCTGCACGTGAGCGGGGTGTGGTGTTGTGTGTGCTGGAGAGGGACATAGTGGCTGTAGAGGTAGTGCATGCAGGTGTGAGTGTAGACGAGACTGGGAGGGAAGAGGGAGACGACGAGGAGGGGGACACAGTGGAGGCAGTGGATGTTGGTGTGTCTGCATGTGTGTGTTGCTTGCGTGAGTGCCTGTGGGATGTGTGGTGCTTATGTTTACCTGAGCTTCTCTTGTGTGTTGAGGTGTATGCAGGCTGGTCTGATGGAGTGCTTGGGATAGGCAGAGGTACAGGGGATTGGGTCTGGGTGGAGGAAGTTGGAGGGGGGAGGCTAGAGACGGGGACAATGGCTGCCATCAGTGCTGAGGCCAGAGTTTGAAAAGCTCGGTGAAGGGCAACATGACCAGAATGAATGCCCTCCAGGAATGCATTCGTTTGTTGCAACTGCCTTTCTACACCCTGGATGGCATTCAAAATGGTAGACTGCCCAACAGTGAGGGACCTGAGGAGGTCAATGGCCTCCTCACTGAGGGCAGCAGGGGTGACTGGGGCAGGGCCTGAGGTGCCTGGGGCGAAGGTGATGCCCACCCTCCTGGGTGAGCGGGCACGGGGCAAAGGCTGAGGGGCTGCTGGGAGGGCGGTGCTGGTAGGGGGGGTGGCGGCTGTACCTGTAGTTGCGGGGGCACAGATGTTGCCGCCACCACAAGGGAGCTCCCATCAGAGGACGAGTCCGTGTCGCTGGTGTCAGCTCCTGTCCCCGGCGTGGCGCTCCCCTCGCCCTCCGTCCCACTGGTGAATTCCGAGTCCGTAGTCTCGCCCTCCAGGGACATGTGGGATGCAGCTCCCTCATGCTCCGGTGCCACTGCTCCTCCGCCTGATGATGCTAATGCACACAAGAACAGGGAGTCCACAAAGAGGGGGACGACGACAGAAGAAAGACATGTTGAGTGCATGGATTACCGCTACCGTTGGCGGACACGACAGACACAGAAGCCCCCTGCACTACGCCGCGCTCTTGGGCTCCACTGTTCAATTCCTGGGAAATGGCCTACAAGGCTATGGACGACATCTGCACACATAGATGACACAGGGGCATGACTAGCTGTACTTGACACTCTACAGAGGTGGGGTGGGGTGCCACATGGCCATGCCTTACGGAGGGGCCTAGCCTACAGAACTCGCCCTGGCCTAGGGAAACCCACAGCCCTCCTCCCCCACCCAGACACCTCCACTGCGCGCAAAGTCAGCAGAATGAGAGTGTACTCACCCACTTGTGTCTGCTGTGATGCCCTCAAGCGCCCATCCAACTCCGGGTAGGCCACCGCCAGGATCCTGAACATCAGGGGGGTCATGGTGCGATGGGCACCCCTCCCACATTGGGAGGCCATCCCCAGCTGAGCCTCTGCTGTCTTCTTGCTCCAGCGGCAAATGTCCTCCCATCTTTTCCGGCAGTGGGTGCTCCGTCTGTGGTAGACCCCCAGGGTCCGGACGTCCTTGGCGATGGCATGCCAAATATCTTTCTTCTGGTGGGCGCTGACCTACATGAAATGTACAGGGGAAGAAGAGAAGTCATTACCACCTGCACCGTCAGTGATTGGCCCCCATCCCTACCCTTGCCATGTGGCACATTGCATTCACTGTCTTTCATGCACGCAGCACTCTGCCCCCTTCCTTCTTACATCCAGCCCTCTCAACACAGGCATAGTCCATACAACATGGTCCCTGTGTACTTACCTGTTTGTCTGGAGGACCGTAGAGTAGCGTGTACTGGGGGAAGACCCCATCCACGAGCTTCTCCAACTCCTCCGATGTGAAGGCAGGGGCCCTTTCCCCAGACGTACAAGCCATTGTCTCTTCTAGACCGAGGTCACAGCAGTACTTGCAGTGTAGGTCCTCTCCTGTCGAAGATCAGGTATCAAATGATTGAACAGATAGAAAATGCCAGTCACGTCCGCGGTGGTGCCTACCGTCACCGCCGGAGTACATCGTCATTGGCTCCTGGGACCCATAGGGTCCAATGTTAACCAATGCCGCATTGCGTCGCAGTCTTCGACCGCCTACCACGACGGTGTACAATGCCAGCGCAGTTACCTCACATCCCATTGTCCCACTTTAGAGGTCAGGCAGCCGCCATTTCAGGGGCCCACATGGCTTCATTTTCAATTGCGTCACACATACCTAGGCCTAGATTCAACACACATACAGGCCACCTTTTGTGTATGATTGGTGTTCTGGGTAAACTATGGGTACGTACCTCTGAGTTGTTTGACTCTGTGCTCGCTGTTGTCCTTCACAGGTACCGTCCGCTGGGACATGTGAGGAGATGGCGGCATCCTCCGGTGTACCGACCGTTGGTGGACCTGTCGACAATGGAGGAGCGACATTTGATAATCACCTACAGGCTTGATCGTGCCACAATCCAGGAACTGTGTACCCAGTTGGAGCCAGACCTAATGTCAGCAATCCGCCATCCCACAGGAATCCCCCCTCAAGTACAGGTGCTGTCAGTGCTCCATTTCCTTGCAAGTGGGTCATTTCAAACAACTGTGGCCATGGCATCAGGGATGTCCCAGCCTATGTTTTCCAACGTATTGTCCAGAGTGTTGTCTGCCCTTCCGAAACACATGTGGAGCTACATCGTTTTCCCTCGGGTGGAGGATTTGCCTAGAGTGAAAGGTGATTTCTATGCCCAGGGACACATCCCCAACATCATAGGTGCCATTGATGGGACCCATGTGGTCCCCCCCACAGGAGTGAACAGGTGTACAGAAACCGGAAGAGTTATCATTCGATGAATGTACAGATGGTATGTTTGGCTGACCAGTACATCTCCCATGTGAATGCCAAGTTTCCTGGCTCAGTACATGACGCCTACATCCTGCGGAATAGCAGCATCCCTTATGTGATGGGTCAACTCCAGAGGCACTGTGTGTGGCTATTAGGTGAGCACCTGGAAGCAAGACAGTGGGAATGGTTGTCTGGGTCTGGGGATATCCCTACAGGTTAGTGTGCGTCTAACAGTTGTCTCTCGCCATTTGCAGGTGACTCTGGTTACCCCAACCTGTCATGGCTACTGACCCCAGTGAGGAATCACAGGACAAGGGCAGAGGAACGCTACAATGAGGCCCATGGGCGAACTATGAGGGTGATCGAACGGACCTTCGGCCTCCTGAAGGCCAGGTTCCGTTGCCTCCATATGACAGGTGGATCCCTATTCTACTCACCAAAGAAGGTGTGCCAGATCATCGTGGCCTGCTGTATGCTTCACAACTTGGCCTTCGTGACGACAGGTGCCTTTTTTGCAGGAGGATGGTCCAGATGGCGGTGTTGTAGCAGCTGTGGAGCCTGTGGACAGTGATGAGGAGGAAGCAGAGGAAGAAGACATGCACAACAGGGACTCAGTGATCCTGCAATATTTCCAGTGAGACACAGGTAGGAATACAAACCTGCCTACTACATGTACTTTGACACTACTACCTCTCTCCTGTCTGTCGTTTTCACCCAGTGTATGGTCACTGAGTTGTCACTTTCCCTTACGATTTCACAGATGTGGGTCCCACTGTGTGACATCTGCTTAGATTCCTCATGGACTAGAGCTGTGTGACATAGGTATGTTGACATTACTATTTAAAAAACATTTTGTCACTGTAATTGCTAATACACTATTTTGAAATCACAGACAGACTCCAGATCATTTTGTGCTTTAGGTGTGTTTATTTAAATGCTCAATATTGGAGGAGGTAGTGAAATGGTGAGGGATGATGGCGGAGGAGTGTCCATGGCAGAGTCCAGTCTATTAGTCTCACAGGTGCATTGCCCATATGGGCATAGGAAGTGGAGCTGGGGCAGTTTAATCATGGACAGGGTGACAGAGTGGGACAGTAGGATGACAATCAGGGTGGTCTCATTTCTTGGCAGGGGTCTTGGCATCGTGCTCTGTCTTTGTCCTGGATCTCAGGGACCGTTTGCGGGGTGGTTCTCCGTCTGCAGGGGGTGGGGTGCTGGTGTGGTGGTCCTGTGGCGGTGCCTCCTGTCCACTAGCGCCGGCGGAGGTGGTGGGCAGTTCATCGTCCATGCTAGTGTCAGGGGCCCCTTGTAGTGCCACAGTGTCCCTCCTGGTGTTGAGTAGTTCCTTCAGCACCCCTACGATGGTGCCCAGGGTGGAGCTGATGGTTCTGAGTTCCTTCCTGAAGCCCATATACTGTTCCTCCTGCACGCGCTGGGTCTCCTGAAACTTGGCCAGTATCGTTGTCATTGTCTCCTGGGAGTGGTGGTAGGCTCCCAAGATGGAGGAGAGGGCCTCGTGGAGAGTGAGTTCCCTAGGCCTGTCCGCCCCCTGTCGCACAGCAGCCCTCCCAGTTCCCCTGTGTTCCTGGGCCTCCGTCCCCTGGACCGTGTGCCCACTACCACTGACTCCAGGTCCCTGTTGTTGTTGGGGTGGTGGGTTATCCTGGGTTCCCTGTAGTGGTGGACACACAGCTGATTGACATGTTCTGGGAACAGAGGTATGGGCCCGCTAGGTGGGTGCTGTGCTGGTGTTTCCAGAGGGGGGAAGGTCTGTGGTGGCCTGTGCCTGTGTGAGGAGAACCGACTGTCCAGAGGTCCCTGATGGTCCGGGCTGGTCATCTAGATCCAGTTGGACAGAGCTGCTGTCATCACTGTGGGCCTCATCTGTTGGTGGTGTGGACATGTGTGGACCCTCCTGTCCGGTGACGTTGGGTAGGGGTCCTGCAGGGGTATAAAAGGATGTTTATTAAATCTGTGTGTGTAATGGTGTGCAATGGATGGGTGACCGGGTACCCCAGTGCTAGCATTCCTGTGTGGGAGCTTGTGTGATGATGGTTTAGGGGGGTGTATGGGTATGTGCAGTGGGCATGCTTTGGTGATGGGTGTCCATGCTTTGTTGTTGCATGCAGGGCTTGGTGTTGGGATGTGTGGTTAGTGATGTTGGGACATATGTGAGGAGTTGGGGTGCTGGGGGTGCTGGGGGTGAGGGTGATGGTGGGGGTATGTGATAGCATGCAGGTATGGTGGGGGATGAAGTAGTGAAAAATTTGACTTACCAGAGTCCATTCCTCCACCTACTCCTGCGAGGCCCTCAGGATGCAGAATCGGCAAGACCTGCTCCTCCCATGTTGTTAGGTGTGGGGGAGGAGGTGGGGATCCGCCGCCAGTTCGCTGAACCGCCAGGTGGTGTCTTGAGACCACGGAACGCACCTTCCCCGTAGGTCGTTCCACCTCTTCCTGATGTCCTCCCGATTTCTTGGGTGTTGTCCCACTGCATTGACCCTGTCCACTATTCTTCGCCATAGCTCCATCTTCCTAGCTATGGAGGTGTGCTGCACCTGTGATCCGAATAGCTGTGGCTCTACCCGGACGATTTCCTCCACCATGACCCTGAGCTCCTCCTCCGAGAACCTGGGGTGTCTTTGCCGTGCCATGGGGTGGTGTAGGTGATGTGTGGGGTGGAGTGTGTGGTGATAAGTGTGGTTATATGTAGTGGTGTGTTGTGTGAGGTGCATGGAAGTTGTGTGGGTGATGGTGTTGTGTGCCTGTGGATGCTGTTGTTCTTGCTGGTGGTGTCTCTCTCTGGGCTTCTTTTGGAATTTTTGGTAGTAGGGGTTTGTGGGTGATGTGGGTGTGTGTTTTATATTGTATTGGATGTGTGGGAGTGGTGTGTGTATGTGTATTAGGTGTGTGTATTTTGAATTGTCCAATGTGGCTGTGCTTTGTAAGGGTGTGTGTATTTTGAGTGCAGCAGTGTGTACCGCCAATGGAATACCGCAGTTGAAAGACCGCCGCGTGGATTCATGTGTCGTGATAGTGTGGGCGTATTTCTGTTGGCGTGACGGTGGAGGATTTGTCATCGCCAGTTTATCACTGACCTTTGGTGTGGCGGACTTGTGTGGGTGTGTGACTTTTGGCGGATTCCGAGATGTGGGTCATAATAGCTGTGGCGGAATTCTGCGGCTGCGGCGGTGTGTTGGCGGCCTTCTGCACGGCGGTATGCGGCTTTTACCGCCAATGTTGTAATGACCCCCCATATCTTGTCTTGAACGCGGTTTTCCATTTGTCGCCCTCTCTCATCCTGACTAGATGGTAAGCACCTCATAGATCGAGCTTAGTGTACATTTTTGCTTTTTTCACTTGATACAACAAGACAGGAATCAGGGGCAAGGGGTATTTATTCTTGATTGTGACTTCGTTCAAACCCCTGTTGTCAATACAGGTTCGAAGATCCCCATTAGCCTTAGGGACAAAAAACAAAGAAGAGGCTGCAGGAGACTTGGAAGGGTGGATGAAACCATTCTCTAAGAATTGATCTAGATACTTTCGTAAGTGTTGATTATCATGTTCTGACAAGGCGTATAGACGACAGCTAGGGAGTATAGCACCTGGAGTTAGATCGATTTGACAGTCATAAGGTCTATGAGGGGGCAAGGTTTCAGCTTCTTTTTCATCGAATACGTCTTCATAGGACAAATACTCCCTAGGCAACTTTATTTCTTTGCCGTGGCTATGTAAGACTTGCAAATTTTGTCAACTTGAGACGTCTGGAGGCATTCCTTTTTACAGAGAGCGGAAGAGAACACAACTTTCCGTTCTCCCCAGTTAATCTCAGGATTGTGATGGGATAATCATGGTGAGCCAAGGATAATTCCATACTGGGGAGCATGGATCACGTCAAAGATGAGCTTCTCTTCGTGTTTGGTTCTTTGATTTCCCCCATCACAGATCACTAACAAGGGGACCGTCTGTAGAGTAACTGGGCCTCCAGTCAAGAGCTTTCCGTCTACTGCTTGTATTATCTCTGGAGTCTTCTTCTCGGTGCATGGGATCCCCCATGTGCAAACCAATTGGGCATCAACAAAATTTCCGGTAGCCCCAGAGTCTACGAGGGCCTTCTTGAAATAGATCTTTTTCTTTACTTGAACTTTTATGCCCAACTTGAGATGTCTCGACTGTGAAGGGTCCACGGTGACACCCAAGAGCAACCCTTCTTTACATCTTGGGTGAGTTAGTTTTCCGACTCGACTTGTGCATTGGCTACAAGTTTCTGGATAGAACCTCTTTTGCTCTTTGGTTTGATTGGACAATCTTTGGCAAAATGACCCTTGCGTCCACAATAAAGACATTGTCCATTCTTTCTATGTAGGTTCTTTTCATCTTTGGTCAAAGGTCTCCTGATTGTTCCGATTTCCATAGGTTCTGGAGTTCTCTCTTTCTGGATTCTGGATTCTCTATGATCGTGAACACGCCAGGAATATTTTTCAGTCTTTTTACATGTTCCCTTTCGTTCGGGTAGACGATGATCCAGTCTCAAAACTAGGTTTATTAGATCTCGACAATCAGTAGGTTGCGGGTTTATCTGGGCAAGAATGTCCTTTAGCTCATCCTTGAGTCCTTTGTAAAACAGAGCCGCTTGCTTTTCTTCTGGCTAGGATGTCTCGGCTTCCAGACAATTAAAGTTAGCTAAGTAGGACACTAGATTCTGCAAGTCTAGTAGTTCACGATCTGCTGACAATGTCATAGTTCTTCGATAAAACACTCTTTCAAACTCACGAACAAAATTTCTCCAATTGTAAAGCAGGGAACTGTCATTACGTACAAGAGGGATTGCCCAGGTGGCTGGGTCCCCAGTTAGATAAGAGAACAAGAAAGCCACTCTGGACTGGGCATCAGGGAAAGTGTTTGGACGACATGTAAAATGTAATTCCACCTGAACCAGGAAGGATTGTGCTTTCAAGGGATCGCCTGAAAAACGTTCTGGAGGAGCTAGAGGAATAGCTGAAAGGACATTGAGGTAAATGTTCGTAGGAAGATTAACTCCAGAAGCTTGAGAAGAAGGACCAGGCCAAAACACACCCAACGGACTTTGTTCCTTCTTTTCTACCCTTTCCTGCAACTGACTCACTCGCTCAGCTAAACTGGCTGCTATATCTTTTGATGAAACTACCTCTGCTTGGAGCTGCGTAATAACCTTGACTAGCTCGTCCAGTGTAGCCATGCTGAGAACACACGCAAACCAGGAGGATAATAATTTGTGGGCTCACTATTCTGTCAGAGTCACCAGATCCTCGGGGTCTGCGCACGTTCCCAACATGTCCACCACAAGACAGCTCCAATACTCTGATTAGAATGTCACAGAGTCTAAGAGAGTCCAAGTGGGGAAAAGGGGATTAGGTAGGGAACAGCTGGGAAAGAGACCTGTAGGAAGCGAAAGGTTAAACAACAAAACATCAGAATAAAATCACATTGACTGTCACTAGATTATGATTCTTAGTATTGTCTTACTGTTACCATGGATACTCTAAGGAGTGATTTTAACTAGGCCTCAAGAACTCTGGACACCTGGAATAAAATCAAGGATGATTAATGCAATGTTTCATAAAAGCTTTTCATAACATGTCACGTAATGTATAGAAATACAAGGACCTTCTAGAATATAGCTTCAGAACAAACACTGCCTTATTTAACATTAGGACTAAAGGCTGTCTGAAAACCATCCCTGGAAAACAATTAGAATGATGCTAGGAACTTAATATGCACAAGAACGTCACATTTAGGATTTTTCATCTTCACAAAAGAAATGTGTGCACATTTAATAACATTACACTTCAGAGTTTTTTGTATGGCCTTGAAATGATTGCACACACTGTTTCCGATCTGGGAATCAAGTTTTACATGAGGGAAATGAATTGTGCACTCTGCCGATTCCAACTGGAATATGTAAATGTATTGAAATGATCGCGCAAGCCTTTGCCGATCTGAATACCAATTCTAACATGTGGGAAATGAATCACGCACACTATCAATTCCAACAGGAATATGTCAATGCCATGAAATGATCGCTCAAACCTTTGCCGATCTGAACACCAAGTTTGTCATGCAGGAAATGAATCGCGCACACCGCCGATTCCAACAGGAATATGTAAATGCCATGAAATGATCGCGCAAGCCTTTGCCGATCCAAACACCAAGGTTGTCATGCAAGAAATTAATTGCGCACACAGCCGATTCTAACCAGAATATGTAAATGCCATGAAATGATCGCGCAAGACCTTTGCCGATCCAAACACCAGGGTTGTCATGCAAGAAATGAATCGCGCGCACAGCCGATTCTAACAAAATTATGCAAATGCCACGAAACGATCGCGCAAACCTTTGCCGATCCAAACACCAGGGTTGTCATGCAAGAAATGAATTGCGCGCACAGCCGATTCTAACCAAGTATGCAAATGCCATGAAACGATTGCGCAAACCTTTGCCGATCCGAACACCAGGGTTGTCATGCAAGAAATGAATCACGCGCACAGCCGATTCTAACAAAGTATGCAAATGCCATGAAACGATCGCGCAAACCTTTGCTGATCTGAACACCAAGATTAACATCAAAGCAATGCTTTGCGTACTCTGAAAGTTTTCAAGAATAGGCCTAAAAATTCAAGAGACTTTTTAGGGCAGGGTCGGGGGCTCAGCCCGACCACCGTCTTACCACCCTGCTCTAGGATCACCAAGATAATGCCGTGCAGGACTGGAACTTCAAGGTAGGCCTCCGGAACAGGAGCTCAGGAAATTGCTGCTGCTCTGTACCGGGGCCTCTGAATAGCGAGCACGTGGAGCTGGGCTGGCTCCCTTATATAGAGTCTGGCCCAGCCCACAGACCACACCCAGTCATACTGCAGAAAAACTTCTAGAAGGTCCTAGAAAGGGACCACACCCTAACACACCCAATAAGTCTGCAGCAATACCTTGCAACTGAACAGTTATTGCAAACATCATTAATAGTGTTTTTCAAGGTTAAAGTCTGCAATGCAAAAGGTTAACAAACTGCATATAAACACCATGCATGAATTATGCTCTTGCATAAAGGCTGAGTTTTTGCATTTTCGTCGCCCGTAGAGTGCGCACTGTCCTGATGTTGACAAATCTACTCTTGCTTCAGGTGTTACTAGCAACGCACATGACATCTGGACTGTATAAAAGAAACTTAGAAATTGTCAAGGTTAGTTTAATGAGTTTATACTCTAAAAGCGATGGTAAAACTGTATGTCAGTGATGTATGGGGCAGGTGCCTACCTGTGAGGATGGATATGTGCGGTAACTGAGGAAAGGGTGATATGGATGGGAAGTTATTATCTAGTTAAAAGGTAGAGATGTTTTGATCCAACCTGGTCTGACATTGGAAATCCTAAGAACAAGGGCGATGCTTACATTGGAAAATAACCAGAAAATGTTAGATAACATTGGGTGGCTCTAACATTTGTCTTCAGGGCTTTCCCTTGCTGTCTCTGGAGAACTCCTCTATTGCAATAGTTTATGAAACAAAGCTTGAGCACACTCTAGACTATGAGGGTATGAACTTTGTGCTGAGTGTTTACATGGTTACATCCAAGTCTTTTTAACCCTCTGTTGTGTCTTCAGGAACCTGTCTCAGTGAACCAATTTTAAAGAAGGTGGCCTTTGCTGAAGGGATTTCTACAAGTGCCCGGAAACTGAATTCCTGACTATGGTGCCCTGACCCTCCAAACGAAATCAAACCCCGGATGCATGTAAAAAATTGTTGGACTTAGGTATTCTGACCTCTGTCCGTAATCCTGCTAAATTAAAGGTGTGTCACAATGTCAAGTTTTATATTTTTTCTGTGTGGAGGCAGCTCAGACTTTCTGGAAAATTCTAATTCTCATACCCTTGTTGAGTAATTTTCTGACTGACTGTGCTAGTTTTTTGTCTGTTACTCATTTTAGGACATAATCACCCAGGCTATTTGAAACTCCTTATGAACCGCTGATTCTTGTGACATGGCGGAAGAAGAGATTCAACTGTAATAAGTAGCTTTTCTTGATGGGCACTTCTCTTTACATTCTACGATTTACCCTTGCTTTTTTGTCTTCATTGCTGAACTAGAAACTAAAATCAGTCCTTGCACAAGTGTTCAAATCAGGCCCACACCTCAGGAGCTATGGCTAAAATAGGGACTTAGGGACATGTTTTGGTCATGGGAGCACCTTGTGCAGTGAATGCAACCCCTTAATGTTCTGCACAGAAGCAACACAAAGGGGCCCCAGCCAAAACCATTATGAAATAAAGAAGCCATGCTAGAGGATATAACTTCCCTTTCCCCAGCTGCATTTCCCATCATCCATCTGCACAGGAAGTGACACCACTGCATTTCCCTTCATCGATCTACACAGGAAGTGAAAATAATAGTTTATTGCCAAAATTCTCTTTAACAGAAGTAACCAAACAACAGGACTTAATTTCCCATCATCCATCTAAACAAAAAGTAAAAACACTGCATTTCCAATCATGCAGCTTCACAGAAAATGACATCACTGGATTTCCCATCATCTACATGCTCAGGACGTTTCTGCCAAACCCTCTTTGAAAGAAATAACTAAGCAAGAGGACTTTATTTCCCATCATCCATTTGCACAGAAAGGGAAATCACTGCATTTCCATCACCCATCTGCACACAAAGTGAAGTCACTTTCTGCCTTATCCCTGCTTCAGTCAACTCGTCAGGGTGCCCCATCACCCAGGTGTCCCCATCAAAGGGCAGACACAAACAAGGACATTGCCTGATTGGGTCTGTTAGAGCCAGGAAGGGTCTTGGGCCAGAGCACTTGTTTCACTGAAATTTGCAAGATAAGATTAAATCATATGCATCACCCTGCATCCCATACTGCCAAATGTACCATCAAACCCAGAAGCAGTTGACTCAGACATTCACACAACATATAGACCCACCCTCATACATATCCTACTAACTACCACACACACACAAACTACAGAACACACATTTCATTTGATGCTCACTAATGGTCTCTCTGTATTACTCCCCGCAGCAGACATTACAGATCTCATCACCTATAACAATCTTGACACCCTCTTTATCAAAGAAACATAGTTCACACCCATATCTTTGCACATACTAGACATCCTTCTTCCCACAGTCTGCACCATCTATTGAATCGCTGATGCACATAACAAGGTAGGAGGTCTCGCTGTGATCCATAAGTCCTCCTCTTACTGCAACTTAAGCACTCAACTGTATGGAACCTTTGACATACCATTTCCCACTCCTTGCAACTTAGACTGCCACTTTCCATCTCATATACAGGTATGTTGGGCAGAACAATGATTTCTGTCAGAAGATACTGGGACAAACTGTGGGGTTGAGTCCTTTTTCTCCTGATATCTCTGATGTCTGCTGCAAATCACTCATACCCCTGGAGTGTGATAACCTACTATGGATCCTGAGCAACAGGGCCAAGTATCCCTTTAGGACTTGACGCAGTCCAAGGCTTCTTTGATGGAGGTTAACAGAGGCTTAAACTCAAAAATATATGCAGCGACAATAAATGATTGTCCAGTCAAATACTTGCTTTTATGGAAAAAGAAGTATTTATACATGACCACAAAGTAAAATACGACATTCACAAACAACCCACCCTGTCCCCTCCTCTAGTGTTCAACAGGTGGGTCCCTAATTCCCCATTTCCCTTGAGCTAGCAGAAGTGTTTATTTCCCATTCACCACAGGCAACATTTAGTTTAAGCTCAAATAGTAGTCCTAGCCTCAGAAGTCCCACTCTGACTTACAATTAAAGTCGAAATAGTTCTAGCACTGCAGCGCTATCTAAAAGGCAAGTTCCCCCCAGGGCCATTTGGCCTGAAAATCAGTCTTATCTACAGCATCAGGATCCGAGTGACCGGAGCCTCTGACTGTGCCTTCTTCATGGATGCTGAAGCTGCAGCAGCTGCCTCCAGTGAGTCTTTCACACGCAGCCCAGGAGGGCTGTGGTCAGGTGTCCTCGAGTTTCTTGCACGTCGGCCTGCAGTAGGAGCTGCTGGCAGGTTGTCAATGCTACTCCAATATTTAGTAAGTTCTCAGGTTCCTCCCTATAGATAAGGGGTTGGTACTACAATCCTGGTGCTGGTCCTTAATTACAGCATGTGCTCGCTTAGGTTACCACAGCAGCCTCCTTCCTCTGTCAACAGTCTCAACCAGACCACTCTTCTTGCTTTGTCCCAGTGGCACACCGTAGCATATGGGGTCACCGTTCCTCCTTTGGGCATGGCTACAGCCTGATCAGCACAGTAGAAATCTTCATGGTGGCCCCACCTGGCATTTGGCATTGCCGACTTGATACCACATACAGGCTATTGGCCAATCAGCATGGCAGCATTCTTCACAGCACCCCACCTGGCATACAGGGGTCACTGATTTGATACTGCTAATGGACTATGGCCCAATCAGCAAGGCACCAATATTCATGCCAGCCCCTCCTGCCTTGCGGGGTCACATACTTGGCAGTGCACATGGATGATGAACCGTTCTGTGCTACAGCAGTCATGGCTCACTTCATGATAGCACTCCTCTGGCATACAAGAGTCACCAACATTTCCCAGCACACAGGCAGGAACCCAATCAGTGCAGTAGCCATCTCCTCATATCTCGCTATGAGGATCCGCAGGCAGGAGCTGGAGCTTCAGGCTCTAAGGGCAAGTGGTCTTGGACACCTTGGGTGATGTCCCCTTATCACCCAAGGAGACCAGCAGGCCTTGGCCCCTGCTCCAAGTCTTGCAGAACTTTCCCACCAACCACAGCCGGACTGGCTGCTTGATAGTTTTTTTTAAATCTGTTTATTAAACATGATAAACAAGCAGCAGTACATTTCTCCATTATGATTTTGCATTCTGTTTACACGCATATATAGCCTTATACAATGCGGTTCGTATTTTGGTGTACTGTAATGCAACATATAACAGGACAACTTATAATTGATGTCACATTGGTGTTCCAGGAGTGGATTAACGGGCATGTGGAGTGGTTTGGGCTGTTCTTGCCTGAAGAGTGGCGGTGGCACTTCAATTGTGTCTATGGTCTGTAGGGGGAGACAGGTCGAGCCAGGACTGGGCGTAGCACTGAAAGTGGTATTGTCGTGGCATACTCCTCATACTCCTACTATTCCTCAGTGCACCGCTGTTGGAGGGCACTTATTTGGCTTGTTGTTGCGTGTCTGGCGGACGTGAGTCCGGAGTGGTGCACTGTGAGTATAATGTCTGGGTTATTTATGGAGGTCTTCGGGGGGTGTACAGTGTGGAGATATGACAGGAACCGTAACATGCAGGTTCCCCTGTGTTCAGGGGGGATATGTATCATCTCTGGCCTCGATGTTAACCACAAAATTATCCCAGATTTCGGCGCCGCCTTGGATCAGTCCCCTGTGTTGTAGCTGGTGCAATGTCTGGGCCTCTGCTTGCGAGCTGCTGTGTAGGTCTCTGAGCCAGGCAGCGTGTGACGGGGTGTGTGGAGCCTTCCAATGCGTGGCAATCAATCGCTTGAACACTACGAAGGTTAGGTCAATTAATTTATGGAGGTGTTTGTCACCTTTGTTGCGCCGGCGTATGCCTAGTAAGCAAGATTCCGGCACAGATGCTTGGGTGTGAACGGCAATGTCAGCTGTGGTATTGGTGATGCGTTGCCAGGCCATATTCACTGGGTGGCAGCTCCAAACCATATGATAGAAGTCTGCTGCTGGGGTAGCGCGTCTGGGGCATACTGGATTTGAGTTCGGGTATATATTTTTAATATGTGGGAACACAGGGGACCTGGGAGGGCTGCTGTGCGAAAGGGGGAGGACAGGCCAAGGGAACCCACTCTCCACGAGGCCCTCTCCAACATCATGGGAGCCTACCACCACTCCTAGGAGACGATGGCAACGGTACTGGCCAAGTTTCAGGAGACCCAGCGCCTGCAGGAGGAACAGTATTTGGGCTTCAGGGAGGAACTCAGAGCCATCAGTTCCACCCTGGGCACCATCGTAGGGGTGCTGACGGTAGTACTCAACCCTAGGAGGGACACTGTGGCACTACAAGGGGCCCCTGACACTAGCCTGGACGATGAACTGCCCACCACCTCCGCCGGCGCTAGTGGACAGGAGGCACCGCCACAGGATCACCACACCAGCACCCCACCCCCTGCAGAGGGAGAACCACCTCGCAAACGGTCCCTGAGATGCAGGACAAAGACAGAGAACGATGCCAAGACCCCCGCCAAGAAACGAGACCACCCTGAATGTCATCCTTCTGTCCCACTTTGTTACCCTGTCCATCCTTAAACTGCCCCAGCTCCACTTCCTATGCCCATTTGGGCAATGCACCTGTGAGACTTATAGACTGGACTCTGCCATGGACATTCCTCCGCCATCACCCCTCACCATTTTGCTACCCCCTCCAATATTGAGCCCTAAAGTAAACACCCTTAAAGCACAAAACAATCTTGAGTCAGTCTGTGATTTCGGAATAGTGTATTAGCAATTACTGTGGCAAAAAGCTCTTTCATTTGTAATGCCAACATACCTATGTCACACAGCTGTAGTCCATGAGGAATCAAAGCAGATGTCACACTTTGGGACCCACATCTGTGAAATCGTAAGGGAAAGTGACAACTCAGTGACCATACACTGGGTGAAAACGGCAGACAGTAGAGAGGTGGTAGTGTTTAAGTACATGTAGTAGGCAGCTTTGTAATCTTACCTGTGTTTCACTGGAAATATTGCTGGATCACTGAGTCCCTGTTGTCCATGTCTTCTTCTTCTGTTTCCTCGTCTTCACTGTCCACAGGCTCCACAGCTGCAACAACACCGGCATCTGGACCATCCTCCTGCAGAAAAGGCACCTGTCGTCGCAAAGCCAAGTTGTGAAACATACAGCAGGCCACGATGATCTGGCACACCTTCTTTGGTGAGTAGAATAGGGATCCACCTGTCATATGGAGGCACCGGAACCTGGCCTTCAGGAGGCCGAAGGTCCATTCGATCACCCTCCTAGTTCATCCATGGGCCTCATTGTAGCTTTCCTCTGCCCTTGTCCTGGGATTCCTCACTGGGGTCAGTAGCTATGACAGGTTGGGGTAACCAGAGTCACCTGCAAATGGCGAGGGACAACTGTTAGACACACACTAACCTGTAGGGATATCCCCAGACCCAGACAACCATTCCCACTGTCTTGCTTCCAGGTGCTCACCTAATAGCCACACACAGTGCCTCTGGAGTTGACCCATCACATAAGGGATGCTACTATTCCGCAGGATGTAGGCATCATGCACTGAGCCAGGGAACTTGGCATTCACATGGGAGATGTACTGGTCAGCCAAACATACCATCTGTATATTCATCGACTGATAACTCTTCCGGTTTCTGTACTCCTGTTCACTCCTGTGGGGGGGGACCAAAGCCACATGTGTCCCACTAATGGCACCTATGATGTTGGGGATATGTCCCAGGGCATAGAAGTCACCTTTCACTGGAGGAAAATCCTCCACCTGAGGGAAAATGATGTAGCTCCGCATGTGTTTCAGCAGGGCAGACAACACTCTGGACAACACGTTGGAAAACATAGGCTGGGACATCCTTGATGCTATGGCCACTGTTGTTTGAAATGACCCACTTGCAAGGAAATGGAGCACTGACAGCACCTGCACTTGAAGGGGGATTACTGTGGGATGGCGGATAGCTGACATAAAGTCTGGTTCCAGCTGGATACACAGTTCCTGGATTGTGGCATGGTCAAGCCTGTAGGTGATGATCACATGTCTTTCCTCCATTGTCGACAGGTCCACCAACGGTCGGTACACCGGAGGATGCCGCCATCTCCTCACATATCCCAGCGGAAGGTGCCTATGAAGGACAACAGCGAGCACAGAGTCAACCAACTCAGAGGTACGTACCCACAGCTTACACAGAACACAAATCATAATCCAAAAAGTGGCCTGTATGTGTGTTGAGTCTAGGCCTAGGTATGTGTGACGCAGTTAAAAATGAAGCCATGTGGGCCCCTGAAATGGCGGCTGCCTGACCTGTAAAGTGAGACAATAGGATGTGAGGTAACTGCGCTGGCGTTGTACACCGCCACGGTAGGCGGTCGAAGACTGCAGCGCAATGCTGCATTGGTTAATATTGGACCCTATGGGTCCCAGGAGCCAATGACGATGTACGCCGGCGGTGACGGTACGCACCGCCGTGGACGTGACCGCCATTTTCTATCTGTTCAATTACTCGATACCTGATCTTCGACAGGAGAGGACCTACACTGCAAGTGCTGCTGTGACTTCAGTCTGGAAGAGACAATGGGTTGAGTGTCTGGGGAAAGGGCCACTGCCTTCACATCGGAGGAGTTGGAGAAACTCGTGGATGGGGTCCGACCCCAGTACACTCTACTCTACGGTCCTCCAGACAAACAGGTAAGTACTCTGGGAGCATGCTGTATGGGCTATGCCTGTGTGGAGAGGGGTGGATGTAAGAAGAATGGGGGTAGAGTGCAGCGGGCATGAAAAGACGGTGAGTGCATGTGCCACATGCAAAGGGTAGGGATGGGGGCCAATGACTGTGACGGTGCAGTTGGTAATAAAGTTTCTCTTCCCCCTGTACAAATCATGTAGGTCAGCGCCCACCAGAAAAAATATATTTGGAGTGCCATCGCCAAGGACGTCCGGACCCTGGGGGTCTACCACAGACGGAGCACCCACTGCCGGAAAAGATGGGAGGACATTCGAAGCTGGAGCAAAAAAAAAAAAAAAAAAAACCATGAAGACGGCGGAGGCTCAGCTGGGGATGGCCTCCCAACGTGGGAGGGGTGCCCGTCGCACCATGACCCCCCTGATGTTCAGGATCCTGGCGGTGGCGTACCCGGAGTTGGATGGGCGCTTGAGGGCATCACAGCAGCCACAAGGGGGTGAGTACACTCTCATCCTGCTGATTTAGCGCGCAGTGGAGGTGTCTGGGTGGGGGAGTTGGGCTGTGGGTTTCCCTAGGCCAGGGCGAGTTTAGTAGGCAAGGTCCCTCTGTAAGGCAGGCTATGTGGCACCCCACCCCACCTCTGTAGAGTGCCAAGTACACCTAGTCATGCCCCTGTGTCATCCATGTGTGCAGATGTCGTCCATAGCCTAGTAGCCCATTTCCCTGGAATTGAACCGTGGAGCCCAAGAGCGCGGCGTAGTGCAGGGGGCTTCTGTGTCTGTCGTGTCCGCCAACGGTAGCGGGAATGCATGCACTCAACATGTCTTTCTTCTGTCGTCACCCCCCTTTTTGTGGTCTCCCTGTTCTTGTGTGCATTAACATCATCAGGCAGAGGAGCAGTGGCACCGGAACACGAGGGAGCTGCATCCCACATGGCCCTGGAGGGCGAAACTACAGACTCGGAGTTCACCAGTGGGACGGAGGGCGAGGGGAGCTCCACGGCGGGGACAGGAGCTGATACCAGCGGCACAGACTCGTCCTCTGATGGGAGCTCCCTTGTGGTGGCGGCAACATCTGTGCCCCCTGCATCTACAGGTACAGCCGCCACCCCCCTACCAGCACCGCCCTCCCAGCAGCCCCTCAGCCTTTGCCCCGTGCACGCTCACCCAGGAGGGTGGGCATCACCTTTGCCCCAGGCACCTCAGGCCCTGCCTCAGTCACCCCTGCTGCCCTCAGTGAGGAGGCCATTGACCTCCTCAGTTCCCTCACTGTTGGGCAGTCTACCATTTTGAATGCCATCCAGGGTGTAGAAAGGCAGTTGCAAAAAACAAATGCATTCCTGGAGGGCATTCATTCTGGTCAGGCGGCCCTTCAGCAAGCTTTTCAGACCCTGGCATCAGCACTGATGGCAGCCATTGTCCCTGTCTCTAGCCTCCCCCCTCCAACTTCCTCCACCCAGACCCAATCCCCTGTACCCCAGCCTATCCCAAGCACACCTTCAGACCAGCATGCACACACGTCAACACACAAGGGAAGCTCAAGCAGACATAAGCACCACACATCCCACAGGCACTCACGCAAACATCACACACATGCAGACACACCAACATCCACTGCCTCCACTGTGTCCCCCTCCTCCTCGTCTCCCTCCTCCCTCCCAGTCTCGTCTCCACTCACACCTGCATGCACTACATCAACAGCCACTACTGCCATCACCAGCACACACACCACCACACCCCGCTCACGTGCAGTCACCACCCCACTACCATTCACACATCTCCTGTGTCCTCTCCCAGTGTGTCTGTGACACCACCTCCCAAGATACACAAACGCAGGCACACACCCACCCAGCAGCCATCCACCTCACGACAGCCTCCAGCGCATGCACCTTCACCCAAAGTCAGCAAACGAACACCTCCTACAACCACAACCTCTTCCTCCACTCCCAAACCCCCTCCAGCTACCTGTCCCAGTGTCTCCCAAAAACTTTTCCTGTCCAACCTTGACCTCTTTCTCACACCTCCCCCACCCCGTCCATCTCCTAGGTCCCGAACTAGCACCTCAGCTACAACATCTCCGGGACCAGTGGTGCCTGTAGTCACCGGAATATGGAGTGCACCGGCCACCAGGGCAGCCAGTGTGGCACGGAGTCACATCACAGACAGTCCCCCACCTGTGAAGCATCAAAGGTTGGGCAGTGCCCGGCGGGAGAGGGGGAAGACTCCAGCCACCAAAGCTGCTCCCAGGGGTCCCGGTGGGAGTGTGGAGTCAGCTGCGACACCTTCCAAGGTGTGGAAGGGTCACAAGAAACCAGGAAAGTCTGGGAAGAGCAGCACGGCAGAGGAGAACGCCATCATCCCCGCTGCCCAGGAGGCCACAGCCGTCATCCCCGCTGCCCAGGAGGCCACAGCCGTCATCCCCGCTGCCCAGGAGGCCACAGCCGTCATCCCCGCTGCCCAGGAGGCCCCAGCCATCATCCCCGCTGGGCCAGAGCGGACCGCCAGCACAAGCCCCGCTGGGCTAGAGAGGACCGCCAGCAGAAGCCCCGCTGGGCTAGAGAGGACCGCCAGCACAAGCCCCGCTGGGCTAGAGAGGACCGCCAGCAGAAGCCCCGCTGGGCGAGAGAGGAACGCTAGCACAAGCCCCGCTGGGCTACAGAGGACCGCCAGCACAAGCCCTGCTGGGACAGAGAGGACCGCCAGCACAAGCCCCGCTGGGACAGAAAGGACCGGCAGCACAAGCCCCGCTGGGCCAGAGAGGACCTCCAGCACAAGCCCCACTGGGCTAGAGAGGGCCGCCAGCACAAGCCCCCCTGGGCTACAGAGGACCGCCAGCACAAGCCCCGCTGGGACAGAGAGGACCGCCAGCACAAGCCCCGAAGGGACAGAGAGGACTGCCAGCACAAGCCCCGCTGGGCCAGAGAGGACCGCCAGCACAAGCCCCGCTGGGCCAGAGAGGACCGCCAGCAGCTGAGTCACTGCAAAGGAGCCCACCGCTCCAAGCACCGGTGAACAGGGCACCGCCGCCTCAAGCACCACTGAACAGGGCACCACCACTCCAAGCACCGCTGAACAGGGCACCGCCGCCTCAAGCACCGCTGAACAGGGCACCTCCGCCTCAAGCACCGCTGGCCCATGAGCGCCAAGGCCACTGATTCTACTGAGTCCGTCACGGCCAGGATGAAGCACTCTGGGCACAAAGCTCCCTCCAGAACCAGTGGAGAGATACATCCAGTACCTCTGTCCTTAGCAGGATGAAGCACTCTGGGCACAAAAACCCCTCCAGAACCAGTGGAGAGATACATCCAGTACCTCTGTCCTTAGCAGGATGAAGCACTCTGGGCACAAAGCCCCCTCCAGAACCAGTGGAGAGATACATCCACTACCTCTGTCCTTAGCAGGATGAAGCACTCTGGGCACAAAGCCCCCTCCAGACCCAGTGGAGAGATACATCCACTACCTCTGTCCTTAGCAGGATGAAGCACTCTGGGCACAAAACCCCCTCCAGAACCAGTGGAGAGATACATCCACTACCTCTGTCCTTAGCAGGCTGAACCAGTGGAAACTGTTATCCACTTGAGAGACTGTGGCTTTGCACTCCCCAGGATTGAACAGTGGGCAACCCACTCAAAGTAGAGACTTGAGAGACTGTGGCTTTGCACTCCCCAGGATGGAACAGTGGACAACCCACCCACTGGAGAGACTTGAGAGACTGTGGCTTTGCACTCCCCAGGATGGAACAGTGGGCAACCCACCCACTGTAGAGACTTGAGAGACTGTGGCTTTGCACTCCCCAGGATGGAACAGTGGGCAACCCACCTACTGTAGAGGCTTGAGGGACTGTGGCTTTGCACTCCCCAGGATTGAACAGTGGGCATGTGGCCCTCTCGTGGATTTGGCGTCATGCACTCAACCGGCTGAGGTGCCCCCCCTTTCCCTCCCTCTGAGGTGCCTGTTTTCTTGCTCTCTGATGCCCCTGCAGTGCTCTCTCCATCATGGTCGGGGATCTTGTGTGGGCCACGCCCATACTGTGTGGGCCCAGTGTTCCACTGACTTAATTGGAGCACTACCTGGACTACTTTGCTTGGTGTATATTTTGTTTATGGTGTATATATATATTTTTGCCTACTTGATGTTAATATATTACAATGGTTCCACTAATTTTCTTTTGTCTTTGCATACTTCTGGGGGGCTTGGGGGTGTGACTATCATGTATTAATATGTATTAGTGTGTGTGTTGTAGTGGGTGAGGGTGAGGGTGGGGGTGTTGCGTGTGTGTGTCCCTGTTTTTTCCCTCCCCCCTCCCCTGTGTCGTAGGTGCAGTACTCACCGTGGTCTTCGCCGCCGGCGTTCGTGCTCCTGGTAGAGGAGCAGGAAGATTTTCGCAGGGAGAATTTGGAGTTCCGGCTCCATGGTGTCCTAGTTCCTCGTGTGGTGTGTAGAGGTAAACGTTTTGCCCTTCTGAATCCTGTTTCTGCCGTGTTTTTATCCGTGGTGAATCTGCCCTGGAAAAGGTGGCGGATTGGCCTGTTGTGATACTGTGGGCGGTACTTTGTCTTCCGCCTGTCTGTTGGCGGTGACCGCCGCGCTCTTTGTTTGTACCACCGTGGCGGTCGGAGTGTTAAAGTGGCTGTCTTTGTTGGCGGTTTCCGCCACGGTCGTAATTGCAAATTCTTTACCGCCGGCCTGTTGGCGGTCTTACCGCCGCTTTACCACCGACCGCCAGGGTTGTAATGACCACCATAGTGTTTTAATCCATCTAATGTAGCCGTTGCCAAAACCCAGCGCTATGAGTGCGTGCATAAGAAAATCCCAACTCAGCGTGTCGAACGCTTTTTCTATGTCTAAGGATAATGCCACCACTTCTCCGCCTGTGTCGCTGTGCATTATACGGATTAGTAATCTGATATTTAAGAAGGTGCTTCTCCCTGGTATAAATCCGGATTGATCAGTGTGTATCAGACTTGGTAGGTAGGGGAGCAGTCTGTTTGCTAGGATTTTCCCGAGAAGCTTGGAGTCAGAATTTAGTAGGGAGAGTGGTCTATATGATCTGACATACAGGGGCGCCGCCCGGCTTCGGGAGCACCACTATCAGGGCCTCACACATGGAATCTGGTAGTTGCACCCTGGTGTGCGCTTCATTAAACACCTCTGGGAGTGGTTGCAAGAGGTGGGTTGCTTGGGAGTTTAAATACTCTACTGGCAGGCCGTCTGAGTCAGGTGTTTTGCTGCGTGCCATCTGTGACAACGCTAGACATACTTCATCTATGGTAATAGGGCCCTCCAATGCGTCTGCATTTTCGGTTAGTTGTCGGTTTTGGGGGATTATTGACAGAAGTTCAGCCATTTGCTGCTCAGTTGATGGGGGAGGGGGTGAATATAAGGAGCAATAGTATGTATAAAAGGCCTCATTGATTTCCACCTGAGTGTTAATGACATTACCTGAGTGCAGTCGGATCGCACCTATAGGTAAGGATTGCGATGGCTGTCGAATCAGCCATGCCAATAATCGTCCTGATCTATCTCCTTCTGCATGTTGACATGCCGTGAAATGTCTATAATCATGTGTACACAATCTGACATCTGCCTCTCTGTGGCTGACCCTTAGTGATTTCAGTTCCTCCATCGGCTTCTCATTTCTGTAGACTGCAAACTCTACCTTTCGCATCGTAGTCTCTAGCTCTTGCAATTCTTTGGTTAGTATACGCCTTACCCCCACTGAGGCTGTAAGACAATGTCCGCATACCACAACTTTATGGGCGTCCTATTCGGTTGCACGTGATGTAGTTGTGTTATTATTCAAGGAAAAAGAATTGGACAAGCACTTGGCCAATTCTGCGTAAAGGGGGGATCTGCAAGCGCCTCTGTCTGCAGACACCACGTTGGTATGTGTGTGTGTGTGCGACCCCATTCTAAAATTGAGTATAATGGACTATGGTCTGATTAATGCGGGGCATATACTCTGCCGCTGATGCAAGAAGCATGTCTATCCTGGTGTGTAGGCTGTGCACTGAGGAATAGTAGGAGTATTCGCGGTGTGTGGGGTGCCCAAATCTCCAGACATCCCTCAGGCCATTTTTGGAGACCCAAGTTACCAGGTCCTGTGAGGCGCGGTTGGACAGGGCGGTGTCAAGCGGGGGAAAGGAGCGATCCATGTGGGTGTCTAGGACGCAGTTGAAGTCGCCGCCCCATAAACTATCTGCTGGCGGGTCGTTGAGCTTTCTGGTTGTTAGTATACCTAAAAAGTTGCGTTGGTTGATGTTAGGGGCGTATAGCGCTACCAGCGCTAGGGGCGAGCCGTCAAGGTCGCCCTCCAGGACCACGTATCTACCATTGGGGTCAATCTGCGTGCGAGCCATGACAAATGGGTTCCATATAATTGCCCTTTCTATTTTACGCGTGTGCTTTCTAGTGTAGCAATTGAGAAGTGTGTCTCTTGCAGCATGGCTAGATGTATCTGGTGTCTCCTAAGATATGCAGTGATGCCATTCCCCTTATATTCCATGTGAGCACATTGTATCTTGGGATATGTTGTTGAACTTGGGAAGTCATGTGAGGTTGCAGGTTTAACTAGTTGAGGATCAAGCATAATCCTCTCCGCGTTCCTATTGGGAGTATGCCCTCTGCCACCAGGTACCGGCTTATTTATGCCCCTGATTCTGTTGATCATGCTATTACTAGTGGAGTAAATGTGACATGCAATGCTGAAAATGTGTGTCCATGTGAACGACTTGGTGGCAACCCATTGGCTGATAAAAGAACTGATAACACTATAAAACATTAACTTTGGTTGTGACGGGGCGGGTAGGGTTCCGCTGACCGCCACCTTAAGTGAATGGTCCATATGGAGTGGGGCGTGCATAAGGTTGTTGGAATCTGGTCGTCGAAGTTCCCGGCCCTTAATGCAACTGTCTCTTGGTCCGCCACCCAGGACCGCGGTTACATGATCTTGTGGTGTGTAGTATCATGGGTCCTCAGCTCAGCCCATTCGGCTCCTGGGTGTCTGTTTGAGTTAACCCTTAATGCTGCGGGTTGGTCACATCTCAGGGTTCATGAGTGGCCGGGCGCTAAGTGCTTATCATATATCGTCGGCCGTGCCCGGAGTAAGGGGCGGGCCCCGGGGGGAGACTGTGGAGTCCGAGTGGGCGTCTTGGTCTAATTCGCCGTCTGTGTGACTGGAGAGAGTTGTTGGTGATACATTCACAAATCGCGATGTGGCCTGCAGTAGGAGGGAGCGCTCCACAAAAGATTGCTCGGGTGTGGGTTTAGTGCCTTGTTTTTAACGTTGCCTGCGTCTTGCCTTTGGGGGAGACCATCTTTCCAAGGGGTTATCAATGTCGGTCGAACCGGCCAGGCCCTTGGCGTGCAACCAGGTCCAGGCGTCTTCCGGTGTGGCGAAGAAAGGGACTCGGGAGTCATCTTGCACGCAGAGCCTGGCTGGATACATCAGCGCATACTTGATGTTGTGCTCGCAAAGGTGTTCCTTAACACGGTAGAAAGAGCTACGTTTCCTCAACACTTCCATAGTGAAGTCTGGGTAGGCTGTGATTGTTGCATTTTCAAAGCGTATAGGACCGGTTTTGCGGAATAGTTGCAGGATGAGGTCTTTGTCCCGATAATTGAGGAGCCTTGCTATCAGAGGGATGGGGTTGTGCTCCAGGTGGAGGGGGTATACCTGGGACTCTGTGGGCACGTTCTATTGAGAAGAACTTCAGGACTTTGGGGGTCATTCTGACCCTGGCGGCCAGGGCCGGGGTCGGCGGTAGCACCGCCAACAGGCTGGCGGTGCTCCGCCGGGCATTCTGACCGCGGCGGTACAGCCGCGGCCAGAAGCGGAAAGCCGGCGGTGTACCGCCGACTTTCCGCTGCCCATGGGAATCCGCCATGGCGGCGCAGCTTGCTGCCCTGCCATGGGGATTCTGACACCCCATACCGCCATCCTGTTCCTGGCGGTTCGCCCGCCAGGAACAGGATGGCGGTATGGGGTGTCGTGGGGCCCCTGGGGGCCCCTGAAGTGCCCATGCCAATGGCATGGGCACTGCAGGGGCCCCCGTAAGAGGGCCCCACAAAGAATTTCAGTGTCTGCTTTGCAGACACTGAAATTCACCACGGGTGCAACTGCACCCGTCGCACCTTCCCACTCCGCCGGCTCCATTCGGAGCCGGCTTCCTCGTGGGAAGGGTGTTTCCCACTGGGCTGGCGGGCGGACTTTTGGCGGTTGCCCGCCAGCCCAGTGGGAAACCCAGAATGACCGCCGCGGTCTTTTGACCGCGAGACGGTCTTCTGGCGGTTCCCGCTTGGCGGGCGGCTCCTGCCGCCCGCCAAGCTTAGAATCAGGCCCTTTGTCTTTTAGAATTGTCTCTGTGAGCCATTGTTCTACAAATAGTTCTGTGCTGGGGCCTTCGACTCATTCTGGGAACCTCACTAGTCGGATGTTGTTGCGCCGTGACCTTCCCTCTGCATCCTCAGTTCTGTCACACAATCTGACAGTGCGTGCTGGTCTGCAAGCAGTATGCTGACGTCTGCTGCAACGGATCCTATTTTGGCTTCCAAAGTGGACTTGGTATCCAGGATGGCTTGTAATATCTTTTCAAACTGCGCTGTATGGGCGTGTAAAGTGAGTTCCATTTTCTGCAGTGCTTGTTGCATCTCTGCATGGTCACCGGGAGGATTTGATTTCATGGTCCCCGGGGGTGCACGTGGGGTTTTCGGCTTGCCCATTTGATGTCCGCTGCAATAGGAGACTTAAGGTGTTGTGTGCCCGGACGAATGTATCTAAGGCTAATCGACACGTCTAGGGAGCTGTGGTGCTATAATGGTTGGGCTCCTGTCTTGTGTCGATGGAAGATAGGCACAGGCCCACGTTGCGGTGCAAGCGCATTCGGTATGCCCAGTGGAGTCCGAGGTAGTCGTTTGCTAATCATGATGTAAGGCGCAATGTTTGCGTTGTCGTGCAGTCCAGGCATGCTCATTATCCCTCGCGATGTATTGACCCCATAACTGACTCTCCACTAACGCGTCTGGGCGCGGACAGGGGCAGGGTTCAGTTCACCTCCTTGCGTTATTTTGTATGGATATCTGTATTCAACCCGGTTTTATGGGTCTAGCGCAGCGCGGGTGTAGCACCTGTTGTGTGGGTCCACAGCTTGGTCTTCGGTCCCAATGCCTCAATCTCAGCCGGGTCTGCCGGCCAGCCAGGGCGCCGGGAGGCTGCGGGAGAAGGGATGGGTAGGGTCGCAGTCCAGCTCAGCTGCTGTGGCTGGTAAGAGGCGGTTGCGTGCGAAAGAGGCACTTGTGTTGGCGGGAGGGTATAGTGTAACTGCAGCTGTGTTGTTACGGGGCCTCAGTTGCCATGGTTCCCTCCGTTTGGAGCGGGAACCAGGCCTCTTTATATGCACCGCAGCTCGATCCGTGCCACCGAGGATTTACGGGCCGCGCCCCATCGGCCGGCATCGACCCCACTCGGGCGCCCGAGGCCAACCAGGTCGAGCCTCCCGTCCCTGGCCTCCTTACTTGTGGCTTTGCAGGAGTGGGGCTTAGCGCCCTGGTGCCACTTCTTTGGCGATGTTGGGCTCCAGCTCCGATCGGCGCTCGTCCCGGGCTCGGGCAGCGGGTCCTGGCTCGCCTCCGCGCTGGCCGCAGCTCGAGTTGGCGGATGACAGCTGCGCTGGAATCGAATCAGCAGCTTCTCTTGGGGGTCCCGGGCGGTGAGGAGAACGGTGCCCGTCTCTGAGGGGTCTGGAGGCACCATCACCAGGATAATTATAAGGGCCGGGAGCGGAGCTACAGATTATGCTGCCGCTCCGGTCGCCATGTTGGCCATGCCCCTGGCTGCTTGATAGTTGACAATTTGTTTGGGTCTCAAGCTCCCCTTCTTATAGTCTATTTCCAGACACCAAATGTGATTTAAAGACTGAAGGCCTATTTTAGATTTTGGCAGATGTGTTACTCTGTCACAACAGTGATGGATATCCCATCTACCAAAATTTCAATCCTATTATTTCCTATGGGATTTATATTTCGGCATCTGCCGAAATCTAAATCAGGCCCTGAGTCTCTGAAGTTTATGTTAGAAGTCTGCTTTCTTTTGAAGTACCCTGTCCTCTGTGCTCTCTTCCTCCTGAAAGCAGTCTGTTACAGCAGGAACAACTGCAAAGCTCCACAACACAAGCCATGGGAATGATTAGAGGTTCACACCTGGATGTCTGCCACAATGATATGTGTATCAAGAGGTCACCACAGGGCCTCAGCCCTACTCTTTATGATTCTGTTATCAACCTCACCTACTTTCTGAGATGTGCCCCGGCTCCTTCCCAGTAAACTACCTCTGAAGCAAAGAGCATTCTTTGAAGTGTACGAAGAGCCAGGCTCTCCCTTCATCTAGTGTGTCACACCCAGCTAACAGGAATGCAGCAATCCACAAGTCCGTCTGGAGGGATTCCTCTAACTCCTCTCATCATGTTCCTCTAATCAGCCCTTGATCTTTCAAAATGGAACTCAGAATCTTCCATGTACTGTACTATTCACAGCTGCACATACACGCAAGCACACACATATAGCATATTCGCGCTGCACAGCACTGCATTATCCTTGTATTATACCATTCAGAAGCACACATACATTCAGCACAATTATAACACTCACGGACTGCACACTACTACGCACCAAACCAATTTAAGACTAAGGGTGAGTTAAGCACACAGCAACAGAACATTAAGGGAGTGAGTCTGGAGGCCTCACTCAAGTGACACAGTTAAAAAAGACCTGTTGACTCCTACTAACCACTACTTGGTATGCTGCCACCAATGCACTCCTGCTGCTTAACTCCTGGCAAAGGCAGTAATATTGCACCACTAAGAGTAGTGCTTTGGGTGCTCCCTGGGGTCAAAAAGGGCCAGAATCCATGAGACAGGTCTATGCCATGATGATCCATTTTTGAATTAGGGATCCACACATCAGTACAGTTGGGGCACTGGTAGGATTGCACATCCAGCACCATGCAAGAGATATTTCCATCTCAACACATTAATTTATGAATTCTCAGATCGCCTCACCACCTCATCCATCCAACATGTCCAAACCACCCTCTTGAGTCACTTCAACCTCTCAGACAACACATGTGAAAAAACAAGATACAGCCTCTTCAAGCTCATCAATACGTGCCACATGTTATAGCATGTCACACAACCAACATACTCCAAAGCCATATCCTCAACCTTGTCTTTTCAATTTCACCAACCATCCAATACAAATCACCTATACCCCCAGAATGGGCCAACAACTTTGCCATCCCTATCTCCCTGCTCAGAGTCCTGCCAAACAGCCAAGGACAATGAAAAAGCGAAAAACAAACATTAAGATACTTCAAGGACTTCTCCATAGACAACCTATTGCTTGGACTCATCTCTCACCCTATCAACTACATGGCTGATGCCAACACTCTTCTAAACAACTTCAGCAATTTTTTGGAAACCAATGTGAAGAACCACAACCCTATTACAACACTTGAGTGCAAGCCAAAGTACTCAATACCAATCTTCCCTCAAATTTTGTTTCTCTGTGTGCATCAGCGAAGGGTCTCTGTGCACTGCAAACAAGGCCATTTAGATCAAAGACTTGTGAAAACTCACTAAGCAAGTGAGTGAGCTAGCAGAATCAGTGTTATTTGCCAGACGTGAGATACCACAAGATGACTCCTCATGGCCGACCCCTTGTCTGACCCTTAGCCCTTCAGCAGTCATTTATGGAGGAGTTGATAGGGGACAGAGAGACCAGGAGTGGACACCACTGAAAGATAGCAGATTATTTAATAAGTATTGTATTGCATTTCCATTTAAGAATCACTTAATAGCCCTAACAAGGTGTTGAAGTGCTTTATACCAAGCAGCACTTCACTTTGGAACCAAGGTAACAGGTAAATCCAGTGGTTATTTTTGTAAAGGGTTTAGTCTAGTTCTCTCAAGGAGACCATTCCACATCTGCATGTCCACTCCAGTGTCTTTGTGTTGGATTAAAATTAGTATCAGTTAGGTAAGATCATTAGTAGGGGTGAGTATATGAGTTTATGCAGACGATCGATGGGATTAGTAGATAAACTAGAGCAGATTAGGTATTGATAGTTTGCACGATCTGATTTACCAAGAATGAGAGGTTACAAGCATTGAGGTGAGGTGTGGGCAATTTGAATATGTAAAACAATAGAGATTAAGGCAACGTGCACATGACTCAGAGGGGAGCTATCAAGAACATGGACATCAAGGACAGGGTCATTTAAAGAAAAAAGGAGAGGTTACAATTTTTAAGTTTTAAGTCAAGGTAAAGATTTTCACAGATGGCCTTACACACAGAGTATACATTTGACCTAACATGCACTCTGAGGATGCCAAACTGTAAAAAGAAACATCATTATTTGCATGTGAGCCAGTTCTATATTTGGCACCTTTGATAGGGCCTAGAATCTGGTGAACATTAAGTCTAGGCTACTGCTACAACACTGATTCCGCATAGACAGGTGATCAGCTGAGGTGTTGGAAATATAAAATATTGGCTGGAAACATAGAGAAGGAACAATTGAGCACTTTAAGTTATGCTAGAATGATGCAATGCCCTCATGATCAAAGCAACATGACAGATTATACAGGGTGAAAAATGCAAACATTATAAGGAGATTATGCACATGTGGGTGCCATGTCTTCTGTTTCTTAACCATAAAATTTGCTTCAGCAATGCTTTGCCTAACAAAAGGAAAGTATTTAGATGCTCCTGGGTTAGCATGACATAGTATGGATGTGAGAATAGCTTCCCAGACTGTGGAAGTGCATTGCCTGCATTCTTGTAGCCAGAGGGAAGAAACTAAGGCCCTCATTCTGACCCTGGCGGTCGGTGATAAAGCGGCGGCCAAGCCGCCAACAGGCCGGCGGTCTAAAATATGCAATTCTGACCCTGGCGGGAACCGCCAACACAGCCCGCCAACTTAACACTCCGACCGCCACAGCGGTACAAACAAACAGCGCGGCGGTTCCCGCCAACAGCCCGGCGGCAGACAAAGTTCCGCCCACCCTATTACGACCCACCAATCTGCCACCTTTTCCGGGGCGGGAGCACCGCCGATAAGAACACGGCGGAAACAGACTACGAACGGGAAAACGCTGACCTCTACGCACTCCACGCGAGATTCCGGCAGTATGGAGCCAGAGTTGCAGGTCATCCCCGCACTCCTATTCCTGCTCATATACCAGGAGCACGCCCGGCGGCGCGGAAGACATCGGTGAGTACGGCACCTACGACACAGGGGAGGGAAAAGATTACCGGCACACACCCACCCACCCACACCCACTACAACACACACATCAATGCATTCCCACAGATCACTGTCACAACCCACAAACCACCCCCCTCCGAAATAATGCAAAGACCAAAAGAAGAGATCATAAACGGGCAGATATATTGAAATATGTACACCATTAATCCCAATAAATAAATAAACTATGTACAAAATATATACAGCTACTAAATGTAGTCCAACCACTGTCCGTGGATCACAGGGGTCCTGTGCAAAGGGGCAAGGCCCAGTCCCACGACAAGAACTCCACGGAGAGAACACTGCAGGGGCATCAGAAAGAAAATAGGACAGGCACCTCAGGGGGAAGGGAAGGGGGGGCACCTCAGCCACTTGAGTACACGACGCCAGATCCACGAGGGGACTCCATGACCACTGGCCCATCCTGGGGAGAGCAAAGCCACAGTCCAAACAGTCCATACAGTGGGTGGCCTGCCCACTGGGCCATCCTGGGGAGAGCAAAGCCACAGTCCATACAGTCCATACAGTGGGTGGCCTGCCCACTGGGCCATCCTGGGGAGAGCAAAGCCACAGTCCATACAGTCCATACAGTGGGTGGCCTGCCCACTGGGCCATCCTGGGGAGAGCAAAGCCACAGTCCATACAGTCCATACAGTGGGTGGCCTGCCCACTGGGCCATCCTGGGGAGAGCAAAGCCACAGTCCATACAGTCCATACAGTGGGTGGCCTGCCCACTGGGCCATCCTGGGGAGAGCAAAGCCACAGTCCATACAGTCCATAACAGACCCCACTGCCACTGGAGGAGGCAAGTTGGCCAGAGGACATCCTGCAGCCCTGCCCGAGATAGATCCTGCCCTGCCACGTCTGCCAAAGGGCCAGCGGTTCATGCCCTGAAGGGCCCAGTTCAGCGGTTCTCGAGACGGCGGGGCCCAGTTCAGCGGTTCTTGAGACGGCGGGGCCCAGTTCAGCGGTTCTTGAGACGGCGGGGCCCAGTTCAGCGCTCCTTGCCTTGAAGGGCCCAGTTCAGCGGTTCTTGAGACGGCGGGGCCCAGTTCAGCGGTTCTTGAGACGGCGGGGCCCAGTTCAGCGGTTCTGGAGACGGCGGCCGGTCTATGGCCAACTGCTAATTGCCTGGTGGTGCCCTCCTGGGCAGCGGGGATGGTGCTCCTTCACTGCCCACCTGGGCTGTGGGTGGTGGGGCCCTCCTGGCCAGCTGGGCTGGGTCCTCCCTGGGCAGCGGCTATGGGGGTGGTGGGCTCTCCCGGGGCAGCTGTGCCGGTTCCTCCCGGGGCAGCGGCTATGGGGGTTGTGGGCTCCTCCTGGGCAGCAGGCCTGCTGCCTGACCTCTCCGACTTGCTGCCCTTGCCCTCCTTAGTCGTGGGCCTGTGGCCCTTTCCTCCCTTTGGAGCTGTGGCTGGTGACTGTCTCTGGGTGGTGTCCGGGGGGGATGTAGAAGGCGGGCTCCTGCGGCGACCCTTCCGCCTTCTGCTCCTCTTCCCAGGGGGTGGGCTGGCTGTCCCCTTGCTGCTGGGCGAAGATCCAGACATGCGGGCTGGCGGGCTCTAATACCCCTGCACCCTTGTCAAGGGGGCTGCAGGGCTGGTGGTGGCTGAGGTGCTCTTCTTACCCCGACGAGAAGGAGGGGGGGGCTCAGGGTCAGGAAAGAAGTTAGTAGTGGCGAGGAAGAGCTTCTTGGGACAATGGAGAGTGGTAGGTACAGTGGGAATGGGAGTGGAGGGAGAGGATGTGGTTGTAGGTGAGTCACGTTTGCTGTCTTTGGGTGCAGGTGCAGGAGGGATAGGCTGTCGTGAGGTGGATGGCTGTTGGGTGGGTGGGTGGCTGCGTTTGTGTGGTGTGGAAGAGGGGGTGACAGACACAGTGGGAGAGGACACAGGGGACGTGTAAATGGCAGTGGGGGTGGTGACTGCACGTGTGCGGACTGGAGTGGAGGGTGTGCTGGTGATGGAAACATTGGCTGATGGTGAGGTGAATGGAGGTGTGAGTGTAGACGTCACAGGGAGGGAGGAGGGAGACGAGGAGGTGGGGGTCACAGAGGTGGTAGTGACTGTTGGCATGTCTGCATCGGAATGTTGCGTGTGTGAATGTCTGCGTGATCTGTGGTGCTTATGTTTGGATGAGCTTCTCTTGGGTGTTGAGGTGTGTGCAGGCTGGTCTGATGGTGTGGGTGGGACAGGCATAGGAACAGGAGACTGGGAGGAGGGAGTTAGTAGAGGCAGGCAGGAGACAGGGACAATGGCTGCCGTCAGTGCTGAGGCCAGAGCCTGGAACGATCGCTGATGGGCAGCCTGACCCGAATGAATGCCCTCCAGGTACGCATTGCTGCGATGAACCTCCCTCTCCACCCCCTGGATGGCATTCAAAAGGGTAGTCTGCCCAACAATGAGCGTTCGGAGGAGGTCAATGACCTCCTCACTGAGGGCAGCGGGGGTAACAGGGGCAGGGCCTGAGGTGCCTGGGGCGAAGGAGATGCCCGGCTTCCTGGCAGAGCGGGCACGGGGCGAACGCTGAGGGGCTGCTGGGAGGGCGGAGATGGTGCGCTGGGTGGCGGCTGTACCTGTAATGGCGGGGGGCACGGATGGTGCCACCCCCGCAAGGGAGCCCCCTTCCGAGGACGTGTCCGTGTCGCTGCAGGGTCCAGTCGTCCCCGTCGTGGAGCTCCCCTCGCCCTCCGTCTCACTGGTCCAGTCTGACTCTGTGGCATGGCCCTCCTGGGCCATGTGAGATGCAGCTCCCTCCTGCCCCGATGCCACTTCTCCTCCGCCTGATGATGCTGATGCACACAAGCACAGAAAGACAAACAAAAAGGGGGGGGGGAGAGAGAAATAAAGGGATATTGAGTACATGGATCTCCGGTACAGTTAGCGGACATGACAGACACAGATGCCCCCTGCACTAACTTGCGCACTTGGGGTACGCTACGCATTCCGTGGAACATGCCCTACACGCCTAGAGTTGACAACTGCACCCATGGATGACACGGCCCAGGGATGGCTGTACTGACAAACTACTGAGGGTGGTGGCTGGGGACACAGGGGCTTACGGGGGTGCCCAGCCTACAGATATCGCCCTGGCCTAGGGGGACCCCCAGCCCTCCTCCCCCACCCAGACACCTCCACTGCGCGACAACAGAGTAGATAATGCTTGTACTCACCCCCTTGTGTCTGCTGTGCTGCCCTCACGCGCCCATCCAATTCAGGGTAGGCCACCGCCAGGATCCGGAACATCAGGGGGCTCAGTTGACGGCAGGCACCCCGCCTACGTTGGGAGGCCATCCCCAGCAGAGACTCGGCGGTCTTCTTGGTCCCGCGGCGGATGTCCTCCCACCTCTTGCGGCAGTGGGTGCCCCGTCGATGGTGGACCCCCAGGGCCCGGACTTCCTTGGCGATGGCACGCCAAATCCCGATCTTCTCATGGGCGCGGACCTATGTGACACGTACAGGGAGGGAGAAATACCACGTTCAAGTTTCTCAGCATTTTCCTTTCCAGTGGCCCAACGCCCCCCATCCCCGCCAGGCCCCCCGCCATGCCCCCCGCCATGCCCAACATGCCCCCCATCCCCGCCAGGCCCCCCGCCATGCCCAACATGCCCCCCATCCCCGCCATGCCCCCCGCCATGCCCAACATGCCCCCCATCCCCGCCAGGCCCCCCGCCATGCCCCCCGCCATGCCCAACATGCCCCCCATCCCCGCCAGGCCCCCCGCCATGCCCAACATGCCCCCCATCCCCGCCAGGCCCCCCGCCAGGCCCCCCGCCAGCCCCAACATGCCCCCCATCCCCGCCAGGCCCCCCGCCATGCCCCCCGCCATGCCCAACATGCCCCCCATCCCCGCCAGGCCCCCCGCCATGCCCAACATGCCCCCCATCCCCGCCAGGCCCCCCGCCAGGCCCCCCGCCAGCCCCAACATGCCCCCCATCCCCGCCAGGCCCCCCGCCATGCCCCCCGCCATGCCCAACATGCCCCCCATCCCCGCCAGGCCCCCCGCCATGCCCAACATGCCCCCCATCCCCGCCAGGCCCCCTGCCAGGCCCCCCGCCAGCCCCAACATGCCCCCCATCCCCGCCAGGCCCCCCGCCAGGCCCCCCGCCAGCCCCAACATGCCCCCCATCCCCGCCAGGCCCCCAAGCCAGCCAGTGGCCCCAAATCCATATTGAATTAAACTCACTTGTTGGTCTGGAGGACCGTAGAGTAGCGCATACTGGGGGAGGACCCCATCCACAAGTTTCTCCAACTCCTCTCCAGTGAAGGCAGGGGCCCTTTCCCCAGTCGCAGCAGCCATTGTCCCTTCCAGACCGAGGTCACAGCAACACTTGCAGTATAGGTCCTCTCCTGTGAAAGTTCAAGTCGCAAGTGGATAAGTAGATAGAAAATGGCGGTCACGTCCGCGGCGGTGCGTACCGCGGCGGTGCGTCCCGCCACCGCCGGCGCCCTTCGCCATTGGCTCCTGAAACCCATAGGATTCAATGTTAACCAATGCGGCTTCGCGCCGCGGTCTTCGCCCGCCGCCCGCCGCGGTGTGCCACGCCAGCGCATTGACCTCACATCCCATTGTCACACTTCACTGGTCAGGCAGCCGCCATTTCCAGGGCCCACATGGCTCAATTTCAACTGCGTCACACAGGCCTAGGCCTTGCATAGCCACTCAGACACGCCATTCACTGCATAGAGAATCGTATACTGTGCTAGCTGTGAGTACGTACCTGTGGGTTGCTTGACTCTGTGCTCCATGTTGTCCTTCCTAGGCACCGTCCGCTGGGTTGGGCGAGGAGACGGATGAATCCTCCCGTGTACCGACCGCTGGTGGACCTGTCGACAATGGAAGAACGCCACATTATCCTGACCTACCGTCTTAACCGTGCCACTATCCATGAACTGTGTGCCCAGCTGGAGCCCGACCTGATGTCCCCCATCCGCCAACCCACAGGGATTCCCCCTCTGGTGCAGGTCATGTCAGTACTACATTTCTTGGCAAGTGGGTCATTTCAGACAACCGTGGGAATTGCTTCCGGGATGTCTCAGCCCATGTTTTCGAAGGTGTTATCCAGAGTGTTGTCTGCCCTGATGAAATCCGTGAGGAACTACATCATTTTCCCTGAGGTGGGCGAATTGGCTACAGTGAAGGGTGATTTCTACGCCCTTGGACATATTCCCAACGTAATTGGTGCCATTGATGGGACCCATGTGGCTTTGGTTCCCCCAAGAGACAGGGAGCAGGTGTACAGGAACAGAAAAAATTACCATTCAATGAACATCCAGGTGGTGTGTTTGGCTGACCAGTACATCTTGCATGTAAATGCCAAATTCCCAGGGTCAGTGCATGACGCCTACATCCTCAGGAATAGCAGCATCCCTTACGTGATGGAACAGCTACAGAGACACCGTGTATGGCTAGTGGGGGACTCTGGGTACCCCAACCTGTCGTGGCTACTGACCCCAGTAAGGAATCCCCGGACCAGGGCAGAGGAACGGTACAATGAGGCCCATGGGCGTACTAGGAGGGTGATCGAACGCACCTTTGGCCTCCTAAAGGCCAGGTTTCGCTGCCTGCATATGACAGGTGGATCCCTAATGTACTCACCTAAGAAGGTGTGTCACATCATCGTGGCCTGCTGCATGCTTCACAACCTGGCTTTGCGCCGCCAGGTGCCTTTCCTGCAGGAGGATGGTCGAGACGGTGGTGTTGTGGCAGCGGTGGAACCTGAGGAGAGTGACGAGGAGGAAGACGACGGGGCTGAAACAGACAACAGGGACAGAATCATTGAACAGTACTTCCAATAGGACACAGGTAACATTTCAAAGATAATTTAGTAAATGTTAACTACTCTCCAGCATCTCTGCTGCCTGTCTATTTGCCCCAGTGTATGATGACTGAGTTTTGGCTTTTCCCTCCCTATTTCAGATCTGGGGTCCCCACTACGAGTCCTGTGCTTCGTTTCCCCATGGACTACAGCTTAGTGGCAGCTGTTTGTTGACTTCACCATGTACAAGGACATATTTGCACTGTCATGTCAATTACAATCTATTGAAATCACAGCCAGACTCCTGATATTTTGGTGCAAAATAGGTGTTTATTGAAGTGCTCAAAATGGGATGGGTGGTTTCAAGTGGGTGGGGGCTATGGTGAAGGAATGTCCATGGCAGAGTCCAGAGTAACAGTCACACAGGTGCATTGTCCAGAGGCCTGTGGAGAGATGGAGCATGGGCAGTTCAAGGATGGACAGGGTGACAATGTGGGACAGTGGGATGACATCAGGTGGTATCCTTTGCTGGCGGGGGTCTTGACATCCTACTCTGTCTTCTTGCGAGATCTCAGGGCCCTCTTGCGGGGTGGTTCTTCTCCTGCAGGAGGTGGGGGTCTGGTGGGCTGCTGCTGTGCGGGGGCCTCCTGTCCACTAGCGCCGGCGGAGGTGGATGGCTGTTCTTGGTCCAGGCTAGTGGCAGGGGCCCTTGGGTGTTGTTCAGTGTCCGCCCTGCTGTTTACGAGGTCCTGCAGCAGCCCTACCATGGTAACCAGGGTGGTGTTGATGGCTCTGATGTCCTCCCTGTACCCCCGATAGTGTTCCTCCTGCAGCACCTGAATCTCCTGGAACCGGGCCAGTACCGTCGCCATTGTCTCCTGGGAGCGGTTGTATGCTCCCATGATGGTGGTGAGGACCTCGTGGAGAGTGGGTTCCCTGGGCCTCTCCTCCCCCCCCTGTCGCACAGCTGCCCGCCGAGTTGCCCTGTTTCCCTGGGCCTCTGCCCCCTGGCCGGTGTGCCCACTACCACTGCCCCCAGGTCCCTGTTGTTGTTGGGGTGGTGGGTTATCCTGGGTGCCCTGTAGTGGTAGACACACCGCAGATTGACGCGCCCTGGAGACAGAGGCATGGGCCCGCTGGGTGGGAGCTGTGCTGGTGTTCCCAGAGGGGTTTGGGTCTGTAGTGGCCTGGGCCTGTGTGAGGGGAACCGACTGTCCAGAGGTCCCCGATGGTCCGGGCTGGTCATCGGTGTCCAGGTCGACAGAGCTGCTGTCATCGCTGACGGCCTCTTGGGTGGGGGGTGTGGATAATTCTGGCCCCTCCGCCGCGGTGTGTTGACGGTCGGGTCCTGCAGGGGTATAGAGGTATGGTTATAGTTTCAATGTGTGGCATATGGGTGTATCTGTGGGTTCTCGTGTCCCCAAGTGCTGGCATTCGTGTGTGGGGGCTTTGGTGAGGGTGGCTTGTGGGGGGGATGTGTATATGCATTGGGCATGCTTTGGTGATGGGTGTCCATGCTTAGTGCGTCCACTGCAGGCCTAGGTTTTGGGATGTGTGGGTTGTGATGGTGAGACATTGGCGGGGAATAGGTGTGCTGGGGGTGGGGGTGAGGATGGTGGTGGGGGTGAGGATGGTGGTGGGGGTGAGGGTGGGGGTGAGGATGGGGGTGGGGGTGAGGGTGGGGTTCGAGGATGGGGGTGAGGGTTGGGGTCTGATTTGGCATGCAGGTGGGGGGGAAGCAGTATTGAAGCTTCAACTTACCAGTATCCATTCCTCCGCCGACTCCTGCGAGGCCGTCAGGATGCAGGATGTTCAAGACTTCCTCCTCCCATGATGTGAATTGTGGGGGTTGAGGTGGGGGTCCTCCGCCAGTCTTCTGCACGGCGATGTTGTGCCTGGATACCATGGAACGCACCTTCCCCCGTAGGTCGTTCCATCGCTTCCTGATGTCTTCCCGATTTCTGGGGTGCTGTCCCACTGCGTTCACCCTGTCGACAATCCTCTGCCATAGCTCCGTCCTCCGGGCAATGCTGGTGTATTGTATCTGTGTGCCGAACAGCTGGGGCTCTACCCGAACGATTTCCTCCACCATGACCCTGAGTTCTTCGTCTGTGAAGCGGGGTTGTCTTTGGGGTGCCATGGGGTGGTGTGTATGATGTGTGGGGTGGAGTATGTGTATTTAAGTGAGTTGAGTGTGGTGGTGTGTGTTGTTTTGTGTGTGGATAGTGTGTGGGTGATGGTGTTGAGTGGCTGTGGCTGTTATTTTTTGGATGCTGGTGTCTCGCTCTTGCCTTCTTTCCGAATTTTTTAGCGTAGGGGTTTGTGGGTGATGTGGGTGTGTGTTTTATATTGTATTGTGTGTGTGGGAGTGGTGTGTGTATGTGTATCAGGTGTGTGGGATTCAAATCGTCCAATGTGGCTGAGTTTTGTTCGTTTGTGTGTATTCTGACCGCGCCGGTGTGTCCCGCCAATGGAATACCGCGTTTGAATGACCGCCGCGTGGATTCGTGGGTCGTAATGGGATGGGCGTATTTCTGTTGGCGTGGCGGTGGAGGTTTGGTCACCTCCACCTTTCCGCCGACCGCTGGTCTGGCGGTCTGTTGTGGCGGTCGGATTTTCGGAGGTTTGCCTTCTGCGGGTCAGAATGACCGTGGCGGGTTTCCGCGACCGCGGCGGGATTATGGAGGATTTCTGACCGGCGGTAGGCGCCTTTTACCGCCGAGGTCAGAATGACCACCTAAGACATGTGAGGAGGGACAGGCCAGTCTTCTTTAACATTTTCAATTACACTTTCCCTTTACCAAGGAGATGCAGATTAGGCTACTTAAGTACTGCCATTCAGTGAATGGCAAGGAGAAGAGACTGAGGGGGTCATTCTGACCTCGGCGGTAAAAGGCCCGTACCGCCGGTCAGAAGTCCGCCATTCTACCGCCGCGGCCGCGGTAAACCGCCACGGTCATTCTGACCACCAACTGTGAAACCGCCAACAATCCGACATCCAAGGAAGTCCGCCTCATCAGCGGGCCGCGGAAAACTGGAGATGACCAAACCTCCACCGTCACGCCAACACAAACACGCCCATGCCATTCTGACCCACGAATCCACGCGGCGGTCTTTCAACCGCGGTATTCCATTGGCGGTACACACCGCCGCGCTCAAAATACACACACAGCTCCAAAACACAGCCACATTGGACAATTTGAAATACATACACCTGATACACATACAAACAACACTCCCACACATCCAATCAACTATAAAACACACACCCAAATCACCCACAAACCCCCACTAGTTGGAAATCGGAGAGAAGGCGAGAGAGACAGAGATAGAGAGAGCGAGCACAGCAATAGAAAACCCCAACACACACAGGAACCCAACTTCCTCACCCACACCACATCTACGCACATATCACCACATATCACCACGCACATCACCACAAACACCACCCCACACCTCATCCACACCACACCATGGCACCCCAAAGACACCCCAGGTTCTCGAACCAAGAACTCAGGGTCATGGTGGAGGAAATTATAAGGGTTGAGCCCCAGCTCTTCGGCACACAGGTGCAGCACACCACTATAGCAAGGAAGGCTGAGCTATGGCAAAGGATCGTAGACAGGGTCAACGCTGTGGGACAGCATCCCAGAAATCGGGAAGATATCAGAAAGCGATGGAACGACCTACGGGGGAAGGTGCGCTCGATGGTGTCGCGACACAACATCGCTGTGCAGAAGACTGACGGCGGACCCCCACCCACTCCACCCCAATTCACAGCATGGGAGCAAGAGGTGGTAAACATGCTGCATCCTGATGGCCTCGCTGGAGTACACGGAGGAATGGACTCTGGTAAGTCGAATCTCAACTACTTCACCCCCCCCCAACCACCAGCATGCCAACCCCCCCCACCCTCACCCCCAATCTCAACCCCCCAGCACACAACCTCCCTGCCAATGTCTCACCAGCACAACCCACCCTAAACCACACCAACCCCTGAATGCCAACACAAACCATAGACAGCCACCACCAAAGCATGACCATTGCACATACCCATACACCCCCCCCCACCACCCTCACAACACCTCCCACAAGGGAATGCCAGCACTGGGGGTCAAGGGCACTCAAAATGCACGCCATGGCACACACCGAAACAATAACCATACTCCTTTACCCCTGCAGGGCCCGAACGCCAACACACCGCCACGGAGGGTCCAGATTTGTCCATCCCACCCCCAGAACAGGCCCCCAGCGAGGACAGCAGCTCTGTCAACCTAGAACCTGATGACCAGCCCGGACCATCGGGGACCTCTGGACAGTCGGTTCCCCACACACAGACACAGGCTACAGCAGACCCAACCCCCTCTGGGAACACAAGCACAGCTCCCACCCAGCGGGCCCATGCCTCTGTCTCGCGGACGCGTCAATCAGCGGTGTGTCCGCCACTACAGGGCACCCAGGCTGACCCAACACCCCAACAACAACAGGGACCTGGGGGCAGTGGTAGTGGGCACACCGTCCAGGGGACAGAGGCCCGGGGAAACAGGGCAACTGGGAGGGCTGCTGTGCGACAGGGGGGGAGGACAGGCCCAGGGAACCGACTCTCCAAGAGGCCCTCACCACCATCATGGGAGGATACCATCACTCCCAGGAGACGATGGCGACGGTACTGGCCAGGTTCACCGAGATCCAGGCACAGCAGGAGGAACGGTACATGGGGTTCAGCAATGAACTCAGGAACATCGCTACCGCCATGGGGACCATAGTCCAGGCCCTCAACCGCATAGAAACCACATTGCGGGAACATGTGGCACCACAAAGGGCCCCTGTCACTAGCCAGGAACAGCCTACCACCTCCGCCGGCGCTAGTGGTCAGGAGGCCCCCACAGAACGACAGGCCACCAGAACCCCACCTCCTGCTGAAAAACAATCACCCCGCAAGAGGAACCTGAGATCTCAAAGGAAGACAGAGTAGGATGCCAAGACCCCCGCCAGCCTAATATCCCCCCGGATGTCATTCCACTGTCCCACAGTGTCACCCTGTCCAACCTTGAACTGCCCCTGCTCCATCCTTCCACAGGCATATGGACAATGCACCTGTGCGACCGAGAACTGGACTCTGCCATGGACATAACTCCACCCTCACCCATCACCGTTTTGATATCATGTACCAATATCTAGCACTAAAAATAAATCACTCATTGCACTGAAATCATTCTGGAGTCAGCCTGTATTATTTACAAATGTATAACACATTACTGTTCAATAATGTTCTGTTATTTATGTGATGATAACATACCGATGTCAATAAGCATTAGTCCATGGGCTAACCAAGCAGAAGTCACGCAGTGGGTCATACAGCACTGAAAAGGGAAGGGAAAATCAAACATCAGTTTAAAAGAACTGGGGGGAAATACACAAAGTAAAGATGCAGAGGGCTTTCAGTAAATGTTAAATGGCGTGGGTGATTCCTACCTGTGTGCTACTGAAAATACTGTTGGATAACTCTGTCCCTGTTGTCTGGGTCGTCCTCTTCGTCTTCCTCCTCTTCACTCTCCGCAGGCTCCACATCTGCTTCAACACCACCATCTGGACCATCCTCCTGCAGGAAAGGCACCTGACGTCGCAATGCCAGATTGTGAAGCATACAGCAGGCCACGATGATCTGGCACACCTTCTTTGGTGAGTACATCAGGGATCCCCCTGTCATATGCAGGCACCTAAACCTGGCCTTCAGGAGGCCAAAGGTTCTTTCAATGATCCTCCTAGTTCGCCCATGGGCCTCATTGTACCGTTCCTCTGCCCTGGTCCGGAGATTCCTCACTGGGGTCAATAGCCAAGGCAGGTTGGGGTAACCAGAGTCACCAATTAGCCACACACGTTGTCTCTGTAGCTGTTCCATCACATAAGGTATGCTGCTATTTCGCATCACATACGCGTCATGCACTGACCCAGGGACCTTGGCATTCACCTGGGAGATGTACTGGTCAGCCAAACAGACCACCTGGACGTTCATAGAATGGTAACTTTTCCTGTTTCTGTACACCTGCTCATCGTCTTTTGGGGGTACTAAAGCCACATGGGTCCCATCAATGGCACCAATTATGTTGGGGATATGTCCAAGGGCATAAAAATCACCCTTCACAGTGGCCAAATCAACCTCCTCAGGGAATACAATGTAGCGCCGCATGTGTTTCGTCAGGGCAGACATCACTCTAGACAAGATTTTTGAAAACATAGGCTGAGACATTCCAGATGACATGGCCACTGTTGTCTGGAATGAGCCACTTGCCAAAAAATGGAGGACTGACAGAACCTGCACTAGAGGGGGAATTCCTGTGGGTTGGCGGATGGGGGACATCAGGTCTGGCTCCAGCTGGGCACACAGTTCATGTATAGTGGCTCGGTCAAGTCGGTATCGTAGTATTATATGGCGTTCTTCCATTGTCGACAGGTCCACCAGCGGTCGGTACACGCGAGGATTCATCCTTCTCCTCGCAAGTCCCAGCGGACGGTGCCTAGGAAGGACAACATGGAGCACAGAGTCAAGCAAATCACAGGTACGTTCACCACTGCATGCATAGCACTCGATTATCAATGTATTGAAAGGCGTGTATGTGTGGCAATGCAAGGCCTAGGCCTGTGTGACGCAGTACAAATTAAGCCATGTGGGCCCTTGAAATGGCGGCTGCCTGACCTGTGAAGTGGGACAATGGGATGTGAGGTCAATGCGCTGGCGTGGCACACCGTGGCGGTAGGCGGTCGAAGACCGCTATACGAAGCCGCATTGGCTAACATTGAAGCCTATGGGTTTCAGGAGCCAATAATGAGGTGCGCCGGCGGTCGCGGTACGCACCGCCGCGGTACGCACCGCTGCGGGCGTGACCGCCATTTTCTATCTGCTTAATCACTCGAGACCTGATCTTCCACAGGAGAGGACCTATACTGCAAGTGCTGCTGTGACCTCGGTCTGGAAGTGACAATGGCTGCTGCGACTGGGGAAAGGGCCCCTGCCTTCACGTCTGAGGAGTTGGAGAAACTTGTGGATGGGGTCCTCCCCCAGTATGCGTTACTCTACGGTCCTCCAGACCAACAGGTAAGTACACTGGGTGCACATTGAATGGGCTATGCCTGTGTGGAGTGGGGTGGATGTAAGTTGGTGGGGTGGGGGGGCGAATGAGGAGTGCAACGCACGACAGATGAGAGCATGTGCCATATGGCAAGGTTGGGGAGGGGGGCCAATCGCAACTAACATGCAGAAAATTGATGATTTTTCCTTCCCACCCTGTACATGTCAAATAGGTCAGCGCCCATCAGAAAGTGGACATTTGGCGTGCCATCGCCAAGGAAGTCCGGGCCCTGGGGGTCCACGTCAGACGGGGCACCCACTGCCGCAAGAGGTGGGAGGACATCCGCCGCGGGACCAGGAAGACCGCCGAGTCACTGCTGGGGATGGCCTCCCAACCTAGGAGGGGTGCCAGTCGTACCCTGACCCCCCTGATGTCCCGGATCCTGGCGGTGGCCTACCCTGATTTGGATGGGCGCTTGAGGACATCACAGCAGACACAAGGGGGTGAGTATCAGCCCATTCTGCTATCTCTCTGCGCATTGGAGGCGTCTGGGTGGGGGAGGAGGGTTGTGGGTGACATTAGGCCAGGGCGCTTTCTGTAGTGTAGTCCTCTCCTTTAGGCATGGCCCTGTGCTCCCGGCCCCCACCTCTGTAGGGTGACAAGTACAGCTATCGATGGTCCAGCATCACACATGTGCGCCTTTGTCGTCTCTAGACCTGTTGTCCTAGTCAGAAGTACTGAGTAGTGTACTCCGAATGCGCGGCTTAGTGCATGAGGCTCCTGTGTCTGTCCTCTCCGCCCACGGTGTTGACATTGCATGCACTCAACCTGGTCTTCGTTTTTCTCCCCCCACCCTTCTTCTTCATCTTCTTGTGCATGTGTGCATTAGCATCATCAGGCGGAGGAGATTTGGCATCGGAGCACGAGGGAGCTGCAAGTCACAAGGCCCCGTGGGACCAGGAACAGACACCGAGGGCACCAGTGATCCGGAGGGCGAGGGGAGCACCACAACGGGGACCGGTGGTGACACCAGCGACAGCGACACGTCCTCGGATGGGAGCTCCCTAGCGGTGGCGGCAACATTCGGGCCCCCCGCCTCTACAGGTACAGCCGCCACCCAGCGCACCAGCCCCGCCCTCCCAGCAGCCCCTCAGCCTACGCTCCGTGCCCGCTCACCCAGGAAGGCGGGCGTCTCCTTCGCCCCAGGCACCTCAGCCCCTGCCCCTGTTACCCCTGCTGCCCTCAGTGAGGAGGTCATTGACCTCCTGAGGACCATCATTGTTGGGCAGACTACCCTTTTGAATGCCATCCAGGGGGTAGAAAGGGAGGTGCATCGGAGCAATGCCTACCTGGAGGGCATTCATTCGGGTCAGGCTGCCCATCAACGATCGTTCAATGCTCTGGCCTCAGCACTGACGGCAGCCATTGTCCCTGTTTCCAGCCTCCCTCTTCTGACTGCCTCCAGCCTGTCTCTGTCTCCTGTTCCTCAGCCTATCCCATCCACACCATCAGACCAGCCTGCACACACCTCAACACCCAAGGGCAGCTCATCCAGACACAAGCACCACAGAACCCACAAGCATTCACGCAAGCAACACCCAGATGCAGACATTCCAACAGTCACTACCACCTCTGTGTCCCCCTCCTCCTCGTCTCCCTCCTCCCTCCCTGTGACGTCTACACTCACACCTGCATGCACACCACCATCAGCCAGTGCTTCCATCACCAGCACACCCTCCAGTCCAGTCCGCACACGTGCAGTCACCACCCCCACTACCGTTTACACGTCCCCTGTGTCCTCTCCCACTGTGTCTGTCACCCCCTCTTCCAAGACACACAAACGCAGGCAGACACCCACCCAACAGCCATCCACCTCACAACAGCCTCCAGCACAAGCACCTGCACCCAAAGACAGCACACCTGACTCTCCTACAACCACATCCTCTTCCTCCACTCCCATCACCACTTCTCCTACCTATTACCTTGGTCCTAAGAAAGTTTTCCTCGCTAATCTTGACCTCTTTCCCTCCACTGACCCACCCCCTCCATCTGCAAAGAGTCCCAAGAGCACCTCAGCCACCACCAGCCCAGCTTCGAGTGTCACTGTGGTGCATGGGTTCTGGAGTCCACCCTTTGCCAGCAGTGACACTTCAATCAGCAGCAAGGGGACAGCCAGCCCCCCCCCCAGGCAAGAGGACCCGGAAACTAAAGGGCCGCCGTGAGAGGACTGACACGGCTGCCCCCAAGGAGCCAAGTTCGCCCACTTCACCAGCCACAACAGCTAGGGGAGGCAAGGGCCCGAGAGCCCCATCTAAGGAGCGAAAGGGCAGCAGGGCGGAGAAGTCAGCCAGCAGGAGCGCAGAGCAGGAGGGCCCACAAGCCCCATCCCGGGTGTTAGGGAGAACACCAAAGGGCCCAGGACTCCGTCACCGAAGGGTCCAGCAACAGCACGGTCGGAGGGCGACTGAGCAGGGAGTCCAGGCCAGGTCTGGCTCCCTTGACTTACTGGACGAGCACCGCTGAACAGGGCCCCGCCGTGCAGAAGAGCACCGCTGAACAGGGCCCCGCCGTGCAGAAGAGCACCGCTGAACAGGGCCCGGCCGTGCAGAAGAGCACCGCTGAACAGGGCCCCGCCGTGCAGAAGAGCACCGCTGAACAGGGCCCCGCCGTGCAGAAGAGCACCGCTGAACAGGGCCCCGCCGTCTCAAGCACTGCTCCGCTGGGCCCTTCCTGTCAAGCACCGCTCCGCTGGACCCCGCCGTCTCAAGCACCGCTCCGCTGGGCCCTTCCTGTCAAGCACCGCTCCGCTGGGCCCTTCCTGTCAAGCACCGCTCCGCTGGGCCCCACCGTCTCAAGCACCGCTCCGCTGGGCCCTTCCTGTCAAGCACCGCTCCGCTGGGCCCTTCCTGTCAAGCACCGCTCCGCTGGGCCCCGCCGTCTCAAGCACCGCTCCGCTGGGCCCTTCCTGTCAAGCACCGCTCCGCTGGGCCCCGCCGTCTCAAGCACCGCTCCGCTGGGCCCTTCCTGTCAAGCACCGCTCCGCTGGGCCCCGCCGTCTCAAGCACCGCTCCGCTGGGCCCTTCCTGTCAAGCACCGCTCCGCTGGGCCCTTCCTGTCAAGCACCGCTCCGCTGGGCCCCGCCGTCTCAAGCACCGCTCCGCTGGGCCCTTCCTGTCAAGCACCGCTCCGCTGGGCCCCGCCGTCTCAAGCACCGCTCTGCTGGGCCCCGCCGTCTCAAGCACCGCTCCGCTGGGCCCTTCCTGTCAAGCACCGCTCCGCTGGGCCCCGCCGTCTCAAGCACCGCTCCGCTGGGCCCTTCCTGTCAAGCACTGTTAACGGTTCACTGTGCCCACCATGCCTCCTCCTTGACCAGTGGAGACTGTAATCCACTTGAGAGACTGTGGCTTTGCACTCCCCAGGATGGCACAGTGGGCAACCCACACACTGTATAGACTTGAGAGACTGTGGCTTTGCACTCCCCAGGATGGAACAGTGGGCAACCCACCCACTGTAGAGACTTGAGAGACTGTGGCTTTGCACTCCCCAGGATGGAACAGTGGGCAACCCACCTACTGTAGAGACTTGAGAGACTGTGGCTTTGCACTCCCCAGAATGGAACAGTGGGCAACCCACCTACTGTAGAGACTTGAGAGACTGTGGCTTTGCACTCCCCAGGATGGAACAGTGGGCAACCCACCTACTGTAGAGACTTGAGAGACTGTGGCTTTGCACTCCCCAGGATGGCACAGTAGGCATGGTGGCCCCTTCGTGGTTCTGGCGTCGTGGACGCATGTGGCTGTGGTGCCCCCCCCTTCCCTTCCCCCTGAGGTGCCTGTAGTTTTTTCTTCAGATGCCCCTGCAGTGTTCTCTCCAGAGGACTCAGGTCTCCTGTGTGGGCTTTGCCCTTGTGTTGTTACACTTTGGCCCACGGACACTTCGATTTTCTTTTGATGTGCAGGACTAATTGCCTCGGTTATCCATTGCACTGTATATGGACTTATTTTGATATTTATTTTTTGGCTAGTTGACCATAACTTTTCAGAGCCTAATTTGTACATAAATTTTTATTCACAATTTAATTATGTCTTTGCATTTATCAGGGGGGTTTGGGTGGTGTCACTGTGACTTGTTGCTCTGCATTGGTGTGTACATAGTTTGGGGGGGTGGGGGTCGCATATGTGTGTGCCCGTAAGCTTTACTCCTCCCCCCTCCCGTGTGTCGTAGGTGCAGTACTCACCGTTGTCGTCTGCGCCGGCGTTCGTACTCGTGGTAGATGAGCAGGTAGACGAGAGCAGGTAGTATGTTTAATTCGGGTTCCATGCTGTCCTCCTTCCTCGTGGAGTGCGTAGAGGTGAGCGTTTTCCCGTTCGTAGTCTGTTTCCGCCGTGTTTTTATCGGTGGGGCTCCCGCCCCGGAAAAGGTGGCGGATTGGTGAGTTATGATACTGTGGGCGGTACATTGTCTGCCGCCTGCCTGTTGGCGGTGACCGCCGCGCTGTTTGTCTGTACCGCCGCGGCGGGCGGAGTGTTAATGTGGCGGGCTGTGTTGGCGGTTCCCGCCAGGGTCAGAATTCCATTTTTTGGAACGCCAGCCTGTTGGCGGGTTGGCCGCCGCTTTATCACCGACCGCCAGGGTTAGAATCACCCCCTGAGTAGTTTGTTTTTCTGGGTCAGGAAGTTTCTAGGTCAGGTATGTCCTTTGTCACTCCCTGACTGTTGCTACAGGAAGGATGATGACATCCAGGTGCTCAGATTGCATACTTCCCTGTGCCCATATGGGTTCTCCAGGTTACAGATAGCCCCAGTGCTTCCTGATGTGGGAAACATTGCTTTGAACAAAGGATGTTTCTCAAGGGCAGCCTGAGAAAGATAACAGAAGTCACACTCTAGCACAGGGCTCAGGTAGGGAAACAGGCAATGCATGTACAGGAGAAGGCATGTGGTTTGATGTACATGATTTCATTTCAACTCCTAGGAGTGGACACTATGGAAAGGAGTGAAATCATTTACATGGGCCTGTACAGGTGTGGTACCTGTGCACTGTGAGTGGAGTGGCAAAGACTTTCTGTGTTACCAACCCTCCTGCAAGGAACTTCCTTAAGTTACTCCTGTAAGCAGGCGGCCCCTGCCTCACTTGATTTCATGAGTCCTTGTTTGGGGAGAACACTTGCAATGTGTACTTTGCATTTTTGGAAACACTGCTTGAGAAGTCGCAATCTCATAAGATGTAAGAATTCAACTGCCTTGAAACAGGAGCCCTTGGGAAACATGGACAACATAATGGAAAGGATGAAACTTAGAACATGGCCTGACAAGTGAAATGAGGCTGCAAACCCTGCACTTTCAGGGTCATATATGATTACTGTTGTTAGCTGAGAAAATAGCTCAGATGTTAATTCAGCTCCTGCAGTGATATGAATGTACACACTCACTCCAAGGTCCTAAAATGTAAGGTTCACTCAGCCTTTTGTCCTTCTCAGGGAGTTATAAAAGTACCCTGAGTTTGGTAATGATAGCATCACTTGTTAGCCCCAAAGACATTCCATTTTTAGTATGCAATGTATAGTCTGTATTATGTTCAATGTGGCAACTGCAGCAGACACCCAATAAAAGGTTTGTAATCTACTCGCTTCAGCACACTTGGCCCATATCAAATGTAAATTGTTCAGCTAGCCCTGGTGTTTTTGTTAAATTCAGGTGCTTGTTAATTTCTTATCTTCTAGTAAATGAAGTCTGCAAAACAAAACTGGCCAAGTATTTTGACTTGTGCATGAGGTGAATATTTTCAGGGCTACACTGCACCACTTGCATGTTGAGAACCAAACCTTCACATTTAAAGAATGACACCAGCCAGACATATTTGTTAAACATGGTATGGATGCCTACAAATCAGCCAGTAAACATCTTTTAAGAATCAACAGCAGCTTGTTTTAAAATGAATAATAATTTAAAGGAGGAGCAGCTTTATAAAGTCAATAGGCTTCAAGAAAATCAAAACCCTTCAGTTTCTCTTCACTTTTCAAAGCAGCCTGCATACCAGTAAAGCACACACTGATCTATTTGTAGACCAGTGATAATAAAGTTATCTCTCCCAACACAATCATGATGTATGTTTATGTTCATAGGAGTGAATAGTCTAACATTATGTTAAAATAATGAGGCGATAACTCATACTTGTAAAATTTACTGCCAGAATCTCTAAAGTCAGGCTAAAAGGACCCTCTCTCTTTCGTACTATTCAAGGTAGAGGTGGGCGAGCCGACATATTATCGGGGAAAGCCAAACCAGAGTCAAGCCAAGGGCCTGACTTGGCTCTTAAAGGCGTGCATGAGCCACTCCCTGAAAATGTTTGCTATAGAAATCATGCAACAAACATCTTTAACCCCTTCTGTGCCGGTGGACGTAATGGTTACGTCCACCGGCACAGTGCTCCTGTGCCGAGGACGTAACCATTACGTCCTGGCACATGAGCTCAGAGGGAGCGCTAGCGCTCTCTCTGTGGGCTTCCCTCCCACCCCCTGCCTATTGTTATTAGGCCGATCTGCAAACCTCTAGGCATCAGGGATCATTTTTTTTTTTTTAGAGGTGGGAAGTGACCCTTTAGGCAAGGGTCGCTCCCCTAGGGGGCAAATTATATTTAGTCCATTTCTGCCTATTTGTATGAGGCCAAAACCCCTAGACACAAGGGATCTATTTTTGTTTGTTTACTTTTGTTTTTTATATATGGGGAGCGACCCATATATAAATCAGATGATTTTTGTTAGGCCAATTTGCCCCCAAAGGGGGGCAGAAACCACTAGACACCAGGGATCTTTATTTTTTTGCGTCACTTTCATGCAAGGGGAGCGCCCCTTTAGGCAAGGGTCATTCCCCTGGGGGGCAAATTTATTTTAGGCCATTTCCGCCCCCTTGGGGGCAGATCAGTCTATTTTTATTAGGCCGATCTGCCTCCAAGGGGGGCAGAAACCACTAGGCACCGGGGATTTATTTTTTTGCGCCAATTTCACGCAAGGGGAGTGATCCCTTAGGCAAGGGTCGCTCCCATAGTAGGGGCAAATTTATTTTAGGCCATTTCCGCCCCCCTTGGGGGCAGATCGGCCGATTTTTGTCAGGCCAATCTGCGCCAAGGGGGGCAGAAACCACTTAGGCATCTAGGATTGGTGTGTGTGTATGCGTGTGTTTTGTTTTGGGCGCAGCCCCTTGGGTAAGGGTCGCTCCCCATGGGGGCACATACTGCTAGCCATATCTGCCCCCCTCAGGGCCAGATTGGCCTATTTTTGGAAGGCCGAAAGCCCACCAGACACCAGAGAAGATTTTTTTTTCAAAATAAGAGGGTGGGGGTATGGCCATACCCCCACCCCAAATAAATGGGGCCAAAGTTGTTCTGCCCACCAGTGGGCAGATGGGGCAATTATCCCTGATCCACACCCTGGGGGAAAGTCTACTAGATGCCAGGGAATTTAAAAAAAAAAAAAAAAAAGTGGGGTGGTGGCTACCAACCAGTATGGGCCTGGATATGCCCCCACCCCAACTGAAGGGGGTAACAGTCTTTCAGCTCTCCCCGCACACACTAAAACATCTTATCCCACAGCAAGCAAAAGGACATTTGATTATTTTGGGTTTTGGTTTTACCTTTGGGCTATGAGAGCTTGCCTAACTCTAAAAATCTTGGAATGGACTTTGGGACGCTGCCATGTAGAAAAATACACAAGACCTAGACACATCTGAAAACTAAACATTTGGGTGATTCCAGGGTGGTGTGCTTCACATGCACCCTCACCATTTTCTTACCCCCAATGCCCTGCAAATATCCAACTTTGCTGGAAATCACACTTTTTTCCCACAGTTTTGTGATGGAACCTTCTGGAATCTGCAGGAATCCGCAAAATTCCTACCACCCAGAATTGTCTCATCTATACTGATAAAAATTCTGCTGCACTTGTCAGCCTAAAAGTGTTTTTATTCAAACTCTCCTTTTGGACCCTCTTTGGTTCCCCCTCAATTTCGACATGTTTTGGCTCTTCCCTGTCACAAGCACTTGGCCCACCTACACAAGTGAGGTATCATTTTTACCAGGAGACTGAGGGGAATGTTGGGTGGTAGGATATTTGTTCTGGTGCAGTGATCCTGCACAGGAATGTGGAAAAAAGTTGATTTTTTAGCTAAATTTGAGGTTTGCTGAGGATTCTGGGTAAGAAAACATTGGGGGATCCATGCAAGTCACACCTCCCTGGATTCCCTTGGGTGTCTAGTTTTCAGAAATGTCTGGGTTTGGTAGGTTTCCCTAAATGGCTGCTGAGCCCAGGACCAAAAACGCAGGTACCCGACCCCCAGCAAAAACAGGATGTTTTGTATTTGATAATTTTGATGTGTCCAGATAGTGTTTTGGGGCATTTCCTTTCGTGGGCAGTAGGCCTACCCACAAAAGTGAGGTACCAATTTAATCAGGAGATGTGGGGAAACGCTGGGTGGAAGGAAATTTGTGGCTCCTCTCAGATTCCAGAACTTTCTGTCACCGAAATGAGAGGAAAAAGTGTTTTTTTAGCCAAATTTTGAGGTTTGCGAAGGATTCTGGGTAATAGAACCTGGAGACAGCCCCACAAGTCACCCCATCTTGGATTCCCCTAGGTGTCTAGTTTTCAAACATGCGCAGGTTTGGTAGGTTTCCCTATGTGCCAGTTGAGCTAGAGGCCAAAATCCACAGCTAGGTACTTTGCAAAAAACAGCTCTGTTTTCTTTGGGAGAATGTGATGTGTGCAGGTTTTGTTTTGGGGCATTTCCTGTTGCGGGTGCTAGGCCTACCCACACAAGTGAGGTACCTTTTTTATCGGGAGACTTTGGGGAATGCTGGGTGGGTGGAAATTTGTGGCTCCTCTCAGATGCCTGCTGAGCTAGAGGCCCAAATCTACAGCTAGGCACTTTGCAAAAAACACGTCAGATTGCGTTTCCTGTCACGAGCATTAGGCCTACCCACGCAAGTGAGGTACCATTTTTATCAGGAGACTTGGGGGAACACAGAATAGTAAAACAAGTGTTATTGCCTCTTGTCTTTCTCTACATTTTCCCTTCCAAATGTAAGGCAGTGTGTAAAAAAGACATCTACTTGTGAAATGCTCTGTAACTCACATGCTAGCATGGGCACCCCGGAATTCAGAGATGTGTAAATAACCACTGCTTCTCAACACCTTATCTTGTGCCCATTTCGGAAATACAAATATTTTCTTGATACCTATTTTTCACTCTTTATATTTCAGCAAATTAATTGCTGTATACCTGATATAGAATGAAAACCTATTGCAAGGTGCAGCTCTTTTATTGGCTCTGGGTACCTAGGGTTCTTTATGAATCTACAAGCCCTATATATCTCCGCAACCAGAAGAGTCCAGCAGATGTAACGGTATATTGCTTTAAAAAATCTGACATCGCAGAAATAAGTTACAGAGTAAAACGTGGAAAAAAGTGGCTGTTTTTTTACCTCAATTTCAATATTTTTTCATTTCAGCTGTTATTTTCTGTAGGAAACCCTTGTAGGATCTACACAAATCACCCAATGCTGAATTCAGACTTTAGTCTACTTTTCAGAAATGTTTAGCTTTCCGGGATCTAGCATTGGTTTCACACCCATTTCTGTCACTAAGTGGAAGGAGGCTCAAAGCACAAAAAATAGTAAAAATGGGGTATGTCCTAGTAAAATGCCAAAATTGTGTTGAAAAATGTGGTTTTCTGATTCAAGTCTGCCTGTTCCTGAAAGCTGGGAAGATGGTGATTTTAGCACCACAAACTCTTTGTTGATGCCATTTTCAGGGAAAAAACCACAAGCCTTCTTCTGCAGCCTTTTTTTCCCATATTTTTGAAAAAAACAAATTTTTTGCTGTATTGTGGCTAATTTCTTGGTCTCCTTCAGGGAAACCCATAAAGTATGGGTACCTCTAGAATCCCTAGGATGTTGGAAAAAAAGGACGCAAATGTGGCGTGGGTAGCTTATGTGGATAAAAAGTTATGAGGGCCTAAGCGTGAACTGCCCCAAACAGCCAAAAAAAGGCTTGGCACCTGAGGGGGAAAGGCCCAGCAGCGAAGGAGTTAAAAGAACAAAATTCACTTGCATCAGCGGCTTTAACTCCATGTTTACTGACACTCTTTGAAAAATACTGTACTTAAACCTGTGCCATCTGTTTACAAAGAATCAACTAACCACGCTTAAGACCAGATCAACCTGACCCTACATGGCGACACCTAAGCACTGTGTTTAGAAACACTGCAAGGCCCAGGCGCTGAAACGACTGACCTCTCACATGAGGAGGGCAGCTCAGCACCAGAACTCTATATGCAACAACCTGAACGCTTAACACAGGATAATTGAATAAGAACCACAACACTCAATCAAGAAAATGTCTTGTATAGCAAGGTAAGTAGATCGTTAAACATACGATAATGTTTGAAAGCACACTTTTAGATACACAGTAAAAACTGCAGCACAATATTGGTTCTTTTTCCTTGTATTCTTCTTAGTTTATTTGTGTCCAAAATGTACACACAGTACATGCAGTGACGTCTCTTATGAGGTCCAATAGACACCAGCCAACACGTGTTTCGTCACACAGTGACTTTTTCAAGGCTGCAAATAATGGATACAAGTACTATATAAAAAACACTTTTAGCGATATATGGACATGACACAGTGCAAATCAAACGTGCCAAGCATTATAAAGGTTATACTATGCACCATGCAAGGATTGATATGGTACCAAGGATCCCTTGTACGTGAAGTAGAAAAATAGTAACACCATACGTGAATAAAATTGTGATAGCTTGGATAAACTTGACATCTGAAATGTGCCAAGAGTTGTTTGTGAAACCATAACCAAAATAAAGAATGAGTAGTATGATGACCGAGGTAAAAGCAATAGCCAGATATTTTGCTGCTAGGTATAGCGTATACCTACCCGATGAAACAAAATGTAGAGTTCCTATGTACTAGGATAACATGAAAGACGAATAAGCTGTAATAAATAGTAAGACAAATGTATTAGCAACCTCACATAGGAAGTTGTGAAGATCTATGGTTAGATAACCTATATATATATATGAGGACATACTGATAAGAAAGAAAAATAAAGATCTAATGCCAATACCTGTATTGAGGTATTTTAGCGCAACGTGGTTCAAAAGTAATATGTTTTGTAACACTGTCTGTAGGAATCCAATCTTCTAATTCTTTAAATACATATGGTAGTGCAATAGACTATGATCAGCCCCATTTTCTGTAGGAACAAAGACAAGGGAACATTATGAGGGACGAACCTTGGCCCTAGTAGTTATTGACAAGATCTTGTATACGCATGTACAGAATAGTAGTAGCCTCAGAAAGAGGGGGTTCTTAGTTTAATTAAAGATAAGTTATGATATACATATAATGTGAGCGAGCAGAGCACACATTGGGGCATCATAAACTATGATTGCTATCAAGAGATGTGAAAAGGAGAAAACTCTTTCGCACAATGCTAAATACATCTCCATTGTCTCTAGTTAATGTTCATAAGTGAGTTGGTAAACCTCTATAAAGTCACAGGATACAGTCTGAACCCAATATGTAAGAAATTATCCCATAAGTGTCTTAATGAATATCCAAGTACAAGAAGAACATCACCAAATTGTCTTGGTTTAACAACAGTACTACATGACTACATCAAGGCAGACAAGAGCCACTACATGTAAAGCAATAAAATAATCTTGTACCAATATTGATTGTTAACGCCACATCCGCCTAACCCTTAAGCCAAGTATGAGCCAAAGCGGATACCTACAGACAATCTCAACAACGGAATTAATCACACCTCTAAAAATCTATAGTCACAGACCACCCATAATCTATACACAGTATCTAAGCATCTAAAGTACGGTTATCTAGTTTTACCGAACTTAACTACTCAACAATAAAAATAAAGGAAAAGTCTTCATTGACCATGTGGAAATTTGACACTTCCAACTAGAATCTCAACTTTTATACTTGAAAAAAACTCGTATTTTCAAAGCAATCCTACAACTAATCTTAAATTTACCATAATGGCAAACAATGAGACTAAACCCCATTTCAGAAGAATGAAAGCTGACTCGCCCTCTCCTGATCCACTTGTCAAAAACAAGGCAGACATCAATAGTACGATGGACTTGATACTTAAAAAGCTAGCCGAAGTGCACGATCTAGCGAAATCAACAAAACAAAATACAGACTCCATACAACTTGAAATGACGGCGATAACAGCAGACATCAACACCGTAAATAACAAAATATCAGATGCAGAACAAAGGATAAGCAACGTAGAAGATCATGCAAACCAAGCATCCAAAATATTTCCAGGTACTCCACTATGCCACGAAACTGATGAAAAAAAGCATGGTTGAACTAGAGGACAGAAACAGAAGAGGGAATTTGAGAATATTTGGTATCCCAGAAGGCTATGAAGATACTTCTAACTTGTGCATATCCTTCCTTGAAAGCTGGTTACCTCAAGTCACTGGTCTCAAATTCTCAAAAGAGTTCAAACTTGAGAGAGCTCCCACCTTCAAACCATTAAACAGAACTGCAACGAGACCTTTGTTTGCAAACCACTCCGAAATCAACACACCAAAGCTATACTGTCTTATATGTGCAAGACCAACCATATAATTTAGAACGGACACAAGATCCACATATCTCAAGATTATTCCAAAACCACGGTTGAAATCGGGAAAGGTTTCTTCTCCCTAAGAGACAGACTGAAAATAATGAATCTCCAATTTTTCTTTACAGATCCAGCAAGATAAAAGATTCAAGACAATGGAAAGTTCTACACTTTTGAAAACCCCAAAGACTTATTGGAATTTTTGGATGACCACGCATAACAAGAAATGGAGACTTCCAGAACAACTTCCAACAAAAGGAAACAATGACCAATCAGGATAGCTGTACTACCTAGTCCACTCCTAATGGTTCATCACATTCCTACAGAGTATAGACTTGGATGAGTATAATCTGTTTTATACCTGTGCATAGGAATACTCATACACGTTACCTGGATCACCCATTCACATCACCCCGCATATTTGTGTAAAACTAACTTAACAACATTAGTCCTAAAGTATCTTGTTACCCATTAATCTATTTCTTGATAACCATTTTTAATACTATTTTAAAAATGGGGAACATCCCTAGAGACACGTCTTGACTTCTAACAAACCATGTTCCAAAAGATGAACATGTTACCAGCTTGTACAGTCAGCCTAATAATTTCCATGTTACTTATACCTGTAATAATGCTGTGATCTTGACACACCTAGGGACTGTACTCCTAGTTATGTTTATAGTTCTGACCCCTACAAGGGAGTTAAGTAAGTTCACTCAACCCAAACTACAGGTTTTCTTCTTACAAGAGTCCTTGAGTAAGATAGGTTCTCACATAAACTGTTGCTTTCCGCTGGAGGACGGATGCTTCTCGTTGTTACCTCCTATGAGTTCAAAAGTTGCGGGGGGAAGGGAGTGGGAACAGGGGGGTAAGGAAGGTGCTACTTTTTGCTAAGGCATTTTTTGTTCTTTTTTTCATTTTTGTGTCCACACACTCGCTACAAGGATGCATCTCTATGTCACTTGTACAGCTATTGAAAACAATGTTGAACACTTTATTCAACAGTCTGTTCCACATCCCCAATGGGAAGAACATCAATGCTCTCTATCATTACCTCATATAAATACGATATCTCAGAAGACCTATAAGTGCCTATGTACCAAAAGCAATGAATCCTATAACCCTACAGAGAATAACCCACTACTCATCCATGCATTTGACAGCTCAAATGCACATTCTAACTCGTATCATGCCTGACCAGATAGTGACCCATAACCTGAACATTGTCTTCATGAATGTCAAAGGATTAAATTACCCTATTAAAAGACGTAAAATAATGGACTAACTTGATAAAGGTAAAGGAGATATAATTTTTCTCCAGGAGACAAAAATCTCCGAAAAGGAAGCCAACTCCCTTAAAAATAACTGAGTGCTGAAAGCTACTGTTCTCTGGCACCACATAAAAAAAAAAATAGGGTTATTACTCTAATCTCCAAACACTCTAATATTACACTTGAATCCAATACTTCATGTGAAAAAGGTAGATGGCTCACCTTAACATTATATTGAGAGAAATCACAGTTTCATGTAATTAACATAGATGGTCCCAACAAAGACAGCACCTCCTTCTGGCCAAAATATCTGACATCATAGGCCGCTTTTCCACTAATGAACTTTTCATCCTTGGTGGAGACTTCAACCTCTGACTCGACATAACCCTTGACCACTAATCCAAATGCAGATAGTCCCCACCTAAATCTCACAAAATACTAAAAACATCTACTCCAAATATTACCTCAAGGATACCTGGCGCTCACAACACCCCAACACGAGGGACTATACTTTTTATTTAACCCCTCATAAGTCCTGCACGAGAATTGACTATATTCTCATTTTGGGTGCTCACACTCATCTGATAGACAAAACAAATATTTCCCTGAGGTTTCTCTCTGACCACTCCTGTATTAATACAGTCTTGACCGGAAGCGTCCCTAAACCCCCCACCACAATTTGGTGCTTCAACAACGACATTCTAACTGACCCAGAAAACATTTTAAAAAATGAAAAAAAAAATCAGACTACATTCTAGACAACACTTCTCCAGATATTAACATTCAGACACTCTGGGAAGCCCTTAAGGCAACACAGAGAGGGACCATCTTGACATCAAAGCAAAAGCAGAGAAAAGCAATAAGAAAAACAACGGCTCATTGCAGAAGCTTGAAGATGAAATTAAACATCTAAAGGCAACACATATCAAAATTTTAGATAACAATACCCTCTCGACACTCACATGCAAAAAATACAAATATAACAAAATCTTAAGCAAGAAGGCGGGCATGTGGATTAATAGATTCAAAGGTCCCACCTATGCGAAGCTAACAAAGCTGGAAAATGTTGGCCTAAACCTTAATCATAAACAAAATCAAAGAAGAATAACTGCAGTGTAAGACAGCAATAAAGTCACCCGTGCTAACCCCCCCAAGAATACTAAACATCCTAAGCAAATTTTATGAAAAATTATAACCCAACTCAGTGCACCAAGTATCTAGCAAAATTAAATGAGCCCCGGTTAACCGAGGAAGACAAGAGCTCCCTCTCGAGGCCAATCACTCTAGAGGAAATTATAGACACGATTACAACTCTTAAAGGAAATAAAGCTTCTGGCCCAGATGGCTTTACAGCCAAATTCTAAAAAACATTTGCACACTCCCTTAAAATGACAATGTTGGAACTTTTCAAACACTTTGCGACCTCTGGTTCCATCAATGGCACATCCGCAGAAGCCAACTTTGTAATAATCCCCAAAAATGGGAAAGATCCTCTTCTTCCCAAGAACTACAGACCCATATCGTTAATAAACCTAAACTGTAAAATTTACGCCAAAATCCTGGCCAAGTGCCTAAACCTTCTCCTATCAAAACTAATTAGCAACACACAAGTTGGTTTTCTAAAAAAACACATATCCAATGACAACACCCACTTACTGTGTCACGTTATAGAGAAAGCAAAATCATCCACATCAGTAGCGATTACTTTGGATGATGAAAAAGTGTTTGATAGAGTATCATGGACCTTTCAAGAACAAACCCTTAAAACATTCAACTTTGGAAATGTGTTTATCAAAATGATTATGGCCTTATACAGCAGCCCAAAGGCCCAAGATCTCTCTCCCAACCATTTAATCTAAAAAACAGAACCAGACAAGGCTGCCCTCTCTCCCCAACCCTCTTTCTATTGGTGCTGGAACCTCTCCTAACAGACATAAAAAACAATCCTGATGTAATTGGTGTCAACTTTCAAGGGAAAGAAGTGAAACTATCGGCTTATGCCGATGACATATTAATGGTCACAGACAACCCCAAACCCTGTATTGTGGCCCTCATAAAGTCTATTGACGAATACTCAGTAGTCTCAGGCTACAAACTAAACAGAGGCAAATCGGAGGTCAAACACCTCAACTCATATGGCACTAGAGATTTACTGGGAAATTCTGGCCTGACCTGGCAACCCCAATACATTAAATATCTTGGTATGGAATTCGGTGCTGACCTGACTGACACTATAAAACATAATGAACACCTCACGCTTCAAAAATGCTCACACTTACTGGAAAATTGGTCACCTAGATTCATAACCTTGTGGGGCCATTTAGAAACAATAAAAATAGTGATAACACCAATAATCAACCATCTAATTAGCATGTTACCTTTATTTCTATTAGATGATTTTTTACCACAAGCTAGATAAAACAATCAACCGCTTCATATGGCAAGGCAAAAAAACAAGAATAGCACTGAAAAAACTTTGCATCCCAACTTCACTAAGTGGAGTAAAACTTGCCTACTTTAGAGACTAGCAGACATCATTCTTACCCAAACAAGGATCATACAGGTTTCATACCCCCAACCACTACACCCCTACTTGGTTGGAAGTTGAAAGAGCCATCTTGAACAACTTAAACCCAGCTACATTGCTCACCAACATTGGAAAATTCCTTACCACATCTAAATACATATTCCTCAATACCAAAAACGCGCTAGTAGCAATAGATAAAAAATGATCTCCATGATTGAAACTTTTCAATCTAGCCTCATTATGGTACAACCCGAATGTAGGAAAATGCCACTGTTGGCATGGTGCCCCCCCACACTTTTTGCCTAGTATTGATGCCAACTTTGATTGAAAGAGTGCTGGGACCCTGCTAACCAGGCCCCAGCACCAGTGTTCTTTCCCTAAAACTGTACCTTTCTTTCCACAATTGGCACAGCCTTGGCACACAGTTAAGTCCCTTGTAAAAAGTACCCCTGGTACCAAGGTCCCTGTGGCCAGGGACAGTCTCTAAGAACTGCTGCAGGTATTATGCCACCCTGGGGACCCCTCACTCAGCACAAGCACACTGCCTTGCAGCCAGTTCTATAATGGCTACACTGAATACTGGGAAGTTTGGTATCAAACTTCTCAACACAATAAACCCACTCTGATACCAGTGTGGGATTTATTGAAAAATGCACACAGCATCTAAAATACTAGAAATACTAGAAAATACACAATGCTAGAAAATACTAGAAAATACACAATGCATCTTAGAGATGCTCCCTGTATTTTAGCCTACCTGATAGTGTAACACTGACCAGTCTGTGCCAGCCTGCCATTTCTAGGTGAGTTTCTGACCACATGGGGTGAGTGCCTTTGTGCACTCTTTGGTCAGAAACAAAGCCTGTCCTGGGTGGAGATGCTTCACACCTCCCCCTGCAGGAACAGTAACACCTAGCAGTGAACCTCAAAGGCTCAAGCCTGGTGTTACAGTGCCCCAGGGAACTTCAGCAAGTGGAGGTGCCTGCCCCCGGATTAACCCCCACTTTTTGGCGGCAAGTCCAGGGGAATAATGAGAAAAACAAGGAGGAGTCACCCCCTCAGCCAGGACCACCCCTAAGGTGTCCAGAGCTGAAGTGACCCCCTCCTTGAGAAATCCTCCATCTTGCCTTGTAGTATTAGGACCAATAGGGATAGGGATGTTCGCCCCCCCAGAGGGAGGGGACACAAGGAGGGTGTAGCCACCCTCAAGGACAGTAGCCATTGGCTACTGCCCCCTGGCCCTAACACACCCCTAAATTAAGTATTTAGGGGAGACCCTGAACCCAGCTCTTTAGATTTCTGACAACCGCAAGAAAGAAGAAGGACTGCTGAGCTGAAAACCCCGCTCAGAAGAGAAGGAGACACCAACTGACTCGGTCCCAGCCCTACCGGCCCGTCTCCTGCTCCAAAAAGCTGCAACAAAAGAAGCAATGCGTTCTACAGGACCAGCGACCCCTGAAAAGCCTCCAGGGGACTGCCTGCACCACCGAGGACCAAGAAACTCCCATGGACAGCGGACCTATCCAACAAGAAGACAAAGAAACCATCTTTAAAGGGACTCCCACCTCACTCCAGAAGCGTGAGTCCAACGTACTCTGCAACTGACGCCCCGGGCCTGTGTTCAGGAGAACCAACGACCCAGAGAGGATCCCCAGGCGATTCCGATTTCGTGTCCACCCGGGGCCGACCTCTCCAGACCCCCACAATGACACCTGCAGAGGGAATCCCAAGGACCCCCCCTGACCGTGACTGCAGGGATGAAGATATCCGTCACCTGGAGAAGCACTGCACCCGCAGTCCCCAGGCCCGAGAGAAACCGACCACCGGTGCAGCAATGACCAGCAGGCGGCCCTCACCCTTGCCCAGTTGGTGGCTTGCCTGAGAAGCCCCCCTGTGCCCTGCCTGCAGCGCCTAAGTGACCCCCGGGTCCCTCCATAGAGTTCTATTGAGAACCAGACACCCACACTGCACCCGGCCATGCCTGTGCTGCTGAGGGTGTGGTTCCTGTGCCTACTTGCCGCGCCCCGTGCTCCTTCAAACCCCTCTGGTCTGCCCTCCGACAACGCGGGTACTTACCTGCAAGCAGACTGGAACTGGAGTACCCTCTGTCTCCATAGGTGCCCATGTTACTTTGGCTCCTGTTTGGCCTCTGCACCTAACCGGCCCTGTGTTGCTGGGTGTTTGGGGTTATCTTGAACCCCGAATGGTGGGCTACCTATGCCCTAGGGACTAAACCTGTAAGTTTGTTCCTTACCTCAAAAACTGTACTTTACTTACCTCCCTCAGGAACTCTTGAAAATTGCAGTGTCCACTTTTAAAACAGCTTTTTGCCATTTTAAAGAAAACTGTGTACATTGTTGATTCCATTCAAAGTCCTGATTATAACTATGCAAAGTACCTTTCATTTAATGTACTTACCGCCTAATTGAATCTTGTGGTTCTAGAAATAAAGTTAAAAAGAATATTTTTCTATAAAATCCTATTGGTCTGGAGTTAATTCATTGAGTGTGTGTTTCTTCTATTGCTTTTGTGTGTACAACAAATGCTTAATGCTACCCTCTGAAAAGCCTAACTGCTCGACCACACTACCACAAATAGAGCATTAGTATTATCTATTATTGCCTCTGTCAAGCCTCTTGGGAATCCCTGGACTCTGTGCACACTATATCTCATTTCGATATGGTATATACAGAGCCAGCTTCCTACACCAGACATCAGATATAACAGGTACACCCTCCATTGGGAATCATGAAAATCTAAAGGTATCCACTTCCCATACCAGCTTGGCCCCCAAAACAACCCCCTGAAGTTTTTTGCCTTCCACACAAAATACCATCTGGTAGACCATGAATTCTACAACCAAATCTCAAAACCACTTCAATGACCTGTCACTCCCATCACCTATTTACAAATGTGATCAATTGGGCCATCAAGTATCCAAATAAACACCTATTATAACCCAAGGCAACAAAAATAAATAACTAAATAACAAACTATTAGGACACTCACTCCTCTAACCCCATTTCTGAGTTGGAGTGGGAAGCAATCTGGAAATCAGTCACATCACATAAAATCTCACCGGTACTTTCACAAACCAAATACTGGTTGCTACACAAAGCCTTCTGGACACAGAACGATTACACATAATGAAAATCCTAGAAAGCCCCTTTTGCTGGAATTGCAATAAAGAAACCGGAGGCCTGGCTCACTTAATCTTTCAATGAAACTCAATAGGCAACCTCTGGGATTAAGTTTTTTTTTCATTACCAACCTTTTCAATATACATCCCAAAAATGAATCTACATTCCTAATCAGGGGTTTTCTGGATCCTGACATTAAAACCATAGCTGATCAATTCCTATTTGATCTCCTTTTGACAGCTGCAATCAAAACAGTTACTACCAATTGGAAAACATCACACAAAGCCTCACTCCACGCCCGGCTATAGAGGGTATCTCACATCAGGGGTGTTGACAATGTTGCCCTTAAACACTCCCCCTGGAAACCCTAACACAGATCACTGTGGAATACCCTAGATAATTACTTAATGACCAACAAACTGTCGTAAATCAATGCTTTGATACTCATATACGACCCCCTATCACTGGACGCCTAGGTACATCATGAAGTACCTACAACATAAAACTGACCTTTCTTAACTCACCCACTAATCTAAAATACCTACTCACTATGAAGTTAGATATGGTCTGATTACTGCTATATATTTTTAAAGTGACATACTTTTGCCTACTCTTTTGCTATCCCTTTCCGTACTTTCTGTTACTTTTATTGGATTACCCATGTTTTGTATTACTTAAAATCAATAAAGATTATTTGAACTAAAAAAAACACAACGCAAGAAAATTTAACCCAAAGTCTTCCATTTATTGTAGTATTTGATGTAGTCACTTTGAAGGATTTGTGCTCCAGACAAGAAAAATCCCAAATCAATTTAGAAAAGCAGAATGAATTGTAATAAATAAATTTACACCAAATAGACAAAGATCCAATGTGGGAAACCGGAGTTATACATTTTTGAAGTTTAAATATAAAAATAGCACAATAAAACATTGTGCAAATCACGGTTGATACCTTGGCCCAAGTTAAGGCTGACCACCATGGAACGTGGGTCAGATACAAGAACCAGGTTTTACCTGGTCAGAAGTATTACTTTGGACGTAGTTTCTGAAATGGAAGTTAAAAATCTTCAGTGGGGCAAGGGAGCAGGTTTTCTCCAAAGAGTGCTTCAGAACGTCGGATAGGTCTCAGTGAAGCTGTTGACTATTAGTAGGAAAGCCCCAAGCAGGAGAAATTTGAATTTCACAGACAAGTAAGGTCTTTTGCCAGCTGGAAAGTTTTGGCGCCTTTTCCCAGTCAAGATTGCTACCTTTGTGCATAGTCACTTTTTTGGAATTTGAATTCTTCCAGTGGTGTAAAGCTGTACGCTGTAGATTAAGATAGCCTCTACAAGGCTGATACCTTCTCTGCGAGGTCCAGCTGAATTGGATTTGCTGATGTGGAAAAGCTCCGAGCAGGAGCAACCTGAATCTTTGACCCAGCGGGAAAGCACCTCAGTCGGATAGGCTTGGCAGGTTAGTTCCAGTACTCCAGAGGTTCCCTAAGCCAAAGCAATTGTTAGTCCCATGTTACAGGAGATGATAGGAGGAGCACACTTTGACACCAGCCAAGGGTCCAGGTCCTTGAGGACAGCACTTGGTGGTAAAGAATCACTCCAGCAGAGTCCAGCAGCAAGGTGGAGGGCAGGTTTTAAAACTGCACAGCCAGACTACAAATGGTAGGTCTGCACTTATGAAAATGAGAGCTGGAGAATGGTTTAGAGTTGCCTTATTCCCTTCTTACCAAATGATTCATTTGCTTTGTATTATGATTAAAACGATACTATGCAAGCCAAGTCTGACTACTTTGGTTTTAGAGTTGGTGGTCCATGGCTACAGGGCAAACAAGTAATTAAAGGCAAAGTATGTCTGTAAAGGTACACTAACCATGAATAAAATTTGGGTGCACTTCTTCAACATCGTTGTGATGTTAACAATTTTATAAAGGCACCACTGCTACCCTATAGGGTGTCCTGGCTCTAAGAACATTAGCAGAGCAGAAAGAGAAACAGAGAGGGAAAAAAATGGCAGATCTAGACTACAGTTGGGTAATGTTAGGGAGACCAAAGCATCATTATAGCATCAACTATTTTTTGAAAAGTAAGGTTTTGAAGGCCTTTTTTAATTTGAGAAGGGTGGGTGCAAGCTGTAAAGGCACTGAAAGCTTATTCCAAAGGTTTGATGTAGTTACTGTGGGCGATTTGCTCCCCACAGGAACACATTTGTAGTGAGGAACGTCTGACAAATTAGCTCCAGCTGAGCTGTTCGTGAAGTGTGAGCCAGAATGTACTGATGGAACTTCTCCACCACATAATAAGGGCAGCTAACGTGGATAGCCTTATAGACTAGTCAGAGTGATTTAAATAACATGCTTTTGCCCACTGGCAGCCACTGAAAAGATTTGAGTCCACCGGTCGAAAAAGAAGAACATGGTCAACCAAGTGCTAATTTGCCAAACGAGTTCTGTATTCTTTGCAGTTTCTTCAGAAGCCCCGTGTCAAGGCCTAGTAAGAAATGGTTTGCAATAGTCTCTGCGACTCAAGACTGTCACCTGGATCCCCAACCAGTGAACTGGACGCAACAGGAGAGGTAGGATCTTTCTCAGCTGTTTTCAAAGAAATAACCATGTAAAATGAATAATCTGATCCTCATTAGAAAACTCTAGTCCCAGATGTATCCCTTAGTGTTTTTTAACATTTTTGCAAGTGAAAGAGATGGGGTCCAGGAATGAATCTGAGTGAGTTTGAATGTAACCGCACTGATACTGCAGCCATACACGGGTGAAATGGTTAAAGTGAATTTTCAGCTGCTTGATCCATCCAGTGTGATGATCATCTGGGTGTCATCAGCCTAATTCATCCCACTGAGACTAAAAAATTGTATTAGCTTCACCAGTGAGCAGATGTACATTTTAAAAGATGTCTCATAAGTTGTCATGAGACACTGGATCAGATGCTGCGGACAGATCTAATAGCACTAAGGCCGTATTGCCCCTGGTCCGCCAGCATTCGTAGGCCATCTACCGCTGTTTCAAGGGCCATCTTTGTGTAGTGAAACGTGCGAAACCCAGACTGAGATGTCTCAAGTACAGTGCTTAATTCGTGCTTGTTGTTTCCAGTGCTGAGCACCGGCACTTATTTTTGAGGGCAGGCGGTTTCTTCTGCCTCAAGTATTTGCTGCGACCAAAAGACACATATGAGAAAGACGGAGGAAGGGAAAAACAAAAAAGTGTGATAAAGGGAGAAAGTAGAAAGCTGCCGGAGTGAGCTCAAGGGGCAGGGGGTGGCTTTATATGGACTGAAGCGGCCCGCGATGGCTTCAGGATTACGCCGCCTCAGTATTCCGTGTTCCCACATTTAATAGCAGCAGCCGCAGGTTTAAGAGGAGGATTTTGAGTACCGGCAATTTATATTTACAAATTAAGCACTGCTCAAGTGTGTTATTTTTAAGCAACCAGTGAGATAGTTATGGGTTGACATGATTTTCCACACGCTTTCCTGCAAAAGGCACAGGGAAATAGGTTGGTAGTTTGTCAGTTCATCAGGGTCAGTTGTACGTTTTTGTAAGAGCGGTACCACCAAGGCCATTTTCCACCCCACAGGAACAATCCCACTATTAAGTGAGTTGTTACAGATGTCCAACAGTGGTGGACCCTAGACGTCTACGGCTGTGTTCCACAAGGCGGGTGGAGAGCATCTACTGGGGATCCACACTTCAAAGCTAATGAGATAGCTATGAAATCGGGCCATTTTCGAGCTGAAAAACTTCATAAATCTGGCCCTTACTTTTTTATGACCTGTCAGTCGTACTGTACCTTGCACTGAGAATTTATTTCTCAATTCAGCCATTAGTGAGTCAAGCAGGAGTTCGCAAGCTGGCAATTTGGTCACTTCAATAATTGATAGGATAGGCATATATGGCTTTGCAGTGTCATTAACAGTACAGTCTCTCATATAGCCGGACTAAGTGGCATATTTATACTCTGTTTGCGCCGGATTTGCATCATTTTTTTTACGCAAATCAGGTGCAAACCTAACTCCATATTTATACTTTGGCGCTAGACCTGTCTAGCGCCAAATTTATAGAGTTAGAGTCACTTTTCTACAGTGGAAACCTACCTTGCGTTAATGAGATGCAAGGTAGGCGTTCCAGGGCAAAAAATGATTCTAAGGCCTTTGCGCCTTATTTATACTCCCATGCAAAAATGACGCACGGGAGGGAGAGGGCCTTAAAAAATGATTCTAAACCAGTTTAGAGTCATTTTTTAACGCCTGGGTCAGGGCAGGCGTTAAGGGACCTGTGGGCTCATTTCCATGGTCTCTGACCATGGAGAAGTCCACATGTGCGCTTCCCTGCCCCCAGGGACACCCCCTGCCAACCTCGCCCACCCCTGGAGGACTCCCATGGATGGGGGGACCCATCTACAGTAAGTAGAGTTGTGTAGAGGTAAGTATTTTTTTTTTTTAAAGTGGCATACGGGGGCCTAACTTGGCCCCCCCTATATGCCACTGTGCCCAGTGGCCATGCCCAGGGGACAGAATTCCCCTGGGCATGGCCATTGGGCATGGGGCATGACTCCTGTCTTTTCTAAGACAGGAGTCATTTCCATGGGGGTTGTGCGTCAAAAAATGACGCTAGTCAGGTTAGAGTCAATATTTTTTACTCTAACCTGACTTGCACCATTCTTTGACGCACAACCCCCAGTCTTCCCTACGCCTTTGCTGCCCGGTTAGCGTCATTTATTTTGACGCTAACCAGGCCGCAGCGCCGGCTACCGTCATTCCATAAATAAGGCGCCTGGCTGGCGCGTTGGAATGGCGGTAGCCCGCGTTAAACTTTTGAACGCAAATCTGCGCTAGCGCAGGTTTGCGTCAAAAAGTATACATATGGGCCTAAGTTTTACATACCACGACTAAATTGATGGATCTAAAGAGCACACAAGGGAGCGAACAATGTACGAGTGTGTTGAAAGGAATTACATATAAGGTGTCATACACAGACAAGTTTCTAACCTCTTATCCCCATAGATCCAGGCATTTAATAATTGAGCTGTCAGATGGTCTCCACATCCCCACAAGTGAAGCACTTTCCCCTTGAACTAGGATTTGGGTGCTAATCTGTACCTCTGATGCACTTGTACTTACAGCCTGGATTCACTCATTCAGCCCCCTCAACAATTCATATCAATTGGACATAGCAAGATAGGGACCCAGATTCGGGGCATGGGTACTAGCAGGTGCCATAATATCCCCTTGACAAGAGTCCCCTTGCAATTCATTCCCAGGTTCATTGGCTTATTAAAAAAAAAACAAAGGCAAAACTGAGATTCTGCTGGGGACTACTGGACTGGCCAAGGAGTTAGTTAAAATAAAGCCTGCCCCATGGCCATTACAAAAGATGGCAACTATGCAGTCTCCTTCAAATGTCTTAGGAGCGCTGCCAATCCACCCCACGTTTCGGGCCATTATAATGTAATCAAACAATGACTGTCTAGCATAGAAGGGGACTCTTCCTACAAGCCAATGGACAACCTTATTCTTACATTGCTCGAAGGTTTTCTTGGTCAGGTTACAATAGTGGCGGGTCATTAGCTAGGACCAAGGCAGGAGGGAGCTGGAGAGGATCAACAGAGGACATAGGGCCCCTGGGAGGCCCAGATGGAACTTGCTGAAAACTCCTTGGTGCCTCCAGCTTTGAATCTGGTGCATGGGTTCCAACCCTAGGCCTTCCCTTATCACCTCATTAACATCTTTCTCCATACTAGGGGAACCAACTGTGCTATGGGTACAGAACCCGTGAGATTGCATTTGATGCTGCCTGCATTTCCCAATGTGCCTACATTGCCTGACCCTGAAGTGGGTCCAGATGCTGAAGAAGTATGCAAGCTATTACAGCCAACTTTACCACAAGGTCTTGCTCTGGGAGTGTATTTAAAGGGGTGTTCGACATGGGAATTCTCAGATGCAGCAGCCAATTGCCCCCTTTCGGACTTTCTAGTGGTTTTATAACTAGCAAGAGGGATATGCGGGGAGGACCCCCTTTTACTTTTGGTCCTTGGCCCTCCCTCCGCTGCACCACCTCCAGACTATGGGGGTTATTCTAACTTTGGAGGAGTGTTAATCCGTCCCAAAAGTGACGGTAAAGTGACGGATATACCACCAGCCGTATTACGAGTTCCATAGGATATAATGGACTCGTAATACGGCTGGTGGTAAATCCGTCACTTTTCCGTCACTTTTGGGACGGATTAACACCTCCTCCAAAGTTAGAATAACCCCCTATGTGTGGTGAACTGGGCTTGTGTGTCAGTGGGGCCATAGACAGCTGGTGTGTCTGGTGTATCTGAGTGTCTTCGAATAATGGGAGGTTTCTGAGTATTACATCCAAGGCTACTCTTGAAGCTTTTAATGCACAGCTGTCTTCTTCTGATATTGAGTCAGTGCCCTGTCGCGATTGGGTCTGCCGTCCCTCTACATGTGAAATTTCTTCAGTGTGTACACCCACTGCATTGTTTAAAAAAGATAAAATAGAATGTCTAATCCTGTTGCGTTTCTCGACCGTATTTTACGCCTCCACATTCCTCTTCCCCATGCCGTAAATTAAGGGAAGGTAGTCAGGAACTCATGACTTAGAGTAGAGCAAAGCAAGAGACTAAAGCCCTATCCCGCAGTAGGAGCCTAAAGAAAAAACAACCAGGGGTCCCACTGGAGGAAGACCTCCAATAAGCAGCTGTACCACAAGCAGTCATTCAGTAGCTACTAGGTGTAAAAAATATCACACAGCGAGGCCAACCTCTGCCAAGGGACAACAAACACCACAGTTCAAGATCCAGCCTAGAGGCAAACAGCCATCAGGGCCAGCCCTTTCATTTGAACCCCACCAGTTGCCAAATGCAGTGGGCCTCTGTCTGTTTAGTCCATCTAGTCCAGTAGATCTGAAAAAGAGAAATGACTCAAAGGCAAATCCATATTACAGAAAAGAAACTAAAGGCTGCTTGCTTTGTGCCGCCAAGAGCGGTGGCCCAGCCCGGTCGCATCCATCCGGTGACGAGCGAAGTTTGGCCTGGTCTTGGCCCAGTCATGTGCCGTGTTGCATCCTGCGCCCATCCCACTCCGCAGGAGGTGGAGGCATTTTTAAAGCGCGCGGCCCGGGATGGTATCAACGGTCCCTCCTGCCAGGTGCATTGGTTCAGGGAGTTCTGGGACAGAGGGTTCCCAATCAAGAGTCTCCAAGAAGTGTTCCCCTGATTTGCTTCTACCCCATCATGTGAAGCTGGCTCCAACTGTCTTGCTACTCTGACTCTGCTCTGGTATGTCCTCTGCTTGGTGTGTGCACTTCTACACAAAAGATTTCTGACACAGACAAAACTTTCCTAACGAAAATGAAAGCCTGGCCCTATTTCTCAGGGGTCCTCGTAACTGGGAGGCTCCTTCTGTGAGAAGAAAGGAAATGGCTAAGCTGAGGTTCCTCTTGGAAGACTCTAGGAAGGGGCATGCAAATGAAAATCCGGACAGGCTTGTCCATTCCAATGACACCCAGCCATGCCTACACTCACAGGCATGCGTGCATGCATATATGCATAGAAACATACACAAAACCATGAAGATACGCACACAGGGAGAACCTAACTACCTGAAATGTACCTACACAGAGGATCTTCACCCTGCATGCCACAGTGTGCTGCAAACAAGCAGCTTTTCCCAGTTATATAGGTGTTTGAATGGTAAGCCCCTTTACTCCTTCACCTGACTGTCAGGAATAAGACTATGCGGGGTCCAGGTCTCCCCACAAAACTCCGCTGCGTGACTCTGCGGAGCTTTATGCACACCACTTCTCATCCCCTCTTGTTCCAAAGGTGACCATCAGCGTCGTCTGCCCTTTGGCAAAGCTCATAGAGCTGCAGGTTCAGGACATTGGTGGACAAGATGCACTTATCAGTTCTATTCCATGAAGGGACTACAATTCCCATGATTTTAGAGGCAGCAGCCATCTTGTGGTGTGGCAGGCCTAAAAAGCCCAGCCACACCCAAGCATGTTGCTCACTATTTTGAAGACTTCGATGCAGCCAGACCTCGTGGGGGTTTCTCTGAAGAAGAAAAGAGTTCCTGAATGGCAGAGTGTCATCCAACTGAAGTATTCTTGTTTCCATGGTGCATTAAAAAATGAGTAGGTTGTACTTGTAGCGATAAGGCCTTGGTGAATCCAAGTTTGGAAGAAGTCATTACTTCCGAAATGTAAAGCGCCCCTTAGCATAACGAGCAAAGCGTTTTCAGTTTCCAGAATACGGCGGCCTTGGCGCAACGATCAAAGGCGTTTTGGAGCACAGGTGTAAAGCGCTCTTTGCACAGCAATTCAAGCATTTCAGTTCACAGATGTAAAGTACTTTAGGCACGGCAATTCAAGCACTTTTGTTCACAGATGTAAAGCGCTCTAGGCACAGCAACTCAAGCGATTCAGTTCACAGATGTAAAGCGCTCTTGGCACGACAATTCAAGCGCTTCAGTTCACAGATGTAAAGCGCTCTTGGCACAGCAATTCAAGCACTTCAGTTCACAGATGTAAAGCACTCTGGGCACGGCAATTCAAGCGCTTCAGTCCACAGATGTAAAGCGCTCTTGGCACGGCAATTCAAGCGCTTCAGTCCACAGATGTAAAGTGTTCTTTGCACGACAATCAAAGCGCTTCAATTCACAGGAGTAAAAGGTTCATGGCACAGCAATCAAAGTGATTTAGGCTACTTGAGTAAAAGCGCACCCTTGGTATAATGAGCATAGCGCTTTAAGGCAAGACAAGTAAAAGCACTTCATGGTATTATAAGTAAAGCGCTTCAAGTTCAATGAGTAAAAACATTTTGGTCTTTATAGTTGTGAATGTGAAAGTATTTTTGGGAGATAAGCAAATCATAGTTTTCATTGTTTGAAAAGCTTAAGATGTGAAAAGCATATTTAATTCTTTGAGATTTTCTAGGTCATGATCAAAGGGTTATGTTGTGAATGCAGAGATATTACAGGATTGATAATCTGAGTGTAATCATAGTCCAAAGCTCTTGCCATCTCTTGTTTTCTGAGGTCGTAGTTAATTCTTGTTCCATGTTTCAAAGAAGGGACTTTGCCCTCATTTAAAAAGGGGCCTCCATCTGATATCTCGGAGACGCATTTAGTCAAGAGTCTATTGATAAGTTGCATTTCTATGAATGAGTAAATGCATATTTGTTCTAACCTTTTCTTTTCAGATCTCTCTCCCTGCTGTTCCCTACCCTAATTCCCTTCCCCCGACTTGCTTCACCATAACTCTGTGCTATAATAGCTTTCTAAGTTGGTGACGCTGGAAGGTGGGCCTTTTGTTTAGCGACGTGCAGGTCCCGAGGAAAGGACACTGTGACACTGACATGCTGTATTGCATGCGGGGAGAGTCAGCTAACTATTGTAAATGTATGAAGCTGGGCTTTACAGCTCCTGTCTGACCTGTGTGATATACAGATGGATACAGTGAAGCCTTTTCTGTGGTTTACTTGACGTTGCACTTTTACATGAAAACAAATGTTGTGAAAGCTCTAACTTCAGCAATATCAGCATTAGCAAGTACTTGAGGGAAAAGGGCCATTTGTTGACGGAGCGGCGTCCTGGTGCTCTTGAGGTGCCAACTGCCATTGGTCTAAGGTGCACTTGGAGGGAATTTACAGAGTTGATCTTTGTACATGAGGGATTCTTCCTCCACATTTGTTCAGGCAGCACGGTCGAATGGACAGTTAACTTGTGATTGGAAGATCGTACTTCACCTTCTGGAATTGGCAAGGGTCGAACAGCTTTGTCAAGTAGACCGGAGATCAGAAAGATAACATTTTGTGGTAAATATAAAGGGCTATGAAGATCATACATTTTTTGTACTGGGAGCTAACGAAGAGATTTCAGTTCAGAGTTGAATTTGTTAAGAGTCCCCACAGACAGCCATCCTGTTGGTTATCGCTGCCAATTAGCATAAACTCCGATTCAGGAGGATGAGCTTCAAACAGGCCTGGTTGGTAGTAAGATGATGTTCGATGACATTTCATCAAGTGTCCTAGAGTTGAGTGTTGCCTAAACACTAATGCATATTCCTGTTCGGGTCAATGAGGAGAACTCCCAGGGGTTTAGAATAGAGATTGAGGATTACTTGCAATAATATTAATCCCTAAAGGAAGCTGCAAGTCATGGGGAACGGGGCGGATCTGTAGATGTTTGATGAGCGGGGATTGGTTGTAAAGGTCCATAGGGAACTATGCTATGCATACAGCAGGGGCAGTTTCTCCTCTAGGGCTAAGGGGCTGCGCCCCTCTGAAATTCCTGCACATCAACATTAAAACAATTGTAAATAGATCTATTTGCTTAGAGATACGATCGTATCACTAAACAAGTTGATGTATTTAACTCTGGGCTGTCTGTCTCAGGCTGCCAAGCCCGTCTCGCTTTGAAGTAGGAGACAGAAGCCAGGCAGTAGATCAACTTCTCTGCACTGTGACGCAAGACGCAGGGCTTAGCTTTCTAAAGGCCTTCATTTCCATTGTGGTCTATGGTGGTATCCACTATAGGCCAGTGACGCTTTTAGCGTCATAGTTTTGGGCGCTGGCGTCTTCATCCCTGCTTGAGGGTAGGCATCTGTCATTCACAGGCATCGATCCCACCCTTTCCCATTCATCACGCAGTAGGAGTGAATGCAAGCACGTCTGGTTTAGTGCCTTGTCCTCAGTAATGATAAGTGTTATAATGCTAATATTAGGTTATTTATATTGTGCTGAGACTCCTTGTCGCCTTAACCTCCCCTACTTTGATACCCCAGACCTTGGCCACAGATCGCTGGTCCCATCGGAAGTGGAGTTGCTATATTTGTTCCTCCGCTAAGTTGTTCGAAAAGACGAGAAAGGTTCTTATTTTCCTTGCAAAGTTTATCCACATTTCTGAATCAAGCTCAAAGTGAGACATGTGCTTACAGGAAAGGCAGTTATCTGCTGTATGGATTAAAACAGGTCCTATCTTCATGACCTTAACATTAATGCCTAAAAAGTGGATTGATTTGCAAACAATGAATGTTAAAAACATTAAGGTAATGTGTGTCAGTGATTTCCTTCCTCTCTTTTTTCAGGTTTTACTTAATGTTGCATTTGCCAAAAGAGCTGTTTCATCATGCTCTGTTTCTGTATTTCTTTTTGTGCATTTTATGACTCTTGCACAGTGCATACTTTGACTTGTGACAGGTGGCTATGAGGGTCTTTGATTGAGAGTGTTGGTGCTGAGGCTGAAGGCAAAGCAAAGTGCCTGTCAGTGTGTTGGTGCCTCTGCAGAGCACACAGAACAATGGTCATGTATTCCAGCTACAATTGAAGTTTAGTGTAAATGTGTGTGAAGGTTGTGCAAGGAGGTCAAAATATTTACAAGGCAAAAGCAAAAGGAAATAAAGTGCTCAAATGTGTATAAGTGCTTTGTGTATTTGAGATGGTAAAATTAGAGAAATGCGAGGAAGTGCATTCAGGCGACAGTAAAAAGAAGGTGCTGAAGAGGAAAGAGAGGAGATTTAAACTGTGCAAATGGATGAGATGTGCAGAGAAAAAGGGCATACTTATCTAACATAAAGCACACATAACTCAAGGCCATACTCCTTCCACAGACCGCAATAGTATTTATAGTCTCACAATTTCTGAATTGAAACATTTCCAATGTTAATGATTTATATGAAATCATTGTTGTTACTCATTTATCTTAAACAGATAACCATTGGCAAAGCTAATAGGACTGACAAGTTTTAGGTGTATGACACTTGTGTTATATTTTTGGATGCAATAACATCTCAGAGAGAAACCAAACTACAAGTCAGTGGCACACTAAGGGAATCACAGAAATTGATTTTTTATGCTCCTTTTAGAGAGCCTGCACTTTTTTCATCCCACTTAAAGACCTGTCTGCACATATTTTTGTATGACTGATTGCAGCCAGCGGCTGTGAGTGCTTCCTGATGCCTGGTTAGAGCATTTTCTTCCAAAGTTGATGCCGCAGGCAATGCAAGACCCATCCAAAAGCACACACTTTAAAGGGCCTGAAGTTGTCATGCTGTACAAGTTGCACATTAAAATAACTGTTGAACTTATTATTGCAGTAAGATTTGGGGCAGGCTTTAATGTATTTAGTATTTCACGGCTATACATTCACACTGCTTTATAAACCTTGCTTTTTTACTAAACTGATTTGCTTTTAAATGCACCATTTGTCCATTTTTTTCATTTTTTTCTTGGGAGGAGGACCCATCCTGGACTTTGTCCACTACCCTTTCTCGCTTGGCTACATAAACGTCATACTCAACTTTTACACCCCACCACTTTCAAATGTCACCAGCCACCACAGGCATTCAGAAGAATAAAACTAGCTAGGTTGCAAAGTTTTATGAAGAAAGAGAGATGGGGAATAGAGAGCGAGGGAGAGAGAAGGAATATGAACTGTTCATATAGTTTCCAAGAGCTGGTGACAGCTACCAGCATATTGAAAACCATAAAACTGTGCATCGGTCTCACACACTTCATCATCCAATACACAGCTATACCTCGGTGGTCATCATGCACGGCATGGTAACACTTCACACATAGGATGAAAAAAAGGGCAACATCCTTCCAACCACACCCTACATGGTCTAGCATGCTAGTACTCATTTGGGCAAGTGCTTCAGCACCCCCACAGAGTGGTTATAAGTGCGTAATGAACACAAGTACCCTCAACTAAGCTAACAATGTTTGCCTACAGGGATATGACATTGAGCAGGTTAGCCAAAAAAAGGTACTTTTGAGAAGCGGTACGTCAGCAAAGCTTATCTGGTCCTCTCTTCCGCTAAACCCGCGTTGAAGATTTATATTGAAGATATTGTTGAGTGCAAAGCATTTCCTGAAATATACAGGCTCACTTCAAACCATTGCAATCCATTTGTCCATGCTGTCCTCCCTACTCATAGCAAAAGCTTTTAACTGACAGTTCAGATACTTTTTCCTTATGTGCAAAGCCATTTTCTTATTTTAAATTTCGTTTTTTGTATTATAGTGTGATTGTTTACTTAATTACGCTGCAGACAAAATAATGAGCATGAAAACATTTCAAGTTCATTTTTATTAACACATAAAACGTAAAGTTAATTTTACAGTGGGTTGATCTCCAAAATAAACTAAGAACGGCGTGATTGTGAAGGGATCGCTTGCTTCCAGTTGGACCAATTTATGCTGAATTACGCAGCTCTTTCAGTTCTGTGTGACACCCATCCTATCCTTCTCCACTAGGTGGCACAATTGTAATGCGATGTGTGGTCTCAAAATTTAAGTTTAGCGCACGTGATCGTTGCAGCTTGTGCACTTTATTAAACCCTCACACATACGACGTTTCGTGCTTATAGCGTGTTCTTTAAAACATAATGCTTCTCCTTGACGTGTTTAACCAATTTCTCTCTATTTCAAAATGAAATGTAATATATTCAATGTGCCATTTGTGAGTTTTACACAGCTAAAAAGTAATATCTCTGAGACGAGTATTTGTAGTTATATAAAATTTGCATTAACATTTGTTTAAAAAGATATCACATAGCCATTTGTTCTACTGTTCTAGAATCTAATAGAAATACTAGTGAAGTAATGTTTTTCTCCTTGACCCCTTAACTACTTGGCTTCGTCTCCAACAGACCACCCCCCCCAACTCACTCCCACCCCTGCTGAGAATTGTTTTGTGTTTTGGGGGTATTTCTTAGGGCTCCATGATTTTCTTTCCACATAAGATATCCACACCAAATTGCCATCATTTTTCCCAACACCTTGGGTTTGTGGATTCCCCTGAGGGGATCGAGAAGAAACATATAGTTCATTTGTTGTTTTTTTGGGGGGGAAATGCTCCAGATAAGAGTGTCTGTTTTTTCCCTAAAAATGGCAGCAGCAAATGGAGAGCAGAGCTGAATAAAAAAAACTATTTTTTACAACAGTTTTGGCATTTTTTAAAGTGTGGGCCTATTTTCCTATTTTTTGTGCTCTCACCCTACTTCCATTTTTGGTGGACAATATGGATTTCTGAAAAGTAGCTAAAATTCCAAATTCAGCAAGAGGGTCATATGTGTAGATACCTTTAGGTTTTCCAAAATAAACTAACTGTTAAACTAAAGAAATATTGAAAATGAGTAGGACAGATGTCCATTCGTGACATTTTCATCTGTAATTTTTTGTCAAAATGGTCGATTTACAAAACCAATACCAATATACCTTTAGGTTCACTAGACCCTCCTCGTTGCGGGGTTTGTAGTTTCTCCAAGAACCCAAGGTACCCACAGCCAACAACTGAGCTGCACCATACAATGGTTTTTCATTGTGTAACTGAGTAAAGAGAAATTCACATGGTGAAATATGTGGAGTGAAAGATTGGTATCAAGGAAACCTATGTATTTCTGAAATGAGCACAAAATATGGAGTTTAGGAGCAGTGGTTATTTATACATCTCTGAAGTTGTGGGTGCCCATACCAGCATACGATTTAGAGGATATTTTTCAAAATGTCTTCTTTCTTACACACTGGCTTAAATTTGGAAGGCACAAATTCAGTGAAATCCTATTGGCAATGACGAATGTTCTACTAATATTATGCTCCCATATATATTCCAATAAAAATGGTATCTCACCTGTGTGGGTAGCCCTAGTGATCCCAACAGGAAACGGTTCTAAACACAACATGGACTCATCACATTTTTCCACAGAAAAACTGGCCCTTTTTAGGTCGCAGCCTACCAGCTACAGACATCTTGGGGACCATCAGAAAGTTGACTTAGGGATGCATCTGCCTGTTGCTTGCCACTGGCTTTGTAGTTTGTAACTCACATTTTCTTGCTTTCCATTTTCTGGCATTATTTGTTTTAGGCTGTCCATCTTGAGTTTGCACCTTCCCTTGCTCAAACCTTATTTACAGTATCCTTCTGAGTACTCTCTTTCTGTAAACAGACTGGAAAAGCTTGTTCTTATGTTGTCACATTTGCTTTGCATTCAAAGACCGAGGTCAAAAGCCAGACGCTGTCTTCTGAAAGCGCCTGCTTGCTTTTCTTTCTCTGACTTCAAAGTGAGAGGATTTATGTGACAATCTTGCTAGATATTGGGGGTAGGAAATTGTTTTTTTCTAGCAGACAACAGCATTTAAATGAACTAACATATATCAGAATATATCAGAATTAGGTACACAAGTGAAGCACATATGTTTTGTTACTTCTGAAGTGTGGTAGAAACAAATACTTTAATATAATAAAAACAAATTATTACATTAAGTGATGCAATTTCCACACATTTTCATCTGTGCACTGTACAGTTGTTTTAGTAAAACCATACATACGTGCAAATGTGTTGGTCATTTCAATTGAAAATGTGTTGTTTGTAATGGCAGTGTGCTACCACACCATGAATATTTCACTCTACGCCACTCCACTCTACTCTGCACCACTCCACAACACTGCACACCACTGCACCCTACTCTGCACCACTCCACTTTACATAACTCCAAGCTACTGCAGTCTGCACCACTCCACTGTACACCACATCACACTACTCCTCCCTACTCTACCCTGTACCACTCTACTCTATGCCAATGCGCTCATCAACACTCTACTCTACACCACTGCACTCTTCATTACAGCACTTTACACTACTCCAATCTAGGCCACACTAATCTACTCTGCACAGCTCCCCTCTACGCCACTGTCCTGTATGCCACACTGCAACACTGCACTCTTTGTCACTGCACTCTATGCCAGTACAATCTTTGCCAATACACTTTGATATGTAACACTCAACTCCATGCCCCTGCACTCTGCACCAATCTACTGCACGCCACTCTAATCTACTGTGCACCACTGCACTCTATGCCACTGTACCCTGTGCCACCTTACTCTACGCTATTACACTCTATGCCACTCTGTCAACTGTACTTTACCCTGCATCACTCCAGTCTACACCACTTCACTCCAATCTGAAACAATCTACTCTACACCAGTGCACTCTACACCATCCTACTCCACTCTATGTCACTGTACTCTACACCACTCTACTCTTAACCACTGCACTCTATGCAAATTTACTGTACTCTACATCACTGTACTCTATGCCACTGCCCTATATGCCAATCTACAACACTATATCCAGTCTACACCACTGAACTCTGACACTCTAGTCTGCAACAATGCACTCTCACCACTGACCTCTACACCACTCTATGCTGCGCTACTCCACTCTATGCTACTTCACTCTAAGCCTCTGCACTGTACAGCACTGTACTCTACTCTGAACCACTCTATGCTATTCTATTCTGCACCACTCTGCATCACTGCACTGTATGCCATTTGCCTCTTCTCTGGACTCTATGCCACTGTACTATATGCCACTCGACTCTACTCTGTTCCACTGCCCTCTGCATCACCCAACTCTATGCCACTCCACTCGGCACCACTGTACGCCACTCTACTCTACACCACTTTACTCTGTGCCAGTCTACTGTATGCCACTTTACTGTACTGCACTCTATGCCACTGACTCTACACCACTCTCCTCCACTCTACTCTGCATCACTTTAGTCTGTGCCACTCTAGTCTGCGCAATTCTACTCTGCGTCTCTTTACTCTGCAACCACTCTACTCTGTGACACTGTACTCCACGCCACTGCACTCTACTATGCACCAATCTAATCTACACCACTGCACCCTATGACGTTGCATTGTGCGCCACCAAATTCAAAGCCACTGCACTCAATGCCACTGCACTCAGTGCCACTATACTCTGCAACACTCTATGCCAATGCACTCTGCACCAGTCCACCCTACCCTATGCCATCGCACTGTATCCACTCAATGTGACTCCACACTATGCCACCACAATACACAACACTCTCTCCCACTCCACTCTGCAACACTCTCCACACTTCGCGCCACTCTATAACACTCCAAATCACTCTCATCTACACCATTGACTTTTAACCATGCTGAACAGCAGCCGTGCTGGTGTACAACATAGCTAACACACATTGTCAAAGACAATAGTACTTGCATAAGTGAGACCTATTGGCTTTGCCAATGCTTTTTTCCTATGTGGGTAGCTGTGGATTTTGAGCACCTAGGGAAACCTAGCAAACATATCAATTTTTTATAGTTAGACACCTGGGGGAATTCAGAGTGGGGTCACTTTTATGGCTGTCACCAGCATTTCTTACCCAGAATCCCTTACAACTCTCAAACTTTGACTAATAACATATTTTCCTCACATTTCTCTGATGGAAAGTTCTGGACTCTGTGAGAAGCCACGGACATCCTTCTACCCATTATTTCCCTAAGGCTCCCAATAAAAATGGTACCTTACTTGAGTGGATAGGCCTAGTGCCCCCGACAGAAACGGCCCAAAATACAACACGGATACATCACAATTCTCCACTCAAAATTAACCCTTTTTTATAGAGTGGCTAGCTGTGGCTTTTGGGCCCTAGACCAGCTGGCACCTAGGAAACCTAGCAAACATGCACAATTTTGAAAACCAGACACCTAGAGGAATCAAGGTTGGGGTGACTTGACTGGTTCTCACCAGGCTTTTAGACCCAGAATCCCTTGCAAACCTCATACTTCGACTAATAAAACACATTTTCCTCACATTTCTGTAAGGGAAAATTCTGCAATCTGTGGGGAGCCACAAATGTCCTTCCACCGAGCATTCTCCCAAGCCTCCCAATAAAAATAGTATCTCACTTGTGTGGGTAGGCCTAGTGCCCTCAACAGAAAATGGCCCAAAACACAACATGGATACAAAATGTTTCCTCTCAAAACAGACCCTTTTTTGCAAAGTAAGTAGTTGTGGATTTTGGGCGCTAGGGAAACCTAGCAAATTTGCACATTTAAAAAAAAAGGGAACCCTCTGGTAATCCAAGGCAGGGTGACATGTATGGCTCCCACCAGGGTTTCTTTACCCAGAATCCCTTGCAAACCTCAAACATTGACAATAAAATACATTTTCCACACATTTCTGTGATGGAAAGTTTTGGAATCTGCTGGAGCGTCACAGACTTTCTTCCACCCAGCATTCCTTCAAGTCTTCTGATAAAAATCATATTTACTTGTGTGGATAGGCCTACGGCCTGTGACAGAATATGGCCCAAAACACAACATGGATACATCACATTTTTCCACTCAAAACTGACCCTTCTTTACAAAGTAGGTTTCTTTGGATTATGGGTTCTAGCTCAGCCGGTACCTGGAGAAACAAAGCAAACCTGCACATTTTTTTAAAACACACCTGGGTAATTTAGGGTGTGGTGGCTTGTGTGGTTGTTGCCAGGTTTTTTTTTTAACCAGAATAAGTTGTAAACCTCAAACTTTGACTAAAAAGACATTTTCCTCACCTTTCTGTGATGTAAAGTTCTGGAATTTGCAGGGAGCCACCACATTCTTCCACCCAGCATTATCCCAACTCTCTGCATAAAAATGGACCTAGTGTTTGCAACAGGAGGTGGTCCAAAACAGAACATGGATACATCACATTTTTCCACTCAAAAGTTACCCTTTTTTGCAAAATGGTATGCTGTGGATTTTGGGCCCTTTGCTTAGCCAGCACCTAGCCTAGCAAACCAGCACAATTTTTTAAACTAGAAAACGAGGTGAGCCCAGTGGCGTATGACTTGTGTGGCTCTCAACAGGTAATTTTACACTGAGCCTTTGCAAACATTAAACTATGGTATGAAACCCACATTTTCCAAATTGTTCTGGAATCTATGTTGAGCCACAAATTTACTACCACCCTAAATTCCCATACATCTCTCGATTAGAACGGTGCCCCACTTGTGTGAGTGGGTCAAGAGACCACAACACAAAAGTCCCTAAAGCGCCACGTTGAGAGATAAGCAATATGGGTAGCTGCTATATTTGGGGCTGTGCTGTGGCTCCACCCGTGCAAACTTACAAACCACAGACATTTTTTAAAACTAGACAACCAGAGTAGTAAAGGGTGGTGTACCTTGTGTGGATCCCATGAGGTTTTCTTACCCACAATGCCTGCAAACCTCAAACTTTCCCTGAAACAATGCATTTTCCTTATATTTCTGTGATGGAAACTTTCCAATTCTGCAGGAATCCACAAAATTGCTACCGCCCACCATTAACCTACTTGTGGCAATAAAAAAGCTGCCCCACTTGTATGGCCGGGCATAGTGCCTGTGACAGAAGCAGATCAAACCAGTGTCAATCTGAGACTCCTGGTGAGCTGTATTTTTCCTCTGTTCCAGAAGGAGGTATGATTTTCCTCTATTCCAGGAAAAGCACACCTTTGCATTATGTCATGTCATTGGTTGGAGGACACAATGCAAAGGTGTGCTTTTCCCGAGTAATCCAGTTATCTCCAAGGGACTGTCTAAGGAACCGAGTGGCCTGTTTTGCATTGTTGGCTTAGTCTAGGAGTACTGCTGTATGTGTAGGCTTGACTACTTTTTCCACACAATGCAAAGGTGTACTTTATCCTGATAATTTGTTTACCTCACCAGAACTGTCCAACTAACACGCAGCCTGATATTCATTCAAACTCTGTCTTGAAGTATTGTTGCACATATTGCTTACAGGATGAAGGTCTGTGGTTTCTAGGGAACTTTACTCAGACAACTTTTATTCTAATGAGACCAGAAGACTAACTACAGGTCGAAATGTCAACACCCCCTCCTTAAGTTGTTTTCAAGAGATGTGATGGTATGTCAGCAGAAACCATATATGAACAGACGGGATCTCCATTTATGTTTGTTTGATATAAAATCATGTACAACCTTGGAGTCTGTTCAGTGTCTTGTTCTATGTTATTGTATACATGTTAGTTCACTGTCTGAGCACTGCATAGTCTGCACTAATTTTGATACATAATGAAATGTATATTTTCCTTATACTAAACATGTAAAAATCATCACTATACAAGATATTGGGCCAAATGTACAAAAATGCAATTTTGCATTTGTTAAAAAGAAACTTTATAGAAATCGCTATTTAACAAATGAAAAATGCTATGTACAGAGATACTGATTTCATAATAGCGATTCCTGCAAAGTAGGGATCACTATTATGAAATTGGTATTAAGAAATCCCACTCCAACTAGTCAAATGGGCCAGTTTTGCATTTCCTAAATAGCGTTTTCTTATTAGGAAATCACTATTTATGAAGTGCAAAACCAGGGATGACAAAGGGCAAATGCCCCCCTTGGTGCACCCTAAAAATGGGGGTGCACCTGTACAGCACACATATGCCTAAGGGTCATGTGTGTGCTCTATTGCCATTAAAAAAAGCACGTTGGGTTCTTTTTTTAAATTGAACATGGTTACCACTGACTTTAAGTCAGTGGTAACTGCATCCCCTAAATACCCAAGTCACATTTAGGAAATGCTTTGTACATCAGAATAGGAATTGCAAATTGGAAATCCCTATCTCCGATTTCCTATTCTGGGAATTGCAAATTGCGATTTCTACAGGGGAGAAATCACTATTTGCGATTTTTTAAAGGCCTTTGTACATAAGAAGAGGCTGTTTTGCATTTCTTAATGGCCCGATTCGGATCGTTAATAAAATGCAGAAGGGCTTTGCACATCTGGCCCATTGTGTCATGTACCCTTGCAAGCTCCCATAAATCTTTCTCATGAATCCTAGCGAGGGAGGGCAATCTACAGGGTTTAGAGTGGAGTCCTTTCCTGTATAAACTCACAAGCTGTACACATAGCCAGTAGAGCTCTCACACAGCATGTACAATTAATGCCATAGTGAGCTTTTTTGATCCAATGTACTGCATGAACAGCAGCCGCCCTTTGTACAGGATCAAAGACTCATCAATGTCTGTATTCTTTTCAGGAGCATACATGTCTGGAAACCTGGTAGACAGATGTTTCATGACAGTGTGAATTCTGAACAATCCGTGTTGGCCTGGCTCAGATGCTGGCTCAGTATCGGCTGTCTCAGTCTCTGATACTGCCTCAGAGCTGTCCTCCATAACCAAGTTAGAGCCTGGGCAGAAGTCATCCACTACGGTGCCCTCTCTGCTGACTGTCTAAAAACCTTCCTTCTAAAACACTGTCCTACATAGAAGGCAGATGTATTGTTCTAAATCATTCGGTCGGTGTGTACACCTGTGAGATGTGTGCAACAGTAAATAAACAAAAAGGACTTATCTTTCCAGATGAAGCTGCAGGTTCTTCAGAGTCTAAAAAAGACAAAGAAGACCCATTGTTATTTCATCTTGCCATATACCCAATACCACAATATACTTCTGCTATGGCTTATGCAAAACTTATTTTTTGAGGGAGTTGCTGGCCACCGCTCGTTCATGTAATACTCCCTGCAACTTTGTGCGCAGGCATTCTCCTTGTGAAAATTGGGTTGACTAAATTATGCAGCAAGAAAAGACAAATTATGCAATATTTTCTGATTTGAAAGCATGGTAATAATACCTAGACAACTATTTCATCTCAAGAGTACCAGTATTCAACCAAATACATAAATATGCAACTGAATGATGACCAGTTGACCTTTCCATGGGGCCTTGCTGTGCTTGTGAACATGTTGCCATGTTTGTAGTCACTTTTGACATGGATGATAGATTTTGTGGTATGTTATATAAATGTGTGTTTTATGATGGGAAACAGGCTCAAACAGGCCAAAACTAACTAAAGATGTGGTTCAGGTGGTCTAAAAGTAGCCCTGTGTCTCATATTTTTTTAGGAATTGTGTGCAATTGCCCCCCAGGAAAAAATACATTTCCTTAAAAAACTTAGGGGCCACATAGGGTCAGCCTGTACAGCAGGAGGGCCGAACCTCTGACATTTTTATTTCTTTTTATAATGTTTTTTTTTTTTTACCAACCCTGGGGTAAGGGAAAATACAACTTTTTCTGTAAAAAACAAATTGTGCTATGCAGTGGGGTTGGCATTTTACTTTGATGATTGTCCCCCAAAGAAAGTCCCCTTGTGGCCTAGTGGTTTCCTGGCTGTAGATCGCAGCGCTACTGAGGTCCACAGCCAAGAAAACATGTCAGATAAGCAGTGTTCGAAAAGGGGGACTCTCCCCTTTTTAATGATGCCTCCCTGACACCTGGGTACTCATTGTGGCTCCGAAAACCCCAAGGGATAGTGGAGGAAGAACTGACCTCTTATATTCTCCACCGCCATTGGGAATCTGTGGCATCAGCTCGTGATTTTACAAATGGGCCAGAGAGGGGGCGGGGGCTGACACAGAAGCGATTCTACATCGCCACTGCCCCTTGTTTAAAAAAAACGAATCCTCCAGATTAAGTACCAGAGGATCCCTTGTAACCCTTCCCACTGCCAGACAATGGGCAACAGATGCACTAGGGTGGGGGTGCGGGTGTCGGCCATTAGTCAAAACCAGCACCAAAGTCGTTAAGTCGGTAACTAGTTGTATTTTTATATAAAATAGCGTCATTTTGTAACATAGTTTCACCCATTTCACTATAAAATAACTGGCATAAACGCAATATAATTATCTACACATGTGTAAATGTTCTTGTTAGAACTATAAGCAGAGCTCAAATATCGCTACGTAGCATTCACACACTGAAAGTCCACTGAGATCTTGGCAGGTGGGCTTCACCGAAATAACAAGCCAGGTTTGCCTAAATGATTCATGGCTTAACAGTATACATTTCAAACAATCCCAGGAGGAGTGGAATGAAATTTCATTATTAGCATGGTGAAATCCTTGCCACGCACCTTATTTCTATCAAACATCAGCAACGCCAATTTATCGACATTCCCGAGCCAACATTTGGCATTGTCAGTGCTTGTTTTATTTTGTCATGGATTTCGCAAAACTTTCATGTTTGGGAACCTGCAGGTTAATCATCAATCTGAAAGAAAACAGAGGCTTGAAGCAAAAATGTATTTTTGATCTGAAAAAGCAGATATTGCCATAGTAGTCCCTGGCTCTGAAGGGAACTACTTTGTGTGTGGATGTACTCCCTGTGAAAGGGCAGAATGCCATCACTCAAGTGAAGTTAGCCAATTCCTGGAGCGGGCTGCCCCATGCTGAACTCTGTAGTTGGTGGAAGAAAAATGTTAATGACACAATAACATACTAACGGATGAAGAGACTTATCTGAAAGTCCCTATATGCAAGTATTTCATACATATGCTTTTAGTTAAATCAAAAGGTCTTGACTATTGCCAGACCCAAAAAGATGGTCATTATTTTCAAAAGACTTTTTAAATTGATTGGTCAAAATGTAATAGAAGATAAATTGATCTATTAAATAAAGTTCAGCAATGATCAAATAGACATTCACTTAACAACATTTCAAATGCACAAGATATCACTCTGTACCACTGCTCACATTTACTTCCTTAATAATGTACACTCCTCCCACAAGTATTCAAATTTCCACTGGTTCCATTACTGCTGGATACTGGGTTCACTTGAGCTCCTAAGGGGTTGACTGTATAGGAGTTTTACAGTTTGATTAACTACTTCAAAAAATCAATAGATGCTTTTCTCCTCAATTTGTGCGGTACTCCAAATTCTACCTAAATTGCTGATATCAAAGTAAAAATAAGTAGTTTTATCCACCTGCTCATTATTTCTACCTCTTCTTTATGTAGCATTTTTTTATCATGCTTTATAAACAGTCTCCATTCCCATGATATAAAACTGTCAGAACTTTTTGCGCTTTAGGATGTGAGCTAATAATTAATCAGTAGCGCCTATAACCTTTGCGGTAACAGGTTTGGTACAAGTATCTGTTGACTAAATACTGTCTGCCAAAGATATTGTGGCCTAAATATTGTTTTAACTCCTTTGCTCCGAGGCCTTTTTCCCTTCAGGTGGCAGGCCTTTTTTTGGCTTTTTGAGGCAGTTCACGCTTTGGCCCTCATAACTTTTTGTCCACATAAGCTACCCACGCCAAATTTGTGTCCTTTTTCCAAACTCTTAGGGTTTCTAAAGGTACCCAGAGTTTGTGGGTTACCTTGGAGAAGACCAAGAAATTAGCCAAAATACAGCTTGTTTGTTTCAAAAATTGGGAAAAAAGGGCTGCAGAAGAAAGCTTGTTGTTTTTTCTCCTGAAAATGGCATCAACAAAGGGTTTGTGGTGCTAAAATCACCATCTTCCCAGATTTCAGGAACAGGCAGACTTGAATCAGAAAACCAAATTTTTCAACACAATTTTGGCATTTTACTGGGACATACCCCATTATTACTATTTTTTGTGCTTTCAGCCTCCTTCCAGTTAGTGACAGAAATGGGTGTGAAACCAATGCTAGATCCAGGACAGCTAAACATTTCTGAAAAGTAGACAGCATTCTGAATTCAGCAAGGGGTCTTTTGTGTAGATCCTTCAAGGTTTTTCTACAGAAAGTAACAGCTAAGGTGTTGAGAAGCAGGAGTTGTTTGCACATCTCTGAATTTTGGGGTCCCCACACTAGCATGTGAATTACAGGGCATTTCTCAAATAGACGTCTTTTTTTTCACACTGTCTTACATTTGGAAGGAAAAAATGTAGATGAAGACAAAGGGCAATTACACTTGTTCTTCTATTCTGTGTTCATTCAAGTCTCCCGATAAAAATGGTAATTCACTTGTGTGGGTAGTCCTAATGCCCGCGGCAGAAAACGCAACATGGGCACATCACAGTTTTACATTGAAATCTGACATTTTTTGGGGACAGTAGCTGTGGATTTTGGCCTCTAGTTCAGCCGGCACCTAGGGAAACCTACCAAACCTGTGCATTTTTTAAAACTAGACACCTAGCGGAATCCAAGATGGGGCTTTCACCAGGTTCTGTTACCCAGAATCCTTTGCAAACCTCAAAATGTGGCAAAAAACACTTTTTCCTCACATTTTGGTGATTGAAAATTCTGGAATATGAGAGGAGCCGCAAATATCCTTCCACCCAGCATTCCCTCAAGTCTCCCGATAAAAACGGTACCTCACTTGTGTGGGTAGGCTGAGTGCCAGCAACAGGAAATGCCCCAAAACTCTACGTGGACACATTTCAAACAAAACTACCTGTTTTTGCTTGCAACAGGAAATGCCCCATAACACTATGTGGACACATCAAAATTATCAAATACAAATCTACCTGTTTTTGGGGGGTGCACCTGGATTTTTGGTCCTGGGCTCAGCAGCCATGCCCCCCAGTGGAGCAACCCTTGCCAAAGGGGCTGCTACCCTTTAGTTTTTATATCACCAAAACAAACATCCCTGGTGCCTAGTGGGCATTTCTGCAGCCTGATCACTTCACGTTCGGGCTGCAAAAATGCTCAGAGAGAAATCAAAGGAAAGGAAAGGTCTGACATTGGCTGGACTGTATACCAAGTTCTATATTTCAGAAGTGAACCCATTAATGTTGTATTGTTATGTTGAAATGTGCTACACTCCTTTTGTTTTTAGAACCTGAGCACTAGTGTGGGAAGGTTGTTGAATTGTTATATTGGTGGTGTTGTACTCATTTTATGCTGAACTTTTGTGTGCAGGTTTGAATGTGTAGTCTGTGATTTGTGTGTTTGAAGGATTTTCAGTTAAGGGGAAGCATGAGCCTTCTGTAATGTTAGAGTTGGATGGAGAGAAGGATGTATTAAGCAAAGAATGGATAGGTGCAGATAAAAGTGGATGGATAAAGAAAATGATGACTGGAGTCATAAATGGATAGAAGGAAGGAAGGGATGTTGGGGGCGGGATTATGGATGATTGGGAGAAAGAGGGATGCATGGATGGATGGCCAGAAGGCAAAGTGGATAGAACACAGAAGAAAGGAAAATGACAAGGATTTCAGATGAGGAAGGAGAGAAGATAAAAAGAAAGAGGGGTGGGAAGAAGGGTGGAAGGATTTAAAAGGATAAAGAAAGGTGAAAGCATGGGTCGATTGATGGAGAAGGCACAGATAGGATGGAAAGAAGGAAATAAAGCAGTATGGAAAAAATACAGAAGGGTGGAGAAGGAGAAAGGAAGGAGAAAATAGTGAAAGAATAATGTGGAGAAGGAAGGAAGGTATTTTTAGACTTTCAGAACTCCCTCAGGGGGAAGAATTCGCTGAATCACTGATGGGCTTTCTTGCCTCAGCCATTCACTCAGTACCATTTCAGATCCAGTTCAAAGTGAGGCTTATTTGATTTTTCTAGCTGCTCTGTTGGTTAGAATTGCTGTGCTATGCATGTTATGGTACATTTGAAATATCACATCGGAAGTAGAGACGTAAGAGCTCTGGGAGGCACAAAAAGAGTTCGGCCATGAGTTACATAGGCTTGTCTTCGGGCCACATCTCTGCCCAGTCCTGCCTTTGTCTGCATTTTTCTGTGGGCGTATGGCGGGTGAAAGGGTTGTCATATCTTAGTCCAAGGTGGTCTTATTTTGTACATAACAGAAGACTAAGGCCCTCATTATGAACATGGTGGTCCGGACTGCCATATAATGAACACTTGGAGACCGCCACAGGCACTTATTTTTCAGCCGATCTGCCCCCAGGGGGGTAGAAGCAACAATGGCACACAAATGAGGTATCATGTTTATCGGGAGACTTGGGAGAATGCTGGGTGGAAGGAAATTTGTGTGTCCTCTCAGGTTCCAGAACTTTCTGTCACTGAAATGTGAGGGAAAAGTGTTTTTTTAGCAAAGTTTTTACGTTTGCAATGAATTCTGGGTAAGAAAACACTGGGGAATCAACGTAAGTCACACCTCCCTGGACTCCCTGGGGTGTCTAGTTTTCAGAAATGTTTTGGTTTGGTAGGTTTCCCTATATGGCTGCTGAGCCCAGGCCCACAACGCAGGTGCCCCCGCAAAATCAGTTAGTAGTGTACTTGATAATTTTGATGTGTCCAAATGGTGTTTTGGGGCATTTCCTTTCAGAGGCACTAGGCCTACCCACACAAGTGAGGTACCATTTTTATCCGGTGACCTGGGGGAACGCTGGGTGGAAGGAAATATGTGACTCCTCTCAGATTCCAGAACTTTCTGTCACAGAAATGTGAGGGAAAAGTGTTTTTGTAACCAAATGTTGAGGTTTACACAGGATTCTGGGTAACAGAACCTAGTGAGATCCCCACAAGTCACCCCATTTTAGATTTCCCTAGGTGTCTAGTTTTAAAAAAATGCACAGGTTTGGTAGGTTTCCCTAGGTGCAGGCTGAGCTAGAGGCCAAAATCCACAGCTAGGCACTTTGCAAAAAACAGCTCTGTTTTCTTTGGGAAAATGTGATGTGACCACATTGTGTTGGGGCGTTTCCTGTCGGGGCACTAGGCCTATCCAGACAAGTGGGATACTATTTTGATCGGGAGACGTGGGGGAACGCTGGGTGGAAGGAAATGTGTGGCTCCTCTCAGATTCCAGAACTTTCTGTCACCGAAATGTGAGGGAAGGTGTTTGTTTTGCCACATTTTGAGGTTTGCACAGGATTCTGGGAAACAGAACCTGATGAGAGCCCCCCAAGTCACCCCATCTTGGATTCCCCTAGGTGTCTAGTTTTCAAAAATACACAGGTTTGATAGCCTTCCCTATGTGCCGGCTGAGCTAGAGGCCAAAATCCACAGCTAGGCACTTTGCAAAAAACTGCTCTGTTTTCTTTGGGAAAATGTGATGTGTCCACGTTGTGTTCTGCAGCATTTCCTGTCAAGGGCACTAGGCCTACCCACACAAGTGAGGTACCATTTTTATTGAGTGACTTGGTGGAAAGCTGGAAGGAAATTTGTGGCTCCTCTCATATTCCAGAACTTTCTATCACCGAAATGTGAGGAAAAAGTGTTTTTTTAGCCAATTTTTGAGGTTTGCACAGGGTTCTGGGTAGCAGAACAGGTTGAGAGCCCCGTAAGTCCCCCCATCTTGGATTCCCCTAGGTGTCTAGTTTTAAAAAATGCACAGGTTTGGTAGGTTTCCCTAGGTGCCGGCTGAGCTAGAGGCCAAAATCCACAAATAGGCACTTTGCCAAAAACAGCTCTGTTTTCTTTGGGAAAATGTGATGTGCCCACGTTGTGTTTTGGTGCATTTCCTATTGAGGGCACTAGGCCTACCCAGACAAGCCAGGTACCATTTTTATTGGGAGACTTGTGGGAACGCTGGGTGGAAGGAAATTTGTGGCTCCTCTCAGATTCCAGAACTTTCTTTCACCAAAATGTGAGGGAAAGTGCTTTTTTAGCCAAATGTTGTTGTTTGCACAGGATTCTGGGTAACAGAACCTGGTGAGAGCCCCGCAAGTCACCCCATCTTGTTTTCCCCTAGGTGTTTAGTTTTCAAAAATCCACAGGTTTGGTAGGTTTCCCTAGGTGCAGGTTGAGCTAGAGGCCAAAATCTACAGCTAGGCACTTTGCAAAAAACAGCTCTGTTTTCTTTGGGAAAATGTGATGTGTCCACGTTGTGTTTTGGGGCATTTTCTGTCCCGGGCACTAGGCCTACCTACACAAGTGAGGTACCATTTTCATCTGGGACTTGGGGGAACGCTGGGTGGAAGGAAATGTGTTACTCCTCTCAGATTCCAGAACTTTGTGTCACCGAAATATGAGGCAAAAGTGTTTTTTTGGCCAAATTTTGAGGTTTACAAAGGGTTCTGGGTAACAGAACCTGGTAAGAACCCCTAAGTCACCCCATCTTGGATTCCCCTAGGTGTCTAGTTTTAAAAAATGACAGGTTTGGTAGGTTTCCCTTGGTGTCGGCTGAGCTACAGGCCAAAATCCACAGCTAGCCACTTTGCAAAAAACATCTCTGTTTTCTTTGGGAGAATGTGATGTGTCCACATTGTGTTTTGGGGCATTTCCACTCTAGGGCAATAGGCCTACCCATACAAGTGAGGTACCATTTTTATCGGGTGACGTGGGGGAACGCTGAGTGGAAGGAAATTTGTGGCGCCTTTCAGATTCCAGAACGTTCCGTCACCGAAATGTAAGGAAAAAGGGTATTTTTTGCCAAATGTTGAGGTTTGCTAAGGATTCTAGGTAACAGAACCTGGTGAGAGCCCCACAAGTCACCCCATCTCCGATTCCCCTAGGTGTCTAGTTTAAAAAATGCTCAGGTTTGGTAGGTTTCCCTCGGTGCCATCTGAGCTAGAGGCCAAAATCCACAGTTAGGCACTTTGCAAAAAACAGCTCTGTTTTCTTTGGGAAAATGTGATGTGCCCACGTTGTGTTTTGGTGCATTTCCTGTCGAGGGCACTAAGCCTACCCAGACAAGCCAGGTACCATTTTTATTGGGAGACTTGTGGGAACGCTGGGTGGAAGGAAATTTGTGGCTCCTCTCAGATTCCAGAACTTTCTTTCACCAAAATGTGAGGCAAAGTGTTTTTTTAGCCAAATGTTGTTGTTTGCACAGGATTCTGGGTAACAGAACAGGGTGAGAGCCCCGTGAGTCACCCCATCTTGGATTCCCCTAGGTGTCTAGTTTTCAAAAATGCACAGGTTTGGTAGGTTTCCCTAGGTGCCGGCTGAGCTAGAGGCCAAAATCCACAAATAGGCACTTTGCCAAAAACAGCTCTGTTTTCTTTGGGAAAATGTGATGTGCCCACGTTGTGTTTTGGTGCATTTCCTGTCGAGGGCACTAGGCCTACCTAGACAAGACAGGTACCATTTTTATTGGGAGACTTGTGGGAACGCTGGGTGGAAGGAAATTTGTGGCTCCTCTCAGATTGCAGAACTTTCTTTCACCAAAATGTGAGGGAAAGTGTTTTTTTAGCCAAATGTTGTTGTTTGCACAGGATTCTGAGTAACAGAACCTGGTGAGAGCCCCGCAAGTCACCCCATCTTGTTTTCCCCTAGTTGTTTCGTTTTCAAAAATCCACACAGGTTTGATAGGTTTACCCAGGTGCCGGCTGAGCTAGAGGCCAAAATCTACAGCTAGGCACTTTGCAAAAAACAGCTCTGTTTTCTTTGGGAAAATGTGATGTGTCCACGTTGTGATTTGGAGCATTTTCTGTCCCGGGCACTAGGCCTACCTACACAAGTGAGGTACCATTTTCATCTGTGACTTGGGGGAACGCTGGGTGGAAGGAAATGTGTTACTCCTCTCAGATTCCAGAACTTTGTGTCACCGAAATATGAGGCAAAAGTGTTTTTTTGGCCAAATTTTGAGGTTTGCAAAGGAGTCTGGGTAACAGAACCTGGCGAGAACCCCTAAGTCACCCCATCTTGGATTCCCCTAGGTGTCTAGTTTTAAAAAATGTGCAGGTTTGGTAGGTGTCCCTTGGTGCCGGCTGAGCTACAGGCCAAAATCCACAGCTAGCCACTTTGCAAAAAACAGCTCTGTTTTCTTTGGGAGAATGTGATGTGTCCACATTGTGTTTTGGGGCATTTCCTGTCGAGGGCACTAGGCCTACCCATACAAGTGAGGTACCATTTTTATCGGGTGACGTGGGGGAACGCTGGGTGGAAGGAAATTTGTGGCGCCTTTCAGATTCCAGAACGTTCCGTCACCGAAATGTAAGGAAAAAGGGTATTTTTTGCCAAATGTTGAGGTTTGCTACGGATTCTGGGTAACAGAACCTGGTGAGAGCCCCACAAGTCACCCCATCTCCGATTCCCCTAGGTGTCTAGTTTAAAAAAATGCTCAGGTTTGGTAGGTTTCCCTCTGTGCCATCTGAGCTAGAGGCCAAAATCCACAGTTAGGCACTTTGCAAAAAACAGCTGTTTTCTTTGGGAAAATGTGATGTGCCCACGTTGTGTTTTGGTGCATTTCCTGTCGAGGGCACTAAGCCTACCCAGACAAGCCAGGTACCATTTTTATTGGGAGACCTGTGGGAATGCTGGGTGGAAGGAAATTTGTGGCTCCTCTCAGATGCAGAACTTTCTTTCACCAAAATGTGAGGGAAAGTGTTTTTTTAGCCAAATGTTGTTGTTTGCACAGGATTCTGGGTAACAGAACCTGGTGAGAGCCCCGCAAGTCACCCCATCTTGGATTCCCTAGGTGTCTAGTTTTAAAAAATGCACAGGTTTGGTAGGTCTCCCTAGGTGCCGGTTGAGCTAGAGGCCAAAATCCACAGCTAGGCACTTTGCAAAAACAGCTCTGTTTTCTTTGGGAACATGTGATGTGTCTGTGTTGTGTTTTGGGACATTTCCTGTCGCGGGTACTAGGCCTACCGACACAAGTGAGGTACCATTTTTGTCAGGAGACTTGGGGGAATGCTGGGTAGAAGGACATTTGTGGCTCCTTTCAAATTCCAGAACTTTCTGTCACCGAAATATGAAGAAAAGGTGTTTTTTTGCCAAAATATGAGGTTTGCAAAAGATTCTGGGTAAGAGAACCTCGTAATAGCCCCACACCTCATCCCATCTTGGATTCCCCTAGGTGTCTAGTTTTAAAAAATGCACAGGTGTGGTAGGTTTCCCTACGTGCCGGCTAAGTTAGAGGCCAAAATCCACAGCTAGGCACTTTGCAAAACACAGCTCTGTTTTCTTTGGGAAAATGTGATGTGTCCACGTTGTGTTTTGGGGCATTTTCTGTCCCGGGCACTAGGCCTACCTACACAAGTGAGGTTCCATTTTCATCGGGGACTTGAGGGAATGCTGGGTGGAAGGAAATATGTTATTCCTCTCAGATTCCAGAACTTTGTGTCACCGAAATGTGAGGCAAAAGTGTTTTTTTGGCCAAATTTTGAGGTTTGCAAAGGGTTCTGGGTAACAGAACCTGGTGAGAGCAAATGATTCTGGGTAACAGAACCTGGTGAGAGCCCCCAAGTCACCCCATCTTGGATTTCCCTAGGTGTCTAGTTTTAAAAAATGTGCAGGTTTGGTAGGTTTCCCTTGGTGCCGGCTGAGCTAGAGGCTAAAATCCACAGCTAGCCACTTTGCAAAAAACAGCTCTGTTTTCTTTGGGAGAATGTGATGTGTCCACATTGTGTTTTTGGACATTTACTGTCGCGGGCGCTAGGCGTACTCACACAAATGAGGTACCATTTTTATTGGGAGACTTAGGGGAACACTGGGTGGAAGGAAATTTGTGGCTCCTCTGAGATTCCAGAACTTTCTGTCACCGAAATGTGAAGAAAAAGTGTTTTTTGGCCAATTGTGAGGTTTGCAAAGGGTTCTGGGTAACAGAACTTGGTGAGAACCCAACAAGTCACCCCATCTTGGATTCCCCTTGGTGTCTAGTTTTCAAAAATGCACAGGTTTTGGTGGGTTTCCCTAGTTGCCTACTGAGCTAGAGGTCAAAATCTACAGCTAGGCACTTTGCAAAAAACACGTCAGATTTCAATGTAAAAATGTGAAGTGTCCATGTTGCGTTTCCTGTTGTGAGCATTAGGCCTACCCACACAAGTGAGGTACCATTTTTATTGAGAGACTTGGGGGAACACAGAATGGCAAAACAAGTGTTATTGCCCCTTGTCTTTCTCTACATTTTTTCCTTCCAAATGTAGGGTAGTGTGTAAAAAAGATGTCTATTTGAGAAATGCCTTGTAATTCATATGCTAGTAGGAGCACCCAGGAATTCAGATATGTGCAAATAACCACTGCTTTTCAACACCTTATCTTGTGCCAGTTTTGAGAAATACAAAGGTTTTCTTGATACCTATTTTTCACTCTTTATATTTCAGCATATGAATTGCTGTGTACCCGGTATTGAGTGGAAACAAATTGCAAGGTGCAGCTCATTTATTGGTTCTGGGTACCTAGGGTTCTTGATGAACATACAAGCCCTATATATCCCTGCAACCAGAAGAGTCCAGCAGACGCAACAGTATATTGCCTTCAAAAATATGACATTGCAGGAAAAAGTTACAGAGTAAAACGTAGAGAAAAATGGCTGTTTTTTTACCTCAATTTCAATACTTCTTTATTTCAGCTGTTATTTTCTGTAGGAAACCCTTGTAGGATCTACACAAAATGACCCCTTGCTGAATTCAGAAGTTTGTCTACTTTTCAAAAATGTTTAGCTTTTTGGGATCCAGCACTGGTTTCACACCCATTTCTGTCACTAACTGCAAGGAGGCTGAAAGCACAAAAAATAATAAAAATGGGGTATGTCCCAGTAGAATGTCAAAATTGTGTTGAAAAATGTGTTTTTCTGATTCAAGTCTCCCTGTTCCTGAATGATGGGAAGCTGGTGATTTTACCACCGCAAACCCTTTGTTGATGCCATTTTCAGGGAACAAACCACAAGCCTTCTTCTGCAGCCCTTTTTACCCATTTTTTTGAAAAAATCGACATTTTCACTGTATTTCGGCTAATTTTTTGATCTCCTTTGGGGAACCCACAGAGTCTGGGTACATCTATAATCCCTAGGATGCTGGAAAAAAAGGACGCAAATTTGTTGTGGGTAGCTTATGTGGACATAAGGTTATGAGGGCCTAAGTGCGAACTGCCCCAAATAGCCAAAAAAAGGCTTGGCACCTGAGGGGGAAAAGGCCTGGCAGTGAAGGGGTTAATTGAAGTGAACTGGTGCTGTGTTTGACCACAGGATATGAAAAATAATTTTTGGGCTGAGCCCACCACACAGTACAAGCTGTCTGGGTGCAAAAGAGCAACTGATGGCTGAACAAGAGCTCATGGGTCTCACACCTTGTCCACTAAATAGTATTGGTTAGCTTTATTGGCGCTCTCATTTGCTTGCTTTTTATTCAGTGGCTTTCTTTGTCCCAGCTTGTCAATCTTATGTTTTAGCTGACTTCTGTCCTTCCACTGCTCACTTTTAGGGAACTAATATTTTAAAAGATTTTAAGCAGGCTGCGAAAACACTTGTCTTTTCCAGCTCTCTCCCTTGTCTGCTTCTACGTCCCTGTTATCTGTGCTGCATGTTTCTCCATCTGCCTCACTCCATGCCTCGTCTGCGCTTAATGGTCCTTCCTCACAAATGTGCTTCTGCTCTCACCCCACATGTTGCTTTCCCTTGTGTGCTGCTATTTCCATCCCACACACTCCACATTGCTTTCCCCACCCTCTCATTCATCTCTTATTTTCCCCTAGGACAGGGCACCAAACTGCTACCACCCCCAGCCTTTAAAAAAATACTTCTTTTCCACAATGATGAGCGCTTGCAACTTTAAAATTATGTGGCTGCTAAAGCCGCATTTTCAGATCTTTTTTTTTTCTTTTGCCTATGAGACACAGTATTTTGCCAGTGCTGCAGAGCATCGCCAATGGGCACTGGCAAAGCCAACAGGTCCCAAATGCAAGAACTATTGGCTTTGCCAATGCTTGTTAATAATTTCTCCTACATGCAGAAAACGTGTTGTTTGAACATAACAAGTGTATTATAGACAACAAATTTAGAATCACGATTTATGAAACATTTGATGTCATAATCCCATAATACTTCAGGATTATTGTTAACAAATGAGCAAGCAGCACATTTTGTGCATATTATTCAGAAGCATTGTTTGGAGGATGAGTGGTTCAACACTTCTTCAGTTAGCTGAAATTGGTTGTCCAGCCCTCCAAAAGCCACCAATCCATATTGTTTAGACATTGTAGACGAATCACTCCCATCACACCCTTCACTCTCGCTGCCCCACCAGGATCAGGAATTACATCAAAGCAGAGTTTATTTGGACATTTTTTAGGTTGTTTTTCATCCTCTTTGGATTTTGCCTTTTGCCTTCGTCTCTCTTCTTTGAGTTCTTCCCTTCAAAGAAACAGAAATTTCATTGTTCTGAAAAATGGGGAAAAGATTTCTCTTTTTACATTTGCTAGGGAAAGTATGGGATTGAAGTAACACTTCTGAGGGTGGTGGATCAAAAATAGTTTGCAGAGAGAATGACAACTCATCCTCTGTCAGGCTGACAGGCTCTTTATTTCTTTGCTAACACCAAGGAGGACCTGCTTGAATTCCCAAATTCCTATAATGACAGTTGCTAGGGGCCATTTGTTCAGTACTCAATAGACCGTCAAATTGTGATGATTGAGTATCCTCACCCACCATAATTTCGTAAGGGTGAAGTCGATTTATCTAGTAATATCGTATTATCCTCAGTCAATGACTTTAATAGGATCAAAATGGAGTCCAGGATGTGATCGGAATTATTGACTGATTTTTTCAAAAGAGCCAGCATGGCGGACAGGATTTGCTCTAGACACTGCAGAGATTCAGAGTATTGTACCTAGTTCCAGGGGTCATTACAAGAAGACTGAAGATTTAACTGCAATTCTGGAGAGGCAGACATACTATAGTTAGAAGTAAAATTCTCAGATGGAGTGCTATTTAAAAGTTGCATCCTGGGATGAGGCACAGTGCCCAAAGGGGAACCTTTCCCATGCGGGAAGGTTACAGTAGAATTTAATCGGTGCTCAAATTGATCAATATCTAAATCAGGAAGGGTGAAATCTTAAATGGGGAAGTGCATTTTCCATGGTCACTGCAGTCTCGATGTGTATACCAACACCCTCACCATCAGAAACCAGTGTCTTAGCACAATTGGAGGGTACAGATTGAGATTCTGGTGCTGCCTCAGTAGTAATCTCTTTTGAAGACAGACCTTTAACTCCCACTTTTTTTTTTACAGAAAAACAATGAAAGTGGGTTAAAACTCTTCAAATAATGTAAATGCGGGACTTTATTTCTCACGAGGTTCTATCTTGTTTTTTTGCATGCATGTACATAAACTAATGTCTAAGAGCGAAATTTCTTTGATGTAAATTTTGTGATGAACCAGATATGAACTGGAGGGAGATTGATTAAAAAAACTAGGACTACCTGGATTTTCAACCTATGTTTGCGCGCTTGTCCAGTGGGATGTCTGAAATATAGATATTCGACAAACGGACTGGTGGTCAAACTCAGATCATTCCTAAAATGATTATACACTATAAAGTGTAGACAAGTGTGGTATCTTAGGCTGAGTACTGGAATGTGGAATGTGTGGTGAAGTAGGTACTTTGTAGAATGTTGAGGGGTCAGTTGGCGCTGGGACACTGTTAGGGTTGGAGCCAAAGCTGTGGATAGAGCCTATAATTTGGAATAAACTTGCTCAACCTATGAGTTACTGTCCTGTGCTTCATTACAGCTACCATATTTTGGCGATGAAGGAAATTTCAGGTTATGGGTTGTTACAGGCTTCAACACATTGTTTGAACTCATTAATTTGCATCTTGGTAGCTACATTGGAAACCAGCTGCTTTACTCGAGCTACCTTTGGAAATGTAGATTTTCCTAGTCCCATGACGGAAAGTCTTAATTTTATTAAAGACACGGAGGCGAGTGTTATGCATTTCTTTTCTTACTTTATTACATAGCAGCAGTCAAGAAATATACTACAGTTCCTAGAAGGCAAAGGAACAACAGCCAATGGGAATAAAAACATAGTCAGAACAGTGTACACCAATCACATGTATTTAACGGGTATTATGACGTCACTTGACTGTGAACAGCCCTCTTTTCTTGCGAGAGAGTCAATTAGAATTAAACAATTGAACAATAGAAAACAAAATGAGAATTGCCATAATGAGAGACAGAACATCGGAACAAAAGTTCAAAATCCAAGGTAACCAAGACGGATTACGGGAAGTAGTTCCAGCGGGAAGCCATGGAAGTTTGAAGAGTAGAAAACCAAGCTGAAGGAAGAGACTTAAGTGGAAGGTTGAGTGATGGCCAGCGGTGCTGAAAAAAAGGGAGGGGAAATAAAGAACAAAGTTAATAAAAGTGGAGGGATAATACTCGCCTCCGTGACTTTAAGAAAATTAAGACTTTCCGTCATGGGACTGGGAAAATCTACATTTTATGCAAGACCGGAGGCTCCTATTATGCGAGTTTAAAGCATATTAATTACATTCAGAGACACATTATTGATAGGTTTCCAATAAAAAACTTTAAATACATTGTCATTAGACCAGTCTGCAGATTTAAGAATATCTTCTAAATGGAAGCCTGCCCAGAACGCTTTAGAAGCCATTGCTCCTCTGGAAGAATGAGCTCCAAAGATAGAAGTATCTATGCCCGCCAGAGACATCAACCATTTAACCCATCTAGCTAGGGTAGCAGCCGAAACAGGAGAGTGGGGTTTCCTAAATGAGATTAGTAATGGGGAATGAGAAGAAGATCTTAAATCTGCAGTCTTCAATTCGTACGCCTTTAAACATTGTCCAACACATAGTTTTGGGTGGTCAGGAAAATATGGGTAAAAGACTGAGGATAAATTGGTTTTGGTCCGACGAACCACAGTAAACAAAACCCCCGTAGGTGTAAATTGTCGATTAGAAATATCCAGAGCTTTAACATCTGAGAGACGTTTTATAGAAACAAGGCACAATAACATGGTCAACTCTGCAGATAACATTTTTAACGAAAGCATGAAATTATCAGGCCATGACAGAATAAACTCCAAAACAATGTTAAAATCCCATAATTGACTATATTTAGGCAAAGGAGGATTGGAAAACTGTACTCCCTTTAGTAAGCGGCAAATCAGAGGATTTTCTCCCACGGGTTTTCCATTGACTAGGGCATGATTGGCAGATATAGCTGATCGATATAGGTTGATCGTACGGAAGGCTTTGCCTTTGCTGGTTTCAGCCGCTAGAAAGTTGATAATAAAAATCAAATCCGCTGAAAAGGGATCAATGTGTTTTCCCAGACACCAGCTGTGCCAAATAGACCAGGCTGACGTGTAAGCCTTTTTTGTGCCTGGGGCCCAGGACTGTGAGATGTATTGGGAAGCTTCTGTCGAAATGCTCTGGAAAGATTGAGATTGCCTGAGATTTTCCAATCCGAGAGGGTTAATAAATTGTCCAGGACGAGAGGATGAGATCGGCCTAGAGGGTCGAGAAGTAGATCCGGGAAGGAGGGAATCGAAATCGGGAAATCTATTGAAAGTTCTAGAAGAGCAGGAAACCAAGTTTGTGATTGCCCAAAGGGAGTTATGAGAATTAAAGAGGCTTGTTGACGCCTGATATGGGCCAGCACCCTGCTGATCATGAGGAAAGGGGGAAAGGCGTAATTGAGGGAAAGGGACCAGTCCTGTAAAAAGGCATCTGATACCAAGGCCAATGGATCTGGACGGCAGCTGTAGAATTGGGGAAGTTGAGAATTGTGGCGAGACGCAAAAAGATCGATTTGTAGAGGGCCCCTTTTGTTCCAAATGATCTGGAAAAGTGAAGTGTGCAGTCTCCAATCGCTTGAATCTCGAAGATGAGGAGAATGCCAGTCTGCCACCGAATTTTGAGAGCCCGGAAGGTACTCTGCATGAACCGAAATGTGGTTTAAAAGGCAAAATTCCCAAAACCCCTTGGCTAGTTCCGTCAGAGGCTTGGATCTTGTGCCCGCAATGTGATTTATATAACGAACAGCAGAGATGTTGTCCATTCTGAGGAGAATGGCACAGCGAACCCTGTTTTTTGCAAGGCTTCTGATCGCAAAGGAGCCGGCAAGCATCTTTAAACAATTGATATGCATTTTGGACTCCTCTGATGACCATGTGCCTCCAGTCGAGATTGGTCCACATCGGGCCCCCCAGCCGGTTCGGCTTGCATATGATTCTAATGCTAGATCTGGGGCTGATGCAAAGATAGTCCTTCCGTTTCAGGCCTCTAAATGGTCTATCCACCATAGAAGCTCTGTGCGAGAATCGACGTCTAATGGAATGACATATGCGTATGAGAGGCCTTTCCTTAAGTGACAATTTTTTAACCTTTGAAGGGCTCTGTAATGGAGAGGGCCTGGAAAAATGGCTTGGATTGAAGAGGAGAGGAGACCCATAATTCGCGCTAACGTTCTGAGAGAGATCTGAGAACTGCGAAGGACTTGTAGAATTTCCGACTTTATGGTCTTGATCTTTGCAGAGGGGAGCAAAAGAGTGGCAGAAATTGAGTTTATTTGGAAACAAAAGAATTCTATAATTTGAGAAGGGGTTAGGATAGATTTTTCGCTGTTTATGATAAAACCTAGGTCTGAAAGGAGGGAGCACGTGAGGGATAGATGAGACAAAAGGGATTGTGGAGACTGGCTCATTATTAGGATATCGTCGAGGTAGATGATGAGTCTGACACCTTGAGCTCTGAGAAAAGCTACCACTGGCTTCATGAGTTTGGTGAAACACCATTGGGGCCGATGAGAGACCGAAGGGTAGAGAGGTAAAATGAAAATACTGGTCTGATCATTGAAATTGGAGAAACTTCCTGAAATGAGGGTGGATTGGAACCACTAGATACGCATCTTGAAGATCCAATCGCACCATCCAATCCTGTTGAAGAAGAGTATCTCTGAGATGGAGGATGGTTTCCATCTTGAAATGGTGATAGACTACAAAATGGTTGAAACCCTTGAGGTTTATCACAGGTCCAATTTTTTGTTTTTCTTTAGAACCAGGAAAATTGAACTGGTAAAACCTGTTGGATCGGGAAGGGTAAGAGCGATGGCTTGTTTTTGCAATAGGGATTGCACTTCTGTGGTAATGAGAGATGCCATGTCTGAGGAAAAACGTGGGAGGGGAGGGGACTGAGTCTGAATAGGAGTTGCATAAAGTTCTATGGAATAACCTTGAACAGTGTGGAGAATCCAAGGATCCGCCGTGATTTCCGACCATTTTGGTAGGAAAAAACGGAGACGCCCTCCTACAGGTATAGAAGAAGATATACGACTTACTTGGTTGGGAAGAGGATCTGGAGTTTCTGATGCATCTGGAACGGAAACCTCTTGCTCTCTGAGGATAAAATTGCGGCCTATACTCTTGGTAGGATGCGTTTTGGTATCCCCTGGAACCTTGGTAGTGGTATGGACGGCAGGCAAAGCGGTTCCTTCCTCTGCCAGCCCTTGCAAAAACCCGCTGGGCAAACATCTTCTTTAGCGATTGTTGGGCTTTATCCAGCAACGTGAAAGTTGCAACGTATTTACTTAAGTCTTTGATAAAAGACTCTCCAAATAGAGCACCCTCGGTGTGAGCATTGGGTTGAACAGTTGCCACGTTGACTAGTTTACGGTTGAGTTTCAGGAGTAGACCCTTGCGTCTCTCATGCGTAAGAGCGGAGTTCGCATTGCCTAGAAGGCAAAAGGTACATTGGACCCAGAGGGTAAGCTCTTCAGGATTGATGAAGGAGCCGTCAATTCTAGCTGCTTCCGCAATGTCAAATATACGGGTTAGAGGACCCATAATATCAAGCAGTTTGTCCTGGCAAGAAGCCCACGCCTTATCCACTCCTTTGCGTGGATCCTTGCCTAATTTCGTGAAAAATGTCAAGAGGGGTTAGTCAATAGAGGGAGTAACTGAGAGATTACGGGAAAGTGAGGGGCGAGGACACTCTGATTTTAATTTCGCTCTTGTTTGTTTATCTAAGGGACAATTCATTTTTGCAGAGACATATTGTGCGACATGGTCTGCAGGAACCCACTCAGTAGTGTTGGGGTGAAGGATATTGGAAGGATCAAACATCGGGAAACCTTCAGGGTCTAAAAGATTGGTAGTTTTGAGGGAGGATGGCTTGGATTTCTTAGGGGGAGGGGGAGAAAGAGAACCATCATCCCCATTAGTAGACACATTGGAGTCAGAGTCCAGGTCAGGAAGATCGTCATCCGTGTCAGGGATGGACGAAAGTATCAAGGGAGCAATAACATTCTTTTGCTTGGATTTGTGTTTTAAACTTGGTTTCCCAATGTCCAAATGTTTATACTCCTTGGAGGGAGCCTTTTGAGGAACCGCGTCCTCTGCCACATGTGAGAAGGTCTCACTTTTCTTTTGCGCCAATTTTTTTGATTTTTGGGGATTTTTAATGGGAGAAAGGCGCTGACTGCATTCCCCCGCAGTCTGGGCCGACATAGACCTAGAAATCATGTCAGAAAAGGAAAGTTCTAGGTTCTTAGAATTTTTTTGCATAGAGGATGGTACTGCCTGTTGGACAGAGGATTTTATAAAAGCAGAGAGTTCCTGCCTGATATCCTCAAAATCATGTGAAGGGGAGTTGTCTGAATCCATAGTAGGGATAAAAAAGAGCTGGAGAGTGAGGGGTTAACAAAAACCAGGAAAAAACTACTTAAGCTCCGCCTGGTGGCGCCGCCAAACCTGCAAGCCGAGAGGGAACGAAGGGGAAGGAAGGACTGGAAGCTCGATAACACGAGCAGGTAAGAGAGCCAAGCGCTAATAATTGCTGTCCTCAAAATGTCCAACTAAAATTTAAAGGTGAGCGCTCAGGCTGACGAGCGCTGGAGAAGTGCCAAAGCTGACAGGCAGAGAGAAGTGTGAGGTGCCGGGTTTCCTCAAGCGCGGCGATACAAACTGCTGCGTGAGGAAACCCGGTAAAGTAAACAAAGCGTGCAGGCCGCCGCGCGCAGAAAGGAATGCTTGCCAGTTGTAATGAGCGTGCGGAGCGCTGAAGGAATGCGGCAACCTGCCGTCTGAACCGGGAAAATAAGATATCAACACAGCGCGTAAATACAGCGCGAGCAACCAATATATAATTATTAATAATTATTATTAATAAAAACAAAATAAACTATCAGACTATAAAATTTTACACAGACAAAGATAAAAGGGTACTTAACTTGACTGCGAGCAGCAAGAAAAGAGGGCTGTTCGCAGTCAAGTGACATCATAATACCCTTGTAAACATGTGATTGGTATACACTGTTCTGACTACGTTTTTATTCCCATTGGCTGTTGTTCCTTTGCCTTCTGGGAATTGTAGTATAGTTCTTGACTGCTGTTATGTAATAAAGTAAGAAAAGAAATGCATAATAGGAGCCTCCGGTCTTGTCATAAAATTATATTGTCAAGGAGTAAACTACATTCAGAAATCTATCACATTTTGGTGTTTGGATCCTTACCTGGTTACCAGATTTGCAGTTTTTAACGTCGCAAGGTGCGGAGTGTGAAGCAGTGATCGAACAGTGTCTCAAGAAGAGTAGCTCAAGTGGTGACTCAAAAAGAGCGACTCGAGCAATACTTCAATAGGAACGGCTTGAGTGGTGTCTCGAGAACAGTGGTTTGAGCGGATCGATTCTTTGTAACTTCACCGCAACGCATGTGGACCAGAGTCTTGTGAAGAGCATGTTTAAGAGATCGTGACATGCTGTGTCATACGTTTACACAGTAATGCGACAAGCAGTGTCTAATATGCGTGTGATGCTGCTCCTGTAGAAGTACCTTAGAGTTGGCCATCTTTGAATTCGTTTTTGGACCCCACAGAAGTCTCTCATAATGTACTTCTGTGTTCTTGGAAATAACAGTAATTGTTGGTGGATCATACCTATGATTTCAGGTAATTCGCGAGTCACTGTGCTGTGCTTGTATGCTGCCCTGCGTACACTGTTCACGGTGATTCGCACACCTTGGACTGTTTTGGTTAGCCAGTATCAAATTTTTGAATTTTGTGAACTTTTATAACACTTTTGGAATGTGGAATGTTTGTACTTTGAGATTTTGGGGTTGCTTCATGGCAATATGTTATGTAGAGTGAGTTCTCATGTATTATTAATGCTTATAGGAGTTTTGGGATTAGTGTAAGGGTTTTGTTAAGGAGTTATCTGTGTACTCCTTTTGGACATTGATACTTATCTGTTTTGAAGTATTGTTAACACAATTTTTATTTTACATACTGATACTTGTTACTTAGTTGGTTAATATGCAAAACATTTCTCCACCTCTACTTTTCCTGTCTTCCCCTGGGGAGCCATTAATTAAATGGGAAAAGTGATAAATGTATTTTCCAGGTATGTAAGAGTTTATGAAACCAGTTTGAGTGTGAAGAGAACGCCCTCCCTTTTGTTACATTATTTAGAACCTGAAGGTCAAGGTGTTTTCCAGAGTTAACCGCTCAGGCGATTGATGGTTTAAATTAATTTAAAGTTTTTTGAAGAAACTAGACATTCATTTTCTCCCTAAAGTGTCATCTATGCTTGAGCGCTTTCACTTTGGGAAACATATGCAAGCCAAAGGAGAGATTGTGGAAGAGTATATCACTGTGCTGAAACAATTAGCATCAAGTTGTAAATTTGGTCATTCTATAGAAGAATGTTTGAGGGATCAGTTTATGCTTGGATGCAATAATGACAAGTTCCAGGCGGAACTGTGGTTTCGTGATTACCCTTCTCTTCCTGAGATGATTAATTTAGCTAACATATTTTGGCTTGTGTTGAGGTGACAAAGAAAAATGTACCATATGATGCAGGGAGTGGAATAGTGTCTGTTATAAACAAAAGGGAGTTGAACAAGAAGAATTACAAAAGCCAAGGTCCAACTGAGAAAAATACTAAAGGTCAAAGCCAAAATTAATTAAAACAATTCACTGGGAAGTTTTTTAGATGTGGGGCCATTGGACATGCTGTGAACGATAAGAGATGTCCAGGATGGAAAGTCATGTACAAATTGTGTTTAAGGAAGGAGCATGTGGGTAAGTGTTGCAAAAACAAGAGTAAATAAAAAAAGGTTAATTAAATATTGCAAGATGCTGAGGAGTGTGAGAAGTGTGAGGAGATAATTTTACAAGTGTCTAATAAAAGAGGTGATGGTCTGCAGGATTTTGCCAAGGTGGGTGGACAGAAAGTGAACAGGTTGGTTGATTCGGGAACTTGACAATTATTTCTAAAGAAGTCTACTTGAATGGAATAAAAAAAACAAGGATACAGTTGTGCAAGCCTGATGTTAGACCTACAGGGTATCGAGGTGAACCAATAAAGTTAGTTGTTTTTTTCAAGATATGGTGGTGTATTTGGGAAGATTGGCTGTGGATAAAAACTATGTAGCTGCAGAAGGAGATGCTGTGATAAGCTGGTTTCACCAGCGTGATTTGGGAGTCATAATAGAACCTAATTCTGCTCCACATAAAAGGTTGCACTTGAATGTTAAAGTGGTTACAATGAAAAAGGAAAAGACTAATGATGACTTAAATTTGTTTTGTGGAGAGTTTCTGGAACTGTTTTGTGAATCTCTGGGGTGTTTGAAAGGTTATGTACACAAAATTAGGTTGAAGGAAGGTATGTACCTGTGGCTAGTAAGGCAAGGAAGGTTCAGTTTGAGATCAGAGAAGAAGTACTTAAGGAATTGGAAGGCTTAGAACATACTGGTGTAAGTACGGAGTGGTTGTCTCCAGTGGTTGTAGTGAAGAAACAGAAAGAAGATATTTGAGGATTTCAGTGGGCTAAACAAAATGGTGGCAGGACACAGATTTCCTATTCCTGGTGTTCATGCGTTGGTGTGTATGCTGGGAAATGCAAAGTGGCTTACAGTTTGGATTTAGCCTTACCATACCACCAGACAAGGTTGCATGAGGATTCCATGGACCTTATCACTTTTAATGGAACATACAAGTTTAGGAGGATGCCGTTTGGTTTAGTGTCGGCGGCATCTGGTTTCCAAAGGACCATGAATGATATGTTAGGAGGGTTATCTGGAGTAAAAGTGTACCAAGATGTCAGTTTGAGTTTTGGTGCTACCTGTGCAGAGTATGATGTGAGTGTTTGTGCAGTGTTGCAGAAATTACGTGAAAGGGGGTTAACTCTCAATGTTGGAAAATGCAAGTTTCATAAAAGAAGAGCTTGAGTTTCTTGGACACACGTTGATGGAGAATGGATTGAAATCTAAGTTGGAGTTAGCACGAATGATCACAGAGATGGCTGTACCCCAGAACAAAAATGAGTGGCCTTCTTTTTTAGGATTGGTTGAGTTTTATAGTAAATTTGGGAGGACGTTTTCAGAGAAAAAGTTTGTATTATGGAGTTTGTTAAAGAAGAATGTAGAAAAGTGGGTGGTAGTGCTACAAGAATATGATTTTTAGGTGGTGCACATTCCAGGGAGGAGTAATATGGTAGCAGATTGTTCATCCAGGAGAAGAGTGTGAGGATGATTTTTTGGAAGACAAGAAGGTGTGTATCTCCAGTGAGGAAGAGTGAAGAAAAGAAATGGAGGGTGGTACAGTGTTTCAAAGTGAAGAAAGATTGAGGTGAGAAAAAATTACTGGAGTGTGAGGTTAAACCATCTTGGAGTGTCAAGGAGGAATTGTCTAGTGACAATGGCATGTTATTCAGAGGTACTAGGTTGATTCCTCCAGAGTCTGTGAAAAGGAAATTAGTAAAGATTGCACACGAAGGTCAACAAAAAATACCTAGATCTAAAGAACATTTATAAGCTTATTGTTGGTGGCCAGCAATGGATAGTGAAGTAAAAAGAATGGCAAGGGAGTGTGTGGTATGATGTCTTAGCAGAAGAAATTACGCTAGACATTTTAGGTCTATTCAATAGCAAGGAACAAAATACATTTATTATAGTTCTGGTAGATCTTCAGGAAAGGTGACCGGAGTTGATGGTGGTGGATGAAGTCACCTCACAGAAGGTTTATCACATTTCAATGGAAATGGAAGAATGTTGTACAAAAGAGGCATTAAACACAAAATTCTGCGTTATATAACCCAGAGACCAATGGTACAGTGGAAAGAATGATTCACACCATTAAAGAGGCTATGCAGTTAACAAGATGTTCTGGGAAGGAGTGGATATCTGAACATTGTAAGTGGTTGGAAGTGTGTAGGGTGACACCACATGGTACCACAGGAAAGACTCCTTTTGAATTATTTAAAGGAAAAAAGGGCTGATTCTGTACTGTCACCAATATGTATTGTCACCAGTATAGGTCAGACCCTTTACTGGAGTCAATGAAGAGGGTTACGATAATGGGTGGAAAGAAAGAGAGATGGAAAAGGTGACTGAGAAAAAAACAATATACTGATAAGAGAAAGGCTGCCAAAAGCCTGGATGTAAAGGTGGGAGATGATGTTAGGGTGAAAGCTACTGTTACTCATGATTTGTTTTCAAAATACAGTTGTCCAATAAAAGTAATCAAGATATTTAATAATGCAGTAAAAACTGAAGATAGATGTATTTGGAATCTCAAAAGGGCGGCTAAAGGTCCTAAAGAGGTTCTAAAATGTAATGGCCCAATACTGTAGGAAAGTGGAGTATTATGTGGGGGGTAGTCCTCACTATGTAAAACTTTCACAATATCCCAGAGATGGTTCTTGGATTCACACTAGTAAATCCTTAGCTCAGTCATGGTAGTGTGGCAAAGAGGAACCAGGCTTTACTTAGAGGAACAAGTGTTAAGCATTTTACACATGGACAATAAGTAATTGACACAACTCGTAAGAAATCTAACACCAATTTATAAAAATAGAGCTATTTTTATATAAATATTGACACCAAAACAAACAAGCTTGGTTTGGAGAACCACATATATAAATTTCAGAAGCAATATAAAATCACTGCAAAAATGGCATTTAAAAGTTGCACTGAAGTCAATGGGGAAATGTCATATATAGCAAAAATGCAGTTACATGAAACCCTTGGGGGGTTAAGCTAATATAGTCCCTGGGACCAGATCACGACAGTTGGAGCAGTTTTACCTGGCGTCTGGCTGAAGAGTTGTCCTGGCTGTCTGTGGTGCTGAATGGAACTCACGTTGAAGTCAATGGCAGGGATGGCACTGATGAAAAATGACCGCTTGGGGGTCAGCTGCGGGTAACCCTTGCAGGATTAAGCTAGTTCAGGCCCTGGGACCAGGCCACAACAGTCAGCTCAATTCAACCAGGTCCGTGGAGTCTGGGTGCAGAGTTGTCATGGCTGTCCATGGTGCTGAATGGGGCTCATGCCAAATCTGTTTTTACCACTGGCACAACATTGCTGACAAGGGATGCAAAATCTCAGCTGGGGCTGAGTTCCAGATGTCAGATGCAGGTTGCAGGCTGTGCCCTGCAACTGCAGCATCAAGTGAATGTGGTAGTCACCGGGCTGGCAACCAACAAGCCTTGGCAGCGGTAAGGGTGCCAGAATCCTTTGGGAAGTATCCGGGGTCCGAGGGAGTGAAGTAGCAGCTTGAAACTTGGAGGCAGCCTGGACTATGACTCCAGAACACACTGGATCACCTGGTTTTCGAAGATCCCACTGTGGGCCCGATGACTGGTGCAATGTCAGATTCAGCGTTTGTTTTTATCTGCAGTTTGCAGGGGACTAGTGATACTAGTCCAAGAGAGACTGATGGTACTTCTGGCTTCCATAGGTGTCCCTCTGTTCAGGAGTGATCAGTTTCAGCAAAGGACGAAGGTCAATCAAGTAGTTTCCAGTCTGTTGCCTCAACGGCATATTTTCCTTCTTTTGCTTTGAAGTGATGGGCAGAGTCCGGTTGTCGGTGATGCAGAATTTTTTCTGGTCTTGCTTCAAAGAAAGTTGATCAAATCTGAGTTTCTTGTGACAGGGGTGTGCCTTAAATTTTGGATTTAGGGGAGTTAGGGGTGTGGAGACTAGTGGCCAATGGGCAGCTAGCTCCTACAGCTAAATCACCCCTGAGGTGACCACATCCGGTGAGACAGGTTACTTGAAGCTACCCAGAACCCTCTTTTCTGTCACTCCTAAGATGGCAGAAACTAAAATTTAGTGTACAGACCGGGCTGCTCACCTTAGAGGTGTGGTCAGCCTGCTGGGGATGTGCACAGCCCTGATACCTAATTTACACCTGTCAACAAGCAACTGTGCCGGGGAGCAGGAGGGTACCTCCTTGCTGGAGGATAGCACTGATGGCTATCATGGGCAGTGCAGCCTTTGAATTTCACCACCCTGATGGTCCCATTCATTAGCCCGGCTGAAGGGTGGGAGGTGTGACCTGGTTGCCTCAGCCCTTTGTTCTGACCTTTGGGAGCACCGAAGCTGCCTGGCAAGAAGTTAGAAGTCTGCATGATGGCAGCAAGCATGGCCAAAGTACAAAGCAAACAAGTGGGAAAGCATTATTGTGCCACCTGGGTGCATGCCAGTCATCCCTCGACATGAGAATCGTGTTCGGAAAGAGAAGGCAAATTGTTTGACACCAGACTCGACCTATCTAGGCAGTATCATTATGGAGCTAGCAGCCCTGGTCAACCAGGGTTTAAGTCCAATGTTACCCTATGGACCGGCCTGCTCTTATAGTATACCTTAGTGGAAAGGATGTTATAGAGATATAGAAGCTTATGCTTATATGCCTGCACCTTAAATATAATGTACCTTGCCTCCTGGATTGCAGAGGCTTACCTTAGGGGTATCTGACATATATATAAGCCAGTGCATGGGCCTGTTCTGCTCTTGGTGAGGACACAGTTGAACTCAAGCAGTTTTCACCGTTCTGGCAGTCTGCCATGGCTGGCCTGCCACCAGTACTTTGTGAGGGTCACCAAGGGTAGTATAAACATGTTCTGCAGCCCTGGGGACCCATTTACCACCTATGGCCTGGGTACACTGGGTACCATTTACTAGAGCCTTTTAAGGCTGTAAGGTCTTGCCAATCAGGTAATCACCAAGTCAACATAACAATTTAGGGAGAGAGCACAGGCACTGGGGCCTGGATAGCAGAGTCATACACGTTAGCATTGGGGCAAAAATGAGGGGGGTGACCATACACAAAGGGGCACATTCCTGCAGATACTTCCAAACAAAGACAGAGGATGCAATGAGAAGCATTGAACGAGAGATGTGATGGGAAAAGTATGGTACAACTGGAAAATGGGAGGCGCAATCAGATGCGTCTAAGAAAATGTTAGGATTATGTTATGTAAATATGACATGGACCTTTTTATAGCATTTTAGACTCATTGTTATGTCTTCTTTCTTTCCTTATTTGTTTCTTTTGTTGACAAAGGAAAGGAGATGTGTGGTATCTTAGGTTGAGTACTGCTGAATGTTTGGTAAAGAAGGTTCTTTAGGTGTTTATGGATGGATTATAGAATGTTGAGGGGTCAGTTGGCTCCGGGACACTGTTGGAGTTGGAGCAGAGCTGTGGATAAAGCCTGTAATTTGGAGTAAACATACTCAACCGATGAGCTACTGTCCTGAGCATCATTACAGCTACCATAGCGAGTCTCCAGATTTCAAGAGTATACCCTATATGTCCACAAATGTCTAGCAGGGTTGGAATAAAGAGAAACTTAAGATCCAAAGCATCCAGTAAGAGTCAGCCACACTGGTGTATGGGCACGACAGATCTTTGTAGACCAAGATAAGGATAATAGTGTTCAACTGTAGGCAGAACCACAAGCCACCAGCCAAACAGTTCAAATTCAGTAAGTGTGTTTCCTTTTTCTTCACATATAGAATCACCCCAGCTAAATTGGTGCCCGGACCAAGCAATGCACCAGCCCTGCAGCACCTAATACTTATCAGCAACCTCTGTTTCTGTAATAACAGGCTACCCGATGCAGAGAGAGAGGGAGAGCAGTGAGGCACAAGCTCCCTGGGTGAAGTGGGGGACCTAACTATACCTTCATAAGGCTAGCTTCTAATATTGGGAAATGGATTGCGGCACAGGCACCCTGGGCCGCTTCTGTGAACACTGACAGGCCCTGACGAAAAATAGCTGGGAGGTTGCTTCTAGCTTGGATGCAATCTCAGGTGTCAGGGACGAGGTGAGGGAGGCGGGAGGTAGGGAGCAATGTGAAACAAGGCAGAGGTAGTAAAGCTGTCTGTAGTCATTCACTTGCGGGCTAACAGCACACCGCATAACCACAAGGCCGGTTGGATCTACGAGGCCCCCCTCTTTTTACCAGCCTTATTTTAGCCTGATGTCCTCTGCAGTGACTTAGGGGGCTGGTGAGGCAAACGGCCAAAAGTGGCCTGTACTCTCACTTTGCATCTTTGTTCTCATTTTCCTAGTTTCTCCTCACTCTCCACTCAACATCCACCATGTCTGCAAATTCCTCCTGTGGCCTCCCACTTCCTCCACATACACCTCATCCCAGACTCTTCCTAGACTCCTCACACGGCTTCCGCTTCTGCTCACACTGACAGTCCTCGAAACAACATGTCAGCACAATTCAGCAGTTTGTTCTACCACTGCAATTCAGTGGAAGAAATTAAAGTTCAGTCATCTCTGGAGCTAAGTTTGGAGGAGTCAATTTATGTCCTCTGGCAGAAAGACACAAACCAAATTGATCTTGAACAAGCCTGTAATGTACTGATGAGTCTGAGCAGTCACCAGGTGAGATTTCTTCAACTTCACGAGACATACTGTCTGATAGTAGGGTGGCAAGCCCAGAGAGATCTGATTTGGTCCACTATGGTTCGAAGTAAGATGTATTTGTAAAGTAGGCACTCTTTAAAGATAAAGAACGTGATGAGGAATGTTATTTTATTAGAAGAAAAATATTCTGTCTTTTGTATGCTCCCCCTTGGCAGGTTCTTCATCACACCCTTCTTTGAAATAGTTGTGTGAACATGGGAGAATAAATAACATGGGAATGATTTACACTAGAGCAGGGGTGTCTAACGTTGACCAGATGTGTCAGTCTTTTCCTGATCTTTAGAATATCTACTTGGAACACATTTACATTTAATTATCATAAATGAGAATTAATTGTGTAGTCTCTAGCAATCTGGAAAATCTGGCAGGGATGCAGCACTTGATGACCATGGTTGGGACGATCCTGCCTTAGATGGTTTTCTATTGCTTATAAGATGGTATAGTGATCAGGATTGGAATTTTTTTAAACATCTATTTAATTACTTCTGTTTTGGCAGAATCACTCTTTGAGGAATAAAGATCTATAAAAGACTGGAATACAGAGTGGCACAAATAATTTGGCTCATCCTCTATGGAACAATGGAAATAAGGGAATATGGTAGATAGTTTATAGTAAATAGAAAGTCAGATGCTTTTAGTAACTGATGGATGCTACTTCACTCTACAGATTGATCAATCTTTAAGCATCTGAACTGCAAGCCTAAACTCCCAAAAACCCTCTCAACAAGCTGTCACAGAGCAAGAGGGTAGTGTTATCTATGGTGCAGGGTGTCAAACCTGCTTTATGTGACACCATCCGCAACCCTCAGCACATTAAATGGTGCGGGACGCCTAGCTGTCGCCTCTAAAGGAACAGGATAAATGTGTGGGTTGCAGGAGGATATCTATCCAGCTAGACTAGAGGGTGATACAGAACTCTTAAAGGGAAACTGTGTTGAACAAAGCAAACAGGTCCATTGTGATAAGGGAAACTGTGACTGTCTGCCAGCTTAAGGAACAATTGACTCAGAACAAGGGTCCTGGTTAACAAGTATCATCTGTATTCTCTGTAGGGGATTTTAAACAAAGAATTCACAATATTTGCATAGCAACATAGACATCCTCATTCCATTCAGGACTCTCCCTCATTCACCTTCTCCAGATTGTCTTTCCTTGATCGAGAAAATATATTATGGTCTCTGGCAGTCTTTTGGTATGTTTCAGGAATAGTTCATTTATGGGTCTTCCCTCTCCTTAAAGCCTCTTTAGATTACAATGGGGTTTTCTAGTTTCTGGGTTTAATAATGCTGGTCAATTGAGGCCCTAATCATTTCCTCCTCCTGAGGTTCACTTTGTGGTATGGCACACTTGGGAAAGTCTGTGACCTGGAAAAAAGAGGGAGTGAGTCAGTACTGCTCCTGCCAGTCTTGATTCGTCACCTCCAGTTGTACTCTGAAGTCCTAAAAGACATTTGTTACATTGTGCACTCCCTGAAACGACCTAATGGCTTTGTATCCGCATAGATGGTTGTAGAATGGATATTATGCTTGTCTACATGTTTGTACTGCTATTTGTATGGCACATACTTTACTAGGGAACAGTAGAGCATTGAAGAGGGTCATAAGACCTTAAGTTTGAGTAATGGTCATTTACAGGATTCATAATGTGAAGGAGTAGCTTTATCTCAGAAAAGATCTGTTTTCAGTCCCTTTATAAGTTGCAGGAGGGTAGGAGCAGTTCTGACGTTGTTGGAGATTTTAATACTTGTCAATGTGTAGGTGGAAAAGGTCTCCTTCTGGCTGACATCTAGGCCCGAGCCTGGCGGCCCACGTGCCTCAGAGGCCCAGAGGCAACAGGGGCCCCAGATAAGCCTGAGGCTGGGTGCCCGCAGACAGTGTGGGGCCACCTGTAGCTGTCGTTGAGGACCGACACATCCCCCTCCAGGACCAGAGCAGGACCGCCGGGGGAAAAGTGGGTGCTGCCGGGCCCAAGCGGTGATATCTACCGGGCGACACGGCCTGGTGCTGCGGCCACGTATGATGCCAAACGCCTGTGATGTGAGACCAGCAGTGTTGCGGGGAATGTATGGAGCCATGCAGGGTGATAGCCAGTCCCCCCTGCCACGCTGTTGGGCCCCTTGGGGTGGCTGCGCACCTGCTGTGGGCCTGTTCCACCTAGGGCCACGATCTGACTCAGTGATTCCCTGCGGGATATTGCAGATTTGGGCCGGATTTGTGACCGTAACGTGCACCAGTCACATATTGCTACTAGGTTGGACCGCGATTTAGTGGGTCGGAGAGACCAAGTAATAGTTAATTGCCCAGCCCCCCACCCGGCCTAGGCTGTTGCAGTGCATGATCTACTGATGCTTGATGCCTTGGCGGGCTTCTCTAAGTGACGGTGGTATGGCCCCGTGAGGCCAGGGGCCATGGGGACCCTAAACAGCACAAGCTCCCATTTGAAAAGAGAAATCCGGTAAACATGGCTTTCACCCCTTTCTGTAACCTTTCAAACGTATTAAAGACTGCCTACTCCTATTCCACTTTGACATACCTGCTACTGACATGGAAATATCTGTAGATGCGTTGTCATGCTCCCATGGTTTTAAACCTTGATATCTTTTTTTTGTGTTACAAAGGTTTTTGGTTTGGGTTACATGGGATTCACTTGCCATTTTTAGGCCAGGTGTGGGAGTGGGGAAAGGTATCCTACATCTATGGGATGGATGTTGATATATTGTCTTGTTTGGCAGTGCAGTGCAATGATACTCCCAACCGCTTTGTACATGGCCGCACATACCCAACACATGTGGGCTGACACCTCAGCGGCGAGAAAATTATCAGAACTCCGACTCATGTTCTGAAACAGACGTGGCCTCAACAACCCCTGCCCACGCAAGGGCAAATTGGTGCTGCAATACTTTCGCAGACATGCGGTGCAGATTGCTTTTTTACAGGAGACTCATCTCCCCAATGGCGCTGCACCCTCATTTGCGTCCACATGGGGCCCACATCGCTATTTTGCTAGCTACAGCACTTACTCCCGGGGGGTGTGCATATTGGTGCATAAAACTATACAGTTTAAGCCATTATCAACATGGTCGGATAGTGATGGTAGATACGTGATGGTAATGGGACTATTGGATAATTGTAAGCTTCTACTAGTAAACGTCTATGCACCCAACACGATCACTCCAGACTTTTTTCAAGATCTTCATGCACACATAGAGCGCTTTGACGCAGGGCATATCCTGATGGGTGGGGATTTTAACTTAGCAAGGGACCCCCCTCTTGACACTATTTCTCACGCTCCGAGTTCTAAACCTCGCTCTCTGCAGGCGCTTGGGGATCTTTGCAGTACTCTGGCACTTCACGATCCATGGCACTTGCTTGACGGTGGAGGCCTGGCCTATACTTTTCATTCAACACCTCATGGCACCTGGTTGTGTATTGACTACTGGCTAGTAGCCCCGTTTTGCGCAGCGTTAAGGAAGGCAATTGTTGACTTTTTCGAGTTAAATGAGGGCTCTGTGAACACTTGGGCAGTGCTCTTGGATGCCTTTATGGCATATGCCAGAGATGTTTGCACCTCTACACATGTTGGTAGCCTTGGAGAAATACGCCGAGGGCTGGCAGCGGTGGAGGCACAGCTCTCTGCTGCTGACCATGAGATGAAGTACGCTGAGAGCGCCCCTCTACTACACCGTCAGAAACCCTTGCTTGACGAGTTTGATTCCCTGGTGAATAGGGAGATGCAATACGTGGGCAGATACGTCAAAGCCCGTAGATATGGAGGGGATAGACCCAAGAGGCTGTTGGCCAGGCTGATCAGGCCATCCTATTCAGCATCCCACATTCTGTAAATTAAAAGACAGGATGGTAGCTTTGCAATTGATACCTCCAAGGTTGAAGCAGAACTTTACATGTACTATTCCAGGCTGTATACAGCACTGCCAACATCAACAGGTCCGGCATTGCAGGTATATCTCAATGAAATCACTATGGTCTGGCTGACTACGGCACAACAACAATTTATCAGTAAACTCTTTTCAGTCAAGGAGGTGATACAGGCCATTGGCTTGCGGGAATGCACGCTACGGGGGTGGATGGACAAGAAGTACAAAGACATACTTAGGCCCATATTTATACTTTTTTAGCGCCACATTTGCGTAATTTTTTGATGCAAAAGTGGCTCAAATTTACAAAAAACAATTGTATTTTGTAAGTTTGTGACACCTTTGCGTTGAAAGCAGCGCAAATGCGTTGCTAAAAAAGTATAAATATGGGCCTTAGTCCGCATCTCATATCAGTTTACGCTGAAGCCATAGAATCGGGGGTCCTCCCTGCAACTATGCGAGAGGTGGTAATTACACTCTTACCTAAGCCCAGTAAAGACCCCTTATATTGTGGGTCATACCGACTCCTTTCTCTGTTAAATTTTACAATAAAATACGGGCCAAGATGATCACTACCCGCCTCTCCCTCTTACTGAATGAGATTATCTCTCCCGCTCCGTCTGGATTTGTGCCACACCGTTCTGCCAGCATTATTCTTCGTACTGTATTTTCAGTGCAAAAAAGAATATCTCCCGGGGCATCGGTGGCGATTGCTCTACTGGATGCCGAAAAGGCTTTCGACTCCCTCGAGTGGCCCTTCTTATATGCTGCAGTAGGCAAGCTTGGGTGACCTTGTGGTTATAACAAGTTGATATAGCTCTGCTATATTCACAACCCACTGCGGCTATAAGGCTCAATGGTGTTCTATCCCCCTTTTTCTCTGTCTCTCATGGAACACGGCAAGGGTGCCCATTGTCACCAATGCTTTTCATACTGGTGATGGATCCCTTGGTGTGGCATTTGAGGCAGGGGCACATACACTGTGAGGAACCAGGAAAGATCAGACCCCCACCTGGGGTCTCCTTCCCAGCGGTGGAGGGACACCCTTGTCCTCAGGGTCCGTTTAGCAGAGAGTACACAAATCAGGCGGAGTCACCAACTGGAGGAATAAAGAGAAGTTTATTACATGGATTATAGCTCGAGCTAATACAGAGTCCCAGGACAGTCAAGTGACTATCCTACGGAGGCTGCCCTTCACTCTGGGGCATCCAACCTTATATACACACAAAACTGCTTAGTCAGAGGACAACTCCAACCCTGGCGTATTCAAGGTCCTCTGCGGCCTTCAGAATATTTCAGGGATACATGTGTGGTGGGAGAAGGTACAGATGCAGCTTGCAGGAGGTGGCAACGACCTGTACAAACTTGTTCTGGCAGTTACTGATTAAGCACGACAATTCTCAGAACTGTAATTCGAAAAAGTAAATAGCAGCGATAAGCAGATTGCAGCCCAAGGCTGTGACCACAAGGTCAATCATCACAGTTCAAGAGGTTTGTCGAGCACATGGCAACATAATAAAGATAAACAGATGCCTAGCAGCTATGGTGTATGATTAAGTTTATGTACATTTTCTCACTAGGCATCCACATCCACAGAGACAAGGAACAGCTGATACGATTAAACTATGGGCCAGCAGTCAAGAGACTCACTGCCCGGGTGGACAGATGGGTGAAGCTGCCGCTTTCCATGGCAGGTCAGATAGCACTCATTAAAATGGTGGTTCTTCCACAATTTTTTTATCTTTTCATGAACATCCCGATTCCGCTACACAACTCGTTTTTTGCAACACTCTGTGGCCTGGTTACTAGTTTGGTATGGGCAAATAGATAACAACGCATTCGCTCGGAGGTCCTCACACTTCCTTATGAGCGTGGTGGACTCAGGGTTCCACACATCCAACTGTACTATTTTGTGGCGCAATGTCAGTATACATACTATTGGTTCCACCCTGATGCCAACCTTATATACTCCATCCATTAGCGCGACCTGGCGGCCCCTGTGCCATTGAATGTCCTGCTGCCTGTTGGTGTCCCAGTCCATTGTAGAGATATCAAGACTCTTGCCACAACCAGCTGGGCCTGGCGTAAGCTTGCCCATCTCACTATGATTCCTTCACCTTGTAACTAACCAATAACCCCCTCATACCCATTATACAGAAGGCATTTGTTCAACTGACGCTGCAGTCCTTCCAACTTCATACCTTCAGAGATGTCTTTCCGGATGATCACATATTCTCCCGCAACACAGACTCCTGTTTTCCTGATGCCACACAATTGCAGCATTTCATACTATTCCGACTACAAAGTGCTTTGCGTGCATGTTATCCACATATCTGCTGGCGCTGGCCGAGCTTCTGCCACTCTCACTCATGGCTTCTGCGGACTCGCTTCCAGTTCCGGATGTTGGAATCAGGGAGTCCTGGGAAAGGGATTTGGGACACCCTCTGTCCCAAAGAGTCTGGGAGGCACGCTGTGCGCAAAGTCGATTCGCCTTGCTCAATCAGCGTCACAAGCTTATACATTTTGAATTCCTCAGACGAGCCTATGTTACCCACAGTGCTAAGGCCTGTATCTACCCAGCCCACTCATTAGCCTGCCCCAAGTGCCAGGCACCGACTGCAGACGTTCTACACATGTCATGGACCTGCCCTAACATTATTTGCTATTGATGTGAGGTACATGATCGCTTATCGGTCATTGTGGGATGGCCTCTCAGCCCTGACCCACTTATTGTCCTACTTGGTTTTACTGGTGATTTGCCAAAGTCCATTAGTGCTTTATGACAATATCACTGCTGTTAGCAAGGCGGGAAATAGTGCTTTGTTGGCCATCTAGAGTTGCTCCCAGCGCTGTCTCCTGGTTGGTCAGTCTCACATACTGCGACACCACCAGTGAGCTGTACGCCTCGCTGCAGCCCGCAAAATGTAGGCCTAGAGATGTCTGGGAACCACTGAGGGACTATTTAGCTACAATTGCCGCTTCCCCGCTGCCATCGCAGACCTTGACTGAAACAGATTCATCCTGATACCCGGATAACCCAGTTTACTGTCTACACTTGGTCCCTTCTGAGCCTTTCATGGTTTAATGCCCAACTAATGCTTATAGAAATCACTATTACTGTATAAGTATTGTAATGATAAACTGTTGATCATGTGAGATACTGTTCTAGTGGATGATGCTGCACTTCATTGTGTTTGTCATATGTCATGATTGAAAATGAAAAAAATAAAATAAAAAAAAGACCAGCAGGAGGGGGAGGGGTACTAGTGTTCTGTTTGTGAGATAGAAGATCTCATCACTAGTGTTGTATACAAAAATATTGTATTCCTATACTTATAATGTAAAATACAAATATATAGTGACAAAAATATAATTATAAAATTATTATTAAAATAAATGGCAAACTATTGTTTTTAAATAAATATCGACTTAGAAATAATTTAAACTATAAAGTTGATTACATATAATATAGCATGAAATAAATATTATAAAGGCCTATATATATATATAGATATAATAGTATTTACAGAAATTAAACATTACATTTACAATGTATATACCCAATATTTTTTCCCAAAAAAATAAGAAATAAGTATTCCAAAATAAAATATGAAATTTAGCATTAAAAAAGTATTTCAGATTAAAACTTCCAAAAAGTGTTTAAAAATATAAATTCATATATACCTATATGTATTCCACTTGTTCCTCTCCACAGATAGAAAGGAAGGGGCTGGCACACTTCCTGAAGGTGCAAAGTGCTTTTATTTATGCTATGCCAGAAAGCTCAACGAGTTTTGCCTAACAAATACCCTTGTTCACAATAACAAACCCCATGTTGAGATTGTTTTTATACCACACCATGTGAGCTCAAGACCATTGAACATAAACAAAATACTAAGATAGCCTTATGTTTGTGTGGTTGATATAGTGAGGTGATGACAAGTTCATACTTCAGTCTATCTATATTTTGTTTAACACATAATTAATTCAGTTGAGAAAAGGTGACAATTTTGATGCAGATCAATAAAATGAAATAGAAAAGCCCATATCCTAATCATAGTTTAACACATAAGGATTTGGAAAGACGCATTCTCTGTTCAATAAATTCAGCCCCACTGGGAGACAAAGTATTCATAGTCCATGCTCAGTTGCCCCTGTTCCTAATCCATTATAATACATTTCTTATACATGTATTATAATGGAAAAAAACAGACATGATTAGTGTCAAGGTATACAAGAGTTTGATCACAAATATTAATATTGATAACACATTTATCTCTTCTGTTGTTTGCAATTGTAACATCTGAAAAATCAATAATACAAAAATAAATCATCTTCCCGCCTTATTCCCCTACAAATCAAATGCCCACTACTAAAGATCTAGTAAATAGACATAAGTAAAACAAATGCAAAAATTGTACCTAATAATTACATTTCAATTGCAACGATTATTAAATGTCCATAGTTTATAACCAATTACAATTACATATTTACATTGTATTAACAAAATAATTAAGAACACATTAATATATTTGATTTAATTAACTTCCCACCCTATTCCCCTACAACTCGATAACCTGTTACTAACATCTAAAATAATAAATAAACCTAATGAAGCCTAACTAGAAATAAGTTAATACTTAATTATTTACACTTTAATTAAGTAGCTACAATTACATCATTAATAACTTAGTATGAAAATTACATTAACAAATAATTATGAATACAAACATATATTTAATTTAATTAACTTCTCACGCAAATCCTCTACAAACACAACAGCCTACTTCTTATATCTAAATTACTAATTAATTCCACACAAATTTAAAAAAATCATTAATAATAACTTAATAATACAGCCACCTAAAATACAAATAACTTAGAATAAATTATTTAAAAAACGATATTTACTTCCACTATAATAAAGTAAGCAATATTGCATAATACTATTTTCTTTAAAACAATAATAAATCCAAAAAGAGATTCTTGCAAACTATATTCTACTGCATGATATTTTTGTATTCACTATATTCTTGACACAGTATTCATGTCACCTGGAATGTAGGAAACTATATTTGTGTAATTCACCGCTGCAAGGAGAAGAATCCCATTTAGGAGGGCCATTGTGGTGGTGAAGAGGCCTCTGAGTAGATGTGTTCGTCATCCTGGGTATGAGAGGAGAAGTGCTTCAACTGTTGTTCTAAAGTGTGTTTGTGGTAGTAAAGATTTTACTCTTTTCAGAGAGATAGGTGGTATCATGGTATCCTGGTTGTCTTGGTAATGTGTTCTATGAAGTGAGATCTGTGTGGATGGTGGATCCAAGTGATTATGCACTGACTGTCATCTGGAAGTGGAAGTCATTCAGGTTAATTTTTGATAGCTAGGCTTCAATCTGTGGGTGCTTGGTGAAAGATTGATTTCTTTAGCTTTAGGTAGGTACATGACACTTTGGCCCTCAATACGAGTTTGACGGACTCCCGTCTGTCAAATTTTGGAATAGGGTGGCCGCCACCATAGTGGCGACCACCCTGCCAGAACTATTAGGTGTTTCCCGGTAGGCTCGCGGGTAGAAACCTTGGTTTCTGCTCGCCGGCCTAGCAGGAAACAGGCAGCAGCATTGTCTCTGGCTCATAATCGAGCCGATGGCAATGCTGTTGACGCAGGGTACACCAGCACCTTCGCAGTGTTCAGTGTCTACAGAGCAGACAGTGAATATTGTGATGGTGCCTGGCTGGGGGACCCCCTGCACTTGGCATGGGCAGTGCATGGACCCCCTGTGCCTCCCCTGCACCTGTTTTACGGCAGCACCGCCATGAAAAGGCTGGTGGTACATGAGGTCATATTCTGCAGGGCAGCGCTGCATGCAGAGCTGGCCTGGCGGATTGTGATCTCTGCCACCGCCAGGTGGTCAGGATCATGGACAGGGTGGAACCCAGGCGGTCTGACCGCCAGGGTCTTTATGTGGCGGTCGGACCGTCACAGCAGCATCAGTCCTGACCGCCACCACAGGGCTGGCGGTCTTGGGGCCACCAGTCTCTTAATGAGGCCCTTTGTTCTCCTTGTGGTTTCTGCCATGTTCTCAGTAAAGAAAGATGCTGTGTTTTATGCAGCGTGACCTTATATAGGCGTTGGGTGCTGTTTTTTTCAGAGAACAAACTAGCACTGGTCTTAAGAAGCACTTGGGGGGGTTGAAGTGGATACTCTGAGGGCTTGAACTTCCCAAACAAAAAATATTTGTGAACTGGGTCTATGTATAATGTAAAGAAGTTATTTGTTTGGATCCTGAGTACTTATTTCATTTTGTTCCGGTTAGTTAATCTCTATTAGTTTTCAATATGCATTCCCCATGAATTGTTAATGCTGTTATTGTTATAACAAGGTTTTTATTGGCAGATTGGAGCAGATCTTCTAGCTCATGGGGCCTTGGCAGGTACAAAATGGGGCACTAGCTTCTATAGGTTGGCGAACCAATTTGCTGCAGAAGGTCCTTTGCGGGAGCATTTGATTTTAAGGAAGGGGTTTCCCAATGTCTGAAGAAAATAAATCCACAACGGCCATCCTTTGTAACACAAGATGGTAGAGCTCTGTAAACTCACTGTGTAATTTCTAGGGCCCTATCACATGTCACTACAGTCTGCAGACATTGGGAGCAGCGCATGTGCCCAGTGCCTGGCTGACTGAGCAGTCAATCCATAGGCATTAAGGACTGGAAAGACATTCAAGAGGGGTCAGTGAATGATATGGCTTATCAAACCAAGTGTCAGAGAAGATTTGCAGTTCTTGTTTATAGAAAACGTATTGTTCGCTAGCAGATGACTGTAACCAGAAATTATTTAGTTATTGCGTACAACCACATCCATGCATCCTTCTGTATACATGCTTTTATATGTACACATGCACCAGACCTATAGGCGTTGTAAATGCTTGTTGTTTTCATTTTGTATGTTAATAGGTTTTACAGAGCAACACTTCGATGCTATAATATGGCACTTATGGCCACAAGGGGGCATCACTGCCCTACTGAAAAGCAGTCCACCTGCTGAAAGCTGATGCAATAACTTCATGGAGAGAATCTGCACCGATCAGCGTTAAGGACTAGAAAGTCTGTGGCTTCAGTGATCCAGGATTATCTAGAAACGCCACCAGCGGTGGACTATTTAAAGAAATACATCTAAACGCATAGACATTGATACACGATAATGCCGGGGTGGCGGAAGTGGCTTCATTTAAACTTTAAGCTGCTGATGACCTCACATGAAGTGGCATCGAATGACCTTTTGCCCCTGCTGATGTTAGACAACGGTGGCACGCTACCTTTAACCTAACGGCATTAAGGCAGGAACACCGCTGAAGTTAAAAAATCAATCGATGAAAGATTAAACATGAAGTACAAAATTAATAAAACAAAGCAATACATGTTGGCATCACACACATAAAGTAACACACGTAGTACCGTGATATGGCATGAATACAGTTATTATATGCTAGAAGGGCTCCCTTCATACATCAGGCTTGCAGCAGTGATATTCCCAGATGCAATCAGCATGAAACATCCCCACGTGCCTATGAAAAATCTCCTGTGCCAGGAAATTGCTCAAAATGCCCCGGCTCAGCCTAGGGCCATACGCATGGCTCAGTGCCCACACACAGCTTTCAGCTCTTCACAGAGTTTCAATGAAAGGCGCAGGCAAACTTCAATGACACACTAAACAGGTATTGTATAGGCATCAGCAGAACAGAGGCGTGCAGCCAAATGTCTGACATAAATTGATGTGTTGGCGGTATAACCTGCTAGGTCACACCTACGATTCGGGTTTTCTCTCCTTTCCTGGAAGGAGAGGCCATGAAAAAGTTCAGCAAAGAAAGTGAAGGAAACTCTGTTGATCTTGCATTGAAATATTATGACAAACCTGCAGGAAAGAAACAGGTTTATTTATTAGAGTGCACATTGCAAGCATTTTAGAATATCTATTCACAAAATAAAAACAATCCTGAAGGGGGATGCAAACTCTAATGAATTACAATGTTTAGGTTGTGGAGGAGCTGCAGAATATGAAGACAGCTCATCTGAGTCCCGTTTTCCTTCTGTTCCTGACACTGCCTGTGTGATCTGAGAGACAAGGGGCCGCAAAGGCAATGCCAGGGGTTGCAAGGAGCAAGCCAGGGGTCGCTGCTGTGACCTGTCGTGACCCCTAAATGACATTCATAGGACAGGCTGACTGATAAATATGATTTTTTTATATCAATAGTGGGTGTGTTCCTTCCATGTTTGCTTCCAATGGAATATTAAGGGAGCATCCACGGCAAATGTTCGGAAGGTCCAATAGGACTTGTAGTTTGGGTGGAAATGACGTGTGGCATCTGCATCTTTTGGTGGGACTGCACAGAAAGGTCCTCGTTTACAAAGTTTTTGGCAGAGGGCAGGATCGCAAGCCTTTTTGCTTCACAGCCCTGCGCCAAAACAAAAGGGTGCAAGGTACAGCAAACTTGTGTCCTTGTTCCCTGCACTGGCACACATATTGGTGCCATGCACCAGCGTAGGCATGCCTGCTTTGTGGGGATGGTTGTTTTTGTGCCGGAAGGGAAACCTTCTTGCACACAATCAATCATGTGCGGCCTTTTCCTCTTTCTATGTGTGCTGCAGAATGCAGAACAACTGAAAGGATAAAAAAACGGGAAGAAATAATGTTACTCCTCCCAGTTGCACCACCCCCTGTGTGGCGTAGGACTCTGATGCATTCCCAGGTTTACAAACCTTGTAAATCTGGGAATGCATCAGATTCCATGGGTGCTGCATGGGAGCACCCACAGCAACACCCACAGATCACCCCTTTCACCGAAATGTGAGGAAAAGGTGTTTTTTTTAGCCACATTTTGAGGTTTGCAAAGGAGGCTGGGTAGCAGAACTTGGTGAGATCCCCACAAGTCACCCTATTTTGGATTTCCCTAGGTGTCTAGTTTTCAAAAATGCGCAGGTTTGGTAGGTTTCTGTATGTGCCGGCTGAGCTAGAGGCCAAAGTCCACAGCTAGGCACTTTCCAAAAATCAGATCTGTTTTCTTTGGGAAAATGTGATGTGTCCACATTGTGTTTTGGGGCATTTCCTGTTGCAGGTACTAGGCCTACCCACACAAGTGAGGTATCATTGTTATCAGGAGACTTGGGGCAATGCTGGGTGGTAGGAAATATGTGGTTCCTCTCAGATTCCAGAACTTTCTGTCACCGAAATATGAGGAAAATGTTTTTTTAGCCACATTTTGAGGTTTGCAAAGGATTCTGGGTAACAGAACCTGGTGAAAGCCCCACAAGTCACCCCATCTTGGGTTCCCCTACATGTCTAGTTTTTAAAAAATGCACAGGTTTGGTAGGTGTCCCTAGGTGCCGGCTGAGCTGTAGGCCAAAATCCACAGCTAGACACTTTGTAAAAAAAAGCTCTGTTTTCTTGGGAAAATGTGATGTGTCCACGTTGTGTTTTGGGGCATTTCCTGTCGCGGGCACTAGGCCTACCCATACAAGTGAGGTACTATTTTTATCGGGAGACTTGTGGAAATGCTGGGCGAAGGAAATTTGTGCCTTCTTTCCGATTCCAGAACTCTGTGTCACCGAAATGTGAGGAAAAAATATTTTATGGCGAAATCTTGAGGTTTGCAAAGGATTCTGAGTAACAGAACCTGGTCAGAGCCCCACAAGTCACCCCATCATGGATTCCACTAGGTGTCTAGTTTTCAGAAATGCACAGGTTAGGTAGGTTTCCTCATGTGCTGACTGAGTTAGAGGCCAAAATCCACAGCTAGGCACTTTGCAAAAAACAGCTCTGTTTTCTTTGGGAAAATGTGATGTGTCCACGTTGTGTTTTGGGGCAGTTGCTGTCGCGGGCCCTAGGCCTACCCACACAAGTGAGGTACCATTTTTATTGGAAGACTTGGGGGAATGCTGGGTGGAAGGAAATTTGTGGCTCCTTTCAGATTCCAGAACTTTGTGTCACCGAAATGTGAGGAAAAAGTGTTTTTTTTGCCAAATTGTGAGGTTTGCAAAGGATTCTGGGTAACATAATCTGGTGAGAGCCCCACAAGCCATCCCATCTTGGATTCCCCTACTTGTCTAGTTTAAAAAAATGCACAGGCTTGGTAGGTTTCCCTAGGTGCCGACTGAGCTAGAGGCCAAAATCCACTGCTAGGCACTTTGCAAAAAAAGCTCTGTTTTCTTTGGGAAAATGATATGTGTCCATGTTGTGTTTTGAGGCATTTCCTGTTGCAGGCACTAGGCCTACCCACACAAGTGAGGTACCATTTTTATCGGGAGACTTGTGGAAAAGCTGGGTGGAAGGAAATTTGTGGCTCCTTTCAGATTCCAGAACTTTGTGTCACCGAAATGTGAGGAAAAAGTGTTTTTTGCCCCAATTTTATGGTTTGCAAAGGATTCTGGGTAACGGAACCTGGTGAGAGCCCCACAAGTCACCCCATCTTGGATTTCCCTAAGTGTCTAGTTTTCAAAAATGCGCTGGCTTGGTAGGTTTCCCTAGGTGCCGGGTGAGCTAGAGGCCAAAATCTACAGCCAAGGACTTTGCAAAAAACACATCAGATTTCAATGTAAAAAGGTGATGTGTCCATGTTGCATTTCCTGTCGCGACCATTAGCCCTACCCACACAAGTTTGGTACCATTTTGTATTGGTAGACTTGGGGGAATACAGAATAGCAAAACAAGTGTTATTGTCCCTTGTCTTTCTCTACATTTTTTCCTTCCAAATGTAAGACAATGTGAAAAAAAGACGTCTATTTGAGAAATCCACTGTGATTCACATGCTAGTATGGGCACCCCGGAATTCAGAGATGTGCAAATAACCACTGCTTCTCAACACCTTATCTTGTGCCCATTTTGGAAATACAAAGGTTTTCTTGATACTTATTTTTCACTCTTTATATTTCAGCAAATTAATGGCTGTATACTCGGTACAGAATGAATCCCCATTGCAAGGTGCAGCTCATTTATTGGCTCTGCGTACCTATAGTTCTTAATGAACCGACAAGCCCTATATATCCCCGACAACCAGAAGAGTCCAGCAGACGTAACAGTGTATTGCTTTAAAAAATCTGACATCGCAGGAAAAAGTCACTGAGCAAACTGTGGAGAAAAATGGCTGTTTTTTTTCACCTCAATTTCAATACTTTTTTATTTCTGCTGTTATTTTCGGTAGGAAAACCTTGTAGGATCTACACATATTACCCTTTGCTGAATTCAGAATTTTGTCTACTTTTCAAAAATGTTTAGCTTTCTGGGATCCAGCATTGGTTTCACACCCATTTCTGTCACTAACTGGAAGTAGGCTGAAAGCACAAATAATAGTAAAAATGGGGTATGTCCCAGTAAAATGCCAAAATTGTGTTGAAAAATTGGGTTTTCTGATTCAAGTCTCCCTGTTCCTGAAAGATGGGAAGTTGGTGATTTTAGCACCGCAAACCTTTGGTGATGCCCTTTTTAGAGCAGCCCTTTTTTCCCATTTAAAAAAACAAAAAACAAAATGTTTGCTATATTTTGGCTAATTTCTTGGTCTCCTTCAGGGGAAGCCACAAAGTCTGGGTGCCTAGGATGTAGGAAAAAAAGGATGCAAATTTGGCGTGGGTAGCTTATGTGGACGAAAAGTTATGAGGGCCTAAGCGCGAACTGCCCCAAATAGCCAAAAGAAGGCCTGGCAGCGAAGGGGTTAAAAAATCATTAAAAATAACTTAATAATACAGCCACGTAAAATAAAAATAACTTATAATACATTATTTAAAAAACAATATTTACTTCCTCTATAGAAAAGTAAGCAATATTGCATAAAACTATTTTCTTTAAAACAATAATAAATACAAAAAGAGATTCTTGCAAACTATATTCTACTACATGATATTTTTGTATTCACAATATTCTTGACACAGTATTCATGTCACCTGGTATGTAGGAAGCTATATTTGTGTCATTCACAGCTGCAGGGAGAAGAATCTCATTTAGGAGGGCCATTGTGGTGGTGAAGAGGCTTCTGAGTACATGTGTTCGTTCTCCGGGTATGACAGGACAAGTGCTTCAACTGTTGTTCTAAAGTGTGTTTGTGATAGTAAAGATTTTACTCTTTTCAGAGAGAGAGATGGTATCATGCTGTCCTGGTGGTCTTAGTAAAGTGTTCTATGAAGTGAGGTCTGTGTGGATGGTGGATCCAAGTGATTATGCATTGACTGTCACCGGGAAGTGGAAGTCATTCAGGTTCATTTTTGATAGCTAGGCTTCAATCTGTGGGTGCTTGGTGAAAGAATTATTTCTTTAGCTTTAGGTAGGTACTTGACACTTTATCCCTCAATACAGGTTTGACGGACTCCCGTCTGTCAAACTTCCAACAAGGTGGCCGCCACCATAGTGGCGACCACCCCGCCAGACCTATTAGGTGTTTCCCATTAGGCTGGCGGGCAGAAACCTTGGTTTCTGCTCGCTTGCCTAGCGGGAAACAGGCAGCAGCATTGACTCCGGCTCGTAATTGAGCTGACGGCAATGCTGTTGCCTCAGGGTACACCAGCACCTTCACAGTGTTCACTGTCTGCAGAGCAGGCAGTGAATATTGTGACGGTGCTGGGCAGGGGGACCACATGCCTATGAGAAGTCTCCTGTGCCAGGAAATTGCTCAAAATGCCCCGGCTCAGCCTAGGGCCATACACATGGCTCAGTGCCAACACACAGCTTTCAGCTCTTCACAGAGTTTCAATGAAAGGCGCAGGCAAACTTCAATGACACACCAAACAGGTATTGCGTAGGCATCAGCAGAACAGAGGCGTGCAGCCAAATGTCTGACATAAATTGATGTGTTGGCGGTATAACCTGCTAGGTCACACCTACGATTCGGGTTTTCTCTCCTTTCCTGGAAGGAGAGGCCATGAAAAAGTTCAGCAAAGAAAGTGAAGGAAACTCTGTTGATCTTGCATTGAAATATTATGACAAACCTGCAGGAAAGAAACAGGTTTATTTATTAGAGTGCACATTGCAAGCATTTTAGAATATCTATTCACAAAATAAAAACAATCCTGAAGGGGGATGCAAACTCTAATGAATTACAATGTTTAGGTTGTGGAGGAGCTGCAGAATATGAAGACAGCTCATCTGAGTCCCGTTTTCCTTCTGTTCCTGACACTGCCTGTGTGATCTGAGAGACAAGGGGCCGCAAAGGCAATGCCAGGGGTTGCAAGGAGCAAGCCAGGGGTCGCTGCTGTGACCTGTCGTGACCCCTAAATGACATTCATAGGACAGGCTGACTGATAAATATGATTTTTTTATATCAATAGTGGGTGTGTTCCTTCCATGTTTGTTTCCAATGGAATATTAAGGGAGCATCCACGGCAAATGTTCGGAAGGTCCAATAGGACTTGTAGTTTGGGTGGAAATGACGTGTGGCATCTGCATCTTTTGGTGGGACTGCACAGAAAGGTCCTCGTTTACAAAGTTTTTGGCACAGGGCAGGATCGCAAGCCTTTTTGCTTCACAGCCCTGCGTCAAAACAAAAGGGTGCAAGGTACAGCAAACTTGTGTCCTTGTTCCCTGCACTGGCACACATATTGGTGCCATGCACCAGCGCAGGCATGCCTGCTTTGTGGGGATGGTTGTTTTTGTGCCGGAAGGGAAACCTTCTTGCACACAATCAATCATGTGAGGCCTTTTCCTCTTTCTGTGTGCTGCAGAATGCAGAACACATGAAAGGATAAAAAAACAGGAAGAAATAATGTTACTCCTCCCAGTTGCACCACCCCCTTGTGTGGCGTAGGACTCTGATGCAGTCCCAGGTTTACAAACCTTGTAAATCTGGAAATGCATCAGATTCCATGGGTGCTGCATGGGAGCACCCACAGCAACACCCACAGATCACCCCTTTCACCGAAATGTGAGGAAAAGGTGTTTTTTTTAACCACATTTTGAGGTTTGCAAAGGAGGCTGGGTAGCAGAACTTGGTGAGATCCCCACAAGTCACCCTATTTTGGATTTCCCTAGGTGTCTAGTTTTCAAAAATGCGCAGGTTTGGTAGGTTTCTGTATGTGCCGGCTGAGCTAGAGGCCAAAGTCCACAGCTAGGCACTTTCCAAAAAACAGATCTGTTTTCTTTGGGAAAATGTGATGTGTCCACATTGTGTTTTGGGGCATTTCCTGTTGCAGGTGCTAGGCCTACCCACACAAGTGAGGTATCATTGTTATCAGGAGACTTGGGGCAATGCTGGGTGGTAGGAAATATGTGGTTCCTTTCAGATTCCAGAAATTTCTGTCACCGAAATATGAGGAAAATGTTTTTTTAGCCACATTTTGAGGTTTGCAAAGGATTCTGGGTAACAGAACCTGGTGAAAGCCCCACAAGTCACCCCATCTTGGGTTCCCCTACATGTCTAGTTTTTAAAAAATGCACAGGTTTGGTAGGTGTCCCTAGGTGCCGGCTGAGCTGTAGGCCAAAATCCACAGCTAGACACTTTGTAAAAAAAAGCTCTGTTTTCTTGGGAAAATGTGATGTGTCCACGTTGTGTTTTGGGGCATTTCCTGTCGCGGGCACTAGGCCTACCCACACAAGTGAGGTACTATTTTTATCGGGAGACTTGTGGAAATGCTGGGCGAAGGAAATTTGTGCCTTCTTTCCGATTCCAGAACTCTGTGTCACCGAAATGTGAGGAAAAAATGTTTTATGGCCAAATCTTGAGGTTTGCAAAGGATTCTGAGTAACAGAACCTGGTCAGAGCCCCACAAGTCACCCCATCATGGATTCCACTAGGTGTCTAGTTTTCAGAAATGCGCAGGTTAGGTAGGTTTCCCTTATGTGCTGGCTGAGTTAGAGGCCAAAATCCACAGCTAGGCACTTTGCAAAAAACAGCTCTGTTTTCTTTGGGAAAATGTGATGTGTCCACGTTGTGTTTTGGGGCAGTTCCTGTTGCAGGCGCTAGGCCTAACCACACAAGTGAGGTACCATTTTTATTGGAAGACTTGGGGGAATGCTGGGTGGAAGGAAATTTGTGGCTCCTCTCAGATTCCAGAACTTTCTGTCACCGAAATGTGAGGAAAAAGTGTTTTTTTGCCAAATTTTGGGGTTTGCAAAGGATTCTGGGTAACAGAACCTGGTGAGAGCCCCACAAGCCATCCCATCTTGGATTCCCCTACTTGTCTAGTTTTCAAAAATGCACAGGCTTGGTAGGTTTCCCTAGGTGCCGACTGAGCTAGAGGCCAAAATCCACTGCTAGGCACTTTGCAAAAAACAGCTCTGTTTTCTTTGGGAAAATGAGATCTGTCCATGTTGTGTTTTGAGGCATTTCCTGTTGCAGGCACTAGGCCTACCCACACAAGTGAGGTACCATTTTTATCGGGAGACTTGTGGAAATGCTGGGTGGAAGGACATTTTTGGCTCCTTTCAGATTCCAGAACTTTGTGTCACCGAAATGTGAGGAAAAGGTGTTTTTTCGCCCCAATTTTATGGTTTGCAAAGGATTCTGGGTAACGGAACCTGGTGAGAGCCCCACAAGTCACCCCATCTTGGATTTCCCTAAGTGTCTAGTTTTAAAAAATGCGCTGGCTTGGTAGGTTTCCCTAGGTGCCGGGTGAGCTAGAGGCCAAAATCTACAGCCAAGGACTTTGCAAAAAACACATCAGATTTCAATGTAAAAAGGTGATGTGCCCATGTTGCGTTTCCTGTCGCGACCATTAGCCCTACCCACACAAGTTTGGTACCATTTTGTATCGGTAGACTTGGGGGAACACAGAATAGCAAAACAAGTGTTATTGTCCCTTGTCTTTCTCTACATTTTTTCCTTCCAAATGTAAGACAATGTGTAAAAAAGACGTCTATTTGAGAAATGCCCTGTGATTCACATGCTAGTATGGGCACCCCGGAATTCAGAGATGTGCAAATAACCACTGCTTCTCAACACCTTATCTTGTGCCCATTTTGGAAATACAAAGATTTTCTTGATACTTATTTTTCACTCTTTATATTTCAGCAAATTAATGGCTGTATACTCAGTACAGAATGAATCCCCATTGCAAGGTGCAGCTCATTTATTGGCTCTGCGTACCTAGGGTTCTTAATGAACCTACAAGCCCTATATATCCCCGCAACCAGAAGAGTCCAGCAGACGTAACAGTGTATTGCTTTAAAAAATTTGACATCGCAGGAAAAAGTCACTGAGCAAACTGTGGAGAAAAATGGCTGGTTTTTTTCACCTCAATTTCAATACTTTTTTATTTCTGCTGTTATTTTCGGTAGAAAAACCTTGTAGGATCTACACATATTAGCCTTTGCTGAATTCAGAATTGTCTCTACTTTTCAAAAATGTTTAGCTTTCTGGGATCCAGCATTGGTTTCACTCCCATTTCTGTCACTAACTTGAAGTAGGCTTAAAGCACAAATAATAATAAAAATGGGGTATGTCCCAGTAAAATGCCAGAATTGTGTTGAAAATTGGGTTTTCTGATTGAAATCTCCCTGTTCCTGAAAGATGGGAAGTTGGTGATTTTAGCACCGCAAACCTTTGGTGATGCCCTTTTTAGAGCAGCCCTTTTTTCCCCATTTAAAAAAAAAAAACGAAATGTTTGCTGTATTTTGGCTAATTTCTTGGTCTCCTTCAGGGCAACCCCCACAAAGTCTGGGTACCTCTAGAATACCTAGGATGTTGAAAAAAAAGGATGCAAATTTGGCGTGGGTAGCTTATGTGGACAAAAAGTTATGAGGGCCTAAGCGCGAACTGCCCCAAATAGCCAAAAAAAGGCCTGGCAGCGAAGGGGTTAAAAAAATCATTAAAAATAACTTAATAATACAGCCACCTAAAACAAAAATAACTTATAATACACTATTTAAAAAACAATATTTACTTCCACTATAGAAAAGTAAGCAACATTGCATAAAACGATTTTCTTTAAAACAATAATAAATACAAAAAGAGATTCTTGCAAACTATATTCTACTACATGATATTTTTGTATTCACAATATTCTTGACACAGTATTCATGTCATCTGGTATGTAGGAAGCTATATTTGTGTCATTCACAGCTGCAGGGAGAAGAATCTCATTTAGGAGGGCCATTGTGGTGGTGAAGAGGCTTCTGAGTACATGTGTTCGTTCTCCGGGTATGACAGGACAAGTGCTTCAACTGTTGTTCTAAAGTGTGTTTGTGATAGTAAAGATTTTGCTCTTTTCAGAGAGAGAGATGGTATCATGCTGTCCTGGTGGTCTTAGTAAAGTGTTCTATGAAGTGAGGTCTGTGTGGATGGTGGATCCAAGTGATTATGCATTGACTGTCACCGGGAAGTGGAAGTTATTCAGGTTCATTTTTGATAGCTAGGCTTCAATCTGTGGGTGCTTGGTGAAAGAATTATTTCTTTAGCTTTAGGTAGGTACTTGACACTTTATCCCTCAATACAGGTTTGACGGACTCCCGTCTGTCAAACTTCCAACAAGGTGGCCGCCACCATAGTGGCGACCACCCCGCCAGACCTATTAGGTGTTTCCCATTAGGCTGGCGGGCAGAAACCTTGGTTTCTGCTCGCTTGCCTAGTGGGAAACAGGCAGCAGCATTGACTCCGGCTCGTAATTGAGCTGACGGCAATGCTGTTGCCTCAGGGTACACCAGCACCTTCGCAGTGTTCACTGTCTGCAGAGCAGGCAGTGAATATTGTGACGGTGTTGGGCAGGGGGACCACATGCCTATGAGAAGTCTCCTGTGCCAGGAAATTGCTCAAAATGCCCCGGCTCAGCCTAGGGCCATACACATGGCTCAGTGCCCACACACAGCTTTCAGTTCTTCAAAGAGTTTCAATGAAAGGCGCAGGCAAACTTCTATGACACACCAAACAGGTATTGGGTAGGAGAACAAAGGCATGCAGCCAAATGTCTGACATAAATTGATGTGTTGGCGGTATAACCTGCAAGGTCCCACTTACAATTCGGGTTTTCTCTCCTTTCCTGGAAGGAGAGGCCATGAAAAAGTTCAGCAGAGAAAGTGAAGGGAACTCTGTTGATCTTGCATTTAAATATTATGATAAACCTGCAGGAAAGAAACATGTTTATTTATTAGAGTGCACAATGCACGCATTTTAGAATATCTATTCACAAAATAAAAACAATCCTGAAGGGGGATGCAAACTCTAATGAATTACAATGTTTAGGTTGTGGAGGATCTGCAGAATATGAAGACAGCTCATCTGAGCCCCGTTTTCCTTCTGTTCCTGACACTGCCTGTGTGATCTGAGAGACAAGGGGCCGCAAAGGCAATGCCGGGGGTTGCAAGAAGCAAGCCAGGGGGCGCTGCTGTGACCTGTCGTGACCCCTAAATTACATTCATAGGACAGGCTGACTGATAAATATGATTTTTTTATATCAATAGTGGGTTTGTTCCTTTCATGGTTGCTGCCAAGGGAATGTTATGGGAGCATCCACGGCAAATGTTCGGAAGGTCCACAAAGTTGTAACAGGGTTCATTTCCAAGTCTAATAGGACACGTGGTGTAGTTTGGGTGGAAATGGCGTGTGGCATCTGCATCTTTTGGTGGGACTGCACAGAAAAAGCCTCATTTACAAAGTTTGGGCACAGGGCAGGGTCGCAAGCCTTTTTTGCTTCACAGCCCTGCATCAAAACAAAAGGGTGCAAGATACCGCGAATTCTTGTCCTTGTCCCCTGCACTGGCACACAAATTGGTGCCATGCACCCGCGCAGGCATGCCTGCTTTGCGGGGATGGTTGTTTTTGTGCCGGAAGGGAAACCTTCTTGCACACAATCAATCATGTGAGGCCTTTTCCTCTTTCTATGTGTGCTGCAGAATGCAGAACACATGAAAGGAGGGAATAAATGGGGAGAAATAATGTTATTTCCCCCCGTTGCACCACCCCTTGTGTGGCGTAGGACTCTGATGCATTCCCAGCTTTACAAACCTTGTAAATCTGGGAATGCATCAGATTCCATGTTTGCTGCATGGGAGCACCAACAGCAAAACCCACGGCACACCCCTTTCACTCAGAGTAATGTGTGAAAGGCGGCTACACCTCTATCTACAAGGCCATGTAAAGCCATGAAAGTGGCTTTGCGTGGCCTTGTAGATATACGTCCCTGCAGCCTGTGCCCCCAGTGCATCAAAAAAAGTGATGCACCTGCAGCGCAGGCCACTTGTACATGAGGCCAAAGTGCTTTACCACATGTAAAAAAAATACGAACAAAAATGTAATATAGGGCTACAACTGAAGAGAATATGCTTTCTAGTTTGCCTCATGTCTTGTTTCCAAAAAATCTGAAAATCTGTGTATAGATGGCATACACTTAAGCCAGCCTGAATTTTCTCATGTTTTGGCAATTGGTCCCAAAGGGAACCAAAGAGGCTTGAAAGTGGGGCCTCAATTGGCGCTTTACACAAAATTAGGATCGAAAAATGGTGCAGTATAAGTACTATATGCACCAGAGTTTATCATCTAAGTTAAACTACCATTATGATTTGAGAAGTAATTATGAGGAGTAGGAAAATGTCTGTTAGTCAGGTTACCTGACATTTTTTGTACCACACACAACTACCTAGCCCTTCAGTAATGAGCAGGAGATGCAGATGATTCACTAATTTGCATTCTCACTAATTATTGGACGTCTGTTGAACTTTGCTGCCAGAGAAGACATGTAAATATGGCACAATGGTTCTCGGTAATGGTAATATGTTGGAGTAAATCTTCTACTGGCTGGGAGTGCGAGCTCCAGTGCAGGAATGTCCTGTAAAGTTTGGGGTGTTCACAAACTTCTCCACGGCTAGTTCCAACCTGAAAAAAAAGCATTTCTGTCAAGGATGAAAGTAAATCTGTTATTACCAAAAATTCGTAGGACAAAAGCGTAAGGGTTTATCTGCAGAGGAAAAAAATAAAAGTGCAATTGCACTAATGAGAACACATTTTTGCGTATGCAGTTGTACTGGTACACAAGCAGACTGTCTCAATATAGACACAGTGAAATCAAAAGGCTTTTCCAGGGCTACTCCAGACAAGATGCAGCTGTTGCAGGTTGCAGAAGCACCCTATCCTTCGAGCATTCAGAAAATTTGTACCCAAGCAATTTAGTTTCTCTGGTTGCAGAATGCTTAATCTGAGCCGGTAGTTTCCGGTGCGGGGCACCTGCACTTATTTTTTAGGGCTGACACATATTCTGCTTCCTCAAGCATTTCCTGCGAGCAAAACACACATATTGGAAATATGGAGTAAGAGAAAAACGAAAAAACATTACAGAGGGAGAAAACGGAATGCTTCAAAAGTGAGCTGAAGGGGCAGGGGGTGGGTAAATGAATTAAAGAGGCTCGAGATGGTTTACGGATTACGCTGCCTCAGTATTCTGTGTTCGTACATTTAATTGCAGCAGCCTAATGTTCAAGAGGAAAGTTTTGGGCACCGGCACGTTTTTATTTGCAAACTAAGGCCCATATTTATACCTTTTCTAGCGCCGCATTTGCGTCATTTTTTGACACAAAAGCGATGCAAACACAAAATACAATTGTATTTTGTAAATTTCCGCCGCTTTTGCGTCAAAAAGCGGCGCAAATTCGGCGCTAAAAAAGTATAAATATGGGCCTAAGTACTTATAAAGTCTGAACCCATAGTGCTTTTGCCACTGTTGGGAAATAACAGCCGAATCTAGTTGTTAATATATCTGTTTTTCGCTCAGTTTTAAACTAATGGTAAATTAAACCTCAGAATGCGAGAGAACAGGTGCAACTTGGGTGACAATTAATGCAAAGTGAATCGGGCATTACAATTATTTGCAGGGGCATAGCTTTGTGGCTACGCATTCAACCCCCTGAAAAACGTATTCTTTAGTAAATAGTTGAGTACAACTGCTTTCAGTCTGGTTAGGGTGACCACCTGGAATGCAGGCAAATTCTGAGCAGTGACTGTAAAAATTCAGGACGAAATGTAAAAATGCAGGACAAAAATTCAGGACAAAGAGTCAACATTCAGGACAAAAATTCACGACAAAAGGTCAATTCTATGGACACTTCAGAACAGGTCAATCAAAACTATTAAAGTATGTAAATAGCTGTCACAAGTACAAATCAAAATAGTTTTATGTTCTTAGACTTCCATAATACATAGCAGTACTAAGCAAACATTCACATGTAACTGGACTTATGTAAAGATTAAAACACTAGCAAACATACACACACCATGATTATTTACTGAGGTAGTTCTTTGTTGATGAATATGGCCTTCCAGCTCGTAGGTAGTGCTTCTAGTACTACTACAAGAAACAGCAAGGGAGTGTGATTGCACGTAATTGACTAGATCAAATTTAAAGGAGTTAGAGAATCTTTGTGTGTGTGTTTCATTGTATAGTGTAACCCTACTAATGTCATTTGCACCATCACGCACAGTCCAATGCTCTACACCAGAAAAACAGTGCACAATCACCCTGAGCACAGTGAACTCCAACCTTCGGTACTAACCCATTTGAAAAGCACAATTACTCTTTTTGTGATGTTATGTCCTTCAAATTACCCGCGGTTCATGTCCACATTTTTCTTTTGCAGAACCCTAAAGCACACTGTGGATTTTTCCTTAGTAATTGAATGTGTATGTTTTTGTTGAAAAATGAACAATCATCCCATATGACTGGAAACTTTACCAGCTATGCACCCTGGAGAGGACTCTACCATGATGACAGTCATAATCAGTATAATTTGTAATGTGGTCATAACTGTTTGACATCCAGGCACGGATGGGGAGTTTTGATGTATCAGGTATTATCGTACATATACAGTCTATTCACAAGCATGCAGGTTCTGACCTGCATGCTTGTGAATAGCATTTTGCACCAGTGTCAGTGCCTTAAAATGAATCCACTTCTCAACTGGCAGCCAGTCCTTGTCATGAAAAATAAGTGGCATTTGCTCTGTCCTCACAATGCTGACTACAGATTAGTGTGGTATTTTGAAGCACCTGTTATTTCCTCATAATTGAATTTGAGGTCATGAAACATTATCTCCCTTTCAGAGAAAAAGTGTTATGGCGCATCTAGAGAGAAGTCTCAGCAGACAAGCCAAGACCTGAAAAGACAAAGCATCTGAATGAGGGGCACACCTTGGCAAACCCTCGTGGTGCATTGGTGGTGGTGCTTGTGGAAGTAGAGCAGGTTTTGATTTGCTCCTGTGGCTTGCCCATTGGACCGGCCAGGGTAGCTCTAGGTCGGGCCTAGATCCAGTCCTCACTTCACAGATCAGTTGGCTCGATAGAAGAACAAAGATTAAAAATAAGTCCAGTGCAACCCAGGAAACAAAGTGGCTATCAACTGAACAAAGACAGGCTGGAAAGCCAATATCTCACAACCAGCATGGACTTATAGGATTGCTTTGCAGGCAGCATGCTGTGTAGAGAGTTCTAGTATTAGCTGGCCTACATATCGACCAATCCACAGTCACCATACATTCTGTGGCCATAGTCAATGGTGGTGATTAAAGGATGTAGTGAGACATATGATTGGCTGTCAAGAAGCAGCATAAAAATGACAGACAAATGTCATTTGTATAGAATCAGGTATGGACAATGGACAAGCATGCTGTTTTTCATCATATGACTTGGACTGCCGTGCAACAGAAAGTGGAACTGAGCTTAAATTGAGGACAATTTCTGGTTGTTAGATGAATATCAGACAGTGAACATTAGGCTCTAGTTACAAATAGTTTGGGTAATTAGTGGACTCGTGGGTAACCACCTTCAGGAAGACATTCAAGAGAGCTACATTGGCTGCCAGAATGTAACTCTAATCTTGGACCTGATATTTTTAGCATAATTCAATTTGCGGACGTCTTTCACCTCCCCTTTCCTAACTTGTGGTTTTTATAAAGTATTTTCTGGCCATAAAATGGCAACAGGGTCTTAGCTAAATTCTACCTTCCTATTTGATGCAGCCGAAATATTGCAGAGCCGGGTGCAAGAGCATTTTACAGGGATGGGAATCGGCTTATTTTGGTTGTGCCATATTAGAATAACAACCCCTTTAACAATGTGCTATCCTTGTAGTTTTACCACTGTCAAATTCTCACTTGGATTGTATCACAAGAAATCTAGAGAACACCTCTAATGAAGGCTTTGCAACTACCTCTAGTGCTTCTCACAGACCTTCCAATGTGTATCAGCACCATCTCTATATCAATGTCCAAGCCAGAAGCCCTCACCCTCCCCCTCCATCTGATAACAGCAAGCTGCAGCTCATGTAATACCAAGGTTAATAGAAAGGTTAATAATACATTGAGCAGCATTTGAACAGTGTACATGAAGAGTTTTATATCCATCCTGCACCTCCCAAGATCCATCCATCTACCTATATTCATCCATCTACCTAAATCCATACATCCTTCTGTGTATCTATCCCTCCATTCTAGATCCATCCATACAAGCACCCATGGACCATCTATTTATCAAGCTATCCATCCATGCACCCAGCAACATCATACATCCACCCACCAAGAGATCCATTCATCCACCTAGATATATCCATGCACCCACCCATCCTTACTTATAACTCCATCCATGCACCCACTACGATCCATCAATCCACCCATCTGCCCATCCATCTATCCACCCACAGAGATCTATCCATTTTCACAGATTCATCCATCCATCCATGCACATCCCTAGCAAGATCCATCCATCCACCGACCCAGCAAACTCCATCCATCCAACCTGTTTTATCCATTATCCAAGCATCCATCCATTTATTATTCCAACTAGCCATCCTTGCACCCACCAAGTTCCATTTATCCATCGATCCATCCACACACAGATCGTTCTATCTATCCATATTCATTCACCCATCCGCCCAAGCACCTATACCGTCATCCATCCATTTACCCACCCATCCATCTGTTCATTCATCCATGCCGGCACCCATGTCCATTCATTTATCTAGCTAGTAATCCATTCATCTATCTACCCATGCATTATGCAAGACCCATTCATCCTCCCAAGTAATGCAATCATCTATTCAGCCATCCTTACATTTATACGCTCTACATCACACCCACACTATTCATCCACTCCAGTGCTTGAATGAAAAAACAGAAGTGAAGGTACTCTCAACCAAAGTACCTGCTTGTTTATGAGAAGTGCCGAAACTCTCCAATTAAAAGTATTACGTTTTTCTTGAGAAGTGCAGGTACTCTCCTTCTCAAAATAAAAAAGTGCGGTACCCAGTACCGGACAGTACCGGCCCATTTAAAGCACTGATATTCCACTCATCTTTCTAGCCACCTAGTCATCCATCTATGCCTCTGCTGATCCACCCATCCACCAATCCCAAAACTTGTCCACCTCAAACAATAATAATGGAAACATCAAAAATGCCCAGGCTAAATGAAAACATGCAATGTAAGTAAACATCTTAGTGCCAAAATATATAAGCGGAAAACAGTAAAACATGAAAATAAATGGGAAAATCATAATAATATTAGCCAGAAAAAAAAACGCAAGCAAAAGGCTAGAGCTTTTCAAAAGCCCTGTTATTGTGTGCTGTTCAATTCAGTGCGCAATAGCCTTTGACACTGTACTGAAAGCAAGTTCTGATATCCGTATGGCGGAGCTGCCAGCTGAATAACATGCCAGAAAGCTGTAAAAAGGGACAGCTCGGCTCAGCAACGGACATCAGGCTGGTATTACGGACTGTCCGTGTAAGTTACGGACAGGTGGTCACCCTACACCCAGGGTGTGGCTAGGAGCCTGTCGGATTGCACCTTCCAAGGCTTACATAAAAACGGACAAAAACACACACACTTGCTCTTTCATCTGGGTTTGGAAGGCCTTAAAAATGGGGGTTAATCTGAAAAATATTGTGTTTTAAATACAGCACTATCCCTTAAACCCTCCCCCAAACTCCGCTGCTCATATAATGTATTTTCACAAGCTATACCAAAGTGAGAGTTGGGAAATCTGCAGTTCACGCCCCTCAATCTTACTGACCAAGCTATTCCCCTGATTATTCGCACCAGTTCTTACACAGTGTGCCAAGGTTTAAATAAGACCCCTAGCTAAGACCATTGTGAATGAGGGATTGTCATGGTTGGGAGAACGTTTTGTGGAACGCAAAGTAAATAAATAATTATCTTCATACTAGGTATTTATACTTCATCGTAAGAGATTTTGCTTTCATTTTGGGTGTGCTAGCAGGAAATGTATCTATATATTGTGATCGTTTCGACACAGAGTGAACTGCAGTTCTGAAAGCGATTACATAACGAGAGGAAGTGATACTGTGAAATTGCTGGGAAAGTGCATGTTACTTAAGCCAAGCATCTGACAATTACACTTCTTCTTTTCTGAGGAATGTAGTTTGCTAAATGTCAGCAATAATGAGCAACGTGTTACATGAGACTTTCAGCCAAGTCGGACCTTAAGAGTCAACACCACTTTGCATTGTGGGACTTGTAGTTTTGTTTTTATCATTTAACGTCTGTGCTTTTAAAGTCCCAACATGAAAAGTGCTGATGGCCAAAAAGCAGGACTGGATGAAGGTGCCACATAAGACAAGGCATTACTTCACACCAATGATACCACTTTCTTTTTCCATTTTAATTTGACCTCCTATCACTCTTGACGCAAAAAAAAAATCAGTGGCAGAGATTGCATCTGGTCAGTTTTTCCCAATCAGACCAAGAGCACACATGGACGTTAATTCATCAAAATGCAAGGAATAGCGGAAGTGATATCACACACTCTTTGACCTCCACCTTTAATCACACACACATACAAATTCACACTTAAACACACTCTCTCACATTAACACACTCTCACCCACAAGCACGCACACCACACATTTAAAAGCATTTTTACTTACCTCAGCTGCCATGGATAGGCTTATTCCAGCTAATTGTACCCCATTGTTATTACACTAATAGTGAATCATATTTTATAATATTTTATTATTCACTATTGATATAATAAATATTGAAAGAAAACAAAGACAGTGGAGTCCCAACTGAGGTCCACGAACGGAAGAGCTGCCACTGTGTTCCTGGCACTGAATTTGCTACCTCTGAAGCCAGGGGTCGCTCAGACAGTGCCAGGGGTCGCAAAGGGTGACCCCTAAATGACGTCCATGGGGGCACCTCTTCTGTCCCAGCCCTCTCAAGAGTACTTCTCCTGGCTCTTTATCTTGGTGGAATCATCGGAATTTCAGAGGGAAGGGCATCCAACCACTTTATATATAAATGGGTCCAGATTTGAGACTTGTTCTGACTAGAACAACAAGAGTCCAACGCTCGTACATGCTTTACAAACTCTACCCAGGTCTTGTATTGCGGGGCATTGCCTTAGTCCAATTTTTATATATTTCCCTTCTAGCCAGCAGCTTCATATAAAACTGAAGCTTAAGCAAGTTGGCTGATACTAGCATTCTTTCCCTTCTTCTTTCCTCGAGAATCCCAAATAAAATTAGAGTGGAGCATAGATTCTTGAAGTACCTCAGACATAGCCTTGCCCACCTTAGACCAGAAAGGTTTCAATAACTTGCAAGTTACGAACATATGCTTGTCGCCAGCCATGTTTTCTCCACACTTTGGACAACGATCCTTCAAACCATTACCATACTCCGCTACTTTTGCGGAACTCCAGAAAGACCTGTGGAGAGTGAGCAGGTGGTTTCTTCTTAAGGGTGCTGCTTTAACTGTTGTGTATAATGTTGCAAAGGGTACTTGCCACAAGCGTTCTTGCTCCATCGTTGGCATAAATCCCTCCCATATTGCTGTTGGTGTTTTTTGGGTAGCTTCTGCACTTTCAATCGATCTCCAAAACCATCTCAACACTTCTGGTTTCCTCTGGGCCGTATTTTGCCATACCAGCTCACTCAGACTTGATTGCATAAAAACCTCTCGATGCACCTTCAGTCAATTGGTGGTATTTAAACCTCAACAGTTTACCACTTGTTTTCTCTCCAGGCTCCCATAATAGAAAACCCTCCCTATCTTTCAGGTGTCCCCAATTTTGAATCGCCGCCTCTTTTAGTGGGTATACTAACTAAACTTTCATACATTCAGGAGTACTGGCCATTTCCAAATTGGGGTGAGTCTGCTATAATCTGGAATCCTAGGCTCAGATCCTATTTCGTACCAAAGTTTCGCTGCAGCTAAAAGTATCTTCAAGCACACATTCTTAAACTATCTTGGGGCACTACATTTATACAAGAAGGCCCTCTCTCCCTGACCTCCACACAACATTGCCCACCAGATAATGCCCCTTATTGAAAATCTGAAACCCGCAGTGGCATCCTACAACTTTTCAATTGAAATGCCCAGCAGTAATACTTTGTTAAACCCCCTTTATCTTGCTTTGTCCTCAGTTTCTTTGCGGAAATCCTGATTCCTTTGGAGGACCATATGAAAATGCTTATTTTACCCTCCAGTTTAGCTATCTCCTTGTTATCAAAAGTCATCTGTATATTTTCACACAAAAAGCGAACAGGTAAGACCACCATCTTCATCAGATTGAGCCTTCCATAGATGATTAGCGGTACATTTCTCCACCTTCTCAAAAGTATATCTATTTCTACCTCAACTTTCTCAAAGTCCATCTCTGGGATCTTTCTAAATCTTGTTGGATAATTATACCTAGATATCTCATACTCTTTTTCACGAAGGCCTACATTATTGGTCATATTCCATATAATAATTTAGTTTTTTGCTCTATTCACTGCATATCCTGTTACTCAGCCAAACTTTGTTACTACACACCATTAAATCACCAGCATAAAATGCAAATTTTCTCTCTAGCCTGTTACAAACAAAAGAGAGCTTAATTGGTTCAAGAGACTTGACTTTCACTCACAATATACCCCTGGCAGTCATGACTATCATGCAATGAGGGCCTTTCATAAAGTAAGATGGAAAGATCTGATGGAGACTGTCTCATTTTGGTTTCGAAAGGGAGCGGTAAAACAAATCTATAATACACCCTCAGGTAGGGTGCTGGTAATTGGGACGTTGTCTCGTATGTTGAAAATAAGTTGTGGTTCAAGGCAAGAATGTCCTCTCTCCCCAAATCTCTTTACCTTATACATCGAACATTTAGGGCAGCAGCTAAGGGAAGGTACAGGTTTCTTTTCAAAGAATGCTAAGAGAAATGCCTGTAGCTACAGTAAAGACCAAAAAAATCCCAGATTCTTCTAAAAGTAGATGTTGGTGATGCCTTATAAAGGTGCTGGTGGTGGGTGAACCAGTAGCACAGTGTATGTTAGAGAGAGTAGATTCAGGAGAAGTCAGCAGTTTGTTCCTTGTGACCAAATAATCTACCTAGACCCCTATGTGCTATTTTCTGTTTGCAAACCAAATTATGCAAATTGTAGTCAATAGGTTTGCACTCCAGCATGCATTTTGTAATGTGAGCTCTTTATACAGCTGTCACATTGGAAACTGAGAGTGGCTGTGAATGCAGGGATCGTGACCTGGAAGAGACAGCAGGCCTCGTCCCTGCATGTTTTCTCCCAAAGTCATCAGGAGTACATGCTGTTGTTTCTTGGATCGCAGTTTGCTCCCCTGAGGCTGTCTGGCAGAGTCTCAAAGAGGATGCTCTCTCCATGGCACAGCTTCCATTTTGCAAATCAGATGCCACCCCAACTGGGCTGCAAGCATCGGATCAATGGTTTGTGACCACAGCTGTGGTCACAAACCATTAATACATATAATCGTGAATTGCAATTAGGAGAGGGCGCCCTTTTCATGTCCCCTTCTAATTTCAATTTGGAATGAACCGCAGAACCACTTTTTCGAGTCGTAAAGGCTTTTCCAACTCAGTAATGCAGTTTTGTACTTCTCAAACACGCTTTAGTGGCCGCAAACCGTGTTATTTGGCAAAGTGCAGGTTTGTGACTGCAAAAGTCTTTTGTACATTGGACCTCAAGTCATGCAGTTTGCAAATACAGGCATTAATTAATTTTGTTTATTACAAATGTTCACACAACAAGATGCCTGGTTTTATGCCCAATAAGTGCGTCATTTAACAAGTGCAACTTATTATATCCCGGAATAATTTTTATTTTGAATGTTTTTATTACTGGAATTCTTCTCAGTAGTTTTCAAGTGTTGAATTTGTTAAACCATTGCATTGCATTTGATAATGTATTTATTAGGACATTGGCTCCAATAAACAAGCAATGTCTCCTTTTAAATAAATAGCAAAACAAAACTATATAGTATTAAACCAAAACGCATTTCTTAAACCAAACGATCATTTCCACTTCATTATAACAATTTAAAATAGGTAGGTAAAATCCAATCCATTTAGTTAATTTTGTTAAATCCGTTTCTTAACCATAAAAATAAATCACTACTGTGGCCATATATAATTAATGCATCCGACCAAGTAACAAAGCAGTACCATGTGTTAACACCACATTTTAGTAAAAGCACTGGCTTCAACACTTTGGGCCACACCGCCACAAGTAGAGAACAATCTTATAATAAATGAATTTTGATTTTCACTGCATACACAACTAAGGGCTAAGCTGGCCCATAGGGCAACCAGGCATTGCCTGAAGGGCTGGTCTAATAGGTCAATGTGTGGGTCGGTTTTGTGGAGATTATGGCCCTGTATTTTGCCAAGGGGTGTTTTTAACTGTTCCCTGATATTACCACAAACACTCCCTATAGTGAACTCCAAATGCATATAGTCTCCTTTCAAAACACCTGTACAACTTGTCTTTACAACTTGAAAACTGACTTATTTGCAGACATATGACACTTTTTCAACTATCTGATTTGCTAGGGGGCCACTTTTATTTTTGCAACCCAAGCCTATTTTGTGTGCCAGTCCTACCCTGACCGCAATACTTATTTTTAGCCACTGCACTTGTGAGCTCTGGGATAAACCAGCCTGGATTTATCCCAACACTTATTCTTTGGACCTCAAATCACAGTTGCCTTCCTGCCAGCACACCCATATATAGCAAAATATTTCCAACCCAGTCAATTTCTTGCCCAGTTTACCAAGAGTCGGTCTTGAACAAAAGACCTTTCTTAAAAGTTACCAAAGGGGTGTGCTGAAATACTGAAATCTTACTTATTTAGCACACGTAAGCACTAAATAAATACATCGGTATCTGTGTAAAGTTTTTGAATTGCCCATTTCCATGCCACAGCTCAGGAGCTAACCTACTCTGACGAGACTGGCTGGACGACCAGAGTAACAAGATTTTCTCAACTGCCGGAAATTTCATTGAGGTGACAAACCTCTGGACCCATGATTGTGCTATTAGGTGCCATGAGAATAAACCTATCCTTGACCTCCCTGCCTGAGTCCTTATATTGTTTGGCAACATCAATAAACATTGCATACACTGGCCCTCCAACGGGGTCCGATGAACACGATTATCCTGGCTCAAAAGCTCAGCCCCATGCAATGCTCTCAATGGTATCTTTCCATTAAGAAGTTTATATCAGTGCACTAGGTAGGTCATTTAAAAAATAATTAGCACTTTGCTCTAACAAATGTCAGGCGATCCATCTAATTTAGGCAGTGATTGAATGCCATACATAAATACTTATTCTGTTTGACTGTTTCCACCTCTTGTTTTGCTAACCACCACATCCACTTCAGCTTCTTATTGTCTGAGACTAGAATTGTAGATTTTTCTATATTAATCTGTTATCACTACGATATGTTGTAGGGCATCGAATTTTCTATGTAGAGCAAATTCCCTGATTACAAGATAATTCACTTCTGGCAAGCACAGGTTAATGTTTAACCATAGGTAAGCAGCCCGGTAAAGACTGATGAGGATAAGAGCTAAAAATCATTCTTGATTGAGACCATTAAACACTGCAGTACAATGGGACGAAGACCATTACTGTCCACTACCACTTGAGCCAATTATTTGTGTACAGTAGCAGTCTAAACCTTCTGGTAACACCCAGGCTTTGATTTGAGTCAAAAAGATTTTACAATCCACTAAGTCAGATGCTGCCTGGAACTCTACCAAGTCATTGCATAACTGATTATCTACCTCAATCGACCTTGGTGGCAACACTCCAAATGGCAAAACAATGGTCAATAGTGGAGTTTTTGGCTCTAAAGCCTCCGTGACCTAATGGTAACCATTTCTTATTGTTTACCTGGTAGGCAGAGATGGACCAATCAACTAAATATCCTATCCAACGATGAAATTCATCAGTATGTAGTGGAATCCTTTTTCAGGTATTATGTTTCCATGCACCAGTAATCTGGGATTATATGTGTGTGTACTACGCAGTGGAAACAAGGGGCTAACTGCGTAACCCATCATCCTACATTATTATTACTCGGGGCAGCTGAATGTCCAGACATGCTTCTCTGGTCATAAAGGCTATTCAATATGGTTCACATTTATAAAGAACCCCTCTAGGGTGCCTTTTCCCCCTTCTCAAACAGGGTCTGAACTCTGAAGATGCACCATCCAAAGGTCTTCTCAAGAAGTCAGTGATGAAGACCCTTATTTCAACTTCTTCAATTTTTTTAGTCCACCAAGACAATTACATCTAGCATGTCATGCCATACCTGAGTAGTAGGAATACATGTCAACCCTACATGGAATAATCAGAAATTCAGCAGATGCAGCCACGCATGTGCTGGTCAGCAGCACACAATCATAGCCCCAACGGGGCCTTTGCAATCATCTTAGAGTCGCTGTCTCTTCCTTCATCATAGAGTATTTGAAATGGAACGCGTGGGTAGTCGGATCACACTTTTATACTTAACAGCCAAACAGAAGATGTGGTTACACTGCCTCAAAGTGTAGAATTGGTTTGAGGTGCTTCTTCTTTAAAGTATCCTTTCCAACTATTTTACAGACACCACCTTTCAGTAGATACTCCTTACAACAGGGTTGTCTCCATCCTGGAGTACCCCCAACGAAGGCACAATAAGTTGTGAGATTTCTGCACCTGGCTTTCATGAGCCCAACTGCAGGAAAAATCAAGGATAGGTAAAAGGGCAGGCCTCACCTAATGGCGTCCTCACCTTTCACAACAGAGTCTGAAGACTCACCCCTCAACCGTACCATCACCCAAAGGGCAATGTTTATGAAGACTAATCAGCAACTCCATGCTAACTAAACTGCCTTATAGATAATATAAAGGAGACCAGTCTCCACTCACTTCAGTGTGTAGGTCTCCTTCCACAAGCTAAGGAACATAAGCAATAGACATCCACTGTCTTAGAGTAAAGTGCTCACTCCCCATCTTCTGTACAGTCAGGGCAGGGGCATCCAAAATAGATCCTAATGGCATCTATTACTCTGTTTCATTCACACAGACCAGGCACGTACAACAAAGACCAATAGTCACCATGCATATACCTAGGGTGACCACCTGGCATTGAGGCAAATTCTGGACAGGACTGTAAAAATTCAGGACAAAGGGTCAAAATTCAGGACAAAAATTCAAGAACAGACATCAGTTTTACAGACACACCCAAGAGAGGCCATACCTCACTATGTTCTCAGTGCATTTATTTACTCTTTTTTAACATAGCACTATTTATTCACTGTGGTCTTTTTGTGATTGCCTTCTGTTATGCTGCATTCAGGTATCACATTATGTCCTTGTTCAGCACTGTGTCAAGGCCATCACCCCTACCCAAATCTGCCTGATCTTTCTTGAAGAGAAAGTAACAGCAAAAGTTTGATTATGTTTCTAAACATTTTAAAACCCCTGGCAAACAGTTTGGGAAAATTAAGGTAATTAACGTTATGCTAGTTTAAACAAAAACATCTGGCTCACCCCAACTGCCCATGGACTTTCAACCTATTTTTTTTTAATGAGGCAGGGTAGATGGTGTGGGCGACAGTCTCACACCTAATGTCAGGATGTGAGGTACCCACAACATGTCTGTATTCTCACAGCACTAGAGTGTATGGCTGGGACTCTACATTTATCTCAGGACTGGGAGCCAAGACTACCAATCAAAGATACTAAAAGAGGGGGATGAAATTGAGATCAAATGGGAGATCCACAGCAACTGATTTAAAGGGTTGTTGCTAAGAACTGGATAAATAAGGAAGAGAAGAACAAGGTGGGACAATGCCTAAAATCAGACAAGATGGGTAAACCCAGAATATCAGAAGGTATTGCATACCTGGGGAGTTGTCTCTGTAGACAGGAGAGAAACAAAAGAGGCACTGTCAAGTGATTGAACAAGCAGCACCACCCACCTTGGCAAACTCTTCACGTGCAATGGTCCACTGTTCGTGCTTGTGAAGGGTGAGTAGGGGCCAGACGCCTTGCAGGGTTGTGCAAGGCAATTGCTCGCTTTGTCCATCTCTTAAAATGGTTTTGCAATTGAGCAAAAGCCAAACTAGTTATCTGGGTTATCCCCAAGTGTCAAGAACACACGAAATATTCAATATATTTGGATTTTAAATTGCACAAACAAAATGTAATTTAAAAAAAATGTAATTAGTGTTTATTTAACATATGGCACTGTTTTCCCTTTATATACAATAAGACCTCAGATTGAACTGGGAGCCAGTTACCTTTCGATACCTAGTGATTAATATCTACTATTCCCTGACTGATTTGCAGTATGAACCTCACGGCAGAGCGTCATGGTCTTTCTGAGTCCAGTTTGCTTTTTTGTATTCTCTTCTGCTTTCTGTAGTGGGCCACGTGGCACTAGTGAAGATGGTGTGCCACCCCGAAGATAGTACTGTTTTGCAAACCTTCCCCTGCTCTTCCTTCATTCCTTCTTCACACATGCCACACATCTGATTTGGTCACTGGGGCACCGCTGGGTACTTCTTTCCACTTTAAAGCTACCCATGACTGCGGGTGGATTAGGCCTTCTGGGCTGAGAGCGCTATTATTCACCTGCACAGGTCCAATGGGTGGCTCGCTGGCTTTCTGCCTGCCCCCCTGCATGAGATGGGGTTTATCCATAAAGACTTTTAAAGAGGGCTTACTGCACTGCTCATTGTTTCCTACTGGTCATTCTGCAGATACTATCTGGGGTTATCATGCACAGCTTTCTCTTGCCTTGCTAGAACCAGTAAGCTCACTGACAAGAAGAAACATTGGGCTCCTGCAATACCTTTGCTAAGCCTTCCCACTTGCACAGGATGGCTGTGCTCAGAGCAACTCCATCAGTGGCATGAGCTGGTGTCTTAAAATTGGGGGATTTGTTTCTGGATGATGAGCTACTAAATTTCCAAACACTTGTGGCATACTACCATCTTTACCCCGGTCAACTCCTTACTTACAACCATCTTAAACAATCATTAAATGCCCTATTTCACGTCTGCCACCTAGCACTAACACTGCATGAGGTGTGCCAGAAGCTCTACACCATAGGGACTGGTGGCAAACTGATAAGATGGGTGTACAGACCTTTCCTGCAACATGGACACTACTCTAGGTCATATTACCTGCATGATTGATGTGGCCAAACCTCTGCAAGATACAGACTGGACTAAAATACTGGACTTTCCCCAGAACATATCCCACGGCTGTCATTTTAAGTACATTCATAGAGCTTCCTTGAGAATGCATTCCGCCCGTTGCTTGCCATTGGCTTTGCAGTTTGAAACTCACATTTTGTTGCTTTCAATTTTCTGGCTTTATTTGTTTTAGGCTATCCAGCTTGAGTCCGTCCCTTCCCTTGCCCAAACCGTATTTACAGTATCCTTCCGAGTGCTCCCTTTCTGTAATCAGGCCTGTAAATCTTGTTCTTATCTCATCACATTTGCTGTGCATTCAAAGAACAAGGTCAAACGTCAGACTCTGTCTTCAGTGGGAACTTAGGGGGTTATTCTAACTTTGGAGGAGTGTTAATCTGTCCCAAAAGTGACGGTAAAGTGACAGATATACCACCAGCCGTATTACGAGTTCCATAGGATATAATGGACTCGTAATACGTCTTGTGGTAAATCCGTCACTTTTCCGTCACTTTTGGGACGGATTAACACCTCCTCCAAAGTTAGAATAACCCCCTTAGTGTTTAGTTTTCTTTCTCTGACTTCAAAGTGAGAGGATTTATGCTACAATCTTGCTGCATACTATGGATAGGAAAGAGTTTTTTTCCTATCACATGACAACATTCAAATAAACTTCAGAATATATCAGAATTAGGAGTACAAATGAAGCACATTTTTGTTAATTCTGAACTGTGCTGGAAACAAATGGTGATGCAATTACCACACATCATCGTCTGTGCACTGTATAGTTTTATTTGAAAAACTGTATGTCTGTGCAAATGTAATGTAATTTCAATCAAAAATGTGTTGTCTGTAATGGTAGTGTGTTACCAGACCATGCATACTTCACTCCACTCTACTCGGCACCACACCACACCACTGCACCCTTCTCTACTCCACTTTACACCACTCCATGCTACTGCACTGTGGGACATTGCACTCTTCTCCACTCTTCTCCACTCCACTCTATGCCACTGTACTCTATACTACTTCACACTATGCCTCTCTACTCAACTCTGTACCACTCTACTTTATGCCAATGCACTTTACGCCTCTCTACACCACTGCGCTTTGCACCTCTGCACGCTATACCACTCAAGTCTAGGCAACACCAATCTACTCAGTACAACTCTATGCCACTATGAAACACTGCACTGTGCGCCACTGTACTATATGCTAATACACTCTACGCTAGTGCACTTTACTCTGTAACACTCAACTCTATGCCCCTGCACTCTACATCAATTCACAGTATGTCACTCTAATATACTCTGCACCACTGCACTCTATGCCATGGTACTCTACACCACTTTACTCTATGCCATCACACTCTATGCCACTCTACCCAACTCCACTTTACCCTGCACCTCTCCACTCTATGCCACTGCACACTACTCTGAAACAATCTGTTCTATGCCACTGCACTCTACACCACTCTCCCCAAAGTACTCTAAACAAATGCACTATACTTCAATGCACTCTACGCCAATGCACTCTAAACAACAGCACTATACAACACCGCACTCTACTCTGTACCACTGTACTCTGTGCCACTGCTCTCTATGCCACTCTACTCCACTATACACCACTGCACTTTGACACTCTACTCTGCAACACTGCACTGGCCGCCACTATGCTCTACACCACCCTACTCTGTACTACTGCATTCTGCACCAGTACACTCTATTCCACTCAACTTTATACCACTTTACTCTGCATAACTCCACTCTGTGCCACTGCACTTTACAGCACTATACTTTGCACTGCACTGCACCACTCTACATTACTCCACTCTGCACCACTCCACACCACTGCATTCTATACCACTCTAGTCTACTCTGCACTCTATGGCACTGCACCACTCTACACTACTGCACTCTCTGCCACTCTATTGTATGCCACTCTACTCCACTGCACACTATGCCACTCTACTCTTCCCCATGCCACTCAATGTCACTGCACTCTAAACCACTGCACTCCACACCAATGTACTCTAAACAACTGCACAGTACCCCACTACACTCTATTCTGCACCACTGTACTGTATGCCACTGCTCCTATGCCAATGTACTCTAGTCTACAGCACTATGGCACTAACTTTTAGCCATGCTGAACAGCAGCGACACTGGTGTATCACACGGCTAAAACACATTGGCAAAGCCAATAACTCTTATGTAGATGAGGCCTATTGGCTTTGCCAATGCTTGTTAGTACTATGAGGTACCAAGGTCTCTGAAAGAACTATGAATGTATAAGTCCTCATTTTAAACATGCATTACACACATCATAATATAGGCCGCTACAAAAATACATTTCGGTTAAATAAAAAAAGTTCTACAACACAGATTTGAATAATATACAGTTTATACCAACTACTAACATTTTTTATAACAGTCAATTAAAACCACACGCTCCACAGCTCACTTTGGAGCACCCTTACAGTACCTCTTTAAAAGAAAATATCTTTGTCATCAGAAAGCTTCAAGTGACTCCTTGGATTAAAGTCAATGCAGGTTTCTAAGCCCCTTTGCATTTGAAGATTTACCAGTTGCGCACATTTGCATTTCTTTAGGGAAGGAGACACACTGGCAAGAAGGTCTGTTTCTTATCTGTCTACCCCTCGCTCAGAGCACAGGAGACTCCCTGCCTTTCAAGCCAGCTGGGGAAACTGATCTGTCCTAATTACATTTTGTACTTTAGCTGAAAGGCTAAAATTATGGACAAATGCTGTCCAGTAAGCCTTTCATCACAGACACCGGACAGCAGGGTTTAACTGTGGGCAGTCTGTGAAAATTACGGATGGGTGGTCACCCTACATATACCACACAGACCAACACACTAAATATGCTCTCTGGATGCGAGTGCAATGAACTGGACAAGTGTCAAACTTTTGCACAAATAGGCCAGTAGCAATGCTTAATTTGTGCTGGTGGTTTCCGGTGCTCAACACCGGCACTTATTTGACAGGGCCAGTGCTATAAATTTCATTCACACAGCAGTGGTGATGAACATAATTTTTTTAAAATACATGCACAAGGCTAGGCAGCTGTACTTTTCCCACATTGTCTGTGCTGCTCTCACTCCCACCCATTCCTCGCCCCATGCACCTCTGGCTGGCACACCAGTGATTGGATTTCAAACTTTCACTAAAAATAAAAAAAGCAAACACGCTCTACATGAGTTGTTTTTATTTCGGTGGTTAACACGCCTTCCAGCACCCTCAAACCTTTGATAGCAAGTTAGAGAGCCTCCTGAAGGAATAAGGATCAGAAGAAGGCTGGAATCTTCATGTCCTTTACCTGTCACATAGGCCTTGTGAAAGCTGAATTAATTACTAATAAATATGCACTATATTATGGGGTAAGAATTTACATGAATTAGGCTAACATAGAAAACAATGTGTGTCTTGGAAAAAGTGCCCACTTGAGTGTCCACCACCAATATGTAATAATCACTAATGAAGCCACATTTATAGTTAAATGTTTTGCATGTACAGAGTAAAACGTATTAGTGCATCATATTAATGATTTAATGTTATGTATTTGCTTTAATAACTTTAGGCCGTAGGTAAATTGCGAGGTTTGGGCCTAGTCTGCAGAACCTCATGTCAATCTGCATTGCTTCAACCAATGCTCAAAGTTTAGAGAAATTAATATTGTTTTCAGTTCACATAGTGCTCACCAAATGATTTGTACATGTCCTAAACTTTCTCATGAGGACTGTCTGAGGAACCATACTGTACTAAAAGTTGTTACAAAGTAGACCTAATGTGTTAGACAGAAGTTTTTTCAGGAGCAGACAATGAATTCACTGACTGGAGTATGGATTGCAACAAAAGAGTTGCCTGACGAACCTGACGATGGAAACAGGAGAAGAGGAGCCAATCATTGATGTGTGAAAGACTGTTTAGTTATATCTTTGATTTGGGTTATAGTTTTCATTGGACCTACTGTAGACGTACGATTTTCTGACCAATGATGGCATGAGAAGATGCTTTGGAGACTTTAATATATCCAGACTACACCTTGGAGGAGCAGCACATTAAGCATTTTTCCTTCTTTCCTGTTCTGGCTGAGATCAAGACCCATGCAAGGAGCTGAGCACTTCCGGATGTCTGTTATTTCTAACTTTAATTTCATTGCTTAGTTTTGTTTATGGAGAAAGCTGATCCCTTAGCAAGTGCTTCTTAATAGTTCAGTTAGCTTAGAGCCCAACCATGGCTGAGCCATTCCCTTTCACTGTCCCGTTGCTGAAGCTGACCATAAAGGTGTCCAACTGACTGAAATTGCGGCTTGCCGATCCACTTGAGGAGAGGAATAACAAAATGCTATTGTCTCTGTTTTTGTTTTTATTCCTTTCTAGGCATCAGCCGCTATTTTGATAGAAGCATAGTTAGATGTTTTCCAAATTAGTTTTGACTAAATTACTTTTGCATAAAGTCCAAACATGTTATTCTTATTGGAGAGCTAGTTAGTAATCCCAAATGTTGACAAGTGCTATCAACCAAGGATTGATTTTGCTCACCTGTTGAATCTAGATGTATGTCATTTCTATTGTTCAGTTATTGTTGCTATAGATTTGTACTTTGACTCTTGAGTGCTTGATAATTAATGCACTAATCAAATTGAGATTCGTTTCACTTTTTGGTCAGCCTGTGTTGTTAATTTACATGTAATATTTGATGTGAAGATTAATTTACAGGATGTTAGAATTGTTCATATAGGTAAATAAAATTTCTAACTTACTGGACGGTGTAGTTATTCATGGCCACATGGGTCATGGTCTGTGAAGATTACTGACTCAAGGCTTGATAATTGTGTTTTTTAAATGTGTTACATTGCATTTCAAAGGATTATGACTATTGATGCTAATTATGGTGGAATCTCTGCAAGCGTAGTCAAAAGGTTCATAACACTGTTTTGCTTCACTTCAGATCAAGAGGAAATACTGAAAGGAATTTATGAAATACAACACTCAGTCTGAGAATTGCATTTATTAAAACACTCTGCAACGTCTGCAGAAGAAAGTGTACAAGCAAAAGTGCACATTCAAAAATAATCACAGAAATGAAATAATAATCTTGAAAATATGCTCTACTGCAATCTATAAACAACAATTATAGGTGTATATATATATATATCTATATATCCATATATATATATATATATATATATATATATATATATATATATATATATATATATATATTCATGCTCAATGCAAAGCAGAAAATAAAGTTAAAAATTCATCACCATGGGCAAACCTGAATTTGCCTCATCTCTTTGCCAGCAACAATAGGTTGTAAACCAAGTCGACCATGAAGAGAGGAAAAACTGCTCTCAAGGTAATAACAGACACCAGCGTCCTGGTCCTGCTCGAGTTCAATCCATTTGTGGTCAATCTGGTTTCAGTCTCTTATATACCTTAAACAAGCCAGAGAGGAGAATTCTAGAAAACCCCTCCTGTTGTGTGAAGTGTTGTTCGAAATGCTGGCTACCTCAGGTCAGCTTTAAAAGAAACACAGTGGAACTGGCCAAGATCCCAAGGCGCTCTCCCAAAACGAAACTGTTAACTGCCGTACCATAAACATCATCCTAGTACATCCTTATCTCTCTGACTCCCCCATATTATGTCCTAGCCCGTGATGAGAAAGAACACACAGAGTAAAAACATGAGCAAAAAACACATTGCATAGCATGTGCGCGGAAAACTACCTGCAGCTTCTGCACCTCTAATGTCTGCACCTCTAACATTACAGTGGCTAAAGCTAAGTTAAGCACAAAATGGCAAAATGAATCTGGTGGTCCCTAATGTGACGATGTGCAGATAGGCTAAGTATAAAGTAGAGTCAGTGGTCAAGATGGAGCAGTGATTAAATACATATATCATTACAAATGTCCCCTTTACCAATTAAACTATAAAAGACCAAATAAGGTCAGACACGCTCACAGTTTGTGGTAGCAGAGTTGGATGGTTAGTCTTGTTGCTTGTTTGAGGATGTTCTCGGTGTTCTAGTGAGAGTGTGAATGGAATAGGTTTTGCGCTTGCACAGTTTATGCAAATCGCAGGTGAATTGTGATGTTTGTGAGCGGTTAAGGAGTTTGCGTACTCCAAATGAAGTTGTTTGCAGAGTTTGTGTACTCCAAAGTGTGTCAGTAGGGAAGTAGTCGAACTTCACATGTGTGTGGCAATTTGTGCTAAAAAATTGCCCACGTGGTTGTTGTTATACGGAACCTGCGTGGTCTAAGGCTCCGGAGTATTGTTTAAGTGTATGAGACACTGCGTTTATGTTGTAATTTGTCTGTTTAATAGGTCAATTGGTGTGGTTGACAATCTCAGAGTGCATGTTAAAGTGAGTGATAGTTTTCAACAGAGATTTCGTGAGACCTATCTGCACCAGGAGGATCCAATGATCAGTGAGAATAAAATTTGCTGGTCGAACTTTGCTTGCGAGTCAGGGAAACTGAGATAGAAGGAGTAGCTGTTATAGCAAAAAGCCACAGTTGAAAATTCAGTAAGGTTTCTGAAGCGATTGTGTTACCTACCTGTAGTAAACAGACAAGTTGTGTGTAGATTTTTTTTAATGCTCGCAATACTTGCATTTAGTTTGGCGCGGATCTGAACGGAGGAAGACAAGCCAAAGGGGTTTTTCAGCCGCTATATGTATGTGTGTGATGTCACTAGAGGCGCATTGGGATAGGTTGGTTAGTGAGGAAGGTGGTGAACAGATTGGTGGACAACCGTGAAGCATAAATGGTTGAGAAGGTAGACGAAAAGGATTTTGGGATTAAAATTTACTTCCTGATTTGATTGAAATAGCGTAAAATACAGAAAATGAATTTTTTTAAAGCTTTAAAAAGTGCCCTAAGGGGAGATGCGTTCATTCCAGTTACACCACCAGAAGGTACACCCACATACATCGTATTCGAAGAACAAGGTGCTGCGCCTTGTCTTTGGCTAAAACAATGGTGCAAAGAAACAGAGAAAGATAGGAGCTTAATGTTTCCTGCTCATGGAACATTTAATTCGAGGATTTCAGAGAATTTGAGGAGAGTAGTGTACGACTCGAAGCCTCCTCCGAGACCTGAACAATTTGAAGCATTAGGCTTTTGGGAGTTAGTGGCCAGACAGCAACAGCAACAGGAATTTGGGAGGAGAATGAGAAAAGCTGAGAAAACTTTAGCTGAGGCGAGATGTGATAGTGAACAGACATTTTGGAGAACTGAGACTTTACAGGGAATTAAAATGTTTCATGTAATTAAACCAGCGAACGAGAGCAAGGCCAGAAAGAGTACCAAGAAGAGGGATTCCTATCCTTCTAATGAGAAAGAGCAGAGATTGACCGAATCTAGAAAGTCTTTGACTTTTGATGAAGATTCGGATGATGATGAATTTATTTTACAATTATTGAGAAATCGTCCCCCACCGTATGCAGCACATGAGACAGGCCCCAGTACTAGTGCGGACCCTACAGCTCCGGTAGGTATCGAAACTGCACAGAGAATGCTACTAGTTAACCGTAGTGTTCCTACCACTCCTGCCTCCCAGATACCTATGCCGCAGGCAGATGTACCGAGGATTTATCCAGGTGTACCCATTGTGGATACTGCCACATAGTGCAGACAGGACAAGTTTCCCAGATGAGACAAGTTTATCAGAGGCCGACACTGATACAGGAAGAGTCTACTACAAATTTAATGTCGACCAATACAAATACATACAGTTCCAAGATACACCCCTATACAAGGGTCACAGGCGGAGATGTCTGCATTTACAAGTTAGAATACAGGGGTAATGTACTCTAGAGATCAAATGTCCAACCTAGTCCGAATACTGTGTCCGTACCCGTTACAATTGGTCCAGTTATACCACTGATTGCTCAGGGAAACTATAAAAGGATGGAGTTGAAAATTCTGAATCCAAGTGTAGAGATGGAAGGGTTAAACGATAATGCAAGAATGATGACTCCGATGAGACTGACAATTGATGGGACAGGTCCATTAATTGATTTGAGTTCTTTTAGGACTCCTCCCAATAATCAGGGGAGATCATACATAGGTCCTAACCTAAGCATGGTAACACCAGAGACCCCGTGTCTAACGTTACAGCAAGTGCCCAGTGTGAGTAGTAACAACATTTCATTACAAGGTTTGACAACTCAGCAACTAACTGAATGGCTGGAAAAGCTGAGTAGCACACAAGGAGGTTCAAGTGGAGAGAGTTCACTGAATCTGACCAGGCTTAGACTAGAAGCAGAGGAATGAATTGAAGGAACAATAGGGTTAGACAGAATTGACTCATACCGTGAAGAAGAGTTGCATTATTTGTGCAAACTGATTACCAACAAAGCAGGATCAGTACATCAGAGGATAGCAGATCTGGCAGAGAAATATGGCATAGAAAATGAAGCATTTGAAAAGGAGTTACAGATTATAATTTGACTCAAAGGACTTTGAGAACACGAGAATGCCGGGAATAAAAATTCACATTAGGGAATTAATTCAGAGATTTCAAACATGGGGAGCACTAGATAAGTGGGAGGGCAGATGGGTGAAAAAAGGAGACAATAGGAAAAGGGATTCTGCGAGTCTTAATACGAATGTGCAGCAGACTGATGACCCAGTGAAATTATTACCAATGAGAAAAATTCCAGGAGCAAATTTTGTTCATTTTCTTTGGAGCAGAAGTGGCATATTATCATTTACAAATGATTACCCTAGGTTGAGAGAGAAACCAGTGGAATGGTACCAGCAAATGGATAGGTTTGTGAAGCTCGCACAATGTCTGTGGGAGGATTTGAACACCCTATTAGAAATAGTAGTCCCAGCAGATTTGTGGGTCAAGTGCAAGAGGAGTGTAGATTGGCTGACAAGGGAACCTCCAAGAGATCCAGCTACGGAGGCTCCATCTCCTAATGTAGTGAAGTGTTACTATACGGTGATTGAATTTTTGAAAATGAGAATTTTTCCCAAGAACATTGATTGGCATAGAATAGACAGGACAGCTCAAGAAGGGAAAGAGTCAATACATGTGTACTATGAGAGATTGTTGCAAGCATTTGAACATTACAGTGGTACAGAAACAATTGAGTCGAAAGACATGATTCATTTTGTGTTTAGATTTGTTGAAGGACTGAGACCCAAAATTAGCCAGATGATTAAGAGTCATTTGATTTGTTGGCAAGCAAAGCCGATTGATGGAGTGATGCCAATTACTGTAGTGACGAGATTGAATTGAAGCAGAGAAAGTTTAAAGAGAAGGCAATGGTAATGCAGATGAAAGCGGCACAAATAGGAATGTAAAGGAGGTTTTCCACAGCAGCAGCAGGGAAACGTGGGTTTGCAGAATCAGACGAAGTGTAGAGGTCGTGGTGGAGTTGGAAATGTGAACCGTGGCCCAGATTTGAATACTGTGGTTACTCAGATTGATGTACAGGGAATAAAAAGGTTGTTACCTTGTCATGCTGGTGGAGGCCTCGGATATTGGAAGCTGGATTGTCCGATGTTAGGTCAGGACAGTGTTGTTCAGCAGATGAATTAAATCAATTCTTTCCCAAATATGAGAGGACCAAGAATAAGGGGTCAAATTCCAAATTTCCAAAATAATGTGAACCAGCTGCAAGGTTTTCAGCCCATGCAACAGGTGCAAATGCCACATTTGCAAATGCCCCTGTCGCAGCAAATGCAACCCAAAGTCCGAATGGTACCTAGACAACAAATTCAAATACCTCAAGCCCCAGTGGAACAGCAGCAGGTGATGCTTCCTCAGTAGTGCACAGGTCAAAGGTTTAACACGAGTAGCAACACCATACACCAATACACATTACATAGTGAGGAAGAATCAAATGATGACTCAGTAAGTGAGAGTTCAGATGAAAAAGAATGCGTGTTATCAGCTTCATTAGAAGTAGATCAGAAGGGTCCATACGTGAAAGGAAAAGTGATGGGTCACAAAGTCTCGTTTTTAGTTGAGACGGGAGCTACATGTTTTACAGTCAGAACTGCAGAGGTTCCAAACTTGCCCCTTTCAAGGAAAACAGTGCAGATTGTGGGAGTTGCAAACCAGTATTTGACAAACCCAATCACTGAAACAGTCCCAGTTAAATTAGAAACTTAAAAGGATCACACAAGTTTGTATTTTGTGACTCAAGTCCGGTTTCCTTGCTAAGAAGAGACTTGTTATGCAAAACAATATGTTCAATTACTTGTTTCAATGATAGCATTGCCAGTCAGACAAACAGTGATGATGAAGATGACCTGTCTGAGAGAACAGATTGTTATACAGTAAATGAAGAGTACCCTTTGATCAGTTTCTTTCCAGTTTCTACAATACAAAATCTTCCTTCTGACTTACAGGGAACTGTTAAAATGAAGGTATGGGATGTTTCAGGAAAGGACATTGGTCTATTCAAAGCACTTGAGCCAGTTAAGGTCTCAGTCAAGCCAAATGCAGTTTTCCCCAGATACCCCGCTACCACATGACACAGGATATTACTGAAGGGATTGCCCCTGTAATTGCAGAATGTGTTAAACAAGGTGTTCTAAAAGAAGTACTAAACAGCCCATGTTACTCACCTATCATGGGTTTACGAAAACCCTGTGGGAAATTTTGAATTGTTCAGGATTTGGGGAAAATTAATGATATTGTGATTAAATGTTCTCCAGTGGTGCCAAATCCAGCAGTGATATTGTTCCAGATCCCATGTAATGCTGAATGGTTCACCGCAGTGGACCTAACACAAGCATTCTTTCCTGTACCTCTACATGAGGATAGCCAGTTTCTTTTCTGTTTTAAATTCCTGGATTGAGTCTATTATTGGTGCAGAATTCCTCAAGGATTTTCAGAGTCACCGTCCATTTTTATCAGATACTGAAGAAGAATCTGGAGTCAGTGGAAATGCCTTTCCAATCGACTTCGGTACAGTACATAGATGATTTGTTGGTTACTTCAAGAACAACAGAAGCATGTAGGCATGATACTGTTGCCTGGTTAAATCACTTGGGAAAGAATGGACATAAAGTGCCCCAGCAAAATTACAGTATTGTCAGAAAGAAGTGAAATATTTGGGACACCTAATTGAAAAGGGAGCTAGAAAGATTTCCAGAGAGAGTGTCACAGCTATATTGCAGATTGTTAGAAATGGGGTCTTTGGTTGGCAGTCAGTTTACCCCCTGTCCAAGCAAGGACCCTCACTCTAGTCAGGGTAAAGGTGAATCACCCTCAGTTAACCCCCGCTCACCGCCTTGGTAGCTTGGCATGAGCAGGCAGGCTTAACTTCAGAGACCAGGTGTAAAGCATTTGTACCAACACACAGTAATACAGTGAAAACACCACAAAAAGACTCAACACAGATTTGGGAAAATAGCCAATATTTATCTAAACAAAACAAGACCAAAATGACAAACATCCGACATACACAAGTCAAGATATGATTTTTTAAAGATTAAACTCAAAAAAAGCGCTTAGTCCTTCCCTCCCTCCTAGCACAGATGGCTCATCAGGATATGCAGGCTACACCCCAGCTCCCTTTGTGTCACTGTCTAGAGAGAGGTGCAAACAGCCTAACTGTTAAACTGACTCAGACAGGGAATCCACAAACAAGCAGAGTCAGAATGGTTTAAGCAAGAAAGTGCCTACTTTCTAAAAGTGGCATTTTCAAACACAATCTAAAAAACAACTTCACTCAAAGATGTATTTGAGTGATAGGCCTTGCAACAGTGAAAACCGATTTTGACAGTGTTTCACTGTTAGGACATGTAAAACACATGAGTACATGTCCTGCCTTTAACATACACTGCGCCCTGCCTATGGGGCTACCTAGGGCGTACCTTAGGGGTGCCTTACATGTTTAAAAAGGGATGGTTTACGCCTGGCAACTGGGTACACTTGCCAAGTTGAATTGGCAATTTAAAACTGCACACACAGACACTGCTGTGGCAGGTCTGAGCCATGTTTACATGGCTACTTATGTGGGTGGCATAACCAGTGCTGCAAGCCCATTAATAGAATTTGATTTACAGGCCCTGGGCACCTCTAGTTCACTGTACTAGGGACTTTCTAGTGAATCAAATGTGCCAATCATAGAAATTCAATTACACATATATTTTACATAGGAGCACTTGCACTTTACTAGTACTGGATAGCAGTGGTAAAGTGTCCAGAATAATAAAAACAGCAAAAACAGAGTGCAGCACACATCATCAACCAGGGAAACAGAGGCAAAAGGTTAGGGGAGACCACGCCAAGGATGGCAAGTCTAACAAAGATGAATCCCCCTGACACGCAGTGAGACGTCCGGATGTTCCTGGGAATGGTGAGCTACTGTCACCAGTGGATTCCCAACTGCTAAGCTGACTCATAAAGAAGTTTCTGATCCCTTAGTGTTGGACCAGGCCTGTATGAAAGCCTTGACTGAGTTGAGAGAGAGTCTGTGCAAAGCTCCAGCTTTGGGGATGCCTGATTACATGAAAGCATTCATGTTGTTTGGTAATGAGTGTGATGCATGTTCCTTGTCTGTTTTGACTCAGGTCCATGGTGGTGTAAACGCCCAGTAGCATATTTTTCAGCTACTTTGGACCCAGTTGCAGCAGCATTACCTGGCTGATTGCGAACAGTAGCAGCAGTTGGATTGAGCCTCACTAAGAGTGAAAGCATTGTGATGGGACATCCTTTAACTGCTATGGTCCCTCACTCCATTGAAGTTTTGCTTACCTGAGCCAAGACCCAACATCTGACGAATGCAAGGCTGACTAGGTATGAAACGATAATTTATCCAAATGTTACTCTGAAAGGGTGTACAGTACGTAACCATGCAACTTTGCTCCCAAAAGAAAATGTTGAAACTGATAAATCGCAGGAGGTTGAACATGACTGCCTGGAAGTAACTGATTTATGTACAAAACGGAGAGACCTGACATTAGGGATACTCGATTGGAAGAAAATGACCAAATCATTTTTGTTGATGGTTCCTGTTTAAGAGATAATATGGAACATTGAGAGCGTGATCTTCTGTGTGCAGAATTTCTGGTATACTTGAAGCGTCCTGGCTTCGAGGAGTGTATTCCGCACAGGTGGCTGAATTAGTGGCCCTTACTAGAGCTTGCCATGTTTCTGCACAGCTTAAAGTTACCATTTATACTGACAGTCAGTTCGGATTTGGTATTGTCCACAATTTTGGTCAGCTATGGTCACAGAGAGGTTTACTGAAATCTTATGGGCCACCAGTTCGAAATGGCGAAATAATCCATGATTTGTTACAAGCTTTACAAATGCCTGAAAAGACTGATGTGGTGAAATGCAGTGCACACCTGAAATCACAAGATTTTGTATCAATGGGAAATGGATATGCAAATCAAGTCGCAGGGTTTAGCACATTGAACTGTATATCCTTCAAAGACAAATGGGAACTGCTACCTGAGGAAGAGATATGTACGAATTTTGCTTTAAATGTGATTGACACTTGGGAAGAGCTGAAAGCACTTCAAGAAAATGTTGACAAAGTTGAAAAGAAAACATGGGTTAAAATGAAATGCATACAAATGGATGATGACGTGGGAGTCACAGGGGAAGGACAAATCGTTTTGCCAAATAACTTGTTGACACAAATGGCTAAATATTACCATGGTCAAGCACATGTTGGGAGGGATACCATGATTCGCCCCTTCAAACAGTTCTGGTTCAATTCAAAATTTGGACAGATTGCCAAAGCAGTTTGCCACAGTTGCATCATCTGTCAGCAGATGAACGTGGGAAAGAGGACTTTGGTCAATATGAGCCACGTTGGAAAAGCAGGAGGTCCATTTAGCAGGATGCAGATGGATTTTATTGAGATGCCTCTGTGTGGAGGATTGAGATGTGTGCTGGTGATTGTGTGCATTTTTAGTCACTGGAATGAAGCCTACCCCACACGAAGAAATGATAGTCTTACTGTAGCAAAGCTGTTGCTTAGGGAACTGATACCATGTTTTGGGTTTCCGGTCTCTTTAGAATCAGATAGAGGAAGTCAGTTCAACAATGAAGTAATGAAATTGCTATGTTCAGCTTTAAACATTGAGCAGAAGTTGCATTGTAGCTACCACCCTGAAGCATCAGGACTTGTTGAGCAAATTAATGGTACCTAGAAGTCAAGACTTGCAAAAATGTGTGCGTCCACAAATCTGAAATGGCCAGACGCATTACCGCTAGTTCTGATGAGTATGAGAAACACACCCAACAGGAAGACTGGACTCCGCATAAAATCCTCATGGGCAGAGAAATGAGGTTGCCAGCGGTTCCTGCGAATGCTCTTGTGAACATAACAGATTATATGGTGTTGTACTACTACAAGAGTCTGGCTGATGTGGTTTATTCTTTCTCTCATCAGGTGGAAGCCACCACTGTGCAACTGTCTCAAGATTAAAGCCACAACCTGAAAGCTGGGGATTGGGTTGTGAGCAGAAATCATGTGAGGAAGACTTGCTTGGACCCTCGGTAGTAAGCCTCATATCAAGTAGTACTGGTTACTATTACAGCTGTGGAGTGTGCAGGAGTTCCAAACTGGATTCATGCCAGCCATACTTGGAAAGTACCCTGCCCTCTGGACAATCAAGACGAGTTGTTGAGAGTGCCAAAAACTTCTGGACACTCCAGAAAAGGAGAAGGAAACAGGAGAATCAGAAACTGACTCTGAGCAGACCGAAGATGGTTCAGACACTCCTGTGAGAGACGGAGTGGAAGATATACAGGAAGGTGACAGCGAACCATGGTCAATTGAGGCAGTAGGAGAGTCTAGAATGAGGAGGGCTCTCCCAGAAGCAGATGGTCTTGAAGGACAAGTAGAGAAAGCCACTGACCCTGAGGTGGAAGGAGTTGAGGCAGATCAAAGTCAAAACTGTCGAGATGGGGCCACTCACCTGAAAAGCAGGATGTCTGCAGGGGCGATGGTATGCCCCGACCTCCTGGAACACCTCTCGGCACTTCCTGGTGGACACAGAAACCCCAGCAGGTGTCCCAAAAGGAAAGGGGGAGTGGAAGAGAAAGAGACAAAACACTGCCACGTCTTGCCGGTCCAGCCAGGCACCCTGAATCTTCGGGGGGCAGGTTGTTGTTGACAGGGTGGTAGTAGAGTTAGTGCACTCAATTTCCTTGAAACTGAATTTCTCTTTCTGGTATGGGCACGGGAGCGGTAGAAGAACACCGGGATGCTCCAGCACTTTTCTTGGATAATAATAACTGTTGGCACAATTACTAACACTGCATTACCAAAAACCCAAACTGAGTATTATTACAATAAGTACTGCAACACTAGGGCTTGCTTCACAGAGATTCACTGTTGCATACTGCAATTAGAACTGTGGTTGCACTTATCATGCACAAGAAAGACAAACAAGGGCATTAATTATATCACATATAACTTTCCTGCATGCATAGGGTTAAACTAAAAGGAACTCTGGGTTCAAACAGTTAGGGTGGCACAGTTTGGTTTGGTTTCACTGTGTGTGTGAAAATTCCTCAAACCTGAAACTCAGGCATGAAAGACACAATTTAAAATCCAAGAGTTATGCTATTAAAGAAAGAAAAGTCACGTAAATGCTCTTTTAAAATTGCACTGTCACTTGTTGTAGTACTTGCGCTCAAGCAGATTTCCTGAAGCACATTTAGGCAAGTAACTACAATAATAATGTAGAATGTTCAGAAATGCATTTGTCTCTTCAAGATAAGCACTCTGCCAAAATACGAGGTCTGAAATACACCAGCTGTTCTAGGAAAGCGCGGCGCTCAAAAAACAAACCCCCTGGAGAACACTAGTCACTTAGCTGCAGTATTTTCTGGAGTGCTGGAGGAATGCCTGGTGTCAGTTGGTACAGGAACGAAGAAAGGAATTGCTTCAAAAGTCCTGAATACGAGGATGACAGCAGGGGCTGGACTGCCAAGTCAGATGCTGAGATCAGGAAGTAAAACAAAGCCAAGCAGGGAGGTATGTTTCCCTCTGCTATTTATAGCCAATCAGGAAAGCAGTTGAGTTTCCACATGTGGATGAGTTACCACACCCAATTAGAAGCACATGTCTACACCTGCCCACATTAGCAAACAAGCATTGGTAAAACAAGCATTGATAAAACCAATTGTGCAACACAGCACATTATGTTTACTTAGAAACATGAAGGTTTAACCAAGAACAGAGATATGAATTAACCCTGATCCCTGGGGATGCTGACAGATAATGCAGGAGGCACCTTGGAGATTCCTGACAGTCCTCCCCACCAAGGTCCCTCTCAAAGGGTGGGGCTTGGAAGGGTGCAGGAGATGGAATTTTTTAGTAAGACGTGGAGCATGAACTGTGGACGCGGGTTCCCAGGATTTGTCCTCAGGACCATAGCCTTTCCAAGCCAATAAATAGCGTAGAACACCACGGACGCGTCTGGAGTCAAGAATTTTAGCCACTTCAAATTCCCATTGCCCGTGTACTTTTACCAGGGGAGGTGGTGGGGCATCGCGGGAATCAGGGGAATAGGGACGGAGTAACAACACATGAAACACAGAGTGTACCTTGAAATCATCTGGCAATGTCAGTTCTACTACCACAGGATTGATGATTTTGGCAATAGGAAAGGGGCCTAGAAATCGGGGGTTTAATTTTCTGGATCCTGCAAGATGGAGATTTTTTGATGAGAACCACACCTGATCTCTTATCTGATAAGAGGGAGCAGGTCTCTTTCTTTTGTCTGCTGGTTTTTTTAGTTGAGCTTGGTAGAGTTGTAAATGGTGTTGTACTTGTTTTTGAATCTCCTGTAACTGTTTATGGTGTTTCTGTACTGATGGGACTCTTGTGGATGTTTGGGACCCAGTTTTAGGTAGCATTCTTGGGTGCAGACCAAACAAACAGTAAAATGGGGATACTCCTGTTGCCAAGTGGACACTGTTGGTATATACAAATTCAACAAGAGGTAAAGCCTTATCCCACTTAGTAGACCATGTGTCAATGTAACATCTCAGGATTTGCTCCAGCGATTGGTTGGCACGTTCCGTCTGCCCATCCGTTTGTGGATGATATGCAGAGGATATGCAGACGTCCATACCGACAGAGGAACAGAAGCTATGCCAAAAACGTGATATAAATTGGGGGCCACGATCGGAAACAATTGTGGTGGGCAACCCATGAAGCAGTACAATGTGTTGGACAAACAAATCAGAGAACTTGGAAGCCGTAGGGAGGCATTTTAATGGAACAAAATGAGCCATTTTAGTTAGGTAATCTACAACCACCCATATGACAGTATGTCCATTGGAAGCTGGGAGATCAGAAATAAAATTCATACTTATGGTATGCCACGGGGCCACTGGAATTGGCATGGGAAGTAACAATCCTGTGGCTGGAGTATGTGGGGTTTTAGCCTGAACACAGGTGGAACAAGTCTGGACGTAGCTTCTGACATCCTGCACAAGTATGGGCCACCAAAACCATCTTTGACAGAGATCTAACATCTTTTTCTCACCCGGGTGACCTGCGAGGACAGGATCATGTCCCCAATGTAACACTGTATCCCGTAATTCTTTGGTAGGGACGTACAACTAATTAGCATGGTATAGTAAACCCTCTTTTTCATACACATCAGTTGAACAGGGAACACGTATTTTCTCAAGGAACTCTTGGGAAGTGCACACAGCCACGTTTTTTCTGGGGGTATAATGCTTCTGACCTGTTCTAGTGCAACATCAGAGGAGAAACCCATCCTACACAACGAGTCTGCCTTTTGTTGTGTAGCACTGGGCCTATAGGTGATTATGAAGTCAAACTCGTTAAAGAATAGAAGCCAGCGTAATTGACAAGGTGTCAGGGCCTTGGTCGCTTGAAAAAACTGTGAGTTACGGTGATCTGTGTAAATAGTAACAGTGTGTCTAGCTTCTAGTAGGTGGTGACGCCATTCCTAGAAGGCAAGCTTGATGGCCAGAAGTTCCCGCTCCGCCACTGTGTGATTTTGCTCTGCGGGTAGCAATTTCTTTGAGAAGTAAGCTACTGGATGGAAATGCCCAGACTCAGGATCTTGTTGGGACAAGACACCACCCACTGCCATTTGGGAAGCGTCTGCTTCCACAAAAAATGGCTGAGCCGGGTCGGGATGATGGAGAATGGGAGTTTCAGTGAATGTGTTTTTAAGATGTTGGAAGGCTTTCTCAGCTCCTGCATCCCAGAGGAACTTAACCCCCTTTCGTAGGAGACGAGTTATGGGAGATACCATAGTAGAAGAGTGGGGTATAAATCTCCGATAAAAATTAGCAAAGCCCAAAAACTGTTGCACTTCCTTGATGGATCTTGGGGCTACCCAATCCAGGATGGCCTGTACCTTGGACCTATCCATGGAAATTCCTTCGGGAATGATTACATATTCCAGGAATTCTACAGTTGTAGCGTGAAAAACAAATTTTTCCAGCTTGGCGAAGTGATTATGCTCTCAAAGTCATTGTAAAACCGCTCTTACATGCGCTATATGTTCCTCAGTGGAAGACGAATAGATCAAAATGTCGTCTATGTATACCACTACACAGATATCCAGAAACTCCTGCAGCACTTCATTGATTTAAAAATGAAACGCTGCAGGAGCGTTACACAACCTGAAGGGCATCACTCGAAGAGTCTGAATTTAGTTCAGAACACCATCTTCCTCTCATCCCCCTTCATCACTCGGATCAAGTGGTAGGCGCCCCTGAGGTTGATTTTAGTATAAATGGTCGACTGACGTACCTGATCTAAAAGTACCGGGATCAACGGAAGTGGATACCGATTTTTTATGGTCACTTTGTTCACTGCACGATAATCTATACAGGCGTGAAGCTCGCGATTCTTCTTGGGCACGAAGAACAAAGACGACGATACTGGTGATGCTGAATGATGAATGAAACCCTTAGCCAATAGATCATCCAGGTAGTCTTGCAGGTATCGATTCTCAGGCTCAGAAAGAGCATACACCCTACTACATGGTAGCGTTGCCCCTGGATTCAAGTCTATACGACAATTGTATGACCTATGCAGCGGTGGCTGGGGGGCCTTCTGTTCACTAAAGACATCATGGAAGTCTTTATACAGTGCAGGAATGGCCAGTGTGTCATCCGTCTTGATAGCCGTGCTGTGTGTGGAGCCACAATGCAAGGGTGTCACTAGTAATGGTTTGTCTTGGTAACAGGAGTGCCAGCAATGTTTAGAGTGTAATGTCACTGTCCTTGCTGCCCAGTCAATTTTGGGATTGTGTAACTGAAGCCAGGATATCCCCAAAATGGCTCCAAATACTGGGGTATCTATGAGGTCAAACTGAGTTTGTTCTGTATGGTTGTTTGATAAACGATAAGTCCAGAGGACAATTCTGAGCCATCCAAGGCTCTGACTGGTTCAGGGACGTCTTTTCTCTTCCTTAGATAGTGGGCCCGCACACTGCCAATCTGCATGGGCTCAGGTGTATCATGAGTGGGAATGGTGGACTCCTTTTTCTCAGTTTTGAGCACCACTAAGCGTGTGTCACCCCGGAATTTTTCTCCCTTACGTTCACTCAAGCGGTGATCCAATCGTACCACCAGGCCAATGAACTTGGAACACTCCGAAGGAGGTTCCACTATTTGGGCTAGAACATCCTTGAGATCGTCCCAAACGCCACGTTAGAAGAGGGAGGTCCTCTTCTCCTCAGGCCACTCAGTCTCTGCCACCAACCGGTGAAAGAGGTGATATAGGACAGTAGATCCTTGTTTCCCTGCTGCAAAGTCAGCAATGCATCGTCACTGGCATGCACGAAGAGGTGTTTGGCAAACAATTTCCGCAAGGCTTCCTTGAACCAGTTGAAATCATACAGTATAGGGTCATTGCGCTCCACCAGCAGAATGGACCAATTCACTGCATTGCCTCCCAAATAAGAGATAATAAAAGCTACCTTTGCAGCATCGTTGGGGAATGCAGCTGTCCAACACATAAACTGTAGCTGGCACTGGTGAAGAAAAATGTTGAACTTGGCACTATCTCCAAAAAACCTTTCTGGAGGAGTTAAGGGCACAGGGGTTGGTGTTGTGACCATTACCTGCATGGGTTGTATGGTGGAAGTCATTGGGCCTGAATCGGGTCTCGGAACATGATTAGACGGGTCAAACCGAGGGGCCTATAGTACTGGAGATCTTTGACTCCTCCCCGGGGGGGGTCTTGTGGTTTATACCACTGTAGTTCAGTGTGCAACTCCAGGTTCTCTTGCTTTAAGGAAAGAACTTCCTTCTGTAATCCCGCTAGGGCCCTAGTTAAATCTAATAAAGATGGAGCATCCTGATCAGCTGGTAAAGCCTGTGCTAAACCTTTGAAAGTTCCCATTAAGGAATACATCGCCTAGGCAGCCCTGTATGTTGTCGCTTGGCTTTATGTCGAGACGGGGCCACTCACCTGAAAAGAAGGATGTCTGCAGGGGCGATGGTATGCCCCCCGTCCTCCTAGAACACCTCTCGGCACTTCCTGGTGGACACAGAAACCCCGGCAGGTGTCCCAAAAGGAAAGGGGGAGTGGAAGAGAAAGAGACAAAACACTGCCACGTCTTGCCGGTCCAGCCGGGCACCCTGTATCTTCGAGGGGAAGGTCGTTGTTGACAGAGTGATAGTAGAGTTAGTGCACTCAACTTCCTTGAAACTGAATCTCTCTTTCTGATATGGGCACGGGAGCGGTAGAAGAACACAGGGATGCTCCAGCACTTTTCGTGGATAATAATAACCGTTGGCACAATTACTAACACTGCATTACCAAAAACCCAAACTGAGTACCATAACAATAAGTACTGCAACACTAGGGCTGGCTTCACAGAGATTCACTGTTGCACACTACAATTAGAACTGTGGTTGCACGTATCATGCACAAGAAAGACAAACAAGGGCATTAATTATATCACGTATAACTTTCCTGCATGCATAGGATTAAACTAAAAGGAACAAAAACAATCCAAGAAATAAAAATGTCCACTCTGGGTTTAAACAGTTAGGGTGGCACAGTTTGGTTTGGTTTCACTGTGTGTGTGAAAATCCCTTAAAAAGCAAATTCCTCAAACCTGAAACACAGGCATGAATGACACAATTTAAATCCAAGAGTTATGCTATTAGAGAAAGAAAAGTCACGTAAATGCTCTTTTAAAATTGCACTGTCACTTTTTGTAGTACTTAAGCTCAAGCAGATTTCCTGAAGCACATTTAGGCCAGTAACTACAATAATAATGTAGAATGTTCAGAAATGCTTTTGTCTCTTCAAGATAAGCACTCTGCCAAAATAGGAGGTCTGAAATACACCAGCTGTTCTAGAAAAGCACGGCGCTCATAGAACAAACTCCCTGGAGAATACTAGTCACTTAGCTGCAATATTTTCCGGAGTGCTGGAGGAATGCCTGGTGTCAGCCGGTACAGGAACGAAGAAAATAATTGCCTCAAAAGTCCTGAATACAGCAGGGGCTGGACTGACAAATCAGATGCTGAGATCAGGAAGCAAAACAAAGCCAAGCAGGGAGGCATGTTTCACTCTGCCATTTATAGACAATCAGGAAAGCAGTTGAGTTTCCACATGTGGATGAATCACCACACCCAATTAGAAGCACATGTCTACACCACACTCAATTAGAAGCAATTGGGTGTGGGCCAGCATGCATTGGTTTTTCCATCTCCAATAGTACCTTAAATGCCGGGCCCACCCTTCACTCGACATCAGAGCAGTCGGGCACCGGCATGTAGGTACTCTCCCCGGGTATTCCCTTTGGAGTGGTAAGTTGTTTATTTTGGTCATTCCTGCATTTTGGAGCTCTCTTTTTACCCCGGCCCTGTGGCATCCCCACCGGATACCAGCATTATTTATAATTTGTATTATTCTGCTGGACTCTTCCTTCTCTGTCTTCCCCTTTTCGTCTTCCCTGCTTTCTTTCTTTCTTCTTCTTTTTTTCCTTCTCTTCTTCTACTTCCCTTACCTCTCCCACCTTGACCGGATTATCCTTGCCATCTCTCCCCTCTCTGTCCTATCTTTTCCTTCCCTTCTTCCACCCCTCCTCCCCCCCCCTCGGTCCTGCCTTTTCTCTCCCCTCAAGAGTGTGACTACAAGGGAAAACCCCACCCCCGGCGTTACCCAGACCAGAGGCCATTTGCCCCTATTTCCTGGGTAACTCATCACTGCATGTGTGTTTGAGTGTTTTCTCTCACTGTTTATCGTGTATGTCACCACCATATTTTGCTGTGTTGTGTGCAGTGGTGTGCCACCTTTTTCTCACCTTATCATAACCTATAGTTTATTTATTATACCTTACAGACCTACCTTATTATGAACCACCTGTTCAGGTAGGCTTTTAGACTTCACTTAACGAGCACACCCCTTAGTAGTAGTGCTCGGGGATACTAGACCCTGACGAATACCCCTGACCTTCCAGCACATCGAGAGGGCAGAAACATGTTGGTCATACATATATACATTTTTTTTTTTAGACTCTAAGAGACATTAATCTCTAGTGAGCCTTTTTCTCCCCCGTTTTTAACCTTACCAACATGCACCTCCATTAAAGTTTAATTAATTGATATAGGTGACATGTATGCTAATTTTATTCTCACCCTATCTGGATCCCTGTTATTTATCCAGTAAGTTTAATTTCAGCAGTCCCTCTTGTTCTTTTAACAAAGAGGTTGAGTCCGCCCAAGTAGTATCATCTTACTTGGGTGGGGCTAGGTGGTCAAATGATGTAGCAAGACACTATTATGTGTGTGAGACCACCTAGTCCGTAAAGGAACTCCCCCCCTTATTCAACGCAGCCATCCACTCTGGAGACACTCTCTCCACACACACTCTCTTTCCATTACGAACCCCTGACCCAACCGGTACTGGCAACTGAGGGAACACTGGTCCAATTCCACCCTCAACCTCAACTATCCCACACCTTTAGTGGTTAATGAATATATAGACTTCTCTTGGGAACTTGTGTGGGATAGCATCACTCCCATTACTCTCTCTTTGTGTTTTATGATTAAGCGCAGCGGCTAGCTGTGAGAGTTTGTGCTATTTACATATCTTAGCCGATTACCCTGTTACAATCTTCCAGGAGTATTACGAGCTTTAGTTGCCCTATCATGGCTGAAGGGCTAGCTTATAGCGAGGAAGAGCTTCAGGCCATCCTCGCAGCGCCCTCACTCTTAGGGGACTCCTCTCTCTAAAACAATAGCCCTAATAGGAGACTGGGACACACTCATTGAATTAAAAAGGACTCATATCAAAACAATATTACACGGACCGTCCTAACAGAATATCGTAGAAATAACGCAGCACCCAATGGACTGATCGTAACCACTGAACCATGGATCTTCCTAGAAGATAAGGAATTCAGGAAGGACTGGTCACTGATAGCCTGGAAGTGCACACGTGATTGGTTGATCCTAATCATCAAAACTGCCTCCAGACTTTCAGAGACCTTGATGATACAAATAAAAGCAGCTGAAAGCAATTTAAAGACCGGACTAACAACTGCTGCTTTTAAAAAGAAATTAGACAAAAAGAATAAAACAATCAGTGAATTTAAAGACTATCTAACTCAACGCAAAATTGCGAAATTTCAAAAAGACCTAGAAAGGTTCTCTCTAGAAAGAGTACACCCCTACTCTAAGGAAGATTTTGTAGCCCAGTCCTCTTTACCCTCTGACACATCCTCCGGGGGCTACTCCAGCTCCGAATCCGACAACGGTCGGACACAATCCTCACTCCCGAGGCGTGGCCGGAGGGGCAACCCATGGAATAATTGGCCTGTTCCATACACAGGCCCCCTGCCCCCCCCACTCAATATGCCGCCCTGGACCTGGCCCTCTCCCTATGGGCCACCCAACCAATTCCAAGCCCCGATCTACCCCCAACCACCGGCGACCTGGACCTACCCCAATGTTCCTTTTTTTCGGAGAGGCCCTGGACGAGGAAGCGGAAGGAAAAAGGGAGTAAGTTGGAATTTAAAGGAGGGACCAACAGACAGCGAAACCCCCAGCACAAGCAGAACATAAATAAGAGATCAACCACTGTTGTCAACCTAAGCACCAAAATATTGAGTGACAGTGAGCTTCAAGCATTAGAGAAGGGCTTGGGCTTTGTTCCCACTCCCAAACTTGACATCTTCAAACTAAGGATTGAACTGGCAGATTTCTTCCGGAAGATCAGGCTAAAAACCTTCTTCCTCCAGAACCCCGAACCTAATGTTGGACAGGAAATGAATACAGGGCTACTTCCCAAATCCAAGTTCACTCCTACCTTCCAACAAATGCCACCCGAAGTACTGGCTTTCGAAAAATCGGTGAGCAGGAAAATTGATGACCTGCAAATGAATCAGAAGGAGGTCTTCCATAACATCAGCACCCAAGAACTAAAAGCCCTCAACGACTTAAGTAATGACCCCTCGATCATTGTGAAACCAGCTGATAAAGGTGGGGCAATAGTGATAATGCCTACGACCATGTATAATGAAGAATGCTTACGCTTATTAGACAACAATCATCACTATAGGAAACTGTCAAAAGATCCCACAACAGACATCAAGGAAGAAATAACCTTTCTAGTTAGCAAAGGTCTTGATAATGGCTGGATTACAAAACATGAGGCAACCTTCCTCAACCAAACCAACCCTAAAATACCCTATCTTTACATCTTACCTAAGATCCACAAGAATAAACACCCACCCCAAGGGAGACCAATAGTATCTGGGATTGGCTCCATTTTGGAACCACTGTCTCAATTTTGCGACTGGTTCCTCCAACCATTTGTGAAACGTATTCCTACCTATCTAAAAGACACTAAAGATGTCCTTTCACTACTAAGCAATCTCGAGTTTGACAAGGACAAAGAACAACTGATGACTCTGGATGTGGAGTCACTGTATACCAACATCCCACAGGAGGCAACTCTGGAAGTGATTAGCGATCTACTGAACAATAGTGACTGGAATTTCATTACTCCACCAGAATTCGTCCTAGATCTAGCCCATTTGGCCCTGACCAGAATTTTTTTTGAATTTGATCAAAAATTATTTTTACAGATTCAGGATACCTCAATGGGGAGTACATTCGCCCCGAGTTTGGCGTGCTTGTATGTGGACCATTTCGAAAAAGAAATGGTGCTCACAGAAGACAATCCTTACTTCAACAACATCAAAATATGGAAAAGATATATTGATGATATTCTCCTCATCTGGAAAGGCACGAAGGAGGAAGCTACCACCTTTGTCATATGGTTAAATGCCTTGAACCCTTTTCTAAGATTCACAGCTACTTTGGGAGACCCGGACATTTCTTTTCTTGACCTTCTAATAACAGAAAGGAATGGCTCCCTCATAACGGAGGTTTATTACAAACCAACTGATAGAAATAACCTTCTGCAATTTCAAAGTTTCCACCCACGTTCCCTTAGAGAGAACCTACCAGTGGGACAGTTTCTCAGCCTTCGGCGGAACTGTACAGAACTCACAGACTATAAGAGACATGCTCATCAGCTCACTAACAAACTTCGAGCAAGAGGATACCCGGATTACCTCTTGAGGAGAGCCGTTTAAACGTGCTTGCGTCAGCCCAGAGAAATATTACTACAATCCACCACCAGAACCAGCAAGGAAGACACACTAATTTGTGTGACCACTTTCAATCCAGCATCCAATATTATCAAAAAGATCATAAACGATGATTGGAAAATTCTAACTTCTGGTGGACTTCCCTTTCAGTTACCCATGAATGCCTACAGAAAGGCCAAGAGCATCCGAGATATGATCGTCCACACCCGCCCACGGGTTAGTCCTGTTAGGAACAGACAAGGAACACTGTGGGATCTACCACCCCCAAAAGGACACTTCCCATGCGGCAACTGTAGCGTGTGTGCATTCACCAAGAAAACCTTCACAGTGGATTTGGGCCTACAAACACCGTGGGAACTAAGACAGATGACCAACTGCAACAGCAAGAATGTCGTCTATATGATTACCTGCCCCTGTGGTTTGAAATACATCGGGATGACAACAAGAAGAGTAGGCACACGCATCTGCGAACACAGAAGCACCATTCGCTGAAAAAGAGATGCCACGAGGCTGACAGAGCATTACGTCACCAACAATCACCATCCCGACCATATGAAATGGGTGGTACTAGATCAACTGAAACCTACAGTGACTAACGTAAAACAGAAACTTTTATTGTACGAACAGAGATGGGTATGGAGATTGCATACCAACACTTTTGGACTGAATGACAATATCCAGTGGTCCGCCTTAGGCTAATGGCCACATAAAACTCTATCATAATGTATATATATATATATATATATACCATATATAGGGGGTTATTACAACTTTGGAGGAGGTGTTAATCCGTCCCAAATGTGACGGATATACCACCAGCCGTATTACGAGTTCCATAGGATATAATGGACTGGTAATACGGCTGGTGGTATATCCGTCACTTTACCGTCACTTTTGGGACGGATTAACACCTCCTCCAAAGTTGTAATAACCCCCTTAGACTCTATCACTTTTCAGCATGATTATCATCCTTCCGCTGTTGGGTCCGCCCTGTGTAATTCACATTTGCTGACCAGACAACCTCCGTTTGTCCCCGGTGTTGAGATAACCCCCTTTTTTTGAGACATCTCCCTATTGTCATTTGCTTTCTATTTCCCCTGCTTGTCTCTTCCTTTTCACTCCCCCTTTTTTTCCCCTCCTCCCTCCTTTTGGTTCTTTTCCCCTTTTTTTTTTCTCCCCGCCCTCCCTCTATTTTTTAAACCCCCCACTACCTCCCTCGCTTTCTTCACTGTTCCTCTCCTCCTCTAATGCCCCCCAACTACCCTCCCCTTTTTGTTTCTCTCTTTTTTCTTTTCTTTCTTTCTTTTTTCTTTTTTTCTTCTCTTTTTTTCTTTCTCTTTTTTCCTTTTTTCACTTTTTTCTTAGCTCTGGGCATCTTTTTGCCTTTTTACCGCCCCTCCCCCCGCTCTTTAATTCCTTTTTCCGTTCCTCTTTCTTTTTTCTTCTGGTTCCCACGGGACTTAAACTCCAGGGGAACCTTAGTGCGCGCCGCGTATCACGCGGTGCGCCGTCTCTTCAGCGCATCACCACGTCAGATCTACAGGACGTGGCTGATGCGCACCACGGGACTCGGTTTCCCAGAGTCCCGTGGTACTGTGGACACGCGCTGCGCACCCCGCGGCGTGTCTGTCCTATGCGCCCCGTTGCGTCCCAGACTTGGGACGCGATCGGAGCGACCACACCCGGACTTCTCCGGCTTCTCAGACGCGCCCTCAATTCACAGCGCTTCTGCCTAATGGCGCCCCGGACACACCCGAACTTCCGGGTTTGCCATTATACGTTTTATGAACGCCGGAACCTGCCGGCCCAGCATGCATTGGTTTTTCCATCTCCAATAGTACCTTAAATGCCGGGCCCACCCCTCACTCGACATCAGAGCGGTCGGGCACCGGCATGTAGGTACTCTCCCCGGGTATTCCCTTTGGAGTGGTAAGTTGTTTATTCTGGTCATTCCTGTATTTTGGAGCTCTCTTTTTACCCCAGCCCTGTGGCAACCCCACCGGATACCAGCATTATTTATAATTTTTATTATTCTGCTGGACTCTTCCTTCTCTGTCTTCCCCTTTTCTCCTTCCCTGTTTTCTTTCTTTCTTCTTCTTCTTTTTTTCCTTCTATTCTTCTACTTCCCTTACCTCTCCCACCTTGACCTGATTATCCTTGCCATCTCTCCCCTCTCTGTCCTATCTTTTCCTTCCCTTCTTCCTGTCCCTCCCCCCCCCCCACCTCGGTCCTGCCTTTTCTCTCCCCTCAAGAGTGTGACTACAAGGGAAAACCCCACCCCCGGCGTTACCCAGACCAGAGGCCATTCGCCCCTATTTCATCACTGCATGTGTGTTTGAGTGTTTTCTCTCACTGTTTATCGTGTATGTCACCACCATATTTTGCTGTGTTGTGTGCAGTGGTGTGCCACCTTTTTCTCACCTTATCATAACCTATAGTTTATTTATTATACCTTACAGACCTACCTTATTATGAACCACCTGTTCAGGTAGGCTTTTAGACTTCACTTAACGAGCACACCCCTTAGTAGTAGTGCTCGGGGATCCTAGACCCTGACGAATGCCCCTGACCTTCCAGCACATCGAGAGGGCAGAAACATGTTGGTCATACATATATACATTTTTTTTTTTAGACTCTAAGAGACATTAATCTCTAGTGAGCCTTTTTCTCCCCCGTTTTTAACCTTACCAACATGCACCTCCATTAAAGTTTAATTAATTGATATAGGTGACATGTATGGTAATTTTATTCTCACCCTATCTGGATCCCTGTTATTTATCCAGTAAGTTTAATTTCAGCAGTCCCTCTTGTTCTTTTAACAAAGAGGTTGAGTCCGCCCAAGTAGTATCATCTTACTTGGGTGGGGCTAGGTGGTCAAATGATGAAGCAAGACACTATTATGTGTGTGAGACCACCTAGTCCGTAAAGGAACTCCCCCCCTTATTCAACACAGCCATCCACTCTGGAGACACTGTCTCCACACACGCTCTCTTTCCATCACGAACCCCTGACCCAACCGGTACTGGCAACTGAGGGAACACTGGTCCAATTCCACCCTCAACCTCAACTATCCCACACCTTTAGTGGTTAATGAATATATAGACTTCTCTTGGGAGCTTGTGTGGGGTAGCATCACTCCCATTACTCTCTCTTTGTGTTTTATGATCTAAAAGGTGTACAACAAAGACTCAGACACGTTATGTTATTTTTAAATGCTTTATAAACAGTATATTGCAGACAGTTATTTATCAACATTGCAAATTATTTATTGATAATAATTGCATTAAAGCATTGTTATCAACTGCAGCGATAACTCAGTGATTTTTAACATGTAGATTATTGGTCTTTTTGATATGGTGATAGGCTTGCCTTCTATATTGATGTGATGGCCACTTGACAAAGTCAATGGGCTTGTTTGTTTTAGAGTGATACCCCCTTGTATTGTGATGTACCATCTGATATGGGGGGAGGAGGTCTGTGAATTTGTGGGTCATGACCCACAAGGGGTCAAATGTGATTTTTTTAAAAATCACATAATGTATTTCTCTATCTGGTGTATATATTTTTTAATTAATGCGTATTGACTAGTATTGTGTGTGTGTAATAAATGTACTTATCATTTTTGAAAGCAAGAGCACTGACTGGCCAATAATTTATTTGGTGTTATTATTGCTTGCCAGCGAATGTTAATTACTAGTCCACACCACCTCCCCTGGTTAGATGTTGGGCCCCTCTACTTTGGTACCCTGAGAAAGTTGTGCTACAATGAGGTTCTTAGTTCCAAGTAAGGGGAAATTGTAGATCTATTACTTGCACAGGCCCTGCATCCTATACAACTAATAACTCAATTTCTTACAGTCAGTATACCTAAAGTCCAAGAAGCTCTCCTGACAACAGTCCTCTGTTTGCGGCACGTGGAGCTCACTGTGATCCATATCTCTCTGTAATGGCTTCTCATTGTCTCAAGGTAAATCTTCAAAACTGCCTGGTGTACAGTCTCCTTCTCACAGAGCCTCATCTGTACCTTGCTAAGAGCTCTACTATCTTTGGGTCTGGAATCCCTTCACAGCACTGGACTGGTGTACCTATTAATTACAGTTTTGAAGAACCAGCAGTGACACAGTCCTTGTCTGGGTGCACATCCTCTCTGAGTTGCTCGGCACATCACCCTGCACACTGCGTTCAACTACTCTTCAGTTTTCAAACCCCAGCCCCTTTGTCATAAAGCCTTCATGTTAAAGCTGCACCATACTTGCCCTCTCCTATCTTCTCCCCCTCTCTCCAAGCCTTTGTATTTTTCTTTATTTCGATAACCATTGCAGTATTGTTGATTGTTGTCTGTATACAGATTATAATGCCTGATATGTCTGCTTCTTTCTCGTTTCTCTCCCGAACACTGCAAGCAATACTACTTAGTCCTATACTGAATGTAGGCCTCTGTACTTCCTCATGCAGGCATCTGCGGCACATAGGCCCACTGCTCATTGTAATCCTGCACTTTTAGGATCTCCTGGACTTCCTGTGAAGCCTTGAGGGTGCGTCTGACTGCTGGCAAGTGGTATCCTCTTCCCAGTGGCTGCTAGCCTTCGTGCCTCACCCAGCACCATCCCACCTCTTCACTAAAACCTTATGTGCTGGTACAAACAGTGATTGACGGGGTGCCTTTGAAGCGCTGCTTTCCCTAGACTTGCATTCACTTCCAATTAAGGCTCTCTTTGATTTTGTGTTGAAGCATGGTGGCTGACGTAAGTGGGGCACATGACTGCGGGCGACAGCCCATTCAGCTGGGAGTAGTGCCCTCCTACCATTAGATGCCAGCAGATGTGCCCCTCCAAACCCCACCCCACTTCTACTAAAACGTCACAGACTAGAATAAGCACCGACTCAGCTTCTGAAACTGCTCAGGGCTTTAACTTGCTCTTGGCCTTCGTGTGAAGGCAAGATGGGTGTTCTAAAAGTCGGTGTCCAGCTGCTAGTAAGAATACGGTCGGCTGGGGGTGGCCACATTCTCACGATGGGTGCACGTATTTGCAGCACTACCACCCCTGCCCACTACTGCAAAAAAACATACTTGCAGTGCTGACACAACATCAACAACGTCTCAGTGAGCGATGCAGAGTCAGACGGAGCAGCAGAGTGGGACAAAAGCTAGAACCGTGGACAGAGTTTAATTTTACTTTATTTTCAATCGTTCTTTTTTTATTTTATGGATTTTATTTATTAGGGGAGGAGCTTCAACGCTAGCCACTCAGGCAAAAAGAAAAAAGAGGTTCAAATAGCCCCAACAAGTGAATCAGATTTGGCTGTGCGTACAAACGTAATTGGGTCATTGACATTCATTTAGAGTGTTCATCACAAGAAGTTTTCCCTGTTCTCAGCCGACTGTCATATACTTCTGGGGGAATTGACAAAAGAGGGAAAATACTCCATACTGCTTAGTTAGTAGGTTATTGTATGTATTCTCCTTTCAGAGGTTCAGCCTTGTTCTCTGCTGTAACACTTGTAAGCTTATAAAACATCCTTGACAATTTTGAATTGGAATCAAGGGACCTGCCGGGGGATGGGCAAAAGTTTGTATTTGAAATGGTAATTCTCTTTTGAATCTTTGCACTCTGCTACAGCAAAAACCACTGAACAGAATTACACTGAACTTAGCATGATACTCTAAAGGCGTTTTTTCTTGATTTGGCGTAAATCCACTAGGATGTTTTTGAAAAATGTCCATTACATAAATGTGTCCAGCAGCCTTCGAAGGGTTAATAGAAAAAACCTCTTATATATGTTTACTTTTAATCCGCAAAGCCCTTGTGGAGCCATAGTCTCAATTCCTCAGAGAATAAACACATTTGAAAAGCAAACCAATCCCACTGAAATAAGGAGCATGCTTTTGTCAGAATATTCAAGGAATCTGGCAATTTGATTGGCTGGTGGCAAATGAACTGTTTTGCTGAGAGGGTCATCACACTATGCCTGGCAGTGAAATCTGCAACCTGGAAAATGTGACAACTCGTCTGTCGGTGGGCTAGAGGGGGTCATGCATAGTGTTGTCATCAACTGTTTAATTTTAGATGTCATCAGAGACAGAGGTGGCTGCCGTAAATCTCAAGGGGGTGAGGGAGGAATGGGGCGGGGAGGGGGACGGGGGAAATAAACAAAAATACTTGAAAAAAATAAATTTACCTTTTCCTGCTGCCACCGGCCACCTCACTCTTCTTCTGATGGTGTTGATACACCAGGGGTCCCTGAGACACCAGCACAGGCTCTCCGTGCAACCCTGGTGCTGCACTCATGCTATGACTAGCATGAGGGAAGCACCAGGATTGGTCTGAGTGGCTTGTTCAGACACTGCGTGGGAGGCTGTGCAGTTTCTCGAACCTGGCTGTGCAACACAGCCAGGTTAAAGAAACCTAAGTGTGCATGTCAGTTTGGCTGGCCTGTGATGACCGGCAAAACTGACATGCGCACTTAGTGCACTGACTCCACTCCCCCTCAACCCCCTCTCCCATGGACCAGCCCCGCCCCTCCCTGCACCTGCTGGATGAGCCAGCAGCTGAAAAGTAAAACGATCACAAAGCATTGTTTTATTTCTCAGCTGCTGGCTCTTATCCAGGGGGGCATGCTCCATCGCCATTGCAAAGGAGCAATCCCTGATCAGAGATGTTATCAATGATGCCATAGAACATGTCCTGAGGGATGTAATATGTGAGGTCATAAGCAGGTCATAGGGAGGGTGCAAGAAATAGTACCTTCAGTTAACTATAACTGGTGAATTTCAGTGTTTTTTAGAGTTTAAAATGTGATATATAAACTGACATTTTCACCAACTACAACATCACTTTAACCTTTTTTTCCAAAAAAATGATTATTTTATTATCACGCCTAAGCCGGTCTACCATGGCTGCGCACACCCAAAGGCCGTGTGTGGCATCGGGGATGACCAATACTGCATTGCGCACAGAATCCCTTGCAGATGGCCAACCACCCTATTGTTGGCCATGTCCCCATGTTCTCACAACAAGCAACGGACACTCATCCAACATTTTGTGTTTTTATTTTGTCCCACAGTAATCGTGTGGTAATTCTACAGTATTTTTGGGAGATTCTCCCAAATTTCCATGCTGAATACCCCGTGTCTCTGGTGCCACAAGCATTTTTTTCACTTTGACCCCCTTACAAGGGCTAGAATTATTTCTAGCCTATTTGTGTACTGAATGACTAACTGTGACCCTTGCAGTCTAAGGATATTAGGCCCTTAGCAGTTATCTTACTTCAAATCAAATACTTACCATCCGGTTGCGCTCCCACTAACCTCTTGAAGGTTTGAGGGTTTGGCAAACCATATCCTGCAGTTCTCCACAAAATGGTGTAGACACTCATCATTGCTTTGTCACAGCTTTTAAGAGTCCCCTGGAGAAGTTTCAGCATTGTTACTACACTGAGCAAGGCTGGGATAATGCTCAATAGAATGTGGTGAGGCACCTGTGTGTGTTCTGTATTGTAAATATTAAAAAGCAAAATACAGAAAGGCTGTTCTTGAATATACAGAGCCCCTGGGTCAAACTGAGCACTAATTTAAATTAACTGCTCTAGAGTATTGATTTTTGCAACTGTTGTTAGAGGTAGAAACCATATAGTGAGTCTTGATTTGCGACTAAAAAAAACAACAGCATACATAGACATTTGGGATGCTTAGATAACTCTGTATTGTTAAACCAGGTAATCCGACTTCTCCCTGATGATCTGGCAACGTTCACAGCTTCCAGTGGCAAATTCACAAGTCAATATGGCACAAACTGCTTTACCGTGCTGGGAGGCAGGGCAATATCAGTGCCCCTGTAGCATCGCTATACTTCTTCTTAGGCTCTGGAACCCAGCTTTGCACGTATGTGCTATGTGTACATCTACCTTTAATGTAACCCCTACGACTACCTACCTATTTGCATGTAATCCCTTGAATGATATGTAGACCGGCATGCACTTTCACTTTTGAGGCGGTTTTAAAGTCTCACACAGGTTATATAACTTTATATAGGATGTTGCCTTTCTGGCATCTAACCATTGCTCCAAATTATCTTACCTTTCATGGCTTGCAAGGAAAGAATGTACTAAAAGAGACTTCAGAAACTACTTGCGTGAAATAAACTGGCTTTTGTTGTCACAGCTCTCCAACAGTTTTCTTAAAGTTCTCTGACACCGCACATTAGAATCTGTTCTAAGGGCGAGCTAGAAAGTCTCAAGTGGCTGGGAAGGTTTTGCACATTGTTAACATTAGCTTTGCACAAGGCCTGTGGAGGCACAGCATTTGCTTACCAGATAAAGGGGAGGCCTCATGCTGCAATACAAAAGTGCCCCGCTAAACGCAGCGTTTTTATTTTCAGCCATGCAAAAAAGGGAGGATCGGAAACTGGGTTAATGCTTGAGGTGTGTGGAAGCCCCAATCAGGCAGAAAATACAGTCCTTGTCATGGTGAACCACAAAAGTCACTAAGTTAACCTATGCTTAACCCTCTGGTAGCTTGGCACAATGCTGTCAGGCTCAACATAAAGGCAATGTGCAAAATGTACGCAGCACACAAACAGTAATAAAGTGAAAACTCAACACACGAAAACTCTTAAACCAAATGTGAAAATAGATTAAATTTTAATAAATAAAATGATACAGAACAACAAAAATCTTATCGATACAACCCAATTTTAAGGTTTTTAGTGAAAAGAACACCTAAAAGCACAAAGTGCTACTCGCAATTACCTGGTCACACTAGACTAGGGAAGTGTCACAAGTTCAGGCTGATGGAGTGAGAGTCGGTTACAGGGACAATGTTAATCCTGCAGAAGGGCTACCTTCTGAGTCCGATGCAAAGAATTCCGTTCGAGGTGGAGAAGGGGGCTGAGTGTCGTGGACGGTTGATGCTGTAGCACAAAAAGCAAGACTGGCGTTGCGGATGGTAATCACTGTAGCACCGTCAAGTATTGTGGGCAGGGGCTGAGCTTGCTGAGCAAGCAAATGGCCGCATAGGCCTAGAGCTCTACCGGCTGCGGACTAAATCCGACAAGATTCTGGCATCTTGGGTGCATTAATAACAGCAAAAGTACCCAGAATATGCATTGCTGTGGCCGGTGATGGTGCTTGGCCTCTGCTTAGGGATTGTGTGTTGCAGCGCAGTCTTTTGGGTATGGTGCTCTCCGTACTGTGGAGAAGAATTTGCTGGGTGGCTGCATGGCCGAGTGAAGGGCCAATGATCATTGGGCCATTAAAAGGGCCCAGGGTGCATTTTTTGTAGCAGCAGGGCCCTGAAGGCCCCAGAGGGCCACGTTGGTGTGCACCACTCTTCTGACCTGTCGTGGGCGAGTGTGTCTGGGTGGCGTGACGAGGTAAGAAGCCATGCGGTGCAGAGAGGGGACAGCCCGGACTCACCAGCGTAACGGAGGAAGTGGCCTGGCTGAGAGCGGAGGTGTGATCTGCAGCACTGTGAGGGGCTCGTCAGGTTGAAGCGTAACACGGTCTCGGCGACAAAGGTACAGGCTTGGCAGCATGGGGTTGCAGGGACCTAGACTATATGAGACCGGGAGGCCCTGAGCGCCTTACACATTGCTGCTAATGCACATTTGGTTGCAGCTTCTTGGCCCAAGCTGGTGCTGGTCCAGTGCTTCCCCTCCCCCTACCTCCATGGGATGTGAAGGTGAGCTGGTGGAGGAGAAACTTCAAATTTGGACTGACTATTAGCCTCTGAGAGCTCAGGCCGGCCTGGGGAGGGGTCTGCTCTGAGCACCTGGTGCCCTCTAGGGCGGACGGGGGCCCATGAAGTAGCTGTGTGAAGTTGACTAGTTGCAGAATCGGAGGTATTAGAGCAGTGTGGACACAGCTCACTTGAGAGGACTTCCAGGGGGTGACCCCTGGGGTGATGCTTTCTCACTCTTGTTTCTCCCTGCTGTGTGGAGGCTACCATATTGAGCCAGCGCGGATCACAAAAGCTGAGGGTATCGGGCATGGTTGTCACAAAGGTACCAATACCTGGACATAGCTGGAGCATCCCTCTTTAGTGCCTCCCATGGAAGAACAGCGCAGGGTGCTTGAGAAGCGCTGCTGATGCACCAACAACATGGGTGAAAAGGCTGCGCATGGGTGCGTGCTGGGGACTGTAACTATGGGGAAAACAGACAGAGTACAGACAAAGCAGCAGATTGATTTACGAAAGACCCCTAAAACTCATGGCTAAGGAGTGCAGGGCCAGGCACGGCGCTGGAGGTAGCATCTGCAGAGTACACTGCAGAACTGAAATAAATAATCGTCTCTATGCAGCATAGCCTCACAAAAATCGACTAGAAGATTGATGCCCTATCGTAGCGAATGGACCATATGTGTGAAAGACTTGACAAGCATGCTGAACATCTCGACCAGGTGGAGCAGAGGGTGTCTGAGGCCGAGGGTGAACAAAACACAATAGCAATGGAACAGAAGAAGGTTGATAGACTCCTCCATGTGCTACAGGCAAAGGCAGAAGACCTTGAGGCCCACTCCCGCAGGAATAATGTCTGCATTGTGGGGGCAGTGTAATCATCCTGAATTGATAACATGGAGCAGTATGTGGAGCAACTGTTGATTGATCTGCTGGGGCGTGAAACCTTTTCTGATATGTATGTAATTTGGCGAGCGCGTTTGCATGTTGGTGCCATGCCCGTGCCCCACCGCGCCCCATAATGGCGATACTTCTTAATTACAGGGATAGAGATGCAGCTCTTTGTAAGGCTCGAGATCTTGGAACACTGAACCATGAAGGTATGGAGATATTGCTGTTTCCAGATTTTACACAGCAAGTGAAAGAAGCGAGATGGCAATTTCAGCAGGGAAAGCAGCAGTTGCGTGTATTGAAGCTGAACAGTAAAATACCCTATCCAATGCGACCCCGAGTGATGGTGGACGAGAAGGCCCTTATTTTCACTGATCCACAGACATTGCAGCACTTCATTGCAAAAGGGGAGGCCAGTGGTCAGCAGCAGAATCTGCTGTCAACCGGAACTGAGGAGACGGACGCCATTATGGACGATGTTGAGTGATGCTGACAACTAGGATGGTGGGAGTAATGCCTCCTGTGCTCCTGTAACTGACAGTGGAGGTTTCTTCATCTTACTGGTCCAGCAGTTCAAGAGGGGTCGGTGGGGTCTTTTTGTTGACCTCTGGCTACTTGCAGGCTGTGCTAGTGGCTGTGATATGTCAGGCTTACAAGGTGTGGCTACTGCCTGGTGAACTGGGAAATTTTGACTGGTAAGGTGGCATATGGACGCGGAACTACATGGCACTACAATAGGCTGAGACACTGTTTTTAATTTCATCCCCTGTGGTCTTTAAGAGGGAGAGGGCTTTAGTACAGAGCGCTTTATCTTGAAGTTGAACTATTCCAGTGCTACCTATGACGCACAATAAGGGTGATGATATTTACTTCGGCCACAGAAGGGTATATGAGTTGTACAGACTGCTTGGCTTTGTCGCCCCCGTGTGTGCTCCGCTTACATGTTGTATGCACCTGTTATGGGGATTTGAGGGGGAACTCTGGGGGGGATCTAGTAGGTTGTGCCATTTGGGGGTAGTGAAACATGGTAGGGAATTTGTTATATTTGCATTTACAACATTGAATTGCAGAAGTCTTGTTCCCAGCATGCATTGAGTACTCATTAGCGCACTTCGCTTTTTATGCTGACACATGACTAATGTTAAACAGGTGCCCATGGATCCTCATGTAGGACCTACACCTGTAAGGCTGCTCACTTGAAATGTTCGCAGACTTAATGACAACCCGAAAATCCAAAAGGTGGTAGCTTATTTGCATAGACATAAGGTAGATGTTGCCATCCTCCAAGAGACAAATTTAGCTCCAGATAGTGGCAACTTGATACAGCATAGGATGCAAGGGCAAATTTGTGTGGCTGGCTTCACAACACATGCTAGGGGGGTGCTCATTTGGGTTAGGAAAGGTGCAGGGATCCGCCTACAGGAGATATGTGCAGACACAGCTGGCCACTATGTGGTGGCAAAATGCTACACAGAAAGTCTTGTGTTCTTATTAGTGGCATTTATGGCCCCAATTATGAAGATCCCAGCTTTTATGAAGCTCCGAACGCTAAACTGCAGCGGTGGGCTGAAGCACAGCAGGTTTGGGTTGGAGATAATAATTGCGTACTTAACCCGGACCATGACTGGTCGAAAGGCCCCCCCACCCCGAGACATTCTTCAACAGCAGCCCGAGCTCTAAATGAGATCTTAGAACGGGAAGGGTTGGTAGACGTCTGGTCCCACAAATGCCCGATGATTCCAGGTAATACCCATTATTCATCTGTGCATGACACACACTCGTATTGATTACTGGTTCTGCTTGCAGCAGATGGCCTCTATGGCTGGAAGCTGAGAGATCTTGCCATGCACGTATTTGGATCACTCTCCAATACTTATGGGCCTTGATTTATGCATGCCGCCTCTGTCTGTGTTTTAGTGGCGGATTCCGCTGAACTCGCTGCTGGATGAGGCATTCAAGGCTGAACTGGATCGGGATATAGAGGAATGTTTCACATTAAATGTAGGTACAGGGACAAAGTTTGCTACTGTTTAAGGGGCGTTTAAAATCTACCTATGCTGCGTACCCACCTCCATAGGTTGGAAATAAAAATAGAGGACTTAGAAAGCAAACTTGTAGTAGGGGAAAATGAGGCAGTCTTGAGCTCCATACGAGCCAAGCTGGTGGAATTTCAAGAAACGGCCCCAAGTGAAGTCACGCATATGGCGAAGTATGCAGTTGCGCAGGTTTACGGGGAAGTGAAGCAGCCAGGGCCACATTGGCGGCACTGCTGTGCCCCAGACAGAGAACATTGTGATTCTCCAGGTCCGGACGACGCTGGTTGAGTGTGGAGTGATGCTGGGTCTGTTGTGGAGAGATTTGGGGATTATTATATGAACCTCTATAAGTCATCTATGCAGTTTGATGAGGCTGCTGTCACTGAAAGATATGCTGACTGGCAAGGCACCGGGCACTGATGGGCTGACTGTGGCCTTCTATAAGGCCTACCAGGACCTACTTATATGGCACCTGACCACCCTCTTTGAGGAAATTACTGTAATGGGTACATGCCCTCCACTATGGGCGAGGCACTGCTGCTGGTTCTACTGTATTAAAGCCAGGTAAGCCGGCTGATCATTGCTCCTCATAGATGCCACTGTCCCTCATGAATGTGGATGCAAAATTGTATGCTAAACTTCTAGCGAACAGATTGGCACCACTTTTACCCCGAATGGTGGGCAGACGGGGTTTGTACGTGGACGTAATCTATCATGAAACCTTTGTACTCTGTTTGGTGCACTAAAACACATGGACCCGGAGGTCAGGGCAGCAGCTGTTTTCTTAGACATAGAAAAGGCATTTGACTCAGTGGAAAGGGGCTTCATGCAGGCAGTTTTACACCGTGTCAGTGTAGGAGACAGGTTTCTCCAACTAATTAGGGTCCTCTACACTCAACAAGTTGCATGGCTTCGGCTGAATGGTATTGTGACTCCCCATATACCTATTGAGAGAAGAGCAAGATGGGTGCCCCCTTTCTCCTCTGCTATATACTCTGGTCGCTGAACCGCTAGCCTGTGCATTAAGGGAGTACCACTCGCATAGAGGTTTGCATTTCCCATATAACACCTTAATGGTATCTGCGTACACGGATGTTACCTTACTATATGTTAAGGACCCAGAGCGCAATTTTAGACCGGTGCTATATGAAGTGGTATTGTTTGGGAGTCATGCTGTATTCTGTGTGAACTAGGATAAGTCGGTGGTGTTCCCCCTTACTGCTGCCACTAGGCCAGTACCCATGGAGTTTCCGTTACAATAGACAGAAGACTCAGTGCATTATTTAGGAATTCAGGTCCACTCAGCCCCGGCAATGGTGTTACAGGACAATTACGGTAAGGCGGTGCAGTGCCTGACTGAAGCGGTTGAGCACTGGATCAAGCTGCCTCTCTCTGTCATTGGGAGGGTGGATATTATGAAAGTGGTGGTACTGCTGCGTTTTCTGTTCCTGTTTTTGTATATCCTGATTATCCTTACTTGCTCGGTTTTCAACAGCTTGGGGGTCCTTCTAGGTTGGTTGGCTTGGGCAGGTAGGGAACCCACAGTCAGGTGGCAGACATTGACCCTCCTGTATGACATGGGAAGCTTCAGCAGGCCCACTACTTAGTGACTCAATCTCAGTTCACACACTACTGGGTGCATGGTCCGTCGGACCTGCCGCATGTCCAATTAGAGTGTGAGATGGCAGCCCCTAGCAAATTGCCTCAGTTTCTATTTGGGCGGCCGGTCCATCAGTATGGGGTATTGAATTCACTGAATGCAACACTATTTGCTGGGCATCATCTGTTGGAGAGACAAGCAGGTCCTTTGATGTACTCTCTGGTGTTGCCTCTGGCTTGGTGCATGTGGTTCCCACTGATGCGAGAGCAGGGGGCAGGTAAAGCATTACAGGCTCTGGGTATTATTACTATGGGGACCTGTTTGGTGATGGCCATTTCAGAGACTGGGAGGAGATGCACCAGTCGGAGTCTCATATTACCCCACTGAAGCGATTCTATTACCACAGAACACGTGCTGAGATGCGTGACCTCCTGGGGGATTACTTGATCGAGCCCCTGTTTCTGCCCTGACGTCACTTCTACAGTGCTCCACACCCTGTCATGTCACATCAAGGCTTTACGCCTTTACTCAGGAGGTACGTAGGCCAGGTGTGTCCAGAGTCCAGTTGGCATGGCAGGATGACTTGGGTGTCATGATAGATGACAGTAGACATATTGTTGCTGGGTAGATAAAACCATTTCTCTCAATAGTAGGCATAGATTAATACATTTTCGGTATCATAACCGGGTGTATTATACTCCGGCACGACTGCAAAGATATGAACTTCAGGATAGTGCAGCATGTCCCAGATGCTCAGAGGAAACAGCTGAGTTGCTACACTTGGCTTGGAAGTGTCCAAGTATATATAACTTCTGGCAAGCAGTCTACAGGGAACTGAGTGGTATTGTTGACACACCACTGGAACCCAACCCTTTGCAAGCGCTACTAGGTTATGATAAGCATTTGCTGCTAGCTATTAGGGCCTGGTTGCAATAGGGTTACTGTTGGCAAAGAGAGGGGTAGCTATGTGTTGGGACAGGGGGCCCCTGTGGACACTGAGGGAATGGATAAGGCATATGACATATGGTGAACTCTTCCCCAACTATAGCCACCCCCAGGATATATGGGGACAATTTCACACCTACCTGATGGGACTAGGACCTGGGGGCTGGGGGATGCCCCCTCACCATTTGATGGCAGTTACGGTCTAATGGAGTTTCCTGTCCCAGCTGATGGACCTGTTGAACATTGTGGTAATGAAGTGCAAGTTTGTGTATGCCTGTCGTTGCTACTATGTCTTCTACCATTGTCTTCCTATTTCCTTATATTGTTGTGGATACACCACTGCAAAAGACTTGCTGGGGACATTGAATACGGTTAGTGTTTTTTGATGAGGGACATTTTGTCTATTTGTAGCTTCTACATGTGAGGATTTCTCACAGGGACTAGGGTCAGCCACCCTTGGAGCCATTAGACAGAAGGCAAGCATGTCCAGTCTTCCTTCTTAGACAGCAAGGCAGTTCCTCTGGCAGCAAGGCAGATCTTCTGCAACTTCCATAGGTCCAAGAGTATTCTGATGATTGGCTCTGGACATCCAATACTTATACCAGGTGCCACCCTATGTTTGGAGGACTCCCTGTCCTACCCATTCATCTAGTTCTGGAAACTCTCTGGGGGTGACAAAAGGCAGGGCAGGCCTGGTGTCAGGTTATTTTAGGTGTGCTGGTGGAAAAGCTCTTTGAAGTGTAAGCAGGGCTGGGAACAGTCCCTCCCCAGTCACCCTGAGAGGATGAACCATGCTGTCCATGGCTAAACCCCCCTTTGTGTCATTTTTTAGGGAACAATACACAAACCTAAATAGTATAAAGCATCTATTTAAAAGAGAGCCCACCCATTCAAGATGGCAGCAAACGTATTCTTGAAAATAACAACAGAGGATCACAGAAGCAGACAATCAAGGGCATGAAGTGAATACAACAGCATAATGTTTGGGATAAGAATTTACTACTGTTTAAAGTACACCAGCCTCTTTTTTCACATGCAGAACCTGGGATGCAAATTCAAATGTAAGCTGGATGATTTGATGTTCAGTTATGGTATGTGTTTATATAGCGCACATACTGAGATTAGTATGGCATTGGATTAGTGAGTTGGGCACCTTCTCACCCTGGGTATGAGAAATCCATTACCGGCATTTTGGTGGGTTGATGCTTTCAAAGTGTGCAGATTGGGTGAAGGGCTTGCCAAGATCATTAGATGAGCCCTGAGCTACATGGCAGTTTGCATATTACTAGGTGTATTGTGTGAGTGCGTTAACTTGAGGTAGTGGGTTTGGTTTGTTTGTGGTGTAGTCCCGTAGACTTTTATAAATGTGATGATGTTAGTAACCATTACAGGCCTTGCAAAAAAAACTTTGACTCTCCTCAATGCACTGCTCTATATCTCATCCTGTACCCCTATCAATTAATTCTCTACCTCCACTCTCTGGCCCATCTCAAACCTCATCCTACTGATCTCCAAAATACACTTTCTAGACTCTTCCCTCCTCTATCCCTCCTTGGCCCACTCAAACCTTATTTTCCTACTATGATATCCCAAATAACCCTTTCTAAATTCTTTCCTCGTGTATCCCTCCTATGACTCATCCCAAACCTCAATTTACAACTATTATCTCCCTAATACCTTTCTAGACACTACCCTCCTCTATCTACCCTTTTACTCATTCCAAGCCTCATCCAACTATTATGATCTCCCAAATAACACTTTTTAGACTCTTCCCTCCTTTATCCCTCCATTATCCTATTCAATCCAACTAAAAGGCTTGCATGTCTACCACTCAAATTAAATCAGACTTCCCTATACTAATCTACCACTTCTCAGTGCTTAATTTGTAAATAAAAATGTGCCGGTGCCCAAAGCCGCCCTCTTAAACATGCGGCTGCTGCAATTAAATGTTCAAGCACTGAATACTGAGGCAGCATAATCCTGAAGCCATCTCGGGCCTCTTCAATCCATTTAAAGCCACTCCCTGCCCCTTCGGCTCACTCCTGTAGCTTTCTACTTTCTCCCAGTGTGATGCTTTTTCGTTTTTCTCTTCCTCTGTCTTTCCCATACAGTATGTGTCTTTTGCTCGCAGTAAATGCTTGAGGCAGAAAGATAAGCGCCGTCCCTCAAAAATGAGTGCCGGTGCTCCGCCCCGGAAACAACAAGCACAAATTAAGCACTGCCACTTCTACTTTTTGGGTTCCTCAGTAGTGTGCATTTTGATGCCTCGTCAGGTGTAGTAAGCACTATATAAATACAATTACAATTGTAATTGCAATTACAGTTATAACCCCAGCTGCAGATCGATTCACAGGCATGTGACCCAAGACACTGGCAAAAGGCACAAATGGTTGGGACAAGAGAATGCCAACTTTCTAAAAGTGGGATTTTCAGAATTGTGACCTGGAATCCACTTTTAACATTAAAGTGGATTTTAAATCACAATTCATTTAAATGTAAACAGCATACGTCTGTAGGCTTCTAATCCAAAGTTAGCACCTATGAAATGTAATAAGGTAACCCAGTGTTAGTCGATGGGAGAGACAGGCCTTACAATGGGTGAAAAATTACTTTAAGAGTTTATCACTGCCAGGCATGTAAAACCTTTAGGGCCTACGGTAGGGGTGACTTATAAGTATTAAAAAGGAAGATTTTAACTTGGCCACTAGAGTGGCAAGCCTGAGTTTTTAAAGTACTATTTTAATGGGTAGCACAATGAATGCTGCAGGCCAAATAGTAGCATTTCATTTACGGGCCCTGGATACCTTTAGTACCATTTTGTCTGGACTTACATGTAAATTAAAGGTACCTTTCAGGTATATGCCAATTGTATCATGTTCTAGGGAGAGAGTATGAGCATTTTACCGTAGGTTAGCAGTCAAAAAGTGAGCCCTAACACCAGCAAAAACAGGTTCAGCATCAGAAGGCAAAAAGCTGAAGGTGACCCTGCAAAAAGGGCCAGGTCCAACAGGGAGGATTGAGAATGTCCACAGATATGAATGAGCAGGGGAGCAGCAGAACCCTTTATACAGGTGCAGTAGAGGTGGTGAAACCTGCTTAGCGACGGATGAAATTGGAGCAAACAGAAATGTGACACACTGTGGAGCAAGTGTCGTCCAACCATTAACAGGCGATCAGTTGACGGCGGGCTCCATGCCCTTCATTATAAACAGTTGTGTGCAAGAGAGAGTGCAGGCAGCGCAAGAGCTGCTGCAGACTCAACCTTAAAAGTAGGGGAAGGATTTTTGTTAAATTAAAAAATATGGGCACCTCCTGTCCCAGAGGTCCTATCCATATTGCCTCTGGGTGTGAAGTATGCACAGTACCTTCAAAGGAGGGGAGTGGGGGGCCAGGGTAGTCTGGAAACTGAGGTCAGTTTGATTGAAACACAAGAAATCACAGGGGAGTTTTGCAATACAGCTGACTCCTCCCCAATCATTTTCACACAGCCGCAAATAGGAGAGGATGTGGCTCTGCGGCCAGTGCTGTCACTCTGCAACTAGGAAATTAGGGCCAGATGTAGCAAAATAATATTTTGCGAGTTGCAAATAGCGAGTCACAGCGACTCGCAATTTGCAACTCGCAAAATATTATGCAGAAAGGTGTCTCGGACACCTTCTGTGACTCGCTATGGGGTCGCAAAGACCCACCTCATGAATATTAATGAGGTGGGTCGCAATTTGCGACCCCATAGCGAGTCAAAGCACTCACAGGGATGGTGGCCTGCTGGAGACAGCAGACCACCATGTCTGTGACTGCTTTTAAATAAAGCAGTTTTTTTTTTCTTTTTGAAGCCCGTTTTCCTTAAAGGAAAACGAGCTGCAAAACGAAAAACTTCCGAAACCATTTAGTTTCGTTTTTTTCAGAGTAGGTACTCTGAAAAAATATTTTTTTTGCATTCACAAAGGGGAAGGGGTCCCATGGGGACCCCTTCCCTTTTGCGAATGAGTTACCATCCACTTCAAGTGGATGGTAACTGCGAGTTGGTTTGCGACCGCATTCGCGGTCACAAACCAACTCAGCATGGCGATGCGGTCGCAAATAGGAAGGGAACTCCTCCTTCCTATTTGCGAGTCGCAGCCTCAAATTGCGAGTCGGTACCGACTCGCAATTTGAGGTTGTGCATCGCGTTAAGCCTTTGCGCCTCGCAAACTGCATTTTTCGCAGTTTGCGAGGCGCAAAAGGCTTCCTACATCTGGCCCTTAGAGTCCTGGAGTTGGCACATCTTATGATCCTGGGCAAATCACTCAGTCTCCCCGTGCCTAAAAATTAATCTGATCTTTATAATGTTACTGATGTTCATGTCAAGTGCCCCTGGGCCGGGTTCGCGTTATACAAAACTACAAAAGAAAATAAATCACATACCTAACGCTCTTGTCGATAGCTATGGCCTAAACTTGAAAACAATCTAAGGCACGAACGTCATTCCGAAGGCCTCCAGTCATGTATTTAACCAGGGCCTCATAAGGAAGGGTTGAGAAATGTGTATGACAAGGCAGCCTTAAGGCTGCAGTGCACTTCCAGATGACCTTAAGCAGTATGAAGTTAACCAGGACAAGAAGGGTTTATTAATTGGGCGATGCATACGTACAGGGGATTCTGTGCTGCATACACCCCACGCAGTCCTCTCTCACAAACCGTTGAAAAGCTCTGTACAGAGCCCTGAATCACGATGAAAGGAGTGAAGTACTTTGTGCCATAACATACCAACCAGTTGGCTCTAAGTTCTCAACAGGGTGCTAAACAGCCTGGACTCTCCATTAAGTTCTCAATAGCTTGCTAACCCAAGACAGCATCTCTTAGAAACGTATGTATGCCCACTCTTCAAGTGCTGTAGGATCGTCCATATGTTCTTTTCATCGAATAAGACACCTGTATTCTTCTATTATTCTGTTACACACTTACTTCATCAGCCACATTAACATGTTACTCAAACAAGAGTCCCTGTTATAATAGGAATGCAGTGCTAGCCACGGCGGATGGCACCAATTTAAGAGGGCTCTCAATTCCTGCATGTAGTTTCCAACTGCACACGTAATGAGGCAGCCCCTCTCTCTCGGCTGCACTAACAGCCATCCAATCCGCATCCATCAAAAGCGTCACTAGTCAGGTCACACCGCCAATAAACGGGGTCCGGTTCACAAGCTCAATGCCAGTTACCTACCCCTAACACTAGTGTCCATTTCCTCCTTTTACTGATCACGTGGGCCCACGGCCCAGGACACTACATTGGCGACGAGAGGGGCATGCCCATCCTGTCACCAAAGCCATCTACAACTCAGGCTCATATCAAGACAGCCGACGTTTATCACGGTATAGTGAGGGTCGCGGCCATAATTAAGGAGCAAGGGCAGGGAAGCAGCTGGGCCCGCATGGGGGAGCAGATACCGCTGCAAGCAAGGCAGCACTGCCATGAAGGAAGATAAAATGTGCTGTCACAGGAGAGAATTCGCTGACTGCATGCCCTCCATCCCACCTGGAGGAACCCACTGTGCTCAGGTCCAGATGCCTATGAGACGAGAACTGAGCAGGGTGTGATAGAGCGTTACGGACCTAATAAATTACCTGTATCTGAACGCTCTTGGGTCGATGAATCTTTTGACCAAGTGGGGCTCTCCTCACTCGAGAGTAGTCAATTTAATCAAATCAATAATCAATAACGTACATAAGCAATACCCTGATCAACATAACACTTCACAATTAATCCAGAATACATTTCGACGAAACCATGACCTTTCGGTCATGAATAACCACACCAGTTTATTGCAAAGTTAGTGAATTTATTTCCATATATTAACAAAGCTAGCACAATATAAACATGTCTCAACACCAAATGATAAATGTAAATGAACATTAATAGCTGTCCATAACGACGAAACAGATGCAATCTATGCAGCATTTGAATAATAATGCATTCGATAATAGCAATGCAAACCACTAAAACTATAATCTGTAATGAGCTAATTGCATACATTGGTCAGCATAACAAGGTCTCAAATTGCATCGTGCGACAGATGAATCCTCATCTATCCTCAAATTAGCATCGGCATGTGGGACTTCATGCAAAAACAATTTAGTAACATTAATTTGGAAAACTCCTAACTAGGGCTCTTATCAAAGATCAGCAGTTGGTTACCTAAAAGAACACAATGCAATTGTACAATTTCCTTTCATATTTACCAAATCCAATCAGCATTCAAGGAAGTCTTCGTCTCACGGGTACCGGTTTCAATCAGCATGGGACGGGACAAAGGGGCAGGGTGGACGGGGCAATTGCCTCTCAGCGGCAAAAGGACAAAACTATTACTTCATGCAAAGGGACGAATCAAAGTTAAAGTCTCTAGGGCGAGAATTACTTAAAGTCTCTTTCTCTCGACTAGAGAAAGCATCAAAGTCTCTTTCAAAATGGCGTCGCAGCAAGATGGGCCATAATAGCTGCAATGTCCTGCAAATGGCGGGCAATGGCGTGCTTTCTTCTTGTTCACCTGGTTTAAATAGACAACAGTTCAAATCCAGTAGGGTCTTCCATTGGAGGGTTCATAGGTTGGCTTCAAATTGTCCAATCAAAAACTACAGTTCACAAGCTTCTACCTAAGCATACATTATCCTTGGAGTCGGGAACGTAAGTTGCAACATATTTTACCAATTAACTCACTTTCAGAGCGTCCATTGTCTGCACCTGCAGATTGACCTTGGAGCAAAGAAGAAGATGCCAGGCTGGCACGAAACCTTAAAGATAAGCATGTGAACGATCCCACTGGAAAAGTACAGCTTCAAGCAAGAATACACTTTTATTAGCACGTTGGAAAAATACGAGCATCTAAACCGTGAGACAGGCAACTAGGCCAAAGCCTCCACTAAAGTTATGCTAAGCTAAAACATTTCTAACAAGCAAATCATGGCACACGTTTACGATTATGTCAGATTCGTACAATCCTAATACATCACTTTATATAAAGCACGCTTATAAATGTTGGCAAACTACTCTGAGGGCACATTTGTCCCCGTACAATCTTTATTAGTTCGGTTAAAGTCACACTTGATTATTGCGGTACTACGTTTAAGCGCTAATAAATGTAAAACCTTCATTTCTGCGTCATCAATCCCTCCTCTGATGACTACTTGTCAGCACACAAAACCATTCCCACAAATTTTATTCCATTAAAATTCTGTCAGTTCTCTCTGCCTTTTAGTTCCCCTTGTTCTTGCTTTGTATTCTTCTGCCATTCTTTTCATCATTTTCTCTTCCTTCCTTCTTTTAATTCTTTCCATAATCATTATTATTCCCCTTTTTATTCCCCAAATTCCAAAGATGCAAATCAGTACTATTAATATTCCCTGTATTATTTTTAATAATATTCCATTCCAAATGCCACCAAGCCAATTTCCCACTGACGCAATTCCCTTTCCAACTTTCTCCCACACTCCTGGTTCTTTCAATACCTTCAAGTCTGCACTCTCTTTCGTTAAATTCGCAAGCATTGTTTTAATTTTCACACTGTTGTCTGGAATATACGTACAACAGTGACGCGCACCAAGCATTTTGCAAACGCCGCCATCCTTTGCTAAAAGAATGTCTAGGGCAAGCCTGTTTTGAAGAGTCATAGCTCTTTCCGCTGCAAGTTCAGCATCTATCAGGATTATAGCACCTGAAAACTTTGTCAACATGTTATCCACTATAGTAGACAACTTTCTTATTTTGATGGAATTCAACACAACTCCCAATGAAGGAATCATGGCTCCAAATATATCTCCTACCACAGCAGCTGCGGTCTCTCTTTTCTGGATACGATGAGATCCAGACGTCTTTGGAATCACTGATAGGTCATCCAGTTGATAAACCTTTGGGAACACTATACCCAAATAACATCTCCCCCACCATCCCTTTGGAAGACGATAATAGGCATTATGCCCACAAATGTAATATACACCCGGTATGACAGGGTCAAGTCCGTTCAGCATGAATGTCCATTTGGCCTTAAAGATAAACGTATGTTTGCATTCACTCGCTCCTACAAAAATGTTGTCATAATAAGATTCACCTCGATATATACAAAATTTCCCTACATGCCAAGCATCCAAAGCTATTCTCCCTTGTGTTTTTATTGCAGCAAAGGCATAATTATCTACTGAAGTCCTCTTATGTAGCTCTTTTTCTAATTTCGCATTCATTTGTGCCCTTCTATCATCTGTGCGATCTAAAAAGCTAATTTCTACTGCTGAGAGCGAGCAGGTAAGGTTTTCCCTATGAGCGTGAGCCGTTTCAAAAGGTAGCATTGGCTCGAAAAATTCCCTCATTATTTTAGCATCCCAATCTTTAGCAATCTGGCTTAGCTGCGTGATTATAGGAACATATGCAAAGGTAACATCATAATTTGTGAAAAAATACTGTATGTTGGTTTGACCATAAAATCTAGAAGTTACTATACTACATGTAATCCCATATGTAAGAGGCATGTGGTGATAAGTCACCCCTTCCGTTACCGATGTCGGTATCTGTGTACACACATAACAATCTTTTGCGTCCATAGTCTCAACATATTCTGTTAGCAAGCGATAGAAAACATTATACGAAAGCTCTTTCTTATCATGCAAGTGTCTCTCATCTAATTCTAGTCTTTTCAGTGCGGTTAGTTCAGTAACAGCAATAGGAGCAAAAGTAGAAGCATCAATTTTCTCATTCTCACCCTTACCACGCATTCCAAGCACTATTGCCATTATTATTAGTACACATGCAGTTATCAAGCCTATGCACGCATATTTACAATATTTCATTCTACTGTTTTGTGTCATGATCTGTATAGAATCAGAGAGCTAGAAGCACCTATAAAAGAAACGATTTAGCAATTCAGTTACAAAGCTGAACGAGCGCAATGTTCACACAGTTTTCTTCAGGAGGCCAAGTCACTTATCGGTTAGCAGCATTTGTCTCAATTCGGCAATAACTCAGTCTCTCTTTTCTTTTTTTTCAGTTGGCAACGTCGCCTCAAATCGGGTTTAAGAGTCAATCAGGTTTTCAAAGTCTTATCAAGTTAGCAAATGTCTCATCCGGTTTAGCAATGTCTCAGCTGGTTGTATCACGTTATATTAAAGCAAGCAATGTCATTTACCAGCTTTTCAATCAACAGTGTCCATAAAACTTTTCTTTTCTATTGGTATCTCTTCTTCTTCGTTCTCGAGGCTAAGAGATACAAATTCGTCAGTCCAATCGTCATTGACTACATATGCCCATTCTGGACCGGAATATCTCCTGTTTGGTATCCTTTTCCTTTTCAATTTTGCCTCTCTCTTTGATTCTGCCTCACTGGTACTTTCCTCTTTGGTCAAGTCTTTTTCTTCACTTGATGTCGGTACCACGACAGACACTTCCTTTCTTTTCTCTTTCACTCGTGGCCCTTCACTGTCGTTCAACGTTTCTCTAGTCTTTACTTTTACTGGTGATATACTAGGTCTTTTCATTGCACTGTGTCCACTTGATGGACCTGCGATCTCCCCTGAAGAAGTTTGAACAGTTTCTTTCTGTTTTGCCTTGTCCCCTCCTTCTGGGAAGTCAATCAGGTTTTCCTTTTCTTTTTCTGTACCGTCTGCTTCTGGGAAAGCCCTCCTCTGATCAGGCTCTCCTGCTTCTTCACCTCTTTCGAGCCCTTTATCACCGTTACTTTCGTCAGGCTCTTTGTCACTTTCAGCTGCTTCAGGCTCTTGGTTACCTTCAGCTGCTTCAGGCTCTTGGTTACCTTCAGCTGCTTCAGGCTCTTTGTTACCTTCAGCTTCTTCGTCGCTGTCTGAGGTTTCTCCTTGGTCTTCCCCAAGTGAATCGGCTGTTTCGTCCTCAGACAATATTTCTCTCTCCTCTATTTCTGCCTGTTCGCTTCTAGTTCTGTTTTGCTCTGTCTCCGCGCTTGGCACTTTGTTATCAGGTACTGGCAGTTTCAGCGCTTCAACTTCCTCATCTGTGGGACACAACACTTTCTTTGTGTGGCTGGCGTGAATCCAGTTGGGAACTCCCGCACACTTCACAGCGGTAGTTGTTGTCAGGATCACTTGGAAAGGGCCTTTCCAACGGGGTTCCAGACACGACTTCCTCACGTGCTTCTTTACCACGACCCAGTCACCTGCTTTCAGTGTGTGTCCTGGACCTTGGATCAGTGGCAAGGTGGTTGCTTCCACCTGGTGAGAGAAAGAGCGAACCACGTCAGCCAGACCTTTGCAGTAGTCTAACACCATATCATCTGTAATATTCAAAAGCGCCTTTGCGGGAACTGCAGGAAGTCTCATGGCCCTGCCCATGAGGATTTCGTGCGGGGACAATCCAGTCTTTCTGTCAGGGGTGTTTCTCATTGACATTAACACCAAAGGCAATGCGTCAGGCCATTTAAAATTTGTCGATGCACATATTTTCGCCATTCTTGATTTCAGTGTACCATTCATCTGTTCCACCAGTCCTGAGGCTTCAGGGCGATAGCTACAATGCAGTTTTTGCTCAATGTTCAGCGCTGCGCAAAGTAACTTTATCACCTCGTTATTGAAGTGACTTCCCCTATCTGATTCTAAAGAGATCGGGAATCCGAAACGTGGTATTAACTCCCTCAACAATAGTTTTGCAACTGTAAGGCTGTCATTTCTACGTGTGGGGTATGCTTCAATCCAGTGACTAAAAATGCACACAATCACCAACACATACTTTAGACCTCCATGCACAGGCATCTCAATAAAGTCCATCTGCATTCGGCTGAACGGGCCACCGGCCCTACCGATGTGGCTCACGTTCACAACCGTTCCCTTTCCTGGGCTCATCTGCTGACAAATGACACATCGATGGCAGACTGCTTCTGCAACTTGACGGAATCTGGGGTTAAACCAATCAGTTTTGAACAATCTTATCATGGCATCTTACCCTAGGTGAGCTTGCCCATGATAGAACCGCGCTAGCTGCGATAAGAGACAATTTGGTAAAACAAATTTTCCCTCATTTGAAACCCATATCTCATCTGGTCTCTTTGTGCATTGTGCCTTAATCCAGGAAACTCTTTCATCCTCCCTGACGCTATTCTGTAATGCTTTTAGTTCATCCATTGTATCCACGACCTTCAAGGCAAATGCTTCAGCTGGTTTGAGCTCTGGCTCATTTATCGAATTCCATTCATCCCTGAGCAATATACAGTTCAAGGCACAAAATCTTGCGACTTGATCCGCATATGCATTTCCCAAGGAAACATAGTCCTGTCCTTTTGTATGAGCACTACACTTTACCACTGCAATTTCAGCTGGCATTTGAATGGCGTGTAACAATTCCCTTATTCTCTCCCCGTTTTTCACTGGGGACCCTGAAGAAGTCAGGAAACCTCTCTGTGACCATAGTTGCCCAAAGTCGTGCACAATTCCAAATCCGTACTGACTATCAGTGTAAATGGTAACCTTCATCAATGCAGACAGTTGACATGCTCTTGTAAGGGCTACAAGCTCTGCTACTTGTGCAGAATAGACTCCTTGAAGCCAGGATGCTTCCAAGACACCTGTTACAGTACATACAGCATATCCTGCTTTCAATATTCCCAATGCATCTCTTAAACATGACCCATCAACAAAAACAATTTGGTCATTTTCATCAAGCTTAGTATCCTTGATGTCAGGTCGGGGTTTTGTGCAAAATTCAGTCACCTGAAGGCAGTCATGCTCGACGTCTTCAGCGTTCTCAATTTCAGCATTTTCACCAGGAAGCAAGGTTGCTGGATTCAACGTAGTGCACCTTTTCAGCTGCACATTCGGTGAGCCCAGAATTATTGTTTCATACCTTGTGAGTCTTGCTCCAGTCATGTGTTGCGTTCGGGAACGGGTCAAAAGTATCTCAACTGAGTGAGGGACCATGACTGTTAATGGATGTCCCATCACTATTCCTTCACTCTGAGTGAGGCTGATACCAACTGCTGCTACGGCGCGCAAACACCCTGGAAGTGCTGCTGCGACCGGATCCAAAGTAGCTGAAAAATACGCTACTGGTCTGTTTACGCCACCATGGGCTTGGGTCAAGACAGACAAAGAACATGCATCACGTTCATGACAAAACAATGTGAAAGGCTTTGTGTAATCAGGCATACCTAAAGCTGGAGCCCTGCACATGCATTCTTTCAACTCAATGAAAGCATCCATTTCATCTCCTTTCAGCTCAATTTCATCCAATGCATCCTTCTGGGTCAGTTTCAGTAAAGGCTTTGCTAGAGTTGAGAAGTTGGGAATCCACTGGCGACAGTAGCTCACCATTCCCAAAAACTTCCTCACCTCCCTCCTCGTCTTGGGTGGACTCATTTGAAGTACACTCGTTATTCTTTCCTTCATTATTCTCCGTGACCCTTTCTCTATTTGGTGACCCAAGTATTTTACTTTCTTCTGACAGAACTGCAACTTTGAAGGAGACACCTTGTGTCCATTCCTTCCCAAATGGTTCAGTAGGGCAATGGTGTCGGCTGTGCAGCCATTTTCTGTCTTAGAGGCAATCAGTAAGTCATCAATGTACTGTACTAGGATTGACTCGAATGGCAGTTCTAACGCTTCCAAGTCCTTCTTTAGAATCTGATTGAAAATTGACGGTGACTCCGAAAACCCTTGAGGAATTCGACACCAACTGTAAACTCTGTCTAAGAATTTGAAACAAAAGAGAAATTGGCTGTCCTCATGAAGAGGCACCGAAAAGAATGCTTGTGACAAGTCGATGACTGAGAACCACTCGGCATCGCAAGGGACTTGAAACATTATCACGGCTGGATTCGGTACTACAGGGCAGCATTTGACTATGATGTCATTTATTTTCCTCAAGTCCTGCACAATTCGGACCTTTCCACTCGGCTTTATTAGTCCCATGATTGGTGAATTACATGGACTGCTTAACACTTCTTTCAGTACTCCCTGCTTTACAAACTCGTCAATGAGTTGGGCGACTTTCATGAGGGTGTCTTGTGCCATGTGGTATTGTGGGGTTTGGGGAAAAGTTACATTGGGTTTTACTGTCACTTTCACTGGTTCCACTCCTTTCACCAATCCCACCTCTTTTCCTGTCATATCCCACACTTCTTTTCCGACTGTTTCCCGTAATTCAGCTGGAATATATTCTTCAGTTATCATCGGAAGAAGGTTAATCAGAGGATATTTTTCATCAACAATTTCCATCTCGTCCCCTTCTACACTGTCCTCTTCTTCCCCATCACTGCTCGTCTGAATTTTAATTCCATCGTACGAACACATAATCGAACATCCCAATTTGCACAATAGGTCTCTCCCTAACAGTGCTATCGGGCTTGAGTCACATACCACAAAATTATGTAACCCTTGATAGTTACCAATCCTGACTGGTACTGGATCTGTGATTGGGTTTGTCAGGTATCTGTTTGCTACTCCCACTACCTGAACTGTTCTCCCTGAGAGGGGCAAATTTGGTACTTCAATGCTCCTAACAGTCGAACGTGTGGCTCCTGTGTCAACCAAGAATGAAACTCGATGACCCATAACTCTTCCCTCCACATACGGACACTTTTGATCAACTTCCAAGGATGCTGCAAGCACACAATTTCCCTCCTCATCTGAACTTTCACTCTCCCATACATCGTTTATTCCATTCTCACTGTGTAATGGGAACTGTTGCACTGTGCCATTTGTACTCATCACCTGATTCGAGACCTGTGGAGGAACCATCACTTGCTGCTGACCCATTGGTGCCAAAGGTATTTGCATTTGCTGATTAGGTACCATTGGTAACTGCTGTTGCATTGGCTGCATTTGCGTCATCTGCATACGGGGCATCTGCATCTGCTGCGGCTGCATGGGCTGTAATCCCTGCAGCTGATTTATGGTCTGAAAATTTGGGTTTGGACTTCTCATTTTCGGTCCCCTCATTGTCTGAAATGCATTGACATCATTGTTTTGCTGACCAACACCTGCACCTTCCTGCACCATCATCGGGCACTCGCGTTTCCAATGTCCGACGATTCCGCACACGTGACACGGCATCACCTTTTTCATTGCCTGCACGCCATTCGGAATCACAACAGTGTTCAAATCCGGACCGTTACTCCCGAAACCTCCTCTGCCTCTGCCTCTCGCCTGTGGCTGAAACACCATATTTCCCTGCGGCTGCGGCTGCAGCTGCGGTACCTGCTGTTGGAACCCTTGCAACCCTTGCAACCCTGTCTGAGCTGCTTTAAGTTGCATCACCATCACTTTCTCTTTCAACCTTTTCTGTTTCACCTCAATTTCGTCGCTACAGTATTTCGCATAATTCAACACCTCATCAATCGGTTTCGACTGCCAACAAATCAAATGCGTCTTTATCATCTGACTTATCTCTGGTCTCAACCCTTCCACAAATCTAAACACAAAATGAAGCATGTCCTTCGCCTCTATTGTTTCCGTTCCACTGTAGTTCTTGAACGCCTTCAACAACCTCTCATAGTAACCATGAATTGACTCTTTAGCCTCTTGGGCAGTCCGATCAATCTTCTGCCAATCCACATTTTTCGCGGCAACCTTCGTCTTCAAATGCTCAATCACCTTATAGTACAAGCTCATCACCATAGGTGATGGTGCACCCGTATCCCTGTCTCTCTCTGGTTCACTTGTCGGCCAACCTACAGCCCTTTTGCATTCTTCCCACAAATCTGCCGGAACCACAATCTCAAAGAGGGTGTTCAGGTCTTCCCAAAGACATTTTGCAAGCTTCACAAACCTATCAGTCTGTTGATACCATTCAATCGGTTTCTCTCTCAGTTTGGGAAAATCATCCGTAAAAGACTGAATGTCGCTTCTGTGCCACGGTACATGTATTAATTTTCCCCCTGCTGTCTCCCTCATTGGTAACATGGCTATTGCATCACTACTCTGCGGTCTTTTCTCGTTGTGCTCTGGGACACTGTCTTTCTTCTTCTCCTTTTTCTTTGCCCACCTGCTCTCCCATTTGTCTAGGCACCTCCACACTTGTGCACTCTGCAGCAATTCTCTAAGGTGCGTTTTCATGCCTGCTGACCTCATGTGTTCAAAGTCTGTGGTCCCAAAATCCAATCTATAGCTCCTGCTCAAGTGTTTTGTCTTGTCTATCTCAACCCCGTTTTTGTCAGCTATTTCTTGCAACCTTCTGTGTACCTTGTTCACTTCTCTCGTAATCCTGGGACATAGATACCTCAGCTCTTCTTCCGAGTAGAACTCTAACCTATTCACACCCATAGTCCCTTCTACCAATTCTTCTGCTTCCATGTTCAACCTTACCCTATTCAGGTAGTCTTCTCCCTTCCCACTGGCTAAGCTTTGTGTGGAATTCAGACTGTTGAACCATTGTGTCAGCTGTTGCGCATTCAACCCCATCAGTGTAGCATTCACATCGACTGCCATTGACGGTTGCGGCAACTTTTCAGTGTTCGATGATAGCGGTATCATCAGTGGGGGACTCAACCTCACCACTGTTGACTGAGCACATATGGGACTAAACTCCATCAGGGACCCAGATCGAGTTGGCTGAGCCACTATCGGAGTTGTCTCTGGAGTGTTTTCTATGCACCTCCTTTCTATCCCACTCTGTACCACTAATCCTTGACCGCTCATACCTGAGTTAGGCTGACTGTACAAAGGTACCGGTGGACCTACAGTAATGGGTAGGGATATCGCATCTGGGTTCTGTCCATTCCCCATGCTCTGAGGCATGTTCATTCCCACACTATGGGTCATCATTGCCGGCCTGCCCATCTGACTCCCCGTCATCTGAGCATGTGTGATTCCCCCCTGCATCTGCTTTTGAGGCATCAAAAACTGTGTTGATTCAGCTTGTGCCAATGTTGGGCTGTGACCATTCTGTACTCCCATTACGGTTGGATCTAGAATCATTCCCGTACCGTTGTCACTGCTGTAGTACCTTGGGACCTGCGGCTGATAATTTTCTGCAGTTTTCAATATAGGCACATCTGGATATATTCTCCTAACCTGCGGTATCTGCGGGGTGAACAGTAAACTCGGGTTCTTATATCCCGATGGCGTTTCTGAATTCGGAGTTTCATCATTCTGTACCGGTGCCGGAGGGGCAGAACTGGTACTTGGACCTTGTCCACTCTCTGCATAAGGTGGTGGACGGTCATTCAGTAATTGCATGATGAACTCCTCATCCTCTAACTCGTCTTCCTCTCTATCTTTGGAACACCTCCTGTCTGTCTTACAGGTAGCTTTCTTACCTGTCGCCTCTTCTTCCTTTGCAATTGCGGGAAACAATTTTATCCCCTGCAATACATCTGACCTCCACACCTTCTGTGCATTATCCCACCTAGCGTCCGCTAGTGTCTTTTCTACCTTCCTTATCCTGGTCTCGAACTTCTTCTGCTGTTGCTGTCTGGCCATTAGTTCCCAAATCGCTAGAGCCTCAAACTGTGCTGGCCTCGGAGGTACCTTCATGTTGTACATCGCGAATCTCAAATTCTCTAGAATCCTTATATTGAATGTCCCATGGATCGGGAACGCTACGCTCCCATGTTTCTCTGTCAGCTTGTGCCATTGCTTTAGCCAAAGGCACGGAGCTACCCCCTTTTCCTCCATAACAATGTAAGCTGGTGTACCTTCGGGTGGCGTCTCCTCTCCTACGCTCGCTTTAATGTAAGACTCCCCCTTCATCGCACTCTTTAATGCTTTCAAAAATTTCATTTTCTCGACTTTTATTTCACAAAATTTGTAATCAATAAGTGACTTTAATTCCCGGAATACTCTTTGCTTGCCTTTCCCCTTCCAATCGAGCCCCACGGACTGCATCCAATCCGTGCGCGACCCTTCTCTGCAACCAACCTATCCCAGCGCGGCTCCTAGTGACGTCACACTCACACACACTGCGGCTGACAAAGCCTCGCGGCTTGTCCTCCTTCACTCAGCTCCTTTCGTAACAACTTCTAGCATGTATCGCGAGCAACCAAAATAATAATAAAACAGATCTGTCGGTTTACTACAGGAAGGGTAACACAATCGCTTCAGGACCTTAGGGATTTTTCACTAGCCTCGGCAGTTATTCCATCTTTCTCGGTCCCCACTTTCGCAAGCAAATCTGACCCGCAGACTCTGCTCTCAACTTGTCAATGATCTATTCTAGTGCACTTAGAATTTGTCAAAGCCCGAAGTCGAAGTTTCTTTCACTCCCTTAACACACGTACCGACTCGTTGACCACGCCCGGTCAACCTACTAAACCGACCAGACCACAACATAAAACAAGTGTCTCATACACTTTTCAACATACTCCGGAGTCTCTTGACCTCGCAGGGCCCGTCTCAACAACAACAACCACGTGGACCTTTTTTCTGCACAAAGCGCCACATGCACATGAAGTTCGACGACTTCCCTACTCTCACACTCGGAGTCGCACCTCCGCTATTTTCTATGAAGTTCGACGACTTCTCTACTCCTACACTCGGAGTCGCACCTCCGCTATTCTCTAAAATCCTCGCAACCTTTTCACACAATCTGCGGCAATAAGCTGTGCAAGCGCAAAATCCTAACTTCACTCATACCGTCACTAGTACCACCAACGCCGATTCCACACCTCCATTCTCTCCATTCGCAAGCTCCGAGATCCCGGGAAAAGTCGCGGGGGACTTAGCCCATCATCATTCTCTCAATCTGTTTTATCCAAGAAAAATCTAATTCAACTTCTCGAGTGGGGTCCCAAAGGGCGAACCCGTTAATTCAACACCATATACTTTAAGAGTGAGGGGTCCCAAAAGGGCGAAACCGTCCTCTGCTACCATCTACTGATAGAGCGTTACGGACCTAATAAATTACCTGTATCTGAACGCTCTTGGGTCGATGAATCTTTTGACCAAGTGGGGCTCTCCTCACTCGAGAGTAGTCAATTTAATCAAATCAATAATCAATAACGTACATAAGCAATACCCTGATCAACATAACACTTCACAATTAATCCAGAATACATTTCGACGAAACCATGACCTTTCGGTCATGAATAACCACACCAGTTTATTGCAAAGTTAGTGAATTTATTTCCCTATATTAACAAAGCTAGCACAATATAAACATGTCTCAACACCAAATGATATATGTAAATGAACATTAATAGCTGTCCATAACGACGAAACAGATGCAATTTATGCAGCATTTGAATAATAATGCATTTGATAATAGCAATGCAAATCACTAAAACTATAATCTGTAATGAGCTAATTGCATACATTGGTCAGCATAACAAGGTCTCAAATTGCATTGTGCGACAGATGAATCCTCATCTATCCTCAAATTAGCATCGGCATGTGGGACTTCATGCAAAAACAATTTAGTAACATTAATTTGGAAAACTCCTAACTAGGGCTCTTATCAAAGATCAGCAGTTGGTTACCTAAAAGAACACAATGCAATTGTACAATTTCCTTTCATATTTACCAAATCCAATCAGCATTCAAGGAAGTCTTCGTCTCACGGGTACCGGTTTCAATCAGCATGGGACGGGACAAAGGGGCAGGGTGGACGGGGCACTTGCCTCTCAGCGGCAAAAGGACAAAACTATTACTTCATGCAAAGGGACGAATCAAAGTTAAAGTCTCTAGGGCGAGAATTACTTAAAGTCTCTTTCTCTCGACTAGAGAAAGCATCAAAGTCTCTTTCAAAATGGCGTCGCAGCAAGATGGGCCATAATAGCTGCAATGTCCTGCAAATGGCGGGCAATGGCGTGCTTTCTTCTTGTTCACCTGGTTTAAATAGACAACAGTTCAAATCCAGTAGGGTCTTCCATTGGAGGGTTCATAGGTTGGCTTCAAATTGTCCAATCAAAAACTACAGTTCACAAGCTTCTACCTAAGCATACATTATCCTTGGAGTCGGGAACGTAAGTTGCAACATATTTTACCAATTAACTCACTTTCAGAGCGTCCATTGTCTGCACCTGCAGATTGACCTTGGAGCAAAGAAGAAGATGCCAGGCTGGCACGAAACCTTAAAGATAAGCATGTGAACGATCCCACTGGAAAAGTACAGCTTTAAGCAAGAATACACTTTTATTAGCACGTTGGAAAAATACGAGCATCTAAACCGTGAGACAGGCAACTAGGCCAAAGCCTCCACTAAAGTTATGCTAAGCTAAAACATTTCTAACAAGCAAATCATGGCACACGTTTACGATTATGTCAGATTCGTACAATCCTAATACATCACGTTATATAAAGCACGCTTATAAATGTTGGCAAACTACTCTGAGGGCACATTTGTCCCCGTACAATCTTTATTAGTTCGGTTAAAGTCACACTTGATTATTGCGGTACTACGTTTAAGCGCTAATAAATGTAAAACCTTCATTTCTGCGTCATCAGTTGTTAGGCCCCACCGTAGAGGGTGTGAGAGCAAGCGCCCCTGGCGAGGAGAAGGCTGCAACAGTGGGTGGAGGACACCACACATCCCCTAGCGGCCGTTTGCTGTCTGTAAGTCTCCTGCAAGAAGGAAACTGAGGCCCTCCACAGATGGGGAGTCCCTGCCATGGCGCTCCCTTGGCACAGCCCGCCAGCCGGAGGAGGCAGCCTTGGACAGGAGCTGGAAGTAAAGCAGCTAAGTGCACAAAGGCCTGAGCGAGGCAACTCCTGAGTGCAGAGAGGCCAGAAGAGAAGGTGCAGGTAAGAACGGGCAGGGTGGTGGCCCCGGAATTATGTCCCCCTAACAGAGTGGCCGAGGCCTGAAAACCAAAGCAAAAAACAAACACGCTAGAATGCCCAGATCTGCACCCCCACACAACCTGCCTGAGCCCATGCAGTAGCGGGAACAGCCCACCGTCTCCGCTATAATGGTGACCAAAGTAGTGGCGAAGCCAAGATAGGTGCGGTCAGCAATGTAAACCCCCTGGTGGCTGAATGCTACTGCTGTGGAGAAGAGAGAAGACAAGACTTGTCATTTCTGGCAACAGCCCTGCTACCTGCAATGAGTCGTTAGGCTCCGATCTAGTTGACCAGCCTGTTTATCTGACACCGGAAGGAGTCAATGACATCCTCTGGCCAAGCGTGGCCAGAGGCTATGTTATGATGGGGAGAAGACTGCGCGAGATCTTTTCTCCCAACTAGCTCTATGTGTGTGTTCCATTTATTTATGCGCTCCAACACATGCTAGCCCAGCCCTGTCTAGGTCGCTACACTGGCAACAAGGGTCTCCTGCCCACGCGCCTCACTGCTACTGCACACGCACACCAAGCGGTAGCGAGGGGCCTGGCTGCATGCCCCGCCTGTGCCGTCTGCTGCCTGAGAAGGCCATGTCCCTGTCCGGCCTGCCCTGGGCCCACCTGCTGTCCCGGCCTGCTCCTGCTTATGCAGCCTCCGTGCTTCCTGTAGTAGGTGAGACATTTTCTCTGCTCTCCAGTTGGCCTCCCTGGCAGAAGGGGAGCCTAAGGCCACACCCCAAGCACAGACCTGGACCTGTAAGCCTCCGACACTTACTGCTCGGGGAGCGCTCCTGCACTGCCTGAGTCATGTGCGCGAGAGCCAAGGCACTCTTTCTGCCCAGCACAGATGCCTTGCCTGCAACATGCCTTGATAGGCAAAGTAATACAAGAGAGAAGAAAAATAAAAGACATTAAGGACAACAAAAGGACCACAAACAAAAAAACCATTGCAACAAGTAAGTGCACAGTATGTACTCAACACCAACAGCCCTACCTGAATCTGCCGAGCTCAGCATCTTTGCACTCCTGCACACCCACCGACCAGAGACATTAAAGTGCACACAGCCAGAGCCTACCACAACCAGGCAACCCACTTTACCCCAGGCTGCGTCCCAAACAAGGCAAAGCAGACAACAGCAAGGAGGTGGGCAGTTAAACTATCCGGTATACTGGAACCCAAGTGCTGATCAACTACATGCGCGTCCCACGCCACACCTAACATGGCGGATGACAAACCAGTGCCAGCGGCTCCTGTGCAGTTCCCACAACAGCACACCATGGCAGGGGCGTTGCCACCTTTCTGCAAGCTAACTGACCCTGCAGCAGCCTTCCCGCGATGGAAGGTCGGTAGGCTAGAAAACTACTTTATCACCACTTGAGAACATGATGGGGCCATTAAGAGGTCTTTGTTGTTACACTTCGGTGGAGATAAAATATACAAACTATTCAGACACCTTCCCAACACCGGCGCAATAGACAACTAAGACACAGCCGTAAGAGCACTCAGCGCTCACTTTGACCCGAAACTAAACCCGACTTGAAAGATTCAAACCCCACCAGGCATGCCAGCAAGAAGGAGAATCCATAGTTAAGTTCTAAGCGCGGCTTAGAGAGTTAGCCAGCACGTGCATGGCAGATAACCAGCCCAAAGAAATACGAGCACAGATCATCCAAGGCTGTTGCAATTAGAAATTCAGAGGGCTCATCCTGAGGCAACCTTACCTCAGTCTAGATTATATTCTCATAATGGCCAGGTTGCATGACCTTTCAACAGCCAGAGTGACTGAGATGGACACCGTAATAACTCAAGCCCATGAAATATACCCTATCATCAAGACCAAATGCGTTGATTGTGTTGAATCTTGTATATATTTGTAAGGAAGGTTGGGAGGTTCCCAGGGTGACAGGGTGTTGCCAGGTGACAATGTGATGATTCTGGGGTGGAATAGTCTGTAAGGCAGTTGCTGCTGTGACTTGCCAGGGTTGAGATGTCGTTTTCTTCTAAGGAAATAAAGCAGGAAAAATAAGAAAGAAGAGTGTGCTTCTTTTCATTGGCGACGAGGATGGGAGTAAATTGTACAAGGACGTTTACCTGGACACCTTTAGCTGCGTTTTTATCCTAAGGTTTGTGGTGTCATGGAGTAATTGGACCGTTTCAATCCAGTTGTGGATGTGTCTGAGTACAATAACTGTTTTTATCGAAGTGTGCGCAGATTGTTTCCGCGCGTTTGTCAACATAAGGAGCGAGTGGAAAGGCTACTTTAACAACACAAAATGATGATGATGGACGGAGTGCTAACAATGCAAACACTCACCCCCAGTCACAGATCTGGGTTTAATCCATCGTTCTTTTGCTCCCCATGCCACTCCAGTTTGGACCCAGCCATATGCAAATCAGTCTTGACCCTGTTCCTCATGGGAACAGTCCAGCCCGAACTGCCAGGCCAGGTCCTCCCTGGACCAGAAACAAGCATCCTGGGACCGGTTTCGGGGTTTCAACCCTCATCAGCCAGGCTAGCTTGAATTCTGACAGCTTGAAAGGCTGACATCGGGAAAACACTTGAAGGTGCAAAACCGTACCGCGTTGGATGGAGCAAGTGGAAAGGTCAAGGTGAACATTGGATCACATACAACTTATTGGTAACGTACCGAGTTGGTGCTTGTTGCATTTCAAATGTGGTGAGAGCTTCCATGGCGCGAGTTGACGCGAGTTGACACGAGCGGCTTACCTCTTTGGTCGGCACACTCAGCACAGTTCTTTCGGCGCCATGTCGAGGAGGAAGTGGCATAACTGCGCGTATTCGGCGCAGCAACGTGACTTCCGGAAACTGACGTGTGTGCGCGCACGCACGTCATCCTATGTGTGTCGTCATTTCTGGAAAGACGCGACACCATAGCAACGAGTAAACAATCAGTGCTCAGCCTTCACGTGTCAGCTCGGTAGGAACGCACTATAATGCGATACAGAGGCATTTATTCAGGATTGTGTTGCACTGAGGCTGGTTTTAAAAAATAAAAAAATAAAAATAAAAATGATAAATAATGAAACAATAAATATTAACATAGCGAAGAGGTAAAGGAAGAAGAAAGAAGAAGAGAAGGTGAATAAGAGTTAATGGGAAATATGTTTGGACGACTGTGACTACTTTTGTTATTTAAGCTTTTTATTTTTAGCACGTTTAAACTGTAAAATTTGGGACTTTGTGGTTTGAAGTTTTTTGCCATGCAAGCGATAGTGCCTCTGTCCACATTTTTACCTGTTCCCGGGGAACCATGTATGTCTTGGGAAGACTGGGAGGAGGCATTTGAGACATATTTGGAAGCATTGGGTGGAGCTATTTTTACGGCTAGAAGAAAATTAGCGTTGTTGAAACATAATTTGGGAGTTGAGGGGAGTAAAGTTTTGAAAACACTACCATATGAAATTATTGTTGTCAATGAGAATGACGGTGAAGAGGAAGATGGTGATGAAGATGATTTATACACTTAGTGCGATGACAGCTTTGAGAAATGATTTTGGTCGCAAATTGAGTATAGTGGTTGAACGTCACAAATTCTTCTCCAGGGCGCAAGCGTCACATGAATCGATTGATCAGTTTGTCAGTGCGTTGAGGATGTTAGCAATAACTTGTAAATTTGGAAGTTTGCATGAGGAGATAATTAGAGATCAATTGATCAATCAAACTAAAAGTTTGCATATTCAAGAGAAGCTATTGATTTTGAAGGACCCGTCTTTGGATGAAGTTATAACAATAGCAAAGCATGTGGAAGATACTTCAAGGTATATTAAAGAATTGAGTGCTGATAATACTGATGCAGTGATGGAACAATCGATCAGTATGGTGAAGCAGAAAACTAGTAGCAAAGTTGATGGAAAAAAAATGTTTTAGATGTGGGAGTATGAAATACTTGGCTTTCTCTACCAGTTGTCCTGCAAAAGAAGCCAAGTGTTTCCTATGCAGTAGAGTAGGCCATTTCTCTAAAGTATGCAATCAAGAGAACACTTCATATAAGAAGAAAAGTGTGAATTGTTTGTGTGATAAAATTCAGGAACAAGATATATCTGAAGAGAATGAAGTTATAGAGATACTGATGATAAATGGAAATTCAATATGTGAGAAGGATCAAATAAGCAAAATTTGCGAACTTGAATTAGATCTGTACAATCCTCCGAAATGTGAAATCAGCGTGAATGGTATAGTGGTTGTCACGTGGGCAGATTCGTGTTCCCCGTATACACTTATTGATAGGACAACATGGGCCAAGCTGGGGAAATGTAACTTATCCGACTATGAAACTGAGTTGGGGGGGTATGGTGGTAGCAAAATACCCATCATGGGACGCTTCTGGGGGAAGCTGTTTTTTAAGCAAAGGGAAACTGAGTGTTGGGTGTATGTGGTAGTAGGTGGTCGTTGTTTACTAGGTTGGAAGGAACAAAAATCGCTGAATATTTTGTTAGACCCCAACAACGAGGAGCAGGTGTTGACTGTGAAACACGATGAAGTACAAAGGTGGAAGATGGAGTTTCCTAATTTGTTCAAAGATGAACTAGGGTGTTTGAAGAAGTTTCAGCACCGAATTGTGTTAAAGGAGGGAGCAGTGCCGAAGGTGCACAAAGTGGGGAATGTGCCTGTGATATTGAGAGGTGCGTTAAAAGAGGAACTTGCACGTTTACTGCAGTTAGGGGTGAAAGAGAAAATTGAGGCTTCTGAATGGTTAAGTCCGGTAGTTTTAGCTTGTAAGCCTAATGGGAAAATTAGGATGTGTGTGGACCTGAGAGACTTGAATGACAACATATGGGTGGACAGGCATCCAATTTCAAATATTAATGAGTTGTTAACAGGAGTTAAGGGTGGTAAGGTATATTCAACTCTGGATTTGTCAAGTGCATATCACCAGATTCTATTACATCCTGAATCTAGGCATTTAACGTTGTTCATCACACCAGAAGGAGTATTTAGGTTCATCCGCATGCCGTTTGGGCTAGCATCAGCATCAGCTGTGTTCCAACGGGCTATGCAAAGTTTGTTGGATCACTTGGAGCATGTCAGGTGTTTCCAAGATGATGTGTTAGTGTGGGGTGAAAATGCGAATGAACATGATGATACATTAAGGAAGGTGTGCCAGATTTTGGAAGGTGCAGGATTGATGGTGGAAGTGAATAAATGCAAGTTTGCACGTGAGTGTGTGGAATACTTGGGTCATACAATATCGTGGGAAGGAATAAAACCAAAGAGAAACCTAATGTAAGCTATAGAACAGGCACCTAGTCCTGAGGATAAGGATCAGTTAAGGTCTTTTTTAGGATTAGCGGAGTACTACGCTAAATTCGTGAGGAATTTTGCGTATTTAGCACAGCCCTTGCGTTTGTTGTTAAAGAAGAATCAGCAATATGTTTGGTCAAGGGAGTGTCAACAATCTTTCCTCAAATTCAAGAAGTGTATTGTTGACGTGGTTGACTTGAAACCATTTGAGGTTCATGACCACACTATACTTTCAACAGATGCAAGCATGTATGGATTGGGTGCAGTATTAATACAGGTTCACAATGGAAAAGAACATGTGATAGCGTTTGCATCACAGACTTTGAGGGGAGCAGAGACATCGTATTCCGTGATTGAAAAATAAGCTTTAGCCTGTTGGTGGGGTATACAATATTTCAGGAATTACGTTTGGGGAAGAAGATTCGAGTTGCGAACGGACCATAAACCTTTAGTGAATTTATTCACAACCAAGGGTGCAGGCAGTGCATCATCCAGAATTGCAAGATGGTTGTATAGGTTACAGGAGTGCACGTTTAACGTGAAATATATACCAGGTATTACTAATTCCAATGCTGATTGTTTCTCAAGATTACCGGTAGAGAGGGAATCTGAAGATGAGGATGAGGAATGGTTGATGGCAAGTTTGGAGGATAAAAATGAGAAGGCAATAAGCAAGGAAGTGTGGAAAACGGCGGTACAAAAGGCTGATGAACTGAAATGTGTAATGAGAAATATATGCAAAAGGTGGTCAGAAATTCGAGATGCAACGGGGTTGATAATGAATTTCAAAAATGTATGGTCAGAGTTATCTGTACAAGATGGTTTGCTGAGAAGAGGGGAGAAATTGGTTGTTCCGTACAGTTTGAGACAGGATGTGCTGGGAATGTTGCACGATGGGCATGGTGGAATGTCGGGCATGAAAAGAAAAGCGAGAGAAGATTTTTGGTGTCCAGACATGGAAGTAGAGGTGGAAAGGTATGTAAGAAATTGCATGTGTTGTGCGCAGAGTGACAAGACACGTGTAAGTGAGAAGTGAGAAGACTCCGGTTGTACCTGTTCCTTTTCCGGCAGATCCTGGGCAGAAGGTAGGAATGGATATTTGCAGCCCATTCGATTTAGTGGGACTTTTGTGATTGTCATGATGGATTACCATTCTAAATGTCCGGAAGCCAGTGAGGTGAAGGATATCAGATCGTCCATGATTATTGCGTTTAGTGAGGAAGTTTGGAGGAGGGAAGGGTATCCTGCAGAGCTGGTAACAGACAATGGACCTCAATTCATTTCAAGTGAATTTGAGGAGTATTTAAATTGCTGCAGGATTTAACATATCAGGTCTGCAGTAGCACATCCTAGAGAGAACGGTTTAGTTGAAAGATTCAACAGGGTAGTGGGGGGAAATATTCAATTATCACTTCAAAATGGTTTAGATTGGAGGAATGAGTTAAAGAAATTGTTATGGAACTATCGTACGACACCCCATTCTGTGACTCTGGAACCGCTGTTTATGTTGTAAAAGGCAGGAAACCGTGTACGAGGATTGTGCCCAGAGGGATGGGTAGAGCAGGTAGAAGAAGTGTCGATGGAAAGGGTTTGTTACACCGAGTAGAAAGAATGCAAGGAAAATATGATGGAAGGTGTGAGACTAAAATGAAGAAGTGTAAAATGGCGGTTGGTGATTGCATACGTACCAAGTTGGTCCATGGTTCGAGAAAGAGTGTATCCAAATGGTCAGATCCCAAACGTGTTGTGGGGGTGAGAAGGTACAGTGTGGATTTAGATGACAGGAAAAGGTGGAATTTGAGGAGTGTCGTTAAATGTAATGATCCAGAGTTGAGTTTGTGGCTAAGGACACATCAGGAACAATTTGAAACAGTAAATAAGGAGAATCCAGGAAAATTGTGTTTGGATAGAAGGAGGATCAAGAAGCTGGGGTATTTGAAGGACTATTATACTGGATAATACAAGTATATTTATTTCTGGAAAATTTGGGCTGGGGGGTGTGTAGACAGTCCATTTAAATAGTCCAGTTAGTTAGGTACATGTTTTAAATATGTTATTGTGTTAGTTATAAAATAGTCGTTAAGTAAATTTTGTAAAAGGGGAGATGTGTTGTATCTTGTATATATTTGTAAGGAAGGTTGGGAGGTTGCCAGGGCGACAGAGTGTTGCCAGGTGACAATGTGATGATTCTGGGGTGGAATAGTCTGTAAGGCAGTTGCTACTGTGACTTGCCAGGGTTGAGATGTCGTTTTCTTCTAAGGAAATAAAGCAGGAAAAATAAGAAAGAAGAGTGTGCTTCTTTTCAGATACAGTGCAGGTGCAATATACCAAGAGTGAACTCAAGACACAAACACATTAGTGAGACAAGGGCCGCGCTGTATATACTGTGGACAAGAAGAACATGCCCCCAAAGACGACAGTGCGCAAACTGTGGAAAAATTAATCATTTTGCGACTGTGGTGGAGGCGCCAGAGGAAGAGGGGCAAGAGGAAGGCACACAGTCACTAGAACAGTAAAACACCTTTCGGTGGAAGACCCTGAACAACCAGAACAAGATCAGCGGGCGTTGAGGCAGAAGCACACGCCCAAAGACTCAGCACCCGATGAGGAGGAGGTATTCCTCATCTTCTTCACAAATTACCTGAAAAGACACAGACGACCTCAACCCGCCTGCGTAGTCAAGATCACAGGGTCCTAGGTGAAGGCACTAACTGACAAAAGTACCTCGGTCAATGTGATGGACGTCCAACAATATCGCCGCCTCCAACCTCGCCCTTAGATAGTACCATCTAGTACCAAAATCTTCATGTACGGGAGACACACACCTCTGCTACTAAAAGGGCGAATGACAGTAAATATAAGATCTGACGACAAGGAAATACATGCCACCTTCCACATTGTCGATAAGAAGCAGATACGCTACTCAGCAGCCATCTGGCCAAGGACTTGGGACTTATGTCATTTGCAAAAAGCATGTGGGAATTTCAAACTGACAAACTGCTGCAGGAATTCCCAGAATTGTTTACCAGCTTAGAATGCCTGAAGGCCCCGCCTATCATACTACACATTGACAAATCTGTACAACCCACCCCTCTGCAATACTGTTGAGTTTCTTACCAACTCTGCCTGCTAGTGTAACAAGAACTAAACAAGCTAGAAGACCAAGGTGTCATAGAGAAAGTAACAGGGCCCAAGCCATGGGTGTCTCCCATGGTAATCAGGGAAAAGCCAAAACAGCCAGGGAAAATACGCCTGTGCAATGACATGCATCTCCAGAACCAAGCAATTAAACGGGAAAGACACATAACACTGACCATCGATTACAGCATTGCGGACTTGAATGGCTCTTGATGGTTTTCCAAACTGGACTGAAATGCCGGATACCATCAATTATGTCTGGCTAAGGAGAGTAAGTACATCACCACCTTCTCGACGCATATGGAACTCCAAAGGTACAAATGGTTGAACTTTGGCATCTCGTCGCAGTAGAAGTATTCCAGGATGCCATTCGAGAAACCCTCTCTGGACTACCAGGAGTCATGAATGTGAGTGATGATATCCTCATTCATTCTGCAACTGCCGAGGAACACCATCAGCATTGCCAAGCCACACTCCGACGCCTAGCAGAACACAGCTGACTCTTCACAAAGTGAAATGCTTCTTTTTCCAAATGTCCATTGAGTTCTTCGGCTATATTTTCAGACAGAATGGGGTGCAGATTGACCCACAAAAATCTCAGACGATCAAGCAAGCTCCAGCACCGAAGACTGTGAGTGAAGAGCGTTGTTTCCTGGGGATGGCCACCTACTGCGGCCAGTTTATACCAAACCTGGCCACCATTGCAGAACCCCTCCGATCTCTCACAAAGGTGAAGACTCCATGTTCGTGGGACAAGAGCCGAAAAGGCATTCCAAGCCCTTGAAGAAGCACTACTGAGTAAAACCAACATGGTGTACTTTGACCCCAAAAAAAGGGACGGAGTTGATAGTGGACGCCAGCCCAGTAGACCTTAGAGTCATCCTAACTCAACAGATTTAATGTGGCAGGTGGGCCCCACTGGCATTCACAATAAAGCACTAACACCAACTGAAAATCACTATGTACGGCATGTGCGGGAAGCACTAACAATCAAATGGGCCTGTGCGCACTTCCACCTCTACCTCTGTGGGAAGCCCTTTAGAGTAGACACTGACCATCAGCCCCTGGTCCCTCTGTTCACGGGCACTACTCCACACCCCGCCACTCACAGATCACTGGACTATTTAACTGCAACAGTATCACATGGAGGGCGTTTACCACCCCAGTACCAAGAACACAGTGGACTTCCTGTCGCGCCTCCCACCACACCAAGGAGACGAAGGTACTTCAAATGATGAAGCAGCAAACAAATACATTCAATCATTAGCACAAAGTGCTTGCCTAAGGCGTTCAATCTGAAAGAAATCTCTGACACGAGGGGGCGCCGATGCGGTACTGACAAAAGTAAAGATGGCTCTATCAGGGGAGTCCTGGGAAGGATTCCACAAAGATGCTAATAGCTGGGCCGGCTTGTATAAAGAGCAGCTCACAAAGATCTGGAGAGTCTGCAACAAATTTAGTACAACACAAGATGGTCTTGTACTGCGGGGCCAACGATTAGTAATCCCGGCCAGCTTCCAACACCGGGTAACCACACTAGCTCACAGGGGACACCACAGCATGGCGAAGATGAAATCACATATGCGGGACAAGGTATGGTCCCCTCACTTTGAAAGGATGGTGGACGATCATTTGAGGCAATGCCCAGCATGCCAACTGACAAGCACGTTTTAAGCCCTGGTCCCTATCATACCCGAAGTACCATATTACACACCCTGGTTCAAGGTGAGCCTCAATTTTGGAAGTTTTCAGGATGGAAGAGTCACCCTAGTGATGGTGAATGAATACTCAAAGTACCCGATTGCGGAGATCATTGACTCCACTGCATTCACAAACTTGGCACCAGTGTTAGAGAAGAGTTTTGCAATGTTTGGATTCCCCGAAGAAATCAAGACTTACTGTTTCAAGGGGTGAAATTTAAAGAGCAACTTGGAATAAGGCATCAACCCCACAGTGGCCACAAGCAAACAATGAGGTAGAGTGTTTTATGCGCACCATGAAAAAAGCCCTCCGGATTGTCACACTGGAAGCCGCTGACCCTGAATTGAGTTTGCAATGATTTCTGAGGGAATACTGAGGAACGCTACACAGTACCACACAACCGCCCCTGTGGTCCATCTTGTTGAACAGGGTGAGACATGACACCATACCAATTTGCCCCAGATGGATACTGCGCCCTACAATACCAAGGCAACTCAGGCGAGGAGACAGGAAAACAATGCACAGGCCAGCAAGAGGTGACATGCAACCACAAGACGATTAAGCCCTGGAGACCAAGGCCCTCATTCTGACCCTGGCGGTCGGTGATAAAGCGGCGGCCAAGCCGCCAACAGGCCGGCGGTCTAAAATATGCAATTCTGACCCTGGCGGGAACCGCCAACACAGCCCGCCAACTTAACACTCCGCCCGCCACAGCGGTACAAACAAACAGCGCGGCGGTTCCCGCCAACAGCCAGGCGGCAGACAATGTACCGCCCACCCTATTACGACCCACCAATCTGCCACCTTTTCCGGGGCGGGAGCACCGCCGATAAGAACACGGCGGAAACAGACTACGAACGGGAAAACGCTCACCTCTACGCACTCCATGCGAGATTCCGGCAGCATGGAACCAGAGTTGCAGGTCATCCCCGCACTCCTATTCCTGCTCATATACCAGGAGCACGCCCGGCGGCGCGGAAGACATCGGTGAGTACTGCACCTACGACACAGGGGAGGGAAAAGATTACCGGCACACACCCACCCACCCACACCCACTACAACACACACATCAATGCATTCCCACAGATCACTGTCACAACCCACAAACCACCCCCCTCCGAAATAATGCAAAGACCAAAAGAAGAGATCATAAACGGGCAGATATATTGAAATATGGACACCAGTAATCACAATAAATAAATAAACTATATACAAAATATATACAGCTACTAAATGTAGTCCAACCACTGTCCGTGGATCACAGGGTTCCTGTGCAAAGGGGCAAGGCCCAGTCCCACGACAAGAACTCCACGGAGAGAACACTGCAGGGGCATCAGCAAGAAAATCGGACAGGCACCTCAGGGGGAAGGGAAGGGGGGGCACCTCAGCCACTTGAGTACACGACGCCAGATCCACGAGGGGACTCCATGACCACTGGCCCATCCTGGGGAGAGCAAAGCCACAGTCCAAACAGTCCATACAGTGGGTGGCCTGCCCACTGGGCCATCCTGGGGAGAGCAAAGCCACAGTCCATACAGTCCATACAGTGGGTGGCCTGCCCACTGGGCCATCCTGGGGAGAGCAAAGCCACAGTCCATACAGTCCATACAGTGGGTGGGCTGCCCACTGGGCCATCCTGGGGAGAGCAAAGCCACAGTCCATACAGTCCATACAGTGGGTGGCCCGCCCACTGGGCCATCCTGGGGAGAGCAAAGCCACAGTCCATACAGTCCATACAGTGGGTGGCCTGCCCACTGGGCCATCCTGGGGAGAGCAAAGCCACAGTCCATACAGTCCATACAGTGGGTGGCCCGCCCACTGGGCCATCCTGGGGAGAGCAAAGCCACAGTCCATACAGTCCATACAGTGGGTGGCCTGCCCACTGGGCCATCCTGGGGAGAGCAAAGCCACAGTCCATACAGTCCATACAGTGGGTGGCCCGCCCACTGGGCCATCCTGGGGAGAGCAAAGCCACAGTCCATACAGTCCATACAGTGGGTGGCCTGCCCACTGGGCCATCCTGGGGAGAGCAAAGCCACAGTCCATACAGTCCATAACAGACCCCACTGCCACTGGAGGAGGCAAGTTGGCCAGAGGACATCCTGCAGCCCTGCCCGAGATAGATCCTGCCCTGCCACGTCTGCCAAAGGGCCAGCGGTTCTTGCCTTGAAGTTCCCAGTTCAGCGGTTCCTGAGACGGCGGGGCCCAGTTCAGCGGTCCTTGCCCTGAAGGGCCCAGTTCAGCGGTGCTTGAGACGGCGGGGCCCAGCGGAGCGGTTCTTGAGACGGCGGGGCCCAGTTCAGCGGTGCTTGAGACGGCGGGGCCCAGTTCAGCGCTCCTTGCCTTGAATGGCCCAGTTCAGCGGTGCTTGAGACGGCGGGGCCCAGCGGAGCGGTTCTTGAGACGGCGGGGCCCAGTTCAGCGGTGCTTGAGACGGCGGGGCCCAGTTCAGCGGTGCTTGAGACGGCGGGGCCCAGCGGAGCGGTGCTTGAGACGGCGGGGTCCAGCGGAGCGGTGCTTGAGACGGCGGGGCCCAGTTCAGCGCTCCTTGCCTTGAATGGCCCAGTTCAGCGGTGCTTGAGACGGCGGGGCCCAGCGGAGCGGTTCTTGAGACGGCGGGGCCCAGTTCAGCGGTGCTTGAGACGGCGGGGCCCAGTTCAGCGGTGCTTGAGACGGCGGGGCCCAGCGGAGCGGTGCTTGAGACGGCGGGGCCCAGTTCAGCGCTCCTTGCCTTGAAGGGCCCAGTTCAGCGGTGCTTGAGACGGCGGGGCCCAGCGGAGCGGTTCTTGAGACGGCGGGGCCCAGTTCAGCGGTGCTTGAGACGGCGGGGCCCAGTTCAGCGGTGCTTGAGACGGCGGGGCCCAGTTCAGCGCTCCTTGCCTTGAAGGGCCCAGTTCAGCGGTTCTTGAGACGGCGGGGCCCAGCGGAGCGGTTCTTGAGACGGCGGGGCCCAGCGGAGCAGTTCTTGAGACGGCGGGGCCCAGCGGAGCGGTTCTTGAGACGGCGGGGCCCAGTTCAGCGGTTCTGGAGACGGCGGACGGTCTATGGCCAACTGCTCATTGCCTGGTGGTGCCCTCCTGGGCAGCGAGGATGGTGCTCCTTCAATGCCCACCTGGGCTGTGGGTGGTGGGGCCCTCCTGGCCAGCTGGGCTGGGTCCTCCCTGGGCAGCGGCTATGGGGGTGGTGGGCTCTCCCGGGGCAGCTGTGCCGGTTCCTCCCGGGGCAGCGGCTATGGGGGTTGTGGGCTCCTCCTGGGCAGCAGGCCTGCTGCCTGACCTCTCCGACTTGCTGCCCTTGCCCTCCTTAGTCGTGGGCCTGTGGCCCTTTCCTCCCTTTGGAGCTGTGGCTGGTGACTGTCTCTGGGTGGTGTCCGGGGGGGATGTAGAAGGCGGGCTCTTGCGGCGCCCCTTCTGCCTTCTGCTCCTCTTCCCAGGGGGTGGGCTGGCTGTCCCCTTGCTGCTGGGCGAAGATCCAGACATGCGGGCTGGCGGGCTCCAATACCCCTGCACCCTTGTCAAGGGGGCTGCAGGGCTGGTGGTGGCTGAGGTGCTCTTCTTACCCCGACGAGAAGGAGGGGTGGGCTCAGGGTCAGGAAAGAAGTTAGTAGTGGCGAGGAAGAGCTTCTTGGGACAATGGAGAGTGGTAGGTACAGTGGGAATGGGAGTGGAGGGAGAGGATGTGGTTGTAGGTGAGTCACGTTTGCTGTCTTTGGGTGCAGGTGCAGGAGGGATAGGCTGTCGTGAGGTGGATGGCTGTTGGGTGGGTGGGTGGCTGCGTTTGTGTGGTGTGGAAGAGGGGGTGACAGACACAGTGGGAGAGGACACAGGGGACGTGTAAATGGCAGTGGGGGTGGTGACTGCACGTGTGCGGACTGGAGTGGAGGGTGTGCTGGTGATGGAAACACTGGCTGATGGTGAGGTGAATGGAGGTGTGAGTGTAGACGTCACAGGGAGGGAGGAGGGAGACGAGGAGGTGGGGGTCACAGAGGTGGTAGTGACTGTTGGCATGTCTGCATCGGAATGTTGCGTGTGTGAATGTCTGCGTGATCTGTGGTGCTTATGTTTGGATGAGCTTCTCTTGGGTGTTGAGGTGTGTGCAGGCTGGTCTGATGGTGTGGGTGGGACAGGCAGAGGAACAGGAGACTGGGAGGAGGGAGTTAGTAGAGGCAGGCAGGAGACAGGGACAATGGCTGCCGTCAGTGCTGAGGCCAGAGCCTGGAACGATCGCTGATGGGCAGCCTGACCCGAATGAATGCCCTCCAGGTACGCATTGCTGCGATGAACCTCCCTCTCCACCCCCTGGATGGCATTCAAAAGGGTAGTCTGCCCAACAATGAGCGTTCGGAGGAGGTCAATGACCTCCTCACTGAGGGCAGCGGGGGTAACAGGGGCAGGGCCTGAGGTGCCTGGGGCGAAGGAGATGCCCGGCTTCCTGGCAGAGCGGGCACGGGGCGAACGCTGAGGGGCTGCTGGGAGGGCGGAGATGGTGCGCTGGGTGGCGGCTGTACCTGTAATGGCGGGGGGCACGGATGGTGCCACCCCCGCAAGGGAGCCCCCTTCCGAGGACGTGTCCGTGTCGCTGCAGGGTCCAGTCGTCCCCGTCGTGGAGCTCCCCTCGCCCTCCGTCTCACTGGTCCAGTCTGACTCTGTGGCATGGCCCTCCTGGGCCATGTGAGATGCAGCTCCCTCCTGCCCCGATGCCACTTCTCCTCCGCCTGATGATGCTGATGCACACAAGCACAGAAAGACAAACAAAAAGGGGGGGGGGAGAGAGAAATAAAGGGATATTGATTATATGGATCTCCGGTACAGTTAGCGGACATGACAGACACAGATGCCCCCTGCACTAAGTTGCGCACTTGGGGTCCGCTACGCATTCCGTGGAACATGCCCTACACGCCTAGAGTTGACAACTGCACCCATGGATGACACGGCCCAGGGATGGCTGTACTGACAAACTACTGAGGGTGGTGGCTGGGGACACAGGGGCTTACGGGGGTGCCCAGCCTACAGATATCGCCCTGGCCTAGGGGGACCCACAGCCCTTCTCCCCCACCCAGACACCTCCACTGCGCGACAACAGAGTAGATAATGCTTGGACTCACCCCCTTGTGTCTGCTGTGCTGCCCTCACGCGCCCATCCAAATCAGGGTAGGCCACCGCCAGGATCCGGAACATCAGGGGGCTCAGTTGACGGCAGGCACCCCGCCTACGTTGGGAGGCCATCCCCAGCAGAGACTCGGCGGTCTTCTTGGTCCCGCGGCGGATGTCCTCCCACCTCTTGCGGCAGTGGGTGCCCCGTCGATGGTGGACCCCCAGGGTCCGGACTTCCTTGGCGATGGCACGCCAAATCCCGATCTTCTCATGGGCGCGGACCTATGTGACACGTACAGGGAGGGAGAAATACCACGTTCAAGTTTGTCAGCATTTTCCTTTCCAGTGGCCCAACGCCCCCCATCCCCGCCAGGCCCCCCGCCATGCCCAACATGCCCCCCATCCCCGCCAGGCCCCCCGCCATGCCCCCCGCCATGCCCCCCGCCAGGCCCAACATGCCCCCCATCCCCGCCAGGCCCCCCGCCATGCCCCCCGCCAGGCCCAACATGCCCCCCATCCCCGCCAGGCCCCCCGCCAGGCCCAACATGCCCCCCATCCCCGCCAGGCCCCCTGCCAGGCCCAACATGCCCCCCATCCCCGCCAGGCCCCCCGCCATGCCCCCCGCCAGGCCCCCGCCAGGCCCAACATGCCCCCCATCCCCGCCAGGCCCCCCGCCAGGCCCAACATGCCCCCCATCCCCGCCAGGCCCCCCGCCAGGCCCAACATGCCCCCCATCCCCGCCATGCCCCCCGCCAGGCCCAACATGCCCCCCATCCCCGCCAGGCCCCCCGCCATGCCCCCCGCCAGGCCCAACATGCCCCCCATCCCCGCCATGCCCCCCGCCAGGCCCAACATGCCCCCCATCCCCGCCAGGCCCCCCGCCAGGACCCCCAAGCCAGCCAGTGTCCCCAAATCCAGATTGAATTAAACTCACTTGTTGGTCTGGAGGACCGTAGAGTAGCGCATACTGGGGGAGGACCCCATCCACGAGTTTCTCCAACTCCTCTCCAGTGAAGGCAGGGGCCCTTTCCCCAGGTGCAGCAGCCATTGTCCCTTCCAGACCGAGGTCACAGCAACACTTGCAGTATAGGTCCTCTCCTGTGAAAGTTCAAGTCGCAAGTGGATAAGTAGATAGAAAATGGCGGTGACGTCCGCGGCGGTGCGTACCGCGGCGGTGCGTCCCGCCACCGCCGGCGCCCTTCGCCATTGGCTCCTGAAACCCATAGGCTTCAATGTTAACCAATGCGGCTTTGCGCCGCGGTCTTCGCCCGCCGCCCGCCGCGGTGTGCCACGCCAGCGCATTGACCTCACATCCCATTGTCACACTTCACAGGTCAGGCAGCCGCCATTTCCAGGGCCCACATGGCTCAATTTCAACTGCGTCACACAGGCCTAGGCCTTGCATAGCCACTCAGACACGCCATTCACTGCATAGAGAATCGTTTACTGTGCTAGCTGTGAGTACGTACCTGTGGGTTGCTTGACTGTGTGCTCCATGTTGTCCTTCCTAGGCACCGTCCGCTGGGTTGGGCGAGGAGACGGATGAATCCTCCCGTGTACCGACCGCTGGTGGACCTGTCGACAATGGAAGAACGCCACATTATCCTGACCTACCGTCTTAACCGTGCCACTATCCATGAACTGTGTGCCCAGCTGGAGCCCGACCTGATGTCCCCCATCCGCCAACCCACAGGGATTCCCCCTCTGGTGCAGGTCATGTCAGTACTCCATTTCTTGGCAAGTGGGTCATTTCAGACAACCGTGGGAATTGCTTCTGGGATGTCTCAGCCCATGTTTTCGAAGGTGTTATCCAGAGTGTTGTCTGCCCTGATGAAATCCGTGAGGAGCTACATCATTTTCCCTGAGGTGGGCGAATTGGCTACAGTGAAGGGTGATTTCTACACCCTTGGACATATTCCCAACGTAATTGGTGCCATTGATGGGACCCATGTGGCTTTGGTTCCCCCAAGAGACAGGGAGCAGGTGTACAGGAACAGAAAAAATTACCATTCAATGAACATCCAGGTGGTGTGTTTGGCTGACCAGTACATCTCGCATGTAAATGCCAAATTCCCAGGGTCAGTGCATGACGCCTACATCCTAAGGAATAGCAGCATCCCTTACGTGATGGAACAGCTACAGAGACACCGTGTATGGCTAGTGGGGGACTCTGGGTACCCCAACCTGTCGTGGCTACTGACCCCAGTAAGGAATCCCCGGACCAGGGCAGAGGAACGGTACAATGAGGCCCATGGGCGTACTAGGAGGGTGATCGAACGCACCTTTGGCCTCCTAAAGGCCAGGTTTAGGTGCCTGCATATGACAGGTGGATCCCTAATGTACTCACCTAAGAAGGTGTGTCACATCATCGTGGCCTGCTGCATGCTTCACAACCTGGCTTTGCGCCGCCAGGTGCCTTTCCTGCAGGAGGATGGTCGAGACGGTGGTGTTGTGGCAGCGGTGGAACCTGAGGGGAGTGACGAGGAGGAAGACGACGGGGCTGAAACAGACAACAGGGACAGAATCATTGAACAGTACTTCCAATAGGACACAGGTAACATTTCAAAGATAATTTAGTAAATGTTAACTACTCTCCAGCATCTCTGCTGCCTGTCTATTTGCCCCAGTGTATGATGACTGAGTTTTGGCTTTTCCCTCCCTATTTCAGATCTGGGGTCCCCACTACGAGTCCTGTGCTTCGTTTCCCCATGGACTACAGCTTTGTGGCAGCTGTTTGTTGACTTCACCATGTACAAGGACATATTTGCACTGTCATGTCAATTACAATCTATTGAAATCACAGCCACACTCCAGATATTTTGGTGCAAAATAGGTGTTTATTGAAGTGCTCAAAATGGGATGGGTGGTTTCAAGTGGGTGGGGGCTATGGTGAAGGAATGTCCATGGCAGAGTCCAGAGTAACAGTCACACAGGTGCATTGTCCAGAGGCCTGTGGAGAGATGGAGCATGGGCAGTTCAAGGATGGACAGGGTGACAATGTGGGACAGTGGGATGACATCAGGTGGTATCCATTGCTGGCGGGGGTCTTGACATCCTACTCTGTCTTCTTGCGAGATCTCAGGGCCCTCTTGCGGGGTGGTTCTTCTCCTGCAGGAGGTGGGGGTCTGGTGGGCTGCTGCTGTGCGGGGGCCTCCTGTCCACTAGCGCCGGCGGAGGTGGTTGGCTGTTCTTGGTCCAGGCTAGTGGCAGGGGCCCTTGGGTGTTGTTCAGTGTCCGCCCTGGTGTTTACGAGGTCCTGCAGCAGCCCTACCATGGTAACCAGGGTGGTGTTGATGGCTCTGATGTCCTCCCTGTACCCCCGATAGTGCTCCTCCTGCAGTGCCTGGATCTCCTGGAACCGGGCCAGTACCGTCGCCATCGTCTCCTGGGAGCGGTTGTATGCTCCCATGATGGTGGTGAGGACCTCGTGGAGAGTGGGTTCCCTGGGCCTCTCCTCCCCCCCCTGTCGCACAGCTGCCCTCCGAGTTCCCCTGTTTCCCTGGGCCTCTGCCCCCTGGCCGGTGTGCCCACTACCACTGCCCCCAGGTCCCTGTTGTTGTTGGGGTGGTGGGTTATCCTGGGTGCCCTGTAGTGGTAGACACACCGCAGATTGACGCGCCCTGGAGACAGAGGCATGGGCCCGCTGGGTGGGAGCTGTGCTGGTGTTCCCAGAGGGGTTAGGGTCTGTAGTGGCCTGGGCCTGTGTGAGGGGAACCGACTGTCCAGAGGTCCCTGATGGTCCGGGCTGGTCATCGGTGTCCAGGTCGACAGAGCTGCTGTCATCGCTGACGGCCTCTTGGGTGGGGGGTGTGGATAATTCTGGCCCCTCCGCCACGGTGTGTTGACGGTCGGGTCCTGCAGGGGTATAGAGGTATGGTTATAGTTTCAATGTGTGGCATATGGGTGTATCTGTGGGTTCTCGTGTCCCCAAGTGCTGGCATTCGTGTGTGGGGGCTTTGGTGAGGGTGGCTTGTGGGGGGGATGTGTATATGCATTGGGCATGCTTTGGTGATGGGTGTCCATGCTTAGTGGACGCATGCAGGCCTAGGTTTTGGGATGTGTGGGTTGTGATGGTGAGACATTGGCGGGGAATAGGTGTGCTGGGGGTGAGGATGGTGGTGGGGGTGAGGATGGTGGTGGGGGTGAGGGTGGGGGTGAGGATGGGGGTGGGGGTGAGGGTGGGGTTCGAGGATGGGGGTGAGGGTTGGGGTCTGATTTGGCATGCAGGTGGGGGGGAAGCAGTATTGAAGCTTCAACTTACCAGTATCCATTCCTCCGCCGACTCCTGCGAGGCCGTCAGGATGCAGGATGTTCAAGACTTCCTCCTCCCATGATGTGAATTGTGGGGGTTGAGGTGGGGGTCCTCCGCCAGTCTTCTGCACGGCGATGTTGTGCCTGGATACCATGGAACGCACCTTCCCCCGTAGGTCGTTCCATCGCTTCCTGATGTCTTCCCGATTTCTGGGGTGCTGTCCCACTGCGTTCACCCTGTCGACAATCCTCTGCCATAGCTCCGTCCTCCGGGCAATGCTGGTGTATTGTATCTGTGTGCCGAACAGCTGGGGCTCTACCCGAACGATTTCCTCCACCATGACCCTGAGTTCTTCGTCTGTGAAGCGGGGTTGTCTTTGGGGTGCCATGGGGTGGTGTGTATGATGTGTGGGGTGGAGTATGTGTATTTAAGTGACTTGAGTGTGGTGGTGTGTGTTGTTTTGTGTGTGGATAGTGTGTGGGTGATGGTGTTGAGTGGCTGTGGCTGTTATTTTTTGGATGCTGGTGTCTCGCTCTTGCCTTCGTTACGAATTTTTTAGCGTAGGGGTTTGTGGGTGATGTGGGTGTGTGTTTTATATTGTATTGTGTGTGTGGGAGTGGTGTGTGTATGTGTATCAGGTGTGTGGGATTCAAATCGTCCAATGTGGCTGAGTTTTGTTCGTTTGTGTGTATTCTGACCGCGGCGGTGTGTCCCGCCAATGGAATACCGCGTTTGAATGACCGCCGCGTGGATTCGTGGGTCGTAATGGCATGGGCGTATTTCTGTTGGCGTGACGGTGGAGGTTTTGTCACCTCCACCTTTCCACCGACCGCTGGTCTGGCGGTCTGTTGTGGATGTCGGATTTTCGGAGGTTTGCCTTCTGCGGGTCAGAATGACCGTGGCGGGTTTCCGCGACCGCGGCGGGATTATGGAGGATTTCTGACCGGCGGTAGGCGCCTTTTACCGCCGAGGTCAGAATGACCCCCCAAGTGATCGTCTGGGATTGGAGGCCGGTGTGGAAATTCAGGAGCCTAGAATGTGGCAGTTCTCTCAGTGACCGACATGATGGTCACTGCCAAGAAAGGAGTAGAGCAAGTGACTTGGAGCATATCTTGGTTCTGAAAAGTCCCAGTCCCGGATTCTCCAGAAGACGAACCCAGGCCAGGGGACGACACCTGGGATCTGCCCCCTGAAGAACAAGGACCTAGTGTCCATGACTCAAGAAGCCCAGCACTTGAACCAGACAGTGGAGCACAGTGATCTGATAAGGACCCAGAAGCCCAGGAGGACATTTGCCACCAGCCTCCCCAATGACTGGGACTCTGGCCTCAATCACAGTCAAGCCAAAAGCTCAGAAACGTTGTATGCTTCCTGACTGAATGAACATTTTAGAACCAAGTTGAGCAGGGATGTAATGAGTCATTAGGCTCTGGTCTAGTTGACTGGCCTGTTTATCTGACACCGGAAGGAGTCCACGACATACTCTGGCCAGGTGTGGCCAGAGGCTATATAATAAAGGGGAAAAGACCATATGAAGTATTTTGTCCCAACTCTAGCTCTTTGTGTGTGTTCCATTTATTTATGCACCTCCAACGTGCACTAGCCCTGGCACTGTCTAGGATGATACATTACCCACAAGCTGACACCTGCCTTCAGAAAGGGGGAGAGCGGAAAGTTGGCCTCTCTGCCCCTGAACAATGCTGGAGAACCAGCAGGAGCAGATCCTGCCTCTCATCAAAGGCACGAGGAGTATTGTATGGCCCCCAGTGGCAGGCTGTCAGTACTGCAGGAGGAGTGATGACCGTTTTGGCCTCTTGGGTTCAACTAAGCTGCACCTGTGGTGCCCCACCCCAAGACCCCCAGCATGAGAGCAGGAGAGCCCCTCACCGGGAAAAAGCAGGACATGATTGAAAAGCCCAGCACGCCCACTGTTGGCTGCCTGACACCACTGCCAGAAGAAAGAAACCGCCTCTTGCATCCTGGAGCAGCCTTGCTGCACCAATGACTCACCACTGCCTGAAGAGGCAGCAGGCACACCTTGCTCAATAAAAAAGAGTCCATGAGTATTCACTCATTGGGGAACAACCAGTGATCAGGGCATTTGCACCACTGTACAGTAATGAAGGAGGAACACTCATGGCCTCTGCCCAGCAGAAACGAAAATCCACACCCCTGCTCCCAGCACCTCTGAGGAACCCTGCACAGGCACAGCAGAGACATGTTCATCACAAGGTGCAGAATGCCCCACACAGAAGAAGGCAGGACAACATAAACACTGCAAGCCATCCTAGTGGCATAAAGGGTAAGCAGGTGTGACATTAACATAACTCCTGCAGGTCACGCCCAAAGGAAGCAAAGCCGGACCAGAAAGTGGGAAGAAGCACACATACCAGAAACCCTGGTCCAGACACTAGGACCACATCATGCTGCAACCTCATGGCACACAGTGCCACACCCACACAATCAAGCATTAGCATTGCGCTATCAAGAAAAGGTGAGTCAAGAGCAAGGCTCCTCACTGTAAATGGAGTGGGAGCACCAGGAATGTCCATGAGGAGGGGGTGAGCAACGTGGCATGAAGCCACACTGACCCAGAGAGGAAAATAGTCATAATGCTGGAAGACCATTGAGGCAGAGGCCTGCCCCACATTTGTACCCACTGGAGCAGAGCTCTCAGAATGTCCCTGAAGAGGGAACATGCAACACTTGGCCCGGTACTACACAGCACCCACGAAAACAAGCAGACCCAAGAATACAAACAGAGACAGTCAACCATTGAGAGGCTACATTGGCCGGTTCTGTAGTAGGTGCACACTGCTGTACCCAGAAGAAAGAGAAAACTCTCATGCAACAGGAAGTATCAACAGCATAAATGGAAAGAGGGTGCATGCCGAAGCATCAAGGCGAAATAAGAGAGGGAAGTGCAAGTGTGACCAGCCAGTTCACATTGGGTACCTGACAATTAACCAAGCCCATAAAGAGGGAGGATCAAGAGTGGTCAAGCCTGGAAGGTGTGCTCGGGGGGACTCAAGAGGTTGACAGAATGCACCTACCCATACAAGGGAGCCACTGAGGTGAATCAAGGATGACTTTACGACAGCACAGCAGAAGAACTGAGCGTGAGCAGCAAGGAGGCTTGAACAAAGTCTGTGCCCTAAGCCCAGCCAGAGAACCAAAGTAAGCACAAGCAAGCATAAACTGAGTCTCTGCTCTGCACTTTGTAATGTAACAGTCCAGACACATTAACAGGCAACTCAGCAATAGAGGCTGAAAGATGCCAATATTACTCCAAATTGTCAATGACTTAAGTAGAAAGGCAAGGCAAGTTGTTGTCACCTGACTTACAGGTTCATCACTTGGCTGGCAACCCCATTACGCCAGTACCTGTCTAGTGCATCATGACTACCACCCATGGAGCATTGCAACCCAGAGTGGAGTACAACACCAATGTTTCACCAAAAAGCAAAAAGCATCAATGATACTCTGAAGTTTCAGTCAACCAGTGACTCCCAGCTCACCCCGCCTGTATTCTGACCCTGGTGGCGGGAACATGTCTTGACCATGACCCATCTACCCCTGCGGTTGCATGAGTGATGAGGCAGCGGCTCCTCGGCAGTCTTGCAGTGGCCCAGATGCGGCACATGCTCTGCTCCAGTGTAGACCACACGCAGTCCTGTGGCATCCCCATCCAAGGGGCCTCACAAATGCAAGAGATGGACATGACAGTGCTCCACCAATAGATTTGAGGAGGTAGGGGAGTCTCAAAGCAGATACGTCAACAGGTTGCAGACTGTGTTCCAAGTCATGACAAGACTGTCTTCAGTAAGCCAAGCAATATGTGAGTGTGAGTTATGTGACAGAAGATTAGCTCAGGAACGGCAGCTAAGGAGGGGTTCAGGAGCGTCCTTAACCTGAAAGGGACCAGGGTGAGGCCAACCTATTCATAGTTAAGTGTAACAAGAAAATAAGCCTTTTGTTCTGTCGACATCTGTAGTCCATTTGGTACAAGCCTAGTTTGAAGGGGAACTGCCCCTCAACAAGTTTGGTTTACTTGAGAAGGAGGGGACAACTCAGTTCCCTAAACACACCTGGCACACACACTCTCCCCAGGGCCGGGAAGATTGTCATGATGGATGTGTCTCAGAATAGTGTACTGTGGGATAGTTTGCAGTAAGGGAACAGGATGTGCTGCAAAAGTGGGAAGGATTGCCCCTGAGAACTTTATTCTCATTGGCTGGAGTGTTGAGAGTCCCCACCCACTAATTTGTGGGTGGGATTGCCCCACCCACTGACTAGCGAAACTTCCAAAGCTGGGACCTCGCCCACAGTGCATCAGAATGCTCTCTTGCCTGCAGATAAACAGAAAAGGGCTGGATCTGCTGCTGGAGACCCATGAGGATAACCTGAAGGGCTGGACCTACTCCCACTTGTCCCCAAGAATGAGAAGTAGAGTCCATGGCTTGGCTGATATTCTGTGTGGGTACAAGGATGTAGCTAACTGCAAGAGACCTATTTCTTGTTGTTATCAGCTGACCATTAGCAACTGAACTGGGCTGGACTCGGCTGGTGTCCACTGCTGGGGCGAATCCTGCCCTTTGTCCCGAAGTCCTGGGAGCCCTAGATGTGACCAAGAGGCTCAGCTCCAGAAACTCTGAAAAGTTGGGATTTTCAAGACCTTAGAGTTGTCAGTGGGACCTTGTGGCAAATGTGTCTGATTTCAAAACAACTTTGTAGAATACAACTTTAGGCTTGCCTGCTGGAGGATTTTTGGTTCCATAAAAAAAATCAAGTCTGAAGGCAGTAATCTTGAATGTACAAATGCATGAATCTGTTCACCAACTGCAAAGACTTTGGCAGGTATGAAATTTGAATTTCTATCCTTGCTAGCTTGTTCAGCCAAGACCAACACCTTCAGGGGAATCACGTACAGTAGCTATCTGGATTCAAGAGGACTTGGGCAGTTACAGCCTAGAACCTCACCCAATTGGAGCATTTGGATTTTACTACAGAGACTAAGGGCCTGATTCTAACTTTGGAGGACGGTGTTAAACCGTCCCAAAAGTGGCGGATATACCACCTACCGTATTACGAGTCCATTATATCCTATGGAACTCGTAATACGGTAGGTGGTATATCCGCCACTTTTGGGACGGTTTAACACCGTCCTCCAAAGTTAGAATCAGGCCCTAAGGGTCTTATTTAGATCTTGGCAGAGAGGAATACTGTGGCACAAACATCCACTGTATTACAATCCCATTATATCCTATGGAGATCGTAATACTGTAGACGGGATATTCATCACGTTTGTGACGGAGTATTCCATCCGCCGAGATCTCAATCAGGCCCTTAGTCAGAAGGTAAAATCTTTAACCTAGATGAACCCACTTGGTATATCTACCTGAAATCATGCCTGGGTCCCATGAGCAATGACTAATGATTGGTGTTTTACTTTTTATTGGCACATTTTGCCTGAAATCATAAAAAATCATATCACCAGTTCCCCTCATTGGGCTTTTGTTATTTTGTTGTTGTTTTGGTCATTAAGTTGTTCTCTATTTTTATAACTTGACAATAGAATTCTTTTTGTGAAGGATTTTTACTTGTAACTTTTTTGTTACTGCTAAATGTTTTACACGCTTTCCTAAGTTAGGCCTGTCTGCTTTGTGCTGTAGGTACCAAAGGGTTGCACCCAGGTTTACATTATTGAAACTGTGTTTTACCCTGACAAATCTGTGGTCTTATTCCTTGTGGTGGACTCATATCCACCCCAATTAATAACTCACTTCCTTCCATTAATTCAACAGGGAAAAAAAAGAAAATCTGTTGATGACTTAAATCCAAATAATGAGGATAAATATTAGGCCTGGGCGGAGTTCACGGAGTCCAACTCTGTGGAATTCCGCAGAGTTGAATAAAAACTCAGTGGAATTCCGTAGAGGTGGAGTTCCGTGGACCGCGGAGTCCTGAATGTGCCAGATCTCAGAGGCGCTAAGCAGGATACCTGCTTAGCGCCTCTGAGATCGGGTGCATTCAGGCCAGGGCCGTAGGCAGTGAAAGCTGCAGTTTCAGTCCCTGTTTCTGCACCAGTGTGCACAAACAACAAAGAAACAAAGAAAGAGATGAGGACTTACCCGGGTCTTCTAGGGGGTCCTCCTCTCCTCGTCATTGTCTCACCTCCCTCTGGTCTCTGCTCCTGGGCTCTGGTGCGCTGAAGCCCACTTATGAGCTGCATAGCGCAAATGCAGACTCTCTGTGCTTGCACTGTGAAGCCCATACTGGACTGACGCACACACCGCTGGCGGGCTAGTGGAGTTTTTGACTAATTATGCAGAGTGCAGAGTTCCAAAAGCTCCATTAGCTCCGCCAGCGGAGTGGAGCTGCCCGCACGCTCCTAATATGTATTTTCTATATAACAAATACAGTGCAACCGTGGGTGACATCAATAACATCATGTCAGAAGATAATATTGTTTTTCATTTCTAGTTGTAATAATATTTATTTAGCAGCATCTGGTAAAGCCAATAAGTCTTTTACCTGCCTGTCCTCCAGTGGCTAATTAGCATTAGACTGTTGAGAGATGGCTCTGCCAGTGCGTCCTCTTAATCAGTTGTGACAACTGCTCATAGAGCAGAACAATGGCTTAGTTATTTTTCACAGACCTGCTCTTCACCAAAACTTGGGAACTACCCAGAGTCCCCTGTTTCCTTTTTTTCATAATTTATTTGGCACTCTAAGAATGAAAGGGTATTGTTTTGACTTATACCGGTGCTCCCGTAACACATATCAGGGGTTGCTTTTGTTCATTACATGTTGGCTTAAATGGTATTTTATTAATCCAGAGCTGTAATACTGTGTTTGGAGTGATAAATGGCTTTTGTAATTTTTCAGGTTGGTTTGGATGGCACTAGCTAATCCTATGCTTAAAGTCTTTGTTGTAAAAAAATGTCTAATTCTAGCTCAGCATGGATGGCATTGTACCAATTATGGTGGTCATTCTGACCCCGGCGGTAAAATGCACTTACCGCCGGTCAGAAGACCGCCGTAACACCGCCGCGGCCGCGGAAACCCGCCACGGTCATTCTGACCCGCAGAAGGCAAACCTCCGAAAATCCGACAGCCACAACCGACCGCCAGACCAGCGGTCGGCGGAAAGGTGGAGGTGACCAAACCTCCACCGCCACGACAACAGAAATACGCCCATGCCATTACGACCCACGAATCCACGCGGCGGTCATTCAAACGCGGTATTCCATTGGCGGGACACACCGCCGCGGTCAGAATACACACAAATGAACAAAACTCAGCCACATTGGACGATTTGAATCCCACACACCTGATACACATACACACACCACTCCCACACACACAATACAATATAAAACACCCACCCACATCACCCACAAACCCCTACGCAAAAAAATTCTGAAAGAAGGCCAGAGCGAGACACCAGCATCCACAAACTAACAGCCACAGCCACTCAACACTATCACCCACACACTATCCACACACAAAACAACACACACCACCACACTCAACACACTTAACTACACATACTCCACCCCACACATCATACACACCACCCCATGGCACCCCAAAGACAACCCCGCTTCACAGACGAAGAACTCAGGGTCATGGTGGAGGAAATCGTTCGGGTAGAGCCCCAGCTGTTCGGCACACAGATACAATACACCAGCATTGCCCGGAGGACGGAGCTATGGCAGAGGATTGTCGACAGGGTCAACGCTGTGGGACAGCACCCCAGAAATCGGGAAGACATCAGGAAGCGATGGAACGACCTACGGGGGAAGGTGCGTTCCATGGTATCCAGGCACAACATCGCCGTGCAGAAGACTGGCGGAGGACCCCCACCTCAACCCCCACAATTCACATCATGGGAGGAGGAAGTCTTGAACATCCTGCATCCTGACGGCCTCGCAGGAGTCGGCGGAGGAATGGATACTGGTAAGTTGAAGCTTCAATACTGCTTCCCCCCCACCTGCATGCCAAATCATACCCCAACCCTCACCCCCATCCTCGAACCCCACCCTCACCCCCACCCCCACCACCATCCTCACCCCCACCCCCAGCACACCTATTCCCCGCCAATGTCTCACCATCACAACCCACACATCCCAAAACCTAGGCCTGCATGCGTCCACTAAGCATGGACACCCATCACCAAAGCATGCCCAATGCATATACACATCCCCCCCACAAGCCACCCTCACCAAAGCCCCCACACACGAATGCCAGCACTTGGGGACACGAGAACCCATAGATACACCCATATGCCACACATTGAAACTATAACCATACCTCTATACCCCTGCAGGACCCGACCGTCAACACACCGCGGCGGAGGGGCCAGAATTATCCACACCCCCCACCCAAGAGGCCATCAGCGATGACAGCAGCTCTGTCGACCTGGACACCAATGACCAGCCCGGACCATCGGGGACCTCTGGACAGTCGGTTCCCCTCACACAGGCCCAGGCCACTACAGACCCAAACCCCTCTGGGAACACCAGCACAGCTCCCACCCAGCGGGCCCATGCCTCTGTCTCCAGGGCGCGTCAATCTGCGGTGTGTCTACCACTACAGGGCACCCAGGATAACCCACCACCCCAACAACAACAGGGACCTGGGGGCAATGGTAGTGGGCACACCGGCCAGGGGGCAGAGGCCCAGGGAAACAGGGCAACTCGGAGAGCAGCTGTGCGACAGGGGGGGGATGGGCCCAGGGAACCCACTCTCCACGAGGTCCTCACCACCATCATGGGAGCATACAACCGCTCCCAGGAGACGATGGCGACGGTACTGGCCCGGTTCCAGGAGATCCAGGTACTGCAGGAGGAACACTATCGGGGGTACAGGGAGGACATCAGAGCCATCAACACCACCCTGGTTACCATGGTAGGGCTGCTGCAGGACCTCGTCAACACCAGGGCGGACACTCAACAACACCCAAGGGCCCCTGCCACTAGCCTGGACCAAGAACAGCCAACCACCTCCGCCGGCGCTAGTGGACAGGAGGCCCCCGCACAGCAGCAGCCCACCAGACCCCCACCTCCTGCAGGAGAAGAACCACCCCGCAAGAGGGCCCTGAGATCTCGCAAGAAGACAGAGTAGGATGTCAAGACCCCCGCCAGCAATGGATACCACCTGATGTCATCCCACTGTCCCACATTGTCACCCTGTCCATCCTTGAACGGCCCATGCTCCATCTCTCCACAGGCCTCTGGACAATGCACCTGTGTGACTGTTACTCTGGACTCTGCCATGGACATTCCTTCACCATAGCCCCCACCCACTTGAAACCACCCATCCCATTTTGAGCACTTAAATAAACACCTATTTTGCACAAAACTATCTGGAGTCTGGCTGTGATTTCAATATATTGTAATTGACATGACAGTGCAAATATGTCCTTGTACATGGTGAAGTCAACAAACAGCTGCCACAAAGCTGTAGTCCATGGGGAAACGAAGCACAGGACTCGTAGTGGGGACCCCAGATCTGAAATAGGGAGGGAAAAGCCAAAACTCAGTCATCATACACTGGGGCAAATAGACAGGCAGCAGAGATGCAGGAGAGTAGTTCCCATTTACTAAATTATCTTTGAAATGTTACCTGTGTCCTATTGGAAGTACTGTTCAATGATTCTGTCCCTGTTGTCTGTTTCAGCCCTGTCGTCTTCCTCCTCGTCACTCTCCTCAGGTTCCACCGCTGCCACAACACCACCGTCTCCACCATCCTCCTGCAGGAAAGGCACCTGGCGGCGCAAAGCCAGGTTGTGAAGCATGCAGCAGGCCACGATGATGTGACACACCTTCTTAGGTGAGTACATTAGGGATCCACCTGTCATATGCAGGCACCTAAACCTGGCCTTTAGGAGGCCAAAGGTGCGTTCGATCACCCTCCTAGTACGCCCATGGGCCTCATTGTACCGTTCCTCTGCCCTGGTCCGGGGATTCCTTACTGGGGTCAGTAGCCACGACAGGTTGGGGTACCCAGAGTCCCCCACTAGCCATACACGGTGTCTCTGTAGCTGTTCCATCACGTAAGGGATGCTGCTATTCCTTAGGATGTAGGCGTCATGCACTGACCCTGGGAATTTGGCATTTACATGCGAGATGTACTGGTCAGCCAAACACACCACCTGGATGTTCATTGAATGGTAACTTTTTCTGTTCCTGTACACCTGCTCCCTGTCTCTTGGGGGAACCAAAGCCACATGGGTCCCATCAATGGCACCAATGATGTTGGGAATATGTCCAAGGGCGTAGAAATCACCCTTCACTGTAGCCAATTCGCCCACCTCAGGGAAAATGATGTAGCTCCTCACGGATTTCATCAGGGCAGACAACACTCTGGATAACACCTTCGAAAACATGGGCTGAGACATCCCAGAAGCAATTCCCACTGTTGTCTGAAATGACCCACTTGCCAAGAAATGGAGTACTGACATGACCTGCACCAGAGGGGGAATCCCTGTGGGTTGGCGGATGGGGGACATCAGGTCGGGCTCCAGCTGGGCACACAGTTCATGGATAGTGGCACGGTTAAGACGGTAGGTCAGGATAATGTGGCGTTCTTCCATTGTCGACAGGTCCACCAGCGGTCGGTACACGGGAGGATTCATCCGTCTCCTCGCCCAACCCAGCGGACGGTGCCTAGGAAGGACAACATGGAGCACACAGTCAAGCAACCCACAGGTACGTACTCACAGCTAGCACAGTAAACGATTCTCTATGCAGTGAATGGCGTGTCTGAGTGGCTATGCAAGGCCTAGGCCTGTGTGACGCAGTTGAAATTGAGCCATGTGGGCCCTGGAAATGGCGGCTGCCTGACCTGTGAAGTGTGACAATGGGATGTGAGGTCAATGCGCTGGCGTGGCACACCGCGGCGGGCGGCGGGCGAAGACCGCGGCGCGAAGCCGCATTGGTTAACATTGAAGCCTATGGGTTTCAGGAGCCAATGGCGAAGGGCGCCGGCGGTGGCGGGACGCACCGCCGCGGTACGCACCGCCGCGGACGTGACCGCCATTTTCTATCTACTTATCCACTTGCGACTTGAACTTTCACAGGAGAGGACCTATACTGCAAGTGTTGCTGTGACCTCGGTCTGGAAGGGACAATGGCTGCTGCGCCTGGGGAAAGGGCCCCTGCCTTCACTGGAGAGGAGTTGGAGAAACTTGTGGATGGGGTCCTCCCCCAGTATGCGCTACTCTACGGTCCTCCAGACCAACAAGTGAGTTTAATTCAATCTGGATTTGGGGCCACTGGCTGGCTTGGGGGCCTGGCGGGGGGCCTGGCGGGGATGGGGGGCATGTTGGGCCTGGCGGGGGGCATGGCGGGGGGCCTGGCGGGGAGCCTGGCGGGGATGGGGGGCATGTTGGGCATGGCGGGGGGCCTGGCGGGGATGGGGGGCATGTTGGGCCTGGCGGGGGGCCTGGCGGGGATGGGGGGCATGTTGGGCATGGCGGGGGGCCTGGCGGGGATGGGGGGCATGTTGGGCCTGGCGGGGGGCATGGCGGGGGGCCTGGCGGGGATGGGGGGCATGTTGGGCCTGGCGGGGGGCATGGCGGGGGGCCTGGTGGGGATGGGGGGCATGTTGGGCCTGGCGGGGGGCCTGGCGGGGATGGGGGGCATGTTGGGCCTGGCGGGGGACATGGCGGGGGGCCTGGCGGGGATGGGGGGCATGTTGGGCCTGGCGGGGGGCCTGGCGGGGATGGGGGGCATGTTGGGCATGGCGGGGGGCCTGGCGGGGATGGGGGGCATGTTGGGCCTGGCGGGGGGCATGGCGGGGATGGGGGGCATGTTGGGCATGGCGGGGGGCCTGGCGGGGATGGGGGGCGTTGGGCCACTGGCAAGGAAAATGCTGACAAACTTGAACGTGGTATTTCTCCCTCCCTGTACGTGTCACATAGGTCCGCGCCCATGAGAAGATAGGGATTTGGCGTGCCATCGCCAAGGAAGTCCGGACCCTGGGGGTCCACCATCGACGGGGCACCCACTGCCTCAAGAGGTGGGAGGACATCCGTCGCGGGACCAAGAAGACCGCTGAGTCTCTGCTGGGGATGGCCTCCCAACGTAGGCGGGGTGCCTGCCGTCAACTGAGCCCCCTGATGTTCCGGATCCTGGCGGTGGCCTACCCTGATTTGGATGGGCGCGTGAGGGCAGCACAGCAGACACAAGGGGGTGAGTACAAGCATTATCTACTCTGTTGTCGCGCAGTGGAGGTGTCTGGGTGGGGGAGGAGGGCTGGGGGTCCCCCTAGGCCAGGGCGATATCTGTAGGCTGGGCACCCCCGTAAGCCCCTGTGTCCCCAGCCACCACCCTCAGTAGTTTGTCAGTACAGCCATCCCTGGGCCGTGTCATCCATGGGTGCAGTTGTCAACTCTAGGCGTGTAGGGCATGTTCCACGGAATGCGTAGCGGACCCCAAGTGCGCAACTTAGTGCAGGGGGCATCTGTGTCTGTCATGTCCGCTAACTGTACCGGAGATCCATGTACTCAATATCCCTTTATTTCTCTCTCCCCCCCCTTTTTGTTTGTCTTTCTGTGCTTGTGTGCATCAGCATCATCAGGCGGAGGAGAAGTGGCATCGGGGCAGGAGGGAGCTGCATCTCACATGGCCCAGGAGGGCCATGCCACAGAGTCAGACTGGACCAGTGAGACGGAGGGCGAGGGGAGCTCCACGACGGGGACAACTGGACCCTGCAGCGACACGGACACGTCCTCGGAAGGGGGCTCCCTTGCGGGGGTGGCACCATCCGTGCCCCTCGCCATTACAGGTACAGCCGCCACCCAGCGCACCATCTCCGCCCTCCCAGCAGCCCCTCAGCGTTCGCCCCGTGCCCGCTCTGCCAGGAAGCCGGGCATCTCCTTCGCCCCAGGCACCTCAGGCCCTGCCCCTGTTACCCCCGCTGCCCTCAGTGAGGAGGTCATTGACCTCCTCCGAACGCTCATTGTTGGGCAGACTACCCTTTTGAATGCCATCCAGGGGGTGGAGAGGGAGGTTCATCGCAGCAATGCGTACCTGGAGGGCATTCATTCGGGTCAGGCTGCCCATCAGCGATCGTTCCAGGCTCTGGCCTCAGCACTGACGGCAGCCATTGTCCCTGTCTCCTGCCTCCCTCTACTAACTCCCTCCTCCCAGTCTCCTGTTCCTCTGCCTGTCCCACCCACACCATCAGACCAGCCTGCACACACCTCAACACCCAAGAGAAGCTCATCCAAACATAAGCACCACAGATCACGCAGACATTCACACACGCAACATTCCGATGCAGACATGCCAACAGTCACTACCACCTCTGTGACCCCCACCTCCTCGTCTCCCTCCTCCCTCCCTGTGACGTCTACACTCACATCTCCATTCACCTCACCATCAGCCAGTGTTTCCATCACCAGCACACCCTCCACTCCAGTCCGCACACGTGCAGTCACCACCCCCACTGCCATTTACACGTCCCCTGTGTCCTCTCCCACTGTGTCTGTCACCCCCTCTTCCACACCACACAAACGCAGCCACCCACCCACCCAACAGCCATCCACCTCACGACAGCCTATCCCTCCTGCACCTGCACCCAAAGACAGCAAACGTGACTCACCTACAACCACATCCTCTCCCTCCACTCCCATTCCCACTGTACCTACCACTCTCCATTGTCCCAAGAAACTCTTCCTCGCCACTACTAACTTCTTTCCTGACCCTGAGCCCCCCCCTCCTTCTCGTCGGGGTAAGAAGAGCACCTCAGCCACCACCAGCCCTGCAGCCCCCTTGACAAGGGTGCAGGGGTATTGGAGCCCGCCAGCCCGCATGTCTGGATCTTCGCCCAGCAGCAAGGGGACAGCCAGCCCACCCCCTGGGAAGAGGAGCAGAAGGCGGAAGGGGCGCCGCAGGAGCCCGCCTTCTACATCCCCCCCGGACACCACCCAGAGACAGTCACCAGCCACAGCTCCAAAGGGAGGAAAGGGCCACAGGCCCACGACTAAGGAGGGCAAGGGCAGCAAGTCGGAGAGGTCAGGCAGCAGGCCTGCTGCCCAGGAGGAGCCCACAACCCCCATAGCCGCTGCCCCGGGAGGAACCGGCACAGCTGCCCCGGGAGAGCCCACCACCCCCATAGCCGCTGCCCAGGGAGGACCCAGCCCAGCTGGCCAGGAGGGCCCCACCACCCACAGCCCAGGTGGGCATTGAAGGAGCACCATCCCCGCTGCCCAGGAGGGCACCACCAGGCAATGAGCAGTTGGCCATAGACCGGCCGCCGTCTCCAGAACCGCTGAACTGGGCCCCGCCGTCTCAAGAACCGCTCCGCTGGGCCCCGCCGTCTCAAGAACCGCTGAACTGGGCCCTTCAAGGCAAGGAGCGCTGAACTGGGCCCCGCCGTCTTAAGAACCGCTCCGCTGGGCCCCGCCGTCTCAAGAACCGCTGAACTGGGCCCTTCAAGGCAAGGAGCGCTGAACTGGGCCCCGCCGTCTCAAGAACCGCTGAACTGGGCCCTTCAAGGCAAGGAGCGCTGAACTGGGCCCCGCCGTCTCAAGAACCGCTGAACTGGGCCCTTCAAGGCAAGGAGCGCTGAACTGGGCCCCGCCGTCTTAAGAACCGCTCCGCTGGGCCCCGCCGTCTCAAGAACCGATGAACTGGGCCCTTCAAGGCAAGGAGCGCTGAACTGGGCCCCGCCGTCTCAAGAACCGCTGAACTGGGCCCTTCAAGGCAAGGAGCGCTGAACTGGGCCCCGCCGTCTCCAGAACCGCTGAACTGGGCCCCGCCGTCTCAAGCACCGCTCCGCTGGGCCCCGCCGTCTCAAGAACCGCTGAACTGGGCCCTTCAAGGCAAGGAGCGCTGAACTGGGCCCCGCCGTCTCCAGAACCGCTGAACTGGGCCCCGCCGTCTCAAGCACCGCTCCGCTGGGCCCCGCCGTCTCAAGAACCGCTGAACTGGGCCCTTCAAGGCAAGGAGCGCTGAACTGGGCCCCGCCGTCTCAAGAACCGCTGAACTGGGCCCCGCCGTCTCAAGCACCGCTCCGCTGGGCCCCGCCGTCTCAAGAACCGCTGAACTGGGCCCTTCAAGGCAAGAACCGCTGGCCCTTTGGCAGACGTGGCAGGGCAGGATCTATCTCGGGCAGGGCTGCAGGATGTCCTCTGGCCAACTTGCCTCCTCCAGTGGCAGTGGGGTCTGTTATGGACTGTATGGACCGTGGCTTTGCACTCCCCAGGATGGCCCAGTGGGCAGGCCACCCACTGTATGGACTGTATGGACCGTGGCTTTGCTCTCCCCAGGATGGCCCAGTGGGCAGGCCACCCACTGTATGGACTGTTTGGACTGTGGCTTTGCTCTCCCCAGGATGGCCCAGTGGGCAGGCCACCCACTGTATGGACTGTATGGACTGTGGCTTTGCTCTCCCCAGGATGGCCCAGTGGGCAGGCCACCCACTGTATGGACTGTATGGACTGTGGCTTTGCTCTCCCCAGGATGGCCCAGTGGGCAGGCCACCCACTGTATGGACTGTTTGGACTGTGGCTTTGCTCTCCCCAGGATGGCCCAGTGGGCAGGCCACCCACTGTATGGACTGTATGGACTGTGGCTTTGCTCTCCCCAGGATGGCCCAGTGGGCAGGCCACCCACTGTATGGACTGTTTGGACTGTGGCTTTGCTCTCCCCAGGATGGCCCAGTGGGCAGGCCACCCACTGTATGGACTGTTTGGACTGTGGCTTTGCTCTCCCCAGGATGGCCCAGTGGGCAGGCCACCCACTGTATGGACTGTTTGGACTGTGGCTTTGCTCTCCCCAGGATGGCCCAGTGGGCAGGCCACCCACTGTATGGACTGTTTGGACTGTGGCTTTGCTCTCCCCAGGATGGCCCAGTGGGCAGGCCACCCACTGTATGGACTGTATGGACTGTGGCTTTGCTCTCCCCAGGATGGCCCAGTGGGCAGGCCACCCACTGTATGGACTGTATGGACTGTGGCTTTGCTCTCCCCAGGATGGCCCAGTGGGCAGGCCACCCACTGTATGGACTGTTTGGACTGTGGCTTTGCTCTCCCCAGGATGGCCCAGTGGGCAGGCCACCCACTGTATGGACTGTTTGGACTGTGGCTTTGCTCTCCCCAGGATGGCCCAGTGGTCATGGAGTCCCCTCGTGGATCTGGCGTCGTGTACTCAAGTGGCTGAGGTGCCCCCCCTTCCCTTCCCCCTGAGGTGCCTGTCCTATTTTCTTTCTGATGCCCCTGCAGTGTTCTCTCCGTGGAGTTCTTGTCGTGGGACTGGGCCTTACCCCTTTGCACAGGACCCCTGTGATCCACGGACAGTGGTTGGACTACATTTAGTAGCTGTGTATATTTTGTACATAGTTTATTTATTTATTGGGATTACTGGTGTACATATTTCAATATATCTGCCCGTTTATGATCTCTTATTTTGGTCTTTGCATTATTTCGGAGGGGGGTGGTTTGTGGGTTGTGACAGTGATCTGTGGGAATGCATTGATGTGTGTGTTGTAGTGGGTGTGGGTGGGTGAGTGTGTGCCGGTAATCTTTTCCCTCCCCTGTGTCGTAGGTGCAGTACTCACCGATGTCTTCCGCGCCGCCGGGCGTGCTCCTGGTATATGAGCAGGTATAGGAGTGCGGGGATGACCTGCAACTCTGGTTCCATACTGCCGGAATCTCGCGTGGAGTGCGTAGAGGTGAGCGTTTTCCCGTTCGTAGTCTGTTTCCGCCGTGTTCTTATCGGCGGTGCTCCCGCCCCGGAAAAGGTGGCGGATTGGTGGGTCGTGATAGGGTGGGCGGTACATTGTCTGCCGCCTGGCTGTTGGTGGGGACCGCCGCGCTGTTTGTTTGTACCGCCGTGGCGGGCGGAGTGTTAATACGGCGGGCTGTGTTGGCGGTTCCCGCCAGGGTCAGAATTGCATATTTTAGACCGCCGGCCTGTTGGCGGCTTGGCCGCCGCTTTATCACCGACCGCCAGGGTCAGAATGAGGGCCTATATGCTTTAAAACTTTGCTAAAACATACAGGCATTTGATGTGAGCAAATTTAGAGTATCAGTGGTGTTAAAGGGTGTACTAAATAGGAGCTGCTCTCCACCAAACTTGATCTGTGACTGAGAGTGAGTGTTTGAAAAGTTTCAAAACTCCATCCATCATTTTATTTTGTTTTGTAATGTTGCTTTGTGCGCCCCAAGTGGCAGGGGTATGCCCAGACGTGAGTCCCTTGCTTGCTGCACCACTCGACTCCAGCTAGCCTGGCTGATGATGGGTGATACCCTGAAACTGGTCCCAGGATGCCTGTTTCCTATCCAGGGAGGACCTGGCCTAGCAGTTCAGGCTGACCTGTTCCTATGGGGAACAGGGTCAAGACTGATTTGAATATGGATGAGTCTAAACTGGGGTGACGTGGCGAGCAAAATAACAATGGATTAAACCCAGATCTGTGACTGGGGGTGAGTGTTTGAAGAGTTTCAACACTCCGTCCATCATTTTATTTTTGTTTTGTGATGTTGCTTTATATGCCCTAAGTGGCAGGGGTATGCCCAGACATGGGTCCCTTGCTCGCTGCACCACTGGATTCAAGCTTGCCTGGTTGATGAAGGGTGATACCCTGAAACCGTTCCCAGGATGCTTGTTTTGTAGTGAATCCTAGTTTGTTTTAATGGGATAACAGGAGTAAGTTTAGCCTTTGGCTTGCAGACTCGTGCCCCCATCACCTAGTGACTTTTAACCTACTTAGCTTGCTCTGTCTCAGCACATTTAATTATTTATTTCTTCTAAAATGACTGCCTTGTTTAGAGTTAGGCCACTTGTTATGAGTTACATTATCAGTGTCACTGCGCTAAGGCGTCAAGATCAAGTACCAAAGACAAACAAACAGTAGGTGTTCACACTTAGGGATTTTCCCTCTCTATAATTTCGAGGGATTGTTTAGATCATTGGTACTCACAAACATTGTTGCAGGGGCCGCAACGTTTAGTCTGTCATGCGACGAGGGCCTCATTGATGCCAGCAAAGTGGCAGTTTTGGAAGGGGGTGGAAGGGAGGTGAGGCGGTAAGGTGGGTGTTGTTCATGTGTAATAGTAACCCAGGCCACCCTATGAGTGCAAATAACAACTGACCTGCCTCTCAGTTCACTATTGGCAATGTTGTCAGTGTGTGGAGAAGACTTCAATCAACCTTTAAAGAAATACTTGCCTGTTTATTTTTATTTTTTTATGTAAGTGCCGAATCGAGTGAACAGCTGCCGGGTACTGCTGTTGATCAGGGGGCCTCATATAAAGGTCAAGAGGGCCGCATGCGGCCCCCGGGCCGTACTTTGAGTATCACTGGTTTAGATTAATTGCTGTCCCAAGAATGTCTGTTATCTATTGTTTGGGAACACACCTACGTCAGGGGTCCTTGAAGACCTGTATAAATATATCGCACTTTAAACAGATAATCAGAGGGATTCCGACCAGTGGGCATCGCCACCATCGCTGATATCGATGCTGCAGTCATCTTGACGCTGACCCAGTCTTTGTGTCCCTGTGGATTCTGAGATAGAGACCTCATTCCAAGGAAACAAGGATTGGGGGCTCCTCTCATGGACATGGCATTGGCAGATTAGGTTTAACAAACCCAGCTCTCCTTTAGGTAGGAGTTTAGGCCTTTCACATTAGGGTATTAGGGCATATTACATCTTGTATGTCTTTTCTATGCATTGCAAGATGGTGGGGGTCTTTGTAATAATGACTCTGGTCTTCACAATTCTGTTTCTTGCATTATTCATTATCCTAATCATTGCAGCCCATGCAACTTATCGCAAATTGCAGTTATGTTGAATAAAAACTATTGAAACTTTACTGCATCTTTGTCATTGCCTGTGTTTGTATGAGACATGATATATCTGTGAGAAAGGGGTAATCTCTGTTTAAACACAACACTCCCTGAGATGTCTTACTCTCAAGTCCATGCGTGAAGGCTGCCACAAATCACCCTTTACTATTGTGTTTCTGGTGAGGTGCTGCTAGTGAGCCGGTAAGGTTGGGACAACAGTTGTGACTTGTTGTAGGAAAGACGCAGTCGACTACAAACAAAAGTACTGTCATCCTTTAACCAGCAGTCTTGCCTAGAGCAAGAGTCCAAACTACGACAGTTTCCTGTCCAGAGAGGACCTGGTCTAGCAGTTCGGGATGGACTGTTCCCATGGGGAACAGGGTCAAGACTGATTTGCATATGGCTGGGTCTAAACTGGGGTGGTGTGGTGAGCAAAATAACGATGGATTAAACCCAGATCTGTGACTGGGGGTGAGTGTTTGAAAAGTTTCAACGCTCTGCCCATCATTTTATTTTGTTTTGTGATGTTGATCAATAACATCATGTCAGAAGATAATATTGTTTTCCATTTCTAGTTTAATAATATTTATTTAGCAGCATTTGGTAAAGCCAATAAGTCTTTTACCTGCCTGGCCTCCAGTGGCTAATTAGCATTAGACTGTTGAGAGATGGCTCTGCGTTCTCTTAATCAGTTATGAAAACTGCTTATAGAGCAGAACAATGGCTTAGTTATTTTTCACAGACTTGCTCTTCACCAAAACTTGGGAACTACCCAGAGTCCCCTGCTTCCTTTTTTTCATAATTTATTTGGCACTCTAAGAATGAAAGGGTATTGTTTTGACTTATACCTGTGCTCCTGTAACACATATCAGGGGTTGCTTTTATTCTTTCCATGTATGGAATTTTACTAATCCAGAGTTGTAATACTGTGTCTGTAATGATAAAAGGCTTTTGTATTTTTTTAAGTTGGTTTGGCTGGCACTAGCTAATCTTATGCTTAAAGTCTTTATTGTAAAAAATGTCTAATTTTAGCTCGGCATGGATGGCATTGCACCAATTCTATGCTTTAAAACTTTGCTAAAAAATACAGACATTTGAGGTGAGCAGATTCAGAGTATCAGTGGTGTTAAAGGGTGTACTAAATAGGAGCTGCTCTCCACCAGACTTGGGGACTACACAGAATTCCATGTTTCCTTTATTGCATAATTTATGCAGCACTCTAAGCCTGAAAGGGTATTGTTTTGACTTACACTGGGTGCTGTCTTGTGTCTGGACAAAGCTATAACTCTCTGAAGAGCTGTAATAAGAGTGAAACCCATTTCAGGGGTTACTTTTATTAACTCCATGTTGTCTTGGGTAGTATTTTACCAATCCAAAGCAATAATACTGCACCTAGAGTGGTAAAAGGCGTGTGTCATTTTTCAGCCTGGCTTTGATGGCACTAACTAATCCTATGCTTGAGAACTTTGCTGTAAAAATGGCAAAAGGTGTTGTCCATTTTTAGCTCTGGGTGGATGACAATGTGCCAATTAAATGTTTAAAAATAGAGTGGCAGTTGCCACTCTGTAGTTATAGTTAGGGTGATGTTCCATAGGAAATGTGTTTTTTGGTTTGTTAATAAATTTGGTACTATTTGGTGAATCTTCAAGAAACTTTCCAAAAACAGTGGTCTTTTTTGCTTAGTTTTTTTATAAAAGGTTTCAGGGTGGTCTGTCAAGCAGGGGACGAAAAAATGGGGTCGGGGTTAAGCACAACATCCCCATGCATTTTCCACAGACAGTTTTGCAAAAAGAAGTACAGTGAAAATGGCTGTATGGAATTACAAAAAATTTGGAGGGAAGCTACATCCTAACCCATTGACTCCTGCGGGAGTCTTGCGAGTGCCTCCCTTGCAGGACACCTGCAGGAGTAAAACAATATACAAAAAAATGCCATGCGCGTAGGGAGGTAGGCCTGGTCCTGAGGCTGACCCCATGATATGCACAGTTGAAGACCGTCCGTGGCAGCTGGGAAATTCGCTGACTACAGTGACGGCTGGAATCCAGGCCCTGCGGCCAACCACACGCCCTGCACCACCAAAGTCAGGGCCCTAAAGTAACTGACTTGCGCCCTCACCATGCACTGCTTATGACCTCACATATTACAGTACTCATGAGATGTTCTGTGAAATTACTGGTAACATCATTGCAACATCTGAAATTACATAATTGATGTCAACAGTGCGCATGGCGCAGGCGCAAGTTATAGTTACTTTAGAGCATGAGTTATAGTTACTTAAGACAACTGGTGAATTTCAGTGGTTTTGTTCGTGTACAACTGTATGCTTTAATTGACATCTTCACCTAGCTATAGCATCCCTGTAACATGTATAATCATATATACACATAGATAGTAACTTTAAATCCAATGGAATGTTTATTGTGAATGATTTCATATATCTCCCTGTTCCAGAGATTTTGTAGTCAGGTGGAGAGTGGTGACTACCAGTCGGGTGTCACAAGTTTTATCACTAATAAATTTAGAAATCAGCTTTGGAAGTTTTGATTTGTTATCTTACAGCACATATGTTTAAAACAATCTCAGAAGTTGCCTTGAAACACACAGTAAAAGTTAAGTTATGGTTCACTACACACACCATAACTCAAGGCCTGCACCCCTGCTATAAAAGCAATAAATTGTCCAGCAAGTGGACTGCTTATGACCTCACATACCCCAGCCTGCAGCTATCTCATTAGTTTTGTACTGCATTTCAACAGTTCACAACCTTAACTTTCAATACAGACTATGAGGGTCATTCTGACCCTGGCGGCCGGTGGCCGCCAGGGCCACCGACCACGGGAGCACCGCCAACAGGCTGGCGGTGCTCCAATGAGCATTCTGACCGCGGCGGTTCAGCCGCGGTCAGAAGCGGAAAGTCAGCGGTCTCCCGCTGACTTTCCGCTGCTCTTTGGAATCCTCCATGGCTGCGGAGCGCGCTCCGCAGCCATGAGGATTCTGACCCCCCCTACCGCCATCCAGTTCATGGCGGGAAAGCTGCCATGAACAGGATGGCGGTAGGGGGGTCGCGGGGCCCCTGGGGGCCCCTGCCGTGCCCATGCCAATGGCATGGGCACGGCAGGGGCCCCCGTAAGAGGGCCCCGAAAAGTATTTCAGTGTCTGCCTTGCAGACACTGAAATACGCGACGGGTGCCACTGCACCCGTCGCACCTTCCCACTCCGCCGGCTCGATTACGAGCCGGCATCCTCGTGGGAAGGTCGTTTTCCCCTGGGCTGGCGGGCGGTTTTACTGGAACCGCCCGCCAGCCCAGGGGAAAACTCGTAATACCCGCCGCGGTCTTTTGACCGCGGCGCGGTAATTTGGAGGGCGGGATCCTGGCGTCACCCACTTACCCCACTCCACAACTATCTAATTCGTATTGTAGTGCATTTCAACAGTTTGCAAACTTAACTTTCACCTACAGCCTATGAATATGTTTATTAACCTCTAAAAAAGCAAACTCCTATCCTTAACCTTGAACTTCTTGCCTCCCCTCCCCTTCATGTGATTCACCATTGGCAACATCAATCAAACTTGTGTAAATTCATGCAAAGCTTTCCAGGCCCCCGCCATCCAGAAAAAAGCCACCAGCTGACTTTTTCTGTTGCCCCAAAGAACCTTACCTAAATCGGTATGCCATCACTTATCTATGGATGCTGACAGTCCTTCTTAACACCTCTCTGAGTTCCAACAAGTACAGCTCCATATCTACCCTTGAAAGGTAAACACTGTCGCTGATAAAGAATTCCAAAGAATTATGCATAATGTCCCATACTGAATGCACCTGAAACCAAATCTCCCTACAAAACCTACTCACTCCCTATGGACCTTCTTGTAGGCTCTGTCAATCAAAGAGGGCTTGTTGGCCTCACTCCAATTCTTTCGTGGCATAAACTCTGTCCAAAGCAGAGTACAACCTGGCCATCTTTCCTTAATTTGTTACAAGTTCTGTTTCATTGCTCTCAAAAGCACTACTCCCTTTTCTGACATCAGGTAATTTTCCCCTAAATGTAAAACCAAAATATCTGGGCATCTGCCACCCACCAGCATACCGTTCAGTCAACTCACACAACCTCATACCACCTTTTCCTTGACACGTGATGGGAAACAACTGCTGCTCAAATCACAAATTTCCCCATTATCCCTCTGCATCACCTGCCGCTCTGACCACTTGATGAATGAGTGGCTCACCACCCAAATAGACATGTCCTCCGCCACCAAGCTAGCCATAGAAACTGAAACAGAAAAAGGCAGTAAATATTCACACGGAAAGCCCTGAATTATTTGCCCTCATCCATCAGTGTGCACATATGTCCTAAAGCAGTCAGATGTCGTATGTCTGAAGCGAATGATATCCTGCCACACCCTGCCACTATTGCCAGCCTCCCTTGCTGTGCCAATGCAAAAAGAGTGAGTCCCATAGTCAGAAGGGTGGACCCCCAGCACAGTCAGCACTTTCAGCAGCACTGAAAGGAGTTGAAGAGCTGTCACATGACCCCTAACTGGTGCCTAAAAACCACATTGCTGGCCACCTTGCAACGCGCTACCCTCCTATCACACCATGCTACCGTGCACTGGCTGGGCTCCAGCAGAGCCTGTAAAACCAACATTCTAACCTGCACTTTCTGGTTAGTCTTGGAGATATTCAGCCAAACATCCAACCTGCGCTCCCTCCATGTGATGTCATCCCCTCATATTCCTCCCCGACCCATGCAACCCAACAGTTCCGACATACGAAAGGCTCCAAAGACCATCCATGACATGAGGGTGGAAAAAGCAAAACTCTTCATCCTCCCGACAAACCACTGGCAGGTGCTTTGAAACCCTGCAAAATAACTGCCATGTCAGTGGCTTCCTAAGTCTCCCTGTTTTTCCCTGCTCTCTCGTCAAAGCCTTCCAGCATTCTCTGACCCAGTACCCCAGCTGACGGTTTGTAACCCCACAGCAACATTCCCATGAATGCCACACCTGTCAGATTGCCAGTATTTGTCACCGTTGACAAACCCCTGTCCATTAAATCTAATATGAACTGGACCACGTCCTCTGTCCTTTGCCATCCAGCTGCCGTCCTCCCCATATTCCAAGAACTCCTCCCTGGCCTGTGCATACACTCTTCTTGTTGGCTCAGCTAGAGACCCTACAACTAGTTGTACCATCCTGCTCTGCCTATCAACCACAACTCCTCCAGCATGGTTGTCTTACAGCTGTCCATTTCCTTGACCAACCCATGGAATCTCTTCCAATGTGAATGAGACAAAGCATACACAATGTCCATTCCTGGAACATGCTGCACCCTGAACGATAAATCATGCCACAAGCAACCCAGAACAAAAACACACATCAGCTTCAATACCTGTGGATCGCTGGCAGGCTGTCTGTTCACGACCTGCACTACAGACATACTGTTCACCCTGAACAGCTCCCTCCTGTGTGCCAATTCTGCTCCCGACAACGTGACGTCAACCACCAAAGGGAAGAGTTCCAAAAATGCAATGCTCCATCGCCCCACCTTCCATTGCTTTGGCCATTCTTCAGCGCACCAACACCCTTGCCAAAACAAGGCAAAACCCAGACCCCCTGCCACAATCGAGAATATCTTCCTCCTTCATCAACAGAATCCGGTTAAAGGAATTTAAGAAAAAACTCCACATCCTTAGATCCTCCTTAATCCTCGTTGACAAGTGCACATGATGATGAGGCAACAAGACAGCCAACACCCATACTGGGCCTCCTGCATGAGCTCCTGGAAACTTACCAGCATCTACTGGCATTCTGTCGAGCTGGGTGCCCCCAAAAAAGAAATTGTCTAAGTAATGTGTCACCAGGCTGTGACCTGTGTGCCATGTAAAAAGCCATTGAAGATACATGCTGAAGCATTCAAACAGTGTGCACGAAATCGAGAAACCCATCCAAAGCCTTGGAAGTTAGTCTTGTATGGGGCAAGGAGCAAAGGCTAACTTCCAAGGCTTATTATGGCCATCTTCTTTCGAATCTTTTCTTTGAAAATCTCCAGTATTGGGAAGACAATCTTTTAAAGATTATGTTGAGAGAATACGTGTTTCCTAAGACGTTCGGATGTGGTCATCAGTGATATATGTCTTGAGAACGTCTATATGACGAAACACGTGTCGGCTGTCTTTTTGGATGTACCGTGCCTTGGAAAGAATAAATCTTAACCAATTACAAAACATTTACAGGACTTTGGGGGTCATTCTGACCCTGGCGGTCGGTGATAAAGTGGCGGCCAACCCGCCAACAGGCTGGCGGTCCAAAAAATGGAATTCTGACCCTGGCGGGAACCGCCAACACAGCCCGCCACTTTAACACTCCGACCGCCACGGCGGGACAGACAAACAGCGCGGCGGTCACCGCCAACAGGCAGGCGGCAGACAATGTCCCGCCCACCCTATCACAACTCACCAATCCGCCACCTTTTCCGGGGCGGGAGCACCGCCGATAAAAACACGGCGGAAACAGACTACGAACGGGAAAACGCTCACCGCTATACACTCCACGAGGAAGGAGGACAGCATGGAGCCCGAATTGACCATCCTACCTGCTCTCGTCTACCTGCTCATCTACCACGAGTACGAACTCCGGCGCAGACGACAACGGTGAGTACCGCACCTACGACACATGGGAGGGGGGGAGGAGGAAGGGTTACGGGCACACACATACGCAATACACCCACCCCCCAACTCTCTACACACCAATGCAGAGCACCAAGTCAAAGTGACCCCACCCAAACCCCCCGGAATAATGAAAATATATAATTAAAGTGAGAAACTAAATTAATGTATAAAATAGGTTCATTGAAGTCATGGTAAAATAGGAAAATGAATAAAAAAAATTCAAGCTCAAACATTGCGTAACCGATTAATAGAGGCAATAAGTCCAGCACAGTCACTGAAATTTCAACTGTCCGTGGGCCAAAGTGTATCAACACATGGGCAAAGCCCACACAGGAGACCTGAGTCCGTTGGAGAGAACACTGCAGGGGCATCAGATGATAAAACTACAGGCACCTCAGGGGGAAGGGAAGGGGGGGCACCACAGCCACATGAGTCCACGACACCAGATCCAAGAAGGGGCCACCATGCCCACTGTTCAATCCTGGGGAGTGCAAAGCCTCAGTCTCTCAAGTCTCTACAGTGGGTGGCTTGCCCACTGTCATATCCTGGGGAGTGCAAAGCCACAGTCTCTCAAGTCTCTACAGTGGGTGGCTTGCCCACTGTCATATCCTGGGGAGTGCAAAGCCACAGTCTCTCAAGTCTCTACAGTGGTTGGCTTGCCCACTGTCATATCCTGGGGAGTGCAAAGCCACAGTCTCTCAAGTCTCTACAGTGGGTGGCTTGCCCACTGTCATATCCTGGGGAGTGCAAAGCCACAGTCTATCAAGTGGATAACAGTCTCCACAGGCAATGGAGGAGGCAGGGTGGCCCGAGTGCAGCGTGAACAGTAGCTCAACACAGAACCGGCACTGTCATTGGGCCAGCGGGGCTTGAGACGGCGGGGCCGAGCGGAGCGGTGCTTGAGACGGCGGGGCCCAGCGGAGCGGTGCTTGAGACGGCGGGGCCCAGCGGAGCGGTGCTTGAGACGGCGGGGCCCAGCGGAGCGGTGCTTGAGACGGCGGGGCCCAGCGGAGCGGTGCTTGAGATGAAGGGCCCAGCGGAGTGGTGCTTGAGACGGCGGGGCGGAGCGGTGCTTGAGACGGCGGGTCCCAGCGGAGCGGTGCTTGAGATGAAGGGTCCAGCGGAGCGGTGCTTGAGACGGCGGGGCCCAGCGGAGCGGTGCTTGAGACGGCGGGGCCCAGCGGAGCGGTGCTTGAGATGAAGGGCCCAGCGGAGCGGTGCTTGAGACGGCGGGGCCCAGCGGAGCGGTGCTTGAGACGGCGGGGCCCAGCGGAGCGGTGCTTGAGATGAAGGGCCCAGCGGAGCGGTGCTTGAGACGGCGGGGCCCAGCGGAGCGGTGCTTGAGACGGCGGGGCCCAGCGGAGCGGTGCTTGAGATGAAGGGCCCAGCGGAGCTGTGCTTGAGACGGCGGGGCCCAGCGGAGCGGTGCTTGAGACGGCGGGGCCCAGCGGAGCGTTGCTTGAGATGAAGGGCCCAGCGGAGCGGTGCTTGAGACGGCGGGCCCAGCGGAGCGGTGCTTGAGATGAAGGGCCCAGCGGGGCGGTGCTTGAGATGAAGGGCCCAGCGGGGCGGTGCTTGAGATGAAGGGCCCAGCGGGGCGGTGCTTGAGACGGCGGGGCCCAGCGGAGCGGTGCTTGAGACGGCGGGGCCCAGCGGAGCGGTGCTTGAGATGAAGGGCCCAGCGGGGCGGTGCTTGAGATGAAGGGCCCAGCGGGGCGGTGCTTGAGATGAAGGGCCCATCGGGGCGGTGCTTGAGACGGCGGGGCCCAGCGGAGCGGTGCTTGAGATGAAGGGCCCAGCGGGGCGGTGCTTGAGATGAAGGGCCCCTGTTCAGCGGTGCTCCTCCCGGCGGGGCCCTGTTCAGCGGTGCTCCTCCCGGCGGGGCCCTGTTCAGCGGTGCCTTTCTGGACGGCGGGGCCCTGTTCAGCGGTGCCTTTCTGGACGGCGGGGCCCTGTTCAGCGGTGCCTTTCTGGACGGCGGGCCCTGTTCAGCGGTGCCTTTCTGGACGGCGGGGCCCTGTTCAGCGGTGCCTTTCTGGACGGCGGGGCCCTGTTCAGCGGTGCCTTTCTGGACGGCGGGGCCCTGTTCAGCGGTGCCTTTCTGGACGGCGGGGCCCTGTTCAGCGTTGCCTTTCTGGACGGCGGGGCCCTGTTCAGCGGTACCTTTCTGGACGGCAGGGCCCTGTTCAGCGGTGCTTGTTCTGTAAGTCAAGGGAGTCAGACCTGGCCACGACTCCCTGCTCAGTCGCCCTCCGACCGTGCAGTTGCTGGACCCTTCGGTGACGGTGTCCTGGGCCCTTGAGTGTCCTCCCTCACACCCGGGATGGGGCTTGTGGGGCCCTCCTGGTCCGCGCTCCTGCTGGCTGACTTCTCCGCCCTGCTGCCCTTGCCCTCCTTCGATCTGGCTCTCTGGGCCTTGCCTCCCCTGGATGTTGTGGCAGGTGAAGTGGCAGAACTTTGGTCCTTGGGGGCAGCCGTGTCAGTCTTCTCGCGGCGGCCCCTTACTTTACGGGTCCTCTTTCCAGGGGGGGGCTGGTTGTCCCCTTGGTGCTGACCGATGTATCACTGCTGGCAAAGGGGGGACTCCAAAATCCATGCACTACGGTGACCCTTGAAGCCGGGCTGGTGGTGGCTGAGGCGCTCTTGGAACTCTTAGCAGATGGAGGGGGGGGTCAGGTGAGGGAAAGAGGTCAAGAGTGGAGAGGTAAACTTTTTTAGGACCAAGGTAAAGGGTAGGTGTAGTGGTTATGGGAGTGGAGGAAGAGGAGGTGGTTGAGGGGAGAGTCAGGTGTGCTGTCCTTGAGTGAAGGTGCATGGGCTGGAGGCTGTCGTGAGGTGGTTGGCTGTTGGGTGGGTGGCTGCCTGCGTTTGTGTGTCTTGGAAGAGGGGGTGACAGACACAGTGGGAGAGGACACAGGGGACGTGTAAATGGCAGTGGGGGTGGTGATTGCACGTGTGCGGACTGTACTGGAGGGTTTGCTGGTGATGGAAGTACTGGCTGTTGGTGGTGTGCATGCAGGTGTGAGTAGAGACGTCACAGGGAGGGAGGAGGGAGACGAGGAGGTGGGGGACACAGAGGTGGTAGTGGCTGTTGGCATGTCTGCATCTGGGTGTTGCTTGGGTGATGTGTGGTGCTTGTGTCTGGATGAGCTGCCCTTGGGTGTTGAGGTGTGTGCAGGCTGGTCTGATGGTGTGGGTGGGATAGGCAGAGGAACAGGAGACAGAGACAGGCTGGAGGCAGTTAGAAGAGGGAGGCTGGAAACAGGGACAATGGCTGCCATCAGTGCTGAGGCCAGAGTATTGAACGATCGTTGATGGGCAGCCTGACCCGAATGAATGCCCTCCAGGTATGCATTGCTACGATGCACCTCCCTCTCTACCCCCTGGATGGCATTCAAAAGGGTAGACTGCCCAACAATGATGGTCTGTAGGAGGTCAATGACCTCCTCACTGAGGGCAGCAGGGGCAACAGGGGCAGGGCCTGAGGTGCCTGGGGCGAAGGAGATGCCCGCCTTCTTGGGCGAGCGGGCACGGAGCGAAGGCTGAGGGGCTGCTGGGAGGGCGGAGCTGGTGCGCTGGGTGGCGGCTGTACCTGTAGAGGCGGGGGGCACGGATGTTGCCGCCACCGCTAGGGAGCTCCCATCCGAGGACGTGTCGGTGTCGCTGGTATCACCACGGGTCCCCGTTGTGAAGCTCCCCTCGCCCTCCGTATCACTGGTGGCCTCGGTGTCTGTGCCATGGCCCACCGGGGCCTTGTGAGTTGCAGCTCCCTCGTGCTCCGGTGCCAATTCTCCTCCGCCTGATGATGCTAATGCACACATGCACAAGAAGATAAAGAAAAAGGGTGGGGGGAGAAATAAAAACAGGTTGAGTGCATGCATTGTCAACACCGTTGGCGGAGAGGACAGACACAGGAGCCTCATGCACTAAGCCGCGCAATCGGGGTACACTACTCAGTACTTGTGACTAGGCCAACAGGTCTAGGGACAACAAACGCGCACATGGGTGATGCAGGACCATGGATAGCTGTACTTGTCACCCTACAGAGGTGGGGGGCGGGGGCACAGGGACATGGCTAAAGGAGAGGACTACAATACAGAAAGCGCCCTGGCCTAATGTCACCCACAGCCCTCTTCCCCCACCCAGGCACCTCCACTGCGCGTAAAGATAGCTGAATGTGCTGGTACTCACCCCCTTGTGTCTGCTGTGATGTCCTCACGCGCCCATCCAAATCGGGGTAGGCCACCGCCAGGATCCGGGACATCAGGGGGGTCAGGGTACGACTGGCACCCCTCCTAGGTTGGGAGGCCATCCCCAGCAGTGACTCAGCGGTCTTCCTGGTCCCGCGGCGGATGTCCTCCCACCTCTTGCGGCAGTGGGTGCCCCGTCTGTTGTGGACCCCCAGGTTCCGGACTTCCTTGGCGATGGCACGCCAAATGTCGACTTTCTGATGGGCGCTGACCTATTTGACATGTACAGGGTGGAATTGGAAATATCATCAATTTTCCGCATGAGAGATGCGATTGGCCCCCCCTCCCCAACCTTGCCATGTGGCACATGCTCTCATCTGTCGTGCCTTGCACTCGTCATTGTCTCCCCACCCCACCATCTAATATCTACCCCACTCATCACAGGCATAGCCCATTCAATGTGCACACAGTGTACTTACCTGTTGGTCTGGAGGACCGTAGAGTTGCGCATACTGGGGCAGGACCCCATCCACAAGTTTCTCCAACTCTTCTGTAGTGAAGGCAGGGGCCCTTTCCCCAGTCGCAGCAGCCATTGTCTCTTCCAGACCGAGTTCACAGCAGCACTTGCAGTATAGGTCCTCTCCTGTGGATGATCAGGTCTCGAGTGATTAACCAGATAGAAAATGGCGGTCACGCCCGCGGCGGTGCGTACCGCCGCGGTGAGTACCGCGACCGCCGGCGCACCTAGTCATTGGCTCGTGAAACCCATAGGGTTCGATGTTAACCAATGCGGCTTGGCGCCGCGGTCTTCGACCGCCTACCGCCACGGTGTGTCACGCCAGCGCATTGACCTCACATCCCACTGTCACACTTCTCAGGTCAGGCAGCCGCCATTTCAAGGGCCCACATGCCTTAATTTCTACTGCGTCACACAGGCCTAGGCCTAGCATTGCCACTCATACAAGCCATTCAATGCATTGAGAATCGTGTACTGTGCAAGCTGTAGTTACGTACCTGTGGGTTGCTTGACTCTGTACTCCATGTTGTCCTTCCTAGGCACCGTCCGCTGGGACTTGCGAGGAGAAGGATGAATCCTCCCGTGTACCGACCGCTGGTGGACCTGTCGACAATGGAGGAACGTCATATAATACTTCGATACCGACTTGACCGAGCCACTATACATGAACTGTGTGCCCAGCTGGAGCCAGCACTGATGTCCCCCATCCGCCAACCCACAGGAATTCCCCCTCTGGTGCAGGTTCTGTCAGTCCTCCATTTTTTGGCAAGTGGGTCTTTTCAGACAACAGTGGCCATGTCATCAGGGATGTCTCAGCCTATGTTTTCTAAGATTTTGTCCAGAGTGTTGTCTGCCCTGACGAAATACATGCGGAGCTACATTATTTTCCCTGAGGAGGGTGATTTGGCCACTGTGAAGGGTGACTTCTATGCCCTTGGACATATCCCCAACATCATTGGTGCCATTGATGGGACCCATGTGGCCTTAGTACCCCCAAAAGACGATGAGCAGGTGTACAGAAACAGGAAAAGTTACCATTCTATGAATGTGCAGGTGGTCTGTTTGACTGACCAGTACATCTCCCATGTAAATGCCAAGTTCCCTGGGTCAGTGCATGACACGTATGTTATGCGAAATAGCAGCATCCCCTATGTGATGGAACAGCTACAGAGACACCGTGTGTGGCTAATAGGTGACTCTGGTTACCCCAACCTGCCGTGGCTACTGACCCCAGTGAGGAATCCCCGGACCAGGGCAGAGGAACGGTACAATGAGGCCCATGGGCGATCTAGGAGGATCATAGAAAGGACCTTCGGCCTCCTGAAGGCCAGGTTTAGGTGCCTGCATATGACAGGGGGATCCCTAATGTACTCACCAAAGAAGGTGTGCCAGATCATCGTGGCCTGCTGTATGCTTCACAATCTTGCATTGCGACGCCAGGTGCCTTTCCTGCAGGAGGATGGTCCAGATGGTGGTGTTGTAGCAGCTGTGGAGCCTGTGGAGAGTGAAGAGGAGGAAGACGACGGGGACGACACGGACAACAGGGACACAGTCATACAACAGTATTTTCAGTAGCACACAGGTAAGAATCCCCCACGCCATTTTACATTTACTTCTGGCCTCCTGCATCTCTTCTTTCTGTGTTTCCCCCCAGTTCCTTTCAACTGAATTGTGACTTTCCCTTCCCTTTTCAGAGCTGTATGACCCACTGCGTGACTTCTGGTTTGTTCGCCCATGGAGTAAAGCACATTGACATTGGTATGTTGTCATCACAATGTAACTGAACATTTTTGAACCGTTATGTGTAATACATTTGTTAAGAATACAAGCAGACTCCTGAGTGTTTTAAGTGCAATTAGTGATTTATTTAATGTGCTACATATAGGTCCATGATAGTAAAACGGTGATGGGTGGGGGTGGAGTGATGTCCATGGCAGAGTCCAGTTCTCGGTCGCACAGGTGCATTGTCCATATGCCTGTGGAAGGATGGAGCAGGGGCAGTTCAAGGTTCGACAGGGTGACAATGTGGGACAGTGGAATGACATCCGGGGGTATCTTATGCTGGCGGGGGTCTTGGCATCCTACTCTGTCTTCCTTTGTGATCTCAGGTTCCTCTTGCGGGGTGGTTGATCTTCAGCAGGAGGTGGGGTTCTGGTGGCCTGTCGTTGTGTGGGGGCCTCCTGTCCACTAGCGCCTGCGGAGGTGGTAGGCTGTTCCTGGTCCAGGCTGGTGACAGGGGCCCTTTGGGGTGCCACATGGTCCCGCAATGTGGTGACTATTAGGTTCAGGGCCAGGACGATGTTCCTGAGCTCCTCTCTGTACCCCATGTACCGTTCCTCCTGCTGTGCCTGGATCTCCTGGAACCTGGCCAGTACCGTCGCCATCGTCTCCTGGGAGCGGTGGTATGCTCCCATGATGGTGGTGAGGGCCTCTTGGAGAGTGGGTTCCCTGGGCCTGTCCTCCCCCCCTGTCCCACTGCAGCCCTCCCAGTTGCCCTGTTTCCCCGGGCCTCTGTCCCCTGGACGGTGTGCCCACTACCACTGCCCCCAGGTCCCTGTTGTTGTTGGGGTGTTGGGTCAGCCTGGGTGCCCTGTAGTGGCGGACACACCGCTGATTGACCTGTCCTGGAGACAGAGGCATGGGCCCGCTGGGTGGGAGCTGTGCTGATATTCCCAGAGGGGGTTAGGTCTGCTGTGGCCTGTGTCTGTGTGTGGGGAATCGACTGTCCAGAGGTCCCCGATGGTCCGGGCTGGTCATCAGGTTCTAGGTCGACAGAGCTGCTGTCCTCACTGGGGGCCTGTTCTGGGGGTGGGATGGACATATCTGGACCCTCCTGGCCGGTGTGTTGGCGTTCGGGGCCTGCAGGGGTGAAAGAGTATGGTTATTGCTTCTGTGTGTTCCATGGCGTGCGATTTGTGGGTGCCCTTGTCCCCCAGTACTGGCATTCCCTTGTGGCAGGAGTTGTGAGGGTGGTTTGTGGGGGGGATGGGTATGTGCAGTGGTCATGCATAGGTGATGGGTGTCCATGGTTTGTGTTGGCATTCAGGGTTTGGTTTTGGGTTGGGTGGGTTGTGCTGGTGAGACATTGGCAGGGAGGATGTGTGCTGGGGGGTTGGGGGTGAGGGTGGGGGTGTGGGTTGGCATGCTGGTGGTTGGGGGGGGAGTAGTTGAGACTAGACTTATCAGAGTCCATTCCTCCGCCTACTCCAGCGAGGCCCGCAGGATGCAGGATGTTCAAGACCTCTTGCTCCCATGCTGTGAATTCGGGAGGAGTGGGTGGTGGTCCGCCGCCAGTCTTCTGCACAGCGATGTTGTGTCTTGAGACCATCGACCGTACCTTCCCCCGTAGGTCGTTCCAGCGCTTTCGGATGTCTTCCCGGTTTCTGGGATGCTGTCCCACAGCGTTGACCCTGTCGACGATCCTTTGCCATAGCTCCGCCTTCCTGGCTATTGTGGTGTGTTGCACCTGTGTGCCGAAGAGCTGGGGCTCTACCCTTATTATTTCCTCCACCATGACCATGAGTTCTTGGTCCGAAAACCTGGGGTGTCTTTGGGGTGCCATGGGGTGGTGTGGATGAGGTGTGGGGTGGTGTTTGTGGTGATGTGAGTGGTGGTGTGTGGTGATGTGTGCGTAGATGTGGTGTGGTTGATGATGTTGGGTTCCTGTGTGTGTTGGGGTTTTCGATTGCTGTGCTCTCTCTCTCTCTCTCTCTATCGCCTTCTCTCCGATTTCCTACTAGTGGGGGTTTGTGGGTGATGTGGGTGTGTGTTTTATAGTTGCTTGGATGTGTAGGAGTGGTGTTTGTATGTGTATCAGGTGTGTGTATTTCAAAATGTCCAATGTGGCTGTGTTTTGGAGCTGGGTGTGTATTTTGACCGCGGCGGTGTGTACCGCCAATGGAATACCGCGGTTGAATGAGCGCTGCGTGGATTCGTGGGTCGTAATGGCATGGGCGTGTTTGTGTTGGCGTGGCGGTGGAGGTTTGGTCATCTCCAGTTTATCGCTGCCCGCTGATGAGGCGGGCTTCTGTGGATGTCAGGTTTTTCGCGGCTTGGCAGTTGTGGGTCAGAATGACCGTGGCGGTTTACCACGGCCGCGGCGGTAGAATGGCGGTCTTCTGACCGGCGGCAAGAGCCTTTTACCGCCGAGGTCAGAATGACCCCCTTTGTCTTATACCCTTCTATTTACATGGACTTTATGGACTATGTCAGTGTGCCCTGGCATTCTATAACAATTATCACATGTGCAGCAATAGTTTTATTACGCTCATACAGGGCAACCTTAATCTTAATCTTGAGCTCCTTGCTCTCCAGCCCCAGCTTCTTCTCCACTTTTCCTTCTGCACTCTCTCTGCTGCCCCCTATTACTTCTACCACTACTTCCTACTAACATTGCTCCTTGCGCATTTTGCACATTATCTGTAAGAGCCTCAACACCTCCCCCTATGTCTGTACATCCCTGCCGATCCTTAGCCGATCTCCTGCCCCCGTGTTCAACCGACACATCCACGCCTGTGGACACCGTGACCGGACCCATGCTGGCATCGTGGCCATTGCCTGGCTCCAAGGTCAGTGCCTGTAAATATGCTTGCCAACTCACCAGTGGCCTCTGATTCTCCATCACCCAACTCTGCTGGGCTGCATTTGTATGCAACATATTAGACAAGGACACATTAGCAGAAACCCCCTCCCATGCACCAACCCGTGCCTCCACGGGCTCTTCACCATCTCGCACCCCACCTTCCTCGAGGCTTTCCTCCTCATAATCTACCAGCAACACACCCATGGTGTCCTCAGCTTCGGCCCAGCTCGGACCTGCATTCACATTCGACTGAGTTACCAATGACTTTGCATGGGGTGTGGGCCGACACCCGGTGTCCAGGGTGGTCATAATAACCCCACCGTACCGTTCTGCCAACACCACCGGTCTTCCCATTTTGCTGTAGCTGCCGGAGGCTGTCGCTGACCTTCCCACTGGTGGAGCAGACAAGGTCATATCAGACCTACTTCTGCCAGCTGAAGTGAGGTCCCCCATAGACATCTGGCGAACCGCTCTGGGCCCTGCCGTCTCTTCACCTCGGTGCACGTGAGTCACACCACATTCTAGAGTCTGGAACCAGACGATGCTCCTCGCCCTGCAAAAAAAGAAGTCAGAACTGGTGTACTGGTTCCCTGTGCCTTCCTGCCCCAGACTTCCTCCACTGCAGGAGCTCAGGATCACCTACCTTGCTCTGGGCTGAGCCCAGCCCCCCCAGGATACCACCCCTCACCAACCTCCCTCCATGACCCTTATCCATTCTGCCACTGGTCAACCCTGCCTCCTGCTGTACTGCCAGCTCTTCGTCCTCCTTCCCACTCCAATCCAACATGGCTGCGACAAAGTAGATGGGGGGCCCTTGGCCAGAGGGGACCCACCTGCCACATGTAATCTTGCCTGGCTAACCATTGACCCTGAATGACACTTCCCAGAACCCAGTTGTTTGCATTTATTGTCCTCACACCAAGGGTCCCCTGATGCCCAGCGTGACTGCACCTCATGTGGTGCCCTTTGGAGCAAGTGCAGTGTGAGTAGTCGAGTCATTGTCACTTCCTCAGTTGACGGGGCTACTGCGCCGTACTGCTGCGAGCCCCATCAGACATAAAATTTGCATTTGTCTAAGTAGGTGCTCCTAGTAAAAACAGTGAAGGTGATAAAAAGTGCAGGTAAGTGAAGGTGATCTATACATTATGTACAAAGGGTGGTTTTAGGAATATTATGGACTTCTAGTGGCTCCGTCAGTCCAGAAAGCCCTGAAGTCTCATAAGACTTCTTTATATTTCTATATTCCACACTCAAAGATATGTCAACTTTTCGACCCAGTTGTAGAAACAAATCAAAAGTGGGTCATCATCAGGACAGGGAAATTCATGTCGGTAGCACCTATGGGTAGTATAAATATCTAGGTTACTAAAGGTCTGATTATTCTGAGTAGAAGCTTATTTGAGGCAGGGATTTATACACTCACCTAAAATCCATTGTAGAAATACAATCTGGTAGTCAGGGATATCTTCCTAACTAGTATCTTAGTATCAGGAGAAAAATCTAACCCTTCGTACAGCATGATAACATATCAGCCGTAGTGGGCCACTACAAGTGCAGTAACTGCGCGGCATGCAAGATGACTTTTAACACCACAGAATTCTGTCACAATAATTACACACTCACTCTACACAAATTCACCAGCTGCAACACGCATGATGTTATTTATGCTATTTGGTGCCCCTGTGGACTGCTATATATTGGACAGACTACACAGAAAGTTAAGTGTAGAATCTTACAGCATAAAAGCAGGATTAAGTGCAAAAGGCCAGGCGCTCCGCTGGTTGAGCATTACGAAACACTACAACACAAGTGCGAAGACATTAAATGGCAAATACTGGAACAAATCTCCTTAGGACCGAGGGGAGGAGACAAAGAATACATCTTATCAAAATGTGAGCTTTTCTGGATAGAGAAATGTGGCATTATCAGAGAGGGATTAAACACAATTGAAGATTGGCGCCACTTTTCCCTTTGAGACTCATTAACTATAGATACACATATACTTAGTCTATGTGTAGTTACATTCACTTTTGCCTTCAGAACCGTCAGGGCCCTTTTCACTCAGTCATCCCTTTCATTACTAGAGTTCAACCCGAGGAGTCTGGACCCTCGAAACTTGGGTGTCGGCCACCCCCTAGGTTGAAACGCATCAATATTTTTGATATATGCGTCCCCACACTGCATTATGTGCGTCTGCAGTCCGCCAAGACGACCTCCTACGGACCTCGTTATAATGAATAAATCTTCACATCGCACACATCATAATTTCTTTATCACATATCACATACTGTGTGACTTCTCCGTTTAACTTGGTCCTGTAAATTGTACAGAGACACACACTGATTACAGAATGCCCTGCGCGATGGCCACGATGCGGCCAAATGTCAATATCATAAGCGTACCCACGCTACAATCGGTTGGATCGCTCGTTCAGTAATACAATGACCCATTAAATAGCACACAACTCCTTGAATAATCTTTAAATCACACACATCAAAAAACTTTTTGATAATCATAATTTATATTGCACACATTTCAGACTGTGCAATTTCCCTGTTTACTTAAATTGTAAAAAGACACACACTGAATACAGAATGCCCCGCGCGATGACCATGACGTGCTTTGAAATTCACTAATGTTATTATCATAAGCATAGCCACGCTACAATCTGAGAGATCTCCTTTCAATAATTCGTTCACCCATCCTTGAATTACACAGACAGACACTACAATTAGTGTTGGGTGCGGTCTCCTTGTCGCGCATTCCCATACGGGACCCTAAGAGACCCCGCTGTCCACATGCATACATACGCGGACAGCGGATCAGAAGGGGAACCTTCTCTTCGTGGTCCGCCGGCTGGCAGCCGTAGAATTCACTTGCCGCTTGACAACACAAGCTCCAACAAGGTGATTGGCTGTAACTTCGACCAATCCCTGATGTGAATGCTCGCTCTAAGATGCCAGCGATGCATTCTTAAGCCGACACGTCGATATTACGCACGGCTTCATTCCTAACAACACACAATCCATTGTGCGCGCAGCCGGGAAGTCCCTGACGACTCGCCCTGGTTTATTGAATGTAAACCATCAGACCAAATCTGACTAGTATGTGTTTAATACACCCCTTTTTTCTTTTATTTTATTTTTCCTCTTTTGATTAACACCCTTAATACACTGATTAGTTCACACCACCATTGCTTTTTATACAACGTGAGCCCTGGACTTCATTTGTGATCGGCGCTCCTGGAAGTTACATAACCAACCACTGGACAATTAATTGACCCCCGACCTCAAATCCGACCAGTAAGTGTTTAATACACCCCCTTTTAATTTTTCCTCTTTTGATTAACACCCTGAATACACTGAGTAGTTCACACCACCATTGTTATTTTTTAGATAACGTGAGCCCTGGATTTCATTTGTGATCGGCGCTCTAAGGTTTCTTGACCTGGAAGTTACACAACCAACCACTGGACAATTAATTGACCTCCAGACCTCTGGACACATTGGATAACCTTACTTGTAAGTGTTTATTGACTAACATATGATTTCATTCTATACAATTATCATATTAACAGAATACAACAATTAATGCCATTTTCCTACTAGGAGGATGTCCCTGACTACCAGATTGTATTTCTACACTGGATTTTAGGTGAGTGCATAAATCCCTGCCTCAAATAAGCTTCTACTCAGAATAATCAGACCTTTAGTGACCTAGATATTTATACTACCCATAGGTACTACCGACATGAATTTCCCTGTCATGATGATGACCCACTTTTGATTTGTTTCTACAACTGGGTAGAAACGTTGATATATCTTTGAGTGTGGAATATAGAAATATAAAGAAATCTTATGAGACTTCAGGGCTTCCTGGACTGACGGAGCCACTAGAATTCCATAATATTCTTAAAACCACCCTTTGTACATACTGTATATATCATCTTCACTTACCTGCACTTTTTATCACCTTCACTGTTTTTACTAGGAGCACCTACTGAGACAAATGCAAATTTCATGTCTAGAATAACATGGTTAAAAAATATACACCTCATGTCTGGAATAACATGTTTAAAGAAATATATAATGCAATAAATTTCTATTGATGTTACATTATTCATACGCATAGAATTACTTTAGCCATTGTATTACCGCGGAAGTCTAGGTTACTTCCCCCTTGCATTGACCATTCATCTATCTGCATTTACTACCCTGGTCATAAGGGTTAGAGGGTATTTGCCTCATTGTTTCTTACATATTACAGTGCAGTTAACTGACTGCGAAGGCCTGTTTGTGTGTAATTAGATTATTATGGAAACCCTCAGGTTCCAACCATATCTCTGTTTCATATGATAATGACAGAAAGAGACACTCTTTCGTATACAGAGGACTATATAAACAGAATAGTCAGTGGATCTTCTTTCATTGATGGAGCACCCACCATTGTAGTTGATGCCCTTCAAGGAAAAATAATCAAACTAGAGAGAATCAAAAAGAAATTGACAGGTACACAGCTACATGGGCACCTTATGAAAGAGTACTTACGCTCCAACGTTATACCAGTAGGTTTACAAGTGAGGAACGAACCTACTATATTTTTTGAAGATCCTAAAAATAGGACTAACTTTAGCTTTGTAGCCAACCAATGTTCTAGACATTGGATGGTTCTGGGCATCGACACTGCATTGGAGTACATAAGCAAACTATAAAAAGAAATTGAAGATTTTGTGAAAGAAATACTTGACGACACCGCACTGACAAACGCACACCAAGCCCTAGAGGCCCTAGAAAAAACAGCCAAGGAATTTACATACATCACACAGAAGAAGAAACTAGACAAATTAGCTAAGGATATAGCTAAATATGACAAGACCCACACCTACCCATACTTTGATGAGGACTATTACAAACAGGACCAGTCGGGCAAATTTGTGAACAGAGATAGGGGAGGCTACAGGAGGTATTTCACTTTCTCCGATATGTCAGAATCAGATAGTTCTGATAGCGAACAACAAGGCACTAGCTCCACGCCCTACCCTCAAACCACTGAGCCTTTTTTAGGGAGGGGCCGTGGAGACGAGAACAGACAGAGAGGGAAAAGAGGGAGAGGCAGAGGGAGGAACAGAGGGCGCATACACTTCCAAGAACCCCACAGGAAACTCCAGACGCCAACAATACTTGTGGTAACTGACCCCCCCAACACCACCCGTCTAACCTGTCTTTACCTCTTTCAAAACACACTGACAGAATAGAAGGAGATAATACGGGGGAAATCAACACATCCACTAATATGGCTCCCATTTTCAATTTGTCACGCTACCATTTGACACCGCATGAGCTCTTGGTACTAAGTAAACGACTATTGTTTGTACCCACTACTCGGCCCACCTTTTTTGAGACAAAAATTTAACTACAGAGATTTTTCAGGTGCATCCGTCTAAGTAATTTCTTTAAAGACAACCCCTCACAGGGCCCTCAAAGTACTACGGGCGTCAGACCTCCTTCAACATTCATTCTACCCTCGACCTCCATGCTGGTCGAAATACTTACTTTAAAAAAACTGGTACTAAAAGATATTGAATCTCTAAGCACCAAACGGAGCTATGTGAAGTTCAACCTCACCTAGGAAGAATACACAGCCCTAAAACGCCCAAGAGAAAAACAAGACATAGTGATCAAGGCAGCCGATAAGGGCGGCGGGATAGTATTACAAGATATCAATGATTATAAACTAGAAATACTTAGACAACTAAGCGACAAAAACTATTATTAAGAGATCACTTCTAAACCCACTAAACAGCTGAGACCGGAAATATTGGGACTCACTACTAGGGGACTAGAGTTAGGCTTTGTCACCAAAAAGGAACATCAATTCCTCAACAAAAAAGATCCACGTATCCCTGTAATATACACCTTACCCAAGATACATAAGAGTTTGATGAATCCACCAGGCAGACCAATTGTATCTGGTTGCAGGTCTATATTAGAACCACTATGCCAATACTTGGATTACTCATCAAACCTTTCGTGCCCCTCAGTAAAGCATACACCAGGGACAGTATGCATGTCATCATGCTGTACGAAGGGTTCGATTTTTCTCCTGAGTCGAGATACTAGTTACCATGGATATACAATCTTTGTATACCAATATTCTCCAAGGTTAAGCCCTCACAACACTAACCAAAGTACTTGACTCCCAGATCCAACCGGTACAAGTACCAACATGGGGCCAGATGTAGCAACCCGTTTGCGACTCGCAAACGGCGAAAATCGCCGTTTGCGACTCGCAAACGTGGGTTTGCAATTCAGAAATGCATATTGCGAGTCGTTACCGACTCGCAATATGCATTTCCGACTCGCAAATAGGAAGGGGTGTTCCCTTCCTATTTGCGAGTCGCATTGGGATGCAATACCATTTGCGACCGCATATGCGGTCGCAAATGGCATCACAGTTACCATCCACTTCAAGTGGATGGTAACCCAATTGCAAATTGGAAGGGGTCTCCATGGGACCCCTTCCAGTTTGTGACTGGACCCCAAAATATTTTTTCAGGGCAGGGAGTGGTCCAAGGGACCACTTCCTGCCCTGAAAAAAAAACGAAACTAAAGGTTTCGTTTTTTTTTTAAGTGCAGCTCGTTTTCCCTTAAGGAAAACGGGCTACACTTCAAAAAAAAAAAAACTGCTTTATTTAAAAGCAGGTTGTTAACATGGAGGTCTGCTGACGTCAGCAGGCCTCCATGTTAGCGAGTGCCTATACTCGCAATGGGGCCGCAATTTGCGACCCACCTCATGAATATTCATGAGGTGGGTCATTGCGACCCCATTGCGAGTTGCAGTCGGTGTCTGAGACACCGTACTGCATAGCAATTTGCGACTTGCAAATTGCGAGTCGCAGGGACTCGCAATTTGCAAGTCGCAAATTGCTTTTTTGCTACATCTGGCCCATGGTTCCTTATCTCCATGATGGAAATAGCCATTGATAAGAATTATTTTTTGTTTAACAATAGGTTTTACTACCAGACCAAAGGAGTGGCCATGGGAGCTGCCTTCGCACCAAACTTACCAAATCTCTACATGGCAGAATATGAGACCAAATACATCTTCAATCAGACAAACCCTTTCCTATGCCACAAAAGAAAATGGTCAAGATACATCGATGATGTGTTGCTCATCTGGCGTGGGTCCATCATTCAATTACAAGAGTTCCACACATGGCTGAATGGCAGATCCCACGACATCCAGTTCACCCTCGAGTCCAGTAAGGAAAACATCCCCTTTTTAGACCTCAAAATAGGAGTAGAGAGGTCTAAACTATATGTGACATTGTATCGTAAGCCCACTGACAGAAATACACTACTACATTACTCCAGTCACCACCCGAGAGGTCTTAGAGATAACCTCCCATTCGGGCAGTTCCTCCGCATCCGGAGAAACTGCACAAAGAAAACAGATTATTTCAAAGAATCAGACATCCTAATTAACAGACTGACTGAAAGAGGTTACCCAAAAAGACTAGTGAAAAGAGCAAGGAAGTGTGCGTGGTATAACCACAGAGAAGCTCCCTAGAATCAAAACAACCGAAACCAGAAAATGACAGGCTTGCGTGTGTCACCACATATAACCCAGCCAGCAATGATATCCAGAAAATAATTTTACATCATTGGCCACTGATCAAGGAACATCTCCACACACAGGAAGCTCCGCTTTTTTCCTTTAAGAAAGGTAGAAACCTTAAAGACACTCTCACCTGCGCGCTCCTACCACAGGCACCCGAAAGAAATGAAAACACACTATGGGATTTACCAGCCGTAGTGGGCCACTACAAATGCAGTAACTGCGCGGCATGCAAGATGACTTTTAACACCACTGAATTCTGTCACAATAGTTATACACTCACTCTACCCAAATTCACCAACTGCAACACGCATGACGTTATCTATGCTATTTGGTACCCCTGTGGACTGCTATATATTGGACAGACTACACAGAAAGTTAAGTGTAGAATCTTACAGCATAAAAGGAGGATTAAGTGCAAAAGGCCAGGCGCTCCGCTGGTTGAGCATTACGAAGCACTACAACACAAGTGCGAAGACATTAAATGGCAAATAGTGGACCAAATCTCCTTAGGCCCGAGGGGAGGAGACAAAGAATACATCTTATCAAAACGTGAGCTATTCTGAATATAGAAATATGGCACTATGAGAGAGGGACTAAACACAATTGAAGATTGTCGCCACTCTTCCCTTTGAGACATATTAACAATAGATACACATATACTTAGTCTATGTGTAGTTACATTCACTTTTGCCTTCAGGACCATCAGGGCCCTTTTCACTCAGTCATCCCGTTCATTACTAGAGTTCAACCCGAGGAACCCGGACCCTCGACACTTGGGTGTCGGCCGCCCCCTAGGTTGAAACGCATCAATATTTTTGATATATGCACCCCCACACTGCATTATGTGTGTCTGCAGTCCGCCAAGACGACCTCCGACGGACCTCTTTATAATTAATAAATCTTCACATCGCACACATCATAATTTCTTTATCACATATCACATACTGTGCGACTTCTCCGTTTAACTTGGTCCTGTAAATTGTACAGAGACACACACTGATTACAGAATGCCCCGCGTGATGGCCATGACATGATTTGACATTCACTAATGTTATTATCATTGGCATAGCCACGCTACAATCTGAGTGATCTCCTTTCAATAATACATTCACCCATAAATAACATTCCTTGAATTACACAGACAGACACTACAGTCAGTGTCGGGCGCGATCTCCTTGTCGCACATACCCACATGGGACCCTAAGAGACCCGCTGTCCACATGCATACATACGCGGACAGCGGACCAGAAGGGGAACATTCTCTTCGTGGTCCGCCAGCTGGCGGCCGTACAATTCCCTTGCCGCTCGACAACAAGAGCTCCAACAAGGTGATTGGCTGTAACTTCAACCAATCCCTGATGTGAATGCTCGCTCTAAGATGGCAGCAATGCACTCTTAAGCCAACACGTCGTTATTACGTGCGGCGTCATTCCTAATAACACATGATCCATTGTGCGCGCAGCCGGGAGTTCCCTGACGACTCGCCCTGGCTTATTGAATGTAAACCATCAGACCAAATCTGATTAGTAAGTGTTTAATACACCCCCTTGTTACTTTTATTTTATTTTTCCTCTTTTGATTAACACCCTTAATACACTGATTAGTTCACACCACCATTGCTTTTTAGATAACGTGAGCCCTGGATTTCATTTGTGATCGGTGCTCTATGGTGTCTTGGCCTGGAAGTTACTTAACCAACCACTGGACAATTAATTGACCCCCAGACCTCTGGACACATTGGATAACATTACTTGTAAGTGTTTACTGACTGACATATGATTACATTCTATACAATTATCATATAAACAGAATACGACAATTAATGCCATTTTCCTACTAGGAAGATGTCCCTGACTACCAGATTGTATTTCTACACTGGATTTTAGGTGAGTGCATAAATTCCTGCCTCAAATAATCTTCTACTCAGAATAATCAGACCTTTAGTAACCTAGATATTTATACTACCCATAGGTGCTACCGACATGAATTTCCCTGTCATGATGATGACCCACTTTTGATTTGTTTCTACAACTGGGTCGAAACATCGACATATCTTTGAGTGTGGAATATAGAAATATAAAGAAATCTTATGAGACTTCAGGGCTTCCTGGACTGACGGAGCCACTAGAAGTCCATAATAATCTTATAACCACCCTTTGTACATACTGTATATATCACCTTCACTTACCTGCACTTTTTATCACCTTCACTGTTTTTACTAGGAGCACCTACTTAGACAAATGCAAATGTTATGTCTAGAATAACATGGTTAAAAAATATACACCTCATTTCTGGAATAACATGTTTAAAGAAATATATAATGCAATAAATTTCTATTGATGTTACATTATTCGTACGCATAGAATTACTTTAGCCATTGTATTACCATGGAAGTCTAGGTTACTTCCCCCTTGCATTGACCATTAATCTATCTGCATTTGCTCTTCTGTAACACACAAAGCTCTGGTGGACACAGGGTGCACCCAAAGTGCTCCCAGACATTGAGTAGTCGATGGAGGAGGCTGTTACACTCTAGCCAGGTTAAGGAGATGTTGATGGCAGTAGAGTTCCGCGTGAGGGGCACAGTGCTAAATACCCATTTTTCTGGAAGTATAGTCTTCTGACCCTCTCCATGTAAAATATGTCTAGTTTCTCAAAACGTACGACCTCTACAGCATAAATACGAGTTACATGTTGGATCTTATCAGGTCTGCATAGACATTAAGTGCTCTCTGCATGGACATATTGCAAGCAGAACCACTTCAAACACACTAGTCTGTGTGGTTCCTGTAAAGATGTGGCTGGACCTTAATCATAAATGCCACTTTCACAGTTGTTGATGCGAACATGTAAGCCCTGCTTATGCCGTAGGCCACATGGATGCTATTGTCAATTTCAACCCGTCATCCACGTTTGTATATCAGAATAATGATAAAAATCATACAGTCTTACATAAAAACTGTGCTAAATTTCATTAAAAAAAATGTGTTCCAGGTGTAGATTGTCAATTTGTACCTTCAATCGAGCAATATTTTTGTGAACGATATTTAAGACACAGTATTGTTGTCAGGTGATATTAGGCAATGGTATTTTAGCAAAGTGTCCACAAATTACAGGGTCTAAATTTTGGGCTTTTGGCTGATTTATATGACATGATACACCCATTTTTGCACCATTAGTCTCACTGTTTAGAGAAACAACTTTGGGGCCAGATGGAACCATTGTTGACCCTTTCACATTTGTCCAGATCTTCCTTAACATGAACACCTTATCCCCAGCATTTCACATTAACTGGACATTTAGGTACTGGCACTGAGACCAGATCTTGCAATTGCTAAATTCTGCATATTTAGGCTTCAAAGCACTTTTCACCTTTGGGTAGCGGTTATTTAATTTCTTACCACATCTGTTTTTGGAGATCATGGTTACTCCTCTTTATTCCTCTTTATTTTCTGACAGCCTGTACTCAAATACTATTCCTATCTGGATGCTGAGCTAGTTAACTTGTGATGTTATTCTGCACGAAGCACAATAAAACTGTTTGGGGTCCTATCTCAGCCCCAAAGGTTGCAAAAACTGTCCAGCTTGATTTTTTGTTAATCCTCTTAATGGCCTATATTCCAAATATGTATACAACATTCTATTCCTTTTAAATACATAGCCCCAAATGGCCATTGAGTAGGGTGACCAGACAGCCTATATTTCCCCAGACAGTCCCAGTTTGCAGAGGACTGTCCTGGCGTCCCGACGATGTAATTTTTTTAAGTATATGACCTGGTTTATGGAAAGAAGGTTGTGGAATCAGCATTCATTGTTGAATATGCCGTCACTTCCACAGATGCCTCTGACGTGAGTAGTAAATCTCTTTGTTTCAAACAGTGCAAGAGGAGGTTAGCTGGAGCCTCAGTTCATGCTCCAATTAGAGGTGTGAGGAGGACTGGGTGGCAGGGAGAGGGCCATGCCATTTTCAATAGATAATGTTTTGTAAATGAAATCTTCCAAAAGAATGCAGCAAGCTCATAAAGTGCGCACCTATCCCAATGTATCGCCAGTGACATAAAAAAAAAAACCGCTGCCAGTGTGTACACCTTTTTATAGAAAAAATGTGAAAAAAACACTATCATGAAGATTAATGGTTGTGCACCACTTAATAAATAAACAGATCTATTGTAACAAAGTTCAGTCCATATGAAGTTGAAAGAATGATAAATCTTCTCTTTATTTTCTTCCTCTTTGTCTCAATGTTGTATAAAATGATAGTGACAACAGCTGTTGTCAAAGAGGAAGAAAATAAAGAGAAGATTTATCATGTTTTGTAAATGAAGTTTTCTTGTAAATGAAGAGTTTAAAAGAACAAGAGCTTTAAACCTTCAGAACGAACCTACGCTGGGCACCAATCATATCTCATAAACCAGGTCCATTCTCCTATACTTATCAATGCAGCGACTGCACTCTACAGGTACTTTTTAGGTGAATATAAGTCAACTCTATCTGGACTGGTGTGTGTATATTTCCATATATATGCACTGAAAAAGACTAAGATTGAAGTGAGGTTATAGCAAAGTGCAAAAGTAAAATAAAATATAATATTTTAAACAAAAGAAAACACTGACATTTACCAGTTATAGTTTATTGAGCTAACTGGGACTTGCGTCCTTACTATACTCAGTGTTGTCATCAATGATGTGATTAAAAATATTATTAATTATGTCATCAATGATGTCATTGCACATTTCATAAGTAATGCAGTCTCTGAGGTCATAAGCAGAGATATGGTTTGGCACAGATCTGTGACTGGGGGTGAATGTTTGATTGGTTCCGCATTCCGTCCATCCAGTTACGCTATCCCACAGCGTTTGTATTTTGCTTTGCTTTTGCCGCCCTAAGTGCGCCGGGTATGCCCAGACGTGGGTCCCGGGCTCACTGTGCCACTGCATTCAAGCTAGCCTGGCTGATGAGGGGTGAAACCCCGAAACCGGTCCCAGGATGCTTGTTTCCGGTCCAGGGAGAACCTGGCCTGGCAGTTCGGGCTGGACTGTTCCCATGAGGAACAGGGTCAAGACTGATTTGCATATGGCTGGGTTCAAACTGGGGTGGCATGGTGAGCAAAATAATAGATGGATTAAACCCAGATTTGTGACTGGGGGTGAATGTTTGATTGGTTCCGCATTCCGTCCATCCAGTTACGCTATCCCACAGCGTTTGTATTTTGCTTTGCTTTTGCTGCCCTAAGTGCGCCGGGTATGCCCAGACGTGGGTCCCGGGCTCACTGTGCCACTGGATTCAAGCTAGCCTGGCTGATGAGGGGTGAAACCCCGAAACCGGTCCCAGGATGCTTGTTTCCGGTCCAGGGAGAACCTGGCCTGGCAGTTCGGGCTGGACTGTTCCCATGAGGAACAGGGTCAAGACTGATTTGCATATGGCTGGGTTCAAACTGGGGTGGCATGGTGAGCAAAATAATGGATGGATGAAACCCAGATCTGTGACTGGGGGTGAATGTTTGATTGGTTCCGCATTCCGTCCATCCAGTTACGCTATCCCACAGCGTTTGTATTTTGCTTTGCTTTTGCCGCCCTAAGTGCGCCGGGTATGCCCAGACGTGGGTCCCGGGCTCACTGTGCCACTGGATTCAAGCTAGCCTGGCTGATGAGGGGTGAAACCCCGAAACCGGTCCCAGGATGCTTGTTTCTGGTCCAGGGAGAACCTGGCCTGGCAGTTCGGGCTGGACTGTTCCCATGAGGAACAGGGTCAAGACTGATTTGCATATGGCTGGGTTCAAACTGGGGTGGCATGGTGAGCAAAATAATGGATGGATTAAACCCAGATCTGTGACTGGGGGTGAATGTTTGATTGGTTCCCCATTCCGTCCATCCAGTTACGCTATCCCACAGCGTTTGTATTTTGCTTTGCTTTTGCCGCCCTAAGTGCGCCGGGTATGCCCAGACGTGGGTCCCGGGCTTACTGTGCCACTGGATTCAAGCTAGCCTGGCTGATGAGGGGTGAAACCCCGAAACCGGTCCCAGGATGCTTGTTTCCGGTCCAGGGAGAACCTGGCCTGGCAGTTCGGGCTGGACTGTTCCCATGAGGAACAGGGTCAAGACTGATTTGCATATGGCTGGGTTCAAACTGGGGTGGTATGGTGAGCAAAATAATGGATGGATTAAACCTAGATCTGTGACTGGGGGTGAATGTTTGATTGGTTCCGCATTCCGTCCATCCAGTTACGCTATCCCACAGCGTTTGTATTTTGCTTTGCTTTTGCCGCCCTAAGTGCGCCGGGTATGCCCAGACGTGGGTCCCGGGCTCACTGTGCCACTGGATTCAAGCTAGCCTGGCTGATGAGGGGTGAAACCCCGAAACCGGTCCCAGGATGCTTGTTTCCGGTCCAGGGAGAACCTGGCCTGGCAGTTCGGGCTGGACTGTTCCCATGAGGAACAGGGTCAAGACTGATTTGCATATGGCTGGGTTCAAACTGGGGTGGCATGGTGAGCAAAATAATGGATGGATTAAACCCAGATCTGTGACTGGGGGTGAATGTTTGATTGGTTCCGCATTCCGTCCATCCAGTTACGCTATCCCACAGCGTTTGTATTTTGCTTTACAAGTTCTAGTTACTTCAGTAAACTATAATTGATGAATTTCAGTTTTTTTAGTTTAAAATGTTATGTTTTATCTGACATTGTCACCTAATTATAACGTCCCTGTAATTTTTGTTTTTTTTCATGCATTTTTCTGAGATTTTCTTTTTAATGCAGAGTAAGATATTATTACTGTACCTAACTATAATGTCACTTTAAACTTTGTTTTTTTTCTCAGTGATTTTCTTGTGCTTCTTTAACGTAAATAAGATCTTATTACCATAACCCACGCCAGGCAGTTGGTGAAATCTCTGCAGCGCACAGCCTTTGGCCATGCATGGTATGGAATTGGGCACACAGCCCACCCTCTAGGGGTGGGCAGGCCCCCACATACACCCACCCACTTTGGCTATTTTTACAAGCTTTGTACCTTTCACAAAGGGAGGAAGCCTTTCAGATCATAATCCATGTTTTTCCTCCTAACAGTAATATCACTGTGTAGGAGGAGGTCCCTGAGTAAATGACATTTCCTGAATGTCATGGTTGGCTTAGCCCCTAGTGCACCATTTAGGGTAGGATCACATTTAATCACTTTCTGTACTGACCTGGAACTGTTGCTGCATGGCACAACTATACAAGTGGTACCTGGTTATTCATCCATGTTGATAATTTTATTGTCAAACAGAATCTTCTCTCTGTCAAGTCCCTTAATTCTTTCCACAGCCTTTTTAAGAACCCATGAGGGATACCCTCTTTCTCTAAATCTAGTTACCATAGTGGATTGCTCCATGAGGAAAGCTTCTTCCATTTTACAGTTTTCTTTGCCCTCAGCAACTCACCAAAGAGAATACTTAATTTGAGAGTCCCTTGTTGACTGCTAAGGGCATAGAGGAGACTGTTGCCTGCAGTAGGTTTTCCGTATAGGCTGGCATGGATTAATGCTTAATCTCAATGGCAACATCCAAGAACAGAATATTTTCTCTATTGATGGTACATGTGAAATCCAAGTTCAGATCTTTCATCCTCAACTTGTCAATAAATTCTCTCTCTGATTTTTCTGAGCCTTTCCAGATGATAAAAAAAAAAATCAATGTACCTCAACCAATTTACAGCCTTCTCCATCTGAGAGGGTGTGTCGACTTCAGTGGCCACCTGCTTTTCCCACCAGCCCATAAATGTGTTAGAACAGCTGGGGAATAACAGATACCCATTGCAGTACCCACCAACTGTCTATAGAGAATACTGTTGAACATTGTTCTTAAAAAAAGTATTCAGTCATGTCAATAGTCCTCTCCGTATGGTCCAGGAAATGTAGAGGACTGGCTGTCAAGAACTGCCTGAATGCCTGCCTTGTGGTCAATGTTAATATAAAGTTAACACACATTCAAAGTCATCACAAGTAGTCTTCTGCCCATTCCAGACCTTCAGGTCTGCTAAAAACATCCTTAGTGCCATGTATATACGAAGGGAGACTCATGACAAAATCCCTCGTGATGGAGTCCAGGTATCTGGGGGTTTTCCACAGTGAACTCCCTTGAGAGGAGACTTTGGGTCGGCTTGGTGGGTTTGTGCTGTTTTTGTGTACCTTGAGTAATAAGTAAAATACCTGGTATGCAGGGGTATTCTTTCCTCAAATACTTGTACTGTTCCAACTCAGTCCCCTACCCCTTCATCCATCGAGCTTGACCCTGTCCTCTGTCACACCTCTGTTGTCTGTGTCTTTGTCACTGACCTCATAGTAGTTCACATCCTTGAGCTGTCTCTCTGTTTCCCTGATATACATGTCTCTGGGTAATACAATTACGACATTGCCCTCTTTATCGGCAGGGCAGACAATGCTACTATTGTCCTTGGCAAGTGAATATATAACTTGTTTCTACTCATATGTCATATTCCAAGTTCTAATCTTGTTTGTACTTCTTATTTTTTCGGTTCCTTTATAAACGTTTTTGTGAAATGTGTCTATAGCATCACAGGGCATCTGGGGTAAAAATGTAGAAGTAGGTTGAAATCTGCTATGGTAAGAGAAATCACACACAATACCTAGCTCATTACTCTTGTTTTTGAAGAGTTATAAACATATCAATGTCACCTATTGTCAGCTTGATGATACCCTACCTATCAGATGTCTCAGGGTTATCACCTCTTGCCCTTGTTGCAGGCAATGCCACTTTTTTTGTTTCAACTTCTGTGCTAGCTTAAACAAGTCTGTACCAGTGTACACGTAGTTGAAACCTGGACAAAAAGAAAGTCCAAAGCAGAGGGCAGACTTTTCATCATTTCGTAAGTACTCTGACAAATAAATTATCAATGGTGTTATTTACTTCTTCAGTATTCATCTTTATCTGCTCTTGGCCTTTCTTGTCATTTCCCACAATGGCCTGTGATTTTTGTTCACTCTTTCTTTCCTTTGGCATAGCCTTTTCTTCCTCTGCATGTTCCTCCTTGTCCCCTTATTTGTCTGCCTCTTCCTCAGACACCCTCCTGGATTACTTTCAATTCTTTCATCAAAATGTAAAAGTCGCCTAAAACGTGGTTGGTTTTGGATTGCTTTCTTGATTTGATGCATTACTATCCGCTGCTCTGGAAGTATCTGTGGCCTAACCAGTTTCTGAGCCTATTTTAGATTGCATAGTATCGTATTGTACTTGGTTAACCACCTCATTCTTGCCATATTTGTGTATCCCAGCATAACTCCAATTGAAGGTAAGAACACTTCCACTCGCGGAGTCCTGACAGTTCCTATGGAATTTGTGATGTTTCCGCATCTTGATTTCTTCTTCAAGTTTATCCGATCTCAGTTCCATGTCTTACAGAAAATTATCAATGGTCTCTCTTTCTGATCTCATTTTCAATTCTTCTCTCATGGTTGCATTTTCCTTCAGTACATCCTCCCTTTCTGACCAAGAGTAATTAATCAACATGTCCAACATTACTTTCAAGCTATTGGTGGAATTGACTGCCCATTCCTCCAACATTTCGGGGTTTGGGAAAACATATAAAGGGACTGTGTAAATGCGTGGCCGTCTAAGGACTGTCCCTTCGCTAATTTTGCAGCCATGTCCTTTCGCACCACTTAGCCATTTCTGTTTTACTCGGTTTCCCAATATTTTAGTTTGCCCCTGTTAGGGATATTTTGAGTACCCACTACCTTCATGGGTAAGTTCATAAAAAGTGCCTGGGCCTCCCTCATTCTCTGTGTTTCCTGATTCTCTGCCATAGTCAATGAGACCTGTTGTACTTGTTATTGGAGTCTCTAATATCTGCCTCCACTGCCGACCCACCTGACTATAGCAGGTTCCCCCTGCCAAAGTATATGCAAGTCCTTGAATGCACGATGCCAGTGGATCAATCACCTCTCTAGGGTAACCACAGTACATTACCTGAGAGAAAACACATGGATGTAAGAGCCACAGGACCCGCCCCCCACCTCTGAGGGACCTCATGCGTCCTGCAACCCATTCAGTTCCCCTGATAGTGAGTAGCAAAGCCCTGCAGTCTCACCTCTGATTGCGCCTTACGAATATGTGCCATTGGTGTGCTTGGCACATCTCACAGTGCCACCGAGGAGTCCTGTGCCATATCCGCCTACACTGCAACTGAAATTTAAAGATGATGCCTTCAAACCTGTATTGCCGGCTTGTCTGGTGTTTCTCACTGAGACACCCAGAAGGCTTTTGCAGTCTAACCTCTACTGCAGCTGCAGTTCTGTGGTGCATAAATTGCTACTCAGTCGCTGATCTGGGGTCAAAACACTTAGGGCCATGTGTATGAACACATCTTCCCATAGACACAGAATGGGTAAAACCCTTTGCTACATCTGGCCCTTAGAGGCTTATAGTTACAAGAAACTGGCGCATCAGCTCTGGTGTACCATTTTCCTTGCGTCACCCTGCACCCCCCTAAGAACACCATGGTAGTGCTATATTTACAATACAGCGCATCATGGCGCGCAGTAGGAAAATAGTTTCAAACTTTTTGATGCTAGTGTTGTGCTTTGCTGGACTAGCGCCATACATTTTTTCGCTAGTCCAGCAAAGCACAGGGAGGCCCATAGGCTAATGCAGTAGCGTCACTTTAACACCTGCCCTGAGCAGGCATTAGAAGATTATGCTAGAATGACGCAGTGAAACTGCACCATTTGTTTGGGCCCCCCCTTGGGGGAACACCCCCCTCGCATACATTATACCTAGTGAAGGTATAATGTGGCTCAAGAGGTTACAAAGTGGCGCAGTGCTTGCATTGCACCACTTTGTAAATATGGCGCAGGGTGGGGGACTGGTTAGTGCCGCCTGCTAGGGGCTTGTAGATATGCCCCTAAATCTCTCCGAAGTGCTCCAATCAGACCCATGACCTGATTGGGGGTGGAGCGTGCTACTTGCAGAGCACACCAAGTACAGTCCATGTGTTCCATGTCACAACATATATTCACTCAGAGCTAAGCGTGAAGTGCTGTAGGAGGAATAGACTACTTTATGCTTGGCCCAGTGTGCATATATTGTGATAAGGAATATATATATATCTATATGTGTGGATATATATATATATAGATATATATAGATAGAAAGATAGAGAGATAGATATATTTATATGTGTGGATATATATATATATATGTGTGTGGAGTGCGGTAAAAATAATTTAAAAATCAAGTGCGGTTTCCCAAGCTTTTTAATTAAAGCCCTCGTGTGGGCCAGGTCCTAGGGGCATGTTGAAAAATAAAGGAGGGGGATGCACAGGACCCTCTCCTAAGCTTATTCCTGCCCCGGAGACTGCCAACTTGCTGTTTTTTTTTCATATGAGGGGCGATATGACTCTCGCACCCAAGGGACCACCACCTTCCCAGGGCAAAATGTATTTATAGTGCTAGAGGGGGTTCTGTGGACCCCCCTAAACCCCAGGGTCTTATACCACCCCGGGGCTAAGATAGAATTATGCGGAGGGGCCACGTGCCCACAGCCCTGGGGACCACCACCTCCCCGGGGCATATAGTGAAACAAATGCAGAGGGCCATGCAGCCTCCTGCAGCTCCCAGGGACCATCACCTCCCCGGGGCTATTTACATGTTGGAGGGCCGCCCCCCTCACGGGGCTATTAATGGCCCTGGAGAGCCGTTTGCTATGACTTGGCAGGAACTTTAACAGTTGACAACTTGCTGGGAGCAGAGCTTTCCTCTGTTTGCCTGCCTGCATCTTTAGGAGGTCCCTTTGTGCAAAATCTGTGCCAGCTTCAACAAGAGGTGGGAAGCAAGCTGGGACCGCAGGGCCTTCAGGCTCCCCGCCGTCCCCAACTCACACTGGTTGTCCTGCAGAGCACTCAGGGTTGATGGCTGGGCCCCGGGGAATGGGATTCCTGGGGCTGAAATCGGCTAGGGGAGGGGGACCATGCAGCCCCCTCCCCTCCAAAAAAAGTAACTAATGTGGCTAGGCCCCAGGGGATGGGGTCCCCAGGACCAAAATCGGCAAGGGAGGGGGCCCCCATGTCGTCCTAAAAAAGAAGAAGATCAGACCTTTCTGGCCATGATGCTCATTTCACAAATATTGAACCTCAACAGGAAGCACTTACAAACAAAAACAAAGCTGGTGCCCCAGTTAAAGCACCATTTCTGAAAAGGAAAAACAGGCTAGGCAAAGGCAAAGCAACTGTGTTTGCTCTGCGATTCTATTTTAAAAAACGATCTGAAATCCTTTGTGGAGTTAAATGGATCTTTCATCTATTGGAGCGCAATCAGACACTCTCACACCCACTCTCAGACCCAGACAGACACTCTCACAGCCAGTCTCACACCCAGATACATTGATTCTTACACCCAGAGAATCATGCCCTGCAGCCAACTCCTGCTGCGCGCAGCCAAAGGCCGGGCCCAGTGTGGGGTTGGGTTAGAGACTGGCTGCAGGTCAGGCCCTGTATAAAACTCCCGCCTCGCACTGCCAACGGCTGTGAGTGGCGCGGGGTTGGGTGTGTTACAGGATGTTGGATTCAGGGCCTGGAAGCAGTCCAGGCCCTCCGGCCTACCCTCGGTGTGCACTGCTGTAGGCCGTGCGCGGCAGTTGTTAGATTGACGTATAGTAATGAAAATTACTTTACGTAAAAAGATAAAAAAAACATGGAAATTCACTGAAAAAAACAAAGGTTACAGGGACGTTATGCTTAGGAAATAGAATTTTTTTTAAAACATAGAAATTCACTTAAAAAGGTTACAGGGATGTTATAGTTAGGTTCTGAATTTACTTGCACAAAACCACAGAAATTTAGCAGTTAGAGTTATCTCAAGTAACTATAACTCACAGCCTAAGGTAACTACAACTCGCACCCTCGCCATGCACTGCTAATTACCCCAGATATCACAGCACTCTTTACAAATTTTATAACATCCATAAAAACATCAATGAAACATTAGGAGACATATTATTGAAGAAAAAACTGTGCTTGAGTTGAGTCCCACAAAAAAGATTAAACAAAGAAAAGGGGCCACAGTAGGGTCACCCTGAGCCCTCAACCTTGGTCTAGGGGTCCCCTACGACCCCACCAGGGCTGAAAAGCATTTTTTTTAAATCTCCAAAAACTCTGCGGATGGATCCATGGATTTTTCTGGGATTATTTAGTTTTATAAAAGAGCAGTCTCCTGCCCTTTCTTTCATTTTGCCCCTGGGTGGGCCAGCTCCTGGGGACATTGGGGCTTGAAAAGGAGGGGGGTGCACGGGCCCACTCCTAGTGCTTATATTAGTCCCGGGGCCACCACCTCCCTTGGACGATAATGCAGAAATATGTGGGGGGGGAGGTCACGCGGTCCCCCTGCACCCCGGGGACCACCTAATAATAGGGGGGATCTTGTGGAACCCCTGGGCTCCAGGGACAGCCACCTCCCTGGGGCTAAGTTTCTATTATATGCTGTGGGACGCACACACACCCTACCCACCAGCACCCCGTGGCCCACTACCTCCCTAGGGCTGAAATAAAATAAGATAGAGGGTCTGTTGCAGACCCCCAACCCCAGGGACGACCACCTCCCATGGGACTAAATTAAACAGGCCCCCCCCAGTACAGCCAGAAATGTCCCTGGGGACCGCCACACCCCAGGGCCGGCTCCTGCTATGTCTTGGTGTGCCCACTCCCAGGACAAAGCTGTTTGCTGTGACCTGCCGGGAGCTTCGATAGCTCCCACCAAGTCAGAGCAAACACTCTGGTTTCAGTGAGCGAGTGGCCACTCTGTAATTATAGTTAGAGTGACCAGGTGTAGGGATTTTTCAGATTTTTTTCCCTTTATAACTTTGCACCCAAATATGCATTAACATTTGTAGACCTGTTGCACACGTTTCATTTTAGGAGGACTGAAAGTTTTGCAGGGTTTGGTCAAGGGGGTGCACAGAAAAAAAGGGGGGGCGGGCAAAACAGGCTTCAAATCCAATACTTTTTCCATAGACTTTAAAATTTTGCATTGCTCAAAAACCATCAGCTGTTTCAGATTTATTACATTAACAACCGAAAGATCTATTTATGGTCACATGCTAATAGAAACCTACTAACAAATACATAATAAATAGAATATGGGTTAATCTACCTACGTTTTCATTGCATGCTCTCTGGTTTATGAACTAAAACTGGCCCAACAAGCCAACCAAAAAACAGCTTTCTTATCTGGACCTCTGCAACAAAATAGAAAAGTGACCTAGAAGTGACCCACACAAATTACTGCATGAAGGACATGATAACTGGCCATTAGGAAAAAAAGAATCTTAATTTTGATATCAACAATGGTTGAGTTTCATTCACTCTGGGCTTCATATGTAGCACAATTCTACTAAAAGTAGCACAGAGCCCCAAAAAATAAACTAAACTGCATTTGTAAAATTTCAGAATTTTAGCATGACCTACTAAAAGACACATTTATGGTCACATGATCATGTAAACCAATAAACAAATACATAACAAATACAATAGAAAAAAGGAAATCACATTAAATCTGATTGCCACTCTGTAGTTATAGTTAGAATTCCCAAACATAGGGATTCCTATGATATTACCTCCCTAATAACGTTCCACCCATTTGACGAATCACCCAAAAACTTTCTTGACTTATAGCATTTTCTACATTTTGAGATGATGTAAATTATGTGGTGAATTGTTAAGAGGTGAAAAATAGAGGGTGTCTCAAAGCGTGTTTATCCACCAATGCATTTTCCATTGTCTACGGTATTTGATGTAATGTGAAAATGGCTTAATGGATTTACATGACATTTGGCAGGATTATACATTATGATGCAGAGAAGATGTTTGTGGTACTGTAGTTAAGTGAGGTAAGTATTATTTAATTTACAAGGCACTTAAACCTAGTGACATGTGTCACTGCTGTAATCTCGCAGAATTTTACAAAATTGTGTGAAACTACTGTGTTACATGGCCGTAAACTTATTTAAAAAAAAATACAAAATATAAATACATTTCCATACTGATTACCACTTTTATCACATAGTAATAGGTAGGGACCTACTACTTACCTATATCTAAGGCCCTAACACTGATCACAGCCAAAGTGTAGCAATATCAAAATGGTTGACTTGTTATTCTCAAAAAACAGCTATTACCCAATTATATACTGGCAAGTCATTGCCATGTACCACGGGATACTGCAAAGTTATCACAGTATACCTAATATAAGCCTAGCTGTATTATTGGATTGTGGTACCCTTGCGTCACTCATGGTGTTGCATGGGCAGTGCAATGCTTAAGTCAGATTTACAAAGGAATGCAAGGCCACATTGCATGGCTCTGCCTAGATTGATAAATCGGATGAAAAGCAAGAAAGCACAATTCGCTGTTTTGCGTTACTCTGCACACCATAATACAGTATACATTGCTGCTAGATTTCACATACAACAACTTGGCATGCCACTGTAGCCACTGTACTATACGCTATACCACTCTACGCCACTCCACTCAATGCCTCTCCACTGTACAAGACTCCAGTCTACAAAACTCCATTAATATGCCACTCCATTGTATGCTACTCCACTATACACTATTACACTCTATGGCACTCCACTGTACAACACTCCAGTGTACGCAACTCCACTCTTCGCTATTACACTGTACACAACTCCACTCTATGCTAGTCCACTCTACACTACTACACTGTAAGTCACTCCACTATACACTACTCCAGTATATGCTATTCCACTCCACCCCATTCCAGGTTACACCACTCCAGTCTACACCACTTCACTGTACGCGACTCAACTATACTCTATTCCAGTCTACGCCACTCTACTGTACACCACTCCACTCTATGCTATTCCACTGTATGGCACTCCATCATTCACTACTCCACTCTACGCCTCTCCAGTGTACACCACTTCACTCTTTGCCACTCCATTCTACCCCTGTCCATTGGACGCCACTCCACTCTATGTCTCTCTACTATGTGGTTTTGCCCTCTACCCATTCCACTGTACACTACGCCAGTCTACACCACTCCACTCTATGCTCCTCTACTCTACGCTATTCCACTTTAGGCTGTTCTACTCTATGCCACTCCACTCTATGCTATTCCACTGTACAGTGCTCCATTCTATGCTATTACACTGTACACAACTTCAATCTTTGCTCCTCTACTGTATGGTACTCTACTCGACGCACTCCACTGTCTGCTATTCTACTGTCTGCTACTCTATTTTATGCCACTCCATTGTATGACACTACATTGTATGACACTCTGCTCCACTCTATATAACTCCACCCTACAAAGTCTACCACACTTCATGGCACTCTACAGCATTCTACTCCACTCTATGCCTGAACACTTCACTGTCCAACTCTTTTACCTATGCATATACACTCCAAAATACAACACTATTCAGCTATATACAACACACTTCTATATGACACAGCACTTCACTCTACTGTACTAAACCCTTGTCTAATTTATGAGAGTTTACTACCTATGCTACACCAGTACACTCCACTCCATGCCACTCTACAACACACCAATACACTCTATTGTTCTTTACTTCACACAATGTTACACCACTCCACTCAACCCTACTCCACTGAACCCTACTCCACTGTACAAGACTTTACCTCACACTACGCCATTATACAACAATCCACTCTACGCAGCTCCACTGTTTCACACACTACTGTACTCTATGCAGCTCTACTCTACAACACTCTCCTACACTGAATGCCACTCTTCAACACTTTACTCCTGTCTATATCCCTTCACTCCACTGCACAACACTGTACTATACTGTATGCCACTGTACAACAATCTACTCCACTATACTCTATGATAATCTCGTCCACTGTACAAGGCTGCACACAATTTTTTGTATGCCACTGCATCTCACTTTACTCCACTCTACTCTGATACAATACTCCACTCTACTCAACTGTACGGCACTCCACTGTACGCCACTCTAATCCATTATACTCTAGAACACTGTTTGCCTGTCCACTCTGCCACATTATACAACATTGTACTGTACTGTACACCACTCCACTCTACAAAAATCAACTGGACTGTTTGCCACTCAATTATACTGTAGGTTACATCACTTTACAATACAGTATGACACCCCACTACACTCTTCTGTACTCTACTCTACAGGTTACTCCAATTTATTACACTTTACTCCACTGTATGCTACGCCACTCCACTTTACTGCACGCCATACCAATAGCCTATGACACTCGACTCTACTCGGTAACACTTTACTCGGCTCTACACTACCCCATTCCAGTGTACTCCACTACACTCTTCTTCTCTCTACAATACTTTATCCAACTTTACATCACTGTGCTATACTCTGCTTAATGCCGCTCCACTGTCTGACACTCTACTACACTGTATGCAACTCCACTCTAAAGCACTGTACTTTACTCTATGACAGTCTACTCCGATTTATGCCCATCCACTCTATGCCACTGTACTACACTGTATGACACTCAATGACATGCCACTCAACTTCTCTCTACAATATGCCACTCCAATATATGACATGACACTCCACTCTAAGACACTCTTCTCCACTGTACTCTACGGCACTCCACTTGACAACACTCCACTCTATGACACTCTACCCTACTCCACTCTAAAACACTTTACTGCAGTCTATGACAGCCTATGACACCCTACTCTACCGTTCAACATGCCATTCCACTGTACTACTTGCTGCTCCAGTCTACGATACCTGACTCCACTATATACTACATTATATAACACGTTACTACATTGTACGATATGCTACTACACTCTACTCTAGCCCACCCAATTCCAATCTACAAATCTACAAATCTATGTCCATGACAATAGACTTTAGAACACTCTTCTACACTGTGCTGTTCAACATGCCACATTACAACTCCACACTTGCAACACTGTACTCTAGGATTTGGAACACATTTTTATTAAAATATGTTTAAAAACAATTTAAAAATCAATGGCTAAAGCTTAGTTATAATTAGGAAACATATTTTCTCTATGCAAAGCAAGTTTAAACTACATAAACTTTAAAACTTCCAAAGTTATAGTTTCATTTACAATCCACCAAATTCAAATTATTAACATTAGCGGACCTCGTTACACACTTTTTTCAGGTCGCTAACCAGACAACACTAACTATAACTCACTTATCTACCATGCACTATGTAGTGACAAATAATGTCATTTGGGAAGTTATAAGTACTGTTCGAATGCTATGATTTCACATGCTTTAAGTGATGTAGTATGCAAGGGCCCACTACTTGTAATAATTGGAAGGTGGTGGATAAATCGTAAATGAAAGTTATAAGTATACCTTTAGAATTTTTGTCCAGGGAAAATACGTTTTCATAACTATAACTAAGCTTTTATCTTTTTGTATTGAATATTGTTAGAAATTGGGTCTCTAGTTGGCACCCTTATGCAAGTAGGGACCACAATCCAAGTGAGGGTAATTCACAACACAACACAAATGATCCTGTGCTCACCCTCTGGTAGCTTGGCAGAGAGCAGGCAGGCTTAACTTAGAAGGCAATGTGTAAAGTATTTGTGCAATAACTCATACAGTAGCACAGTGGAAACACCACAAAAATACACCACACAGGTTTAGAAAAATAGATATTTATCTGAATAAAATAGGGGCAAAACAATGAAAATCCAATGTAAACAAGCAAAGCTATGAATTTCTAAAGATTAAATTGCACTAAAGTGCTTAGAAACACAATAGGTCCAACTGGGGCTATCTTGTTCCCAATAATCCGATGCCACAGGCGCCAGTAACAGAGCCGCACGGACCCCCAGGCACAGTACCTTTGATCACGAAGAAACAAAGATGTTGCAAGGAGTCTTGGAGGTGATGCGTCGCTGGAGCCACTGCGGTGTCAGTCCCTTACAGCGTCCAGGGAGGTGAGGCATCAGTTCCACACTGCAAGGTAGGGGCAGGCGAGGTATCGGTTCTGTCCAGTTGCAGAGGGAGCAGGTGCAGCATCAGTAGTGAAGTGTCAGTTCCTTGGGACCTGGCGGGGTTGATGGACCCAGTCAGTTAAGACGCAATATGTTAACTTTGCAGTGTCTCAATCACACTGTGGGACATCAGCAGTGTCACGGAGACATCAGACTTGCGCTACGGACCACGGTCGTTGCGTGCAGCGAGGACCATGGAGCCAGAGCACATAGCAGTGTAGTGTTGGGCAACGGCGTCTGTGCTGGAGTCGCTGAAGTCGGTCCTGGAGTTGCTGAAGTCGGTAAACTAGCTAGAAGCAGGTTGGTAAAATCTTTGTTGGCTCTGAGACTTCAGAACAGGAGGCAAGCTCAAACCAAGCCCTTGGAGAGCACTTCTGGGGAAGGCAGAGTCCTTCCAGTAAAGTCAGAAGCCAGGAGGCAGCACAGTAACAAGCAGGGCAGCAGTCCTTCTCAGCAAAGTAGTACAGATGAGTCCTTTGGGCAGCCAGACATTTTTTCTGACAGAGTTCTGGTGTCTGATTTGATGGGGTCAGAGACCCAGATTATATATAAAAAAATGCCATTTAAGTGGGGGAAACTTCGAAGAGTGGTTTTGAAGTGCACAAGTTCCCCTTTCAGCCCAGTCCTGTCTGCCAGGACCCTGTTGGGGGTTATCAGTCCTTTGTGCGAGTCCAGGCCACTGGCCTTTGAAATGTTAGAGAGAGCCCCTCCACCCTTCCTGCCCAGGGAGACCCATTCAGTATACAGATGAATGCAGATGTGACTGAGTGTCCTATGTTTTTGGCTGATTGGGTGGAATGCACAAGGGGAGCTTCCAAGCAGCAAAGACCAGACATGGATTGGAGACAAGACTGTAAGGCACAGATGGCAGTAAGTGCAGAGAAATACACACTTTCTAAAAGTGGCATTTCTAAAATAGTAATATTAAATTCACCTTCAGCAGTAAGCAGGATTTTCTGTTACCATTCTGGCAATACTAAACATGACAGGGCTACTCCTTCTAAATCAGTATCTACCACTTAAAAGTATAAGAGGGCAGTACTAATGCTAGTCTATAAGAGGAACAGATCTCACAGTAGCGGAAAACAAATCTGTGAATTGTTCACTACCAGGACATGTAAAACATATAGGTACCTGTCCTGCCTTTTACTTATGTAGCACTCTAACTAGGGCCTACCTTAGGGGTGAGCTATATGTAGAAAAATGGGAGGTTATGGCTTGGCGAGTAGTTTTACATGTCAAGTCAAAGTGGCAGTGACACTGCAGAGTCCTAAAACCGGCTCCGAAAAATTGAGAAATGGAGGGAGCTAGGCAAAAAGTTGGGGGATGACCACCCTAAGACTGTCAGGTCTAACAAAGATATATGTATGGATATATAGGCTCATTGTCCTCATCTAGTCCTACTGCTATGTCTGGCCTTTCCCCGTTTCTGCTTTTCAAACTTTGGTCACCCAACCATGAAGTTTCTTGTGTCTAATTAACATTATTGTACTGTATTTTACTTTCAACCCTCCACCCTTTTCGAGTTAGCCTTAACATCTCTAACTTGCTACTCTTAGAAAGTCAAGGTACATAAGCTGTGGCTCATATTTACACTTCAATTGCGCCAAATTTGTGTCATTTTTTTACACAAATTCAGTGCAAACCTCACTCCATGTTTATATTTTGACGTTAGGCACGTCTAGCATCAAAATATAGGAGTTTGCACCACTTTTTGGATGCGTGCACCTACCTTGCGTCAATGAGATGCAAGGTAAGGTAGGTGTTCCCATCTAAAAAATTGTGCTATCCCCATATTTATCCCTGTGCTAAAATGACGCACGGGTGGGAGGAGGGGCTAAATAATAGTGCAGAACTTGCTTTGCACCATTATTTAAGGCCTGGGTCGGACCAGGAGTTAGGGGACCTTTGGACCCATTTACATGGTTAAACACCATGGAATGGATCCACAAGTGCCCTCCCCAAGCCCCACGAACACCCCTACCGACCCTAGAGGGACACCAGAGGATGGGGGACCCCATCCCAGGTGAGTAGGGTAAGTATGGGTAAGTATTTTTTTAATTTCTTTTTTAAAGTGCCATCAGGGGCCCTAACTTAGGGTCCCCTGCATGACAGAGGGTGCAATGGCGATGCCTAGGGGACACTTGTCCCCTGTGCTGGCCAATGGGGTGGGTGGTGGGCATGACTCCTGTCTTTCCTAAGACACGAGTCATGTTTTAGTGGTTGTGCACCTGGAAATGGCGCTAGTCTGGTTAGAGGCTATTTTTTTTGCCTCTAAACACGCTAGCATCATTTTTTGACCCATAACCTCCTCCTTCCCTACCACCACCCGCACCAGGCTAGCATCTTCTTTTAAGATGCTAGCCCAAGTTTAGCACCGGCTTGCCCCATTCCTTTAATATGGCGCTCGGCTGGCGCTGTGGAATGTGCAAGCCAGCGCTTTACTTTTTGCCACAAAACTGCATTTGTGCAGTTTTGCAGCAAAAAGTATACATCTGGGTCTATTTGTCTAGTATGAGCGCAGTTCTCTCTGATGTCACAGCACTGACTACCCCGATGCCCAACCACTAATCTGTTCTTTACTACAGACTACTAATAAAGATTATGATTTGGACTGATCAAAGTTAAGATTTATCTTTAACTTTTCACACTGTTAAATTCAGGCGCTCCAATGTGAGACAACTGAAGCCTGACTCAGTTGTGTTGAGCACGCTGTAGAAAAGAGGCACTGCTGATAAGGAACTCCTTCACAGTGGCGGTGTGTGACAAGGATTGCCTTGACGATTCTCTCGGTAACAGAGCGTTAGTCAGAGGGAAAGGCATCTCACAAACTGAGCCCTACCCAGGCTTTTGTCTGCAGTGAATCAGTGCATATTTTGCAGCTTGCGGTTTGGCTTTAATGCTGCAGCTCCCCCGTTTCTATTGTTTGCGCTTGTAGTTTAATTTCTGAGGGAAACGTACTGGCATGTCCAGCATTCAGTTCACTGGGAAAGATATTCATTTCTGCACTCGGTCTGGAATTCGTGATCATTTTCGTTCTCGTTGGAAGAGTGCCATGACCCGAACACAGCAAGGTAAATGGGCCCTTGTTGAGTAGTAAAAGGCAGCCGTAATCCGGGTGCAGTTACCTTCTGGTCCCTGCACTTCCTGCACTAAAGAAAGCTACGCCCTTGGCTACAAGCCAAAGATAAATCCTCTGACAAACATATTTCACCTACCAGGGAATAAATGCACATAGAGATGCCTAGTGCACTGATGATAAATATATTTTTAACAAAAAGACACCAGTGTGCCCCAACAATTTAGACGCAGGGCCGCTAGAAGAATTATGTGACAATGGAGGACCAAATTATGAACAAGTGTTGACGAAATTATGCGACCAGGATATGCAAATTAAGTGGTAGTATACGGCATATTCCACGGCATTATTATCTCTGAAAAAATGTTTGTTTTTTATAGAAAGAAATTTAAAGTCTCTTTTGTGTTCATATTGTCAGATCTAACTTCCAGAATAAATAGCCTGTAAATAATACATAAAGTTAGATTTGGCAGTAAACAAAATAAATGTGCACACTACTTGTTCATTCAGCAAGTAAAAATATTTTAAAACTGGTCTTCTGTTTCATGCTTATTCTGTTCCTGCATCATCTGCTTCTGAAAACAGCCCTGTAGAAAAATGCTTTACAATAAAGTTCTATACTGCAAGTGCCTCATCAGTTGATGTAAGATTCAATATAACGCACCATAAAATGAAAAGTAAAATGTTTTGAATTTTTTCACATCAGTGTTTCACAACCAGATTTGCATTCAGAAAAAATCATGGAATAATAAACTGTGGAATAATCCATAAGAAAATACTAAATAAACAATAAAAACAAATTCTGAAATACCTCATACTGTAAACATTGCTCAAAATATCACAGGTTTTTTTGTTTGGCAGTTTGCAATTCTGAAATAAACGTTGTGTGTGTTACGAATGGTGTTATATCTCGAAATTTCGTAGTAAACTCAATTAAGCGGTATGAAGATCTAAGGTCCAGTTTGCTAACGTACTTATCACCATATAATTTAGAATGTCAATCCTTTATACATGGAGATGGATGACCATCAACCAGTATTTGTTTATCCTGTGACCTTAAATTGATACACAACCATAAATTTCCTGATTTTTAAAATCAAATCTACGAGAGAAACCAAATTTGAGCTGTCTACCAGTTCTCCTACACCAGTGGAACTCACTTCATTCAACATTTCTGTCAATTCTTTCCTAGCAGTCATATGAACATGCCTCACTTTGTGCTTGATAGGTACAACATTGTGTTTCAAACCAATACTGTGAGAGAATGCTTGGACCTTCCTAAAAATTTTGATAATACATAATATTTAATGTCTTCATTAGGGTTAACCAGGCATAAATCTTTATGATGAAACTCATCCACAAAAAAGACTGTTATTTTTGCCTTGGTATTATTGCAAATTCCCATCCTCCCATAATGGTGCCATCGTAAAAACAAGCTTCCACAGCAACATAGGCCTTTCCCAAAACCGATTGGTCCTGAAAAGATAAAGTTGTGATAAAGAAGCCCAACGTGATTCTTTTTTTCTGACATACCCATAAACATTGATATCATTAGGATACAGATCATTGCCTTTCTAAACATCTTTGAAAAAAAGCATCTGAATCTATCGTGAAGGGCAGTCCCGAATCTGCCATAACTTTAACTGGTTTGTTGTCTATAGTAATAGTACACATAGGCTGCTTTAACCTTTCCCCCATCTCAGGTCAAGATAATGATATAAGAATGCATTGATTGAACAGAATCCTCAATCAATTCCTTTTCAGGAAAATATTCTACACATTCATGGTGCTTCAATATCATCTCAATTGACCCCTTAAGGACATTTGATACAAACACAATTGCAGATTCAGGTGACTAGGTAATACCTGTATCAGATGTAGAGGCAACATACACACACTCCCTCATATGCAAACTGCATAATCTCTCAACAGAATATTTGATCTCAAGTGGTTCTCAATCTGGATCACTAATAAGCACAGGACCAGCCAACACACCAAAAAACGTGTTTTCCTTGTACTCATCCACACATTTTTTTTCTCCCACAAGCTAAATTTTCCTAATAATAGAAAATGTTCTGATTCATACTTTGGAAAAATAGCAAACTTTGCCACACTTAAAAGACTCTTTACCAAACGCAGGAGGAGACCTAAATGTGGATATCTGTAAATGTGATCCCCAAGGTATACAATTGTTTTTATCCTTTGTGTTTGGCCCCAGAAATCTTTTCTGTCTATATCTTTCTGATTTGTTTTTGTCAAATGAACTGTTTGAAACTATAGCCATATCTTCTGAGGCAGAATTGATATGTAACATTTGGAAGAATCAACTGTTCTTTCAACACTTTTTGCAGTGTCAATATTTTCACTCAGCATGGGGTAACATGGTCTTAACAGATGATCTTGATTTTTTTGGTTTTGATCAATGGATGATGGCTTGGTCTTTAATATACATGTCAATGTTTGCTCCAATATTACAATGTGCTGTTAAAACCTTGAGAGTGGCAACTTATGCATCAATAGATTCATTCAGTAGTTGATGGCCAAGATAAAAATTAAACCTTTCCATCACTATGTGTGGTTTTTTAGCTAAGTGATTTTTAGATTTGTCCTTAGCCTCAGTAAAGCAATCATAATCCCTAGTACCAACTCCTGAAGGTGATGCTAAGGCTGGTAAAGGTTAAAACAGATCTTCAGCCTCAATTCACAACAATCCTAATAATATTGTTTTTCAGTTAGAATCAAAGGAATCACAACCATCAACATAGTTTTTTTAATAATTTAAGGCATTTTTCTACTTCACAGATGGTTCAATTGGTGCCTTTAAAAACAGTGGTGGTGGCTTTCCACGTTGCAATGACATAGTTAGTGGCTGAAATGTCACAGAGTATGTTTAAAGTGACACAAAGGTTCCAAGCAACAACCTAACTTCACCAAAACACTGAAATCATTGTCAAACTTATAGTAGAAAAAGGAAAGCCACTGGAAAAACACTGTAAAATACCTTCTTGCCGGCTGCGAATGGAGAAACCAGTAGTTGAGAAATGTGATTACCATGTTTGAAAGTGTTTTAAAGTCTCTATTTCTGTGTAGAAAAGAATAATGAGAATTGATTATTTTTATGGTGGCTCAAGCACGCAAGCGATGAGTTAATATGATTGCAGTTAAAAAGAGTTGAATAAGCGATTTAGAAGTGTATTCGTTAACATTAATTAGTTATGCTACATTTTGATAAAAATGTATGCTGATTCTGTTATTCTCTCTCTGTAGTCACCCCTCCCATCAGGTTCCGCTAAGCATCTTCTCCCCCAATAGGCTCTGCAAGAGCGAAGACAGCTGACATAGGCCCTCATTTTGAGATTGGCGGTAAATGCTGCCTACCGCTGCGGCGATGGCCACCAAAAGACCGTTGCAGTGGCTAACAGCCATCCGCTAAATTGTGACCACACCCGGATTTCCGCCACAAGAAGGGCGGAAATCCGGCTGTGGCCATGCAGGGGGATGGTGTTCAGGTGGCGCTGGTAGCCCCAGCAGCGCCATGCCAGTAGACAGCCGCCAGCCATAGTATGACAAATAATACAGCCTGGCGATGTTCTGCTGATGGGCGCTGCTGGCAGTAGCAGCGCTCCGTCCCATCCCCTGCCGTAAGACCCCCTGGATGTGGGTAAGTTGGGATTTGCGACGGGTGTTGTGTGGGGGGTAGTGTGCATGAATGTGTGAGTGTGTGCATGAATGCAAATGTTTGTGTAGTGTTGTTTGCGTGTGTGTATGGATGTGTGAGAATGCATGTATGAATAGAAATGTGAGTGCGTGTCTGCGTGTCAGTGTGAATGTGTGTACAAATGTGTGCGAGAATGAATGGATAAATGCGTGAATGAATGCCTGTGTGAGTGAGTGTGTGTATGTGTGGTGCGTTTCTGCCAGTGTGCGCCAATGGGAGGGGGTGGGGGATCGGAAGGGTGGGGACCGTGGGTGGAGGAGGGGGTGGGGGTGTCTGGGGAGTGTTTCCTGTCACTGGTAGGGCCAACCACCATGGTTTTCGTGGTGTTACAATCTTCACAAAAACCATGGCGATAGGCAGGGTCAAAATGCCGCTGGTGGTACAATAGCGGCCGCCGGGCAGGAGATTGTTATCCCGGCTGCTACCGCCATGGCGGTCAGAGTGGTATATTGGGGGGTTGGCTACAGCCAACCCGCCTATGTTATAATGTGGTGGTATGTACTGCCAGCCTGTTGGCGGTACTACCCCCACATTATCACCAACCGCTGGGGTCATAATGACCCCCACAATGTTTTTCTTACTGTTATGAATGCACGGCTTGTTAATGAAACTTCTAGTGTTCCAAATATGTTGACACATTTAAGATCTTTCCACTGTACTTCTGTTGGATGAACAAGTCCTGTTCATTTGTGTGAACTGATATTATTAAAATGTTTCATATTTTGTTCAACTATCTCCAGATGGCCATAGCACAGAAGATGCTGGGTGCTTTCTTAGAATGGGATAGTGCTAACATATAAAGATATTGACGTAATCTCTTCCTTAGGCTCATTACCCTCCTGCTCCTTGGGGCCCTCACATGAGCAGCAGCGGGCACCTGTTTGTCCTATGAAAGCCGCCCCCTCGTACTTCACAAACTTGACATTGCTGCCTGTGGTTCGGGATTAGCAGCCAAAAGGTGGTTAGGGACCAGTACAGACCACCATCCTCTACATCCATGCACCTGAACCAGGCTGAATCGGGGTGCGTGCAATCGGGCTACCCCTGGGAGCGTAACGGCAAACAACGACACACTGGATGCTATCATACATGCAATAGAGACTTCCAGATCTCAGTGGAAATAAAGACTGCAGAACTCAGCGTAGAGTTTGGCGTCCTCTGTGACAACCAGCGGAAGCTGGCCTCCAGGTTGATGGATGCAGAACGCTCCCTCGAAGACATCATCCCCCGGTGTACCATCATCCCCCAGTGGACGATCAAGGGAAATTCACACAGGACCTAGTAGAGAGGATGCAATGTCTCAAGAGCTGAGCAGAGGTTGCAAAGGGACAAGCTTACCGCAAGAACATAAGGGTGGTGGGACTTCAAAAAGGGTTGGAGAATTCCCACACAATGATTGCCTTCTTAGACGACTGGGTATAATCCTTTACTCCAGCACAAGAACTGTCCTCATTCTTCTCCTTCGAGAGGGTGCACCATGTGCCTGCTCGTTGCCCACCCCAGCCTCACTGCCTTTTCCCATCATTGCATGGCTCCTTCGCTACAAGGACAGAGATGCAATACTGCAGGCAGCCTGGCGGACGGCCCCACTTGAATTTGAAAACTACATGGACTCTGAATTCCCTGATTATGCCATGAAGGTGCAATGACACGCACCTCCTTCCTCAGTGTAAAACATAGGTTCCAGGACATACACCTCCAATACCCACTGCTGTACCCAGCAAAGCTGAAGATATTCCATGATCAGCGCTCATATTTCTTCACGGAGCTTGGGACTGGATTGAACACCACACTGACAACAGTGCCCGCCCCCCCAAGGACAGGGATGGTGCATCCCCCAATAAACCACATTGGGGACACAGCAATCACCACACCAGTGGGCCCCTCAGTGCCTCTAGGGTACTCTCTCGACAAGAGCTGTGAAGGGAGAAGCAATCTGCTATAGCTATGACGCTAGCATTCCGCCAGTCCTCACCCTCACCAGACTCTGACGTAAACTCCACCATCTGCGAGGGCGACAATACGTCCAGTCCCTCCTACCATTTGCAGTAATTTCCCTGCCACCTGATCACACCACAGAGAGTAGATGACCTGCTCTGATTCTCCCCTCGCCCCCTCAGTTTAACTTGCGCATGGCTGACCACTCACGATGAACACTGCCTGGACGCATCACTGTCTGGACGCGCTACAAGTTAATCTGCAAATGTAAAGGGTAATCTGCAAATGTAAAAGATGCTTGGGAGCTGGTACTGGCTTCAATTGGTAGAATCACTCGAAACTTTGTGATAAAAAAGGTTTGTTCTTTTTGAGCGGTAGTGCAAAGAGTTAACAACTAAGCTGGGAAGTGAGTGCTTTCAATTGTAGAAGTATTTATATAGCGCTTGCTACCCCTGGAGGTTTTGAAGAAACAGTAATATAAAAAAAAAAATGCTTTACGTTCTTATATACATCTATATTTTGGAAGCAGCATTTTTATCTTAAACCTCTGTGCATTTTGTAGTAGTCTATCTTATACTGTGTGTAATGCAAGGTAAATGTAATGACTTACATATTCACAGAGTTTTCTGTCACAGGCTGGTACCTCGTAACACTAAAAAAAACACACGTTACTACTCTCCACCGCACCAACCAAGGTTTCATTCTGTGACTTTCTGGTTACACATAGGCCAGTGCATGAACTAATAGAGGTTTCATAATGTACTATTGTGCATCTCCCACTGAGTAGCAACTTTTTACATGTATTTTTCATTTAAGCCGTGTGTTATTGTCTTTGTAGCTACCTGACGGTGAAAGACCAAAAAAACAACAGGATATTTGTTTTGGGAATGCCCCCAGACCTTCCTTGGCTCTTTGTAGAGGGCAGAAACATGTCGGCCATTTTTAGATAGGTGACCCAGTGAGTCCTTGTTCTCACTAAGGTGTCCCATCCTTGTTTTTAAACACACCAGCAGACACCATTATTAAAAGTGTAGATTGCACACTGGTAACTGCTTAGGTGTTTTTATATTTTTCCCTAGCTTAGCTGGATCCCACTAATTCCAGAAAATAAAAATGTATGCACTCCCTCCCGTTCTTTTAACAGTGAGGTTGAGTCCGCCCAGGTGGCATTGTCCTACCTGTGTGGGGCTAGCTGGTCAAATGATGAAGCATGACACTATATAGTGTGTGAGACCACCTAGTCCGTAAAGGAAACACCCCCCATCACCACTTCACAGCACTTACACTTCATTCATACACCCAATTACCTAAGGTCAACCTCCCAAACTCTTACTCATGCTGCTGTTCAGTTGCTCTACTCCCTAACAGTTTTCTCATTCTTCCCCCCTTTAATCTTTTAGGAATTCACATACTTTTTGACTTAGTAATGTGGCTCAGACTCATAGTGTACTCAGCATCAACACATATGGACAATACCAACAAACACTATTCCCCTATGCAAGATCCACCTTCCCTCAAATGCCAGCCAGGGAATAAAGTCAGAACGTAGCCTGAGCTCTGCCAAAATGTATCTAACTCATGCCAATTGTTTCTTGTGTGACTGTACCTGATGTTCAGATGTATTTAAAAATATATATTGATTTAATTACTTCTGATTTGCTGAAGAGTTGTTACATGCAATCATGCTATGATGAATCTGTGGTTTTGACTAATTTGTTATGCAAGAATTGTGTATAACAACCCCTTGATTCTAGGGGTTAGACAGAAGATATTTGAGCTTTCTTAGATGCTAGTAGGGATACTGTCTAACTTTTTTGGGATTTTGCTGCTCATTTGAGACTTAGAATAATTTCCGATTTTTTTACCTTTCTGCAATAACTTTGCATTTGAGCCTTCATAGCATTTATTCTATATTGCCTGATTTTGAGATTTCTGTAATAAACCCTTTCGCTTTTCGCTGATATAGAACTCAGTTATTAAGTGGTCCCATTACTTATTTTGATACTCTGCTAAACTGATGTTGGGGAGGGTGCCTTTTTACACAATTATTTTCTGTGGGAGAACAGTATGAAGTACAAATTGTGGGTGTTGTGTTTGCTGAAACACATGTATCGACACAGAGATAAGCCATAAGGCCCAAAATGCTATTATTCAACTCAATTTCAGAATGTACAAATGTAGTGATTATTAATTTAATTATTAAATTAAATGTATTTGAGGACGCTTAATGTAGCTTTGAGCGTTGAGAGTCTCCCCGAGAACACCCCAGAGACAGGAACACAAAGCTGTGAGTATCCGTAGTATTGGACTATGCGCGCCGTCGGCCTCGCGTGAGCCTCGCTCAAACCTAGAGCGTACTGAGGACCAGCGCCAACTCGGAGCCGAACTCCGCTCGGGGGCAGCGCCGCTCCGAAGTGGCTGAAGGTGCGGGGAAGCTGCGGGCCAGTCAGAAGACGGCTGACCAGCTCGAGGCTCGAGACCGGAGGCTCAAAGGCAAAGCAGCACGGAGCCACAAATAAAACAAGATGGCGGCCGCCATCGTGAGGATCACTCTCCCGGAGGGAGCGGAGGCGTTCTTCACCCCCTGAGCTGAGGGGAGGTGTCCCAGCGACGCACTGAGAGGAGCAGCAGCCCCGACAGGTTCGGCGAGGGCTGCTGCGGTGTTTCGGGGCCCCAGGGGGGGAGCCAGACTTCACTTGAGGAAGGCGAGAGAGGGGGGTCTTGGCCTGTCCTGGGCCCGGGTGGTTCCGAGGCAGCCTCAGCTGGCACAGAGGCCCTGACGAGCGAACCATATTAGTGGAGGACGGCGGGCGCCCTCTTCCCTCATAGTGGCAAAACCGCCTGATGATAGGGGGGGACCAAGACGGATCCGACAGGGAGTCTTACTGAAAGTTAGCCTCCTCTAGACTCTTAGGGCTTGTGGAGGTAGTTCTGTCTGATTAGGAGTGAGATGCACTCCTTGCACCATTTCTTCACAGCTGTGCAGCACTTAGTGCCAGTTGCAACGTTTAGGTTTGCGCAAGTACGCACGCTGGTCTTTCGCTGCATTGGCAGCAGCCCCGACATTCTGGACACAGGGCATTTGAGCCCCTTTGAGTTGGCCAGATGACCAGGGGGTCCTGGTGGTTTATAGGGCGCCAAGCCGCATTGTGTATTTGTGGTGCTAGGAAATGTATTTCTTGTAGTTTGATTTTCAGACCCTGTTCTGGCCACCTCTAAACTGTGTTTTATGATTTTGAGGTTGTCTTGCATACTTTGGGTTATGCTAGTGAAATTATGTTCCACCCTGTGCTTTTTGCCCATAATGTTGGTGATACGTAGGAGGTAAGGGTCTAATATTAGACTGTTGAGATTTTGGGCGTATAATGCGTTTGATACCTACTGTGATGCTGTGCTTTATGTGGTTTATATCTCAGGATGATAAGTACAGTGATTTTCCTCTTACACCACTCCATCTTCAGTCCTATCTTGTTGAATCAGCCCTGTTCTGAAGTAACAATCTATCCCTAATCGCCTCACTTTCCTGTCTCCATAATAACTCAGGTTCCTTCACCCGACGTCTGGATTTTGTGCCCCCTTCTTGCACTCATACTTCTCCTCACCACCACCGTCCTAGTAACACCCTTCCCTTATCCCCACCACCTTCCTCCCCCACAATTTCCCAACATGGCCACCGCTCGAATTAAGTCTGGAATTAATTGCTACAAAATCATCTACCCTTCTAACCTGACTAAAGCTGCAGCAAAACGTTTCAAGCATAACACCATTGAATGTTTCCCCGATTCCCTTTTTGTCGATCAGTTTTACAATGGTCGGTGTGGGGGGCTCAAAAACGATCTAATTTTTTTCACGCACGACATACCCTCTTGGTCTACCAGCTTTTACAATTCCTTTAACGTCACCTCCTCCTCCTCGATCCCTCATGGGAAACACCAAAAAATTTCCCCCTCTGCGGGTTTTAACGGCTCCCTCACTATCTCACTCTATAACAACGGTACTGTTATGATACAAGCCAAAGACACCTGTCTCTCTCTCTTTGACCGCCTCTTCCCTTCCCTACTCCCCTCCCCTGCAACCGGGCTATCCCTTGACTCTCCATCTAGCTCCACCAATTACTCCCTTTCTCCTCCCTTGACCCCCTCACTCTCCAACAGGCTGCACCCTGGGGAGGCACAGGTCGACCCTCTTCTCTCCCCTCGGACCTCCCCTCCTATTCTTCCCCCCTCACAGTTTGCCCCTCCCCTCTTCACTTCAGCCTTACCTCTAGCTAACACGCTCCTCGTCCATTCTGCACCGTCCCGGCACTCCATTCTCATCTCCTCCCCCCTATCCCTTCCGGCCACCCCCTTCCTTAGACCACCTCTCCTCCAGCCCTCTCCCCTTGTCTATGTTCCCTACGTTCCCCTTGTTCCCTCCCCCTCTCTGCTTTTCCACCCACTCCTCCCCTCACTATATACCCCGATTTCCCCACAAATACATTCCATCTCTCTCCCTCCCCACTCTCCTTCAGCAATGCTGTGCTACCCCCTTTCCTCCCCTGGTAACCCCTTCCCTCCCTCTGACCGAGCAGAATCACCTCCTTTCTTCAACTTCCCTTTCTCCCAATCCCCCCCACTCTGCCTGATACCCGCTCCCTCACAGCCACCTCACTTAGCTACCAGGACCTATCCAACCCCCTCCCCTCCCTTCCTTCCAAACCTCCTTAATCCCTATGACTCCTCACACTCCTCCCCTCTCCTACCGCCCCACCGCCCCACTCCTCTCCTATCGCCCCCTAATTCTGCCCTTAATTCCTATCCTTCTTGCAACGCCAACAACGACAACTCTCCTCTCACCCCTGGCGCACCAACTCCTGCTCTCATCCAAAACCTTTCCCCACCTCTGAACCCTATACCCCTACTCCCCTCCCGTTCCCCCACCTCTCCCTGCCGTACACTGCCTAGTGCACCCCCTCCTGTTTCCATCGAGCCACCCAACATGCCGTGCTCATCCTTACTCTCTCTGGAAAATAAGCTGGGCTCTCTAATCACCGCCATCTCTCAACTTGAAGCAACCATTTTAGTTTTAAGCTCCAAGATCTCGACTTTTCCACACACCTCAATTCCTTTGACAAACACTCACCCTTCCACGAGATGCACCTCACCCCCACATCCCATTATAGCTAAGCATAGCCTGTCGTCTGCAAATCCACACAAGCATTCGAATGCCACCCTTCCTTCACTTCCACTTCCCAGTAACCCTGTTATCTACTCTATTCCGACCATCTCCTCTGTCAGAACCACTCGCTCACCTAAATCCCGAGCGCCCTCATATAAGTACAATATCCCTATCACCCCTCATAGCCAAAGTGCCCCCGTCACCAAAACAGTTGTGTCAGAGCTGCGCTGTTTGCTCCACAACTGCAGATCTGCAATAAAACACAAACTTGAAATCTCCGATACCATCAACTTGCACAATATTGACATGCTCTTCCTCACAGAGACCTGGTTCAACGATACCTCTCACTCTATGTTTGATCTCCTTGTACCCACAGGCTATTCTATACTTAGAAATGACAGAATTGACAAAGTTGGGGGAGGTGTTGCAGTCATCTTTAGAAACTCCCTTCAACTTAAGGCTCTTCCTAACAGCTCCTTCCACACTTTTGAATGCCTATCTCTTGAGCTTCAATTGCATCACCGCTCACCTCTCAGATTCCATGCTATTTACCACCCGCCTGGTAGCAGCCCTTCGTTTATGGAGGAACTCACGGACTGCATCAGCGACCAATACACGCAAAGTGACAATCAGATCTTCGTGGGTGACTTCAATGTCCACTGGGGCTCGCCTCAAGACACCTATGCGAATTTGCTGGCCACCTTCCTCTCTGCAAACGATCTTATCCAACACTGCACAGAAACAACACACTCTAAAGGCTCAATCCTGGACCTTGTTATTTCTAAAGCAGGCTTGCTGACTATCTCTACCCCTATTCATGTAGACTGGTCGGACCACCTCCTCATCCCATTCTCTCTTCACCTATCACACTCTATAACTCTTGGCCAGCCTAAGAGGGCTACTTCCTGGTTCCGTGACACTAAAAATATTGACCTCAGCACCCTCTGTGATTCTGCTTTGCTATCACTTCCAAGGCTAGACCCGGACCTAGATGTTAACGAACTCACCTCCCAATGCCTCACAGTCCTTGCAGTCGAAATCAATAATGTCGCTCCTCTCCAAAGCAAAAAGAAAAGGTCCACTCCCTCAGCACCTTGGTTCAACAAATCCCTCTATGAAGAAAGGAAGTTCCTAAGAGCCCTTGAGAAACAATGGAGACAAGCGCCCTCCACTGAAAATGTGGCCACTCTTCGTTCAGCAAGATCCAAGTACCACAAGCTCATCTTCCTTGGAAAAGCGTCGCACTACAAATCCCTCCTTGACTCAGCCAAAAATAGACCCAAAAAACTATTCGACCTCATCAAGAACCCAAACAGCTCAAATTGGAAGATTCCACAAAGAAAGCAGCGGAATTCGCTGTATTCTTTGACGAAAAAGTAAAATCACTTGTAGATCAGGTCATTCATCCTACCCCTACAGAGGAGCGCAAATCCTTAACCATTTGGAAAAACTTTGACCCCATCTCTGACGATGCTCTCCTTAAATGCATCCTCGATACAAAGTCCTCTAACCATTCTCTTGACCCCATCCCTAGTGCCATTGCCATTGCCATTGACTTCTATACTAATTCTCTTTCCTATTGGACCACTCTGGTCAACCTCTCCCTCAGTCAAGGCTCCCTTCCTGTTTCCTTCAAAACTGGGCAGGTCACCCCTCTGCTTAAAAAACCCACCGCTGATGCGAACGACCTCAACAACTACCGTCCCATCACTAACCTACCCTTTCTTGCGAAAATCACAGAAAAATGTGTAGCGAAACAACTCTCTCGCCATATCAAGGAAAATGATCTTCTTGACAATTTCCAGTCCGGCTTCATTCAAAACTGCAGCACTGAAACAGCCCTGCTGCTAGTGATTGATGACGCGCTGCGGATACTCGATTCAGGGGAGTCTTGTCTTCTAATTCTTCTTGACCTTTCTGCAGCCTTTGACACTGTCAATCACAACACTCTCCTTAACACTCTTCAACAGAGAATGGGCATGGAGGGCACTGTGCTCAAATGGTTTGCCTCCTTCCTCTCTGATAGATCCCAAATGATCAAAATAGCGAACAGTCTTTCAGCTCCTATAGCGGTCAGTCAAGGTGTTCCTCAAGGCTCCATACTTGCACCCACACTGTTCAATCTCTATTTAGAACCGTTGGGTAATCTCCTGAGTAAATCCGGGATCCACTATCATCTATATGCGGATGACACTCAGATCTACCTTAAGGTGGCCTCCACTCACGATCTCTCCTTCCTTAGCTCTACTCTCGACTCCATTCAAAACTGGATGTTAACTCATCAACTGATCCTGAATCCCTCCAAAACAGAATTCCTCCTCCTCACTTTCTCATCCCCCAGTGCAATCATGGATGGATCAGTTCAATCTAATGAACAATAAGCCCATCATTGTCGAGAGCGCAAAATCCCTTGGTGTCATTCTCGACAAAAAACTCAATCTACTCTCCCACATCGACTCCATTGCAAAGTCTGCTCGACACCAACTGCGCCTTCTTTGGGGGATTCGTCGCTTCTTCCCGGAGCACGACCTTAAAACCCTGGTCCAGTCGCTGGTTCTCTCCTGATTGGACTACTGCAACTCTCTTCTTACTGGCCTTCCCAAATCCCACCTTTCCCCCCTGAAGTCTATTCTCCATTCAGCAGCTCGTTTCATATATGGGGCCAAAAGAAGCGACCACATCACACCCATTTTATCCACCCTCCGTTGGGTTCCCATAGAGGCAAGATCTATCTACAAAACTGCATGTATCACCCACAAAGCCTTGCACTCCTCCTCCCCTCGCTACCTGGTGAATAAACTGAAACTCTCTGGGGGCTCCAGACCATCACGTAATGCAGAAAAGTTATTGCTTGAACCTCCCATTTTCAAGAAGGAAAGATCGATGGCCCAATCCTTTTCAGGCAACGCGGTGAGAATCTGGAACTCACTTCCGCATCAGCTTCGGATCACCACCTCTTCCCAGGCCTTCAAAACTGACCTCAAAGCTCTCCTCCTTCAAAGACACTTCCAAATTTAATTCAAGCCCTCTGTTTTTTGAAGGAAGTCCTTCCATTATAGGAAATTCTGTTCTCCATGCCTATAGAAGTGCCTTCTCAGGGTGTTTTTGTGTTTTGAGTGTCTGCCATGTAGTGCAGTATTATACCTCTACCTGTATTTTGTACTCTTCTGTAACATGCACACGGCACCTTTCCTTTTACAACGTATCATTTGCTACCTCTTATATCTTGTTTACTTATGATACATGCACAACGGCCACCACTGCCTCATGTAACGTAACTATTGTTTGAGTGTTTTGAGTGTCTACCATTTATTACAATTTTTTTTACCTCTACTCGTACTTTATGTGCTCTTGTAACCTGCACACGTCACTTTTTCCTTTCGTAACGTATCGTTTGCTACCTTGTGTATTTTTTTTTGCTCTTGTTACTTGCACAATTATCACTATTGCCTCATGTAATGTAACGTTTGTTTTTGTAACAGGCTCACTTGTAATTCTTCTCCTCTTGTATCTTTACTTTGCCTATTGTGAAGCGCTCTGATACCTTCGGGTAAAGTCTGCGCTATATAAAAACGCATTAAATAAATAAATAAATAAAAATAAATAGCTTGGTTCCTCTGACTGTATGGATCGCCAGTGCATTCTGATAGGCTGTGACAGTCAGAATGCACTCCACTCAGATAGGTCGATGCTATATGGCTCACAGCATGTGCATGGACGTCAATTCACCAAAATGCTAGGGGTGCGTGACATCGCATGCAATTTGACCTTTATTGTGACTCACAAGCTTATTCATAAACACACATTCACACGCTCTCTTTCTCACATAAACACACTCTCACCAGCAAGCATGCATATCACATACATTTGAAAACATTTTTGCTTACCTTAGCTGACTAATAGGATCATTCCAGCGAATGGTACTCCATTTTTTATTATTCAGATGGTGAATATTCTTATCCACTATTTGTGTAATTAAAGGAATTGAAACAATACCAAAAAAGTGCATCCTAACCGACGTCCATTAGGACGAGCTACCTCTGTGTTCCAGGCACTGATTTTGCTACCTCAAAGTCCAGGGGTCGCAAAGGCAGTGCCAGGGGTCACAAGGGGCAAGCCAGGGCTGCAATAGAGTGTGCTGACCTTATTACAGTGGATGATGGCTGCCACATTGACAACATTGGTGCCAGGAGACTAACAGGACGTTCAGGCTGATTTTAAGATGCAAGTAGCTACTCAGCATAAGAAGGGCTTCAGCACTCACCAATGACGTGTAAAGAATCATTAGAAGCAGGGAGGGGTGACATCACCGACAGCTCCAATTTCTCTTCCAAACGTACCAGGAATTTCATATCATTGGCAAACTGCCTCATAGGAGTCCATGACCATGCAAACTTTCCGGCGACTTTTGGCACCGCCACCCTTAGATCGGATCGGGTCCCTTCATCCAGTGTATGAGCCAATGACAATAACAACTGGTCTAGTGAGCTGCCGTGGCTGGATTCGGCGCTGAACGGCCCATTGCTCGTCGCCAAAAATATGTGCTGGCTCAAGCGCACTCAGGCACTTGTAGAGGTAAGAGAAGTGCGCTGCTCGGAGCACACACTCTAAACTTAACTAAATAACTGCCATTCCTAGACCATAGAACGCGGCACGTGTAGTAATCAGTGCAGTCGCGAGTCTCGAGCGAAGAGTCAAGATACAAATGATACTTACATATTAGATCAAATAGAAGGGAAACTCATTACTTCAGTGGTGTGAGAGGCCGATTCCCCTGCTGCAAAACGTTGAAAAGGTGCGTTCAAATGGTGCATTTTAAGACAAAAACGTGCAAAGGGATACCAGCTTATGCCCTTCCAGCCCTCCAAGCATACACAAATGAAAGGACTAAGCAAGTCACACACGACTCCAAATCAGCACGGTCTTCTATCCAACACCTCAAAAGTCAGCTTGAAGAGCTCCTGACGCTGAACCCAGTGGGCTGGGTACCCCTGCCAGACCGTGGTGGTCAGCATTGGAAAGAAAGAACGCAGTATGCAGCAGAGCGTGTGCTGTTCACACCAGTGCTGCAACCAGGGGTCACACTGTGACACAGTGAAGAGGTACATACTGACACAATAGTATGGGAACTATCGCTTTCGGTGGTGAGACATATTTTGAAACTGTAATACTTTGTATCCTGAGTGATAGAATAAATGGCATGACAATGAAGCACATTATGACTCACTAATAAACTATATTTTGGCAGAAAAAACGTGTTCTAACGCGGCCAGCACTTTCAGCCGTGCTGCTTTCAACATGGCTAAAGACATTGACAAAACCAATAGCTCTGGTAGAAGAGAACTAATTAGCTCTGCCAATGCTTTTCTTTAAGCAGTGCTGCATGGAAGTCTCGCTGCTGTACAACATGGCAAAGCATTGCCTCGTCAGCAAGATCTATAGGCTTTGCAAATGTTTATTTATGATTTCCTACTGAACGGGCTGGGACCACGTGTATTCGTGATGTTACTGGAGGCAGTGGCAAAGAAACAAAGGCTAAAGTTCTGGTTGTGTTTTGATGTATAGGACTGTCACTAATAAATAATCGGTTTTTATTGTACAGTTAATTAAAACCTTAACAATTAAAATCATAAAAAGATAATTAAAACAATAACTTCTTCGGAGTGTAAAACACACCTTAAAATCCGGCACGATATATAATAAAATAATGTTGTAAACGTTATAACCAATACACGTAATCATCATTAAGGGCAATATTGGAGCTTAAAAATATTGAGATACACAAGGGGGTATCAAAGAGAGAAACGTGTTATGTAAAAAAGCACATATGCAATAAAGTGCGATAATAATAGCCAAGCGGGAAAGAGTCGCATTTTGTCACTAAATGTAGTTTATTTTTTCCTTTTGGTTTCTCCCAGTCATGTTTTCTTGGCGGCTAGGAGCAGGGTCTAAGAGCATGTTTTCACAGTTCACCTATTTATTTTTTTGCACTGTATGCATAGTATTGATTTTATGCAGTGCTTTGTTTATTCTATTCCATATTGGAAGAATGATTGGTTCATTAAATTCCTTGCATAATAGTCCGAGTACATAGGAAGACACTTGCCAAGCATCCAGCACTTTAACCGTTCAATGGAAGTTGGAGTGAATGATATCTGTGGACAGTGATCAAAAACAATGCCAACAAGGAAGATATTCATAGGATTTGGGCGCTCACAGTGAGTCCATCAAATAACAACACATTGTGTTCATGGCACGGTGCTTTCGACAAGAGGATCTCCCTCAATCCTCCAATGTTTCTGGAGAAACAAAATAGAATAAGAACAGGTGTCGTAGCACTCGTGATATAAAATTAGAAGTTATTCATGTGTCCCGTCTCTTTCGTGAAATGACATCCAACTATTTTGTTTGTATCACAGTCCATATTTATTCATAATGTTCAGATATCCTCCATAGGAACAGCCAACACGTGTTTCGTCCTTTGAGAAGTATCTCTCATTAAGGACTTCATCAGGGCTGAAATACAATAGAGTAGTGTCTATATATATGTTACAGAGCGATGATAGAAAAAACAAACAAATTTTGGACCAAATTCAATAAATGACAATAGTGCGGTACATAGATGCATGAACTATTGTGATTCGTGTGATAGTCGTCGGCGAAAAGAAAAAGAAATACACAAATAACCCAATTACACCAACGTATAACCTTAGGTACAAAATGTAAAACATCTTGATCCGTGTCAGAGTAAGGTCTAAAACCTGAAAGTGATATGTGAAGGTCAAAATACAAAACGATAAAGTCCAAACAAGGTGCACGTCATTTCAGGCAAGCAAAGTTAAGAGTAAGTCTTTGTGATTAAAGTAGATAGGGGACCCCGATTCGTGTAAAGTACTGAAATAAAGATTAAAACGTATAGCAAGAAAAACCTTCGAGGAAAAAACCTACATGAACCAAAAAGGGGCGAAAATGCCTCCACTAACCTTATTGTAATTAGAATGTTTAAAAAATAATCATATCGTTGAGGTAGTCTCCGTCATATCTACAATGGGAAGAGGAACACACAAAAAAAGATATTTTGCGGTCAGCCCCATCCAACTAGATATTCAAATTATGCTCCTAAAAGCCGATAAGACAAATTCCATGTGAAATCCAGTTAATAATGGATAATCTATACCTCACCTCTATGCGAAATTCAGTCAAAGTAAGTATGGGAAAGAGAGAAACCGCGCGGTCACATCCACCCCGCAGCGTTCCCAAATCTTATGGCCGCATTGAATCTGAACGTCAAGGATACGGACGTCAGATAAACAAGTCCGCCCGCGGTGAGTCTGGAAATAGAGAAAGGGCTAAGGTTTGAGAAAAAACGGGCGCCATCTTTTAGTGTCTCCGTTGTTGAGCACGGAGATACGCTATATAGAAATAAGTCCTCTATTGTGTCTCTAGGTATATGTTACTGTCGTCACGACCATGTAGTGGTGCCATATTGGAAAATCTCTCAATTGGCAGAATAAAGGTAAGTTATCAATGAAGACACAACCTATTGGTCTATAGTGTCCGCCAGAATGGGGCAATGTCCAATAAATAGAAACATGAGGAAAAAGGGTCCCAAGGAATACAGAGGAATGTTGGGAAAAAAACCTTTGATTAATCAACAAACCATCCAGCAGAAATATAGTTAGTGTCGTGTAAACATAAATAATAGTAAGATAACTTGATAAGATATCATCCTACCAATATTTGTACAATTACATACACGATATTATGTGTCACATTGCCAGCATTCGTAGCATAGAATATAACAAAATTAATATGAATATGCATTCAGTGAAAGTCACATTGTTAGTGTATCCTCCAAACTGTTAATAGTCTAAACACATTAATTATTGAGAGTCCCACATATCATATTACTAAGTACACTTACATCTGCGTACAAAATGACTACGAGTATGTAGTCAGCACATTGAAAGGAGCATCTTATCGTATAAACAAAGATGAGAGTGCAGGCATATACACACTTATTGTCTATATTCTTATGCCTTATGTATCGAGAGGTATTATATGAAGGTGCATTTCTGATAGACTAACATTTGCCATCATTCATTGTGTGAATTCCCACCAAGGCCCAAAACAAAACGTATACTGTACGAATGTTCAGAGGACAGTCAGTTAGTCCCCTAGATAGTATTCCATCTCGAAGTTGGTATTGAGGCCATCCTCCACAGCTCTAAGTTTTAAAATCCAATAACATTCCCTTCTCCTGAGCGCTAGCTCTCTGTTACCCCCTCTAGGGTCTCTTTTAATGAGATCAAAACCAAAAAATTCAAATCCACAGGAGTCATTGCGATCAGGGCAATGTCTCATGTGGTTCACTATGGGGTATCTCCCGTCGTCTTGTCTGAGGGCTCTGAAATGTTCACTCGCCCTGATTCTGAGTGGTCTGATAGTGCTACCTATGTAATATAGGCCACATTTACATACAATCATATATACAACAAAATTGCTGTCACATGTGATATTGTGGTTGATATTGTAAGGTACCCGAGTAGAGCTCCTAAATGTGGTGATACCCGATTTGGCCCATCTACACATGCCACAGTGTCCACATTTGTAAAAACCCGTACTGCGGTTACTTAGCCAATTGCCGAGGTTCTGTTTTTTGCGAAAACTCGGGCATAGAATATTTTTGAGGGTTTTGCCTCTTCTAAATGTAAAAATCGGGGTTCTGGGAATCACTTTATTGAGATTAGAATCAGCTTTGAGAATACCCCAGTGTTTGTTCATACACTTTTTAAGGAGCTTTGCTGATTGCGTATAGTTGACTATACATCTCATGGTGTTATCTTTGAGTCGAGGTTTGTAACAAAGTGTGTCCGATCTTTTGGGACGCATCGCCCTCGTACGTGCATTGTTAATCACGTTGGACGAATACCCCCGTGCCTTAAATCTGTTGCTCATATCTTCAATACATTTATCAAAGTCTTCTTCCAGACTACAATTCCGTCTTGCCCTTACCATCTCACCATAAGGTATTGTATTAATTTGGTGGATTGGATGAGCACTACTAGCATGTAAAATGGAGTTGCAGGAAGTGCTTTTTCTGTACAGTCGACTCTCTATTTTTGTTGTCCTTGACAAACAGTTCCACATCCAGAAAGGCAATATTAGTTGCACTCTGTTCGGATGTGAAATGTATATTGCAATCGTTATTGTTAAGATACATTACAAATTCGTTCAATTTCTGTCGATCCCCTGTCCAGATCATCAAGCAATCATCGATATATCTACCCCAGTAGAGTATGTCTGTCATCCAGGAACTCCCTTCTTTGCTCCAGATCTTATTTTGCTCAAACTGTCCCATAAAGAGATTTGCATAGGCTGGCGAGAATTTAGACCCCATGGCGACGCCTCGTCTCTGGCGGTACCAGTCGTTTTTAAATAAGAAAACATTGTCGTTCAAAATCAGGTCAACCATGTTGACTAACATTGTCGTGTGGTCACACAGTCTCGCAGGTCTTTTGTATAGAAAGTGGTGCATCGCTTCCTTTCCTTGTTCATGATTAATACTGGTGTAAAGAGAGGTAACATCTAGTGTAACTAGGATCATACCAGGTTCCCACGTTATGTCCGTTAGTATGCTGAGTATGTGTTTAGTATCCTTAATGTATGATGGTAGGTTGATTACAAATGGTTGTAAAAAAATGTCAACATATTCCGAGAGCCTCTCTGTGGGACCCCCTATGCCTGAAACAATGGGCCTGCCTGGGGGGGATGTAGAGTTCTTATGTATTTTGGGCAGTATGTAAATGCAGGGATTCCTGGGTTTGTGAACACGTAAGTACATATACTCTTCTACCTTTAGGAGAGACTGATTGAAGCACTGTAGTAAGAATTTGTTAATTTTGTTCGACAGTGCGGGAATGGGATCTATCCCAATCTTCTCATAGCATGTACTATCTCCCAGTTGTCTAAGAATCTCCTGTTCATATTCCAAGGTGTTCATAATCACAATGTTACCCCCTTTATCTGCCTCCCTTATAGTGATGTCCTCATTGTTGCAAAGTTGTCTCAGATTAATCATTTCTGTTTGGTTTAAGTTACGGTGCCAAGCGTGTGTTCGAGTGGTGTTTTTTAATTCCAACTTATTGAAATCACGCCAAACCACCTTGAAGAAAGTATCTATACAGTTGTCCTTCGTAAGGGTGGGAGTCCAGGTAGATTTATTCTTTAAGCCGTTATGGAGTGTTTCTGATGGGATATCTAGTTCTGATAAGATCTGTGTTACAATAGTAGGATCTTGTTCATAATTGGCAATAGATAGTAAAGTAGCCGTATCTTGAATGTCCTTAATAGATAAAGAATGGCCCTCATGGAGGGCATCCATTGTGGTACCTTCTTGTCTATAGTCGGGTAGGTTGATAAAATGTTTTTTCAATTTCAGACGTCTAATGAATTTAAAAAAGTCGATTTTAGTACTCTGAAAATCTCCAGCCTCACCTGGACAGTATCCCAGACCCTTGCTGAGAAGTGTTAGATCATGAGTAGTGAGTTCAAGACTGGATAGGTTAATGACATTAATATTGTTGCTTACAGAGTTTTCTATTTCCCCCTGTTCCAAGAGCGTGTTTGCATACCTTTCTTTAGTCCGGTGTTGTCTGCCTCTCCCACCCCGTCTGGTTTTCCTGGCTCTACCAAACGTCGATTTGTCTCCCACTGTCCTTGTCGTATTCTCTGGACCTCTGCTAAAAAAGAGGGAGTGCCCTGTTGTGCTACCCTGTCACATCTAGATGTATTTGAGCTAACGCTTGTCTCGCTATCACTGGTGGATACACTGTTCAAAGAGGATGTAGAGCCCGCTTCATTGTTCGGCGGGAGTTCAGTCCTTTTGATCAGATGATCATATTTATGTGAGAAAGTAAAAATTCTACCATTTTTGTAGTCCAACTCATCTCGTCTGAGTTTTCGTGCTTTTCTTTGTGCGACCTCATTCTGATGTTGGTTTATGATTTCGTTTAGAATTTTATAGTTTTTGGCCGTTGGTTCTTCCAAATTCATTTTTTTAATTTCTGTTTCTAATTCGGAAATCTCCGTCTGGAGTCTGGTGACTTTCCTCTCTGAGTTTTCTATCAAGATATTCATAAGTTTGAGTGAACTTGACACTAATTCTTGTTCCCAATTATTCAAGAGATCCGGATCAAGATCTTCAAAAGTGGGAAAGATGTGTGATCTTAACCCCCTTGGTATCCTGTTAAGTTTAATATATTGTTTTAAGGTGGCCCCATCCCACCATTTCGATACCTCCTGTTTCATCAGTTTTTCTAATTTAAAAAATTTATCACGTAGCCCCATTTTGTTGTGTGAGGTATTTATTCCTTGTGGTTGGAGTATAGTCCCTGTCTGATTTAAGTTCCCAAAAATGTCTGCTGCTAATTTATCGCGGTCCATCGCTACAGCAAAGAATACAAGACAAACAGTATAACATGAATTAGTTAGTCGGCAGGTCTGGAGCAGCACCCCTATGTAACACAACGTGATCAAAAACAATGCCAACAAGGAAGATATTCATAGGATTTGGGCGCTCACAGTGAGTCCATCAAATAACAACACATTGTGTTCATGGCACGGTGCTTTCGACAAGAGGATCTCCCTCAATCCTCCAATGTTTCTGGAGAAACAAAATAGAATAAGAACAGGTGTCGTAGCACTCGTGATATAAAATTAGAAGTTATTCATGTGTCCCGTCTCTTTCGTGAAATGACATCCAACTATTTTGTTTGTATCACAGTCCATATTTATTCATAATGTTCAGATATCCTCCATAGGAACAGCCAACACGTGTTTCGTCCTTTGAGAAGTATCTCTCATTAAGGACTTCATCAGGGCTGAAATACAATAGAGTAGTGTCTATATATATGTTACAGAGCGATGATAGAAAAAACAAACAAATTTTGGACCAAATTCAATAAATGACAATAGTGCGGTACATAGATGCATGAACTATTGTGATTCGTGTGATAGTCGTTGGCGAAAAGAAAAGGAAATACACAAATAACCCAATTACACCAACGTATAACCTTAGGTACAAAATGTAAAACATCTTGATCCGTGTCAGAGTAAGGTCTAAAACCTGAAAGTGATATGTGAAGGTCAAAATACAAAACGATAAAGTCCAAACAAGGTGCACGTCATTTCAGGCAAGCAAAGTTAAGAGTAAGTCTTTGTGATTAAAGTAGATAGGGGACCCCAATTCGTGTAAAGTACTGAAATAAAGATTAAAACGTATAGCAAGAAAAACCTTCGAGGAAAAAACCTACATGAACCAAAAAGGGGCGAAAATGCCTCCACTAACCTTATTGTAATTAGAATGTTTAAAAAATAATCATATCGTTGAGGTAGTCTCCGTCATATCTACAATGGGATGAGGAACACACAAAAAAAGATATTTTGCGGTCAGCCCCATCCAACTAGATATTCAAATTATGCTCCTAAAAGCCGATAAGACAAATTCCATGTGAAATCCAGTTAATAATGGATAATCTATACCTCACCTCTATGAGAAATTCAGTCAAAGTAAGTATGGGAAAGAGAGAAACCGCGCGGTCACATCCACCCCGCAGCGTTCCCAAATCTTATGGCCGCATTGAATCTGAACGTCAAGGATACGGACGTCAGATAAACAAGTCCGCCCGCGGTGAGTCTGGAAATAGAGAAAGGGCTAAGGTTTGAGAAAAAACGGGCGCCATCTTTTAGTGTCTCCGTTGTTGAGCACGGAGATACGCTATATAGAAATAAGTCCTCTATTGTGTCTCTAGGTATATGTTACTTCCGTCACGACCATGTAGTGGCGCCATATTGGAAAATCTCTCAATTGGCAGAATAAAGGTAAGTTATCAATGAAGAAACAACCTATTGGTCTATAGTGTCCGCCAGAATGGGGCAATGTCCAATAAATAGAAAAATGAGGAAAAAGGGTCCCAAGGAATACAGAGGAATGTTGGGAAAAAATCCTTTGATTAATCAACAAACCATCCAGCAGAAATATAGTTAGTGTCGTGTAAACATAAATAATAGTAAGATAACTTGATAAGATATCATCCTACCAATATTTGTACAATTCCATACACGATATTACGTGTCACATTGCCAGCATGCGTAGCATAGAATATAACAAAATTAATATGAATATGCATTCAGTGAAAGTCACATTGTTAGTGTATCCTCCAAACTGTTAATAGTCTAAACACATTAATTATTGAGAGTCCCACATATCATATTACTAAGCACACTTACATCTGCGTACAAAATGACTACGAGTATGTAGTCAGCACATTGAAAGGAGCATCTTATCGTATAAACAAAGATGAGAGTGCAGGCATATACACACTTATTGTCTATATTCTTAGGCCTTATGTATCGAGAGGTATTATATGAAGGTGCATTTCTGATAGACTAACATTTGCCATCATTCATTGTGTGAATTCCCACCAAGGCCCAAAACAAAACGTATACTGTACGAATGTTCAGAGGACAGTCAGTTAGTCCCCTAGATAGTATTCCATCTCGAAGTTGGTATTGAGGCCATCCTCCACAGCTCTAAGTTTTAAAATCCAATAACATTCCCTTCTCCTGAGCGCTAGCTCTCTGTTACCCCCTTTAGGGTCTCTTTTAATGAGATCAAAACCAAAAAATTCAAATCCACAGGAGTCATTGCGATCAGGGCAATGTCTCATGTGGTTCACTATGGGGTATCTCCCGTCGTCTTGTCTGAGGGCTCTGAAATGTTCACTCGCCCTGATTCTGAGTGGTCTGATAGTGCTACCTATGTAATATAGGCCACATTTACATACAATCATATATACAACAAAATTGCTGTCACATGTGATATTGTGGTTGATATTGTAAGGTACCCGAGTAGAGCTCCTAAATGTGGTGATATCTGTGGACAGTGTGTAGGCACCATAAGCGTGGAAGAGAGGTGAATGCATTATACAATACGCGCCATGCACCAAAACAGGTAGCTACCGATGTTCATAGCTGCCCCGGTTAGCCAAATGTCCTGTTTGACATTATTCAACATTTAGCCAGTAGCACTTTCCGTGATGCTTCTTTTGGAGCCCATAGTGACAAATTAAAAAGCAAAACTATAAGGCCGGGAATTAAGCATGTTGTGTGGATTTTCTGTGAAACTGTGAAAGCCCACACAATGGCAGCATCACTTCCTTCTATCTTGGAAGGAGAAGCATGAAAAAAAGCAACATGGAGTTTCATAAAATTATCAGGTTTCAGGCATTTAAGAATGCAGGAGTACAAATTAATCTAGTGCAAGTAAGAAGTTGAAATAGTTCTAGAGGGTACCATCTTTTGGGCAGATATCATTACATATTTTGTAATACTCATGTGGACTGTGATGAGGGACCGCTAACTGTACAGAGAGAGAAATGATGATTGAGTGAGCTTGTTCTCTGCAAAACAAAGACTGTGCTTGACACATCCTGCCTAAACTTCACAATGTCAATAGAAAGAGAACTATACTTATCCTGAAATATTTCGCCTCTAAATCAAAAACAATTTTCATAAACACTGGAGAACTGGTGTTTAGAGAAAATTTTCTAAACACCAGAAAAACACAGTTTATGAAAGGATGGCTTGGTAAATGAAGACATACACTATTTCCCAAACTTTAGGAAAACACTGGAAAAACATCACCATATTTCACGAAAAATACATACTGAAAGCAGGAAAGCATAGTGCAAGTAAGTCTCATAATACATCCCGTACATTTGGTTGTGAGGCTGGCTTAGCAAAAATCTGGTAGCAAGGAAATGGAGTCAAGATGAGACAAATGGAGGGAAATGATTATTGTGTGCCACCAGTAAGAGATCCTAATCGATGAACTTGACACAGTGCATCTCCTAGGCTAGGTAGCCATATGGAACATAGAGTCTCCTTAAACCAACACCATCAGAAATAGAAATTCTGGGTCATATAGAGGAAAGTTTGAAAAAGTTGAGATAAGTAGCAAGTAACCTTTTAAAGGTCACATCATGCAGCTTGCGGGTATCGTCATAGGATATTCTTGCGGTGTATATGCTCAAGGAAGCAAAATGATGGCCGTTTTTGTGCCCTGTCTTGTTTTGGATCATGGATGATCCACACAGATTTATGTGTTGATGAGGCAATAACTGTTTTCTAAGTTAGTGTGCAATTGAGTGGATCTGTCTACCCTATATTAGAGGTTGATATGTTAGTCTTTTACACAAATGACAATTTTCTCATCATATTGCTATATTGTAAGGACTACTGTGCTCTCTGGTACTTTCATCCAATTTTCTGGCTGACCTTGTATTTTTCTCCAGTGGACTTGACAACTGTGAATTTCCTTGAGGTGATACAAAAGTTTTTTTGTTGCTCCCTTGAAAAGCACAGAGCTCATCTAGATAGAGGGTGCACCCAGACCTAGAGTGGATGGAGACATCTGTTGCATCCTCACCAGGGTAAAGTGAGGGTGACGGTTGGTGGCTATAGAACTCTAATGGGCACAGTGCTTTTTATCTATTTTATAGAACTGGGGTCATCTGGCCCTCACCACGTAAACTTTGGTTAGCTTCTCAAAATGTGTCCTATACTCCAGCATAGATATTAGTGATGTGTTTGAGATCATGCAGGCGTGCAAAGAAATTAAGGGCCATATGTACCAACGAATTTTTCCATAGACACAGAATGGGTAAAACCCTCTGCTACATCTGGCCCTAAGTGCGCTCTGCAAATACATAATAAATGCAGAACCACTTCAACCAACACACTAGTTTGTACTGTTCCGGTGAAGATGTGTCTCGACCTTAATCATAAATTCCACTTCCACAGTTGCTAGTGCGAACATGTAAGTCCTGCTTGTGCCCCAGGCCCCATGAATTCTAACTGACATTTGCAGCTGCAACCAATCATCCACGTTTGTATGTCAGAATGTTGATAACACAAAAACTGTCTTACATAAATACGTGTCCTAAGTATCATTTACAAAAATATGCTCCGGGTGTAGATTTTCACTTGTTAACTTCAATGGGGCAATATTTCTGTAAACAAGACTTAGGACACAGTAATTGTGTGAGATGATATTTGGAGCACAATGTTTTAGTACAGTGTTTACGAGTTATAGACTCCTAAAGTTAGGTGCCTCTGGCTCGTGTATTTTAGGTTCTACAACTATTTTCGCACCATTAGTCATCCTGTTAAGAGAATTGACTTTGGAGCCAGATGGAGCCATAGTTGACCCGTTTCAACTTTACCAGTCCCTCGTAGCATGACCACTATATCTGCAGTGTCACACAGTAACTGGACATCGGGGTAGTGACATCAAGACAGATCTTCCCAGCTCGAAACACAGCATCTACTTTGGTTAAAAGTCAGGTTCACCGTTGACAAGTGAGTACTTAACTTTTTAGAAAATGTGTTTTGGATATCATGGTCACTTTCCTTTATTCTTTACTTTCTGACAACCTGCATGCAAACACAATACTTTCTGCACGCTGGGTATTTAAATTATAGTGCCCAAATAAATTGTTTGGAAAGTGCAAAAACTTTCTGGTTTCTTTTGTGGCTAATCATTTTAATGGGAATATATTCCCAATGTGTATACAACAATTTATTCATTTTGAAGATGTAGCCCAAAATGGCCAAAGTGACCAGAAGTCCCGATTTTCCCCAGACAGTCACAGTTTTCAGAGGTCTGTTCCGGTGCCCTGTCGTGTTTAACACTGTTAATTACATATTTCTGGTTTTGGGAAGCTGGTCAAGTGATCCTGAATATCAGCATTCAAATGCTGAATACACCCTCACTTTCACGGTTTCCAAATAATTAGGGCCTGATTTATACTTTTTTTGCGCCTCATTTGCGTACTTTTTTTATGCAAAAGCGCTGCAAACGTACAAAATATAATTGAATTTTGTAAGTTTGAGCCATATTTGCATCAAAAAATGACACAAATGCAGCGCAAATAAAGTATAAATAAGGCCCTTAATCTCTTTCTTTATGGAAGCGTAAGAGGAGGTTAGCTGGAGCCTCATTATATCCTTCTAGTGGAAGGGTGAAGGTGACTGGGAAGCAGGGAGAGTGCCATGCCATTCTCACATAGGTAATGTTTTGTACATTAAGTTTTCTTGTGAACGAAGAGTTTAAAAGAACAAGAACTTTAAACCTTCAGAATGATCCTGTACTGGCCAACAATCATTATATTGGATAAAACAGGTTCACAGTCCTTTACTTATCAATGTAGCAAGTGTACTCTACAGGTGAAAACAGTTTAAGCCTATCTGTCTGATGTGTGTATATTGGAGAGTCAAGTGTACATAACCTATTTGTCTAGTATGAGCGCAGACTGCCCCGCGTCACAAATCTGTTCTTTATTACAGACTGTTAATAAAGATTATGATTGGGACTGGTCAAAGGTTAACTTTCCACCCTGTCATATTCTGGGGCTCCAATGTGAGACAACTGAAGCCTGAAGCGGTTATGTTGATCACGTTGTAATAAAGAGGCATTGCTGGTAATAGGAAGTCCTTCACAGTGGCAGTGTGTGACAAGGATTGCCTTGGCGATTCTCCATTGGTAACAGAGCGTTAGCCACATTGAAAGGCATCTCACAAACCCAGCCCTACCCATGCTTTTGTCTTCATTCAATCAGTGCCAATTTTGCAGATCATGGTTTGGCTTTGGGACTACATGTACGTAGCTTATTTTTGGTCACAAACATCCCGATTTACAGAAATAGGGAATAGGAAAAGTGTCAGCATATCAAAAGCTTGATCAAGAGTCTTCGGTAGGGGATTAGGTTAAAATTTCTACGTCTCAAAGGGACATCTCAAAGGGCAAAAGTAGAGAGAAAGATACATCTCCAAGGGTCTCAGCATTCAGGGATTCTTCATCAGCAAAGCATCTAAGATCAACAAGGCATCTGCAAGCATCAGGGAAGCATCTGGGAACTGAACAAAGTCCAACTGAACACTGCCATATCAAAAGTCATAAAGCATTTTGATTCGCCAAAGGTATCAGTCCATATCACGTTGAAGGGGCATCATCTAAAAATAAATGATGACACGACTCTAAGTTGAAACACACTCTTCCATCCGTGAGACTCCACACACGTTTGACACAATTGTATATGGTGTCAGTGTTTGTTCCACAACGTCCTTTTGTCAAGGGCATTATGCTAAATTCTCTCTATGCCTAAACAATAGGGTCTATTACTAATTTCTAGTCTTCTAATGGGAAAACAGTCTGAAAGAAAACTCGCACTATGAAATTAATTTAGCATTTCCTGCACAGTCATGATATACAAGCTTCAGCAGGCCTTACTCATGCTAGTACAAGCAAAGTATGATAATACATTTAACTAATATGTTTCAATTAAACACATGTAATATGCAAACATATGAATTCAGCATTAGTAAACCTAAATGCTATGAGTAATACATTTAATTTGAAACAGACACGCTTTGTTAATGCATTTCATTAAGCATAACAGAGAAGTGCATTTCTCCCTTTTTTGCATGCATTTTTAATTCATTAATCATTAGAAATTCAATATCGTTTCAACATGCACATAGTGTGGAATCTAAATGACATTATAACAGCAGTTTTATTTCTCTAATATGTGTTTTAATTCAAATGTCACATAAGTCGAACTCTGCAATACAAACAAATGCACATTTAAATTGTGTGTCAGTGCAGCTTCTACGTTGCAAACTATTAATACTTCAATTAACATAAACTGTCACATTTTGACGACTTTTGTGACACAAGGGACTCCACTACAATTTAGACTACATCATTCCCCCCTTTGATGGCAACTATGCTCTCAGAGCCCCCTTTCCACATACAACGCCACACCAATCTCTGAGGTTCACTCGAAACTATTTGTTTTATTTATTTTCTTTCTCTCACAATATGGTCAGCAGAAATAGTCTAGTTCTCCCTGAGTCTCTCTTGTTTTGTGTTTTCCTCTTGGATATTTGTCCTTTTCCTCAAATGTCTTTTGTTCCCTGGTTGAGTCTTTCTTCTTTTCTTCCTTTTTGCAGGTCTCATGGCTCGGTGGGTGCACACACAATGTCCGAGTGAGAGAGAGAAGGAAGGAAGAACTATACAAGACCTATATTAGGTACATATTGGGTTTCTATGGCTTTTCTCTCAATTTAGCTTTTAGTATCTCTTTTACTTTTTCTTGTAGTGCTTCACCTCCTGGTGCTGAATCCTTAACCCCTTTTGTTTGTGCGCTTAATGAAGTTAATATCAGTACATTCAGACCCTTGGAATGTAGTATAAACATTCCTGGTATTAGTTATGCTTCATAAGGATTTCCTCTCTTTTAGCTCTCCCCAGGTAGTCTGGTCCCGTCATACATTGTTATAAGTGTGAAGATTGACAAAAAAAATACTTCATGCATCTCAAGTAAATTACCACAAAAACAAGCAAATAAATCATAGCAATGGTAGCAGTCAAGGTATCTGTGTTTTCCCTATTCCGCCATATCTCCCTTGTCTCCCAGTCTCCCCACCCACTTACAGTTCCCGTTCATTCACCTCATTGAAAATAATAACCTCCTTTCCTTCCCCGCTGGTTGCTCTGCTCCCGTTGAAGGTTTCCCCTGTCCTTTCTCTCAGTGTCCTCCGAGCATTTTCCTTCCTCGCTCTCCACCTTTCCAGTCCTCCTTCCTTCCTCGTTGTCCGTCCTCTTGATGCCCTGCTTCGCCCTGATGTCATCCTGCACCAACACGTTGGGTGGAAGAGAACTCCTGTGGGTGCTTCCGGGGTACTCTGCAACCGTCCCCGGTCCCAGCGCCCCCTGTGCTCCGTCACAATAGGTTAAATTGTTCTTGTGTGTACATACTGTTCCAAATGTCAAGGTCAAGGTGGGTTCAAAGAAAGTGTTTCATGACGGGGACAATTGAAAATACCAAATCATAATTTGAATAGAAGTATTGATAATACTCCTGCTGATGAAAAAGGTTAATAACAGGCTACAGGAAATTCCATACATTAGGGGTAAACTGTGATATGTAATTCCTTCACTTACTGATGAAGGCAACTGCGTACACATGTAGCAGTCTCTAGCTTCCATGGTGTCTACATATTCATACAACTATTTATCATACACATTTGCTGATAAATCACCATCAATGTGTAAATACTTCTTATCAGTTTGAAGTGAATTTCTACCTGCAAAGGAATTTGCTAGTGTGGGTGCAATCTGATCTGAATCATTTGCTATGGGCAAACTCAAAGCTGTAAGCAATAATGCAATCATGAAAACTGTCACTATGGCTAACCGTATGCATAGGTATTTATATTTACTACTTTTATTGTGATTCAACTCAAGTTCTCCCACAAGTCTGAATTAAAGAAAAATAAAAAATGCAAAGCTTCTTGGTTTATTACTGTCTGTTTTCAGTCCTTTTTATTTGTGAGCAAAGAAAATCCAAAATTGTCTCTTTACAAAATGCAATTATTCACAAAGTTCCTTGATCTTCTAGAAAGTTCATCAAGCGTTTTCTCTGCTTGTAAATGTTTGAAAGCTTCTACTAAAAGTTCAGATGTCTCTATTAAAGGCACAGTTTGCAATCACTGATAATCGCTTCCAATACGTAATGCCTCTGTTCATCAATTGGCAATGAGATTTCAGAGTTCAGCTGCAAAGCAATTTAAATTTCAACAATGTTGAACTGGATTCGAATTGTTAGCACAAAAAGGCAACAAACTCCTCTTCTCAGTCATCAGCAGAGTATTATGTCCATGCATGTGCTGAGTACTTTTGGCTTGGCACTCTTTTTCTTTTGACCTTCTGTTTACTCGGCTCTCAGCATCACTGCCACTTTGACTCAATTTCAATTATTCAGCAATAGTCAATGGCATTTGTGAAGCAGGCACAGTTTTCTCTTTAGGCCAATTGTCCCCAGATACAACTCTTTTATCTAGCACAACTGATCCTTCATCAGCATCTGAGCTTCGCATAAGTCAAGTGATTTTGCCTCAAATCTTCTGTACCCTCTACTGTAGTCAACTCACTCAGAACCCCATCAGACCACGTCTGTGCTGCAGCAACCACTTGTCTAGTCCCAATAGCTTGGCTGACCTGATCCCTTGCACTCACTGTAACTGACCCTTCTGGAACAGGTGCGTTTTAATCAAGGGGACCCAGAATTTTTAAAATATGGCTCATATGTTCCCAGTTCAAGAGACCAGCACACTTTACAGCTGTAGTTGTCATGAGGACCACTTGGTGGGGACCTTTCCATTGTGACTCTAAGCTTGTCTTCCTTACATGATTTTTTATTATAACCCAATTGCCAGGACTTAGGTCATGACACAGTTCCTGCTGCAGCTGTACAGGAGCCTTTCCAACCTGATGAGACAAAAAAGGCACCATGTCAGCCAGTTCTTTGCAATAATCCAGCACTAAGTCATCTGTAATGTTCACAAGCACATTTGCAGGCACATTTGCTGCCACATTTGCTGGCAATCTCATAGCTCGCCCCATGATGATTTCATGAGGTGACAAGCCTGTCTTCCTGTTAGGTGTGCTGCACATACTCATAAAAAAGAGAGGCAATGCGTCTGGACATATCAGTGTTGTGCACGCAAATACTTTCGCCAATCTGGACTTCAAAGTTCCATTAATCTGTTCTGCCAATCCTGAGTCTTCTGGTCTAAGGCTGCAGTGCAATCTTTGCTCAACTTGTTATGCCGCACACAACACAACATCTTAAGGACCTCATTGGGAAAGGAGTTCCTCGGTCTGAATCTAGAGAAGTCGGGAATCCAAATCACTGTATCAACTCTTTAAGCAACAGTTTTGCTACTGTGAGACTATTATTTCTCCTACTGAGGTAGGCTTTGACCTAATGGGAGAACATGCATACAATGACTAACACATGTCTCAGTCCATTGCAAACTGGCGGCTTGTTAAAATCCAACTGCAGTCTATTGAAAAGTCCTCACGACCCACCTATGTGACTCAGTGTAACAACTGTGCATTTCTCTACATTCATTTGTTGACATGGAACACATCTTTGACATGTGGCTTCAGCAATCACTCTAAACCTAGGATTGAACCATGTATGTATTAATGTTATGACCATTGTGTCTCTAAGTATGTGTGCTTGTCCATGGTAATGTCTTGTCATGGGGGACAGTAAACTATTTGGCAGGGGCATGGCCGAGGCGTCAAGATGGTGGTCGTACATTCGTAGTGCTCCGGACCCCTCCGTCATCTGCTTCCAACAAATACCTCATCCAATCCCATCACGGCTTTGGAAGTGACTCCAAACACTCCACTGCCTCATGGAGCAAGATAACACAACCAAATATTGTCCCCAACCTGCCAGGAAGAAGACACACACCGAGAAGTGGAGGCCGCATCCAACATGGTGGACCGCGGGTGAAGACGCCCCGAGATCTCGTGCCGCATGGTGCGGGGGTGGCCCACAATCGCGCGCCGGCCGTTCGTGGTGCCCTGAATAACCTGGGGTGACACGCGGCCCCGAGGAGAGGAAGTAGAACATCGTGTGCTGGGGGCCCGACCGCGGCCGGAGCGGCGTGCAATCCCAGAAGATGTGAGGGGGGTGCCATGTGGCAGAGAGCCGACTAACCTGACGGGCCGGAGGCGGGCTGCTGCCCGCAATACCTTCCTCTCTTCGGGCTCCCCTCCTCCCTTCGTGAGTGGAACGAGGAGAGAAACTCCGCAGCGGCACCTGACCTGAAGCAAGCCGGAGATACCCTTGCGGCGCCCCTGGTGCGCCGGGCAGGGGGGAGAAACTGGAGCGCCGAGGAGCTGCGCACGCCCGAGATATCCCCTCGGAAGACGCTGGGTCCTGGCGGCGGCTCGGTGGAGCTCCGGAGGAGGAGCGGAACATCAAGTGGTGGGGGCCTGACCACAACCGGAGCGGTGTGTGGCCCCAGGAAAAAGGTGAGGGAGCGCCGTACAGCAGAGAACCGACTAACCTGACGGGGCCGGTGGCGGGCTGCAGCCCGCGGTGCCTTCCTCTCTCCGGCTTCCCCTCCCTTCGTGGGTGGAACCGGGAGAGTTCCTCCACGACGGCACCTGACCCGAAACAAGCCGGAGATACCTTTGTGCCCCTGGTGCGCCGGGCAAGGGGGAGAGACCGGAGCGCTGAGGAACGGCGAGACATTCCCTCGGAGGACGCTAGGTCCTGGCGGCGGCTCGGCGAGGCCCCGGAGGACGTCACACAGAGAAGGGCACAGAGAACTGGACCACCTGCCCAGCACTGAGCTGTGGCCCACACCGACGTGGGACAAAAGAAACCCCTTTGGGGGTTCCCCCTCCCGCATCCCCCCCACCTGGGCCCCCTTTCCAAGGGAGGGACTTGGAGAAGACCACAAGACAATCGACGCAACACATGGTAGGGAGGGGGGGATGCGGAGAGACCAACGCACACCTAAAAGCACCCCAACAGGCATAGAACACGACACTTTGTCGCTGGAAACTCCATGGAAGCTCCAAAAGAGAATGGCCTGTAAATAGAGACATCCATCCAAACACTGCACCAAGACCCACGGTGTTGCGGGACAAGAAGCGGTCCCTCGGTGTGTGCTCCCCCCACCTGCAACCCTCCGGGGAGGGCGTCCGGGCCAGGCCGATATCCCCTGGCGGGGAGGCGGCGATTGGCTCCCCTTCTGCCTCCAGGGGTGAACCTAAAACCTGAGACCCTTGACTGCCCGACTGGCTCATACTGGAGGCCTGAGAGCCGCTGCTGTCCCCTGGGACCCCGGAACTGCCTAGAGGTTTACCGGACACAGGTGGACACCAAAGAACTGGTTACCAAACCTAAATGTTCTGGACCTTATAACTGTGACCACTGATCCCGCCGGGCTGCAGCACACCATCAACACTCAAGGTCTTGCGGGACCGGATTCCCTTTGACACCACCATGGGTAAAGACAAACCAACGCAGCAAACAACAGCACAGACGCATATGGACCAATTTACCACGGGAACCACCGGGACTCGGGCTGAAGATCGTGCGCCAGGCCAAAATTGCAACCCACGAACAACATCTGAAGATCTAGCGACAATACTCCAGGCGATCCAGACATCCCAGACGACCGTTGAATCTAAAATAGGGGAGGTCAGGGTAGACGTGGCGTTGGTCCGGCAGGACCTCCTGAATGCCACGGCCCGACTCACAGAAGCTGAATCCAGGATCTCCACAGTGGAAGATGAGGTGACCACTCTCAAGACCCAAGTCGCCGCTCTGACGGCTCGCACCTCAGACCTGCATCGGAGAGCTGAAGATGCCGAGAACAGATCTAGACGCAACAACCTCCGCGTGGTATGCCTTCCCGAAAATACAGCAGAATCTTCGCTGGCCCAATACCTGGAGGACTGGATCCGCTCCTGGATGCCAACTGATCGCCTTACGCTGTGGATCGCGATCGAACAAGCCCACAGGGCGCTGCAGTCAAGGCCCCCCCGGGATCTCCACCCAGATCAGTGATAATCCGTCTTTTTAACTTTAAAGACCGAGATGCAGTGCTACAAGAGGCACGTGTGAAAGGTGACCTCAAATGCAATGGAACAAAAGTTCTACTTTTCCCAGACTACATGAGAGAAGTTCAACAACAAAGACGCTCCTTCACCGAAATGAAACAAAAACTAAGAGCTATGGAGGTTCAATATCGTCTTTTGTTTCCAGCGAGACTCCGTGTAATCTACAAAAACAAGACTCACTTTTTTGACCACCCAACTTCAGCCTGGACCTGGCTGACAGAGGAAATCCCACTGGGTCGCTACACAAATGGAGCCGAGTCCCAGCAGAGGTTGCGGCCAGAACGACAGGGGACCCAGCGGTCTGACCGACCCCATCGCACGCGCTCAAGAGGGCGCAGGACACCGGGGTCCCCTCCCCCTTGGGGCCCGTGCCGAGGGGCCCACCAGATGGACTCACAAAGACCGAGAGGCCTCACACACAGAGAGAGACACAAACACACCAGGGGGGAGGGGACCAGGTCAGGGCCTCCGGAGGACACAGATCTATCTCGCAGTCCAGTGTTGTGACTTCACCGACGCTGCACCTTCCAGGCAGACAGACACTGCAAGACAGGGAGGGCCTGGGATACAACAAGCTTAACTTACTAATACTTACTATATGTTATCTAAACTAGATCCGAAAATATGGAGGGGTCCACCATCACCTCCACCGCCACCACCCCATCAGTTCAAGTTTCATCTCACTAGTAGCAGAGTGGGATGGTATACTGTATAAGGGCGACAGAAGCTTCTGGGGGGAAGTACGGGGAGGATGGTATATAAGGGCGACAGATGCTTCTGGGGGAAGTATGGGGAGGGAAGGGAGTTGGGGGGGAGGGGTGTTTTGGCCGAGTTCCAATGGCCCAAGTTACTGTGTTTAAAATAGGATATAATTTTTGTTTTATATCTAGCACTCAGAGTAAACAAAATAAAGACTCCAATGACATTAGAGAATCATACGCCCCTCAAGATCAGACATATAAAAAAAGACCCTCTGCACCCCATGATCCGTTTGAAAGTGGCCCTAAAAATCACAGTAAAACCTTTCTGTACACATATCCCCATGAACCAGACACAAGTAATCTCCTGGAATGTTAACGGTCTCTTGGACAAAATTAAACGCACAGCTATGTTCACCTATATACACTGATATAAACCAGAGATACTCCTACTGCAAGAGACTCATCTCTTGGGAGACAACTGCCCCTTCCTGACACGTAGAGGCTATACTATTACGTCGGTCGTTCCCCATGACACACATTCAAGTACGAAGAGACCAACATGGACGCTATATAGCCATCACAGGTAAGATGGAAGGTAACAGGATCAATGTGGTCAGTGTCTATGCCCCCCCACCAATAGCCCTTAGAACCCTCAAAGATCTCTCCCAGCTACTTCTTGCCTTACCACCAGGGCTCACGATGGTGGGTGGTGATTTTAATGCCACTCCAAACCTGGCTATGGATGTGGCCGGCCCACTTTCCACACATAGACATACAGCAGCGGCTGTGGCTTTCTGCGATGGGGCTCTGTGATGCATGGCGGGTGTGGCACCCAAGACGGCGGCAGTTTACCCACACTTCAGCAGCCCATGGCTCTCAATCCAGGATAGACCTGGTATTGCTCCCAAGCTCGGACTGCACAACCCTGTCCTACATCGAAATCTTGACACAGGGAATCTCAGACCATGCTCCAATTAGATTTATAATAGGTCCTACACATTCTCAGACTCGTCCTATGTGGCGGCTGAACGCTTGGTATCCCCAAGACATAAACTACACCGATCAGCTGCGTAAGGCAATACAGGATTACTTTGACCTAAACGAAGGGACAGTGGCTTCCACAGGCACCTTATGGGCGGCAAGTAAGGCAGTGCTGAGAGGCTCGGCAAAAAACCTGATACGTGACCGAGAACACTCACAGGTCCAACATATCGAAAGGTTAGAAATTCGGGCAAGGGAACTTGAAAGCAAGGAAGAAACCCACCCAAGTGAAAGGGTGACACAGCAACTATTCCTAATCCGAGAGGAAATTAGGGACCAATCCCTGGAGGCGGCAAAGCACATGTGGAGGGCGAACACAGCAAAACTTTATGGATGGGGAGACAAAACCAAGAAAATGCTACACTGGCTGGTGTCCCATCATCAGGCCTCCAGGATCGTCCCCGAAATCCAAGACGGGGAGGGCGCTCTAGTAACAGGACACACTGACATAGCAAACGCCTTCGCCACATATTACCGAACACTATATCAGGCATCAGATAAGGTGGACCTAGATCTGGCCCTCCAACTACTAGATAGAGTCCCCCTCCCTCACCTACCTGTGGTAGAGGTGCGGGTCCTGCAAGACCCCATCAATGCGGATGAAATACAAACAGCTATCTCGACTCTAGGCGCTGGGAAAACTCCAGGCCCAAACGGATTCCCCTCAGAATACTACAAAACCTTTAAGGAAGAACTAGCACCACATTTACTAAAACGTTTTACAGAAATAGAAAACGATGGTTCCTTCCCACCGGAAATGGATGCCGGCACCATTGTGGTGCTCCCCAAAACGCAACCCCCCTCATTGCACTGTGCTGACTACAGACCAATCTCACTGATTAATACCGAAGTCAAAATCTTTGCCACCATCCTCGCTGCCCGTCTCAAGAGGGTGCTGCCCCACCTAATACACCCAGACCAATGTGGATTCATGGTCACTCGTAGCACCAGACACTGTATCCGTCGGCTACACGTGGCACTGGCCGAACGTCATCGACTACCCCGAGACCTTGCCCTTTTGCTTATCGATTTTGAAAAAGCATTTGACTCAGTAGACTGGGGATTTCTCCTGCTGGTGCTCCGCCGTGCGGGCCTGGGCCTGAAGTTCTGCCGTTTGGTACAAGCCTTATACGCCAGTCCCACTGCCCGGGTGCAAGTTAACGGAACCCTGTCTTCAAACCTAGAGGTTCACTGGGGCACGCGTCAGGGGTGTCCCCTATCTCCCCTTTTATTTACCCTAGCTATCGAACCCCTGGCCCAGATGATCAGGTCTGACCCAATACATCGAGGGTGGAACCGGAACCACAAACGGGAGGATAGAATAGCGCTCTACGCTGATGATGTCCTACTATACATGGAGGAACCCAGCATAACGGGCCCACGCAGCCTTGAACTGCTGCGGTGTTATCAGCAGGCCTAAGGACTAAAAATAAACCCAACCAAGTGAATACTGATCCCACTGGCAAGCTCCAGAGACTGCTTTGACTGGCAAGATAAGATACCTCTGCGCAGACTCAGCTTTAAATACCTGGTTATATGGGTGTCCCAACTGCCTGAAATAACATGGGCCAAAAATCTATCGCCGTTGCTGACACATATTAAGACAGACCTTCAGAGATGGCACTCCCTACCGCTGAACGTAATGGGCCGCGTAGCCCTATACAAAACGATGATCCTGCCAAGGCTCCTATACACCTTTCAAAACTTTCCACAACCCATCCCCGCTCCTGGTTTAGGGCACTAGACAGGGCTACAGGGCTATTCTTCAGGAAATGAGCCAGACACCGAGTAGCAACCCACTACTGTAGAAGGGGATATAAGATGGAGGCTTGGGCGCCTCAGACCCCTACCTATACTACCTGGCTACCCAATTATTAGTAATCCATGACTAGTTTAATGGGGGAATGGGGGGACCCAGCCTACCGGGTGGAACTGGAGCTCCTAGGATTCCCACACCTCCTAAACGTAATGTATGGGGCACCCCTCCCACAGGAGACTGGAGAAGTAACAAAAGCGGTCTTCCTAGCGTGGCGTGCTGCCTTGAGAGCCACCCGTTGGAACGCCGTTATCACCCGACAAACTTCCCTGTGGCAAGGGAAATGGCTAAGTGCTACGGCAACACTGAAAGGATTCACAGAATGGGACGTAGTGGGTATCTCCCAAGTAGGTGATGTATGGGCCGGAGAATCCATGAAATCATTCCATGACTTGCAGAGGGAATTCCAACTTGCCCCCACGCAATTTTTCAGATACCTTCAACTTAGACACGCCCTGAGGGCCCCCTCCCGGAATTCAACCCACTAGAGGCCAAACTAACCATGGGAGACCTGGGGGGGAAAGGTATTACCCAAATCTATAGAACGCTGGTAAATAACACACCCGGTGACCTGGGTCCCACTAGAACTAAATGGGAGTCTTGGATTGGCACACTGGATGATACGGAATGGAGGGAAGCCCTGATGGCAGCCAGGTCGCTGGCAATATCGGCCAAACTCCGCACAGTGCAATTCTACTACCTACATAGTGCTTACCTGGTGCCGAACAGGCTACACCGAGCAGGCCTCCGCCCCTCCGCTCAGTGCCCGCGATGCCTAGACGGGCCAGCGGACTTCTTCCACATGGTCTGGTCCTGCCGAACGATACGACCCTTCTGGGATGGGGTCCTCCGGGTAATAGTTGGAGTCTTGGGGAAGGAAATGCAATGCTCTGCAAAACTAGTCCTGCTGGGAGAGATGGAAGAGATGGGTGGATCACGGGCCCAACGGGCCTTAATAGCCATGGCCCTGTTGGTTGCCAAAAGGGATCACTCCCGAAGGACCATCACTTCGAAAATGGAGGAGGGGAGTTGACTGGTGTGCCAGCCAAGAAAAAGTGGTGTATGAATCGAGAGGTTTCCCTCAGAAATTTGAAAAGATATGGGGGAAATGGATGGACATGATATAGTGGGTGGAAATGGGGACAAGCCTCACACTGTAGTACTTGAATACCAAAACATATATTGTGGTTCACCCTTTGGCCCGAACTTTGTCCACAACATCAATGTCATTTGGGGAGCAACAACCTAATTACAGATACTACTGTTATTGTGATCGGTATCGTTACTCAATGTCATAATGGATCAAGAATGCTTTATTCAAACTGCTCGATGTGCTCAGATGCTTTACTACTTTGTTTACTGTCTTCCTTTCTCAAAAACAATAAAAATCTGTTTATAAAAAAAAAAAAACTATTTGGCAACACTGCTCTTCCATCACTTGAAACCCAAATACCATCTTCATTTATTTTCCTGTTCTTCCTCTGCCATTTCTTCCTGCAATCTTTTCACTTCCTCCCATGTGTCAACCTCAGTCAAAGGGAAAGTTTGACTTGTCTCATCTTCTGAAGGAGGTACAACTAATGGCACAATATCTAGCAACTTTGTCAGCATAAGTGTTGCCTTAGGTTACATAATCAGTTGATTTTCTGTGTGCCACGCATATTACAACAGGAATTTGTGCTGGCAACTGTAATGCATTCAACAGATGATAAATTGTGTCACCATTTTGGATAGGGGAACCAGGAGAGGGCAGAAAGCCACTCTAGGACCATAACTGACCAAAACCACACTGACTATCAGTGAAAATTGTCACTCTAAGCTATTCAGAAACACATCATGCTCTAGTGAGAGCAACCAATTTGGCTACTTGTTCTGAAAACACTTCTCGAAGCCAGGAGGCTTATATCACACCTGAGACTGTGCATACTGAGAAACCTGCTCTCAGGGTACCATCTTTTTCTCTTAAACAGGAGTAATCAACAAACATGATATAGTCATTTTCAGCTAAGGGAACATCTTATAAATCAGGTCTTGGTTTGGTGCACAGTTCAGTCACATCGAAACAGTCATGCTCAACCTTATCTTTGCGCTCACTTGCATTTTCAACAGGAATAGGCATCAAGGTTGCGGGATTAAGCACAGTGCGAAGTTTGATGTCTACATTGGACGAAGCAAGTATAGTCTGCTCACATTGGGTCAAACGTGCACTTGTTAAGTATTGTGTCTTAGTAAGAGTTAGAAAGATTTCCACTGAATGGGGAATAAACATGTTCAGTGGGTTTCCCATAAAAAGTCCTTTGCACTGGTCAATGCAGATGCTAAGTGCTGCAATTGCCTTTAGATAATATAATCAAGCAGTGCTGCTGCTTCAGGATCAAGGGTAGCAGAAAAAGAAGCCACAAGTTTGTTTGCATTTCAATGCAGCTGTGTCAAAACTGGGAGTGCACATCCATCTCTTTCACAACATAACAAAGAAAAACATGTATTATAATCAGGCATTCCCAGAGCCGGGGCTCAGCATAGGCTTTCCCTCAGCTCATTGAAGTTGCGTATACAGTTGTCATCCAGTGGTAACAGGTAAGTCACATCTTTGTGTGTTAGCCTCTGTAAATTCCTGGCCAAAAGGGAAACGTTCAGAATCCACTGACGACAGTAGCCAACCATTCCCAGAAACATTCAGATTTCTTTCTGTGTTGCAGGAGGATTCCTTCTCATGATTGTTGATATTCTCTCATGGAAAACTTTCCTCACACCCTTCTCAGTGTGGTGACCCAAATACAGAACTTCTTTCTTGCAATACTGTAACTTTGTAGGAGACACTTTATGATCATTCTCTCCTAAATGATTTGAGAGGGCAACTGTATCTCTCCTCATGCTTCTTGGGTGTTAGACGCAACCAAAAGGTCGTCTATGTACTGCATCAAAACTGAATGATAGGGCATTTTAAGGTCTCCAAATTATTTTTCAAGATCTGGTTGAAAATGGTTGCTGATTCTGTATACCCCTGAGGAGTTCAGCACCATGCCAAAACACGACTGCCAAATTTAAACACAAAAGAAACTGGCTTTCCTTGCGAAAGGGAATGGGAAAAATGCCTGGCAAAGATCAGTTACTGTAAACCATTCCACCACGCAGGGAATATTGAACAAAATCACTGCAGGATTCAGTACCAGAGGACAACATGGAACGACAATCTTGTCATTTTTCTCAAATCCTGGACTATGCAGTATTTTCCATTGGCCTTCCTTAGTTTTAAAATGGGAGAATTACATGGACTTCCTAAAATCTCTTGCAAGATACCCTGCTCAGTCAGACAATTGATCAAAGGTGTTATTTCAGCAATTGTCTCTGGTGACATATTATATATGGGTGGTTTGGGTACACTGCATTTGGCTTCACTGTTACCTTAATGGGCTCAGCTCCTTTAATGAGTCATATTTCTTTTCCTGAAAAACCACAATTCTACGGTGTTACTGTTTCATTTACATCTTCGGGCAAATCATTACATGTCATCAATGGGTACAATGTGACACTCGGGTACTGTGCTACAATTTTACAGGGCACATCTTCCTCATTTGTCTGAATCACTATTCCTCTTGGTGTGCAGCTAGTGGAACAATTCAGCTTACACAACAGATCACGTCCTAACAGACTTATGGGACTTGAATCATAGACCACAAATTGATGCTCATCTTCAAATGAAAATATTTTAACAGGAGCTTTTTCTGTTACAGGATTTGTCAATTGAAAATTTGCAGCTCCTTCCACCTGGATTATTTTTCCTGAAAGGAGCAAATTTGGTACTTCAGCTGTTCTGACAGTGGAATGTGTAGCTCCAATGTCAACAAGAATGACACATCATGACTCATAACATTTGTGCTTACATAGGGACCAAGTTGATCTACTTGTAAGGATTCACCTAGCATGCAATCCTCATCATCGGACCCATCACTGTAAAATGTTTCTGTGAATTCTTCATCACCGGTCTATTAAGAGAAATTGTGATGCTATCTGATTCACATTTCCATTTGCCACGTGATTCATGTTTTGCTGAGGAACAGTCATCTGCTGATGTGTAATCAAGGCTTGTGGTACCTGCATCTGCCATCCTGGGGATACAGTTTCATTTTGAACTCAGGGTCTTTGAACTCTTTAAATTTGAACTTGATTACTGCTTTGCACCTGAGCCACTCCAGCATTCTGCACTTGAATATTCACGTTATTATATGGACATTCCCGTTGCCAATGACCAAAACCTCTGCACGCATGACACCGATTAGTTTTGTTCAAAGCCTGGACATCAATAACACCTCCACTCTGATCTATCTGAACACCACGTCCTCTACCTCTAGATTGGACAACATTCGATACATGCTGTGGCACTCTTTACATCCCACTAGTGTTCACCATCATCTGCAGATTCTGATTTGCTTTCTGTGTTGCTTTCAATTGCAAAACCATGACTTTTTCTTTAAACTTTTTCTGTTTCAACTCTATTTCGTCACCTCAGTATTTTGCATAACACAAAATCCCATCAATTGGTTTATTCTGCCAACAAATTAGGTGCTGCTGAATCATCTAACTTATGTCTGGCTTCAATCCCTGTACAAATCTGAAAACAAAATGACCCATATCTCTAGCTTCTATAGTCTCAGTACAACTGTGATGCTTGAAAGGTTGCAACAATCTCTCATAGCAAGCATGAAACGATTCTTTTGTCTCCTGAGCTGTTCTGTCAATTTTCTGCCAAACAATATCTTTCAAAGATACTTTATTTTCCAGGAGCTCAATCACCTTGTAATAGTCTTCATCACCTACTTAGATGGTGCGCCTGTTACTGGATCTTTCTGAGGTTCGCTTTCAGGTCAATAAACATGCATTTTACATGCAGTCCACAAATCAGTTGGAACCACGATGCCAAACAACTTATTCAAATCTTCCCACAGACATTTTGAAAGTTTCACAAATCTCTTTGTCTTGTTGTACCATTCCACAGGCTTTTCTCTCCATCTCGGATAATAATTTGTGAATGACAATATATACTCCTACTCCGAGGTACATGGACATCATCTCCACTCAGTATTTATCTCATTAGCATCATTTTCACCTTGTCCTCTGTTTGATTTGCTCCTGCTGGAGGCACATTTGGCTTTGCTTTCTTCTGATCTCTTTTGTTTGCCCATCCGCCTTCCCACTTATCTAAAGCTCCCCATGTCTGGATGTATGTGATCAGTTCCTTAATATGCAATCTCATTCCAGGACATCTCATGTTAACTATATCCTTTGAACTGAACTCTAATCTGTAACTTCTCTTCAAGGGCTTTGATTTTTCTAACTCTACATCGTATCTACCGGGCACTTTAGCTCTTCTTTTATAAGCTTGTCCTGCATGTTGAGTATCATCCTTACACATGTACCGTAATTCATCTTCTGTGGATGTTTCCAATCGAGCTATGTCTAGCATTCCCAAAATCATTTCATTTAATTCTAATTTCAGCCTCGCACATTTACTGATCTGTTTCTCTCTAGTGTCTATTCTGTTCTGGCATTGCAATTTGTCAATCCTGTTGCACCAAGTGGACTCAGGCTATTTAACGAATCTGTCAATTGTTGTGCTGTGAAACCATGCAAGTTGATATTATTTCTCTGGAGTACTCCTTGCGGGGTACTGCAATTTACATTTGGAATCTGATCTGGTCTGAGCATGAGATGAGATGGGGTTCCCTGCCGAAACCTTGCATCCAAAATAAATCCTCCTTGATTTAACATCAGGTTAGGTCCTGCAATTCGTGTAGAGATCAAAAGTGGGACAAAAGACGCTGTTCTATTTCTGGATTGTTTGAATACACTGATCTCTGCATGCCAATTAATGAAATCCCAGCAGATGTAACTGGTGTTTCAGAAACAGTTGGGAAATTTATTTGATGGACATTACTTCCAGAATTGCCTCAAGCATACAAGGGAACTACAGGACCTATAGTCACAGGAATTGTCAATGCATCAGGACCCATAATATTCATCTGACTTTAAGGAATACTTATTTCTGCACTCTGTCCTCTTAAGACAGTGCTGAAAGTTTGTCCTGTTTGATGCAAGGTAACATTTGGGATTGACTGAACTGGACTAAACATTGGCACTGACTGATGTGGGGCAAAATTTTAAACGGGCTGATTCACATAAGGTGCCTGCACCATTTGACTCACATTGGGATCTGATACGATTTGATTTACAACTGGACTCTGCTCAGGCTGAACTGTATTAACAATTGAAACTGGTGGATAAACCATGGTCACTTGTGTCACTGAATTTACAGGTGTACTTGGAACAATCTGATTTGGGGTCTGTGCAACTGGAGCAGCTGGCACATTCAGGACTACATTTTGTTCTGCTTCACTTCTCTTTACTACTTCAGCTGATTGATACGTGATGAACCATTCATTAGTAACTGATTTATAAACTCATCATCTGAATCACTGTTAGACGTAACTGTCTTTGTACTCTCAGCTTCTGGTGTCTGTCCTGCTTTTTCTGCTTTCTTACAGGTCTTTGTTTTGTACTCTCATCACCTTCCTCTGAAGTAGCTAGAAACATTCTGACTCCATCTAATGGATCGGCTCTCTACATTTTCTGATCTGCATCCTGTCTAGCTTCTGAAAGTGTCTTAACTGCTTTCTGCATTTGATTCTCATGTTTTGTTGACATTATTTCATGGGCAACAACTTCCCAAATACTAAGGGCTTCAAATTGTGAAGGTCATGGAGGCAGTTTCATTTGATACATTATTCACCTCAAGTTGTCTAAAATTCTCAAATTAACTTTCTATATTGAGGAAAAGCCAAAGCACCTTCTTTCTCAGTAATCTTGCACCATTGTTCAAGCCATCTACATGCATGAAAACCTTCAGTAGACAACACAATATAACACAGAGTTCCTTCTGATGTTGTTTTTATACCATTTCTAATTGGAATAAACACATCTCCCCTTAACACACTTTTAAATGCCTTGAAAAACGTAATTTTGGTCAAATTCAGTTAATCACAACAACTTTCAATCGAATTTGTGAGGAATTTCAATTCCACAACCCCTTGCTCTCACAGTTCCCAACCAATAGCAATGCAGCACTGTCCGCAAATACCAGCGTGGCTTCACACTAACTGACCTATACGAGCGCTGCACAAAATGACGTCACACTCACTTCTTTCAATAGGTGCAGTCGATTTGCAATTGGCTGTCACACAATCGCTCACTTACACCTAACGCAAAATATTGCAAGCAAAAAACAACAACCTGTCCAGGGGCGGCTCCTCTGCAATAGCGGAGGAGTGTCGCCCACCTAGCCAAGAGCCAGGAGATGAAAAAATAAAACAGTAGATGAAAAAATAAAACAGTAGTTACACTATTGTTTTATCTTTCATCTGCTGGCTCAGCCAGCAGTACAGGGAGGGGCGGGGCTGGGCCACAGGAGGTGGGAGGGGTGAGGAGGGGAGAGTATGAGTAGAAGTATGATGACTCCACAAAACACTTCACAACATCACACTTCACCGCAATCTTCAAACCAAAAGCAATGCAAGCACAAAACCCTATTAATACTCACACATTTGTCACTTGTAGGCACGACAATGGAACTTCATCAATCTTTGGAACGCACCATGGGACAAGACATTGCGTGGTCAATCTTTAGACTAGACATTCGCATGGGGACAAACCTACCTCCCTAACACTAGAGAAAATGGTCCTCCCCCTTATGGGACAAACCATCAGTCTCCTGACAGAACTGTTGTAGCATTTTCATCACTCGCAGGGATCAATGCTCTTGGAGGTTGATGAAGCTTTGGACACAGTAAGTTGTATGGTAGAACTACTAACACAATTTCAGGACAAACACAATTAATTTAAACACAATGACGAATGTGGCCGCGGAAGGAAAGACTCCAGTCAGAAATAAAGTTAAGGGATTTATTACAAACGCAAGCTCAAAGTCATGTGGACTATTCGCAATATCAAATTATAAAGATTCAAAATCACCAAGGGTTACCCAAGATGATGAAATCAATTCAGACAAACTAGCATTAACAAAACTAAGTTTGTCAGAAGAACAATGCCTCAAGCTCAGGCAACTGCATCACTTAAGCTGTTCAGGTAGGACCTCATGACCTGACTCTTCGACTGAGCAGCACATTCAGCGCCTTGAGAGCCTATGGCTGATTAGCCACGTTTTAGAAATCCATGATTGATTGATTGATTGAGTGCAAAATAGTAAAAGAATTATCTAACATACAGAAATCAAATGTTGTTGAGAGTTACCAGTCATCAGTCAATTCAAATTCAGCAGAGTCATAATTTTGACTGGGGAATAGGAAACCCTACATTCAACCAAATCAGGGAAATACATGTGTGGGACGAAACACATGCAGACAAAATACAAAAAATACAAAAAGGGCAAAAATAATTTGGAAAAAGATAATCTTGGCCTGTAAGCTACTAACTAAAATAGGCAAAAGATAAATAAAAAAGGAAAGCGTCAGCATATTGGGAGCTCAATCAAGAGTTTTCTGAAGGGAATTAGGTAAAGATTCCTAAGTTTCAAAGGGACATCTCAAAGTTCAAAGGCAGAGAGGAAGATACCTCTCCAAGGGGTTCAGCATTCAAGGATGCTCCATCAGCAAAGCATCTAAGATCAGCAAGCATCAGGGCAGCATCTGGAAACTGAACAAAGTCCAACTGGACACTGCTGTATCAAAAGTCATAAAACATTCTGATTCGCCAAAGATACCAGTCCATGTCACATTAAGGGACAACATCCAATAATAATCAATCATCTGACTCCAAGATGAAACACACTTTTCCTTTCCCAAGCGTTCCATGAGAACATTTCCCATCCGTGTGACCCCATGCAAGTTTGAAACAATTGTACATGATGTTAGTCCATGTTCCACAATGTCTTTTTTATAAGGGTGTGACGCTACATTCTCTCTATGCCTAATCAATAGGGTCTATTACCAACTTCTAGTCTTCTCATGCACTGTTAGTTTAAAGTCTCAATTGCATCATAACATCAGTTTTCTCCCTTTAATATGTATTTTAATTCAAATACCACCTCGAAATCTGCAATACAAACAAATGCACATTTAAATTTTGTATCAATGCAGCTTCTACATTGCAAACTATTAATAACTTTGAATAGCATAAGATATAAACGGTCACATTTTTCTGACTTTTGTGACAGGAGGGACTCCACTACATATTATACTTTATTAGTGCTGCATTTGTGTCATTTTTTTATGCAAAAGCGGCGCAAACGTACAAAATTCAATTATATTTTGTAGGTTTGCGCCGCTTTTGCGTCAAAAAATGACACAAATGTGGCGCAAAAAAGTATAAATCAGGCCCTTAGTGTCTCATCAGGAAGTCATATAAGATTCAACATAGTCTGGAATTTTTCTCAGCAGTGTTTTGCAACCAGAGTTGCTTTCAAAAGAAACTATGGTATAATAAACTGTGGAATAATCCATTAGTAAATATTAAATAAAATATGGAAGAAAAATTTGAAATACCTCAAATTCCAAGCATTCCTCAAAATATCACAGGATATGGTGTTTTCAGTTGGCAATACTGGAATAATCTGTGTGCTACTAACTGCCTCTTGTTTTTTTATGGTCATTTTATATTTAATTTAAGGATATATTTAGTTGTACTGTGTCTGTGTCATTTGTGTACTCTTATGGAGCAGCCTCCCCAGTGACAATAAAACGACAAGATCTGTGCAGCAAAGACTTTCCCAGGTAGCGATGTTCATAGCTGATGGCCTAATTCCAAGAATCCCTTTTGCATACAAACTGCTTCCCAAAATCCTCACCGTTTCTATGCGCTTTTGGACCCTTTTGCTACCAGATTGCTAAAGGGGGCAATTATTCTTTAATTAAGAGGGAAAACCTGGCGCCTGGTCAGTTTTGATTAGGCAGATTACACAAAAGAAGACAGGAAAAGCGCTTTAATGTTTTTCTCATAAATAAGATGGGTGGGTGGATGGATGGCGAGATCTTGACAATAATGAATAGCAACTAAATTGTGCTCCTTCTATCAATTTTCTCTGGGCTGTCCGGCGTGTTAACGTTTTCATAGGTAGGCAGTCCCCAGAAAATGAAAAAATATTTTAAGGGTTACACTTTGGGAAAAGTGGTCCACCCTCGATGTGCTTTCTTGAAATCACTAGAGTTATGGAGCAGTGTCTGCGGTGTAACATGAATCTGGAGCAATAAATGAGCAAAACAATTTCATGAGAAAGAAGTGTTTTCACCATGTTTGGAGTACATTTAGAAACAAAAAGGCCTGTTTCTTACAGCAGTCAAAATACTTTCTATAGTCCATTAATCAGGTTCACCGTTCTATCTGGCAACATCTGTCCTCTTTATTACCTGGTTAGGACCTGAATATAACAATCAACAGCTGAAAGGTGCCCAGATAAATATTACAAATTATTTGCCACTGTGATGAACTCCGTGCCGTGGTTATATAGTAGCCTCAAATCTGGTTGAGCGAACAATAAATACAATTATTTTATTTGTTATCTGCAAATTCTGCAACTGATGATGGTTTATGTAGTAACTGCGGCAAAACCATATCTATGCGAAAAATACTATGACTATGGTATCACTTAATTCTAGTGGCCTTGATTAGCATTAGCTACAGAAATGTCGTACACTTTGGCATGATTACATCATTAGCACCGGTAACGGGAATTTCGCACCAACAGTTTCTACAACTATTGACTGAAAAAATTCAACAAGTTGAACTGGTTGATCGATTGAAATGTCATTTCTGCAGTGGTTTCGGTATCGTAATAGCCCCACGCTCGAGCAAATGGACAATGTTCTTGTTGACACTATAGCAAGCACTGGCAAATACAGCAGAACTCCCCTATGCGAGATCTATTGGCTTTGTCAATGTTTTTTAGCCATGCTGTACTGCAGCACAACTGCTGAGCAGCATGGCTGAACGTAAAATATAAATAAGTAAATACAAAAGGACGCAGTCATCGATGGCCGTGTGACATCACTGTTTTTTTTTACTTTCAACCATGTTGCATTGTAGATGCAGTGTGGTAGAACATGACTTAAAAACATTGAAAAAGGCAAATAATAGAGCTTCGGAGTTGTCAAGCGATTTTTGGAATGCCGTACAAAAGAGTGGCTGATGTGCAGAATGGCTGACAACAAAAATAAAAAAAATGAAAAGTGCTATGTTGCACATATTTTGCACTTCTGAAGTGCGGTGGAAACAAATATTTTAATACAGTCAAAGCAAATCAACACACTAGGAGATGCCATTTCTATTTATCATCTTTTGTGCACAGTACAATTTTATCAGTAAAACTGTATGTCTGTGCAAATGTAATGCGTCCATTACTTACCGGTAATGGCATTACTCCTAGTCCTACTCTCTCGCCTTCCTTTCCATACCAGTGAGGCTCCTTACCTACCCTAGACCTCTCCCTTACCCTTTAAAAAGTCCCCCCTATCCCCAACACCTCCTGTACAGAATCAAGCCCAAAACAGCAACTCAGGTGTCCCGTACCAGGAGGGTGGGAGGGAACGGAAAGGAAGGCAAGGGAGTAGGCCGAGGAGTGATGCCATTACTGGTCAGTAATGGACGCATTACCTCCCCTCCCTCCCTCGCCTTCCTTTCCATACCAATAAGATGTAGCAAGAGAAACACAGGAGACGGACACTGAGTTGCAACATATTTAATCACAACAAATTAGGACACCAGAAAAGAACACCCCTATTGCATCATAGAGGACAACACACGGTGACCCAATACCAACTCCAAACACCCCAATTCCGCAATTCTGTAATGACGAACAAAAATGGATGGAGAGGCCCACGTACCCGCCCTGCAAATTTCCAACACAGAAGCACCCTGTAACTAAGCCACCGTAGCAGCCATACCCTGAGTAGAACGTCCCTGGACCCCCGGAGGAGGCACAACCTTTTTCAAAGAATATGCCAGCAAAACCATGGAGTGGGCCCAGCGACTCAAAGAAGCAGTGGACAGTTTCTCCCCCTTCCGAGCCGGACCAAAATTAACATACAACAAATCCCCATTCCAGAAAGGAGCAACCACCTTCATGTATTCCAACAATACCCTACGCACATCCAAAGAATGCAAGCGAACCTCTCAGCCAAGGAGGGGTTGGGACAAAAAGCAGGCAGAATAACCTCCAGACGGGCATGGAAAGTGGAATTCACCTTGGGAACAAAAGAGAGAATTGGCAAAGAACAACCCAATCCGGAAAAATCTTTCAAAAAGGAAAAGTGCAGGCCAAATCCCCCAGCTCCCCCAAACGCTGGGCAGAAGTGATGGCCAGCAGAAAAAAAGACTTCAACATCAGATGACGCAAATCACAGGACTCCAGAGGCTGAAAAGGAAAGACCAGACAAGACCTCCAACACCAACGAAAGATCCCAGACAGGAAAGGAACACACCAGATGAGGAAACAAGTTAAAAAAAGCCCTGACCATCAAAAGACCCTCATCAGAAAGATTACGCAATGGACCCCGAAAAGCCTGAATAGCCCCCACTGCACCGCAGAATAGCAACAGACAAACCCAACTGAGCCCCATCTTGCAAAAACTGCATCACCTCAAACAGAGAAGCCACCATAGGATCCACCAGGTGATGCAAACACCAGGTAGAAAACACCTTCCACTGACGATCATAGGAAAGTAATGTAGAACGACGCTGGGAAGCCAGCAAAGTCGAAGTCAAAGGAACCGGAACCCCCAACCCTGTCAACCCCCGCCGTTCAACTTCCAAGCCGTCAAGTGCAACTACCACAATGATCCCACAGGAAGGCAAGGAAATGCTAGAGGAGAGGGACAGAGAGGGAGAGCCCACATTTGACCGTAAGCCATCAACCGAAGCAACGGAAACCAATTCGCCCGCGGCCAATGAGAGGGCAATTAATAGAACCCTTGCCCTCAGAAGACGCACCCTCACCAGAAAAGCACGGAGCAACTGGAAGGGTGGTAATGCATAAAGAAGTCCCCGAGGCCAAGGACACGACATCCCGTCCACCGCCCAAGCCTGAGGGCAACGAAACCTGGAGCAAAACCGCCTCACCTTCGCATTCTCTGGAGAGGCAAACAAATCCATCACCGGAAGACCCCAAAAGCGAGCCAGACGATGGAACAGAGACAACCGGAGGGAAAAAACTTGGGAGGAAGGAATGACCCTGCTCAACTGATCCACCCGAACATTGACCATCCCTTGAATGTACATGGCCCGGAGAGACAGAACCCAATCCTGAGCCCAAACTAAAATGTCCCTCGCAATTTGAAAAAGAGACCGAGACCTGGTCCCACCCTGCCTGTTGACGTAAGACTTGGCAACCAAGTTGTCCGTCCAGAGAAGAACATCCATGCCCCGCAGGGACCCCTGAAAATGCACTAGAGCCAGAAGACCCGCCTTCAGCTCCCTCCAATTCGAGGACCGGACCGACTCCCGAAGAGACCAAAACCCCTGTACCTGCTCCGACCCCAGCTACGTCCCCCATCCAGAGAGACTGGCATTGGTCATCACTACAACAGGCACTGACGGAGCCAAAGGTAACCCCAACCAAAGATGAGCTGGCACCAGCCACCAACCTAACTCCTGCGAATGAACCCCAACACAAGAATCCTTGCCTGAACAGTGCCCGGAGCCGGAGACCAACGGGAGAGAAACCAATTCATCAGGCAAAGAAGATGAAACCGTGCCCAAGGCACCAGAAAAATTACCAAAGCCAAATGACCCTGCAGACACAACCACTGAAGAGCTCTGGGAGCCTTCTGTGACAAGACCACCAACATCTGTGACTGGAGGCCCAACAGTCGCTTCTCCGACACAGAACCCAACCCCTACAGAGTAAAAAAACGGGCCCAATGAAAACCAGAACGTGGGAAGGAACCAAATCTGACTCCCCCAATTGACCAAAAACCCATGACCTTGCAGGACCAACAAAACCCTTGCCACATGAATCCCAACAGAACCTTGCTGGGAGCCTGAATCAGAATATCGGCCAAAAACGGATGGACAAACACCCCCTGGGAATGAAGAAGAGCCACCAGAGGAGCTAACACCTTGGTAAGAATCCTGGGTGAGGACTTGAAGCCAAATGGAAGAACACAAAATTGAAAGTGGTCCCGGCCTACTGCAAAGCGTAGGATCCTCTGAGAGGACAGTGCGACTGGAACATGCAGGTAAGCATCCTGCAAATCCAGAGACCCCAGGAAAACCCCCGGACAGATCAGAGGAAAAATAGCCTGAATGGACAACATCCGGAAATGCACAGTCTTTATCCAGGAATTCACTCATTTGAGATTCAGCACTGGATGAAAACACCCGGACACCTTTGGAACCAGGACCAAGACGGAATAAGCACCCTGACCCCGTTCCCCCACAGAAACTCGGGAGATGGCCCCTTTCAACAGCAAATCCCGGACACCCTCCAGCAATGCCACCCTCTTGGCACGGTCCGCCGGCAAGGGCATTTGACGAACCTCCATATCCGGACAACCAGGTCGAAGCCTATGGCATAGCCATTTTCCACAATGTCCAGCACCCATCGATCAGCGACATCCCCCCGCCAAACGGTAAGAAAGAATCTCAGTCGACCCCAACTGGCCAACTTCTAGTCCCACAGTGATTGCCAGGAACCTGAACCCCGATTGCTTGAGGCCACCCCGAACAGAAGGATCAGATTTTTTAGGAGAAAATCGAAGATGGAAACAATGTTTCCTGGAAGAAAAAGACTTGGAATCAAATTTGGGAGAAGAGCAAGAATGCTTCCCCCAACCATTGCCTGGCGAGGAACCACCTTTATCAGGTAAGGCATGCTTCCTCTCCTTAAAAGCTTTGGAAATCATGGAAGGCAATTGATCCCCAAACAAAGTGTGACCTTCAAAAGGAAGCCGCAGGAGAGTGGCCTTCTCCCCTGGATCCGCCTTCCACATCTGCAACCAGAGAGACCTACGGGCCCCAATCAATGCCCCAGATGCCGGGGCCGAAGTGCGGACCACATCCAAAGACATGTCAGCCAGTAACATGGCCTGTTGCTCCATAACCGCCAGCAGCTCCGCACATTCAGAGCCCTCCTGCACAGCCACCACAAGCTTGTCAAAGTCTTGAACCAAAGATTGGGCAGAATACGCAGAGAAAATACCAGCCCTGAGCTCCAAGTTCTCAGCAGCGAAGGCCTTTTCAGACCCAAATCCACCTTCCTGTCAGTGGCATCAGCAGGAACACAGTCCTCAGGATTGACCGCAGTCTTGCCAATCAAAGTAGTCAAAATGGAATCCAACTTAACGGAAGGAGGTAACGCCTCCTCCCCTTCCAGCAAGTACAACTTTTTAAGAAAATGAGGAACCTGAGATCTGTCCACCTCCTTCCACTCACGGAAAACCAAATCCTTAACCGGGCCCTGGAAAGGCATGGCAAACCGAGAAGGCGTAACATACTGCGGAAACAAGTGGGAATCAGCCCCAGAAGGGTGAAAAACAGGAAAACCCAAATTGGCTTGAACATGGGCCGGAACATCCCACATCTCCTCCCTAGAGACATACATCCCACCAGAAGATGTAGAAGGAGCGTCATCATCCGAGGAAGAGGAAACCTCCGCCGCCCGCGAGGGACGGGAGGCAGTAGAACGTCCAGGCTGGGGTGCCCCAGCCTGAATGGCCTTAGACACAGCCACCTCAATCATCTCCTGAACCTACTCTCTGGACCCCCAGCGCAACCTGCTGTCCACCAGGCGTCTGAATGGGAACCGCAACATCTTTCCCCTCTGAGGAAGAAGAAGACACATTCCGGTGCTGTTTGGTATGACCCTGCACCGACAAGATCCAAGGAGAAATGCACACCCAAGAAACTCCAACAGCAGCCAACTAAAATAGAGAAGAACCCCCCCACCACAAGCAGCAAATAAAAATGCCTAACCACTCAACAAAAGACAAAGAAAAATGAGGGCAGAACAGCCTGCCCTACTGTAGTTGCATGAAGAGGACACAGCTGGTGAATCAGCCCAGCAAACGCGAGGCGAAGTCCCGGAAGCGCAGCCCCAGCCACCAGAGAGCTGACCGACTCTTTCAGCCGACCTGAAAGCGGATCCCCTAAGGCAGCCCAGCCGACCTCTAGGGAAAATGCTACTGCCAGGAATCCACCAAGAGGAGCACCAAATTCGGTGAGAGTTAACACGAAACTCCCCCAGGCCCTGCCATGGAGGAGAAAGAAAAGGTAAGTCCAGCGGGCTAGACAAAAAAGAACAGGAGGTGTTGGGGGCAGGGGGACTTTTAAAGGGGAAGGGAGGGGTCTAGAGGAGGCAAGGAGCCTTATTGGTATGGAAAGGAAGGAGAGGGAGGGACGGGAGGTAATGGTCATAATTCAGTTCAAAATGTGTTGTCTATAATGGCAGCATTATCGTATGTGTAATGTATCATTTTTTTTTCAGTCAAACTGTATGTCTGTGCAAATGTAATCTTCACTTCTAATTAAAATGTGTTGTTTGTAATGGCAGTGCACTACCACACCATGAATACGCCACTCTACACCCTTCCATTTTATGATACTCTACACCACTCCATTCTATGCCTCTCTACTCTATTCCACTCTACACCATCCCACTCCACTCTAGGCCATTCTACTCTATTCCACTCTATGCCACTCAACTCTATGACACGCCACTCCACTTCATGCCTGTCTGTGCCACTCCACTGAACTCCCCTTTACTCCACTCTAGGCCACTCCAGTCTATGCCACTCTACTCCACTCTACAAAACTCCACTTTACAACACTATCCTCCACTCTACACCACTTTATGACCCTCCACTTGACACCATTTCACTATATGCCCTTCAACTGTACACTATTCTACTCTCCGCTGCTCCACTTCACGACACTCTACTCAACTCTATGTCACCCAACTCTTCGACACTCTACTCCACTCTGTGCCACTCTACTCTACAACACTCTAGCCCACGCTGTGCAATTCCCTCTACACCACTCCATGCAACTTTACTCCACTTTATGCCAATCCACTCTATGATACTCTACTCCACTATACTCTATTCCACCCTACAACACTTTACTCCACTCCACCCCTCCACTCTATTCCCTCCCACTTTACACCACTCAACACCACTCCAATCTACTTTACTCCATTCCATTCTACTCACAACATTCTACTCTACTCCACAACATTCCACTCTTCTCTGTGACAGTCCACTACATTACACTCTTCTCCACAACACTTCACTCTACTTTAGACCATTCCACAAAACTCCATTGTACTCCACGACCCTCTATGCCATTCCCCCTCCAACACTCTACTTCACTCTGTTGTACTCCTCTCTACGACACCCCACACCACTGTTTTCTACGCCACTAACTTTTAGCCATGCTGAACAGCAGTCATGCTGGTGTACAAAATGGCTAATACAAAATGGCACAGGCAATAGCTCTTGCATATTCGAGATCTATTGGATTTGCCAATGCTTGTTGTTTTAGGTGGTACATTTAGAGAAAGTCTTTTGTAAATGGAATCATATGGCAAAGAAAAAGTGAAATCACCCATGCCCGTTTTTAGGTTGGCTGTATCAGAACGGGAGGGGGCAGGGTTAGGGATGGAGGGACCCTCCGTTTATCTCTGGGGTCAGAAAGATTCATGATCCCCGTTCTCAGTTTAAAGAGCCCCAAAGTCTTGAATTGATTCCATACCAGGAGCATTGCAGAAAACATGACACTGCTGGCAGTGCTGGACTGGTTTCAATAAAGAATACCCTACTGGCAAGCAAAAACCAGTGCAAAGTGCATGTAGGGTTCTTGAACGCCTTTGAGGAGTGCTTGATCCACAGACAATGTTTTGTTTAAAGTAAAGCTAACAGTACTATTTTATAGCGTGAGGCTACACAAACAAAGCTGCAAGTTTTCTGTTCTGGTGTGTGTGTACGGTTAGTATCACAAGGATTCATCTTTTCTGCACATTTACTGCAAGGAAATGGGAAACATCCTTCGGTATCTATTTCAAGATAGGAACATCTTCTCATGGAATGGGTTAGAGGAAAGAAAGTTGTCTATTACTTGATTGTGATATGCTCTGTAGGTTGGCTGCTGCTGAGATCTCTTCCGTATCAAATATGTTGCAGGCTGAAATCCCTTTCCACTTAATCAGCATTTAATGCTTCGATTAAAGTAGCATAATTGATTCAGGTAATAATGCCCTCTATTACTTCAATGCCGATTGACACTTGTGTTAGCAATTTTACCTTCATAATGGGCAGGAAAATTACATCTCAGCTTGAAAATAAATGGCTGTGCTTAGGTTGTGTTTCTAGCCCAAATGTGCCAATCGAATACACATAGAAATGTTGTTTTTCCTATAGAATCGGAAAATTTAACTCACTCTGCAACATTTGGCACTCAGGCAAAAGGCAAATTCATCCAAGCATTAATATTGACACACTTTCATAAAGCAAATAAAACAAGAAAGAAAAAAGTACTTTAATCTGAGCGAGAGGGAGGCAAGCAACGATGGGCAAGCAGTGAAGATGGTCCGATTGACATGGCAAGCAATGGGGGGTGAGAGTGTGAAAACAGCGATAAGAAGGAAGGACGGGGCAAGCAACAACAGAATACGGGCGAGATGGAAAGAGCAGGTATAGACGGCATGCAAAATGATACACTTATGTAGTGCTACAGACGAAAAAAAAAAAAGTACTTCTCCAAGTGCGCGGCCAGTGGAAGGACACTGGTCGCAGTAGGGAAGCTGTACTTAGTCTATGCTTCACAGAAACCAGCAACCAACATGCACTAGAAGCTAACGGGAAAGCAGGAGGCACTGACCAATGAGAGGCAAGGAAATGAGACTGACATCGAACCCAACCAATGGTTAGTAATGATAAGTAATGGGTAAGGCTCTTTAAAGTTTTTTTTTATTCACAAGAAGCGTACAAACGACAAAGCCTGCCTCAGGTGAGTCCTAAAAATGGAGTCAAATTGTCACTCAGTTGACGCTGTATTGAGTCTTTAAAAATCTTTTGGTAACAACTGTTTTGTTTCTGTGTAATTCAATAATGAATCATTTATTAATTATGAGTTTTGTACCTACATGAAGTACCCTATTTAGTTGCACTGGTAACAATGCGCTATGACAGTACAAAACTCAAGCGTGTTAATAAGAACATCTAGGGAACAGAAGGCCTTTCATGAAGAACTAACTACACAGTGTACTGTTGCACTGGGATGCCTTTTTGTTACGACATACTTAATGTTGCATTTCATTATTCACTCAATTTTCTGTGAGGGCAGGGCCTCCTACATGTTTTAGTACTGAAGAGAAATCTACATGAAGTGCTATTGAGGTTCACAGGAAGCAGCCAAAAGTTGAAATTCGGGACCCTGCATGTTGCGCCAACTTCTAGTATTTCAGGAGAGGTGAAAAACAGGATAAGGCATGGTGAGATCCAGGACCTGGATGTAAAGAGCCCGCATCATTGAAGACTCTGGGCCTGAGTCAGATCTTTGTAGTGATGGTTGCGCTGTCTATTTTCCATCAGATTTCCCATCCACCTCCTTGGTGGTTCTCCTGTTCTGTATAGGTGTTGGTGGTCCTAGTGACAAAAGACTGCTGATGAACCACCGTCCCCACCATAAATCTTCACCCTCGTCGACAATGCCAAAGGCGAAAGCAGCTGGCAGCAGGACTCCAGCCACTTTTACCGCGAGCCAACCTCAGTTGGTAAATTGGGATGGATATAAGCACAAAACTCACCTTTTTTGGGCTTTTCTCATTTCCTGCTGCCATTAATCCGATCGTACAAGTCCTACCTTTGCTGCTGGACCAAGCTGAAAATCAACCCCTTTGTCATCAGAATCGAAGGTAAGTCACTGTATTACATGTTAGCCTCAGACTTGCCTTTGTGCATTAGCACTGGACTTGCACATGATTATAAAATACATGCAAGCAATAGTACAATAATGTCCAAAACATATATCTGTAAAGTAGTAGTTACAAAAACTTAAAATAAAACACCTCAACATATTATCCACAATCACCAATAAGGTGCCAAATGCCTACATGCCAATGGACACCTACACAAAAAGCCACAACAATCCCTAAATGGCAATGTGTCCGTACAGGTGTGTGTAATCAGTTAACACAAACTACCATACCATAGAGTTAAACAGTACACATCATTCTAAATACAGAAAGCCAATATAATGTAGTATTTGCACTACACAATGAAACAAGTGGGTTTACACAGAATGTATAGCCAATGTAACCTCTAAACTTCAAACATGTCAGAGATGTATTAAGGTCACAGGCCCCCTTTGGTTTGTGCAATTCCCTTGACACATTAGATGTCATTTAACTCCAAAGTGTCATATTCCCTTTGTAATTCATATGTGTATATCATCAACACATCATGTTGAAATAAACACACATGCATTCTCAAGTCACAAAATAGAAACATATATACTTTTGGTGTAACTGGTTAGTACCAGGATTAATGCCTACGCCAAAAACAACATGTCTCTCACAAATGTACAACACTAATGTATGCACTAAATATGCCAAATGTATAACCTGTGCATGTCACTGTTAGAAATGAGAAAATAATAATTGTATGTCACACACATTGCCATAAATAACATGATAAGCAATCAATTAGTAATAATTTAAACTCAATGCCAGGACAAAGGTATAGAAAATAAATTACATTTTAATTGCACAGTGAGATAAGTTTCTCAAGAAGTTAATAATGAAATAGGAAAACACAGTATTCAGAATCCAGCCTCGGGGTATTGGGCTACAGACCCAAAACATGCCTCCTATTTGCACTGCCATGGACTGCCTCCTCAGGAAGGGGCATCTATTGGGCCCTGAGCTGGCACCTCCACAATGTTACTTGGGAGGGAGGGATTTGGGTTTTGGAGGGGTGGTTTTGGGTGTGGGAGGGGTAGTTTTTGGCTTGGGAGAGGTGGTCTTGGGTCTCGGAGAGGTGGGTTTATGTTTGGGAGGGGTGGCTTTGGAATGTGGAAGAGGTTAGGGCCATGGAAAATAAAAGATCTTCCACAGGAAAATGAGTAGGGAGGTTGGGAGGGAGTTTGGGTTGGGAGGTAGAGAGAGTGGCAGTGTGTGATGTGCATGTGTCTGTTGAGGGTGCAGGTGCTTGTGGGTCTTGTGAAAGTGGTGTATGTTTGTGTGTGTGTTATTGCTGGGTGTCTGTTGTTTGAGTGAGTGTTGGCATTTGTGTCCCGGGAGTGTGGGTGTGGAGGTGGTGACTGCAGATGTGGTGATTGTGGTGGTGGGTGTGATGTCTGCTGGTGTGGTGGTGCATGTGGGTGTGGTAGTAGGTGTGGTGTCTGCTGGTGTAGTGGTGAATGTGGGTGTGGTGATGGGTGTGGTGTCTTCAGGTGTGCTGGTGGTTGTGGTAGTGGGTGTGGTGTCTGCTGGTGGTGATGGTTTATGTGGATTTGGTTGTGGATGTGGTATCAGCAGGTGTGTTGGTGGTTGCGGTGGTGGTGGATGTGGTGGTGGATGTGGTGGTGGGTGTGGTGTCTGTATGTTTATGTGTGGGCCTGTGTTTCTTGCTGTGTCTGTGTTTATGTACTGCTTGTGTGTGTTGGAGAGGGTGAGTGCAAAGCAATGAGTGTACTTTGGACACGGCTGGGAAAAGGTAATTGGGATGAGAAAGGGGCTGCAGTTGGGTCACAAGGGTGAGAAGTTTGGGAGGCTGAGGTCAGTAAGGAGACCAGACCTTGGAATGACCAATGTCGGCCAAGTGTTGCACTGTGAATGTGTTCCAGGTTAGCTAACATCTGTTGCATCTGGCAATTAAGCCCCTGGATGGCATTCAAGAGTGCACAGTGGCCTACAGAGATAGCCCGTAAGAGTTCTATAGCCTCCTCACTCAGGGCAGTCGAGGTGCACAGGGTGGGGGGAGGTGCCTGAAGCTAAGGAGATGCCACCCATTTTAGGGTGGGTGGGTATGGCCAACTTAGGGCAGCAAGTTGGAAGGTGGAGATGGGAACGTGGTGGCAGACAAGGATGCAGATGGCACAGTTGCAGCAGGGTCCACCACCACCGGGGACTGGTCTACAGTTGAGGCCTCTGATGAGGATGTAGAAGAACTTGTGGCCTATATGCCAGTTCCTTCACCCTCTGTGCCAGTGCATCCCTCTGTGTCAGTTGTGTCTGCACTGGAACCACAGTGGCCAGCTGCTTCCCTGCCAACGTGGCCAATTTCTCCTCTGACCGTCCCTGATGATGCTGGAAAGACAGATACAACAGTTTGAGTGTATCTGTGTAAATAGAATTGAAAATGAACTTTGCTCACAAAATATTTGCCAGGTCTACATATTTATCCAGCCTCAAGGCTTTCAAACTTGGCTTCTTTATCATCAGTATCTCATGCATGTAACTAACATTTTCTGAAACCAATTGCTGACAATTTATACATTCTCCATGCTATGTCCCATGTCATGTATAACCTTGCCTCTCAACCACTTTTATTTCTATGCATTAACTGTTTCACGCTTCTGATTGCTAGGGCTTTGTTGTTTTTGCCCCCAAAAAATATACAAATCACAAATACATTTGTACAGTGTGCTTACAAGGTCAAATAATCTGCATCGTTTACATTAACCAAAATTAAAATATGGATCAATGTGTATCTACAAATGCTGCAATGTTGTATCAATATGTCTATAAACTGAAAGCCTGTTTTTCTATTTCACAATGGTAACACTTACTTAAAGTAACCAAAGTATATTTCAAATGTACTATATATCACGTGGAGTCTGTACTGAATTAGAGTAGCAAGGTATTAAGCACTATGTACATACTTATGCTGTTGAAGCTATTAAAAAAAAGAATTGTGGTGGATTCACAAATGGCTATTACAGCATGAGTAATTACATAGGCCTTCATACATCTCTAACCCACTTCAGTACAGAGCAAAAACAGTTTCATATTTCTAAAAGAGTCATGTTTTGGGCCTGATGTTGACTTTTCAAGGTGGGATACTCCAACATATATGTGATGTAACCTTCCATCAGCAGTAGTCCCTTTAAATATCACATTTCTCACCATCATTGATGTCACATCTGGACATAACCAAGGACACTAAAATGTTGTTTGGAGTGTGTGTAACTGTCACCAATGTGGACACAATTCTGTCTGTTTCAGTCAATACAGTTTGGTTAAACAAATCATGTTGGTTGAAACAGACTGGCTTACACGCACATTTGTGAAGGACTAAGGCTTCATGCCAATCTGCTACTTTCTACATGAACTGACTTGAATTTTGCTGTGAATACATATTCCTAACAGGTTTTTGGTAAGGAAAGATGCCATTGCACTCATGTCTCCAGTACTTTTGGACCAGCTGCGCGATATAATTTGGTCATTGTACCAACTTACCAATGTAAAATTTGAAACATCAAATGTATCATAAACGCTTAGTATGACATTGCACGTGTAATAGGTCCTACATTTCCTACACACATGTGTGATGGAGCATCAGTCCTGACCCAATACTGAAATGGGGCATGTTTAGTACAAGTGTCCCTCATAACATCTACAAAATTCTGGTGCCACCTTTTTCTTATGCAACCATGTGTCTGTTCAAAACACTACTTGGCTTGTGATGAGTAATCTAGTGGCAACCTGTAGACCAATCAATATCCCAAACACAGCATCAAACACTGTATAAACAAATTACACCTCCAGAAATCCTCATGTACGTTGGATTTTTCAGCCGTCTTGTTGATGTCATAAAACACTGCTGTGAATAAAAAAGGTTAAATAACAAGAATGGTTACAAACAATAACTTCCCCCCTTGATGCTACTGTTGGGCCCTAAACTGCCCATCAAGTTCCAGATAGGCCACTGCAAGGATGTGGGCCATTAGTGGGTCAGGGTGTGGTGCACATGCTTGCCTCGTTGGGAGGACTGGCTGAGCTGGACTTCTGCAGAATTTCTGGTCCAGCTTAGAAGGTCCTCCCACCTCTTTCTGCAATGCAGGCTGCGTCACTTTTGGACCTCCAGGGTCTGCACCTTCTTGGAGCTGGCCTTCCAAACCTCACACTTTTGATGGGCGTTGACCTGTATGGATATGAAAAAACAAAGGCCCTCATTACAACCCTCGGGTCGGTGATAAAGCGGCGGTGATACCGCCAACAACCCGGTGGTAAAAACAAAATGAAATTATGACCACGGCGGAAACCGCTCAGACAGACAACCACTTTAACACACCAACCGCCACGCTGGTAGCAACAAACACCATGGTAACTGCCAACAGCCAGGTGGAAGACAATGTTCTGCCCACTGTATTATGTAAGGCCTATCCGCAACCTTTTCCGGGGTGATACCAACGACATCAAAAGCACGGCGGACACAGAACACAGAAGTCAATGGACTCACCTCTGGACACTCAGGGAACAACCACGATGACATGGAGCCTGAGTTGCACATTTTCCCCATGCTCGTCTACCTCTTCCTGCATTAGGAGCAGCAACGCCAGTGAAGACGACCACGGTGAGTACTGCCGCCTAGCACACAAGGGAGGGGGGAGGAAAAAGAGAATGACACACACATGCAACACGCAACACCCCCACCTCCATTCCCAACACCATGCACACAAACAGATGCAATAACATTACATCCCCTCAGGAATAATGCAAGGACAAAAGGAATTGATTAAAGTGAGTGTAATAAGATAAAAATAGTAGAAATACATGCTTCTAAATCAAAACAGCATATGCATATATACAAATGGAGGGACACTGCCCAGTCCTCAATGTCCGTGGGCCACAGGGCCACAGTACATAGGCCAAGGCCCCACCTCACTCCTGCAACGACACGGAGAGAACACAGCAGGGGCATCAGGTCGAAAATACACAGGCACCTCAAGGGGATGGGGAATGGGGGGCACCTCAGCCGGAAGATGGTACAACACCACTGGTCCTGGAAGGGGCAACATGCCCTGTGCGATGTCTTGGGGAGTGCAAGGCCACAGTCTCTCAAGTGGGTCATTTGCCCACTGCTTGGTCCTGGGGAGTGCAAGGCCACAGTCTTTCAAGTTGGTGGTTTGCCCACTGCTTGGTCCTAGGGAGTGTAAGGCCACAGTCTCTCAAGTGGATGGCTACTCCACTGGTTCTGGAAAGGGGCTTGTGCCCAGTGTGCTTCATCCTGTCAAGGATGCGGTGAGTGGATGGCTTCTCCACTGGTTCTGGAGGGGGCCTTGTGCCCAGTGTGCTTCATCCTGGCAAGGATGCGGTGAGTGGATGGCTTCTTCCACTGGTTCTGGAGGGGGTCTTGTGCCCTGTGATGCCGGACTTGGGGAGTGCAAGGTCACAGTCTCTCACCTGGGTGTCACACCTACAGGATTTGCAGGTTCCAAGATGCGCTACAGCCAATGGAGGCAGGACTACACACTGCCCACTGGTGGTGATGGCTGCTCAGTGGTAGGGCTGGTGTCGGGGCTGGCAGTGGTGGGGGGAGGCTCCAGCCCATCCCCTGCAGCCTCAGATGGCTGCCCACTGGTGCTGCTGATGCTGGTGGCGGTGAGGAGAGGCTCCAGCCCTTCCCCTGCAGCCTCGGACGGCTGCCCACTGGGGCTGCTGCTGCTGGTGGCGGTGGAGGCAGTGGTGAAGGGAGGTTCCAGCCCATCCCCTGCAGCCTCGTACGGCTGCCCACTGGGGCTGCTGATGCTGGCAGTGGGGATGCTGGCGGTGCAGGCAGTGGTGGGGGGAGGCTCCAGCCCTTCTTCTGCAGCCTCGGATGGCTGAACGGCCATGGTTGGTGGTGGGGGCTCAGAATCAGTCCCATCCCCAGGCCTCCTGTCCTTCCTGCCTGCTGGTGCAAGCCCCTTGCCCTTCTGTTTGGCAGCTGGTGGTGCCTCCTTGCCCTTCCCTTTGGCAGCTGGTGGTGCCTCCTTGCCCTTCCCCTTAGCAGCTGGTGGTGCCTCCTTGCCCTTCCCCTTGGCAGCTGGTGATGCCTCCTTGCCCTTCCCTTTGGCAGCTGGTGGTGCTTCCTTGCCCTTCACCTTGGCAGCTGGTGGTGCCTCCTTGCCCTTCCCTTTGACAGCTGGTGCAGGCACACTTTCAGTGCTGATGGCTGGTTCCCTGGAACCTCTCCCATCTGCAGTAGCTGTCAACACTACTGTGGCAGTGGAATGGGTGGCTGAGGTGCTCGCCTGGGTTCTGAACACCCTTGCCTGACGTGAAGGACGGGGGGAGGGAACAGATACAACGGTGGAGAGGAAAAGCTTCTTAGGGACATTGGGACAGGAAGAGGGTGAAGGTTTGGAAGTGGGGAAAGAGGGAGTGGTTGTAGGAGGTGTCAGTCTGCTGATTTTGGGTGCTTGTGCATGGGCTGGATGCTGTTGTGATGTGGATGGCTGTTGGGTGTCTTAGTGCTTGTGTTTGTGTACTTTGGGAGCAGGGGGCACAGCCACAGTGGGCGAGGACACAGGGGACGTGTGCATGGATGTGGGGGTTATGACTGCAAGTGAGGGGTGTGTACTGATAGGTGTGCTGGTGATGGTGGTAATGGATGAGGATGTAGTGCATGCAGGTGTGAGTTGAGACGCCACTGGGAGGAAGGTGGAGGACAAGGTGGAGGGGGACACAGTGGAGGCAGTGGATGTTGGTATGTCTGCATCTGGATGGTGTTTGTGTGAGTGCCTGTGAGATGATGTGTGGTGCGTGTGTTTGCCATGTCCACTCTTGTGTGTTGTCTTGTGTGCATGCTAGTCTGCCTGTGTGCTTGGGATAGGTTGGGGTTGAGGGGAATGGGACTGGGACTGGGTAGAGTAAGTTGGAGGGAGGAGGCTAGAAACATGGACAATGGCTGCCATCAGGGAGGAGGCCAAAGCCTGGATTAATCTCTGTTGGGCTACCATGCCATAGTGAATGCCCTCCAGGAATGCATTTGTTTGTTGCAAATGGCCTGCCAGCCCCTGGATTGCATTCACTATGGTTGATTGCCCAACAGAGACGGATCGCAGGAGGTCACTAGCCTCCTCACTCAGGGCAGCAGGGCTAACTGGGGCAGGGCCTGAGGTGCCTGGGTCGCAGGAGATGCCCACCCTCCTGGGTGAGCGGGCACAGGAAACTTGCAGAGGGGCTGCTGGGAGGGCGGTGCTGGTACGGGGTGGCGGCTGTACCTATAGTTGGGGTGGTCACAGAGGTGTCCGCCACCACCAGGGAACTTCCATCGGACGAGGTATCACTGTCAGAACTGTCCCCTCCTGTCTCCGCCATGGTGCTCCCTTTGCCCTCCATCCCACTGGTGCCCTCACCGTCGGTGGATTCGGCATCATGGGCCCTGTGGGATGAAGCTCCTTCTGTCGCCGGTGCCACTGCTCCTCCGCCAGATGATGCTAATGCGCATAAGGACAGGGTGACAAAACAAAAAGGGGGAGGAAGAGACAAAGGATACACTTGGTCAATGGTGCCAACAACACCACCGTTGGCGTACATGACACACACACACACACTCAGGGAACAGCCCTACGCACTAGGCAATGCACTACCAGTCACAATGCTAGCCACCAGGCCATGGACAGGAATACCTAACTCCAATAGCAGCATACCTGGCACCCACAGACCCCTGCCCAGTAGTGGATGCCTACTAGCTTGGTAGGAGGTGGTGTTCATCAGCCCCTGCCCAACAGGGGACCTACCCTGCAATGTCAGGCCTGGCCTAGGGGCAACCACAGGCCCACATCCCCCACCCGGAGACCACCCCACCACGCGCAAGTAGTATATTGGGAAACTGTACTCACCCCCTTGTGGCTGCTGTGATGCCCTCAAGTGCCCATCCAGCTCCAGATAGGCCACCGCCAGTATGCAAGCCATCAGAGGGGTCAGGGTTCGACGGGCACCCCCTCCTCGTTGGGAGGCCATCCCCATCTGGGTCTCCGCCGTCTTCCTTGCCCAGCATCTCAGGTCCTCCCACCGTTTGCAACAGTGGGTGCTCTGCCTGCCGTAGACTCCCAGGGTCCGCATGTCCTTGGCGATGGCACGCCATATACCCTTTTTCTGATGCGCGCTGATCTGCAGAAAAATAAACATAGAAAAGGGTATCAGTCAGACCGTCCGGCCTTTAACACTCATGGCCCACCATAGCCCTCCCATCCCCTTACACAAAGACATGGCCCACCATACATGCATAATGCTGCCCAGAACCCTAACACCAACCCCCCCAAACGAGGCCCTCACACACAGCACTCCATGCATTCATGCCACATGTCTCGTGCTCACAGTGTACTCACCTGTTGATCTGGAGGCCCATACAGCATTCGGTACTGGGGTAGGACTCTCCAACTCCGCAGCAGTGAAGGCAGGGGCCCTTTCCCCAGTGACACGAGCCATGGTCGGTTCCAAATACAGGTCACAGCAGCACTTGCAGCACTTGCAGTGTAGGTCCTCCTGTTGAAGGTCAGGTAGCAAGTGAGTGAACAGATAGAAAATGGCGGTCACGTCCACGGCGGAGCATACTGTCAGTGCCAGCGTACATCAGCATTGGCCACTGTAACCTATAGAGCCCAATGACAACCAATGAGGAGTTGCATGGCACCCAACTGTGTCACAGTACACACAGGCACCATTTGGGCCTATCCAACAAAATACTGTTACAATCACAACTTGCAATGCAGTGTAGTGTTTGGAAATGTGGAATACTGACCAGCTGCTCCCTGTTTTGCCTCCTAGATTACAACCGCTGAGGATGAATAGGAGAGGGAGGCATCCCCCCGTGTACAGACCCCTGGTGGACTTGGCAACAATGGAGGATAGACACATTATCCTCACCTATAGACTGTACAGGGCCACCATCACAGCGCTGTGTGCCCAATTGGAGCCTGACCTGATATCTGCTATCCATCACCCCACTGGGATCCCCCCTCTTGTGCAAGTCCTATCTCTGCTCCATTTCTTGGCAACTGGCTCCTTCCAAGTGACAGTGGGCTTGGCAGCAGGAATGTCACAGCCAATTCTCTCAATAGTGCTGAGCAGAGTGTTGTCTGCCCTGATTAAACACATGTGCAGCTACATTGTTTACACCCAGGTGGAGGATTTGACCACAGTGAAAGCTGACTTCTATGCAATGGGACATATCCCCAACATCACTGGGGCAATCAAGGGTACACATATTGCATTTGTCCCCCCCGCCCCCCGAAGAAATGAACAGGTGTTCAGAAAACAAAAGAGCTTTCACTCCATGAATGTGCAGATAGTGTGCCTGGCGGACCAGTACATCTCCCACGTCAATGCAAAGTATCCTGGGTCTGTGCATGATGCCTTTATCCTGAGAAATAGCAGCATCCAATATGACATGGCTTTACTCCAGAGGCACCGGATGCGGCTAATAGGTGAGCCCTGGTTCCCACACACTGTATGTTGGTGTATGGGTATGGTGTTGGTATCCCTCGATATTTGCAGGTGACTCTGGTTACCCCAACCTCTCATTGCTACTGACCTCTCTGAGGAATCCCAGGACAATGGCAGAGGAATGTTACAATGAGGCACATGGGCGAACAAGAATAATAATAGAAAGGACATTCGGCCTCCTGAAGGCCAGGTTTTGTTGCCTCCATCTAACATGTGGATCCCTGTACTACTCACCCAAGAAGGTCTGCCAGATAATCGTGGCATGCTGCATGTTGCATAACCTTGCCTTGAGATGCCAGGTGCCTTTTCTGCAGAACAGAACAGCAATTATACAACAGTACTTCCAGTGACACACAGGTAAGACACTGTAACTTCACTTTACAATGACAGTTTTGTTTTTGACATTGTACATGGCAGGCAGATTCTCCCAAATCTATGGCCACTTACTGTACCCTTTGGCATCTCTATTTTCAGATATTTGTGCCCCACTCTGGCACCTGGTGTGTTGACTGCAGCCTACTACAGGTCATTCCTATGTATTTATTCCTGCACAGATGTATTGCAGCGTTTAAAGCTTTTTAAAAGAATACTTTGTTCAATCATTTGACAGACTCCATACTTGTATTTTTTAAATTATGTTTATTTAAGTGCTAAGAAGTAGAGGGGATAGTGGAATGGGCTGGGTTGATGGTGGAGGAAAGTCCAGGATAGAGTCCTGTCCATTTGTATCACAGGTGCATTGTCCAAGGGGGCATAGGAAGGGGAGCAATGGCAGTTCAAGGCGGACAGGATGACAGAGTGGGACACAAGGGTGACAATCAGGAGAGTCTTAGTTCCTGGCGGGGGTCTTGGCAATGTTCTCTGGCTTCAGCCTGGATCACAGGGACCGTTTGCGGGGTGGTTCTCCTTCTGCAGGGGGAGAAGTGCTGGTGGCCTGTTGTTCCTGTGGTGGGGCCTCCTGTCCACTAGCGGCATCGGAGGTGGAGGGCTGTTCACTGGTGTGGCTAGTGTCAGGGGCCCGGTGGTGTGCTACGGCCTCCCTCATGGTGTTGGCCATGTCTGCCATCACCCTTGCAATGGTGACAAGGGTGATGTGGATGTCCTTCGGTCCTCCCTGATCCCCAGGTACTGTCCCTCTTGCAACCGCTGGGTCTCCTGCAACTTGTCCAGTATCTGGCCCATCGTCTCTTGGGAATGGTGGTATGCTCCCAGGATGTTGGTGAGTGCCTCCTGGAGAGCTGGTTCCCTGGGCCTGTCCTCCCCCTGTCACACAGCAGTCCTGTTGTCCTGTGCCTCTGTCCCCTCAACCGTGTGCCCACTGCCACTGACCCCAGGTCCCTGATCCTCCTGTGTTTGTGGGGTGCCCTGGGGTCCCTGTAGTGGTGGACACACTGCTGATTGACGTGTCCTGGGGACAGAGGTATGGGCCCGCTGGGTGGGTGCTGTGGTGGTGTTTCCTGAGGGGGGAGGCTCTGTGGTGGTATGGGACTGTGCCTGGGTAACCGACTGTCTGGAGATCCCTGGGCCAGGTTGGTCATCCAGATCCAGGCGTCCAAACCTGCTGTCATCACTGTGGGCCTCTTCTGTGGGGGGACTGGATGTTGCTGGCACCTCCACTCCGGTGACATTGTGTGGGGGACCTGTGGGGATGTAAATGCAGTGTTATTGTTTCTGCGTGTGACATCTTGTGCATGGGTGTGTTGCTCTCTATGGTTATCCTGTCAGGTTTGCATTGTGTGAGTAGTGATTTTGTGGGCTAGGTGATGCTCTCTAATGTGCATGCTTTAGTGATGGGTGTCCATGCAGGGCTGAGAGTGATGTCCATGCATTGGTGGTGCATGCAGGGCTTGGTATTGGGATGGGTGGGTTGTGATGGTGGGGTGTAGGTGAGGTGGTGGAGTGATGGGGGTCAGGGTAGGGGTTGGGGTATGTGATGGCATGCAGGTGGGGGGGGGGTGAAAGTAGTAAAGAGTTGACTTACCAGAGTCCGGTCCTCCTGCTACTCCTGCCAGACTCTCAGGATGCAGTGTTGCCAAGACTTGCTTCTCCCATGTTGTTAGTTGTGGGGGAGGGGGTGGGGGTCCACCGCCAGTCCTCTGTACTGCTATCTGGTGTCTTGCTACCATGGAACGCACCTTCCCCCGCAGGTCGTTCCACCTCTTCCAGATGTCATCCCTTGTTCTGGGGTGCTGTCCCACGGCGTTGACCCTGTCCACGATCCTCCGCCATTGCTCCATCTTCCTAGCAATGGATGTCTGCTGCACCTGTAATCCGAATAGCTGTGGCTCTACCCGGATGATTTCCTCCACCATGACCCTTAGCGCCTCCTCAAAGAATCTGGTTTGTCTTTGTGGTGCCATGGGTGTAGGGTGTGTGGTGTATGTGAGGGTGTGTAGGGTGATGTGTTGGGGTATGTGCTGTAAGTTGCGTGGATGGTGTATGGGTGATGGTGTTCTGTGGCTCTGGTTCTGTGGGGGCTCTTGGTGTCTCTCCCTCTCTGGTTGCAATTCTTTCTAGTCGTAAAGGGTTGTGGATAATGTGGATGTGTGTTTTATATTGGTGTGGGTGTGTGGGTGTGGTGTGTGTATGTGTGTCAGGTGTGTGTAGTTTGAATTGTCCAATCTAGTGTTGTTTTGTATGTGTGTGTGTATTTTGAGTGCGGCACTATGGACCGGCAATAGTTTACCGTTGTTGAATGTTCGCCGTGGTGATTCGTGGGTCATAATGCTGTGGGTGTAGTTCTGTAGGCATAACGGTGTGGGTTTTGCTACCGCCAGTTTATCACTGACCTTTGGGCTGATGGACTTGTGTGTGTGGCTGTATAGTGACAGATTGCTATGTGTGGGTCATAATATGGGTAGCGGTAAACCACCGCGCCGGCGGTATGTTGGAGGCAGTCAGCATGGCAGTAAGCGGGACTTACCGCCAATGTCATATTGTTTTCCGTGATTTTGTTTGTAGTGCTGTGACACAATTTTCTTGCATCTCTCACATTTATCACATTTATTTGTAAAACAGTCAGTACAGATTGTTACAACCATTTCAAAGTTCCTAGAAAATACTAATTTGCAGTGATCTGCTTAGTACCCTGAACACTTTCTTTCTCCTCATGTTACTAAAACATCATCGAGGCCAGGGCTTTGAAACCTTTCCTGTACTGAGACCCACTCTTGATTAGTCCAAATGAATGTAAGCTACTAAAGGCTAAATAACCTGTATATTATTGTGCTGCACTGCACATACCCTCACACACAGATGCATTGGATTAATGACTAATCAGATACTATGGGATGCACCACATACAGTGAATAAGCGCATTATGGAAGGGCTGCCACATGTGCCAGTAAGGGCATGGTTTTTGTTGATGTATGAACAGGTGTGTGTAGTAACAGCAGCAAAGTCGAGGAGGTGTTGCTGGCTGCAGTGTTACGAGGCAAATTAATTTTTTCTAGATGCTGCGTACAAGTACACTACATACATGATGGAGACAGACGCAGCCACTGGCTTTCGTGCATAGCCATCATACATGTTAGTCTATGACTATGTCCATCGTGGAGTGTTACGCCTACTTTGCGGTCAACTTTTACTGACGGCAGTCGGATAGCCAATGTCCCGACTTCAAGGTCAGACACCTACCATTTTGGTATGTGAAGCAGTGTATTTTCGATTTGTTTGTGTATCACCACCACTCAAAATGGTGGCTGGTTTGTTTAACAATGTCAGATATGCACAACACAGTTTTTGCAAAACTATGACACATTATAAAGTGTACTGTTACTGTGTTTAACATTGATAGTGCCTTGGTGTTTGTTATACTTTCGTTGATGGTAATAAAAAAAAATTGTTACGTGCAAATAATATATTTCAGATGTATTATTTAAACATTATTTTTTTTAAATGTCAGACGTTAAAAGTTGAGGTTTTAAGTTGCAACATTATGCAAAAATTGTGTGTACATACATGACACAATAAGATAACTAGTTCTATTTAGACATAAGATGGCTATTAATTATCAATGTGTTGAGTGACCATTTTAAGTGATAGTTTGTTTTCCTTAAGTGCAGACATATAAACCCAGGGAGTGGTAGAGGACGACATATTCAAATCTTCAGACCGGTTCCAGACCTTGCCACCATGCAGGCAAGGGACATCATATAGAAATTCAGATTAAATAGGCAAACTATACTGGATTTATGCCACCAGCTGGAGCTTGCTCACTTGCCCCACAATAGGAATACAACACCAATAATACCAATAGTGAAAACCTTGGCAGTACTTCATTTTGTGGCCACTGGATCTTTCCAATACACAGTGGCAGCATCTGGAGACATGTCGCTGCCAACGTTCAGTGTTGCTTCATTGATGAGACACATCAACAGCTTCCTCCTGTTTCCAAGACATCAGGATTTGTCCAATGTGAAGGGAGTTTTATGCTTTGGGTGTCTTACTACATGTGGTTGAAGCAATTGATGGCACACATATTGCCTTGATGCCACCACACTCCAGGGAACAGGTCAACCCCAATCAGAAGAACTTCCATTCCATCAATGTGCAAGTTGCCTGCTTACCAATTTTGCACATCTGAAGTGTGTGTGCCCACTTTCCAGGGTCAACACATGATTCCTTTGTACTATGGAACAGCCCCATACCCCTGCAAATGTCCCACATTGGACTTGAGACGGCCTGACTTGTTGGTAAATACAATATGACTTGAGGATCATTTGCTGTAATCCTAGTTTATGAATGTACAATGGCTTGATGTGATTTTAATCATAAATTTTCCCTTGGCATTCTGTTTTAGGATCCTTCTCCATGTCATCTTCATTTGGACATTTCAGAGTTCTGACATTTGCAGTGACATGTTGCTGTTGGAAAGTACAAAGGGAACATGGGTTGATCCTGGGATAGAAACCCACTTTCGATGTACAGATCATGTACAGAGATAAATTGCACTGTAATTGAATAGAAGTTCTTGAGATTGTATCAGACCTATGTTCTGTTGGATGCTGCCACCAAGGCAATATGTGCTGCTTAACTTGCTCTAACCAAGTGTATATGTCAAGCCATAGCAAACTGATCTCCCTTCACAAAGGCTAAATCTTCGATTTGTGTTCTGTGTATGAAGCTGTTGATGTGTCTCCTCAGAGTTGAAAGAAATGTTTGTAGCACACCACTGAATGATGGTTGTGACATTCCACCAGATACTGCCACAGTGTACTAAAATGGTCATGCAGCCTCTAATCGTGTTGCTGCCATGATGTAGACTATTGCTTCAATGGTGTCAAGATTGTGGGGTGTCAACTTTTACAATGGCACAGACTGTTTGGGTTATGCATGTTTTGTGAAAATCATCTTTGAATTTGTCAAAGGCTTGTTACCTACAAATGTATGACACCCATATATTGCAATTTCATTGTTTCTTTTTCCATCTTTTTTAGGTTCAAGCATGCAAGTGCATGCTCTAGTGCATGCATCTCGCTTGCAAGACTCTGTTGTATTCAGTAAAGGGCTTGAAGCCCGCCTGTCACTTACCATTTGTTGGCTTGCCTGGCATTCTTCTTTACAGCCTCGTAATTCGTCACTGGAAGCCTGGCATCATTTCTGTTCCTCTTTGTTGAATAGGGACCAGGCACTGATTGATTTAACTTAATCAGTGCCCACCCACTGCTCCTGACATGATTGAGGTGCTATTTTCTTCTTTTTAACTTCTAGTGACCTGCAAACAGAAGGCTTGTGGCTGGCAAAAACGTGCCCAGCAGGAAAAACAGAATTGAAAAGTTTTATTTTTTATAGCTAACTTTTTTTATTTTGCCAAGTCGTCTTTTCTCACGTTGTTTCTTTTGTTTTTGCTTTTGGACGCTGTTCTCAAAAGATGAGAATCAGCTTGTTCTAAATATTGCAAAGCAACATTGTTTCTTTATGTGTAATTTCTGAAATAATGCTTTAAAATATAATTGTACACCCCAATCGACCCCACTACAATCCACCCCACCTCATCCCACAGCAATCCAAACCACTCCAAATCCAAACCACTCACCCCAATCCAATCCACTCTAACCCACCCCACTCCCATACTCCCAACCCACCCCAGTCTAATATACCCCAGTCCAGTTTGGCCCACTCCAATCCAAAACAATCTGCACCACTCAAAAACAATCTGCCCGCTCTGAGCCAAAACAGTCTGCCCCACTCCAATCCAAAACAATCTGCCCTGCACCCATACAATCCACTCCAACCAGCCCACTCCAATCCAAAACAAACTGTCCCACTGCAATCCAAAACAGTCTGCCCCAATCCAAAACAATCTGCCCCACTGCAGTCTACTGCACTACAATCCAAAACAATCTGCCCCACTCCAATCCACCTCATTCCAATCTGTCCCACTTTAATCCAAAACAGTCTGCTCCACTCTAATCCACCCCACACCAATCTTCCCCACTCCAATCCAAAACAGTCTGTCCCACTCGAATCTGCCCGCTCCAACCCAAAACAATCTGCCCCACTCCAATCCACTCCAGTCTCCTCCAATTCAAAACAATACACCCCACTCCAACCCAATCCGCCTCATTCCAATCCAATCCACCCCACTCCATCCCAATTCACCCCACTCCAATCCACCCCACTACCATCCAATCCACCCTACACCAACACAATCCAACCCCCTTGTAGGAAAGTACCATCTTGCCTGGCATGTTACCCCCATTTTTACTGTGTGTATGTTTGTTTTTGCCCTTGTGTCATTGGGATCCTGCCAGGCAGGACCCCAGTGCTCATAATGTATGCCCTGTATGTGTTCCCTGTGTGGTGCCTAACTGTATCACTGAGGCTCTGCTAACCAGAACCTCAGTGTTTATGCTCTCTCTGCTTTCTAAAATTGTCACTGCAGGCTAGTGACTAATATTACCAATTCTCATTGGCACACTGGTACACCCATATGATTCCCTTGTATATGGTACCTAGGTACCCAGGGTATTGGGGTTCCAGGAGATCACTATGGGCTGCAGCATTTCTTTTGCCACCTATAGGGAGCTCAGGCAATTCTTACACAGGCCTGCCACTGCAGCCTGAGTGAAATAACGTCCACGTTATTTCACAGCCATTTTTCACTGCATATAAGTAACTTATAAGTCACATATATGTCTTACCCTCACTTGGTGAAGGTTAGGTGCCAAGTTACATAGTGTGTGGGCACCCTGGCACTAGCCAAGGTGCCCCCACATCGTTCAGGGCAAATTCCCCGAACTTTGTGATTACACGCGTGCACTGCACATAGGTCACTACCTATGTGTAGCGTCACAATGTTAACTCCGAAAATGGCCATGTAACATGTCTAAGATCATGGAATTGTCACCCCAATACCATTCTAGTATTGGGGGGACAATTACATGATCCCCCGGGCCTCTAGCACAGAACCCGGGTACTGCCAAACTGCCTTTCCGGGGTTTCCACTGCAGCTGCTGCTGCTGCCAACCCCTCAGACAGGATTCTGCCCTCCTGGGGTCTGGGCAGCCCCGGCCCAGGAAGGCAGAACAAAGGATTTCCTCTAAGAGAGGGTGTTACGCCCTCTCCCTTTGGAAATAAGTGTGAAGGGCTGGGGAGGAGTAGCCTCGTCCAGCCTCTGGAAATGCTTTGATAGGCACAGATGGTGCCCATCTCTGCATAAGCCAGTCTAGACCGGTTCAGGGATCCCCCAGCCCTGCTCTGGTGCGAAACTGGACAAAGGAAAGGGGAGTGACCACTCCCCTGACCAGTGCCTTCCAGGGAAGGTGCCCAGAGCTCCACCAGTGTGTCCCAGACCTCAGCCATCTTGGATTCAGAGGTGTGGGGGGCACACTGGACTGCTCTGAGTGGCCAGTGCCAGCAGGTGACGTCAGAGACCCATCCTGATAGGTTCTTACCTCTCTTGGTAGCCAAACCTCCTTTCTTGGTAGCCAAACCTCCTTTTCCGGCTATTTAGGGTCTCTCCTCTGGGGTATTCTTCAGATAACGAATGCAAGAGCTCACCAGAGTTCCTCTGCACTTCCCTCTTCGACTTCTGCCAAGGATCGACCGCTGACTGCTCCAGGACGCCTGCAAAACCGCAACAAAGTAGCAAGACGACTACCAGCAACATTGTAGCGCCTCATCCTGCCGGCTTTCTCGACTGTTACCTGGTGGTGCATGCTCTGAGGGCTGTCTGCCTTCACCCTGCACTGGAAGCCAAGAAGAAATCTCCAGTGGGTCAACAGAATCTTCCCCCTGCTAACGCAGGCCCCAAAAGACTGCATCACCGGTCCTCTGGGTCCCCTCTCATCCTGACGAGCGTGGTCCCTGGAACACAGGAGCTAGATCCAAGTGGCCCCCACAGTCCAGTGATCCTTCAGTCCAAGTTTGGTGGAGGTAAGTCCTTGCCTCCCCACACTAGACTGCAAACCTGTGTACTGCGTGATTTGCAGCTGCTCCGGCTTCTGTGCACTTCTCCAAGGATTCCTTCGTGCACAGCCTAGCCTGGGTCCCCAGCACTCCGTCCTGCAGTGCTCAACCCTCTGAGTGGGACTCCGACGTCGTGGGACCCTCCTTTTGTGACTCCGGTTTCACAAAACTTCTAAGTGCCGGCTCTGGTACTTCTGTGGGTGCTGCCTGTTTCTGCGGGGCTCTCTGAGTTGCTGACTGCCCCCTCTGTCTCCTTCCCCAAGGGGCAACATCCTGGTCCTTCCTGGTCCCCAGCAGCACCCAAAAACCTCTACCGCAATCCTTGCAGCTAGCAAGGCTTGTTTGCGGTATTTCTGTGAGGAAACACTTCTGCAACATCCAGCACACTGTGGGACATCTTCCATCCAAAGGAGAAGGTCCTAGCTCTCTTCGTTGTTGCAGAATCTTCAGCTTCTTCCACCCAGAGGCAGCCCTTTTGCACCTTCATCCGGGGTTTCCTGGGCTCCTGCCCCCCCCGGACACTATTGCAACTCTTGGACTTGGTCCCCTTGCCTTGCAGGTCCTCACGTCCAGGAATCCGTCTTCAGTGTTTTGCTGGTCTTGTTGTTCTTGCAGCATCCCCCTATCACGACTATTGTGTCTTTTTGGGGTAGTAGGGTAACTTTACTCCTACTTTCTAGGGTCTTGGGGTGGGGTATTTTGGACACCCTTACTGTTTTCTTACAGTCCCAGCGACCCTCTACAAGCTCCCATAGGTCTGGGGTCCATTCATGATTCGCATTCCACTTTTGGAGTATATGGTTTGTGTTGCCCCTAGACCTATGTTGCCCTATTGCATCCTATTGTGATTCTACATTGTTTGCACTACTTTTCTTACTGTCCCTTACCTGTTTTGGGTTTGTGTACATATAACTTGTGTATATTACTTACCTTCTAAGTGAGGGTACTCTCTGGGATACTTTTGGCATATTGTCATAAAAATACAGTACCTTTATTTTTTAGTAACTCTGAGTATTGTGTTTTCTTATGATATTGTGCTATATGATATAAGTGGTATAGTAGGAGCTATGCATGTCTCCTAGTTCAGCCTAAGCTGCTTTGCCATAGCTACCTTCTATAAACCTAAGCTGCTAGAAACACCTCTATTCTACTAATAAGGGATAACTGGACCTGGCACAGGGTGTAAGTACCACAAGGTACCCACTATAAGCCAGGCCAGCCTCCTACACCCCTCCAATCCAATCCAACCCAACCCACCCCACTCAAGTCCAATCCACCAACTTCAATCTGCCCCACTCCAATCCAAAACAATCTGCCCCACTCTAGTCTGCGCCACTCCAATCCCAAACAATCTGCCCCTGCACTATAATCCAAATCAATCTACCCCACTCCAACCTGCCCAACTCCAACCCCAAACAACCTACTCAAATCCAAAACAATCTGTCCCACTCCATTTCGCCCAATCCACCTCACCCCAATCCAATACACCGTACTCCAGTCAAATCCACCCCAATCCACCCCACTCCAGTCCAATTCACCCCATCCCAATCCAATCCATCCCACTCCACTCCACCCCACCCCAATCCAATCCGCCCACCCTGTCCAATCCATTCTACCACAAACAATCAAATACACCCCATCTCACCCTAACCCCCACTTCACCCTAATCCACTCCACACCACTCAATCCAATTCACCTCACTCCAATCCACTCCACTCCAATCCACCCAATCCACCTCACTCCAATCAACCCCACTCCAATCCAATCCACCCCAATCCGATCCACCCACTCCAATTCACTCGACTCCACCTTAAACCCTCACCCAACCCTAAACCACTCCACTCAGTCCAATCCACCTCACTCCAATCTACTCCACTCGAATCCACCCAGTCCACCTCACTCTAATACACCCTCCCCAATCCAATCCACCCCACTCTAATTTACCCCACTCCAATCCACCCCACTCAAATTCACCCAAAGTCAGCCCAATTCACCTCACCTCAAAGCAATCCGCCCCACTCCACCCCATCCAATCTACCCCATCCCACTCGACTCCAATTCAAAGATACCCCATCCAGCTCACCCCACCACAATCTACCTCACTCCAATCCAGTCCACCTACACCATCCCAATCCATCCCACTCCAAACCAATCCACTTTAATCCATCCCACTCCAGTCCACATTAATCCACCCTACGCAACTCCAATCCTTAATCTACCCCACTTCAATCCAGTCCACCCATCTCCAAATAATCCACCCACACCAATCTAATCCACCTGACACCAATCCAATCCACCCCACTTCCACTGTGTTTCTTTTTTTTTGCAGTTTGATATACTGCGAACTGGAACTGAAGGTTTTGGAGCGCTTTACATGAGCACCAGTAACATTACACAAGGACACATTGATTTTTTGGTAGGCACGGGCAGATTAGGTTTTTCACCCCGAATCAGAGAATGTTCGGCCAACGCCGAGATTCAAGTCTGGTTCTCCAGCTCCAAAGTCAGCAGCCTTGGCAGTTACACTTTATCCTCTCCCCATTTCTCCTCACTCCAATCCAATCTATCCCACTCCTGTCCATTCTGCCCCACTCCAGTCCAATGCACACCCCCTACTCCAATCCACCCACCAACCCAATCATCCCACCCCAATCCAATCCACTGCAATCAAATCCACCCCACCCAACCATAATCGCCTCCACACATTCCATTTCACCTCACTCCAATTCACTCCACTCCAATCCATCCATTCCACCTCACTGCAATCCACCCCACCCAATCCAATCCACCCCAATCTGATCTACCCCACCCCTATTCACCCCACTCCAACCCACCACCGTCCAATCCAATTTATCCCACGCAATCCAATCTACCTGACCTCAAAGCAATTCCCCCACCCCAATCAAATCCACCCCACTCTAGTCCAATCCAAATCCACCCCCTCCAGCCTACTGCAGCCTAATCCACCCTACTTCATTTCAATCCACTCCACTCCACCCCACTCCAATCCACCCTACTCTACCCCAATCCACTCCACCCCATCCCAGTTCAGTTCACCACACTCCAATCCATCCAGCCGACCCCACTCCAATCCACCCTACTCCAATCCAATCTACCGTAATCCAATGCACCCCACGCCAATCCAATCCACTCTAAACCACCCTACCCCAATCCAACCCAACCCATCCCATCCCAGTTCAGTCCACCCCACCCCAATCCATCAAGCCTACTCCCCTCAAATCCACTTTATTCCACCACACCACACCCCAATCCAACCCTCCCCACCCCATCCCAGTTCATTCCACACCCCTCCAATCCAATCCAACCACCCCACCCCAATCCACCCCACCTCAATGCAGTTTGCCTCACTCCTATCTACCCCCGTCCAATTCACCACAATCCAATACAACACACCCCCTCCAATCCAACACAATGCACTACAATCCATTCTACCCAACCCCACCTCAAACCAATCCATCCCACTGCAGCCCACCACACCCTACCTGATTTCCATTCACCTCACTCCAGTGCAATCCACCCCACTCCATCCCATCCCAATCCACCAGTCTATCCCAATCCACCCCACCCCATCCCAGTTCAGTTCACCCCACTCCAGTCCAATTCATCCGGCCCACCCCACTCCAATCCATCCACTCCAATCCTGTCCACCACACTCCATTCCACCCAATCCCCGCCCCACTCCAATCTAATCCACCCCACTCCAATCCACCCTACTCCTATCCACCCCAATCCTATCACTCCAATCCAAACCGCCCATCCCAATCCAATCTAATCCACCCCACTTGAATCCACCCCAATCCAATCCACCTCACCCCATCTCAAACCACCCCACTCCAATCCAACCCACCCTACACCAATCCACCCCACTCTACCCCAATCCAGTCCACTCTACAACACTCTATGCCACTGAACCATTGAACACTACCCCACCCAGCTGTATCACTCCAGTCCAAACCACCCATCCCAATCCAATCTAATCCACCCCACTCAAAACCACTCATTTCAATCCACCTCACACCAATCCACCCCACTCCACCCAATCCATCCTACTCTACCCCAGTCCAATCCAGTCCACCACACTACCTCAACCCCATTCACCCTATTCCACTTCACTCCACTCTACAGCACTCTCTGCTACAAAACTACTGAACTCTACTCCCCTCTACTCAACTTTATGAAACTATATTCCCCTTACTCCACTCTATGACACACCAGCAAATCCACTCTATGACACTGTACTCCACCACCCTACTCTGACTCTCCACACCACTAACTTTTAGCCATGCTGAACAACAGCCACACTTCTGTACAAAATTGCAAAACACATTGCCAAAGCCAATAGCTCTTGTTTAGGTAAGACCCATTGGCTGTGCCAAAACTTGTGTTAGATGGGAAACACATAACCAAGTTGCTGTCTAATATTTGTTTTTGAGTCATATTGGTTGACAGCTTCAAAAATTGATCATGTATGGAAGACACAGAAAAGGAATTACCACAAAATGTACTACACCAGTCTTTAACTTTGTGTTATGTGCATTTATTATGAAAAAATAAATGAGCACAATGTCTTTGAAACCCGAATGAATAAGAACAAGGATTAAAAACTAAAGTCCATCATGGTGGATGAAACTATATTTGTTGATCAAAAATTGGTTGAAGTCCAATGTACAAAATACAACTGTCCTCAAAAAAGGTAAAGGTGTCCATGAAATAGTCCACAGATTAAATGGTAGACATAACCTGGAGGAAATTAGGTCTGGCGTCTCTTAGAGGTGGTGGTGAAAGTATAGCCATCTTCTCTTGGTGGTTGTGATGAATGCCCCCTCCTGGTGGGGTGAGGGAGGAGGCAATAGGTGCAGGGACTGGAGCGAGTGAAGCCTGCCAAGCCTGATATTTAGATATATGGCAGTGTACTCCGTTGCGCTAGCTGTACTCTGCAGTCGACATGGCGGACTCCAGTGCTCGTAAGTATTACTCTGTCACCGTCAGGATGGTGGCATTGTACCAAACATATTTAGATAACACACTCGTGCTGGCGGTGTACCAGTGACAGTCCCATGATGGCCGCAGTCCGTCACAGGACAATGTCAATATTGTACTATGGCTGTGACTATTTGATGGATGTTAGCACCCCACACCTTATGTCTACTGGATAATTGTGAACACCTGCAAAACACACTATAAAACACAGTCCTTTTCAGACCATGATCCTTTGCCATTCCATTTTATCCCATTGCCACAGATCATTTTGATGCAGATTTTGCCACAAAGGACACAGGTTTTGTTAATTTATTTTTCTCCTGGATTTAATTTACTTTTCACACATTTGTTTTATTTGGCATCAACATTTCAGTCATAAGTTCATTTTTTTAGACATTCACTATGGCAGGGAGGAGGAATCCTCGTTTTACAGAGGGAGAATTGTTGGTAATGGTGGATGAGATTATTTGAGTACAGCCACAATTGTTTCTAGCACAACCATACCTCAGAAAAGGGAAATGTGGACCAGAACAGTGAACAGAGTGAATGCTGTAGTTAACCATCTGCGCACACAGTAGGAAATTATCTTGTCACAATGTATGTGGTGAAATGTAAACCGAAACACAAAGCAATATTGTTGTTTAGTCATTTAGATCAGGCAGGGCAACAAACATTTATTAATTTGAGGTGGGTGGCCAATTTGGTGTATGGAATGGGCATCCTGAGGCAGTTGTTAGACTTAAAAGTAACTTCAGAGGAAAAACCAAGTGTACTCTTGGAATGTTTTAATTTTTTCAAGTGGAAGCAGAACTGGGAGGAAAGCGATGAGGAATTTATTTCTGCTTTAAGACTTTGGGCTTCCACTTGTGCGTTTGGCGTTTCAATTGACATATATGTTAGAGACCAGTTTGTCTACAGCTGTTTTTCAAAACATATACCAGAGAAATTGTTGAGGTGCGGAGACCACCATTGTCCAAAGTAATAGACATAGCCAAAGGCATAAAGTGTTCCATTATTTCTGGCAAACGTATGATGCAGGAACATACTTTCAGTCCCACTTTGCATGTTAACTCAGTTTTTGATACTGATACATTAGGTGCTGTTTCTGTTAAGGAGGAAACATACAGAACTGTACAAAGAAAAAACATTAGTCTGCTATAACGATGTGGGTTTAGAGTTCATTTGAGTAATAGTTCAAACAGACCAGCATAGGCCAAAGGCTGCATTAAGTGTAACAAATAGAACATTTCCAAAGTGTGTAAAAAAGTGTGAAAGCACCCATCAGAGTTAGCAGAGGATGTTGATGATTGTATCTATGATTTGTCCAATGTGGTTCTCACTGTTATCACAGGTATGGAGGGAACAGTCAAGGCAAAATGAACATAGTGTGAAGTGACATTATGGTCAGTTGTTATCTTTAATATGATGACTAACGCAGGAGCACCTATTACCATTATCCCTGATGCTTTATCTTACAAGCATTGGGGTAGGAATTTAGGGCCGGATTTAGATCATGGTGGTATGGATACTCCATTGCAATGGAGTATTCATGCAGCCAAGACTGTGGTCAGCCCATTAGATTCATATGCGGGTGGGCATTTCGTTAAATCATGGTAGAGACTACTCTGTCTCTGCTGTGACTGAACCCCTCTGACAGCCTTACGAAGTTTGGGCCGTCGAGGCAGACCTTTAATCCTGACCACCTAATTTAGATGGGCAGAATTGGAGGTCGTTTTTTGCTGCCCCTCACTACCAGGAAAACCCTGGTGGTAATGGGCAGTGAAAACTGCTAAATGCTCCCCTCATCATGGCAGATAACTCTTATGGTAAGGGGAGCATTTTCTTTTGTATTTTCAAAAAAAAATCTCACTTCACGGTTTTCTATTTGAAAATTAAAAAGAATACAGTTTAATGGAGGATGCTGTCATGTTCACGGAACCGTGCACCAAACTTCAAAAAGCATTGACAGAAACCACAGTGATGGCATTTCCTGCCAATGAATTAGAAATAACTGCCAGCTAAGGGGTCATTTCTAAATTCAGCGGGCTTAGTAGTCTCAGCCGGGGGAACGTTAAATCCTCCACCAGCCAATGGCTATTATTCCATCTGCCAAATAATAAATCGGGTGTCTGGTTTGAAACAATCCTGCTATTTACCCCACGGACTATGGCGATCAGGCAATAGACACAGACAGGCCTGACTATTTCATTGACTCTGGTATGGGTGTGGGTAAAACACTGTAACCAAAATATATGTGTCAATTAAAGGGAGGAAGAAAATGGCTTGGAAAAACTGGCTCTGACACTCATTCTGAGTTCTGACACTCCGGTAATGATGTCCAACATGTCAATCTTCTTTGTTGAAATTTTTTCCAGAGACTTGGTGACCCAAATTGTTAATAAGTTTCCAGAAATATTTGACGAAAAGATTGATACTACAAGCACATTTGATAACATTATAAAATGCTGTACCTGTGGTCCACAAAGTAACATCTATACCTCTAGCTGTGGGAGATGATGTCAAAAAGGTATTTGATAAATTGGGCTATAAGGGTGTCATTTAAAAGACTGATTCTGCAGAGTGGGTTAGTCCAGTTGTTACTGTATGAAAAAAGCTCAGTTTATGTGCAGACCTTCACACACTTAACTAAAGCATTTAAATAGATTGTCAACCTGAAAAGTCACAAGTTACTAGCCAATTTAGGACAGGCTAAGTTATTTTCTTTGCTGGACATGAAGTCTACATACTACTAAATTCCTCTAGCTGCAGAGTCACAGAAAATTGACTATTTTCTCAACACTGTAATGGGCTTGGAAGGAGAGGGAGAGTGAAAGGCAGGAGAAAGGGGATAGGGAACTAGAAAAAGAGCGGCTATCCCTAGAGAAGGAAAAGCTGAAGTTAGCAGCAGAGAGAGGGCTTAGCCCTAAGGATGTGAGTCCTCTTCAAAGTCAAAGGGCAAGGAAAACACCACCAAGGTACCAAAGGAAATGATACACATGTATGTGGAAGGGACTGCGGTAATTGAAAGGATGCCTTAGAAAGACAGTCTGACATATGAGTGCATGTGGGATGCTTTGATTAGACGATTTGGGTTAAAATCAGCCCAGTACTTAAAGACGTTCCATGAGATCAAGAAGGTGGATGGAGTACCTTTAAAGAATTGGGTCCATGACAGTTAGAGACTAGAATGAGTGGGTAAGAGGGATGGAAGTAAATCATTACCAGTCCCTGAATCAGGTGATGAGAGCGCCTCAGGGAGGAGTGCTCTAACCCACTCATACAATATTGTTTGACCTTGCTGATCAGGGATCCAGAGAAACTTGCAATGTTGGCTGATAAGTGGCTTGCCAACAAAGTGAACAAGCGGCAGGAGCACCACAGTTCCAAGTCCAATGGGGAGAAGAACTCCCAGCAACCTGGCTCCAAAACAGAGGGGAAGGGCCAGAACTGTTCCCAAGGCTCTCAGCCCGGTCTGAAGTCTAAGGGTAACGAGGCCTCTAGTCAGCACCAGAAGGGAAAAGGGGGAAGGGTTCTTTCAATCCAAAGGGAGCAGAACTGGTCTGCGGTTGAAAAAGAATGATTTGCCATAGTGTGGGCCCTTTGAAGATTCAGGCCTTATTAGTTTGATATGAAGTTTGTGGTACAGACAGATCACAAAACCCCTCAAGTGGCTCATGGCAATGAAGGGGGAGAACGCAAAGTTGCTCAAGAGGTCAATATCTCTGCAGAGACTAGATTTTTCTGTGGAACAAAAAGCAGGCTTACAGCACTGTAATGCAGATGGCTTTCCTGCTGATCTACCCAATCAGATGACAGGCTTCTCCCACTGTGGAGTAAGTACAGCCAATTCTGATCTGGGAGAGGTAGGCATATGTTGGGATGGTAAGACTTCTGCATGTCTCTGGAGAGCATACTTCCCTGCCCTCATGGTGATCTACAGGCAAATCACTTAAAAGTTACTGTATAGTTTCTGGATCCCTACCTCAGTGAACATAACAAACATCTATGTCCACTGAGGATCTCCCTGTTTACATGGACTGAGACCCTAGAGCTTAGCTCTGAGGTTGAGGGGGGCATGCATAGTGCACCCCTAATTCACAGAGAGTGGCTACTGCCCTCTCTACCAAGGGAGTGGTAGACTGACAGTGGTGGCATCAATAAATCTTTAGTTAACGATACCTGTATCCTTGTTCTGTTGGTGGAGGGCTACTAGCCACACTCCTGATCAAGTCTGTGCAGTCTTCTTTGCCTGTGGTCCTGTTACCTTTGTCTGCCTGGGATGTGTGTTTGAGAGCCAGTAGGTTCCCTAGGGGAGAACGGTGAGGTGAGCCATTGTGTTTAATGTGTGCTGAGCTGTTCTGCTTCACATTCCAGCTCCCTGTGCTCCTCTCAATTCCTTGTAGAGCTTGGTGGGCTGGGGTAGACACTTGCTCTTATCTGTGTTTTGCTGCCCTAACTCTTCTAGGAGAGATGATGATCAGAGTCTCCTTGTCTGGAATCAGTTAAAATTCCTCTCTTGAGAATAGCCCGGGCTGATACCAAGAGCCTGTCCTGAAGCCCAGTAACTCATCCTATTTATGTCTTATACACACAGTGATTATAACACAGATAGGCCTCATGATTGGAGGGGCACATAGGATTCAAAAGTAGCAGACCCTCTGATTGGATCAGCCTATCAATCAAAGGTGATTAAAAGTCTGGCCTGAATTGCCAGTGGTTGTTCAAGACTGGTCTTCGGTTCCAACAAGCATCTACAGAAGGCAGCTGTGGGCCCGAGGTGTAAAGGCAAGGAAGCTTGCTCACCGCGTCTGAACTTGAGAGTTTTCTCTGTGATGGATGGATTCTGCTGTGAAGGAATTTGCCAGCTGTGAAAGAGCAAAAGAATAATCAGCAACCTGAATGCAGATGCAGAGGACCAGCTGTGTGTGGGGCTTGTCGAGCAGAGCAGCATCAGCTTGGAAGACAAGGAAATTGCAAATAGCTGCTCAAGATAAGAAAGCTTGCAGCACATCAACAGAGGGAGACAGGGAAGCTTGATTCCACCAAGTCTTTGAAGGTGAGGTCACGTCTGCCCTGACCCCTCCCCAGTGCTGTTGGAGCCTGGGATATTTACAGTTACAATCTGTAGCTGGGGAAGAGTGTCCTGTGGTACAGGCCCCCTACCTTTCTGTTTGTGATACATGGGGGTACCAGGGTGTACTGGCACTCTGACCAGCTAATACCCTTATACAGCTAGCCAGTGATTACTGGTCTAGTGGGACTCCAGTAAACTGTGCCAAGACATCAGGCACCTGTGATCAGATCCCTGACGCCTCCAGAGGGGTGTCCTTTCTAAGGATGGGAGGGGACTTTTGTTCTTTGGGTGGTGGGTTCTGGGGCTGATCTGGAACATTTGACTTCACATCATATGCTGAAACTACACCATTGCCATACAAGGACTGGTATCATGGCTCTAGCGAAGGAGAGAACCCCAGTGCAACATGGTCTTTAATATGCAATGCTAATTGTATGTCTACATGCTAACTGTGTTTGTATAGTGTGTCTAAGTGCTATATTACTGTTTGGGGTCAGAACTCTGGCCCAGAGGGTTGTGTATATGTCTGGTTTTCACTGTTTATCCTAGTTTTATGTGTAGTATATAGTATAGTATAGTATATTTCTCTTATGTGTATTAAAGTACTTTGCTTTTTTAAAAGTAAAGCATTGACTTAACATTGATCTTATTAGCTGGTAGTATAGCGTAACCTGTATTCTGAATGTCTACGCCCACCTCACCTCCTTGAGTAAGCCTTTGACTGTTCTGCCTCGCTAACCTGAGAGAGTCAAGTGCTGGAGAGGAGTACTTGGTTATTCAGTTTTGGCTCCACTAGTACTGAGGCCCCAGGAACCCAGTGGGGGAAACTCCAGTTAATGGGATTGGAGCCGCGTAGCCCATAAGTGCCCTGGCAACCAGGAAACCAGATCTAACAGCGGTACACAAATTCCTTAGACTACCACTCAGATTAGCTTCTGCAGCTAATGTTTTTCAAAAACTGATGGACACTATTTTGTTGGGAATTCCTCGGGTCAGGCCTTTCAGGACGACATTCTAATTTTTGCCAAGGAACATCATTTAATTTTAAATAAAATGCTTACTGTTTTCAGAGGCTTGGGTATAACTCTTAGGCACAATAAATGTTAATTTTTAACTCAAGATGTGGTTATCTGGGTTGTATTGTCAGTTCAATAGGTACTAAACCCATATTTTCACTAATTCAAGCCATACAAGATGCTGCTGCTCCGAAGGATAAAGACACTCTTCAATCTATTTTGGGACTGAGTGAGTACTACTTGCACTTTATTCAGGGTTATACATTCATTGTGCAACAGTTGTGCAACTTACTCAAGAAAGGCAAATAATTATATTTGGAGTGATTTGATATGATAGAACTCTGTTCAGAAGGCCAAGGGAAAAGCAGGAGCTACTGGGCCTAACTGTGGTGTGGCCTTTTACTCCTGATGTCCTGGGGCATGACCTACTATAGATCCTGAGCAACTGGGCCAAATATCCCTTCAGCACCTGACTCTCAGTGATAGCGTTGGTCCAGCAGTCCAAGGCTTCTAAGGGGGGTAGTAGACACAGTGGGTGAGCACTAGCTCATGACTCAAAATATGTTCAGTAGCAGCAATAAATGATTACCCGATCAAATATTTTTTTTTATGACAAAAGGAGTATTTATAAACAAATACAAAGTGAAATTCGGCATACAGAAACAATTCACACAGTTCCCTATGGTCAGCACTTTTAATGTTTTAATGGTAGTGCCCTGAGTCCCACTTTCCTCTCACTAGCGGTGGTGGTTATTCTTCATTCACTATAGGTGACATTCAGGTTAGGCCCCAGTAGCAGCCTGAGTCTCAAGTCCCACTCAGACTCTTATTAGAAAACACAAAAGTGTTCCAGTTCTGAAAAGCTACCAGGAAGACAAGTTCCCCAAGGCGTTTTGGCTCGGCCTTACCTGCACTGGCAGGGATTGTCTGACGGGAGTCTCTGAGAGTGTCTCTCGCACCGATGCGGCAGCTGAAGCAGCTGCCCCTAGTATCACACATGTGACTCTTGAGGGGCTGCAGGTGATTTTCCTCTGCACTCTTCTGATGCAACGGTAAGTTCCCTTTGGTTTTCCCCACAAACGGAAGAAGAGATTTCAGCAACGTCTGATTCCGATCCTCAGATGGGGCTTGGGCATGCATGGGTCACCACAGTGACTACACCTCACGACAATGGTATCCACCAGACTGCAATCCTTGTGTTGGGATGGTAAAGACCTCTGCCTGGTAAGAGATGTGCACCCAGTCCTGAGTGCCCAACTATTCTGTTGTCTGGATCCCTAATGCTGATTTTTTTTTGTCATATGTAAACACAGATCATGTTTGTTTGCCATGACATAGACCTGTCTCATGGATTGCGGTCTTCTTGGACCAAGAAGGGTGCCCAAAGTGCTACCTTCACAGTGGTGGAAGGTGTAGGAGGCTGGTCTGGCTTGTAGTGGGTACCAAGGGGTACTTACACTATGTACCAGGTCCAGTTATCCCTTATTAGTGTAGAAGAGATGTTTCTAGCAGCTTGGGCTGGTAGAAGGTAGCTATAGCAGAGCAGCTTAGGCTGAACTAGGAGACATGCAAAGCTCCTACTATACCACTGGTGTCATATGCACAATATCATAAGAAAACACAATACACAGATATACTAAAAATAAAGGTACTTTATTTTTATGACAATATGCCAAAAGTATCTCAGTGAGTACCCTCAGTATGAGGATGCCAAATATACACAAGATATATGTACACAATACCAAAAATATGCAGTAATAGCAAAAGGAAGTAATGCAAGCAGTGTATAGTTACAATAGATTGCAATAGGAGCACATAGGTATAGGGGCAACACAAACCATATACTACAAAAGTGGAATGCGAATAATGTATGGACCCCAAACCTATGTGAGCTTGTAGAGGGTCGCTGGGACTGTAAGAAAACAGTGGGGGTAAGAAAAATAGCCCACCCCAAGACCCTGAAAAGTAGGTGTAAAGTGCACCTATATTCCCCAGAGAGCACAGAAGTCGTGATAGGGGAATTCTGCAAGGAAGACCAACACTAGCAATGCAACCAAAGTGGATTTCCGGACGAGAGTACCTGTGGAACAAGGGGACCAAGTCCAAGAGTCGTGACAAAGTTGAGATTGGGCAGATGCCCAGGAAATGCCAGCTGAGGGTGCAAAGAAGCTTCCACCGGATGGTAGAAGCTGTAGATTCTGCAAGAACGAAGAGGACTAGAAACTTCCCCTTTAAAGGATGGATGTCCCACGTCGTGAAGAAGCTTGCAGAGGTGTTCCCATGCAGAAAGACCGCAAACAAGCCTTGCTAGCTGCAAGGGTTGCCAATAGGGATTTTGGATGCTGCTGTGGCCCAGGAGGGACCAGGATGTCGCCAATTGCGTGAGGAGATAGAGGGGGTGCCCAGCAAGACAAGGAGCCCTCACAGAAGCAGACAGCACCCACAGAAGTGCTGGAACAGGCACTATGAAGAGGAGTGAACCGGAGCTCACACGAAGTCACAAAAGGAGATCCCACGACACCGGAGGACAACTCAGGGGGTTGTGCACTGCAGGTTAGAGTGTCGGGGACCCAGGCTTGGCTGTGCACAAAGGAAATCCTGGAAGAGTGCACAGGAGCCGGAGCAGCTGCAAATCACGCAGTACCCAGCAATGCAGTCTAGCGTGGGGAGGCAAGGACTTACCTCCACCAAACTTGGACTGAAGATTCACTGGACTGTGGGAGTCACTTGGACAGAGTTGCTGAGTTCCAGGGACCACGTCCGCTGTGCTGATAGGGGACCCAGAGGACCGGTGATGCAGTCTTTTGTTGCCTGCGGTTGCAGGGGGAAGATTCCGTCGACCCACGGGAGATTTCTTCGGAGCTTCTAGTGCAGAGAGGAGGCAGAATACCCCCACAGCATGCACCACCAGGAAAACAGTCGAGAAGGCGGCAGGATCAGCTATACAAGTTTGCAGTAGTCATCTTTGCTACTTTGTTGCGGTTTTGCAGGAGTCCTGACCAGTCAGCGGTCGATTCCTTGGCAGAAGGTGAAGAGAGAGATGCAGAGGAACTCTGATGAGCTCTTGCATTCGTTATCTAAAGAATTCCCCAAAGCAGAGACCCTAAATAGCCAGAAAAGGAGGTTTGGCTACCTAGGAAGGAGGATAGGCTAGCAACACAGGTAAGAGCCTATCAGAAGGAGTCTCTGACGTCACCTGCTGGCACTGGCCACTCAGAGCAGTCCAGTGTGCCAGCAGCACCTCTGTTTCCAAGATGGCAGAGGTCTGGAGCACACTGGAGGAGCTCTGGGCACCTTCCCTGGGAGGTGCAGGTCAGGGGAGTGGTCACTCCCCTTTCCTTTGTCCAGTTTCACGCCAAAGTAGGGCTGGGGGATCCCTGAACCGGTGTAGACTGGCTTATGCAGAGATGGGCACCATCTGTGCCCATCAAAGCATTTCCAGAGGCTGGGGGAGGCTACTCCTCCCCAGCCCTGACACCTTTTTCCAAAGGAAGAGGGTGTAACACCCTCTCTCTGAGGAAGTCCTTTGTTCTGCCCTCCTGGGCCAGGCCTGGCTGGACCCCAGGAGGGCAGAAACCTGTCTGAGGTGTTGGCAGCAGCAGCAGCTGCAGTGAAACCCTGGGAAAGGCAGTTTGGCAGTACCCGGGTCTGTGCTAGAGACTCGAGGATCATGGAATTGATCAGTGTAGCATTGGGGTGACAATTCCATGATCATAGACATGTTACATGGCCAGGTTCGGAGTTACCATTGTGACGCTGTACATAGGTAGTGACCTATGTCCAGTGCACGTGTGTAATTGTGTCCCCGCACTCATAAAGTCCGGGGAATTTGCCCTGAACGATGTGGGGGCACCTTGGCTAGTGCCAGGGTGCCCACACACTAAGTAACTTAGCACCTAACCTTTACCAGGTAAAGGTTAGACATATAGGTGACTTATAAGTTACTTAAGTGCAGTGGTAAATGGCTGTGAAATAACGTGGACGTTATTTCACTCAGGCTGCAGTGACAGGCCTGTGTAAGAATTGTCAGAGCTCCCTATGGGTGGCAAAAGAAATGCTGCAGCCCATAGGGATCTCCTGGAACCCCAATACCCTGGGTACCTCAGTACCATATACTAGGGAATTATAAGGGTGTTCCAGTATGCCAATGTGAATTGGTGAAATTGGTCACTAGCCTGTTAGTGGCAATTTGTAAAGAGAGAGCATAACCACTGAGGTTCTGGTTAGCAGAGCCTCAGTAAGACAGTTAGGCATCACACAGGGAACACATACATATAGGCCACAAACTTATGAGCACTGGGGTCCTGGCTAGCAGGGTCCCAGTGACACATAACAAACATACTGAAAACCTAGGGTTTTCACTATGAGCACTGGGCCCTGGCTAGCAGGATCCCAGTGAGACAGTGAAAACACCCTGACATATACTCACAAACAGGCCAAAAGTGGGGGTAACAAGGCTAGAAAGAGGCTACTTTCTCACAGAAGGCTACTGCCTTCACCAGGCATTTTGCAGCACAAGTGCAGTAGTTGCAGCATATGGCGTAGTGATCAATACTAGTGAACAGGTCCCTTTTGCCCTCTGTCACTGGAGTGAGGCCTACAGGTTCACTCACTTATTTAAATGTTCTGCTGCTGAGCGCTTAACTCACCCTTTGCCCACATCAGGTAGATGTAGAGTGCTGGCAGTGCAGGAGTAGTGACTCTGTACTAGATATATGTGTGCCTGGGAAGGGTACAGTACAGGAACAGAGCAGTACTGTGCAGTATGTGTGGTTATTTCATGTACTGGGTGTATGTATGTCTGCAAACAGTACATTACATGAAAGATGTAGTGCTGTGGAGTGTGTGCACACTAGAAGCATGTGCTGAGTGTATGTGTGCTTACATGCAGTACAATAAACAAAGGTTGATGTGCAGCACGCACGCATGAGTATGGTGAGTGTGTGCTGCAGAGTTTGTGTTTGTAAATAGCAAATTCTAGTACAATACAGAGAGCCTACACTGCTGAGCAGTGCAGACAGACTGAATGTATGTGCAAAATGCATATGTGTCCGTAGTGGCACAATTCACGGAGGTAACAGCACTGGAGAGCAAGGATGCTGTGAAAGTACACTGAACGAGTGTGCCTACAATTGTACATTACATGGAGAACCCTGCATTCCATTTTGGGAAGCCCAAACCTGCCAGTTGGTGATATGAAGAGGAGAGGAATCCCACAGACAGACAGCTTAGTGGGATACAGTGGAGGGAGGGACTATTCCTTTACCCTTCAAAAGGTTGCTCTTTGAATAAGTGATAGATCACAAGAAAGGGGTCTCGACAGAGTTCAGGAAAGGAGATGGGACTGATAAGGGAATCAAAAGAGTAGGCCTCGGAGCCTGGAATTAACCTTTTGATGACCATATCACTGTGGCAGACATCCAGGTGTGAACTCTGGTCACTCACATGAATTGTGTTGTGGGCCAATCAGCTTTGAAGTCTTGCCTTCTATGAAGATGTCCTTTCAGGAGGAAAGAGGCAAAGGAGAAAGGTTCACTTCAAAAGAAGCATAATCCCAAAATAACACTTTTTAAGACTTTTGCCCTCATTATGACATTGGCAGTAAATCATGCTTACTGCCACGGTGACGGCTGCTAACATACTGCCACTGTGGCTAATATACGTTCTCCATATTATGACACACACCAATCCAACAGAATACTGCACATACACAAAATTGCCAGTCCAAAGGTCAGTGCTAAAGTGGCGGTACCAAAACCCATACTGTTATGCCAACAAAACAGCACCCACTACATCATGACCCATGAATCACATTCGGACATTCAACAGCGGTAAACCATTGGCGGTACACACCAGTGGCCAATATCGAAAACACACACCTGATACTCATACACACACCACACCCACCCACCCACAGCTCTAAAAAACACCCACCCACATTACACACAACCCTTTACGAATAAAAATAATTGCCACCAGACTGACACCATAACCACTGCGACAACTAGGCACACACACCACATATACCCATACATTCCTCACGCACACCACTACGCACACCCAACCACAGTACCCAACACCCACACACTTTCACACACCACACAACACCCAGGTCCCCACAAAGGCACTCCCGTTTCACAGATGAGGAGTTGAGGGTCATGGTAGAGGAAATAATCAGGGTAGAGACACAGCTGTTTGGAGTACAGGTACAGCACATATCCATTGCCAGGAATATAGAGCTATGGCGGAGAATCGTGGACAGGGTGAACACCGTGGGATAGCATCCAAGAACAAGGGAGGACATTAGGAAGAGGTGGAACGACCTATGTACATTCCATAGTAGCAAGGCACCAGTTCGCCATACAGAGGACTGGCGGTGGATCCCCACCTCCTCCCCCACAGCTCACAGCATGGGAGGAGCAGGTCTTGGCAATACTGCATCCTGAGGGACTCACTGGAGTTGCTGGAGGACTGGACACTAGTGAGTCAACATTCACTCTTATCACCCCCCCATACCTGCATGCCATCACACACCCTCACTCCCATCATTCCACTCCATCCCACACACTTCACCTACACATATGACTAACCACAATGCCCAGCTCTGCATGCAATACCAATGCATGGACAGCCCTCCCAGCCCTGCATGGACACCCATCACTAAAGCATGCACAGCATAGGGGAACTAACAATCCCACAATACATCAATATACACAAACCAAGGTGGTAGGGAAACAGCAACGATAGAGGGGAAGCTAGGGATGTACAATATGTCACAGGCATGAAGCATAATACATCACTTACATCCCTGCAGGTGCCCCAGCCAATGTCAGCGGAGAGGAGGTGTCACGACAAACCAGCCCCCAACAGAATATGCCACCAATGATGACAGTAACTCTGGACTTTAGGATCTGGATCAACAACCTGTCCCATCAGGGACCACTGGACAGTAGGTCACCCAGCCCACTCACAGTCCACCACAGAGCCTCCCCCATCAGTATCCAACACCACAGCACCCACCCAGCGTGCCCACATCTCTGTCCCCAGGACACGTCAATCAGCAGTGTGTGCACCTGTACAGGGACCCCAGTCCACACCTCACACCCAAGACAATCAGGGACCTGGGGTTAGTGACAGTGGGCATACCGTGCAGGGGACAGAGGCACAGGGGAACAGGGACACTGGGAGGATTGCTGTGCTCTAGGGGGAGGACAGGCTCAGGGAACCGACTCTTCAGGAGATCCTGGGTGCCTACCAACAATCCCAGGACACGATGGGCCAGATCCTTGACAACATGCAGGAGAACAAGCAGCTGCAGGAGGAACACCATCAGGAGATCAGGGAGGCTCTCAGCACCACCCCTGATCTCCATAGCAGGTGTGCTGGCAGATATGGCCAACATCATGAGGGAATCAACAGCACACCAGAGGCCCCTACCACTAGCCAATCTATTGACCAGCCCACCACCTCGGCTGCAGCTAGTGGGCAGGAGGCCCAGCCACAGGACCCACAGGCCACCATTACCCCTCCCCCTGCAAAAGGTAAACCACCCCGCAAACGTTCCCTGCGATCCAGACAGAAGCCAGAGACACTTGCCAAGACCAAGACCACCGCCAGGAACAGAGACTCTCCTGATTGTCCACCTTGCGTCCCACCCTGTCACCTTGTCCACTTGAAAATGCCTTTGCTCCCCTTCCTATGGCCCCTTGGATACAGAACTTGTGCTACAAACAGACTGGAACAGTACCCTGGACCTTCCTCTACCACCACCCCATTTCATTGCACTTTACCCTCAATTTTATAGCACCACAATAAACACCTTTGAACACAACTTGACTGATAGTTTTTTTCTGTGTTGAAAATGTGCCTTTAGGGAAACAGTCACATCTGGTGCAAATGATATGGACACTGTGATAGCATACAATTAATGACCTGTATCTGTCTGTAGTAATCACATCAGGACACTTGTCGTATCACCAACATCTGTGAAATGGCAAGTTATAGGTGACAGTAAGTTTAGATGCAAAGGAAGTAAATGCCATCATGCCACAGTCACACAGATGAAATCAATATTCAGAGCAACGATCAGTTCCACTGTCTCACCTGTGTGTCACTGGAAGTATTGACGTATAACTGATGTTCTGTTGTCCACATCCTCATCCTCTGCCTCCTCATCCTCACTGTCCTCAGGGTCCACTGCTGCCACAGGAGCATCTCCAGTCTCCTCCTCCTGCAGAAAAGACACATGCCTTCTGAGGGCCAGTTTGTGCAACATGCAGCATGACACTACTATCTGGCAGACCTTCCCGGGTGAGTAGCACAGGGATCCACCTGTCCCATCAGGGACCACTGGACAGTAGGTCACCCCAGCCCACTCACAGTCCACCACAGAGCCTCCCCCATCAGTATCCAACACCACAGCACCCACCCAGCGTGCCCACATCTCTGTCCCCAGGACATGTCAATCAGCAGTGTGTGCACCTGTACAGGGACCCCAGTCCACGCCTCACACCCAAGACAATCAGGGACCTGGGGTTAGTGGCAGTGGGCATACCGTGCAGGGGACAGAGGCACAGGGGAACAGGGACACTGGGACGATTGCTGTGCTCTAGGGGGAGGACAGGCTCAGGGAACCGACTCTTCAGGAGATCCTGGGTGCCTACCAACAATCCCAGGACACGATGGGCCAGATCCTTGACAACATGCAGGAGAACAAGCAGCTGCAGGAGGAACACCATCAGGAGATCAGGGAGGCTCTCAGCACCACCATGATCTCCATAGCAGGTGTGCTGGCAGATATGGCCAACATCACGAGGGAATCAACAGCACACCAGCGGCCCCTACCACTAGCCAGTCTATTGACCAGCCCACCACCTCCGCTGGAGCTAGTGGGCAGGAGGCCCAGCCACAGGACCCACAGGCCACCATTACCCCTCCCCCTGCAAAAGGTAAACCACCCCGCAAACGTTCCCTGCGATCCAGACAGAAGCCAGAGACACTTGCCAAGACCAAGACCACCGCCAGGAACAGAGACTCTCCTGATTGTCCACCTTGCGTCTCACCCTGTCACCTTGTCCACTTGAAAATGCCTTTGCTCCCCTTCCTATGGCCCCTTGGATACAGGACTTGTGCTACAAACAGACTGGAACAGTACCCTGGACCTTCCTCTACCATCACCCCATTTCATTGCACTTTGCCCTCAATTTTATAGCACCACAATAAACACCTTTGAACACAACTTGACTGATAGTTTTTTATGTGTTGAAAATGTGCCTTTAGAGAAACAGTCACATCTGGTGCAAATGATATGGACACTGTGATAGCATACAATTAATGACCTGTATCTGTCTGTAGTAATCACATCAGGACACTTTTCGTATCACCAACATCTGTGAAATGGCAAGTTATAGGTGACAGTAAGTTTACATGCAAAGGAAGTGAATGCCATTATGCCACAGTCACACAGATGAAATCAATATTCGGAGCAAAGATCAGTTCCACTGTCTCACCTGTGTGTCACTGGAAGTATTGACGTATAACTGATGTTCTGTTGTCCACATCCTCATCCTCTGCCTCCTCATCCTCACTGTCCTCCGGGTCCACTGCTGCCACAGGAGCATCTCCAGTCTCCTCCTCCTGCAGAAAAGACACATGCCTTCTGAGGGCCAGTTTGTGCAACATGCAGCATGCCACTACTATCTGGCAGACCTTCCCGGGTGAGTAGCACAGGGATCCACCTGTCAGATGTAGGCACCTGAACCTAGCCTTCAGGAAGCTGAATGTCCTTCCAATTATTCTTCTGGTTCTCCCATGTGCCTCATTATAACGGTTCCCTGTCCTGGTATTCCTCGCAGGGGTCAGGAGCCACGAAAGGTTTGGGTAGCCAGAGTCACCTGCAAATAGTGAGGGACAAACTTTAGCCTTACACAATCCTATGGGGATAACACCTCAGGCATACACTGATATACAATGGGTGGGGACTCTGGGTCACCTATTAGCCACAGCCTGTGCCTCTGTAGTTGGCCCATCACATTTGGGATGCTGCTATTCTTCAGGACAAAGGCGTTATGCACCGATCGAAGATACTTGGCAGTGACGTGGGAGATGTACTGATCCACTAGGCATACCATTTGCACATTCAGTGTGTGGAAACTCTTCTGATTCCTGAACACCTGTTCATTCTGCCAGGGTGGGGGAACTAACGCAATATGTGTACAGTCAATCGCCGCAATAATATTGGGGATATGGCCCATTACATAGAATCCTGCCTTAACAGTAGCCAAATCTTCCATCTGGGGAAAACAATGTAGTTGCACATGTGCTTCACCAGGTCAGACAGAACCCTTGCCAACACGATTGAGAACATTGGCTGTGACATTCCTGCTTCCAAGCCCACTGTCACTTGGAAATAACTAGTTGCGAGGAAATGGAGCACTGATAGCACTCGCACAAGAGGGGGGATCCCAGTGGGATGACGGATGGCTAATATCATGTCAGGTTCCAATTGGGCACACAGCTCTGTGATTGTGGCCCTGTCCAGTCTATCGGTGAGTATAATGTGCCTGTCCTCCAAAGTAGCCAAGTCCACAAGGGGTCTGTACACGGGGGTTTGTCTCCTCCTCCTATTCATCAACAGCGGTAGGTATCTAAGGGCCACAAGAGTGAGTAGGCTGTCACTATATGAACAATGGAACCACCACCTCAGTGTACATACAGCATCAATTGGATGGGACAGTGGGAATGGCAATGTATGTGCTATTTTAGACAATGGCGCAGTTATGGTTTATCTGATCGCTGCCCACTACCATGAAAAGGTGTCCGCCTGTCCTGTATCTTGGGACGGGTGGAAGTGAGGTAACTCGGCCGACGTTAGGCGTCATGGCAGAAGGCAGTCTTGCACCGCCGTGCAATTCGTCATTGGCTAATATGAGGATCTATGGAGTACAATGGCCAATGGGGATCTGTGCCGGCGGTGATGGTATACACCGTCACAGAGGTGACCGCCATTTTATATCCAAATCCTCACTTGTTTCCTGACTTTCCACAGGACGACACCTACACTGTGTGCGCTACTGTGACCTGTGTCTGGAATCTACCATGGCCCATGTGACCAGGGAAAGGGCCCCTGCCTTCACTTCGGAGTAGTTGGAGCGACACGTGTATGGGCCTCCAGACCAACAGGTGAATACACCAGGGGCACGATGCATGTGGGACAGATGCATGGGGATGTGTGTGCGAGCATCGTGTCATCTGGGGATTTCTGGTGCTAGTGTACATTGTGGGTGCCTGATGATGTGTGTGCCAATGGTAATGGAAATGGGATTGGTGGGCCACATGTGTGACAGGCTGGATTGTATGGTTAATGGTGACGTCCTGTCTGTGTTTCCTCTGCAGGTCAGCGCCCATCAGAAGAAGGGATTGCGGCATGCCCTCGCCAAGGACATGCGGACCCTGGGGGTCTACAGCAGGTGGAGCACCCACTGCAGGAAACAATGGGAGGACCTGAGATGCTGGGCACGGAAGACCGCGGAGGCCCAGCTGCGGATGGCCTTCCAACGAGGAAGGGGTGCCTGTAGGAACCTGACCCCCCTGATGGCCCACATACTGGCGGTGGCCTACCCAGAGCTGGATGGGCACTTGAGGGCATCCCAGCAGCCACATGGGGGTGAGTACAATGGGCATTACTACAATATTTGGTAGGTGGCATGGGATCCGGGTGCTGCGTGTGGGTTAGTGGGTGCCCCTTAATGCCAGGCCAGACATTGCAGCGTGATCCAGTTCAAGGGTGATGGGTGTATGGTAAATGCAGGTAACCTAGCTTGTTTGCATTCTATGTCAGTCAGGGCTTTGTGGGTCCCAGAGGGGTGCAGTTGGCGGTGTTTGGCCCTCATCTTGCTGTGGCATCTACCCATATCAATGGCAGTGCAATGCATAGTGCTCAATCCTGATCCCTGTGTGTGACGGTGCTGTGTATGCCAACTGTGGTGTTGGTGCTGTAATTGACCCAGTGTTCCCTTCCTCTCTCTCCTCCCGTTTTTCGTTCTGTAATCCTGTCCATGTGTGCATTAGCATCATCTGGCAGAGGAGCAGGGGCACCGGCGACAGAGGGAGCTGCATCCCACAGGACCCAGGGGGCAGAGTCCACAGATGCCGAGGGAACCAGTGGGACAGAGGGCGAGGGAGCACCACAGCGGAGACAGGAGGTGACAACACTGACTCAGATACCTCCTCTGATGAAAGCTCCCTGGTGGTGGCGGACACCTCTGTGACCACTCCAGCTGCAGGTATAGCTGCCACCCCCTCCATACCAGCACCGCCCTCCCAGTAGCCCCTCAGCGAATTGCCCGTGCCCGCTCACTCAGGAGGGTGGGCATCTCCTTCGCCCCAGGCACCTCAGGCCCTGCCCCAGTGAGCCCTGCTGCCCTGAGTGAGAAGGCTATGACCTCCTGAGATCCATCTCTGTGGGGCAGTCAACCATTGTGAATGCCATTCAGGGGAGGGCATCCCGGATGCAGCAATCAAATGCATTCATGGAGGGCATCTACGGTAGATTGGCAGCCCAACAGAGATCGATTCAGGCTCTGTCCTCCTCTCTGATGGCAGCTGTTGTCCCTGTTCCTACCGTCCCCTCTCCACCTATCACTTCCCAGTCCCAGTCTCCTGAACCCCAACCCATCTTATGCACACATACGTACGAGCATGCACACAAGACAACACACATGAGTGGCACAGTCAAACACAGGCACAACACTTCAGCCCACAAGCACTCCCGCAAATACAAGAAAGTTGCAGACACAAACACATCCACTGCCTCCTCTGTCTCCCCCTTCTCCTTCATCTCCCTCACAGTCATGTCCGCACTCACACCTGCATGCACTGCTTCAACTTCCACCACCAGCATCACCACACCAAACAGCATATACCCCTCACTTGCAGACACCTCCACACCATCCATCCATGCGTCCCCTGTGTCCTCTACCACCCTGTCTGTCCCCTCCCAAAGGACACAAATGCAGGCACTCAGACACCCAACAGCCATCCACCTCACATCAGCACACGCCCCATGCACCTGCACCCAAGTCCAGCAGACGTACTCCTCCAACAACCACTCCCTCAACCTCCACTCCCATCCCTCCTCCCTCATTCTGCCTCACCGTCCCTAAAAAACTTTTCCTTGCCCAACTTGACTTCTTCCCTCCCTTTCCACCCTCGCTGTCCTCCCTGTAAGAGCAGGGTCCCAACGACCCAGCCCAGCACCTCAGCCAAACAGTCCACGGGGACAGTGGAGGCACCTTCTAGTCGTGGAGGCAAGACAGTGAAGGATCCCACCCCACCAGCCAGGAAAGGGAAGGATCCCAATCCACCAGCCAGAAAGGGGAAGGATCCCACTCCACCTGCCAGGACAGTGAAGAAGCCCTCACCTCCTGCCATGAAAGTGAAGAAGCCCTCACCTCCAGCTGCCACACAGCAGCCTTTGCCTCCAACGGAGGCTGCCTAGGAGGCACCTTCCACAGCTGAGACACAGCAGCCCTCACCTCCAACGGAGGATGCCCAGGAGGCACTTTCCACAGCTGAGACACAGCAGCCCTCGCCTCCAACGGAGGCTGCCTAGGAGGCACCTTCCACAGCTGAGACACAGCAGCCCACACCTCCAGCAAAGGCTGGCAGGGTACCACCACCATCACCACCACAAGTGATCACGGAACCCTCACCCCCAGCTGAGACGGTGCAGCCCTCACCTCCAGCAGTGGACATGTAGGCCACCATCCAGGGACTGCTGTGCAAGGAGCCCCCTTCAGAAGCAGTGGGCGCGTTTCCCACCTCAGAGATTGTGACCTTGCACTCCCCAGCATTGGGAAATGGACATGGAGCCCCCTCCAGATCCAGTGGGTAAGTTCCCCACCTCAGAGAATGTGATCTTGCACTCCCCAGCAAAGGGAAATGGGGATGGAGCCCCCTCCAGAACCAGTTTGCGAGTTCCCCAACTCAGAGACTGTGACCTTGGATTCCCCAGCAAAGGGAAATGGACATGGAGCCCCCTCCAGAACCAGTGGGCAAGTTCCCCACCTCAGAGACTGTGACTTTGCACTCCCCAGCAAAGGGAAATGGACATGGAGCCCCCTCCAGAACCAGTGGGCAAGTTCCAGACTGAGGTGCCCCCCACCCTACTCCCCCGAGGTGCCTGCCCACTTCAATAATGATGCCCCTGCACAGTTATGTGAGGATGTCGTCAGGAAATGAGTAGGGCCTTAGACTGTGCCCTGTGGCCATGGGAGCCCTTAGTACTTTGGATTGGGCATTGGCCCTTTGTGGACAATTGTACATATCTGCTTCATGTGGTGGCTTTTGCCTCGCTAATACATTTTCAGCACTTCCAAACTCTAGTCCTTGTTTTATTATGCTGTGTGTCGTGTGCCATTGGTTTACGTCTGCAGCTGGTTGTGTGTATGGTGTGTGTGTGTCTGGTGTGTGTTATGCGTGTGTGTCACTCTCCTTTTCCTCTGTCCATCCGTTGTGTGCTAGGCGGCTGTACTCCCCGTCGTCGTCTTCGTCTGCGTTGGTGTTCCAGGTGGAGCATGGCATAGAAGAGCATCGGGAAGACTTGCAGTTCTGGTTCCATGGTGGTGTTTTTCTTCTCTGTGTCTCTGATGGTGAGTCTTTGGTGTTCTGTGCAGTGTTTCTGCCAGGCTTTTGATGGCGGTGGTTTCGCCCCGGAAATCATGGCGGAGTGCAAGGTCATGATATGGTGGGCGGAACCTTGTCTTCCGCCTGGCGGTTGATGGCTACTGCCGTGGTGGGTGGTGTTAACGCCCTGGCAGATGGTGTGCTACATTGGCTGTCCATGGGAGATATCACCACCATGGTCATAATTTGGTGGTAATTACCACCAGCCTGTTGGTGGTATTTCCGCCACTTTATCACTCACCGCCATTGTCATAATGACCACCTAAGACCCTAGATCACATTTGGTGTCTGGAAAAGGACAATAAAAAGGGGAGCTTGAGACCCCAAAGCTTTATCATCTCCCAAACAGCCAGATGGGCTGTATGAGAAGGGAAAGTAATGCAAGACTTCTGCCTGTGACCAGGACTGGTGGCAAATCTCTACTAGTGTACCTGCTGGGTTGGAGGAGATCACCCAGGAAAACCACAACCACCTGCCCTGGGGCCTGAAGCACTAGTGCCTGCCTGCTTGCTAAGACCAGTGTGCCCTGTGAGGAAAAGGAGAGCTTTGGAGATGCCAAGGTCTACAGGGGAACTCAACCATCAAGACTCCTTTGCGGGGTGTGAGGATTTGGCTGTGCATCGATCCGGCCAGGGCCCATGTGCAGGATTGTTGGTTTGCGACCCCTGTAGGCCAGAAGAGGGCCACCGTGGACTGGGCAGTGAGAGAGTGGGGTCCACGCCTGGCCATATCCATAATGCTGCACTGCAATTACCCTGTATGGCAGGAGAGGCCACCAGTAAAGCTACTAATGAGAGCACGCTGGGACTCCTGATCGCCATAGTGGAAGTGTTTACACTCGAGGAGTCTGCTGTAAAGTACCACGGAACCCCGTGTGCCAGGAGGGGCTGCCAGTACCAACACTGCCAAGAAGTTTTGTCACTCGAGGAAAAGACTGAGGCTATGTTCTGTGGATCGAGCTCGCGTAGTAAGGTAACTGCCCCTAACAAACCCCCAAGGACTGCCGAGGACGCAGCTCACCACACTGCACCCTCGCTGGGCTCCAGTCGGGAGCTAAAGAAAGGATTTTCACACCACACCTGCTGGGAAGGTAGAACTGCTCCGATAACTGGAAGATTCCGCCAGCGCTGCTCAGGAGAGCAAGCCTGTGGTGCCAAGTGTTGCTGAGTGTTGCCACACGGTCCGCGAGCTGCCCTTCTTCTCTGAGCACGGTCAGGACTTATGGTTGCTCGCAATGAGGAAACTCGCTACATCACTAAATGCTTACATGCTGCAGGAGTGGTTAAGACTTGGACTAGGCTTGTTGGACTCTGGGGAACACGCTGCTAACAGTGATGTGGCACCATGGACACTTTTGACTAATTTCTGAAGTGTCACAGGGGAACTCTTGAGTGCAGCCCACTCGTAAGCATTGACTGGATGCAGCCACCAGTGAATGGGGAATAACCCCAAACATGTTACAGAAGTGGTTCCCAACCTTTTGACTTCTGTGGACCCCTGCTTTATCATTGCTGGAACCTAGGGACCGCCACTGAATCATTATTGGAATCCAGGGACCCCCCCAGTGAGTCATTACTGAAAGCTGGGGACCCGATCTGTTAAGATTATTTAATTTTCTAAACAGTTGCAGACCCCCTGAAGAGGCTTTGCAGACCCCCCAGGGGTCCTGTGTTACAGGAAGGAGTATGGGACAAGGAATTTCCTGAAAGTGACTAGTGAACTGACCTCTACTGAATTGTGTTACTGCTAATGAATGTTGATATTCCTTTGCATGTGTAGAGTTAGAAATAAAATACTTTTTTCTTAAAGAAGCAAGTATTGGATAGTGACGTATTGTTCGTACTGTTTCACTCTGATTTATAATATGTGTTCATTTAGCTGTATATACAGACCCCGCCACCTAACCCGAACTCACCCGGGGAGATTTTGATGCTTGTCCACAGCTACCACTGAGTCAAGTGCAGAAGGGGCACATGGCTCAGCTGCTCAAATTCTTAGTAGGTCAGGCACCAGGACATCAAGAGTAAAAGGCCTCAACTTCCAAAGCTGGGCCAGGTAACCCCTTTGTCCCCAGTGACCTCCTGAAAAGGGTTCTGATACCATGTCTTCCTTTGATGGCCCCCTTTGACATATAAGGTTACCACACCTCTTCTTCAGTTGGGCTATTGTCCGATGGACACAGCAGCAGCTGGCCCTTCTTATGGTGCCCCCCCGGCATATGGGGTCACCAGCTTACATACATGGTTAATACATGGATCGGCACGTCAAGCTTCACAAAGACCCCCAGTGTTATACGAGGTCATCAACTTGAACCTGGACACTGGCTTCAACCCAATCGGCAGCCATCACTTTACACCTTCTACGTGTTCTGCTCTTTCTCACAGGGCTGACTGGGCTTGGCAAGCAGGTAGGCACTAGTGCTCCGGGCTCCAGTGGCAAGTGGTCTTGGATGTCCCTGCGTAGTGTCCTCTTATCCATCTAGGAGACTAGCAGGCCTTAGCCTCCAGTCCTGTTCACAGGCAGAAGTTGTGCAGAGCGTCCCCTCTTCGCACAGCCAATCTGGTTGCTTGCCAGTTGACAATTTTGGGTTCCTCAAGCTCCCCTTCTTATAATCCCTTTCCAGACACCAAATGTTTGGGGTCTGTGATTTTGAAGTTTATGGAGGGGTCTGATCCCTTTTGAAGTGCCCTGTTCTCTGACCTTCCTCCAAAAAGCAGCTTATCACCGCAGAAGCAACTCTAATTCTGAGAGCCCCACAACACAAGACATCAAAGTGACTAGAGGTTCTTTTAGCCCCATATCTTTCCTGAGAGCTGCCCAGGTGCCATACCAGTGGCCTCTCTCTAAATCAAAGAGAACCCTTTGATGTGTGCTCCTGTGTGTCCCACCCACCTCACAGGAATACAGCAATCAACAGATCCGCCTGGAGGATGACTTTACTTCCTTAAGCTCCTACAGTCAACCCTGGGTTTCCCAAAAAGGAGCCCAGAATCTTCCAAGTTTTGTACCATTCACAGGCACATATACTCCCACCACATGCATACAACACACACGCACTGCACAGCACCATGTAATAACTTGTTATAGGCCAAGGGGGAGTTAAGCACACAGTAGCGAAATTTACATCAGTGAGTCACTCAGCTTCATCCACTGACGCAGGTAAAAGAGGCATGTTCACTTCTACTGATCACTTCATGGTATGCTGCCCCCACATTGCTCGTGCTTCTTAACTCCTGGCACAATCAGTAGCTTTTCACCACTATGAGGGTAGTGCTTTGGGCATCCCTCTGAGTCTAATTCCGCAATCCATGAGATAGTCCTATGTCATTGTGCGCATGCAAGATCCGTGTTTGTTGAGGACAACAAAAATGAGCACAAGGGATCCAGACTTCATTGCAGCTGGAACACTCAGGGCATAGTACGCGTCCATCACTGTGCAAGGCAATGGACTTTTCCGTACCAACACCATCAATATGTTTTTTTTTAAAGCTAAAGTATCTTATTGTGTCTGCACCTAATCTTTCACCAATTGTTTGAGGAAACACGTTTCCTACCGGTAGATGCTAGCCAAATTTGTTTAAGGGCTTTGTTGTAACAATGGATTTCATAAAAAGGAACAAACCATTGTCTTTGCTTGACGTTCTTTAAAACAACCAGATGTGAATTATACCACCATTGATCGGGAGGCATTACTATTGGCCTGTTGAAAAGTTTAGAACCTCTTTGAGGGGGACACATTTTGATATATACACGGACCATAAATCCTTGGTTTACATGCTTTATGGTAATAGTACAGACATCTGCTACATTAGTTAGGCTGTTGTCACAACTTCAGAATTCAATTTCACTGTCAAATATATACCTGGAGGCAAGAACTTTAGGGCTGCCTGTTTGTCTAGAATTACTATTTGTGATCAAATGGAGGTGCAAGACTGTGATGTAGAGTGTGTTGTGGTTCTTGTGGATGATATTTTTGATGGTAAAGGATTATTTACTTCACAGCAGCGGCTTGAGACCTTAAAACATATGATGCTATTTTACAAGCTGTTTTGAAATTTTTCAAAGTAGGGTGTCCTACAAAAAGGAATTTAAAAGCTGCTTTGAGGCCTTTTGCCCAAGTTGCTGTCGGGTTATCAGTGGTCAAAAGTGTTTTGTTGTGGCTTGATGGCTGTTTTTCAACTATTTCCCTAGTTTTCCCTGGCAAGGTATTGTTTAAAGTGGCCCGTGAAGGCCATTTCAGTAAATGTCACTTGTAGAATTGTAAGAATTATTATTAGTGGCCATCTATGGAGTAACAGGTCTCTGAGTGGACCGATTTATGCAATAATTATCTTCTGTGGGACAAGTTTTGTTAAAGCCAGGAAACTCTTTTGACTTAGTTCCATTAGCAAGTGATTCCTGGGTGAAGGTTGATATGTTTTTTGCAAGCCCAATTTACATTTTACCATTTAGGTATGTTAATACTAGTAGATTTCTTCATGAAATTGGTGTATTTTGAAATAAAGTCTGCTCCCAATACCAGTGCTGTGATTAGGTTATTAGAACAAAAAATTGAGGTTGAAGGTGCTCCCAGAGAACTTGTCACGGACAATAACACACACCTTTTTGCCACAGGAATGAGGCAATTTATTGATTCACATCAAGCATCTGCAGGTTGCTTTATATTCTTCCACTTCGAATGTCCTGATGGAGAGAATGCGTAGGTTCTTGAAGGAGGGTGTTGAATCAGCTGTGGTGTTGGGGACTGATGTTGAAAACCTTTTGAGACATAAATTGTGGTCAGATTTGATCATTCCACATAGTACTACTGGAAGTTCATCGTTGAGACTCTTAAGCAAAAGAGCTCTGAGGACCAAAATATGTCCTGACTGGATTACGGATTTACATGATGGTTCTGACATATCTATTCACATTTCCAATTAAGCTGTTGCTACCAGGGTCTTACAGCAGCAAGGTATGTGCAAAGATAATATTGATAAGAAATATCATACTAAAACCAGTGCTCTAGAGGTTGGCAATTGGCTTCTTATTAAGAAACACAATAAAGTCAGGATAGGTGACTCTAAGTATATGTCTCCTGCACAAACTGTGAAACTCTCTAAGGGGTCTGTTTTGATTTCTGAAAAAGGATGGTGAAGTAGAAGGAGATTGGTGAAGGTTTTACAGGAACATACCAAAATAATTTTGTCATCCAAGGTTGATGATGTTGTGACTTGTCTAGATAGCTCTTGGTGGCTCTAGTCACAATATTCTTCCACAACTAAACAACTGCTACAACAAATGAGCCTTCTCAAAGCAAAGTATCACCTGTGCTTACCATGTCAAGCTTCTTAACATCCAATGCTACTTCTTCGTTTTCCAGATTATAGGGTGATTCCACTAGCTTTGGTTCTAATTCTGAGGCAGCTCCTGATTTGCAAAATGCCACTGGAAGCTTGAGCCAGATGCCTGGCATTGCTCAGCTCAAGGTCTACCAGAAGCCTCGAGCCCAAAACGGGCAAGCTATCATGCAGTGAGATAAAAAGGAGTAACCAATAAAAAGCCATCTAGTGGCTGATTTGTATGAAGTGAAACCACAAAACAAGGGATTAATTGTGCTTCCTCCACTTAACCAAATTGTGTATTCTTGGGAAATCTTTTGTTTCCCTGATCATCTTTCTTCATTACCGCCTACAAAAGAAATACTTGAGTTCCGAATACAAGCTGCTCAAAAATGTGTTTACTTTAATAGACTATAACGTTGGTCTATCTATAAAAACATAGACCACATACAGGGTGCACGTCAACTAACTTTTCTTGTAGTTCACTAAGGATATTGTTGCCAAGACAGGAGCAAGAATGGTTTTAATAAGTACCTGTCAGTGGAGTGGTGGTATAACGTAACGTATTAATGACAAATCTTCCACATGTTGAAATAATACACTTGCTCGAAATGCAGAAACTTTAAAATACTTTCAGTGGCGGCCGGCAGCTTTAGGAGGGATGAGGGCGGGCGGGAAGCACACACACTCTCATTCTTTTACACACATGCACGCACGCACATCCATTACCAACACTCGTAACATTCAAACATGCACGCACGCACGCACCAAACATTCATTTTAAAAGATCACACACACACACTTACCTTCAGCCTCGGAGGTTAAGGAGGGTTGGGACCGCTGCCTTCCCTCCAATGAGGGAAGGCAGCAGTCCCAGCCCCGTCACAGAGTGGGATGGGGTCAGTGTGACTTCTGACCCCACCCCACTCTGTGATGAAGTGTTACTGATTAACACTCGCCCTAGGCGCTTCAGGGCTTAAACCTGAAGCGCCCAGTTCGAATTCAATAAGTGGTGCTATCCTCGTCACCCGGGGAGGGACTCGAGGCACCTTTGCTGAGCCGAGGAGGTCAAGCCCATAGGAGCTGTGACCTCCTCAGCCCAGCAAAGTTCAGCTTAGGCAGCCAGGAGTCTGCACAAATCGCGCATGTCTGCTCCTGGCTGCATGACCTGAACATGAAGAGTGTCTGTCAGGCTGACCTTTGTTCAGCCTGCCAGACACTTCATGAGGGGCAAAAGTTGGGGGGGTTGCCTCTCCGCCCTAAAGGACGGGCCGCGCCTGAATACCTTATGCAAGGTTTTTGCATGATTTACATAGTAACATGCTCGTGCAAGCCAAGCCCAGACAGCATACATAGAGCTGGGAGCCGAGGAATGATAAGCACCATGGATGTGGGTTTGAGGCCTCCAACTAGGGCCAGCTTTAGGGCAGTGCGAGCGGTGCTGCCGCATCGGGTGCTGACCCGTATTGAGGGCGCTGACCTCAGGTTGGTGCTATGTTTAGCAATGACTTTCGAAATGTGCGATTTAAAAGCACCTGATGAAAAGTTCCTTGTGAGACCAGCCTTCAGGAAACAAATAAAATGTCAAGATACCTCTTGTTCCTGCTAGGGAGAGAGACAGAAGTTTTGTCTAGCTGCTGCTTTGACTCACCATAAAGTAGCTGAAAGGCTTAATGTGTCTGCTGCAAAGAAAATAACTATATTTTATGTGGATAGCTGAATGGATTAGTAAAGGCAGCAATTACAAGTGGTTTAAAGAAAATGAATGTATGTGAAAGGGGGGGCTATGGATAGATAAGGGGCACTTTTGGCAGGTTGAAGTGAGTGAATTCGGGGAGGTGGTGGGGGGTGCCAAAAAAGGCCATTGCCCAGGGCGCCACTGGTGCATATTCATTGGGCAAGCGTTTGGGAATCAGGTGTGGAAGCGAAAGCGAATGGCTTAGTAGTCAATGTGGAGTGTGACTGCTTCGTTCCCCCACCCATTAGCTATTTAATTACCTTGTGCACCAGCCCTCCTCCGCTCCCCCTCCACCCTTAGCCTTCAGCAACCAGATGACATCAGGGGACACCAGCAGACAGCACTGTACACATTGCACCTGACCCACACCCAGGTATAAGGCCTAAAGAGCATGTAAGAATTCCAAGGACAACAAGAAAGGGCAAGTAAAGATAAGTGTGTGAAATCGCATGGCCACTGGGCCCTATGTAAGGGAGCAAGAATTTTATGAAAGGGGACTGGGGTCAGAGCTCTGAGTAACATCACGGATGAGTATCTATGTAGTTCTACTCTGTGGGACATTGCCGCAGGTGTTGCATGAGTGGGGCTCCACCAGAGGGGCTGCATACTTTCCCCTGAACCCCCAGCCGGAGAAATTGGATGAAGTTGAGACCGGGGATTATGAGACTGGTGAGCATGCAGTGAGCTGATGGGCAGACAGCACAAGGGAGTAAAGTGCCATCAGAGAGGGGGCGGGCACCGAGCTTTGAGCGCCGAACACTGCCTGAGTCCAAACCTGCAAGCTAGTAAGCAGATCAGAATACAGAGGACTGAAAGCTAAGGGCAAAACGATCATCAGACGCCAGTAAAAGGACTGCTAATCTTCACAAGACCTTACACGAGCTGATACTATTGTTCTTATTTGTGCTAGTGCAAGAACTGCCCCCAAGCCTGGGCTTTTGGCAATGACTTCCAGGCTCCAAGTACTAACCCTGGCCCTCTTCCGACTTTGGTTATGGCTTTCGGTTCCAGTTCTGGTCCCAAGTGAGGAAGGCTTTTTGGACAATAGGCCAGATGATTTTAGAAAACCTGGGAGTAAGGAAACAGGCAACATCAGGAACAGGGATGAAGAAGTAAGGATCAAGGCCTAGAAATGGCCTTAAGGTGGAAAGCTCAATTGGTTAACTGGTCATCTTAGTGGCAAGCAGGCGTGGCAGTATAGCAAAGCAAGTCCTGGTCAACAAGCGGTCCGCAGTACCTCAGGCATTAGGAATTATGTATTAGGTACTGGGCCGTTGCCCATTGTGTACACAGGCAGCCATCATGGAGTCAGTGCAGCTTGTGTCCATGGCGCAGTCAGTTGCTGCATGCATAAACAAACACATGCTAGTCCTGTAACCAGTGATCTCCATAGTGCTTAGTGCCCAGTACTAGTGTTCTGTGCTCAGGCTCCTTCTAGTGTGACTGCCTGGCTCTGTTTCATCCTTATTGGGGGCCCCTTTAGATTATATTGGTCCCTGCCAGTCTGCTACTAAAGTCTTGACGTAGCCTCGAAATGCCAGCCAAACAGCAGAAAGGGGCAGTGGCAGGTTAGGGCCAAGGAAGCCAAGCTAGAGATGTATGGAGGGGGTGAAGTGGAGCTTTTGACGTATATTTCAAACATTTTTTTAAACCTCTTTTTATTTCAAACAATGCTCAGCATCAGGTTTAAACAGATGTCAGGACCACATTGAAAACATCATGTGTGAGGTATACAATATCATCAATGAACTAGCCAGCGTTACGTAGCAACCTTACCATCACAATCCCATAGGTCTAATACAACAGACCTGTCATTACTACCCTACCCTGGCCCTGGGGAAAGTCACTTCCACCCCACCCCTAGTTATCCCCCAATGTCTCTATAGGAAACCCACTTGGACCATATTTGCTCATACATGCAACCCCTGCTTTTGTAGACCACCTGCTCAGCTTGCTGGTACCAGTCCAGATCTTGTTCCCAATACTAAACCCCTGGGGGTCTACTTGCTCCCCACCCCCTTTCAATATTTCATTTGGCAGCCCTGGCTGCCAGTTGCAGCCAAATCTTTATGTACCTGGGTCACCCCTCACCACCTGTGATGCCCAGGACCAACCACCTAGCCTCTAACAGTATGTGCAGCACCGTAACCTTTCTCATGACTTGTGCCACCTTTCCCCAGTATCCTTGAACCTCCGGGCAGTCCCATAAGATGTAAAAAAAGGATCCCACCTCCCCACAGCCCCGTATACACAGATTGGAATCACTACGTTCCATTCTATGCAGCAGCAAACTGGAATAGTATGCTCTATGTAAGACCCTTAGCTGTATCAGTCAGCTACCTCTCTGGGGCTCTGAACTACCTCCGCCCAATCCTCATCTTCAATTGTTCCTAGATCGCCCTCCCAAGCCATCTGGGAAGTTGTTCATTATTTTCCTGTATGTCGGGGAGATGGCCTTATTTGTCATGGGCTCTGACAGCAGCATATCCTCCAGTGGAGATGATTTTGGCAGTTGTTCCCCCTCCAGTATGTGCGTGCGCAGCGCATGCCCTAGCTGTAAGAATCTGTAGCGTTCAGACTGTCCCATCTCGTATTGCCTCTCAAGGTCCTCAAACGTCCCCTCCCCTCCAGACATCCCCCAGGTATTCTATCCCAATCAGCTCCCATTTCCTAAATCCATTGAGTTTCCCAACCTCCTGCAGCAGATTACTGTCCCACAATGGGGTTCTGTTTGTAAGCCTACCCTCCAAGCCCAAGAATCTATTGGCCTCCCTCTAGGCCCTCACCACCGACTGAGTATGGAATGGCAGCTGGTCCATCTGTCTTCCACCGTATAGAATCGACGGGTATCCCCAGCCTCCCATTGCCTCTCTGTCCACTCCGAATGCCGGTTTATCCCCTTCCACGAACACCCAGTCATTTATCGTGCACAGCTATGCCGCCCAATAGTAGACTCGTATGTCCGGGGTTGCCAGCCCTCCTTCAAACACACCGCTCTGGAGCTTAGTCAGAGAGATGCGTGAACTGCCTCCGTCCCTTTGAAGATTCCTCATCTCACTGTTAATACTTTGGAACACTGTGAGTGGCCCCCTGAAAGGGGTATTTAGGAGTCTGTATAGTAGCCGTGGGAGAGCCATCATTTTTAAGAATAGGGCACGCCCCATCAGGGACACCAAGAGTCCCTTCCAGTGGGAGACAACAGCTCGGAGGCGCCGCAGCTGTGAAAGCAAGTTCTCTTCCATAAATCCATTCACATTGTGTGTTATGTACATTCCCAGATATCTGAACCCATCTGTCGCCACCCGGGCAGTACACCGAGGGGGCAATGTAATGGTGCCCCTCCCATCAGAGTGTAGAACAAGAACTTGTGCCAGTTAATCTAATATCCAGAATAGCTACCAAAGGTTTGAAAGATGTAGAGTAGCCTATCCACAGGGCTCCAGTGCCAATGTAAAAATCATGGGGGACAGGGGACACCACTGTCTTGTTCCCCTATGGAGAGCAAATGGGTGGGAACGTGCCCCGTTTACCCTTGCTCACGCCAGGGGGGTCTGGTATGGGAGTTGTATCTATGCGCAATACTTGGGGCCAAAACCCAGTCTGGCCAGGGCCACAAAAAGATACAGCAACTCTATACTGTTGAATGCCATCCTGGCATGGAGTGAGAGTACTACAGCATCCTAATGGCCCGGGGACCTCATCATGTGTAAGATCCAGTAGAGGCGTCTGAGAACAAGTCTAGTGCCCCTCTGGGGCACAAACCCTGATTGGTCCGGATGAATCACTGTTGTGATTACCTTTCTCAGTCTATTGGCTAGGACCTTCACCAGAACCTGAACCTCCGCATTCAGCAAGATATGGACCGGTACAAACTGCAGGTCTCTGGGTTTTCCCCTTCTTCAAAATTACAACTATAGTGGCAATTCTCTGATCTATAGGAAGGATCCCCTATGTCCTAGCTGCTTGAAACATCTTCAGCATGAAATTTGCAGCATCTTTGGCCACGCTTTTGTATAGCTTGAACGGTATGCCATTTGGCCCAGTCGCCTTCTCAGACTGCAACCAAATCACTTGCCCGTTCTTTTCCTCTGATAGATCCTCCTCCAAGTCCACCCGTTCCTCACTCGAGAGGACCCGAAGGGAGACATCTCTCAAGAGGTCTGCACAGTCGTCTTCCAAAAACGTAGCCCTGGACCCATAAAGTCTCTCATAATACTCTGCAAACGTTTCGGCTGGTAGTGTGTGTCTCCCCTGACGTGTCTCCGATTGTCACCACCCAATCTTTCCCCCGTCTCTCCCTGCAAGCCAGGCTATTAGTTTGTTGGCCTTATCCCCATCATTGTATAAACGAAGCTGGGTGGCAAGCGTGTATGCTCTCACCTTATTGTCCACCAGATACCTCAGCTCCTGCTGGTGAAGCCTAAGCCGATGACACTGCTCAGGGCTTGGCTGTCCTCCCTGTAACTCTGCAGATTCGAGAGCTGTGATTTCCGTTTCCAGCCCCTCACATCTGAGGGATTGCTCCTTTCTAATTCCTCCAATCAGGCCCTGTACCTCATCTCAAATTACTGTTTTATACGCCTCCCAGAGAGTACTTGGCGAGGTTATCGACCCGTCATTGTCCTGGAAGTACTGAGTGGTCCGGTCCCTTATCTTGTCTCTGAAGGCAGGCTTTCAAAATGCCAGTGGTCCAATCTTGGGGGTAGCCTCCTGTCCCTATTTGGGCCACTGAGCGCCACCATCACTGGGGAATGATCGGATACGCCTCTCGTGAGATGAGAAGCCCAGTGGAACTGTCCTGCCTGGGAATGCAGCATTAAGATATAATCTATTCTTGAAAAGCTGTTGTGCATTGCTGAGAAATATGTATTCCCCACCCCCCCCAGGTTATGCTCCCTCCAAAGGTCTACCAGTCCCATTGCCTCCACAAATGTCTTAAGGGAATTCTTCACCCCTCCTTCCCCCAGCTGGCCCCAGACAAGTCTGTCTCTCCTCATGTCCATAATATAGTTCATGTCACCTCTCAAAATCAAAGTACTCTTTGGCAGCCCCCACAGTTCCTCCCCCAGTGCCTGATAGGTGGCCAAGGCAGCACATAAACCAAGCAAATGTTTAGCGTACAACCCTCTCAGGTTCCTATCTGCACTACGATTCTACCCAGAGTGTCTGTCCGTGTTTATCCGGTACATACATTACCGATGATTTGACCAGTATTCCCGTTCCCCTTGAGTTAGACATGCAACCCACATGTGTGACAAGGGAGTAGCCCATTCGATCTAGTGCCTTATATCTGTTCCCTTTCAAGTGAGTTTCTTGGATCAGGACAAAGTCTTAGTCACGTCTTCTGATGTATTGTAAGGCTACAGTGCATTTAATTTTATTCTCAAGGCCATTGACATTCCAAGCCATGACCCTCACCTCTGATTTACTCCTACGCTCCATATTGTGTCAGAGTGTGCAGCAATTCCTCCCCCACCCAATTCGTGACCTGACGACTCTCCCCTCCTCTCGAATTCGCGGCCGTGCTCCCACACTGTGGATATTGTGCAGCTGAGCAAGAACAAATAACTTCCTGAAGGGTCAAAACAATTTCCCCCATAAACCGCCCCACCCTGCTACCCTGCATAGTGGACTTAGAACCCACCCACAACCCCAAATTGCAGACCGCCTCTCGCCCCAAAATCAACATAGCTAGTTAAGGACGGGCTGGTGTTGCCAATCAACTTCTTGTATCGCATATGTGTATTTCCCAAACCCCCTTATCCGACCCATCTAGCCATAAATCTGTTTTGCCTGCCATCTAGTTTAGCACCATCTATTCTCCAGTTTGTGTGTCTGCTCCCCCAGCAATCCCCTGCAAATCCTTTGCTGCCCTTGGACTTCGGGAATCAGTTGCCTCCAGTTTCCAGTTGCCTTATTTGTGTTTCTTCACCACCTCAAGCTCTGCGATTGCAAAGACCCTGAGTCCGGCAATGAGCCCCGGCACATATCCATTCGCCACACTCAGCTTTCAGAGGGGTCCTAGTCCAATGTAGTCAGCGCGGGCTGTGCAACCGCATCTCTGGTTTGCTGGTCTGTGGCCCAATTTGTCTTTATACTCTTTGGGGGACATTTTCCTGCTGTGCGCCACTCCTCCACCCAATCTCAGGCCTCCGCAGGTGTGGCAAAGAACCAGGATTTGCCCTCCGTCACCACTCGTAATCAGGCCAGGAAAAGCATCATGTAATTAATGTCCTTTGTTCTTAGGATCTTCTTGACCTTGTCAAAGCTTTGTCTCTGACGCTGAACCTGTAATGTAATGTCTGGGAAGAACCTTATTGTGGTGTTTAGATCCCCATGCATGCAGGCAGTCAGAAGGATAGCGTCCTGGTCCCGTTGGTTGAACACCCTTGCTATAATGGTTCTCGGCGGGGCCCCAGGTCTGGGCGGCAGTATCTGCTTCCTGTGCGCCCGTTCGATGTAGAAGAATTTAGACAGTCGCTTAGGGCAGAGGTGGTTGATTATCAAGTCTTCCAGAAAGAGGTCTATGCTGGGCCCCTCCGCCCCCCTCTGGAACCCACACCACCCGGATATTGTTTCTCCTCGCACTACCTTACTGATCCTCCAGTCTGGCCACCATTAGTGAGTGTGGTTTTGTTAGGTGATGAACCTGGCCTTTGCTGTGGATTATAGGAGGTTAATGTGCGATTCCGCAGATTTGACTTTTTGGACATCTTGTGGAACTCTGCTCACAGAAGGTTGACGTCTTCCATAACAGCATCCAACTTGGACTCAAGTGAGCTCTTGAGGTCTCAAATCGCTTCCATAATGGCACCCAGCAAGGGCTCGGCCACTTCTGACATCTCCCCGACTGTGTGTGTGCATGGCTCCTCGGTTTCACCATTGTCTTTAGGTGCCTCCAAACGGCTGGAAGGGGAACGGGGGAGGCCCTCCGCAGACCGCACCTCCAAATTGTGACATGTTATTGGCCACACAGTGTGCCCCCCGTCCAGTTGCAGTTCGTATGGCCAGGCGGATCACTGTGACACAGTCCCAGTTCGCTCCTCTCAGCTCTCGGGACAAAGACTTTGCTTCAGGCCCACTCCAGCCCAGACCCTGCCACGCTTCCACTTTCAACCCATGGCCGTCTCCTCCCTTTTCACCAGCGCTGGGGGAGGGATTTCTAATGCTACCAGGGCGGCCCTGGGCCCAGGCCAAACAATCTCCGTGGCCGGGCCCTTGTTCGCTCCTCTTTGTCCCCTGGCTGCCCTACTCTTCTCTCTGCCTGCCACCTTGCTCTGTGCTCTAGGGCTGTTGTCCGGGCAGAGTGCCTCGCAATTGGGCCCTACCTCCACCGCAGCTCCTCACCTCTGGCTGGCCGCAGCCTCTGATTCTGCCTCCCTCCGTGGCTGCGACGATCGACCAGGGCCCCCACCGTTCACTCCACACTGCTGGCACCCTGATTTGTCAGTTTCCTCAACCTGTAAGGGACCGACAACTGTATCCACACTGTTTTCTTTTCACCAGCACCAGAGGGGAAGGTCCACACCTGCCTCCGAGGCTGGCCCGGACCTGGGCCAGGCGCTCCCCACCAGCGGACCCATAATCACTCTTTCTACCACCCCAGGGCGGCCCTGATCACCTCAACAGCTGCTACCTCCTGACTAGTCCCCCGGGGCATCCTTTGGGCCAAGCGCTTCGCTCCCGGGCCCCACCTCCATAGCCCTCTGCCCAGCCAGGCCATGTCTCCGCTCCCACTCCTCCTCACTACTCTGACCTTGGGTGGTCGCCGCTGGCCCCAACTGGCTAAGCCTCACACCACGTCTCCCCGGTGCCTCACTCCACCCGCTGCCGGGGTCCCCCCTCCAACCTCCACCTCCGGATCATCGTCGCTGGCTCCTCATGTGTCTCTCCCCTCTGCAGCTTTCACTGCCCAAGACGACCTTGTGGTATGTCGCTCCCTTCGCAGATCCGTGACTTTCCAGGTGTCTTCAGCTTTCAGTCCGTCTGGGAGGCACCTCCTGGTCAGATGTGCTCGAATTTTGTTGCGGATGTCGGGGTTATTTTGTGAGCTTTACGGAGCTTCCTTACATTGCGGCCATCTTGGCTGCAGCAAAGCCAAGCCCACCTATATTGCAGACATTTTAAGCATGGACAAGTAAACAAATCAAATGAGTGTCATGAGACTAGTGAACTCAGTAAGAATAAAACACTCTCCAATTCAATCCTGTGAGCCAAATGGATCTACTGGCCTTACAAGCCCCAATAAATGTGGTAGGCCCAATGGACTAAAAGGGGTCAAACAAAAGACCGATCCTCTAGTCTTGGATGAAAGATGTATGATAAAACCTTGTAGAATCAGTAAGGCAAATAAGGTGAACAGGACAATGACTCAGCAAAAGAAGGAAGGAGCCCAAAATTATTTATAAGATGACAGTATGAATTTGTTTAACTCCCTGAGGAACTTTGTAACTTCGAATTTTAATACTCCTAAGAGTCAAACATCGCTGAATTTTTCAGGCCTATCGAAGAGCTTATGCTTCTTTCAGACCCTAGACCAGAGTAGGTCAGGTTACACTGACACAAGTGTTACCAACTCTCCCAAAACCCTAAGTCGATCCTATCAGGGTGTTAGATCATATAAGGTATATGCTCTCAAGAAAGCAGGGAACTCTAAGGAAAATGTGGAAAAGTTGACAAATAGGAAAAGTGTGCTCAAATCTGCAAAAGTGAAGGACAATGAAACTATGGGCAATACTAATGTTAATGCCAAAGTATTAGGAGGAAGGAGGGAAGTGTTGGGATAGTATTTAAGAAGAGCTGGAACATTGCTACTCTTGCCCTTCATGAGCTATCTGGCCCTGAACTGCTGGGCTTTACCCATAAATCCAAGAAAGGTTGTATTGACTCTGGCTTGCTTTGTTATCATCCCCCAGGCTCCTAATGGGCTTATTTGCAACCACAGACAGAGATCATTACCAATATGGCTCTTCCCCACTCGAGATTCCTAGTGTTAGGAGATTTTAATTGGTGGGCAGAGGAGCATATCTCCCCTGCCTTTAAACAACTACTTTGCTCCTGTCATGCTTTGGGTCTGCTGAAACTAGTTCAGGGTCCTACACAGCAGGGCGGTCACACCCTTGACCTGATCTTTGCAAAAGATGGGCTAATCACCATGGGAACCCTCCTTCCCCTCTGTTGGACTGGTCATGTTCTTGTCACTTTTCTTCTTCATAGCTGGGACCCTAGCCATCTAAGACCCATGCTGGCATCCCAACGTATTGGCAGAGCCTGGCACAAATGGAATAAACTATCTCACAGCAGGAGTCTTAACCTGTCAAATGTAGATAATCATGATAGCACAGTGAATGGGAATTATAGGGCTTACGTGAACAGGATTGTAGAAATCCTGGATGTGATTATTCCACTAAGGAGTTCAAAATTGCCCCATAAACACTCGGCTCCTTGGTATAATGCATCTTTGAAACAACTCAAACAATCTTGTAAAAAACTCGAAAGGAGGTGGCTCTCATTTTACAAAGAGGAAGATAACGCAGTTGTAAAAAAATGCAATACAGGAATATAAAATAGAGAGTGGAAAGGCCAAAGCTAGTTATTATGCTGAAGCCATCCTGGTTTCCCCTAATAAAGCGAAAAAGGTATTTGACACCTCTAATCTGGAGTGCGTGAGTCAAGCAGTTACTCCCTCACAGGATCTCTGTGATAAGCTCTCTGTCTTCTTTTTTAGGACAAGCTCTGTAAGATTCTGGAGACTATCAGTATTCCCCATTTGCCAACTAACTCCAAATCATTGCCCGTTTTCTTTAGTAGTAAGGATACTCCTCAACCTGGGGATAAGCCAGCTTGATTTGAAACTCTTACAGAGGATCTGTTTTACACTAATGCAATGTCTATTTCATCCGGCTCTCCTCTCGACCCTTTACCTCACAAGGTCCAGAAAGAATTAGCGGACAAACATTTTCCACTGCTAATGCAACTCTGTAATCAGTCTCTTGAAATGTGCACTGTCCCTTTAGCCTGGAAGAGGCAGGGTGACCCCTTTAATAATAAAGCCTTCCTTCGACGCAGGAGTTCTGATCAACTATAGGCCCATCTCTCTCCTGCCATTTCCAGCTAAAATCTTGGAACGCCATGTCTGCCGGAAATTGTCTCAGTTTTTGGAGGACAACTCCCTCCTTGAAGGAGAGCAATTTGTCTTTAGGTCGAATCATAGCGCAGAATCAGCCTTACTCATGGCATTGGATGAACCCATAATGCAGACTGATGGATGCCAATCTGCAGTTTTGGTCCTCCTAGATCTCTCTGCCACATTTGATAAAGTGAACCACAGTATTCTTGTGGGTCAGCTTGCTTTAGTCAGTGTACGTGGCACTGCACACAAATGGATGTGCCCCTACTTATCTGAACCCAGTTGCTCTTCCCTCCTACAGTTTTGATTTTAAGAACTTAGATCAAACCCTGAGTCCGGTCTTATTTAACATCTATCTCAGACCTCTGATCTCTTTTATTAAATCCCACAACTTCAGTGTGTTGAACTATGCATACGACACATAGCTAATTCTGTCACTTGGCAGTGGCCTATCGGTAACTGCCTTCCATAACTGTATAATCAATGTAATCATCTTATTTCCCTCAAATTTCACGGGGCTAAAACTGCACTTCAGTGTTGTTCTGCAAGTAAAGTTCTGACTGCTATTCCTTTGAACTTATGGCCTTCTGAGGCAGTGTCTACCCCCTCTGTATCGGTTTGTAACTTAGGGGTCACATTTGACAATAAACTATCGATGGAAACACATTTGAACAAAGTAGCAGGCACCTGTTTCTCATTACTTCGAAGTCTTCGGAAGATTCTCTCGTTGATGCCTTCCACTGTCAAAACTATTATTGCCCGCAGTGTCATATTGAGCAGGATGTATTATTGCAATGCCCTTTTGCAAGGGGTGCCAGAGTATCTCCTAAATAGACTATATAGAGTCCAGATTGCAGCTGCTAAACTGACTCTAGACAGATCTAATAGATCATCTGCTTCTATGGCACTGAAAGATCTGTACTGGCTTCCGCTGCGGCAGCGCATAGTTTTTAATTAAGCTACTAAGACAATAGGTCGTCTTACAAAAATCACCAACTTTAGACCAATAAAAAGGGAAAACAGAAGAAGTGAGTTATTGCTAGTAAATCGATCAAAGCTTCTTAAATTTTTCAAATTAATCCCCTCCTCAAGCGAAACAACATCAGTAAATTTGGAACTGGTAGGGTTCTGTATGTCTAAAGAAGGTGAATTAATTAAATCCAAATTCTCCTCGATAGAAATTGCACGGAAAATAATTAAGACAAATAATCAATAAACATGACATGATTATTAGTAACAATCCAGGTTGCGGGGAAGACTCAAATATTAATCTGAAAAGTGACAAAATGATTGCAAATAAATATATAAATTCGCAAATGACACCCTTGTTATGAAAACATCGGGGATTGGCCTCTACAGAAACTGGGTTGCCTCACCTGTCAATGTACTGCCTTGGTAAAGCAGATCGATGACGATATGAGAGGAAAGACCTCTCAAATCATATCATAACTGTTACATTTATAAACTATGAAGCTGAGGGGAGAAGGGACTTGTATGAATCAGATGAAGAGCGCAGCCAAAAGAGATATAGGGGCCGGAGTGGTAATATGACTAAGCCAATGGGCAACCTGCAGCAAGTGAAATTTTGGTTTAAAATGTGGATGGATTTTTTGCTTTTAAGAATTCAGTTAGCTCTAAATTTCTTTTAGAGGGATACTCTATATTAATCTAGATTACAATTCCAGCAATGTTGACATTATTGCAAGAAAATTGACTGTCGAAGTGCCCCCCTTTAAAAGGTTTCATTATAATCAGTAGGGAGGCCAACTCATCATCTAGGGTAGGACGGGCCTCTGGAACGCAGTTGAAATTGATCTAAGTACTTAGGTGGTCATCATGAGTCTGACGGTCTGTGGACCGCCACAGTGGAGGTGGCAGTCGCACTGCCACGGCCCTGGCGGAGTGGACCGCCATATTATGAGCACGGGGATGAAACCAACAGGACAAAGCCAAGTCGCCTCCTGAACCGCCACTGCGGAATGACTGCTGAGACCGGTAGTAGGCATTTCCAGGCCGGCGGTGAGGCTGTTTCCTGTGACCCTCTTACGAGGCTGCACACCGCCCTGAAAAGCCTGGAGGAAACAAATCACTGAGAAGAGAACACTTTCCTTGAGGAACACAGGCACGTCCACAGGTGCCATGGCACGCAAATTGCAAGTCTTCCCAATGCTCCTGCAGGCCATTGAACTCCAGGAGCAGCGACAAAGACACCAACCGTAAGTACACCGGTCTAGCACACACTGGAGGGAAGGGCATTAGTAAACACACACAGGGCACAGCAAGCCACGCCTACACACACACATGCAAACAAACACCCGTGCCAAACACACACACACACACACACACATACAAACACTCACATGATACATGTGGAAGGAAAATGAGGACAAGGTTGTTACCATCAACATCAACTGTGCAGTGATGCAGCTATATTAAAAAAGTGAAAATTATATGAATAACTATGTTTAAAGAGGCCCAAGGGCCAGTCCAAAATGTCTGTAGTGCCCCTAGCATACTGAGGACAGAATAAGCCACCAACTTGACTCCTAACTGCAAACTGCTGGCCTCCACAGGGCTGGGGCATCAATAGGGCATGCAGGCATGTCAGGGGTGAGGGGGTCTGGGGGTAAGGCTTTGGGTTTGGAGGGGGGTCCTTAGGTTTGGGTTTGAAGGGGGATCCATGGGCGTGGATTTGGAGGGGAGGTCCTTCAGTTTGGGTTTGGAGGGGGGTCCTTAGGCTTGGGTGGAGGGTGGACTTTGACTTGGATTTTGGGAGAGTGGGCTTGGGTTTGGGAGGGGTGACTGTGGACTTGGTGGGGGTGGAAGTCTTAGGTGGGGGAGGGGCATGGCAATGACCAGGGGAGGTCTGAGAAGTGGAAGGTAGGGGTATGGGGCCTTAACAGGGAGTTTGGGGGGGCAGGGACTAGTTCACTGGTAGGGAACAGGGAAAATTCACTGAGGAAATGTTTCTTGGGGGCACAGGATGGTCATGGCAGAAAGGTATGGGAGTGGAGAGAGAAGGAGTGGTTGAGAGTTGTGTAGATGGAGGTGATTTGGGTGCAGGTGCGTGCTTGGATGCCATGTACGTGCTGTGTGAATATTGGGTGGGTGAGTGTGGGCGATTAGATGTAGTCGGAGGAGGGGGAAGGAGATGCAGGGAGATGGCAGGGGGATGTGTGAATTAATTTTGTGGTGGTGCAGGTAGGGTGGGTGTGCTGCATGTTGGGGTGTTGACAGTCGTGCTGAGTTTGCACGTGATCGTATGAGGCCTGATATTGTGGTGACGGTGGTAGTGAGGGCACTTGTGGCAGGATCTGGGACTAATGAGGTGGTGACTGCAGGTGTGAGTGGTGTAGTGCCTGTGAGGGGGGAGGTGGTGGGGGAGTCGGTGTAGGAAGTGGATGTTGTCATGTCTGCATCTGAATGTTGTATGTGTGCATGGCAGTGGTGGCATTTGTGGTGCTTATGTTTGTTCTTGTGTACCATGTCTGTTGATGTGGATGCATGTGAGTCAGAAAGTGTGCCTTAGATGGGTGAGGGGAGAGGGATGTGGGATTGGGAACAGGTAGCTGGAGCGGGGACGGAAAAAGAAGGGACACTGGCTGCTGTCATTAAGAAGGCCAGAGCCTGAAACGATCTCTGCAGGCCAGGCAGGGCATTGTGAATGCCTTCCAGGAACGCATTGGTCTGCTGCATCTGCGATGCCAGGCCCTGGATGGCATTCACAATGGTTGACTGTCCCACAGAGATGGACCTCAGGAGGTCAATAGCCTCCTCATTGAGGGCAGCAGGGCTGACTGGGGCAGGGGCAGAGGTGCCTGTGGCGAAGGAGATGCCCACCTTCTTTGGTGAGCGGGCATGGGCAACTGGGTGGGGAGGGCAGTGCTGGAAAGGGGGTTGACGGACAAGGATGTTACTGGGGTGATCCCAGATGGGTCCGCCACCGCCATGGAGCCACCATCGGAGGAGGAATCTGAAGATGGTGTCGTCGATCCTGTCTCCCCCATGGCGCTCCCCTCACCCTCCGTCCTACTGGTCCCCTTGGCTCCGCTGGAATCAGGCTCCTGGGTCGCACCGCCGGTTCCCCTTCTCCTTCGCCAGAAGATGCTGATGCACATAAAGACAGACGAGGAGAGGGATGGAGGGTGGGAGAGAGGGACAGGATGCAATGGGTCAATGTGTTTATGAATAGATGTCTTCACTTTTTGGTTGGTATTCTGGGTCTTTTTCTCACATAGTTGGTGTTGATAATGGAACCATTGTTTATTCTCTTAGGTTACACAAAAACAGTGAATGAGTTAAGAATTTAGGGCCAGATGTACGAAAAAAACAAATTGCGAGTTGCAATTTGCGAGTCCTTCCGACTCGCAAATTGCAACTCGCAATTTGGTATGCAGTACGGTGTCTCAGACACCGACTGCAACTCGCAATGGGGTCGCAATGACCCACCTCATGAATATTCATGAGGTGGGTCGCAAATTGCGGCCCCATTGCGAGTATAGGCACTCACTAACATGGAGGCCTGCTGTAGTCAGCAGGCCTCCATGTTAGCGACCTGCTTTTAAATAAAGCAGTTTTTTTTTTTGTTAAATGTAGCCCGTTTTCCCTAAGGGAAAACGAGCTGCATTTCAAAAAATCCGAAACCTTTTGTTTCGGTTTTTTCAGGGCAGGGAGTGGTCCCTTGGACCACTCCCTGCCCTGAAAAAATTTTTTGGGGTCCATTTACAAAGGGGAAGGGGTCCCATGGGGACCCCTTCCCGTTTGCGAATGGGTTACCATCCACTTCAAGTGGATGGTAACTTCGACTCCATTTGCGACCGCATACGCGGTCACAAATGGAATTGCATACCATTGCGAATCGCAAATAGGAAGGGAACACCCCTTCCTATTTGCGATTCGGAAATGCATTTTGCGAGTCGGATCCGACTCGCAAAATGCATTTCAACATAGCAAAGTGGCTTTTGCGAGTCGCAAACGGCGTTTTTCGCCGTTTGCGACTCGCAAAACCCTTGCTACATCTGGCCCTTAATCCTTTTACTTTTTCACGCGTTAGGTTTTCAAGTCACTGAGGTTTACAATATTCACACCCACTTATCTTTTGCACTGGCAATTCTCGAATGGCGCTTTTGAGATTTAAAGTAACATACAACATTGATGGCTACATATACATTTATATAATCAAATAATACGTCTTTTTTACCTTCTTGATCTAGATACATGATTATTTTTCCTTTCGTGCTTTAAATACATTTGCCCTGAGGAAGGTGGTTTTGAGATTATGAACAAATTAGAGAACTGAAACCCACCAAAACGCGTGTCGGCAATCGAATGCCAGAGTTTGGCGCATTGAGAGACGAAGTACCGATCTTGGCAAATGAGTGCCTGAGTTTGATGCATTTGGCGAAGTATCGGATTTGGAGTTGTTTATAAAAAGATAAATTGTGCTGTTTTGGAAGACAAGAAACGTCTTCAAAGATTCAAAATAAATCGTGCTGTTTTGGAAGCCAAAAATGTCTTTAAAGATTCAAAAAGAGACTCTATAGAGGATTTGGCATATGTGGTTTGGCAGAACATAAACGCACTAGACTTTTGGTGAACATCATATGTTACACGGCCAAAAAAACATGAAAGGACATCTATGTGTTTCATATTAAGAACCATATTAGAGAGTTATATATCTATATGTCACTGTATTCAAAAAATGATTTTGTGTTAAGATTGTTATATATGTTTTTGATTGATTGAGACTTGATTGGTGTGTGTATGGTTTCGAAACAGTTGAATTATGTTTGTTTTGATTGTGGTTATTTAGTCTTTGTTGTGTTGTCGTTCGAGAATATGATTTATTGATGTATGTCGCTTGTTATTTAACGTTTAAGTTTAGGAAATATTTTTTGCATTGTTTGATGTCAAATAAAAAGTAGATATTTGTTTGATTTACCTACATATCAAAAGTACTGTGGTTCTTTTGTACATTTTAGAGGAGAGTTGTTTATGTTGTAATTTGTACTTGTTTCCCTGGTCCTCTCTCCTTATTGTTGCAGGGACCCATTATTCATTTTATCCCTGCAATGGGTCAATGTCAGCACAACAGTCACACAGAGTAACAACAACATCATCTCCTGCCATGCCATTGCACGCCATGCCCTCACCTATGCATGCTATAACAGTGGGACACCATGGGGGAAATTACAGCAATGCTGATGGTGGTACAATTGCATTCATATACTTGATGTGAGTCATACTAGTCACACTTGCCCAGCACTTGGCAACTTCACATGGCCGTTTATGGAAACAATTCCTGTACTCCTGAATCAACTGAATCCTGCATGGGTAGGTAGAATGCCTACTAAGCCACTGACAATTAGCACAGTGACATCTTGGCCCACTCTGCCTCACTACACATCCAGTACATGGCAGCAGATTAAGGGGACTCACTTATCTCTTCTGGCACAGTAGTAGGCAAATACAGATGACAATGCCCTAACACCTTAGGTGTACTGATACTGTTGGCAGGAGCTGGGTTCCCAAACTTGTTTGAGGGTGACCACACAAATTACACATTTGAAGTAATTGTCCTCATAAGTAACCGTCTGCATTGTATGGGCACACATCTGTGATACCAATCCTGCCAGGGTGGCTGACACCCATAGTGGACAGGCATCTTCCTAGTACCTACGCTACAGCTTCCCACTAGTACTCAACCCAAACCCACCTAAGCAACACATTAACGAGGTGAGCGTGTGTACTTACCTCCTTCTGGCTGCTGTGCTACCCTCAAGCACCCGTCCACCTCAGGGTAGGCCACCGCCAAAATGTGGGCCATTAGGAGGGTCAGGGTCCAACAGGCACCCCTCCCTCGTTGGGAGGACATTCCCAGCTGGGTGTCTGCAGTCTTCCAGGCCCAGCGTCTCAGGTCCTCCCCCTCTTTCTGCAGTGGGTGCTCCACCAGGGTATGGACCCTAAGGGTCCGCACTTGCTTGACTGTGGCATGCCAAATCCCCTTCTTCAGATGGGCGCTGACCTGCATGATGACACAGACAGAAGGACAAAGTCATGTAGAGTGGCATCACAGGGACAGCAGTAGACAGCACACATCTCACACATCTCATGTCCACACTCACATGTCTTCATGCCACTTACGCTCAGACGACTCACCCTTCTCCATGCATCCACTCTATCTGCCTTGTCCGAAAGACTTTCATCCCCATACACATCACTATCAGAAAGGACGGTGACATTAGACTCACTTGCTGCTTTTGTGCCTCATACAACTGTCCATACAGGGGTAGAACCCCGTACACAAGCTTTTCGAGTTCTTTCTGGGTGAAGGCGGGGGCCCTATCTCCTGCAGAACGTGGCATCTTGGCTACCAGAGTCAGAACACAGCACTGCATGCAGCGGGGGTCTTGTGTGCATGAGTGTCAGGAGTCAAGTGAGCATTGCCACATGAAATGGCGGTCACAGCTGCCGCGGAGATCCCCGTCATCGCTGGCGGCGATCACCATTGGCTCCAATCTCCCATAGACAACCATGTTATCCAATGAGCGGTTGCACGGCGGTTACTACCGCCTACCACGATGACTAATGCCAGTGGTATGAGGTCAGTTCCATCTGTCCTGTGCATGGAGGACAGGCGGCTGCCATTTTATATGAATTTAGTGAATAGTAGCTGAATGTTAGGTGCGTCATGGGTGACATTTGGGGTCTTTTGCACAGCTTTACTGTGTCCACAGTCAGTGCAGCTTCTTGTGACTTCTCCCTCTACTATTCACAGATAGGGTGCAATGTTGAGGATGAGACATGCACCTGTGTATCGGTACCTAGTCTACCATGCCACCCTGGAAGAGCAACATGTCATTCAGACGTATCGTCTGAACTGTCAGACAGTCATGGAGCTAGTGACCCAGTTAGAGCCTGATCTGTTGCCTACCATACATCATCCCAATGCCATCCCTCCCACAGACAGATGTTGTCGGTCCTTCACTTTTTTGCCACAGGCTCGTTCCAGATGACAGTGGGCTTGGCAGCAAGGATATCACACCCGATGTTCAGAAACATTTCGAGGGATGTACTATGTGCCCTGTTAAGACATCTGCTCTGCTACATCAGGTTTCCCCAACGTGCTGATTTAGCCACTGTCAAAGCTGCCTTCTACAATTTGGCACTTGTCCCTCATGTAGCAGGTGCCATAGATGGCACACACATTGTCTTGGTGCCACCCAGCAGAAATGAACAAATGTTCAGGAACTGAAAAAACTTTTATTCTATCAATGTGCAGGTGGTGTGTCTCGCTGACCAATGAATCTCCCAAATGAAGGCCAAGTTCCCTAGTTCTGTGCATAACTCCTTCATTCTGCGGAACAGAAATGTCCCACACATGACTGCACCACTACAGAGGGATCGGGCCTGGCTCATTGGTATGTATCCATTCGTATGTGTGCCCCTCTAGACTCAACTCTCTTCACCCCCTGCTCTATCTCCCTCCCAGTCTTGACACTGGTTTTACCTCTTTGCACACAGGTGACTCTGAGTATCCCAACCTTCCCTGGCTTCTGACTCCTGTGAGACATCCGACTACAGATGCTGAAAACCATTTCAATGAGGCCCAAGGTAGGACAAGGCATGTGATCGAGAGAACCTTTGCGCTAATAAAGGCCAGATTCCGGTTTCTACACATCTCTGGAGGTGCCCTACTCTACAAACCACTGAAAGTGTACCAGATTGTTGTTGCCTGCTGCATGCTACACAATCTGGCCCTGATACATCACATCCCGTTGCTGGAAGCAGAGGAGGTGGCAGCTGGACCGGTGGCTGATGAAGTGTATATAGGGAGTGATGAGGAGGAAGGTGATAAAGATGCAGCTGACTCCAGAGCAGAATTGATACAACAATACTTCCACTGAGATACAGGTATGTGTCAGATGTATGGTATGTGACCTGTACTCCAGGCTGCCATGTGACATAGATCCTCCTGATGTCTGTTAGCACTAGTGGTATTGGGTGCAGCTCTGCCTCTGGGTGGGTTTGGTGGGGGGTCACATTTACCCATCAGTGGAGTTGTTACTGTGCACATTTCAGTGCAATTTCCATCCTGGTGTTGTGCTGCTTCACTTGTGATATGTTTGTGCATTTCCATTGTTCCCTGAACTTTCATTTCAACTGCAATAAGTGTGCTAAACATTGTGGTATGAACAGTATAGCCACCTACATTGGGAGGCAGTGCAACATTACTGTTTCTGACTGTGGAACATGCCTTAAGTTTAGCTTTGTCTGCTGTGATGTAACAGCATTGGGGATGGTTGTCTTGGGAATGTGGGTCTGGCATGGGCATATGGTTATATCTGACACTTGCCATCTCGACCTCGGGACTTTGTAATTGGAGTGCATGGGTGTTGTGAGGGCATATTTGACTCCTACAGTGATTGTTGTCTATGTCTTGTTCTACTTAGAGGGCATTTGTGTGGTGCACTCTGGTTCGTGCATCACCTGTTGCCTACCTTGACACATCTCCAGCCTCTGCCTGCTCCACTATCATCCCTGCTGCATATTGCTCCCCCTTCTGTCACTCTCACAAACTTCTGCAAGACAATGGGTTGACAGTTAAACATATTATGCCAGACTAAATGGTACTTCTTATAATAAAACATATAGGCCCTCATTATGTCATTGGCGGTAAAAACCACCTACCACCACGGTGACGGCCGCCAAAATACTGTCACCGCGGTTTCCATCCATCTGCCATACTATGATCACTGCCGGACTTCCGCCACAAGAAGGGCGGAAATCCAGCAGTGATCATAATGGAGGATGGTGGTAAGGTGGCGGTGCTACCACCAACACCTCCACGCCAGTAGAACGCCACAAGCTGTATCATGACCTGTGATACGGCCTGGCAGTGTTCTGCTGGCGGGCGCTTTTGGTGATAGCAGCGCCCCTTCCCTGCCGGAAAACCACCTGGAAGAAGGTAAGTTGGGCTTCTGACAGGGGAGGGTGGTGTTGGCTGTGTGGAGTTGTATGTGCATGAATGTGTGAGTGTGTGCATGAATGCGTGTGTGTGTGTGTTGTTTGCATAGGTGTATGCATGTGTGTGAATGAGTGTAAGAATGGGAATGTGAGTGCGTGCCTGCATGTCAGTGTGAATGTGTGTACGAATGTGTGCGAGCATGACTGGATGTATGCGTGTATGCCAGAGTGAGTGGGTGTATGTGTGGTAGGTGTCTGCGGGTCTGTGCATTTATGGGGGTGTGAGAGGATCGGAAGGGGGGAGTGTGAATAGAGAGGGGTTAAGGGGGCATCTGGGGAGTGTTGGGGGGTGGGTAAGCCACCTACCAGTGACAGGGAAGGAATTCCCTGTCACCGGTAGGGCCTACCACCACGGTTTTTATGGCGGTGCTAACGTCGTGAAAACCATGGTGGAAGCCTGGCTCAAAATGCCGCCGGCGGTACTACGGCAGCCGCCGGGCTGGAGATTGACATCTCCGGCCAGGCGGCTGCTACCGTCATAGCGGTCTGAGTGGAGAAGTAGCGGGTTGGCTGCAGCCAACCCGCCATTCTCATAATGTGCCGGTATGTACTGCCAGCCTGTTGGTGGTACGGCCGCCACATTACCACTCACCGCCAGGGTCATAATGATCCCCATAGTGTTTATTTGTGATTGACATGTGCAAGGGGTGATCAGTGGGGTCATGGTGGGTGAAATCATCAGTGTAGTTAGCCCAGCTGTGGGTAGTCGAGGTCCAGAATAGGGGGCCGTGGGAAAATGGAGAGATGACAGGGAACAGTCAACAGGGTGTCTCAGTGACACACATGGGAGAATGTTCAGGAGAGGGTCACTTCCTGGCAGTGGTGTTAATCTTGGCATCAGTTCCTGCAGGATGTCTGGTTGGACGTCCTCGCTTGCTTGGGGGTTCCTCAGCTACAGGGGGAGGGGTGCTAGTTGTCTGCGGGTCCTCTGGCAGTGCCTCCATTCCACTAGTTGCCACTGAAGTGGAGGGCTATGTTGGGATGTGGCTAGTGGAAGTGGCATTCTGGTGGGTGGAAGACTCACACAGAATGCTGGTCAGTTCTTCAGGACCACTGCAATGGAGGACATGGTGGCCTTGAGGGCCTGCCACTGCTGCATGGCCTCCTAAAGGTGTTCCCTCTGCAGCCTCTGGTTCTCCTGCATGGTCCTGAGGATTTGGCCCATTGTGTCCTGGTGTGGTGGTATGCAACCAGGACTTGGGAGAGGGCCACCTGGCCAGTCTATTGTTGTGGCTGCCCCATCCCTTGGACCACAAGTTCCCTCCCACTACCCTTGACCCCCTGTTCCTGTGCCCCTGGCACAGTGTGCCCACTCCCGGTAGCAGCAGGATCATCATTGTCTTGGGTGTGTGCCCTTTACTCTGGCCCCTGTACTGTGGGGCACACTTCTGATTGACCCATCCCTGGGGCACTGGTTTGGGGACGAAAGGCTGGCTGCAGTGTAGTTTCCACATGGGAGGGGGAGTCCGGTGTGTCCAGGGTGGGGCTGTTGGGTGTGGGCTGACTAGTCATCCCAGATGGACCACGCAAGTTGTGACAGTCCAGACTTCCAATGGGGCCTTCATCCTGGGGATGGCTGTCTGACCCTGGCATCCGCTGGCAGTGGCAGCGGGACCTGTGGATGGAAAGAGAGATAGTGACATTTAGGAGATGTACTTGTTAGCCGCATCGTGTGATGCATGGTGTAGCCTGACTTGCTTCCCAGTGATGGCAATGACAGCTGCAGTACTGCAGACATTGTTTGGGGGACGTGGATTGTGCCATTGATGGTTGAGGATGGTGGCTAGCATTGCTGTCATTGCCATGTGTTGGAATGCAGTCAAGGCAACCGGTTGGTGTGGCATGTGGTACGGTATTCCATGCAGGTGTTTCACTATGAAGTGGGACTGTGATCCTTTGATGTGTAGGAAGGATGCATTGTGGGAGTTGTGGTGCTTGGCATTGTGCTCGGTATCTGTGTTTTTAGGGGTGATGGTGGCAGATGAGTAGTGTGGCATGCAGGGGAGGGGTGTGGGGTACCTGGGTGGTGCAGAAGTGTGGGATGGGGTGGATTGGGGAGTGATAGGTGGTGGGCATGCATGCTGGGCAGGAGTGGCTTATGCCTGGGGGGTATTGTTGACTTACCAGAGTCGAACCCTATGATGATTCCAGTCAGGCCCTCAGGGGGCCTGAGGTCCAAGAACTTCTCCTCCCGGGATGTTAACTCAAGGGGTGGAGGAGGGGGTCCCCTGCCAGTCTTGTTCCGGGTGATCTGGTGCCTGGATGCCATGGAATGCACCTTCCCCCTAAGGTAGTTCCATCTCTTCCTGATGTCCTCCCTTGTGCGTGGATGTGTGCCAACTGAGTTGACACTCTCTACGATCCTCTGCCATAACTCTGTTTTCCTTGCCAACGATGTTTGCTGGACCCGGGCTCTGAACAGGTGTGGCTCTACCCTGACGGTTTCATCTACCATGACCCTCAACTTATTGTCAGTGAAATGTGGGTGCTTTTGACATGCCATGTTGTGTGGGGTAGTGAAGTGCGTGTAGGGTGCAGTGTGGGGTGGTTGGTGGGGTGAGGGTGATTGGATGTGGATGCAGGTGGGTTGTGGTGTTGGTGTGTGAGTGTGATGTGTGCCTAGTGCAATATGTGCAGTTGTGTGGTGTGTGCTGAGTGTGCAGTGTAAAGGTGCCTGTGGTGTATGGGATCTGTGTGAATGGTTTGTATCTGTGTGCTGTTCATAGGAATCGCAAGGGATTGTGTGTGTGTGTCTGGTGGGGTGTTTTTTAGTGTCGTGAACAGGTGTGTGTGTGGTTTGTGTATGTGGTTCAAGTGTGGGGTACTCAAACTGTCCAATGTGGTGTTAACTACGATTGGTGGCACCTTTTTGAACTGTGGTGGTGCGCACCGCCAATCGTGTTCCACCGTGCATGGACCGCTGGGTAGAAAACTGACACATAATAGGGTGGACAGAATGGTGTCGGTGTGGAGGGGGCTAGTGGTCGGACAGTCACTCTTTTGCCGTTGGTCAGCCTGGCGGTGTTGAATTTGTGGCTGTATTTGGGTGATTTTCACTTTGTGACTCGTAATATGGCGGTCACTGTACTGCCAGCACCGACAGTATGGTGGTGGTATTCTGCACATTGGTCTTGCCCGGAAACCACCAAAGTCATAATGAGCACCTTAGTGTTGAAAGAGCTATTAAATTAGAAACATCTTATACTTGGCTTTCAACCTGTTCAATTCAATTAGAAAATTTAAATATGGCAAAGACGTTACAGTTTGTTTCAATGTGTATATTCCTTCGAACTGTAGGATGTTTGGGAATTAATTGTTTAAAGTTAAAATGGACCAAGACTTGCAAGCTCTTTGTAGTCAATACCCTTCAACCAATGTTGTTTAAGCAGGAGATTTTAGTTTAAATAATTCCACAAACCTTCTTTGGCCATTGAGTTCAGGATGCCTTGAGGTGTTATGATATACCACAGAAAGAATAACATTTGATAACAATACACATGAGTTAACAGTAATCCTTGCCCAACATGGTCTGATCAATCTGAATGGACGGTTTATAGCAACTACCCTGTGGCTGCTACATTCAGGTGTGATATAAACAAAACCCCTATAGACTATAGGGGTCATTATGACATTGGCGGTCAGCTGACCGCCACCCCGGCGATGGCAGTAGTACCGCCGCCAGGCCAGCGGTAATGACCGCCAAATTATTACCATGGCGGTAATCCCTCCCATAGACAGCCAATGTACCACCCAAACCGCCAGTGCGGTACGACCACTGAACACGGCGGTAGCCATCTCCAGGCAGGCGGAAGACAAGGATCTGACCACCATATTATGACATAGCAACGCCAACAGCAGCGTAAACAACAGCAACATCAGCCAGAAGTACAGAAAGTCAGGACACATACCTTAGGTCCAACCTCTGTATTTCGCAACACAACAACAATTGAGGCAACTAAATACAAAGAGCCATTGTCCAGTCCAATCTGCCACAGGGCAACGTCCAAAGCCCAACTTGACTCCTGACAACCCAGTCACTCCACTGGGAAGGGGCATCATTGTGACAGTAGGCAGGCAACTCAGGGGGTGGAGGGTGGGGGGAGTTCTTCTTCGTAGTACGGTCTTTGGGCTTGGGTTTGGGAGGGGGTGGGTCCTTGCCCTTCTAGCTTAAGGGCAGAGGAGTGGCCTTGGGACGGGGGGGCCGGAGCACCACCTTTCTTCACCTTAGTGGCAGGAGTACACTTAGGGGAAGGAACAGGAGTTGATTTGGAGCTGAAGGTACTGGGCTGGGGGGTGGGCCTTTTCTCTTACGGGCAAGACTGGGCAGGTCTTGAACTTGGGTGCAGGTGCATGGACAGTGTACGTGTGTGAGGTGGATGGCTGTTAGGGGTCTGAGTGGGAGCGTTTGTGTGTCTTTAGGGGGCAGACAGGGTGGGGGAGGACAAACAGGACATGTGGATGCATGTTGCGGTGGTGTCTGTACGTGAGGTGGGTGTGCTGCATGAGGTGGTGATGGTAGTGGTGGTGACTGCGCATGTGGTGTGTGGGGTACATGTCTGTGGGTCTGCTGTTGTGGTGACTATGAGCAAGGTTGTGCAAGTGGCAGGATCTGGGACAGTTGATGCTGTGCATGCAGGTGTGAGTGCTGATGTGACTGTCAGGAAGGAGGAGGATGGGGAGACAGTGGAGGCAGTGGATGATGTGTGTTGGCTTTGTGTGTGCTTGTGCTTGTGTGCTTGTGGACTGAAGTATGGTGCCTGTGTTTGTCTGTGTGAGTCCTGTCTGTTGTTGGTTTTGGATGCATGCTTGTCAGAATGTGTGCATAGAATGGGTTGGGGGAGAGGAGACAGGGACTGGGAAGAAGTAGTTGGAGGGGGGACGGAAGAAACAGGGACACTGGCTGCCATCAGAGAGGATGCCAGAGCCTGAAATGATCTCTGTAGGGCTGCCAAGCCACCGTGAATGCCCTCCAGGAAGGCATTACATTGTTGCATCTGGGATGCCAGCCCATGGATGGCATTCACTATGGCTGACTGACACTACCATCTGCACACCTACTGGGACCAACTAAGCCCTGTCTGCCATGGCAAGCTAGCTACCTAGCAATTCCAAATATGCATACCACCCTACATACCTAAGCAAAGCCATGCAGCAATGTCTAAACTGGCATACTGGGGCATCTACTGACTAGAACCCTGCATCCAATTCCCATGCCATGCAGCAAATAATGAATATCACACACACACTGTACTCACCCCTTTGTGGCTGCTGTGCTGCGCTGAAGCACCCATCCAGCTCTGGGTAGGCCACCGCCAGTATGCGGGCTATTAGGGGGGTCAGGCTCTGACAGGCACCCCTCCCTCATTAGGAGGCCGTCCCCAACTAGACCTCCGTAGTCTTCTGGGCCGAGCGTCTCAGGTCCTCCCACCATTTCCTGAGGTGGGTGCTCTGCCAGCTATGGACCCCCAGGGTCCGCACGTCCTTGGAGATGGCTTGTCAGAACCCCTTCTTCTGATGGGCGATGACCTGCAGAGGAAACACAGACAGAAGGACACCGTGAACCATACAATCCAGCCTGTCACACATATGGCCTGCATACTGAACTTGCCCCTCATCAAGCACACACATGACCCATACCTCTTCATTCACATTGCCTGCTGCCATACCACCCCAAATGACACACTGCATGCAACGTACCCATAATGTACTCACCTGCTGGTCTGGAGGCCCATACAGCTGCCCATACAGGGGTAGGACCCCATCCACAAGCCTATCCAATTCCTCCGACGTGAAGGCTAGGACCCTTTCCCCTGTTGCACGTGCCATGGCAGGTTCCAGACACAGGTCACAGCAGCACACGCAGTGGAGATGTAGTCCAGTGGAAAGTCAGAAATCAAGTGAAGTGGTAGAAAGAAAATGGCGGTCACGTCTGCGGCAGTGAACACCGTCACCCCCGGTGTTGATCAGCATTGGTTCCTATACTCCATAGAGCCCCATGTTATCCAATGAGGAATTGCATGGGGATGCAGACAGCTTTCTGTCATGACGCCTAACGCCAGAAAAGTGCAGTCACTTCCACCTGTCTCTATTTGCTACTGCTAGTTCTCATGTACTGAATTAAAATGTGCATCATTGGTGTCGACTGTACACACCTAGACATTTCTAGCATCCAACATACATACATGCTCTGTGTACTCTGATGTGTGCCCACAGGTCCTGTTGTCACAACCTTTTTACTTTTTACTTTTGGCTCACTTAGGTACCAACCACTGCGGAGGAATAGGAGGAAGAGGCAAGCACCCGTTTACAGACCCCTTGTGGACTTGGCTACACTGGAGGACAGGCACATCATACTCACCTATCGTCTGGACAGGGCCACTATCACAGAGCTGTGTGCACAATCGTAGCCTGATTTGCTACCTGCTATCCTTTTCACCACAGTAATTCCCCCTCTTGTGCAGGTACTATCAGCTGTCCATTTTCTGGCAACAGGTTGTTTCCAGGTGACTGTGGGCTTGGCTGTAGGAATGTCACAGCCTAGGTTCTCTATTGTGTTTCGAAGGGTTTTGGCTGCCTTGCTCAAACACATGTGCAGCTACATCGCATTCCCCCAGGTGATGATTTGCCCACTGTGAAGGCTGGATTCTACGCAATGGGACACATTCCACATGTGATTGGGGCCATTGACGGGACCCATCTTGCCTTAGTCCCTCCCAGGGCCAATGAACAGGTGTACAGGAATAGGAAGAGTTTCCACTCTCTCAATGTCCAGATGATGTGCCTTGCTGACCAGTGCATCTCCCACGTCACTGCCAAGTAACCTGGATCTGTGCATGATGCCTTTGGCCTGAGGAATAGCAGCATCCCACAGCTGATGGCACGACTACAGAGGCACAGAGTGTGGCTCATAGGTGAGCTTGAGTCCCCACCAAATGTATGTCTGTGTATTCCTACAGGAGTATACCCCATGCCATTGTTAAAGCTAATGTGTGTCCCTAACTTCTTCCAGGTGACTTCGGCTACCCAAACCTGAACTGGCTCTTGAGCCCTGTTAGGAATCCGAGTATAGGGGTTGAGAATAGGTATAATGATGCTTATGGGCATACCAGGATGATTGTGGAACGCACCTTCGGTCTCCTGAAGGCCAGGTTCAGGTGCCTCCATATGATAGGTGGATCCCTATGCTACTCCTCTGAGAAGGTCTGCAAGATTGTTGTGGTGTGCTGCGTGCTGCACAATTTGGCCCTCAGACGCCATGTGCCCTATCTGCAGGAGAAGGGGGCTGACAATGCACCTGTGGCAGCAGTGGACACAGAGGGCAGTGAAAAGGAGGAAGAAGAGGAGGATGGGGACAACGGGACACGTATCATTCATCAGTACTTCCAATGACACTCTGTTAAGACTGTTGATCTTTGCATTTCTCCATTTAAGTGATGTGCTGTGTGGGTGTAGTATGATGCCAATCAATACCTTTGCATCCCAACTGAATGGCACCTATGCCTTCCCTTATTGCAGATGTTGGTGTGGTTACAACACTGTAATGTTGTGATGTGTACGGACTGCTGAGACACATTTGTTGGATAGATTCACAAATTACAGGATATTCGCACAGAATCATGCAGTTCAATACACTGTACATGTCTTTCTTATAAAGCACTATTACTCAAGTTGTGTCCAAGGGTGTTTATTTTTAAATTAGGTATACAATGCAAAGTGCAATAGGGTGGGGTGATGGTTGGGAAAAGTCCAGTGTAGTGGGCCAATCTGTTTGTAGCACAGGTCCAGTGTCCAAGGGGCCATAAAAGTAGGAGCAATGGCAGTTCAAAATGACTAGGGTGACACAGTGGAACACAAGGGGGACATTTCCTGGTGGTGGTCTTGGTCTTGGCAACTGTCTCTGGTGCCTGTCTGGGTCGCAGGGTATGTTTGCAGGGTGGTTCACCTTCTGCAGGGGCAGGGGTGCTGGTGGCCTGTGAGTCCTGTGGCAGGGCCTCCTGTCCAATAGCTGCAGCAGATATGGAGGGCTGGTCAGTACCCTGGCTAGTGATAGGGGCCCGCTGGTGTGCTGTGTACTCCCACATGATGTTCGCTTTGTCACCCAGCATCCCTGCAATGGAGGCCATGGTGATATTCAAGGCCTGCAATTGTTGCATGACCTCCTGGTGGTGTTCCCCCTGCAGCTGCTGGTTCTCCAGCATGATGTTGAGCACCTGACCCATACTGTCCTGGGGTAGTTGGTATGCCCCCAGGACATTTTTGAGCGCCTTCTGGGCAGTTGCTTCCCTGGGCCTGTCCTCCCCCTGGTGCACAAGGACAGAGGTAGTGGATGCCTTTCTCCACTGAAAGTGATGCTTCATGGAAGCTGCCCAGGCTCCTGGAGCTCACCACCAGCCTAGGTTGACTGACCACTAGGGATGGCAGCCATGTCTGCGGTGGTGCCACTGGCTCAGGATGTCGCGAGGCCGCTGGCGGTGCTTGCGGTGGTGTCAGTGACAGCGGTGCTGGCGGCGGGCTCTGTGGCAGCGGTGCTGGCGGCGGTGCAGGTGGCAGTGCAGGTGGCGGTCTTCTCCATCGTAAAGGTTGCCGTCGACGTGGAAAGAAGGTGTGACACTGGTCCCTCAGTCGGTGCCACCATGCCCTCTCCTGACCTGCCCTTCAGTTTTTGGCCCTTCCCCACCTTTGATGATGGCGCAGCTGTCTTGCCACTATCCCCTTTCGTTTTCCCTAACCCCTTGGTGGCAGGTGTTTTCTGCTTCTCCCTCCGGGATGTGGGCAACTTTTTTAGCTAGGCAGGTGGCAGAATGTCCTTGCCCTCGCTCCATGGCACACTGGCAGCCCTGATGGTTGGCGCACTCCAATAGCCCACAGTTGCTGTCACCACTGTGCCTGGGGATGTGGTGGCTGAGGTGCTGGGTTGGGACCTGGAAAGCCTGGCCTTAGGGGACGGACGGGTGGGGGGAGGTGTAGGGAAGAGGTCAATATTAGCCAGGAGAAGTTTTTTAGACACACTGGGGTGGGTAGTTTGGGAGTGGAGGAAGAGGTAGTGGTTGTAGGAGGTGTACGTCTGCTGAATTTGGGTGAAGGTGCATGGACTGGAGGCTGGAGGCTGTTGTGAGGTGTGTGCCTGCGTTTGTGTACTTTGGGAGGAGGGCTCACTGACACACTGGTAGAGGACACAGGGGATCTGTGAATGGTAGTGGGGGTGGTGAGTGCACATGAGCGGTGTGTGGTGATGGGCGTGCTGGTGATGGAGGTAGTGGCTGAAGATGTAGTGCATGCAGGTGTGAGTCGAGACGAGACTGGGAGGGAGGAGGGAGACGTGGAGGAGGGGGACACAGTGGAGGCTTTGGATGTTGGTATGTGTGCATGGGTATGATGCTTGTGTGAGTGCCTGTGGGATGTGTGGTGCTTATGTTTGCCTGAGTCACTTTTGTGTGTTGAGGTGTGTGCATGCTGGTCTGATGGTGTGCTTGGGATAGGCTGAGGCACAGGGGATTGGGTCTGGGTGGAGGAAGTTGGAGAGGGGAGGCTGGACACAGGGACAATGGCTGCCATCAGTGCTGAGGCCAGAGCCTGAAATGCTCTCTGTTGGGCTGCCACGCCAGAATTAATGCCCTCCAGGTATGCATTTGTTTGTTGCAACTGCCTCTCAACACCCTGGATGGCATTCAGAATGGTAGACTGCCCAACAGTGAGGGATCCTAGGAGGTCAATAGCCTCCTCACGGAGTGAACAGACAGAAAATGGCGGTCACGTCCGAGGCAGTGCGTACCGTCACCGCCGGCGTACATCGTCATTGGCTCCTCAGACCATATGGTCCAATGTTAACCAATGCAGGATTGCGCCGCGGTCTTCGACCGCCTACCGCGACGGTGTAGAACGCCAGCGCAGTTACCTCATATCCCCTTGTCCCACTTTACAGGTCAGACAGCCGCCATTTCAGGGGGCCACATGGCATTAATAATAACTGTGTCACACCTATCTAGGCCTTGCATACACACAGTAACAGGCACATTGCGGATTAATAAATGTGTGCAAATGACATTTTGTGATGCCTCAGTGTAGGCTGACTCTCTGCTCACTGTTCTCCTCCATAGGGCACGTCCGCTGGGGCAGGTGACGAGATGGCAACATCCTCCGGTGTACAGACCGCTGGTGGACCTGTCGACAATGGAAGAGAGCACGTAATAGTCACCTACAGACTTGATCGTGCAACAATCCATGAACTGTGTGCCCAGTTGGAGCCAGACCTGATGTCAGCTATCCGCCATCCCACAGGGATACCCCCTCTTTTACAGGTCCTGTCAGTACTCCATTTCCTGGCAAGTGGGTATTTTCAAACAACAGTGGCCATTGCATCTGGGATGTCCCAGCCAATGTTCTCTAACGTGCTGTCCAGAGTGTTGTCTGCCCTCCTGAAACACATGCGCAGCTACATTGTTTTCCCTCAGGTGGAGGATTTGCCTACAGTGAAAGGTGACTTCTATGCCCTGGGACATATCCCCAACATCATAGGTGCGATTGATGGGACACATGTGTCCTTGGTACCCCCACGCAGGAGTGAAAAGGTGTACAGAAACCGGAAAAGCTATCATTCGATGAATGTGCAGATGGTGTGTTTGGCCGACCAGTGCATCTCCCATGTGAATGCCAAATTTCCTGGCTCAGTGCATGACACTTACATTCTGAGGAAATGCAGCATCCCTTATGTGATGTGGCAACTCCAGAGGCACCGTGTGTGGCTAATAGGTGCGGACAAGGACCCTATACAATGTGAATAGGTGTCTGGGCATGGGGTTGTCCCTATGGGTTAGTGTGTGTCTAACAGTTGTCCCTCAAAATTTGCAGGTGACTCTGGGTACCCCAACCTGTCATGGCTACTGACCCCAGTGAGATATCCCAGGACAAGGGCAGAGGAACGCTACAATGAGGCACATGGGCGAACTAGGAGGGTGATCGAATGGACCTTCGGCCTCCTGAAGGCCAGGTTCCGGTGCCTCCATATGACAGGTGGTTCTCTCTACTACTCACCAAAGAAGGTGTGCCAGATCATCGTGGCCTGCTGTATGCTGCACAACCTGCCTTTGCGACGACAGGTGCCTTTTCTGCAGGAGGATGGTCCAGCTGCAGGTCTTGTGGCAGCTGTGGAGCCTGTGACAGTGAAGAACAGGAGGCAGAAGAAGAGGATATCGACAACAGAAACAACGGTATCCAGAAATACTTGCAGTGAGACACAGGTAAGAAGATGTCACTGCCTCACACATCTCATACTATTGTTTGAGCTATCAGAAGTCTGTCATTTTCACCCAGTGTATGGACCCTGACTTGTCACTTTGACTTTCCATTTAACTGATGTGGGTCCCACTTTGTGCCCTCTGCTATATTTCCTCCAGACCTACAGCTATGTTTCAACGGTATGTGGACAATTAAATTGACATTGCTATATTCCATAGTTATTACAATTACACAATAGTGAAAGCACAGACTGACTCCAGATTGTTTTGTGATTGATGTGTGTTTATTTCTGTGAAAATAAGTGGAGGGGGTTGTAAAATGGGTAGGGATGATGGTGGAGGAATGTCCATGGCAGAGTCCAGTCTATTTGTTTCACAGGTGCATTGTCTAAAGGGGCATAGGAAGTGGAGCAAGGGCAGTTGAAGGATGGACAGGGTGACAAAGTGGGACAGAAGGGTGACATTCAGGGGGGTCTCATTTCCTGGCGGGGGTCTTGGCAATGTTCTCTGTCTTGTTCCTGGATCTCAGGGACCGTTTGCGGGGTGGCTCTCCATCTGCAGGGGGTGGGGTGCTGGTGTCGTGGTCCTGTGGCGGTGCCTCCTGTCCACTAGCGCCGGCAGAGGTGGAGGACTGTTCATCATCCAGGCTAGTGTCAGGGGCCCCTTGTTGTGCCACAGTGTTCCTCCTGGTGTTGACAAGGCCCTTCACAACCCCTACAACAGTGACCAGGGTGGTGTTAATGGACTTCAGTTCCTCCCTGATACCCAGATAGTGTTCCTCCTGCAGCCGCTGGGTCTCCTGAAAGTTGGCCAGTACCGTTGCCATCGTCTCCTGGGAATGATGGTACGCTCCAATGATGTTGGAGAGGGCCTCTTGGAGAGTGGGTTCCCTGGGCCTGTCCTCCCCGTTGCAATGCTGTCCTCCCAGTTCCCCTGTTTTCCTGTTCTTCTATCCCCTGAACTGTGTGCCCACTGCAACTGCCCCCAAGTCCCTGATTTTCTTGGGGTGGTTGGTTTGTCTGGGTTCCCTGTAGTGGTGGACACACTGCTGCTTGACGTGTCCTGGGGACAGAGGGATGGGCCCGCTGGGTGGGTGCTGTGCTTGTGTTTCCTGAGGGGGGAGGCTCTGTGGTGACTTGTGCCAGTGTCAGGGGAACCAACTGTCCCAAGGTCCCAGATGGGCCAGGCTGGTCATCTTGATCCAGTTGTGCAGAGATGCTGTCATCACTGTGGGCCTCTTCTGTGGGGGGACTGGATATGTCTGGAACCTCCTGTACGTTGGGTAGGGGTCCTGCAGGGGTGTAAAGGTATGATTATTGCATGTGTGTGTGCCATCGTGTGCAATGGGTGAGTGACCCTGTACTCCAGTGCTTGCATTCTTGTCTAGGTCCTTGTGTGATATTTGGTTTGGGGTCTGTGTGGGTATCTGTAGTGGACATGCTTTGGTGATGGGTGTCCCTGCTTTGGTGTTGCATGCTGGGCTTGGTGTTGGGATGGGTGGGTGGTGATAGTGGGACATATGTGAGGTGTTGGAGTGATGGGGTGAGGGTGGGGGTGGGGGTATGTGATGGCATGCAGGTGGGGTGGGGGATATAATAGTTAAGAGTTGACTTACCAGAGTCCATTCCTCCTGCTACTCCTGCGAGGCCCTCAGGATGCAGTATTGCCAAGACTTGCTCCTCCCATGTTGTTAGTTGTGGGGGTCCACCGCCAGTCCTCTGTACTGCAATCTGGTGTCTTGAGACCACGGAACGCACCTTCCCCCGTAGGTCGTTCTACCTCTTCCTGATGTCATCCCGTGTTCTTGGATGCTGTCCCACTGCGTTGACCCTGTCGACGATTCTGCGCCATAGCTCCATATTCCTTGCAATGGAGGTGTGCTGCACCTGTGATCCGAATAGCTGTGGCTCTACCCCGTCGATTTCCTCCACCATGACCCTGAGCTCCTCCTCAGAGAACCTGGGGTGTCGTTGTGGTGCCATGATGTGGTGTGGGTGATGTGTGAGGTGGTGTGTGTTGTAATGTGTGAGGGGATGTGTTGTTGCGTGTTGTCTGAGGTGTGTGGATATTGTGTGAGTGATGATGTTGTGTGTCTGCGGATGCTAGTGTTGTTTCTGGTGGTGTCTCTCTCTGGCCTTCTTTCGGAATTTTTGGTAGTAAGGCTTTGTGGGTGATGTGGGTGTGTGTTTTATATTGGATTGGGTGTGTGGGAGTGGTGTGTGTATTTCGATTTGTCCAATGTGGTTGTGTTTTCTAAATGTGTGTGTATTTTGAGCGCGGCGGTGTGTATCGCCAATGGAATACCGCGGTTGAAAGACCGCCACGTGATTCGTGGGTTGTGATAGTGTGGGCGTATTACTGCTGGCGTGACGGTGGAGGTTTTGTTTTCACCAGTTTATCACTGACCTTTGGTGTGGCAGACTTGTGTGGGTGTCTGTATTATGGCGGATTCCGAGCTGTGGGTCGTAATAGCTGTAGTGGAATTCTGCCGCCGCAGAGGTGTGTTGGCGGTCTTCTGCACGGCGGTAAGCGGCATTTACCGCCAATGTTGTAATGAGGGCCTTAGTGTGGTAATTGGGGTAGTGCACTGTGTGGGATGGAGTTGGGCAAAGGGAGTGAGGGTGAGGGTGTTATGGCATGCAGGTGTGGGGGTGGCAGGATGTCATTGGTGACTCACCAGTGTCCAGTCCTCCGGCTACTCCAGCGAGTCCTTCAGGATGCAGTATTGCCAAGACTTGCTCCTCCCATGCTGTCAGTTGTGGGGGAGGCAGAGGGGGTCCACCACCAGTCCTCCTGATGGCGAGCTGGTGCCTTGCTGCAATGAAACACACCTTCCCCCGTAGGTCATTCCACCTCTTCCGAATGTCGTCTCTTGTGCGTGAATGTTGTCCCACGGCATTAACCATACCCACAATTCTCCGCCATAGCTCCATCTTCCAGGCAATAGAGATCTGCTGTACCTGTGCTCCAAACAGCTGTGACTATTTCCTCCACCATGACCTGCAACTCCTCCTCAGTGAAACTGGGGTGCCTTTGTGGGGACATGGGTGTTGTGTGCTGTGTGTTTTGCAGAGGGTAATGTGTGATGTGGTGGGGTGTGCAGTGTGTGGTGCGTGACGGATGTATGGGTAGTTGTGGTATGTGTGCACAGTTGTCTCTGGGATTGACAAGGCAAGGTGTAGCAGTCTTCTCATATTTGCAAAGGTTTCTGGGTGTTGTGGGGGTGTGTTTTATAGTGCTGTTGGTGGGTGTGTGGGGTGTGTGTATTTGTGTCAGGTTTGGGTTTTTTCTCCTGGCCAATCTTGTATTGTTTTGTATTTGGGTGGCCATTCCCACCTTGGCGGTGTGCACCGCCAATGGTTTACCCCCGCTGAATGTCCGCTGTGGTGATTCGTGGGTCATTATTTGGAGGGCGTTGTTTTGGTGGTGTAACGGTATGGGTGCTAGTTCCAACACTTTATCCCGTTCAGTGAGTCTGGAGGATTTGTGGTTGTGACTGGTTTTTGTCGGTTTTGTGTGTGTATGTCAAAGTCTGCCAGACGGATGTTCGCAGTGGTATGTTTGCAGCAGTCACCGAGGTGGTATTTGGAATTTACCGCCAATGTCATAATGAGGGCATATGTCTTTGTTTCAATCGAACACTTTGGTGTGTTGGCTTATTTCTAAGTTATTGACCTGGGGATAAGTGACCATTATGGGATCGAACTGGTGTATAAGTGTGCTCTTGGATATAACAGAGAACATGTACTGACCTTACCAGCTGTTTATCAACATAGGCTAACGGTCTTGATTATAGAGGCCAAATTAAGAGAGCCATTTAAGATAGACATTAGCAGTGAAGTTGTAGTTTGTATTGGTGATGGGCTTAGGGGTATATTTGTTTTTTGATTTTTAAACAGATGTTATTAGTTTTACAACAGGAAATCTAAAGCATGTTCGTACATGACTCATTTAAGCGTAATTCTGTTCAGAATGGTACAATATCACATATATGTGTAATGCATGCTAATCTCAATGTCACCTATCCCTCCCTATATCCCTCCTGCACACAAAAGTGGGTAATAAGTTTGAATTTGTTTCCACTGTAATAAAAGGTATAGGTCGTATGGTAAGTAATGGTCAGTAATAACTCATTATGGTTCGGGTGAGTCAGTTCCCCGAGTTATAGTTCAAGTACTGTTCAGTCACCTCTGGTAGTTTTTAGGGGAGTGCACTGTGGATTCTCTTGGAGGGGTTATCAATTGCCTATGGTTTTGAACCAGTCACTCCCAAGCTCTGGCCAATTCTAATGGGCGACAATCCCAGTGGGTTTTAACCAGTAAGGCTTCGACTTCATATCCAGCCCTCTTTAATAACTCCTGCTTCCGCATAGTTACCTTAGGGCCCATAATTACAAGTGTTTGCTCTTCTAGCCAGAGTGAAGCCAAGCTCTAGGAATTTGCTGGTTACATAGCTGTGAATGTGTGGGGAAAATTACTCAACAGGCAGTATGAAGGGTCCTGTGGTATGTCTCTCTCTGTATTATGTCCAATAGAGTATTGGTGATCTCCTGCAGGCAGTGTATAAGAGTCGGACAGGACCACAACATGTGCGAAAATTCCACCCCAGTGAGGCCGCATCTTCGGCATTTAGTATCAGTTAAGTTAAAAATGTTATTGATTCGCTCTGGAGTGAGGTGAGCCGCAATGCAAGATATAAAAATGTATTAATTTGAACCTAGCCTTCTTTGATATTTTGGGTGACCGTTTGAGGATGGTCACCCAGCTTTTATCACCTATAGGGAACCCTATATCATCTTCCTATTTCAGATGGGAAGAGAGCAGTGGTTGGAGGATATCCAATCGTATTCTTCAATAGAGGCAGGTAACGGCTTTGAATGTTCTGAATGCGGTTTCTACATCTGAGCATCCGCTAAGTGTGGGTAGTTCAGCGAGGCCTAATCTCCAATGCTTCCTCACTGCAGCTGTCAATGCCCAATGGAATAGAAAGTGTCATGCGTGTAAGTCATCTCCGTTTTCAGGTCTTCAAATGAAAGTAGTGTGCCCCCTCTATATAGATCACCTATTGTGGTGATTCCTGCTTCTTTGAAGTGTAGGAGCCCATTCCATATACCTCCTCGGGGTGGGGGAGACGGACGGAAATTCTATTGGTAAGTCCAAGAAAAATGGGATTATAGTCTTAGTTTTTTGTAAACATCTATACCAACAGTAAGCAACTACTTACTATTCTGTTGTCAGTTGCTGCTTTTGCCTTTTCAAGCTCAGTAGGAGTTTCAGCATTGAGGAGTTATCTGGGGTATCTAGACGCTGTTCATGGTTGGGGCATTTGGCGTCTCCTTATCCACTGTGTAAAATATTTTAACTGTCCAGCATAGGTTTCCAAATCTGGCACTGCTGGGCCCCCAGCCCCAGTGGATCGTTGCAGGTTGGCTAAAGATAATTGTCTGCGGCTTGCTCCCCATCTGAAGGCTATGACCATCGAGTCTAGCTCTTTAAAAAGGGCACAGTAGAGTTTGGTAGGTAAGGATGTAAAATAGTACAGTAGTCTGGGTAAGACTATTATTTTAAGTAATGCCACTCTACCCATTACCGATAAAAGGAGTGTACTCCACAAAGCCATATTGTGTTTGAAGGTACCAATCGCTTGACAGATATTGCCATTTAAGATGGTGGAAGGTGCATGGTAAATTCTTGTCTCCAGATACGTTATACAGTCAGGTTCCCTTATCAAGGTGCACACTGTGGGGAGGAGGGAGGTGTTCCAGGATGTACGGGGAATAAGCTGGATTTTACCCAATTAACCTTTAACCCAGTAATGGATCCATACTCTTCTAAGAGTTCCCGGGCACTCTGAAGGTCCCTTTGGCTGTCGTGTAGGAACAGCAGCAGGTCATCAGCACTGATAGCCATAGACTGTTGTTTTCTCAGAATGACCGGGCTCTGGTACTTTTGTCCGCTTCTCGCCCTAATTGCTCTGGGGTCCCTAGCCAATGCAAAAAGTAAAGGTAGCCCTGTCCGGTGCTGCATTCCATGCCATAACCCTCAGAGATGCGTTTGCCAGTCTTTACTCGAGCTCTAGAGCTCTAGCAGAGTAGCTTGATCCAGTTCAAAAAGCCCACACCTAGGTGAAAGTGTTGCATGACCTAAATGAGGTAGTTCCATTCCAAGCTGTCAAAAGCTTTTTCGACATCCACTGTAAGAACAGCCACATGAGCATCTGTGTTGGGAGTTTTTTTCCAGTATCAGTAGTAGTCGCCGAATATTCAATGCTGTATTACAGCCTGGTGTGAACCCTCCTTGATCTGGATGGATCAGCTTGGTCATTTGTGGGAGGAATCTAGAGGCTAAGATTCTACTTAATGTTTTGTAATCTACATTTAATATCGATAGGGGGCGATATGCTTTGCTATCTTGGAGTGGTTTCCCTGGTTTTAACAGTGGTACAGTAAGTACTTCCCTCGCAGTAGTAGGGAGCACTTTTAATGTCTTAGCTTCATTGAATAGATCCACTAATGCAGGAGCCAGCAGATCGGTGTATGTGGCATAAATCTCAATCGGGAAACCGTCGGTACCAGGAGTTTTTCCCTCTTGCCATTTGCTTAATGGCAGCTCTCATCTCAGGTATTGTAATATTTCCTCCTAGTTGCTCGGCTTCCTCAGGCGATAATGAAGGAAATAGAAGCAGTGTGAGGAAGGTATCTATTTCTCTGACCTGTGGTTTGTATAGGGTTGAATAGTAAGTATAAAATTCCCTATTAATGTTTATTTGTCTGTGTAATAGCTCCCCTGATTCTGCCTCTATTTCAACTATGGGGATGCCTCTTTTAGTGGTGTTCACCAACCAGGCTAGTATTTGACTGGCTTTGTAATGTAATTTTTTTTTCAAAGCAACAGAGACATTCTACTTGTTTAGCTACCTTCTCTTTAACCTCTGGGACTGTGAGCTGATCAACTAGGGCTTCTGGTATGTCTTGTTCTAAGTTTCTTAGAGTGGTTTCAGCAGACTGTACATCTCTGAGCAAGGTTCTACTGATCTTGACTATTTCAGCCATACAATGTCCTCTCAGGGCTGTTTTAAAAGCATCCCATTCAATGCTTCTTGTATTAGTAGTCCCTTTATTATCAGCAAAATATTGTTGTGTGTAATGTTCTATTTGTTCCCTGAATTGGGGACTGTCAGGGAGTCTGGGCTCAATTTCTAAGTGGGCATCAGGTGGGATATCTCTCCATTGTAAGTGTAATAGCACTGGATTGTGGTCAGATATCGTCCTTGCTATATATTCCATATCATGTATGCACTGGTGAGTTGATGAGGTGCAGAGGAATTTATACAGTCATACAAGTGGATAGTGTAGAGATGAATAGTAATAATAGTCCCTATCTTGTGGGAACATTGTAAGCCAAGAATCTAACAAATTCCAGTTTTTCTGCCAGGAGGTGAAGGATTGCACTAACTTGTGAACTGGTGAATTGTCTAGTGGGCGGTGGGATCTGTCCAGCGTTGAGTCCCCTTTACAATTAAAATCACCCCGTCAGCACCTCACCTACCAAGTAAGAAGCAAGATGGCAAGACTGGTCTGAGAAGAAACTTGTTTGGCTCGGATTCGGGGCATATATATTTATCAGCATTATATCTCTCCCATATAATCCGCCTGTTACAGCAACGTATCACCCCTCAGAGTCGACCATGTGGACAATTTATTGGAAGGGCACTCCTGATCTGATCCAAATAAGTGTCCCTCTGGTGAAGGCTGAGTAAGTAGTAAAATATTCATGGCCTCTCCATCTCCATCTCCAAATCCTTCCTTCTGTATGATATGAGATTCTTGGAGGAGAGCTATTTGTATGCCACGATGGGTGCGATAGGAGAAGACCTTATAGCGTTTCACATTCCACAAGATTATATTATATTGTGCAGTAATTACCATTTAGGGTATTTAGGAGGATAGTAGACCACTGTTTTACACTCTAGGGTGTTGCCAACGTGGCAATAAGCACAGCTGGTAAACTACGCTGTTGCTTTGTTGACTTTAAAGCCGCATTTGGCAAGGTAGATTGCAAAATCCTATGGGAAAAACCAGAAAGATGGAATATCACTGAGGACCTGTTGACCATGATCCAGACACTTCATGAAAGTAATTATATACAGGTCTATCTAGATGGGCCAAGAAATTTAACAGACAAAATCCTGGTGACTAGTGGGGTAAGACAAGGCTGTGTACCTCCCAAGACATTTATTTTTTAGTTTATTTATTTATGATCTCCTTGATGCATTAGGAACACATAACTCATTTTCCCCAGAATTGGAAGGGTGCATACCTATTGTCTTATGTACATTGGCGACTCAGTTGTGATGGATTTGACACCTTTATGATTGAAAAGGAAGTTATACGCCTTAAATGACTACCGTGTGGCCAACTCTTTGGTGGTCAACATTGATAAAACCAAAAGATACTAGTGGGGTCTTAATTCCTCCCCTTGGAGCAGGTAAATGAGTACAAATATCTGGGAATTACCTTTGCTTGGAATTTAAGGTGGGGAAATAATTTTACAATGGTGAGAACTACTGTATCAAGTACACCAAATGCTCTGAGGAGACTTAATCTGAGGTACTAGGGGCTAGCCGTTGACCCGCTCATGAAGGCCATTGCTAGGAAGTAGGTCCTGCAGGTCCTCTATGGGGCCAAACAGTTGGCCTTTGGTCAGAGTTGTGACTGGGACTCATTAGAGTCTCTGTTTGAAGAGATTCTTATTGCTCCCTAAAAATAAATTGTTGCAGGCAGTTAGCTTAAAGTTCAATCTTGAATCCTGAACTGTGATCGCTAGATCGCGAGCACTGTGTTCAGTCCAGGACCTCAGACATGATGACATCAGATATAAACTATCAATAATGAAAATGCACTGTAGAATGATGTCTGAAAATAAATTCCCTTGACAATAATGTCAACAGTGATGGAAATTGGTATGGCATTTGGTGTAACAGATGTTGCTGTTGAAATGGCAGGAAACCAGCTAAAGAGAGCCCTTAGGGGAAAGAGGGAAAATCTACTCTTCCGCTAGTGATTAACAGTATCTCATTTAAAAAACTCTGTTAGTCATACCTTATAATAGCTTGAAACAGACATGTCTTTCTTTATCTATGTCACCTCCCAGAGAAACGAGTAAGGAACATAATTTTACAATTCAATATTGGGGTAGAGCCTAGATGGAGGATACGCTGTCTCAAAAGGATGGTGCTGGATAATAATGGCTGTTACCCTTTAAGTACAAACAAAATACTCCGTAAAACATTTGTTGTTAGATTGTCCATTATGTTTAAATGAAAGGAAAAGCTTCCTGCGCCCTTACTTTCTGAGGAATGGTCTGAGATCAGGCTGTGATGTTCAGGCAACCTTATGGGTAATTAAGCAATTAGTTTGCGTTATTCCCATTGCAAAGGACATCTTGCTTATTCAAAAAAGAGAATTATAAATTGTATAACAAGAGAAAATCATCAGTATTAATTCATCGAGCCCTTTATGAAGTTATTAATTTGAGTATTTTAATGATAAATATGCCAACCGAAGGAAGGTTTTAAAGTTGCAATGAAGCTGTTCGAACACAATTGTATTGTAAAATAATGGAAGGGTTTTTTAGGAGACGAATAAAAGAATTTCTAGCTTACGCGTCAAGAATTTTCAATTCTATTAAGGACACAGAGGTGTGGATTATGCTATCTCTCTCTTTACTGTCCAAATATAGCAGCCAATCAGTTAACAGTTAACAAAAAAAAAACTACACATCCCATGATGCTTCAATACAGTATCACATGCCATAATCACCAACCACGACCTCTGTCCATAAATAGTATGATCCTAAATGTCACTTCCTCTTTCTTTGTCAAAGTCAGATAATCCTTAAACTTCCGAAACAAAACTTCTTACGTAGTTGAAGTTCCATCGATCCTCCAAATTAGATCTGGAAACACCAAAAGAGCGCAACAGGAGCCAGGAGTTGCAGAAACTCTAAAGGAACTGAGCCGCATATAGGTGACTTCATCTACACACAAGCGGAAAGAACTTCAGGTAGTCTTCTGATCAGACCCTAAAACATAAAACAATAGAAAGTAATATCTCATAAGGTTAAAATAGTCAATAATACCTTGAAGTATCTAATATATTAATAAAGGAGGGCAAAATACAATCGATATAGTGTCAAAGTGATATACATATTTTTTTAATACATGACATAACAATGTCTTCAAGGAAGGTATAATCCTCGCCTCTGTGTCCTTAATAGAATTGAAAATTCTTGACGTGTAAGCTAGACATTTTTTTATTCTATTTCAGGACCAGAGGCTCCGATTATGCTCGTTTAAAGCTGTCCAATTACCACTGTAGCAACATCTACCACAGGTTTATGATAACATTTTCTAAACGTATATTCAGAAGACCAGTCAGCTGCCTTCATAATGCCCTCCAAACGAGAACCTAAGGCATATGTCTTGGAGGCCATAGCACCTCTAACAGAATGAGCTCCAAACTGACTGGTATCTATACCTGCTTCACTCATTAACCATCTCATCCATCTTGATAGAGTGGCTGATGAAACTGGTTTAAAAGGTTTTTGCAAGGAAATTAGTAACTGGCCATTAGCAACCTGCCTAAATTCGTCTGTAACCACCTGATAAATTGAACTACACATAGTTTTTAACTATCCGGATACATGGGATAAGTTACTGTCTGGCAATTAGTTTTTGTTCTTCTGGTAATAGTAAAAGTAACACCTTCAGGAGAATAAACCCTCCCAGCCAAATCCAAAGCTTTGACATCTGATACTCTCTTACAGGAAATCAGACATAATAACATAGTCAGTTTTGCTAAAATCTGTTTACGAGACATATATTTATTGGCAGGCCACACGTCTAAAAATCTTAAGACAATGTTCACATCCCACAAGACCGAATATCTGGTTTGAGGAGTGTTAGCTAAACAAATACCCCTCAATAATTTACAGACCAGAGGATGCTCACCTACAGGTTTACCATCAATATGAACATGGCCAGCTGAAATGGCTGATCTAAAATTATTAATAGTTCTATAAGCCAAACTTGAACCAGCCAGCTCTGCTATAAAGTTGACAATCATCTCAAAGTCTGACTCCACAGGATTAATACCCCTTCCATCACACCAACCATTCCATCTGCGCCATGCTGATGAATATCTTTTATGAGGGCCAGAGGCCCAAGCCTGCCTGATGAAATCTGCAGCTTGTTGCGAAAGACCTGGGGAATTCCATCTCAACCTCAAACCATCCAAGCCATCAATGTCAGTTTTCCTGATATGATAAGTGGATGTTGAAGGCCTTCCAGGCTCAAGAGAAGATCCTGACGAGGAGGAATGAGAAGCGGGTGAGCACAAGCTAACTGTAGAGCAATTGGGAACTAAGGTTGAGCTCTCCAAAATGGAGTCACCAATATAATGTCTGCTTTCTGTCTCCAAACCTGAGACAGGACCCTGGATATCATCAGAAAAGGAGGAAAGGCATACCCCTGAAATTGGGACCAATCCTGAAGAAAGGCATCTGTTACCAGAGCCAGAGGATACGGGCGCCAGCTGAAGAATTTTGATATCTGAGAGTTGAGGCAAGATGCAAAAAGATCCACTTTGCAAGGGCCCCATTCTCTTATTATCTGAAAGAAAATCACTGGATCCAGTCTCCAGTTGCTGGAATCCGTCAGAAATCTGGAATTCCAGTCCGCTATTGTATTCTGAACTCCCAGGAGATATTCTGCGAGGACAATCAGATGATGATTTAGACAGTACTGCCAGAAATCCTTGACAATCTCTGCCAGGATCCTGGACTTCGTCCCCCCTAGGTTGTTGACATACCGCACCGCTGAGATGTTGTCCATCCTCAGCAGTATGCCTCTTCTGAGGAGAAAGACTCTTTATTGCAAGAGAGCTCGCTAGGAGTTCCAGACAAGTGATATGAAGAGTTTGTTCCAATTTTGACCATCGTCCCGTGGTCATTAGGGAACCACAACGGGCTCCCCAACCCCACTGACTGGCGTCTGATTCGATCATCGCCTCTGGGTGAGAGCCGAAAATGGCCATGCCATTTCAGGCTTCCATGTGCTGGAGCCACCAATGAATCTCTGACTTGACCTCTATGGTTAAAGGAATCAGTTCCGAATAACTCAGACCTTGTAGCAGATGTATGATTTTGAGTCTCTGCAAAGCACAGTAATGAAGGGGGACTGGAAAGATTGCCTGAATAGATGAGGCCAGAAGACCCACTATTCTGGCAATGCTCCTCAAAGAAATTGTCGGACTGGACAATGCAGACCTCAGCTGCCTCTTGATATTGCAAATCTTTTGCGAGGGAAGAATTAGTTGGGAGCGGACTGAGTCTATCTTGAATCCCAGAACTTCTATCACTTGGGTCGGTTTCAATAACGACTTATGCACATTGATAAGGAAACCCAAATCCTGTAAAAGACTGATGGTCCAGTCTAAATGAGTCAGAAGGGATTGAAGGTCCTGAGCCATCAATAAGATATCATCTAGATAGATGATCAATCGAACTCCCTTTAACCTCAACCATTCCATCACTGGTCTTAACAGTTTTGTTGAAGCACCAAGGGGCCGACAACAGGCCAAACGGAAGTGCATTGAATTCCAGACATTGGCACTTCCAAAGAAATTGCAGAAATCTCCTGTGAGGAAGGAAGACGGTGTCGTAGTTTGGACTCTTGCTCTGGGCAAGACTGCTGGTTAAAGGATGACACTACTTTTGTTTGTAGGTGACTATGCCTTTCCTACAACAAGACACAACTGTTGTCCCAACCTTACCGGCTCACTAGCAGCACCTCACCAGAAACACAATAGTAAAAGGTGATCTGTGGCAGCCTTTATGCATGGACTCGAGAATAAGACATCTCAGGGAGTGTCTTGGTTAAACGGAGATTACCCTTTTCTCACAGATATATCATGTCTCATACAAACACAGGCAATGACAAAGATGCAGTAAAGTTTCAATGGTTTTTATTTAACATAACTGCAATTCGCAATAAGTTGCATGGGCTGCAATGATTAGGATAATGAATAATGCAAGGACCAGAATTGTGAAGACGAGAGTCATTATTACAAAGACCCCCACCATCTTGCAATGCATAGAAAAGACATAAGAGATGTAATATGACCTACTACATTAATATGAGAAGCCTAACCTCCTACCTAAAGGAGAGCTGGGTTTGCTAAACCTAATCTGCCAATGCCATGTCCATGAGAGGAGCCCCCAACCCGTGTTACCTTGGAATGAGGTCTCTATCTCAGACTCCGCAGGGAAACAAAGACTGGGTCAGCGTCAAGACGGCGTGCAGCATCGGTATCAGTGATGGTGGCGATGCCCTCTGGTCGGAATCCCTCTGATTATCTGTCTAAAGTGTGATGTATTTATACAGACCTACAAGGACCCCGACGTAGATGTGTTCCCAAACAATAGAAAACAGACATGCTTGGGACGGCAATTAATATAAACAATCCCTCAAAAGTATAGAGAGGGAAAATACCTAAGTGTGAACACCTACTGTTTGTTTGTCTTTGTTGCTTGATCTTGACGCCTTAGTGCGGTGACGCTGATAATGTAACTCATAACAAGTGGCCTAACTATAAATAAGGCAGCCATCTTAGAAGAATTAAATAATTAAATGGGCTAAGACAGAGCAAGCTAAGAAGGTTAAAAGTCACTAGGTGACGGGGGCACGAGTCTGCAAGCCAGAGGCTAAGCTAACTCCTGTTATCCCATTAAAAACGAACTAGGATTCGACGGGAATCGAAAGGTAAGCATCCTTTAGGTCCAGGCGGACCATGAGTCTCCTTCTAGTAGAATATCCCTTAGCATGTGAATCCATTCCATTTTTAAATGCCTGTACAATATCCAATAGTTTAAATCCTTTAGATTCAATACTAGACGATGACCCCCTCCTTTTTTGTCTACTACAAAAATGAGGCTGAGAAAAATGGAAGGGCGATGAGCTGAAAAATGTACTGCTCCTTTGTCTAACAAAGCTTGAACCTCTATGTCTATAAAAGTCTGATCTGCGCGGGAAAAAGTAATTTGAAGAGGAGGGGATAGTTGTGTCGGAGTACCGATAAACTCTAGATGAAAGCCCAAAACTGTCTGAAGAATCCAAAGATCCCCAGAAATGTGTTTCCAGTTGTCTAGAAACAATCCCACTCTGCCCCCAAGAAGCACCTGAGAATAGGGTATAATGCTCACCTGAGTAACCAGCTTCTTGGATTGCTCCTTGTTGTCCCCTACAGGGTCCTCTGCGAAATCTGGACCGACCTCCTCTGGAGTGAGTGGGGTAGAAAGTAGAATCAGATTGGTCTCCATTCCAACCACCTCTCCCTCTGGGATAATAGTTTTGAGGACATGTGAAAGCTCCTCGGCAGGGCATACGTCCTCCATAACGACCGGCCCTGACAAAAAGGCCTTGTTTGAAAACCTTTTTAAGGGACATTTGCGCCTTATCAAGAGAAGAAAAAGTAGAACAAAACTTGGCCAGCTCCTTGATAAAAGCGGATCCAAAAAGAAGTCCATCCGCAGCTGGGCCTGCCCCAGAAGAGGCTAAATCAGCTAGTTTCGGGTCAATTCGCATGAGAATAGATTTTCTGCGTTTCGAAGAGATTGCGCAGTTAGTATTGCCCAGTTGACAAATGGCTCGCTGAGCATATCCAATCAGTACATCAGTGTCCACAGGAGTGTCAGACTCCTTGGCAAGAAAAGTCATATCCAGGATCTTAGTTAATGGACCTCTTAAATCTAGAAGTTTATCCTGACAGAGGCGCCAAGACCTATCCAGTCCTTACTTTGGATCTTTCACAAATGTTTTCATGAAAGGGACCATGGTGGGGTCAATTTCAGGAGTGTCAGACACTTTATCGTCTAATTGTGCTACTTCAGAGGACGGGACCCAGTTGGATGATCTGGGGAGTACAATCTCAGTGGGGTCAAAATCCAACACCTGAAGAGGAGGTGTCTGTTTCTTTAGTTTTTTACTGGGACACAGAGCCTCTGAGTCATCAGAATCCTTAGAAGAGGAATCCTTATCCGAAGAGGATGGGGAGAAGGTAGAATCTTTTCTTGAACTATAGTTATGTTCGGTAGCTTGCTTTTTACGCAGTTTTTCAAATAAGTCAGCATGTAAGTCCCCAAAAGGAGCATCAGTTCCCTCTAACTTTTTTGTTTTAGACTTGGACTTTGCTTTAGTCCCTTCAGAGAGGGGTTGCTGCCCGTGAAGCCAACCCTGGGAGCGGGCATAGTCAAAAAGTTGGCCCAAAAAGGGCCTTAACGCTCTCATTAGGGCATCATTAACTGACTGCTGAACCCTAGTATCAAGGGCTTCCACCAGGTTAACCTCCAGCTGGTTACCATGGTCTTCAGGGAAGTACCCTGCTTCCTGCTCATTCCATTGAGCCATGATGTTAATATGGATCAATCAAAAGTATAAGTAATATTAAATAGCAATAAGTAAAAGGGGGAGTGAAAAACCCCTTACAGGCAGATAGAAAAAATGTGGAGCCCAATAAGGCGTGGAGGGAGCAGCCTGTAAAACACTCTAGGCCAAGCTTTCTAAGATTTTACAACCCAGGCGTTTAGTACACGCTGGCGTCAGGGAGCACAGGGGGAATACGTGCTGCAAACAAGAGCCGATCTCCAGAGAGAATGAAACCGAAAGGATCGGCTAGTGAAACAGCGTGCGCGTACTGTGAAAAGAGAAAACTGAAAGAAAGACGACACGCATAGCACTCTGCACTGCTACTCCACAAAAAAGGGGCACAAAAAAATCAGCATGAAGCCGATAGTGCAGTAGCACACGAAGCGCTAAATACAATAAATGAGCGAGCGAAATAGCGTCACTGACAGTATCAAAAAGCAAACATACATGGCACCATAATTATTATAAAACAAACAAGAGGTAAAAACGAATAGTACTTATCTGCTGCAGCAGCAAAGAAAGAGGAAGTGACATTTGGTGTCATGCTATTTATGGACAGAGGTTGTGGTTGGTGCTTGGGGCATGCGATACTGTATTGAAGCATCATGGGATGTGTGGTTTTTTTGTTAACTGTTAACTGATTGGCTGCTATATTTGGACAGTAAAGAGAGAGATAGCATAATCGGAGCTTCCAGTCCTGAAATAGAATTTGAAATTCAGGACTGATTATTGTATTGCATTTTCAGACTATATTTCTATACTGTGTGTGTCTTGGAAATGAAAAAAAAAAGATTTATTTAAATTTTTGGTTCGCCCTCCTCTACTGTCAACCAACAACTTTAAAGCAATATGCTCTAACTACTACATGCCCGTGCCCAACGTTTACTAACGCGAGCTTCTCCTCCACCTACCCCGGCACATATGGACTCTGCCCAAAGTCCTGACATGGAGCCCATAAGGCCAGCCTGTAAAACAAGCGGTTAAGAAAGAACTAAAGACAGCGAAACGAAAGTCCGCGCTCTGCACGCGCGTGAGCTGCTATGGGATGGGTGTGCCGCTTCAATATGTTGGGTTTATTCCAACAAAAAGCGTTTCCGCCATACTCGAAGAGAAACGAAACCGAAAGACAAATGAACTGTCGTCAGCTAGGCTGCCGCCCTTCAGCACGCGCTGAGGGCGGCTTGTCAGGTAACGTCACACACGAGCCCCACCTCCCTTACATGATTAAACTGGAGGTACCCTTCGACATGGCCTTTGACGTCACGTGCGCTACCCTCCTCCTTTGTCCGCGCCTGCCAGTGGTGTGGGAGGCGGTGGCTGTGGGCGGGGCGTAAGTTGATAGGATGCGTGCAGAAAAGACAGGCGACCATTGAAATGGGCTAGGCCACCTTCATTTCAAAACTGTACAACATATTTGAGGGGACTGTTAATTAAAACTTTGTATTTGGATCGTCAAATCTATATTTCTTGAAATATGAATTAATGAACCGTGAGATTCTTGTACATCCTACGTATAATAAAATAATGTAGAATGGCATATAACGCTTGACTGACAAGTGAATAATATATTTTCTGGATTTTAGAGTAAAGTTTTTCAGTAGCTATGTGTCATTTCGACTGCTGGCTTTCCATCATGCGTGACATTTCTACAGTTGGCCTTGTGGCTTTCTGTTTTCATAGTTAGCCCGTTGGTGCACCCACATTGTTTTGCGGGCGTGGCCTGTTTCAGTCCAGCTTCGCCTGAAGGGTTGTGCTTGCTCTGCGGGCCGGACTTGGTCTCGGGGGCGGGGGCTTGGGGGCCACTGTGCTGTTCACGCGGGTGACCGGGACAGGCACACATTGACGGCTCCGGGCTGCGCAGTTCAAGATGGAAGGCAGAGAGGGCGAGTTTAATATCTTGCTGGCTACCGACTCATACAAGGTGAGACCCCTCTCTCACGGTGGGTTGGAGTGGGCAGGTGGGTTTCTGGCAGGGAGTCCGCCGACCTTGGGAGATGCGAATAGGAATGTAACCGGCGGCCAGAGCATCATCGCGGGGTCAGAAATCACTAGCCGGCTCGCAGAGTGCAGTTCCTGCTTAATTCAGGGTACACGCTGCATGGCTGAGAGAGACACGGTATTGAACAAATCTGTAAGCACCACCCGGCATTGATCTACGTAAAGGCGTAGCTGGGCATAGTGTACACCCCCTTGAGCGAACCTGACAGATTTGCCTTTGCGGGCAGTCCTAACGGGGGGGGGGGGGGAAGGGAAGGCATGCACAGTTACCCCCAGGGACTCTTGCTCCCGGGGCGATCTCCCCATGTTGCGTCCTCTAGTATTCTGGGCCAAAAAGGGAAGTAGTTCCATTTCACCGTGCTTGGGTACATGCTGCAGGAACGGGGTAGCGATGAGAACCGGGGTCATCCAATAGGAAAATGTGTCAACCCGTGTGTCACAGTGCAGCTGACCCTCTGCCCTTCACCATTGCATGCCCTGTTTGCCTCCGGTGACCTGACCAGGACGGAGAGATCACACCTACCTGCATCAGACCCCGCTGCAGCTACGAGTCTTGCTCCAGCAATTCTGATCCCTCCTTCTCAAACCCTATTCTGCTCTAGCAATCCTTACCTCCCTCCCTCCACTCACTTCCCATCCCAAAGGCAACTTGGGAGTTTGACAGGTGCAAGTTATAGCGACCCTTGACCCCTGCCTTCATAGACAATACAGGGTATGGGGGTTTCCATCACCGGACTTCCCGCTAGATGTCCAGGGCTACGGCTTCTGTTCCCAGAATTGCTATTTCCGATTGGAAAACGAAAGCAACCAGTCTTCGGTTGAAATGAAACTTAAGCAAATCTTCCCTTCCTATTGAAGGAGTTAGCAGATCACGCCTACGGAAAGGTGCACGGGGCGCCCTTTTAGTCGGAGCACACAGTCTATGCACCGTTTGCTTTGACGTTTTGCAATCCCACGCTTAAGCTTTTCTTTAATAGATAAATCATGCAGTGTGGGTTTTAAAATTTTCCCAGTACACATCCTGTTTTCTTTCACTTCTAGATCGAACTTATTACAGAACCCGACTCGGGGAATGGAAAACACTGTAACTTGCTCACAACTCACTTCGATTGTTTCGCCTATAACGTCCCACACAGCACCCTTACGTAGCCGCATCTTACAAACGTATCTCATCATGTTACACTGCCCACAACTTTTTGTCAATTATCCTCATCCTTTTTAAAGAAACCGAACAAGACAACCACAGAGATCCTGTGCCCATCCACAACTTTATCCCGTACTGAAATGATCTTGTCTTTAGCTTCGTTCGGCACCACACTGATAACCTTGTACACGCCCTGCTTCACTTTTTTTTAATCAAACGCACTGGCCACCTTCTTCAACGGAATCTTGCTGGACACTCTGACATACCACTGCCCAGAATAGGTGGGCGAGCCAGAGATGGTTCGATCCCAATGCCTGGCTTTGGCTCACCTCTTTGACACTTGAGCCCAAAACAGGCCACACTTTCCTGTGGCTTCCGCCTCCCACCGGCACATCAATCGTAAGCGCTCAGTTCTCCCTTCTGTCAAATATCGATGCCCTACGCTGTGTTGATGTCTCCTGTGTTGCAAGTTCTCTCCTGCGCTTACTCTTGCCAAACTCCCATCCCCATCCCCCAGAGTTGCATTCTTTCTCATGTACTTCTCCCTCACCCTCGTATTGCTCTCCCTTATGTGCTGATTTTCCTCCACGTTCACTCCCGTTCCTGGTCCCTCACCCCCACCATCTTTTTTTTTTTTTTTCATTTTTTAATTCGTGTTTTTTTTTTTCTCATCACTTCAAGGCGTTTTTGTGAAATCTTTTTACATTTTTAAAAATCGACCGATCCATCTTAGATTGGCAAATTAAAAAAAAAAAACAAGCACTGGCAAAACCAGTCAGTCTTGCCAGTGAGACCTATTGACTGCAGATGTTTTTAGCCGTGCTGTAACACATCGCGGCTGCGGTGCAGCATGACTTAAAAAAAAAAAAAAAAAAAAGTGTCATGATGAAGCGTCCATGTCATTTTGTAGTTCAACACTCACGCATGCACTTACAAAATGACACAGATGTAAATATTTTTGCTTTTTATTTACTAATCCGAGATGGATCAGTTAAAAAAAAAAAAAAAAAAAAGTAGTGCATAAGCATTTTTTAAAACTTTACCACAAAACTGCTTTTTTTATTAAAAAATGAACAGGTTGCAGAGTGGTGGGGGAGCAACACAGGTGAAAAAGAGCAACATGCAGCGGGGGAGTAGCACACAGACGCGAGAGTGCAGCACAAGACAAGTGGGGGAAGAACCACATGGGGGGTAGAAAAGCATTCAAGGGAGAAAGCTGGAAAACATGCACTTTCGTTGAGTGCTTAAACAAAAAGAAAAAAAGCAATTCCCCAAAAGCATTTAGTGGAAGCATTCAAGCCAGCTAATTAAAGAGATTGTAAGGCAGCTGTGTTCCATAGTTGGTACAAACACAAAATGACATGCTGCCACAAGGAAAGCCATTGAATAGAAAACAAGCAAATAAATTACAATAAAATAAGCCGATAGTAAGCAGTTGGCAGTCTTTAGGTCTTAGTAATGTCTTGGTAAGCCTACAGTATGTTTTGTAATTTGCTGCGCTATAGGTAGGTTGAACATAAAAAAGGTGTCTCTCATTTTATAGGTGTGTCATGCATAATGATGCATGTGCAGGTATATGTCACGATCATGCACATGCCTAGGCCTGCGTCACCTCATTTTTAGGTTAAGCATAGCAACGTGCAAGCGCTGCTTTTCTGACGTGTTGGTATACATCCGGGCTTTTAACCACGCCCACTGCACACCCATCACTATCACTCATTCATGGGCTTTCCTTTTAAAAATCCTTTGTTTTCGTTGGTAACTGCTTTTTGTTTGTCCCTCCTTTGGGTGGTTTTGTTACCGCCATCGTCCCTGTTACATGTATAATTGCACTTTGGTCCATCACTTTGACTGCGATCAAACTTTTTTCCTTTCGTCTGTCTATGTTCGCACTCATGGCCGCACATTGAATAGGTTGGCTTATGTCAACTGTTTTACTTTTCATTTTCAGTTTGTGTGGCAAGAACAGTCCAGTTAGGAATTTACAACGCTAATAGCTCTACCTTGAGCAAATACGAGACCCATTGTATTGCATAAGATTGTTTTTCTTGTGGCCATGCTGAAAAGCGTCTTGCCGATGCTGTACAGCATCACCAAACATTCTCAAAGCCAATAGGTCCGGAAGACGAGACTTACTAAGTTTGCCAGCAGTTGCTCTTCTTTATCACATATGAGAGGGCCTTCAAATACGTGACTTCTGGATGTGTGCTGTATAAAACCTCTTATGTTTGAATTAATAGACTATAACACATGGCAGCTGACTTGCCCCATTAGTTCACTAATTGTATTGCTGTTAGGGCAGGAAAGGTTGTAGGTTAATGTTTGAAAATTATCACTTGTAATAAATGCCTTTCAATACAGTGATAAAAGCGTATGTGCCAAGGTGAAATACTTTTGTATCTTAAAGCAATAACTTTTTCTGAATGTTGAAGAGGCTTTATCATATCTTTTACTTTGTTGAATGATTTACGTCAGTTATTTTCATGACTCTGCTCTTGCATGGGATCTCACGCAAGAACCCCTTGGCTCGGCTCTGCTTGTTAACTAGCCCACCTCTGCTTTTTAGGATGCCTGTGTTCTCTAGCACACCTCACAATGTAGCTGTTCCAAATCCACCAGTGATGCACCATACCTGCCAGTGTACGGCAACATCTGCCCTTACTCCACATTTGCCAATCATTTTTCCAAAAGTTTCCTAGTCCCTACTGGTCAGTCAAGGTGGGAAAAGGCCAAGTTGGCCACCTTTCTTGTAAGATATCCGCCATCATGCAACAGGGCATATTAGTTAGCCATACTTCTTACTTCTGTGTCGGTGATTTGGAACAAGTTGAGCTCCCAGCAAGGTCAGCTTGGCCTTTCATCCTTCCACAGCCATCAAACTGGATTGCATTCACAGATACTGCCATGCCAAGTGATCTGAACCAATCGATTTGTCCTCCTTTTAGAGTTTGTAATGACTTTGCTAGACCATAAATGTCTCAGTAAAATGCTAATGCCTATTTGTTGCCTTTAATCCACCAGTGTCACTATACTGTCCCTACAACAACCACAGTGACTTACCTATTACTTAATGTTGTGTGGTACACTCGGTCGCCCTCTCTGTACAGTCCCATGTAAGCCACTGTAATTGGCTAGCCGAAGTTACTTCAACATTTGTTGTCTCTTTTTCTTGCCCATTAGTCACTGGGTGATATCAGGTTGTTAATACATGGTTAGTACCTTTAGTCTTCAAGGACACTTGCGTTTCTCGTGAGATGGTCTGGGTATGTTATTGCTTCCAGTGGATCTGGATAACCTTGTCTGGAAAGCAGTGACTCAAAGAATCTGTCACTGTTCGTGTGGTAGTACTACAGATTGTATCACTCTATGTAGGAGCAATCCCAAATATTATCTGCTTTGCTATGGAACTCTTTAGCCCACTGGAATCTGCAGTAGTTTCCTCCATGTCATACTTGATATTTCCACACATTCGTCTTCGTAAGTTCCTAGCGTATTGCACAAACCATTACTGTGTCCGCCCGGGACATCTTGTTTGGGGTCAAGGGCAACAAGTTTTTATGTGTACTTTGTCCTTGGGACAAGTAGGCCCAACCCTCTGCAGCACAAACCCTTTGGCTGCCTGTTTACAGAGAGTGGAACTCTCTGCAGTTGAGGTAATGTGTTACCAAAAGATAATGCTGTTCCAACTTGTATTTATGGTTCATTATTTGAAAACCTTCATTATTAGGGTGAGTGCTGTAAGTAAATGTTTTAAGGTCACACTTCACTACTGACGTTGGTTCCAGTACTAAAAAAAAAAAGACGTGTATACACATGTTTGAAAAGTTTAGGCTATGAGGCTAAGTATAATGCTCCCAGAATGCTCTCTGATTATATGCAAATGAAATGTCATTTAGTAAAATGTGTTGATGCATGCTAGTATTTCCCAAAAATATTTCTAATGGAAAATCAGTGTAACCATTTTCAACACGATTATGGGAAGCATGAAAATAAACAAACACTGACAAAGCCAACTGATCTCACATATTTTTATAAGTCTTTTAGTTTCATCAATGCGTGTCTTGTTTTGACATGGCTTTTGTAACACTTTATTGTTGTGGGAGCGACCAGGCCCTCAACATTGTAACAAACACTGGCAAAAAAAAAACCAAAAAGTTTTTGAAATCTGAAAGCACAATTTGCCACCAGTGGCATAACAACGGCCCGCAGCCGCCCTCCAGGGGGCCCCTTCAGCACAGCACCTGCCCTGAGTGAGTCTGGAGAGGGGGCTCCTCCATGTTCTTTGCAAAGGGGCACCCTCCAGTTTCGTTACGTCGCTGATTGCCACTGTAGTTCCTGACACTGAACAAAACTACTTTGTGTGCCAATATGCTCCTTGTGGAAGAGCAGAATGCGATCACTCATAGTAAAGCCAGCCGAAAGAGAGAGAAATAGAAGTTTAATAAAAACAAAATGTCTTAGTTAACACCAGACCTAATTAGGGACCAAGACCCACATGTAGGTAGCTTTTTGCATGTCGCAAACAGCGACTTTCGCTGTTTGCGATGTGCAAAAAGCACATTGCGATGCACAAACCCAGTTTTGTGGTTCGGTAACCTGGTTACCGAATCGCAAAACGGGCTTGCGACTCGCAATTTGGAAGGGGTGTTCCCTTCCTAATTGCGACTAGCAGTGCAATGTAGGATTGTTTTGTGACCGCGGGCGCAAACCAATCGCAGTTTGCACCCATTTCAAATGGGTGCTAACACTTTCGCAAAAGGGAAGGAGTCCCAATGGGACCCCTTCCCCATTGTGAATGTCACTGTAAACATTTTTTCGGAGTAGGCAAATGAAACGAAAACGTTTCATTTTTCGTTTTCGTAATGCATCTCGTTTTCCTTTAAGGAAAACGGGCTGCATTACAAAAAAAACAACAACAAAAAACTGCTTTATTGAAAAGCAGTCACAGACATGGTGGTCTGCTGTCTCCAGCAGGCCACTATCCCTTTGAGGGCCGCCATTCACAAGGGGGTCGAAAAATGCGACCCAACCTCATGATTATTCATTAGGTGGGCATTTGCGAAGCCCTTGCGAATCACAGATGGTGTCAGGGACACCATCCTACATTCGGATTTGCAAATCTCAAATTGCGAGTCGCTCTGACTCGCAATTTGTGGGTCGCAAATCTGAACCTACCTACATGTGGCCCCAAATTCTTAAAGTCACAAAAGTGCACCCATGGTATATGTCGTACCCCTATCAAATATTGGTGAACTGTATTTTAGCATGGGTAAATACGCATGTGTAGATTTGCTCATGTGAAAATCTATTGAGCATTTGCAAGTTCATTTTCCCTCCAGCCACTTTCTTCCCAACCCTGGAAGAAGTTCTAATTCTGCCATTGTCAGGAGTAAATGTCCAACCTTTCTTATTATGGGAAAATATTAGAGAGAAGCTGGTGAATATCTTTAAAACATGCAGGTTAGTAGGTTTGCAGACTCAAAGGCATTCCAGCCCTGGAACTATTGCTTACTGCTTCCTCCAGCCCCAGTATGCAGATCTGCAGAAAGGTGGCAAAATAAGGAAATTGCTACAGTAGGGATTGAAACGCAAGTATTCAAGCCCTACTATGGTAGTAGCCCTGGCATAATCAGAGAGGCTATTATCAGAGCTCTTACATAATGAGATTGCTGCCATAATTTGTCGCCACACTACATGGCACCAAAGGGACAAGTAGATCTTTTTACAGGACAAGTAGATTTGAGAAGCAACCTGTCCCCTGGACAAGTAGATATTTTAATAAATTCCACACCCCTGGTCATTTTCAGTTTTATCCACCCTAGGCCACTAGACTACCATGTACCTTGTACTTACTTAAAATAATCTTCACTTTACTGTCATAGATTCAGTTACTTCCCATACCTCACTGACCGCTCCTGAAAAGAATGATCTCACTTACACCTACCTCTTACTCCACTTAGGTAGATGTCTTTCTGGAATAAACTTTGTCTGCTAGCGTTCATTGGTGTTTCTGTACACAATTATCGAAACAGGATAATTTCTGCTATTTCCTCCTCCAATTCCGATAGTCTGCAGCAGTGCATCCTCAACAATCAAGTGTTCTGCTCCATAACAGAGAAGGCATCGCCTTCGAAAGAGATGCAACAGATTAATGATCTCTTTGCCTTTGGGAAGAAATTTAAACTTCTGCTATTCTGGACATACACTGTCCCTTTTTTGTGACAGTCTTAATGCCCTTGTGTAGTTTTAGTACTTTAGAAATGTGCAATTAAATGAATATAGTTTACAGTAATGATTTGATGTCCAAGTACATGCTCTGTCCCGTGCATCCATCCCCGCACCATTGTCGCTATCCATTCGACAACAGCTTTTTTGCTTCTCTGAGGCAAAATCAGAGGCACGTGGTTGGTGTGGCCAGAAGTCTGTCCGGGTGATGCGTTTTGGATACCCACTCAAAGGCCGAAGTCCTGTCTTTCAGTCACATTATCATTCGGTGCAGTGACTCTTTATATTTTTAAACATTTTTTTTATTAGCATTTTAGCATTCCATTGCATCCTCTAAGTTCCAGTACAGTGTTTTATAAGTATGTGCATCTTCATTTACAGTAAAGCTTTATACAGTCCATTCCTGCATATGAGGCATATCACACATTTCTCATGCTTTGATGGGAGGAGTGTCTAGTTCCGGGGTTAGGAGCTTGGGTGCATCTTCCATGAGTAATGTATGCCAGTTATAAATTCAAACTCAGCATAGCATTTTTGTAAGCAAATAACTCCATCTCTGTGTGCTTATGGTCAGTAGTGGAGTGTATACCCAGTGGTCACTGTGTACTGTTTGTGGGGATGGTGTCCCTGTGGGAGTGGGGGGTGGGTTGGTGCAGGGCTCAGAGGGTTAATCAGGGGAGGTCCTGGATTGTCTGCTGTTTCCTCCTCGTTTGTTAGTGCGTTCAGCTCTTTTCCCTCTGAATTGGCCTCTATTTTGGGGGACTCCCATTCCTCCACCACTTCCGACCATAGATGTGCCTTAGGTCTAAGCCTGACATCGTTTGCTTCCTCTCTCTGCAGTGCTCTTTCCTCTGCCCTTGCCCACTGCAGCATCTCTGACTCACCCTTCAGTGTTGGGTCTCCTGGGTGACTTCCAGGCCATAGCCACCTGCCTCTTTGCCAGGATCAGGGCTGGTCTACAAACCTATTTCCCACTTTCTAGGGGGCAGGGCGGTGGTTAAGGCCCAGTAAGCAAACACCCGGGGTATTGGCAAGTGACCTACCCAGTGTTCTGTTCAGTCGTCCCAGAACACGCACCTCTAGGCATCCCCAAGTCATATGGCTGCTGCGGGGGTCTGGTGCTGCGCAGCGGAGGCAGTCACAGGGGTCTTCCCCATAGATAGTCCTGATCCGATGAGGGTGAAGGGTATGGTGAGGGCCACTCTCTGGTGCCCATAATCCCAAATGAGCATATTTAGTTTCTTAAACCATGCTGCTTATATCTACTCCTGGAGGTTGGCAAAGAAGTATAGTAGTCTCGGCAACTTGATCATTTTAGACAATGGTATACGTGCCATAACAGGCAGCTGGAGGGTGCGCCAAAAGGAGACACTGGATCTCAAAGATCTGACAGCCCTCCCTAGGTTCCCCTCTCAAAGATCTTCTAGGTCATGGAAGATCTGTATACTTAGGTAGTAAAAGGTGTGTGTGGGGTCCAGGGTATGTCTGCTGGGCAGAACAAGGGGCGGGTGGGCCCTTGGTCACTGGAAACATGTAGGTCTTTTTCGATTCACACAGAACCCTAAGTGTTGGCCAAATCTCACTCTAAGCAACACTCCAGGCGTTGCACACTAATGTCACACAGATACCAGGGGATGAAGCCTCTTTGCCCAGCTCAGACTCACTGCCCACTCACTTTGCCTTAAAGCATAGCATACGTTTTTTTACCCATTCGCCAGTGACACAAGTATTGATGTGTTGTTGCATGTGCTATGATTTGTGTCCTAAAATGCTTTACTGTTTCTCTCTTTATTTGGATTATTCACACCTTTTTTAAGCACCTTTCTCAATTGTTACCAAATTTAGAATTCTAGCTACAAAGTTCAGGGAACATAAGGTCACATTTGGAGGAGGTAGACCTTTAATAAACATTCACTAGACATCCGACAATGAAATTGGTGTGCAGTAAGGAAGTCCTTCTCTTTCATATTTATGTCCTCCCAGCTACAGTTCCCTGCGATAACTTCATAAGAAGAAATAAGATGTGATCTTGAAAATGCTCCACGTTGTCTCTGAGCTGTTCACAGATAGTGCAATGCACGCTGCAGAACAGATGAAGCCAACAAGAAGTCTTGCAGGCATCCAACAAAACCGATGTCCCTATGTGCCAAATTAAGAGCTTGTAGCCTAATGTAAAGGCAATTCTTGGAAATATACAGGGAAATGTAATTTTATCTGGAACCACCCACTTGACTGCATTCCCCTTTCCTCTTGTTACCCGATTTTCCTTAAATTCTCAGTATGTTGTCTTCAGGATTGTCTCTCCTAGACAATTTCTTTTTCACAGTTCATTGGCAGTAAAACCCCGTCTCCACTGTCCACTTACTTTTCTCCCTTTTTAGGGTCGAGCCTGCGTTGCATGCGTATTGCAGCAAGACGCTGTAGTGTTTAGAAAAGGGCTCGGAGCCCTGTCGATGTCACGTCAGTGTTTTTCATTGGTTCGTGAACTTGCCTAGTAAAATCCGCTTGCTTTCATTAGTCGAAGGCACGCATACGTCATGCCTTTTCCGGTGGCGTGAGGCTCGCTTTTTTCTATCGGATCGTGGACTACTTTTTCTCTGTTTTCCTAGCGCGATTTCGCTTGGCAGAAGTCGAGCGCTTTACACAGTTAATTTCACTTTTTCGGGTTACGTACATAAAAGCACTTTTGCCGATGGATGAAAAGTCGGGTTAGGAGTTTACAACGCGATCAGCTCTAACATGCGCAAACGCGAGACCCGTTGCATTGCAAATGCTTGTTTATATTTGTATCTAATAGGTACAAATATCTGACACATTGCGAGGGAACTGCACTGTAATTGCAATTCGGAGAAACAAGTTTTGACATTTCAAATCAAACACTTGCCTCAGGCTTGAATCTTCTTGGATTTGAAATGACAACAGCAGCAAGATATCTGGTGAGGATACAAAGGCGACATGTTATGGTCAGCATGTTGGCTTCTGTTTTACAATTCAGTAGATATTCTATGGTACTCAGGTCACCTAAAATATAAACACGAGCAGTAGATCCGAAAGATACGAATGAGCATAGGCTTGCATCACGTGCAGTACATGGAGAGACTGACGCGAGAAAAGGTTGACCAAAAACATGAAAAAAATGGAAGGTTGGTGGAAGGTAGTGGAGCTGATACAAGTGTGGAGTGAACTGAACACTGTTGAATTGGATAATAAAGATACACATCTGAGCTGGTTTTGTTCCAGGATTTGTGAGGGAAGACCCATCATGGAAGGATGAGGAGGACCTTCCTTCCTTGGTATATTTTTGAAATCATTGAAGAAACTCAGTATTTTTGAAAGACAGGTTCTCGGGTAATTTTATTGGATTGGAAGGTTTCAGTTTTGAGGCTGGTCTCTATAATGGAAACGTGACAACCGTTTCACTATGAGGTGTACAGCCACACATTTCCAGCAGAAATTAAGGGATTGTAGCTTTCTCTGACTAAACAGAATGTGGTTTATTATTGAATTGCTTCTTGTTTTGTTTACTGTTCGCTCCTGTGGCCCTCAGGTTTTGTCTCTTGCATGGTTTTTCTTTCCTTTCTTTGGCTTATTGTAGTGTTAAGCAAATTACTGGTTTTGCTGCCTTGCGATGATCTGTTAAACTTTCTGAAGCACTTATACAGTCTTTTAAGAAGCATTCTTCCCTAAATTCCCAATTAATAAGAATGTTGCTAATGTTGTTGAAAACTACTGATCAGCAGCTACATACTTTATCGCAGTCTCAGCAGAATATGACTATCCCCATTGTTTTATGCAGTTGCAAAGGTAGCTTCAAAGCTGATGCATCAACCCTGCAGGTTAAACAAAATTGGGTTTAATACTGATTTGTTAAATTTGTGTTTAGTGTTGGCTCCTGTGGCCCTCAGAATAAGACTCTTGGAGTGATTTGCTTATTTATAAATTTTTACATTCATCTTCAGTGTTTAATCAGCTCAAAGCAGAAACCTGCTTTGTCATCGTGATAAATAGGCATGCCATGTTGTTTAGTCTCTAGCAGGCCCTGTGACCGTCTTTCATTCTTCGAAATCAACACCGTCTTAACTGGGTGAGATTACTTTTTATGTAAGAATGCATGTGGCTTTTTTCTTTGTCTAGGTAATGCAATAAACTATGTAATCCGAGGGGGGTCGAATGGGGGGGTGGGGAATCGAAGGGTTGAGTTTAACAGTTGACGCCAGTGTGGTGCGACCAGTTACACCAGTTCCTATATGTTCAACTCGTGCCTCATATGCATGAGAAGTGATGAATTATTAGTAATACCATTTGGTATTCTCAAGTTACAAATGATGACTTTGTTTTCTTTCACTGCGAGTCTGTCACAACATTTAAAGGCATTTTTACACCACCAAACTGTTTCGTTTGAACATATCTAAACCAGTAGATTTTTAAAAAAAATTATATTTGTTTCACTAAACTAACCCGACAGATGGCCAGCGCTGCCTAAGATCCTTTTGTGGGATTAGTCGCGTTTGTGACAAATGCTATAACTGTAGGTTTGTTTTTCTTAGGCTTATGGTAGTTTTTTTAATCGAAATACTGGTTCTCTTCCTTGTGATGATCTCTTAAGTTTTCTGAACTCTTTGTGCAGTCTCTTTTGAGAAGTATTGTTCCCTAAATTCCCACTTAGATAAACGTTTGTTAAACTACATATCAGCAGCTACACACGTTATCCGCTGTCTGAGTAGAACATGATTATCCTATTATTTCATACAGTTTCAAAGGTAATACTTTTGTCTACGTCTTGCTACTGATCAAAGGAGAGCCTATTCATGCAAAAAACCTTTTACATCTTTGCACTTTGAAGAGTAAGTCTCCCGAGCCCAATCCACTTTATTCTGGAATGTCAGAAGAGTTAATTAAGAGTGGCCTAAGCTCATTGGAGCTTTTGTAAAACTTTGCAACTATGTAGGCTTCCGCATATTTTCTCAGAGACTGTGTGTGATTGTGATGGGGCCCATCCATCCTATTTGCTTCTCCTTATACTACATGACTCAGGGATGACTTAAGTGAGTGATGCCAGTTCTTTACATATATACTTAACTTGCTCTTGACCAGACTCAAAAAGTACACTTTCCGGATATGCCAGGGGATGTAAAAATAATTGAGCAAAAAACAAAGCATTCTAGTGACCAGGCGGCCAAAACGTAATTATGTATTAATCAGGGGCTCCTAAATTATCCACAGGTGAAACCAGGAGAAATCAAATAAAAGTCCACCTAGTTATTATCTGTAGTTATTCCATGATAACTTAATTTTAATGATAGTGCATTAGTGAAGCAGAGTGTAGGTCCTTCTTGTCCTGTAGTTGCAGGTTTGCCCCGATGCGTAATGTAACATTAAAGTCCTAGTAGAAGTTATGGCAGTCGGTTAATTCAAGCACAAAAGGCTCACGAGTGAAGCCCGATTCTGGCTTGGGTGGAGGAGGAGGGTCAGGTTGGGGTTAAATAGACCTAAAAATATCCTGTGTTGAGGAGTTGGTGAGGTATCTCCCATTAGAAGAAGGTGCTTCCTGAGCCCAAAACCGGCTATGTACAATCCTGATCATACAATGCTTTTCTCTTAGTCATTTTCAGATTGCTGCATAGAACAAAAAACATTCCTACAGAGTGGCTTGCTTGGCTTGTTGGCTGAGGATTCCAATCTAGTCCTGGAATTATCTTTTTTATTTCTCGGAAGCTTCTTTAAGCAAGTTGTCTTATTCACTGGTGCTTTTTTGGGTGTACCCTAAAGATGTTTGAATCTGGAATCGTATAGAGCAGGGTTTGCGTCGCAAGCTGAGTTTTGGGGGGGGTTGGCAGAGTGGGAGCCCTTAAGTTCTGTGTTTAACTTGTTCCATTTGTTGGTGCATAAAAGTTACACAGCTGGCATTAGGATCTCGATCGACTCTAGATAAATGACTGTTCTTTCGAAGGGTATGGAAAATGTATTTCCCAAAAAAGACCTCTGAGGCATCAAAAGTCTGATAGCTTTACTGGTCTGGGTTGTAGCTCAACCATTTCCCTACATCCTTAGCTTGCAGTTAATTTATAGGGCAGAGGTTCCCAACCTTTTAACTTCTGTTGACCCCCCCCCCCCCCCCTTATCATTACTGGAACACCAGGACCCCCTCTAAATCATTTTTGGAATCCGAGAACCCCCCTCACTGAGACATTACTGAAAGCTGGGGACCTAATCAGTTAAAGTTATTTCATTTTCTAAGCAGTCACGGACTCCCTGAGGAGACTTTGCGGGTCCCCGGACCACTGGTAGGGAACCACTGTTATAGGGGGTTGCATTCCTTTCTGTGAGAGTTTGCTGAATATTACTATTAAAAGCACAGTTATCGTGAAAGCAAAGAAAGGAAACATAATCCAATACTTCTTGTTTGGGTGTTAAAATGCGCTCCTACAGCCTCAGTTTTTGTCTCCATGCACAATTTATCTGCCCCACCTTAATCACCAAAATCACTCTCTCAACCTGACTCCCTCTGTCTAGATCTAGAATAAGTCCCAAGTACATAGTATTCAAAAAGGATCTGAAAGACACTCTGAATTCAGTGGCACTAGCTTTAACTCCCATGATGTATAATTGTATTTATATAGCGCTAACTACCCCTGATCGTGTGTAGAATCGCTTTACAGCGAGTAGAACACTACTCCGGAACCCTTGTTAGCGGTTAATCTAATAGTTATTGCGATTAGTCATGTGCTGTCAAGAAGGAAATTGCATGCATTTATTCCATTACTTTGTGGTAGATTATATTAATACCAGTTAGGTGTGAAAATTAGTGGGGGCTATGTTGTTTCAGTTAAATGGTTGGTATGATAGACTGGTGAAGATTAGGTAATCTTGGCATACAGGGAAATGGGTTTAAAGAGAAGAGAGAGGTTGTGATCTAAGCAATGAGATATCAGCCAACTGCAGCATTACAGTAAGGATTAAGGCAGACAGGCATGAAACTGAATTGAGGCTATACTCAGAAATACAAGGCATGAAGAGATAAGAAGAAGAAGAAAGGAAAGGATAGGATAGGAGAGGAATCAAATTGGAGTATGTTCAGGTCAATTTTCCATGCAGGGTTTTAGGAGTTTTGTGGGAGAAGGCTTTCTGAGACAGCAAGCAATTGGAAGATGTAAGCTGTCGAAAGAAACAACATTATATATAGTGTTCCATATCTGGGGCAGACAGCTTAAAACTGTGATTCCGAAGTGTACATATCATTTAAACATTAGGAACCTGAACTTGCTGTGTGCCAAGCCTAGGGCGGAGCTTCTAAACATAGTGTGAATTATCCCAACCTTAGTACAGTATCTATATTTTGCACAAGGGGAGTTGACACCGAAAAAAGAGAGGTTCTCCTTTAATGATCTATCTTTATTATTCTGGCCTTAAAGTTTTTTTCACTCACTTAAAAAAAAAAAAAAAAAAAATAGATATTTGTCACTGGCTGACGGCAGCTTCCCAATTCGCTGTCCGATTTCTACCCTGTGACTTAATCCCATGCAAGTGAATGTTGGGCGTGCTGGTGTAGATGGCCATTGTCATGTATATATGTACTTTATGCATAAGGAAAGTGGCGTGATGGAGGGCTGTAGGTTCTAATTTGAAAGCCCCTGGCTTGTTCTTGTGCACAAGATGGGGGTGATGTTTTTCCCCAGACGGTGATCGTGTATCAGGAGAAATGCAGGAGGAAGGAAACGTAGACAGTAGATTGAGGACAAAGCAGACTCGGTTCCTACAACAATTCAATTATGTCTGTGTGCTGAAAGGGGCTGCTGATTAGTCTTCCTGTAGCACTGCCAATTGGTGGGGTGAAGGGGCCCTCGGTCTTGATTGTTCTGAGTGAAAAGGGTATTTAGGATAATACCACCCTATTGTCTCCTTCCTGGTCACTGTCTCTGTGGCTGTTCATAGCCAGGTTCAGATATTTCACACATCTGTATGCCTCTTTTGTGGGTGCTCTAGGTTGGAAACTACTCCACTGTTGAGGAGCATCACTCCACACAAAGGCTGTGAAGAATAAAATATTTAAAAGTAATAAAGAATTAAAAATAATAATTTTAATAACAAAGAATTAAAAGTAAGCCTTTTACCAACCATTGTAGCATGCATAGAACAGAAGATGACGAAGCAGGCCATGATCCAAGTTGGGAGCTATGTTGTGGATACATTGAAGCTTGTTCCACACAACCTATGGAGAATTGCAGTGGTCAAAGCGACTAAGAATTGTTTCTAACCACTATCTAGGGGGAAGGGGATGCGCAACAATATAGCCTTATAGCCCACCATAGCGGCCATACTGGCCACTAAAAGTCTGCTCCATCGTTAAAGGCCCGCGCCAACGGTTATGGCAGGATATAAGGCTATTAGAGCATTGGCCCATAGAAGGCATTGCCTGCAATGTGTTTGGGAAAAATACCCTGTGGCCTTTCTCAAATAAACACATTACAATTCCATTGCAGCTATTGCTGCACACTGTGCATGTGCAAAATATTCTGTCTCACAGCACGTCTGTCACACTCTGACTGCCGCCAAGAGGTGCAGTTGATATGAGTGGCTCCGACTCACCACAGACATTATATCGGGGGCAACAAACTAAGTGGATTCTGAGCTCACTCTTTAAGGACAGAGTTGTCTCTGGATCAGATATCAGTTGGCTCAGTGCGCACGTCAATGCTGTCATTTAATTAATGAGGACATGGTGAATGCGAATTCAGGATGTTAGGCATTCATTTGCTTTTGTTTGAATCTGTGTTTGTTTTTAGTTCCAGTAACACCTTTACAATAATACAGTCTGGACAACAGTGTTTACAGATGAGTACATGTATGATCTTGCTTGATAGCTTATACAGTATAGTAGTTGAAGTCAGCTATAATATATCATCCGGGTTACAATAATAGAAAACACAATAAAGGTATTTCACTAGTGTAACATGCAGAGTTTAACCCATCTGATTGAAGCACAGCTGCATGTTTAATGTTGTCTGCAGTTTAGTTACATGTGTCAACAAAGGACAGTTCAATCATTTTGCAATAAAATCTGAATAGTGGTAATTAAATAGGGGCTAAAATATTAAGAAATAGGTAAATAGTTCGGAGGTCCTGCATTCGGTTGTTCAGCAGTGTTATTGATACATCTGTGTAGTGGAGCAGAGGGGTATCCGGTAGATCTGATTTCAAGTGTTTCAAAGGGGTAACTGCCCGTTGGTTTGTAGAATTATGATCTATTACGCATGCAGACTCTGGGGCCATGTAAGCGGTTAATAAAGTGGCGATGAATTCTCTCCGTATTTATCTCTCTTCACAGTGACAGTTCGGACCTGTGTCCAAAACGTGTTAGTAAGGTGTAAGTCAACCAGTATTGCATCCTAACTAGTGGCTATGGCGTATCTGCGGAGGCACAGGGCATCTTCCCGAAGGAGAGCAACTTGCTCTGCTTGTGCCCAAACAGTCATTGACTGTGACCAGGCCTTGTAGCATGGCGTATTGGGTGATTTCCATCTACGCGTGACTAGTCTTTTGGGCAGTATGAGACCTAGAACTAAAAATCTAGGGGTGACACAATTGTTTTTAGCTCGATGGAAGAGTCTGAGTATGCAAGTTTCCCCACATGAGGGGGACTATGCAGCCTACAGAATGCAGTAACCGCTGCATCTGCTCTGTCCAGTAGTGCTGTAAGTTGGGACTTGACGACAACATGTGCAACAGGTCAGCGTCCAAAAGGTGGCAGCGAGGGCATTCTGCATCTGTTCGGTGAAAATAATGGTTGATTTTAGCAGGTGTTAGATAGGTATGATGGACTATATAATACTGGATGATGCGTAGGCTGGTATTGCGTGGTACTTTGTGAGCCTTTTAGTAAGGTGGACCATTGCTTATCAGTGTATGGAGTGCCCCAAGTGGTTTCCCATTGTTTGTGGAGTAATGTGAGTGGCGGGGAGGTGTCATGCCTTAAGGAGTCTGCCAGCCAAAATGTCTACTGGTGCCAAATACATGCAAATATTGCAGTGTCAGGTGTATAGAAGGTGCTTGGGTTATTTCCCCCAATGTCTGTCTCCGCATGGTGGTCATGGAGCGATGTAACAGAAATCCTTCGGCAGGCAAACCGCATTCCGCCATCAGGGCATCGTATGGAAGGAGAATGTGATTGTCCTAACGATCACATAGTGTGTGAATTCCTGCAGCATGCCGGGGGGGAGGGGGGGTGGGGAGTGCAACTCTACTAGCAGAGTGCTGTGGGGTCCAAGTGGCGTCCCCAAAAGGGCAATGGCTGGTGCACAGGGAATCGTCTTTCTGGTGAGATAAGGGCTTCTACGGAACCATTGATAATCTGTATGTAATAGCGAGGCTTTGGCTATGGAATGTTTAGTACATGGGTGAAATAAGTCAGTGAGTTTCCAAGGCGAGGTTAATGTGGCTGTGTCAGTCTGGTTCCAAGCAGCTAGCCATACTCATTGCAATTGGGCAGCAGGATAGTATAGTTTGAAGTTAGGGTGGGCCAGTCCACCCTGACCTGTGGCTCTGTATAGTTTGGTAAGTGCCACCCTACAGCAGGAGCCATGCCATATAAATTCTCAGATGGTGCGTTCAAAAGAGTGAAAGAATGAGGCTGCGACATACAGAGGGAGAGTCACAAAAAAGAAGATCATACGAGGTAGTGCAACCATTTTTAAGAGGGCTACTCGCCCCGTCATTGACCGAGGGAGAGTTCTCCAGAAGGTTATCTGTGAATAAATGGATGATATAGTGTGTGTTAGATTGCCTTCTATTAAATCGTCATCTGTATGAAAGACTTGGATTTCAAGATCTCTAAGGGTGACTGGTTGCCAGATAAGAGAAGGGGCAGTGAGGAGTGGGCCGGGGTTCGATGAAGTGGTCAAAAATGGAAAAAGGCATGATTTGGACGAGTTAACCTGAAGTCTGGACAGTGCCGCAAAAGTATTGAGTATGGTGGTAATGGGTTGTGGGAATACGTGAAAGGTTGCATAGGTAATCCAGGAGATCGTCCACGTAAAGGGACACCACATGTTCTGCCATTGCCCAAGGGTATTCCCTATGCCCCTGTGCACCAAGAGCTATGGGCTGGGGTTCCATATCTAGGGCAAAGAGGAGCGGGGAAAGGGGACATCATTGTCGTGTGCCTCTTTCAGTATTGATAGGTGCAGATATCGGAGGTCCCGTTCATACCCTGGCCCTTGGTGAAGTGTATAATAGATTAACTATTTTCCGGAGGTGAGTACCTAGACCCCTTCTAGTCAAGACCCTGAGTAGGAAGGGCCACTCTAGTGAATCATAAGCCTTTTCCAGGACAAGTACCAGGCAGGCTGCCTGGAGCCACCTTGCTCGTGCATGCTTTAGGAGCTGAAAAAATTGTGGCAGATTCGGTGATGTAGCGTGAAGCGGCACAAATTCATTTTGGTCCTCGTGGACCTAGATTGGGACCAGCGGTGCAAGTTGATCCACTATGATTTTAACTAATATTTTATCATCAGAACTCGGGTGCGCTAGTGGCCTGTATGAATGAAGATGTGTTGGGTCTTCATGTGGCTTTGGTACGGAGATGAGAAATGCGTCTCGTAGTGAGTTAGGGAGACATACTGTATCCAGGGCTTCCTCATACAGGCATAGCAGTCTGGGTGCCAGTAATGGGGTGTATGCTTTGTAAAATTCTGATGCTAATCCATCGGGGCCAGAGGTCTTACCTGTAGCTAGGGTTTTAATGGCATTTTGGATCTCCAGTAGCGTAATGGGTTCATTAAGCTCTAACCGCTGATCCAGCATACCCTGAGGCAAGGATAGTTCAGATAGAAATAAGTCAATAGTGGTTGGGCAAATATCCTTGTCACAACAATATAAGCTGATGTAATGATCATGCAGTCATTATGAATTTCTCGTTGGGTGTACAGTAGTGTGTCCTTTTGATTCTTAAGGCTTCTATGAGGTGCTGGGGGGGGGGGGGTCTCTCTTGTCACATTAACCAGGCTGAGAGGGAACACACCCTGTCAGCTGTGGCATGTGTTTTAGCTGAATGTGCCGCAATTGAGGCAGTGTAGTTTTTCTAGGAGTGCTGTGTGTTCCTGATGGGTCGCAGTAAGTGACAAGTGATTGTTGGGGACGAAATTGTCGTCACTCCACCGCTGCCATCTCCCTATCTAATTGCTTACGTATGTTCCATGTCAGCCCCATCCAATGTCCATGAAGAGTCACCTTAAAGGCGTCCCATTCCGTGGAGCATGCATTCACGGAGCCCTCATTGTGTTAAAAGTAGTTAACTATTGTTTGTTTGACAGACTTTTGGAATGTGGCATCCTCAAGTGCCGCCGGTTGTGGTCACAATGTGGGTACCGAAGGAGCGCCGGGGTCTAAGTCTAGTTGGAGAAACTGAGTATTGTGATCCAAGTGCATAGGACCCAGATAATTTGTCTGTACTACATATTGTGCAAGCTTGGGGGTACAGAGTAGTGTGTCGATGCATACTTGTAATCCGTGTGGGGCTGAATAAAAGGAGTAAACGCTAGTGGAAACATTTTGTGGGCACCAAATGTCAAGTAGGTCCCAGCTGTGCATCCAGCTAGTGAGAGAGCGAGCATTGGAGGTTGCTTTTGCATGGGATAGAAGTGAAAAGGAGTGATCAAGTGTCACATCTAATACACTATTGAAATCCTCCCCCCCCCCCCCACCACACACACACACACACACACACACACACACACACACACACACCCTATTAGCCAAGGCACCCCCCCCACCCAGGGATATAGGGTTCCTGGTAGTTGCTTTAAAAAGGAGGTCTGATCTGTGTTGGGAGCATAAATGCTTCCAATGAGTACATGGGTGTCATTTAGGTGGCCCTTCACAAAAACATATCTGCTGCCCTCAAGGTCTGATATGACATTGTTCACTGAAACTGGACCCCAACATAAATCCATATCCGGGCCCTGCAAGCTTAGGAAGAGTAGTTAGTGGAATATATTTGGCCACACCATTGCTGTCTAAGTCTGTTGACTTCCAAGGTTGTCGGGTGTGATTCCTGCAGTAGAGCAATGTGTATGGCATGTTGTCAGAGATATGAGTATATTACATAACGACTACTGGGGGTGTGAATATCGTGCACATTCCAGGGCAACACTTTAATGGGGGGGGGGTCATAATACCATATCTTGTTGGACCAGGACACCTCTATGGGAGACATTAAGTAAGAATAGTTAGGAGCAACAGATGTGTGAGCCATGTGAAGGATAGCAAGTTTGGTTTGTATGCATGGCAGCAGCAAGGAACTTAAAAGATAGAAAACAAAACATGCAAGCACTAAGATGTTGAATTAAAGAGATAACGTTAAGGGGGAAGATAGGTGGCAGCGAGGACTTCAGTTGCAAGTGAATATAGTATGTGTTTCGAGGGGCCACCCCAGTTGTCTTGGGTAAGTTTGGATGACTGCTCATCCAGTAAAGCGTGACTGGTGTGTTCAGGTCTAGTTGTTATCCAAAGTGCGCAGAGGTGAATCCATATCTGATGGTCGTATGTCTTTGTTGATGAATGAAAGAGTAGGTCACACTCTTGTTGTTGGTAATCTTGTGTGTGATAGAGCAGGCTGGGACTGAATAGCATGCGCTGTGGTACTAGATGACAGTGTCCGCTGCTTGTGTGGTGACATTTGACGGGGGAATCAAATCACAGCCAGATGGCAGTATAGCAATCAATCTCTCTTCATCAGATGATTGTGATCTCTCCAGTTTGGGCTAGAACAGCGGGGCGTGTTATTAATGGCAGCAGCCTCCTTCATTGCCTGACAACATTCCGCATTGATCTGTTCAAGATCTGTTGCTGTTTGTGAGGAGCGATATGTTTTCTGGCGGGTTCTGTGTTGCGTACGTTGTTGTTTTAGAGCAGAGGGCTTTAGTCCGTCAAGGCCAGTCTCTTCCAGTCATTTCCATGTGGCCTCGGGATGTGAAGAAAAGTGTAATGCCTTTACTACAACACGTAATTTTGCTGGGAACAGCAGTGAATATCTGAGATCCAATTCCCAGAGACAGGTCCTGCCAATGAGGAAGGAACCTCGTTGTCGCTGTACCACAAGTGTGTAGTCCGGAAAGAATATTTTGGTGTTGCCAGCTCACATCTCAAAAAGAAGTTGTGTCTCCCGCGGCACAGTCTCGGTCTCAGAATTGCAGAAATCAGATCACCATGGGACGAGGGTTTGCTCCAGACGGGGATCTACGTATTGGGATGCGATGGGCTCTCTTGGTGGGGGGAGTGGAACTCGATAAGTCTTCCGCTGGAAGTGGTTCACATTACCATGATTCTGTATAAGCTACCTCATCATGTCCCTCAATGCCCTCCGGGAGACACACCACGTGAATGTTGCTCCTGCAGGATCTCCCCTCCGCATCCTTGATGCGCATTTGTGTACTTGATCAGAGAGGGTGTGTATTTGTGTACTTGATCAGAGAGGCGGCATGTACTCGATCAGAAAGGGTTTGAAGGGAGGACGTCATGGTTTTGACTTTTGGTTGTAGTATAGCAATGGCTTGTTTGGTTGCTGTAACTTTAGTCACAAGTTTCCGGTGATCTGCAATTAAACTGAGATCCGACACTACCATGTTGATTTTGGTTTCCAGCGAGGATTTGGTTTGTTCAATCGCTACCAGCACTGTGTCCAATTTGTCCTCCAGTGAAGTAGAGTGCTCATGTTGTTCCTTTGCGGCTGATGCTAGCTTTGAGAATGTAGCATGACTGAGAGGTAATCTTATATTTGGTTGTTTGTGTCCCATCTTAGTCACCTTAGCTGTGCCACGGACGAGTGAAATGTTACTGGGACCCACTTGATGATGGCCATGAGTATAGGCGCACCTCAGCACAAGCAGTCCCGGGTACTGGCAGTGTGCGTGGGTGAATCACCAAGTCCTTACGAATGATGGGCGTGCAGCTGATGCAGTGAGAGGAGGACCCTAGGTAGATATGTTGTCGATCCAGCCAAGCAGCCGGGGCAATTAACTAGTAATTGTGGCATTGTAGACGGTGTTCTAATGGTCAATTATGGATTGTACTTAAGTGGAGTGCCAAGTGAATGTTATTGGGTGCCACAGTATTCCAGATTGTGATGGCTGGTAGTAGTGAACAGGCCCAATGGAATCATGTATGTCCCTGAAATAAGTAGACCACTCCCTGCAGTCTGTGGCCCAGCAAAGTGAATTCAGTTTGTGGTGGGGGGCCACAGGGTACAGCAGCAGTGGTATTTAAAGTGCAGTACCTTCACTGTTAGCATCTTTATAGAGCGGCAGTATTGTGAGCGCGACCCAGTAGAGAAAATCAACCTCTTCACCGCAATGGCCTCATGCCCTGCCCAACAGTAGCTACACCAGCTCTCCAGTTTTGGCAGGGCGCTCGGCAGACTGAGACCAGCTCTAGCACCAGGTATAGATCTCAGTTCACCCCGCTCCCCGGCGCGACTTGGGGCAACGCTCCCCATTCCCATTGTACCTTTGGCCTGATGGTATTTCCCGGCAGCCGTACAGGATTCAAAGATCAGTTGAGGTCATCCACATTATTCACACGGGTCATACCGACAGACATAACTAGAGGAGCCAATGGATGTATGTACATGTTGCACAAGGTTGGTCTAAGTGTGGACCCGTGTGGGTTCCCTTGACCTGCTCTGAAAGGTGACATACAAGTAGAATGATAGACTGCTTGGCGTCTATCTTCTAAATAGGATTTGCATCATTGTTAAGGTTTTCTTCCAGTTCCGGCCTCCACATGTCTAAAAAGAAGAAAGGAGTTTGACACCATGTCAGATTCTGCAGACATATTGATAAGTTGGATCCTGTTGCCTTAGCTCTTATCTGCTGACCATATTAGGTCATCTAAAATCACCAGTAGGGCAGTTCAGGTGCTGTGTGCTGGATGAAATCCTGACTGTACAGGCTCAAGAATGTGGTTTTCCAAGAAGCCAGAGAGCAGAGTTGACATAGTTTTCCTATATTTTAACAGGAAAGGAAGAAGAGAAATGGGACCAAAAAAAAGTTTGGAAAAAATAGTCTGGCCTTCATTATGGTTCTACAGCAGAGGGGCAATTCTGGCCATTTCCAGCCTGTTATTTAGACATTGATTAAGGAGTTTTTACAAACCTCCAACAGGTGCTGTGCCATATTCTAAAGCGTTGTAGGAATTGGGTCCAGGGGAGATCCCAACGTAATAGAGGCAGCAATGTATATATAAATTGTCACTGGGACAGGGCTTCAAAGTAGTCTAACTAAGGAATCAAATGTGGCTCATCCAGGCTTTAGAGAGGGAGCAAGAGAAGAGGGTAAGAGAGAGAGAGAGAGAGAGAGAGAGAGAACTAGACATATGTCCTGGTAAGATGCAGATATAGATGAATGAAGGCACACTGTACAATAGACTCTGACTCATCTCTCAGGGAAACTAGCAAGGCACAGTTGGGACTAATTGTATCTTCTAAGTAGTGAGTGAGCTGAGCCATAAGCTTTTGTGATTACGTGATAGCAGAGGACCTGTAATTGAATGAGTGGAGTGACCTAACCTGTTTGACAATTTAGTTAGATACATTTTCTGCTGCTTAGATTTGCAGTACAATTCTACTTTGGCAAAGTCTACCTGTTTTATAGTTTGATAGTGCTCGTTTTAGTTTCAATTTGGACTTTGTAAAATAATTACTTGTCACACAGGCTATCAATATTTAATATATTATTCCACGATCAAAAGCTAGAACCAGTTGAATTGGTTTAAAGAGCCAACTCTGCCTTTTCAGGTGTCCTAAATACACCAGTGTGACACAACACTTATAAATCCAGTGAGCGCTTAGGACTGTAGCCATAAGATAGCCTTGCCCAGCTATTAACAGCTATTAAAATTAATTACTTCTTGTTCAGTGATCAGTATGACTGGTGAAACTGAGATGAGAGCAGGAACATGGTTATGAGGATTATGCAGATTTTATGTGACGACTGAAAGTCTGAGTCTGGAGAATGAGATGGTATTTGGGACGAGAGATTAGCTTGAGTATAAACATAGAATGCTCTGGCACACCCCACCCCTGGTGATCTGCAATAGGCATCCTTTGCTGTGGAGGGTCAAAGGTATATCTTGCTTCATTCTTGCCCTTCTTCCTTCAACCCTGTGCAGCTAATCGCTACTGTAGCTGAGACACAAAAGGGATATTTGGTTGACAGTGTATGCTTTAAAAGACTCTAAAATATAATCAACTAAAGCAGTCTACACATCAAATCTTTACTACCTTTGTAAAGCACAAGGCAAAGATAAAGTACTCAGATAATGTTGTAGAATCCACAACTAACTATTACTGTAAATATAAATAATTCAAAAAGTCTTTCTTCAGGCTCACTGGCTATCAATATTTAATATATTAGTCCATGATCAAAAGCTAGAACCAGTGGTAATGGTTTTAAGATCCAACCCTGTTTTTTCAGGTGCCCTAAATACACGGGTGTGACACAACACTTGTAAATCTTTTGAGCGCTCAGGCCTGTGGCCACAAGATAGCCTTGCCCAGCTATTAACAGCTATTAAAATTAATGACGTCTTTAATAAATAAATAAAGATTGAATAAATAAAGATTGAAAGTGCAAACTTCAGTGCTCAGTATGACTGGTGAGATTGAGATGAGAGCAGGAACATGGTAATGAGGGTTATGCAGATGTATGTGACGAGTGAAAGTCTGAGTTTGGATAATTAAATGGTATTTGGGACGAGAGAATAGCTTGAGTACAAACATAGACAGGTACTCTGATCATTTTGTAGAATCCATAACTAAGTATTACTGTAAATATAGATAATTCAAAAAATCTTCCTGCAGGTATACCATAGCTAGTTGATGTTATACCATAAGAAGAGGTCGAGAGGACTGTGCAGGTGTTTAACATCTTAATTTGATAGTCAACTCAAATAGTTAAATTTTCTGAAACACAGTTTATTTGTTGGATAATGCAGTTTTTGGAAGAATTAATCAAGCATAAAAGGAAGGAAGGAATTATAATAAATGTGATATGCAGTTTGTCAGAGCTGGTATACTTTTGATACTGGAGCAGAGTGGCATCATACACCACACTTTACCCTGGTGTGGTAGCCACAAGTACTGTAATGGCAACCATGACAAAATTAAAGGGGGGGGGGGCGGTTAGGAAGGGGACCTTGGGGAGTAGATCCTCCTCCACTTCCAGATTGGAACCAACCCTAACACCACCCTGCGGGGCACCCTCATCTACAGGCAGGTGGGCCCCCACCCATCATTGTGCAACACCATTGCTGACCTAGCCTCCACCCATGCTCTTACATCCAAGGACTACATCCTACTGGAGGACCTCAACTTCCACCTGGAAAACCCAGACAACTCCTCCACCACCCTGATCGAAAACCTCGCCAACCTCTGACTTAAGCAACTCGTCACCGCACCCTCTCACTCGGCCAGTCACTCACTGGACTCCATTTTCTCTGGCAGCAACCACAGCTCCGTCGGCCACACCACTGAACTCCAGTGGACAGACCACTGCAGCATTCACTTCACCTTCATAAACCCATCGGTTGCCAACTTCCCACAGAAATTTGAACAAGGTCACTGAAGCCCAGCTCACCGCCAGCCTCAACGCAACATCCCCCCCACCCCAGCTGACGAGGACGTCATCACTGCCGCACACAACCTCCACAAATGGATCACCGACTGCTCCAGCACCCTCACCCCCCACTTCAAGATACCTCACTACAGAGGCACAGCCAAGAAAGCAAACTGGTTCCCACCCACACTCAAAGAATCGAAGCAGGTCTGCAGACATCTGGAGAGGAAATGGTGCACTGACAAGACCCCCCACAAATCACGAAACCTTCAAATACACCGTCAAACATCACCACCAGCTCATTAGGACCACCAAAAAACTCGCCCTGCAACAACGCATCAATAAAAACGCCCACAATAGCAAAGAACTTTTCACCGACATCAAAGAGTTCTCCAACTCCACCGAAATCCCCCGTCGCAAGAACTCTGCAAAAACCTCGCCAACTACTTCCATCGCAAGATCGCAGACATTTACGACAGCTTCTCCACCCAGGGGCCCCCCACGACCTGTGGACCGAAGCATCACCATGCCCCCGCCATCCTCCGCTGGAACAACATTACCGACAATGAGACCCGTAACATCATAGCAACCATCCTCTCAGGAGCACCCACCGACCCCTGCCCTCACCACATCTTCAAAAAAGCCAGCGACATCATGGCACTCAAACTCTGACATACATCAACCGCTCCTTCGAAACTGCCACCTTCCCAGAGAGTTGGAAACACGCCGAGATCAAACCTCTACTGAAGAAACCCACTGCTGACCCGACAGACCTCAAGAACTACTGGCCCATCTGCCTGCTCCCCTTTCCGGCCAAAGTCATCGAGAGGGCAGCTGATAAACAACATCCTGGACCCCTCTCAGTCAGGATTCAGAAGCAACCATAGCACGAGACCGCCCTCCTCGCTGCCACAGATGGCATCCGCACCCTCCTCGACAGAGGCAAGACCGTGGTCCTTATCTTCTAGGAACTTTCTGCTGCCTTCGAAACAGCCTTGCAAGACACGCTATGCACCTGTCTCCACAACGCCAGCATCCGAGATTCAGCAATGCAATGACTCTCTCTTTGTTCCTCACCGGCGGAACAAAGAAGGTTCGACTCCCCCCTTTTCTCTCGGAAGCCACCAAGATCAGCTGTGGCATCCCCCAAGGATCCCCACTGAGTCTCAACCTCTACATGACCCCACTGACCGCCATCGTCAGAAGCCACGCACTCAACATCGTCTCCTACACCGACGACACCCAACTAATAGTCTCCCTCACCAACAACCCGACCACCGCCAAGAACAATTTCCATGAAGGAATGAAAGCAGTCGTCGCCTGGATGAAAATAGTTGACTCAAACTGAACTTGGACAAAACAGAAGTCCTCGTCCTCGGCTCCACACCCTCTGCCTGGAACGCGTCCTGGTGGCCCACCGCCCTCGGAAACGCCCCCATCGCCCACGCCCACAACCTCTGTGTCATTTTAGACTCATCGCTCTCCGTGGACCGACAGGTGAGCGCTGTCTCATCTGGTTGCTTCCACACCCTGCACATGCTTCGAAAAATCTACAAGTGGATCCCCACCGAAGCCAGAAGGACAGTCACACAGGCTCTCGTCATCAGCCGCCTCAACTACGGCAAAGCACTCCACACCGGAACAGCCGTCAAGACCCGGAATAGACTACAACACATCCAGTACGCCTCCGCCCGTCTCATCAAGAATGCCCCACGACACAGCCACACCTCTGCCCTTCTGAGAGACCTACACTGGCTGCCTATCGAAAAGAGAATCACCTTCAAGCTCATGACCCACGCCTACAAGGCCCTACACGATGCTGGACCAGCCTACCTCAACCACAGACTCTCCTTCTACACTCCTGCCAGACAACTCCGCTCCGCCGACCAGGCCCCTGCCAACGTTCCTCCGCATCTGGAAAACCACAGCCGGAGGAAGATCCTTCTCTCACGTCGCCGCCAAGATCTGGAACACCCTCCCCATCCACCTTAGGCAATCCTCCACCCTGTCACAGTTCAGGAAGGACCTCAAGCCCTGGCTCTTCAACTGATCTTCAGCACCCCCCCCCCCCCCCCCTTCCCCCCCCCCCCTCCCCCCAGCACCTTGAGACCCTCATGGTTGAGTAGCCGGGCTTTACAAATCATTAATTGATTGATCCTGCAAATGATGAATGATTAGTTCAGTAGTGTTTTCATGAGAGTTCAGGGAATTATGATCTTTCGAAAATAGGAAAACCTGTACCTTTCAGCAAAGCAGGTCTAAAGTCTACTGGTTACCTTGGTAGGGTGTGTGACTCCCTGGCGCTTGAAGGGATGTGGTCATTAGGATGGAGGAAGGCACGGAGCGGAGACCCTGCAGAGGGAGAAAATTGTTAGAACTTTGTTCAAGGAAACACTGGTTTCAAAGGCATACTATACAAGAAATGTATCTTAAACTTGTACAAATGTTTTCTATTCTGTGCACAAAAGTCTTTACAGCCAAAGTTCAGCAGATGTTTGGAGCGAAGTATGCTGCCTATTGATTGGAACAAACGTCTTTTCCAAGGCACCCTTGCATCATAGTCCAGAATCAGCAAAATACAGACTTGCTGCCAAATCTAGAAAGTTCTTTAATATGGATCTGAAACTCCTTTACACCTGGTCTGCACCAAATGGAGCACATACTCTTCTCTGTAGGGAGCACTCTGCCAAGTTCCTAACACAAGCATGAAACCTCATTGACTAGTGATTGATCTTGGGCGAGGCCTCTTTTTGTATCAGTGTCCCGCAAAGATGACCGCTGCTTCTGTTAATCTTGTCCAGTCACATAGGTTATATTGGTCTCGTAAATGTCCTTGAGTCTTTCTGATGTTGCACTTGGCAAATTTTAACCTCACTAAGTATCAAGGACATATACGAGACCAACATATCCTACATGACTAGGCATGCCTAAGATACTAGGGCGGTGAGAAGGTGCAATATCACCCCTGGCATTCATAGTGCCTCGCCCCTATTCACACCCCTGGAAAAGATTTCCAATTAGAAAAGGTCTGGCTGCGATCCTGGATTATTTGAAGGTCCTGGTGCCTGACAAATACAGTAAACTGGGCCTCTGAAACACAACTTAAGGGTGTGTGGGGTACTAAATGGCAAAGGCCACCACGAAGACTGGCCCCGCAAGCATATATATTGGCTTCATGGATGGCTTGTGAATGTTCGTAAGGCCGCATTTTGACATTCCAGGTGATGCATGAACTATTCCTTTCGCCCTGTGCTGTTCTGAGCTTTGTACACAAACATCGAAGGTCACTAACAGACACTATTAGTACTGAGGACCCACTGTGTACAGTAAATGAGGCGGGAGTGGGCCTGAACTCCTGGGAGACCTGACCAAAGACCGAGATACCACACAACCCCGCCAGGGCAAAATAGACCACTACACTAAAGCTAAAGGCATCTTGAAGACGCGTAAAACAGAGTGAGAAGGAACAACCTCTGCTTTGAGGCTTTCCAGAAGAGGTCAGGGGTACAAATGTGGCTGAGTTCCTGAGCAGCTGACTGGGGGGCACAATCCCATCGGATCAGTTCTCCTTGTGCTTAGCGATAGAGCGAGCACATAGAGGCCTGGGTGGTAGGCCACCCCCAAGGGCCCGTCTCGTCAAATCATAGCAAGCTTCCTTAATTTTCTTGATCACGACCTGATACTTCGGAAGACACGTTGTAAAGCTGAAATAAGGTTTGACAACATGAGGATCATGTTCCCCGATTGTAGCCAAGAGGTCCGGTGCCAACGCCAAACCTTTGATTCTGTAAAGACACAGTTAAGAGCCCTGCAGCTTTAGTACATGCTTATGTTCCCTGCTAAGCTCAAAGTTCTTTACCAGGCACGATCAGTCTTCTTTGAGAGGCCAGAGGAGGAACAGCCCCGCTTCCCTCCACAGATGACTGCAGACGCAGGACAACGATTGTCCTGAGAGTTGGGCACCAGACCCAAAAGCAGCCTGCAACGAAGTGGGAGACTGGACAGTGTCGACATCCGGTGGCAAGGGGGACTCTGTACACCATGAAAAGAGCGGGACGCATGACATGGAGGGCGAACAGAGACAGACACTAAAAAGCTCTGGCAATCTGCCTTATTAAGGACCACCCCATAGAAATCTGGAGAAGATGAGCAGTCTACTGGCTCTGAAAGCCCACACCCACTTGTGACAGATCACGGCACTAGAAAAGGACACAAACAGCCAGAGACAGTCAATGCAAATACAACACCTGGATATAGAGCAACAGGACCCCTGACAATGTCACTAAAAGTCAGAGCTCGAGCATGGGACACACTTCGGCCCACCATGATATATTACAGAAGAATTTGGTGGTACACTGAGTGCTTCTACTTCCAGCCTTTTCACATCTTCCATGCCTCTCTCTTTCCTTACCCCCCTCTTCTTTCTCTTTCTCCTATCCCTTATTCCCCACCTCCCTGACCTATTCTTTTGTAGTTCTCTTCATGTTTTTATGAGTATTGCGGGGTTGGGATTTTGAGTGTCTGTAAAGGGTGGGTGACAGACCCTCTCCTATTCTTCTTGCACACAGTTTTGTTTGATGTGGTTGTGTGTTGCCGGGAGGCAGTGGACAGTGGGGTGGGGGGTGTTGGTTGGGTAGGGACGAACATCATTGATTCATATTTTCTTAAGTTGTCACAGTTTGTTTCTAGAGGACACACACATGCAGCAATGCATAAATCCTGGGAGATATGTACACTCTGATAAACAATGTCTATAGAACCTTTAATTACACTGTCCGCCGCCTGGGAAATAAAGTTAAGTGGTGACTGGTGGCACAGTATATCAAACATATACAACCAGACATAGTGATGTTGCAGGAAACACGCCTACAGGGCTCTCAATGCCGCTTTTTTGGAAGAAGGCCATATGCAACACTAGCTCATGCAGGGCACACTTTGGGTTCCTGGGGGGTGGCGATCTTGACTGCAGGCCCCTACACTAGACAAGGAGGCAGATATCCTCATAGAAACATGCATGTGCCTTCATATTATAGGTGGGGATTTTAATGATGCTGTGCATACATCAGTAGATAAGTATGCAACCCACGCAACAATGATACAACACGCTCTGTTGGGCCACTTTGTAGAAACTAAGGGAGTGTTGGACCTATGGCGACATAAACACCCATGAGATCGACAGTTCTCTTGCTTTTCTGGTGCATATAAGGTCTACTCAAGCTAAGACTATGTATGTATGCCCACGGACGAGATGGGGCCTGTGACACAGGCAGCATACCCGCCCTGGGGGCCTAACAGACCACTCTCTTTTATTGGTCAAATTGGGGATAAATTCTAGACAGTCACAGACGGGGTGGAATTATAATGTCTGGGATCTTCTGGACAAAGAGGTAGATTAGGACTTGAGGGCAGACACAGAACTCCTCATTGCCGAGAACAAGGAGTCTGTTACTTCTCATATTACTTTATGGGAGGCATATAAGACTGTATTGAAGGACAGGGATCAAAATCTGATCTCCCAAAAAAATAAAAAATAAAAAAATAAAGGAGTCTGTGAGAATAGAATGCCTAGAGAGACAGTTACTACACTTAAAGGAACAACCTATAACTACAGTGGAACCCACGGTCCTTAAGCAGCTCGAGACTTTACATGCAGAATACTGCGACCCAACACAGGTTAATGCAAAAATGCAAAGACAAGCGATGCTACACTGGCTCTATGATGTAGGTGACACGGCCGGAAAGCTCCTAGCCTGGTGTAGCAAAAAAAGGAAGCAGAAGCTAGATCAGTACATTTCTATGTGATGGCGAGGGTGTTATCCACACCACAGAAAGTCAAGGCGTTTGCTTCTTACTATAGGTCTTTCTGGCATAGCTACCCCCACTTTTTGCCTGATGTCAGTGTGTTTGGACTGTAGTTCACTGGGATCCTGCAAACCAGGACCCCAGTGACTGTGCTCTCTCCCCTGAATTTAGTTGTTTGACTTTTCACACCCACAATTGGCATACTGATGCACCCCTGTGTGTCCCTAGGTTACCAGGGCATTGGTGCACCAGGAGTCCCATATAGGTTGCAGCATGTATTATGCCACCCATAGGAGCCCATGCAAACTGTCACTGCAGGCCTGCCATTGAAGCCTGCGTGAAAGGTTGCATGCACTCTTTCACTGCCAAACCTAACCACTGCACTTAGACATAAGTCACCACTCTGGTAGGCCCTTCAACCCAAGGGCAGGGTGCAAGTGTGAGGGTACCCCTCCCTGCATGAGCAGGGTACCCCTACAGACTCCAGGTCTATTTCTGGACTCTGTAACTGTGGGGAAGCCCTCTTAAGGTATGTGCGAGTGGTCCAACTAAATAATGGCTACTCTGAATCTAGGCATGTTTGATACCAAACATGTTGAAATTATAAAACTACACCGATTCCAATGTTAGTTGCATGATACCATGTACTTTGAGGATTCCCTAGGGGATCCCCCAGTTCTGCCTGTGCAGCCATACGGGGTCGAGCTGCCAGCCTGCACTGCTACTGACCCCAGACACTGTTCTGCTGATGAGCCAGACTCAAGCCAGAGAAGCTGAACAAAATAATTCCTGCAAGGGAGAGGTGTGACCACCTCTCTGTGTGTATTAGGTGTCTAAGGTCTCTTAGCACCACCAGACTGCTTTGAAGGGCACATTTGGGGCTCTCATTGCATAATCCGTTTTGCACCAGTTCAGGAACCACCGCTTGCCGCTGTGGCGTGAAACTACACAAAGGACAGGGGAGTGATCACACCCCTGTCCAGCTCCTCCCCTAGGCAGGTGCCCAGAGTCCTGCCAGGTGGCCACTTGATTCTGCCATCTTGAAAATAGGATGTGCAGAGGACCCTGGGAGTATCTGGTTGGTTAGGCTAGGTAGGAGACGACCCGGACTCCTCTGATAGTTGGGTTACTGCAGAGAATGATCAACCCACTTTTAGCGTTATTTAAGGGTGCCCTCGTGGACGGGTCCTCAGATTTGTCAAGCAACACTATAAGAGGAACTTTCTGCCAGACAACTTCTGCCCCTGACCTCTGCAACCGCTGCTGGTCTTTGCCTAGAACCAAACAAGTCTGCTTCTGGTGGGAAGGCTCCGATTTCAATATTGTTTCTCCGGATCCTGCAATATTTCTTCAACATCCAAAGCTGTGCTTCCTCCAAGGTCACAAGGACTCTGCTTGCACCATGAAGCACAAAGGAATCTCCCTTGGAGTGAAGTAGTAACTCACCTGCAACCGCAGGCACCTCAAGGGAACGTCAACCAGTTGGTGAGGTTGGCTGTCCCTGGATGTCCAAAGATCCTGCTTCACAGGTGGTGAGTCTGTGGCCTTCTCCGGGTCCTGCTGGTCTTCTGTTTAAGTTGGGAGACTATAGGCCCTTGCTCCTTCCCTGGACCAGTACCCCTGTGCACAGCGACTGTTGCACCTGCCAAGGCTTTTTGACTCTTCCTCTGGGAGATCTTCAGGCTCCAAGAAGCGCACTCTGCAAACCGAAGATCAGCTCCTGTCATGGGGTTCCTTAGATCTTCCTCCATCTTCAGGAGGGTAGGCATTGCCACCTGCCCCACCTGGGCACCTTTTTGGGTGCTGGACTCTGTCCCCTTCCTTTGCAGGTCCTCCACATCTGGACCCCGTCCCTGGGTTCCACCAGCCTGGTCCACGGGGCGTGAAAGCAGCTGGACAATCCGAGGCATCCACAGTCTGCAGAGAGAGTTGCTTCATCCCTCTGCATCCAAGTCTCTGGTGTAGGTACTGCTATCTTCTGGGGATCCTGAGGTAGGGGCACTCTCCCTCCATCCTCTTGCCTGCTGGTTTCCTCTGGGTCCACTGGGAATGGTCCTGAATTACAAAAATTCCAACCACTACTCTCTGTTTTAGCCTATAGGACAACTGAGTAGGTAACGGACTTACTCCTGGTTGCTGGGGTCACTTACTGTACTTACCTCTGGTGTTCCTAACTGACCCTAGCTAACCACTACCCTTACCATGGCTGGAGTTCCACTTTTACATTCCACTTTGAAAATATATGGTTTGGCGCTCCCCTAGGCCCTGTATATTTCTATGCTTTTCTGATGGTTATTTTATGTGTTTAATTGTATGTAATAACTCCAAAAGGGAGATATATCAATGTCAGTTTAGTAGTAGTGCTGTAATAAAGTATCCTTTATTTTTGCAACACTTGTGTGGTTCTTTTTTTGTGACCAAGTCATTGTCTGGCAACTGTGGTTTTGCAAGTGCTTGACATTCCTCCTGGATAAGCTTTAGCTGCTGGCCTCAGCTACCCCTGGAAAGCTTCTGCTATCTGGACACCTATTCACTATCACTAAAGGTTGCGTGGACTCCGTATAGGGTGCCTCACTATAGGTGCACACCATAAACTGAGCCAGCCTCCTACAATAGGTCATTTTGCGAGGCCCTCCCCCTCCGTGACCCCACTGAATTCAATGGGTATCTGCAAGACACGCCCACTCAAGTACTGGAGGCAGACGCAGTAATGGACTTAAACGAAGGCCTCACATCGACAGAAGTACATGTCATGTCTCTAAGCTGAGGACAGGTGTAACCCCGGGACCAAATTGCATCCCTGCGGAGTTTTAAAAGTGATGCTGGATATGCTACCCCCCCCCCCCAACCTCAACACCTGTTAAATCTATATCACAAAATAGGCATGCTCTCCTTGGAACTTCGAAATAACTGTCCTCCATAAGGACAAACCCAGAGAAAGGTGCAAATCATACCGTCTAATCTTGTTACTAAATACAGAAGTTAAAACCCTTGCCATGATCCTGGCGACATGCTTGCAACGGGTCATCCCATCTCTCATTCATGACAATCAGCCGGGATTCATTCTAGGCCATTCCACCTGACTGAATCTGGTCCGAACACACAATTGGATGTTGGAAGTCCGAGATAGGTCATCCCTCCCACCACATATTTCTGTCATTGAACGCAGAGAAAGCATTTGATGTAGTACACTGGCCCTTCCTCAGCTGCACATTACTTGAATTTGGCTTTTGACCCAAATTTCAGAACTGGGTGTCGGTACCCTATAACGAACCGGTAGCAACAGTTAAAGTTGGTGTGAAAATGTCCCCTGAATTTCCATTTGCGAGGGGGACCCAACAGGGCCTCCCTGTGTCCCCCTTCTGTTTGCTTTGACGATGGAATCCTTGGCGCATAACACCCGTGCACGCCCCGACATTAAGGGTTTCTGGATTGCACCTGGAGACGTCATGGAGAAGAACATTTCCTTTTATGCAGATGATATCCTTCTCTATGTCACCGACCCACAAACAACTGTTCCAGTTTGATTTCATCTGGTAGAGGACTACGGACAACATTTGGGCTATAGAATTAACTGGGATAAATCCACAACTTATTCCCCAGGACATGTCCAAGACTACCCTTTTTGCCAGGAAATCCGAGGGTAGCTCCAGGGGGCTTACAGTACCTAGGAATATTTAAGACACCCCACAGAGAGACCTGTCACAAGAGAAATCTGGGGAAAGTAATATTTAACTTCCTGAAGGAGGGTGGAAGGACCTCCCTCCCACACTGCTGGGAAGGGTGGCCCTCCAAGATGATCACCCTACCCCAGTTACTACATGCACTACAGAATATATACTTCCTGCTCCCCAAGACCATCTTTACAGACCTAGCCGGGGAAATGAGATTGCTAGAATGGAAGGGTGGACCCCCTAGAATAGGTCTGTGGACTCTACAAGGCATCCCTTAAAATGGATGGGCTTGTTCTCCCAGATGTAGAAGCTTAGTATTGGGCAGCGCACCTAATTCTCAACAATGATTGTGTACATGTCACAAAACCACCATACATACATTAGAGAGGACACATATTGAGCCCTGCTCTCCCCTACACTTCCTCTATGGAGACTAGTCCTGGCGACCCAGGTTACTCCGCAGGTTTGGGACAGAGCAACAAGAAGGATTGGATGGGCTTGAAAGGTAACCAAAGAACCACCCTTATGGCACGGAGTATGGCTTAAAGAAGTAGGTAAACTGAAAGGTTTGGATCATGCGATCTACTCAGCATCTCGACGATTGGGGACATCCTGGAAGGTGGGGAGTTTAAATCTCTGGCAACATTTTGGAAGGAATACAACCTACATAAATCTCAGTTCTTAAAGTACACACAACTGAGGCATGCATAGTTAGCGAAGGGGTACCGGACACTAAAATACCTGACTATGCCTCCCTGGAGGGGAGGCTGCTGCAAGAACGGCTGTCTAAAAGCGCTAAATCCTTAATCTACAGGACCTTAAACAATATAACTTGCCAGACACCCTAATCCACCTTAGGGAGCGGTACACACATACTGTGGGAGATATGGAAGACCGATTGGGAAGCGGCCTTTATTCATCCCAGGGAGGTAGCTGTCAAGGCTCAGTTGCGTCCAATCCAATATAAAATCCTGCATAGGGTATACTATGATAGAAACAAACCTCACACAATGGGTAGAACACCGGCCCTGAAGTGTCTGAGATGTCAAGATAACAGAGGGGATTTTATATATGTGTTATGGTGTGCTCTGAGATACAGAGATAATGGACTGTGTAGTGAATCCATATTAGCCTTTATTGGGACTCAGGAGATTAGCTCAGCGTTTATCTTGCAGGCCTGTGCCCCATCATCTAGTGACTTTTAACATACTTAGCTTGCTCTCTTAGTCCATTAAAATGGCTGCTATTGTCTATAGTAAGAGAAATGTTTGATTTGCATTATCAGTGATACTCTGTGAAGGCGTCACTATCGGCATCACAATCAATGGATGTACGCAAGTATTCACATCATGTCCCTTTCTCACTTACCTGGGACAGGAACATAATGTACACTTGTTGGGGGATTGTTTACATAATTGCCGCCACAAGTGTGCCTCCTTACAATTGTTTGGGAACGTACCTGCATCAGGGGCCCTACATGATCTGTATCAAGTACATCTCACACAAACAAGGTTATCTACGCCATCTATGCTGCTGAACTCCCCTTCATGTCCCCACAGAGCCTGACCTAGAGACCTCATTTCAAGGTAACAAGTTGAGGGGCGCTTCTCATGGACACGGTACTGGCAGTTTAGGTTTATCATACCTAGCTCTCATTAGGTTAGGGATTAGGTTTTCTATGCTAGAGATTTTGCATTTCATGATTATTGCAAGACGGTGGGGGTCTTTGTATTCACGACTCTCATCTCCACAGTTATGCTTCTTTTATTGTTCGTTATCTTAATCATCGCAGCTCATGCATTGTACCGTGGAATGCAGGCTTTTCAATAAATATATTGAAAACTCTCTTGCATCTCCTTCATTGCCTGTGTGTGACTGAGACCTATTGCAAACAAGATAAAAGCATAACTTCCGTTCCATTACGACTCTTCTGAGATATTGCAATCGAGAGTCCGTACGTAAGGCTGGCAGAAATCTCCTTTTACTGTTTGGGTTTTTGGTGAGGTACTGCTTGTGAGCTGGGAGGGTTGGGTCGACAATTGCGACTTGTTATAGGAGTGACTCAGTCGCCTTTTATCATCTTTAAACCAGCAGTCGCGCCTAGACAGTCCAACTACGATATGGTGCTACCAGCGATGGTGTTTTGGCACTAATATACAGATATCCTGAGTATCTCTGTCTCACAAACAGCAGGTACCCTAAATAGCCTTATACAGAGACATCTTAGGGATAATCCTCCTTGCTTAAATAGGAAGCACCTAACTAAGCTGTTCAGGCTTGAACTCTTAAAGGGTCTTTCTCCTCATTTGCTGTTCCTTCTCTTTTCCCACTATTCAACATGGCTAACGCCATAGACATATCGGAAAATGTCAGATACACATTAACACAACATGTAACAGCCCATGGCTTAACAGATGAGGGCAGGGATGTCACATTTATCGTGGAAGCTCATGAAGCTTACCAAACAAATATTCTATTCATGGGTCACCTTTCCTGAAAAAGATGACAGAACACATACATTTCACAAGTATAAAATAGCCAACATACTGCGGCGGTACCAAGCTTATTGGTATCTAGAGATTCCTATTAAGAACATCAAAATCGGTTCAGTGGCGCCCTACCCCATGTAATAAAACACATGAGATTAGGGGCCAGATGTAGGTAGGCTTTTGCACCTCGCAAACGGCGAAAAACGCCGTTTGCGAGGTGCAAAAGCCCTCAAGCGATGCAGAAACACATTTTGCGAGTCGGAACCGACTCGCAAAATGTGTTTCCGACTCGCAAATAGGAAGGGGTGTTCCCTTCCTATTTGCGACTCGCACCGTGATTTAAGTTGAAATCAACTCGCAGTTACCATCCACTTGAAGTGGATGGTAACTCATTCGCAAAGGGGAAGGGGTCCCCACGGGACCCCTTCCCCTTTGTGAATGCTCACAAAATTATTTTTTCAGAGCAGGCAGTGATCCTATGGACCACTGTCTACTCTGAAAAAAACCGAAACAAAAGGTTTCGGTATTTTTTTCTATTTGCAGCTCGTTTTCCTTTAAGGAAAACGGGCTGCAAAGAGAAAAAAAAAACTGCTTTATTTAAAAGCAGTCACGGAGATGGTGGTCTGCTGTCTCCAGCAGGCCACCATCCCCGTGAGTGCCTAGACTCGCTATGGGGTCGCAAACTGCGACCCACCTCATAAATATTTATGAGGTGGGTCTTTGCGACCCCATAGCGAGTTGCAGAAGGTGTCTGAGACACCTTTCTGCATTCCAAATTGCGACTTGCAATTTGCGAGTCGCAGGGACTCGCAAATTGCAAATCGCAATTTGGAATCTTTCTACATCTGGCCCTAGATCCCTTATGTAATGATGGACCAGCGTGGCCAATGTTTGCGACATACACGCCACATCCTGGTGTACAGGCACTACAATTCGCAGACATACGCACACTTTATAATGAGCTAGTACAACTATACAGACGATTAGTACAATTCGCTATGTGGACTTTGAACTGCTGGTCGCCAATTGGCCGTTATTGGGATTAACACACAAACCGTATTCTATCATGGGCAAAGTGCCAACAGAAAGTGAGAAGATTCTGTTCTGGATAGTGCAGAAAAAAAAAGCAAACCCGCTGGAAGCAGTATTTCCTCATGTGGGAGCCCAAGATAAACATAAAATTCTAACAATGTGCTTGCCATATGGCATGGTTCCTTAGTGGGACGAATGCACCACATGGGGTACAGTCTTTGTTGCAATTTACACTACCACGCATGGTACCCTGACACTTGCCAATTTACTGAAAGTGTTAAAACAAATTCAAAATGAGCACAGGACTGCTCCAACCCTGGATTTGGGAATGAAACTGATGCATAACTTCGACACAGTCTCCTTAATAATACTCAGTAACATTAAAGGGGAAGTAGTAGTGTTGGCTATACACCAGCGGCTCTGGTAAATTCCACAGTTGGAACAGGAGCATCAACTCCTGAAAATTATTTCCGATACCTATATTAGTATAGGGTGGGATAGTTTGGGAGGCAAGTGGAAAAAGCCATAAATTCAGAGTACTACCCCTAAGGAAGGTACTAAACAAGCACAAAAGGGTTCTAAAAAACACAGGAATAAAAAATAAAAATAAAGACAAAGTCAGAGAGCAGACTCTCCACATCTGAAGAGCTCTGAATGGAGCTATAATCTCAGGAATAGAGATACATAAAATGCACCAAACAAATATACTGATTCACGTCCCACTCGTTCCTTTCAGGACACACGGGATAGACGTAGTGAGAGAGTTGGCCAATCAGAGCAACGTCCTGACTACGTGAAACAGAAGGTCTTACATCGGTCTTCAGGCAAGAAAGAAGACCAATCCCCACAACAAAAGCCACAATTTACAAGAAAAAGGTGGCAGCAATTTCAGTTAAACATGCTAGCAAACTTGAGAACATTGCTGAAGAACAAGACGTAGACTGTGACCCTGCTGGTCAGCGTGGCAAAAGTCACAATATGTCTCCAGACTATGAAAGATCATCTGAATGCGACAGCAACTAATGACTTTCTTGCAGTCGAGACTGCGACGGGTGTGCCCTCCCATCCGACAGAGTTTATGATTTAAATATCCAGATTGATGGAGACATACAGCTCACTATTAGTGTAATTTTCTGGGATTCACTTAATTGTGATATCCTATTGGCAGAAACAGACTGGCCACCCGAACACGTCCATAAGCTCCCACATGGGGAAGATGTAATTTTGCTTTCTTTCTCCCGATCCTGTTCCGGAAGCAGTAAAAGAAGCCTTCACAGTTGACTGGGCGTTGGCGCAGGCACCGGTGCTATACCGCAACCATGTAGGGTGGGATAAGGATTACCCCTACCATGTAATATCTATCATATCTACATCAGCCCCAGTATCCTATCAAACATGAGACTAAAGCTCCAGTGAGAGAGATCCTCACTTAGCTCGAGTATCGGGGAGCAATTGAGCCCTGTGTTTCTGCAATGAATAACCCATTATTCTCCGTTGCAAAACCAGACCATTCATATAGAATAGAATAGATTCAGATTACAGACACTTAAAGAACTATACATGCACATATGCACTACAAAACTCACACAGCACCACACTAATTAACAACATAGTTTGTGAAAAATACAAAACAACCTTTGATATTTCCAGTGTTTTTTTCTCCCAAAACTTAGCGCATGAGAGTCGGGACCTGAGTGCGTTCTCATTTGGCTCACAAAAAAGTTTGTTGTTTGCCCTCGGGCTATAAGAACAGCCTACGGTTGTTCTCAGCCCATGTAACATTAATATTGCATGATATTGATCCAGAGACGTTGTCCTATGTGGATGACATCTATCTCACAGATAACGACCTCAACATTAATCTTGCCAGGGTTGATCGGATCGTTCTAGGGTTCCCAAACCTTGGCTACAAATTCAATTTTAAGAAAACTAAAATACCCTTTCTCAGTATATTGTTCCTAGGACACAAGCTATCAAATGAGGGCAAGAGCCTGGCCCGCACTTTTTAGAAAAATGTGCTCAACTTCAACCACCAAGCACTGTCAAGAAACACCAGTCTTTATTTAGTTTCTTTAACTTTGGAGGAGCATACAGTCCTGATTATGCACAATGCATCAAACCACTGTTACTTATTCACCCAGATTTCTCAAGCAGACACTGGACAGTTGAACACATGAACCTTCTTTGAGGATTCAGGGGTGTGGAATTTATTAAAATATCTACTTGTCCAGGGGACAGGTTGCTTCTCAAATCTACTTGTCCTGTAAAAAGATCTACTTGTCCCTTTGGTGCCATGAAGTGTGGCGACAAATTATGGCAGCAATTAAGCCTCTGATTATGCCAGGGCTACTACCATAGTAGGGCTTGAATACTTGGAGTTTCAATCCCTACTGTAGCAATTTCCTTATTTTGCCACTTTTCTGCAGATCTGCATACTGGGGCTGGAGGAAGCAGTAAGCAATAGTTCCAGGGCTGGAATGCCTTTGAGTCTGCAAACCTACTAGCCTGCATGTTTTAAAGATTTTTACCAGCTTCTCTCTAATATTTTCCCATAATAAGAAAGGTTGGACATTTACTCCTGACAATGGCAGAATTAGAACTTCTTCCAGGGTTGGGAAGAAAGTGGCTGGAGGGAAAATGAACTTGCAAATGCTCAATAGATTTTCACATGAGCAAATCTACACATCGTATTTACCCATGCTAAAATACAGTTCACAAATATTTTATAGGATTACGACATATACCGTGGGTGCACTTTTGTGACTTTCTTTAAGAATTTGGGGCCACATTTAGGTAGGTTCAGATTTGTGACCTGCAAATTGCGAGTCGCAAATCCAAATGTAGGATGGTGTCCTTGACACCATCTGTGATTCGCAAGGGCTTCGCAAATGCCCACCTCATGAATAATCATGAGGTGGGTTGCAATTTGCGACCCCCTCGCGAATGGTGGCCTGCTGGAGACAGCAGACCACCATGTCTGTGACTGCTTTTCAATAAAGCAGTTTTTTTGGTTTGTTTTTGTAATGCAGCCCGTTTTCCTTAAAGGAAAACGAGATGCATAACAAAAACGAAAAATGAAACGTTTTCGTTTCATTTTTTCAGAGCAAGCAGAGGTCCGGCCTGCTCTGAAAAAATGTTTACAGTGACATTCACAATGGGGAAGGGGTCCCATGGGGATTCCTTCCCTTTTGCGAAAGTGTTAGCACCCATTTGAAATGGGTGCAAACTGCGATTGGTTTGCGCCCGCGTTCGCGGTCACAAAACAATCCTACATTGCACTGCGAGTTGCAATTAGGAAGGGAACACCCCTTACTAATTGCGAGTCGCAAACCCGTTTTGTGATTCGGTAACCAGGTTACTGAATCGCAAAACTGGGTTTGTGCATCGCAATGTGCTTTGTGCATGTCGCAAACAGCGAAAGTCGCTGTTTGCGACATGCAAAAAGCTACCTACATATGGGTCTTGGTCCCTAATTAGGTCTGGTGTTAACAAAGACATTTTGTTTTTATTAAACTTCTATTTCTCTCTCTTTCGGCTGGCTTTACTGTGCGTGATCGCATTCTGCTCTTCCACAAGGAGCATATTGCCACACAAAGTAGTTTTGTTCAGTGTCAGGCACTACAGTGGCAATCAGTGACGTAACGAAACTGGAGGGTGCCCCTTTGCAAAGAACATGGAGGAGTCCCCTCTCCAGACTCACTCAGGGCAGGTGCTGTGCTGGAGGGGCCCCCTGGAGGGTGGCTGCAGGGCCTTTGTTATGCCGCTGGTGGCAACGTGTGCTTTAAGAGTTCAAAAACTTTTTGGGGGGGTTTTGCCAATGTTTGTTACAATGTTGAGGGCCTGGTAGCTCCCACAACAATAAAGTGTTACAAAAGCCATGTCAAAACAAGACACGCATTGATGAAACTAAAAGACTTATAAAAAATATGTCAGATCAGTTGGCTTTGTCAGTGTATGTTTATTTTCATGCTTCCCATAATCGTGTTGAAAATGGTTACACTGATTTTCCATTAGAAAAATATTTTTGGGAAATACTAGCATGCATCAACACATTTTACTAAATGACACTTCATTTGCATATAATCAGAGAGCATTCTGGGAGCATTATACTTATCCTCTTAGCCTAAACTTTTCAAACATGTGTGTACACGTTTTTTTTTTTTTTTGTACTGGAACCAACGTCAGTAGTGAAGTGTGACCTTAAAACATTTATTTACAGTACTCACCCTAATAATGGAGGCTTTCAAATAATGAACCATAAATACAAGTTCGAACAGCATTATCTTTTGGAAACACATTACCTCAACTGCAGAGAATTCCACTCTCTGTAAACAGGCAACCAAAGGGTTTGTGCTGCAGGGGGTTGGGCCTACTTGTCCCAAGGACAAAGTAAACATAAAATCTTGTTGCCCTTGACCCCAAACAAGATGTCCCGGGCGTTGGGCGATAGGAATTCCACATCCCTGGGATTGCATTAAGACATGCTAGAAGCAAAACACTTACACACATGTGACCACAAAACAAATGTGGTCATCAGAATAATTGCTGGTGCCATTGGGTTCACCTATGTCACCTTTAATGAGGGCAACAAGGTGCCCGTAGCATATAAATCACATTTATTTTCCAATGCAGAACAATGTTTTGCACCCACAGAAAAAAATCAGATTGCTGTACAGATGGGAGTCATCAAGGGGAGGCTACTTGCCCAAGGGAAATGCATTATTGTCATTACTCCGGTGCCGGCTTTAGAGGCTCTCCAAAGCAAGCGTTCCCAATGCTAACGCATAACATCCATGCTGGATTTATTGGGCAATCTCCCTGACTGCCACTGATGTTGATTACATCTTTGACCCAAAACTTCAAACACAAGAATTTCTCCAATATGAACAGGAGTACCTCGCACTTCTTAATATCTTGCCACTTGACAGATATCATACTGTCATTTACACTGATGGTTTAGCACAACCAGCTGTAGGTAAAAAAACATCAATTCTCAGCTGCTTGCGCAGCCATGAGTGGAGTGATGAAGGATGGTGTATTCCATCCTGAGAATACCTACATGCAGAACCTGGGGGACTGCACAGCACAATTGGCTGAACTCAAAGCGCTCATCTTGGCACTGGAACATGTGGATCTAGAACATATCACATTGATTGCGTGTGATTCGTATTACTGCGTCCAGTCCTACAATGATTATCTCAATCATTGGTGGTTGAACAAGTTCAGAGACTCAAAGGGAAATACCATAAAACACAGAACTCTGCCGGGGAGGGATGCTGATCTTAAGGATACGCTGTCGGATGCCCATGTAGTGCATACATTGGGCCACCAAAGTGTATGAGTACACAATATTAGAAACACCTTGGCTGATGAAGCAGCCAAATCCGCAGTAGCTACTGCTTCTGTTTCTGCAGTGACTCGTTCTCAGAAGAGATTAAAAAATGAAATTCAGGCAGTCGTGAAAGCTTCGGTTGAAGGCGAGCCTCTTCCAAAAGCATGCCCTACTAAATATTTTTACCATCTCAGTGCACAGAATGTTGCCTTTGCGACAATTCTTTGGGTTCGAGATTGAGTGATTCCCAACCAGGACCAGAGATTAGATCTCAACAAAGCAGCGCATGATGATTTCGAATCTGCTCATGCTGGTGTTGTGGCCACAATATCACCCTATCACCAAATGCTTCTGGTGGCTGGGTCTGTACAAACAGACCAAGCAATATTTCCTTTGCTGGGACATTTGCCGGCGAATAAAGGGCTTAGAAATGAAATGCCTGCCAATAGACATCCCTCTTAGTGTCCAGTAGGCCACTACAAGGTGTGTACCTGGACCATTGTGGTCCCTTACAACCTGATGGTGCATACAAATACAGCTTAGTCGCTGTTCATTCTTGTTATAGATTCTTGTGGGTATAGCCACAGCGGTCGGCTGACGCTCAAACTGTTATAAAAAACTTTTTTAAAAACTTGCTGGTCTATCGGTACATATGTGGTTGCAGCATTCCACACTGACCAGGGCCTTGCTTTTGCCTCTGGGGCATTCAGTGACACCACGAGGACGATGGGTGTTGAACTCCATTACTCGTCTCCACATCAGCCCGAGGGTAATTCTGTTGTGAAGAGGACGAATCATGAACTTAAGCAGTCCTTAACAGCTAGAGTATTAGGGTCAGACCGCAGTTGGCTTCATCTTTGGGATATCTATGTATGTCCCAGATCTAGGTGTCCCTGATATGGTGGCAGCAGGCACACCTTTTGACATAAATGAACATCTCACTGTCTTACAGGAGCTTCAGCAATTTTGTGATAATTCATCCACCATTGCTGCCACCTTAGGAATAGGTTATTTGCCAACAACTTCTACCGGCTGGATTCCTAAAGTTGAGGATCTGGTTTGTGAGAATGCTGTCAAGAAGGAATTCGGCCCATCTTACAGCGCACTGGTGTTCCGGTCCTGGGAACTCGAGGCACTAGAACTGTCATCATACCACCACTGCCAGGTTCCAAAGGGAAGAGATTTGTCTCCATCACCAACATAAAATTGCATTATGTGGCTGATCCTGCACATTAGACCCAGGAGTTCCTTAGGTAGTGCCCAGTTTCCTCCCACTACCCAACAGGATATACCTCACTGAAGAAGAAACAGTAACACTTCTGGACACACCAGCATGTACAACAATGCTATGAATGCCTCTTCCAGCATGGGGAGGGCAAACAATGAGAGTCTGCTGATTTCTGTTACCACTTCACCAACAAGACCTGTCCAAGATGTAGCTGTCTTCTACTCCATTGCAGCTCAAACTGATGACACCGTCTGCTATGAACCTCCATACGAAGTGTATCCATCCACCAGTAGTGCCTCGACGCCTGTGTTCAAAGATACTGTTTCTGGATATTTCATCGACCTTGATGACTTTTTTCTACAACTTCATCTACCTCTGCAACTGAAACTGTTTCAAAGACACGTAAGCTGTACATATGGCTTAAAAATAACTATTTGGTTTATCCATAGTATTATCTGTGGATATTTCTGACATTGCTTGCCTTTCTGTTAAGGATTGGTTTTGTGACTGTTTTCTTTCTCTTGATAAATGGTCATTATCTTCCTGAACGCTCTTCTGTTGAGCCAGTGTATGAAGTTCTAACACCCTATCTTTCCTCACATAAGGTCTGAAGAGACTTGTCCCTTGTGAACATTTCAGCAGTACCAATTCCAGATGGGATTGTTTGGGATAAAGTTCCTTTTGATATGTACGGGCCTACTGAGGTAATACAAATTCCTTATGTATTCAAACTTTCAATGACTGATGTAATTACACCTGATGTTGTTTCAGATGACTGGGATGTTCAAACAGTTGATTCTGTGCTTGCTGAGCTGCAGGACTATACTGTATTTGAAAGTGATGATGTACATATGAACACAGTGAATTATGGGGAAATGTTCTGTTATAACCATTGGGGACATTACTATCTGCACCGAGCAACTAGACATAAATCAGTATTTAACTACACAAAGTGGGACCATTGCTCTACTCCACCTGTGGGGAAGCCGAAAACATACTGACAAATGTGCATACTTTTATGGGCATGACCCTACACATGCAGAGTCACATTACTTCAAATTGCCACCTTCTAAAGTATGGAAAGTTTTGGGGACTGACACCAAATTAATCTATTTAGATTCTTTTGCTTCTCGACTTGCTGTTGAAGGTTATGAATACTGGAAAAGCACTATTGATGTGAAAGGTGTATAGGGAACACAAGATTGGCAAATTTAGGGCATGGAAGCCTTACTCCTCCCTAAATTATATTTTTGAATGAGACAATTCAATAAACATCCTGCCTAGGATTAGTAAAATTAAAAGAAATGAATGCGCGCATCATCCTCACACCAGCCAAATTCACCGATTGGCAATCCTTCCTAAATGTCACAGAGGAAGAACTGAATGCTTGGCTTCAATGTGGTACCTATAATTTCACACTTTCAAGTCCCAGTGGGTGGTTATTGTGGCCAATGGACACACTTGGGTGTCAGGTGCATTTTGTTAATTATTCAGGGAGTTTCAGGATAAGCCGACCGGACCCTTGCTATTTCTCATGTCAACACTCTGGTATAGTAACCACATCCAGTGTAAGTAAACTGTGCCAACAATTCTTACGCACTAACAACTTAGCAGCAGTTAAGGAGCATCTTAGTCTCCTATCAGAAGTAGAATTGCAAGATTTCTTACTAGGTCCTAGAAAGCCACTCTATAAACTATTCTTGTATGCCATGTACAATGAAATATGGAAGCCTTTTTAAATGGAAGCAGCTGCAAATAGATAGGCAAATAGTTAAGGGAAATATGAAAAAGGCTTTAGCTGTTGTCGATAATGGCATGAATACTCTGTCCAATAGAATACACACTCTTAACAACATAGGTGGTCATTCTGACCCTGGCGGTCTTTGACCGTCAGGGCGGAGGACCGCGGGAGCACCGCCGACAGGCCGGCGGTGCTCCAATGGGGATTCCGACCGCCGCGGTCGGACCGGCACCACTGGCGGGGTCCCGCCAGTGTACCGCCGCCCCATTGAATCCTCCGCGGCGGCGCAGCTTGCTGCACCGCCGCGGGGATTCCGACCCCCCCTACCGCCATCCAGATCCCGGCGGTCGGACCGCCGAGATCCGGATGGCGGTAGGGGGGGTCGCGGGGCCCCTGGGGGCCCCTGCAGTGCCCATGCCACTGGCATGGGCATTACAGGGGCCCCCGTAAGAGGGCCCCTACATGTATTTCACTGTCTGCTGCGCAGACAGTGAAATACGCGACGGGTGCAACTGCACCCGTCGCACAGCTTCCACTCCGCCGGCTCGATTCCGAGCCGGCTTCATCGTGGAAGCCTCTTTCCCACTGGGCTGGCTGGCGGTCTGAAGGCGACCGCCCGCCAGCCCAGCGGGAAAGTCAGAATTACCGCTGCGGTCTTTCGACCGCGGAACGGTAACCTGACGGCGGGACTTTGGCAGCCGGCCTCCGCCGCCCGCCAAGGTCAGAATGAGGGCCATAGTGTCTTCTGCAGTAGACATGTCCCTCTTACATCATTGGAAAAGTCAGGTGCGTTCCATTATGCAGTTAGGTTAGACATTACGGGTTCTGAAAATTAGCATAGTCCCATGGAAATACATTAACAGTAGTGACTTGTTTGCTGCTTTTAATTTTTCCAGGGAACAATAGATAATGGCTAAAAAGGAAGCTGGTTACACCAGACTCAACATAAAAAAAAGTTAGAAAAGCTGTCTTTCACAATAGCAGAAAGTCCCTCAGCAGTATGGCTCGTACATAAAGTTGTAAAGCTGCCAAATTTCCACCTTTCTGTTTCACAAAATGTTAGAAATATTTTGCTGTGGGCAGATACAAGTTGCTAGGTGTCACTTCACGGCTTTTTGCAATGCTGGGTTCGCCAACTTGGCATGCTTTTTAAAGGGTACTCCCGTTCTTTTGATTTGTCCAGCATTTCATATACTTTAGAATGTAAGTTATGTGGTCCTGAACAATCAGCCGCTGCAGAATGAGACCAGGAATTGGTTGTGCAATTTCAGTCTCTCAAATTGTAACTTGTTGTGGACATGTTCTGTTCCCCCTCCCACAAGAGATAAGAGTAGCAAAGTTGTGGCCTCACATTGACACTGCTAATGTAAATTATGACAAGCTTAGCAGACTAAAGGCACTACTGTTCCAAAAACAAGAGGTGTTGACATTGGCCAGAGAGATGTATGCTCTCCAAATAGCAAGAACATCAGCCAAGATACAATCCCTATTAAATACCAACTTCCCCAGGCACTTTGGAGAGCTGGTCTTCAGAATATTCAATGCCTTGAGCACTACTGGGATTGTACATTTCTTTAAGGCTGTTGGGTCTGGATTTGTTTCCATCTTCCATACTGTCTTCGGAGTCATTTCATCAGCCATCAATTCACTCTTCTCAAGTCTGTTTGGTGGCTTTCCTTTGGCGTTGGCACTGATTGGTGGGATACTGCTACTGCTGTTCCTAATATGCAGTGGTTGTTCCTTCTCAGCTAAACGAGTGATGGAGCTACTGTCACCAGCCCAGCTGTGCAGTGATCACATGGTACAGTCCTTTGGTGGTCTGTGGCTGGAGGAATTGGAGCTTGATTGGTCATTGTCATTCCGACCGGTCCTGTGATACGTTCAACCTGTTTTTCATTGCACCTGTGCCTCTTTGAGTGTCTACCATTGGTGAGACTTACTGTTCCGCCTGTGCCTCCTGTGGACAATAAACTGATGTTCCCAATGTGGGTTCATTCTCGATCATACCCCATGAGACTGAGGCTGATTTGAGAGGCCACTTATGAGCCACCTCTTGTGAACTATTTGGCTCCACCAGGCACTATGGATGATGGTGCCTTCGCAAGTGATCCTGAGCTCGAGGCTTCTGCGCACTTCTGTCCCGTGGATCCATCTGCCAATCCTGTCATCGATCTGCATTGGTGACGGGATGGATCTTTATATGGCCGCAGAAAATGTCATGTATCAAAGCAGGGTCTACTCCAAAAGAATTTCAGAGTGTGGGATATTTGAATACATTATGGCCTAGGCCGGACGAATGAGATCGGGGCCCTTCGGATACAGATCAGACTGGATATGCCTTTTAGGCAAAAAGGTCACTGATATGTCACTATGTACCTAAGAAGAGAATGAGGAGATTTTTTTTATTGTGTACTGTACTATTCCACTGTATCTGTATCACTTCACCATGTGTATTTGCTGCGACAAGAATGCTTGTGATTGACCTCTGTGCCATTGTCATGGTGGTTTATTTCACAATGTGTTTGTTACAATAAAACCTAAAATAAAAGATATATTTAAAAAAAAAAGGTAGTTCATTTGACAAAAGTGTATTAAGTCACTAAACCATGTTTGCAGCTCTCTAATAATTTAGTTAACCTTGGCCATCATGACATTTTGTTAGTGGTTTTTAAGTTACTTCGTATAACTTCTATTTTAGCGTTGAGAGTACAAGATGAGTACATAAATTCAGTGATTCTATGGTGCGAATGTGTATGAATGGATGCAGAGTTAATTGGGATAAACGTTCTTTGTGGAATTGCTCTATTTAAACGCATCAATAATTGATTACCTTATGATAAATATTTCCTTTTATTGCATGACCCGGGTAAGTGACATGGTAGCGGTCATTTCGCTTTTTTTAAATAGGTGTTTAATTTGTTAATTATTGTATGGTTTTTAGTAAGTAAGACAATTTTAACATTATCGCTTAGCATATAATTTCCTTCTGCCTTCATTTTTTGTACCAAAACCTGCATGAGGCAATATGTAGTTTGCATTTCAGAAAGATCAACTGTGGAATGCCACTCATAAAGTCATTTTAACACAAACATGCAGCTCTCCTCTTGCCTTTTCCTTAATCTTACCTTATAATAATTTTCTATACATGTAGTACTGCTTGATTTTAACTTTTACAAAGAAGATGATGCGGAATAGGGGGATACTGCCAGATTTAGAGAATTCTTAATCTAATTAAGGATTGATTATGCCATTTTAGTATTTGTATAATTCTTTGATTATTTGTAATCACCCTACCCTGTCTGTTCCCCTGGCACCGGAGTATATTAACACTGAAGTATGTCAGATTAGGAGCCTTGTACAACACTAGCACATATTTCGGAGGTCATAATATTTAAATAAGGGCTTGAATTAGTCATTGGCGGTCTTACTGCCAGTCTGTCAGGGGGACGACCCCAAGAACACCGCCAAGTTGATGTTGTTCTGCTCACCGTATTTGGATGTATTGTGGCTGAGCCGCTGACTGCCCCGACGGATTGTACTTCCTAGCCGGCATGCATGCGGGTTCCCGCCAACCAGATTTAGATGTTACAGTCCTATAGGCAGTGTACTGCTGGCGGATTGCTGACTGAGGGAGACAATCGCTGGACCCAGTGGACATCGGACAGTAGTTTCACATAGACACACACTGTATCTTACCCATATGTTTACACCTGCTTCACACACCACATACACTCTCGTATCCATTGCCATTGCATCACAACATGCACGTGTGGCAAACACGCATTGATGCACATTCATGACACAACATACATACTATTGCACCCCCACACGACACAACCACAACAGTCAACACAATTACGACCGCCACACAACAATCACATGAATGCTGCACGCAGCATCACAACACACACATCAAATCCATATGCAAGTTGTAGACATTCTGACAGTCACATCACCCACTCAAGCTTCCTCCACCGCAACCAGCCACTCGCATCGTGCACACACATACATGTATTAACCCACATATACAACTGGACACACAACATGACATGTGCAGGTCCCCTTGCAATGTGCCACTTGTACACAGTTGGCAAGTGTAATTCTAGTGTCATTGTGGTGCCAGCATTCATTTGGCAATATATACTAACACCAAAATGGCAGTTGTGTTTATGTGCGATATGTGTGAGGGTATAACGTACCAGTGTGTTCGCATCCATGTCTGACCCAGTCGTGTCCCTGACATATGCATGTCACACTGATCTAAAAAAAAAAGTACTGACCTATATATGACTGCAGTGCCCCCGAGCCGTCATCCTCTGTTTTCTATGTTGCCGTCACTGTGGGTGTGAAGTCTTGGCAGAGTTAGCAGGACTCAGTGGGCTATCATCTATGGGACCGCCAATATCTAAATCTGGCGGGTGGACTGCCAAGGCTGCGGAAGGGTTTGGGCTGGATCATTACAGACCAGATCTAAATCAGGCCCTTAATGCCTAAATGTCTCCTAATACAAGATTCAAGACCATGACTAGTGGGGAGGTGGCTGAGAGAGCACAAAATTCACTCACATTTAATATAGTGCTATGGGAAGTGGAAGCAATAGAACTAGACTGACCTAAAAGTAAAACAGTAAGAAAAATCCATAATTGAAAATTTACCAGTTTTTTTTATTATGGAGCCATCTGCTGTGCTACCCATTTCTAAGCAAGGGATTGAAAACCGCAGGTTACGTGTCATGTTGTGTTATAACCAACTTCTTAGATGTTATATGTATTGGTCTTCATAACTGTTTGAATTAGGTCTTGCAACTCATGAAAATCTTGACACAGTCCTATTATCTGTTGGTTTGAAAACAGATATTCCAGTTGGGCCCTATTGAGAGGAATTGTATATTGTTTTGCCAACTGTAGTTCTGTGCAGATTTGTAATCTTATGCCCATATTTTATAACTGTATGCCTGATGATTGCCAGGTTGTGAGCACTTCAGTAGGTATGTGTTGGATACTGTATCCTGCCAATAGTAAAGGTGATAGACCTTATCAGTTCATCGGGCAAAACTGTTTATTTCATTAGGTGCAATATATATATAATATATAATATATATATATATATATATATATATATATATATATATATATATATATAATGAAAGTAATGGCAAAACAAGTAGGTCTTACTTGTTCTGAAGTGCATGTGTTAAAGGCAATAGGCTTTTAAGGGTGGATTGTTGTTACACTGTGCTAAAGTCTGCATCAGGTATTTTGTTTCACTGAAGCCTGCAGTTCACCACTGCAGGCAAAGGGTTTTGGTTGCCTACCCAGTGCATAATTTGAAAAAGATCAAGTGCCACAGCCCAGAGTTTTGATCCGAATCCGACAGGTGTCTCTATCAAATGCCTGGGTGCTGAATACCAAGGGTGCAGAGTCTAGTTCCAGCTGAGGCCTGTTTAGTCAACACCAGATACTTCCTGTCCCTTTATCTCACTCTTGCAGGTTGTTTTTCACTCCTGATCTCTCCATCTTCCACTGTGTTTCAGTGTTTCTCTTCCTCCTCATTCTCTTTTGTGTTTTTATCTCTCTTGCTCGGATCAAAGTCTGTAGAGGGAAAGTAAGCGCTGGTTCCCCAATAAGGAGTGCTAGTGGGCCCTAGGTGCAACCACAGGCTCAGATTAAGCATTGACCCACCCGAACAAACCATGGGGGTAAAAGATTTGCATTGTGGTAATCCTTGATTGACAGTGTTAGTAGGGGTTTTCTATTGTTTTGACCACTGTAATTTTGTACATAATTTTATTTTTATTATGGTATTCCTGATGGTTGCCTAGTGGGAAGACCTGCCCAACACAGTGCATCGGTGTTGTTACGGTGACAAGTCAATAATAATGGTTACAGGCCTGATTATTTATTATGAAAAGTTATGATAAAGGCAGTAGACCTGACATGTCGATTGTGAAAAGCATGGAGTCACCTTTATATTCTAAGACGATTTCACATACAGTTACAGATATGTGTTCAGAATGGGCAAGTGGAACTGAAGCAAAATATGTTCTCCACGGTTATACTGGGCAGAAACCGGGCAGGCTAGAGGTCCTTTCCTGCCTCTGGTTCCTAGATCTCTCTGATAATGTTCATTTGCTCAAACTCAAGAACATCATCCTTTCCCTCCCCATTGTACTCCACGTCCATGCTGAAGTTCAGGGTTTTAGAACAAGGTGTTCTAATTCCTCAGTTTCTGAATTTTAATCTCTTGCTTATATAGTAGAGCAGCACTGTGTCATAGCCTAGATTCAACGTTTGGTCTTGTATGTTTCCACATAGTTCCGTTTCAGCTAAAGTGATAGGAAATCCATGACCTACCTGCTATCCCAGGCTCCAAATCAATAAAACTTTATTATATTTGGTGAAAGTTCAATACAACAGTGAAAAACATGTTCTAGTTGGGCTACCATTAGCTTTGTTTAGCATTTTTTCTTTAACCTATAAGTTACCTAAGGACTCTTCACTGGTGATTTTCACTGTTACATTTAGGCTTTTGCATTTATAGTTGGTGGTTTCTTGACTATCAAGTCATTTATCTGTAGCTGTTAGATGGCATGTGTTCACACATGATAGCCAACTGCTGCCCTAAATTAATTACTGCATGAATGAAAATGCGTGGCTTTTCTCTGTATGTTAGTAAATCCATAGTAAAACACTTTTTTAACAGTTTTTTGTATTTGTTCAGTCATGGTGTATTACTCCTTCTTAATCACGTTTATTTGTCCGTTGCTCGTAGTGGTTTTTTGTTATTACCAAATATGGTCTGAGTTAAATTTAACATACATTTCCATTTTGACCATATATAGCAGCATGCTAGTAATTTTCCTTTGAAATACAACATATTTTGCAAAGGTTGATATGGAGGATCATTCATGTTTACTGTGATGTATTGTAATTGCATGTATGTAGCGCTTACTGTGCTTGAAAAGTGTACCATACTAACACAGAGCATCTCAAGGTCCAGCCTTTTGACAATTAAACTGCCAGAGTATAATGTCTTCTTTTTGCTTGCCTTAGGTTTTAGGACATTTGCTTGATCAGAGCAGGCTGTTCTTAAAAGTTGGTTATCTTGAACTTATGAGTATGCTTCTAAGCATTTTTGTTAAACAAAATTCTGGTTTTGGTGAGGTGTCATTGAAGTTTGTTAGGTATTGTGCTACCTTTGTTCAAAGATGAGTCACATTGTAGCATTTTGAGTCTTGTTAGTTTGAAATTTGTGGATGCCAGATACAGTCTTCTGCACTTCAGGCATGCATTAACTAGAGCTCGTGTCATATGGTGGTCTTGTGGAGGAATGAACGGGATGAGCTTTTGAGGGATTTCTTTTGATACTTTTGGTAATGGTATGTATTTGTATGTATACTACTGCACCTGTATGAGTAATGAGAGTTAGGTTTACATCTCATGTCTAGACCTCTTGGCTTAATGTTGAATTTAGTCTCAGAGAAATATTTTGCTTTGCCCTCTCTTCGAAATTTAAGTTGGTGTAATTAGGGCTTGTTTACCAACTTCAGCTGTAGAGTTTGACACTGTTTTGGTTCATTCAAAGCTCTATTGTAACTGAGCCTTTGGAAGTTTCGAAAAATTGCCCATATTGTCCTTTGAAAAGTATGTTTATTTGCATCACCATGTGCAAGGAAGTGGAGATCATGAGATTTAAAGAGATTCTGAGACTTTTACTGGAGATGTTAATTAAATAGGTACCTGGGGGGGGGGGAGGGACCTTGTGAGGATCTCCACATGTGAGAACTTTCACAGTTGGGGAAATGAACGAATATGTATGCCACTGATGGGATGTGAAGGTTGTGCATATTGTAGTGTACAATATCAAAGGGGTATGAGAAATTGGTGAAGATAAACATTCTGCTTGAGCACAGGTCTGCTGCATCTAGCAAGTTGGTTTTGTGTCTCAGATTTTATTCACTCTAAAGTGTGTTCTAGCGTTGTAAAGTGAACCCCCTTTTTTTTTTTTTCTTTTTTTTTCTTCCCCCTCTGGGATGTTATTATTCCAGGGGGCCAGCAGTGTGCTGGTAATTGTAACTTGATCGAACAGGGTTTTCTCTGAAGGCGGTTGATCTGTAAGTGTGTTAGGTTGTTGAGACTTCATTATATTGTAGGGAGCTGTTAAAAGAAGCAGTTACTGGAATGGGCTGGCTCGTCCTGTGTACTTTTTTCCCACCTCTTTGTAGAGGCCTTCGGGGGTCAGTCTCTTGCCAGGGAAGCATTCCCTGTGGACTTCTTTGGTGAAGGCTAAGACATTTGGGTGGTGAACCGGTGTAAGAGATCCTGCATTAATGAGATTGCTATAGGGGGTCACTGTTTTTTTTTTTCTTCCATCTTTGAGGGATTGACACATGGGTCCTGTGGCTTTAGGAACTGTTCCGGGGAAGTCATCAATTTTTTTTTTAAAGACTAGCTTGTGGAATGTGGTCCTTGTGTGTCTGGGAAAGAATGGTGTGAAAAGGGTGTGCAGCACACATGTCCAAAGGATGTCATTGACAGATTTTCCAGATATTTGTAAACTATAGTGTAAGATTACACAGGTAATAAGTGCAACTCTGTCAGGGTGAACCCTCGAAGTTACTAAATTAGCCTGCGCTAAATCAACCCCATCATAGCTCTGGCACAAAGCTGACAGGCGTAACTTGGGGAAATGTGTAAAGTATTTATGCAGTACCAAAACAGTAATAAAGTCAAAATACAAAACAATAAAAATCCAAAACAAATTAAAAGAATAGAGTAAATTTAAATTAACAAACTGATACCAAAATGACAAAAATCCATTAAGGGAAACCAGAGATATGAATGTTTTAAGTAGAAATAGCTCCACAAAGCACCGGTGATAATCAGTGATCACAGTAGACAGGGACTTGGACAGTTTGACGCAGATCACAATGGAGCATGGGTCGGACACACCAACCAAGTTTGTACTGATCAAAGATTTTATCTTCTAACTAGGTCCTTTAATTCCCAGTGCACCAGAGGAATACACTTCTAACGCCCCCCAAAACCTCATGGAGGCATTTGGAGACTCACATGGTGTCAGGCAGAGGCCAACAACAGGGTAGAGTCCAGGTCCTATTGCCACTGGTGAGTTGATGGTTGCAGGAAAGAACTCTTGTAGTGTGTTTCATCCCTGTTGTTTGAACAGGTCAGCCTTATGAGCCTTGAGGCCACTTATTTGTCCTGGGTGAAGGGTAGAGAAGGTCCAGTCCTTCAGGGCTCCTCGCGGGTAATAAACAGGTCCAGTTCTCCTCTGGTCTTTTTCAGGTCCAGAAAGTGTTCTGACTGTGCCACATTTATGCCTGGCAGTTGCGAGTGGGTACGGATGACACCTTGCCTCGCCCTGACTAATGGGGTACAGGTTCCCAGGGCACTTTGGACATTTCAAAGATGGCAGAAGTCTTCTACCATGCTAAACCTGGGTTTTGAGAGCAGGGAGGGTGTCTGGGAAGTGTACTATTGCAGGGGTTCCCAACCTGTGGTCCAAGGACCTCTGGGGGGGTCCGCTAAGCCTCCTCAAGGGGTCCATAACTGCTTCGAAAATTAACTAAAATTGACAGATGATAAAGTGTATTTAAATAAAGTGGCTAAATGTACTACTGGAAATTTTAAAATGTATTATAAACGTCAAGGAATTTGCAATTGGAGGCTAAAAATGAAATTGGTATCCTCAGATTGATTCGAGGGAGCAGTGCAGGTACATCAAACAGAATATAGTATGGATGATGTGTAGCTTCAATTGAATTTAGGAAAACGCCAACCTTCCTTGTCAAATTAACATTTTCATTTTTTAGTTAATTTTTATGCAAATTAAATAAAATGTGTTACCATTTGTGTAGATGTTTGATAGAATGTTTGTTTCTGTATTTTGTATGTATTGTTTTGCTGTTCAGATCATCAACCATGTTTAGGCCTGGGTCCCCGGCTTCCAGTTATGACTCAGTGGGGGCATCCCTCAATTCCAATAATGATTCAGTGGGTGTTCACGGGTTCTAGTAATGATCTAGTGGGGGCCCACAGTCAAAAGGTTGGGAACCAGTGTGCTACGGTAATCCTAGTGACTTCCCACATCCATCGCTACAGCAGCCACTGTACCCACAATAAAACCAGACAGAAGTCTGATAGGACAAAAGTAGGATTTTATATCAAACAGATAGAGGATATCCACGAATTGCCTTGCCATTGTGTTCTCTCCCTTTCAAGTGTTACAAGTGGCTCATAAGACCTCTCAAGCCGGATTTCACATTGCGCTGTCAAAAGTAGGCCCAAAGCCCCACCTTCAACACCTTCAACATACTGCTGAGCTCAGAGCAGTTCTATCTGCCCATTCAGGGCAGCTTATCACTTGCTCCTGCGATGCATTTCATACCTTCTTCACACATATTCAAAGTCTAATCTCAGGCTGGTGCTAGTTAGCTTTCTGACATTTCAAGCAGGTTCAGGGTAACTTTCTAGAAGTTACCTTTCTTTACTATTTTTGAAAAATCTTACTTCACTATTGAATTGGAGTTTTAATGACTATTAAAATAGCTGTTTAATTATTTCTCTAGCTAGTCATATTCCTGAGATACAGTATTTGGATTTTTATCAGTTCTCTGGTTTTCGACACGATGGAAAAATAGCTTTTGTGTTCTAGTCTCTGTAAGGACATGTTAACATTAAATTTCCACTTGTCCTACTTTTATATATCATGTACCCTGCTTTGTGGGCCTCAAGGACTTACAGAGGGATGACATTAATGTTTTAAAAAGAGGTTTATTTAAAAGGGTGTATTTTGACATGCCAAATTTCAGTTTTTACACGGTTGCAGTCAGGATGTGCTGTTCATGCCTGAAGCCATGTTTGCCATGTTTGCAGTGCCAGCGTAGTGGATGGCACAATAAACGTAGCAGTCCACTAGCGGCATTTAACTTCCAAGCCTTGGGTACGCTTTGTACCATGAAGTAGGGACTTGTAAGCAAGTTCCATATATCACTTAGGAATATGTCAATTCAACCATGTTTAATGGGGGAACACAAGCATTTTACCGCTGGTTATAGTTCCAAAGGTAGCAAAAATATAGGTCTAGCAAAAGATTAACAATCTGGGAAGACCATGCAGAAAATGCAAAGTTCTTACCTGTGCAGATGTAGCAAAGGGTTTTACCCATTTTGTGTCTATGGGAAAATGTGTTTGTACATATGGCCCTAAGTGTTTATTATAGTGTTTATTTTGTAATTGACAATATAAAATTTGCAGGATGGACTGGTAGAGATAGCCCATTTTGTAGGAGTTGGCAGAAATTGCGCCAATGGGGGAAAAAGTATAGTATCCCGAAACGCTTAACATTTATTTCCAGCAGTGTCTGGTTGCAACGGCAGCCTTATGCCGGCGAATGTGTCGTTGGAAAAGCCGACAGAAACAATGTTCCTACCTGGTTTAAAATGTCTTACCAGACTGCCGGTAATATCATGCATGTGTATCAACTACAATATGTTTCACCCGCTAATTCTACACCACGGCCAGAGTAACTGTTGAGCGCAGAAAATCTGCAGGCAAATACAACTCTTTACTTACGTCATGAAAAGTCATTGTTGGTCATCTTTTAAGTGGAATTTCGTTGTGGAACTTGAAAGTCCAGTACTGACAAACAGTTAAAGCTAATGACATGTAAAGCAAGTGAAGAAAATGCACCCGGTAACCCGGACCCACTGAAAGCATGTGCTCAAAGTCCTTTCTGCGATCTTTGAAGCCAGGCTGCCGGCCCTTATTTTCTACACATCCATTAATTGTAGTCTATACGTTTTAGGAATTTTATCTCATTTGGTTAAGTACGTCAATCTAATAAGAAGAACAAAAAAAGCATACTGTGTATCTGCGGCACGCAACCCCGATGTTGCACCTACCATAAATGAATCCTATTTTCTATCGATTCCTGGCATTTCAAGAATGTTGCTAAACGCCCGTACGCACCACTGAAATTTCGATGCGGCCCACAAGCCGGTCCGCCAAACATTGCCTTCTACAACTCTGCAAGTAAAACCGAATGAGAGGGTGGCGGGTTTATGTCTCGCTTAATCCCAGAGGAATGAGGGCAAACCAACAAACCTTGCGTTTTGCTTAGAACGTTTATTTTTCAGGCTGTAGTGGGTTCACCGAGTCGGAATAATGTCACTTTGCACCCCCGTCTGATTCTATTTTTTCTTGTTATTCAGCCTAGTTTTTACGTTGTTTTTCTCTCTTCACGTAGGTTACCCACTACAGACAGTATCCTCCCAATACAACCAAAGTGTACTCCTACTTTGAGTGCCGAGAAAAGAAGACTGAAAACGCCAAGATAAAAAAAGTGAAGTATGAGGAAACAGTCTTCTACGGCTTGCAGTATATCCTTAAAAAGTACTTAAAAGGTATTCACTATGAGTGCATAGGAAAGTTTGGTTTTGAATTGTGAAAGCCATGCACGTTGTTTTCGTCCACGATGTCATGAATTTTATATTTTTTAGATGGAGATGGGAAATATATTTCATGTGGGAGCGCGCTGTTTTCACCTTTTAACAACCTGTTTATACTACATATAGCTTTGCATGTGGCGACTGCAGTTGTGACTGCATGTTTATTGTTATAGAAGTCTTTCCTTATCCTCACAATGGTTTCTTTTTAGAGCAAGCCTAAAGATCATAGCAGCTGTCTCCCCAGCCTTATGTTTTGCAAAAAGTTTATAATATAACCAAATGTATATGTATGTACACTGAAGGACTTTTGGTGTTCTCCATTCATCCAATAAAGTGTCATTCACATTTTTTGCTTCCACCCACCATAGTATATGTAGACTTCAACCATTGTACCTCTTCACTGTGAGTAAATTTTTCACGTGCGCATGTGCAGAGCCTCCTAAAAAATAGGCCACTTAACTGCCAGGACCAACAGGCCAATCTCTGATTTACTTGCATTAAAAAAAAAAAAAATCTGAGAGGTGTGTTTTTTTTTTTTTTTTCTTTGGGTTACACATGCTTGACACCTTTAGAAGGCACACTTTTACATTGTATTTCTTTCAGTGTTTATTGCATATGCTTGCTAAAAAAGAAACCAAGTCCTCGCAGGCTTGCCACTGCCATCCTTATTGGCTTTGAAAATGACTGTTTTGTTTTTGAAGTTTATAGTATACGCACAGTAGTGGAACAGAATTGCAAATCACTGTATGCATCAGAGAAGGGCTGTAAAGTGGGAAACAGTAATACAAAAAGAAGAGCAGTAATTTGCAAAATCATGAATCTATTCACTGTTATTCATAACTTACCCATCTTCTCCATGTTCATCCTCCACCGCCGCATCCACAGCATCTTTCAAGGTACCGATTATCCCTAGCAGCATGATGAAACTGCTGCCCCGTGGACCACTTCGGACTGTACCCCACCCCACCCCTAGCTGTCTCTTCAAATAAGGTTCCATAAATAACATTTGGTTGTATCCACAGTGTGTGAATATCTTTATCTTGACATTGCATGGCATAGCCCATCCAGTCTAAATGGCATGTGTGGTGTAATTTGTTGTGACGAAAATCGTCTGCTTTAATTGGAAAATCTGCTACATCCTGGCCTGTTCGTTCACCCCCCCCAACCTATCTCCATGTTTTTCCTCTAGTAAACTTGATAGCCTGCTGCTGTCAGGTGGTCACTAAACGTGTTTCCCCAACCTAAGTGTGGGTGGCCACACTTCCACCATCTCAGGCTACGAGATGACAGGAGTTGATGTCAGAGGTTATAGTTCATATCAGCCCATCCACCAATAATTGGGGTTCCTTGCACAACTCTGTGCGCAGGAGTGTGTTTATGTCCGTAACTGGATGGTGAAACAAGGGTGTCCATTTGGGACACTGTCATGAGCTGCTCAAGATGGTGGTCTTCTTGTGGGCTAACCTTTCCCCATTCTGAAAATGACAGCCTACATGTCCCTAGTCTGAGAACTCCCCACCCCACTACAATTAAGGTTTTGTTGTCTTATTGAAACAACTTCCTCTTAGTAGTGTTGCAGTGGTGGCCCTAAGTGCAACTGCGTCTAGCGCCATTATACTTTCAACTGTTCTGAACTGTGAATACCTGCACCAGGCTCACCAAACAAACCAATGGCAAAGGGGAAAGCTTAGCTGCTTCTTTGTTCTTTGGTTGGTTCAGGTTTCCTTCCAATCTTCGATAAGTATTGGCCCCTAAAGCCAATAACTTGTAGCCCGTTTGGGCACTGTAAGTACACAAGGTGACATCATGCTAATGCTTGAAGTCCACTCACACCCAGACCTCCTCTGGCGTTTGAATCCCACAGCATGTGTGCTTCATTCCCTTTCAACTAGGAAGAAATGTATGGCCCAGTTCCCTTTGAACATGTTGGCTGGTATAGTTTAACATTTTTGTAGTTTCCATCTAGAAGCATGAGGTAGGCCTTTCTTGAGCTTGTATTAGTTTCGAATAATTGAGCAATTGGCTGGATCTCAACCCATGGTTCCATTAGACATTCAGAATACTGCCCCACGATATGTTCCGTGGGTTGCAAGTGTTCGCTTAGGCATGTTATGACTTTTTATTGTAATTTTGACTCCATGTAAGGGATGGAGAGATGGAGGCAAAGAAAGATGCTGAAATATGTCAGGTATCGCTTGTCATCTCATACAGTGGGAACAAGACAGTCAACACTGCTCTTTTTGGTGCTGATTTATTATTTCTGATGGATACAACTACCTGTGGATTCCTCACCTAATGAATACTCCCCTGGCGCCAGCATTCGACGGAAATCTTCTTCCCAGCTTCTGCACGTTGACGAGGACGTCACATTAGCCCACGCGACGCCGTCTGACGTCATACAGGCAATAGGAGGTCCTCGCCGACGTCAGTTCCCTTTTTTCCGTGCATTCGAAACGGTTATCTTCGAGGGAGCTACTGTTACTTTCATAGTTACAGTGTATTTTCTGCTGCGTGGATTTTCTCTGTGGTAATTATGTCTCAGAGGAAGTCGGGTTTCAAGCCCTGTCGAGAGTGTGGAGGCAAGATGTCTGTTACTGATCCTCACTCCGACTGTTTATGGTGTTTAAGCTCCGACCACGACGTCGCAACATGTGAGTCATGTCAGCACATGAATCCGAAGGCCCTGAACGAACGTGAGGATAAACTATTCATGGCAAAGTCGAAAAGGAAAGAGAAAAAACATCATAAGAAGTCTTCTTCACCAAGGTCTCATCGGCGTCATCGAGACTCCCGGCGCCGTAGGGATTCCCGGCGCCATTCCAGCAAGGAGTCTCGTTCGAGGTCGCCTTCGGCTCGGCGTCGGAAGACTTGGGAGGTCAGTCCCACGGTCACGCCACATCCATCGACGCCGTTGCCATCTCCGGCGTCACCGACTTCGCCTGGTCAGGCTTCTGTGATCGAGGTGATGCAGCCTCAGGTGTTTTCTCCAGCGCCACAGACGTCGAGGCTGGCGTCGGGGTCGCCGTCGATCCAGGCACCCCAATATCCAGCTTTTCCAGCCCCTGGAGCCGATAATACCGCATTTCTGAATGCAATGTATACCATCTTTCAGCAGATGGCTCCAGGAGGTGCTCCGGCTGGTCCTTCGGGGCCGTTGGCTTTTTCCTTGGGTGGTCCTGCGCCTCTACGGCCGGCACCCTTTATGCCCTTTCTCCCTTTAGGGAATGTGGGCTCGGCGCCGGTGGCTGCTCCGGTGGCTCCAGAGGTTTTGGCCCCGGAGATTTCCATCCCGTCGACTTCAGGATTTCGTCCTGTGACCCCGGCGGGTCCATTGGAGACTCCAAGACGTGACTTTCTTCGTCCGGCTCCGACTTCGGCGCCAAAGCTGCCTGTGGCGCTGGACATGGCGTCGGATGGTTCCGGAGATCGGCGCCGATCCTTGACTTCGGCGGAGGCCATGTCGACTCTGCGTATCGAAGAAAGACTGCACTCGAGAAGGCGTGCTCTCCGTCTTTTGGAAGAGCAAGAGTACCAACGAGTCTTGGAGGAAGGAGAGGTTGAGGACTCTGGTGATGGACTTCATGGTCTGGATACAGCCAGTGGGCTGGATACTTCCCCTGAGTGGGACCTATCATCTCCAGGGGAGTATACGGAGGAGGCTGCTACCTTTCACGCTGTGGTAAGAAAGGCAGCTAACTTTCTGGACTTGCCTTTGCCGGTGGCAGAGGCGAAGCAGAATTTGCTGACTGAGGTACTACATCCGGCCTCTGCTGCAGCTGAGCCTCTTTTGCCATTCAATGAGGCTTTGCTTGATCCGGTGTTAGAGGTGTGGAAGAAGCCAGTATCTTCCTCGGCTGTTCATAGGGCTGTGGCCAGGAGATATTGGGCTGCGCCATGTGTCCCTGGCTTTCTGTCTAGACACCCTACGCCGGAGAGCTTGGTGGTGCAAGCCTCCTGTTCCTCTAGGTCAGCGCCTGGATCTTTCCCGACGGTACCAGGGGACAGGGACTCCAAAAAGTTGGATGTGCAATCTAAGAAGATATTTTCGTCTTGCAGTATGGCATTGAAGGCCACCAACGCGAATTGCATTCTGGGGAGATACATCCATGCTCTTATGGACGACATATCATCTTCATATATACGGAGCTTCCCCAGAGACTTTTGAACATTGTCTCGGATGCCCAGGCTGCCGCAACCCAGATTATCCAGTCTGGGTTGGATACGACCGACTCGGTGGCTAGGGCGATGGGCACGGCTGTGGTGGCAAGGAGACAGGCCTGGCTCCGCAACTCAGGGTTCTCTGCGGACGTTTGATGGGGACAAACTGTTTGGGCCCAAGGCGGATTCGGCCCTGGAGAGGTTCAAAGAAAGCAGGGCCACAGCCAAATCATTAGGACTACAAGCCCCTTCTTCTATCTCCTCCAGATTTTTCAGGAGGTTTCGTGGATTTGGACGTGGCTCTTCCTCCTCTTCCTTTCAGGGGAAATTCCAGCAACCCACCTCTTCCCTCCCCTATAGATCATTTAGAGGGAGGGGTAGGGCCCGCACCAGGGGAGCCTCTCAGCAGCACTCTGCCTCTTTCTCGTCCTCTGGAGGGGTGCAGCAGGGAAAGCAGCCTTAGGCTTCCACCATTTCCCACTCACTCCTCTCCTGTAGGGGGAAGGTTACGGCATTTTCTCCACAAGTGGGAGACGATTACATCGGATACTTGGGTTATCAGCATTGTGGGAAAAGGCTACACCCTTCCCTTTCGGGAGTTTCCGCCCCCCATCCCGCCCCGCCCATCTTATTGTTCAGAAGAACACCTCCTGTTGTTAGAACAGGAGGTTCAAATCCTCCTTTCAAAGGGTGCAGTGGAGTTGGTCCCAGAGCAGGAAAGGGGTCGAGGTTGTTACTCAAGGTACTTCCTGATTCCCAAGAAGGATGGTCGGTTGAGACCAATCCTGGATCTGAGGATCTTGAATTGGTTCCTCAAACAGGAAAAGTTCAAGATGCTGACCCTAGCTCAGGTGCTTTTGGCGTTGAACAAGGGAGATTGGATGGTGTCTGTCGACTTGCAGGATGCTTATTTTCATATCCCGATACTCAAGTCGCACAGGAAGTATCTCCGGTTTGTGGTAGGGTAGCAGCACTATCAGTTTGCGGTCCTCCTGTTTGGTCTTACTTCAGCACCTCGAGTCTTCACAAAGGTGATGTCGGTGGTTGCGGCAGAGCTCAGAAGGAAGGGGATAGCAGTATTCCCTTACTTGGACGACTGGTTGATCAAAGCCAAGTCCCCAGAGCTTGTATCGCTTCATCTGCAGTCAACAACCCAGTTGTTGTTCGACCTGGGCTTTTCGGTGAACGTGCCCAAATCTCACCTGGAGCCCTCTCAGCGCCTCCTGTTCATAGGGGCAGTACTGGACACAACATTGAATCGAGCCTTTCCTCCGCCTCAGCGGATTCAAGATATTCAGGAGTTGGTTCCAATGTTTCGAAATGGAGCGGTAGTTCCAGTCCTCAAGGTCCTTCGTCTGCTCGGTCTGTTTGCCTCCTGCATACTATTGGTCACGCATGCTCGCTGGCACATGAGGGCTCTTCAGTGGTGCCTCCGAAGGCAGTGGTCTCAACACAAAGGAGATCTCGAAGGTGTTGTCAGGATCTCCAGAGATGCTGCTGTGGACTTGAAGTGGTGGATTGCGGGCAACAATCTTTCACATGGAAAGCCGTTCGCGCAGTCACCACCAGTGACCACGGTTATAACGGATGCTTCCACTCTAGGGTGGGGAGCTCATCTGGGGGATCTGGAGATCAAAGGGCTTTGGTCTCCAGAGGAACAGATTTTTCATATCAATCTGTTGGATTTGCGGGCTGTACGTCTGGCTCTCAAGGCCTTCCTCCCTTCCCTTCGTGGTCAGTCGGTACAGGTCCTGACGGACAATACTACCGCGATGTGGTACATAAACAAACAGGGAGGAGTAGGGTCGTACCTTCTCTGAAGAGAAGCTCTTCGACTATGGTCCTGGGCAAAGGACCATCAGATTTGCTTGGTAGCAAATCATCTGGCCAGGGTCTTGAATGTACGTGCGGACAGTCTCAGTCGCCATTTCTCGGCCGACCACGAGTGGCGTCTCCATCCAGATCAAGTCCGTTTAATCTTCCAGATGTGGGGTTTTCCTCGGATAGATCTGTTTGCCACTCGGGAGAACGCGCACTGTCCGTTTTTCTGCAGCCTCCAGTATCCGGTGCAGGGAGCGTTGGGGACGCGTTTCAGATAACCTGGTGCGACCACTTGCTTTACGCGTTTCCCCCCATACCCTGGATTCCTTGAGTATTGAGGAAAATTCGCCAAGACCGGGCTCAAGTCATCTTAATAGCTCCGGATTGGCCAAGGAGGGTGTGGTATTCCGACCTTCTCCAACTCTCGCTGTGCCCTCCGCTCCGTCTCCCTCTCAGGGCAGACCTCCTCTCGCAGTCGCAGGGGCAGGTTTTACACCCCAACCTCCAGAGTCTGCACCTACATGCCTGGAGATTGAACGGGGCAACCTGAGTTCCTTCTCTCTCCCGCCTGATGTAGTGGATGTTATATTAGCGGCCAGGCGACACTCCACTAAATCTATCTACGCTAATAGGTGGTCTAAATTTGTTATGTGGTGTGGAGAGAGACAGATTGATCCCTTACATGCTTATCTGTCAGATGTTTTGTCTTTTGCTTTGTCACTAGCGCAAGAAGGTTGTGCAGTGGCTACTATTAAAGGTTATTTGTCTGTCTTGTCAGCCTTCATTTGTCTTCCAGACCAACCTTCGTTATTGAAATCCCCTATTGTTCTTCGATTCTTGAAAGGTCTTCTAAATAAATATCCTCCAAAACCATTCGTTGTGCCTAAATGGGATTTGTCCTTGGTCCTGACTTTCCTTATGGGGTCCCCTTTCGAGCCTATGCATTCTTGTCCATTAAGGTACTTAGTTATTAAAACAGTCTTCCTGGTGGCTATAACATCTGCAAGGAGAGTGAGTGAGTTGCAGGCCTTATCGGTAAAACCTCCTTATATAGCTTTTTATGGGGATAAGGTGGTGTTGAGGACCAAGGTTGATTTCCTCCCGAAGGTTGTTTCACCCTTCCATTTGGCCCAGACAATTACTTTGTCCACGTTCTATCCTCCGCCTCATCCTTCGAAGGAGGAAGAGAGACTGCATCGATTGGACCCAAAGAGGGCGTTGAGTTTCAACATTGATAGAACGAAGGATTTCAGGCTGGAGGACCAGCTGTTCATCGGATACGTGGGCAAGAGGAGAGGAAAGGCAGTCCACAAGAGAACACTCTCCAGGTGGGTTGTTCTTTGCATTAAAATGTGTTACTCTTTAGCAAAGAAGGATCCTCCTGATGGTATTAGAGCTCATTCCACCAGAACTAAATCGGCCACTTCAGCCTTGGCCAGAGGTGTTCCTGTGGTCGACATCTGCAAGGCCGCAACTTGGTCGTCCCTTCACACTTTTGCGAAGCATTACTGCTTGGACTCTGAGGTCAGAAGGGACGGCCATTTTGCACGGTCAGTGCTGCAGGATTTCTTGGTTTGACCATACAGGCACCCACCACCGGGCGTGGTACTGCTTTGGGACTCTATTCATTAGGTGAGGAATCCACAGGTAGTTGTATCCATCAGAAGAACGAGTTACTTACCTTCGGTAACGACTTTTCTGGTGGATACATTAGCTACCTGTGGATTCCTCACGGTCCCACCCGCCTCCCCGTTGCCTTTTTGGTCTCACCAAGTAATCCTTGAGTGTGCTCCTCTTGGTCTTTGGGGCTGTAATAGATTTTGTATATATGGATACTTGTTCATGTACATATATATTTCCTTGCGTATATACATATTTGATTTATATGAATGTTTTGTTTTGGAAAGAAACAAGAGATCTATTAAATCTATGGCCTTTTCATTGAAATGTTGTGTATTTTACAATGTTGTCAGATGTTGCTTTGATCTCTCATTGCATAGGGATATTGTTCTCATGCACGTAAAAAATGTTGGTACTGACGTCGGCACGTCGGCGAGGACCTCTTATTGCCTGTATGACGTCAGACGGCGTCGCGTGGGCTAATGTGACGTCCTCATCAACGTGCAGAAGCTGGGAAGAAGATTTCCGTCGAATGCTGGCGCCATAGGAGTATTCATTAGGTGAGGAATCCACAGGTAGCTAATGTATCCACCAGAAAAGTCGTTACCGAAGGTAAGTAACTCGTTCGTTTGCTCCCACTTTCTGTAATAGCGCAGAGCTTAAAACAATGGACACTCTATCCTGTGGTAGCCCCACTGGCTTCTAAGTGTTGCTCACGTTCCTGACATTTTGTGTTCTCTGAACCAGTTTGGAAGTTGCTTTCGCAATTTTCAGATAAGTGATAAACCCCCACAACTTAAAATATGCCATTGTCACTGAGATGCCACATATCTTGCTTTCCTTAGAACACAGTCTGCCCTACTGCCCGAGTTCAAGGCATTTAAAAGTATGGCTGCAGTTGGGGCACTCATTATCCTGGGGTTTACTTGGAAGAACCCGGAGTCTCCAAAGCGTTCCGAGTCCAAGCAGATTCCTCAATGACCTGTATCCACTTCCACAAACCAGAGAGTGCAATCAAAAGCCCTAAATTCTTAATTGAGCCACAGTGTGAACAGACACCCTCTAAAAACCTCCTTGAGCCACGATGGATTCAAACAGACCCCATGACTTTTTTTAGTGTGCACTCATGTATCATAATCTACAAACCCAATGTGAACCGCATACTGTGAATACTGACCCAATTTGTGCCGTATCGTTTCAGAAGCACATTGGCTTAACTGGATCCTTCTTTTTATTTCAGGTAGGGTGGTGACTAAGGAGAAGATTCAAGAGGCCAAAGAGGTGTACAAAGAGCACTTCCAGCATGACGTATTTAATGAAAAGGGATGGAATTATATCCTTGAGGTATAGCACCCACTCTGGCTGTGATTTAACGTTTGTGCTACCCACAAGTTCCACTGTACTGTCTGCTCAGCGGCAATGTTATTGCGCTAATGTATTTTGAGGCCTGTGTAAGTTACACTAAAAGGAAGCCGATTTAAACAAACCCACAAAATACCTTTGCCTGAAAGGAGGATTGAGTTGTGTTTTCAAGGTACAGGCCTTTCCTCTTTTGCGGTATCAGTTATTCAGTACTCTCTTCGTAGTGATGTCTACTCCACAGATTGGGTACTGTCAGCTCTTTGAACCTCTGAGGATTGGGTATACTCATTGAAGAATCACTTACTCAAGGTCACAGTATTAATTGTTTAGTTGATCTGCAACTACAGATCAGCTCATTTTAATCTGACATAGGGACTGGACAATGCATTGAATGTAATTGGAGAGGGGGGAAACCTTAAATCGCACATAAACAAAGTGGATACCAAGTATTTACATTAACTCTTCTGTTTAAAAAAGGTAATTGATGCAGATTGGTCGTACACTTAGGGCCTCATTATGACCCTGGCGGGCGGCGTAGGCCGCCCGCCAGGATGCCGCCCTCCAAAATACCGCGCCGCGGTCAAAAGACCGCGGCGGGTATTACGAGTTTTCCCCTGGGCTGGCGGGCGGTTGCTGAAAAACGGCCCGCCAGCCCAGGGGAAAACGACCTTCCCACGAGGATGCCGGCTCGTAATCGAGCCGGCGGAGTGGGAAGGTGCGACGGGTGCAGTGGCACCCGTCGCGTATTTCAGTGTCTGCAAGGCAGACACTGAAATACTTTGCGGGGCCCTCTTACGGGGGCCCCTGCCGTGCCCATGCCACTGGCATGGGCACGGCAGGGGCCCCCAGGGGCCCCGCGACCCCCCCTACCGCCATCCTGTTCATGGCGGCTTTCCCGCAATGAACAGGATGGCGGTAGGGGGGGGTCAGAATCCTCATGGCTGCGGAGCGCGCTCCGCAGCCATGGAGGATTCAAACGAGCAGCGGAAAGTCAGCGGGAGACCGCTGACTTTCCGCTTCTGACCGCGGCTGAACCGCCGCGGTCAGAATGCTCGTTGGAGCACCGCCAGCCTGTTGGCGGTGCTCCCGTGGTCGGTGGCCCTGGCGGCCACCGGCCGCCAGGGTCAGAATGACCCTCTTAGTGTTTTTTTTTTTTTTTTATGCACTAGACGCATCGGAGCCACCATAGAGTGCAATTATAACTCTTTACTAGGAGAGTTGAAAAATAACCTTCATCTTTAAATCGGCATAACAGGGTCACTTTCTTATAGGCTTAGAAAGGTGTATACAGCGATTCTGTGCCAGGAGCAGATAAATATGATTTGCACAAACTCTGCAGTTCACACAACTTTTACTGTTTCCCATAACATGTATTCTACTAGTTTTACCAAGATGGACACAAACAAAACTTAGCAATTTCTTGGGACAACCACACAACTTTGTCACACCGGTAGCAGCTGATATAACCAAGACATTTGAAAAACTCCCAAGGAAGGCTCTTAAAATCCAAATATTAAATCTTTTATTGCTTGAGCAGGTGCAATCCAGTTACCTGTGTTTACACAACCGGCAAATTGAGAGGCAGTTGTGTAAAATCAGCAGAGGATAAAGTTTGATTGTGTCTCAAATTTAGATAGGTCTAGTCTCGTTCTGTTAATTGGAAGTTTGTATATGGTGCAATGTTAGGCATGTCACTGTTAGATAATGCACGGGGGAAGGCTGACTACATCTGTTTTCTATCCTTTGAGGCAATCAAGGTGAGGGTTGCAGAGGTTTTTGCACAATAGTGGTAAATTGTGCTTACCATTTTTTGTAATCTGAATGATATTTTGGTGCGTAAAGGGCACACTGCTGGCATTTGCTCACATGACCATCAAAACTTTGATTATCAGCATGATCAATGCTACCTTTCGCCTTCCATGGCCATTTAAATTGGGAACTAGTAACACCTGGTATTTGTCGGACTTAGAAATTGGCATATTCCCGAATAATTTCCCTTTTTCGAAATGCAAAATCATGGAGACAGTCAGCTCAAGTGCAGGAGTCCTGAACCTCTCATACTACACCTAGGGCAGGTTTTGGGGATGTGAAATGATAGGATCACTGTAATGGAATTTGAGGTAGGTCTGATGAAGGAATTTAAATGCAGTAGTAGCATGATTTACAGACATATTTTTGGTCATTTAAACACATATTAGCCCACTGAGAACCTGTAAGTGCATGCAATCACGGGACCTCCCAAGAATGCTAGTAATTTAGACCTTTTGTAGAGAAAAAAAGTCAACAAAATAGCATATTTTCCACGAGACCTTTCTAGTTGTCAGAGGTAAGTCTAGCACACCAGTTTGGAGTCTTTCAGTGCCTTGCAAAGCTGTGTAGCTCCCTTAATGAGAATTCTCATAAACAATAATAATAAAACACTCCATCTAGTCAAGCATCAGGAAAACCCAATAATATACAATTCTCCTATTGCTTTTATCCCCCAGCTTTGACCAAACTTGGTACTGTTAGGCCCCCTTTCCTTCTTGTACCAGCAGACACACCTAACTCACTCTAGTAGAAAATACCACCCCGATTAGACGTGTAATAGCTTACTATACGGTAAAAATAAAATACCACCGAGGAATAATAACTGGAAAATTCTGTAAGATGTAGAACAGCTTAAGTAGTACCATGAGCTTTGTGAGGGAATTGCGACCTACGTAGACTGTTAGCCTTTTCCACACAGCAATGTTTGCTTCAAACTCAGCCAGTATGGCTACGTAGTTTTATTCATACATTGAAATTGCATCAGTAGTAACTGTCACTTGTACTTAGCTTAAGGGCGTCGTGCACCAATGTAGTGGGGACTCAACCAGCACCAGTTGGGTGGCAGGCACTAGGGGCTTCAGCTCAGATTGTTTTCACTTAGTTCATAGCCAAGAGTGTATGCTAAATTAGCAAAAATCAGAAATGGTAGGAGCCAAGGCAACCTGGGGATAGTTAACCTTAGGCAGAATATTCTCAGCTAAAAGGTTGATATTTTTTGTGTTTTTTGTTTTGTTTTTGTTTTTAAGTTCGGCACTTGTATGAAAGACGCCAGTGACTCATAGGCCATTGCAAAAGGCAGAGCTGAGATCTGACCTAGCTAGGTGGTATTTCTACTTGGATGAATGTCCTCCGCAAGTACTATTAACAAATCTTAGCACTGAGAGCAGCGTAACCCGATCCTAATCATAAAGATAAAGGGCCACTCGACTAAGGCAAATACCTTCACGTTATCCAGAGCTGTCACTACTTTTGGGACTTGCAGATCCACGTTTTGAAGGATTGTAGAGTAGAGGCTTATCAAATTTTTCCTTGTAGTTCTGATCTGTATGAAAATTGATTGATCTGGAAGGACCAAAAAGGTCTATATTAGAAGCATCTACATTCTAACCACTTGGCTAGTATCTTAGCCTTGATGAAAGAAAGCAGCCTGTGTGAAGAGAACGCTGCGGCAGGATTACCCGATTTTAATAACTCTGTAATGAGTGCAGCTCTGGTGGAGGACATCAGCAGTCTAGTGAAGAATGCCTTCTAATATGCCTTGTGAGATATGATCTGAGCAGCATACTCTAAAGCACTGTCTTAGTACCTGCATATGAATTTTCAAATCGCTTAAGCATATTCCCCAGCCTGCTCGTAGTACTTCAAATAGTTTTGAGAATCCCACGTTCCATAGAGATGCATAGTGGCAGCTAAACCTTTAATGTCTGCCAAAGCCTACATGCACACTCTACGAAACCATTGTTTGATTTAGAAAACGGACTCTACTTCTATTCTCGGGAGATGTTCAAATACAGTGCCTCTCGATGTAAACCCCACATTCTAGAGGCTGGGCCGGGAGTGGAAAGAGCCAGTTTGGCTCCTACCAGAGAGTGGTGAGATAACGTCCTGGAAAGAATAACACCGTTTGACAGCTGTCTCGTTAGCTGCAAACCCATAAGAATCGAGAACAATATATTCTCCCTAGCACTGGCCTTACTTTCAAATATTGTCCTCATTCTAGGCAGCCAGTCCATAAAAAATGCAGGTTCATTTTTGAGGCGGCAGAGCTGATAACTTCTTCAAAGAGACAGTTTTCAAAACTGAGAGGAGCACTCGGTTCTTGCCCATTTTAAAGACAGTGCTCCAGTACTCGTACGAGAACTTAAAACGTAATGTAAGTTAGGGTAGGTATGCCACAAGTAGAGAGTAAATTCAAGCCTCTTCCTCAAGACCTATTGTTCTTTCAGGTCTTATGCCACCAAACTCTCCAGTGGTGTGCACAGCTTGGAAACGGTGCATGGGGAGCACAACTTCTTGACAAAAAAAGTAAGACTGTCAATGCTGCAAGAGATGGAGATGTGCTGGGTGTGGCAGTGCAGTGGCAAATTGCTAGTTCCGTGGCCCTATTGGCATGCTATGATAGTCACTAGTGGGAAGAGCAAGAAGAAATCTTGCAACATCTCCCTGATCCGCACAGGAGGATGGCAGAAGAGAGCACGCAGGACTGTAAGATCATCTGTCTTAGCAGCATTAGGCGCTCCTTGGACTCGGCAGACTCTGCCTCCAGGCAGATCGACCAGTAGCCTCCTGTGTCGCCATGCTGACTCAGGGTTTCTGGCTTCTGACCAGAGGCTCAGACGCATCCCATAGACTTTCTCCATGACAGCCAGCCCCTGTTCAGAACTCGTTTTGGTTGAAACGTTGAAGATGTTTAAAAAATAAGGTTAAAGTAATAGGTGGCTCTAAACATAAACAACAAATCGGTGTTTCAGTGGACACAACCCCACCTGGCACCCAAAGGCAAGTGCTGCACTCCAAGGCAATTTTTCCAACCACAACCGTCCTTTCATGAAAGGCATCAGCAGTTCAAGCGGGGACAACACTTGTGAGGGGCTTTCCTTGCCCCCAAAACAATGATCTCTTCAACCACTCAAAACCTATCGTGGAAGACTCGATGTATCTCCATCAGTGGGTGCTCTCTCCAGTTTCTAGTCCCACTTCTGCAAAAGCAAGGGCCTGCACAACCACTTGCTAGAAACAGTGCTCACTGTCCCCTTCTCAAAGGCATAATAGAAATAGTGCCAGAACACCAGTGTGGACAATAGTTGTACGTCTTGTACTTGACGAAACCCTGTACACACGATATTGGATCTGAAAGCGCTGAACTACGGTGTCACATCCAGTGACTACAGAATGGCAATGAATTCCTGAGTCATTCCTTTTCTGACACTGTGGGCTAAATGGTGATACTCAAACTCTCCCTATATCGGGCTCATCACTTGCGCCTGAGGTTCTTTACCATTATAAGGACCTTAACTTTCAGTGTCACTACAGCACTGCAAGCGTTTACAAAATGCCTAGTGGTTGTGACCTATCTGGGTGACTTGCTTTCATAGGGGATGAATCACAAGCAATGCCTCACCCACACTTATCAGATGATACTACTAATTCTACTGCGCTTTGCAATCAGTATCGACAAGTCCTGCCTCCGTCCCCCATCAGAGCCTTGCATTTGCAGTGGCTGAGAAAGTGTACCCCACAGGCAAGAGTGATGGCATTTCAGATTCTTGTTTACCAGATGTTACGTCCTGTACCAGTGGGAAGAAGCAAGGCTGTTGGAAATGATGGTGTCCTGTATTGCCCTAATTGCAAATACAGGGTGATGCATGCTTCCTGTACAAGAGCGTCTGGCCAGACAATAGTCACAAGCGACTGTTTATAGGAAGATTCTGTTTTGTTGGAGCCTTAAGTTTCACACAGACTACAATGGCACTATAAGGATAGCATATTACTGGATAGATTGTTTCTCTACTCCCAGCCGCAGGTGACCCTTGGCACAGACTCATCCCTCACATGTTTTGGAGCTGACATCGTGACCTTACCTTTCATGGTCAACAATCCCCGTAGGAGCGTCTCTTCCACATCAATGTGCTGGCGCTAATGGCGGTACAGTTAGCACTTTGAGCATTTCTTAAGTGATCCTAGTAAGAACATACAATATGACCACCGTGTATTACATGCAAAAATAGGAGTATACACGTTCTCCAAATTGTCCAGACTGACCCAAGCAGTGTGGCATTGGGCCACAATCATTAAATACAACAGTTGGTGTAGCAGCTCCCGGGGGTGAGTAATAACTTTGCTGATCTCCTCACCTGACAATACCAAGAAAGTTATGAATGGGGTGGCAACTCTTAAGTTCTCAACCACCAGTACCACATTTGGTGGACCTTAACACAGGATCTGTTCTCTGGGCACAACAACTCAAAATGCCTTAACTTCACCTCCCAGTTTCCACTCCCTTGGTCCATGTGCAGTGCCCTATCAATAAGTGCCACAGGGAATTGCATGGGCTTTACCTCCGTACCACTGATTCCTTTGTTTGGACATCTCTAATTGGAGAGAGTACTCATTCACCCACCACCATTTTCCTCATTTAGTGACTTTGCAATAAGGTTAGGTTCGATGGCATCTGTCGCTGTAGATACGCATGTTTTGCATAGCTCGCCATCTGGTGTTGGGCTGGAGTGTTACAAGTTGTTTTTCTTCGAAGAAGTCTTTCGAGTCACGGGACCGAGTGACTCCTCCTTTTGTCTCCATTGCGCATGGGCGTCGACTCCATCTTCGATTGTTTTTTTTCCGCCATCGGGTTCGGACGTGTTCCTGTCGCTCCGAGTTTCGGAACGGAAAGATAGCTAATTTCTGAAGATTTTCGTCGGTATTGTTGCGTTCGGGATCGGCGTAGTTAGATTCAACACCGCGTCTAAGATCGAAGAGCTCCGGTGCCCTTCGGGGTAATTTTTTCGATCCCCCGTCGGGGCCTGGTCGGCCCGACCGCGTGCAGAAGAACGCCGATGGAACGGACCCCGTTCCGTTTCTGTCCCAAATGCCACAATAAATACCCCTATACAGACCAACACTTGGTCTGCAACCTGTGCCTGTCACCTGAGCACAGTGAAGACACCTGCGAGGCCTGTCGTGCGTTCCGGTCCCGAAAAACACTCCGAGACCGTCAAGCCAGAAGACTTTAGATGGCGTCCGCGCCGACAGCCCACCGGGAGTTCGAGGAACAAGAAGAGGAGGGAACCTTTTCGATCCAAGAATCGGACTCCGAAGGATTCGACGATACACAAACCGTGAGTAAGACGTCGAAAACCACTCAGAAGAAGATTTACAAGGCCCAGGGGACGCCACTGCCACCAGGCCATGGCTTGACCCATAAATTCGGTGACCGACCGTCGGCACCGAAAAAGGCCCAAACAGTGCCGAGATCGTCCGACTCCGGTCGAGACACCGGCACGCAGCCTTCTCGGGACCGAGAAAGTGCTGGAGACCAGCATCGACACCGAGATACCGGTGTAGACACGGCTCGACGCCGAGAAAGCGGCACCGAAGAAGATAGACGCCGAGAGGTTTCGGCCCCGAAAAAGAAAAAAGTCACCTCGGAGCCGAAAAAAGATGCAGACAGGGTTTCGGTGCCAAAACAAACTGCAACCGACCCAGTTTCAGGCTCTTATACAGAAGAGCACTCGCTAACCTCCCAAATGCAAAAGCATAGGTTTGAGGAAGAGCTACACTCAACTGATGTAGACCATACGCAAAAGCGTATTTTCATACAGCAGGGGACAGGAAAAATAAGCACCCTTCCTCCTATTAGAAGAAAGAGAAGATTGGAGTTCCAAACTGAACAAACACCACAAACAAAAGTGGTGAAAAAAGTTACCCCACCACCCTCTCCTCCACCTGTGATTAACGTCTCACCAGCACAAACTCCATCACATTCCCCAGCTCACACCACCATGAGCCAGGGTGACCAAGATCAAGACGCATGGGACTTATACGACGCCCCAGTGTCAGATAACAGTCCGGAGGCATACCCTACGAAGCCATCTCCACCAGAGGACAGCACTGCGTACTCTCAAGTGGTGGCTAGAGCAGCACAATTTCACAATGTAAGCCTCCACTCAGAACAGGTCGAGGATGACTTTTTATTCAACACACTCTCCTCCACCCACAGCTCCTACCAAAGCCTGCCTATGCTCCCTGGTATGCTCCGGCACGCAAAAGAAATCTTTAAGGAGCCGGTCAAAAGTAGGGCAATCACACCAAGAGTGGAAAAAAAAGTATAAGGTGCCTCCTACAGACCCGGCTTTCATCACTACACAGCTGCCACCAGACTCTGTCGTTGTAGGAGCAGCTAGGAAAAGGGCCAACTCCCACACATCCGGAGATGCACCACCCCCAGATAAAGAAAGCCGCAAGTTCGATGCAGCTGGTAAGAGAGTCCCAGCACAAGCTGCAAACCAGTGGCGCATCGCTAACTCCCAGGCACTACTTGCGCGCTATGACAGAGCCCATTGGGATGAGATGCAACATCTCATTGACCATCTGCCCAAGGACATACAAAATAGGGCAAAACAAGTGGTTGAGGAGGGACAGACCATTTCCAACAACCAAATCCGCTCCTCCATGGACGCTGCAGATACAGCTGCACGGACAATTAATACATCTGTAACTATCAGAAGGCATGCATGGCTCCGAACGTCTGGATTTAAACCAGAGAGTCAGCAAGCAGTTCTCAATATGCCTTTTAACGAAAAAGAACTGTTCGGTCCAGAAGTGGACACAGCGATTGAGAAACTCAAAAAGGACACGGACACTGCTAAAGCCATGGGCGCACTCTACTCCCCGCAGAGCAGAGGGAATTACAGCACATTCCGTAAAACACCCTTTAGAGGGGGGTTTCGGGGTCAGAGCACACAAGCCAGCACCTCACAGGCAACACCGTCCAGTTACCAGGGACAGTACAGAGGAGGTTTTCGGGGACAAAATAGAGGAGGGCAATTCCCTAGGAATAGAGGAAAATTTCAAAGCCCCAAAACCCCTACTACTAAGCAGTGACTCACATGTCACTCACCCCCTCCACACAACACCAGTGGGGGGAAGAATAAGTCATTATTACAAAGCATGGGAGGAAATCACTACAGACACTTGGGTTCTAGCAATTATCCAACATGGTTATTGCATAGAATTTCTACAATTCCCTCCAAACATACCACCAAAAGCACAACATTTGACAAAACATCATTCCAATCTCCTGGAGATAGAAGTGCAGGCACTATTGCAAAAGAATGCAATCGAATTAGTGCCAAACACACAAATAAACACAGGAGTTTACTCACTGTACTTTCTGATACCAAAGAAGGACAAAACGCTGAGACCAATCCTAGACCTCAGAATAGTGAACACATTCATCAGATCAGACCATTTTCACATGGTCACACTACAAGAAGTATTACCATTGCTAAAACTACACGACTACATGTCAACTTTAGACCTCAAGGACGCGTATTTCCATATACCAATACACCCATCGCACAGGAAATACCTAAGGTTTGTATTCAAAGGAATACATTACCAATTCAAGGTACTGCCTTTCGGATTAACAACCGCACCAAGAGTCTTTACCAAATGTCTAGCGGTAGTCGCTGCACACATCAGAAGGCAGCAAATACATGTGTTCCCATATCTAGACGACTGGCTAATCAAGGCCCATTCGTTAATAGAGTGCTCAAATCACACAAATCAGATCATACAAACCCTCTTCAAACTAGGGTTCACCGTCAACTTCACAAAATCCAACATTCTGCCGTGCAAGGTACAACAATACCTAGGAGCCATAATAGACACAACAAAAGGAGTAGCCACTCCAAGTCCCCAAAGAATTCAAAATTTCAACACCATCATACAACGCATGTATCCAACACAAAAGATGCAAGCAAAGATGGTATTACAACTCCTAGGCATGATGTCTTCATGCATAGCCATTGTCCCAAATGCAAGACTGCACATGAGGCCCTTACAACAGTGCCTAGCATCACAGTGGTCTCAAGCACAGGGTCATCTTCTAGATCTGGTGTTAATAGACCGCCAAACTTACCTCTCGCTTCTGTGGTGGAACAACATAAATTTAAACAAAGGGCGGCCTTTCCAAGACCCAGTGCCACAATACGTAATAACAACAGATGCTTCCATGACAGGGTGGGGAGCACACCTCGATCAACACAGCATACAAGGACAATGGAACGTACATCAAACAAAACTGCATATAAATCGCCTAGAACTTCTAGCAGTTTTTCAAGCACTAAAAGCTTTCCAACCAATAATAGTTCACAAATACATTCTCGTCAAGACAGACAACATGACAACAATGTATTATCTAAACAAGCAAGGGGGGACGCACTCCACGCAGTTAAGCCTGCTAGCACAAAAAATTTGGCGTTGGGCAATTCACAACCAAATTCGCCTAATAGCACAATTTATACCAGGGATCCAAAATCAACTCTCAGACAATCTCTCTCGATCACCAACAGGTCCACGAATGGGAAATTCACCCCCAAATTCTGAACACCTATTTCAAACTCTGGGGAACACCTCAGATAGACTTGTTTGTGACGAAGGAGAACGCAAAATGCCAAAACTTCGCATCCAGATACCCACACAAACAGTCCCAAGGCAATGCCCTATGGATGAACTGGTCAGGGATATTTGCTTATGCTTTTCCTCCTCTCCCTCTCCTTCCTTACCTGGTAAACAAACTCAGTCAAAACAAACTCAAACTCATATTAATAGCACCAACTTGGGCAAGGCAACCCTGGTACACAACGCTGCTAGACCTATCAGTAGTACCCTGCATCAAATTGCCCAACAGGCCAGATCTGTTGACACAACACAACCAAAAGATCAGACACCCAGATCCAGCATCGCTGAATCTAGCAATCTGGCTCCTGAAATCCTAGAATTCGGGCACTTACAACTTACCCAAGAATGTATGGAAGTCATAAAGCAAGCCAGAAGGCCATCCACCAGGCACTGCTATGCAAGTAAATGGAAGAGGTTTGTTTGCTACTGCCATATTAATCAAATACAACCATTACACACAATTCCAGAACATGTAGTGGGTTACTTGCTTCACTTACAAAAATCTAACCTGGCTTTCTCTTCCATTAAAATACACCTTGCAGCAATATCTGCATACCTGCAGACTACCTATTCAACTTCCCTATATAAGATACCAGTCATTAAAGCATTCATGGAGGGCCTTAGGAGAATTATACCACCAAGAACACCACCTGTTCCTTCATGGAACCTAAATGTTGTCCTAACTAGACTTATGGGTCCACCTTTTGAACCCATGCACTCCTGCGAAATACAGTTCCTAACCTGGATGGTTGCATTTCTCATCGCCATTACTTCCCTAAGAAGAGTAAGCGAGATTCAGGCGTTTACAATACAAGAACCTTTTATACAACTACACAAGAATAAGGTCGTTCTAAGGACTAATCCTAAATTTTTGCCAAAGGTTATTTCACCGTTCCATCTAAATCAAACAGTGGAACTTCCAGTGTTCTTTCCACAGCCAGATACTGTAGCTGAAAGGGCACTACATACATTAGATGTCAAAAGAGCATTAATGTATTACATTGACAGAACAAAGAACATCAGAAAGACTAAACAACTATTTATTGCATTTCAAAAACCTCATGCAGGAAACCCAATATCAAAACAAGGTATAGCCAGATGGATAGTTAAATGCATCCAAATCTGCTACCTTAAAGCTAAACGACAGCTGCCCATTACACCAAGGGCACACTCAACCAGAAAGAAAGGTGCTACCATGGCCTTTCTAGGAAACATCCCAATGCAAGAAATATGTAAGGCAGCCACATGGTCTACGCCTCACACATTCACCAAGCACTACTGTGTAGACGTGTTATCCGCACAACAAGCCACAGTAGGTCAAGCCGTATTAAGAACATTATTTCAAACTACTTCCACTCCTACAGGCTGAGCCACCGCTTTTGGGGAGATAACTGCTTACTAGTCTATGCAAAACATGCGTATCTACAGCGACAGTTGCCATCGAACTGAAAATGTCACTTACCCAGTGTACATCTGTTCGTGGCATCAGTCGCTGTAGATTCGCATGTGCCCACCCGCCTCCCCGGGAGCCTGTAGCAGTTTGGAAGTTACCTTCAACTATTTGTATATGTATCATCTCAACCTTAAATAGGTACATACTTAGTCACTCCATTGCATGGGCACTATTACTACAATTCAACTCCTACCTCACCCTCTGCGGGGAAAAACAATCGAAGATGGAGTCGACGCCCATGCGCAATGGAGACAAAAGGAGGAGTCACTCGGTCCCGTGACTCGAAAGACTTCTTCGAAGAAAAACAACTTGTAACACTCCGGCCCAACACCAGATGGCGAGCTATGCAAAACATGCGAATCTACAGCGACTGATGCCACGAACAGATGTACACTGGGTAAGTGACATTTTCATTACTGCACCCTATCTTTAATTTGCTCAACGTTGCAAGCCATGTGAAAACACTTTGTGAGTTAGTGTACCAATCTCTATCAATAACCCTTAACAATCACGGTCCAACATGTTGGAAAAAAAATAGATGCACCCAGTTCTGTAAATCAGGCAATATTATAGCCTTAGAACCCGCCGTAGCGGGCTCTACAGGCTATTAAAGGCCCACTCGCGCGTTAAATGGCCTTTAATAGCCGGTAGAGCCCGCTACGGCGGGTTCTAAGGCTATTAGAACATTCTGCCACTCAGGGCAGAATGTTCTATTAAAAAAAACAAATTGCTCACGGAGCCCGAGGGGATTAAAATCCCCTCGGGCTCCGTGAGGCTTTGTTCACAGCTGTTGCTGTGAACAAAGCGAACATTGGAATGTTGGCGCTGCGGGCTTTTACCAGCCAGTAAAAGCCCGCAGCACTCCATTGTTTTCAATGGAGCTGCCAACGTTCGAATGTTCTAATATTTCTTGTTTCCTCTTTATTGGTTTACAAATAATTGTCTTATCTTATATAACATGAAGCACAGCCACAGCTAACACGTTTTTTTCTTCTGAACTTCCTCAGGGCTGTAACTAGTGAAAAAAAATATCTATCTATATATTTCTTTTTTTTTTTTCACTGAAAGAAACCAAAGGTCACAGGGACGTTATATTTATGTTGACATTTTACCCATACAAAACCATAGAAATTCAGCAGTTTTAGTTATAATTCTAGTTATACTTATGCATAAGAACTATCACTCATTGTCTAAAGTTACTTTCTGGCACGAGTTATAGTTTCTTCAGATAAGTTTAACTAGAACTGCTGAATTTCTATGGAGTTGTACAGGTTAAACTTCAACTTAACTATAACGACCCTGTAACCTTTGTTTTTTTGTGTGAATTTCTATTCTTTGTTTATATTAATGTGTGTGTTAATCAGTGCTGCACATGGCCAAAGGCCATGTGTGGCAGGGGTTGGCTGCCCCAAACCTCATGGGGTTGAATACAGTCGGTGTTTCTTTTGTTGTTGTGTCAATTTTTCCCTGGATCAGTGGCTCCATCGTGTATTTACATGGAGGGCCTCGCTGAGTCCCAAGGAGGACCTGCGGATTGGACGAAAAATAATTAGGCAGTTTTATGCCCACTAGGGGTCCCTAAGGGACCCCTTTGTGTCATCTGGGGTCAGGATACCTGTAGCCTGACTCCTTGTGTGTTTTTGCACAGTTACTAGCAATTTAATTACAATACTTTTGATTACAACAGTTTGCATTCATATGTCCCCCAAGAGAAGAGAGCAACACGTCTTATCAAAATCCATAACCACTACATTTTTGATCGCCTAGACATTGGCCTTCATTACTATGGCAAAAAATGGTCTAATTTAATATCATAATGAGAGTTGCACTTAAATAACCTAAACGACCTGAGGTAATACCTCACACAGTTAAAGTCTCTAAATAAAGACATCAATGTCATATACCATGTAAACTGTAAATCCATCATTATCATCAAGGTTCATTCAGTCTGCATACATGCTAATGTGTTCCCTGCACCATCACTGTGCTTTGTGATCTAGAATGAGTAGTTCCCAGCTTTCAAACCTGTAACAGTATGGTGATTCACAGATATTCTTCACTGTGTTGAAGTAAAGAAAGGGTCACTGTTGACACCTAGTAGAATAGAAAAAAATATTCTTGTACATAATTGAGCACCAATCAGAAACGATAAATGCTAAAAGAACAAAAAGAAAATTTACTTGATCCAGCCCCACCTTGGGCATACGAGAAACCATGTTACAAGTAACAAAACAGAAATAATAGCATGGGTTGCCTCCCCCAGCAGCAAGAGACTCAACTAGTATTTTTACCAAGCTATCTTTTCAAAATGGTGGAATTTCTGCCACTCCCCACAATTTTTTCAATTGGGCCACTGCTTTTACTGGTGCAGTCCTGCAAAAACATTCCCGAACAGGCTTTGTTTGATTACTATATCATTCACACCCCTGTTGACAAATGTATGTTTCAACATATCAGTACATGGCGAGCATGTGTCCCGACTAGACATCAAAGTACTAAAATAACATGCACTTGTCAATGCATTGATCACATCGCTAAGTTATATGCGCAGTATCCTAATTACTGAGAATCCTAAATTGTACTTACCAAAGTCCGTGTCCTATATCAAAATTGACTCATACCATTCTGATGCGAAAGGGGAACACCACCATTAGTCAGCCTCCCTATATTCTCCTCCCTAAACGTGGTGTGTAACACCCCAGCATGACCAAAAGGTAAGCCAAGTTTGGCACCATCTTTGAGTGACTAAAGTGAACTAAATTGACTGCGACCTTAACCTCTGTCTAAATATACAATTTTATATTGACTTACTGCAATGTCAGTGCAGTGGATCAGATCATTGTCCTTTGTCCTGTGGCTTGCCTTCTGTTTGATAAATATCAATTTGTGATTGGAGTGAAAAGTTGGCCCCAGAAGGTAAAGCAACCCTGTATGTTCTTTCTCTCTCTATAGAATTCACTAGAAATCGGCGGGGGCTTGGCTTGGCCTGGCCAGCCAAGATGGCGGTCACGGTCTAGAATAGCTCCGCGGTGACGCCCTGCTAATCCGTCATTTATCTGCAGACAGACGGGCAGCTGGGTGCTGTAGGACTGACGACCGGCGTGGCCCTGGGGACCGGATCGATACTTGCTGTAGATGAGGGAAGCTGGATGTGGCCACTGGATGTGAGGAGCAGCGCCGCCTGAGCACAAACAGACGGCGAGGAAAATGCTGAGGGTTGCGCTTAGCTGCCGCGAGCGGAGGTGGCTGGCTGCGGTCACGCCGTAGACCTGACTGGGACCTGTTGTGGATGGGCAGGTGACCCATGGAAAGACTGGGGGCAGTGAGTGGGCCTCTGGGGGCAAGGGGAGGGGTAGCGGTGGTGTGCGGCTGGGTTAAGCCTGGAGTGGGGCCTACGTGCTGGGGCCTTGTTCAACCGATAAGCACTCCCACGCACAGGCCTAGTCTCTGCTCCCCTCCACCCTCCAATTCTTCGAGCATTGACAGCGTGGAGGACCTGAAAAAAACTGAGCAGCCAGCTGCGGCGTTACTGGCCATGGCTGCAGCGACCGGACCTTGACTTCCGCTTGGCCCCCGACCCTTGCTGAGTGAATCCCTGGACACAGGATCTTGGGGTGGGTGGATGCGAGGGGGGGCACTGAAGAGGCTGTGACCTTAGGAATCCCCTGATCTGGTGAGGGAGGCTCCTGAAAAGAAGTCTATAGCTGGCAGTTGTTTTTGCTGCAGAGGAGGGCCTTTGCCTTAAGAAATCTTCGGCTGGAGAGAGCAATGTGGAGAATTGAGGTTGTGGCCACTTGAAAGGGGGCTGCTCATGCTGTTGCGCTTGCTGATGATCCTGCAGCACAGACATGTTGCCGAGCACCTGCAGTGAGAAGGTACCTGCGAACCACCCTCCGCTGTGTGAAAGCCGCAGAAGGACGAACCGAGAGTATAGGAATGGTAGGGGCTGTTTGCCTAATGAACTATAACTGCTTTGCTGCATTTCTGCTCACCCGGTGCTGTGACCTGGGCTAGCCAGATCCCTTCTGCCGCCAAATTGGGTCATCTTCGTTATGGAACAGGGAGCAGGTCGCAGATGCCAAAGCCTTAACCTCCAGTAGTCATAAACTAGATGTGGAACTGGCAGCTGTAGAATGTATTGGTGGAACTCTTGAGCAGACACAAACATCGCTGGAGAACAGAATCGATAAGGTAACAAGTGACCTCGATCTACTGCACGCAGACCATCGTAAACTGGTTGACAAGACTCGCTCCTAAGACTAATCAGATGGACACCTCACAGCTGGAATTAACCAACAATGTCCTAGCACTGGTTCACCGGGTGGAGGACGCAAAGGGACACACAAGGAGAAATAATATTTGAGTCGTGGGCCTTCCAGCAGGAGCGGAAGGTGCTGATGCTGTTTCCTATGTAGAGAAATGGATACGTGAACTGGTACCCGTGGAGGCTCTTGCGCAATTCTTCTCAGTTGAACATGCTCATCGCTTCCCAGCGAGACCCCGAATGCCAAGTGCAGACCCAAGACCATTCCTGTTTTGATTGTTAAATTTTGTAGACCGAGATACCATACTGCGAGTGGTGCAATCTCTCCCGGTCCTTCAGGTAGACAATGGTAAAGTGATGTTTCCAGACTACACCATTGCCGTACAAAGGCAGAGGGGCTCCTTTTTATCTGTGAAACGCAAGCTGCGGGCACTCGGCCTGACATACTCCTCCCCCTCTTTCCTGCCAGACTGTGAGTTGTAGCGCAGGGGTAGACGCACTTCTTTGGCACCCCCGAAGCGGCATGGGAATGACTTGTCGGGATTAATCAACCAACAAGAATTAATGACAGAGTGGAAGGAGCAGTGGAATCCAAAACCTCGCAGGCGTAGGAGCTGCCGACATTGTGAAATATCCCCTGTGCGGCAAGGCCATGCTCCGGACTTGGAGCACATCATCCAGGAACAATGTCACACACTGCAGACAGCTTTGGCTATCAGGGAGCCGATGACTATTTCAGACACTGAAAAATAACTCAGTGACTCTGATGCAGACAGTGACTCTTTTGGTGGAACCCTCTCATACACTGGGTCCATGACCTTTCCTACTGTGTCTCCTCAGACGGCAGATGACATGATTTAGACTTGTAATGGTGCTGCGTGATAATTTTCTGACGCTTGCTGTCACTACATACAGGGTTGATGGCTTGGACTGTTGCTGCTGCACGTTCACTGAAAGAATGGCTCTAGCACTGGAGGCTTGTGGACTTATGGCCACACCGCAATGCTGAGGCGAGAGTCTATTTGTTTTTCCCAGCTCTACACCAGCTGCATGTGCAACTTGATAGAATACTTTGGTCAGACAACCTGTGCTCCGTGAAGCTGCAGACTGATTACCTTGGCCACACACACTCCGAACACAATTCCCAACACCTACAAATGGGCTGGGAGACATCCGTCTCTGCTGTTCCCACCTGGCGGCTCTGGCCGAAGATACTAGAAGATGCAACTTTAGGGCATCGCTTTGCACAGCTATCGCTGAATATTTTGACCATAATCCTGGCACGGCCTCATCTGGGCTCAATGAGTGGGATGTGTTCAAGGTTTTACATACAAGGACAAAGCCTGGGCACACAGTGGAGCATGCGTAAGTCCATTGAGCGCGACATAACCTGAGTGGCGAAAACACTGTTGCAATATGAAAAATGTGTCATGCAGGGCTCTCTAGGGACCCGTATACTAGCAAATAAGAGGGCAGAACACCTATCCCTGGTGGAGAGGATGTGCTGTCTGAATTATGCAGCTCATTCAGCACGCACGCACGCTGTGGCTGATAAATCTGGCAGGTTATTGGCCTGGTTGATTCTTCAGGAGCAAAGGTGCACCCCTATTCTAGAGCGGCGTTCAGTGATGGGCGGTACGCTATACACCCAGGGCGAGATACATGATGAGCTGACACATTACTACGCAACCCTTTACCAATCGAGGGCACTGGCAGGGCCTACAAATTTCAAGGAGTTCTTTCCCTGCTTCTGCTGCCCTGCCTCATAGAAGAGCAGCGGGGGGAATTAGGTTAGCCATTAACCTTAGCAGAGATACAGGACAGTATATGCACTTTGGCTGCTGGTAAAAGCCCAGGTCTTGACTGCCTCCGGTCAGAGATTTATAAGACATATTCCTCTGTGATTGCACCTTGTCTGCTGCGGTGATTTGAAGCAGCCCTGTCAGCGGCATTCCTGACAGTGTCCCAACAGGAATCGTTGCATACTTCCCTCCTTAAGCCGGGCAGAAACCCTGCGGAGCTGGGATCATACAGACCTCTGGAGATGCTTAACACAGATGATAAAATCCGGGCTAAACTGTTAGAGATGCGGCTGTCACCTTTAGTACCTCACTTGATCCACACTGACCAGAAAGGCTTTGTTCGGGCGTGTAGCACTTCCCTGAATTTCAGGCACCTGTTTCGGGTCATGAAGTACTCTGTTCAGGGCTGGCCTTAGACGGCTGCCTGGTGCTGGACTTGGTGAAGGCCTTCGATTCACTGGAATGGCCCTTCTTATTTGCGGTGCTGCGCCAGTTAGGATTTGGCCCAGGCTTTCTAAGACTAGTGAAGCTGCTGTATAAGTGTTCACAGTTCAGGGTTAGAACTGGCTCAACTATCTCGGAGCTGATTAAGGTCGTCAGGGGGACTCTGCAGGGTTGTCCCCTTTCCCCGCTGCTGTTCTCGCTGGCGATAGAGCCCCTGGCGGCAGAACTATGCCGACAAGGGGGAATTCTGGACTATCCTGTTAAGGGATGGTAGGCATATTGTGTCCATTGTGTCGCAGATTATATCCTCCTGTATTTCAGGGACATTTCCAATATCCTGAGAAAGTTGCAGTTATACTCCTCACTAGAAAAGGGCAGACTGGCGGTACCTAACATGGAGCAATACTATCTGGCCTCCCAGCTGTAATGGGTAGCCAGGTGGCTCTCCGGACTCCAGCTGTCAGACACAGCAGCGGTGACACAGCCCTGGTTCTATTGTAGGCGTTACATCTGTCCCACCCAACCGCGCGAACTAGGGCACCAAACTTACCCCTGGTGGATGTGGCACATCATTGTTACTGTAGGAGTCTGTGTCTCACACACGCAATTACTCCTTATGCACTGGCTCTGGACCTACTATAGCAGGCTGTGCTGAACGCGACACACGACTTCGACGGAGCTGGAGCCTTGGCACGCTGCAGAATTGCATACGCTGGGAGGCCTATTTGCCCGATTTGATACACTAGCAGAGGAGGCAGGCCTGTCGCTGGGACATTTCATATTGTATAACTACCTGATAGCATTGCTGTCTCAGCACTATGTAGCGTGGTGGCCATTTAGTACGATGGCTCACAGATGTGCTCCGCACACAGAGTACACACCTGTGCTTCGCTGCAGGCTGGTTGGGAAGGTGACCTGGATAGGCCCTTTATGGATAAGGAATGGGAAGCTGACTTGAAAAGCCACACTAACATTCTGCACAATGAACGGTTTCGTCTGGTCCAATTCTATATCCTCCTTAGAGCTTATCTTACACCAGCGAAGATTAACCAATACTTTCAGTGCACGGATGCAGCTTGCTCAGCTGTGCGTTCGTAGCGGCCAACTTTGTAACACATGCTGTGGTCCTATCCCTAATTAGGCACTTATTGGCGTGCAGTGTCTGCGCTACTATCGATTTGCAAGGTATGCTCTCAGCTAGCCACGTGGGAGACATGTATCTTGGGCCTTTTCCCCAGAGCTAAAAATCATAAGGCGTCCATGAGATTTCTAGATCTGGACCTCTTGACGGCTAAGCGACTCATCACCAGGAGATGGAAATCTGCAGAGCCCCCTTCGATAGAAGCATGGAGGGCTATGCATGTGGGGTGCTGAGGTGGTACGCTGGCGTGTTTCATTTAAGTGACTGGGTGAAGATGCAGCGGTGTATGGAGGGAGTAGGTGAGCGGCCTGGAAACAGACTCTAGCCAAGGTTCCTGTTGTGTTGTTGTATATGAAATTTATGCTGAATTTTATTCTCTTTGCTGTGCGGTCCTGCCACCTGCCAAAAAGATATAGTGATATATCATCTCTCTCATGCTGATAACCACCCCGTACGTTGGTGGCATGTGATATATAGTAATCCTAATGTACAACCACCTCAGCCGTGATTGTACATCCTAACTGCCAATAGATACTGGATTTACTACCAACCAAAACGACTGGGGGGTGGGGGTGCAAAGAAAAACAGAAATGTTATGTCCTAGATATTGTAACTCTAACTCCCATCCTGTAATTGATGTATAAGATGTGTATTTGTATTTTTATATATGTAAATGAAATAAAAAGATTCAAGCAATAATTCACTAGAAATCGGCATGTCACACGTTCTCAACAATAATAAAATCAATGTTCTATATATATTTCACTAAAATTATAGTTAATATGTCGCATATACTCAAGCAAATTACAAATCTATGTCAAGTTGCACGGTCTCAACATGATGTGCTGTATTTAATCATGTCAAAAAATGTAATTGATCGATGTTGAAAGAAGTCAGTATAAATCCAGTGCCAAACATGTAGTTGACATATATCAACAATACGACATAGAATGCATACAATAATCCATACTTCTAAGTCCCATTATTATATACTAATCTCTTGAACCCCCACAGTAAGGGAAATATTTTCTAAGCACCATGAGTCATTATAGGCTATAATTAATAGACTCGGCCAATCAGTCGCTATATAGGGCATACCACATCATCTTAAATACTCCAAATCAAAAAATACCTTAAGCAAACTCAATCCACTGTGCGACAGATACATTTCTAATATTTTTCCCCCTATATATACTAGAAGTGTTCATTGTTAATCATATAATGCAAGTCTTCAAAGAGAATAGTGAAATTCATTGTCCGCATTGTGGCCATTTTCATGTTTCCTTAAAAGACCTATCCATTTAGATTCAATTTGAACTTGAAAGTAACATCCTGTCACCACCTCTTCTATTATTAATTGGTATGTATGATCTGTTCCATGACACTACAAATTGGATAGTCCCTGTTTTTCTCATGTAATGAAGAGTCATGAGGTACTTGGTGCCCCCATTTTTTCAATGCCTTAGCATGTTCTTGGATCTGAAACTTCAAACATGAAGTGTGCTACCAACATAAATCAACTTACACATACAACCAACCACACAAACTGCAAATTGGATGTTACAGTTGATTAAGTGTTCAGTCTCATATTCCTTATCTGTGTTGTACTTGAAGCTTTTCTTCTTGTTTTTACCAAATTTACATATATTGCAACCATTACATCATGTTTAAAAAAAGGGTGGTTTAGCAGGTAACCAGCTCCCTGGGTTACGGGAGCCACCTAACTAGGGGAGAGTACATTTCTCAAAGTTCTAGAGATTTCCGTAACAGCAAGAGTAATAGAAGTATGAACCAATGTAAGATTTTATACATTTTATCACTATGGAGTGCATAATTGGTGATAGAGGCTAACTGCCCATCTTAAGAATCCATATGATGGTCTCTCTTTTTCAACATGTAATTTATTGTCACCATATGTTTCCAACATGGTGTCTGCTACTTATTTCATCTTCAAAATCCGAAGTTTTTTTTTTTTGGGGGGGCAAAATGGAGAATATCAGCCTGTCTTCAGAACTCATGTCATTAAGACCTTCATGCCAAGTCTTAAGAGTACTCCTTCCTAGATTGCATCAGCTCCTTTCTGGGCCCGATTACATTCCTGCTGTGATGCATAGCCAGACAGTTGAGGCGATCTTGAAGAGCAGGCCAGTGTACTGACATAATAGTGAAACTCAGTCAGATGGCTGCCACTCTACTTCCATTTTGCTGCAGTACCCCTCAGTCCCACTCCAGCTCCTTGTGCAGTGCCAGAAGCCAGCCTTCTCTCCAGTACACACTGATGTCATTCTGCTATCACCTGGAGGTGCAAACGTTCTCACATCGAGCGGCGAGGAGGATGGCCCCAGCTGTAACAGGACAAATTTGTAGCTCACAGCCAGTGTCCACTGAGGTCCACCTCCTCTTGGGCACAAAACAGCACCATAGTAGCAACCTCCTACGGAACGAGTTCGTTGAGGTCCACAGATGTCTCTTTATAGCCAGTCAGTATCCTCCAAAAAGCTATCAATACACGTAGGTGAAAAAATCTGTATTCATTCACCCAAATGCAAAAACATAAAGAACGGCACCTGGCATACATCCAACCAAGAACCCAGGCAAGTTACCTCACTGCACAGAGTTGAGCAAACCATGGAAACAGGAAGTAGGACTCTTGCTCACTTCAGTTGCTCAACAAATGACATTGCTGCATCAGTTACCATAATTTTAGACGAGAACTGTGAAACGTTATATTTTAGTCTTTCATGCTTTCTTTTTAGGACCGAAGTGACTGAGCTCATAAACTTCTCATCCTCACAAACCTGTTGCTCCATGCTCCTTGACAGTTCTTGAGATGAAGTACTCCTGATACTTCAGTATCATTGCAATGTTGGGTTTGGGGAGACCCAATAATATGAGTTTTTTTCAATAAATAATATAAGGCTGCAGAGCTTTATAAATCCTGAACCAGCTTATCAAAGGGGCTTGATTAAGCCTTCTCTAGCATACCTAATAAATGTTCATAGGTTAGGAAAGTGTACCAGCATTACTCCAAGATGGTCCTTAATTGAATCATCTGCAAGTAATTAAAGAGCAAATCAATGTAGTTTGTCTCAACCCAACCTGTAAAGCTCCCCATTGCAGAAGTGAGCAGTGAATGAGTGTTGCGCTTTTGAGCTCTCACCCAGTATGTGGATTGTAAAAGGTGTGAAATTCGATCAGCAAATGGCCAGTCAGCTGCTACCTTACCTTAGGCACAATGCAGTGTGGATATGCTAATCGCTACATGAATGATTCATTAGGGATTAAAGCCACGGGTAGTAATTTTATAAGTATCGCATGAGAATTTAAATTAATTGAATAAATTAAAATCTTAAAAGTAGAATAGTGTTTAAGCGGTATGTCAATGCAACCAAATGTTGATCACAAAATGTAAATGTACTCCAGTTCCCATTATCAAGCTGGAGTACTGAATCACTCTAAAGTAGTTGGAATAGCAAATTAACCCAGACCTGCAATAGGCAGGTAGTGAGTTTGAGTGGATTTAGGAATTGAAAACGTCTCGAAATATGGTCAGTATTTTGCCAGTGGATATTTTTCATTATAGTTGTATAGTCTGTGGTTTTCTTATTTTTTTGCATGAAATGAACAGTAGATGACAATCGCTTCTTTTCTCAGAAATGGAGAAATACTCAAGTGGTATGAAATGGGTGTCTGTTGTTGTAGGAGGTTGGACTGGCTTGTAGTGAGTACCAAGGGGTACTTGCACCTTGCACCAGGCCCAGTTATCCCTTATTAGTGTATAGGGTGTCTAGCAGCATAGGCTGATAGATAATGGTAGCTTAGCAGAGCAGCTTAGGCTGATCTAGGAGACGAGTGAAGCTTCTACAGTACCACTAGTGTCACTTGCACAATATCATAAGAAAACACAATACACAGATATACTAAAAATAAAGGTACTTTATTTTTATGACAATATGCCAAAGTATCTCAGAGTGTACCCTCAGTATGAGGATAGCAAATATACACAAAATATATGTACCAAAAATATGCAGTATTGTCTTAGAAAACAGTGCAAACAATGTATAGTTACAATAGGATGCAATGGGGACACATAGGGATAGGGGCGACACAAACCATATACTCCAAAAGTGGAATGCGAACCACGAATGGACCCCAAACCTATGTGACCTTGTAGAGGGTCGCTGGGACTATTAGAAAATAGTGAGGGTTAGAAAAATAGCCCACCCCAAGACCCTGAAAAGTGAGTGCAAAGTGCACTAAAGTTCCCCAAAGGACAGATAAGTCGTGATAGGGGAATTCTGCAGGAAAGACACAAACCATCAATGCAACAACAATGGATTTCCAGTCGAGGGTACCTGTGGAACAAGGGGACCAAGTCCAAAAGTCACAAGCAAGTCGGAGATGGGCAGATGCCCAGGAAATGCCAGCTGTGGGTGCAAAGAAGCTGCTACTGGACAGTAGAAGCTGAGGATTCTGCAGGAACGACAAGGGTTAGAGACTTCCCCTTTGGAGGATGGATCCCCCACGCCGTGGAGAGTCGTGCAGACGTGTTTTCCCGCCGAAAGATCGCCAACAAGCCTTGCTAGCTGCAAGTCGTGCGGTTAGCGTTTTTGGATGCTGCTGTGGCCCAGGAGGGACCAGGATGTCGCCAATTGCGTCTGGGGACAGAGGAGGCGTCGAGCAAGACAAGGAGCCCTCTCAGAAGCAGGCAGCACCCGCAGAAGTGCCGGAACAGGCACTTAGAGTGAAACGGTGCTCACCCGAAGTTGCACAAAGGAGTCCCACGTCGCCGGAGACCAACTTAGAAAGTCGTGCAATGCAGGTTAGAGTGCCGTGGACCCAGGCTTGGCTGTGCACAAAGGATTTCCGCCGGAAGTGCACAGAGGCCGGAGTAGCTGCAAAAGTCGCAGTTCCCAGCAATGCAGTCTGGCGTGGGGAGGCAAGGACTTACCTCCACCAAACTTGGACTGAAGAGTCACTGGACTGTGGGAGTCACTTGGACAGAGTTGCTGGATTCAAGGGACCTCGCTCGTCGTGCTGAGAGGAGACCCAGGGGACCGGTGATGGAGTTCTTTGGTGCCTGCGGTTGCAGGGGGAAGATTCCGTCGACCCACGGGAGATTTCTTTGGAGCTTCTAGTGCAGAGAGGAGGCAGACTACCCCCACATCATGCACCACCAGGAAAACAGTCGAGATGGCGGCAGGATCAGCGTTACAGAGTTGCAGTAGTCGTCTTTGCTACTTTGTTGCAGTTTTGCAGGCTTCCAGCGCGGTCAGCAGTCGATTCCTTGGCAGAAGGTGAAGAGAGAGATGCAGAGGAACTCTGATGAGCTCTTGCATTCGTTATCTAAGGAAATCCCCAAGGCAGAGACCCTAAATAGCCAGAAAAGAGGGTTTGGCTACTTAGGAGAGAAGATAGGCTAGCAACACCTGAAGGAGCCTATCAGAAGGAGTCTCTGACATTACCTGCTGGCCCTGGCCACTCAGAGCAGTCCAGTGTGCCAGCAGCACCTCTGTTTCCAAGATGGCAGTGGTCTGGAGCACACTGGAGGAGCTCTGGACACCTCCCAGGGGAGGTGCAGGTCAGGGGAGTGGTCACTCCCCTTTCCTTTGTCCAGTTTCGCGCCAGAGCAGGGCTAAGGGGTCCCTGAACCGGTGTAGACTGGCTTATGCAGAAATGGGCACCAAATGTGCCCATGAAAACATTTCCAGAGGCTGGGGGAGTCTACTCCTCCCCTGCCTTCACACCATTTTCCAAGGGGAGAGGGTGTAACACCCTCTCTCAGAGGAAGTCCTTTGTTCTGCCATCCTGGGACAAGCCTGGCTGGACCCCAGGAGGGCAGAAACCTGTCTGAGGGGTTGGCAGCAGCTGCAGTGAAACCCCTGAAAAGGCAGTTTGGCAGTACCAGGGTCTGTGCTACAGACCACTGGGATTGTGCCAACTATGCCAGGATGGCATAGAGGGGGCAATTCCATGATCATAGACCTGTTACATGGCCATATTCGGAGTTACCATTGTGAAGCTACACATAGGTAGTGACCTATGTGTAGTGCACGCGTGTAATGGTGTCCCCGCACTCACAAAGTCCGGGGAATTTGCCCTGAACAATGTGGGGGGCACCTTGGCTAGTGCCAGGGTGCCCTCACACTAAGTAACTTTGCACCTAACCTTTACCAGGTAAAGGTTCGACATATAGGTGACTTATAAGTTACTTAAGTGCAGTGTAAAATGGCTGTGAAATAACGTGGACGTTATTTCACGCAGGCCTGTGTAAGAATTGTCAGAGCTCCCTATGGGTGGCAAAAGAAATGCTGCAGCCCATAGGGATCTCCTGGAACCCCAATACCCTGGGTACCTCAGTACCATATACTAGGGAATTATAAGGGTGTTCCAGTAAGCCAATGTAAATTGGTAAAATTGGTCACTAGCCTGTTAGTGACAATTTGAAAGAAATGAGAGAGCATAACCACTGAGGTTCTGGTCAGCAGAGCCTCAGTGAGACAGTTAGGCACCACACAGGGAACACATACATATAGTCCACAAACTTATGAGCACTGGGGTCCTGACTAGCAGGGTCCCAGTGACACATAACAAACATACTGAGAACATAGGGTTTTCACTATGAGCACTGGACCCTGGCTAGCAGGATCCCAGTGAGACAGTGAAAACACCCTGACATACACTCACAAACAGGCCAAAAGTGGGGGTAACAAGGCTAGAAAGAGGCTACTTTCTCACAGTTGTAGTCTTACACAAAATATATTTTTACTGCGCAGCATTTTTGTAAAATGCCTGTTGCACGGATATCTAAATGGTCGAAACCTGATTGGGCTATGATACTGTGCTTTGTCTTGTAAACATTTATATTTTTCTGTTGGAAAGAAGAAGGGAATAAGCGGTAGGGCCCGTGGAAAGCAGTGTGTCAAGAGGTCACGGTTTGATGCCCCTGCTGTCTTCCCAAATGGGTAACTTTTATTTATGTATTTATTTGTTAAAGCCGTATTGGTACCTGTAAGGAATGTGGGCTGTATCAAAATAAAACGTTTCCCATTTAGGAATGCAAACACAGATGATGGTCTTCTTTTCCTTGCAGGCCACCTTCCCTGTTTTTGTAGCCAATCACAGGGGCTGGCAGAGAGAAACTTGTCTAATTAAGATTCATTAGGTAGGTTATTTTAAGACCCTCTTTGACCAGAATTTTTGCAATGCAACCTATTTGTACGAAGGTCTCATCGTAAAATTAAAGACCACCATTTGGGACAAGTCTTTTGGCACATTAGGGCCCTTTGAACCATTTGAAGCTAGGGATTTGTGAAATATTTATGGTGATTAAATAATCTTGTACATCGAGAAATGCTTTAGTAATAAGCCAGGACAGTCCACTGCTAGTAAAACTTGTGAGTTACTTCAGTGACTTCTTATTACATGATTTGTCCCTTGCCTGCAATCCTCCCTTATCGCAAACATACCTAATTCAACCACTTCATCACTAGTGGAAAAGGGTTAATCCCAGCTGCTGATGTTTTTAATCTCTATCAAACAGTCAGCCAAGTAGGACTCTTCCAGAGTTTGTAAAGTTAACAAAGCTCTGTGGTACTGTCAATCCAGTATGACCAGAATGCACATTTTTCTCTTACTCATCAGACTGAAAATCATGCGCCTTTTTAATTACTTCATGTAACTGCAGAAGTGAAGAGTCCACAATAGTGAAAATAACTGCCAAATGTATCTAACTGCTCAGTTAAGGCCTATGCAGTGGACCTTTTAAATGTTTCTCTGTCATTATGGTTACCAAAGTGGTTCTCGAGAAACTTCAACTCTTGGTATTGTTGCCATTTAGACTATTTTACTTCAAACCCTCGAGTGGCCAGGCACCAGGTGTTCTGTATGGAAAGAAAGACTGGTGAACAAGAGTAAATAAAACTCTTCCAAGCAACTGTGAGAAAAGTCCAGAGAACGAAAAGCGCTTAATCATTAAGAGATAACAATGTTGCATTTTGTAAGATACCCTAACCCAAAGGAATCCACCTACTTGTGTGTAAATCTAAACAAGGATTGGCAATACGAGTATGTTTGGCTTACTGAAAACTTTCTTTTGTATCAGTGATAGGTTAGGCAGACAGCAAGGCATCATACATGCACTCTGTCACTCATCTTTGCATGTATGCATCACTCGTCCATCCACTCATTCTTGCATTCACTTTCTGACACAACTACAAGAAAACCTACATTATCAACAACATATGCATGATAAATTAAATGAAATACTATTAGAAAAAAGTATATGCTTACAATAATGAAATTAAACATAGCAGTGAGTGTCTGTTTTACAGAGGCATTGTAAACAGTCCATCATTGTTTAAAGTGGCCAGTACATTTAGAATCAACATGTTGGCCATCTTGGAATGGTTAAACAATGATGCACACCGGACACCGCATGTCATAATGGTCTCCTGTTTTAGAGGAGGTGCCCACGTAAGATGCAGAGCACTGTAGATGAAATGAGTGGCAAGCAAAAAACTGATTAGCGCTGCCTGGAGAGCTGTAGTATTCTCTTAGGAAACAAACTAAACATTTATTTTTCGTAGAGTACCAATCCGGTCTCTAACTGTTATCATTGACTTGACACCGTAAGCAACTGAGGCCTCCTGCACTGAGCTCGATCAAAAGATATCCTTCAGACATGCAGTCACAGATCTACCTAGTACACAAAAGTACAGTTGGCAATGCAAAATACTGTCTTTCCTAAGAGGGCCTAGCAAGGATTCTGACAGTGCAAGTCAAGTAATGTAATGAAAGCAAAATTGAGACCCAGTATTCATTCATCAAAGTAACTTTTATTCCAAAATCCTAAGGATACATGCTTGTCCAAATGTGCCTCACTTGTGTGAAAATAAGTAGACCATAAATAATTAGTCTACATATTAGGCACTCTTGCACATATCCTTGGTTCCATCTTTGTAAGTTGATGGGGTGTTAATGAACATGATTGGTTTTCCATGCTCCTGTATGTCTGTAGGATGCTTTGAGACATATGCTATAATTAAGAGATCAACTCTCTTATTGTTGGTCTTTACGTTCCAACAGGAGATAGCCAATTGTCGATATATTGTGATGATGACGTTTGTAGCAGGATTTCTCCCTACCATCCTTGCTAGTTGATAACCAGTTCAGAGAGGTTTGAGAGGCTTGTGTGCTTTGGCCTTGAAGGGGTGCAGGGTGTAAAGGTTAATCCATGGTAATTAAATTGTGGGATTTCTATGTTACAGTGCAGTGAAGTGCGCGTGTACATGCACCTCTTCTGTTCGTGACTGGATCTCCTGAAAGGGGATGTATGATCTTAGGAAGTACCGAGGGCATTGTTTTGAGAACGGAGAGGGCACAAATCAGAATGAAATGCAAGATAAATGGAATTGTATAACATTGTATTTGTTAATACATATGATGTTTTTTTATATGGGACACAAATCTTACTATTAGACTCCAGTGCCGTATCTGCAGATGACACTGGCAAACATTCATACGTTTTTAAAATGCTGCATCCCCTGCTAGCAATCATTTGGGGACAGACTTGGACTCATATTTTGTGTGACAGTGCACAAGCAGACCTTTAAAGGAGGAAATTTAGGAGAGCCAGTACACTGCTACAAACATTAACATGACTGCAGTGCCCTGGACTTGAGGAGGCAGCCTGAAGTGTGACTGCAAGAAGCCACTTCTGGCCCTGATCACATGCTGACAAAGTGTCAGTGCCAATGGTTAGTAATAAAGATATTAAATACAGAGAAAAAACTAATTTGTTGCTTTTGCAAAAGAAATGTATGCACCATTGAAGTGAATGGTGAAGTTAATATACTTTAAGGAACTGGGGCTAACATGCATTACGTTTTTAAATTAAAAAGCTGCCTCAGACCTGGAAGATGACTGGTTGACCTGGACTACCAAGGGGTTGCTTCTTATTTGACTTCCTTGCTTCTTATTTGACTTCCTTGGGTCTATGGCCCCAACGATGTCCTGGAAGTCTCCTGACTTTTCCCTCTGCATCTTCCAATGGGCCCGCCTTGGCTCAAGTCTGTACTGAAGGGTCTTCTTTGACTGGAAGGTGAGACAGGCTCATCTGTGGTCTTGTCGTGGTCTGGAGAGAGGTAGAGTTTAGTGAGTTATGGTAGTCAGTCCACGGAAATTTGGAGTGACACTGTGGGCAGTACTGGAAAATGTCCATTCAGTAACTATTCACATGTTCTTGGCGACAAAGTCCTTGAGACAAGCGGCATAAAGCCACGAAGAGGGCCTGAGGCCCTTACAGTGAGGCACTGAAGAAGGTAGGTGTATGCTGAATGCCATCCGAAGAAAACAAAGCTATTGCTGAGTCGATTTTCTTCTGCTGCTCCCAGAGTCAAAAGGCGACTGAATGGGCACAAAGGAAAGTGCTGCAAGCGCCGAACACCTATCTCAGTTGTTGTGAATCTGATGGTGGGAAATAAGAATTTAACAAGGAGACGATGCCCATGTGCATTGCTAACTAAGGGAGAAGTCACTGCACATAGTGACTTGAAAGACTTCCTCGAAGAAATACATTTGCAAACGTCTGAGTGCGACACTAGGTTGATGATTATGCCTATCATATGTATCTACTCAACACATGCTATGAACAGATGCTTACAGGGTAAGTAACATTTTCTTTTCTTTCTACTCTCATCTGCCCAAGGAATACCCTTACAAATCTGTTTATACATTTAGACTTCATAGGGTACTGCACCTTTTCAATCATTACTAATCAGGATGGTGTTTCCGGTTTTTGAGATACTTGCCTTGCATAATATATTGACTTTTTAATAAGGTTTGTATCCTAAACTCTGAGTATCTTTAGAAAGAATTGTTTGCAATATTCCACTTTTCTTAACTTGTATTTGGGGGAGGAAATATCTTCCCCACAACTATCCTAACCCTACACCACAATAAAAGGATTACATGTCCATCATGCTGTTAAATGCCCTCCCTGTTTACTAAATAAAAATGTTGTTTGGCTTTGGTATATTTGTCTTGAGTGTTAGATTATCCAACTTCACCCATACTGTACTTTTGTGACTGCTTTATCAGAACAAATACCGATGGGCATCATTCACAATGTTTTTCTCCTAGACCAATACAAGAAGAAAGCTTTGCAGTTGAAATGCACTTTTAAAGTAGTATGTGTGCACAAATTGATTTGCACACATGCACCAAGCCCTTAGCAAAATTTGGGCATGTGAGTTGGAGTTGGAGTTGGAGGTTTGACCAACACAAATTTGTGTGCATCCATTGTTCACAGGATTTAGAGTGATGCCACTTGAACGGTGCCTGTAACGTAGGGGATTCGTGACATAGCTGAGGCCAGGGACAAATGCAGCTCTAGTTTGCATTGCAGGTCCTGTACACCATTAATACTAAAAATACATGAGTGTACAGGATCTCAGTTTCATAGCTAAGTACGTGGTAAGAACACAAACGACTTTTTTTTTTTTTTACCCAACTGTGTATCTTGTGTTTAAAAAAAAAAAAAAAAAAACACAAAAAAAACGTTTTGTACAAAATAGTGTATTACAAAATGTCACTGTCACAAATTTTGTATAAAGCAAAATTCTGGAATCAAGCCAGCTTGATTAAAGGTCCGTAAAGGCTTACTCTTCATCCATGTGGCTCAAGGCAGCCAGTGCATACATAGGGAAAACGCTAGTGCACCCTTGATGCTTACATTTCACATAATTTCAGCTATGAAAATAGGTTGCAAATGTCGGAATGACCCTCCCCTCTGCACAGAAGGCACTTAGTCGATTTGGGTATGTATGCAGAGAAAATGGACTTGCACATTTATTTGCAAGGAAACAGTATTTAGATTGAGCCTAGGCAGCTCTTGCATTGTCTCTTCAAGACATGTTGCACATACTTTGTGGGCTTAAAGCTCACCCATTGCTTTTCATTTGTTCCTTTCATTGTCCTTTGAAAATCCTTACTTCCAAGTGGTTAATCTTTTTTTTGTCCTTCCTTTTCGTTGGTTGTTCACTCCCACGGAGCAGTGCCGCAGAACTTCTAGCCTTCCACTTGTCCCATTGTAGCATCTGTTTAGGGACTAAGTGCTTGATGTTTTCAGTTGCTCCAACGCCAACTTCTTTTTATGTAAACAGGGCTGTAATTATTGTTATCTCCTCACATCTGTTGCACCCTTCTCCCTGTGTGCCAGCAGAGGTACTTGCTTTTAATTATGTTCTGTAAAGCACTTAATCTCCCCGTGCCAATCCTCTCTTCCCGCCCTCTATCTGACCCTGCTATTCCCACTTTCTTAGTAAATGCGTGTGCTTCCGATCATCAGCGTGATAAATGTTCCTTCATCCGAAAGACTGGCAGAATCGTTACAATTGATGCCCTCTTAACTTTATAATAGTGCTTGCTCCAAGCGATGCCTTTTTAAAAAAGCAAAACCTCTTTAATGGCTTTGCCCCAGGCTCTTAAAATCTCAGTGCTTATTTGCCCCCTCACAATAGGGACGCTTCTCTTTAATTCCGTCTGGTGTCCTCCCAACCTGCTCCTCTGATTGGCCGGTGCTTGCGTCTTTAAGTCATGGCTTCAGTGCTCTGCTCGCTTTCCACGCAGCCCCTTTAATTTAAAGCCAGGTGATCTGCACCCCATTGAAATCTAGCCCCTGCTGAACACATCACCAGATTGTCTGAAGTAATCATACAAATCCTGATTCTCAGCTAGAGAGAGACGTCACTGGGACCCATGAGGTACCATTGCTCTGGAGAGATGACCCCACTCTGAGGGGAAACATGAACAGGCAAAGAACGGATGCACAAGGACGTTCCTTGGTAAACAAACTTTGCAAATACCAAGTGCAGTTGGCAAAGACAACACACAGTTTTATGGTCTAGGGCCCAAGTTGCACATTTTGAAAATATATAATCTAGCATTATTTTCAGGTTTCCACCCTCGTGGGTAAACTCTTTATTGCTCTGTGGCTCTTTTTTTTAATGTACCTGTGAACATGCTGAGGTGTTGACTGGAAAAGAGAATTTAGTCACTCCGAAGACGAGGCCATTCTCAAGACCTTGGGGCACATTAAAATACACCGTCAGGCCCAGGATCGCCAGAACTTTGGAATCCTGTGTCACATCCTTAGAGTGCAGAGTACATTGTAATTTACATAAAGAATTCCAGATTCCTGATTTGTCCTTACAGCTGGCACTTGTTAACTACAGTGAAACATAAATGCAAATTGCCTCTTTGAGACCCCCCTTCCCCTCCCACTTGTGATGTCACATGCAGAGCTTGGTGAAGATTAATCAAGGAATCATGGTTTCAAACACGTTTTTTTGAAGTCGGTTTTAATAAATGTATCTTTATATGGAATCTTCGGTATGAAACGCCAAAAATGGAAACGTGCATACTGTCTGTGCCAGCTAATTAGAAACTTGTGTTAACCCTTTTCGGGCCTGGTTTGCTGGTCAAAACAATATGAGAAAGTATAGTTGTGTTTTTAGAAAATGATAATTGGAGCTCTAGTTTTCTCCAGACTTGGCTTGTGTCCAACAAACACTACAGTACTTCGAAAACCATCATTAAAACACCGTCTGAGCACAAAAAGCAGCAAAAGTAGGCATGCAATGATTAACTAGCATTTCTCATAATTATACTTCCTCATAATTATGCTAGAGATTTTGTGTAATTACATAAAAGCAAATTAAGCACATTTTGCGTCTCCCTTTGTTGGGGTGACCCTGAACACAGCATTCGGTTTGACTTGATTGTTCCTCATGGGCCATGTGACACATGCAAGAAGCACAGATTTGAAATCAGGAAATTAAACTGTCCCGGGCAGTCATTGTTAGTTTAATTTCCTGGGCCAGGCTGCTGCATTGGGGGTGGTGGTGGCTGTACTTTTAGAAGTAACCTTTCTGTATCAGTTCCCAGAAGGACCCAATCATGAGGGACACAGGGAGTCGTCGTGGCATCACTGAAGCCACTAGGCCATATTCAGGAGAGGGGAGAGTGGACCTGCGGGCTGGGCCACCTTGCCAAGGTTCAGTGCCAGGGTGTTTATGGCTGTAAAAGTGTATCACTCCAGATCTAAAAGTAAGTAGTCATTCGTGTAGTCCGATCTCTAAGACATCCGCTTCTCTTGCATCCGATGGACAAACCTATTAGTTTCACATCTGTGCACAGATGGTTTGTAGAGCATGGTGCATGCTTGTGTGTGTGTATATTCTTTTACTATCAGACCCAAAATGTTAATCATTCCCCTGTGGAGACTGAGATTAATCCCTTCTCTGTAATGGCTGACCAACTGTGGAATTTGCTGTTGTTTAGTTCCTTCAGCCGGCCTTCTGTTCCACAGATTGCTGGAGAGCTGACTTTTCACTAGCTTTGAATCGGTCATGTTTTCAATGGTTCTCACTATGACACTGCTTTCTGGCTTCACTTGCACAAACAAGAACCTAATAGTAGGCTCGTGACCAGTGCTCAGTTGACTTGAAACTGCATTTTTAAATGGATTTTTCTATTGTCACAGATGTTCTGTTTAAGGGTAAATCAGTCTCCATTTGGGTGTCCCAAAGCTCACTCTACAGGAAATATCATCATTAAGGCATATTTTTTTGCTAGAGATGTGCTGAGCAGCCACATGGAGGACAGTGCACACATCTAATAATCCTCTTGTGTCATTCACATGTGGCCGCCCTGGGGGACCAGACCACTTTTGGAGACCTGTCCCCCTCTTATCTTATACAGGGCACCGTTTGCTATTCTATACACGAGGACCGGAGGAAGATGCTGTAGTGGAGCCAAAAGTGGGATATACGTGTCCTGTAACGTCTCCATCATGGTTATCCATCGCCTTGCAATAACTGGCCCGTCCAGCCCCTCCGGCTGGATCTCAAAGAAGAATGCATTGAAGTTTATGCTGCAACATGCTGACTGAAATACTTGTCTTGGAGAATTGATTTCTGGGGTGTTACTAGTGGTGTATTTGGGATCCAGGATTGATATAAAAAAAGTTGTTATTTTTAGTTGTTATTACATTTTCTGAGATCTCTCAGCTCCTGGGGAAGACAACTAACAATAGAAGAATGCCATTAGCGGTCGGTAACATTTTTATTATTGACTGAAGAAAAATGCATAGCCCAGCTATGCCAATACTTGTTTAACCACCAATTGACCTTGTTTTCTGAAATGCGGTTGTCTTTTTCCCCCTCCTTGTTTAACTTCCCTCCTCATTTAAAAGTATAGTGTATATTAATTGGGATCCCTTCATGCAGACTCGCTATTTTTTATTAAATGGATATGTTGGGTTTTTTTTTCGTTTAGAAGTACGATGGCCACCTTCCCGTGGAAGTGAAAGCTGTTCCTGAGGGCAGCGTGATTCCCAGAGGAAACGTTCTCTTCACTGTGGAAAACACGGATCCCGAGTGTTTCTGGCTTACAAATTGGGTTGAGGTTGGTTCACATTTGTTTACTTCCTTGCGTGGCTTTTTAAGACTAGATGTGCTTTTTGACGCAGTTTAAATGTGACTTATCATTAATAATGCTCTAGTTACTGGGCCCGATGCTGAACCCTTAGTGTTTGTTGTACCCCATTTAGACGATACTCGTTCAGACCTGGTATCCGATCACAGTGGCCACCAACTCCAGGGAGCAGAAGAGGATTTTGGCCAAGTATTTGATGGAGACTTCTGGCACTTTAGACGGACTGGAGTTAAAATTGCATGACTTTGGCTACCGAGGAGTGTCTTCCCAAGAGGTAAACGTGCCAGTTTGACTTAATCTTCAACTTATTTTGTTTGTGTGTTGAGACATAAATCAAATCCTACTACTAAGTGCCACCATTCCTGTAGACGATTCTCCAAATTTTAATCTTGCATGAAAGACAAACTGTACTGAGGAACAAACACACCTGTTAAGTGTAAACACAATCCTTTCAAATGGTGGGAAACTAATTTTGCTTGCAGAAGCACTTAAACTCTCAGACCGAGTAACTTTTCAAAAGTCAGGAAGTCCTTGCCGTGACTGAGCAGGTGCATAAAACATAGACATCTTGGTGTACACTTGGATATGAATGACTCCCTAATATACTCACCAGTAAGATTGAGAAAAATGTGTATATAAAGTAGTAAAACTTCTGGAGAAGAACTTGCACTATATGGCTGCAATGCTGTAAATCGGACAATAGTAATTCTACTATCAGATTGCTACATAATTTACAACATTTAGGAACAATATGAGGTGCATCCAGCAAGCCAGAAACTACAAAATGGTGGTGCATTGTATATTGTGAAGGCTACTACTCATTGCAACCTCTACGGTACCTCCCTAAACCACTTTGATATACACACACACACACACACACACATCAGATACACACACACACCAGAGTGACTCCCTATATGTATTAGGTATCATAAAATGATACCATAGATTCAAATGCATATATATTGGTGTCTAGTTAAATTAAGAACAGTTTTGGATATCCTTTGTCTACTTCTCAAAAATAAGTCAACTTCTAAACCTCAGAATGTTTTAAACAATACATCACCACTTTGTGTCACAGGCACCAAATGTCAGTGGAGTGAGCATACGCCTATGAAAGACAGTTACCGCCAAAGTGTAGTGTCTAGGAAACACCTGTAACAATCTCTCACTGATACTCTAGCAAGTCAGTGGGCCTCGCTTGATTACTACTGAATAACTGCAATGAGCTCTTTGGTGTTTTTCTTAGAAAAACGTCGTGTGCTATAGAGATTGTATATATATCACCAGAGGATTTCCTTGCCCTAATGTTAATCTCTCTCCTTAACATTTCTACTTTGCTGTGTATTTAAGTGGTGTTTGCCGGTTGCATCTCATCTGCAGGCTTAGGAGACATTGAAAAATCTCATGATGGATAAATGATGCTTTGCTCGACATGGTCAGCGGAAAGCACACCTCTGTTTTACAACCGTGCTTTGAATATCACAATTGTTCAGCTTTACCCCGGATGTGATTGAATAGCGAAAAATTGCACATCTGAGATTTTGCACCATTCCATTGATTGCTAAAGTGACCGTAAAAGGCCATTTAAAAAATCTTTACGATAAAGTACCGGTATTAAAACGTATCAGTTGTTTGCTTTAGTTATGCTGTTTTGTTTTACGTTGTTGCACATTACGGTTTTCTCTTGTTTTAAGACTGCTGGAATTGGGGCGTCTGCTCACTTAGTGAACTTTAAAGGAACTGATACGGTTGCTGGAATTGGGTTAATTAAAAGATATTATGGAACAAAGGACCCGGTTCCTGGATTTTCTGTCCCCGCCGCTGAACACAGGTACAGTTTCTGAGAACTGCAGTTTTGAATGATTAAGCGTAGAATTTACTTGCCGCTCGACTTGTTCAACCTGGTTCCTGCTGTTTGAGAGAGTAAAAATCCTGATTCCACCAGCGATATTTTTAAGGCCGAGCGTCACTTAACATGCAGGGCTGCCATTGGCTCAGTGTGTGTCATCATTAGTACCAGTCGTTAGAAACAGCAACATAATACTTTTGAGCAGGATATCTGTCATCTGTGTTCATTTTAGTAAATGCGTAAGATTATTTTTTTTGTCATGCTTTGTATTTCCACGTCGGCAAAAATGCAGGCGCTATTGGAAAGGAATTGCTTTGTTTTATGAGTGTGTGAATTTGCAAAGTTTTCCCCAGTGAAATTTGGGAAGTTCTTGAAATCTTTACAACGGTTGCCTTGGATAGAAAGTTCAAATTACGTGAAAAATATTGTTAAAATATGGGTTCGGTTGTTAAATTATGGCCATGTTTTACAGAAAAGAACAAGTTGTTCTAACGGAAGCAGCTTTGGAATGAAAATAAAGAATTGTATTTTTCCCCATAATATTGATGCCCTATTGGCAAATACTTTTCTGATGTTGATTGCTCGAAAGGAATCGAAGAAAATCACTCAAATTTCAGTGAATTACTTGTTGTGGTTGTGCAACAACAGCAGAACTGCTACCTTTGTAGTAGCTCACTTCAAAACTGTTCGCTGTATTTTTCCAAAATGGCTGCTTGCAAATGAAAACCTTTTCCACAAATCTGCATGTTGATGATTTTTGTAGTAGGCCTAACTATAGTGTTTGGTCTATGGAGTTTGTTGCCCACTTGTCTGTTAGATCTTTTTTAGTTTGTTTTTTCCCAACGACCTTCACCTCTGGCTAGTGTTACTGCAATGGTGACTTGATGACCTCCCTTTAGTTTGAATTCTTACTCCACAGCTTTTCACACACCAAAGCCAATTCAGTCTTTGCCTTTGGTAGCCCAGAACTCTAAGAAAATAGTCACAGCGTTGGATTTCTTGAATCATTTGGGCGAAATAAATAATAAACTTCTGACAGGATTTTACTCCAACTGGTGGCAAAGACCTGGAAGTCTCGTGGCCTTTGAGGAGTTCATCCCAGTCTTCTCTCATTTCCTGACTGAGAACATCCCTCTCCAGATTAACAAGGCGACTAGGAGGCAGTCCTGTGAGGAAGTCCACAACAGAGGTGGCTGACAGGCGAACCTACTTGTCCTGTATATTGAACAGATAGATGTTCTATGGTTAAAACCATCTCCACTCTGCTCAGACAGCACCTTATGGATATGCTTTGCAATTTTAGACCTTATTAAAATATGACGCCTTACTGGGGCAAAATAAATATGATATCAAGAAACAGTTTGCTGCCGTTCTGCCCAGATGAGGGATTGTTGGAATTCTCAGAACACAGCCCCAGAAAGGTACTCTGACCAAGTGGAAAACCACCTGCTAACGTTAGGCTGCTGAGGGCTCCCAGCAGCATCAGCAGTTACATTTCCGATTAAGAATGGCTCAAAAGAGATGTTTAAAGCTAAGCAGAAAATGGTGCTTGCAGTTCAGCAACAGGTTCAGGCTTTTCAGAAAGCAACATTTCGAAGTCAGTTTGGCTGTCTTGAAGCTTTTTAGGTTTGTGCGGTGGGGAGTTCTTGGGCAGAGGCTGCCTAGACCAACTTGAACACAACAGGCAGGTGGTATGGTCCAGGCTGACTATAAGGGACAGCACTATCTAGAGCAGTTTAGCTGGTGCCACACATGGAACAGGGATAGTCCCAGGCAAGGAACCCCATTCAGTTTCGAGATCTGACCCCCTCTAGCACTGCAGAAAACACAACAGCAGTCTGGCTTTGCTACAGCCATCTAATCGAGCATAATAACATCTTGGTGAAAACAGCAGGACGGTCAGCAGTCCACAAATCAACCCTGTACACTAAATATTACTCCCTAAGTCCTGCAATACATAACCAGTGACTATTTGGCACACTGTAAAATCTCTCTTTTTTTTTTTTTTAAAGAAAGTTGTTGAAATTAATCGATGAATTGAAAGATCTCTCCCCTTCGACTTGCAGTGGGGAGGGGGGGATTTTGATGTTTAGCCTCACATGTATTATTTTTTTATACTGACATTATTTCACCCCCGCCAATACAGTCCACTCTCCTCCCTTCAAGCCCGTGTGTGTGTTATTCCGGGAAATTAGCGCAAGCCTTATTTTACGGCGTAACTATTTGTAAACTGAAACCCTTAATATTTTCTTTTAATACTGGTGGTTTGCTTTGCTCGCAGTTCTGCTTTTGAACTTTGCATTCGTCCACAAAAATATTTCACGAGTTTCAGTAGCTTCTTGACGACTCCTTAAACTATTTCATGTGATATTCATCCCAAAGATGGCAGGATTTAGTTACCTCTTCCCTCCAAAGAAGACTACAGGTTATGCCGAGGGACCTTTCACAGTCCTGGGACTGCTCCTTAGCGTCTGCCTGGTACCTTTTTTCTTGCACTTTTATATCCCACCTCTTTCCACTGCAGTGCTGATACTCTGTTCATACCCGCAGACTTGAGTGGAACCTCCGTACCCTAAAGAGCACTGTGACATATCCAGACCGATTCAGCCTCCCACCCACATGCCAGCCCACATCAGCCACCAGCACAGAGCGTATGTTGCAGGTGGCCATTGCCTTTAGTTTTGATGGGGCAGAGTTATGGAACATCACTCCATTAATTGCCATAGAATAAGCTAAATGATGGCTTCTGAACTTGCTGTAGAAGATCCATGGTACGAGGCTCTGCTCCCTGCCAGCCAGACCTGCCAAAGAGAAAAGGAGGCGGGTTTCTATTATAAGTGAGACCGGATTAACAGCTCCATCCGTTCCATGACAGGAAACTGCCAGTATACGCCTGACATCTTCAGCTGTGTTCTGCGCAACTTCTGCTTCAGGTCTGCTGTCCCCCGGTCCAGTTAGCCTTGCCTATGCAAAGCAACACACTGGAGCACAGAGCAATTGCAGGGCCCCGGAGTATGTGTCGGACTTTCCAGGACATCCTCCCAGTCCGGGATCAGAAATCTTGCATACCACCTTAACCACACAAGGATCCCCTTTCAATGTTATTTTTATGTTTGCACTAGGTAGAGAAAAGGAGCTGCCTACCAGTGTTAGTCACTAGGTTTTCCATATTCCCCAGCTAAGCGTAGCATTTCACTTGCTATATATCTCCAACTGCAGAGTGTTTCATGAAAGGCCCGCTGATATTTAATCCATCAATGTGGTGTTTTTATACATCCGGTTTCCCACTTGCTCTTGTCCGATCGGGGCCATGACTGTAAAAGTGGCTATTGGGTGGTCAGAAGACAAACGAGCATTTGCAATGCAACGGGGCTCGCGTCCGAGCTATTAGCGTTGTAAACTCCTAACCAGGCATTTCTTGCCACATGAACTAATACTAAAAAGTAAAACAGTTTCACATATGTGAGCCGATGGTCATCATGACATGCAAAGCGCCCGACTTCTGCCTAGTGAGATCGCGCTGAAAAGATAAAGTAGTCCAAAAACCCTGAAAACACGGAGCCTCGTATGTTTTCCGTAGTTTACTGGTGCGCTCGAGGAGGGCTACACACTGGAAACGGCATGACGTTTGCAAGCCTTTCCTAAATGGAATCAATCAAATTTTAAAAGCCAAGCCTACGAGCTAATGAAAGTGATGAGCGTGGTTAGAAGCCCACATAGAGATTACATCATGGTCTAGAGCGCTTGTGCGTGCTTGAAACGAAAAATGAAATTGGGTCTAAAAATGCATCCCTGATTATTAAAGGTAAAGGCCAGTGCTTTAAATGGGCAGGTAGTCTCTGGTACTGAATGCCTGCACTTCTGTAATTTCAAAAGGAGAGTGTCTGCACTTCTCAAAACTGATGAAATACATTTAGTGTGAGAGTACCAACACTTCTCTGGAGCAAGCAGGTACTGCACTTTATTTCAGTTTAAAGCACTGGTAAAGGCGATGTCTGAACGTAGCCTGTCATGACCAAGTTAGAACTGAGTGCAGCTCAGCGGAGGGTGTTCATGATCATAAGAAGCAAAGCATCTGGTGTGTGCTTTTGTTTTTTAACCTTAAAAGCTCTTGCCAGACGATTGTGAGGGACAGTGTTCTTTGTACACCACCATCCAGGTAGCACTTGGGAATTTTTACCAGAATCACTCTGTCAAGCGAAATAAAGGTAAATCACATTTCTTTGGCCCTTGTTGCAAAAATAAATGCCTCTGAATTCATGCCTCCAGGTCCAGGCACACACTGAAAACATTAAGCTTTGTTTGTTTCACCTAAATGACAGGCTATTCTCAACACCCCTCATAGGGGACTTACTACTCCATGTGTTCAAATCATCTTCCGCTTATACAAGATACTTGTGCCTCAGATTCTGCAATGGGATGCTGGCATACCCAAAAGGTACTTGAATTGAAATGTCCGCCAAACCTATCAACAGTGGGGCTACTTACCATTTTAGGTATGGTAATCCCACTCTGGTGAAAAAAAACTGGCACCACAGGCTGCAATATTAACTATGTAGTACTAGTACGTCATTCTGAATGTTTGTGCTTGGAATTGGAGGGAACCTGTGGTATTGAGGTTTTGCCTACCCAATACTGCAGATTGCCCCTCTTTTCCAACATCTTTTCCTGTTCACATTACAACATGTTTTTCCTGGCGAAATATGAAGGGGTAAAGTAACAAATGTGTATTTTTCCTGTATAGTTTATAGGCTTGATTGCTCTAGAATGAGAATTACAGTGCGACTCAAAATGAGGCCCATAGTCTATTGGTAAATTATTTAACACAATAAAACCTACTGAATAGCCCTGTCCATTAAACTGTATCCCCAGCTCCTTTGTGGTCTATGTCTGTACGTTTGTCATATCACCTCCATAATATCCGGATTTCATTCAAGCTTGTATAAAACTAGATTAATCTGTCCGCTTCCGGACTTGGCCGACAATTCCAGATCTCCATGTGTTAGCACTCCCAAAAGAACGTCTTGTGTTACTTTTATAACCTACTCTAGCATGTATAAATGGTGAAGCACCTTCCACTTGCTTTGGGCCTTCAGCTGCTTGCTTGCTTTGGGCCTTGAACCTGTTTGCGCAAGAGACCAAAACATATTTAAGCTGCAGAGATGCTCCTTTTATCCAGACAACTGTCTTCTAATACCAGTGCTTGTCATGGTTTGTCAGGAATGAGAGAAACCATACCATCCTTGCTCAGTTTCTCGGGATGCCATCTTTAATAGAAGCAACTTAGAGTCCCAGTGTATTTTCACTGTTATTTGGGAACTTGATCACACCAACAATCCAAAGAGCCGGGTCATCAGAGCTAAAAACATTGGATTTTTTTGAAATTCCAAACAAAATATGTGTACAGTGTGACTATTTTGCACAGCAAGCTTTCTTCCAATCTGTTGTAGTATTAGAGCTAGTCACGTTGGAGTATCTCGAGACAGAAAATCAAGATGGCTGAGAATGGTATTGCTGGATGTCTGGGCTAACTTAGTTGCCTCCAGCATCAAGGAAACCCTTTAGGGGAAATGGTAAGACATTTTGCCTGAACTCCAGTGCACAAAGATATACTAACAGCCCAACATCCTCATGGATGATGTATACATTTCACACCTGCTTGTACCAGGGGCAGCTCCCCTGCAATGGCGGAAGAGTGTCGTTCCCTTCGCCAAGAGCCAGGAAATGAAAAATAAAACAATAGTTACACTACACTCAGCTAGCAGTACAGAGAGAGGCGGGGCTGTGCCATGGGAGGTGGGATGAGGAGAGAGTGCACCTAAGTGCGCATGTGTGTTTGGCTGGCCGGCCACGTGGCCGGCCGTCTCTGGCCAGCCAAACACATGTGCGCACTTGAATTTCTCCAGCTTGGTTGTGTTTAACAACCGGGCTGGAGAAACTACACTGATCCCAGGGCTGTGTCAGGAGTGGCAGTCACTTCCACTCAGACCAATCCTGACGCTGCTTTCATGCTAGGTTTTGCATGAAAGCAGCACCAGGATTGCTGAGGAGCCTGTGCTGCTGTCACAGTGAATGCTGGGACACCAGAAGAGGAGTGAGGCATCGGGAGTCGGCGGGAACTGCGACAAAGGTAAGGTTATTTTTTTTTATTTATTTAAAAAAAAAAAATCTTCCTTTTCCTCTGTCCTCATCAGCAGAACCCCCCTTCTCCCACTTCCCCTTGGCTTTTTTTCGGCTGCTGGCTCGCACCCAGCCTGATATGCCCCCTGGACTGTTCAGACCGCTAGCTCATCATCACAGGTAATGTCTAGGCCTCACCCAATCCGCATTAGGTGGATTGCATGATAGAGCTCTAGTATTTTAAGCTTCTACGTGTTTTTTGCATATACACATTGCTGTTTTATTGTGGGTGCTTGGCATTACAGCTTAGGTTTGCATTATATTGGCCGCCATATAGGTTTATGATTTGTTATGTAATATGACGCCTTGTGGCTTGAATAAAGTCTCCCCCGTAAGTGGCATATGAACATTGAGGTATGGTCTGTCACAAAAAATTGTATTTGAGATTGTGAAATAAATATGCTCCATTTTATGTTTGTTTTGATATGCACATTTGCTCTTTTAGCACTATTACAGCCTGGGGAAAAGATCATGAAAAGGATGCCTTCGAACACATTGTGACACAGTTTTCATCAGTGCCAGTGTCCGTGGTCAGCGATAGCTATGACATTTATAATGCATGTGAAAAGATTTGGGGTGAAGACCTGAGGCATTTAATTGAATCTAGAAGTGCAGATGCACCTTTGATAATAAGGCCTGACTCTGGAGATCCTCTTGATACAGTATTAAAGGTAATGATCTTTTTTGTACACTAATACCTAGCCTTTGTTGCAAAGACAAGATTGGTCATGGGCCTGCCAAATGAACGTTGTTGTATTTACTTACAGTGGAAGGAAAATATGCTTCAGTTTCACACACCTGAGAGACAAGACATGGGAGAAACTGTTATTTTTTAAAAAATTTCTGTCTATTCGTCTCCTTGTAACACAAGTGATTGAGATTGGTGTGGGTATCTATATGTTGGCTTTCCTATAAATATTTTTGTAAGGCGTTCTCTATTTCAAATGCTTTTTTTTGTTGTTCAGATATTTTATATTTGAACGTATTATCTAATCTTTATTTACTACCTCCTGTTTCTTACTGATTCACATCTGCTTGTACCTATTCACATGTCTTACCATGAAATAAGCCATATTTTCAAGAAGTTTAATATATGCTGCTTCCCTTCTGGGAAATCTGTGGAATGTACCCTTGTATATTATATGGGATTCTGCAATCCTTGTATAAACGCCCGTCTCTAATTTCCTTATAATTGGCGACTTGTGATGCGCTCAGTCACCATTCATAAAGAAAAGATGACAGAGCTTTTTTTTCTTCTGCTCTGTTTTAATCGCTTACAATGCAAGCAGAGAGAATAAGTTTATTTTTTGCACTCCTCAGAGGAAAAAATAGAATCTTTCTGCATGTTCCTACATATTCTGCACATTCCGAGCGACTGCAGTTTTTTTTTTTTTTATTAAAGCAGACTTGTATTGAAATGTTTCTAATATCTGTTTGCAACAAATATCTAACAGTTTGTGATGTGTTTAATTTTGCACTAGAGGTTTTATTTGTATTCTTCATGTTTGCAAACATGCTCGCTCTTTCATATGAAAGAGCTAAACCCAAGATTTTAAATGGTTTGTGGGAAGGGTGATGATGAGACCATGTATTATATGGGATAAGGTAACCCCTTGTGTACATTATAAGGATATTGTAAGTCACCTCGGACCTCCATAATCATATAAAGGAACTCTGCCTTTTTGCCTCGTTCCTCTATATGGTTGTTGAACTCCTCATTGACTTGCAATATTCCGATAATCTACAGCAGGTGGTATTTTATCCCTTTAAATAATTTTCCTATAATTGTTGTCTCACTCTTCATTTATTATTTTGTTACAGCTTCACGAACATAATGTTTGATGACGTGTGGCTGTAGATACACATGCTCTTCATACTTCTGACATCTAGTTTTGAGTCTGGAAGGTTGCAGGTTGTTTTTCTTCGAAAAGTCTTCCGAGTCACAAGGTATAGTGACTCCTCCTCTTGCTGGTACTGCTCATGAGCTTCAACTCCATTGTTATCTCTTTTCTTCCGCTGTTGGGTTCGGTTGTGTTTTCGCCCAGCTCCGGATCAAGATCTTTTTGGACTCTTTTGGTCAGGATACCTCCCATAGCATGGATATTGTCTTTCAAACGTGTATTTCCTGTCTTCAACGTTCTGGGATCTAAGGCACTACCCGTCCGACCTACGTGCTTTGTCAAAGGCCCTGTGGGCCGCTATTTTCTTGGTTTCAATGTATCGAATATGAACCTTTGATGGAACGCACTCCCTTCTGTTTTTGTCCTGAGTGCCACGCGAATTTCCCGCGGACCGACCAGCACCAGGTCTGCAACCTCTATTTGTCTCTGGATCACAATGAGGAGGACTGCAAGGCTTGCTAGTCTTCTCAATTTAAGAAAACCCTGAGAGATTGAAGAGCTTGTTGTCACGAGATGCGGCAAGAGTTCGAGACAGATATTGTCGGACTCCAAGACACCATGTCCGATCTACTGCACCTTTGGAGGCGACTACTTTTACTGAGCCTATCCTCCCCAAAATGAAGCAGCAGCTCGATACCAAACAATCGCAGCTTCATATTCAACCTTATATGGGATGTGTCTTGGTTAAAGCTGTCGTTTCTACACCTTCAAAGATGCGGCTTACTTTTGAGGAAGCCACTGCCATTCCTACGCTTCATGCGAGCACAAAAGACTGGATAGAGACTCTGCTGACATAACACTCCTCTACCTTTTTCTCCACCACCAACCTCACCTCCACCACCACCACCTCCTCCCTTGCATCCTCATTCTCAGGGTTGACCCTCTTGACATCACAACACAGGGTTCCCCTCACTTTCCATAACATTCTTGAGACGGGATGATACTATGCCTTTTGACAGAGACCCATGGTCCCAGTAGGTCATCGACCCATACACCAATACTGATGTCTACCCAGTTAGACCATCCCCACCGGATGATACTACTTCTTTCAGGAACTCATTAGGAGGGCAGCTACTTACCATCAAGTGCCCCTAAAAAAAAGAGCCAATTGTGGATGATTTTTTTGTTTGAAACCCTTGCTACATACCATTAAGCCACACATTACCTTCCCATGCTTAAGGGTATGATGAGGCTGACAGAGGATATTTTTAAAGATACTGCTAGGGCATGCATAAGCAATACATGTATAGAAAAGAAGTACAAAGCTTCCCCCTCACACCTAATTTTCATTAGGGGTCAGATCCCTGCAGATTTCTTGGTGGTCCCCAGTGCGAGAAAGAGAGTGAACTCGCAAGCAGCTGTTGGTGCTCAGCCTCCTGACTAGGAGAGTAAGCTGATTGATGCCTCTGGCAAACATTTTGCTGCTCAAGCAGCCAACCATTGGCACATCACTAGAACACAAGACCTGTTTGCTAGATAAGGCTATGCCCATTGGGATGAAATAGAGGAGCTCCTCCAGTATCTCCCAGAGGAACACAGGAAAAAAGGACAACAAATTGTTAGTGAAGGGCAGCTTATTTCTAACTCTTCCATTTGCTGTGCCTTGGACTCTGCAGACACAAATGCTCGAGGCATCAATACTAGTGTCCTCTTATGCTCACATGCATGGCTACTCATTTCTGGTTTTAAACCAGAGCTACAACATACCATCCTTAATGTGCCTTTTGATAAGGAGCACCTTTTTGGCCCACAGGGCGATGAAGCACTTGAGAAAATGAACAAAGATAGTGAGGTGGCCATGCCCATGGGAGCTCTCCAAACCTGTGCTTCACATGGGGCTTTTTGTAGGCCATTACATAAAACAGCCTTCAAATCATCAGCCACGGACACTTCTCGTCTTAGTAAAAAACCCAACCTCACTCATCCTACCATAGTGGATTTTGCAAAGGTCCTTACAGGGGAAATAATAACAGAGGCTGGGGGAAAACACACTCGCCTAGAGGCTAGTCCACTGCCTCCAAGCAGTGACTCCCTTAATTTTCCCTCTGGCTACCCAACACCTGTTGGAGGACGTCTTCAGTTCTTTTTCCATCACTGGCAAAATATCACAACAGATCAATAGGTGTTGGATATTATCCAACTTGGTTACTGCCTGGAGCTAATTTCCACACCTCCAAACATTCCCCCTTGCACTCACAAGCTTTCAGCAGAACATATCATTGTGCTCAAACAGGAAGTGCAGGCCCTACTAAGCAAAGAACGGATAGAACCAGTTCCTCTGCACCATCAAGGAGCAGGAGTGTACTTCCTATATTTTGTCATCCACAAGGAGGATGTTCCCAAAGGCCTGTTCTAGATCTCAGGCCTTAAATCATTACATCCTGGCAGAACATTGTCACATGGTCACACTTTAGGACGTAATCCCATTGTTTCAAGGTTTCTTTCTCTCAGCTTTAGATCTAAAGGATGCCTACTTTCACATTCCTATATCCTCAGCACATCGTAAATACCTCAGATTTCTGATAGCAGGACATCATTACCAATTCAAAGTACTTCCCTTTGGGGTCCCAACTGCCCCAAAAGTCTTCACAAAATGCCTGCCAGTTGTCACAGCTCACTTGTGCAGAGAAAATATCCACACCTTCCCATATCTGGGAGACTGGCTTATCAAAGCCAGTTCCCTCACACAATGTCTGCATCACACTCAAGTCACCATAGACTTGCTTCATCAATTAGACTATCAATTTCCAAAAGTCACACCTGAATCCTGTTCAGATCCAGCCCTATCTAGGGGCCATTCTGAACACGCAACTAGGGCTAGCCAACCCCAATGCTGCAAGGATACAGAACTTTCAGACACAACTCTCCTATTTCCTCCTCAATCACCAAGTCATAATAAAATGTGTCATGAGGCTTCTGGGCATGATGGCTTTTTGCATTGCCATAGTGCCACATACCGGTCTTCACATGTGTCCATTGCAGGAATGTCTAGCACACCAGTGGTTTCGGGCACCGGGTCTCCTACAAGATCTCGTGTTGGTAGACAGCTCCACCCATCACTCTCTACAGTGGTAGAACATAACCAGTCTCTTGAAGGGGCGGCCTTTCCTGGACCCTTTTCCACATATCATTCTGACAGGGTGGGTTGCTCAACTTCAGGATCTCGCAGTCCTGGGTCTCTAGAAACCTACATATCATACTATGGGCATCAGTTACCTAGAGCTTCTACCTGTTCACCTAGTGCTCAAAGCGTTTTTAGTTCACTTAATCAGCAAGGTAGCCCTTAATATGCACAGATAACACAACAACAATGTGTTATGTGCAGACCCAAGGGTGGGGAGTTAGTCTCTGACTCTCGCCTTTCACAGACAATTTGGCATTGGACCATTCACCACAACATTTACCTGATTGCGGAACACCTCTCAGGGGCACACAACAACTCTTCTGACAAATTCAGCAGAATGGGAACTCCACCCTCTAGTCCTGCTCCCCTACTTCCAAAAGTGGGTCTTTTTCGGACATAGACCTATTTGCAACAAAAGAAAACAGAACATGCCCACACTTCGCCTCTGGGTTCCCAAACCCTCAGTCCAAGGACAATGCTGTATGGATGGCCTGGTCAGGGATATTTGCCTATGCTTTTCCACCTCTCCACCTCCTTCAGTTTCTGGTTCAGAAGCTCAGGCAACTATCTGTCACATTTATACTAGTGGCCCAACGTGGGCCAGACAGCCATGGTTTACTACTCTGCTGGAGCTGTCTCCGTTCCTCATGAGAAGCTTCCCCTCAAACCAGACATTCACACTTAAAACCATGGTCACATCAGGCAACCAAATACCACGGATTTGGACCTTGCGAAATGGCTCCTGAAGTCCTACAGTTTGAGTACCTTAAACCGCTTCAAGGATGCATGGATATTCTCAAGGAGGCATGTACACCTTCTTCTAGAGCATGTTATGCAGAGAATGGAAACATTTTGTCTGCTTCTGCTACTGTATATCCAGACAGTGGGACCCCTTTTAAAGTACCAGTGCAGGGTATTCTCTTATATCTTCTTCATTTGCAGAAATCAAAATTAGTATACGCTTCCATAAGGTCATATCTAGCAGCTACAACTGCTTACCTTCAAAACAGACAGCACTCTTCCCCTTTCAAAATCCCAGTTATTTAATCTTTTATGGAAGGGCTTAAAAGCATGATTCCGGTAAGGGTAACCACAGTATCTTCTTTGAACCGTAACATTGTACTCACTAGACTCACGGGCCTTGTGTGTGCTGGTGGGGAGAAAAAGACTAAGTTGACATGGCAATCCCCTCAGAGTCCACAACCCACTGCCTGTGGCATATGTAAGCCACCCCTCTAGCAGGCCTTACAGCCCTAAGGCAGGGTGTACTATACCACAGGTGAGGGTATAGCTGCATGACAACTATGTCCCTACAGTGTCTAAGTCAATTCTTATACATTGTAAATGCAGGGTAGTCATACTGAGTATATGGTGTGGGAGTTTGTCATTACGAACTCCACAACACCATAATGGCTACACTGAATACTGGGAGGTTTGGAATCAAACTCCTCAGCACAATAAACCCACACTGATGCCAATTTATTGAGAAATGCACACAGAGGGCATCTTAGAGATCTCCCCTGTATTTTAGCCCAACTGATGCCTGCTACTTACAGACGAGTTTCTGACCACACAGGGTGAGTGCCTGTGTGCACTCTGTGGTCAAAAACAAAGCCTGTCCTGGGTGGAGGTGCTCGACACCTCCCCCTGCAGGAACTGTAACACCTAGCGGTGAGCCGCAAAGGCTCAAGCCTGGTGTTACAATGCCCCAGGGCACTCCAGCTAGTGAAGATGCCTGCCCCCGCATGAGCCCCCACTTTTGGCGGCAAGTCCAGAGGGACAATGAAAAAATCAACGAGGAGTCACTCCCTCAGCCAGGTCCACCCCTAAGGTGACCAGAGCTGAAGTGACCCCCCTCCTTGAGAAATCCTCCATGTTGCTTTGGAGGATTAGGACCAATAGGGATGTGGTCCCCTCTGCAGAGGAAGTGGGCACAAGGAGGGTGTAGCCACCCTCCGGAACAGTAGCCATTGGCTACTGCCCCCTAACCCTAACATCCCCCTAAATGTAGTATTTAGGGGCGACCCTGAACCCAGCTTTTCAGATTCCTGATGACCTCACAAGAAGGGCTGCTGAGCTGAAAAACCCATAGAGAAGAAAAGGAGACAACTGACTTGACCCCAGCCCTACCGGCCTGTCTCCTGCTTCAAAGACCCTGCAACCAAGAAGCGACACATTCTTCAGGACCAGCGACCCCTGAAAAGCTTCCAGGGGACTTCCTGCATCACCGAGGATCAAGAACTCCCATGGGCAGTGGCTCTGCCCAACAAGAAGAAAAGACATCCATTTTTAAAGGGGCTCCCACCTCACTCCAGAAGCGTGAGTCCCCAACGCCCCCGGCCCGTTTCCAGAGAAACCAGTTATCCAGAGAGGACCCTCGGAGGACGTGTCCACCCTGGGCTGTCCTCCCTGCACCCTCACGACGACGCCTGCAGAGGGTATCCTGAGGAACCCCCTGACCGCGACTGCCCGGGACGAAGATATCCTACACCCGGAAGAAGCACTGCACCTGCAGTCCCCAGGCCCATGAGAATCTGACCACCAGTGCAGCAACGACTAGCCGGCGGCCCTCAACCTTTCCTGGTCGGTTGCTTGCCCGAGAGGTCCCTCTGTGCCCGGCCTAAGTGAGCCCCGGGTCCCTCCATAGAGTTCTATTGATACCCCAGCGCCCTGTTTGCACACTGCAACCGGCCGCCCCGTGCTGCTGAGGGTGTGGTTTGTGTGCCTACTTTGGGCCCCTCCAATGCTCCTCCGAACGCTCCTGGTCTGCCCTCCAACAATGCGGGTACTTAGCTGCCAGCAGACTGGAACCAGAATACCCCCTGTCTCCATAGGCACCCACGTTATTTTGCCTCCGGTTTCCTTGAACCCCCAACGGTGGACTACCTATACCACGGAGATTGAACCGGTAAGTGTGGTACTTACCTCTGAAACTGTACTGTACTTACCTCCCGCATGAACAGTTGAAAAGTGCAGTCGACTTAAAATAGCTTTTTGTCATTTTAATGAAAACTGTGTACAGTATTGAATCTATTCAGTCTCTACTATTACTATGCAAAGTACCTTTTATTTAATGTTCTTACCTGCTAAATGAATCTTGTGGTTTGAAAAATAAATTAACAAAAGAATAGTTTTCTATATAAAACCTGTTGGCCTGGAGTTAAGTCATTGAGTGTGTGTTTTCACTTATTGTTTGTGTGCACAACGCCTGGACTCTGTGCACACTATATCTCATTTTGATATAGTATATAGAGAGCCAGCTTCCTACAGCACCAATCCAAACTTTTTACCAAAAGTAGTATCTCAACTTCATATGAATCAAAAAATTGAATTGACAGTCTTTTTTCCGCACCCTGATTCTGATTCACACTTGAGATGTAAAGAGAGAGCTTATGTTCTCCATTGATAGCATTAAAACATTTAGGAAAACTTTCACACATTCTTTTGCCTTTTCTCCTCCATACAAACCAATCCTATTATTGAATCCAAAATAGCAAGAGGGATTTTTTAAATGTATCCAAACTTGCTATGCTAAAGCCAAAAGGCCACTACCTATTACTTCTAGAGCACACTGCACTCGTAAAAAAGGAGCAACTATGGCCTTTTTAGGTAACTGTAGGAAAATGCCACTGTTAGCATGGTACCCCATAACCTTTTGCCTTTTGCAGACTGGAACCGGAGCACCCCCTGTCTCCATAGGCGCCCATGTTATTTGGGCTCCTCTTTGACCTCGGCACCTGACCGGCCCTGTGTTGCTGGTGCTGGGTGTTTGGGGTTGACTTGAACCCCCAACGGTGGGCTATCTATGTCCCGGAGACTGAACTTGTAAGTGCTTTACTTACCATATTTACCAAACTGTACTTACCTCCCCCGGAAACTGTTGACATTTTCTCAGTGTCCACTTTTAAAATAGCTTATTGCCATTTTATGAAAAACTGTGTACATTACTGTTTTGGTTCAAAGTTCTAACTATATCTATGCAAAGTACCTAACATTTAATGTATTTACCTGCAATTTGAATATTGTGGGTCTAAAAATAAATTAACAAAATAATATTTTTCTATATAAAAACCTATTGGCCTGGAGTGTGTGTTCTCACTTATTGCTTGTGTGTGTACAGCAAATGCTTAACACTACCCTCTGATAAGCCTAACTGCTCGACCACACTACCACAAAAAGATCATTAGTATTATCTATTGTTGCCTCTGTCAAGCCTCTTGGGGAACTCCTGGACTCTGTGCACACCATATCTCATTTTGATATATTATGTTCGATGGCATCTGTCGCTGTAGATACGCATGTTTTGCATAGCTCGCCATCTGGTGTTGGGCCGGAGTGTTACAAGTTGTTTTTTCTTCGAAGAAGTCTTTCGAGTCACAGGACCGAGTGACTCCTCCTTTTGTCTCCATTGCGCATGGGCGTCGACTCCATCTTCGATTTGTTTTTTTTCCGCCATCGGGTTCGGACGTGTTCCTGTCGCTCCGAGTTTCGGAACGGAAAGATAGCTAATTTCGGAAGATTTTCGTCGGTATTGTTGCGTTCGGGATCGGCGTAGTTAGATTCAACACCGCGTCGAAAGATCGAAGAGCTCTGGTGCCCTTCGGGGTAGTTTTTCGATCCCCCGTCGGGGCCTGGTCGGCCCGACTGCGTGCAGAAGAACGCCGATGGAACGGACCCCGTTCCGCTTCTGTCCCAAATGCCACAATAAATACCCCTATACAGACCAACACTTGGTCTGTAACCTGTGCCTGTCACCTGAGCACAGTGAAGACACCTGCGAGGCCTGTCGTGCGTTCCGGTCCCGAAAAACACTCCGAGACCGTTGAGCCAGAAGACTTCAGATGGCGTCCGCGCCGACAGCCCACCGAGAGTTCGAGGAACAAGAAGAGGAAGGAACCTTTTCGATCCACGAATCGGACTCCGAAGGATTCGACGATACACAAACCGTGAGTAAGACGTCGAAAACCACTCAGAAGAAGATTTACAAGGCCCAGGGGACGCCACTGCCACCAGGCCATGGCTCGACACATAAATTCGGTGACCGACCGTCGGCACCGAAAAAGGCCCAAACAGTGCCGAGATCGTCCGACTCCGGTCGAGACACCGGCACGCAGCCTTCTCGGGACCGAGAAAGTGCTGGAGACAAGCATCGACACCGAGATACCGGTGTAGACACGGCTCGACGCCGAGACAGCGGCACCGACGAAGATCGACACCGAGAGGTTTCGGCCCCGAAAAAGAAAAAAGTCACCTCGGAGCCGAAAAAAGATGCAGACAGGGTTTCGGTGCCAAAACAGACTGCAACCGACCCAGTTACAGGCTCTTATACAGAAGAGCAATCGCTAACCTCCCAAATGCGAAAGCATAGGTTTGAGGAAGAGCTACAATCAACTGATGTAGACCATACGCAAAAGCGTATTTTCATACAGGAGGGGACAGGAAAAATAAGCACCCTTCCCCCTATTAGAAGAAAGAGAAGATTGGAGTTCCAAACTGAACAAACACCACAAACAAAGGTGGTGAAAAAGGTTACTCCACCACCCTCTCCTCCACCTGTAATTAACGTCTCACCAGCACAAACTCCATCACATTCCCCAGCTCACACCACCATGAGCCAGGGTGACCAAGATCAGGACGCATGGGACTTATACGACACCCCAGTGTCAGATAACAGCCCGGAGGCATACCCTACGAAGCCATCTCCACCAGAGGACAGCACTGCGTATTCTCAAGTGGTGGCTAGAGCAGCACAATTTCACAATGTAAGCCTCCACTCAGAACAGGTCGTGGATGACTTTTTATTCAACACCCTCTCCTCCACCCACAGCTCCTACCAAAGCATGCCTATGCTCCCTGGTATGCTCCGGCACGCAAAAGAAATCTTTAAGGAGCCGGTCAAAAGTAGAGCAATCACACCAAGAGTGGAAAAAAAGTATAAGGCGCCTCCTACAGACCCGGTTTTCATCACTACACAGCTGCCACCAGACTCTGTCGTTGTAGGAGCAGCTAGGAAAAGGGCCAACTCCCACACATCTGGAGATGCACCACCCCCAGATAAAGAAAGCCGCAAGTTCGATGCAGCTGGTAAGAGAGTCGCAGCACAAGCTGCAAACCAGTGGCGCATCGCTAACTCTCAGGCACTACTTGCGCGCTATGACAGAGCCCATTGGGATGAGATGCAACATCTCATTGAACATCTGCCCAAGGACTTACAAAAGAGGGCAAAACAAGTGGTTGAGGAGGGACAGAACATTTCGAACAACCAAATACGCTCCTCCATGGACGCTGCAGATACAGCTGCACGGACAATTAATACATCTGTAACTATCAGAAGGCATGCATGGCTACGAACGTCTGGATTTAAACCAGAGATTCAGCAAGCAGTTCTCAATATGCCTTTTAACGAAAAAGAACTGTTCGGTCCAGAAGTGGACACATCGATTGAGAAACTCAAAAAGGACACGGACACTGCTAAAGCCATGGGCGCACTCTACTCTCCGCAGAGCAGAGGGAATTACAGCACATTCCGTAAAACACCCTTTAGAGGGGGGTTTCGGGGTCAGGGCACACAAGCCAGCACCTCACAGGCAACACCGTCCAGTTACCAGGGACAGTACAGAGGAGGTTTTCGGGGACAATATAGAGGAGGGCAATTCCCTAGGAATAGGGGAAAATTTCAAAGCTCCAAAACCCCTACTACTAAGCAGTGACTCACATGTCACTCACCCCCTCCACACAACACCAGTGGGGGGAAGAATAGGTAATTATTACAAAGCATGGGAGGAAATCACTACAGACACTTGGGTTCTAGCAATTATCCGACATGGTTATTGCATAGAATTTCTACAATTCCCTCCAAACATACCACCAAAAGCACAAAATTTGACAAAACATCATTCCAATCTCCTGGAGATAGAAGTGCAGGCACTATTGCAGAAGAATGCAATCGAATTAGTACCAAACACACAAATAAACACAGGAGTTTACTCACTGTACTTTCTGATACCAAAGAAGGACAAAACGCTGAGACCAATCCTAGACCTCAGAATAGTAAACACATTCATCAAATCAGACCACTTTCACATGGTCACACTACAAGAAGTGTTACCGTTGCTAAAACTACACGACTACATGACAACTTTAGACCTCAAAGACGCGTATTTCCATATACCAATACACCCATCGCACAGGAAATACCTAAGGTTTGTATTCAAAGGAATACATTACCAATTCAAGGTATTGCCTTTCGGATTAACAACCGCACCAAGAGTCTTTACCAAATGTCTAGCAGTAGTCGCTGCACACATCAGAAGGCAGCAAATACATGTGTTCCCATATCTAGACGACTGGCTAATCAAGGCCCATTCGTTAATAGAGTGCTCAAACCACACAAATCAGATCATACAAACCCTCTTCAAACTAATGTTCACCGTCAACTTCACGAAATCCAACATTCTGCCATGCAAGGTACAACAATACCTAGGAGCCATAATAGACTCAACAAAAGGAGTAGCCACTCCAAGTCCCCAAAGAATTCAAAATTTCAACAACATCATACAACTCATGTATCCAACACAAAAGATACAAGCAAAGATGATATTACAACTCCTAGGCATGATGTCTTCATGCATAGCCATTGTCCCAAACGCAAGACTGCACATGAGGCCCTTACAACAGTGCCTAGCATCACAGTGGTCACAAGCACAGGGTCATCTTCTCGATCTGGTGTTAATAGACCGCCAAACTTACCTCTCGCTTCTATGGTGGAACAACATAAATTTAAACAAAGGGCGGCCTTTCCAAGACCCAGTGCCACAATACGTAATAACAACAGATGCTTCCATGACAGGGTGGGGAGCACACCTCGATCAACACAGCATACAAGGACAATGGAACGTACATCAAACAAAACTGCATATAAATCACCTAGAACTGCTAGCAGTTTTTCAAGCACTAAAAGCTTTCCAACCAATAATAGTTCACAAATACATTCTCGTCAAAACAGACAACATGACAACAATGTATTATCTAAACAAACAAGGGGGGACACACTCCACGCAGTTAAGTCTGCTAGCACAAAAAATTTGGCGTTGGGCAATTCACAACCAAATTCGCCTAATAGCACAATTTATACCAGGGATTCAGAATCAACTCGCAGACAATCTCTCTCGAGATCACCAACAGGTCCACGAATGGGAAATTCACCCCCAAATTCTGAACACCTATTTCAAACTCTGGGGAACACCTCAAATAGACTTGTTTGCGACGAAGGAGAACGCAAAATGCCAAAACTTCGCATCCAGATACCCACACAAGCAGTCCCAAGGCAATGCCCTATGGATGAACTGGTCAGGGATATTTGCTTACGCTTTTCCTCCTCTCCCTCTCCTTCCTTATCTGGTAAACAAACTCAGTCAAAACAAACTCAAACTCATATTAATAGCACCAACTTGGGCAAGGCAACCCTGGTACACAACGCTGCTAGACCTATCAGTAGTACCCCACATCAAATTGCCCAACAGGCCAGATCTATTGACACAACACAACCAAAAGATCAGACACCCAGATCCAGCATCGCTGAATCTAGCAGTTTGGCTCCTGAAATCCTAGAATTCGGGCACTTACAACTTACCCAAGAATGTATGGAAGTCATAAAGCAAGCCAGAAGGCCATCCACCAGGCACTGCTATGCAAGTAAATGGAAGAGGTTTGTTTGCTACTGCCATATTAATCAAATCCAACCATTACACACGACTCCAAAACATGTAGTGGGTTACTTGCTTCACTTACAAAAATCTAACCTGGCTTTCTCTTCCATTAAAATACACCTTGCAGCAATATCTGCATACCTGCAGACTACCTATTCAACTTCCCTATATAGGATACCAGTCATTAAAGCATTCATGGAGGGCCTTAAGAGAATTATACCACCAAGAACACCACCTGTTCCTTCATGGAACCTAAATGTTGTCCTAACGAGACTTATGGGTCCACCTTTTGAACCCATGCACTCCTGCGAAATACAGTTCCTAACCTGGAAGGTTGCATTTCTCATCGCCATTACTTTCCTAAGAAGAGTAAGCGAGATTCAGGCGTTTACAATACAAGAACCTTTTATACAACTACACAAGAATAAGGTCGTCCTAAGGACTAATCCAAAATTTTTACCAAAGGTTATTTCACTGTTCCATCTAAATCAAACAGTGGAACTTCCAGTGTTCTTTCCACAGCCAGATACCGTAGCTGAGAGGGCACTACATACATTAGATGTCAAAAGAGCATTATTGGATTACATTGACAGAACAAAGAACATCAGAAAGACTAAACAACTATTTATTGCATTTCAAAAACCTCATGCAGGAAACCCAATATCAAAACAAGGTATAGCCAGATGGATAGTTAAATGCATCCAAATCTGCTACCTTAAAGCTAAACGACAGCTGCCCATTACACCAAGGGCACACTCAACCAGAAAGAAAGGTGCTACCATGGCCTTTCTAGGAAACATCCCAATGCAAGAAATATGTAAGGCAGCCACATGGTCTACGCCTCACACATTCACCAAGCACTACTGTGTAGACGTGTTATCCGCACAACAAGCCACAGTAGGTCAATCCGTATTAAGAACATTGTTTCAGACTACTTCCACTCCTACAGGCTGAGCCACCGCTTTTGGGGAGATAACTGCTTACTAGTCTATGCAAAACATGCGTATCTACAGCGACAGATGCCATCGAACTGAAAATGTCACTTACCCAGTGTACATCTGTTCGTGGCATCAGTCGCTGTAGATTCGCATGTGCCCACCCGCCTCCCCGGGAGCCTGTAGCAGTTCGGAAGTTACCTTCAACTATTTGTATATATATCATTTCAACCTTAAATAAGTACATACTTAGTCACTCCATTGCATGGGCACTATTACTACAATTCAACTCCTACCTCACCCTCTGCGGGGGAAAAACAATCGAAGATGGAGTCGACGCCCATGCGCAATGGAGACAAAAGGAGGAGTCACTCGGTCCCGTGACTCGAAAGACTTCTTCGAAGAAAAACAACTTGTAACACTCCGGCCCAACACCAGATGGCGAGCTATGCAAAACATGCGAATCTACAGCGACTGATGCCACGAACAGATGTACACTGGGTAAGTGACATTTTCAATACAGAGCCAGCTCCCTACAGTAACATTCCCATACCTGACATATGTAAGGCAGCTACATGGTCTACTCCACACACCTTCACTAAACATTATTGTGTGGATATTTTAGCATGCAATATGTTATTTACCCAGTAAGCATTTGTTTGTGGCATGTAGTGCTGTGGATTCACATGCTCCCACCTGCCTCCCCTGATACCTGTGGCCATTGCAGTCTTTTCTATACATTCATATGCATGTTCTTCTTACCTTTCTCACTCTTTACTTTAACTCCTTTCTCACAAGCCTGTGGGATAAAAAATCGAACAATGGAGTTGATGCTCATGCGCATTACAACTGAGAGGAGGAATCACTATACGTTGTGACTCAAAATACTTTTTAAAGAAAAACAATGTGCAACCTTTCGGACACTTGATGGCAGACGTATGCAGAGCATGTGAACCTACAGCACTTCAAGCCACAAACAGATGCTTACTGGTTAAGTAACATTTTCCTTTTGTAAATACACCTGAATCTTTGGAAGTGGTAAATTGCAGCTTGCACTTCGGCAGCCAAATTTCTTTGACCCCAATTTATAAAAGAGAAGAGGGACGAGGGCGTGGCTAGGAAATAAGGGCTTTTGCAGTACTGGATTTCTGTTGCCAACTTCATTTTATTGAGTTAGCTTCCATGAGCTGTGTGTGTGGAGGGTTAAGTGAGGAGGAGGTCTGTTTGAAACAAGCCAGGCTCCATTTCCAGCTCTCCCATGTCACCCATGGGAGCAGGTTTCACAATATGGTTGTAAAGGACCCATACATGTGATCCCTTCAGTTCTATTTCTACCCCTCCGAGAGTAATCATGTGCAGCACTGCTTATGGCTTATATCGGACCTGGAATACAATGGCTTACAGTGCTAACAGAACACTTTTGTCACCTGACTGCATTGCATCTTTTTCTGCTCACACCTCTGCTGGTTCAAGATTGTCATGGAGGAATGAGGAGTGTGCTATGTGCATATCTCTATGCTTTATTTTAAAGAGGATTTGTGCTGAAATATGCACATGCCCTGCTCCAGCAGTGCCACAGACATATTTGCCCTAAGCAGATGTGTATGTGCAAGAACATTTTCTAACAGGCGACTGCATCTGAATGTGTCCAGAATCCTTTCAACGGTTTTTGGAGCTGTACCACTCTCCTTGATGGTTCATTTAGAGGCCAGCCATGTTTCTCAGACTGACGTTTGCTACACTCTGAAGCTGATTTATCTTTTAGTTTTGGATTTCCCAGGTTAATCAGCTCTGAACATTGAGTCAAACTCTCCTTTCGCCCCAAGGCCGACTTTTGGGATCTGACTTCTGGAATTCAGTCTCGGAGTGAGTTTGTCCATTCATCTCTGCTGTCAAGCCTGCGATTCAAGGGTTTGTGTTTACGTCTGAGGTGAAAACTTAGTACTTGAGTGGGTGAAGATCGACTTCGTACAAATTTGACAACTAATACCTGGTTATCAGCAATTTCGTTGACATGGCCCTTCTTTCCACAGGTCTGATACTCCAAATTGTTACAGGCTCCTTGCCTGACACCACTCTTGAACTCCTCACATGCCAGTTTGCTTGGATACCAAGACTCAATAGCACTGTAATGTGCCTTACTATGTTTATGGCACATTGAGACTGTGGCACTCTGATTGTCCCAGCTTTGCCTGATACAGAGGTATAAACCGAAATGGCATGTTTTCCATCCCTCACAGTCAATAGACTTTCTCATACTACCTTGAATGAGAGTGTGCCATCGTCGTATGCAACTTTGAACAATGCTCCTTCTCTTTTCTCAGTGCTCTCCAGTCCTACTCATTGCCTCACTTGTTTCTTTCCAAACTTTGCTTTGGCCAATAAGTGAGTCCCATAGATGGAGTAGTCGATTTGAGGCCCACACCCAGCTGCAGGGAAAAATAATGTGGACTGGAATTTGCATACTAACTCATTGTAGGTTTTGAGAATGTGATCACCCATCATTCGCGAAACCGAAAGAATAGGATATTAGAATAGGATTGTTAACAGTTTGGACGGGAAGAGTTTTAGTAACTGGTCCTGGGGAGTTGGGAGTTATGTTTATTCAGTTAGTTTTAGGGGGCATACGTGCACTGAGGCCTAGAATGGTCAATATCTCAAGTCCTAAACACCTGTTAGCTTTTGGTAGCAGCAAACTACTCTTGGATTCGTCCCCTAATAGTAGCCAACAACTAGTAAATCAAGACTATGAGTTCAAAATACAAATTAATAACCTGGAATGTCAGGGGGTTAAATAATATTGCCAAGCGATATAGGGTGTACAGCTACCTTAAACGCAGAGGAGCCCACATTGCTATTCTGCAGGAAACTAATTTGCTAGAACAGGAGGTTAGGGCGCTTAGGAAGAGATGGAGAGGCCAAATATTTGCTACTAATTACTCGGCGTTTGCAAGAGGAGTTATGGTGTGGATACGTCATACCAGGATCAAAAGAAATTCTTTGACACTGTCTAGGGAGCTGAGTCCAATCCTAGCGAACCCCCAAAAAATAGGTGGGGACTTTAACTGCATAACAGATATCAATATGGACAGATCGCACCCCCCCCCCCCCCCCACATATTCAAACACTAAAAACTGCTAAAGCTTTTGAGGAATGGCAACAACACTGGCAAATTAGAGACTGCTGGAGACACCTCAACCAGCATAATAGAGAATACTCCTTCTATTCAGCAGTACATGATCTACAAGTTAGACTAGACACCGTACTAGTCTCCCCAGAGCTACTACCCGTCATAGTCTCGGCTGAATACCTGAGCCGTACCATTTCAGACTACAATCCATTACTGATTCCATTAGACTGGCATAGGGAAAAACCCGTGATCCCCTCATGGAGATTGGGAGCGGAATCCTTAGAAGACGATGCCTTTAAACACTTCCTCCACAATAGCATTCAAGACTACTTCAAACTAAATGCAGGAACAGCTTCCACTAGAATATTAGAAACCTTTAAAATAGTAACCAGAGGCAATTGTATCGGGGAAAGTGTAGGTGTGCAAAGAGCTATCGATTCTGAGCTTAAAAAACTTGAAGACTCCCTACGAATCACATAACCCAACCTTCCCTCACACCCTGAGCTGCTCCCTCTTTTGTGGGAAACTAAAACAAAAATAGTGGAAGTAAATTTCAGACTATCTCACTTCAACTACAAACAGTACTTAAGTAGACCGCACGCTGAAGGAGATAAGGCAGGCGCTCTATTGGCGTGGTTAGCCAAACCCTCCAAACAACAAACTATTATACTCGAAATTGAGAGGACCCCAGGTGACAGAGTACTCAGCCAAAAAGAAATTAACACCTGCTTTTATGAATACTACTCCTCCCTTTATGCCCCACCCACTGATTCAATTAATAGCTCTCAGATCACAGAATTGAAGTCACTTGCCCTCCCTAGACTGGGAATAGAAGAGAGTGCAACCCTAGCCGCCCCTATCTCGATAGCGGAAATTAAAGCTGCAATACAAAGCATGGCGAAGGGCAAAGTACTGGGAGCAGACGGCCTTCCATCAGAGTTCTATCAATTATATCAGGATACACTAGCACCTAGACTCTGCACATTATATACAGAAGCGTGGCATAATAATAAATTACCTCAATCCACCAACGAAGCCATAATGGTCCCATTACTGAAACCTGGAAAACCTGCCACAGATGTCTGCTCATACCGTCCTCTCTCTATGCTGAACCTAGATTACAAAATTTTAAGCAGGATACTAGCTAACAGACTCTTACCCTTCATGTCTTCATTGATTCATCAGGCTCAATCGGGCTTCATCCCTCTTCGCAGTACAGAGCAAAATATCAGACGCCTAGTCTCCATTCTCCACTCCATGCCTAATTCCATACCACACGCAGCAATAATCTCAATAGACATTGAAAAAGCCTTTGATAGCTTGAGGTGGGATTACCTGGAACAAGTAATGTTAAAACTGGGCCTGGGAGAGGGCTTCACTCGATGGACGAAATTATTGTACACAAACCCCACAGCGAGAGTTCGTATGGGTTGCACCATTTCCGAGCCCTTCACCATGGGAAGGGGGACCAGACAGGGCTGCCCACTCTTCCCCCCCTTCTATTCGCTATAGTGGTCGAACCCCTTGCACAAACTGCTAGATCCAAAAGATACTATGAGGTCATCCTGATTAATAATTGGACACATCACATAGCCCTCTATGCTGATGACATGCTACTTTTCCTCAAGAACCTGAGTGCCGATCTTCCTGGGGTGATAGAAATGCTTGAAAGTCCCCCCCCCCCAACACCCCCCCCCCCCAACACCCCACCCCCCCCGTGACGTCGGCGCGCGCTGATTTGTCACAGGGGCCTCCCCCATCGCGCTGGAAGCTCTGCTTTTTTTTTTGTTTTTTTGTTTTTTTAGAGATGGGGAGCGACCCATCAGGCAAGGGTCGCGGCCCTGGGGGGCAAATTGTATTTAGACCATTTCTGCCCCGGGCAGATTGGCCGATTTTCGGATTTGTTTTTTGGTGCCAATGTCACGCAGGGGGAGCGACCCCGTATGCAAGGGCCGCTCCCGGGCAGGGGGGGTTTGGGGGGGGGGGTCAAATTTATTTTAGGGCATTTCTGCCACCCCCCCACCCCCCCACCCCCCTCCCCCCTTGGCTGAGCTAGAGGCCAAAATCCACAGGTAGGCACTTTGCAAAAAACACCTGTGTTTTCTGTGAAAAAATATGTTGTGTCCATGTTGTGTTTTGGGCCATTTCCTTTCGTGGGCGCTAGGCCTACCCACAGAAGTGAGGTACCATTTTTATCGAGAGACTTAGGGGAACGCTGGGTGGAAGGACATTTGTGGCTCCTCTCAGATTCCAGAACTTTCTGCCACAGAAATGTGAGGAACATGTGTTTTTTTTTTTAGCCAAATTTTGAGGTTTGCAAAGGATTCTGGGTAACAGAACCTGGTCAGAGCCCCACAAGTCACCCCATCTTGGATTCCCCTAGGTCTCTAGTTTTCAAAAATGCACAGGTTTGGTAGGTTTCCCTAGGTGCCAGCTGAGCTAGAGGCCAAAATCTACAGGTAGGCACTTTGCAAAAAACACCTCTGTTTTCTTTAAAAAAAATGGGATGTGTCCACGTTGCGTTTTGGGGCGTTTCCTGTCACGGGCGCTAGGCCTACCCACACGAGTGAGGTATCCATTTTTATAGGGAGACTTGGGGGTACGCTGGGTGGAAGGAAATTTGTGGCTCCTCTCAGATTCCAGAACTTTCTGCCACAGAAATGTGAGGAACATGTGTTTTTTTCAGCCAAATTTTGAGGTTTGCAAAGGATTCTGGGTAACAGAACCTGGTCAGAGCCCCACAAGTCACCCCATCTTGGATTCCCCTAGGTCTCTAGTTTTCTAAAATGCACAGGTTTGGTAGGTTTCCCTAGGTGCCAGCTGAGCTAGAGGCCAAAATCTACAGGTAGGCACTTTGCAAAAAACACCTCTGTTTTCTTTAAAAAAAAATGGGATGTGTCCACGTTGCGTTTTGGGGTGTTTCCTGTCGCGGGCGCTAGGCCTACCCACACAAGTGAGGTATCATTTTTATCGGGAGACTTGGGGGAACATAGATTAGCAAAACAAGTGTTATTGCCTTTTGTCTTTCTCTACATTTTTTCCTTCCAAATATAGGAGAGTGTGTAAAAAAGACATCTATTTGAGAAATGCCCTGTAATTCACATGCTAGTATGGTCACCCCGGAATTCAGAGAAGTGCAAATAACCACTGCTCCTCAACACCTTATCTTGTGCCCTTTTTGGAAATACAAAGGTTTTCTTGATAGCTATTTTTGACTCTTTATATTTCAGCAAATGAATTGCTGTATACCCGGTATAGAATGAAAACGCACTGCAGGGTGCAGCTCATTTATTGGCTCTGGGTACCTAGGGTTCTTGATGAACCTACAAGCCCTATATATCCCCGCAACCAGAGGAGTCCAGCAGACGTAACGGTATATTGCTTTCGATAATCTGACATTGCAGGGAAAAGTTACAGAGTAAAACGTAGATAAAAATTGATGTTTTTTTCACCTCAATTTCAATATTCTTATTTTTCAGTTGTTATTTTCTGTAGGAAACCCTTGTATAATCTACACAAATGACCCCTTGCTGAATTCAGAATGTTGTCTACTTTTCAGAAATGTTTAGGTTTCTGGGATCCAGCATTGGTTTCATGCCCATTTCTGTCACTGACTGGAAGGAGGCTGAAAGCACAAAAAATTGCAAAAATGGGGTATGTCCCAGTAAAATGCCAAAATAGTGTTGAAAAATGGGGTTGTCTGATTCAAGTCTGCCTGTTCCTGAAAGCTGGGAAGCTGCTGAGTTTAGCACCGCAAACCCTTTGTTGATGCCATTTTCAGGGGAAAAACCACAAGCCTTCTGCAGCCATTTTTTTCCATTTTTTAAAAAAAAACAAAATTTTCACTGTATTTTGGCTAATTTCTTGGCCTCCTTCAGGTGAACCCACGAAGTCTGGGTACCTCTAGAATCCCTAGGATGTTGGAAAAAAAAGGACGCAAATTTGGCTTGGTTAGCTTATGTGGACAAAAAGTTATGAGGGCCTAAGCGCGAACTGCCCCAAATAGGCAAAAAAAGGCCTGGCACAGGAGGAGGAAAAGGCCTGGCAGCGAAGGGGTTAAATATCTAGGAGTCAACATCTATCACTCAGTTGAAGATATGCTAGAAGGGAATATACATGGAACAATTAGGGGAATCAAATCTAGCATGCAATTCTGGAGCACCCTGCCTCTTACAGTCGCAGGAAGAGTTGCTTTGCTTAAAATGATAGTACTGCCCAGACTCCTGTATTACTTCTCTACGCTCCCTCTAATAATCCCAAGTTCGGTATTTAAGAACACAAACTCTTTAATTGCAAGCTTTATATGGGGACCTAACAGACACAGAATTGCATTGCACACGCTACAAAGACCTACATCAGAGGGAGGACTAGCTGCGCGTAACCTAGAAATTTACTATTGGGCGGGACAGTTTCAATGGCTAGCGAAACTGACTAATAAACCCGCAGTTGAAAAAGATCTACAGATATCTTTAAACTGTTCGCTATGAAAAAATCTTCCGTATAGTATTGAACCACAAGAAATCAAAAGAGCCTCTCCCTTTGGAGTGTGAAGCCGCTAGATATTGCTGGGATCTCTACCTCAAACGCTCGCACACTAAGACCCCTTACGCCACTAAGATACCTCTAGAGTCTTTGAACTGCCCACCAGGTACTCAAATCACCAAACATATTAATAAATTAGCCCTTTTCAATATTACCAATTTAGGCGACCTGTTTCTTAATGGGAAACTGAGCTCCTTTGCAGAACTGCAGGACAGATTTACCCTCCCACCTGGATTATTTCTCACCTATGGTGCCCTCATTAGAATTATCCAAAAACTATGGGGTGCAGGCATTAACAAACCCCCGATCCACTGGGTTTGCGAACTCCTCTGCTCCATTGGGGAATAATCTCAGGGACATATAAACTCATGCAGAACAGCATCTGCACTCCACTTAACAAAATCAAAGCAAAATGGCAAACTGATCTTGATACGCCATTGGAAGATACCCAGTGGACCAGAATAGCAGCCCATGTCTACAACGTTTCTAGGAATGCAAGATTTAAACTGATAAACATGTACATTTTCCATAGAGTCTATCTTACCCCCCAAATGATAACCAAAATATATAACGCAAATAACTCTTTCTGCCAGCGATGCTCCGAACCAGCGGCAGACCTAATGCACATGTTATGGAACTGCTCTCAGATTTTTTCCTACTGGACAGAAGTATTCAGGATAATAGCCAGCTCTACTGAAAGGCCTCTAACTCCAAACCCCTTAGCAGCAATTGTAGGGGATTTCCTGCGCCCCTCGTCACATAAAACTTCGAACAAATTCATAGACTTGGCCCTGATATTAGCAAAAAGAGAGAGAACCTCACACTGGAAAGACCCAGGGGGCCCAGTAGCAAGTAGATGGCAAGGTGCACTAGAAAAGTGGGTGGAAATAGAGAGTACTGTGTTAATGAAAGAAGCCCTACGGGGCCAAAGACCCAGGGAGAATGCCACACATTGGGACTTACTGCAGGATAAGTTAAAGAAGGTGGACGCCCCTACTACGGAGGAAGACAACTCTATCTCGGGCTCAGACTCCGAACAGATTGCTACAGTTGCTCCATGAACACGTTGAAACTTTGACCTACCTCAGGACCACAGAGACTGGCCGGCAAAAGATCTGTATTCAATGTACTCAGTGCACGACGGGGGGAGGGAGGGATTACACGGTTGGGGAATATATTAATGGGTTGTGATTTATACTATCTTATGTATAAAAGCAATAAAGACATATTAAAAAAAAAAAAAAAAAGTCGCAAATAGTTTTCAGGTGACAGAATACCAGCACTGCTTCCAGTACTATGTGGCTAATGGATATTTATGGAAATTATTGATGTAGCGAGCGTTGGTACAAAAGCGTTTGGCCAGATTTACAGTTTTTTTTCCAATCAACTATAGAATAGATTAAGAAAAAGAAAGTTCACAAGCAGCAGTTCACAAAATGAAGTTGCCAAGACATTGACAGTACTTGTGGTCTGTAGGAGATGAAACGCTTTATCAATTCTCTGTTTTTCCTTTTCAAGCTCAAGTCCGCAACCAGAGTATTTACCAAGTGTCTGGCTATGCTAGCTGCTGGCAGGAATGCATGCTTATCTTATCTAGACAGTTAGCTGGCAAGGAGGAACAACTCTTAGCAATGCTTGTCTTGCATTTGAATATCCGGTTCCTGTCACAACATTTCACAATAAATGCAAAAAAAGCCACACATCTGTTCTAAGCCGATTCTGAATTTTCTAGGGTCCACAAATAAATTCAACAGTGGCCCAAACATTTTACGCTCAAGTAAGGGTATAGAAGTATGACAAGACAAGGAAATAAAGATAACCTAGGAAGAATTTACCTGCAGCACTCTGGCGTTCCGGTTAACCATTTAGTGTCCTGCATGCCAAATAACTGTCATGCTGCATCCTGAAAGTCTAAATCAATCATTTCCATCTATTTTCTTTTGTACTTGCTGACCTGTTACCTTTCAGCCATTTTGCACCACTAGGTTGTAAGTTCAAAGTGGGTGTGTTTAACCATGTTGCTGGACTGTTGTTGTATCTTTATTAAATCTCTGTGGCCCTGATTTAGATTTGTTGCTGGCAGATCTTACCTTGTGAGGCAGCATTCCAGAGGTGTATGGTAGATTATGGAATGCCCATCTAAAAGAGCGTGTTGCTGGATGCTTCTTTTTTATCATTTTTATTAAGTTTTAATATCTCTAGCAGAAACAAAATAAGAGAAAGCGGATTAATGCAATCAACAATATTCCCATATATTATTCAACAATGTAGGGATTACATACATTATACAAGTTTAGCAGCAGTAGGTTCCAAGATACATTACTATAGTTAGATATTCTGTTTGCTGATTTTTTGACATTAGCATGGAACAGAGTTGCATATTTAGTAGAGCTATTTACCCTTCCAATTGCATTGCTTACTTTCAGTTGTGCGCTTAGTTCAGTCTTTACTGTACCCTTTGATCTCTGTCTCCTCCCATGCATGCTCCTGAGCTTGGCATATTGCCCAGTGAGACTGGCAGGCTCCCTATATATTTTAGGCCTGAGGTTAGGTGGCATTAGCTTGCCATAATTATGAGAACCAACGTTGCAAAAGGCACACTTTTGTTGCCATTCTTACAGTCTGTAGTTGTTCCCATACTAATTCATCACTGTGGGTCTTTGGCTAACAGGAGTGTTGTAGCAGCAAATCCCCTATTGAGCGATGGTAAATCCTTTAAAGTCCACTACAAGAGCCCTGTATCTCCAATATTCAGTCATCAGTCAACTTTAAGTCGGTCTTCTATGGCAAGTATTTGCTTTTGGCCCCCAAGTTCTTACCTCCAAGCACGTTGGCATCCATGTGCAACACTCCTTCTACGTCTTCAAGGCATACATTGGCATTCCCTCTTCACATCGGGTTCCTTGCATGAACCGTGGAGCCAAGTGGGTGCTTTTGATCACCCAGTTTTTTTACTTTTATTGTGGGTGAGTCTCCCTACCCGAGTCGTGCCAATGGTAATCACATGGTAATTAAGTGAAGGTCCTGGGCTGATTACATATGGACACGTGTGTGGGCTGCACTTGTGACTCCTGTTGAGTGCAGTCCTGTAATTCTGCACAGGCAGCCTGGTGCTTCTGGAGGGGGTCTACATGGTTAGATGTTGTCCTGGGGTAGGCCTTATAATATTAGAGGGCACTCCTAGGTAAGGTCAGTATTGTTTACTGGTTTATCTGCAGTGTCACTGGTGGGGTGCTCCTGCAGCCACCAAAGGAAGTACACCGTACTTGCAGAAGCAGGCCATGGAAAAGTTTTGCGGCCTCCTGCTCCAGCAAAGGAGACACCTGGTGGGCTAGGGAGCCAGCCGCTGCTGACTGGAATGGGCTGTCTGGGTGGGACAGGGCACCCCAAACAATAACAAAAGATTGAAAAGGAAGCTGCGCAATGGGAGATGTAACAATATTGGAAAACACATATAGGAATTTTCCACTACCAGGACATGTAAAACTTAAACGTACTTGTCATGTGTTTAATTACACTGTGCCCTGCCCTGTGGGCTAATATAGCCTACTTTAGGGGTGACATATATATATATATATCTGTATGTATATGTGTATATATATATGTATGTATGTTCAATAGCATGTGCAGCTGCAGATACACATGCTATGCATTATCCTGCCATCTAGTTTTGGGCTCGGAGTGTTACAAGTTGGTTTTTCTTCAAAGGAGTCTTTTCGAGTCACGGGACCGAGTGGCTCCTCCCTTTCGGCTCCATTGCGCATGGGCGTCGACTCCATCTTAGATTGTTTTTTTTCCGCCTTCGGGTTCGGACGTGTTCCTCTTCGCTCCGTAATTCGAATCGGGGAAACTTAGAAAATCATCGAAACTTGTTGGTATTGTTTGCGTTCAGGACCGGTTTAGTATCGGCACAGACAACAAGACCGCTTCGGCGGCCCTTCGGGGCTTCCACACTTAATCAAGGCCTGGTCGGCCCAACCACACCTGTCGACAAAGAACTAATGGACCGGACCCCTTTCCGTTTCTGTCCGAAGTGCCACGCCAAGTATCCTTACACAGACCAGCATCGGGTCTGTAACCTGTGTTTATCGCCCCAACACAGAGAGGATACTTGCGAGGCCTGCAAAGCGTTTCGATCCAAGAAGACCTTAAGAGATCGACGCGCAAGACGGTTACAGATGGCGTTGAAACAGTCGCAGCATCTCGACAACGAGGAAGAAGAGATGCGGATATCCATCCAGGGTTCGGACTCGGATGAATCCGACGGGGATCAACCACCAACGGCGGCACAAAAAGTGAGTACACCTGCCCCGTCCCACACCCAAGGTCAGGTCAAGAAACCAAAGGCCTCGGGGACGCCACTGCCGGAAGGCTATGGCTCAGCCCACAGAAAAGACGGTGACCAAGTAACATCGGCACCGAAAAAGGCCAAATCAGTGCCGAAGACCTCCGACTCCGGTCGAGAAACCGGCACCGAAAAGAGTCGGTATCGAATAATCGAATCGAGTAAACCTCGAAAAAGCCACTCTGAGTCGAAACCAACAATCTCCATCAGGGTTTCGATACCGAAAAAAACAGCTTCGGAGCCGAAAAAGGCATCCCACACGGAAGAGCAGGGGCTCTCTCTACAGCTCAAAGAAAAGCACAGATTTGAGCAGGAACTGGATCTAGAAGAGTACGATCAAACTCAGCGAAGGCTAGAATTCCAGAAACATACAGGTAAGATACAAACTATCCCTCCGCTCAAGTCCAAAAGAAAACTGACTTTTCACGAGACTAAGATGCAACCAAAGGCCAAAGTGGTTAGACAAAGATCACCATCCCCACAGTTCTCACCACAAACGTCCCCACTTCAATCTCCACAGTTGTCACCAGTGGGTACACCAATGGCACAGTCACCCACACATACTGGGATGACTCAAGATGATGCGGACCCCTGGGATCTATACGACCCACTAGTTTCGGACAATAGTCCAGAGTGTTATCTGACAAAACCTTCGCCACCAGAGGACAGTACGTCCTACACGCAGGTACTGGCTAGAGCAGCAACATTTCACAATGTAACAATGCACTCAGAACCGGTGGAAGACGACTTCCTGTTTAACACTCTGGCATCCACGCATGCATCATATCAAAGCCTGCCAGTGTTACCGGGCATGCTTAAACATGCACAACAGGTTATCCAAGAACCAGTGAAAGGGAGAGCAATCACGCCAAGGGTCGAGAAAAAATATAAACCGCCCCCGTCAGACCCTGTGTTTATTACACAACAGCTCCCTCCGGACTCAGTGGTTGTAGGGGCTGCAAGAAAACGGGCTAACTCGCAGTCATCAGGGGATGCGCCACCCCGATAAGGAATGTCGTAAATTCTACGCGGCTGGGAAAAGAGTGGCATCGCAGGCAGCCAATCAGTGGCGAATTGCCAACTCACAAGCTCTCCTTGCCCGATACGACCGAGCACATTGGGACGAGATGCAAGACATCATCCAGAACCTCCCCAAAGAGCATCAAAAACATGCCCAACAAGTGGTTGAAGAGGGACAGGCAATATCAAATGACCAGATCCGCTCTGCAATAGACTCTGCTGATACAGCGGCACAAACTGTAAATACAGCAGTAACAATTAGGAGACATGCATGGCTGCGAAGTTCTGGGTTTAAAGCAGAGATACAGCAAGCGGTATTAAATATGCCGTTTAATCAACATCAACTATTCGGCCCGGAAGTGGATACCGCAATAGAAAAAATGAAGAAAGACATGGACACGGCCAAAGCCATGGGCACGCTTTACTCCTCTCAATACAGGGGAACATTTAGGAAACCACAATTTAGGGGAGGGTTTAGATAGCAACCATCAGAACCATCTACCTCCCAAACAAAACCCACTTACCAATCTCAGTACCAGAGAGGGGGGTTTCGTGGTTCCTACAGAGGACAGTTCCCAGAGGAAGAGGGAAATTCCAGCCTACCAAGCAGACCCCTGGTAGCAAGCAGTGACTTCAATGTCACACTTCCCCAACACACATCACCAGTGGGGGGGCGGGGGGGGGGCAATTAACGAAATACCACCACAATTGGACACACATTACCACAGACACGTGGGCTCTCTCAATTATCCAACATGGTTACTGCATAGAGTTCACAAGATTCCTTCGATGTTCCCCCAAGAATGCACAAAATGTCAATACAACACTTAGACCTATTACAAATAGAAGTCCAAGCACTACTAGCAAAAGAAGCCATAGAACTGGTACCTTATCACCAGAGAGGAACCGGGGTTTACTCCCTGTATTTCCTCATCCCAAAGAAAGCCAAAACGTTCAGGCCTATTTTAGATCTCAGAACACTGAATCTCTTCATCAAATCAGATCATTTCCACATGGTAATACTACAGGATGTAGTCCCTTTACTAAAACAAGGGGAATATATGACAACACTGGATCGAAAGGATGCGTATTTACAAAGTGCCTAGCCGTAGTAGCAGCAGCTCATATAAGGAGAAATCACATGCATGTATTCCCGTATCTAAACGATTGGCTAATAAAAGCCAACAATCAACAACAATGTCAAAATCACACGCAATATGTAATAGATACTCTCCACAAACTAGGGTTTTCTATAAATTACCAAAAATCACATTTACAACCAACCCCAATACAACAATACTTGGGAGCAACACACAACACACAAAGAGCAATTGCCACTCCAAGTCCACAAAGAGTTCAATCGTTCCAAAATGTAAGATCAAGCATGCAACCAGACCAACACTACACAGTAAGGTTTGTAATGAAACTACTAGGCATGATGTCCTCATGCATAGCTATTGTCACAAACGCAAGACTACACATGCGGCCCTTACAACAGTGCCTAGCAAAACAATGGGCGCAAGCACAGGGTCAGCTACAAGATCTAGTGTTGATAGACCGCCAAACACACTCTTCGCTTCAATGGTGGAACCCTATAAATTTAAACAAAGGGCGGCCTTTTCAAGACCCAGTGCCTCACGCCATTATTACAGCAGATGCTTCCATGGTCAACAAAAACTACTTCACATAAATCACTTCGAACTGCTAGCGGTATTTCTAGCATTAAAAGCGTTTCAACCACTGATAGCCCACAAACACATTCTTGTCAAGACAGACAATACGACAACAATGTATTATCTAAACAAACGGGGGGACACTCGTCACAGCTGTGTCTCTTAGCACAAAGACTTTGGCACTGGGCAATTCACAACAACATTCGCCTGATAGCACAATACATACCAGGCATTCAAAATCAGTTAGCCGACAATCTCAGTCGAGATCAACAGCAAACTCACGAATGGGAAATACATCCCCAGATCCTACAGGATCACTTCTACCGATGGGGGACACCAAACATAGATCTATTTGCAACAAAAGAAAATCCAAAATGCCAAAACTTCGCGTCCCGGTATCCACACCCTCAGTCCAAGGGCAATGCTCTATGGATCAGCTGGTCAGGGATATTTAGTTACGCTTTTCCCCCCTCTCCCGCCCATTTCTTATCTGGTCAACAAACTGAGTCACAACAAACTCAAACTAATACTTATAGCACCAACGTGGGCTCGTCAACCGTGGTACACAACACTGTTGTACTTATCAGTAGTACCCCACATCAAACTACCAAACAGACCAGATCTGTTGACACAACACAATCAACAGATCAGACACCCGAATCCAGCATCGCTCAACCTAGCAATCTGGCTCCTGAAGTCTTAGAATTCGGATATTTAAACCTTTCACGAGAGTGTATGGAGGTCATTAAACAAGCAATAAAACCCACAACAAGACATTGTTACGCGAACAAATGGAAAAGATTTGTTTGCTACGGTGAGGCTAATCAAATTAGGCCACTAGAAGCCTCCACACAAAACATTGTAAGTTATTTACTACACTTAGAAAAGTCTAATCTAGCTTTCTCTTCCATTAAAATCCATCTCCCTGCAATATCTGCTTATCTGCAGATTAAACATACAACATTGCTTTTTAGAATCCCAGTTATTAAAGCCTTTTATGGAAGGACTAAAAAGAATCATACCCCCAAGGACACCACCAGTACCTTTGTGGAACCTTAATATTGTATTAACACGACTCATGGGCCCACCATTCGAACCTATGCATTCTTGTCAAATCCAATTTCTAACTTGGTTACTAGCCTTTCTGATAGCCATCACATCACTCCGAAGAGTTAGTGAAATACAAGCATTTACTTTTCAAGAACCCTTTATACAAATACATAAACATAAAGTGGTTCTCCGTACAAATCCAAAAGTCATATCACCATTCCATCTAAACCAAACTGTGGAACTACCAGTCTTCTTTCCACAACCAGACTCAGTAGCTGAAAGGGCATTGCATACATTAGACATAAAAAGAGCACTAATTTATTACATTGACAGAACGAAACAATTTCGTAAAACAAAACAATTGTTCGTAGCTTTCCAAAAACCTCATGCAGGTAACCCTATATCCAAACAAGGAGTTGCCAGATGGATAGTTAATGCATTCATACCTGTTACCTTAAAGCTAAAAGAGAATTACCCATTACACCGAGGGCACACTCCACTAGAAAGAAGGGTGCCACAATGGCTTTTCTTGGTAATATACCAATGACCGAAATTTGTAAGACAGCCACCTGGTCTACGCCTCATACATTTACCAAGCACTATTGTGTAGATGTGTTAGCAACACAACAAGCCACAGTAGGACAGGCTGTATTAAGAACATTATTTCAGACAACTTCAACTCCTACAGGCTGACCACCGCTTTTGGGGAGATTACTGCTTTGTAGTCTATGCACAGCATGTGTATCTGCAGCTACACATGCCATTGAACAGAAAATTTCCCTTACCCAGTGTACATCTGTTTGTGGCAGGAGACGCTGCAGATTCACATGCGCCCTCCCACCTCCCCGGGAGCCTGTAGCCGTTTTTAGTTGCATGAAAATTGTAAATATGTAAATAAATATTCTTTTACTGCACACTATGTACATACATTTCTACTCCATTGCATGGGCACCTCTAGTATCCTCACTTTACCAACTCCTACCTCACCCTTTGCGGGGAAAACAATCTAAAATGGAGTAGACGCCCATGCGCAATGGAGCCGAAAGGGAGGAGTCACTCGTACCCGTGGTTCAAAAAGACTTCTTTGAAGAAAAACAACTTGTAACACTCCGAGCCAAACACTATATGGCAGGAACAGTGCACAGCATGTGAATCTGCAGCGTCTCATGCCACAAACAGATGTACACTGGGTAAGTGACATTTTCCATATATATTAAAAGGGGTAGGTTTAGGTCTGGCAAAAATACTTATTTTTCCAAGTTCGGATTTGCAGGTAAAACTGCACACAATCTGCAGTGGCAGGCATTAGATGTTTTAATGGGCAAATTGAGTAGGTGGTACAGTAAGGGCTGCAGACCCGTTTATAGCATGTAATTTACAGGCCCTGGGTACATGTACCACTTCAGTAGGGACTTATAAGTAATTTAACTGTGCCAATTGGTTGTAATCTCAATGTTACCATGTTCATGGGAGTGAGAATAAGCACTTTAGCACTGGTTAACAGTGGTAAGGTGAACATAGTCCTAAGTCCATCAAAACCAAATTTCAGCAAGCAGGAGGGAGAAGCAAGCAGCAGTTCTAACAGCAAGGAAAATCAGAAAACCAAGCAGACTAAAGGAGAGGAACTTCAACAAATACAGTTCCCTTATGCTAGGCATTGCAGATCGGTCAATGTTAGCCTATTTGGTTGTGTTTGTAACAACTTGTATCCTTTAAAGAATGGTTAGCAGGATATGGGCAGAGATTTTGGTACCCAGACTTTGATCTAGCAGCCAGTCCACCGACCTCAGTGGAGATTTAATTGCATCTGAGGCACTCCCAGCTGGCACGGAGGACCACCTTTAGTTGGTGGTAATTGGTCCATTTCAGGCTAAATGTACTTTGGCTCTCTAAATGTGGATCGGGTCTTTCTGTGGCACACACAATCCTGCTCCTCTTGCTCATAGTGCAGGCAGGTAAGTAGATGGGTTTTCCTTCTCCCCACAGGCAAGCAACCAAGGTGGTTCCACAGGCTTTCCTTGAACTTGGGTCCAGTTTGTTGACCTCTTAGCTCTTCTTACCATCTCTGTTGGCTGGTAAACAGACCTTCTCGGTTTTGAGGTGAACCAAGTAATGGCTATGGAACAGTCTGTTTCAGCTCATGTGGTGCCCAGGGTGGTATGCCCAGGGACAATCAGAGAACGTGCATTTTCTTTTTTTGAAGGTGGAAGGTCTGCACCAAAGCTGAGTGGCATTTTCCTATTGTTCCCTTACCAAAGTTTGTAGGCTCGCTATCCTGGTGAGCTCATTGCATTATGTTGGCTGGAATTCAGGATGCATACTCTAGTGTTACTACAGTCAAGGAAAGGAGCCAAAGCACAGCAAATGAGGAGTGGGTCGCTTTCACTGTGGTAGGGAATTGCCATCTTCCTCTAGCAACCTGGTACATCTAGTTTCAGTGAGAAGGGTAGGACAGTGTGTAGGTGCATGCTTCAGTGTGCAGATGGGGCAAATAGCCCCGATCCACACCCGGTTGGGGGGGGTGGGAGGGGGGTATATGGGCAGAAAGTCTCCTAGATGCCAGGGAATTTAAAAACCAAAACATTGTGATGGTGGCTGCTACCAACCAGTATGACATGGTTATGCCCCCACCCCAACTAAAAGGAGTAATTGTCTTTCACCTCTCCCCCCCCCCGAACACTAAAACATCTTATCCCATGGCAAGCGAGAGGGCATTTGATTATTTTGGGTTTTGGTTTTACATTTGTTCCATGAGAGCTTGGCTAACTCTCGAAATCGTCCCGCTTGGAATGGTGAGGGCTGCACATTTTGGACTTTGGGACGCTGCCATGTAGAAAAATCCACAAGACCTAGACACATCTGAAATCTAAACATCTGGATGCGTCCAGGGTGGTGTGCTTCACATGCACCCCACACCATTTTCTTACTCACAATGCCCTGCAAACCTCCAACGTTGCTGGAAATCACACATTTTTTCCACATTTTTGTGATGGAACCTTCCGGAATCTGCAGGAATCCACAAAAAATTCCTACCACCCAGCATTGTCTCATCTATACCGATAAAAATTCTGCCCCACTTGCCAGCCCAATTTTTTTTTTTTTTTAACGGCCCTTTTGGGCCCGCTTTGGTTCCCCCTCAATTTTGACATGTTTTTGACTCTTCCCTGTCACAGGCACTTAGCACACCTACACTATTGAGGTATAATCTTTACCGGGGCAGTTCCTTTCACGGGCACTAGGCCTACCCACACAAGCGGGGTACCATTTGTATCGGGAGACTTGTGGCTCCTCTCATAATCCAGAACTTTCTGTCACTGAAATGTGAGGAAAAAGTTTTTTTTTTTTAAGCCAGACTTTGAGGTTTGCAAAGGATTCTGGGTAACAGAACATGGTGAGAACCCCACAAGTCACCCCATCCTGGATTCCCCTAGGTGTCTAGTTTTAAAAAAAATGCACAGGTTTGGTTGGTTTCCCTAGGTGCCGGCTGAGCTAAAGGCGAAAATCTACAGCTAGGCACTTTGCAAAAAACACATCTGATTCAATGTAAAAATTTGATGGGTCCATGTTGCGTTTCCTGTTGCGAGCATTAGGCCTGCCCACGCAAGTGAGGTACCATTTGTATTGGGAGACTTGGGGGAACACAGAATAGCAAAGCAAGTGTTATTGCCCCTTATCTTTCTCTACATTTTGTCCTTACAAATGTAAGACAGTGTGTTAAAAATAATTCTATTTGAGAAATGCCCTGTAATTCACATGCTAGTGTGGGCACCCCTGAATTTAGAGATGTGCAAATATCCACTGCTTCTCAATACCTTATCTTGTGCCCATTTTGGAAATACAAAGGTTTTCTTGATACCTATTTTTCACTCTTTATATTTCAGCAAATGAATTGCTGTTTACCCGGTATAGAATGAAAACCCATTGCAAGGTGCAGCTAATTTATTGGCTCTGGGTACCTAGGGTTCTTGATGAACCTACAAGCCCTATATATCCCCGCAACTAGAAGACGTAACGGTATATTACTTTCTAAAATCTGACATCGCAGGAAAAAGTTAGAGTAAAACGTTGAGAAAAATGGCTGTTTTTTTTACCTCCATTTCAATAAAATAAAAAAAATTCAGCTCTTATTTTCTGTAGGAAAACCTTGCAGGATCTACACAAATTACCCCTTGCTGAATTCAGAATTTACTCTGCGTTTCAGAAATGTTTAGCTTTCTGGGATCCAGCATTGGTTTCACACCCATTTCTGTCACTAACTGAAGGAGGCTGAAAGCACAAAAAAAAATTAAATGCCAAAATTGTGTTGAAAAATTGGGTTTTCTGATTCAAGTCTACCTGTTCCTGAAAGCTGGGAAGCTGCTGATTTTAGCACCGCAAACCCTTTGTTGATACCATTTTCAGGGAAAAGTCCACAAGCCTTCTTCTGCAGCCCTTTTTTCCAATTGTTTTGGAGAAAAAAAAACGAATTGTTTGCTGTATTTTGTCTAATTTCTTGGTCTTCTTCAGGGGAACCCACAAAGTATGGGTACCTCTAGAATCCCTAGGATGTTGGGAAAAAAAAGGACGCAAATTTGGCCTGGGTAGCTTATGTGAACAAAAAGTTATGAGGGCCTAAGGGCAAACTGCCCCAAATATCCAAAAAAAGGCTTTGCACCTGAGGGGGAAAGGCCTGCCACCGAAGGGGTTAAGACTCGTGACACAGGAAAACATTAGAGAGAGCCCAGAGACAAGGCTCGGGCTAATCTAACCATTGTGTATTAGGGATGTTGCTGATGGGCAGCAACACTAAACTGTAAACTGCTCCACAGATTGCAGGGATTTGGGAATGTACTCTGCACAAATGTATGTCAGTAAATGCAACAGCTGATACCAAGTATGTACAACCTGTTCTTAAGCTCTCAACAGATTGCTACCATGTGAAGATGACCTAGTCTGTAGTGTATTTTGTTTGTCTAATTAACTAAATGCCAATAAAAAGATATTTAAAAAAAAAAAACAAGGGGCTGATAAAATTTGACAGTAAATCCTCGAGTTATGATGGATAATCCTCTGATGTATTTCCTGTTTTTTTTTTCCAAATATAGTTTTTTGCACGGATATATGATACCATGCACAAATTTCCTTGTCTTATAATTTGAGAATTGTACATGGTTCCACCGGATATTATCTAGTGTTAATTCCGTAATATCCACTGTTTGTTCACAAGCAACATTTTTGTGGTGTCCTTCTATAGGTGGTAACTTCTTCCAGTGTTCTCTCAGTGTACCTTTAAGTGTTGTTGCCCCATAAGTACATGCTCTTACAAGGTGTTTCCCAATGCTGAAATTCTTCACAACAGATTTTTCTAAGGGATTTTCTGGTTTGGATAGTAAATGCCAGTTCTGTTGAATAACCTCTTTGAAGTGGTTAGTCTGAGGACAATATGTAGAAACGCAAATAAGTTGTTCTTAGATTGTTCTATCTTTTTTTTCTCTAATAGTGTATCTCGAGTGGTATACCATGGACCTTTTTTAGTGATTTTTTTTTTTTTTTTTTTTTCTAATTTCACAGGATAGCCTTTGCCTTTTAATATCATTATCAGTATTTAAGCATCATGTAACTAATCTTCTCTGTTCGTGCAGTTGCGACGGATTCCTAAAAACTGCCCATGTGGCAGGTTTTCCCTAAGATTCCTTGAGTGGAAGCTATTGTAATGGAGAACACTGTTTTTATCTGTTGATCTTCTGAACAAATTAATTACTGAACTTTGATCTGAAGTTTTCACTTAGACATCAAGAAAGGTAATCTATTTTTTATTTTCCTTCTTATTCATGCTGAACTTTGAGTCGAGTTCGGTTGCTTAACAACTGGTGAAATTGATCTAGGGATTCTTCGTGACCTGTCTTAATGCAGAATGAGTTGTTGATCAATCAAAACCAACATATAACTTGACTCTTGAAAGGGTTATTTGTTGTAAATATACTTCCCCTAAATTTGCGCCATAAACAGTATTGCCACCTATGGGGTAAAAGAACAACACATTGCAGTCCCTCTGATTTGAAAAAAACTCTTTTTTGATGGAGGTATGTGCCAGATCAACAAACTTTATTGAGACGCAGAGTGTGGTTTCTGTCTTTGATCCAGATAATACTAAATCACTTCTCCCATCATCTTTGGAATTTGTGTGTACAACAAAACCACATCAAGGGTGGCCACCATTGTGTCTGATGATCATGCTCCAGCCCTTCTATCTTTGTTATGAAATCAGTTGTATCTCTCAAGGAAGATGGTGCTTTTGAAATAAATGGGTGAAGGAAAATAGCCCATTTTTTTTTAAATCCGTTCCAAGAGTGAAGTACACCCTGAAACGATTGGTTGCCCTGAAGGTTTCATGCATCTTTATGGACTTTTTGCAAGAAGTAACTGGGAATCGGGGGTTGTTTTTTGAAGAATTTAAATTCTTTAGGACCAATGTAGCCATTGTCAAATCCATCCTGCAGAATCTCAAAGATTTCGCTTTGAATAGTTTTGGTTAGATCCAGGGAGGTTTTAAGTAGAATTCTGATCTAAGACTTGTCTATGCTCCTCAGTAAGGGAATCAATCCTCTTTTGACCAAATCATGATTGCGTCCCCTTTATCAGCCTGTTTTATGACTCTTGTCAGTTTGCGAATCTCTCAGTGCTTAGTGTTGTTGTTTGAATATAATATTATAATATTCCTGCTGGTTTTCTAGTGGACAAGTAGCTAAAAATACAGTCTGCTCGAAGCTTAAGATTTCTCTCGGGATGGTACTAAGGTAAGTCAAAAACATAGATTTGTTCTTTAACCCTCTGGGTTCTTCCACTTGAGTATATAAGTGATTTTTTTAAATAAAGCCTTCAAGAGAATTTTCCTGAAGAACTCCAAGGCCTGTGTCTTTTCAAGCAAGTTTAATCTGTATGTGCTGAACGGACAAATCATAGGCTTTTTTCAAAACTACTTTATTGAATAAATCTTTATTTGAATTTTTTTGTAATCCATAAAAAGACATATAAAAATGCAGACAAATGACAAGTGTTGCATGAATAAAATACACATTTAAAACGACATTCCTATCATATCACATAAAACTCAGAGATTATACAATCCAATAAAAACAATTCTAATCTACGTTACAGTCTAATAAAAAGTGTGCAAAAATGCAGTTATTATGATGGTTCAGATGTGTCCTCACGGAATTGTCGGATCCCATGAAGATGGTGCGTAGGGCCTGGGAAACAGATCTAGGGGACCTGGACAATGATGATTGGAGGCACCCAACGAGACAGCCATAGCTTCACAATTCAGGCACATTCGGTTTATATTGCTCCATCACACTTATTATACCAGGGTGCACCTTCACCGTATTGGCTTTCTGGCCACCAGCGCTTGCTTGCGCTGTGGGGGAATACACCAGGAAATTTAATTAACAAGTTTTCGAACTGCTCTGTACTCACCAGTTTCTGGGAGAGAGTCCTAAGACAATTGGGGGTGGTATTGGGCTAGGAAATTCCAAGGGATACAAAATTGATCCTTCTGCACATCACTGAGGGGCTGGTAGGCACACAGTATCAAATGCTCTTGTGGTTGGGCTTGGTGCTTGCCAAGAGGGATATCGCAAAGGCATGGAAGGAGGCACACGCCCCCTCAATCAAGAGGTGGGCCGGAAGTATGGATTTCTGAATGGGATTGGAAAAGGTTGTATATGTAGCAAGGGGATGCCCCCAAAAGTATTATAAAATACAGATTGGTGGGGCGGAGGCAGGAGGGATGCACCTGGACCCAATTCCAGATAAACCATGGACACTTAATAATTAATTTGGGGTTCCCATGGATATTGAAATGGGGAGGCATCCATGTCCAAACATCCGCCCTGTATGTGTTTCCTTCCTTAATGTCTATTTATGAGACACGTTTTGTAACAATACCGATTACCAATGCTGCTATGTCTATTGCTGTTTGTTTTGACCATGGAGGGCCAAGGTGCCCCTATTTAACTGCACGGGAAAAGTTAATAAAAAGTTTCACACAAAAAATTAGGTTTAGTTAGTGCAATATGATTTTATTTGTTTTTATGTGTAATAGGATGATTATATTTAGAATGGTTTTCATGATGTTTAAAGACTAAGGTCAAAATAAACATTTGTCCTTGTAGAATCTCCTGCAAGCATTGACATAGGAGTTTAACAATTAGTCTGTTGCCTCTCTCATCTTCCGAGCCAAATCATGGTGTCTTTCATTGTCTTCTCTAAAAGTTCTCACATGTTCTTGGTGGATCTTTGCTGTGGTCTTAGTAACATTTCACTGAATGACCCAAGGCACAGGTTTGCCTGTCAATCATCTGAGCGGGTCCATTAAGGGAGTCTGTGATCTCACTGAGAATAGCCCTCCGAGAATGTATATCCAGCTGCACATTACTCTGTTGATATTCCCAGTGACTGGCATTAGTCCGTGTCAACCACAGCATTTGTGGCCATCTGACATGGTCAGCTGGTTAATCAGCAAGGAATAGGGTGACATCTTGGAGGTTGAATGGGGAAGATTTCTGAATTGAGGATACCTGCTCCACACCAGGGGTGTGCTGTCCCTCAAGTCATTGAGAGAAAACCAGAGATGCACCGTAGTGGAATGAGTGTGTAGGAGATTGTACAGGAAGACCTGTGATTTGAGGATTGTGGATGTGACTGCTTCATAGGCACAAGCAGCATCTGTGCTTTTTGTCTAGTGGCTGGGGACTGACAATCCCAGAAGGGATTTAGGAGAAACCCTGCTGCTTTGCTGTTAAGTGGCCTTCTTGAAAACTTTGTATGTTGGGGCAACAATAGACTCTTAGTCCAGGTCCTCCTACTGTGCCACCCTGTGCTTCTCTGCCTCTTCTTGGTGAGCAGTGCTGGTTGTGAATATTGTAACTTGGAGGTGCCAACAGGGATGTGAGAAAAGACATACAGCTACTATTTGAATTATAAAGATAGATATTAAATCCTGAGCAAAAGAGAAGAGATCAAACATACCATTGTGGTACCAGTCCGGTATGATAGTACAAAAGACAGTGTTGTGGCAGGTGGAGGATGGGACAGCAACAAAGAGCCTTAGAATGAAAAATTATAATTAGTATAATTTATTAGTGTACCAGTGTACTTAACCAGGTTAGATTTGAGTACAATTAAGACATGTCAAAATATTTGTTGACATTTCTCTTTTGGATAAAAAAAAAAAAGTGAAAAGAATAATCTCTATTGTTAGTCCGATTGGTTTCATAAAAATATAGCTGTCTAAGTCATGTGCATTGCAACACTTGGCCTTTGGTCTGGCCTGCAAGAGTTCCAAGAATCTCTGCCCCAGTTTAAGCAACCAATCCGGCTGTATTAAGACTAGTAAAATAAGCATTAACACAAATGTATGCTTTTTTGGGGTTTATGTCACAGGGTATTCATAAGGTGTACATATGTGATGTATCACTAACAATACAGGTATGAGTGTAGGGCGGATATGGATAAGTGCTTGTAGGTTTGGTTTCTTAGAGGTAGACTCCCACCTGCCATGTTTTCCAGGTCCATGTGTGACTTGCTAGGCCAGTCAAGTTTTTCTTTCGTTTTTTCTTTGTAGACTTCTGGCACTTTTAGTCTTTTTTAACCCAGTATAAAACTAGGACTTCAAGTCCCAGAATTAAAAGAAAAAAACAAGCCTTTCTTACCTTGTCACAAATGTACCTGGAAAACTAGGCAGCTAGCTATTGTGGGAAGGGTTACCTGGCACCACATTATGGTTGGCCCAAAGTGACATCCCATAAATTAGATTGTGTTTCCTTTTGGAGAGGCTTTCCTTCTCGAGGAGGGTGAGATAGAGATATTGATTTGGCCCTCCAGGAAGAACTCCAACCATCTGAATCCTGAAGACCTACTTTTTCTACCCTCTCTCCACTAAGGAGTAAAGAAACAGTACATTACGATTTGGGCAGTAATTATGTGGTTGTAAGGAATTGTCACGTGTGTCTGATTTGTTTTAGGTGTATTTCATTTTCCTATTCACTGCCATTTAGATGTCTCTCCCCTGTCTGTGGAGGTTCTGCCCCACGTGTAGAGGTTTCCTATTCACTGCCATGGGGAGTCCTGTCCCCACGGTGGAGATACCACGAGATACCACTAGACGATTATATGGATATAAGTTACATGTTAAAACTATACAGTCATAAATTACGATTATTCTGACCCTACCCCTAAACTGGGGAGGGGCGGGGGTGGAGACATGCAAGTCACCACTTCTGAGTAACTTTACTACTTTTGTCTATTCACAAAGAGTTTAAAGTTACTCAAACGTGTAAGAGTAAATTACTCACAAGTGTTGGTTACCTTTGTGAATAGGCCCCAAAGTGTTTTCTTTCTTGCCACCTATAAAGTGCTGTGTACGAGGAGGATCAAGTAGAATCCGAGGCCCTTGATGAAGAAGACTCGTCAAAGGGGTGAGAAGCTGTTTCTGTGGCCGATACCTGCTCCCTGTCCCGAATTAAGGAAAAAGACCTACACTATGGAGAAGTGGATCGGTCACTGAAGGGGCACGTGGTTGTGTGCTCAAAGTATAACAAAAGAGATGGAGCGCAAAAACAGAGGGCAGACATTGGAGAGCCTACAGATGATCCCTTTAAGCAAAGGGCCACCGATATTGTATTGACACTAGACCTGAAGATGCCAATGCTGGAAAATGGAAGGCAAAGAAAGAGGATAAGATGTTATCTGGTATTTCTTCTGAGGCTGAAGAAGTTCTTCTTGAGTGCGTGACGTGGATATTTCTAGGGATTTTAGAAACATTTGTACTACCTAAGATCTTACTAAAGAACAATTACTTGTGTGCCCAGCTTGACACTGGATGCATAGCCCTATTGGGAGGGTCTTCTTGCTAAATGGAAGAATGCTTCTGTGCTCGAAGTATAATTAAGGCTAGAAGGAGCTTCCTTTTGTTAAGCCTCATTGATTGCATCCTGACAGGCAGGGCAGGGGTATATTTTTCATATTTCTTGTTTGACTCACATAGTGTCGGGATCTGCTACCTCCCACTTTCCCCATGATATGGGACACTTTGTGTAGTAGCATGACAGAACTCCTGCTTAATTATCAAGGTTAAGTTTAACATCAAATAACTGAAACAAAGCATATTATTTTGGTGTCCTTTTTTGAGGCTGCCTTTTATCATTTGCCCTTATGATTACTGTGGAGGTGTCCCGTTTACATAATGCTTACATCAGTTATTATTTAGTACTGCCCATAAGTCGCGTTTTTGACATTTATTTAAAAAATGTAAATAGTTACTGTTGATGTGATGCCAAACTTGTTAATTAATTATGATAAAAGAAAAATCACCAAATCTTTCTGAAAATCTCAGAAAAGTGATCCAAAACGACCTATTTTTTTTCATAAGAAAAAATGAATGTTTTATTTTAATTCATTAAAGGGCATATTAACAAATTGGATATTAACATTTTTCCCAATGGCTCTTAACAGGTCACCAGTTTTCTATTTAACCAAGTCAAGTATGTTTTTTTTAAACTCATTAATGGAAATATATTCCTTTTTAATAGGTTTTACAGATCCTCGACAGAAAGTTTCCTACAACAGAAAATGCAAAAGGCTACAAAGTGTTACCACCTTACATCCGAGTAATCCAAGGTGATGGTGTGGATATCAACACTCTGCAACAAGTAAGCAGTGTTGTTTTAGGTTACTGTTTAGCCCCCGGGCACTTAGTCCCTTTTTTAATTTCAACCATGCAACACCTCTTTGTCTCAGATTGGTTCTTTTACCATTTAGCCACTTTGCATGCATTGATTTTGAGTGCATTCCTGAGTTTCCTAGACGGATGCCTTGTACTCCCCCCATATGTTGCATTTTTCCTATTTTTGCCATAAGAATCCTTAAGAGTCCAACCTCTGCTCAACTGAAAAGTATGGTTGTCTCACAATTTAAGTTACATATTTTTCTTCTTCTAGATTGTGGAAGGAATGAAGCAGCACAGATGGAGCATTGAAAATATCGCCTTTGGTTCTGGTGGAGCCTTGCTGCAGAAATTAACAAGAGATCTTTTGAACTGTTCGTTCAAATGCAGTCATGTTGTGACCAATGGCCTTGGGGTATGTCCTGAAATATTTTATAGCTCAGCAGTGCAGACTTTACTCACTGTTTACATTGTAGAAAATATTTGGGCCTTACCGTTAATGAGTTTTGTATGTCTTATTGTAGGTAAATGTCTACAAAGACCCTGTTGCTGATCCCAACAAACGATCCAAAAAAGGTCGCTTGTCTTTGCATATGACCTCTTCCGGCGAATATGTTACTCTTGAAGAAGGAAAAGGAGATCTTGAAGGATACGGGCCGGTATGTATTGTTTGCACCATTTGTTTCTTGTTTTAATAGTGTTCTTACACTAACTTGGGTATAGAGATCAAACACTACATTTATTGTATTTAAGGTGAATTTCGAAATGTATGGGTATGTTTGTTTCGTTTCTTTATCTAAAAAGAGGTTTATGCAAGTTTAGTCTCCTGGTTGATAGTGTCTCCAGACCCCAACAGCATGTTGAGATTTAGTTGAAAATTACCTCAAACATTTTAAACTTTGGGGTGCCTCCTGTAGAGCTATACTTCATCAAACCAAGTTCGTTATTGATCTGTAGCATGAATATTTTACCTTCACATGCTCTCAAGGATCCTGGCACTTAGTGGTTCAGTCCTGTTTTTTTTTGTTGCCTCACTGTTTACAGATTTGGCCATCTGCCTTGGTCATGTCTGCTGTGAGGCTCTCCTATGTCCACCGAGCATCAATCAAGCCTCACATGTTGGTCACCTTTTCAGACTGTTTTACCATCATTGGGTTTAATCTGAAGGAAAATGGCGTTCCAAAGGCAGAAGACACTTGGAATATTGAAGATTTTTTTTCACAACTCTGTCCTCCTGGCCATCGTATCATATATCAGTGATTCGGATTATGGGCAGTTTTGGTGTTCATGTGGAGTAACTTCTTAAGATATGGAGAAAACAGTTTTAATTGTTGCTCAATGTAGCACATGAAATTTCAATGGAAATACAACGAGTCTTTAATTAGTTTTGGGCTTTGATTTGGGAAACGAAGCAATTAGTGTTACTCCAGAGGCGGAGGAGGTAGTACTACAGAGATGCTGCCACTTGCAAACAGGGACTACAAAAACTCTAATACAGAACACGGCCATATAGCGATTAGGTGTTTTCCACAACATGGAAAGTAATTGCTTCCCGAAAAGGGGTAATGAGTACAATATCAATAACAAGAAATTAGAAGCAAATCAATTATTATTAGTTTGGGAATGAGTGAAAACATTACTTCACAAGGGAGCAACAGAAAACCAATGCAGGTAATCAGGAAGTTAATTACTCAGCATACTTTCCAATTCTATCCAATTATGGGACAGTGAGACCAATGGGTGAGCAACTCTACTCAAGGTGATTTCGTAGCAATATGTTCTGGCAGCATTACATTTTAAGCATAAAAAAACAAACATTAAAGATAATTTAGCCAATGTCAGAAAACTGGTGCAAAATACTATTGTTTGGGATAAACATAAGGCCATATGTTTTATTATTATACTAATCAACGTCTTGCATTACCGGCCTTTTAAAAGCCATAATGAATGCTCTTAAGAGGGTCTACCTGCAACTTTATGCATTCAAAATAACATGGTATTCAGGAAATTGATTGTTTTTTGGGCATCAATTCTATTGCTATAGCAGGAATAACAGGGTTGGTGATTCAGTGTCTGCAGTTATGTTGGAAACAGGTTTGAAAATGCTTTAATGAAGATCGTGAGCGCAGTGGCTGTCCCTGCTTCAGTGACTGTTTCAGCTTCTGTTCCTTGTCAAGTAGCACATAGTTTCAACATGGCATTTCATGCCCAGATATATAAAGCATTACTTTGCCGGGTTACTTACTACAACACACATTTGATAAGCTGTGCTGAATATTGCTCAAACTTTAACCTCTTCCACTGCAGAATGAAGTGTCACTTAGCAAACTGTGCAGAGCTGGTGAGTATATAACCGAATTATGCTGCAAAAAAGTCCGTCAACTTTTAAAATTGTTTTGCTGCTTGATATCCATCACACGTTGCCCTCCCTTCACACTATCTGAGCAGGTCATCCATATATGGGGCATTGAGAGGTATAGGCGACCTCATACTTGGAGCCTCATAGGAGGAAAGCCCATTCTCCGTATCAATAGTTGGTTGACCTCCTAGTTGGTTTTTAATCTTGAATTGGCTAGGCACCACATTTTGAGACCAAGCATTTGATTATCACCTATCCTAATAGTTTTAACACTTGATAGAGAAACGCTTGGTTTTGCCCACCTTACCTTCCAGATGCATAAGACACAAAAGAGCCCTGGAAGAGCCCGCTGAATACCAGCAGAAGGACTCTGATGATGAAGCATGTCGCCTAATGTGGGCTAGGGGGGTCTCATCCTTTTTTCTAAATATCTTTTCAAACAAACAAAACAACATTGGCTCTAGGAGTCATTTTCGTAATAAACCTTGACAGTTTCATATGCACACTAAGGCTCTTGATTGGTTTATGTTTTCAGTAGAGCCAGAACCTGCAAGTTCTATGTGACACAACATTAGTAATATGGAGGCAGAACCTCATTAGATTTAATACAATTCCTCTTACTACCCCATTTGTTATTACTGGATTGTGTTGTACATTGCAGATCTTTGCGTGTCAAACAGGCCTAGTTTCTTAAACCTTTGGAGCTAAAAAGTTACATTGGAGAAGCAACCATATGTATTCATGTGACCATATTAAAAGTCCCATTTGTGCAGGAGGCCAAACCTTCGGTCTGCTCTTATACCGTGGTTTTATCTACTTTAGAATAGCCAGTAAGAGCGTAGGAGCCTTTCCTGCTTCATGGCTTTTTTCATGCAGAAAAAGCAGAAGCATATGACTACTGTCAGATCTCTGGGGCCAATTCGCTGGTACCCAAGAAGCCTAAAAAGCAGCACACTTGAAGTAAGTGTTGACTTAGGAAGCTTTAGCTGCTCAATGCTCTGACAGATCCCATGACCAGTGGCCTTTTTGTATCCTACACAACAGGTTGTGAAATACTTGGCTCCTGCTCCCTCTGCTTGTGAGTACTGGGGAACAACACAGGGAGTACACTTCAGATCATGGCGTGGCCCAAGAAGTGTTTGTCCAAATTAACCAGCGGTTGGGTGTTTCCTACATATTCTCCCCTCCCCCAAACTCCCCCCTGCCCCGCTTTACTTGTGCTTACTTCTCTGACAACCTAATTTACTAAGCTGAACACTTTTGCCAGACCCCAGTTCAGTAGAATTTTGTAAGGTCCATCCTTAAACTCTACCTCATTGAATCAAATGTGCATGGTGCCCTCTATTCCACGCATAGGAATAATGAGCCAGAAGAGGATCCTGATACCAACTTGTTTCATGAGGATGGCATAGGAGATGCTGAGGTTAGTACTTTGGACGATGTTTGGAGTATGTTTTCAAAGAGGGCAGTCTCCCCTAAACATTCTAAATCAACCCTGAATACTTCCCTGAGTACCCACTGAAACCCACTGATTAACCTTCAGGGAAGCATTGGCTTGGACAGAAATGTCAAACTATAAGCAGCCTCTAAAGAGACCAGCACCAACCAAACCACTAAAACATTGTCCTTTAATGGTGCCTTCGGAGAGGCAAAGCTGAACCATAAGTAAAATGGCTGACATCCCATGGAGCTCCATAATGCCATTATCACATCTCTAGGAATCAGTTATGTCTAGTACTTTAAAGTTGACATCATTGGTTGATAATATTGTTTAAATACTTCTGCAGATATGAAGACACACAGGAGGCAGAAACCTTTGGGATAAGTCTTCCCACCTCATCATTTGGTAAAGCATTGTTGCCTCTCAGGCCATGTGAGAGCAGGAAACTGTGGACACTATTCACTTAGAGAACAAATACCCATATTTGTCAGTGGCACAGGAATGACTGGTAAGGACTTCTCAGTGGAGGGGCTATAATATTTGGTGAGAAACTGCCAAGAACTTTGTGCCATCAAGACCACTATAGTCACTGGGTTTCCACTTTGATGGAAGCCATCTAGGCCTGAGTCAGCAAACCTACGGATCTCTTTATTTATTTTAACAGTCATATTATTGGAGGAGAAAAGATGACTCTGGGAGACATATTGGATATACCCCCACGTATGTCAGTGGGCAAATACTTTAAGAACAATTACATCCTGTTTGTACCATGCACAATGAACACCGGAGTTCCAATGTACAATATTCACCAGTGTATTGATGCCACTCTGATCTGCCAATTTTCTCCTGCTGAAGCCCTCTCCACTGCAACAACCGTATGAGATTCAATCACACACCTGTAGTTTTTCCCCCCAAAACATTTGAACCTACCCTGGAACAGTGGATCCCTGCATAAAAAGCCTGGCAAATAATCGCTTGAAGATTCTACTTTTTCCTTTGAACTCTCAGGGGCCTTCCTCTTGACTTTGTCTGATTAGTTACCCATCATCATCATTATCAAAATCTTTATTCAGCCTTATTATGACCATAAAAGAGAGGTCCAGACAATTTCAAACATACAGTGTCATAGTAAAACTTGTTTTTGGATCCGCTATAATTTATAATTAAGCATTATAGCAGCATTAATCAACACAACCATATTTACAAAGGGGCATAAACTGCTCTGAACAAACATACCTATTAAATATACAAATATTAAGACAAAACATACATAAAGTTAGCTAATAGACCCGGCATATTCATAAAACCACCAACAAGTATCCTTAACAAATTATGTAGACAGACCACATAAACATGGCCATATCCCAAGCTACCCTTCCATTGACTTTCCGCATTTCACATTGGCTCGGAGGAAGGAGCTTACTCTCAGGCATATTTCATTGCTGTTCAGCAGTTTTAAGTGGAATAGCGAGCGCCGCTCTACATTTGCGGTGCACCGGCTTATTTAAAAAAAGATTTCAGAAAATATCTAAACTGGTGATTAAAAAATGTACAAAAAAAACTAAAATGGGACAAAGACACATCACATGGGCATGGTTGGACAAGGCCTCCAAAAGAACTATTAAAACCCCAGAAGCACAGGAGCTGCCAAACCGTGCCGGCTTTGAGACGACAAGAGACCTTTCTCTATTTGTAAGGGGAACAGACAAATATAGTGCAGGTTCAGAAGTTCCAATTGAGCTATAAAAATTGTAAATGAACACTTTGCATAGTTCAAAGTTCATCCTTCTAACAGTGCACTGTTCGAAAAATGTATACTTTACTTTGTCTGACTGGTTACTCATAACACCTGCCCTGACACATTAGCTTGAGGTGTCTGACATTTGAAATTTTCAGGTGATGAATAGTTGCCTTCACTTCATGACAGTAGCATTCAGATTATTTTTTCTTAATCACCAGTCATTCAAGACTGTTCTACTCTGGAAGTGGGTTGTTTGGTGTTCCTGTACTGCTCAGGCTGAGCTTGGGGAAGGTACCATTGCGTGTGAAACAATGTTCTATAAACCATATTAAATATAAGCTGCTTGAAGAAAGGGCAGTTTCAGTGGGTTGAGTTCAAACACCGTGCTGCCGGAAAATCTACTCTGACAGGTTATGTGATGAGATAGAATGCAATTTCATGAAAAACAGCTGAATAGACTCAAAGTAATTTTGAAAAGGATGCTTTGTGAACAGTACTACCTGTACTTGCTGAAAATCTACAGAAAGATGTGTAAAATGAAACATTTCGTTTTGTCTCCCTTTTCACCTCTCAGGTGGTGAATGCAGTCTTTTACTTAAGCAGCGGTATTGTGAATAGATAGAAAGCAGGATGGGTATATATTACCTGTGCAGTGACACAGGGAGACTAGTCATCAGTGAGGACAATTGTAAATATTCATTCAAACACTCTAGATTTTTTTTATAATAATTTTTTATTAGTATATAGCGATTTGAACCCGCAATTATAAATCAAACTTTGCATTAACCATACGAGTACGTACTAGTTTGAAATTCCTGTTTGTTATGAGGTTAAGTTGCCTGTACAAACAGATCCTATACATAATAGCGCCTGATCCAATTTGGCATACGTTACACAGCAGATGCTGAACGATTCTTGTGACTTAGCTTACATATCTACAATATCAATACTAATTGGGTGAACTTAACTAATTAAACTCTGGTATGTAGGTGCAAGATCGTGCAAAGTGTTTGTTGCATTATGGGGGTGTGAGAAATCACTAGTGGAAGTTTGGGGTTGAGAATGGGATCCAAGGAGAGTATTTACTCAATGGGACCTAGTGTGTTGGATGTACTATATGGGTTGTGTATTGCTGTACTCCTTTTTAATAACGTCTTGGGAGAGGGGAGCTGCGATTTTGGGGCAGTGTCTGTGGCCTAGGAGGGAGTAACTTTGAAAATACGCTGCTGTTTCTGCTAGTGAGTGTCAGTGTTGGTATGCCTTTCCAACTTTTCCAGATAGCCCTGCCAGTCTTAATGTCTGGCCGGCGGTGTGCCATGTTTTTGCAAGATGGTGAGGGCCTGATGTTCTGCCATGATTTGGGCACGTAGGTCTGAGATCCACGACCTGGTGAGAGGGGGGGATAGACGACTTCCAGCACATCGCCAGTCTGCGCTTCGCCAAGACCAACGCAAAGTCTATACATTTGGTGAGGGGCTTGCGTTACGCCGCACACGAGGTAACCCACAGGAGGTAGTGTAGTCCCTCCTTCTGAAATTGATGTCCCGCTAATGGAGTAAGAAGCCTGGTTATGTCTGCCAAGTAGAGGTCGAGGTGTGTGCAGGACCATACCACATGCACAAAATCGGCATTGTGTTCCTGGTAGCTCAGGCACGTGTCTGCTCCTACCATGTATATCCACACTATATGCTTCAGAGCAAGATAGGTGTGGTCTAGGTAGTTGAACTATGTGTATTTCAGCCTGGACTTGGTGGAAATGATTTTCGACGCTTGTGAGCACTGTCCATTGCTTGTCCGTGAAGGTTATGTTGAGGCATTTGTCCCAGTATGCTTTAAGGACGTGTAAGGGTTGTTCCCTGTCCGCACACAAGGAGCCATAAAGGCTGGTGACTGCTTTTGGTGCCCTCCCAAGTGTCAGTAGCACCTGGAGCAATTTGGAAGCTTCTGGCTTCACCAGATTCTCAAATGTGCTCAATATTCAGTCAGTAAATAGGTCTCCCCAATCAGTGAGGCCTGCCTCCACCTAAGAGGCTGCATCCGGGCACGAGTATAACTCCGAGCATCCTGGCAGCGCCCAAAGAGATAGATTTGGGGCATAAGGGAGACCGGAGTGCTTTGTACGTGTGTAAGTGGACCAACATTTCTTGGCGACTTGCAGTAAAACATTGTTGCCCATTGCAGGTGACTACATTCGTACCTAAGAGCCAGTGCAATATCTGGAGAGGTGAGGCCATTTCCCCAATTTGTAATTATTCTGGCCCACCACCCATCTCATGGGCCATTGGAGTTGAGCAGCCACGTAGTAATATTCAAAGTTTGGGGCTCCCATCCCACTCTTATCCTGTGGTGCATAAATTTTTGCTAGGGCCAGCCGGCGTCATTCGTTGCCCCATATTAGTGCCATCAGCAAAGAATTCATTTACGCAAACAATCCTCGAGGGAGCTGGTGGGGGATAGCAGAAAAGAAATATAAGAGCCCTGGGAGTACTAAAAGTTTTGAGATGGCTAGTCTACCCACCGGGGAGAGAGGGAGGGAAGTCCAGAAACTCAGGGACATACGTACTCCAGTGAGAGCCCTTCCTATGTCGCCATTTATCAGGTCTTTCTCCGAGTGGTTTATTCTGATGCCCAAATACTTAATGGAATTACATGCCTATGAGAGTGGGGGAAGTGGAAGTGGAAGAGCGCGAGGGGGAACAACCGAGATTTCTCCCACGTTTGCAGGCCCTTTGCCTCTCCAAATTTCTGCAGGAGGTCCATTAACTGATTCAATACTGTCTCATCATCGCGTAGACATACCTAGGCATCATCAGCATATATTAAAATTATATGCCACCTGTCCTCTGTTTGTAGTCCCCACTCCGGAGCACATACCCTTGGAGCGCACACCAGGGGCTCCATCACCAGTGCAAACAACAGTGGCGAAAGTGGACTACCCTGATGAGTGCCCCGCTCAATATTGAACGGGCCTGAGATGATCTATCCAGTTTTGATTCGCTCCAATGAGTTATTATAGAGAAGGGTTATCCATTAGAGAAATCGAGAACCAATTCCCATTCGCTTGAGGGTGTGCTGCAGGTATCCCCAGCTTAGAGTGTCGAATGCTTTTTCTATGTCTAGTGCTGCAACTCAAGAGTGAGCACCGGTAGACCTCACCCACCCCATAAACATGAAAAGGCATTGTAGGTTCATGAACGTGTTCCTATCAGGAATGAATCCATTCTGGTTCTGGTGGATTATGCCTTGAATTACAGGGATCAAGTAGTTCACCAGCACCTTACCAGGGAACTTATAGTCTGCCTTTAGCAAGGCTAGGGGGTGATAGGACCCAATCAATAGTGGGTCCCTATCTGGTTTAGGCAGAACCACCAAGATCGCCTCACGCTTAGAGACAGGCAGTATCCCCACTGAGTAAGCTGAGTTCAATACCTTCTGCACCTGGGGGGTGAGTTGTGATTGGTATGTGGAGTAAAACTCAGTTGGCCAACCGTCCTAACCCAGGTGTTTTTCCGCGCACCATTCTTCTTTTTTTTTTTTTTGATAGATAGATAGCTTTATTCAGCAAATTAATACCATCAAAGCACATAAATACACAATATACATCATGCTAAAACATAATACTAAAATGAGTAATAAAAAAAAAGGAGCAGTTTCAATAAAACAGGACATCAACACAGCATAGCCCTAGTTTAAAATACATGAATAGTCAAATACATAACAATGTGAAAAAGTTAGTGCAGACCACAACACATTAGTTTCTACACCAAAAATTGACAGTCAGCTGTTACTTGCTATCTCATGGAAAAATTATGTTAAGTTGAGTGATATGCTCTTAACTTTAATAATTTTTGTCTGATTGGCTAAATAGCCTTCAGGAAATTTGCCAATGGACATGCCACTTTACCATGGGCACTCAACTTCAAAATCCTAAAGGCAACTGACCCACACACAAGGACCATGGATCTACAAAGCGGAATAAGCCAACTTGCTCTTTGCTTACGATACGCAGGGCAACAAAATAAAACATGGGCCAAATGCTCGGTAACTCCACATCCCATTGGACATAAGTCACTATCGTCACCAAGATTTGTCCATTTGCTAGTAAATGAGCGAAGTGGTAATGTCCCTAACCTAAACCTAATGAAAAGTGCTTGTGCACAGGTTTTATCGCCTCAGTGATCTTGTTGGCCTTGAGAGGGGCCTCTAACTCCGTGCACAAAGACGCCTGTAGACGAGGCAAAAGGGTAATGTCCATGAACGCCCTGATACGGTCTTCCCTTGTCTGTCTTAGTGAATATAATTTAGAGTAATATAAGCAAAAGGCAGAATAAATGGACTCCTGTGTTTTAATGAGTGTGACTGCCCGTATGGTGATGATAGGGACTCGAGGAGAGTCCAGGCGTTTGAGCCGGCAAGGAGCTTGCCTGCCTTGTTGCCCTCTACATGTTTTTCACCTGGTATATCCTGTGGTCCAGCTAGCCCAACCAATCCAATGTATCCCTACATTCAAGTCTTGTCCATGTGTATATATGGGGGCCACCGCCTGGTCTTCCAGTAGCCTCCGTTCAAACCGATGTATGTCTGTTTCGAGTGTTTGTAGCTCTTGGCGCAGCGGTTGTTTAGGGCTGTATGTTATCTTTATTTCTTGGCCCCGAAGTACTACCTTGAATGCATCCCATTCGATACCAGCATTGGATGCAGTACCCCAATCAATCTTGAAGTACATGGTGAGATGATCGAGCAAGGTATTGCTGAATATTTTGTCTCATAAAGCCAACATCGGTATGCGCCATGTGGGTATGCTCGGGCATCCGATGCCCCATGTTAGTTGGAGTGGCAGGGGAAAGTGGTCCGATAACGTACGTCTAAGATATTCAGCGCTACCAACTCTTGAAAGAGCGTCGGAGTTGCAGTAAAAAAGGTCTATTTTAGTATGAGTGTTGTGCACTCCGGAGTGAAACGTGTACTCTGGGGTGGTCGAGTGCAGACAGTGCTAAACATCTGAGATCTAAGAGTGCGATGCACTCTGTCTTAGGTTTTGTGTGTGTGTCGTGGATAGGCCCCCATGGGACTGGCGGGCGTGAACGGTGCCAATTCGTGTCCGAAGCACAATTTAAATCACAGGGACGTCTGTGGTGGCGAGGTGCTGTGCGTCCCACTAACCTCGCGAGGACACAAGCGGCGGAGGCAGGATTGCAGGCCTGGAGTCCACAGTTCACTGGGTGCAGCACTTCAGCGGGCCACCCCGCAGCATCTGCCATTCTGCGCACTGACCTGTGCACGGCGGCCAGAGGATCGCTGGTTGAGTCAGGTGCCCCCCCACCCCCCCCATGGCTATATCCTCTGGCTCCCCACAGCATTCGCTGCAAAGCGATGAGCCAGTGCTTAGATATTGATCACCTCCAACGTTTCCCGGATGATTCATGTGTCAGCGGAGTTTAATGTGTTATCAGGATGTTGTTTATGGGCCGGGCTGCACGGATCTTCTCTATATGCATCTGGTGCAGTCGCTATCTTGGCCACGCCCCCAACGCTCTCTAGATATAGCAAAGGAATTTGCTTCCTTTTTCCATCACTTCTTTCAGTTGGATCATAGAGACTGTTTAAAAACATAAGCCACCATCTACAACAACTTCAACTCCCCAACCCACAGACCTCAACCTCAGCTGCCTTGGCCCACCCACGCACACCAAATAAGCGATCACTACTTGGACTCTGCTCCCCACGCAGATCACAAAGCCATCATGTCCTCAGTCCACTCTGGAGTCCCCACCGACTCATGCCCCCACCATTTTTTTTTTTTTTCCAACCTTGGAACCACTTTCCAGCATCCTTAACCCCTCCATCACCACGACTGCCTTCCCTGACAGATGGAAACATGCAGAGGTCAGACCCCTCCACTAAGAAATCGTCCACTAACCCAGCGAGCACAAAAAATTACCACTCAATCTCTCTGCTCTCGTACCCTGCCAAAGTACTCACAAAGGCCAACAACCACCAGTTCACCGAATACCTGGAGAGAAGCAACTTGCTTGATGCCTCCCTTATGGGGATTCCGCACCAACCACAGCACGGAGACTGCACTGATCTCAGCCACCTAAGATATCAAAGCCCTCCTCAATCGCAGGGAAAACAGCAACCCTGATACTCCTCAATCCATCAGCAGCACTCAACACAGTTTCCCGCCACAACCTTATCAACAGATTCAACAGCATCAGCATCCAGGAGAACGCCCTTCGAGTGGATTGCCTCCTTTAGAGGACATATGCAGAGAATCCGCCTACCTCCCTTCAATTCTGAACAAAAGAATAACATCTGCGGTATACCCCAAGGATTGTCGCTCAGCCCCACCCTGTTCAACACTTACATGACTCTCCTCACTGACATCGTCAAATCCCATGGATTCAACATCATATCCTACACAGACAACACACAACTCATTCACTCACTTACCAAAACTCCCCCCACTCCTCACCCCACCCCACCACCACCACTAGAACAAACTTTCACAATGCCATGACCAGTGTCTTCAACTGGATAAGAACCAGGTAAGACAGAAGTACTGAGCTTCAAGAGAAAAATATCCATTTGGGACAACAGCTGGTGTTTGTCTGAGCTCGGACCCACACCCGCTCCATCATACCATGCACGCAACCTTGGCATCATCCTCAGCAGCAAACTCACTATGAAGTAACAAATCAACACAGTCTCCTCTTCCTGCTTCCACACTCTCCATGTGCTGCTCAGAATCTTCACATTGATGCCTGTCAACTCCAGAAAGGTTGTCACCCAGTCCCTCATCACCAGTCGACTGGACTACAGCAATGCATTCTACTCGGGTATCTCCTTCCAGCTCCTCAAGATACTCCAGACCATACAGAACACACTAGCAAGACTCAACCACTGCATGAACTTCCATCAGCCTGCTATACACCTGCAGCCCACCTCCCTGGGTCTCCAACCTCTTCCCCATTTCCCCCCCCCCCCCACCCCCACCCATCTCAGCGACAGCAATGGCCGCACCTTTTTCAACATTGCTGCCAAGACCTGGGACGACCTGCCCCTCCACCTACGAGCAGCACCTGGCAGACTTCAGAAGAAAACTCAAACCTGGGTCTTCGAATTAGACTTCTCAACCCCGGTGCCCAGATATCCCACAAGGAGTTTTAGTGCTGCACTATACAAAGATTGATTGATTGATTGAAACTAAATTCCTTCAGGGTATTTCACTAAATTAACTCCTGAGGTGCAACCATCTATAGAGTGCGATATCATGTTATGGATTGTAGCAGATGTGTTCTAACAGAGACTTCTATACTTCCCAGGTATCAGACTGGATCCAGAAACTTTTAAGCAGGACCCCTGCAGGGTACAAACTCTGTGGGCAGTGTTGAAAACAAATGTCTGTGACTGACCCACATGTGGTTTTCCTGTGGTGCCTAGGGTCAGACCATGACTCTAAGGACTGCAGTGAATGTGCTTTCACATTCCCCAAGGCCATCTTGAGACCAAGAGGTGAATCTCATCATGGGGAAACACCACCAGACCCAACACCAAGATCTGTTGAGTTCTAAAAGTAGCTCTAGGTCCCGCTCCTGATGTCGCTGCTGCAACAGATAATCTTTGCAGTCTAAGTCATCTGGTAAATCTAAGAAGTCCAAGTGGGACTCTGCCTCGTCTCATCTATCATAATCTCATCATCATTGGGCCTTCAGGTTGCCCTCCCAGTGCCTGTAAATTAAATGCTACTAGAGGGCCCACAGCAATAATTGTGCCACCCATTTAAATAGCCTTTTAAGCCTGTCCCAGGAGTGTCACTGCAGCTTGTGTGTGCAGGTGTAAACTGTTCCGACCTGGCAAAATAAACCTTTTTAATGCATATGTGAACTCTAGGGTATGCCCTAAACAATCCACAGGGCAGAGCGGAGTGTATTTGAAAAGTTGGACAGGTACTTTTTATTTTTACGTTTCCTGGTATTGAAAAACCCTTAAATTTGTTTTTCACTACTACAAGGCCTACCTCTCCCATTAGATGACATTTGGTTACCTTATTACATTTAATAGGTTCTAGCTTATAATTGAGTGCAAGTAGGAATGTAGAGTTTGATGTCTAAAGAATTCTAATTTAAAACGCTATTTACTGGTAAACTTGGATTTTAAGTCACAATTATGTAAATGCCACTTTTAGAAAGTTGCCGTTTTCTTGTCCCAACCATTTGGTGCCTGCAGCCTGTTCCTGGGGCACATGACTAGGTGTAGCCGGTCTTTGTAGTTGGTCTTTGTGTATTGCTCCCAGACAGTGTGACAAAGTGGAATAGTAGCTGGCAGAATGTGCCATCTCTGACCCCATGAGGAGGAGGAGTTGTCACCAACCACACTTGCACACCACACATGCTCTTCCCTGTGCACTCATAAAGGGTTTTGACACTAGTCTTTTGTGACACCCAGTCAAGCTGGGGCCAGGCCAGGGAGGGAGGAAATTCCAAACACCTCTGGGGGGTGCAAACCTCCAGAACCATCTCCTTCTTCAAAATGGGTGCCAGATATAAATAATGGACCCTAAGGCCCAACTTTTCAGTACGTCTCTGGACCTGTGGAAGACTCGGAAGGACTACTGTGCTGCTCTGCAAGAAGGACTACACCCCTGTTGCTCTGCTGCCTCAGTGAAAAGGACTGAACCAGGACCACCAAATTAACTCTAAGGGCTAGTTGGCTGGCCTCCTGATTAGAGTCACAGGGACAGAAAAGTCTCACACCACCTTAGACCCGGCACCTTGCACTTCTAGGGTGGGCTTCCAAGCTCCACATATTGGGAGAAGGGTTCTGCTATCTTGGGAGTAGTAAGAATATTGCACTCTGGGATAGCTAGATGCCACACATTGCAGGAAGTCATCAGGCAGAAGGAGACATGGAATCCCATTGGCTAATAACCACTGTATCCTCAAGGGCAAGTTGTGGGCATGAAAGTAGCACCCTCGCACCCAGACTTCAGATCATGTCTGCACTGTTGAGAGGACCGAAGGACTGCCCTGCTGTTCCCTGGACCTGGCAAAGAGATGCTCCTCCGCTAACAAAGAGGAGTGTGCCTGTGGTTCCCTGCTCGAGGAAAATTAATCTCTGAGCCACAGACAGAAGTGGTGAACTCCAAAAGTCAGTTGGCTGACTTCTGTTACAGCATTAGGGCTACAAAAGCTGAAGAAATCAGCCAGCCAAGTTGGTAACTGCACTTGCTTGTTTTCTCTGCAGAACCCAAACCAGGATTTAAGGTACTTTGTTCACCAGGCCTAGCCTACTCCCTGTTTCTAGCCCGCTCTCTATTGGGGTCAACCTGAACTGTGACCTTTTGCCTGGTCTGGTGTGACCAGATAATCACAGTTGGTGCTTTGTGCTTCTAGGCACTGTTTGCAAAGTGTGACATCTAGCTATCCCAGAGTACAGTATTCTTCCCACTCCCAAGATGACAGAACCCTTCTCTCGGGGTGTGGAGCTTGTTAGCCCACCCTAGAAGGCTACACACCCATGGGAAAATCAGGTTGTCAACTGCTTACTCCTTGCTGTCTCAGATGCTAACCTGTTTATGAGAACAAAAGAGTAGCCTCTCCTGAGTGTGCACATAATTTGCCCTTCAAAGACAGCTTTCCCTTTGAAGCTCAGTTTTTGGACTCTCACCCGGTGTGGCTTCTGGCCAGGTAGAGTTAAAACCTCTTCTAACGGCTGGTCTGTATTGTGTCCTTTCCTTGGAGTCATTCAACTACGAGTGGCCGCTGGAAAACTTTGGGCAACAGAATAGCAACTTTCTAAAGTTGCCTTGTACTCAAATGTTACATTAATCTGATAGAGACTTCTAGTGGCAGATTTCTTACCTTAGAATTTCCCCCAGGTGTCAGACTGGATCCAGAGATTTTTCTTCGAGCAGTAACCTTGAGTGATGTCAGGTGACGTTGGTTGACTCCACGTCCATCGTTTGCATCGTGGTCACCGTGACGATGTTGGGGTCGTACATAGGTGCCGCCTCTTTTTTTTTTTTTTTTTTTTTTTTTTTTTTTTTTATATATATATATTATTTTTTTTAACACATTTTATTGTAGTTTTATTTAGCCGTTGGTGGATAGACATAATACAGTACAATACAATACAAAATAATCCTATTATCTAATGCCTAAAGACAATCTTGATCCTAGGAATTCCGATCCCTTCCACCCTACCTCCCCTCCCCCCCCTTAGGTGAGCCAACCGTACCGTGTCGTAGCTACAGTGCACCTAGATGTGTCATGTGCAGGATATGAGATTCCACTCACTATATATGAGGATAATGAACTCCCTCTACGCACTCATACCTCCTGAACCTGTAGTTGTGAGCAAAGACCCTCAGTAGTGGAACACAAGTGTGGTTCAATTACCTATCCAGCAGCCCCTCTGTCAGGGTCAGGATCCACCCGGGTTTCCTCCCTAAGGGCTTCCAACACTATTTCCCAGCCCTGCGCCACTTCTGGTGGTCTCAGCCCTCTCCTGACCTCCCCGTGTAGAATTCTCCCCTCACACCCAACCCACCTGGTTAATTCTCTTGTCCATTGGGGTATTCTCGGACCTACTGGGTCCTTCCAGGACATCACGATTTCCCTTTGTGCCAACACATAGGCCAGGTCTTGAAACTTGTTAGTAACCTTGTACTTGGCAGAATGTGAGAACCATCCAAGCAGGCAATGGCCCATTGTACAGGAGATTTCCCTTTCTATGGTTGTAGCCACGATCCTGCACACCGTCGTCCAGAATACCGCCACCTGAGAGCAGTCCCAGAACATATGTTTAAATTCCGCTCCCGTCAATCCACATCTCGGGCATCCTACTCCTGCAGTTCCAAAGTACCTATTGATCCGGGAGGGAGTAAGGTATGCCCGATGTAGTACATAAAAGTTAATAAGTTTAAACCTGGCATTTTGGGTTGATTTGGGAATCCCCTCTAGGATGCGCCCCCTGTCCCCATCAGTGATGTCAGTCCCCAGGTCCTCCTCCCATGTCAATTTAAGTTGGGTCAGGGGTAGGAACCTGTCAGCTTGAATCCTGCTGTATAGGTTTGACACTGCTTTATATTTACCAGAGGATGTCACCAAATATGTACTGATTAGGAGGCTCGCCCATTACTCCCCGCCAATGCCTACGAATACTGGCCGCAATGGCACCATACAGTAAGAAGTGACCTCTTGGTAACTCGAATTCTGCTCTGAGGGCATCGAAGGGTAACCGTGTCCCCGTTTTAAACAATGTTCCCACCGTCTGAATTCCTGCCTCCACCCAAGCCTGAAGTCCCCCCCCCCCCCCCCCCCCCCCAATCGCCCGATGAGGCAAAGCCCGCAATGGCAGCAGAGGGAGCTCTGGGGAATATGGGGTTTTAATCTTAATTTTGCAAAGGAACCTTTTCCAGCATTGAGTCAAAATTAAAAATTCTGAGGGAATCTAGTCTCCCATCACCCGGGCATCCCAACAATACCTCAAATATCCTAGCCCCTGTAGGGGTGGACGGATGTACTCTCGCCTCCGGTTCTGCTCTACTTGCAATCCGTTGTGCCAACCATTGGAGCTGCGCTGCTAAGTAGTAAGCTTCAAAATCCAGAACCGCCAGCCCTCCGTCCGTGGAGTGCCTCAGCAGTTTGACCAAGGCCACTCTCCTCCTTCCACCACCCCACAGAAATGCAACAACCATTGACTCAAGCTCTTTAAATATGGCCTTGGATATCCACACCGGGAGGACAGTAAAATGGTATAATAGTTGTGGTGACATTATCATTTTAAGAATTGCTACTCTTCCTGCAACAGATAAAGGCAGGGTTTGCCAAAAGGACATACTGGACCTTAGTGACCTCAGTGAGCCCCCCACATTACTCTCTAGAATATCTTGCGGGTCGTGAAAGATCTTAACCCCCAAATAAGGAAGACAGCTCGGCATCCACTTGACCATTCCCAGCACCAACAGAGGCGCCACTGATAATCTGAAAGGGATCAAACCAGTTTTATCCCAGTTCACTCCTAATCCAGAGAGTCTGTCGAACTGAGCAAGCATCTGCTGTGCCCGTGGTAAATCCCTGTGTACATCTTTCAAAAATATCAGTACGTCATCCACATATAAGGCTATCTAGTGTCTCTCGCCCCCTGCTAGTATTCCGGGACCTCCTCCACCGTTTCTCGCCATAGCCGCCAATGGTGCCATTGCCACCGCAAAAAGCAGTGGTAACAGAGGGCACCCCTGTCTAGTTCCCCACTCAACTGTATAATTTCGGGATATTGTCCGTCCAGTACGTACTCTGGCAGTAGGTTTGGTATACAGCAGTCTTACCCAAGCAATATACTCGGGCCCCAATCTGAGCCGAGCCATCACCGCATAGAGAAAATCCCATCTAGACTGTCAAAGGCTTTTTCTATGTCTACTGCCAGAACCCCGGCTGTTGTACCATCCACATTCTGATCCCTCATGATTGCTACCAATCTGCGAATGTTATCCGAATATTCCGCCCGGTAACAAATCCCACCTGATCTGGTTGTATTAAGGTTGTCATATATGGGAGCAGTCTAGTGGCTAAAATCTTACTTAGGACCTTATAATCCAGGTTCGACATAGAAAGAGGCCTGTACGCCCCGTCTCCGTATGATTTTCCCCAGCTTTTAGCAAGGGTATTGTTATCGCTTCCCGCGCTGATGCTGGTAATACTCCTTGCTCCTTCGCGGTCCGATACAAAATTTCCAACCGCGGAACTAATGAGTATGTATGAGGCATAAAATTCAACAGGGAGGCCATCCATCCCTGGTGTTTTCCCCCTCGCTAAATCCCCACTGGCCTTCATGAGTTCCGTCTGTGTAATGGCCCCACCCAGCTGCTCTGCAACATCTGGCGATAGTGACTGAAGTTGCATCTGGGATAAGTACCACACAGTAGCGTCTCTGTCATATTTGAGTTTACTTGTGTATAGTCGTTCATAGTAGGTCATAAAGTGTGCATTAATTTGTTCCTGGTCGTATATATGCTCCCCTTGTTCTGAAATAATGTCAAGTATGGTTGAGTTCCTATGAGGTTGTGACACCACCCATGCCAACATCCGGCCCGTCCTGTCTATCTCTCCCCGTGTGCTCTGGTGAGGTAATTTCTGTAATCAAAGCATCGGAGATGCTCTACACATTCTGCAACTGTTGCTCTAAGCTCTAGTAAGGAGTGTTGTATAAGTGGGTTTTCAGGTCTAACTTTTTCTGCCTCTCTCAGCTTAGCTTCTGCCAGCTCAGTAAGAAGGGTCCTACGCACCCCCACTGCCCCCGCTATGCACCTCCCCCTCACTACTACCTTAAAAGCATCCCATTCAATCAAGGGACCACTAGTCGAGGCCTCATTATCGTTGAAGAATTGGGTGATATGTTGTTTCAACTCCCCCTGAAAATAAGCATCTTCTAATGATTCTGGCTTCAGTCTCCAAGTGGGGATGCGAGGAGGGGGCGAGCCCCACCTCCGAGACAGCAGGAGAGGATTATGATCGGAAACAGTGTGGGCCAAATACTCAGCATTAGATATAAGCAAAAAGGTCTCCGGGGTACAAAAAAAATACATCCAATCTGACATGGAGCTCATGTAAGTGAGAGAAGTATGAGTAGTGTCAGGGAGACCATATTATCGGGGTCTGCGCACGTTCCCAACATGTCCACCACTAGACAGCTCTAAGACTCTGTTAGATGAATCACAGAGACTGAGAGAGCCCAAGCGGGGGAGAAGGGGATTAGGATTGGAACAGCTGTGAAGGAGAACTGTAGGAAATAAAAGGTTAAAACACACAATATCAAGATTATATCACATTAATCTTTACTAGACTATGATTCTAAGCATTGTCATACTGTAACCATGGATAACTTCAGCATGGACTAAATAACTAGGCCTCAAGATGTCCGGTTTCCTGGGAAGGAATCAAGAATGATTAATACAATTTCTCAATCAACCTATTAATGAAATGTTACACATTGACTAGGAATATAAGAACCCTCTAGAATTATGTTTTCAAAATCAAACATGGCCTGTTTGCATGAGGACAATAAAATAATCCGAACGTTGTCTGGAACACAATAGGAGTTGTATTAAAGGACTTATTAGTTTAGTTTAGTTTAGTTTAAGAATTTATAAAGCGCGTAGTGACCCGATGGCATCCCAGCGCTAACCTAACCTGACCGGTGCTGTCACTAGGAGAGTTGAGAGCGCTACCTACAGAAAAGAATAGTCTTGAGTTTTTTCCTAAAAAGTAGTTCTGAATGTTCCTGACGTAGATCGGAAGGAAGATCATTCCAAAGACGGGCGGCCTTGGTAAGGAAGGAGTTGGCCCCCCAAGCTCTCTTAGACCTCAAGATGGTCACAAGACGAGAGGAGGAGGACCTCAGACTTCGAGAAGGAACATAAAGACATAGCCGCTTTCTAAAGAACATTGAACCCTTATGTTGAAGAGCTCTATGAACAATGCATAGGGCCTTAAAATAGGTACGTTGCTTGAAGGGGAGCCAATGAAGCGAGGAAAGAGCAGGTTTAGCGGATACATGTCTGGGAAGATTGACAAGAAGCCGGGCGGCTGCGTTCTGGACTGTTTGTAGCCTTTTTATAACATAAGCCGGGGCGCTGAGAAAAAGTGAGTTCCCATAATCCAACCGGGAGAGGATAAGAGTTTGAACGAGGATTCTTCTGGCCATAGGGGGAAGAAGAATCGAGATTTTCCTAAGAACTCTTAAGATGCCAAAGCATATAGAGGACTCTTTTTGCTTGATAATCCATGGTCAGACGAGAATCCACCCAGAAACCAAGGCTTTTTACCTGGTCCTTAGGGGGAGGAAGATTATTGAAAGCCTCAGAGTACAGCGGAAGCGAAAGAGCTGGGGGGGGAATTGCCTAGTACGATGACTTCTGACTTTCTGTCATTGAATTTGAGCTTAGACTGGACCATCCAAGCTCCAATGTCTTTCATACAGCACGAGAGGTTAGCTGCCGACGAGTCCCCGGAGCTGGATAGGGACACCACAACTTGAGTATCGTCGGCGTAGGTGACCAAAGACAAATTGTAGGGAGCGATCACCTTAGCCAGCGGGGATAAATAGACATTAAAAAGAGTTGGGCTCAAAGAAGAGCCCTGGGGAACTCCATAAGTCAAAGGAAAAATGTCAGAGAAGTAGGCTCGATCCAGGACTTGAAAAGATCTGTCTTTGACAAAAGCGGACAGCCAGGACAATGCCAGGCCTCCTATCCCCAATTCTGAGAGCCTGCGGCAGAGAAGGTTGTGGTCCACTGTATCAAAAGCAGCGCTGAGATCAAGCAGAATCATGGCCACATGGGACCCTTGGTCCAAAAGCTGCCTGGCTGACTCAGTCACTGCAAGGAGAGCTGACTCCGTGCTATGATGGGCTCTAAAACCCATTTGGGTGGGGTGGAGGAGTTCATGGGTCTCTAAGTAGCTGGTTAATTGGTGATTAACGTGTTTCTCCAAAATTTTTGTTGAAATAGGGAGAAGAGCAATGGGTCTATAATTCTCCAGCAGAGATGGGTCCAGTTTCGGTTTTTTTAACAGAGGCTTAATAATGGCATGCTTAAAAAGAGGGGGGAGAAGACCTAACGATAGGGAACGATTCAGTATTTCTGTGAGGGGAGGTACAACAATATCTGAAACTCGTGAGAGGATGGGGGGAGGAGCGGGGTCCAGGGGGGAGCCCGATTTAATCTGAAGAAGAAGTTTAGTGGGAGCAGTATCAGTAAGAGGTGTGAAGACAGTTAATGTGGTTCCGGAGAGGGAGGGATCCATCATTTGGTGCTCTACTGTACCTGGGGGAGGAGGAGAAGGGAACCCAGAGTATATCTTAATGACTTTGTCATTAAAATGAGATGCCAAAAGATTACTATATTCAGTGGAGGGTTCTGTGGGAGGAGAGGGCATAGGGGTTATAGTTAATTCCTTAAAAATCTGAAAAATTTCCTTTTGTGAACAGGAGGAGCTTTCTATTCTTAATCCATAGTAGGAGGACTGGGCGGCTTTGATGTTTTGATGGTAGAGTCTGACGGATTGCCTATATATTTCTCTATCAATGAGACTGTAATTCTTTCTCCAAGCTCTTTCTAACCTTTTGCACATTTTTTTTAGTTCTAGCAAACAAGGTGAAAACCAGGGTTTGGCCTTGTGGGGGGGCTTGTTAGATCTCAATTTGATGGGCAGAATACTATCCAAAGAGGAGGAAATCCATTTATTAAATGAATCTGCAGAAATGGAGGGGGTGCTGGCCCCCAAGGAGGTCTGGAGAGCAGCCCGCCACTCCACAAGGGCCAGTTTTGACCAAATGCGACCAAAAGTAGGGGGGGTAGACTGCACAACTGGAGTAACATTGCAGGGGAAAAAGAAAGATAGAAGGCAATGATCCGTCCAGGTTAGAGGCTGGGATGGCAGAGTGGTGAGGACAGGGAGATTACTGAATAAAAGGTCCAGCATATGGCCTTTGGTATGGGTAGGTCCTATTACGTGTTGATTTAAATCAAGCGCAGAGAGAGACGCAAGTAGAGACCTTGCGTGTGGACAATTTCCATTATCAAGATGGATGTTGAAATCCCCAAGGATAGTAAAGTTAGGGGATTTACAGATAAGACTCGCTGCAACTTCCGGCAGGGAATCTAAAAAACAGGTACAGGGTCCTGGGGGTCGGTAGAGAAGCAAACCTGAGAAAGTAAAGGTAGGGGAGAGGTGAAGGGAGAAAATTAAGCTTTCACACTCCGGGATATCAGAGGGGAGGGTGGTACACCGAAGGTTATTTTTGTAGATAATGGCTAAGCCGCCACCTCTTCCATGGAGACGATCTACATGCACCATAGAGTAGGTGGAGGGTAAAGAATTGCAGATATCTGCTGCTGAGTCATTGCCCAACCAGGTTTCGGTGAGGAACAGGGCGTCAGGGGACAGATCTTCTATGAGGGTATATATGTGAAGGGAATGAGCTGGTAAAGACCGACAGTTAAGGAGCAGAAATTTACAGGTTACAAATGGGTACGAAGCGGGGGGTGAGACAGCCTTACAGGTGCTGGGGCAGGTCGGGCAGAAAGAAGAGGCAGAGGACCCAGGGGATACTAAAGGAGGTAGTCCAGGTTGTGCCCCTCTAAGTGCGTGGAGCTGCAGGGGAGAATAAACTAACCTGTCTGTGGTAAAAGGAACAGCATTTCTGGGCTCTGTGCGCTTCAGGGTGCGGACGGGCGCAGACGGGCTTGCCTTTGGCCAGGAAGTGGGGAGAAGAAAAAAACAAAAAAAGAGTAAGCAACCGGGAACCACTGAACACGGGTCCCAAGGTTGCTAAAAAGCAGGGAATCAACAAAAGTCCCAAAAACACAGACACAGGAACAGGAATATGCCCCCAATACTTGTAAATCCACAAGAGGAAAAAAATCGATTAATCCCAATCCCTTTATGTATTAAAACGAAATTAAAACGAAATTCCCCCTAGAATGAGAAAAGCCAGAAGACTCTTAAAAGTTAAAATGTCCCCCAAACAGTTAAAAACATTTGATTCTTAAAAATTAAAAGATGCTCACACAGTCAGGTCATATTATGCACATATAATGTAACATCTAGAATTTTAACACTTAGTTTTAAATGCAGAAACATGAGTCGCGCACATTGCTGAATTCAACAAGAATATGCAAATGCCATGAAATGATTGCGCACACTGCAAGCGATCTGAAACATCAAGTTTTAATTGCGGGAATGAATCGCGCGTCTTGCCGATTCGAATGTCACCATGTAAATGCCAAGAAATGCTTGCGCATAATGCGTATCAAGATTTAAATGCAAGGAAATTAATTGTGCGTCTTGCCGATTCGAATGCCACCATGCAACTACCAAGCAATGGTTGCGCACAATGAGTATCGAAGGTTAAACATGAGGAATGAATCGCGCGTCTTGCCGATTCGAATGTCACCATGTAAATGCCAGAAAAACCAAGAGCGCATTCACACGCACAAGATAAAATCTCTCAACATTAAAATTTGGCCCAAGAACTCGAATGCCTTCGACAACTGGATCGGGGGCCCAGCCCGACCTCCGTCTTACCGCCCTGATCAAGGATCACCAATACAAATGAAGGGCAAGGCCCGGATTCGCTTCTCCATCGGCTATGTCCTCGTAGTAGTATCTTTAACCTGTGGCAGCAGCTCCTTTAGCTGCCTGTCTGTAGTGGCAACCTTTTCATCCAAGCGGCGGTGGTCGTCCCTAAGTACATTGAGGTCTGTGGCTAGAGCATCAATTTTTCCTTCCAGGGCTACCTGGGAGGCTGTTATTGCTCACAGTACATCCTGAAGCGTGGGATCCCCCGCTCTGTTCTTTAGGAGAGGTATTCTTTGGTCCCAGCCGGTCCATCATCTCTTCCGTGCAAGTCCCACTTCTTTGTTCCATGTCTCTCTTCTGACCAGTCCTACCCATCTTCTGGGGCTCTTTCCTATTCCCTCTCGCCGTTGGAGTCCGGCTGCCTCTTCCCCCAGTTCCTTATAGGCTTCCGTGCACCAAGTTTGGTCTGTGCTACTGTATGGAGTGTGCTGCGTCCCTAGTCTTTTATCTCGTCGTGGAGATCGTCTGCCGTCGTCAGGTGGAGCAGCCCGCGTCCCCCGTGCTCTCCTTTTCCATACTGGGGTGTCTTCTGGGCCGTCCTCCTGACCTGATCAGAAGTTCTCATTTACTGAGGAGTCCCGGGCTGCAGCAGGTCCCTCAGCCTTTCGACTGCCCCTCGTCCCCAGAAGTCCGCCTTTCGCCCCTTTTGTGGCCACTGAAGGGGGCTCCCTGTTGCGTCCCTTTCCCAGCACAGTGCCATCCATGTTGACAGCAGGATTCACCATCACCTGCCCCACTGGGATTTCATCACTACGTACAGTTGGGTTTTGCAGGTCATCCAAAGGGGCTACTCCCTCCCCTTTGAGACTGCCCCTCCGGCCATGCCCCCATCCTAGAGTCGCTTACCAGAGGGACTTCCGGCACATCTCTGTAAGGAAGTTATGACTCTCTTGGCCAAAGGAGTCTTAGAAATGGTCTCTTCACCAGAATTAGGTTGTGGTTGTTATTCCCACTACTTTCTGATGCCCAAAAAAGGACAAGGACTTATGTCCTATCCTAGACCTTCAGGTCTTCAATCTATTCCTCAAGAAGGAGAAGGTAAGCATGCTGATTCTGGCTCAGGTCCTGTCTGCCTTGGACCCTATAGACTGGATGGTAGCGTTGAACTTGAAGGACACTTATTTCATTATCCCTGTCTTGCATACCCTAGACACAGACACTACCTGCGATTCGTGTTAGGTCACGAGCACTTTCAATTTACTGTGTTCCTCTTCAGCCGTCTCAGTGCCCCTCGGGTGTTCACGAAAGTCAATCAATCAATCAATGATTTATAGAGCACACTAATCGCCCGTTAGGGTCTCAAGGCGCTGGGGGGGGGGAGCTATTGGTCATAGAGCCATGTCTTGAGGCGTTTCCTGAATGTCAAGAGGTCTTGGGTCTGGCGAAGGTGGAGCTGTCGGGAGTTCCAGGTCTTGCCAGCTAGGCGAGAGAAGGATATTCCTCTGGCAGTGGTGTGGCGGATGGAGGTGAGGGCAAGGCTGGCGGAGCGAAGATTGCGGGTGGGGGTGTGGAAGGTGAGTCTGTCGTTGAGGTAGGCTGGGCCTGTGTCATGGAGGGCCTTGTGTGTGTGGATGAGGAGTTTGAAGATGATCCTCTTTGATACTGGTAGACAGTGAAGGTCTCTGAGGTGGGGGGAAATGTGGTCGCAGCGTGGGATGTCCAGAATGAGGCGGACGGAAAGTGATGGTGGTGGTTACAGCTCATATGCACAGGTTAGGGGTTTCAGCCTTCCCCCTACCTCGACAACTGTCTGTTGAAGGTGGACACCCCCCAGAAAATTGTCTCCCACCTTCAGACTACGGCAAACCTTCTGCACACGCAGCGGTTCCCTCTAAATATGCCAAAGTTACACCTGACTCCCACTAAGATACTCCCTTTTATCAGAGCTGTTCTGGACACAGTACAGTTTTGGGCCTATCCTCCCGAAAAGTGAGTCCAGGATCTTCAGGCTATGATTCTGATGTTTCGATGTTTCAGCCTCTATCCTAGGTTTCAGTGAGAATGACTCTGAAGCTGCTGGGCATCATGGCCTCCGGCATCCTGCTAGTGACACATGCCAGATGGCATGTGCAGACTACGCAGTGGGACTTGAAGTTCCAGTGGGCACAGCATCAAGGGAATCTCTCTGACATGGTCCAGATCTTGAAGGGGACTGTGAAAGATCTGCAGTGGTGGTTTTCGAATCCAGATTGGGTCAGCAGCAGATCCCTCTCCCTTCCCCAAACAGATCTGACAGTAGTGACAGACACGTCACTCTTGGGCTGGGGTGGCACATGGGAGAGGCGGAGATCAGAGGTCTCTGGTCTCCGGTGGAGTCTGGACTCCATATCAATCTTCTGGAGCTCCAGCGATCAGGCTTGCATTGAAAGCATTCCTTCCCTCTCGCAAAGGGAAAGTGGTGCTGGTGTTCACGGGCCACACTACCTCCATATGGTATTGCAACAAGCAGGGCGGAGTAGGGTCCTGGACCCTTTGTCCAGAGGCTCTGCTCCTCCTGACACGGCTGGCACATCAGGGCATTACCCTGATGGTTCAACATCTGGTGGGCTCTCTGAACGCCAGAGCAGACTAACTTGGCCTTCGATGCATAGTCTATCATGAATGGCGTCTCCATCCGGAGGTGGCACAAGGTCTTTTTCAGCAGTGGGGAGAGCCTTGGTTAGATCTGTTAGTCTCTGCAGAGAAAGCGCAATGTCAGCTGTTTTGTGTGTTGGAGTTTCCAAGGCGGCAGTCACTCTGACACTTCATTTAGAGTGGAACTCAGGCCCCCTTTATGCCTTCCTGCCTATACCACTTCTGTCCAGAGTTCTGAAGATCAAGAACAACTGGGCTTAAGTAATCCTTGTGGCTCCAAACTGGGCATGGATAGTATGGTATCCAGGGCTACTAAGCATGGCCACAGATCTTCCAGTCAGACTACCACTTTGGGAGGATCTTCTGTTGCAGCATCAGGGGATGGTCCTTCACCCGGACCTGTCAAGTCTTCGCCTTCATGCATGGATATTGAGCGGCGGCATTTGACAGCTTTTGACTTTCCACCCGAAGTCTGTGATGTTATCTTGGCAGCCAGGTGTCCCTCCACCAAAACGGTATACGCCTGTCGTTGGCATAAATTTATGGCATGGTGTACCAACAAGTTTGTTGATCCCCTCTATGCTCCTCTCTCTGAGGTTCTTTTGTTTAGCCTTTCTTTAGCCCAGAAGGGCTCTGCCTTGGTCACCCTTAAAGGTTATCTTGTCCTTTCTTAGATTGCCAGTCCAACCTTCCCTTTTTGAGTCTCCTATTGTTGGTAGATTCCTCAAGGGACTCACCCATTTGTTTCCTCCCACTCCGTTTATCATGCCTCAGTGGGACCTCAGTCTTGTCCTTACTTACTTGATGTGTGCGCCTTTTCAGCTGTTACACAAATGTCCTTTGCGGCTCCATACTCTCAAAACGGCATTTCTTGTTGCCGTCACTTCTGTTCGCAGAGTGAGTGAGCTTCAGGCTTTTTTTTTTTTTCAAAGCCCCCATTTTTGTCTTTTTACCTTGACAAAGTGGTGCTATGTACGAGGGCCTCCTTCCTTCCCAAAGTAGTTCCACCTTTTCATGTAAGCCAGTCCATCACTTTGCCTACTTTTTACGCAACTCCACATCCTTCTCATGAGGAGGAGAGACTCCACTGTCTGGATCCAAAAAGAGCGTTGGCGTTCTACCTCAATCGTACCAAAGATTTCCGGGTGGATGATCAACTCTTTGTTAGATATGTGGGTGTGAAGAAAGGGAAGGCAATGCAAAAGCGTACCATCTCACGATGGGCACTACTGTGCAGCAAAATGTGCTACGCTTTGGCAAAGCAACCCCCTGAGGGATTGTGCGCTCACTCCACCAGAGCTACTGCTGCTACCACAGCTTTAGCACGTGAAGTTTCTGTCCTGGATATCTGCCAGGCAGCAATGTGAGCATCCCTGCAAATGTTTACAAAGCATTACTGTCTGGACAGTCCGGTCCGCAGAGATGTCTACCTTGGTCGTTCGATTTTGTAAGACTTCCTAGTATGATCTCGGTTTGTAGCTCACCACCGAGGATGGTAATGCTTGGGTATCGATTCTAAGTAATCTGCAACTAGAAGTCTCTATGAGATGGACAAGTTACTTACCTTCAATAACAATGTATCTGGTAGAGACATACTTCTCTAGTTGCAGATTCCTTACCAAGTTGGGTTTAATGTAATTATTTTCTTGATAACTCAAAGTACTACCTTTCATAGTCCCATTCAGGAGCTAGCACAGCCACATGGCACCATGTAACCCTGTACTTGTCAATGGGGCTTTCTAGCCTTTCCACAGTAAAAACAACAGTTTAAGGTTTTATAGTTAGGACATAAACATACATGTCCTACTTTTTAATATACAGCACCCTGTCTTAAGGGCTCGATAGGCCTACCTTAGTGGTGACTTTAACTTCTAGGCCCCAGGTACCCTTTATGCCATATACTAGGGACTTATAAGCAAGTTAACATATGCCAGTTGGGCATAAGTCAATCAAACATAAACCTTTAAGGATCAGCGCACTGGCACTGAGGTCTGTATGCACTTCCAGTCAAAAAAACAGCAGCATCAGTTCAAAACTTTGAGGGTTATCATGCAAAAAGAGGCATTCCCTAACACACCACCCCCATAGTGCGGACAGCCCAGATTTTCTGACTCTGCACCCGAGAGCCTTGTGTGTGGCAGGCTCTGACCAGTAAAGTAAATCCGAACTACTTTCCCACTACTACCCCTGACAGGAAGTTGGAAAAGATAAACATTTAGTAAAAAGATGTTCTCCTCCTCAACAAGCTTGGCCCTGTGCTCTGTGAATGCCAGCTGCCTCTTAGGCGCTCTTCTCATGCCTTGTGGGACTCAGCAGTGCAGTTATTGCCCAAGGTTGTGGAACAAGGCCATACAATCCTTTTTCTGGCCATGCATGGTGGTCATAATGCGGCCAAATTCACTACTTGTGGTGGGCTGGACACCACTGATTGTCTGAGTAGAGCTTTCGCCACTAGTGTGGGCTTAGGTCAGCTCATATGGTCGCGGTTCATTTGCATTTTGAATGACATCCAGACAAGCAATATGGGGGTGCTATTTGATGTTTTTCGACTTTTCGGGGACAAAAGGAGACTCTGCCTCAGTGTGCTTCAGAGAATGCAAGGGTGCAGTGCACTCTCTGGGCCACACTGCTCACACCTGCCAGCCGCATCAACAAATTTGCCCTCTCCATGGCTATGATGGGGGCTTCATGTATCGGCAACAGCCTCAATTGGCAAACCAATCACCCTAATCTTTTGGTGGCCGCAGTGCCCACAGGAGAGGGCAACAGGGACAGTGCACAGACAAGACTTTTGTGTCCCAGGTGCTGCACTCCCTAAGCCTCTTTTGTGCACCCTTGAGGGCTCACAGCCGCCACCTTGTTGGAGGGAGTATCCTACATTTTTTCCAAGACGCCAGAATAATTTCAGGAAAGAGGATCCTCCAAATTGTTCAGGGGGAGTCACGCTTTATCATTTCTGAGCACCTTTCCATACCTTCCACCATCCTCAGACCAGCTGACGGAGGACCATATGTCTTTCTTACAGCTGGAAGTCCAGACTCTTTTGGCCAAAGGAGCCATAGAGAGTACTAGCACAGAAGTAGTGTAGTTTTTATTTCCAATACTTACTAATGCTGAAAAAGGATTGGGCATCGTCCCATTTTAGAGCTTCGCCCTCTCAGTACCGTTCTGTGGAAATGTCAAAATGCTCACTCTGGCAGAGGTTCTGTCTGCTCTCTATCCTGGAGACATGATGATAGCATTGGACCTACAGGATGCTCATTTCCACATCCCTGTCCTGTAGACCCACATGCGTTACCGGTAGGCCAAGAGCGTTTTCAGTGCTCCCTTTTGTCCTTACTAGCGCCACTCAGGTGTTCCTGAAAGTGGTGGCAGTGATGGCAGCATATCATCAGATGTCAAGGGTCCCAGGCTTCCCCTACCTCGATGACTGGCTGTTGATGGCGGGATTGCCACAGGCTGTTGTCATCCGGACTACAGCAAGCCTCCTAACATTCTTGGGGTTTCATATGCTGAAGCCACACCTGACCCCTTCATCAAAACCATTCTGAACACAGTACAGTTTCATATTCTTACCCCAGAAAAGAGAGTTCAGGGCATTCAGTCTATGATCCTAGTGTTTCAACCTCTGTCCTGGATCTCAGTGAGGACAACTCTGAGGTGTCAGGTGGCATATGCAGGATGTGTAGTCGGATCTGAAGTCCCAGTGTGAACCACATCAGGGTGGTCTCGCCGATCAAGTCTAGATTTCTGAGGAGACAGCAAAAGATTTGCAGTGGTGGCTGCTGGACCGCAATTGTCAATGGCAGACCCCCTCATTCACAGCTGATTAGATTGCATACTGTGATTCTTATTCTCAAAGTGGAAAGATGTTCTCTTATTAGAGAGGTGTGGTATGGGGCCTATTTGCTGACTCCCTCTTGCACTCATTCACAAGTAGCTACATTGCACACAAGGCTATCTGGAATAGCGGTTTGAGTAATGAGGCCGACTTGTTTGAGGCAAACCTATATTGGACATAAGTCATACCAGCTGTTGTAGCTCACTCAAACATTGAGGTATTTCTGCGATATCATCTTCCATACTGTGTGATCAGGGCAACTGCACACTTCAAGCCCCTGTCCCTCCTCCCACCCTTCCCCACCATGACAGATCATAAAACAGATTCTCAAGTAGTCTGAAGCGCTCCTAATTAACAAGTTACTTAGTTTTGGTAACTGCTTTTCTGGTAGACTCATAACTACAGATTCCTCACATTGTGAATTTCTACAGGTGCCAGGTCTGCAAACGTTTGCAGTAATTCCCTCACACGTCTCCAGGTGGTGGTGTGCAGTGCCGTCACAGCCCAGACATGAAGCCGGCCCACTATAGAGGCGTCTCCTTCTCGCTGATGTCAGTTTATTACTGATCTCTGTGCGATCCGATTGCCGCCACACAGGTTTCTCAGTCTCCTTCGGCACCTGGATGGAATGTGACAGATAACCTTGGTGCTGAGCCCACTGAGACTTCAGAGCTGACATGTCACCTGGCATGGTGCACGAGAAGGATACAGGAGGCCAAGAATCCTCAGAGCCGACCCGTATCCAGGAAGGCTCCAGCAAAGGGGAGCTGTTGTGAAGGAGTCCGATATGACTTTGGCACACTGATGGAAACCCATAACAATGTCAACAGTTCGAACATTGTCTGGAGATGGTTTACAACTGCTTGAGATGAGCCCAGCTTGAGCAACCAGTCACTGCATAATCGGAAGACGAGCATTCCCAACTTCCACAGATAGGCCTCAACCACCAATAACTTTGTGAACATCCAGGGTGCACTGATAAAGCCAAAAGGGAGCACTAAAAACTGAAGGTGCTCTCAGCCATCCTGACATGGGTAACATGTGGGACTGCAGGACTGGCATGTGAAAATATGCTTCCTACAAGCCCAACATGACCTTCCAGTCCTCTGGATTCATGGAAGACAGGACTTGGACCAGACTGAGCACTTTGAACATGTCCTTTCAGAGTAAGAAGCTTGGAGGGTAAAGGTCTCTGATACTGCAGAGGCCTCCATCCTTTTCCGGCACCTGAATGTAAAGAAAGTGACAACCAGTCCAAATTTCTGATTCCGGCATCCTCGGTATTGCTCCTTTGGCCAAGAGTTAAAGTGGTTTTGCGGTGGCTGCTAGGGGAGGGGTTTGGATTTGGGCATCTCCTTGGCCCTGGGAGCCTGGTTGTTGACTGCCCAATCCTTGACCTCAACAGGAGTATAAATAAGGCTTGTGGCTACTGAAGTGGGTATTCTCCGCCTCTGCAGGTAGCCACTACCAAAGCTTTGATAGGGGCGATGATGCTGTGGAAACTGCCAAGTTGGTGGAGCTAAGCCCAGAGAACGGGCAATGGTCTTTGCTAGAGCCCTCTAAGGGCATGCCCAAAACATTATTGGACATTCACAGAAAAGGCCATGGAGCGTATTCCGGAGTTTTGCCTGAGCACCCCACTGGTGCAGACTGCTGTACAGTTGGTAGTGTCCAGACTTAATTGAGGGTTTGGCCACATCCTGCCCTTCCAAGATCAGTTTCTGTAAGCTGTAACAGACATTGTCTGAGACCATTGGCAAAATATCCATTATTTTCTCCCAGAATATGTGCATATATTTGTCAAGGAGGCATATGGTGTTTACCGACCAAAGGGCGAGGCTGGTCGATAAGAACATCCACTTGGCAAAATTCTCTATTCTTTTTGAATACCAGTCAGACGGGGTTCAAGTGGCTTGATGGTTTGACGACAAGGCTATCTGGAGCTGGATGCTGCAAGAGGAAGTCTGGATCCCTGGGAGCTGGTTTATTCTGTGTCACCTCCTGCCTATTGACTGGATCCTGGTTTAGACCACGTGCCTACCAACACATCACTTAATGCCTTGTTAATGAGGACCAGAGACTCCTAAATAGATTGTGCAGGTTTAGTGACTTCTGTCAGGATGGTAGTTTTGATCTCCTGGGTTGGCAGGATGAATTCAAGCCCTCCTTCTAATCACCGTAGCTTAAACCCAGTTATTTTAGCTGGCAACATTGCCTGCACACATTTTGTAGGAAAAAAAACTCTGCCAGGAACGACCAGATTCGAGAGTTCCAGATTCACATTAGCAGGTGTGGAAAGATTAGAACTTATGTCAGCGCACAAAGTTGTTGCTTTTATAGTGGCCCAACAACATGTCCAGGGCTGGGCAGATCCGACGCAGAGCACTTCACGTGTAGATGTGTAAGGGAATTGTTGTGAATGGGTCCGGAACCAGTCTGGCAGCAATTCACAAGGTAAAGTTTAGTTGGAAGTTTCTATCAGAAAGCTTTTTCAGGCTGTGATTCGCTGCTCTGTAGCTTTATTCTTTGAGAGTCTCATGATTTGACAATCTGTTAAAGTATACACTTCATTGTGAGATTCTTAATTAAAGAAAAGGTCACAGGCAAATAGCAATGGTGCTGCAATTCTTGTCTTGCCCATAGATATACGCATTATTTTTCTGCTTATTGTAACTTTTTTCTTCATCGTTATTCTGTCTCTGAAACAGGTTGAAAGCTGAGAACTGGAGGAGGCTGAGCTTTTAGCACCTCTCTTTATATTTTTCCTGAGACTGCATGCAAGGTCGCTTGCAAGTCTACTGTTTAAAAAAATATATGTAAAAGATCTTAAAGCACACCCATCACTCATCCTTGGTTATCTTCCTCATTACTTTTTTCGTTTTTTTTATTCATCGGCGTGGTTTTTAATTTTGCCAGTCGCTCCAGACTGCTTTGGTGGGATTTACGTTTCACATCTGTAGATTCTGTTCAGACACTACTGTTTGTTTAATCAGCTGACCCATCTGCCTTTTATTGCCTAGCATAGTTACTTGCAGGGTAGTGTCAGAAATGAGCTGCATAGACCAAGAAAATCCACCCACTCCTGCTTTGGCTGTTCCTTTCTCAAGCAGCTTCTGTAGTGGAGCGAGGGAGCTTAAAGGCTCTGTACATACCTACAGTTGTGTGCAAGTAGCAGTTGATTGTCAGGACCTGGTGTCCAAGGTGTGTGTAATGCAGTTTTTGTTTCTTTGCGTTGTAATCATATTTATGTTAGCAGTGGCAAGATTTCTGTTACTATCTTTATTTTAATGCGAGTGCTGAAGAAATGCCTGAGAACAGATGCCAGTGGAATGTGCAGGGTACCATTAAGAGCAGATTACATGAAAGGCACTGTTTGCAAAATGCAGAGCTCTCAAAAATAGTGGTCATTGCACATATTTAGTGCCTCTTGAAATTGCAACTAAGCTCCAAACTAGACAGGATATTGCAACAGCTGTGTGAAACAATCCAAGCCAAAAGAATACTGACTTTAGAGCAGTTCCGCACCGACCGTAATCCACGGCGACGCCTTTATTATGACGCATCACATTGAACTCTCAAAAGGAAGTTTATGCCTTTTGGCAAATGCAAAAAAAAGTGCATAATGAAGCATAATGGTGTCTTCAAAAAAAGCTTGTTATGGTGAGTATATTGTGAGTGGCAACAAAAGCAATGTAACTTTTAACTTCTGAATTGTTGAGTCCTCAACATTATTCCGTTTGTTTCGATGAACTACTCAACATATGAGACACTGAGCCTAGCCCCATGTAACCATATAACTGCTTTTCTGCTTTGGCACCTCGTTGAGACGATGAAGTGCTTCATACAAATATTATGGTACTTTTAGTGCAATACATTAGACAATTACTGTCTCTCATAGGCCACGACATTGTGTAACTTGAATGGTCTGCAAGGAGGCAAGCAGACAACCTTTGGCAAATTTCAGTTTTTTTTTTTTTTTGCACACTTCCTCTTCCCCCCAGAGTAGTCCTGCTCTTCATTTGGGAGTTCATGTCTTTTCAGTCAAGCGAGCTTGAGATGGTGTTAATTTTCTTAATGCCAGGTGTGCCAGTGCTTGCTCTAATGTTGTACTTTTGATACATATTTTGTTCCATTCTTAACTAGCAGGCATGTTTTCACTTTTTTTTTCCCTCTTCCTCACAATTAATTTGTCCATACTTTTTATCTGGGTTTCTGTCATTCTCCCCGCCTTTCTTTCTGCTTTCCTCTCTATCTTTCAAATGGTGTCTTGACCCCACTGTAATTGTGTTTCTTTTCATGCACCGAACAATTAACAAGGGGTTTTGATTGAAAACATTATTTTGCTGTAGGGTGGTTTTAAAGTAATCTCAATATTTATTTGAGATGGAGAGTTTTATTCTAATCAAATCTCTTTTGATCTTATTGCAGGACCTCCTTCATACTGTCTTTAAGAATGGCAAAGTTACAAAGAGTTACTCTTTTGATGATGTAAGAGACAACGCTCGACTGAAAAGTGATGAACTGGAAATATGATTTTATGGACTTTAAGCCCATGACTGTCTGTATTAGAAGTGTGTCTATAACAGGTTTATTGTACATATCAGTGTGGTTGTATTGCAGAAGAATGATATCCAAATATTTTATTTGTGGACATTCTGCCCTCTTTTTTTTTTTTTAAAGGGTAAAGCAAGAACTGCAACTCAAAATGTATAATAAATACTTCTTTAGTATTTTAGTGTATATTGTAATTTAATCTGGTATTGGTCATTTCACAGATGACATTAGGGAAATCTTTTTATATGCATACTTGTCACATATGGATAGTTTTCATCAGCTATTACTTTACAATTATTGTATGGTATTTGTATTTTGTACAAATGTGTATGTTGTATTTAAAACATCAATTATTTTTTTTCTAATTTTTCAATGTTTTCCAATTTTTAAGGAAAGGGACACAATAACTTGTTCTTTTCGGTAATCATCAACTGTACCATAGCCTTTCCAAAACTAGGTTAGACCTTTCTGCCGCTTGTAAAGTGTGGTTTCGGTTTTACCCTTGTTAGATGAGCTAGTGTCCAACCTCACTGTATTCTGATGTCTATATGCCTGACCATTTCACTTGTAATTCTGTATTGCATTTTTTGAATATCATATATATTTATGTAATTGTCAAATGCAAATTACCTCCTGCAGTTCCTCTTTTTGTCACTATGTAGCCTCTATGTCCTAATATGCACTTGAGGTTTTTATGAGCCCAGGGCTTAAACTATCTATACTGCCCTTCCCCCACTTCTTATTATAGACGTGCACTCATGTAGAAACATTTTACATTTTTTAAAATAAAAGGTCTAAATTTGTGCTGTTTTTTTACAATATTGTAGTTTTACAGTATAATACTAGATAATATTGTGCACTTTTTTTTATTTTTGTCATTGTTTATGCTTTCAAACTGGATGGTTGGGTATTTAGAGAAAGTGTTTTAAATGTCAGGAAAATATGTAAGTGGCACCTTTTAAATCTGACTGTACAGATCCTGTCTGCACATTTAGGACATTATCAGTAGTTACTTGAGTTTCTAGTGAGCATCAAGAACCCATGGCACTTATCATGAATGGACTCTATTTGCCTTGCTGGAAGACAGAATATCACCCAGAAAAACTAGGGCTGCATCTGTTTGTTTCACAAGTTCTAATCTTCATCTTGCCATAATAAAGTAAGTTCCTCCCATTACATGGAAAATATTTGAGATAGGACATTAGGATGCCTTAATATGTAATGTTCCTATTGAACTCTAGAAAGCACTTTGTGGAAAACCTACTTTAACACACATCCTTTTCAGTAGAAATCTGATAACCAATAGTTAAGAACTATAATCGGGGATACATTTGAAATTTATAAGCAACTGACAATTGTGGTTGTTATTGCAATTAATATTTCATTTTGAACCATCAAATGTGTTTTTCTCTTTCACTTGAACAGGAGTTTGTATTGTAGATTTCCCTAATCAGATTACATTTTTTATGGAAATCAACATAACTGTATTTCATGTAAGGCATTTCTGTTCACCCTTGGATTGTTTTTTGTGTAGGGCGAACAGTCAATAGTAAAATATTGAGTTGTATCATAGAATATATAATTAATATATATATATATGTATAAATATAAAGTTCTCATTGACTCAAAAAAAAAACTAGATAATGCAGAGAAAATCTATTTTAATTCTTAAAGTGTATATTTGCAACATTTTGTGATTGGTGTTTAAAAACTATTGTAAAGTGGAGGTCAAGTACCAACAGATATGATGGCTGTTAACTTCATGTAACTCATTTTTGTATTTCAATTCCAAACCAATTCGAGTGTAAATGCAGTTCGGTTTCTTTGTATCCAATTAATTTAATGATTGTTTGTCATTATTTTTGTTAATTTTGATTGAATTCAGTTTCTATACCGCTTTCCAGAAGTCTTTATTTCTGAATCATTCATAATTACCTTTAACATCTCCACAGGCCAAACACAAAAAGCTGTTCTGTAGACGTGCATTTTCACTAACCTTTGAAGACTGTTTACTGTTGTTGTAAAATATTCTTTGACTTCAAGTGCTTGCACAACATCCCAACCCTTTCACACAGTAACAGACAAGCACATGTAAGATTGTTAAAACATTTAGATTTTTTTCATTAATAAATTTGTTTGTTCAGTTTCGTAGTAAACTATTTCTGCTGATTTGAGTCTCAGTGGCTACTTGTCTTTGCTTTCAAATGCTGTGTCTATATTTTGTAAATTCTTTTTTTTACGTGCTTTTGCTTTTCTTGTAATGACTCTTGCTAAAACCTCTGTAAATCAAAACCGTGTGCCTCCTTAATGACTGTCCTCGACAGTTCAAATGTGTTTTATATTTTCCCTAACGGTAGCTCATATTAAGTAGTCATCAAACCTGCACACACCCCTGTTTTTGTTAGCCTTGGACATCATCTTTCCTGCTCTTATATTGTATGTACAGAATAATGATCATTACACTGTAATAAAAGTGAATCAAATATATTATTCAAATAGGTGACAACAGTATCCATGTGGCTCAAATGTTTTCAGGCAGTGCTTTTGTACAGTTGTAAATACGGTATTAACGAGCTGTGGCCTATAATTTAAAAAATAGTATTTTTTTTTTAATCACTGCCTACCTCTTTTCTTACATGGTTGAACCTGTCTCGCATCTGTCAAATTAACAACACATCAATATGAGTCACTGAACTAAACACAAACATAAAGAGTGATGGGTACGAACAAATAAATTATCTTCGTAGTTACTATGGTGTTCCTGTACAAATGCCAGTGATTAAATAAAAGCAAAAAATGTTAATATATCATATGTTATATTGGTGATAATTTCATGCTAATGGTACATTTTAATAAATGATCAACTGAAATGAGTATTAACCATATCCTTCAATCTGGTAGTTCATCCAGCAGAGAAATTATTCATGGTCTCTGCAGGGAAAGCAAAATGGCAGAAATGTCCACAACCCTGTTGCCTAGTATTTGCCACATTATCATAATATTTCTGTTCTGCAAACATCATCCATATCCAAAGAATAATACACAAGAACCCAGATAGTACACAATAGAACACCAAACACACCAACACACCGATATGCTGTAATCAGCCAGCTTTATTGTACTCCAAACAGCACTTTTCTGCAAAAAACCTTTTCAACTAAACGTAAAACTTGCTTTTATCAATACATTGCAACAACCCCCAAAACAGTCACCTTCTAAAGCCACATGTTTGCCAAAGTGCTACCCACTAAACAACAGTTGACATCACCTTGACATTTGTTTTTATAAAGCTTTAGCTTAATGATACCAGATCCTTATGTGCACTAAATTGCTTCATTGTAATTTACTGTGTAACAATGCTGCCAAGACCACAATTTGCTTTAACTGGTTTCACTACTTCCTTAACCATTTTAATATGCTTTTCAACCACCTCGCTTAAAGCAATAGACCAACACCACTGGAAAGGCTGTCTAAAGACTTGAAAAAGAATGTTCCAGCTTTCCTTCAGTAACATGTTGTACTATACTCTTACAGCATGATATCCTTACGAGATGGAAAGTAAAGTTATGACTATGGACATAAAGCTGCTGCACCAGGCATGACCATGGCAGTATTTTGTATTAATTTACAAGATTTTCAGCCGTAGATCTCTTCAGTTCACAACTGTGTATTAAGAAGTTTAGTGAGTTATCAGTCTGATTTGAGGGCCAGTTTCTGCAAATAAGCAGCAACTTCAAGTTTACTTTAACAGTGTACATTAGATTCTGCAAGAGGTGATTGATACTTGTTTTGCAGTTTTCATTGACCTACCTGCATCCTTCAACACAATCTTAATTCTGGTCCATCACATGTGCTTCAGGGACACTGTATTGAAGTGGTTCACTTCTTTCCTTAAAGACAAACATCTGATAGAAGTGTGAGCACACATCAAAGTTGCTTTGTGCCTCAGTGCTCAATTTTAATTCCAATTCTGTTCAACATAGAGACAAAATGATGTGGACTTAGAATTGCTTCACACAAATATGTAGATGATACACCATTCTTTCTACAAACCCAAAACATTCAGGACCTTCTTAAGAAAGTGACTCTTTTGCCTGCAAGACCGGCTGAATGATAGCTTTCTGTATTATGCTTGAAGGACACAAAGTTTCAGCTTCTGACCCCACCAGAGTGGAAAATCAACGTTGTTCTTCTCAACTCACTAAATCTATCGGCCTCCCTTCCTTCTCTGGTTCAGTTTACTAAATCCCTAGGTTTTAGAATTGACTCCGCACTCACTTTCCTGACACAAATTAATAGAGTTATAAAATCTTCACATTTTCATCTACATTGTCTAAGAGAAAAATTGAGAGCTCATCACTACTGAACTACCCAGAATAGTGATGCATGCTCTTGTCATTTCCAGGCTGCATTTTGGTAACTTAAGATCGGCAGACCCGCCATCTTTCATGTATACCCATTCAAACCAATCCTAAAATCGGCAACAAGGAACCCATAAAAATCATATAAATTTCCGCCTATTCACCATGACCTTCACTGGCTACCTATCTCGGACAGATTTCAGTTCAACAAATGGGTCATTGATCACAGGGTACAACACATCAAGAATGCACAACACCTCACAAAATTGCTCACGATCACAGGAGGTTCCAGAAGTCTGAGAAGCAGAAACATTTTTCTACGGGGAGCGGCAAAATATAACTGCATTTCTAGCAAGTTACCTTTCTCAGGATCCACTGTATCAGCATGGACAATTCTTCCAGCATCTTTGATCTGTCTAGCTCCTCTCCTGCCTTTGGGGAACCATGTACAGATTCACTTGTTTAAGCAATTTCTGAAACTACTGCTTGCTTAGCAGCTCATCTTGTAAACCCAAGCTTCTTATATCTATACCAATCTTCCTTTTGAATGCACATTAGTCTGTTCGATGAGCTTGTCTATTCATGTTTGAATCTGCATGATGTAACCTTCATTTTCACTTATTTGTTTAAAGTGCCAGATACCTGTTTAAATAAATCTTTGACTGGACAGGACCTCTTTGAGCTCAACGAAAAACCTTTGATTTTCCTTAGGTACCAGACTGGTTCGAGAACTTTTTATAGCAATAACTCCTGCAAGTGGCCCCACCGGAAGTGTCAGCGCAGAGCTGTAAATAGGTGCCACCCTAGTAAAATTCTGTTTGTTCACCTGCAAGTGACTTCTTTTCTACAGCCTTCAATGTTAATCTGAAACTCAGCTCCCTCCTTTGTTTCAACAGAAGACCGTGTTCTAGGAAAATTACCCCTCCAAAAACCACGTTTCAAACCATGACGTGACTACAAGAAACAGATGTCAGTCAAGGATCCACATGATGCCTGTAGTTTCTGAGGTCTGAACACCACTTGGAGTCCTATGAAATATGTTATCTGCTGCTGCCGAAGGCAGTCATGGAGTTGGGAGATAAACTGTCACTGAGCACAAAAGTGAGGTGGGTAGAGCTCAAAACAGCAGACCCACTCTAAGTCTTAGGCCCAGTCAAGATCCCAATCTTGCTTCATGTAGCAGTCTTCTGGGAAGTCCAAGCAGTACTCGTCTCTGTATTACAACTTCTGATCCAGAAGTCTTGGAGTGAGCACTCAAAAGACCCGACTCGCAGCTTGTTCCAAGACTGGTCTTGGCACTTCCTGAGGCCTCCAGGCTGTTGTCAATCCCGACTAGGAGAACGGGACACCATGCTGCAACTTTTCAGAGTATAGGCTCTGGAGAGCCATGGAGCCATGAGGGGCCTCTAGCTGGACTCACACAAGCAGGTCTTACCCTGTTGGGCCGCCACCCAACTTCTTACTAGTACCAACCTGTGCCTACAATCATGCACCCGGGACCTTCTTCCATTCCAACCACCCCAGCTCGTGCCAGGCCTGTGGCTCACTATGATGTTACTAATTCCCAGTCTCCAGCTTAAGATGATTCCCAGCCTTTCCCTCAACCAAAGCACTATCATAGGCTGCAAACCTTTTTAACTTGTTTCCAGACACCTTTATAGAGCATCAAAATATTAATGTGATGATAAGATTTACTATTTACTCCTCCCACCCCACATTACACTGTTGCTGCCCTTTTGATTTTCAGAATGCCAGTGTCTTAGGTACATCTCCCTGACAGAGTTAGATCCCCTACCAGGGTCTTCCAATAAAGAGGGTGTCTTTCATGATAGTTGTCTGCTGAGCAGCAGAAGTGTTGAATTTACAGTTACCTACAATTGAGACATTGGTGAACCCACTGACAAATCTTGCCATCTTGGAGCTTTCACACTAGAGTAATTACTGCCAAAAACATTGATGGTAGCTTGGTCTAAGCTGTGCTTTATTTTCCAGGGCTAAACATTATAGGCCTCCACCTAAAGATACAGCCTTTTTGGCCCCGCACCTGACTCCTGGGAACTTTACCGGGGATCTATTCCTCAGCAACTGCCTCAGCCTCCATACATTTGCCTGATCACCCTACATTATTTAAGTCGCCAATTATGATTTGCTCTTTGAAGGGACACAAAACATTCTAGCTGGATCTTTCATTCTGCCTCAGATGGACCTGAGCTCGGTAATTACATTTTTAATGTGCATGCACTTCGAGCCTGCACATGGTTGTTCCCTGAAATTACTGACCAAAAAAATTGACACCATTTGTTTCCAGGATACATTAGTACTGTAACCGTGTGCTTCCTTTTTGCCTAAATTGCTGTCATCCTTTCACGTGGGACAGTCCAACACTGTCCCTGCTTTTTTTTTTTTCCCTCCCCTCTTTTAGAAGTAGGAGAGGCTTCACCCACTGGACCTTAAAACTGTTCTTAGCTTTCACATTGACTACACACGAGGACTGAGTGGATGACCAACTTTTTATTGGCTTTGCTAGTTCTAAAAAGTGAATTTCATATGCTTTGCATTTTTCCTACAGTAGAGTCTCTTATGTTATTCATACATACGTTATCTTGTTAAAATGCATGTTTTTACAGTATGGTGTTGCTTTGCTCTAAGTTAATAGTAACTTAGTTACTATTTTATATATTCCTATAAAAGTATTTAAAGATAAAAACGTAGTAGATTTCGGCAAATGTGGAATAAAATTCACATGTTCCTTTTCACAACTTAGAAGGTAGGTTTTTTTGTCATAATAGTTGGAATCAGTATGTACCGATAAACTGGCATTTTAGTAGAGAGAGGAGCAGTACATCATAACAACCACAAATCCTTACCACACTGCCAAATGCATGGTGCCAGACTCAGAAATTATTGACTGTGTACAAAAGCTATGCATGATAAAGACCATCTAGGTGACTTGTTGCAGCATTTTGGAGCAAATATATTCATTGATTGCCATCTAATATGGTGCCTGTTTTCATTGTATTTTTGTGTATTGCAGGTATTATTGTCACCATCATTTTTTATATCTACCATAATGTTCATTCATATTTTTTGTATTCAAAATAGGCTTCAATATTTAATAAAGCCTTTTAAAAAGATATAGTGCAGCTTTCTTGTGTGTGTGTGTGTGTGTGTATGTGTGTATGTGTATGTGCATCGTTTGGGGGGGAATAAGTGTTTCAGAACCCACTACTCTATAAATGTGTTCCTGTCAGGTTGTGACAGTATTGATCATTACTCGATTTGCATTATCGCCAGGTAATTCTTGGGGCGTTCGTTAAGTAGAACTGGGACTTCGTCACAGTGGACCTGTATTCTTATAAGTCACAAACAACTATGTAGCAATTATTAAAACATAATGCAAAGACATATGATACAGACTTCTAGCTGCAGATTCCTTAACTCAATGTTCACCAGGCGTCAGACTGGATTTGGATATTTTTTAGCAGTACCCCTGCCTGCCTCTATGTGACGTTGTTTGGCTCTACGTCAGCCACACCGGAAGTAATATGTGCGGTGCCTATAAAGGCACCACTCCGGCACACTGACTTCAGTTCTTTCTGAGCCAGATAGCGCTGATCTGTGAAGAGCTATCAGTCGCTTTTTTAATTTTGTTGAACTTTTTTTCTAGAGATTTCTCTCCTGGTGTAATGCGGTTGTCACCATAGAAACCTACTGGCGTCAAACCATGTGGTGCCTGTCCCAGGCAGATGTCTATGACAGGGGCCACATTTGTCTGTGAAGCTTGGAGATGAACCACACCTCCAAGACTTGTAAAGACTGCTGCGCCGTGCACCCGAAGCATTCCCTCAAGCTCTTTGCTGACCAGAATCAGAGGGCCCTGTGATGCCCACAATCCTCGTCGCACAGAAAATCCCAAGACTCCGTGCAGCTGCACCTCTCAGTCCTAATCATGATCGATGTCATCAGGCTTTTCCCACCGTAGGAAGTCCAAAAAGTCAGATCTTCGACTTCTTACCTGTCTAAATCCTTGGACGAGATGCAGGTGCATCAGCAATCTAAGCCCTGCACTTCAGCAGAGCCTTAAACAGGGTCCACTCCACTCTTGCCTAACTTTCCTTGAGCAAAGTGATTCCCCTTTCAGCTGAAACAATTCTTTGAGGCCATAACCTCACATTTGAGTAGCCTGACCCCTCTGGAGCGCCTTCGGCACTCAGAAGGAGGCCCCCCAACCGCTGGTGGGTTCTTGTCATGACCACACAAACTTGCCATGCTGAATCAGTGAAACGTCTAAGAAAAGCAATAAGAATGCAGGCAAAAAGGTATCCACAGTGGAGACAGTGACATCCTAGCTGGAAGAAGGTTTGCCAAGCAGTATTACGTTTAATACAAGGAAAGAGTCAAAGAGAGAAATCCAAGATGGCCGACGCGAGTCCAGAAGGTTAAGTTGCAGTACTAGTGTTGCATTCAGTTTAGTTGCTAGGATATGCGCATGCTGCTTGGAAGCTTCAAACTTCAACTGAGATTTGACAGGAATCAGCTGTATGGAGAGAGCGCGCTTTCGAGGTAAACATCTTTTTGAGGAAAACCAAATGTTGAATGCAAGTTTACAGATAACAGTTAACCGCTACAGGTATAGTCCAAGGAGAACAAGTATTGCAGCTATCGAGAGGGTTGGAAATTCTACTAAGTTTTTGGCATGAATGTACAATAGCGAATAAGCATTTACAGACTCCAAAGTCCTTCACAGCTCTATCGAGCTTATTGAAGAAACGAACAATAACGAATAAACATTTACCAAAGTCCTAGACCGCTCCATCAAGCTTATTGAAAAAACGAACAATAATGAATAAACATTTACTAATACAAAAGGTCTTGACAGCGCTATCGAGCTTATGGAAGAAATTAACTATAACAAATAAGCATCTACAAATACAGCACTTATAAGACAGTCAAGGGGAAATATACCTTATCAATTCTAACTCAACCAAAAAAGAACTATATATTATATATGTAGCAATCCAACAAATTAATGAAGAAAGTGCTGAGAAGCTCTTCATGTTTAATTGACATCCATTCAACAAAGTTCATTATCACATCAATAATATCCAAATACACCATTAGAGAGAAGCAAGACCTCAGGGTGAGTGAGAATAACATTAATTATTAGAGAAAATAAAGGTCAATAGAATAGAAAGCTTAGTAGCTGAAATAGTGTGTCCCTAGTAATTGTGAATGTTACTTTTTTCAGGTGCCGTCATCCAGTCATAGACGTGAGGAGGCAGACTGAGTATTGACGTACATCATCTCTGAGGCAGTCTCTCTAAATCCCATTCCCCTTCAAGGGTGCTCAATACGAAGGTTCAAACTTGTTGTGAGTAGTCTGGGTTGGGACTGAGGAGTTATTTTCTGCTCCTGAGGAAATCAAACTGAGGTACCCTGACAGATTGAAGTGCCACCCTAACTTTAGGGAAACCGATGTCCTCCTGAGAAGAATGGCAGAAGGAATTGTTGTAAAGGCATTAGCCACTATTTTGGAAGGACTGCAGAAACAATTCAATAAAACCATAGAAGAAACAGTCCAAATAAAACAATGAATAAATGAGTTAGGAAACACATCCAAGTCTAGTGATTCTGTGTTTTCAGACACCTAGCCCTTCACAGTCCACAGGTACATCCACTCAAGTGATCCATGCTATTTCCCCTATTATTCCTCTGGCCCAACCTGAGCGTTTTGGTGGAGATCCAAATAAGGCGCAAATATTTCTAACTCAATGCTCATTGCATTTTTTTTTTTATGTAGACCCATCATTTTTTCCTAAGACCAGTCCAAGGTGGCATTTATATTCTTATCTGACAGATGATGCAGCTGCATGTTCCATGCCAATAGTTTCCAGAAATTATCCTGTTTTAAATAATTTTCAAAATTTCAAAGAAGAATTCTTAAGAATATTTGATCGCCGAACTGCAGCTCAGACCACTGACAATGAGCTATTGGAAATAAGGCAAGGTAATAAAGATCTAGTAGCCTATCTGGCTCACTTCAATAAACTCATGGTAGAAACCGCTTGGCCAGAATCATATAGAGCTGCCATATTTTATTGTGTGTTGAAGGATTAATTGAAAGATGCCTTGGCGCTAATTCAAAATAGACCCACTGAAACCTAAGAGCGAATTGATCTTGAACTGCAGGTTGATCATCGGTTAACAGAACGAAAAGCAGAAAAGAGAAGAGATTATTGTCCTCTTCCTCCGAGATTTGATCAGGTAAAAAATTATATGAGAGTAGGAGAAGGGATAACAGTGGAAGAGCCTATGCAAATCAGTTCTATTGGAGGTCTGTTATCTAAGGAAGAGAAAGAAAAAAGAATGAATCAACTGTTTATACTGTGGCGCATCCAGACATTTTGTTAAAAACTGTCCCAAGAAACCAAAGACTATTCAGTCGGGAAAAGGCCAGCTTCATCAGTAGGGGGAGTTGCGCTGATGAAAGCAGAACCCAAGACAACTCCCTCAGAAGAGCGAGTGGCAAATACCTTACAGACAGCAGCGCCACATTTGGTACAAACTGTATCAGTTAAGACACCTGAGAAGGAAATTTAGGGAATATCAGTTATGATTGATTCTGGAGCTACAGCAATTTTTGTGACATAAAATACGCTCGTAAGATGGGAATTCGATTAGTTAAGAAATCAACTATTGATATAGTAAGACCTTTGGATGGTAACAGTCTTTCTTCAGGTCCAGTTACTCATGAAACCGAACCAATTGAATTGCAAGGCTTTGGTGGACATCAGGAACAGATAATTTGCAATTTAATAGATGCTCCACAATTTCAACTAATTCTGGGTCTGCCCTGGCTTACTGAATATAATCCTCAAATTGATTGGAGTAAGAGAACAATCGAAATGAATTCCTCCTATTGTAAAGAGAATTGCTTTCATGGTGAAGCAGAAGCGTTCACAAAGTCCCAAGCGGCCTGCTTATCATCACATTCTCCAATGATCTGTACACTTGAAACAAACTAAATCCCGAAAGAATATGAAGGTTTAGTTGCAGTCTTTGACAAAAAAGAGGCTGAGAAATTGCCGCCACACTGACCTTATGACTGCAAGATTGAACTAGAGCCGGGAGCAATATTGCCATGTAGCCGAATATATGCATTGACTGAAACAGAGAACCAACATTTGAAGGAGTATTTGGATCAATATCTTGCTAATGGGTTTATTCGCCTTTCTCAATCCCTGTTTTCATCCCCACTATTTTTCATAGCTGAGAAGGATGGGGACTTCAAACTTGCATTGATTACTGAGCCCTCAATCAGGTTACCATCAAGAATCGATACCCGCTGACTTTGGTGTCAGTTCTATTAGACCTAGTAAAAAATGCTGAAATTTACACCAAATTGGATTTGCGAGGAGCATATCATTTGATACGAGTGGCTTCTGGAGATGAATGGAAAACAGCCTTTCGGACTTGATATGGATTATTTGAATATCAAGTGATGCCTTATGGTTTATGCAATGCTCCCACAGCTTTCAAGCATTTCCTTAATGACATATTACGAGAATTGCTGTGGTATTTATTGATGATGTTCTGATCTTTTCTGACAATCAGAAGAAACATGTTTCCCATGTTCAATCCCTCCTCACAAGACTACAGGAGCACCATCTTTATGTGAAGTTGGAGAAGTGTGCATTTCATGTAGAACGAGTAGAGTTCTTTGGATTCATTTTGTCATCGGAAGGATTTAGTATGGACCCAGCTAAGATAGCAGTACAAAATTGGCCTTCTCCTTGTAAAGTCAAGGGAATCAAGAGTTTCTTGGGGTTTGCCTATTTTTATCGAAGATTCATATCAAAGTTTTCTAAAACAGTTACTCCCATTACTTGTTTCTTAAAGAAAGGAGTGAAGTTTGAGTGGACAAAAGAAGCAGATGATGCTTTTAATTTTTTGAAAAACTCCTTCATCACAGCTCCAATATTACTCCACCCCAATCCAGATGAGCCTTATTATGTGGAGGCAGATGCTTCAGACGCTGCCACAGGAGATATTCTTTCTCAGCATCAGAAAGATATAGGTCAATTACATCCCGTTGCTTATTTCTCATGAAAATGAACTCCACCAGAGATAAACTATTCAATTGCAGATAAGGAGCTGTTGGCAGTCAAAGAACCTTTCGTGAGTGGAGACGTTATATTTTGGGAGCTAAGCATAAAGTGACCGTCTACACAGGCCACTGAAATCTAAAAATTTTAAGATCAGCTCGAACATTAACAGCAAGACCACTGCGTTGGTCCCTTTATTTTGAAGACTTCGATTTTATCACCTTTAGACCAGGAAAAGCAAATGGCAAGGCAGATGCTCTTTCTCAAATTGATATTGGTACATCTAAAGAGCTTCCAGAAAAAAGATCTGATCATTCCACAAGAGAAGTTTATATCAACCATACTGTATGAAGATTTGACCAAAGAAATCTAAGAAAACTTAACACCTGAAGGAATGCTGAAGTGGTCCAAAGAAGACCCGGAGAGAGAAATCAAGAATGGCTTGCCATATTATAAAGGTGCACTGTATGTGGCAACTGTGGAGCTGCAAGAAAACATTCTTCAGGCCTGTCCTGATGACCGGTTGGCTGGACATAAAGTAATTCAAAAGACTCAGAATTTGATACAATTTAATTTTTGGTGGCCACAAATGAAAACTCAGAAAAGGCAATATGTGTCAACTTTTGACAAATGTCTAAGAGGAAAATCCAGCAGAACAGTTCCATAAGGTCTTTTAAGACCCTTGCCCACAGCACCCCATCCTTGGCATACTGTTACTATGGATCTCATAGTGGATCTCCCTTAGTGGGTCAAGGTCAAGTCAAGGTTTTAATACTATCTTAGTTTTTGTGGACACTTTCTCACTAAAATGGCACATTTCATTCCTTTAAAAGAAATTCCTCGAGCCCCACAAGTTGCTCAGTTGTTTACACAGCATACAATATGCGCTCATGGGATTTCAAAAATTCTTGTTTCTGACCGGGCGTCCCAATTTGTTTCTCGCTTTTGGAAGGCCTTTACTAAGCAATTAGGAATTGAGTCAAAGTACTCTATCGGTTATCATCGCCGACAGGGGCAAACAGAGAGAGTGAATCAAGAATTAGAACAATATTTAAGACTCTATTTATTTGATCAAGAGAAGGAATGTCCAGAGTTGGTTTGGGCAGCTGAATTTGTTTATAATAATGCTGTTCATTTCACCACTGGGTTCGCCCCCTTTTATATAAATCAAGGAAGGCATCCTAATGTAATTTTTAGGTATTGACGATATCTGCAGTAGAAGAGAGGGTGAAGAGATTGCAGACCATGTTAGTTAGCGCTAGAAGAAACATCATCCAAGTGAAAGACTCATATAAGGCTCAGGCAGATAGGAAAAGAAGGGAAAGTCTGATTTTTGCAAAAGGAGACAAAGTTTGGCTATCAACTCGTCATTTACACCTCAAAAGAAACCGCAAATTTCAGCCACGATTCATAGGCCCATTTAAAATAGACAAGATGATTAATCCAGTGGCAGTTAAATTGCAGCTGCCATCACATCTAAAGATACATCTAGTTTTCCATGTTTCCTTACTGAAAAACAGTCCTCCAAATTTACATCGAAACACCCCTCCGAGTCCTATTCAGATTAGCTCTGCAGAAGAGTATGAGGTCAATCAAATTCTAGATTACAAAATACGTAAAGGCCAACTATATTATCTAATTGATTGGAAAGGTTATGGTCCAGAGGAACGATCTTGGGAGCCACATCATTACGTACATGCCTCAAGATTAATAAGAAACTTTTACAGAACCTATCCAAACAAACCTAAATTGGAGAACTGTTCCTTGAGGGGAAGTACTGTCATGACCACACAAACTTGCCATGCTGAATCAGTGAAATGTCTAAGAAAAGCAATAAGAATGCAGGCAAAAAGTTATCCACAGTGGAGACAGCGAGATCCTAACTGGAAGAAGGTTTGCCAAGCAGTATTACGTTTAATACAAGCAAAGAGTCAAAGAGAGCAATCCAAGATGGCCGATGCGAGTCCAGAAGGTTACGTTGCAGTACTAGTGTTGCATTCAGTTTAGTTGGTAGGATACGCAGTCGCCGCTTGGAAGCTTCACACTTCAACTGATGTTTGACAGGAATCAGCTGTGTGGAGAGAGCGCACTTTAAAGGTAAGCGTCTTTTGAGGAAAACTAAATGTCGAATGCAATTTTACAGTTAATCGCTATATGTATAGTCCGAGGAGAACAAGTATTGCAGCTATTGAGAGTGTTTGGCAGGAACGTACAATAGTGATAAGCATTTACAGGCTCCAAAGTACTTGACTGCTCTATCGAGCTTATTGAAGAAACAAACAATAACGAATAAACATTTACCAATACCAAAGTCCCAGACAGCTCCATCGATCTCATTGAAGAAACAAACTATAACAAATGAGCATTTACAAATACAAAAGTTCTTGACAGCTCTATCGAGCTTATGGAAGAAACAAACTATAACAAGTAAGCATTTACAAATACAGCATTTATAAGACAGTCAAAAGAAAATATACCTTATCAATTCTAAGTCAACCAAAAAGTAACTATCTCTCGCTTTATATATATATATATATATATATATATATATATATATATATCAACCCAACAAATTAATTAAGAAAGTGCTGAGAAACTCTTTGTGTTTAATGGACACCAATTCAATGAAGTTCATTATCAAATGAATAATAATCAGATACACTAATAGAGAGACGCAAGACCTCAGGGAGCTCAGGGCAAGTGAGAATAACAATTATTAGAGAAAATAAAGGTTAATAGAATAGAAAGCATAGTAGCCGATATAGTGTGTCCCTAGTAATTGTGAATGTAACTTTTTCCAGTTGCCGTCATCCAATCATAGATGTGAGGAGGCAGACTGAGTATTGACATACATCATCTCTGAGGCAGTCTCTCTAAATCCCATTCCCCTTCCAGGGTGCTCAATATGAAGGTTCAAACGTGTGTGCAGTCTGGGTTTGGGACTGAGGAGTTATCTTCTGCTCCTGAGGAAATCAAACTGAAGTACCCTGACAGTTCTCAATCAATGCAAGTCAGGCCTGTTCGATCTGGAGTTCCACCTGCAAGACCATGATCTTCTTCAGTCCCCACTCCAGTACCAATGCTGCTGGCGCAACCAATGACCCACAGTGGCGTCACACCCGTTGGTATTTCCAACACTGAGCTGGAAAGGCATGGTTTGCTGGTTCTGGCGCCACAAGGACCATACCCTTTGGGTTGGAGTTGGCTCCTTTACATTCAACAGACCTGGAGAGGGAAAAGAAAGGGAGTGTTCTGAGGACCCTTATGGATACCAGCATCCGTAGGTGATACTGAGGACAACTGGGATGAGGAACGGGCAAATGCCAGTTATTGGACACTGGCTTGGTCTCTCCTCTTACAGTGACTATGGAAACGGCTGCCTCATTCACTATGGTGGCTCATAGGGTGGCCAGAGTCAGTGGCAGCCAAGATGAATGTCTTGAAATCGGTGTTTCAGCCAGGAGTTTCCACTTCTGAACCTTTACTCACTTTTAATGGAGCCCTTGTTGATGGCCCTACTCGGGTCCTGGTACCAGATGTGCACAAGGACTTCTGTGCGCAGGACAACTGCCCGCCACCATCACCCTGCTCCTTGGGACCCCAGTTTCCTACCCAGCATTCCACCCTGGAGAGCTTGCTGGTGCAAGCCTCCAACTCTGAAGTCAATCTTGGCATGTTCCCTACCACCCTTTGTTGGGAACTGCTTGACTTTGGAACAGAACTGTGGTGACTATGCCCATTCTTTGGATTTGATGCGTATATGAATTACATGCATATTTCCATATCCCTGGCCTGCCTGCCCACAAGAGCTATCTGCGTTCAAGGTGAGCCAAAAGCACTTTTCTGTGTTCCCCTTTGGCCTCACCAGCACCACTGGGGTGTTCACCAAGGTGACGGTGGTGAGTGCAGCACATCTGTGCAGGTTGGGGGTTCCAGTCTACCTCAACGGTGACGCAGAAGGTGGCATGTCTCCAGGCAGTTGTCTCCTACCTCCAGACTGTGGCAGACCTTCTGCACTCCCTGGCGGTTCACTGTCAATGTGCCAAAGTCACATCTAACTCCCTCTCAGAATGCTCCATGGACCCACTGCAGTTTCGGGCCTATTCTCCCAAACAACGAGACCAGGATATTCAGGCTATGATAGCGATGTTTCAGCCACTATCCTGAATTTCGGTGAGACTGACTGAGGGTGTTGGGCTTCATGTCTCCTGAATCCTGCTTGTGGCACATGCCAGTTGGCATATGCAGGCTCTGCAGTGCAACCTGCAGTTCCAATGGACAAAGCATCAGGGTAACCTTTTCAACATAGTCCAGATCTCAGAGTGAACTGTAAAAGACCTGCAGTGGTGGCTAACGAACTGCAACTGGGTCAGCAACAGATTGTGCTCCCTTACCCACCTAGAGCTTGCTGTAGTGACAAACACTCCTGGGCTGGGCTGGCCATTTGGGAGTGATGAACAGCAGAGGACTCTGGTCTCCGGTGTAGTTGGGGCTTCATATCAAGCTGTTAGATGTTTGGGTAATCAGCTTGGCATTAAAAGCCTTTCTTTCTTAGAACAAGGGAAGGCTTGTGCAGGTTTTCATGGACACTGCCATGTGGTATTGCAACAAACCGGACGGGGTGGGGGTTTTGGACCCTTTGTCAAGAGGCCCTGTGCCTCTGGACATGTCTGGAACGTGAGGTAATGTCCTTTGTGGTTCAACATCTGGCAGGTTCTCTGAACGACAGGGTGGACAGACTTAGCTATTGATGTCTAGCAGATTTCGAATGTCATCTCCATCCGGAGGTGGTGCAGGGTCTCTTTCAAGAGTGGGGAGAACCTACGTTAGATCTATTTGCCACTGCAGGAAACACAATGTCATCAGTTCTGCATGCTGGAGTTTCCAAGGCTGCACTTGCTTGGGACTCTTATCGTCTCAAGTGGAGCTCTAGCGTCCTGGATGCCCTTCTACCAATACCACTCCTGCTCAGAGTTCACTAAAAGTTCAAGAACGGCTGGGCCCAAGTCATTCTTGTAACTCCCAATTGGGCACGGAGTGTATAGTATCCTGAGCTGTTAAGCATGAGTATTGGTTCTCCGATCAGGCTGCCTCTTCAGGAGGATCTTTTGTCGCAGCAACAAGTGAGTGTGATGCACCCGAACCTGCGCACCCTCCACCTTCATATGTGTACATTGAGTGGAAATAGTTGACAATTTCAACCTTCTGCGGAGTCTATGATGTTATTGTGGCAGTCTGGTCATCCCTCCAACAAGTCTGTTTGTGCCTGCCACTGTGATAAATGTGTGGCATGGTGTGCACCTAGGAACATCATTCTTCTCTCTGCACCCCTTTCTCAAGTTCCTTGGCCCAGCATGGCTCTAATCTGGACACAGGTAGTGACTATTTATCAGCCATTCCAGCATTTTTGTGTTTGCCTGCCCAACCTTCTTCGTCCCAGTCACCTGTTTTATCTAGGTTCCTCAAAGGTTTACTACATGTTTCCTCCAATGCCATTCATCATGCCCCTGTGGGACTTAAGCCTGGTCCTGACCTTTGTGATGGTTGCTTCCTTTGAGCTGCTACAGAACTGCATTGTCAGGTTATTAACCATCAAGATTGCTTTTCTAGCGGCTATTACATGGGCCAGGAGGTTCAGTGAATTGCAGGCACACTCTGTGCACCCTCCTTATGCCATCTTCTCCCCGGAAAATATGGCACACCTGACACATGCCTCCTTCCTCCTGAAGGTTGTGCCTTCTTTCCATATAATTCCCTAACTTCTTTGCTCCACCTCATCCTTTTAAAAAGGAGAGACTCCACTTTCTCAACCAAAAAGAGAATTGTCGTTCTACCGCGATTACACAAAAGTGTTCCTGGTGAATGATCAGTCCTTCATAGGGTACATCAGGCCAGGAAAGGGAAGGCTGTGCTGAAATGGGAAACCTCAAGATGGATAGTACTCTGCATAACGATCTGCTACACATTGACCAAGAAACAACCCCCCTGAGGGCCTGTGTGCTCATTCCACCAGGGCTAAGGCTGTGACCACTGAGATAGCTTGCAGCGTCGCTGTCCTGGAAATCTGTCCGACAGCAACATAGTCATCTCTGCACTTGTTCACCAAGCACTACTTCCTGAATACTGACAGGCACTTTTCAAAATCCTGCAGGACCTCTGGTTTAAATTGATTTTGCAGACCCAACCCCTGGGAGGCATTGCTTGGATACTTATAAGGTAAGGAATCTGTGTTGAGAAGTCTCTATCAGATGAACAAGTTACTTACCTTTGGTAACCCTTTATCAGGCAGAGACTCTGTCTAGCAAAACAAAAAAAGTGGGGGAGACAGGGAGATTAATAGAGGTCCAGTCTCCCACATTACTAAATGTATCAAAAAAGAGTACACCGTTCCTACATGTTAAATGTGAAGACACAGGTTCAGTACCGACAGTTTAAATACTGGAAGGAGCAAGCCCTCACACATCCATGGGATGGCATGCTTCATCATAGGGCCTGCTCCACATCAGACTGGGGCTGCAATGTCTGATGGGCCCCCTCAGGGGGCGTTCTGCTGGAGATCTTTAACAACAGTATGTGTCAAAAGTAAGGGTTAGGACTATATCTAGAGCTATCCTGAAGGAAAAAGCAGAAGAAAACAAAATCCAGAATAAAATTGGCTCAAGGACCTCCTAGTGTTACTTTTAATTTTTTAAGTGTTACTACCTACCCCTAAGAGTGATCGAAGTGTAGATTATGTTCACATGAACACTACATCGTAAGTAACCTAAATGGAAGAACCTGTGTAACAAAAAAAAGAAGAAAACGTTACATCTAGACATTATTTGAGCAAACTGGTCCGCATCTATTGAAAAACAACCAGTGACATTGTGGAAAAACCTTGTAATAGTTGTGTGCTAAACAAAACCATGCACTATTAGGTAAATTAACAAACTCCTTACCCTCCCTTCCTTGGGAACGAGTTCCTTGGGATCTAGCGGACCTTGGGAATCACAATTCTAAATACAAAGATGAGAGAGCATATGCAACAACAGGTCAATATCAAAATCTGGAACTAAACATGTGTAGAACCTTTATTTGAAAGAAATCTGCCATGGGTACATCAGGCAAATAATAGATTACAATGAGAAAGAGAAGCAAATAAAAGTCAGCTGTCAAATTAGTTACAAAAGTCCAGCTAAAAAGGAACACAAAAAATGCAGAGATGCTGGTGAAAAGAAAAATATACATGTCAACCGGGAAAATGTCTGGTAACCCCGGACTCTCCGGGTTATGGTATCTACAGACAACCAAGCAATGATAATCAAGTCTACTCCACCAAAGTGGCAGAGCCCTATCTTATTTCGAAGTTACCATATATGTGGCTACTGATTTTCACCATGAGGTAGTGCACCACACATTAGAAACAGGCAAAAACAACAATAGAGCAAGCTATATGCTCCTTCAACACTAGTTGCTGGTTACCTACTTAGCCAAAGTAATCCTAACAGGAAAAGTCAGAAAAACACATCCTGTGACATTAGAAGGTTCACGGAAGTACGTGGACCAATTCAATAATGAAAAAAAGAAAAGCTTAAAAAAAAAAAACACAAAACCGGGATATGTACTACTCACATAATGATCCGGCGTGAATGGCGATCAAAGGATCTCAATTGCCGGTTATCAATGTGCGTTACAGGCAATATTGCCACTAACTTGTACGTAGAGTTCCCGATGCCAGACACCTACTCCGTGCGCACTGTCCCGGAAGTAGTAACCGGGACAGCTATGCATCGGTTAAGGCGTCTAAGGCTGTACATGAACCAATAGAAAACAGGAAAATCACTGGGGCGGGAACAAGGAAGGCCGAACAAACGAGTTGAACAAGGACTGCAATATGCATGTCCATGCTCAGTTCCAGACAATCGTGCCAACACATTACAGGAAAACACATTACAGAAATAACAGAGAGCACATGTAGAAAATAAAATCAACAGCTAATGTAAATAAATAACAAAAGATGCAACTGAACCTATGAGACCAAAAAGGGAATAAGAAAACGAACGTTATAAAGTTTTTGGAGATATCAAGTCTCTGCATAGTTCGCTAGAGTGCAATGTTTATAATCACAAGGAATAAAATTTGTGATTAGCTGAAAAAGATGCTGTCAATTATAAAAATAAGGCCTTAAAAAGGCCAAGATGTCAAGGAAAAATTGATCACAGAATAAAAAATTAGTTTATTGTTTTTTAAAGCCGAAAATGAAAAAAAATGGCTATATATCAGTCAAATTGTTTGTCTTCAATGAAGGAGACATCCCAAACACTAGTTTAAAAAAAAAAAACGAGGTCCATGGGATATCATCATTTAGCCCTTGGGTATCACTCTCTAGTCTAAATACCCAATGTCGCTCTCTCTCAAAAAGTCTGAGTGGGTTACTGATATTGCTGAGAGATTCCAGTACTACCCACCATAATTCATCTTGTCTGAGTTTGCACTCATGAAAGTGGGTACTTAATTTGGTAGTGAAGCGTCCACATCTGACATTACTTCGATGTTCGTTTATCCTAACTTTGACTGGGCATGTTGTCATCCCAACATAACGTAACTGGCAAAGGCACTGAATCATATCGATACAATTGCGAGTGTTACAGTTTGTATGTTTCTTGAGGTACCACCATCCAAATGGTTGTAGATCAAAGACCTCTGTGTGTGTAGTTAAAGTGCAGATATTGCAATTACCACAGGGATGATGTCCCTTCACTGGCAGTAGTTGCCATAGAGTAGTTTGTCTCCTTTCCGGAGTCTGTACTCAGTGGCGGGTACGCACTACCATATGCTTGATGTTATCAGTGCGTTTGAATGCAAATAAGGTTTTGGAATGTCGAGCCCGCCACTACAGAGTATTGACCATCGCTTATTAATCAGCTTCTTGATAGTATTGGATATAGGGGTATAAGTGGAAACACAGGTGAGGCGACTGTCTGAATGGTTTGATGTGGGTGCCAGAAGGGCTTCCCTATGGTTGTTCTGGGCCCGTTTGTGGGTTAAGTTGATTATGCGTGGAGGGTAATGTCTATTCCGCAGTTTCCGAGATAAATCGTCTGCTTGTGTTTCAAAACGTGATGTCGTGCTGCAGTTACGACGTAACCTCAGGAACTGCCCGTAGGGTAAATTATCCCTTAGTGATTTTGGGTGGTGACTGTCATATAGAAGTAAATTATTGCGGTCTGTATGCTTGTGGAAGGTCGTTGTCTCCAATTTACCATTGTGAATGGAAATCAAGAGGTCCATAAAAGAGAGTTGTTTAGAGGACACAGTGGAGGAAAATCTCAAAAACGGGTCAAGAGTATTAACCCAAGTGATGAAGTCTGTCACCAAATCAATGGTGCCGTGCCAGATGATAAGGATGTCATCTATGTAGCGATGCCAAAGTTTGATGTTGTCCATAAAAGGATTAGAATCCCTAAGTATAAATGATTCTTCAAAGTGATGCATATAAAGACCGGCTAGGCGCAAATGTGCTTCCCATTGAGGTACCTCGTATTTGATGATAGAGTTGATCTTCGAATTTAAAATAATTCTCAGTCAGAGCTAGAGACGCACACTGCATAATGAAAGAGATCGGAGTCGAAAGGGTAGAAGTCTGCCTTGATAGGAAACCCTCTGTAACCTGCAAGGTAGCTTCCTGCTGGATATTTGTGTAGAGGGATTCTACAGCCAAACTGATCAAGACCTGGACTTGTTCAGTAGCATTAATCTGATCGATGAGGTTGAGGACTGCAGTAGTATCTTTCAAGAAAGTAGGTGTCTCTTGTACCACTGGTTGTGAAAAATGATCACAAAAAATACATAATGATTCTAAGACCGAGCCTATCCCGGAAATGATAGGTCATCCAGGGGAGGTTGAATGTTCTGGGCTAAGGCTGTGACCACTGAGATAGCATGAAGTGTCTCTGTCCTGGAAATCTGTCAGACAGCAACATAGTCATCTCTGCACTTGTTCACCAAGCACTACTGCCTGAATACTGACAGGCACTTTTCAAAATCCTGCAGGACTTCTGGTTTAAATTGATTTTGCAGACCCAACCCCTGGGAGGCATTGCTTTGATACTTATTATAAGGTAAGGAATCTGTGTTGAGAAGTCTCTATCAGATGAACAAGTTACTTACCTTTTGTAACCCCTTATCAGGCAGAGACTCTGTCTAGCCACAGAGTCCTTACAGATCCTCCCCGCTTCACAAAATGATTAGTAGGAGGGTCACCCTTCTAAGGACCTCATCATGGCTCTGTGTTCCTGACGTGGAAAGTGGTGAAGAAGGAACTGATAGTGCGCTGTGGTGGCACCTATGGAGGCACTGAATATGTCCCTTCCAATGTGCCCGATGATGCAGAGATGTATGACGCCATCTACTGGCATGAAGGGGTTATGCTTGCAAACGTTTTGTTCCAGTCTGCTAGATAGAGCCTCTTCCAGATAAGGTGCTGCGGAAGATAATTAACCTGTGCATCAGTTCTAGTATTTATCTCCTCCCTAATTTTAGACAGTGCTTGATCAGTAAAAGGTTTTTTTCTGACTGAATTTTGAATCTTATTCTGAATATTTAGTAAAATGTCAACTGCTCGGATAATGACATACTTTAGAGGTCCATTCAGGTTTCCCTAAGGCAGGGGGTGAAGTAATTTTAGTGGTTACAGGGAGTCCAGCTTACCCTTTTCAAATATTTTACTCGTGGCTAAAGTTTGATCCAGCAGATCAAAGCACCACACAGTTTATCACATACGCTTTCCCAGTTCCTGCAAACCAAATACCCTATGATAGACCATAAATCCTCATGGGCTTGCACAAATGCTCATTATGGTTTGAAAGGGAAGAATTACATGTGGTGGAGTCTTTTAGAATGGGTCATTTAAGCATTCCAGGACCTACCTGCCCAGTATTGGTTGATTATGCACTACACGTGGACACCAGAATCTTGAATCAAGCTTAATTGAGACAGTCATTTAATGAGTTAGTGACTGAATAGAGATTAATTTGACAGTATTTATTACTAACATGAGGAGCTAACATAGCCCCGCAGTTGTGCAGCCACTGCCACAAATGCAGGAATTAGTCTGCAGGCTACAAACAAAGGTCTAGACAAAGTGCCTTCTAAGCAAAATGGATTCTTATTTCGGACTGCCCGTAAAACAAATCTGTTAAAAACAGTCTATCTTTGTACACAACTCCAAGAATCTGGACTATGGGGGTCATTACAACCCTGGCGGTACAAGACCGCCAGGGCTGATATGACGGAAGCACCGCCAACAGGCTGGCGGTGCTTCCCAGGTCATTACGAGCGCAGCGGAAGGGCCGCGGTCGCACCGCTGGGGCCGGCGTTTTCCCGCCACAATGGATTAGCTAGCAGCGATGCCCAGGGGATTACGAGTCTCCCTACTGCCAAACCGCCAGGAAAAGGCGGGTGGTACTGGGAGTCGCGGGGCCCCTGCATTGCCCATGCCACTGGCATGGGCAGTGCAGGGGCCCCCTAACAGGGCCCCGTGCTGCTTTTCACTGTCTGCATAACAGACAGTGAAAAGCGCGACGGTGCAACTACACCCGTCGCACAGCCGCAACACTGCCGGCTCCATTTGGAGCTGGCTCCTGTGTTGTGGCCGAGAAACCCGCTGGGCCGGCGGGTGGAAACTAGGTTTCCGCCCACCAGCCCAGCGGGGATCTCCAAATGGCCGCGGTGGTGGTGCGGCGACATTGGCGGCCGCCCGGCGGTCCGATCTTGGCGGGCGGCTTCAGCCACCCGCCAAGGCCATAATGAGGGCCTGTGTGTTCCCACTTAGTATGGTGCCACAAGCAGACAGTTGCACTACATGGGGCATGGGGGTGACGAGAGCTATATTTGCTAGTATAAATACAGTAATACACATGGCATACAGTCTTTGGCAGTATTACTGGATGTTCTGAAACAAATACAAAATGAACCATTGTGCTGCTCCGGCAGTTGATTTTGGTATGATGTTAATAGGTAACTTTGACACCTCTTTGATAGTTCTTAGAAACATTTCAGGGGGTTAGGGGAGGAAGGTGGCTTTGTTGTACATACACTTGTGTCTGGATGCTATTTGTGTACATGAACTACCTAAAATTATTTCAGACATATACACATTCATATGTTGAGCTACCGTATATATTTGCTCTTCAAAGCTGCTACGTACATCTAAGACTGAGTCATTAGGTACGGTAAAGGAGAAAGCTCCAAAAGCAAAGAAGAGGCAGAAAGTTGAAATTCAAAGCAGGATTGGCTGCCCTTCACTGTTGGTGTCGGGAAGGGGTGGTTTACAGTTTCATGGACCGTGGAAAATTATAAAAACGGACCAGTATACTGATATCTTTTCTTTCTGTTATTGGCATGATTCTGGAAAAGGACATAGAAAAAGATGAAAGGAGCAGATTTATTGAGTATTGTAGGAAAGATGAGTAGGTAGGACAGAAGTGAGAAAAGAAAATTGTGACATTGAGTCTAGTATAAAGAAGGAAGAGAAAGGTTCGGAACCAAAAGTTCGTAAGAAGAAGAAAGCAGCTGACTTGGTAAGAAGTAACTTTTCAGGGACAGCAAGTATTTTACAGAATAGCATAAGGGCAGTAGCACTTCTCGACTGCACTACAGAAATAACTATAGTTTGCTAAATTCTCATAGAACGTCTGTCCATGACACCAACTGAAGAATACATTCAGATAGAAGCTCAAGATGGGCACTTAAACTCCCTAGTTTGAGTTTATTGTGTGGAAATATAGATAGAGGATGATATATTGCACACAATAAAAGCCATATTAGAGTCACGTTTATCAGATGCTTTTGAGATCATCCCTGCTTAGGATAACTGGCTTCCAACCTTTGTAATGGGTAGACAAGTAGAGAGACAGTAATACATGAAGCATGTTCCACTTTATTGCCTGTGAATCTCATGGACAAGTATGCACACAAGTGGACTTTAAAGCAGACTCCTATAATATATACAAATCAAGTGGGTGGAATAGAGACTATGTACCAAAAATGTTCCCTTTTGGAGTGAACCACAGTTACAGGCTGAATAGCCATTAAATTAGAAGTGTCATGCCAGACCAATTACAATACCAGGGTGTGATGGTGCTATATCACTCGACCATGAACACTCCTCTTTTTCTGATGATGAAATGAGGCAGGAGACAACTCTTATATGATTATACGCAACTATAGAATTCTGAATGTATGCATGCATGCAGTGCAAAATGCACACAACACTGGGATGATGATAAATTTAGTTTGAAAAAATTAAGACAGCAACTTTGGTCAGTCAATATGGATTTTGTTAGTTGAAATATAGTTCCCAAATTGCAATATTTGACTGCCTTTACATTTGGTAGTACTCATTAGTATTATACAAGATTCCTACAGGAATATAAAATATTTTTTTTGCAGCAAGAATAATGAAACGTTTACAAGAAGATCCTGATGTGTTGTCATACATTGATGAGGATACGTGACTGATGATTTCTTAAATACAGACCTAGACAAGGGTAACAAAATTATGATTATCCTAGCTGGACATGGATGTAAAATAAAGTTTTTCATGTCAAAAATAGCATGCCTCAATGTAATCTTTTTAGGTCTTTGATTCATATGTGAAGGTAAGGGGCAGGTGCCAGATTTGTTAGAAATATGTGCCATATTACTGCTTTCAAATACATTGAAAAAATTACAAGCCCTTTGTGTTCTTGAATTTGTAAGGTCTTTTGCATACGGCAGAGCAAATCAAGCCCTTATATGATTTGAGGAAGCACTCTTTTTCAGGACCGATAAGTACGGAATAAGAGAGTTCTCATGGCTGTGCAGACAGCCATGCTAAAAAAATTGGGTCTGGCACATGGAAAACAGAATATAGTAGTTTCCTTTATACCAACACTCAAAGTAGCTACTAAAGCAAGTATCCCTAGTATGCTATGCTTGGCACTGGTTGCAATGCACCTCAATGCAAAACTCCACTGATATAAAATTTAAGTTGATTCCACACTCAGAACACTGACATTTCTACAATATCCACAGGCTATCCCTCCAACTTGACTTATATTACCCGTACATAAGTATAATAGCGTGTTCTATACTGAAGGCTCTGCACAGCCTGCAGTTGTCACTAAACAAAAATATTTCATGCTTTGTTCATCAGTGCTGGCAGACATTCAAGATTAAATCTTTGAGGCACTACATAATCACACTAGACTTTCAGAGGACTGAACCAATAGTTTCCACACTCATTGCAATAGATTCCACATTCTGTGTACAGCGATACAATGTGGACTTACCGTATTGGCACCTAAACAGATTTAAAGATGAAACATTCCGGTGTTGTAAGATCAGTGCTAATGCCCCTTACAATATCTGATAAACCCCTCTGTATCATGTACCTCAACTGGGTTTGCCCGTTGACAACTGTTAATCAATACAAATCTATATTGCTTGTTGTTAATTCCTGCTCAGATTTCTGTGGGTTTGGCGAAAAAAAGGTTGCCACTGCTTTAGCAGTTGTAAAAGGCTTGTAGTGCTTTGTAGTGATGGGAGCAGTTTATACCTTTCATTCAGACAATGGACCTGTGTTTGCAGCTAAAATGTTTGTGGATGCTGTGTCTGCTATGGACCTGTAGCTGATATTATAGTATCCCTGTAGGCTAGAATAGTCAACAAAGCCATGCTTAAACAAGCCTTGACTGCTAAGGTGTTGTATTCAGATTTGTCATTATACTGTAACCAATACAGGGCTCAGAGAGACCCAATTACTTGCCTGGATTAGTACTAAATAGCCATACTCCATACAAAGTGTTCCGAGTACGCGAGGAGAGGAAAAGTTATACGGTCGGCACAATCAAATCTACTCTAAGACTAAGGACTACAGAATACGAGACAAATGTACATAGTGAATCGAAGGAGTTTAGGATACGCGGATTACATACAACAAGTAGAGGCAAGATACTGAGTTTGACATGACAGCTGTGACAAGCCCTGAAGAAGTCATTGGGGAGATGTTTACCCAGACGAAACACGCGTTGGCTTAGAAGTGGCTGGCTTTGAAGTGAATGATACTATGAAACATTAAAGAAGAACCTGAATATACCTATTAAACTACGGATTATATACAGAACTTTATTTATATACAGGTTTGGACTTGAGTGCTTCCTATTTTGGCTCCCAAAAATGTGAGAACTAGTCCAGGATGATAATGTGTGTATACAAACGTTCTTGCCTGGTGCTGCAGACCCTTGTTATTCTAATCATTCTCCTGTTACATAGACCACATATACTGTACATTGGCTGTACCAGCAGTGGTTGTCAAAACCGAGTCTCAGCTCTATGAAGCAGTGCATGTTGAAAATAAGTGACAAGATGGATTTGAGTGACTTTCAGTTCCAGATACTAATGCTTCCAGAGAAAAATGTTTGATGGAACACTGATATGTGCAGCCATGGAAAAAGACCAAGCTTAAAGAAAGAGATAAGTGTTCAAGGGAATTATAGAGCAAACAATTAAAGTCATAGATAATGGTTTCCAGGCTCTATCTAAACACGTCTATAGTGTCTGCATTATTACTTATGCTTTAAATATTCTAAATGAAGGATTGCACTCTGCCGCAAGGACAAACTCAAATGTGTCCTTTAACACAATCTAGTTGGGCCTTACAAACACTTAACTGTTATATAGTGCCTTCGCCTTTGATGAATGAGACCTCTCTTTTTCCACCTTATAATCTCACTGCATGCCAGCAAACTAGGTTTAAAAAAGGAACAGTCTACAGTCTTATTTCAAGTCAATGAATGGAGAGCATACCCTTATCTCCTGCAGAGTCCCATTTAAGTTTTTATTGCATGGAATTATTTATTTACCTATCACTACTTTTCGTTTCTCTGGCTGTCAGGTTAGGCTAGCATGCATACATACATGGTAAATGCTTCAAAACAGTATTTTCCTTTCATATTCTAATGTCTTTCCAATGGAAATCCTGAAATTATATGTAATTCTTTATGCACTCATTCCTTGTGAAACTCCCTTCTCTGTGATGAGATAAAAATGTATGGCTCTTGCACTCTCTTTAAGGCTGGCTTTGCTTGCAAGTTACTTGCCTACTAGAGACGTTGGGATTAAGGTTCACCAATTGTTAAGTTTGTTTGCTTTATTGTCGCTCTCATTTACTTGCTTGCTTCTTATTCAATTGCTTGCCTTTCTCTTCTTGTGCTTGTCCCCTCCCCTTCAGCTTGGCCTTTTTACCATCATTTTGATTGCCAGGTTATATATTGGGTCAGATATATCAATGGCGCAGAAGAGAGGTAAGTGGTAAATTAACCAGAATAAAAACTGCCTTTTGGTAGACTAAAGTCTTATTGTTGTCTTCAGTGGACAGGATTAAAAAGTTAAGGAGTCAATTCACCCAGGGACTCTTGGTGTAAGTCTATACCTCAGACCCTCCACCTTTTTAGAAGGGCTGCTTTGGCATGTATTCAAAACTTAAAGAATATTTGGTTAGAAGTATCTATCATAAGAACAAGTAACTTACCTTTGTTAACACTTTTTCTGGTGAATATTCGAAGAGCAGATTCCTCCCTGCCCTCTCATCCATGTTCTGTTGAGATGATATTTAGGCTTCTGAAAAGGATCTAAGTTAGATCTCACACCCTGTCATTCTTCCAATTGGTTACAGATCATCCACTCCTGATGGCGCTGAAAAGTTTGAAGGTAAACTGACTATGAAGCTGGTGTGGGACCTACATACAGCTCAGTACCATCACTTGTGGAAGGGGAGGGAGGTCTCCTCAGAGTCCAGTGGAACAACCTGCTAATGCGCAGAAGCCATTGCTATGTCCCTCACCCAGTTGGGAGACCAGCAGGTCTTGGCCTCCAGTCCTAGTCAGAGGCAGAAGTCTTGCAGTGCTTCTGTTCTCCGCACTGCCCTGAATGGCAGTTGACAAGTTTCTGATGCTCAAGCTCCCTTTCATACTGTCCTTTTCCAGAGACCAAATGTGATTTATGGTCTAGGTCTTTGAAGTTTATGTAAGGGTCTGCCTCCTTTTAAAGTGACCCACTCCTTTGCCTGTTCTCCAAGAAGCAGTCTGAAACTCCACAATAGAGGCCATGGAAGTGCCTAGAGGTTCACACCCTCCCTGTCTTGTCCTCTGCCCAGAAAGAAGCACTCGGAGACAGGAAGGTTGGCACAGATGATTCTTGAGTCTTGCATTTTTGGAATCAATACATGGATGTAAGAGGCCCCAGCCTCTTCTCTTGTCCCTGTGGCTGCGTGTATGTGCGCACTTTAGGGAGAGACCCCTGTATTTCCTGCGCTGCACCTCCTGATTGGAAGCAGCATCCAGTGTCCAATGCAGTGACTAGTGTGTGCGGGGTCCAGGTGCACTGCCACATTCTGTCAATGCGACATCTTACCACTTTGCCAAAGAAAAGAAAGAAGGGTGAGAGAGAGAAAGAAAAGAAATGGAACCAGTAGCTATCCAAATAGACAGTTATGTCCTATCACTGCACATTATATTTCTTCAATCAGTCGTTCCGGCGTCCAGATCAACCGCAATGGGCTTGAGCTCTCTTGAGTTGGGTGACGCTGGGTGCCTGGCCCAAATACTTCTTCTTCGACAAGAGACAAGCCATCACCACTGGGAGGAGCCAATACTTCTGATCTTCGGGTGGCACTGCTCCAGATCGGCTTTTGAGTGTCCTTACTCCCCTCTCCTTCATCATGATCCTACATGAGAAACTCCTTGAAGTGAAAGCTGGTTTTGGAGTAGGGCCTTGCTGCTGCCATGATCATCGTCCCCTTCACGTTCATTATTGTCAGAGGCTGGCTTGAGAAGGCGCTGTCTGACTTCTGTGTTTGACGCTGGCACACGAGGACTAGGTCTCCAGGCTTGAGCTTCGAAGTGGTCACTTGACGTTGTGTGTCTGCCTGCCATTGCAGCTTTCCCTTGGCCTCCTGGTCATGCACGACCATGGTGCAGTGTTCTGGCAGGGCCTTGTCCTCCAGGTGAGGCAAACATGTTCTGCTGTTTCTTCCCAGCACCAGTTCTGACGGGAATCGCCCTGTTGTGCTGTGTGAAGTGTTGCGGTTGTCCTAAAGTTCTTGGCACGTGATTGGTCAACTGAAATTTTCCAACAGCCTGGCTCTTTGGACTGCCTTCCTTATGTTTCCCATAACTCTCTGCTATCCTGTTGGCTTGTAACCTTAATGACGTTATCCTCCGATGATGTATACCTAAGTAGACCCTGGTCCTGCGAAATTCTTCTCCTGAGAAGTGGGGTCCATTGTTGGTTTTGAGCATCAGTGGATTGTCCTGAGCTGCAAATATCTCATCCAGGAAAAGTAGTGTGGCTGCAACTGAGGTGGAGGACACAGCGTTTCTGGAGGGAAACAAGAGTACTCATCGATGATGACTAGTAGGTATTCACTAGTGTCCAGTAGCCCATAGAAGTCCGCAGTCAGTGTCGACATCATGGCATCGGGGAGGTCAGACATGTGTAGTTGCTCCTGCTTGGATGGCCTCCCAGTGGTCTGACAGAGGTGGCAAATCATGATCATGTCTCAGTTTTTTCGTTTTAAATTTCAGCGTGATCGCGCTGCATTTTACATAGCACGATCGCGCTGTGCTTTTTTCTTTTAATTTGTGTGGCAAGAAAAGTTAGGTTAGGAGTTTACAACGCAAATACCTCCAACTCGAGCAAATGCGAGCTCCGTTGCACTGAAAATGCTTGTTTTTGTTGCCACCACTCCTCTGTGCATTTCATGTGCGAGGCTGACAGCGGAGAGTCTTGGGTATGACTATCCTGGTACCTCAAAGAAGTATCCCTCTTCTCTTTCAGACAGCTCTTCTTGCACATGTTTGAATGCAAAGATATTTTCTTTGCTGACTCCATCACTGACTTGGCTGTTATAGTTTATGTTCCTCCACCTCTGTTGCTTCATGATACTTTTCACTGCTTCCAGCGTGACATCGCTCAATGTGTTTTTTGACCAGTTCTTCCACAGTAATCTAGGTTTAAGTATTTTGCTGCAGCCCAAAATGTATGTATTCTTTGGCCATGGAAGGTGGCTGTTTTGAACTCAGCAGAGGATGTCCTGACATGTAATCAGCAGGGTTGTGATTCTTCCCTGGCATGTGAACAATTATGAAGTCATAGTCCGTCAGATGTATCCCCCACCTCTCAATGCGTAGCATATTTTTCACATTCTGGCTGCCATATGTCATAATTAGTGCTTGATGGCTTTCCATAAATAAACATGTGATAATGTTCACGCTCACACAACGGCTGGGCTCTCTTTCCCTGGTTGAGGATATGCCCTTTCCATGTCTGTTATGCTTTGGCTTGCATATGCAACAAAGCGCCTTGGGTATGTTGACCAGGCTTGTGCTGGGCTAAAATAGCCCTCAACCCCACCGGGCTAGCATCCACTGTGTGTTCAGTACACAGGGAAGCAAAGTAAGTGAGGTGATCCACAGCTGTGACAGCAGATCGTATTTCCGCAAATGCCTTCTCACACTCTGGAGTCCAGTTGAATGATTGCCCTGTTTGGTGAGTTCTCGAAGTGGGGTGCTAACTGTGGCAATGTCTTTGATGTATCTAGTGGAGTAGCTTGCTAGCCCTAGGAATGACGTCACTTCTGCAACATCAGCTAGGGCCTGTGTTTTGTGTAGAGTTCCAACTTTGCTCGTATCTGGCTGCATTCCTTTCTGGAAAAAGATGTGACCAGGTGTCCTCATTCAGTGTCAGGCCAGCTTTCTCCATTTGAATGCATACTTCCCTTGGTGGTTTGTCATGCTCTGCTTTTCTGCAGCTTAATAGCAAAATATTGCTGCTGTAGTTCGGACAGTTTTATAGGCCTTATTACTATCCTCACCATCTCTTGAAAGATCTTAGCTGCAGATGACACACCAAAGCTTAGGCGTTTGTAGCAGAACAACCCTAGGTGAGTGGAGAATGTGGTGGTGTAGCATGACTGACTGTCAAGTTCCATCTGGTGATAGTCTTTGAAGAGGTCTAGTTTTGAGAACTCACAGTCTCCGTTTTAACTGCTAGGTGGGGATCTGGGTGTCTATGGCTGTGTCCGACAGATGCATATCTACGTAAATGCATATTATGTTTGTATTTTTCTTTGGCACAGCAACGATTGGAAACTCCCAAGAAGTAGGCCCTTAAGCCGGTTCAATGATGTCTTGGTTTAGTAAGCTCTTAAGTTCTTTCTCCACCTGTGGTTGAAGATGCACTGGAACCCAGCGATGATTCTAAGCTACAGGTTTGAGTATTTTGTTGATGTGGAGGGTGACCAGAATGTTTTTCAGCTTTTCCAGCCTTTGAAGAGCCCTCGGTATTCATTCAAGAAGTTGTGGTGCTCAGACACATCATTTGTCACGGCCAGAATTCCCAAGAGTTGTGCTGTGATGTTGCTGAACAAGCATGATGCCGGGATGTCTCCTCGTAGGACATGTATCTCTTCCTGCACTGATATGTCATGGTATGCGAGTGTCTCCATGAATTTGCTGAGGTTCTTGATTGGCCTCTTAGTAACCCATGTGAATACATCAACTTTGGAGGACGATAGTGTTTGGATTTTATCTTAACATACTCCCACACACACACAATGTTGCATGTGGTTTTGCTGTCCAGCACAAACAAAGCTGTATGACCCCCCTACCCTGGTGTCTGCCATGGCTGTTTTCTCTATTTCCTTTTTGTCTGCTGGTTGTAGATCGTCTGATTGTCTTTCTGGCGCCGCCCCTTCCACCACGAGGTACAGGCACTCATTACTTTGTCAGACGGAGATGGTGTCAGAGTCTGTTGAAGGACTGTGATTGCATGTTTCCATGTGTCTCGCATGATGACTCGAGTTGATCCTTGGCCTGTCGGACGAACTCCTTTCTGGCCTTATAAATCCACCCCTACAAATACTTGCAAAATGATTGTCTGATGTACTATAGACATGGTTGTCCCATAGCTGGGCAGGTGCCAGCATGTGGGTATGCCAGTCCTCGCCGATAGCACATTTTCTCATTTTTGGTCAGTACCGGTGCCTGTTTGTCATGTTTGTTTCAGCCTCCCACCATGCGGTGAACTTGTTGCAGTGTTTGTTGTCTTCCACTTTCCATATTGATGGCATATGATCTGGCTCTGGCTTATGTTCTTGCCAGCACTAGTATTTTATCTACTGTGTAGGTTTCTTTTAGAATTTTTGTTCGAAATCCAGCTGAGTAACACCCTTCAATAGTACGTAGTCTGATTGCTTCTTCAGTATTGAATTTGCCAAATTCACAATAGGTTACCAGTTTCTGCAGTCGGGTCGTGAAGTTGTCAAGAGATTCATCTGCTCTCTGGCATGCTGTGTTGAATGTGTACTGTTCATAGCTAACATTCCGCTGTGGATCAAAACTGTCTGCAAGACATTTGATCAAACCCTTGTAAGTAGTTATTGATTCAGATGGGACAGTTACAAGCAGTTTTTACACGTTATCACCTACAAGATTAAGGAACAGGTCTCTAGCTTGTTCATCCGAATAGTTTTTGCACATAGCTCATAGATAATGTCGAAACACATCATCCATTTCTCTCACCTAGCAACTTTTATTTGAGAGTCAGTGAGGTCAAATGGTAGGGGGTGTCAAAATATAGAACTTGGAATGCTTTCCTCAGACATGGTAATGTTTCTAGCTCTATAGTCTATGTGTATTCAAGTTGCTTGGGCTCTTTTGTGCTTTCAATTATTTTTCCTTTTATTTGACTGATTCTGTTGGGCCTGGCCCTATTTGCAGGGTTATCCCCAAACGTTTGCCTTCTTCCTCCTATTTTGTGTGACTTCATTGTTGGCTTTAGGACTCTGGGCACTTTACCACTGCTATCCAGTGCTAAAGTGCATATGTTCTCTGTCTAAAATGTATTGGTGATTGGTTTATCTATAATTGGCATATTTTGATTTAATAGTAAGTCCCTAGTATAGTGCACCATGTGTGCCCAGGGCCTATAAGTCAAATGCTACTACTGGGCCTGCAGCCCTGATAGTGCCACCCACATAAGTAAACATGTCTCAGACCAGCCATTGCAATGTCTGTGTTGGCAGTTTTAAACTGTCATTTTGACCTGGCAAGTGCACCCACTTGCCAGGCCCAAATGTCCCCTTTTACTACATGTAAGTCACCCCTAAGGAACGCCCAAGGCAACCCCATGTGCAGGGTGCAGTGCAATTAAAAGATAGGACATGTACTACATGTCCTGATAGTGAAATACTGCTAAATTCGTTTCTCATCTCTCCCCTAGGGTAACATGGGAATTGCCTCAAAATATCTTTTAAGTGTAATTTCTCATTGGGAGCAGATTGAGAAATGGAGTTTAAAAATACAATCTGAAAACCAATTTCACCAAAAAAGTGTAAGTTTGAAAATGCCACTTTTAGAAAATGGGCATTTTCTTGCTTAACCATTCTGTGCCTCTGCCTGTCTGAATACACGTCTGGGTCAGAATGACAGGTGGGCTGTTTGTGAATTTAGTCTAGATAGTCACACAAAGGGGGCTGAGGTGTGCCCTGCATTTCCTGATGGGTCTTCCGATGCTGGAGTGGTGGGAGGAGCTGACACTTGCACCCGAATAGGGCTGTGCCTATCCTCACACAAAACAGTATCCAACCTCCTGAAGTGTGCCTGGGGCCAGGTCAGGGAAGGGAAGGTCTTGTGCACTACAAAGACTTTCCTTTGGAGTTTACCTACTTCAAAGGCAGAAATGGGTATAAGTATTGGACCTCTGAGACCACAACTTTAGAATCCTTCTGGACTGAGGACATTCTGCCAGGAAGAAGAGCTGGATGCTGTAGGAGGGACTGCCAGTCTGCCTGTTGCTTTGCTGTGCTGGCCTACTGCTTGCCGCTTCTGTCCTGGAAGTGAAAGAACTGCACTTTGCTTTCTGCATTCTGCTTCCAACGGTTCTCCAAGGGCTTGGACTGAGTTTGCCTCCTGTTAAGAAGTCCCAGGGACATCAAAGACTTCTTCTTCCAGTACCTGTGCTCTTCTGCTGAGAGTCCTAACTTGCCAAATGGTGCCAACTCCAGTCCCTGGGCCCTTGGAAGTGCAAGCGGGTGACCTGAAGAGGAAAATCCACGCACTCGTGTGCAAAAGAAAACCCGATGCAGCGCCTGTCCCGTGGCTGACGAATCGACACAGCACCTGCCTCATGGCTGCAGAACTGTCGCAGCACCTGTTTCCCCATAGCTCCACCATAGCGTCCAGTGTGTCTGGACTTTTCATGCATCGTCCACCCGTGCAACAATTTCTTGTCAACCCAGCACCCCAGTAAGGAACCGAGGCGGCGTGTCCGGAAATCAGCACACTTTTCCTGCAAAGTAAGAATCGATGCATAACCTCCCCTGCCAGTAAGGAACCGATGCATCTCCACTCCTACAACAAAATAATTGACACATCACCTCCCCTGTGCAGTGAGGAACCGACGCATCACTTTGCTTTTCAGCACCTCACCTGTTCTGTGGCCTGCATTGACTTTATTTTTGAGGCATCTTAGGTACTGTGTGTTAAAAAGGTACAACCATTAATTCCTCTGGATTAAGACTCATTTAAACCTTTAAAAAGTGGTACCTTTACTTGTGTATGTTGGATTTTTGTCGTTTTGGCCTTGTTTTACCTAGATAAATATTGGCTATTTTTCTAAACTGGTATTGAGTCCTTTTTTGGTGTTTTCACTGTGTTTCTGTGTGGGTGGAGAAAAACTTCACACATTGTCGCTGAGATAAGCCTGACTGCTTGTGCCAAGCTACCAGGGGGAAGACCAAGGGTTATCTTACCTGTGTGACTTCCTTACCCTGACTAGAGTGAGGGCCCCTACTTGGACATGGTGCAAACCGCTGCCAACTAGAGATCCCATTTTTATCAGATGCCTTAGTTGGTTTTGTTTGCCTGACTTTGAAATGTAGATTCCCATTGACTTATATGGGAAAATTTTACTCACCCATCCTCAAATTGGCTTGCCTTGCTGTTTCTTATGCAGTCACTGAGTGGCGTGACTCCAAAATGGCTGCTCCCATTGTTTTGATTGGGGCATTGCCTGACTTCAATATGGCCCCCAGAGATCTTGCAAGGTGATGTGATCTTTCCCAGACATCTGGGGGCAGCCACTGTGGCGTCTGGGCACTTTTGTACCTTTGTTCAATGGAATTGACAGTTGCACTCATGCTGCGGCTTCTGGGGCACTTGGGCTCAGACAGGTGGCAGTCGTATATGAATGTGCTGCTCTATGGCTTCTGGGGCTCTTCTCTGAAATGGATGAGCCCTTATTTGGAATGAATCGGCAGCCGCATGTTCAGGCTGCAGCGGTGCTTCTCTTTCCTTGGGCTGTATGGTACTTGCTCACCTATGTAGCCAAATGTTGTGTCTCTTGCCCAGTAACAAGCATTTGGAGACACAGATGATTTGCTTGACACAGATGATTAATTATTCTTGCATTGTCAGGATTTGTACATGGATGTAAGATGCCCCAGCCTCTCCACGTGTCCCCGTGGCTGCATGAGTGTGTGCGTGTACGCCTTAGGAGAGACTCATGTCCTTCCTGCTCTGCCCCTTCTGACCGGAAGCTGCATCCAGTGCCCAATGCAGGGACCAGTGTCTGCGAGATCCTAGTGCCCTGCCACATTCTGTCACTGTGACATTCCCTAGTGACCTATTTCTGAATAAAACCCTTTGAAGTGTTTTGAAGATCCAGCTTACATGAATGCAGCAATACATAAATCTATCTGGGGGGATTCCTCAACCTCCTCTCATGTTCCTCTAGTCAGTCCTGGGTCTCCCAAAAAGAAACCCAGAGATTCCATTTGGTGTCCCATTCACAAGCACACATACACCCAGCACATGCATGTAATATACACAACAAACAGCACAGCATTGCATTATCCCTGCATTGTACCATTCATAGGCACACATAGACCAAGCAGCACTCCACACCAAACTGATGTAGGCCTAAGATGAATGAAGCACACAGCAGAAGAACTTTGAGTGACCCCCTGCATGCCTTACTCCATTGACACGGGTAAAGAGGGCCTGTTCACACCTACTGAACCTCATGCTGCTTAACCCCTGGTAGGGGCAGTAGCCTGTCACTAGTGCTTTGGGTGCCCCTCATGTCCAAAAAGACCACAATCCCTGAGACAGGCCTGTGTCATTGCGCACATGCATGATCCACGTTCGCACATAACAACAAAAATTATAATTGTAAATTGCAGTTATATAACACCTACTACCCAGATGAGGCATTGAGGTACTTTGCAGTGAGTGGCTTCCTATGACAGAACCCAAAATTAGCGTTAAATAGTTAGTAGATTAGTAATATGTGTTTTCTTTCTTCATTGTGGGTTAGTTGCGGTGAAATCATCATTAGGGATTCAGACATCTTTACAGCTGGACCACTCAGGGCAAGGGTGGATGACCATCACTATGCGAGGATTCACACATATGGGTCACTCTTTGCAACTCGATTAGCACCTCCCTAAAAAAATATTGAATGAGTTCCCTAAAGTGCATTCCATTTTGCATGGACACATACAGTGTACCAGCGGTGACTGACCAAAACATTTCATGTTAAATATTTATTAAACATAATAATTTATCAAGTTTCTATAACAATACCTGGCATATATAAAGCTTCATATGAAAAGTCTGCTGTTTCTAACTAAATAAGATGTTACTATCACCCAGTTTAATGACCTTGGAATGATAGACTGCTGAGTCTGCCTTACCAGTGATTCGAACACTTAATCTCCAGGTCAAACATACAGCTAACTGAGCCGTGCTCACAGACAATAAAAACAACGCATCACTTCTCACATAATTGGATTGCAGTCTATAGTTAGGCTAGTTGCTTTGAATTTTTAGGTCGAGCATACAAGTGCTTTGACCTGTTGTAAGTATTGTGGGCTTTTAACCATGCCCACCTCACACCCATCACTTTCATTCATTCCTGGGCTTGCCTTTCAAAAATCACTTGATGTAATTGGTAAATGCTTTACGTTTGTCGCACCTTGGGGCAGCTTTTTTACCGCCTTGCAGACTGACCCTATTACATGGATTATTGTCAATATACTTCAGCGTGGGTAAACTACTTTTTTCTTTTGTCTGCACTCCGTGGCTGCCATGGCGCTCACAGCACTCAACGCATGAACTCGATCAGTGGTATTGGAGCGCTGCTCAAATTGTTTACACTGTTACCAAATAAGAGTCATTTCATTTTTGCTTTTGGACTATATTTGTGTGATCTGTAGGTTACCGGATTACCTTCTTGGTTAATGCATGGTAAATATTTATGTATTTGTTTTTTATTAGCACTAGTGCTTCCAGGCTCATCAGAGAGCAATTTGTTCTTTTGTATGCCCTCCAGTGATTGCCATAGCGCACACATCGCTCAGAGCACGAAATTGATTGGCGCCATGAGTCCAAGTTCCACTAGACAAAAGTACTTTCTCTCTCCAGAAACAACATTGATCGCCATAGTTATTTTGACAGTTTTACATTACATACACTTTGTGATCTCCCTCGTACACGTTCTTTGCAGCAGGTATATTAACCCTGTGTGCTGCCTTATCATGAGTCCAAGCTTCCATTAGACAAAGGTACGTTCTGTCTCCAGAAAGAACATAGATCGGCAGAGTTATTTTGACATTTTTACATTATATGCACTTTGTGCTTTGCCTAGCGCAATGTCTTTGCAGCAGGCACATTAACCCTCTGTGCTGCTTTATGATGACTACAAACTTCCCCTAAACAAAAGAATGCTTGCTCTCCAGAAAGAACACTGATCGCCAGAGTTATATTGACATGTTTACATTACATGCACTTTGAGATCTGCCTACTACACGATCTTTGCAGCAGGCACATTTGCCCTGTGCACTACCTTATCATGAGTCCAAGTTCCATTAAACAAAAGTATGTTCTTGCTCCAGAAAGAACACACATCTCCAGAGTTATTTTGACGTGTTTACATTATATGCACTTTGTGTTTTGCCTAGCACACGTTCTTTGCAGCAGGCACATTAACCCTCTGCTCTACCCCATGATGACTCCAAGCTTTCACTAGACAAAAGTATGTTCTCTCTCCAGAAAGAACATTAATCACCAAGGTTATTTTGATTTTGTTTTACATTAGATACACTCTAAACAGAAAAACATCACAAATGGAAAACAAAACAGCTGTAACATTGAGCTGAAGGGGCCGGGAGTGGCTGGACATAGAATATACAGGGCCGATATAGCTTTAAAATTACTTTGCCTCAGTATTTAGTGCTTAACATTTAAATGCAGCAGCCATGTTACTACGTAGCACTTTAAAGTTATTTTCTGCTTTGAACATTTTTGTTGTTTTATGCCTTTAGGAATAATTAGTTATTTGTTTGACTGCAATATTACAACTTTACTAAAATCCTTAATAAATACCTTCAATATTTGTGCAGTATGGCCACTTCCAAACCCTGTGCAGGCAGCCATCCACAGCTCATGAGCTGTAGCTGCAATACGTGATGTAAAGTCAGGTAAGGTGCTCAAATCCTTGCTTTGCCATGTTTTTACTATGAAACACTACTATTTAAGAGTGCATTCCAACTATAATAACGTAAAGTTGAAAGCCGGCCCTTGGAGTAGTATTCGTAGAGTTGTCCAGCTCCCTAGTTCGATGTGTGATTCACTCATTTAATTAATTTTTCTGCTTTGCTTTCTGGGACTTTTAATTTTATTTTTATAACGTTATACGAGCTGTGATTGCAAAGCAGAAACCTGACTAGATGAACTACACACGTTTGACTCTTTGAAATTGTGTGTTTGTGTGTGTGTGTATCTATTAAACTAACCTGGAGGAGAGCTTACAGTTGATTATGCTGTACAATGGTCAATATGTTATAACTAATATTTCAGTTCAAGACTAACTGAGGATCATTAATATCATGTGAGATCGCTCCCCTCAAGCATGTGAAAAATCATGGGTATTTTTTTCGACTCTCCTGACTGCAGTAAAGGGACAGTGATCCAAGTAAGCACGCATTCTTGGAGTACAATTATTTATTCATTGCCCCGCGGGCAATGTCGTCTGTTCCAACTGCCAAGTAATTATGTTTTGCACCTGGGAGTAGTTTATGTTTTAAGGACCTTGCTTAAAAAATAATATTCCAGTAGGCCTACCAGCCCTTTAGTTATATGCAGGGCCACTGGAATTATGTGGCAGAAAGAACCAAAATATGGAGCAGGGTTGACTAATCAATGTGGCAAAAAAAGTCCAGTTATGCAGTTACAATGCCAATAGTTCCAACTCAAGTAAATCTGAGACCTATTGCATTGTAAATGCTTGTTTATTCATGTTTGTGATGCTGTGTAGATAATTGCAGCATGCAAAATAAAAATCAGCTTGCACATAATCTAAAATCGGCTCAGATCAATATCTGAAAGACTGGATTGATACCAATGATCTAATCCCAGTTGAGCACAGCAGTTTTAAAGAGAAGCACTCAACTATCGATCATTGTTGTCTATGAGCGATAGGACAAAAGGCAATAGAAATACAAGGGAAAACATTTTACTGATTTGTTGATTGTCAATCTGCTTTTGCTATGGTTAATACATAGCTATTATGGGAAAAATTAGTTGGTGTGAATATTCCCACAAGTTTGTTAGCTGTGTTAAAGGAACTGCCAAAGACCTTACAGAACACACATTCCTTTTCACCGAAGAAGGGGCAAAGGGAATATAACCTGCCTACTATGCTGATCTCATCCTGGATATCATGCAAGTAAGGCTTGAAGGGACAATTTCAAACATTTAGCAATTACTGTAAAGCTAATTATTTCATAATAAATATGGTTGTTAGACCCGGCATCCTTGGCTTCGTTTTCCCCCCAAACCTTTTGCCTTCAACCCTCTCATTGTACTGACTTCATTGTTGCTGGCTTTCGGACTCTGCACGCTTTACCACTACGAACCACTGCTAAAATGCTTGTGCTTCTTAAAATATGGTAGAATTGGCAGATACCCAATTAGCATATTTAATTTACTTGTAAGTCCCTACCCTAGTAAAGTGGTACTACCTGTGTCCAGGGCCCATAAATTAAATGCTACTAGTGGACCTGCAGCACTGATTGTGCCACACACTAAAGTAGCAATTTAAACATATCTCAGGTCTGCCATTGCAGCCTGTGTGTGCGTTTTAAACTGCCATGTTGACTTCTCAAAATAAACTTTTTTGCCTGGCCCAAACCGTCCTTTTTAAGGTTACAGCCTATCTGGTTTACTAAAGCCATCTTGGGGTTTTTCAGAAAGTTGACCTAGGGATGCATTCTGCCCGTCACTTGCCATTGGCTTTGTGGTTTGTAACTCATGTTTTTTCCTTCCCATTTGCTGGCTTTATCTTTTTTAGTCACTTTAGGTTCAGTTTGCCCCACCGATGAGGAAGCTGTGTTCACTGAATACTTCCACAAACTTCTGTCAACAGGCCTTTAAATTGTTCTTATTTGTCACATTTGCTGAGCATGCAAAGACTGCGGTCAAATGTCAAGCTATGTTTTCGTTGGAGCCTAATTTATTTTTTTTGCTTTCTGTTGACTTCATAGTGACAGCCCTTACCCTTTTGTCGTGAAGCCTGCTGGTGCCTTTTGTTTTCACTTTATTTTAGACATAGCCATCTCAAAAGGTATCTTTAGCTTCATCTGCACAAAACATTTGCACATTTTTTGCAAAGGTCTTCCTCTTTGAGTCCATTTAATTTGTGAAACTGCCTTTTTAGTAACAAAGTACAAAACAGCATTTCAGTCTCAGCGTCAGGTTAACATATGGTGATTTTTGGTAATTTACACTGTTTATGGCCCATTTACTGTCAAGCACAAGATACAATCATTTCACAGAAAGGAACCAGCCACATTGTAACATAATTTAACAATGCTTGGTTTTCACTTTGATGTGTAAAGCATATGCTTTTTTTTATGACATCTGTGGCAACTCACTTTGGAGAGTTGGATAAGTTTAAAGGCACTTTATATGAAAGCTTTTGTGTTGACTTAATGAAACAATTATTATGTATTCAGTCTGCAACTGTGCTTCTTTTAGAACACAGGCATTCCTGGATATAAATGATTTCCTCATGTTACCTTGCAGGCACTAGGGCTATGATTTGGATGGTGAAGCAGGTGCAGTGGCACAGCTGCCAAAGGCTACGATTTGGATGGTGAAGCAGGTGCAGGGGCACAGTGGCTAAAATCTCTAGGAAACCCACCAAACACTGATTATTGCTATATGTTACCACTAGGCAAGCAGTCACAACTGCAGTTACCTTGCATGCACTAAGGCCATGTGTGCAGCAGGTGCAGTGGCACAGGGGCCAAAAGCCCTAGGAAACCCAACACACATTGATTATTGCTATAGGTTACCACTAAGCAAGCATTCAAAAGTGCAGCTTCCTTGCAGGGACAAGGGCCATGATTTGGGTGGTGCAGCAAGTGCAGTGGCACAGGGGCCAAAAGCCCTGGGAAACCCACAGAGCGCCTATTATTGCTATATGTTGTCACTGAACAAGAGTCCCAAGTGCAGTTACCTTGCAGGCACTACGCCCATGATTTGTAAGGTGCAGCAGGTGCAGTGACACAGGGGCCAAAAGCTCTAGGAAACCCACTGCACACCGATTATTGGTATATGTTACCACTAGGCAAGCGGTCACAAGCGCAGCACCTTCCAGGTGCTGGGGCCATTATTTGAGGGTGGCAGCAGGTACAGTAGCATAGGGGCTAAAAGCTCTATGAAACTCACCGAGCACTGATTATTGCTGTATGCTGCCACCGAACAAGCAGTCACAACGCAGTTACCTTGCAAGCATTAGGGGCCATGGTTTGAATGGTGAAGCAGGTGCAGTGGCACAGAGGCCAAAAGCTTGAGGAAGCCACTGAGCACCTATTATTGCTATATTTTACTTCTGAACAAGCAGTCACAAGCGCAGTTACCTTACTGGCTCTAGGGTGGCAAGATTTGAATGGTGCTGCAGGTGCAGTGGTACCGGGGCCAAAAGATCCAGGAAACCCACTGAACACAGATTATTGCTACATTATACTACTTAACAAGCAGTGAGGAGTGTTTTTGTGTCTTTTGTAACCATTGCACCCAAAGGAACATATAACCTAAAGCATCACCGTAATAAAAGCTGTAACCTATAGGACTTTTCTGACTACCTTACAACTTATGTTACATTCGGTGCATTTATATGGCACATTTTGACAGTTTTTTGTATGGTCCTAAAGTTCTTCTAAACCTGGGCACAATAACACCTTGGCAAGGGCATTCCCTATTCTATAACATTTGCACTTCAGCCATTGTAAACACTATATAAATATTTATAACTTACCATATGGCATTTCATACCAAGCATTGGCAAAGCCAACAGGTCTCACCTTTGCGAGATTTTTTGGCTGTGTCAGTGTTTTTTTTAGCTATATTATACAGTAGCGTTAGCTTCAGCGTACCATAACCCGAAAAAAAGTGGTATAATGTGGACAATGCAGTTTGCAACATAGCTTAAAAACATTAGCATACCAATACATCTCACATAGGCAAGACCTGCTGGTTTTGCCAATGCTTATTAATATACGTAAGTCACTACTAGGTTAGGCCCTGGACAGCCCAGAGGGCAGGGTACAGTATATTTAAAAAGTGGCCATGTATGTTTTAGTTTTACATGTCCTGGTAGTGTAAAACTACTAAATTTGTTTTTCACTGCTGCAGGATCTACCTCTCCCATAGGCTAACATTGGAGTTACCTTATAACATCTAATACGTGATAATTTCCTAATGGGAGCAGGTGACCCATTTATGTTTGGTGTCTTTGAACTTGCAGTGAAAAATCCTCTCTCATTGTGAAGTCAGATTTTAAGTCACAATTTTGAAAATGCCACTTTTAGAAAGTTTCAAGTTAGAACAAGAATTCACATGGAACTCATTTAAAAAAAATAAAGTGATAAAGCAGGAAATCCGGTACGGAATGAATCATAAGTAACCCATATTTGATCAAAACAGAGAGAACTGTTGAGACTCAATCTTAAAAAATCATAAAGAACAACCAATATGAAGTTGAAGTATCAATCTACCCAAAACATTTCATTTACGTAAGCATCAAAAGCATATTTAAGGCCAACATGACATGATCAAGTGAGATAGTATCTGCCCAGAGCCCCAAGAAGCCAAAGTCAAAAGAAAGGTGAGCAGTTTAAGTGATAAACATAATCATATTTTGGTTTTCACACAGACAACCTATAATATTATGTACAATTGTATATATATATATATATATATATATATATATATATATATATAATAATGTCTTTGTACAATCGTATGTGTTGCCAGTGTCTAGTTTTAAATTCAAGGTTTGTCTGTAGCTGGTGTCAACCACATTTCGACCCTATGCAGGATATGAGGGTCTCATCAGGACTGTAATAACCTGGGGGACTGATAGAAAAAAAATAATTAGCCAATGGTCCTTGTAAAGGGATGGATTTGGATAAAAAACAAAGAATACATACTGTTTGCAGAAGGGTGCATAGTCTGTCTGCAGACCTGCCAAATATGCCACACTATGGGTCCCCTCAGTTCGGAGCCCTGGCTGCATTCATGGGTAAATGCATCTTTGAACGCTTATTACTTACTATTTCTTCTATATTGTGATAATCTGACCCTTTCCTCTTTTTTATCCTAATTCAGGTACTAGCCCATGAGTATACATTATTGTTTTGAACACATTGGTGCCTTTCTTTTCCTCTCTTGGGGTAAGCAGCCTGCCATATTATACCTCCCCAGGTAACACTTATACTACACTAGCTGCCACTAAGTTCTTGTCCTCTGTATATCCCTCGCAGGTTACCTTCTGGAACCCATATTTCAGCATATTTGGCACTTCAACTGCATGATGCACCCTCGACGCTGGACTTCACATTGCAAGCCCTGGTTGACCGATCCTCAAAGACGATGGAGGGCCTTGCATCTCAGCTCTACAGCTCCCTGGAACTGATGCATCACCTTGGCTATGCGACATATTCTTGGTGTGCGACATCGCAATGGTCCACAAACCAGGATTTAAGCTATTCTTGTTCAGTGGGCTGAACTAGGCCCCTTATCTGGCCTGCACTCCATTGCAGTCGGCCCGAACTTGTGACGTTGTCCTGTGTGCAGTGCAACCAGGTTTCCACAGTTGGTTCTTTGTGCTTTTTGGTGCCATTTTCACTGAAATCTTTAAAATGTCATATCTCCAATTCTACTAATTGGAGTTTTGTCATTTTGGTCTTGTTTTCTTTATTAAAAAGTACTCTATTTTTCTAAATTGGTGTGGGGGGGTTTCCTGTATTTTCATGTTAATACTGTTTTGAAGTGCTGCATAAATTCTGTACACATTGCCTCTAAGTTAAGCCTGACTGCACATTGCCAGGCTACCAGAGGGTTGAGCGCAGATTTATTTGGGGTTTGCTCATGGCTCACCCTGACAAGAATTGTGGTTGCTGCTGGAGAAGGGATTCACCCCTCTCAACCAGTCCTCTAATTTCCTACAATGGTGAAAACAAACATCCTGGTAATGGAGGGGCGGCTCCTCCGCAATGGGGTTTGCTTGTGCTCACCCTGACAAGAATTGTGGTTGCTGCTTGAGAAGGGGTTCACCCCTCTTAATCAGTAACCTAATTTCCTACAATGGTGAAAAGGAACATCCTGGTAACTCAATGGCCCCTCTGGCTGAGAGCCTGCAGATGAAAAATAAAACAATAGCTTACTATTGTTTTATTCTTCATCTGATGGCACAGCCAGTGTGTGAAGAAATGGGTGTGGCTATTCCATGGGAAGGGGGTGTAGGGGGGGAGGAAGAGAGAGTGCACCTAAGTACGCATATGTGTCAGGCCAGTCGTCCTAGGTTGGCCAAACACACATGTGCACTTGGGTTTCTCCAACCCAGCTGTGTTGAACAGCTGGGCTGGAGAAACTGCACAAACCCCAGGGCAGTATCCTAGCGGCAGTCCAAGAGGCTCAGGACAATCCTGGTGCTGTTTTCATGCTAGGTTTAGCATGAAAGCAGCACCAGGATTGCTGAGGAGCCTGTGCTGGTGTCCCAGTGCATGCTAGAGACACCAGAAGAGGAGCAAGGTGGCGGTGGCGGCAGCGATGATAACAGTGTTTCTTTCTATTTTTTTTGTTTCCCCTGCCCGTCCCTTTCATCCTCCACTTGGCCCTCTATGACTTTTGCGGCCGCTGTGCTAATGGGAAGAAAATGCAAGCCTTAAAGTAGTTTACAGGGAGTTTTATGGTAGAAGAGGCCCTCTCCTAAAATACCTTAGTATGCTGATCAATGAAAAGTTGCTTTGGAAAATGCATGTGGTTACCCTAAAACCCTGGGCTTTAGCAGCTGTGTGTGTGCGGGAGTGTGTGGGGGGGGTCGGTGTAAAAGAAAATGTAAAATAGATTTCGAAAGGCCTTCAACAGAACCAGTGTTGATAGCATACAAAGCTATGGTTCCGCCCCTTAAATATTACACATGGCAGAAATTTTACACCTAAGCACCATGTATGATTGAGAGAAATTGGAGCGGAAATGTCGTAAGGAACTAGTATGCCTCGCTTATGATCCATGGTTCAAGCAATAAAAATTGAAGCTAAGTTGAACTCTTGGTACAGCATAGTGGCAAATGTAAGTGTGTGATTCTATCATAAACAGTTAACTGGTTCCCAAACAAAAGTTTCAATGCTGTGTGCGATGGAAATTTGCCAGAGTGATTGATGCTGGTCAAGGGAGGTTAGGAAGTTTCTTACTAGTTTGGCTCAGTATTGTATTTAGATAATTCTAAAAGTGATGTATCCCTGCCTCTGACTAAAGAGGAATTAAAGGAAAGGAGTATTGTGGCATCAAGAGTTAGGGATCTGAGCAATCTCAACACAAAGTACTCCACAAGCTTACTAAAAACTTGCTGGATTAATTTCATGGTGCACTTCTATTTTCCAAGCCTGTCGAACCCTGTGATGAGGAGAGCATTCCTGAAATTCTGTGTAGGCCTAAACCCCATATATGCAGTTCAAAACTAGGGGAAGATGTGATAGATGACAGAAATTGCGAGTGTGGGTTAAAAAATATATTTCATCACATTAATATGTACATTTTTAAAACCTGTTATTTTCAAATGACTCAAATTAAAGCCCTGAGATTGGCATATGATTTGCGATGTTTGGATGTAACCTACGCGTTAGGTAGTTCTTTTACTAGCAGCATCGACATAGATAGAATTGGGTGTACTATTGATTTAAGTAGATCCATGCATTTTAAAAACAGTTTTTACTGGTTTTAGTTGGCTGTTAGTGTGATGAATTTTAGCTGTAGATCACACTTGCTTTATCTGCATGTGCTGAAGATCTCTGTTGATTATTAGTTGTTTTTTTAGCTGAACATTACTGTAATATAAACGCTGTATGTATTATATACTTTTGAGACTACGGCCTAAATAGACATGTGTTTTAATACTACCACAAAAAGCGCCCCCAGTTGTCCTATGCAAACAGTGCCTGTTTTAGACTGATTGAGGCTGCCTGCAGAAAGGATGTCTTGCGGATTCCAGGTAGGGTGACCACCTGGGATTGAGGCAAATTCTGGACAGGACTGTAAAAAATTCAGGACAAAGGGTCAAAATTCAGGACAAAAATTCAGGACAAAGGGTCAAAATTCAGAACAAAAATTCAAGAACATACGTCAGTTTTACAGACACACGCAAGAGAGGCCATGCCTCACTATGTTGTCAGTGCATTTATTTACTCTTTTTTAACATAGCACTATTTATTCACTGTGGTCTTTTTGTGATTGCCTCCTGGTACGCTACATTCAGGTGTCACATTACGTCCTTGTTCAGTAGTAAATTAATGCCCTTCAGTACTGTGGAAAGCCCATCCCCCTACCCAAATCTACCCGATCTTTCTTGAAGAGAAAGTAACAGCAACATTTTTATTATGTTTCTGAACATTTTAAAACCCCTGGCAAACAGTATGAGAAACATTAAGGTAATTAACCTTGTGCTAAATTAAACAAATTGAACAAAAACATCTGGCTTACCCCAACCGCCAATGGACTTTCAACCTAACTTTTTTTTTTAAAGAGGCTGGGTAGATGGTGTGGATGACAGTCTCACACCTAATGTCAGGATGTGAGGCACCCATAACCTGTCTGTAGTCTCACTGCACTAGAGTGTATGTCTGGGACGTTACATTTATCTCAGAAATGGGAGACTGGACTACCAATCAAAGATAATAAAAGAGGAGGATGAAATTGAGATCAAATGGGAGATCCTCAGCAAGTAATTCAAAGCGTTGTTGCTAACAACTGGATAAATAAAGAAGAGAAGAACAAGGTGGGACAATTCCTAAAGTCAGACAAGATGGGTCCACCAAGACTATTCGAAGGTATTGGGTACCTGGGGAGTTGTCTCTGCACACAGGAGCGAAACAGAAGATGCACTGTCAAGTGGTCGAACAAGCAACACCCATCCACCCATCCAAACTCTTCTGGTGCAATGGTCCGCTGTTAGTGCTTGTGAAGGGTGAGCAGGGGGCAGACCCCTTGCAAGGTTGTGCAAGGCAATTGCCTGCTTTGTCCATGTCTTTAAATGGTTTTGAAATTGAGCAAAAGCCAAACTAGAGATCTGGTTTATCCTTAAGTGTCAAGTACACATAGAATCTTCAAAATATTTGGGATGTAAATTTTACAAACAAAATCTACAAATTTTAAAATGTAATTAGTGTTTCTTAAACATATGGCACTGTTTTCCCCTTTATATACAATTAGATCTCAGATTGAACTAGGAACCAGTTACCTTTTGATATCTAGTGATTAAGATCTACCATTCTTACACTGATTTCCAGGATGAAAATCTCGGCAGAGCGAATGGTCCCTCCAAGCCCAGTTTGCTTTTTGGTCTTCTCTTCTGCTTTCTTTAGTGGGCCATGTGGCACTAGCAAAGATGGTGTGCTACCCCAAGGATAGTATTATTTTGCAAACCTTCCCCTGCTCGTCCTTCATTCCTTCTTCAGACAGGCCACACATCTGATTTGGTTGCTGCGGTGCCATCAGGTAGCTCTTTCCACTCTAAAGTTACCTGTGACGGCGGGTGGATTAGGTCTTCTGGACTTAGAATGCTATTATTCAGCTGCACAGGTCCAATGGGTGGCTCACTGGCTTTCTGCCCACCTTACCTGCATTAGATGGGGTTTACCAGTAAATACTTTTAAGGAAGGCTTAATACACTTCTCATTGTTTCCTACTGACCATTCCATGTATCACCATCTGGGGTTATCATGCACAGCTTTCGCTTGCCCTGCCAGAACCTGTAAACTCACTGACCCGAAGAAACCCTGTGCTCCTGCACTACCTTTGCTAAGCCTTCCCACCCGCACACTGCACTGGTCGCCACTGTACTCTACACCACTCTGCTCTGTACTAGTCCATTCTGCACCAATACACTCTATTTTACTGCACTCTATGCTACTCTACCCTGCCCAATGCCACTCTATGCAACTGGACTCTACACCAGTGCACTCTAAACAACTGCACTGTGTGCCACTGCCCTTTATGCTGAACCACTGTACTCTATGCCACTGTTCTCTGTACCACTCTACACCACTGCACTGACACTCTACTCTGCAACTCTGCACTCTACACCACTCTACTCCATGCCACTGAACGCTAGGCACTAAACTCTACTCTACACCACTCTACAATACTCCTTTCTGCACCACTCTACACCACTGCACTCTATGCCACATGAGTCTACTCTGCACTCTGACACTGCACCACTCTGCATTACAGCAGTCTCTGCTACTCCACTGCACTCTATGTAACTCTACCCCATGCCACTCTATGCCACTGCACTCTGCGCCAATGCACTCTAAACAACTGCACTGTACTCCACTGCCCTCTACTCTGTACCACTGTACTCTACACCACTCTGTGCCACTCTACATCACTGCACTGACACTCTACTCTACAGCGTTGCACTCTCCACCACTGTACTATACACCAATCTACTATGTATTACTGCATTCTATGCCACTGCACTCTATGCCACTCTACTCTGCATCACTCCACTCTACAGCACTATACTCTACTCTGCACCACTCTACACTACGCCACTGCACTCCCTGCAACGCAAGTCTACTCTGCAATCTATGCCACTGTACCACTCTACACTATTGCTCTCTCTGCCACTCTATTGTATGCCACTCTACTCCACTGCACTTTATGCCACTCTACTCTGTCCCACGCTACTCCATGCCACTGCACTCTAAACAACTGCACTGTACCCCACTGCACTGTACTTTGCACCACTGGGCTTGCGCCACTGCTCCTATGCCACTCTACTCCACTCCACACAACTATGCCACTAACCTTAAGCCATGCTGAACAGCAGCTACTCTGGTGTATAACATGGCTAATGGCTAAAACACACTAGCAAAGACAATAACTCTTTCGTAGACGAGACCTGTTGGCTTTGCCAATGTTTATTAGTACTATGAGGTACTGAGGTCGCTGAAAGAACTGTGAAAAATACAATTACATCATAATAAAAGCTGCTACAAAAAATTTGCAAATACATTTCAGTTAAATAAAAAAAAGCGCTTCTCAAATACAGATTTGAATAATATACAGTTTATACCTAGTACTAAAAGATGTTATAACACTCCATTAAAACCAAACACTCCACAGCTCACCTTGGAACACCATTACAATACCTCTCTAAAAGAAATATCTTTGCCACCAGAAAACTTCAAGTGACTTCTTTTAGCAAAGTCAATGCAGGTTTTCAAGCCCCTTTGCATTTGCAGATTTACCAGTTATGCACATTTGCATGTCTTTAGGTAAGGAGACACCCTAGCAAGAGGGTCTGATTCTTATCTGTCTGCCCCTCCTTCCCTCAGAGCAAGCGAGACTCCCTGCCTTTGAAACCTGCTGGGGAAACTAATCGGCCCGTAATTTCGCTCTACCTTCCCTTGTCCATCTGGTGAAAGGCTAAAATTACAGACAAATGCCGTCCGTTAAGCCTTTCATCACGGACAACGGACGGCAGGGCGAAATTACAGACAGTCCGTGAAATTTACGGACGGGTGGGCACCCTAATTCCAGGTTGTTGGAAGCTGTGCAGACTAGACATAAGAAGGGTCTAAGAAGATGGATTGTTGCCAGACAAGAATAAGCAGTAGTCGAAAACGTATCCGTGCAGGCGAATAGGTCGCAGACGCTAACCCTTTTAAGGCCGATGGGTGGGAGCGTGTGAAAAACAAGCATTTACAATGCATCGGGTCTCGCGTTTGCTCATGTTAGAGCTGATCGCGTTGTAAACTCCTAACCCGACTTTTCACCTATCAGTCAAAAGTGCATTTATGTACATAACCCGAAAAAGTGAAATCAAGTATGTAAAGCGCTCGACTTCTGCCAAGCGAGATCGGGCTCGTAAATTAAAGAAAAAAAAGTCCACGAGCCCGATGGAAAACAGCGAGCCTCGCATGTTTTCTGTACTTGGTCGCTTCGCTGGAGGAGGGCTAGCCACCGGAAAAGGCATGACATATGCGTGCCTTCGACTAATGAAAGCAAGCAGATTTTATTAGGGAAGCCCACAAACCAATCAAAAACACTGACGTGAAGTTGACAGGGCTCCGAGCCCTTTTCTAAATACTAAAGAGTCTCGCTGCGAAACGCATGCGTGAGCGCATGCAACGCAGGCTCGACCCTAATGAACAACAAACATTATCAAAGGATAGCAGTTACGTATTTTTGCTGTTGTTAAACTGTAGCAACCTATGAGATTGTGAAAAACAGCAGCAGACAATCTGTTCCTAGTTTAAGCATGGAAAGAAACGTCAGGTACCCAGGGAATCTATTTGCGGTTATGAGGCAAAACCCAAGCATCATGCATAATGATCCAAGGGGCATCTCTGTGTCTGATTACAAGTTCTTTGTAGAAAGCGGTAAAACCTTAATTTGTAAATAAAAAGGTGCCGGTGCTCAAAGCTCTCCTCTTAAACACGCGGTTGCTGAAATTAAAAGCGCATAATACTGAGGCAGCGTAATCCTGAAGCCACCTCGGGCCTCTTCAGTCCATTTATAGCCACTCCCTGTCCCCTTCAGCTCACTCTGTCAGCTTCCTGCTTTTCCCTTTTCTGGCGCTTTTTCGTTTTTCTCTTCCTCCTTCTTTCCCACGTGTCTTTTGCTCGCAGTAAATGCTTGAGACACAAAACTAAGCGCCGGCCCTCAGAAATAAGTGCCGGTGCTCCGCACCGGAAACAACAAGCACAAATTAAGCACTGGGTAAAACATGTAGTATATTAACATATTCCAGTGTGAGCTAGCAGTGCTTCAGAAAGGAGGAAATCACTGTTACAGGAATAATCATAACATACAGTAATGATGATTGTACACTGATCTCATTTTCATAACAATTCCTGTACAGTGGTTCTTTATTGAAGTAATTCGAATTACCTTTTGGGACTGTAATACAATTATAAAGCCTTTCCTCCACTGATGTTTGATCATTTCCATGCATTTGTCTTGCACAACCAGCCTTCAACGGACTTCTCAGCGTTAGTATTGCTATAAAAAAAGCTTCATAGCATTAATCTTTCTACAAACAAGTGTAATTCACTGTGTAAAAAATTCTAACGTTTCTTTCCTTGTTTTTCGCAATGCATTCAGTTCCATTGGTGGAAAGGTTCTCTGTACCGTGTAATGAAAGTTTAGAAAATGGGTACCTTAAACTGACATTTTCCACATTAACATTTGGTCAAATATCCCTCCTTCAGCTTTATAGCTGCGCGCAAACCAAGCCTCAAATTAGCACTTCCCAGCCACCTTCCTGCAAACTGACCACAGCACTTTACACACACAACTGCAGCACCAGTTTGCATATGCATGCTCATGCTGCTACATAATTGTAAAATACAGGAGACTTGTGGGAAAAAACACACAGCTCTCATACTAGGATAAGTATGAGACTGCCTCCTTTGTCTCAAGTGCTGGTCTAATGGTTCAGGCAGTGTTTTTTTCCAAACTAAGGGCAATATTTATGAGAAGTGTTTCCATGCTGCGTTGCGGCAGAGTTGCATCAAAAAAACGTGCTCTGTGGAGCGCCATTGCCTTGTGACATAGATGTGCCAGGTTTATTGAATTGCGCACCATGTCGGTCTGAAGGTTCGTCAAAAATGTTGAGGCATCTCCAAAAGAAATGACGCAATGTGGCATAAGGCAACTGGCCCCTACATGATGCAAAACTGATGTGTTTCGTAAAGAACGTGTAAGTGCCTCAAATTAACATTGTGTCACATAGGCGTGCGTTGTGTCACAGAAGCATGAAAAAACCAACGCATTTCAAAATTTTTATCAACAGAGCAACACAAATGCAGGAAATGAGGAAGTACCATTTACAAGTCAGGAGGGCAAAAATACCAACCCCAGCCAAGATGACCAGGCAGCAGGGGAGGAGGAGGAGGACCGACTTCAGTGAGGAGGACAACAAAATACTTATAGCAAAAATGAACACCTTCTCTTTGTCACCTCCAAATTGCCATTAGGGAAGAAGGGAGTCATTTGGAAATACACACTGGACAAAATCAACAGTGTGTGGCCCACAAAGAGGACAGTGCTGGAGTTGAAAAAACAGGGTCAGGACTAAAGAGAAACTGGCCAAGAATCTCAGGGCAGTCATGAGGACTGGAGGAGGACCTGATGACCAGGAGGACTTGGACACATTGGAGGAGCAGGTGGTGTCATTCATCCCAACAGCGTTGGTGGCAGGATTTGAAGGACAGGATGGTTCTGCGTTTGAAGACCAGAAACAACTACAGGGTAAGAGAAAACAAGGGACCATGGGGCATATTAAAGGATTTGTTACACAACGCAGTCCAGCAAGTCATGTTGCTGTGCTGCACTGTGTGCATGTGAAAGAGCAGTAATGTCTCACATATTAATTCATGCATCACATAGCTCTGAAATAATTGCCCTTTCAAATATGTTTATCACCAGCTCTGCCAACTTTCACTCATCTATGCATGTTGTGTTTGTAAAAAAAAAAAATGTAAATTAGCACTTGTATAGCGCACTACTCACCCGTTAGGGTCTCAAGGCGCTGTACTCATACCGCTATGGAACCCCTCCTGGCTTTTCCCTGTGAGGTGCCCACTCCTGAGCACCCCCAGGGTGAAGCCAGGCATCCAAGCGCTGTTGGGGCCGTTGTGGAGATTAAGCAAGCTATTGCCCAGAGTTGCAGAGTGGGACCCATGAATTAGATTAGGCACCGAGGCGAGAATTATCTGGTCAAGGGGAATTGAGCCCAAGACCTGCCGAAGCAGGACTTGAACCCTGGTCTTGAGCCAGATCTCTGCTTCAGGGTCTGCCGCTCTAACCATTGAGCCACACTTCTCCACAAGTGGACAGTACAGTACAGGATGCCCAATTAATCAAGGGACTTGTGGTCTAATCTACAACATCAAAGGACATGGACTACAAAGTACTGCGCTTTGCCAGAGTGCTATATTCTCATCCAAGAGTGTATTCCGGTGCTGGGATTGTTCTGGCTCACTAAGTAGAATCAGCTGAAGATCCATGTGTACAGTCATTTGGACTAAACCATTTCGCACCCAGCTGTCCTGATGTGCTGGATGAGGTTTTTACAGGTGTTGGCTTCCATGTGAGAGATAACCCTACACTCTGTCTTGCTCAAATGGACATTGGGGCTAGGAGTTAATGCAAGTGATGCACAGCAGAGGGCCATAATATTTTTCTGGGAGCATAGATGGTGTGCGCTAGGTGGTGCCCGAGTAGTGTAGTGCCTTTTAGGTGTGATGGAGCAGATTGAACTGGCATTGTCTCTGACTAGGGGCACATTGTAGCTTAAGGATGCAAGGGGTGATGTGTGTGCCACAAAGGTAGGCTGAGTAATACTCCAGCAATACTGTGTATGATAGTTTAACACTTGTGTTGCAGCTGTGCAGAGATTCTGTGGTAGAGGGAATTGGTGCACTACAGTCCACATGTGATTAGGGCCCGGGGGATGGTGTCCCATGTGGCAGTAGGAAAAAAGAAGAGAAGTCTGACTGCAACATATGTGATAGCAAGTGGAGGTGAAACAGAAATTTGTGAAGTGTATGGGTGATCTAGTTGTCCTGGATAATGGTTAAGTGTATAGGATGGTTGGAGGGTGAGGGGTTTGGGCCGAATCATGTGTGCAACCAGGGTAGATAGATGTTGCAGATTTTCCTCACTAACATCTAGTGAAGTTCAATATGACCCATTACTCTCACATACAGGTAGGCATGCTGGACAAGAGCATAATGTAGCAAATGGTGGTGTTTGTGTCTTCTGAGAATCATCGTATGGTATGGGTGTCATCAGTATGTGAGATTAAGTACAGTGTCTGGTCTAAACGATGATTGCCTAAACAGTCATGTAGAAGTACAACTGAGTAAAGAGATTAATAGGCCTGTGCAGATGAGCATCTAGGGTCCAGATTAATGGACTGAGCTTGAGATGTTGCATATTTTAAATTTGGATGTTCTTAACCTCATTCAGAGACAAGGATCAGTGTCTACTGTGCTGTTCTCTGGAGGTGAATGTGTCTGCTAGGAAACTACTGGATAAAATTGAATTATCCTGTATACCTGTCCGTACCCATTCCTGCCATGTAGGAAGTTTGCTTGCTGTGTAGACTTACATGGATGTGTGACACATATGACCCCTATGCGGCATGCTTTTTAACAATTGCATGCAAGACGGTATAGAAAGGCATATGTTTGTGGTATACTGTGTGCAAGGCAGAGTGCAGGATAATTAATTAAACGTAACATAATAGCATGACTTTGACACTACTTTGGTACTAACTCATGGCTATAAGGAATACAGGCACTCTGGTGACGTTGCAATGGTGTTAGAAGTGGGGTTAAGAACATAATGAAAACATCAGTGTAGGCACTAACCACAGAAATCATGTTCTTTGTAAAAAGGGCCCATTACCTGCACTCACTCTGTTGTGCAGGGCAGGCCAGCAAGCTGACAAGCTGTGTTGCGTTGGGTGTTATTAAACTAATGGTAGCTCTTGTTTATACTGAGCTAGTCTGAACAATGTTAAGGTTTGCCATGTGTAAGGAAACAATAGTCTAACATGGAATAAACTACTTTTTTCAGCATATGTGCCACTGATCCATGTGTATTTGACAACTGAAAATAACCAGTATGAATTTCAGAAAAAATGCTTTTGCCTACATATATTACGGAACAATAGTGATATATTCCTATCTCATTCCAGAGCGACAAGCAACACCTCCTGTACAGCAGCCTGTTGAGGACACCATCCTGCCCAACATGGATGATGATACCTTCCAACAACTCGTGGACTGTATTGAATCTCCTCCTCCTGTCTGCCAAGTGAGGATGACTTTGCAGGGTCTCCAGAGGATACGCTATCCAGAGGACAGGTCCCATCTAGCTGTGCAATCTCAGATGAGGACTCCGAGGACCCCCAAGTTGAGTTTCATTGGTCAATGGTTGGAGTTCAGCATCAAATGGCTAATGCGGTGTGGGTGGGGCTGGAGAACATAGCGGAAACCCTAGAAGGAGTCCATAGGTGTCTGAGACCTAATAAGGGTACAGCTTAGGCTATTACAGACACCTACCTACATTGGGCTCCATTTGATTGCTGAGACCCTCGCTGACATTGCTGGTGTCATGGTGCAGACAAAACAACTTCAGCCTTCTGACACCAGTAAAGTTGCCACGCAGCTAGGGGCCATCCGTAACATCATGGAATCCATGAAGCGCAAGTCGAACTCCTATGTAACAACAAAGGGGTGACCTCAGTAACAATGTTGTAGCCTTGTTGGCAAGTCACCAGACCCTTGTCAGGGATTTCCGGGCTGCCTTAGTGGCACTGATGAATACCCATGGGGACAAGGGAGACCCATCTTCGGCACCTGATATCTGTGTCCCTCAGATGCGTCCCATCCAAACACCATCACATGCAGGAGAGGCAAAACACCCATCACAGGATGAAGATGTGGACTTCACCAGTTTTCGGCAGAGATCTGCCTGATGACATTTGTCAGTGCCTCCAGGCCAGTTTCATAGTGGTCCCATGTTTGACATCATTCCACCTCTTTTGTAAGCCCAGTATTGTTCTCTTTGTTAGGCCACCTGTTGATTTTGACCACCTTTGGACTTTCATGCGCTCATTCCTTCCCTAATGGTAATTTGTACCTCCTCAGTGAAATTCTCCTCACCTCTGCATGTCTCATGACATGGCTTCCAAGTGGACTCTGTCTGGGCATCCTCTGCTCTCAATCAATGTTGGTCTATTAAGACTGCAAAAATGCTCATGATGACCCCCACACATGTGCAAATAAATTCACTCCTATAAACCAGAGTGTTTTATGTCTGTTGTAGAAAGTACAACTTATAACTCGGTGGATGTGTATTAACAAAGCCCACTTCTGAGCATCTCAAGGAGAGTGAGCTAAAGTCACTACCACCAGCTTTCTTTGTATATGCACCAGCATCAAGTACATCCACTGCAATGGCACTATGTGGAATGTAAAGATTTCCATTGGTAAGCCACATGTGGTAATAAGCTTCAGTTATTTGACTAGTACATAGTGAAAAGCTCTTACTAAACACACAAATGCATATCCTTCTAAAAATGGGGACTGTGAGGCATGTCAGCCAATAATACTGTTTCAGCTATTCACATATACCTTGCTCAGTGAACATGACGACATGATCAAACACATATGATAGCCTTAATGCTCACACTGAAAAGATCCTAAAGTACATACATTATCATGCTTGCACTGATAATATGCAGATACTCATGCCCAGACTTCTGAACGTTCCTCATACCTGTGCCATACTGAGATGTACTAGGGCAGTCCTATACCTTGAATGTCGGTATGCAAGAAATGCAAGGGATTACTGTTAGGGTTCTGAGTCAACTGATAAATGGTGTAAAAAGCTACACGGGGATACGTCGGGTAAATGTGTTCCTCTGTCCCTGAGAGACGTCACATGTCTTGAGGGTGAGTGTAACCACACATGACATCTGTTGCACAAAGTACACACATACTACTGCATAGGGGCCAGACCACAGAACCAGGAACGAAGCAGCACTTTCTACAGGGGAAGAGGATATGGGAGACTCTTGTGGTTGAAACTTAGCAAGTACTCCAAGTGACATGCATGAAGTGCCGCACTTAGCAAGTAGTCAATATCAATGATGATGGAGGTACTTCAGGCAGGTGTGGATAAATTCATGATTTGTAAGCAGCCAACAATATTGACCCATTTGCACAATGGTTAAGGGTGTGTGTGGTACTAGCAGACATCAGTGTTGTTTCAACACAGTCTGGAATATGTAATCTGTTGTCCCAAAACTATACCAACTATACTTGCACTATCACCTTCACGCAGAGTGCAACAGTAGTATGCTGCCTCTGTTGTGCTCTGAGTAAAATGTCCAACAGAGGCCAACTTTCATTGGCTAAAGTTTTAAAAGGCTTCACACTTGACTCAGTTGTCAGGTAGATTGTCAAATCATCATATGCTTCTAACAAAACAACATTTACCGACAAAGCCTGCAGGTCAATAGGCACACCATGTACTCAACGTACTCCATGCTAGGAACACAGAAATAGCAAATTATGACAAAGTGGTGAAAATTTAAAAACGTTTAATTTATGAAATCTAACCTACCTACAACTATCTAGCCTAAACTAACTAAACTTAACAATAGCTTACACTATCCTAACTTATCCTAAACTACCTACCTATCCTATCTAAATTTAACTCTAGCCTACAATATCTTTAACTTATCCTAAACTATCTTACCTACTATACACAAATGACAGGTTAAACTTCTACCGCCTATCCTTATTACACATACATCAGCACAATACAGAAAATAACCACATCCTAAACATACCCTACCTATACATGTAAATCTAAACAAATACATATTTTTAGGATTTTGTTTTTTATATTGTTTTTGTTTTTTATAACACACAGTAAACATCAACCCCCTCCACTTAAAAATCTTCCAGTCTAAAACACTCTTAAAAACTACTACTTAAATTATTCCTATACTAAGTCCTAACCTACACTATGCCCAAATTACTATAACTATTAATCAACATGCAAAATAATGGGAAAAGGGAGACGTACAAGGGAGAGTTCAAATTTGATGAGCTCCCTGGCCTCCTGTATTGTGAGTGGATTTTAAATTCCTATACGTTTTTCAGGGGTTTGTACTAAAAATAAAGACCCTGTGGCAGGGGTTGGGTTTATGGCCTGTGTGGCTGGCACCAGATGGGCAGAAGATGGCCTGGAATGGCTGAGGATCATCCGGCTGCTGCTTGGTACACCCCTGTCGTTTTTTAGCCTTTGACTGTCTTTGGTGTTCCCACCTGCCTGCATTTCAGGTTTCTGCAGCCTTGATTGCTTCATACAAGACCCAGATCTTCTTGTAGGCTTCGCGACATGACATATGTGGCGGAATCACTCCAAACGGATGTAAAATTGTTTGTCCTCTTCATCTGTCATGTTGTCTAGGGATGTAAAGGAATAACGTATCAGCTAAAGTTGATGCCTGCAATAATAGGCTTACAATGTCATACTATTACATGTGGCAGACCAGCCCAGACCCAAACACTGAGAAAGAAATATGAACAATATATACCTTCTGTACAAATACATCTTTTAATCAAAAAGGCAAACTGACTCAAGTGCTGGTAGTGTAGGTATACAATAAGGAAGTGTAGTCACATATTTACTTATAACCATATCATTCCTGACACTGAGTCGTAATCATGAAACTGGACATGTGGTTCAGGTACGGATACTTTGGTGTTGGTGTTGCATGATGCAACTGGGTTTGTCATTTGCTCATTTACATATGTAAAATGATTTAGGTTAAGCAAGTCAAGTATGTGTGCCTCTGCATTGCATTACTCATCTGGAAATACACATGGCAACACACATTGCTGTCTTAGCTGACTCTGTGCCAGGTAGTAAAAACATAGTTGGAGAGGGGTAGCCACCTCCTGTAAGACATAACTGTTGCCCACTTCACCAATATAGACTCAGGCAAAAACTGTGGAAATTTAACATTTAGCTTCTGCTATGGAGCTATAGTAATACTATGACCTTAACAGAAACACGTTTCTGTACACACATTTTCCAAGGCTGCTTTCCTCCCAGCACAATATGATATAGGCAACGTATGTCAGGAGTGTGTGCATGCATGCTGGAATTTGCAGCTGTAAAAGTAATGATGCAGAGAACCTTGTACCATGAGTGAGGAGTGGGTGCTTTGGTGCTGGTCAGTATAAGTTATCCAACCTGTCAGTGACACAGGGCATCCCTGCATGTGGACTTGTACACGCTGCTGCAAAGTCACTAACTATCTGGCATTTTATGAATGTCTCCCAGAAATGGGACATATAGTATATGAGGCCATGAGTTTGCCATCTCAATGCAATTCCAAGGTCAGACTGGTGACTTGTACTGAATATCCTCGAAAGAATTCTGTTTGCACTGAGGTAGTATTCCTGACATCCTATCATGACCTGCAAGCTACATGTCCTTAGCCTTCCATGTGGACATCTACATTCACAATCTGCATCAGTCAGGCAGTCCGCAAATTATTTGTCCAACACCATGGTCAAATAGAATTGCATGCCTACATCCTTATAGGCTCCATGATATCTGTATAAAAAGTTTCTCTGTCACTTTGTTTCACACATGGATAACATGGACTACTCTGAGGGATGCCCGAGTACCCCTGAAGCCAGAATACAGCAGCCATACCTCAGATTAAGGTTTCAAATGATGAAACAAAGATAGTACTGATAATTTGATAACACCTTTATAGCTACACTTCTTGAAATACCATATGTCCTCTGTCATGACTTAATAAAAGGAAAAGGTTTGCACTATCCCAACAACATTAGCAGCATCTATCATAGGAAGAATTGCTTGTTTGTGATGGCTGACCTGCAGACACGGTCAAACAAGTTTGTACGTTTTGGTCTTTTGAATTCAAACATAGCTACAGGAAAAGGTATGTGCCACAAACCATCTTAAATGTTGATCAGTATGAATGTCTGACCACGCCTATAGTATTTCACATTGAACTTATGTGGCAGGAGAGGTTCAATGTATACAGCATGTATGAGCATAGTCACTTAGTCTAATTCAGATTACACAAGATCGTAATGTTTACCCTGGGTAATGCTATCTGGGTAATGTGTTCCACCTCATCAGCACCAGTGTCAAACTCAGATATGGATATAGCCAAGCATACCATGTCCAGACAAGCTAAGCCTAACTCATTTCACTCTGCAACATTTATGGAACTATTGTTTGTAATGTTTGTGCCATGTGTTGCACATCACGTTTTGCTTCTTTGGATCATCTGCAGATTTTGTGACAGATGATGATACATGTGTTATAGGCAACTAACCAGAAGATGGGCAAACATCACCACAGCAGGGAAAGATAAATGATTCCTGTGGCCCTAGATACATTGTCCCTGCATGCACATTGACATAAATCCTTACCCATTTAACATTATTCTGTGAACAATTCTTTTGTGCATGTACACTAAGTGCAAAATGTTTGCAAGTGATTGATACATCGCCATACACATCGCAATGATACTGCTACCATGGATCACACATAATCCTTACTGAGCTACACCCATGTATTTATTACACTTACTGGTAGCGTTGAGATTCCGGAAGGTCGCAACTTCCCCACTGGTGTATGCTGCTGGTCCACCTACAAGACAACAATTGGAACATTGCATTGTTAATAGTGCAAATAGACTCTGTTTAACTATCATGAACAGTACTATGACACCCCAGTGAGTTGGCATTTTCGACATTTTCGACACACATATAAATGTTTACATCGTATGAAGATATGAGAGGTGAGCTAGTCACCTTACATGGCAGAGGAGGCTGGATGTTGACGTTCAGACATATCTCACATCACATGCCTGAAGCATGTCTCAGGCATATGCATGTTTTGTGGATTGCTGGGCAGCATCATCTCAGGGCTGTTCCGACATATCTCGCATCACATGCCTGAAGCATGCCTCAGACATGTGAATGTTTTATGTACTGCTGGGCAGCATCATCTCAGGGCCCTTTGCACCATGACACAAAGAGGCAAAACCATTGGCCCAGGGCCGGGCAAAGTAGTGCCGGGATGCAAAACGACAGGTATACCCCATATGTGACATTGTAAGGACCGTATCAGACTATTCATGTCACAGGTGCTCAGAGTGTTGATTAGCAGCAAAGCATGCTACCTTGCCAAATGGTGCAAGTGTGCATGCCTTGGAAGATGGTAAACATCTCTGTCCTGTAAGGGCCACCTTCATGAAATATAATTGCCAGGGCCATGTTAAACTGTCTAGATGTGATGAACACTAAAGCACAAATGGGAAGGTTAACATCATAGGAGATTGAACATTACATTCCTCCTTACACATCACCTGGGCCAGGTTTTAAAGTGTTTGGATCATGCCCTTCACAAACATGTATGTGAAATCCAGTCATTTTTTCAAAATACAAGCATGCATACTAAATATTAAACCCACATAACATTTAACAGACCTCTGGTGCAGGAAAATAGTAGTTTTCACATATTTACCTAGGATTTGTGTAAAGACCACCGTAAATGATCTGTCCCATACAAGGTTAAATTTTTTTAAATGTGATAGTTACAAAACTACATGCAGGTGGTACATACATATATACCAACAGGGCCATCAATCTCTAATACAAGGTAATGTACCAAATCGGCCTCTCTGGACACCAAAGAAGCCCATCAATGATTCAGCTGGTGGATGGTGCGCTCTACCCCAAACACCCTGGCCATATTCCAAAGCACCCTGTCCGAGGGCTTCTTAGGCTCCCAGTTTGCAGGATGCCACACCCATTGTATAATTTCTTGGGTGTATCCCCCTGTTTCAGAGATTTGCTTAGTTTTCTATGATGCATTGCTACTGAAATGGCAAATGTGCGGTGCCTACACAGCGCATAAGCACTTCTGCAATCACTTCCACGCAATGGCATTGGCACGGGGCTTATGACTGGTGCAACTGGTGCAATGTGCTGTGCAAAAGGGGCGATGCTTCGGTTCTGACCCACACAAATGGCTTAAATGTGTGGTATCTACTGTAGGGGACTGTGAAATGGAGGAAATCACACCTTAGGCACACTTTCAATGGTTCTGGATTTATAGTTGCCAAGTTTTAAATTTGCCTATGTGTGCTATTACAGTGGTCATAGTGTGTTTATGTGTGACATTTCAACTTCTTACTTCTTACTTGGGTGACACTTTATTGTGAGGGTAACAAAGTAATTATTGTCATGTGATGAGACTAATTTTCAAAATTAGTTCCTTTTGTGGTTTGTAGTAGTCTTGGGTGGCCTTAGGTAGCTGCGATGATGCAGGCAGTTTGTCACAAATGGGCTAGGGTGCCTAGTGTTGCCTGGTACTTGACAGACCTGGCATTATGTGCCCCTCTGCTTACAGTCACAGGACATTAGGGGAGCAATACTGTGATCCACATGTGTCGGCTGAACACAAACATCATGAAGTGCAGCACACACACTCAGTCATAGCACATTGTTTGGTTCTACACTCCCTTTGGTCTGTACTAGAGTGCCTGAAGGTGAACACACTCTACCAGCATACAGAGGTTCACCATATGCACACTTTTCCACATTGGAACCTATGTGTTGTGTGAGTGTTGCACAGATACATGTGTTCGTCACATGGTGTTACCATGCACACATATTTTGATCAACATGATGTTGGGCAGGTGTAACAAACAGCAACAGACCTTTTGAATAGGTAAGTGAACCAATAGAGCTCACTGCAGTGAACCAGGGTCACATGATCATGTTGACTACTACTGTTCAATAAACATCATGCAGCAAAACTCACTTGAGCTCTGTCTTACTCCTGTCAAAGACTGTAGCAGTACATCTACTCTGAGAGTAGGTCTTTGTGCAGCCTTACTGGTCCAAGAAGACTGTTAACCATGACACAAGCCTATGTAATGGCACACACTCAAATGTAATTTCCCCTTTGGGATGATACAAGATCTATGATCACCTCAACTATTCACTTGTACACTCTGGGCAGGGATAACCTACTCTTGCCATGCAGAGGTAAGTTCGTATCCAAATTCCACATCACACCATGTTTAGTGAGCTAGTGTATGTACAGATACATTTTTGTGTGACTTTTGACATGGACACTTCACACTTTTGACATCTCTGTATTCAGTTGTTGTGACGTTTGCAAAAACATCTTAATTGTCTTATTTCTCTGGATAATTCTACACATTGCAATGTCATTTGTTCAGCACTTTTTGTCTCACCATATTGCTATGCTGTGCCTTTTAAATGTGCCTTTTGACAACTGTGGCCAGAAGTGGTATATAATACAAGCTGGCCAGAAATTGGCTCACATGTGTAGTGTTTTGAGGATCCTCACACATGCATGTATGCCTTCTTCACAAATAATATTTTAACCTGTACACATCATACTTGGCTTTTGTCCATGACAACTGTCACCATACACTGGGAATCAGTCAGTTTGCTACAAAACTAATAAAAACTCTCCACAAAGTGACAAAAACACTTGTTTTCTCTTGGTGGCATGTTTAATCAGAGAGTCCATCCCATTCCATTGCGGATTAAGGTGTGTTGCGACCTACGGATTACGTGGGAGCACTTATAGAAGTACAAAGGTGATGTAAAATTACAATAGGAGTGGGGGTTCTACTATATGTGGAAAGAAACCTTACAAATACCTGCTTAATAGGAAAACTATTATTTAATCGGGCCTCTAGTCAGTATGATTAAAAATAGGGAGAGATGAGGGTGGATAACTATGTATTTACCTTACTAAAAGTCGACATGTTTCAAGCCTTCCCCTGTGCTTTTCATCAAGACCAAGGATCTACCTCTATCTACACTCAAAGTCTCTACATGCTACATACAGGTAAGTAATTATACCTACTTGGTATTCACTACTTCGTAATATCATTTAGGCTGGATCCTGGTGTGTATCTGCCCGTTAAGTGAGTGGGCCGAGGGGATGCTTTGGCCAAAGTGTGATTATAAGCTCTCTTTGAACACAGGTGGATCCATGAAGCAAAGTATTTGCCTGCATTTGCAATATATGACATGGGTAGTTATACATTTTGGTGCCATCCTTCAGCTAATGCTTGTTGTCAGAACTTAGATGGACACATAGATATGTTAATGTGGGCCATTTTTATGTAAGACACACTGATGTTAGACACAAGTAGCTTTTTACTACAGATGTGGAACCAATACTTTAATTTTCCACATGTATGTATGTGATTCTACCTTATAGGACATTCTGTAGTTAAATGCCTTTATTCTGTCATCATTGATGTGGCTTGAGAATGTCGAGATAGGGATCCTGGGTACATTGTGATACCTTGCCCTGGTTGCATTTCATTCTATAATAGTTACTGGTGTATGACGTGTTTGACAGTATTGTGTTTGAGTTTGTAAGTTTAACATGGATTTGTATGCAGGGAATTCAGCATAGTTACAAAACAATACTGGTGATCTATCACATTGGTTACATATGTCAATGTGGCTTGATATGTATGTACATATGTGTACCTAAACTGTCAGTATGGCTGAGACATATGTGTGTTTTATAATGCTGGTGTCACATTGGCACACTAAATTGACTTACACATGAATGGGGCCTACACTTACATTACATGACACAAATGTAATTAACAACTACTTCTTCTATTGTTGCTCCAGGAACTATAGTCAACATACATGTTTTCTGCCATGTGTGACACACTTACACATGAACACAAGATTAGTTCACACACCATTAATGTATTTGAAGTTTAACTGATATCCGTTACCCCATTGAAGAAACACTCATCTCACACCTAGCTATCATGTGCACTTTGTACTAATGTTAAGTTGTCTTGTGTACCACATGGTTTTTATCTTGATGTGTTAACAGTGAAGGTAATGTGGATCAGTCCATTCAGACAGTGTGAGATGACACAATACAATGCACAGATGTTCTGTTGCTACTGCAGTTGCAGGATTAGTTAGGGTAGGACAGAATGGTAAATCATTGCCTACATGTTGCAGTAAGTTGTTCCCACTATGTGCACATGACACCAGGGGCCAGATATCTGACCAAGTGGCACAGTGCAGCATAGTTAGTGACCTCGCTGGGCTGATCTGTGTCACGGAGAAAGGGTAGGAATGCACAGTATTTGAGCCACTCTGTACATTCCTGTCCTTTCACCCTGCATTGGCACACAATGAGCTGCCTAGTGCAAACACAGGCACTCTTGCACTCTGGTGCAAGGGTGCCTGTGTTGCATGCATGATTGTTTTAGTGCAGGAAGGGGCACCTTCTGGCACATAAATAATCCTTAGAGGCATATTACTTTATCTGTGCGTGCCACAGAAAGCAGCATACATACGAAGCGGTAGTGACTTGAATGAGTTACGTCATTGATCTTTGTTATGCATCACCTGGGAAGGCATATTTAATTTATGCATTCCCATGTTTACCATGTTTGGTATACATGAGATACGTCATCAACCCTGGGAGTGGCATGGATACACCCACACAACGCCCATGGAATACCTCCCTTAGATACAGTAATGCAACTCAGCATTTGGGGCCAGATGTACCAAGAACGCCTTTTGCGATTTTGAAATAGCGATTTTTAAGAAATCGCTATTTCTGATTCGCAAAATGCAATGTATCACATTTGCGATTCGGTAATAGCGATTTCTTAAAAATCTCAAATGCTATTACCGAATCGCAAATTGCGATACCGGCCCCATTCGCACCTATGGGCCTGTAGGCCCATATCTGCGAATTTTTGGCATTTCCAAAATTGCGATTTCTCAACTGGAAATCGCTATTTTGGAAATGCAAAACCCCAGGGTGCTGGGGGCCTAAGGCCCCCTCTGCTGCACCCTAAAATAATTTTTTACAACATGTAAGGTGCACACATGCCAAAAGGGCATGTGTGCTTTACATGTAAATTTTAAAAATGCATTTTTAAAATTTGCACATGGTTACCACCAGGACCTGGTGGTAAATAGCGATTCCTTAATGACCAATTTGCATTAAGGAATTGCTTCTTACATGTGCTTTAGAAATCGCAAATAAGGATTTCTTGTTTGCGATTTCTAATTTAGAGACTCGCAATTTGTGACTCTCTAAACAGTGTCGCAATTTTAAGGAATCGCTGTTTTTGCGATTCCTTAAAATTGCATTCAGAATGCCTTTCATACATTCTGAAATGGCTTTTTACATTCGCAAACGGGCATTTGCACCGTTTGCGAATGCAAAAAGCTTTGATACATCTGGCCCTTGGTGCTGTTTTCCATTGCTCCTGATTTTGGAAGCCATTCCAAACCATACAAAGAGGCTTTGCATGTCCCCAGAGAGACTCCAAAAGATGCCTTCAACTCCTGGTCATCTGAGCCATGGATCAGAACATTTCTGCTAGCCTGCTGGGCTCTGTGGCACAAGCTTTAAGTTACTTATATGCACGGGGAAGGAATTCCTCTTGTTCTGCCTGATCAAACACTAATGAAAAGCTCAAATTTGTTTAGAGGTGAAAGACCTTGTCAAAAGAAGCATTTTCCCCTCAGAAAGAGGAATTTAAAATTTGTGGTTCCTTCTATTGTTTCTTTTGTTAGTTTTAATTCATTTTCTGGTCACATTCATGTCACCCTCTCACCCAGAGGGTCTGGGAAGTAGAAAAAAAGAATACTACCATTAATCTGTGGTGCGGCCTGAGTGACTAACCTCACACAGAACGAACGCTGGTAAGTTAACCCAGGACCAAAGCACAATTATTTAACCCCACAACCCACATAGTTAGTTTACCTACAGGGCTAGAACTTACATGTGCAATCTTTCCTTCCAAAAAGGAACATGGAGGAGAGAAGACTTGGATCCCAAAACCAAGAATTAGTATGTTTCTCTTGAATGAAAATTAAACTCACATAAACCCAAAACTCACTAATGTGTAGTATCTCACTTCCTAACCTACAGTAGGCCATTCTCATATTGGCCATTCTGGAAGCGCCCATTGAAGATACTGTGCCGGCGGATGTAGGCATCACGCTCACTTCCAGGGTAGTTGGCCAGCACATTGGTGAACATCCCAAGATGATCTGCGATGGCCTGAACGTTGATGCAGTAGGTGTGCTTCCGGTTCGTGTACAGTTTGGATGTTTCAGCAGGGGGAATCAATTGCACATGTGTGTAATCCAGCTGTTGTTATGTGGGTCTTGAGGAAGAGGCAGTACTGGGGTGTAAGCCGGCATATGGCATCCAAGACAGAGGGTAGGTAGGCAGGAAATTATGCCTGTCATGTTCCTGCAACTCTGGCTGTTGTGACCTGGCGGGAACTAGATGCAAGCATGTGGAGCACATACATCAGTTTAACCTGTGGAGGAACTGGTGGCAGGAGACTTGGCCCAATCTTGTGGAGCAATTCAATTATAGACTCCCTGCTGAGACTGTACACTTTGATGGACTCATCCTCCCTGAAGTCGATGAGGGAGATGCGCTGCCAGAACACATGCTCCCTCCTCCTTTGCTGCCTAGATGGTGCTGGTGGTGGTTGTGATGGTCTACTTGCGACTCCGTGCTGCAGGACCACAACCTCTATGGAGTAGTTGAGCTTGATAATTTTTTTGATGTTTTTGGATGTTTGGGTTTTTATACCACAACCGCTTCGTCATGTCCTATGCCTGGGTTTCTGATGCGCAGATTTTGTGGCACATTTCTGACTTTGCGTGTCACATCCAAACAATGCGTCACACATTGTCAAACCCATGAATATCACTATTGTAAATTTGTGTGAGATTTTGCTGGGGAACACCTACCTTGCATGGCGCAGGAATAGCTGGTCTAGGTGCAGCTTTTGCCCAATACAAGCCTTTAAAAACGATGCATTTAAGGCAAATGCAGAATCTCATAAATATGGAGGACTGCGTGTGCTGCCGTTGCATCAAACCTTTTGGGGCAACACCGGTTCCTGCCTTGCATAATAGTGGGTTGACATAGGTTTATCTTGGGCGCATTGGATGGTGAGGGGTGGTGTGCAGCCAGTTGGTTGGGCATATGTCCTAAAAAAAGAAGTGGGGGGGACTAACCAAGTAGCAATATGCAAGTGGCATCATGGCACGTGACATCAAGTGTGGTATCACAGGAAGTAACATCACAACCTCACAGGAAGTGTCATCACAAGAAGTGACATTGGTCTTAAGACCTCACACATATGTTTAGCAGGTCTTATTTAAGTATATTTGAGATCATTACGTGATTTAACAAATGAAAGCTGACCACTACTTAAACCTGTGACTCCAGTTTCCTATCTGAAGGAATTAACAGCCTAAAATCTGGATTATGTTTGGGGTCTGACTAACTACAGTAAACAAGCCACTAAGGTCTACAAGTTAGACACACAAAAATTGTTACCAAGAGCAAAGCACATTTCATGTGTTGCTTAAAAATGCTCAAATCCACAATTTTATTACAAGACAGGAGGCTCGTATTATGCTTATCTTTTCATGCTTTATTTAAACAGCAGCCAAGAACTACAAATCCCAGAATCCCTGGGAAAATAAACTACAAAAATGCATCACAATGGGGCCAACCAATCACGCAACGAGCCTCATAATAACAATCGTGACTGAGAGCACCAAGCCCTCTTTTCTTGCTGCTCGCAGTCAAGATAAGTACCCTACTCGCCAATTATATATTTCTATTTGTTAGTGTAATTACGGATATTTATCTGTGTAGTACGTTTTATTTTTATATATTTTATGTGTACATTGCTGTTCCTATCGTGCTCGGTGATTCCCTTTTATGCACGCTAGCGCGTCCTCATTTGCGCTGTCGGGTCTTAGGCCAGCTTTCAGAACGTTCTAATTGACGTTCTGAGAGCGGCGCCTGAGGTATTCTCACTTCGCTTCACCCACTCATACAAATCACACGCTCGGCTTTGTTTACACATGTTTTCCTTCATTTCAGTCACACGCTTGACTTCATTTTAAAGCATGTTTACCCTCCGTTTCTGTTCGGCGTGGGTTTTCCCCTTCGTTTTGTTGTTGGTGGCACGCCCACTACACACCCCCGGCCAGCCTCTCCAAGGCAGTCGCCCCTTTTCTCACAACCGGCATTTTAACCCCTTCCTCACCGGTTTCCTCACGTTTAACAGGATTGCAGCCTGTTCTTTCACTTTCACATTAGTTTTTACCCATTTTTCCTCTCAAATCCAAATTTTTTCCCTCCATTGTCAGAGGATGACCAGAGTCAATCCATTAAGGATAATTTGAAATCCTTTATTAAGGAATCAGTCCAACACGCAGTTTCAGTGTCTATGTTGGACATTTCAAAAAATTGAGAAGCCTCCATTTCTAAAATGCTTCACGCACCGAAGGCTAATCCTCCTTTGAGAGGTAAGAAACGTGTGTCTCATTCACATGAACTTTCAAAAGGCGTTTCTACCAAGTTTGGGCCTCCAACGCGAGAGGCGAATTCTTCGGGCTCCCTTCCTCCCCTCTTAATATTCTTCATTTACGGGACACGAACAGTAATGGGGACGATGTCTTACAAGACACACTAAATGATGACTTTTATGATGGGCCTCCGGAGAAAAGGCATAACATTTCTCCTCAGGAAAATTCCCCTCACTTAGTACCCAAGGATCTTGTTGATGCTGATGGTGACCCCATGTTTAACCCTACTTCAATCCATCATCCCAATTCCTCACAGTGGTTTCCCTCCGACCATGTTTCGGATTATGTTTCCTTCTATTTCAAGTCATCCAGAAACAAATTAAAGTCTGAATGTCCCAGACCCTCCCTTCCTTTTAAAGTTACAGACACTCCCGCCATTTACCCTAATATGTTACTCTTCTTTACTAAATTTGGAAAGGACCCCAAAAAAGGAGTTGACCGGGCCCGGTCAAATTGTCAGGACAGACTTCTAGACCTGGTGGGCCCCTCACCAGGATTTTTGACCTTGCCGAGGAACCAAAAATAGAAGGTTCACAAGTGGATCCAGACATCCTTTCCAACTGGGCTCAATGGGCAATTTGCATGCTGGGCAATGCCAACGCCTACATTTCGCAAGAACGTTGCAAAAGCCTTCTCTTTAGGATTGATCCTAAGCTCAGCTCTCTTGCTTCCAAGGAGGAAGGTCTTAATACAGATGGTCTTCTTTTTGGAGACTCTTTTATAAAGGAGATGAGTAAGTACCTCTCTACCTTCAATTCCTTGGATAAAGCCCATTCCTCTATGAAAAATTTTTTTTCCAATCGGGTTTTTGGAAGGGCCGGTAAAGGTAGGAGTCGTTTTGCCGCCCGCTTCTCAGCAAGAGGACAATCCCTCAACAGAGGCTCCTACTCCCAAACCAACCAACTCGACGTCTAGCAAGGGTACAAACCCCAATTCTATCCCCGCAGGTTCCGCAGTCGCCGCAATAGGGGTTACAGATCCAAAGGAGAACAACTTGCAGATAAGAACTTTCAGTTCTGGCCTTCCTCCGGTAGGAGGCAGACTAGCTTTGTGTTTAAACGCTTGGTTGTCGATAACTTCCGATCCTTGGGTAATTCAGACCGTTCAAGGTTATTGCATAGATGTTTATCAAACCCCTTGTCAGCCCTTTCTTCCTCGTCCTCTCCTTTTTTCTCGTAATCAGTCCCGCCTCATTCAGGACGAGATACAATCTTTACTATCAAAACAGGCTATTGAGGAAGTGGTTCACAACCCTTCCGGTTTTCTCAACAATATCTTTTTGGTCCAAAAGAAGAACAAAAAACATCGTCCTGTCATAAACTTAAAAGAGTTCAACAATTTCATAGTTTATCACCATTTCAAGATGGAAGCTATTCTCCATCTCAGGGATCTCCTCCTTCACAACAACTGGTTAGTTTGCATAGATCTTCAGGACGCCTATCTTTCAGTGCCTGTCCATCCCTCTTTCAGAAAATTTCTTCAATTCCAGTGGGGGAATACTTTCTTTCAATTCAAAACTCTTCCCTTCGGTCTTTCCTCCACCCCTTGGTGTTTCACCAAGATGCTCAAACCTGTGGTAGCCTTCCTCAGGGCTCAAGGGATAAAACTTATCGTCTATCTCAATGACTTCCTTATTATGGCTCAGGACAAGTCTTCCCTTGTAACTCAACTAAATTTTTGTCAAGACCTTCTTTCTCGACTGGGTTTCCTTGTAAATCTCCAAAAGTCTGCTTTAATTCCTTCACAAACTCTCGCGTTCCTGGGGTTCCTAGTCAACACTACAGAGTCAATTCTCCAGCTTCCTCAATACAAAGTCTCCTTAATAAAGAAAGAGATTTGTCATGCCTGGTCTCTCCCTTGTTCTTTCCTCAGAGCACTGGCTCGTCTTGTAGGACTCCTTTCTTCTTCCATCCAGGCCATTTTTCCAGGCCCTCTTCATTACAGAGCCCTCCAGAGGCTCAAGATCCTTCATCTTCAACAAGGTCTATCATATTCAGATCAGGTTGTCCTACATGCAGAGTCCAGGGAAGAACATGCATGGTGGATGAGTCATTTAGAATCCTGGAACGGGAGAACAATTTTCTCTGCCGCCCCATATCTTGTCTTAGAGTCAGATGCAAGTCTGACAGGTTGGGGCGCAAGATGTAGTCCACACTCAACTGGGGGACCATGGTCCATTCAGGAGTCGTCACTGCACTTAAACTGTATAGAGATGCTTGCAGGTTCCTTTGCCATCCAGTCCTTTACAAAAGACAGAGTAAAATGCTCCATTCTTCTCAGAATGGACAACTTATCTGCCGTACCATACATAAATCGCCTGGGGGGAACAAGAGCCAAACCTTTGGCTCTCTTGGCCAAGAGTCTCTGGGAGTTTTGTTTTCACAAAAACATTTCAGTCAGGGCAGAATACCTCCCAGGCAATCTGAATTTAGTGGCCGATTGGTTCTCAAGACACTCACAGGATTCAAGCGATTGGCAGCTTCACCCTTCCATATTCAAAATACTTTCTTCTATCTTCGGTACTATGTCCATAGACCTTTTTGCCTCAAGGATCAACTCCCAACTTCCGATCTTCTTCAGTTGGAGACCAGATCCTTTGGCCATGGCTACCATTGTTTTTCTTCAAGCGTGGCCTCCTTCCCTTCTGTACGCCTTCCCCCCCTTCCTTTTAATTGCTCGGGTCCTGGCACACGTTCGCCGACAATGTTCTTCTCTCGTTCTAGTCACCCCATTCTGGCAGTCTCAACCTCGGTATCCGACCCTCTTAGAACTCTCACCAGATCTTCCAGTCCTGATCCCACCTTTCCCCGAACTTTTTTTCTGAATCCCCAAGGTCTTCCCCACAATCTCGTATTACAAGGTTCCCTGGATCTCATAGCTTGGAGGATTTTGGGGCTTCCTGGAGAACCCCAGGAATTTCGGAACAGGCTGTCTAATTCATCCAACAATCCTGGGCTCCAGGTACTTCAAGGGTCAACCGTTCTGCCTGGTCAGTATGGTGTAGCTGGTGTATGGACAGGAATTCTAATCCCGTTTCAGCAGTCGTTACCTTAGTTGTAAATTTCCTAGCTTCCCTAGCTTCTCAAGGCAAAGCTTACCGTACCATCAATACCCATAGGTCTGCAATCTCTTCAGAACATGTCAGGGTGGATGGTAGACCAGTAGGGGAACACCCTTTATTTTGTCGTCTTCTAGAAGGAGTACGTTTTTCCAAACCTCCAGCCCCCCCATACAATTCTATGTTGTTACGTACTGCGCTGGACTTCTCACCTCTGGATACCGGGTTGGCGAATACAACAGGTCTTTTACAGGGTTCTGGATACTCCAGATAAGGGCAACCCCTTCTAGTAGCCATGGTGCCGCTTGATAGGCTACGCCAAAGCAGACCGGACCCTCCAGAAGGAGTCCGAGAGGGAAAAAACCCCAATACTAGGGAAAAAACCCCAAACAGGAACTCCTGAAGAAAAAACAAGAAAAAAACAGGACTAAATAACAGGAAACAAAAATAGGCAAAAATCTCCCAAGGCAAAAAGCAGGAACAAAGAACAGGCAAAAAATCTCCCAAGGCAAAAAGCTGGAACAAAGAACAGGCAAAAATCTCCCAAGGCAAAAAGCAGGAACAAAGAACAGGAGCGAACAGCACAACCAGAAGGAAGTGTTTGCAACGCAAGGTGGAACAAGACTGACTGACTGGCTAAAGAAGAAATCCCATCGAGCCTGATGACTATTGCGACACTGAAAGCTCCGAAGACATTGGAGATTACGATGATCAGTCCTGGCTTCAAAAGTCTCTCTGGAACCCATCAAGAAATGCCTCCATTCTTTACAAGCTACTTTGAGCGTGAGTAGTTCTCGTTCTAGAATAATTGCGTTCAGCCTCTGATAGGATATGAGACAGATAAAAGATAGGATGTTCCAGTCCATTGTTGCCTTGTTTTTGTAGCAGAACTTCCCCAATAGCTCTGTCTGAGGCATCAGTCTCAATGATAAATGTCTTGGTATTGTCAGGATGACGCAACACAGGTGCTTGGGTAAAGGCTGTCTTCAATTCTTGAAACGGGCGTTCAGCATCCTTGGTCCAAACAAAACCCTTCTTCAGGTTCTCTTTCTTAATAGTTTGTGTTATGAAACTTTGTAGGTGGGCAAAGTTCTGAATAAACTGACGATAAAAGTTTGATAAACCAAGGAAACATTGCGTTTCCTTAATGGATGTTGGAGAAGGCCAATCTAATATGGCACTGACCTTGTCAGGATCCATGGATATTCCGTGTTGATTAATACAGAACCCCAAATACTTTACTTCAGATTTATGGAACTCACACTTCTGAGGTTTACAAAACAATTGGTTTTTCTTGAGTCTTTCCAGGACTTGCAGGACATGATTTATATGTTGCTCAGATATCATCCAAATAAATGACTACACATTGGTTGAGTACATCAGAGAACACTGAATCCATAAATCGTTGAAAAACAGAAGGGGCGTTGGTCAGTCCAAAAGGCATAACACGGTACTCATAGTGCCCAAAAGGGGTATGGAAATCTGTCTTCCATTCATCTCCTTCCTTGATCCGAAGGAGATGATAGGCACCCCGTAAGTCTAATTTGGAAAACATCTTGGCTCCTTGAATGGCATCCAATATATCTCTGATTAAAGGCAGCGGATATCGATCCTTAATTGTTATTCTGTTGAGTTCACGAAAGTCAACACAAGGACGCAGATCCTTGGTCTTCTTTGGGACGAAGAAGAGAGGAGCCCGAGCCGGGGACGTGGAAGGAGCAATCAAACTGTTGTGCAAGTTCTCGTCTAAATATTCCTTTAGCACCTTCTTTTCTTGGTCTATCAGAGAATACATTCGACCAAATGGGACGACTTCATCAGGACTTAAAGGAATAGCACAGTCATAACTGTGATGAGGCGGCAAAATAGGATTACTAGGTTTCTGAAAAATCCTGATATATTCCTGATAACAATCTGGAACTCCCTGTATCATATTGATAGAGTTAGTGTTATCCTTAGTTGACTGACAGGACCTTTTGGGAGTCCAAGAAGAAGTAGTGGAATAACAATTCTGTTGGCAAAATGAAGATGTTAGGGATATAGTTCTTGTTTCCCAATTGATATAGGGGTTGTGTCGGGCTAACCAGGGTATTCCCAAAATCATGATGTGATTTGATGAGGCTATGAGATCAAAGGCAACATGTTCTTGATGCCCCCCAAATGTCAAACAAAGAGTAGGAGTTGAGGCCACCACAGGTCCTGAGGTTAACGGAGAGCCATCCACCGTGTGAACCTGCTCAGGAGTCTCTTTAAGAATGCGGGGAATTCCTTTACTCGTAGCCCAGGTCTCATCCAGATAGAGTCCACTGGCTCCACAATCAAGGAGAGACAGAAGGTGTTCTTCTTGATCTTGTGAACTTTGTAACTTGACCGAGAGGATAAACAGGGTAGACATGCTTTCTTTGGAGGAACATGTTGATGGTACTTCAGCTCCTCCAGTCTCCTTCCTTCTTACAGGGGACGGGAGCTGGCGTTTCCCGAAGGTCTTGAGGGACGTACTGGACAACTACGGATCAGGTGGCCAGCCTTACCACAGTACAGAAAAAGTCCCTTTCATCGTCGTTCCTCCCTTTCTGACTCCGTCAATGGCCCACGAACCAGATCTATCTGCATGGGTTCTTCAGGGGGAGTTGGAGGGGCTTCGGATGGAGTATCTTCCGTTCACCGACTGCTGGCACGAAAGGTACCAGACTGGTATGGAGCTTGCGTTCTACGTCTCTCCATCTTGCGCTCTCGAAGTCTACATTCGATGTTCATAGATTGATCCATTAATTCCTTCAAGGAACAAGCTGGAGAAGAATGTAAAAGCTCATCTTTAATTTCTTCACGCAGGCCTCGGCGGAAAAGGGTTATGAAGGTGCGTTCCACCCAGGAGGTTTCAGCTGCCAGCTGTTTGAAGCAGGTTATATACTGCAGAACATCCTGATTACCCTGCTGAATGTCACATAAGGCTTCTTCGGCTGCTGCTTCTACCCCAGGTCTCTCAAACATTTGTTTGAAAAGAGTCAGGAAAGTGGAATAGTTAGCCAGGACTGGGTCTTCTGCAGAAACCAGAGGAGTCGTCCAAGCAATCGCTGGACCAGACAAGGCGCTGATCAGATAGCCCAAGGGAAAGGCAAAGAAAACCGTCAGGGTGTCCAAAAATTCCTTCATCTTTAGAGGATCTCCAGAATATCGAGGAGTAGTGGCAGATACGGGTGGTATGTCCATTGATCGTGAAGACAAGACCATAGCGCAGTGTTCTCTGCCGGTAACTGTTGTAACTCTTGGGCTTGTTGTTGGACAGTCTGCAACATGGCTTGAGCATTTTCTGACGCCTCTCCCTGTGGATCTTCCATGGCGATCTCGCAGTGCGGAATCTTTTGGCGTTGCAATCTGTTATGCACTACGCTGGACTTCTCACCTCTGGATACCGGGTTGGCAAATACACCAAGGGCCAGATGTAGCAAACACTTTGCGACTCGCAAACGGCGAAAATCGCCGTTTGCGAGTCGCAAATGCGTGTTTGCTATGTAGAAATGCATTTTGCGAGTCGGAACCGACTCGCAAAATGCATTTCTGAGTCGCAAATAGGAAGGGGTGTTCCCTTCCTATTTGCGTGTCGCAGTGGTATGCAATTCCATTTGCGACCGCGTACGCGGTCGCAAATGGAGTCGCAGTTACCATCCACTTGAAGTGGATGGTAACCCACTCGCAAACGGGAATGGGTCCCCATGGGACCCCTTCCCCTTTGTGACTGGACCCAAAATTATTTTTTCAGAGCAGGCAGTGGTCCAAGGGACCACTACCTGCCCTGAAAGAATCCGAAACAAAAGGTTTCGTTTTTTTTTCTAAGTGCAGCTCGTTTTCCTTTAAGGAAAACGAGCTACACTTGAAAAAAAAAAAACTGCTTTATTGAAAAGCAGTTACGGACATGGAGGTCTGCTGTTCCCAGCAGGCCTCCTTCCCTGTGAGTGCCCTGAGTCGCTATGGGCTCGCAAATTGCGACCCACCTCATTAATATTAATAAGATGGGTCTTTGTGTCCCCATACCGACTCGCAGAAGATGTCTGAGACACCTTTCTGCATAGCAAATTGTGACTTGCAATTTGCGAGTCGCACGGACTCGCAAATTGCAAGTCGCAATTTGCTTCTTTCCTACATCTGGCCCTTAGTCTTTTACAGGTTCTGGATACTCCTAGATAAGGGCGACCCCTTCTAGTAGCCACGGTGCCGCTTGACAGGCTACGCCAAAGCAGACCGTACCCTCCAGAAGGAGTCCCAGAGGGAAAAAATACTGGGGAAAAAACCTCAAACAGGAACTCCTGAAGAAAAAACAAGAAAAAAACAGGACTAAACAACAGGAAACAAAAATAGGCAAAAATCTCCCAAGGCAAAAAGCAGGAACAAAGTACAGGCAAAAAATCTCCCATGGCAAAAAGCAGGAACAAAGAACAGGCAAAAATCTCCCAAGGCAAAAAGCAGGAACAAAGAACAGGAGCGAACAGCACAACCAGAAGGAAGTGTTTGCAACGCAAGGTGGAACAAGACTGACTGACTTATATACTGATAAAAGGGAAGTGACATCACAGGAAAATGAAAGAACACCATCTTGAATTGGGAAGAGCCCCTAGACCAGTATAGGAAAATGGAAGTAGTATAAAAGAAAAACAGAGCATGCTGGGACAAAAAGACGAAGAAGACAAGATGGACACAAAATGGACAGAGACAGGTAAAAAGACCAGACAAACCCACCAACAACAAAAAAGAAGAAAAAAGGGCTACAGGTAAGTGTAGCGCGACCAGGAGCGAAATATATGCTTCCTAGAATGTGTAGTCAAAAAATGCGGGGAACGGCGCTCCGAGTATCGGTAGCGCGTTCCATCCGCGAGGACAGAAAGAGACTCCGCATGTGAGCGTGGCGTTACATATGTGGGATGTGAACTCAGTCCTTTGTCTTCTTATTTCTTGGCCCGATAATGCTGATCTATCTTTGAAATATTTGTCTGCTAAGCTCACTATGCTCCTCTGTCTTGTATCTATCAAACGTGTTTCAGATGTAAAGGCTCTGGATGTTTTCTCCTTTTATTTTTCCGCTTTAGGTGTGTGTTTCAATGTATGTAGACGTACCAAGACCAATTTGTCTTCTGTCCTTTATTCCTTTTTCCCTCTCAACCCAAATTGTGTGTTGGTAATTGCTTGAAAACGTACGTTTCACGAACTGCAGATCTCAGGGTTCCTTCCTCATCTCAGTTGCTGATTTCCTTTCAAAAGCCCCACAAACCTGTCTCATCTCCCACTTTGGCTCGTTGGGTAAAGTGGCTGATGTCTTTGGCTGGAGTCCCTACCAATATTTATGGCGCTCATTACGTTAGAGGAGCTACGGCTTCTCGTGCCTTTTGGTCTGGTGCTAGTTTGCATGATATCCTTAGATCTGCAGATTGGTCTAACGTTAGTATGTCTTTAATAAAATCTAGCCTTTCTGACACCAAGGCTAGGAAAATCTCAATTGTGAAAATCAGGACTGTAAAATGTAATAACCTACCAAACATATCACGATTAAATACTCTGCCAATTTTAGCACTTCGACCATTATAAAAAAGAATGCAAGTTGCACACTGCATTTGATATTCTGAGCATGGCAAATGATGTTCCCTAAGAAAGATATAGTTATAACTGGATATTATGCACATATATTAATTCAGACATTGGAGACTGTGAGAAATTGAGTTATTGATTGAGGGGGGCTGTGAGCTCTTCTCAAGCAACAGCCACAATCCTTGTCCAGGGGAACTGCAAATGTCAATAAATCAACCTGTTTATAACGCTCTGGTCGCTTGGCACAAAGCAGTGAGGCTTAACTTCGAGGCAATGTGTAGAGTATTTATGGAGCACTCAAACAGTAATAAATTGAAAACACACACAAGGAATATCTCACACCAAATTAGAAAAATAGAATAAAATCTAATGAATAAAATGACACAGAAACAACAAAAATGCAATTGGTAGAACGTGAGATTTGCAATTTTAAAACTTTCCGGAAAGTATAGCCATTATCTGGTCACGTGAGACTGAGTGAAAGTCACAGATTCAAGCTGACCGTGAAGAATTAGTCTCGCTGAGAGAGTTACCTTCTAAAGTTCAGCGTAAAGAATTCTGTTCGGGGTGGAGGTGGCCACAAGGAACAGGGAGAGCATCAAGGATGGTGGTTGCTGTAGCACAAATGGCAGGTGTCACAGATGGTCACCGCTGTAGTGTGAAGATTCCGTTGAGTGTCATGGATGGTTGTTGCTGGAGATTCACGTTGGCAATCACCATGTACTGTTGATCCTGTAGCGCAAAGTGCAGATCTCGTGTTGCCAGTGATTGTAGTAGTTCGAGAATTGCAAGGAGCTTTGTGTTGGCATTTTACACGGGTGGCAAGATATTGGCACAAACTGGCCCGTTTGCGGTTGAGAAGAACCCAAAGCTTCAGAAGTTCTCCTTTTTATCAGCGGAATGCACTCTGCTGCAGGCCAAGTGACCAGTACCTAGAGAGGCACCTCTTGGGATGAGGACTAGCTCTTGCAAAGCCCTGCAGGGCTCAGGCAGTTCCAGTAGTAGGTCCAGGCAGCAGGGTCAACAGTTTGTCCATAGATAAGACTCAGTATTTTTTTTGCAATGGGATGGGCTGGATTCTGGCTAGGGTAGGAGTACTTACCAAGAGCTTGAATAAAGGCCTTGATACAGCTGACTACTCTCCACCAGCAACCTCTAACTGGCTTCCTTCTTCCTCTTCCTCTTCCTGTCCATGTGCTGCGTGTGCTCCAGCTCCAATGGAAAGGAATGTTCAGAGGGGCTAAGTAGATGTAGACGGGCAGGAAAAAAAAAGATCAAGATTCTGGTTGCTCACCTCTTTAAAAGGTGGGCAAGTAGAGGTGGGCAAGTAGAGGTGGGCGAGCCACTGAAAGCTCGAGCTAGGCTAGAGCCAAGTGGCTGTCTCTGGCTCATTTGATGTCTTCTTGGGCCCTCAAGCCCAATATAAGCCAAGCTTTTATGTGGCTTCTGTCTGACACCATGCTCTAATCTCATGCAGTAAGATTTAAAAACAAAGCATTAACAGTTACCACTAAAAGATAACCCATCTAGGGTCTGAACTGCACAGTATTCCACAAGCAAACATATGATCAATCACGGTTGCCATGCTTACCAATTATGTGATCCTAGGCAAGTATTTTATTTCACTGAGCCTTCTTTTGCTTTAAGACCACATACGAGAGCACCCTAAGATAGGTGAGTTCAGGATGCCCGTTGTTCAAAAGCCACTTGTTTGATTTAATAGACTTCAATGTTGCTCATTTTATAATAAGAAGGTATACATGAAAAGTGACGTGCTTATTAGTTTACTAATGCCATTGTAACCAGGGCACCATACCATATTCTAGCATGATGTTTGCAGCTTGACGTACTTGCTAAACCTTTTCAGAGTTCTACTTGTGCACAGGCTCATACAGCCAAGCCAGACTCTTTGCTTGTCTCTGGCTTAGGTCTCCCTGTTAATTTGTTGACTTATCCATGTCTATGTGCCACAAATGTTGATGCGGTGACAAGGGGCAGAGTCATGTAAAGCAGTCTGAAAATCAAATTGTGTTGTAATTGTTTTTTTTTAAACTCCGCTGCAAAGAAATTGGATGCAAGGAAAAATGTGACAGTAAATCTGCTACGGCCTAACTGGTTAGAAAGACCACATTTTAAAATATCTTATGGAGTTAAAACATCTGCTGCAGAGATCTATGTGTGCCCAGTAAATCTCAAGGAATATTAACAATGGCAAGATAACTATGGTGATTAATGCCTGCGCTGTTAAAATCTGTGTTTTGTCTGGTCACAGTTTTGACTCAAAGCAGCCTAGAAGGTTGATGTGTCTCCTGCTAAGCACATCATGTAACATGCAGATGACATAGTTTTATTTATGAAGATAGGGAAGCGGGTTACTGCTTTTAACACATAGATCGTTTTATCACTTGCAGTTCATAAACCTCAGTCCTTCTCATCTGGCACAGAAAGCTATGAAGGACGATGTGTGACTCTTATACATTGTAACCCTCATTCAGGTTCAATGGAATTATGTGATGTTACAGCCACAGGTGTTTACGCATAGTTATTGATTTGCCACAATTACCACCTAATCCATTGTTTGTTGCATAATCTGCAGATTTCAACAAAAATATTTGTGTCTGGCTCAAACAGGTTAAAAGTTAGTAGAAGCACGCACAGTGACACATGTTGCAGCGCCCTTTACAAAGTTTGACTGGTCAACTTTCTGTTGCTTATTTCTGTATTTGTTTGTCAAAGTGGTACTAATGAGATGAAATCTTTACCCAGATAATGTTAGCATGTGTATGAATTCCAAAATAATGAGGTATTACCAATACTAGATGTTCTACAATATATTGCATAATTTGCATTTTTTGCCACATAATTTGTAATTGTACCACATAATTTAGTCAACACTGCCACACAAATTGGTCTGCTCCTTCCACATAATTCCAGTAAACCCTGTCATCAATTTATTATGACTCACATCCCATACATTAATGTAAACACTTGTATGATTTATTGTCAATATAAAATGTATGCATGTGATGTAAAGCGCTTTGACACACTGCAAAATAATTATATTTAAAAAAAATGGGGCATTTAAATTAGTATATGTGAAAACTCTGTTTTATATATGATCAAACAAAGTCAACAGCTTGCTTCCAAACCCTAGTTTCTGTTAAATACTTAAATGAGGCATAACAAGCTGTGTTCCTTTGTTTCCCACCCATAACTCTCGCATCTAGGTGATAGGCTAGAGATAGCTCCTAGTCAGGATACTACTCGAACAAAAGGATAGCCCTTTAAATTCGTCCTTTGTTTGTGACCCAGCACGTTGCTGCTCGGAAGGAAAAGCAGACACCCCGCAGGTGCTGATGAATGTGTCTCGGTGTCAGAAAATTACACCGGGACATGTTAAGCATATTTCATGGGCCCCAACTTCTTGGCAGGTGGGGCGGTGTCCACCCTGTGAAAATAGTCGATGGACACCGTCCACCCTCGTGTACCCCAGTCGTCATGCACCCATTAACTCACACCTCTTCTGAGATGTGAGTCCAGTTTCTGCCAGAAAAAAGTGAGTTGGCAGTCTTCTCTCAGTAAGGTCAAGAAGAAGATGTCAATAAGTTTCATTTAATTCGTGAAGGCCTGTTCTGGCCTATTCCTAAACTCAAAAAGTACAAACACATAACCTGTAGTTATCTCTGAACAAGGCCTCATTCCTATCGTATGGGCCCACAGTTTTGTTTCTCCTGCAGAACTATGGAGCTATTCAATGTTATTCTACAACACCTTATCCAGTCTTGGTTTGCTTTATTCTTTGTTTTCCCTCCAGTTACAAATGCAGGGCTCGTGATTCTGATACACTCACGCCTAATTGGGGAAACCTTATGATGCAATGCAGCCTAAATTAGTTTTCAGAATTAGAGACTTGTGCACTGCCATTTTCCAGAACTGCAGAGTAACTTTCTCCTAGGCCTCACCAAGTTCCATAACGTCAACAAGTGCTGTACTTTAACTTCCATTAAATCTTAAATATGGATAAGAGTACAAGCTTTATCAGTGGAAAGAGATCTTCATGTAAGACGTTAGTTTCCTGGGGTGCCGGTTTTGGTGATAATTTTTTCAGTCACTCCCAGCGTAGGTACATGGGAAACATCATCCGGTACTTATCTCCAGCTGCCCCCCACCCCCAGGCCCCACTTTTGTTGATGGTGGACCTTAGTGAACGCACACAGGCTTATCTCTTTAGTTATAGTAACTTATAAGAAGGTGCATCCTCAAGGCCGATGAACCTTTTGACTCGTTTAAGATGATCATACACTAAGTAGCACATAAAACACACCAATATTAAACAATACAAATCATTAGAGAGCCAGTAAAGAACGCACCATGACCCATTTGGCCATACCCACACCTTTTGTTATCAGTTAAAATGTTTATATCCCTAAATCAACAACGCTAAGGTCACGAAAATTAGTCTCAAAACCAAATGGTACAAATAGAGAAACAACACAGGTTGTTCAAAACGCCTAAAAATCTTAATTTAAACAAAGCTACTCAAATAATACTCTCAATAGAAAAAAACACAAATTATTAGCAACAATATTTGAGCAAGAGTAATAACCTACATTTGTTTAACAATAGGATTATGTCAGTTCATAGGTAAAGAGAAAACACCTCACTAACTCCAGATTAGCATTAGCATGTTGGGCTTCATGCTAAAGTTTTAGTAACACAAATTTAGAAAACATGTAGCTATGGCGCTAACAAAACAGCAGTTGGTAGCTGGAAAACAAAAGACAAACAACAATTCACAGTTCATTCATATCACCTATCCTTAAGGATCAGCAAAACTACTTAAACTTAAACTTCTTCAGGAGGACATCAGCATCAGCATCAGGACAGAGGATTTGGGAAAGAGGGGAGGGTTCAGAATTCGGACTCTAAGTTCTCTGAATCATCAAGTTAATTATCTAAGGCAGGCAGCCAAGTGCTACAGGCTCTAAGCATTGAGAGTTAAAGTAAGCACCTGCATCATTGCATGGAGCATCGGTAATAACTCAAAATAATAAAATAACAGAACGTCAGTAGACAGACTGGCAAGTGTCAAAGTGACAGAGAGTCAAAGTGGTTGGTTGTCATAGAGTGACAGAGCAATTTTTTTACTGCCGGCCTGTTGGCGGTCTTACCGCCGCTTTAACACCGTCCGCCAGGGTTGTAATGACCCCCTAAATCTTAGCATAGCGCTTAGAAACACAATAGCACCAATGGGGCTATCACAATGTCTTGACGGAGTTGTTCCCAACACTCCAACACCACTCGCGAGGGTGTGGGGTCGGTCATGGAGTTGCACAGACTCCAGGTACAGTACCTTAGAAAATGAGGAAACAAAGACGTTGCACAGAGTTGGGGAGGTGAGGTGTCGCAGGAACCAGTGCTAGCGTCAGTTCCTTACTGCTACTGGGGTGGTGAGGCATTGGTTCCTTACTGCTAGGCAGGGGAGGTGAGGCATTGGTTCCTTACGGTTACATTGGAGGTGATGCGGCGTTGGTGGCGAGGTGTCAGTTTCTCATGATCCAGCTGGGTCGATTAATCCAGCAGGTCAGGACGTGAGGCATCAACTTTGCGGTGTTGTGATCACACCACAGGGTCACAGGTGCTGTAGTGGATTTGGGTGTCACTGACGTCGGTGACACAGCATCTGGGACTCACGCTGTGGCAGGACCTCAGAGGCCCTGTAGCAGCAGCAGGCCTACGACGTCTCTGTAGAGACCATGGCTCCTGTAGGGGCAGCGGCGCAGAGTCGGACAGTGGTGTTGGATCCAAAGTCACTCTAGAGTTGATATATTTGGGGGCAGACATAATGTATGTGGAGGGGGCATTCCCCCACTAGGGGGCTGAAAAAATGGTGTAAAGAATTCTAAGACATTTCTTTATGTCATTTTTTTCAGCACTTTTAACGCCTGCTCAGAGCAGGCATAAAAAGGAGGCACACCATAGTTTACGCTCAATGGGCTTTGCAGGATTAGCATCAACATTTTTGAGATAATCGTGCAAAGCTCCAAACAAGTGTCAATAATTTTTACGCTAGTTCCTAACTACAGCCATGGTGCGCCGTATCTTAGATACGGCGCACACATGGTGGCATTAGAGGGTGCTAAGGGGTGCAAGAAAAGTGGCATTGCACTGTGTGCAGCACCACTTTTCTTAAAAAAGGCCCATGGTTTCTACTTGGTTGCACCACAGCTCACTCACAAGGCCCCCAGAACAGGATTTGGCACCACTTGGCAAGTCAGGACTCTCAGCAAGAGAGCCCAGGTGCTGGCAGATGAAGTCTTTGATGTTCCTGAGACCTTCTTAACAGGAGGCAAGCTCAGTTCACGCCCTTGGAGAACTTTTGGAAGCAGAACATGGAACGCAAAGTTCAGTTCTTTCATTCCCAGGGCAGAAGCAGCAGGCCAGCACAGCAAAGCAACAGGTAGGGTGGAGGTCCCTCCTACAGGACCCAGCTCTTCCTCCTGGCAGAATGTCTTCAGTCCAGAAGGATTCTAACTTTGTGGGGTCAGTGGTCCAGTAATTATACTCATTTCCGCCACTAAAGTAGTAACACTTCAACGAACAGTTGTTGTAGTGCACAAGACACTGCCCTTCCCTGTCCTGGCCCCAGACACTGTCCCAGGTGTTGCAGACTGCTTTGTGTGAGGACAGGCACAGCCCTATTCAGGTGCAAGTGTCAGATCCTCCCACCACTCTAGCTCAGGAAGCCTCATCAAGATATGCAGAGCACACCTCAGTTCCCTTTGTGTAACTGTCTAGAGTGAATACACAAACATCCCAAATGTCATCATGACCCAGACATGTTTTCAGAAGACAGGCAAAGGCACAGAATGATTGAGCAAGAAAATGCCCACTTTCTAAAAGTGACATTTTCAAACTTATAATTCAAAAATGAACTTCACCAAAAGATGTATTTTTAAATTGTGAGTTCAGATACCTCAAACTCCATCTATCTATATGCTCCCAATGTGAAATCACACTTAAAAGATATTTTAAGGCGATCCCCATGTTACTTTATAGGAGAGTTAGGCCTTGCAATAGTGAAAACTGAATTTAACTGTATTTCACTATCGGGACATCTAAAATACACCAATACATGTCCTACCTTTTACATACACTGCACCCTGCCAATGGGGCTGCCTTGGGCCTACTTTAGGGTGATTTACAGGCAACAAAAGTGAAGGTTTGGGCCTGGCAAGCGGGTGCACTTGCCAGGTTGACATTGCAGTATAGGACTGCAAACATAGGCACTGCAATAACAGGCCTGAGACATGTTTTCAGGGCTGCTGATGTGGGTAGGACAGTCAGTGCTGCAGGCCCACGAGTAGCATTTGATGTACAGGCCCTGGGCACACCTGGGACACTATTCTAGGGACTTACTAGTAAATCAGATATGCCAGTCATGGATAAACCAAGAACCAACACCATTTAGACTGGGAACATATGTGCTTTAGCACTGGTTAGCAATGGTAAAGTGCTCAGAGTCCTAAAACCAACAAAAACAGGTCAGAAAAAAAGGAGGAAGAAGGCAAAAGGTTTGGGGATAATCTTGCAAAAAGGGCCAGGTCAAACAATGATCAAAAATAGTTTAGGCAGAGACAATGTGTAGCTATAGGGGCAAACTTTTCTGTGTCATATTCTGATCTCTATATGGGCCATTTCAAATCTTTTCATCTTTGGAGTTCTTGCTCGCCTGCACTAACATCTTATTTTGGGACAGGAACGTAAATGACATTTTTCTTATTTGGATGGGCAGAGATGAGTCATTATTTAATTTAGTTGCACATCTCAATAGCAATGATTGTAATTTGAGATTGACTTACCAGCACAGTAATACCTCTGTTGAGTTTCTCGATATAACAATCTATGTAAACAATTTAAAGATTGAATCAAAGTTATTTAGAAAGCCTACGGCACACAGTGCTATACTGCATGCCAATAGTGCTCATCCAAAAAAAATATATATATACAATGCCTTATGGGAAGATGATCTGTGTACAATGTAACTGTAGTGACAATATGGTTTGCCAACAAGGGATATCATTAGTTGAAAAAAGATTATTGGATAGGATGTTATAGTCTAAACCTCAAGGATCGGTTTAGTATACTGAATCTCCATTCCCTTGACTAGTCCTAGGGTAATCAAACCATAAAATAATCACAGTTATGACATTTATAATGAGTTGCACAAACATTGGCATATTTTAACAATGGATCCTACCATTAAAGACTGTATTGCGAGGAAGCCCAGTATGATATGCAAAAGGGGCAGAAATTTACAAGATCTTTTTTGTCACAGTTTTTTACCACCACTTTCACAACCCTGCATACCCTCCTGGTTGCCGCCTAAATGGCATTGGTATTATAAATGAGGCAATTCTAGTATCTGTCCATTTACTAAACACAAGTTAGCAACGATTCAGCACATTAGTACTCGCACGTTCCAAACTAGGCCATTCATTAACTGCGGTACTAAATATGTCATTATGTCATCATTTGTATTTGATCACTATCTGTACAAACATGTTGCTAGAAATATCTCCTTTCTGCTTTTCACCATACAGCTACAAAAACAGAACAGAAGAAAGAAAACCAATGTTTTGTTTTTCTTTAAACAGCTGCTTTAATTAAACTCTGTGGTGTGGCTTGACCTGACCTGCCTTTTCCCCTCAGCATTCTGACTCAGATCTTAACTGTAATGAGGGGTGTGGTTTCGGTGCCTGTGAAAGTGGGGGTACAGTGCTGAGCTCCGGACTGGGTTTGGGCCTTGGCGGGGGTAAATTCTAAAGGGAGCAGGCCTCCAAGATGCTCTTGGCCCATCCTAGCTGTAGGAACCACTGTGAGTCTGCTGTGCTGTTCCCTGGGCACAGTCACCAAATATTTCTGAGGCAGCGAGCATGAGAGAGATTCCAGTGATATTTCAAAAGCGGTGCTCACCATTTAAAATGGAGCTTTGAGCACACTTCCTCACAGGATTAACACTTTCCCAGTGAATTCTTTACAATTAATATTTTCCAATGGTTCACCTTACTTTTACTCACTGAGGATGAGTTATCTTCAACACTGTTTAGAACTATTACTGACCACAATGCTAATTCTTATGCTACCTGATTTCAATATATCACTGAGGAATTCTATGTGTTTTAAATACTTTTCCATACAAAAATGTGAAGAACTGCCTCAACATGTGCATGGAGTAAAATAAATATTACAAGTCACGCAATGGTTGTCTATTCACAGACTTTTGGGAACAAATCTAGCCTCATATTTACTCCCTGACAAAGTACTAGATTAAGCATTCATAAATACCTCTACAACATTTTGATTCATGTCTATTTCTTTGTTTCATGGGGAAAATGAGAAACCTAAAACTTACTGGGTCACACACTAAATTCTTAATTCAATGTCTCCCTTTTTACACGAGATGGAAGATTTCACAACTCAAAAAACATATGTTACTCTTAACGTAAATGTGAAACCTTCTGCCTCACCTAACCCTAAACTAGGAACTAACAAAAGAACCAAAAAAAGACCCTCTTTTACCTGTTAAAGCATCTTCAGTTTCAATGGGGGTAGTTCTAGGTGAATGTTGTGCTTTGAAACCATACCTTGAGCAAACAAATAGTTCACTATAACAGCTCGATGACAAATGGTCATCACTAGAATCACAAATCTCAATAGTGGAACAATGGGTTGACACTTTACAGAATACCTCTTCACACATCGACCATTTGGAGGCAGAAATTTCCACACTTAAAAAATACAGAAGACCTAGAAAACTGGAACCGCAGGAACAACCTTCGAATATATGATCTTCCAGAAAGAACAGAAAGATTCAAACACATTTCTTTCTTCCAAACATTTCTCCCCAAACTTCCTGACTTACTTCCCTCTACAGTATTAAACATCCAAAGAGCTCACAGAATGGGTCCAAAGATCTAAACAAAACTTATAGGAATCATTTTTCTCTTTCTTCAAGACACTGACCTCCTCACAGTTCAAACCTGGTCAGGTAGTTGACTCTATTTCTCTCAGGATGTAGCCAGGCCACTGATGATGGACACAAACAGTTTTTGGGTATGCAACCCACCCTTGAAGCTATGAATGCTAGATTTGGCCTCCTTGATTCTTGTATTTTTAAGGTCACTTATAAAGATAAAACTACCACTTTTGAAGATCCTGCCATCCTCAAAAAACTTCCTTCAACAACATCAAGAAGAAGACATTGAAACCAAACTGGCTGCGTATAATCCTCCTTGCATTGTTTCTAGGAGTGCTAGGAAAAATGCTGTGAGATAAATATATAACGTTGTTTAATTACTGCTATTGCTTTTACTTGTTACAGTTATTGTGGTTGTTAGTTATTTTTCCATCTATTATAGTTTATTTAACCCATACATTTATGTTTCCTTTTCTCCCATACAGGTTTCCAGTACGTTGGCGAAGTCATCTCGTGGTATTGTCATTCCCTCTCAGTTGTCAATTTTTTTACTTCTATTATAATTATTTTTTTATATATCCCTGCTTCCCCTTTTTCTCTTCTATTCCTCACCTCTCAAACTTGTAAGCCTTTGAATATCTCCTCTCTCCCTCCTCTCCTTTCTCTCCCTCTCCAATCCTTTTATTCTCTCTTTTATTGCTGGTTTCAGAATGATTTATTTAATGTTATACTCTTTTTGTTCAATACTAAACATATTTATTCAAATGCAGGGTTATTTCATGGAATGTGAAGGTTTTACATAATCCAATTAAACGACAAAAAGTAATTTCACATCCGGCCAAACTCAAAGCTGATATAGTCCTAATTCAGTAATGACATGTTTCTGAACTAGCAGCTAATAAATAGAACAAAATTATAGATAGGACAAGTGTATACTTCTCCAGCTTTGGGCAAAGAGAATGGTGTGATGGTCCTTTGTCATACAAAACTGCAAATTACAGCAGTCCACCAATAACACAACTCTGAAGGTAGATGGCTTATAGTTAAATTGACTATTAAAAATATTCCAATTACCATTTTTAATATGTAAAGTCCAGTGTCTGTGGATAACGTCTTTTGGCTTGATGTTTCCAACAAATTACAATATAATGATTATTATCTGATCATTGGAGGTGATTGTATCAGGTTATGGACCCTATTTTGGATAGACATTCTAATTTAAAATTTGTGTATAATACGCTGCATACACATTTTAAATCTGTAATCCATAACAGAATTCTAAATGATATTTAGAGATTATGTCACCCTAACCTTTGCAAATTGTCTTTCGACTCATCTCCACAACATTCACAATCTCGGATAGATTACATTTTCTTTAGTAACAGCCTTACACAACTTGTTTCCCATAGGGAAATTGGCTCAATTTTGATTTTGGATCATGTCCCAGTATATACTGATTTAGAACTCATTCCTTTTTCGTCACACCCTAGTAGATGGCAACTTAACAAATCTCGACTTTTGTCAATTAATTTACCTCCCAATTCACTAAATTGCCCAGGATTTATTTCATTATTAATAAAAAAATTATATCTCATTTCCAATAGTTTGTGACTCTTTTGAAGCAGCAGGCTGTGGTTTCATTATCAATTATGTGTCTCATAAAAAGACACTTATGGAAACTCAATCAACCAAAGTTCTTGATAATATAAAGAAACTGGAACACAATTACTATCATTCCAAAAATGAAGCTTCTTTACAGGCACTAATTGAAGCCAAAACTGAATTCAATCGCCTTACCACCAATGCTGCCTCTACTTACTTATTAAAAAGAAGTGCTTGTTATTATGGAGGCCAAAACAAAATGGTAAAACTACTAGAAAATTGTTTAAAAGTTTTTAAAAAATGAATGATCAAGAATTCATTCTTTAATCAATTCAAATGGACATGTACTTATAAAAGACAAAGATATTTTAAATGAATTTACCTAGTTTTATAACCTTTTATATACCCCAGAGTCAACCCCCTCTCCTTTAGACATTTCTAATTTCTTTCAAAATATTAACCCTCCTAATGCACCTGACATTGATTTTACATCTTTAGATCAAGACATTACTTTGAAAGACATCAATAATGCAGTAAACCTTATTAAAAAAGGATAAACTCCTGGTCCAGGTGATTTCACCACTGAATATTATATTCACTTTTCAAAATGATCGCTACCATACCTTCTTCTTTTAAACTCTTTCATTAAGCAGAACACATCTCAAGGCACTTTCCAGTAAGCAATGATATGCTTAATACTAAAAGATAATAGCGGCTATAACTATATTAAAAATTATCGCCTCATACTCTTGGTAATATGGGTTATAAAATTCTAACTAAAATATTGGCTATGTGTATTGATCCAATCCTTCAAGATCTAATTTTACCAGAACAATCTGGCTTTATTAAAGGTAGATTGCTTTTTGACAATACTCAGGTTTTATTCAATGCAATGGGTCTAGACCATTGTAGTATGAAATATGGGAATGAAGAATCCAAAGGCTCAGGAGTAGAAATGACGCAGTATATTTATTATTACAAGGACCCACGACTGCTCCTTGGTATAACGTCCGATCAATCTTCTTGCTTATAAACATTCTCAAATCATTGTTCTGTAAGCATATCTTACAACATACAATTCTATTACATTTCTATGACACATACTACACCATTCTCACCTTAAAATAAAGAACATAAAATAAATGAAACTAAACATCCACATAAACTAACTAAATCTTAACTATAATGCTTATACATTTACTATACCATTTCAAACAGGTACAAATATAGAAATATTAATATGTAACATAGGCCCTCATTATGACATGGGCGGTAAATCCTGCTTACAGCCGCGGAGATGACCACCAACATACCGTTGTGGAGGTGAACATCTGTTTGTCATATTATGACACACACACACTAAACGGGCAGAATACTGCCACAAACACAAATCTGTCAGGCCAAAGGTAAGTGGTGAAGTGTTGGTACGGACACCCATACCGTTACGCCAACAAACCTTCCCCCACCACATAATAACCCACGAATCACTACAGTGGACATTCAATGGCGGTAAACCATAGGCGGTACACACCAGCGCGGTCAGAAATGGCCACCCAAATACAAAACAACACAACATTGGACAAAAAGAAAATCACACACCTAACACTCATTCACATACCACACCCTCCCATCCACAGCACTATAAAACATGCACCCACATCACACACAACCCTTTTCGAACACAAAAAGACTGTAATAGCTAGCCACGCAAATCACAGAGACAACTACACACACACACCACAAGCACCCATTCATCCATCACACACCCGATACCCCACCACATTACTCAACACCCTCTGCACAACACACACCACAAAACACCCATGTCCCCACTAAGGCACCCCCATTTCACAGATGAGGAGTTGCGGGTCATGGTAATGTAAATAGTAAGGGTAGAGCCACAGATGTTTGGAGCAGAGGTACAGCAAATATCCATTGCCAGGAAGATGCAGCTATGGCCGAAAATCGTGGACAGGGTGAACGCCGTGGGAAAGAATCCAAGAATAAGGGATGACATCAGGAAGAGGTGGAACAACCTACGGGGTAAGGTACATTCCGTGGCAGCAAGACACCAGCTTGCCATCCAGAGAACTAGTGGTGGACCACCATCTCCTCCCCTACAGCTGACAGCATGGGAGGAGCAAGTCTTGGCAATCCTGCATCCTGAGCGACTCACCGGAGTAGCCGGAGGACTAGACACTGGTGAGTTAATATTTGCTACTTATCATCCCCCATACCTGCTTGCCATCTCACCCCCTCACCCTTACTCCCATCACTCCACTCCATCCCACACAGTGCACCTACACGTGACTAACCCAAATGCCAATCCCTGCATGCCATACCAATGCATGTACAGCCCTCCCAGCCCTGCATGTACACCCAACACCAAAACATACACAGCATGGAGAACTAACAATCCCACAATACATCACCATACACCATACACAAACAAAGGTGGCAGGGCAACAGCAACGATAAGGGGTGATGACAGTAACTCTGGACCTGGATGAACTACAAGGCCCATCAGGGACCACCGGTCAGTCGGAAACCCCAGCCCACCACAGAGACTCCCCACTCAGTATCCAACACATAACACCCACCCAATGTCCCCACACCTCTGTCCCAGGACATGTCAATCAGAAGTGTGCCCACCTGTACAGGGACCCCCGTCCACACCTCACAGCCAAGACAATCAGGGTCCTGGGTTCAGTGGCAGTGGGCACACAGTTCAGGGGACAGAGGCACAGGGGGACAGGGACACATGGAGGACAGCTGTGTGCCAGGGGAAGGACAGGCCCAGGGAAGTGTCTCTCTAGGAGGCACTCAATAATGTCCTGGAGGCTTGCCAACAATCCCAGGACAAGATGGACCAGATCCTTAACAACATGCAGGAGAACAAGCGGCTGCAGGAGGTACACCATCAGGAGATCAGGGAAGATTTGCAGGCCCTCAACACCACCATAGTCTCCATAGCAGGAGTGCTGGCTGATATGGCCAACATCATGAGGGAATGGACAGCACACACACCAGTGGGCCCCTTTCACTAGCCAGTCAACCGAACAGCCCACCACATGTGCTGCAGCTAGTAGACAGGAGGCCCTGCCCCAGGACACACAGGCCACCAGCACCTCTCCCCCTGCAGAAGGTGAATCACCCCGCAAAAATTCCCTGTGACCCAGACAGAAGCCAGCAACAAAAGCCAAGACCAAGACCACTGCCAGGAAATGAGACCCTCCTGAATGTCACCCTTGTGTCCCACTCTGTCACCTTATCCACTTTGAACTGTCCTTGCTACCCCATTTGTGCAACAAAAAGACTGGACCAATACCCTGGACTTACCTCTACCATCACCACATTCCATTGCACTTTTCCATCTATAAATTTCAGTACATTAAACACCCTTGAACACAACTTCAGTGATAGTGTTTTATGTGATGAAAATGTGCAAATATAGAAACAGTCACATCTTGTGCAAATGACCTGAACACTGTGACAGCATACAAATAATGACCTGTAGCTGTCTGTAGTCATCACATCAGTACACAGTTGTTAGAATACCAACATCTGCTAAATGAGAAGCCATAGGCAACAGTCAGTTGGGATGCAACGGAAGTGAATGGCATCCTGCTACAGCCACACTAAAAACATAAATAATCAGACGAATGGCAGTTTCACTGTCTCACCTGTGTGTCGTTGGAAGTATTGACATATAACTGATGTTCTGGTGTCCACATCCTCATCCTCTGCCTCCTCATCCTCACTGTCCTCAGGATCCACGGCTGCCACAGGGGCATTTCCAATCTCCTCCTCCTGCAGATAAGACACATGTCGTCTGAGGGCCAGGTTGTGCAACATGCAGCATGCTACCACTATCTGGCATACCGTCATGGGAGTAGCACAGGGATCCACCTGTCAGATGGCGGCATCTGAACCTGGCCTTCAGGAGGCCAAAGGTATATTCTATGATTCGCCTGGTTCGCCCATGTGGACCATTATACCGAATCTCAGCCACTGTCCTGGCATTCCTCACAGGGGTCAGGAGCCATGATAGATTTGGGTAGCCAGAGTCACCTGCACGTATTGAGGTACAAACATTAGCCTTACACAATGGTATGGGGGATGATTCCTGAAGGCATACACTGACATACTGTGGGTGGGGACTCTGGCTCACCTATTAGTCACACTCTGTGCCTCTGTAGTTGTGCCATCAGCTGTGGGATGCTGCTATTCCTCAGACCAAAGGCATCATGCACCGATCCAGGATGCTTGGCAGTGACGTGGGAGATGTACTGGTCCACCAGGCACCCCATTTGCACATTGAGTGAGTGGAAACTCTCCAGATTCCTGAACACCTGTTCATTCTGGTGGGAGGGGACAAACGCAATATGTGCTCCGTCAATCGCCCCACTAATGTTTGGTATATGTCCCATTGCATAGAATCCTGCCTTCACAGTTGCTAAATCTTCCACCTGGGGGAAAGCTATGTAGCTGCACATGTGTTTGACCAAGGCAGACAAAACCCTTGCTAGCACGATTGAGAACATTAGCTATGACATTCCTGCTGCCAAGCCCACTGTCACTTGGAAAGAACCAGTTGCCTGGAAATTGAGCACTGATAGAACTTGCACAAGAAAGGGGATCCCAGTGGGATGATGGACAGCTGATATCAGATCAGGCTCCAATTGTGCACACAGCTCTGTGATTGTGGCCCTGTCCAGTCTATAGGTCAGTATAATGTGCCTGTCCTCCAGTGTAGCCAAGTCCACAAGGGGTCTGTACACGGGGTCTTGTCTCCTCCTCTTGTCCCTCCGCAGTGGTAGGTATCTAAGGGACACAAGAGTGAGTAGGGTGTCACAGATTGAACAATGGACCCACCACCTCAGTGTACATAGAGCATTTATGTGATGGGACAATGGCAATGTACGTGCAATTTACAGCAATGACGCAGTTCTCAATTTTCTGAATGTTGTCCACCACCATAAAATGGCAACCGCCTGTCCTGTATGTAGGGACAGGTGGAAGTGAGGCAACTCCGCCGGCACTGGGCATCATGACGGAAGGCAGTCTTGCACCACTGTGCTACTCCTCATTGGCTGTAATGGGGATCTATGGAGTACAGTGGCCAATGGGGCTCACCAGCGGCGGTGACGGTATTCACCGCCGTGGATGTGACTGCTATTTTCTGTCTAAAACCTCACTTGATTCCTGACTTTCCACAGGACAACACCTACACTGCGTGTGCTGCTCTGACCTGTGTCTGGATCCTGACGTGGCCCGTGTGACCGGGGGAAGGGCCCCTGCCTTCACTTCGGAGGAGTTGGAGCACCTAGTGAATGGGGTCCTACCTCTGTATTGACAGCTGTATGGGCCTCCAGACCAACAGGTGAGTACACCATGGGCACAATGCATGTGACAAGGTTGCATGGAGATGTGTGTGCTAGCAGCGTGTCTTTTGGGGGGGTGGGTGTCTGGTGGTAGTGTACATGGCGGGTGCCGGGTGATGTGTGTGCCAATGAGGATGGAAATTGTATTTTTGGGCCATATGTGTGACAGGCTGGATTGTATGTTTAATGGTGTCCTCCTGTCTGTATTACCTCCGCAGGTCAGCGGCCATCAGAAGAAGGGATTGTGGCGTGCCATCGCTACGGAAGTGCAGACCCTGGGGGTCTACAGCAGGCAGAGCACCCACTGTTGGAAAAGGTGGGATGACCTGAGACACTGGGCCTGGAAGACCGAGGAAGCCCTGCTGGGGATGGCCTGTCAATGAGGGGGGGGGGTGCCCGTAGGAACCTGACCCCCCTGATCGCCTGCATACTGGCGGTGGCCTACCCAGAGCTGGATGGCCGCTTGAGGGCAGTACAGCAGCCACAAGGGGGTGAGTACAGTGAGCATAACAACCATATTTGTTGGCTGGAATGGGATCCTGGTGGTGGGTTTCAGTTAGTGGGTATCCCTTAATGTCAGCTCAGACATTACTGCATGGTCCAGCTTAAGGTAAATGGGTGTACAGCAAAATCTTGTAATCTAGCTTGGTGGCATTCAAGATCAGACATGGCTTAGTGGGTCCCAGAAGGGGTGCAGTTGGGTGTGGTTGGCTCTTATCTTGCTGTGGTATGTAGCCAGTGGAAAGCCAGTGCGATGTATAGTGCTCGAACCTGATCCCTGTGTGTGATGGTAATGTGTATGCCATCTGTGGTGTTGCTGCTCTGATTGACCCAGTGCTCCCTGTATGTCCCCCTTCCCTATTTTCTTCTGTCATCCTGCCCATGTGTGCATTAGCAACAACTGGCGAAGGAGCAAGGGCATCGGGGACTGAGTGAGCTGCATCCCACAGGACCTAGGAGGCAGAGTCCACCAACGCTGAGGGGACCAGTGGGACGGAGGGCGAGAGGAGCACCACGGCGGAGAAAGGAGGTGACAACACTGACTCTGATTCCTCCTCCAATGGTCGCTCCCTGGTGGTGGCGGACACCTCTGGGACCACCCCAGCTACAGGTACAGCCGCCATCCCCCGTACCAGCACTGCCGTCCCAGAAGCCCTCCAACGAGTTGGCCTTACCCGCTCACCCAGGAGGGTGGGCATCTCCTTTAACCCCAGGCACCTCTGGCCCTGCCCCAGTGAGCCCTGCTGCCCTCAGTGAGGAGGCTATTGACCTCCTGAGATCCACCTCTGTAGGGCAGTCAACCAAAGTGAATGCCATCCAGGGGCTGGCATCCCAGATGCAGCAATGCGATGCATACCTGGAGGGCATCCACGGTGGGTTGGCAGCCCTACGCAGATCGTTTAAGGCTCTGGCCTCCTCTCTGACATTGGAGGCACCTCCTAGTCGTGGAAGCAAGAAAGGAAAGGATCCCACTCCACCACCTAAGAAAGGGAAGGATCCCACTCCAACACCCAAGAAAGGGAAGGATCCCACTTCACAAGCAAAGAGAGACAACAGGCCACCTCCACCAACAGTGGGCAAGGAGCCTTCCCCTCCAGCAGAGGCAGCCAGGGTCACAACTCCACCAGCAGTGGGCAAGGAGCCCTCACTTCCAGCAGAGGCACAGCAGCCCTCACCTCCAGCAGAGCACAGAAGCCCTCACCTCCAGCAGAGGGACAGCAGCCCTCACCTCCAGCAGAGGCACAACAGTCCTCACCTCCAGCAGAAGCACAACAGCCCTCACCTCCAGCAGAGACACAACAGCCCTCACCTCCAGCAGAGGGCATGTAGGCCCCCCTCCAGGGACTGTTGGGCAAGGACCCCCCTCCAGAACCAGTGGGCATGTTCCCCACTTCATAGACTGTGGCCTTACACTCCCCACCAGAGAGAATTGGGCAAAGAGCCCCCTCCAGAACCAGTCGGCATGTTCCCCACTTCAGAGTTTGTGTCCTTACATTCGCCACCAGGGAGAATTGGGCAAGGAGCCTCCTACAGAACCAGTGGGCCTGATCCCCACTTCAGAGACTGTGGCCTTACACTTCCCACTAGAGAGAATTGGGCAAGGAGCCCCCTCCAGAACCAGTGGGCATGTTACCCACTTCAGCTGAGGTGACCCCCACCCCACTCCACTTCCCCCTGAGGTGCCTGCTGATTTCCAACATGATGCCCCTGCATAGTGGAGTCCGGATACTGTCATGAATCAAGTTGGGGCTTGGACTGTGCCCTGTGGCCATGTGGGCCTTTTTTACTTTGAACTGGCCATTGGCCATGTCTTGTCACGGATTTGGGCGGGTCTGATTAGCACTTTGGTTGGGACACCCCTTGAGGTCACCGAGTATCCTAAAGAGGTAGGGTGCTGGAGCAGAAGAGCAGCTAAAGGCATACACAGAAAGGATAGCTATGGACAGACACAGGAAAGAAAAAGTAGAGCAACCCTTGTGTAAACAAACAGGAAACGGATTACTAATGGACAAACACGCTTGGGTTGTACACAGAGTAGGGCGCAGAACCTCCCACAGTGACAAGGAATGTCAATGCCTCTGTGCAGTTTGCTCTTACAGATAGTCACCTTGTCAGCCCCATAGAAAGGAGGCAGCAGAAGTGATTCTGTCTCTGGACCCTAGATCACAAACAAGGATAGTACTTATATACACAAGACAAGCTCTTGTAAGTCCAGCTGGAAACACAGTGGCAATTCCTGGAAAAACAGCAATAGCACACTGTCACTGTTAGGCACGAAAGAAAACGAATAACATTAGACAAGGATGGGGTCTGGAATTGCCTCCTGGAAACCAGGAGCCAACCCCAGTACAAAGGAGGACACTTATGCACTGGTGAAGACTGATAGAACACTTACCAGACACTAATACCGAAAGGAAACAGAAACAGAAGGAACAAACTAAGAGGCAGATGCAGAAACTGGGAACAGGCTCAGGATGGAGTGAAGGCAGGACTAGGACTGGAAAACAGGGCACAAACTTCTGGCTGGAACAAACAGACACAGGAATGGGAAACAGAGAGCAGGCTCTGGCTGAAACAAGCAAGGACAGGGCTAGAATACAGGGAGTGGGAATAAGCAGAAAACAGGACTGGGAAACAGAGAGCAGGTTTAGGGTGAACCAAGGCAAGAGCAGGACAGAGAAACAGGGAGCAGGCTCTTGAAGAAACAAACAGGTACAGGGCTAAGAGATAGGGGACAGACTCTGGCTGGAACAATCAGGAGCAGGGCAGAGAAACAGGAAACAGGTTCAAGCTGGAACAGAACAGGAACAGAAACAAGACTGGAACACCATCCGAATAAAGGGTCTGTAACACAAAGGAATCGAACTCCATTGCACAACTGGGATCTCGAGGAAATGGCTACTTATAAGCAGTTCCAAGCTGCAGAAAACCCCAGGTGGAATCACATGACTGGGCTGCACAGGAGAGGTCTCAGGTGTGTGTAGTTTCAGACACTCGCAAGTCCTGGAGGAGAGGATCCGGTGAAAAGGAGCAACTGGACTTCTCCCATAGAAAACAATGGGAAATAGAATCCAGGCTTCCTGAATACCAGGCTGTGCATTATGGGATTTACAGTCCCAGGAAGCAAATGTAATACTACAAAAGCATACCATGGCAAAAAGAGAAACAAACAGGAGTCAACAAGGGAATCTAGGTGAATCTAGGTGTTCAAGGTGATTCCCAGGCTTCCCACAGTTCCCTTACAGCGCCCCCTAGAAATGGGACGACAGAGTTGTAACATGTCTAGACATTGATGCCTGTTTTTGTTATTACACGGACAATATGGTGGCTGTTGTCATCATTTACAGTATCACTTAAAGCTCAATGTGGTCCTTGTTTTAATTAGACGTGGATCCTGTGACATTGGTTTTACTTTGCAGCTGGTTGTATGTATGGTGTGTGTGTGAATGATGTGTGTTGTGCATGTGTGTGTCACTCTCCTTTTCCTCCCTCCCTCCCTTGTGTGCTAGGCGGCTGTACTCACCACCGTCATCTTCGTTGGTGTTCCTGGTGGACCATGGCGTAGAAGAGCATCGGGAAGACTTGAAGTTCCAGTTCCATGGGGGCGGAGGTCCTCTCTGTGTCTCCAACGGTGACTCTTTTGTTGTCTGTGCAGTGTTTCTGCCAGGCTTTTGGTGGCGTTGGTACCGCCCCAGAAATCGTGGTGGGCAGTACCTTGTCTTCCGCCTGGCAGTTGATGGCTACTGCCATGGTCAGTGGTGTTAACACCCTGGCGGTTGGTGTGGTACATTGGCTGTCTATAGAGGTATCACCGCCATGGTCATAATTTGTCAGGATTTACCGCCAGCCTGTTGGCGGTATTAGCGCCACTTTAACAGTCACCGCCAATGTCATAATGACCACCATAGTCTTTAAATTTTAGAGGTACAGATTATAATCTATTGGACCTTGTTTTTCTGCTTCTTATATCATGCTCTGAACTCATCTCAGTATTCCTGCCTACATTATTAAAATTATCACATTCACAGAACCAATGAGCTAATGATGACTGTTGCATTACATTCTGTTTCACGTTCTTATCACCTAAATTCCCAAGATGCAACCATCTTTCATCATCAGCTTTAGAATCCTCGTTTCCATTGCTACACCTTTTTTTATAATATTTGCTTGATCTTCACTCAATTTTAGTAAAGCATTTTTGTTCACCATCCTTTCCCTTCCATTAACACTGCCATTGTAGTCACTCTAATGACTTTCGTAGGCTCTGAAAATTTCGATTCCCCTTCCATAACTCTCAAAGTACCTAATCTCCTGATGCAACACTCTTTTCCTTCACATTTCTCCTTTTATCAAAGTAGTTTTTTGTTACATTTTGTTTACTCCTAATATGTTCACACGCTTTATCAATATCCACTTCACAATTACTCTATTCCACTCTATCTTTTAACCATGCTGGACTAAACATAGATAAAGGTTTTCTACATCTTAATAGGATAAAAGGAGCAAGACCAGTCGTGCTATGTTGAGTAGAATTGTAGCTTCAAACCTTTTTGTTGTAAATAGGTTACCATATCCCATTTGTTAGCAATAGCTGTTTGAACACCCTCCTTACGTATACGGTTTACTCTCTCCACCAAACTATTGGAAGCTGGACTATACAATGGCACTTTAACATGTTTAATATTTATTTTGCTCATACGTATTTCCTCAGACACAAAATGTGTCCCATTGTCTGAAATGATCTCCTTCACAGTTCCCCCAATTTGGAATAATTGATTGAAATCTTATGGCATTCTTAGTGTCTGCTACTTTAAGGGATGCATATCACAACCACTTTGAAAAATAGTTCACAGCAACCAGTAAATATTTATTTTCATTTTTCAGCAAATTTAATGTAAAGATTGAATCCAATTTTCTCCAAAGTGCTTTTTGGCCATTCAAAAGGACACAAAAGAGACGTGGACATCTTCCAGTGTTTGTCAGAACATAAACATTCTGGACAACTTTCTTTGTGTTTGTTCACCTGACTATCCATACCTGGCCACCAATAACTCTGCTTAATTCTTTTTGTAGTGAAGGATATACCCATGTGTCCGTCATGTGCTAAAACAATAAATCTATCATGTAACATTTCAGGAGGCACAAAAACGTCTTGATGCATAGGAATACCATTAACCACTTACAGTTCTTAGGCAACTTGTGCAAAAGTTTTCATTTCCGTGTTTAGACTTCGGTCTCATGGCCATCCTTTTACTAAATATTTCTTCACTAGATTTAAATTCTCATCCATGAGGGAACACTCAACCCATTCTGTTTCCAAAATGCCAAATTCTGCAGTAGCATCTGTTACAGACAAAACACAATCATCCTCTTCATTACTCAAATCTTGGTGTTCTATATCCTTCACTGGCAGAGGTGACAAACAATCTGTTCTTATATTTTTGCCTCCAGGTACATATTTGACGTCAAAGTGGAATTCTTGAGCTTTCGACAGCAACCTGACAAACTTAGCAGAAGCTTTGTTTGAGCAGCTATCACTCAGCATACAGATAAAAGGTTTGTAATCAGTTATTAAATCAAATTTAGTACTCCATATATACATTTTGAATTTTTCAGCAACCCATGAGCATGCAAGTGCTTCTCTCGTTCAATTGTGCTATATTTTGTTTCATCTGCAGTCAACATTCTAGAAGCAAATGTTGTAGTTTTCTCACCCTTAACAATTTGACTTAACACTGCGCCTAATCCTTTTGCACTTGCATCTACAGTGATTATTCATTTCTCACCATGAGTTAAAGATTTTATAGGTGACGCATTGATAATTAATTTCTTGATTCTATTAAAAGCATACTTCACTCCTTTTTTAAAAGATCTCTTAAAGTGTGTACCATTATTACGTATCCTTGAACAAACCTAGCATAATATTCACTGAGACCCAAGAAATCCTTGTCATCAGGAATAGGAGCCTTGTTGATAGTGTTTCATAAGTTCTCCTTAGGTTTGATACCTTCCTTTGATATATTGTGACCAAGATAATCATCTTCATCAGTCATAAATTTACATTTCTCATGACTAACAGTCATGCTGAGCTCTTGTAATTTACTCAAAACTGTATTTACAAGTTTAAAATGCTGCTTAACATCCCTTGAATGAATAAGGATGTCTTCCTGCAATGCTTGAATTCCTACCTGTCCTTCAAAAATGTGATCCATTAATCTATAGAACATGCTTGCAGCGGACGCTAATCCAAATGGCATCTGCTTATACATGTATGCCCCAAACTGAGTTATAAATGTAGTTGAGGGTTGTGATTCTTCAGCAAGAGGAATCTGGTGATACACTGACTTTAAGTCAATGGTGGAAAATAATTTACTTTCACCTATATTCTCCAACAAATCGTGAATTCTAAATAAAGGATGACAATATACCAGAATGTTTCAGTTCAAAACCCTTAAATCTGCACATTAGCATATGTCTCCTTATTTCTTATGGGCAATAGCAGCTGCTGATACCCACTCTGCAGGAGCAATAGTTCCCTGTGAGTACATGTGGTCAAACAATGTTTTCAAATCTTCCCTCACAGAAATGTGAGCCCCTCTAACTTTTTGGATGACTGGATGTGCATTATTCTTCAGCTTGATAGTGTGTTCAAAACCTTTTACGAGGCCCACTCCATCATCAAAAACGTTATCATATTTACTAAATAATATCCTTAATTTATCACTACCAACCTTTTTATCCATGTGTTCTACTTACATTACAAGAACATCTCCTACAACCACAGATTATTTATGACCAGGTCTGTGCACAATACCCAATTTGGCTTGATCTTGCCATCCAAAAATATCACGTCCATTATCTGCAACATAAATCTTAGTAAATATGTCTCTACCTTTGAATTTGATAATATCAGTAAAATACCCTTTCATCATGATACCGTACTCTCCAACAGCCCTGAGATTCACATCTGTAATTTGCAATAATGTTTTGATCAGAATGTATCAAGTGTAGTGTTGCAAGAATGGTGATAGGGGATCCTGAATCTATTAGCACACCTAAATTAATATCCCCAATATGCACTTCAATAATGGACCTTTCCATTTTCCTAAATCTAATTTCAACATATTAACAATCTTAAATAGAGAGAAAAAAATTAAAATACACTATATATATATATATATATATATATATATATATATATATATATATATATATATATATATATATATATTTATATATATATTTTTTATGCCAATCTCCAAAGTTCTGACAGGCAGTTTAAAGTAAGTGTGCCCACATCACTGTTAAATTGTACAAATTTACTCTTTGGCATTGTAGGCACCAATAGGAGAGAACATCTGAAATGCAGTTGGTAAATAAAAGGAGAAAGTATGTGTGCCTGTCACAGAACACCATGACATCCACCTAATTGTAATAATGTTTGTGTGAAAAAATAAGTAAATATCCCAAAGTAGTAAGATGACCACCTAGAAATTTGTGTTTTATATTTATGTTTATGGCCGATGGAATTTTCTTTTCATTTGGTCACCTGAATTGTATTTACAGTTTCAGACCTAAGTGGCACTACATCAGGAATGAATCATACGTGGGTAAATCAATCTATAGGAAATGATACATACAACAATGTGGACTACAAGAGGTAGGAGTTATATATCATCCACACTAGTAGGCAGTATATTTTAAGAGTGTTTGGTCTGGAGAAGCACAAACTCAGGATTTAAAATGTACCACAGAGGTTGGAGTTGGCTTTACTAATAAGAATGAATTTCTACCCAAATTAACCCTTTTTTAACAACAAACGTCCTAAACTATACTATGCAAGTTGAATGACAGTTCATAGGTCTCTCTGCTATTTTAGAATTGTAACTTATGAATTGCAAATAACAAAAGGATCTCTGTGACAAAGGCAGTAACCCACTGAGCGATCCACAAAAGAATCAGTTCTGTGATCTGCATGGTAAACTTTCTTTGTAGCAGACATGTTAACCCTCTGTGCTACTTTATGAAGAGTCAAATTTGCCACTGGACAAATCTCTGATCTCTCTCCAGCGAGACCATTCATCATAAGCGTTATCTTGATGTTTTTATTGTTGTCTGAAAAACTGCTGGACACACAAGTAACTCTGCAGCTGGTGCTTATAAACCCATAAATTATTTGTAAACACAGTACCCACTGAGCTCATCAGCCAGATGCAGCTACATCATTTACACCGGCCTAAAGCCAGCTCTGCTCTTAATATATTCTTTGACAGGACTCTCTGGTTCTTTCTTTTTGGTTTGCAGTAAAAATACTGTGGGGAAAAAAGAACACTGAAAACGTTCTGTAACAATAAGTTCTACTGAAAAAATGCAATGATAAAAGATGTGGCTACCAAAAAAAATGAAAAATGTTGTGCTTCTAGGGCAATGGTACTGGGAGCAGGGGTAAGAAGTGCCTCCTCCTGCTAAAGTAAAGAGGGGCATTTACAGAGAGGTGGGTGAAGGGGGTTGTAGACTAGTAACTTTTTTTGTATTCAAGTGAGAGTAGTGTTAAGGGGTAGTATGTGGTTGATGGGGTTCATGGATCGGTAACATTAAAGGGTAGTTAGGATCTTTAAGGGTTCAGGGAAGGGTAGCTTTAAGTAAGGGGCAGTTCAGGATTTTTAGGGTTCAGGAAATGGGTGATGTAAAAGGCTACTAAAGGGTATGTAGCATTGAGAGGATTGTAGTGTTAAGCGGATAGTAAAGGTTTTTAGGATTCGGGGAAGGATAGCAATAAGGTGGGGGAAGAGAACAGAAGAGATAAGAGGGAAGATAAGCAGTAAGGGGTAGTTCAAGGTTTTTAGGGTTCAGGAATGGGTAGATTAAAGGATTAAAGGATAGTTACAGGTGTTTAGAGATGAGAACAGAGTAGCAATAATGGATAGATCAGGGTTTTTAGTGTTCAGACATGGGTAGCGTAAAAAGATAGTAATGGTATTTTATTGTTCAAGGAATGATAGAAATAATTGGAAGTTAGGATTTTGGGGGTTCAGAGAAGGGCAGCTTTAAGGGATCATAAGGCGTTTTTAGAGTTAAGGGAAGGGTAGCAATATGGGGTAATAGGAGCTTTTTTAGGGTTCAGGGAAGGGTACATTAAGGGTTTTAAGTGTTCAGGGGATGGGAACTTTAAAGGGCAGTAAAATGTTTTTAGAGTTCAGGAAAGGGTAGGGTTAAGTGACAGTAAGGAGCTGGTATGGATCAATGGGTGGTAGTGCTCAGGGGTAGTTTGGGGCTGTTGGGTTTCAGGAAAGGGTAGTGCTAGAGATATTAAGGATTTTTTAGAGTTTAGGGAAGGGTAGCATTATTGGGTAGTTCAGAGTTTTTAAGGTTCAGGAATGGAAAGCATTAAGTGGTACTAAGGGGCTATTAGAGTGCAGTTAGATAAGTTAAAGAAATAAATTAAAAATAACTTTTAAAAATCAACATTGTTCGGAATTGCCACAAGTAATAATAAAGGAAACAACATTATTGCCTCAACAGTTTCCACTCAAATCAAATGTATTTGACATTTTGAAAGTTTACTTTGTTACAAGTTAAATTGTGTTAATTTATTTGTCAAGTGCATGATGAACAGTGGTTTCTTGGAGATGTGGGGTGCATGCCTAGTGAATCAAAATGATAATTTAGAGACAGGTATACGCTGGTTTAAAAAGCCAAGCACTTAGCTATTTTCGAAACTAGACATCATTGGTTTGCGACCATAAGGAAAAAAAAAGAGAATTAGAAAAAGTGGAAGCCACAAAGGAGAAGCTGTGCCCACCCATTCTTACTTTCTTAAATCTGGGGACGGGCAGCAAAAGCGTAAACGAAGAACAAAGCTCCAAAGTTCTGACAGGCAGTTTAAAGTAAGTGTGCCCACATCACTGTTAAATTGTACAAATTTACTCTTTGGCATTGTAGGCACCAATAGGAGAGAACATCTGAAATGCAGTTGGTAAATAAAAGGAGAAAGTATGTGTGCCTGTCACAGAACACCATGACATCCACCTAATTGTAATAATGTTTGTGTGAAAAAATAAGTAAATATCCCAAAGTAGTAAGATGACTGCCTAGAAATTTGTGTTTTATATTTATGTTTATGGCCGATGGAATTTTCTTTTCCTTTGGTCACCTGAATTGTATTTACAGTTTCAGACCTAAGTGGCACTACATCAGGAATGAATCATACGTGGGTAAATCAATCTATAGGAAATGATACATACAACAATGTGGACTACAAGAGGTAGGAGTTATATATCATCCACACTAGTAGGCAGTATATTTTAAGAGTGTTTGGTCTGGAGAAGCACAAACTCAGGATTTAAAATGTACCACAGAGGTTGGAGTTGGCTTTACTAATAAGAATGAATTTCTACCCAAATTAACCCTTTTTTAACAACAAACGTCCTAAACTATACTATGCAAGTTGAATGACAGTTCATAGGTCTCTCTGCTATTTTAGAATTGTAACTTATGAATTGCAAATAACAAAAGGATCTCTGTGACAAAGGCAGTAACCCACTGAGCGATCCACAACAGAATCAGTTCTGTGATCTGCATGGTAAACTTTCTTTGTAGCAGACATGTTAACCCTCTGTGCTACTTTATGAAGAGTCAAATTTGCCACTGGACAAATCTCTGATCTCTCTCCAGCGAGACCATTCATCATAAGCGTTATCTTGATGTTTTTATTGTTGTCTGAAAAACTGCTGGACACACAAGTAACTCTGCAGCTGGTGCTTATAAACCCATAAATTATTTGTAAACACAGTACCCACTGAGCTCATCAGCCAGATGCAGCTACATCATTTACACCGGCCTAAAGCCAGCTCTGCTCTTAATATATTCTTTGACAGGACTCTCTGGTTCTTTCTTTTTGGTTTGCAGTAAAAATACTGTGGGGAAAAAAGAACACTGAAAACGTTCTGTAACAATAAGTTCTACTGAAAAAATGCAATGATAAAAGATGTGGCTACCAAAAAAAATGAAAAATGTTGTGCTTCTAGGGCAATGGTACTGGGAGCAGGGGTAAGAAGTGCCTCCTCCTGCTAAAGTAAAGAGGGGCATTTACAGAGAGGTGGGTGAAGGGGGTTGTAGACTAGTAACTTTTTTTGTATTCAAGTGAGAGTAGTGTTAAGGGGTAGTATGTGGTTGATGGGGTTCATGGATCGGTAACATTAAAGGGTAGTTAGGATCTTTAAGGGTTCAGGGAAGGGTAGCTTTAAGTAAGGGGCAGTTCAGGATTTTTAGGGTTCAGGAAATGGGTGATGTAAAAGGCTACTAAAGGGTTTGTAGCATTGAGAGGATTGTAGTGTTAAGCGGATAGTAAAGGTTTTTAGGATTCGGGGAAGGATAGCAATAAGGTGGGGGAAGAGAACAGAAGAGATAAGAGGGAAGATAAGCAGTAAGGGGTAGTTCAAGGTTTTTAGGGTTCAGGAATGGGTAGATTAAAGGATTAAAGGATAGTTACAGGTGTTTAGAGATGAGAACAGAGTAGCAATAATGGATAGATCAGGGTTTTTAGTGTTCAGACATGGGTAGCGTAAAAAGATAGTAATGGTATTTTATTGTACAAGGAATGATAGAAATAATTGGAAGTTAGGATTTTGGGGGTTCAGAGAAGGGCAGCTTTAAGGGATCATAAGGCGTTTTTAGAGTTAAGGGAAGGGTAGCATTATGGGGTAATAGGAGCTTTTTTAGGGTTCAGGGAAGGGTACATTAAGGGTTTTAAGTGTTCAGGGGACGGGAACTTTAAAGGGCAGTAAAATGTTTTTAGAGTTCAGGAAAGGGTAGAGTTAAGTGACAGTAAGGAGCTGGTATGGATCAATGGGTGATAGTGATAAGGGGTAGTTGGGGGCTGTTGGGTTTCACGAAAGGGTAGTGCTAGAGATATTAAGGATTTTTTAGAGTTTAGGGAAGGGTAGCATTATTGGGTAGTTCAGAGTTTTTAAGGTTCAGGAATGGAAAGCATTAAGTGGTACTAAGGGGCTATTAGAGTGCAGCTAGATAAGTTAAAGAAATAAATTAAAAATAACTTTTAAAAATCAACATTGTTCGGAATTGCCACAAGTAATAATAAAGGAAACAACATTATTGCCTCAACAGTTTCCACTCAAATCAAATGTATTTGACATTTTGAAAGTTTACTTTGTTACAAGTTAAATTGTGTTAATTTATTTGTCAAGTGCATGATGAACAGTGGTTTCTTGGAGATGTGGGGTGCATGCCTAGTGAATCAAAATGATAATTTAGAGACAGGTATACGCTGGTTTAAAAAGCCAAGCACTTAGCTATTTTCGAAACGAGACATCATTGGTTTGCGACCATAAGGAAAAAAAAAGAGAATTAGAAAAACTTGAAGCCACAAAGGAGAAGCTGTGCCCACCCATTCTTACTTTCTTAAATCTGGGGACGGGCAGCAAAAGCGTAAACGAAGAACAAAGCTCCCGAACCTGACTGAACGTATTTAAGAATTGAAGTTCTTCACCTGCTATAGCTTTGAAGGTAATGTAGGCAAACCTTGAAATTAATTCCTTGCTCCACAGACCGTCAGTGGAGTTCTCTGAGACAAGGAGTAGCGTGTGAATGCCTCAGGCATTGCAGATCAATCCGGCTGCTTGGTTGAGACCAGCTTTCCACAACCGTCTTCCTCCACAGCTACTTGCCTCAATTCCCTTACCTTTTACCCACCTTCTGTAGTGCTTAATTTGTAAAACAATAACTACAAGGGCCCACAGATTTGGTCAGAAATCCGGAGTCGTCCCTACAAATATTGGGGTTGCCAAATACCAGGGATACGCTGTCTTAATTTCACCTCGTGCCTCTGTCAAGCAACACCAGAGGCTTGCTGCCCCTTTATCTCACTCTTGCTCATACTTTTTCATCCCTGCTTTTTTTGCTTTGTCACAATTCTTCCATCCTTGTCTTCCTCTTTCATTCTGTCTTTTTGTGTTTTTCTCTCTCTCTTGCTCTGGGTGAAAGCTAAAGAGTAAAATGTGCTAGTTCCCAAAAACGAGTTTCAGTGACCTGGTCAAAGAGGGCAGGAAAGAGCTCTAATTGGATCATACATTCAAAGCGGTTCTGAACAGGGGCACCGAAATACGTTTGGCCCAGGGCCCCCCAATCCTTAAGATGCCCCACCCCGGGCCTCTGTACCTTCCGCACTAATAATAGTACACACTTACTGCCTCAGAGCGGCATCACAAGTGTGTCATGGACCCCAGTGCAATCAACGAATATGAGCCCGTCTACCCTCTTGTCCTGTTGTAAAAGGCAGATAATGTGCTAAGGGTCACTCAGCACCACAGCCTGGTGTCACTGCACCTGCTGCACCGGTCACAGCTATGCCCCTTCTGCCCCACAGTGGCATAGAAAGTGTACGAGCCCTAATGCAAGCAAGGAACATGAAGCCTCCTCCCCCCGTGGATGGTAGGAGAAGAAATCCGTGATTAATGTGCAGTGGACCCCTTCCACCCTTGGGTCCTGGTCCCGCTGCTCCTGCTTCAGTAATGATAGCTACACCCCCGCTGCCCCTCTCGCCTCTCTCATCTTACTACCCCTTCTAAACCGTATCTTCTCTCCTGTCTCTCACTCGCCTGCCAGTGCCTCCCCTCCCTCTCCCTCCACTTCTGCAGTGAAAGGAACAGAGTTCACGTGCTCCCAGGAATAATTAAGGGATGCTGTCCACCAAGGGAGTTTCACTTTGGCAGAAAAGACACCACCCTCTTGTATGTGTACGTATCTGGTAAATAGCTTGCAACTGCAATTGTTGCTGCAAAAGCCTGGTACAAATCACTGTAGCTTCTAATTTGGGGGCGGGTGCCCCTTTCACGCTCCCTCCTGCTGGTGCTTCAAAAGCCGATGAATCGCATAGTTTCAGTGGCCCCAGTTATGACAGTCCCTTCGCATGTTCTTAATATAAAACACTGCAATGTAACGTGATGGAGAGGCATCAACTACCACTAACGCTAGAGTTCACCCTAGTTGGACAGGTGGGGCAGTAACGTCATACTGTTTTTTCTCTGATGTACAGGTAGCCCTGTGGGCTGAGAGCCTGCTGCGGAGATCTGTTTCTAGTTCACAGACGCCAGGATCTGTGGGACACTGGGGCTTGAGCCCCAGCAGTAGTTCCGCAGAGAGGCCTCGCGTTTATTGGGACAGCGTGTGACTGAAGGGTCAAGGAGCAGAGAGGCGGTGGGCTGGATTTCAGCGCAGTGGACAGAATGCAGAGGGGTTGAGTGTGGAGAGGGGGCGTGGGGGAGAAAGGGCAGGTTGGTAGTAGAAGGGGAAGTAGACAAGTGGGAGCAGTGCGCAGAAAGGGCAGGAAGCAGTGCGGACAGTGTGTGAGCAGAAGTGCCGGGGAGCAGAGGCATTGTGTGAGCAGAAGGGGCAGGGAGCAGAGGCAGTGTGTGAGCAGAAGTGCCAGGGAGCAGTGCGGACAGTGTGTGAGCAGAAGTGCCAGGGAGCAGAGGCATTGTGTGAGCAGAAGGGGCAGGGAGCAGAGGCAGTGTGTGAGCAGAAGGGGCAGGGAGCAGAGGCAGTGTGAGCAGAGGTTCCGGGGAGCAGAGGCAGTGTGTGAGCAGACGGGGCAGGAAGCAGTGCGGATAGTATGTGAGTAGAAGTGCCGGGGAGCAGAGGCAGTGTGTGAGCAGAAGTGCCAGGGAGCAGAGGCAGAGTGTGAGCAGAAGGGGCAGGAAGCAGAGGCAGTGTGTGAGCAGAAGTGCCAGGGAGCAGAGGCAAAGTGTGAGCAGACGTGCCGGGGAGAAGAGGCAGTGTGTGAGCAGAAGTGCGGGGGAGCAGAGGCAGTGTGTGAGCAGAGGTTCCGGGAGCAGAGGCAGTGTGTGAGCAAGAAGTGCCGGGGAGCAGAGGCAGTGTTTGAGCAGAAGTGCCGGGGAGCAGAGGCAGTGTGTGAGCAGAAGTGTGGAGGAGCAGAGGCAGTGTGTGAGCAGAAGTGCCAGGGAGCAGTGCGGACAGTGTGTGAGCAGAAGTGCCGGGGAGCAGAGGCAGTGTGTGAGCAGAAGTGCCGGGGAGCAGAGGCAGTGTGTGAGCAGAGGTTCCGGGAGCAGAGGCAGTGTGTGAGCAGAAGTGCCGGGGAGCAGAGGCAGTGTGTGAGCAGAAGTGCCGGGGAGCAGAGGCAGTGTGTGAGCAGAAGTGCCAGGGAGCAGTGCGGACAGTGTGTGAGCAGAAGTGCCGGGGAGCAGAGGCAGTGTGTGAGCAGAAGTGCCGAGGAGCAGAGGCAGTGTGTGAGCAGAGGTTCCGGGAGCAGAGGCAGTGTGTGAGCAGAAGTGCCAGGGAGCAGAGGCAGTGTGTGAGCAGAAGTGTCGGGGAGCAGAGGCAGTGTGTGAGCAGAGGTTCCGGGGAGAAGAGGCAGTGTGTGAGCAGAAGTGTCGAGGAGCAGAGGCAGTGTGTGAGCAGAGGTTCCGGGGAGAAGAGGCAGTGTATGAGCAGAGGTTCCGGGGAGCAGAGGCAGTGTGTGAGCAGAAGTGTCGAGGAGCAGAGGCAGTGTGTGAGCACAAGTGCCAGGGAGCAGTGCGGACAGTGTGTGAGCAGAAGTGCCAGGGAGCAGAGGCAGAGTGTGAGCAGAAGTGCCGGGGAGCAGAGGCAGTGTGTGAGCAGAAGTGCCGGGGAGCAGAGGCAGTGTGTGAGCAGAAGTGCCGGGGAGCAGAGGCAGTGTGTGAGCAGAGGTTCCGGGAGCAGAGGCAGTGTGTGAGCAGAAGTGCCGGGGAGCAGAGGCAGTGTGTGAGCAGAAGTGCCGGGGAGCAGAGGCAGTGTGTGAGCAGAAGTGTGGAGGAGCAGAGGCAGTGTGTGAGCAGAAGTGCCAGGAAGCAGTGCGGACAGTGTGTGAGCAGAAGTGCCGGGGAGCAGAGGCAGTGTGTGAGCAGAGGTTCCGGGAGCAGAGGCAGTGTGTGAGCAGAAGTGCCGGGGAGCAGAGGCAGTGTGTGAGCAGAAGTGTCGAGGAGCAGAGGCAGTGTGTGAGCAGAGGTTCCGGGGAGAAGAGGCAGTGTGTGAGCAGAAGTGTCGAGGAGCAGAGGCAGTGTGTGAGCAGAGGTTCCGGGGAGAAGAGGCAGTGTGTGAGCAGAGGTTCCGGGGAGCAGAGGCAGTGTGTGAGCAGAAGTGTCGAGGAGCAGAGGCAGTGTGTGAGCAGAAGTGCCAGGGAGCAGTGGGGACAGTGTGAGAGCAGAAGTGCCGGGGAGCAGAGGCAGTGTGTGAGCAGAGGCTCCGGGGAGCAGAGGACAGTGTGTGAAAGAAGGTCCAGAGAGAGCAGTGTGTGAGTAAAAGGCACAGAGAGCAGGGAGGATTGCTTCCAAGATGCGGGCGCTGGTTGAGGAGGCAATGTGTGTGAGGAAAAGGGGCTAGGAGTAGAGAGGGCTGTGAATGTGCAGAGGGGCAGGATGCAGAGCAGGCAGTGTAAGTGCAGAATGTGCTTTGATCAGAGGGTGAAGTGCTTGAGAAGACAGGACATGAAGCCAAAGGGCTTGGTGCGGCAGGTGAGAGAGAGCCGTGTGTGAGCTGATGGAGCGGGGAGCAGACAGTGAGGCATATTTATGAGCCCCATGAGCTGCTGGAGCGTCACTTTTGTGACCTCTGGAGGCACAAACTGCAAAATCATATCTGTGATGCCAAGCAAAGCCGCTTTGCATGGATATCTATGGCCTCATAGATGTGGAGTAAGGCAAGGCAGGGCAGTCGTTGCATTACCTCACTCACACTCAACACCCACAGATTTTGATGCTTCCCCAGTCTTACTAAAATAATGTAAACCTGGGGATGCACCAAAACCTTACGTCTCCTCAGGTGAGGCATAATGAGTAGAAATAATTTATTTCTCCTCATTTCTTTCCTCTTTCCATGTGTGCTGCATAATGCCTGCTTTGGCACTAGGCTGCCCAAATGGTGCCAGCAAGGGGGAAAAAGGACAGGAATCCCCTGTATTGCATAAATATGCTGCATCCCTGCCTTTTCACTTTGGTGCACGGCAGAGCAGCCAGGTGAGTTACTGTGCCGCCCTACGCCAAATCTCCATGAATGAGTGCCTGTGTGGCAGAAGGGTCAGGAGCAGGGAACGCAGTGACATTGCAGAAGGGACAGGTAGTTGAGGGGCCAGTGTCTGGACCCAATGCCAGCATTTGAGCGTTAATTGAACTATGAAACGTTACTTTGCAGTCAAATTAACAGCATTGTCCAATTTTACAATGGATCAAATTGCATACATTTTACAAGTGGATATGTCCTTTGTACTCTCGTACCATCTGCAGTTGTTTCATATTTATATTCGAAATGTTATCATCTGGCACAGCCTCATACAACAATTGTGTGCCCCTGGGTATTGGGTGTCCTAATAGTGTTTGTGTGGGTAGGACCCTTTCTAATCGGCCACTAAGATTTCATTATATCATGCAGTGATATAACATGAAAGTGTCTTCAATATCCAAAGCAGAAATAAATGCCTCCGCCCCCCCCCCCACCAAGAACCATACAGTAACACTTGCTTTTGTAGATAACACTAAAAGTAGCACACCATCCCAGCAAGTGAGTTAGTACTGCTAACTTCCACTGTGGCCTGATAGGATGGCATCACAGCAAGGCCAACTGAGCTCTCCATTGCTTAGAATTTGGTAAACTGAGAAGCTTTAAATTGGTAAATACCCACAGCTGTTTCCAAGGGTCCGAAATAGAGAAGGTGTGGCGTGAAAAATACGTCAGTGCTGTAGGTTGAGCCATAGCTGCACGGATGCTAATTTGTAGGACAGTGGCAACACGAACACCATGAAGCTTCTTAACGATGGAGTCTGTCATTGGCGCGTCTTAAGAGTTTTTGTTAGGGAGGACACTATCGAAATGTCAATGTGTTATCAGTATTTAATGTAGTGATGTATAAGCAATGTGCTTTTATTTTATAACGCCGACCTAAACCAGATTTTATTCAAGAAAGAGGCAAATGACAAAGGTCAGCTATACTCTGCTAAATCTAAGAAGGGCGCCAGTACCCCCGCCCCTCCAGCTCTCAGCTATAAAACACATTTCCATACCAAACCTTTGAGAGCTGCGTCATCTACACTCATTGCAGGCTTTCAAAGAAAAAACAAGCATTTGCAATGCAATGGGTCTCGCGTTTGCTCAAGTTAGAGCTATTAGCATTGTAAATTGCTAACTGGACTTTTCCAGCCACATGCATTGAAAATGAAAATTAAAACAGTGACATAAGCGAGCCGATTTAAAGCGCCGTGGCAGCCACGAGCATGAGCCTGAAGGAGAGAAACAAAAGGAAAAAGAAGTTTGCTCGCAGCCAAACGCATCGGCAAACGTGCAATTAGCCATGTAACAGGGTCAATGGTTAAGGTGGTAACAAACTGCCCCAAGGAGGGACAAACGTAAAGCATTTACCAATGATAACAAGAGGTATGCATCAATTGCTTCTTTTGTTCGCACAGTTTTTCTTTAGTGGTTTTAGTGTTGGTGTTGGTTTGCGTCACACTCATCTTGTTGCCTGATTTTGCGACTTTGCAGACAGTGATCCACATTATTTTGTTGGTTTCTCACAGCGACAGTTATTGACCAAGTGTTGTGTTAAATATGAGCTAAACGTAGTTTGATCTGATGTGAAAGATTTATATTTCACACCATTTCAACTTGGAAATGTTGTCCTGATGGTAGTACTTCATATACTTTCTGGACAAGGTTGTCATGTATGATTCCAGCCTTGAAAATGTCTAGGAGGGTGAAACACAAGATATCTGACACTGGTTGATATGCAGGAGTTCTACATTTGAGAACAATGAACCTATTTGTGAATGCTAAACTACTATTTTATAGGGAGTGCACTCCTTTCTCTGTTATATGTTTCTCTAGTCCCATAGAAACCTTTTGAAGTATTTTTAGCCAAATATATGATTTGGTACTTGTCCTTGGTAAAGCTGTACCAAAAAGTGAATTTAATGGGAAGTTGTTAAAGTTAATAGTGTTCCTGAAAGTTAATAGTGTTCATGAATTCTAGTAAGTATGCTAAAAATATTGTCAGATTGTAACATGGTCTGCACATTACAAAATTTGTCACAATGTAACTGGAAATCTGGCTGTACGTGTGTTATGATGGGAAAGTCCTCTTCATGGTTAAAGACATGTACCCCTGCCCTGATTGTCCCTCTGTACTGTTGTCTTGATCCCTAATGCTGATTGTTTTTGTCGTAGGTAAACGCGAATCATACTTGTGTGCCATGACATAAGCCTGTGTCACGGATTGCGATCTTGCTGGACCGGGAGGGTTGCTCAAAGCCCTACCCTCATAGTGATAGAAGGCTGCCACCTTCACCAAGAGTTAAGCAGCACCAGTGCTGTTGTGGCAGCATACTGTGAGGTAATCAGGAGTAGTGAACAGATGCTTTTTACCCTGTGCCACTGAAGTGAATGAGGCTTACAGGTTCCCTCACCTTTTTAAAAGTTATTTTGTGAGCTGAACTCACCCTTGGCGTAATCAGGCAGGTGTGAAGTGCTACCCAGCACAGGAGTAGTGATTCTGTGCTGGATGTATGTGTGTCTGGGAAGGGTACAGTGCAGGGATGGAACGGTGCTGTGCAGTACATGTTGGAATAATGCTTGTGCTGTGTGTATGTAAGCCTGCGAGGGATACATGCCATGAAAGATGTAGTGCTGTGCAGTGCATGCGCAATAAGTGTGTACTGGCTGAATGTGTGCTTGCGTGAAGTACAATGCATGAAGGTTAAAGAGTTGTGCAGCCCATAGATGGTGTGTGTGTGGTGGCAGTGTATGTGTTTGCAAATATTACATATATATTACTCATGGTACACCATCGCTAGCTGTTTTACCTGATGTGCTAGAGCTGATTCAAAATTAATATGAGACTTCCCTGCCCTTGACTTGGGGATTACATTAATAGATGACTTTGCCACAGTGTCCTCAGTTATCTTAGGACATTTTAAAAGGGAAGCAGCAGCACTGGAAAGGGAAGGCAGAATGCCTGGGGACCTCAAAGGAAAACCTCTTGAAGCTTCTCCCACTTGCAAAAAAGGTCCAGAAATAAATATTAGACCCCAGACGCCAACTCTTGAGCACAATTCTCATCCTGAGGATACTCTGCCAGGAAGAAGGACTGCTGTGTTGATGAAAGGACTGCCACTCTGCTGGATTGCTGCCCTAAAGGACTGGTGCCTGCTGTGCTGACCTGCTGCCCTCTTGCCTGGGTGAGAAGGACTGGACTTGTTTCTGTTGAACCCAGGACCCCAAAGTGACTCCAAAGGCTACGTGGCTGGCCTGCTGATTGCAGCCTCAGGGACAGAAGTCTCCAACCACCCTGATACCAGCACTTGGATCCTGCCATCTGTGAGCTCTACCCTGCTAAGTGGTGCCACCCCAGACCTGGTCCATTGGAAGGGGGCCTGAAAGTGCTCTGCCAGCCCATCTGTGGATCTACCAGATCCAAAGCATGACCTCTGCTGCGCATTTCAATCCTTAGCAGAACCAACACATCACCTCTGCTGCGAGGATTCTCTCAGCGCAAGGAATCTGCATCAACCTCACAGCCCACATCGGAACTGTCACTGTTCAAAGCTCCCCTGATACAGGCCTTCGCATTGCAGAGCTCTTGCCAGTGGCAGTCTTTATGATGACGAAGGTTCTCGCATCACAGCCTCCCAACTCTTCAGAATTGAGGCATTGCCCTGACTGCATGTTGTAGCCTCTATGCCGGATTTCACATCACAAACCCTTGTTGAAAGGACCCTGAATGACAACACAGGTCCTCACATCACAGTTCTGTGGCTCATGAGAACCAACTCACTGCCTCGGCTGTGTGATGCATCCTCGATGTGGTACTTCGCAATGTTCCGCAACCAGGACTTAAGATACTCTTGTTCATCGGGCCCTGTAGCCAGCCTGCACCCCATCACAATTGGCCTGAACTTGTGATTTTGCCCCGGTCTGGCACAACCAGATGTCCACAGTTGTCTGTTTGTGCTTTTTGGCTCTGTTTTCCATGAAATAATTAAAACCACATTTCTACTGTTCTACTGATTGGATTTTTGTTATTTTGGTCTTTATTTATTTTTTAAAATGTACTCTATTTTTCTAAATTGGGGTGGGATTTTTTTCTTGTGTTGTGTTTCCACATTATTATTGTCTGTAGTGCTGCATAAATAACTTACACATTGCCTCCTAGTTAAGCCTGACTGACCTGTGCAAGCAACCAGAGGGGTGAGCACATGTTGATTTGGGGTTTGGTTGTGCCTCCTAAGAAGGATTGTGGTTGCTGCTTGAGTAAGGGATTCACCCCCCTCAACCAGAACAACATTTCTTACAATAGCCATGTCACTAGAGCCTTGATTGGTGCCCAAATTTCTTTCAATAGCCATGCCACTAGAGTCATCATTGGTGCCCGATTATAAGTCTTTTTTGGCACCATTTTATTTTTTATCTAAAGACCCTGACTAACTCAACTGATCAGTGTTCTCTGTGGTGATACTGTCACTTTGAAGCAATTGTTGAAAAGCTCCTGAGAGCTCATGAGTGTTCCTACTTGAAGCCGAAATTGAATATTTTGTGCTGGTAAATCAGTGTAAGTTGCTTCAATGAATTCAATTTGCATTTGAAGCCCGTTCCTTAACTTTTTGCTTCCTTGAAATTTGTCTTTTACTGTGGTAAGCAACAATACAGAAGATCTTGTTCGCAGACCATTCGAGCACCCATTCTCAGGTTCAACAATGGCAGAACTCAAACCCTCCTTCTGTATCCCAGCTGGAGTAGCTTCATCTTGGTACGGTTCAGTTCTGCTTGGCATGGTGCAAGGCGTGAGCTTTTTAACACCTCCGTGCAGTTGGTGTGCCACTAACTGGGTTTATTTTCGAGTTTCCTGGGTGACAATTCTGACGTAGCAGGGGTGTTCTGCTTATGCCATTTTGACCTTTTTGTTCCGTGGTAAACTAACTACACGCAGTACCCCTGCCTCCTGCTTGGCCAGGTCTCCAACCTATATTGGTGGTTGGGAAACAGCTGATTCTTTAGCCGAGCTCACCTACTGCAAATCTGCTATGAACCTACCCCCCTCGACCTACGATAGACACTCATAGCCTAATGGACTCGGTCAGAACTCTGACTGGGCTGGAGGAAATACGAGGTGTGCAAAAAATTGGATCTTTGTTAATCTTATGAATTTTACTGTTGAAAATCTATTCTGATCGGTCTAAAATAATGAGGTTCCTTTTAACTTTAAAATCTACACAACCAGCAAACAGGGTGAAGACACAGGCAGAACTAACTTAAGAGCTACACCTCACCTATGTAGTATAGTCATCTAATTAATGCAATTTATCCTCCTGCTAGCAGCAACACAAAACAATCTTTGAGCAAACCCATCCCATTAACAAGAAAACACAAATTATTCCGGAACAGAAAAATCAGTGTAATCCATGAAAAGCATGCTGAGACAGCCTTGTGTGAACAAGGGCTGCACAAACTTAAACCCACTTATCATTTACCGTGCACCATCACCATGGCGGCTGGAGGACCCTTCACTTGATCGTGCTCGAATCAATCCAGGCAGTTGTGTTTTTTCCCTTAAAATTTGTGTCAAAACTGTTGCAGTCCACGCAGCATCACCCTGGTTTCAGCTTTCCTTTCTTCCCTTACCCTGTACAATTAGTTCCTCCCACTTTTATTTTTCCTTTACTGGGACTTTACAATTATCCCCTTCCAAAAAGAAGGAGTACATTTTGGGAAGGCTTTGAGTGCCCTCTCAATAAGTCTAACTCACTGCATTCACTTAACAAAAGCGCCTTACCTCCTTGTGATGCGCCCATTTTCTTACGATAATGGCAGTACTCCTAGTCCTACTCCCTCGCCTTCCTTTAAACCAATGATGCTTCCTGCCTCCCACTAGACCCTCCCTTCCCCTTTTAAACCCCCCCCCCACCCCCTCCTGTACAAAAACCAAGCCCAAGTAGCAACTCAGACAGTCCGTACCGGGAGGGCGGGAGGGAACGGAAAGGAAGGCGAGGGAGTAGGAGTAATCCAATTATCGTAAGAAAATGGACGCATTACCTCCCGTCCCTCCCTCGCCTTCCTTTAAACCAATGAGACATAGCAAGAAACACACAGGAGACGGACACTGACTTGCAAGAAGTTTATTACCATGCACAAAGGCCACCAATACCCCACCCCTATTACCTCATAGAGGATAAGACTCGGTGACCCAATACCGACTCCAAACCACCCAAGTCCGACAGCCTATAATGCCGAACAAACGTCGAAGGAGAGGCCCAAGTAGCGGCCCTGCAAATTTCCACCCCTGAAGTTCCACCACCGTAGCCGCCATACCCCTGGTGGAACGACCCTGAATCCCTTGCAGGGGAACCACCCCTTTCAAGGAATAAGCCAACAGAATCAATGATCTCACCCACCGACTCAAGGAAGCCGTGGAAGGCTTCTCCCCTTTACGGGCCGGACCGAAATTCACAAAAAGCGAATCACCCTTACGGAAAGGAGCCACCACACGCAGATACTCCAACAAAGCCCTGCGCACATCCAACGAATGTAAACGAACCTCCTCCACCGAGGAGGGATTCGGACAAAAGGAAGGAAGGATGACCTCGTGGCGAGCATGGAAAGAAGAATTAACTTTTGGGATAAAAGAAGGTACCGGAACAAGAACCACCCGATCCTGAAAAACTTTACAAAAAGGAAAAGAACAGGCCAAGGCCCCCAATTCCCCTAAACGGCGGGCCGAAGTAATGGCCACCAAAAAGAACGTCTTCAAGGAAAGATGGCGTAAATCACAGTCCCCCAGTGGTTCAAAAGGGGCAGCCGTTAAAGCATCCAAAACCAAAGAAAGATCCCATGAAGGAAAAGAACGTACAGGGCGAGGAAACAAATTAAGAAGCCCCTGAAAAAATCTAGGCATCAAACGACCCTCATCCGGAAGATTACGCCACGGACCTCTAAGCGCCTGAATGGCCGCCCACTGCACCCACAGAGACACCACTGACAACCCCAATTGTGCACCATCCTGCAAGAATTGCATCACATCAAAGATAGACGCACAGGTAGGATCCAATTCATGCCTTAAGCACCAAGAAGAAAAAACCTTCCACTGCCTACCATATGAAAGCAAAGTGGAACGCCGCCTGGAAGCCAGTAAAGTAGAACTCAAAGCCACTGGTACCCCCAGACCCGTCAAACCCCGGCGTTCAACTTCCAGGCCATCAAGTGTAACCTCCTCAATGACCCCATCGAGAGGCAGGGAAACTCCAGGGGCGACAGACAAAGAGGAAGAGGCCACATCCGGCCGGATGCCATCAGCTGCAGCAATGGGAACCAATTCGCCCTCGGCAAATGGGGCGCAATCAGGATAACCCTGGCCCCCAGAAGCCGCACCCTCAACAGAAAAGACCTGATTAGCTGAAACGGCGGGAAAGCATACAAAAGGCCCCTCGGCCAAGGACACGACATCCCGTCCACCTCCCAAGCCTGAGGACACCGAAACCGGGAGCAGAAGCGACCGAGCTTCGCGTTTTCCGCGAACGCAAACACATCCAGCACTGGAAGACCCCAGAGACGAACCAGATGAAGAAACAGTGACTTCCGGAGGGAGAAAAGTTGAGAAGAAGGAATTACCCTGCTCAGCAGATCCGCCCGAACATTGACCACCCCCCGAATGTATGTAGCCCTGAGAGAAGGAATCCTCCTGGCCAGACTGAACAAAGCCCTTGACCTGGTCCCCCCCTGTCGGTTGACATAAGCCTTGGCTACTAAGTTGTCCGTCCGAACAAGAACCACAGCTCCCTTCAGGGACACCTGGAAATGGATCAGAGCCAACAATACAGCCCTCAACTCGCGCCAATTCGACGACCGATTGGCCTCCAGCGGGGACCAGAACCCCTGAATCTGTGCAGACCCCATCCAAGCACCCCATCCAGAGAGGCTGGCATCCGTAGTCACCACCACCGGGCTCAGAGGAGACAAAGACACCCCTACCCGAAGATGATCGGAATCCAACCACCATCTTAACTCTCTGCGAATCAACCCTGACCCCGGAATCCTGGTCATCAGAGAACCGGACCCTGGCGTCCACCTTCTCAGGAACCAGGTCATTAAGCAAAGCAGATGGAAATGCGCCCAAGGGACCAGAAATATCACAGACGCCAAATGACCTTGCAGACGCAACCATAGAAGAGCACGGGGGCAGTCCGTAACACAACCTCCCTCACCATGGACTGGAGCACACCTAACCTCTTTTCTGACCCTGTCACCAAACCTAGAAGAGTCCGAAACTAAGCCCCTAGAAAAAACAGATCCTGGGATGGGACTAAATTTGATTTTCCCCAGTTGATTAAAAACCCGTGGTTTTGCAGGACCACCAGAACTTGAGCCACCTGCCTCTGCAACAGGGCCTGCGAGGGTGCATGGATCAAGATGTCATCCAGATATGGATGAATAAACACCCCTTCTGAATGTAGCAAAGCCACCAGGGGGTCAGCACCTTTGTAAAAATCCGAGGAGAAGACTTGAGGCCGAAAGGCAGTACACAAAACTGATAGTGCTCCTGATACACAGCAAACCTCAGGAACCTCTGAGAAGTCTTTGCCACAGGCACATGCAGGTAAGCATCCTGCAGATCCAGTGACACCAGAAAGTCCCCCTGACTGACCAATGGAAAGATAGTCTGAATAGACAGCATGCGGAAATGCACCGTCCTGATCCAAGCATTCACTTCCTTCAGATTGAGCACAGGCCGAAACCCCCCTGATACTTTCTGAGCTAGAAACAAGACAGAATAAGTGCCCTGACCCCTTTCTTGCAGTGGAGCGCGGGAAATGGCCCCCTTGAACAGTAAGTCCCGGACTCCGTCCAATAATGCCCTTCTCCGCGCCCCTCCTGTAGGCAGAGGAGTGGGACGTACCCCCGAATCTGGAGGCACCACAACAAAATCGATGACGTAACCATTGGCCACAATGTCCAGCACCCAATGATCGCTGACACTCTCCTTCCAAGTTGAAAGAAAGTGTCTCAGCCTTCCCCCAACCGGCCCTATGCCAGGCCCACAGTGATTGTCAGGACCCCTTCTTGAACCCCCCCCCGGTTCGAAGGAGCAGATTTCTTAGGGGAAAAAACGAGGCTGAAAACGACGTTCCCTAAAAGAAAAAGATTTGGCATCCATCTTGGGAGAAGAACGGGAATGTTTCTTCCACCCTTTTCCTGAAGCAGATCCCCCTTTATAAGGCAAGGCATGCTTCCTTTCCTTAAACGCCTTGGAAAGCATGGAAGGCAATTGATCCCCAAACAAGCTACGACCCTCAAAAGGCAGTTGCAGCAAGGCAGACTTCTCCCCCGGGTCGGCCTTCCAGGATCGCAACCAGAGGGACCTACGGGCCCCAATCAAAGCTCCAGACGCCAGAGCCGAAGTACGGACCACATCTGACGACAGATCTGCCAACAACCTGGCCTGCTGTTCCATACCAGCCAGGAGCTCTGAACACTCCGCCCCTTCCTGAACAGCTACCGCCAGCTTATCAAAGTCCTGCACCAACGACTGGGCCGCATAAGCAGAATATATACCTGCCCTCAGTGCCAGATTCTCAGCCGCAAAAGCCCTCTTAAGCCCTGAATCCACCTTACGGTCCGTGGCATCAGTAGGCACACAATCCTCCGGATTGACTGCTGTTTTGCCAATTAGGGTAGCCAAAATTGAATCCAGGCGGACCGAGGGAGGTAATACCTCCTCACCCTCAAGTAAATCAAGTTTCTGAAGGAATCGTGGAACCTGAGCCTTATCCACAACCTTCCATTCTCGAAACACCATATCCTTCACAGGTCCCTGAAAAGGCATGGCAAACTTAGAAGGCGTCTGATATTGTAGAAATAAGTGAGAGTCCGAGTTTGTAGGTTGAAACACTGGAAACCCCAAATTGTCCCGTACATGTGCCATCACATCCCACATCTCCTCCCTGGAGACATATTTACCCCCAGAGGACGTAGATGGAGCTTCCCCTTCCTCACTCTCTGAGGAGGACTTCCCTGCAGACGCAGGTGTATGGGTAGCCTTAGACCGACTAGGCCCGGCCATCCCCGCTTGAAGAGCTCTGGAAACAGCCACTTCGATCATCTCTTGCACCTCCTCCCTGGACATGAGAGGCGCAGCACCACCACCCGGAATCTGGGGGCCCCCAGGGTTCGAAATGCCAGCAGCACCCTCCTCCTCTGAGGAGGAAGAAGAAACAATCCTCCGTCTCTTAGCAGGCACTTTAGGCATGGTAGCAACAAAAACACACTACCCCCAACCCTAAAACACCCCCAAATATACAGGGCCCAGGAACTCCCACAACACAACCATTAACCAATCCTCACAAAGGTCAAAAACAAAAAATGCAGTCAAAATGCGGGCTGAACGCCCGTTCTACCCGTTCAGGAAATCAAAAAACGCTCTTCGGCACCTCTACACGGCTCCGCGGCGGAGAAAACTGGAACTTGACACCCCAGCCTCAAAGAGCCGGCTGACCCCGTCAGCCGACTCCCAGGACACGTCTTTTGAGCAGCCCCGTCTGCTCCGAAAAGACGCACCCGGCCGAAGCACACCTCGCAGAGCTCCGCGCCCCGAGGAGTGCAGACAACGATGTCCCCCAGGCCCCGCCGTGGAAGCAAGAGAAAAGGTAAGTCTAGCGTGGGCTAGACAAAAAGAACAGGAGGTGGTAGGGGTGGGGGGGGGTTTAAAAGGCGAAGGGAGGGTCTAGTGGGAGGCAGGAAGCCTCATTGGTTTAAAGGAAGGCGAGGGAGGGACGGGAGGTAATGGTACATGAAAGCGGTTTGAGGTAGTTTCTGGATGTAGGGTACCTGCAATTTAGCACTGGTGGTCGTTTCCTCGACAGTAAACCACCCCCCTTTCGAAGCCATCTTGGTAACCTCAGGTGAACTGGTGTCCCTGTCTGTGAATGAGAATCTGTCTTGATGTTGTCACACCTGATGGCATCATAGTGATTCCTAGGTCCGTGTGCAAATGACAGCACGAACATCAACCCCGCGCTCCTGAACCTCACTGTCATTTCAAGCCTATCAAAACACCCCATTCTTCACTCCAGATCAAACTACCTACTACCAGTCCGACTCCTGACCGGGCCCAAGATCTCAGCAACACTGAATAGCAAGGAGTCCGAATCTATCCCATATTTTACCTGTGTGAAATAGGAACGTTTCACTAAATGGCTAAATCAACCAACTATCAGGCTGTCTTCTGTTGATCACAGGGGCAGCACGCATGTGCAAATGTATGTATATGTGGGAACAGATGTAGAAATGCGGCAAGTTTACTGGGCTGCATAAATACGTTTAAGGTACTATGCTCTCATGGTTGAAACACTGGAAATGGGCTACTGTGCACAATGAAATAGTTCCTACCACAGAGCCCCTGTTGCATTGACCTACTCTTCCCTATCTCGGCCCTTTATACTATCCAGTTAAAGCGCTCTTTTATTGGCGGTTCCGTTATAAAACTTGCACATCTCATGCAAAAGGGGCAGGCTGGTCTGTGTAAGGAATGTCAGCTCCTAATGGGAGGTCTTTCTTGCCAACCATGCGAGCTCCGGCCTTCTTGCGAGCCTGATCTCAGGCAGGAGGGATATGAAGAACTGGGGAGTGGCCTTACTTGCAGAGGGAAGTGGTCCAGCATATTCGGGATTTCTCCACATTCTCCCACATTCAAAGCTGTGTATAACCAACCATCTGGAATTTCTGTTACGTAATCCCAAATGGTTGGGAATAATGTGCTCGCATTCACTGAGCAGTTTCGTGCACTGCTTTAAATAGCCTTCTGCTTGAGTCAGGTTAGTTTTTGTCTTTTACACATTACATTGGGGTCCATGAAAAGGATGTCCACTCACCTCATATTCTTTTTGACCTTGCCCTAGAACTTTTACTTAGTCACATTAGAGAGGAAGTGGGTGTTACGGGTGTAAAAGCAGGGGTATGGTTGCAAAGTGTCAGCATGCTTTGATGATTGTCGTCACTACTTTCAAATCTTGAGAACTCTTTGATGTAGGCTCTTCATTTAGAGTAACCTTATAGTAAATATCCCAGCTACAAATGTCTACATTGGAAAGTATGCCAATCTCCGTCATGTGTGCTGCTTTAATCACTTAAACATAAACGTTTCGCCGGAATATATTCAAGTACTCCCTCTAATTTGAAAACATATTTAGTTCAGATGTAGAAAGACTGTGATAAATGTGCCACCGAGGGCTTTGACTTAGATGAAAAATGGATGTTATACAAACGAATACATTCCCAAAAGGTTTTCGTTAAAAAGATTTTAACTCAGTCAATGGCATCTTAAGTAAATTCATGTGGAATTCATATGGGTTAAAAGAAAAATAGACCAGGTTCAATCAGAGTTAAATAGTGATGTAAAAGTAGGATACTTTTACAACAGACAAATCACATTTCATTTTACTGCAAATTTCCAAATGACTCCTTTAGTGGTAGATATAATCTGATGCAGTTCGTTCCTACATCATTTTGTTTTTAATGAATTCTGAAAAAAAAATGCTGGTACCAAGATACTCAGGCAATGAAGATGCCTTTAAAATATATAGAAGGAATCAGCATCCACCACTTGTGATGATAGTAAAATCATATTCATGGCTCTTCCTACTTGTGGTGTGATGTGTGCGTCATAAACACCTACAGAATGTTACTGAAGAGATCTTCGATCAAAGTAGCCATTTTATTTTTGACACAAGTTTGGAGAGATGGTTTAGTACTGAACTTCATATTTTTAAAGTTTAACTATAAACTGGTAGAATTGGAGAGACAAAATAGAATATTCTAGATCATATATTTTCAAGAATATCAGCACTGACTCTCAAAATGTTTTTTGAATTTCTACTAGTCCAAATAATAGAAATAAGCAATGTTTCTGAGGCACAGTTGTATTGTTTCCTGAAGATGTTTCCTTCAATCTCTCCTTTCACAACCCTGCAGGAAAATTGGTCACAAGTGAGGAAAGAACCCTTATCTGAAACCTTTTGGTCAGAAGTTTCAATGATGATCTTTCAATCTGTGGGTGAGGCGTTGCTTTCGATTCCATGAAGACTCATAGTTACAATATACTGGTCTTCTATAAAATGCATCAACTCCATATGAAAAGCAATGATTTCTGTAAGTATGTGGTAAGCCTAACGCAAGTTTGACTTGTGATGTCTCTTTGAAGGAGAGTTCAACATTTTGTATGGATTGCATTTAAATGGATGTGGAAATCAGTTCTTGGTTCCAAAAATCTGCTCATGTAGGGGGGTTGGATGAACAAATAAAATCATTCTGAGTTTTAAAAGACATTTAACCAGAACTGCACACATGATACCTAAGAGAATTGCTCTATTGCTCTGAGACTTATAACGAGCCCGAGAGTTGAAAGATGAATTCTGGACCTGAGTTTTCAAGCATCCCCAGAATAAAGGGTTCAGTGCTATTGTGATAATCAGTGCTATCAGGTCATCTTTGTTGAGTTCAATGCCGACTAATTTGTAATGGGCATGATTCCCTTGTGTTTCCCTTTCCATTGTCTGACTTGTGTCTTTCTTTATCTCCCTTCCCTTGAGTTCAAGATTTTATGTTAACCAGTTGGGAAGTAATATAATCCTGCTTTTACTTGATCCTGGTACATATATGAATTTACTAGTTCCTTCTTCATTACAGAACTATGTTTTGCTCAGACATTTTCACCCCCCAATATTTATTATATTTGCTTATAAGTGTACATAAAAATATCTATAAAAATAAGTCAAATAGATCCCTCTATCAAGCTTTCAGAGTATACCTGCAGAAATGCTGTTTAAGTCTGACACTGAAGAACTATGTATCAGAAGTTTATCAGGGATAGAAATTATTAAGATTATACCCAGGAACCTGACTCCAGTTAATAATCTTTTTTTACCTTTTATAGTGGTTGTCGATGCAATCAAGTTCATGATATTCATTGAGGAACCTGGGCACGATGGGGGTCCATATGGGTGTGCCCAACCCTGACCTCTATGCACCTCTACCTGGGTATGTTCTATGTATAGTTTTCTGGCAACTAATTAGTGAATGTTCGCATGAGGCAATTATTGTCCCTATTTTCAAAAAAGGTGACACAGTCAATCGCAGGATTTATTGTCTGATATCCCTTCTCAATCTTCCTATAGAGGTAGTCTGAATGATCCTCCTGATGCATCAACAAGCTTGAGCATTCTGGCCGAGAAACAATATATTTTCAGATTATGTTTGGGAACCATGATTTATGCAGCATTTAATTGTTGTAACAGCACAAAGCATCGAGGTTCTTTAAAATCTATGGAAGCAGAACGCACAATGAGTGATTTGCTGTGAAACATGTATTCTAATCTGCCAGCCCGTGGGAGATCTTGTCCAGGGTGTGAATGTTCAGATGCCTTTCATTCTTGTAGTGGAGAGAAACAAGGTTGCCCCTCGGCTCTGTGCCTCTTTATATTACGTATTACTAATCTGGATGTAACTTTGAGGAAAATAGTTAAAGACACTCCATGACTTGGGATATCCCAATTCTGTCATATGAAGGTGATGCTTCCTCATTTAAAAACACTTGGCCTTCAACATCTAATCAAATGTTAACTGGATTTCTTAGGTAGTTTACATCTCACAACTAGCTTTTCTAAGTAAATGCTAAGTAGCGATGTGAGACCCACAAATTCTACAACCAGAAGTAAGTACATGAAGGAGACACCACTACAAAGTGTGCTTAGCTTGGAATTATATATAATTAATTTATGATTTATGATACCACCTCTGTGGTATGATATCAGAATTTTGTAACCAAAACATTGTCTGAAAGAAACATCTTGCCCTAAATATCTCCCCTTTTCAGTTAATAATAGAAAATCTACCCCCAATTTCTAAAAGTTATTTCGGACACAATAGTTTTGCTAATGCTGTTCTGGCAGCTAACTATGATATTGGATGATAACTACTTTTCCCGCACATACCGGGATTATGAGCTTGGCCGCCATCACCATACCCCACAGATTTCCCCACATAGATGTGGACAACTCAAACCTGCCAAAGTTTATCTGGGGGAAAACGCCTAATAATTACTGAAGCATGCAGCTTTTGGTGCGATAAGCACCAAAGTCCTTATGTTAGTCCCCTTTATTGAGGACAAACAAATAAATGGGTGCTATTTATCACACCCGATGAATGCTGATCTAGAGGTATCTGATTTCACTGGGTGTAATAAATATTGTCCCAAACGCGAGGCCACCTGTAATGAGGGCCTATATGGTGTAATTCTGTACCATCTCTGAACTAGTAGAGTCTGTTTACCTCAACCTTGCCAGATGTCACATATAAGCACATCTGCCCTTTAAATCCATCAATGGATTTGAGCCGCATTTACCCTTGTTCAAGAATCCGTATGAAATACATTTGCTAAAATGAATCAGAATTGATATAATTCATCACATGCAATCTTTAGTGATAAGGCTCATAAAATTAGCTTTTTTCTGTCCCTGTGGGAAGCATTTCGACAAGCAAGCATCCTCAATTTCTAAATGTTTTAATTTCATATAGTTTTTAGATAAAATAAATACATTTCTGTATGTTTTTTTCAGTTCTATCTGAAAAATATATTTTGTATCAGTGTTGAGAGACACTGACGTCAGGAGTTGTGCATCTGGGGTTTTCCACTTTTTATTATTGTCTTTTTGCCCAACAATTATGCTGTTAGGAAATTTTAGTTTGGTATCAGCAGTAAACTATTAAGATGGTGTGTGGGATACATTTTCTATCAATGACAAAGACCAGGGACTGGTTCTAAAGTTATCTCAGAGTGATGATGTTGGAGAAGACCATAAATGTTTCTTTTATTAATACCACCTTAATCCTCCTTAATGGTTGTATTGATGGCATTTGTAGCATCAATTTAGGTATAAGTATGTTTCACTGATCATCATCAGAGGAACGAAAATGACTCAGATTGCTCACCTTTTAAACATCATATAAAAAAAGAGAGTATTTCAGAAGTCCTCTACTGCAGCTGCAGGCACAGGCTCCCAGCATGTCGTGCAACCAATTCGAACGTTGCTGTCATGCTGCTGACAGCATGACAGCAGTGTTTGGATTGGCTGGAGCGCCCAGCCAGGGCGCTCCCAGGCAAACTGGGAACCTGTGCCTGCTCTCTCCAGTCCGGCAACACAGTGCCGGGTTGGAGAGAGCCCAGGTTGCGTGTGTGTTTTGGCCAGCCGGAGACGGCCAGCCAAATATACATGCGCACTGAGGGGATGTGCTGAGCACTCCCCCTCTGTCCCGGTCATAGCCCCTGGCCCGCCCCTTTCATTAAAAAAAACGATAATAAACATAGTTTAAAAGTGATAGTAAACATGGTTTATTATCGTTTTGTAGTAAAAGGTTTGCAGCTGCTGGTGGTCTGGCAACGCTCCTCCACCACAGCGGAGGAGCCGCGCCTGTACAGTTGTGATCGTAAGAGTTTTGTTAATGTATCTGCGGCTGGTTCTATAATGATATGACGACTTTGACTGAAGGTTGCAAGCTCAAGGCTCTTTCTGGTCTTCTGTGGTTTGCCCAGTTATAGATGTGTTCAATAAATGTTATAGAACTGTACTGATCTTTCCAATTATCAAAAAACAGTTGTGTTGTAGCGCATCCCCATGATATCACTATTTAAGAGGCCTTGTTACTGGGTTGACTATGACTTAGGGCCTCATTAGGAGTTCAGTGGACGGTTTGCACTGTCTGCCGAACTTCTGAAAGGGAGGTTGCCGCCCCACTGGCTATCTCCCCGCCTGACCCATTAAAAGTTTCCTGCTGGGCAGGCGAGTGGAAACCGGGGTTTCCACCTGCCAGCCTAGCGGGAAACACGCAGCAGCATTGTCTCTCGTTCGTAATCGAGCAGGCGGCAATGCTGTTGCCTGCAGGGTGCACCAGCACATTCGCAATGTTCACTGTTCAAACTTTTCATGGCGGTAAAGGCACCATGAAAAGGCTGGCGGAGGACGAGGTCATAATCAGCAGGGTAGTGCTACATGCAGCCCCGCCCTGGCTGATTGAGATTTCCGCCACCACGAGGCTGTCAGGATCATGGATCCCGGCGATGCATGCAGTCCCCAGGGTCCTAATGTGGTAGTTGGACCGTCATGGCCACGGCGGTCCTGACCGCCAGTCACGTACTGAGGACCTTAGTATCTTTGGTTCCAGAGGTCATCTGGAAGGTATGGCTTCATTCTTCAGAGATAGGTGCTTTTCTGTATGTACCCTTTTCTCTGTGAAGCTCTGCATTGCTACTGATGTCTGTTTTGAACATGTGCTTTATGGGCCTAGGTACTTTCTAACTTTAATCCTTTTTTCAGGAGGCTTTCAACTTGGCTTATCATGAGTGGTAATTCTATTACAGTGTTTTTATATAGTGTTTTGTAAAGTTTTAGGCTGTAGGTAGCTTGTGGTAAACACTTTACAAATGTTACAGTTTTGAGCATGAGTGTTCCTATTTCTTTGCCTTATATGCCTGACTCAGGTATTATAATCCACTGTTAGAGGAAGTGTATTCACAGCGTCTCTGAGCATCAACCTGTTCAGGAAGTGACATCACCGCACTTCCCAGCATCTGCATCTTCAAGAGGTGACATAATTGTGCTTCCAACATGCAACTTCCTACCTACACAAATCAACTACTCAGGGAACCACACCTCTAAGGCATTCTCAATTAAGAGTGCACACGGACAAGGGTGTTACATGTTTGGGCCCGGTAGGGCCAGCAAGGACTATGGGCCAGGACTCCTGCTTCACTGTTACATAGCAAGCATTCATAAGGAAAGATATTGTCACATGCCTAGCTCAGTAACCGCATTACCCTTCGCTACAATCACACTGAAACTTAGGCTACAAACACAGTCACACCACATGCATCCTCAAAACACATGGACACAACTTCATACATACCCCACCAACCACTATATGCCATTCAACTACCATACACTCATTCCAAGTCATATTAATTAATATACGCTCTGAAGTAGCTCCAGTTGTCAATGCCCTCATCTCCCATCACAAGCCAGACACTCTTTGTCACAGAAACATGTCTCACGCCCATCCCTTCATATCCTAGACAGCCTTGTTTCTACAGCTTTTAGCATCCATCATGCAGACCACACACATAAGAAAGTAGAAGGCAGTAAATCCTCCTGGTACTGCACACTGACATCCATGGATATAATGGGATTGTAATACCGCAGAGGGGATATCCATCACATTTGTGACGGAGTAGCCCCATCTGCCAAACTCTAAATCAGGCCCTTAGTCTTATGTAGTTTAGAATAGAGTTCTCAAGCCTAGAAGCTAGATATGAGAATGCCTGTTTTGTTGTTTCTTGATTTTGGGGATTGCAAGAATTAGAAGATCTCTGCCTCTCATTTCTCATTGACTAATCAGTTTGAGTTTATTGTTCAGATAGGGAGGTGGAGTGGTGGGGATTGCTTTTGGTGTAATACATGCGGTCTTGAAACCAACCCTTGCTTCAAGACGTAGTCAGCGAAGGTGCTTTAAGAGTGAGGAGACATGGACAGATTTCTTCGTGCTCTAAGCTGCCCTCGAGCAGCCATACATCACCATCAAGCCGTGTGATGTCTGGCCTGAAGAGGTGTTGTGGTAACTTTTGGGAGGCTTGGTAGAACAAGGACCAAAGCCAAAGCCAAGAACTATACTAGTGCCATCAATGAGCAGCCAACAGAAGCAGAATACTCTTCAAGACAATCAAAGACTGCATCAGCTCTCTGTCTGGTTCACTAATCACACCCTTCATAGACAAGTTCAATGGAATCAAACTCCTTTTAAATGGAAAAATACAGAAGATCTGATAATATAAAAAACATCAACTCCTTCTAAACCCACATCTTCTCGTAACATCATGTGATGGTCCTATCTTGCTCAGGTCTCACTAACATACTCATCTCCCTTAAAGCCACCTTGTATGAAGATGGTGTCTTACGCATATCTTTCATCAAAGCCCTTGTTGGTGAGGCTCTCTCACTCTCCAACCATTACCAATGCCTTTCTCACTCAAGACATCTTTCCAGAAGCTAGACCAAATTCTTCCACTCCTGAAGAAACTCGCCTCACTGAATAGTGGCCTATTACTCTACTGCCCTTCATTGACAAGATCATTAAAAAAGTAGCCTATGCTGAACTTCAAGATCATATCAATACCAATCATCTCCTACATGACTACCAATCTGGTGTCAGATCATACTGCAGCAGAGAGAAAGCTACCTTATGAATAACAGAGATGTTCTCCTGACCACAGATAAAGATGACCACTGCTTCCTGGCATTGCTGGACTTCTCAGCCAGTCCAACACTGCCGACCATCCCACCATGCCCCGAAGTCTTACATTTAGTTTCTCTGACAAAGTCCTTCCCTTCTGACCAACACTAATTAATTCAAATAGGCACCTCCAGGTCCCAGAATTTCCAAATGCCCGTGGAGTCCTCCAGGATTCCAACTTGGTATCCCGCGATACAGCGAGCCCCTTTGGCCTGTACTCAGCAGTAACAACATCAGAATACACTAATGTACTGATGATACACAACTTATCAGTCAATAGGGTGACACATACCGGCCTGCGCCCCACTCCTGAAATGCATTATTCCTGAGAACAGCTGTTAATAGACCTAATGCCATATTCACAGAGTTGGCCTTATTACTTGCTCAACAGTGCATTGGAGTGCACTGGAAAGCTATGGTAACCCCAGCCATAGAGAAATGGAAGTGCGACATGAACAAGTCGGCCACTCATGATCACCATGCATTACTTCTGGAGGAGATACAAGGACTTAGGCTACATTGCATTGACGAATACTGAAGTGAAATCCTCACGGCCTTCACCAATCCAGAGCAGATTCCACCCACTAGCCCATACACCTACCACCCACCAATAAAATAGAGAGTGTCACCCCTTAGACCTAACAGCTGACACAAAGGAACACACACACACAAGTCAGACGTATGCCCTAACATGATGCAGAGGCAAGGGCAGTTCACTGTTTTATTTGTATGAAGTTGCAAGCTTGATCACAAAGTGGTTTATAATGCTGCAGCAGTTAACATGCTTGTCTGTCATCACAATCCATTGGGCATGACGTTGAGAGGTGACCTCAACTTCAACTGACTCCTCATTCCATGTAATGGCAACTTTACTACTGTACATTTTAAGGTATATATGCAATCCTGTATGAAAAACACCAAATTGAAAATTATAATAAAAAGATATAAAAAAAATACTGATGATACATAACTCTACTTGACACTCTCAGTCTCCTCTAGTCAGGCTTCAAGCACTGTCTGTACCTCATCCAAATCTTGATGTCAAGCACCTACCTAAATCTCACTTAACTAACCCTGAATGTGTGCTATTGGCTAAGAAAAACAAGCAACAATTAGTCTAAACCTGGCCAAATGACATGGACCTGCACCAATTCAAACCCTAACTTTCGCCCAGTGCCAAATCATTAGAATTTGCAATTGACATCAGCACTACCAAGAAAAGAAATATCGCCTTGCACCAGTTCTCTCTACTGAAGAAACCAGTCTTCACAGAAAGCAACTTCAGAAGTGTTCAATGGTGGTAACACCCAGCTCTGTGGACACCCAGAGTCCACACTGCCCCCTTAAGGGCCATCTACATGCCAAAGCATAGTTAATCCATGGCCTGAAGAAATATGACCACTTTTCCCCCATACTGATGAAAATTCACTGGCTGTCTTTGCCAGCTTGCTGCCAGGCTCTTCGAGAAACGTTTTCATGAAGTATTATTAATATGGTTATTCAACGGTTTGGTTGTCTATGGAGGCAGTTAAGTCACTTCCTGTTCACTGAAGAAACTTTGGACATTGGAAATCAGATGATGCAGAATGGAGCTTAAAAGCTAGGATGGTGGGTATGGCGGCAATTGTCTATATTAGTGTATCTCTAACCCATTTAAACTTGTGTATGTATACTGTCTGACCTGGTGGATAACTTTCTTCCCTGTTTGCACAGTAACGTGTTTCAGAGCAAAATGCACACTTGCAAGTTAGGACAATAGTATTTGTTTTAAGTTCTATTGCTATGCTCATATCAGCAGCAGTTCTAGAAACTTTCTGGAATTTTGCAATCTACAAGGAATACAGTAGTACTGAAAAGGTGTAGAAGTTTTTTTGTTTAGGTTACGCTATCTTTTTTACTGGTGAGGTATTTATGGGGTAACATGCCACAAAAGAGGAAGATTTGTTGAAGGCGTTCATTGTATGAGGTTTTAATCTTAGGTAAAGTAAATCAGAGAGAAACACTGTCTTCAAAAGAGTTTAGTTGTGTTATTTGAATGTTGGATATTGGGCTATGTTAAGTACTGATTTTTTTATTGTTCTCAGAATGTAAATCTAGAAATTCCACCCAAAAATGGCACAAACAATGACTATGTTTATAATTAAGGGAAGAACTTGATACAGAAGGAGACCATTGTAGAGCCTCACATTAGCAGTTCTGAGCAGCCACTAAATAATGTTAGTGTATTGAAGTTACAGCCTCATATTTTGCGAAGACTTTTCTAGACACGCAAAACTGTGTACCTCTTATACAGGTCACCTTGAGAAAGTCTAAATCAAGATTAGCCAATCAATTAGCAGTCTGGAGACTCTCCGCCTTTCCCAAACTAGCAGGCACTCATGCCCTGTTCTTATAGTCATGGAACCTGAAACTCTCCAGTAATAGGTAGGTAAGGTGGAGTTATAACACCCCAGCAAGTCTGCATTATAAATGTCAATATTGGTGTAATTGTTCTTCTGGCAAATTGTTTGACAAATTGTCTGAACCTGCATAATGTTCAAAACCAGCTGCATCACATGCAAAACCATCACTTCCAGCACCCACCCCTATAACTGACCAGCAAGCTCACCATATCTGGCACATATAGCACACCAGACCACAAGTCTGTATGGCTTGTATGCAACATGCTGTCTTGTGTTTACTTTACAATGAGCTCCCTTGCTTGGTACATGACATCAGGTCAAAATGTTAGTATGTGTTTAGTTTGTGTATGTGATATGTGGAAATGTATGTTACCTATATTTAGCTTGGTTGTTGGTTGACTATGTTGCTGTGGATAGGGACCAGTATCATGTGGCCAAGTCACCTTGTCATGGACTGTTGGTGTGATAGCTCTACTGATGTCATGGTGTGGTAAGTGTGATATAGGTAGCTTAGCTGGTGTGTGACAAGGTGTATTTGAGGGTTGTACATTGTATCTTGTTGTGACATGATACTGGCATTAAACTGGTACTACCTGGGGGTGTTGTACAACTAGATGTAATGTTGCGGAGGTGTACAGTGTGATGTAAGTGGTATGTAAAGAATGCAATGACCCTACCTCACTCTCTGTTTTCCAGCACCAGCATTGGCAGGCAAAGGAGATGGGGCACAGCTGAGTGGGGAAGCTACTGGCCATGGGGACTTCAATCATGAGAACACCGACAGCGAGGAACCCAGTGAGGGAGACTAGATCCAGTTCTTCATCTTCAGAATCCTCCTCCAGTGGACATTCTTTGGCAGTGGTGGACCTATCTGGGACCACCCCAGCACCATCTCTGTCCGCCACCCCCCTTTCTATCAGTGCCCTACTCATACAATACAATGGGCCCCTGTCATGTGCATGAAGGTGACATATAGTTCAACGTTTCATGCTATTATTCCATCAAGAGCCCAATGATTGAGTGGCAACTATTTGGGGAAAAACCTCAGAGACACAAACCACGTCTCAGGCTACCATGACAGGGACATACACCTCAATGCCAGCCACATGCCTGACTGCACATACCATTCCATTCACATGTGTATGTGAACTCCCACAGCTGCACCACAATCTAGTCAGTGCAAACAATAGGTTTCCATACAACAAGGACTCAAAACACATCAACAATAGCACTAGAAATTATGTTTTATACTCATTCCAATGTGGATTGCTGGCTGAACCTTGCAAAGTACACATGATGTTGGCAAATACTAGTTAAAATTGTAACTCTGTACAAGATGTATTGGCCTATTTATCAGACCTACAACACAATGGCTAAGGAAATACTTGTGTAGCCATTTCACATCTACAGAACATGGACGTGGTACTAACATTCATAGCTGTGACATCAATATACTTGATCCAATAGGAGTCTAGCAATAACTCCATGGTTACCCACATGTAGGGGGTACACCTTGTAACAGGTCTGAATACGTTTTGCAAGTATGGCATGTGAAATGTCAGATGGACATCACAGCCTCACATGATGCTGTCACTCATCATGAACATAATGAAATGTAGGAATTACATAAAATTGTCAGACTCTATGTTGCACATAGACATGGATCAAGGGGCATTGGAATGGACAGAGGGCAAAGACATAGACAATTTACCATCATGATCTTGGGAGTATTGTTCTGTTGATGGGAAGGAACAACCAGCAGAGTATGAAAAGCTGTATAGTGGCACACATGACACAGTCACATGTGCATCATCATATGCTTCTGTACAGAGGAGACAACATAGGTGAGTAATATGTCCCTATACACATTAGAATGTGCACACCTGTGTACCAATGTTGGGGACTGTACATCTATGTGTTCCTTGGAGATCGTTCACCCTTTGCACTTACCACATTGTCAGAGCTTACAATATTTCACATCATACACTAACCTGGTAAGTGGATGAAAATGTGTTAAATCTGTACTTACCCCCTTGTGGCTGCTGTGCTCCCCTCAAATGCCCATCCAACTTAGGGTGGGCACTGCCAATATGTGGGACATTAGAAGGGTCAAGGTCCAACGGGCACCCCTTCCTCCTTGGGAGGACATCCCCACTGGGCCTCTGCGGTCTTCTGGGCACAGCGTCTCAGTTCCTCCCACCACTTCCTACAGTGGGTGCTCCGCCGGCTGTGGACCCCCAGGGTCCGCACTATCTTGGTGATGGCACACCAAATCCCCTTTTGCTGATGGGCGTTGACCTGCATTGATGACACAGACAAGAAGAGAATGTCATGTCCACATGCATAATACCAAAACAAGCAGGGTGATAATACAAGTTAGTGCAACTAGCCATACACTGACTGCCTTCAATGAGAAATGACCATCTGCAGTCAGTCCATGTATAACATTGAGACAGGCATACAACATGCATATCCAGCAGCAGGTGTCAGCTTGAAACGTGTGACCAGATCACAAACATATCTCTAAATATGGTATACCTGTTCAATTGTGGTATTAATTGTTTTTAATACCACAGTCAATTATCATGTAATACTGTATGTAGTTGGGTCAGGGCACATACATCACACACTCTCTACTATGTCTCAGGACTTAAAATCTATCCATGCACCTGTGCACATGTCCATCTAACCACACATATTACCTCAATCCTTCATTCAACCACCTTTTTCTGAATATCTTCATACACTCAACAATTCAAACATTGGTATTGCATAGAAATTACCTACTCCTCTGGTGTACCATACAGCTGTTCATACAGGGGTAGGATCCCCTCCACAAACATCGCCATGGGCTCAAGACCGCCAAAGGCAGCAATGTGTTCCAATGGCAATGTCCACTGCGGTTGTATCCGCCTAGGGCCATAATGACATCTGCCAGCAGAGTTAGGCCACTTCCTAATGTCCAGAACAGTAGGTCAGGGAGCTGCCATTTTAAGGCTCACATATGAATGAAAAAGTTATTAAAGTTGTGTCACAAGCTGTGATACATATATACGACATTGTGTTCACTGCTGGCTTTAGGCGAACATGTCGAAATGTGCATGTATCATGTACAGGATGTAAATTTCATGTATCCTGAGATATGTGCATGTAATAGTATAGTCAGCAGAGTAATGACAATCTGAAAATCGTATAGGTGTACCAAATATGTGCAACATGTAAATACAGTTAATGTCACGTAGAATGCCGGTGACATGTTTCTCCGTTTCAAAAACATGATAGGGGTTAGGGGATGTGAATGCAGTTATAAGCCATTATTTGCCTAGGTATGCACTGTGTATAACATATGTACAATTTCATGTTTAAGTATTTAGCATCATATGTGACATAGGTATGATCATACTTATGCTGTATAGATTGAGTGATACACATACATACTGGTTTTCACCCACATAGTTACCCTAGTATGAGAAGAGTGAGACAACCTCCAGTGTACCATCCACTAGCAGACCTGCAGAGCATGGAGGAACGACATGTGATCCAGATCTACTGCCTGGATAGGCATGCAGTCATCGATCTCTGTCGTCAGTTGGAGCAAGATCTGATGCCTGCCATTCTTAATCTTTATAGCATACCTCCCATTGAACAAGTAATGTCAGTGCTGCACCTTCTGGCCACAGGCTCCTTTCAAAATACCGTGGCCCTAACTGCAGGGATGTCTCACCCTATGTTCAGTCTGGCCTTGAAGGCTGTACTGTCTGCACTGTTGAAACACCTGGACAGCTACATCTGATTTCCACAACGTGAAGATCTGGCCCATGTAAAGTCTGATTTCTATGCTTTGGGATACATTCCACATGTGGATGGAGCCATCAATGGCACCAATGTTGCCTTGGTTCCCCCTAATGCCAATGCACAGGTGTATAGGAAAAGGAAAAACATCCACTCCATAATGTCCAAGTGGTCTGTTTGGCTGACCTCTACATTTCACAAGTTTGTGCAAGGTACCATGGGTCTGTCCATGATTCCTTCATCACACGGAACAGCAATATCCCACTGCTGATGACACAACAATACACAGAGAGGGCCTGGCTGGTTGGTAAATCACATATGTCATGTGTGTCTGTAACTTATATCTGCTATCAGATATGTGGATGTCCAAGATTCATGTTTGGTTTATTGTTACTATTCCCTACGGGGGACTCTGGCTTCTCAAACCTTCCTTAGTTACTGATACCAGTGATGTACCCAACCATGCCACGGGAAGTCCACTTCAATGAGGCCCAGGGTAGGACAAGGTTTGTTGTGGAGCGGACTTTTGGGCTCCTGAAGGAAAGATTCCGCTGCATTGATAAGTCTGGTGGAGCCCTACTCTACTCACCCACCAAAGTTTGTCAAATTATTGTTGCCTACTGCATGCGCCATAACCTTGCCCTGAGACGTCAAACCCTATTTATACCAGATGAGGGGGAGCCGGTAATCCCAATAGATGAGAATGCAGAGTTGCCAAGTGAGGATGAGTATGATGAGGATGAAGCTGGAGACATCAGGGCTGATCTAATCAATCAGTACTTCACCTGACTTTAGGTATGTGATGTAATTAGAGTGATTAAGTGGGGAATTTGGTAAAGTTATGAATGCTTGATAAGGGTCTTAGTATGACAGCCAGAGAAGACATTAGCTGCTCCAAAGCCCCTGACTCACTTGTACTTGCAGATTGTTACCTGGTGTTGTGTCCAGCCATTTGATCAACATGGTTTAGGTACTTCACAATGCACAATCTGAGTCACATTTGTATATATGAATTGGCTGTGTGATGTTAATGTATCAATGAGGCCTATACCTTATGTTTATCATTTACAAATTGCAGATTAAGTGAACAGGCTCATCCTCAATTGGCAAAATCAGACAGTGTCACAGGCAGATAGGATTTGCAGACTGACAATTGAGATGGTCCTGGATTGAACCAGGTACTGTCGGGCTAGAGATTTGTTATGCGTCAGTTCTATGCCCCGACTGTCAGGACAGTGGGATAGTAGTGTCCTATTCCACACTTAAGACCTGTTTGGCATTGGATGTGGGGTCAATGGTGCCGTGTGTGTTCATATGTTTCTGAAACATGTCATCGTGTGCTACTCACACCCTCTAATTATCATAATGGTTTGTGTTGGTAAAAACCAACTTGTCTGTAGCTGTCAGTGTGTTTCCTCATTGCAGACCAATGTGCATGTGTCTGAAGACTGACATAGGTGAGTAGCAAGCCTACAGATACCTGACCATTACAAGTGGAAATTTCCATGACTAGGGACATTTGTACTGACCTACTTCTGTATCATAAGGTATGGTCATTTGTGAAGTATGGTGTGGGTAAGGCTTTAGCTGATGATGCATTGAAACAATATGTTTGTCTCATGGGATAGTGTAAGACTGACATGTCCATAACTTCTGAAATCTGTGGTTTGGATAGTGCATGACTCCTATGCTGTAACTCTGAAGTTAGTAGCAGTTTTCCACTGCGTGATCCTTGGAATTCTTACAACCTATATGTGTGAAAGTGAATTACAGGTGATTTGAGTTGTGTCTATCATTAATAGGCAATGCAAAATCTAGTCTGGCTATACAGTACATGTGTGTGGAACATTACAAAGGTTTCACATTTGAGAGAAACTTTTTTGTGCAAAAGGTGTTTTAGATGACAGTTAAACATGGTTGATAAATGACTCTAACGCATGATCTGTGGTTAAGTGGTATTTATTGGGGAGTGCACCGCAAAATGAATGAACTGAAACAAAACAGAACACAAAGTAAACAGTGAAGGATGCAGTCATGGCGGATGATGTCATCAGGGTAGCCACTACACCTTTTGGGGACACAATTCCAGTGTCCTTATACCATAGGTAAATAGAGATAGGTCTCAGAATGGTCAACAGGGTGTATCTGTGCCACACAAGGGGAAACAATCAGTAGAGGTTCACTTTCTGGGCAGCGGTTTTGGCCTTGGCATCTGCTCCTCCTGGATATTTGGGGGGACTTCCACATTTGCAAGTGGTTCTTTAGCTACAGAAGCTGGGGTGTCTGAGGCATACCCTTGCCCTGGCAGGGCCTCCATTCCACTAGCTGCTGCAGATGTAGAAGGGCCTGATGTTTCATTGCTAGTGGAAGAGGACAGATGTTGGGTACTAAACCTACTCAGGGTGGTATTCATGTCTTTCAGCACCCCAGCAATGGTAACCAAGTGGGCATTTTGGGCCTGCCACTGCTGCATGATTTCCAGGTGGTAGTCCCTCTGCAGCTGTCTGATCTCCCCCATCATGGTAAGTACCTGACCCATTACGCCGTGGGATTGTTGGTGAGCTCCAAAGACTTGGGAGATGGTGTCCTGGCCAATTGTGTCCCTAGGAGCCTTCATCCTCCAGCCCACACCATCCCTCCCATGCAGTATACCCCCACATGCCTGTGCCCCTGGCACAGTTTGCCCACTCCCATTGATGGCAGGTCCATCATTGTCTGGGTTTACAACAGGAGACGCAGGTACCTGTACTGGGGGGCACAAGATGGAAGACACTGCCCTTGGGCCACAGGTTTGGGGTCGAATAGTTGCCTGTGATGTTGATGCAACAGGGCTGGGAGGAGTCGATGTGGGCAGGGTGTGGCTCACAGTTGTTGACTGACCAGGTGTCCCAGATGGGCCAGCTTTGTCCTCAATGCCCACGCATCCAGGTGTGTTTTCCTCACTTGGGCCTTCATCCAGAGGGGTAGCGGCAGGCTCTGGTGTCCTCTCCATGATTACAATGGCAAGGTTACCTGTAGGAGAAGTGGAACACACAGTTGTTGAAAGTAATGCAACAGATGATATCAAGTTTTGACCGCTAGACATGCTATGTGACATGCACACAAAGCCTTTACATGATCCTCTGATATGACAATGACACCTGCTTCCAAGTCTGTGTTAGAGCTATGTGGGACACAGAGATTTCCAATTGCATACACCATGCTCCAAGATCTTGGAGTATCTTGGTGGTTAGATGACTGTTCATTGACACATATCTTGTCTGGGTAAAGACATGACAATGTAAAGTTATCTCCTAGTAAGGTGTATAGCATCATTGAGTCAACTAACAGCTGCAAAATGTACTATGGTGACAGAGCTCGCCAACAGTATGGGAGTTAACATTTAACCTGGGCCTCTGTATGGGTGTACTGTAAGTACATCCAGCCTCCTATATAGTTTTACCCACCTGCTGATTACATGACATTTTTTGGAAGGAAATTTCAAGGGCCAGTTTTGGGGGGGAACACAGCTGTAGCTGCGTGTTGCTTCTAATAGTACTGGTAGTAGGCCATAGCATTGATGTCATTGCCATAGACTGTAGTACACTGTTCTGGTTTTCTTAAAGGTGGAACAGTGCCTGCTGGGAGTTGTAGTGCTGTCAGTCCCTGTCCCTCCTATGCCATACACATACAATGTGCCCCAGGTGAGTTTATTTGACATGAGCCATGTTAGAGATGGGTATTTGGACATTTGGACACAGGGGTGGCGGGTGGGTTGGTTGTTGAGGTGGCCAAAGGTGATCAGTGAGCATGCAAGACAAAACTATTTGGTGACATTAATAATGTAGTGATTTACCCAACTCCATTCCCCCAGGTATTCCTGTCAGGCCCTCACGATGTAGGATGTCCAAGACCTTCTCCTCCCATGATGTGAAAGTTGGGGGAGGAGGTAGGGGCCCACTGCCAGTCTTGAGGACCGCCAGCTGGTGCCTGGTGACCCTGGAATGGACCTTCACCCTGAGGTCGTTCCACCTCTTCCTGATGTCCTCCCTTGTGCATGGATGGCTGCCTACAGAATTTACCTTGTCGACTATCCTTTGCCATAACTCAATTTTCATGGCAATAGATGTTTGCTCCAAATAGGTGTGGCTCTACTCTGATAATTTCGTCCACCATAACCCTCAACTCATCATCAGTGAAATGTGGATGTTTTTGTGGGGACATGGTAGTGGTGGATGAGACAGTGAGGTAGAAGAAATGGAAGGGAGAAAAAATTGGTGCGGAGGTGTGGGTACTGTGTTGTGAATGGGTGACGGTTAGTGTCCATTGTGTGGGGTACTAATTTATGTTTTGTGTGTGTTGTGCAGGTGTGGGATGAGTGCTAGGTGAAATTTGTAGGGGTGCCTTCTGTATGCTTTGAGATATTTTTTTAAGAGGCTTCTACCTGGCTGTGTTTGGCGTTTTTGCTGCAAAATATTGTGGGGTATGAAGGGGTGTGTTTTATAGTGCAGTGTGTAGGTTTTGTGGATGTGTGTCAGGTGTGGGATTTTCAAACTGTCCAATGTGGTGTGGTAGATTAATGATGTGACCGCTGACCATCGCAGTTCACATCGCCATTGGTTTTCCATCATGGAAGAACTGCTATCGTGATTTGTGGATCGTAGTATGATTGGAGGTTTTTTGGCGGGCTGGCGGGCTGGCGGTGCTGGGACCACCTCTTTCCCGCTCTCCAGTGTCCTGGTGATTTAGGCAATGTGGCTAGATTTTGACAGGCTTCGCTAATACAGCTGTCGCATTACCACCAACATGGCGGTCTTTTGTCATCCGCCACCAGGGTAGTCTTGCCAAAAGACCACCAAACCTATAATGAGGCCCTTTGTGTGCATATTGAGTATTGTTTGTATATGTAACTTTTTTAGTGTCCAGCAACTAAAGTGCTTTAAATGGTAGTGAAAATAGTAAATGCTACCATTTTAGTGTCCAACACCTTCCCCAAATTGGTTTAGATTGGAGTGGGAAAAGTAAAGCTCACTGCTTTAAACCAAATTGGTTTAGAATGGAGTGGGAATAGTAAATGACACCCCTTTAGACTCCAACACTATACCCAAATTGGTGTAGATTGATGAGGGAATAGTAAATGTCACCCCTTTAGTGTCCAAGACCTTCCCTAAATTGGTATAGATTGTAATAGGAATAGTAAATATCACCCTCTTAGTGTTTAACACCTTCCCCAAATTGTTTTACATTGGAGAGGCAATATTAAGTATCACCCCTTTAGTGTCCATCACCTTACTCAAATAGGTTTACATTGGAGTGGGAATAGTAAATGTTAATACCATCTATTTATGGTCCAACATCTTCCCCAAACTGATATAAATTGGATTAGGAATAGTAAGTGTCACCCCTTTAGTGTCCAACACCTTCCCCAAATTGGTATAGATTAGAGTGGAAATAGTAAATGTCAGTCCCTTTAGTGTCCAACACCTTCCTTAAATGGGTTTTGATTGGAGTGGGAATAGTAAATGTCACCCCTTTAGTTTCCAGCACCTTCCTCAAATTGGTTTACATTGGAATGGGAATAGTAAAAGTCACCCGTTTAGTGTCCAACACTTTCTTTAAAATGGTTATGATGGAGTGTTGATATTTAATTTAACCATTTTAGTGTGAAATACCTTTGTTAAATTGTATTTATACTTAGTAGAATAGTTAAGTTATTTAATTAGTATTGTTGGTGTTTAGAAGGACAACTTACAAGTTGTTAGTTGTGTATTTGTAATAAATAACATCGATATTTACATATTTTCATAAAATAAACACATGCAACCCATTTTTCAATTTTTGTTTATTTTTTCAGTTTATTTAATGCATCTTTTTTCATGTGTCTTTGTAGTTAAAAACATTATATATTGATAAATAAAACATTTTAATATAATTTTATTATTAAATAAACACCTATTTTCTCATTAATTTCTATGGAGAAACCTTCTTTATTTCTTTTATGTAGTGACTATCTTTTCACTGCTACCTTCTATTTTGTAGCCTCTTTTTTAGTCTACTTTCCAGGATCCAGGTCACGATTTGATGTTCCTGTTTGTTTGAACAGATAAGTCCTTTAAAATAAATGTTTGAGGGTTATGAGGGCAAGGAGAGATGAAGGGGTGAGTTTTTTTGTGCATATTTGGGACCTCATTACAAAAGACCTGACCTCCAAAGCCGCTGGGAGAAGGCTTCCATCATACCAGACACCTCCCCCCTACCGTATTATGTTTCCACCGGTCTGACCAGCGGAAACATATTACGGCATTTTCACCATCCTGACTGGTGGAAACAGTGCCATGGCATTGGCCTCGGCTCCCTTAAAGGAGCTGAAGCTATTGCTGTGGCATCACAGCACCCATGGAATGTGCATTGTCTGCACTGCAGGCAGTGCGCATTCTGAGGGGGGCTGCACTGCCCATGCTACAATGACATTTATGTGCATTAATTATGTTATGTAATAAATTGAGTTTGTTGTTTGAGGTTTTTGGTAGGTGATTTTTAGATTTTTAATATAAATAATTTCTACATTATTTTATTATATCAATCTTACTTAAGATTGGAGTTTCATTTATTTGACTGTTGTCATAAAAAATTATGTTTCTAATGTACATAAAAATGATTTATTATGCTGGTTGAGATTATGTCATACTTTTTGGGGAATTTTGTAGTATTCATTTTACATTAAGCTTTTATTATTTTTAAGTAATCTACTCCTTTGTTGTTTCTGTAGCGTTTTAGTTTAAATTGTAGCATGTCATACGTTCTATTGGTTTGTTTGGTAAGTTTAGGTGCAGTTTGGCTTACAGACTGCTCCATTTGGAGTTGTTGGTAGCTTTGCTAATTTTGTAATGCTTCTACAAATTTATAGAGTCTAGGTTGGGTTCTGCCTAGTGTGGATTGGAAGGCATTGTGCCATCCTTCCACTGTGTTGTTTTGGCTTCCTGTACTAATGTGCTGTCATAGACATTCCACCATGGTATTTGGAATTTGGGTTGGCGTTTGTGTCCAGAGCAATGTAGTCTGCCAACTCAATTATCTTCAAAATAATCCTCTACGAGGCTTACTTTGTGTTTGTTTTCTTTGTACAAAGGGTTTTCTATTAATAAATCATAGTGGTTAGCTACCTCTGTGACACGGACGTAAGCTAGTGCTATCAGTTTTTTTATTTCAGAAGCAAATTCACTGTCTGTAGCATATTCCAAACCTAGTGCAGATTGCTGGTGGTGTCTCCATATGCTTTGATTGAAATGGTAGTAACAGCCTTGTACGGCTGAGTGGGGAAACACTGGGGTGAAGTATTAGCATCGCTAATTAATGCTTGTAGATGTACTTCCTAGTCAGTAGTGAAAGTGGTCCGGGAACTACCTAGATGTCCTCTAGGTCTGCTGTGTAGAATCGGCCACATAGTGTAACTTGACAGTGTCTCTGGACACAAAGCAGTTTCCTTTGGAACCAGGCAGCGGTGGTAAGATGACAATTCTGGTACAGTGTATTCCCAGGACTGGGGCCTGATTATGAGTCTGGCGGTCAGAAAACCCGACTGCGAGACTCCTGGTGAGGAGACCGCCGTAGTGCTGGTGGTTTCCCCACTCAGCCCATTACAAGGTTTGCACTGGGCTGACTGTCAGGAACCTACGTATTAGGAGGGTCCCGCTGGTAAGCCCAGTGGAAAAAATGCGGCAGCATTGGACCTGGCTCCACATGGAGCAGAGTCCAGTACTGTCGCATGGGGGAGGGGTGTCCAGCACCCTCGGAATGCTCGGTCTTCAAAGCAGACAGTGGCATTCTGATTTTGCTAGGCATGGGGGCCCGGTACTGCCCATTTCCTGTACCAGAGCCTTGCACTCTGCCAATTGTGCAGTGCAGTCCCCTAGGGTCTACGTGTAAGTATTTGGTAGAATGGATCCTTCATAGCACCACTCACAGCCACACAGGTTGCAGAGTACTATTGTTTTGTGCCTACAGCCGGCTGTGCTGAACCATCAGTATACATTATCATTTGATACTGATCTAGAGGCAAAATATTTGTTGGTACTGGGTATTCAAGTTTGAATTAGAGAAACTCTTGAGTTTGAAGTTTTCGGTCAAAAACATAATCTACATCAGTGGCAGTGAGAGACATAGCCCATTGAATCCAAATGAATGTAATGCTTTTGCATCTGGTACACTAGCTTTTGTAACAGCCTCGAGGGCTGGTATGGGGATGATGAAAATAATAATATGGTTCCTCTGGTCTCTCTTTGATGACGGCCATCTGAACAGCAGTCAGAATCTTTTCAGTGGGAGCAAAGCATTGTTCTGCTGTGGAGTGTAAGTGCGATTTGTATGTCATCTTCATTGAATGTTACATAGGTGAATCTGATGGCACCAGCAATTATTCTGATGACCAAATTTGTTATGTTTCCACATGTGTCAATGTTTTGCTTCAAGCATGTCCTGCAGCAATGCTCTCAGAATGTGTGTGTTTTTGACTGTCCAATATTTACTTGAAAAGTCAGGGCATATTAAACCATACAGTGGTTTTATGCATTGTGCATATTCTGAATGTAAGTTCTGTCAAAATTGAAAAAGCCCAATAATGATTGCAAATTTTTTGTGGTATTTGGTGGTTGTAGTTGTGCACGCTTTTCTAGAAAGTGGGGCGCCAGGCTCTTTCTTTCATCTGATAACTCATATTCCAAAAACAGGACACTGGGAAAGGCAATTTTTGTTTTTCTGAAGTTGAATTTCTAGCCTTCTTCAGCAAATCCCACCACAATGTGGGAAACCCGTCTTAAATGTTTCAGGAGGTCATCATCTCTAAGGTAGATATCATCTAAGTAGGACAACACTTCCGGGGCAATGCTGTGTAAGATGGATGTTACACATGCTGAGAACAATCCAGGACTGTTCTCATACCCTTGTGGGAGCCTACAAATCTTTCTTTGTGAGCCTAATCCACTAAATGAAGTTAAATCCCTACTTTCAGGCACTATGGGGGTCATTCTAACTGTGGCCGGCGGCGAAGGCCGCCCGCCAAAGTAACCCCGTCGAAAGACCGCACCGCGGTCAAAAGACCGCAGGGGTCATTTAGACTTTCCCGCTGGGCCGGCGGGCGACCGCCAAAAGGGCGCCCGCCGGCCCAGCGGGAAAGACCCTGCAACAATGAAGCCGGCTCCGAATGGAGCCGGCGGAGTTGCAGGGGTGCGACGGGTGCAGTAGCACCCGTCGCGATTTTCACTGTCTGCATAGCAGACAGTGAAAATCTTAATGGGGCCCTGTTAGGGTGTAAACCGCCAGAAACAGGCTGGCGGGAAGGGGGTCGGAATCCCCATGGCGGCGCTGCATGCAGCGCCGCCATGGAGGATTCTCCGGGCTAGGGGAAATCCGGCGGGAAACCGCCGGATCCCCTTTTCTGACCGCGGCTTTACCGCCGCGGTCAGAATGGCCCTGGAAGCACCGCCAGCCTGTTGGCGGTGCTTCCGTTGCCCTCCACCCTGGCGGTCATAGACCGCCAGGGTTAGAATGAGGGCCTATATTTTGACAGAAGGACTCATTGGAAAAATCCAGGGTTGTTTTGTATTTTTGGTGCTCTTATATTGTTGATGAGTGCTTTGCAGTGTGCATTTTAAATGGCAAATGTATGTGTCTGACTATTTAAGTGTCTATAGGCTAAGACTTTTCTAAAGAAATGGTCCAGCTTAGCTACGGGAAACAAGGGTTGTTCATTGGTGAGATGCAGGGCTGAACTACACTCAGGTACTCGAGTTGTGAGACTATTTCTCTCACTGGTGCTTTAGCCTCATGTTTATTAGGTTATTGAGGTTGAAGCTAGTCGGTATTACGTGGTAAAGAGAGTCTTTATCCTACCCTACATGATTGCGATACAGCATGGGTATTTGTGCCAATGCCCAATCTGAAGCGTAGGCTTCTCTTAGTTCTACAGGAACCAGGGGTAAGAAAGGTGGAATAATTACACCTTCCCCTAGTGGGAGTTTGCGGACAAATTTGGGTGGCTGAACTTTTTCAGCCAGGAGGATATCATAACTTATACTCAGTCACTCCCAAACTATTGCTTCAATTGTCAGCTCAATGTCTCCCTCAATTTGTATTTTTATTTCATAAACCCTATCGGGTGGAGACATGCCTGTCTGCAGTTTGGGCTTCTAAAACATCATTAGTTCCTGTCACATCCAGATGCTATTGAAGACTCTGGCGAACTATTGTGAACTCTGCCGTCCTGTCTAGCAGAGTCAGTGCCCACTTCCTGTTCCTCAGTAAAGTTCTCATTATGTGTGGCATTTCTAACTGAATTTGCAGCCACCTTTTTATTTTTAAACTGTGGTATCTGTTGCAGAAATTTCTCTTCCTTTTTTATGGTAGGTTCTGAGATATGTTGTGAATCTTTTCTTAGTTTCACGTATTTGTTTTGTTGTTCTGAACACCCACCTCACTCACTTTGTTTATCCGGTGAGTCCTGAAATGAACGAGATTGGAGTGTATTAGTATATTGATATCTATCAGGAGTTTTCAAATTATCTCTATTTCTTAGGTTGTTTCTTTTTTCAGAGGTCTCTGGGCGAGAAGATTCTCCCATTTGTTTTACATTATCTTTATTTTGTTTTCTTTATTTTGTTTTTGTTTATCCCAGCATATGTTTTAGAACCCTCTGCTTGCTTGGTAGAATGCCTACTTGATTTACCTTGAAGTTGTGGTTCACTCGGTCTGACGCCCAAACTATCCCGACCTATGCTTGAATAGGTTTCAGCAATAATTTTGGCAGCTCATGCTCCTAGTCTTGTTCAAGAACATCCCAGAGCCGTTGGAGTTCTGCCAGAGCTACTGCTTTCCCCTTAGGTTTGCTTAATATTATTGAATATACGATGGCAAAATTGCCCATTAATTGCATTCCCAAGTCCAGGACCTGGGCAGCCCCATATTCATCCTGAATTTGATTTAACACTTCCGGAAGAATCACAAGTGTCGGTGTACCATGTGTGGTAGTGTAGAGTGCAGCAAATACTGCACCCCATGTGGTACAATTATCTACTGGGGGAACCATCCCGAACGGCACGCACATTGTGAGAATTCTATGTTTGTCTTGGGGTCCCGTATAGGCAAACACTGTTTTCAAAGCACTTGTTTTTTGTGCTAACCAAAACAAAATTTCTTCACGTTTGGCAGCAACTTTACCCATGATCAAATGAATTGTTGCAGAATTAATACTTGCCATGACTATATGTGTTGTGCTGGAGCAGCCCTTGCTGGGGCAGAGGTGATTTGTGAAAACCCTTTGCATGACGCCTTAGATTTCTCAGGCATTGCAAATTGTATTAAGCATCTATATACTTATACTAGATCATTAAATAGGCGTTGCACTTCTGCTACTGCTAATATATTAGCTTTGGGGTGTGGTGTATATGTGGCCAGCTGTGGCCATGTTGGACCTTCATTGCTCAAAGGACCTAATCTAACATTCTGTGCAATGTGTGGTAGGGTGCTATCAAGTGTTCTTGATAAGATAGAGGTATCTCTAAACATGCATAAACTCTGTTTTATGCGGGTGTGTTAGCAGGAGCGTAGTGATGAAAGTGGTGCATGTTCCTATCTGCTGCTGGAAAAGTGAACCATGAGTGAACATTTTCAGTTCTATATGCTGGATTTGCCTCAACTACAAATATTACTGCTCCTCCTTCTCTCTGAGGCTGTTATTTATTAAATGATTTGTGAGGGGGAACCTCATGTTTGCTCCAATTATTACCTGTTGGGGTTCTGTCATATTTTAAGATGTACAGGTCAAAGACAGGGACACCAACTGGGGATTTGGTACTTTTAAAGTTTCAAGCGTGAACAACTTAAAGCAATAAATAGGTGCCACCTACCTTAGCCGAGGAGGATATCCCTAATATTACAGATGTCAACATATAAGGTAATTAGGGTGCCTATAGCATTTAATGAGACAGCGATACTTGGGAGATCCGTAATTCAGTGCCGAACAGAGGTTGGTGGTGCCACGCAATGTAAAGACTCCCGTTATAGTAACGAAAATGGTAAAAAATAATAATAAATAGCCTATTATTTTCTGCTTCTGTGCATGTTTAATATATGGCATACTGTTTATCTTGTCTTGTATAAATCAATGTATTTAACATGAATTGGGATGCAAGGGGTTAAACCCTTGCATTTTGATAAAATCTCTCTGAATAGACCTAACAGCTAACAGTACAATGTCCTTATCTGTCAAGCCTCTATAAAATACTTTCTGTAAGACAATATAAAACAGAGGTTCCAAGTGGACCAATGTGCAACAGTTACATAGTGTTAGAATTAATCAATGATAGAATTGATCATATGTATTAATAACATGAGAAAGAAAAGTCTGGTATTACTGTAGGACGCTGGCTCTCTATATAGTGCACTGAAATGAATAAATGGCAATAAATGAGAAAAACACTCAACAAATAAATTTGAGACCAATTCAGAAAACTAACAATTCATTTTATATTTATTTTAAACCAGGTAGTCAGGTAAGTAAACTTTTAAGCATACATACTTACAGTTTCAGAAATCAACACAGTGCAATTTTCATAATTCTTCCAGTGTTGTCCTATGGAGGAAAACAATGTTCAGCAAACACAGGATTAACAACCACTTATGAGTTTGAGCTCAAGGAGTATAGGTAAGTACTAGGTCCTGATCAGAACCACATCAACAGGTCACACCCGGCAGCACTGAGGAGGCTAGGGGCATAGGTGCAGTAAGGCGTCTGGTACTCAGTGGCTCTCTATGGGAGTTGAGTCTCGTGATAAACAGGCTGCAGGCTCTGTATGGGAAGTCCAAGATGGGTGAGACCACACTGGACTCAGTCTTTGGACAGCTGGGGAACCGCTCGGGTACAGTTGGTTAGCTTCACCTCGGGTCGTGGACGTTGGGTACAGTGGTCACTTCAGGTGTTGGGTTTCAAAGATTCCAGCAGCTGCGGAGTCTTTTCCTTGGAGTTTCTTGTTGCAGAGCAAGTCCCTTGCCCTCAGGAGACTTGAGTCTTTATTGAAGGCTGGATGAGTGGGCTTTTTGTGTAGAGTCCTTTGAGGTCAGCAGGCAGTCCATTGTGGTCAGATGCTTCCTCTTTTTCCTCTTCTGCAACTCTTCTTTGTCCAGGTCTACTCAGGTTGTCGAGATCTGAGTTCTAGGGCTCAGGGGTGCCACCTACATACTCCATTTAGGGGCTTTAGAGGGTGATAGCCAATGGGCTGACCACCTTTAGGGTGACTACACCCCTTCTATGACCACTTCCACTGGGAAATGGGCATAACCCTAACCCTAGTGGCCTAATTCCTTTCCAAACAAGATGGAGGAATTTTAAAAGTAGAGTTCAATTCATTCACCTCACGGGTGAGACTGGCATAGAGTGGGCACACCAGTCCCAGCCCGGTGACCCGGCAAAGTGGAGGGGCGGGGGAAGCAAAAATAAATAAAAAAATAATATAAAAAAATTAAACTTGCCTAGTCGCCACCGCTGCACTGCCACTTCACTCCAGGCTCCCAGCCTGCCCTGCGCCAATCATGATGCTGCTCAGAGCAGAATTATGACTGGCTTGAACGCCCTGGCTGGGTGCTCCAATGCAGACTGGGAGCAAGGGCCAGCTCTCTCCAACTCGCAACACAATTCCTGGTTAGCAAGAGCCCTTGTGCGCATATCTGTTTGGCCGGCCGCAGACAGCCGGCCAAACATACTTGCGCACAGAGGGGAGTGCGCCGTGCACTCCCCTCAGTGCTCAGTGCTTGTCGCCCCCATGCCCCCACCCCTTTAAAAATATAACAATAATAAACAGCATTTATCATCGTTTCATTTCTAAAGGTTTGCAGCTCCTGCTGCTGCTGGCGGGGGGCGATCAGTGTGGGCTCACCAATACAAAATGTTTGATACCATACATCCCTATATTCAGAAAAGCCATCGTATAGCTGGGGAACTCGTAGTGACTAGTGTCAAGCTCATGTATTAAAATGGCTTCCCTGTTCACTTACTATGTATAGCAGGGGCATATGTGCTCATGCAGGAATGCCCTCACATGTAATATAATGCACCCTGCCTTTAGTGCTGGAAGGCATGCTAGAGGGGTGACATACATATATTACATGCAGTGTCAAAGGGACATGGCACACAGTCTGAGTGCCATGTTGTGATTTCATTTTAGTTTTGCACCAAGACACGCAGCCTGTGAAAGAAGCCCTGTGAAAACTAGGTGAGAAGGTCCCTAACGGGTAGCACAATTTGTGCTGCAGACCTCAGGGAACTTCCTTTAGTACCCCATGTCCTATGTACCAGCGGTACTATTTACTAGGGACTGACAGTGGTATCTGAAGGTTTTTCCAATTGGGAAAATTTACTGTGCAATTTTGGGGAAAGTAATCTGGCACTGTGGACCTGGTTAGCAGAAATACAGTGCACTTTTAGTCGAAATTACACCAGAAACCAGGCAAAAAATCTTGGGGGGGATGCCGCTGGGCTCCTGCTGCCTGCGTTAAAGGCTCTGGGGGCCTATGACTGCTGCGGTGGTTGGCAGCGGCTACGCCTCCCTTTTGTGGTTTGGGGAGCCTCAGAAAACCTCCCTGCTGCCTGGCCAATAATGAGCCACCGGCTCTCAATGAATTGAGAGTGACGTGTAGGCCTCCTCTCCCAGCAAAGAGGCATGCTGCTGAGGCCTTTAATTATTGGAGGAGCTGTACCATGCTCCCCCGGTCTCCTCATACAGAGAAAAGTTTTGAATGTGCACACCACAGGGGCCTCCTCTCCCCACCTAGGGGCCCTGCTTGTGCACCACCTTATTGATGTTGGGATCCGGGGCCAATCCGGACAACCCCTCCCAGTGCCCATCACCAACTCTTTTGGAAGAGAGTGAAACCTGATGCAGCCTCACTTATCTATGCTTATGTATACACCCTCCTGAGGTCGTGAGTAGAATCTGGACAGCCATGAGGGGTTAGTTAGGCTGTACTTGGTGTGTGTACCCTCCGCGGCACCAGTGGTATGTTCCTGAACATTCTATGCCATTGATAGCCCCATCCATTTATTTGTTTGTGTGCCCTAATGTTCTGCAACTATTGACATGGGGCGCACCAGAGCTAAGACAGGGGAGCCTCCTGGAATTACCCGCTTCCAATCCACTGCATCAAAATGGTGGAAAGGGCGCACCAGGTGCCGACACAGAGGCCCTCCCCCTGGAGCACTGCCAAACCCTTTCATGGATCGCATACTCAATTTCAATGAATGAGATATGAACCTCATATGCCCCAAGGAGAATGCACCTATGCAAATGGACAATGCACAGATCTCAGTATTCCTGAATTAGGCACTTTTAGTGCAATGCCAGTGTGCATCCTACCAGGCAGTCAAACAACAACTATGCAAGGTGAGCCTGACAGATGCCCTTCTTTTCCCCGATAAACTCAAAGTGATCCATGACCAACAAACTCTCTTTTCTGATACACCGGAAGCCGTCTGGGAATGGATAGAACAACACTTTCCTACTTCCAAGAGACCTAAAACTTCAAACCCACCAGTACCAAAACCTCAGCGACGGCCCCAGAAGCAACTATGCGGCCCTGGTGTTACTGACTTGACTGAGGCTGCCCCATCTCCACAGCAGGCCCTGAAGGGCCAGAAAGCAGTGCTTTCACCTGCTACTTCCCTTTAGGACCCTTTAGGACCCGCGCCTGCCCACCAGTTCCAGCCCGTCATCTGGTAGTATATAAGACTCTGAATCCTGTGGGCGTATGGCGCTATTCCCTTCTTTCACCACACAGACTGCCAACAATTTAATTGGCCAACATGTAGTTAGTACTATGGTTTGAGGGTGACTGTCTGCCGTTATATGTTACAAACTATGTAATCCCCCCTTCCGTACTGATATCATGAGCTAGATGTGTGGAACCCTCCCACATGATGGGCTGAGTTGAGAATGGGGTTTCTTCTTTTCCTCCTGACATTGTTAGATTATGGATCTGCACAGCCTATCAGACACTCTTGGTAAGGGGGATGTTTCTGTACCTGTTCCCCCTTTTGTTATTCTACAATGATGGTTCTGTTACTTTTAGTATTCTTGATTCTGGGGCTCTAGGAATATGCGAGTGACTAAATGATCTTGCCACGCTGTTGTCGGTTTCAGGAAAGGAGGAATGTCATGCGCCCCAATAGCAAATGCACCAATTGTTCCTTTGTTTTCATGTTTTTACTACAGTTTGGTCAAATTAATGTTCATCGCTGGGCCTTGTATTGGGGGTTTGTTCCAGGTTCTATGTCACCGTCGCATGTTGTTCATACTATTTGACATCAGTATGCACTGAGTGAAATGTGGGTCTAAATTTTTCGATTGTACTACAAAATACAAGTAGCTGTCAGAGTCACCAGATCCTCAGGGTCTGCGCACGTTCCCAACACGTCCACCACTGAACAGCTCCAAGACTCTGATAGATAAATCACAGAGGCTAAGAGAGTTCAAGAGGGGAAGAGGGGATTAGGAAGGGAACAGCTGGGAAGGAGACCTGTAGTAAGAAAAAGGTTAGAACACACAATATGAACATGATATCTCCTGGAATCAATACTAGACTATGATTCTAAGCCTAGTCATTCTGAAAACATGAACAATCTAAGAATTAAGCTTAAAATGACTAAGTTTCAAAATGGTCGGATACCTGTAAGGGAATCAAGATGGATTAAATGAAAACTTTCTTATTCAAGTACTTTCCTTTACATGAGAATCAGAAAAACATTCTGACTAAATTTTAAACCAGTCATATAAATCCTTTAAACCAAAAATGCATACTAGGACCATACAATATTGCGTCTGGAAACTCTGGCCTTCTGTATACTCTTAAAATGTTTCAACACAAATTGCGAATATTGCAGGTTTATATATATATATAGTAAACACCATAAAAGGATTGTGCACCATGAATAACACAATATGGATTCAGGAAACAAATCATATAACTTGTCAACTCTAATATTACATAATAAATATCTTAGAATAGTGGCATACAATAAACAACATGAATTAACCTCGAGGAGATACAAAAAGATGGGAAGTTATTTTGTCCTGTATGCGTTTTCATGCAATTATAAAGCAATAAAAGAGATCTTAAAAAAAAAAACTGAATTAAACTCGAGGAGAGAATCATGCGTCTTGCCAATTCGAGTGTCACCATGTAAAATGTCAAGAAATGGTAGCACGCAATGAATATCACAATCAAATCATCATTAAACGAATCGCGCGTCTTGCTGATTCGTAAACCACGATGTTTATGCCAAGAAATAACAGCTCACAATGAATAACAAGATCAAAGTACAATGAAACGAATCGTGCGTCTTTTGCCGATTCTTAAGCTACCATGTAAATGTCAAGAAATGGTAGAGCGCAATGAACAACAAAGTTAAATCCTCATGAAACAAATCGTGCGTCTTGCCGATTCGTAAGACATCATGTAAATACCAAGAAATACCAAGAAATGGTAGCGCGCAATGAATAACAAAGTTAAACCTTTATGAAACAAATTGCGCGTCTTGCCGATTTGTAAACCACCATATAAATGTCAAGAATGGTAGCGCACAAGTAATTTTTTTATCATTACAGAATTAAACCAAGAATATGAAAATTCTCGATAACGGTGTCGGAACAGTCCAACCACCGTCTTACCGCCTGGAACAATGATCACCAATGAAGGATGAAGGGTAGAAGCCTGGAAGATCCAATAGGCTGCCGGGACAGGAGCTCAGGAAGAAGCTGCTGCTCTGCACCGGGACCTCTGAATAGTGAGCACTGGGAGTTGGGCTGGCTCTCTTTTATAGAGTCTTGGCCCAGCCTACAACCACGCCCAGGCATGTTGCAGGGAAAGTCTCTGGAAGGCCCCGGAAAGGGGCCACACCCTAACACACTCTGAAAACCTGCAGCAATACATTGCAAAGGAACAGTATTTGTAAGCATATTAAAAATAAGTTTTCAGGATTGAACTCTGCAATGCAAAAGGTTAAACCACAACATATCAGCACAATGCATAAATTAGGTTGTTTTGAGAGTGCTTGGTTTTTGCATTCTAGTCGCCAAGAGAGCGCGTACTGCTCTGGTGTTGACAGTAGCTGAAAGTAAATATAACATCATTGCCTAGGATGTCAAAGGAATGGGATCAGTGCATAAAAGATACAGGATATTAGCGCAACTGCACCGCCATAAGGCACAAATAGCTTATTTGCAAGAAACTCATCTCAGTACTTCGGAAGCCCTCAGATTGCATAAAAAATGGAGGGGTCAATTGTTTCAAACCTCTTATTCTGCATTTGCGTGAGGGGCAGCGATTTGGTTGCGAGCAGGATTTCCTTTTCAAGCACTGGACCCCAGAATTGACACACAAGGCTGTTATATTCTCAGTAGGGGTATTCTAGATGGGGTGGCGAAAATCCTGGGTAGTATTTATGTGCCCAATACTGAACAACATGCCTTCTTGACACACTTATCTACTGTCCTCAGGGATTGGGCACAATACCCCTGGATAATAGACGAGGACTTTAATGCCATTTTAGATACTCACTTGGACTTTTTTCACCCTCCTCCACCTGGGACAGGATCAGTTTGGCAAGCAAAAGCATTACCACAGTGGGTTCAAGGGTGGTCCCAATCTGATGCTTGGCTCAACAAAATCAGGGCATACGAGAATACTACTTTTACTCACCCCTACATCAAATACACACACGCCTAGATAAGATCCTCTTCAACAATTCTCCCCAAACACAGATTACTCATACTGCATACCTAGGCAAAACCCTTTCAGATCATAATCCTCTGGAACTCACTATGTCATGGGGCCATATACAACCCCTATTCCCACCAGGTGTATGCAACCACAGATTCTGGAGTGCGCGGTGTTCCAAGATGCAATGGCCCCCACCATTGATACTTATGTTGTGAGAATACCAATATTGCCTTGTCTCCTGTGGTGGAGTGGGAAGCCTTTAAGGTTGTAGTATTGGAATACTCCTTCACGCAGTGGTGGAAGCACGTAAAATGATTCTCCATGATCTTACATGTGTTGAGAAATCTTTAGGTCCCTTAGAAAAGGCAGCTGAAGAGAACGAACATAGCCCTGCAGCTACAAGAAGCCAGAATTAACTATGCTGAACTACTTCAACGACTATGGGGGTCATTCCAACCCTGGCGGTCGGTGATAAAGCGGCGGCCAACCCGCCAACAGGCTGGCGGTCCAAAAAATGGAATTCCGACCCTGGCGGGAACCGCCAACAGAGACCGCCACTTTAACACTCCGACCGCCACGGCGGGACAAACAAACAGCGCGGCGGTCACCGCCAACAGGCAGGCGGCAGACAATGTACCGCCCACCCAATCACAACTCACCAATCCGCCACCTTTTCCGGGGCGGGAGCCCCGCCGATAAAAACACGGCGGAAACAGACTACGAACGGGAAAACGCTCACCTCTACGCACTCCATGAGGACGGAGGACAGCATGGAACCCGAATTGAACATCCTACCTGCTCTCGTCTACCTGCTCATCTACCACGAGTACGAACTCCGCCGCAGACATCAACGGTGAGTACTGCACCTACGACACACGGGAGGGGGGGGTAGGAGGAAAGGTTACGGGCACACACATATGCGACCCCCACCACCCCCCCAAGATGTACACACCAATGCAGAGCAACAAGTCACAGTGACACCACCCAAACACCCGTAAAAAATACAATCACATAACCAAATTGAGAAAAAATATTTATGTACAAAATAGTGTCAGAAAAGTATTTTTCAACCATCAAAATTTTTTCTGATAAACAAATTATTTACACAGCAGTGGATAACTGAAGCAAGTAGTCCTGCACATCTTACGAATCCATCATGTCCGTGGGCCAAAGTGTAGCGAAACAAGGGCAAAGCCCACACAGGAGACCTGAGTCCTTTGGAGAGAACACTGCAGGGGCATCTGGTGACAAAACTACAGGCACCTCAGGGGGAAGGGAAGGGGGGGGCACCACAGCCACATGAGTCCACGACGCCAGATCCACGAAGGGCCCACCATGCCCACTGCCATATCCTGGGGAGTGCAAAGCCACAGTCTCGTAAAGTCTCTACAGTGGGTGGATTGCCCACTGTGCCATCCTGGGGAGTGCAAAGCCACAGTCTCTCAAGTCTCTACAGTGGGCGGCTTGCCCACTGTGCCATCCTGGGGTGTGCAAAGCCACAGTCCATCAGGTGGATAAATGTCCCCACTGGACAAGGAGGATGCATGGTGGGCACAGTGAACCCTGAACAGTGCCTGACAGGAAGGGCCCAGCGGAGCGGTGCTTGAGACGGCGGGGCCCAGTGGAGCGGTGCTTGACAGGAAGGGCCCAGCGGAGCGGTGCTTGAGACGGCGGGGCCCAGCGGAGCGGTGCTTGTGATGAAGGGCCCAGCGGAGCGGTGCTTGAGATGAAGGGCCCAGCGGAGCGGTGCTTGAGATGAAGGGCCCAGCGGAGCGGTGCTTGTGATGAAGGGCCCAGCGGAGCGGTGCTTGAGACGGCGGGGCCCAGCGGAGCGGTGCTTGACAGGAAGGGCCCAGCGGAGCGGTGCTTGAGACGGCGGGGCCCAGCGGAGCGGTGCTTGACAGGAAGGGCCCAGCGGAGCGGTGCTTGTGATGAAGGGCCCAGCGGAGCGGTGCTTGAGATGAGGGGCCCAGCGGAGCGGTGCTTGTGATGAAGGGCCCAGCGGAGCGGTGCTTGAGACGGCGGGGCCCAGCGGAGCGGTGCTTGTGATGAAGGGCCCAGCGGAGCGGTGCTTGTGATGAAGGGCCCAGCGGAGCGGTGCTTGAGACGGCGGGGCCCAGCGGAGCGGTGCTTGTGATGAAGGGCCCAGCGGAGCGGTGCTTGTGATGAAGGGCCCAGCGGAGCGGTGCTTGAGATGAAGGGCCCAGCGGAGCGGTGCTTTAGATGAAGGGCCCAGCGGAGCGGTGCTTGAGATGAAGGGCCCAGCGGAGCGGGGCTTGAGACGGCGGGGCCCTGTTCATCGGTGCTCTTCTGCACGGCGGGGCCCTGTTCAGCGGTGCTTGTCTTCACGGCGGGGCCCTGTTCAGCGGTGCTCTTCTGCACGGCGGGGCCCTGTTCAGCGGTGCCTGTCTTCACGGCGGGGCCCGGTTCAGCGGTGCTTGTCTTCACGGCGGGGCCCGGTTCAGCGGTGCTTGTCTTCACGGCGGGGCCCTGTTCAGCGGTGCTCTTCTGCACGGCGGGGCCCTGTTCAGCGGTGCTTGTCTTCACGGCGGGGCCCTGTTCAGCGGTGCTCTTCTGCACGGCGGGGCCCTGTTCAGCGGTGCCTGTCTTCACGGCGGGGCCCTGTTCAGCGGTGCTCTTCCAGTCAGTGTAGGGAGTCAGACCTGGCCTGGACAACCTGCTCACTCGCCCTCCGAACGTGCAGTGTCAGGCCCCTTCGGAGACGGAGTCCTGGGCCCTTTGGTGTCGTCCCTTGCAGCCGGGATGGGGCGTGTGGGGCCCTCCTGCTCCGCGCTCCTGCTGGCTGGCCTCTCCGCCCTGCTGCCCTTCCGCTCCTTAGATGGTGCTCTCGGGCCCTTGGCTCCCCTGGCTGTTGTGGCAGGTGAAGTGGCCGGAGTCACCTCCTTGGGGGCAGCCGTCTCAGTCCGCTCACGGCAGCCCTTCACTTTCCGGGTCCTCTTGCCTGGGGGGGGGGCTGCCAGTCCCCTTGCTGCTCAGTGAAGTGTCACTGCCGCCAAAGGGTGGACTCCATATTCCATGCACCACTTGTACCTTAGAAGCTGGGCTGGTGGTGGCTGAGGTGCCTTTGGGACTTTTCCCAGATGGAGGGGGTGGGTCAGGGGAGGGAAAGAGGTTAACATTTGAGAGGTAATATTTCTTTGGACCAAGGTAAAGGGTAGGAGTAGTGGAGATAGAAGTGGAGGAAGAGGATGTGGTTGTAGGAGAGTCAGGTGTGCTGTCTTTGGGTGCAGGTGACTGAGACGTAGGCTGTCGTGAGGTGGTTGGCTGTTGTTTGGGTGTCTGCCTGCGTTTATGTGTCTTGGAAGAGGGGGTGACAGACACAGTGGGAGAGGACACAGGGGACGTGTACATGGCAGTGGGGGTGGTGACTGCACGTGTGAGGACTGTAGTGGAGGGTGTGCTGGCGATGGAAGAACTGGCTGATGTTGGTGTGCATGCAGGTGTGAGTGTAGACGTCACAGGGAGGGAGGAGGGAGACGAGGAGGAGGGGGACACAGAGGTGGTAGTGACTGTTGGTATGTCTGCATCTGGGTGTTGCTTGGGTGAATGCTTGTGTGTTCTGTGGTGCTTATGTTTGGATGAGCTGGCCTTGGGTGTTGAGGTGTGTGCAGGCTGGTCAGATGGTGTGGATGGGATAGGCTGAGGAACAGGAGACAGAGAAAGGCTGGAGGCAGTTAGAAGAGGGAGACTGGAGACAGGGACAATGGCTGCCGTCAGTGCTGAGGCCAGAGAAGTGAACGCTCGTTGATGGGCAGCCTGACCCGAATGAATGCCCTCCAGGTAGGCATTGCTCTGTTGCACCTCCTTTTGCACCCCCTGGATGGCATTCAAAAGGGTAGTCTGCCCAACAATGAGCCTCCTCACAAGGTCAATGAGCTCCGCACTGAGGGCAGCAGGGGTAACAGAGGCAGGGGCTGAGGTGCCTGGGGCGAAGGAGACGCGCGCCTTCCTGGGTGAACGGGCACGGAGCGAAGACTGAGGGGCTGCTGGGAGGGCGGTGCTGGTGCGCTGGGTGGCGGCTGTACCTGTTGTTGCGGGGGGCACAGATGTTGCCGCCCCCGCTAGGGAGCTCGCACATGAGGAAGTGTCCGTGTCGCTGGTGTCTCCACCGGCCCCCGTTGTGGTGCTCCCCTCGCCCTCCGGATCACTGGTGCCCTCGGTGCCTGTGTCAGTGCCCACCGGGGCCTGGTGACCTGCAGCTCCCTCGTGCTCCGACGCCAATTCTCCTCCGCCTGATGATGCTAATGCACAAGAAACAAAGAATAAGGGTGGGGGGAGAAATAAAACAAAGTTGAGTGCATGCCTTGTCAATAGCCTTGGCGGAGAGGACAGACACAGGTGCCTCATGCACTAAGCCTCGAACTTGGGGTACACTACTCTGTACTTCTGACTAGGCCAACAGGTCTAGGGACAACAGACGCGCTCATGGGTGATGTTGGACCATGGATAGCTGCACTTGGCACCCTACAGAGGTGGTGGACGGGGGCACAGGGCCATGTCTAAGGGAGGGGACTACACTACAGAAAGCGCCCTGGCCTACTGTCACCCACAGCCCTCCTCCCCCACCCAGACGCCTCCACTGCGCGTAAAGATAGGAGAATGTGCTGATACTCACCCCCTTGTGTCTGCTGTGATGTCCTCAAGCGCCCATCCAAATCAGGGTAGGCCACCGCCAGGATCCGGGACATCAGGGGGGTCAGGGTACGACTGGCACCCCTCCTATGTCGGGAGGCCATCCCCAGCAGTGACTCGGCGGTCTTTCGGGTTCCGCGGCGGATGTCCTCCCACCTCTTCCGACAGTGGGTGCCCCGTCTGGTGTAGACCCCCAGGGCCCGGACTTCCTTGGCGATGGCACGCCAAATATCTATTTTCTGATGGGCGCTCACCTGTTTGACATGTACAGGGTGGGAAAGAGAAAACGTCACATTTCTGCATGTTTGGAGTACATGCCCCCCCTCCCCAACCTTGCCATGTGGCCCATACTCTCATCAGTCGTGCGTTGCATTCCTCATTTTCTCCCCACCCCACCAACTGACAGCCACCCCACTCCACACAGGCATTACCCATTCAATGTGCACTCAGTGTACTCACCTGTTGGTCTGGAGGACCGTAGAGTAGCGCATACTGGGGGAGGACCCCGTCCACAAGTTTCTCCAACTCTTCAGACATGAAGGCAGGGGCCCTTTCCCCAGTCGCAGCAGCCATTGTCACTTCCAGACCGAGTTCACAGCAGCACTTGCAGTATAGGTCCTCTCCTGTGGATGATCAGGTCTCGAGTGATTAATCAGATAGAAAATGGCGGTCACGCCCGCGGCGGTGCGTACCGCGGCGGTGCGTACCGCGACCGCCGGCGCACATAGTCATTGGCTCCTGAATCCCATAGGGTTCAATGTTAACCAATGCGACTTCGTACAGCGGTCTTCGACCGCCTACCGCCACGGTGTGCCCCGCCAGCGCATTGACCTCACATCCCATTGACCCACTTCACAGGTCAGGCAGCCGCCATTTCAAGGGCCCACATGGCTTAAATTCTACTGCGTCACACAGGCCTAGGCCTTGCTTTTGCACACATACAAACATAGCAATCAATACATTTTCGTGTACTGTGCAAGCTGTGTTGTACGTACCTGTGAGTTGATTGACTCAGTGCTCCATGTTGTCCTTCCTAGGCACCGTCCGCAGGGACTTGCGAGGAGAAGGAGGAATCCTCCCGAGTACCGGCCGCTGGTTGACCTGTCGACAATGGAACAACGCCATATAATACTCCGATACCGACTTGACCGAGCCACTATACATGAACTGTGTGCCCAGCTGGAGCCAGACCTGATGTCACCCATCCGCCAACCCACAGGAATTCCCCCTCTAGTGCAGGTTCTATCAGTCCTCCATTTTTTGGCAAGTGGCTCATTCCAGACAACAGTGGCCATGTCATCTGGAATGTCTCAGCCTATGTTTATAAAGATTCTGTCCAGAGTGTTGTCTGCCCTGATGAAACTCATGAGGAGCTACATCATATTCCCAGAAGAGGCTGATTTGGCCACAGTGAAGGGTGATTTCTATGCCCTTGGACATATCCCCAACATCATTGGTGCCATTGATGGGACCCATGTGGCATTAGTACCCCCAAACGACGATGAACAGGTGTACAGAAATAGGAAAAATTACCATTCTATGAATGTGCAGGTGGTCTGTTTGGCAGACCAGTACATCTCCCATGTGAATGCCAAGTTCCCTGGGTCAGTGCATGACGCGTATGTTATGCGTAATAGCAGCGTCCCCTATGTGATGGAACAGCTACAGAGACAGCGTGTGTGGCTAATAGGTGACTCTGGTTACCCCAACCTGCCGTGGCTATTGACCCCAGTGAGGAATCCCAGGACCAGGGCAGAGGAACGGTACAATGAGGCCCATGGGCGTACTAGGAGGGTCATAGAAAGGACCTTCGGCCTCCTGAAGGCCAGGCTTAGGTGCCTGCATATGACAGGTGGATCCCTAATGTATTCACCAAAGAAGGTGTGCCACATCATCGTGGCCTGCTGTATGCTTCACAACCTGGCTTTGCGACGCCAGGTGCCTTTCCTGCAGGAGGATGGTCCAGATGGTGGTGTCGTAGAAGCCGTGGAGCCTGTGGAGAGTGAAGAGGAGGAAGACGACGGTGAGGAAACAGACAACAGGGAAGCTGTCATACAACAGTATTTTCAGTAGCACACAGGTAAGGTTCAGCCACGCCATTTCCCATTTACTTAGAGCCTCATGCATCTCAACTTTATGTATTTCCCCCCAGCTCTTTTGAATAACATATTCTTTTTCCCTTCCCTTCTCAGTGCTTAATGACTCATAGCCCGACTTCTGCTTGGTTTGGCCATGTACTACAGCGTATTGACATTGGTATGTTGTCATCACTAACTGACATCACATATTGTGAACTGTTATGTGTTGTACAATTTTTTGAGAATACAGCATGACTCCAAACGGTTTTCTGTGCAATAATTGTTTTATTTTGTGTGCTTAGATAATGGTACATTATGTTAAAACGGTGATGGGTGGGGGTGGAGTAATGTCCATGGCAGAGTCCAGTTCTCAGTCTGACAGGTGTATTGTCCATATGCCTGTGGAAGGATGGAGCAGGGGCTGTTTGAGTTTGGACAGGGTGGCAATGTGGGACAGTGGGATGACTTCTGGGGGTATCTCATGCTGGCGGTGGTCTTGGCATGCTACTCTGGTTTTTTTTGGGGTCTTAGGCTCCTCTTGCGGGGTGGTTGTTCTTCAGCAGGAGGTGGGGTTCTTGTGGCCTGTCGTTGTGTGTGGGCCTCCTGTCCACTAGCGCCGGCGGAGGTGGTAGGCTGTTCCTGGCTAGTGACAGTGGCCCTGTGTGGTGCCACATGGTCCCGCAACGTGTCTTCTATCCTGTTGAGGGACTGGACCATGCTCCCCATGGCGGTAGCGATGGTGGTGAGTTGGTTGCTGAACCCCATGTAGCGTTCTTCCTGCTGTGCCTGGATCTCGGTGAACCTGGCCAGTACCGTCGCCATCGTCTCTTGGGAGTGGTGGTATGCTCCCATGATGGTAGTGAGGGCCTCTTGGAGAGTGGGTTCCCTGGGCCTCTCCTCCCCCCCCTGTCGCACGACAGCCCTCCGAGTTGCCCTGTTTGCCTGGGCCTCTGTCCCCTGGACGGTGTGCCCACTACCACTGCCCCCAGGTCCCTGTTGTTGTTGGGGTGTTGGGTTAGCCTGGGTGCCCTGTAGTGGCAGACACACCGCTGCTTGACCTGTCCTAGAGACAGAGGCATGGGCCCGCTGGGTGGGAGCTGTGCTGTTGTTCCCAGGGGGGTTTGGGTCTGCTGTGGCCTGTGTCTGTGTTTGGGGAACCCACTGCCCAGAGGTCCCCGATGGTCCGGGCTGGTCATCAGCTTCCAGGTCGACCGAGCTGCTGTCATCACTGGGGGCCTGTTCCGGGGGTGGGATGGACATTTGAGGACCCTCCTGACCGGTGTGTTGGCGTTCGGGTCCTGCATGGGGTGAGAGAGTATGGTTATTGTTTCTGTGTGTGAAATAGCGTGCGATTTATGGGTGCCCTTGTCCCCCAGTGCAGGCATTCCCTTGTGGGTGGTGTTGTGAGGGTGGTTTGTGGGGGGGATGGGTATGTGCAGTGGTCATGCTTAGGTAATGGGTGTCCAATGTTTGTGGTGGCATGCAAGGGTTGGTGAGGGGTTGGGTGGGTTGTGCTAGGGAAACATTCTCAGGGATGATGTGTGATGGGGGGTTGGGGGTGAGGGTGTGGGTTGGCATGCTGGTGGGGTGGGGGGATGAAGTATATGAGATAGGACTTACCAGAGTCCATTCCTCCGGGTACTCCAGCGAGGCCCTCAGGATGCAGGATGTTTAATACTTCTTGCTCCCATGCTGTGAATTCTGGTGGGGTGGGTGGGGGTCCTCCGCCAGTCTTCTGCACCGCGATGTTGTGTCGCGACACCATCGAGCGCACCTTCCCCCGTAGGTCGTTCCATCGTTTGCGGATGTCGTCCCTATTTCTGGGATGCTGTCCCACCGCGTTGACCCTGTCCACGATCCGCTGCCATAGCTCCGCCTTCCTTGCTATAGTGGTGTGCTGCACCTGTGAGCCGAAGAGCTGGGGTTCCACTCTTACGATTTCCTCCACCATCACCCTGAGTTCTTGGTCCGTAAAGCGTGGGTGTCTTTGTGGTGCCATGGGGTGGTGTGGATGAGGTGTGGGGTGGTGTATGTGGTGATGAGTGTGTTGGTGTGTGGTGCTTTGTGCTACTATGTGGTGTGTGTGATGTTGTAGTGTGCCTCTGTGTGTCTGGCTCTCTATTCTCTGATGTGTCTCTCTCTCCTTCGTCTCTGATTTTTGGTTGTAGGGGTTTGTGGGTGTTGTGGGTGTGTGTTTTATATTGTGTTGGGTGTGTGGGAGTGGTGTTTGTATGTGTATCAGGTGTGTGTATTTCAAATTGTCCAATGTGGTAGTGTTTTGTAAAGGTGTGTGTATTTTGACCGCGGCGGTGTGTACCGCCAATAGACTACCGCGTTTGAAAGACCGCCGCGTGGATTTGTGGATCGTAATGGCATGGGCGTATTTCTGTTGGCGTGGCGGTGGAGGTTTGGTCATCTCCAGTTTATCGCTGGCCGCTGATGTGGCGGACTGCAATGGAGGTCGGATTTTTGGAGGTTTGGCAATTGTGGGTCAGAATGTCCGTAGCGGCTGACCGCTGCCGCGGCGGTATTGTGGCGGTCTTCTGACCGGCGGTAAGCGGCTTTTACCGCCGGGGTCAGAATGACCCCCTATGTGTCTTTGACTACAGAGTCTATGTACAGAAACACACATTGAAGTTTACACATCCAGTACTCTGCTGGCAAGCATGATAAGACCAACAACCTCACCCACACCTTATCCTTTCCATACCCACGCCACAACATGTTACTATGGTTACCCAAATCAATATTAACACTGTATTCTGTGATTTATACACTGCCCTTTATACAGCCCCTCACCGGCGGTGGATAGGGAAGCACTAGGTGCCCCCATTGGCACTAGTGAGATCCGTAGTGCCATCAAAGTGCTCACTCACAATAAGATGCGGGATCAGATGGCCTCCCTATTGAAATTTATACTACCTTTGCAACACGATTAGTGCCTGTTGGAAATAGCCTTCTCTACAGGGTCACCCCAAACCCTTTGCCTACCTCCTTCTACTTTTTGCTGGATTTCTGCTTGTTGTCCTTAGGACTCTGTTCCCTTTTATCACTGCTAACCAATGCTAAATTGCTTGCGCTCACTCCCCTAAACATGGTTTGATTGGAATATACCTGATTGGCATATTTAATTTACATGTAAGTCCCTTGTAGAGTGGTATACCATTACCGTGGACCTATAAATTAAATCCTACCAGTTGGCCTGTAACACTCATTGTGTCACCCACTTGCTAAAGTAGCACTTTAAAACATGTCCCAGGCCTACCGTTGCAGCCTGGAGGCTGTATCCCACTGCCATGTCAACATTGCATTTGAAACCGTTTGCCACGCCTTAAACTCCTCTTTTATTACGTATAAGTCACCCCTATGGTAAGCCCTAAGTAGCCCATAGGGCAGGGTGCTGTGTAATTAAAAGGTAGGACATGTACTTTTAAGTATTACATGTCCTAGTACTGTGAGGCCCCCCTCCCATAGGATAACATTAGGGATTCCTTATTATGTTTGATAAGCTTTAATCCCTAAATCAGAGGTGGTAGCTATTTCATGTTTGGTATCTGTGAACTTGTATTGATATATCCTCTTTAATGGCAGAGTCAATGTTAGACCTGGCATCCTTGGCATGGTTTCTCCTGTCGTTTTGCCTCTGCGTCCTGTGTTGTTGACTGTGTGCTGAACTTCGTTTTTGCTGGTTTTTGTACTCTGGACATTTTACTACTGCTGACCAGTGCTAAAGTGCAAGTGCTCCCTGTGCAAATTGCAACTCTAATTGTCTTTTCCATGACTGGCATATTTTATTTACTGAGAAGCCCCTAGAAGAGTGCACTAGATGTGCTCAGGACCTGTAAATCAAATGCTACTAGTGTGCCTGCAGCACTGATTGTGCCACCCATATGAGTAGCCCTGTAAACATGTCTCAGACCTGCCACTGCAGTTTCTATGTGTGCAGTCCTGCACTGCCAATTTGACCTGGCAAGTGTGCCTACTTGCCAGGTCCAAACCAACCCTTTTTGTACATGTAAGGCACCCCTAAGGTTGGCCCTAGTTAGAACCATGGGTAGGTTGCAGTGTATGTTAAAATTAAAGGTAGGGCATGTACTGATGTGTTTTACATGTTTTGACAGTGAAATACTGCCAAATTCTGGTTTCACTATTGCAAGGCCTATTTCTCGCATAGATGAAAATGGGGACTACCTTTAAATAGCTGTTATGTGCAGTTTCCCATTGGGAGCAGATAGAGATGTGGAGTTTGAGGTCTCTGAACTCATAATTTAAAAATACATCTGTTGGTAAAGTTGGTTTTTAGATTGTTAGTTTGAAAATGCCACTTTTAGAAAGTGGGCATTTTCTTGCTTAAAATTTCTGTGCTTCTGCCTGCTTGCGGAATCCATATCTGGGTCAGACTGACATTTGAGCTGTTTGTGAATTCCTTCTAGACAGTGGCACAAAGGGAACTGAGGAGCTTCCTGCATAATCTGATGAGCCTCCTGGGCTTGAGTGGGGAGGGAGGATCTTATACATACACCTGAAGGGGCTGTGCCTCTCCTCACACAAAGTAGTCTCCAATCCCCTGGTGTGTGTCTGGGGCCAGGTCTGGGCAAGCAGGAACTTGTGAACAACAGAGACTTGCCTTTGAAGTTTACTTATTTCAAAGGCAGAAATAAGTATAAGTAGTTGATCCAAAACCCCAGACTTTCAGATTACTTCTGGATCAAGAGGAACCTCTGCCAAGGAGAAGAGCTGAAGAGCTGGAGGAGTACTACCCCTTTGCCTGTGAGTGTGCTTTGCTAGGATGTCCTACAGTTGCTGCTTCTGCATCAGAGAGGACAAAGACTGGACCTTTCCTGCTTGTGTCTCCAAGGGCTTAACTGAGCTTGCCCCCTGTTCTGAAGCCTCAGGGCCATCAAAGACTTCCTCTGCCAGCACCTGGACTCTCTTGCAGAGACTCCTACCCTGCCAGGTGGTGCTCAAACCAGTCCCTGGGCCCTTGAAAGGAGAAGCTGGTAGAACCAAGGCTGAAATCCACGCACCAGAGCTATGCTGGAGAAAAAGCGACACACCACCTGGTTTGCGGCTGAAAAATCGATGCACCACCTGCACTGCGACTGGGAAATCGATGCAACACCCGCTTGCAGCTGCCAAAATCGATGCACCACCCACACAGCGTGGCTCTTTACCACCGTGCGCAATTGCTGCTGGGTGTCAAAACCACAGTGAACCTGCGCAGACCCGAGGTTGCCCATCCGGAAATCGACGCATCGCACTTCTGCGGAAGAGAGTAACAACACATCGCCTACCCGACCAGAGAAGAAATGACACACAGCCACTCTTGCGAGTCAGGAATCGATGCATCGCTGACTTTTCTGACCCACGCTTGCCCGTATGGCTTGATTTTTGACGCAAAATAGGTACTTTGTGTAAAAAAAATGATCTATGAATTTCTGATCTATGAATTTCTATGGATTAAGACTCTTTTTCAATTTGAAAATTCATATCTTTGCTTGTGTATGTTGGAGTTTTGTCATTTTGGTCTTGTTTGATTTAGATAAATTTTGGCTATTTTTCTAAACTGGTGTGGAGATCTTTTGTGGTGTTTTCACTGTATTATTGTGTGTGTTGGCATAAGTACTTTACACATTGCCCCCACAGGGGGGTAATGGTGCGACGAGCACCCCTTCCACGTTGGGAGGCCAGCCCCAGCTGGGCCTCTGCCGTCTTCTTGGTCCAGCGGTGTAGGTCCTCCCATCTCTTGCGGCAGTGGGTGATCTGCCTGTGATAGATCCCAAGGGTCTATACCTCCTTGGCGATGGCACGCCAAATACCCTTCTTCTGGTGGGCGCTGACCTAGAGGGTAAAGTTAGCGTAAAATTTAATTAATCACCCGTCCGGCCCATTATACTCATTGCCCACCAGTTCCCACCTATGCCCTGCTGCATATACAGTGACCACCTCTCATGCAGCAGTCAGGCCAGGATGCCTTAGCACCTCCCAACATGTGGCTTACATCCACACCACTCCAAACAGGCATTGCCGATGCATCATGCTCACCGTGTACTCACCTGTTTGTCTGGAGTACTGGGTGAATCAACCAGTTTCTCCAACTCCTCCACAGTGAAGGCAGGGGCCCTTTCCCCAGACACCTGAGCCATTGTTGCTTCCAAACTGGTAACAGCAGCACTTGCAGTGTAGGTCCTCTCCTGTTGATGGTCAGGTATCAAGTGAGTGAATGGGTAGAAAATGGCGGTGACGTCTGTGGTGGTGCGTACCGTCACCGCCAGCATACATCGCCATTGGCTCCTGGAACCCATAGTGCCCAATGATAACCAATGCGGAGTTGCGCGGCGGTCTTCGACTGCCTACCGCGACGCTGCACAACACCAGCGCAGTTATCTCATTACCCCTTGTCCCTCCTCACAGGTTAGGCAGCTGCAATTTCAGGAGGGCACATGGCATGGCACCTAACTGCGTCACAGCACATATTGGCACATATACTGACTCTCGATTTTACACACTGCTTCTGTAACATTAATTCAGACACAGTTGTGCTATCTCTGTGCTAAATGACCTTCTGCTCACCGTTCTCCTCCATAGGCTACAACCGCTGAGGCAGATGATGTGATGGCGGCATCCTCCAGTGTACAGAACCCTGATGGACCTGTCGACTTTGGAGGAACGATGAGATACCCTGGTTTTCTCTCCATTATTAGACCATCCACTGGTAGTCTACCATACATTACCGGCCTCCCTACCTCCCTTGCCTCCTCTCTTTGCACTAACTTTCTGTGCCCTCCAGTATCCCTTACCCATCTACCTTCCCTGCACATTTCACCTCTTTCTTCCTGTCTTATAACTATTTTTTCCCCCTACCCTCATCCCTTTCTTCCTCATGCCCCTCGTGTCTCCACTTGAGTCCTTCTGTCTATCTGTCTTTTTTCCTTTCTGCTTACAGCTCACTTTTTCATTTTCCTTTCCCTTCCCTCCACCCCACTGGGCCCCCACTCCCCCTTCCCGACCCACTGTCTACCTTTCCCCACCGTTAACTGCACCCTCTCTCCCAACCCTACGTTCCTATCCTCTCCTGACTGTCTCTCTCTCTCTCTCTCTCTCTCTTTTTCTTCCCCTTTTACCCTTCCTCCCCTATTACCCTTTTAACCGCACCCTCCCTCCCACCCTCGGTCTCTATCCTCTCCTGATTTTCTTTCACTCTCTTTGTCCCCTGTCTTTTTCCTTCCTTTACTCTCTGTTCCTCCCCCTTCATTCCCATATATACCCTTGCTCCCCTTCCTCCCTTTCTTCCCTTGGCACCCCCTTTTCTCCCTCTCCCCATCTTTTGGCCTTTTGGCCTCACCGCTAGGCCATGGAACGCCGGGCACACAGCCCCCCGGCTATCCCCACCAGCTGCCGGGAAACTACATCTCCCGGCAGGCTCTGCGGTGACCGCGTCACTCTGTGACGCCGTCCCCGCGTCAAGGCGGTTCCCCCGAGCCGGCTTTCTGGTGGGGCTCTCTCCACCGACCTCCGCAATCGTTTCCAGGCCCAACGTCTCCTGGACGTTGGGCCCCAGGCATTACAACGATCCAGAGGCCGCACTTCCGGGTTGTTAACCCTTTCCACGCCCGAACCCGGGCGGCGGCGGTGACTGCCTCCACCTGATCCTAATATTCTTGGGCAATTACCATTATATAAACTCGCCTCTCCCAGGCCACTCCATTCAAGCGGTCCTGAGAGAGGACATCGTAGGCATACAGTGAGCGCCCACCTTTGATGCAGTGAGTGACCTGGCCTCTTCTGGACTACACAGATAAGATGCCATCAACTTGTTCCTTGTCTCCTTCATGTTCTCTTCCTTTTGTTTCTCTAACTTATCTTCTGCTTCTTTTCTTTATCTCTTTTTCAGCCTATTAATCTTTTCTGTCTCCCATGTACCCCACTCTCTCCCCCCTCTCTTTTTTCCCTTCCTTATTCTCCCTTCCTTCCTTTTTTTCCCCTCTCCAGTGCTCTTTTCCTCCCGCTTTTTTCTTTTTTCTTCTTTTTTCTTTCTTCTCTCTTCTTTCTCCTTTTTTCTTCTTTCTTTGTCTTCCGTCTTTCTTTGGGCTAGTCGCCTTCCACGTTTTGGATCAAAGCAGGTGCCCTTTTCACCTAAGGGGCCCCGCTTTCCTAGAGGCCGCCCCCCAGCCCGCTCCTTTGTTCCCCACTCTTTATTATATATTTCTCTTCCCCCTGTCCTTTCCTGTATGTTGTTACCCTCACCTGTTTCTTCCCTTTCTCCCTCTCCAAAACCTTAGTGTCTGACAAATAAGGGGGCACTCCCTTTCGAGGACATCAGAGGCCAATAGCCTTTAGGGACAGGGTAAGAAGTTCTTTCTCTCCATCCCCCTTTTTATTGTCCTCCACTCAGATGTGAACTGTTACCCATATATTATATGATGTATGCCCGCGCACCCAGCAATTCTGTCTGCTGCATTATTTGATACTTCACGTGTGCTGTGGTTTGCTATGTATTGCTGTGTCACAGTGTTATTCTCATTGTCGGTCTGTTTTTTCTCCATCAGCACCCCCCCCAGGTAGCTCCCGGGCAAGGTAGGCCCCCCCATACTCTTTATATATATTTATTTATAAATTTCACAGCACTTATTGATACTCCGAGCATGAGTAGCAGGGATCCTTGGCCCTGGTGAATGCCCCGAGACTTTCCTGAGCTCAATACTGAGGGCAGAAACATGTCGGCTCCTTCCTCATAGATAGGTGACCCTGTGAGTCCTTGTTCTCACAGAGGTGTCCCAATCTTCACTTTTTTAACCACATCAAACATAACCTTTATTAAATAATTACATAGGTATCTGTTTAGGTGTTTTTATTCCTTAGTTTAGCTGGATCCCTCTATTTCGAGAACCAGATTTAATTTACGCACTCCCTCCTGTTCCTTTAACAGTGAGGTCGAGTCCGCCCAGGTGGCACTGTCCTACCTGTGTGGGGCTAGGTGCTCATATGATGAAGCATGACACTATATAGTGTGTGAGACCACCTAGTCTGTAAAGGAAACTCCCCACCGTGTCCCCCAGACCCTCCACAGCACCCCCTTTTTTACTGATACCTCACCTCTAACAGAGGATCATGAGGGACCTGGTGTTGCAATTGACACACCTTCGATTTATCCCTCTTTAGATTTTATGAACCCCGTACTCTCTGGGGGTCATTACAACCCTGGCGGACGGTGTTAAAGGTGCGGTAATACCGCAAACAGGCCGGCGGACAAAAAAAGGGAATCATGACCCTGGCGGAAACCGCCAACAAAGACAGCCACTTTAACACACCGCCCGCCACGGCTGTACAGACAAGCAGCGCGGCGGTCACCGCCAACAGACAGGCGGAAGACAATGTACCGCCCATAGTATCACAACCCGCCAATCCGCCACCTTTTCCGGGGCGGATTCACCGTGGATAAAAACACGGCTGAAACAGTTTCTGCAATGGGAAAACGCTCACCTGAACACATCCCACGAGGAAGGAGGACACCATGGAGCCGGAACTCCAAATACTCCCGGTGCTTGTCTTTCTGCTCCTCTACGATCACCATCTACGTGGGCACCGAAGACAACGGTGAGTACTGCACCTACGACATAGGGGAGGCAAAAGTCAGGGGGACACACACACAACACCCCCACCCCCACTCCCACCCTCACCCACTACAACACACACACCAATGCATTTCCAAACAGCACAGTAACAACCCACAACCCCCCCGGAAGAATGCAAAGACAAAACGAAATCAGTCCAACCATTGTAATGTATCAATATACATGTCTCAAAAATATACACAGATATTAGAAAATCATACAAAAGTATATACATTCCGAGAAGTAGTGCAGATATGCACATATCAATGTCCGTGCACCACTAGTCCAAAAATGCATGGGCGAGGACCACAAAAGATACCTGTCCACACACGGAGAGAACACTGCCGGGGCATCAGATAGAAATACAACAGGCACCTCAGGGGGAAGGGAAGGGGGGGCACCTCAGCCGGAGGAGTGCAAAGCCAGATCCACAACGGGGCTCCATGCCCATTGATGTATCCTGGGGAGTGAAAAGCCACAGTCTCTCAAGTCTCTACAGTGGGTGGCTTGCCCACTGTTCCATCCTGGGGAGTGCAAAGCCACAGTCTCACAAGTCTCTACTGTGGGTGGCTTGCCTACTGTACCATCCTGGGGAGTGCAAAGCCACAGTCTCTCAAGTCTCTACAGTGGGTGGCTTGCCCACTGTACCATCCTGGGGAGTGCAAAGCCACAGTTTCGCAAGTAGATAACAGCCTCCACTGGTTCTGGAGGGGGGCTGGTGCCCAGATTGGATTTGTCTCCCCGTGGAAGTTCCTGTCCCGTCACTGTCCCACCTGCACATGGGATAACGATGCTTGAAGTGGCGGCCTTTTCATTCTTCCCCGGTGCATGCCCTGTTCAGCAGTGCTTTGCCATGGCGGTGTCTGGACTGTTCAGCGGTGCTTTGCCATGGCGGTGTCTGGACTGTTCAGCGGTGCTTTTCCATGGCGGTTCTGGACTGTTCAGCGGTGCTTTGCCATGGCGGCGTCTGGACTGTTCAGCGGTGCTTTACCATGGCGGTTCTGGACTGTTCAGCGGTGCTTAGCCATGGCGGTGTCTGGACTGTTCAGTGGTGCTTTACCATGGCGGTGTCTGGACTGTTCAGCAGTGCTTTGCCATGGCGGTGTCTGGACAGGGCATTGGTGTGTGGCATGACGTTCTCTGGACTGGGCATTGGTGTGTGGCATGACATTCTCTGGACTGGGCATTGGTGTGTGGCATGACGTTCCCTCATTGCCCAGCGGGGCTGTGGCAGCCGGGGCCCTCCTGGGCACTGACTCCGGCGGTGGTCTTCTGACCAGTGACGATACTTGGACCCTCCTGGGCACTGACTCCGGCGGTGGTCTCCTGACCAGTGATGATACTTGGGCCCTCCTGGGCACTGACTCCGGCGGTGGTCTCCTGACCAGTGACGACGGTGCTGGCGGTGGCGTCCCGACCGCCGGGAAGGATGCCGCCCTTCTCTGCTGTGCTGCTCACACTAGGCTGTGCAGACTTCCTCTGGCCCTTCCCCACCTTTGGAGGAGTCACAGCTGACTCTGCAATCCCCCTGGAGCCCCTGTGAGCTGTTTTGCCTCCAGGAGTCTTCACAGGGTCCTGTCGCCCACTTTCCAATTTCAGAGCCTTTACAGAGGGTGGGCTGCCAGTGCCTTGGCTCCGGGTCACACTGCCCGCCCTGGTGGCCGGTGCACTCCATACACCTTGAACAGGCACCACTGGTTTTGGAGGCTTTTTGGCTGAGGCGCTACGACGGGACTGATGAATTGGAGGGGGGGGGGCAAAAAGGTCAATTTTACACAGGGACAGTTTCTGACAAACACTGGGGTGGGTAGTTGGAGGGGGTCTGGGAGTGGAGGAAGAGGAGGTGGTTGTAGGAGGTGTCACTTTAGGTGTTTTGGGTGCAGGTGCAGGTACTGGAGGCTGTCGTGAGGTGGATGGATGTTGGGTGTGTGGGTGCCCGCGTTTGTTTACTTTGGGAGGGGGCGTCACAGACACACTGGGAGAGGACACAGGGGACGTGTAAATGGGAGTGGAGGTGGTGAGTGCAGGTGAGCGGTGTGTGGTGCTGGGTGTACTGCTGCGAGTCCTAGTGCCTGTAGATGTAGTGAATGCAGGTGAGAGTGTAGACGACACTGGGAGGGAGGAGGGAGACGACGAGGAGGGGGACACAGTGGAGGCAGTGGATGTTGCTGTGTCTGCACGTGGGTGATGCTTGTGTGTGTGCCTGTGGGTTGTGTGGTGCCTATGTTTGCCTGAGCTACTTTTGTGTGTTGAGGTGTGTGCATGCTGGTCTGACGGTGTGCTTGGGATAGGCCGGGGTACAGGGGATTGGGTCTGGGTGGAGGAAGTTGGAGGGGGGAGGCTAGACACAGGGACAATGGCTGCCATTAGTGTTGAGGCCAGAGATTGCAGGGTTCGCTGAAGGACAGCCTGACCAGAATGAATGCCTTCCAGGAATGCATTACCATGTTGCAACTCCCTTTCTACACCCTGGATGGCATTCACACTGGAAGACTGCCCAACAGTGAGTGACCTGAGGAGGTCAATGACCTCCTCACTGAGGGCAGCAGGGGTGACTGGGGCAGGGGCTGAGGTGCCTGGGGCGAAGGTGATGCCCACCCTCCTGGATGAGCGGGGACGGGGCGAACGTTGAGGGGCTGCTGGGAGGGCGGTGCTGGTAGGGGAGGTGGCGGCTGTACCTGTAGAAGTGGGGCGCACAGATGGTGCTGCCACCACAAGGGAGCTCCCATCGGCGAACAAGTCCGTGTCGCTGGTTGGTGATCCGGTGGCCGACGTGAAGCTTCCCTCGCCCTCCATCCCACTGGTGCATTCTGAGTCCGTGGTGTGGCCCTCCATGGCCATGTGGGATGCAGCTCCCTCGTGCCCCGGTACCACTGTACCTCCGCCTGATGATGCTGATGCACAAAAGAACAGGGAGAGCACAAAAAGGGGGGGGGAAGACAGAAGAAAGACAGGTTGAGTGCATGCCTTACCGCGACCGTTGGCTGACAATACAGACACAGCATCCCCCTGCACTACGCCGTGCTCTTGGCCTCTACAGATGCAATTCCTGGAATCTGGCCTACATGGCTATGGTGGACATCTGCACACATGGATGTCACAGGGGCATCTATACCTGTACATGGCACTCTACTGCTGTGGGGTAGGGTGCCACATGGCCTGCATTACGGAGGGGCCTAGTCTACCTATTTCTGCCTGGCCTACGTACACCCACAGGCCTCCTCCCCCACTCAGACCCCTCCACTGTGCGCAAAGTCCGCAGAATTATGTTGTACTCACATCCTTGTGTCTGCTGTGATGCCCTCAAGCGCCCATCCAACTCAGGGTAGGCCACCGCCAGGATCCTGAACATCAGGGGGGTCATGGGGCGACGGGCACCCCTCCGACGTTGGGAGGCCATCCCCAGCTGAGCCTCCGCCGTCTTCTTCCTCCAGCGGCGAATGTCCTCCCATCTTTTACGGCAGTGGGTGCCCCGTCTGTGGTGGACCCCCAGGCTCCGGACGTCCGTGGCGATGGCATGCCAAATGTCCTTCTTCTGGTGGGCGCTGACCTACATGACATGCACAAGGGAAGAAGAGTAGTCATTAACAACTGCACTGTCAATGTGCATGGCCCCCCTCCCTACCCTAGCCATGTGGCACAATCATTCACATGCATTAATGTTCCCTGAACTCTGCCCCCTTCCATCTTCCAACCAGCCCTCTCCACCCAGGAGTTGGAGAGACTGGTAGACGGGGTCCTCCCCCAGTACACGCTACTCTACGGTCCTCCAGACCCAGGCATAGCCCATACAACTTGCACCCTATGTACTCACCTGTTGGTCTGGAGGACCGTAGAGTAGCGTGTACTGGGGGAGGACCCCATCTCCCAGTCTCTCCAACTCCTGAGCAGTGAAGGCAGGGGCCCTTTCCCCAGACGCAGCAGCCATCGTCGCTTCCAGACCGAGGTCACAGCAGCACTTGCAGTGTAGGTCCTCTCCTGTCGAAGGTCAGGTATCTAGTGATTGAACAGATAGAAAATGGCGGTGACGTCCGCGGCGGTGACGACCGCGGCTGTGCGTATCATCACTGCCGGGGCACTTCCTCATTGGCTGGTGGGACCCATAGGGTCCAATGTTAACCAATGCAGCATTGCGCCGCGGTCTACGACCGCCTACCGCGACTGTGTGCAACGGCAACGCAGTTACCCCACAATCCCATTGTCCCAGTTTAGAGGTCAGACAGCCGCCATTTCAGGGGCCCACATGGCTTCATTTACGTCTGCGTCACACATAGCTAGGCCTACACTCAACACACATACAGGAAGGGTTTTGTGTTTGGTGTTGTGTTCTGTGTAACTGTGGGTACATACCTGGAAAAAAGTTGACTCGATCCTCGCTGTTGTCCTTCCTAGGCGCCGTCAGCTGGGACATTTGAGAAGATGGCGGAATCCTCCGGTGTACCGACCGCTGGTGGACCTGTTGACAATGGAGGAGCGACATTTAATCGTGACCTACAGGTTTGACCGTGCCACAATCCATGAACTATGTACCCAGTTGGAGCCAGACCTGATGTCACCAATCCGCCATCCCACTGGAATCCCCCCTGACGTGCAGGTGCTCTCAGTGCTCCATTTCCTTGCAAGGTCGTCTTTTCAGACAACAGTGGCCATGGCATCAGGGATGTCCCAGCCTATGTTTTCCAACGTGCTGTCCAGAGTGTTGGCTGCCCTGCTGAAACACGTAAGGAGATACATCATTTTTCCTGAGGTGGAAGATTTGGCTACAGTGAAAGGTGACTTCTATGCCCTTGGACATATCCCCAACATCATAGGTGCTATTGATGGGGCCCATGTAGCTCTGGTCCCCCCCCACAGGAGTGAACAGGTGTACAGGAACCGTAAGAGTTATCATTCTATGAATGTACAGATGGTCTGTTTGGCAGACCAGTACATCTCCCAGGAAAATGCTATGTTCCCTGGCTCAGTTCATGACGCCTACATCCTGCGGAATAGCAGCATCCCTGATATGATGGGTCAACTCCAGAGGCACCGTGTGTGGCTATTAGGGGACTCTAGTTACCCCAACCTTTCCTGGCTATTGACCCCAGTGAGGAATCCCAGGACCAGGGCAGAGGAACGGTACAATGAGGCCCATGGGTGGACTAGGAGGGTGATCGAGCGGACCTTCGGCCTCCTGAAGGCCAGGTTCAGGTGCCTCCATATGACAGGTGGTTCCCTATTCTACTCACCAAAGAAGGTGTGGCAGATCATCATCGCCTGCTCAATGCTTCACAATCTTGCTTTGCGAAGCCAAGTGCCTTTTCTGCAGGAGGATGGTCCAGATGACGGTGTTGTGGCAGCTGTGGAGCCTGTGGACAGTGATGAGGAGGAAGCTGAGGAAGAAGACAACGACAACAGGGAGTCAGTCATACAGCAATATTTCCAGTGACACACAGGTGAGAACATTTTCATTTTTTACATTACATTCACTGTCACACGTCTTACTCTATCCTGTGTGTAATTTACTGGGATTATTTGGTAACTGAGTTGTTCCTTTCCATCACAGTTTCACAGGTGTGGTTACCAACGTGTGTCATCTGCATGCATCCTTCAAGGACTTGTGATGTGTGACATTGGTATGTTGCCTTAACAACAACAAAAAGCATTTTGACAATGTCATTGATAATACATTTTACAATATCATAGGCTAACTCCAGAACGTTTTGTGGTTCAAGGGTGTTTAGTTAAGTGCTCAAAAATGGAGGGGGGTTTGTAAAGTGGTGATGGGTGATGGTGGAGGACTGTCCATGGCAGAGTCCAGTCTATTAGTCTCACAGGTGCACTGCCCATCTGGGCATAGGAAGTGGAGCTGGGGCAGTTTAAGTATGGACAGGGTAACAAAGTGGGACGGTGGGGGGACAATCAGGGTGGTCTCATTTCCTGGTGGGGGTCTTGCCATCTTGCTCTGTCCTGTTCCTGGATCTCAGGGACCGCTTGTGTGGTGGTTGTCCGTCTGCAGGGGGTGGGGTGCTGGTGTGTTGGTCCTGTGGCGGGGCGTCCTGTCCACTAGCACCGGCAGAGGTGGTGGGCAGTTCATCGTCCTGGCTAGTGTCAGGGGCCCCTTGGAGTGCCACGGTGCCCTCAAGGTCTGCTGTATATCCTTCAGCACCCTTACGATGGTGCCCAAGGCAGAGCTGATGGTCCTGAGCTCCTCCCTGAACCCCAAATACAGTTCATCCTGCATGCGCTGGGTCTCCTGAAACTTCTCCAGGACCGTCGCCATCGTCTCCTGGGAGTGGTGGTATGCTCCCATGATGGAGGAGAGGGCCTCGTGAAGAGTAGGTTCCCTTGGCCTGTCTGCCCCCTGTCGCACAGCAGCCCTCCCAGTTCCCCTGTGTTCCTGTGCCCCCGTCCCCTGGACCGTGTGCCCACTACCACTGCCCCCATGTCCCTGTTGTTGTTGGGGTGGTGGGTTCTCCTGGGTTCCCTGTAGTGGTGGACACACAGATGATTGACCTGTCCTGGGTACGAAGGTTTGGGCCCGCTGGGTGGGTGCTGTGCTGGTGTTACCAGAGGGTGGAAGGTCAGTGTTGGGCTGTGCCTGTGCAAGGGGAACCGACTGTCCCGAGGCCCACGATGGTCCGGGCTGGTCATCAGGCTCCAGTAGGGCAGAGCTGCTATCGTCACTGTGGGCCTCTTCTGGGGGTGGAGTGGAGATGTCTGGACCCTTCGGTGTGGTGACGGTCCTTTGTGATCCTGCAGGGGCATAAGAGCATGATTATTGCATGTGTGTGTGTGTGTAATGGTCTGCAATGGGTGGGTGTTTGTGTACCCCAGTGCTAGCATTCCTGTGTGGGGGCTTGTGTGATGATGGTTAGGGCGTTGTTCTGGGTATGTGCAGTGAGCATGCTTTGGTGAGGGGTGACCATGCTTAGTTGTGTCATGTAGGGCTTGGTGTTGGGATGAGTGGTTTGTGTTATTAGTACATTATTGAGGATTTGGGGTGATAGGGGAGGGTGTGAGGGTGTGGGTGTGTGATAGCATGCAGGTAAGGTGGGGGATCTGCTAGTTAAGATTTGATCCACCGACTCCTCCGAGGCCCTCTGGATGCATGATGGTCAAGACTTGCTCCTCCCATGTTGTTAGTTGTGGGGGAGGAGGTGGGGGTCCGCCGCCAGTCCGCTGTACCGCGATGTTGTGCCTGGAGACCGATGAACGCACCTTCCCCCGTAGGTCGTTCCACCTCTTCCTGATGTCCTCCCGATTTCTTGGATGCTGTCCCACAGCGTTGACCCTGTCGACTATTCTGTGCCATAGCTCCATCTTCCTGGCTATGGATGTGTGCTGCACCTGTGAGCCAAATAGCTGTGGCTCTACCCGTACGATTTCCTCCACCATGACCCTGAGCTCCTCCTCGGAAAAACGGGGGTGTCTTTGGCGTGCCATGGGGTCGTGTGTGTGATGTGTGAGGTGGTGTATGTGGTGATGAGTGTAGTGATGTGTAGTGGTGTGTGGTGTTTTGTGCGTGGATGGTGTGTGGGTGATGGTGTTGTGTGCCTCTGTGTGGTGGGATTGTCTGATCAGTGCTGTCTCTCTGGCCTTTGTGACTAATTTTTGGTCGTAGGGGTTTGTGGGTGATGTGGGTGTGTGTTTTATATTGATTTGGGTTTGTGGGAGTGTTGTTTGTATGTGTATCAGGTGTGTGTATTTGGAATTGTCCAATGTGGCGGTGTTTTGGAGATGTGTGTGTATTTTGAGCGCGGCGGTGTGTACCACCAATGGAATACCGCGGTTGAAAGACCGCCGTGTGGATTCGTGGGTCGTAATAGCATGGGCGTGTTTCTGTTGGGGTGGAGGTTTTGTTTTCATCAGTTTATCACTGACCTTTGGTGTGGCGGACTTGTGTGCGTGTCTGAATTTCGGCGGATTCCGAGATGTGTGTCATAAGAGCTGTGGCGGAATTCCGCGGCCGCGGCGGTGTATTGGCGGTCTTCTGCACGGCGGTAAGCGGCTTTTACCGCCAATGTTGTAATGACCACCTCTGTTGTGATTTTGACATTGGAGGACAGACACATTATAATCACATATAGACTTGATCGCACCACAATCCATGAACTGTGTGCCCAATTGGAGCCAGACCTGATGTCAGCTATCCGCGAGCCCACAGGTATTTCCCCTCTAGGGCAGGTCCTGTCAGTGCTCCATTTCCTGGCAAGTGGCTCCTTCCAAACTACATCGGCCATGGTATCAGGGATGTCTCAGACAATTTTCTCAAACGTGTTGAGCAGGGTGTTGTCTGCCCTGCTGAAACATATGCGCAGCTACATAGTGTTCCCCCAGGTGGAGGATTTGGCCACAGTGAAAGCTGACTTCTATGCCCTGGGACATATCCCCAACATCATTGGTGCCATTGATGGTACACATGTGGCATTTGTCCCCCCTGCAGACATTAACAGGTGTACAGGAATAGAAAAAGCTATAATTTGATGAATGTGCAAATGGTGTGTTTGGCAGACCAATACATCTCCCATGTGAATGCCCAATATCCTGGCTCTCTGCATGACGCCTAGATCTTGTGAAATAACAGTATCCCTTATGTGATGGGCCAACTCCAGAGGCACTGGGTGTGGCTAATAGGTGAGCCCATGGTCCCCACACAGTATGAGTAGGTGTCTGTGTACGGGGTTGTCCCCAAGGGTTAGTGTGTCCCTCACAATTGTCCCTCGATATTTGCAGGTGACTCTGGTTACCCCAACCTGTCATGGCTACTGACCCTAGTGAGGAATCCCAGGACAAGGGCAGAGGAAAGTTACAATGAGGCCTGTGGGTGAACTAGGAGGATTATTGAGAGGACATTCGGCCTCCTGAAAGCCAGATTCCGGTGCCTCCATCTGACAAGTGGCTCCCTGTACTACTCACCCAAGAAGGTGTGCCAGATCATCGTGGCATGCTGTATGTTGCACAACCTGGCATAGAGACGCCAGGTGCCTTTTTTGCTGGAGGATGAGACTGGTGGTGGTCTTGTGGCAGCGGTGGAGCCTGTGGGCAGTGAGGAAGAGGAGGTAGAGGAAGAAGATGTTGACAACAGAACAAAAATTATCCTGCAGTACTTCCAGTGACACACAGGTAAGAGACAGTAACTCCTCTTCACATTTCAGTATACTTTAGGACATTGTACATGGCAGCCTCTTACCCTCTGTCTATGGACACTGACTGTTCCCTTTAAGTTTCCTTTTTTCAGATCTGTGTACCCCATTCTGGCTTCTGCTATGTGTACTGCTGCCCAACATCTGTCATACATTGGTGTGAGTAAATTAACATATACCTTGCAATGCTTTGCTAATGTCGTAGTAATACATTTGTGAATCATCAGACTGACTCCAGATTGGTATTTGTTCCAAGGGTGTTTATTTAGGTGCTAATAAGTATAGGGGTCTGTGCAAGGGGCTGGGGTGATGGTGGAGGAAAGTCCATGGTAGAGTCCGGTCTCATGGCATCACAGGTGCATTGTCCAAGGGGGCATAGGAAGGGGAGCAATGGCAGTTCAAGGTTTACAGTGTAAGAGTGAGACAGAAGGGTGACAATCAGGAGGGTCCTATTTCCTGGAGGGGGTCTTGGCAATGTTCTCTGTCTTCTGCCTGGATTGCAGGGACCGTTTGCGGGGTGGTTCTCCTTCTGCAGGGGGTGGGGTACGGGTGGCCTGTTGGTCCTATGACGGGGCCTCCTGTCCACTAGCGCCAGCAGAGGTGGAAGGCTGTTCATCGGTTTGGCTAGTATCAGGGGCCCTTTGTTGTGCCACTGCCTCCCTCATGGTCTTGTCAGCCAGCACCCCTGCTATGGTGACCAGGAGGGTGTAGATTTTTGTGAGGTCATCCCTGATCCCCATGTACTGTCCCTCCTGCAGCCGCTGGGTCTCCTGAAACTTGGCCAGTACCGTGCCCATGGTCTCCTGGGAATGGTGGTATGCTCCCATAATGTTTGGTAGTGCCTCATGCAGGGTCGGTTCCCTGGGCCTGTCCTCCCCCTGTCCCACAGCAGTCCTCCCAGCTTCCCTGTTGTCCTGTGCCTCTGTCCCCTGAACCGTGTGCCCACTGCCACTAACCCCAGGTCCCTAATCGTCCTGGGGTAGTGGGGTTGTCTGGGGCCCCTGTAGTGGTGGACACACTGCTGATTGACGTGTCCTGGGGACAGTGGCATGGGCCCACTGGGTGGGTGCTGTGGTAGTATTTCCTGAGGGGAGAGGCTCTGTGGTGGTTTGGGACTGTGGCAGGGTAACCGACTTTCCAGAGGTCCCAGATGGGCCAGGTTTGTCATCCTAATCCAGGCTTGCAGAGCTGCTGTCATCACTGTGGGCCTCTTCTGGGGGGGACTGGATGTAGCTGGCACCTCCTGTCCGGTGACGGTGGGTAGGGGTCCTGTTGGGATGCAAATGCATTGTTATTGTATCTGTGTGTGCCATCTTGTGCAATGGGTGTGTTTCCCTTATAGAATTGTGCTTTCCCTGTCGCTTTGTGTGATTGCTGATTGTTTGGGCTGGGTGAGTCGCTCTACTGGGCATGCTGTGGTGTTGGGTGTCAATGCAGGGCTGTGATGGGTGTCCATGCATTGTTGTTGCATGCAGGGCTTGCTATTGGGATGTGTGGGTTGTGATGGTTGGGTGGATGTGAGGTGATGGAGTGATGGGAGTGAGGGTACGGGTGGGGGTATGTGATAGCATGCAGGTAGGGTGGGGGGATAAAGTAGTAAAGATTTACCTTACCAGAGTCCAGTCCTCCTGCTACTCCTGCGAGGCCCTCAGGATGCATGATCGCCAAGACTTGCTCTTCCCATATTGTTAGTTGTGGGGGAGGAGGTGGGAGTCCACCGCCAGTCCTCTGTACTGCTATCTGGTGTCTTGATACCACTGAACGCACCTTCCCCTGTAGGTCGTTCCACCTCTTCCTGATGTCATCCCTGGTTCTTGGATGCTGTCCCACGGCGTTGACCCTGTCCATGACCCTCCGCCAGCTCCATCTTCCTTGCAATGGACGTCTGCTGCACCTGTGATCTGAATAGCTGTGGCTCTACCCGGATGATTTTCTCCACCATGAACCTTAGCTCCTCCTCAGAAAACCTCTGGTGTCTTTGAGGTGACATGATGTGGTGTGACTGATATGTGTGAGGTGATGTGTGGGGTGATGTGTTGGGATGTATAATGTGCATGGATGGTGTATGAGTGATGGTGTTCTGTGCCTTTGAGTGATTGTGTGCTCTTTGCTTGTCTCTCTGTGCTTGGTCTCTTTTTTTTGGTTGTAAGGGGTTGTGGGTAATGTGGTGTGTGTTTTATAGTGGTGTGAGTGTGTGGGTGTGGTGTGTGTATGTGTGTCAGCTGTGTGTATTTTGAATTGTCCAATGTGGTGGTGTTTTGTAAATGTGTGTGTATTTTGAGCGCGGAAGTGTGTACCGCCAATGGTTTACCGTGGTTGAAAGACCGCCACGTTGATTCATGGGTCGTGATATTGTGGGCGTATTTCTGTTGGCGTGATGGTGTGGGTTTTGCTATCGCCAGGTTATCACTGACCTTTGGTGTGGCGGACTTGTGTGGGTGTCTGTATTGTGGCGGTATTCTCTGTGTGGGTCATAATACCCGTGGCAGATTACCACCGCGGTCACTGTATGTTGGTGGCTGTCAGCACGGCGGTAGGCGGCATTTACTGCCAGGGTTGTAATGAGGGCCTTAGTGTGCAAGGAAACAAGGACAGTGTCAGACCTAGGGAAGTGTAGCAATCTCTCATCTCCCATGTTCAGTCATCAGAGCAATCAGAGGAGCTTCACTGAGGGTGAATGCTGTTGGTGGGTTTGATATGGCTCAGATCATTGACTGCTCTCGATTCACCTACTCCATAAAATCTGAACTATCATCCAAGTAATCAAAGTGGCTCAGATGGACTGTCTGAAAACCCTGAAATCCCTAGAATCAATGAGTTGGATGATCGTCATTTCATTTGCCTGATTTCAAGTGAGGAGTGCCCAACTGTTTCCCGACAAATGATGTGAAACTTACTTGGTTGTTCTGGAATGGTTAATTGGTCTTAAGAGTAAATAGCAAAGACAGAAACTGAAAAAAAAGACTGTGTTATGAGGGTTCATTATCCACGGACAGTGGTGGCCCAGATAGCCATTACTCGATGACAATACTCTTTTAGCCATAAAAAAGTAATACAATCCTAAACACGCCTGAATGAAAACAGTGCATGTCCTTGGTGCTCGATTCTGGTATTGAGCCTGTCTTGAACTTCTCACCACAAAGAAGAGTAAGGAGCAAAGGCATTGGGATAACTAAGGGTCAGGTGTACTATTAAGCTGGTCGCAATTTGCGGCCAGTATTTTCTCCTTCCTATGTGGAATTTTGCGATCAAACCTATGTGCTAATTTTAAATCTGATTGAGTCACAATTTGATCTACCTCATTAATATTCATGAGGTAGTTGGTAAATTGTGACTCTGTGATTAGAAATATTCATAGGGATGGTGACTTGCAAGGGTCAGAAGGCAACCATCTCTCTGACTGCTTTTTAAATGAAGATTTTTATTTTAACGTAAAAGTTTAGTTTTTTTAAGTTTGAGAGTTTGCTGCAGTACCCTGCACTACAGCCTACTCCCCAACAAAAGTTTTTTTACTTCATAAAGGGGAAGGGGTCCTTTTGGGAACCTTCCCTTCTACAAATGGGTAATAGCCCTCCTTTGTGAGTCAGTAAGATTTCTATGTTATGCGACTAAAGTTTGGTCTCAAAACATTGGTACATCTCATATCAATTTGATATTTGGAAGGCATGCCTACAACGTGCCCTTTCAAATACTGAATCAACAAAGAATCACAAAACCATGTTAAGAGTCAATAAGATTTTAATGACTCCTAAAATGGGTTTAGTGCATAGTTAAAAATATTTTTCTTTTTGCGAACAGCAATTTGGACTATTGGTGACTGAAAAAACATTTAGTACATCTGGCCCCATATTTGAACAAGATCAGACAGTTTGGTAAAGTGAGAGATAGATGTAATGTGCAATCGTATATGTCTGTTGGGGTCCAACTCAATTTTCTTATCACACACTACTACAGTCTTTAGGTCGCATTCTAAGTTCTTCCAGTCTAGCAAAATTATACGAAGTGGACCAAAGACCGCACACCTTACTCATATTCAGAGGAGAGGAGTAAAAAAATCCTGCTGGTTCCACATTTTCCAACTTGCTCACTAGATCACACTTGATGTGGGGGTGGTTCTGATAGGAAGGCACAAAGAAGACTGCCCTCAGGGACATGCCACTGTTTTGGGGGCTAAGCCTAAAATTTAATGCATTGCATAATATGAACATATTTTGTTGAAGTGGTAAAGGCAGGGTTAGATGTCACATTACTTAATGCCATGGCTAACATCTTCCCATCAGTCTACATTGTAATGGTGTTGCAGATGTCTGCCCAGTGAATTGTCCACCTTGTAGGGTTCCTAACAAGATTATTTTTACTGCATTTCTTACCTTGTTTCAAGCTCATAGTTAGCAGATAAGGGAATAAAGCCATTAGGAAACTGGGAGGCTTTTTGTCGGTTTCCTACTCAGGAAGTGGTTGCAGGGCTGTATCCTGTGTAGATACTATAACCTACCACTGGTGTCATAGGGCATAATATATAATTGCTCATCTGTTGAGTAGCCAAATTACTCCCATTGTACACTTGTATCTCTAGGGGCAGTGACAGCAAGAAGTTAGAGCTTCTTGACAAGGAATGGTGCTCAGATACAGTAAAATGCTGTAATCTCACTCAATAAACTCACAGTTTGGTCAAAGCTGTACTTTTAGAAAAGCTATACCTGGATTCTCTGGATTATTATTGGGATATACATCCAGCCACGGTCACAGGTTTGAATCCCAGTTGTTCACTCAGCATGTTATTCTTCTATTGTCAATAAAATGAATACCATTGAGCGACATTAACAACTAACTCCTCAAGACAATTGTGCACTTTATAAATACATGGTTATGTTAGAGTCTAGGGGCTTGATATATACGCCAGAATGAGATGAAAAGTCGGAATGTACTGCTACTTATATTCATCTCCCACACCAAACAAATCTGATGCCTCCTTGCACAAAGTGACATGTGAAGTGATAATGGAAAGTTGGCCACTTGATAGCTTCTCGTGTCCACCACACAGCCAAATCCATTAAACACAAGACTAGACAGTGCCCTTGAACTTGCACTAATTTGGCATGGATGCCAATTGAGGATTTGTATTATTTAAAGTGATTGCTGTAGCTATGGTAGCTAGAGCCTATGTCTGACTAATCATCTTTTTTCATTATTCAGCACCCCTATGCAACTCAGATGCAAGCACTTCTGGAAGATATCCACTCTCCCTCTGACAGGAAGTCCACCACTTTCTTTCACAACCTCTTCCACAACCACTGCAATGTCTCTGAGTGCAGTCACATAGACTGAGGGGTGGGTATGCTAGTAGGTGTTTGCTAAACACACTAGCCTGATGAGCTCTATGATGATACTAATGTCACAATACCTTGGGAAGATCACTAACAACCACCTCGGCTTAAGTATGATTATTTTCAAATAACATTCACTTAATGTTCGTTAAAATAATAGCTTCACCAAGACGTGCTCAGAGATAAGAATACTATAAACAGTGAACAGCCAAAAGTGTGATTTTAAATCTCAATAAAATTGCAGCATTTTGCTCAACATTTTCCAGAGATAGAAAAAAAACTCAGCCACCAATAGTCTACCTTTGTTTTTTCATACCTTGGAGCCAGGCCCCGCAAAACATGTGCTCCTACTATGACCCTTCTTGCCCCCTTCTGATAGCCCGTAATACCTCTCTTATTTCTATTTCTGTCCCATTTGGGTGGTTGGGTTCCCTTACATTTTTTACAACATCTTCATTTGTAGTGGCCCTCCCATAGCATGTATTAGAATAACATTTGGTACAGTTCCAATTCACATTTTCTATCTATGTACTTTCTTGGCTGTAGGTGTAGCCCATGTGACTTAATAATAGGTTTCCTTTCCGAGATGTTATGTGTCTTGCTCTTTCTGTCATTATGTCTGAAAAACAGGTCATTGTATTAAGAATTACAATTTTAAAATGTTTATGTGTTTGTTATTTACATATAAAATTATGCTAATACTTTTATTATTTATACTTCCATGTATGCTGTTTTTAGATGTTTTGCACTTTTTTGAGCTTTCCCTTTGGTGTGTTGTAATGTGAAGCTGGTGCTTTCTTTTCGGTTGGACAGACAAAAAAGCGTCAGTTTCATATGAAATGTTTATGGGTTGATAGTTTGTAGAGGTTGAGGTCGTTAGCTTTTATTTTATTTTGTTTTGGGGTGAGTTTCTAATTTATTTATATATACTTACTTTTTCATGTATTTGTTCTGGATTGTGATTGGTGTTGTTTTTCAGCAGGTTAGCTTTCTCAAACATGTGGAATTTCTCTAAGTAAGTTTATGTAAAGAAATAGAAGTTGAATAGTGTTTTGTTACTTATTTGCTCATTTATAGTTTTAATTTTAATTACAAGTATGTTTCATCTTAAATATACATTATTCTTACTTTGCAAGGTAGTTGTTGAGATGTTATATTTTTATTTTTCAGGGTCTGGTCAGAGAATCTGGTAGAGCTTCCTCATCTTGCAGCTTTTGTCATTTTTGTAGTATTAAGTTGATAAAATGTGTGCATCTTTTAGATTGTTGATTTAATTATGTGTGTGATTTTATCTTTTAAGTTTGTTTATAGTTTGATTTTTTTTGCTCAGTTTATTTTTAGCTTGATTTTTTATCAGGTAAGTTCTTCTATGGTAAAACCTAATTTATGTTTTATTTGTATTATTTGTAATGTTTAATATGTAGTTATTGTTATCTCAAGTAACTATAACTCGTAACCTAAGGTAACCATAACTTTAGCCCCCAACATGCACAGTTTTCTTATCAATAACTTTGCTGCAAAGGTTGCACTGATATTATCAATGATGTGATAAAAGATGTCATGAGTGATTTAATATGTGAGGTAATTAGCAGTGAATCGTTTTTGTGTGTGTAAAATCTGAACCTAACTTTAACATCCCTGTAACCTTTGTTTTTTTGTGTGAATTTCTAAGTTCAATTCTATTTCCTAACTAATAAGTCCTTGTAAATTTAGTTTTTTAAGTGAAATGTGTAACTGGGTGTGTGAGTGGCTGTATGGATGTGTGAGTGTGTACGTGAGTAGTTGTGGGGGTGTGTGAATGGGCGTGTGAGTGGCTGAGTGGGTCTGTCAATGGGTGTGGTGGTGGTTTGGTGGGTCTGTAAATGGGTGTGTGAATGTGTAAATGGGTGTGTGAGTTGGTGTCTGAGTTTGTGAATAAGTGTGTGAGTGGGTGTGTGAGTGGCTGTGTGGGTCTGTGAGTGGGTGTGGTAGTGGTTTGGTTGGTCTATGAGTGAGTGTGTGAGTGGCTGTGTGGGTCTGTGAGTGGGTGTGGTAGTGGTTTTGTGGGTCTATGAGTGAGTGTCTGAGTGTGTGAGCAAGTGTGTGAGTGGCTGTGTAGGTCTGTCAGTGGGTGTGGTAGTTGTTCTGTGGGTCTATGTGGGTGGGTGTGTGTTTGAATGGGTGTGTGAGTGGATGTATGAGTCTGTGAGTGGGTGTATGTGTTCTTTTAATTGGGGTCTGGATCTGCGGATCCACTGCATATTCTCATGTGGGTCGCGCTGAGTGCCACAGTGGATCCACAGATCCTGGTACATGCAAAAAATACATTTTTCCACAATTTCTTCCCCATGAGGGGTCCCTCACAGACCCCTACATCAGTCCTATGGGGTTAGTGTACCTTTACCCTGACCCCTTCCATCAGTTTTAAGTTTTATTTTTTGCACCCCAGGACCGAGTCCCGATACACAAAATGGTGGCTGCAAATACCCTCTCAGGTTGTGACCAGCCAATCACGGTATTGCTGTTGGTGTGTAGATCCTATTGCTGTTGGTGTGTGGATCCGCAGATCCACCGTGGTGGATATGTGGTGGATACACATCTCTAGATATACATAAGTCTTTTTTATTCAACTCCATAAATACTGAACAGATTTAAACCAAATAACAAAAAGCACTCTTTCTGGACCAAGATGTAACTTTCTGCCACATTTTGTGTAATTCCTACCAGTGGCTCTTGCTGTGGTCGTGTCTAAAGTCCCTATGAGAAATTGCATGGGGAAAGTGTGTTTTCGGACACTCCTTTTTCTCGGCCCACGCTTGATGAATCACCCCAAATCTTTCCAGACAGCAGCTGAAGTGACTGGCACACTAGTTTAGAAAATTCATGAAGAGTTGTCAAACGTCGCAAAAGTTATTAGCAAAACAAAAAAGCTTTTCCTATGGATACTAGATCCTAACTATAACTACCTACGGGCAACCGACCTGCAGACTATGATCCTGGTGGTCGGACTGCCAGGAGAACGACACCGCCCCTGGGATCATGGATCCCGACAGGATGGCAGCGGTCAAAGTCGTGGTCAGCCACAACGGTGCTGACTTCAGCACCACTGTGCTGATCACAACTTTGCCTTCCTCCAGCTTTTTTATGGCCAGGTCCCCGCCATGAAAAGGCTGGTGGAAAGCGAGTGCTACCAAGCACCCTCGTAATCCACACTGTCTGCTACGGCAGACCGTGCACATTCGGAGGGTGCTGGGGGCACCCTCTGTGCGACAGCATTGGACTCGGCTCCCTAAAGGAGCCGAGGCCAATGCGCCACACTCTTTCCACCCGGCTGACTGGCGGAGATTTCTTATATGATATTTCCCACGCAAGTTAAAAAAAGTTTTTTATATAGAAACTAGGTCCTAACTATAACTACCTAGTGGTGACCGCCACTAGGTAATAAATATATATATATATATATATATATATATATATATATATATATATATATATATATATATATATAGACAGAGAGAGAGAGAGAGAGAAAGAGAGAGAGATGGATTGTTTTATAAATGTTTGTAGTTTATGTAAATATATGTATATATATATATATATATATATATATATATATATAGTTATATATTTTGTTATATATTTTGAGGTGAATCATAGTTATTTTGATGATGTAATATACATATGTTATGAAAACATATGTATACATTGTTTAATGTTTACTGTAATTATTTGTTGAACATAAACAACTAGTTATTTTTATGTTTATTAATGATATCGTAAATATATTTGGCAATATTATTGCAGGCGATATTGTGTGAGGCGATACTTTTGTAAAATGATGTGTTTCTTTAAATGTAACAATATTTTTGCTTCCAATATTTGCATTCCTGCTATTATATATTGATACTTTGTGCATCAATATCATGTCAGTGATCCTCTAGAAGAACATGCCATCTCAGGACTGCTCTAACCCTGCTCTAATTTAGGAAAGAGCTGAAGACACACTTCTTTAAAGAATACTACAAGGCGATGTAGTGAGTTCCCTACTGCTCCCAACACCCTACCTGTCCAATGCATTCACATGTTCACTGTATCTTTGTTTTTGGCATGCTGTTGGATTTAGGCTCGGTTCGACCCATATAAATACCACATACGTACATACAAGTGAACTGATAACTCATTGTCATTATTATTGCCACAAACAGAGCAAATCATGTGTTTGTTATTGTCACCATCATTGCCAAACTTCAAAAATATATCAACCTAATTTACCTATCAGAGCTTTCCTTTCTTGAACTTGGGGATTAAATATTAACATGGCCCTTGTTTTAGAGCGTGAGACGTGACCCATATCCTCGATGATAGCTAGTACCTTTTAATGGAGCGTTTATTTTTATATGTAGTGTAGGGCTTAGCGAGGCAAACAGTATTGAGAGAAGAGAAGCCATAGGTCACCTCAGAATCTCTTGTTATAACTGGCTGTTGAGCCCATTGACATTCATGAGATAATTTTTATATTTCAAGACATGGACAGAAATTTTCAAAATGTACAGGAAGAGGAAGCCCATACCATATTGCAAACTAGCTTTGTTTATCTCAGTAACGGGGAGAACACGGAGGCTAGCTGAAGGAGCTGGCCAGGAGCTCCCCTCTCGTGCCCTGCAATGTGAGATACAGACGCTCACACTTGCACGCAGAAAGTGGATGGAATTCGGCAGGATCACCGGGACCGGTGTGGATGCTTGACGGCGGCGCTGGAGAGGGGAGGCAGAGTCCTTCTGTGGAGCTCAGAGGCAGCTCACCATGGGGAGAGAGGAGGATCTAGGACTCCACAAGGATCAGCGGGCCTCTGCACAGATTTCCCACCGGGGATTGGCAGGCAGGACAGCACAGGTTGCACTGGCTGGCGGCTGAGTGCACGCGTGGATGCACAGGGGGACACCAGCTCAGTGTTAGTGCCAACCAGGGGTACACATTACCATATGTCCTCAGAGTGTGGGCCTGAGAAAAGCAACAACGTCGCAGGAGCATGAAAATCACCTGCACTGTCAGTAGCTGAAAAAGTCCAAAGGCAAAATGTTAGTGCACAGGGTACAGACAGTGTTTTAACCTGGACTACCTCTTTGGTGTTGGCAGTAGCTGTAGCACCTGCAAATGCAAATAATGCTGTTAAAGATCTGGGTGACTTTGACGTTCACAGTTTGCAGCCCATGTCAGATTTATCCAAATCACCCTTCCTGACAGCAGAATCAGAGTAAAAAGAATAATGGGGGTTTGGCAAGAATTTCACAGAGTAAAAAGGTCACTCCCCCCCTGAGGTCTGATTTTAAGGTTCAGTCTACAAAGGGGGCAGACAAGCTAGCTCCCCCCTTACAAAGACTTCCAAACATTAAGAATAAGAGCAGACTCACTATGGAGGCAGCAAGGGAGGGCATGCAAGAGACGGCAAGCACATAGGGGACCATACTAGGGATGTCCACAGAAAATAGATTTCAGGCTTTGGTGGAGAAAGGTCCAGACTCTGGTCAGGATAGAAAACGACCATTGCAGTCCCACAGCAAAAGGGAGGGCACACCTCACTTAACTGGACAGGCAGCTGTTGAGATGCTTTCAACAAAACTAATGGAAAAAGTCAAATCCAAGTTTGAAATCTCTGAGAGGAATCAGGCAAGCAAACATAGCACCTGTGAGGCATTAGAAAGAAAGCTGGATATGCTAAAGTTAAGGGTGAATACATTTGATGCTTCATTGGAAGAGCTAAAGGAAGTAGGCTAGGTTAATCGTGGAGAGATTCAAGCACTGAGAGCAGGTGAGAAGGAACTGATGCGAGAAGCAATAATGTGAGAATGCTGAATGTCCCTGGAGGGATTAAAGGAGATGACCTGAAAGGGTTTATGGTCAATCTAATAAAAAATTCATCCTATCAGTAGACTCCACAGAGTTGGCTGCAGATAAACAGAGAGTACACCGAGACCCCTTCAAGGAAAACCTAAATAAGAAGAATTCAAAGAAGATACTGATAACTTTAAGTCCTACACCCTAAAACAGCATACTTCTCAGTTGCCTTGAAAGCAGGCAGCTTTAGGGCAGATGACTGGTCTTTTCACATTGGATCAGACATCTTAAAGGCTACACTGGATTGGCAATGGGAGTTGGGGAAGCACATAGAAGAAATTAGGGTGCTGGTAACTACTGCCCAGCTAAGGTTTCTTGCAAGTCTTAAAGTTATATAAAATAACAGCATGCAGAACTTGAAAGATTTAGGGGTGGTGGAAAGCTAATCTAAACAGACCAAGGCATATACAAAGTGATGCTGGCACTAGAGGAGGGGGCTGAAATGGGTAAAACTTAAATACCCAAAGAGACAGAAGGAGGGTTCTCTGGGGGTTGGGCTGTTTTGCTGGGGGGTTGTCACCGGTGAATGGTGTGAGGTTGATAAGGTACTGGGTGGGGATCATTAGGGGGAAAAAAAAGTTATTTGTATGCAGCAAGCTGTGACACAAGAAATAAGTATGCATGATGACTTGCGGTTCAACGAGGAAGCCTTCTCAGATACTGCAGTATTAAGGAAACACAGAAAAATGACAGACGCAATGGAGACTACTCAAGAGTGTTGTCTTGGAATGTGAATGGACTTACAAAAAAACAGAAGGAGGAAGATCTTGTAACATTTAAGACAACCAGATGCTGGGGTAGTTATACTTCAGGAGACACATTTATTGAAGAAGGACTCCGAGGAAATGTTAAGGAGGCAGAAATGGATTAGGGAATATTTATTGACCATTTATGTTGTACCAAGGTGGTAGCTATTTTGATTAATGCCTCCGCTCATGCTACCCTTGGAGATTATAAGGCGGATCCCGGCAGGAGATGTTAAAAGCCAAAATTCAGGTGGACCCTGGATAGTACTCAACATTAGCTTTTTAGGGCCTGAATGTTAACTATCCAGGACCTCTTCAGGCCCTGTACTGCCGACTACTGGAGGTAGCAGAACCAATAATAATAGGAGGGGACTTTAATGTTTTACTGGATCCTCTACTGAACAATTCCACCACAAGGAAAATAGCTAATTCTCCAAAGATGAAAGCGCTAGTGAGGCACCTGATAAAGGATCTGGGTTTATGTGATGTGTGTAGACAGAGGGCCGGCAGTGAATAAAGTTTCCCTTTTCATAATAAGAAACATGGTAATTTCTCCAGAATTGATTTTCCCTCGTAGATATTAGATGGACTCTAGATAGGGCACTATTGCATGACCAGATGTTGATTAGCCAGCTAAGGCATGACACACTGAGTTTGTTCGAAGTGAATGTTGGATCAACTCCCCTGCATATAGTCTGAGATGCCTATAAAGCATTCATTAGGGGGAGAATTATAAGCGTAGTGGTGGGCAAGCATTAAGAGTCCAAGCGTAAACTAGTGAGTTAGAGGAGAACATTGCAAAAGCACAGAGAGACTGGGTTACCAATTGCAGCGGGCAGGATTTAACTACTCTCAATAACAAGATGAGAGAGACGAAGGAAGGGCTTGCTGATTATCTGGAGGGCATTGTATGCAGAAAATGGGAGGCCAATAAGTTAGCCCACTAGGAGTTTGATGAAGAATGTAGGAAGTTATTAGCCTGGAAAACAAAGGTGAAAAATGCAAGGAGAGTTATTAGGGGGATTGAAAATAGAGAAACAGGGAAATGGTGTACTGACGAGACAGAGATAGAACAGGCTTTCTTCAATTTTTATCAGGATTTATAAACTGATGATTTGGTTTTGTCGGATGATGAAATAGAGAATTGGCTTAGGAAGCTTGGGTTGGATTTAAGAGGGTCTCTACTCAGGTGATAAGTCAGGAGGAGGTGAGAGTGGTAATAAGGGAACCAAAAAAGGGGAAAGCATTGTGTCCCGATGGCCTTTCGAATGAGCTTATGAGTTAACCCCCGTTTTATGTAGATTGCTGGTAGATATCTTTTCAAGAGGATACACTTCACCTCGTTCATTGGAAGAGACCACAATTAGCCTGATTTTAAAGCCTAACAAAGATCCTAAATTCTGTGAATCGTAAAGACCAATTTCACTGCTGAATTATGATTATAAGATCTATACAAGCATTCTAGCAAGTAGATTGGATAAGGTGATTGGGGTACTAGTTCATGAAGTCCAAAAGGGCTTCTTCAGGGGACAGCAGCTACATGAGCTTACACATGGTCTGATGGGAGAAATGAACATGGCAACAAAAGGGAAAATGCCATTAACTATTTTAACATTTGATGCTGCCAAGGCTTTTGACAGAGTGAGCTTGCCTTTCCTAAATAAATGTGATTAAACATAATGATTTGGGGAATTAATTTTTAAGAGCAAGACCAGGCAGGTTCCAATAAAGAGAGGGACCCACCAAGGATGTCTTCTGTCGCCCTTGCTGTTCAGCCTGTACATAGAACAACTAGCAATTAGAATGAGGGAGAATCCCAGAATTGTGCTTTTCAAATGCAATGGGTAGGAGAGAAAGGTTGCATCATACTCTGATGATTTGATGCTTTACACCTCGAACTGGGCTGACTCATATCCCGTTATCTTGCATACATTGGTAGACTTCAGAAAGGTCTCTGATTATCTGGTGAACACACAAATCACTGAGATAATGGCGTGGCATACTCTGTGTGATAGACCACTTCTAAAAAGCAAAATTAGGTACCTTGGTGTTTTAGTTATACAGGACCTAAGTAGGATGGCCCAAGATGATTTCAACAAATTAATGACAAACACCAGAAGGCTGTTAAGGTCACAGATGTCTCTCCCTCTTACAGTCTTTGGGAGAGCTAACATTATAAAGATGTTGATACTGCCAAAGTTTACTTTTATTTTCAATGCAATTCTGTTAACATTTAGAACAGAGTGGTTAAAGAAATTGGAAGGAGAAGTAAGCAGTTTTATCTGGGCCTCAAGGGCAGTTAGAATAGCTTGGCAAAAACTGTGTAGGAGACTGATTGAGGGCGGGATAACTTCCCAAGATTTCCAATTCTATTGTTGGGCCTTCCAGCTGAAGAACTATATCAGAATTATATTAAGGGAAGAGAATTATTCTCAGTCAAACCCTGTTTTTCAAGCCAAGCTAGAAGACCTGCCAAAATGGGGGCAAGCATTTCTTGTACAAGTTTGAAAATCCCACATTTTTCAAACAGGTCAGGTTGAAGACTCGGAATGCTGCTTGTAGGCTCTGGCTGCAGATTAGGTGGGTGTTAGGAATACTTTACTATAATGAATTTGCACCTGTCTGTAATTTGCCAGGAATCCCAGGATGTCTACAAGATAGCTTAGCAAGGCCGCTGAAAGAACCAGATTTAAATACATGGGGACAGATCATTAAGGAGGGCAGCTTGATATCCTGGGAAGATATATCTTGGATCACAGGAGACAGAATATCTAGCTTTAAGTACTATCAACTGGCCAGCTGGCTGTGAGAGTTGTGTCAAGAGGGTTGTGAGTGGGGCACTTAGTGAGAGGAACTACTGCAGTAGAGAACAAAGTGAACAAAGAGGTGGCGAGATGGCATTGGACAATAATGCAATGCATGGACGGAGCCTTCACCTTGCCAGAGAAAATTTGTAAGAGGGACCTGCCCACGTTGGAGTTAACATACTTCTGGCAAGTGTCTATGTCTACTTTATGTGAATCAGTGAAATCTGCATCTCTCAAGAAAAAAACATCTGCTTACATTGCATAGAGCTTACTGGACTCCGGGAAAGCTGTCAAGCTAGGAAAATCGATCTGCGAAGTCCTGCCTCAAATATGGTGCCAAAATGGCCGATGATGTACATATGTTTATACAGTGTCCCACTATTCAGCTCTTCTGGCAAGAAGTGGTTAAGGTTCTTTCCGAGATGTTGAGTAGAGAAATAGAGGTAAGCCTGGCACAGATGATTTTAGTATCTTAGAGGATAAAGGGGCAATCATCAAGTTGACCAAGAGACAAAGTTTACTTTTATTTGTGCTTGTCTTTCTGGCAAGAAGGGAGATTTGCATGAAATGGGTATCCCCTAGACCCCCTGGTTTCACTGAGTGGGCACTATCAGCTGGCAGGTTAATAAGCTTGAATGCAACTCTTCTACAATGAGAAAGAAGATCTGGAAACTACTAGAGATCAGGTGGGATGACTGGAACGGCATCTGTGGAGGGCCGATAACAAACTGAAATGTGTCCAATGATTAAGAGTAGGAATCAACAAATGGAAAAACCAGGGCCAGCTCAAATAGTCAACCAATGTTGGATAACGTCATGCTCAGGCTTAGCTGCATAGATAGAGGGTCTGCGGTTTTAGCAACTCCACCTCTGGAAAACTGCTGCCTGCTGCAAATGAGGACAAAAAAAGCTTTACCTCACACCTTTTTTCTCATCATTTTGCGTAAGTTTACAATTGTTTCTTATTCACAAAAGTATTTTACAAGTAGCATCAAGATTCTGCTTGCAAGTTTCCTTCAGGAATCCTCTGCAAAAAATTCATCATCCTCTGATTTTGGATCAACCGCAGCCTGCTCCAGGAACTGCTGTAACAGCAACAAAGTATCCACAAGGGATACTTTTCCTCTGCAACTTCAGCTCCAACCAGCAACTGCAACAGTGTCCACAGTGTGCACGCTCTGAGGACTCCCTGTCTTCATCCTGTACCAGAAGGACTGAGGAAGTCTCCCGTGGGGTAACGGAGTCACTCCCCTGCTCCAGCAGGCACCTTTTCAGACGACGACCGGTACCCTTGGACTCCTCTCACAGCGACGAGCGTGCTCCTAAGGACACAGAGGTTGGACCCCTTCGACATAGACTGTCCTGAGGTCCTGCTGAAGCAAGATGGAGGAGGTAATACCTTGCCTTCCCTGAGAGCGATGGTACCCCTTTGCATTGCGTCATCTTCACCTCCTGAGGCCTCTGTGCACTATTTGCAAAATTCCTTTGTGCTCAGCCTGGCCCAGGTCCCCAGCACTCCATCCTGTGACACTCAACTCACTGAGTTATTCTCCGGCAGCGTGGGACCTTCCTTTGTCCCTGGTGCCTTAAGGCCAGGCACCACTCTGCATGCCTGGCAGCTCCATCAGACTGCCTTCATGTCCCCGACCCCGCCCTCACTGCTGCTGCACGTTCGAGGCCCTCCACCAGCCACAGGCACCCGCCTGCACCTCATTCCTGGTGTCTAGTGGTTTGCCGTAAGTATTATCATGTGTGTCTTGTTCTATGTATTGTGTTTTCTGTGCTGTTTTTCTGTCCCTTTTAGTTTATTGCCTTTTCTCGTTGTTCTGCACGTTTTGACTGTTTACTTCTTTTGTTTGTCTGCTCTTGCCTGTTTTGCCAGTTTTTGTGCCGCTCCTTTCTCCCCGGTCCCGCGGCTCCATTCCCTGCGGCCCGCCCCCTCGCGCCCCCATTCGCCACTGCCTCCCGCCTACCAGCTACTCCTCCCTCCCACCTCCCCTTCTTAATGGCGGCCTCTGCCTGGCGCTTAGAGTGACCCCTGACCTGCCTTAAGGCCAGGCACCACTCTGCACTCTGGGGGCGCGAGGGGAGAGTTTGTGTACTGTTCCTTTCTCCCTGGTCCCGCCGCTGCGTCCCCTGCCGCGTTGCCCACCTCGCGCCCCCATTCGCCACCGCCTCCCGCTGCCCCCCCTCCCACCAACCTCCCCTTCTTAATGGCGGCCGATGCGCGGTGTGGAGAGTGACCCCTGACCTGTCTTAAGGCCAGGCACCACTCTGCATGCCGAGCAGCTCCACCAGACTTCCCTCTTGTCCCCGACCCCGCCCTCTCTGCTGCCGTGAGTTCGAGGCCCTCCACCACCCCCAGGCACATGCCTGTGCCTCATCCCTGGTATCTAGTGGTTTGCCGTAAGTATTATTGTGTGTGTCTTGTTCTCTGTATTGTGCTTTCTGTGCTGTTTTTCTGTGCTTTTTGGTTTATTGCCTTTTGTCGTTGTTCTGCCCGTTTTGACTGTTTACTGCCTTTGTTTGTCTGCTTGTGCCTGTTTTGCCAGTTTTTGTGCTGCTCCTTTCTCCCCTGTCCTACCGCTGCGTTCCCTGTGGCCCGGCCCCCCTCACGCCCCCATTCGCCACTGCCTCCCACCTCCCAGCTGCTCCTCCCTCCTACCTTCCCTACTTAATGGCGGCTGCTGCACAGCTGCGTGCTGCGGGTGCGCCACTGGTGCCCCAGAGGTGCGCCAGAGGCAAACCCGTCTGCGCCCGTCCGTGCCTGGCCCGCGCCCAGCACCTGTCCCCCTGCCCCTCGCACCTCCCACGCATCCAGACGCCACTACACCACTTCAGAACTCCTCGCGCTCAACCCCGGTCGCCCCACTGCCTGCATCCAGGCCTCTCCTAGGCACACCCACTGCCCTTTTTCTTGCCGCTCATGCCACTTCACCAGCGCTCAAGCCACCAAGCACCACAACAAAACCACCCACCTCAACCACCTCAGCTGCATCTTCCTGAACACCCGCTCCATCCACAAGCATGCCATCGAACTTTGGGACCTGCTCACATCAACCTCCCCAGACAGCGCCTTCCTCACCGAAACCTGGATGAACCCCTCATCAGAACCAGACATCACCATAGCCATCCCTGAGGGCTACAAGATCACCCAAAGAGACCGTACCAACAAACCAGGAGGAGGAATCGCCATTGTACACAGAAGCTCCATCAGGATCTCAACCGACATCCACAACGCCCTAGATGCCGCAGAACACCTGCACTTCCAGATATACATCAAAGCCAACACCACCCTGAGAGGAACCCTCATCTACAGATCCCCAGGTCCCCACCCCCAATTCTGTGACACCATCGCTGACACTATCAGCACCCACACCCTCGCCTCCACAGACTACATGCTCCTTGGCGACCTGAATTTCCACCTGGAGAACACCGGTGATAGCAACTCCTCAGCCCTACTGAACAACCTTGCCAACCTCAGCCTCAAGCAATTGGTCACCTCACCCACCCACACAGCCGGTCACACACTTGACGCCATCTTCTCCTCCAGCAGCCACGTCACCTTCACTCACACCACCGAACTCCATTGGACCGACCACCGTTGTGTTCATTTTTCCTTCCAGAAGCCCACCACCAACAGCATCAGATCCTTCACCGCAAGTGGAACAAGATTTCCAAGGACCAATTGATCTCCAACCTCGCTCACGCCCTACCACCCAAAACCAACGACCCCAACACCACCACCCTCAACCTCAAACAATGGCTTGATGACTGTGCCAACACCCTCGCCCCACTTAAGAAAACCACCAACACCCGCGCCAACAAGAAAGCTCTGTGGTTCACAGCAGACCTTCAGGCCTCCAAACGTGAATGCCGGAAAGCCGAGAAGATCTGGCACCAAGAACAATCAGAAAACAACCACGCCGCTCTCAAATCAGCCATACGCAAACATCACCAGCTCATCCGAGCCACCAAAAGATCTTTCTACAAAGAGCAAATTGACAACAATGCACACAATAGCAAGGAGCTCTTCAGCATCATCAAGGAACTCACCAACCCCAAGTCCTGCTCCTCCGACCCACCCCACTTGCAAGACCCCTGCGACTCCCTCGCCACCTTCTTTCACAACAAGATCACCAACATTGATGGAAGTTTCGCACCGCTGGCCCCCACCACCACCACTGCCAAGGTCGACCCCAATTCACCCTGCCACACCAACGTCCTGAACACCTGGACTCCACCAACGATGAGGAAACCACCAAGACAATGACCACCATCCACTCCGGCTCTCTCGCTGCCCCCTGCCCTCACCACGTCTTCAAGAAAGCCAGCCAAATCATCGCATCCCAGCTCCGGACCATCATCAACAGCTCCTTCGAAACCACCGTCTTCCCAGAGAGCTGGAAACATGCTGAAGTCAACACCCTGCTCAAAAAGCCCAAAGCCGACCCGAAGACCTCAAAAACTACTGACCCATCTCCCTTCTCCCATTCCCCGCGAAGGTCATCGAGAAGATAGTCAACAACCAGCTATCCCACTTCCTGGAGTACAACAGCCTACTCAATGTCTCCCAGTCCGGATTCTGCAAGAACCACAGCACCGAGACTGCCCTTATCGCCTGCACCGACGACATCAGGAGCAGGCTCGACAAAGGGGAAACCGTCGCCCTCATCCTCCTTGACCTTTCCGCACCCTTTGACACCGTCTGCTACCACACCCTTTGCACACACCTCTCCAACGCCGGAATTCACCACAGAGCCCTAGACTGGCTCACTTCCTTCCTCTCTGGAAGAACCCAGAGAGTCCGCCGTCCCCTGTTCCTGTCCAAGGCCACCAAGACCATCTGTGGAGTTACCCAAGGATCCTCACTCAGCCCCACCCTCTTCAATGTCTACATGGCTCCGCTCGCCAACATCATCCGATCCCACGGCCTCAACATCGTCTCCTACGCAGGTGACACTCAGCTCATTCTCTCTCTCAAGCTAAACTCGGAGAAAACTGAGATCATCATCTTCGGCCCCAACAGATCAGCATGGGATGACTCCTGGTGGCCTGCCACCCTGGGATCGGCTCCAAAGCCCACCACCCACACATGCAACCTCGGCTTCATACTGGACTCTTCGCTCTCCATGACCCAGCAAGTCAATGCCATCTCATCCTCATGCTACAACACCCTTTGCATGCTCCGCAAGACCTTCAGATGGATCCCCGTGGAAACCAGAAGAACGGTCACCCACGCCCTTGTCAGCAGTAGACTGGACAATGGCAATGCCCTTGATGCAGGAACAATGGGCAAACTCCAGAAGAAAGTCCAGCGCATCCAGAACGCCTCAGCATGACTCATCCTCAACCTCCCTCGACACAAACACATCTCAGCCCACCTCAGAGACCTCCACTGGCTACCCGTCAACAAAAGGATCATCTTCAAGCTCCTGATCCACGCTCACAAAGCTCTCCATGATGCCGGACCAGCCAACCTCAACGAGCATCTCAACTTCCACATCCCGATACGCCAGCTCCGCTCCGCCAACCTCGCCCTCACAACTGCCCCCCGCATTCACCGTACCACATCTGGCAGTAGATCCCTCTCCCACCTTGCCGCCAAAACCTGGAACTCCCTCCCCGTCAACCTATGTCTGACCCAGGACCTCCTTACCTTCAGGAAGCACCTCAAGACCTGGCTCTTCGAGCAGTAGCACCCCCCCACCCAGCGCCTTGAGACCCTTCCGGGTGAGTAGCGCGCTTAACAAATCATTGTTTGATTGAATACTGCTCAGTATCCGCACATAAAAAGGTAGGACAGGCCTATCTTTTTATGTGCGGTAACTCAGCTGACTTAAATATTCTTCTCGTAAATTACCTTTGTGAATATCAAACAATGGTAAACTTACACAAAAGTGTAAGTTTACCTTTATGAATCAGAACCTATACTTACATCAATCCAACAAAACAAAGGACTTTTTTAGGACTGCTCCTGGCGAAAAGGCTTTTTCCCGTTACGACGTCTCCAAGGTGACTTTTTTAATTGTTGCTTTATTTTGGGACGATATACCATCAACTGGTTAAATGCCTCTCTCTCTCACCTTCATTGTTGAGAACGTAGCCAGGCAGATATCAAGAGTAAAAAATGCTTCATCCGTAGAGAAACCTTGAGTACCTTGGAGAAAATATTATAATTGACCATATATCACAAACGTCCATTTTGAGGTCGCCTCTGAAAAAATCCCCTTTCAACAAACACTGCTAACCTGAAAAGCAGGAGTTTTGTTGCTATAAATCTGTACTAGTAACTTTTAGGTTGTTAGGAATTGTATCAGTACCTCAATGGACCTTAAAACTGACCTGCAACATTAAGAACCCAAATATAAAGTGTCCCTGTAAAGAAGGAGGAAAATGCCACTGGCTTCTCTCAACAATCATATCACCTGGCTCCATGCTACCGTATGTTAAGGATGCATCAGTGCGGGCTGTAGGCTGGTGTTGCTGCCTCTCTGCGGGTGCAACCCTAATGGTCTCTGGAAGTATTCATTCAATGTGGGTAATTAGCATTTAAACCCTTCCTCCACTTGGCACCATCATGTACATTAACAAGCTTTGGCAAAGTCAATAGGTCTTGCCCATGCAGACTCTATTAGCTTTGCCAGTATATTTAGCCATGCTGTACACCGGCGAGGTTTCTGTTTAGCATGTCTAAAGGTTAGTGGGTTAAAGGAGAGTGGCTTGGAGTGGAGTGTTGTAAAGTGGAGTGGATAAGTGTTATGGAGTGGCAAAGAGTGGTGTATAGTGGTATTGAGTGTCATGGAGTGGAGTGTCGTGGGGTGAGTGGTGTAGAATGTTGTGGAGTGTTGTGGAGGGAGTAGAGTGTCATAGAGTGGAAGGGCACAGAGTGGAATAGAGTTGACTGACGTAGAATGAAGTAGAGTGTCAGAGTTGAGTAGAGTGTCATAGAGTGGAGTGGCATAGAGTGTTGTGGAGTGATGTAGAGCTGAATGGAATGGCATTGAGGGTGTTGCATAGAGTGGAGTAGAGTGCTTTAGATTGGAGTGCCATAGAGTAGAGTTATGTAGGGGAGTGGAATGGCATAGGGTGGAGTAGACTGTTATAGAGCTGAATGGTGTAGGGTAAAGTGGAGTGGCATAGAGTGTCAGACTAGAGTGGAGTGGCGTAGACTGGAGTAGTGCATTGCAGAACAGATTGCAGTAAAGTGGCACAGAGGGAGGGGAAACACCTGAAACAACGAGTCCTGAACCACGAAGTCGTGGAAAACAAAAGCGAAGCAATGCTTTTGTTTTCCACGACTTCCTTGTTTTAGGGCCTTAACCACGCATGTGTGAACCACGTACATGTGTGGTTAAGGCACAGAAGAAGGGAGTCAACGCGATCAAGGAGGAGGAGGTAAGTTGGGCTGGGACTGGGGCTTTTTTTGGGGGGGTGAGGGCTCGGGTGATTAGGGTTTAGGGGTGGTCAGGGTTTAGGTTTTAGGGGTAGGTTGAGGGGTTGGGGTGCTTTAAGTTTTAGGGGAGGGGGTGGGGACTCGGGGTATTTTTCGTTTTCGGGGGTTGGGTGGGGGCTCGGGTGATTAGGGTTTAGGGGCGGGGAGGGGGACTCAGGGAGATTAGGGTTTAAGGGCGGGGGAGAGGGGGTCAGGGTTTAGGTTTGAGGGGTGGGTTGGGTGGTTGGGGTGCTTTAGGTTTTAGGGGACGGGTGGCGACTCAGGGTATTTTTAGTTTTTGGGGGTGGGTTGGGGGCTCAGGGTGATTAGGGTTTAGGGGCGGGGAGGGGGGCTCGGGGTGATTAGGGTTTAGGGATGGGTTGGGGGGTTGGGGTGCTTGAGGTTTTAGGGGAGGGGGTTGGGGTTGTGGCAATTTTGGTAGTGGAGGTTGGGGTGGTTGTGGGGGTGGGAGGGTTGCAGTAATTTTTAGGGGTGTTGGCCAGGGAGGACGCATGCTGGAACCATGCATGCTGATCACTAATGCCTTTACCAGGAATGCCTTTACAACAAAAAATCGTTGTTCAGGCCTCGTTGTTCAGGCATGGGTGGGTGAAGCACTCGTTGTTTCAACATTTAACCCAGAGGGAGTTGTGTAGAGCGTTGTAGAGTGGAGTAGTGTCATAGGGTAGCAGAGTGGAGTAGAGTGTTGTAGAATGGAGTGGCATATAGTGGACTAGAGTGTCAGAGTGGAGTAGAGTTTAATAGAGTAGAATGCCATTGAGTGGAATGTTGTAGGGTTGCGTATTGACGAGTGAAGTGACAGAGTGGCATAGTGGCCTTGACTGAAATGGCATCAAGTAGAGTAGTGCAGAGTAAATTAGCATAAAGTACAGTGGCGTAGAGTGCATTGGTTTTAAGTAAAGTGGTGTAGAGTGCAGTGACGTAGATTAAAGTGATATAGAGTGCAGCAGCATAGAGTAGGGTGGTGCAAAGTAGATTTCAGTGGTGTAGAGTGCAGAGGCATAGAGTAGATTGTTTCAAAGTAAAGTGTTGTGATGTAGAATGGAGTGGTTTAAAGTAGAGTGGTGCAGGGTAGAGTGCAAAGGTGTAGAGTGCAGTAGCTTGGAGTGCAGTGATGCAGAATAGATTATAATGGTGTGGAGAAATGCAGAGTGTAGTGCTGTAGAGTGCAGTAGTGTGGCATAGAGTTGAGTGGTGCTGAGTAGAGTGCAGTGGCATAGAGTGCAGGGGCATAGAGTGCTGGGGCATGGAGCTAAGTGGTGAAGAGTAGAGTGGTGGAAAGAGCAGTGGCATAGAATACAGTGGTGCAGAGTAGAATCGAGTGGCATAGAGAGCAGTGACATAGAGCTCATTGGTGTAGAGTGACGTAGCATACAGAGGTGTAGTGTATAGTGGTGCAGAGTAGAGTGGCATTGAGTTCAGTGGTGAAACATGCAGTCTTGCAGAGTAGTATGTCAATACAGTGGTGTAGAGTGTGATGGCATAGAGTACAGTGGGCAGAGTAGAGTAGTGCAGAGAGCAGTGGTGTAGATTACTGTGGTACCAAGTGCAATAGAGTGGCATACAGTGCAATGATGTAGAGCATAATGGTGTAGAGGGGCATAGCCTGCAGTGGCATAGAGTGCAGTGGTGTACAGTGTTGCAGAGTAGAGTATAGTGGCATAGAGTACATTGGTTTTGAGTACAGTAGTGTTAAGTGCATTGGCATAGAGTGCAGTTGTTTAGAGTAGAGTGGCGGAGAGCGGAGTGGCATAGAGTACAGAGGTGCAGATTAGAGTGGCCCAGCAAACATTGCAGTGGTGTAGAGTGCAGTGGCATAGAGTGAAGTGGTGCAGAGTTGAGTAGACTGGCAGAAAGTGGCATGGTATAGAGTGCAGTGGTGTAGAGTAGATTGTGTCAGAGTAGAGTGAAGTGACATAGATTAGTGCAGGTTAGAGTGGAGTGGTGCAGAGTAGACTGCAGTGGCATAGAGTAGTGGTGTAGAGTGTAGTGGCACCAATGAGAGTAGAGATGTGCAGTAGCCTAGAATGGAGAGACATAGAGTGGAGCAGAGTGGCATAAAGTGCAGAGAGGTAGAGTAGATTATTTCAGGGTAGAGTACAGTGGTGTAGAGGAAAGTGGTGCAGGGTAGAATGGAGTGTTGCAGGGTAGAATGCAGGTACATATAGTGCATTGGCATAAAGTGCAAATGCACAGAGTGCAGTGTCACAGAGTAGAGTGGCATAGAGTGGAGTAGCATAGAGAGGAGTGGTGAATAATAGAGTTGAGTGGCCCAGATTGGCCTGGTGTACAGTGCAAAGTGTGCAGTAGTGCATAGTAGAGTGGAGGGCAGTGCACTGTCATAGGCTAGTGCAGAGTAAAGTAGAGAGGCATAGAATAAAGTGGCATAGAGTGTCATGTCATAGAGTGCAGTGGTGCACAGTAGATTCGAGTGGTGTAGAATGTAGTGGTGTAGAGTGCATTGGCATGAAATACAGTAGAGTGATGTAGAGAAGAGTGGTGCAGAGTAGACTGAAGTGGCATACAGTACAGTGGTTCAGAGTATAATGGTGCAGAGTAGAGTGGCATAGAGTTCAGTGGTGGAGAGTGCAGTGTTGCAGAGTAGAGTGCTGAGAGCACAGTGATGCAGAGTAGAGTCAGTGATGCAAAGTGCATTCTTGTAGAGTGCAGTGGCATAGAGGGATACAAATTATAAGTGACATAAAGGGATACAGATTATAAGTGACATAGTGTGAAAGTGTGCAGGGTTGATTGCTGTAGAGAGCAGTGGGTTAGAGTAGAGTGTTGCAGAGTAGAGTATAGTGGCGTATAGTGCAATGATGCAAAATAGATTGGTGAAGAATGCCGTAGTGAAGAGTGTATTGGTTTTCAGTAACATGATGTGGAGGGCAATGCGATGGTGGACAGGGCAGTGGTGCAGAGCAGAGTGGTGCACAGAGCAGTTGTGTGGAGTGCAATGGTGCAGAGTAGAATAAAGTGGTGTAGAGTGCAGTGACATAGAGCAGAACAGTGTAGAGTGGCATAGCATGCACTGGTGTAGAGTGTTGCAGAATAGAGTTTAGTAGCATAGAATGCAGTGGTGCACAGTAGATTAAAGTGTGTAGAATGTAGTGGTGCAGAGTGCATTGGCATTGAATGCAGTAGAATGGCATAGAATAGAGTGGTGCAGAATAGAGTGAAGTGGTATAGAGTGCAGTGGCGCAGAGTAGAAAGGTGCAGAAAAGAGTGACATAGAGTTCAGTGGTGAAAAGTGCAGTGTTCCAGAGTAGAGTGTTGTAGAGCACAGTGATGTAGAGTACAGTGATGCAGAGTGCATTTTCGTAGGATGCAGTGGCATACAGAGATTCAGATTATAAGTGACAGAGTGAAAGTGTGTGGAGTAGAATGCTGTAGAGTGCAGTGGGTTGGAGTAGAATGTTTTGCAGAGTGGAGTATAGTAGTGTACAGTGCAGTGGTGCAGAGCAGATTGGTGAAGCATGCTGTGGTGTAGAGTGTATTCAGTTTGAGTAAAGTGATGCAGTGAATGTTGTGGTGCAGAGGGCAGTGGTGCAGAGAGCAGACATGTAGAATACAGTGGTGCAGAGTAGAATAGAGTGGTGTAGAGAGCAGTGACATAGAGTAGAATGGTGTGGATTGGCATAGCGTGCAGTGGGATAGAGTGTCCCAGAGTAGAGTTTAGTGGCGTAGAGTGCAGTGGTACAGGGCTGTTGGCATAGAGTGCAGTGGTGTAGATTGCATTGGTTTTGAGTAAAGTGCCATTGAGTGCATTGGCAGAGAGTGCAGTGGATAAGAGTAGAGTGATCAAGGGTAGAGTGATGCATCATAGAGTGCAGAGGTATACAGTGGAATTGCACAGAGTGGAGTAGAGTGGCGTAGGGTGCAGTGTCATAGGGTGCAGTACCGTAGAGTAGATTGTTTCAGAGTAGAGTGAAGTGGCATAGACTGCAGTGGTGCAGACTAGAGTGGAGTGGTGCAGGGTAGAGTGCAGTGGCATAGAGTAGTGGTGTAGAGTGCAGTGGCATAGATCAGAGTTGAGAGGCATGAAGTGCAGTAGTGTGGAGTGGAGTGGCATAGAGTGGAGCAGAGTGGTGTACAGTGGAGTGGCATATAATAGATTGTTTCAGAGTAGAGTACAATGGTCTAGAGTGGAGTGGTGCAGGGTAGAGTGCAGTGGCATAGAGCACATTGGAACAGAGTGCAGATGCAGAGAGTGCAGTCTTCCAGAGTCGAGTGGCATATAGTGGAGTAGTGTAGAGTGGAGTGGTGCAGAATAGAGTTGAGTGGCCTAGACTGGAGTGGTGCAAAGAGTGTGGTGGTGCATAGTAGAGTGGGGAGAGTGCACTGTCATAGAATAGTGCAGAGTAAAGTAGAGCTGCATAGAGTGAAGTGGCATAGAGTGTTGTGTCACAGAAAGCAGTAGTCTTTAGTAGATTAGATTGGTGCAGAATGTAGTGGTGTAGAGTTCATTGGCATGGAATGTGGTAGAGTGGCATAGAGTAGAGTAGTGCAGAGTAGAGTGAGGTGAAACAGAGTGCAGTGACACAGAGTAGAATAGTGCAGAGTATAGTGGCACAGAGTTCAGTGGCGCCGAGTAGAATAGTGCAGAGTAGATTGGCATAGGGTTCAGTGGTGGAGAGTGCAGTGTTGCAGAGTAGAGTGTTGTAGAGCGCAATGATGTAGAGTAGAGTAATGCAGAGTGCGTTGTTGTAGAGTGCAGTGGCATAGAGGGATGCAGAATATAAGTGGCATAGAGTGAAAGTGTGTAGAGTAGACTGCTGTAGAGTGTAGTGGGTTAGAGTAGAGTATAGTGGCATATTGTGCACTGGTGCACAGTTGATTGATGAAGAGTGCAGGTGTGCAAAGTGCACTGGTTTTGAGTAAAGTGATGTAGTGGGCATTGGCAGTGAGTGCAGTGGTGTAGAGGGCAGTGGTGCAGAGTAGAGTGGTTCAGAGAGCAGTCATGTAGAGTACAGTGGTGCAGAGTAGAATAGACTGGTGTTGAGTGCAGTGACATAGAGCACATGGTGTAGAGTGGCATTGCATGCAGTGACATAGAGTGCAGCAGAGTAGAGTTTAGTGGCATAGAGTGCAGTGGTACAGAGTAGTTGGGGTAGAGTGAATTAGTTTTGAGTAAAGTGGCATTGAGTCCACTGGCACAGAGTGCAGTGGTTTAGAGTAGAGTGGTCAAGGGTAGGATGGCGCAGCATATAGTGTATTGGCATACAGTGGAATTGCGCAGAGTGGAGTAGAGTGGCATAGGGTGCAGTGGCATAGAGTACAGTCCCATAGAGTAGATTGTTTCAGAGTAGAGGGAAGTGGCATAGAGTGGAGTTGTGCAGGCTAAAGTGGAGTGGTGCAGGGTTGAGTGCAGTGGCATAGAGTAATGGCTTAGAGCGCAGTGGCATAGAATAGAGTAGTGAGGCATAGTGTGCAGGGGTGTAGAGTGGAGTGGTGTAGAGTAGAGCAAAGTGGCATACAGTGCAGTGGCATAGAGTAGCTTATTCCAGAATAAAGTGGTGTAGAGTGAAGTGGTGCAGGGTAGAATGGAGTGTTCCAGAGTAGAGTGCAGTGTCAGAGTAGTGGCCCACAGTGCATTGGTGTACAGTGCAGCGGCAAAGAGTGCAGTGTTGCAGAGTAGAGTGGCATAGAGTAGAGTGGCATAGAGTGGTGCAGAGTAGAGTGGAGTGGTCTAGATAGGAGAGGTGTAGATTGCAATGGCAAAGAGTGCAGTGGTGCTAGGTACAGTGGGCTAGGAAGCACTGGCTTAGAGTAGAGTAGGGCAAAGTAGAGTAGATAGGTGTAGAGTGTAGTGGCATAGAGTGCATTGGTGTAGAGTGCAGTAGAGTGGCATAAAGTAGAGTGGTGCAGAGCAGAGTGAAGTGACATAGAGTGCTGTGGCACAGAGTAGAGTGATGCAGAGTAGAGTGGCATAGAGGTCAGTGGTGGAGAGTGCAGTGTTGCAAAGGAGAGTGCTGTAGAGTGCAGTGGTGTTTAGTGAGTCGCTTAGAGTGCATTGCTGTAGAGACTAGTGGCCTAGAGTGGTGCAGAGTAAAGTGACATAGAGTGATATGCTATAGACCACACTGTTGCAGAGTTTAGTATAGCGGTGTACAGTGCAGCGGTGCAGAGTAATTTGGCGTAGAGTGCAGTGGCATAGAGTGGCATAATCGAGAGAGTAGTGGCATAGAGTGCATTGGCATAGAGTGGTATAGAGTACAGTGGTGAAGAGTATCGTTCATGGCATAGAGTACAGTGGCATAGAGTAAAGTGGAATAGAGTAGAGCAGTAGAGAGTTCAGTGTTGTAGAGTAGACTGTCGTACAGTGCAATGGTGTATAGCAGAGTGATGTGGAGTGCAGAGGAGTAAAGTGGTGCAGAGCAGAATGGCATAGAGAGCAGTGGTATAGAGTTCAGTGGTGCAGAGTATAGTAAGTGGTGTGGAGTGCCGTGGCATAGAATACAATGGCATAGAGTGCAGTGGCATAAAACAAAGTGGTTTAAAGTGTTGCAGAGTAGAGTAGAGTAAAGTGGCATAGAGTGCAGTGGTGCAGAGTAGATTTGCATAGAGTGTATTGGTTTTCATTAAAGTCGTGTAGAATGCTTTGCCGTAGAGTGCAATGATGCAGAGTAAAGTGGCGCAGAGTAGAATGGAGAGGCGCAGAGTGGAGTGGTGCTGAGTGCAGTGGCACCGAGTGCAGCAATATAGATTAGACTGTTTCAGAGTACACTGGAGTACTGCACAGTAGAGTACATTGTCGTACATTGGAGTGCTCTAACATGTAGACTAAATTAAGTGGTGTAGAGTGGACTGGCATAGAGTGCACTGGTGTAGAGTGGAGTGGTACAGACTAGAGTGCATTGGCTTAGAATGCAGTGGCATAGAGTACAGTGTTGCAGAGTAGAATGGCAACGAGTGGAGTGGCACAGAATGGAGTGATTTAGAGTGCAGTAGCACAAAGTGCAGTAATGCATAATAGAGAAGAATACAGTAGGTATGGTTTGGGTAATGGAGGGGAAAAGTCAAGCTGACCAGCCTAAAACAAATAAAGCAAACAAATAGAAAGCAAGTAAACGTGAGTTATAAACCACAACGCCAGTGGTAAGCAATGGGCAGAAGGGATTGCCAGTGAAGCTTTCCAAATGTTCCCAAGATGTTGTTAGCAAACCAGCAACTGTGCTGTCTGGTAGGCTTTGACCTAAAAATGCGTAAATATGTACTTCTCCACTCTAGTCAAACACAATATCACATGGTTAAAAACAGATTAACCACTCGAGGGTGAAGCCCACCCAGCATGTGAAACAACCACCAACATGCTTCTTGTCCCCTCACTTTTTTTTGGTTGCAGTTTTACATAGCGCGAACTCGGCCGGAGTTATTGGAGCTCTTTACATGAGCATCACAATGTTACACATGGATACCTCATTTTTTATATGCATTAGGTAGATTAAGTGATTTGCCCAGAATAACAGGACATTGAGCCGATGCCGAGATTCGAAACTTGTTCTGCAGTTACAACGTCAGCAGCTCTGGCCCTTACCCCACGTCGGTGATTGCACATTTATCAAAACTGCACATCTGTACACGTAGGCTGTAATGATGTTTCTTTTTATTTGTGGGTATTTTTGAGAGGTGACCATGCTCCTTTTGCTCCATTGTAGGTAATACATATGGACCTTAAAATTGCCCATACCTATGCTAAATTGGCCATACATATGCGAAAGCTTACAATGTTTAGTTTTCATCGTTTTTAGTGTAAGGTAAAAGGAATTTATTCACAGATTGCTAACTAGCCATCCTTCTGTGTCCTTTCCTCACAAGCCTCATATGGTTAATAGATCTTGCCCCTCAGATTCTAAGCTCTGATTGTAGAGCCCGGCAGGCCTCTACAATGGTAAGTAAATTGGACTCTCTTTTGCATAATGTTGAGTTGCACGAATGCCGTCGTACATCTTGTCATGGCTCTTGGTGTTGGCTTTCCAAGGAATAGTTTCTGGCCAGGGAGGCTCGGGCATCAGTCGTTGTGCATTTGATGTACTAGGTCTTGAATGCGTATGTAGGGCTACTAAGGGGGATATTTGAAGTTTGGCAGATGTCACATCCACCCCACAGCTGTAGCTGAGGCCCATAAACCACAGTGTGTACTGGCAGCCCCCTACCTTGTAGACGCCCCCATTCAGGTCAACGCATTTCAATATCTGTGAGATATGGGAGACTCGGGGGCAACTCGCCACATTGTTCAGGGGGCGGACCCATCAGTTTGGGTTACGCCAATGGCCTGTCCTATTCAGGTATTACAAAAACGCATGCACTCTAAGTAGGGCGAAGAGGACACCTTTTGGCCGATAGCCCACATATGCCAAGCTCTTGCTAAATAGATTATTTTGTGTATGATCATCGGGCTGTAATATCAAAGATTCATTTTTTTCCGTTTCTATTTCATACACTGGAATGCTTTTATCAGTAGCAGCAATATGTGGTGCCTTCAGCGTCCTGCACCCCCGTTTGTGTGACTTTTTACATTGCACTCATATACGAGATTTCTCAAATATCAGGTGGAAATGCTAGCAAATATTTATGCTCGGAACCCGTGCTCAAGGGTGTATGTTTGCTGACATTTGCTTTGAGCAGCACAGCTCCGAACCACTGATAAGTGAAGACAAACATCATAATGTATTTCACAATCTCAGTGTATGTGCTGACCCACTAGCGGCCCAGACGGGCTCTCTGCTTTATCACTTACTCAAGGTCCAGGTGATTACACAAAGCACTGTACCGGCTCCAGATTTCTGTACTTGGAGGTGAGGGTTGTGTGGTGGGTAGGGAGGGTGACGAAGCATGAAGAAGCAGGATGGGGAAAGCAAATGGGTAGATGACCCGTTAGATCGACCCCTTCACGTGTTCTGAGAAAATCTTGCTTGGATGAACATGCCAAAAAATAAAGCTCACATTATTAGTGTTTGGCATACATGAAGACGCTAGCAGTGACTGCTTAACGCCATGTATTCACTCATATGATCTGCTCTTATGTTTGTGGTAAAGCCTCCATCTTCATCGCCTGTTCGTGTCAACGCGTTGGTGTCCACCAAGTCTGATATTGGATTGTAACTTTATGTAGTTCTTACTACCCCCCTTTGGGGAGTGGAAGCACTTGCCTGCTAGGGTAGCATGCTGCACTGTGTAGCGTGTGTGGTTGGAAGCTGTTGTCTTGTTTTGATCCTATGTGGGAAGTGTTTGCATGTTGTGCATGATGTCCACTGAGGTATGGTTGTTGTGCTATGGCATGCAGCTCTCAGCTATGTGGTGGATGAAGAGGTGTTTGAAAGATAGAAGGTGTGATTGGAGGGCTTTTGTCTTGTGTTTGATTCTGTGTGGGAAGTCCTATATGGTGCAGCTGTTAGCAATGTGGTCGTGGAAGAGGTGGATGATAGATAGACCAGCAGTTTGTGTTTTTGGATAAGCTGATAACTGTGATGAGCTCTGCAGATCTACTTATGGTACTTCTTACAGTCTATCAGTAGTGCTGGAGCATTTTCAGACTGGGGGTGCTGCCATCTATGTTATACCACTGAAGTCATAGGAACTGTGAAAAATCCAAGTGTCGCACAAAAATAATTGCAGCAGAGGTGCCATGCCCATTCTGCAGGAGAGTGGTAAGGGTGTAGTATGTAGTCAGTGGTGTATTTTGGAGCACCAGTGTGTTAGTGCACTGTCATTTACAAACAGGACATTTTATGTTGAAAAGGTCACTAAATGTGCATAGACATACAGTTTCACTGGTAAAACTATATAGCACAAAAACAATAACGTGTGTAAATGTGGATTCAGCTAATGTTTACCATTTGCACATGACTAAATCAAGTGTCTTAATTTGTTTTGATCCCAAATTTTTGGTCCATCACACTTCAGTATTACAAAAAGTTGTACTTCATTTGTTCTTTCCTACTTGCTGATATATTTTGAAATATGTGTATAGCTCATTTGCCGGGATTTATGTCTTTGTGTATTACAAAAAGCTGAAAGCCTAGAGCCTTTCTTTTCACTTCCTGTACCAAGAAAGATTGTCACCTAGGTCACTTTAACAAAGCCTCTCACTTTGAAGTCAGAGAAATAAAAGTAAACACCAGTTGCCGAATAAGCAGCAGTTTGTCAGAAGACACATCCTGACATTTGACCTCTATATTTGAATGTACAGAACATGACAAGATAAACACAAACGTTAAAGGCATCTTTATTGCTCATTCACATCATGAACTCTATTATGGTTATTGTTGGGGTGCTGCAGCACCCTTCACATCCCTTCTTCCAGTGCCTATGCATCCGCTAGGCTGCTTATGGCACAGGGTTGTCCATTCTGCAATGTTTGTTAATGTTTATGGTTGTGAGAAGGAATTGGTTGAAGGGAGAGGTGGCCATGAGATCTTCTTACTACAGTTATCCATCATATGATTGTCATAATGTGATATCAAAAAATGGTCATATTAGGTAATTAGGTAAAGTCAAACAAATGAGGCAGAAAAATGCTTTCGTTTTTTATTCTTCTTTAATAGTCTTATTTAAATATTACACATTTATCTTTATTAGTATGGAGTTAGTTTGTATGCACTATGTAACACTACATAATGTTTTATGACAAACTTTGCCATGGCTGCTATTAGTTCCCAGACAGGCTCTGTTAATACAGCACTACAGTCAAGAACGGTAAACCTTAAATATTCGAAATTCCGCTGTCTCTATCAGGAGCTTCTTGCAACTACCGAGAGTGGTGGGGCGCGCCAATAGGTGGGGTGGGTCCATGCATGTGTACACTACATGAAAGGAGGGGAGACATAAAATAAATAAAATCAAAAATAACAGACACATCCTCCTCACTACGGTTTCCTTCTTCGCTCCAGTCTCCATCGCAGGCCCCATCCAACTCCCTTAAACAATCCTGGGGCTGCTCTCATGCTGTTAACCAGCATGAGAGAAGCGCCAGGATGGTTGTATGATGGAAACCCAAATATATTTACCCCAAATGTAGCACAGTGAACAAGCATAGGAAGCAGCGACTGAAGTTCAGTGCGATGGAATAAATGGCCATCGTTTAGTTGCAGTGAGCAGTACTGCCAGCAGGGGGAGTTTGCAACTACAGAGAATGGTGGGACACGCAAATAAATGGAGGTGGGAGCATGCAGGCGCTACATGAAAGGGGGGTCATAAATTTAAAAAAATAAAAAATAACGTACCTTGTTTTCAAGTTGCTGATGGACACATCCTCCTTGCTCCGGTTTCCTTCTTTTCTCCAGCCTCCATCGCAGGCCCCATCCAACTCCCTTAAACAATCCTGGTGCTGCTCTCATACTGTTAACTAGTGTGAGAAGTGCCAGGATTGGAGGAAGCAGCCTCTCTCTGCGCTCCCAAGGGCACTGGAGGCCTGTTCTAGCTCTCTACTCAGCTGTCTAAGACAGCTGGTTTAAGAAGTTTACAGTGCACATGTCTGGCAGACCGTCGCAAGACATCCAGCCAAAGTGACAAGTGCATTTTAAACAAGTGCACAAGCAATGCACCACTCCTCCCTGCTGCTGGCACTGAGCTAGCCCTGACCCGTCCTGACACTTGGTTTCAGGATGGGTGCTGAAAAATAAAATGGCAGTAAATTAACTTTATTACCATTTTATTTTTCATCTCTGGGCAGTGTCTGGGGCAAATTTCCCAGTGGGGCGGCGTTTTTCTGCTCTAATGGAGGGGCCGCCCCAGACTGACAGGTGAAATGAGGTGAAGTAACAAGCAAAATCGGAGGAAGAATAATGAGTAATGACTGCACTCTTGAAATAAGGTACTCAGTGAATAAGGGTAGTAAGTCGGTACTCAGAGTGAGAGAAGGAGGGTATGTGTAGAAAGTGAAAAATAAAGGAGCCACAGTCCCCACTGTGCCACAGAAATAGTGAAAAAATGAGCAAGGTAAGCTTACCAATGAGTGTGGCAAGGTGACAACTTAATAAAATGGTGGCTGGTTAAGACAGGGTAGCCAGTGAGTGAGGTACAATGACCACTGAGTAGAGGATGTGACCAGTAAGTGAGGAGAGGTAACCAGCGAGTGGGGTTGGGTGATTAGTGTATGAAACACAGTGTAGTGTGATTAAGGTAGAGTAACCGGTGAGTGAGGTAGGGTGCCCAGGGGACGAGACATGGGCAGACGCGGGTAGACAGTGTCTACCCACTTTTTTCACAGAGTGGATGCCGCCTACCCTGCCAAGAGATTGGGGCCCACACAAATATACTAAATGTGTCCCAGTGTAATTTTTAGACACCTGGACACATTCAGGGCACTGCACATTGTCTACTTTCTTTACAAGTAGCAACTGTCAGATGGTGAGGAAGCTTATCAGATTCCAGCTGGGCTCATGAAAAAGGTCGACGCTAAGGGGCCATCAGGCGTCCTTTAGTTGCTGTATCCTGGCTGGGAGCTATGGGGCCCCTCACACCTAAATGCAATGGAGGGTAAATAATAGCATGCAGCTTATCACTTCCCAAGTAATGAAGAGAGGCACACTTTTAACTTTGTTCAGTCCCTGTATATTAGACTTATGTATGCTCTGTATGAATGTCAGATGGGTTGGTCTTTCCCAGTTTTTACACAAATAATTTAAATGATACTATTTTTTTTGTTTTGTATAGCGCTATATCTCCACTCATCCAAATGCAAGGTGCCAGAGCACTTTACATCACAGATTATTTCCCAGACAAATAAAGATCTCTGCAGCAGATGTCCTAACCCCATAAGATATTTAAAAATGCAGACTTTGCAACCAATTAAGCAGAACAGATTTACTGCTACATGTCTCCTTTTTCCCAATTCTTTTGAGACAGGGTTTTGAAACAAATGTATAAGGTGAGGCCTAAATTTTCCATTGGGGTTGTGTCCCTTATTTGTCACATCCCAAATGCAAAATCTAATTTGTTAAATATTGTAATGCGATCAAATGTACTTGCGATAGACCTGCTAAACAGATCTGTGAGGTCCTAAGATCTGATGTCACTTCTTCTGATGTCACTTCCTGCGAGGTCATGTGCTGTGTTGCTACTTCCTGCGATGCCATGTGCAATGTCATGCACTGTGATGTTACATGCCGTGATATCACACACTGTGATGTCATGTGCCACTATGTCACTTGCATACTGCCTAACTTGATTAGACCCCCCACTACACTCTTTAGGAATTTTACACTGGGTCTCCTCACGCATAAGTCTCCTTAATAGGGGTTTATTCTAGCATCATGGTCTCCTGTAGTCACACATTCATCAAGGAGATTGCCTGGTGCACATTAGCTACAACATAATCCTTCCCCAGCAGTATTAGTTTTAATACACCCCTATTAGGGTTGCATTTAGATTTTCTGTGGAGGTAGCAAATTCCTTACACTGCGTATGAATGAATAGGTATAGATTTAGGAAGGGATCCTCTATGCTCCCTGACAAATGCTCCTGACCTCTTTCTAGGCACCTATTTCTATGCACTAGCGAGGGCAGACACATATTGGTTTTATGATGGATGTAACGGGCTTTGGACCCCATACGACCCAAACACTTTTTAACCATATCTGGGGTACCAAACAATAAAGATATTTCCTTTAGATTTATTCCAATGCCTTTTTAATTCTTCTGGACCCAGCTAATATCCAGTTAAACTTTATCAAGAGTTACCTCTCAGAGAGGTTGAGTCCACTCGTAGTATTATCATACCAGTGTGAAAAGAGGCTGCAGAGGATGAAGCATGCCACAAGTCATGGGTTAGGCTTCCTCATCCAATAAAAACTGTTTTTCAGCATACTTTAAGGTAAGGAAGTATTACCAATTGAATCATGGAAAATGCCCATTATCAAATAAGTGCAAGGACAGGGGCATGGAGTACAAAGGACTAAATGAAAGCAAAAAAGAGACAAAGTTAAACTAAAGGAATATTATGAAGTACAGTAGTATTTGGAATGCACACAACAATACATTCATAAGTCAATACATAGGGAAGAATAACACGTGGAGAGGGAACATGGAAAAAACGACCTGAAGTTTTGGTGGTGTTAGCAGACATTTTGCAAGCCATCTCTTACCTGCCGGGAACTAGACCCCAATGATGTTGGGAAAAATGGTCCGGCTGCCATGAGAGACATTAACATTAGGGACCTGCAACCTGGCCTCTTTACTTCAATTAAGTTGATGCACACAAGCTAAGGACACCCTTGGTATAATAACGGATTGGCCAACTGGGTGAGAGTCCTGCCTTCATAAGAGTGTCCAGTACCCATGGCTGGGCTTGTAATGGGACAAAAACGCAGATCATTATAATGTTAAACCATGGTACCTGTTGGGATGAAGCCCAAGATCTGATCTGCTTTGATGGACATATTTATGTTTGAGTATGGTATGCTACTGTTGGGTGGAGGCTAAGCTAATACTATGCTGATACTGTCTCTCAATAATACCTATGTAACCTGACCACAGTGAGATTACTGGTATGTTTATTTTGTTGCTAAAACAATAACAATTGGAAAGAAAATAATTACTCCTTGCCAAATAAACAAGTGAAAGATGAAGGGCACTGTGAGGGATAAATTAAACTAATTATAAAAAACGTGGAACTAAATGGATATCCCTCTCCCAAACCCCCCCCAAAGAAGTGGGAAATGGAGTATAAAAGAGAAAAAACACATTTGGGGCAGAAATAAAGTTGTCTACAGAGCAAAGCGGAGTTGCAGGGTAACTCCTTGCAAAAGCACTGAAAAATGTCAAGGTTTTTGCAGAAGACAAGATATAGAGAACCCCTTTCAAGATTAGCGTCAAGAAAAAAAATTAAAGAATTGGTTTCTACGAAATGGTAAATGCCATTTATCTTGAAAATTTGAATTAAAAAAGCTTCCATGAACTGTTCTGTTGGAAAGGGTGTTGAACAAATATTGTTTTCTCTGTGATATCACATACAAATAACTAGGTTGAGCAGGCAAGGCTCATACTGGGGTAGGGGGATCATTGTTTTGATTCATAGCTATATTACAACAGATTAATAAGGTACAATGGACCCAATGTACAAAGACCTATTCGGAACCACAAACATGCTGTTTGCATACCGACAGCTTTGTAAATGTGTATGCAATTTGTAATGCGACCTACGTACTAATGAGTCACTTCGCAAATTGTCCATCACAGGGGATAACAAAATCACCTACCTATTAAAGGTTATTTAAGGCAGGTTTAGTTTATCTCTGTCTTCTCCCTCTCGGTCTCTTCCCATCTCACTCCCCCCCCTCTCTCCCTCTCTCTGTCTCTCTCCCCTCATCTCTCTCTCTCTCCCCAGGATTACCAAAGGTGTTGGTCTCTGAGCAATGATGTGAAATTGCAATTGAAGCTGCAAAGCATTGATACATTCCATTGCTCCTCACAACTAGAAGGGGGAGGTCTCTTTCACCCCCCCCTCCTGTTTACAATTCATAATGGAACCACTTTTTGACTCGGGAAGACATTTCTGACACTTAAAAGGGTGTTTATGCATTTCAAAACATTATTGTGCCCTTGCAAACCCAGTGATTTTTCGAATCGGAGGTTTGTGACCGCAGCATTTTGTATACATCGAGCCCATAAAGCTTTTAATGATGAGACTCGCCATTGCTTCTAAAATGAATATATCTTTATTACGCGCAGAAATATAGGGCAGTTGAACTTATGAAAATTAGAAAAAACTAGAAGGTTTTAATTTCTTCCCAGGGTGAGATAAGACCTCCAAACAGCATTATGATGCATGCAAGGTAATAAACAGCACTAACTTTGTGGAGAACGCTGTAGGGGAAAGTTTGTCAGACCTTGGCTGTCTTCAGAAATCCTGAGGTCTCTGTTTTCTTCCATTGGCTCTGTTTACAGACTCCAGTTACTGGAACAAAGGTGCCAGATCGAATGCTAAAAGGTTGAATGCGTACTATTCTGAGTAGCGTGTTTGCCATGCCACTCAGAGTAGAAGGGGCAGAGTTTAGAGAGTTTGATTGCCGGCTGCTGAGAACCTGCCAAAAAACACTAACACCACAAATGAAAAGTGCATTTTGATTACCACCAGTAGAAAAATGATCGATTTAAGGAGAAATGTCTATGGTGGTTAGTGAAATGCAGCAGATACGTGTTAAATGCAAACCCTGTCTTCACTCAATTGGTCTCCAAAGTCAAAGTAAAAAACAGTGCTGTGAATGAGCTGGTAGCCCCAACAGGAAACCCAAGTAACCAATTTTCAGGGTCATTCACATTGTTGGTCACAATTCAAACATCGTCCACCAACTGAACACCCTGGTTCTCAGATTTACGACTAGGGATCATAGACATTTCTGAACGATGGCATCTTCAGAACTGTAAGAGCTGCAGTGAAGGTTCAAATTGTATATGAAATCAAGGTGACAAGCCTCAGCAAACGTGGCTCTACTCTGAGCTCTATGTTGAAAGGGGACACCCCTGATGTCCATGTCCAGCTGAAGAATGTGTGATATGGGTTCCTGCATGCTATGGGGATTTTGACAGGCAGGTAATGGAAAGGCAGATGCATCATGCTGCAGTCCTGAAATGTATCCTGCATGTCCTTCTCTCTCTTGTGAGCTAATGTTTGAGGGTCACTTCTGATAAGCTGACTGACGTAGTTTTTCGAGCTCCAGGATGGTCACTTCATCGAGAGACATTCTATAGCTAATCCTCTGGACCTATAAAGGATGAAATTCGTCTCTATATTGGCTTTTGATAAGCCCTCATAGACCACCACCACTACAGTCTGTTCTATGTTCACATCTGGCCTGTAGACCGTCTCCTTTAATCACAGAGGGTTCCCACCTTAGATGCCTTCCTCGTCACACATAGACTCTTTGCTTAGAACAGGACGCGGTCCACCAATCTAGTCATATTCCCAAATATGCACATTCTAGGCTTAACGTCTAGAAATTGTGTCTGTCACACCATAGTGGCTTTATTTTTAAAATGCGGGCAGCTCACATTAGGAGAGTGTAACATTTATCTTGCAAACATATTTTCTTTTACTCTTCTGGTTTCCATAATTATAAATATATTTACATTTTAATTAGAGGTCACACACACACAACGACACATACATGCACAATATTTAATTATGTACAGTCAGTATATAAATTATATACACTTGCCATCCGTATAAGAAGGCCACATTGTTTACAAATTTCTGGCTGTCCTATAGCAATTTCAATTGTTTTATGAAGCTTTCAGTGACTTTGAGCCACTGTACAAGAAAGTGGCGCATCGGTCCTAATGCATGCATTGCGCCACTTTGATAATATGGGGCGGCGAAAATTGCCTCCTCGAGCTGACTTCAAGAATGAGTTCCCACAATATTGGGCAAAATTAAGTGTGAGACCTTAGCAGCTGTCTGTTGTCATCCTTCCTGAAGCAGCATCCAGGGATAGACAAAGGATAAGCCAATGCGGGCCCCGCCGGCCCTATTTTGAGTTTCCTGCTGGGCCGGCTGTTCCCTGCTGTTTCCACCCTCCGGGGAACAGGGCCCTAACATTGCAGCCGGCTCATAATCGAGCCAGCTGCAATGTGGTGGTGCGGCCAGTGCAGCAGCACCCATTGCGCATTTCACTGCCCGTAATTTGGGCAGTAGAATGTGGGATGGGGCTGTGCATAGGGGCCCCCCCACACCCCTGTTCCGCCAGCCTTTCCATGTCGGTGTAAACCACCATGGACAGGCTGGCGGATGGGAACTCGTAATGCCTGCAGCGCTGCCCTGGCGGATTACAACCGCTGGGACTGCCAGGCTGCAGGCTGGTGGCAGCCTGGCGGTGTCGGTGGTCGGAATTAATTCTGACCAATATCGTGAGCCCTGGATTTCATTTATGAATGGCTCTTTGCTTTTATGACCTGGAAGACACAACACTCTATTTCTATACTGGATCTTAGGTGCTAGGTGCTACCAACTTGAATTTTCCCAGTCCTGATGATGACCCACCTTTGATTTGTTTCTGCAATTGGGTCGAAACGTAAACATACCTTTGAGTGTGGAATATAGAACTGTACAGAAATCTTATGCGACTTCAGGGCTTCCTGGACTGACGGATACACTAGAACCACTAGAAGTCCATAATCCCTAAAACTAAAACCACCCGTTGTACATATTGTATATATCACCTTCACTTCTCTGCACATTTTTATCACTTTCACAGTTTTATTAGGAGCAACTATTCAGACAAATATAACTGTGTGTCTAGAATAACATGTTTAAAGAAATATACAATGCAATACATTTCTATTGATGTTACATTGTTTGTACACTTAGAATTATTTTAGCCATTAGATCACCACAGAAGTCTAGGTTACTTCCCCCTTGGATTGACCATTAATCTATTTACATTTATCACCCTGGTCAAAAGGGTTAGAGGGTACCTGCCTCATTCATTGTTTGTTACACGGTGGTCGGACCGTGGCGGCCACTGTCATAATGTGGCAGTCAGACCCCCATGACCGCTGCGGTCAGAACACCACCGTGAGTCTGGCGGTCTGAAGACCGCCAGACTCATGAGGCCCTTTGTCTCCTTGGAAAAAAACACCCAGAAACCATAGTCCAACCGCTCATTCCTCCACCATCCACCAAATAACAGTGCTCAGGAAAACTAATCTTCATCACCTTGTTAAACAAAAGGCCTTTTGGAATTTCTATAGGTAGCCTGATCTCTCACTTCTCTCTTCAGTGTCTGGGTCCCCTCCGTCCAGCTACAGGAATGGAGAAAATAAACTTCCACTCTCTAGGAAGGTATCCTCGCCCCCCATCCTGTTCTGTGCCATGATAAACCAGAGGTATCCAAATGGATCCTCTTTACTTTGGTAATAAATTCTGCAAGGCAAACTTTAAGTGTAAACATCAGAAGACATCCACTTCAGCATTTGCTGAATCTTCACTATAATGTTTGCGTTTGGTGTTTGTGTTATTTACCCTGTATATATTCTCTGACACTGCATGAGGTTACTGCTTCATACAAGCAGAGTGTACAACTCTTGATATTTCCCTATACATGCTTCCAGCCCTTACTTTACGTTTACAGTTCTTGAGATGATCAACTGCTCTTGCTGAAGCAGTGGTCTAATAGTAGCCCATTAACAGACAGACTGTTTGTCGGATTCTATGGCCTGTTAAACATACCTAATATAGTATTACCTCCCATATAAAGAATGATGTTTCTTGATACAGTTTTCATCCTCAGAGTACATGCTATTCTGAAAGCCTTCTTTATGTTCCTAAAATGCTATATGGAAATATTGATCTTAACTTAAAACTTCCCATTGACAACTCATCTAGGCAGCAGGGAAAAGCACAGGTGGGGTTGATGTGGCAAACGTACCTTGCAAAAATGGAGCTAAAATCAAATGTTAGAACACCTTGAAAGGAGCGAACCAAGATCAGCACTGGTAAGGCACTTTATTGATAGGCTTGCTCAGTTAGGTGGATGAGTAAAGTGTGGGCTTATGGAGATGCCATTCCTCCTATCAGAAAATAACATATTGTGGGTTCCATGGGATGGGGTAGGTGCACAAAGTCTGATTTCACAGGCTGGTGCTGGTATTGTGATGCCACAATATACTATTTGAGTGTTGCAATGCCTGGTGTAAATGATGTGTTGTTCATTAGCTCTCTTTTTGTTGCTTGTTATATATTTAGGTATTGTTATCACAGGGTGCAGGTATAGCTCTCGGGCTGGGTAACTAGGTGGGATCGGTGGATAGTCCTAATAGGGTTTAACATGCTGATGTATTGACACCCATATAATGTCATGTAAACATCCTTTGAATTGGCATATGGTAATTTTGTTTGTAAAAGCCCAAATCAAGACATGTTTTGAAGAAATGCCTCTCTTTTTCCCTTTGAATGACCCTCTCCTTATTTTCCATCCTATGTATGCCTCCTCTCTGAGTGCAGCTTGCTCTAAGCTTAATCTCTATTATTGTATATCTTCAAATTGCCCACACCTCATCTCAAAGATAACCACCTCTCCTTCTTTGAAAGTCACACCTAGCAATACCATATCTCCTCTAGCTCATCTACTGATCCTACCAACCATCTGCATGAACTTACACCCCCCCACTAATGATCACAATTAACTGCTATTAATTTAATCCACCTGTAATGGGTTCTTGGTCTACACGTGATGGATATTGAAATGACTCTATAGGCACAGGACTTGGTTGATATTTCCTTTATTTGTATTCTATTCCAGGGTCTTTCTTATCTCTTTCTTGGGGAAATGTTTCTTCTTCCTTTTAGTTCATAACTGTGATGAGATGTATTTGCTTTCCTTCAGGTCGTTTCCGGTGGATGACCGAACCCCGTCTGTCTGATGGTCGAGTAGGGTCTGGAGCTCGTTCCAGAAGAGTTGGACCGGTTTCCCCAAAACAATAGAAAGAACTGGACAAAGGTAAGTGTAGATGTTGGTTTTAGGGTTTTTATATGGTTAGTGCGGTTGTGGGAGGGTAGGGGTTGCAGGGTTGTGCGTGGGAACTAGACTTATAGTGGTTTTACCTTCCCGTGTATAGGCTCTCTCTCTCTCTCTCTCTCTCTCTCTTTTATAGTAGTTTTCTATAGGAGGATGGTTATTTTCACCACCCTGTCCGTGTGTTAAATGGTATCGCCTTCCCTTAAACACCTCTTCCCCAATTCTCCCTCCACTCCCTCAAGGCTTCTTCCACCCTTCAGCCATTCGGGTAGAAGTTTTAATGTGAGGTACGATCGTACCTGAGTATGCCACGCCCCTCCTGGGACGTGGCAGCTTCCTTCGTTTCTCCTCAGCGTCTCTCTGGGGATCTTCGTCTCCTCCCGCAACTGTTCTCCGGGCTCGGGTCTCCGTCGGTCTTCGTTGGCGGTCTCCCTTCTTTCAGTTTCCCCGTCTCGCTGTTCTCCTTGGATTCCGGGCGTTTCTCTCTCTCCGGTCTCCATCCACAAGGCTTCCTCCGGCTTGTTGGACCTCCACACTTTTTGTCCTACGTCTCTCTCTATTTCTGTGTTTGTGACTCGGAACTCCTCCTCCGACGTCACTTCCGGTTTAGTTGTTCGCTCTCCCGTACCCTTGGGGTATGGGCTTATCGGCTCATGGTTATGGTTCGTAACCGTGGCAATAGTCGCCCGGTTACACCACCACAAAGGCACTGAATTAACTGCATGGAATGATCTATTTGAGAGCACAAGACTTATCTAAAAAATCAACAATACCCGATGATGACTGAACTAGCCAAGCAGCATGCTGTCTGGCATTAAGTGCTTCAACATCTCATTGAGGGCAGCAAAAATCATATAAATGCTATTATAATATATTATGATTCAATGGCAGGTATCAACTCATCCAGAAAATGGATCCCCAAGGAGATGGATGATTCCCCCTAAGCATGCTAGGCTACAAATTAATGGACACTATTCCACTTCAGGCTAAGAGGAGTCCTTGAAACTTTGAAGATTTTAAAATGCTTTGGAGCATCAGGGATCACATCCACTGAGGGGCAGTCAGTGATTGAATCTAGTCAAACCCAAATTCTTTCAGGAAAACCACTGAATGCAGCCTATATAGAGATCTGACAACATTCTCACAAAACTGCTGCTACCAAATATCAACAAATACCAATGGAGAATTCTCATGCTCGTCTGTCCTTTCTTTTGCAGAATAGCTGGTTTTGTATTAACTGTCCTGTCTATATTTGGTTAAATTATTAATCTATTGAAAGATGTTCCACTTGCATAATGAAGTTTACATTTTCCCATGGGTGAAACAAACTTCCTACGGTACACATTAGAAAGAGCACTCTGCATCCGTATGCGCACAACAAGGTCCAAAGACATATAGGGGGTCATTACAACATTGGCGGTAAAAGCCGCTTACCGCCGTGCAGAAGACCGCAAATACACCGCGGCGGCGGCGGCATTCCGCCACAGCTATTATGACACACATCTTGGAATCCGCCAAAATTCAGACACCCACACAAGACCGCCACACCAAAGGTCAGTGATAAACTGGCGGAAACAAATCCTCCACCTCCACGCCAACAGAAACACGCCCATGCTATTACGACACACGAATCCACGCGGCGGTCTTTCAACCGCGGTATTCCATTGGTGGTACATACCACTGTGCTCAAAATACACACACATATACAAAACACCGCCACATTGGACAATTCCAAATACACACACCTGAAACACATAAACACCACTCCCACACACCCAATACAATATAAAACACACACCCACATCACCCACAGACCCCTACTACCAAAAATTAGAGACGAAGGCGACAGAGAGAGAGCACAGAATAGATAACCCCACTACACAGAGGCACACAACACCATCACCCACACAACATCCACGCACAAAACACCACACACCACTACACTCACCACAACCATCACCACATACACCACCCCACACATCACCCACACCACCCCATGGCACGCCAAAGACACCCCTGCTTCTCCGAGGAGGAGCTCAGGGTCATGGTGGAGGAAATCGTCCGGGTAGAGCAACAGCTATTTTGCTCACAGGTACAGCACACATCAATAGCCAGGAAGATGGAGTTATGGCGCAGAATAGTGGACAGGGTGAACGCCGTGGGACAGCACCCAAGAAATAGGGAGGACATCAGGAAGAGGTGGAACGACCTACGGGAGGAAGGTGCGTTCAACGGTCTCCAGGCACAACATCACGGTACAGCGGACTGGCGGCGGACCCCCACCTCCTCTCCCACAACCAACAACATGGGAGGAGCAAGTCTTGACCATCTTGCATCCTGAGGGCCTAGCAGGTGTCGGTGGAGGATGGGACACTGGTAAGTCAAATCTCAACTATCATATCCCCCACCCTACCTGCATGCTATCACACACCCTCCCTCATCCCCTCCCCTATCACTACAACTCCTCACTAATGTACCAATGACACCAACCACCCATCCCAACACCAAGCCCTGCATGACACAACTAAGTATGGACACCCATCACTAAAGCATGCCCACTGCACATACCCAGTACACCCCCCCAACCATCACCACACAAACCCACACACAGGAATGCTTGCACTGGGGTACACAAACACCCACCCATTGCACACCATTACACACACATGCAATAATCATGCTCTTATGCCCCTGCAGGAACCCGAAGGACCGTCACCACACCAGAGGGTCCAGACAACACCACTCCACCCCCAGAAGATGCCCACAGTGACGAGAGCAGCTCTGCCCTACTGGATCCTGATGACCAGCCCGGACCATCGTGGGCCTCGGGACAGTCGGTTCCCCTTGCACAGGCACAGCCCAACACCGACCTTCCACCCTCTGGTAACACCAGCACAGCACCCACCCAGCGGGCCCAAACCTCCTACCCAGGACAGGTCAATCAGCGGTGTGCCCACCACTACAGGGCACCCAGTGTAACCCACCACCCCAACAACAACAGGGACCTGGGGGCAGTGGTAGTGGGCACACGGTTCAGGTGACGGAGGCACAGGAACACAGGGGAACTGGGAGGGCTGCTGTGTGACAGGGGGCGGACAGGCCAAGGGAACCCACTCTCCACGAGGCCCCCTCCTCCATCATGGGAGCATACCACCACTCCCAGGAGACGATGGAGACAGTCCTGGACAAGTTGCAGGAGACCCTGCGCCTGCAGGACGAACTGTATTTGGGGTTCAGGGAGGAGCTCAGGACCATCAGCTCCGCCCTGGGCACCATCGTAGGGGTGCTGAAGGACATACAGCAGACCTTGAGGGACACCGTGGCACTCCAAGGGACCCCTAACACTAGCATGGACGATGAACTTCCCACCACCTCCGCCGGCGCTAGTGGACAGGACGCCCCGCCACAGGACCAACACACCAGCACCCCACCCCCTGCAGACGGACAACCACCACGCAAGCGGTCCCTGAGATCCAGGAACAGGACAGAGCAAGATGGCAAGACCCCCGCCAGGAAATAACACCACCCTGATTGTCACCCCACTGTCCCACTTTATTATCCTGTCCATACTTAAACTGCCCCAGCTCCACTTCCTGTGCCCAGATGGGCAGTGCACCTGTGAGACTAATAGACTGGACTCTGCCATGGACATTCCTCCGCCATCACCCATCCTCATTTTACAACCCACTCCCATTTCTGAGCACTTCAGTAAACACCCTTGAAACACAAAACAATCTGGAGTCAGTCTGTGATTTAGTAAAAAATGTATTATCAATGACAGTGTCATAATGGGTGTACCATTGTAAAGCTAACATACCTATGTCACACATCACAAGCCCTTGAAGGATGCAAGCAGTTGACACGTAGGTAACCACACCTGTGAAACCGTAATGGGAGGGTACAACTCAGTTACCAAATAGTGATTTAAATCGAAAAACAGGATGGAGGTAGACGTGTGAAAGTTAATGTAATGCTAAAAATGAAAATGCTCTCACCTGTGTCTCACTGGAAATATTGCTGTATGACTGACTCCCTGTTGTCGTTGTCTTCTTCATCAGCTTCATCCTCATCTCTGTCCACAGGCTCCACAGGCTCCACAGCTGCTACAACACACGTCCTCCTGCAGAAAAGGCACCTGGCGTCGCAAAGCCAAATTATGGAGCATGGAGCAGGCGATGATGATGTCGCACACCTTCTTCGGTGAGTAGAATAGGGATCCACCTGTCATATGGAGGCACCTGAACCTGGCCTTCAGGAGGCCAAAGGTGCGTTCAATCACCCTCCTAGTCCGCCCATGGGCCTCATTGTACCGTTCCTCTGCCCTGGTCCTGGGATTCCTCACTGGGGTCAATAGTCAGGAAAGGTTGGGGTAACCAGAGTCCCCCAATAGCCATACACGGTGGCTCTGGGGTTGACCCATCTTATTAGGGATGCTGCTATTCCGCAGGATGTAGGCGTCATGCACTGAGCCAGGGAACACAGCATTTACCTGTGAGATGTACTGGTCTGCCAAACAGACCATCTGGACATTCATGGAATGATAACTCTTCTGGTTCCTGTACACATGTTCACTCCAGTGGGGGGGGGACCAGAGCTACATGGGTCCCATCAATAGCACCTATGACGTTGGGCATATGTCCAAGGGCATAGAAGTCACCTTTCACTGTAGGCAAATCTGCCACCTCAGGGAAAATTATGTATCTCCTTACGTGTTTCAGCAGGGCAGACAACACTCTGGACAACACGTTGGAAAACATAGGCTGGGACATCCCTGATGCCATGGCCACAGTTGTCTGAAAAGACCCACTTGCAAGGAAATGGAGCACTGACAGCACCTGCACATCAGGGGGGATTCCAGTCGGATGGCGGATTGGTGACATCAGGTCTGGCTCCAACTGGGTACATAGTTCCTGGATTGTGGCACAGTCCAACCGGTAGGTTACGATGACATGTCGCTCTTCCATTGTCAACAGGTCCACCAGCGGTCGGTACACCGGAGGATTCCGCCATCTTCTCATATGTCCCAGCAGACGGTGCCTACGAAGGACACAGCGAAGAACCAGTCATTATTCCTCCAGGTATGTACCCACAGTCACACACAAGACTACACCACTCACAAAACCCTTCCTGTATGTGTGTTGAGTGTAGGCCAAGCTATGTGTGACGCAGTAGGAAATGAAGCCATGTGGGCCCCTGAAATGGCGGCTGCCTGACCTCTAAACTGGGACAATGGGATTGTGGGGTAACTGCGCTGGCGTTGCACACCCTCGCGGTTGGCGGTCGTATACCACGGCGCAATGCTGCATTGGTTAACATTGGACCCCATGGGTCCCAGGAGCCAATGAACAGGTGCGCTGGCGGTGATGATGCGCACCGCCGCGGACGTCACAGCCGCAGACGTCACCGCCATTTTCTCTCTCTTCAATCACTAGATACCTGACCTTCGACAGGAGAGGACCTACACTGCAAGTGCTGCTGTGACCTCGGTCTGGAAGCGACGATGGCTGCTGCGTCTGGGGAAAGGGCCCCTGCCTTCACTGCACAGGAGTTGGAGAAACTGGTAGACGGGGTCCTCCCCCAGTACACGCTACTCTACGGTCCTCCAGACCAACAGGTTAGTACACAGGGAGCACGTTGTATGGGCTAGGCCTGGGTGGAGAGGGCTGGTTGGAAGAGGGAAGGGGGCAGAGTTCATAGAACATTAATGCATGGGAATGAATAGGCCACATGGCCAGAGTAGGGAGGGGGCCACTCACAACGACGGTGCAGTTGGTAATGACTGTTCCTCTTTCTTTGTGCATGCCATGTAGGTCAGCGCCCACCAGAAGAGGGACATTTGGCGTGCCATCGCCAAGGAGGTCCAGACCCTGGGGGCCCACCAAAGACGGGGCACCCACTGCCGTGAGAGATGGGAGGACATTCGCCGCTGCAGCAAGAAGACGGCGGAGGCTCAGCTGGGGAGGGGTGCCCGTCGCACCATGACCCCCCTGATGTTCTGGATCCTGGCGGTGGCCTACCCGGAGTTGGATGGGCGCTTGAGGGCATCACAGCAGACACAAGGGGGTGAGTACAACCTCATTCTGTGGACTTTGCGTGCAGTGGAGGTGTCTGGGTGGGGGAGGTGGGCTGTGGGTGTCCCTAGGCCAGGGCGAGTTAGGTAGGCAAGGCCCCTCCGTAATGTAGGCCATGTGGCACTCTACCCCACCTCAGCAGAGTGCCAAGTCGAGGTATAGTTGCCCCTGTGGCATCCATGTGCGCAGATGTCCACCATTGCCATATAGGCCATATCCCATAAATTGCATGTGCAGAGGGCAGGAGCACGGCGTAATGCAGGGGGCAGCTGCGTTTGTTTTGTCCGCCAACGGTAGCGGTATGCCATGCACTAAAACCCTCTTTCTTCTGTCTCCCCCCCTTTTTCTGCTCTCCCTGTCCTTTTGTACATCAGCATCAACAGGCGGAGGTACAGTGGTACCGGAGCACGAGGGAGCTGCATCCCACATGGCCATGGAGGGCCACACCACGGACTCTGAATGCACCAGTGGGACGGAGGACGAGGGGAGCGAGGGGAGCGAGGGGAGCTTCACGTGGGCCACCGGATCAGCAAGCAGCGACACGGACTCGTTCGACGATGTGGGCTCCCTTGTGGTTGCGGCACCATCTGTGCCCCCCACCTCTACAGGTACAGCCGCCACCTCCCCTACCAACACCGCCCTCCCAGCAGCCCCTCAGCATTCGCCCCGTGCCCACTCACCCAGGAGGGTGGGCAACACCTTCGCCCCAGGCACCTCAGGCACTGCCCCAGTCACCCCTGCTGCCCTCAGTGAGGAGGCCATTGACCTCCTCAGGTCACTCACTGTTGGGCAGTCTACCATTGTGAATGCCATCCAGGGAGTAGAACGAGAGTTGCAACACGGTAATGCATTCCTGAAGGGCATTCATTCTGGTCAGGCTGTTCTTCAGCGAACCCTGCAATCTTTGGCCTCAGCACTGATGGCAGCCATTGTCCCTGTGTCTAGCCTCCCCCTCCAACTTCCTCCACACAGACCCAATCTCCTGTACCCCATCCCATCCCAAGCACACCTACAGACCAGCATGCACACAAGTCAACACACCCAAGTAGCTCAAGCAAACATAGGCACCACCCACACCACAGGCACTCACGCAAGCCTCAGCCACATACAGACACAACAACATCCACTGCCTCCACTGTGTCCCCCTCCTCCTCTTCTCCCTCCTCCTTCCCAGTCCCGTCTACACACACACCTGCATGCACCACATCTACAGGCACCATGAATCGCACCAGGACACCCAGCACCACAAGCCGATCACCTGCACTCACCACCTCCACTGCCATTTTCACGTCCCCTGTGTCCTCTCCCAGTGTGTCTGTGATGCCCCCTCCCAAAGTACACAAACGCCGGCAATCACTCACCCAACATCCATCCACCTCACGACAGCCTCCAGTACCTGCACCTGCACCCAAAACACCTAAAGTGACACCTCCGACAACCACCTCCTCTTCCTCCACTCCCAGACCCCCTCCAGCTACCCATCCCAGTGTTCATCAGAAACTGTCCCTCTGTAAAGTTGACCTTTTTGTCCCCCCTCCAATTCATCAGTCTCGTCGTAGCACCTCAGCCAAAAAGCCTCCAATACCAGTGGTGCCTGTTTAAGGTTTTTGGAGTGCACCGGCCACCAGGGCAGGCAGTAGGACCCAGAGCCAAGGCACTGGCAGCCCACCCCTGTAAAGGCTCTAAAATTGGAGAGTGGACGACAGGACCGTGTTAAGACTCCTGGTGGGAAAACAACTGACATGGGTTCCAAGGGGATTGGAGAGTCAGCTGTGACTCCACCAAAGGTGGGCAAGGGCCAGAGGAAGTCTCCCCAGCCTGTTGTGAGTGTCACGGTGAAGAAGTGTGCCATCATTTCCGGCGGTTAAGACACAACCGCCAGCACCGTCGTTACTGGTCTAGAGACCACCGCCAGAGTCACAGCCCAGGAGGGCCCAAGTATCGTCACTGGTCCAGAGACCACCGCCACCGCCAGAGTCATTGCCCAGGAGGGCCCAAGTATTGTCACTGGTCAGGAGACCACTGCCAGAGTCACAGCCCAGGAGGGCCCAAGTATCGTCACTGGTCAGGAGACCACCGCCACCGCCAGAGTCATTGCCCAGGAGGGCCCAAGTATCGTCACTGGTCAGGAGACCACCGCTAGAGTCACAGCCCAGGAGGGCCCAAGTATCGTCACTGGTCAGGAGACCACCACCGGAGTCATTGACCAGGAGGGCCCAAGTATCGTCACTGGTCAGGAGACCACCGCCGGAGTCATTGCCCAGGAGGGCCCAAGTATCGTCACTGGTCACGAGACCACCGCCGGAGTCACTGCCCTGGAGGGCCCCGGCTGCCACAGCCCCGCTGGGCAATGATGAAACGTCATGCCACACACCAATGTCCAGTGTAGAAGACGTCATGCCACACACCAATGTCCAGTGTAGAGAACGTCATGCCACACACCAATGTCCTTATCAGAACCGCCATGGCAAAGCACTGCTGAACAGTCCTGAACCGCCATGGCAAAGCACGGCTGAACAGGGCAAAGACCGCCATGGCAAAGCACCACTGAACAGTCCTGAACCGCCATGGCAAAGCACCGCTGAACAGGGCAAAGACCGCCATGTCAAAGCACCGCTGAACAGTCCTGAACCGCCATGGCAAAGCACCGCTGAACAGGGCAAAGACCGCCATGGCAAAGCACCGCTGAACAGGGCAAAGACCGCCATGTCAAAGCACCGCTGAACAGTCCTGAACCGCCATGGCAAAGCACCGCTGAACAGGGCAAAGACCGCCATGGCAAAGCACCGCTGAACAGTCCTGAACCGCCATGGCAAAGCACCGCTGAACAGGGCAAAGACCTGTCCTGTCACACTCAAAAGAATGACTCACGATCAATTTAAAAAAATACTCCAGATTTTTAGAAATTTTTGAAGACCGAGATTTTCAAAATTGGGTAAGCAATTATGAATTTTTAAAGTTTAATAAAAATAGGCTTTTTCTGCGTAATTGCACACCATTGTAATCAATAGAGAATTACTTTGAAAATGCATATAAAATTGGACAATGCGTTTACCAATGTCTCTTTTTGCAGGTATATTGAGGTCATCAGTTGGCACTATGGACCGGCTGAAGAAGTTTGGGTGGTTCCCAGTTTCCCCGGGAGCAGCTGCAGAAATTTGTCGGAGCTGGTGCCAGGCCACTGTTGGGGACCACTTGAAAAAGCACTACACAGTGGACTTAGAGGTAAGTCCGGTAGGCTCCTTGGAGTATCGAGGTCGAAAGGGTGGGGGACCCTTAGGGCACACGTGGTTCTTCGATGCAGGCACAGGGGAGCCGAGTGCAGAGCAAATCGGTGAGCCATGAGCTGTGGGCAAAGGTGCACTTGGAAGCAGGAGGCAGGTCTCTTTGAGGGTAACTTACTGTCTGCAGGGGCACTCTGATGGGAGGTTCTGGTGGTTTCTGAACTTCCTCGACTTCCTCCTGGTCCTTTTTCAGTCTGGGATGGACTGTCCTTCTGTATGTCGGACGTTAGGTGACCACTACCTGGGGCAATGGTGCAGCTCGGCCGCTGGGGGGCGCAGTGCCACCAAACTTGGCCCACTTGTAGGGTTTGTCTTCACAGTCCGTTTGGGTGGAGTTTGGTCCAACTGTGGTCTCTGGTTCCTTAGTCAGCAGCCGGTCAGTGAAGGGCCTTCACTGGGTCTTTGGTTGCAGGAAAGTGATGCCTTCACTCTGGAGGGAGATCTTTGGTGATTTTCAAAGTGTGGAGGTCCTCTGGGGGTTTGTAGAGTCCCTCCAATGTCCAAGCAACCCCTCAGTGGTGATTGTTGAATCCTGGGTGCAGCATGCAGGGTTTGGCATCTTTTCTTGGTGCAGCAGGACTTCAGTTCATTGAGCCTTGGGTATCATTTGTTCCTGGTCTTCTTATGTCCTTTTAATCTGATTTCTTGGTCTAGGAATGCCCACTAAATACTGAATTTAGTGGGTGTTTTGGGGAAGTACCTAGTAGTGACAATGGGTCATTTACCTTAGGGTGGCCACACCCACTAAGTGACCACTTCCTGTGGGCAGAGGTCACTTCCCTACACAGATTGTCTATTTTCCTTTCATACAAGATGGATGAAAATGAAATTAAGGGGTCACCTTGCACATAAAACCTTAGGGGTGGTGCAAGCTGGGGCTGACCACTCCTCCTGCCTTTTTGTGTGGTTTCCCACCATTACTTTTGTCAAAAGTGGGGTTTTGCAACAAGGACAGCCATCTGCTGCCAGCAGCAGGCTTGGGGGTCGAGTTTCAAGGGTGGTTTGCCCTTTGAATCTTGCTAGCAGGGTAGTGCACATTCCTTAGGGAGGGAGTGTCCTCTACCCAAGAAGGGCTTTTTTCTGGGACCCAGAGAGCAGGATCTGTCACCCCAGGGTTCCAGGATATTGTCTGGTGGTGGCAAGCTGTTTGTCGCCAGCCAGCAGTGTAGTGGATCCTATTTAGTTTTAATGAGAATCAGGAGTTAGCTTAGCCTTCTGGTTAGCAGGCCTGTGCCCCTGTCACCTAGTGACTTTTAACCTTCTTAGCTTGCTCTGTTTTAGCACATTTAGTTAGTTAATTCTTCCAAGATGGCTGCCATGTTTATAGTTAGGAAGATGTTTTAGTTTCACGTTATCGATGCCATTCTGTAAAGGCGTCACTATGAGCGTCAAAGCTAAATGAGATATGTAGGTTGCCACATTATGTACTTTTCCACTTTCGTGTGCCAGTAACATAATGTACCTTTTCATGGAATTGTTTATATAATTGCTGCCCCAAGCGTGCTTTCTTTTCTATTGTTTGGGAACATACCTACATCAGGGGTCCTACTAGATCTGTATAAATACATCTCACACAGACAAGATAATCAGAGGGATTCCTACCGATTGCTATTGACGCTATCTATGCAACACGTCGCTTTGATGCTGACCCAGTCTTGGTGTCCCCACGGAGTCTGATCTAGAGACCTCATTTCAAGGTAATGAGGGTTGGGGGGCTCCTCTCATGGACATGGTACTGGCAGATTAGGTTTAACACGCCTAGCTCTCTTTAGTTTAGAGATTAGGTTCATCATGCTAGGGTGATAGGGCCTATTTCACATATATTTCTCATCTTATGTTATTGCAAGATGGTGGGAGTCTTTGCATTCATGACTTGTTTTTACCGTTCTATTTCTTGCATTACTCATTATCCTAACCGTTGCAGCCCATGCAACTTATCATAGAGTGCAGTCTTGTTAATACAACCTATTGAAAACTTCACTGCAACTTCTTCCTTGCCTGTGTGTTTCACTGAGACATGTTGTTCATGTGAGAAAGGGGTAATGTTTGTTTCACCACAACCTCCCTGAGATGTCGTATTCTTGAGTCCATGCGTAAAGGCTGCCACAAATCACCTTTAACTGTTTGGGTTTTTGTCGAGGGACTGCTTCTGTGCCGGGAGCGTTGGGACAACAGTTACGACTTGTTGTGGGATTGGCCTAGTCGCCTACAAACATAAGTACTGTCATCCTTAAACCAGCAGTCTTGCCCAGAGCAAAACTACGACATGGTGCCCAACAATGGTGTCTAGGCACTAATTTACAGATACCCTGACTATCACTGTCTCACACACAACAGGTCCCCTATGAGCCATTGTACGGAGACGTCCGTGGTCTTGAAGAAGATCCTCCTCAGCTGAACAGGGAGCGCCTAACTAGGCTGTAGGTTGTTCAAGCTCGAACTATTAAAAGGACTTTTCTCCCCACTCAGTGTTCCATCTCTGTTACCCATCTCTTTTACACATTACACAATATGGCTAACACCATAGACATTCCTGAGAATGCTAGACAAACATTAACATTACACCTAATAGCGCATGGCTTAACAGATGACTGCGGGATGTCACATTCATAGTAGAAGCTAATGAAGCTTGCCAAACAGAAACATTCTACTCTTGGGTCACCTTTCCTGAGGAAGAACAAAGATCATTCACATTCTACACATACAGAATTGCAAACATACCTCAACAGTACCAAGGAAACCAGTAGCTTGAAATCCAGATTACTTATCAAGAACATCAGAGCTGGTTTAATGGTGCCATACCACACGTAATACAATCCGTGAGATTAGATCTCTTAGGTAATTAAGGACCGACGTTGCCCATGTTTGCCACATATACACCTCACCCTGTGTACAAAACATGCACGAAGACGATCTGCACAATCTATACATTGAGCTACTAACACTATATAGATGACTTCTTCAGTTTGTAATGTGAACTCTAAACACTACACCAGTGCTTCCAGCACCACCAACACCTGCTGGTTACCAATTGGCTACTACTGGGATTCATCCACAAACAGTACATTCTATCATGGGTAAAGTACCCACAGAACGAGCGAAAATCCTTTTCTGGATGGCCCAGAAAACAAATCAGCTGGAAACTGTGTTCCCCATACGGGACCACAGGAAAAACATAGAAGTCTCCCAATGTGCTTGCCCTTCAAGATGGTTTCCTCAGTGGATGACTGCGCATCATGGGGTACAGTCTTCACTGCAATTTATACTACCACACATAGTACCCCGACACTTGCCAATTTACTGGAAGTGTTAAAACAAATTCAGAATGAGCACAGGGCTCCAACTGCCCTAGACTTAGGGATGAAATTAATGCGTAACTTCAATGCAGTCCCCTCCATTATACTCAGTAACATTAAAGGGGAAGCAGTAGCACTGGCTATACGCCAACAGCTCAGAGAGAGTCCACACCTGGAACAGGTGAAACAGCTACCAAAATTATTTCTGACACCTATACTAGTATAGGATGGGATAGTTTGGGAGCCAAGCCGATAAAGCCTGAAATATAAAGTACCACCCCTAAGGAAGGTACTAAACAACCACAGGAGGGTTCTAAAATGCACTGGGATAGACAAAAACAAATTAAAGACAGACAAAGTCAGAGAGCAGATTCTTCACATCCAGAGAACTCCAATAGGAAATATAGGGGGTGATTCTAACCCTGGCGGGCGGCAGAGGCCGCCCGCCAGAATTCCCCCCTCCAGAATACCGCACTGCGGTCAGAAGACCGCTGCGGTTATTCTGGCTTTCCCACTGGGCTGGCGGGCGACCGCCAAAAGGCCGCCCGCCAGCCCAGTGGGAAACACCCTTCCCACGAGGATGCCGGCTCCGAATGGAGCCGGCGGAGTGGGAAGGTGCGACGGGTGCAGTTGCACCCGTCGCGAATTTCAGTGTCTGCAAAGCAGACACTGAAATTCTTTTTGGGGCCCTCTTACGGGGGCCCCTGCAGTGCCCATGCCATTGGCATGGGCACTGCAGGGGCCCCCAGGGGCCCCACGACACCCCATACCGCCATCCTGTTCCTGGCGGGCGAACCGCCAGGAACAGGATGGCGGTATGAGGTGTCAGAATCCACATGGCGGCGCAGCTTGCTGCGCCGCTATGGAGGATTCAAATGGGCAGCGGAAAACCGGCGGGAGACCGCCGGTTTTCCACTTCTGACCGCGGCCAAACCGCCGCGGTCAGAATGCCCTGCGGGGCACCGCCAGCCTGTTGGCGGTGCTCCCGCCGACCCTGGCCCCGGCGGTTCCTTACCGCCGGGGTCAGAATCAGGCCCATAATCTCAGAAATAGAGATAATATAAAAGCTCCTAACAGATATACTGATTATTGTCCCACTTGTTCCTTTCAGGACGCACAGGATAGATGTAGTGAGAGAGTGGGCCGGTTAGAGCGACGTCCTGACTACATGCAACAGAAGAAAGACTCACCACAGTCTTCAGACAAAAAAGAAGATAAGTCCCCACAACAAAAGCCACAGTTTAAAAAGAAAAAGGTGGCAGCACTGTCAATTAAAAATGCCAGAACACTTGAGAACATTGCTGAAGAGCAAGATGTGGGCAGAGACACTGCTAGACAGTGCACCGGACGTCACAATGTGTCGCCAGAGTCTGAAAGATCATCTGGATGCAACAGCAACTAGCGACTTTGTTGCAGTTAAGACTGTGGACGGGAGCGTTCTCCCACCAGACGGGGTTTATGATTTAAATATCCAAATTGAGGGAGAAATAGAGCGCACCATTAGTGTGATATTCTGGGATGAACGTAGGTGTGATATCCTGCTGGCCAAGAGGGACTGGCCACCCCAGCATCTCCGTAAGCTCCCACATGAGGAAGATGTAATTTTGCCTTCTTTCTGTGATCTTGTTCCAGAGGCGATAAAAGAAGCCTACGCTGTCAACTGGGCTTTAGCACAGGAACCTGCACTATACTGCAATTATGTAGATTGGGACAAGGATTCTCCTTGTCATGTAATACCTATCAGGGCTACAACCCAGCCTTAGCCACAATATCCTGTTAAACGCAAAGCCAAAGCTCCGGTGAGGGAGATCTTCACTCAGCTTGAGTACCAGGGAGTAATATAGCCCTGTGTCTCTGCAATGAACAACCCTTGATTCCTCATTTCAAAACCCGACCATTCTTACAGAATACTACTAGGCCCTCATTAAAACCGTGGCGGTAAATTCCACCCACCGCCGTGCTGACGGCTGCCAACATACCGTGTCCGCAGCGGTATTCCACCACGGGTATTATGACCCACATTGAGAATTCTGCCACAATACAGACAACCACACAAGTCCACCACACCAAAGGTCAGTGATAAAATGGTGGTACCAAAATCCACACCGTTACACCAACAGGAATACACCCACAGTATCACCACCCACGAATCACTGCAGCGGTCTTTCAACCGCGGTAAACCATTGGCGGTACACACTGCTGCACTCAAAATACACACACACTTACAAAACTACACCACATTGGACAATTCAAAATACACACACCTGACACACATCACACCCACACACTATAAAACACACACACACATTATCCACAACCCCTTACAGCGAAAAAAATATATAGCAAGCAGAGAGAGACAAGCCAGGAGCACCCACTCAATCAGAGGCACAGAACACCATCGCCCATACACCATCCACGCACATCACAGCATACACCTCAACACATCACCCCACACATTACCCCACACATCCTCACACATATCACTCGCACCACATCCATGGCACCCCAAAGACACCCCAGGTTTTCAGAGGAGGAACTAAGGGTCATGGTGGAGGAAATCATCCGGGGAGAGCCACAGCTATTCAGATCGCAGGTGCAGCAGACGTCCATTGCAAGGAAGATGGAGCTATGGCGGAGAATCGTAGACGGGGTCAACGCCGTGGGACAGCAACCAGGAACCAGGGATGACATCAGGAAGAGGTGGAATGACCTACAGGGAAAGGTGCGTTCTGTGGCTGCAAGACACCAGGTAGCAGTACAGAGGACTGGCGGTGGACCCCCACTCCCCCCTCACAACTAACAACATGGGAGGAGCAAGTCTTGGCGATCATGTATCCTGAGGGCCTCGCAGGAGTAGCAGGAGGACTGGACTCTGGTAAGTCAAATCTTTACTACTATATCCACCCCACCCTACCTGCATGCCATCACAAACTCCTGCCCTCACCCCCATCACTCCACCACCTCACATATACCCCACCATCACAACCCACCCATCCCAATACCAAGCCCTGCATCCTACACTATTGCATGGACACGCATCACAGACCTGCATGGACACATATCACCACAGCATGCCCAGTAGAGAGACTCACCCAGCCCACAAAATCACCACTCACACAAGGCCAAGCTGTGAGGGAAATCACAATCATACAGGGAAACACATCCATGCACGAGATGGCACACGCTGATACATTAACAATGCATTTGCATCCCCACAGGACCCATACTCCACGTCACAGGAGAGGAGGTGCCAGCTACATCCAGTCCCCCCCCTGAAGACAGCAGCTCTGCACGCCTGGATCACAATGACCAACCTGGCCCACCCGGGACCTCTGGTCGGTTACCCTGCCACAGTCCCATACCACCAGAGAGCCTCCCCCTCACAAAACACCAGCACAGCACCCACCCAGCACCCACCCAGTGGGCCCATGCCACTGTCCCCAGGACACGTCAATCAGCAGTGTGTCCACCACTACAGGGACCCCAGGCAACAACACAGGACGAACAGGGACCTGGGGACAGAGGCACAGGACAACAGGGAAGCAGGGAGGACCGCTGTGTGACTGGGGGGGGACAGGCCCAGGGAACCCACTCTCCACGAGGCACTCTCCAACATCCTGGGAGCATACCACCATTCCCAGGAGACCATGGGCCAGATACTGGACAAGTTGCAGGAGACCCAGCGGCTGCAGGAGGGACAGTACCTGGGGATCAGGGAGGACCTAACAAAAATCTACACCATCCTGGTCACCATTGAAGGGGTGCTGGCTGACATGGGCAAGACCATGAGAGAGGCAGTGGCACAACAACGGGTGCCTGACACGAGCCAAACCGAGGAACAGCCTTCCACCTCCGCTGGCGTTAGTGGACAGGAGGCCCTGCCACAGGACCAACAGGCACCAGCACCCCACCCCCTGCAGAAGGAAAACCACCCCGCAAACGTTCCCTGCGGTCCAGGCAAAAGCCAGAGAACATTGCCAAGACCCCGCCAGGAAATAAGACTCTCCTGATTGTCACCTTTCTGTCCCACACTATCACCCTGTCTACCTTGAACTGCCATTACTTCCCTTCCTATGCCCCATTGGACAATGCACCTGTGATACCAAGAGACTGGACTCTACCCTGAACTTTCCTCCACCATCAGCCAGCCCCTTGCACATCCCCCCTACTTATGACCACCTAAATTAACACCCTTGGATCAAATACCAATCTGGAGTCTGTCAAATGATTCACAAAAGTATTAGTAGAACATTGTCAAAGCATTGCAACTCAAATGTACAGTGAAATATACTTTAGGATGGCCTTTGGTGGGCAGCAGTACACATAGCAGGAGCCAGAGTGGGGCACAGAGATCTGAAAATAGAGATGCCAAAGGGTACAGTCAGTGGCCATAGACATAGGGAAACAGGCTGTCATGTACAATGACCAACAGAAAACTGAAAAGTAAAGTGAAGTTACAGTGTCTTACCTGTGTGACACTGGAAGTACTGCTGAATTATATTGCTTCTGTTGTCAACATCTTCTTTCTCTGCCTCCTCTTCCTCACTGTCCACAGGCTCCACCGCTGCCACAAGACCATCTCCAGGCACATCCTCCTGCAGAAAAGGCCCCTGGCGTCTCAAGGCCAGGTTGTGCAACATGCAACATGCAGTGATGATCTGGCACACCTTCTTGGGTGAGTAGCACAGGGATCCACCGTCAGATGGAGGCACCGGAACCTGGCCTTCAGGAGGCCAAAGGTCCTTTCGATAATCCTCCTTGTACGCCCATGTGCCTCATTGTAACGTTCATCTGCCCTTGTCCTGGCATTCCTCAATGGGGTCAGTAGCCATGAGAGGTTGGGGTAACCAGAGTCACCTGCAAATATTGAGGGACAACTGTTAGACACACACTAACCCTTAGGACAACCCCATACCCAGGCACCTACTTATACTGTGTGGGGACCTTGGGCTCACCTATTAGCCACACCCGATGCCTCTGGAGTTGGCCCATCACATATGGGATGCTGCTATTCCTCAAGATAAAGGCGTCATGCACAGAGCCAGGATATTTGGCATTCACATGGGAGATGTACTGGTCCGCCAAACACACCATCTGCGCATTCATAGAGTGATAGCTTTTTCTATTCCTGAAAACTTGATCATTTCTCCAGGGGGGGGTGGGGGACAAATGCCACATGTGTACCATCAATGGCACCAATGATGTTGGGGATATGTCCCAAGGCATAAAAGTCAGCTTTCACGGTGGCCAAATCCTCCACCTGGGGGAATACGATGTAGCTGCGCATGTGTTTCAGCAGGGCTGACAACACTCTGTCAACACGTTGGAAAACATTGGCTGAGACATCCCTGATGCCATGGCCACTGTTGTTTGGAAGGAACCACTTGCCAGGAAATGGAGCACTGACAGGACCTGCACAAGAGGGGGATACCTGTGGGCTGGCACATAGCTGACATTAGGTCTGGTTCCAATTGGGCACACAGTTCTTGGATTGTGGCACAATCAAGTCTGTAGGTTATGATAATGTGTCTGTCCTCCATTGTCGCAAGGTCCACCAGGGGTCTGTACACCGGAAGATGCTGCCATCTCATATTCAGCCTCAGCAGTTGAAGCCTATAGAAGACAATGGTGAGCAGAGGGTCATATTCATACACTATTGCACTAATGATGATTATTTTGCTTTACAGAACCAGTATGTGAATCCGACAATCTGTTGCTGTGTCAATGTCTGCTGTGACGCAGTTAGGTGCCATGCCCTGTGCCCCCCTGAAACGGCGACTGCCTGACCTGTGAGGAAGGAGAAGTGGAAATGAGGTAATTCCGCTGGCATTGTGCGCCATCGCAGTAGACGGTCTATGATTGCCGCGCCAAATTGCATTGGTTATCATTGGGCCCTATGGGTACCAGGAGCCAATGGCAATGTACGCCGGCAGTGACGGTATGCACCGCCGCGGACATGACTGCCATTTTCTATCAGTTCACTCACTTGCTACCTGACCTTCAGCAGGTGAGGACCTACACTGAAAGTGCTGCTGTGACCTGTGTCTGGAAGCGACAATGTCTTGAGTGTCTGGGGAAAGGGCCCCCGCCTTCGCTTCGGAGGAGTTGGAGAGACTAGAGGATGGGGTCCTACCCCAGCACACTTTATCTATGGTCCTCCAGACAAACAGGTGAGTACACTGTGAGCGTGATACGTGGGCCATAAATGTGTGGATTGTTGTGTGTGTAAGACTTGTGTAGAGGGGGATCGGAGGGGTCCTGGTCAGAGTGCTGCATGTATGGTGGGGAATGTATTTGCGTAAGGGGATGGGAGGGATATGGTGGGGCCATGAGTTAGAAAGTCCGGACGGTATGACTAATCCCTTTTCTGCTGTATTTGTTCTGCAGGTCAGCGCCCATCTGAAAAAGGGTATTTGGTGTGCCATTGCCAAGGAGGTGCAGACCCTGGGGGTATTTGACAGGCGGAGCACCCACTGGCGCAAACGGTGGGAGGACCTGCGCCGCTGGGCAAGGAAGACGGCAAAGGCCCAGCTGGGGCTGGCCTCCCAACGAGGAAGGGGTGCCCGTTGTACCCTGACCCCCCTTATCTTCTGCATCCTGGCGGTGGCCTATCCAGAGTTGGATGGGCGCTTGAAGGCATCACAGCAGCCACAAGGGGGTGAGTACAGAATCAGAATCATGACCTTGCGCACATTAAGGTTTTACCTGGGTGGGGAATGTGGGCTGTGGGTGCCCCTAGGCCAGGGCGTACATGGCAGGGTATGTTCAATAATGGGCAAGATCAGATGCACTCCAACCCCAATAGCGTTAGTGGGCATCTACTCCTGGGCAGGGTCATGTGGGTTTCATGTGTGCAGCTAATGGCGTTAGGCATTAGACCCCATGGGCTGGTGACTAGCATTGTGACTGGTAGTGCATGGCCTAGTGCATAAGGCTGATCTGTGTGTGTTGGGTACGCCAACAGTAGGGTTATTGCTGGCATTGACCAAGTGTATCCTCTTTCTCTCCCCCCCTTCTTGTTTTGTTACCCTGTCCTTGTGTGCATTAGCATCATCTGGCGGAGGAGCAGAGGTACCGATGACGGAGGGAGCTGCCTCCCGCATGGGCCTGGAGGCCGAATCCACTGACGGTGAGGGCACCAGTGGGACAGAGGGTGAGGGGAGCACCATGACGGAAACAGGAGGAGACACTACTGACAGCGACTCCTCCTCCGATGGAAGCTCCCTGGCTGTGGCGGACACCTCTGTGCCCACCCGAACAACAGATACATCCGCCACACCCAGTACCAGCACCGCCTTCCCAGCAGCCCCTCAGTGTGTTTCCTGTGCCCACTCACCCAAGAGGGTGTGCATCTCCTTCGCCCCAGGCACCTCAGGCCCTGCCCCAGTCAGCCCTGCTGCCCTCAGTGAGGAGGCTATTGACCTCCTGAGATCCCTCTCCGTTGGGCATTCAACCATACTGAATGCTATCCAGGGTGTAGCAGGGCATTTGCAACAAACAAATGCTTACTTGGAGGGCATTCACTCTGGTGTGGCGGCCCAACAGAGAGCATTCCAGGCTCTGGCCTCCGCATTGATGGCAGCCCTTGTCCCTGTCTCCAGCCTCCCCCTCCAACTTCCTCTACCCAGTCCCAATCTCCCCAACCCCAGCCTATCCCAAGCACACCTTCAGACCAGCAATCACCCAAATCAACACACAGAAGTGGTTCAGGCAAACACAAGCACCAGACTTCATCTCACAGGCACTCACACAAGCACGATCCCCATGCAGACACACCAACATCCACTACCTCCACTGTGTCCCCCTCCTCCTCGTCGTCCACCCCCTCTCAGTAGCGTCTCCATTTACACCTGCACACACTACACCCTCATCCACTACCTCCATCAACACCACGCCTATCACTACACATCCCTCACTGGCAGTCACCACCCCCACATCCATGCACACAACCCCTGTGTCCTCTCCCACTGTGTCTGTGATCCTTCCTCCCAAAGTACACAAACGCAATCACACACACACCCAACAACCATCCACCTCACAACAGCATCCAGCCCATGCACCTGCACCCAAACACAGCAGACTGACACCTCCTACAACCACTCCCTCTTCCTCCACTCCCAAACTTCACCCTCTTCCCGCCCAAGTGTCCCTAAGAAGCTTTTCCTTGCCAACACTGACCTATTCCCTACCCCTACCTCCCCCCGTTCATTACCTCTGTCCAGGGTGGCCAGAACCCAGCACAGCAGCACAGCCACCCAGTCCACGGCCAGTGTGGTTTCTGCAGCTTTGAGAGGCTCCAAGGAGGCACCTGTCAGCACAGCCAGTGTGCCACCAACACCTGGCAAGGGCAAGAAGGGGACAGCAGCCAGCAAGGCGAAGGAGGCACAACCAGCCAGCAAGGCCAAGTCAAAGACTCAAGCTGGCAGAAGCAAGGAGGCACCACCATCTGCCAAGGGCTGGAAGGGGCACAGAACACCAGCCATGGCACTTCAGCCGTCCAAGGCTGCAGGTGAAGGCCTGGGGGCTACCACCACCACTGCCAGCGCCCCCACCTGCACCGCGGGCAGCAACGCCACCTGCACCACGGCCAGCACCGCCGCCAGCAGCAGCAGCCCCAGTGGGCAGCAGTCCGAGGCTGCAGGTGACAGCCTGGAGGCTACCACCACCACTGCCTGCACCGCCACCTGCCCTGCTGCCAGCAGCACCACTGCCAGCAGCCCCAGTGGGCAGCTGTCCGAGGCTGCAGGTGAAGGCCTGGAGGATACCACCAACACTGGCAGCACTGCCCCCTGCACTGCGGCCAGCACCGCCACCTGCACTGCGGCCAGCACCACCACCTGAACAGCCAGCACCACCGCCTAAACCGCCACCAGCAGCACCATTGCCAGCAGCAGCAGCCCCAGTGGGCAGCCGTCCGAGGCTGCAGGTGAAGGCCTGGAGGCTACTGCCACCTGCAGCGCAACTGGCATACCCTGAGCAGCCATCACCGCCGGAGTGCAGAGTGTAGTGGTGACTACATGGGCTGCATCGTATCCTGGCCCCTGCAAAAGCTGTTGTTGTGACACCCAGGTGAGAGACTGTGACCCTGCACTCCAAAACATCTGCATCACAGGGCACAATGCCCCCACCAGAACCAGTGGAGGAAGGCATCCACTCAGCCCCTCCTTACCAGGATGAAGCACACTGGGCACAAGGCCCCCTCCAGAACCAGTGGAAGAAGGCATTCACTCAGCCCCTCCTTGCCAGGAAGAAGCAGACTGTGCACAAGGCACCCTCCAGAACCAGTGGAAGAAGACATCCACTCAGCCCCTCCTTGCCAGGATGAAGCACACTGGGCACAAGGCCCCCTCCAGAACCAGTCAAAGAAGCTATCCACTAGAGAGACTGTGGCTTTGCACTCCCCAGGACCAAGCAGTGGGCAAAGCACCCACTTAAGAGACTGTGGCCTTGCACTTCCCAGGACCAAGCAGTGGGCAAACCACCCACTTGAGAGACTGTGGCTTTGCACTTCCCAGGACCAAGCAGTGGGCAAAGCACCCACTTGAGAGACTGTGGCCTTGCACTCCCCAGGAGCAAGCAGTGGGCAAAGCACCCACTTGAGAGACTGTGGCTTTGCACTCCCCAGGACCAAGCAGTGGACAAACCACCCACTTGAGAGACTGTGGCTTTGCACTCCCCATGACCAAGCAGTGGGCAAACCACCCACTTGAGAGACTGTGGCCTTGCAGTCCCCAGGACCAAGCAGTGGGCAAACCACCCACTTGAGAGACTGTGGCTTTGCATTCCCTAGGACCAAGCAGTGGGCAAACCACCCAGGACCAAGCAGTGGGCAAACCACCCATTTGAAAGACTGTGGCCTTGCACTCCCCAGGACCAAGCAGTGGGCATGGAGCCCCCTCCAGGCCAGTGGCGTTGTCCCATCTTCCGGCTGAGGTGCCCCCCCATTCCCCATCCCCCTGAGGTGCCTGTGTGTTTTCGACCTGATGCCCCTGCAGTGTTCTCTCCGTATTGAGGCAGGAGTCAAGTGTGGCCTTGGCCTATGAGTTTTGGCCCAGTGGGCCGTGGACAATTTTTGTGTGGACATTGTCTCGCCAGTTTGTATATATTGTATATATTGTACATACTATTTTTTCTTTATGAATGTATTTCTAATAATTAATATTACACTCATTTTACTCCATTCCTTTTTTCCTTGCGTTATTCCAGAGGGTTATGGGGTGTATATGTAATGTTGTTGCATGAGGGTGCGGGTGGGGGTGTTGCGTGTTGCATGTGTGTGTCACTCTCTTTTTCCGCCCCACCTCCCCTGTGTGCTAGGTGCAGTACTCAGTACCAGTTATGCTAGGTGGTCTGCTAATGGGCAGGTTGGAAAGACTCCCTCCCAAATCTTTTGCTAGGGGTGCCCCAGGATCAGATTGGGAACCATCAGCCAATTTCTCATCAGAAGTGCCACCTAAGGTCTTATCTTGTTCAATGATGAGCATATTAACTAACAGTTGTCTTGAGGGATTCTTCCCTACCCCTAAACCTCTATCTATGCAGAGACTCTTTGCTTCCTTCCAGCTAAGGTTGTCATAAGCTATGTTGGACAGATCAAGAGTTTGGCCTGTACCAGACATGATAGAAAGTGTTTAAGGGACAGAAAAAGTGAGAAAAAAGTTTTCAGAACTTTTTAAAGGACAGAAAAAAAAACGTTTAAAACTTTTTAAGAACTTTTTGAAAGTTTAGAGGTACTTTTCAGCACTTAGTAAAAGAAGTGAGAGAAGAAAAGCAAAACCTTTTGGTTAGGTGTACATACACTGAACTTGTTTTGTATATTTTTCTCTTATGAAAAGTACAATGACAAAAGTGGTAAGTAGTTGCAAAGTACTTATCCCACCGCTGCACAACCAATGTAGGAGGCTGGACTGGCTTGTAGTGGGTACCAAGAGGTACTTACACCTTGCACCAGGCCCAGGTATCCCTTATTAGTGTAGAAAAGGTAGCTTAGCAGAGCAGCTTAGGCTGAACTAGGAGACGAGTGAAGCTCCTACAGTACCACTAGTGTCACTTGCACAATATCATAAGAAAACAGAATACACAGATATACTAAAAATAAAGGTACTTTATTTTTATGACAATATGCCAAAAGTATCTCAGTGAGTACCCTCAGTATGAGGATAGCAAATATACACAAGATATATGTACACAATACCAAAATATGCAGTAATAGCAATAGAAAACAGTGCAAACAATGTATAGTCACAATAGAATGCAATGGGGGCACATAGGGATAGGGGCAACACAAACCATATACTCTAGAAGTGGAATGCGAACCACGAATGGACCCCAAACCTATGTGACCTTGTAGAGGGTCGCTGGGACTGAAAACAGTGAGGGTTAGAAAAATAGCCCACCCCAAGACCCTGAAAAGTGGGTGCAAAGTGCACCTAAGTTCCCCAAAGAGCACAGAAGTCGTGATAGGGGAATTCTGCAGGAAAGACCAACACCGGCAATGCAACAACAATGGATTTCCAGACAAGAGTACCTGTGGAACAAGGGGACCAAGTCCAAAAGTCACGACCAAGTCGGGAGTGGGCAGATGCCCAGGAAATGCCACCTGTGGGTGCAAAGAAGCTGCCACCAGATGGAAGAAGCTCTGGATTCTGCAAGAACAACAAGGGCTAGAAACTTCCCCTTTGGAGGATGGATGTCCCACATCGTGAAGAGTCGTGCAGAAGTGTTTTCCCGCAGAAAGACTGAAAACAAGCCTTGCTAGCTGCAAGGGTCGCGGTTAGGGTTTTTGGATGCTGCTGTGGCCCAGGAGGGACCAGGATGTCACCAATTGCGTGAGGAGACAGAGGGGGCGTCCAGCAAGACAAAGCCCACTCAGAAGCAAGCAGCACCTGCCAAAGTGCCGGAACAGGCACTACAAAGTGGAGTGAATCAGTGCTCACTCAAAGTTACACAAGAGAGTCCCACGACGCCGAAGGACAACTCAGGAGGTTGTGAAATGCAGGTTAGAGTGCCGGGGACCCAGGCTTGGCTGTGCACAAAGGAAATCCTCGGAGAGTGCACAGGAGCCGGAGTAGCTGCAAAACACACGGTTCCCAGCAATGCAGTCTAGCATGGCGAGGCAAGGACTTACCTCCACCAAACTTGGACTGAAGAGTCACTGGACTGTGGGAGTCACTTGGACAGAGTTGCTGAGTTCAAGGGACCTCGCTCGTCGTGCTGAGAGGAGACCCAGAGGACCAGTGATGCAGTTCTTTGGTGCCTGCGGTTGCAGGGGGAAGATTCCGTCGACCCACGGGAGATTTCTTCGGAGCTTCTAGTGCAGAGAGGAGGCAGACTACCCCCACAGCATGCACCACCAGGAAAACAGTCGAGAAGGCGGCAGGATCAGCGTTACAAGGTCGCAGTAGTCGTCTTTGCTACTTTGTTGCAGTTTTGCAGGCTTCCAGCGTGGTCAGCAGTCGATTCCTTGGCAGAAGGTGAAGAGAGAGATGCAGAGGAACTCTGATGAGCTCTTGCATTCGTTATCTAAAGAATTCCCCAAAGCAGAGACCCTAAATAGCCAGAAAAGGAGGTTTGGCTACTTAGGAGAGAGGATAGGCTAGCAACACCTGAAGGAGCCTATCTGAAGGAGTCTCTGACGTCACCTGCTGGCACTGGCCACTCAGAGCAGTCCAGTGTGCCAGCAGCACCTCTGTTTCCAAGATGGCAGAGGTCTGGAGCACACTGGAGGAGCTCTGGGCACCTCCCAGGGGAGGTGCAGGTCAGGGGAGTGGTCACTCCCCTTTCCTTTGTCCAGTTTCACGCCAGAGCAGGGCTGAGGGATCCCTGAACCGGTGCAGCCTGGCTTATGCAGAGATGGGCACCATCTGTGCCCATCAAAGCATTTCCAGAGGCTGGGGGAGGCTACTCCTCCCAAGCCCTAACACCTTTTTCCAAAGGGAGAGGGTGTAACACCCTCTCTCTGAGGAAGTCCTTTGTTCTGCCTTCCTGGGCCAGGCCTGGCTGGACCCCAGGAGGGCAGAAACCTGTCTGAGGGGTTGGCAGCAGCAGCAGCTGCAGTGAAACCCCGGGAAAGGCAGTTTGGCAGTATCCGGGTCTGAGCTAGAGACTTGGGGGATCATGGAATTGTCTCCCCAATGCCAGGATGGCATTGGGGTGACAATTCCATGATCTTAGACATGTTACATGGCCATGTTCGGAGTTACCATTGTGACGCTATACATATGTCGTGACGTATGTATAGTGCACGCGTGTAATGGTGTCCCCGCACTCACAAAGTCCGGGGAATTTGCCCTGAACAATGTGGGAGCACCTGGGCTAGTGCCAGGGTGCCCACACACTAAGTAACTTAGCACCCAACCTTTACCAGGTAAAGGTTAGACATATAGGTGACTTATAAGTTACTTAAGTGCAGTGGTAAATGGCTGTGAAATAACGTGGACGTTATTTCACTCAGGCTGCACTGGCAGGCCTGTGTAAGAATTGTCAGATCTCCCTATGGGTGGCACAAGAAATGCTGCAGCCCATAGGGATCTCTTGGAACCCCAATACCCTGGTTACCTCAGTAACATATACTAGGGAATTATAAGGGTGTTCCAGTATGCCAATGTAAATTGGTGAAATTGGTCACTAGCCTGTTAGTGACAATTTGGAAAGAAAATGAGAGAGCATAACCACTGAGGTTCTGGATAGCAGAGCCTCAGTGAGACAGTTAGTCATAACACAGGTAACACATACAGGGCACACTTATGAGCACTGGGGCCCTGGCTGGCAGGGTCCCAGTGACACATACAACTAAAACAACATATATACAGTGAAATATGGGGGTAACATGCCAGGCAAGATGGTACTTTCCTACAGTCATCACCGGCGTTCATGTTCCTGGTGTATGAGAAGATACACCAGCATGGGGAACACCTGCAGCTCGGGCTCCATGGCGTCCTGGTTCTTCCTTGAGTGTTGAGAGGTGAGTAATTTCCCTTCTGTGTTCTGTTTCCGCCGTGCTTTTGATGGCGTTGGTACCGCCCCGGAAAAGGTGGTGGACGGGGGGGTTGTAATGCAGTGGGCGGTACATTGTCTTCCGCCTGGCTGTTGGCGGTTACTGCTGCGGTGTGTTAAAGTGACTGTATCTGTTGCCGGTTTCCGCTGTGGTCATGATTCAATTTTTTTTACTGCTGGCCTGTTGGCAGTATTACCGCCACTTTATCACTGACCGCCAGGGTTGTAATGAGGGCCGTACTGCGTAAGAAATACAAAACAACCTTGGATATCTTGAACGTTTTTTTCTGCCAAAACTTAGCACACGAAAGTCAGGACCTGAGTGCATTCTCATTTGGCTCACAAAAACACTTCTGCCATTTGCACCAAGGCTACAAGAGCAGCCCAGGGCTGTTCTTAGCCCGTTTAACATCAATGATACAATGATTGTTTCGATGCGTTATCTCATGTGGAAGATAACTATCTCATGGATGACGACCACAACATTCATCTTGCCAGGGTCGATCGGATCGTTCTTAGATTTGCAGCCCTTGGCTATAAATTAAATTTTAGGAAAACTAAAATAGCCTTTCTCATGGTATTGTTCCTGGGATACGAGCAAAATGAGGGCAAGAGCCTGGCTCGCACTTTCTAGAAAAATGTGCTCAACTTCAACCACCAAATACAATTAAGAAACTACAGTCTCTACTTAGTTTCTTTATCTTTGGCAGAACTTACATTCCTGTCTATGCACAACATATCAAGCCACTCTATGACTTAATACGCCCTGATTTTTCTAGCAGACACTGGACTGTAGAACACACACATCCTTAGAGGACTGGAACAGGGCATGCTAGAAGCAAAACACTTACACACATGTGACAAAATATATCTGGTCATCAGAATAATTGCTGGTGCCATTGGGTTCACCTACGTCACCTTTAACAAAGGCGACACAGTGCCCATAGCTTATAAATGGCACCTATACTCAAATGCAGAACAACATTTTGCACCCACAGAAAAAATTCTGTTTGCTGTACAGATGGCAGTCATCAAGGAGAGGCCACTTGCCCAAGGGAAACGCATTATTGTCATTACCCCGGTGCCAGCCTTAAAGGCTGTCACCAAAGCAAGTGTTCCTAATGCTAAAACATTCCATCCATGCTGGATTCAGTGAGCAACCTCCCTGACTGCCACCGATGTTGATTACATCTTTGATCCAAAACTTCATACACAAGAATTTCTCCAATATGACCAGGAGTACACTGCACCTCCAGACATCCTGCCACTTGAGAGATACCACACTGTCCTTTACACTGATGGTTCAGCACCAGTTGTAGGTACTAAGCATCAATACTCAGCCACTTGCACAGCCGTGAGTGGAGTGATGAAGGATGGTGTTTTCCACCCTCACAATACCTACACGCAGACCACAGGAGACTGCACAGCTCATCTGGCTGAACTCAAAGCCCTTATTCTAAAGCTAGAACACACAAAGCCAGGACTACTAACTTTAATTGTATGTGACTCATACTACTGCGTCTAGTCCTACAATGATTATCCTAATCATTTGTGATTAGACGGGTTCAGAGATTCCAAAGGGAACACCATAAAACACAGAACTCTGCGGGGGATGGTGGCTGATCTCAAGGATAAGCTACCGTGTGTCCATGTAGTGCATACATCGGGCCACCAACGTGTAGGAGTACACGTTATTGGAAATAATTTGTCTGATGAAGCAGCCAAATCTGCAGTACCTATGGCTTCTGTGGCTGCAGTGACTCGTTCTCAGACAAGATTGGATAATTAAATTTTGGCTGCCGTAAAAGCTTCGGCTGATCGCAAGCCTCTCCCAAAAGCATACCCCACAAAATATTCTTATCACATCAGTGCACAGAATGTTGCCTATGCAACACTTCCTGAAGTTGGAGAATGTGTGATCCCCAATCAAGACCAGAGATTTGATAAAAGCAGCGCATGAGGGTGTCGCTTCTGCACATGCTGGTATTGAGCCACAATAACACTCTTACAGAAGCGCTTCTGGTGGCCAGGTCTATACAAACAGACCGAGCAAAATGTCCTCTGTTGTGATATTTGCCAGCAGATAAAGGGCTCAAACCTCAAACGCCCACCGCAGACATCCCTCTTAGTGTCCAACAGGCCACTACAATGTGTGTACCTGGCCTATTGTGGTCCCTTACAACCTGATGGTGCATACAAATACATCTTAGTTGCTGTAGATTCTTGTTCTAGATTCCTGTGGGTATGGCTTCAGCAGTCGGCTGAAGCTCAAACTATTTTAAAGGGCTTGCTGATCTTTACCAGTACATATGCGGTTGCAACATTCCATTCAGACCATGGCCCTGCCTTTGCCTCAAAGTCATTCAGGCACTCCATGGGGATGATGGGTGTTGAACTCCATTACTCCTCATCCTACCATCCTGAGAGAAATTCGGTTGTGGAGAGGAGGAATCAAGATCTAAAGCAGTCCTTAACAGCTAGAGTATTAGGCTCTGGCCACAGCTGGCTTCATCACCTATATGTGGTCCAAAGGGCACTGAATAATCTGCCAAGAAGGTCCTTGGGACACACACACTCCCTATGAGGTTCTCTGTGGGATACCTATGCATGTCCCCAATGGCCCTGGTTTGGTGGCAGCAGATACACCTTTTGACATAAGTGAAAGTCTCAATGTCTTACAGAATCTTCAGCAATTTTGTGATGATAAATCATCCGCCAGTGCTGCCACATTAGAAACAAGGGATTTGCCAACAACTTCTACTGGCAGGATTCCTAATGTTGGGGATCGGGTTCGTGAGAAGATCGCTGTGAAGAAGGAATTTGGTCCATCCTACAGAGCACTGGTCCAAGTCCTGGGAATACAAGGTACCAGAACTGTCATCCTACCACTGCTGCCTGGTTCCAAAGCAAACAGATTCGTCTCCATTGACAACGTTAAACTCCATCATGTGGCGATCATGCATAGTAAAACCAGAGGTCCCTTGGGTAGTTCCCGGTCCCCTCTCACTACCCAACAGGACATACCTCTTCAAAGAAGAGAAAACAACACTTCTGACTACACAAGCATGTCTAACGATGCTACAAATGCCTTCTTGAGCATAGGGAGGGCAGAAAGTTAGCTCTTACTGATTCCTGTTACCACTTCAACAACATCATCTGTCCAAGATGTGACTGTCTTCTATTCCAACACAACACAAACTGATGACATTGTCTGCTATGAGCCTCCAAATGAAGTGGATCCATCCACCAGTAATACACCAGTACACCAGCCCCTGTGTTTGCAGAGACTACTTCTGGTCACTTCATTAAAACTTATAATTTTTGTTCAACTTCATCCACTCCTGCTATTGTAACTGTTTCAAAGGTATATAAGCTGTATAAATAGGATTGTGTGGGATAAAGTTCCATTTGATATATACAGATCTACTGAGGTTATTCAAATTCCATAAGTCTTCAAAATTTCGATGACTGATGTACTTACACCTGGTGTTATATCCGTCGCGCAGCGTGCCACTGCGCAAGCCAAATGTTTGGCTCAGGACGCGGCGCGTGGCAGCAGGACGCACCGCGCCCGAGCCTTTCTTATCTTTGTCGAGGCCCCAAATTGGCCATGGGGCCTCGTTTTTACATTGGTGCGGCGCTCCCCAGTTAGATCCTGCATCCCCCACTCACCTTTTATATTCTTTTCCTTCTTTTCTGTCGTCCTTGTTTTCTTTTGCACTTTTACTTTCCTTTTCTACCCATGTTTCCCTCTCTTTCCTAGCATGCCTTCCTTTTCCCTGCATGGACTGGGTCCCTATTCACTAAGGTGTTTTTTCTATAGAATTCTAAGACTTAATCCCAATTCAATATGGCGACTTTTTACTTCCTGTCCTTCGCTTCATGTACTTTGGGTATATAAGGTGTGTGCTTCCTTTTCTCTTTGCGCTGTAACACTTCCTTTTGGTGGTGGTCTTCGGTCCTGTTCCTCTGCATCAGATATTGATATTCTGATTTTGTTCCAGCTTTTTCCTGGTCATTTTTTCCTTTTTGTTCTGATATTCTTTACCTTTGTTTTTGTTTCAGGAGTTCCTTTTTTTGAGGTTTTTTCCCCTTTTTGTTATTTTTTTCCCTCTGGGACTCCTTCTGGAGGGCACGGACTGCCTTTAGCGTTCTCTCCTTCAGCAGCACCGTGGCTACCGGAAAGGGTCGCCCCTATTTGGGCCAAGGCAGAACCTACAAGAACAAGAACCTCGCTACACTTCCCGTAGGCCACAGACACAGACTACGAGTAGGTTGTGACAGTATCTGGTGATTGGGATGTCCAGACAGTTGATTCCATGTTAACTGGAATGAAGGACTATGCTGTATTTGAAAGTGATGATATGTATACCAACGCAAAGAATTATGGGGAAATATTCTGCTAAAACAAGTGGGGACATTACTACCTGCACCATGCAACCAGACACAGATCAGTATTCAATTACACACAGTGGGAACGCTGTTCAACTACACCGGTTGGGAACCCAAAATATTATTCGGATAAATTCACTTATATTTCTGGGCAAGACACTAAAAATCCAGAGTCACATTATTTCAAGTTACCGCCTTCTAAAATTAGGAAAATTTTGCTAACTAACACAAAGTTAACTTACTCAGATTATTTTGGTTCCCGTCTTGCAGTTGAAGGTTACGAATACTGGGAGAACATGGATGTAAAGAGTGCATTGGGAACACAAGATTGGCAAATACCGGGTAGGGAAGCTTTATTTAGAGCGTGCCTTATTACTATACAAATGATCTTTCTGAATCACACTATTCAACAGACATCCTGTCTGGGGTTAGCAAAATTCACTAATTGGCAGTCCTTCCTGAATGTCACTGAGTAAGAACCAGATGCAAAGGTTCAGACTGGTACCCATAACACTTCACTTTCCAGGCCCGTCAGGTGGTTATTATGGCCAATGGACACAAATGGGTGTCAGGTATGTTTTGTAAATTCCTTAGGCGGTTTTAAGATTAGCTGGCAAGACTCTCGCTTTGTCTTGGGTGAGCTCACAGGTATGGTTACAACATACAGTGTCGGTAATCTGTGGCAACAATGGTTACAGATTAACACCTTAGCAGCAGTCAAAGGACATCTTAACACCCTTTCTGAGGATATAGAGTTACAGGACTTCTTGTTAGGTCCAAGAAAGCCATGCTCCAAAAGATTTATTTATGCCATATCCCATGGGATCTAGAAGCTTTCTCAAATAGAAGCTGCTGCGTGTTTCAGACAGACAGACAAATAAAATTTGGAAAAGTCTTTAGCTGTTGTCGACAGCTGCATGAACACTCTGTCCAACAGGATTTATCCCCTTAATAACATAGGTGGTCATTATGATCATGGCGATGTGGGCCGCCATGCCGGTGGTGGTGGGAAAACCCGCCAGCCGACATGGCGCCCTACACCGCCACATAATTAACCCTTTGAGGGCTGCCTACTCACTGCCAGGCTGCCTCCGTCAGGCAGAGGTGCTGCCCTTCGGATGATGATCCCTAAGCCTCCAGCCTTTCCCTGGCAGGTTTCCCCGCTAGGGAAAGGCTGGCAGAAGGGGTGCACTGGGGCACCCCTGGGTGCCCCTGCACTGCCCATGCACTTGGCATGGGCAGATCAGGGGCCCCTGTGCAGTGCCCCATCGCGCAGGTCACTGCCCAATTTTCGGGCAGTGATCTGTGCGACGGGTGCAGCTGCACCCGCCTCACAGAGGCATTGGCGGCGGCTCCCGTCAATGTCCCGGCCAGGCATTCCTGTGGGCCGGCGGGCGGAAACAATGTTCTTTATACACCCGGCGGGGATCCGAGGGCACTGGCAGTCAGTAGTTTGACCGCCGCCTTGGTTTCGACTGCCGTGTTCATAATGAGGGCCATAGTGTCTTCGGCGATTGACATCATTCAGACAGACATGTCCCTTATACATCATGGACAAAGTCAGCTGCGTACCATCATGCAGTAGGGTTGGACACTACAGTTTCTGAAAAACGGCCGTATTCCATAGAAGTATGTTAACGATAGTGACTTGTTTGCTGCTTTTAATATATCTAGGGGACAACTGACAATGGCTAAAAGGGAAGCAAGTTTCACCATGCTTCACATAGAAAAGCTAGAAAAGTTGCCTTTCACAGTTGCAGAGTCCATCGAAGGTGCGGCTCGTACATGGCATTATAAACCTGCCCGTTTCCACTTTTCATTTTTTGAAATGCTTGAAACATCTTGCCGTGGGCAGATACAAGCGGTTATGCGATAGCTAAATTAAAAGAGAGTGGGAGTTGCCCCTTGAATATAAAGGCGAAGAAGAGGTCTTTCTTAGTGAAAGTGAATGCAAGACTACTGTTAGTCATTAAATGATCTGAAAACAGGTGTCCCTTCATGGCCTTTGCAATGTGGGGGTCGCAAACTTGGCCAGTTTCCTGAATGGTACTCCCGTCCCTTTGATTCGACCATCATTTCATGTACTTTCGAATGGAAGTTATGTGGTGCTGAATGACCAAAACTGTTGCATAATGCGACTAGGAATTGCCTATGCAATTTTAGTCTCTAAAGTTGTAACGTGTTGCAGACGTGTTATCCCCCCCCCCACACAAGAGATAAGAGTAGCAGAAATGTGGCATCCCATTGATACTACTAATGGAAATTATGACAAGCTGAGCAGACAAAAGGCGCTACTGTTCCAGAAACAAGTTGCGTTGATATCGGCTTGAGAGACGTATGCTCTCCAGATAGCAAGATCATCAGCCAAGATAGAATCCCTATTTAATACCAACTTCCCCAAGCACTTTAGAGAGCTGGTATCCAGAACATTAAACGCTTTGAGCACTATAGGGATTGTCCATTTCTTTGAGGCTGTTGGGTCTGGATTTGTGTCCATCTTCCAGACTGTCTTCAGAGTCATTCCTTCAGCCATCCATTCCCTTTTTTCTAGTGTGTTTGGTGGCTTTCCTGTGACTTTGGCATTGATCGGTGAGATACTACTGCTGATGTTCGTGGTACGCAGTGGTTGTGCCTTACCAGCTAAGTGGAGTGATGGATCTACTACCACCAACCCATCTGTGTTGTGATCGAACGGTACAGTTTTTTAGGTGCTCCGTTTCTGGAAGAATTGGAGCATGATTGGTCATTGTCATTCCGGCCAGTTCTTTGGTGTGTGCAACCGGTCTTTTAATGCACCTGGTGCCTCTTTGAGCATCTACCTTTGGTGTGTCTTGCTGTTTGGCCTGTGACTCCTGTGGACAAGGAACTGCTGATGTTCCCGATGAGGGTTTATTCACGGTCATGCCCCATGAGACTGAGGCTGATTCGCGAAGCCACTTACGAGATGCCCTTGGTGGATGTCTGGCTCATTTGGGCACTTTGGATAGTGCTGCTATCACAGGAGATCATGCATCTGAGACTGCTGAGCACTACAGCTCCGTGGATCCGTCTTCCAATCCTGTCATCGATCTGACATCTGACGATGTGGCTTATTTCTTGGATGCCTTTCCCTTTGTTGGCTTTGAGGACATTCTTCAAGATCATGACTACTGTTCAATGAATTTGACCATTGGCCTATACTAAAGTTTCAAGTTTGCTAACATTGCCTTCAACTTTGGCCTGCTGTGCTTGTCATGGTCGACATCATGACCCTCATTATGACATTGGCAGTAAATTCTGAATACCGCTGCAGTGACTGCTGCCAACATACCGGTGCGGACGCGAACATCCGTCCGCCAGATTATAACCCATACACACAAAACCGACAGAAACCAGCCGCACCCACAAATCCACCAGACCCACTGAACGTGATAAACTGTCAAAACTACCACCCATACTGTTACGCCACCAATACTATGCCCTCCAAATAATGACCCACGATTCACCACAGCGGTAAACCATTGGCAGTGAACACCGCGGCGGCAGATAAGGCCACCCAAATACAAAACAAGACAACATTGTCCAGAACAAAAAACCCACACCTGACACAAATACACACACCCCACACACCCACCAACAGCAGTATAAAACACACACCCACATCACCCACAATCCTTTGTTGACACCACAAAACGGCTACACTTTGCAACGCTACTCCAAAAGTGAAATGCACACATAAATCACAACTACCTATTCATCCCACACGCACCACACACTACACATCCCACCACTTCACACATCACCCTCTGTGCGACCTACACACACCAAACAACACCTATGTCCCCACAAAGGCACCCCTGTTTTACCAATGAGGAGTTGCGGGTCGTGGTTGAGGAAATAGCTAGGGTAGAGCAACAGCTGTTTGGAGCACAGGTCCAGCAGACATCCATTGCCAGGAAGATGGAGCTATGGCAGAGGATCGTGGACAGGGTGAACGGTGTGGGACTACATCCACGCACAAGGGATGACATAAGGAAGAGGTGGAACGACCTACGGGGGAAGGTGCATTCCATTGCAGCAACGCACCAACGCGCCATCCAGAGGACTGGCGGTGGACCCCATCTCCTCCCCCACAGCTGACAGCATGGGCAGAGCAAGTCTTGTCAATCCTGCATCCTGAGGGACTCACTGGAGTAGCTGGAAGACTGGACACTGGTGAGTCAACATTTACTACCTATCACCCCCCATACCTGCATGCCACAACCACCCATCACCCTGACACCCATCACCCCACTCCATCCCACACAGTGCACCACCACAATTAACAAACCTGAATGCCAAGCCCTGCATGCCCTACCCACTGCATGCACATCCCTTCTAGCTGTCACAGTGTCCTTTCCTCAGGATCTTCACGTCGCTGAACAAAAGGCCCACCTTCCGGCGTCACCAACTCAGAAAGCTATTATAGCACAGAGTTATGATGTAGCCAGTTGGGTGGAAGGGAATTATGGTAAGGAACAGCAGGGAGAGAGATCTGGAAAGTAAAGGTTAGAACAAATATGCATTTACTCATTCATAGAAATGTAACTCATCAATAGACTCTTGATTAAATGCTTCTCTGAGATATCAGATGGAGACCCCTTTTGAAATGAGGGCAAAGCCCCGTCTTTGAAACATGGAACAAGGGTAAACTACAACCTCACAATCAAGAGATGGCAAGAACTTTGGACTACGATTATACTGAGAATATCAATCCTGTAACATCTATGTCTTCACAACGTAAACCTTTGATCATGACTTAGAAAATCTCAAAGGATTAAATATGCTTTTCACATCTTAAGCTTTTCAAAGAACAATGAAAACTATGATTTTGCTTATCTCCAGAAATACTTTCACATTCACAACAATAAATGCCAAAAAGTTTTACTCATTGAACTTGAAAAGCTTTACTTAATAATACCAGGAAGCGCTTCTACTCAAGTAGCCTGAATCACTTAGATTGTAGTGCCAAGATCCTATTACTCCTGTGAATTGAAGCGCTTTGATTGTTGTGCCAAGTGCACTTTAAACCTGAGGACTGAAGCGCTTGAATTGCTATGCCAAGAGCGTTTTACTTCTGTGAACTGAAGCGCTTGAATTGTTGTGCCAAGAGCGCTTTACATCTGTGAACTGAAGCGCCTGCATTGTCGTGCCAAGAGCGATTTACATCTGTGAACTGAAGCGCCTGAATTGTAGTGCCAAGAGCGCTTTACATCTATGAACTGAAGTGCCTGAATTGTCGTGTCAAGAGCGATTGACCTCTGTGAACTGAAGCGCCTGAATTGTCGTGCCAAGAGCGCTTTACATCTATAAACTGAAGCGCCTGAATTGTCATGTCAAGAGCGCTTTACATCTATGAACCGAAGCGCCTGAATTGTCGTGTCAAGAGCGCTTTACCTCTGTGAACGAAGCGCTTTGAATTGTTGTGCAAAAGAGCGCTATACATCTGTGACCGGAAACGAAAGCGCTTTACATCTGTGAACTGAAACGCTTTGAACTGCTGTGCAAAAGAGCGCTTTACATCTGTGAATGGAAACACTTTAAATTGCTGTGCACAAAAGCGCTTTACATCTGTGCTCTGAAATGCCTTTGAATGTTGCGCCAAGGCCGCTGTACTCTAGAAACTAGGAATGCTTTGCTCGTTATGCTAAGTGGCGCTTTACCTTTTAGAAGTAAAGACTTCCTCCAAACTTGGATTCAGCAAGGCCTTACTGCTACGAGTACGACCTACTCGTTTTTGAATGCACCATGGAAACAAGGATTCTTTGGTTGGACGACACTCTGCCATTCAGGAACTCTGCTCTTCTCCAGAGAAACCCCCACGAGGTCTGGCTACATTGAAGTCTTCAAATTAGTGAGCAACATGCTTGGGTGTGGCTGGGCTTTACAGGCCTGCCACACCCCAAGATGGCCGCTGCCTCTACAAACATGGGAATTGTAGTACCTTCATAGAATAGCACTGATAAGTGCATCTTGTCCACCAATGTCCTGAACCTGCAGCTCTATGAGCTTTGCCGCACTACAGACGACGCTGAGGGTCCCCTTTGGAACAAGAGGGGATGACAAGTGGTGCGCATAAAGCGCCGCAGAGTCGTGCAGCGGAGTTTCGGGCGAGACCTCGACCACGTCTGGCCTTATTCCTGACATTACACCCCTCTCCCAAGCGCAGCCAGGGTCTGGTTTATCAGGATGGAGGAGGTGAAATCATCACACCAAACATGGTGCATGGACATGTCTTGTAGGTTCCCAAGAGTCATTTTCCGGTCCATATTCTTTCCAGGACACCAAGTACCAAAGGGAAGATCCTCTATATTTAGAGTCTAGAATAGATCGCACCTCATACTCCCAATGGCCTTGGACTAATAGAGGAGCAGGGTGTGTGACGCTTGAGGGTGAAGCAGGTTTAAGAAGCGAAGTGTGAAACACGGGATGAATTTTCAAAGACAATGGTAATTTAAGCTTATATGTTACTGGGTTTACTTGTCGTATTACTTCATAGGGCCCAATGAATTTTAGATGAAACATATTTTTATTTTTGAATACAAAGTTTTTTGTGGATAACCAAACTCTATCTTTGATTGTATACTGAGGACCAGGCTGGTGTTTTTTGTCACATTGCATTTTATATTTTTTCTTTGTTTGATGAAGATTTGCTTGTGTGTAATTGTGCATGTATCTTTTTCATGTGTGTTAGCATGTCCATGACTGCTGGAGTGGTTTGAGTAGATGCAGGTAACGTAACTGGCAAAATGTGCTGATGATGCCCATATAAGCCATAGAAAGGAGTTGAGTTTATTGAAGAGTGATGAGAGTTATTATAAGCCAGTTCTGCTAGCCACAAAAGATCCAGCTAGGTTGTAGGAGACTTTGTTGCATAACATCGTAAATATTGTTTCAGAGTTTGGTTTAGTCTCTCTGTTTGACCATCCGTTTGTGAATGATAACTAGTAGAAAAAGTCGTATCAATTTGTAGAGCCTTGCACCATTGTTGCCAAAAACGGAAGGAAAATTGTGTTTCTCTATCAGAGAGGATACCTCTTGGAAGTCGAACTTTATTTTTTAAGATGATAGTCGCTAAGGTGTCAGAAGTTGGGAGACCTTTACAGGCAATGAAATGAGCATACTTGGTAAGACTGTCTACTACCACTAGAATGGTTGTAAATTGTTTTATTTGAGGAAGACCAGTAATAAAATCCATAGAGATATGTTCTCGTGGATGACTGGGAACTGGTAAAGGTATCAGTATACCTTTGGGCTTGCTATGTTCACTTTTGCATCTTGCACATACTTCACATGATTGTAGCATTTGCTTAAGGTCATGAATGAATGAAGGCCTTAAAAACACCTTTTCATGAGTTCTATTGTTTTTTGAGGACCTGGGTGACCTGCCAGAGGATGCTTGTGTAACCAATGAAAAGCTGCTTCTCTTAACTCCTCAGTAGGCAGGAATACTCAAGGTTCATGTAGAGGTAAGCCTTGTTGAATCGACCTCTTGGTGTCTTGTTGTAACTACTCTTGCCATTTAGTGATGTGAAAATGATTACGAATAAGATCGAAAAATTTCTCGGCAGCTACTAAAACAACACTTTTGAAGGTGTTATAATAGACATGGGTTTTTGTTCAGTAGGTGTGATTGAAGAATCTTGTCTAGATAATGCATCGGCCTCACGATTATCTATTCCTGGTCTAAGAGTCACTATGAAATCAAATTCTGCAAAGAATAGCATCCATCTTAGTTGTCTAGGAGTTAGTAGTCTGGCAGAACTCATAAATTGTACATTTCTATGAACAGAATATACAGTTATGGTGTGTTTCGCTCCCAACAGATAATGTCTCCATTCTTTAAAGGCATTACGAATTGCTAGTAATTCTTTTTCTGCTATGGTGTAATTCTGATCTGCTTCATTCAATTTTCTTGACGCATACACTATGGGGTGCAATTGGCCAGTTTCTCGATGACGTTGAGACAGGATGGCACCAACGGCAACATCAGATGCATCAGCTTCCACGATGAATGGTTCTTCCACATTAAGGTGAGCTGGAATGGCAGTGGTAGTAAAAGCCTTTTTTAAATCTTGAAATGCCTTCTCTGTCTCTTGGGACCAATTGAAGACAGCCTTTTTTCTTAGCAATTTGGTGATTGGTGTCACCTTTTGAGAGAAGTGATGGATGAAGTGTCAATAAAAATTCACAATACCCAAAAAACATTGAATATCACGTGCTGATTTTGGTATGGGCCATTCGGATACAGCTTGAATTTTTCTTTCAGTCATTTGCATGCCGTCAGGTGTTAGAATGACTCATAGAAATTCAACTTCTTTGGTATGGAATTCGCATTTACTTAGCTTACAAAACAAAGTATGTTTTTGTAGAGTTTTTAATACTTTTTTAATATGTTCTTCATGTATATCTTCAGAGTTTCAATAAATCAAAATATCATCAATGTAAACAATGACAAAGACGTCTAGGTATTCTCTCAGAACATCGTTTAGGAAATATTGAAAGGCTGCTGGGGCATTACACAGACCAAATGGCATCACTAAATACTCAAAGAGGCCATAACGAGTCTTAAAAGCCGTTTTCCACTCATCAACCTCTCGAATTCGAACTAGGTGATAAGCACCTGATTTTCTTTCTCTGATAGTGCATAGATTCTACAATTTGGTATATTGGCGCCAGGTACAAGGTCGATCTGACAGTGGTACGGCCTGTGAGGTGGTAATGAGCTCGCTTTCTTTTCACTGAAAACATCGGTATATTCTGAATATTGTGATGGTAAATCAATTTCCCTCTCAACTGCAGTAGCTATGGAGTGTTGAAGATTTCCTTCTTTGTTTCGTCTTGATTGAAAACATTTCTTTGCACAAGAAGAAGAAGAAAAATGCAAAACCTGGTTGCGCCAGTCTATGCATGGATTATGTAACATTAACCACGGCATTCCTAAGATAAAACCATATTGAGGTGCTTGGATTATATCAAAACGAATTATCTCACACTGCTTCTGATTCTCATCATCTTTGCAAATCATTTGTATTCGTGAGGTTTGTTTAGTAACGGGCCTCCTGCCAACTCACTTCCATCAACTGCATACACAACTTCTGGAACCTTTTTCTTGACACTGGGTATATGCAGATCTAGTGCAGTTTGTTGGTCCACAAAATTTCCTGTTGCCCCTGAATCAATCAGAACTTGAACATTATGGCCCTCATTACAACATTGGCTGTAAATGCCGCTTACTGCCGTGCAGAAGTCCGCCAACACACCGCCGCTGCTGCGGAATTCCGCCACAGCTATTATGACCCATAGCTCGTAATCAACCAAAATGTAGACACCCACACAAGTCCGCCACACCAAAGGGAGTGATAAACTGGCGATAACAAAACCTCCACCGTCACACCAACAGGAATACGTCCACACTATCACGACCCACGAATCCACGCGGCGATCTTTCAACCGCAGTATTCCATTGGCGGTACACACCGCCGCGCTCATAATACACACACATTTACAAAACACTACCACATTGGACAATTCCAAATACACACACCTGATACACAAACACACACCACTCCCACACATCCAATACAATATAAAACACACACCCACATCACACACAAACCCTTACGACCACAATTGCAAAAGAAGGCCACCACCATATACAAACTAGCATCCACAGGCACTTAACACCATCACTCACACAACATCCACGCACATCACAACACACACCACCCCACACATCACCCACACCACCCCATGGCACCGCAAAGACAACCCAAGTTCTCTGAGGAGGAGCTCAGGATCATGGTGGAGGAAATTATCCGGGTAGAGCCACAGCTATTCGGATCACAGGTGCAGCACACCACCATAGCTAGGAAGATGGAGCTATGGTGCAGAATCGTGGACAGGGTCAAAGCAGTGGGACAGCACCCAAGAACACAGGATGACATCAGGAAGAGATGAAACGACCTACGGGGGAAGGTACATTCCGTGGTATCCAGACACCACATTGCGGTTCAGAGGACTGCCGGCGGACCCCCACCTCCTCACCCACAACTAACAACATGGGAGGAACAGGTCTTGGCTATACTGCATCCCGAGGGCCTCGCAGGAGTAGCTGGAGTAATGGACTCTGGTAAGTCAAATCTTAACTATTACATCCCCCACCCTACCTGCATGCTATCACATACCCCCACCCTCGCCCTCACCCCCATCACTCCAACTCCTCACAAATGTCCCACTATCACAAACCACCCATCCCAACACCAAGCCCTGCATGCAACACCAAAGCATGGACACCCATAACCAATGCATGGCCACTGCACATACCCACACACACCCCTAAACACTTATCACACAAGGTCCCACACAAGAATGCAAGCACTGGGGTACAGGGTCACCCACCCATTGCACACCATGCCACACACAAATGCAATAATCATGCCTTTACAGCCATGCAGGACCCCTACCCAACGTCACCGGACAGGAGGGTCCAGACATCCACTCCAACCACAGAAGAGGCCCACAGTGATGACAGCGGCTCTGTCCAACTGGATTTAGATGACCAGCCCGGCCCATCTGGGACCTTGGTACAGTCGGTTCCCCTCACACTGGCATAAGCCACAACAGAGCCTCCCCCCTCTGGAAACACCAGCACAGCACCCACCCAGCGGGCCCATACCTCTGTCCCCAGGACACGTCAAGCAGCAGTGTGTCCACCACTACAGGGAACCCAGGCTAACCTACCACCCCAACAACACCAGGGACCTGGGGGCAGTGGTAGTGGGCACACGGTTCAGGGGACAGAGGCCCAAGACCACAGGGGAACTGGGAGGGCTGCTGTGCGACAGGGGGAGGACAGGCCCAAGGAACCCACTCTCCATGAGGCCCTCTCCAACATCATGGGAGCCTACCACCATTCCCAGGAGACGATGGCAACGGTACTGGCCAAGTTTCAGGAGAACCAGCGGCTGCAGGAGGGACAGTATTTGGGGTTCAGGGAGGAACTCAAATCCATCAACACCACCCTGGCACCATTGTAGGGATGCTGAAGGAACTCGTCAACACCAGGAGGGACACTGTGGCACAGCAAGCGGGCCCCTGACACTAGCCTGGACGAAGAACTGCCCACCACTTCCGCCGGCGCTAGTGGACAGGAGGCACCACCACAGGACCACGACACCAGCACCCCACCCCTTGCAGATGGAGAACCACCCCGCAAGCGGTCCCTGAGATCCAGGACAAAGACAGAGAACAATGCCAAGACCCCCGCCAAGAAATGAGACCACCCTGATTGTCATCCTTCTGTCCCACTTTGTCACCCTGTCCATCCTTAAACTGCCCAAGCTCCACTTCCTATGCCCCTTTGGACAATGCACCTGTGAGACTAATAGACTGGACTCTGCCATGGACATTCCTCCACCATCACCCTGACCATTTTACAACCCCCTCCAAGATTTAGCACTTAAATAAACACCTTTAAAGCACAAAACAATCTGGAGTCCGTTTGTACTTTCGAAAATGTGTATTTGCAATAACTGTGTAAAAATTATATATCCATTGTATTGTCAACATATCTATGTCACACAGCTCTAGTCCATGAGGAAACAAAGCAGATGTCACACAGTGGGACCCACATGTGTGAAATTGAAAGGGAAAGTGACAACTCAGGGTCAATACACTGGGTGAAGGTGACAGACAGATGAGAGGTTGAACAATTATATCAAATGTAGCAAGCAGTGATGTCTTCTTACCTGTGTCTCACTAGAAGCATTGTTGGATCACTGTGTTTCTGTTGTCGATGTCCTCTTCTTCTGCTTCCTCTTCTTCACTGTCCACAGGCTCCACAGCTGCCACAACACCTCTCTATAACCCTCCTAGTTCGCCCATGGGCCTCATTGTAGCGTTCCTCTGCCCTTGGCCTGGGATTCCTCACTGGGGTCAGTAGCCATGACAGGTTGGGGTAGCCAGAGTCACCTGCAAATGTCGAGGGAAATCTGTTAGACACACATTAACTCTTAGGGACATCCCCAGACCCAGACACCTAGTCACACTGTATAGGCTCCATGTCCTCACCTAATAACCACACACGGTGCCTCTGGAGTTGCCCCATCACATAAGGGATGCTGCTATTCCTCAAAATGTAAGCGTCATGCACTGATCCAGGAAACTTGGCATTCACATGGGAGATGTACTGGTCGGCCAAACACACCATCCACACATTCATTGAATGATAACTCTTCCGGTTTCTGTACACCTGTTCACTCCTGCGGGGGGGAACCAAGGCCACATGTGTCCCATCAATGGCACCTATGATGTTGGGGATATGTCCCAGGGCATAGAAGTCACCTTTCACTGTAGGCAAATCCTCCACCTGAGGGAAAACGATGTAGCTGCGCATGTGTTTCAGCAGGGCAGACAACACTCTGGACAACACGTTGGAAAACATAGGCTGGGACATCCCTGATGCTATGGCCACTGTCGTTTGAAAAGACCCACTTGCCAGGAAATGGAGTACTGACAGGACCTGCACTAGAGGGGGGGATTCCTGTGGGATGGCGGATAGCTGACATCAGGTCTGGCTCCAACTGGGCACACAGTTCCAGGATTGTGGCACGATCAAGTCTGTAGGTGACAATTACATGTCGCTCCTCCATTGTCGTCAGGTCCACCAGCGGTCTGTACACCGGAGGATGCCGCCACCTCCTCATCTGCCCCAGAGGACGTGTTCTATGGAGGAGAACAGCGAGCAGAGAGTCAGCCAACACTGAGGTACGTTAACACAACTTTATTCCTCAATTTTTTTTAAACCGCTATGTGCCTGTATTAGTGTGTATGCAAGGCCTAGATATGTGTGACGCATTTACAAATAATGCCATGTGGCCCCCTGAAATGGAGGCTGCCTGACCTGTAATGTGGAACAAGGGGATATGAGGTAACTGTGCTGGCTTTGTACACCGTCGCGGTAGGTGGTCGTAAACCGTGGCGCAATCCTGCATTGGTTAACATTGGACCCTATGGGTCCGAGGAGCCAATGACGATGTACGCCGGCGGTGACGGTACGCACCGCCGCGGACGTGACTGCCATTTTCTCTCTGTTCAGTCACTTGATACCTGATCTTCGACAGGAGAGGACCTACACTGCAAGTGCTGCTGTGACCTCAGTCTGGAAGAGACAATGGCTACTGTGTCTGGGGAAAGGGCCCCTGCCTTCGGCACAGAGGAGTTGGAGAAACTAGTGGATGGGGTCCTCCCCCAGTACACACTACTCTACGGTCCTCCAGACAAACAGGCAAGTACACTGTGAGCATGCCGAATGGGCAATGCCTGTGTGGAGTGGTGTGGGTGGAAGATGGGGGGGGGAGAATGAGGCGTGCATGAAATGACGGTGAGTGCATGTGCGTCATGGCAAGGGTAGGGATGCGGGCCAATGACTGTGACGGTGCGGACGGTTATATCTTTTCCTTTCCCCTGTACTATTCCTTTAGGTCAGCGCCCACCAGAAGAAGGATATTTCGCGTGCCATCGCCAAGGAAGTCCGGGCCCTGGGGGTCCACCACAGACGGAGCACCCACTGCCGTAAAAGATGGGAGGACATTAGCCGCTGGGGCAAGAAGACGGCGGAGGCCCAGCTGGGGATGGCCTCCCAACGTGGGAGGGGTGCCCCTCGCACCATGACCCCCCTGATGTTCTGGATCCTGGCGGTGGCGTATCCGGAGTTGGATGGGCACTTGAGGGCATCACAGCAGCCACAAGGGGGTGAGTACAGTCACATTCAGCTGATTCTGCGCACAGTGGAGGTGTCTGGGTGGGGGAGGTGGGCTGTGAGTTCCCCTAGGCCAGGGTGAGTTTAGTAGGCAAGGTCCCGTCGTAAGGCAGGCCATGTGGCACCCCACCCCACCTGTGTTCAGAGCCAACTACACCTACTCAGGCTCCTGTGACTTCCATGTGTGCAGCAATCGGGCACAGGCCTTGTAACCCATGTCCCTGTGATTAATTAGGGAACTCAAAGTGCACGGCGTAGTGCAGGGGGCTTCTGTGTCTGTAGTGTCCGCCAACTGTAGCGGTATTCCATGCACTCAACATGTCTATCTTCTGTCTTCCCTCCCCTTTTTGTGGTCTCCCTGTTCTTGTGTGCATTAGCATCATCAGGCGGAGGAGCAGTGGCACTGGAGCAGGAGGGAGCTGCATCCCACATGACCCTGGAGGGCAAGACAACGGAGTCTGAAGCCACCAGTGGGACGGAGGGCGAGGTGAGCTCAATGGCGGGGACAGGAGCTGAGACCAGTGACACTGACTCCTCCTCTGATGGGAGCTTCCTTTGCGGTGGCGGGCCCCTCTGTGCCCACCGCATCTACAGGTATAGCTGCCAACCCTCCTACCAGCACCGCCCTCCCGGCAGCCCCACAGAGTGTGCCCCGTGGCCGCTCACCCAGGAGGGTGGGCATCTCCTTTGCCCCAGGCACCTCAGCCCCTGCCCCAGTCAGCCCTGCTGCCCTCAGTGAGGAAGCCATTGACCTCCTCAAGTCCCTCACTGTTGGGGAGTCTACCATTTTGAATGCCATCCATGGTGTAGAGAGGCAGTTGCAACAGACCAATGCATACCTGGAGGGCATTCATTCTGGTCAGGCACCCCAACAGCAAGCTTTTCAGACTCTGGCCTCAGCACTGATGGCAGCCATTGTGCCTGTGTCCAGCCTCCCCTCTCCAACTTCCTCTACCCAGACCCAAACCCCTGTACCTCAGCCTATCCCAAGCACACCATCAGACCAGCATGCACACACCTCAACACACAAGGGAAGCTCTGGCAAACATAAGCACCACACATCCCACAGGCACTCACACAAGCATTATACACATGCACACATACCAACATCCACTGCCTCCACTGTGTCCCCCTCCTCCACATCTCCCTCCTCCCTCCCAGTCTCGTCTCCACTCACACCTGCATGCACTATATCTTCAGCCACTACTTCTACACCAGCACACCCATCACCACACCCCGCTCACTTGCACTCACTACCCCCACTACCATTCACACATCCCCTGTGTCCTCTCCCAGTGTGTCTGTGAGCCCACCTCCCAAAGTACACAAACGCAGCCACACATCCACCCAACGGCCATCCACCTCACGACAGCCTCCAGCCCATGCACCCTCACCCAAAGTCAGCAAACGTACACCTCCTACAACCACTACCTCTTCCTCCACTCCAAAGCCCCTCTATCTACCCGTCCCAGTGTGTCCAAAAAACGTTTCCTGTCCAACCTTGACCTCTTCCCCTCACCTCCCCCACCCCTTCAGTCCCCTAGGGCCCGCCTTTCCAGGTCCCAACACAGCACCTCAGCCACCACATCACCGGGCACAGTGGTGCCAGCAGTAACCGGCTTCTGGAGTGCACCAAGCAGCAGGGCAGCTAGTGTGCCAAGGAGCCAGACCACGGACAGTCACCTACATCAAAAGCATAAAAAGTTGGCCAGTGCCCGGCGGGAGAAAGGCAAAACATCTACCACCAAAGCCTCTCCCATGAGTAAAGTTGGAAGTGGGAAGACAGCTGCGCCACCATCCAAGGTGGGGAAGGGGCACATAAAGACAGGCAAGTTGCAGAAAACCTGCATGGCGGACAAGACCGCCACCATCACCGCTGCCAAGGACACCGCCGCCACAAGCACCGCTGCCAAGGACACTGCCGCCACAAGCACCACTTCAGAGGACACCGCCGCCACCAGCACCGCTGCCAAGGACACCGCTGCCACAAGCACCACTTCAGAGGACACCGCCGCCACAAGCACCGCTGCCAAGGACACCGCCACCAGCACCGCTGCCAAGGACACCGCCGCCACAAGCACCACTTCAGAGGACACCGGTGCCACAAGCACCGCTGCCAAGAACACCGCCGCCACAAGCAACGCTGCCAAGGACACCGCCGCCACAAGCACCACAGGCCAATGAGCGCCAAAAGCTCCGACGCTACCGGGGCCGCCACGAGCAGGATGAAGCACTCTGGGCACCAAGCCCCCTCCAGAACCAGTGGAGTATCCCATCCACTACCTCAGTCCTTGGCAGGATCAAACACTCTGGGCACAATGCCCCCTCCAGAACCAGTGGAGACTGTTATCCACGTGAGAGACGGTGGCTTTGCACTCCCCAGGATAAATACTTTCACATTCACAACAATAAATGCCAAAATGTTTTACTAATTGAACCTGAAGCGCTTTACTTAATAATACCAGGAAGCGCTTTTACTCAAGTAGCCTGAATCACTTAGATTGTTGTGCCAAGATCCTATTACTCCTGTGAATTGAAGCGCTTTGATTATCGTGCCAAGAGTGCTTTAAACCTGAGGACTGAAGCACCTGAATTGTCGTGCCAAGAGCGCTTTACATTTATGAACTGAAGCACCTGAATTGTCGTGTCAAGAGCGCTTTACCTCTGTGAACTGAAGCGCCTGAATTGTTGGGCCAAAAGTGCTTTACATCTATGAACTGAAGCGCCTGAATTGTCATGTCAAGAGCGCTTTACATCTATGAACTGAAGTGCCTGAATTGTCGTGTCAAGAGCACTTTACCTCTGTGAACGAAAACGCTTTAAATTGCTGTGCACAAAAGTGCTTTACATCTGTGAACTGTAACGCTTTGAATTGCTGTGCAAAAGAGCACTTTACATCTGTGAATGGAAATGCTTTAAATTGCTGTACACAAAAGCGCTTTACATCTGTGAACTGAAACGCTTTGAATTGCTGTGCAAAAGAGCGCCTTACATCTGTGCTCTGAAATGCCTTTGATCGTTGCAGCAAGGCCGCTGTTCTCTAGAAACTGGGAACGCTTTGCTCGTTATGCTAAGGGGTGCTTTACCTTTTGGAAGTAATGACTTCCTCCAAACTTGGATTCAGCAAGGCCTTACCACTTTGAGTACGACCTACTCGTTTTTTACTGCACCATGGAAACAAGGATTCTTTGGTTGGATGTCACTCTGCCATTCAGGAACTCTGCTCTTCTCCAGAGAAACTCCCACAAGGTCTGGCTGCATCGAAGTCTTCAAAATAGTGAGCAACAAGCTTGGGTGTGGCTGGGCTTTATAGGCCTGCCACACCCCAAGATGACCACTGCCTCTAAAAACATGGGAATTGTAGTCCCTTTATAGAATAGCACTGATAAGTGCATCTTGTACACCAATGTCCTGAACCTGCAGCTCTATGAGCTTTGCCACAGGGCAGACGACGCTGATGGTCCCCTTTGGAACAAGAGGGGATGAAAAGTTGTGCGCATAAAGTGCTGCAGAGTCGCGCAGAGGAGTTTCGGGTGAGACCTGGACCGCGCCTGGCCTTATTCCTGACACCAGCCCTGCATGTACACCCACCACCAATGCATGCACAGCATGGAGAACTAACAATCCATCACCATACACAAACAAAGGTGGCAGGGCAACAGCAATAGTATAGGGGAAGCTAGTGATGCAGAAGATGTCACAGACATGTAGCATAATACACCACTTACATCCCCACAGGTACCCCAGCCAATCTCAGCTGCAAGGAGTTGCCACGGCTACCCAGTCCCCCACAAGAAGATGCCCTCAGTGATGACAGCTACTCAGGAGCTCTGGATCTAGATTAACTCCCTGGCCCATCAGGGAGCACTGGGCAGTCGCCTACCCCCACCCCACACCCAGTCCACTACAGGGCCTCCCCCCTCAGAATCCAAACCCATGGCAGCCAACCAACATCCCCAGACCACTGTCCCCAGGACACATCAATCAGTAGTGTGCCCACCTGTACAGGGACCCCAGTCCATACCTCACAGGCAAAACGATGAGGGTCCTGGAGTCAATGGCAGTGGGCACACTGTTCAGGGGACACAGGCACAGGGGGCCAGGGATGGTCGGAGGACAGCTGTGCGCCAGGGGAAGGACAGGCCCAGGGAACCAACTGCCCAGGAGGCACTCATTAATGTCCTGAGGGCTTACCAATAATCCCAGGACAAGATGGGTCAGGTGATAAACATCATGCAGGAGAACCAGCGGCTGCAGGGGAAACACCACCAGGAGATCAAGCAAGAATTGAAGGCCCTGAAAACCACTGTGGTCTCCACTGGAGGGGTGTTGGGTGATATGGCCAACATCATGAGGGACTACACAGCACACCAGCGGGCCCCTTCCACTAGCCAGTGTACTGACAGCCCTCCACATCCACCGCAGCTAGAGGACAGGAGGCCCTAACACAGGACCCACAGGCCACCTGCACCCCCTCTGCAGAAGGTGAACCACCCCGCAAATGGTCCCTGCTACCCAGACAGACACCAGAGACAGTTGCCAGGACCAAGACCACTGCCAGGAAAGGAGACCCTCCTGAATGTCCCCCTTGTGTTCCACTGTGTCACCTTGTCCACTTTGAACTGCTTTTGCTCTCCTTCCTATGGCCCCTTTGACACTGGACCTGTGCTACAAACAGACTAGCCCACTGCACTGGACTATTTCCAACCATCACCCCACTCTGTTGCACTTTGCATTGTATACACATTTTTAATAAACACCCTTGGACACAACTTGAGTAATAGTGCTTTCTCTGAAGGTAATGTACAATGTATGGAACTGTTATGAACTGCATGATCCTGTGTAAATGTCCAGTAATATGTTGATCCATCTTACAAATGTGTCTCAGGAGTCTGTACACATCACAGCATTACACTGTTGTAACCACAGCAACATCTGCAATAAGGGAAGGCATAGGTGACAGTCAGGTGGGATGCAAAGGTAATGACTAGCATTATGCTACAGCCACACAGCACAACACTGAAATGGAGAAATGTTTAGTTCAACAGTCTTACCTGAGTGTCATTGGAAGTACTGCTGGATCATATGTGTCCTGTTATCCACATCCTCCTCCTCTTCCGCCTCCTCCTCACTGTCCTCAGTGTCCACTGCTCCCACAGCTGCATTGTCACCCCCCTCCTCCTGCAGATAGGGCACTTGCCGTCTGAGGGCCAAATTGTGCAACATGCAGCACACAATAACAATCCTGCTGACCTTCTCAGGGAAGTAGCATAGGGATCGACCTGTCAGATGGAGGCACCTGAACCTAGCCTTCAGGATCCTAAAGGTCCTTTCAACAATCCTACTGGTACACCCATGAGCATCATTGTACCTATTCTCAGCCCCTGTTCTCAGATTCCTAACAGGGGTCAGGAGAGGGCAGGTTTGGATAGCCGGAATCACCTGTAAGAAGTGAGGGACATACATTAGCCCTGCACAGTGGCATGGGGTATGATTCCTGAAGGCACACACTGACATACATTGGGTGGGGACTCAGGCTCACCTATAAGCCACACTCTGTGCCTCTTAAGTTGTGCTATCAGCTGTGGGGCACTGCTATTCCTCAAGACAAAGGCATCATGCACCGACCCAGGATACTTGGCAGTGACATGGGAGATGTACTGGTCAGCAAGGCACACCATCTGGACATTGAGTGAGTGTAAACTCTTCCTATTCCTGTGCACTTGTTCATTGGCCCGGGGGGGATACTAAGACAATATGGGTCCCGTCAATGGCCCTAATTACATTGGTTATATGTCCCATTGCATAGAATCCAGCCTTCACAGTGGGTAAATCATCTACCTGGGGGAATGCGATGTAGCTGCACATGTGTTTGAGCAAGGCAGACAAAACCCTTACAAGCACAAAAGAGAACATTGGCTGAACATTCCTGCAGCCAAGCCCACAGTCATCTGGAAAGAGCCAGTTGCCAAGAAATGGAGCACTGAGAGTACCTGCACAAGAGTGTGTATTACTGTTGTGCAACGGATAACAGGTAGCAGACCAGGCTCCAATTGTGCACACAGCTATGTGATTGTGGCCCTGTCCAGACAATAGGTGAATATGATGTGCCTGGCCTCCAGTGTAGCCACGTCCACAAGAGGTCTATACACGGGTGCTTGCCTCCTCCTCCTATTCCTCTGCAATGGTTGGTGCCTAAGGGACCCAAAAGTAAGAAAGGAGTGACAACAGGAACCATGAACACACTACAGCAGTGTACACAGAGCATGCTTGTATGTTGGACACTGGAATTGTATGGTTGGGTACATTTGACTACAATGACGCACTTATTCATCTGTACATGTGTACTAGCATTAGAAAATGGCAATCACCTGTCCTGTATGGAGGGACAGGTGGAAGTGACCTCACTCCGCCGGCGTTCGCGTCATGGCAGGAGGTGGTCTGCACTGCCGTGCAATTCCTCATTGATTAACATGGCCCTCTATGGAGTAGGGGAACCAATGATGATCCACACCAGCGGTGACGGTGTTCACCGCAGCGGACATGACCGCCGTTTTCTTACTACCACTTCACTTGATTCCTGACTTTCCACAGGACGACATCTCAACTGCGTGTTCTGCTGTGACCTGTGTCTAGAACCCGCCTTTCACGTGAAACAGGGGAACGGGCCCCAGCCTTCACGTCGGAGGACTTGGAGAGGCTCGTGGATGGGGTCCTACCCCTGTATGGGCAGTTGTATGGGCCTCCAGACCAACAGGTGAGTACATCATGGGTACGTTGCATGCGATATGGCTGCATGTAGATGTATGAGTGTGCTAGCAGTGTGTCATTTGGGGGGGTATGGCTGGTGGCAGTGTTAACGGAGGAGTACTGGTTATGTGTGTGCCTGATGAGGGGCTTATGCAGTTTGTAGGCCATATGTGTGACAGGCTGGATTGTCTTGTTCATGATGTCCCACTGTTTGTGTTACTTCTGTAGGTCAGCACCCATCAAAAGAAGGGGTTGTGGTGAGCCATCGCAAAGGACGTGCGGACCCTGGGGGTCTATAGCAGGAAGAGCACCCACTGCAAGAAACGGTGGGAGGACCTGAGACGCTGGGGCCCAGAAGACTGCAGAGGTCCAGCTGGGGATGGCATCCCAACGAGGGAGGGGTGCCTATCCAAACCTGACCCCCCTGATGGCCCACATACTGGCAGTGGCCTAACCAGAGCTGGATGGGTGCTTGAGGGCATCACAGCAGCCACAAGGGGGGGAACACAGTGTGTTTGACAACCATCTCAGTTGCCTGTCATGGGAGTTGGGTGCAGGGCATTAGTCAGTGTATGCCCCAATATGCCAGTTCAGACATTGTTACGTGGTCCGTCTTAGGTTAATAGGGTGAAATGCATGTATTTGATAGCTAGGTAGCTGGCTTTCCATGGCAGACTGGGCTTATTTGGTCCCAGTGGGTGTGTAGCTGGCAGTGTTTGGCTCCTACCTGCTGTGGTACTTAGCCAGTGGAATGCCAGTGTGGGCCATAATGCCCATTCTCAGTGTGTGACTGTGATGTGAATGCATCTGAACTGTTGGTGCTGTGATTGATCCTGTGCTCCCTTTCTTTCTCCCCCCTCTTTCTCCTTTTGCCATCCTGTCCATGTGTGCATTAACATCATCTGGCAAGGGAGCAGGGGCACCGGCGAGTGAGGGAGCTGCAGCCGACAGGACCCAGGAGACAGAGTCCACCGACGCCGAGGGGACCAGTGGGACGGAGGGCGACGGGAGCACAACGGCAGGGACAGGAGCTGATACCACTGACTCAGATTTTTCCTCCAATGGGAGATCCCTGGTGGTGGCGGACTCCTGTGGGACCACCCCACCTACAGGTTCTACCACCACCCCCTTACCAGAACCGCCCTCCCAGTAGCCCCCTACTGAGTTTCCTGTGTCCGCTCCCCCAGAAGGGTGGGCATCTCCTTCACCCCATGCACCTCAGGACCTGCCCCAATCAGCCCTGCTGCCCTCACTGAGGAGGCTATTGACCTCCTGAGATCCATCTCTGTAGGGCAGTCAACCATAGTGAATGCCATCCAGGGGCTGGGATACCAGATGCAGCAATGCAATGCCTTCCTGGAGGGCATTCACGGTGGTTGGATGCTCTACAGAGATCAGTTCAGGCTCTGGCCTCTTCACTGATGGCAGCCAGTGTCCCTGTTTCTTTTGTCCTCCATCCAACTACGACTTCCCAGTCCCAGTCTTCTCACCCCCAAACCATCCCAGCCACACATTCAGACAAGCATGCACACAAGACATCACACAGGACTCTCACAGACAATCACAGGCCGCACACTTCAGTCCACAAGCACTCACACAGCCAACAGACAGATGCACACACAACATCATCCACTTCCTCCACTGTCTCCCCATCCTCCTCCTCCCTCACAGTCACATCCGCACTCACACCTGCATGCATTACATCAGCAGTCCCTGAACCTGCCACGTACACAGCCTTGCCCACAGTCACCACAGCAGCAGACCCGCAGACATGCACCCCACACACCAAATGCATAGTCATCACCACCATCACCACATCATGTAGCACACCCACCTCACTTGCAGACACCACCACAACATCCATATGTCCTGTTTGTCCTCCCACCCTGTCTTCCCCACTCCAAAGACACACAAACGCTCGCAGTCAGACCCCAACAGCCATCCACCTCACACACGCACACTGTCCATGGAACTGCACCCAAGTCCAGCACACCTCCTCTTTCTGCAACCACTCCCTGTATCTCCACTCCCATCCCTCCTCCTACATCCTGCCCCATTGGCCCTGAGAATCTTTTCATTTCCCACTTTAACCTCTTCCCTCCCCTCTCCCTCGTCCTGCCCGTAAGAGGAAGGTCCCACCTTCCCAGCCCAGAACCTCAAGCACCCAGTCTGATATTGTACCATCCCAAAGTCTCCAGCTGGCACTAAGGGGGACATGAGTGTGATGCTGCCCCCTGCCCCAAGGACACTCTTCCACCCCCAAAACAGAGGGCTAAAGTGCCGCCCCCTCCCAAACAGACAACCAAGACCATGGAGCTACCTCCAAAACCTGGGACCAAGGAGGCCCCTCTTAAGACAAAGGCCAAGGAGACTCCGTCCAAGGCCAAGGAAGCCCCTACCAAAACTAAGCCCAAGGAGGCCCTACAAAAACTAAGCCCAAGGAGGCCCTTACCAAAACTAAGCCCAAGGAGCCCCATACAAAAACTAAGCCCTAGTAGGCCCCGACCAAAACTAAGGCCAAGGAGCCCCCTCCATCACCAGAGGGCAGGGACCCCTCCAGAACCAGTGGACAAGGAGCCTCCTCCTTTACCAGAGGACAGGGACCCCCCCTCCAGAACCAGTGGGCAAGGAGCCCCCTCCATCACCAGAGGGCAAGGACCCCCCTCCAGAACCAGTGGACAAGGAGCCCCCTCAGTAACCAGTGGGCAAGGAGCCCCCTCAGTAACCAGTGGACAAGGAGCCGCCTCAGAACCAGTGAGCAAGGTGCCCCTCCAGAACCAGTGGGCAAGGAGCCCCCTTCATCACCAGAGGGCAAGGACCCCCCTCCAGAACCAGTGGTTAAGGAGCCCCTTCCAGAACCAGTGGGCAAGGGACCCCACCAGAACCAGTGGGCAAGGAGCCCTCTCCAGGAACCAGTGGGCTAAGAGCCCCTTCCTAATGAGAATCAACCACCCCAACCCCCACCCCCTGAGGTGCCCGACCATTTCCAACATGATGCCCCTGAACAGTGGAGTCCCGATGTTGTCAGAAGTCAAGTTGGGGCTTGGAGTTTGCACTGTGGGCATTAGAGACTTTAAACTGGCCTTCGGGTCTGCATGTGCATATGCAGTTGTGTATGTTTTTGGATTTTTAATTTTCATCCAACATGACTGGGTGTATATGCTTTGTGTTGTGGGCGTCACTCTCCCTTCCCTCTCTCCCTCCTTTGTGTGCTAGGCGGCTGTACTCACAGTCGTCGTCTTTGTCGATGTTGGTGCTCCTGGACGGCCATGGCGTGGTACAGCATCGGGAAGACTTGCAGTTCTGGTTCCATGGCGGCCATGGACTCCTCTGTGACCCTGAAGGTGAGTGTCTCCTTTTAAATGATGTGTTTCCGCCAGGCTTTTGGTGTCGTTGCTACCGCCCCAGAAATCCTGGTAGTGTGCTATGTCATAATATGGTGGGCAGATCCTTGTCTTCCACCTGGCCATAGGTGGCTACCGCTGTATTCAGTGGTCATACCGTGCTGGCGGTTGGTGTGGTACATTGGCTGTCTATGGGAGGAATCACCGCCATGGTCATTATTCGGCAGTCATTACTGCCAGCCTGGCGACGGTACTACCGCCATCACCTGCTTGGCGGTAACCTGACTGCCAAGGTCATAATGACCACTTATGACTCTTTGTATGTTTTAACTATTTTTAACAAGTTTTTAATTAGATTTTAGTTATGTTTTTTTATGATGAAAGCATGTTTTTAGTCCAGAGCATTTTAGCTTGGGTTAATTCGCTTTCCTGGCATTGTTAGTTTGGTGTCATTCATGTTCCGGCAATGGGGAGGTTGTAGTGGATCCTATTTAGTTTATTGGGAACCAGGAGTTAGCTTAGCCTTCTGGCTTGCAGGCCTGTGCCCACCTCACCTAGTGACTTTTAACCTACTTAGCTTGCTCTGTTTAGCACATTTCTTTAATTAATTCTTCTGAGATGGCTGACATGTTTATAGTTAGGAAGATGTTTTAGTTTCACGTTATCAGTGCAATTCTGTAAAGGTGTCCCTATCAGCGTCAAAGATAAATGAGATACGTAGGTTGTCACATTATGTACTTTCCCACTTTCGTGTGCCAGTAACATAATGTACGTTTTCAGGGAATTGCTTATATAATTGCCGACCCAAGTATGCTTTTTTATCTATTGTTTGGGAACATACCTGCATCAGGGGCCCTACCAGATCTGTAAAAATACATCTTAAACGGACAAAATTGTTAGTGGGATTCCTACCAGATGCCATTGACGCAATCTATGCTACATGTTAGGATGATGCTGACCCAGTTTTCGTGTCCCCACGGAGTCTGATCTAGAGACCTCATTCCAAGGTAAAGTGGGTTGGGGGACTCTTCTCATGGACATGGTACTGGCTGATTAGTTTTAACACACTAGTTCTCTTTAGGTTAGAGATTAGGTTCATCAAGCCAGGGTAGAAGGGCCTATTTCACATATACTTCACATCATATGTTACTGCAAGATGGTGGGGGTTTTGTATTCATGACTCTTGTTTTTACCATCCTGTTCCTTGCATTATTCATTATCCTAATCATTGCAGCCCATGTAATTTATTGTAGAGTGCAGTCTTGTTAATAAACCTACTAAAAACTTTACTGCATCTCCTTCCTTGCCTATGTGTTTGACTGAGACATGTTGTTCATGTGAGAAAGGGGTAATCTCCAGTTTACCACAACCTCCCTGAGATGTCGCAAATCACCTTTTACTGTTTGGGTTTTTGTTGAGGTACTGCTTGTGAGCTGGGAGGGTTGGGACGACAGTTGTGACTTGTTGTAGGATTGGCCTAGTCACCTACAAAAATAAGTACTGTCATCCTTAAACCAGCAGTCTTGCCTAGAGCAACAGTCAAACAATAACAGCAGCCATGCCAGGGTAGTTAAATTTTTCAGGGGGCCCTTCTAAGTTAATCCCTGGGTACATTTTGTGATAAATCCAATACTGGTACCGGTTTAGATTTATCATTCTGAGTTTTTGATACCAAACAACCCAGAGTTCAGAGTAGCCATCATGTAGCTGTGAAACTCATGCTGACCAGTGTCCAGCACATGCATTTAAAATGACTGCTGGGTTCCCTCACTATGTCCCACGTTTGGCAAGGACACAGTAGGGGCATATTGCGCATGCATCTATGCACACGCATACAGTACAGTGCACCCTGCCTTAGGGCTGGAAGGTTTGCCAGAGAGGTGACTTACCTATACTGCACGCAGTGCATAGGGCACAGGGCACACAGTCTGTGTGCCATGTGGCGTTTGCATTTTAGGATTGCATCAGAGCGGTCAGCCTGCAATGGTAGTGCTGTGTGCTTCTGGATGCATGTCCTCGGGGTGGCACAATCTATGCTGCTTCCCTCAGGGGTCTACCCTTAGTACCCCATGCCCTAGGTACCTAGGTACCATTTACCATGGACTTATAGTCTCAGCAAAAGGTGTTCCCAATTGTGCCAATGCATCACAATAGTTTTAGGGAAAGAGATCTGGCCCAGAGATTTTGATTAGCAGTGGCCCTGGGCAGTAACAAATTTGAGACTACATCAAATATCAGGCACAAAATGGGGGCTAACCATGACAAAAGAGGTATTTTCTCACAAATAGCTGGCACGATGTTGTGCTATATGTAGAAAATGTGTTGGATTGGACTGAACGACTAGCATCACAGATTAGTCCATGGTCACAAGAAGGATCTTTTGATCCACACAATATGGTGAGTGTATAAGATTGCATTCTTTATGGGGAGGGAGATCCAGAATGTGATTATCCCTACATGCCAAAGTGTTAATGTGTATAACAGAAATATGCTACAATGCATTATCCCCAGCGTCTTTAGAAGTCAGGCATTCAGCAGCAGTAATGATGCGCTTCTAAGAAAAAAAAAATCACATCACCAGCCAACAAAATGCTGCAGAACAAATATGCAAAAACATTATTTGCATACATTAGCATCTCCAGAAACCACCTTTCATAATACAGTGGACTTGGGTGTTTGCACCAGGCACTACTGTAACGTATCACCAAAGACCGAATATAAAATATGTTTTTGACCAGGCCCCAATCTCTAGTAGAAAATAAAAAAGAAAGCTTACATAAAAAAGCTTGCAGTATTACCCAGCGCTCACGCGGAGTTCCCAGAGGAATGTAGAAACTAGGGAAGTAAATATCATTACCGGAGCGTACCACGAGCACCCTCCAGTGATTGGTCCATTCACGAGCAGACTTTTCGGTGCAGGCTATATTTGCACATAAGTGATTTATAAATAGCTTTCTGAAGGTCAAGAACCTATCCACTACAGTAAATAGATGCCTGTAAGGGCAGCACGCGCCCTTTCTCCTTCGCTCAAGGTCAACGTGGCGTGCCAGAGTTCTCTGACTAATGGTATAAATATAATCACATGGCCAGCCACTCAGCTAGTATCCCAGTAACCAAACTCCACTTGCACTTTTGGTGCTCGAATACTTGTTATGTGTGTACTGTCCACATGAGCCAAACTATCATTTGGGCTTTTTTTGCGCACCCAAATATGCGCGCAAAAAGTGCCCCCGAACCTCACATTTTAACGGGTGCAAATGGTTCATGTGCAAAGGAAAATTCACAATATGGGCTTCAGTTTTCCCTGCTGTTTGCTCGGTTTTGGGGTGCGAATTTGGGGGTTCCTGGTCAGACCTCGGGCTTGGGTGTCTGTTGCAAATGATCATAATTTTGTGTGCAATTCTTAACATTTGCAATGGAAATCCCGCCCTAACTCCATGAGAACCCACGCCCAAAAAGGTTAAGTGTACATATTATAAAGTTAGAATGGAAGGGGCTTGAGACAGCCCCATTACTATGTAGTGAACAGATTTGTTGCACATTTACACAACCCATAGGGCTGCTCATTTTGTGCTATGCAGACAATAAGCCAAAATAGGCCTTGGTCTGCTACGCTGAATCTGGAACCCAAATATTAAAAACACATGTGATGTCGCATTAGTCCCATATTTTGGGGAATCTGTCACATAATACCCAAGGCCCTCATTACGTGTGGGCCGGAGTAATCCACGTTCATCTTCTGACCCCGAAATTACGGTTACTGGAGGCCCCTGTATATCAGGGGCAAGAGAATAATTCTAAACCACCGGAGGAGAGGTGACTGGAGAAACGCAGAGCGGAGGGGAAAGGGTGCCGCAGATAACAAACTGAGCATGTGCTCTGGAATCATTCGTTGTGATTGCAGACACGCGTGATAGCTCGGTGTTCATTGGTGTATGTAATTTTAGTCACAATTCTGTTTATTGTTCTAACAGTCATTACTTTCATACACGACATGCTTGCCTACACCCCCGAGGGCCAGCTGCATACAGTAGCATAGAACTCGAGACGTGGTGTACACAGCGTCCGCCTACAACCAGGAGGCCGGCTGCGTCTGGGAGGCAAGTAAGCAACAACAAATAAATCAAAAGATCAACATTTCCCTTTAGCCTCCCACCCTCCTCCCAAGGCCCCAATCTAGTGGCAGCGATATGTTCAAGTTCAGTGCTCATGGCAATTGACTTTAGTGGGTGCGTTTGGGTGGAGGAGAGGGACCTCTTATGGATCGGGCTGAGATGTTCCAGGGATCTGGGTAGAACTCTCAGGGGAGTCGGGCACGTCAGTTCCTGGAACTCGACTGAGAGCAAGTGAATGAATGGAGTCCATAATTCCGCATAGTCAGTTTATGTAACCCCAATATATGGTCAGGGGTTTTATCTGTGCCCCATAAAGATAAAATTGACTGATGTGCCGCCCCTAGAGGGAGAGCCATTTGTCTGCCTTTGTGTGAGCGAAGTGGGTAGGTCAAAGGCCTGGGAAGGCTTAGAATTGTATAAGCTGGGACTCTCGGGATGGAGGTGTTAAAAGCTGTGTCAATGCTGTGGAGGACACTGTCCCAATGCCAGGTGAGTTTGGGGCAATGCAATAGAGGATGTAGCAGAGTCCCAGTACTACAAAAGACCCGCCAGCACTCAGAGGATCTACCTGGCATCCACGTTTGCATTCGTGCCGCGGTCAGGTACCAGTAGGACGCAATCTTATAGGTTGTTTCGGTGCTGGACATGTGTGCAGAATGATGTACCCGGTAGAAAATGTCGACCCATTCTTTAGCAGGGAGGGGCCAGCCCAGTTAATTTTCCCACCGCATTTGTCCCTTAGATTTTGGTGAGAGGTGCTCCTAATTCAGCAACAAGTACAGTTTCGATATAAGGTGCCTGTCGTCACTTTTGAGAAACAGCCATCTCTCAAGAGGGGTCAGTTATCACCCCATGTTCAGACCCCAGCACCTAGTGACACAGTTGAAGGTAGTGGACCCGATCAGCGTCTTGCAGGAAGTAGTCTTTTTTGAGTTGGTTGAAGGGTATTATCCCCATTTGGTCGAAGAGAGAACTCACCCCTTTACAGCCCCCTTCGCTCCATCTAGTGAACCATTCTAGGTGTATGCTTGGCAGGAAGTCTGGATTGGCCTGAATTGGGGTCATAGGAGAAGGGAATGTCATCAGGCCCGCTTTGATTGCAACAGCATCCCACACCTGTAGTGTGGCGTGGGTCACTGGGGAAATACAAACCCTATGTTTGCAGAGAAGCTGGACCTCCTTCCGTATGTGGAAGCCCGTGATAGCTTGGTCCATGAAATCCCAATGCTTCTCTGAGAGTGGGCAATTCCATTCCACTACATAGCAGAGCCAGGCTGCCTGGTGATAACGTAGCGGTTGGGGAACTGCCAGCCCACCTTCCTTTTTTTGGCTGGGATATCAGATGTTTATGTAACTAAGGAACCCCCCCTCAGATAAACCTATTGTCTGCCAGCTGAAGTGAGCGAATGTATGTTGGAACAACACCTGCTGGAACAACGAATGCTTGAACAACGGGGTCGGAATAACAACCTCGTTATTACCACTAATGCCTTTACCACGAATGCCTTAACAACGATTTTTCATTGAAAAGGCATTCCTGGTAAAGGCATTAGTGATAGGCATGCATTGTTCCTGCATGCATCCCCCCTGGCCCCCCACCCCTAAAAATTACTGCGACCCCCCCACCCCCCCTAAAACCACACCAACACCCCACCCTTGCCCCTAAAACGACCCCAACCCCCACCTCCTCCCTAAAATTACCGCGACCCCCACACTACCCCCAAAACCTAAAACAACCCCAACCCCCACCCCATCTCTGAAACCTAAAGTACCCCAACCCCCACCCCTAAAACTACTCCGAGCCTCCCACCCTGCCCCTAAACCTAAACCCCCCAGCCCCACCACCCCACCCCTAAAATTACCCAACCCACCCCTAAAACCTAAAACTACCCCAACCACCACCCACCCCACCCCTAAAACAACCCCAACCCCCACCCCATCCCCAAAACCTAAACTACCCCAACCCCCACCCCTAAAACCACCCCAACCCCCACCCTTAAAACAATCCCAACCCCACCCGCCCCTAAAACTAAAAATACCCCGAACTCCCACCCGCCCCTAAAACTAAAACTAAAACCCCAACCCACTGCCCCTAAAACTAAAAATACCCCGACCCCCGAACCCCCACACCTAAAACTAAAACCCCCACCCCTGCTCCCACCCCTAAAACTGAAAATACCCAGACCCCCCACCCCGCCCCTAAAACTAAAACCCCAACCCCCACCCCACCCCTAAAACTGAAAATACCCCGACTCCCACCCCTGCCCCTAAAACTAAAACCCCGACCCCCCACCCCGCCCCACCCCTAAAACTGAAAATACCCCCACCCCCGCCCCTGCCGCTAAAACTGAAAATACCCCGACCCCCACCCCCGCCCCTAAAACTAAAACCCCGACCCCCCACCCCCACCCCTAAAACGGAAAATACCCCGACCCCCCCACCCCGCCCCTAAAACTAAAACCCCAACCCCCCACCCACCCTTAAAACTTAAAATACCCCGACCCCCACCCCGCCCCTAAAACTAAAACTCTGACCCCCTACCCACGCCCCTAAAACTGAAAATACCCCGGTCCCCCCCACCGCCACCCCTAAAACTAAAACCCCGACCACCCACCCCTGCCCCTAAAACTGAAAATACCACAACCCCCCACCCCGCCCCTAAAACTAAAACCCCAACCCCCACCCGCCCCTAAAACTGAAAATACCTCGACCCCCCACCCCGCCCCTAAAACTAAAACCCCCACCCCGCCCCTACAACTGAAAATACCCCGACCCCCCACCCCGCCCCTAAAACTAAAACCCCGACCCCCCCATCCCCGCCCCTAAAACTGAAAATACCCCGACCCCCCACCCCGCCCCACTTACCTGAGTCGTCACCTTGTCATCCTCCTCAGCTGACTCTCTTGTTTGTGCCTTAACTACGCATCTGCATGCGTGGTTAAGGCTCAAAACAACAAAGTCGTGGTTAAGGAAAGCGTAGTTCCGCTTTCGTTGCCCACGACTTCGTTGTTCCTGAAGTGAGGTAATCGCGGACTGGGGTGGCACTAGTGGCAAGGTCTGAAAAAGGTATAGAAATAGAATGCGGGGAGCACTGTCATCTTTACCACCCCGATTCTGCCCATCTATGATATTTAAAGACAGGACCAGGTTTGCATGTCTGCAACACCAGGGCAACGTAGTAATGGTCGCTGTTCTGGAGGCAGAATGGTCAAATTCGATGTCCAGGTACGGGATAGTGTCTGCTAACTACGTGAAGGGGTATAGCGAGCGGAGGGTTGCTTCAAGCACTGGACCAAGTTTGGGGTTCAATATCTGCGATTTTTGCATGTTTACTTTAAAACTGGAGACCTCAGCAAAAGCTCGAAGCTCATCAACTAGGTCTGGGAGCGAAATCGCCAGATGTGCTATAGATAAGATGAGATTATCTGCATAAAAACTTATCAGATGTTGTTCTCCTCCGAACGTGATCCCAGATATAAGTGGGCTATCCCTCACTCGCTGCACAAATGGCTTCAGGTGTAGAGGAAAAAGGAGGGGGGACTGGGGCCACCCTGCCGTGTACCCCTCCGAATGGGAAAGAGAGATGATGTCCTACCGTTAACCCTAACAGAGGCCCTTGGTTTTCTGTAGATACTACCGACCCATTTGCAGAACCACTCACCAAGCTCAAATCTTTGGAGCACAGCAAGGACGTATGGCCAATGGACATAGTGGAAAGCTTTTTCTGCATCGATGGATAGGAGCAGAGCTTCCTGGAGTGACTGCCGAACCTTATCTATCAGGTGGAGCAAGCGCTTGGTGTTGTCTCCACATTTCCGCACAGGGATTAATCCTTCCTGATCTGGGTCAACCAACCCCGGCATCAAGGGGCTGAGGCAATGAGCTAAAACGCTGATGAATAATTTTACATTCAAAAGCAATATGGGTATATATGACTCACAGCATGACAGGTCTTTGCCCGGTTTCAAGATTACAGAGATGATAGCCTCCAGCATGGAATATGTTAAGGATCCAGGGTCCGTACAAGAGTTGAACAGCGAGTAAGCATGGGGGCAAGCTCAAGATAGAAGATTATGTAAAAGAGTGAGCTAAAGCCATTTAGCCCCGGGGCTTTCCCCGGTTTCAGTCTGGCTATGGCAGAAATCACCTTGTCCAGACAGATGGGTTGCTCCAGAGCCACAGCTTCACTGACAAGGAGGGTGGTGATAGGGATATCCTGAAGGTAGCCCTCTCAGATGTTACTGGGTCCATCGAATTGGCATAGAGGGAACTATAGAAGTCACAAAACGCTAATGCAATTCCATCTACAGAACCTACTTTGGTTTCTAGGCCAGTGTCATTGTTTTCACCGATCCTGAGTATATCTTGCTGCATAGTCGCTGAGCTAACATGCAGCCACACTGGTTAATCATCAAGGGGAATTTATCATTGAGACATACCATGGTGTCCTCCACTCTGTAATGGTGAAAGACACTTGAGGAGGGGCTGGGAGCACTCCAGGTCCCTCCAGACCCTATGGGCCCCGGTGCTCTTGTGGATGTTTTCAAGCTTGGTCACTTTCTGTTCAAGGAGGCTTCGTTGATCGCGGTGATGGTGATTTTCGGCAGCCAAGATCGCAACCAGTTTGCCGCGTATCACTAATTTTGGGGTTTCCCACAGCTAGAGGAGAGGTCCCCACATTGTCATTACTCTGAATGTATGGTGCAATTGCCGCTTTAATGGAAGCAACCGTTGTTGAAGACTTCAGCATAGTGTTGCGCAAGCGACACCGAGAAGTGTGGGGTCTGGGCAAGGGCAACCGAAGAAAAAGCCACAGGGATGCATGGTCCAATAGTGAACAAGGGGCAATGGAGGCCTCTGAGATCACGTCTAGGCAGGGTTGCCAAAAAATTGTAAATTCAGGCATATGTCTTAAGGGCAGCCGAATAGAAAGTGTAGTCCCTAGCCGAGGGATGTAGTGTACACCACATGTCGCAGAGTCTGCGAGCCAGCACAGGCCTGTCATAAAGGCCCCATCCTGAGCTGACCATTGCCTTTAACGGTCCATATCACTGTATATGACCGAGTTGAGGTCACCTCCCACCAGCACAGCAGCGTCAGGTGACTGGAATACTGTAGCTAAGGAGCTCGTAAATGAGCTGGCCTGCAGTCATATCACAGTGCATGATTTGTGAAATAATTAATCTATAGGGGTTTTAGTTCAGATGACTGTAAGAAATTGGGTTATTGGTTGAGGCAGTTGTAAACTGTAAGAAATTGGGTTATTGGTTGAGGCAGTTGTAAACCCATCTCAAGCAACAAGCACAATCCTTGTTAGGGTGAAATACAAAATTCACGAAATTAACCTGTGCTAAACTCTCTGGCAGCTTGGCACAAAAGCAGTCAGGCTTAGCTTAAAAGCACTGTTAAGTTTTTATGCAGTACACAAATGGTGCTAAAGTGTAAACACAACACAATAAAAACCTCACACCAAATCAGAAAAATAGAGTAATTTTTTTTATTTAGACTGGGCAAAGTCAAAAGTTAAGACCGACAGCAAGAGAGCGCGGTTTGGCTAGACAAGGTGGTTTGAGCCTGGTCTGGGCTTACCTTTGCACTTGGAAGAAATTTGTAAGAAAAATGTCTGAGAAGGTAAAGTTCAGTGGGACAACACAGCCAACAGTATCCGAGGAGGAGTCGTCATCATGGGGGAGCAGATGGACCACGTTGCAGTGAAGATTTCTACTTTCAGACCTAGTCACTTGTTTGGAAGCTGAAAATCTCCAGCGAGACGAAGCAGCGTACTGTATGAAACGAGGGCTCCTTCTGAGTGGAGCCACAGAACAAGATTTGATGCTGAGGAAAAGAATGTAGCGAGAGCTATCACGAAGAGAGGCCGACTGGTGATGCACCTGGAGTGGATTGAAGAGCAGGTAGGTCCTGTCTCATGTCAGATCTCTGGGCACATTTTGGCTGAAATGTTTCCAAGTCCCATGTTTTGGATTTTGGCTTTTTGGGTATCTTTAGCACTGCTTCCAAGGGTCGAGGTCTGGGTGGCACCACTTGGAGAGTAGGACTCACTTCAGGCTGGGTCCATATGCAGAGTTCAAGTTGCTTGATCTTTCTAGGTCTTTGTAGCTCAGAAAAGCATGCCAGTCACCTAGCCTCGGGAGTCACTATGGTAGTACTGGGGTCAAGCAGCAAGGCAGTCCTCAAGCAGCCGGGAGGTTCTCTGAATGTTCAAGGAAAGATTCAAGCATCAGCTCAGTCCAGTGGAAGCAGCAGAGCAGTCCTCTGATGTGCTAGGCAGGCTTCATGCAGGAGGGCAGTCCTCTGAAGTGCAAGACAGGCCTTCTGAGTATGTGTTCCACAGGTCCAGGAGTGAATGAAGAGTGGGTCTGAGGATTCTATTTGTAAACCATCTGTTTTCTGCCCAAAGGTGGTTCTGGAATGTCCTCCCTCCCTGCCCATGCTCCAAGGGGTCTTGAGTGACAAAAGACTAGTGAGGTTCTTTGTGAGAGTCCTGAGGCAGCTCCTTTGAATTGTGTCTGGGGCAGGACTTGTTTTAAGGGGTCTCAACAATGCACTCCAGGATGCTGGCACACTCTGTGGCCAAGCTCTCATACCCACAGTTACTGTAACTGCAGCCCCTCTGCAAGCTGTACAGGCATGACCACCTCAGGCATAAGAAGTTGGCCCTATGAGGGCCTGACTGAAAACCACACAGTATCCGTGGGAAACCAGGCCGCGAACTCCTCCACCATCACAAATTCCAGTATGGTAGTGATTGGACTGTGCCTGTTGGAGTGTAAACATTTTTAATAGAATTGTGACAATAGAAGGTAATGAAATAATATGTATTAAAACAAATAGATGAAAACGTGTTTTGGAAAATGTGATCACTTTGTGGCAGCCTTAATGTGGTTCATAATAGTAATAAATAACAGTCTAATGAAATAGTATTTTAACTATTCATAATGAGATGTACTGAAAATTAATATTAATATGTACTAAAAAGGATTAATAGTTTAAATATTATCAAATGTGTTATTCTTCGTGTTTTAGCATTAATTTTAAAAAAGGCCTCATGTAATAATTTTTCTAGAAGGCAATGTTTGAAATGTTAAAGCTACGAAAATGTTTCTCTAAGCATCCTGTATGACTTGCTCACTGTGGAAAAGTTATGTTCTTATGCTGTAATATTTGTCTGTCTTCCCGCTATGAGATAATGCGTACCCTGGAACAATAGTTGCCAGTGCTTATGAATAACCTGCAACAATTGTATTTTACTGCAGAAACTGGTGACTGCAGTGAGAGAAGATGAGCCAATCGTGAATGCAGAAAATGAAGAAAAGATATTTCTAAAACGTGGAAGAAAATTAATTGGTTCTGATCCAACCCACCCTGTGGACTGACCAATAGTAATCTAGTCAGTTGTTTTCCAGGGTTTTAATATAGCGATTACAGGATGATGTAGGGGGAGATTCTTTCTAACTTTCAATGACTGCAGATCTACTGTTTTGCTATTGCTCAATGGTTCAGTTGCACTAAGCCCAAACTTACTGAACTGTTTCCCCTGTCCTGAATGAGGACTGAAGATGCTCTGCTGATGATGACTTTGGTGCTTGCTGTTATGATTCATTAAGGAGAGGTATAAAATGTGCATTTGTCTTTTACAGGTTTTTTTGTTTCTCCTTTAGAAATCCAACCACTATTTAGATTAGTACCATAGCTAAATGTTTTCCAAATTAATATTTCTGTTTGTTTTTCCTTTTTGCATGTATGTCCAAACATGCATTTCTAATTAGACGCTAGTAATGATGACGTTCCTGATTAGACAGTTTGAAAAAAAATGATTATTAATTAATCTATGCTGACTAAATGTTTTCAATCTCGTTATCTTAAATTCTCTTGTTGATTCTCTATATGGTTATACTTGAATGATAATCCAATTGTTCTGTTGTATGTATTCTTCCATTTGCTTTGGGCAATTAGTTTTGTTTTCATTACTTTTATCATTTGGTGTTGTGTATGATCTACAGGACGCTAGCATTGTTAATATAGGACAATAAATGTTAAAACTTTGTTAAACTTGTGTGGTTATTCATGTACAAATGGGCCATCGTGAGTGACTAAGTAATGTCTCCTTATCGAATTGTTTTAAGTTTGATTAGATTGCTGTCTAATGTGTTTAATGTGGTTAGAGAACGTTATCACACTCCTATCTGAGTCAAAAGATTCATGTCAACATCTAAGGGTAATTGATGGTTACCTCATAGGTTTCACCTTATAAATAAATTATCAAAAGAAATATAAGGCTGGACACGTCTGCACACTTTGGCTCTTCCTACAAATCCTAAGGGGTGGGAGGGATCACATACCATGGTGTGGACCGAAAGTTTACAAATCAACCATATTTCTAGGTGCTAGTCTATCATGAAGGCTGACATGAGCGTTTAGGAATCATGTCAGAATCACTTAGGAAGAGAGAATGGATCACTCCTGGGGTCTGTCATTACACTCCTTTTAATGTTCAGCCTTTTTCTCTGAACATCTTTTTCTTTTCTCCATCTCAGTCATGCTTTCACAAGAGTAACTGTTTGAAGGTCTGGGATGTGGGCAGTTTTAAATATTTTATGCGCCCTACTGTTAGATCACCTGTGCCAACTTTTTACAGACTCTGGAGCCAGTGTCTGAATTTTTCAAGGGCCCATATTGTAAATATTTTTTACGAATCATTTGCGCTAATCTCTAGTCTTCAGCGAGGGAAGGGAAGACTTGAGTAGTAGGTTGATGTCAGTTGCCTGTGGGTGAGTCCTGCATCGTGCCAGGCGATAAAAAACCCTTCACCCTACCATAGAGAGGAGGAGGGTCCGAGGGGGTCAGGGCAGATAACACTGGAGAAATTAAGTAGATTTCACGCTACTCTGTCATCCGCACCTATATAATTGGTCACAGACAATAATGAGTAGCCATTTAACAACGCAGGGACCAGCTTGAGTATGGCTGTGAGGCAAGGCGAGACTGTGGTCGGACAGATTAGAATAGCTCTTAGTGTGTGACTGTCTCAGGGCCTTGCGGTGATGTGACAAATGCGTTAGTGTGCCTCGAGATGCGTGGCACTTGGCAGGGTTGAGCCTCCTAGGCCATATAGTGTTCAAAACAAGTGCTTGGTAGAAGAATACCGATTTCGATATAATTTCAGCACTGCAGAGACATCTGTTAGCAAAGGGAGGGACAGTGAACTTTTTCTGCCTGTTCATCTTTAGGACAACATTTTACCTCCATCTAAAAGTACCATTTGGTAAACAAAAAGGAAAGAGCATTTCCTCACAGTATTTTTTGTGAAAAAAATTGTTAGAAAAGAAATGAAAAAGTAAAAACAGAAAATAAGCGAATTATTTTAAAATTCCTTTAAGGCTATTAAGAACAGCAATGTGCAACGAAGTGTTTCTACATTAAACATACTTCGAGTAGCATGCAACTAGAGCCAGGAGAAATAAATAAAAGAAGGTAAGAAAAGCCTTTTGTCAAAATGTGGACCTAAGCTTACTGTAGAATAAATAAGGCTATTGCCCACTGCATAAGCAAAACACACACTCATGGAAAAAGAGTAAAACAAGAGGGAAAAAGCCAGAGAGGTATGGCGAACAGCGAAGGGGGTGGCGAGGGCAATTAAAGAGATACTAAATTCAGATAAAAATCATTACAACTAAACCAGTGCTAGGAAGTAGGGGGATCCCACCAGATCCGGGTTCCAACAGTTATTTCTGAGGTGGTTCTGGCAGTGGCTGTCCCAGTGGAGCCTGCACGCTCTCTGCATTCCATTTCGTGCAGAGACCTGAGGAAGCGAGGGGGAGGTTCTTATTTTAACATCCAGCCCTTCTTTTTAGGTTGAGCAAGTACTGCTTTTGCGATGTGTTGTCTTCAATATGGGCTTTTAACCACTCCCACCACTTTCACTCATTCATGGGCTTGCCTTTCAAAAATCCTTCATTGTAATTGGTAAATGCTTTATGTTTGTCCCTCCTAGGGGCGGATTTGTTAGCGCCTTGGGGACTGACCCTGTTACATGGATAATTGCACGTTTGCCAATATGTCTGACGGCGAGGGAACTTCTTTTTCCTTTTGAGTCTCTCCTTCGGGAACATGCTTATGGCGGACGAAGCGCTATGAACTGGTTCGCATTTGTCAACTAATATTTTACTTTTCATTTTCAAATTATTTGGCAAGAAAAGTTCACCTAGTAATTTACAACGCCAATAGCTCTACCTGGAGCAAATGCGTGACAGATTACTTTGCAAATGCTTGTTTTAATTGTGTCATTTCTTGATGAATCCCTGCTTTCTGTAAAGCGTCATTCTGACAAGCAGGAGGCAGCGTGATGTGATGAACAGTACCCGCTGTGCTTAGTGGAGATGCATATGCTATCTGCGTTTCGTCATGGATCTAGGGCTCGTGTCCAGATTCCCTACATTACTCTTCTAAACCTAAGAGCTGTAGCTAGTAATACAGCCAGCAACATGGTTATTCTCTGATATCTGAAACTGCCAATGGAATGTAAGCAAAATTTATAGAAGCGTTTGGTGCTTTAGATATGTGTATGTAGATAGTCTAGAGCTTTTGAAAGCGTTACCTATCTCTCACATGTGACCGTTTTTCGGACCAATATCTCCAGGAGGGGAAATTTGCTTAAAAGAGAAACTCTGGATAAGCTGTTCAGTGGCATTTGGTGGCTTCACAACCGATCATGCGTTGCATAGTTGGGCAGCAGGCTGGTATCCTAACTCTTGGCTAACCCCACTCGATGATACCACCTTCCTCAAGTGTGCAAATGTAAAGTGGCAAGCATTTATTTTGTTCTGAAAGGTGTTACACTAAGATACAGACGGAAGAATAGATGAAAGAACGAACTACATACTAACACGTGAGTAGCACACAGAACCTACAGTTTTTAAACTAACACACTCTGCCACACAGTAGAGAGGCAGAGAAGGGAATGAAACAGAATGAGAACAAGAGTTATTACATTATTGTGTTACATCTCTGCAAACAAAAAGAATCAGTCAACGTAAATTGTGCTTCTTCAAACTCTGAGAACAGTAATTCTTTACCCGTAATAACAACACAATTTCTTCTCTGTTATTTGTTTATTGTTGTACCCATGACACAATTTTGCTTTCAGGTTTAAAGGATTTGTTTTGCAAACCTATCACACAACTCTACAACCTACCCTGTTTGGGTTACTGTGGTGGTCGCTGTGGTTACCCTATCTGGGTTACTGTAAATGGTCCATGGCATTTATGGCTTATCCACTGACCACCTATTACCTACATCTTTCTAAAATTTTAAACTTACAAACATGAGATTTGTGCCATTAAGTCTTAGCAATTCCTTGTGCAACATACATTTTTAGTGATTAACATAGAAATAATGATTGTATTCATCAGCTTGGAGCCTATAAATAGTGTGTTGTAACTCACAAGTAAAGGAAGGCTAGAATCTGGCGAGACCAAAGCACTACGCCGCAAATGCCTCACCTCCTTTTTATTGTTTGAGTGGCAGAATATCAGAGAATTCAGTCACTGATCTCAAATAAAGGCTTACATATAGTGTTTTCGGCAATTTTCAAAAAGTAACTATAGGTGTTTATATGGAGAGCACTGGTCATTGTGCTATAGGTATAGCCCTTGTCTGTCAAAACGTACTATTTGGCATCAACAGCTTTACTTTATAAGTGACAAAATTACCTCAACATATTTTTAATGTTACTAACAATGAACACATCAGAAATTTATCAGTTTGATACATTGTGTCTGGTAAAAAAAGGTTACTTCAGATAGTCTAAAAAACAAATATTAAAGGCAGTTAAAAAGTAACCTTAAGGTTTGTGAAACAATGACTAGAGTGTCGGTCATGCCTTTGATATTGTTAACTAAACAATGCCACTGAAAACAAAGACAGCTCTCACATGAGCTACCAAAAGATTTAAGGGAGTTTCATAGGAACAAGCATTCTCAAAGCCAGTAGCTCCCACCTGTGAGAGCTATGGGCTTTGGCAATGTTTTGTAGCCATGCCGTACAGTAGTGCGGGTGCTTTGTAGTGTGGCTAAAACTAATTTGAAAAAGAACTATGACTCAGCCAATGCTGATTCACTTTTTTTACGTGCATTAGGGCTGGATACATCATAGTACTTTTTAGGTCGATCGTGCAATTGTTGACATGTTGTAAGTATTGTGGGCTTTTAATCACACCCATGTCACGACCATCACTTTTACTCTTTTGTGGGATTGCCTTTCAAAAGTCACTTGATGTTATTGGTGAATGCTTTACATTTGTCCCGCCTGGAGGCTGTTTTTGTCACGCCGTGCAGACTGCCCTGTTACATGGATAATTGCACAATTGGCAATATAATTCAGTGTGGGTGAACTATTTTTTTTGTCTCTCCCCTGCGTGCTGTATGGCAGCCATGGCGATCACAGCGCAAACAGGCACAACAGCATGAACTCGATTGGCGGTATTGAAGCGCTGGTCACAATGTTCACAGTTACCTAATCAGAGTCATGTCTTGTGGCTCTCCCCTTAAAACACTTGAAATTGGTGAATGCTTTCCATAAAACTGAAATCCTCCAAGCGAAAGCGGCTCTCCTGGCACAGGAGCTGATACTACAATATTCCCTGCACTCGGGAAACTTGCCCCATAATGCTTTGCAGGGCATTGCTTTTACAAAACATTTTTTCGCATAACTCACATGTTCCTAAGACAATGGGACCACCAGCAAAACTTTCAGCACAACGTGCTCTTTCTGTCTAGGTCATCTCTGTGTCCCCACACTAGGTTAGTGGGGACGCCACAATAATAACTGCTCCCACCATTCAGTGTCTTTTTAAGCATTCTCAGGGATGGAACTTTTGTTTTATAGCTAGAACAGCTTGTGTTTTTAGGGCCTTGTTTGTTAAATCATTGCTATGGGCCTGCTGCTCCTGAAAATATATAATGCACTATGCTTGCTAGGGGTTAAATATAAGATTACTCTGCATTATTTATTGTCCTTTTCTTTTTGTATGATCATGCTCTGTAAGGGCTAGCTATATAGTTACATGACCATGTTTCTTAAAACTGCAATTTTCATTGTGGTGTTCTCTAGGGGCTGTTCTAAACATCACAGACATATCAACATATTAAAATATTTGTGGCACTGAAACTTTCCCTATAATGCTTTGCAGGGCATTACTTTTACGAACATTATTTTCTCATAACTCAGCCTGTGGTGGACCTAGGGCAATTGGACCACCTTTAAAACATTGACCACAATGTGCTCTTTCAGTCTGCATCATCGCTGGGTCCCCACACTGTCTTAGTGGGGGCTCCCAATTAATACCCCCTTCTGCGTTCAGTTCAGTGCCTTTTTTTAAGCTTTCTCATGGATAGAACTTTTGTTTTATAGATGGGAGAAGGTTTATTTTAAAGACCTTGTTTATTATATCATTGTAGCAGACCTGCTAACCCTATGCTCTCTAGGGACTAACAATATGGTTACATGACCATGTTTCGTACAAATATGTTTGTTTTAGTGCCCTTTTTGAGCATTACAGTCTAATGCCAAAAGTTTATTTCTGATAAAGGATTAAATGATAATTGTATATGTTTAATAATCCTCTTTATTACAATTATGACCATAATTCAGGCCAATTCAACATCCTTATTACACTATGACTGTTTGAAAATTTTTGATATGCTTGGGTGACCTTCAAGCTTATTTCTCCTCTGTGGCTGTCTTGCCTTTTTTCATTTGATTTGAGTTAGCCAACCAGAAACTCTGACGGCGGGGTGATGAAAGTGGTATTCCTTTGGAATTAGCACAGCAGATTTAAATTAGGATGCTAAATGGCAACATTTTCATTTTTTGCTGCAGATAAAGGAAGAAGGTAAGTGGCAGTGCTTCAGTTATATGTGGGGCCGCTGGAATAATATAGCAGGAAAAGATGAAATTATGAGGCAGGGTTGACCAATTTATGCGGCACAAAAAGATCAGTTTTGAATTTACAATGCCAATAGCTCTAACTCAAGCAAATTCAAGACCTATTGCATTGCAAGTCCTTGTTTTGAAGTATAATCATAGCAGGAAGCAATCTCGAGCCTAACACATAGACGTGATTGCAAAGGGGAAACAAAGGCATGGAACTTGTTATGCTTGACGAGTACTTAAGAAAAACTATGGCTTAGAGACAGGTTTTTTACTTTGTTAGATGTACTTGCACTGTAAGAATTCTAAGTTATTACACAAATAAGTTCATTCTCTTATAGCGCTTCTCATCCCAGTGTAGGCTGTCATCGTGTGTAGGAAATGTTATTTAAGACAGTGAGGGTTACAAAGTGTAGAAAACACATATCATCCAAACTTGTATACATTATGGGGGTCATTACAACATTGGCGGTAAAAGGCGCTTACCGCCGTGCAGAAGACCGCCAATACACCGCCGCGGCCGCCGAATTCCGCCACAGCTATTATGACACACATCTAGGAATCCGCTGAAATTCAGACACCCACACAACTCCGCCACACCAAAGGTCAGTGATAAACTGGCGAAAACCAAACCTCCACCTCCACGCCAACAGAAACACGCCCATGCTATTACGACCCACGAATCCACGCGGCGGTCTTTCAACCGCGGTATTCCATTGGCGGTACACACCGCCACGCTCAAAATACACACACATCTCCAAAACACCGCCACATTGGACAATTCAAAATACACACACCAGATACACATACACACACCACTCCCACACACCCAATACTATATAAAACACACACCCACATCACCCGCAAACCCCTACGACCGAAAAATCACGAACGAAGGCCAGAGAGAGAGCACAGAATAGACAACCACATCACACAGAGGCACACAACACCATCACCCACACAACATCCACGCACCAAACACCACACACCACTACACATCACCACACTCATCACCACATACACCACCCCACACATCACACACACCACCCCATGTCACGCCAAAGACACCCCTGCTTCTCCGAGGAGGAGCTCAGGGTCATGGTGGAGGAAATCATCCGGGTAGAGCCACAGCTATTTGGCTCACAGGTACAGCACACATCAATAGCCAGGAAGATGGAGCTATGGCCCAGAATAGTGGACAGGGTCAACGCCGTGGGACAGCACCCAAGAAATAGGGAGGACATCAGGAAGAGGTGGAACGACCTACAGGGGAAGGTGCGTTCAACGGTCTCCAGGCACAACATCGCGGTGCAGTGGACTGGCGGTGGACCCCCACCTCCTCCCCCACAACTAACAACATGGGAGGAGCAAGTCTTGACCATCATGCATCCAGAGGGCCTCGGAGGAGTCGGTGGAGGATGGGACACTGGTAAGTCAAATCTTAACTATCATATCCCCCACCCTACCTGCATGCTCTCACACACCCCCACCCTCACCCCCTCCCCCTCCCCTATCACTCCAACTCCTCACTAATGTACTAATAACACAAACCACACATCCCAACGCCAAGCCCTGCATGACACAACTAAGCATGGTCACCCCTCACTAAAGCATGCTCACTGCACATACCCAGAACAACCCCCTAACCATCATCACACAAGACCCCACACAGGAATGCTTGCACTGGGGTACACAGACACCCACCCATTGCACACCATCACACACACATGCAATAATCATGCTCTTATGCCCCTGCAGGAACCCGAAGGACCGTCACCACACCAGAGGGTCCAGACAACACCATTCCACCCCCAGAAGAGGCCCACAGTGACGATAGCAGCTCTGCCCTACTGGATCCTGATGACCAGCCCGGACCGTCGTGGGCCTCGGGACAGTCGGTTCCCCTTGCACAGGCACAGCCCAACACTGACCTTCCACCCTCTGGTAACACCAGCACAGCACCCACCCAGCGGGCCCAAACCTCCCTACCCAGGACAGGTCAATCAGCGGTGTGTCCACCACTACAGGGAACCCAGGATAACCCACCACCCCAACAACAACAGGTACCTGGGGGCAGTGGTAGTGGGCACACGGTCCAGGGGACGGAGGCACAGGAACACAGGGGAACTGGGAGGGCTGCTGTGCGACAGGGGGCGGACAGGCCAAGGTAACCCACTCTCCACGAGGCCCTCTCCTCCATCATGGGAGCCTACCACCACTCCCAGGAGACGATGGCGACGGTCCTGGCCAAGTTTCAGGAGACTCTGCGCCAGCAGGAGGAACAGTTTTTGGGGTTCAGGGAGGAGCTCAGGACCATCAGCTCCACCTTGGGCACCATCGTAGGGGTGCTGAAGGACATACAGAACACCATGAGGGACACCGTGGCACTCCAAGGGGCCCCTGACACTAGCCAGGACGATGAACTGCCCACCACCTCCGCCGGCGCTAGTGGACAGGACGCCCCGCCACAGGACCAACACACCAGCACCCCACCCCCTGCAGACGGACAACCACCACGCAAGCGGTCCCTGAGATCAAGGAACAGGACAGAGCAAGATGGCAAGACCCCCGCCAGGAAATGAGACCACCCTGTTTGTCCCCCCACTGTACCACCTTGTTACCCTGTCCAAACTTAAACTGCCCCAGCTCCACTTCCTATGCCCAGATGGGCAGTGCATCTGTGAGACTAATAGACTGGACTCTGCCATGGACATTCCTACGCCAACACCCATCCTCTTTTTACAACCCCCTCACATTTCTGAGCACTTCAATAAACACCCTTGAAACACAAAACAATCTTGAGTCAGTCTGTGATTTACTAATTATGTATTATCAATGACAGTGTCATAATGCGTTTCCATTTTAAGGCTAACATACCTATGTCACACATTACAAGTCCTTGAAGGATGCAAGCAGATGACACGTTGGTAACCACACCTGTGAAACCGTTATGGAAAGGTACAACTCAGTTACCAAATAGTGTTTGAAATCGACAAACCGGACAGAGGTAGACGTGTGAAAGTTAATGTAATGTTAAACATGAAAATGATCTCACCTGTGTGTCACTGGAAATATTGCTGTATGACTGACTCCCTGTTGTCGTTGTCTTCTTCCTCAGCTTCCTCCTCATCACTGTCCACAGGCTCCACAGGCTCCACAGCTGCAACAACACCGTCATCTGGATCATCCTCCTGCAGAAAAGGCACCTGGTGTCGCAAAGCCAAATTATGGAGCAGGCGATGATGATCTCGCACACCGTCTTCGGTGAGTAGAATAGGGATCCACCTGTCATATGGAGGCACCTGAACCTGGCCTTTAGGAGGCCGAAGGTGCGTTCGATCACCCTCCTAGTCCGCCCATGGGCCTCATTGTAGCGTTCCTCTGCCCTGGTCCTGGGATTCCTCACTGGGGTCAATAGCCAGGAAAGGTTGGGGTAACCAGAGTCCCCCAATAGCTATACACGGTGCCTCTGGAGTTGACCTATCATATCAGGGATGCTGCTATTTCGCAGGATGTAGGCGTCATGCACTGAGCCAGGGAACATAGCATTTACCTGCAAGATGTACTGGTCTGCCAAACATACCATCTGGACATTCATTGAATGATAACTATTCCTGTTCCTATACACCTGTTCACTCCTACATGGGTCCCATCAATGGCACCTGTGACGTTGGGGATATGTCCAAGGGCATAGAAGTCACCTTTCACTGTAGGCAAATCTGCCACCTCAGGGAAAATGATGTATCTCCGTACGTGTTTCAGCAGGGCAGACAGCACTCTGGACAACACGTTGGAAAACATAGGCTGGGACATCCCTGATGCCATGGCCACTGTTGTCTGAAAAGACCCACTTGCAAGGAAATGGAGCACTGACAGCACCTGCACGTCAGGGGGGATTCCAGTCGGATGGCAGATTGGTGACATCAGGTCTGGCTTCAACTGGGTACATAGTTCCTGGATTGTGGCACGGTCAAACCTGTAGGTGACGATGACATGTCGCTCTTTCATTGTCAACAGGTCCACCAGCGGTCGGTACACCGGAGGATTCTGCCATCTTCTCAACTGTCCCAGCTGACGGTGCCTACGAAGGACAACAGCGAAGAATCAGTCATTATTCCTCCAGGTATGTACCCACAGTTACACACAAGACTACACCACTCACAGAACCCTTCCTGTATGTGTGTTCAGTGTAGGCCTAGCTATGTGTGACGTAGAGGTAAATGAAGCCATGTGGGCCCCTGAAATGGCGGCTGCCTGACCTCTAAACTGGGACAATGTGATTGTGGGGTAACTGCGCTGGCGTTGCACACCGTCACGGTAGGCAGTCGTAGAGCGCGGCGCAATGCTGCATTGGTTAACATTGGACCCTATGGGTCCCAGGAGCCAATGAACAGGTGCGCTAGCGGTGATGATGCGCCCCGCCGCGGACGTCACCGCTGCGGACGTCACCACCATTTTCTATCTCTTCAATCACTAGATACCTGACCTTCAACAAGAGAGGACCTGCACTGCAAGTGCTGCTGTGACCTCGGTCTGGAAGCGACGATGGCTGCTGCGTCTGGGGAAAGGGCCTCTGCCTTCACTGCACAGGAGTTGGAGAAACTGGTAGACGGGGTCCTCCCCCAGTACACGCTACTCTACAGTCCTCCAGACCAACAGGTTAGTACACAGGGAGCACGTGGTATGGGCTGGGCCTGGGTGGAGAGGGCTGGTTGGAAGAGGGAAGGGGGCAGAGTTCATAGTACATTAATGCATGGGAATGAATGGGCCACATGGCCAGAGTAGGGAGGGGGCCACTCACAACGACGGTGCAGTTGTTAATGACTGTTCCTCTTTCCTTGTGCATGTCATGTAGGTCAGCGCCCACCAGAAGAGGGACATTTGGCGTGCCATCGCCAAGGAGGTCCAGACCCTGGGGGCCCACCAGAGACTGGGCACCCACTGCCGTAAGAGATGGGAGGACATTCGCCGCTGCAGCAAGAAGATGGCGGAGGCTCAGCAGGGGATGGCCTCCCAACGTGGGAGGGGTGCCCGTCGCACCATGACCCCCCTGATGTTCCGGATCCTGGCGGTGGCCTACCCGGAGTTGGATGGGCACTTGAGGGCATCATAGCAGACACAAGGGGGTGAGTACACTCTCATTCTGCGGACTTTGAGCACAGTGGAGGTGTCTGGGTGGGGGAGGTGGGCTGTGGGTGTCCCTAGGCCAGGATGAGTTTGGTAGGCAAGGCCCCTCCGTAATGTTGGCCATGTGGCACTCTACCCCACCTCAACAGAGTGGCAAGTCGAGGTATAGTTGCCCCTGTGGCATCCATGTGCGCAGATGTCCACCATTGCCATGTAGGCCACATCCCAGGAATTGCATGTGCAGAGGGCAGGAGCACGGAGTAATGCAGGGGGCTGCTGTGTCTGTCTTGTCCGCCAACGGAAGCGGTATGCCATGCACTAAAACTCTCTTTCTTCTGTCTCCCCCCCTTTTTCTGCTCTCCCTGTCCTTTTGTACATCAGCATCATCAGGCGGAGGTACAGTGGCACCGGAGCACAAGGGAGCTGCATCCCACATGGCCATGGAGGGCCACACCACGGACTCTGAATGCACCAGTGGGACGGAGGGCGAGGGGAGCTTCACGTCGGGCACCGGATCACCAAGCAGCGACACGGACTCGTCCGCCAATGGGGGCTCCCTTGTGGTGGCGGCACCATCTATGCGCCCCACTTCGACAGGTACAGCCGCCACCTCCCCTACCAGCACCGCCCTCCCAGCAGCCCCTCAGCGTTCGCCCCGTGCCCCCTCACCCAGGAGGGTGGGCATCACCTTCGCCCCAGGCACCTCAGGCCCTGCCCCAGTCACCCCTGCTGCCCTCAGTGAGGAGGCCATTGACCTCCTCAGGTCACTCACTGTTGGACAGCCTACCATTGTGAATGCCATCCAGGGTGTAGAACGAGAATTGCAACACGGTAATGCATTCCTGGAGGGCATTCATTCTGGTCAGGCTGTCCTTCAGCGAACCCTGCAATCTCTGGCCTCAGCACTGATGGCATTGTCCCTGTGTCTAGCCTCCCCCCTCCAACCTCCTCCACCCAGACCCAATCTCCTGTACCCCAGCCCAACCCAAGCACACCTACAGACCAGCATGCACACAAGTCAGCACACACAGGTAGCTCAAGCAAACATAGGCACCACACAACCCACAGGCACTCACGCAAGCCTCACCCACGTACAGACACAGCAACATCCACTGCCTCCACTGTGTCCCCCTCCTCCTCTTCTCCCTCCTCCCTCCCAGTCTCGTCTACACACACACCTGCATGCACCACATCTACAGGCACCATGAATCGCACAAGGAGACCCAGCACCACAAGCCGCTCACCTGCACTCACCACCTCCACTCCCATTTATACGTCCCCTGTGTCCTCTCCCAGTGTGTCTGTGACGCCCCCTCCCAAAGTACACAAACGCCGGCAATCACTCACCCAACATCCATCCACCTCACGACAGCCTCCAGTACCTGCACCTGCACCCAAAACACCTAAAGTGACACCTCCTACAACCACCTCCTCTTCCTCCACTCCCAGGCCCCCTCCAACTACCCATCCCAGTGTTCGTCAGAAACTGTCCCTCTGTAAAGTTGACCTTTTTGCCCCCACCCCCCCTCCAATTCATCAGTCCTGTCGTAGCGCCTCAGCCAAAAAGCCTCCAATACCAGTGGTGCCTGTTCAAGGTTTGTGGAGTGCAACGGCCACCAGGGCAGGCAATATGACCCGGAGCCAAGGCACTGGCAGTCCACCCCCTGTAAAGGCTCTAAAATTGGAGAGTGGACGACGGGACCGTGTGAAGACTCCGGGTGAGAAAACAACTCACATGGGTTTCAAGGGGATTGGAGAGTCAGCTGTGACTCCACCAAAGGTGGGGAAGGGCCGGAGGAAGTCTGCCCAGCCTGTTGTGAGTGTCACGGCGGAGAAGTGCGCTATCATTTCCGGCGGTCGAGACACAACCGCCAGCACCATCGTCAATGGTCCAGAGACCACCGCCAGAGTCATTGCCCAGGAGGGCACAAGTATCGTCAGTGGTCAGGAGACCACTGCCGCAGTCACAGCCCAGGAGGGCCCAAGTATCGTCAGTGGTCAGGAGACCACCGCCGGAGTCACAGCCCAGGGGGGCACAAGTATCGTCACTGGTCCAGAGACCACCGCCGGAGTCACAGCCCAGGAGGGCACAAGTATCGTCACTGGTCAGGAGATCACCGCCAAAGTCACAGCCCAGGAGGGCACAAGTATTGTCACTGGTACAGAGACCACCGCCGGAGTCACAGCCCAGGAGGGCACAAGTATTGTCACTGGTCCAGAGACCACCGCCAGAGTCATTGCCCAGGAGGGCACAAGTATTGTCACTGGTCCAGAGACCACCGCTGGAGTCACAGCCCAGGAGGGCACAAGTATCATCACTGGTCAGGAGACCACCGCCAGAGTCATTGCCCAGGAGGGCACAAGTATCGTCACTGGTCCAGAGACCACCGCCGGAGTCACAGCCCAGGAGGGCCCAAGTATTGTCACTGGTCAGGAGACCACCGCCGGAGTCACAGCCCAGGAGGGCACAAGTATCGTCACTGGTCAGGAGACCACCGCCACCTCCGGAGTCACAGCCCAGGAGGGCCCCGGCTGCCACAGCCCAGGTGGGCTATGATGGAACGTCATGCCACACACCAATGCCCAGTGTAGGGAACGTCATGCCACACACCAATGCCCAGTGTAGGGAACGTCATGCCACACACCAATGTCCGTACCAGAACCGTCATGGCAAAGCACCGCTGAACAGTCCTGAACCGCCATGTCGAAGCACCGCTGAACAGGGCAAAGACCGTCATGGCACAGCACCGCTGAACAGGGCAAAGACCGCCATGGCAAAGCACCGCTGAACAGTCCTGAACTGCCATGTCGAAGCACCGCTGAACAGGGCAAAGACCGCCAAGGCAAAGCACCGCTGAACAGTCCTGAACCGCCATGTCGAAGCACCGCTGAACAGGGCAAGCACTGGTTAGGAATGAATAGACCGCAACATCAGGCATCCATTATCCCATGTGCAGCTGGGACAGTGACAGGACAGGAACTTTCACGGGGAGACTCATCCAGTCTGGGCACCAGTCGCCCTCCAGAACCAGTGGAGACCTGCATCCACTCTGTCTGTCCTGCACAGGATGAAGCACTCTGGGCACCAGTCCCCCCCAGTACCAGTGGAGACCTGCATCTACTTGAGAGACTGTGGCTTTGCACTCCCCAGGATGGCACAGTGGGCACCCCACCCACTGTAGAGACTTGAGAGACTGTGGCTTTCCACCCCCAAGGATGGCACAGTGGGCAAGCCACCCACTGTAGAGACTTGAGAGACTGTGGCTTTGCACTCCCCAGGATGGCACAGTGGGCACCCCACCCACTGTAGAGACTTGAAAGACTGTGGTTTTGCACTCCCCAGGATACATAAATGGGCATGGAGCCTCATCGTGGATCTGGCTTTGCAGTCATCCGGCTGAGGTGCCCCCCCTTCCCTTCCCCCTGAGGTGCCTGTAGTATTTCTATCTGATGCCCCGGCAGTGTTCTCTCCGATTGTGGTCAGGTATCCTTTGTGGGCCTCGCCCATGCATTTTTGGACTGTTGGTGCACGGACATTGTTGTGTACATATCTGCACTACTTCTCCTATTGTATATAATTATGACAGATTTTCATATATATCTGTATATTTTTGTATGACATGTATATTGCCACATTACAATGTTTGACCGAATTTCGCTTTGTCTTTTCATTCTTCCGGGGGGATTGTAGGTTGTTACTGTGATTATTGTGAATGCATTGGTGTGTATGTTGTATAATGCGAGGTTGGGGGTGGGGGTGGGTGTCCCCTTAACTTTTGCCTCCCCCATGTCGTAGGTGCAGTACTCACCGTTGTCTTCGGCGCCTACGTAGATGATGGTCGTAGAGGAGCAGAAACACAAGGGCAGTAAGTATTTGGAGTTCCGGGTCCATAGAGTCCTCGTTCCTCGTGGGATGTGTTCAGGTGAGCATTTTCCCATTGCCAAAGCTGTTTCCGCCGTGTTTTTATCCACTATCCACAGTGAATTTGCCCCGGAAAAGGTGGCGGATTGGCGGGTTGTGATACTATGGGCGGTACATTGTGTTCCGCCTGTCTGTTGGCGGTGACCGCCGTGCTGCTTGTCTGTACCGCCGTGGCGGGCGGTGTGTTAAAGTGCCTGTCTTTGTTGGCGGCTCCCGCCAGGGTCATAATTCTCTTTATTTGTCCGCCGGCCTGTTGGCGGTCTTACCGCCGCTTTAACACCGTCCGCCAGGGTTGTAATGACCCCCTATATGTTAAGAGTAAATCGGTCACCGGAGTTTTTTTTTCCCCAACCCAGGCACTGAATTAATTAGAATGACTATTGCAATTGAAATTAATGGATTTTAAATATATTAAAGTTTTGCAAATATTGGTTGATTAGTTGGTGCACCGCCCTGAGTTTAAGTGACATGTTATTAAGGCTCTAAACATGCTAAACTAAAAAAGCGAAGATTGATATATGACAGTTCAGTTGACATATTCGACGTTTAACAGCAAGATCGAAGTTCTAACGTGAATGTGCTTTGTATCAACTTACTTTTGTGATCTTTGATTGGTAACTTTCTAGTCCTTTGCTGCCCACCAGTGGGTAACCAGGATAATGCACAGACACCACTTTAGTTCGTCATGGTGGTTGGAGGGGAGGGGGGAGTTCATTTTTAAGCAGCGCAATATGTTTATTAACCATTAATATTGTCCTGTATTTTTTCACGATGAGCACGTATTTATTATATACACTTTAATTGCTTTTGTATGTCCTCGGATGAGGAAGGTGTTTACCGCAAGTAGGGGTGTATGGAACAAGAATAACATTAGTCGCCCATTGGAGTAATTCACAGACAATCTACAACCAATGGGGTGGTATTTTTGTACAATGTCCCGAAATACAATCAGTAGGGAGAGTCCTGGAAATACAACCTGTAGGGGGGTTGCCCCTCTCTTTGTATCACTGACACTGCTGGGACTCAGCGATGCTCCACACTTGCTTTCTGCATGGCTCTCTGCTCAACCACGTTCGTTCTTGCTGGCTCTCTTTTCTATGGCCACAATGTGTAGCTTCCGTCTCAGGCTGTCCACTGTCATTGGGTTGCTCTAGGGAAGTCTTCCAGACAGAAGTGGTTGCCGGAAGGCTGTCTCTCTTCCCGCTCTCTATCACTGCACGACAGAGGGGTAGCTGGTGAGACTGTGGAGGTGCCTGCTGTGCCTCGCGTTGCACCTGGGCCCCAAGACACGGTCACCAAGGCTCATAGCCTTAGGAACATCCTTGTGCCAGCCCCCCTGACACCCCCCCCCACACAGCTGCGGGTAGGATGGGCCAGTGGAACGAGGGCTTGCGGGATACCAATATTGGAAAAAGATTTCAGCTGCCAGCTTCGATAACCCGTAGGCTGACTAGACAATCCTTCTTTTAGTCATGCATGGGTAGAAATGATATTATAGGTAAGGTTTGGTGACAACCATCGCATATCAATGTAAGCAGCAGAGTGAGGGACTGATGACGCAGAAATGAAGGTTTTACATTTATTAGCGCATAAACGTAGTGCAGCAATAATCAAGTGTGACTTTAACCGAACTAATAAAGATTGTACGGGGACAAATGTGCCCTCAGAGTAGTTCGCCAACATTTATAAGCGTGCTTTATATAACGTGATGTATTAGAATTGTACTAATCTGACATAACCGTAAACGTGTGCTATGATTTGCTTGTTTGAAATGTTTTAACTTAGCATAACTTTAGTGGAGGCTTCGGCCTAGTTGCCTGTCTCACGGTTTAGACGCTCGTGTTTTTCTAACGTGCTAATAAAACGTGTATTCTTGCTTGAAGCTGTACTTTTCCAGTGAGATCGGTTCACATGCTTATCTTTAAGGTTTCGTGCCAGCCTGGCATCTTCTTCTTTGCTCCAAGGTCAATCTGCAGGTGCAGACAATGGATGCTCTGAAAGTGAGTTAATTGGTAAAATATGTTGCAACTTACGTTCCCGACTCCAAGGATAATGTATGCCTAGGTAGAAGCTTGTGAACTGTAGTTTTTGATTGGACAATTTGAAGCCAACCTATGAACCCTCCAATGGAAGACCCTACTGGATTTGAACTGTTGTCTATTTAAACCTGGTGCACAAGAAGGATGGGGGGACATGCGCCTATACCAGCCCATTACCCGCTATTGCCGACTTCGTCATTTTGCCATCTTCTACGATGCCAATTGATGTTCGATGAGACTTTGATGCTTTCTCTAATCGAGAGAAAGAGACTTTAAGTAATTCTCGCCCTAGAGACTTTAACTTTGATTCGTCCCTTTGCATGAAGTAATAGTTTTGTCCTTTTGCCGCTGAGAGGCAATTGCCCCGTCCACCCTGCCCCTTTGGCCCCGTCCCATGCTGATCGAAACCGGTACCTGTGAGACGAAGACTTCCTTGAATGCTGATTGAATTTGGTAAATATGAAAGGAAATTGTACAATTGCATTGTGTTTCTTTTTAGGTAACCAACTGCTGATTTTTGATAAGAGCCCTAGTTAGGGGTTTTCCAAATTAATGTTGCTAAATTGTTTTTGCATGAAGTCCCACATGCAGATGCTAATTTGAGGTTAGATGAGGATTCATCTGTCGCACGATGCAATTTGAGACCTTGTTATGCTGACCAATGTATGCAATTAGCTCATTACAGATTATAGTTTTAGTGGTTTGCATTGCTATTATCGAATGCGTTGTTATTCAAATGCTGCATAGATTGCATCTTTTTCGCCGTTATGGACAGCTATTAATGTTCATTTACATATATCATTTGGTGTTGAGACACATTTATATTGTGCTAGCTTTGTTAATATAGGGAAATAAATTCATTAACTTTGAATAAACTGGTGTGGTTATTCATGACCGAAAGGTCATGGTTCGCCGAAATGTTTTCTGGATTAATTGTGAAGTGTTATGTTGATCAGGGCATTGCTTATGTTCGTTATTGATTATTGATTTGATTGAATTGATTACTCTCGGGTGAAGAGAGCCCCACATGGTCAAAAGATTCATCAGCCTAAGAGCGTTCAGATACAGGTAATTTATTAGGTCGGAACGCTCTATCAGTAGATGGTAGCAGAGGACGGTTTGGCATTTTGGGACCCCACTCGAGAAGTATATGGTGTTGAATTAGATTTTTCTTGGGTAAAACAGATTGAGAGAATGATGATGGGCTAAGTCCCCCGCGACTTTCCCGGGATCTCGGAGCTTGCGAATGGAGAGAATGGAGGTGTGAGATCGGCGTTGGCGGTACTAGTGACGGTATGAGTGAAGTTAGGGTTTTGCGCTTGCACAGCTTATTGCCGCAGATTGTTTGAAAAGGTTGCGAGGATTTTAGAGAATAGCGGAGGTGCGACTCCGAGTGTGAGAGTAGGGAAGTCGTCGAACTTCATGTGCATGTGGCGCTTTGTGCAGGAAAAAGGTCCACGTGGTTGTTGTTGTTGAGACGGGCCCTGCGAGGTCAAGAGACTCCGGAGTATGTTGAAAAGTGTATGAGACACTTGTTTTATGTTGTGGTCTGGTCGGTTTAATAGGTTGACCGGGCGTGGTCAACGAGTCGGTACGTGTGTTAAGGGAGTGAAAGAAAACTTCGACTTCGGGCTTTGACAAATTCTAAGTGCACTAGAATAGATCACTGACAAGTTGAGAGCAGAGTCTGCGGGTCAGATTTGCTTGCGAAAGTGGGGACCGAGAAAGATGGAATAACTGCAGAGGCTAGTGAAAAATCCCTAAGGTCCTGAAGCGATTGTGTTACCCTTCCTGTAGTAAACCGACAGATCTGTTTTATTATTATTTGGTTGCTCGCGATACATGCTAGAAGTTGTTACGAGAGGAGCTGAGTGAAGGAGGACTAGCCGCGAGGCTTTGTCAGCCGCAGTGTGTGTGAGTGTGACGTCACTAGGAGCCGCGCTGGGATAGGTTGGTTGCAGAGAAGGGTCGCGCACGGATTGGACGCAGTCCGTGGGGCTCGATTGGAAGGGGAAAGGCAAGCGAAGAGTATTCCGGGAATTAAAGTCACTTATTGATTACAAATTTTGTGAAATAAAAGACGAGAAAATGAAATTTTTGAAAGCATTAAAGAGTGCGATGAAGGGGGAGTCTTACATTAAAACGAGCGTAGGAGAGGAGACGCCACCCGAAGGTACACCAGCTTACATTGTAATGGAGGAGAGGGGGGTAGCTCCGTGCCTTTGGCTAAAGCAATGGCACAAGCTGACAGAGAAACATGGGAGCGTAGCGTTCCCGATCCATGGGACATTCAATATAAGGATCCTAGAGAATTTGAGATTCGCGATTTACGACATGAAGGTACCTCCAAGGCCAGCACAGTTTGAGGCTCTAGCGATTTGGGAACTAATGGCTAGACAGCAACAGCAAAAGAAGTTCGAGACCAGGATAAGAAAGGCAGAAAAGACACTAGCGGACGCTAGGTGGGATAATGCACAGAAGGTGTGGAGGTCAGATATATTGCAGGGGATAAAATTGTTTCCCGCAATTGCTAAGAAAGAAGAGGCGACAGGCAAGAAGGCTACCTGTAAGACAAACAGGAGGTGTTCCAAAGATAGAGAAGACGAGTCAGATGATGAGGAGTTCATCATGCAATTGCTGAACGACCGTCCACCACCTTATGTAGAGAGTGAACAAGGTCCAAGTACCAGTTCTGCCCCTCCGGCACCGGTACAGAATAATGAAACTCAGAGTTCAGAAACGCCATCGGGATCTAAGGACCCGAGTTTACTGTTCACCCCGCAGATACCGCAGGTTAGGAGAATATACCCAGATGTGCCTATATTGAAAACAGCAGAAAATTATCAGCCGCAGGTCCCAAGGTACTACAGCAGTGACAACGGTACGGGAATGATTCTAGATCCAACCGTAATGGGAGTACAGAGTGGTCGCAACCCAACATTGGCACAAGCTGAATCAACCCAGTTTTTGATGCCTCAAAAGCAGATGCAGGGGGGAACCGCACATGCTCAGATGACAGGGAGTCAGACGGGCATGCCGGCAATGATGACCCATAGTGTAGGAATGAACATGCCTCAGAACCTGGGGAATGGACAGAACCCAGATGCGATATCCCTACCCATTACTGTAGGTCCACCGGTACCTTTGTACGTTCAGCCTAACTCAGGTATGAGCGGTCAAGGATCAATGGTGCAGAATGGGACGGAAAGGAGGTGCATAGAAAACACTCCAGAGACAACTCCGATAGTGGCTCAGCCAACTGGATCTGGGTCCTTGATGGAGTTTAGTCCCATATGTGCTCAGTCAACAGTGGTGAGGTCGAGTCCCCCACTGATGATACCGCTATCATCGAACACTGAAAAGTTGCCGCAACCATCAATGGCAGTCGATGTGAATGCTACACTGATGGGGCTGAATGCGCAACAGCTGACACAGTGGTTCAACAGTCTGAATTCCACACAAAGCTCAGCCAGTGGGAAGGGAGAAGAGGACTATCTGAATAGGGTCAGGTTGAACATGGAAGCAGAAGAATTGGTGGAAGGGACTATGGGTGTGAATAGGTTAGAGTCCTACTCGGAAGAAGAGCTGAGGTATCTGTGTCCCAGGATTACGAGAGAAGTGAACAAGGTACATAGAAGCTTGCAAGAAATAGCTGACAAAAACGGGGTTGAGATAGACAAGACAAAACACTTGAGCAGGAGCTATAGATTGGATTTCAGGACCACAGACTTTGAACACATGAGGTCAGCAGGCATGAAAACGCACCTTAGAGAATTGCTGCAGAGTGCACAAGTGTGGAGGTGCTTAGACAAATGGGAAAGCAGGTGGGCAAAGAAAAAGGAAAAGAAGAAAGACAGTGTCCCAGAGCACAACGAGAAAAGACCACAGAGTAGTGATGCAATAACCATGTTACCAATGAGGGAGACAGCAGGGGGGAAATTAATACATGTACTGTGGCACAGAAGCGACATTCAGTCTTTTACGGATGATTTTCCCAAACTGAGAGAGAAACCGATCGAATGGTATCAACAGACTGATAGGTTTGTGAAGCTTGCAAAATGTCTTTGGGAAGACCTGAACACCCTCTTTGAGATTGTGGTTCCGGCAGATTTGTGGGAAGACTGCAAAAGGGCTGTAGGTTGGCCGACAAGTGAACCAGAGAGAGACAGGGATACGGGTGCACCATCACCTATGGTAATGAGCTTGTACTATAAGGTGATTGAGCATTTGAAGACGAAGGTCGCCGCGAAAAATGTGGATTGGCAGAAGATTGATCGAACTGCTCAAGAGGCTAAAGAATCGATTCATGGTTACTATGAGAGGTTGTTGAAGGCGTTCAAGAACTACAGTGGCAAGGAAACAATAGAGGCGAAGGACATGCTTCATTTTGTGTTTAGATTTGTGGAAGCGCTGAGACCAGAGATAAGTCAGATGATAAAGACGCATTTGATTTGTTGGCAGTCGAAACCGATTGATGAGGTGTTGAATTATGCGAAATACTGTAGCGACGAAATTGAGGTGAAACAGAAAAGGTTGAAAGAGAAAGTGATGGTGATGCAACTTAAGGCAGCTCAGACAGGTCTGCAAGGTTTACAAGGGTTGCAAGGGTTCCAACAGCAGATACTGCAGCCGCAGGGAAATATGGTGTTTCAGCCACAGCCGAGAGGCAGAGGCAGAGGAGGTTTTGGGAGTAATGGTCCGGATTTGAACACTGTTGCGATTCCGAATGGTGTGCAGGCAATGAAAAGGGTGATGCTGTGTCACGTGTGCGGAATCGTCGGACATTGGAAACGCGAGTGCCCGATGGTGATGCAGGAAGGTGCAGGTGTTGGTCAGCAAAACAATGATGTCAATGCATTTCAGACAATGAGGGGACCGAAAATGAGAGGTCCAAACCCAAATTTTCAGACCATAAATCAGCTGCAAGGATTACGGCCTATGCAGCCGCAGCAGATGCAGATGCCCCGTATGCAGATGATGCAAATGCAGCCAATGCAACAGCAGTTACCCATGGTACCTAATCAGCAAATGCAAATACCCTTGGCACCAGTGAGTCAGCAGCAAGTGATGCTTCCTCCACAGGTCTCGAGTCAGGTGATGAGTACAAATGGCACAGTACAACAGTTCCCATTACACAGTGAGAATGGAATAAACAATGTATGGGAGAGTGAAAGTTCAGATGAGGAGGGAAATTGTGTGCTTGCAGCATCCTTGGAAGTTGATCAAAAGGGTCCGTATGTGGAGGGAAGAGTCATGGGTCATCGTGTTTCATTCTTGGTTGACACAGGAGCCACACGTTCAACTGTTAGGAGCATTGAAGTACCAAATTTGCCACTCTCAGGGAGGACAGTTCAAGTGGTGGGAGTAGCAAACAGGCACCTGACGAACCCAATCACAGACCCAGTACCAGTCAGCATTGGTAACTATCAAGGGTTACATAATTTTGTGGTATGTGACTCAAGCCCAATAGCACTGTTAGGGAGAGACCTATTGTGCAAATTAGGATGTTCGATTATGTGTTCACACGATGGAATTAGAATTCAGACGAGCAGTGATGGGGAAGAAGAGGACAGTGTAGAAGGGGATGAGATGGAAACTGTTGATGAAGAATACCCTCTGATTAACCTTTTTCCGATGATAACTGAAGAAGATATTCCAGCTGAATTACGGGAAACAGTCGGAAAGGAAGTGTGGGATATGACAGGAAAAGAGGTGGGATTGGTGAAAGGAGTGGAACCAGTGAAAGTGACCGTAAAACCCAATGTAACCTTTCCCCAGACCCCACAATATCACATGGCACAAGACACCCTCATGAAAGTCGCCCAACTCATTGACGAGTTTGTAAAACAGGGAGTACTGAAAGAAGTGTTAAGCAGTCCATGTAATTCACCAATCATGGGACTAATAAAGCCGAGTGGAAAGGTCCGAATTGTGCAGGACTTGAGGAAAATAAATGACATCGTAGTTAAATGCTGCCCTGTAGTACCGAATCCAGCTGTGATAATGTTTCAAATCCCTTGCGATGCCGAGTGGTTCTCAGTCATCGACTTGTCACAAGCATTCTTTTCGGTGCCTCTTCATGAGGACAGCCAATTTCTCTTTTGTTTCAAATTCTTAGACAGAGTTTACAGTTGGTGTCGAATTCCTCAAGGGTTTTCGGAGTCACCGTCAATTTTCAATCAGATTCTAAAGAAGGACTTGGAAGCGTTAGAATTGCCATTCGAGTCAACCCTAGTACAGTACATTGATGACTTACTGATTGCATCTAAGACAGAAAGTGGCTGCACAGCCGACACCATTGCTCTGTTGAACTATTTGGGAAGGAATGGACACAAGGTGTCTCCTTCAAAGTTGCAGTTCTGTCAGAATAAAGTAAAATACTTGGGTCATCAAATAGAGAAAGGGTCACGGAGAATAATGAAGGAAAGAATAACAAGTGTACTTCAAATGAGTCCACCAAAGACGAGGAGGGAGGTGAGGAAGTTTTTGGGGATGGTGAGCTACTGTCGCCAGTGGATTCCCAACTTCTCAACTCTAGCAAAGCCTTTACTGAAACTGACCCAGAAGGATGCTTTGGATGAAATTGAGCTGAAAGGAGATGAGATGGGTGCTTTTATTGAATTGAAAGAATGCATGTGCAGGGCTCCAGCTTTAGGTATGCCTGATTACACAAAGCCTTTCACATTGTTTTGTCATGAACGTGATGCATGTTCTTTGTCTGTCTTGACCCAAGCCCATGGTGGCATAAACAGACCAGTAGCGTATTTTTCAGCTACTTTGGATCCGGTCGCAGCAGCACTGCCTGGGTGTTTGCGCGCCGTAGCAGAAGTTGGTATCAGCCTCACTCAGAGTGAAGGAATAGTGATGGGACATCCATTAACAGTCATGGTCCCTCACTCAGTTGAGATACTTTTGACCCGCTCCCGAACGCAACACATGACTGGAGCAAGACTCACAAGGTATGAAACAATAATTCTGGGCTCACCGAATGTGCAGCTGAAAAGGTGCACTACGTTGAATCCAGCAACCTTGCTTCCTGGTGAAAATGCTGAAATTGAGAACGCTGAAGACGTCGAGCACGACTGCCTTCAGGTGACTGAATTTTGCACAAAACCCCGACCTGACATTAAGGATACTAAGCTTGATGAAAATGACCAAATTGTTTTTGTTGATGGGTCATGTTTAAGAGATGCATTGGGAATATTGAAAGCAGGATATGCTGTATGTACTGTCACAGGTGCCTTGGAAGCGTCCTGGCTCCAAGGAGTCTATTCCGCACAAGTAGCAGAGCTTGTAGCCCTTACAAGAGCATGCCAACTGTCTACATTGATGAAGGTTACCATTTACACTGATAGTCAGTACGGGTTTGGAATTGTGCACGACTTTGGGCAACTATGGTCACAGAGAGGTTTCCTGACCTCTTCAGGGTCCCCAGTGAAAAACGGGGAGAGAATAAGGGAATTGTTACACGCCATTCAGATGCCAGCCGAAATTGCAGTGGTAAAGTGTAGTGCTCATACAAAAGGACAGGACTATGTTTCCCTGGGAAATGCATATGCGGATCAAGTCGCAAGATTTTGTGCCTTGAACTGTATATTGCTCAGGGATGAATGGAATTCGATAAATGAGCCAGAGCTCGAACCAGCTGAAGCTTTTGCCTTGAAGGTCGTGGATACAATGGATGAACTAAAAGCATTACAGAATAGCGTCAGGGAGGATGAAAGAGTTTCCTGGATTAAGGCACAATGCACAAAGAGACCAGATGAGTTATGGGTTTCAAATGAGGGAAAATTTGTCTTACCAAATAGTCTCTTATCGCAGCTAGCGCGGTTCTATCATGGGCAGGCTCACCTAGGGAGAGATGCCATGATAAGATTGTTCAAAACTGATTGGTTTAACCCCAGATTCCGTCAAGTTGCAGAAGCAGTCTGCCATCGATGTGTCATTTGTCAACAGATGAACCCAGGAAAGGGAACGGTTGTGAACGTGAGCCACATCGGTAGGGCAGGTGGCCCGTTCAGCAGAAGCAGATGGACTTTATTGAGATGCCTGTGCATGGAGGTCTGAAGTATGTGTTGGTGATTGTGTGCATTTTTAGTCACTGGATTGAAGCATACCCCACACGTAGAAATGACAGCCTTACAGTTGCAAAACTATTGTTGAGGGAGTTGATACCACGTTTCGGATTCCCGATGTCTTTAGAATCAGATAGAGGAAGTCACTTCAATAACGAGGTGATAAAGTTACTTTGCGCAGCGCTGAACATTGAGCAAAAACTGCATTGTAGCTATCGCCCTGAAGCCTCAGGACTGGTGGAGCAAATGAATGGTACACTGAAATCAAGAATGGCGAAAATATGTGCATCGACAAATTTGAAATGGCCTGACGCATTGCCTTTGGTGTTAATGTCAATGAGAAACACCCCTGACAGAAAGACTGGATTGTCCCCGCACGAAATTCTCATGGGCAGGGCCATGAGACTTCCTGCAGTTCCCGCAAACGCGCTTTTGAATATTACAGATGATATGGTGTTAGACTACTGCAAAGGTCTGGCTGACGTGGTTCGCTCTTTCTCTCACCAGGTGGAAGCAACCACCTTGTCGCCGATCCAAGGTCCAGGACACACACTGAAAGCAGGTGACTGGGTCGTGGTAAAGAAGCACGTGAGGAAGTCGTGTCTGGAACCCCGTTGGAAAGGCCCTATCCAAGTGATCCTGACGACCACTACCGCTGTGAAGTGTGCGGGAGTTCCCAACTGGATTCACGCCAGTCATACAAAGAAAGTGTTGTGTCCCACAGATGAGGAAGTTGAAGCGCTGAAACTGCCAGTACCTGATAACAAAGTGCCAAGCGCTGAGGCAGAGCAAAACAGAACTAGAAGCGAACAGGCAGAAATAGAGGAGAGAGAGATATTCTCTGAGGACGAAGCAACCGATTCACTTGGGGAAGACCAAGGAGAAACCTCAGACAGCGACGAAGCAGCTGAAGGCAACAAAGAGCCTGACGCAGCTGAAGGTAACAAAGAGCCTGAAGCAGCTGAAGGTAACCAAGAGCCTGAAGCAGCTGAAAGTGACAAAGAGCCTGAAGAAAGTAACGGTGACAAAGGGCTCGAAAGAGGTGAAGGAGCAGGAGAGCCTGATCAGAGGAGGGCTTTCCCAGAAGCAGACGGTACAGAAAAAGAAAAGAAAAACCTGATTGACTCCCCAGAAGGAGGGGACAAGGCAGAACAGAACGAAACTGTTCAAACGTCTTCAGGAGAGATCGAAGGTCCATCAAGTGGACACAGTGCAAAGAAAAGACAAAGTATATCACCAGTAAAAGTAAGGACTAGAGAAAAGTTGAAAGACGGTGAAGGGCCAAGAGTGAAAGAGAAAAGAAAGGAAGTGTCTGTTGTGATACCAACATCAAGTGAAGAAAAAAACTTGGCCAAAGAGGAAAGTACCAGTGAGGCAGAATCAAAGAGAGATGCAAAATTGAAAAGGAAAAGAATACCAAACAGGAGATACTCCGGTCCAGAATGGGCATATGTAGTCAATGACGATTGGACTGACGAATTTGTATCTCTTAGCCTCGAGAACGAAGAAGAAGAAATACCAATAGAAAAGAAAAGTTTTATGGACACTATTGACTGAAAAAAACAAAACAAAAAAAAAAAAAACTGATAAATGACATTGCTTGCTATAATCTAACGTGATACAACCAGCTGAGACATTGCTAAACCGGATGAGACATTTGCTAACTTGATAAGACTTTGAAAACCTGATTGACTCTTAAACACGAATTGAGACAACGTTGCTAACTGAAAAAAAAAAAAAAAAAAGACTGAGTTATTGCCGAATTGAGACTGAGTTAATGCCGAATTGAGACAAATCCTGCTAACCGATAAGTGACTGGGCTCCTGAAGAAAACTGTGTGAACATTGCGCTCGTTCAAGCTTTGTAACTAATTGCTACATCGTTTTTCTTTATAAGCGCTTCTAGCTCTCTGATTCTATACAGATCATGACACAAAACAGTAGAGTGAAATATTGTAAATATGCGTGTATAGGCTTGATAGCTGCATGTGTACTAATAATAATGGCAATAGTGCTTGCAACGCGTGGTAAGGGTGAGAATGAGAAAATTGATGCTTCTACTTTTGCTCCTGTTACTGTCACTGAACTAACCGCATTGAATAGACTAGAATTAGATGAGAGACACTTGCATGATAAGAAGGAACTTTCGTATAATGTTTTCTATCGCTTGCTAACAGAATATGTTGAGACTATGGATGCGAAAGATTGTTATGTGTGTACACAGATACCGACATCGGTAAAAGAAGGGGTGACTTATCACCACATGCCTCTTACATATGGGATTACATGTAGTTTAGTAACTTCTAGATTTTATGGTCAAACTAACATACAGTATTTTTATTCAAATTATGATGTTACTTTTGCATATGTTCCTATAATCACGCAGCTAAGCCAGATTGCTAAAGATTGGGATGCTAAAATAATGAGGGAATTTTTCGAGCCAATGCAACCTTTTGAAACAGCTCACGCACATAGGGAAAACCTTACTTGCTCCCTCTCTGCAGTAGAAATAAGCTTTTTAGATCGCACAGATGATAGAAGGGCACAAATGAACGCGAAATTAGAAAAAGAGCTAAGTAAGAGGACTTCAGTAGATCATTATGCTTTTGCCGCAATAAAAACACAAGGGAGAATAGCTTTAGATGCTTGGCATGTAGGGAAGTTTTGTATATATCGTGGTGAATCTTATTATGATAACATTTTTGTGGGAGCGAGTGAATGTAAACATACGTTTATCTTTAAGGCCAAATGGACATTCATGCTGAACGGACTTGACCCTGTCATACCAGGTGTATATTACATTTGCGGGCATAATGCCTATTATCGTCTTCCAAAGGGATGGTGGGGGAGATGTTATTTGGGTATAGTGTTCCCAAAGGTTTATCAACTGGATGACCTATCGGTGATTCCAAAGATGTCTGGATCTCATCGTATCCAGAAAAGAGAGACCGCAGCTGCTGTGGTAGGAGATATATTTGGAGCCATGATTCCTTCATTGGGAGTTGTGTTGAATTCCATCAAAATAAGAAAGTTGTCTCCTATAGTGGATAACATGTTGACAAAGTTTTCAGGTGCTATAATCCTGATAGATGCTGAACTTGCAGCAGAAAGAGCTATGACTCTTCAAAACAGGCTTGCCCTAGACATTCTTTTAGCAAAGGATGGCGGCGTTTGCAAAATGCTTGGTGCGCGTCACTGTTGCACGTATATTCCAGACAACAGTGTGAAAATTAAAACAATGCTTGCAAATCTAACAAAAGAGAGTGCAGACTTGAAGGAATTGAAAGAACCAGGAGTGTGGGAGAAGGTTGGAAAGGGAATTGCTTCAGTAGGAAATTGGCTTGGTGGCATTTGGAATGGAATATTACTAAAAATAATACAGGGAATACTAATAGTACTAATTTGCATCTTTGGGATTTGGGGAATAAAAAGGGGAATAATAATGATCATGGCAAGAATTAAAAGAAGGAAGGAAGAGAAAATGATGAAAAGAATGGCAGAAGAATACAAGGCAAGAACAAGGGGAACTAAAAGGCAAAGAGAACTGACAGAATTTTAATGGAATAAAATTTGTGGGAATGGTTTTGTGTGATGACAAGTAGTCATCAGAGGAGGGATTGATGACGCAGAAATGAAGGTTTTACATTTATTAGCGCATAAACGTAGTGCAGCAATAATCAAGTGTGACTTTAACCGAACTAATAAAGATTGTACGGGGACAAATGTGCCCTCAGAGTAGTTCGCCAACATTTATAAGCGTGCTTTATATAACGTGATGTATTAGAATTGTACTAATCTGACATAACCGTAAACGTGTGCTATGATTTGCTTGTTTGAAATGTTTTAACTTAGCATAACTTTAGTGGAGGCTTCGGCCTAGTTGCCTGTCTCACGGTTTAGACGCTCGTGTTTTTCTAACGTGCTAATAAAACGTGTATTCTTGCTTGAAGCTGTACTTTTCCAGTGAGATCGGTTCACATGCTTATCTTTAAGGTTTCGTGCCAGCCTGGCATCTTCTTCTTTGCTCCAAGGTCAATCTGCAGGTGCAGACAATGGACGCTCTGAAAGTGAGTTAATTGGTAAAATATGTTGCAACTTACGTTCCCGACTCCAAGGATAATGTATGCCTAGGTAGAAGCTTGTGAACTGTAGTTTTTGATTGGACAATTTGAAGCCAACCTATGAACCCTCCAATGGAAGACCCTACTGGATTTGAACTGTTGTCTATTTAAACCTGGTGCACAAGAAGGATGGGGGGACATGCGCCTATACCAGCCCATTACCCGCTATTGCCGACTTCGTCATTTTGCCATCTTCTACGATGCCAATTGATGTTCGATGAGACTTTGATGCTTTCTCTAATCGAGAGAAAGAGACTTTAAGTAATTCTCACCCTAGAGACTTTAACTTTGATTCGTCCCTTTGCATGAAGTAATAGTTTTGTCCTTTTGCCGCTGAGAGGCAATTGCCCCGTCCACCCTGCCCCTTTGGCCCATGCTGATCGAAACCGGTACCTGTGAGACGAAGACTTCCTTGAATGCTGATTGAATTTGGTAAATATGAAAGGAAATTGTACAATTGCATTGTGTTTCTTTTTAGGTAACCAACTGCTGATTTTTGATAAGAGCCCTAGTTAGGGGTTTTCCAAATTAATGTTGCTAAATTGTTTTTGCATGAAGTCCCACATGCAGATGCTAATTTGAGGTTAGATGAGGATTCATCTGTCGCACGATGCAATTTGAGACCTTGTTATGCTGACCAATGTATGCAATTAGCTCATTACAGATTATAGTTTTAGTGGTTTGCATTGCTATTATCGAATGCATTGTTATTCAAATGCTGCATAGATTGCATCTTTTTCGCCGTTATGGACAGCTATATTGTGCTAGCTTTGTTAATATAGGGAAATAAATTCATTAACTTTGAATAAACTGGTGTGGTTATTCATGACCGAAAGGTCATGGTTCGCCGAAATGTTTTCTGGATTAATTGTGAAGTGTTATGTTGATCAGGGCATTGCTTATGTTCGTTATTGATTATTGATTTGATTGAATTGATTACTCTCGGGTGAAGAGAGCCCCACATGGTCAAAAGATTCATCGGCCTAAGAGCGTTCAGATACAGGTAATTTATTAGGTCGGAACGCTCTATCAGGACAACCACTAGTACCAACTCCCTGAATGGGAAAGTGGTGAACCGTTCTGAGGCGCCAAAGGAGAACTTCACCTGGGACCTTCAAGGCAAAGGATGATGGGAAACACAAAAACATGGTTTGGGACTGGTCTGAGGCGTGGGAGACCAGTTTAGGTAACTGGGTAGCTCAGTAGTCAGAGAAAAGGCTAGACTCTAGTTAAACAAAAGTGTAAGGTGGGACCGTGACCTCAACAAGAAGAGAAAGAAAGCACCACATCCATTGGGAAAAAGCCCCCCTCTCCTTGACTGACTGGTAGGCTGGCCATCCTGCTTGTGCGAGGTGACAGTGGAGTGTTCTATCTTATCCCTTTTTCTTCCCTTTGTCCCTCCCCATCCTGCCCTGAGTGTGTCCGTAGAACTTCATGAATGTTCTGTCTCTGTTGATTCCCAACGGCATTTCATTATGAGCCTTCTATGTATTTGTCCTTAGAAATTCACACTAATACACATTGATTAATTACTTTGACTCGTAGCCTTTAATGTACTAGGCTAACTTTGGTGAAGGGCACAGGATACATTGACCCCCAAGTGCTGCCATCTCCGCACGGAGCCTAGCACGATCTTTGGCCATTCCTAGCTTTGTGTTTTTTTCCTCCTGAGTTTGTCAAGCTGATCCCTGACTAGCTTCGGTCTCTGTCTCTCCTTGATGTTCCACACCCACTCCAGGATGGAGCCATTCCATTCAGCCACTACAAGCAATGCTGTGTGCCCTCTGCAGAGAGCCTGCCTCTGTTGCTCCCAACAGGCAGAGTTGCTCCAATCACCACATTCAGGAGCCTCTCAACTCAGGGCCTGTGAGTCTGTTCCACATGGATCTGCGCACTACAGGCCACATTTTTCCTCAGTGTATTGGCTCCCCAAGCGTCCCTTCCAGTCCAGGAGCCCATTTTGAAACCTAATACATTCTATAGGTTTGTGCATTCCAACACACACATTATCATCTTAGTGTGCACAGTTTATCATTGACTTTTGAACCTTTGGGATTTTGTTCCATTTTCAAGTACTTTTAACTTGATTATTTTAATTCTTCAATATTTTGCCACATGTGCTTTACTTCTTTATAAGTGCCACCACATTCAGTTCATAACTCGCAGAATAGTGATTGCACTATTACATTTTCCTGCATTTCTTCTGCCCTTATCAAATTTGGGTCCTTGCTGTCACCAATTACCTGGAACTCGTTTCTTCTACCTTCATTCAAAAATGCAATTTGAACCATCACCAAAATGTATGCGGTGCCAAGGAGAACCTCCTATTCCATGGAAGTGATGGAAGGAGGAGCTCTTAACATACCTCGTTGCTACTGACACTAATAAAATGCAATGAGGCTATGGAAAAATGCATTTTACTACTTTGTTTGGGCTCAAAAGGGCAGAGAATATTTAGGATGATTCACAAAACTGAGACTCCTGAGGATGAAGAGGAATATGGTGATTTTGAAGAGGAAAGGTTAAGACTAGAACATTATGTCAAACCTTCAGTGAGCATCACATTACAAAGATACCAAATCTACACTAGACGACAAAAGGAAGATGAGATCTTTCTAAGCTGCACATTACGCTGGCAATCATGATTCTTTTTTAGGAAGAAGCAGGAGAACAGGTTGAATCAAAAGACAAGGCTCATCACAAGAACATTCGAACCCTGAAATTTCAGTGCCAAGGCACAAGTAAGTCGATGGAACAACAAGCCTCCACCTTTCAAACAACAAATTAGTTGTTAATTTGAACAGTAGAATACTGAACATTAAAGAACTTAACACACTATGGGATTTGTCCCATCGCTGATGGCAATAAGTTATTGATACATGCTCAACTATCAACATTCCTTTGGTAAATAAGGTTAAACTTTGTCTCCAATAATCATGAAGAGTTTTGCCCACCAAAGAAAAGCAGGGGACTAAAAAATCCATCTACCTTTATTCCTCTACCACACTTGATTCCTCTAGAAGTGATTACCTTTATAGAGGTGATAGTCAAGGACATTACTACTTTCATCCAGAATCATATATTCCCATTCCGTAACTTAAAAATGGAGAATCTCAGATCATTATGAAGAGATTAGGATGCAATCATAAAGTCAGCAGATGAATGAGGACCTATAGTGTTGCTTCGCTCCTCTGTCTACAGGCATGCATGTCTAAGATTGTTAAATAATGAACAGAAAACTCTACTGCGATCCCACCTACACATTAAAATAAACAAATCGCATAAATGGCAAAAGAGGGCCTTGAAATAAATGGATTACTTAATATGAGACCGAGTTCCTACAGACACACAAACCGACTACAACTTATGCATACATTGAACTCCACTCCCAAAATACGCAAACAGACATTTTTGCCTCCAGGGAGACCCGTAGGATCAGGTGTAAGCTTAATTTTGGAGCCCTTTTCTCAATTCACAAATTGTTTCTTGAGACCACTCGTCAAGATTATGTCTTCCTTTCTACAAGATACAAAGGATGTTCTTAGACTAATAGAAAAGCTTTGTTCTATCCCTTCAGGTAACACTTTAAGTGGATTAGATGTTGAGGCCCTCTATACAACCTTCCTCAAAATGACACTCTCTGTATCACAGAACAACTGTTAAGAGAGACCACGCTAAACTCTATTAACTAAATACATTTTATCATGTAGTGTGTCACCTTAGCTATGATGAAAACGTTTTTCCGGTGTGAAAACCAATTATGTTTACAGGTTACAGGGGCTTCCATTGGAAGTACCTTTGCCCCAAGCAAGGCAAATCTTTACATGCACCAGTTTGACTCTACACAGATTTATCCAGCCTCTAATTCATAACATACTCATATTAAAGTCTGGAAACAGTACATCAAAAATATGTTCATCATTTGAGAAGGGGAGGTAGAAAGTACAAGACCTTTTATTACTTTGATCAATACTTAAAATTCCCACCTCAGCTTCACTACCACTCTGAGCAAATCCAAATTAGCGTTCCTTGACCTTCTAATCTATATCCAGGAAGGCGGTCTGAAGATCCAAATCTTCAGAAAACCTACTAACAGAAATTCACTACTTCATTTTTTCAGATTTCATCCATGTTCTCTCTGAGAAACTCTCCAAGGGGGTCAGTGCTGTCCTCTCAGAAGGAAAATGCTGTGACTTTATGCTCTTATAGATCTCATGCAGAAGCCTTATCCAATTAACACATAAGTGGACCTGGTCTTCAAGAACTATTTAAAAAGTCTGTTCTGCTTTACTTGAGACAAATGAGAAGCAATGTTTTAACCATTTAGCGTTTGTCAAATCCCGTGGTGGCATGTCCAAAAGCATTAAACATCTAAGTAATCATAATTTGCACATTTTGAATACTGGTAACATACGGCTTGCAAAACTACTTTTTGCATTCATGAGTGTTTGAAAGCGGCGTTGCAACTTACAAGACCCACTAGTGCATACTGGACCTGGAGCGCTGACACAGACCGGTCATCTCATAGAAACTCTGTTATGAGCTTTACCCAGGATAACGGGACACCATCTTTCAGGGATCTACAGAGTGTGCCATTTATTGGCCAAAATCATGCACTATGAGTACTGTGCAGTTTCACTAAATACAATAGTAGATGGGTTAGTTCCTTGATCAAGTGTTCCTACATGATTAAACACAAAATCAAGACATACATCCGTGTAGCATATGGTGTCGGCGCTCAACCATGAAACTCATTGCACATTTTCTAACTATGAAATATCATGAGGATGACATGAAATGAATAATCACTGAAAAACCAGCAAAAAAGAACAACCAATCATCATTTGCAAGAATATTGTTAAAAAAGGATCAAGGTTGGGGTTTGAGATTAAAAACCCATGTATTGGGTTTTAATGAAGAAATACCCGGTATGTCATTAGAATAGCTGCCTACAAGATAATGACGGTCCATCCATATTAACACACATTGGGGGTCATTCTGACCTCGGCTGTAAAAGGCGCTTACCGCCGGTCAGAAGACCGCCACAATACCGCCGCGGTAAGCCACCACGGTCATTCTGACCCACAACTGCCAAACCTCCAAAAATCCGACCTCCACAGCAGGCCGCCACATCAGCGGGCAGTGGTAAACTGGAGATGACCAAACCTCCACCGCCACGCCAACAGAAACACGCCCATGTCATTCTGACCCACAAATCCACGCGGCGGTCTTTCAAACGCGGTATTCCATTGGCGGTACACACCGCTGCGCTCAAAATACACACCCAGCACCAACACACAGCCACATTGGACATTTTGAAATACACACACCTGAAACACATACACACACCACTCCCACACACCCAACACAATATTAAACACACACCCACATCACCCACAAACCCCTACGACCAAAGATCAAAGACGAAGGAGAGAGAGACACATCACAGAATAGAGAGCTACATCACACAGAGGCACACTACACCATCACACACCACATAGAAGCACAAAGCACCACACACCAACACACTCATCACCACATACACCACCCCACACCTCATCCACACCACCCCATTGCACCCCAAAGGCACCCACGGTTTTCGGACCAAGAACTCCGGGTCATGGTGGAGGAAATTATAAGAGTTGAACCCCAGCTCTTCGGCTCACAGGTGCAGCACACCACTATAGCCAGGAAGGCGGAGCTATGGCAGCGGATCGTGGACAGGGTCAACGCGGTGGGACAGCATCCCAGAAATCGGGACGACATCCGCAAACGCTGGAACGACCTACGGGGGAAGGTGCGCTCGATGGTGTCAAGGCACAATATCGCTGTGCAGAAGACTGGCGGCGGACCCCCACCCACTCCACCCAAATTCACATCCTGGGAGCAAGAGGTCTTGAACATCCTGCATCCTGACGGCCTCGCTGGAGTAGCCGGAGGAATGGACTCTGGTAAGTCGATTCTCAACTACTTCATCCCCCCCAACCACCAGCATGCCAACCCACACCCCCACCATCACCCCCAACCCCCCATCACACATCCTCCCTGAAAATGTCTCTCAAGCACAACCCACCCAACACCAACCCCTGCATGCCACCACAAACTATGGACACCCATCACCTAAGCATGACCACTGCACATACCCATCCCCCCCCCCCCAAACCACCCTCACAACACCTCCCCCAAGGGAATGCCAGCACTGGAGGACAAGGGCACCCATAAATCGCACGCAATTGCACACACAGAAACAATAACCATACTCTCTTACCCCATGCAGGACCCGAACGCCAACACACCGGTCAGGAGGGTCCAGAAATGTCCATCCCACCCCCGGAACAGGCCCCCAGTGATGACAGCAGCTCTGTTGACCTGGAACCTGATGACCAGCCCGGACCATCGGGGACCTCTGGACAGTCGGTTCCCCTCAGGCAGCCACAGGCCACAGCAGACCCAACCCCCTCTGGGAACAACAGCACAGCTCCCACCGAGCGGGCCCATGCCTCTGTCTCTAGGACAGGTCAATCAGCGGTGTGTCTGCCACTACAGGGCACCCAGGCTAACCCACCACCCCAACAACAACAGGGACCTGGGGGCAGTGGTAGTGGGCACACCGTCCAGGGGACAGAGGCCGGGGGAAACCGGGCAACTCGGAGGGCTGCTGTGCGACAGGGGGGGGAGGAGAGGCCCAGGGAACCCACTCTCCAAGAGGCCCTCACCACCATCATGGGAGCATACCACCACTCCCAAGAGACGATGGCGACGGTACTGGCCAGGTTCCAGGAGATCCAGGCACAGCAGGAGGAACGCTACATGGGGTTCAGCAATCAACTCACGAACATCTCTACCGCTATGGGGAGCATAGTCCAGGCCCTCAACCGTATAGAAGACACGTTGCGGGACCATGTGGCACCACACAGGGCCCCTGTCACTAGCCCGGACCAGGAACAGCCTACCACCTCCGCCGGCGCTAGTGGACAGGAGGCCCCACCACAACGACAGGCCACCAGAACCCCACCTCCTGCTGAAGAACAACCACCCCACAAGAGGAGCCTGAGATCAAAAAAATATACAGAGTACCCCCTGAAGTCATCCCACTGTCCCACATTGCCACCCTGTCCAACCTTGAACTGCCCCTGCTCCATCCTTCCACAGGCATATGGACAATGCACCTGTGAGACTGAGAACTGGACTCTGCCATGGACATTACTCCACCCCCACCCATCACTGTGTTACTATCATGTACCAATATCTAGCACTAAAAATAAATCATTTATTGCACACAAATCAGTTTGGAGTCATGCTGTATTCTTAACACATGTATTACACATTACAGTTCAATATATGTTCTGTCAATTAGTGATGACAACATACCAATGTCAATACGCTGTAGTTCATGGGCAAACCAAGCAGAAGTCACGCACTGAGTCATACAGCACTGAGAAGGGAAGGGAAAACCAAAAATTTGTTTAAAAGAACTGGGGGGAAATACAGAAAGTAGAGATGCAGGAGGCTCTAAGTAAATGTGAAATGGCGTGGGTGATTCTTACCTGTGGGCTACTGAAAATACTGTTGTATAACACTGTCCCTGTTGTCTGTGTTCTCCCCGTCGTCTTCCTCCTCTTCACTCTCCACAGGCTCCACGGCTTCTACAACACCACCATCTGGACCATCCTCCTGCAGGAAAGGCACCTGGCGTCGCAAAGCCAGGTTGTGAAGCATACAGCAGGCCACGATGATCTGGCACACCTTCTTTGGTGAGTACATCAGGGATCCACCTGTCATATGCAGGCACCTAAACCTGGCCTTCAGGAGGCCAAAGGTTCGCTCGATCACCCTCCTAGTACGCCCATGGGCCTCATTGTACCGTTCCTCTGCACGGGTCCGGGGATTCCTCACTGGGGTCAGTAGCCACGGCAGGATGGGGTAATCAGAGTCACCTATTAGCCACACACGTTGTCTCTGTAGCTGTTCCATCACATAAGGGATGCTGCTATTTCGCATAACATACGCGTCATGGACTGACCCAGGGAACTTGGCATTTACATGGGAGATGTACTGGTCAGCCAAACAGACCACCTGGACATTCATATAATGGTAATTTTTCCTGTTTCTGTACACCTGCTCATCGTCATTTGGGGGTACTAAAGCCACATGGGTCCCATCAATGGCACCAATGATGTTGGGGATATGTCCAAGGGCATAGAAATCAGCCTTCACTGTAGGCAAATCACCCTCCTCTGGGAAAATGATGTAGCTCCGCATGAGTTTCATCAGGGCAGACAACACTCTGGACAAAATCTTGGAAAACATAGGCTGAGACATTCCAGATGACATGGCCACTGTTGTCTGGAATGAGCCACTTGCAAAAAAATGGAGGACTGACAGAACCTGCACTAGAGGGGGAATTCCTGTGGGTTGGCGGATGGGGGACATCAGGGCTGGCTCCAACTGGGCACACAGTTCATGTATAGTGGCTCGGTCAAGTCGGTATCGGAGTATAACATGGCGTTCTTCCATTGTCGACAGGTCCACCAGCGGTCGGTACACGCGAGGATTCCTCCTTCTCATCGCAAGTCCCAGCGGACGGTGCCTAGGAAGGAGAATATGGAGCACAGAGTCAATCAACTCACAGGTACGTTCACCACAGTTTGCACAGTACACAATAATGTATGGATTTCTATGCTTGTATGTGTGGCAATGCAAGGCCTAGGCCTGTGTGACGCAGTTGAAATTAAGCCATGTGGGCCCTTGAAATGGCGGATGCCTGACCTGTGAAGTGGGACAATGGGATGTGAGGTCAATGCGCTGGCGTGGCAAACCGTGGCGGTAGGCGGTCGAAGACCGCTGTACGAAGCCGCATTGGTTAACATAGAAGCCTATGGGTTTCAGGAGCCAATGACGAGGTGCGCCGGCGGTCGCGGTACGCACCGCCGCGGTACGCACCGCCGCGGGCGTGACCGCCATTTTCAATCTGCTTACTCACTCGAGACCTGATCATCCACAGGAGAGGACCTATACTGCAAGTGCTGCTGTGAACTCGGTCTGGAAGTGACAATGGCTGCTGCGACTGGGGAAAGGGCCCCTGCCTTCACGTGTGAAGAGTTGGAGAAACTTGTGGATGGGGTCCTCCCCCAGTATGCGCTACTCTACGGTCCTCCAGACCAACAGGTAAGTACACTGAGTGCACATTGAATGGGTTATGCCTGTGTGGAGTGGGGTGGATGTAAGTTGGTGGGGTGGGGAGAAAATGAGGATTGCATCGCACGACAGATGAGAGAATGTGCCACATGGCAAGGTTGGGGAGGGGGGGGCATTCACATGTAACATGCAGAAAAATGACGTTTTCTCATTCCCACCCTGTACATGTCAAACAGGTCAGCGCCCATCAGAAAATCGACATTTGGCGTGCCATCGCCAAGGAAGTCCGGGCCCTGGGGGTCTACACCAGACGGGGCACCCACTGCCGCAAGAGGTGGGAGGACATCCGCCGCGGAACCAGAAAGACCGCCGAGTCACTGCTGGGGATGGCCTCCCGACCTAGGAGGGGTGCCAGTCGCACCCTGACCCCCCTGATGTCCCGGATCCTGGCGGTGGCCTACCCAGATTTGGATGGGCGCTTGAGGACATCACAGCAGACACAAGGGGGTGAGTATCTGCACATTCTGCTATCTTTATGCGCAGTTGAGGCGTCTGGGTGGGGGAGGAGGGCTGTGGGTGACAGTAGGCCAGGGTGCTTTCTGTAGTGTAGTCCCCTCCCTTAGACATGGCCCTGTGCCCCCGCCCCCCACCTCTGTAGGGTGCCAAGTACAGCTATCCATGGTCCTGCATCACACATGTGCGCGTTTGTTGTCCCTAGACCTGTTGGCCTAGTCAGAAGTACTGAGTAGTGTACCCTGATTGCGCGGCTTAGTGCATAAGGCACCTGTGTCTGTCCTCTCCGCCAACGGTCTTGACAAGGCATGCACTCAACCTGTTTTTATTTCTCCCCCCACCCTTTTTCTTCAAAATCTTGTACATGTGTGCATTAGCATCATCAGGCGGAGGAGATTTGCCATCGGAGCACGAGGGAGCTGCAAGTCACAAGGCCCCGGTGGGCACTGGAACAGACACCGAGGGCACCAGTGATCCGGAGGGCGAGGTGAGCACCACAACGGGGACCGGTGAAGACACCAGCGACACGGACACGTCCTCGGTTGGGAGCTCCCTAGCGGTGGCGGCAACATCCGTGCCCCCCGCCTCTACAGGTACAGCCGCCACCCAGCGCACCAGCACCGCCCTCCCAGCAGCCCCTCAGCCTTCGCTCCGAGTCCGCTCGCCCAGGAAGGCGGGCGTCTCCTTCGTCCCAGGCACCTCAGGCCCTGCCCCTGTTACCCCTGCTGCCCTCAGTGAGGAGGTCATTGACCTCCTTCAGACCATCATTGTTGGGCAGACTACCCTTTTGAATGCCATCCAGGGGGTGGAAAGGGAGGTGCATCGGAGCAATGCCTACCTGGAGGGCATTCATTCGGGTCAGGCTGCCCATCAACGATCGTTCAATGCTCTGGCCTCAGCACTGACGGCAGCCATTGTCCCTGTCTCCAGTCTCCCTCTTCTAACTGCCTCCACCCTTTCTCTGTCTCCTGTTCCTCAGCCTATCCCATCCACACCATCAGACCAGCCTGCACACACCTCAACACCCAAGAGCAGCTCATCCAGACACAAGCACCACAGATCCCACAGACACTCACACAAGCAACACCCAGATGCAGACATTCCAACAGTCACTACGTCCTCTGTGTCCCCCTCCTCCTCGTCTCCCTCCTCCCTCCCTGTGACGTCTACACTCACACCTGCATGCACACCACCATCAGTCAGTGCTTCCATCACCACCACACCCTCCACTACAGTCAGCACACGTGCAGTCACCACCCCCACTGCCAGTTACACGTCCCCTGTGTCCTCTCCCACTGTGTCTGTCACCCCCTCTTCCAAGACACATAAACGCAGGCAGACACCCAAACAACAGCCAACCACCTCACGACAGCCTACGTCTCAGTCAACTGCACCCAAGGACGGCACACCTGACTCTCCTACAACCACATCCTCTCCCTCCACTTCCATCACCACTACTCCTACCCTTTACCTTGGTCCTAAGAAATATTACCTCTCTAATCTTAACCTCTTTCCCTCCCCTGACCCACCCCCTCCATCTGCTAAGAGTCCCAAGAGCACCTCAGCCACCACCAGCCCAGCTTCGAGTGTCAAAGTGGTGCATGGGTTCTGGAGCCCACCCTTTGGCGGCAGTGACAGTTCAGTCAGCAGCAAGGGGACAGCCAGCCCCCCCCCAGGCAAGAGGACCCGGAAACTGAAGGGCCGCCGTGAGAGAACTAACACGGCTGCCCCCAAGGAGCGAACTACAGCCACTTCACCTGCCACAACAGCCAGGGGAGGCAAGGCCCCGAGAGCACCATCTAAGGAGCAAAAGGGCAGCAGGGCGGAGAGGGCAGCCAGCAGGAGCGCGGAGCAGGAGGGCCCCACAAGCCCCATCCCGGCTGCAAGGGACGACACCAAAGGGCCCAGGACTCCGTCCCCGAAGGGGCCTGCCACTGCACGGTCGGAGGGCGAGTGATCAGGGTGTCCAGCCCAGGTCTGGCTCCCTAGACTTACTGGAAGAGCACCGCTGAACAGGGCCCCGCCGTGAAGACAGGCACCACTGAACAGGGCCCCGCCGTGCAGGAGAGCACCGCTGAACAGGGCCCCGCCGTGAAGACAGGCACCGCTGAACAGGGCCCGCCGTCTCAAGCACCGCTCTGCTGGGCCCCGCCGTGTCAAGCACCGCTCCGCTGGGCCCTTCATCTCAAGCACCGCTCCGCTGGGCCCCGCCGTGTCAAGCACCGCTCCGCTGGGCCCTTCATCTCAAGCACCGCTCCGCTGGGCCCCGCCGTCTCAAGCACCGCTCCGCTGGGCCCCGCCGTCTCAAGCACCGCTCCGCTGGGCCCTTCCTGTCAAGCACCGCTCCGCTGGGCCCTTCCTGTCAAGCACCGCTCCGCTGGGCCCCGCCCTCTCAAGCACCGCTCCGCTGGGCCCTTCATCTCAAGCACTGCTCCGCTGGGCCCTTCCTGTCAAGCACCGCTCCGCTGGGCCCCGCCGTCTCAAGCACCGCTCCGCTGGGCCCCGCCGTCTCAAGCACCGCTCCGCTGGGCCCTTCCTGTCAAGCACCGCTCCGCTGGGCCCTTCCTGTCAAGCACCACTCCGCTGGGCCCCGCCGTCTCAAGCACCGCTCCACTGGGCCCCGCCGTCTCAAGCACCGCTCCACTGGGCCCCGCCGTCTCAAGCACCGCTCCGCTGGGCCCCGCCGTCTCAAGCACCGCTCCGCTGGGCCCTTCATCCCAAGCACCGCTCCGCTGGGCCCTTCCTGTCAAGCACCGCTCCGCTGGGTCCCGCCGTCTCAAGCACCGCTCCGCTGGGCCCCGCCGTCTCAAGCACCACTCCGCTGGGCCCTTCATCTCAAGCACCGCTCCGCTGGGCCCTTCCTGTCAAGCACCGCTCTGCTGGGCCCCGCCGTCTCAAGCACCGCTCCGCTGGGCCCCGCTGTCTCAAGCACCGCTCCGCTGGGCCCTTCATCTCAAGCACCGCTCCGCTGGGCCCTTCCTGTCAAGCACCGCTCCGCTGGGCCCCGCCGTCTCAAGCACCGCTCCGCTGGGCCCTTCATCTCAAGCACCGCTCCGCTGGGCCCTTCCTGTCAAGCACCGCTCCGCTGGGCCCTTCCTGTCAAGCACCGCTCCGCTGGGCCCCGCCGTCTCAAGCACCGCTCCGCTGGGCCCCGCCGTCTCAAGCACCGCTCCGCTGGGCCCTTCATCTCAAGCACCGCTCCGCTGGGCCCTTCCTGTCAAGCACCGCTCCGCTGGGCCCCGCCGTCTCAAGCACCGCTCCGCTGGGCCCTTCATCTCAAGCACTGTTCACGGTTCACTGTGCCCACCATGCATCCTCCTTGACCAGTGGAGACTGTTATCCACCTGATGGACTGTGGCTTTGCACTCCCCAGGATGGTCCAGTGGGCAACCCACCCACTGTAGAGACATTGAGAGACTGTGGCTTTGCACTCCCCAGGATGGTACAGTGGGCAACCCACCCACTGTCGAGACATTGAGAGACTGTGGCTTTGCACTCCCCAGGATGGTACAGTGGGCAACCCACCCACTGTAGAGACATTGAGAGACTGTGGCTTTGCACTCCCCAGGATGGTACAGTGGGCAACCCACCCACTGTCGAGACATTGAGAGACTGTGGCTTTGCACTCCCCAGGATGGTACAGTGGCAACCCACCCACTGTAGAGACATTGAGAGACTGTGGCTTTGCACTCCCCAGGATGGTACAGTGGGCATGGTGGGCCCTTCGTGGATCTGGCGGCGTGGACTCATGTGGCTGTGGTGCCCCCCCCCTCTCCTTCCCCCTGAGGTGCCTGTAGTTTTGTCACCAGAAGCCCCTGCAGTGTTCTCTCCAAAGGACTCAGGTCTCCTGTGTGGGCTTTGCCCTTGTGTCGCTACACTTTGGCCCACGGACAATTCGAAATTTGTAACATGTACAGGACTAATTGTTTTGGTTATCCACTGCTGTGTATATAGACTTTTTAAATTGTAAATATTTTTGCTAGTTGACCAATTCTTATCAGAGGCTATTTTGTACATAAATGTTTCATCCCAATTTGATTATGTCATTGCATTTTTTACGGGGGTTTGGGTGGTGTCACTGTGAATTGTTGCTCTGCATTGGTGTGTACATATTGGGTGGGGGGTGGGGGTCGCATATGTGTGTGCCCGTAACCTTTCCTCCTCCCCCCTCCCCTGTGTCGTAGGTGCAGTACTCACCGTTGACGTCTGCGCCGGAGTTCGTACTCGTGGTAGATGAGCAGGTAGACGAGAGCAGGTAGGATGTTCAATTCGGGTTCCATGCTGTTCTCCGTCCTCGTGGAGTGTGTTTCGGTGAGCGTTTTCCCGTTCGTAATCTGTTTCTGCCGTGTTTTTATCGGCGGTGCTCCCGCCCCAGAAAAGGTGGCGGATTGGTGGGTCGTGATAGGGTGGGCGGTACATTGTCTGCCGCCTGGCTGTTGGCGGTGACCGCTGCGCTGTTTGTTTGTCCCGCCGTGGCGGTCGGAGTGTTAAAGTGGCAGGCTGTGTTGGCGGTTCCCGCCAGGGTCAGAATTTCATTTTTGGGACCGCCAGCCTGTTGGCGGGTTGGCCGCCGCTTTATCACCGACCGCCAGGGTTAGAATCACCCCCATTATGTACTTTCTATTTAAGTGGACGCTTCTTTCGGTAATTGAAAGTCCTACTGACGACTTTACATTAATATAGGATGACTAGGCTGCATCTTTTCCTAAATGTGGTAACCAAAATACTCTTTAGTCACAACTAGTGTGTCTTTGGATTCAGTTCAATAAACATGCCTCACTCGCACTTTCTTTGTTTAGAATTTCAATATAAGTATTATCTTTCATCATTTACTTTTTCATGGCTGGTGTCATAGCTGTACAGTGAAGGCTCCAGTGTAAAGCAATGTTGTTGAGAATTAACCGGCCGACATATCCCATTACCCCGCTAGGAAAGAAACGTGAAACATGGCATACATGAATGCCCACAGACCGCATAAACGTACCGACATTTGACAGATGACTACAGTTCCCACCATGCATTTACTTGCATGCTTTGATGGGCATGAGTCTGAGTTCCTTTATAACAGCGCCCACCTTTGTAAGACACCACTACGCTGGTATCCAGATGGGAAGCATAGCGACAAAGCTTAAAAGTATTTTTTTAAGCATGTGCTTATTTTTTTTTACTATTTACTTGCAAGTATGCTCTTACCATTTGGATGCCTCTTTAACGTATCCATCTATTATTGAAAAGATATGCAGGGAGCCAGCACAGATTTTATTAAGTTGGCACTTTCCACCAAAAATATATTTCAGCAAAAATGACACAACCAAAACACCACTTTGGGCAAATAGAAGAGAGCAACTCCAGGCTTCACTATTCCAGCTGCAAATTAGTAGAAGCCCTTTCAATTTTTTTTTTTATACTATATTTAGGCCATCTTGTCTGTTTCGTTAGGTGCATTAACTACGAATACTTTATGTTTAAGCTATTCCTCCACTAAAGAAGCCCATTAGAAACAAATAGTGTACAAATGGCACACAATTTACTATAGACAGTGAGAGACTGACTACGAGGTCAGATGGATATATTAAAATACTTCAGATCAATATATTTCATTTAGCAATTATGATAATTCTTTTAACACACAGTTGACTGTACTTACAAGTTGTCTCCTCCCCCTCCTAGCTGCTAGAATGGAAGTAATGTCAATACCTTCTCCCGGATAAGAACAATCATATTGGCAGGGTTGTGCTTTCGTTTTTAAAGAAAAGGGGGTTTCCTGGGGCTTGTTGTGTTTTCACTGTGACACTTTTTCTCACAGTTGTGGGTGTATGCAGTGCCACAGATTTGGGTTTGCGCTAAGCAATACCAAGTAAAAATATTGTCTAATATTAGTCTCTTGAAAATGTATACATTGTCTTTACCAGGTCATCCTAAGAGGGATACATAGTTCCACCAATGGCTACATAGGCTTTGTACTGGGTTTTTAGTACCACTTTACCCTTCAGACATATATGAATATTACATTCAGAGAGTGTCAGTCCTGAAGAAAGCCCCTGGCACCTATTCAGGGCATACATAGGGTTGAAAATATGGCAACATAGTGAGAAGGGTAGCACGATTTCCCTCTATTTAAATTCTACACACTGGAGACCCTAATAAACTCCATTAGTCTACCAGTCGGTGGTTTTAACATGAATTCCCTTCTGTAGTCAATGTCAATTTACTCCACACCAGCACCTTTAGGTCCCTACAGCCATACGGTGGTTGCTGATCCTACCTCAAAGGGCTTCCCTCTTCTACAGGGTTTCAGTCCAATTAGTATTATTCTACCAGTGTGACTAGGGACCAAATAATGAAGCATGCCACCGCTGAGTGAAAAATGACAATGATATCTGTAGTGCAAAAATGAGATAGCAAAGGATTAACCTCGAAAGAACAAGAAGTACAAGAATAGTATTTTATGCTATAGCTGTGGTAACAGGAACCACATGGCATATTTCAAGCGACATCTAGCACTGAACTGCAAGAGTAGCAATTGTGGCAGATTGAATTGTGTCTCCAGGGTGTGAAGTGAAAATAAAATGTATCCAAAAAATAAAGCAAAGATGGTATCTGAAGAAGCCCCAGGTGATAATGACTATAAGTCATTAAAAGTGTGCTTCCACCCCTTCTGTGATTGTCTCCTTGTTGAGCTGTTGGATTGGAGAGCTCAGGAATGCACCTGCACGCTGGGAGTGGTAGAGAAATCTAAGAAGACTCTGAGCAGCATTGCCAGCACCACCAAATTTAACTTGTTACTCTCTACTGAAGAAGGACAAATGTCCTGAAACACGTACCTGGACATACAAAGCACTGCCTGCACCAACAGTGGTGAAAACTAAAGTCTTTCAATTCAAGTGAGTGTTATCGTAAGCTGCATTTACCACAATGCATCTGGGCAAATTGTGTGCTGGTATGCCAGGCATTGTGCACTCTCCCCCCTTCTCTTCAGAAACTTGGTTTCGAAGATCATGATGCCCATGGAAGGAACAATCAACTGCTGACTTTTTATTGCACATGTCAGAATGGAAAAGAATAGGGTGAAGGAGTTGAGAAAATTAATGTGGTGGTGAATTTGAGTGATGTGTGCACCCTCCTAATTAGTTACGCAGATGAGAAAATCTGGTGGGTCAAGGAAGATAAGCATGAAGAATTAGGTTTGGTGAAGAAGTATGTTCTGGAAGGTTGGCCTACCCTTAAATCTTTAAGTGGTTGTTTACGTTCGCAGTTCCCCAAGTGCAGTAAATGGATGTGTCTTTCAAGACAATGCATGTGTTCCCCCCAAGGGTATTCACCTAGACATTCTTTCTTCTTGCCACAAGGAACACAGGGGATGTTTCCTCAATGATTTGTGTAGGATGTATTTCTGGTGGCCTGGCATGGACATGAATGCCGATCGTTATCTCAGAGAGTGTTAGGTTTCATGTCTAGCTGTAAAAAATTGAAGACCACATGTACCCTTTTGCAACCAGTTTCCTGTTATAAATATGCATGAAAAAAGCATGGGTTGATGTTGCCAGACCCCTTCACAAACTTCTATTTCACATGCAGTATGCTGTGTCCTCATTGATTATAATTTCAAATAGCCAGGGGTTACGTTTGCTGAGAGAGCAAGCCCTTTCAAAGGTTTAGAGGAAGTTTTTAACAAGGAGGGTTTTCTGAGATAATTGTTACAAACACAAACTACTTCCATGGAAATAACTCTTTTTCTTCATCTTCATTTGATAACCAATTTTAGGACAACCCTTTATGACCCACAGTTCAATAGGCATGTTGAATAATTGAATCATTATCTTAGGACATTGTACACCTAGCCTGCCAAGGCCACATTCCATTTTCTATAGCTACCAGTGAGAAGTTGTGTGTTAACAGAAAATCCCAAATAGAAGCATGGGTGCCAGTCCATTCTTCTTATTGAGACAAAGAGAGAGAGAGAGAGAGAGAGAGAGAGACCCCACCTCTGAAGTATGTCCATGGTGACGTGATCCAATCAGTTTTTATAAAGAAAAATTCTATGTTTACAAATCTGACCCCCTTGATGTCAGGAGATGTGCATTGTTTCAACAGATTTGTACTAACAAATGCTTTGATAATGCGAGCAGAGTCAAAACCTTGAATTTTGTGGTGCATGACTACCACAGGATACATAGACACAGACCAGGTTGGATAGAAATAGAAAGTTCAATATTTTCTCTCCCTCACACAATTGTTAAACTCAATATGAAAAGTGTTGTCGCTCAAGATAGGAAGTGTTGGAATGTTAAAAGGATTTCCAAATACATATAAGCTTGTGGGAGTGAGTATGAATGTGATGGGCTATTTCCTATTTACCAGAGACCCAGTGTTCCAATGGTTCTTTCTCCCGCCAGAGGAATGATTAACCAACCACTAACAAGGGGTCAAACTTGGATATAAGCAGTTTACAAAGAACATTTCTGGACAGCGTTGTGGTACCTCTGACATTGAGAATGATTTTGAGACTCATGAATCTTTTGCTGAAAGAGTGAAAAAGTTTGCAAAGACAGGACTCCATTTTGGAGTATCATCCAAGAAGAGTTTTTAGTTGCCCTGTTCAGGAGGAAGATGTGTTATATCCTATCCTTCTCTCTTCCTTATGTTACTCCCCTGTTTCCCGTCCTCACTTGGTTGTGTCCAAGAACCTAACAAACCTTCTAATTCCTCATTTGTTGGTTCCCGACCGCATTTCATGATGAGGCTTCATGTGCATTCGTTCTTATTTATTCATGCTAATAAATCTTTCTTAACTTTTATGCCTCATATCCTTCAATGTAACAGGCAGCCTTTTGAAAACCTCACTTACCATGCTTGGTGGTACATACTGTCTGTGGGTATTCCTCATATGCCTTGGACCTTCTTCAGTGTGCCACATCAGTGGCTGAATGTGATAGGAGGGTACTTGCATACCCTTGAGTAAGGAAGTGTGGTACATTCCTTTCAACCACTGCCTCGGTTTGAGGATTAGTGGGGAACTGGTTTCACTTTGAGCACTGTGTAGCTTGTGTGGAATACCCATGTGGTCATTCAGCTCACTGAGAGAGCATTTCGATTTAACTAGCCTGTAGTCTGCATTTGTTCTGCCTAAAAATCCAGGGGGCACATTTACTAACAGTTCACATAACACAAAGCAACAGCCAAAGTTGCTGTACTGCACTCCGCTATAGGGAACAGGCAGAACAGCGCTGTATCTACTAAAAAACACATTGCAGTGCTCATGCAAAGTTAGAAAACATGTGAGAAAAGAATACTTTTCTCAAACATGATGCATGCCTAGAGGAGGTGTACATTTTTAGTGCAAAGCCCAGACTAGCTTTTTTAATAAAAAAGGGCCTCATGGGAAAAACATGGGCTAGTTTCTATCCCAAAGCAAGTTTTGCACTGGTGGGTAAATAAAAAAAATATTTTGCGCTGGTTTATGTCACTTTGAGTGATATTTCACTGGTGCAAAGTGTAAGTAAATCTGGGCGTAGGTGCCCCTCTTGATGGACCTTGAGGCTTCCCCTTCTCTCCCATTCTCTACTGTCTGGCATCCTAGTTATGTGAATGAGCAGAGGTGGAGTTAATTGCTGACATAGGTCTGTAAGCAGTGAGCACTTCAGATGACCCTGTGGACAGTGGAGTACAGTGGAAATCCTGCGGGGGTTAAATATGTAGCTCAGATCTCCAGTGGAAAGGCAACAGGTTCCTTTCTCAAGAGTCCAGACTTTTGCTTCTTTCTTACTTAGATCCTGGTTGCAAGAAGTCCAAAAAAGCATGACCTCTTAGGTGCTAACTCCACTCTCTGTAAACGATAATTGCACCACATTCATTAAGTGGGTAAATAATTTGTTCACGTCTCCTATTTATGCACTTCGGAATGAGGAATAACATCCTAACAGTGCACGTTATCCCCCATTCAGAGACGCGCAAACAGCGCATGCGCACTAATTGCATGACCGAATTGAGGCAGGCTTGATCAAACTGGAGTTTGCTCCCTACTTGGTATTTGCATGCCAGTTTTGCGCCATGAATGTGCCAAATACTAACATATTTGTATGTCCCATTTTTCTAATCTTCGTGCACAATAGTTCCCCCTCTGAAGCGCTTCTTTCTGTCTGTATCTAGTATGTATGTAGAATCACCTGGACAGCAATGGATACGTTATTTTGTGTATGTGTTACCAGACAAGAGAGACATGATATAGTTACGTGCCTCCTCTGGTATATGATTATATGTAACTGAGCATATGCAATTGTCCTTGCTCCCAAATAAACACAAGCAATACATGGCTGTGTGCCATAATCATCATTTATGCAAACTATCTTATGTCAGAGGAGAGTAAACTTATAGAAACAATACTCTCCATGGAGGCTGCACTGAAACAGGGAAACATACTCACACATACTTTTCTCATTCTCTTTCTCACATGGGTTAATGACTCACTCGTGCTAATGAGGAAATTATACTACTGCCCCTTCTACTTGTCTGAGTGACAGTCAACTTATCATGCGATCAGGTGAGCCAGTAGTTTGTCCTCATGTCCTTCTAAGGTACACCCCTGATTCATACAAATGATCTCTGTAAGTGGCCCTGGGTGTGGACTAGCATGTGTGCGGAAAGGAACCATACTGTCTCCACTCAGAAGCATGTACCCTTCCTGTGCCCTGTAACTTGCTAATGGGGTTGGTAGCACTTAGTTGTGACTTGCTGTGCATTGCCCACTTACTGAACATCAAGGCATTTAAGATTGGCAACTCTTTTCCATTCCCTGCACTTCCATGCCGAGACTCATCAATGGTAACACCTGAAGCACCTCATTTGGTAGGAAGACTTGGAAGAACTTGGAATATTAGAGTGTTAGGGCGTAGAATGCTTGTAGCGCTCATAGCATTCTGGCAGTGACCGGTTTGTCAGTTGCAGCCAGCATGCTAGGAGTGGAAGACGCGGTATACGTCGTGGGCATCTATGTGGAATAAATTACATTTATCATCTTTGAAATCCGTCCAAGGCTGTTCACTTCACCTCACCACCACAGAACACAACAAGCCAACAAGCTTCCTCTGGGCTAACTCACAAAGGGCACAAGCTTCCCCACAGTTGGCGTGGAATGCAGATCAAAAAATCACCACAAACTGAAGAACAGGAAATGTCCCAAAGGCAACATGCAGCATGTCATGAAGGTATTTGGAAGGAGAGACCAAGCAATTGATCTACTGCTCAGTGTCACATGAGGCATTGCTACCACATGGAGCAGGAAGCACCACTTACTAAACCAAGAAGTGCAATGGTGAACTATCCACTCGTCCATCTTCAAACAAGTTGCAACTGATGCCTAATAAATGAAAATGTCTCTTACGCACTCTATTTCAGTACATTGTCCCCACTGACATTGTGATTATGTTTATGAAGCACAGAGAAAAGATGTGATTTAAAAAAATAATAATATGGTAACTGAACTACAGAAAATGGTAGTATATGCTGCACTTTGCTTGGTCTGTACAGAGCATAGTGGGCATATTTCCCTTTCCTGCTCAATATCCAGAGGTGCAGCTTTGAATTCTGGTGCTGTGTCTAGGTAGCTCATGGTAGTAGTATATCATTAGTGGTAGTACCCACATGTTCTTCACTGCCATATGCTGCATGATAGAATAGCTGAACTTCTAAATAATCTGGAGAATTCTTTCTCACATCTTTACATCCCTCTGGTCAGCCACCCGCCTTTCCCAGAACGGAGTTCTAACATAGCTGGTATCCATCTACATGTGGTAGATGGGACTGTTCAAGAACTCAGAATAGGCCAAGAGGAGGTTGCATTCAATGTAATGGGAGATACCACTGTGCAAACCTGGAGTCTAAACTCCTGCAGGTAAATGTGAAAAAACTTTACTTGTACAAATGCTCTTAAAAGTGCCTACCTTTCATAAATTATGTAGGATGTATTTTACTATTTGTTATGATATAGATGGCCTTACACACAAGGAGTCGAGAGGACACCCCATCACAGGTCCTCCCAGGGACGAATCTATATGCTCAAAAGGGTATAGGGGAGGGGGAATTATATATTATACAGTTGGAAGAACTAGAAAGATTGTTCCGGGACAGTGTCTCAACTAGCGGTTCCACCAACAAGGGTCAAAACTCTTGCTATTATCAATTGAGGACAGGCTTACTTAACAAATAACTCTGTTGGAGAAAATGGCTCCTGAGGTACATATGGAATCCCTCTCTACATAGCAATGACTCAGGAAATGTCCTTTTTCAGAAGGTTGTTCACACACTTAATAGTGTCATGCTTCATCATAGACCACCCCTACCCACCCTTGTAGAATCCCTATCATCCTACACCTCTAGAAGCTTCTCGGAGAAGGCAATGGACATAGGTGGTATCTCGTGATACACTCTTTGATGAATGTGTGACTACAAAGGGCATTGCCCTGCTCCCAGACATGAGGCCGTAGTTCCTGTAAATATGTGTCCTAAACAGTTGACAAAATTTCAGGTAGGCCGCATGTATTTCTCATATTCTTTACTCACGCACGTAGATTGTACTACTAACTTCACACTCTTCTACTTTGTTGGATGATAGGGATCCATAGCCATGTTGAATGTCCAAGACCCTTAGAGGCTTGAAATTTGGACAGAAACATGTTGGCTTTTCCATAGATCAGCAGGGCCATTGCACTTGAGCTCATCTTTTCTGTTGTTAGTTTTTAATCATATCACTGGATACCTTAATAAAGGTGAACTACGGATATTCCACTAGGTACTTTTAGGCATCTGGATCCTGCTACTGTCCAGTTTACTTACATAGGAACTCACTCTGGTAGGTTGAAACCAGCTGGTTGAATCCACCTTTGTGATATTATTCAACAAGGGTGGGTAGGGGTGGTCTATGATGAAGCATGACACTACCGGAACAATCTTCCTAGTTCTTCCAACAATATATATATATGATATAGATGGCCCTTAGAGCACTTCATTATAGCACAGATTGTTTGCTCTAGTATGATTTTAATAAACTGTTTTTTATATTTGTGCACTTTACAATTGGTCAGCTGTATAGCTGTAGTCTGTTTTTATTAATTGGTTTTGCTTTTGCAAATATTTGAATTAATTTGGCAATAAAAAAATTTACTTTATTGGGGCCATGGCTTGGAGCCCTAGGTCGATGGCAGAGCCCGCTTGACACTCCAGAAGCAGGTGTAGGGAAATCAGTGTTTTGCTGGATTTTCACCCTCTGGTGACTCTCCTCATAATGGGGACTGGTTCTGGAAACATGTGAGACATCAATTGTGCTGAATTGTGGCTTCTCAGAGGAGCTCTGCATTGTTTTGTCTCACTCAAGACACACTTATCTCCTCAGAGCTCCTGTCATTTTGTGCAGCCTTCTGGGAACTTAGCAGCATTTGAACGGACAGGAGATTATGGATGTTGCAGAGAAATACTGCTTTGAAGAAACAATATGTTATGTATTGCTTTCACTAGGATGCAAGGTTTGGTTTCTGGCCAATAGTATTTTGTAAATGGCATGGGCACTGGATCCCCTTTTATACATACTACTTGCGCCGCTGGAAATGTTTGAGTTTCTAATGGCAAAGTCCAAGTAGCTGCTCTTTTTACCATTGAATCTCTATATTTCTAAACATGATTTGGCATATTGGCTTTTTTTTCATGACTTAGGGCCTGATTTAGATCTTGGTGGACGGAATGTTTCATCACAAATGTGATGGCTTTCCCGCCCGCCATATTATGATCTCCATAGGATATAATAGGATTGGGGGTGGGGTATCTGTCTGAGGGGTCTTCCTGGGCTGGAAGGGTGGAGGGCCTGACACTTAGATTTCAAAGGACAGTGGCCTGCCCTCACACAATGGACTGCCAAACCCCCTACTGGTACCCTTGCAGACAGGGTTGTACTGAAAGGGGACCTTGTGCACTTCAAAACCACTCTTTGAAGTCTCCCCTACTTCAAAGGCACTTTTGGGTATATACTCTGGATCCCTGACCCTAACATTTTAGACACTTCTTGGGAAAGACACTCTGGGCCAGAACCTGCAACCTGCCAAGAGAAGCTGCCTGGCTGCCCAAAGGACTCACCGGAACTGCTTTGCTGTAAAGGACTGCTGTCTTGCTGTTGCCCTGCTGCCTTGCTGGCCTCTGGCTCTGCTGAGAAGTGCTCTCCAAGAGCTTGGACTGAGCTTTCCTCCTGTTCCTGAAGACTCAGGGCCAAAAAGACTTTATCTCTGCAAAAGAAACTCCTTGTGCGGCGAAAATCGACGCATAACCTGCCGGAATCGATGCACAGCGTGCCCAAACTGGAATGAAGCAGCCCGGCTCCCCGAGTGGAGATTGACGCAGCGCCAGCATTGCAACCTGAACTTCGATGCAAAGCCCACCAGATTGACGCATCGCCGAGCTGGAACGATGCAGCACGACTTTCTGCAACAGGAATCGACGCAGCACTAGCCATGTGACAGAAAAACTGCTCCATCGCCCTCCGGATTGACGCAACAGCTGTGACTTCATCCCACACACCCAGGATTTCCACGCATCGTCCCTGGGTGTCAAAAGACCCCGCATTGCAAAGAAGATTCAAGAAGATTCAAGCCTGCATGCCGGAATCCAACGCAAAGCCCTTGCCATGTGGAAAAGAATTGACGCATCATCTGTGTGCATCTGGAAATCCAACGTACACCTACCTTTTTCCACGCATCTCCTCCGTGGTCTTCGTGCGTGTAATTTTGAAACAAACCAGGTACTTTGTGCTTGCAAGAGACAATCGTTGCTTTTAAAAACTTAAGGCTCTTCTTTACAGTACAAAAGTGATATTTTAACTTGTGATTATCAAATCCTGATCATTTTGACCTTAATTTAATCAGATAAATATCTTATATTTTTCTAAACCTGTGTGGTGTCTTTTTGTGGTGTTCTCACTGTGGTATTGCATGATTTATTGCACAAATACTTTACACATTACCTTCTAGGTTAAGCCTGACTGCTCAGTGCCAAGCTACCAGAGGGTGGGCACAGGATGTTTTGGAATGTGTGTGAATTACCCTGCCTAGGATTGTGGTCCCTTCTTGGGCAAGGGTGTATACCTCTGTCAACTAGATACCTCATTTCTAACAGAGCTTATCTTGGGGAAATTAGTAGTTTGCACCTCTTCATGAAGAGAAGAATGTAAAACTACTAAATATGCCAGAAACACCCTCGTTTAGTACTTAATATAGAGCAAACTCATCCACTGGCTCGCCAACCTAATACAACCTCCTTCTAAAAAAACCTAGAGGAGTTATTTGTTATTTCTTGGAATATACATACTTACTTTAAGTTCTCTCTGCATGAAACTGGCAAACTGCTCTCCTGGTGCCCATTTTGGACTATTTCATCCATGTCTATTTAAAGTTATCCGTAACAATAAAACAACGATGTACAAAGATCCAGCACATCTGAACATTTTTCTTGAAGAATGTAGAGTTGAACTCATGAAAGTTTCAATATCCACTAAATATTGACACTTGTTTGCTTCTCAATTTGCTATTTTTTGTGTATTTTCACTCCATTGTTCAAATTGCTCTTTTTGCAATACTGTTACTTTTATGTTATGTTATCAGGTTTTAGAGGCGCTTGCTCCCCATCCCATGTTCTACAGTATCCCTTGCAACCTTCTCCCTGAAGCCCAAATGTGCCATCTTTTTCATGTGGCTTCAACTCCTCCGCCTACTAAAATACATCTATATGGATGTTTTTCTTCCTCCTTGTGTTTTCCTCATTGCTTTTCCTGTAACGTTTTCAAATTGTTCTTTTTTAAATCTTTTTTAACTTTTTCTCCTTCCATTTCTTCTCCCCCTTCAATCCTCCTCCTTGATCATTCCATACTTTGTTACTTCAGAAGTCATCATCTAATGCATGGCCGTTGTTATTTATCTTCTTCACCATGCCTGCCTCATTTTTTATTATTCTATCTTTATGTCTCTAAAAACAGTACTCACTTATCAAAGCTTAATGCAAATATTGTGCTGTTACAAAAATACAGTAATAAAACTGACTCTTTGAAGCTAAAGAGAGGGTGATATTTTCTTATCTCCAGGAAATGGTAAAAATTGTGTTATACTTTATGTCACAAATCTCTTAGTGTTAATTTGATATCAAAAGAAACAGATGACAAAGGAAGGGGGTTAGTCACCAGATTTTAATTGATGAGGTGTCAGTCTTTGTTTTAAACATATATGGCCTAACCGCAGATAATTGTCACTTCTGGTCTAATATCGGCCATAAGCTCATGCAATGTTCAGAAGATAAGTAATCAGATTATTGACAGATTTACAGATAGAGTCGCAAAAGTTGTGTTTTCAATGCCCTCTGACAAAGATTGTTAATTGATGCTTGGAGAATATGCTATCCTATATTAAGAGAGTTTACATACTTTTCCCCTGCTCACCATCCACAGTTACAAATAGACTACATTTTCATTTCCCATGCTCTCACTCAGAATTTACATTCTGTAGAAATAAGATCAATGTTGATTTCTGGCATGCCCCTGTTTCTATACAAGTAGATATTCTTCCTCAACCTATTACACCAAAAGGATGGATATTTAATAATTCATTATTTTTTAACACATCTTTTCTCTCCACGTTTACCTCATTTTTTACAAATATTTACAACTTAATCAATCAGAAGATATTGTCTTTCCTGTTATCTGGGACGCTTTTAAGGCCTCTGCCAGAGATTTTATTATTAGTTATGTTTCTAGAAAGCAGAAAATATTTATTGCTAAAGCTTAAGAAGTTTTTTTAAATAAAATGATAGCAAACACATGACACCTCTAAATCAAAATAATGTTTACAAGAACTAATTAATGCTAAATTTAAAGTCAATGCATTGGCCACTCTAAATTCATCATTGAATCTTCTTAAATCTAACAATAGATATTACAGCGGCTAGGACAACAGCAAATTCTCTCAAAAATAAAAAATAAAAAAAATCGAATCGATCATAGATAGTCACTGAGTATCAAGGTATGAATGTTCAGATATTTTAAATGCATTTGTTAATTTTATAGGATATAGTATACTCCTGAGTATTATCCAGCTGACCACAAAATTGCAAATTATCTTTGAAATATACAGAAACATTTTGACCCCTGTTTAGGTCTCACAATACTAGAATCAGATATAACAATGACAGAACTTCATATCACAGTAAATTAATTTGAAAAGGATAAAGCACCAGGACCAGATGGTTTCACCTCTGTTTTTCTACCAGTTTTTCTCAATTACTTCTTCTTAAGATTTACTCCCTCAGAGATTCTTGTTTACATTCTGGCAAATCATCTGTATCTTTTGAGACACCCTTATCTGTCTCATTCCAAAAGACAGAAAAGATACACAGTACTGTAAAAATTACAGACCCATTTCTCCTGTCAATATTAACTACAAACATTTTTTCAAATGTTTTAGCTCTTCAATTGGAATCCTTTCTCCTCAAACTACTTGGATTTGTTAAAGGAAGATATAAATCATACAACACATGTCTATTCTTTGGCATTTTATCCAAATCAATGTACACATCAGATCGTTAAGCAAAAATCACTTTAGTTGCTGAAAAGACTTTTGATTGTGTACATTGGTCTTTTATTTTTCATAATCTCCCAATTTGGACCAAAAATTATTAGCCTAATTTCACCTTAATATATATCTTCGCAGGCACCTATTTTCATAAATGTATTCACTCCTTCATATTTTACTTTAGGTAGAGAGGTTAGACAAGACTGTCCTCTGTAACCTTTTCTTTTTAATTTAGCATCAGAACCTTTGATTTCCAAACCATGATAAAACTAAGATTTTTTTTTTTTTATAAACAATTTTTTATTGTTTTTAGAGAAGAAACAGTGCAAGGCAGAAGGCACAGACAGCACAGTGAGCTCCCATTTCAAAACATCGTTGACAATTGACAGTAAGGCAATCCAGGAGAAAAACATCGGTACAGTTCTTGGCACAACGCCAAGAGTCATGACCTCCCCCCGGTCTATGGCAACAATCCCATCCACTGTCCCCCTATCTTCTCATATTTATGAGGGCAGCCCCTAGATTCCTATACCAGTTTTTCTTGGCTTGCGCACCAGTCCACACCCCTTCTCCACTTTCGGAAGGACGGACCTGTAGAAGAATTCCAGGCAGCCGCAATGCCTCTCTTCGCAATCAGCAGGGCTGTAACCACTAGGTCGCGCTTCGCCCACGCTCCTCCCATCTCATCCATCACCCCCAACAAGACTAGCTTTGCGGACATCTGTACCTCTTGTCCCAAAACCACACTCAGTTCATGGATTACTTTGCCCCAATACCTCTGCAGCACCGGGCAGGCCGAAACCATATGGAAGAAATCCGCTGGCTCTCCTGCACATCATGGGCACTGAGCGGTAGAGCGCAGACCTGCCCGGTGCAACCTGCTTGGTGTCAGATAGGCTCCATGTAAATAGTAAAACTGCACAGCGTGAAGTCTCACTGACACTGCCAGCACCCTGGGCACCGTCAAAGCCTCAATCCATTCTGCCTTTTCAAGGGCCCCCACCCATGACTCCCACTTGATTCTAACTGGACCCAGGTCTCCCGGAGCATTGTTAACCAACATTTTATAGATCTGGGACACACCCTTTCCACCCAGGTTCCCCATAAGCAGCTTGGCCTCTAGTGGGCTGAATTCCAGCAGAGGGCCATTGGCCGGCAAGTGCCCCCCCAGAGCAAGACGAAGCTGAAGGTACCTGAAGAACTGTGTCTGAGCTAGTTGAAAGTCAGCCTGTAGTTCCTGAAATTACTTCAGTACTTCATCCTTCCACACGTCTCCAACCAATGAAATACCCAATAGGTCCCACTCCACAAACCCCTCCAATGCTGCTGTCACGCTCAACCATTTCCCCCTCCATAATGGGATCTGATGGGTGACAATGGCATTCCAATGAGTGTGTCTCAACGCGGCCCGGAAAACCACCCTGGTTATCGCTTCCATGTCCCGCGGAGGGGTGCTCCATATAGCACATCAAGGATATGCGGGAAGCCCAGGATCTCCAACTCTACCTGATAAGCCGGGTCTCCCCATCCCCCGGTGAACCAGTCATGGATCACTAGCAGCTGGGTTGCCAGGTAATACAGATAAGGATCCGAGGCAACCAGGCCCCCATCATATATTCCCTTCCGGCAGTGTTGTGCTGCCACGCGATGCCTGGCCCCCTTCCAAAGAAACAGTGCAGTGGCGCTCTCTATAGCTCTAAACCAGGAGTGTGGGATCGAGATGGGAAAATTCTGAAATACATATAAAAGTCTTGGCAGGACTATCATCTTGTATAAGGCTACACGGCCCATTACATTTAGGGGCAGAACCTGCCACCTCTGCAAGTCTGTCTTGACGCGTGCCAACAGCGGGGTCAGGTTCTTGGCCCATGTCAACTCAGGCAGGAGGGACCCCCAAATAGATATTCAAAGATATTTGAAGCTGAGCCTGCGCAGGGGTATCATGTCCTGCCAATCAAAGCAGTCACGCGAACTAGCCAGGGGGATGTAGTGCTTTCCTCTTATTTAGTTTCTAAGCACTAACATAACACAACAGAAATGCACTTCTGAGGTCAAAGAAGACTTTTATTGTTGTTATATGAATGACGAATTAGTAGCTTTCAAGTCCGCGTTAATCAAACAAAATATATCAGTTTGCAATATACACAGCAGGTTATATTTATAAGATATTGAATGCAAAGCAAAACAAATACTTCACCGTGTGGGAACTATTCACAGCTACATCTTTCTAAGGTCTGCAAGCTGATGACCCCTGTCAGCCGCGAGAAAGAGAGATTCATCTACCCACACGGGATTGCTGGCAGCCTGCGCCAAGCTCCAGCACGAGGTCCGGCAGATTCGAATCTGACTCTCTGCAGCCTGTTACATTCGTTACAAAGGTGTGCCCCCTCCTCTCAGACCTGGGAAACTGAGCAAGCCTTTTGGAGACTGGCCAGGTCTCCAAGACTACTCCTGTTCCCAAGCTCAAGGGAAGAGAAACAACGCCCATGTACCCTCTCTTATCAGGTCTAGTCTACTGTGAGATCAAAACATCTTGGTTCATCTGGTGCAAAAACACAGCTTGGAAAAATACAGCTTGGATTCTCAACTGCAATGTCTAACTCCACGTTAAAGGCAATGGGCAGCTAACCTAAATATCAAATGCAATGTCATGTTAAAGGCAATAGGCAGCTAACCTAAATATCAAATGCAATGTCTTATATCATGTCAAAGCCCATAGGCAGCTGAGCTGAATATAAAATGCAATGTATAATATCATGTCAAAGCCAATAGGCAGCGGAGCTGAATACAAAATGCAATGTCTAATATCATGTCAAAGCCAATAGGCAGTTAAGCTGAATACAAAATGCAATATATAATATCATGTCAAAGCCCATAGGCAGCTGAGCTGAATACAAAATGTAATGTATGATATCATGTCAAAGCCAATAGGCAGCGGAGCTGAATAATATATGATATCATGCCAAAGCCAATAGGCAGAATATCTAATAGCATGTCAAAGTCAATAGGCAGCTAAACTGAATACATCATGTCAAAGTCAATAGGCATGCAATGTCAAAGCCAATAGGCGGCTAGACTGGATACAGCATGTCAAAGCCAATAGGCAGAATACAGAATGTAATGGCTAATGCAATGTCAAAGCCCATAGGCGGCTAAACTGAATACAGAAAGCAATGGCTAATGCCATGTCAAAGCCAATAGGCAGAATACAGAATGTAATGACTAATGCAATGTCAAAGCCCATAGGCGGGTCAACTGAATACAGAAAGTAATGGCTAATGCCATGTCAAAGCCAATAGGCGGCTAAACTGAACAAAACATACCATGTGCTACTGGTGAACATTGAGCAACTAATATGCGCAGTGGTGAAACACAAAGTCATTGGTCAAAACAAAACTTATCAAATGGCAGGACAGGGGACCAATATCGACTTGGTAGGGTTCATTTTAAGTCCCGACGCTTGTTCATAGCGCTGTAAAAGGCGGAGACTTTGCGGGCCCGATATATTGGGCTCTTCCATATACAACAGGATGTCGTCCACTTACAGAGCTATCCTGTCTTCCCGGGAGTGCCCCCATCTCCAGCCGAGATATATTGTGTCTGTCCAGACCATCTGGGCCAAAGGCTCAATGGCCAGGGTAAATAGAAAGGGGGATAAGAGGCATCCCTGTCGTGTGCCCCGACGAATTTCAAAAACCCCGGAGAGAGCCCCATTGACATGAACGCGCTGTGGGGGTTAGCGTACAATGCTTGGACCGGGCGGCGAAACCTCAGCCCAAAGCCCGCATACCGGAGCACCAAAAAGAGAAATTCCCAGTCCACCGAATCAAAGGCCTTTTCGAAATCTATGAGTAAAAGAGCAAGGTCTCGGGGGAAGGCGGTGGCGCTCGACCAAGGCCACATGCAACCGGCGGATGCAATGTTGAGTACTACAAGTTGCCATGAACCCACACTGGTCGGGGTGTAAGAGCTGCGGTAGAACCCTCTTGTGGCGAGCAGCGAGAATAGTGGCAAAATCTTTTAAATCAGTGATATTGGCCTATAGTCTGCACAATGTAGCGATGGGGGCTGAGTATTAGGAAGCACTACAATGGAGGCTGCGTCCAACTCCCCGGGGAAAGACCCTTTTCCTTCCACCTCCTTAAAAAGTGTTAAAAGGTGGGGCGTCAAATCCTCCCAGAGCGCTTTATAGTATTCCGAGGGGAAACCATCAGGGCCCGACATTTTCCCTGTTCCTAGTGCAGAAATAGCCGCCCGGCCTCCTCTGCGTTGATAGGTTCATCCAGGATCTGCACTTCTGCCGCGGGCAACTGCGGAAGGGGAACCTCATCCAGCAATCGGCGGGCCTGGCCCAGATCGATCAGTGTTGACGTTCAATATAAAGTCTGGTAGTATCGGGCAAAGGCATCATCTATTTCTAGGTGACCTGCGACGAGGCCCCCCTCCCCATCGTAAATTTTGGGGATAATCCCAGAGGACCGGTGGTGAGACACCAGCCAGTACAGTATCTTTCCCGTTTTGTCCCCCAGCCATAGATCTTTTCAGTGGTGGCCCTCCACAGGTGCTTTGCAGCTTCTAGAGATTGATCTCGGATTTCCTCACACGGATTAAGAGGAACTGTCGGGCTACCCTCTCGCTGGGTCGCGCTTCACTTTCATTCTCTAAACACAGCACCCGTAACTCCAGCTGCTCAATACGTTGAGCTTGTGATCGCTCCTTGTATCAGGCTTCTAGCCGTCCCGCGCAGCACCACCTTGCCTGCCGCCCATAGGATATCCAAGGAGGTCATGGACCCTTCATTTAATGCAAAGTATTTGCGCTGTGCCTGGCGCAGCTGCTCAACGTAGGCCCCGTCCTGCAGATACCACGCATTCAGCCGCCACATAGTACGCGTCTGCGACCGAGCAGGGCCCACGATGAACCGAAGCGAGGCATGGCTGGAAATTACCCTGGCTAGAATTTCAATATGGGAGATGTAGGAGCAATACGTACTGGACTATTCTGGATTGCGAGCCATGATTTGCCGAGGTATGGATGAACTGCCGCCGTCTTGGGTGCCACACCCGCTACGCATCGCAGAGCCCCGTCGCGGAGAGCCATCCTGTGATTCCCGCCGCCATTGCCTGCCTGTATGTTGAGAGTGGACCGGCCACATCTAAGGCCGGATCTGGGGTCATGTTAAAATCTCTTCCCAGCACAGTAAGTCCTAGGAGCAGGTCTAGGAGTAGTTTGGTTAGGTCCTTAAGGGTCCCGCGTATCAGCGACGGAGGGGCATAGACACTGACCATATTGACTTTGGCACCCTCTACCTTCCCGGTAATGGCCACATAGCGTCCCTGTCGGTCCTTCCTGGATTTTCGTCATGGGAAATGAACGGTGCAGTTTCATTGCCACCCCTGCGACCCGCACGCAAACCCTGTATGGTACACTTGATCTAAACCTCTGCGGGCCAAGAAGGGGCCTGCAACAGGAGCACATCAGGCCGATATCGGTGTACAAAGGTAAACACGGCAGTACGTTTAATTTTGTCAAGGAGACCATTAACGTTCCATGAGAGAACCTGTGTCGGGCTCATAAGAGCGGTTGTCTTGAAAATTTCCCATAGCGGTTACTGTGGTACTTTACTTCGTGGCCAGGGCGCCCCTTTCACAGCGGAGTAAATGCCTTCACTGTGTCAATTGAGTCACTACACCTCCTGCTCTCTGCACTGATTGACGAACACAAACATCTCGGCATAATAAAAAACAGTAACAAATACCTTAGAACAAGGCCCAAATTCCCTCACACCCCCAACTTCCACCCCACCCCATACTTCCCCCAGAAGCATCTGTCGCCCATATATATCACATCACTCCCGAACCTAGTGAGGTATATCATTAACTGATTGAGCAGTGGTAGACCCCTCCATAACGATGGATCAAGCAAGAAAACACAATAAGTGGTAATTAGTCATAGATGGTGTTGTTCCTCATCCAGGCAGTGTGCACCCTCCCCAGATTTGTCCATCTTCTTATGAAGTTACTGCGTCGGACTGCGGGATAAGTCTGAGTCATCCAGGGACCCGGACGGGGCCCGCGGCGTGTCCCGCGATTCTGGACTACCTTCGACACCCTCAAAACTCCCGGATGATCGCTGTTTCGGTGGTTCCACGCGAGGGGCCCCTGAGGGGGAATTCGAGCGGGAGCTGCTCTGCACCCTGCGCCACCCCGAGTGTGTGCGACAACGCAGGCCATGCACCCGCTTCTCCTGAGGGTGTGGCTGCACTTCTTTTCGCATTGATTTTGGTCTTTCCCTGCAGGTCCATGCCGTGGCCGGTTGTTTAAAGAAGTGAGTTTTGTTACCATGGATGACATGGAGTTTCGCTGGGAACAGGAGACAATATGGAATGTCCATTGCCCTTAGTTTCTGTTTCACCTCAGTTAATGAGCGACGCTGTTGCTGCACTTCCTGAGTGTAGTCAGGGAAAAGGAGGACCTTCACCCCGTTGCAAAAGAGGTCCCCTGGAGCCTGCCTCCTGCAACACTGCGTCCCTGTCCTTGAAGTTGAAGAGACGGAGTATCACCAGTCTGGGCGGAGAGCCCGGTGGAGGCTTTGACTGCAAGGCCCTGTGGCCTCACTCGATCGCAAACCATGGTGTAAAGCGGTCCGCCGGCATCCAGGTGCGGAACCACTCTTCCAAGAATGTGACCAGAGACGGTGCTGCAGTAGTCTCCGGAAGGCCCACCAGACGAAGGTTGTTACGCCTGGACCTATTCTCTGCGTCTTCAGCTCTTCGGTGGAGCTCCAATGTACAAGATGTCAGTGCGGAGACTTGCGCCTTGAGAGCAGTCACATCATCTTCCACTGTGGATATCCTCGACTCCGCCTCCGTGATTCGAGCTGTGGCATTGCGGAGGTCTTGTCTGACCAGGGCTTCATCTACCCTAACTTACCCTATCTTGGACTCCACAGCTGTTTGGGATGCCTGGATCGCCTGAAGGATCGTCGCCAGGTCACCGGATATCGCCAGCAGCTCACTATCTCCGTTTGGGGCACGGTCCTCTGCCCGAGTCTTACTGGCGCCCGTGATGAATTGATCCATTCGCGTTTGCACTGCAGCTTGTCGTGCCGACTTGTCCCTGCCCATGATGTTGTCCCCAGCTCTGGCACTGCATGTGTTCCCCGCGGCAGAGGCTATCGGCGTAGTTTGGTTAGGTCGCCACACACGAGTCCGGGGCCGTTAATGCCCTTCTCCATGGCCCGGGCCCGCTGCACGGTCCCACACGTTGCGGATGAACAAATCAGTCCCCTGGGTCCAGGAGATTATGGTCCTCCTCCGCATCCAACCACTCCCAGGGGTCCTCTGCAAGCCTCACCGACAATCCAAGCCGCATCCCTCTAGTGTTGCAGAGCCCCCAGGCCTCCTGTCAGAGAGGGGGCGGTCCCAAAGGGGAGCCCAGCCCCTCGCAGTCCGTCGCCGCGCCGCCTCCCCGGCAGCCACTCAGGGAGTACCAAATGCTGCAATCAAACAAGGGGGGGAGACAAGGGAGGGGGGCCTTCCCCCTTGTTGCAAACATGGCAACCCTATTGCACCACTTCGTCCCCCACAATGGCACAACAGAGTCCTGGTCTGCTTTTCCTGGCGCAGCTCCTGGCGCCGGGGAGCCGCGGCCCCGTTCTCAGCAGGTCCCTGCCACAAAATGGTCCCCAGAAGCGCCATCCGCAGCTCCTCGCGTACTGTTGCGCCGCGGCATGGCGCTCGGGTGTGCCACAAACACCGCGGCGTCCCCGGCCCTCTCCATCACCCACACTGCGGCGCTCACTTGCCTCCCGCCATCCTCGCTCCCGTGGGGGGGCAGCGGGCCCCAAAAAGCAGGAAGGTGCTGCCGATGAGGGTGGATTGCACTCTCGGCTAGAGGCGGATTACGGAGGGGTCCTGAGCACTATAAAAGTGCAGCCGCCATCTTGACACCTTAGCCGCGCCCCCAAAACTAAGATCTTTATAGTTTTCATACAATGCACAACAGATTAAACTAACTAGCAGTATATGCTGAATATATTTTATTTATTTCAACCCCCAAATCTTCACTCCCAGCATTTTAAGTAAAGTTGCCTCCTAACAGCTTGTATATGATTATAAATTAAACCACAATAAATGTGCAATACCACCCCTAAATCACTTTACGTTTAAGTAAGACTTTTTGACTACTAATTTCTCTAGGAACACAACAATAATTAAATATCTAGGTCTATGATTCTTTCCTCCAAGCATCTGTTTAATAAAATTTAGATTAATGTATAACTAAATTAACAACATTAGTTAATCATCTTGATGCTCTCAAAATGATGTTAGTACCCATTGTGTTATGCACAATATCTAATATCCAATAAAATGTCTTCTAATTTTTATAAGAAAAATAATTCCATTCCCTCTTCCTTTCTTTGGAACAAAATAACCTTGCATGCCCCTTATGAATTTGAAATGTCCTGAATCTGATGGTAGTATCAATTTCCAAGATGCCTGTAGTTATCACATGGCTTTTTTTAAATTAAAACAACCTGTTTACTAGAATTTAGAATGTAAGACCCATTATGGGCAGATATGGAAAAAACTATATCTCAATTCTATAGTTTATGTTCTCAAGAAAACCACAAAATATTTCTGCCAATAAAGTTTCAACATTTGTGTAAAATGTTGAATCCTATATTGTCATACAGTCCAACAGACATTAATACATCCCTAGACTCTACTATTTGCCATAATAAGCTATATTTATATAACAATAAGCCTATTTATTGGAGAACGTGGATACAAAGTGGCTTGATATGAGTTACACAACTAGTAGTTGGCTACTCTTTTATGTCATAAACATCTTCTTTTTGGACTTATATCTTCCATCTCAAATTTCAGATACTACAAAATATCACATCAAATCCAAGTAATCAGTTTCAATCTCACATTCTGAGACATCCTAGGAAAGAGACTTAGGAGTAACGGTTGTTTCAGTTTGCAGACTATTTACTGCTCCATTTTTTATGTAGTGTATATCTTTGATGGCATTCATAAACATATTTTGCACCAATCTACTAGGTTGCTGCAGGCCTCCTAGGATGATGCAGAGGGCTTTTTTTTATTGTTACAAGTGAATCTGAGGAACAGTGGTAATGGGTATTTTTCTGAGTGGAGAAGTGTCTCTTAGTTTTTGCATTTCCCAGGTCAAACTGTTGTCCTCTCTGGGTCTGTACTTTAACCTGTGTCCATCAATTTTCGTTTCCAGCCTGTAGTTACTCAGTTTGCTGAGTGTTTGTCTACATTTGTCTACGTTTTGGATTTTCTAAACTCAGTGATGTATTTTGTACAAATAAAGTAAATTTTTCAAGTTTAAAAGGAAGCTTTTCAAAAATAAGTGGAATACAGAATGATAATACATTCATACTCTAAAAACAGACAATACAGTTAAAAATATGAAAAATTACAGAATCTCTAAAAAAGGAAAACAATAATGAAAAGAGGGGAAGGGACGGGGACGTATTATATAACAATAATTTGATAAAAACATCATGTGTGTATGTTATGATAGAAGTAGTCTGATAATTGTGTAAAAAGGATGAAACATAGAGGACTATTTAAAAAACAAAAAGGTAATATTGTCCGTAAGAAAAAAAGTCAAAGAGAATGAGGCCTTCTTCTGCAATTGGTAGCTGATCAAAGTGGGGGTTTGCATATGTATCTGAAAAATTAGTGATTGAGGCCACAGAACAGTACTTTACAAAACAAGTGAGATAGGATGTATGTATTATGTATCCAATCTATTATAACAGATTGCATCCCAATATGTTTGAAAAGACAACTGGGTGAGGTCTTTCAGTTTTTTGTTATTTGCAGAAATGCAACTGTTAGTAACAGGTCAAATGTTTGTTCATTTGTTGAAATGTTTTCCCAATCCTCAGATGAACTTCCCAGGAAAATATTAATGAGGGAAAAAGCTACCTTGGAATTGAGGAGGAAGTTCAATTTGTTTCCAGACTTTTAACCAAAGTTATGAGCAAAAAGGCATGTGAATAGTAAAGGGCAGATTTATACTTTTTACGCAAAACTGTGTTAGCGCAGTTTTGCGTGAAAAAGTATAGCGCCAGCTTGCACCATTCCAAGATGCCGGCCGGGCGCCATATTTATGGAATGGCGCTAGCCGGCGCTAATGCACTGTTAGCGTCCTTGGAAAGGATGCTAACAGGGCTGGGGAGGCATTGGGGCAACTGGGGTTTGTGTGCGGAATTATGGCGCTACACTGTTTAGAGGCAAACAAATTGCCTCTAAGCAGTGTAGAACCATTTTCTGGCACCCAACCCCCATGGTCATGGCTCCTGTCTTAGTAAAGACAGGAGCCATGCCCACCACCCCAATGGCCAAGCCCCGGGTACGAGAGCCCAAATCAGGGCCCCCGGGCAATGTTGGGGGAAAATAAAATACTTACCTGGACTTACCTGGTATGGAACCCCCATCCTTAGGTGTCCTGCTGGTGTGGGTGAGGGTGTCCCTGTGGCCAAGGAAGGGCACCTGTGGGCAATTTCCATGGTCTCCGACCATGAAAATATGCCTACAGGTCCCCTTAAGCCTGTCCATACCCAGGCGTTAAATAATGGCGCTAAGCAAGCTTAGCGCAATTATTTAAAACCCCCATCCCCCCGTGCTGGATTTTAGCACATGGGGATAAATATGGCGCAAAGGCTATATTGTCCTTTTCTGGACGGAAACGCCTACCTTGCATCTCATTGATACAAGGTAGGTTTTCCCCTCCAGAAAACGACGTTAACTCCATAACTTTGGCGCTAGACATGTCTAGTGTCAAAGTATAAATATGGAAATAGGTTTGCGCTGAATTAACGTAAAAAAAAAGACGCTAATTCAGCGCAAACCGAATATAAATATGGGCCTAAATGTCTTATATCCACGTGCTATGATTGACATGACAACAAGTTTGAGGGATGATTAGATACATTTTGTGTAAGGCTAAAGGGGATAATAAGCGTCTAATATAAAGATAAAAATATGTGTGTGTGTGAAGCAGTGCAGCTGCAAGAGTGAGCTGAACTGCAGAGAGTGGCTGAAAATGAATTAAAGAGGCCCGAGATGGCTGCAGGATTACGTGCCTCAGTGTTCCGTGCTCCACATTTAATTGCCGCAGCCGCGTGTTTTAGAGGGGAGCACTGGGCACCGGCACGTTTTTATTTACAAATTATTGAGAATTTCGAGAGATTTGACCATATTTTTCTTCACATAGAGCTAGGCAATATTACCCGAGAAACTGTGCTTGTTAATGTGTTTTTACAAGTTAACTTGGTCTCTCTTCAAGAGGTCTGAAAGCGGAAGGTGACACACCACTAAATCACTGGCAAAAAGATCAAAGAAAACAAGTATTTCTCTACCGCGTTATAGCTGTTGTGTGAGAAGTTTCACTGTGATTTCATTCTCTGACTGCAAATGTTTGTATTTCAAAACGTTTCTATTGGTTCTCCCAATTTATACTTAGATTCTTTCATACCTGAGTTGACAGAAAACAGTGATGACTCACTCACTCATCTGTAATAATTGTCATGTTTGGGTCTAGAACCAAATACATTTATATTATATACGTTAGATGCAGTACTGCACTGTTCTTTGCAAATAATTCTGCAGGCAGTTTGACGGTAAGGTTTGTAAAGCTCTCAACCAAAGGAAAGTGAGTGTGCAGTCTTGTAGTTTCTATTTAAGAGATAAATGATTGAACCACCAACCCCCTTGACAGCAAGCCTCATAATAAATGAATATACATTACCCGCGTTACAGAAGTTCTACAAAATGTAAACAAATATTTTCGCATTGCAGTAAAGTCCCAAGGTATTACGGTGTGGCAAGGGCATGGGCAATATTTAAAAAGACTCAGGGAAACTACAAAATAACAAACAATGTATACTCAATTGACAGTGGTTTGAAAGATCAGCGCCCTCATATCTAACAAAGGGCGCTGGTTGGCTGCTGGATGGTAATGCTCTGTTCCACCTGGAGAGGCAATAGCAAATTACTGGTATTGCACAAAAGGGCGGCCAGTACACCCCTCAAGGAAGTACTGCGCAGACACTTCGGAAAAAGAAGGATTCCTGAAAGACATCTTTTAACCCATTTGTTATGACTCATACAATATTTAGATAGACCCTTACATGTCTGTCCAGTAAATCATTGAATTGGATATAAAGTCAACAGAAAACAACATTCGGTACAAATGGTAATGTGGTCAGCTGATGTATTGGTGGTCAGACAGGGTAACTGTTCTTTACAATAAATCACAATGTGAGAGCTATGTGAGCAAAAACACCACCACATAAAGTTCTCAAGGCAGGTGACCAGACTACTTTACTACAAACATAAAATACAATAAAAATAATGAACATGGGTATCAGGACCGAAACAAATTATATCTGCAATTGAACTGTGAATTCTTATTATACAAATTAGATATGTTACAACAATTCATAGATGTTTTAACATGGTTAGTTGATGTTTCGGTCTGATTGCAGCATTTGTGCAAGCCCATCATCAAGATGCCATCAGGGGACTGTGCCAGTCTTCACATCTAAGGATACTGGATCCCTAAACCATAGAGCAACTGAGTAAACTCAAAGTACAAGAGAATAGAAACATGCTCATCGAAAACATGGGTTAGGGAAATTTAGCAAGAACAGAATCAATCTCAAAACAATACCACCTGGAATAAGTTCAGCAAAGGGGGTGCTCTTCTAAAATTGCAGACAGCTCAGAGGAAGAAATCCAGAGCTTCCATGTACCAGCTAATTATCAGCGTTTTCATTCGAACCTTGTTTAATTCATTTGACTTTTGTTTAGAATGAGTACTTTTGTGCTCCTTTACACCTTGCTTTTACTATTCTCCCACAGTAACTTAATAAATCTGCCTCGGGAGTCTAAAGCTTCAACATGTGCACTGCTCAAGCCTTTTGTTTGGCTAAGATGGCAGACACACAGGCCTACAATAAGACATTCAAATGTCGCCCTCCCAATTGAAAATTTGAGTACTGTCACTTGCTGCTTTGAATTTAGGATTTAAAAGAAAATCATAACAGTTGACAGAGATGGCAAAACAGGTTTGGGATGTGTCTGAATGATCAAAAAGAATGTGGTATTTCTTCTCATAGGAATGCAATTGGGTAAATTAGACACCCTGCAATGTTTACGTAAAAGACGGCCCTGTCAGATTATAGAAGGGGGCGGGAGGATTTTCTGAGCATTAGAATCACAATGAGAAAATGGCCTTGAATTCTATTTCTCAGTAACAGTTACACTTATTGTAATTCACAAATGTATAGACAGTTGCAGAGACCTTCCTTCATGAGTGAGTGGCTAACACCGTCTGTGTTTCATCTCTGGGCTCTAGGTCTTCCTGAAATGTACCTAAACATTCACTTGTATCTCAACTGTGAAATTCGATATAATATTATTTAATAATTATATGAATACATGACTTGTGAATTATTCTTATAGAACTTAGGCAAGTTGCAACAATTCATAGCTGTTTCAACATGGACAGTTGATGTTTCGGCCTCCTTGTGCCATTCGTGCACAAGACCATCATCAGGATGCGACAAGGAGTCTGATGCTGTCCCCATGTCTAAGAATGTCCAATTTACAAACCATCGAGCTACCGAGTAAACTCAAAGTATAAGAGAATGCAAACATAATTATTGAGCACAAAGGTTAGGGTACATTAGCAAGAATAGAAAATGTCTGAAAAAATTCCACTAGAAGAAGCTGAGCAAGGTCAATGCGCTTCAAAACTTGGGGACATCTCAGGGAAGAAATCCAGAGCTTCCGAATACTATCTGTGTCAGCTTTTTCACTGAGTCTTGCTTATATCATTTTACATTTTGGAAGCGACACAGAACTAATGAATAATTAGTTCTGTGTCGCTTCCATCTTGCATTTACTGTTCTCCACAGCAACCAAATAAATCTTTCTCTAAAGACTGCCTCAGGCTTCTTTTTGGCAAAGATGGCAGACCTACAGACCTAGTAGAAGGCAATAAAGTGGCACCTCCAGTCTGAATATTTGTGTAACATTAGTTTTCGCTTCGAGTTCAGCTTTTCTTTTGTTTTAATAAATGCAGCTGACAACGGTAGCAAGACAGGTTCGGAATGCGTGTGACTGATCACAAAGAATGTTGTATTTGAATGCAAGGGGGTAAATTCGACAGACAAAAGTCTTCCCTGTCAGATTAGATAACGGGGTGTGAGGATTTTCTGTGCATTATGGTGATAATGAGAAAAATACCTTTATTTTGTCTTTCTCAAAAATGAATGCACTAATTGCAATTCACAAATTTCTGGATAATTGCAGAGCTGTTTCTCACCTCCCCTATGTTTGACCTTTGATTTTGGTTTCCTGAAAAGTGCCTATCTGTTCACAGGGGTATCACTTGGGCTGTTGTGGGATGTGATAGTCAGTCTTTTTTTCTTCAATAAAAAGAAATCAGTCTATGCGTTTCACAACCACACATATAAATCTTGAAAGTCTGTGTTTATACAATACTACTTTTCTTTTCATACTATTACACCCATTGTTATATTCCTTGCACATATAGGGGGTCATTCTGACCCTGGCGGCCGGTGGCCGCCAGGGCCACCGACCACGGGAGCACCGCCAACAGGCTGGCGGTGCTCCCACGAGCATTCTGACCGCGGCGGTTCAGCCGCGGTCAGAAGCGGAAAGTCGGCGGTCTCCCGCCGACTTTCCGCTGCTCGGGGGAATCCTCCATGGCTGCGGAGCGCGCTCCGCAGCCATGGGGATTCTGACACCCCCTGGCGGTGCGGGGTGCCGCGGGGCCCCTGGGGGCCCCTGCAGTGCCCATGGCATGGGCACTGCAGGGGCCCCCGTAAGAGGGCCCCGCAAAGTATTTCAGTGTCTGCCATGCAGACACTGAAATATGCGACGGGTGCAAACTGCACCCGTCGCACCCCTGCAACTACGCCGGCTCAATTCTGAGCCGGCGTCCTCGTTGCAGGGGCATTTCCTCTGGGCCGGCGGGCGCTCTTTTGGAGAGCGCCCGCCGGCCCAGAGGAAATGTTAGAATGGCCGCCGCGGTCTTGTGACCGCGGTGCGGTCATTTGGCGGCGGAACCTTGGCGGACGGCCTCCGCCGTCCGCCAAGGTTAAAATCAGGGCCATAGTCCCTTACTATGTATTTACATATCTATTTATTCATTACTCTAGTCTTACTGTAGTAGAAAAAATATTAAATAAAAAAAAAAAATTACATCTATAAACAAAATTCAAAATATAAATAATTAAATTAAATATGATATACATATATATATATATATATATATAAATCAAATAATAAAGAAATAAAAAATAATATACATTTTACTGTCTCGTAAGCTTTACTCTGTCTCCCCTCCACCCTATGTCTCTATCAATCCTCCATCCCCACTCTGACTCATCCCAAACCCATTTTACTACTTTCATCTCCAAAATAACCCTGCCTAAGCTATTCCCTCCTCTTCCACATCTAGCACACCCCAGACCTCAGTTTACAACTATGATCTCCCAAACAACCCTACTAAATTCCCTTTCATTCATCTCATCTTTGACTCATCTAAAACCCCTCCTGCTTATACGATCTCCATATCCCCTTTCCACAGACTCTTCCCTCCTCCATCTCTCCTTTATTCATCCCAAGCCTCATCCTATTACTATAAACTCCCAATTAACACTTCTGAATTCATCCCTCCTCTACCCCTCCATTACTCTAGTCAATCCAACTAACAAACTCACATATCCTCTGCTCAAATTCACTCATAATAATACTAACACTGTACTCATATTTCCTATACCAATCCACCATGAATTCCTCTTGCGTTCCTGAGTAGCGTGCTACTCGCCAAAAAGCAATTTAAAACCTCATCAGGGGTAGTAAGCGCTATATAAATATAATTACAATTACATAGATCTGGACTTAGACCAAGTGTTGTGCCTCAGATAGATATCCAAAGCGTGCTGCAATGGAAAGTGATTGATTGTGGAGGGGCAGTCACAGAGCAACATTGAAACTGCCAGAACAGGAAAGGTTTCTGTAATGGACATTTGTAAGCAGGACTAAAAGGTAAACTTGCGATACAGCTGCTGCGTCTACACCACAAGGCAGCACCAGTACTCTGTTTTTCCTTTGGCAAGCAAAGGTAAAACTTTATGCATCTCCCCTTCTGATCGTATGACCTTCTGCGGTCATAAGGAGGGACACAGCACCATGCAGTTGTGGTTTGAAAGACTGGACTATGGGCTTCTGCTGGAGTGAATGAGTTAAAGAGAGAGACTGGGGACGCTGAGACAAGATCTGCAGGATTAAGGGATGCACTGAAACCTCAGGGCCCACTGTAAGGTCAACTGAGGGAGCCCCCTACATCACCCTGCCACCCAGTGTCCCCCATAGAGAAGTGCCTCACCACTGCAACCCACAGTATGGAACTCTGATTCAGTGACACTAATATCTCTAAAGAAATCAGCAATCAGAGTGACAGGTTTCAGTGAGTATGAGCATTCGCTTTTCTGTGTGAGGAGGAAGATTCATACGCATCTGGATGGAAGCAATGAGAGCCTGATCCATTTTTCTGAAGTGGAAAGGCGAAGACCTCCTAAAGTCAAGGGGAGTGGGAAGGGCATTTCACAAATTACCTGGAGAGAAAACTTGATGCCAATAGTGCCAAAGAAGAGAGAGTTATAGACAACACAGCAGTGGAAGCTACTTTCAAACTGTTTGATGTTATTGTTTCACATAGTGAGGCTCAGGAGCTGATGGTGTGTGTCACTGGAATAAAAGATAACAATGTAAATCAATGTAGCCATTAAGAAAAGGATCTTAGGTGTCTTCTGTGAAAGGTACGTGCAAATGCAAACAAGTCCATGCCACAGGAAGCGAAGTTCCATAAGCACTAACTTTTCCATGGATTAAAATCTGCATTTCCTACCTTCTTGCACATTTTTCTAGCCTTACATATATGTTTTTAAAACAATTGTTAATCTAGTGAGGTGACACCCTTTCATCACCCATGCCATCGTGCCTACATAGGCAGCACCATTCGCCCACTTAAAATAAGAATTCAAGAACACTATCGTAATATACAAAAACTGGAAATGAAAGCCCCACTGGTTGAACATTTCACAGAATTCCATTCTCATGAACGTATCTTTACATTCTGTGGCCTCCGATGGATCAGACCAACCCCTCGAGGGGGTAATACTCCTTTACGTCTACGCAAGGAGGAAAGTAGACTTATCATCCGATTTGACACAGTAAACAATGGACTAAATAAAGAGTATGAGTGGCACTATTGGCTATTGTAAAATAGTCACCCAGTGACAATGTCATCTGCAACCTCTGTAAATTATGCACCAAGTTTGTTCTACAATTCTGTTAATTTTAATTTCTATTTTGTTTTTTCTCTCTGGTTAATGTATCATAGATCTGTTATATGCGCACTTTATGTAATCTGCATGTCTGTTTTTTACTTATATTTGATTCTCTATAATATGCTCCCTTCACTATGCAGTTAGAAGTCAGTATAAATATTACCAATATGGTTTCCTCGCAATTATAATTTTTAAAAAAAAAACTTTTTTTTAACTCCTTAGTTACCCTAGTCATTTGGATCCTAAAAATAGACCGGCGCCTTCTTTGGGTACTCCCAAGATGGCGCCGCCGTTTTCTCCCCCAGCGAGAGCTTGAATCCTTTCTCTCTGTCCATACCCGATAGTTTACATCAAGGTAGGACAACTGAAACTACTCCCCGGTCGCGTATGAAGACGCGAAGGAAAACTGGCGCGCTGCCTCCTTCTCAAACATTATTGCAGGCGACGGATAGTAATACTTTTCACCGCATTTTCAACTCCAATAATAACGGGTGAGTGCTACTACAGCGTTTTCATTTGCAGGTTAAAACACACATCGCCTCTTCTGCCCAGTATTTACAACTAACTTTTCCGACGAGATTTAATATATCTAAAATGGATATAAATTCGGACTAGGCTCTTATTATAATGTATCTCCTTGGACATAACTTAGGGCACTTTTCTTTGTCGTTTTGTTAATTACAAACATATCAATACCTTTGTTTTTTCCCCCTTATATCAATTCAATCCATTTCTTCTGAATTATGACTGCACTTATAGTATTGTAATGTTTCATTATTATTGGATATCCTGTTAATATGTAAATATCACTCAGCCCTGTTGCTTTCTTTCCAAGAGGCTATCTTCTGATTACAACTGTCAGTTCAATCTATTTTTACAGACAAAAGAAGTTATATAAAATACTTATGTTTTCAGGCTAACAGCTGACCTAATACCTACATGATTGATTGTCAATGACCTTTTGAACACTACTTACTATAAATGGTATGTCTTTTTGCGTTTCCTTTGTATAGTCACAACCTTCATTCTCAATCACATCTTTCCTCTTACTATAACGCAATAGCGTTTCTTTCTACTTGCATGCCTTCCACTGCAATTTAGTCAACTCAGGTTACCTCCTCACATGGTTGCTTGACTTTCTTTATGTACCCTTAAGGATATTGGTAATATGTTCCTACCATCATATATATTTAATTCTTGAAATATCTCTATCGTTTCACTTGTCCTCTCATCATTTGCCTTATCACCCGGCACAGGCCTATCCTTGACCTCTTTGGACTTGACGAATCATCTTTTTGGACAGCATGACTCTTTTTTATTGACCTTAGATCCCTATTCCTCGATTTCTTGGGATTTCCTTTGCACAATTTCTTTGCACAACGTTTTGGCTTCCCGTTATCCATTTCAACATATCTACACCTGCCTTTATCATACCATCTAGTCTTACGACATTTCTTCTTTCTTCCCAGCCTTGAGAAAGCCCCGGCCTACGCGCCTTTGGGGCGAAACACGTGTTGGCTGGCCTAATCCACATTCCTTTGGACCTATGAGTGTCTACATCGCTACTGCGTACTTTTTGCCTTTCTCAAATAATAAACTGGATTTGGAGCAACACTGACATTGATGTTAGCCTTGTTTGATGAAAACCAATTGTCTTTAGACAAAACGGACCCGGAGAAGTATAATTATACTTACATAGTGGGCACCTCACCACCTTTTGACTTACGTTTTCTCATGGAGGACTAGGGTCCAATGTCCTCTGGTGAAGTTCCTACGCCTTATAAATATCAATAGGCATTCATACACAGGGAGTTTTGTGGGTTTTTTTTGGACCCCCTTCTTTTTGTTTTTCATCACCGGTAAAGTAACACTGTCTGATTGAGATTAGATAAATCTTAGAATCTAAGAGGCTTGAGTTCATATCCTTGCATCTCCGTTCACCACAATGTGCTTTCTTCAAGTCATAGCAGCTCCCCATATCTTGGTGTCCTTGTTTGCCAAATCTGCAGCTGTCTAGAGGTGATTGAGTTTGTAGCTGACGATGTTAGGGCAAAAATAACATCCCCATATTGAGTTGGTAAACCAGATTAGTTGAAGAGATATTCAGGTGTGCGTGCTCCTGCTTCTATAAAATGTGGAGAAAATGAGGCTGCACCATGCCTTTTACAACAATGTCCAAAGCAATGAATTAGTAATACCCGGGTTTTACACAAAATTCTGAAGGAAAATTCAGCAAACATTCCGATACTTGCAGGTCTGCTACAGTACCAAACTTGTTATTTATGTGCTTTACAGAAAATTAAGACACATACTTGTGATACTTAAAAATTAGTGCCCAATAAAATATGCCCATTATTCTTCCCATTCCAGCTGTAAGTCCACAAAAATGTGTGTGGTAGAAAATCAAATTCCATTAGAACTTCCATTGTTGTAGACAGGGTTTTATGTATGGTTGGAGCCATCTTGTACCAGAGTACTTCCAATCTATGTGCCAGTTGCTTGAATAGTTCATGGTCTTGCTCAAACATCCTGAGGTTCAGTTGATAAAATAAAATGCAATATACCAAACTGGCTGTCAAAGTGTGGCATGTTTAAGAAACTTATGCTCAATGTGATATGCTGATGCTCAAACCTGCTGGGTTGCCATCGTGTCTTGGACTTTTCAAGATGTGTTGGTGCTGACTTTCTGTGTCAAATACCATACTGAGTCAGACAGCATTTCTACGCTTTACGGTTACAGTTACTGCCACTGCCATGTTGCAAATTTGCACAGCATCCCAATACAACACATGTTGCCATAGAAGTTTCCACATTGCCGCAGCGTACCAACATGTACTTGGCATATCTCAATGACTGAGGATCACAGATAAACAGGCGTCTGCCATTTAATGCTATACTCTCAAGGCACATAATATGAGAATATCCCGCAGGAGTGCGAGGAGGACACAATGCTGGCTTCCAACTTCACCCTCAACCAAGTTAGCCCAACAATAGTCAAAGCTTAGTAAGGAGGACAGGGAAGACGGGAATGGAAGAGAAAAAAACCAAGTGTCCCACAGAGACTGTGCTGTAGTGCTAGTGTCTCCCTTGGTCTATTCAAGACTTCTCCTAATAGAAAGGATAAAGAGGGAGTCAGTGATGTTGCCTTTTTTGGGTGAGTGTTAATGCAACAAAACTTTTCTATGTGTAACTAAATACCTGAACAATTCCCCTTTTCCAGTTAGCTGTGTAAAAAAATGAATGACAGCTAAATGATGATTTGTGTGTATCTAAGGGGAAAAGTGAGAGAGTACATGTATATATGGTAAGAAGCAACACGTGAAATTAGAACATGAACTTCCTATTGTAAAGCATACCTCAGGTCTTACTGTTCCTATTGTAGGACGGCTCGAAGAAACTAACTCGAAATTTAATAAAAAGAAAGAAATGAAAAAAAGGAAGAGAACATACGTTTCTACAAGTATTTCATGTATAGTCATTGGTCAAAAAGTAAACAATAAAGAACCTGAAAAAGTGCACAGATATGAAAACAATGGATAACTTTTTCAATCCATAAAACCCTCCTATTCATAGTATCTTTGCCCTTCTAGGTATGCCATCAGAGACTAGAGTTCATAATATAAAATCCACAGACAAGATGGAAGTTCAGATAAATAGAGTTCTGATATCATTCTTTAAACATGTGAGCGCACAGAGCGCGTTAACCCCAGCTTGGTATCAGCAGAGCATCAATGATATGATGAATTTCTTCTTTTGCTTTTCAGGATATCCTGGACTGATCAGCGGGTGCAACCGAGAGAGGAATCCGATGAAGCGGATGAAAGAATTCACAGCGTGAGAGGGGTGGAAGAGAAGCCGCAGAGAACGCCGAAGTAGCGCACAGGAAACCCAGAAGCAACGAAGGTGAAACTAAGGACAGGGAGTTGCAGACAGGAAACAACTAGAACACCAAGCAAATTCCTGCCTGTTTATGCCCATTTATATTAGACGTGCTCCACCCCTGCTGCATTCGGAGAATGGATCGTGGCAGGCATAGCACATAATGTGCCTCATGTCTTCATACAGTGTTTTATTTCTGGCATGAACTCCCAAAGTTGTCTCTAATTGACATAGGTGGATTGAGCCTCGATATTCTGGCTGTTTAAGCATACACTTAAAAGTGCTTGAGAGGAACACAATTCCACGGGAAATGGTGGGGTGCCAAGGTACAGGCTTGGGGCTCTAAGCACATAAAACAAGACAACGATCAACACTTCTTACCTTATAACATTGCAAAGTACATGTTCAATACACTGGTACACCTTGCGACAGGTGTCACTAACGCTCCTATTTCTTTCTTCCATTTCAACCAGTCTTATGCTATCTCTGTCTCTCATTCTTTCATCACCATTTCTGCTTCTATCAGAGGACTGGTGCCATAGCCATGTGCCACCTGGCGCTTCATTTCAAATGTCTGACCTTGTGGCTATCTTCCCAGGTGACCTATGTCAAGAGCCTCATGGCCAGTGTGCAATATGGTTTTAGTGCAATCCCCAAAATAGCCTAGTTTCTATTGTACTGTAGTGGTTTGTCCAAGTAGATATGCCAGAAGCTTTAGTGAAACAGAGGACCAAAAACTTAGCTGGCCTAATTTTGGTTTCAAATCCAATGAGTAGCCTGTAGTTAGGAAAGGATATAGTATTGGCAAAGTCAGAACACAATATTTGGAGCTGCCTTCGTAGTGGACTCAGTAGATGATTGGAAAAGTAATAATTTAGTCCTGCTTCACCTTACATAAATTCTTGTTGTGACAGGACAGTGGTCCCCCCAAATAGAGTGAGGCCTGGGGCAAAGTGCCACAGCTCCTGTCCCCTTGATGTCCCTGCACCTAGTGTCACTGTTTTTAACATGGGTAACCAGCTTCCCCATGTCCAGGCCATGAAACGACTGATGGTTGGTGGCAACTTATAATCATTGTGCACTGACCTTTTCCTCTGCACCCCAGTGTGGAGATTACTTACTAAAATCTGCATAGTGTGTCGTGATTGGGGCCCTCAGTCTGTGAATTTTGTATATGTTGACTGCTTGTACACAGTACTCCAGTGTGGCAGTTCCTCAATACATTATTCAAGGTCCACTTGTCTCACATTTATCTTTCACACTTTCCTTCTCACCAACACATCACATCCTCAATCCCATCCTCTCAATTCCCACAACCTCACATCTCAAATTCTCTTAGCTCTATTCCATTCATTCATTCTCTTACCATCATCCCTCAATGTTGTGTTCACTTCTATCTCTGTAATCTTCTCTCTTTTGTACCACCCCGTTTCCAATCAACCTCCATTATTACATTTCTTTCCTCACTTCTACCTCTCATTCTCTCACATGCGTCTTCTAGCTTCCTCTACGAAGTTGTCACTTTAGTATATCCCTGTGCTCTTCATATCTTTCAGTTCACTCAAGTTTCTGTTTCTTCCCTCACACCTTTATTCTTCCATATTTTACACCTGCCCCACTCACTCTGTATTTCTCTTTGTAATCCCAACAGTTTTATATGCACGTCCACATTCTGTGCTCATAAACCACCATGCACTGGACAGCGCTATGATTCCTCCTTGTGTATTTGCCTCCTGCTCTCGCTTAGCTTCCATTTTCACAGTCTCCCTCTCTTGCTATTTTTTCGTAATCCTCAAGATTTCACTTACTTACTGTCTCTTTTTTTCTGTTTGTCAGTTAATTTCTCTTTCCATTTCCTTTTTTCTTAACGTTTTTTAAATGTATTTCCGTTACCCTGTCTTTTTCTTTTCTTTTGTTCTTATGCTCCTTTGTTCCTTATAGCCGTTTTCCATTTTCTTCTTCATCTCTCAATCTTGATGTTACATCTATTTGTCTGTGTGGCTTACCACTTTCTGATTCTTTCTAATGTTAACTACCTCCACTTCTTTTCTCTTAGCCTTCAAATCATTATTTATTTTTCTTTCTTTCCATTCTACATTCTATTTCATCTCATGTTTTCCCTATTTCTTTTTCTCACATTTTTACCATTACTTATTCTCGATTTTTCATCATTTTCCACAACTCTATTATTCCACCTCTGAATCTTCCTTTTAGTCCCTTCGTTTTTTGTTTTGCCTCTTCTGTACTTTGACATTCTGTATCTCGATGTCGAGGCATTTGGTCCTATTGACCGGCCAGCAACTCTGCTGGTTGTGCCTCATGCTTACCTAAGACCCTCTGCTCAAGTACTGAGATCAAAGTTGAGGGGACATGGAGATCACTTCATGTGGACGCAACAACAAAGGCAACAATAGCAGATCTTTCTCAGGGAAAGGACACACCACACATATCAGCAGTAAAAGCCTCACTCAACCTCACAAAATGTACTTCATCAGTAACAGCATTGTTTGCAAACTTTAAGCTTACACAAAACAGAACACACAATTCTCTATACATTGTTTGTGTGTATACATATATGCAAATATTTTTCACAAAGAATAATTTCAGCATGGCCATAAGCAGTGCAATATTCCTTTTCACAGAATATGTACAGCACATAAGCACTGCACAAACCAAGCACAACATTGGTAATAGCTGGGCAAGTGACCTTCCCAGACAGAACAGGCACACTACAGACATCAGGAGGGAGAAAAGGTTCTCCCACAGGAAAGGTAAAACAGGGGCTTCAAATGTGAAATCCACTCGGAGACAAAAAAACACCTATAACACTGGATGGAGTTGTGTAGGTCCCCAGTTACAAAAAAACATGTACAACATGAAAAGCAGAATTGAATGCAATCTTAACACACCGGGCACAATGGATGCCTCATTCACCCATGTCATTGTTTCACTTTTAGACATTTCTATGGCTTTCCAAAATGACTTAGCAAACTTGAAGTTTTACACACATACTTAAAAAGCTAAAGACAAAACTAGGAGCCTCACGAGTCCCAGGATGCAGATCGATTTTTGCTAAGATTTTAGAACTGGCTGAAGATGTCTTATTTAACATGTTGGAGGGAGACAGACAAGACATAGGGTCTTATTATGACATTGGCGGTCCAATGACTGCCAGGCTCACAGTGGCGGTCGGACCACTGCCAATGCGGCGGTCCAACCGGTACATTATGACCGCTGTGGTAGCACCGCGGTCCGACTGCCAGCAACGCCACCTCGTCGACACAATGGTGTGGCGGTGCTGGCGGTCCTAATCCTCCTTCTCCACCAACGTTTCATGGCAGAAGCACCGCCTTGAAACGGCTGGTGGAGACGGGGTGCAGGGGGCCCCAGGGGGGCCCCTGCACTGCCCATGCACTTGGCATGAGCAGTGCAGGGGCCCCTTGGCTAGCCCCGTCACAATGTTCACTGTGTGCTTTGCAGACAGTGAACATCGCTACAGCTGCTGGTGCATCCTACGCAGTACAGCATTGCCGCTGGCTCGATTACGAGATGGAGACAATGCTGTAGGCCGTTTCCCACTGGGAGTTTCCGCCAGCTGACCCAGCGGGAAACTCGTAATGAGTCCGGTTGGAAGGCAGCCGCACTGGTGGCAACCTTCCGGTTAGGTCTTCGGCAGACGGCCTTTTCCTGTCGCATTTGAGAGGCATTCATCCCCTAAAGTGATAAAATTAAACTGTGAAACCCTTTGCACCTGACTCCCAGAGAAGCTAAGGATATTTGGATCAGCTTTGCAGGGAGCAAATGATCTACACAATATTGGATTACCTTTGCTAGGGAACAAGTACTGCAGCTCCACTTCTGAAGTGGTGCAGTGACACCCATTGCTCTGGGACCAGAGCTCCCACCTCTGACAATAAACACCAACTATGATCTTGCCATCCCAGAGACACTGCAGAGTGAATGTGGCAGAGGAACAAATTGATAGCTTTTTGTTTCTACTCTTTAAGTTTTAGATTTGACTCCAATGTCTCCACAGTTGTACAGTATCACAATTATTAGGTCTTTCCTGTGAAGCAACGTCTAGCTACTTGTAGGCAAAAGGAAAAGAGGATTTCAAGTGATGCAAGGTCCGCTTTGGATTCTGACCGTTTTATTGATTGTTTGCTTTTTAATATAACTGCTGTGTTTTGTTTTTATGTGTGTGGGGACTGGAAACTGAAAGTTGGCTGAGACTTGGGGGAGTACTTGATGGGAGCTGTCGTAAGGGCCTGTTAGAGACTGTTTTGGAATGGTTTTTGAATGGTAGGCAGCCATCTTTAGAGTGCCACTACACCTATACACATTATGTGGGTTACTGCTCTAGCAGATGATGCTGCTCTACGCATGAGCCCAACATTGGCCTTTAAGCTCGCCAATGGCATACCGAAGGCACACCTAAGGCAAGCCCGACTGTGCTCGTCGACACCCGAACAGGACCAGCAGCTAGGAATACTGCCGGTGGCAGCATGGAGACCCCTTGTCGGACTTACTCTAGGCAAGAGCTTATGATTTGGAGTCCAGGAGGAGATGTGAGGGATGGCAGCATCTGACCTGAGGTGGGGGGGGGGTGGTGGTACTGTGATAAATGTAATAAGATGGTTAGCAGATACAGAGAGGAGGTATAGCCGGCTTCTAATACAGTGCTTCCCAGGAGGGCCAGGGTAGGGCATGAAGGAGAGTTTTCCCTTCAGTGTGCTTTAATTAATGCCCGGCCCCTTACCAAGCACAGTCTTTAAATTTGTGAGCTGATTGCCTCAGCACACCTGGACTGTTTGTTTGTTACTGAAACTTGGGCTAAGAAGGATTCAGGGCCCGATTTTCCCATCGCTACTCCACCAGGTAACGGTGTGGTGAGACTAGATAGGACTATATGTGGGGGGTGGCCTAGCTGTGATTTTCAGTGAATGACTGAGTTGCATGCTTGTTTCAATCAGTACCTGTATTGAAGGATGTGAAGCAGGGCACTTTATAATTAAAATTTAGAATGTTGTCAGGCTGGCAGGAGTCTTGATATAATGCGCATCAGGCTCCAAAAAAGAATTTATTACTAAGTGGCACCAGGTACTGGAGCTGTTTATCTTGTCCAACAACCTCATTTTTTGGGGGGATTTTAATCTGCACTGAAGAGCACGACCGGCACACCCGAGCGTGCTTAGATCTTATACCAGCTTTGAGTTGACCCAACAAGTTAGCTCGCCAATTCATGAAGCTGGTCACATACTCAACAGGATTTTTGCTAGTCAAGAGGTCTCATTATTTTGGAGTGCTTCCAGCTAGGATGGCCAGATCATAGGTTGGTCATTGCATAGCTCCTAGATAAGTTGTTATATTAGATACATATGAATCCCTGCTTTCTTTTTTGTATCACAATGAGCAAATCTTTTCTTAATAATTTTATCAGCCAGCATTTTGCTATTAGAAAATTGAGAAAAGATAAATAAATGTTAGAAAAATGCACTTATAAATTAACATCAAATATTGCACATCTTGAAAGTCTGCGTTTATACAATACAACTTTACATCTCATATTATTATACCCATTATTATATTCCTTACACATATATTCCCTTACTATGTTTTTACCTATTTATTTATTACTCTAGTCCTACTGTACTAGAGACAAAATAAATAATTAAATAAATAAATCTATAAAATTACAAATAAATAAATAAATACATTTAAAAAAATAAAAAATAAAATGAATTTAAATTTACTCTCTTGTAAGCTTTACTCTGTCTCCCCATCACTCTATGTCTCTATCAATTTATCCTCCATGCCCACTCATCCCCATCCCATTCTCCTACTTTAATCTCCGAAATAACCCTGCCTAAGCTCTTACCTCCTCTACCACATCTAGCTCACCCCAAACCTTAGTTTACTACTATGATCTCCCAAACAACCCTACTAAATTCTCCCTCATTTATCTCACCTTTGACTCATCCAGAACACCTTCTACTACTATGATCTCCCTAACCCCTTTCCACAGACTCTTCATTCCTCCATCTCTACTTTACTCATCCCAAGCCTCATCCTATTACTATAAACTCCCAATTAACACATCTGGATTCTTCCCTTCTCCATCCCTTCATTACTCTAGGTAATCCAACTGGTGCAAACTCCAATATTTTGACGGTAGACGTGTCTAACGTCAAAATATAAATATGGAGTTAGATTTGAGCCAAATTGGCGTAAAAAATAATGTCACAAATTCGGCTCAGAGTATAAATATGCCCCTCACGTTTTAAGTCAATTGTTCTGTAATTGACTGTATTTTGAAATGTTGTTTTGAACTAACCTTGTCTCTGGGACACTTTCCCTCATGATTTGAGGTTCACACTGTCCACAAAAACATCTGGGTGTGCCGTTGAGGTGCAGATTTCCTTGTGATACAGTGCGCCCTCAGCTTCGGGTAGCAGAGGATGGTTTTAGAGTAAAGGACTGGTTTTAGTGATTATTTATGTCCCTATCCATAGACTGAATTTTTGTCTAGTTTCTCAGGAGACCACCTTTGGATTAATTGCTGAGTTCCATTGTTCCAGTGCTGTTCCAGAACAAAAGGATTGTGCATATTAGTAGGGTGAAATGACTCTTGAGATTGAGAGTTTAGTGTGCTAGTAGTGCATTGTGGGAATTTTATTTGAGTGTGTGATTTTATGTTGTGCCATTAAGTCTTAAACTGCATGCAAGATCTTTTGTTTTGTGCTGTTGATTCTTGGTTCAGTTGGTTAATTTAATCACTGCGATTTTGATTTATTTGTCATATTTGTAAAGTGCATTGAAACATATGTTATTTTTGTTATTTGTGGGTCAAAGCAATTTGATTTATTTGATTAAAGAGGAGAGTGCATGTTTTAAAAGAATATAATGAGAGGACAGTTAAAATGGTGAGAAACTGGAAAAACGAGAGCGAGACTAGAGAAAAGACAGGTTGAAGAAAAATCTAGAAATTCAAATTCACATTTAAGATTTAAAATGGAGCATGAGAGGAAGGGTGAACTATATGTGGTGTGTCATGAGCTTACTGTTGTGAGGCCTTCCTAGTCTCACATTAGTTCTCCATTTTGACTTAGTTTTATATTATACATTTTATAGGTTTTAGCTGACATCACTTTCAGTAGTGACATTTTACCCATTTAGGCTTGCACAATATTATTCCAAGAATACATTGTACATGCTGCTTGTTTTTAGTTACTCTTTCTTGATGTAATCTGTACACTCTCTTGAAGTCTTGGAACAGAGTACAAGATATCCTGGTTCTTACGTTGCCCATTTAGAAAAAGTTTCTAACATCTAGACATATCATTGCATCAGAGCTGTGCCTCTAGCACAGTGTAGTCTTTATTACATAAACGACGCACTGACCCAGGGGATCAGAGGAGCACTCCACCCACTACTGTTCTGGAACAAATGTTGTGTCCAACATAAAGCCCTGCTGATCTTTCATCTGGCAGAGAAGGATTGCCAACTCTACTCTAGACCGGCACCCTGGACCAGCTTTCCAGGTATAGGGGTCTCAGGCGATCCTATTAGATCTGGCACAGGCAGAGGGTACAACTGTTATGCTCTCAGATTGTAGATAGAGCTAGGTAGGAACATATAGGTCTAAGACCAACATGGTCGGACTGTTCATTTTTTTCACCATGTTAGTAACGCTGATTACAATGCTTTGTTTAATCTGCCTAATTATCACAGCTCATTCTCTCTATGTAAGAATATGATTATTTCAATCAATGTTTGAAAACCTTTATTCATATATTTCTTCTGTTTACCCGGGACATGCATGAGTAACCAAGGAAAGGGGTAAGAGCTGTTTCCACAATGACTTTGGGAGTCAGGGCATCAGGTTCAAGATTGCTCTAATCAACTGATACCCTGGGAAGGTTGTGGGTTCAGGTGAGGCACTGTGAGCTAGCTAGGAATTGGGTTGGTAGTTACTGATGGTGCAGATGGACTTTGTCCTCTGTTCCTGAAGTACTATTGCCATAATACTCAGCCCTACTATTTAGTGGGAACCATATCACACCACAGGACTTAGGTCAATGGAGTTTGTTGGAAAGAGTGAGAGCGAAAGAAGTTATGTTGTTAGTGGCGAAGTTATGATTGGTGAGGAACCAATATTTAGTGGAATTTATCATGTGTTTGAAGACTGCCTATTTTAAACTTCCTTGTAGCTGGGTGTGAAGCTGTTACCTTGCTTTGGTATTCCTGAGAGTTATCCATGTGAATGACATGAGTGATGCTGTTGGTTTGAAGAGAGTGACACAAGGATTTCAACTATTTGTTTTGGATGCATTGGGACCTATGATTGCATCTATAGGAGTGACTACGAATTGTGTGAAAATTAGAAGATTATCAACACTTGTGGATTGCCTTGTTTCTAACACTGCTGGTACACTAGCCCATATCAATAACGAGCTAATTGCTCTGCATTCAATGATTATGCAGAACGGTCATGCACTCTTCATCCTTCTTGCAAAGTGGAGGGCACCTTTATCCCAGATAACAGTAAACGTATTAACACATATGCTAATATTATTACAAATATCTTTTGAGAAGTTAAACCTTTTGAAGGGTATGGCTAGTGGTAATTAGTGGGTTCCTGGTTTGGTCAGGTTGGAAAGGGATGTAGGAAGGGTGGTGAATGGTTTGATAGTTTGGGGGAGGCATGTTGCATATCATATTAAATTTTACAAATATTGTGTTAAGTTGTGCAATCATCCTGTTCCTTTTGTTCATATTTTCTGAATTAATACAAGTGTGGGTGTAAAAAGATAGAGACCATTTCTTAAAGGAGAAGATGTGCGATTGAGATGGAACCTACCTGAGATCTAGCCTATTTGCAATTTAAGATTTTGGAACAATCAAGATGCAGGAGACAAAATGTGATGCAGACTGTATTAGAAATCATTTTGGGTTTGTTGTGATGATAAAATCACCAGGGAGGAAGTTGTTAAAGCTTTTGCGCATTTACATTAAAATGGACATTATTATTATGAGCATAGCAATTAATCTACTCTTGAATTGACATGTGTATACTGACATGAAGATATTACAATTGAAACACATTTGCTACAATATGTTAAAGTGTGTTTTTAAATCATAGGATAGCTAGTTCTCAGTTAGGCCTCAAAGCTATCCTGCCCAAAATGAATTCAGTATTAGGTTTATTTCTTGCTAACAATACATGCAGCTATATGTAGATTTGTTTATTTCTGAATAACAGTTTTCTCGAAAAAGGGCCTGCTAGAGGAAGCTTTCGTAATATTGAGGATCTTTTGCTTGCACGCGGTATTGCATTCATTCACAACTGGTTCACTGTTGTTTATGTGCCTGAGTCACAAAGGTAAACTCACACTTTTGTGTAAGTTTATAATTGTTTACTATTCACAAAGGTATTTTATGAACAGTATCTTTACGACTGGAGAGTCTCTGTACATAAATAGATCAGTCCTATCTTTTTATGTGTGAAGACTCTGTAGTCGTAAAGATACTACTTGTAAAATACTTTTGTGAATAGCAAACAATTGTAAACTTACACAAAAGTGTAAGTTTACCTTTGTGAATCAGGCCCTCCGTAACTAGTTTGTTCAGGCACTTCTGGGCAACTTTAGGTAAGAAGTGTCAAATCAGTATTCATGTAGTGAGTTCGTGTTAAGGTGATAGGGTTATATGATGATTCATAATACTGTATTTTCATTTGTTGAAAATGTAAACCTTTCCTCACACCATTCTGACTTAAAATGTAAGTGCTTTGCAATGAAGAAAATGGCCAAATCCCTTAAATTTGGAGGTGATCCTGATCTTTTTGGTCTCTACTAGGGATGCAGCCCGATTCCCTAGTGTTTTTGATGCACATATGAGAATTTGTCTGTTACTGATTTTGTCTATTACTATGTGTTGTTCCTGTTATTGCAAGCCTGCATAGGAATCACTCTATGCATTTGATGAGACTATTGCTGCATCGCATTTTACTATTTCTGTATTGTACTTTTGAATTTTGTAAGAAACCTTTGTGGTTTTCCTAAATTCTGCTCTAGAACTCACCTTTTGAACGAGTTCTTCTTTTATTGACTGTATTTTCAAATGCTATTTTGAAAAAACCTTGGGCCAGATGTACGGCCATTTCATTCAGTCTCTAATTGTGATTTTTTGTGACTCGCAAAATAGCATTGGTACATGCCAAAATGCTATTTTCATGTTGCAAACAGCCAGATTCAGCAAAGGTATCATTCTTCTCTATCCTCTCGCCTCATGGCTTTGCTCCGGCCCCTCCCATGAGTCTCAAGATTGCTCTGTATTGGTGTTCTATCTCAGGATGGTTCAGATGCAGAGGGCTATAAACAGCACTTTTTTGTCTCCTTTACCCTGCTGAGCCGTAGTGCCACATGATTTCTCGCACTGTGGCTTCTTCCCTAAACCACAACATTGGCCCAGTGAGATGTCAGTGAGGAACGGGTGCTTGGCTGTGTGTGCATATGTGAACGTGTGCCATGTATGAGTGTATCCTTTGTGTGTTTCTGTCTTTGTGTGCCTTTCCCAGAAGACAGTATGCTAAAGACTGCACACTGTGAAGGTTTCTCAAGTTTCATTAGTGATTGCCTGAGGAAAGGGTGATTCCTCCCAATAGCCACAATGCCACCACATACTTAATATACTGTGAAAGGTATCAAGTGGCTCCTAAGACGTCCCCAGAAAAAAGAAAAAACAAAGATGGCAAAAAGATCATTGTTATGCTGTGTCTTCCTCAGCGTGGTTCCCCTAGATGTTTTACCTTCTGATATCCTGTTTGCTCACTTGGGCCCATATTTATACTTTTTTTGCGTAGCATTTGCGTCATTTTGTTACGCAAAAGCGGCGCAAACTTACAAAATACAGTTATATTTTGTAAATTTGTGCTGCTTTTATATAAAAAAATTACACAAATGCGGCACACAAAAAGTATAGATATGCCCATTGGTTTTTACTGGCCTTAAGACTCTGACCAGTGCTAAAGTGCATGTGCTCTTTCCCTAAAACATGATACCATTAGCTTGTCCACAATCTGCATATTTAATTCACTTATAAGTCTCTAGTAAAGTGCACTGCATGTGCCCAGGGCCTGCAAATTAAATGCTACTGGTAGGCCTACAGCACTGATTGTGCCACCCACTCAGTAGCCCTTTAAACATGGCTCGGGCCTGCCATTGCAGAGCCTGTGTGTGCAGTTTTAAACTGCCATGTCTGACTGGCAAGTTAACAACCTCAGCTCCTCTACAATGGCGGAGTAGCGACGCCCCACTGGCTCAAAGCCAGCAGCTGAAAAATAAAACAATACTTTATGTGGTGTTGCCGCGTCCTCGCGACTCCCGTCTTACGTCCCAAGCTCGAGAGAGTGAGTTCGAGACACTGGGAGTCGAGAGGATGGTTGAGGCGGTAGCTGCGACATCGCAGCGGTCTACATTTTAATAAAAGGACTTACCTTTCTCTTCACTTGTAGTCTTGCTTACCCATTTTCCTCATCGAAACCAAGCAGGAAGTATAGCTAATATTGGTAACGTCAATCTAAGCTCATGATTGGTTACCTATTTTTGTTTTCAAGAAGAAGCTGAAGCAGTTACTTTGGATTTTTTGTCCAACACTGCCATCTCATGGAACTAAGTGGTACTGCTCCTTGATTTTAAGAGGAAAAATAATTTTGACAGCTTATTTGAACTTCTTAGCTGCTTATATTATAAGGAACCATCAGCGCTTTTTGTTTGTGATCTGCTGTGGCTCTTATATTAATACAGACGTAAAAGTAAAGAAGGTTAAGTAAAAATTGTTGCTGGGTTTCATCAGCCTTCATTTTCTTCTGCGTCACACACTCTGTGATATTACTTACCTTCTGCACTTGAACTGCTTTAAGAATGCAGTCTGTGAATCTACCTCCATTTTTTTGTGGAAACACCGGGTAACCTCCAATTCCATGGAAAAATTGGTTTGATGCATTTGAAATGTACTTAGGAGCAATTGGTGCAGCACGCTTCCGTCCTGAATGAAAACAAAAATATTTTACTGCATTCCCTAGGATTTGAAGGGAGATCCGTTTTTAAATATCTTCCTGCCTTGGTATTAGGAGAAGAGATTGATGAGTATGCCGAAACATTAAAAAAATTGGAACTGAGGTTTGACATACAACCCAGTTTAGTCGTTATTAGAAAAGAGAACAAAATCCTGGTGAAGACGTGGATACCTTTGTGTCAGCACTGAGAAAACTTGCAGCTGATTGTCAATTTCAGGCCTTTAGTGACCAGCTGATCAGGGACCAATTTATTGCTAAATGCACAGACAAGACTATCCAACAAAAACTTCTTTCCTTGAACAATCCGTCACTGGATGAGACATTACGACTGGCAAAGAGCATTGAGACGTCTAAATTGTGTGTGAAGGAACTGGAATCCAGAACGACAGAAAATATAGGATTGGTGAATTCTCAAGATGGAAAAATGTTAAAATCAACTAAGACTTTTTCCAAACCATTTTTTAAGCAAAGCAACATTTGTTTTCGGTGTGCTAATCTGAACCATATTAAGAGTGGCAGAGGATGTCCTGCTAAGAATGCCACATGTAGGAAGTGCAACAAAGTTGGGCACTTTGCCAAAGTGTGTCAGAGTGGCACAATGAGTTTTGGTTATCAACAGGGTTCAGGGAAGCTTCCAAATGGTTCAGGGGTAGCGTATGTTACAGAAGTAGATGATAGTGATGTAGATAGAATCCAAGAAGAGTTCAGAGACATGGTGATGATTGTCACAGAGGATCAGATAGTGACTGGAGATCCTACTAGGTGTGTGGATCCTTACGTTGAAATTGGTGTTGGTGACAAAGTGATCAAAGTTTTGGTGGATTCTGGGGCTCGGATCACAATGATTACTTAAGAACTGTGCAAGGAGGTTTGGGGAGAGAGAACTCTCTGTGCACCTGACGGAGCACCTGTCTCCTATGAAGGGAGAAAGATTGAATTGGCTGGTTATTTCGAAGATGTACTTGAATTTAAGGGAAGGAGAATTTTTGGCAAGGTTTATGTGGCGATAAAGGGACTAAACATATTAGGTTGGTTCCATCAAGGTTTATTCCAAATGGTTTAGAAGCCAGGCACTAAGGAACAGGTATCTGTTGTAGAATCAGGTGATTATGCAGCCAATCTGATAAAGGATTTTCCTTTGGTATTTTCGGAAAAGTTGGGCACCATTGAAGGATTTACTCATGCGATAAAAGTAAAGGAGGGAGCTGTTCCAGTGAAACACATATTTAGGAGTGTACCATTCAGTGTGAGGGACAAATTGGAAAGGGAGTTGAAGGATTTGTGTCTGAAAGGTATCATTGAACCTATAGATTCCTCTTTGTGGTTGTCTCCCTTGGTTAGGGCAGGGTGCTGTGTATTTAAAAAGCTGGACAAATACTTTGAAGTTTTACATGCCCAGGTAGTGAAAAATCCTAAATTAATTTTTCACTAATGCATAGCCTATCTCTCCTATAGGTTAACATTAGGATTACCTTATTACATTTTATAAGCGTAATTTCCATTTGGAAAGAGATGAGACCCCAAAGTTTGATGTCTCTGGAATCAACAATTTCAAAATTGCTGAAGTAGGAATTTAAATTGTAATTCTGAAACTGCCACTTTTAGAAAGTTGGCATGTTCCTACTTTAAATCATCTAGGGCCTTCTACCTGTCTCTGAATACATGTCTGGGTGGGTTACTGCTAGGCTCTTGTGCATCCCCTCCAGACAGCCACACACAAAGGGAGCTTAGGTGTGACTGAGTGGCTATCTGCATGTAACATGCATTGTGATGCATTTATCTCTTGGCAGCACTTCATATGTAATCTAAACAGAAACGACACCACAGAAAAAAGATAAGCTTTATCTTGGTTTGGGAATTTCAGACGCCAATCTATGGAAAGCCACCATCATAAAAGGACCATGCACATGTCTAGTCACTGCTGCCTCTTCTTGAGTACCGCATCTCTCAACATGAGAAGAAGAATCCCAAGTTTAACACTCCCCTCTTTATAATCTTCTGTGTTCTGGCCACCACCTTATTGTCAACATCCTATGAAGGCTATGGAACACGCCTCCTGAAGATTGCAACAGAGGAAATGGTAGGTTGATCTGAGCAGTGGATGTCTTCCAATGCACTGAGCACTGAGTCCAGAGACATGCACCCTACCACGTGGTAAGCAAATCACAGGAACATGCTGCATTCTTCCAAAAGCAGGCCTTCTTGAGTAAGACCCTGCACAGATGTAACATGGTGCATGGCAGAGAAGATGGACCTGTGAAAGAAGCCTATGCCAGATCCCCCACCACTTTCAAAGTTAAGCAGCCACCACTGGGTCTTATAATGAATACTGTATTCATTTCTGGATTCCAGATCTAGAGGTTTTTTTACAGTGCTCCATGTGTCAGCACCAGTATGAATATTACTTTTGATCTTCATTTCTTGAGTATTGTGACCTGTTGTGGAGCTTTCATGGGGTATGGTGTGTGCAGATCTGCTTAAACCAATCCTAAATTCTACATATTTTAAGTGGTCTGATCTGTAGTATGGTGTTCAATTCTGGTAGTGAGGCACATCTGGATTCCATCTCCAGGTCTGAAATACTCTTGAAGAGTTGTTTTCAGTTTTGGAAAGCAGAACTATGGCCTTTTTGCGTCGCATTTGTGTCATTTTTTTATGCAAAAGCAGCGCAAACTTACAAAATACAAATATTTTGTAAGTGTGCACCACTTTTGCGTCAAAAAATGATGCAAATGCGGCGCACAAAAAGTATAAATATGGGCCTATGTCTTGTACCCTGTTATGGAGTCTTTAACTGAAGTGGTGTTTCCAAGTGTAGAGACCATCTCTTGCTATCTTACCCAGCTGTAAAAGTTGTATCTCTCTGGCATGATGTGTACAAGTCAGAAGGGTACAGATGGACACTAGGAAAGTTTTTTTATTGATGGGTCAGTTTGTGTGTTTGTGTTTATAGAGACAGGTACGTAGGTGAAAGAATGACTGAGTGAATAGTTTAGTGGACAGATAAAGTACTATGGATGAGGAGTGAGTTTTAACTGGTAACTGGGTTATTGTATGGGTGAGAGAGAGAGTGAATGCATAAGAAAAGTGATGGGGCAATTGGTTGGGGAGGCAGGTGTACATATGGAGAGGACAGTGGATGAAATGGTAAAGTATTATGTTGTAGACACCTGTAATGTAGCGTAAATGGACCAGTTTATTCAACATTAGGAATTGCAATTTCCGAATAGCAATACTAACTGAATAGAAATTTGGAAATTGCAATTCTTAATGTATGGCAGTTTTATTTTTAAAATAGCAATTCCTAGTGGGTCGCAAATAAACCTTCCTTATGCATAATAATGAGTTAGATTGCAATTTGCGACCCACTTGGGACTGCAGCCATCACAAGGATGGTGGCTTGCTTGGGTTAGCAAACCATCATGTCTGTGATTGCTTTTTAATAAAGCAATATATTTTTTTAAATGCAGCCCATTTTCCTTAAAGCGCAAAATGCGTTTCAAAAAAGGAAATGAAACTTCAAGTTTAATTTTTTACAAGCATGTCCAACAAAATCTTTTTTAGGAGCAGGCAGTGGTCTGCTCTTAAAAAAATCTTTTGTTTAACATTCTGAAAAGGGAATGGGTCCCCTCTGTATAACACAGTCCCTCAGACTAGAGGAAAGCATGGGTAAGAGTGCAAGTGCATCCAGTGATCAGCATCTTACTGAGGGAGGCTTACCGCTTACTGCTTCAGATCTGTTATTGACAGCCACATGTCTAATGCTGTCATTAGGGACACAGGTACATCCAGAGTCACTACAGTTCCTAGTATATCAGACACTAGTACTACTTTAGATTTGGGAGCACAACCCTGAATTGGAGGAGCTCCCCTGGTAAGCGTGCCTGTTGTTGAGTTTGAGGGAAGTCCTGAGTCACAATCCCCTAGAGAGGGGCACCCTTCAAGGGTAGTGGATGTTGTGAGAATAAAGGCAGAATTTGAGGAACTTATCAAAGGAAATTGTGAGTTCGGATTCATAGACGGGTACAACAAGGTGACACTTTTGCTCTTGAGTAAGGAAGCTGCTAAACGTGCTTGTGAAAGCCAAGAAAATTTGGAGGAGTTGGCTACCGAGTTTGGGAATAAATCATCTAACAGACGGAACTTAAAGAAGAATTTTAAGATGTTCCTAGGCGAGGAAACTATCAAGAACATGAGGCCACCAAGTGTGAAATTACATTTAATGTGGGTAGCCTTCAGAAGCCAAAAGATCAAAGACCAGTGGTCCCACAAGGAAAATAAAAATATAAAGTAAGATGATGCTAGGGGGCGAAATGGGGAGACTTGTTTTGTTATGTTATTTTATGTTATGTTATGTGTATTTGTAAAGATACACTATCTTGACACTGAACATGTGAGTGTGCCTAGCCCTCCATTTTGTTTTTTAATGAATTGAAAAGCCAAAATTAGTAAAAGTGATACTTAGGTTAAAGCTTACCCCTTGAAACGGGTGCATGTGGATGGATTTGTGCATGCACCTTGGAATCGTGGTGACAAATCTGTTTACAAAACTGAGAGAAAGTTCGGACATATGGTACACACAAGTTGAGAGTATGTGAAGATTTTGAAGGTAGTTTAGGAGGATTTCAATACTTTCTTTGACATTAAAGTCCCTAATGATCTGTAGGTAGAGTTCAAGGTAGCAGTACAGTGGCTGACTGATGAGCTGCCAAGGCATGCCCGAATTCATGCGCCATTATGCGCTTTAAATGGAAAAGTACAACCAAGTGGGTGCCTTTTTGAAAATTAGGTGCCTCAGAAAGAGATTGATTGGTTGAAAATATCTATGCCTATTCAAGAGACTAAAGAGAATGTGCTTGTTTATTATGAGTGTCTCATTCAGGTTTGAGAATTCAGAGAGGAAATCTCAATAATTCTGAGTCTCAGTTTATTCTTGGGTTATGTCTGGAGACTAGCTCTCATATTCAGCAGGATGTAATCTGTTGGCAGTCAAAACCCCTTAACGAGATCCTGTGGTACACTTGGATATCAAGGCAGAGGTCAGATGATGCAGAATGGGAATCGATGTTCCACAAGGTAAAGGACAAGGAATGTCTGTTAATCCGATTCAGGAATGGATATAGCCAGTGCTTTAAATGGGCCGGTACTCTCCGGTACTGAGTACCGGCACTTTTTTATTTTGAGAGGGAGAGTACCGGCTTATCTCAAGAAAAACGTAATACTTTTAATTGGAGAGTACCGGCACGTCTCGGAAACAAGCAGGTACTCTGGTACAGAGTACCTGCACTTCTATTTTTCCATTTAAAGCACTGGATATAGCCATGTTGAAAAAGTCTACTCTATGTCATTATTATAGGTAGGGCACTGAAAATGTACATGTAGACTGAACCCAAACGGAATGCAAAATTATATTCAGATGCCAAACACAAATGCAATGCCAGATCAAAATATGTAAATGCAAAGACCCCATAATGCAAATACTCCCCATCTCAGATCTCAGAGATCCTGGTTCTGATCAATCACAATGATGGTGCCTGGGAAGAGAGGAAGATTAGGTGCTTGGCGCGGTCTTGGAGATAGACCAGAGTAGGCCATATGAAGATGAACAGGTCAATCCCACCATATAAGTTTTAATTGACACTGGAGCTACCCTGTTAGAACGGCAGAGGTCCGAAATGTATGTCCCTGAGAAAAACAAGTCCAAGTTCTACGTTTCTCAAATAAGCGGATCATGATCTGTGTTTTAGCTAAAGCCTCTGTTAAAATAGGGCCTCTTAAGGAAGATTTCCAATTTGTAATATGCGATTCAAGTCCAAGCAAACTATTGGGCATGGATTTGCTCTGCAAACTTCAATGTGTGAGCTATTGCACAATTGGTGTTGTTGAGCTTCAGATGCCCGATGAAGATACAGACTTTAAACTGAGCACACCAGAGTCAACCGATAGGTTGTTCCTAGCTTTGACAAGGGAAGATTTACATTCTGATTTAAGTGACTCAGTGAAGGAGGAAGTCTGGGATTTTACTGACAAATATATTGATCTCATAAAAGACATTGAACCTGTGAGAATAATTATCAAGCAAAATGCAGAGTATCCAGGACGCCCCACTACAACTCCACCAGAAGCATTGGCTGGAATTACTCCTCTGATTGAATCCATGATAGAGGAAGGCATCTTCTAAGAGATACTAGGGAGATCCTGCAATTCAACCGTATTGGGTTTGCAGATGCCAACTAAAAAGTGGAGGATTGTTCGGGATTTTAGGAAAATTAATCTGATCATTGTCCAATGTTTTCCTGTGGTACAGAATCCTGTTGTGATACTTTTCCAAATACCCTGTGGAGCCAAATGTTATTGATCCGCGTCAAACATTCTTTTCTATTGCCCTACATGAGGATAGTCAGTTCCTTTTTGCATTCTGATTCCAAAATAAAGTCCTGGCATTGTGCAGAGTTCCACAGGGGTGTACCGCGAGGCCCATCACTCTTCAATCAGATATCCTATGCAACTCTGTCTTGGTCCAGTATTTTGATGGCATGCTTCTGGCACTGGCAACCCAAGATGCATGCAGACAATACCCCATTATATTGTTTAACCATTTAGCAGAAAATGATTACAAGTTATCCCCAAACAAACTGCAATATGGTGAGAGGGATGTTTTGTATCTGGGGCATCACATTGGTGAAGGGAGCTAGTAAATTGTCACTAGAGATAATCTATACAATCCTTAGAATGGACTCTCCCACAACACAGACAGAAGTCAGGATATTCCTGGGAACATTTATGTTATAAAAGCATAATTGTTACATGATTAATATTCAGCGTATGATCATAGTCCAGAGCTCTTGCCATCTGTAGGTACAGAGATTGCAGTTTGTTCTTGTTCCATGATTCAAAGAAGGGGCTACGCCCAGTTCACAAAGGGTCTCAATCCGGTATCACGGAGACGCCTTTGTTCCAGAGTCTATTGGTGAATTTATACTGTTATGAATGAGTATATTCATATTTGTCCTAACCATTTTCTTTTCAGATCTCTCTCCCTGCAGTTCCATACCCTAATTCCCTTCCCCCCGCCTGGCTTCATCAATACTCTGTGCTCTGATAGCTTTCTGAGTTGGTGACGCCGGCAGGTGGGCCTTTTGGTCAGGAGCGTGCAGATCCCGAGGAAAGGACAATGTGACACTCTGGACCAGCCTAACTGTACTTTATTTGTGGATGGCTCTTGTTTAAGAGGTGGATGAAGAGTTCTTTGTGCAGCGTATACTGTGTGCACCTTAGAAGGACCCTATTTGTGCAATGTAACTTCCACACAGGCGGTTGAAATGCCCTTACTAGAGTTTGCTGTGTCACTAACCTTTTGATAGTCACCACCTTTACTGATAGTCAGTACAGGTTTGGCTTGGTCCATGATTTTGGACAGTTGTGGTCTAGGAGACCTTTCATGACTTCTTCTGGCTTCCCGATTACAAATGGAAATTATGTGATGGACTTACTGAAGGCTCTGCAGCTGCCTGCTGAAAATTGTAGTGGTAAAATGTGGAGCACACAAGAGCAGGTAGGACTTTGTAACAGATGGATCCTGCTATGCAGATGAGATCGAAAGGTACTATGCTCTTGAGTTATGCGCATCGAATAGAGAGCATTCATGTAATTCAGAGAATGATGTTGTTTCTAGTCTTTTGTTCACTGGTGCTGATACTTAGAAGTAGATGAGAAAAATGCAGGAGTAAGCCTCTGAAAGTGAAAAGGAGAAATGGGTCAGAACTGGGTGTGTGACAAATCAGGGTGAGATCTGGGTTTCGACAGATGGGAAACTACTCCTACCAGACACTATGCTGTTCCTCATGGCCAGGCATTTCCATCATCCTACCCGTAAAAGGAGAGGTTTGATGGTTTGTCTCTTTCTAACCTATTGATTTAATTCCTATTTCAGTGCCATTGTAGATAATCTTTGCCATAGATGTGTCCTGTGGCAGCAGTTAAATGTTGGCAGAATGACTGTTGTTAACATGAGTCAAGTAGGAAGATCAGGTGGTTCCTATAATTGCATGCAACTCAACCTGGTTGAGATGCCCATGTGCAATGGACTCGGCTACATTTGGTAGAAGCATGCATCTTCCCTTGTTGGGTGGAAGCATACCTAACTAGAAGAGATTAAAATGTAGTTACAGGTCAGAGACGTCTGACATTGTTGTCATATCAATGGGATAATGAAGTTCTACCTTGCCATAGTGTGTGCATCCATGTGTGCATCCATGTTCCTCAAGTGCTGAATGCTCTTTCCTTGGTACTGATGAGTCTCTGAGGCACTCCTAATTGGTGAAAAAGACTGTCTTCCCAGGCAAAATCTGATGGGGAGACCCATGAGACTTCCCGTCATGCTTGTAACTGACTACTGCATAGAACTGGCTGACATGGTGCATTCTGTCTTTCCATTCAGTGAGGGGATTGGGAGATTTTACCGGTCCAGTGTACAGTCTCCCAACTAGCATACACAGTATATCAAAGTACACTGTTCCTAATTGGGAGGTTCCACTAGGTCTCCACTGTGAGACGTAGGTCAATCTGGGCACTTCAATAATTAGAAGCAAAGGCCCTCACACACCCAAATGGGTGTCACGCTTCATCCTGGGGCCGGCTCTGCAATACCCAACGGGCCCCACAGGGGGGCTCTTTGCTGGAGGTCTTTTGGTAAGGGCCGGAATGAATTCATCCCTGCAGGTGAGGGAAGTGATGGACTGGAAAGTGAATGTTAAAATTGGTCATAGGCTCTTACACCTGTGTGTTTATTTATTCCCTTTAAATGTCTATGACAAGGTTAAAAGCAAAGGGGGGAGTGCTAAAGGAAGTAATGTTCCTGCACTCACTACAACAATAGAAAAGAAGAGGGAAAAAGAAAATTTCCTTTAACCCAGTGTGTAGGTAGACATGTTTCACGCCTGTGATTGTCACTAAAGGATCAAGTGGGGTTTCTTCAGGACCAAAAAAAAACGTAGTCCTCACTACAGAGACCCTGATAGTGTCTGTAATGTGTAGGAATGTGTAAGAAAACTTACGAATAAGCCTAGGTGCTCTAATTGTAGGTTGACCCTCCTATATTAAGGAAACGGCTCCTTGGAAAAATGCGAGCTGTGAGACTGCTGCAAACATTTTGCCCATCAAGCTCCCACAGGAGAACCTACCCTGCAGCCACAACCGGAAGGCATTCTGCCTCTCACCAGGTTGACTTAGCGATCCCCCTTCGAAGGTAAGAACAGTACCATGATCTCAGTCTAAAAGAGTGGGTGCTGGTGAAGAAGCATGGAAAGGAGTCATGCTTGGAGGCCCGCGGGCGTGGCCCCTTCCAAGTCATCCTTGTAAGGATCATCACAGTGAAGTGTGGAGACCTCCTGAACTGGATCCATGCCTCCCATACAAAGAGAGTGAGGCAAATGGGTGAAGAAGTAGCTACAAACAACCACTAATTTGCTGAGTCCAACATCAGTACAAACATAACGGTCAGTGGGAGGGGGTCTTAAAGTCAACCCGAGGCAAGTGCAGAGTCTATAGTGAATGAGTCGAGAGTAGCCATAGTGAACCAAACTGAAAAAACTGTAAGTGAGCACTCTAAGCCTTGAGAAGGGGCAAGCAGTCGTGCCAGAGGGGGGCTGGGAAGAAAAAGGTGGCAAAGGAAGTGTAAAAGACTGAGAGCTGTTGTGTGGGAGGAATGCATCCCTGAAACAATTAATGAAGAAACAGACAAGTGAGCAAAGCGACAGTGACAATGAACAGCTAGCAGTCAGGAGATCAAGTGGGAACGTGGTGCCAGGTTCAAGGTACTTAGCTCCTGAATGGACTTATTTTGCCTAAAGTGGGCCTGACTCCAGCCTGAAGATCAACAGAAAGTGTTTGAAAGCACTCCTTAAAAAAATGATACCACAGTGAAGATTGACTGATTTTATTATTTTTAACAGACATAATTCAAGTGATATGTCCAAACGACTGAAGATTTATGCTAACAATTTGTGATATTTATTAGGGCCCAGGCTTCAGTAGAAGAGTAGGGTGGTCATAGTAGATGCTGTCGTAGGGTTGGGGACAACGTGTGGAACTAGGGTTGGGGACAACGTGTGAAACTACTCAACTAATATACATATTCTGAATAAGTCAAATTTCTGCCCACTTGCCCATGTAGAAACAACAAGTAGAATTTTGCTTTTGATTTTTTGTGCTCTTTTGATATGACTTGAGAGAAACCGTGAAGCCTAATTCATCAAAAAAGTGTAGAGTGATAAGAACCTTAGTGCCAATTACCTTAGTTATTTGGATGATTGGTCTATTAGTAAACTTGCATTATTCTGTTGAAAATGCTTCCACAAAAACTAAATCTGATTCTACTTATCTAGAAGAGCATTGTAGATTTAACATGGAGATTTTACATAGGGATGGCTGTAAATAAAACCTCACCAGAAATGTTTTCTTTAACCATGTACACAAATCCTTGAGTGTTCTTCCTGAACATGATTGTGATATACGCACCTCTTTACTCGCATCTACAGCAGTGGGGGGTTACATATCATGTTAGTTGACTAGACCTGAGAAGGATTATATCGAAGAATTAGAAGGGAGAAAAGAAGAGATTTGGTTATGGGCAACAAGAGGAACTAAGGGGATTAAGAAAAGGAAAAAGAAATCTGCTTGAATACATCCATAGTTAAATTTGGATTGGCAATGAAAGGGAAATCTCTGTCTTATGAGGAGGAAAAAAAGGTTAGAAATCCTCAGTTGGCGGGTTGGAGTGCGCGTGTACAGAAATTTTAAGTTAGGGGTGAACAGATATTTGCCAGAAAAGTTGTTCCTGGAGTTTATTATGTGTGCATAAAGAATGCTTATTTTCAACTTCCTGTAAATTGGGTTAGTAGCTGCAATTTTGCTTGAGGGTTTCCTAATGTGTGCCAAAAAATAAATGATAAGGAAACAGAGAATCATGGAAGAGCTAAGTATAGTGCTTCAGAAGTAGTGGGTGACATCTTTGGTGCTATGGTTCCTTCTGTAAAAGCAGTTTTGAATGACTTGAAGATTAGAAAGCTGTCTACTTGAAGATTAGAAAGCTGTCTACTTTGGATGATCGTTAATACCACAGAAGCTTTTACTCCTATTAACACTGAGCTTTTAGCAATAAAGGCAATTGTTTTACAGAGCAGGCTTGCTTTAGTTACCTTACTCGCCAAAAAGGCAAGAGTCTGTTGCATGGTATGCATCTAACAGTGCTACACATATATGTGCAACAAGAGTAGTGCAATTAAAAGACCTGAAGGATGTGGGAGGGACAAGGGCATAGGAAGCAGTGGGGAAAAGATGTTTGGCAATTGGTAGGTGGCTTAGTGGTATTTATAGTGAATAGTTTGAAACCATATTAACCCCTCTACTAATCACTGTAATTTCTGTGATGTGCTTATTTCTTTCAATAAGGGCAATCAAACTAATGATTGCAAAGGGCAGGTCTAAATGTAAGCCGACTACATTCAATGGGAGAAAATGAAAGAGAGAAGAGATAGAGCATGAGAAGTTTCAGAGTCATATTTTTGATGAGTTGCTGGATTTAGACTCTAGATACAAGCTTCAAAACTCAACAACTGTGGATGATTTCAAAGGGATTTATGAATGTAATATGATGACTGCAAGAGACATCAGAGGGGGAGCTGATGTGAATTGTTCATAATTGAATCCTTTCCCAGACATATACATTATTCTGCAACACTTAAATGTGTTTATTGTGTTATATTAATAATTTATCCATAGTTGATGTTGGCCTCAATTTAAAAAGGTGACTGTTAGTTGCCATTTTTGCCACTGTCGTCTATGTTTTTTGTCTGTTTCTCAGTACAGGAGCAAAGCAGTACCAGCCAATATTAACTACATGTATTGGTTCTTCAGTTCTCATATGAATGTTTATCTTTGTATGTTCCCCGGAGAGCAAAATAATGAGCAAGCAGAATGAGAACATTCTGGTTGAATTGCATTGTTTCGCTATAGATATTGAGGTGAAGGTTGTGCACTAGAGGCTCCATTGTGTGTCAATCGTGAAAAAGTACTGGAGTTGCATTATTGCTCTGTATCCAATCCTGACTGGTTCCCTTGATGAGAATGGTGTGCAGTTGTATCATTTTAAAAAGAAGATTTAAATAAATGAACTGTAGAGTCTGTTAGGAGATGCTTTCCTTACTTAATTTAGAGATGATGTCCTTTCTTCTCTCAAAAAGTTAAACTCCTGGCCAAATATCTTTCCCACTTGCTTGACTGAATTTTTATTTGATCCTGCCTTTAGAGTCTTTCTTTTCTAGTTTAGTTTAGCTAAATAGGAAATTCACTTCATAGGAAACTGAATCTTCTCTGATTTACGTTCTGACAACTTTAAAATAGTTTGTCTTTGCATTTATGATTTTGAATTGTTTTGAATGTTATTGATTAATGCATTCATGTATTCATCACTGATTGACAACTAATTTGATAATGTGAGTTTGTAACTTTGCTAATGGGCCAATAAACTTTCATGGTTTGCATATTTTCCAGTCTACCACGTGGCTCTTCGAGGGAGAAGGGGGTAAGAATACTACGGGCGCTTCTCCTTGATGAAAGTGTGACTATAGGACGTGCCCACCCAAGAGACCATGAGCCGTAGTCCCTTTAGGCACTAGGTAAAATTACTTTGTGACTGCTGTTAGAGTGTGAAAATTACTAATAAAACTGCGTGATTAACTGAAAGAAAAAGATGCATTTAGAAGTACAAGGCTGAAATGAAAATGAGGCCTACACTGATAACTGACACAGATATTTTGAAAATGAAAATAAATCAGTCTAATTAAATGTATTTTATGTTTTACTAACTGAGAGTAATGAAAAAATATGAATCACATGTTCAGAAAATAAACAGTTTTGAGTTTTATGAAATGTTGCACACTACATTTTACTGCGTTTTTAAACAGGCCTATGTTAAGCTAATTCAGAATGAAATAATGTGATGATTAGAAATGCTGATGGCAGTGGAAAGTTTCCTGTTCTTTCTGAAACATCCTGTGTGGTGATCTGATGTCTGAGAGAAATGTTCTCGTGTTGTAACATTTATAACATTTTAATTAATTTCCTGTTAGATAATGTTCCACAGAAAACAATGGCTTTCAGTAGTTTAATGCAGTTTGAAACACTTTATCTCTGCAACGGGAAAACTGGCGACGACAGTGGTAGAAGCTGAACCAATGAGTGAGAAAAAGGAAATAAAAATGCAACAGAAAGAAACGTGTATTAGTGTTAATTGGTTCTGTCCTAACTACCTCGTTGTCTGACCAATGTTAGAGTAGCTAGTTTTTTTCTGGGAATTTAATATAGCAATGTTTAGGTGATGTCAGTTCAGATTTATTCTTTCTTGCCCAAGAGCAGACTTATTCTTTCTTGCTCAAGCTCAGACTTATTTCTGCTGCAGTTACTGTTTCTGCTGTGGTCGGATGTGTTATTATTTCTGCTAGAGAAACAATGTGCTATATGCCACCTACAGTTCAGATACATTAAGGCCAAATATTACTGAACTTTTTCCCTATATGTCACTGTCCACTGAAGATGACCAGAAGATGCTCCACTGAAGAAGGCTTCGCTGCCTGCTGAACTCATTAAGGAGAGATATACCAGAGTTTGACTTTCTTTGTCTTTCTTGCAGGTCTTCATGTTTTTTCTCTTCTAGAAACCCAACTGTTATTTTTGCTAGCACCGTAGATAGATGTTTTCCAAATTAGTTTTTGTCTTCTTTTTCTTTTTGCATGAAGTCCAACATGCTTAATCCAAATAGGGTAATAGTTAGAATGTTACATTCTGTTTTTGGCTGGGCAAAATAACTGATTGTGAATAATACATCTGTGTTAACTCAATGTATTCAATGTCAACTGTGCATCTGATAGTGCTGTTATTCTGTTCGGTGATTCTTGTGTGCTTAATAATTCATATTTTGACAGAGCTGAGACTCTTTAGAAGATTTGGTCAACCTGTGTTATCATGTATCTTTATAATTTGGTTTTGCACTTGGTTTACATGATCTTAGCATTGTTAATCTAAAGGACAATTGTAAAGAAATGGCTCCCTGTTGCAGTTACCCCCAACTTTTTGCCTGATACTGATGCTGACTTGACTGAGAAGTGTGCTGGGACCCTGCTAACCAGGCCCCAGCACCAGTGTTCTTTCACCTAAAATGTACCATTGTCTCCACAATTGGCACAATCCTGGCACCCAGGTAAGTCCCTTGTAACTCGTACCCCTGGTACCAAGGGCCCTGATGCCAGGGAAGGTCTCTAAGGGCTGCAGCATGTCTTATGCCACCCTAGGGACCCCTCACTCAGCACAGACACACTGCTTGCCAGCTTGTGTGTGCTGGTAGGGAGAAAATGACTAAGTCGACATGGCACTCCCCTCAGGGTGCCATGCCAACCTCACACTGCCTGTGGCATAGGTAAGTCACCCCTCTAGCAGGCCTTACAGCCCTAAGGCAGGGTGCACTATACCACAGGTGAGGGCATATGTGCATGAGCACTATGCCCCTACAGTGTCTAAGCAAAACCTTAGACATTGTAAGTGCAGGGTAGCCATAAGAGTATATGGTCTGGGAATCTGTCAAAAACGAACTCCACAGCTCCATAATGGCTACACTGAATACTGGGAAGTTTGGTACCAAACTTCTCAGAATAATAAACCCACACTGATGCCAGTGTTGGATTTATTAAAAAATGCACACAGAGGGAATCTTAGAGATGCCCCCTGTATTTTACCCAATTGTTCAGTGCAGGACTGACTGGTCTGTGCCAGCCTGCTGCTGAGAGACGAGTTTCTGACCCCATGTGGTGAGGGCCTTTGTGCTCTCTGAGGACAGAAACAAAAGCCTGCTCTGGGTGGAGGTGCTTCACACCTCCCCCCTGCAGGAACTGTAACACCTATCAGTGAGCTTCAAAGGCTCAGGCTTCGTGTTACAATGCCCCAGGGCACTCCAGCTAGTGGAAATGCCCGCCCCCTGGACACAGCCCCTACTTTTGGCGGCAAGTCCAGGAGAGATAATGAAAAAAACAAGGAGGAGTCACTGGCCAGTCAGGTCAGCCCCTAAGGTGTCCTGAGCTGAGGTGACTCTGACTTTTAGAAATCCTCCATCTTGCAGATGGAGGATTCCCCCAATAGGATTAGGGATGTTCCCCCCTCCCCTCAGGGAGGAGGCACAAAGAGGGTGTAGCCACCCTCAAGGACAGTAGCCATTGGCTACTGCCCTCCCAGACCTAAACACACCCCTAAATTCAGTATTTAGGGGCTCCCCTGAACCTAGGAACTCAGATTCATGCAACCTAAGAAGAAGAGGACTGCTAAGCTGAAAAACCCTGCAGAGAAGACGGAGACACCAACTGCTTTGGCCCCAGCTCTACTGGCCTGTCTTCCCACTTCTAAAAGGCACTGCTCCAGCGACGCTTTCCCCAGGACCAGCTACCTCTGAATCCTCAGAGGACTGCCCTGCTCTAGAAGGACCAAGAAACTCCCGAGGACAGCAGCTCTGTTCACCCAAGACTGCAACTTTGTTTCCAAAGGAGGAACTTTAAAACAACTGCGTTTCCCGCCGGAAGCGTGAGACTTGCTACTCTGCACCCGACGCCCCCGGCTCGACTTGTGGAGAAACAACACTTCAGGGAGGACTCCCCGGCGACTGCGAGACCGTGAGTAGCCAGAGTTGCCCCCCCTGAGCCCCCACAGCGACACCTGCAGAGGGAATCCCGAGGCTCCCCCTTGACCGCGACTGCCTGACTCCCAGATCCCGACGCCTGGTAAAGACTCTGCACCCGCAGCCCCCAGGACCTGAAAGATCGGAACTCCAGTGCAGGAGTGACCCCCAGGAGGCCCTCTCTCTTGCCCAGGTGGTGGCTACCCCGAGGAGCCCCCCCCCTTGCCTGCCTGCATCGCTGAAGAGACCCCTTGGTCTCCCATTGATTTACATTGGAAACCCGACGCGTGTTTGCACACTGCACCCGGCCGCCCCTGTGCTGCTGAGGGTGTACTTTCTGTGCTAACTTGTGTCCCCCCCGGTGCCCTACAAAACCCCCCTGGTCTGCCCTCCGAAGACGCGGGTACTTACCTGCTGGCAGACTGGAACCGGGGCACCCCCTTCTCCATTGAAGCCTATGCGTTTTGGGCACCACTTTGAACTCTGCACCTGACCGGCCCTGAGCTGCTGGTGTGGTAACTTTGGGGTTGCTCTGAACCCCCAACGGTGGGCTACTTTGGACCCAAACTTGAACCCCGTAGGTGGTTTACTTACCTGCAAGAACTAACAAACTCTTACTCCCCCTAGGAACTGTGAAAATTGCACTGTCTAGTTTTAAAATAGCTATATGTGATTTATTTGAAAAGTATATATGCTATTGTGATTATTCAAAGTTCCTAAAGTACTTACCTGCAATACCTTTCATTTGAAGTATTACATGTAAAATTTGAACCTGTAGTTCTTAAAATAAACTAAGAAAAGTTATTTTTCTATACAAAAACCTATTGGCCTGGAATTGTCTTTGAGTGTGTGTTCCTCATTTATTGCCTGTGTATGTACAACAAATGCTTAACACTACTCCTTTGATAAGCCTACTGCTCGACCACACTACCACAAAATAGAGCATTGGTATTATCTCTTTTTGCCACTATCTTACCTCTAAGGGGAACCCTTGGACTCTGTGCATACTATTCCTTACTTTGAAATAGTGCATACAGAGCCAACTTCCTACATTGGTGGATCAGCGGTGAGGTACAAGACTTTGCATTTGCTGGACTACTCAGCCAATACCTGATCACACGACAAATTCCAAAAATTTTCATTAGAAATTGATTTTTGCCATTTGAGCTATTTTTCTAAATTTTTAAAAGTCCTGCTAGGGCCTTGTGTTAGTCCCTGTTAGCATTTCTTTTAGAGTTTAAAAGTGTTGTGAAAGTTTGAATTAAGTTCTAGAAATAGTTTTAGATTCTTAAAAAGTATTCCAACTTTTAGAAACATAATGCCTGGTGCAGAAGAGAATGTGGTGGAACTCGACCTCACACCTTACCTCCATCTTAAGATGAGGGAGCTAAGGTCTCTCTGCAAAATAAAGAAAATCCCAGTTGGCTTAAGACCCTCCAAACAACAGCTCCAGGAGCTTTTGGCAGAGTTTGAAAAAGCCAACCCCTCTGAGGATGACAACCCAGAGGATGATATTAGTGACTTGGAGGAGAATTCCCCCCTTCCAGTCCTAATTAGGGAGATCAGGGACCCTCAATCCATGATTCCAACTGTGATAGTCAGAGATGCTGCTTCCCTCACAGGAGGGCCAGCACCTCTGAAATCACTGAGGATAGCCTCAGTGAAGATGACCTCCTGTTAGCCAGGATGGCCAAAAGATTGGCTTTGGAGAGACAGCTCCTAGCCATAGAAAGGGAAAGACAAGAGATGGGTTTTGGTCCCATCAATGGTGGCAGCAACATAAATAGGGTCAGAGATTCTCCTGACATGTTGAAAATCCCAAAAGGGATTGTAACTAAATATGAAGATGGTGATGACATCACCAAATGGTTCACAGCTTTTGAGAGGGCTAGTGCAACCAGAAAAGTAAACAGATCTCACTGGGGTGCTCTCCTTTGGGAAATGTTCACTGGAAAGTGTAGGGATAGACTCCTCACACTCTCTGGAAAAGACGCAGAATCTTATGACCTCATGAAGGGAACCCTGATTGAGGGCTTTGGATTCTCCACTGAGGAGTACAGGATTAGGTTCAGGGGGGCTCAAAAATCCTCGAGCCAGACCTGGGTTGATTTTGTAGACTACTCAGTGAAAACGCTGGATGGTTGGGTAACTGGAAATGAAGTGCATGACTATGTTGGGCTTTATAATTTGTTTATGAAAGAACACATTTTAAGTAACTGCTTCAATGAAAAGTTGCATCAGTATCTGGTAGACCTAGGTCCAATTTCTCCCCAAGAATTGGGAAAGAAGGCAGACCACTGGGTCAAGACTAGGGTAACCAAAACTTCCACTGGGGGTGACCAAAAGAAAGGGGTTACAAAGCCTCCCCAGGAGAAAGTGGGCGACACTAGAAACAAAGAAAAAGAGTCCTCTGTAGGCCCCCAAAAACCAGAACAGGTGGGTGGGCCCCAAGACACAACCCAAAACAAAGGTGGGTACCAGGGTAAGAACTGGGATGTTACTAAGGCATGGTGCCATAACTGTAGATAGACAGGGCACACACCAAGGACACTTCTTGTCCCAAAAACAAACCCCCTAGCAAAATCCCGGGGGTAACCAGTGTAGCCATTTGGGATGACTCCTCAGATGAGGAGGTCTTCATAGCCTTCAACTGGAAAAAGGGCCCAACAGGTGAGTTGGAGATTCCAGAGGGAAGTAGACACTTCCACCACCTACTGGTGAATGGAATCCCAGCCACTGCCCTGAGAGACACTTGTGCCAGTCACACTATTGTGCATGACAGGCTGGTATTCTCAAACCAGTACATCCCAGGTGAGACTGCCAGAGTAAGAGTTAGCCCAGACAGGGTCACTGATAGGCCTGTGGCTTTTGTGCCCATAGAAGTGGGTGGGACTTTTAGCTGGAGAAGGGTGGTAGTCAGTACAGACCTCCCCCTTGATTGTCTCCTTGGAAATGACTACCCAGAGGTTAGTCAGAGCCCAAGAGAGGAACTGGTCCAGTGCCAGTCCTCTCCCAAGGATTCTGGAGGTGCTGCCTCTGCAGTAACTGCAAGTAAGCCCCAGAAGAAAAAGAAAAGAAAACAGTGTAGGAAGGGTGGACAACCTTTAGCCAAGGTTCCAGCAAGCCAAGGAGATTCTGCTCCAGTAGGGGAGAACTCCAAAAGTGGCACTGGTAACGTCCAACCTGACCCACAAGAAGTCCTGGCTTGTCAGGCACCTGTTAAGCCTGAGTGGGTGGCTACTCAGCTAACAGAAGAAAGAGTGGAAGAAGGGTGTTTACTACAAGATGTGGTAACCCCCCACTCTAATACAGCAAACAGGCACCCTGAACCCAAAGAAGCCTGTAACTGAGCCCCTTCCCTTGTAGGTGAAGAGCTAAAGGTGTGGTTCTGGGCACTGACAGCTGTCAGTGGCCTCTGCTGGGTGTTAGCCTTTATGGCTGCACTATCCTTGGCATGGTGGTCTGACCCCATGCCAAATAGCAAATTAGGCCCCCTGACCCTGTTGGTCATGGTGGGGTTACTCCAGCTCTGGGTAACCTCTTTGGGTAAGCTAGGGGTGACCCTGGCTAAGATAAGATTAGCAGAGGTGGATACCTCTAACCCCAAAATAGAGAGAATGGGTGGAGACATTAAAGACACAGACAAGAGGCAATTCAGACTAGGTCCTATCACTGTGGAAGTGGGTCAGTTCCCGAGAGGGAATGACCTGAACAGGAGGATGTAAGGCAGAGTAGGCCCTGCAACAAACCAGCCTATTTCCTCTACTCTTCCTCGCCTGACAGACTAGGAAGACTCTCCCAGCTTTGGCTGAGTCTCCTGGCCTGTGGGCTGGGGGGGGGGGCTTGTGTAAAGAAATGGCTCCCTGTTGCAGTTACCCCACACTTTTTGCCTGATACTGATGCTGACTTGACTGAGAAGTGTGCTGGGACCCTGCTAACCAGGTCCCAGCACCAGTGTTCTTTCACCTAAAATGTACCATTGTCTCCACAATTGGCACAACCCTGGCACCCAGGTAAGTCCCTTGTAACTGGTACCACTGGTACCAAGGGCCCTGATGCCAGGGAAGGTCTCTAAGGGCTGCAGCATGTCTTATGCCACCCTAGGGACCCCTCACTCAGCACAGACACACTGCTTGCCAGCTTGTGTGTGCTGGTAGGGAGAAAATGACTAAGTCAACATGGCACTCCCCTCAGGGTGCCATGCCAAACTCACACTGCCTGTGGCATAGGTAAGTCACCCCTCTAGCAGGCCTTACAGCCCTAAGGCAGGGTGCACTATACCACAGGTGAGGGCATATGTGCATGAGGACTATGCCCCTACAGTGTCTAAGCAAAACCTTAGACATTGTAAGTGCAGGGTATCCATAAGAGTATATGGTCTGGGAGTCTGTCAAAAACGAACTCCACAGCTCCATAATGGCTACACTGAATACTGGGAAGTTTGGTACCAAACTTCTCAGAATAATAAACCCACACTGATACCAGTGTTGGATTTATTAAAAAATGCACACAGAGGGCATCTTAGAGATGCCCCCTGTATTTTACCCAATTGTTCAGTGCAGGACTGACTGGTCTTTGCCAGCCTGCTGCTGAGAGACGAGGTTCTGACCCCATGTGGTGAGGGCATTTGTGCTCTCTGAGGACAGAAACAAAAGCCTCCTCTGGGTGGAGGTGCTTCACACCTCCCCCCTGCAGGAACTGTAACACCTAGCAGTGAGCTTCAAAGGCTCAGGCTTCGTGTTACAATGCCCCAGGGCACTCCAGTTAGTGGAGATGCCTGCCCCCCTGACACAGCCCCCACTTTTGGCGGCAAGTCCAGGAGAGATAATGAGAAAAACAAGGAGGAGTCACTGGCCAGTCAGGTCAGCCCCTAAGGTGTCCTGAGCTGAGGTGACTCTGACTTTTAGAAATCCTCCATCTTACAGATGGAGGATTCCCCCAATAGGATTAGGGATGTGCCCCCCTCCCCTCAGGGAGGAGGCACAAAGAGGGTGTAGCCACCCTCAAGGACAGTAGCCATTGGCTACTGCCCTCCCAGACCTAAACACACCCCTAAATTCAGTATTTAGGGGCTCCCCTGAACCTAGGAACTCAGATTCCTGCAACCTAAGAAGAAGAGGACTGCTAAGCTGAAAAACCCTGCAGAGAAGACGGAGACACCAACTGCTTTGGCCCCAGCTCTACCGGCCTGTCTCCCCACTTCTAAAAGACACTGCTCCAGCGACGCTTTCCCCAGGACCAGCTACCTCTGAATCCTCAGAGGACTGCCCTGCTCTAGAAGGACCAAGAAACTCCAGAGGACAGCGGCTCTGTTCACCCAGGACTGCAACTTTGTTTCCAAAGGAGCAACTTTAAAACAACTGCGTTTCCCGCCGGAAGCGTGAGACTTGCTACTCTGCACCCGACGCCCCCGGCTCGACTTGTGGAGAAACAACACTTCAGGGAGGACTCCCCGGTGACTGCGAGACCGTGAGTAGCCAGAGTTTCCCCCCCCTGAGCCCCCACAGGGAGTCCTGCAGAGGGAATCCCGAGGCTCCCCCCTGACCGTGACTGCCTGACTCCCAGATCCCGACGCCTGGTAAAGACTCTGCACCCGCAGCCCCCAGGACCTGAAAGATCGGAACTTCAGTGCAGGAGTGACCCCCAGGAGGCCCTCTCCCTTGCCCAGGTGGTGGCTACCCCGAGGAGCCCCCCCTTGCCTGCCTGCATCGCTGAAGAGACCCCTTGGTCTCCCATTGATTTACATTGGAAACCCGACGCGTGTTTGCACACTGCACCCGGCCGCCCCGTGCTGCTTAGGGTGTACTTTCTGTGCTAACTTGTGTCCCCCCCGGTGCCCTACAAAACCCCCCTGGTCTGCCCTCCGAAGACGCGGGTACTTACCTGCTGGCAGACTGGAACCGGGGCACCCCCTTCTCCATTGAAGCCTATGCGTTTTGGGCACCACTTTGAACTCTGCACCTGACCGGCCCTGAGCTGCTGGTGTGGTAACTTTAGGGTTGCTCTGAACCCCCAACGGTGGGCTACTTTGGACCCAAACTTGAACCCCGTAGGTGGTTTACTTACCTGCAAGAACTAACAAACTCTTACGCCCCCTAGGAACTGTGAAAATTGCACTGTCTAGTTTTAAGATAGCTATATGTGATTTATTTGAAAAGTATATATGCTATTGTGATTATTCAAAGTTCCTAAAGTACTTACCTGCAATACCTTTCATTTGAAGTATTACATGTAAAATTTGAACCTGTGCTTCTTAAAATAAACTAAGAAAATATATTTTTCTATACAAAAACCTATTGGCCTGGAATTGTCTTTGAGTGTGTGTTCCTCATTTATTGCCTGTGTATGTACAACAAATGCTTAACACTACTCCTTTGATAAGCCTACTGCTCGACCACACTACCACAAAATAGAGCATTGGTATTATCTCTTTTTGCCACTATCTTACCTCTAAGGGGAACCCTTGGACTCTGTGCATACTATTCCTTACTTTGAAATAGTGCATACAGAGCCAACTTCCTACAACAATAAATGTTTAAACTTTACTAAATTGGTGTGGTGATTCATGGCCAAATAGGTCATGGTGCGTATATATTACTGACTCTAATGTTGATTAATTATGGTATTCTTTGGTTTTGTTTATTGTTGACTTTGTTTGTTCAGAGGCAAACACTCACACCTATCTGAGTCCAAAGGTTCATTCGACCTCATGAGGGTAGTTGGTTGTTTATCCTTACGTTTCCCCTTATAAATAAATTATCAAAACAAGTATAAGGTAGGATGCGCCCACACGATTTGGTAATTGCAGAGGATGTTTATGTCTCAATAAGGAGAGGTTTGGCTATGTCCCAGTAGGAGGAGATTGATTATATGCCATTTGGAAACATTTGGAGATTTGGTTTTACCAATGCTTGTTTGAAAATTTGAATTTGGGGAATTTGGATTTGCCAATGCTAATTTGGATGGAATTTGATTTTGCCAATGCTTGTTTGAAGATGTTCTCAGCGTTCCTAGTGTGATTTGTGATTGAGCTAGGGTTTTGTGCATGCACTGTTTAAGCAAATTGCAGGTGAATTGTGATGTTTGTGAGAATTAGGGAGTTGGCGTACTCCAATGTAATTTGTTATGTAGTGTGCGTACTCCAAAGGGTGCATGTAGGGAATTCATCGAACTTCAATTGTGTGCGCAGCTGTGTGCTAACAAATTGCCCATGTGATTGATGATGTACAGACCCTGTGTGGTGTAAGACTCCGGAGTATTGATACAAGTATATGAGACACTTGGGTTTTTGTTGTAACTTGTCTGTTTTAGTAGGTCGATCGGGCGTGATTGACAAAATTCCTAGTGTGCATGTTAAAAGAGAGTGTTTGTTTGACCAATATTGGTGATTCCTGAGTACACAGGGAGGATCACAGCTTTTACTGTCCGTGGAACTTTTAACATGAGATTTTTACCAAATTTAAGAAAAGTGCTATACGATTTAAAACCTCCTCTGAGCCCATCACAATTTGAAGCTTTAGCTACTTGGGAATTACTGGGCAGACACCAAGAGACATTAAAATTTGAGAGTAGAATTAGAAAAGCGGAGAAGACATTAGCAGAACTAGAAGGGACAATGAGCTAAAATTTTGGAGAACTGAAACTTTACAGGGAATTAAAACGTTTTCTGCAATTACACAATAGAAAGAGAGCGGTGTTAAACAAAAGACTAAAAAGAAAAAGAAAGACTCTTCTGAAGAACATGAGTCGAAGTCAGTTGAGGCTAGAAAATCATTGACTTATGATGATGAATCAGATGATAAGGAATTTATAATGCAGCTACTGAGAAGTCGTCCTTCACCATATACAGCACAAGAGATAAGTCCAAGTACTAGTACTGATCCGACTGCTCTTGTTCCAGTTGTAGTAACAGAGAGTCAGGTACAGGTTGCAACTAATGTTCCTGCTGTTACTGTTACTCAGACACCTATGATTCCGACTGTCCCACCTGTAGTCTACCTTATTGTTCCTGTTGTGAGTTCCGCACCGAGTATAACAGGGCCTATTGTACAATCACCACAGAGATCACAAACTTACCAGAAACTAGTGATGCTCCAGATGGAGCCTACACCTAGTTTAAGGTCTCCAGTATAGGTTGAAAATATTCAGGGGTACACATCTGTTGTAAATTCACAGACGAGTTGCTCAATTTTGACAGGTCACAATTCAAGAGTAATATAGGCAAGAAATCAGAATGTTCAGACAAGTCCAGAAGCATTGACAGTGCCTGTTACTATTGGGCCTGATGTACTATTGTTTAACAAGGGAAAGAATGAGAATAATGTACAGAATGTTTTCAATTCAAATGCAGAAATGGAGAGATTAAGGCCCTCATTGCAACCCTGGCAGTAAATCCCGCTTTCCGCTGTGCAGAAGACCGGCAACATACCGCTTTGGCCGCGGAATTCCGCAACAGGTATTACGACCCACAGCTCGGAATCCGCCACAATACAGACACCCACACAAGTCCGCCACACCAAAGGTCAGTGATAAACTGGCGATACTAAAACCTCCACCGTCACGTGAACAAGAATATGCCCACACTATCACGACCTACGAATCAACGCAGCGGTCATTCAACCGCGGTAAACCATTGGCAGTACACACCGCCGTGCTAAAAATACACATACACTAACAAAACACAACCACATTGGACAAATCGAAATACGCACACCTGATACACACACACACACCACACCCACACACCCAATCCAATATAAAGCACACACCCACATCACCCACAAATCCTTACAACCAAATATTTGAAAGACGGCCAGAGAGAGAGACTACCTAAAACAACACTAGCATCCACAGACACACAGCACCATCACTTACACAACATCCACGCACCTCAAATAACACACACCAATACATCCCCTCACACATCGCAACAGACACCACCTCACACATCACCCACACCACATCATGGTACCTCAAAGACACCCCAGGTTCTCTGAGGAGGAGCTCAGGGTCATGGTGGAGGAAATCGTCTGGGTAGAGCCACAGCTATTCCGATCACAGGTGCAGCAGACATCCATTGCAAGGAAGATGGAGCTATGGCGCAGAATTGTCGACAGGGTTATCGCAGTGGGACAGCATCCAAGAACACGGAATGACATCAGGAAAAGATGGAACGACCTACGGGGGAAGGTACGTTCCATGGTATCCGGACACCTGATTGCTGTACAGAGGAATGGCGGTGGACCCCCACCTCCTCCTCCACAACTAAAAACATGGGAGGAGCAAGTCTTGGCAATACTGCATCCTGAGGGCCTCGCAGGAGTAGCAGGAGGACTGGACTCTGGTAAGTCATATCTTTACTACTTTATCCCCCCCACCCCACCTGCATGCCATTACATACCGCCACCCTTACCCTCACACCCATCACCCCAACAACCCCACTAACACAACCCACACATCCCAAAACCAAGCCCTGCATGTAACACCAGTGCATGGACACCCATCACCAAAGCATGTCCAGTAGAGAGACTCACTCATGCTCCACAATCACCAATCACACACGGGCCATGACAATAACACAAGCACAGGAGTAGAGGGTCACTCACCCATTGCACAAGATGGCACATACAGATACAATAACTATGCATTTACACCACAACAGGACCCATACCCAACGTCACCGGATGGGAGGTGCCAGACATATCCAGTCCCCCCACAGAAGAGGCCCACAGTGACGACAGCAGCTCTGCACGCCTGGATCAAGATGACCAGCCCGGCCCATCAGGGACCTCGGGACAGTCGGTTCCCCTGCCACAGTCACAAACTACCACTGAACCTCCCCCCTCAGGAAACACCACCACAGCACCCACCCAGCGGGCCCATCCCTCTGTCCCCAGGACATGTCAATCAGCACTGTGTCCATCACTACAGGGAACCCAGGCCAACCCACTAACACAGGACGATTAGGGACCTGGGGGCAGTGGCAGTGGGCACACGGTTCAGGGGACAGAGGCACAGGATAACAGGGAAGATGGGAGGACTGCTGTGTGACAGGGGGAGGACAGGCCCAGGGAACCCACTCTCCATGAGGCACTCTCCAACATCATGGGAGCTTACCACCATTCCCAGGAGACCATGGGCACGGTACTGGCCAAGTTTCAGGAGACCAAGCGGCTGCAGGAGGAACACTACCTGGGGATCAGGGAGGACTTAAAGTCCATCAACACCACCCTGGTCACCATTGCAGGGGTGCTGGCAGACCTTCTCAACACCAGGAGGGACACAGTGGCACACCAACGGGCCCCTAACACTAGCCTGAACGATGAACAGCCCTCCACCTCCGCCAACGCTAGTGGACTGGAGGCACCGCCACAGGAACAACAGGCCACCAGCACCCCACCCCCTGCAGATGAAGAACCACCCCACAAACGGTCCCTGAGATCCAGGAACAAGACAGAGAACATTGCCTAGACCCCCGCCAGGAAATAAGACCCCACTGAATGTCACCCTTCTGTCCCACTATGTCACCCTGTCCACCTTAAACTGCCATTGATCCACTCCTATGCCCCTTTGGACAATGCACCTGTAAAACAATTAGACTGGACTCTGCCATGCACATGCCTCCACCATCACCCCAACCCATTTTACAACACCCTCCACTTATTTGCACAGAAATAAACACACTTCAATGACAAAACAATCTGGAGTCAGTCTGTGCTTTCACAAATGTGTAATTGCAATAACTGTGGAATATAGCAATGTCAATTTACTTGTTCACATACCAATGTAACACAGCTGTAGGCCAGCAGTAAGCATAGCAGAGGGCACAAAGTGGGCCAGATCTGTGAAATGGAAGGTCAAAGTGACAAGTCAGTGTCCATACACTGAGTGAAAATGACAGACTTATGCTAGCTCCAACAATAGTATGAGATGTGGGAAGCAATTACATCTTCTTACCTGTGTCTTACTGGAAGTATTGCATGATGATGTTGTTTTGGTTGTCAATATCCTCTTCTTCTGCCTCCTCTTCTTCACTGTCCACAGGCTCCACAGCTGCCACAAAACCACCATCTGGCCCATCCTCCTGCAGAAAAGGCACCTGGAGTCGCAAAGCCAGGTTGTGCAGCATACAGCAGGCCACGATTATCTGGCACACCTTTTTCAGTGAGTAGTATAGGGATCCACCTGTCCGATGGAGGCACTGTAGGAAAGTACCTTCTTGCCTGGCATGTTACCCCCATATTTCACTGTATATATGTTGTTTTAGTCTATGTGTCACTGGGACCCTGCCAGGCAGGGCCCCAGTGCTCATAAGTATGTGCCCTGTATGTGTTCGCTGTGTGATGCCTAACTATCTCACTGAGGCTCTGCTATCCAGAACCTCAGTGGTTATGTTCTCTCTGCTTTCCAAATTTGTCCCTAACAGGCTAGTGACTCAATTTACCAATTCACATTGGCATACTGGTACACCCATATAATTCCCTTGTATATGGTACTGAGGTACCAAGGGTATTGAGGTTCCAGGAGATCCCTATGGGCTGCAGCATTTCTTTTTGCCACCCATAGGGAGCTCTGACAATTCTTACACAGGCCTGCCACTGCAGCCTGCGTGAAATAACGTCCACGTTATTTCACAGCCATTTACCACTGCACATAAGTAACTTATAAGTCACCTATATGTCTAACCTTCACCTGGTGAAGGCTGGGTCCGAAGTTACTTAGTGTGTGGGCACTCTGGCACTAGCCAAGGTGCCCCCACATCGTTCAGGGCAAATTTCCCAGACTTTGTGAGTGCGGGGACACCATTACACGCGTGCACTACACATAGGTCACTACCTATGTATAGCGTCACAATGGTAACTCCGAACATGGCCATGTAACATGTCTAAGATCATGGAATTGTCCCCCCAATACCATTCTGGTATTGGGGGGACAATTCCATGATCCCCCGGGTCTCTAGCACAGAACCCGGGTACTGCCAAACTGCCTTTCCGGGTCTGCACTGCAGCTGCTGCCAACCCCTCAAACAGGTTTCTGCCCTCCTGGGGTCCAGGCAGCCCTGGCCCAGGAAGGCAGAACAAAGGATTTACTCTGAGAGAGGGTGTTACACCCTCTCCCTTTGGAAATAGGTGTGAAGGGCTGGGGAGGAGTAGCCTCCCCCAGCCTCTGGAAATGCTTTGATGGGCACAGATAGTGCCCATCTCTGCATAAGCCAGTCTACACCGGTTCAGGGATCCCCCAGCCCTGCTCTGGCACGAAACTGGAACAAGGAAAGAGGAGTGACCACTCCACTGACCAGTACCTCCCAGGGGAGGTGCCCAGAGCTCCTCCAGTGTTTCCCAGACCTCTGCCATCTTGGAAACAGAGGTGTTGGGGGCACACTGGACTGCTCTGAGTGGCCAGTGCCAGCAGGTGACATCAGAGGCTCCTTCTGATAGGCTCTTACCTCTCTTGGTAGCCAATCCTCCTTCCTTGGTAGCCAAACCTCCTTTTCTGGCTATTTAGGGTCTCTGCTTTGGGGTTTTCTTCAGATAACGAATGCAAGAGCTCACCAGAGTTCCTCTGCATCTCCCTCTTCACCTTCTACCGAAGGATCGACCGCTGACTGCTCCAGGACGCCTTCAAAACCGCAACAAAGTAGCAAGACGACTACCAGCAACATTTTAGCGCCTAATCCTGCCGGCTTTCTTGACTGTTTCCAGGTGGTGCATGCTCTGGGGGTAGCCTGCCTTCACCCTGCACCAGAAGCTCTGATGAAATCTCCCGTGGGTCGACAGAATCTTCCCCCTGCTAACGCAGGCACCAAAAGACTGCATCACTGGTCCTCTGGGTCCCCTCTCATCCTGACGAGTGTGGTCCCTGGAACACAGCAACTCTGTCCAAGTGACTCCCACAGTCCAGTGACTCTTCAGTCCAAGTTTGGTGGAGGTAAGTCCTTGCCTCTCCACGCTAGACTGCAAAGCTGTGTACCTCGTGATTTGCAGCTGCTCCGGCTCTTGTGCACTCTTCCAGGATTTCCCTCATGCACAGCCAAGCTTGGGTCCCCAGCACTCCATCCTGCAGTGCACAACCCTCTGAGTTATCCTCCAGCGCCGTGGGGCTCCCTTTTGTGACTTCGCGTGGACTCCAGTTCACTTTTCTTCTAAGTGCCTGTTGGGGTACTTCTGCAGGTGCTGCCTGCTTCTGTGAGGGCTCTCTGTGTTGCTGTGCATCCCCTCTGTCTCCTCCTCCAAGTGGTGACATCCTGGTCCGTCCTGGGCACCTGCAGCACCCAAAAACTTCTACCGCAACCCTTGCAGCTAGCAAGACTTGTTTGCAGTCTTTCTGCATGGAAACACCTCTGCAAGCTTCATCGCGATGTGGGACATCCGTTTTCCAAAGGAGAAGTTCCTAGTCCTCTTCTTTATTGCAGAACTCCAAGCTTCTTCCAACCAGTGACAGCTTCCTTGCACCTTCAGCTGGCATTTCATGGGCTCCTGCCCCCCTCGACACTGTCGCGACTATTGGAGTTGGTCCCCTTGTCTTACAGGTACTCAGGTCTGGAAATCCATTGTCAGTGCACTGCTGGTGTGTGTTCTTCCTGCAGAATCCCCCTATCACGACTTCTGTGCTCTCTGGGGGTAGTAGGTGCACTTTACTCCTACTTTTCAGGGTCTTGGTGTGGGGTATTTTTCTAACCCTCACTGTTTTCTTACAGTCCCAGCAACCCTCTACAAGCTCACATAGGTCTGGGGTCCATTCGTGGTTTGCATTCCACTTTTGGAGTATATGGTTTGTGTTGCCCCTATACCTATGTGTTCCTATTGCAACCTATTGTAATTCTACACTGTTTGCGTTATTATTCTTGCTATTACTTACCTAATTTTGGTTTGTGTACATATAACTTGTGTATATATATTACCTTCTTACTGAGGGTACTCACTGAGATACTTTTGGCATATTGTCATAAAAATAAAGTACCTTTATTTTTAGTAACTCTGTGTATTGTGTTTTCTTATGATATTGTGCATATAATATAAGTGGTATAGTAGGAGCTTTACATGTATCCTAGTTCAGCCTAGACTGCTTTGCCATAGCTACCTTCTATCAGCCTAAGCTGCTAGAAACACCTCTTCTACACTACTAAGGGATAACTGGACCTGGCACAAGGTGTAAGTACCTCTGGTACCCGCTACAAGCCAGGCTAGCCTCCTACAAGCACCGGAATCTGGCCTTCAGGAGGCAGAAGGTGCGTTCTATTATCCTCCTAGTTTGCCCATGTGCCTCATTGTAGCGTTCCTCTGCCCTTGTCCTGGGATTCCTCACTGGGGTCAGTAGCCATGACAAGTTGGGGTAACCAGAGTCACCTGCAAATGTTGAGGGACAACTGTTAGACACACACTAACCCTTAGGGATAACCCCATACCCAGACACCTATGTCAACTGTATTGGGACCTTGGCCTCACCTATTACCCACACACGGTGCCTCAGGAGTTGCTCCATCACCTAAGGGATGCTGCTATTCCTCAAAATGTAAGCGTCATGCACAGAGCCAGGATACTTGGCATTAACATGGGAGATGTACTGGTCTGCCAAACACACCATCTGCACATTCATTGAATGGTAGCTTTTCCGGTTTCTGTACACCTGTTCATTCCTGCAGCGGGGGTACAAATGCCACATGTGTACCATCAGTGGCACCAATGATGTTGGGGATATGTCCCAGGGCATAGAAGTCATCTTTCACTGTAGGCAAATCCTCCACTTGAGGGAAAACGATGTAGCTGCGCATGTGTTTCAGCAGGTCAGATAACACTCTGGACAACACGTTAGAGAACATTGGCTGGGACATCCCTGATGCCATGGCCACTGTTTGAAAAGACCCACTGGCCAGGAAATGGAGTACAGACAGGATCTGCACTACAGGGGGGATTCCTGTGGGATGGCAGATAGCTGACATCAGGTCTGGCTCCAACTAGGCACACAGTTCCAGGATTGTTGCATGATCAAGTCTGTATGTGATTATGACACGTCTCTCTTCCATTGTCGACAGGTCCACCAGGGGTCTGTACACCGGAGGATGCCACCATCTCATCACCTGCCCAAGGAGACGTGCCCTATGGAGGAGAATAGCGAGCAGAGGGTCATCCAATACTGAGGAATCACAATGTGTTATTTGCAGAAACGTTTGTAATCCGCAATGTGCCGGTTTCTGTCTGTATACCCGGCCTAGATAAGTGTGAAACAGTTTTTATCCATCCCATGTGCCCCACTGAAATGGCGGCTGCCTGACTTGTAAGGTGGGACAAGGGGAAATGAGGTAACTGCGCTGGCGTTGTACACCGTTGCGGTAGGCGGTCGAAGACCGCGGCGCAATTCTGCATTGGTTAACATTGGGCCCTATGGGTGCCAGGAGCCAATGACGATGTACGCCGGCGGTGACAGTACGCACCGCCGTGGACGTGACCGCCATTTTCTGTCTGTTCCCTCACTTTATACCTGACCTTCAACAGGAGAGGACCTACACTGCAAGTGCTGCTCTGACCTGTGTCTGGAAGTGACGATGGCAACAGTGTCTGGGGAAAGGGCCCCTGGCTTCACTTCGGAGGAGTTGGAGAAACTAGTGGATGGGGCCCTCCCCCAGTACACGCAACTGTATGGTCCACCAGACAAACATGTGAGTACACTGTGAGCATGCTGCATGGGCAATGCCTGTTTTGAGTGGTGTGGATGGAAGATACATGGGGGGGGCTGAGGCCTGCATGTGCGGATGGTGAGTGTATGTGCGTCAGGGCATGGATGGGAACTGGTGGGAAATGAGTATGGCGGTCCGGACAGGTGAGTAATTTCCTTTCCCCCTGTACCATTCCTCTAGGTCAGTGCCCACCAGAAGAATGGTATTTGGCGTGCCATCACCAAGGACGTCCGGACCCTGGGGGTCTACCACAGACGGAGCACCCACTGTCGTAAAAGATGGGAGGACCTGCGCCGCTGGAGCAAGAAGACGGCGGAGGCCCAGCTGGGGATGGCCTTCCAACGTGGAAGGGGTGCCCATCGCACCATGACCCCCCTGATGTACCGGATCCTGGCGGTGGCCTATCCGGAGTTGGATGGGCGCTTGAGGGCATCACAGCAGCCACAAGGGGGTGAGTACACTGTCATTCAGCTGACTCTGCGCGCATTACGAGGTGTCTGGGTGCAGGAGGTGGGTAGTGTGTTCCCCTAGGCCAGGGCGAACTTGGTAGGCAAGGCCCCTTGTGAGGCAGGCTATGTGGCACCCCAACCCCACTAGTGGTAAGAGCCATCCACACCTAGTCAGGCTCCTGTGACTTCCAGGTGTGCAGCAATTAGGCTTAGGCCTCGTACCCCATGGGCATGTGAATTTGCTAGGAACTGTTAGTGCATGGCGTAGTGCTGAGGGCTGCTCCCTGTGTGTTGTGTCCGCCAACGGTAGTGGTGTTGCATGCACAGAACATGTTTTACTTCTGTATTCCCCCCCCCTTTTTGTTGTCTCCCTGTTCTTGTGTGCATTAGCATCATCAGGCAGAAGAGCAGTGGCACCGGAGCAGGAGGGAGCTGCACCCCACTTGGTCCTGGAGGGTGAAGCAACAGAGTCTGAAGCCACCAGTGGGACGGAGGGCGAGGGGAGCTCCACGACGGGGACAGGAGCATACACCAGTGACAGCAACTCCTCCTCTGATGGGAGCTCCCTTGCGGTGGCGGGCACCTCTGTGCCCACCGCATCAACAGGTACAGCCGCCACCCCCCCACCAGCACCGCCCTCCCAGCAGCCCCTCAGCGTGTTTCCCATGTCAGCTCGCCCCAGGCACCTCAGGCCCTGCCCCAGTCAGCCCTGCTGCCCTCAGTGAGGAGGCTATTGGCCTCCTGAGATCCCTCACTGTTGGGCAATCTACCATTTTCAATGGGATCCAGGGTGTTGAGAGGCATTTGCAACAAACAAATGCATACCTGGAAGGCATTCATTCTGGGCAGGCGGCCCAACAGAGAGCATTTCAGGCTCTGGCCTCAGCATTGATGGCAGCCATTGTCCCTGTGTCCAGCCTACCCCCTCCAACTTCCACTACCCAGACCCAACCCCCTGTACCTCAGCCTATCCCAAGCACACCATCAGACCAGCATGCACACTCATCAACACACAAGAGTGGACATGGCAAACATAAGCACCACACATCCCAGAAGCACTCACACAAGCAACATTCCCATGCAGACACAGCAACATCCACTGCCTCCACTCTGTCCCCCTCTTCCATGTCCTCCTCCTCCCTCCCTGTCTCGTCTCTACTCACACCTGCATGCACTACATCCTCAGCCACTACCTCCATCACCAGCACGCCCATCACCACACACCGCTCATGTGTACTCACCACCCCCACTACCATTCACACATCCCCGGTGTCCTCTCCCAGTGTGTCTGTGAGCCCACCTCCCAAAGTACACAAACTCAGGCACACACCCACCCAACAGCCATCCACCTCACAACAGCCTCCGGCCCATGCACCTTCACCCAAATTCAGCAGACGTACACCTCGTACAACCACTACCTCTTCCTCCAAAAGCAGAAGATTAGGTCAGGACAGCGCACAGTGGCACCGACTGAGGGACCAGTGTCACCCCCTCTGTCCACAACAACACCACTAGCACCGCAAGCTGCCCCGCCACCAGCATTGCCACCTGCACCGCCACTTGCACCGCCACCTGCACCGCAACCTGCACAGCCACCAGCACGTCTACAGCCTCAGCGACAGTCCCCAGCATTTTCCCCAGTGGGCAGCCGTCCGAGGCTGCAGGAGACGTCCTGCTGTGTCCCTCAGCAGGTGCTGACTCATGCACAACCGCCAGCACTGCCACCACAGACACCGCCTCAAGCACCGCCACCAGCCCCGCTATGTGCTCGGACAGTGGCACCACCGCTGACATGGCTAACATCCCCAGTGGTCAGTCGTCCGAGGGTGGAGGAGAGTTCCTGGACCCTGGCCAGCTTCCATGAGGCATGACTGTCATCACTGTTTGCACCTGCAGGTGGAAGGCGAGCCGCAGCAGTGTGGGGTATGTCGCTGCCTCCATGGCGTATCATGCTACCTGTTCCTCTGCAATCTCGTGGCACACACACCCAGGTGAGGGAATGGTACCGGCCACACTGCACGTGGAGCCCTCTGGGCACCAGGCCCCTTCCAGAACCAGTGGAGAAATACATCCACCACCTCAGTCCTTTGCAGGATGAAGCACTCTGGGCACCAGGCCCCCTCCAGAACCAGTGGAGAAATACATCCACTACCTCAGTCCTTGGCAGGATGAAGCATTCTGGGCACCAGGCCCCCTCCAGAACCAGTGGAGAAATACATCCACCACCTCAGTCCTTGGCAGGATGAAGCACTCTGGGCACCAGGCCCCCTCCAGAACCAGTGGAGACTGTTATCCACTTGAGAGACTGTGGCTTTGCACTCCCCAGGACCAAGCAGTGGGCAACCCACCCACTTGAGAGACTTGAGAAACGGTGGCTTTGCACTCACCAGGACCAAGCAGTGGGCAACCCACCCACTGGAGAGACTTGAGAGACTGTGGCTTTGCACTCCCCAGGATACAGCAATGGGCAGGGAGCCCCCTCGTGCAACAGTGGCGTCATGTGTTCATTTGGCTGAGGTGCCCCCCTCCCCCGAGGTGCCTGTTTATTTTTGATCTGATGCCCCAGCAGTCTTCTCTCCGTTTCCAGTCAGGTATCTTGTGTGGGCTTTGCCCATGCATTTTGGGACCAGTGGTCCACGGACAATGATTGGTACACGTGTAGTTGGTGTACATATTTGTATATACTGAATTTTGACTATCAGATTTTTCATGATTACAATTGTTACAATCATTTCCTTTTGTCCTTGCATTCTTCCAGGGGGTGAGGGGGTGTAAATGTAATGTTGTTGCATGTATTTGTGTGTATGTTGTTGTGGGTGAGGGTGGGGGTATTGCATGTTGCGTGTGTGTGTCACTCTCTTATCCCTTCCCCCCTCCCCTGTGTTGTAGGTGCAGTACTCACCGTGGTCGTCGAAGGCGTCTGTCCTGCTCCTGAGAGAGCAGGAGGAAGAGCAGCATTGGTAACACCTGTAGTTCGGGCTCCATGGCGTCCTGGTTCCTTGTTGGGTGTCGAGAGGTGAGTGGTTTCTGTTCCTAAGACTGTTTCTGCCGTGCTTTTGATGGCGTTGGTACTGCCCCAGAAAGGGTGGTGGATTGGTGCCTTGTAATACAGTGGGCAGTACTTTGTCCTCCGCCTGTCTGTTGGCGGTTACCGCTGTGCTGTTTGTTTCTACCGCCATGGCAGTCGGAGTGTTAAAGTGGCTGTCTATGTCGGCCATGGTCGTGATTCCATTTATTTTCCGCTGGCCTGTTGGCGGTATTACCGCCACTTTAACACCAATTCCAGGGTTGTAATGAGGGCCTAAATGTTCATACAGAGTTATGTCTCCAACGAACCATACTTTTGACAAGACGGGTCTACTAATTGATTTGAGTTTGTTCCAGAACTTCACAGATTCCAGAGACTCCATCTATTACTCCACAGGGCATACCAAATGTAAATAATAACATACCAAATGTAAATAATAATAATGTTTCATTACAGGGTTTGACAGCTCAGCACTTAACAGACTTGCTAGAAAAGATGAGTGGAATGAAGACAAAGGCAAATACTGAGAGGGAAAGTTAATTGAACCTGGCAATGCTTAAATTAGAAATAAATTATATAATTGAGGGAACAATTGATGTAAATAGAATAGATTTGTATAGTGAGAATGAGTTACGCTTCACAAAATTGTTACACACAGATCATGACAGGTACACCAGAAATTAGCAGACCTTGCAGAGAACTATGACATACATTTTGAGAAAACAAAGAGACTGGGAAAAAGTTACAGATTAGAATTTCATTCAGAAGATTTTGAAAAAAATAGGATACCAGGAATGAAGATTCATATTAAAGAATTAATTCAGAATATCCAATTATGAGGAGCATCAGATAACTGAGAAGGCAGATGGGTGAAGAAAAAAGATCAGAAGATGAAGGAGTCTGCAAATTTGAATACTAATGTACAGCAGACTGATCATAAGGTAAAAGTATTTCCAATGAGAGAAATTCCAGGAGGGAATTTTGTACATGTCCCTAGGAGCAGAAGTGATAGTTTGTCATTTACAAATGACTACTCGAGATTGAGAGAGAAACCAGTGGAATGGTATCAGCAAACAGATAGGTTTGTGAAGCTTGCAAAATGCCTATGGGAAGACTTGAATACCCTGTTAGAAATAGTGGTTCCAGCTGATTTATGGGTTGAATACAAGAAGAGTGTAGACTGGCCAACAAGATAGCCTACATAAGATCCAGTTAGAGGTGCACCATCACCTGATATAATGAAGTATTATTACAAAGTGATCGAATTTTTGAAAATGAGAATTTCACCCAAAAGTATTGATTGGCAGAGAATTGATAGGACAGCACAGGAGGTGAAAGAGTCAATACATGCATGCTATGAGAGATTGTTGCAAGTGTTTAAACATTGCAGTGATACAGAAACAATTGAGCTGAAAGACATGATTCATTTTGTGTTTAGATTTGTTGAAGGTTTGAGACCTGAAATTGGACAGATGCTTAAGAGTCATTTGATTTGTTGGCAAGCAAAACCAGTTAATGAAGAGTTACAGTTTGCGAAATACTGTAGTGACAAGATTGAAATGAAGCAGAAGAAATTAGAGGAAAAGGCAATGGTGATGCAGATTAAACTGACACAATGAGTATGCAGGGAAATTATCCACAGCAGCAGAGAATATATCCTCAGCAAAAGGGAAACATGCTGTTTCAGAATCAAGCAAGAGGTAGAGGTAGTGGTGGAAATGGAGTTGTAATCGCATCGATCCAAATCTGATGGTCAATTCAGGTGATATGCAATGAAAAGGATGTTACTTTGTCACAGTTGCGTTTTTTTGGGGCATTGGAAGCATGAGTGTTGGTACAAGAAAGCACAGTTACGCAGATGAATGAAAACAATCAGTTTCCAAATTTGAGAGGTCCAAGAATGAGGGGTCCTAATTTAAATGTCCAAAATAGTCAGATGTCTTAGCAAATGCAAAGTTCTCATACAATGCAGCAAATACAAATGCCACATTTTCAGGTGCCACAGTCACAGTTAATTGAGCCTCAGGTACAAATGGTACCAAAGTAACAAATGCAAATACCTCAAGCTCCAATGGTGCAGCAGCAGATCATGCTTCCTCGGCGGAACACAGGTCAAAAGTTAAATCACAGTAATCATACAGTTCACACATCACAGTGAGGATGAATTGAATGATGAAGTGATAAGTGATGGAATGAAGGGTGAGAGTGAAATTTTGGATGAAGAGGAATGGCTGTTAGCAGGTTCATTAGAAGTGAATCAAAAGGGTCCTTATGTAAATGGAAAGGTAATGGGTCATGATGTCTCAATCCTAGTTGATACAGGAACTACACGCTCTACAGTGAGAACAGCAGAATTTACTAATGTGCCACCTTCTGGGAAAACAATACAGATTGTAGGAGTTGCAAATCAGTTTCTGACAAACCTGATTACTGAACTAGTCCCTTTTAAAATTGGAAACTTTGAAGGACTACACAAATTTGTAGTTTGCGACTCGAGTCCAGTTTCCTTGTTTGGAAGAGATCTATTGTGTAAACTAAATGTTTGATTACCTGTTCAAATACCGGAATTGCTATTCAGATGAACAGTGATGATGGTTCATCTATGCAAAGTGAATATGATTCAGTAAATGAAGAGTTTCCACTGATTCGTTTTTATCATGCTTTCACAATAAAAGACCTGCCAACTGATTTACAGGATACAGTTCATTTAAAAGTTTGGGATTTTTCTGGAAAAGATATTGGTCTGATCAAAGGAGTTGAACCAGTTAAAGTCGCAGTCAAACCTAATGTAGTTTTTCCACAGATACCGCAATATCACATGGCACCAGATGTAATTGAAGGAGTAATTCCTGTAATTGAAGATTTTGTGAGGCAGGGAGTTCTGAAAGAAGTGCTGTGCAGCCCACGTAATTCTCCTATTATGGGTTTGCGAAAACCAAGTGGCAAATTTAGAATTGTTCAAGATTTGAGGAAGATTAATGATACAGTGGTAAAATGTTGTCCAGTGGTACCGAATTCAGCAGTGAAGTTGTTTCAGATTCCATGTGATGCAGAATGGTTCACAGTGGTGGATCTTTCACAAGCATTTTTCTCTGTGCCTCTTCATGAGGATAGTCAGTTTATTTTCTGTTTTAAATTCTGTAATAAGGTCTGCAGTGGGGCAGAATTCCACAAGGTTTTTCAGAGTAACTGACAATATTTAATCAGGTGTTGAAAAAGAATTTGGAACCATTGTAAATTCCTTTCCAATCAGCAATAGTTCAGTACATTGATGATCTTTGGGTTTCTTCAACAACAAAAGAAGCATGCAGGCAAGATATGATTCCTTTGTTGAATCATTTGGGAGAGAATGGACATAAAGTGTACCCAGCGAAATCACAGTACTGTCAGAAAGAAGTCAAATATTTAAGACACCAAATAGAAAATGGTGCGAGAAACGTTTCCAAGGAGAGGGTTACAGGTAGTTTGCAGATGAATTCTCCAGTCACATAAAGAGATGTCAGGATGTTGGTTCTTTTTGACGAAGCTCGTATGAAAGATTTTACTGAGTTGAGATAGAGTTTGTGCAGAGCACCAGCTTTGGGAATGCCTGACTACACGAAACCATTTATATTGTTTTGTCATGAAAGAAATTTCTGTGTTTTTCTACCCGTATGCAGGTATACAGGTGTACAGGGCGATTTGCACACAACCTGTAGCATATTTTTCTGCTACTTTGGATCCAGTCGCAGCAGCTTTACCTGGCTGTTTGCGAACTGTGGCAGAGGTTGGTACTTCTATATCACAATGTGAAGCTACTGTGAGGGGACATCCTTTAAATATTTTGGTCCCTCACTCCATTGAAATTTTGCTGACCCGAACGAAAGCCCAGTATTTGAAAAAATGTTGGTTTAATCCGAAGTTTAGACTGGTTGCCGAAGCAATTTGACACAAATGTATCATCTGCTAAAAACACAACGTGAAAAAGAACAGTTGTCAATTTGAGTCACATTGGACGAGCAGGAGGGCCATTTAACAGAATGCAAATGGATTTCATTGAGATGGCTGTGTGTGGTGGTTTGAGATACGTGTTGTTGATTGTTTGTATTTTCAGTCACTGGATTGAAGCATATGCTACACGTAGAAATGATAGTCTCACAGTAGCAAAGCTTTTTGGTTAGAGAATTGATACCAAGGTTTGGGTTTCCAGCCTCTTTAGAATCAGATAGAGGAAGTCACTTCAATAACGAAGTGATAAAATTACTATGTTCAGCCTTAAACATTGAGCAGAATTTGAACTGTAGCTATCGACCTGAAGCATCTGGATTAGTTGAGCAAATGAATGGCACACTGAAAGCACGACTTGCAAAGATGTGTGTATCTACAAATCTGAACTGGCCAGGTGTGTTACCTTTGGTTTTGATGAGCATGAGAAACACACCTGATAGGAAGACAGGGCTGTCTCCCATGAAATCCTCCTGGGTAGAGCAATGAGGTTGCCAGCTCTTCCTGCAAATGCTCTTGTGAATATAGCAGATGATGTGGTGCTGGATTACTGCAAGAATCTAGCTGACGTGGTTTGCTCTTTCTCTCATCAGGTGGAAGAGCTAAGCATGCAACCATCCAAGGACTAGTGTCACAGGCTGCGCACTGGCTACTGGGGGGTGGTCAAGAAGCACATGAGAAAAACTTGTCTGTAACGTAGGTGGAAGGGTCCGTGTCAAGTCGTAGTTGTGACTACGACTGCTATCAAATGTGCTGGGATCCTGAACTGGATTCATGCCAGCCACACAAAGAAAGTGCCCTATCCACTAGAAGATGAAAATGAGTTGTTGAGAGTACCGACAACTATTAAACAGTCTCAAGAAGCAAGAAGAGAGAATGTGGAAACAGAAACAGAGACAATGCAAACTTGTGAAGATCCAGGTACACCTCTGAGATATTAAATAGAGGTTCCTGAAGTTGCTCAAGCATCAGCAAATGAAGCAGGAGAGTTAAGTCAGAGGAGAACTCTCCCAGAAGCAGATGAGTGAGAAGAACAGTTGAAATGAATTACGCTTCCTGAAGAAGCAGCTGATGAGGGAGTTGAGTTGGATCAAAGTCATACAGATTTGACTCCTCTTGATTTGGCTAATGGTACAGGTACATCAAGTCAAAGTGAAAATCCTGCTGAAGCAAGAAGAGTTTAAGCCCAGTTTTGCAAAAGACGCCGTCAAAGAAAACTGTGAAAGGAATTTTGGAACTAGAATTTGTTTTTGAATTGAAATTTGAAACTAAAGTGCCAGCTGAACAAAAAGAATATTACATGCTACAAGTGCAGATGAAATTTGTGATTTAATAGATTATGAGATACTGAAAAAGACTTTGAAACCGATTTTTGACAAACTGAACTGATTTTGACAAGCTGCTAAACTAATTTTTGTCAACAGTTCTGGAAAGGAGTCTGAAAGCTGTACATAATTACAATCAAAATTATTTTTATTTTTATTTTTGGCTGCATAGTTAAATATTTTTATTTCTCTTCTACTTTCTGATTCTTTACAGGATGGATCACAATCACAACAGAGTGAAAACTAATAGGTGTTGCAAGTGTATGTGTATTGCTTTCGGAATTGTATGTGCACTAGTGTGTTTGTTGTTGATTGTGATCATAAGTATTCATCACACACCTGAAAATAGTGATATCAGTTCTGTAGAGACTACTACACTTTCAAAGTTAGTTTAATAGGGATGAGAACTACTTTCATTTAGACCACTCACAAGGAGATCTTTCTTCTAATGTTTTCTATCGCTTGTTTTATGAATATGTTGAGACGATGAATGTGACAGAGTGTTATGTTTGTATGCAAATTCCTTCATCAGTGGAAGAAGGAGTAACATATCCTAGTTTGCCTTCTACATACAAAATTAGTTGTAGTCTTCTACTAACAAGGCTTTACAACCAGGAATACAGTCAGTATTTCTACTCTAACCTAGACGTTGTGTATTCTTTTGTTCCGATTAATCAGCATTTGCATAACATTGCCAAAGAAAAAAACATTGACATTGTGGGGGGTTTCTTTGAGCTTACACTTACATCTGGGACTGTATATGCACACCACAATAATTTTACATACTTACTTTCACCAGTAGAAAAGTCCTTTTTAGATCAAACTGATGACAGGACAAAAGCTTTGAAGGAGAAAGTAGAGAAAGGGTTAGTGAAGGAGACATTTAGAAATTATGACAAATTTAGTGAAACTGAAACCCAAGGGAAGTTAGCTTTAGATGCACAACATGTAGGAAAGCTTTGCAGTTATAGACCACAATCTAGAACTGACACTAACTTTGGAACCAGTGAATGCAGACATGTATTTCTTTTCAAGAATATATGGGACTCTAAGCTTAATAGCCAGGACCCTGTTATTCCAGGAGTTTATTACATCTGTGGAAAAAATGCTTTTTATCGTCTCCCAAGGGGATGGTATGGGACTTGCTATTTGGGAGTTGTATTACCGAAAATTTACCAAGTTGACAACATAGATGACACATAATTCAAATGAATTGCATAGACCAAGATCAAAAAGAGAAACCTATTTTGAAATAATTGGGGATATATAATTGGAGCAATTATTCCTTCTGTAGGAGTTGTTAATGCTCTGAAAATTAGAAAGTTGTCTACTATTGAGGATAACATGCTAACTGATTTTTCTGGAGCTGTAATTTTAATGGATACTAAAATGGATGTGGTCCTTTCAATGGTTCTTCAGAACCATCTTGCATTAGACATCATTTTAGCAAAAGAAGGCGGAGTCTGCTGGATGCTGAAATCGAAACATTGCTGTACATATATCTCCGACCATAGTAAAGGAATTAGACATTTTATTAAGAACCTGACAGATTCAAATTCAGACTTAAAAGATCTGAAAGAACCAGGGTTATGGGAAAATGTTGGCAAAAGTGTGACAAATGTGAGAAATGGGCTGACTAACCTTGGTAAATGGATTGTGGGAAAGATTCTAAGACCATTATTGATCGTAATTGCTTGTGCCATTTTTACTATTGGATTTTACAAACTGTATAAACTGATCAAGAGAAAACATGAAAAATGAACAGAGGAGGGAAGAATTGAGACTTGAGAAACTGAGAAGCAAACAATTTTATGATTTAAGTCAACAAAGAATAGATGTATTAGAGAGACTAAGTTTTAGGCTAACATAACTGAATTAATAAATTAATTCATATAGTTCTGTGATAACATATATATTCATCAGAGGAGGGATTGTTAGAGTGTGAAATTTACTAAAGTAATTGTGTCATTAACCTGGTCAGTGAACTGCTCTGCCTCCGGTAGCTGCAACTGTATGTAGAGCCCTGGTCCCTCTGAACTCCTGACCCCCGTCAGGAGTTCGAGGCCCTCCTCCACCGAAAGGCTTCTGCCTGCGCCTCATCCCTGGTGTCTAGTGGGAGAGCTCTGCTTTCCTACTAGGCTGCCTTCTGCCTCTTTCCTCCTTTTCTCTGCTTCGCTCTCTGTGTGCTCTCTCTTCCGTGTCTGCCCTTTTTGTGCCCCTTTTTGCCGTACGCTCTCCACTGTGCTCCTTTTGACTTTTACTTTACACTCTTCTTCGCTTTTCCCTCCACTCCGCTCTCTCTCTCTCTCACTCTCCCCACTCTCTCTCTCTCTCACCGCTGCTGCCCCTGAAGCCCTGCCCCCTCCTCTCTCTCACGCTGCTGCCCCTGTGGCCCGCCCCCTTTTTTCGTACCGTTTTCACCCCTGCTCGCGCCTCCAAGCTGTCCTCTCCCCCCATCCCTACTTAATGGCGGCCGCTGCGAGGTAGGAAGAACAATACCACTGACCTGGTCAGTGAACTGCTCTGCCTCCCATAGCTCCAAATGTAAGTAGAGCCCTCATCCTCTGAACTCCTGACCCCTGTCAGGAGTTCGAGGTCCTCCTCCACCTGCAGGCTTCTGCCTGCGCCTCATCCCTGGTGTCTAGTGGGAGAGCTCTGCTTTCCTACTAGGCTGCCCTCTGCCTCTCTCCTCCTTTTCTCTGATTCGCTCTCTGTGTGCTCTCTCTTCCGTGTCTGCCCCCTTTGTGCTCCTTTTTGCCATTCGCTCTCCACTGTGCTCCTTTTGACTTTTGCTTTACACTCTTTTTCGCTTTTCCCTCCACTCCACTCTCTCTCTCTCTCTCTCACTCTCGCTCTCCCCCTCTATCTCTCCCCCGCCGCTGCTGCCCCTGCGGCCCAGCCCCCTCCTCTCTCTCGTGCTGCACTCCCGCCACTGCTGCCCCCGTGGCCCGCCCCCTTTTTTCATGTCCTCTGCTCCCCCCTTCCCTACTTAATAGCGGCCGCTGTGCGGCCGCGCCGCTGGTGCACCAAAGGTGCACCTAAGGCAAGCCCATCCGTGCCTCAACCTCGCCTAGCACCGGAACCCCTGGTTCTCGCCCTCCCCACTGCCGCTGCACCCGACTTCGCTATGATGCCACCACCCTCCACGCACTCAACACCAGCCGCTCATCCACCTGCCATCAAGCTACCCGCAGCTCACCCGTGGACCCTCCTCCTACTGGAATGGAACTGCACCTTCACCAGCCTCCACGCCAAAGACCCACCCACCAAGGCACAACCATCTCAGATGCATCCTACTCAACACCCGCTCCGTCCACAAACACGTGTCGAACTTTGGAATCTATTTGACTCAGCCTCCCCAGATGTTGCCTTCCTGACCGAGACCTGGATGAACCCCTCCTCAGCACCCAACATCGCCATAGCCATCCCGGACGGCTACAAGATCACCCACAGGGACCGCGTCAACAGACCAGGAGGAGGCATCGCCATCGTCCACAAGAATACCCTCAGAATCACGACCAGCACCGAAGACACCCTCAGCACTGCCGAACACCTGCACTTTCAGATTCACACTGACCCAAACACCACCCTCAGAGGGACCCTCGTCTACAGACCCCCGGCTCCCGACAGCAGTTCAGCTACTCCATCACCAACGTTATCAGCTTGCACGCTCTCGCATCCACAGACTTCATACTCCTCGGGCACTTGAACTTCCACCTTGAGAACACCAACAACAACAACTCTACCACCCTGCTCGCTCGCCAACCTCGCCAACCTCGGCCTCAAGCAGCTCGTCATGACACCCACCCACTCCGCAGGACACACGCTCGACCCCAATTTCTCCGCCAGCAAACACGACTCCTTCAGCCGCACCACCGAACTCCACTGGACCGACCACCGCTGTGTCCACTTCACCTTTGAGAAACCCACAACACACCATCACCCGCAATGGATTCCCCACTGCAGATGGAACAAGGTCACCGAAGACCAACTGATCACTACCCTCTCCCGGAACCCACCTATCGACACCACTGACACTAACACAGCAGCCCGCAACCTCAGGCAATTGATCGACGACTGTGCCAACACTCTCGCCCTGATCAAAAAACCTTCTAACAAGCACACCGACAGAAATGCCTTCTGGTTCACCACCAGCCTCCAAGAATCCAAGCAAAAATACAAAGACTTGAAAAGAAGTGGTGCCAAGATCAGAAACCGACCACCACACAGCCTGCAGGACTGCGGTCCGCAGACACCACCAACTCATCCGAACTGCCAAGAGAACAGCCTTCAAAGAACACATCGACAACAACGCACACAGCTAAAAGGAGCTTTTCAACATCGTGAAGGAGCTCTCCAACCCCAGCTCCAACGTCAACGACATCCCACCATCACAAGACCTCCGTGATTCCCTAGCCACCTTCTTCTACCCCAAGATTGCAGACATCCATGACAGCTTCAGTACTCAGGCCCTCCCATCAACCACCGACATCACAGACTCACCACCCAGCAGCCTCCTGCTCTCCTGGACCCACGTCAACAACAACAACACCATCGAAATCATGAAGACCATCCACTCCAGCTCACCATCCGACCCCTGCCCTCACAACATCTTCAACAAAGCAAGCTCCCTCATCGCACCCCAACTCCGGAAGATCATCAACAGTTCCTTCGAGACCGCCACTTTCCCGGTGAGCTGGAAACACGCCATGATCAATGCCCTCCTCAAGAAACCCAAGGCGGACCCAAAGGACCTCAAGAACTTCCATCCCATCTCCCTGCTCCCCTTCCAGGTAAAAATCATAGAGAAAATTGTCAACAAACAATTGACCCATTTCCTTGAGGGGAACAACATTCTGGACCCATCCCAATCCGGATTCCGCAGCAACCACAGCACCAAAACCACCCTCATCGCCGCCACTGATGATATCCGGACCATACTTGACAACGGCGAAGCCGTGGCCCTCATCCTCCTGGACCTCTCAGCCATATTCGACACCGTCTGCCACCACACCCTAAGCACAAGTCTCAACGACGCAGGAATCCATGACAGAGCCCTGGACTGAATCACCTCCTTCCTCACTGGCAGAACTCAGAGAGTCCGCCTCCCTCCATTTCTCTCTGAAGCCCACCAAAATCATCTGCGGTGTACCCCAGGGATCATCCCTCAGCCCGACCCTCTTTAACGTCTACATGGCTCCATTCGCTAACATCGCCCGATCTCACAACCTCAACAACATCTCACACGCAGATGACACCCAGCTGATCCTCTCCCTCACCAAGGATCCCGCCATTGCCAAGAACAACCTCCATGAAGGAATGAAGGCCATTGCCGAATGGTTGAAGAACAGCTGCCTGAAACTGAATTCTGACAAGACTGAGGTCCTCATCTTCGGCTCCACTCCCTCCGCATGGGATGACTCCTGGTGGCCTGCCACACTGGGAACCACACCGACACCCACCGACCACGCATACAACTTGTGATTCATCCTGGACTCATCACTACCAATGACCCAGCATGTCAACGTCATCTCCACCTCCTGCTTCAGCACCCTCTGGATGCTTTGGAAGATCTACAAATTGATCCCCACTGAAACCAGAAGGACGGTCACCCAATCCCTCGTAAGCAGCAAATTGGATTACGGCAATGCCCTCTACGTAGGAACCACGGCTAAGCTCCAGAAAAGACTGCAATGCATTCAGAACACCTCTGCACGCCTAATCCTGGACATCCCCAGCCACTGCCACATCACAGCCCACCTGAGAGACCTACACTGGCTCCCCATCGATAAGAGAATCACGTTCAAGCTCCTCACCCACGCTCACAAGGTACTACACAACACCGGACCAGAGTACCTCAACAGACGGCTCTCCTTCTACACCCCGACCCGACAGCTTCGCTCTGCCAACCTTGCCCTGGCCACCGTACCACGCATCCTCAGAACGACTGCCAGTGGCAGATCGTTCTCCCACCTCGCCGCCAAGACATAGAACACTCTTCCCACCCACCTGCATCAGACACAGGAACAACTTATCTTCAGGAGACATCTCAAGACATGGCTGCTTGAGCAGTAGCAGCCCCACCTCCCCTCAGCGCCTTGAGACACTCACAGGTGAGTAGTGTGGTTTACAAAAAATCTGATTGATTGATTGATTGAAAGAAAAACGTGTGTTTAAAAGTGCAAGGCTGAAATGAAAATGAGGCCTACACTGATAATTGACACAGATAATTATAAAATTAAAATAAATCACTGTCTAATTAAATGTATTATATGTTTTACTAACTGAGAGTAAAGAAAAAATAATAATCACATGTTCCGAAAATAAACAGTTTCGAGTTTTATGAAATGTTGTACACTACATTTTTAAACAGGCCTAGGTTAAGCTAATTCGGAATTAAATAATGTGATGATTAGAAATGCTGATGGCAGTGGAAAGTTTTCTGTTCTTTCTGAAACATCCTGTGTGATGATCGAATGTCTGAGAGAAATATTACTGTGTTGTAACATTTACAACATTTTATTTAATTTCCAGTTAGATAGTGTTCCACAGAAAACTATGGCTTTCCGTAGTTTTATGTAGTTGAAACATTTTATCTCTGCAACGGGAAAACTGGTGATGACAGAGGTAGAACCTGAACCAATGAGTGAGAAAAAGGAAATTAAAATGCAACAGAAAGAAACGTGTATTAGTTTTAATTGATCATGTCCTAACTACCTCAATGTCTGACCAATGGTAGAGTAGTAAGTTATTTTCTGGGACTTTAATCGAGCAATGTTTAACCTGTTCTGTGCCTTGGACGAGGTGACCTCGTCCAAGGCTACAGTTCCCCTGTGCCTTGGACGAGGTCACCTCGTCCAAGGCACAGGGGAACTTGGGGGAGCGTTAGCGCGCCCCCCCGTGCACCCCCCTCCCCCCCAAGGCGGGGATGGAAGGGGAAGACCTTCCACCCCCGGCCCCCCCCCAACCCCCCTTGTGACGTCAGCGTTTGAGCGTGCGCTGATTTGTCACAGGGGCCTCACCCATCGCGCTGGAAGCTCTGCTTCCAGCGCAATTGAAAGAGAAATGCAAAAGCATTTCTCTTTCAATCACTGGGGGAGGCCCGAAGGGGCTTCAAAGGGAAGGAAATGTATTTCCTTCCCTTTGAAGTCTCTCCAAGGGTTTCAAAAGCCGGATTGCTTGCAATCCGGCCTTTGAAACCCCACTAGACACCAGGGATTTTTTTTTCCTGAAATTGTCATAAGGGAGCGACCCCTTGGGCAAGGGTCACTCTCGGGGGCATTTTTTCGTGAAGGCCTTTTCTGCCCCCCCCCCCCCTGGTGTTTTTGTTTTTTGTTTGTTTCTTTTTTTAGAGATGGGGAGCGACCCATCAGGCAAGGATCGCTCCCCTCGGGGGCAAATTGTATTTAGACCATTTCTGCCCCCCTGGGCACCTGGGATTTGTTTTTTGGCGCCAATGTCACGCAGGGGGAGCGACCCCGTAGGCAAGGGTCGCTCCCGGGGAGGGGGGTGGGGGTTGGGGGGGCAAATTTATTTTAGGCCATTACTGCCCCCCCTGGGGGCAGATCGGCCTATTATTAGGCCGATCTGCCCCGGGGGGGCAAAAACCTCTAGGCGCCAGGGGAATTTTTTTTGGGGTGTTTTTTTTTTTGTTTGTTTGTTTTTTTAGAGATGGGTAGCGACCCATCAGGCAAGGGTCGCTGCCCTGGGTGGAAAATTGTATTTAGGCCATTTCGTCCCCCTTGGGGGCAGATTGGCCGATTTTAGGTCAATCTGCCCACAAGGGGGCAGAAACCACTAGGCACCTGGGATTTGTTTTTTGGCGCCGATTTCATGCAGGGGGAGCGACCCCGTAGGCAAGGGTCGCTCCCGGTGGGGGGTGGGAGTTGGGGGGGCAAATTTATTTTAGGCCATTTCTGCCCCCCCTGGAGGCACATCGGCCTATTATTAGGCCGATCTGCCCACGGGGGGGCAGAAACCTCTAGGCGCCAGGGGAATTTTTTTTTTGTGTTTTTTTTTTTTTTTTTTGTTTTTTTAGAGATGGAGAGCGACCCATCAGGCAAGGGTCGCTCCCCTGGGGGGCAAATTGTATTTAGGCCATTTCTGCACCCTTGGGAGCAGATTGGCCGATTTTAGGTCAATCTGCCCCCAAGGGGGCAGAAACCACTAGGCACCTGGGATTTGTTTTTTGGCGCCAATGTCACGCAGGGGGAGCGACCCCGTAGGCAAGGGTCGCTCCGGGGGGGGGGGTGGGGGTTGGGGGGGCAAATTTATTTTAGGCCATTTCTGCCCCCAGGGATGGCAGAGCGGCCTATTATTTGGCCTATCTGACCCCAGGGGGGGGCAGAAACCTCTAGGCGCCAGGGCAAATTTTTGTTTTGTGGGTTTTTTTTTGTTTGTTTGTTTTTTTAGAGATGGGTAGCGACCCATCAGGCAAGGGACGCTCCCCTGGGGGGCAAATTGTATTTAGGCCATTTCTGCCCCCTTTGGGGGCAGATTGGGTGATTTTAGGTCAATCTGCCCCCAAGGGGGCAGAAACCACTAGGCACCTGGGATTTGTTTTTTGGCGCCAATGTCACGCAGGGGGAGCGACCCCGTAGGCAAGGGTCGCTCCTGGGGGGGAGGTGGGGGCAAATTTATTTTAGGCCATTTCTGCCCCCCCTGTGGGCAGAGCGGCCTATTATTAGGCCGATCTGCCCCCAGGGGGGGGCAGAAACCACTAGGCGCCAGGGCAAATTTTTGTTTTGTGGTTTTTTGTTTGTTTGTTTGTTTTTTTAGAGATGGGGAGCGACCCATCAGGCAAGGGACGCTCCCCTGGGGGGCAAATTGTATTTAGACCATTTCTGCCCCCATGGGGGCAGATTGGCCGATTTTAGGTCAATCTGCCCCCAAGGGGGCAGAAACCACTAGGCACCGGGGATTTGTTTTTTGGCGCCAATGTCACGCAGGGGGAGCGACCCCGTAGGCAAGTGTCGTTCCCGGGCAGGGGGGTTTGGGGGGGGTGGTTTGGTGGTCAAATTTATTTTAGGGCATTTCTGCCCCCCCCCTGGGGCCGGCTGAGCTAGAGGCCAAACTCCACTGGTAGGCACTTTGCAAAAAACACCTCTGTTTTCTGTGAAAAAATATGTTGTGTCCACGTTGTGTTTTGGGCCATTTCCTTTCGTGGGCGCTAGGCCTACCCACAGAAGTGAGGTACCATTTTTATCGAGAGACCTAGGGGAACGCTGGGTGGAAGGAAATTTGTGGCTCCTCTCAGATTCCATAACTTTCTGCCACAGAAATGTGAGGAACATGTGTTTGTTTAGCCAACTTTTGAGGTTTGCAAAGGATTCTGGGTAACAGAACCTGGTCCAAGCCCCACAAGTCACCCCATCTTGGATTCCCCTAGGTCTCTAGTTTTCAAAAATGCACAGGGTTGGTAGGTTTCCCTAGGTGCCGGCTGAGCTACAGGCCAAAATCCACAGGTAAGCACTGTTTTCTTTCAAAAAATGGGATGTGTCCACGTTGCGCTTTGGGGCCTTTCCCTGTCGTGGGCGCTAGGCCTACCCACACAAGTGAGGTATCATTTTTATCAGGAGGCTTGGGGGAACGCTGGGTGGAAGGAAATTTGTGGCTCCTCTCAGATTCCAGAACTTTCTGCCACAGAAATGTGAGGAACATGTGTTTTTTTAGCCAAATTTTGAGATTTGCAAAGGATTCTGGGTAACAGAACCTGGTCCGAGCCCCGCAAGTGACCCCTCCTTGGATTCCCCTAGGTCTCTAGTTTTCAGAAATGCACAGGTTTGGTAGGTTTCCCTAGGTGCCGGCTGAGCTATAGGCCAAAATCTACAGGTAGGCACTTCGCAAAAAAACACCTCTGTTTTCTTTCAAAAAGTTGGATGTGTCCACGTTGCGCTTTGGGGCGTTTCCTGTCGCGGGCGCTAGGCCTACCCACACAAGTGAGGTATCATTTTTATCGGGAGACTTGGGGGAACGCTGGGTGGAAGGAAATTTGTGGCTCCTCTCAGATTCCAGAACTTTCTGCCACAGAAATGTGAGGAACATGTGTTTTTTTAGCCAAATTTTGAGGTTTGCAAAGGATTCTGGTAACAGAACCTGGTCCGAGCCCAGCAAGTCACCCCTCCTTGGATTCCCCTAGGTCTCTAGTTTTCAGAAATGCACAGGTTTGGTAGGTTTCCCTAGGTGCCGGCTGAGCTATAGGCCAAAATCTACAGGTAGGCACTTCGCAAAAAAACACCTCTGTTTTCTTTAAAAAATTTGGATGTGTCCATGTTGCGCTTTGGGGCGTTTCCTGTCGCGGGCGCTAGGCCTACCCACACAAGTGAGGTATCATTTTTATCGGGAGACTTGGGGGAACGCTGGGTGGAAGGAAATTTGTGGCTTCTCTCAGATTCCAGAACTTTCTGCCACAGAAATGTGAGGAACATGTGTTTTTTTAGCCAAATTTTGAGGTTTGCAAAGGATTCTGGGTAACAGAACCTGGTCCGAGCCCCGCAAGTCACCCCTCCTTGGATTCCCCTAGGTCTCTAGTTTTCAGAAATGCACAGGTTTGGTAGGTTTCCCTAGGTGCCGGCTGAGCTAGAGGCCAAAATCTACAGGTAGGCACTTCGCAAAAAACACCTCTGTCTTCTTTCAAAAATTTGGATGTGTCCACGTTGCGCTTTGGGGCGTTTCCTGTCGCGGGCGCTAGGCCTACCCACACAAGTGAGGTATAATTTTTATCGGGAGACTTGGGGGAACGCTGGGTGGAAGGAAATTTGTGCCTCCTCTCAGATTCCAGAACTTTCTGCCACAGAAATGTGAGGAACATGTGTTTTTTTAGCCAAATTTTGAGGTTTGCAAAGGATTCTGGGTAACAGAACCTCGTCCGAGCCCCGCAAGTCACCCCATCCTGGATTCCCGTAGGTCTCTAGTTTTCAGAAATGCACAGGTTTGGTAGGTTTCCCTAGGTGCGGGCTGAGCTGGAGGCCAAAATCCACAGGTAGGCACTTCGCAAAAAACACCTCTGTTTTCTTTAAAAAATTTGAATGTGTCCACGTTGCGCTTTGGGGCGTTTCCTGTCGCGGGCGCTAGGCCTACCCACACAAGTGAGGTATCATTTTTATCGGGAGACTTGGGGGAACATAGATTAGCAAAACAAGTGTTATTGCCCCTTGTCTTTCTCTATATTTTTTCCTTCCAAATATAGGAGAGTGTGTAAAAAAGACATCTATTTGAGAAATGCCCTGTAATTCACATGGTCACCCCGGAATTCAGAGATGTGCAAATAACCACTGCTCCTCAACACCTTATCTTGTGCCCTTTTTGGAAATGCAAAGGTTATCTTGATAGCAATTTTTTACTCTTTATATTTCAGCATATAAATTGCTGTATACCCGGTATAGAATGAAAACGCACTGCAGTGTGCAGCTCATTTATTGGCTCTGGGTTCCTCGGGTTCTTGATGAACCTACAACCCCTATATATCCCCGCAACCAGAGGAGTCCAGCAGACGTAACGGTATATTGCTTTCGATAATCTGACATTGCAGGGAAAAGTTACAGAGTAAAACGTAGAGAAAAATTGATGTTTATTAACCTCAATTTCAATATTTTTCTTTTTCAGTTGTTATTTTCTGTAGGAAACCCTTGTAGGATCTACACAAATGACCCCTTGCTGAACTCAGAATTTTGTCTACCTTTCATAAATGTTTAGGTTTCTGGGATCCAGCATTGGTTTCATGCCCATTTCTGTCACTGACTGGAAGGAGGCTGAAAGCACAAACATTTGCAAAAATGGGGTATGTCCCAGTAAAATGCCAAAATTGTGTTGAAAACTTGGGTTTTCTGATTCAGGTCTGCCTGTTCCTGAAAGCTGGGAAGCTGCTGAGTTTAGCACCGCAAACCCTTTGTTCATGCCATTTTCAGGGGAAAAACCACAAGCGTTCTTCTGCAGCCACTTTTTCCAATTTTTTTGAAAAAAAAGAAATTTTCACTGTATTTTGGCTAATTTCTTGGCCTCCTTCAGGGGAACCCACAAAGTCTGGGTACCTCTAGAATCCCTAGGATGTTGGAAAAAAATGACACAAATTTGGCTTGGTTAGCTTATGTGGACAAAACGTTATGAGGGCCTAAGCGCGAACTGCTCCAAATAGGCAAAAAAAGGCCTGGCACAGGAGGGGGAAAAGGCCTGGCAGCGAAGGGGTTAAGTGATATCAGTTCAGATGTATTCTTTCTTGCCCAAGAGCACACTTATTCTTTCTTGTTCAAGCTCAGACTTATTTCTGCTGCAGTTACTGTTCGTGCTGTGTTCAGATTTATTATTTCTGCTAGAGAAATAATGTGCTATGTGCCACTTACAGTTCAGATGCATTAAGGCCAAATATTACTGAACTGTTTCCCTATATGTCACTGTCCACTGAATATGACCAGAAGATTCTCCACTGAAGAAGACTTTGCTGCCTGCTGAACCCATTAAGGAGAGGAATACCAGAGTTTCCATTTGTCATTCTTGCAGGTTTTCATGTTTTTCTCTTCTAGAAACCCAACCGCTATTTTTTGCTAGCGCCCTAGATAGATGTTTTCCAATTAGTTTTTGCCTTCTCTTCCTGCATTAATTCCATCATGCTTAATCCAAATAGGGTAATAGTTAGAATGTTACATTCTGTTTTTGGCTGGGCAAAATAACTGATTGTGAATAATACATCTGTGTTAACTCAATATATTCAATCTCAACTGTGCATCTGATATTGCTGTTATTCTGTATCGTGATTCCTGAGTGCCTAATAATTCATATTTTGTCAAAGTTGAGATTCTTTAGAAGATTTGGTCAACCTGTGTTATTCATGTATCTTTAAACTTTTCTAAACTGGTGTGGTGATTCATGGCCAAATAGGTCATGGTGCATTTAAATTACTGACTCTAATGTTGATTAGTTATGGTATTCTGTGGTTTTGTTTATTGTTGTCTTTGTTTGTTCAGAGGCAAACACTCACACCTATCTGAGTCCAAAGGTTCATTCGACCTCATGAGGGTAGATGTTTTTTTACCCTTACGTTTCTCCTTACAAGTAAATTATCAAAACAAATGTAGAGTAGGATGCACCCACACTGCTAAAAGAGAGGTAAGACCTCTATATACCTTTTCATACCCTCGGCTTAACTTAGAATAGGGATCCATTTATAAGCCCTGACGAATGCCGGAAACCTAGTTAGCCTGCCCAAAAGGCAGAAATATGCTGGCACCTCAGTGGTACATAAGATCCATGGCACCAACTAATGTCCTCTAACCATACTTTATAGGATTTTTATTGAGCCCTAGGGTACCATCTATTAAAGGATACTTTGTGATTTACCCTAAAGTACTTTTAACAGCACTAATTAGATCCCTGATATTTATCCAGAAAAAAATAATTTCTAAGAACTCCCTCAAGACAGTCCAAATTGAGGTTGAGTCTGCCCTGTTAGTACCACCTTAAGAGGGCTATGCGAGGTGGCCTACAATGAAGCATGTCACTTTATGTGAGTGAGCCCACTGCATCCAGTTCTTGGAACTGCCAGCAGTTTGAGTAGGAAAGTAGGAAGTAGCAGTAGGGAGGCAGGATCTCTGGAGAAGCATGTGAAAATCGCCAAATGCTCCCAGACAGTTTACCACGTCATTTTGTGTTTTGGATGTTGTACTAGAGGCAGGCCTGGGTCCTAACTCAACCTCTTTTTTTGGTGTTATAGCTTTCAAGTGTAATACTCTGTGTCCTGTTTGTGGGGCCAAATGCGCTTCATGATATTTAAATGCATTGATTTGTTGTATTAAAGTCTCAGTCTATAATTAAGGGTCCATCTGCTTAAGTGCAGCCTTTACTGCACCAGAGATTTGGACAGTGCAAAGCATTGCAACAGATGGAGGAAAGGATGGATAGATGGATGGGTGGATTGATGGATGGATAGGTTTTAGAGGGACAGACAAATGGTTGTACAGGACAGATGGACGGCAGGAAGGATGGATGCAATTTGTGTGGGGGTAGTGAGCTCAGTAGTACTTGGAAAAAATGGTGGTTACGGCAGCATAATTCATAGAGAAGGAAACAAACCAGGTATGAAAACATATCACCAAGATCAGTCCAGGACGGTATATTAGCTGTTGAGAAAGTAAGTGTGCCTGGATGACTGTGACCTCATGAAAAAAGCTCAAAGAGCATCAGAAGAAGGTCACTTCATTCCATAATAGGAGCCAAGAGGTTGGCTTGGAGACAAGCAGAGAGGAAGATGAGCAGTGTGGCCGCTGCAGTGATCACATGGGTAAATGAAGAGCCGGGTGCAGAAAGTACACAAATTGCAGTTTTAAGTAATAACATCACAACTGCTTTCCTTTGCTTGGTGCATGCAGAGGGCCACTGTGTGAGGAAGGGAGAAAGGTTAGTACAGACCATGAAGGGGCGGTGGAGCAGCATTGCATCATGAAGCATTTGTAGCATTTGGGCAGCCCTGTAATGCAGCCATCTAGTAAAACCTTCCATTCCAACATGCTGATAGTTCAGAGTTGCCTAGGAGGAATCTCTGTGTCCTTCTTTCATCAAGATGCTCTGCAACAAAGTATGACATCAGGCCTTTTCTGGGCACTATTTTGCCTTGATGTAGGCAGAAAGGGATTCCTCAGACCTCATTCCATATTTATCCTCTAAATAGGGTGGATCACATGTTATTTTTTATTTGGCACTTACATATCCTTGATGGTAAGTAACCAGGGGCATAATTACAAAGTTTTGAAGATGTTGTGCAATGCAGGGTAATGAAGGTAGTTGTTGTGCTGCATTGTGTGAGAGAGAGATCTGAACTGTGCCATATTTACAAACACATGGCACAGTTCAGCTCTCACCTAGTGTTTCGAAATGCACTAGGGTGTCTGCATTACGTGCAGGATTATTTTTGTGCAGGAACAGATACTTTCCTTCACAAAAACAGTCATTATAGGCCTATTCCTCTTTTTATGTGTGCTGCAGAATACAGCTCACATGGAAAGTGTCAATAATGAGGAGAAATAACTGTGGTTATTGTTCTGCCTTCTAGGGAGTGCGCTACTGCAAAGCACGGGTGAGGATTGCACCCCATAAAAGTACAATCTTCACACTTTCTGTAACATGTAAGTCTTTGTTGCATTGTGAGTGACTGCATTTTGCCATTACAGTTCAGTCCAGAAGCAAAATAGTCTGTAGCCCTCACAAGCTGAGTGCAGTCCAGTATTATAAATGGGGCTCAACAGTGGAGTGACTAAACTGACTCTCCTTTCACGAGCCTCGCAGCGCTGTACTTGTATCAGTCTTGTGGGAACTGTGAGCTTTAGGTTGTCTCTTAATGTGGGAAGGGCAGCCAGATGCTCAATAGAATGCTCTGCTCGCCAACATAAACAGCCTGAATGAATGCAGGAGATAAGAAGACTGAGCATATAAAAGGCGTCAAGCAAGGTCTCACTAACTGAAACTACATCTATTAACTTGCGTTGGCATGTGCTTCTCCCATATTTTATGGCCCAATTGACAAAGGTAAATACACCAGTGTATATTTACTAATTTACACGAAGGCTGAGCTCGAGTACATTTAAGCCTGCATGAAAACTCTGGGCCTGACTCACAAAGGGACTCCACACTCGTGGAGAATGAGACTCTCCCACGCAGCCTCGCCCCAAGTGAGGAGGCCCTTTTAGAATCAGGCCCTTACTGTGTATTTTGTCAATTGCAATTACCTTACTGTGTTGTGTGTGTGTTTTGCATTACCATGTTCCTCCCAAACCGCTCCTTAAACTTTCCTAAGTCCCTCCCCTAGAGGACTAAATATTCTCCATTATTCTACAACTCTCCTGGCCCCTCCCACATTTACACCTAAATCAGGGATAGTAGGAAAATAGGGAGTATCTATTCCTACAAAGGAGGGGTTAGGGAAATGTAAGGAGGGGGTTAGGGTGGGACATGCTACTACAAGCAGACACCCACAAAAGAGTAGGACCATGGTTATTCCCAGACTATACTTCTGAAGTTACTACAGCCCTAAAAAACACAAAATGGGTTGAAACACACTCCTCTGTCGCTGTTTGTGTACATAGGTGCATCAATGGTGCTGGAAAGATTTTTAAAGTGGTGGCAGTGCAGGCCATGGGTGTCACTTCACTGAAGTGACTGGGTTTTCAATGGTTTTTAATGGTTAAAGTGTAATTGAGGAAGTTAGCATAGAAAGTCATAAACACTGTCAGATAAGATTGGTGTCATACACCATTTGGGGGGTACAAGGCAGGCACGGGATACTGGTCCCTAACCATTGTGGTTGAAATAATTTGACAGTGGTGTCCTGGTGTCCATCTAACAAATGGCTCTGCACACTGGGCAAGTGCAAGCCTTTCAGCACTTGACTCTTTGGGTAGAGAGGGTGAGCAGTCACAGTTTTCTCAGGGAGGCAGTGTTGGATGGGAAGAGCGCAGAACTTAACAATCAACAAAAAAGGCACAATAACTTAATGTCCAGTCCAGGCTTGCCTTTTAAAAGCAAGTACTTTAATCACACAACAGAATTAAAGTCTATGCAAGTCAGTCTTGATAAGCTAATTCATAGTGTAATCCCTGTTTACGTTCTTTATAAGGCGTTACACCCCCCCTCTCCAATATCCTCTCCCCACCTGGGTAACGCTAAGCTGATCAGGCTCAAATAGCTATGATGTGTTTCTTGAGTATCTGTCTTCAGAGGAGGCAGTTCTAGTTCATGGCAACAGTGGCAGGCAGCAGACCCCTTATACATAATTTATTCTAGTCATTAGGGCAGTTCTCATGTAGGAACCAAACAGAGTGACTGTGGGGACCGCTGTGGGGACCGCTCATGATACAGGTCATTCCTGCTACCATTGTGTATAATTTGATGCTCCACACACTTCAAGCAAGCTGAGCTGCTCCTCCTTTTCAGTATATTGTCATGCAATATTGTTTTGTCTTGTGAGTATGAATAACAGAACCTTTTGGATCCTAAAATACTCTGTAGCATGATGACATGAGTGTTAGAATGTGGGGCAGTGAATGCATGTTTAGACTGCTAAGTTTGCAGATACACTCTGAAGAATGAAGCTGAATAATACATAGCTCTGTGTCTGCACTATTCAATAGCGGTGTAAGGAAATGGCTCCCTGTTGCAGGTACCCCCCACTTTTTGCCTGATACTGATGCTGACTTGACTGAGAAGTGTGCTGGGACCCTGCTAACCAGGCCCCAGCACTAGTGTTCTTTCACCTAAAATGTACCATTGTCTCCACAATTGGCACAACCTTGGCACCCAGGTAAGTCCCTTGTAACTGGTACCCCTGGAACCAAGGGCCCTGATGCCAGGGAAGGTCTCTTAGGGCTGCAGCATGTCTTATGCCACCCTAGGGACCCCTCACTCAGCACAGACACACTGCTTGCCAGCTTCTGTGTACTGGTGGGGAGAAAATGACTAAGTTGACATGGCACTCCACTCAGGGTGCCATGCCAACCTCACACTGCCTGTGGCATAGGTAAGTCACCTCTCTAGCAGGCCTTACAGCCCTAAGGCAGGGTTCACTATACCACAGGTGAGGGCATAGGTGCATGAGCACTATGCCCCTACAGTGTCTAAGCAAAACCTTAGACATTGTAAGTGCAGGGTAGCCATAAGAGTATATGGTCTGGGAGTCTGTCAAAAACGAACTCCACAGCTCCATAATGGCTACACTGAATACTGGGAAGTTTAGTATCAAACTTCTCAGAATAATTATCCCACACTGATGCCAGTGTTGGATTTATTAAAAAATGCACACAGAGGGCCTCTTAGAGATGCCCCCTGTATTTTACCCAATTGTTCAGTGCAGGACTGACTGGTCTGTGCCAGCCTGCTGCTGAGAGACAAGTTTCTGACCCCATGTGGTGAGAGCCTTTGTGCTCTCTGAGGACAGAAACAAAGCCTGCTCTGGGTGGAGGTGCTTCACACCTCCCCCCTGCAGGAACTGTAACACCTAGCAGTGAGCCTCAAAGGCTCAGGCATCGTGTTACAATGCCTCAGGGCACTCCAGCTAGTGGAGACGCCTGCCCCCTGGACACAGCCCCCACTTTTGGCGGCAAGTCCAGGGGAGATAATGAGAAAAACAAGGAGGAGTCACCCACCAGTCAGGACAGCCCCTAAGGTGCACAAAAAAGGTGTCTTGAGCTGAGGTGACCCCTGCCTTTAGAAATCCTCCATCTTGGTTTTGGAGGATTCCCCCAATAGGAATAGGGCTGTGCCCCCCTCCCCTCAGGGAGGAGGCGCAACGAGGGTGTAGCCACCCTCAAGGACAGTAGCCATTGGCTACTGCCCTCCCAGACCTAAATACCCCCCTAAATTCAGCATTTAGGGACTCCCCAGAACCTAGGAAACTAGATTCCTGCAACCTGAAGACGAAGAAGGAATGCTGACCTGAAAGCCCTGCAGAGAAGACGGAGACACCAACTGCTTTGGCCCCAGCCCTACCGGCCTATCTCCCCACTTCAAGAAAAACTGCAACAGAGACGCGTCCCCCAGGGTCCAGCGACCTCTGAAGCCTCAGAGGACTACCCTGCATCTAAAAGGATAAAGAACTCCCGAGGACAGTGGATCTGCTCCAAAGAAGAATCAACTTTGCAACACAGAAACAACTTTAAAAGGACTGCACGTTTCCCGCCGGAAGCGTGAGACTTTCCATTCTGCACCCGACGCCCCCGGCTCGATCTGCGGAGAAACAACACTACAGGGAGGGATCCCCGGCGACTGCGACCCTGTGAGTAGCCAGAGTTGACCCCCCCTGGGCCCCCCCAGCGACGCCTTCAGAGGGAATCCAGAGGCTCCCCCTGACCGCGACTGCCTGCTTCTAAGAACCCGACGCCTGGTAAAGACACTGCACCCGCAGCCCCCAGGACCCGAAGGATCCGACCTCCAGTGCAGAAGCGACCCCCAGGTGGCCCTCTCCCTTGCGCAGGTGGTGGCTACCCCGAGGAGCACCCCCCTTGCCTGCCTGCTTCGCTGAAGAGACCCCTGGGTCTCCCATTGAAACCTATTGCAACCTGACGCCTGTTTGCACTCTGCACCCGGCCGCCCCCGTGCCGCTGAGGGTGTACTTTTTGTGCTGACGTGTGTCCCCCCCAGTGCCCTACAAAATCCCCCTGGTCTGCCCTCCGAAGTCGCGGGTACCTACCTGCTGGCAGACTGGAACCGGGGCACCCCCTTCTCCATTGAAGCCTATGTGTTTTGGGCACCACTTTGACCTCTGCACCTGAGCAGCCCTGAGCTGCTGGTGTGGTAGCTTTGGGGTTGCCCTGAACCCCCAACGGTGGGATACCTTGGACCCAACTTTGAACCCTGTAGGTGGTTTACTTACCTGCAAAACTAACATATACTTACCTCCCCCAGGAACTGTTGAAATTTGCACAGTCTAGTTTTAAAATAGCTTATTGCCATTTTTGCCAAAACTATACATGCTATTTTGCTGATTCAAAGTTCCTATGATACCTGAGTGAAGTACCTTTAATTTAAAGTATTGATTGTAAATCTAAGAAAATACATTTTTCTATACAAAAACCTATTGGCCTGGAATTTTCTTTGAGTGTGTGTTCCTCATTTATTGCCTGTGTGTGAACAACAAATGCTTAACACTACCCTCTGATAAGCCTACTGCTCGACCACACTACCAGAAAATAGAGCATTAGAATGATCTCTTTTTGCCACTATCTTACCTCTAAGGGGAACCCTTGGACTCTGTGCATGCTATTTCTCACTTTGAAATAGTACATACAGAGCCAACTTCCTACAAGCGGGTACCCAGGCTGTGTAGGACGCTACAACTAGTGACGAGCTAAGGGATAAGTACCCTGAATATCGACAGTGCTCTCCCAGAGAGTTCGCCGTGGTCCAAGCAAACTGCTCATGTGTGCCACGTGTACCATTGTCAAAGTGCAGAATTTACAGCTGGCGCATGTAGATTCAAACCACAACTCCAGTCAATGTAAAGCATTTGAAGATAAAGAAAGCTTTACTGAGAAGTCGACGCATCAGTGGTCAAGAAATTACAAACAAGGCCATAAGGAAAGGTACTGTGCTACTACGCAATATAGAGCTATACAGTATATGGAGCGCTACTGCTGAAGGCAGATTTTAAAGGTGCAGCGATTAGTAATGGCAGAATACAGAATAATGCTGTGATCAGAAACGCTGCAAGGCGGAGATCAACCAGGTGTTAAAAGAGCAAAAAGAGAGACTGAAAACACGACCATTCAAGTACATAAAAAGGTCATCTGCTTACCTGAACTAATTAAAAAGAGTCATACTGCTGCTGAAGATGACACCAGGAGAAGTGCTTGGGGTTGTGCATATGAAGCCGTCCATACCTCAAGTGACGAGAAGTCAGGCAGAAAGATGTTCTACAAATGGAGACCATAAAAGATTACCATGATGCTGGCACATTGCAGGGCAAGCGTAGGGGCATGAAAGGAAGAGATCCTGATTTCTGAAGGTGACACCAGGAGAAGTGCTTGGGGTTGTGCTTACAAAGCCATCCATACCTACAGTGACGAGAGGTCAGTCAGAAAGGTGTTTTGCCAATGGAGACCATAACAGATTACCCTGATGCTGGCACATTTCAGGGCAAGGGTAGGGGCATGAAAGGAAGAGATCTTGATTTCTGAAGGAGGAAGTCAGAGAGATCTCCTGTTGCAGTGTCAACCATTTCAGTGAACAGTTACAGTGCCGCCACCTTCCTGCAATCACCACTGCCTTTTGATCCACCAAAAAGCAAAATATTGGCAATAGATGAAATGCTTCGATAGAGACATTTGATGATTTTATTGATGCACTAGAAAAAACAGATAACAAAAAGATTGGCAAGTACTTCAAAAGTCTTGCTGGTGATGGTGTAAAAGAAGTAATAAAGAAAATGCTGCGAGCTGCTGAAGTTACTTACTGTCAAATCAAAGAAGCCTTGAACCTCTAGTTCAATCCAGTGCAGAATGTAGATTATGAAAGATACATTTTCAGTTGGTACATTTTCAGTTAAGAATGACAACGATTTGGTGAAACAACAGATGAATTTGTTGAGTGACTGGATACATTCATAATACACTGCAGAAGCAATTAACTTAATGACGAAAAAGCAAACGTCTCTCAGTTATTGACGGATGCCTCAGATGATGAATACTGAGAGAAACTCTTAGGGGGTCATTCTGACCTAGGCGGTAAAAGGCGCTTACCGCCGGTCAGAAGACCGCCATAACACCCCCGCGGCCGCGGTAAACCGCCACGGTCATTCTGACCCGCAACTGGCAAACCGCCAAAAACCCGACATCCACAAAAGTCCGCCACACCAAAGCTCAGCGAAAAACTGGCAATGACCAAACCTCCACCGTCACGCCAACAGAAAAACGCCCATGCCATTCCGACCCACGAATCCACGCGGCGGTCTTTCAACCGCGGTATTCCATTGGCGGTACACACCACCGCGGTCGAAATACACACACCCTTACAAAACACAACCACATTGGACAATGTAAAATACACACACCTGATATACATACAAACAACACTCCCACACACCTAATTAAATATAAAACACACACCCACATCACCCACAAACCCTTACGACCACAATAGCGACTGAAGGACAGAGAGAGACAGCACTGCTTAGAGTAGACCATCACACAGAGGCAAATCACAACATCACCCATACAATTACCACGCACAAAACACCATACACCACCACACACACCACACTCTACAACACATACACCACCCCTCACCTCATCCACACCACCCCTTGGCACCCCAAAGACACCCCAGGTTCTCTGACGCAGAACTCAGGGTCATGGTGGAGGAAATAGTTTGTGTAGAGCCCCAGCTCTTCGGGGCACATGTGCAGCACACCACCATTGCCAGGAAGATGGAGCTATGGCAAAGGATAGTCGACAGGGTCAACGCTGTGGAACAGCATCCACGAAATCGGGATGACATCAGGAAGCGCTGGAACAACCTACGGGGGAAGGTGCGTTCCATGGTATCAAGGCACAACATTGCGGTGCAGAAGACTGGCGGCGGACCCCCACCTACTCCCCCAGAATTCACAGCATGGGAGGAGGAAGTCTTGCACATCCTGCATCCTGAGGGCCTCGCAGGAGTAGGCGGAGGAATGGACTCTGGTAAGTCAAATCTCCACTACTTCATTCCCCCCATCCCACCTGCATGCCAAATCATACCCCCACCCTCACCCCCACCCCCATCACACCAACTCCTTGCAAATGGCTCACCATCACAACCCACCCATCCCAAAACCTAGCCCTGCATGCGTCCCCACAGCATGGACACTCATCACCAAAGCATGCCCACTGCACACACACATCACCCCCACAAGCCACCGTCACAAAAGCCCCCACAAGGGAATGCCTGCACTTGGGTACACGACCACCCACCCATTACACGAAATTCCACACAGAGAAACAATAACCATACCCTTATACCCCTGCAGGACCCGAACGCCACCACACCACCACGGAGGGTCCAGAGATGTCCATCCCACCCCCAGAAGAGGCCCCCAGTGATGACAGCAGCTCTGTCTCCCTGGACCCAGATGACCAGCCCGGCCCATCGGGGACCTCGGGACAGTCGGTTCCCCACAGACAGCCACAGGCTACAGCAGACCTAACCCCCTCTGGGAACACCAGCACAGCTCCCACCCAGCGGGCCCATGCCTCTGTCTCCAGGACACGTCAATCAGCGGTGTGTCCGCCACTACAGGGCACCCAGGTTGACCCACCACCCTAACAACAACAGGGACCTGGGGGCAGTGGTAGTGGGCACACCGTCCAGGGGACAGAGGCCCAGGAACACAGGGGAACTGGGAGGGCTGCTGTGCGACAGGGGGGGGACAGGCCCAGGGAACCCACTCTCCAAGAGGCCCTCTCCTCCATCATGGGAGCATACCACCACTCCCAGGAGACGATGGCTACGGTACTGGGCAGGTTCCAGGAGATCCAGGTACTGCAGGAAGAACAGTACATGGGGTTCAGAGAGGAACTGAGGAACATTAGTTCCGCAATGGGGACCATCGTCATGGGCCTTAACCAGATAGTCACCACATTGCGGGACCATGTGGCACCCCAAAGGGCCCCTGTCACTAGCCTAGACCAGGAACAGCCTACCACCTCCACCGGCGCTAGTGGACAGGAGGTCCCCACACAACGACAGGCCACCAGAACCCCACCTCCTGCAGAAGAAGAACCACCCCGCAAGCGGAACCTGAGATCTCACAAGAAGACAGAGTAGGATGCCAAGACCCCCGCCAGCAAACGATACCCCCTGATGTCATCCCACTGTCCCACATTGTCACCCTGTCCAACCTTAAACTGCCCCTGCTCCATCCTTCCACAGGCATATGGACAATGCACCAGTGAGACTGAGAACTGGACTCTGCCATGGACATTACTCCACCATCACCCATCACCGTTTACAATCATGTACCTAAATGTAGCACTATAATTAAATCACTTATTGCACTTAAAAAATCTGGAGTCTGCTTGTATTCTTAACAAATGTATTAGACATAACGGTGCAAAAATGTTCAGTTACATTGTGATGACAACATACCACTGTCACACAGCTGTAGTCCATGGGCAAACAAAGCAGAGGTCACGCAGTGGGGCCTACAGCTCTGAAAAGGGAAGGGAAAGTCACAAATCAGTTAACAGGAACTGGGGGGAAACACAGACAGTAGAGAGGCAGGAGGCTTTAAGTAAATGTAAAATGGCGTGGTTGATTCTTACCTGTGTGCTACTGAAAATACTGTTGTATCACTGTGTCCCTGTTGTCTGTGTCGTCCCCATCGTCTTCCTCCTCTTCACTCTCCACAGGCTCCACAGCTGCTACAACACCACCATCTGGACCATCCTCCTGCAGGAAAGGCACCTGGCGTCGCAAAGCCAGGTTGTGAAGCATACAGCAGGCCACGATGATATGGCACACCTTCTTTGGTGAGTACATTAGGGATCCACCTGTCATATGCAGGCACCTAAACCTGGCCTTCAGGAGCCCGAAGGTTCTTTCTATGATCCTCCTAGTTCGCCCATGGGCCTCATTGTAGCGTTCCTCTGCCCTTGTCCTGGGATTCCTCACTGGGGTAAGTAGCCACGACAGGTTGGGGTAACCAGAGTCACCTATTAGCCACACACGGTGTCTCTGTAGTTGTTCCATCACATAAGGGATGCTGCTATTTCACATGATATACGCGTCATGCACTGACCCAGGGAACTTGGCATTTAGATGGGAGATGTACTGGTCTGCCAAACAGACCACCTGGACATTCATCGAATGATAACTTTTTCTGTTCCTGTACACCTGCTCACTTCCACTGGGGGGGACCAAAGCCACATGGGTCCCATCAATGGCACCAATGATGTTGGGGATATGTCCAAGGGCATAGAAATCACCCTTCACTGTAGCCAAATCGCCCACCTCAGGGAACACAATGTAGCTCCGCATGTATTTCATCAGGGCAGACAACACTCTGGACAAAACCTTAGAAAACATAGGCTGAGACATCCCTGATGATATGGCCACTGTTGTTTGGAATGATCCACTTGCCAAAAAATGGAGTACTGACAGAACCTGCACCAGAGGGGGAATCCCTGTGGGTTGGCGAATGGGGGACATCAGGTCTGGCTCCAGCTGGGCACACAGTTCATGTATAGTGGCTCTGTCAAGCCTGTATGTCAGTATGATATGTCGTTCTTCCATTGTCGACAGGTCCACCAGCGGTCTGTACACGGGAGGATTCCTCCATCTCCTCGCAAGTCCCAGCGGACGGTGCCTAGGAAGGACAACATGGAGCACAGAGTCAAGCAACCCACAGGTACGTTCCTACAGCTTGCACAGTACACGATTCGCTATGCATTGAATGGCTTGTATGAGTGGCAATGCAAGGCCTAGGCCTGTGTGACGCAGTAGAAATTAAGCCATGTGGGCCCTTGAAATGGCGGCTGCCTGACCTGTGAAGTGTGACAATGGGATGTGAGGTCAATGCGCTGGCGTGCCACACCGTGGCGGTAGGCGGTCGAAGACCGCGGTGCTAAGCCGCATTAGTTAACATTGAACCCTATGGGTTTCAGGAGCCAATGACGATGTGCGCCGGCGGTCGCGGTACGCACCGCCGCGGTACGCACCGCCGCGGGCATGACCGCCATTTTCTAACTGCTTAATCACTCGAGACCTGATCATCCACAGGAGAGGACCTATACTGCAAGTGCTGCTGTGACCTCGGTCTGAAAGATACAATGGCTGCTGCGACTGGGGAAAGGGCCCCTGCCTTCACATCTGAGGAATTGGAGAAACTTGTTGATGGGGTCCTCCCCCAGTATGCGCTACTCTACGGTCCTCCAGACCAACAGGTAAGTACACAGGGAGCACGTAGTATGGGCTATGCCTGTGTTGAGTGGGGTGGATGTAAGATGGTGGGGAGGTGAGCGAATGAGGAGTGCAACGCACGAGAGATGAGAGCATGTGCCACATGGCAAGGTTGGGGAGGGGGGGCCACTCACATCGACCATGCAGAAAAGTGATGATATTTATTTTCCCACCCTGTACATGTCACATAGGTCAGCGCCCATCAGAAGATCGAAATTTGGCGTGCCATCGCCAAGGATGTCCGGGCCCTGGGGGTCCACAACAGACGGAGCACCCACTGCCGCAAGAGGTGGGAGGACATCCGCCGCGGGACCAGAAAGACCGCCGAGGCTCTGCTGGGGATGGCCTCCCAACCTAGGAGGGGTGCCAGCCGGCAATTGACCCCCCTGATGTCCCGGATCCTGGCGGTGGCCTACCCCGATTTGGATGGGCGCGTGAGGACATCACAGCAGACACAAGGGGGTGAGTATCAGCACATTCTGCTATATTAGCGCACAGTGGAGGTGTCTGGGTGGGGGAGGAGGGCTGTGGCTATCTCCAGGCCAGGGTGCTTTCTGTAGGCTAGGCCCCTCCGTTAGGCATGGCCCTGTGCCCCCGCCCCCCACCTCTGTAGGGTGCTAAGTACAGCTATCCATGGTCCGGCCTCACCTATGTGTGCATTTGTCGTCCATAGACCTGTAGGCCAAGTCACAATAATTGAGTAGTGTACCCCGAGTGCGCGGCGTAGTGCTGGGGGCTTCTGTGTCTGTCCTCTCCGCCAACGGTGCCGCCAATGCATGCACTCAACATGTCTTTCTTTCTTCTCCCCCCCTTTTTCTTGGTTTTCCTGTTCATGTGTGCATTAGCATCATCAGGCGGAGGAGAAGTGGCATCTGCGCACGAGGAAGCTGCATCTCACATGGGCCCGGAGGGCCGTACAACCGACTCCGAGTACACCAGTGAGACGGAGGGCGAGGGGAGGTCCAAAACGGGGACCCGTGGAGACGTCAGCGACACCGACACGTCTTCGGAAGGGAGCTCCCTTGTGGTGGCGGCAACATCCGTGCCCACCGCAACAACAGGTACAGCTGCCACCCAGCGCACCAGCCCCGCCCTCCCAGCAGCCCCTCAGCGTTCGCCACGTGCCTGCTCGGCCAGGAAGCCGGCCATCTCCTTCGCCCCAGGCACCTCAGGCCCTGCCCCTGTCACCCCTGCTGCCCTCGGTGAGGAGGTCATTGACCTCCTGAGGACCATCATTGTTGGGCAGTCTACCCTTTTGAATGCCATCCAGGGTATAGAGAGGGAGGTGCATCGGAGCAATGCATACCTGGAGGGCATTCATTCGGGTCAGGCTGCCCATCAGCGATCGTTCAACGCTCTGGCCTCAGCACTGACGGCAGCAATTGTCCCTGTGTCTAGCCTCCCCCCTCCAACTTCCTCAACCCAGTCCCACTCCCCTGTTCCTCTGCCTATCCCAGACACACCTACAGACCAGCCTGCACACACCCCAACACCCAAGGGCAGCTCATCCAGACATAAGCACCACAGATCACACAAGCATTCACCCAAGCAACATCCACATGCAGACATGCCAACAGCCCTGCCTCCACTGTGTCCCCCTCCTCCTCGTCTCCCTCCTCCCGCCCTGTGACGTCTCCACTCACACTTGCATGCACAACATCTTCAGCCACTACGTCCATCACCAGCACACCCACCAGAATACTCCGCACACGTGCAGTCACCACCCCCACTACCATTTACACGTCCCCTGTGTCCTCTCCCAGTGTGTCTGTCACCCCCTCTTCCAAACCACACAAACGCAAGCAGCCACCCACCCAACAGCCATCCACCTCACGTCAGCCTCCAGCCCAAGCACCTGCACCCAAAGACACCAGACTTCACACAACCACATCCTCTTCCTCCACTCCCATACCCACTACACCTAACCGTCCCTCTCTTTCCAAATTGCTTTTCTTTTCCAAATTTGACCTCTTTCCTACAACTCCCCCACCCTGTCCATCTCAGAAGACTGCAATCAGCACCTCAGCCACCACCAAACCAGGACCTATCAGGACTGTTGTCCAAGGACTGTGGAGTCCCCCACCCTCAAGGGCAACTACTCCGGCTAGGAGCCAAGGCACGGCCAGCCCACCCCCGGAAAAGCACCCAAAAATTAGCAGTGCCCGGCGCGAGAGGCCACGGACACCAGGGACCAAAATCCCTACCCTGGCTCTGTCTGGAAGTGGGGTGCTACCTGGCACACCGCCAAAGGTGTCAAAGGGCCACAGACGACCAGGGAAGGGTGGAAGGGCAGCACGCCCGACAAGTCCGGCAGCAGGCCAGCTGCCCAGGAGTGCCCCACCAGCCCCCTCCCAGGTGTGCAGGAGGACACCCAGAGGCCCGGTACGGCAGCCCAGGAGGGCCCCGCAAGCCAACGGACAGATGGGCAGGAAGGCCCCGCCAGCCACATGTCAGGTGGCGAGTGACACCCATGACTGGGCCGGAACCGCAGAACTGGGCCCTTCCAAACAAGCACCGCTGAACAGGGCACCGCCGTCTCAAGCACCGCTGAACAGGGCACCGCCGTCTCAAGCACCGCTGAACTGGGCCCTTTCAAACAAGCACCGCTGAACTGGGCACCGCTGTCTCAAGCACCGCTGAACAGGGCACCGCCGTCTCAAGCACCCTGAACTGGGCCCTTTCAAACAAGCACCGCTGAACTGGGCACCGCCGTCTCAAGCACCGCTGAACAGGGCACTGCCGTCTCAAGCACCGCTGAACAGGGCCCCGCCGTGTCAAGCACCGCTCCGCTGGGCACCGCTGTCTCTGAACTGCCCTGCTGGGCCCTTCCTGACAAGCACCGCTCCGCTGGGCCCTTCATCTCAAGCACCGCTCCACTGGGCACCGCCGTCTCTGAACTGCTCTGCTGGGCCCTTCCTGTCAAGCACCGCTCCGCTGGGCCCTTCATCTCAAGCACCGCTCCGCTGGGCACCACCGTCTCTGAACTGCTCTGCTGGGCCCTTCCTGTCAAGCACCGCTCCGCTGGGCCCTTCATCTCAAGCACCGCTCCGCTGGGCCCTTCATCTCAAGCACCGCTCCGCTGGGCACCGCCGTGTCAAGCACCGCTCCGCTGGGCACCGCCGTCTCTAAACTGCTCTGCTGGGCCCTTCATCTCAAGCACCGCTCCGCAGGGCACCGCCGTCTCTGAACTGCTCTGCTGGGCCCTTCCTGTCAAGCACCGCTCCGCTGGGCCCTTCATTTCAAGCAGCGCTCCGCTGGGCCCTTCATCTCAAGCACCGCTCCGCTGGGCCCTTCATCTCAAGCACCACTCCGCTGGGCACCGCCGCGTCAAGCACCGCTCCGCTGGGCACCGCCGTCTCTGAACTGCTCTGCTGGGCCCTTCCTGTCAAGCACCGCTCCGCTGGGCACCGCCGTGTCAAGCACCGATCCGCTGGGCACCGCCGTCTCTGAACTGCTCTGCTGGGCCCTTCCTGTCAAGCACCGCTGGCCCATTGGCAGGGCCGGATCTGTGTCGGGCAGGGCTTCACGAAGCACTCTGGCCAGCATGCCTCCTCCATAACCAGTGGAGTCTGTAATCCACCTGATGGACTGTGGCTTTGCACTTCCCAGGATGCAGCAGTGGGCAATCCACCCACTGTAGAGACTTGAGAGACTGTGGCTTTGCACTCCCCAGGATGGTACAGTGGGCAACCCACCCACTGTAGAGACTTGAGAGACTGTGGCTTTGCACTTCCCAGGATGCAGCAGTGCGCAATCCACCCACTGTAGAGACTTGAGAGACTGTGGCTTTGCACTCCCCAGGATGGTACAGTGGGCAACCCACCCACTGTAGAGACTTGAGAGACTGTGGCTTTGCACTTCCCAGGATGCAGCAGTGGGCAATCCACCCACTGTAGAGACTTGAGAGACTGTCGCTTTGCACTCCCCAGGATGGTACAGTGGGCATGGAGGCCCCTCGTGGATCTGGCATCGTGGACTCATGTGGCTGAGGTGCCCCCCCTTCCCTTCCCCCTGAGGTGCCTGTAGTTTTATCATCTGATGCCCCTGCAGTGTTCTCTCCAATGGAATCTGGTCTCGTGTGTGGGCTTTGCCCTTGTGTTTGTGCACATTGGCCCACGAACGATGGAACTTTGCCAAAATGTGCTGGACTTTTGGACTATGTATATATTTTTTATTATGTTATTTATTTGATATATATGTTTCATATTTCATATTTCACATTACTTCAAATGTCCAATAATATACTTCAATTTTAATGATCATTTAATTTTGTCTTTGCATTATTCCGTGGGGTTTGGGGGGTGTCACTCTGACTTGTTGCTCTGCATTGGTGTGTAGGGATTTGGGGGGAGAGGTGGGGGGGGTATCGCGTATGTGTGTGCTCGTAACCTTTTCTCCTCCCCCCTCCCCTGTGTCGTAGGTGCAGTACTCACCGTTGTCGTCTGCGCCGGCGTTCGTGCTCCTGGTAGAGGAGCAGGTAGACAATAGCTGGTAGGATGTTTAATTCGGGTTCCATGCTGTCCAGATTCCTCGTGGAGTGTGTAGAGGTGAGCGTTTTCCCGTTCGTAGTCTGTTTCTGCCGTGTTTTTATCGGCGGGGCTCCCGCCTCGGAAAAGGTGGCGGATTGGTGAGTTGTGATAGGGTGGGCGGTACATTGTCTGCCGCCTGCCTGTTGGCGGTGACCGCCGCGATGTTTGTTTGTCCCGCCGTGGCGGTCGGAGTGTTAAAGTGGCAGCTGTGTTGGCGGTTCCCGCCAGGGTCAGAATTCCATTTTTTTGGCCGCCGCTTTATCACCGACCGCCAGGGTTGGAATGACCCCCTTAGTCTGGAGCGAGTTCTCATGGCTGCCAGAGCTGAAGAGTGTGCTGTTCGACAAGCTGCTGACGTGGAGGCTAGAGGTGCCCACAGTGAATCAGTCATGAACATGAAAAGTAAGCCGAAACAGAAAGCTGAAGGACACAGGGTGATGTCTCCAAGGAACAAGAAGTTGTTTTTCAGTTGTGGATTGTCATTTTCACATGAAGGTAAATGTACTACCATTGGACAGATGTGTAAAGACTGTGATAAGGAGAACCATTTTGTGACAGTTTGCAAAGCAAAGGAAAAATTAAGTGCGTCATGGCGCAAAGACAAAATGGTCAACCGAACATTCCAGCGGCAATGTTCGACACGCTACCAAAAGGTCAAGTGACAACACAAAGTTAATCATCATCGAAAGCATTGTCGAAAAGTATCAAGTGAAAGTGAAGAAAATTATTGCACAATGTCAATGTTTACCTCAGAGAAACATGCACATGTTGGACTGGCTGCATGCGAAGAGAAATACCAGTCAAACAACTTTCGACATAAGAAAGCACCCAAGCCATTCAAACATTGTCCAAAGATTACACTGAAAATAAATGGTTGTGCAATACCTTTTATCATTGATAGCAGTGCTTCAAAAAATATTATGCCTCTGGAGAAGTATAATGAACTGTCTCCATTTCCGTGGCTGATGCCATTGAAAAGAAAGATGTACACATGGGCTGCATCGACACCTCTGAAAAGTGAAGGTTCATTTGTAGCGACGATAAAACGCAAGAAAACAAAAGCGCATTCACGTATTTCAAGGTACAGCGTCAAGTGCCTGTCTACTCAGTTTCAGCTGACATGTGGCTGAGGTCGGTGAATTACAGCATGAATGCTCACCAGAAAATAGTAAGTCAGTTCCCTTCATTATTTCATGGATTAGGAAAACTTAAGGCTATGAAAGTACAGTTGCATATCAATGATATTCAACCTGTTGCTTAGAGACACAGAAGAACTGCATTTAATTTACAAGAAGCTGTTGAAAAAGAACTCAAATCACTGCTTAAGCATGATATTACCGAGCATTCTACTGGTCCGAATCCATGGGTTTCTCCAATAGTGGTAGTGCCCAAAAAGGACAGTGAAGGAGCTGTACGCATCTGCGTGGACATGCGTCAAGCGTACAAAGCAATTGAAAGAGGACAACATCCAGTCCATACATTGCTGATATGATAACACCATTGAATGGCGCAAAAGCCTTCTCTCAACTTGATTTAAACAAAGGATATCATCAGCTGAACCTCAAGGAGAATTGCAGGTATATTAAAACCTTTTCTACACATATTGGTCTGTTTCAACACAAAAGACTTATGGACACATTTAAAAGCCCCTATCGCCTCCTTACGCCACATTAGCAACATTTTTTTTACACTCATGTGGTATTAAGGGGGCATTTTTGCTGTGTCGTATTTACAAAGTGTCTGTCCCCCCACAAGACATTTCCATGTTGCACTAATTCCTTCGTATGACCAGTTACTGTTCTCGATATATTCAAGACTTTGCTACTGTGAGTGCTCCAATGAGAGAGTTGACAAAAAAGAATGTTCGATTTTACTGGTCACATGAACACAAGAGGAGCTTTAAACAAGCTATTGAAAATGCCACTGAAATGGTACATTTTGATCGAAGTTACATACTGAAGTTGATGCTGATGCTAGAACAGTCAGATCAGGTGCTATTCTTCGCACAACATAACAGAAGGCCAAATGCTAGACGACATATTGTGGCCTATGTAAGTAAGAGCTTGTCTCAGACTGAAAGTGTGTATTCACAACCAGAAAAAGAAAATCTAGCAGTGGTGTGGGCTTGTGAAAATTCCATGTATTCCTGTACGGGAAACCTTTTCCACTTGTGACGGATCATCAATCATTGTTGACTACCTTTGGCAATCCAAAAGCCAAGATGTCTCCATAAATTGAATGTTGGGGTCTACGATTGCAAGAGTACTACTACACAATTGTACATCATCTAGAGAAAGAGCAAAACCAAGCTGACTACTTCTCAAACGTACAATGTCCAGGTACCCCATCTAAGACTGCTGAAGCCTACATAAATTTCATAGTAAAATTGAACACACCAGCTGCCATTTCATTGGAACAAATTGTCACTGCCATAAGTCAAGATAGTGACATGTTGATATTGAAAGATATTATTACTCGTCAGTCATGGAATCGACATACTCGACCTCTTACTTGTGATAGTGAGTTTCAGAAATACAAAAATGTCAAAGGTGAACTGTCAGTGACACATGAAGGAATTATCCTGAGTGGTTCAAGAATTGTCATTCCAGGAAACCTGCGACAGCAAGTGACTGAAGTGGCTCATTAGAGACATCGTGGAATTGTTACAACTAAATCTTCTGATGAGGAAGCCACTCTCAGTGCAGATGAAGGGCCTGTTTTAGAGGAGGACACTGATGTGCCAATAGTGCAGCAGCCTGGGGCTGAAAGGTTTCCCATTGAAAGACCTGAATTCTGGGTTGCCCCAAACATGGTGCAGCCAGAGTTGCCTGCCTTTACTGGTCTCCCGGGGTGTAGAGTCAATAAGGAAAACTTTTGGCCTATCAATTTCTTTCAATTGTTTATGGACAATGTATTTTTGAAAGAGATTGTTGAGCAGACTAATTTGTATGCTGAACAGTATTTTAGGGCCAAAAGTGCCAGATTTAGGCCACAGTCCAGAGCTACCCAGTGGATTCCCACAAATCTGGAAGAGATAAAAAAGTTGTTGGGTTTGACTTTTTTGATGGGTTTGATAAGGAAGCCATCACTGGCTTCTTCTTGGTCTACCAGTTCCTTGATAGCAACGGCTTTATTTCCTGCAACCATGGTATTTGCTTCTTCTTCAGATGCTGCATTTTGTTGACAGTGCTTTAGCCTTGCCAGGCGATCATCTCTGATTCTGACCTTCTTTTTAAGATCAGACTTGTCCTTGATCATTCCGTAGATCGGTTTTCAGATGTCTATGTTCCAGGGAAAGAAATATCTGTAGATGAGTCTTTGGTCCTGTTCAAGGGCCGTTTGGTTTTTAGGCAGTACATTCCTAGCAAGAGGGCACAGTACGGAATTAAGATTTATATGCTTTCTGAAAGTAGTACAGGGAATGTTTATGATTTCCGGCTCTACACTGGTAGGGACTCCAATATTGACCCCACTGGTCGTCCGCCCAGTTTTGGAGTTAGTGAGAAAATTGTGTGGGAACTTGGCAGATGACTGTTTAACAAAGGTCAACATTTGTGCCTAGATAACTTCTACATTGGAGGGAATTGTTCAGAGTGGACACTGTTACTTGTGGCACAATCCGCTCTAACTGGAAAGGCTATCCAAGGGAGGATGTGTAAAAAACTTGAGAGGAGACAGTGCAGTGCCTTGTGGAATGATGAGCTGCTAGCTGTGAAATTTGCAGACAGGAGGGATGTCTACATGCTAACTACCATCCATGATGAGAGTACTTCCCCTGTGACTGTTTGGGGTCATGTTGCTGAAGTGCACAAACTTGCGTGTATTTTGGACTAGAATATGCACATGGGTGGTGTTGATAGAGAAGATCAGAGGTTGGAACCTTACACTGCCTTTCGTAAGCCTTACGTCTGACACAAAAAGCTGGCTATATATTTGTTCCATTTAGCAACTTTTAATGCTTTTATTGTGTTCAAGGATTGTTCCCCTGAGTCAAGGATGATTTGTTTTTTATTTCAGGAGTCAGTGATATAGAGCCTTGTTGTGGTGGAACAGGCAAGAGTTCCTTGAGTAGCAGTGGTGGAGGATGTGGCTAGACTGAAAGATCACCACTTTCCTGATCAGATTCCTCCCACTCCCAAATAAGACTTTCCTGCTAAGAGAGTCTGTGCCCGAAGAGGTATCCGGAGGGAGACTCGTATATACTGCCCCGATTGTCCTTCTTAGCCTGGGCTGTGTGTGGCGGCTATTTAAGAAGTTACCACACCCAAAATAATTATTGGAAACTACAGTCAGTGTAAACTGCCTGTTCTATATTGTTTTTTATTTTTCGTTCAGTCTCACGGTTGGCATTACTGCCATGTATTTAGTTAGAGCTTTTGTGTTTGTAATTGTACTTATAATAATTAGTTAGTGTTTTCTTTTTTGTTAAAAAAAAAGTGATGGCAGTATGCATGGAGTGGCATTTGGCCGGCGGTGTAAATAGTTATACTGCTAGCCAAGTGCTGTGTCAGGCATGTGGGCTTATGGAAGTGAAGGGCCCTTGAATGGCGCTGTCTGTTGATGCGTCATAGTCCTGCAGGTGGTGTACTGGTGGTGATTTGCTGACGGAGGGAGGACATTGTGGGACCCAATGGACATCGGACAATAACAGTGGCTGTGGAATACATTTAAGTCACATACATACAGTACCTTTGCCTTATATGTCCCCTGCATCACACATGACACAATGCACCACATGCACACTATTATCCGTTGTCATTCCAACTCAACACAACACGTACGTGCCACAAACGCACATTGCCATGCATCCATCACACAGCACACACACTCTATTGATGCTGCACCCACACATGACACAACCACACAACTAACACAACTGCATTCTCATCTACACAAACAACTTCACACAACATCACAACTACACACATAACAACAACGACCACCACACTGCAACACTCACCTGAATGTTGGACGCAGCAGCACAACACACAACACAACATACACAACAACATCAGTGCCATATGCAAGTGGCACACATACTAACACCACCATGTTACCCACTCAAGCTCCCTTCATCTCAACTAGCCAATCGCATCGCACACACATACACATATTGACTCACACACACAACTTGAAGCACAGCATGACAGGTACAGGTCTCTTTGCAATGTGTACACATGGACACAGTTGACAGGTGTGATTGTAACATCATTTGCAAATGAATACTGGCACCAAAAAGATATTTGTGTATGTTTGCAATTTGTGTTGTGTACCAGTGTGTCTCCATCCATGTCTGACCTACTTGTGTCCCAAACATATGCATGTCACAGTAATCTAAACATATTACTGTGATATGTATATATCTGCAGTGGTCCCGAGCTCATGTGCAGTGACCCCCCCAAGGTACACAGCCAATGCGGTTTCCCTAACTTCGTGTCCAGCAACGGGGGAGTTGTGTATTCTCCGTGGTCCAGTGGCAGCAGCGACATGAGGGTGTTGTCCAGTCATGTCCAGCTAAAAAAAGAAGTGGAATTAGGAAAAAAGGTGAGTTTTCACCCCTTTTCCCCCTCAATCCGCCAAGTCAGAATTGGAGGTCGGACCACCACATTTTGCTTGGCGGTCAGGCACTGCACTGAGGTAAGTGGCTGGAGTGCTGCCACCAGCCAGTCTTTATTATGGCACCATGGTGTCGGATGGGAATCCTTTGCAGAGTCAGCAGGACTCATTTATAGGACCACCAACATCTAAATCAGGCCCATAGTCTTTTAAGCTTTGAGATGACTATAGGCATTGCCAAATCTATCATTGATTAGCTCTTGAAGAGGGAATTTTCCAGTGATCATTTTGGAAGTTAGAATCTTAAGATAATGGGTTCCCTCAGTGTTACCATAGTTGACAAGTCGCTCAACATTGAGTGGTGCAAACCTCTGCTATCCCTTAGCATGTTCTTTGACAGGTTTTCTTTGCATTGCTCAAGAAGTTAGATTCGTCATTCCTGTAAGGAATCATCAGTTCCTTCAATTATGATACATTTCACATTATTATCTCCTGGCCGTAAGTAGCCATTATTATTTTGTTGTAGTAACAGTTCATAGGCCACTCTCAAAAGATGTTCTAAATCTCTACTCTGTGTATTGATCTTGGCAAAAAACTTGGTTTCCCACATTGACTGTTGATCATTGCCCCTTCTGTATCTGGCTGGCACATGATTTGATTAATTTTGTCTCTCTTAACTTGCTTAGGCACCTGTAGCCTTTGGCACTAAAATGATATTGCATTGAAAGATGCCTAATTTCATAAGGTACAGCTGAAACTTGCATTCTGAAATGGTTGCCCATTGTCCATTTTCAGTCCTATGGGGATTCCAAACACTACGATCTTGCTTAGGCTGGACGCAATGAAAATCTATATATTGGGCAATGTCAGTAACTGGAAATTTGGTACAAGTATCTATAAAGACTAGCAGGTATCTCCAGTCGGAAGAAAGCAAAAATTGGTACTGATTTTAGACCAGGATTTCATGCAAGCCTCTTCCCTAATTACTGGGGCGGATGGTCTCCTCCTCCAGTGGTCTGGCAGGGCTGGATGTTGTTGACTATTTGTTCGACTAAGTCACCCATGTAAGGGAACCACACTTTCTCCCATTCTCTCAGTGTATTTATTGTTCATACCAGATAGGAAGATCTTTCATTAATTGTCTCTCACCACGTTGAAGGCGAATTGGAGACATTTATTGTCACTCATGTGTTTCCTGATGTCTTCCAGTGACATTTCTACAGGGCATACTACTTGAACCATCAATTGAACCATTGCAAGATTGTGTTGCAGCTCTCTTCTCATGGGCTTCTGGCAACTCAACAAATAGCAGGATTGTCTAGACCTGGTAGGTATACTACCACAAAATTATATTTTTGAAGATGCATTGCCAGTCCAACATGGAGACGAGGTGTAAAGTCATGCCTAACAGCAGGTGGATTAACAATTTGTGGTGTGTGACTAGCTTGACATTATCAACTTAAAAGTAGAGAACACAATGAGTAGAACGCCATTTTATCACTAAGGCTTCTCTTTCAATTTGTAGTGTCTCACATTAAGGTGTCTTTTATGCTTAGAAATGCCGCTTGCTGCACATGAGACCACTCTTTCAAGGAGTACGTTTTGGTAAGGTTTCAAAGATCCATGCTCAAATTGCCATGATTGGGATGATTCTTCCACAATTGTCCTCCACAATGTTAACCGCAATTGTGCCTTTACAGTGAACCCGTGGGAACAACAGAGCATAAGCAGCTGTTTTTCTTTGGAGGTGGGGGGGGGGAGGGTTGTACTATTTGTTATTAGCACAAAATTCATCCTCACATGAAAAATAGACATGAAGATGCTTTTTTGCCTTTAAACTGTAGTGCAAAATGACACACTTGCATTTCACGTATTTACCATCATTTCTGTAATTACGCAAAAGCAAATTACATGAATTTCACACACCACTTTGGTGGATGATATCTAGCACTCTCTCATAATGATTTTATTCCCGCTGCTTCAGTTTGGTTATGACTACCATCTGGCCACAATAGGATCCTGCAGGAGGGAAGAAGGGGGTATTTCCCCTCGGCAGAGACTAAAAGTCAAGGATGTGGAGTCCCAGTGGGGAGACCTCACAACAAGGGGACAAGTTTGAGCACTGGGATCACTCATCTCACTTGTTATTATAAATGCGTGGCGCAGCTCCTCATGGACTATATCTCAGGCTTGCCTTGCTTTTCTGTAAAGACACATAGCACTCCATTGTTGTCTTCTCTGAAGAGACCCTGAGTGGGTACATTGCCATTTATTTATCACCTCAACTTCGCCCGGCCTTGGGGGTGCGCTTGGTCAATTTTACAACTTTTTTGTGAATTGACTGCATTTTGTTGGTGGGGCTTTCCTTTGAGAGTGTTTTCTTTTTTGGCTCATGCTTCATTCTCCACTGTTAATTTGCACATGCAAAGAACACCAATCACCTGTCCCATAAAGTTTTCCTGTTATTGCCGTCACTTACTCATTCACTGCAAAGCATGTTTGTTCTCTGCGTGCTTATTTTGGGCATTATGCATTGTACAACATTCATAAATACTGGGGTTGCTCCTTGTAAATCTAGTGCATTTCTACAAAAATGCAGCTGGGACATATTTACACACACTGGGGGACCTGTAGAGCGAGGGCGCACTCATCCCATTTGCTACGTTGACAACAGAGACGGGCCTGTCATCAGGGCAGGTCTTGTAATACAATTCCCGATAGCGACACTAACGAGACACTGGGGAGATATAACTGCCGGGCCGCCAACACACTTATTGTTACAATATATGCAAGTCATGGGACAAGGCAGACACTTGATAGGTTGGTTTACTGACGCCGTTCAAATACACACCTCTCACACTTGCACTGCAGTGCGTAGCAGCTGTGAGGCAGACCGGGCTAGGTCTTGTCCTGACAAAGAATGGGCTGCAATGCTGTCTAGCCACACTAACATTCCACGCAACTCTAGGTTTCGCCTTATCCAGTTATCCATCCTTCACAGGGCCTATCTCACACTGGCTAAACTTAATAAATGTTACCACCAAATCAATGCCGCTGGTCCCTGCTGTATGCTGGTGGGAGCAGACTTGCTTCATATGCTATGGTCTTGCCCCTCTCTAAACACTTACTGGTGCTGCGTTGCGGTACGGCTGTCGGGCTGCACCTCGGCCCGCTTCTGTCCACATGGGAAGCCTGCCTCCTGGGCCTATTCCCCAGAGCTAAGAAACACAAAACCTCATTGAGATTCCTTGATCTTGGTCTCTTGATAGCCAAGTGCCCAATTACCAGGCGATGGAAAGCCATGGAGCCACCCACAATAGTGGAAATGGAGAACTCCTTTATGGTGTGGGCAGAGGCTGAGGGAGTGGCGCTGTGTAGAGAAGACAGCCTGGGCCTACGAAAATACCCCTTGGCCGCTGGTTGGGAACGCGATGCTGGATAAATTGCTGGAGGGGTGTTGGCGGGCAGATGTGGACACTACCATGGCAAATGATGCACTGTTGACAACCAGACGAATTGGCCGCGTGCAGGAATTGGCTGCTGAGACGCGCATGTGCCACCCTTGTCCCTATTTGCAGAAAATGGCTTTGTGGCGGACCGATGGGAAGACAAACCCTTTGGTCCTGTGGGAGGGAACTCAACAGGTGGGGTGTGCGCAAACTGCAAAGCTTGCTTGAAACGGACTCCAAGTTGTTAACTGTTGTCTTGCGGTTGTATCATTTTTATATTCAATTAATGCTGAGTCTTTACTTGGAACAATGTCATGCAACGAGACTGCTTACTCTGAAGGCATCTTCAAAAATCTTGTGAACCAGACACGTTGGCTGCCCCGAGCATTCATGTATGTACTCTCAGCTTAACCTTATGGTGCTATAAGTTGCTTTATTATGCATGTTTCCCTTTTCTTTATATGCTTGTACTGCAACTCTGAATATAGTAAAGCAATAAAAATATATATTTTTTTTAAACTAATTGAAATAAAATGAGAAAATCGTCGTTCTTCGAATGTTAAACCTCCCCACCCATAAATGAGTCTAGTGTGTTGGGCATGGAAACTCAGAGAACTGCATGTCTTTGCTTCTTTTCTTTCAGCAGGTGCAGAGCATCAGAGCATAGAGAAAAAATAGTACTGATTTATTGGACAAAGCTAGCAACATTAGACAGTCTAGTTCAGATACTCCACTGATGGAAACGGGCCAGTTGGTGAGATGTATTTTAGATACTGGCCTCAGGAACTAAAACGTGTAGGCATGGGGGGAAGTGTAGGGAAGACTGCATCAAACACAGGGACAATCACAGAAAAAAAGAGGTCTGTGTGTAACGAATGTGAGAATGTGTGGAGGTGAGATGGCTTTACTCATCCTCTGGTCCACCTCTATGAATCATCAGATGCATTTCTGTGAGTGTTGCTTTTGTTGTGGGTGTTTCCAGCGCTTGGCTTACTTTCCTTTCATCACTTTAATTTCACAAGAGCAAGTATTTGCCGTTTCCATGCTTTCCTTTGTCCGTGACACACCAGTATCTCTGCAAAATATGTGATTGTTGTACGTGCACAGTGCACACATTATGTGCTAGCATATCGGAAAATCTCAATTCGTGCTGTTTGTGCATGATTTGCATTTAGTCCTCATGTTTTTCATGCAAATTAAAAATGTAGCAAAAAACTCTTTCGTATGAATTCTATGTCATGAACGGAAGCAAGGAAAATGCATTTCTTTCTTCACTTTTTACTATTCAGCACATTAAAAGATTATTGAAAAAACCATAAACACTGCACATCTCATGAACCAAAGGGAGAATGTGTCCATAACAACCAATAACCAGTCCCATTACAGTCCAAGGCCCATATTTATACTTTTTGACGCTAAACTGCGCTAACGCAGTTTAGCGTCAAAAGATTTTGCGCCGTCTAACGCCATTCTGAAGCGCCATGCGGGCGCCGTATTTATGGAATGGCGTTAGCCGGCGCAAGCGGACCGGCGCTGCCTGGTGTGCGTGGAAAAAAACCACGTACACCAGACAGCGCCGGCGTAGGGGGAAAATGGCGTATGGGCGTCTTAAAATGGGGCAAGTCAGGTTACGTCGAAAAAATCGTCGTAACCCGACTTGCGCCATGTTTTTTCGACGCCCATCCCCCATCAACATGACTCCTATCATTGTAAAGATAGGAGTCATGCCCCCTTGCCCAATGGCCATGCCCAGGGGACTTCTGTCCCCTGGGCATGGTCATTGGGCATAGTGGCATGTAGGGGGGCACAAATCAGGCCCCCCTATGCCACAAAAAAAAAAAAAAAAAAATACTTACCTGAACTTACCTTAATGTCCATGGGATGGGTCCCTCCGTCCTTGGGTGTCCTCCTGGGGTGGGCAAGGGTGGCAGGGGGGGTCCCTGGGGGCAGGGGAGGGCACTCTGGGCTCATTTTGAGCCCACTTGTCCCTTAACGCCATGCCTGACCCAGGCGTTAAAAAGCGGCGCAAAAGCGCCGTTTTTGGCCACGCCCACTCCCGGGCGTCATTTTTGCCCGGGAGTATAAATACCACGTAAAGGCCTGGGAGTCATTTTTTAAGACGGGAACGCCTCCCTTGCATATCATTAACGCAAGGAAGGGGTTCACGCTAAAAAATGACGCACTCTCCGGGCACTTTGGCGCCCGAAGCGTCTAACGCCATAGTATAAATATGGCGTTAGTTGGCGTTAGTTTAGCGTCGAATTTGCGTCGAAAAAAACGACGCAAATTCGGCGCAAACGGAGTATAAATACGGGCCCAAGGCCCATATTTATACTTTTTGACGCTAAACTGCGCTAACGCAGTTTAGCGTCAAAAGATTTTGCGCCGTCTAACGCCATTCTGAAGCGCCATGCGGGCGCCGTATTTATGGAATGGCGTTAGCCGGCGCAAGCGGACCGGCGCTGCCTGGTGTGCGTGGAAAAAAACCACGTACACCAGACAGCGCCGGCGTAGGGGGAAAATGGCGTATGGGCGTCTTAAAATGGGGCAAGTCAGGTTACGTCGAAAAAATCGTCGTAACCCGACTTGCGCCATGTTTTTTCGACGCCCATCCCCCATCAACATGACTCCTATCATTGTAAAGATAGGAGTCATGCCCCCTTGCCCAATGGCCATGCCCAGGGGACTTCTGTCCCCTGGGCATGGTCATTGGGCATAGTGGCATGTAGGGGGGCACAAATCAGGCCCCCCTATGCCACAAAAAAAAAAAAAAAAAAATACTTACCTGAACTTACCTTAATGTCCATGGGATGGGTCCCTCCGTCCTTGGGTGTCCTCCTGGGGTGGGCAAGGGTGGCAGGGGGGGTCCCTGGGGGCAGGGGAGGGCACTCTGGGCTCATTTTGAGCCCACTTGTCCCTTAACGCCATGCCTGACCCAGGCGTTAAAAAGCGGCGCAAAAGCGCCGTTTTTGGCCACGCCCACTCCCGGGCGTCATTTTTGCCCGGGAGTATAAATACCACGTAAAGGCCTGGGAGTCATTTTTTAAGACGGGAACGCCTCCCTTGCATATCATTAACGCAAGGAAGGGGTTCACGCTAAAAAATGACGCACTCTCCGGGCACTTTGGCGCCCGAAGCGTCTAACGCCATAGTATAAATATGGCATTAGTTGGCGTTAGTTTAGCGTCGAATTTGCGTCGAAAAAAACGACGCAAATTCGGCGCAAACGGAGTATAAATACGGGCCCAAGGCCCATATTTATACTTTTTGACGCTAAACTGCGCTAACGCAGTTTAGCGTCAAAAGATTTTGCGCCGTCTAACGCCATTCTGAAGCGCCATGCGGGCGCCGTATTTATGGAATGGCGTTAGCCGGCGCAAGCGGACCGGCGCTGCCTGGTGTGCGTGGAAAAAAACCACGTACACCAGACAGCGCCGGCGTAGGGGGAAAATGGCGTATGGGCGTCTTAAAATGGGGCAAGTCAGGTTACGTCGAAAAAATCGTCGTAACCCGACTTGCGCCATGTTTTTTCGACGCCCATCCCCCATCAACATGACTCCTATCATTGTAAAGATAGGAGTCATGCCCCCTTGCCCAATGGCCATGCCCAGGGGACTTCTGTCCCCTGGGCATGGTCATTGGGCATAGTGGCATGTAGGGGGGCACAAATCAGGCCCCCCTATGCCACAAAAAAAAAAAAAAAAAATACTTACCTGAACTTACCTTAATGTCCATGGGATGGGTCCCTCCGTCCTTGGGTGTCCTCCTGGGGTGGGCAAGGGTGGCAGGGGGGGTCCCTGGGGGCAGGGGAGGGCACTCTGGGCTCATTTTGAGCCCACTTGTCCCTTAACGCCATGCCTGACCCAGGCGTTAAAAAGCGGCGCAAAAGCGCCGTTTTTGGCCACGCCCACTCCCGGGCGTCATTTTTGCCCGGGAGTATAAATACCACGTAAGGGCCTGGGAGTCATTTTTTAAGACGGGAACGCCTCCCTTGCATATCATTAACGCAAGGAAGGGGTTCACGCTAAAAAATGACGCACTCTCCGGGCACTTTGGCGCCCGAAGCGTCTAACGCCATAGTATAAATATGGCGTTAGTTGGCGTTAGTTTAGCGTCGAATTTGCGTCGAAAAAAACGACGCAAATTCGGCGCAAACGGAGTATAAATACGGGCCCAAATGTCTATAAATGTTCATGTCGCCTGTAGTCCTTCCTCTTTCTTCACTTCTGTGTCGGTTAAGTCCCTGGCTTCCTTTACGACTCTTTGGGTGGTTTTGTGCTATCGGGGGGTTTAGAGTGCTATATTGTTCATTATTCGTACTGTTTGATAATGTTTTGATAGTGTTTGGTACTGGTGCTGCATTCGGCACCTAACGCGCATTAATCCCCAGCACGTCTTTATACTGCACAGGTCCACCAGGTGGTGCTGTTTCGTGCCGACTGCCGATTCTGTGAGGTGCATCGCGGTCAAGTGAGAAGTGCACTTTCTAACAGTACTCCACGGACGCATGTTAGGGACGCATGTCCTGAGAAACAGAGACTCCCCGCTTGGTTTTTCCTCCCTGCCAACCCTTGCATTACACCAAGGACATGGTAGGTTTTCTCCAGACCTATACGCCGTTCCGTGCTGATGCTACCTGGTGGCTGTTTGTCTCCTTAATCCTGAGCACCTGCGAGTGGGATGCCGATTTAGTATTTCAGTGTGAAACTGGAGATATTCTTGCTCACACCCTTACTGATGATTGAGTCACTTCGGGATCACGAATATTCCCTGAATTTATCTTCTGAGGGGGAGTGGCCCACTCAACGTCACTTCCCTGCGGAGGTTGGCAAGCTCCTCTCCCTAGCTATTGCTCAGGCACTTGCACCCCTGAAGGAAAGCATTTCCACGTTAGCAGCCCAGGTTTCTGGTGGCTCAGGGATCCTGGGGGACACTGGGGCAGGGCCTAGTGGCTTTTCCGCACTGGCTTCCCATAAGGCTCAGAAACGTGACGCGGAGCACCTAGAAGCCTTTGATCGTCTGAGAGAGGCATTCCATAAGAGTGCACGCATGTTGAAAAATGCACTCTACCGGGAGGAAGGCTTCCCCAGAGAGACTGCCGAAGAGGTCACCCTAGAAATTCACCCAGATGTAGGGTTACCCAAAAAAGGGGAGGGCGAGACAGATAAAGATGGATCCTCAGATGAGGAACGAGATTCTGGGAGACATTGGTGCCTGGGCTCAGCTGCTTTGGACTCCTCTGAAGGGGATTCTAATGCAACACACATGTTTGAGTTGGAGGGCAAATACCATCCTGGGTCCTCAGAATGGCGCCCGGAGTAAAAAGCTGTGGAGTAGGTGGCCAGAAAAATTTGCCAACCCATAGATAAGGAGGTGCCTGCCTGCTTGTGGGGTGAGTGCCCTAGGCCTTCCCTTGAAGGCAAGGTCGCAGCCATACCAGACATCGATCCAAAGTTGTGCACCTTCTTCGCCAAATACACGAGGGATCCTAAGAGGGTATTTACCGCTTCTGGAGGGTGTGCCAGGATAAGTTACTTGATGTTCTAGGCCACTTGACTCAAATTATACAATTGGCTGAGCGATCCATGCAGACAGGGAACCCCTGGCCCACAGACATTGTAGCGGGTTGGGCTTAGAGGGCAGTGTGCCTTTTGGGCAACACCAACTGTGCTCTGTCCACATATAGGTTTCGCTCACTACTAATAAAAATAGACCCCAAGTTAGGGGAACTGTTTAACTCAGGGGCAGGAGCGGTCACGCAGGGCAACCTGTTTGGCAAACCTTTCATAAAGACGCTTGGGAAGTTGGTGGCCACTTTCTCAGACCCTTAGGTTCAGGAAACGGTAAACAGATTCCACATAGAATTCTACCGTTCCCCAGTGCTAGTGGGAACCGTACTCTTGTGTACGGTGAATTCTTTCAGGTCAGTGATCTCAGCAGGTCATCTGTCCATCAACAATGGTCCAATGGGGGAGTATCCCTGGGTCTGAAAGTTACTAAAAGGCATCAAGATGACTAAACCACCGGAACCCAGATATAGTGAATTATGGGACGTCAACCTGGTCCTAGGTTTTCTTTAAAACTGGCAAGATAACCAATTTCTTTCTAGGAAAGTAATTTCAGCAACATTGGCCATTCTGCTTTGTCTCCTCTCCTGCAAGAGAGTTTCAGATGTCAGAGCTTTGGACATCACAACGAGAGTGTTCACCCCGGAAGGGGTTACATTCACCATATCTAGAAGAAAAAAATCCAATACCAGGACCATATCCTGTCATGCCTTTGAGGCTTCCCCTAAACTGTGCGTGGTCAAATACCTTAAAGCTTATGAAGAAATGATGGCAGACATCTGAGAGACAGTTGTTAATTGCTATCAAGAAACCCTTCAAAGTGTTTTTGTCTCCTTCCATTGCCAGGTGGGTAAAATGGATTATGGCAGAGGCTGGGAGTAATACTCACATTTTTGGGGATCACTCGACAAGAGGGGGGGGTATGACTTCCAAGGCTATTCAGGTAGGCGGCAGACTAGAGGACATAATGAATGTGGCAGATTGGTCCTCAGAGTCTACTTTCAAAAGGTTTTATTTTTAACCCATTTATTAAGTGAAATCCTTGGTGGTGAATAAGCTTTGAACATGCATAATCCTCGCCTCCGGTGCTGACATAGAATGAGAATTTTTCTAGCTAATAAAAAGTAAAGTTTCAATTCTACTAAGGACACAGAGGTGAGGAGTATTCCTCCCAAAGCATATTGGAAAAATGACTTCCCACCCTTCTTCTGCAGTAAGTATGATACGGTTATGACTGATTTTGATGTATTGTTCATTCGCATTCATCACTGATGGTCTTGGTTTTGACTTACTTTCTACCCAGTCGTACATGGCATATTAGAAAAATTATGTATTTATTGCGACATGTTCACTGATGTATATTGTCATGATTGACAGATTGTTATCTATGGTATGTTATGAATGGTCATTATTGAATCACAGGTGAGGCATGTGTGAAATCATTTATTAAGGTATGTTCTGTTTGTAGGTTGTGACTCAAAGACTGACTGTAGTTGCCTGAACTTAACTTCCTACAGTGAAGAAGAGAAAGGGCTATGGGCGACATGAGTATATACAGACATTCAGACTGTAATGGGATTGGTTATTGGTTGTTATGAACACATTCTTCCTTTGGTTCATGGGATTCGTAGTGTTTTATGTTTTTTCCTTTAATCTTTGAACCTACTGAATAGCTGACACCTTCCTTTCTGCAGAGAGGCAGTTCCAGCAGACAGCCAAGTCCAGATTCCATCAATGGAAGAGACAGTTCCAACGAGAGACTAACTTGGAAATCATTCTTAGTAATGAGACCCAAGAGACCACGGTACAGAACCTTCTGTTCAGACAGTTCAACACGATGAGTATGAGCGCAGGGGAGGTGAGATCTAAATCAAAGGACTGAGTGTCTGTAGGAGCGATGGAGCTCGATTAGTCATGGCTTTTCTGTCTGACATCACATAATGGCATCTAACTCTCTAGAGCAATTTGTTTTTCTTCCTTTGGGTACAGGAGCATATCATGTGTAACTGAAGCAAACTGTTTGCTCCATTATTGTGAATTTGGTGGATTTCTGTGGGTGTGGCTTCCCTTTGTGGTTGTATGTCTTAAGTGGCTTATCTTTTACTCTCCACTTCCAGTTTACACAGGATCATTTACTTGTCCCAACAGTTCATGGGACTGTTCCACGCCCTCGCTTACCCTCCCAATGCAAAGTGTGTTCTTTTACTCTTTGCATACATTGGCCACGTTGCACTTCTGGATATTGTACGTTTGAAAATGTGAGATTTCCTCCTTTGTAAGCTGTGTGCATTTCCACAGACATGTAGGGTTAACATTGGGTGCTCCCTCACTTTGTTCCTTTTCTTACAGCAGGTGCAGAATGTGGAGCAAAGTAGTCCAGATTTATTGGACAGATCCAGTGCCATCAGTCTAGCGCTGCTATTATTATGGATTGGAAAAAGAGCGGTATCATAGTTCTTGTCCGTTGCCACAGAAACATAGTTCCTACCCAGAGGGACAGAGATTCATTTATCTGCATGATGGGAGATAATGTAAGCAAGATTGCATCAAGAACACAGGGACACCACCCAGAGAAGAAAATCCGTACATTTTAGCAATTGTACACACTGCGCACTTGCACCTGCACATATTTCACATCAGTAACAAAAGCTCCCAGTTTATGAACCAAGAGCAGTTTTGGAGATTATCCCTCTTTCTGTGAACTGAAAAGCTCTTGCTCGAGTGTAGAGTGCTGGACACAAGCTCTCAAAGACTCTCCGTCCATTTCGTCTCGTGTTCCAGCCTCCTGTCCCTAGGCTGATCACACCCCCTTGTGCTTTGTACTGCACTTCTGCCATTTCTTAGTGCTGTAGGTAATAGGCATTGCCTTACCCATCTTAAAAGGAGGAACGGCTGACTCAAACTAGTCACCTTCTGATCCCCACTGTTCAGTGGCACGCGCTTGACACAACGAGCCAGCATGCAGTATGGGAGAGAAAAGGAGAGGCAATATCAGTTTAAGAGAAGATGAAGGCTCACAAAAGAGACCTCTGAGGCCCAAGTGTTAGTTGTGGTCGCTCTGGAAACTTGGATCTTTTACTTTGCCCCCTCTCTGTGGTCTAGGATCCTGGGCATCCCCCCTTTGCTGTATTTGGGAGTGTGAGGACTGATGAACTGTCTAAGGCCCTCAATACCAGATACAAGTTATTGCCGATGTATCTGGTATTTCCCGTTACTGGTAGCACAAGAATTACAAGGGTTGCAGCAATACCAGGGATCTTCACTGCATCTTTCACCTGCTAAAGGAGGAGAGATGTCCAGGTGAAACATGATTAAAAAGCATAGGCATGTAGAAAATGGTGCAGAAACACTGGCTCACGTGTGCATGTATGCATGCATGTAAACAGTGTTTATATAGTGACACCTAGCGAGAAGGCAATGGAGATCTGTACATTGCCTATAACAAGCATAAAGTCAACGACTAAGAGAAGAGGCAGCTCAGTTGGAATGTTTAATGGATTGTGATGTAGGGTTCTTTTTAAGAGGTGAGTTTTCAGCTCTTTCCTAAATTGGAGTAATGTTGAAGCGTTCCCGATGGATACGGGGGTATTGGCTTGCTGTCTTTTTTATTCTTGTTTACACTTCTTAGTCCGCAGTCTAGTGGTATCCTGGATGCGGATGTGCCAAGATCTACCAGAGATGGTGAGCTTGTCTGCACGATAAGCAGTGGTGCTGGTCGTGATAGCTTTGTAAAAGATTCAGCTGGTTTTGAAGATGGTGCAGACCGGTAAAGGAGCCAATGGAGTTCTGTCAGGATGGGGATGAAGTGATCATGTTTCCTCAGGCCCTGGATGAGGTGTGATGCCACATGAAGGATGCTCCTAAGAGGTGCCAGTGCGGAGTCTGAGAGGCCATGGACTAGGGCATTACCACCATCCAGGTACAAGAGTACGAGGGCTTGAACAGCAGTTCTGCAGTTGCTTTCTGGAAGAACTGTAACTTGGAAGTATGAGTAACTCTAAAAGTAGCACTTCCGTGGTGTGAGAATGTCTATGCAATATTCCTGCATGACTCAAAATGGAGTATGAGCGGACTGTGCTGCCTGGCCAAATTGGAAATAAAGAGTGTTGCTGTGTGTCCTTCTCTGCACGTTTATCTGTGTCTGTATGTTTGTTTAAATCAGAGTTAGCTTTCGCTGAGATACTGCTGTGGGGAGAAAGACATTTGCCGCTATCACAACTGCTGGTAAGTAAAATGAGGTGGTAAAGAACCCCTTTTGTGATCACAAGCCAGTCCCTCACTGAGAAGGGACTGTTCTTTACAAACTTCTCTCCCACTTCACCCGAATCGCTTACAATTTAGTTCAGACACACTGGTGGCAACTTGTTGGTGGTGGCTGATAAGTTTGTTGGTGCATTGTGGCAGAGGTGAGAGGTAGATGAGAGGTGAGGATGGTGGTTAATGTGGTGTTAAATACAGACCATACGGCATATAAAATATAATGAGGAAAGCAGTTTAAAATGAATCACTGGAGCCAAGTGTCTCCCTGCTGTTTGTATTACCATTATGTAGAAAGCTGTTTGTCCGAAGGTTGACGCCCTTAACATAGGACCAGCTCCCCCATGCCTAAGTCCGGCCTCAGTTTAAATAAAGTGGCTATATGCCCCATGAGTTTAGGGAATTATATATACTAATATAATTGGTGTAGAGAAAAGAGGTACATTGATAATACCAATATATAGAGAAAAAATACTGGCCAAGTTTATCCATAATGGTATCTATCTATCTATCTATCTATCTATCTATCTATCTATCTATCTATCTATCTATCTATCTATCTATCTATCTATCTATCTATCTATCTATCTATCTATCTATCTATCTATCTATCTATCTATCTATCTATCTATCTATCTATCTATCTATCTATCTATCTAGACTTTGCATGGTAGGTCGCAGGGTAGAAAAGTCACAGTCTTCCTGTGGGTTGTAAATGAGGGCCCACACTACATTATTTTAAACCAGTTTTCTAAGTTACCTTTGGGAGCCTGGCCTGAGCACAAATGTTACCCTTCATGGAATAATGAGTGGGGTATGTGCTGTAACAACACAGCAAGCATAAATATATTCAAGAAGTAAAAGTTGTATAAAATAATATAAAGAATAAAAATGCATTAACCAATGGCTAAAAAAATGAAGCAAATTGGACACTGGGATGGCAGAGCAAATAATCCTTTGGTACAAGGTGATGCATTAAACGGTTTAGCACCAAATGAGTTACCTATAAAACAACTGTGTGCAAACGTATTCATAAAAAGAGCAGTTTGGAGGGAAAACCTAAGGAATCATTTAAATAGCAGCAAAAGGGAACTGCAAAAAAGAAATCTACATGCAAACAACTAAAGTACTTCAAGCATGTCGACTAGAAAGCAACACAACACCAAGAGCATTCACCAGATGCCCTCAGTGTGTTTAGTGTGGCCGGGTAAAGTCACTTGCCTGGTTGCTGTACGGTACTCTGTTCTGATGCTGCATTTGCAGTACTGTCGAAATCACCAGTCCCTAACCTTTTATGTAATAATGAGAGCTGCTTGTGTTCAATAAAATTAATTTTGAGCTACTAACATTACTAGAGTTTTAAGAATCATCGCACCAGACAAGATTAGATTAGTTGGCACCATATCCAAGACTACAGCAGGCCCGCATTTCCTACAGCAATGTTAACAACATGTTTGTCAGTGTGGAAAGTCTTTACATTGCAACCAAGGTATTAATATTGGTAATAAGTCTCCCCAACTACCTGATTCAACACTCAAATATTCGCTTTAAATATATTTTGAAATTTCACAAACATCATCTTAAGACTTCTCGAAACACACATGTTCGTTGTAAATACGTTTTTCAGTTTGATATAACTATATTTAATCAACCAAGCAAAGGCTCCTCGCTGAGGAGGGCGGCCGCACACAGGAGAGGTACTCGTCGGAGAAGCCTGCTCTAATTGTTCTGCCGATTCAAGTACCAACCTGCTCACAAAACATACCATCTGAGAACGCACATACTGCACATTTAGCAATTGCATTCATTCTGCTAGCTGCCTAAACGTGAATCATGAATATGTTGTGTACAGGCAGATTGTGTCCCCTTCCCACTGCAAATCCACTAGACTAGAGACTGGTCTACAATGAAGGAACACTTTATTTGCTTCCAGTCTGACATGTGATTGAGAGCAGCACCGCTTGCTGTATTCAATAGTGAGGGAACGTATAAACCGTAAGAGATGTCTGTATCGAACTAAAATAGTCCTGTTTGACCTATGAAAAAATAGAGTGCAATAATATATATAGACAAAGTGGTAAGGTGATCTCAGAGTATATAAAGTGATGTGTAATTATGTAGTCTGTGCTGTTTGTACAGAGACAGAGATGGCATTGTGATGTTATAAATACAGCTGACCCTCCCATCTATTCATGCATCCATGCACCCATTCCACCCATCCATCCAAGCAAGATAGCTCAGCGAGTAAAGAAAATGGTTCTTTCATGTGGTTTGATCTGCAGACCTTAAGTTAAAATTCTGGTAAGAGCAACTCAGCATTTCAACTTCCCAAGATTGATAAACCGGGTATCTTAAATAGAATAATATTAACACTTTTTTACAATATTTTGAAATATTGAACTTTTTGTAGGGGGAACTGTATAAAAACTCGCAGGCATAAGTCCATGCCCTGCTGGTACCCTAGGAGAGACCCAACCTGCTGGACTTGGTGCCAGTGCCAAGCTGACCCTGCATTCTAAGATTTTAGCGGTTGGAAAAAAATCGAGCCTTATGTTTCTGCATCTGTGAAGTCCTGGGGAGGGAACACTGGGTCATTTATAATTGAGTGCCGGGATGACCTACCTGGGAATATAGCTTCACCCAACTGATTTTCTGCCTCTAGATTTTAGGAAATGTGAACTCCATCAAATTCTTAAAATAGCAGGACATTGCCACAAATTGCCACATAAATAATCCAGTAGCATTCCACTTTTAAGTGATAGGCTGCTAGATGAGTACGTTGGAGAGATAAGCAAAAATGTTTCACTTAGGTAAATAAGCAATATGTAGATATCATGAAATACTCATTCAAGAACCTGAAAAAATACTACAAAGCTATCATTTGTTTGAATTGTTTATTTTTGTAGGTTAAATATGAAGTTTTGTTTCACATTCCAAATAAAAAAAGAGATGAGGCTTGATTACCCAGTAGTGGCTTTTCAACTGCAGCTTTGAACAAGCATTTGCAATGCAATGGGTCTCGCATTTGCTCGAGTTAGAGCTATTAGCGTTGGAAACTCCTAACCGGACTTTTCTTGCCACATAGATTGAAAATAAAAAGTAAAACAGTTTCACATAAGCGAGCTGATTCAAAGTGCCACGCCAGGAATGTGAAGGAGACACACAAAAGAAAAAAGAAGTTGGCTCGCAGTCAAACTTATCGGCAAATTAGCCATGTAACAGGGTCGATGTCCACAGCGGTAACCAAACCGTCCCAAGGAGGGACAAATGTAAAGCATTTACCAATGATAACAAAGGATTTTTGAAGGGCAAGTCCATGAACGTGCGATAGCGATGGGCGTGAGGCAGATGTGGTTAAAAACCCAAATAGAAAACACGTAGGAAAAGCAGTTCTTGCGCGCTGATATGCTCGACCTAAAAACTGCTATCAACCTGAGAAGATCCTGAAGTAAGCACTGTAACTTGCTTCTCACTGAACTCTGTCTTCACCCAAGAGAGAAAACTATTTAATCATTTAAAAGAAGGTACGGGTGGCGGAGGCAAGCAGTTGTATAGGAGACCTAACATCCCTTCAGAGACCAAACTCCATGGCCGTGCATTAACAACAGCAACCATCAACCGGGGCACGCATGCACACACTTTCATACACACACACACCATTGAGGGGCTGGTGCTCCGCGACCCTTGGGTAGAGAGAGAGAGCTCAGTGAGGGCATCTGGCCTTCAAGCACAGCTCCACAAAAATGGCACCCGGTTACTGGAGGATGGCGGAGGCTCGTTTGGACTCCCATATCAAATGGAGCGGTACAGCTGGGACATGAGGTCGTGCTGGGGCTGTGAAGGCCCAATTCCCTGCCTAAAGTCCTGAAGCTACAATATCAATAACCGCTAACATCAAGGTAAGCCACTGGCAGTGCCCTTTGTGATACCACGGGTTCATTATTAACAATGCCAGCAGCTCTGGACCTTTTGCTCCCCCTCTGAATTATATTGGTAGGCAGGGCCAGCTTCAGCGCTGGTGGCGCCCCACCCCGTAACCACCTCCTCGGATTCCCTCACCTCCACCTGGCAAAAGTGCTTTATTTTAAAGCATTTATAAAGGCTGGCTTTACTAATTCCATCAGCTATCCACATAAAACATAGTTCTGTTCTTTACAGCAGCCATATTAACAATCTGCGCTACATTACATCGAGTCAAAACTTCCAAGGGACAAAAGTCCTATCTCTTTCTCTAGCAAGAACATTAATCACAAGCGTTCTCCTGGCATTTATTTTGCTTCCTGAATGCTGGACGTACAAGGAACTTTTCAATAGGTGCTTTTAAATCACACTTTTTGTAAGTTATTGCTAAACAGAGCGCCCCCCTGTGGCCAACGCCCTCCCATCCAGGTCAGCACCTGGTGCTAGCGCACTGGTCACACCTCCCTGTTGGTGGGCACCCCTTATGGTGATTACAGGGGTGAGGCCTACAGTAGAAGCTTGTGAGGACACTGGCCATGGGATCTCCTGAAGGCAACAATGGCACTGACCTCTCACTGGCGAGTCTGTGAGACCATGAGACATGTTGGTAAAATTCCATGGGGCTACTGGGGGGCAGTAATTGCTCCCACAGTGGAGAGCGGCGCGCAGAGTTGGACAATATGAACTAAGATCATCACTCTGTATCCCCCCATCTGCCTGAACACCGAGGGTCTGACCTGGGTCCGGGTACCAGACCTGGGCTCTGACTGTGATGCCAATCTTGGTGCATTTCTTCAAACAAATCTATCACCCTAGACGTTACACAAGTCCTGCTTTCTCCTGCACTGGAGGGGGTCCCATGCTAAAGTTATGCCCATGATACAGTTGCAGTGTTGGTTTTCAGAAGGTTTGAGGGTGACAGATGTTTCAACAAGAGAAGTATGGGGTGGAGGGAGTTGGGTTGTTTGCCATTGTATTGTTTGTTTCTTTAGCTCTTTCTGTTCCAGACCATCTTTGCTTACATGCACCACACCAGACACCACATGGGGAGGGTGTCATTTTCCCCTCCCATCCTCTGAGATCATCCCATTGCATGGAGACGGAAGTCTTACCTTACACTATGAACGGCCCAGGGTCCAATGTCACACTTTAAAGTTTTGCCATGGAACGTAAATGGGCTCCTCGATAGCATTAAGCTAACAGCAGTCCTCCTTTATGCTAGGCACTCCAAACCTGATCTTCTGTTGCTCCAGGAGACCCACCTCCTAGACTCCCACTGCCCCTCCTTCGTCCACTTCAGGTACGACAGCCATGCGAGCTTCACCAGAGGACCCCAGAGGGTGGCGATACCCATCCAGAGGTCCTTTCCTGCTGGTGGTGACCTCCACAGTCATCCTCATTATGGGACCGTTTCCTCAAAGGAAAGCCATATACCCTCTTCAGCGTGTATGTGCTGCCCCTGGCCCTGGTCCAGGCCTTTTCCATCTTATGGAAGGCTCTCCTTGCCGTCCCGGAAATAGTGGACTTGACAGGTCTCTGCTGGCGTACCGCTACTGAGATCGCAGCAGCATTCGCTGCATATAACGGGCAACTCTACACCCAACAGCTGCCAGCACCGGCTGAGCGCATCCACCCTATCCTTAGCAACATTCCGGTAGCCGCTATGAAATCCGGGAAAACTCCTGGGCCTGATGGGTACCCCCTAGAGTAGTACTGGAAACATGACGACTTACTTAACTCCTTTCTACTATAGATGTATTCAGAGGCACTTGCCAAGGGGCATTTCCCAACAGGGATTGACACTGCTTCGATAGTGGTTATCCCGAAAGCTGGGCAGGAGTTGGGGCAATGCTCTTCATAATGCCCGATCTCCCTAATCAATGCAGAACCCAAAATCTACACTCGGATATTGGTCACCCAGCTGCTGAAGGACCTGAAACCCAGATCCACCCACACCAATGTGGCTTTATGACTCACTGAAACAATAGACACTGTATACAGGACGTTCAGATGGCCTTGGCCTGTTCCACAGTGCAAGAAAACCTGCGGGCCCTTCTCATAATTAATTTTAAGGAGCCCTTTGACACAGTTAGCAGGTCCATCCTTCTTGAGGTTCTCAAGACATGGGTTTTGGCCCCAAGTTTCTGTCCTATGTGAGGTTACTATATGCCTCACCAATGGCACAGGTGTGAGTTAATGGAGTAATTTCCAATAAGATCCCAATAGACAGGGGGACCAGGCAGGGCTTCCCCCTTTCTCCGTTCTTTTTTGTCCTTGCTACCTAACCACTGGTATGCCTCATTTCCATCGATGTGCAGATAAGGGGATGGCGGAGGGCTGATCAATTCGATGACAGAATCGCGTGAGCCTCCTTTTTCTTGATCACCCACACCTATCGGGTTCCTGAGCACTTCAAATACTCTGCCTCTACGAAATGGCCTCCGGTCTGGGAGTTAATTGAAGTAAGTCCCTCTTCGTCCTGATCCATGGGGACCTTCTTATGGTGGTATGGCAGGGGTCCTTACCCATTCGGCAGTTGAGCTTCCGATAATTGGACTTTCATATCTCCATAAACCCACACCTGGCCTGGCACCTCAACCTTATGCCACTCGTCCGTGACATGAAGCACGATTTCCAGAAGTGCGACCCCATGCTGCTTAATGTGTTGGGAAGAGTAGCTTTACTCAAGATCATGGTGCTCCCCTGGTTCCTTTATACCCTCCAGCACTTTCCCTATGTCATCCCCAACAGCTGGGTCCAGACCCTCAAAGTCTCCATTTGCAACTTCTTGTGGACGAACTGCCATTCTCGCATAGAAGTGGGTAGGACCTGCAGGTGAGATATGATGGTAGCCTTGCATCCACCGATGTCAGGCTCTATTATTGGGCGTCACAACTATTGGTCATCAAAGACTGGACTGGCTGAGATGATCCCACTTATCGATTGGAGCTTGCTCGTCTGGGCCTGGACATTGCCATGGAGGTATTCTATGGTAATCCAATATCTCAATCTCTGGGACATCAGCTACATCAGACTGTGCAACTTAAAGACTTCAGGGGGTGGGTCAGACTTGGGCTCACTGCCCTTGGGGACGTTTGGCACAGTGGACACCTCCGTTCCTCCTGAGATCTGCAACTACAATTCCCTCTAGCTCACTCCCAATTCAACAAATACCTACAGCTGGCCAGTGCCTTGCAGGATTCTGCAATTCTTCCTGAATTTAGTCCACTTGAGGCCAAGCTACTCATGGGTCGACTTGGGAAGCGGATGATGTCCAACATCTATCGCGTGTTAGTCATTCATGTCCCAGAGGACTTTCCTTCCGTTCAGCAGAAGTGGGAGGGATGTGTGGGCCCCCTGGAGGAGGTGGATTAGCGAGACATGTGTGTAGCACCCCCCAAGGTCGCCATCTCCTCCAAACTGTGTCTCACCTAACTGTACTATTTGCATACCTCTTACCTCACACCCTAGCATTTGAGGCACAGGGTGTGATCCCGACATTGAGGGTGTTCCCCTAGTCCAAATGGGGATGAAAAGGGTGTGAGTGACAGGTTTTTAGTGTTGCTTGGGAGCCATTTAAAGATCTTCATTAGCATCAAATGATAATAATAGGGGCAAAAAACACAGAAAAGGAAACTATCACTGTACCAACAACTATCCAATGAACATTTAAATCACAGAGAGGAATACAATACCCAAGTATGGGGAAACAGCCACCATAAATCTTCTATCAAGGAAGTCCCTTATCATAAATCAAATAGAGTTACTCATCACTGTGAACACACACAGAGTACTGAGTAATGCCTTTTGATATTGATCTTCCCCAGCATCTTCAGAGTCTGGAAGCAGGATGCAGTGACGGTGTTGACTTTTGCAGTCATGTCCAGTTTGCTGTTGAGGATTAATCCGAGGTTCCTGGAGGGGAAGCTGGGTGTGGATGTGATCCTGAGTTCAGCTGGCCACCAGTTAGAGTTCCATGGTAAGGTGCTCTTGCAGAAGATTACTACTTCTGTCTTGTCAGTTTTGAGCTTGAGACGGTTGGCTTTCATCCAGTTAGTGACTGGCGGTGAACTTGTTTCTTGTATTGGAGGTCTTGTCCTAAAGGGCAAATATGAGTTGCATGTCATTGGCGTCGAGAGGATTTTGATGTCATGTGTGCATGACGTTGGCCAGAGGGATCATGTGTGCTTTGAAGAGGAGTGGAACTGAGCAATGAACCTTGAGGCGCTCCACAGATAAACTTTCTGGCTTCCACGGAGTAAGGTGCCAAAATGACAGGGTGTGTTTATTTGTTACGAAAGAGCAGATCCAGTGGAGAGCGGGTCTTTGGATGCCAATCTTGTGCACATGCCATGTGAGGATGGGGTGTGAAACTATCAAATACTGAGGGGAGATCCAGGAGAATGAGGGCTGTTGTGTCACCTCTGTCAAGGACCATGCCGATGTTGTCTGTGGCGGCGATACCTGCTGTTTCCATACTGTGGTTAGGCCTGAATGCAGATGGGGTAGCATCAAGGAGCATCTGGTTGCTGAGGTGGTCATTGAGACAATAGTTTATTTGTTTCTCAAAGACCTTTGCGAGTTTTGCAAGAGGAAAATGTGTCTGTAGTGCCTGGGTCAGCATATGGTTTATTGAGCAGGGGTATGATAGTGGCATGTTTCCAGGTGTCCAGGAATGTGGCTGGAGGTGCATGTTAGTGCTTCCCTGATTGGTAGGAGTCCTTTGGTAAAGGTGTGGTTCGGGGAAAGGGTCAGATGGGGCCTCCGAGTGGATGATCTTTATGGGAGCAGTGATTTCAACACTGGTGATGGTGAGACATGAGCTAAGGGTTTTGCTCTTCGGCCATAAAAGGAAGTTGAGGTGTGACATTGACGTTGTCTGGTCTAGGGTCAAAGCTGCCATATATGGTGGTGATTTTGTTACAGAAGAATTCTAAGAGCTTGTTGTAAAGGTCTGGTAAAAAGAAGATGTTGCCAAAGGCAGCAGGAGACATGGTAAAATCTTTGATTATGGTGAAGATTTCTTTGCTGCTGTTAGTCCTGCCGTCATTGTGATCAGCAAGTGCTGTGTTCTTGGTCTTCTGTATTTGCCTGCACTAAGCAGGTGTGTTTGCCTAGCCCTGCCTATCATTGGTTGGTTAATTGAAAGGTCAGGTCTTCAACGTCTTGTGGAATTCAAGAAGAGAGGAGGAGGCTCTGATGTGGAGTGGGAGGCCATTCCAGGCTTTATGAGTTCTCCTGACCTGGTTCTGTTTATTCGTGGCATGTGTGCAAGTAGGAGTCCTGCTGGGCAGAGGTGTCTGGGTGATTGATGGAAAGAGATGCGACTGCTCAGGGAGGTGGGACCTAAGTTGTGTAGTACCTTGATTGTATGTGTGAGGAGCTTGAAATAAGTGCATTTGTGTATCAAGAATCAGTGGAGCTCCCTGAGATGTGGTGTGATGTCAGTTCTGTGTGGAAGGCTGAGGATGAATACGTTTATTTCTCATTTTACCTGGGAACATTTCCACCTGAAAATGATGGGCTGGATCATCACTGTCCCCAAAATTCCATTTGTTGATTGTCAACACTTGACTCGCCTAATAGTAGAGTTGCATGTCCAGTGCTGCTAAGGCTCTCTCATAGGTGGGGAGAGCGCATATAGGAAACAAAACCCTTGACTACTGGCGTGCCCATAAAGTTTGTAGAAAATGGGTGGGAATCCCAAAAGGGAAAGTCTGTAATATAAAAAGCCAACGAGTGAGTGAAATCATTTTATATCATTTTATATAATGCTGTTCTTTCACATAGTGATAGAGGAAGTTTCAACCACTTCTCTAGGCCGCAGTTTGATTGATCTTCCAGGGGTTTAATATGAGCCTCTCAAGAGGCTATTGGGGACATGGATACATAGATCCACAGACACTTACATTTACCCCCATTGAGCTCTAGGCGGGAAAGCACCCCTTTGCCATTTGGGACTTTATGATGATAAAGGAATACAAACCCTTTAACAACTGAAAACCCACTACGAAGCCTCGAAGTCAGAAGGAATTAGGTATTGGCACATCCAACACTGGGTCACGTCTTTCTCCATTAAACCTCAAACTTGTAGACCTCTGATCCTTTTTGAAAAATGGATTATAAATAAACAAGACGACATAGATCACCTGTTTAACATATGTACATTCATAATGCCCCCTTATGGGAAGGCTCCTATCCAAAAAGCGATCGGAGCTGGAGATGTTCGTCTCAGAGGAGGAATGGGCGAGTGCACACCACTGCAGAGACTGTGGCAGTGGAATAATTCTAGTTAACTTTAGTACACACACTATTAGTATTGCACCCCCACCAGGATGCACTCTTTGAACCTAGTGAAATCCAGGTTGTGCTGAAGGTTTTGTGAAGGCACGGGACCCGGACGCACCTGCTGTGGCGATGTCCAAGATTAAAGAAGTACTGGCAAGATGTTTTAGTTGATGTAAACAACATGTTGGAGAAAGATGGACGGTAATTCCCGGTTGATATTCTCCTATGTCTCGCCCAATCGAAAAATCTTCCCCCGCCAATCACCGGTTGCGAAGGTTATGGCACTCGCGTTGTGGCTTGCCAGGCAGGTCATCGTAGTGCTTTAAGGCACTGATAGTATATCTGATTATAGGACATGGCTCCAGAAACATTAGGGCCTCCTGGTAATAGATAAACTATCTGCTAATTTTCATCCCTGTAGCTCATTTATTGCTACAGAATTTAGAGAACTCTCCCTGCTCATAGTACCCGACTGTCTTGCAGCTGACTCGCACTCTATACTAAATTGCTACTATAGGCCCCACCTATTCATAATGCAGAGGACATTTTGGCCCAGTTGTATATGGCTGGGTCGGATTCTTGGGTGCAAGTGGCTGGAGGACAGAGGCTTTTTATGACTGATGATGACTAGTGGGGAGCTCCTAGAGAAGTATTCAGTTAATTCTCTTTTGTATTTTCCCTTTACAACTGCACCCTCCCCCCCCATCCCCCCCCAAGCCTCACAGTTGTAGGCGGGCATGTGTTTATTCTACTTAAGCCTAATAAAAGGAGTAAAACCATAAAAAGAAGGAACACTAACAATGAGGATGGTTACTTGTAGCTAAGTACTTTTGATTGTTTGCCGCGTTGTGTGGTTAATCAGGTGACACCGATGGAACGTTTCTCAAAGTGGAAAGATTGTGACGATGTGACAGAACATAATTTCACCTTCTTAGAAGCAGAACTTTTGTGTAATTTGCCCTGCACACGAAGCCAAAAAAAAGTCGGACAAATATGTTAAAACGTCTAATTAAAAAAATTAGCATAAAAAACACATATTCCTTGCAACTTTTAAGTATTGGTGGTGGTGAAGTGCCCACCTAGTGGTGGATCATAGCCACCTAATGTGTTGTGGGAGGGAGCTGTGGAAATACCGCTTCAGAGGCCCGGTTGGTTTGAGAACTTTGATATTTTTTGGTAAGATGTATAAAAAGAACAAAGTATGGGTTGGTATTTCGTGGGTTTGTTTAGTGTGACGGGGTGATGGTCATTCGCCATGTCAGGGAGCAGGTGATGTTGTTCTCTTTCCCTTTTTTCCCCCAGGTCTGTGGAGGTGGTTGCCGCCGCCAGCTCCCTCAAGAGAACAGGAAAAGAAGTGGTAAGTATACTGGCCTCAAAGCTATTTGGTTCTTCCTTCACCAAAACACCCATGCTCTTACAAGTGGATTTCCTCACAGTCATGAGAGGTTCCCAATGATGGCTTCCCTGTTTATGCACCACCTTTTCTCGAGAGCCAAGCATAGCAAGGTATAGGTATAACCTCATTAGAGGTACTTGCGTGTCCTCAATACTGCCCCTTGTCAAGTGCTTCTAGGTCGTGGCAATATAGTCAACAGTAAAAAGACCTGAGCTTAGTGTAGCCCACCGTGGCCCTTAACTCAAAAGTTTGTTATCCGGACAAACGCTCCGATTCCCCTCCCTATTTTCATGTTTTATCCCTTCCTGGATCACTCACCACACTGCAGCTACTCTCCTGAGTTGTGGATTGCTTCTGTGTGTCCTCTGGTGGCATCAACCAATCCTCATACCAGGTTTCCAGGGGGTCTTCAGTGGATTCAGCTTCTCCAGGCCTCTCTCCCAACCCTCTGGGGTTGCGATATACATCCTCACGATTCTCAGATTCTTCTCCACTAGTGGCACTCTCCTGGCATGCCCCTTTGGCATCCTTCTTCTATGAGTCGCTTCTGGGATTCAGCAGTGCGCCGTTTTCCTGGTCCCCACCTTTGTCTGCCTTGTGACTCCACCCTTTCTTCCCTGAAAGGAGAAGTCCGTTTTTTAGCAAGCAAGACACACTTGTGTTCAGTAAAGGGCTTGGAGCCTGCCTGTCACTCACCATTTGTTGGTTCGAGTGGCAGCTTCTTTACAGCCTGATAATTCGTCAAGGCAAGTCTGGCATCATTTACATTCCTCTGTGTGGAGCAGGGATCAAGCACTAATTAATTTCAAGTGCCCGTCTGCTACTCCCAACCTGATCGAGGTACTATTTTGTTAATTTTAACTTCCAGTGCCCCACAAACAGTGACTGGCAAAAACATGCCCAGCAGGACAAACAAAAATGCAAAGTTTTATTTTTTTTGAAAGCTAACTTTCTTTTATTTGTTAAGTCATCTTTTCTCAATTTCCACTCACGTTTTCTTTTGTTTTTGCTCGTGGGCGCTGTCAAAAGATGACTACTGCATTGCAAATGCTTGTTATTGTTCATGGCAGTTCTTCTGCATGCAGCCCTTCCTCTAATCTGCTGCCCTTTTTTTTCTTTCAGGTTCTCAAGGCGTTGCAAGATGAGCAAGGGATGATCACCTGCGATCTCTACTGGTAAGTAGGGGGAGCGAAATGGGTGTTTCCCACATGGAATTACATTCATGACCTCATGTTACACTTTTTATACCTGCCAGCATGTAAATTGTTCACCTGCCTACCTTCGCCTATTACCTCTAAAAAAGGTGCTTTACCCTGATATGTGCATTGCAAATGAAAGACATGAAATAAATATATATATATATATATATATATATATATATATATATATATATATATATATATATATTCCAAAACAAACAGTTGATAACAACTGCAGCACTGCACTCCAGGAGAAAAATGTACTGTTTTCTTTATTTGCAGTCAAAAAAAGTCACCAACCATCACCACCGTCACATTTCGACCTACTGGTCTTGTTCTACTGTGAACAAGACCAGTAGGTAAAAACGCGTTGTTTTTATTACTTGGTCGCTGCGCTGGAGAAGGGCTAACCACCAGAAAAGGCATGACGTATGCATGCCTTCCACTAACGAAAGCAAGCAGATTTTAACAGGCAAGCCCACGAACCAATGAAAGACACTGACGTGGCATGGACGGGGCTCCGAGCCCTTTTCTAACTACTAAAGCGTTTCGCAAGTGAAACGCATGCACAAGCGCAGGTGATGCAGGCTTGACCCTAAAAAACAGAATAAGCAATGCAATGGGTCTCATGTTTGCTGGAGTTAGAGCTTCTAGCGCTGTAAACTAGAGGACGCGTGGCAATGCATATGTGCAACCGTGGATGCCGCAAATCTCAAGGGGAGGGCGTGCGGGTGTGTGAATTGGGAGGAGGGAAATTTAGAAAAAAAATATTTTAAAAAGATTGAGCCCGATCACCTTGTGTAGGAAACAAAAATAAAAAGTAGTCCAGAAACCATGCTAAAAACATAGGGGGTCATTCCAACCCTGGCGGTCGGTGTTAAAGCGGCGGCTAAACTGCCAACAGTCTGGCGGTAAAAAAAATGGAATTCCGACCCTGGCGGAAACCGCCAACAGAGACCGCCACATCAACACACCGCCCGCCACGGCGGGACAAACAAACAGCGCGGCGGTCACCGCCAACAGACAGGCGGGAGTCAATGTACCGCCCACCCTATCACAACCTACCAATCTGCCACCTTTTCCGGGGCGGTAGCCCCGCCGATAAAAACACGGCGGAAACAGCCATTTCGAACGGAAAACGCTCACCTCCATACACCCCACGAGGAATCTGGACAGCATGGAACCCGAACTCCACATCCTCCCAGCGATACTCTTCCTGCTCCTCTACCAGGAGCACGAACGCCGGTGCAGAAGACAACGGTGAGTACTGCACCTACGACACAGGGGAGGGGGGAGGCAAAAAATTACGGGGACACACATACGCCACACACCCACCCCCACCCTCACCTACTACAACACACACATCAATGCATAGCAATACATAACAGTTACCCCCCAAACCTCCCAGAAGAATGCCAAGACAAAAGGAAATGATTCTAAACATTGGAATATATTGTATTACTGGCTTAAAAATATATAACACATCTAAAACTTTTATATACATAAATTTACAAGTCCGATCATTGTAGCAGGCATTGTTCGTGGACCACTGGGCCCAAATCACATGGGCAAAGCCCATACAGGATACCTGACTCCAACGGAGAGAACAAGCAGGGGCATCAGATAGGAAAACTACAGGCACCTCAGGGGGAAGGGAAGGGGCACCTCAGCCAGATGAGTCCACGACGCCAGATCCACGAGGGGCCTCCATGGCCACTGTTACATCCTGGGGAGTGCAAAGCCACAGTCTCTCAAGTCTCTACAGTGGGTGGGTTGCCCACTGTTACATCCTGGGGAGTGCAAAGCCACAGTCTCTCAAGTCTCTACAGTGGGTGGGTTGCCCACTGTTACATCCTGGGGAGTGCAAAGCCACAGACTCTCAAGTCTCTACAGCGGGGGGGTTGCCCACTGTGACATCCTGGGGAGTGCAAAGCCACAGTCTTACAAGTCAATAACAGTCTCCACTGGTTCTGGAGGGGGACTGGTGCCCAGAGTGCTTTGTGCAGCCCTGCCCGACACAGATGCGGGCCTGCCCCTGCTGCCAATGGGCCAGCGGTGCTTGAGACGGCGGTGCCCAGTGCAGCGGTGCTTGAGATGGCGGTGCCCAGTGCAGCGGTGCTTGAGACGGCGGTGCCCAGTGCAGCGGTGCTTGAGATGAAGGGCCCAGTTCAGCGGTTCTTGAGATGAAGGGCCCAGTTCAGCGGTTCTTGAGATGAAGGGCCCAGTTCAGCGGTTCTTGAGATGAAGGGCCCAGTTCAGCGGTTCTTGAGATGGCGGTGCCCAGTGCAGCGGTGCTTGAGACGGCGGTGCCCAGTGCAGCGGTGCTTGAGACGGCGGTGCCCAGTGCAGCGGTGCTTGAGATGAAGGGCCCAGTTCAGCGGTTGTTGAGATGGCGGTGCCCAGTGCAGCGGTGCTCGAGACGGCGGTGCCCAGTGCAGCGGTGCTTGAGACAGCGGTGCCCAGTGCAGCGGTGCTTGAGATGAAGGGCACAGTTCAGCGGTTCTTGAGATGGCGGTGCCCAGTGCAGCGGTGCTTGAGACGGCGGTGCCCAGTGCAGCTGTGCTTGAGACGGCGGTGCCCAGTGCAGCGGTGCGTGAGACGGCAGTGCCCAGTGCAGTGGTGCTTGAGACGGCGGTGCCCAGTGCAGCGGTGCTTGAGATGAAGGGCCCAGTTCAGCGGTTCTTGAGATGAAGGGCCCAGTTCAGCGGTTCTTGAGATGAAGGGCCCAGTTCAGCAGTTCTTGAGATGGCGGTGCCCAGTGCAGCGGTGCTTGAGACGGCGGTGCCCAGTGCAGCGGTGCTTGAGATGAAGGGCCCAGTTCAGCGGTTCTTGAGATGGCGGTGCCCAGTGCAGCGGTGCTTGAGACGGCGGTGCCCAGTGCAGCGGTGCTTGAGACGGCAGTGCCCAGTGCAGCGGTGCTTGAGACGGCGGTGCCCAGTGCAGTGGTTCTCGAGATGGCGGTGCCCAGTGCAGCGGTGCTTGAGACGGCGGAGCCCAGTGCAGCGGTGCTTGAGACGGCGGTGCCCAGTGCAGCGGTGCTTGAGATGAAGGGCCCAGTTCAGCGGTGCTTCGGATGAGTGCCCAGTTCAGCGGATCCGGCCATGGCGTGGAGGTCATTCGCCACCTGACCTGTGGCTGGCGGGGCCTTCCTGGCCATCTGTCGTGTGGCTGGCGGGGCCCTCCTGGGCTGCAGTACCGGGCCTGTTGGTGTCCTCCTGCCCACCTGGGATGGGGCTGGCGGGGCCCTCCTGGCCAGCTGGGCTGATGGCGGTCTTGTCGGGCGTGCTGCCATTCCCAGCCTTCCCTGATCGCCTGTGGCCCATCCCCACCTTTGGCAGTGTGCCAGCTGGCACCACACTTCCTGCCGGAGCCATGGTAGGGATTTTAGTCCCTGGTGTTTTCGGCCTCTCGTGCCGGCCACTGCCAATCTTCGGATGTTTCTCCGGGGGTGGGCTGGCCGTGCCTTGGCTCCGTACTGAACTGGCTGCCCTTGAGGGTGGGGGACTCCACAGTCCATGGCAGACTGTCATGACAGGTCCCGGTTTTGTGGTGGCTGAGGTGCTGACTGGAGTCCTATGACATGGACGGGGTGGGGGAGTTGTTGGAAAGAGGTTAAGTTTGGAAAGGAAAAGCATTTTAGGAACAGAGGGATGGGTAGGTGTAGTGGGTATGGGAGTGGAGGAAGAGGTTGTGGTTGTAGGAGTTTGAAGTCTGGTGTCTTTGGGTGCAGGTGCTTGGGCTGGAGGCTGTCGTGAGGTGGATGGCTGTTGGGTGAGTGGCTGCCTGCGTTTGTGTATCTTGGAAGAGGGGGTGACAGACACACTGGGAGAGGACACGGGACGTGTGAATGGTAGTGGGGGTGGTGAGTGCACGTGTGCGGGGGGTTCTGGTGGGTGTGCTGGTGATGGACGTAGTGGCTGAAGATGTTGTGCATGCAGGTGTGAGTGGAGACGTGACAGGGAGGGAGGAGGGAGATGAGGAGGAGGGGGACACAGTGGAGGCAGTGGGTGTTGGTATGTCTGCATGTGGATGTTGCTTGTGTGAATGCCTGTGTGATGTGCGGTGCTTATGTCTGGCTGAGCTTCCCTTGGGTGTTGAGGTGTGTACAGGCTGGTCTGATGGTGTGTCTGGGATAGGCAGAGGTACAGGTGATAGGGTATGGGTGGAGGAAGTTGGAGGGGGGAGGCTAGAGACAGGGACAATGGCTGCCATCAGTGCTGAGGCCAGAGTGTTGAACGATTGCTGAAGGGCAGCCTGACCAGAATGAATGCCCTCCAGGTATGCATTACTCTGGTGCACCTCTCTTTCGACACCCTGGATGGCATTCAGAATGGTAGACTGCCCAACAGTGAGCGTCCTCAGGAGGTCAATGACCTCCTCACTGAGGGCAGCAGGGGTGACTGCGGCAGGGCCTGAGGTGCCTGGGGCGAAGGAGATGCCCACCTTCCTGGGTGAGCGGGCACGGGGCAAACGCTGAGGGGCTGCTGGGAGGGCGGTGCTGGTGCGCTGGGTGGCGGCTGTACCTGTTGTTGCGGGGGGCACAGATGTTGCCGCCACCACAAGGGAGCTCCCTTCAGAGGACGAGTCGCTGTCACTGATATCTGCACGAGTCCCCGCTGTGGAGCTCCCCTCACCCTCTGTCTCACTGGTGAATTCCGAGTCCGTTGCATGGCCCTCCATGGCCATGTGAGATGCAGCTCCCTCGTGCTCCGATGCCACTTCTCCTCCGCCTGATGATGCTAATGCACACATGAACAGGAAGACCACAAAAAAGGGGGGGGGGAAATAAAGACATGTTGAGTGCATGCATTGGCGACACCGTTGGCGGACAGGACAGACACAGAAGCCCCCTGCACTACGCCGCACACTTGGGGTCGACTACTCAATCCGTGGGACATGGCCTACAAGCCTATGGGCGACATCTGCACACATTGATGACACAGGGCCATGAATAGCTGTACTTGGCACCCTACAGTGGTGGTGGGCGGGGGCACAGGGCCATGCCTTACGGAGGGGCCTAGCCTACAGAAATCGCCCTGGCCTAGGGATACCCACAGCCCTCCTCCCCCACCCTGACACCTCCACTGCGCGCAAAGTCACCAGGATTGGAGTGTACTCACCCCCTTGTGTCTGCTGTGATGTCCTCATGTGCCCATCCAAATCGGGATAGGCCACCGCCAGGGGGGTCAAAGTCCGACTGGCACCCCTCCCACGTTGGGAGGCCATCCCCAGCTGAGCCTCCGCCGTCTTCCTGCTCCAGCGTCGGATGTCCTCCCATCTCTTCCGGCAGTGGCTGCCCCGTCTGTGGTGGACCCCCAGGGTCTGGATGTCTTTGGCGATGGCACGCCAAATATCGATTTTCTGGTGGGCGCTGACCCATGTGACATGTACAGGGGGAGAAAAATATTCATCACCTTCTGCATGCTCGATGTGAGTGGCCCCCCATCCCCACCCTTGCCATGTGGCACATGCTCTCATCTGTCGTTTGATGCATGCCTCAATCGCTCCCCTCCCCACCATCTTTCATCCACCCCACTCAACACAGGCATTAGCCACAAAGCATGGTCCCAGTGTACTTACCTGTTGGTCTGGAGGACCGTAGAGTAGCGCATACTGGGGGAGGACCCCATCCACAAGTTTCTCCAATTCCTGAGTAGTGAAGGCAGGGGCCCTTTCCCCAGTCGCATGAGCCATTGTCTCTTCCAGACCGAGGTCACAGCAGCACTTGCAGTGTAGGTCCTTCCTGTCGAAGATCAGGTATCGAGTGATTAAGCAGATAGAAAATGGCGGTCACGCCCGCGGCGGTGCGTACCGCAGCAGTGCGTACCGAGACCCCGGCGCACATCGTCATTGGCTCCTGAGACCCATAGGGTTCAATGTTAACCAATGCTGCTTTGCGACGCGGTCTTCGACCGCCTACCCCCACGGTGTGCCATGCCAGCGCATTGACCTCACATCCCATTGTCGCACTTCACAGGTCAGGCAGCCGCCATTTCAAGGGCCCACATGGCTTACTTTCTACTGCGTCACACATACCTAGGCCTTGCATCAACACTCATACAAGCCTTTCAATGCATTGGGGATCGTGTTATGTGCAAGCTATGGGAACGTACCTGTGGGTTGATTGACTCTGTGCTCGTTGTTGTCCTTCATAGGCACCGTCTGCTGGGACATGCGAGGAGATGGAGAAATCTTCCTGTGTACAGACCGCTGGTGGACCTGTCGACAATGGAGGAAAGACATGTCATACTGACATACAGGCTTGTCCGAGCCACTATTCAGGAACTGTGTGCCCAGCTGGAGGCAGACCTGATGTCACCAATCCGCCAACCCACAGGGATCCCCCCTCTAGTGCAGGTTCTGTCACTACTCCATTTCTTGGCAAGTGGGTCATTTCAAACAACAGTGGCCATATCATCAGGGATGTCCCAGCCTATGTTTTCCAAGGTGTTGTCCAGAGTGTTGTCTGCCCTGCTTAAACACATGCGCAGCTACATCGTTTTCCCTGAGGTGGGGGATTTGCCTACAGTGAAGGGTGATTTCTATGCCCTTGGACATATCCCCAACATCATAGGTGCCATTGATGGGACACATGTTGCTTTGGTCCCCCCCAGCAGGAGTGAACAGGTGTACAGGAACAGGAAGAGTTATCATTCCATGAATGTACAGATGGTGTGTTTGGCTGACCAGTACATCTCCCATGTTAATGCCAAGTTCCCTGGGTCAGTGCATGACGCGTACATCCTGCGGAATAGCAGCATCCCTTACGTGATGGGTCAACTCCAGAGGCACCGTGTGTGGCTACTGGGGGTCTCTGGTTACCCCAACCTGTCATGGCTACTGACCCCAGTGAGGAATCCCAGGACAAGGGCAGAGGAACGGTACAATGAGGCACATGGGCGGACTAGGAGGGTGATCAAGCGAACCTTTGGCCTCCTGAAGGCCAGGTTCAGGTGCCTCCATATGACAGGTGGATCCCTATTCTACTCACCAAAGAAGGTGTGCTGGATCATCGTGGCCTGCTGTATGCTTCACAACCTGGCTTTGCGACAACAGGTGCCTTTTCTGCAGGAGGATGGTCCAGATGGTGGTGTTGTAGCAGCTGTGGAGCCTGTGGAGAATGAAGACGAGGAAGCCGAAGAGGACGACATAGAGAACAGGAACACAGTAATACAGCAGTATTTTCAATGACACACAGGTAAGAATCCACACCGGCATATTACATTTACTTAAAGACTACTACCTCTCTACTGTCTGACCTTTTCCCCCAGTGTATGGTAACTGAGTTGTGACTTTCCCTTCCGATTTCAGAACTGTGGGCCCCACTGCGTGACATCTGCTTTGTTTCCCCATGGACTACAGCTGTGTAACAGTGGTATGTTGTCATCACAATGTAAATCAGCATTTTGGCACGGTCATGTCTAATACATTTGTTCCAAATCACAGCCAGACTCCTGATTGTTTTGTGCAATAACTGTGTTTATTACAGTGCTCTATATTGGTGGGTGGTTGCAAATTGGTGAGGGGTGATGGTGGAGGAATGTCCATGGCAGAGTCCAGACTATTAGTATCACAGGTGCATTGTCCATATGCCTTTGGAAAGTGGAGCAGGGGCAGTTTAAGGGTGGACAGGGTGACAATGTGGGACAGTGGGATGACAATCAGGGAGGTATCCTTTCCTGGCGGGGGTCTTGGCATCTTACTCTGTCTTCTTCCTGGATCTCAGGGACCGCTTGCGGGGTGGTTCTCCTTCTGCAGGGGGTGGGGTGCTGGTGGCCTGTTGGTCCTGTGGCGGGGCCTCCTGTCCACTAGCGCCGGCAGAGGTGGTAGGCAGTTCTTGGTCCATGCTAGTGTGTGGGGCCCTTTGTGGTGCCACAGTGTCCCGCAATGTGGTGACTACCTGATTCAGAGCCCCTACGATGGTGCCCAGGGCGGAACTGATGGTTCGTAGTTCCTCCCTGAACCCCACATACTGTTCCTCCTGCAGGAGCTGGATCTCCTGAAACCTAGCCAGTACAGTTGCCATCGTCTCCTGGGAATGATGGTATGCTCCCATGATGGAGGAGAGGGCCTCGTGGAGAGTGGGTTCCCTTGGCCTGTCCGCCCCCTGTCGCACAGCAGCCCTCCCAGTTCCCCTGTTTCCCTGGGCCTGTTCCCCTGGACCGTGTGCCCACTACCACTGCCCCCAGTCCCTGTTGTTGTTGGGGTGGTGGGTTAGCCTGGGTGCCCTGTAGTGGTGGACACACTGTTGATTGACGTGTCCTGGGGACAGAGGGATGGGCCCGCTGGGATGGTGCTCTGCTGGTGTTTCCAGAGGGGGGAAGGTCTGTGGAGGCCTGTGACTGGGTGAGGGGAACCGACTGTCCTGAGGTCCCCGATGGGCCGGGCTGGTCATCTAGATCCAGGTCAACAGAGGTGCTGTCATCACTGTGGGCCTCTTCTGGGGGTGGAGTGGACATTTGTGGACCCTCCTGCGCGGTGACGTGGCGTTCGGGTCCTGCAGGGGTATAAAAGTATGGTTATTGCATCTGTGTGTGCCATAGCGTGCAATGGGTGTGTGCCCGTGTACCCCAGTGCTGGCATTCCCGTCTGGGGGCTTTAGTGACGGTGGTTTGGGGGGGGGGATGGGTATGTGCAGTGGGCATGCTTTGGTGATGGGTGTCCATGCTTTGTGGTCGCATGCAGGGTTTGGGGTTGGGATGGGTGGGTTGTGATGGTGAGACATTTGCAGGGAGTAGGTGTGATGGGGGTGAGGGTGAGGGTGGGGGTATGAGTTGGCATGCAGGTGGGGTGGGGGGGATGAAGTAGTGAATTTTTGACTTACCAGAGTCCATTCCTCCAGATACTCCTGCGAGGCCCTCAGGATGAAGGATCGCCAAGACCTGCTCCTCCCATGTTGTAAATTCTGGGGGAGGAGGTGGTGGTCCGCCGCCAGTCCGCTGCACCGCGATGTTGTGCCTGGATACCATTGAACGCACCTTCCCCCGTAGGTCGTTCCACCGCTTCCTGATGTCGTCCCTATTTCTTGGGTGCTGTCCCACAGCATTGACCCTATCGACTATTCTGCTCCATAGCTCCATCTTCCTGGCAATGGTGGTGTGCTGCACCTGTGTCCCGAAGAGCTGTGGCTCTACCCGTACAATTTCCTCCACCATGACCCTGAGTTCATCGTCAGAAAACCTGGGGTGTCTTTGCGGTGCCATGGGGTGGTGTGGGTGATGTGTGGGGTGGATTGTGTGGTGCTAAGTGTGGTGATGTGTATTGTATTGTGTGAAGTGCGTGCTAATATTGCTGGGTGACAGTAAAATGCGCGTCTGGGTGCTCGGATCTCTTTTCTCTGTGCGTGTTCACGATTCTGTTGGAGTGGAGGTTTGAGGGTGATGTGGGTGTGTGTTTTATATTATATTGTGTGTGTGGGAGTGGTGTGTGTATGTGTATCAGGTGTGTGTATTTGTAATTGTCCAATGTGGCGGTGTGTATTTTGAGCGCGGCGGTGTATACCGCCAATAGAATACCGCGGTTGAAAGACCGCCGCGTGGATTCGTGGGTCGTGATGGCATGGGCGTATTTCTGTTGGCGTGACGGTGGAGGTTTGGTCATCGCCAGTTTCTCGCTGACCTTTGGTGTGGCGGACTTTTGTGGATGTCTGTATTTTGGCGGTTTGCCTGTTGTGGGTCAGAATGACCGTGACGGTTTACCGCGGCCACAGCGGTGTTCTGGCGGTCTTCTACACGGTGGTAAGCGCCTTTTACCGCCAAGGTTGGAATGACCCCCATAGAGCCTTGTATGTTTTCTGTATCTTGCCGGTGCGCTTGAGGAGGGCTAAACACCAGAAAAGGCATGACTTATGCATGCCTTTCACAACTGAAATTAGGTGATCGTTTAAAAGGCAAGCCCACAAACCAATGAAACTGATGACCGTGACATGGGCATGGTTAAAAGCCCACAGAGAGATTACAACAGAGGCCAGAGCGATTGCACGCTTGGCCCTAATGAAAACCAAAAAAATTACAACATGTAAAATGAAACAGAAATCTTCAAACCAACTAACATAAAATGTAAAATATTTCACTTTTTAAAGAACTGTAAAAGGGATCACAGGATTATTAATAAACCCCAAAGTAAAACACCATAGGGAGGAAACAAACTGTGACAAGTTTGTCATCCACTTAAAATCTACTGCGTTTTCTTCATTTCCACATAATACATGTCAAGACAAACTGAACCAAGAGTCTTACCACGGGTTAACATTCAATTCCGTGCAGTCAACACCTTTAAAAGATCTGCCCAATAACCAGCTTAAGGCCAAAACACTAAAAACGTATGCAAGCTACATGCACCACGTCTTAATGGCAACAATCACTACCACACCCCACGCTTGACAATTGCTGTAGTCTATACCTGGCATGTGAGTACTAGGTATCTTCAAGCATTTCAACAAAGGCCATGCCAGGACATTAAGAATGGGGAAACATCTTAAAGGCATTCCAGGCCACCATCCACACTATGAGATGACCACGAACTGCAGTTTAACAACAGATTCCACCATATGATTCTTGAAATATGCGTTCTTCACAAAAAAGCCAAGTGTCACCCCAATTAACTGGACAGATGATCTAAGATCCACTAAAGAATTCCAGATTGTTCCAACTTGCAATACTTGCTCGCCTCAAGAGGGCATAACTATGTGGGCAAGAAAAAAACCTTTCCTTACTTCCATCTTACCAAGCACCCATACATCACTCTGCCATCATGCATACCCTGATGTCTCGAAACACTGTTTCACCCTGTTCAGCCGACCTCGAGATCTTGGTGTATTTCGACTAAGGGAGAAAATGGACTTGCATGGGATCCAATAAGAAAATCGAGGTAGCAAATGTGAGGTGCCGCTTGGAGTGACCTAAATATTATCAATAAGCACTCTCTCCCTTGAATGGTAGCCTCGTCAATCTTCCAGTAATATCTATACATTTTTGATTTAGCGCTGACTTTTTCTTTTTCCCTCAGTTGGCAAGATATCGATGTGGTCTTTTCGTGCTCTCATTTGTCATCAGTAGCCAGCGCATTACCAGCTGGATGCCTGTATCCCAACATGCTCGTCGCCCAGGCATTCAATCCGAAAATGACCCTACCTTTATTGATGACTGTTTCGCTTAACATCAACCGATAGGCATCTCACACGTGTGAACTGAAGGAGACCTCTCTGCCAGGCCGAACCATCACCTACCCATTCTTCAGGGCAGTGCACCTTTTTTACAACACTGAAACTTATGTAGTCTTTGTAAGCAAGAGTCGGATACAACTGCCGCCATGTGTAGAAAACACCATTCTGGTTGTTTGGAGGCCTGAACCTCCTTTGAAGTGATCCTGAACTAATGAGGGAATTACAGTCAGTGGAAGGTCTTTGTGACTAGTAGGGCATTGTTGTCAGAGAGCATCAAGCCCTACAAGCAGCCACATTGCTCAAGGTCTGCCCCCCTAACCTCTCTTCGATCTGTAGCATCCAACCCAAATGTGTTGATTTTGGAGTAATTTCACTACATGTCCAAGGCTCTCCCCTCAGGAACTCCCCCCAACAGACTATAAAACCTAGAACAGAGCTCCTACAATTCTTAACAAAAGTAAAACCACACCTGCACTTTCATGGGTTGCTGAACCGCAGACTGAGCCCCAAGCAGGGCCAGTCAAGTTTGTGCGACCCTGGGCAGAATAGAAACATGAGGAGCCCCCTCTAAGATGTGATATATCAGGAAGCGAGATAACAGGCAGGGATATCAATTGAACATTAATGTTCTGGAGTTCTTGAAGCAGCTTTGGAATAAACTACTTACCAACTGTGAATATCACTAAAATCACTAAAATTGTAAAATTATGTTATAATAATGCTAATAAAAATAAATATATATATTTTGAAGCTGTACTACTTAGAAATGCATGCTAACAATCAAACTGGCTGAAAAAAGCTAGCCTATGTCATTCCAAAAATGCCATAATTGCTACAATGTTCACCATTAACTAATTAATGAGGATATGATTACAATTCTAAGCCAGATTGTCCAAGAACTATACAGAGGGACTACGTCACACCCCAGCCCTCCCTTCAGGGTACTGAAGTTCAAGGTAAGGCATTTGTTTTCCAGCAGGCATGGGGGAATCAATATTAACAGATACACGCTAGATTGGGTGAATGATCAGCAGGAGCTGCAGCAAACAACAGTGCAGAGGAGACAACACGAATGTCATACACAGGTGGAGTGGCTAATATATTGGCAGGCAAAAACAACAAAGGCTGGCCCACACCTGCATACTGAGTGCCTAAACACTGCAATGAGTCCCAAACTCTAATTGTAAGAGATGCAAAGAGGTGAACTAAAAAAGATATATAGAAGAGATGGCTAAAAGTGAAAGGTTTGTGTCCAGGGAAAAAAGACTGCCAAAGCTTTACTGGGAGTCAGTCACTAAAGAGATACATTAAAAACAACAAAACAAAAAGGACTTAGTATAATATAATCTGTGCAGTTTACAGATATAAGGAAAGGATATTTAACAATGTGGAATAGGTAGGTTGGGGGAGGTGGTGCTGGACTTGCAAAATAAAGCTAAAGTAATACCAGAAACCTATGGTTTAAAAGAAAAATAAGTCACATGTGCTTAATTTCACTTGCCAAATTGCAAAGGGACCAGAACCATGCCACTCAAATTATATTTAGCTTAAGAACAAATAAGTAAATTGCACCTGTCAACAGGAAAATCCATTGGATGTTGGTTAAAGAGATAATTTAATGCAAGACCCCTGAAAGACCATTTTGTGTTGAGGTTATACACTCAGACATAGATGATCTTGGAGGTTTATTTATGTATCTCACATTACAGGAAACCATCCCATCCACAATGGCTGTCTGCAGATAACTGACCCACAGGATTCCATTACCTCAGCACATTCCCAGCTAAGTTCTACATTCTGTTTTTACATCATAGTAAGATACCACGCACCTTCTCCCCAATATACATGAAAACAATAAAAGTACCTAACATATTCATGTAGAATGTCTTATAGATAAACATTGCATTGGTAATTTTCTTGTAATCACACAATAGCCAGGTTATACTATGTAGAGCATTGAAACAACAGACGAAAGAACTTAAATATACCCAAAGCAGTTTCTTAAAAATCTCACTAATACAGTGCACAAAAGGTTGAAACAAAAGAAATATGAAGTATGTGCACACATAGGATGGGATACTTCATACAAAGTCCTTTAAATGTTTGGTATGAACCACCGCCCACTCACTCCTCCTTAATTCGGAGGAGACATGGTTCTCATTTCCAGTACAATCATAACTCTTGGTACTTGACAGTACGACAGTCACTCTTTCCAAATTCCAAATACAACTATCACTTAATTTAACAGCTTTATGGAACAATTTCACAAACTTGAAAAGTGAGGAAAATTTGTAAGGACCCCCTTTCTGGGGATGCCTCACCCTCTCCCATCTTTACTTTCGTAGGAGAGGCAGCACGTCTCACATCAAAATTGAGCTTTCTTTTTTCCACTTTCACATCTTGAGTTACTATCCTCCTCTCTGTGGCCAGGAGTTTACCTACATCTACATCTCTGCAACTCATCCACCTGGAACACATCAGGTGGACCTCTGAACAATACAAACCGCATATTTTTCATGATCAAATGGGGAGTCAGCTTCAACAGATTTATCCTTTCTATTATTTCTAATTTCCAGTCTCTGTTCTGAGATTTCACTATCTGTATAGACCCCATCAAAACCCTTTTAGATCTCTTCACCATTCTGTTTGTCTCGGGATGATAAAGGGAACACTTCCTATGTCTGATACCATGTTCAGACAAATGCACTACCATCTCCTTGGAAACTAATTGGACTTCATTGTCAGTTAGGATATATTCAGGTAGACCCTTCTTACTGAACGCATCACTAAGGAATTCAATGACTTTTCATGTTTCAATATGTTTCAATGTGTGATGCAAATCTCTGGCCATCTGGAAAAAGGCTAGGATGTAATATTGTCCAGGTTTACTGGCCACAGGCCCTAAGATGTCTAGAGCTACCTCCTGCCAGACCATTATTGGTGTCTCCCTCACAATTATAGGTTGAAATCTGGTCTTACAAACTTTGTCACTAGAGACACACTCCAAACATCCCTTCACAGCTCTCTCTACCCATAAATCAGTCCCAGGCCACCAGAATTATAATCTGATTCTTTCTTTTGTTTTGGAAATCCACTGGTGCTCTTGGTGTCTAAATTGAATAATTCTATCACAGACTGGTCTGGGAGGTATCAGTCTTGTGCCTCCCCACAGTAGATCACCCTTGAAAGAAAGTTGATCACAAGCATTCCAATATTTCTGGACTTCACTACACGCATCAGCGATGTCAACCACAAGAGATTTGCTTAATTGCTTCTCCATCTTTTGCTAACAGTTATTTCCAAACTTCTTCACTAGTCACACCTTCAATGATTTCTCACACACTAAAATCCCCCGAGTCCCACTGGTGCTGCTTGGAATGATTCTCACTCTCAGTCTGCACTGAAACAAGGCATGACAAACAGTCTGACACTTTGTTCTCAATCCCAGGAATATACTCAACCTTGAAGTCGTAATCCTGTGACCCAACCACCCACCTACATATGCAAGAGAAAATGGCATTAAAACTCTTTTTGCAGAACACATCCTTCAGGGGTTTATGATCAGACTTGATCACAAAGGTTCCTCCCCAGAGAAACTTCTTGAGATTCTTAATAGCCCAGTCTTTACTTCGGGCTTCTTTCTCAATGACTGAATAATGGATTTCAGACCCCCACTAACGCCCGGGACAAAAACATTATAGTCTCTTCTCTTCTTTCTTTAACTTGTTTCAGGACAACACCTAATCCCTTGGCGCTAGCATTTGTGAAAAGAATAGATTGCATCCCGGTGTCGAAACACAAGGAAGGGGCATCACGTAAAGCCGTCTTAATGTCACGAAACTCAGAATTGCAAATAGCACACCAAGACAACTTGACTCCTTTCTTTAAAAGTGCTCTCATGGCATAGGTGTGACTAGGAAACCTGAGTACAGACTTATTATAATACTTGGCCATGCCCAGGTAGGTGTCCAAGTCCCCCCTGCAATTCAGAGCATGAAGATCATTAATAGTCCTCATTAATTGATCTTTGGGTTTACCGCCGTCTTTAGTCAGTTTGTGACCCAAATACGTGATCTCTGAGAGGATAAACTTGCACTTGTTCTCCTTCAAGGTAGGGCCCCTCTCTTTAAACTTACTCAAAACCTGTCTGACCCTGTCATCATGCTCTTCCTGAGAAGAGCCAAACACTAAAACGTCATCTTGGTAGACCTTAACACCAGATATACCACCCAAGACATCTTCCATAGCCCTCTGGAATACCGAAGCAGCCAAATTTAACCCAAAAGGTAACCTTATGAAATTGAACAGTCCAAAGGAAGGAAAAAAAGAGGTTAGATTCAAAGAGGTATCATCTAGTTTAATTTGATGATACACTCCTCTGAGGAGTAGTGTTGTAAAAACCACAGCCCCATTCAGTAGTGCGTGTTTCTCACCAATGTTAGGGAGCAGGTACTTATCTGCCACCCCATTTTTGTTGAGACCATTTAGGTTCAGACAGAGCCTAATTTCTCCAGAGAAACTTCTTGAGCTTCATAATAACCTAGTAGATACAAAAGGCTTCTTTCTCAATTACAGAGTAATGGATTTTAGGCCCCACTAACGCCATGGACAAAAACTATTATAGTTTTTTCTCTTCCTTATTTTATTTATTTCAGGACAGCACGAAATATCTCAGGGGTTTAGTGATAAAACCGTCTTCCTCTTCCTTCTGCTCCACCAAAGAAACGGAGAGAAGATTATTTTCATTTAAAGAATTCACGTTCTTTGCCACAATCGTTGCCAATGTGATAAAGGTATACACTCTGACATAGTTGATCCTGGAGGTTTATTTATGTTTCTCAGATTACAGGAAAATGTCCCATCCACAATGGTTGTCTGCAGGTAACTGACCTGCAAGATTCCATTCCCTCATCACATTCCCAGCTAAGTTCTACATTCTGTTTTTACATCATAGTAAGATACCGCACATTTCCATCATCCACAAGTCACTCCAGATACTCCCCAGGTACCTACCCAAATACTTTTGGTCTTCCACCCTTCAATGCAAGATCTGCCTCCCTGAACATACTGGCTGCCTACTCGTATGGGCTCAGTGTTTGGCAGATTAGTCCATGTGGATTGATCTACTCTATGGAATTCCCCCTCGCTTCTCAGCTGCCCTCCTCTCCCACAGCTCCCATTTCATGTACATATCCTTTTTCTCCTCACCTCCCAAAGTAGGCAGATTAAAACTGTGCTGCTGCAAAGCAGCACTCCCCCAGGCCTAGGTGTCACTCCCTGAGGTTTGGGATAATCTGTTGTGGGAGGAGGCACACCTCATAATGTGCTGGTCCAGGCCCACCATTGTTGTTTGCACATCACAATGAACAGGCTGGCTATGTGAGCACGGTCATATTGACTCTTGGCACACCATCCCTCTGTCTGAGCATCCTTCTGAGCTGTGCAGAAGCCACCAAGTGAGCCCAAGCAAAGGAGACCGGTTTATCCGCAGTAATACAAAAAATCATCTCACCAAGTGGCCCGGCCATAGACACGTAAGTCGGTTGTGGATTCTTTGCCTTTCCTACTTGAATCTAGCCATCTGAGGGTGGACTATTGTCCATTATAACCCTGCAGGACACTTTGCACGCATAGAGATATTGTAAGATGTTTTTTTGGGTATTGGGAGACTATTAGCCATATAGCACATTTTTGGTTTGCTTCATTCTGTTGCCACCTGATCTAAATCAGCCCCTTTTAAAAGACTGCTAGGCTGGCTGAATAAGGTGCTTATCAGGTATGGTTAATGTGACATACTGTATTTACATTCCAATACCTTCATCACCTCCAGGAGTAAGCTTTGACTGCTTGTTGTTGCCACAGTTAGAGAGAGTCAAGTTTCTAGAAGGAATAACCCTTAAACAAATTAAATGAAATAGACAGTTTTAAAACAGCAATCACAAGCAGCGATACACTCCACAGATACAGTCAATTAATCACCTATGGCCCCTGACCAAATGAAAAGGTCTCACTATATTCTTCAGCCTTTTCCCTATTACTGAAAAATATTGTGGAATATTTGAGAAAAAAATGTAGGGAAGTTTGAGCCTCTTGATGTTTTTTTGAGCAGAGAAACATTCACAGCTTGTTTAGTTTTCACATTGGTAGGAACATATGACGAGGCTAGCAAGATATTGTAAAGGGTGTTCAGGACAGGAGCTATGATCTGTAGATTTCCAATCAGGACATGGGCAGGAAAGGGAAAGACATTTATTAGAAAGGTCAAGAGGGGTAATAGACTACAGGGAGAGCAGGGTGAAATTCACCAGACCTATTGAGGATGGGTCAAGATCACAACCCCTTGTGAAGGATGACACATGCATCTCAAAGCTAACAAAATGTCTTAATTTTTTACAGCAAAATAAAGAGATAGGGAACTGCAAACTTCAGTAGAAGGTTCAAAGACCTTAGCAGCACACAGTGGTTCAACAAAATATTTATCTCTTCTTCAGCCTCTTACTTTTTTGCTAATTCTGCTCACTTACATCCACCTCATCCCTCCATGCTCTACTTTTCACCTCATCTCTTGCCCAGCCTATTACCTACTCTTGGTGCTTCAGCCTCCTCTGATATCCACTTTATTCCTGCTTTATCTCCTGTTTACTTACCTCTCTCCAAGTATCTTACGTTATCTCTTTTATTCTGCCATGCTTACATCCATCTTCCCTCTCAATGCTCTACCCCTTTCCTCTCATCCTTACATCCAGCTTCTTACCTTCTCTTGCCTAAACATTTTTGCTGGTTTGGCCCCTTTTGCACCAATCTTTCCCTTTTTCCCAGCCTCTTCTTGCTGGCTCTGCCTCTTTTACATCCATCTTCCCTCCATGTGCCGCTCTTTACTGCTACTCTCCCCCCTTGTACCTTATTTCAGCGGCTCTTTTTCATTAATCTCTCCCCTTCCAAACCCACTTTTGGAATTTTATTTACATTTTTGCATGGATTCTGCTCCTCCTAACAATACTCTCTTTTGCATGTTATTGTAGGTGGGCAAGCAAATATCTGTGCTGGAAAAAAATAGCTGTAGTCTGTGTCTGTTGTGAAGGGCTCTTAGGTCTATGGCCAATGTTTGTGCTATGTAAAAGTACCAAAAATACAACATGGACCCTACCTTTCACCCAGACCGTAGTCTTATCCTCCAAGAATGAAAGATGAAGCGTTATGCTTTAATGCCATTAAGAAATACCCATGTAGTGGCCAAATTACACAATGAGAAACTGGAAAATGTAGGATAAATCCTGGTTTCCCTGCCTCCCCAAATTGTGTGATCCTAGGCAAATGCTTTATTTCACCGAGCTCTATTTTGTTCATTATCACACAATAGAGCACATCCAAATGTTTGCAGACAGGGTAGGTGCTGTACAACACCTGTTGTGTTTGCTGTAGACTATAGGTTTGCTGCATGTTTAATAAGAATGTAGCCCACATATCAGCTACACATTAGACTATAGGTTTGCTGCATGTTCAATAAGAATGTAGCCCACATATCGGCTACACTTGAGGCCTTATATGAGTACCATGATTACACAATCTATTCAGACGCGCAAACCAACCTTTACCCCTGGCACTTAAACTAGGCATGCAGTTTGTCCCCTGTTAACACTACACAGAAAGTATGTTACCCTCTTCTGCACCTCTGATGGGATTTCATATTTCCAGTGGGCTTCAGATTTTCAACTAGTTTATTCCACTTTCCTCTACCACACTCTCTTGCTGTCTCTAGAGAAAGAGCAAGAGAGGGAGATACACAAGGAACCCCATTACGATGCAAGTTCACCATCTGCCCCTCACCCAGCCAGTAAGAAAAGAAGCAATGGGCTGAACAGGAGTGAAAGGGTGTTTCTAGTGGAGACATTAAATATCAGTAATCTGGGACAAATAAATAGGAAAGCACAGCTCCTGGAGAGACTCTGCAAAGCTTTGATCCCTAGTCTCATTCCCAGAACTTAATGAAAGGGAAAACAACATACCAGACAAGCCTCCCACATACCATAAAACCCTAATCGTACTCACTGGAGAAGTTCAGCTGGTCGAAGGCCTAACATATTCAGGCACTACGGGCAATATTTAAGAAAAAGTGGCACATCAGAGCTGATGCACCACTTTTTTCTGAGTCTCTCTATCGGCACCTAATGACACCATGGTTGCACTGTATTAAAAATACAGCACGCCTTGGCGGTTGTTAGCACAACAGCGTCAAGATTTTTGACGCTTTTTTGGCACTTTGCTACACTAGTGTAAAAAATTATAACTCTAGTGTAGCAAAGTGCAAGGAGGCCCATAGGTTTCCATGGGAGCATCATTTTAACTTCACCCCTGAGCAGGCATTAAAAATGATGCCAAAAATGGTTCAGTAAAATCTGTTAAATTTCACTGCGCCATTTTTGCAGGCCTCCTAGCGCTGGAACACCCCCTTGCATGCATTATATCTGTCTGGCCCAGGCATAATGTGGTGAAAGAGTTGATAAAGTGGCGCACTGCATGCATTGCGCCACTTTTTAAATATGGCACGTGGAAAAAGCCACTTTAGCACCGCTAAAATGACACTAAGGAGGCGCTAAGGTGGTGCTAGGGGCTCTTAAATATGCCCCTACATTCAATATTCTGACACCAGGACTAGAAGCAGAGGTTAAGGTAAACTTAAAAAAACCCTTTCAATTTTTCTTGCAAATAGCAAGTTCCAAAAACAAATACGGCACACAGAAAAATGATTTACTTCATAGAGCTGTTCACCTGAAGGGGAGCGAAGTGGTCTGTCTCTCAAATTAATACATCTAATTCCTGTATATATATGTAAGATATTGGTCTCTGACACGGCTTGGCAAAAGTCTGTTTGTCCTTCTGTTTAACTTGAATATTCAAAGTGTACTTTACAATGCTTTTGTCACATTTGAAATGCTTGTATAGACATTCCCCAAGTATAATTCGTTTTGACAATCGGTAATTTTCTAGATTTCACTTAGATGCCTGAGTTTTAAAGGGGATTTACTTACATGAGACTGTCAGTGTGAGTCCAGGGAATGGCACAGAGTGAATAATTGAGATAATGCAAGCGACAAATGGAGTGGTTCACAATGTGATTTTAACTTACAAAGAGTTGGAAGAAATAAAGGCATGCTGTAGAGCTATCAAGGTGTGGTTGAGTGATGTTTGCCAATAAGCTTTGTGGCATCTTTACGATGGTGATAAACCCAACATTGTTCGAAGTCAGATGGTGAGTATCAGTCTGAGTCAAGGAACTAGCATCAAAGATTCTGCAGTGTGAATCAAAGGGACCCTACCGGTGGTGCACATAATTGTGAGTCAAGGGAACAGCTCAGTGTGAACCATGGAGACTCTGCAAGTGATGTTTATCATTATGAGACTGGGCAATGTCACAGTGTGAACCATGGAGATGCTACAGGTGACGTAAGTCAGTGTGAGTCAAGAGGATGGCTCAGGGTAAACCATGGAGGGTCTATAGTTGATGTATGCTGATGTGAGTTAAGGCTACGACATCACAGGTTCTCCAGTGAGTGGTATGGTGTGAACCAAGGAGACAGTTGTGATGTATGTTTGTGTCAGTCAAGGCATCAGCGTCAAGGATTCTGGAGGGGATGTCACAGTGTGAACCAGGGAGACTCTATGAGTGACGTATATTCACGTAATGTGAGATAACGTTGTCAGGGATTCTGCAGGGAGTGTGGACCTACGATTGACACAGTGTGAAGCAAGTATCCCGTACAGGTGATGTATGTCACTGTGAATCGAGGGAACGGTACAGTGTGATTCAGGGTGACTCAACACTAGACATATGCCTTGAAAGTCAAGGTACCAACTCCAAGGATTTTTCTACTGAATGGTGCAGTGTGATACACTGGAGGCTGTAAAAGAGATGTATGTCAATGTGGTTTAAGGCAAAATCAAGTATTTTACAGGGAGTGGCACAAGGAGTGGTACAATGTGATCCAATGAGGCTTTCCAGGTGATGTACATCACTGTGGATCAAGGCAGTGGCACAGTAGGAACAATGGAGACTCTACAGGTGATGCATGTCACTGTAAGTCAAGGCAATATTAAAGATTCTGCCGGGAATGGTAGCTGTGGAAACTTTACAGGTGATGTATGTTACGCCGAGTTAAGGCACCGTCACAGTGTAAATCATGGAGACTCTTCAGGTGATGTCATTGTAAGTCAAGAGAAGAACGGGAGAGGGAAAACCGTGGGCACTTTACTAAGAATGGCACAGTGTGACCCATCGAAACTGCATAGGTAGAGTATGTCAATGTGAATGATGGCCAAAGCAACAGGGACACTTCAGTGAATGACTAGAGCAATTTATAAAATAATAGGTGCCTGAGGCCCAAAACATTTCTTAGGAGGTCGGGGTCTCTGGTGCCTCTTGCTGGAGCAACCCAAAGCAATTGCAGTGCCACCCCTGACGACCTGTCCTTCTCTCAAACATAGTTCATATGTCTTCCCTATTTATTAGTACAGCGCTGTGATCCCCAACTCGATTTATGTACCACTGCAAAAATATCAATAGATAAATTGCATTTTACCGTTTGTTTCAAATAAAAAACATACCACAGTGGTCCTTAACCTGTGTTCTAGGAACATCTAGGGTCCACGAAGCCTACTCAGGGATCTGCGACTGCTTAGAAAATCAAATATTATTACCAGATTAATAAAGTGTATGTAAATAAAGAATCAACATTTAAAGTTGGAAAACTCTAACTATCCTGCAAATGTGAAGGAATTTGAAATTGGAGGGCAAAAAGTAAGTTAGTATCCTCAAATTGATTCTTAGAACCAGTGCAGGTGCATCCTATAGAATACAGTAAGGATGATGTGTGGCCTAAATTTGTTTTTAGAAACGCTCCAACCTTCCCATTAAAAGTTCAATCCCGATTTTTTATTTTTGTTTGTGAATTAAATAACACATTTCCTCATTTATGTATTTGTTTGATGAATGATTGTATGTTTTTTGTGTATTTTTTACTGCTCAAATCATCAAAAATGCTTTTGCCCTGGCTTCTAGTAATGACAAATTGGAGGGTTTAGGTTCCAATAACTATTTAGTGAGGGTCCACAGGTCCCAGTAATGATTAAGTGGGAGTCCTCAGAAGTGAAAAGGTTAAGAACCACCGGCATGCCACAGTCACTTAGAAATGGATTGATATTGAGTTGTTTCATATCTGTCGTGATGGACAGTCTTTATTTTTTCCATTGCAAGTTAATGTCGATATTCCAGCATTTATAGTGGAAGATAAACTACATGTCCCAGAACTGAAAAATACAAACATTCAATTGGTTACTTGTCATTCATGGTATAATAGCAGAATTCCTATTCACTATAACTAGGGTTGTAAATTTAAATCTAAATCTGGTGACACAAATACCAGACCATCCAGCAAGGCCTACATCATAAAATGGTGCAGAGAGAGTTGCGATGGAAGTAAAATGCTAGTCTGGTGTACCCTGGCTCAAATCAGCCAACAGTAGAGGAGCCAGTGCCTCTCGTTGCCTCGGGGTGTGGCAAGGAGTACGAGAGGTATAGTGTGCCTTTGCCATGGTAGCAGTGACATTCTTGAAACAAAAAGTCTGTCTATCTTCCACAATTAGTAATATTGCTTAAAAGCAGTGTCTCTTTCAATAAAAATTGCACAACTGTTTGGCCACAGTACAATCAGTACAATCAATAGTTGAGTTTTTAGGGGTGGGAAAGGTTTGAGGGATGAGAGAAGAGGAGGATGGGTCGGGAGGCAACGCAGTGAGGTAAGTGGGGTCGGGCAGGGTTGGTGGGTAGTTTTTAGTGGTGGAGAGGATTTAGGGCTTAGGGTGGGTGGGGAAGGTTTTAGGGCTCAGGGCAGGTGGGGGTGTCAGGGTAGTTTAGTTTTTACGGGCAGGGGTGGGGGTTTCAGGGTAGGTTTTTTTAGGGATCAGGGTGGGTGGGGGATATTTTTTTTTAGGGCTTAGGGTGGGTGGGGGGTCGGGGTAATTTATTTATTAGTGGGGAAGGTTTCAGGGCTTGTGGTGGGTGGGGGTGTTGGGGTAGTTCAGTTCATAGGGGCAGGGTAGTTTCTTTTAGGGCTCAGGGCGGGTGAGGGGTCCGAGGACTTTGGTATTTTGGGGCGGGGTAGGGAGGTCAGGATATGTTTTTTTTAGGGCCTATGGTGGGTGGGGGGATGGGGTAGTTTAGTTATTAGCTGTTGGGGAGGGTTTTAGGGCTCAGGGCGGGGGATCAGGGTAGTTGTGATGGCTGTGGAAGGGTTTTAGGGCTCTGGGCTAGGGGCGTTGGGCTAGATGTAAAGGTTGTGGTAGGGTTTTAGGGTTCATGGCTGGGGGAAAGGGCAGTTTGCAGGGCTGTGGACAGTTTTAGGGCTCAGGGTGGGGAGGGTTGTGGTCGGGGTAGTTTTAAGTAGGGGGCAAGGTTTTAGGCATTAGGAGGGGAGGCAGGGTAGTTTTAGGGGCAGAGTGGGATCCGTTTTACAGCTCAGGGCTGGAGCGGTTTACAGCCCAGGGCGGGAGGGGGGCAGTTTTAAGTGCTAGGTTGGGTGTTAGGGCCAAGGGCAGGGGTGGAATTTACCTCCCATCTTCCTTTGCCAGACATGCTTTTACAACTGAATTCTTTGTAAAGGCGTGCGTGGTAAAGGCATGCGTGTTAAAGACATGGTTGTTATGAAGACCGCCTTACTCTAGCATGCATGCACTAGGCATGTGTGCTTCCATCATACAATCATCCAACCCAACATCCTATCTTAGACCCCAACCACTATGTGTGGTTGTATAGTAATGTGCTGGGCATCTACTGGAGGAGACTCATCTCAGCGACAACTTATGCCTTTAGCATGCTTCGGACGCAGAACGTGGTGAATAGAAATTCTGAAATCGATCTGAACCACTAGTAATTCATATGGGTCAATGACATACAAAAAATAAATAATTTTTAATTTTTTGAAGCTGAAATACGCAGAGCTGTGCTTTCAGCATACAGGCACAGTATGCATCTAACACAAGGTTTGTTCTTCTAGGGGTGATCTCAATTCACCTGTCATCTCCATCTGCCAAGACCTACCTGTTGGACTTTTGCTTATGCAGGGTCATCCCCAGTCTTTTTCGCCTCCTGCCTCCTATTTTTTTCTGACATGTTGCTGTTGGCTTTTCAACTCTGAGCACTTTACCACTGCTAACCAGTGCTAAAGTGCATATGCTCTCCTGTTTAAATTGTATGTAAGTGGTTTATCCATGATTGGCATATTTGATTTACTAGTAAGTCCCTAGTAAGGTGCACTAGAGGTGCCAGGGCCTGTAAATCAAATGCTACTAGTGGGCCTGCAGCACTGGTTGTGCCACCCACATAAGTAGCTCTGTAATCATGTCTCAGACCTGCCACTGCAGTGTCTGTGTGTGTATTCTTACACTGTAAATTCGACTTGGCAAGTGTACCCACTTGCCAGGCCTAAACCTTCCCTTTTCTTACATGTAAGGCACCCCTAAGGTAGGCCCTAGGTAGCCCCAAGGGCAGGGTGCAGTGTATGGATAAGGTAGGACATATAGTAATGTGGTTTATATGTCCTGACAGTGAAATACTGCCAATTTAGTTTTCACTGTTGCAAGGTCTGTCTCTCTCTCATAGGATAAAATGGGGGCTACCTTTAAATATGATTAAAGTGTAGATTCCCCTAGAGAGTAGATGGACATGTGGAGTTTGGGATCCCTGAACTCACAATTTAAAAATACATCTTTTAGTAAAGTTGATTTTAAGATTGTGCGTTTGGAAATGCCACTTTTAGAAAGTGAGCATTTTCTTGCTTAAACCATTCTGTGACTCTGCCTTGTTTGTGGATTCCCTGTCTGGGTCAGTTTGACAGTTGGGTTGTTTTTCACCTCACACCAGACAGTGACACAAAGGGAGCTGGGGTGTAATCTGCATTTCCTGATTAGCCATCTCTGCTAGGAGGGAGGGGTGGAGTGGTCACTCTCATCTGAAAGGACTGTGCCTGCCTCTGACAATGCTGTCTCCAACCCCCTGGTGTGTGTCTGAGGCCTTGCCTGGGCAAGGCAGGATTTCACAAGAAGGTGTGAGTCCCCTTTGAAGAAAGGTGACTTCAAAGACTAAAATGGGTATAAGAAGGGCACCCAAACTTACAAACTTTAGAAACACTTCTGGAACCAAGAGGAACCTCTGCCTGGAGAAGAGCTGATAGCTGAGGAAAACGTGCTGCCCTGCCTGTGACTGTGCTTTGTGGAGCTTTCCTGCAGTGCTGCTTCTGCCAGAGTAAGAGGGCAAAGACTGGACTTTGTGTGCCTTCCATCTTGAAGAAGAAATCTCCAAGGGCTTGATGTAGAGCTTGCCTCCTGTTGTTGAAGTCTCAGGGATAGCAAAGACTTCTTCCTGCCAGCACCTGGAGTCTCTGGAGAGACCCCTACTCTGCTCTGTGGTGCCCTTCCAGTTCCTGGGACCCTGAAAGGAGAGGCTGGCAGCCTAAGGACAAAAATACACGCACCGAGCGCCGTGCGGAGAAAAGATCGACGCGAATCCGATCGCGGCTGAGAAAACGACGCGACGCCGGTTCCGCAGCTGAGAAACGACGCCGCAGGAAACGCGACCGAAAAACCGACGCCCGGAGCAGGAGAAACGACGCGCAACATCGCTGACGGAGGCTGAGAGATCGCACCCTGCGCCGCGGGACTTTCGGATCGTCGTGTGGCTGGCTTTTTCAACACGCACCGCCGTGCCGAGTTGTTTTCGACGCACACGCCCGTGCGGGGTTATTTTTGACGCAAACCAGGTACATTTTCACGCTAGCAGCGCTAGTGTGGTGTTACAACTACCTAAAGACTCTTTTTATTTTAAACCTTTAAAAAATCATAACTTGACTTGTGTATGTTGGATTTTTGTCGTTTTGGTCTTGTTTTGTCTAGATAAATATTTCCTATTTTTCTAAACTGGTGTTGTGTCATTTTGTAGTGTTTTCATTAAGTTACTGTGTGTGTTGGTACAAATACTTTACACCTAGCACTCTGAGGTTAAGCCTACTGCTCTGCCAAGCTACCAAGGGGGTAAGCAGGGGTTAGCTGAGGGTGATTCTCTTTTATCCTAACTAGAGTGAGGGTCCTTGCTTGAACAGGGGGTAACCAGACTGTCAACCAAAGACCCCATTTCTAACATTGGTGACCAGCGGTCGGGATTTGGACTTGTATTTGTACTTGACATACAGTAATTGAGTGTACACTACTGTTTTGATCTCAGACCACTACGTGACCACATACTACTTGTTTGGTGATCTTTTGATTTTTCTCTTAAGGACTCTTTTTATTCTACTTCCATGATTTGGCTGATCCCTTGACTGATTCTTTTTACTTCATTGGGAAATTATTATTTTCTGCCTTTGGAACTTTGCACTTGTGACCATCATGTCTCAATCTGGAGATGCAACAGCTGGAGCTGTGTTTGAAATGGAGAAACTGAAGGAGTACTCAGTTGCTCAATTGAAACAGTTCCTTAAAGATCTTGACTGTCCCACTGAGAGCTCCACCAGGGAGGGGGAGCTGCAACAGGCACAGAGGGCTTGGGTGACAATCAAGAAGGCTGGAGGGCACACGGAGGAGGAGAATATGGGTGGGGAAGTGCAGAGGATACACAGTGGTGTAGTGGAGGAACCTGTTACGCCTGGGGGGAGGGTCCCCAGGAGGGATGGCAGGGTGTCACCCAAGGGTCTGACTCCTGAAGAGTTACAGGACAGACAGGCAGAGAGGGAGTACCAATGGGAGCTGAAAAAGCTCGATTGGGAGTTGGAAGAAAGGAGGAGGAACTTAGAGATTAAAAAAATGATTTATGCTTACGAGCTTAAATTGAAAGAGCTGGAAGTCATGAGGGCTGAGTCCAGCTGGAATGGTGGCAGCAACAATTGTATATCCAGTGATGCTGCAGAAGTGCACACGCCCAGAGAGGTGGTGCCCTACTTGAAGGAGGGAGTTAACACACGCCAGGAGGTTCAGGGGTATGAGGTAGCTCCAGTGATGCACAGGGTCCCTGAGGTGGATTGGGGAACTGGCATGGGGAGTCATATTCCTACTGGTGGGAGGGACACTCTACTGACTCTAGGTGAGAGTGACAGGGAGAGGGGTTCCCCCCAGGTAGAAGTCCTGGTTATGGAGTGTGAAAACATCCCAGAAGAGTGTGGGTTGAGTGTCAGGGACAGTCAGGTACTGTCTCACCAGTCTCAAGAGGGTGATGTGGGGTGCTTTTTCAAAGCAGAGTCACTGGATGGTCGAGTGAAGGGTACTTTGGTTAATTCATGTGAGGGGCTGAGTGATGTAATTGCTGGAGAGCATATGTCTAGTCCTTATTTTCCAGAGCTATGCCAACACCAGGTGGAGTGTGAGTTCTCTGACCCCAGGGAGCTTACAATGGAGGCAGACTTCTGGGTGAGTACCAGAGAGTCTGAAGAGGCATTTGGGGGTGCTCCTGAGAGGAGTGGTCTAGGTAGTTCCCAACCAGGTGAGGTAGGGAAGGATTGTAGTATCCCAGGTAGGTCCCAGTGTAGTGGGATGGGTGAGGGACCCCATGTCCAGTTTCAGAGGAGAGGGAATGGGGATGAGTTGAGGCCCAAGGTGCCCGAGATCCGGTCCCAGGTCCTGGAGGGTTCCCTGCGGGTACACCAGGAGGGGAGCCTAGCCTGTACCATAGGGCCATCTGTTGAGGGAGACCCCACAGTGTCAGGAGAACTTGGGGGGGCGGCTGTAGCCAGCGTCCCACCAGTTCTGGTGTCTGGCAGTACCACTCCTAGTGAGGGGGTGCAGAAGTCCAGACAGAGGGTTGAGAGGGGGTTGCGGACCCCAGTGGAGAACCTGGAGGGTCAGGGGTCAGCTCTGAGAGCAGAGCCCCCCATGAATGACCTTGGTAAGACCATTTCTGGGTTGGGGGGAATCCAGACTCTGTCAGATGGGCAGAGGTCAGGAGACCTGCGCCAGCCAGACTCTTGTGTGGCCCTTCGGGACAGTGTGTCCCTTGAGGGGGGTAAGTGTGCCCCCCTGGAAGTCCTGGTGTGCCAGGCAATGGTTCAACCGCAGGGTGGTGACTCTGGGTTGAATGATCCGGTTCAGGGGGTAAACTCTGACCTGATGGGGGGTAAGTGTGCTCCCAAGGAAGTCCTGGTGTGCCAGGCAGTGGTTCAACCGCAGGGTGGTGACCCTGGGTTGGATGACCAGGTTCAGAGGGTAAACTCTGACCTGGTAGGGGGTAGGTATGCCCCCCAGGAAGTCCTGGTTTGCCAGGCAGTGATCCAGTCTGTGGGTACAGACCCTGGATTGGGAGGCCAGGTTAAGGGTGTCCCCCCTGACCTGGAGGAAGGGGCTACTGCTAACAGTGCCCCTACCATGTTGTCTTCTGGGGGGGCCGCTCCTAGTTGGGTGGTTCAGGACCCCAGAAGAGAGGGCAGGGGGAGGGAAGCCTCACCCCTGGCCCTGGTCCAACCTGAAGGTACAGACCCCAGGTTGGAGGATCAGTTGCAGGTTAACATCCCTGCACTGGTGGAAGAATTGTGCAGGACTGCTTCTACAAGCACCCTGACAGTTTTTGACTCTGGGGGTGCCGCTTCTGCAGGGAGGTTACAGAGCCCCAGAGGGGAGGACCAGGGTCAGGTTGTCATCCCTGACCTGGTGGAAGAGAGAGTGGTCAAAGGGTGCCAGGCACCTGGGGCTACCACCCCCCACTCTCCACAGTCACAGTGGTTAGAGAGGCCTGAGGTCGGGCTCTCATCCCTGACAGTTGTCTGGGGCCACTGTGGCTTGCTGTCCTGGTGGACAGAGTTGCCCCTGGGGGGGGGGAGGACGAGAGTCACACCCCGGGGGTGGAGTGGGCAACACCACTGTGTTGGCCCTGGTGGTACTATCTGCCCATTGCAATACATCTGTGAGCAAAGTAAAGTTAGGTGTTGCACAGATGGTGTCTGTAGATGTGGAGAAGGGTTCCCCATGGGTTAGCTTAGTGGGCCCTGAGAGTATGGACAGAGGGATCCAACTGGAGTCAGGAAGGCGTAGAACTGGAACATGCCCCTGCTGTTGTGGGCCTGGGTCCCTGTTCTATCGCCCCAATCAGGGAAGTACATCAAGGTATTGATTGTTCTCCCCTGGCTTTAGGCTGGTAGGGGGTCGTGTTGGACTTTTGCTTATGCAGGGTCATCCCCAGTCTTTTTCGCCTCCTGCCTCCTATTTTTTTCTGACATGTTGCTGTTGGCTTTTCAACTCTGAGCACTTTACCACTGCTAACCAGTGCTAAAGTGCATATGCTCTCCTGTTTAAATTGTATGTAAGTGGTTTATCCATGATTGGCATATTTGATTTACTAGTAAGTCCCTAGTAAGGTGCACTAGAGGTGCCAGGGCCTGTAAATCAAATGCTACTAGTGGGCCTGCAGCACTGGTTGTGCCACCCACATAAGTAGCTCTGTAATCATGTCTCAGACCTGCCACTGCAGTGTCTGTGTGTATTCTTACACTGTAAATTCGACTTGGCAAGTGTACCCACTTGCCAGGCCTAAACCTTCCCTTTTCTTACATGTAAGGCACCCCTAAGGTAGGCCCTAGGTAGCCCCAAGGGCAGGGTGCAGTGTATGGATAAGGTAGAACATATAGTAATGTGGTTTATATGTCCTGACAGTGAAATACTGCCAATTTCGTTTTCACTGTTGCAAGGTCTGTCTCTCTCTCATAGGATAAAATGGGGGCTACCTTTAAATATGATTAAAGTGTAGATTCCCCTAGAGAGTAGATGGACATGTGGAGTTTGGGATCCCTGAACTCACAATTTAAAAATACATCTTTTAGTAAAGTTGATTTTAAGATTGTGCGTTTGGAAATGCCACTTTTAGAAAGTGAGCATTTTCTTGCTTAAACCATTCTGTGACTCTGCCTTGTTTGTGGATTCCCTGTCTGGGTCAGTTTGACAGTTGGGTTGTTTTTCACCTCACACCAGACAGTGACACAAAGGGAGCTGGGGTGTAATCTGCATTTCCTGATTAGCCATCTCTGCTAGGAGGGAGGGGTGGAGTGGTCACTCTCATCTGAAAGGACTGTGCCTGCCTCTGACAATGCTGTCTCCAACCCCCTGGTGTGTGTCTGAGGCCTTGCCTGGGCAAGGCAGGATTTCACAAGAAGGTGTGAGTCCCCTTTGAAGAAAGGTGACTTCAAAGACTAAAATGGGTATAAGAAGGGCACCCAAACTTACAAACTTTAGAAACACTTCTGGAACCAAGAGGAACCTCTGCCTGGAGAAGAGCTGATAGCTGAGGAAAACGTGCTGCCCTGCCTGTGACTGTGCTTTGTGGAGCTTTCCTGCAGTGCTGCTTCTGCCAGAGTAAGAGGGCAAAGACTGGACTTTGTGTGCCTTCCATCTTGAAGAAGAAATCTCCAAGGGCTTGATGTAGAGCTTGCCTCCTGTTGTTGAAGTCTCAGGGATAGCAAAGACTTCTTCCTGCCAGCACCTGGAGTCTCTGGAGAGACCCCTACTCTGCTCTGTGGTGCCCTTCCAGTTCCTGGGACCCTGAAAGGAGAGGCTGGCAGCCTAAGGACAAAAATACACGCACCGAGCGCCGTGCGGAGAAAAGATCGACGCGAATCCGATCGCGGCTGAGAAAACGACGCGACGCCGGTTCCGCAGCTGAGAAACGACGCCGCAGGAAACGCGACCGAAAAACCGACGCCCGGAGCAGGAGAAACGACGCGCAACATCGCTGACGGAGGCTGAGAGATCGCACCCTGCGCCGCGGGACTTTCGGATCGTCGTGTGGCTGGCTTTTTCAACACGCACCGCCGTGCCGAGTTGTTTTCGACGCACACGCCCGTGCGGGGTTATTTTTGACGCAAACCAGGTACATTTTCACGCTAGCAGCGCTAGTGTGGTGTTACAACTACCTAAAGACTCTTTTTATTTTAAACCTTTAAAAAATCATAACTTGACTTGTGTATGTTGGATTTTTGTCGTTTTGGTCTTGTTTTGTCTAGATAAATATTTCCTATTTTTCTAAACTGGTGTTGTGTCATTTTGTAGTGTTTTCATTAAGTTACTGTGTGTGTTGGTACAAATACTTTACACCTAGCACTCTGAGGTTAAGCCTACTGCTCTGCCAAGCTACCAAGGGGGTAAGCAGGGGTTAGCTGAGGGTGATTCTCTTTTATCCTAACTAGAGTGAGGGTCCTTGCTTGAACAGGGGGTAACCAGACTGTCAACCAAAGACCCCATTTCTAACACTACCCCACAGCTCTCTTGGTTACAACCTGGACACAGGGAGTACGGAATTTGCCATCCATCTAGAGCGCTAGACCTGAGTAGGTCAGAGAAAGGATTGCAACAGCGATGGCAAAACAGCTCCTCTGCCAAGTACTGATAACTCAACAGGAACCCAGTGGGCTGCTATCACATCATGAAAGTGCTCTGGTACAGTTTAGTACCATCAATGAAGGTTGCAGTAAGGGACCCTGGGTACATGCACTCTTCATGATACAACAACACACCCACCTTCATTGACCACACAAGCAACATCAAATACCAACATAACCAACTTCAGATGCCAAAAGAACCTACAATATTATGTAACAAATCTCCTTGTAATAAGTTGACAAGCATATTATCATATGTCCACTCAACTAACAACATATGCCAACTCACTAACCAGTATATATAAACAAACACACATAAGTTCACACATCCATCATCATACAGTAACACACTATCACTGATTCACGTGACTGGCATCATATGGCAATAAACCCAACACAATATGCAAACATGCTCACCTTTTTACCTGTGACCAGCCAGCATCAGTCACCCACATAGCATTACATGACCATATATCCACAATTACCTTCATGCCTAATTGCTAGTACATTCTCACACACACTTATCAAACAAACATGCACCCACATTTATATGTCTGCATACAGCATGCTTCCAAATGCCCACCATCAAAAGCTCTTACCAATCACAACATACACACACATACACCGTTATAAGTCCTCACAACCAACAGTATACACCCCCAATGAGGCAACCAGCCAACAACAGATACACCCTTTGTAATGGGCGAAATAAATTACTTGCTTAAACATGAACTGTATGCACACACATGGAGTTAAATTAATATGGTAGTTGGCAACAAAATATATAACTATATATTTTAACAGATAACATACTCTATATCCAATGGGACATGGAGAGAGTGGTTGTCTCATAACAGTATTGGTGAATTTAGGCAATTATGTAGGTAGTTATTTTATTTTTTTTCATTTTCACTTATTATTTGTTTGGTATTAGGATGCAACATTAAGTTATCTAAAGGGTGGATAGTTAAGTTTGTAACTGTTTCGACGATGTTACTATCGTATTTATGGCATATTGTGGAAATGGGGTGGCTATGTTATGGTTGATTTAAAATATGGGAACCTTATGAGGCATAAAATTAGTAAGAGTTCTTAAATGTGTGATTTTGGATAATCTTGGCGTAGGGTTAATAAGTAACTACTCCTTCTTCTAAATAGTTATTATTCAGGATTTAAACAGGTATTTATGTACTGTCTCATAGTGTGTGAAATTGGTCCTAAGTGTATGGGTTATCACAATCACTAGGCTAAGATGGTGGGAATGTTTTATTTCATGATATAGGTGTCTGGAGGAATTAGTCCTATGTCTATGTCTAATATACTTATGTGGGGGTCTTTTCGAAGAGGGACTATTTCCTAGAATGGCTTTACGGAAGCCTACTCGCAGCACATTCTCCTCTTGGATAAGACTTTACTGGTAGGCACACATTTTATGATAATATCATGGGTTAGTAGATTATGGTATGGGGTATTAGTTTTTTTTTTTAGGTTACTAAGAAATTCAGTTAGTGACGTTTGTGATTTTGTGAAGAGATAATGTTATCTTAATTAATATGCAAACATTGTGATTATCAATGTGGAGCTATACGAATTTCTGTAGGAGGTAACTGATGGATAGGTGATATGCCGTTATGTTATTAAAGCTTTGTCGAGAGTGGCATTAGGAGGCCTCTTGTTTAAAATGTGACACATGAATTAGTAATGTTGGGCATGCATGTGGGATAAAGGCATTTTAATGGATTTGCTTGCAGATACAGTTTCCTAATGATTCAGATGTTGACGGTGGATTGTGGCAGTCATTAAATCCAGGGTAAGTTTTCATATTTGTTGGTCAACCCCTGTTTATTCAAGCCCTATTCAACATTGGATTAAGATCATTTACTTATTTTTACAGTAATTTTGAATAAATTCAGAGGAATTAAAGAATGGGAGATACTCGGTTCTTATACTGTTTTGGGACTTCAAAATAAACAGGCACTGCCCATTCAATATGAGGATGCTACTGTTTTTTGTATGAACACTTACGGTTAACATCTATAGTGGTGACAATTGGTTTATACATGTTTCAAATGTGTGTGTATGAGCGTTTTGTAATTACACTTGTTTTACTGGGAACATTTTGTTGAATTTGTTCAGATGCATGAGATTTTGGATTTATATACGCTTGTTCTATATAGAGGTTTATATTTACATGTGTTAACCGTGGTGGTGTTCACACAGATGACTTACTATGGACCAGTCGATGTATGCATATGACAATGTACACTGGTGCATGAACTTTTATTGACAACAACATTTCCATACATTTGGTTTCCACATACACTGTGATTGGTATTCACCATTGAAAACAGTTGCCACTACCACCTGTGCTGTGTGCGCAGGTCAAGTAGCCAATGGCAGTTATGTGCCCATGGATCAAACCCACCCAAAATAGAGGGTTAAGGATGAAAATTTTATCAATCCCTTGTAATTACTAACAATGTGCAAATCCTGTCAAATGCTCATGTCTATAGGCGCTATAAACATCAGGTATTTTTAGTAACATTATGAAGTACACAGCAGTAATGTCATACCCATGCTGCACATTTCAGGGTCTACTCTGTGCCTGTGTTACAATAGCTGCAATGCCACCATGTAACATCTCAAGTGTCATAGTGCTAAGACAACAGCATTGAGGGGGAGGACATATGTGTCTTGCTAGTGAAACACACCCGCACAGTCATAAGAAGAAAAGGAACACTGCTAGGACCATCAGTGCAATCCAATGTAGCACACATTACCCAACATCAGCAGTACACACTACCAATGCTGACACCTTTATCGTGCCATCCCAATGCTATACATAGTATATGCTAGGTCTCAGCAACATATAGGTGGATGTGAAATATCTGAGACTGGGTCAGTTCCAGATTGTTAAGTGTGGTGCAAGTGCCATCAGAACACCCACAGCCAGTGCAAGGCCACATCATGATAATGGAAATAGACGGGTTGAGTAGTATAAGAAGGTGGCAACATACAATTTGAACAGAACCTACACCTAGAGGATGTGACACAGACAATTCACCAAACTGCCCACACTGCATGTGACATGCAGGTGGGGCATAGGCCTGAAAGACTGCTAATCTTAATGACAGGAACAATAAACAGGAACCAAGATCACAATGTGCAACTAATAGGAAGTCAGGAACGTCACATTACAAGTGCCACAACACAGACACACTAATTGTACAATATCTCATTGCAGAGGACGATGGCTCTCCTGGGAATATGCCTGTCCTGGACTTCCCTGATGACATGAATGACGAGCTGACAAACATTAGCCAGCAGACCTTCCAAGATGTCCTTGGAACCTTCCAGACCCCACCGTCAGTCGCAAGTAGGAGCACATAAGTAGCAGCCATCACAGAGGACCCACTGCCCCAATAGTATGACCTGCCAGCTCCAACCCAGCCGAGGACTCTGAGGACACTGGTACCACCTTTGAGAGAACTGTAGTTGGAGTACAGCAGGAGCTGGCCAAGGAGGTGCGGGTGGGGATGCAAAATATGGCAGCCAGCCTTGAGGGGATGCGTTTGTGCATGATGTCATCTGCAGAACAGGCAGCAACCATGCAAGCGCTAACATCCATCCTGCAAGGACTACAACAAAGTGTAAGGGAAGTCATTACTGGCGTAAGGGAGTTGCCACAACACCTGGTACCCCAAACCTTTTACTGCATGCACAAATGCAATCATGACCCCCTCAGGGCCGACCTAGCTGCCTACCACAGTGATGTAGCTGCTATACTCAAGAACCAGCAGCTCCTCCTTGCTGCAGTAATGCCCTTAATAGCCGCACAGTTGGCGCTACCGGGATTTCTGACTCCACGTCTTCAAACACTGAAGTGTGTGTTGCCCTTTCAAACCCACCACCACCAAGGGCAGAGGAGACGGCCCACACATCAGAAGATGAAGACGTGGACCAGATCACCTTCACCCGTAGAGTACCCAGTAGCCCAAGTCCATGCCACATAGGCACTGATATCCTAGGTCCTGTGCTTGTTATCATGCCAGTCTTGCAACAGCTGCTCACATGCACTGTTCTCCAGCACACTGTTTACCTTGACACTGTGCTCTGTGATTGTCTCTCACTACATTATTGGCAATTCATGTTCCTCTGCACTGTATGACACTTCACCCCAGCATGTCCAATCACATGTCCATTGCACTTGTGTAGCATCACAATAGAAGGCGTCACACTAATTGGCTCACAATCATGGACTATGTAATTATTGCACTCCAGCACTTTGAAATAAATAGCACTTACACAACCACTTTGTTTCTGTGTAAGGTGACACATCAACTGTGTAGAAGATCAGTGATGTATGTCGCATGTCAGTGGCCACAGAATGTCAATACAACTGCGTTGAAAGATTGTGGGCTGACAAATATGCACTGGGGTCTGGATTGTATCATCATCTGCACTTCCTGAGGCTTATTTCTGAAGTACATTAAACAGTATAATGCTGTGTTGGACTGAAAAAGTCTGCTTCAAGGTATGTATAAGCTGAAAATCCATGTGTCCAAAATTCCCTTCAAGACAATCTTTATGTATGTGACATCTGACTATAAACTTTCATCACACACACACACCATACAGCAGGAATGGATGTGTACGAGTGTATGGACAATTATGTAACCTGGGAGTACAATGTAAGAAATGATAGGTGTGAGTTATGTATACAATACTACATAAGATTATAACATCATTCAACATTTCAGGGTTCACATGAACATCAGGCTCAAGACAGATGTACCACAGTGCCCAAGATTCCAAATCAGGTCTCAAACAATGGCAGATTTAAAACACACATCCAAACTTCACAACCCATTGGGAACCATAGTAACCTTGAGTGGTGGGTGCAATGGATGGCAGATTCATTGAGAAGTAGCTTTGGTGTAGCTGTCAATGTGACAGCTCATTAGGAATTGTGAATAACCATGTCAATAATGGGATTCCCATGCAGGATGGTACACAAATGCAAATACTAAATTTACACTGTTCACCCATGCCAAGGCCCTGATCCCCAAGCATATGACACATACTGTAAAGGAGTACCTAAATATTTATTTAACAGTAAAAAAGGATTATAAAACTAGAAAAACACCTTAACGAACCTAACCTATCCTAACTACACATTACCCACAACTGTCCCTAACTACACTAATCTAAATGTACCTATCATATTTAACTGAACACTCTAAACATCAACCCCTCACCCCCCTTATATTACGGGACACATGTAGGACAACAAAACTAACCTAAACACATACTATCTTATCCTAAACAAATATATATTTTTTTGGTATTTATTTTTTTAGATTTTTATATATATATTTTTTTTATACACATAAAGCCCAACATCATCCCTCACCCACCCACCCACAAAAAAACACATGTAATAATATAACCCCCTCCACCCCCAACCCATTTATACTAACTAACAGCCTACTCTAACCTAACACTAAGCCACCTAAACCCACTAAATATAAGAACCAGGAAAGAGGACGGAGGGGAGGGAATCATGGCTGAGGGTCCAAAAGTCACAAATTTGCCCTCCGCAGGACCTTCTTTATACCTCGCAGTCTCCTGCTATTGCAGGACACCTCCTGCTGCAGCCTGTCCATCCTGCGCAACATCCGTTGCATGTCACGTCTCATTGCTTGGAATTCGGCACTGTCTATCACTGCAGCTGGGGTTGTCTGTCTGTCACTAGTGGTTGGCACTGCTGGTGCCGGTGCTGTGCTTGGAGGGGGAGGTGCAGGAGCTGCTGTCTGTGGTCCTGGAGCTGATGAGGTTGATGGGCCTGCAACACTGTCTGTCATCCTTTGGGCGACTGTGGTCTGAGCAGTTGTGCTGGTGGTGGTGGCTGTTGTGGGCAAGGATGGCCCCTCTTGGGCAAATGCCCTCCAGACCCCTGTGGCTCTCTCATGGGGATAACGCCGTGCCATATTGCGGAACCCAGACTCCACATCTAGTATGTGGCAGTAACGCATTGCCCACCTCTGGAATTCCCTGATCTCCTGGGCATTCATGTTGGCAGCTGTAAAAATAGAGAAAGCCAAACATTAATGACATCATTGTGTGATACATCTACAGATGATAATGTAACACGTCCTCAAAAATAGCTGAAACAGTCCAAATTACAGTACAGATCATAGAATGTCCCTGAGGAATGACAGGCCAACGCAGCCTACACATCTACTATCTAACAGCACAGCAATCCTCTAAAAGGTGTGTACCTACTTAAAAGATCTGTGCATCCTTGTACTTCCATTAGTCACATAACAAATGCTGCAAGTACTCCACATGTGACAGGCCAACTAATGACTATGTTCTGGATGACAATCAAGGCCCACAAGATCTGTGATTTGTAAATGGAATTGCCTGGACGTTATGCAGTTGCTAATCATGAGGGGGTATCCTAGGTTTGAACAAATGAATGTTGGAATTACATGTCTGTATTCTACACTGGGATGCTCACACCTAGGTACACATATTTCATAACCCTAACCCTGTGCCTCAGGGGGTGATGGACATGCAACACATACTTTCAAACATCAAGGACAGCCAGGAAGCTTTGGACAGCTGTCCATGGGTTTAGTCAGTCCACCACAGGTATGGAGGGCTGCCAACTTCGATTGACTCAAACATTGGACAATCACATCCACTTTTATGTTCCTAAATGCAGACAATTGTCAACATCATTTGATCTCACTAATACCTTTCCAAAAACAAGCACATAGATGCAAGCACCCATCTGGGCTTGAGCTGCACGCACACCTATGACATTCGACTCAAGTGCCCCATAAACGTAGCACAACATGTGGAGCTAGATGCTGCTAGGAAGTCAAACATACAGTCCAACATATTTATTAGTTAACAGGGAGGCTCAAGTCTGTGGGTAATACTACGGCATCACTGGTCTGTGTGAATCAGGGTATGACTTGCTGACTACATCATGAAAATGGCCACCTCCAAATTTTTCATTGGCATAAATGTAGCTACAAATATCACCCTGTTCACCTGCCCATGTCTACAGTGCAGCACTAGAATCCCAAAAAATGACTCTCTGGCACTGATTGTCCAACTCAAACATGGAACAAAATGTCAAACTCCAGGCAAGTCACATATCAGATCATGTGCCAGCACATCATACCTTGCAATGTGTCCAACACACAGGAGTCAATCACACAACAGCTGCAAACACAACACAGAACTAACATATCAACACTTACTACATATGTCTGGGTCCGCAAAACAAGCCACTTCTCCAATTGTGTAGGGGGCTGGTCCACCTGTGAAACATGGAAGGGTGAAATGTGCTCAATGTCTGCTCACTGTACAACATTTGGAACACCAAATCACTGTGTGTGACATTTTATATGATAGAGCAGCACCTCAGGCATGTACACACCGAAACAGACATACTTCTGCAAACATGTATTGACCCTGTCACTCTAGTGAGTGATAGACACACATATGCACACATGCACTGGACCTAACAATCATGTGGTGCCAAACATGATTACTCAGTTTTGTGCAGAACTATTTCTAGAGGGTACTCCATTTCTTAATTTGTTGTTATGAGAGACATGCAAAGCCACATTCCTTGTGCACTGCAATACCAGTCACTCAGGTATTGTGGTTTGTGCATCAAGGGACAATGAGTTACTGTGTGATGCTCATGTGGGTTGAGTTTGGTTCTGGAATTATTGTGCTTTCTATGGTCCATTATATGTGTGCCTGTGTTGTATGTAGGTTACATATGCCACATTAGCAGTGAACCCATTATGGCAGGTGTAGGAAGTTGTCTCTGTATGTGCTATTTCAAAGTAAGGAATAGCATGCACAGAGTCCAAGGGTTCCCCTTAGAGGTAAAATAGTGGTAAAAAGAGATAATACTAATGCTCTATTTTGTGGTAGTGTGGTCGAGCAGTAGGCTTATCCAAGGAGTAGTGTTAAGCATTTGTTGTACATACACATAGACAATAAATGAGGTACACACACTCAGAGACAAATCCAGCCAATAGGTTTTGTATAGAAAAATATCTTTTCTTAGTTTATTTTAAGAACCACAGGTTCAAATTTAACATGTAATATCTTGTTTGAAAGGTATTGCAGGTAAGTACATTAGGAACTTTGAATCATTTCAATTGCATGTATACTTTTCAAGTTATTCACAAATAGCTATTTTTAAAAGTGGACACTGTGCAATTTTCACAGTTCCTGGGGGAGGTAAGTTTTTGTTAGTTTTACCAGGTAAGTAAGACACTTACAGGGTTCAGTTCTTGGTCCAAGGTAGCCCACCGTTGGGGGTTCAGAGCAACCCCAAAGTTACCACACCAGCAGCTCAGGGCCGGTCAGGTGCAGAGTTCAAAGTGGTGCCCAAAACGCATAGGCTTCAATGGAGAGAAGGGGGTGCCCCGGTTCCAGTCTGCCAGCAGGTAAGTACCCGCGTCTTCGGAGGGCAGACCAGGGGGGTTTTGTAGGGCACCGGGGGGGACACAAGCCCACACAGAAATTTCACCCTCAGCGGCGCGGGGGCGGCCGGGTGCAGTGTTAGAACAAGCGTCGGGTTCGCAATGGAAGTCAATGAGAGATCCAGGGATCTCTTCAGCGCTGCAGGCAGGCAAGGGGGGGCTTCCTCGGGGAAACCTCCACTTGGGCAAGGGAGAGGGACTCCTGGGGGTCACTTCTGCAGTGAAAGTCCGGTCCTTCAGGTCCTGGGGGCTGCGGGTGCAGGGTCTTTTCCAGGCGTCGGGACTTAGGTTTCAGAGAGTCGCGGTCAGGGGAAGCCTCGGGATTCCCTCTGCAGGCGGCGCTGTGGGGGCTCAGGGGGGACAGGTTTTGGTACTCACAGTCGTAGAGTAGTCCGGGGGTCCTCCCTGAGGTGTTGGTTCTCCACCAGCCGAGTCGGGGTCGCCGGGTGCAGTGTTGCAAGTCTCATGCTTCTTGCGGGGAAATTGCAGGGTTCTTTAAAGCTGTTCCTTTGGATAAAGTTGCAGTCTTTTTGGAGCAGGTCCGCTGTCCTCTGGAGTTTCTTGTCGTCGTCGAAGCAGGGCAGTCCTCAGAGGATGCAGAGGTCGCTGGTCCCTTTGGAAGGCGTCGCTGGAGCAGAGTTCTTTGGAAGGCAGGAGACAGGCCGGTGAGTTTCTGGAGCCAAGGCAGTTGTTGTCTTCTGGTCTTCCTCTGCAGGGGTTTTCAGCTAGGCAGTCCTTCTTCTTGTTGTTGCAGGAATCTAGTTTCTAGGTTCAGGGAGAGCCCTTAAATACTAAATTTAAGGGCGTGTTTAGGTCTGGGGGGTTAGTAGCCAATGGCTACTAGCCCTGAGGGTGAGTACACCCTCTTTGTGCCCCCTCCCAAGGGGAGGGGGTCACATCCCTAATCCTATTGGGGGAATCCTCCATCTGCAAGATGGAGGATTTCGAAAAGTTAGAGTCACCTCAGCTCAGGACACCTTAGGGGCTGTCCTGACTGGCCAGTGACTCCTCCTTGTTATTCTCATTATTTTCTCCGGCCTTGCCGCCAAAAGTGGGGGCCGGGGCCGGAGGGGGCGGGCAACTCCACTAGCTGGAGTGTCCTGCGGTGCTGTGCCAAAGGGGTGAGCCTTTGAGGATCACCGCCAGGTGTTACAGCTCCTGCCTGGGGGAGGTGTTAGCATCTCCACCCAGTGCAGGCTTTGTTACTGGCCTCAGAGTGACAAAGGCACTCTCCCCATGGGGCCAGCAACATGTCTCTAGTGTGGCAGGCTGCTAGAACCAGTCAGCCTACACAGATAGTCGGTTAAGTTTCAGGGGGCACCTCTAAGGTGCCCTCTGTGGTGTATTTTACAATAAAATGTACACTGGCATCAGTGTGCATTTATTGTGCTGAGAAGTTTGATACCAAACTTCCCAGTTTACAGTGTAGCCATTATGGTGCTGTGGAGTTCGTGTAAAACAGACTCCCAGACCATATACTCTTATGGCTACCCTGCACTTACAATGTCTAAGGTTTTGCTTAGACACTGTAGGGGCACAGTGCTCATGCACTGGTACCCTCACCTATGGTATAGTGCACCCTGCCTTAGGGCTGTAAGGCCTGCTAGAGGGGTGTCTTACCTATACTGCATAGGCAGTGAGAGGCTGGCATGGCACCCTGAGGGGAGTGCCATGTCGACTTACTCATTTTGTTCTCACTAGCACACACAAGCTGGTAAGCAGTGTGTCTGTGCTGGGTGAGGGGTCTCTAGGGTGGCATAATACATGCTGCAGCCCTTAGAGACCTTCCCTGGCATCAGGGCCCTTGGTACCAGAGGTACCAGTTACAAGGGACTTATCTGGGTGCCAGGGTGTGCCAATTGTGGAATCAAAAGTACAGGTTAGGGAAAGAACACTGGTGCTGGGGCCTGGTTAGCAGGCCTCAGCACACTTTCAATTCAAAACATAGCATCAGCAAAGGCAAAAAGTCAGGGGGTAACCATGCCAAGGAGGCATTTCCTTACAGCAGGCATTCACTTGATGACAATGTTACGATAAACATGGATTGGCCATTTATCTATATCAAAACAACAAAGAAATATATGCTGACAGTGTGTTATTTGATCATCCGTGACAGAATGCATGGGCACAGGTGTAGTCATTGCACCTGAAATGTGATACTCAGGGCCCTGTGTACCTGTATCAGGTATTGTAGATCACAGTTAGCCACATTCATTAGCTTACATTTGCCAAGTTGGGTGATCAGTGGTTATAGAAAAAACTGACACTGTCCCCTAATTGAAACATGGTTTAGCAAATGTCCTATTTTGGCTATCTTGATGCGGTAGGTCTCAATTTGTATGCACCTTGGGAATGGCAGCACTCACAGGAATGCTGGCCTGCTGATCTTAGCATACACCCATGTCCGTGATAGCCTTCATACTGAGAACTTACCAATTGTACATATGCTGCACTGGATCAGCAGGGGTGTACAAACGTAAACTAGCAAACAATTTTGTCACTTTAAATGTATGATGGAAGCAGTCAGGGGTCCCTTGCACAACATCATGCAAATAAATTATTTGTGACCATGCATTCACAAATTTCAGGGATCCCATGATGACCCCTTAACGTTAGAAAATTGCTTGGCTAGAAAGTGACACAGATGGCAAATGCATCAGCTCTGTGCCAGCAATTGTGCCCAAGGCTAAATAAAACACACAAGAACAATGAACTTAGGGCCAGATCTTTTTTTTTTATGTGTACCATTTGCTTCATTTTTTTACGCTACAGCTATGGAAAGTAGCACAAAACTTCTAGATATTATCAAATGTGCAATACTTTGGCATCCATAATCAATTTAAATGCTGCACAAACCAATTCAAAATATCAGCCTGAGATATTACCAGAGGTTAGGAAGATCTTTGTAGGTATGACCATGAATACAGTTCAGACATGTATTCAAAATAATTGGGGACTACATTTGTTCCTTGCATTAGCGTGTGAAATACATCTCATTCCTGGTACACTCACAGGCTATGTATAACACTTTTTTTTGTGCCACATTACCATCCTCTATTGACGTCGAAGCTGCACTAATTTACAAGATCAAGTTGTCTTTTGTAAGTTTGTGCAGCTTTTGCATCAACAAATGACGGTAATGCGTAGCAAATATTGTATAAATCAGGGCCACTGTATGTCCAACTTGCATTCCACATGTCCACAAACATTGCATGCAGCATGTCCCGAAATCTGCTACTGTCACTACAGAGCATTTTACTGTACACATTAGTCTGATTTGTACTCACCAACAGGGCCACCAATCACCACACCCAGGTAGTCGAGCAGGTCTTCCTCCATGGCCACAAGGTCAGCCCAGCAGTGTTTTAGTTGGTGGTCATTGCGCTGGCTGTTGAACACTCTCTTTAGGTGGAACAGCACCTTGGACCACCTGAGCCTCCTCGCCTAGGTGTGATACCCCTGTATCACCCTGCCACCAGCTTCTAACTTCGGGGGAGGAAGTGGCACACCAGCCAAATGAAAACCCCCAGCTCCTCCTCACCCATTCTCCTCAGACGTGGCCTTCCCAACATCAAAAAAATAATAGGGATAGGAAAGAGAAAATAGGGAAATACAAGGAAAGGAGGTATGAAAATGAAACTGAAAGAACCCACAAACAGCCCAACAATACCCCAACTAACAATACACACTACACACTCCCAACAGTACAAAGACAAAATTAGACACAAAAAATGACAAAAACACACTTACACTGATTCACAGAGACAATTAAAAAAACAACAGATGACAATTGCAGTGGCACACAGGAGACAAAAGCACAATTTGGACAGAAACAACTCTCAACACAGCCACACAGTCTAGAAGAATCACAGACTGCAAAGTGAAAGTGAAAGTACACCCACTGTACCATTTCTGTAAACAGGATATCCTATTACATCACTTCCTGTCTCAAATGCGGTGCGTTTTTATCATGATGAGTATAATTTTATGATGTTTACGGGCTTTGCGTCAATATTTTTTGAGGCATATGTTTAAAAATTCCCCTGCATTCAAGGATCAATATATTTTTCATTGATAACCTATTTCATGGGGTGCAGTGTTGGAATTAACGCTAGGGATCAATTGATGAATAATGGCTGTGAGCGTCATTTTTTAACGCATATGCGGCATATTTTGACGCAGATGTGTCTTTTTTGATGCTTTTGCGTCAAAATATCTGTCTTTAACTGTGTTTGTGTCATTTTTCTCATTTTTTACATACAAGAAGGGTATAACTATATAAAGATAGGCTGTTAGGGCCTGCTGTGTGTGTTCTAGTGTTTGGGCACATGTCGCAGACCACACTACTGCAGACCATAATACTCATATTGTTGTGCCGGATTAGCACTCTTAACTGCCGCAACAGCAACCCAATCATTTTGAATTAAAATTGGCAATCCCTAGTTTGAGCAGGTGGTGCATTAATAGAGGATAGCAAGGCTACGCAACTTAAAAAATTCACTCATGGCCTGTGTGTTTATGTATGTAAATTGGCTATTTCAATTGTTGTTGGGCCTCTGTGTCAACGTCACAAGACGTGTTTTGCAAAATGTGCTTATATGCATGTGTTGTAATTTTGTATAACCATCAGATGCCATTCATTGAGGTACATCAGTCATGATATGTGTTTGTCATATCTATTGCGTCTTATGCTGTTTGAACTTTCCTGACTTTGAGGACAAAACATCTCCCATGACAAACTATACACAGGATAGATAGAGGATGGTTGATAATGGCAATGTTACAAATGTAAGCCATCATATGTAATCGAATGTTGAATACCACTTGATGGTCACCTGTGTGTTTACTACCCATGAGTCAGGCATTTGAACATGCTAGGTAGGTATAGTGTTTGTGACACAAAATCCCAACTCAAATCCAAAAAATGTATGGTACATCACAGTTTGCGTCATGTAAATGACCTATGTTTCTCCTGCGGCTGTGGAGGACCAGCAGACCATGCTGCATGTGTTCACATATTTCCAGTGGTTCAGTGCACAAAGGTGTCCAGTTCAAGTGTGTGGCCATGTTTACCCTGTGTCAGTATTGGCCTCCATATTGTCACAGTTACGTGCAGGTCTTCCCACTGCAACAGGGAACATAATTGCCTCTGTGCTGATTAATCTCACAGCTAGTCACCATGCAAGAACCATCAAAAGGTGGTGGCAGAAGTGAATCTGTGTGTGGACCGTCAGGGCACAAACATTTTTGGTCCTTACATACACATTGGCAACCCTTGTTTGTTGTGCGGGAGGCACCTTACCTAATCCATGCATACAGCCATGGCACACTGTCACTGTTTGGCATTAATGAATACATGCAAAACCAGACAAGGGATGGGGGCTGGATTAGGCAATTTGAATACATGTCCCAGAACAGAATATGATAAGGAAACTGATTAAACTATACTATATATTTGAAGATTCATCGTAGACCTACCAGAAACAATACTCCAGGAGGAAAGAGAGGGCATGGAAAGCAACTATGAGACAAATGCAGGATGCAGGCTCTGTCAGGAACTAACATGAACATGGCAAATACACAGTGAGCACACTCTGAGAAAAGCTGTAACAACACTGTGAAAACTAAAAACTGTTCTTGTGCTGTGGTCTGCAATGTTACACAATCCCCCAAGGGCTCTGTAACACAAGTGATTTCTACACCTATGCACAACAAGGAGATTCAGAAAATTGCAGCTTCTAAGCAGTTCCAGGCAGCAGCAATAGCAAAGCAGGTTCAAATGGCTGGTCTGCATGGAAGTGCTCACAGGTGTGTGCAGCTTCAGTCTCTCACAAGTCCTGGAGTTGAAAATTAAGTTCAAAGGGCCAAGTGGACCTTTCACATAGAAAGCAATGGACAGCTGATTACAGGTCCTACCGATTACCAGGCAGTGCATTATCGGAACTGAAGTCCATGCGGACTGATGAACTATGACTATGGCATGCCATACTGAAGAGGGAAGCATACAGGGTCATAATGGGAGTCTGTGTGTGTGTGGATGAATATTCTCAGGGTACAGATAGTCCATTTACAGGGCCCCCCTAGAGAAGGTTGGGCAGAGAATGAAAACGTGGCAGTGGCAGGACTTATTCCCTGGGATGGACTGCCTAGGGCATGTTTAGTGAGCAATGCTTGTCATATCTAGGGCACTCGTGCTATCCATCTTCTGCTCAGATGGACTTCGTGTCACACATGATCTTTGCAAAGATAGCTGATGTCACACTTACTGCTGTCAAGGGTCTGGTCATACATCCCTGTTAGCAACGCAATAGCACAACCACTGCCTCATATAAGAGACACTTTTTTTTCCTTATGGTTGATGGTGTCTTAGTTGTGTGTCATGTGCTGCAATGGAACATGTTGTCAACATAGATGTGTGTCATAGTTGTGGTCCTCTGATATTGCCCTTCACATGTGAAATAGACAGGATATATGTCATTTACACTGTGTGTGATGTTGGGTGTACATTCATACCCATCAAATGTGATGTGGCTTTTTCTGTATCCTAATCTTTATTTCTGCAATGCTCCATGAGGCTAAACTCTGATTATGATTCCTAGGGAACATGTGATGCATATAAATTAACCAGAGCATGAATGAGTGATGAAGGTAGGTGTTTAATAAAGAAGTTTTGTACAATGCGTTGTCTCCGGCGCAATCCTGCTGCGGTGTTCGGATGGGCCCCCTCAATTTCACGAACAGCGTCCTCCTCTTCCTCCTCTTCAGGCATTTGTGGGTCTGGTTCATAGAGGGGTATGTTCCTCTTTACACAAATGTTGTGCAGGACAAAATGATCTTGCAGACCATTTCAGGTGAATATAGGAGGCTGCCTCCGGTGATGTCGAGGCACCGGAATCTGGACTTCAGGATGCCAAAAGTCCTCTCTACTATGGTGCATGTCCTCTGATGTGCCTCATTATAGGCACGCTCTGATGCTGTGCTTGGGTTGGCAAATGGGGTCATGATCCATGGCTGGATCCCATAACCCTGATCAGCTGAAAGAGAAAATTAGTGTACATATTTGGATGTAGGTTGCACCTTCATTATCACTTTGCATGGCACTTGTTATCTTGTGTCGTCTGTGACTCATCTGTGTTTGTGTTATTGTGTGGGATCCTAGGCTTCTAGGATGTTTTTTCTGCAGTGGGTTGTTTAATTATCAAAAGTGGTGTTTGGCTGATTGACCTGATATCAGAGGTATATTAGTAAACTTGCAGTTCATTGTGTATCACCCATGCATTATGTCATGTGAAAAAAGTGTCCATAAGCCTTCACTGGAGGTGACATGATACTTCCACACACAAAATCAATTCCACTGTGGTGGTAACACGGTTGCACAATATGGACTGAACATCCCATCCAATTCAACATAGGTAATAGCATGTGAAAAACAATATTGTGGCCCTTTGATTTGGCTAGGTGACAATGTACAACACAGCTCCATAAGTTGGCAGCACTGAAGTCTTCACAATTGACAATGCACAAATATCCTATGTGTGACAAGTTATAGGCACACCTATTTTTGTGCCCTCACCGAGTTGGCTCATGTGAAAACGTGTACCTACACTACTGAACCTGCTCCAGGTGAGCTGGCTAACTTAGTTGTGGGGGTGATGTTTAAGTGGCAGAAGGTCTGTGTGCCTATACATCTGTAATGTATATGCGTAATTGTCTCAATCTGTATGTTTAGCAGTGTGCACTTTGTATTAGTGTCACATCAATATGTGTTCATAGCACAGTCCACTTCCTTATTGCTAGCGGGAAATGTCACCCCAGGAGTGATGTGAGATGTTGGTACAGCCTCAATGATTCCATGTCACCTTCATTATAGTCAGCATCATCATGCTATGTGTCTCATGGTGCTTGACCTGCAGCGAAACACATTACACACCCCTTACACAGAACGTATTGCTTGGAAGGGTGTGTGATTGAATGTTATTGATGTGATATTGGAAGATTCATCTTCCAAGTTGTACTGCCAGTTAAGGCCATGTCATTGTCACTGTGTGGTTTTAAATTGGTCCCTTGTGGCTCTTGAGTGGCATCTGTCGTTATTTACATCTGTCATTTGTCCATAGGTGTGTATCTCATTGGGCCAGGATATCAAACATGACCACCAGTGTCACAACCTCAGTGTCTTCCTGGCCATGTGTCAATGTAGTGGTATATGTGTTATGTGTCCTACAGGGTTGCTGTGCTGTGTGTATATAACTAGTTTTATGTACTTACCAACAAGTAGGCCATTTCCATATCATCCATCCTGGAAGTGTTGATTGATGGTGTTGTGGCGGAAGATGAATGAATTATGTACACTCCAAGGATACTTTGACACGATGTTGGTGATCAATCCCCAGTGATCCACAATGGCCTGCACATTGATGTAGTGTGTGTGCTTCCTGTTGCGGTATAGATGCTCAGTTGCAGCAGGTGTCACAATCCGTACATGTGTGCAGTCGATGGCACAAAGCACGTGTGGGAAGCCATTGATTTGATAGAAGCCTGGTATGTCTCCTGCTGCTTCTGCTGTGTGTTGGGTAAGCTGATGTAGTGGGGTGTGAGGGAGATGATGGCATCCAGTACCTTGGGAAGGAAGGCAGAGAATGAGGGCTGTGAGATCCCAGCAACCAGGACACCAGTGGTTTGAAAAGAACCACTTGCCAACATGTGCAGAACAGCTAGCAGCTTGGTCTCTGGTGGAATGATGTGGGGTGTCTGCAAGCTGGGTACCAACTGTGGCTCAATGTGGCGCAGCAGCTGCTGTATGGCTTGCCAGTTTAGTCTGTACCTCTGGATGATGTCATGTTCCCTGACGCCCTGAAGGGTTGTCCTGGTCCGGAATATCCTCTCCTGCCTTCAGCGTTGCCTTTGAGGTCCCTGTTGGTGTGGTGGAAGCTGCTGCTGTTGCTCCTGTGCTCTGCGTCTTCGTGCATGCTGGATGAATAGCACCTCCATGTCTTCCTTTTTGAGCTCGGATGTTGCTTCTGTGGGTTTTCCTTAAGTACTGGTGTGTTTGTTCCATTTTAACGCCTGCACTGACCGAGGCGTTATTTTTTTACGCAAATCGGGGTGTGGGCTATTTTCAGCCTCCGCCTCCCAGCCATGCGGCATTTTTGCGCGGTTGGATAAATATGGCGCACGGGTGTTTACGTCATTTTTTGGACGGGAATGCCTACCTTGCATATCATTAACGCAAGGCGGTTTCACGCATCGAGAAAATGACGCACACTGAGATATTTTGACGTTAGCAGGGTCTAAGGTCAAAGTATAAATATGGTGTTAGTTTTGCACTGAATTTGTGTAAAAATAAATGATGCAAATCTGGCACAAGCAGAGTATAAATATGGGCCTATATTCTTAAAAACAAGATTGAATACTTTTTTTTACTGCAATCAAACAGAAAATTCCAATATTTCACTCTATGTATTTATGTTTTCAATAAACGTTTCTCTGTTTAAAATACAGAACTGTTTTCATTTAAGTGTAAGAAAATAAACAATATAAAACAAGAGCAATATGTTTATACATTGTCATTGGCCTCATAGTTTATGATGTCAACAGAACTCAATTGCATCAAATTCCACTATTATTCATCATGTATCCCCCTCTATCTGAATATATATCCTGCATGCTTTGAAAATGTCCCCAGAACCCAGAGATCGCAATATTTGACCATGTAACATGTTACCCATCATGGATGTTTTATATTATATGTTTATTTTGTGGTAGTTGACTTGCAGAAGCTGTTTTCTTCAAAGTGTGTATGCATGTGAGAGAGAGAGAAAGAGAAATACATTTGACAAATAAATAAGCCTAAATAATATTTTATTTAGAGCACCTTGTAGGAAACTGGCCCTTGTTACAGTTATACACATATCAAGCAGTCATTTTGCTTGATATGGGATGCTAACTCGACTGAGTGTTTGCCGGGATCCTGCTAACCAGGCCCGACACCAGTTTTCTTTCCCTAAAACTGTACCATTGTTTCAACAATGGGCACACCTCTTGTAAAAGGTACCACTAGTGCCAAGGGCCCGGTGGCCAAGGAGGTTCCCTAAGGGCTGTGTCATGCTCACCAAACACTTGCACGCTGCCACTGCAGATTGTGTGTGTTGGTGGGGAGAAAAACGCAAAGTCGACATGGCATCCCTCTCATGGTGCCATGCCCATAAAACCCTGCCTGTGGTATAGCTAAGTCACCCCTCTAACAGGATTTACAGCCCTAAATCAGGGTGCACTATACCATAGGTGAGGGCAAAGCTACATGAGCAATATACCCCTACAGTGTCTAAGCCCATTCTTAGACATTGTAAGTGCAGTGAGGCCATATTAAGTGCATGGGCTGGGAGTTTGTCATCACAAACTCCACAGCTCCATGATGGCTTCACTGAAGGCTGGGAAGTTTGGCATCAAACTCCTCAGCACAATAAACCCACAATGATGCTAGAGTTGGATTTGTTGCAAAAAGCACACAGAGGACATCTTAGAGATGCCCTCTGTATTTTAACCAACCCTCTAATGCAGGGCTGAGTGGTCTGTGCCAGCTACCACTAGCAAATGAGTTTCTGAGCCCATGAGATGAGGGCCTTTGTGCTCTCTGCGATCAGAAACAAAGCCTGCTCTGGGTGGAGGTGCTTCACACCTCCCTGTGCACCAACTGTAACACTTGGTGGTGAGTCTTAAAGGCTCAGGCCTCCTGTTACAGCTAGTGGAGATGCCCGCCTCCTGGACGAAGCCCCACTTTTGGCAGCAAGTCCAACAGGAAAATTAGGTAAAACAGGGAGGAGTGACCACTCCAGCCAGGACCACCCCTATGGTGTCTGGCTGGCACAGGAACAGTGTAGCCACCCTCAGGGACAGTAGCCATTGACTACTGCCCTCTGACCCCTGAAACACCCATAAATCTAGGATTTAAGGGCTCCCCTGAATCTAGCTCACCAGATTCCTGGTGACCTCAAGAGAAGAAGACACCGAAGCAAGAAGAAAGAAGAATGACTTCTAAGCCGACCCCTACCAGAGGAGACTCCAGACACCAACTGACTTGGCCCCAGCCCTACTGGCTTGTCTGCAGCTCCAAAGACTCCTGCTCCAAAAAGCCGACGCATCCTGCAAGACCAGTGACCTCTCCAAACCCCCAGAGGACTGCCTGCCTACCAGAGGACCAACATCTCCCGAGGACAGCGGACCTGTCCAGAAGAAACTCCAACAAAGGACTCCAGAACCTCTCCAGATCTGCGAGTCTTGCCCACTCTGTACCCGACTCCCAGGGCCCATGTCCATGTGGCCCACCTGTCCAGAGCATGTCCCCAGGTGATTCTGATCTTGTGTTCACCCTGGGTTGACCCCCCCTGGCCAACACGACATTGCTGCAGCCTAAATCCGGAGGACTCCCCTTAACCCTAGAGAACTAGGCGAAGATTCCCAATGCCTAAAGTTACATCTGAACCTGCAGCCCTCTGGCCTTGGGGAATCCGACCACCAGCACAGCAAGGTTCAGCAAGATGGCCCTCGTCCTTGTCCAGCCTGTGGTTTCCCGGAACCAACCCCATGGACCCAGCCTGAAGCATCTTTGTGACCCCCAGTGGGAGCCCAGCACTGAGTTTTCACCCTGCACCCAGCCACCTCTGTGCCGCTGAGGATGTGTGTTTGGTGCTGACCTATGGCTCCCCTGGTGCTCTCCTAAACCCCTTAGTTCTGCCCTCCAAAGACGTGGGAACTTACCTCCTGGCAGAGCCAATTCCGAGTGCCCCCAGTCTCCATAAGAGCCCATTGTAAATCTTGCATCAACTTTGACCTCTGCACGCGGCTGGCACGTGTTGCTGATGGTGGGTGTTGGGGGTTAACTTAAACCCCAACCTGTGGCCATCCTATCCCCCAGAGACTAGAACTGTAAGTCTTGTTCTTAACTGGAAACGTTAAATAACTTTTCTTCCCCCCCAGAAGTATATTTGAAAATTGCAGTGTCAGCTTTTAAAACAGATTCTTGCTATTTATTTGAAAATCGTTTAACCTGCCAAATTGAAGCAGAATGGTGTTGTTATGTATGGTTGCTACTTACTAGCAAATGTACTGATCTGCAATCGGAAGTTTATGGTTCTAGAAATAAAGTAACAACATACATTTTTGCTATATAAAAACAATTGAACCTGGAGTTACTCATTAAGTACCTGCTTCATTTATTGCCTGTGTGTGTACAACATATGCTTTGCACTACCCTCTGATAAACCTAACTGCTCAACCACACTACCACAAAAGAAAGCATTAGTATTATCTACTTTAGCCTCTGTTAAGCCTCTGAGGACCCCCTGGACTTTGTGCTCACTATATCTCATTTTGATATTGTATATACAGAGCCAGGTTCCTACACACTTCTACTAAACAACACAGATGATTAAATGTTTACACAGTACAGCAGAAATTGACATTAGAAACACACTTTTTATTGTCTCACAGTTTGCATTAAATAATTTATTTTCACAGCGCAACAGCCTCGTAATAGTCATGAGGTAATTTTAAAATACTGCACGATTGCAACCCCTGCACCCTGGTTTCCCTTAAAAACGTTTTGTTAAACACATACACAAGAAACAATACCATGGCCTAAACCTTACATGCAGATGTGCAAAGTGTAATTGATTTTTTACCAGAGTTAAAGGAGGCCTGTGTGCCATGGCCCCTCTCCTCAGTCAACAATGGTAATAAATAACATATTGTTCTCTGAGCACCTGCGGGCGCGCGCATGCACACACACACACACACACACACACACTCTCACCCCAAAGGCTCTGATTACAAAGTAGGGTGAAATTCTACGCAGATCTGTATTTTACCTATTATGAGTTATACGTGTTAGAATAGAGAATAACAGTACGTTCACAAAACCATAGTGTGGAATTCAGCACAGTATTCCCTTTTCCGAGGCCTTTAACGTTCCCATTTAGCACCTGCACTGAGCAGTTGGTAAAAGGGAGCAGTTGTTTCCTGCAGAGGGTGATGGAGAGAGGGGTGCTGCTAGGAAAAAGGAGGGAAAGGGGAGTATTGTTTGATGGGGGATGCATTACATTTTCCTCCCTTGCCAAAGAAAAAACTTAGCAGTGACTGGGGGCAAGGAATATGCTGCTTTTGCATTCAAAATCTGATACAATTTTAAGAGTCAGAATTTAAAGCTTGTAAATTGGTCCAACATTCCCAAACCAGGAAAACCAGATACAGTAACTCCGGGCCATTTATGATCAGGTGGAGCAAGATCCCACTTTGGAATACCACTACTGCCTGGCTCATAATTAGGACTAGAAGCAAGCGTGCACACCTTTATACACTGACATGCGCACTCGCACACACACACACAGAAATACGCAAAAACACACCTATGGATAACACATGCATATAAACACCAAAAGGCATCTCAAGCATGTGAACATTATTTAATGAACAACTGGTGTGTCTCGCCCTGTTGTCACCTGCCACGCATGGGTGGTACCCAACCTACTAGGTCACACATGCACACAACATGCTGCATCCTGACAAACTGCGTGACGAGTATCCACTCCTGCCCCTCAACCTTTCAGTTGCCTAAGTATTGTGCTCCCCACTTACTGCAGTAAACTTTATGGGGCAGCATAGGAGACGTTGGGGTTCAGGACAATAATGTAGCAAACGTGAACTATCTAAATTCCACATTTTGCCTACATGGTGTTAGTGCAGCTCTGCGGGATGAGGAGGGAGGAAATACATGTACTGCTCCCACACCTGGAATTACTAAGCTTGTTTCCAAACTTCATCCACAATCGTAATTCACCGTCAGGCAGGGGTGATGGAGTAAAGATCAGAGCTGGTGTACTGAAGTGTCTAGGGGTATGGGTAGTATGTCTTGAATCCCCATCAACTGGTCATAGTGTTGCCTTTGAAAACTATCCATTGGTTACTGTACCTGCCCATCTGAAGACCACGTTGGATCAAAATAAGGATATCAACCCTAGTATGGTCTCCTCATTCATGTCAGCACCAGCGCCTGATCCAGACAGGGCCACCACACTGGACAGATACTTTGTTAACCTGTTACAATGGTCACTAATGGTGCTGCCCCCAAGAAAAACATGTCATGCACCATGTTCACTTTGCTTTCTGGATTGCAAACCAATGAGGATCAAATGTTTCACTCACTTTGCATACCCAAGAGCCCTTTTTTCACTGGCACACATTTCTCTCTGGTGATGCTAATGTACCAAGCAAACTGAAGCTACAAATATTTCCATTTGTTCTCAATAGCCCCAAGGAAAGACATGGATTATAGAGGAATCTCTCTTGATAAGACCATTCTTAAGATCACATTTATGCTAGTTTTTTGCTGAAATGATGATTTGAGGGATATATCTGAGTGGGGAAACAAAGGAGCATTTGGAGCACAGGAAAAGCTAAAAAGATAGAAAATGAAGTACAAATGTATGTGTGTGTGTCCATGGCAGTTTGACTGCACACAGCAAGTTTGCCCATGGCAGTTTGACTGCACACAGCAAGTTTGCAGCCCCAGCAACCCCCCAGCCGATACTCAGAAGGTTGGTGAGTTTATAGGGAGCCAAGCTTGATGGAACAGTAAAACTGTTGCAGGCCAATGAGAGAAAAAGTTAAGAATTAAAATCTCAGAGTTTTCAAAAGATAGAGAAGTGTTGGCAAGGCCATGTAATTTCATCAGTGAAGCTACAGCAAACTTTGTACAGGCACTAGCAAAGCCAATAGGTCTGGTCTTTCGCATAGCTGCAATACCTCAAGTTATTACTAGATGTCCCCCTTAAGCCAGAAGCAAAAAATTAAAAATTTGAACAAAAACCTGCAGTACTTCAATGTTACCATCTCAAGTCAGATCAAACTAAATTCTTCACAAAGTTGAAATACCTCAAATTGTTACCACATACCTATTTCGATTAGATGCAACTGCTTCAAATATCCTTCCCACAGCTAAGGGATGTGACTTCAGCACAAAAACTGCATGTAAACCTCTGCTATCCAAATAAATTGTGTTTTTTCTATAGGATAACTAACTATGCCAACGCTGGTTTCTGATGTTGAGTAAAAATTCCAACTTTTAAAACTGTCTTGATTTTTATTGAACTTAGTGAACACACCATACTATGCATAGGTATTAGTAGTCACTGTGCCTACATCTTTTGAACCCTTGGGATACTATGTTTTGTAGGTGTATGTATAGAAGTGTACAAGCAAAATTCAGTCATTGAAAGTGAAGGCATCCAATCGCTGAAGTGGGCTGACCTAACGCTATACATTGTGTTGTGGTGGGAGGAAGTATAACTTGAGGCTAACTAGTTACCACCTTAGTAGATCCTGAAGAGGACAAGATGTACTTTTTTGTAGTACATTCTTACTCGTATCTCTCCTCCACAGTATCTGTCAACATTCAAAAGCACCTCTGTCTCTATTCCATTGTGAAGCATTTGGCCTAACAACCCTTCCCTATTCCTTTTTTATCAATTTCTGCCATAAAACAGGGCTCTCCACAGAGTCAAATGCAGCACGTAGGGCCACAAAACTGCCATACAAACATGTTTGTACCCGTGGACGTCCAGGTTGGCTGCAATAACAATGAAATTAACCTGCAACTCAATGGCTCTGTCATGCTCCCTTTTTATACATGAAGGTGGATTTCTACCACTTCCAATTGGTACTCAAAATTGGGTGCTGCTATTTGTGACCTCCTTTATTTGAGATCATTAATGCCCCTTCCAGGCCTCTCCTTCAGTAATTAATTTGCAAAATATTTGGTCCTGGAGCAGGGCTACTTCTCAATGAGTCTTTCATCATTCTAACTTGCTTCTCTGGGTACTAATTTTTACTCTGCTCAACTTCAATTATAGTAATGTGCAAACATGAACAGTTATACAACTGGAAATAAAATCAGAGAGAAAATTAAAAAATGCAAATACTGAATAAGAATCGTCCCAGTTACATATGCATTTTTAATAATCCATGAAAAGTTGGGCAGCCACACATTCCCATAATATATACAAAATAGGATAAAGTAATCTGGAATGTATGTGTGCCTTCTTCTCTCCTTCCAAGCTGCTCAGATGAACAACGCACCTCCATATTTCAAATCTGTAGGAAGGGAATGTGAACTCAGTGCAAGTGCCGTAATGCAAGCATCAATATTACTTTCACAAATCAAAGTTTCAGACAATTACTCCTCCACAGTTTCTACTTTGGGCAGAGCGATAGTTTCATTGGTTAGGTTATTACACTCACAGACTCCAGGGAGTCATAGTCATTTTATTGTAAATATTTGCCCAATATCAGTTCAACAAGTAGACCTCATACTGATGGTTCTGGATTTGTGGCCCGTGTTCCTTCTCCAAAATGTTCAATCACCATTAGTGTCTGTAACTCTGGGGTGGGGGAAATACCTAACGAAATGAGGGACTACTGGGAAATCGGTAATTCTGAAACTGATTCCTATAGGCACTTTGCAATTTCCACAGTTAGTTTTTCAGCTTGAATAGGACTCCAGATGCACTGTGAATCTACTGATCTTGTAAGTTTATTCAGCTGGTAACTCCTATTATGGGCTCCATAGGAATTACAGGGACACTCATAATCAGGTCCACTAAGTCCTCAACTGAGGAGGGTCGGAATTTGTAATTGACTTAAGGCTTGTCTTGATAAAGCAATTGTTATCACGAAACATGTGTAAGCTACAACAATGCTAATGAATATGAACAGTATTGATATAAAAATAACACAACTACATACCTATGGTTGAAGTTATTTGATGATAACTTGATTTTACTAGACTCAATTAATAACTAAACATCCATAATTTTGTTTCAAGTAACATTCATGTGCACCATGGAGGTATCGGTGCTCTTAAGACTAGTGCTGTGCCTAATATATGGGATTGTCCAGTTTCCACTATTTATATCTCCAGTCTTGCTTTTTTGTGAGTGGCCCTCCAAATTCCATTTAATTTCCATTCCCAGTATTTCATTTTCAGAACTGCAAAACAGGATTTACTATGGCTTTCTGGGTTCTATCACGGTACATTCATGTGACCTGAATAACTCAAAACATAGTTAACAAAAACACTTTGAAAGCGCATCAAGGTGGATGTCCAAGGGCGAACCCAATATAAAACAGGTAGGGTTTTAATATTGTCATAAATGGAAAACACCCCCAGCTCTGACATTAGGCAATGCAATGGCGTTCAGTCGCTTTGACCGAGAAACCCTGGACACAATTGTTCTTAATTACTACAATCTAACGTCACCCCACAGCTCAACTCCATATATGACAGAGGAGACTGAGGTACCTGTCTTAGCATCTAGCTTATGCAGCGCGTAGATTCTTAGGAGTGGCTCTGCTCTAGAATGATAAGATTTAATACCTCTGTGTGACTACACAGTTTTTAGTTGTAAGTGTCATTTGGGAGCAGACTGGTGGATGGACCCGCATTCTGAAACAAGCCTGCGCCTTCTCTAACCTCTCTGAAATGTATTGAAATCTGAGAGCACCTACTTTTCACAAACATGTTATTAACCTGGTATAATACACTTTTACACGAGCTTTACATTTGGAGTTAAACCCAGTCAAGACATTTTTGGATTTTTTTTTTTGTGGGAAGTAGCTGTTTCGGCAACCTGCTCTCACAGTCCAAAAATTACTACAAATCAAACTCAAAGATAATCAGAGGTTTTAAACCTCACTAACTTGTACTGGTTAAAGAAAGATATACCTTCAGAATATATCCTAAGTCTTTGTCATAACCTCATTGATTTAGTAGGCCCTTATGACAGTAGATGGTAGACCTTGAGTAAAGTTGTACAATGCTACACCTGTCAGCTCGAATTATGTAGCACCATCTGTAAGGTGGAGCAGGCTTGGTAAAGCTCCCTGTTCTATCTTGGAAATCTAGCTGTACCTCATTTAAATAATTCTCTAGATGATTCAAAAAGTGATTAAACATGGGTGACCTAACAAGCTACACTGCCTTACACCAGGTCACTTCCCTCCAGAAGCCAAATCGATTTTAGTTGAACTATCAGTGTGTAATTGTTGAATCAGTTTTAACAGCTATGAGACTGAAGAGAAGATCCATAGTAATAGTCAAAGTTGGTTCCTGGTAACTGGATCAATGTGTTCCTCAAATGAACAAATGTGACATACAAAACCGCCTTTTTTTCCACAGCAATACAGGTCATATACAGTTTAAAATACTGATCAGTAGTGCCGAACATAAGCCAAAATCCTGCCTTTGCATTACTACTTTCTTTGCATCCTCCAACCATTTGTGGATGCATGCCAACTCACAAGAGTCCTGTGCATGCTATGCATGCAGCCCTCTCCTTTTACTTTTCCTGCATGACCTTGTATTTTTCCTCTCAATGCACTCAAACCTCACTGAGAGACCGAGTCACTTATAGCCAAATTCTAAGTAATGTGGAACAAGGAGTGGTAATTACTGTTACCATGAGGTTGGGTATTTACTGGATATGATAAATATTTAATATTCTGAGGTTTCCTGGCTGGAATTCAGCATAAAATATGGGACCAGTATTTTTGCACCAAGTTTTGCCAGGTGTTCCTGCTGTAATCTATCGCGGAAAAACTGTGAGGGTGCAATAGTCATTACACTAAGTGGAATTCTGATCTCCGGGCAAACTTCCATTTACAAAGGAATTTAACTTTATCTCCATACTTGGAGTTGGGCCTGTTGGAAAATGGTTATTGGTAAGGGCAGGTAAGTACCTACACTTAGCAATAGGCCACTAACCTCCACTTAGGTCCAGTTAGGTCTCAGTAAATTAAACCCAGCTTAACCCTTGGTAGCTTGGCAACGAGTGACAAGGCTTAACTTAGAAGACAGAATGTAAAGCATTCAAATATCACAAAACAGTAATTAAATAAAACACAGGAAACAATTTAAAAATCCAAAACCAATTTATAGAAATGGATTATATTTTTATCTTTAAAATGACACAAAAATGATTAAAATTGGATAAGGGGAACCGGAGATATGAATTTTTAAACAATTATTGTATTCTAGCACATAGAAACAAAAAGTGCCAATCTGGTCATCTGGTCGCACCTCGACTGGGACAAAGTAAAAGTTTAAGGCCAACCGCGATGGAGCCCGGCTCGGCTTCAGCTCGCGGGAGTCCTCGGTCAAAATTTTACAATCGGACTTAGCCGTTTTTCTAAAGATTTTGTTCAGCGGGATGAACCTGCCAGTCCAATCCGACCTCCTGGAACTCTTCCTCGGATACGCGTTGCGGGAACCCTCGGTGGAGATTTTTACCTTTGGACTTAGTCATTTTTCCGAGGTGAAAATCCTTCGACCGGGGCAAACCTGGATCTTGATCCGACGTCCTTGGAGCCCCCTCAGACACGCTGGTTGGGAGGTCCCGGTCAACTTCCTACGTTCGGACTTAGGCCCATATTTATACTTTTTTAGCGCCGTTTTTACGTCAAAAAGCGACGCAAATGCAGCGCTAAAAAAGTATAAATATGGGAATTAGTCTCTTTTTTTGAGATTTTCTTACCCGGGACGAACCTGCAAGTCAGGTCGGATCGCGGTTGAGGCAAGCCGGCTAGAGTTGCCGCAGCGGGTCAGTCCCTCTATGGAGCTTTTTTCAAAAGCTCTCCAAACTTCTCCAAACTTCTGGAACTTCTCCCAGATGTTCCTTTAAGGTTCTTTTGGGGTCCACAGCTCACCCCAAGGTTCCAGAAGCTCTGCGATGATCCTTGGGGATGTGGACTACAACTTCCAGAATGCACCTGGCGCAAAGTCCTTTTTAGCCACTGGACAGTGGTCAGCTGGTTGATTACTTCAGTAGTTGGTGCAGGGGACTCTGGTTAGCAATTTTTCACCTGTAGCAAACAGGGAGTCCCTCCTTGAACCAGTTGAAGCCAGGCAAAGTCCTTCTTGTGGTGAAGCCCAAGTGTGCAGCTGGTGCAGTCCTTCAGAGTGCAGGGTCCAGGTGTAGGCCAGGGGTCCGGCTGGGCAGTCCTTCTTCTTCTGTACTTTTTCCTGGTAGGGATCTGGTAAGGAACTGAGGTGTGGGTGCAGTTTTATCTCTGCTCCTGGGTGAAAAACAGGGGGTCCTGGTTCTCCAATCAGGTGCAGGATCCTTCCCCCTGTGATGATCACTTCCTGGGAAGTGTGGCAAAAATCAATCCCAGGGAGCAACATTCCTCAAAAATCCATCATGGCTGAAAGTAATTTTTGGAGGTTACATCTGGCTGAGCCCACCCACTGGTGTGGCTAAAAATCCTAGACACATCCCTCTCCTGCCCTCTCCTAATATAATCAAGAGGCCACCTAATTGTCTGGGTTTGCAGGATGTGGGTGTGTTGCTGGGTTGCTCCAAATGTCCTTCTCTGTCTTTGAAGACCAGTTTGGCAGCCCTCCCCCTTCTTTCCTCACCATCTGCTGAGGGGAGATCTCCTCCCATGGGCACATCTCTTTGTGTGAAGCCAGGCCACTTCACACCTCATCAAGGCAGCCTGGCAGGCTGCCAGAGGCTGGCCAATCAGGGCACAGCAGCAAAAACATTGCAGGGCTGAAGCTGGCAACTTTTCAGGTAAAGTTTAAAACTCTTTACCTGAACAAGTTATATTAAATCCAACAACTCAAAGTTGTGGGATTTATTATAACAATTAATTTGATGCCAAACTTCTGGTACTTGTTACTTAAGGGGACTTTAAAAATTAAAATAAAGTCTCCCCATTCTAGCCTAAGGAGGCCATTCACTACAATGAGGGAAAAACTAATTTGGCTGTTTTACCTCACCAGGGCTTATAAAACTATTTTTTAAGGTCCCTGCTTATAGTTGCATGGCATCCAGCCCTAGGGGCACACAGAGCACACCTTAGGGGTGACGTATATGTAAAAATAAGGTAGTTTAAGACTTTGGAATTACTTTGAATTCCATAGTCGAATTTGCATATAACTTTAGTTTAAAAGCAGCCAGCAAGGCAGGTCTGCCTTTAAAATGACACTGGGCACCTCAGCAGTGCACCTATTGGTGCACTACCTATGCTGGGGTCCCTAAACCTACATGCCCTACCATATACTAGGGACTTATAGGTAGGTTGACTTAGCCTATTATAATTAGCCTAATTTGCATACTGATTTTACACAGAGCACAGGCCCTGTGACTGGTCAGCAGTACCCAGGGCACCATCAGAGTCAGGAAAACATCAGCAAAAAGTGTAAAATGGGGGCAAAAAGTTTTGGGGCCTCTGCAATCAGCCCTGTTCTCCCACAGGGCCTGAGAGTTTGTCTGTTAAATTGCCATGGAACATCAGACTTGGGTGATGATATTGAGGAGTACCCAAAGTCAATCCCTTTTTAGAGATTGTTTACTGCCCTTTCTGTGAGAGCTATAAGAGACTGATCGCACTTACAGCATAAAAATCATCAGGGTACAGGACTTTTTCTCTACCTGTCAAGGCCGGACGCTAATATGGTCTGGTTAGTCCCTATCTTGAATGACAGAAAAAAGTGTGACTCCTCATGGTAGCCATCGTACCACCGTGCAAAGCACAGTATACCTTGAAGGTGTCAAGTTTCTCCTTCGGAGGGTCTCAGTTAGTGGAAACAAAATACTGACTGTAAAATACTGTTAGAAATGGGGTCTTTGGTTGTTAGTCAGGTTATCCCCTGTCCAAGCAAGGACCCTCACTCTAGTCAGGTTAAAGGAGGATCACCCTCAGTTAATCCCCACTCACCCCCTTGTTAGCTTGACACGAACAGGAAGGCGTGACTTCAGAAGCAAGATGTAAAGTATTTGTACCAACAAACACAATAACCCAGTGAAAACACTACAAAATGATACAACACAGGTTTAGAAAAATAGGTAATATTTATCTAAACAAAACAAGACCAAAATGAAAAAAATCCGGCATACAAGTCAAGTTATGAATTTTAAAAAGAATAAGGCCCTCATTCCAACCCTGGCGGTCATGGACCGCCAGGGTGGATGTCCACGGAAGCACCGCCAACAGGCTGGCGGTGCTTCATGTGGAATTCCGACAGCGGCGGTACAGCCGCGGTCGCCCAGCCGGGTCCGGCGGTTTCCCACTGGATTTCCCCCGGCTGGGAGAATCCTCCATGGCGGTGCTGCAAGCAGCGCCGCCATGGGGATTCCGACCCCCTTCCCGCCAGCCTGTTTCTGGCGGTTTTCACCGCCAGAAACAGGATGGCGGGAACGGGTGTCCTGGGGCCCCTGGGGGCCCCTGCACTGCCCATGCCACTGGCATCGGCAGTGCAGGGGCCCCCTAACAGGGCCCCAGCATGATTTTCACTGTCTGCTTAGCAGACAGTGAAAATCGCGACGGGTGCAACTGCACCCGTCGCACCCCTGCAACACCGCCGGCTCCATTCGGAGCCGGCTTCAGTGTTGCAGGGCCTTTCCCGCTGGGCCGGCGGGCGCTCCCTTGGCGGGCGTCCGCCAGCCCAGCGGGAAAGTCTGAATGGCCCCCGCGGTCTTTTGACCGCGGAGCGGTCATTCGGCGGGGTAAGTTTGGCGGGCGGCTGCCGCCCGCCAAACTTGGAATGACCCCCTAAGTGTCTTGGGGCCACATGTAAGAAATTCAGGTTTTGCGACTCGCACTTTGCGAGTCACAAAACCTGATGTGCAACAGTGTCAATGACACTGTTTGCGATTCCCAATGGGGTCGCAAATGACCTACCTCATGAATATTCATGAAATAGGTCGCAATTTGCGACTGATTGGGAATGGTCGCCCTCACAGTGATGGTGGCCTGCTGGAGACAGCAGACCACCATGTCTGTGACTGCTTTTAAATAAAGCAGTTTTTTTTTTTTAATACAGCCCGTTTTCCTTAAAGGAAAACTAGATGCATTTCAAATACAAAAAAATGAAAAGTTTTCTTTTCTGCTTTGAACAAATATTTTCACTGCCATTTGTGAAAGGGTTAGCACCAGTTTGAAACTGGTGCTAACTGCGATTGTTTTGCGACCACATTCGCGGTCACAAAACTATCATACATGGGACTGCGACTCGCAATTAGGAAGGGAACACCCCTTCCTAATTGCGACTCGCAAACCCTTTTTGCGATTCGGTGAATAGATTACCTAATCGCAAAAATGGGTCTGTACAACCCAAATAGCATTTTTCATGACGCAAACGGCCCGATTCGCCGTTTGCGACTTGAAAAATGCTTCGAACATCTGGCCCTCTGATCCTTAGAAAACAGTGAGCATGCTGTTATTGCATAAAAGTACCTGGATAGCATCAAAATAAAGACGCACGAGCAAGTGTGCATCGGAAAAGGCCAGCGATGCGTCGATTTCACACTCACAAGCAAGACTGTTCGTCGTTCCTCCTGCGGTCGGGTCAGCGTGTGTCGTTTCTTTTCTCCCGCAAGAGAGTGATGCATTGATCCCGGACGGGCTCCTTGGGACAGGGCAGGCTTTGTGTTGATTTTCCACGCCCAGCAATGTTGTGTTGAAATCTGGTCGCACGGTGTCAAGAAACTGTGCTGCGTTGGGGCGTGCATCGTTAACAGCATCCGCTACGGGTGTTGCACGTTGTTTCTCCCGCCGTGTTGTGTCGATCTACCAGTGTCGATTTTAGCCACGAGGCCAGCATCGTGCCATTTAGAAGCTGCAAGTAGGGTGGTGCGTCGAAAGTTTCCCCGCATGGCGGTCTTTGTGTGGATTTCTGGCCTTTTCCACCAGATGCACCTTTGTTTTCCCTGAGACTTCAACAACAGGAGGCAAGCTCAGTTCAAGCCCTTGGAGATTCTTCACTAGTGGGAAGTCACACAAAAGTCAGTCTTAGTCCTCTCTCAGGTAGAAGCAGCTACTGCAGGCCAACCCAGCAAAGCACCATCACAGGAAAAGGGGCAGTACTCCTCCTCCAGCTCTTCTTCTGGGCAGAGGTTCCTCTTGGTTCCAGAAGTAATCTGATTTTCAGGGGTTTTAGGTGCTCTTCTTATACCTCTTTCTGCCTTTGAAGTAGGCCTACTTCAAAGAGAAGTCTCTGTTGTTTTCAAGATCCTGCCTTGTCCAGGCCAGGCCCCAGACACACACCAGGGGGTTGGAGACTACATTGTGTAGGCAGGCACAGCCCTTTCAGGTGTAAGCCCAGATGGCCCATCACAATATGCAGGTTACAACCCAGCTCACTTTGTGTCACTGTCTAGAGGAAAGGTGCAAACAGCCCAACTATTAAACTGACCCAGACAGGGGATACACAAACAGGCAGAGTCACAGAATGGTTTAAGTAAGAAAATGCCTACTTTCTAAAAGTGGCATTTTCAAATACACGATCCAAAAAACAACTTCAATAAAAGATTTATTTTTAAATTGTGAGTCCAGAGACACCAAACTCCTTTTTCCTATCTGCTCCCAAGGGGAATCTGCTCTTTGAGAATATTTAAAGGCAGCCCCCATGCTAACCTATGGGAGAGATAGGCCTTGCAACAGTGAGAAACGAATTTGGCAGTATTTCACTGTCAGGACATGTAAAACACATTAGTACATGTCCCACCTTTAATATAAACTGCACCCTGCCCATGGGGCTACCTAGGCCCTAATTTAGGGGTGCATTACATGTATAAAAAGGGAAGGTTTAGGCCTGGCAAGTGGGTACACTTGCTAAGTCGAATTGACAGTTTAAACTGCACCCAAGGACACTGCAGTGGCAGGTCTGAGCCATGTTTACAGGGCTACTAATGTGGGTGGCACGACCAGTGCTGCAGGTCCTCGAGTAACATTTGATTTATAGGCCCTGGGCACATCTAGTGCACTTTACTAGGGACTTACTAGTAAATCAAATATGCCAATCATGGATAAGCCAATGTACACATATAATTTATACAGGGTATAATTTATACAGAGAACACTTACACTTTAGCACTGGTCAGCAGTGGTAAGGTGTCCGGGGCAAACAAAGCAGCAAAAACAGAGTCCAGCACACAGAAGCAACCTGGAAAGTAGAGGCAAAAAGTTAGAGGAGACCATGCCAATGATGCCAAGTCCAACAAATACCTACTTGGCAAATTTGTAGCTCTTGCGAGTAAATGAAAAAGTACAGGAGTGGTTAGCAAGGCACCAAACTCCTCCTCACCTCAGGGAAAAAAAGGCAGAACATCCAGAAGTAGAATTTAATAAAAGTACCAACTGCTAGAAGCAAAACATCAGGGGCATAAATATTAGTAAAGGGGTGATAAAAGCAATAGAACATATGGGAACGATTGCATTGTGACAAACCAATCGTGTATTTGTCTCATTTATCTATGATTCAGACAGTAACTTACAACACAGAAAAAGGCACTACTTTATGTTGGGTTGAGAATCTCAGATAGTACCCTATGGGCATATTGCCATCTTAGAGTGCCTTTTCATAAGGATTGTCCATGCCGCTTTCCAGGAATTAATGGCATTTGTTAACGAAGAAGAAGCCAATTTTTGACGTTCCTCATGCCATGCTGGATTCTGCAGTCCAGCCACTGCCGTTTATATCTGTAATTCTAAATATGAAGATATCAGAACACTACAAGCAGTGATAACACTCATCCATGCTTTGAGCACTATTTCCTCCTCTTAATGCTGTAAGTCTTTGGTAAGTACTTGGTACTACTCTCAGCACTGCACACGCAACTGCTTTTCGTGAGAGGGAGAATTTCTATTGTCCTTCCCAAGTATTTTTCCATTCCATTTCCAGTAAACGGAGTGAATGGAATTCACATGTATGTTGAACAACAAGATGGTGGCTAGGTTTGTGTTAGGGTGCCTTGGTCCATGGCGTACTTGAAAGTTAGTACATTTATCCTCTTGTTCCCAAATACAGTTGTCTCTGTGTATCAAGGAGGTATTCAGTAGCTCTTCTTGAAGAAGCTACAGTTCCTTTCCGAGAGCAGTAGATGTTCCTCCCATTTTCCTGCCAGGGATCAAGATACTTTTAGGGGTTTGATTTTTGTCTGGGCCAATAAGCATTCCAGCTGAAGTGGCTCAACCCCGTGACATTTAAGCTATAGAGATCTATGACCCCTGCACAAGCTGATCATACAGTGGAGTTGTTCTTCCAGTGGTGGACAGGCACTCAAGATTCAAGGAGTGCAGCAGATCTCACTGGCCAGGTCCGTCAATAAGTACTGAGTCCCTCGACTAGTACGATGTCCCACATTTTTCCAACATTGAGGAGGGGCATCACACCATGTTTAGCTATGAAGAGCTGTATGCATGTGATAAGGTATTCTTTGTTGCTTCCCTCCTTCCAGACTAGGCATAAGCCTGCAGGCACCTCAAAAGGAGTAACCTGTGTGAGGATGAGAACTGACTGCCAGAGGTAAAAGCTGGACTGAGTCTTTCAGGAGTAACCTTCTGCCAGTGAATTATAGATCCAGCAGACAGAGTGGACCTGTGTGATAGTGTTTTTGGAGTATGCCTGCACCAGGAACTTGATGTTGCCCCAGGCCAGCTGCTCAGGAATCATCCACTGCTGCACAATGACATCATGCACAAAGGAATAGCCCTTGCTTTCTTCTTCCGCCAACGATAATCCTACTTTGTCCCTGATCCTAGAGCTATATGAATCCTTTGTAAACACTATAGTTGCCTCCAGAGTTTCCCTCAAAGCTTTTCAGATATTTCTTGAGGTGATTGTTCTGATTTCAGAACCAGTGCAATTTTTGTTCTAACCCATGCTGATCTCGAGACATGATGACATCACAGATTGATCCACCAGTCACTACCTCAGGACTTGAGTCTACAGTTTTGTCCTTGCTCTTCCTATGCCCAGTGATGGGTGCAACCAGCCACAGAGATGTCCCTTCCACCCAAATTTTAGAACCATGACCAAGAGGTTTAGGGATACAGATCCAAGTTCTTTGGACCATATCTGATATCTAGATTTACTGCACTGAAACCAGCTATTTCCCCTATGACAGTGATGGTGGTAACTGGACTTTTAGGACTTCAGTGGACTCTGCCCTCATCCAAGACCATATCCCCAGAAGACATCACTGTTGTTTGCAGTGACCAGGGGTGCATTTCATCCTTCGGGCAGTGGGACCGCGTGGGCAGTTTAGAGAGACTGGACAGGTTTTATTGGAGGTGTCCTGAAACACTGTTAATATTCGTCCACGAATTACTGAAACCAAACCCCTCTAAGTCAAATACACTAACTATAGTTCCCTTTCAAGCTTAGCAACAACAACTATTAACCTTTGGGGTGTATCACTACATGACTCTGACACACTATTTGGTTGAGCAACCCTTTCACAAAAAATATATATTTTTTTCTCCCTTGCACCATAGTTATGAGAAGTATTCATGCACAGCATCCATTAAATAAAACGTGCCGTTTGCCCCCACGTGATACCTCTTAGGCCCAGATTTACCAATTAGCCACGCAGTGCATCAGCAAAAAATGCTACCCTGAGTGACAGTGAGGGAGCAGGAGAGCGCCATATCTACTGAGATGTGCTCTCTCCTCCCCTCTTCCTAGCGTGATTTTAGCTGCCGTGCACCACCCACAGACACACCTTTGCGTCATACTACAGGGGTGTGTGCATGAGTCTGGCATAGGTTTTGGACTGGAAGGATACCCTTCCAGTACAAAATACTATGCTTAGACACACTTTAAAACTTTTCCTACTTTGTATGCGTACTGCACAGCGCAGCATGCATACAAAGTCAGAAAAGAAAGGAGCAATTAAAACATTTCTCCTTTTAATGCCTGCTTTCAAAAGGCATTACCTTTTGGCGCAAAACCATGTCTACTATTGTTTCTAGATAGGGTTTTGCGTCAAAAGGCTCAGGTGGTTGCATGGGAATACTCATATACCACCCAAGTAACGCCGTCTCGGCGCTAAGTAACACAACTTTTAGGGTACTTTCCAAAACAAGTTTTGCGCTGATAGTAAATTAGGAAAAAACATTTTGTGCTGGTTAGCTGCACATTTGTGACGCTAACCCAGCACAAAATGTTTGTAAATCTCCCCCTTGGTGCGTAAGGGCTTTAATATTGTATATGATAGGCTCTCTGGGAAGGATGGTGCTAGAGATTTTGGGTTCGCTTAGACCATCATTATTTTAAATGTATTTTATTTTTCTTATATATATAAATGTTCTTTCTTTTTTAAAATTGAGTAAATCCTTACATTGTTCCACTCAGCTACACTGAGAGAGTCAAATGACAATCAGGAGTACCGGGTTATTCAATTAGAGTTCAACAGTATTGTTGCCTAGGGGCACCACTGGGATAGAGAATAGGCACCAAAATAAAAGTGGCTCCCATTAGTGAATTAGTGTTATTGCAATAAGAGTGGGGTTTCAGCTGGCCCAGCTCTGCACCCTACCCAGGTCCTATTACTGGACAGCAATGCTGCACTAGATAGGAAGGGCGCCTACATATCACTGCTTAAGGGGTTGTGGACAAACGGGTACGTTTTTGCATATGCTGGGGGCATGCCTAGTTGTCCAACCCTTCTGGAGAAAATGACCCGATTGATGTCAAGGGTTGAGGCCATAGGGGTCCAAATGTCTGCCAAGTGTCTGCCAAAGTTTAAAAATACACGGGGAGAGTCACTGGCCTAAATAGTTGTGGTTAGAAGTCAGGGCTGGGGTGGTTAAAAGGAATGTGGCACACCGACCCCTCCCGGGATTCATGAGTGGGAGAAGGACATGGACTGGTACCGGCAGGTCGAAAAGGTGGTGTACCAGAAAATGGGAAAAGAAATTAGGTGGCTAGTGTACTTACCATGACAAAGGAGCTACATAGGGGTAGAAGTAATGTTGCTGGAAAAGATGGGGAGGCCTGAGGTATTGAAGCCCGGGCGTTGGGGTTGCACACTTGTATATGTTTTCTTGACTGCCAATGTTTCCCTATGCTATAACGATGTATACCGCTCTAGTGTGCTGCACCGTAAATCTGATTTACTGCACTGCATGTCTCTTGATCTTGTCCCCCGCAGCCGTAAGCCTGAATGGGGTGACAAAGCTTTCACAGTGGCAGTGGTCAAACGCTGGAATACTCTCCCACTTTCTTTGGCTTTTTCCCAATTAATCTCCTTCAGTTCTAGGCAGCTGTCTGCCACCTGTTTATGCTTCTCTCACTCTCACTTCTCTTCTGCTCAGCGCTTCGATGCTACGGCCGGAATGTGCTGTATAAATGTTAATACATACATACATACGTATGTGTACAGCTGTAATTAAAATAAAAAGATGTTACACAACCATTAGTGAATTAGCCAAAAAAGTGGCAGGTTTTGAACTTGTGAAGACACACTCTATAATTGTTTAGCAAGGTATAGAACACTGCATGGATTTGAGCTTGTAGCATGCGATTTTTGTTTAATATTTTTATTAAAGGAATGAAAAAAATATACATAACTTTGACAAACCAATCTATGAGTAATATGATATAAACTTATAAGTTCGATAATATAACATGTTCAAACAGCATATATTAAAAAAACGAAACTAAAAGAACGCTTGTCTTAAAACACTTGTCAATGAGAGATGATCCTGAGAAAAATTGTAAAAAGGATAAGATACAATAGTAAAGGGAAAGAAGAAAGGGAAAAGAAGAGAAGAAGGGGAAGAAAAGAGAAAAATGCAATAGTAAAACCTAACTAAACATTGTGGATTCAGATCAAGAATGAAAGTATTAAAAAAGAACGTGTTAAGAATGAAGAGTACTTTTTACTGATAATATACAGCAATCTTGGCAATAAATTAAGCTTTACAACAAGCATGAAGAGATAAGCGTTTGGTGAATGGTTCCCACAATGCTTCACGTTTGGCTAACAGAAAGGTAGAATGTAAATTGTGCCGACCCAGACAATGGGTATGACATAGCAAAATCCACCACTGTTGGAGAGTGAAAGATTCAGTAGATTTCCAGGTAGAGATGATTACTTGTAAACCAGTTGTGTTCACGAGGTCTACTAATTTGCCATATAGTCTGTTAGAAGACCAGAGATTACTTTAACCACCTCGAAATAAATCAGACGTTGAAAGTGGGGAGCTGATACCCAAAATGACACTTATTCATGACCACATCCCAGAATTGAGAGAGCTTAGGGCACGGGATTACAACGCTAATAATTATCTTTTTTTTTATTTTTGAAATAAATCTTTTCATTGCAGGTAATACAAACACTGATACAACAACTGTGAATAGCACACATTGCGACATCAAAGCAGGGACATATTGCAGCAAGCCCACGTTGGCCCCTAGGAGCCATCTCCCCCTGCCCCATCCTGCCAGTCACTGGACAACATCAAAATCTGCTCACCCGACATAATATAGTACTACCGGTACCTACAATTGGTGCACATAGTTCACCCAATATACGTTCCACTTCCTCCATATTTTAGACCATTTCTTTGGGCATCCTGTGCTTTCATAGACCTCCCTTTCCACCAGCATGCACCAATCCATATCATACTTCAAGTCAGTCAAGAGTGGTGCCCAACCCACCCTCCACATTTGCAGTATTTTATGTTTAGCCACCATCAACTCCATTGTGATCCAGAGCCGATCCATCCGGGCAAGATCAGTTGCATCCCAAATATTGAGAAGGCACCCTTTGCAGATACCTCCAAATTACTGCTACAAATATCTTTTTTAAAAGGCTACCACTGACTCCCAATACCGTTGAAGTACTGGGCAACTCCAAATCATGTGAAAAAACGGCCCTCCCCGTCACATTTTTTGGGGCACATGGTACTCTCTGCCCTGCCCATCTTGGCTGTAGTGGAACATGAATGATAAGATCTATGTAGGATTTTCAGCTGTAAAAGGCGGAATCTCGATCTTATGGCCACTTCCCTTGGGGACGCCAGACCCTCGGGCCATTCATCATTCTGCAACCATTCTAGCTCATGCAGCCAATGCTGTGGCAAACAAGTCAGTGTGTCAGGGGAAGTATTTATCAGTTTGTGGTACGTGAGAGAGATCGCCTTTTTTGGCATATGTCCATCTAACAGTCTGTCCTCCAGTGGGGATGATTCAGGGTGGTGCGCATCACTGGTCAGCGCCCTCAGCAGTGTGTGGCGTATCTGTAGATATTGGTAGGTTTCCGTGGATGCCAGTTGTTACTCACTTTGTAAGTCAGTGAAGGAAATCACCCCACCCTGATTCCACAGGTTTCCCACAAAAACATGCCAATCAGATCCCACTTTTTGAAGCCCTGTTGTGTAGCAAGAGTATCCAATTGTGCAGTGACCCACAGGGAAGTGGCCTAAGTTATTCTGCCCCACCAACCCAGGGCATTCAGTGTGGTGTGCCAAAGAGTAAGTGTGACAGCAGTGGGACTAGGGAAGGACGCTGTATAAGTGTTTCCATAGATGGCCCTGCGATAGCCCTTGGGTGTCACGTTCCTCCTATCCGCCTGATAGGCCGGCTCATCTTTTGGGAGATATACCCAATGGTTAATGGTAACAAGTTGCTCCACTCAATAATATTGCTGTACGTTAGGCAGCGTAATCCCTCCATCATACAATAATTATCTGTTTTGAACAATTTAAATTTTAAGAGTTGTGCTGGGGTATAATAAAGCCTAATGTAAAATGGTATAGGGTTTGAGCATGATTAGCAGGGCATGCAGTGTTGTGAATTTTCACCCATATTTTCTCCTGTAGGGTAGTAGACTAGCTGGATTGTAAATCTAATTCCCAAATTAGTTCAATTTTGTCTTTGGGCGTATCTGTTGGAGTGTTCTTTAATGTTTTATAGATAAGAGCCGCTTTGGAGTGGTTTTTGATAGAGATGGGAAAACTCTGTGGGCCATGATCTGGTGTAGGAGGGGATGAGAAGGAACGGAGTCTGGTTGAGAGTATAGGTTCCAAAAGCTTATATTGTTTCCGACATTTAGGTCGTAGCTTACAGGATAAGGAGAGATTGTCAAGAGGAATTACAGCATTAAAATGCTATCGCATTTGAACAATCGTCAATAAACCTCTGGTGCACCACCCCACCTAAAGAGCGATTTACCATATTTTAAGAGCAGTTTGTTATATCAAATGGGATTTTGAACAAAATACTCATATGAAGATGGGTGGGCTGCCAAATACCACTTGCATAGTGAACAGGAATGTGCAATTAGTGATGGTATCCAATGCTTACGGGATGGGAGATGTAGAGGATGTGCTTGTGAGTGAAGGGAGAGATCATGGCAAGCTCCAGTTGGTACCACAATTTGAATGTAGAATCAAAGTGATCGTAAAAACAGTTATGGCAATGCTTAATGCCAAACGCTTTGTGATAAAGAGAAAAATCAGGGAAATTAACCCAACCTAAAATCTTTGACAACCTGAGGCTCTGCAGTGAGATTGAGGAGATTTCCCATTCGTGAGAAGCAAGATAATAGCTGATCAATAGATGTAAAGTATTTCTCAGCAATATTAATAGGTAACATAAGATAAAAATGAATGATAGGAAGTGTTATCATTTTAATCGTATCAAGGCGACCCTACCAAGACAGAAAGAGTGGCTACTAGATCTGAGTCAGATTAGTAATTGTGGAGAGAAGAATATCCGTATTTGTTCTTCAGGTATCTCTGAGAATATTAGGATACCAGAACCCCAGACATTTTTTCAGGGTTCCAAGATGAGCCCATTCCAGTGAAGGAGGTTTTGTAACAGAATTTATTCAAATGCATCACCTCAGACTTTTCTACAATAAATTTGTAGCCAGGCACCTCCGATTACACTTTTAGCTCATTCAAGAAATGTGGAAGAGAAAATTCCGTCCAGGAGATTTAAAGAGGGATATTGTCCGCATATGCTGTAAATTTAATATGTATGTTGTTGTAATGAAAACCAGAAATAGCAGAGGATTGAGGAGTCATGGTCAAGAATGAATAACAAGGGCGATAATGGGCAATCCTGCCTCATGCCTCTATGTAGTAGGAAGTATGAGGACTTCACTCCGTTAACCATAACAGAAGAACATGGAGATAAGCATAGTAATAAGATTAGTTGTAGAAATTGAGGGTCAAACCTGTGCCATCAAAGGGCATGCATAAGCAATTGCCAATTAACTGTATGAAGGGTATTTTCTGCATCAAAAGCTTTTGTCGTGATGGAATACTTAAGTTTGGGGCCTTTGCTTGAAACAGTGGTTCCCAAACTTTTGACTTCTGTGGACCCCCACTTTGTCATTACTGGAACCCAGGGGACCCCCACTGAATCATTATTGTATTCTGGGTACCCCCTACTGAGTCATCACTGAAAGCTGGGGACCTTTGCAATCTGTATTTATCGAAGTTCTGGGACAGTAGTTCTTAGGCATGAGACAAATCATAGCTTCTGTAAAAGAACCCGAGGAGTTTTCCTTTGAGAGAAAATGATTCAGTAATTTAAATAAAAAAACAATAACTTCGAGAAATGCTGATAAAATTCAACTGTAAAGCCATCTGTGCTTTACATGTAGGAAGATGTTTAACAGCTGAGAATAATTATTTTATGTTTAATGATTGTTCGAGAGAATTCAGGTCAGTATATGTGGGCTTTTGCTTTGTGGGGTGATAAAAGAATGATGTAATAGATTCCTGAGAAGGCATAAATTCAGGAGTTTCAAGGCTTGGTAGTATTCAGCAAAGCAGCATGCTATGTCTGTATCCCGAACAATGTTTGTTTTAGTATCATGGAAATTAAGAGAAACAACTGCCTGTTGAGACTAAAAATAGGCCTAAAGCATCCAAAAAAATGGCTCTTGCAGTGACCTGTCAGACCAGCCCATCTGCCCTATAGGCCAAACTAAAACAGCTATTAAACCCCTTATATTGTCACTATTAAAACTCTGCAACTCCTCAAAGCCCAGACGTCCCATCTCATAGGTTTCCTCAAAATGTTGGTTGGTATGTCCAAGTAGGATCTGCCTTTAATTTCTCAGGTAGCATTTAGTTGTCTTTGTGAAAATCAAGTTTGCAAGTGCTGTTTGTCACATGTGGTGGTGGATATTGGTTGTAAGAAGAACTAGACTCATAATGTGCAACAATATTGGAGCCCAAATATTCTTATTTTCCAAAAAGATATTTCCTGGAACATGATCTGGGTACATAAACCGCACTGGGTTTTTGTTCACAGTGAGCAGTTTGGATCTCAGGCATGTTAAAGACCAATGTACTACTCTTCCTACGAAGCAGACCCCCTTCAGAGAGAGCAGAAAGTCGAACAAAATCGTGCCCTAGAAGATTAATCAAATTTAGAGAAATGTTCTGCACATGTGACAGGGGTTATGCTATACCTTCAAACAGATAATTATGCGAGCATCGAGTAAATAGTTGGCTTCAAAAACGACCTACTGCTATGTAGTATATCCAACAGAGTTCAGTGTTTACCATATACAGCATGCAGCATGTCCAGCTGCTATTTGCCCATCTTGTTTGCTTTAATAGAGCCCAGAATCATTTTCAGGTTTGATCATCTTCCAATTGCAATTCTTCTTCAGCTAACTCATCCACATTAACATATAACTCTTGAGGAAACAGTTTGTTGTTTGCATTCATTGTTCATTTTGTGTTTTTAAGTTAGCATAATCAGGATGCAAAGACAAATACACAACTGTAGGAGGATGGCCTGGTTTGTAGTGGGTACCTAAGGTACTTACAGCTTATACCAGGTCCAGGTATCCCTTATTAGTGAAATGTAGGCAGTGTGCTAGCAGCTTAGGCTGTCTAGGGGTAGCTGTAGCAGAGCAACCAAGGCTGAACTAGAAGACATTCAAAGCTCCTGCAATACCACTATAGTTACACAGTACTTATACACAACAAAAGACAAAACTCAGAGTTACCAAAAATAAAGGTACTTTATTTTAGTGACACATGGCCAACAATATCTTAGAGGCAGTACTCCTTCTGGAGGTGAGTATTACACACAATATATACACTAGTAACCAAAATCAGGTAAGTAAACCGTCATAGAATAGTGCAAACAGTAGAAAATACAATAGATTGCAATGGGCCTAGGGGCAACACAAACCATATACTAAAATAGTGGAATGCAAATGTCGAATTCCCCTCTAGGCAAGTGTAGTGTGTAGAGGGGTGCGGGGAGTGTAGGAAAACACCAAAGGTAAGTAAAGTGCCCCATCCCAGAGTCCAGGAAAGCAGGATTAAAGTACAGCAAGTTTCCTCAGAACACAACCAATGAATTCCTGGACCAGAAGACCTGTGGAGAGAGGAGACCAAGTTCAGAAGTCGAAGCAGAGCGTCCAGGAAGTACAGGAGCCCCTGCCAAACTGAAAGAAGGTGCAAAAGTGGATTCTCCGGTTAGAAAAGTACAGAAATGCACCAAAGAAGATAGCCGCAGGTTCCTGCTTGGTGTAAGAGATCTCCCACGTCGAGTTGTTAGATGCAGGCTGTTTGCGCCGCTGGATTCTGCCAACAAGCCTTGGTTCAAGCAAATGAAATCAAATCATTAACATTTATAAAGCGCGCTACTCACCCGTGCGGGTCTCAAGGCGCTAGGGGATAGAGGGGGTTACTGCTGCTCGAAAAGCCAGGTTTTTAGGAGTCTCCGGAAAGCGGAGTGGTCCTGGGTGGTCCTGAGGCTGGTGGGGAGGGAGTTCCAGGTCTTGGCCGCCAGGAAGGAGAAAGATCTCTCACCCGCCGTGGAGCGGCGGATGCGAGGGACGGCAGCGAGTGCGAGGCCAGAGGAACGGAGGAGGTGGGTGGGGACGTAGAAGCTGAGGCGTCGGTTGAGGTATTCCGGTCCCTTGTTGTGGAGGGCTTTGTGTGCGTGGGTGAGAAGTCGAAAGGTGATCCTTTTGCTGACTGGGAGCCAATGCAGGTGTCTCAGGTGTGCGGAGATGTGGCTGTTGCGGGGTACGTCGAGGATGAGGCGGGCCGAGGCGTTTTGAATGCGTTGCAGGCGATTTTGGAGTTTGGCTGTGGTCCCAGCGTAGAGGGTGTTGCCGTAGTCCAGGCGGCTCGTGACGAGGGCGTGGGTCACGGTTTTTCTAGTGTCGGCGGGGATCCAGCGGAAGATCTTGCGGAGCATGCGGAGGGTGAGGAAGCAGGCGGAGGACACGGCGTTGACTTGCTTGGTCATGGTGAGAAGAGGGTCCAAGATGAAGCCGAGGTTGCGGGCGTGGTCTGTGGGGGTCGGTGCGGTGCCGAGGGCCGTGGGCCACCAGGAGTCGTCCCAGGCAGACGGGGTGTTGCCGAGGATGAGGACTTCCGTTTTTTCAGAGTTCAGCTTTAGGCGGCTGAGCCTCATCCAATCTGCGACGTCCTTCATACCCTCTTGTAGGTTGGTCTTGGCGCTGGCGGGGTCCTTGGTGAGGGAGAGTATAAGTTGGGTGTCGTCGGCGTAGGAGGTGATGATGATGTCGTGCTTGCGTACGATGTTGGCGAGGGGGCTCATGTAGACATTAAAGAGTGTCGGGCTGAGTGATGAGCCTTGAGGTACGCCGCAGATGATCTCGGTAGGTTCTGAGCGAAACGGAGGGAGGTAAACTCTTTGGGAACGGTTTGAGAGGAAGGAGGCGATCCAGTCCAGGGCCTGGCCTTGGATCCCGGTGGAGCGGAGGCGGGTGATTAGGGTGCGGTGACAGACCGTGTCGAAGGCAGCCGAGAGGTCGAGGAGAATGAGGGCGACTGTTTCACCGTTGTCCATCAGGGTTCTGACGTCGTCTGTGACTGAGATGAGGGCGGTTTCCGTGCTGTGGTTGGTTCGGAATCCGGTTTGTGAAGGGTCGAGCAGGTTGTTGTTTTCCAGGAAGGTGGTCAGCTGTTTGTTGATGGTCTTCTCTATAACCTTGGCTGGGAAAGGCAGGAGAGAGATAGGGCGGAAGTTTTTCAGGTCGCTCGGGTCAGCCGTAGGTTTCTTTAGTAGGGCGTTGACTTCGGCGTGTTTCCAGCATTCGGGGAAGGTAGCAGAAGAAAAAATGAGTTGATGACGGCCTGGAGGTGCGGGGCGATGATGTCGAAGCAAGTACGCAGTTTGCATCAAAGAGGAGCTGCCTGGTCCCAGGAGGGACCTGGGGGTCTCAATTCAGACTGAGGAGACAAAGGGGGCTCTCAGCACTTCAGAGAGCCCTCAGAAAACCAGGCAGCACCCACCGGAGTCCCAGAACATGGGGACAAAAGAGATGCAAAGTGTGGTCATTGCAGCACTACACTGGAGGATCCCATGCCACTGGAGAACATCTCAGGGAGCAGTGTGTCGCAGGATGGAGTGCTGTAGACCTGGGCTACGCTGTGCATGAAGAACGTTTGGAAGAAGTGCACAGAAGCCCAAGGAGCTGCAGAAGACACAGTGCACAGGGATACTGTCGCAGCACGGGGAGGCAAGCTCTTACCTCCACCAAATTTGGACAGCTGGACCTTTGGGCAGTCTGGGTCACTTCGATCCACCACCAGTGTTCCAGGGATCATGCTCGTCGACAGGAGAGGAGTCCCAGACTACCAGTTGTCATCACAGAGAGGTGCCTGCTGAAGCAGGGAAGTGACTCCGTCACTCCAGTAGAGACTCCATTGGTTCTTCCGGTGCAGGGTGAAGACAGGCAGTCCTCAGAGCGTGCACACCTTGGAAACTGTTGCAATTGCTGTCTGGAGCTGAAGTTGCAGGTCACAGGAGTCTTCCTCGATACATTGTTGCAGTTACAGCAGTTCCTGGAGCAGTCTGCTGTTGATCTGACGGGTAGAAGCTGAAACAAAGGATGCAAAGGAGTCCTGGAGGAATCTTGCAAACCGAATCTGAGGACACACCCTGAGGAGAGACCCTAAATAGCCCTGAGAGGGGGATTGGCTTCCTACCCAGGTATGCACCTATCAGGAAGGGTCTCTGGTGTCACCTGCTGGCACTGGCCACTCAGAGGTCTCCAGAGGGTCCCTACACCTTGGGATCCAAGAGGGCTAACACCAGGGACACTCTGGAGGAACTCTGGGCACCACCCGTGGGGTGGTGATGGACAGGGGAGTGGTCACTCTCCTTTCCTTTGTCCAGTTTCGCACCAGAGCAGGGACAGGGAGTCCCTGAACCGGTGTAGACTGGATTATGCATGGAGGGCACCGTTTGTGCCCTTCAAAGCATTTCCAGCGGCTCTGGGAGGATACCCCTCCCATGCCTTTAACACCTATTTCCAATGGGAGAGGGTGTAACACCCCTCTCCTCAAGGAAATGCATTGTTTTGCCTTCCTGGGATTGAGCTGCTCAATCCCCAGGAGGGCAGAAACCTGTTTGTGAGGTGGCAGCAACTGGGGCTGCAGTGGAAGCCTCAGAGAGCTGGTTTGGCAGTACTGGGGGTCCATGGTGGAGCCCCCAGGGTGCATGGGATTGACCCCCAATACCAGATTTGGATTGGAGGTCAATTCCATGATCTTAGACACCTCACATGGCCATATTTGGAGTTACCATTGTGAAGCTACATATATGTATTGACATATATGTAGTGCACGCTTATAATGGTGTCCCTGCACTCATGAAGTCCCAAGAATCTGCCCTGAAGGGGGCGCCTTTTCTAGTGCAAGGGTGCCCTCACACACAGTAACTTTGCACCTAGCCTTCAGTAAATGAAAGTTAGACATATAGGTAACTTATAAGTTACCTGGTGCAGTGAAAAATGGCTGTGAAATAGTGTGTGCACTATTTCACTCAGGCTGCAGTGGCAGTCCTGAAGAAAGATTTGTATGAGCTCCTTATGGGTGTCAAAAGAAATGCTGCAGCCCATAAGGATCTCCTGGAAACCCAATGCCCTGGGTAGCCAGGTACCATACACTAGGGACTTATAAGTGGGGTCCAGTGTGCAAATCAGAATTGGGATATGGAGTCACTAAACTATAGTGACACATTTGGTACACAGAGAGAGCATAAACCCTGGAGTTCTGGTTAGCAGAACTCCAGTGACACAGTCAAGCATACTGACAACAGACATAGGCCACAAACTATGAGTACTGGGGTCTTGGCTAGCAGGACCCCACTGAGACAGTTAAACACACTGACACTGACACACACAGACACACAGGCCAAAAATGGGGGTAACCATGCTAGAAAGAGGCTACTTTCTCACAACAGGTCCTTTGTTGCTTTGCATTTACAACTGAAGACAACTTGACGTTCAACCCTTTCGCTGCCAGGCCTTTTCCCCCTCAGGTGACAGGGCTTTTTTGGCTATTTGGGGCCGTTCGCGCTTAGGCCCTCATACCTTTTTGTCCACATAAGCTACCCACGCCAAATTTGCATCCATTTTTTTCCGACATCCTAGGGATTCTAAAGGTGCCCAGAGTTTGTGGGTTCTTCTGGAGGAGATGAAAAAATTAGCCAAAATACAGCAAAAATGTCATTTTTTTAAAAAGAAAATGGGAAAAAAGGGCTGCAGAAGAAAGCTTGTGGTTCTTTCCCTGAAAATGGCATCAACAGAGGGTTTGCGGTGCTACAATCACCATCTTCCCAGCTTTCAGGAACTGGCAGACTTGAATCAATAAAATACATTTTCAATACAGTTTTGGCATTTTAGTGGGATATACCCCATGTTTACTATTTTTTTTTGCTTTTTAGCCTCCTTCCAATTAGTGACAGAAATGAATGTGAAACCAATGCTGGATCCTAAACAGCTAAACATTTCTAAAAAGTAGACAAAATTCTGAATTCAGCAAGGTGTCATTCGTGTAGATCCTACAAGGTTTTCCTACAGAAAATAACAGCTGAACTAAAACAATATTGAAACTGAGGTACAAAAACCAGCCATTTTTCTCCACATTTTACTCTGCTGAACTCTTCTGGTTGCGTGGATATGTAGGACTTGTAGGTTCATCAAGAACCCTAGGTCACCAGAGCCAATAATGGAATTGCACCTTGCAATGGGTTTTCATTGTATACCGGGTACACAGCAATTCATTTGGTGAAATATAAAGACTGAAAAAAAGGTATCAAGGAAACTTTTGTATTTCCAAATGGGCACAAGATAAGGTTTTGAGAAGCAGTGGTTGTTTGCACATCCCTGAATTCTGGGGTCCCCATACTAAAGTGTGAATTACACAGGCATTTCTTAAATAGACGTTTTTTTACAGACTGTCTTACATTTGGAAGGAAAAAAATGTAGAGAAAGGCAAGGGGCAATAACACTTGTTCTACGATTCTGTGTTCCCCCAAGTCTACCGATAAAAATGGTATCTCACTTGGGTTGGCAGGCCTAGTGCCTACTACAGGAAACACAACATGGACACATCACATCATTACATTGAAATCTGACATGTTTTTTTAGAAAGTGCCTTAGTGTGGATTTTGGGCTCTGGCTCACCCGGCACCTAGGGAAACCTACCAAACCTGTGCATTTGTCAAAACTAGACACCTAGGAGAATCCAGGATGGGGTGACTTGTGGGGCTCTCACCAGGTTCTGTTACCCAGAATCCTTTGCAAACCTCAAAATGTGGCAAGAAACACTTTTTCCCCACATTTCGGTGACAGAAAGTTCTGGAATCTGAGAGGAGTCACAAATTTCCTTCCAGCCAGCATTCCCCCAGGTCACCTGATAAAAATGATACCTCACTTGTGTGGGTAAGCCTAGTGCCCTCGACAGGAAATGCCAGAAAACACTACGTGGACACATCAAAATGATCAAATAAAAAACTATTGGTTTGTGTTGGGGGTGGGTACCTATATTTTTGGTCCTGGGCTCAGCAACCATCTAGGGAAACCTACCAAACCCAGACATTTCTGAAAACTAGACACCCAAGAGAGTCTAGGGAGGTGTGACTTGTGTGGATCCCCAGTGTTTTCTTACCCAGAATCCTCAGGAAACCTCAAATTTAGCTACAAAAATCAAATTTTCCCACATTTCTGTGTGGGATCACCACACCGGCACACATTTCCTACCACCCAACATTCCCCTCAGTCTTCCGATAAAAATGATACCTCACTTGTTTAGGTGGGCCAAGTTCCTCCAATGGGGAAGAGCCAAAAACATGTTGAAATTGAGGGGGAACCAAAGCGGGTCAAAAAGTGCAGTTTGAAATTTATTTTATTCAGGCTGACAAGTGGGGCAGAATTTTTATCGTTATCGGCATAAATGCGACAATGCTGAGTGGTAGTAATTTTGTAGATTCCTGCAGATTCCCGAAGGTTCCAACACAAAAATTTGGGAAAAAAGTGTGATTTCAAGCAAAGTTGGAGGTTTGCAGGGCATTGTGGGTAGGAAGATGCTGTGGGTGCATGTAAAGTGCACCACCCTGGACTTACCCAGATGTTTAGTTGTCAGATGTGTCTAGGTCTCATAGATTTCTCTACATGGCAGCGTCCCAAAGTCCAAAAAGTGCAGCCCTCACCATTCCAAGTGCGACAATTTTGAGAGTTAGACAAATGTAAAACCAAAACCCAAAATAATCAAATGTGCTTTTGCTTGCCGTAGGATAAGATCTTTTAGTGTGCAGGGAAGAGCTGAAAGACTGTTACCCCCTTCAGCTGGGGTGGGGGCACCTGGTTGGTAGCCACCACCCCACTATTTTTTTTTTTTAATTCCCTGACATCTAGTGTGCTTTCTGACCCCCTGAGGAGTGGATCAGGGGTACTTGCCCCATCTGCCCCTCGGTGGGCAGAACAACTTTGTCCCCATTTATTTGGGATGGGACTATGGCCACACCCCCAGCCTCTTCCCTGGTTTCTGCTGGGCTTAAAAAAATAGGCCGATCTGCTCCCTAGGGGGGCAGAAATGGCCAACAGTAATGTGCCCCAAGGATAGCGACCCTCACCAAAGGGGCTGCCCCCCCCAACAAAACACACACACACCAATCCCTCGTGCCTCAGTGGTTACTGCCCCCCCTGGGGGCAGATCAGTATAATAGAAATAGGCCGATCTGCCCCAAGGGGGGCAGAAATGGCCTAAAATAAATTTGCTCCCACAGGGGAGCGACCCTTGCCTAAGGGGTACTTCCCCATCTGTAAAAAATACAAATAAAAATCCCTGGTGCCTAGTGGTTTCTGCCCCCGTTGGGGGCAGGTTGGCCTAATTAAAATGGGCCCATCTGCCCCCAAGGGGGGGCAGAAGAAGCCTAAAATAAATTCCCCTCCCCCAGGGGAGATGCCCTTGCCTAAGGAGTCGCTCCCCTTGCATGAAACTGACATACAAAAAAAATGCTGGTTTCTAGTGATTTCTGCCCCCCTTGGGGGCAGCTAGACCTAAGAAAAATAGGCCGATCTGCCCCTAAGGAGAGCAGAAAGGGACTAAAACAAATTTGCCCCCCAGGGGAGCAACCCTTGCCTACCTGGGGGCAGATCAGCCTTATTAAAATAAGCCAATCTGCCCCCAAGGGGGGGGGCAGAAAAGGCCTCATAAATAATTGCCCCCCAGGGAAGCGACCCTTGCTCAAGGGGTCGCTCCTCTTCATTGTTTACATGACATTTTTTTTATCCCTGGTGCCTAGTGGCTGCTGCCCCCCTTCACGATCAGGCTGCAGAAATGCTCAGAGAGACATCAAAGGAAAGAAAGGCCTTTCCTTTCCTTTGATGCCTCTCCCGCCCCCAGCCTGTGATCGGAAGAGAAATGCTTTGCATTTCTCTTCCATTCCGCGCTGGAAGTTGAGCTTCTAGCGCAGTGGGGGGTGGCTTCTGATGAGGTCAGCGCGCGATTGCACACTGATATCATCAGATGCCACTGGGGGGGGTCAGGAGGGACAGGGTGGAAGGGGAAGAGATTCCCCTTCCATCCCTGCCCATGGAAGGTGGGTGCTAGGCCCTCAAGGGGAGCGCTAGCGCTTCCCCCAAAGGCCCATACATGGACGAGGTGGTTTTGTCCCTGGTGCCTGAGCACCACGGCAGCGGACGTAACCACCTTGTTCCGGGCACCTGAGGGGTTAAAGAGTACAATAGAACTTTAACTCTGTTTGTATTTTTCTCCCTGCAGTGCCTTCCTATTAATAAAATAATCAAAATGGGATTTGTTCTGTGGTGCTGTGCTGAAACTAAATGTAACTTCTTTTGTAACTTTCTATGAAGCTGTGTTATAACTGTACCAACTTTTGTAACAAGTCAAGGAACTTTCCTGCTCCTGCGAATGAAGAATACATTGTACTAAATATGTGCAGCGATGTAATGACGTTTTTTTTGGTTTTAGGTTTAGGGTTAGCATTATTAATTATGCATTCTGACTACATCTCTAGCAGTGCTGCATCTAATGTATCCTGTGTTTATGAAATCTGTTTGTTGTTGTCATTATAACTTCATTTGACACCATGTCATGAGTGTGACCTCTGTTTGAAAACCTGTAAAAAGTTGCCTTTCCTGGGATGTGTGGCAGAGCTTTCCTTCTACTCTCTAAAGACAGACTTCCTATGGTCCTCTTGTTGACTCTATACTTAGATGTTTTTCTTAATTTATGATCTTCATTGATGCTGATCTGAATTGACAAACGAATTTTCCTTTTTGCTTTCTGTAATGAGACTTCATTTTAAATAAATCTTCATGGTTTGGACTTTTAACCTTGTCTTGTGTCGGTTTTCTTTATTTTCCTTTGACTCATGTCCTTTGGGAGTAACCCGGCCCTGGTCCTTCCAATCAGCCCTTTGCGGATTTATTAATGCAAATCTCTGATGCTATAATTTATTATTTCATTTATTTAGCACCATTTGCCATACGGGTTTCACTTTCATATTTTTGTCACATCATGTTGAAAATGGGCGCCTCTTCCGCCTCACTCATGGAGGGAGCTTGTTAATAAATACTCGGCATGCTTGAGCTTGGTACGGGCTCCCCACGAGTTATCTTCTTTTACCTTCTTTTTTGTGCCCGATCAACAGTAAGGGCCTCCTCTGGGCCACGGCCCAGCAAGTGGCGTTATGAAACCTCAGGGGCCCCGCAAGGTACAACAGCGGGGATCTTCTACATCACACTACTCTTCTGCCCAGCACGAGGAAGCAGGTGTTAGAAGCAGCTTAGCCTCCCCTCACCAGAACCTCTGGAAGAAAGCCCCAGCTATCGGGTGGGATAAGAAGGGCCACTCCTCTCTTTATAGTTCGTTCCTCCTATCTACACTGCTTGGCCTTTTGGCTTTATTTAACAAGTTTAGATATGCATATTGTAAAACTGAAATGTGAGCTCACATTCTTCTGAGCTACAGCCGGCATGGTTCTATAAAAATGAAACTCGTGATAGCAGCATGCACACAATGTTTTCACAAATAAAGTAGTTTATAAGGCACTGGGGTGCAGACTATCACTCTTCTTCCTGGTATTGTGTTTACAAAATGTCTTACTACACTGTATATTGGTTATAAATTATGGTTTACAGACCTTCATGACACAGTGAGGGAGAATTTGTGCTGAACAAATCACTTCATATGTTTAACTGACACAGAGCTTTTGCAATTGAAACACAATTATTACAATGTTCTGAAGTGTGCTTTTTTGGCTTAGATGTAACTAGGTCTCCCTAGGCTTCAATGTCACCTTGCTCGAAATGGATGCCTTATCATGTTGTTAATTATATTGTTATATTTCTTGCTTGACAGTACATGCAGCAAGATGTAGATTGTTTATTTCTGTATGACACTCTTCTGGAAGTGCTCCATAGAAGAAGCATTTAGCTTACGTTCTTTAAGGTTCTTCCTGCTTGCACACTGTATCCCATTCATTCACAGTGGTTCTCTGTTATTTATTTAACTAGTTTGTTCTAACACCTCCAGATAATATTAGGTCTGAAGGGGGGAATCAATATTCATGTAGTGGGTTAGTGCTAGAATGGTAGGGATATGTGATGTTTTAAAATGAGAAAATATGATTTGTTGGAGCAATGACCTTGCCATGCTGACTTTGCAGTTTTAATAATTTCTATGCAAGAAATTTGTATATAGACCCCTGAATCTGCAAGTGGGTCACACAGGGACAGCTTTAGAGTGTGCGACTGGTGCCACCGCACTGGGCACAGAGCTCGAAGGGCACTGCATTTTGAAATATATTATTGGATTTGATACTATGGGGCCCTGATATTAATAGAGTCTCAAATGCTATTCTGTAGAGCAACATCTTTCCCTACTCGTGGAAGGGTGCAATAATTGTCCCTATCTACAAAAAAGGGGACAAATCGACTCTGTAAAATCACAGACCGATTAGCCTTTTAGACAATCTCCAGAAAATCTTTTTCTTCCAGGTTTTGGGTAGGCTTAGAGCCTGGATGGAAGAAAATGGGGCCATAAGCCATTTGCCGGCAGGCTTTAGGCGAGGGACGGCCACGGTGGACCAGGTCTTCCGCTTTCTTACAATCAAATGGAAGGTGGTGGACCTGGATGGCGGTAGGCTGTTCGTCACCTTTGTTGATCTCAGATCTGCTTTTGATCTGGTACCCCGTCCCAAGCTATGGGAGACTCTGGCAAAAATTGGAGTCCCGGGCCCTTTGTTAAATTTGATTAGGGAGCTGTACTCAGGGAGATTTGCTAGAGTAAGGTGGGGGAAGGACGGAGAGATATCTGACGAGTTTCCCATACAGAAAGGTGTTAGGCAGGGATGTGTTTGGCTCCAACTCTTTTCCTACTTTTTTAAACGCCTGTATCCCGTACTTAGTTGATAGCTTAAATGCCCTGAAATTGGGTGCTATCAAGACACTGTGTTTTCTGTCCGCTGATGATACCTTGCTTTTATCCCAAATTGCCTCTGGATTATCTAGGCTTCTGGAGAGATTTTTGGGGTTTTGTAAGGATTATAGCTTACAAATAAACTGCACCAAAACAAAATGCATGGTATTTGGCGACCCAAAATTTAGAGCAAAGAAGAATATAGTGCTGGATGGTGAGGTTCTTGAATGTGTTAGTGATTTTGACTATCTGGGAATTAGACTAGAAAATTCCCACAAATGGACATCACACCTGACAAAGGGTGTTAGGTCCCTTAAACAAAAGATAGGGTGTATATTGAGATTTTGCTGCTAGAACGCCTGCCTTTCGTATCACACCTGCAGTGGATATTTATAAAGCGCAGGCCAGAGCGGGTGCTTTGTATGGTGCTGAGCTGTGGGGCCATAGTAAGCTCGATAATATGGAAAGAGCAGAAAATCAAGGCCCTGCTAAAAGTTCCCTCAAGTTCTCCTGCCTTGCCTATCCGAATGGATTTAAACTTGGATTCTATCGCTGATATTGCCACCTTGAGACCGCTGCAATATTGGATTCGGATTTGGTCCACTGCAGCGCTAGATCCTTATAGGATATGGCTAGGAGCGCTTTTAAGAGACTCTCAGGTTGGAAAAATCCCATGGTGCCAGTATGTAAAAGGGGTTTTCTCAAACTTGGGCTGGGCTCCTATTGGACGGATCCTTTGCATCTTCCAAAAAGCTCCCCACAGATTTTGAAAGATGCATACTGGGTGAGTGTACAAACATCAACCCTAGCAGTTGTTCCGTCGGGGAGTATGACGGACAGCTTTTTATCATTTAAGTGCCATTATGAGGTTGAGCATTTTTTTGATACCATTTTACATCCTGCGGCACGTGCCCTTTACCTAAGATTCAGATTAGGATCCCTACCAGTACGCGATCTTACTTCCAGATGGAAGCAAACTGTTAGTCTGTCAGATCTTTGCCCTATGGGGTGCAACACTAGGGAAACAATTAGCCATCTTTTATTCTACTGTCCTGCATATAAGAACCAAAGGTCCCGCTGGATAAGACCTCTTTGTAACTCCATGGGAATTAGGGATCGCCATTCGGCTCTCAGGATTTGTTGTACCAGTACCCACTGGCGTGTGCTGTGGCAAAGTTTTTAGCAGACACATGGCGTATTAGAGCAAGCTTCTTGACACAATATTTGTTTAAGGATAGAGACTGTGTTTTTTAATTGATTTAATATTGTTATTTTTAGATTTTGACTATATAATTGTATTATACCAGACTTCTTCCTAGTGTAGGAAACAAATTTAAGGTTTTAGGAATGTAATTTATTCACTCAAGTTTATTGTGTTATTTGTTTGATCTAGAATATATGTTTGGTTTAATATTTTATGCCATAGGCTCACGAATATTAAGAAAAACTAAGCCACATGCATCCCTTTATGGAGTAATTTAGTGTCTGATTTGCATGCCCTGGGTTTTGGCAATGCAAATTTTTTTTTAGCTCAAGGATTTTATTATTGCATGTTTATATGTTGTATTGAGAAATATGGTCCTATGTGTGTATTTGTATTGCTTTTATGGTAGCTGCTGCCGAAATAAAGCTCAAATGATTAACATAAATGTCAAGATAACTCTGGTGATTAATGTACCTGTTGGAGAGATCTGAGTTTTCTCTAGTTGCAGTTTTGACTCAACATAAAGTAGTGCAGAGGGTTATAGTGTTTGCTTCAAACCAAGAGTAACATGCTGGTCACAGAATTGCATTTTATCTAGATAGCACATGTGGTTGGCCGGCTTCAAGTACAACACGAAGAGCTATGGTTGTTTCGGATGTGCTTTATTGGATAATATTTTGGGTGTTAAAAAATGTGTCTTCTTTTTTCTTATACTGTTTCCTTTATAGGTTCCTTGTCCTTTTCAGGGATTTTTACCTCTTCTGTGTTCTTCTCCTCTCTTTCAGGCTCCCAGGAAGCGCATGTGTGGGGAAGAACAAGAGACGTATCAGTAAGTTCCTTTTCTCTTTGATCCTTTTTCCCTTTTCCTACACCTTCTTTTCCTCTCTTTTCTGTTGTATCATATGCCCTTTCTTGCACCTTCTTTTCCTTTCTTTTCTGTCGTATCGTATGTCTCTCTCCCTCTCTCTCTTTCTCTCTCTCGCTCTGATCTATTTTCGACTCTCTTTTGCTTTTCCCGTTGTCTCTTCTTTCTATAATATTCTATTTCTCCACTGTCTCTTTACTGTTTTCCCTTTCTTTACTATTTCTTATACATATAGTTCCTTCTTGTCCTTTCTCTGCTGTTGCCTATGTTGTTTTCCTCTGACCGCTTTACTCCACGTTGTATCTATTGTGGTGTTCCTTTCTGGAGCCTTATCTTACTCCTGGGTCTCTTCCTATGTTGCGTTATTGTCTGGTGTAGGGTTGTAGATTAGTTTTATTGCCTTCTTCCTTCTCTTTTCCACCACCCACGCCCCCTTTCCCCTTATTCCTTTCTCCCTTCTTTGAACATCCACCCACTCACCCTTGCTCCTTATTCCCTCCACCTCACGTCCTCCCAGACCCACTTGTGCCCTTTTACGCGGTGACTCGCACGCACCTGAGTGTGCCACGCTTCTCCAGAAGCGTGGCTGGGGCGTTCTCGTTACGCCTCCCGGGTCGCCAAGATGTCTGTTCCGCCACCGCCTCGTCTTCCTGCTTTCGCCAGGTTTCGTCGTCATCTCCGCCAGCGCCGCTCTCTCCTGCTTCTTCTTTGCGCGCAACTCCTCTTCCGGACGCCGGCTTTTCTCCGAGTCGGGATCCCGCGGTTCCTGTTCCCACCTTCCGTGACAGAGAGGGCTGCTGATTGGTTCCTTCGTCAGGAAGATCCGGAGCACCTGGAGCAACGTCAGCATTCGTCGGGTTTGTGTACGGGCCGCCTGCCTCCGTTCGCCCCGTCACATACACTCCCCCTAACGAGTGGCTGATAGAGACGCTCCGATGGCGGATATCGCGATAAAAAGTCAGCGTTCGTCATACGGGAACCCGGGGAATGCCGTATCTGGAAGGAGAAAGGCTGGAGGGAGAGGAACCATCGGAGTACACGGGGGTTGGTATCCTTATTTCGGGCAAGCCAGGTAAGGAGAGCATGGTCAGTCACTAAAGTAAAAGTTCTGCCCGCCAAATAATATTGCGGGGATTCCACCGCCCATTTGATAGCCAAACATTCCTTTTCTAATGTGGGTTAATGGGTTTCCCGTGGAAGGAGTTTTCGACTTATGTACACGACGGGGTGTAGGGTCCCATCGTCTTGTTCTTGTGAAAAGACGGCCCCAAGACCCACATCCGAGGCGTCGGTTTGTCCGATAAAGGGTTTCTGAAAATCCGGACAACATAACACCGGTCCAGATGTCAAAGCGGTTTTTAGCGTTTCAAAGCTCTGTCGTTCTAACTCTGAGAGAGGGGGTAAAGTGTTGGGACATGTTTTCCGTAAGAGGTCGGTAAGAGGTCTGGCTATGGTTGAGAATTTTGGTATGAACCGCCTATAATATCCTATGAGTCCCAAGAAAGCTTGTGCATCTTTTTTTGTGCGGGGAAGGGTGATCTTGGTGATCGCCTGTAGTTTCTCGACTTGGGGTCTAACATGTCCTTCTCCTAGTATATATCCCAAATATTTAATCATCGTGTGTCCCATCTTGCATTTCTCAGGGTTAGCTGTAAGGTTGGCAGCTCTCAGGGCCTGTAGGATGTTGTTTAAGTGTTTCAAGTGGTCTTCCCAGGTCATGCTGTAGACTACGATATCATCGAAATATGCCGCCGCATACTGATGGTAAGGTCGCAATATCCTATCCATAAGTCTCTGAAAAGTGGCTGGGGCCCCATGAAGACCAAATGGAAGGACCGTGAAGTGATAAAGACCAGATGGAGTAGCGAATGCGGTCTTTTCTTTATCTTCCGTTCGTAATGGTATTTGCCAGTACCCTTTCGTTAGATCTAATGTGGACATATAACGAGCTTGACCCAGTCTGTCGAGGAGTTTGTCTATGCGGCGCATGAGATATGCATCAAACTGTGATAGGGTGTTGACACGTCTGAAGTCAACGCAAAAGCGAGTACTTCCATCGGGCTTTGGTACTAATACCACCGGGGAACACCATGGACTAGTGGAGGGTTCAATGATGCCTGCTTCTAGCATAGTTTGCACTTCTTGCTCTATGATTTTCTTTTTCGCGTCCGGTATACGATAAGGCCGCTGCCTGACTATGTCGTCGGATTTTATACGAATGGCGTGCTGTACTAAAGAGGTTCGTCCCGGAGATTTGGAGAACACGTCTCGGTTGTTATTGACCAGGTTACTGAGTTGCATAAGATACAGGTCTGTAAGTTTGGGATTTATGTGAGGGTTAGAGTCCTCGTGTGGTGGGCCGGGGGGAAGAGAAGGAAGGGGAATCTCATTGTTTGTCTCCTGTACGATATACAAAATGAGATATTCATTTTGGGATTCCTGCCATTTTTTTAACAGATTGATGTGATATATTTGTTCCCTTCCCGAACCCTGTGGCATGGAGACTCTATAGGTGGTGGGATTGATCTGTTCTAAGACCTCATATGGGCCTTGCCACCGGGCTAGCAATTTATTTTCACAACTGGGTAGTAGTACTAATGCCTTGTCTCCCACCTTCAGACTTCGATATGCACTTTTAACGTTGTACAGCTGTTTTTGTTTGTTTTGAGCCTCTCTTAATGCAATATGGGCCTCTTCCCATACCGTGTGTAAGTTTTCCCTCAGTTCTCAGGTATATGTCAAGATGTCCTTAACCTCCTCTTCTGATTCTTCCCATTGTTCTGCTAACATTTCTAAAAGGGTATGGGGTTGTCTCCCGAATAATAGCTCAAAGGGGCTATGCCCTATAGATGTCTGGACATGGGTGCATATGGCATAGAGCACTAGGGGTAGTTTCTTTTCCCAATCTTTTCCGGCTTCGGAAATACTTTTACAAAGTAGGGATTTAATAGTCTTATTATATCTTTACACTAGTCCATCTGGCTGGGGATGGTAAACTGACGTTCTTATTTGTTTCACCCCTAGGAAACGGCATACTTCTGCCATAAGTCTTGACATAAAGGGAGTTCCCTGATCTGTGAGAATTTCTTTAGGAAACCCAACTCGAGAAACAAATTCTATCATTGCCTGGGCAAGGGTTTTTGTGTGCATACTGGGGATTGGTATTGCTTCAGGATATCGAGTCGCGTAATCCACTAACACAAGGATATATTGGCGTCCTCTTACCGAAGGACTGAGGGGTCCTACAATGTCCATCCCAACTCTAGTGAAAGGGGTCTCTATAATGGGAAGAGGTTGGAGAGGAGCTGGACGGTAAGGCGAGGGATTCAGGAGTTGACATTTTGGGCACTCAGAACAATGTTTCCTAATATCTCCAAACACGCCAGGCCAATAAAACCGCAGCAATACTGCTTCTTCCGTTTTCTCTCTCCCCATATGTCCTTCCCCATTATCGCCATGGGCTAATTGTAAGACCTGCTGTCTATGGCTTCGTGGTACTACTAACTGTAATGCTCTTTCCCCTACGCTGGAGGTGGTTCTATACAATAAATAGTTTTTTACCAGGAATTTGGGACCTACCACATGTTCGTCTGGGTGTAAGGCGTGGTGCCACGCATGTTTTAATGTGAGATCTTCATATTGGCACTGTCGAAAATCTCCGGTGATTGTACAGATGATGGCTGGGGAGTTTTTGGGGTCAACATTTCTGTGATGGTTCCGTTGTTGCTCTCTCTTCTGTTTTCTACTGAGTTTGATCCGCGGTTTTCTATTTTCTTCCTCACTGACACCAAAAAGGGCCTCTTCCCTCCAGGCATTGAGTATACGTTCTTGTCCTGCTTTTTCCAGGAGAGAGGTAAAGTCCACATAGTCCGTACCGAGGATGAGATCCTCTCCTAGATTTGATCTCCGTGTACACATGCTATTAACACCTGACTCTGAGGGTTCCCTTGTCCGGGTAGGACCAAATTCTGTCGTATCACTCTTTGACTGCACCCCAAATCTACGAGAGCTGTCCTTTCTATATCGTTGAGAAGGACTGTTAAAGTATAGGTTGGTCTCTTACTCCTGGACCATAATACTCGACCTTTCATCAGCCCTATTTCCATCGGCTCTTCTGGGTCCTTTTTTAATGGACAGTGTCGAGCCATATGCCACCATTCAGAACAATAATAACATTGGGGCACTGTGGTAGGATAACTTGAAGCTGCAGGAGCAATAGGGAGAGTCCGATCAGAGCCATGTATGGACGTAGGTCGATGGGTTATAGTCTTGGCTAGGGCTGGTCGTGCAGGAGTAGGAGGGGGATGTCTGCTGGGGACATTATGAAACTCAGGGGCCCGGTGGTAAGCACAGGCTAGGTCTACAGCAGTCTGGTTAGTTAATCCTGGATGTTGCCTAACCCAATTCTGTGTGTTGAGTGGTAGGGCGTCCAGATATTGTTCGAGGACAATGATATCGAACATCTCCTCCCTCGTGGTTTTTGTGGGGTGTAACCATTTTCCCCCTGCATGGAACACCCGGTAATACAAGGTGCGGGGGTTTTCTTGATGTTCCCACTTCATCTGTTGAAATTTTGTTCTATAGCTCTCGCTATCCAATCCAATGCGTTCCTGGATAGCCTTCTTCATCTCAGTATAGGGAAGGGTTCCTCCGGGGTTTATTGCCTGATAGGCAGCTTGCAACTGACAAGTAAGCAATGGAGCAATGTATTGACCCCATTTGTCTTCAGGCCAGTTAGCAGTACTGGCTACCCTTTTGAAATTAGTGAAAAAGGAATCTCGATCCTCTTGTTCCTGATATCTTTGAAGCATGCTGCTAGGTGCGTTAGGCTGGGCTTTTGTGTGGGCAACGGTGTCGGTCAATATACCCAGGGCTGTTTCGTGAACCAACTGGTTGTTGGCTATTGTGGTGGCTTGACTTTTGAGCGCAGTTTGCAAGGCCTCTCGCTCCTCCTTAGCCTCTTTAAACTGTTGTTCCCAGACTATTTTTAGGTGGCGCTGAATTTCGGCCAACTGGGCTATCATGTCCGCCAAGGTGGGTTTCTCCTCCATGTCGTCAATGGTCTTCCTCCAATCCCACTTCTGACACCACTTGTGGTTGGCCGAGTTCAAGTACAACATGAAGAGCAATGGTTGTTTCGGATGTGCTTTATTGGATAATATTTTGGGTGTTAAAAAGTGTGTCTTCTTCGTTTTTCTTATACTGTTTCCTTTCTAGGTTCCTTGTCCTTTTCTGGGATTTTCACCTCTTTTGTGGTCTTCTCCTCTCTTTCAGGCTCCCAGGAAGCGCATGTGTGGGGAAGAACAAGAGACGTATTGGTAAGTTCCTTTTCTCTTTGATCCTTTTTCCCTTTTCCTACACCTTCTTTTCCTCTCTTTTCCTGTTGTATCGTATGCGCTTTCTTGCACCTTCTTTTCCTTTCTTTTCTGTCGTATCGTATGTCTCTCTCTCTCTCTTTCTCGCTCTCTCTCTGATCCTATTGTAACTATTTTCGACTCTCTTTCGCTTTCCCCATTGTATTTTCTTTCTATAGTATTCTATTTCTGCACTGTCTCTTTACTGTTTTCCCTTTCTTTACTATTTCTTATATGTATAGCTCTTTCTTTTCCTTTCTCTGCTGTTGCCTATGTTGTTCTCCTCTGGCCGCTTTCCTCCACGTTGTATCTATTGTGGTGTTCCTTTCTGCAGCCTTATCTTACTCCTGGGTGTCTTCATATGTTGGGTTATTGTCTGGTGTAGGGTTGTAGATTAGTTTTATTGCCTTCTTCCTTCTCTTTTCCACCACCCACTCCCCCTAGCCCCTTATAACAGCTCAAAGGGGCTATGCCCTGTAGATGTCTGGACATGGGTGCATATGGCATAGAGCACTAGGGGTAGTTTCTTTTCCCAATCTTTTCCGGCTTCGGAAATACTTTTACAAAGTAGGGATTTAATAGTCTTATTATATCTTTACACTAGTCCATCTGGCTGGGGATGGTAAACTGACGTTCTTATTTGTTTCACACCTAGGGAACGGCATACTTCTGCCATAAGTCTTGACATAAAGGGAGTTCCCTGATCTGTGAGAATTTATTTAGGAAACCCAACTCAAGAAACAAATTCTATCATTGCCTGGGCAAGGGTTTTTGTGTGCATACTGGGGATTGGTATTGCTTCAGGATATCGAGTCGCGTAATCCACTAACACAAGGATATATTGGCGTCCTCTTACCGAAGGACTGAGGGGTCCTACAATGTCCATCCCAACTCTAGTGAAAGGGGTCTCTATAATGGGAAGAGGTTGGAGAGGAGCTGGACGGTAAGTAGAGGGATTCAGGAGTTGACATTTTGGGCACTCAGAACAATGTTTCCTAATATCTCCAAACACGCCAGGCCAATAAAACCGCAGCAATACTGCTTCTTCCGTTTTCTCTCTCCCCATATGTCCTTCCCCATTATCGCCATGGGCTAATTGTAAGACCTGCTGTCTATGGCTTCGTGGTACTACTAACTGTAATGCTCTTTAACCTACGCTGGAGGTGGTTCTATACAATAAATAGTTTTTTACCAGGAATTTGGGACCTACCACATGTTCGTCTGGGTGTAATGCGTGGTGCCACGCATGTTTCAATGTGAGATCTTCATGTTGGCACTGTCGAAAATCTCCGGTGATTGTACAGATGATGGCTGGGGAATTTTTGGGGTCAACATTTCTGTGATGGTTCCGTTGTTGCTCTCTCTTCTGTTTTCTACTGAGTTTGATCCGCGGTTTTCTATTTTCTTCCTCGCTGACACCAAAAAGGGCCTCTTCCCACCAGGCATTGTGTATACGTTCTTGTCCTGCTTTTTCCAGGAGAGAGGTAAAGTCCACATAGTCCGTACCGAGGATGAGATCCTCTCTAGATTTGGAATCACCCCAACAGTGATGGTCTCGTCTTCTCCTTTCCAATTCAGGTGAACTATAGCCGTGGGATAGGGTCGTTGATCTCCGTGTACACATGCTATTAACACCTGACTCTGAGGGTTCCCTTGTCCGGGTAGGATCAAATTCTGTCGTATCACTCTTTGACTGCACCCCAAATCTACGAGAGCTGTCCTTTCTATATCACTGAGAAGGACTGTTAAAGTATAGGTTGGTCTCTTACTCCTGGACCATAATACTCGACCTTTCATCAGCCCTATTTCCATCGGCTCTTCTGGGTCCTTTTTTAATGGACAGTGTCGAGCCATATGCCACCATTCAGAACAATAATAACATTGGGGCACTGTGGTAGGATAACTTGAAGCTGCAGGAGCAATAGGGAGAGTCCGATCAGAGCCATGTATGGACGTAGGTCGATGGGTTATAGTCTTGGCTAGGGCTGGTCGTGCAGGAGTAGGAGGGGGATGTCTGCTGGGGACATTATGAAACTCAGGGGCCCGGTGGTAAGCACAGGCTAGGTCTACAGCAGTCTGGTTAGTTAATCCTGGATGTTGCCTAACCCAATTCTGTGTGTTGAGTGGTAGGGCGTCCAGATATTGTTCGAGGACAATGATATCGAACATCTCCTCCCTCGTGGTTTCTGTGGGGTGTAACCATTTTCCCCCTGCACGGTACACCCGGTAATACAAGGTGCGGGGGTTTTCTTGATGTTCCCACTTCATCTGTTGAAATTTTGTTCTATAGCTCTCGCTATCCAATCCAATGCGTTCCTGGATAGCCTTCTTCATCTCAGTATAGGGAAGGGTTCCTCCGGGGTTTATTGCCTGATAGGCAGCTTGCAACTGACAAGTAAGCAATGGAGCAATGTATTGACCCCATTTGTCTTCAGGCCAGTTAGCAGTACTGGCTACCCTTTCGAAATTAGTGAAAAAGGAATCTCGATCCTCTTGTTCCTGATATCTTTGAAGCATGCTGCTAGGTGCGTTAGGCTGGGCTTTTGTGTGGCCAACGGTGTCGGTCAATATACCCAGGGCTGTTTCGTGAACCAACTGGTTGTTGGCTATTGTGGTGGCTTGACTTTTGAGCGCAGTTTGCAAGGCCTCTCGCTCCTCCTTAGCCTCTTTAAGCTGTTGTTCCCAGACTATTTTTAGGTGGCGCTGCCCTTCGGCCAACTGGGCTATCATGTCCGCCAAGGTGGGTTTCTCCTCCATGTCGTCAATGGTCTTACTCCAATCCCACTTCTGACACCACTTGTGGTTGGCCGGGTTCAAGTACAACATGAAGAGCAATGGTTGTTTCGGATGTGCTTTATTGGATAATATTTTGGGTGTTAAAAAGTGTGTCTTCTTCGTTTTTCTTATACTGTTTCCTTTCTAGGTTCCTTGTCCTTTTCCCGGATTTTCACCTCTTTTGTGGTCTTCTCCTCTCTTTCAGGCTCCCAGGAAGCGCATGTGTGGGGAAGAACAAGAGACGTATTGGTAAGTTCCTTTTCTCTTTGATCCTTTATCCCTTTTCCTACACCTTCTTTTCCTCTCTTTTCTGTCGTATCGTATGCCCTTTCTTGCACCTTCTTTTCCTTTCTTTTCTGTCGTATCGTATGCCTCTCTCTCTCTCTCTTTCTCGCTCTCTCACTCTGATCCTATTGTAACTATTTTCGACTCTCTTTCGCTTTCCCCATTGTATTTTCTTTCTATAGTATTCTATTTCTGCACTGTCTCTTTACTGTTTTCCCTTTCTTTACTATTTCTTATACGTATAGCTCCTTCTTTTCCTTTCTCTGCTGTTGCCTATGTTGTTCTCCTCTGACCGCTTTCCTCCACGTTGTATCTATTGTGGTGTTCCTTTCTGCAGCCTTATCTTACTCCTGGGTGTCTTCATATGTTGGGTTATTGTCTGGTGTAGGGTTGTAGATTAGTTTTATTGCCTTCTTCCTTCTCTTTTCCACCACCCACTCCCCCTAGCCCCTTATTCCTTTCTCCCTTCTTTGAACGTCCACCCACTCCCCCTTGCTCCTTATTCCCTCCACCTCCCGTCCTCACAGACCCTCTTGTGCCCTTTTACGCAGTGACTCGCACGCACCTGAGTGTGCCACGCTTCTCCCGAAGCGTGGCTGGGGGGATCCTGTTACGCCTCCCGGGTCGCCGAGATGTCTGTTCCGCCACCCAACCTCCTCCTCATCTTCCTGCTTTCGTCAGGTTTCCTCGTCGTCTCCGCCAGCGCCCCTCTCTCCTGCTTCTCCTTTGCGTGCGCCTCCTCTTCCGGGACGCCGGCTTTTCTCCCGCGGTTCCTCTTCCCACCTTCCGTGACAGAATGGACCGCTAATTAGTTCCTTCGTCAAGAAGATTCGGAGCACCTGGAGCAGCGCCAGCATCCGTCGGGTTTGTGTACGGGCCGTCACAGCACAGTTGGTCACTCCATTTCTCACAGAGATCCTCTTGTCCTTCTAATAACACACAGTGAGCTATGAACCAGCATCAAAGAGATGCATGCAAACTGCAAGCCATAGGCTTAGAAGCTTGTTTTTTCCCCAGTCATTTGTTGCTAAAAAGGGTTGGTTTGAGTAGTAATACATTCTTCTTATTAGCAAATCCAACCCCACCATTACATTTTAAATCCTTAGTTTGTGCTTCTCCAGACCAAGCTCTCTTAAAATATGCGGCATACCAATATAAATGACATGTAACTCATACACTTTGTAGCGCTTATTGTCTTATGCAACATTTACAATTAATTGATTTAAGCATGGGTATGATTCATTGTCTCTGTATTATGAATGTGTGATATAAAGTGCTCTGATACCTTACAATGGTATGACTAGCACCATAAAAAAGGACAGAAAGAACTGTGAGAGAGGGGCTATGGAGAGATGAGAGCCATTATTGGAGGGTGGTACTGAGGGAATTGGTGGAGAAAGAGGTCACTGAGATCACCAACAAAGATTGTTGCACAGGGCGTGGCACCACCAGTGCTAAAGTTGGCCCAGGAGCCATGGTTCTTTTGGCCTTTACTAGGGATGCTGTCTGATTTCTTACTTATTGTGCTGCACACTTAAGACTTACATATGTGGCAACATTTTAGAAGAGAAAAGTGGGAAATAAAAAAATAAAAAATCCGAAGAATGTATTTCTCCCGTTGACTTCTATTGATGGAGAAGCAATTTCAGTTAGACGACAGTCAAAATAAAGCTGTTTTTGGCATCGGAAATAAGGAGTCTCCTGCCTGAATCAGTTCTATTTGCATATATGGACTTAGCATTTCTTAGAATATATTGGGCCATATGTACCAAAGCATTTTCCCATTGACACAGAATGGGTAAAGCTCTTTGATACATCTGGCCCATTATTCTGTATTTGATAGACTCCATGACAAATGACTTCTTGTAACTCAATGAGTTTTCCACTGCATCTGCATGTTATTCAATCTGTATTGTACATTTAAATGTAATAAACCTTCATGATTTTCTAAATTTCTGGTCTTGAACTTCCTTATTAGGCCACAGCCTACCAGACAGCGCTGCTGTCTGGTTTGTTAAAGATAGCTTGGGGACATTCAGAAAGTTGACAAAGGAATGCATTCTGCTTGTTGCTTGCCATTGGCTTTGAAAATTCATATTTTCTTGCTTTCCATTTGCTGGCTTTATTTGTTTTAGACTGTCCAGCTTGCGTTCATACCTTCCCTTACCTAAACCTTTTTTACAGTATCCTTCTGACTGCTCCCTTTTTGTAAACAGGCCTATAAATCTTGTTCTTGTCTTTTCAAAGTCAAACATCAGCCGCTATCTTCCAAGGGTGCCTGTTTACTTTTCTTTCTCTGATTACAAAGTGAAAGAATTTATGTGACAATCTTGCTGGATACTGGGGGTAGTATAGAGTTTTTTTCTAGCACACGACAAGATTTAAATTAATTAACAGTATAAGTATTTCAGAACATATCAGAAATAGGAACACAAATGAAGCACATTTTTTGTTATTTTTGAAGTGTGTTGGTGTTGTAAAGTACCCTTTTTGGAAGGTCAACCCCCACTTTTTGCTGCTGGATGATGTTGCTTTTGACCCGAAAGTGTGCTGATGCCTGCTAACGAGGCCCCAGTACCAGTGCTCTTTCCTTTAAATTGTACCACAATGTTTTAAACCCAACTGGCAAGGACTTTACCACCCCTGTGAGTCCCTACTAAATGGCACCAGTGGTACCAGGGCAAGGATGGTAAAGGGGCCACGAGGGCTGCAGCACTGATTGCGCCACTCAGCGTGACCTGAGTAAAAGTGAAGCCTGCAGAGCTGCCGTGTCAGCCTGCACGAGCAGCCTGTCTGCCAAAGTTTGACTCTGTCCACAGCAAGTGCAGGCTTAGTCCCCTTACTACCCATAGCACAGGTCAGTCACCTCTAAGGTAGGTCTCCTGCAGCCCAGGAGGAATGGTGCACCGTGCTATGAGGGTAGACATATATACACAAGCATATATGACCCTATGGTAGCCTTTAAAATGAAATGCTATCATGAGTAATCGGCGGTCCATAGGATAACATGGGTTGGCACCCGGGCAATCCCCAGATGTCCAGCTCCATGATGGCCTGGACGATTCCCCCTTGTTGGATATCAAACACCGTGCTTTTTAATCCTGAGCATGATTCTCATGGCCGGGATTAACTAGCATGTGCGCTGGTGGCTTCCTTAGGGGATGCCCACCAAGTTGCCACAATTCTCCTGCTTTGACGGGCGCTCCCGAGCCATCCGCCGCCACAGACAAGACTCTGCCCTCCTGCTGGTTGTGCTAGCACTTTTACAGGACGGAGACAAAGGGTCTGAGCAGGAAGGAGGTCACATCTCATCCATCCCAGAATGGCTAGTGTGATAATATTGTTAAGCTGGTGAGCCTCAAAGGCTTTCACCACCCTCGATGTGTAAATCCTTGTCCCCCATTCTAGGACAAAGCGCTTCCCGCCCTGTCCAGCCTGACAGGTGGTAAAAGTAGCTATGCAGGAGGATTACACCCCCAAAAGACTAGCCACACCTTTAGGGTGGGCTACGTGATCGGTACAGCCAAGTGAAGGTTCTGTCATCTTGGCAAACCTTAGAAATAGTGGGTTCTGGGTAGAAACATGATGTACTTCCACAGTAAGTCGTCACTTCAGGGGTGGACTAGCCACAGGGACCAGTACCCCATTGGCCACTGTCCTCCATGCACTTAATGTCCCCTAAACCAGGATTTAAGGGGCTCCCCTGACCCCCAGTTCTGACTTGCAACCGAGTACAGGAACAAAGAAGAGACCATCACTGATAACAGGACCTAGGAAATCGCCACTGTGCAAAGAGAGGACATTTAAGTGTCCTGGGGAGACTACTACTGGAACTGTGTGATCTATGTGTACCCGTGGTGAAAACTCATTTGTCACAGCAAGAGGGACCCCAGTGTGCACTGAGAAGCCAAGCTAGACTCCTCTGACTGCTGGTCCCAGTCACCTGCAACCTGTAGAAGAATTGTCCTGCTGCGTCACAAGAAGTGCAACCTATCGGGCACCTTGTGAGTGAACCCAGAAAATGTCAGTCATCTGCACCCTGTGAGTGGCAGGGATGCTCTCACCAAGAATTGAGCCACCACCTCCTTCCAGGCCACCTCCAGCCGAAGTAACCATAGACTACTTTTGCTGCTGCCAAAGCTTGTCTGTCACCAACCCGGTAACCAATGGCTTCTCAGACATCAAATACTCCAGAGCAGTTCCCAGCATAGAGACCAACATCAGCAACAAACCCTCTCCTGAGATCCTGCATCCTGAAGTAGACAACTTCCGGAGGAGCAGCAAAACATTTTTGGCATGATTGACAGCTGAAAAGTCACCTCTGTACCCAGAGCCCCCGGACGTCGTGGTTAAGTTCTAGCTGTTGATTTGAGGTCCTGTGTGAATCCACCCCAAAGTGTGCTTTTGTCAAGTGCTGCAAATTTGACAGCACCTGTGGATCCTGTCAGCAGCAAGGACAGCCAGGGCACCTCTGCACCCGAAATCCCTGGGCAAAGTAACACAAAACCAACTGTTGACCCTTGGTCTAGGGACACGTAAGACCTTATATCCCAGTGGGTCCTCCATAGCTCATTCCACAAGTAATCGTTTGCACAGTAAGAGTTCCCCCCTTGACTTCAATAGGATCTATTTGACCAGTAAAAGTACTCTATTTTCCAAAACTTAAAAAATTCACAACCCTGGTTGTCTTAAGATAAAAAATGTGTTTTGGTGTCTACATTTATATAAGAATCTGCTTTACTTTTCTAAATTAGTGTTGGAATTCTTTCAAGTCATGTCATTTACTTATCATCCATGTTGGTGTTGTGAAATGCTTTACACATGCTCCTCTAATAAGCCAGACTGCTCTTTGCCACACTACCAGGACTGAGCTAAGATTTACTGGGTGTGAACTCAAGGTCCACTTCTGGGTACAATGCAAGTATTACATGGTAAGACTCCCCAGTCATTCCGCATAACACTGCCACTTTGCTACATTGGTGTTTCAGCGGTGCGCATCTTGAACTTGTGTTTCATTTCACCACTTAGACATAAGTATTTTGTTGGGTACACAAGACATTCTCAAATGTCCTTAGACCCAAAAAGTATTGTTTAGATTTTTTTCTAAATTCAAGTTTAATTGGGACTGCTAGGGCTCTGTGTTACATCTCCATTCCCATAGGTTTCAAAATGTTTTACAAGTTCAAAAAGTAACTTAGGTAGTCAGGTAAAATAATTTTTAAAAGTTTTAAAAATTTACCCAACTCCTTAGATAAACAAGTGCACAAAGGAGAGTGTCCTGACCCTTGATCAGTCTGTTCTGTCCATCCTCAAGATCAATGATCTGTGTAAAGCTAAGGGCATTAGCTTTAGTGCTAGTGCCAAAGGAGAGGACCTTGTAGAGGCCCTAAACTCATTTAAAGAAGGTAAACTTAGGGAAGAGGCTCCTCATAAGGAGAACTCAAAGGAGTAGAAGATGCCAGCGGTGACCACCACAAATCTCAATGGGAGAGGTAGGCAGGGGTGGGACAATTTATATATTTTTTTTAAGTACCTGTTACCGTTGCAGCCGCCTGCTGCATTGCTCCTCTGCTTTTCTTCTCGTGTCTCAGTATTCACTGGGACACCAGCACAGGCTCCCCAGCAATCCTGGCGCTGCTCTCATGCTAAACTTAGCATGACAGCAGCATCAGGATTGGTCAAAGAAGCCTGGACTGCCGCTCAGACACTGCCCTGGAGTCTGTGCAGTTTCTCCTGCCCAGCTGTGTAGAACAGCTGGGTTGGAGAAACCTAAGTGCACAAGTGTGTTTGACCAGTCTGAGGCAGCCGGCCAAACACACATTTGCACTTGGTGCACAGATTCCACTTCCCTCTCCCCCCTCCTGTGGCCCAGACTTTCCCCTCCCTGCACTTGATGATGGCTGAGCCAGCAGCTGAAAGATAAAATGATAATGAAATATCATTTTATTTTTCAGCTCCTGTCTTAGCCGGGGGGGGGGAGGAGACTCTCTTTCGCCATTGCGAAGAAGCTGGCCCTGGACGATGCCCAGCTCCAGTAAGTGAAGGGGAAGGTGGGGAGGACCTTGATTCTCCACCCTTACCCAGATCTCCTTCACCAGTGGGAAGTGTTCAAAGTCACTCTAATAGCCCCACTAGAAGGAGGAGTAGGACCCTTAAAAAAAGGCTTCAACAATTCTCTCTAGAGCAGAGGAGGCTTGAGGAGAGGAGACCAGCCCTAGAAGAGAGGAGGGTTAGGTGGGGACTAGTTTGCAAAGATGGTGGCAGCAAAATAGACAAAGAAAGTGTGGTTATGTGTCCCTAAATAGATTGTCCCCATGTACACTGCAGGAGATGGCATTGAGAAATGGTTTGCAGCATTTGAGACATGTTGCAGAATTAGGAAGGTACGTTGTAATAAAACTCTGGACACACGTGTCTCGTTCTTTACTTTGGATTTTATTCCAATAACAGGAATAAAAGGCACTGTCAGTTCCCCACTTCACAATGCCCCCACATTCCATAACCCTCGTGAATCATGTGACCCCATTCCATTCTACGCGCTTCACCAACATTCCAATACAACCCATCACTACACATCCCCTTTCCTTAACAAATAAACATAACACTTCCCAAATAAAAATTTCCCCCAACACAAATACGCTTACGTACATAATGAACACATTACCGCAACATAAAAACACTGCACCTTACTCATAAAAACTCTGTAAAGACCTAGGTTTTCTTAAAGTTCTCCCAAACATACTCTCCCTTTCTTCATCATCATTCACCAATTCTCTACTCTCCTACTTCCCCTTTCAATGCTACTTCGATTTTCATTGACTCTTATACTACCCTGAACATTATTCAGTTCTGCTATTTCTTGTGTCACAACAGCACTTTCTACCCTACAGCTCTTATTACTTCCACATTGCGAATTGCCTAACCACCAATACCTACCACATTTTTCATCCTGCCCTGCTTCTTGCATTATGTTATCATTCTTATTGCCACACCTGGCAACAGCAATTCAACTCATATGACAAATGCTACCGTCTTCCAGTTCAACCGTATTCTTCATCACTTTCCTGATCTTTGTAGACCTGCTAAATGTACTCTCACCCTTGGCCACTTTTCTGACAGTCTTGACCCTAACTCATTGCCCCTGTTTTACATGCACTTCTTTGGTACCATGTTTGTTATCAAAATACTTTTTATTCTTTTCCTGTGACTCCTCCATACACTTCCTCACATCTTCCATTTTCCAATTCATCTGTCTACTTCTCCGCATCCATCCTGGATTAATTCTTGAAAATGTAACCCTTCCTCTCATTAAATCAAATGGACTTTGACCAATAGTTTAATGAGGTGTCAATCTATATGCCTACAACATCCTCTTGAGTTCATTTTCCCAATTCTTTCTCCCCCTACTTGCCATGTGAATAATACCTTTACTTTATTCATGCTTTCTACCACAGAGTTTCCCCTGGGATGATATAATGCTGTGAATTTTTTTCAATACCAGCTAATCTGACAAATGTTTTAATTTCCTCTATTTTAAATTATCCGTTAATATGGTAACCGGAAATCCTTCTCTCAGAAATACTTATTCTAAAAATTCTATTACAGGTTTAGCACTGACATTTTGCACAGTCGAAAGCTCAATCCACTTGGTGCACATGTCAATCAACACGATTACATATCTGCACATACCATCACTCCATGTAATGGACCCATCATATCCAATGCCAAATCTTCCCAAGGCATTTCAGGACAGCCTAATGAGGACATGGGTGGTTTTAACGTCTTTTGAGCTTTGTCACTGTTCATGCAGTCCATACATTCTCTTACATACCTTTCAATTTCCAAATCTATCATAGGCCACCAATAGAGAACTTTGATGCCCCTTTTTGTGCGAGCAATGACTGAATGCCCTTCATGTCCAATATAGATAAGCTTCTGCCTGATCCCAAAAGGAGGAATAATTTTTCCACCTCTGCACACAACACATCTTCCATACTCAATTCATCTCTAACTTCTCAAAACGCTCTCAACTCTTCCTTGATTTTTGTTTTCTGGTCCTCATTCCAACCATTCACTATCTTTAGCTTTACCTCTTTCAACACCTCATCATTATCATATTCCAAAATCCACTCTTCTTTTTGTATAGTATTTCCAATACCTTCCACAAATACTCCTGCAACACACCATTCGCTCCACGGATCCTTAAAGGTGTCGACATCCTGCTTAAAAAATCTGCAGTAACAGTTTTACCTCCCGACACATATTGCACCTCATACAAAAAAATGTGCAGCCTCATTGATAACCTTGCTATTCTTTCAGACTCTCTAGATAACCCATTTGTGGTTAACAATTTTGTGAGAGGTTTATGATCTGACCTTAAAATGCATTTTTGCCCCCATATAAATTTTCAAAAATACTCTAAAGCCCACACACAAGCCAAAGTTTCTCTCTCTATCACTGAGTATTTTTCCTCAGTAGGACACAATGAATGAGATGCAAACGCCATGTAAACACCAGGGCAGTGCGCGCTCTACGGGTGACTAGAATGCAAAAACCCAGCACTCTCAAGACAACGTAATTTATGCATTGTGCTGATATGTTCTTTCCTCATGTTTAATTCATGTTCTTCATTGTGCGCTACCATTCCTTGGCAGTTACATGGTGGCATTGGAATCGGCAAGACGCACGATTCTCTCCTCGTGCTTAATTCATGTTATTCATTGTGCGCTACCATCCCTTGGTAGTTACATGGTGGCATTTGAATCGGCAAGACGTGCGATTCTTTCCTCGTGCTTAATTCATGCTATTCATTGTACCATCCTAAGGCATTTGCTTGGTAGTACTCGAGTTGACAAGTTGCGTGATTTATTCCTTGAATCTATGCTGTACTATTCTTGGTGCACAATCCTTCTATGGTGTTTACTACCTATGTGAAAATCTGCAATGTGCGCAATTCATGTTCCAACATTTTGAGAGAAAACAAAAAGGCCAGAGTTCTAGATGGAATTTTGTGTGTTCCTGATATGTATTCTTAAAAAAGATTCATATGATGGTTCAGAACTTATTCAGATTGTTTCCTGATGCTCATGCAAAAGAAAGTACTTGAATTTGAAAGTTTCATTTAACCTTTCTTGATTCCCTCACAGGTATTCAGTCATCTTGAAGCCTAGTCATGTTAAGTCTATTCTTAGGTTGTTCATGTTTTCAGAATGATGATGCTTAGAGTCATAGCCTGGTACTGATTTCATGAGAGGTAATTTTGATGTTGTGTGTTTTAACCTTTTTGCTTCTTACAGGTCTCCTTCCCAGCTGTTCCCTTCCTAATCCCCTTTTCCCCACTTGGACTCTCTTAGACTCTGTGACAAATCTAATCAGAGTTTTTGAGCTGTCTTGTGGTGGAAGTGTTGGGAACGTGAACAGACCCCGAGGATCTGGTGACTCTGACACGCCACCACAGACTCTTCACCCTTTCAATTTTTTTGTGTCTTTTACTACTTGCATCAGTGGTAACAATTGAACACACTTTAGGATCAAAACCTTGTAACATAGGAGCATTAGCAATCACATTCTTTATATCTAAAAATGTTTTCTGACAACTGTCACTCCATTCAAATGTGATCTTGTTCTTAAGTAAAGCTCTCATTTGATGTATTCTTTGTGAACAATTCCCCACACATTTTGAATAGAATTCAACTAACTCCAGAAAGGATCTCAAGTCATCCTTTGATTTAGGTGATGGCACATTCACAATAGCTTCAACTATTTTGTTTAAGGTTTTATCTCTTCTTGATTGATTTCATGGCCCAGATATGTGACACTGTTTTGTGCCAATCTACACTTGCTACTTTCAGCTGACAGCCCTTTTTCTCAATACTTCATCATGCTGTTCCCTATTTTTATAATGTCATCCTGGAAGAAAGCAACTTTTAGTAGATGCCCAAACAACTGCGTCATCAATCTTTGAAACACAGCTGCCGCTGACGCCAACCCAAACGGCATGCACTTGAATCGATAACAAACAAATGGTGTACAAAATGTGGCTAAATGCCTACTGCGAAACTCCAACACAATTTGATGATATGCAGAAGGCAAATCCAAGGTAGAAAACCACTTCGCTTTTCTAGTTAAAGACAGCATTTCGTCAATTCGAGGCAATGGGTATTGATCCACTATGATAATGTCATTTAAACCTCTCAAATCAACACATAAACGCACCTTGCCATTAGGTTTCAGTGCTACTACCAATGGTGAAAGCCACTTATAAGTTTCCACTGGTTCAATGATTTGAGATTCCAGTAACTTCTCTAAATCTTTTTTCACCTCCTCTCTTACAATAAACGGAATGTTACAAACTTTGTGAATTTTAGGTTTGGCCCCTCCTTCGGTTGAATGCGATTTGTGAATCCTTTCAACTGACCCACTTTCCCTTGGAATACTCCTGAAAATTACTGTAATAACCATTTTTTTGTGTCCTCCTCATCATAAGCTACCAAAACATGTTCTTTTCTATTAGGATATAAAATGATATTCAATCTCTTTTGATCTTTCCAACCCAACACCGAAGGTCCTTCCTTGGCTATGTAAAGTTTGCCCATCACCTGCCTATGATAAAATCTAAAGACCAAGGTGGTCATTACAACCCTGGCGTCGGTGTTAAAGCGGCGGTAAAACCGCCAATCTGTGACCAACATTACTTGGAGCAACCCATGTCCACTTCATATGTCAGGACAGCAACAGCCACGTGCCAGTGCCACAACTCTGAAATGCCCACATGAGGATGGCATGGTGAAGAGACCTGAATAAAACACAATGCAATGAGTTTAGGCAGGATAAACACATATATATAACCAAAACCTTACATCAGAGTTCAGTAGATCCATACACATTTCCATGAGACTGACACAAACAAGGAAGATAATGAAGGTATTAGCTTTCTTCAGTCAGAATTTGCTATTACATCTTTGCAGTACACTGCATGGCGTGGGATTCCCTGTTCTTTGTGAAAAACATGCCCTACTCAACTCATCCTGTCAACTACAGTTTCCCCTACAATCGCAGGAATCACATATTATCACACACTTACACTCAAGTAAAGTATTGATTGATTAAATCTGCACGCAAAACTTCACCTTTCTCCTCATCACTGTCATCCTCATTTGGCATTTCAGGATTTTTACCCGGTGGCACTGCTAGCTCCTCCTCACCTGGTATATATGGGATTTTCCTCCTCAGGGCAATGTTGTGGAGCATGCAGCAGGCCACAATGATCATGCATACTTTTTTGGGTAAGTAGAGGAGGGCTCCACCAGTCTTGTTTATGCTCCTAAATATGGCTTTCATGCACACAAAATCCTGCTCCATGACACACTGTGTTCTTCCATGGGCATCATTGAAGGAGACTTCCCCTGGCGTAGTTGGGTACCTCACTGGTGTCAACAACCATGGACGGTTTGGGTATGCGGAGTCCCCTGAAATTGAATTAGTCCCTCTCATTATTTATTTTGCAGCACAAATTTGATACAAACACTCATGACATATGTGACTTACCAACAAGCCATGGGTACAGACATGACATCAGCTGTGGAAGTGCACTGTACCACATGATGAAGACATCATGGACCGAACCTGGATAACAGGCACAGACCGGTGAAATGTAGAGGTCCACCAAACAAACAACTTGGACATTGATGGAATGGAAGTTCTTCTTATTCCAATAGACTTTTTGGTTTTCATGCAGTGGAACCATGTAGAATGTGTGCCAAACCATAGTAGTCAGTCTTCACATGTGCGAAATCCTCATGTTGAGGAAATCTGATATAGCTGTCCAGGTGTTTCAGTATTGCTGAGAGTGCATCCTTCAACACAAGACTAAATATGGGCTGGGACATCTCTGCAGATAGGGACACTGTATTTTGGAAGGACCCTGTTGCCAGGAAGTGCAGCACTGCCATGACTTGTAAAATGGGTGGTTTGCTACTTGGGTGAGAAATGGCAGGCAGTGATCTGGCTCCAACTGACGGTAGAGATCCACAATTGTTTGGCTATTCAGATGGTACATCTGGATAATGTGTCTGAAAGTCTAGCAGTGGACGGTAGACAGGAGGATGTCTGATCCTTCCCCTCCCTGGGTACTTATGCAGGACAAGTAATGGGTATAGCCATCATCCAATTCATTTCTTGCAACATACAAAATGCATGTTATTGACATACTGTGACAAGGCATGCCATGATTTGATGACATGATGCTCAGTACACGTTACCACTGTCAATTACACAGAAGTAGCTTTTCCCCATTGCCTCACCCATTGCCTCACCACAAACGTGTACACATCATCTATCTTGTCAGCAACAATTTTCAACATAAAACATGCTACTCATAATGGGACAAAAGTTCCCAAATTTAAAATGATCAGGGGGTGTCTGTGCCCAAACTGAACTTGACATTTGTGCCTGGCAATGTACAAAAATGATGTCAAGGTGGAAGAACAAACATGGTAGGACAAGACCAGTACTTATCAATTGTTTAGACCATTTTTCGGAGTTGTGACGCATTTCATATATGCCAAATACAACTGAACATGCTCCTAAAATGTTGGGTGCCTCACCTACTTCACTAGACATTAGGCACTGCCACTACCACCAGTGGAAGTCATCATGGCAGGAGGCGGTGGCTACTGTGGCGGACACAGCCAGAGGCTAATGTTGTTGCCAGCAGTGGTCTTGGGACAATGGCTGTGTCTGCAGGCTGTGACAGCAGTGTACATGGCGGACGTGACCGCCATGTCCAGCAAAATCCCTCACTTGAGTCCTGACACGGCTGCCAACAAGACCTCCATGACCTTAGCTGCTGTGTACCACTTCTGGGGGCAATCATGCCACGTCCAGCAGGTGATAGGACCTCTGCCCTCTAGAGCTGGAGAAGCTGGTGGATGAGGCCCTACCCCTTATGAACAGCTCTATGGTGCACCAGAGGAGCAGGTAGGTGTCTCAAGTATTTGTTTTTGTAGTGGGTGTTATTTGTAAGCCAATAATCACTTCCCATGACTGTCACAGAAAAAGGTTAATTGTATTATGGGTCACTGTCCTCTGTCATGTGTCTGGGCATATGTGTATGTAGACATCTGATGCCCAAAAGCAAGTTATCCTCAGTATATGATGGGTACTGGTGCCTCACTGCAGTCTGTGCTGTGTTGGTACCCATCATATATGCGACATGGCTTTCTTGGATAATTGTTTGCAGATGTAGCAAACCTTTCTCTTTGTAAGTGGGGAATGTCCATTGACACAAATCAAGTCCCATGACTGTTGCCAACAATCGTTGTGCCTACATGTCAGCATGTGTCCATTTCCCTTTAGGAAGTGTTCATTATATGGAATTTCAGGGATGTCCTAGCCATGTTAATGGTATGATGTCTGTATCCCCTCATATACATGCGCTAGGCAAACTGTTAGTGGAATGGTACATTTATAAAAAGGTGGTACATTCCATGTTGAGTCACAGACAGGAGTGTGTTGGCATTGTGTATAGTCTCACAGATACCTTCATGCATCATGGAATGTCATTTGACATGTAGAACTGTAGCATGAGGGGTGTGACAGGAGGCCCAAGATTGTGGGAGCAATCTGTGTATATCTATGCCCTTTATGTGGCTTTATGTGGAAGAGTTTACTGTACATGTGGTTTGATTGAGGAATGTTCCCTGACTGTTGTCAATCATCATGGAGGGTTTTGCTTTGATGTTCACATCACATGTGTTTTGGTTCATGCATTTATCCACAGATGGCTACCATGTTTGGCATGTCCAAGATGTGGGCAGTGATTTTGCATCTCACTGGACAACAGTTTGTAGTCCTCTTATTTGTGACTGTGAGATCTGTAGCTCTACAACATTCCAGAGACAGATGTTCACTACTGACACATCCAGATATTGTCATTGTCATGGGTGTCAGGCATTAGTGGTGACTATTCTGGGGCTTACTTATTCTTCTTTGTGTGTACCCTTGAAACAGAAGACCCTGGCATATTGAACCTGACATCAATGGTGTTCCTTTCATTGACACATGTAAGGCCTCTCTGTGTGACACTGATAGTACCTCCTAGACTCTGTTCAGACAGGTGTCACTTGTAGGTCTGTTCATTGTTGACATGTGTCCATCATGACATGGGTATTTCCATTTGAAATACTCTAGGTATCAGAGTCAGATGAGTGTCATAGGCTTCTCTCCAAAATGTTTGTACATCATGAATGTGCAAAATGGATGCATGCACAGACTTGTGTGTGAAAAATGGGTTTGTACTTTACAAAAGGATACTTTTGTTGGCTACAAGTTAACTGAAATCTGCTGCATGTTGCACAGTATTGGTGATGGAGAGGCCACCTAGTTATAGTATGGATGCAGGGTTTGCCATACTTCATCCATGCAAATGTAGTAGTCTGACATCCTGTATTTCCTTTGGGTAACTTTTGGAAATCCAGATGGCATGCATGCATATGTCATAGCACATGTATCTGCCACTTAAGTGTAAGTTTTTGCTGAAGCCTACTTCACCTAAAGGTATTCTTTGTCACTCAGTGTTGTGGTTGAAGTGTTATCAGGTACATGTTGTGACCCTATTTCTCTTTCTGTTTGCAGCATCAGCACAGGCAGGCGAAAGAGATGAGGCACAGCTGAGTGGGGAAGCATCTGGCCATGGGACCTCAAGTCAAGATACAACCGACACAGGAGGACCCAGTGGCTTGGAGGACCACTGGGTCCCCCTGTGTCAGTCAGGGATCACCCCAGTACCATTCTTGTCCGCCACCCCTGTTCTATCCCCACCCTCACTGTTGCCCCCACACACTGTTCGCCGTGCCCGTTCACCCAAGAGGTTGGGTGTCTCCTTTGCTGCAGGCACCTCCGCCCCAGCCCTTGTTAGCCCTGCTGCCCTCAGTGAGGAGGCTATTGACCTCCTGAGAACAATCTCTGTGGGTCAGTCCATCATCGTGAATGCCATCCAGGGATTTGCAGGTGAACTCCAACAGACCAATGCATTATTGGAAGCATTCATGGTGCAATGGCTGCCCTACAGAGATATTTTCAGGCTCAGGCCTCGACGCTGACGGCAGACAGTCACACCCTACCTTCTGGCCCCTCTCCACCTCCCTCTTCCTAGTCTAAATCCCCTCCTCCCCTACCTACCCAAAGCAAACAAAATAGATCCTCAAGCATCCACCTCAAAACACAAAGGTAGCATACACAAACACGAGCACCACAAGACACACCACTGGCATGCACATGAACAACATCCACCTGCAGACGGTTGTACGACGGAAAACGGACTTCCAAAACAACTAGTGTCTTAACAACGAGGTCGGAACACCGACCTCGTTGTTACTACTAATGATTTTACCACAAATGCCTTAACAACGATTTTCGTTGTAAAGGCATTCCTGATAAAAGCATTACTAATAGGCACCATTGACCCTACATCCCTCACCCCACCCCCCCAACCCCACCCCAAAACCTAAAACCCCCTGACCCCCACCCCCTCCCCAAAACCAAAAAAGCCCTACCCCCCAACCCCACCCCAAAACCTAAAACCCCCTGACCCCCCACCCCTCCCCAAAACCAAAAACGCCCCACCCCCAACCCCACACCAAAACCTAAAACCCCCTGACCCCACACCCCCTCCCCAAAACCAAAAACGCCCCAGCCCCCCAACCCCACCCCAAAACCTAAAACCCCCCACCCCCTCCCCAAAACCAAAAACGTACCACCCCCCAACCGCGCCCCAAAACCTAAAACCCCCTGACACCCCACCCCCTCCCCAAAACCAAAAACGCCCCACCCACCAACCCCGCCCCAAAACCTAAAACCCCCTGGACCCCCCCTCCGCAAAACCAAAAACACCCCACCCCCCCCAACCCCACCCCAAAACCTAAAACCCCCTGACCCCCCACCCCTCCCCAAAACCTAAAACCCCCCCACTTACCTTAGTCGACCCCTTGTCACCTGCATCGTCCTCCTTCACCAACTCCCTTCTTCGTACCTTAACCACGCATGTTCGTAGCTCAGAACATACGTAGTTAAGGCACAAAATAACGGAGTCGTGGATAAAAAAAGCGTTTTTGCTCTTTCGTTAACCACGACTTCGTTAATATAACGTCGTAATTAAGGATGTTTCCCCCTGCAGACACACCAACAGTCACTACCCTCCCTGACACCCCCACCACCCCAGCATCACACACACCACATCATGCCTACCCACAGATACCACCACAACACTTGTTGTTACTACTAATGATTTTACCACAAATGCCTTAACAACGATTTTCGTTGTAAAGGCATTCCTGATAAAAGCATTACTAATAGGCACCATTGACCCTACATCCCTCACCCCACCCCCCCAACCCCACCCCAAAACCTAAAACCCCCTGACCCCCACCCCCTCCCCAAAACCAAAAACGCCCCACCCCAAAACCTAAAACCCCCTGACCCCCACCCCTCCCCAAAACCAAAAATGCCCCACCCCCCAACCCCACCCTAAAAGCCCCTGACCCCCCACCCCCTCCCCAAAACCAAAAATGCCCCACCCCCCCAACCCTGCCCCAAAACCTAAAACCCCCTTACCCCCCACCCCCTCCCCAAAACCAAAAACGTCCCACCCCACCAACCGCGCCCCAAAACCTAAAACCCCCTGACACCCCACCACCTCCCCAAAACCAAAAACGCCCCACCCCCCAACCCCGCCCCAAAACCTAAAATCCCCTGAACCCCCTCCCCAAAACCAAAAACGCCCCACCCCCCCAACCCCACCCCAGAACCTAAAACCCCCTGACCCCCCACCCCCTCCCCAAAACCAAAAACGCCCCACCCCCCCAACCCCACCCCAAAACCTAAAACCCCTTGACCCCTCCCCAAAACCTAAAACCCCCCACTTACCTTAGTCGACCCCTTGTCACCTGCGTCGTCCTCCTTCGCCAACTCCCTTCTTTGTACCTTAACCATGCATGTTCGTAGCTCAGAACATACGTAGTTAAGGCACAAAATAACGGAGTCGTGGTTAAAAAAAGCGTTTTTGCACTTTCGTTAACCACGACTTCGTTAATAAAACGTCGTAATAAAGGATGTTTCCCCCTGCAGACACACCAACAGTCACTACCCTCCCTGACACCCCCACCACCCGAGCATCACACACACCACATCATGCCTACCCACAGATACCACCACAACACTCACAGACTCAGCCACAACACCCATCCTACCCATAGACACCACCCTAGACGACCTGCAGACATCCACCCCAAATACTACACCTGCAGACACCACAGCTAGACACACCTACAACCAGCACATCTACCATGCCTGCAGTCACCACCCCAACAGATAGCCACCCATCTACCATAGCATCCCCAGCACCTCCACGCTTCCAAGCCTAAGACTTTTGCTTTCGGCTGGCACATTACCCGTTTTCCACCGTGTGCTGTCTAACCACTTTGAACAACTCTGTAGCATTGCACAGGCAGTATAACAGATACATCAAGATGGCAGCACTCTTGCTTATGCAGACTACTTTCATCCTCCAACTTACCCTGCTGAAGTAAGAAGGTAGCTCTCCTGCATATTAAGGGCTCTCTGAGAAGTGCTGTGCCTTGGGTTTTAGGGTCCCAGCAAACTATCTTTTCCAATTTCAGTTCATGGGAAAAATGTGTGAGTTGCTTTCTATTCATAAGACTCAGGCCCTCATTCTGACCTTGGCGGGCGGCGGAGGCCACCCACCAAAGTCCCGCCGTCAGGTTACCGTTCCGCGGTCGAAAGACCGCGGCGGTAATTCTGACTTTCCCGCTGGGCTGGCGGGCGGTCGCCTTCAGGCCGCCCACCAGCCCAGTGGGAAAGAGGCTTCCACGATGAAGCCGGCTCGGAATCGAGCCGGCGGAGTGGAAGCTGTGCGACGGGTGCAGTTGCACCCGTCGCGTATTTCACTGTCTGCGCAGCAGACAGTGAAATACATGTAGGGGCCCTCTTACGGGGGCCCCGCGACCCCCCCTACCGCCATCCGGATCCCGGCGGTCGGACCGCCGGGATCTGGATGGCGGTAGGGGGGGTCGGAATCCCCTCGGCGGCGCAGCAAGCTGCGCCGCCTTGGAGGATTCAATGGGGCGGCGGTACACTGGCGGGAGCCCGCCAGTGGTGCCGGTCCGACCGCGGCTTTACCGCCGTGGTCGGAATCCCCATTGGAGCACCGCCGGCCTGTCGGCGGTGCTCCCGCGGTCCTCCGCCCTGGCGGTCTTTGACCGCCAGGGTCAGAATGACCGCCTCAGTCATTTCTGACCAACACTGTATCTCAAAACTTACATTGAGGTAAAAAGAGCAACTGAAGTTTAGAATTCCAGTGATGTAGTGCAATCTAATCCTTCGGGCTCTGGTGTAGTCGTCAAACAGATTGTACCACTGGTCGTATGGACTGTTGATTTTTAGTTGAAAGTGTATTCTGGGAGATAACATCAGTACATCAATGTCAAATAACAGTATTTCGCTCTACAAGAGAGTAGATGGTTTCCAAACCATGAAGGGTTATAAGCAAATTAATCAAAGATTTTATTCATTTATTAAGTTAATCAATCAAATAAACATAATATTCTGAAATGTGAATCAGTCTTCCTAGGTATATCAAGTAACGGACAATGGAAATCATAACCATACAAAAGGTAATACAGAGGCAGTATTGGTTCCATGAAGGATCTTCCCTATTATAACTAAAGTATCAAAAGATGGTAGTGGAAATTCTAAGCAGAAGGTATCAGTCTGACATGAAACAAGTTAATGTTCAGGGTAAAATGCAGAAACATTCAAGAGTCTAACTCAAGAACTTTGAGGTATGAGTACTCAGATAGCAGAGTTAGGGAAAGGTCCTCCCTCAGCAAAGTTAGGACAGGCTCTCTTAACAACTATTCCAAGATGTACAATTAAAACACATTGCACATGGCTTCCCACAACTCCATACAAACATGGACTAATCAGATTGCACTGTCTCCCTGGTGCAGGTAAACTCCCCTCATTCCCATCATCGGACAATGGAGTCCACAGCTGCGTGACCTTTGGTGTATCTATGGTTAGGACTGCCTGAAGCAGGAGAAGCTTTTCATCCCCACGCACAGTGTAAATCACAGCAGACTGTCAATTATGTTAACTTTCCTATAAGAAAAACAGTGAGCTGCTCTTCTATTGATGGTCATCTAACTCCTGCAAGGGAAAGAAAAACATAAAAGCACATTTGAAAACAAAATTTGGTTAGCAGTGAAAGGTTTGGGAAACTGAGGCCTATTCACAGTTGACAGCTTTATAAATGCACATTTGATTAACATGAGGATAACACATGAGAATACAACAAGCTCATGCGTATTCTTCGGTTATATAAAATGTTGTCTCTTTATATGTATATAGCCACACATTTGCACACACATTAATATTAATAAAAATTATGGGGCATAATATTTGCACTGCTCCAGTCCACCCTCTGATAGCTAGAATAGCCATCACAGAAAAACTTAGGGCTTCATTACAAGTTTGGCGGTTGGACTGCGAGACCGCCAAAAGACAGCCAGGTCTGCCGTATTACGAGTTACACAGGCAGGATCAACAAAGCCAGCCAAAATAAAAACCCCGCCAGGATGTTGGACGGCGGGAAATACGTGGCCCGACCACCACCACCGACAGCCCAACAACCAACCACTGAACCTATTACAAGTATTAAATTGCATTGGCGGTCATGCCGTGGCGGTCCTCCAATGGCGATACGAACCACAACAGTTAGCAGCCACCACAGTAATACACAACACCACATTGGATGATTTAAAAAGCAGCGCAGCTGACACACATTCACACACCCGACACACCTACAAACCACACTAGAAAACACACCCCTTTACACACCACAATCCTTTGCAACTCCCACGCATACTACACCATCCAGAGCACCCACAAAAAGAAAACTTCCAACTTAATTAGCATCCCTCCATGTCTCACTGAGCAAATGTTCCACACCCTCTACACACCCACGTCACACCCATTTGCACCCCTCCAATCCATTTACCACCCGTCCCCGTATCATTTCCCGGCACCTATCTTTACCATTGATTATTTAATTTTGCCACCATGTCACCCCAGAAAAATCCCTGTTTCACTTAAGATGAGTTAAGAGTCATGGTGGATAAAATCATTAGAGTAGAGGCACATTTATTTGGAGCCTAGGTCCAACACACCACTAAAACAAGGAAAATGGAAATGTGGCAAAGGATAGTTGACAGAGTGAATTCTGTAGGCCTCACCCAGCGCACAAGGGACGACATCAGGAAGAGGTCGAACAACCTCAGCGGGAAGACACGTTCCATGGCATCCAGGCACCAACTGCATGTCCAGAAGACTGGCGGTGGGCCCTCACCTCCTCCCTTACAACTCACAGGAGACGGTCTTGACCATCCTGCATCCGGAGGGCTTGACAGGAATACCTGGGGAATTGGAGTCAGGTAAGTCACAATACAAAAAGAAAAATGGCACCTAAATGTATTGGCATGCATGCTCACTGCTCAACTTTTGCCATCCTCACTGTCGCACCAATCAACAGTCCAGTGTCCACCTGTCCACAGACACCTGTTTGGCCACCAACATGTGAATTAGACCTACTTGGGGGACCTACATCTCTGTGTAGTGGGTATAGCACAGGGATTGACAGCTCTACAAATCCCAGCAGGCACTGTCCCAACATTGATAAAACAGAACAGTGTAGCATCAGGGCTGGAAAAATCATAAAAATTTTATTAGACCTGCAGGTCGAGTAACTTAATAATCTACTCGACCTAACTGTAATGTACTTGACCTGTAAATGGTCTCAAATTATGTGGTCCTAGGCAAATAGTTTACAGAGTTGCCTTTTTCTTAATTCTCAAATATGTGAGCTCAGCATTTCTGGAGTACAAAGAAACCTCTTTTGTTTGATTAAGTAGACTAAGGGCCTGATTCTAACTTTGGAGGACGGTGTTAAACCGTCCCAAAAGTGGCGGATATACCACCTACCGTATTACGAGTCCATTATATCCTATGGAACTCGTAATACGGTAGGTGGTATATCCGCCACTTTTGGGACGGTTTAACACCGTCCTCCAAAGTTAGAATCAGGCCCTAAATTTTGCACCATGCATCACAAATATCTAGCCCACATACCCATGAGGTCTGGCCCACATAACCTAGGACTTATTTTAGTTTACTAACAACATTGCCATCAGGGCAGGAGTGTTTCTCAGTTTGGTTAAACACTCAAGTTTAATAAATATATTACTAAACCATGATGTGGTAACATATTGCCATCTACACACAGTAACTTTCCAAAAAATGGCCAAAAACCTCTCCGCAAACTTGCAGCTTTACTGATAAAACTATGTATAGTGTGTTAACAATCTGTAAAAATTGGGTTTCAGAAAACATCCTTTGCAAATCAACATGTAAAGTGTTCTGATTTGTTTTCAGCCTATTAAAATATGTTTTAATCACACAGAAATATGAAAAAGGGCTTTCACAACTACTGAAATATATTTTGTAATGTTTGCACAGTTGACTTAGTCATTTAAATGTTGTGTGTAAGGAAAAACCTGACACTCTATATTTTATTTTACATTTTAAGCAGCAGGTCACACAGTTCACCTTACTAAGGGGGTGATTCTAACCCTGGCGGTCGGTGTTAAAGCGGCGGCCAACCCGCCAACAGGCTGGCGGTAAAAAATATGGAATTCTGACCCTGGCGGGAACCGCCAACACAGACAGCCACTTTAACACTCCGCCCGCCACGGCGGTACAAACAAACAGCGCGGCGGTCATCGCCAACAGCCAGGCGGCAGACAATGTACCGCCCACCCTATCACAACTCACCAATCCGCCACCTTTTCCGGGGCGGGAGCACCGCCGATAAAAACACGGCGGAAACAGACTACGAACGGGAAAACGCTCACCACTACGCACTCCAGGAGGAAGGAGGACAGCATGGAACCCGAATTAAACATCCTACCTGCTCTCGTCTACCTTCTCATCTACCACGAGTACGAAGTCCGGCGCAGACGACAACGGTGAGTACTGCACCTACGACACACGGGAGGGGGGAGGACGAAAGGTTACGGGCACACACATATGCGACCCTCCCCCCCCCAACTATGTACACACCAATGCAGAGCAACAAGTCACAGTGACACCACCCAAACACCCCAGAAAAATGCTAGGACATAATCAAATTTGGAATAAATATTTATGTACCAAAAAGGTCCTGAAAAATATCGTACAACCATGAAAGATATTCACAAGAAAACAAATGACATACACATCAGTGTATAACTGAAGTAACAAGTCCTGCACATCCTACGAATTCATCATGTCCGTGGGCCAAAGTTTTGAGAAACAAGGGCAAAGCCCACACAGGAGACCTGAGTCCTTTGGAGAGAACACTGCAGGGGCATCAGATGTAAAAACTACAGGCACCTCAGGGGGAAGGGAAGGGGGGGGCACCACAGCCACATGAGTCCACGACGCCAGATCCACGAGGAGCCACCATGCCCACTGTACCATCCTGGGGAGTGCAAAGCCACAGTCTCTCAATGTCTCTACAGTGGGTGGGCTGCCCACTGGACCATCCTGGGGAGTGCAAAGCCACAGTCTCTCAATGTCTCTACAGTGGGTGGGCTGCCCACTGGACCATCCTGGGGAGTGCAAAGCCACAGTCTCTCAATGTCTCTACAGTGGGTGGGCTGCCCACTGGACCATCCTGGGGAGTGCAAAGCCACAGTCCATCAGGTGGATGACAGTCTCCACTGGTCAAGGAGGAGGCATGGTGGGCACAGTGAACCATAAACAGTGATTGAGACGGCGGTGCCCAGCGGAGCGGTGCTTGAGATGAAGGGCCCAGCGGAGCGGTGCTTGAGAAGAAGGGCCCAGCGGAGCGGTGCTTGAGAGGAAGGGCCCAGCGGAGCGGTGCTTGAGAAGAAGGGCCCAGCGGAGCGGTGCTTGAGACGGCGGTGCCCAGCGGAGCGGTGCTTGAGATGAAGGGCCCAGCGGAGCGGTGCTTGAGAAGAAGGGCCCAGCGGAGCGGTGCTTGAGAGGAAGGGCCCAGCGGAGCGGTGCTTGAGAAGAAGGGCCCAGCGGAGCGGTGCTTGAGACGGCGGTGCCCAGCGGAGCGGTGCTTGAGAGGAAGGGCCCAGCAGAGCGGTCCTTGAGACGGCGGTGCCCAGCGGAGCGGTGCTTGAGAAGAAGGGCCCAGCGGAGCGGTGCTTGAGAGGAAGGGCCCAGCGGAGCGGTCCTTGAGATGGCGGTGCCCAGCGGAGCGGTGCTTGAGAAGAAGGGCCCAGCGGAGCGGTGCTTGAGAAGAAGGGCCCTGTTCAGCGGTGCTCTTCTCCACGGCGGGCCCTGTTCAGCGGTGCTCTTCTCCACGGCGGGCCCTGTTCAGCGGTGCTCTTCTTCACCGCGGGCCCTGTTCAGCGGTGCTCTTCTCCACGGCGGGCCCTGTTCAGCGGTGCTCTTCTCCACGGCGGGCCCTGTTCAGCGGTGCTCTTCTTCACCGCGGGCCCTGTTCAGCGGTGCTCTTCTCCACGGCGGGCCCTGTTCAGCGGTGCTCTTCTCCACGGCGGGCCCTGTTCAGCGGTGCTCTTCTTCACCGCGGGCCCTGTTCAGCGGTGCTCTTCTTCACCGCGGGCCCTGTTCAGCGGTGCTCTTCTCCACGGCGGGCCCTGTTCAGCGATGCTCTTCTCCACGGCGGGCCCTGTTCAGCGGTGCTCTTCTCCACGGCGGGCCCTGTTCAGCGGTGCTCTTCTCCACGGCGGGCCCTGTTCAGCGGTGCTCTTCTCCACGGCGGGCCCTGTTCAGCGATGCTCTTCTCCACGGCGGGCCCTGTTCAGCGGTGCTCTTCTTCACCGCGGGCCCTGTTCAGCGGTGCTCTTCTTCACCGCGGGCCCTGTTCAGCGGTGCTCTTCTCCACGGCGGGCCCTGTTCAGCGGTGCTCATCCAGCAGGTCAAGGGAGCCAGACCTGGCCTGGACTCCCTGCTCAGTCGCCCTCGGACCGTGACGTTTCTGGACCCTTCGGGGACGGACTCCTGGCCTCCTTAGTGTCCTCCTTCCCAGCTGGGATGTGGCATGTGGGGTCCACCTTCTCCGCGCTCCTGCTGCCCTTCCGCTCCTTTGATGGGGCTCTCGGGCCCTTGCCTCCCCTAGATGGTGTGGGTGGTGAAGTGGCCGCACATTGCTCCTTGGGGGCAGCCCTGTCGGTCCTCGCACGGCGGGCCTTGTTTTTGCGGGTCCTCTTGCCGGGGGGGGGGCTGGACGTGTCCTTGCTGCTGATCGATGTGTCACTGCTGGCAAAGGGTGGGCTCCAGAACCCATGCACAACAGTGACACCCGAAGCTGGGCTGGTGGTGGCTGCGGTGCTCTTGGGACTCTTTGAAGATGGATGGGGGAGCTCATCGGGGGGAAAGAGGTCAAGGTTAGCCATGAAAAGTTTCTTAGGGCCAAGGTAAAGGGTAGGAGAAGTGGAGATGGAAGTGGAGGTAGAGGAGGTGGTTGTAGGAGAGTCAGGTGTGCTGTCATTGGGTGAAGGTGCTGGTGCTGTAGGCTGTCGTGAGGTGGATGGCTGTTGGGTGGGTGGCTGCCTGCGTTTGTGTGTCTTGGAAGAGGGGGTGACAGACACAGTGGGAGAGGACACAGGGGACGTGTAAATGGCAGTGGGGGTGGTGACTGCACGAGTGTGGACTGTACTGGAGGGTGAGGTGGTGATGGAAGCACTGGCTGATGTTGGGGTGCATGCAGGTGTGAGTGTAGACGTCACAGGGAGGGAGGAGGGAGACGAGGAGGAGGGGGACACAGGGGTGGCAGTGGCTGTTGGCATGTCTGCATCTGGGTGTTGCTTGGGTGAGTGTTTGTGGGATCTGTGGTGCTTGTGTTTGGATGAGCTGCTCTTGGGTGTTGAGGTGTGTGCAGGCTGGTCTGATGGTGTGGATGGGATAGGCTGAGGGACAGGAGACAGAGAAAGGCTGGAGGCAGTAAGAAGAGGGAGGCTGGAAACAGGGACAATGGCTGCCGTCAGTGCTGAGGCCAGAGCAGTGAACGCTCGTTGATGGGCAGCCTGACCCGAATGAATTCCCTCCAGGTACGCATTGCTCTGTTGCACCTCCCTTTGCACACCCTGGATGGCATTCAAAAGGGTCGTCTGCCCAACAATGAGCGTCCTTACCAGGTCAATGAGCTCCGCACTGAGGGCAGCAGGGGCAACAGGGGCAGGGGCTGAGGTGCCTGAGGCGAAGGAGACGCGCGCCTTCCTGGGCGAACGGGCACGGAGCGAAGACTGAGGGGCTGCTGGGAGGGCGGGCTGGTGCGCTGGGTGGCGGCTGTACCTGTAGAGGCGGGGGGCACGGATGTTGCCGCCACCCCTAGGGAGCTCCCATCCGAGGACGTGTCGCTTTCGCTGCTCTCACCAGCGGTCCCCGTCGTGGTGCTCCCCTCGCCCTCCGGATCACTGGTGCCCTCGGTGTCTGTTCCTGGGCCCACCGGGGCCTTGTGTCCTGCAGCTCCCTCGTGCTCCGATGCCAAATCTCCTCCGCCTGATGATGCTAATGCACACATGCACAAGAAGATGAAGAGAAAGGGTGGGGTGAGAAAAAAGAAGACCAGGTTGAGTGCATGCAATGTCAACACCGTTGGCGGAGAGGACAGACACAGGTGCCTAATGCACTAAGCCGCGCATTCGGGGTACACTACTCAGTACTACTGACTAAGACAACAGGCCAAGAGACGTCAAACGCGCACATGGGAGATGCTGGACCTTCAATGGCTGTACTTGTCACCCTACCGAGGTGGGGGCCGGGGGCACAGGGCCATGCCTAAGGGAGAGGACTACACTACAGAAAGCGCCCTGGCCTAATGTCACCCACAGCCCTCCTCCCCCACCCATACGCCTCCACTGCGCAGAAAGATAGGAGAATGTGCTGATACTCACCCCCTTGTGTCTGCTGTGATGTCTTAAAGCGCCCATCCAATTCAGGGTAGGCCACCGCCAGGATCCGGGACATCAGGGGGGTCATGGTGCGACTGGCACCCCTCCTAGGTTGGGAGGCCATCCCCAGCAGTGTTTCTGCGGTCTTCCTTGTTCCGCGGCGGATGTCCTCCCACCTCTTGCGGCAGTGGGTGCCCCGTCTGTTGTGGACCCCCAAGTTCTGGACTTCCTTGGCGATGGCATGCCAAATCTCGATCTTCTGATGGGCGCTGACCTATTTGACATGTACAGGGTGGAAAGGAGGAAATCATCAATGACCTGCATGTTAGATGTGATTGGCCCCCCCCTCCAACTTTGCCATATGGCACATGCTCTCATCTGTCGGGCGTTGCACTCCTCATTCGCCCCCCACCCCACCAACTTACATCCACCCCAATCCACACAGGCATAGCCCATTCCATGTGCACCCGGTGTACTCACTTGTTGGTCTGGAGGACCGTAGAGTAGCGCATACTGGGGGAGGACCCCATCCACGAGCTTCTCCAACTCTTCAGACGTGAAGGCAGGGGCCCTTTCCCCAGTCGCAGCAGCCATTGTATCTTCCAGACCGAGGTCACAGCAGCACTTGCAGTATAGGTCCTCTCCTGTGGATGATCAGGTCTCGAGTGATTAAGCAGATAGAAAATGGCGGTCACGCCCGCGGCGGTGCGTACCGCGGCGGTGCGTACCGCGACCGCCGGCGCACTTCGTCATTGGCTCCTGAAACCCATAGGCTTCAATGTTAACCAATGCGGCTTTGCGCCGCGGTCTTCGACCGCCTACCGCCACAGTGTGCCCCGCCAGCGCATTGACCTCACATCCCATTGTCCCACTTCACAGGTCAGGCAGCCGCCATTTCAAGGGCCTACATGGCTTAATTTTGACTGCGACACACAGGCCTAGGCCTTGCATTGCCACACATACACGCCTTTCAACCCATTGCCATTCTTTAACTGTGCAAGCTGTCTGTACGTACCTGTGGTTTGGCTGACTCTGTGCTCCATGTTGTCCTTCCTAGGCACCGTCCGCTGGGACTTGGGATGAGAAGGAGGAATCCTCGCGTGTACCGACCGCTGGTGGACCTGTCGACAATGGAAGAACGCCATATAATACTTCGATACAGACTTGACCGTGCCACTATCCATGAACTGTGTGCCCAGCTGGAGCCAGACCTGATGTCCCCCATCCGCCAACCCACAGGGATTCCCCCTCTGGTGCAGGTTTTGTCAGTCCTCCATTTTTTGGCAAGTGGGTCATTCCAGACCACAGTGGCCATGTCATCTGGAATGTCTCAGCCTATGTTTTCTAAGATTTTGAGCAGAGTGTTGTCTGCCCTGATGAAACTCATGCGGAGCTACATCATTTTCCCAGAGGAGGGTGACTTGCCTACAGTGAAGGGTGATTTCTATGCCCTTGGACATATCCCCAACATCATTGGTGCCATTGATGGGACCCATGTGGCTTTGGTACCCCCAAAAGACGATGAGCAGGTGTACCGAAACAGAAAAAGTTATCATTCGATTAATGTCCAGGTGGTCTGTTTGGCTGACCAGTACATCTCCCATGTAAATGCCAAGTTCCCAGGGTCAGTGCATGACGCGTATGTGATGCGAAATAGCAGCATCCCCTATGTGATGGAGCAGCTACAGAGACAACGTGTGTGGCTAATAGGTGACTCTGGTTACCCCAACCTGCCGTGGCTACTGACCCCAGTGAGGAATCCCCGGACAAGGGCAGAGGAACTCTACAATGAGGCCCATGGGCGTACTAGGAGGGTGATTGAGCGAACCTTTGGCCTCCTGAAGGCCAGGTTTAGGTGCCTGCATATGACCGGTGGATCCCTAATGTACTCACCAAAGAAGGTGTGCCATATCATCGTGGCGTGCTGTATGCTTCACAACCTGGCTTTGCGACGCCAGGTGCCTTTCCTGCAGGAGGATGGTCCAGATGGTGGTGTTGTAGAAGCCGTGGAGCCTGTGGAGAGTGAAGAGGAGGAAGACTCAGAGGACGACACAGACAATAGGGACAGAGTGATACAACAGTATTTCCAGTAACACCCAGGTAAGAATCACCCACGCCATTTCACAATTGCTTATAGCCTCCTGCATCTGTACTTTCTGTAGTTCCCACCAGATCTTTTTGGGTAATTTTTGTTTTTCCCTTCCCTTCTCAGTGCTGTATGACTCAGTGCCTGACTTCTGCTTGGTTTGCCCATGAACTACAGCGTATTGACATTGGTATGTTGTCATCACTAATTGACAGAACAGATATTGAACAGTAATATGTAATACATTTGCTAATAATACAGCATGACTCCAAACTGATTTGTGTGCAATATGTGATTTATTTACAGTGCTAGATATTGGTACATGTGATTATAAGGGTGATGGGTGGGGGTGGAGTAATGTCCATGGCAGAGTCCAGTTCTCAGTCTCACAGGTGCATTGTCCTTTTGCCTGTGGAAGGATGGAGCAGAGGCAGTTCATGGTTGGACAGGGTGGCAATGTGGGACAGTGGGAAGAGTTCAGGGGGTATGTCCTGCTGGCGGGGGTCTTGACATCCTACTCTGTCTTTTTTTTGGATCTCAGGCTCCTCTTACGGGGTGGTTGTTCTTCAGCAGGAGGTGGGGTTCTGGTGGCCTGTCGTGGTGTTGGGGCCTCCTGTCCACTTGCGCCGGCGGAGGTGGTAGGCTGTTCCTGGTCCGGGCTAGTGACAGGGGCCCTGTGTGGTGCCACATGGTCCCGCAACGCGTCTTCTATCCTGTTGAGGGCCAGGACGATGGTCCCCATTGCGGTCCCGATGATTCTCAGCTCCTCCCTGAACCCCATGTAGCGTTCCTCCTGCTGTGCCTGGATCTCCGTGAACCTGGCCAGTACCGTCGCCATCGTCTCTTGGGAGTGGTGGTAGGCCCCCATGATGGTGGTGAGAGCCTCTTGGAGAGTGGGTTCCCTGGGCCTCTCCTCCCCCCCCTGTCGCACAGCAGCCCTCCGAGCTGCCCGGTTTCCCCCGGCCTCTGTCTCCTGGACGGTGTGCCCGCTCCCACTGCCCCCAGGTCCCTGTTGTTGTTGGGGTGTTGGGTTAGCCTGGGTGCCCTGTAGTGGCAGACACACCGCTGATTGACGTGTCCTAGAGACAGAGGCATGGGCCCGCTGGGTGGGAGCTGTGCTGGTGTTGGCAGAGGGGGTCGGGTCTGGTGTGGCCTGTGGCTGCCTGAGGGGAACCGACTGGCCAGAGGTCCCCGATGGTCCGGGCTGGTCATCAGGTTCAGTGTCGACAGAGCTGCTGTCCTCACTGTGGGCCTGTTCCGGGGGTGGGATGGACATTTCTGGACCCTCCTGGCTGGTGTGTTGGCGTTCGGGTCCTGCATGGGGTAAGAGAGTTTGGTTATTGTTTCTGTGTGTGCAATGGCGTGCGTGTTATGGGTGCCCTCGTCCACCAGTGCAGGCATTCCCTTGAGGGAGGTGTTGTGAGGGTGGTTAGTGGGGGGGGGGTAAGTGCAGTGGTCATGCTTGGGTGATGGGTGTCCATGGATTGTGTTGGCATGCAGGAGTTGGTGTTGGGATGGGTGGGTTGTGCTGGTGAGACATTGTCAGGGAGGATGTGTGCTGGGGGTTTGGGGGTGAGGGTGGGGGTGTGGGTTGGCATGCTGGTGGGGTGGGGGGGATATAGTAGTTGAGATTGGACTTACCAGAGTCCATTCCTCCGGCTACTCCTGCGAGGCCCTGAGGATGCAGGATGTTGAAGACCTCTTGCTCCCATGATGTAAATTCGGGAGGGGTGGGTGGGGGTCCGCCGCCAGTCTTCTGGACCGCGATGTTGTGCCTGGAGACCATCGATCGGACCTTCCCCCGTAGGTCGTTCCATCGTTTGCGGATGTCCTCCCTATTCCTTGGATGCTGTCCCACCGCGTTGACCCTGTCCACGATCCGCTGCCATAGCTCCGCCTTCCTAGCTATACTGGTGTGCTGCACCTGTGAGCCGAAGAGCTGGGGTTCCACTCTTAGGATTTCCTCCACCATCACCCGGAGTTCTTGGTCCGAAAAGCGTGGGTGCCTTTGGGGTGCCATGGGGTGGTGTGGGTGAGGTGTGGGGTGGTGTATGTGATGATGAGTATGTTGGTGTGTGGTGCTTTGTGCTACTATGTGGTGTGTGTGATGGTGTAGTGTGCCTCAGTGTGTATTGCTATGGATTGTCTGCTGTGTCTCTCTCTCCTTCTCTCAGTAATTGTGGTCGTAGGGGTTTGTGGGTGATGTGGGGGGGTGTTTTATAGTTGATTGATTGTGTGGGAGTGGGTTGTGTATGTGTATCAGGTGTGTGTATTTGTAATTGTCCAATGTGCCTGTGTTTTGGTGCTGTGTGTGTATTTTGACCGCGGCGGTGTGTACCGCCAATGGAATACCGCGTTGGAAAGCCCGCCGCGTTGATTCGTGGGTCGAAATGGCATGGGCGTATTTCTGTTGGCGTGACGGTGGAGGTTTGGTCATCTCCAGTTTATCGCTGCCCGCTGATGTGGCGGCCTGCAGTGGAGGTCGGATTTTTGGAGGTTTGGCCGTTGTGGGTCAGAATGACCGTGGCGGCTTTCCGCGGCCGCGGCGGTGTTATGGCGGTCTTCTGACCGGCGGTAAGCGCCTTTTACCGCCGAGGTCAGAATGACCCCCTAAAAGTCCTGGAACTCTGCAGTCAGAAGGAAAATTAATTGTAAGAAAAACTGACTTTTGACCTCTGTCTGTGAACACAGAGCAAATGTGACATAAGAACAAGATTTAAAGGCATCTTTTGTTGCCCCTCCACTTTTCAACTGAACAGACTCCTGAGTAATTATTAAGAGTAAACATTAAAAATAGCTCAACGTGATCAAATTAGACTCACCAATGCAGTGAGCAAGTCGATTTTTTGACTCTGTAGCATAATCATAATTGACATTTAGGACAAACTCCACATTGGAGTGTACTCACCCGAGGGGATGGCATCCATACAGTCTGTGGGTAGGACAGGCACTGACAGCAAAGCTAAAGCAAGGAGACCCTGCTACTCTCACTCTACTCAGCCACAACACTGTCCTCTGCCACTATGACCCTTCTCCCTCTACTCAACCAGTAAATTGTATTCACCTGAGGGGATGGCAGCTGTACTCTCTGTGGGTAGGACAGGCACTTCCAGCAATGCTAAGGTCAAGAGGCCCTGCCACTCTCACTCTACTCAGCCACAACACTGCCCTCTTCCACTATAACCCTTCTCCCGCTACTTAACCAGTAAACTGTGCTCACCTGAGGGAATGACCCATGTATATAGTGTGTATATCTTGAAGTAACATGACTGTATACCCACGGAGGGCCTGTCCCTGTAATTCCAAGACCCAGGCCAGTGTCCATATGATAATGTACATCTGAACTCACAGAGGTGGTTTGCCCACCTGGGAAGGACCAAGATACAGATCATAGTGTACTCTGTAATGTGGCGACCCACCTAGATCCATCTTGAGCAGCTAAATGCATCATATTTATGGTACTGGCAGCTGACTTATTCCCAAAGCACTGACCACATGATGAGAACTGTTACATATACAACAAGGTTCTGGATCTGCCTGCATGACAGTCAACTAGGTCTTAGGATGACCTAAACCACACCCTGCACAGCCACTGTTTTCACTGCACTGCTGGCAAGATATACGTATATGATCATCCCTACAAGAGTCAATAAACTCAGACATCCTGAAGCTAGTTGACTGAAAATGTAAGTGGTATGTTACCCAAATGTCAGGTCGACACAGTTGATAGCATGAGTGCCTGTCACATATGTCAAACTGGCAAATCTAATGTGCAAATGGCCTTAGTCAAATGTCACTGTCGACAACTGGAGGTAGATGTCACAATACAACCTTTAACATTCTGTTTCTCACATCAACAGGTCTACCTGCCACTTGGAACACAGAGACCACTTAAGAGACTGCTGCTATCCTCAGGGATAAAGCCTTCTGTGAGGACAACACTTCTGGAAGTTGAGGATGGTTCTGGCCCATCCAGGCAGCCTGGTCAGATAACTCCTGTCAGGCTCACCGTGACCACATTGACTCCTCTCAGCCCTGTTGCGTCAACATCTCAGCCAAACATTTGTCCCCAAAAATGTGTCCCAAGGACAGTGACAACAATCTTGTGCCCCTCAGTCCAGGAATCTGAGTCACAGCAAGACACCACCGACAATGATGGTCCTGGAACCAGTAGTAGGGACACGCTGCGCAAAGGGTTTAGGATATGTGAGAGGGATGGTGCTGGCCAGCGACATGTGGCTACTGGGGTTGGTTCTGGCCAGGACACCATCAGCCAAGCCTTGGGAGCATACCAACAATCCCAAGGTGTGATGGGCTGGGTACTTGCCGAACTCACGGAGATCAAGGAGCTACAGAGGGAATTTTTATTGGGAAATGCGTGAACACTGGGAGGTACACAATACCAACATGGCCTCTCTAACAGGGGAGCTGAGAGGCAAAAACACCCCCTGAGCAGGGATCATCAACAACACCAGACCCCTTTCCATTTCACCAGGCAATTCCAGCCCCTTCTATGTGAGAAAGTAGCCTCTTTCTAGCATGGTTACCCCCACATTTGGCTTGTAGGTGAGTGTTTTGTCAGTGTGTTTTTACTGTCTCATTGTGATCCTGCTAGCCAGGAACCCATTGCTCATAGTTTAAACCCTATTTGTCAGTGTGTTTTGCCTGTCTCACTGGGATCCTGCTAGCCAGGACTCCAGTGCTCATAGTTTGTGGCCTATGTGTGTTGTCAGTATGCTTGACTTTGTCACTGACGTTCTGCTAACCAGAACTCCAGTGCTTATGCTCTCTACTTACCACTATAATTTAGTCACTCCATATGGCACACTGGACCCCCCCCCTTATAGGTCCCTAGTATATGGTACCTAGGTACCCAGGGCATTGGTGTTCCAGGAGATGCTTATGGGCTGCAGCAATTCTTTTGCCACCCATAAGGAGCTCATACAAACCTTTCTTCAGAACTGCCACTGCAGCCTAAGTAAAATAGTGCACACACTGTTTCACAGCCATTTTTCACTGCACTAAGTAACTTATAAGTTACCTATATGTCTAGCCTTCATTTACTGAAGGTTAAGTGCAAAGTTACTGTGTGTGAGGGCATCCTTGCACTAGCAAAGGTGGCCCCACGTTGTTCAGGCCCAAATCCCCAGACTTCGTGAGTGCGGCGACACCATTGGTGGACCTGGCCCTTTTACAGGGTCATTCCCCAGACTTTTTGCTTTTGCCTCCTTATTTTTCTGACCTTTGTTGGCTGACGTTTTGACTCTGAGCACTTTGTCACTGCTAACCAGTGCTAAAGTGCATGTGCTCTCTCTTACAAATTTGGTATGATTGGATTCTACCTGATTGGCATATTTAGTTTACCTATAAGTCCCTTGTAAAGTGGTATCCCTATACCCCTAAATGCTACTAGTGGGCCTGCAGCGCTGCTTGAGCCACCAACTGAAGTAGCCGAGGACTTCCCTTTGTTAGGCGGGCCAGGAGGTAGCCTCACCGGAGGCTCGCCCGGACCGCCGGCTCCTTGGTTGGCCCCCCTCGTAGACCAGTGGTATTCTGGCAGGGGCCTCACCCCGTGTAAGGGCCAACGGAGGCCCAGGGAGACCCCAGGAGTTTGCGGGTCCCTGGAGGGGCCTGTTTTCAAATTGGAGGGGGTGCGTGGTGCCCCCCTCCTCCCTCAAGGGATTTCCCTGACTCAGGGCCCCCCTCGTGAGGGCCGGTGGAGGCCTAGAGAGGGCCCCAGCAATCCTGGTCCCCAGAGGGACCCATTCACCGGATTGAGGAGGTGCGTGCCACCCTCTTCTCCCAAGGAAATCCGAGGCCCTCGTTTTGCGCATAGGAGCGCCGGGGGCCCCATTGTTAGCCTTTTAGGCACTGGAAGTGTCGCTCCTACCAGAAAACAGGTACTTTTCAGGGAATTTAGACTCTAGAAGCCTAATACAGACTTACAGATGTTTGCTATTTCCTACCTGTTTACTGGTTCTACATATATGTGCTAATGTTCCTTTTCTAGGCATGTCTAGCTGATATGTATTTATATGACTTATGGTATATTGTCTAATGTTCCTTTTATGAGTATTTAGGAATTGTTCATGATAAGTCTTATTCCTGACTACTGCTTATGTTGCAGAATCCTGAGTACTTACGTGTTCTAATGTGACAACTGCATATTCTTGCAGAGTATTAGTAACTTGTGTAACATTCTGACAACTGCTAAGGTAGCAGGGGATTATTTACATGTAATGTTGGTCTAATTATGTTTTGGGCAATTCAGATTATTTTTACGTAGCTCAGTGTTGTGTTTACTTTGTGGTGTACATTTTGCGTCATATGTGTTGTGTGTTGTGCAAACACTTTACTCATTGCCTCCAGGTTAAGCCTGAGTGCTCGTGCCAAGCTACCAAGGGGGTGAGCAGGGGTTATCTTGGACGTGTAACTCCCAAGCCCTGACTAGAGTGGGTAGGTTTTGCCTGGCTGAGGTGCATACCCTAGCCAACCAGAAACCCCATTTTTAACAACCACTATAAGCATTCACTACATATATGTCAATACATATATGTAGCTTCACAATGGTAACTCCAAATATGGCCATGTGAGGTGTCTAAGATCATGGAGTTAACCCCCCAATCCAAATCTGGTATTGGGTGGCCAATTCCATGCACCCTGGGGGCTCCACCATGGACCCCCAGTACTGCCAAACCAGCTCTCTGAAGTTTCCACTGCAGCCCCAGCTGCTGCCACCTCACAGACAGGTTTCTGCCCTCCTCGGGATTGAGCAGCTCAATCACAAGAATGCAGAACAATGCTTTTCCGTTAGGAGAGGGGTGTTATTCCCTCTCCCATTTGAAATAGATGTTACATTCATGGGAGAGGTATCCTCCCAGAGCCTCTGGAAATGCTTTGAAGGGCACAAACGGTGCCCTCCTTGAATAATTCAGTCTACCCCGGTTCAGGGACCCCCAGTCCCTGCTCTGGCGTGAAACTGGACAAAGGAAAGGGGAGTGACCACTCCCCTGTCCATCATCACACCAGAGGTGGTATCCCTGAAGTTAGCCATCTTGGATTCCAAGGTGTGGGGACCCTCTGGAGATCTCTGAGTGGCCAGTGCCAGCAGGTGACGTCAGAGACCCCTCCTGATAGGTGCATACCTGGGTAGATAGCCAATCCCCCTCTCAGGGTTATTTAGCGTCTCTCCTCTGGGTGTTTCCTCAGATTTGATTTGCAAGATTCCCCAAGGACTCCTTTGCATCCTCTGCTTCAGCTTCTGACCGTCGGATCAACCACAGACTGCTCCAGGAACCGCTGCAACTGCAACAAAGTATCCGGGTCGACTCCTGCGACCTGCAACTTCAGCTCCAGCCAGCATTTGCAACAGTTTTCAAGGTGTGCATGCTCTGAGGACTGCCTGTATTCACCCTGCACCAGAAGAACCGAAGGAATCTTCTGTGGAGTGACAGAGTCACTTCCCTGCTTCATCAGGCACCCTTCTGCAATGACAACCGGTACGCCGGGACTCCTCTCCTGGCGACGAGCATGCTCCCTGGAACACAGGTGGTGGACCGAAGTGACCCAGACTGTCCAAAGGTCCAGCTGTCCACATTTGGTGGAGGTAAGAGCTAGCCTCCCCGTGCTGTGACAGTACCCCTGTGCACTGCATCTTCTGCAGCTCCTTGGGCTTCTGTGCACTTCTTCCAAAGGTTCTTCATGCACAGTATAGCCCAGGTCCCCAGCACTCCATCCTGCGACTCACAGCTCCCTGAGTTGTTCTCCGGGGGCGTGGGACCCTCCAGTGTGGTGCTGCGACGACCGCACTTTGCATCTTCTTTGTCCCCATGTTGTGGACTCCTGTGGGTGCTGCCTGGTCTTCTGAGGTCTCTCTGAAGTGCTGAGAGCCCCCTCTGTCTCCTCAGTCTGAGTTGAGACCCCCAGGTCCCTCCGGGTCCAGACAGCTCCTCTTTGACGCAAACTGCATACTTGCGTGAACCAAGGTTTGTTGGAGGAATCCAGCGAAGCAAACAGCCTGCATCCAACAACTCAATGTGGGACATTTCTTGCACCAAGCAGGAACCCACAGCCATCTTCTTTGGTGCACTTCTGTACTTTTCTTCTAACCAGAGAATCCACTTTTGCACCTTCCAGGTTGGCAGGGGCTCCTGTTCTTCTTAGACTCGTCTTCAACTTCTAGACTTGGTCTTCTCTCTCCACTGGTGTTTAGGTCCAGGAATCCATTGTTTGTTACTTGCAGTCTTGCTTGGTTCTTGCATAGTTCTTCATCACAACTTGTAATGTGCTCTGAGGAAACATGCTGTACTTTACTCCTGCTTTCCTGGGCTCTGGGGTGGGGTATTTTACTTACCTATGGTGTTTACCTACACTCCCTGCGCCCCTCTACACACTACACTTGCCTAGGGGGGAATTCGACATTCGCATTTCACTATTTTAGAATATGGTTTGTGTTGCCCCTAGGCCCATTGCAATCTATTGTATTTTCTACTGTTTGCACTATTCTATGACTGTTTACTTACCTGATTTTCGTTACTAGTGTATATATTGTGTATAATACATACCTCCTTAAGGAGTATTGCCTCTAAAATATTTTAGGCCTTGTGTCACTAAAATGAAGTACCTTTATTTTGGTAACACTGAGTATTGTCTTTTATTGTGTATAAGTACTGTGTAACTATAGTGGTATTGCAAGAGCTTTGCATGTCTCCTAGTTCAGCCTTGGCTGCTCTGCTACAGCTACCTCTTGACAGCCTAAGCTGCTAGAACACTGCCTACATTTCACTAATAAGGGATAAATGGACCTGGTATAAGGTGTAAGTAAGTACTTTAGGTACCCACTACAAACCAGGCCAGCCCCATACATTCTACATCTGTGGCAGCCACTGGAAAGGAGGCCCTGCCAGGGGAAAGACCTGCCTTAGACACACTCACCACTGTAGCTGAAGAACCACCCCGCCAAGCAGGGACATCCACCCAATCATCCAGGAGGTGTGGATGGCAAGAGACAAACCACTGCCAGCAAATGATCCCTTCCTGATAAAACTCCTTTGTGTGCCACTGATTCAGTCTGTTGAATGTTCTTCAACCACTTACCATTTTTCATGCTAGTAGGACACTGGATTTTGGACTCCAGATGTTGTGGAGTCTACTCCAATGATTACAACCATCATGACTGATTCATTCACTGTCAATTTATTTTTTGGAGTGTAACCTTAATTTCCTGTGTACATGTAAATGAACACACCTAAGACTAAAACAATGCTGACTACTGATTTTTCTTTATTTTGAGATGTAGAATGTGAAATCCATGTGATGCAAAGAATAAATACATAATATGGGAATGGATGGAGGGAAATGTCACAGGTAGTGGCATGCAGAGGATTACTACCAATGCAATGACACAAGTGACACAAGTGACTAGTCACACCAAACATTTTATTGCACTGTACAGTACTTAGGCTGCCAAAAGGTCTGGCCTGCCATAGCCGAGAATGGCAGAACTATGTTGAGTCAGGCTAGACATCTCAAGGGACCATCCCCCAGACCAAAGAAGAAGCAGCATTGTCAGACCATACCCCGTAGAATAGGCTAACAGACTAGTGGATGTTGTCACCAGTTTGAACCTCATCACATACCAAACTAGGTCTACCAATTTAACATATGCCACAGCACAGACAGTGAGCAGTACAACAGTCCCTAATCATAGGTCCATCCTGTTACAATGAACAAGTATCTGGTGGTATGATACCAACCTCTGTCAGTTTTGTGGCACAGGCACTGTGGCCTGCAATGAGGTAACACTTCAACTGCAACATACTGTTCATATAGGATCATTGTCAACATAATGTGAGGGGAAAATGCATAGTTTGCACTGGATGACAACATGTATCAAGGCCATATGATCACACACAGGAGACAATTGGATCTATACACCATGTCAAACACGTGTCTTGTGTACTTCAGAATTCCTCCCACACAATGTCCTCGCTGCTTTTGGCAAAGGGCTTATAGACCCTAAATCTGTGACCGACATTACTTGGAGCAACCCATGTCCACTTCATATGTCAGGACAGCAACATCCACATGCCAATGTCACAACTCTGAAATGCCCACATGAGGATGGCATGGTGAAAAGCCCTGAATAAAACACAATGGAAGGAGTTCAGGCAGGATAAACACATACATATAACCAAAACCTTACATCAGAGTCCAGTAGATCCATACACATTTCCATGAGACTGACACAAACAAGGAAGATAATGAAGGTATTAGCTTTCTTCAGTCAGAATTTGCTATTACATCTTGGCAGTACACTGCATGGCGTGTGGTTCCCTGTTCTCTGTGAAAAACATGCCCTACTCAACACATCCTGTCAACTACAGTTTCCCCTACAATCACAGGAATCACATATTATCACACACTTACACTCAAGTAAAGTATTGATTGATGAAATCTGCACGCAAGTCTTCACCTTTCTCCTCATCACTGTCATCCTCACTTGGCATTTCAGGATTTTTACCCGGTGGCACTGCTAGCTCCCCCTCACCTGGTATATATGGGATGTTCCTCCTCAGGGCAATGTTGTGGAGCATGCAGCAGGACATAATGATCATACATACTTTATTTGGGTAGGTAGAGGAGGGCTCCACCAGTCTTGTCTATGCTCCTAAATCTGGCTTTCATGCACACAAAATACCGCTCCATGACACACCGTGTTCTTCCATGGGCATCGTTGAAGCAGACTTCCCCTGGCGTAGTTGGGTTCCTCACCGGTGTCAACAACCATGGACAGTTTGGGTATGCGGAGTCCCCTGAAATTGAATGGGACATATGTCCATGTTCTGCCTTCCTACTTATCTCGTATTAGAGCTTACAGAACATCTCTGGAATGCACTTCTGAGTTCAAAGAAGACCTTTATTGTTGTTAATTCTTCCCCACCCTCAAGTTCTTGAGAGACGAATTAATAGATTTCAAGCACACGTTCAATTGAGTAAAAGTATCGCAGCAATGAAAACAAAATATATCACAGTACTTCTCAGTTGCAATGTACACAGCAGGTTATATATATAAGATATTGAATGCAAAGCAAAACAAATTAAATTCTTCACCGTGTAAGGCCTATATACAGCTTCATCTTTCTGGGGTCTGCAAGTTGATGACTCCGGTCAACTGCGAGAAAGAGATTATCTACCCACACGGGAGACTGGCAACTGGTGCCAAGTTCCAGTCCGAAGTCAAGCAGATTCAAATCTAAATCTCTGAAGCCCTGAGTCATCCTTACAAAAGCATGCCCCCTCCTTTCAGACTCGGGAAAACTGTGCAAGCCTTTGGAGACTGGCCAGATCTCCTAGACTTCTCCTCTTCCTAAGCCTGAGCAGAAAGGAAAACACCAAATGTACTCTCTCTTATCAGGTCTAGTCTGGTGTGAAGAAAACATCTTGGTTCATCTTGTGGAAAAACACAGCTTGGAAAAATACAGCTTGGATTCTCAACTGCAATGTCTAACTCCACGTTAAAGGCAACAGGCAGCTAACCTAAATATCAAATGTAATGTCTAATGTCATGTCAAAGCCAATAGGCAGCTGAGCTGAATACAAAATGCAATGTCTAATATCATGTCAAAGCCAATAGGCAGCTGAGCTGAATACAAAATGCAATGTCTAATATCATGTCAAAGCCAATAGGCAGCTAAACTGAATACAGCATGTCAAAGCCAATAGGCAGAATACAGAATGTAATGGCTAATGCAATGTCAAAGCCAATAGGCGGCTAAACTGAATACAGAAAGTAATGGGTAATGCCATGTCAAAGCCAATAGGTGGATAAACTGAACAAAACATATAGGGGGTCATTCTGACCCTGGCGGTCATGGACCGCCAGGGCCAACGACCGTGGAAGCACCGCCAACAGGCTGGCGGTGCTTCTGGGGCCATTCTGACCGCGGCGGTAAAGCTGCGGTCAGAAAAGGGAAACCACGCTGCCCCAGGGAATCCTCCACGGCGGCGCTGCAAGCAGCGCCGCCATGGGGATTCCGATCCCCTTCCCGCCATCCTGGTCCTGGCGGTAAAAACCGCCAGGAACAGGATGGCGGGAACGGGTGTCGTGGGGCCCCTGGGGGCCCCTGCAGTGCCCATGCCACTGGCATGGGCACTGCAGGGGCCCCCTAACAGGGCCCCATTCAGATTTTCAGTGTCTGCTTGGCAGACACTGAAAATCGCGACGGGTGCAACTGCACCCGTCGCACACCAGCAACTCCGCCGGCTCCATTCGGAGCCGGCTTCCTCGTTGCTGGGGCTTTCCCGCTGGGCGGGCGGGCGGCCTTTTGGCGGTCGCCCGCCAGCCCAGCGGGAAAGTCAGAATGACCGCTGCGGTCTTTTGACCGCGGTACGGTCTTCTGAAGGTCTGGCAGTGGACGGTAGACAGGAGGATGTCTGATCCTTCCCCTCCCTGGGCACTTATGCAGGACAAGTAATGTGTATAGCCATCATCCAATTAATTTCTTGCAACATACAAAATGCATGTTATTGACATACTGTGACAATGCATGCCATGATTTCATGACATGATGCTCAGTACACGTTACCACTGTCAATTACACAGAAGTAGCTTTTCCCCATTGTCTCACCCATAGCCTCACCACAAACGTGCACACATCATCTATCTGGACAGCAACAATTTTCAACATAAAACATGCTACTCATAATGTGCCAAAAGTTCCCAAATTTAAAATGACCAGGGGGTGTCTGTGCCCAAACTGAACTTGACATATGTGCCTGGCAATGTACAAAAATGATGTCAAGGTTGAAGAACAAACATGGTAGGACAAGACCAGTACTTATTAATTGTTTAGACAATTTGTCAGAGTTATGACACATTTTTTATTTGCCAAGTACAACTGAAAATGCTCTTAAAATGGTAGGTGCCTGACCTACTTCACTAGACATTAGGCACTGCCCACTTCTACCGGCGGAAGTTGTTATGGCAGGACGTGGTGGCTATCGTGGCAGACACAGCCAGAAGCTAAGGTTGTTGCCAGCAGTGGTCTTGGGCCAATGGCTGTGTCTTCAGGCGGTAACAGGAGTGTACATGGTGGACGTGACCGCCAAGTTCAGTAAAATCTCTCACTTGACTCCTGACACGGCTGCCAGCAAGACCTCCATGACCTTAGCTGCTGTGTACCACATCTGGGGGCAATCATGCCACGTCCAGCAGGTAATAGGGCCTGTGTCCTCTAGAGCTGGAGAAGCTGGTGGATGAGGCCCTACCCCTTATGAACAGCTCTATGGTGCACCAGAGGAGCAGGTAGGTGCCTCATGTCCACTTTTCTTTCCTCACAGGCTAGGTTGTACCCAAGTGTGCGAAAATGTGTAGTAAAGGTCATGGAGCTGCAGTCGCTGTGGCTTAGGAAGCCACAGAGTTATGTTGTGTCCCATACTTTTTGAAATCAATGTCAGGATGCCATTTGTCACTCAGTACTTGGAAGATTGTTTGTATTGACATGTCATGTGTATCTCACTGGTGTACCTTGCCTTCTGACCCTGGGACCTGGTTCAAACCTTACGGGATTTCACAAACCACTTACTCTGCAAGGTCCTAAAATGGCTGTGTCCACTCCCCATTCATGTACTATTTGTTGTTGTAGTGGGTGTTATTTGTGAGCCAATAGTCACTTCCCATGATTGTCACAGAAAAGAGTTAATTGTAAAATGGGTCACTGTCCTCTGACATGTGTCTGGGCATATGTGTATGTATACATCTGATGCCCAAAAGCAAGTTATCTTCAGTATATGATGGGTACTGGTGCCTCACTGCAGTCTGTGCTGTGTTGGTACCCGTCATATATGTGTCATGGCTTTCCGGGATAAGTGTTTCCAGATGTAGCGAACCTTTCTCTTTTTGTAAGTGGGGAATGTCTATTGACACAAATAATGTCTCATGACTGTTGCCAACAATCATTGTGCCTCCATGTCAGCATGTGTCCATTTCCCTTTAGGAAGTGTTCATTATATGGAATTTCAGGGATGTCCTAGCCATGTTGATTGTATGATTTCTGTATCCCCTCACATACATGTGCTAGGCAAACTGTTAGTGGAATGGTACATTTATAAAAAAGGTGGTACAGTCCATGTTGTGTCACAGACAGGAGTGTGTTGGCATTGTGTATAGTCTGACACATACCTTCATGTGTCATGGAATGTCATTTGAATTGTAGAACTGTAGCATGAGGGATGTGACAGGTGGCCCAAGATTGTGGGACCAATCTGTATATATCTATGCCCGTTATGTGACTTTGGGGGTCATTACGACACTGGCGGCCGGCGGTAAGGTGGCGGTAACACCGCCAACAGGCTGGCGGTATTCCGCCAGCAATTATGACCGTGGCGGAATTGTTACGGCCATACCGCCTGCTCCTCCAATTGACCGCCAGGATTCCGCCTGCCCTGGGGATTATGAGTCCCCGACCGCCAGCCTGTCTGTGGCGGTAAACACCGCCATTGAAAGGCTGGCGGAAAGGGGACTTGGGGTGCCCCTGGGGGCCCCTGCACTGCCCATGCACTTGGCATGGGCAGTGCAGGGGCACCCAGGCATAGCCCTGTCGCGCATTTCACTGCCCGAATTTCGGGCAGTGAAATGCGCGACGGGTGCAGTACATCAGCATTGCTGCCGGCTCTATTATGAGACGGCAGCAATATTGATGTGACATTTCCGCTGGGCCAGTGGACGGTAACACTGTCATCATCCACTGGCCCAGCGGAAATGTCATAATAGGGAGCCAGGAATACCACCGGCAATGGCGGTATTATGGCTCCCACGGCCTCGGCGGTCTTTTTGCAAGACCGCAGAGGTCGTAATGACCCCCTTTATGTGTAAGAGTTTACTGTACATGTGTTTTGATTGAGGAATGTTCCCTGACTGTTGATCACGGAGTGTCTTGCTTTGATGTTGACATCACATGTATTTTGGTTCATACATATATCCGCAGATGGCTACCATGTTTGGCATGTCCAAGATGTGGGCAGTGATTTTGCATCTCACTGGACAACAGTTTGTAGTTCTCTTATTTGTGACTGTGAGATCTGTAGCTCTACAACATTCCAGGGACAGATGTTTACTACTGACACATCCAGATGTTGTCATTGTCATGCGGTGTCAGACATTAGTGGTGACTATTCTGGGGCTTACTTATTCTTTGTTGTGTGTATCCTTGAGACATAAGACCCTGACATATTGAACCTGACGACAATGGTGTTCCTTTCATTGACACATGTATGGCCTCTCTGTGTGACACTGATTATACTGCCTAGACTCTGATGATACAGGTGTCACTTATAGATCTGTACATTGTTGACATGTGTCCATCATGACATGGGTATTTCCATTTGAAATACTCTAGGTATCAGAGTCAGATGAGTGTCTTGGGCTTCTCTCCAAAATGTTTGTACATCATGAATGTGCAAAATGGATGCCTGCACAGACTTGTGTGAAAAATGGGTTTGTACTTTACAAAAGGATACTTTTGTTGGCTACAAGTTAACTGAAGTCTGCTGCATGTGGCACAGTATTGGTGATGGAGAGGCCACCTAGTTGTAGTATGAATGTAGGGTTTGCCATACTTCATCCATGCAACTGTAGTAGTCTGACATCCTGTATTTCCTAACTTTTAGAAATCCAGATGGCATGCATGCATATGTCATAGCACATGTATGTGACACTTAAGTGTAAGTTTTTGCTGAGGCCTACTTGACCTTAAGGTATTCTTTGTCACTCAGTGTTGTGGTTGAAGTGTTATCAGGTACATGTTGTGACCTGATTTCTCTTTCTGTTTGCAGCATCAGCACAGGCAGGTGGAGGAGATGAGGCACAGCTGAGTGGGGAAGCATCTGGCCACAGGACCTCAGGTCAAGATACAACCGACATAGGGGGACTCAGTGGCTTGGAGGACCACTGGGTCCCCTGTGTCGGTTGTATCTTGACCTGAGTCAAGATACAACCGACACAGGCTGCTCCCTAGTGGTGGTGGACCCATCAGAGACCACCCCAGTACCTGTCGCGCCGCGTGGTGCGGCGCGAGCCGAATGTTCGGCACAAGCCGGGCGTTCGGCTGGGGCCGCACAGCGCGTTTCTAAAACGCGGCGCGCCCCCAGCCTTTCATGCACTTTTCGAGGCCCCAGGCATTGCATGGGGCCTCGCTCTGTCGTTTTCCACCGCCTTGCTGGGGTCTCCTGACCCCCTTACCTGTTCTTCTTTCTTCCTTCTTGTCCTCTTTCTTTTTCTTCTTTCTGGGGTCTTTTTGTTGTACTTTTTTTATGTCTTCTTCCCTTCCCAGGTTACCTTTCTCTTCCCAGCATTCATTGTTCCCTATTCTCTATGGTTTCTATTCTGTTTTGTTCTATGTACCTCTCCCTGTCTAATATGGTGTCCTTTTACTTCCTGTGGGTCACTTCCTGTCTTTTGGTATATAAGGGCTGTGTTTTCTTCATTTCGTTGCGCTGCAACACTTTCTGCTCAGATAGTGTCTTCGCTCCTGATTTCCTCGCCTTTTTGGTTCTGGATTTCATTGCTCTGTGTTTCCTGAATTTTGTTCTTTTTGATTCCTGCTTTTTGTTCTTGTTTTTCAGGAGTCCTCCTGTTTAGAGGTTTTTTCCCCTTTTGTTCTAAGAGTTTTTTTCCCTCTGGCGCTATTTTCTGAAGGCCACGGTCTGTTCTTGGCGTCTCCATCACCTACAGCACCGTGGCTACCAGAAAGAGTCGCCCCTTTTTGGGCCAAAGCCGAACATCGAAGATCCACGCCACTAGATCTGCAAATTCCAGACGCAAGCAGCACGTGAGTCGTGACAGTACCATTCTTGTCCGCCGCCCCCGTTCTATCCCCACCCTCACTGTTGCCTCCACACCCCGTTGGTCATGCCCGTTCACCCAAGACGGTCGGTGTCTCCTTTGCCACAGGAACCTCCGTCCCAGCCCTTGTTAGCCATGCTGCCGTCAGTGAGGAGGCTATTGACCTCCTGAGAACGATCTCCATGGGTCAGTCCACCATTGTGAATGCCATCCAGGGATTTGCAGGTGAACTCCAACAGACCAATGAATTCTTGGAAGCATTCATGGTGCAATGACTGCCCTACAGGGTATTTTCAGGCTCAGGCCTCGACGCTGACGGCAGCCAGTCACCCCCCACCTTTCGGCCCCCCCTCCACCTCCCTCTTCCCAGTCTAAATCCCCCCCTCCCCTACCTACCCAACGCACACAAAATAGATCCTCAAGCATCCACCCCAAAGACGAAGGTAGCACACACAAACATGAGCACCACAAGACACACCACTGGCATGCACATGAACAACATCCACCTGCAGACACACCAACAACCACTACCCTCCCTGACACCCCCACCACCCCAGCATCACACACACACAGACATCACTACAACACTCACAGACACAGACACCACACCCATCCTACCCATGGACACCACCCCAGAACTCCTGCAGACATCCACCCCAAATACTATACCTGCAGACACCACAGTTAGACACACCTACAACCAGCACATCTACCATGCCTGCAGTCGCCACCTCAACAGACAGCCACCCACCTACCACAGCATCCCCCAACACCTCCACGCTCCCAAGCCTAAGACACATAACTGCCCTCACTCACCAACCCAACAGACACCCACCACACACAAGCATACCTCCCATGAACATGCACCCAAGACACAACACCTATACGTCAGACAGCCACTCCCTCAACCTCCAAATCCTGACCCCTTTCTGATGACCGTCCTTGTGTGCACAAAAAACATTTCCTTTGTGACCTAGACGTTAACCCTGTCCTTCCCCCGTACCACACCCAAAAGGTCTGCATCCATCCTCAAGGCCATCCCTTCCACCTCAAAGGCCTCCCCTGCCCCCCTGCAAAGACCCATACCCCTACCCTCCAAAGAAGAAGCCCAGCCCTCCCAAAAAGGAGCCCCCACCTCCCAAGCCCAAACCAAAACCCACCTCCCCTCCCTAATCCGATCACACCCCCAATCGCAGATAATCCCTAAGGTGCCTGCCTGCCTGCCCCCTTGCTGTCCTTTACTGTGGAGGTTACTCAGGAGTCAAGTAGAGGCACCCAGGGATTCTTATTATATTAGACTGGCCAATGGCTTTGTACATAGGTCATGCCATATTTGTTGTTGGCATTAAAGCCAAAGAGTTTATTTTTTTGGCTACACCTTTGTCCTGCAATTCCTTTCCTAGGTTGATGCTGTTCCTGAGTGACTTTGCTTGTGATGTGTTGTGTCTATTCTTGGCTTATGCTTTAGGACTCCATTTCCCTGAACTCATCATAAACTCTACATTACACGTCATCAAATTCTTATTCTTTCGTCTTTCTATTTACTCTTTTGCTCTCGCTGTTTGAGCCTTTCTTTTCTTCATTAGCCAAAATCCCTTCACCATGACAAACAAACATATCACACACATAACAACAATCGAAATAGGTGTTAGTATCGCTCTAGAAATCCACCACTAACGTTACTAAACAAGCTGCCTACAGCAGAATATCCTTTCACAAGTGCTTCCCAGTCACCTGTCTCTTTCAATTCCTTCAATTCTGTTGACACACCAGTAATATTCTTCACGTGCTTTCTGATTTCTTTGCTCATGTCTGTGATGTGCATGCAGCACTGCTGCGCTTTCAGCCTCCTGCACAACCTGCCATCTTTTGCAAGTAATATATCTAAAGAAAGCCGACTATGCAGAATCATCACCCTAATGCTATCAGTTCTATATCAATAGCTAACAAAGCTCCAGGGGTGCAAGATGATCAACAAACATTGAAAGCTTCCTGATCTTTAGTTCTTTTAAAACAACACTTAGAGAAGGAATCATAGTCCCAAAGATGTATCCCTCTATCTGTGAAGCACTACTATGTTTGACTCTACCATGGAACAACTGCATGACTATCCATATCATCTATTAAGATATACTTTAGGAAATACTAATTCTAAATTGCAAGTTCCGCCCAATTGGCAGAGAGTTTAAAGTAACTATTCTTTCCACACACGTAATAAACTCCAGGAATTACAGCATCCTTCCCTGCAAATATCTGATCTGTGTGATCCAGAACATCAGTATTGGGAGCACACTGTCTCAACCCAATTTGTTGATAATTGGGAACATCCGCTCCTCTCATTTAAAACGTAACTTCATTTGATGCTGCCAAAATAACTCAGTTTGGCTTCATTTCAGTTGGACTTAACAAACACATTACGTTTTGTCTGTTGGCATGGGCAGTGTCAAGCTTAACTTGGGATCTAAAGACATGCCACACTGTGTCCATATCTTTTGCATAAGTGTGGATATTCAAATGTTTATAAATAGTCACTTCTGAGAAAACAAATCATAATTCAAGAAATAATTTTCAAAGGGAGTTTAACAATATAACAATCTAAGAATTATAGTACATGGAATATCATAGGTAAGAGGAATGTGGTGGTACGTCAGACCTTCCACCATGAATGAGGATGAATAGGTATACACATAGCAGTCTTTAGCCTGCATTATTTGAGTGTACTGAGACAGGAGATTGAAAGAAAACATTAGAGATTTTTTTCCCTCTGACATATTCTCATGCAAAATCTTGAAATCAAAGTTATACTGATCTAATAAAGCTAAATAAATAGGTTTATTCTTGGGATTAGACATGACAGAAGTAGTTTCTGCAGGGCAATTAAACATATTAGCAAACTAATCATGAAGATGATAATGACAACCAACACTCTAGTCACCAATACACTACATTGATTCTTCAAAAGGATCACCATCTTTTCTCTACAGACATATCCAGCTAAAAGCAAAATAATTATTATGACTTGTTGATTCTATTTGTGTAAAATGTTGATCTGTGTCATTGCAAACAAGTGAATTTATGTACAACTGTCTTTGTGAGTCATCTCTAACCCTACTTTATATTCTTCTAAAATGCCAACTGTACTCTTCCACAGACACTTTGGCCCTAGAACGTTTTTCAGCATTAAATAAAGTTCAGTTCATTGGTACAGTTCACTTGTAATGTCAACAATCAAGAAAAATTAGAAATCAGGCAATTTTTACTGCGGTAGCCTTATTCACAGTGGTTTGGATGGCACAGTCTCTTGATCATCCAATTCCTGAAAAATGGGTCTAGTTCAGTTTCAGCAAAGAACACCCACTCAGAAGATGATTGCATCCGACTAACTGCCCTAATTCCCTTTAACCTTATGAATACTGACTGTTCATCTTCACTGCCACTTTGTTCACTTGACTCAGTATCCTCAGTAAGTCTGTGGGATGCTTTCTACAGATACACTTGCTCTCAGTTTCACCCAGCTTCTTGGCCACTCTTCCCTTCAGTGGTCACTACTGCTCATAATTCTTGACCCTTGTCCCAGATCAGAACTGTCATCCATTGCTTCTTTGGGTTGATTCACTATGGTTACAGTTGGCCCAATCACCACAGGCTTAGCACTTGTCTCAGTTTGGCTTTGAGGCATTTCTTGGGTTTGTAGCTCTTGCTGAATTTGAATCTCCTGGGTGCACTCTTCTCCCCCTCTGCTCCTTCAAGGTGATCAGAAGCTCAGCTCTGTTAACTAGTGGTTGTCGTCACCACTTCTTCGCTACTGTTAGGCAGGCTGCCACATTTGACAGCTTTGTTGGTGATCTGTATTGGCTGGAAGGGGTCACATCAATAGGATTCTAGACACAACTTTCTGACATGCTTCTTCATCAAAACCCAGTCCCCAGGACTGAGGGCGTGGAACTGGTTCTGGCTCAGCAGGGCATTTGCTGCTTCCAACTGGTGAAAGACAAAATGCACCACATCAGCCAGTCCTTTGCAGTAGTCGAGAACCATATTATCTGAAATACTCACAGGCACATAGCAGCCATAGCAGGTAGCCTCCTGGCTCTTCCCATGAAGATTTCATGCATTACCAATACTGTTCTCTGATCAGAAGTACTTCTGAGACTCATCAACACCAAAGGTAAGCATCCGGCCACATATGATATGTAGACGCACACACTTTGGCAAGATAGAATTTTAGCGGCCTGTTGACCTGTTTGACAATCCCTGATGCTTCAGGCTGGTACCTACAATGAAGTCTCTGTTCCACTTGTAAGGATACACACAGCATTCTCAAGACCTCATTACTGAACTGAGTCTCATGGTCGGACTCAAGAGAAACTGGGATTCCAAAGCGAGGGATCAATTCTTGCAGCAATAGTTTGGCCACAAAAAGATTGTCATTTCTCCTAGTTGGGTCCAGCTCCTCCCAGTGGGAAAAGATTCATATCACAACTAAAACGTATCTCAATACATTATAAACAGGCATTTCAATAAAGTCTAACTGCATGCGATTAAAGGGACCTCCTAATCCCCCAAAAATGGCTGTGTCACTGGCGTTCCCTTCCCTACATTTACCTGTTGACATGTCATGCAGTGATGACAAAGATTCTCAGACATCAACCTGAAATGTAGGTTGAATCAGTTCTGCTTAAACAATGGTATCATCATGTCTTGCCCCAAGTATGTGGAACAATGAAATGTCTCACCATGGGTGACAACAAGCTGTCTGGCAACACAGGCCTTCCGTCTCCAGAAACCCAGATCTCATCCTCATTCTTCATACACGCTGCTCTGCCCCTTCCCTTCTGTTCTTTCTCTCCGGTACCTCTTTCTGTAATCTTTTGACTTCCTCCCAAGTATCAGCATCGGTTAATCACAGTTTCATAGAGGTCCCACTTTCAGATTCATTTGAATATTCCTCAATCAAAGCAAAGGCCCTATGAGTGCATAATCAGGCAACTTCTTCAGCATACCAATTTCCAGCAGTGACGGCATCATTTCCGGTCTTGTGTGCCATGCATTTTACAAATGCTAGCTCGATTGGCATTTGTAAGGCCTTGAGTAGTCGCATGACAGATTTCCCATTGCAGATCAGAGATCCAGAAGATGTCATAAATCCTCTTTTTGACCACAACTTTCAAAAGTCATGGACCACACTGATGCCAAACTGACTATAAGTATAAATTCAAACACATCAAGCTCTAGTAAGAGCTACCTGCTCAGCCACTTGGACAGAGGTTACATTGCGCAACCAGGAGGCTTTCACTACACCCTCCATGGTGCAAACAGCCTACGCAGCTTTCAAACTTCACCTATCATCTCTTAGGCAAGAGCTGTCCACAAAGAAATACCTAATCTGGCTCAGAAAGGCAATCATCTCTGATGTCAGGACTCGATTTAGTGTGCAATTCAGTGTCATCAAGACAGTCATGCTCAACCTCCCCCCATCCATTTCAGTTTCCAGCAAAGGTAACAATACAGCAGGGTTTAGATATAAACACTTTTTTAATGTAATGTTGTCTACCGCCAGTATGATTTGCTCATATCTGGTAGAATGTCTATAGTTTATATTTTAAGTCTTATTTCTTGTTAAAAGAACTTTAACAGCATGAGGCATCATCACAGTAAGATGGTAACACATCACTATGCCTTCTCTCTGTTGTATGCTGAGACTGACTGCTGCTACTGCCTTTGAGCAGCCAAGCTAGTCTGCGACTACCGGGTCAAGAGGGGCTGTCAACAGACTTCCTCGCAATACCATGTGTTCGTGTAAGCACTGAAAGAGTGTACCCTTCCTTCTCACTGTGATACAGAATGTAATCTTTACTGTAATCTGGCATTCCTAAACCTGGGGCATGACAAATACATTTTTGAAGCTTGGGAAGGCGCTCATGCTTTTGTTTGTCACAAGGTAGCAGATCAGACACATCCTTATATGTAGGTCTCTATAGAGGCTCTCCCAGCTTTGCATCTAGGGAAACATTGGGTAACCACTGATGACAGTAACCCACCATTCCCATAAACATATCTGTGTAGATGAAGGGTTCATTTTCAAAGATATTCTCTCCTGCGACATCTTCCTGGCACCTCTTTCAATATGATGTCCTAGATTCAGAACTTCACTGACACTATTGCAATTTGCTTGGGAAAACTTTATATCCATTCTCATTCAAATGATTCAACAGGGTAACAGTGTCTTGTTTGAATGCTTCTTGTGACATCCACAACACTAGTGGGTCGTCAGTGTACTCCACTAATACTGAATTGCACAGTAACTTTAGGCTTTCCAGATTCTTTTTCAAGATCTGGTTGAAGATTGAGGGGCTCTCTGTATACCCCTGTGGAACTCTGCACCATGCCATAATTCTATTTTAAAACACAAAGAGAAACTGGTTCTATCTTTGTAGTCAGGTGGAAATTAAGGCTTGGCACAAATCAATCACTATGAACCACTCAGCTACACAGTGTTTCTGAAACAGTATTATGGCAGGATTCGGTATCACAGAACAACATGGAACAACAATATTATTGATGTTTCTTAGATTTTGAACTATTTGATATTTACCACTGCGTTTCTACAGGCCGATATCAGGGGAATTTCATGGACTCTGCCCGTCTCATCAAGAATGCCCCACGACACAGCCACACCTCCGCCCTCCTAAGAGACATACACTGGCTGCCTATCGGCAAAAGAATCACCTTCAAGCTCCTGACCCAAGCTTACAAGGCCATACACAACGTCGGACCAGACTACCTCAACCACAGACTCTACTTCTACACTCCCGCCAGACAACTCCGCTCCGCCGACCAGGCCATCTCCAAGGCCCCCGCATCCAGAAAACCACAGCCGGAGGAAGATCCTTCTCCCACATCGCCGGCAAGACCTGGACCCCATCCACCTCAGGCAATTTCCCACCCTGTCTCAGTTCAGGAAGGACAGCAAGACCTGGCTCTTCAACTGATGCTCAGCACCCCCCCGTCCTTCCCCAGTGTCTTGAGACCCTCACAGGTGAATAGCCGTGGTCTACAAATTCCTGATTGATTGATTGATCTTGCAAAATCCCTTGCGCTATCACAGACTCAATCACGTGGGCTATTCCAGCCACCATCTCTGGTGAGAGATCGTAGTGGGGTGTTCAGTGAGACTCTGCATTTGGGTTGACTGTAATTCACACTGGCTCTACACCCTTTATGAGGCCAAAAGAAGTCCCAGACCTTGGGTGTAATGTAAATATTCAGATGTGTGTAGGTTTGGAGCTTCCACTGTCCTGACAGTAGAATGTGTTGCACTGATGTTGATCAAAAATGACATGTACTGGGCATTCACCTCACCATCTACAAATGGGCCACACTGGTCTACCTCCACGTCTGTGTCAACCACACAATCTTCTGTTCCTCTCAGTCACCATCATTGCCTTTGATCTGACCCATAGTTCCTGGAAGTATCAAAGTCTAGGAACTGTTGAAAACTGCTGTGATTCTCAAAGAAATCTAGATTAGCTCTTGGAGCTGAAATCACATTGAACCTCGGATTACCTTGGTTTTGCGGCACCATCTGGGCTATGGAAATCTGCATCACTGAGGCTTGGGATATTTTAGGGTTCTGAGGCTTCTGCGTCTGCATGTTTTGCACTGTTATCAAATTAACATTTTACATTTGACCATCACCTGACATTTTGTTTGGTATCAGCCTACACTTCCTCTTTCAGTGGTCCAGTGTATTATAATAATGACACAGATTGGACCTTTTGAGAGTTTCCACATCTATTCAAGTATTTAGATCATTTGGCACACCATGACCTTTACCTTTAGAAACACAATTTTTTTATATCCTCCATCTTGAAACCCAACTGCTTTCACTCCACCAACAGCATAATCGTAACCTGCATTTCCTATCCACAGACCATGCTGAAATCCCTTGTGTGCTAATTTTGTCTGTGCCAACATGAACTTCTTGTTAATCCTTTTCTATTTAATTTCACATTCACCACTGAAATACTTCACAAAACAAATCAATTTCTTTCTGCAGGACCCTAAGTTTCAGGAAGCTAATTTCTGAATAACCTCCAGAGATGGACCATTTGTCTGAGCTACCCTTGGAGGTTCAGCATTTGGCCACCATATCAATACCTTGCATTTAGCCCACAAATCACTACGAACAGTGTTAAAAAAGGTATTCATATCTTCTCACAACACCATGGAAATCTTCACAACCCGCTCAACCTGTGTGTACTACAAATCAGGATTATCTCTCTATTTTAGAAATGTTAGACATTGATTGGTAATTGTAGCAAGTTCAACATGACTCCAAGGCACATACATATAACTCCACCTACACCTCTCTCAGGGGGTAGGTGACAATATCTGAGCCACTCGAGTTACACCTTGTTAATGCCCCCTCGAATCCTCCTTCTTTTTCTTTGCTCTCTCAGCTCACTTACCCTTAATTTGCTTCAGATTTCATATACCGAGCACTAGCTCCCGCAGATGTGCCTTTGACCCAGAAGTTATCATACTATTTAGCATGTCATCTCTTATGTGTGCTCTAAAATTCTTTTGCAAGGTCTGACTCTTCGCTAAGTAGACATTAAATTGAGCACCTTCTCCTTCTAATATTGTATAGGCTTCAATAGCACGCGGCTGACTTCTTTACATAGTAACCAAACGTCCTCCTCGTGGTATCCATTTGCATATCCCTCCTCCAGGTTTCCTTTGATAATTATAACAAACTCTACATTCAGCCTAACAACATCCAGGGTTCGTGGGGGTTCTTGTGCTGTGGGACTATCAATGATTTCCTCAGTGGTTTCACTCCTATTTGGTGTTGCCTGTACTCTGAGCTGGGCTCCATATCTATAAATACAATGATGCTTGGTTTACCAGGCCTCCAGAATACTACAGATACATCTTGTGCACTCGCACCTCCTTGTGTACTTGAAACCCATCCGACTGCCGTAGTGACAGTGGTAACTACTTGGGTTCCAACTGTTGATACTGTATCAACAGAAGTTACTCTTCCTGTTTGAATTTTATCCTGATTAGTAGGTGCAGTCATATTATTACCACTGGCTGTTTGATTCCCTCCAGCTGACATCCCCCCTAAGGAAATGTCTCAATGTCCTAAAGCATTTTATTTTTAAATTGTTTACGAACAATTCAACAACTTCAATTCAAACAAACAGCAGTTTTCAGAGAACCACAATGTAAAACATAATAATAGCAGTATCTAATCTCAGCGTGGCATCCTCTAGACTGACCCCTCACAGCGCGGACAGCGGCAGATGTGTTGACCAATCCCAGCATGCCACACACACAAAGCGACCAATACCAGCACAGCACTTTATGACATAGTATGCAGCACCCTGCTCTCCCTCTTCACAATTTGTTTGCAGAAGCAATATTTAAAAATGCAAAATGAAAAAACAAATAACTTGCCTCTGCTCCACTCACTCACACAACTGAAATCTGGACCAGTGCAAGAGTATCCTGGCAAGTGTAGCTTCTCCTCTTCACAAAAGGACTTACCAACACCAATTGCTATTAATAAACTCTCACAACAGTAGTTTAATAGTTCCCTATCTTAATTGTTCGGCATGGTGCCTCAGGGACCAACTCCACAGAATCTTAAATCACAATATACTTATTATTTATCCCAGGATCTTAGTCTACATCACGTCTGAAAAACAACTTCAACTTACCAACAAGCACATGTGCATTTACATGAACAAGCAATATAAACAGAGAAGCACATTATTTTCAATCCAGTTTCTAAGCTTCCTTGGACTCAAAGTGAACCACACTGTGAGACAAACAACTTCAGCACAAAAACCACAAAGACTGACATCACACAATTAGCGACGCATAGCCCTGCTTACGCTTACTACTAAGACACAGCAACCACTTTTAGAAATGTCAGAACAGCCACCATACTTCAAACTGGACCATGTACATCAGGGACATGGGCTGGGTTTGGGGGTATTTGTACAAAATATCGGATTTTAAATATTGAGCTACAGAAATATCAACTCTTTAATGTTGTGACACATAAATATCGTGATCCAGAAATATTGTTGACAAAAATATTGATTTGTTGGGCTAAGTAATATTGTATTCAAGAATATCTCTGATGTTAATATCGTTTTAAATAATGTAGTTGTAAAAAGTATCATTTTTAATTATCTTTCTGTATTGTTTGAGTGATTGTTGTTAATATTTTCAATTATAGCTAATCAATTAAATTGATTGATAAATATGTATATTGCTTAATAATTACATGTTTTATGTTATATACTAGGTGTGGGTTGTTGTCTTTGTAGGGGAATAGGGTGGAAAGTTACTTAAGTAATAATTAATTCACAATTAATTATTTGGTTATTAATAATTATTTTATTGATTACTTAGGTGGTCATTACAACCCTGGAGGACGGTGTTAAAGCGGCAGTAAGACCGCCAACAGGCCGGCGGTAAAAAATGTGCAAGTATGACCGTGGCGGAAACCGCCAACAAAGACAGCCACTTTAACACTCCGACCGCCACTGCGGTACAAGCAAACAGCGCGGCGGTCACCGCCAACAGACAGGCGGGAGACAATGTACCGCCCACACTATTACAACCCACCAATCCGCCACCTTTTCCGGGGGGGATTCACTGCGGATAAAAACACAGCAGAATCAGGAATTCCGAAGGGAAAACGCTCACCTCTACACACCCCACGAGGAACGAGGACACCATGGACCCAGAACTCCAAATTCTACCTGCGATAGTCTTCCTGCTCCTCTACCAGGAGCACGAACGCTGGCGGCGAAGACCACAGTGAGTACTGCACCTACGACACAGCGGAGGGGGGAAGGAAAAAACAGGCACACACACGCAACATCCCCACCCCCACCCTCACCCACTACAACACACACACTAATGCATATTAATACATCACAGTTACACCCCCCGAACCCCCCTGGAAGAATGCAAAGACAATAGAAAATGAGTGTAACCATTGTAATATATTAAAATTAGTATGCAAAAATATATATATACACCATTTACAAAATATATACCAAGCATAGTAGTCCAGGTAGTGCTCTAATTAAGTCTGTGGAACACTGGGCCCACACGGTATGGGCGAGGCCCACACAAGATCCCCGACCATGACGGAGAGAACACTGCAGGGGCATCAGAGAGCAAGCATCAGGCACCTCAGGGGGAGGGAAAGGGGGGGCACCTCAGCCGGTTGAGTGCACAACGCCAAATCCACGAGGGGGCCACATGCCCACTGTTCAATCCTGGGGAGTGCAAAGCCACAGTCTCTCAAGTCTATACAGTGGGTGGGTTGCCCACTGTTCCATCCTGGGCAGTGCAAAGCCACAGTCTCTCAAGTGGATAACAGTCTGCACTGGTTCTGGAAGGGGCATGGTGCCCAGAGTGCTTCATCCTGGTAAGGACAGAGGTGGTGGATGGATCTCTCCACTGGTTCTGGAGGGGGCATGGTGCCCAGAGTGCTTCATCCTGCCAAGGACAGAAGTAGTGGATGGCAATATCCACTGGTTCTGGAGGGGGCATGGTTCCCAGAGTGCTTCATCCTGCTAAGGACAGAGGTAGTGGATGGATCTCTCCACTGGTTCTGGAGGCGGCGGTGCCCTGTTCAGAGGTGCTTGAGGCGGCGGTGCACTGTTCAGCGGTGCTTGAGGCGGCGGTGCCCTGTTCAGCAGTGCTTGAGACGGCGGTGCCCTGTTCTGCGGTGCTTGAGGCGGCGGTGCCCTGTTCAGCGGTGCTTGAGGCGGCGGTGCCCTGTTCAGTGGTGCTTGAGACGGCGGTCTCCATTGCAGGGACTCAGCTGCTGGCGGACCTTCATGGCCCAGCGTGGCTTTTGCTGGTGGTCCTTCATGGCCCAGCGGGTCTTTTGCTGGCGGTCCTTCATGGCCCAGCGGAGCTTTTGCTGGAGGTCATTTATGGCCCAGCGGGGCTTGTGCTGGCCTCCTGGGCAGCTGGGCTTGTGCTGGTGGTGGCCTCCTGGGCAGCTAGGCTTTTGCTGGCGGTGGCCTCCTGGGCAGCTGGGCTTGTGCTGGCGGTGGCCTCCTGGGCAGCTGGGCTGGTGCTGGCGGTGGCCTCCTGGGCAGATGGGCTTGAGCTGGCGGTGGCCTCCTGGGCAGCTGGGCTTGTGCTGGTGGTGGCCTCGTGGGCAGCTGGGCTTGTGCTGGCGGTGGCCTCCTGGGCAGCGGAGATGATGGCGGTCTTCTCAACTGTGCTGCTCTTCCCAGACTTGCCGGGTTTCTTGTGGCCCTTCCCCACCTTGGAAGGTGTCACAGCTGACTCCACACTCCCACCGGGACCCCTGGGAGCGGCTTTGGTGGCTGGAGTCTTCCCCCTCTCCCGCAGGGCACTGGCCAACATCTGATGCTTCACAGGTGGGGGACTGTCTGTGCTGTGGCTCCGTGCCACACTGGCTGCCCTGGTGGCCGGTGCACTCCAGATGCCGGTGAATACAGGCACCACTGGTCCCGGAGATGTTGTGGCTGAGGTGCTATTTCGGGACCTAGGAGACGGACGGGGTGGGGGAGGTGTGGGAAAGAGGTCAAGGTTGGACAGGAAAAGTTTTTTTGACACACTGGGACGGGTAGCTGGAGGGGGTTTGGGAGTGGAGGAAGAGGTTGTGGTTGTAGGAGGTGTTTGTTTGCTGACTTTGGGTGAAGGTGCATGCGCTGGAGGCTGTCGTGAGGTGGATGGCTGTTGGGTGGGTGTGTGCCTACGTTTGTGTATCTTTGGAGGGGGCGTCACAGACACACTGGGAGAGGACAAAGGGGATGTGTGAATGGTAGTGGGGGGTGGTGACTGCATGTGAGCGGGGTGTGGTGGTGGGTGTGCTGGAGAGGGACATAGTGGCTGTAGAGGTAGTGCATGCAGGTGTGAGTGTAGACGAGACAGGGAGGAAGGAGGGAGACGAGGAGGAGAGGGACACAGTGGAGGCAGTGGATGTTGGTGTGTGTGATGCTTGCGTGAGTGCCTGTGGGATGTGTGGTGCTTGTGTTTGCCAAAGCTTCCCTTGTGTGTTGACGTGTGTGCATGCTGGTCTGTAGGTGTGCTTGGGATAGGCTGAGGTACAGGGGATTGGTTCGGGTGGAGGAAGTTGGAGGGGGGAGGCTAGACACAGGGACAATGGCTGCCATCAGTGCTGAGGCCAGAGTCTGCAAAGCTCGCTGAAGGGCCGTCTGACCAGAATGAATGCCCTCCAGGAATGCATTGGTTTGTTGCAACTGCCTTTCTACACCCTGGATGGCATTCAAAATGGTAGACTGCCCAACAATGAGGGACCTGAGGAGGTCAATGGCCTCCTCACTGAGGGCAGCAGGGGTGACTGGGGCAGGGCCTGAGGTGCCTGGGGTGAAGGTGATGCCCACCCTCCCGGGTGAGCGGGCACGGGGCGAAGGCTGAGGGGCTGCTGGGAGGGCAATGCTGGAAGGGGGGGTGGCGGCTGTACCTGTAGATGGGGGTGGCACAGATGTTGCCACCACCACAAGGGAGCTCCCATCAGAGGACGAGTCCGTGTCACTGGTCTCAGCTCCTGTCCCTGCCGTGGAGCTCCTCTCGCCCTCCGTCCCACTGGTGAAGTCTGATTCCGTATTGTAGCCATCCATGGCCATGTGTGAAGCAGCCCCCTGGTGCTCCAGTGCCACTGCTCCTCTGCCTGATGATGCTAATGCACACAAGAACAGGGAGACCACAAAAAGGGGGGGGGGACAGAAGAAAGACATGTTGAGTGCATGCATTACCGCTACCATTGGCGGACACGACAGACACAGAAGTCCCCTGCACTACGCCGCGCTCTTGGGCTCCACTGTTCAATTCCTGGGAAATGGCCTACAAGGCTATGGACGACATCTGCACACATAGATGACACAGGGGCATGACTAGGTGTAGTTGTCACTCTACAGAGGTGGGGTGGGGTGCCACATAGCCTGCCTTACAGAGGGACCTTGCCTACGGAACTCGCCCTGGCCTAGGGAAACCCACAGCCCACCTCCCCCACCAAGACACCTCCACTGCGCACAAAGTCAGCAGAATGCGAGTTTACTCATACCCTTGTGGCTGCTGTGATGCCCTCAAGCGCCCATCCAACTCTGGGTATGCCACCGCCAGGATCCTGAACATCAGGGGGGTCATGGAGCGATGGGCACCCGTCCCACGTTGTGAGGCCATCCCCAGCTGAGCCTCTGCAGTCTTCTTGCTCCAGCGGCGAATGTCCTCCCATCTTTTCCGGCAGTGGGTGCTCCGTCTGTGGTAGATCCCCAGGGTGCGGACGTTCTTGGCGATGGCACGCCAAATATCTTTTTTCTGGTTGTCGCTGAGCTACATAATTTGTACAGGGGGAAGAGAAAGTTATTACCAACTGCACCGTCAAAGTGATTGACCCCCATCCCTACCCTTGCCATGTGGCACATGCACTCACCGTCGTTTCATGCATGCAGCACTCTCCCCCCTTCCTTCTTACATCCAGCCCTATCCACACAGGCATAGCCCATACAGCATGCTCCCAGTGTACTTTCCTGTTTGTCTGGAGGACAGTAGAGTAGCGTGTACTGGGGGAGGACCCCATCCACGAGTTTCTCCAACTCCTCTGATGTGAAGGCAGGGGCCCTTTCCCCAGACACTCGAGCCATTGTCTCTTCCAGACCGAGGTCACAGCAGCACTTGCAGTGTAGGTACTCTCCTGTCGAAGATCAGGTATTGAGTGATTGAACAGATAGAAAATGGCAATCACGTCCGTGGCGGTGCGTACCGTCACCGCCGGCGTACATCGTCATTGGCTCCTGGGACCCTTAGGGTCCAATATTAACCAATGCAGCATTGCGCCACGGTCTTCGACCGCCTACCGCGATGGTGTACAACGCCAGCGCAGTTACCTCGCATCCCATTGTCCCACTTTAGAGGACAGGCAGCCGCCATTTCAGGGGCCCACATGGCTTCATTTTAAACTGCGTCACACATACCTAGGCCTAGACTCAACACACATACAGGCCACTTTTTGAGTATGAATGGTGTCCTGTGTAAGCTGTGGGTACGTACCTCTGAGTTGTTTGACTCTGTGCTCGCTGTTGTCCTTCATAGGCACCGTCCGCTGGGACATGTGAGGAGATGGCGGCATCCTCCGGTGTACCGACCCTTGGTGGACCTGTCGACAATGGAGGAAAGATATGTGATAATCACATACAGGCTTGACCGTGCCACAATCGAGGAACTGTGTACCCAGTTGGAGCCAGACCTGATGTCAGCTATCCACCATCCCACAGGAATCCCCCCTCAAGTGCATGTGCTGTCAGTGCTCCATTTCCTTGCAAGTGAATCATTTCAAACAACAGTGGCCATAGCATCAGGGATGTCCCAGCCTATGTTTTCCAACATGTTGTCAAGAGTGTTGTCTGCCCTGCTGAAACACATACGGAGCTACATCGTTTTCCCTCAGGTGGAGGATTTGCCTACAGTGAAAGGTGATTTCTATACCCTGGGACATATCCCCAACATCATAGGTCGAATTGATGGGACCCATGTGGCTTTGGTACTCCCCCCCCCACAGGAGTGAACAGGTGTACAGAAACCGGAAGAGTTATCATTCGATGAATGTACAGATGGTATGTTTGGCGGACCAGTACATCTCACATGTGAATGCCATGTTCCATGGCTCAGTGCATGACGCTTACATCCTGCGGAATAGCAGCATCCCTTATGTGATGGGTCAACTTCAGAGGCACCGTGTGTGGCTGTTAGGTGAGCACCTGGAAGCTGGTCAGTGGGAATGGTTGTCTGGGTCTGGGGATAGCCCTCCAGGTCTAACAGTTGTCCCTTGCCATTTGCAGGTGACTCTGGTTACCCCAACCTGTCATGGCTACTGACCCCAGTGAGGAATCCCAGGACAAGGGCAGAGGAATGCTACAATGAGGCCCATGGGCGAACTAGGAGGGTGATCGATCGGACCTTCGGCCTCCTGAAGGCCAGGTTCAGGGGCCTCCATATGATGGGTGGATCCCTATTCTACTCACCAAAGAAGGTGTGCCAGATCATCGTGGCCTGCTGTATGCTTCACAACTTGGCTTTGCAACGACAGGTGCCCTTTCTGCAGGAGGATGGTCCAGATGGCGGTGTTGTTGCAGCTGTGGAGCCTGTGGAGGGTGAAGACGAGGAAGCAGAGGAAGAAGACATGGACAACAGGGACTCAGTGATCCAGCAATATTTCCAGTGACACACAGGTAAGAATACAAACCTGCCTACTACATGTACTTAAACACTACTACCTCTCTACAGTCTGTCGTTTTCACCCAGTGTATGGTCACTGAGTTGTCACTTTCCCTTACGATTTCACAGATGTGGGTCCCACTGTGTGACATCTGCTTTGATTCCTCATGAACTAGAGCTGTGTGACATAGGTATGTTGCCATTACCAATGAAAAAGCTTTTTGCCACAGTTATTGCTAATACAGTATTCCGAAATCACAGACAGACTCCAGATTTTTTTGTGCTTTAAGGGTGTTTATTTAAATGCTCAATATTGGAGGGGGTTGTAAAATGGTGAGGGGTGATGGCGGAGGAATGTCCATGGCAGAGTCCAGTCTATTAGTCTCACAGGTGCATTGTCCAAATGGGCATAGGAAGTGGAGCTAGGGCAGTTTGAGGATGGACAGGGTGACAAAGTGGAACTGTAGGATGACAATCAGGGCGGTCTCATTTCTTGGCGGGGGTCTTGGCATCGTTCTCTGTCTTTGTCCTGGATCTCAGGGACCGTTTGCGAGGTGGTTCTCCATCTGCAGGGGGTGGGGTGGGGTGCTGGTGTGGTGGTCTTGCGGCGGTGCCTCCTGTCCACTAGCGCCGGCAGAGGTGGTGGGCAGTTCATCGTCCAGGCTAGTGTCAGGGCCCCTTGTAGTGCCACAGTGTCCCTCCTGGTGTTGAGTACTTCCTTCAGCACCCCTACGATGGTGCCCAGGGTGGAATTGATGGTTCTGAGTTCCTCCCTGAAGCCCTTATACTGTTCCTCCTGCAGGCGCTGGGTCTCCTGAAACTTGGCCAGTACCATTGCCATTGTCTCCTGGGAGTGGTGGTAGGCTCCCATGATGGAGGAGAGGGCCTCGTGGAGAGTGGGTTCCCTGGGCCTGTCCGCCCCCTGTCGCACAGCAGCCCTCCCAGTTCCCCTGTTTTCCTGGGCCTCCGTCCCCTGGACTGTGTGCCCACTATCACTGCCCCCAGGTCCCTGTTGTTGTTGGGATGGTGGGTTAGCCTGGGTTCCCTGTAGTGGTGGACACACTGCTGATTGACGTGTCCTGGGGACGGAGGTATGGGCCCGCTGGGTGGGTGCTGTGCTGGTGTTTCCAGAGGGGGGAAGCTCTGTAGTGGCCTGTGACTGGGTGTGGGCCGGGCTGGTCATCTAGATCCAGTTGGACAGAGGTGCTGTTATCACTGTGGGCCCCTTCTGTTGGTGGTGTGGATATGTGTGGACCCTCCTGTCCAGTGACGTTGGGTAGGGGTCCTGCAGGGGTATAAAAGCATGATTATTGCATCTTTGTGTGTCAAGGTGTGCAATGGGTGGGTGACCGTGTACCCCAGTGCTGTGTGGGACCTTGTGTGATGGTGGTTTAGGGGGGTGTATGGGTATGTGCAGTGGGCATGCTTTAGTGATGGGTGTCCATGCTTTGGTGTTGCATGCAGGGCTTGGTGTTGGGATGGGTGGTTTGTGATAGTGGGACATTTGTGAGGAGTAGGAGTGATGGGGTGATTGTGAGGGTGGAGGTATGAGCTGGCATGCAGGTAGGGCGGGGATGTAATAGTAAAGCTTTGACTTACCAGAGCCCATTCCTCCACCTACTCCTGCGAGGCCCTCAGGATGCAGAATCGCCAAGACCTGCTCCTCCCATGTTGTTAGTTGTGGGGGAGGAGGTGGGGGTCCGCCACCAGTCTGCTGAACCGCCAGGTGGTGTCTGGAGACCACAGAACGCACCTTCCCCCATAGGTCGTTCCACCTCTTCCTGATGTCCTCCCGATGTCTTGAGTGTTGTCCCACTGCGTTGACCCTGTCCACTATTCTTCGCCATAGCTCCATCTTCCTTGCAGTGGAGGTGTGCTGCACTTGTGATCCGAATAGCTGTGGCTCTACCCGGACGATTTCCTCCACCATGACCCTGAGCTCCTCCTCCGAGAACCTGGGGTGTCTTTGCCGTGCCATGGGGTGGTGTAGATAATGTGTGGGGTGGTGTGTGTGGTGATAAGTGTGCTGATATGTAGTGGGGTGTTGTGTGAGGTGCATGGAAGTTATGTGGGTGATGGTGTTGTGTGCCTGTGGATGCTAGTGTTGTTGATAGTGGTGTCTCTCTCTGGCTTTCGTTCATGATTTGTGGTCGTAAGGGTTTGTGGGTGATGTGGGTGTGTGTTTTATATTGTATTGAGTGTGTGGGAGTGGTGTGTGTATGTGTATCAGGTGTGTGTATTTCGAATTGTCCAATTTGGCTGTGTTTTGTATATGTGTGTGTATTTTGAGCGCAGTGGTGTGTACCGCCAATGGAATACCGCGGTTGAAAGACCGCTGCGTGGATTCGTGGGTCGTGATAGTGTGGCCGTATTTCTGTTGGCGTGACGGTGGAGGTTTTGTTTTCGCCAGTTTATCACTGACCTTTGGTGTGGCGGACTTGTGTGGGTGTCTGAATTTGGGTCATAATAGCTGTGGCGGAATTCCGCGGCGGTGTGGTGGCGGTCTTCTGCACGGCGGTGAGCAGCTTTTACCGCTAATATTTTAATTGTTTTATACTTTTTTATTTTAACTATATTTTAATTGTGTGCTGTTAGGATTGTAGAAATACACTGTGGGAAATTAATTAAACAATCAATTAATAACATTTTAATTTGCTATTGATCATTAAATTGTTTAATTTGTTTTTTTTTATAATCATATATATATACTTTATATTAGGAGTTTTATATTTTGGTCAATTAATGGAGTTATTAAAATATGTTATGTGTTGGAAGTGAACAACGTTCTCTATTGCTGCATAGTCTGGAGTGGGAATAGTAAATGTTATCCCTCCAGAGCCCAACGCTTTCCCTACTGTTGCATAAACTAGAGTGAGAATAGTAAATTTTACACCTCCTGAATCCAACGCTTTCCCTACTGTTGCACAGACTGGAGTGGGATTAGTACATTTTACCTCTCTGGAGTCCAACACTTTTCCTATTTTTGCACAGACTGGAGTGAGAAAGATAAACCTAACCTCTCCGAAGTCCGATACTTTCCCTGCTGTTGCACAGCCTAGAGTGGGAATAGTAAATTTTACCCCTCCTGAGTCCAACGTTTTCCCTACTGTTGCACAAACTGGAGTAGGAATAGTACATTTTACCTCTTCAGAGTCCAATGCATTTCCTACTGTTGCACAGACTGGAGTGAGAATAGTAAATTTTACCCTTCTGGAGTCCAACGCTTTCCCTAATGGTGCCCAGATTGGAAAGGGAATAGTAAATGTCACCCCTCTGAAGTCCAGTGCTTTGTTTACTGTTGCACAGAGTGGAGTGGGAATAGTAAATTTGACCCTTTCAGAGTCCAACGCTTTCCACAATGTTGTACACATTGGAGTGAAAACAGTATAGCTATTTTTCACAGACTTTACTACTTTTTAATATTGCTTAAATATATGTAATATTATAATTTGTTTATGTGTTTATTTTTATATTAGCTGTTTATATTATGGTTTTTTTAATTATATGTTTAATGAATACCTTTTTTTATTTGTTAATTTATGTAATATTTTGCATTTGAATTGTTATTTTTTATAATTTATGTATTTCCCCATGTATATGTGTATATATATGCTCTTTATAGTAGTACATTAAGAAAACAAAAACAATTTAATATAATAAAAAATATATTTTCAATAATAGTGTTATGTTATATATATATGTATATATTAACATACAAACACATATATTTATGTGTTTATGTAAGTATATATTTATATATAGAATTAAATGTTACTTAAATTTATTTAGTTTACATGATATTGTTATATATTAAAATAGTTATAATTTACTATTTTAAACTCTATATTTGTATTAAAAATATTTGTGTATGTTTTTAACAATATTTTTGTAACTATTACCTTCATAAGTAAAGGGAAAAGATGATTTTGTGATTGATATTTGTGACACGATATTTATGTGTCACAATATTTTTGTGATCAATAATATGTCACTGATCCGGGCTTGGCCAAGTTCTAATTATTACTGGGTAATTTCTAGCTCGCCACCCTTCAGTAATAAACCATCCTCTGCTACCAATAGATGCAGTGCAATTTTCTATGTCTTTGACTTCTGGTGTAGTCATCAAACAGATTGCGCCACTGGTCATATAGACCACTGATTATTAGCTGAAAGTGTACTCTGGAAACTAACATCCTTACATCAATTTCAAATTACAGTGAAATCTTTTTAGCATCACAAGAACAACAGAGAGGTCGGTATGCAAACCATGAAGGTTTACTAGCAAATTGATCATAGATACAGGGTGTATTCAGTTAATAAATCAATCAATGGCATAAGCATTAATCGCTTGGGTGCCCAGGACGAGCTGGTCTCGCAACCGAGGACGAGATCAGCTCATGCTGCTATGGGCCCCCAGGGGAGAGCTAGAGCTTCCCCAGATGGCCGAGCACCCCCCTCCCCTGGGCAGAAATGGAAGGAGAATTGCTTCCCTTTCCACCACTGCCCCCCGACGCCCCCTCACCCCCTGTGGCGTCTGATGATGTCAAAGCGTTTTCGCGCTCTGACCTCATCAGTGGCCTTCCCCCCAGCACAGGAAGCTCAGCTTGAAGGAGAAATGCTTTGCATATTTCCTCCGATCACGTGGAGGGGGCAGAGAGGCATGAAAGGAGAGGAAAGGCCTTTCCTCTCCTTTCATGTCCCTCTGAGCATTTCTGCTGCCCGATCGCAATGCGATCGGGCAGCAGAAATGCCCACTAGACTCCAGGGATTTTTTTATTTTTTTTATTTATGAAATAAGGAGAGCGGCCCCTTGGGCAAGGGCTGCTCCCCAGGGGGGCAATTTATTTGTAGGCCATTTCTGCCCCCCCCGGGGGCAGATCGGCCAAATATTATTAGGCCGATCTGCTCCTGGGGGGGGCAGAAATCCACTAGACACCAGGGATATTTTTATTTTTTGTTTTTTACATTTTTTTATGATTGGGGAGCGACCCCTTGAGCAAGGGTAGCTCCGGGGGGGGGAGGAATTATTATTAGGCCATTTCTGCCCCCCGGGGGCAGATCAGCCTTGCGATCTGCCCCGGGGGGGCAGAAATCACTAGACACCAGGTCTTTTTTTGGGGGGCTATTTCAAATAAGGGGAGCAGCCCCTTGGGCAAGGGCCGCTCCTCGGGGGGCAAATTATTTCTAGGCAATTTCTGTCCCCCCGGGAGCAGATTGGCCTAATATTATTAGGCCGATCTGCCCCCAGGGGGGCAGAAATCCACTAGACACCAGGGATAATTGTATTTCTTGGTTTTTTTCATTTTTTTATGTTTGGGGAGCGACCCCTTCGGCAGGGGTCGCTCCGGTGGTGGGGTCAAATTATTATTAGGCCATTGCTGCCCCCCCTGGGGGTAGATCGGCCTAAAATTATTAGGCCAATCTGCGCCCAGGGGGGGCAGAAAACCACTAAACACCAGGGATACATTTTTTTTGTTTACTTTTATTTTTTTTATGTTTGGGGAGCGAACCCTTAGGCAAGGGTCGCTCCCGGGGGGGGACAAATTATTATTAGGCCATTACTGCCCCCCTTGGGGCAGATCGTCCTATTTTTGTTAGGCCAATCTGCCCCCAAAGGGTTCAGAAACCTCTAGACACCAAGGATTGGTGTGTGTGTATGTATGTGTTTTGTTTGGGTGGGGCAGCCCCTTGGGCAAGGGTCGCTCCCCATGGGAGCACATTACTGTTTGCCATAACTGCCCCCCTTGGGGGCAGATTGGCCTATTTGTGGAAGGCCCATATGCCCCCTAGAGGGGCAGAAAGCCCACCAGAGATCAGGGAAGATTTTTGTTTTCAAATAAGAGGTTGGGGGTATGGCCATACCCCCACCCCAAATAAATGGGGCCAAAGTTGTTCTGCCCACCAGTGGGCAGATTGGGCAATTACCCCCGATCCACACCCCGGGGGGACAGAAAGTCTACTCGATGCCAGGGAATAAAAAAAATAAAAGAAAATTGTGGGGTGGTGTCTACCAATCAGTATGGGCCTGGTTATGCCCCCACCCGAACTCAAGGGGCTAACAGTCTTTCAGCTCTCCCCCACACACTAAAACATCGTATCCCATGGCAAGTAAGAGGACATTTGATTATTTTTTGTTTTTGTTTTACGTTTGGGCCATGAGAGCTTGGTAACTCTCAAAATCGCCCCACTTGGAATGGTGAGGGCTGCACTTTTTTTTACTTTGGGACGCTGCCATGTAAAAAAATCCACAAGACCTAGACACAGCTGAATAACTAAACATCTAGTTGATTCCAGGGTGGTGTTTTTCACATGCACCCCGCACCATTTCCTTACCCACAATGTCCTGCAAACCTGCAACTTTTCTGGAAAGAACACATTTTTCCCCACATTTTTGTGATGGAACCTTCCGGTATCTGCAGGAATCCACAAAATTCCTACCACCCAGCATTGTCTCATCTATACCGATAAAATTTCTGCTGCACTTGTCAGCCTAAAAATGTTTTTTTTTCAAACTGCCCTTTTCGACCCACTTTGGTTCCCCCTCAATTTCGACGTGTTTTTGGCTCTTCTCTGTCACAAACACTTGGCCCACCTACACAAGAGAGGCATCATTTTACCGGGAGACTGAGGGGAATGTTGGGTGATAGTAAATTTGTCCCGGTGCGGTGATCCCACAAAGAAATGTGGGAAAAATGTGATTGTTTAGCTAAATTTGAGGTTTGCTGAGGATTCTGGTTAAGAAAACATTGGGGGATCCACACAAGTCACACCTCCCTTGACTACCTCGGGTGTCTAGTTTTCAGAAATGTCTGAATTTGATAGGTTTCCTTAGATGGCTGCTGACCCCAGGACCAAAAACGCAGGTGCCCCCCCCCGCAAAAACAGTTTGTTTTCTATTTGATCATTTTGATGTGTCCAAATAGTGTTTTGGGGCATTTCCTGCTGCGAGCACAAGGCCCACCCACACAACTGAGGTACCATTTTTATCGGGGGACTTGGGGGAACGCTGGGTGGAAGGAAATTTGTGGCTCCTCTCAGATTCCAGAACTTTCTGTCACCGAAATGTGAGGAAAAAGTGTTTTTTTAGCAAAATTTTGAGGTTTGCCAAGGATTCCTGGTATCAGAACCTGGTGAGATCCCCACAAGTCACCCCGTCTTGGATTCCCCTATATCTCTAGTTTTCACAAATGCACAGGTTTGGTAGGTTTCCCTAGGTGCCAGCTGAGCTAGAGGCCAAAATCCACAGGTAGGCACTTAGCAAATAACACCTCTGTTTTCTTTGAGAAAATGTGATGTGTCCACTTTGTGTTTTGGGGCATTTCCTGTCGCGGGCACTAGGCCTACCCACACAAGTGAGGTACCATTTTTATCGGAAGAATTGGGGGAACGCTGGTTGAAAGGAAATTTGTGGCTCCTCTCAGATTCCAGAACTTTCTGTCACCGAAATGTGAGGAAAAAGTGTTTTTATAGCCAAATTTTGAGGTTTGCAAAGGATTCTGGGTAACAGAACCTGGTGAGAGCCCCACAAGTCACCCCGTCTTGGATTCCCCTAGGTCTCTAGTTTTAAAAAAATGCACAGGTTTGGTAGGTTTCCCTAGGTGCCGGCTGAGCTAGAGGCCAAAATCCACAGGTAGGCACTTTGCAAAAAACACCTGTTTTCTTTGAGAAAATGTGATGTGTCCACTTTGTGTTTTGGGGCATTTCCTGTTGCGGGCACTAGGCCTACCCAACAAGTGAGGTACCATTTTTATCGGATGACTAGGGTGAATGCTGGGTGGAAGGAAATTTGTGGCTGCTTTCAGATTCCAGAACTTTCTGTCACCGAAATGTGAGGAAAAAGTGTTTTTAGCCAAATTTTGAGGTTTGCAAAGGATTCTGGGTAACAGAACCTGGAGAGAGCCCCACAAGTCACCCCGTCTTGGGTTCTCCGAGGTCTCTTGTTTTAAAAAATGCACAGTTTTGGTAGGTTTCCCTAGGTGCCGGCTAAGCTAGAGGCCAAAATCCACAGGTAGGCACTTTGCTAAAAACACCTCTTTTTTCTTTGGGAAAATGTGATGTGTCCATGTTGTGTTTTGGGGCATTTCCTGTCGCGGGCGCTAGGCCTCCCCCCCACACAAGTGAGGTACCATTTTTACTGGGAGACTTGGGGGAACATAGAATAGCAAAACAAGTGTTATTGCCCCTTGTCTTTCTCTACATTTTTTCCTTCCAAATATAAGACAGTGTGTGAAAAAGACATCTATTTGAGAAATGCCCTGTAATTCACATGCTAGTATGGGCACCCCAGAATTCAGAGATGTGCAAATAACCACTGCTCGTCAACACCTTATCTTGTGGCCATTTTGGAAATACAAAGGTTTTCTTGATACCTATTTTTCATTCTATATATTTCAGCAAATGAATTGCTGTATACCCGGTATAGAATGAAAACCCACTGCAAGGTGCAGCTCATTTATTGGCTCTGGGTACCTTGGGTTCTTGATGAACCTACAAGCACTATATATCCCTGCAACCAAAAGAGTCCAGCAGACGTAACGGTATATTGCTTTCAAAAATCTGACATTGCAGGAAAAAGTTACAGAGTAAAACGTAGAGAAAATGGCTGTTTTAGCACCTCAATTTCAATATTTTTTTATTTCAGTTGTTATTTTCTGTAGGAAACCCTTTTAAGATCTACACAAATTACCCATTGCTGAATTCAGAATGTTATCTACTTTTCAGAAATGTTTAGGTTTCAGGGATCCAGCATTGGTTTCACACCCATTTCTGTCACTGACTGGAAGGAGGCTGAAAGCAGAAAGCACAAAAAATCGTAAAAATGGGGTATGTCCCAGTAAAATGCCAAAATTGTGTTGCAAATTGGGTTTTCTGATTCAAGTCTGCCTGTTCCTGAAAGCTGGGAAGCTGGTGATATTAGCACTGTAAGCCCTTTCTTGATGCCAATTTCATGAAAAAAACACAAGCCTTCTTCTGTAGCCCTTTTTTTAAAAAAAAGAAAACAACATTTTCACTGTATTTTGGCTGATTGCTTGGTCTCTTTCAGGGGAACCCACAAAGTTGGGTACCTCTAGAATCCCTAGGATGTTGGAAAAAAAGGAAGCAAATTTGGCCTGGGTAGCTTATGTGGACAAAACGTTATGAGGGCCTAAGCGCGCCCTGCCCCAAATAGCCAAAAAAAGGCCTGGCACCTGGGGGGGAAAAGGCCTGGCAGTGAAGGGGTTAAATTCAGTATTGTTGATCAAATTTTCCTAGATATATCAAGTAAAGGAGAATGTAAATCATAGCAACACCCAAAAAGCAAAACAGAGCCCGTATTGGTTTCATAAAGAAACCTCCCTATACTAAATAAAGCATTGAAAGATAGCAAAATAAATTCTAAACAGAATGTTTAAGTCTGCAATGAACCAAGCATAAGTTCAGGGTAAAAAGCAGAAATGTTCAGGAGTCTAACTCAAGAACGTAGATGTATGAGATCTCAGGTAGCAGAGTTGGCAAAGGTCTTCCTCCAGGAAAGTCAGCGCATGCTCTCCTAACAACTATTCTAAGGTGTACAAATAAAACACATTTCTTCAGAATGTCTTTCCACCAACCCCCTCCAAATTTGTACCAGTCAGATTACAAACTCCCCTCATTCCCATCATCAGACAGAGGCGCCCACAGCTGCACAAACTTGAGTGTATGTGCAGCTAGGACTGCATGTTACATGAGGGTCTTTTCATCCCCACGCACAATGTAAATCACAGCAGACTGTTAATTATATTAGTTTTCGTACAGGCAAATCAATGAGGCACTCCTCTAACTATTGAAGTTCATCTAACTTCTGCAAGGGAAAGAAAAATGTGAAAGCATATTTGAAAACAATGTTAGGTTAGATATGTAAGTTTTGGGCGATTGAGGCCTAGTCACAGTTAAAAAAGCTTTATAAATGTGCATTTGGCTAACATAAGAATACCACAATCCAATGGTTTTACTTAAGTTTTATAAAATGTGGTCTCTTTATACTTATATAGCCACACATTTAAACATAGATTAACATATGATTAATGAAGTGTATGGAGCATAAAACTTGCACTACACCACAAGGAAATCCAGCTGTCCATTACTATGTGCAATGGGAATCAAAGTCATATCTGAAATATGTTTATTATTCGTGTATAACTCCCCACTTACATACTGGTAAATGTGTCACTCAAAGTGTCATGCGTAAAACAATGAAATGACACACATAATCACAATGCCGACATTGAAATGTCACTCATATGCAAACTTAAAAACTGTCTACTATGATTGTTCTTTTATTTTAAGGGCTTTACATCAGTCCGCTGTGAAAGTGCCAGGCTGCCACAGCTCTGATCCTGTTTGTGTAATTTACGGTCTAGTTGTCCAACAGACAAAACAGACATGGAATCTTTGTACCCCCACCCCACCAAGCAAATCCTGGTCTTGTGTGTTGGGATATATAAATTCCACACACCTACATATGTTATTCAGTATTTATGCATCTTAGCTGGCTTACAAAAGAGTGAGGTCACAAATAGTAAGTAATAGTGGGGCAAGGATGTCAAAAGATGTTGCTTGCTGTTAAGGAATCATGGTCAAGGTTCACGTTACCTCCTCTGATCTCATCAATGATGCTTATTTGAAAACTACCCAAATTGACCACACTACCTAATTTTGTATGGCAGTGAATAGGAACTCTCTAAAATTGAACTCATGGATACTTTTCTGTCAAGGTCAGTAAAACAAAGACAGTAGGCTGCGCCTATGCAAGATATATTGGCTTTGTCAATGTTGTTTAGTCATATCGCACAGCAGTGTGGGTTGCTTTGCAACATGGCTTGAAGTAAAAAAAAAAAAAAATGTTTACCACCATTGATCGCGTGTCATATCACTTTTTAAAGCCACATTGAACAGCAGCTTGCGCGTCTGTGTAGTATGTTAAAAAAAAGCAGGGGGAAACAACATGATGGAGTTGCAGGTGGAGGATGGAGGGAACTTCAGATGGGGGCAGCACCATGAAGTAGGGATGGGTGGGGGGGGGGGGGAAAAGAGTACCTCAATCACAGAGCAAGCAACAAACGGGCAGTGATCAAGTTAAATCAATCTGTGCTTGATCAATGGTCCACAGAAAGGAAAAGAAGTGATGCTTGGCCTGCGCCAGCCAATTAGGAGGCAGCAAAGAAGAATAGAAGTGGAATCAACAATTGATAACTAATGGGTGGGCGCCAAGCCCTTTGTTGTAACACAGTGGTTCTTAACATGTTGTCCAACGACCCCTAGGGGTGTGTGAGTGCAGCTCATGAGGCCTTGGACTGTTTTACAAATTTAAATAATATTAAAATGAATAAACAAAAATGAAAAAGTATATACAAATAAATAATCAAAATTCAAAATATGAAAACTGTTTCAATATTTGATTGTGAACTAAACAAAATATTTCAATATTTGAGCATTTGTTTGGTATGCACTTGTTTCTATAGTTGTGTGTATAGTTATGAGGTTCAAATCCTACAAATTCTTGGGCCGTGAGTCCCCGGCTTACAATAATGATCATTGAGACCCCCCATAGGAGCCAAATTCCAATCATTTTTTGAACTCCCAATATTGCAAAATTCCAATATTTACATTAGGCAGTTACGTTCTGCAACCCTTCTCATTCATCTTGCAGCAAGTAACCGATCCCACCTTCAAACAGACAAATTTAACAGAGCTAAACAGTTTTAAAAGCTGAGACCACTCAATAACAGTACTAGATCAAACTAAGCTTTAACGTTTTAATACAGAATCATTAATAGAACATTACAAAAGAATGCAAATTTTAACCATGAAGAATCAATAATACAGAAATATAGTATCATAAATCATAACAGAACCTTGGGTCAATTAATAGAAACCCGGCTAAGTTCTAAGTGTCACACTCATCAAAAATACTGACAAATCTTAGTGAACAGAAAAGTGTCAGAAAACTTAGAGAGAGTCTCAGGAGTAAAATGAGAAGTCACCCCAATCTTTCATACCTAGGGGTGTTTACGCACATTCTCTCATATCAATTAATAAACTGCAAATTCAGCATAGTATGATCATGGTTAGATCGCAGTGGCAAACCACAAACAATTATGTACGTTTAAAGGGTTTTTAACACTTATCCATTTCTTAAAGTAAGAGAAATCTTCTAGTTGCTTGCTAAGCAACTGCACTCTGGTGATGTTCAAGCCACTAGGAAACAATTTTTAAACTATAGCCCAGAGAGTTACGTTCTATTGCATGCTCACATCAGAACCTTCGCAGAAATCCTTCAAAATAATACTTTATATACACAATGGAAAGTTTCATTCACAATACACACGTTCTATTCTCTATATCAGTGTTGTCCAACCTTTTTATCGCCGCGGACCGGTAAATGTTTGAGAATTTTTCCGTGGCCCGCTTGTCCCATTGTGTGACAAGCGGGCCACGGAAAAATTATCAAACATTTACCGCCCGCCACAGTGGGGCGGCCCGGTGCCGATTGATCCACGGACCGGCACCGGTCCGCAGCCCGGGGGTTGGGGAACACTGCTCTATATTACTTCATTCTATTCAGTGCTTAATTTGTAAATAAAAACGTGCCGGTGCCCAAAGAATTCTGCTTATACATGCGGCTGCTGCAATTAAATGTGCGAGCACAGATTACTGAGGCGGTGTAATCCTGAAGCCCTCTCGGGTCTCCTCAATCCATTTAAAGACGCTCCCTGCACCTTCAGCTCACTCTTGCAGCTTTCTGCTGTCTCCAATTGTGACGCTTATTCGTTTTTCACTTCCTCCGTGTTTTCCATATGTGTCTTTTGCTCGCAGCAGGGGCTTGAAGCAGAGGAATAAGCGCCAGCCCTCAAAAAAAGTGCTGGTGCTCCGCACCGGAAACAACAAGCACAAATTAAGCACGGATTCTATTGACTTCATTGCCATGCTCCCCGGAAACTGTGATGAGAGAAGGCTTGCAGCGGGCTGCTGACTGGGAAGGGGTATGAGCAGGAGCAAGATGAGCAGAACTCCAGAAACTACATCCACATTGATTAAACAGCATCTCACATTATAAATGTGGCACAAGTATACTACATTCTTTTTCACACTCCTAAATAAAATAAACGCCTTGTTTCAAATGCAAAATCATTAATTCATTGATTACGGTCACATAAATCACCAAAATTACTAATTTGCACAGATTGTCACCCACAATTTGCACATCTGAAAAATCTGTAAAACCTGCATTCTAGAAATGAATTAGTGACGGTCCACAAAAGCAAAAGGTTAAGAACCACGGTTGAAAATAATAACGTCTAGCAAGCGATGCGTTGCAGGCTTGCCGTAAAAAATGGGAAAATCGGCAGGTGGGGAGATTTACCATGTGCCCATTTTTAGATATGAAAATATGTTCCTTAAAGCATGATGGCACGAAGTTAACTACAAAATAATGGTAACTGTATGACTTCAAAAGTAAAGGATGCATATGTCTAAAGTCCTCCCGAATGATTAGTAAAGTAATGTGACCCAGAATTGCAATGATAAAGAACTCAAAGAGAAATGTTAACAATGTTAAATAAAGATTTGTTCAATTATCTGTTCTTGGCAATCCAGGATCACAAAATACAAACTGGCAATAGATTTAAGAATATAATAAAAACAGATGTGGTGTGAAGGTGGGTAGGGCTTGTTTTGGGCTACTTGCAGGTAGCGATCAGTTGGTTTTGGGCTACTAATGGGCGTGGCTTGGGCGGGACCGTCTTCTGGTTTCTGTCCGCCTCCTCCCTGTCCATGAACCGCCTGACTCAGGTACGGGGGGAGGGATTTCTTTCAAGAAACTTTTTCGACTGCGAAAAAAAGTCATAGGGACCGTTGTGCGTGCATGCGAGGTCTACGTGTGTGAGTGAACCCCGCAGTTGCCAACTTGTTTTCTTCGTTGTCTCTCTGCAGAAGATGTCGGGCGTGCAGCTGAGCATGAGTCCGCTCCTGGAGCCTCTGGGCTTCATCAAGGTGTTGGAGTGGGTAAGTACCGGGGCCGCAGAGCTGTCACTGAGGGGAGGGGTCGGATTTCATGGCTGAGGGGCGACCGGGCCTACGGCCTGTGAGTATGCGGTGCTTTTTCCCTTGACGGGCTAGAGCTGGGTGCGGCAGGTCCCGGGGCGGCTCTGTGCTGGGGTGCGGCCAGGACCTTGGAGCCAAAGCTCTCAAGGGAGTCTCGAATTCTCTTCCCTCGGCCTCCACCGTGCACCCAACCCGAGGAGGGCGGGCCCGACAGCTGTCACAGAGGGTGCTAGGCAGTGACTTTCGTACTCTTACTTTCTCATGACTTCTTATATCCTGAATGATCTTGGGGCGATGGTTGATAGTTTCATAAATAAATCACACCAACACCATGGGCCTTTGAAAGAGAAAGTCTTGTATCCGGGGTGGGCCTCCACTGAGTCTTCACGTCCTGTCTACATTTTCAGGCGGGATTGGGGTGTGGATTGTCCGGTGCTGTGTGTGTGTGTTTTTTTTTTTTTTTTTGCTTCACATTGAAGCTGGAACGATACTCTTCTATCAAAGAAATGTTGTTGCTGTGGATCGGTCCCATCCAAATCGCTTACAGTATTCCATGATTCCGTGTACAAACTGACGGGAGCTCTTTGCGCTGTTTTCGCGTAAAATCAGCCAGCTATGTGGTTTCCATCTCAAGGTAATGCATCTCATGTAACCCACGCCCCGTAGAGTGGGTCAAAAGATGCCCCAAAATATCAGGTGGCCATTTGTGAACTCCACGTGTAGTAAAACATGTACAATAAACCGGTTACCACACAGTTTGCCGTTTAACACATTCAAGGTTTGAGGTAAAACTGCTTCCGTTGTGCAGTATTTACACGGTACAGCAGACCCTGCCGCTTTCCTATTGTTAGAAGGCTAGTGTTAATTGCTTGGCAATAAAGGTAGACAATTTCAGCGGCGATGTTCACATCATTCTGTGTTCTCGCTCCCCCCCCAGATATTAATTTAGTGATAGTTTAGCCAGTCACGCTATTATTGCATCCGGCGCAATGCTTTACATGGAAATACAGAAATGCTGGTACTTTCTTCTCAGAACACCTATTTGCGCCTGAAAAGTCCAGGTACCCTCACATTAAATGTGTTGTAGCAGGGCTCACAAGTACAGGTACTCTCTTTCAAAGTAAAGAAGTGCTGGAACTCTGTACCCGACACAGCCTGCCGTTTAAAGCACTGATCTGGCCCTTACCCCTCCGCATTTACTATGCACACCTAAAATAGCATCTCAGTTTGCCAGTCTTCCAAGGATGTTTTTGTGATTTATTAGTGGCCAACCTTTGCGACTGTAGATGCGGTGCTCACCCCTCTTTGCCTAGAACCTGGGAATAGCGCATTAGTAAAACAAGGACCAGCTGTTTAGAGCTGCCAGTACATTTTTCACTCCAGGTGACAGCGCGGTCTGCATTTGACAGTGGTGCAAATAAACCCCACATACGGGTGCAATCGTTTTTTTGACGTAGGGGCAAAGGTACTTCTTAAACTGCATTGAGGGCTCCCTGAAGGCGCAAAAGCAGGGGGGGACACACACACCCCTGTTGCGCCCCCGGTGCACTTGATGTAATACTTCCCCAAGTGTTTAAATTAAATATATATGTCATTAAACAGTACATCACTATGCATATTTTCAGATGTAGGACTTAGGCGTGCTGTGTTTTAGACATGTAGCTGCATCTCACTGAAGAGAACTATGTTGTAACCCTTAACACATGCGAGTTGTGTATCTTAATTTGGGTATTGAGCACACTGCTGTAAAAACTCATGCTGCACCACCTCACTGACATGGACCATCAACGTTTAGACATCTCTCCTGTTGCATGTGTTCCTGTTCAGAAATCCAAGTCTGATATCCTAATCGGAGTTGGAAGACATTGTGCACTGCTTTATTACACTTCCTATGTTTTTGGCTTGTCTCTTTGTGGGCGGCAAACTATGGAATGTGCCTCAGCCAAGTTAGACTTTATTTATAAGAATCGGGTAAGTCTTGTACACTTCAGCTACTGGGTCAATCGTGGTTAAAAGATGAAACCCCACACCTGGCTGTATGCTTTCTTGAAATATCTGAAAAAACTGTGGGAATTTATGCAGATTCCTATGGTTGTTCCCCAAGGTATAATTCGTAATACTGCAGTAATTGTACCCCTTTATATAATTAATTTATGCTTTGATATCAGTTATATCAGGTGTGGGATTACTGATGCATTATTCCTACATGGATTGTAACGATGTGAAGTGTCAAGGACTTCATTTTGAGTCTCTCTTTTATCACTTCTTTGCTGTCAGTAAATGGTACAGCTTACCCTCTTAGTTTAGCAAATCGGGACCCCCAGTGAATCGCTGTCTGGGACTCTTCTAGTTTTCCATGGGTTGGTCTCTGAACAAGGGGGTCATTATGCATAGCTTCCAGTTTTGTAAATAGAAAGACTTGAACATTTGCAAAGCAGAGTTGCATGAACTCCTTCGTATGTTTGCTGGTTCTAGCATATGTATGTCCTCTTTAAGTACAGCAATAACGCCAGTAATAACGAACACCCTGCTCGAGGCAGGGCTGTCACCTTTTTTTTTTTATAGCAATTTCTCTCCCACTTTTTCATGTATTGATTGATTATCTGGAAGGACCAGGACTTGGAATAAGAATTAGTGTAAATGCTGCTGTATGTTTTTTTTAAACATAAAAATTCTGCATCCGTTGTTAATCGTTTATGGATAGTTGAGGCATATCAAAACTACTTTTGAGATGAATTCTTTTTGCTGGTAGGTAGGTAAAAATATTATTGTATATACACGTCTATTAAAACAATAGATGCACATTTACAATAAAGCTTCCAACCCCAGCCACCACTCGGTCCAGTATAAAATCACTAAACTAACCTATCTATGCCTCCCACATCTAACCACATGTTAGACAATACAATACAATACAATTCCATCAGTGAACAGTTTGAAACATCCATTCATCCAGTCAGCACAGAGTTTGGGCAGCATTAACAAATCCTGATCTTAAACAGTAATTCTATCCCAAGCTTTTTTTCAAGAATGTTGCAAATGCCAGTGCCTCGTTGCGATGGTAAATAATATATTTAAAAAAGCAGTTTTAAAATCAAACATCGAGTACTATGAAAATTCAAACAATCTAACAATAGATGAACATTGAAATTAGCACACTGCCACCCACCGGTATAGTTGTTGTTGTCAGAATCGAATAAAGCATTGAATCCTTCTGTTTTAGATAAAGAAGCTTAAATGCCACAGAGATTTTAATAACAACGGCATCTGGGTGTTCTGGAGAGCAGATATATAGGGATACTTCCTTGCATTATCCGAAGACTCCAAAATGTAGCTCTCTGAGAGTTTTGCTGCAACGTAATACAGATCAGCTGCTCTAGATTCTGTCTTACAGACAACTCTCAGCTCCCCCTTTGATAGATGGGATGCCTTCATTTCTTTAAATAATTACACCTTCAGTGTCGCTGCAATGTTAACTAATATATTTCGCAGCCCCATTTAGTTCGCTTCTTGATATTTCCACGGCACAGAGCCACAACACCTTTTGGACCTCCGATGTCCAGAGTTTATCCCAGAAGCGTAAGGTTGCTTTATAGGCTAGGTAATTCCATGCCTGCAGGTTCCCTTCTAAAGGTATTGCCGGGCACATTGTGCGTTTGGGCAGGACTAATAGGTTTTTCAGACACTTGCACTTCTCCCAGCTTGCCTCTGTGCTTGGGGTCAGCAGCTCTGCCCCATTCAGGCATTGGGTGGGTACCTGGCACTATAAGCGGTAAATACCGGGGACATAAAAGGTCCCCTGAACTTATTTTTACGTTCCACTAGACCTTCTATATTGGAGAGTATCCGAGCCTCCACTATTTCTTTGAGTTTCCCGGTGCATTCTGTTATTAAACAACATTCCTAAGTATTTATAAGAGGGTATTACCTCCCTTGTTTCATTACCTAGTACCCACTTATATGCTTTCACCCTTTCCCCATAGTAATTATTTTTGTTTTTTTCCAAATTAACCTTTAATTTAGTAGCCACAAAAACAAATTACATCTTTACAGCTTCATCTGGAGGCCCGCTTGTATCAGATCTAAAATGGCCAAATCGTCCGTGTATAGGAGGCACGATATGTGCCTTTTTTGTTGAAAAAGATTTGTGCTATCTAGGTTATGGGGCAAATCTGCCAGAGATAAGGAGAATAATGTGGGGGCCATGACACAGCCTTGCCTTAGCCCGTCACCCAGCGGAATTCTTGTAGAAAGGGTCCCCTTTAAACCTAGTTCAACCTGTGCCCAAATCTGGTAATGCAATTCCTGTAAAACTGTAAGTAAGCTACTGGGAACACGCAGAATTCGAAGCTTATTCCATAGAATAAGGTGATCCACTAAGTCAAAGGCTGAACTGTTTGCTGGTTTAAGTTTGTATTTCAAAATAAATGTTTTAGCTGACCTTTACTTAAAATAGGTGGTCATGCCACTAAAACAAACCCCAAATGAAAACGTTGGCTCTGAAGCATTGCACAGTTTATGATGCTGATATTTGGAGGGTTATCTTGCTGACACAATTGTTCTTATTGTTATTATGAAGCATTTAATGAAATCGCAGACAGACGGTCCCAGTGTTTTTGTTAATTCCGTTAGGAATTGAGAAATTTTGTTTTGCAAAAAATATGCAAAATCACTCACAAATTCACTTCCACTTCGTGTTATTTTAAGTGAACTATTTTCTGTTCTACCCAGTCCCCTTTAGCAAAAATACTTCGCAAAAATTGATATGCATTATTACAATTTTACATAGGGATAGTTTATGTATGTCAGTTTTCTCAAGATAATAGTTTGATGAAATTACACGGATTCAAAAGCTCAGAAATGTGGATACCCAGTGAAAAGAACACGGCCAAAGCCGACAGGTCTAGCTGTAATGTGTCAGTGTCTGTAAACTCGGGCATTAACAAATGATTGGAAAAGAAGCTGCATAAAATGACTGTTTTTGTATAGAATGCATACAGGAGATGCAGAATTAAATGTGACAGACAGCGAGGTGATTGAGTGTACATTTAAGGTGCAAGAAGTCCCTCAGGCATTCAAATGGAAGCACGTCCTTGGAGGCAGAATGATATATCAATTAGCCAACAGAATGAGATGAAAGAGAATAACCCTTGGTGAAGTCAGAGCCCTCTGTATATTTTAAAAGATTTGGTAACAATACGTCGTTCAGATTGTGAGAGTTGCGTTGTCAAGCAAGACCTGAAAATGAGTGCACTCTGGAAGCCTGGAATCTGGCTCAAACACCCCTCTGTAGTGCCCAAACTATATTTTTCCTCTAGTTTTATGTGCCCACATGCTTTGCAGCACTCAGTCTTAAGCCAAAATCCATCCAGCTCAGAAGTATGCATCTGGAGCTCAAGACTTGCCTTGTCCAAGTAAAGATGTTCAGTGTTTTCACTGTATTTTCAAGGCTCAATTTCCCCTTTTTTCTCCATATTCTAATTTCTCAACTTAGTTTTTATGGCTAGCATTAGACAAGCCCTTTTTGTTTTTCCCAAAAATATTTACAAAATGCGTACAGGGGCTTTGATTCAGCCCTCTTCATACATTGGTCTGTTAAATTGTCATTCTCATCTTTCTTCTTCCGCCACAGCAATTTGCAAAGGGTCAGTGCACTTTAGCCATTAGCCTAGCTGCCTCTGACTGAAAGCATTCTGCTTGTGGATGTCAGCCAAGAAGGTATTCATCCAGCAGTCCATGGCACTGAAGGAAACTCTTTTTTTTCTCTAGTTGAAATATGTATAGATCACTTTCCTTTTTTTTTTTTTTTTTTTCCATTCCAGTCATCCCTGGGACATATGATATGCCCTGTTTCTTTTGGTAGATTGTCGGTGGTTGCTCCCCTCGGTTGCAGTCAGTCAATTTACTAATATTGCTGTATCTGATAGTGTTGCCTGGTCCAAAATCCAAAAATGGCTTTGACAAGTGTCACTAAAGCATAGTAAATATTTCAAAAGAATCCTGTAACAATTTTGGGCATAAAACCAGTAAATAGAAGGGTTCTCTTTTTGTACATTTTTTAAATACTAAACATGATGTAGGATTTAAAGTGCTTTTATGCCTGTTTTTAAAGTTGCCTGGCCTTGATTTTTTTAAAAGTCGTAATAATTTATTAAGTGCTCAGTTAATTAAAACCATTACACTAAAATTCAAGTATAACACTTATTTCACATAAAAAAAATATTGCCACTAGGCAGACCTTCAGACCCTAAAGTGCAGAGTGTACCGCCTAGCCCAATTTGAAAAGGCCATTCCTACTGTACAAGTCCAATGTGAAATAAAAGCGCTGTTTGGCACATGCGCACTGTAGGACTCCAGTGTCCGCCTAACAGTTTTAAGTGCCATTTGCTTCTGAGTTATAAAGTCACAGACGTGCCTCCATTGTTGTTTTGGCGCCATGGCAGGAAGCAGAGGCCTGTGTCTTGTGCTTTTGGGTGGTTGTAGCAGTCAGAGCATGCTCCAAGCCCCTCGAATATCTCACTGTTTGGGCAATCGGTTTTTGATTATCTGAATCAAGACAGCTTAGGACCACATGTCTGCACGTGCTAACTCCTGTTGTACCCATAGCGGGTGCAGTATGCAGTATCCTGGGGCGATCCCTCAAAGTGCTGTTGCATAAGCACAACATATGAGCCACAGTTTCGGGCGCTAGCCCACAAAGCTGGCAAGACCCATCTTTTGCAGGTCGACACCATTTCTGCTCTCGTGTTTGCCCACTGAGAGGACCCCCAAGCGGTAAAGCGGATATTTCCTCTTAATGCTGTACATTAGGACTTCTCCCGGGTATGGCTGAGGTCTTATAGCTATTTAAAACTAGCCAGACATGTTGCCTTTTCTCCAAAGTTATCTTGTCTTCAATTTGGGATAGGTGTTTTATTATTTCTTTGGTTAGTGATTTGAATAGCTTATGGTTGAGCTTTGATGACCATAAACTCTCCAGTCTAGCTGCTTGATTTAGGTGTCAAGATACTTTTGAGCCGGAGAGCGGGGATTCATAGTTATTTCCTTTCATATCTTGTGATTTATGGTGTTCCCGGCCGCACTTCTCGTTTTATGAAAAAAGTTCATGTAGGCTTCGTGCCTTACAAGAGACTGCTTGAGCAGGCAGAAGTCCAGTCAGATCTGTGCTGGTGAGGTGTAACATGGAAGCTTAAACATTTGCCTGTAAATGCTTGTTATGGTAAACATGATGCAAGGAAATAAGAGTGACAACGAAACCAACCAATAGTAACGGGTGGCTTCCAAGACCACTTTTAGAAAACAATATGTCCCATCCCACTTTCCTATTGATCACTGGCTCCACAGTATTCAATCACAAGAGCGCTTCACTTTGGTAAAACAATGCAACTCTCATGTATCAACATAGTAGATTTGTGCTCCTTCTGCAGCCCATCTTGGTGTGTTCTGTTTTTTTTTTAATTTGTTTTTTTTTTATATACAACCACTGCCACCCAAAGTAGATTGATTTGTGAATCTGCTGTTATCCTTTCATAAGGTGTAGTAAACAGTGACATTTTGTCTCCATATGACTAATTTCAGATTGTGTATTTTTTTTTTTTTTTTTTTAAACTATACTTGCCGAAGCGTCAAAATGCTACTGGTCTGTACAGCCGCTTGTTCACTCCCCCCCCCCCCCCCCCTTAAATCAGAAGAAGTGAGATGGCAACTGTAGCAGGGGCAGTCTTCCTTCTACTTGTTTACCCCCCTCCCCCACCCACACACACTCATGCATTCATTTCCCACTCATGCAACTTTCTTCTCATGCACCACCCAACCATCTTTTTGCACTTACCGATCGAGGTGCTCATCTGCCGATTCTTCCCTCAGGGCATCATCCATCCATCCATGCACACCATCCACACACCTCTACTACACACGTGGGCTGCCCACAGATACCCATGTATTTTTTACCCACCCTCATGCATACGTTCACCCATCGTCTTCTAGGCATTTATTCATCCATCCACTCCTGCATTTCAGTGCAACCATCCGTCCTTCTACTCACTCATCCACAGTTGTATGCCCTAATAGCTTCCCAACATTTTATTCATCCATGTGTACACCACCTCCCCATGAATAAATGAATGCATCCATCGGGCATTCAACTTTCTGCATTTGCCTGTATGTATTTATATGCATATGTGTGTGTGTGTCCGAGTGTTGTTTGTGCTATCTGTGCATGACTAGTGCCACACGGCATCTTGGAGCCGTTAACACATGAAAAAGACAGGCTTTGCCAAAGTTCGCGGTTCCATGTTGTCCGTTTGAGAAAACTGACCACTTCTGCAAGAAAGAGGTATATTGCGCAGAACAATGGGCTTATTATTTTAGGACGAGAATAGGCTTTGCAAGTGCTTGTGTGTGTGCCTTCATGTTGTGTTTTGCTTTAGTTTGGGTTCGCTGTTCCAAAAAAAGGCAAAGAAAACAGTTTCAGCAGGATTTATTTTGTTATTCATGGTGGGCGTTATTTTCATAGTTTGTATAATTTGTTTGGTCGTAGCAGGGCACCGTGCACCGCTGTCATTTAAGTGTATCTTTTCGTCACTCTTGTCAGCAACCTTTATAGAGTCACGCCGATAAAGACAATCTTGTGAGAAGAAGCTGGGACTAGCTATAATACAGTTAGTTATAATAGTAGCATTATAATTCATTTGAATGGCTTCTTTCTTGCCAGAAGTAGCCCCACATTTGGAATATGCTGTAATGACGTTGGAGGGGGTGGGGGTGTGTCGGGAGACTCAGATACCCACCATTGTTAAATGACATTCTATGCAGTTGTTGCGTGGTTGTTGTATAACATGTTAGTGCATTCCAATCTGACAACTTTACGTCTTTGAAGCAGCGCTGGGCGTTGTCAGACTGCAGTCTAACCGAGTGTTTAACAGAGGGTGGAACTGGAAATCACTGCAAATTTGGCATATTTCCAGGTAAAAGGAGGGAGGGGGAGAACTCTCCATTCCCCTTCCCTCCACTCGGATGCCAACATATCATCCTTAAAAGGTGCGCCATGGAAAGATGACCCTACTAAGTACGAGATGAAAACAGCCAAAGTCACAAAATGTGCAACCCTCCGGGACTATTAACTGATTAAGACAACTCAAGTTCGTAGGGTTTGAGTCGCTTATGCAGCTGGGTGGAGAAGCGGATGTCCGTGGACAAATACATTTTTAAATGACCCATACTTACAAGAAAAAATGCCTTTGCTTAAAAGAAAAGTTGGAGGGGGAAATGTCGGGAGACTCTGATACCTACCATTGTTACATGTCATTCTATGCAGTTGTTGCGTGGTTGTTGTATAACATGTTCATACATTCCAGTCTGGGTTTTGCAATTGTATTATAACAGAAGATCTGTTTGTCTTCTGTCAGTTATTCGTACCCAAGAAAAGAGGAAGATTAGCGTGCATACATTTTGGACCTCGTGATGGATTCACATGCCTTCCAACAAGGCGGAGCAATAATAATTACATAATAGTAAATTAGTGTTTTTTTTTTAGGCAAGTTCGTTTTGCTATTTGCTGAAAGTCGCGACAGTTACCTTTTCTGTCTGCCTCTATTTATAAAACCCTCATTCTGATGTTTGTTTGGCTGAATGGTGCCAACGGTTATAGAGCAATAGTTAAATCCACATACTGCGAAGCAGTCACTGCCCTGAAGTATTAGCACATTCATGTCTCCTGATCGTCATATGAGCAGAGTATTTGCTTGACCTTCGGTGATCTTTCTTCTATGCTGTATATCCTCCTTTATGTTTGCCTCTTCTTTCTTGTAAACGCCCATCCAGTAGTGTTTTGTATTGCCCATAAGTCAGTGATGAGCGATTTTTGACTAGTCCTTGATTGTAGCACGCGAATCGGCACTCAGCTGTACAGCTCACAACACACTGCAAAGCTCTGTCCATCTTAACGCCGATTTGAATGGCTGTGCTGAAATCCAAGAACTGGTAAAGCCAATAGCCTCCCCTTTTGCGACCTGTTGACCTAGCCAATGTGTTTTTTTTTTTTTTTTTTAGCAATGCTGGGCAGAATCCATAGTGCAGAACGGCTTCCCCCATGAGGTACTCCACGGCTAAAGAAGAATGGGGAAAAAAGCCTTTAATGGAGCTGCCTGCATCTTTTTGTAGTGCATGCACCATGCAAACGCACACCTTCTAAGTGACATGGGCACTTATTCTGTCTTTATTTACCTGGGGTGGGAAGAGTTAAAGGGGGGTATGGCTGATTTGAGAGTTTTAGGGGTGGGTAAAAGGGAAGGGTGACTTTATTCTCATGGGGTGAATAGAAGTAAAGGGAGGTAAGGCTAATTTTATGTTTTAGGTGGTGGAAGCGGTAAAGGGAGGCTAAGATTAATAAAAGGGGGCATATATAACGGTTCCCAAAATATCTAAATATATATATTCACTAGAAAAAACAAAGGTTACAGGGATGTTATAGTTAGGAAATAGAAAAAAAAGTAGAAATTTACTAAAAAAAAAAACAAAGGTTACAGGTATTTTATAGTTAGGTTCACATTGTACGTGCATAAAACCATAGAAATTCAGCTGTTAGTTATTTAAAGTAACTATAACTCGTGCCCCTAGTTATTTAAAGGAACTATAACTCGTTTCCTAAGGTAACTATAACTCTAACTCATGTCCGCCATGCACAATTTTCTCTGCAATTTTACTGCAATTGTTATAGTGTTGTTATCAATGATGTCATGAGTGATATAATATCTGGGGTAATTAGCTGTGCATGGCGAACATGTGAGGTATAGTTATTTTGGGGCACGAGTTATAGTTACTTGCAATAACTGAGTAGAACAGCTGAATTTCTATCGTTTTGTGCGCTTAAAATCTGAATCTAACTAGAAGTCATTGTAATTTTTTAATTTTTTTTTGTGAATTTCTAATTTTAAACATTTTTGTTTTATTTATTTCCGAACTATAAACATCCCTGTAACCGTAGGTTTTTTTTCAGTGAATTTCCAGGTTTTTATTTTTTTGTGTTAAGATGGCCATCGCAGTGCACAGTTGGGGGGGAGGGGTACGGACACCATGCCTGGCCTGGCATTGTGCCTCCCCCACCCAAGCTTGTTGTTTCTGTCCCCCTCCTCTTTGCCATCCATTGCCCGAGTTCATGCACCTACTCCCTCGTTACAGCCCTGTGTGGCTGTTATCCTGCCACTGCCCTTCCCGCCTGCCCCTAACAGTTAGTTTGCTGCCTCAGCCACCTCCTCCTTAACCTTCTTTTGTCTCAATCCATGCACCAGCCCCCTCCTTCCTGCCCTGCAAGGTCCGATGTGCTGCCACTTCCCTCCATTTAGCATGATGTCCCTTCCCACCCCTCCTGCCCTTTGTTACCCAATTCTATTCACCATCATTTCCCTCTTGGCCTCTGTGCTTAGTTGCTGCAGCTCCCCTCCTACCCTTGCCCTCCGATGTCTGTGTGCATTCCCTTGCTCCCTCCTTTTTTCCCCACTATGTTCCATGGATATGCCACTGCCCCTCCCATCTAGTCTAAATGTTCTGTTGAGCTGCTACTGCCCCTTCAATCTGCCTAGCATGGTGAAATGGCTGTCACCTGTACCTGACACCTCTACCCTGCCTGCTCGAGTTTCATACACCAATCCCCTCCTGTCCTCCATGGTCCACTTTGCTGCCATGCCCTTCAGCCCTCCATGCTCCATGTGTGTCAGCTCCTCCTGCCTGTTTTGCATGGTCTGCTGTGAAGACCCTACCCTTGCTCTCTCTGTGTCCAGCCTTTACCCCTCCCTTCTGTCCTCCATGGTCCTTTGTGTATGCCCCTGCCCACTCCCCCTTGCCCACCATGGTATTTGTGCCGCCACTACCCCTCCTGCTTGCCATGCATGGCCTTCTGTGCTGCAACCGCCCCTCCCTCCAGGCCCGTTTGGTCAGCCTACTGCCCCTGACCCCCTCCCACTTTCCCTCCATTGTCTGTGTGTATGCCATTATAGTCTCACTGTTGCCTTCCAATGTGTTGTTTCCACTGCCCTTCCTGCCTACCCTCCATGGTTAGCTTGCTACTCCTGATCTGCCCCCTGTTTTCCATGTGCAGGACCCTATCCGCCTTGTCTGTTCCATTGTCGTGCCCCTACCTCCTCCCTCCTGCCCTTCATGGTATGTTATGCTGCAAATGTCCCTCCTGTCTGTCCATTACGGCCAGCTTGCTGCCCTTGTCTCTTTCCCCTCTGCTCTATCATGTCTATGTGCATGGCCCTGTTCCCTCCCTATTATTTTCCATGGTCTATTGTGCTGCACTGCTGTCCTGCTTGCGCTTTGTGGTGTATTGTACTGCTACAACCCCTGACTCCTGCCCTGTAAGGTCAGTTTGGTGCACCTAAACATCTCCCTCCTGCCCTCTGTTATCAGAGTCCATGCCTATACCCCATTCCTCCTGCCGTCGGTGATACAATGTTGCCATCACTTTGAACTTGGTAAGAGGGAGATTTTTTAAAATAAAACCTGGGGAATTGATTTTCCCCATTGGCTTACATTGAAAAAGAGGAGATTTTAGGTAAGCGACAGATAAAATAAAGCCATTTTGGGCTTAGAAACATTGGGAGTCTCCTGCCTGGATCTGGTCTGTTGGCATTAATGGTTGTACTGCCTCTTCCTTCTTCCCTCAGTGGTCTGTTATATTGGCACATCCTCTCTTTCCTGTCCTGCGTGGTTGGTTTGTTGCCCCTACCCGCCTTTCCCCTGCCCTTCATGGTCCGTTGTGCTGCCACTACCCCTCTCCCCTGCCCAGTGTGGTTTACTTTTTGTCTCAGCAACCTCCTCCCTGCCCTCAATTACCTGAGTCTGCCCCTGACTTCTGCCTCCCCACAGCATTCTATTGAACAACTAGATCGCTAAAATTCTATATTTATTACAAAAGTGTGGCACACCGGACATCTTGATGTATTTAAAACTGTAATACCCAAAGCTTTTCCTTTAGAAATGATAAACATTAGGATCTTATTCCCATAGAAATTATGGATAGGGCGCTAACAAAACTAAGATGAGAACATATTGTCTGAGATCCCAAATAGTGACAGCGCAGTTCTAAATTATGTACTATCTTTATGCTTTGTTATCCAGTTGAACACTTGATTATATGTTTCACTTAGGGGAGAGGATGTGGAGTTAGAGCTGCAGGCTTTGCAACTTGGGGACCAGGTTCGAGTTTCTACGTCAGCTCGACCGCCTGTGATTCCGGGCAAATCACATAATCTCCCTATAACTAAAGCCCAAAAAGGAATGTGTCCTTATGTAATGTAACTGAAGCTCATGGAACGCACTCCAATATCTTCGGGTTAAGTCTGCACTATGTAAAACTGCGAAAACAAAAGCATCAAGTGTTTTGCGCACTTCAGTCATTGGCCCATACTTGGACTGCATTTGGGTGATATTTGGGCTTTTCCTCTGGTGGCCATCTTGGGAGACCTATTTGTTATAAAACTCCCTAATCTCCTCATTTACTGTGGTATCTTCAGTAGAAAATGCTTTCAGTTTTCCACTTCGATTCCATCAAGATGGCGCGCAGATGTGCCACACTTTCGGCACCAATTCAGAATGTTAGCACTCTAGTTGTTCATTAAAACACTGTAGTTAACTGGCATTATGTCGGAATGTTGTAATGAAATAGAAGAGGAAGATATTTGAGAAGTCACTTAAAACGTCATAATCCCTCTTTCTGCAGCACTGACTGTAATTTCAATGACAAAATGAACCCCCTCTTTTTGTTCCTTTTTAAATGAAATGTTTTAAGTTTTACCAGTTTTATTTAATCAAGATGACGTTAATTGTGCCACACTTTTGTCATAAGTAAGAGTGTTGGCGCTCTAGTTGTTCTTTAGAACAGTCTGGGAGGCTGCAGTAGAACACAGGGAATGAAGTTTTCTCTCAAACATGACTCATAAAATCGTAAAAATCACCTTAGAACACACCACAGTTCCTAAAATTAGTATGGTACCTTCAACAAACGGTTTATTTTGTAATTCAAATTTGTTAACACTCTTTATATGGTCTCCTTTTTGTGACCCTCAAAACCTGCCATTCACTACAATGCATTTCAATGGGGTGCTATCATGTATATTGGTCCCAACATGGCTCCCATCACTTTCTGAAGTGCTTGCAGCCAATCAGATCTCACCATGAGAAGTGTGCTTAGCCTCTGCCCAGATACACATTTTTTTTCCCCCTTTTAATTACTTGAAAACTAGTGAATGGATTTACACCAAATAACAAAAAACGTGCTTTCTGGGCCAAGAACTACCTTTCTGCCAAATGCTCTGTAATTGCATCCAGCGGTTTGGGCTGTAGTAGTGTCTAAAATCTCTATTGGAATTAATATGGGAAACACACTTATGTTCCTCCTCTCCCCCCTCACTCCCCCCCCCCCTTTCTCAGACCCTGCTTGACTGATCGCTTCAAAACTTTCCATGCAGAAGAGGACCCAAGATCAAACTTTTTTGGAGAAAATTTCATGAATATTTGTCAAAGGGTGCCAAAGATACAGGCGAGTCAAAAATCTTTTCCTATGGAAACTAAGGTCCTCATTATGGGGCTGGCGATGAAGACCGTGACATTGAGTGTGGTGGTTTGGCCTCTGCCAAACTGCCACATCTCCACTGGTACCGCCAGGGCGGTAGGACAGTCAGACCAGAGGACAGCACCTCCGGGCCTGCTTTCCACTGAAGACTGCCAGCAGTATGAGTCTGCTTTCCACCAGGGTTTCTGCTGCAGTGGCACCTCCACAAAAACCCTGGCGGGAAGGCTGCTGACAACAGGAAATTCCTTTCCTGTCGCCAGAAGACAACTCCCTCACCACCCTTTCAATGTTAGCACCCCCTACTCCTCTTCCATGTCAGCACCCCCCTTCCCTTACCCCACCTGCATACACACACACAGACACGCACCCCACATACTCATTCACCAACTTACATACATGCATTCACTTAGACGCATACATATTCATTTACTCGCACCACCAGACACGCATTCACACAAACATACCAACACACTCTCACTTCAACAATCATACACACATTCAAACACCCATACACGCACATTCAAACACTCGTACACGCACATTCAAACACTCGTACACGCACATTCAAACACTCGTACACGCACATTCAAACACTCGTACACGCACATTCAAACACTCGTACACGCACATTCAAACACTCGTACACGCACATTCAAACACTCGTACACGCACATTCAAACACTCGTACACGCACATTCAAACACTCGTACACGCACATTCAAACACTCGTACACGCACATTCAAACACTCGTACACGCACATTCAAACACTCGTACACGCACATTCAAACACTCGTACACGCACATTCAAACACTCGTACACGCACATTCAAACACCCATACACACACATTCATACACGCATACACACACGCAAACACACTCACATTCACATACGCAGACAGCACTCACTCGCACACGACACCGCCCACCCCCTTCCCCTGGCGGAATATCGACGATGGTCATTTGTTGAGGACGCAACCGTTCTGTCCAGGGATTTCCTTTATTACTTTTGAGCCTCTGGAGCAAGAGAACATCTTCCACTGCTGCCAGAAGCATTTTTTTTTTTTTTTTTTTACTGCGATGATGATCGGCATGCATGGCATGCTGATGTCATTACAGTGAAAGTTCAATGAGCTGATCTCAGCCCCCTGCGCACTGAAGCACAAGTGAGAGAAAGGGGAGAATCTCTTTCCGATAGTACCGTTCCCAAATGGATCCCTGCAAGGAGGGAGATCCCCAAGCAGGGATCCATTCCTCTAGTCACCAGGGATTTATTTTTGTCAGAGAGTAGCCCGTTAGGCAAGGACCCCTCCCCTAAATAGGCAACAAATTTTGGCTTTTTACTGAAGCTCCCCTGCCTCCGCCCCCGGGGGTGGGGTGGGGGAGGGAAGCAGAATACCTCTATACACCAGGGATAATCAAAAAATTATATGTTGGGTAGCGACTCCGTGGGCAAGGGTCGCTCCCTATTACAGGGGCATTATTTTGGCTGTTTTGTGCCCCTGGGGGGGCAGATTGTCGCTCCCTATTATAGGGGCATTATTTTGGCTGTTTTTGTGCCCCTGGGGGGCATATTGGTCCTATTTTCTCAGACCAGTCTGCCCCCGAGGGGGAGGAAGGTTGGTAGAAAACCATTAGACACCTGGGATTATTCTTCCCTTTATTATTATTTGGATGGGGGCGCTGGAGAGGGGAGGGGGAATGGCAATTATCCCCCCCCCCCAAAAAAAAGGCAAAAAAGACAAACAGTCTTCACCCCAGTGAAGGGGCTGGAGAGGGCAGAAAGCCCAATAGACAACAGGGACTTTTTTTTTTTTTTTGTTTGTTTTTTTGTAGGGGTATGTTCTGCTTTACCTTCAGACTGAGAGGAAAACCATGTGAAAGGAATGCAAAGAATGCAGCACTTGTAGTCTGAGTAATGAATTTAAGGCACTTCCCAAGTTTCATGCACGGAGAAAATAATCACAATCGTAGAGCTATATATATATATATATATATATATATATATATATATATATATATATATATATATAATATAATATAATACACACACACACACACACACACATACACACTACATATTTACGTATTCACAACGCAAAGCTAAAAATAAGATTTAAAAATGCATCACCATGTGGCTTGACATCGACATCATCTCTTTGTCTGCCAGCTTCAAGTTGTGGAACCGAGACGACTGGAAAGAAAGAGAACTACCCACAATGGGATTAGTTTCCTAGCAAGGCGTCCCTCCTCAGATGAGCTCAGTCTATCCAGCTGTCAAGCTCCCCCTCCTTATATCCTTTAAACAAACTGGAGACGACAATTCTAGAACCTCCATACAGTAAGTTGTTCAGACACTGGCCGTACCAGGTCAGTGTTGAAAAGGAACACGCTAGAGACTGGCCAACTCTTGCAGTGTTTTTCCCAGACCCAACTTTCCCTGCCTTACCATAAACATGGTCAGTCTGCAACATTTTATCACTGATACTCCCTCATGTTATGTGCCCATCCTAGGTGAAAAAGAGCGAAAACATGTTACACAAGCTGTGCGAGGAAAAATATCTGCTCTACCAGGGTGACGGTGTGTAAAGCTAAGCAGTGGTCAAGATGGAGCCAGTGGTTAAATACAGATAGCATTAGACTCCACCCTTTGGCTAGTGACTCTTATAGCATAGTGGTGTGAAATCAACGTGTTTTCGGTGTAAACATTGTAAGTAAATTAGATATGCATTGTACACAGCAACTTATTATTATTATTATAATACAAAGCACTATAAGTATCCCGACTAAAGCCTTGGGTAACAGTACAAAATTGGGCAATCATTGGAACAACCAGTTCCACCACGCTTTATCCACATCTTGTTTTACTCTTTTCACCAATTCATGCAAAGTGCCAATATGGGACTGGATAGATTTAGAGTGGTCTGACAAATTAAAGCAACAAAGACAGTCAAATTCTGAGCATCCGTGATCATGCTTTAGCAGTAAATAGTCAAAAGCAGCTCTGTTTTGCAGTGCAGCTCTCTGAGTACCTCATATATCTAGCAGTAATTCAGCTAAAGCGATAGAAGTATGATTGATATTGTTAACCATTAAACATGCTAACTTGTTAATAACTTGAGTATTATAAATGGCTAGTCCGGGTACTCCTACAGTAGAAAGACCCAAGTTGATATATTCTGATTTGGATAATAATTGAATTTCGGAGTCACAGTCTTCACTTAATTGAACTGTGTCTCTTGGATAGGGAGTATGTACAGAATGGAATGGAAACATCATGAGTCCTAATCATGTAAAGGTACACGCCCACTAGTTATATTGGCAGGAATGTACATGAAAGTGCTATTTCCACCAGAGAATAACCATCCCACTGGTAGTTTGACATGTTTGATGTGACTAGTGGTAGTTACAATGTGAAGATAATAAATGTTGTTCGTCATGTTTTTGCAATGGTTATCAGTTCGGTAATGACAGAGTTTGTTGTTCCCATGGTATCTCTTAAGGAGACCCCGTTGTCGCCTCTAGGCGCAGTCGAGCAAATTTTCCAAGGTCATGAGCATTGCATGACATTTGATAACAGACATTGCCTGTGGTAATATTCTATACTATTATTAGGGTAATATTTTACCACTTTTCATCAGTTGTTTCTTGGCAAAACCTACAATATTCGTAGGGACTGTACTGGGGTAATGCATCACTCTCACGGGCCTTCCCATCCTGGTCAGTGGCATTAAAGATATTCAACAAAATGTGTGCAGGCGTCTCTACTGCAATCAGACAGGTAGATATGATGTCCACCATACTTTGCATGGAGGCCATGCAGAAATCCGACTTGTTGAGTAAGACTCGTTCTAAATGTATCCAGGCATTTTTGGTTAAGTGCAGTAAAGGTGTTGATTGGTGTAGTCGATCAATCATTTTGGAGTTGAGTGCTTTTGGTCCCTCCTGACGCCACACACACACACCGGAAAGGAGAATACGTAGCACAGCCAGCACACAGACACCTCGTAGTATGATTTGTAAAAGAGACAATTATGATCATTCTCACAAATAACATTTGTCAGCTGGTACATGCTCCCACTTTTCTTTCCCGGGCTTCATAACCAAGAGGATGTTATCCTTCCCCTTGGCAATGATTTCTCCTAGTTCAGAAGGACGATTTGGGGATTCTACCCACACCTTAGCATCAGGTTTTTTTGTCAGTTGAACCAAAACCTCCCTCCCCACACAGTGTAAAAAGGGCTAGGCAGTCCCCTTTTTCACTATTCTTCCATTCATCGGGATAATCACCATCTGGGCAGTTCTGTCTCCAGACTGTATCATCAAATCCTTGCCTCCCACTGTTCAGGAGAATAATTTTAAGTTCTCCTTGGTAGTCTGCATCAACCACTCATAATATAACATTAACAGGTCCAGAGTTTTGATTGTATTGTACTGAATGGCACGTTTACAGGGGACGGAAATCAGGTAACCTGAATAGGTGTCCACTACTATGCAATATTCTATCCCAGGTGTCCACATTTTTGTTGAGCCCGTTTAGCCATCCCCATCAATTCAGAATTTGATGTCGCCACCTCTGAAATGTTGGCTTTGTCATCTGCAAGGGAATTGAACCAGCGTTAGAGTGAGTCAGTGGGACAGTGGGCATCTACATGATATGGTACAGTAACAGTACTTTGCTCAGGATTTCCCAAATTCCCTGTCACAACCCTGCCCCACACCTCCTTTGAATGTATTTGCTAGTTGTGTGTATGCCATGTGGGAAACCAGGGGGCTAACCCATTGGCAGTGGACCAAGAATCAGTATAAGTGTGACAAGTCCCAGGTAATTCTTGTTTCAATGCCTGATACACAACATACAATTCTGCATATTGACTACTCTTCCCTTCAACTGTAGTGGTAAACAGCTTCTTGGTGATTGGGTTGTATGATACTGCTTTCCAATGTCTTTTGGCCCCCACATACTTGGCTGAACCTTCGGTATACCATACATGCTTCCTATCCTCAGGGGACAAGGATTCAAATGGCTCACCCCACCTCACTGGTGACTCTTTTATTTGAGGTACCTCCTGCATCTTCTCCTCATCCTGCACAGGGGCTTGTGACACCTGTTCATGTAATGCTGCTGTCCCAGCTGGTCCCACTTATGCCCTGTCTTGTATGTACCATTTCCAACGTATGATACTAGCTTCTTGTGCATGTCCTATGCTGTGAGTTTTGGGAGAACTCATCACCTTGCATTATTGGAATCTCAAGTCTCAAAATCACATTATGACCTAGGGTCATTTGCTCAGTATCCGCTAGAGCCCAGTAGCATGCAAGTAACTGTTCCTCAAAGGGAGTATATCGCTCTCCAGCATCAGGTAGCTTTTTAGTCCAGAAACCCATGGGCACTCATGTTCTTCCCTGTTTTTTCCACATGATCCAATTTGCATGTTGTTCCTGAACGGTTACATGCACCTCGATGTCTCCTTCCTGTAGTGGCCATAAGTCTAAGGCCTGTTGAATCGCCTCCCTTGCCAACCTCTCTATGTCCCAGATTCCACTGAATTCCTAGAAACTTCACGTTTTGAGAGGGTCCCTGTATCTTGTCTGAATAAATCATTCACCCTTTACTCTGCAAGAGTTCCACAACCCGCTCTGAGTCTGCACCTGTTCTTGTGTCTCTCCTTGAATCTTCAATGTAATGGGTCAGTTGCACCCCAGGAATGACAGATACTTCATCCAGATGCTTTTCCACCAGCCGGTGACAGATGGTGGGGCTATGTATATACTCCATAGGCAAAGATGATATCCAAAATTGTCTGCCACAATGTGAGAAAGCAAATTGTTCCTGAAACTCAGGGTGCCAATGTGTAGGAAGTTGACTCTGTATGCACTATTTCAAAGTAAGGAATAGTATGCACAGAGTCCAAGGGTTCCCCTTAGAGGTAAGATAGTGGCAAAAAGAGATAATACTAATGCTCTATTTTGTGGTAGTGTGGTCGAGCAGTAGGCTTATCAAAGGAGTAGTGTTAAGCATTTGTTGTACATACACAAGCAATAAATGAGGAACACACACTCGGAGACAATTCCAGGCCAATAGGTTTTTGTATAGAAAAATATATTTTCTTAGTTTATTTTAAGAACCACAGGTTCAAATTTTACATGTAATACTTTAAATGAAAGGTATTGCAGGTAGGTACTTTAGGAACTTTGAATAATCAAAATAGCATATACAGTCTTCATATAAATCACATATAGCTATTTTAAAACTAGACTGCAATTTTCAACACTTCCTTGGGTGAGTAAGAGTTAGTTAGTTTTTGCAGGTAAGTAAACCACCTACGGGGTTCAAGTTTGGTTCCAAGGTAGCCCACCGTTGGGGGTTCAGAGCAACCCGAAAGTTACCACACCAGCAGCTCAGGGCCGGTCAGGTGCAGAGGTCAAAGTGGTGCCCAAAACGCATAGGCTTCAATGGAGAAGGGGGTGCCCCGGTTCCAGTCTGCCAGCAGGTAAGTACCCTAGTCTTCGGAGGGCAGACCAGGGGGGTTTTGTAGGGCAGCAGGGGGGACACAAGTCAGCACAGAAAGTACACCCTCAGCAGCACGGGGGCGGCCGGGTGCAGTGTGCAAACAAGCGTCGGGTTAGCAATAGAAATCAATGGGAGACCAAGGGGTCTCTTCAGCGATGCATGCAGGCAAGGGGGGGGCTCCTCGGGGTAGCCACCACCTGGGCAAGGGAGAGGACCTCCTGGGGGTCACTCCTACACTGGAGTTCGGATCCTTCAGGTCCTGGGGGCTGCGGATGCAGAGTCTTTTCCAGGCGTCGGGATCTGAGGAACAGGCAGTCGCGGTCAGGGGGAGCCTCGGGATTCCCTCTGCAGGCGTCGCTGTGGGGGCTCAGGGGCAACTCTGGCTACTCACGGTCTTGCAGTCGCCGGGTAGTCCTTCCTGAAGTGTTCTCCACAAGTCGATCCGGGGGCGTCGGGTGCAGAGTAGCAAGTCTCACGCTTCCGGCGGGAAACGCAAGTTGTTTCAAAGTTGCAGTCTTTGGTGAACGGGCCGCTGTCCTCGGGAGTTCTTGGTCCTTTTAGAGCAGGGCAGTCCTCTGAGGATTCAGAGGTCGCTGGTCCCTGGGGAAAGCGTCGCTGGAGCAGTGTCTTTAGAAGGGGGGGAGACAGGCCGGTAGAGCTGGGGCCAAAGCAGTTGGTGTCTCCGTCTTCTCTGCAGGGTTTTTCAGCTTAGCAGTCCTCTTCTTCTTAGGTTGCAGGAATCTGAGTTCCTAGGTTCTGGGGAGCCCCTAAGTACAGAATTTAGGGGTGTGTTTAGGTCTGGGAGGGCAGTAGCCAATGGCTACTAGCCCTGAGGGTGGCTACACCCTCTTTGTGCCTCCTCCCAATGGGAGGGGGTCACATTCCTATCCCAATTGGGGGAATCCTCCATCTGCAAGATGGAGGATTTCTAAAAGTCAGTCACCTCAGCTCAGGTTGCCTTAGGGGCTGTCCTGACTGGCCAGTGACTCCTCCTTGTTTTTCTCATTATCTCCTCTGGCCTTGCCGCCAAAAGTGGGGCCGTGGCCGGTGGGGGCGGGCAACTCCACTAGCTGGAATGCCCTGGGGTGCTGTAACAAAGGGGGTGAACCTTTGAGGCTCACCGCCAGGTGTTACTTATCACTTCCCCATTGCAGGAACTGTATCTCCACCCAGTACAGGCTTTGTTACTAGCCACAGAGTGACAAAGGCACTCTCCCCATGTGGCCAGCAACATGTCTCGAGTGTAGCAGGCTGCTAAAACCAGTCAGCCTCCACAGGTAGTTGGTTAAGGTTTCAGGGGGCACCTCTATGGTGCCCTCTGGGGTGTATGTTACAATAAAATGTACACTGGCATGAGTGTGCATTTATTGTGCTGAGAAGTTTGATACCAAACTTCCCAGTTTTCAGTGTAGCCATTATGGTGCTGTGGAGTTCGTGCATGACAGACTCCCAGACCATATACTCTTATGGCTATCCTGCACTTACAATGTCTAAGGTTTTGCTTAGACACTGTATGGGCACAGTGCTCATGCACTTGTGCCCTCACCTATGGTGTAGTGCACCCTGCCTTAGAGCTGTAAGGCCTGCTAGAGGGGTGACTTATCTATACTGCATAGGCAGTGTGAGGTTGGCATGGCACCCCAAGGGGAGTGCCATGTCGACTTTCTCGTTTTGTCCTCACCAGCACACACAAGCTGGCAAGCAGTGTGTCTGTGCTGAGTGAGGGGTCCCTAGGGTGGCATAAGACATGCTGCAGCCCTTAGAGACCTTCCCTGGCATCAGGGCCCTTGGTACCAGGGGTACCAGTTACAAGGAACTTACCTGGATTCCAGGGTGTGCCAATTGTGAAAACAAAAGTGCAGGTTAGGTAAAGAACACTGGTGCTGGGGCCTGGTTAGCAGGCCTCAGCACACTTTCAAATCAAAACTTAGCATCAGCAAAGGCAAAAAGTTAGGGGGTAACCATGCCAAGGAGGCATTTCCTTACACAATGGTATAGAAAAGAAAGTATTAGCAATATCAATGGTTACATACCAGGTCCCTGTATGTTTATGTATTTTTTTCAGTCAAAGTGATGGTGTCGGGGACCGCGGCTGTCAAAGGGGGGGTGTATGTTTATTCAGCTCGCGGTAATCAACTGTCATTCTATAGCGCCGGTCACCTTTGCGAATGGGCCGCAAAGGATAGTTCCATTCAGGGGTGGTTGGAGCTACCACACCAGCTCAATCCTTGTTTAGTTTTACTTATTTCCTCATGTCCTCCTGGAGTGCGACACTGCTTCAAACGTATTACCTTGGTTGCTGGGGGCACCTTCACTGGAAGTATCTTCAGATGGCCCACCTTCATGGCTGCCACTGAAATGCATCTCTTATCCAAACTGATAACAACTATCATCCACATACAAAGTCATCCCCTTTTAAATGTCAATTCCTAATATATATTCTAGAAGGGGCACAATCGGAACAGTATATTCTCTTGTTTGTGTTCTTCCTATTTTCATTTGAACAGTAGTCTTCATGGCAGCAGTTTGTTTTCCATCCAACCCTGTGATGGTGTAGTGCTGACCGGTAAACTTTTTGGGATTTCCATAAATTAAAGAGGCCTCTGCTCCGGTGTCAACTAATGCTTGGACTTTTTGAACATTTTTGTGTTTCCAGTGTATTTCTAAATCAACATGGGGTCTGTTATCTTTACGAGCCCATCACTGTACCGGAGCTTGGCCTGTTTCCTAATCTGATTTAAACCTGTCAACTTTTGCCCAAGTTAGGTCTGGGTATTTGCTTTCATATCTGCAAGTAGATTCTCCTCCTTCCCTGTTCTCAGTTAACCACTCTCTGTCCAAATCTTCCTCCTCTTTCCCTTGTGGAGAAACATTTCTTTGCCTTCCTTTTCCATCCTGCTGCATCTGTGGCTGGCCCTGCTTCGCTCGTTTATTATCCTGCTTGTTTACTTTTCTACTGCCTTCCTTTCTGTCCAGCTCTCTTTTGCGGTACATTTCCTATAAGCTTTTAGTATCTATTCCATCAATCTGCTCCTTGCTGACACCATCCTTCAGTAATGCCATAAACATGTCTCTGCTAGATATTCTGCTGTTATCTGTGCTCCCCACAGATCTCGAGGCTCTCTCTGGTTTACTCCAGTCTCCTAGCTCGCAAACTGCCTCCAGCACCTCTTTTATTCTCTGCCCTGTCTGATTAATTAGGAGAGTCATTATTACTTGATTGTAAGCTAGAGAGGCAAGGCAGATTATTTTATTTCGTAGTGAAATGATCAGTTGAGCCTCTATCAAATTGTGAGCTTCATCTAATAGTATAGCAGTTTTCATACTTTCTTCTTTAATTCTTTGCATAGCATCTCTCAATGTGTACCAAGGCTTAGCATTTGGCAGCCAATCTGATTCAGTATGATATTTTTGATTACATCCCATGACTGCTAATTGTAACAAATTGGTCGCTGCTTGATTACCATAACCCCTGAATAGTTCTTGTATTTTTTTACGACTAAATATTGGCTGTGCTCGAACCAATTTTGGCTCATCTGTCTCAAACTGGCCCCCACCTTTTTTTTCCTCTTAATCACTGGAATTTGAAAAAATAGTACTCTTCCAAATATTCATATCCCATTTAACAGGATTCCAGTCTAACCCAGATTTAGCAATTGCTAAATGAACTTTTTTTAAAAATTTTTATTTTATCACGTTTCTGAAATCTGTTCTGAGCAACTTTACCAGCTGCCCTTTCTGCAACAGACTGATAGGTATCGACCTTATCTTGCAATAACTTATTCTGACAAGATAGCATGGTTACAGCATTTTTAGTTTCAACAAGCTGCCTCTCGAATTGCTGGTTTTCATTCCAATTGCTTACGTTTTTCATGCATTTTTCTATAACAAAATCCATTCCCTCCGACCTAAAATAGATAATTGACCACCCTGTTCAAAAGGTACTTTTTGTAAACATATCATCAAACCCTTTGGCTCGCTCTCACCAAGACATTCCTCCCAGGGCTTTGAAAGCTCCAACCCACAAGACAGTTCGCCAGGACAATATAAGGTTCTTTGATCCACCCTGGAATTTCACATGAAACTTGAGACACGGCTTGTGACGCTGCTTTTGACTTCTTGCCAAACATATTTCACTTTTAAACTTAGACTTTTCAACCTTTTCGTCTTCATACTCCTGACTACGCCAAATTGTTCTGCTCTACTTCAGACTGAGAGGAAAACCATATGAGAGGAATGCAAAGAATGCAGCACTCTTATTCTGAGTAATTCATTTCTGAAGGCACTTCCCAAGTTTCATGCACAGAGAAAATAAGGTGGGCTTTTATTTCAAAGGCAGTAACACAAGTGCAATTCTGAAAATAATGACAGCAGTGAAATATTAATGATCACAGAACTCAACAATGGTTATTTTATGTATATATATATATATATATATATATATATATATATATATATATATATATATATGTTCGATGGCATGTGTAGCTGCAGATACACATGCTTTGCACATCCCGCCATCTAGTGTTGGGCTCGGAGTGTTACAAGTTGTTTTTCTTCGAAGAAGTCTTTCGAGTCACGAGATCGAGGGACTCCTCCCCTTTCGGCTCCATTGCGCATGGGTGTCGACTCCATCTTAGATTGTTTTTTTTCCGCCATCGGGTTTGGACGTGTTCCTTTTTTGCTCCGTGTTTCGGGTCGGAAAGTTAGTTAGAATCTCGGAAAAATCGTCGGTATTGTTTGCGTTCGGTATCGGGTTAGTTACAACAGATCGACACCGACTTTGGAAGAGCTCCGGTGGCCCTTTGGGGTTTTTTCCATCCCCTGTCGGGGCCAGCTCAGCCCGGCCACGTGTCTCTTCAAGGCTGATGGAACGGACCCCATTCCGATTCTGCCCAAAATGTCATACCAAGTATCCGTATACAGATCAGCATCTGGTTTGTAACTTGTGTTTGTCTCCAGAGCACAAGGAAGATACTTGTGAAGCCTGTCGAGCGTTTCGGTCGAGGAAGACATTAAGAGACCGAAGAGTGAGAAGACTGCAGATGGCGTCGGCGCCGACAGGACAAGGGCGTTTCGAGGAGGAAGAAGAAACCTTCTCCATTCAGGAGTCGGACTCAGACGAGCTTGAGCCCGAAGAAACGTAGAAAACCGCGAGTAAGACGTCGAAACATAAAACTCACGAGAAGACCACAAAAGCCCAGGGGACGCCACCGCCAACAGGCCATGGCTGAACCCGAAAAATAGGTGACCGATCATCGGCACCGAAAAAGGGCACGCTTGTGTCGAAGTCATCCGACTCCGGTCGAGATACCGGCACACAGCAATCTCGGGGCCGAGACAGCGGCTCCGAGCAAGTTCGGCACCGAGACAGTGGCACCGAAATGGGTCGGCACTGAGACACCACGACGCCGAAAATAAAGAAGGTTTCGTCGGAGCCCAAAAAGGCGACCGAAAAGGTTTCGATTCCGAAACACCCAGCCTCTGAACTGAAAACAGGTTCCTACAGAGAGGAACAGGGGTTGTCCTCCCAAATGCAAGGACATAAGTTCGGACAAGAACTTGAATCAATGGAGCCAGACTACACTCAAAGAAGGCTTCACATTCAAAAGGACACAGGGAAGATAAGCACTCTTCCCCCAATTAAAATGAAAAGAAGACTTGCTTTTCAAGAAAAGGACAAGCAGCCACAGGCAAAGGTGGCAAGACAAACAACTCCGCCACCATCTCCACCACCATCAATACACACATCACCGGTAGCCACTCCACCATTGATGCAATCCCCGACTCCTACTGCAATGAGTCAAGATGATCGCGACGCATGGGACCTTTATGATGCCCCGGTATCAGATAACAGCCCAGACTGTTACCCTGCGAGACCGTCGCCACCTGAAGACAGTACATCCTACACGCAGGTGGTCTCGAGGGCAGCTGCTTTTCATAACGTCACCTTGCATGCAGAACCGATTGAAGATGACTTTTTGTTTAATATACTATCCTCTACTCATAGCCAATACCAAAGTTTACCTATGCTCCCTGGAATGCTAAAACACTCCAAACAAGTATTTCACGATCCTGTGAAAGGCAGGGCAATAACTCCAAGGGTGGAGAAAAAGTACAAGCCACCGCCAACAGACCCTGTTTATATTACGCAGCAGTTAACACCAGACTCTGTGGTTGTAGGGGCAGCTCGCAAGAGAGCAAACTCTCACACCTCGGGAGATGCTCCACCTCCAGACAAGGAGAGTCGCAAATTCGACGCTGCGGCGAAAAGGGTTGCAGCACAAGCAGCAAACCAATGGCACATTGCCAATTCACAAGCACTTCTGGCAAGATATGATAGAGCTCATTGGGACGAAGTGCAGCATTTCATAGAACACTTACCCAAAGAATTCCAGAAAAAGGCTCAACAAGTGGTGGAGGAAGGACAAAGTATCGCAAATAATCAGATACGGTCAGCAATGGATGCAGCAGATACAGCTGCTAGGACTGTAAATACTGCAGTAACAATAAGAAGACACGCATGGTTGCGTACGTCAGGATTCAAGCCGGAAATACAACAAGCCATGCTGAATATGCCTTTTAATGAACAGCAGTTGTTTGGGCCGGAGGTGGACACTGCTATTGAGAAACTTAAAAAAGACACTGATAAGGCAAAAGCCATGGGCGCACTCTACTCCCCACAGAGCAGAGGCACATTTCGCAAGACACAATTTAGAGTGGGGTTTCGAGGTCAAACCACAGAAGCCACAACCTCACAAGCAAGGCTCACTTATCAAAGCCAATATCTGCGGGGAAGTTTTCGGTGGCAATATAGAGGGGGACAATTCTAAAAAATAGAGGGAAGTTCCAAAGTCCCAAAACTCCGCAAAACAAGCAGTGACTTCCAAGTCACAAATCCCCATACAACACCTGTGGGGGGGAGACTAACCAAGTTTTACAAACATTGGGAGGAAATAACAACAGACACTTGGGTCCTAGCAATTATCCAGCATGGTTATTGCATAGAATTTCTTAAATTCCCTCCAAACGTCCCACCGAAAACACACAATATATCAAAAGAACACATGGATCTTCTAGGACTAGAGGTCCAAGCATTGCTACAAAAAGAAGCAATAGAATTAGTACCAATTCAACAGAAAGGAACAGGAGTTTACTCTCTGTTTTTTCTCATACCCAAAAAGGACAAGACTCTAAGACCTATATTAGATCTCAGAACATTAAATACCTACATCAAATCAGATCACTTTCACATGGTGACATTACAGGACGTAATCCCACTGCTCAAACAACAAGACTACATGACAACACTAGACCTGAAGGATGCATATTTCCATATACCGATACATCCTTCACACAGGAAGTACTTAAGGTTTGTATTACAAGGGGTACATTACCAATTCAAGGTGTTGCCATTCGGAATAACAACTGCGCCAAGAGTTTTTACAAAATGCCTGGCAGTCGTAGCTGCACATATCAGAAGGCAGCAAATACATGTGTTCCCGTACCTAGACGATTGGTTAATCAAAACCAACACGCTAGAACTGTGTTCACAACACACAAAGTATGTCATAGAAACCCTCCACAAACTAGGTTTCTCAATCAACTACACAAAGTCACACCTTCAGCCGTGTCAAACACAGCAATACTTAGGGGCGACAATCAACACAGCAAAAGGGATTGCCACTCCAAGCCCACAAAGGGTACAGGCATTTCACAATGTAATAAAGGCCATGTATCCAAAACAAAGAATACAAGTCAAAATGGTGATGAAACTCCTAGGCATGATGTCCTCATGCATAGCCATTGTCCCAAACGCAAGGTTACACATGTGGCCCTTACAACAGTGCCTAGCATCACAATGGTCACAGGCACAGGGTCAACTTCTAGATCTAGTGTTGATAGACCGCCAAACCTACACCTCGCTTCAATGGTGGAACAATATAAATTTAAACCAAGGGCGGCCTTTCCAAGACCCAGTGCCACAATATGTAATAACAACAGATGCTTCCATGATAGGGTGGGGAGCACACCTCAATCAACACAGCATCCAGGGACAATGGGACACTCAGCAAAAACAGTTTCACATAAATCACTTAGAACTCCTGGCAGTATTTCTAGCGCTAAAGGCATTTCAACCCATAATAAGCCACAAACACATTCTTGTCAAAACAGACAACATGACAACGATGTATTACCTAAACAAACAGGGAGGGACACACTCAACACAGTTGTGTCTCCTTGCACAGAGAATATGGCATTGGGCGATTCACAACCACATTCGCCTAATAGCACAATTTATTCCAGGAATTTAGAATCAGTTAGCAGACAATCTCTCTCGGGATCACCAACAGATCCACGAATGGGAGATTCACCCCCAAATACTGAACACTTACTTCCAAAGTTGGGGAACACCACAAATAAATCTATCTGCAACAAAAGAAAACGCAAAATGCCGAAACTTCGCATCCAGGTACCCACAAGATCAGTCTCAGGGCAATGCGTTATGGATGAGTTGGTCAGGGATATTTGCATACGCTTTTCTCCCTCTCCCACTCCTTCCATATCTGATAAACAAGTTGAGTCAAAACAAACTCAAACTCATACTAATAGCGCCAACTTGGGCAAGACAACCTTGGTACACAACACTACTGGACCTCTCAGTAGTGCCTCATGTCAAATTACCAAACAGACCAGATCTGTTAACTCAACACAAACAACAAATCAGACACCCAAATCCAGCATCGCTGAGTCTAGCAATTTGGCTCCTGAAGTCCTAGAGTTCGGACACTTAGAACTTACACAGGAATGTATGGAAGTCATAAAACAAGCTAGGAAACCTACCACTAGACATTGCTATGCAAATAAGTGGAAAAGATTTGTTTATTACTGCCATAATAATTTTATGAATTCAAGCCTTACACGCATCTGCCAAAGACATTGTAAGATACTTACTACATTTGCAAAAGTCAAAGCTAGCTTTTTCTTCCATTAAGATATATCTTGCCGCAATTTCAGCTTACCTGCAAATTACGCACTCAACTTCATTATTTAGGATACCAGTCATAAAAGCATTTATGGAAGGCCTAAAGAGAATTATACCACCAAGAACACCACCAGTTCCTTCATGGAACCTCAACATTGTCTTAACACGACTCATGGGTCCACCTTTTGAGCCCATGCACTCTTGTGAAATGCAATACTTAACATGGAAAGTTGCATTTCTAATTGCCATCACATCTCTAAGAAGAGTAAGTGAGATTCAAGCATTTACCATACAAGAACTATTTATTCAAATACACAAGCATAAAGTAGTTCTACGGACAAATCCTAAATTTTTACCAAAAGTCATATCACCGTTCCACTTGAATCAAACAGTAGAATTACCAGTGTTCTTCTCACAGCCAGATTCTGTAGCTGAAAGAGCACTACATACATTAGACATCAAAAGAGCGTTAATGTACTACATTGACAGAACAAAACCAATTCGGAAAACAAAACAATTATTTGTTGCTTTCCAAAAACCTCATGCAGGAAATCCGATTTCCAAACAAGGCATTGCTAGATGGATAGTTAAATGCATTCAAACTTGCTATCTCAAAGCAAAAAGAGAACTGCCTATTACACCAAAGGCACACTCGACTAGAAAGAAAGGTGCTACCATGGCCTTTCTAGGAAATACTCCTATGACTGAAATATGTAAGGCAGCCACATGGTCTACGCCTCATACGTTTACCAAACACTACTGCGTGGATGTGTTAACAGCACAACAAGCCACAGTAGGCCAAGCAGTATTACGAACTTTGTTTCAAACAACTTCAACTCCTACAGGCTGAACCACCGCTTTTGGGGAGATAACTGCTTACTAGTCTATGCAAAGCATGTGTATCTGCAGCTACACATGCCATCGAACGGAAAATGTCACTTACCCAGTGTACATCTGTTCGTGGCATGAGTCGCTGCAGATTCACATGCGCCCAGATTCACATGCGCCCACCCGCCTCCCCGGGAACCTGTAGCCGTTTCGAAGTTGATCTTGAACATTTGTAAATTTGTAAATATATCACTTTAAACTACATTAGGTACATACATGTTTACTCCATTGCATGGGCACTATTACTATAATACACAACTCCTACCTCACCCTCTGCGGGGAAAACAATCTAAGATGGAGTCGACGCCCATGCGCAGTGGAGCTGAAAGGGGAGGAGTCCCTCGATCTCGTGACTCGAAAGACTTCTTCGAAGAAAAACAACTTGTAACACTCTGAGCCCAACACTAGATGGCGGGATGTGCAAAGCATGTGAATCTGCAGCGACTCATGCCACGAACAGATGTACACTGGGTAAGTGACATTTTCCATATATATATATATATATATATATATATATATATATATATATATATATATATATATATATATATATATATATATATATATATATACATACTACGTATTCACGCATGCACAACGCAAAGCTAAAAATAAGAATAAAAAATGCATCACCGTGGGGCTTGACATCAACATCATCTTTTTGTCTGCCAGCTTCAAGTCGTTGAACCCGGACGACCGGAAAGAGAGAGAACTACCCACAATGGGATTAGTTTCTGAGCAAGGCGTCCCTCCTCAGATGAGCTCAGTCTATCCAGCGGTCAAGCTCCCACTCCTTATATCCTTTAAACAAAGTGCAGAGGAGGATTCTAGGTACTCCCGCTCCCATACAGTAAGTTGTTGTTCAAACGCTGGCTGCACCAGGCCAGTGTTGAAAAGGAACATGCAAGAGACTGGCCAGCTCACTCAGAGTTTTTCCAAGACCTAGCTGTTCCCTGTCTTACCATAAACATTCTCAGCCCGGTGCATTTTGTCACTGATACTTCCCTGTATAACCATCCTTGGTGAGAAAGAGCGAAAAGATGTTGCACAAGCTGTGCGCTGAGAAATATCTGCACCACCAATGTGCCTGTGTCTAAAGCTAAGCTAGGCACAAAATGGAGCCAGTGGTCCAGATGGAGCAGGTGATTAAATACAGATAGCATTACTGGGTGACGGCAGCCCAGCACGGGCACGGCCAGGCCCCTAACCCCCTCATAATATAGGGAAACTGCTGCTCTACTCCCCTGCAGACTAAAGCATTTCAAGCAAAAGGATATATTTAAAAAAAAAAATGTTTTTGGGGGGTGTTTTTACAAATTAGGCCGGGAGAGTTTGGCTAACTCCCAGTATAATCCCACTTGCAAAAGGTGCACTTTTTGGGCCTGGATAGGCTGCCACTTGGAAAGACCCATCAGACAGTTCTGAAAACTAGGCATCTGGGGGGAGTCCAGGGTGGTGTGCTTTGCATCGACCCCACACCATTTTCTTACCCACAATGCCCTGCAAACCTCAAATGTTGATTAAAAACACACATTTGTCCTCACATTTCTGTGATAGGAATTTTGCGGATTCCAGAAGTTTCCAATCACCCAGCATTGCCCCACTTCTACTGATTAAAATGCTGTGCTACTTATGTGGTTGGGCCTAGCACCAGCAATTTGAACGGATCCAACCTATGTCCGTAGAAGTCCCCACACAAGGGCTCCCATTGTCCTTGGTTTTAAAAGTTCCTGTCACTGGCACTTGGCCTAGCCGCACAAGTGGTGCAGCATTTTTTTCAGCACACGTGGGGCAATGCTGAGTGTTAGGAACTTTGTGGATTCCTGTGAATTCTGGAAGTTTCCAACACAGATATGTAAGAAAAATGTATGATTTCAGGCAAAGTTTAATGTTTGCAGGGCATGGTGGGTTAAAAAAAAAGAAAAAAAAAAAAAAAAAATCCATGCACGTCACCCCATCCTAGATTCCCCTACGTGTCTAGCTTTAAAAAATTTACAGGTTGGCTAGTTTTCCCAAGGTACCAGCTGAGGTGAGGTATGGCCACAAAAACCACAGCTGCCCACTTTGCAAAAATAGGGTCCGTTTTGCGTGGAAATATTTGATGTATCCATGACGCACTTTGGGCCGTTTCCTGTCACGGGCACTAGGCCTACCCATGCAAGTGAAGTACCATTTTTATTGGGAGACCTAGGGGAATTCAGAATAGTGGAACAAATGTTATTACCACTTGCATTTCTTTTAATTTGCACCTTCCAAAGGTAAGACAATGTGTAAGAAAGAAATAATTTTGAAAATACCCTCTAATTCACATGGTGATATGGATACCCACAAATTCAGAGATGTGCAAATAACCCCTTCTTCTAAACTCCATATGTTTTGCCCTTTTCAAAAATACATAGGTTTCCTTGAAATCTATTTTTCACGATTTATATTTTACCACATGAATTGCTCTATACCCGGTACGAAATTAAAAACCATTGCAAGGTGCAGCTCAGTTATTGGCTCTGGGTACCTAGAGTTCTTGGAAAACTCTCAATCCCTATATATCTCCACAACTAATGCTATATAGTTTTTATGAGTTGGCCATTGTGATGAGAAGTTACAGATGAAATGTCTGAAATGCGCGTTTTTTTCAAACTAATTTTCTATATTGTTTTTATTTCAGCACTTGGTTTCTTTGAGAAAACCTTGAAGAATCTATACACTTGACCCCTTGCTGAATAAAGAATTTTGGCTAGTTCTCAGAAATGTATAGCTTTCCAGGATCCACCAAGGTTTTCAATCCTGTTTACACCATAAACTGGAAGGAGGCTGAAAGCACAAAAAATAGGGAAAATGGGCTATCTCCCGGTAACATGCTAAAAAATGTGTTAGAAAATGTGGTTTTCTCAATAAATTCTGCCTATTCCTGAAAGCTGGTAAGATGGTGATTTGAGCTCCACAAAACTTTAGTTGATGCCATTTGCAGTAACAAAAAAAAAAAAAAGACAGTTTCTTCTGCATTTTCCCAACACAAAAAACAATTTTAGATATATTCTGGCTAATTTCTCAGTCCCTTCCAGAGGATCCACAAACCCATGGTACCTTTAAAATCCCTACAATATCTGGGGGGAAAAGGACGCAAATTTAGCGTGGATAACTTTTGTGGACAAAAAGTTATGGAGGCCTAAGCGCAAACTACCCCAAATAGCCAAAAAAAAGGCCAAACACTTGGGGAGACAAGGCCTAGCAGCGAAAGGGTTAAAGTGAGTGCCTAGATTTGAGGGCATCAAAAGAATATATAAAAAGAGTGATAGAAGATTCTAGTCGCAAAACAAATGATTTGTTGGTGGTATTGTACTCATTTAATTTTAAAAAATTTGGAAGTTTTCTACTCGGATTTTAACCTGTGAAAAATGGTGACCGAGTGCAAGGATTTGGTAAGCCGTGTATGAGAGAAAACTGTTTTCTCTCATGATTTTCTGTTGGAAAGTGCTTCAGCAGCTAAAAACGATGGCACATGTTCTGTATAAATTATGTTATATTCCTCATCCATGTGTGATAAATGTCTGACATGCAGAGTAAAATGTGTGCTTCCGACAGCAGCAGTTTGTAATTTGATTCCTAAGTGCACCTTTAGGACAGAGTTCTAATGAAAAACTAGATAGCTAACTGTCTATATTCATAACGAAATGCAGCACTTGGATAGCTATCTTGCTATAATATGAACTGTAAAATTAATATCACTTTTTGTGGAGAAAACGTCAGTAAATAAACAAGATAAGTGTTCTGTTTTGTTATAGAAATTATTATTAATGTTTTAGAAAGCTAAAATAAGATCATACTTTCCTATAATTTTTCAATACAGTCCTCATCCATGTCAGACACGCTCAATGAAACATGTACCTCCAAAGCCTGCAGCAGCCTGCCAGATGATTTCCCAGTGTTCTACAGCATCTTCAACATAAAGTTCGAAGTAACAACTAGAACGCTAACATTGTGTTCAAGACAAAACTGAGGCACTCCTGAACTCCATTTTGATGGAATAGGAACTATTGAACATAAAGCTGTTTTTATGAAGTAAATGTTATTTGAAAATTTAATGCAGATATGAAACGATCTGGTTTAAACGATAAGAGCATTACATTTATTCCTTTAGAGCTTTATGGCATAATATATTTTAAAGAAGCTGAAAATAGTTAATTGGATAGATTCATCCCCTTTCCACATCTGTTTACTGAGGCTACCCTTCCTGTATGCTAGTTAATACCTCCTGAGTTGTAAAATTGTAACGTGCTGGCCGACATAGATATTTTAAATCTTTCATTTAGACAATGTTTTTCGAGGGACAGGAAGCTATTTAACCCTTTGATGCTAGACACATTCCCCCAGTGCTTACCTTTTTCCTACATCCTGAGGAGTCTCAGGTACCCAGGGATTGTGGATTTCCCTGGAGGGGACCGAGAAAATAGCCAAATATAGCTAAATTGTGAGGTTTTTTGGGGGGGAAATAGGAAAAAGGTGTTTTGTTTAAGTGTCAGTTTTTCATACAAATGGCATCAATCGATGGCTTGCTCTGCTAATGTCAAAATCTTCGCAGCTATCAGGAACATGCAGAGCTGATTTAAAAAAAAAAAAACAACAATAACTTGTTCACAGTTTTGGCATTTTATTCAAAGAGGTAGTCCATTGTTCCCATTTTTTGTCTTCTCAACCTACTTCCACTTTGTGGTGGAAATCAGTGTGAAACCTATGGGTGATCCAGAAAAGCTACAGATTTCTGAAAAGTAGACAAATTCTGAATTCAGCAAGGTGTCATGTGCATATCCCTCAAGGTTTTCACAAAGAAACTAACTGTTGAGATAAAGAAATACTGATGAGTAGGAAAAAATGGAGATTGCCCCACCTCCCGACCCAGGACCGTATATAATTTTGTGGTCACTGCTTCCCAATAGTGCTGTATAACTGGACAGGACTGGACTGCGTGGAGGAAGTCTGCCAGTTCATCTGAGCAGCGACAGCAAGTTGGGCGGGCAATTAGACCAGCTTTAAACAATCGATCTGGCATGAGGTACGCACAGGACAGGTAGTATACGTATATTAGCTTTAGTTTAGAGGATATTGTAATAATCCTGTGTGCCATCAGAGCATCTCTACAGTCATCGTCCTCCTCTGGACCCAGCCAGTTCTGCCATGTAAGTCTGAGGTGGTGCATTGTGTCAGAGACATTTACAATAAGTGTGTGGTAAGTCTGGGAGATTTCCCCCCCCCCCCCCCCCCCCCCCTTCCCAAGTGCGCCTAGCAGTGCCTTCTCGAGAGGACTGAACTCCGGGAGGGACGTGACCTGCAATGTGTGCGTTTAGAGCATGGTGTAGTTGTAAGTACTTATAAAAATGTAGATGTCGATAGTGTATATATGTAGTGGAGTTCCTGGAAGCAGCACCTTTGGGTACCAGCCCATACATCTCCCACCTGGATAATGTCAATAGCATCCAAGCAACTGAATCCCTCCAACGAAGCCACCTCTTCCTCAGTCATTTACCGTGCCATAGTGGTGGTTGCTGGGTTAGTGTCTTGTTCCACCCAGTACGGCGCAGCACTGCTCTCCAAGCCAAAAGGATCATCAGCATCACTTCTGGCATGGCAGTCTGAACAATCCCGCCATAAATCATATCCAACCATTGGAGGAAACTCATTGTGGCTAATTAGACCTAATAGGCCGGGTCTGACCAGCCACCATTAAACCAATCATTTATAACAAGAATTTGGGTCACCTGAAAGTAAGGTTGGTCATGCCAAGACCTCCATCATAGAGTACAATTTGAGTCTAGTTCATGGAAGAGATGGCAAGGTAGCATTAGAGTGATATTTTGAAAGACATACAAGAACTGATGTAACATCATTATTTTATAGAGTGCAATCCTTCCCATGACATTCAACGGGAGAGACTGCCACTTCTTAAGGTCCAGTATGACCCGGTAAATCAAAGTGGGGTATATTGAGGGACAAGGTCAGTTCAAGGAATAGCGCCACATGAATACCTAAGTATCAAACTTGTGCAGCATAGGGGATTAGACGTTTGCTACCCCACACAGCAGCGGAATTTGAAAGTGCCAGTAGGACTGATTTGGTCGGTTTATTCATAACCCAGACGCCTCCGCAAATAAGTGTAGGATTTGCAGATATCGAGCGCTATTGGTCTGTGGATTTGAAAGGTACAGGAGAACGTTGTCATTGTATAACGCTATACGATCTTCGTGATTAGTGTCCTGTTCCCATCCACTAATCTGCACGTCGCACTGAATAAGTCGGGCCAGAGGTTCACTTGTGACCACAGACAGCACTGGGGACAGGGGACAATCCTGCCTGGTCCTCCGCCATATGAGAAGTACTTTTGAGACCACCCTGTTGACTTGTACAAGAGCAGGGGGTTTGGAATAAAGGTGTTGAACAAAGGTGCGAAAACGCAGTCCGAAACCGTCTCTCTGCAGTACATAAGCCAGGTAGCCTGGTCCACCATTTTGGAGGCCTTCTCAAAGTTTACAAGGAGTAAGGCCAACAGAGGGGAAAGAAGATAAAGGTGGGTTAGGGCCACGTGAAGACGTCGTAGTCAGGGTCTTGAGCTCCTTGTGGGCATAATGCTGCATTGGTCAGGGCGGATAAGGGTTTGAAGAACCTGTTTGAAATGCAAGGCAAGGAGGGCAACAAAGATTTTAATCTCACCATTGATGAGCGAGATGGGTCGGTAGTCCGTACACAAGATCAATGGACGATGTGTTCTTAGAACATTTTGGACGTTTTATGACATTGTTGAAAGTATATCTAGTGAAGTACCCAAATTTATCGAAACAATCAATTTCCACAACTACTGAAACCATAACCATCCTAAAGCTGATTCAACTTTCAAGAGGCAAATTACTTCTAAATACTAAATCTGGCAATTTATTCATTGTATGCCCCATAATGTGCACCTGCACCCATAAAACTCAATGTTTATAGTTAGTGTGTAACAGAAATTACTCACTTATGGTCCATACATAAAGTGCATCGTGCTTCTACTTAGCTTTGTCTTGAAATATAATTTCCATGCTACCGTTATTACCAAACACATGGCCCATAATGGAAGGGCTAATGTTCAAAATTGTACCCTAATTACTAATAATTGTAAAGTACATAAATAATGCCTCTTCATAATGTGCACTACTACGAAATTCATAAAGTACATTCTTAGAATAAGGGGGGGGAAAAATCATTAAAAAAAATACAGGAAATAAATGTTTCCTCTTCATAAAAATAAAATAAAACAGTCATCCTATACGAGAACCTATATGTTGGAACTCAAAGTGCATATAGTTGGAATAAGGGACAAAGGGTATTGTAAAGTGCATAGATGTAAACATTGGAATTTGTTAAGTGCATTTTAGTTGGAGTAGACGATGAGCATGATTGTAAGGCGCATGAATGCAAAAAAATGCCTTGTCGTAGGGTGCAATCATAAAGTACAATGCATTGGAATTAGGAAATGCGCTTGATTTGGGTACAGACAATAACATTATATGCCTCTTCTTGGACCGCCATCAAGTCCTATACATTGCGTTTAGCTGAAGTAGGGGATAAAGGTTATTATAAAGTGTATAGATGCAAACATTAGAATTTTATAGAGTGCACCTTGTTCATGTAGATGTAACAATATGGAATGTAATCCCCAAGAACAGTATAGATTTATAAAACAAACTGTTAAACATTTAAAATTAATGATGAAAGTGCAAAAGTTATAAACAATATTTCTTTATTGATGTGTTCCTAATGCAGAATACATTAAAGTCCATGAAGTGCACTTCATTGGAATAAGAGATGTTGCGTTATATGGTCCTTAAAAATACAGAGCAATACAAACACCATATCATATATGAACATGAAGCTCAGCACCTGAATTCAGGCCCCAGAGTGCTTTTGTGCCAATTAAAATAGTCCACTGTGATTCGGAACTTCTCAGGTCTAATTCACAATCGCCTGCTCTAGATTTATTTTCTACATGCGGTATACCATAAAACTGTAAGCTGTTCTTGTCTACATTGTGTTTCCTATAAATGTTTCATCATTATATGTGTAATCCTTATTCATTATGGCCTGTAAATGTTGTAGGAAGCATAGTTTTAATTTGTTCAACGCAGTACCAGCGTACTTTTTACTGCATCTGCATTCCAATACATACAAAACATACATGGTGTCACAGTTTATTCATTCTTTGATTGCTCTTGTTTGGCCATTAGAACATTCAAAAGATGTTTTGTTTTGGACAAAAAAACAGACTTTGCATTCATGGCATTTAAAAAAAAAAAGCCATTACTTTTTACAGTTACCCAGTTTGATGATTCTGTTTTATGGCTGATCATATAACTCCTTACCAGGCGAACACCTAGTGATGCTGTTTTTTCTATATGTGATGTTTGTTTTGATCAGATAGCAAATAATTCAAAGTTGCATCCTCTTCAATAAATCTTTAATTTATTATTCGAGACATTAACATCCATGGTGTACCTGATTAGTGTTTCACCTGTATTATTTCTCCTGAAGGTTTTCTTTGCCACCCACATTTTCTTTATTTCTTGTTCTTGTCCTTTTTAAGGCATCTCCTGGTACTGTTATAGGGTAGCCTCTCCTCCTGAATCTGAAGTAAATATTACGGGCTTGATGCTCACACTCATCATTCTCTGAACAATTGTGTATTGCCCTGAGGAATTCATTATACAGCACACTTCACTTAAGTGCACATGGATGCCTGCTGTTTGCATGCAGAATGCTGTTACAGCTTGTTGGCTTTCTATGAACTTTTGTGCAGATTTTCTCATTCTCTGTGTAGATCCCTATATCCAAATAATTTATACTTTCTGCACTAATTTCATAAGCGAATTTTAATTTCTGTGGATTATTGTTTTTTATTTAAGATTTTATGAAGGCCTCAAGATCTTCTTCGTCTCCCTCCCAGATTTAGAAGCAAGTCGTCTGTGAAATAGACCCACAATATCACCTGATTCAGGACTTCAGCATTTTGTTCCACCCATACTATGTGAGCCTTCCACCACCCCATTTCTAAGTTAGCATACATTGGGGCTAGGGATGTACCATCGCAGTACTTTATCTCTGGATAAAATAATCTTCATCAAATAAGAAGATATTATGTCTTAAACGTTCATCATCTCAGTTAGCATTTCAGAATGTTCCAGTGAGCTAATAGAGCTGGATCTTAAAAATGATCTGCATGCATTAAGGCCATCTTCATGTTTTATGGATGTGTATACAGAAACAACATTTAGAGTTGCCATTAGATGGATATATTTACTTTTTTTTGTATTTCTATTCTCTTTTAGACTTGTGTTTTTTTTTCCTAGCAGAGAATTCTAACATGTTAATGTTGCCTGGATGTATGGATTGTGTGAAACTCATAAAATTCAAGTGAAATGTATTTTTGAAGATGCATGCTAAATAAAAACAGTGTAAGTGAGTGGGTGTTAAGAGTGTGAAACACTGCAGTAAAACTACAATGAAATAATATACAGTAATTAGCACCTTGTGGAACGTAGCTTTGCTCCATAGGACTCAAGGTTATAAACACATAAATACACCTTAGCTGAACAGTGTGGCAGTGATGGCTATTTGCTATCCTGTAATGAAGTGTTTGCTTCTTGACCCTTAAAGCACATTAGTCCCTTATGCAGCAGTCTTCACATTCACCAACATGTGGAGAATGCCTACAGTTGAGTGAAGGAAATGTGTTTTAGTGATCTTTTTTCCTTTCACAGAGCAGTGATGGTTATGTTATGAAATGTTATATTGATTTGTATAGCGCATTATTCACCAGAGAGGGTATCCAGGCGCTTGGGCAGGTGTGTAGGTTTCTGGACCCCAGTGTGTTCATACAAAGAGCCAGGTCTTCAGCTTCTTGTGGAACTCAGGAAGTGAGGAAGAGGCTCTGATGTGTTGAGGGAGGTGTTCCATGTCTTGTGTGCAATGTAGGAAAATGAGCGATCTCCAGTATCGCTTTTGCGGATGCTTTGCGAGTGAGGCAGAGCTTAGGTGTCTGGTGGGTTGGTGAAAGTGTATGCAGCTGTTCAGGTATTGCGGTCCTGTTTTGTGCAGGGCTTTTTTATGCGTGTGTCAGAATTTTTAATTGGCTGTGCTTGTGGATGGAGAGCCAGTGAAGCTTCCTGAGGTGCAGAGTGATCTGGATGCGAAGTGGGAGGTCGAGAATGAGTCTTGCAGCGGTGTTCTGGATGGTCTGGAGTCTGTGTAGGAGTTGTTTGTAGATTCTGGCTTAGAGTGTGTTGTCATAGTCCAGCCTGCTAGTGATGAGTGCTTGCGTGATGGTCTTTCTGGTGTTCTGAGGCAACTATTTGAAGATTTTTCCCAGCATGCATAGGATGTGGAAGCAGGAGGAGTGCACACTCCGTTGACTTGAGCTGTTATATTGAGCGTATCTTCTAGGATAATCTCTAGATTTCTTGTGTGGTCTGTGGGTGTGGGTGTTGGTCCTAACTCCGGCAGCCACCAGGTTTAGTCCCATGGGGCAAGTCTTGTTACCGAAGATCAGTACTTCTGTCATTTCGAAGTTGAACTGCAGGCAGTTGGTTTGCATCCAGTCTGCTACCATTCTTCATGTAGTTGCTGAAGTTGTTTTGCCCGTCAGGGAGATGATCATTTGGGTGTCATCGGTGTTAGAGATGACGTTGATGTCTTGTGATCTGATTATGTTGGCGAGTGGTGTCATGTATATGTTTGAAAGGGTGGGGATGATGGACGATCCATATGGGACTCCACATATCAATTTGTGGGTCTCTTATTGATGTGGAGGGTGGCGGCTTAAGCCTTTGGGTTATTCCCGTGAGAAAGGAACAGATCCATTTGAGAGCGGATCCTTGTGTGTCAATCTCATGGAGTCTTATGATGAGGGTGTTATGGGAGATAATTTCTAAGGCTACAGAGAGGTCAAGCGGGAGGAGAGATGCCATTTCTCCTTGGTTTAGGATGATTCACATGTCGTTCGTGGCCATAATGAATGCTGTTTCGATGCTGTTATTTCTGAATCCTGATGGAGTGTTGTCTAGAAGCTGGTGAAGTTAAAGGTGGTTTGTCAGTTGCTTGTTGATGGCTTTCTCAATCCCTTTGGCTAGATAGGAAAGCAAGGGGATAGGTCAGATGTTGCTCAGTTGATTTGTGTTGGCTGTGGGCTTCAAGAGGAAGGTGTTTATTTCTGCAAGGTCCCATTCACCTAGGGAAAGTGGTGGTTGTTGTGGAGGTGTTGATGATGAGGGTCAGGATGATGATGATTGGTGATGTTCCCTGATTGTAGATGTGGGGGCATGGGTCTGTTGGGGCCCCTGAGGGAATGAATGTTGCTGTGTCATTTCTGATGAGGTTTGTCCATTTGGTCAGATGGCCATTTTGGTTGGTGACGGATAGGTTAGCAACAAGTTGTCTGGGGTTGGTGTGCAAAGTTGCTGTAGATGTTTGTGATTTTGCTATGGAAGAAGTTGGATAGCTTGTTGCAGAGTTGGTGGGAGGCAGCAATGTTGGTGACACTGGCTGAGGGCAAGGAGGAATCCTTAACGATTGAGAAGATCTTCTTGCAGCTATTGGAGTTTCCTTTGACAGGTTCACTAATGTCTTTTTTCTTGGTGTCTTTTATTTGCTTGTGTTAACGTCCTTTTAGGTGGTATTGTTGGTGGTGCTGTGGCTGGCTGTCCATTGCCTTTCTAACTGTTACATTGTTGTTTGGTGTCTTGGAGGTTATCTGTGTACCAGCTGACCTGCTTGTGTGATATACTATGCTTGTTGGGTTTGATGGGTGTGAGGGAGTCCGAGCAGTTCTTGATCCGGTTATTGTTATCCTTATCGAGGTTGTCTGTGGCGCTAGGTTGACCCATGCTGAGGGCGCTGAGCCAGTCTACTTCTCTGATTTAGCACCAGCTGCGGCTTGGAATGCTGAACCTGGGAGAGGTGTTGACTTCAGGTTTGCTGATTTGGAAGTGGATGATGGAGTGGTCGGTCCATATGAGCGTCGTGGTGGAATTGTATTTGATGCTTTCACTTGTTGTAAAGACAAAGCCCAGTTTTTGTCCTGCGGTGTGTGTGTGTGTGTTGGTTCTGGGACAAGCTGGGTGAGTCTGACATTGCACAAACTTACTAGGAGTGCTGTAGAACAGGGGTCATTTCAGTCTTCCAGGTGAAAGCTGAGGTCACTGAGGAGGATGTAGCTCTGAAGTATATGTTCATCAGAATGACGAAGTTGGTGATGAAGTTGGTAAAGTTGGCATGTGGTCTGTTCATGGTGAGGTTTTTTGAGACTTGCAGCTTGAAATGCAGGTGCCCCATGAACGGGATGGTGTTCTCTGTGGATGTGCATTTGATTCTTGTAGATGATTGCGGCGGCGACTCTTGACTTGTGAAGGCGGTCCTGTCAAGCGATCTTGTGGCAGTGTCGAGAGCGGATGAGGGGTTGAGCCAGGTTTGTGATAAAGATGTCAAGTGAGTTGCAACTCAGCAGGTCTCATGTTGCGGTGGTGTTTGCTGAGTGACTGTGTGCTGAGCAGCATGCATATGAGTGGGTGTTGATGTGCGGGTTTGCTGTGGCATGTGATGTAATGTGGGGTTGGGTTAAAGGCAATGTTAGTGCTTGTGTGATGTGTGCATGTTGTGAAGGGGCATTGTTAGGGTGTGGCTGCTGGAGAACTGGTAGTGGGTGCATGTGAAAGCTCCTACCATGGTGTGAGGTGCGGCACAACATAAGTTGGGGGAACAAAGTTCGGGGTGTAGCAACCTAAAGCGTGCTGCGGAGTATCGCTGGGTGGTGATCAGGCTAGGGTTCCTTGCGCTGGGTGCCTGCCTGGCCTCAGACAGGCTTGCTTTCAGTGTGCCAATAGCGCGTCCCTGTTGCAGCTGCCATTAAGTAAGTCCTTGTCCTGTGCTGATGGATGATGGGAAATGAAGTCCTCTTGCTTGGCTTCTGCTTTTAAAAATGGTATTGGCTGGAAAAGCAGCAATGCCACTTCTTGTCCAGATGTATGATAGGAAATTCAGTGATGCCACTTACTGTGTAGGTGGATGATGGGAGATCCAGTGATGTTACTTCCTGTGCTAATTGGTGACAGGAAATTAGGTCCTTTTGTTTGGCTTTTTCTTTTAAAGATGGTTTTGGCGGGAAAACCAGTAATGCCACTTCCTGTCTAGATTTATGATGGCAAATTTAGTGATGTCCCTTCCTCTGTAAGGGAATGATGGGAGATCTATTTTTACTTCTTGTGCTGATGGGTGATGGGAAATCTGGTGATAATACACATCAGGGCTGTGGAGTTTAATAAAATATTTACTTGTGCATGGGACAGGTTGCTTCCTAAATCTACTTGTCCTGTAAAAAAATCTACTTGTCCCTTTGGTGCCATGTAGTGGGGTGACAAATTATAGCAGCAATCTTATTATGTAAGAGCTCTGATAATAACCTGTCTGATTATGCCAGGGCTACTACTATATTAGGGCTTGAATACTAGCAGTTTGAGCCCCTATTGGAGCAATTTACTTATTTTGCCACAATTCCGCAGATCTTCATACTGCAGTGGAGGAAGCAGTAAGCAATAGTTCCAGGGCTGGAATACCTTTGAGTCTGCAAACCTACTAACATGCGTGTTTTAAGGATTTTCACCAGCTCTTCTGTAATCTTTTTCCATAATGAGAGAGGTTGCAAATTCACCCCTGACAGTGGTAGAAGTTTTTCCAGGGTTGGGAAAAAAGTGGTAGGAGGGAAAGTGAACTCGTAAACGGTCAATAGATTATTACATGAGCAAATCTACAAATGCATATTTTCTGGTGCTAAAATACAGTTCAGAAATATTTTCGAGCAATAGGATTTCCTTGTCTACTTTTGCTTGTGAATTCATGAAAGCCACTAATTAAAAGACATATACCATGGGTACACTTTTCTGACTTTCTTTAAGACTTGGGTCCCTAATTAGGTCTTTCGTTAACGAAGACATTTTGTTTTTAATAAACTTATATTTGTGTCTCTATCTGTTGGCTTCGCTGTGCGAGATCACATTCTGCTCTTCCACAAGGAGCTTATTGGCACTCAAAGTAGTTTTTTTCAGTGCCAGGAACTACTGTGTTAATCAGTGGCATAACAAAACTGGAGGGGTTCCCCCTGCAAGGAACATGAAGGGACCCTCCCTCCAGAATCAGTCAGGGCAGGTGCTGTGCTGCGGGGGGCTGCCGGGCCTTTGTTACACCACTAGTGGCAATGTGGTTTTTTGAGACCAAAAACGTTTTTGTTCTTTTTGCCAGTGGACCTGGCTGCTCCCACAACAATAAAGTGTTACAAAAGCAATGTCAAATCAAATCAAGACACACATTGACAAAACCAAAAGACTCTAAAAAGAAATGTTGGATCGGTTGGCTTTGCCAGTACTTGTTTATTTTCATGCTTCCCCTAATTGTGTTGAAAATGGTTACACTGATTTCTGAATGTTTTTTTTTTTTTTTTTTTTTTTTTTTTTTAAAGCAAAGAATCACTCTTGCTTACAAGCTTCTGCAAATATTTACATCTAATCAGAGAGCATTCTGGGATCTTTATACCTAACCTCATATTGTTTTTTTTTTTTTTACTGGAACTACTGTCAGAAGAGCAGTGTGACCTTTAAAACTTATTTACAGTGCTCACACAAAAAATGAAGACTTCATTAATGAACCATAAATGCAAGTTCGAAAAGCATTAACATATGGACACACATATTACCACAACTGCAGACATTTGCCTTCTCTAAACTGGCAGCCAAAGGACAAAATAAACATGAAAACTTGTTGCCCATGACCCCAAACAATATGTCCCGGGCATCCGCACCCCTGCACATGCCAGTAGTCCCTCTATTTCATCCCCCATTTGTGTGTTTGGACTCTGTGTATCCATCTCTCAGTAAACCTGTTTGGAATTGCTGTTGCCCATTGGTCTCTTTGTTTTTCCTCTTTACCTCTATTTATTTATTTATTTATTTTTTAGATTGCCATACTTTTTTGCTGTTATCTGTCACTTGCTTTCTTATGTTGCACGGTTTGGTTTGCAATCGCTATCCATCTTTCCCTCCCCACTCCTATTCTTTTACATCTATCCATAAAGCTTGTTTACTACTTTCTCTTAATTTATTTTCCTTTTTCTTTTCACACGTGCACCTTCCCCTTTTCTGCTTCTCTTCACCTGTTCATCTTTTTTTACTGAATCGTCCTCTCAGCTCTATCCACCCTTATCTCTTTCTTCCCCTCCCAGTAGCTGCTTCCATGTCCTCAGCCTTTTGTTTCCCTCATCTCCAGTCAGCTTCAAAGCAGCCTATGATAGCAGTACCAAAGTGGATGATGAGTTGCATGGGCATCACTGGACCTGTTCTAGCACTTGTAGTTGAGCAAACTGAATCCAATTTAAGAAGCCCGTATTTGCAAGGAAATTAAATACTGAGTTTGGAGCTAAGTGCATATGCATGCTTTTAAGTCTTAAGAATGGCACACTTTCAACATTGATTAACATAGAACTTGGTCATGCATAGTTAATTCCTCACAATCTAGTCTTTAATCAGGTAAACAAAAATTACCTCAATTGACATGTTAGCCACCAAACAATTGGTGATTTGCTTGATGTTCATGCTTCCTGTTTATGCAACTTGCTAATGTTAAGACATAGATACTTTCAGTATAACCCTGGTGTAAGTGTTAGGAAAGTCCACATTTTTCAACATTGCTCAAATTCTGAATTGGAGAGCTGAATGTCAATGTCCAGTGTTGTACAATTATGTCTCAGAAACAAGTGAACATGCTTCCTGTTTGTGCCTAAATTTTCTCCAGCTCTGGCAGTTTCTCATGAACCGTTTTTTTTGTCCTCTCAAAATAGTTTGTGTCTAAATGGTTGTTACATTTTTAAAGGTAATCCACCAGGCACTCTTACTGAAATCCATCCAGGAGAGGTTCTGTAGCTCAAACTACTTTTTGAGAAAATAGGCTTCACACTTATTAAACCCCACTTAAGTGGTAATCTGCTCAGAAGGGCAGATTCTTCACCCTGTACAAGAGTTCTGGACTGGTCAGCACTACGTCTAAGAAGGAGCAGTTAACTGCTCAGTTGCTTTTGATTTCTTTATGCAAGCATGATCTGGAAGCTGTAAAATAGTAATTTGTTAAATTCGCTTTCAAGGCTGTTTTCCCATGCCAACCCCAATTACCCTCGGCTCCACACCCAAAACAAGAATGTCCACCAGCCAGAGCCACAAGAGAAGTTATCATATTATTACACAAAATGGTAATTCAGCCCATAAAGCCTGACATGTGAAGAGTTTGTTAAAGCGGTTATGATCAGGTGATTTGAAGCACATTTCTTCACAGCATTAGACATGAACTTGATTATGTAGTGCTGGATAAGATTGAGAAATTTCCTGCACCAACCAGTCCCGGATGTATTGGAGCAAGCAGTAGAAATTGAGACATTGGAGAGATAATAATGGCCTTAAGAAAGGTAACATCACTGAGTGAGGTTTTGCAGCTGTCATGATTTTTCTTCAGATTAAAACGATTATAAATGAGTTTACATGGGTTTTGACTTTGTCTTACAAAATGCCTCCCTTGAATATTTATGCAATATACTTATCTTTGTTTTCCATTCTAGATTTTCTCCATATTTTCCTTTGCTACTTGTGGCGGTTACAGTGGAAGCACATCGTTTAATGTTACTTGCCAATCTACCACAAAAACAATTTCTGCATCCTTCGGGTACCCTTTTAGGTGAGTGTTCATGTTCCCTTTTTTCTTTGTTTGGAATGTTTTTCATATTTATAAAAGATGTTTCTTAGGCCAGCTTTTTTTCTTTTTGAATGTTCTTTTTATTAGGTTTATGCATACATCAACATTGGCAACAGCGAACAATCCAAATCCCACCATATTGTAATTCAGCTAATTCAGTAATCCTTTGTCGACCCTTGGAGGATGTTTCCCACTGTACAGTACAGATATCACCATTACTGGCCAGATTGCAACTGATGTAATTAACATTCTTTCCATCATGATTGCCTGCCAAAGCCTGGTGTGCCATTGCTTTAGCGATGGCACCCCATTTTCTTCCACGCCGCCGCTAAGGCTAGTTTGGCTGCTCCTTGACATAGCCAAAAAATGGCTCTGTCTCCCTTGGTTTGGCAGTTAAGGGAATCATCACGTAGACCTAGTAATGCAAAGTTGGGACTATGGGGAATTGTGTACTCCAGGGTCTCCTTTATCTGAGCAAGTATTTCAGTCCAGAATGGGCGAATATTCAGGTAGTCCCACCAGATTTGTTGAAATTCACCCATTAGGCCACATCCCCCCCAGCCTAACTGTGATGTGGTTGGGAAGATATGTTTGACTTTAGTGGGGTAACGATATCAGTAAAACAGTAGACTTTTTGCATACCAATAGAATGGTTAAACCGAGGAATATCTCTCCAGAGTCTGCCCCAACTGTCCTCCGAGATGACTCGTCTAAGGACTTGCTATATCTGGTTTGTGGAGTATGATTGGTGGATAAGAGGAGGGAGCACATAAAGGATATACATCCCTTAGAGGTCCTTGCCTGTTTTGCAAATGGCTTGATTGGAGTCAAATTCCTAGTGGCTGCCTCCCGCATGTCGGAATGGAGTACCAAGTGTTTTAGTTGTGTGTGAGGTAGTGTTCTGTGGAGGGGAGATGAAAATCCCTCTGCCAGTGTTCAAAAGTGAGAATATCCCACCCGTGAAACAGGTCGGCTATAGTGAGGCGTCCTCCCTCTCTCCATGCATCAAATGGTCCTCGGTGTAATGCTGGGGGGGAGGCTCAATTAAAATGGATCGGCGTAAAGGTGATCCAATATACATTGCGAAGTACCTCATCCCATACGGATTGCGGTAGGTGTGCTCAGATATGCATTGGTTGGTCGGTCGATCTGTTTTCTGTTTCCACAGCACAGCACAGATATATCTGCCAACTACTGCTCTGTCCATGTGCAGCCAGTGTTTTCCGACTTGCGAAAGGACCTTTCGGGAAATTACTCGTTACTAGGCCCCCTTACAATATAGAGGGAAGCCTGGAAGACCCATACCACCTGTGTCTTTTTGAAGTATCAGTATTTTTTGGGATAAGCGTGCGCAGCTATTTTGCCATATGAAGCAGGTTACTATGGAGGCCCTAGAAGAGATATAATAGCCTAGACAAAACAGCCATTTTTATGACGTGAACATATCCAAGCCATGAACTGTACATGGACGCCCATCATTTGAAGTCTATCTTAAACTGTTGTAGGAGTGGCGGATAGTTGGCTCAGAAGAGATCCGAAACCCTGGGAGTTATTTTTAATACCCAAATAGGTAATCTCTTTTTTTTTTGGCCCATTGAAAGGGGGTGTTGGCCACCGCTTTTCAGGAAGCGTTTGGTTAAGGAGAAAGGATTTGTTTAAATTGGTATGAAATCCCGCCACCTCTTAAAATGCCTTGTGAAGGGCATCCAGGCAGGACTGCAGTGAGGTCAAGGTCAACAAAACATCATCGGTAAAGAGGGAAATCTTACGGACCTGTGAGCCAAATGGTAGTCCTTGGATAGTGGGCATAGAGTGTATTGTAGGTGGCAGGGGTTCTATGGCAAAAGCTAATAATAACGGGGACAGGGGACACACCTGGCGCGTTCCTTGCTGGAGCTAAATGAAATCTGGTCCAACTCGGTTAACCAAAACTCTTGAGCGTGCAGCAGCATAGTTGGCCTGGATCATTGTGATAAAGTGATCACAGAAACCAAAACAACATAGGGTATAGATAGGAAGGGCCATCTACTTGGTCGAAAGCTTTCTCTGCATCAAGGGCTAATAATATAGCCGGTATCGCTTTCTTCATTGCTTTTTTGACCAAGTGCACCACCCTCCGCAAATTGTCATGCGTCTGTCGGCCTTTATGAAGCCTGATTTGGTCTGAGTGGATCAAATTGGGCATCAGTTCCTCTAATCTGGAGGCCAGAATCTTCGTATATATCTTTGTTTATAGTTTGGCATTTAAATTGAGCAGTGCTATGGGGCGATTTGAGCCCCAGGAGTGGGGGTCTTCCCCAAGTTTGGTGATAATCGGGATCAGGGCCGCGCTCATCGAGGGTGTGACTACCCCTGATTGGGCTACGTAGTTAAGTGTGACCAGATGTGGTATGAGGACAGAGCTAAAGATTTTAGCTTCTGTCACTTGAGGAAGGTTCAGGTTTCCTAGATAGTCTATTTGTTCATAAAAATTCCTAAAAGTTTGGGCCTTCTCGGAGTCGGAGGTCGCCAACTCGCTGTCCTCTTTCAGTATTTCCCCAATAAATTCCTTCTCCCGTTCAATTCTAACTTGCAGCGCTGGTTGGGGGTCCAACTTTGTTACCCTGCATGTAGAAAGTGCGTTTTAGACGTAAAAGAGTAAATTCGGCCCTGTTTGTATATATTGCATTAAGTTTCCCTCCAAGTGCTGTGACTTTCTGCTGTTATAGTAATTTTGGTTGTTGTTTGTGTGCCTGCTCGGCCATACTAAGTACCGCCTCAAATGTTAATCTTTCTTTTGTTCTTTTAGTGCTGAGATGAGAGCAATGCATTTTCCCCTATTGAATGCCTTGAATGTGTCCCAAGTGGCAGAGGGGTTAGTGTCCTGGGTGGGATTTAGTTGTAGAAAGTCCCAGATAGGTTTGCGAAGATTGTCCCAGAGAATGCGGTCCCTGGTCAAGGAGGTGGGAAAGAACCAGCGGTGGAGTTTTAATGGTGGTGGGCCTCTGTCCATGGTTAATTTTAGTGGCGCGTGAGATGGTGATTTGGGGCAAGGAGGCCGTGAGTAGGGTCAGCCTATTTGGCTGAGGAAGCCGTAGTCTAATCTAGAGTAGGTGTGGTGGGTATGAGAGAAAAATGAGTAATCTTTAGTTGTGGGGTTTAGGGTCCTACAAGCGCCAATGAGCCCTATTGTCTGTATTTCTTATTTTAAAGCTTTGGGGAAGCTCCCTGTGGGGGATCTGTGAGGGATGGTACTATTCATACCAGGATCCCTTGTGAATTTAAAGTCTCCCAGCATAATAATCTCCCCTTACGCAAATTCTCTCAGTAATGCTAGGAATGTCTGTATAAGTGAGACCTGGTTAACGTTGGGGACATATACCGAGGCACAGGTGCACAATAGTCCCACTAGATATCCCTTCACAATGATAACCCTTCCATCTTTGTCAGATTTGTAATCTGAAGAGAAGCCTAAGAAAGAGTGGAAAAGAAGGGCCACCCCATTATGTTTCGTGGTTGAAGATTTATACATGCTAGGGTAGGCTTTATGGTGCAACCTATGGTCTTCACCCCGTTTGAGATGTGTCTCTGGTAGGGCTACGAAATTGTGTTCTTCGTCTAGTAGGTATTCCCATAATTCATGATGTTTGGCTGGCGAATCAAGGCATTTAATGTTAGATGAAAGTGTAATGATCACCATGGGGATTCAGTTGAAACGTGGCCTGCTACTTGGCTCTGCAACATACTGTCCAACATACTGGACTCATCCCTTTTCTCGCCTCCCCATTTAGCAAGAACCACCATGCATCTCCCTGATCCCATTCCTTCATCCCCTACTTACTGATCATGAAGCTGCGTTCCTCACGTACCATAGTACCAAATATCAAGAAATTTAAAAACAAACTGAAAACTGGTGTGACAACATGTCTTCAAATAAGTTGGTTCTTGGTAAGGATACATTGCATGTCAGGTTTCTAGTCAAAAGCCGCTAATGTGAACATTAGAAGCTGTTTGTTTGAGGTGTGTGAAGGCCGCTGAGTTATACTTCAGTAAAAGATTCCTATCATCTAATGACCAAGTGAAATATACTAAGTTTGTCATTGCCCCCTTCAAGAGAGGGGGGGGAAGCAGACTGCAGAGGCAAGCACTGCACGATTTGTCGTGGAGGTGAGCCATCAGACTGTGTACATAGGCTCCTTGTTATAGGGAACCTGCTCAGGAGTGGGAAGATGGAAAATCATTAGGTTTTTCAGTGTTTCCTATGAGGTTTGGCATGTTTTTGCGATTGCCACTGGTTCCTCTCTGCACTTCTTCACTTGGGATTGGTACATCCAGTATCGTTGCTGCAGCTTGTAGGTCGGAGATATGATGAGTTTTGTTGTGATAGTCAAACGCCAAGCCAAATGGGTATGTCCATCTGTACCTGATGTGTTCCTGTCTTACTTTGCAGGTAACAGGCCATAGTTGTTGCCTATGAACTAGTGTTGCTGGAGCTATATCTTCTTAGAGAGAACATGTTGTGCCTTGAAATGTGATGTCATCTTTCTTCCGCTCTGCTCGAAGAGATCACCTCCTTTGCCTTAAAGGAGTGGAGTTTCTTTAGGATATCGTGGCGGCTATTGCCCTCTCCTGTGTTCTGGGCACCCACTCGGTGAACTCTGTCTATTTTGATTTTCATCTGACTTTTTTTTTCTCCCCAGTAACTCTGCAAATAGTCCCACCATGTAGGCCACAAGATCGGGCCTTCTGCCCCCTCCTCAAGTTTACGTTTGCCTAGGTTATTGCATTGCAACCTGTTTTCAAGGTCTGTGTATTTCAATATTGAGGCATGGAGATGCAGTCTGAGGGAGTCAGCGGTTTCTTCGGTCTTTACCGTACTTCTGTTTAGGTCTTGGAATTTAGGGCCATATGTACAAACACTTTTTCCCATAGACACAGAATGGGTAAAAACCTTTGCTACATCTGGCCCTTAGTCTCAAGATCTAACGCCCTGGAGCCCACTGAGTCAGTATCGTGTTGGAGCGCAGTGAACCTGGTATTAATGTAAGAATTGAGTTCCCCATTGAATTCTTTAAGGGAGGCAAGAAGGTCCACTTTCGTGAGCGCTATGGCATCCCTGTTAGCAGTGATCGATGGACGAACGCGTGTTTCTGTAGGTGTGAAGTAGCTGGACACCGTTTGAGACTTTTGTGGAGGCATCAGACTGCAGTCAAGGGGTTTGGTGGCCACAGTCCATACTCTATCTAGCTGTGTTGAGGTAGTCGTTTTGATATAGCACCTTTATGATGTAGAAGTAACAATGCAAGCCTCTGGGCCTCCGAATTGCGCAGAGCTCCAATTGCTTGGCTATTTTAAGTCTCAACTCAGGGCAGGAAAGAGGTATCCAGGTTCACCCTTCCCAGGGAGTCATCACATCTACCTGCATTGGTTGTTGTCATACCATGATTCAGTAGAGCCAGCTGCCCTTTATTTAGTCCAGTTATTTAGTGTGTCGTGTGGTGCATTTGGCTGATGAGTCTGTGCAACTGCCTCCCCTTTATGTTCACCATTTTAGCCTTTATCTGGTAGAGCCCCATCTTAAAGTCGGGCACGGATGGCACTGAAGCTTCCAAGGAGAGGAGTGTTTTGCAGGCTTCAATTGGTGAGAAGGCCTTGGTTTCCAAATCTCATTATTTTACAGTTCTTGGAAGAGTGAGATGTGAGTGCAAGTCTATTTAAAGAGATTATGGACATTTCTTAGCCCTGGCGCTGCCATCTTAAGATCAGGCATATGGTGAGTTTTCATCTTGCAGAGGGAGGTAAGTGTGATTCTCTGCTTAATTCATATTTCTTTTAGGGGTCTCGCAAACAGAAAGGATCCACTGTGTCAGGCGGGGCTGGAGATGTACACCTCGATTCTGCTTATTCTTGCAGCAACGTTTGTATGGATCACGTCCACTTGGCCATTTTGAGTTTGTATGGATCACGTCCACTTGGCCATCTTGGTTGGCCACGTTCCCTAAGGCTAGCTTTCAGACTTTTTTTTTTTTTTTGTCGTAATTCACTCTGGTTCCTAATATGTTTGGTAAGTACTCCCTGGAGACTTGATAAATCACCTGGGATAAAGTGTAAAAATAAAAAGCACAATAAGTTAGTGCGAAGCTGGCATTTATGGAGGTTCCCATCCTAAAAGCAGACTGTTCGCTTATTACCCTCCAGGGCGGAGCAGAAAAGTCCCGCCAGGTGATTCTTCTGCTATCCCAATCAGGCTCGTAAATAGCTGTTTGAGAAATATGTTTTAAGTGGAGCAGCATGGAGTATGACTTGCGCAAGTTTCTTTTTAAATTGTTTTTTTTAAATAGTGTTTCTCCTAAGTTGTGTGTTGCGCCAGCAGTGTTGCATGCTTGCATCTGATTTTTTTTTTTGATTTTTTTTTTTTGCCTCTGCTTACTGGGGAATCCTGCATGTTCGCCGAGGGCTGCAGAAATGTGATTGAGACCAGAGTGGGGCACTATGGTTTGGTTGGGCAGATCAAAGGCACTCCTCCTTCTGAGAGTGACTACTGCACTCACAACAGGTTGAGAGGAACTGGCAGTGGTGGCAGCAAACAATTAAAGTTGGAGGAGAAGGCCTTTTTATCCGTTTTCCTGCATTGGGAGAGTAGTATAGCCTCACCTGTTAAAGCTGTCAGTTTTTCTTTCAACCTTGCCTGTCTCTTCATCCATGAGGGATGTAGATATTGAACATATATTTGTTCCATAGATATGTGACTGTGTGTGTGTTCTTTGTGATTGCAGGGGTCAAAGAGTCTTATTTTTTCTCCTGTATTTAGATGGTTCAAAAAATGAGAACAGAGAGAGCACACCAGACATATATATGTGTGGATTGTAGAATCCCATAGAACATGTCTGACAGCCATTGAAGTGTACCAGGCTTCTGTAAAATAAAGGAAGACAGAGACCTCTTTGAAGTGTAAGAGCCACCTTGCCACTCTCCTACTTCTAAGGTATGCCATAGACCATTATGTGGAGTAAATATGTGCGATGGGGCCTGTTTTTCTTTACCATTCTCTCAGAACTCACAAGCCCCTTTCAGCAAAAATTCTGCTGTATTCCCCCTGCCTACCAGATGTATTGAAAAGACGAGGCTGAATAGAGTGAACAGGGGCTAAATGCCATGACACCAGACTGAATCCGTAGTGGACCAGACTCTGATGGGAATGCTCATTCTAGTCTGCTAGCCCGATAGAAGTATGGGAGGGATTCCCCAAGTCAGTGTGCCACACCAGGAAATCTGAAGACTGGATTGGTGGCCCACACCAATCTACTTGATAATTTCGGAAGACACCAAAATGGGATCTCTGATTGGTACTCTCCTCTCCAAGTCAGGAACAGATCAGAAAGCTCTTCAAAGTCCTGCTAGGCGAAGCTGTTGTAGGGATGCTTGTAGGAATGAGCTACGATGGAGCTAATGAAGGTGTCCAAAAACGTGCAACTGCTAGAGTAGCCTGTAAGCGGGTGTGGTGATGGAAGTCTTCTGCATGGGTAGAGACCTGAATCTCCTGCCCAGAGTTCCTTGCAGTATTGTCTGGATTCCTAATGCTGTTTTTTTTTTTTTGGTCATAGGCAATCACAGATCATCCGTGTGCACCATGACATAGGCCTGGCTCAAGGATTGTGGTCTTGTTGGACCAGATTGGATGCCCAAGCACTAATCTCATAGCGGTGGAAGGCTACTTCCCGTGTAGTGGTGGCACAAGCTCAGTGGTGGCAGCATCCCGTGTAGTGATCAGTGGTAGTGAACGGGTCCTTTTTACTCTGTGTTACTGGAGTGAAGTCTACAGGCTCTCTCACCTATTTAAAAATTCGACTGATGTGTTTTTCTAACCCCGGGCCTACATCAAGTTGATGTGGAAGTGTGTGTGTGATGAAAACATATGCTGAGTGCATGTGCGCTTGCAAATAATAAACTACATAAAAGGCAAAGTGTGGTACAGTGCACACATGTTAAATGTGTGTGTTCTTATAGGGTGTGCTTATTAAATAACACACTCTGGTGCAGTACATAGAGGCTGCAGTACTGAACAGTGTATGCAGACTGAGTGCACATGCTGAATGTGGGAATGCTGGTGGTAGAATAATATAAGAACAGGACTAGGCAGTGAGTGTGCTGTGGATGTACACGGAGTCCATGCACTAATACATGACATGGAGGACCTTGGGTTCCATTTTGGGAAGCTCAGTCCTGCCTGGTGAAAACATGAGTAGAGAATTCCCCTCAAGACAGATTTGTGCATGGCTGCATTCCTGTAAGCTGGGTGGGACAAGCACTGGATGAGGGGAGAACCATGCTCTCGATGAGGGGAGAACCATGCTCTCCCTGTGCATTTCAAAATTCTCTTTGGTTAAATGACAGCTCACAAGGAAGGGGCCTGGACACCACTCAGGAAGAGGTAGATGGGACTGATAAAGGGAATCGTAGAGAGTAGTGCTGACGGTCTAGGATTAACCTTTTGATGCTCATATCACTGTGGCTGACATCCAGGTGTCTCCCATGAATCTTGTTGTGATTTAATCAGTCCTGCCTGGTGTGACAGATAACCTTCAGAAGGAAGAAGGGAGAGAGATGTCAATTTTAAAGAATCCGAACCTCAACATGAAATTTCTACGATCCAGACACTAAATCATACTGTGTGTCTGGAAAAGGACTATATGTTGGGGAGCCTGAGACCCCAAAACGTTGTCATCATCCAAGCAGCCACCTGGGCTGTGTGAGGAGAAAACGTTCTGCATGACTTCTGCCTGTGACCACTACTAGTCTTCATGCTTGCTAGACTCTAGAGGACATCACCCAAGGAAGCCAAGATCACATGCTCTGGAGTGCCAGTGCTTGCTGGCCAAAACCAGTGTGTCCGTGAGGAAGAGGAAAGAGTTGGCTTGAGGGCTCCCTGTGCGAGGTGTGAGGAATCCATCCCGGCACCAATCGGGTTATAGTCCATGTGTGGGACTGCAGCTGTGACCCCCCAATGCCAGGTGTGGCAGCTGCGACTGGAGCTTGAGGAGCCCAGTACTCCTTGCATCGATCGTACTGTTGCCTGTGTGCAAAAGTGACTTGTGACCCCGTATGCCAGGAGGGGCTGCCATTTGAGATAATGAGAATTGTGGTTTGAGAAACCCATCCCTGCATCGATTGGGCCGTGTACTGAAGTGACTTTGCAAACCAGTATGCCCAGAGCGGTCACCATTGAGTGGATCAAGAAGTGTGATGGGAGAATCCTGACACTCACCGATAGGGTGGTAGCTCATGTTCTGAATATCATTGGTGACCCTGTAAGCCAGGTGGCCCTCCGTTGACACCAACATCAGGCCAGCATGCTCGAGTGTGAAAACTGGAGAGGCGACCCCAGTATGCCAAGAGGGGCTGCTAGAGCCGCTGAAGTCGAGAGGTGGGGGTAGTCTCCCAAGACCAAGAAACTTCTGTGGCCAAGGTGGGACCCAACCCCATTGTGTGGACTGCACCACTGATCCTCCTCAGAACAAGGAGACCATCACTGTCAAAGGATAAGTGACTTACCGAGTGAATGGGTCTTGCCTGTCTGAATCCATAGGTAGTGTGGCTCAAGAAAGAGATCCAGCGCCTGCTAGATGCTGCCACATGTGACCTTATTCGGCCCAACTCAGCCAACCCACAACAGGACTGCACTGCACCACCGCAGGGTTCTTTACCTTCAGAGCGAGTAAGCCAAGAATTGGGCCTTTCGGGCCCTGGGTAACATACCTTTGCCCGAATGTGAAATGTGAATTTACCTTGAAAAAACAAGACATGAGGCATTTTGTAAAACGGGAACAGTTGGTTTAACACTACGGCCGGGAGAACAGTTACAGAAACGGGGTCTGAGTACTGTCTCAAAGTACAGTCGATCTGAGCGGTGTTTAATACATTTTCTCTGGACCCCATAAAATATTTTCAGTATTCCTTTTTAGGTAAAGAATATGGGTTGTTGTCTTGGAGTCGTAAATAAGGTCCTGATAGCAAAAGCAGGTGGGTCTCGACCTTGCGTGGGCACAGGTAGGGCCAGTTGGTAACCATCAGATGCCCGGCATAAGGGGCACGTGATCGCTGTGTATTGTGTTCTGATTGGATGAGTGTTCCTGACCTCATGTGGCATCTGACTTTATGATGTTTTTTTAACACATTATCCCCTCTGGCCATGTGTGCTTTATTGGGGCAAATTTCCGTGGACCATTGTGGGGTTGCTGTTCCTATCTGTGGGGTTGATCTGCATTTCCTATTTGCATGTTTGCCTGCCAGCTACATGCCACCCCACCTGTTACCTGTCAATCAGTAACTTCAGGTTTAGGTCTCAGAACCTGCGTGCCCACATATTTCTAATTCGGGTTGATGGAGAGTTCATGACGGGTGAATTTGATAATAGTGATGCGATTTCGTTTTTATATATGAACGTATCATTGTGCACATCGAGTTTTTCAATATTAGCAATACCACCATTGGTAATGTTAACCCCTGGACTCTAATGACTGAACTTACTAGCTGAGTCCAAGGGAAGAACACTGGATACCGGCCAAATAGTTTAAATTCCCTGGAGGTTGCCATCAATGAATGGGGAATTACACTGAACCTGTTGCACTAGAGTTTGGTTGACAGGGAGTGTCCTGATAACTGCTAGAGACCCATCCTCAAGGGGAGTGTGTTATTGCTTTTTGAATGTTGTTTACCTTTGCATGTGTATAGTTAGAATTCAATTATTTCTTTTTAACCAAAAACAAGTATTTGCCCAGACATAGATTTATTGTTGTGCTGCTCACACGCCGAGTTATGAGTGATGTTCACTGATCTGTATCTGAGCTTCCCCTGAAGGAGCCTTGACTGTTGGAGCAACGCTACCCTACTGAGTGTCCGGTGCGCAAGGGGGTGCTTGACCCAGTTGAACAGGATCCATAGTAAGATATGCCCAGGATGTCGGGGGGTAAAAGGCCTCAGCCACCTCAGTTGGGCCCAGTAGTTTCTGCTTGCCCATCTGAACAGGGTTCTGACAGCCAGCAATCGGGACAGAGGGAGCTGTGCAAGAAAAGGACTAAAGCATAAAGCCCAAGAGTGAAGTGATAAGGATGAAACTACTTGCCCAGTGATTTGGTGAGGCATTATTGCCTCTTCCCTGCTAAACTAGCAACTGGGCCGGAGGCTCACCCTCAGGTTTGCCAACATGGTGAACTGTTGCTGCAAAGGAGGGGCCAGGTGGGTGTGTGCCTAGTCCTTGCAAGTTGTACTGAGCAGTATCCATGCCCCTGGGTGGTAGGCCCACCCTCAGGTTTGTCAACATAGTGAACTGTTGTTGCAAAGGAGGGGCCAGGTGGGTGTGTGCCTAGTCCTTGCAGGTTGTACTGAGCAGTACCCATCTCCCTGGTATAATAGTTTGAATTATGCCATCAGTGAGGTATATTATTACCAGACCTAGCATTGTTTGAGGCTAGGAACTCCGTGCATGGACACTGAGTGTCTAGTTTCTCCATAAACACCTGCCCTAATATCCTGTCAGTTTATCATTTACTTCTTGTATTTTTTTGTATAGCAGTGCTCATGTCTTGTATTCAGAACCACGGAGTCAAGAAAGGAAGCTGACAACCCTGTCTTGCTTTCACTCCTGGTTCAAACTTAATCCTTCAACGTCTGGGGTCTGGTTGTCCACAGCACAACCACTAGTAACTTAACTAGTCAGTATTAACCACCGCTACCTTATTACATGTGCAGACTAGTTGTTAACTGTAACTGTGGATCTATTACCTTGGCACTAACAAGCGTAGCGAAAGCCAATAGATTTGGCCTTGGCAAACTTGCAACTTTTTTATTTCCTTTTCCAAAAGACAAGTGTAAAAGTAACAAAAGGTAAAAATGCTTCCCAGCTAAAGATGGTATGTTTATTGACCAAAAAAAAGTAAGAGTGGCACCACACAAATAAATGAATTGAAGCAGAGATGGGCCTTTCAGCCCTGGCACTGAATTGAACTACTTTCTAGGTGGATGTACATATGTGCCAGAGAAACATCCTGTCACAATGAAGAGAGGCTAAGGGAGAAGTGAGCTGATCCACTGTCCAATGCTTTAGGCTGTAACGGGAGGAAGCAAAATGCGATTGACACTTGAACAGACCAGTGGATGAAGAGGGCTTACTAAAAGACCATCTATCGGTTTTTGCATGTATTTTTAGTATTATTTCTTGAACGCATGAGAGTAAAGGGACAGCCACAGCTGTCTCTGGCCAGACCTAAAAATGAATGTGAAAAGTCAGTAATTGTGAAAAACTAACCAAATTATTAGAAAAGGTTACTATTAGCCTTTTGTGGGAGAATAAGTACATGAAAACAGAAAGCTATATTAAAAAGATTCTAATCAACCTTCAGTACACTTCTGATAGACATCTAGTTGCAAATTCCTTACCTTAGAATTTCCCCCAGGTGTCAGGCTGGATCCAGAGATTTTTCTTGAGCAGCACCTGTGCATGCCTCCGGTGGCGTCGGTTAGCTCTGCGACCGTCTACATCGTACGTGCCGGATATGACATAGCGGGTCCGTCGGTTCTTTTCTTTCTGCAACAGCCACTGCTAATCTGAAGATAGCTACCCCTCAGTCACTTTTTGACTGGTCTTTTTTTGACTTTGTGGCATCAATTTTTTTTTTGTCTACTCTGCAGGTGCTTCGAAGATGTCTTCACATATGACAGGGTTCAAGCCCTGCGGATCCTGTCATAGGGTAATGTCCATGAAGACTCTGCACCTCGTGTGCATGTGTTGTTTGGAGCGTGATCACGACCTGAAGTTGTGCTCAGAGTGTCGGGCCATGAATCCAAAAGCTTTGTGGGAGCGGTCCTAAAAGCTCCTTGCTCCCGATCTCTGTAGAGAGGAATGTCCCGAAAATGGTTGCAGTGCCCACCTTTATCTCCGTCCCACTTCAAGTCCTCGGGACGGTTGGATAAGTCGAGGCACAGGAAGAATTCGAAGAAGAAAAAGCGTTCTTTGACTTCTCCCCGTCCGTCAGCCGACAAGAAGAGGAAAAGAGACCTTTGTCGCTGTGGGCCTCCATCTCCCAAGCCTGCGTCTGGGTCGGCTCTACGCCTCCCTGAGTTTCTGGGAGCGACCCCTGCCCAACTCGGAGAGTTTTGTTTTAGGCCATGTGCCTCACCTTTGGGCAGTCTGCATCTTCTGGAGCACCTTTGGGGCCCATGGGAGCAGAAGGAGCCCCCTTAAGTTCCGCATTGGTGGCTTCAACCTCAGCTCCAGAGGGTACCCATGGATCAGTTCCTGGGTCCGAACTGGCATCGGTCATACCACCTCGACCTTCCTGACACTGGTTCCGACGTTGACTCCATCCTCATTGCCGACTCCGACACAGAGCCAGATCGGCATCACGTGACACCGACTTCGGCAGGGGCCTTGCCCCTATTTTAGATACTGACCATTATTCTTAAGGTTTGGGGTATGGTGAGTGATGGGAGGGATCGCTCAGCCCTTTAGAATACCAGCTTCAATATTCTATGGACCTGCGGATGGAACTGAGTGAAGCCAGTGGTCTGGATACTTCCTCAGACACTAGCATGCTTTCTCCCCCTACCGTTGCTACGGAAGAGGGAGCATCCTATTCCATGGTGGTGTGAAGAGCAGCCGACTTCCTAGACCTCGTGGCATTCAGGACTAACCTGACAGAGGTGCTTCAGCCTGGGGCTTCATCCTCTGAGCCCCTTTTGCCCTATAATGAAGCACTTCCTGATGTCCTCCTGGGTACCTGGTCCAAACCAAGCACAGGGGCTTCTGTGAACAGGACAATCGCCGCCAAAGACCTGCTCCAAATGGCCCAGCATTCCTGATGCAACACCCCATCCCAGAGATCTTAGTTAGGATTCTCATGCAATAGCCAGGTCCTTGGGCATCGCAGCTGCCTCTCGCCCCCTTCAATCTACTTTTCCCCCTTTTTCTGGCTATGAAAGGCGCGCCCCACCATATCCGTTCCCCTCCCGCCAAAGAGCTGCTCATGCTGCCAAGCATCTGCGTGGCCGGGGATGTGGGATCCTCTGTCCTTGTGGATCAGGGAGCCAGCAGTCCTCCCAGTCCACCGCCAACCCCCCCACTACTTGCAGCTGCCTCCAATCCTTCCTAGTCTGATGATTCCCTACCAGGGACCATTCGGAGGTAGGATTTGCCGTCACCTGTCTGATGTGATGGACTACAAGCAGAGCACGTGTTTTTTGCAGATAGTCCAAAGGGGCTACTCCCTCCTTTTTGACACTTCCACTCCTTCCAAATTAAAATAGCTCACTCTGTACCGAGGAGACTGGATGGTAGTGTAGAACTCCTATTTTCATATCCCCATCCTACCTGCCCACAGATGTTACTTTCGGTTCACAGTAGGCCACAAGCATTTTCAGATCACTGTGCTCCCCTTTGGCCTTTCGAATGCCCCACTGGTGTTCACCAAGGGGATGGCGATAGTCGCAGCTCTTCTGCACAGGTCAGCTGTTTCAATTTTCTCCTACCAGGATGACTGGGTGTTGAAGATACGCTCACCCCAGGCTGTCGTCTCCCACCTTCAGATAATGGTGGGCCTCCTGCATTCGTTAGGGTTTACTATTGACGTGCCAACGTCACACCTGACTCCCTCTCAAATGCTTCCTTTCATCTGAGCTGTTCTGTGCAGTTTCGGGCTTATCATCCCTAGCAGCAAGCCCAGGATATTCAAGTTAAGATACCAATGTTTCAGCCTCTATCCTGGATTTCAGTGACTGACTCTGAGGCTGCTGGGCCTCATGGCCTCCTGCATCCTGCTAGTGACACATGCCAGATGCCATATGAGGGCTCTGTAGTAAGACCTGAAGTTCCATTGGGCACAGCATCAAAAAGATCTGGTCCAGATCTTGGAGGGAACTATACAAGATCTGCAGTGGTGGCTAATTTACTGCCATTGGGTCAGGCAAATCCCTCTCCCTTCTCCAACCAGATCTGACAGTAGTGACAGATGCATCACTCCTGGGATGGATCGGCACCTCAGAGAGGTGGGGATCAAGGAGTCTGGTCTCAGGTGGAGTCTGGACTCCACATCAACCTGTTAGAGCTCCAGGCAATCAGACTGGCATTAAAAGCATTTCTACCCTCTCTCAAAGGGAAAGTAGTGCAGGTGTTCACAGACAACATCACTGCCATGTGGTACTGCAACAAGCAGGGTGAGGTGGAGTCGTTGACCCTGTGTAAGGAGGCTTTGTGTCTTTCGTCATGCCATGAACATCAGGGCATTTCCTTGGTGGTCAAAACCTGTCGGACTCTCCGAACACCAGAGCTGATAAACTCAACTGACAAGTCCTGGTTGATCACGAATGGCTTCTCCATCCAGAGATTGGTGTAAGGTCTCTTTCAGCAGTGGGGAGAGCCTTGGTTAGATCTGTTTGCCTCTGCAGAGAATGCACAATGTCAGCAGTTTGCACATTGGAGTTTCCAATGTGGCACTCGCTTCTCAACGCTTTTCGTCTCAAGTGGATCCCAGGCCTCCTGTACGCTTTTCTGCCCATATCACTTTTTCCCAGAGTGCTCAAGAATATCAAGAGCGACTGGGCCTGAGTAACTCTGGTGGCTCCTGACTGGGAACAGAGAGTCTGGTATCCCGAGCTATTGAGCATGGCCGTCCATCTCATATCAGACTGCCTCTTCAAGATGATCTTCTGTCGCAGCAGCAAGGGAGGGTTCTCCACCTGAACCTGTTCAGTCTTTGCCTTCTTGTGTGGAGATTGAGCAGCAGCAGTTGACAGCTTTTGACCTTCTGCCCGAAGTCTGTAAGGTTATCTTGGCAGCCCGGCGTCCCTCGACCAAAACTGTATACGCCTGTCATTGGCATAAATTTGTGCCATGGTGCACAGACAAGTCTGTTAAACCTCCCACCCCTCTCTCCAAGGTTCTCTTGTTTATACTTTCTTTGGCCCCGCAGTGCTCTGCTTTGGGCACCCTCAAAGGTTATTTTTTCTGCTATCTATACAATTCTGAGATTGCATGACCATCTGTCTTTAAGCCTCCTATTGTTGGTAGGTTCGTTGAGGGCCTGACCAACATGTTTCCTCCATCTCCATTCATTATGCCCAGTAGGATTTGAATTTGGTTCTGTCATTCTTAATGTGTGCTCCTTTTGAGCCTCTCCACAATCTCGGGCTTCTAACATTAAAAACAGCGTTGCATGTGGCCATTACCTCTGCCCGCACGGTGAGTGAGCTGCAAGCATGGTCATCTAAGCCCCCCTACCTTTCCATCTATCCTGACAAAGTGGTGCTTCGCTTCTTTTCTGCCTAAAGTGGTTATGCCCTTTCATGTAGGCCAATCCATCACCTTGCCTGCTTTTTATGCACCCCCACATCCTTCTAAGGAAGAGGAGAGACTCCACTGCCTGGATCCAAAAAGAGCATTGGTGTTCTACCTTGATCGTAAGAGTTCTGGGTGGATGATCAACTCTTAGTTCGTTATGTGGGTGCGAAGAAAGGTCTGGAGGTGCAGAAAAGAACCATCTCCCGATAGGTTCTTTGCAATAAAATGTGCTACGCATTGGCTGAAAAGCAACCCCAGGAGGGTTTGCGTGCTTATTCTACCAGAGCAACAGCTGCAGCCACTGCGTTAGGACGCGGAGTTCCAGTCCTGGACTTCAGTCAGGCAGGTTTATGGGCATCTGTGCACACGTTCACCAAACACTACTGCCTGGTCAGTCAGGTCCGAAGGGACTGGTACTTTGCTTTTTTGGGCCTGCGGGACTCCCAAGTATGATCTTGGTTCGCAGACCCACCTCCAGGGATGGTATTGCTTGGATATCTATTTTAAGGTAAGGAATCTGCAACTAGGTGTCTCTATCAGTTGAACAAGTTACTTACCTTTGGTAACTAACGCCTTACCTTGTAGAGGTATCTAGATGCAGATTCCTTACTGACCCACACAGCCTTCCCACTCTGCAAACTGATTTCTAGGGACAGGGACTTCTCTTCCAGGGCCCTAGTGTTGACGCACCAGTAGTCCGCATTCTTCATGGTGTTGCACTTCTGGCATGGAAAGTTGTGAAAAGAAAGTGACGTCAGCGTGCTGGATTTCACCTTTATAGGACCTGTGATGTCATCTCCGGTGTGCACAATACAGACGACTAAGTCTGAGCCGACCGATGCCACCTGACTGTGAGCAGGGGCAGTGCTCGTGAAAAACGTCTAAATCCAGACAGACCCCTGGGGGAAATTCTAAGGTAAGGGATCTGCAACTAGATGTTGTGTCTACCAGATAAGGCGTTATGAAGGTACGTAACTTCTTTATATCGTTTTTTCAAAGGTCATCAAATGTTGTACAGCATGTAGAATGGCCTAGAATAAAATGCTGGAAATCATCTTACGCTGGACCATATACAATTTCTCAAAAGTAAAATTACACCACATAAACTTGAAAATTAACTTCAGAGCTCATTGAGAGTAGAACAAGAAAAAGAATATTAAGTAACCTGCACCGAAGTCTCCACAACGTGGATACTTAAACTGCATCTAGAAACCTTTGTTGCCTTTTTTTTTTTTTCTTTTTTTTTTTTAAAGAGTCAAATAAGTTTAGTGAAATATTGACAATTATATTTTGTGTTAGCCTCCGTTTAACCAAATCCAGCTTCGCTATTTTCTCAAAGACTATGTCCCCTCAACATACCCTGATAGGGGTTGGTCCTTTGGTCCTATTTGGTTGTAGAGCTTGGATGGTGTAGGAGTGATTGCCATATGGTTGTAGGAAATCGTTAATAGTCAACCAGACCCCAACTTTCCTCGACACTGGGGATCGTAACTGGCTTCAAAGCAGTCAGAGCCGCCCCAACTTGTGCCTTTCAGTGTGGGCTACCAGCTGAGAAGCACAGTTTGAGTGCATGTGCTGTGAGCAAGGCACAACTGGATAAAACAGTTTTACTCTGGCATGCACTGACTACATCGAGAGGGTGGGAAATAAAAAAAAAAAAAAAAAAAAAAAAAATTAACTATTGAGGCGGTTCTTACCTGAGGCATAGGTAAGCCCAGTCAGGGAAAAAAGTTCCCAAGAATGGGGAAACAGACTTAGCACTTACGGGAAAGATTTACACACAGAATATGAATATTAGAGTGCACTAGCTAACTCAAGTTATTGAGGTGGAACAGGCTGGGGGTGGGCCTTGATTACACAGAGGCTTGTTTCCTCTGCTCTTGAAATATTCCACTAATGATAACCACATAGCTCTCATAGTTCTCACTTAAACTGTACACACATGAATCTGTTTTATTAAATGTTTAGTAGTGTGTAGTAAATAGAATAAAGTACATTTCTTACTCAGTCAGATTCCGGCTCTGGTCTCACTCACAATTTTGACAATGCAAAAAAGATTCCATACCTCATTAGCGCTTTGGGCATAGAAAGCAGACGAATAATTTTATCGAGAAAACGACCTTCTGAACTTCACCAGTGATTTGGTATGGAGGCGCTCTGATCCTAGCACACCTCAAAGGTAATTGAAGGAGACGGCTTCAAGGAAAGGTTAATGAAGACATGACCAGCTTTGAATAAATATTCAGTGATGCCAAGGATACAGTTGTTCTAATAGTTAATGACTATCCCTGTGTGATCATTTAGGCAAGCTTCATTGCTTTGTTCACCACTCTTACTTTTGAATATGCAACAGAAAACAATATAGCTTTCGTTCTTAGATCTTCTTTTGTATCCTTTACTTTTCCAGCATCAAAGAAGCGCTTCAGACTATGCAAGAGCACCTGAAAAAGTATCTCAGATTTTTTTTCGTGCCATGATGAAATGCATTAGTTCACCACAAATACAAATTAATGTACTAATACAAACATTAACCTCTATGAATAGTTTCTTCAGACCCTTCTCAGTGACTTTTCTCTGCTCTGTAAATATTCGAAACGTGATTGATGGTTTCAGTCCACTGTCATGTGAGTGCGCTGTGCTTCACTTAAGGTTTTGTGCCCCCATTTATAGAAACCAAGCCACCAGTTAAGGTTATTTTTCTAATTATTTGGCTTGTGGCTAAAATAAGTTGATTAGTACTTGAGCTGAACGAGTATTTCTCTCTTTCCCTTGTAAAAAAAAAAAAAGTGTTCTTCCAAGTCTTGGTCTTTGAAGCAATGTTTATAGGACAAATGGTAGTTTATGGGTTGGTGAGATGCTTATCATTGCTGCTAGTGTTGGAGGAAAAAAGTAGATAATGTTATGGGGGATGCTTAATGAGTTTTCTGTACTTTTGCTCTGGTTAAGCTCCAGTTTGCCCCAAAACATTGAATGCTTGTATGTGATTTCAGAATCTGTGTTGCGAACAGTCATAGATATTGTGTAATTGCCAGCCCCCTGCAGCCATATTTATTCTGTTTTAAGGTTAGTTATCCATGCCAAACCTGTTCACAACAGGATATATCGCTAAAAAAGCATACTTGCAGGGTTTGTTGTTGGTGAGACCTGCGTGACAAGTTCACCATTAGCCCCATTTATTTCCTTGTTTTACTGGTAGATGATGTAAAATAGCAGCCCCCTCCTTATTAGGTTGACCATAACAGGCGTGACGTTTACTCGTCTCCTGTTTGTACTTCATAGCATTTCACAAACTGAAAAAAAGCCTTCAGTCTGTGCATTTACTCTGAGTGCCTCCTTTAAATCCCAATGAAGACTAGCTGTCAACGCTTTCACTCTGTATTGTTTTATAGTAGGTTTTCACTGTTAAATGCTAATATAGGTGACTGGAAATTAGAACCTCGCTGTGTTACTGAGGCATTTGTGTGCAGGACCTAGCCTATACAAAAATGTTATCCATTTATTACTTTAATAATAAGTTAGTATATGTTGCAGTAGAGCACAACAAAAACGTTTGTTTTTTTTTAAATGTCGGCCTTGAAAACACTTTGAATTCCTTAAAATAAGCTAATCGAAAACACGCCCTATTTTAAGCTTTTCAAACCTCAGATGCGTGTTTATCGTGTCTCCATTCTTCCATGAGTGCTTGCTTGTATATGTTTACTGAGTGCAAAGGTGGTTCTGAATATTTGTGTGTGCATGGGTGTCGGAAGGTGTTTGCCTGTTTGTGTACACTTGCCTCTGTCAGTTACCTCTCTAGGTTTCGTGTGTGAATGAAGACCTATCTATATGCGGCTCTGAATGTTTTTGATGCTTGTTTATTTATGGGAACGTATATTGACACTGTGAAAACGATCACATATATTTCGTTATGAAGACACGTTTGCATTTCAGAACTCCATCCAGTTTGCCAGACTGCTCAGTACCTTACAATGGGGAAATACATCTTGTGGGTTTTCCTGTAAATACAAAAAAAAAAAAAAACACTTTAAAAGCTCCCTCCTATGAATCCTGACTCTAAAGTTATTTTATTTTTCCATCCATTGGCTTCTTTTGCAAAAGTGAATGTGTTTCAAAGTGCTTTGCCTCATCCATAAGGCAGTATATGACGTTGGTCTGAAATGTATTTAATATCAATTATGGTTATCCTGGTTGTGTAGAATCCTTTAAAACAATGCAGAAAATTATGTAATACCAGATAACAATATAACATAATTAAACGAGAAATTACAGGTAGACCCGTGAAAAGTGTAAAAGTGGTACAAAACTACTCAAGACAATTAAAGAGTGAGACGCCTAAAAAGCAAAGGAGACAGATAGCCTTGGAAAAATAATGCATCCAGTTTGGAGGAGTGTTATCTCAGTTAAAAGCAGAAGCCAATCCTTCACAGTCAGCAAAGCAGAAAGCAAATCCTTCACAGTCCGTTATAAACATAACTTGAAAACCATAGGAATACAATCGAACCTTTCATTTAGATGTCTTCAAAGTGCTGTGTTGTGCCCTCCAGGCCGTCTGTGTATTTAGTGGCCATAGAAGTGACAGCAGGAATGGTGGTAGATTTGCAAAAACTAACACCTCACTTGCACTAATACAATTGAATCTCTGGTAAAAACATCATGTTTAGACTTAGCCAGTTCTTACATATGCTGACATATATAAAAGACCGCCCATCAGGAATTGGTAATGTTACTCTTGTTTTCCAGAACAGTGAGCATAGGCACCAGACAGTTGCTCACTTGATTTCCAAGCTTTTTTGTACTTGACAAGTGAAGCAACCGCAAGATAAAATTTCAGCTACATGTTTTGTATAAGCTGGTTTGTCAAATCTGTGCCTGATCGATCCTTGGACTATGAGCATGTAAAGGACATGCAACTTATTCACCTTATTGTTTCTCGCTACATGTCCAAAGGAAATCTGCTTTTTGCCTCTCTAGTCTTCTCTTGGCCCTACTGCTTTTGGGGCTGAGATGTAGCAATCGCTTAAGTGAAGTGTTATCAGCCACATTGTTGAGCTTTTTACACTTACAATTCTGAAAATTGTAATATTTGTAGGAAACCCCTAAAGATACATTTGGTCCGCTAGTTTCAGGCTGGTCTCTTATGTGTACAGAAATCTTTGTTTAAAGCACCAGGCATCCGCAGCCTTATGACATTAGTAAGCATTATATGTATACATATATGTTCTGTAATACAATAGCTGTGAATGAGGGCCACTACATTCACGTAATACTGTATGAGTCTGCTTCAGGAATGGCTCACAAGTCCATGCTGCAAGCTGTGGGAATCGAGATGTGTCTGCTGGCTGTATTACATAAGTTGAGACTGCCACACTGGTAGAAATCCAGAGCATGTGAGTTGGCAGGAATTTAGTTGATCCATTTCTGACTATGACCTTTAAGGACTCAGTCAGAACATGCTATGGGTCTAGCATTTGTGCTTCAATGATTCAAAAGCCTTTGGTCTCAGACGTATTACAGCACCATGTCTGTGTTCTTAGACTACAGAGCATTGGTCTCACCCAGAGGGCCTTCCGACCTGGGTGAGATATGGGTATAGGTGGTTGATATCTTCAGACAATATCAAAACCTTGTTTTATCTGAACAAACTTTGTGCAGGGTTAGGAACGTAGTCTGTCCCACTCATGATTGGCTGAAACCATTTGGCAGTGGATACCTCTGAACTACTTAATGTTTTTGTTTATGAATGTTGCCAGTAGATGGCATCTGCTCCATGTCTGTGCCAGATACTGCCACAATATGACATTATTGGAGCCTTATAGTACTATCCAGATGCCCTGGTGCTTGTTCCTTTTTTCCTTTGGCCTCCAAGGATCTGCAGCTGCTTTCCATGACTTTTGCACAAAAAATTCCTTCCTTTTTGCAGTGTCAGGAAAATATCACCGCCTTTAAAAAATAAAAATAAAAAAAAAAACAGCGTTTAAGCCCTGCGACTTGTGTCTTAGATGATGTCCATTTCAGACCCCCATGAGATGTGCTTGTGTTGCTAGGGGCCAAAGCACAACCCAAAGTTGTATGCGTGTGGTCTCCTGCACTCAAATGCCTAGAAGAGCAGTTAGCCAAGTTCTTTATAGCGCATGCGTGGGATGAACGCTGGACTCGCCCCAGATCTAAGGTGAAGTAATGTTCATCTCTATGTTCTAAAGGTAAGAAGAAACATAAGTGGCTAAGGTTTCTGAGGTCGCCTCTTTTTCTGCTGTCATCAGTAAGACTGCACAGGTTCTAGAATTACCCCTTCTAGTTGTAGAAGCCAAGTCACATCTCTTAACTCCAGCCATCCACATCATCCTCTAAGCCATTCCTCCCCTTCAACTAGGCTCTTCTGGAACCAGTCATGGCACCTGCGGCCAGCCCATTTCAGTTCCACCAGTAAAAAGGCTAAATGCTTGGCACTACAGGCCTGTACTGGGTGTTCCGGTCTACCTATTCCTTACCAGAAAGCCTGATGGTGCAGACTTTGGATTATTCTTCACTGCACCTTTCAAGAGGTGTCCAAGAAGCTGGGAAGCATTGAGGAATATAATCTTCTCTGCAGGGAGTCTGTTCGCTATGGTCTGTGAATGCTTCATGCTTACTGGCATGATGCACCAGCGGATAACTTTGCAGAGGTGTTAAGAAACAGCCAAGATTCTGTAAACAGCATCTCAGCGCAGGTCTAGGTTTGGTGGCATTGGGATCTTCTGTGACACTGAGGAGGCATGCCCAGCTCCCTTCAAAGGAATTGTGAGACGTCCGTGTAAGTCCAGTGGACCTGCCATTTGGTTCTTGGGTCTTTGGAGGCTATGCCGGCTTCGCTCATGAAAGATTTAAGGAGGGGAAAGGCGTATCGAGCCAGGGCTCATTCGTCAGGTTTTGTGTCTCTAGCTCAACACTTCACAACCAATACTAAACGTTTTGTGACTACCTCAAAGGGCTGTTGTTTTGCCAGCCACCGTCCCACTCTGTCCAGCAGCCAAACCAGTTACATCTATAGTACAGAGGCCATGGCAAGTCCAAGGGCAGCTCTCCTCCTTCCCTGCACCATCTGGAAGGGGTATCTGTTTTAGTTTTCCATCGAAGAAACATCTGACTGGGGTGGGGGAACAAAGAACGGTAGGTATCGGCCAGCTGATAACCAGCCCTCCACTCAACGTATTTAGCCTCAATGTACCCAAATGTCACATAGCGCAGGATTTACCAACGTAACAATTCTAAAGAGAGGGTTCATAGCATAGAACTCTAAATCCTGTAGACACCTTGAAGGAGAGCCAATATCTACCTGTCTCTTCATACCATCCCAGAGGAAAAGTGTGCTCGTACAATGGTTCGCTGGCAGATACATAGTTTATGCTCCCCATAGACAACAATAAAAAAACATGAACAAGAACAGCCGTTGGAGTGCTATATATGCAAGTCTATAAGTTGTGATTTAAGCATGCTACCGGAGGTGCGGGAATCTCTTTGTGTTATCCTTTCATACCAGTATAGGACGGGATTACATACAAGCCATAGATGTTTGCCGCCTTGATATAATTCGGCTCCCTCTACAGCACCAAGACTGGGCCGCCCTTTCAGGCACTAACCTTCCCTTACTCACACTCCCAGTCCAGAAGCAGACGCACACCCGCCCCAGCAGCTAGTCTGATTCCTCCGCATCCGAGCCCCGACTTGCAGCCCGCAGGCAGGACTCCATCTCCTCCCACCTGTCTGATAACGGATACTGACGCAGCCCCAGGGCATCTTCTCGCATCAACGCCACTCCCTCCGCTGCTCCCCACACCCTGAATGAATATTTCCAGGCCTGCCCAGCAGGTGGTTCAGCTGACTTCCACCTGTGGGTTATCAGCCGCTTAGCCGCTATCAGGCACAGATCCAGGAATCGCACCTCTGCTCTATTCCGCCTAACCCTAGGAAAAAGGCCCAGCACAGAGACCTCCCAAGTGAGCGGAACCAGACATGACGTACACTCAGATAGGCAGTCGACCACCGCCCTCCAGAAGCGATGCAGGGACGCACAGGACCATACCATGTGCAACATGTCGGCATCTATGGAAGAGCAGCGGCGGCATGCCGCATCCTGACGAGCAAAATACCTGTTCACACGAGCCAGAGTAAGATAGGCCCTGTGGATGATATAGAACTGGATCAGGTGAAACCTAGAATTACTAGGGACATTAACATGTCCAGAAATGGCTAACCTCCACTACGTGTCCGTAACCGAAGCATCTCTGTCCCAGGCCGCACGCAGTGTATCACATTCCAGGGCTGTATGTATGCGCAGTGCGTCAGTAAATCATCTGATCAGGTGTTTCCCCTGCCCCATCACCTGTATGTACTGTACCAGCAAATGCGTGGCAGGGGCCACTGACATATCCCCCCCTCCTAGATGCTAAAGACCTCAACAGTGAATTGTACAAGAGGAACTGCCCTGCAGGCAGCCCCGACTCCTGAACCAGTGCAGTAAACGGAATCAGTGTGCCATCACCATAGACGTCACCCAGCATACATAACTCCACCTCATGCCACGCGCGTAGCTCATAACCTGATGTAATCTTAGGGCCACAAGGGGTTCCCAGTAAGGCCAGGGCTGGAGCAAATGGAACCCCCCCCCCCCCCCCCCTCTCAGTAAGGCACAGGGATCTGCAATAGCAGCTACAAGCCACCTTTAGGAATATTTGTACCCGGTGATACCCTGCGTGTAAGTGGGTGAAATAGGTGCGACACCTGCACGAGGGAGGTAGTCGCCGTGTCGGCAAATGAAGGCCCACCAACCACTTAGTAACCCACTGGAGCTGGGAGGCCAGATAGTAGTGCTCCAGGTTAGGGACCGCCAGGCTTGCCTCTCTCTAATGGCAAATACAGCTTTTTCAGCGCAACCCAGCATCGACCCCCATTCCAAATGAATTCCCTCAATGTAGACTCCGGTTTCCTAAAAAAGCTGCAAGGGATATAGGTTAGAAAAGTAATATAGCAGGCGCAGTAAAACTATCATTTTGAGCAGCGCTATCCTGCCTGCCACTGACAGCGGCAGCGTCTGCCAAAAAGCCATCTGGGATTTGATTGAGGATACCGCTCTCTTAAGATTCCCATCAACTAGGTCTCCCTCTCCATGATAAATACAGATGCCTAGGTACCTGAAAGTGTGAGGTTGCCATGGGACGGTACTACCAGCAAGACAGAGCTCTGGATCCGGAAGCGTGGAATCAAAGGGAAAGAGGCATGATTTGGACCAGTTGACTTTTAGGCCAGACAGCGACGCAAACTGCTGCAACAGGGTCTCAACCTCTGGGGGGGATTCGCGTTACATCCCTAAAATACAGCAAGAGGTCATCAGCGTACAGCGATGCCACGTGCAGGCCGTCCCCCAGGGTAATACCCAAGTCGGAGCCCCTATCACGTAAATCCGCCGCCAGTGGCTCCATGGCAAGGGAAAAAATCAGCGGGGAAAGGGGACAACCCTGCCTCGCACCTCTGTACACCCTGACGGATTCTGATATAATGCCCCCCACCTTGACCCGAACCTGAGGGTTAGTATATAGCAACTTAACCATCCGAATAAAGTGGGGCCCAATACCAAACTGCCACAGAACCCGGGAAAAGATACGGCCACTCTAGGGAATCAAAGGCTTTCTCCAGATCAAGAACAAGGCAACCAACCCGTGGGCAGTCCCGTCTTGCGTAGTGCATGATAATGGAACAGTCGCGTGATATCATGTGATGTATCCATCACTGGCACAAATCCATTTTGATCCGGGTGCACCAGGCCCGGCGTTCTAGGTGCAAGCCACATTGCTAACGTTTTGCCCAGTATTTTGTAATCCGTATTGAGCATTGCTAGCGGCCGATACGACCCTAGCTCTACCGGTTCCTTGCCAGGTTTGGGAAGGGACACAAGCAGCGCCTCCCCCTAAGATGGTGACAAACAGCCCCCTCCGCACTGCCTCCTCATAAACACGGAGTAACTTGGGCACAAGTATTAAATTAAATGCCTTGTAAAAGTCAGCCGGCAGGCATCCGGACCCGGCGTCTTACCAGACGCCAGCTCGCGAATACTGACCTGTATCTCAGCGAGATCAAGAGGCTCCTCCAGTACAATCCCCTAATCCACCGTCAGTTTTGGGAGTTCCCACTAGCAAGGAACTCAGTACAAGACCGTTCAGAGGTACTCACCATTGAGGCATACAGGGCTTGGTAATGCTGCGTAAACGCAGTATGTATTTCTCCCGGCGTATACAACAGACGCCCAGGCTCCGAGCGAACCTCCATAATTGGGCCATGGCCACGGGCCCCTCTGACCAGCCAGGCCAGAAGTTTGCCCGACTTGTCTGCTGAGGCGTGCGATCTCGCTGAGTGCGCAGCATAATTCAGACAACGCTGCTGTTCAAGCAGCAACAGATGCTCAGTTCGAGCCCCGGCTAACCAGGCACCATCCGTATGGCTCCTGGCGACCTCCCTCTCTGGGCGTAACAAGTGGCGCTCTATACGAGCGAGGTCATGTTCGATCGAGCGGCGCAAATTCCACTTAGTACCCATACAGTGGCCTTGGATAAAGACCTTGAAAGCATCCCACTCCATTAGGCCCGTGGAGGCCTTACCATCGTTGTGCTAAAAAAATTCAGGAATCGCTGCTTCCAAAGATGCCTTAAAGGCTGTGTCCTCTAAGAGCTCAGGACGGAGTTTCCAGGTAGGAACAGCTGAGGGGAGGAGATCCCATCCCAACCTTACAATCTGTGGGTTGTGGTCCCGAGTGCGTGCGTCATAAGTAATCTACACCCACAACCGCTGAGGCCAGGTTCCGCATGCAGAATATTCTATCCAATCTTGCTTGGAGAGAGTGCGGAGCAGAGTAGTACGAGTAAACTCTGTCTACAGCATTCCTCTGCCTCCAAATATCTATCTGATGCCATTGGTGCGTCCAATCTAGCAGCCCACGTGCGGCGACCACTGCAGAAGACGTAGGCAATGGGGGGGAAGGAACGATCTAGATCAATATCAAACACACTATTAAAGTCCCATCCCAATAACCAGGGGTAGTCGCTCCAGCCCGCCAAGTGGCAGGACAGACTGTGCAGAAAAGAAGTCTGATCCACATTTGGTGCGTATATAGAGCCCAACACTATGGCCCGACCCGAAAGTCGACCACGAACCAGGGCAAATCTCCCTTGCAAGTCTATGATCTGCTCCTCTGCTACAAAAGGGACACCCACTTTAATCCAAATCAGGACACCTCTAGCATAAGTGAAGTGCCCTGTTGCATTTAGTTGCCCCCTCCAGCGCCGCTGCAAGCGAGGGAGCTCTGAAAGCACCAAATGGGTCTCCTGCAAAAAGGCAAGGTGGACCGAGTGTCTTTTAAGATATGAGTATATGGAGTACCGGCGCCTAGGCGTGTGTATACTGCACACATGCCAAGTAACCACAATATATGGATTCATGGCAGCTTCAGTTTAGTACGCCCACCTACCGCTCATCCCGCCCGCAAGCATGACGCTGCGCGCGCCGTAACAGACTCCCAGCACCCGGTCAAACGCCCTGCACATAGCCTCCAGCGGAACCAGAACAAAACCAATACCATCAGAGCAGATAAACAACCGGTCTCCGCCCAAACCCAGCAACTTAAACATTCAACAACATAATAACACATTCTAAGCCTCCGTTAGCAGGAGATTGGGGTAGGCCAACTCACACAGTAAAACAAGAAATTACTAAACCGGTCAGCCCGGCCATAGCAAATAACAGAGGGGGGCAGACAGCTAACTGCAGTTTTTATGCAACAGTCAGTGACGGTTACAGTGCCAGCGTCTACTTGCATGGTCTGCCCATGGCAATTCCTCACGCCCTGCAGCTGAGCTAACTGATGACATACAATGAATAACATATCGACTCTATTGCCCGGCGACCCATGAGCTCCAAGGAGGAGGTTGCAGCATTGCAGAGTCCACCAAGTAGGTCTCTGCAGGGCCTAGAAAAGTTTGTCTGCTGTGTCAGGAGTCACAGACGGGCACTCCTGAAAACCCAACTCCGAGAGTCGGTCAGGCGTAACAGGTCGGTCGCTGGGAGGCTGTGAAATTTCAGTTTCTGATTCAGATGCAGCCGGAGAGGCACTTATAGCTGCGGCTGATTGAATCGCCTCACGCCGCTCCTGTATGAGCTGTTCCAAGTCAGGTGCATGTTCCGCTACCTCCGCAAACTCTGCGCTTCAAGGGCATATAGGAGGCCCGGTCTCTTTGCACCGCCAACGTATAGTCCGGAAACATTTGTGCATCGTCCACTCGAGGCGGCGAGGAGGATCTCACAGTCTTGAGTATAATGTCACGGTCCACATAATGGAGCAAGTGAATTATAAAGGGGCGAGGACCGCTCCCTGGAGGCCTGGGCCGCGTGTGGATTCAATGAGCCCGTTCCACCTAAAAGAAAGGAGTCAGTGTACCAGCCGGCACCAGTTCTCGGAGCCAGAGCGAAGGCGTCCCGTCCCCGCCATGACCAGGGTAAGTGCAAGCTCCAACCAGTTCCACTCCACTCACCAGGCGACTCACCAGCAGCTCAAAACCCTTCGGCTCGCTCTGTTGGTGCGGGAAGACCAGGCCAGAAGATCACTGTAACCAATGTGGCGATCCCGCTGCAGATTGGGCCCTCCCAGGCAACCTCCAGCTTCTCTCCGTACTCCACCACGCTAGCGCGAGTCCTCCTTACCAGGCACCAGAAGGGACCCACACTTCATCACCCCAGTCGTCGTAGCTGGCAGTAATTTCGCTCACCTGCCTCCTCCAATGCCAGTCAAAAGACCACCTCACCAGGTCTTTCACTTGGGCCGGGTCCGCTTGCCTGCGCACCTAATACAGCGCTGCGCAGCAGCACGAGCAGCCCAGCCCACCGCTGCTCCCCCGCCTTCCTCCTGCTCCGTGCCTCCAGGTCACTACACCCCAAGATCGGGCCTCGGTTGAGGACTTCCGTAGACAGTTCAGCCAGGGGGAGACCGGTGGCCTAGCCACGTTGCCCGCAGGCCCGGCCCTCCCCCGCCATGACAGCAGGACCCTGCTCCTCTTCGCCCCCGACAGGGCAACAACTCTCCAGGGGGGCCTGCCGCAGGCCAGCATCCGTGGCCGGGCCCCACCGCGCTGCAAACGTTTGACGCTGCAACGCCGCGCCCATAGCTCCCTCGAGCCGGCGGGCCGCGGTCCTCCGCAGGCCCGGCACGATTCCTCCTGTACTCCCTGCTGGGGGGCCGGCACTGAGCACCGCTGCTGCCCGGGTCCTCAAAGACGCCCGGCACCATATATAGCAGGCGCCGCCGGCCGTCGATTCCCCGTGTGGCGCCGGATTAGCCGGGCCGGACGCGGAGCTCTCCTAGCTCTCGTCCGCCATGATCGGCTGCTTAGCCACACCCCCTCCTCCATTGCCTTTCATTGTGCCCTTTTGGGACCTCTTTATTAATTAAAATCTGTTATGGCCTTGCAAAAAAGGAATCGTTGGAAGTAACCAGGGTTTACTCTGAGCATCTTCTTCAGCACCAGCCAGGAATGCAGTCATACATAAATATGCTTTGTGACAACATTGGCTTCTCTTCATACATTTGACAACAAATAATGATTGGCTTCGAAAGGGACAAGGGATGGCCATATCGCTCTTTTTGTGCTACATGGCTTTCTGGTGTAACCATTCCTTCTAACCCACCACCTTGAATGTTCTGCTCAAAAAGTGTGAGGTCTCTGCAAGTAGAACTATCCATCAGATGAATACGTTTCTTGCCTTCTGTAATGATCATCCTGGTAGATTCTCTATCTACCTGTAGATTCCTCCCTCTTCTGATTGATGTGCATCATCTTAATAATAAGGTTGCAAGTTGGATTATTTGCACTGCATGTTCTCTGTCGAATTAAGCTGACCTTGACTCTACCTCTAAGAGCTGATGTCAAGGTGCCATGGTGGCATTGTATGATTCAAGTAACAGCCGGTCTGTGCAATTACTGATATAGACATGGTGTTGTCCAAGTCAAATGGTGAGGAACCTATAGGTGGAGCATCCACCAGAAAAGTCAGTGCAAATGGCAAGTAACTTATTCAATTGGACAACACTTAGCGGGAAAAGACCATTTCATTGTAGATCCACTCAGCAGACCGCCAGGGGGACACTCAAGTGGGAAACTAAACCAAAAGGTGTTAGTTGCCTTATATGCTCAGCGACATTACACTCCAATTGAGTTTTTCTGTAGGCCAAAATAAAAAAATTGAAACATTGATTAAAGGCACCCATAGAGCCATCTTGGGACAGTGTTCTGTTGATCAGTTAATCATTTACTTTTGTGAGCACTTTCTCCCAGTTCCACCAACATCACAGGCTGGCCTATTGCAGGCTGGCGAATAATCCTTAGTAGTTAAAAAATGGACATACCATCCTTTGTTTTCACATCTTAGGAACTGTAGTATGTAAATTAATAGAGTAACAAAATAGACGCCCATTTCAGTCAATTTAAACACACTTATTCAAAAACAATTAGAATGGATTAGGATTTAGTTTGGCTGATAATAAAAATAAAAAACAAGAGCAGCGAAAGAAATGCAATTTACTCAAGAATAAGAAAAAATTGATTTGTTTTTAAAAGGACAAATGTTACGTACCTAATACCAAATCCATGTAATGGAACGTAGCTGTAATGTTTATGCCAAAAACAGGGAAGTAGACAAACGTAGAGGGACACAGGGTAAGGAAAAGGTCAGGAGGGGAATTGAGAATTTGGAAGGCGGTATCCGCAAAATAATGAGGAAAGTGTAGGGAATAAACAAACTTCAAATCATGGGGTTGGGACGAAGGTGGAGAATGCAGTGAGAAGGAACGTGTGAGTGGGGAAAAAAGGCAGTTAAGAGTGAAGAGGGGTCCACTGGAACTCTCTAGAAAAGCAATAGGAATAAAAAGTATTATCGTCCAGTGATTAAACTTGGTAAACAAAAGAAGGATCTATGCATGTGTTGCAGAATATCAAACAGCGCGAGAACTCATTCTCTGGAATAATGACATACCTCATCTTGGATCCTAATAACTACTATGCTGGCATATTTGGAGGAATAAGCAACACATCTGTTCCTTCCATCACTCAGATAAATGCTTTTTGTGTGATAATACATTCACATCAGTTTTTGTAGCACTCAGCTATTGCGCTTGGAACCAAACATCATGCTACTTATTCAAGCAAATGCATATTAAACAGAAGGAAATTGGTAAACTTGCATGAACCATTAAGGTTCCTTACTGTTCCCACCTGATATATCCCCCTAAGCCTCAAAAGAAAATGCGCACTGAGTAACCGGTGGGTGTCACACCTTCTGTCTAGTCACTTTTGTTCTGTGTTTCAGGAGTCTGAAAGACCCTGCCAGGTAACTTCTTATTTGCAGGTAATGAGCCTAGCCCTTGTACTCTCAAATCAGTATGTACTCTCATTGAATGGTATTTTAATACTGTATGATCATTTATAATGCAGTTTCCATCATGTGAAAGCACCTGCTCATGCCCAATAGGGTATCCTGCTGCTGACCTCAGACATGTATCAGACTAATAATTATTATGATCTATTAATATCTATCCTTCTCTTGGTTCTCAAACTCGAACAGACTAGCAAAACAACTTGTAATGTTTGACCAAAATCTGACTTCAATCTCAGGGTCTTTAATGCATCTCTAGCCTCATTAGCAGTAGGGTCTTATGCAGAGCTGATGTTCTCTTCCAGACCCTAAGCTTCTTGTTCCCTCATTGTGGTGTCTGAGTTCTTTTTGGGCCTGAAACCTGCCAATTGGTGCCCTCCGGACTATCCATCGGCTCATCCACAGGGTGGCACTATATCACTGTGGTTATTCTCAGGTAATATGCCCATGCAGGAAGCCTATTTTTAGACTTCACATTACCAAACTGTTAATTGTTCTTAGAGGGTGGCATGTGGAGTGTGCACATGTGCATCTTTCAGCATGCCTCCACAGGTCTTTGGAGTCAATCCAGAATGACGCCTCCGAGCAGATATCACAGGCTTTTCCCATTGCAGTATTTCAGTTTCCATGACAGTATTTCAGCAGTTAACAAAGCTGACTTCATAGACCACAACTTACAGAGAAGCCAATGTGAAAAGCTTTCAGTCTTGTCACTGAGGAATCCATATCCTTTTTTGTCTTCCGTTTTGTTTTTGCTCTTTATTTTCCCTTTATTCTCTGTTGCACTCACTTTGCCTTTCAAACTTGTTAATGCTTTTTGATCCTGCCACCTGGTCATTTGCAACTGTTTTCTTCTGGTTACCCCTAGAATTGCTTGGTATGGCTTTACAACTTTAATTAATCTTGCGTTGGACGTTTTTTGTGCTCCTTGGTACTTTTCGTTCTTATTTGGCAGCCCTTATTGAAAAGAGTTGATCGATTCCTGTTGATATAACACATGAACCACCAATGTATGTTCCAAAAAAACTTTTTCACCTCACCTTAGAAAAAAATCCATATTGTTTGTCCTCTATTTTTATTCACATTGTCAAATAATCTATTACTTTAATCAGTTCAATGAGCTTTGACCAGTCCCTAAGTCCAGTAGGAAATTTGATCTTTTCTATGTCCACTGCCTTCACCTTTGGGATTTTAGTTGCCTTTTTCATGTCAGATGCTACCTTCTATATGTCACTTTTCTTTTCTTGCTCCACCAAACCTCTGAATCAAGTATCCTAAATGGCCTTCCAATCATTCACTCTACTAGACGTAGACTTGTTTGGCTTCCTGTGCCTAAATAACTTAAATGGAGTTCTTCTGTGTAGTGAGTCTCCTATATTGAGTGCTATTTATTCTCATGGTTTGTTTTGCAAGCTTCTTTCTTTAATGGGTTTCTATTTTTGTCACTTAACCCTTTCCCCGTCACGGACGTAGTGGTTACTAGGTTAGGTTACTAGGCCTTTTCTCCCCCCCCCCCCAACCCCTGGGGGCTGATTGGTCTATATTAATTAGGCTGATCTGCTCCCGGGGTGGGGGGTGGAGGGGGCAGAAGCCACTAGACACCAGGGATTTTTTTTTTTATTGATATTGATAAAGGGAGCGACCCCTTAGGCCATTTCTGCTCCCCCTTGGGGGCAGGACTGTCTATTTCTTTTAGGCCAATCAGGCCCAGGGGGGGGGGGGGGGCAGAAACCACTTAGGCACCTGGGATTGGTGTGTTTTGTTTGGGGGGGGGGCAGCCTCTTGGGAAAGGGTCGCTCCCCATGGGGGCACATTACTGTTGGCCATAAGGCCCATCTGCCCCCAAGGGGAGCAAAAACCCCACCAGAGACCAGGGAATTTTTTTTTTCCCCCCCAAATAAGAGGGTAGAGGTATGGCTATACCCCAACCCCAAATAAATGAGACCAAAGTTGTTCTGCCCACCAGTGAGCAGATGGGGCAATTTCCCCCGATCCACACCCAGGGAGGGTCAGGTGTGGGGGCAGAAAGTCAACTAGATGGCAGGGAATGAAAAAGAAATAGTGTGGCGGTGGCCACCAACTAGTATGGGCATGGTTATGCCCCCACCCCCAACTGAAGGGGGTAACAGTCTTTCAGCTCTCCCTCTTCACACTAAAACATCTTATCCCATGGCAAGCAAGAGGACATTTAACTATTTTGTGTTTTGGTTTTACATTTGGGCCATGAGAGCTTGGCTAACTCTCAAAATCGTCCCACTTAGAATGGTGAGGGCTGCACTTTTTTGACTATGGGACGCGGCCATTTAGAAAAATCCACAAGACCTAGACACATCTGAAAACTAAACATCTGGGTGAGTTCAAGGTGGTGTGCTTCACATGCACCCCGCACCATTTTCTTACAGAAAATGCCCTCCAAACCTCCAACCTTGCTGGAAATCACACATTTTTTCCACATTTTTGTGATGGAACCTTGTGGAATCTGCAGGAATCCACAAAATTCCTACCACCCAGCATTGTCTCACCTATACCGATAAAAATTCTGCCCCACTTGTCAGCCTAAAATTGTTTTTTTTCAAACTGCCTTCCCCCCCCCCCCCCCCCCCCCCCCACCTCAATTTTGACACATTTGTGGCTCTTCCCTGTCACAGGCACTTGTCCCACCTACACAACTAAGGTATAATTTTTACCGGGAGACTGAGGGGAACATTGGGTGGTAGGGAATTTGTCCCGGTGCGGTGATCCCACACAGAAATGTGGGATTTTTTATTTTTATTTTTTATTTTTTAAGCTAAATTTGAGGTTTGCTGAGGATTCTGGATAAGAAACATTGGGGATTGGGGGAGTTCCACGCGAGTCACACCTCCCTGGATTCTTTCGAAATGTTTGGGCTTGGTAGGTTCCCTCCGCAAAAACGGGTAGCTTAGTATTTGATAATTATGATGTGTCCACATAGTGTTTTGGGGCATTTCCTTTCACGGGCACTGGGCCTAGCCACATATGTGAAATACCATTTTTATCTGGAGACTTGGGGGAAAGCTGGGTTTCTGTCACTGAAATGTGAGGGAAAAAGTTTTTTTTTTTTGGGGGGGCCAAATTTTGAGGTTTGCAAAGGATTCTGGGTAACAACCTGGTGAGAGCCCCACAAGTCACCCCATCTTGGATTCCCCTAGGTGTCTAGTTTTCAAAAATGTGCATGTTTAGTAGGTTTGCCTCGGTGCCGGCTGAGCTAGAGGCCAAAATCCACAGTTTGGCACTTTGCAAAAAACAGCTCTGTTTTCTTTGGGAAAATGTGGTGTGTCCACATTGTGTTTTGGGGCTTTTCCTGTCATGGGCGCTAGGTCTACCCATACAAGTGAGGTATTGTTTTTATCAGGAGACTTGGGGGAACGCTGGGTGGAAGGAAATATGTGTCTCCTCTCAGATTCCAGAACTATCCGTCACTGAAATGTGAGGAAAAGGTGTTTTTTGGCCACATTTTGAGGTTTGCAAAGGATGCTGGGTAACAGAACCTGGTGAGAGCCCCACAAGTCACCCCATCTTGGATTCCCCTAGGTGTCTAGTTTTAAAAAATGCACAGGTTTAGTAGGTTTCCCTGGTCGCCGGCTGAGCTAGAGGCCAAAATCCACAGCTTGGCACTTTGCAAAAAACAAGTAAGATTTCAATGTAAAAATGTGATGTGTCCATGTTGTGTTTCCTGTCACGAGCATTAGGCCTACCCATGCAAGTGAGGTACAGTTTTTTATCGGGAGACTTGGGAGAACAAAGAATAGCAAAACAAGTGTTATTGCCCCTTGTCTTTCTCTACATTTTTTCCTTCCAAATGTAAGACAGTGTGTAAAAAAGACATCTATTTGAGAAATGCCCTGTAACTCACATTCTAGTATGGGCACTCCGGAATTCAGAGATGTGTAAATAACCACTGCTTCTCAACACCTTATCTTGAGCCCATTTCGGAAATACAAAGGTTTTCTTGATACCTATTTTTCACTCTTTATATTTCAGCAAATGAATTGTGTATACCTGGTATAGAATAAAAACCCATTGCAAGGTGCAGTTCCTTTATTGGCTCTGGGTACCTAGGGTTCTTGATGAACCTAAAAGCCCTAAATATCCCCGCAACCACAAGAGTCCAGCAGACGTGACTGTATATTGCTTTAAAAAATCTGACATCACAGGAAAAAGTTAGAGTAAAATACTGAGGAAAATGGCTGTTTTTTTCACCTCAATTTCAATATTTTTTTATTTCATCTGTTATTCAATAGTAACACCTTGTAGGGTCTACACAAGTTACCCTTTGCTGAATTGAGAATTTTGTCTACTTTTTAGAAATGTTTAGCTTTCTGAGATCCAGCATTGGCTTCAGACCCATTTCTGGAAGGTGGCTGAAAGCACAAAAAATCGTAAAAATGGGGTATGTCCCAGTAAAATGCCAAAAGTGTGTTGAAAATTTGGGTTTTCTGATTCAAGTCTGCCTGTTCCTGAAAGCCGGGAAGCTGGTGATTTTAGCACCGCAAACCCTTTGATGCCATTTTCAGGGAAAAACCACAACCCTTCTGCAGCTCTTTTTTCCCATTCTTTTGAAAAAACACTAATTTTTCACTGTATTTTGGCTAATTTCTTGGTCTCCTTCAGGGGAACCAACAAAGTCTTGGGTACCTCTAGAATCCCTAGGATGTTGGGGAAAAAAAGGACGCAAATTTGGTGTGGGTAGCTAATGTGGACAAAAAGAGGGCCTGAGCGTGAACTTCCCCAAATAGCCAAAAAAGGCTCAGCACATCAGGGGGGAAAAGGCCTGGCAGCGAAGGGGTTAAACAGCATTCTGCGCACTTCTTGCTAATTTTTCAACATGCTTATCTAAACCAGTAATTGTGACATGGCCTTTCTTTTGTCTTTTCTTCCTTTACGATTCCTTATCTAATACCCCACTGCACCTCTTCTTGCTTCTCATTCGCTTTTCTTCCACCTGATTTTCTGTATTTTTTAATTTGGACTGTCACTGTTCCTTACACTTGAATATAATCAATCTACAGCCATCCACCATTTGCAAATATAATTGCAAATCAAATCGATATCTTCATAAACTCCTCTTTAAAGGTTTAAAATCAGGAAATGTTTTTAGTCGTTTGTGTCCATTTACTGCTAACACCCTTCTTTAGATCACAGTAGTTGTTTACTTGTGCTCCTTTTAAAGTCTGAGAAATAAATGTGATGGTTTACTTCTCTTACCCATTACCTTGTTTAATACCACACTTTAACCTTCACTGCTGGCATGTTATTGTCAAGCATCTAGGGCCAGATGTACCAAACGTTTTGCACGTTGCAAACAGCACATTGCGCTGCCCAATCCCCGTTGTGCAAGTGGGTAACCTGGTTACCGACTCGCAAAACAGGACTGAGAGTCGCAATTAGGAAGGGGTGTTCCCTTCCTAATTGCGAGTCGCAAAGCAATGCTGTATTGCTTTGTGACCGCGAACGCAGTCGCAAAGCAATTGCAGTTACCACCAGTGTCACACTGGTGGTAACCCATTCGCAAAAGGGAAGGGGTCGCCATGGAACCCCTTTCCCTTTGTGAATGGCATGGAAAACATTTTTTCAGAACAGGCAGTGGTCCTATGGACAACTGTCTGCTCTGAAAAAATGAAACGAAAACGTTTCATTTTTTCGTTTTGTAATGCATCTCGTTTTCCTTTAAGGAAAAAGGGCTGCATTACAAAAAAATACATGCTTTATTTAAAAGCAGTCACAGACATGGTGGTCTGCTGTCTCCAGCAGGCCACCATCCCTGTGAGTGCCGCCACTCGCAAGGGGGTCGCAAATTGCGACCCACCTCCTAATATTAATGAGGTGGGCCTTTGCAACCCCCTTACGAGTCGCAGATGGTGTCAGGGACACCATCCTACATTCTGGATTGCGACTCGCAAATTGCAAGTTGGTCTGACTCACAATTTGCCAGTCGCAATCCAGAATTTTGCTACAACTGGCCCTTAGTCTTTGTCAAAGCTTTGTAAACATGAAGCTTGTTTTAATTTGCTTTTCACATTCTCAAATTCCTTACTTTTTCTTTTGCAAAGTTCCCATCTTTTGTGTGCTGCTTGAAAAAATGGAGATGAACTTGCTCTGAAATTCTGCCATGTCTAGCAAGATTGTTCTCCTTCATTTCAGGTGCAGGTTTGTTTGTAATGGTTCAGACTAACTCCTCTTTTGATTTAATCTGTTAATTCATTAGTTTATGTCCTACTTAGTTTAAATGGCATTTTTCCAGGTTTACTCTTTCCTGCCTGTGCTGCCATGGTCCAGTTGATTAGCTGAATAGCAAGGTCTTCAAGGATTTTCGGAGCTCAGGAAGAGATGAGGAGGTCCAGAGATGCAAGGGTAGCTCGTTCCAGGTATTCGCTGCTAGATAGGAGAAGGAGCGACCCCAGCATCTGCTATGTTGGATGCTGGGGTGGGGGTCAGAGGAAGGGAAGGGAAGTGAAGGCGAGGTGTCTGAGGGGGCTGATGGATATTCAGGCAGTGTAGTCCTCAGAGGAGGTGAGCTGCAGTCCCAGTGTAGAGAGCCTTGCCATAGACCAGTCAGCTGAAGATGAGGGTCTGGGTGATAGTACACTATGGGGTAGCCATTTAAATATGTTAAGAGTCATGCAGAGGATGACTAAGCTTGAAGAGGAGACTTGAGGTGAACTGAGTTGTCATGGTTAGCTTGTTGTGCAGAATGATGCCTAGGTCACTAGCGTAGTGAGTGGGGGTAGGAGTATGTCAGAGTTCTGGGGCAACAGGATGCGTCCCATGGGGAGCTTTCGATTCCAAAGATCTTTCTTGCCCTTGTTGAGCTTTAGGCAGTTGTCCTTCATCCAGTTAGCAACTTCTTTCATGCAGTTGTGGAAGCTGATCTTGGTTGGTGGGAGAAGGAGAGGGTGAGTCATGTATCGAAGGCTGCTGAGAGGTGTAGAGGAATCCAGAGCCTCAGTCTCTCCTCCTTCAAGTGTGGCTCGGAAGTGGTTGTTGGAAGCAGTGATGAAGGCTGTCTCAGTGCTGTGGTTGCTGCTTAATCCATCCTGGAATGGGAGCAGGGAAATTGGTCGGTAGTTGACTTCACTGGTGTCTGCCAGTAGGATTGTAGGGTGTTGACTTCTGTGTGTTTCCAGTTCCCTAGGAAGGTGGCCGTGGCAATTAGGGTGTTGAACAAGGTGGTGAGTATGTTGCTGATCCGGCTTTGCCTAGGTTGAAGATGTGATGATGGCATGAGTCGGTTGGAGACCCCGAGTGGACAGAGTTCATGATGGTGGCAGTGTCCCTGTGGGGTGAGCTGGCTCCATTCGGTTAGTCGGATGTCTGTGCTGGTATTGGGGTCATTGTGTTGCTTAAAGAAGGCGGTGACCTTGGGCTCGGGTGTGAAGTTTTTGTAGATGGTGGCAATCTTCCGGAAGACATTTGCAAGGTTGTGACAGAGTTCCTGTGAGGGTATAATGTTGGTTGTTGCACCTTAGACATTGGAAAATTTTTTGACGATGTTGAAGAGCACTTTGCTGTTACTGGAACTTAATTCGATGTGTGAGGCTATGGCCTTTTTCTTCAGTTCTCTCAGCTGCGTGTGGTAGAGGTTAAGGGCTGTCTTGAAGGCAGTCTTATTGGTCATGTCCTTGCGGGAGCGGCATCTCCTTTCCAGTTGTTTTGTGTCATTTTGCGGTTCTGAGGACTTCGGTGTACCAATCAGCCTGCTTGCTGGACCTTCTGTGGGTGTTGTTTCTGATAGGAGTGACGCTGTCAGCGCAGTTGGTAATGCAGTTGTTGAAGTTTCTGACGTTGCGGTCTAAGTTGTTAGATGAGATGGGGTGGGGGTTGTTGAGGACATTGATCCATGTGTCCTTTGAGACTTAGCTCCAGCTACGGTGAGGGATGTTGGGCAGACTTAAGGCGGAGGTCCGTGAGCTGGTGGTGTTGAAGTGGACAATTTAGTGGTTGGTCTAGGTGAGTTCTGTGGTATGGCTGTATCTGATGCGGTTGCTGAAGATAAGGGGATCAAGCATGTGGCCTGTGGTGTGCATGAAGTTGGGGATGAGTTGGGTGAGTCCAATGTTTATGCTGTTGAGAAGGTTGATAGTGTTGATGTCATGGTGGTCATCGAGATGGAAGTTGATGTGGACGGTGAAAATGTACTTAGTCCACGGCAAGGGGGGTGGGGGTCGGTGAAGTCTGTGATAAAGCTACAGAAGGCTGGACTTGGTCATGGAGAACAGTAGGTGAGGGTGTCCCTGATGGAAGCTTTGCTGTCTGTTTAAAGTCAAGTTGAGGCGTTCCATAGCTGAGGTGATGTTATTTGTGGTGGCGCATTGCATGGATTCCTTGTGTATGATGAGGATCCCTCTGCCAGGCTTGTTGATGAAGTCACGGTGGCTGATCTTGTATCCTTTGGGTATTACGGTGGCAATGTCAGGCGTGAAAGTGGGGTTGAGCCAGATCTCAGTGAGGAAGAAGACATTGGGTGTGAGGTAGAGTTGGGATTCTAAATCTTGGTGGTGATTGCACAGTGAGCATGTGTTGGGAAGGGCACATGTGTGTTGGTGTTTTTGTTGAGGTGGTGTCTGTGGTGTGTTCGAGGTGGGACTGATCAGTTGGGTTGGTGTTAGTGCTGTGGCAGGTGAAGTGGCAGTGGGTGGAGGTGAAGGGTTCTACCTTGGGGTGTGGGTTGCCACAGTAGCCGTATTTGTTGATGCGTCCAGAGTGTAGAGCTCAGCTGTGGTATATCCACAGGGGGTGGTAGGGCCTAGGGCCATGCTGCATGGCATTTTCCAGGCGCAGACTGGCTTTCGTTTAATCTTTAATGCCAATTGCTTTCCACAATTTGACCTTGCTTTTTAGGTTCCTCTTGTACATATCCTAAAAACGAGTGATAATTAGGCTTTGCAATCGAATAACATTTCTACGTCTTATCCCTCTACTTTTACATTGGTCTTACTTCTCTTACTACTTGTAAATCTGTTTCTTCTCTTTATTAATTTTTCTTAAACCGTTGAATTACCTACAAGATTTCATTGGAACAGTGGACTTTATTTGACATAACTTGCAGACTGCTTTCCACACTGCACAGTCTTTATTGTTGGATACATTTTGTTGTTGATACCATTTCCCATTAAATTTTGTAGGTTCATATGCTTTATAGTTTAGACTAATTGGTTCTGTGCAGCCTTTAGTTGCATAGTTTCCTCTGCATTGTGTGCAGCCTTTAGTTCCATAGTTTCATCTGTATTTTCTTTTTATATCTTCTATACACGCTAAATTGTTTTCAATTTCCTTTCTGTTTGTAGCGTCTCATTTATAGTATCTCACTCAGTTTTGGGCAATTCTCTAACCATTTTTTTAACCCTCACATACTTTGCTGCATCCCCACATTAATTTTGTTTTCTATTAGTGGGCTTGGAGTCCATCTGCTACTTACCATTAGTTAGCTCTTTTGTCATTCTCATTTTACTGGCTTCTTATAAGTCAGCTGAGGCAGCCTCCCTCTTTGTGTGTTTGCCCATCCACAGGAGCATGGCTGCAGTACTTGTGTCCTTGCATTGCCCGTTTTATAGGCACTACTTTTTCTTTGGGCTTCAGCACTGTACAGTGCAGTGGTCTCAGCGGGTTCGCCCCTGTATGCACCCCCTCCTTTTTCTTTCTCCCCTGTGCTGCTTGACCCCCACCCCAGTTGCTTTCTGTGTTGTCGATGCGCCAGCCCCTCCCTCCTACCCTCCATTTGTCCTCATACTTTCTCCCATCCCTTCCATAGTCTCTTGTCTGTGTTGACCACAGGCCCTTCCTTCCGTTCTCTGTTTTCAATCAAAACCAATCAAAATTTGTAGAGCACAGTACTCACCCGTAGGGGTCTCAAGTACCTGGGTGTGGAGGGTTCGGTCCTCTGTGCTCCAGTCGAAGAGCCAGGTGTTAAGGTCTTTCCTGAATTGAGGTAACAATGGTGACTGACTGAGGTAAAGAGGAAAGTCGTTCCAGCTCTTTGCCGTGAGGTAGGTGAAGGATCTTCCTCCAGCCGAGGTCTTGCATATGAGATTGTCGGTTTTGCCTCCCCCATATAAAAATGCACCCTTCTTCCACTTTGTAGGAAACTGGCCCCTAGTTTGCAGTACCACCACACACACTTTTTTGCCTGATATTTGATTCTAACCTCACTGTGTGTGTGCTGGGACCTGCTAACGATGCCCTAGCACCAGTGTTCTTTCACTAAACTATACGTTTTTTTCCACATTTGGCACACCCCTGGAACACAGAAAAGTCCCTTATAAAATATACTAGTGGTACCAAGGGCTCTGTGACCAGGGAGGGTCCCTAAGGGCTGAAGCATGTTTTGTGCCAACCTAAGGGACCATTCACTAAGCACATGCACACTGCCATTGCAGATTGTGTGTGCTGGTGGGGAGAAAAAGTTAGTCGACATAGCTCCCCTTCCAGGGTGCCATGCCCACAAACCAGTGCGTGTGGCATAGGTAAATCACCACTCTAGCAGGCATTACAACCTTAAGGCAGGGTGCACTGTACCACAGGTGAGGGCATAGCTGAATGAGCAATATGCCCCTACAGTGTCTAAGTCCATTTTTAGACATTGAAAGTGCAGTGTGGCCATATTAAGTACATGGGCTCGGAGTTTGTCATTAAAAACTCCACAGCTCCATGATGGCTTCACTGAAGGCTGGAAAGTTTGGTAATAAACTTCTCAGCACAATAAACCCACACTGATGCCAGTGTTGGATTTATTGTACAATGCACCCAGAGGGCACCCTATAGATGACCCCTGTATTTTACCCAAATCTTTGGTGCAGGACTGACCAGTCTGTGCCAGCCTGCCACTAACAAACACATTTCTGACCCCATGGGGTGAGAGCCTTTGTGCCCTCTGAGGTCAGAAACAGTCTGCCCCCCCGAGGAACTGTAACTCTTGTCGTTGAGCCTCAAAGGCACCCCACCCCCAACCCCCCCAGGTCTGCCAGCAGATCGTTTCCAAGTGCACCCAGTCTCCATAGGATCCCATTCTAAACCAGGCATCAACCGTGACCGCTGCACCCGCTGTTGTTGTTGGTGCATGTTTGGGGTCAACTTGAATTTTGACCGGTGGACATCCTAACCCCTGGAGACTGGAACTGTAAGCCGAGTACTTACCTTCAAAACATACGAATACCTTTCACCCCCTCGGACTGCATTGGTTCCTATGAAAAATTGCAATGTCAACTTTTGTAACAGAAAATTGCTACTTACTGGTAAACTGCTTTGACTGCTAAAACCAAACAAAGTACACTTGATGTATATGCCTGATACCTACTTACAGCTCACCTGCTGCAAAGTTCTTCCTCTCCTGCAGCAAAGTTCTTCTGGTTCCAGTAATAAAGTAACAAATATATTTTTGCTATATAGAAACAATTGGCCTGGAGTTAGTCATTGAGTGTGTGCCTCATTTATTGTGTGTGTGTGTGTGTGTGTGTGTGTGTGTATACACAACAAATGCTTTGCACCACCCTCTGATAACCGTAATGGCTGGACCACACTACCACAAAAGAGAGCATTGGTATTATCTACTTTAGCCTCTGTTCAACCTCTTCAGAATCCTTGGACTCTGTGCGGACTATACTTCATTTTGGTATAGTATGTACAGAGCCAGCATCCTACAAACGTTGCCTATCTGTCTGCCCTCCCTCCGTAATTAACAAGAAAAGTGTTACGATAGGGCCAGCGCTGGCCAGGTCATTGCGCTTTCCCTTGTCTCCCTCTGTTGTACCCCTACCAACAAACGCTTTGCCTCATTCCTTTTTGCCCCTCTCCGTAGTCTCTCTCACCGCACCGGCAAAGTGATGTTTACAGGGGTGTCCTCTCTTACTGTCTGAAGACGGGCGGGAGCATTGTTGTCCACATCCAAGACAGTTATCCGGGCGGTTCCAGATATGGCCAGGCCTCTGCCATCGGACGCAGTGATGTCCAAGTGATGCTCGTTCTGGACTTCTCAGTCTAGAGCTTTCTCAAGTAATAGCTCTGAGAGCAGGTAGACATCTTTGAGACTGATCACACTGAGGGAATAGTACAGGTTTTTATTCACTCTGTATTTGCTCACTGAGTTCACACAGTTGGCAGGGTCTCTGGCGCTCTCCAGTGGAAAGCAATTTCGTGCAGTGTCAACTTCTGTAATCCTCTGTACGCTGTCAGCAGGAAGGAAACTGTTAGAGTTGTCATTTCTATCCAGCATCTTCAATTTCAAACTGTACAGCTCCTGTGGGTTTTCAATCATCACTTCCTCGGGCAGAAAACAGCATGGGCTAGCGGAGCCTAAGGTCTTCTCAGTTACAGCCAGCTCTCAGTTCTCCAGCTTCAGAATCAAATAGCGCTTCCTGGTCTCAGATTCCAGCTTCAGTCGGAGCTCAGAGACAGCAGCAACCTCCAGTCCCAGACCCAGAGCCATGTTCCCCACCAAAGTCCCCAGCTTAGCCTCCTCAACCACCGAGTACCAAAGCAACCTGGAGCTCCAGCCTCAGTGGGAGACGAAACACTGCCTCGTCATATCACTTTTTTCACTTCAGCAATTGATGTGTTCAATTGTTGTGTGTCATGTTTACCATCATGTGGTTAGAATGAAGGCAGTCCCCATTAGTCCTATTTCTCAAAACTTCTGAACTCCCAAATAGAGTGACAGGCTATTACATTTGGTCATTTACGCCGGAAGTGCTACTTAAAAACATGTAATTATGGAAGTTAAAACGCAGGAGTAGGTTTGTTTAGACAAACGTTTAAAGGGAACACTAATTCAACAAGCATTTGCAATGCAACGAGTCTCGCATATCTCAGAGTTAGAGTTATTAGCAGTTGTAAACTCCCAACCGGACTTTTCTTGCCTCATTAAATGGAAAAAACTGCTACAGTTCACTCGTAATGAAACCTATTGGCAAAAGTGCAATTAACTGTGTAACAGGGTCGATGCCATGCAAAGCGCTCGACTTCTGCCCAAAAGAGAAAAAGTAGTCCCTAAACTGGACCGAAAACAGCGAGCCTCGTATGTTTTCAGTACTTGCCCGCTGCGCTCGAGGAGGGCTAACCACCGGAAAAGGCATTACGTATGCATGCCTTCCACTAACGAAAGCAAGCAGATTTTAAAAGGCAAGCACACAAACCAATGAAAGACACTGATGTGACATGGACGGGGCTCCGAGCCCTTTTCTAACTACTACAGCTTCTTGCAAGCGATACGCATGCGCAAGCACAGACTCAACCCTAAAAAAAAAAGTGAGACAGCTGAGCATGCTGTACACTCAGCACACTCATTATCAGTGCAATTGTTACTTAATGCAGATCCTGACAGAGAGCGCCTGGGGCGATAGGGGCGCTATAATGCATGACTAATGCAGACACCGGCACTAAAATGCTGATAGTCTGTGCTTTCAGAAGGAACTGATCAAGAATACATCCTACTGTAGGTAGCCACGATGACAGGAAAACTGCTGTCTCAAAAGTAATATGACGCAGCTGAGGAAAGCCCACAGGTTACCAGGACTTCCAAATACTTCACAAGTATTCTTTAGCCTCGGAATGCTGCGATACCAAAATGTCCTTTTCAATCTACTCAGATGAACAAGAGGTGTTCTTAAACCATTAAAAAAAATGTTCTTCAAAACAACAGACTTTTACAAAAATAGTGGGGCATCAGAAAATGCTGTAATAATTAAGACAATGCAATACGTGGATTTTTTTTTTTTTTTGTTTTTTTTTTTGCATTTTAAGTACGTTTTCGCTCCAATATTGAAAAAGCTTATGGAAATTCGACAAATAACATAACTGTTGGATGGTGAAGGTAATGTGTTAGTTTTTACAAAACATCAAAAACTGTTTACCATACATCACAAACATTCAAATGAGCTAGTTTTCCAAAACCGTACCAGGGATCCATTTGGAAGAGCTGACAATCATCTTACTCTCAAAATAAAATTTAAAAAACACCAAATCTATTCTATATTGTCAAGAAAGGCAGGTTCGGCAAACTAGGCATAAAATTCTGTCAAATCAGAATATCGTGTCTGCATTCGAAATCTTAATTCAGAAAAGGAGGCCTGGGATGATATCACCCCTGTTACTGCTTCTTCATGGATAACATTCCTTCTCAATCACAAATGTCCGTTTTGTTCACCATCAAGCGTAAACCAGTTCACATTAGCTGAAGTCACAGGTAGTAAATGCGGGACAGGAGAGGGAATACACATCCCTGGATGTGTTATGTGCTGTTGGTGACACCACGTCTGGTGTAAAATATTCATAGGTTTGAGGCAATGTTCGGCAACGTCACTGAGCTTACACACGGCACCTCGGAAAAACCAAAGGCGAACCTATGCCCAGTTGAGGGCGATCGTCATCATTGAAAGCGGAGGAGTTGTGGTTACGAAGCAACGGCTGCAGGCTTCAATGCCGACCTGCAGAAACTGGAATCAGAAGAGGCATGAGAGAGGGAGTTGTAAAAAGTTCAAAAGAAATACGGTGACACAAAATCAAAAAGTCAACAAAGCCTGTTCCATAGTGCTTTTACATCTCCTGTGACCTCATATACGAGTCCTTGTAAGCTTTTACTGATAAGCGTAGATAATGGAGGGGTCGGACCTTCTCTGAGAGGGTTAACTTACCAATTCTGCCCTTTCCATCCTCACCTACCGTACGAATGAGCAACAGCTGTTACTGCTCTACACGGGATCTAGTCATGTCCTGTGAAAGAAATGCATAAGCCCCCTCTCATGAAACTTCGAGGAAGGTAGTGGGTGGTGGTTTGGGGGGGGGGGGCATCGAAAAACACTTTTCAGGTGATAGTTTCAGAGGTACAAAAGTATGTAACTGACAAAAGCCGAACGGTAAACGCAGTGATGTCATAACGAACGCTATTAGTGGCCAATAGGCTATTTTTGTATTTAAAAAAATATATATTCCACTCCTAGCCACAAGGTGGCAAAATATGCAAGCATTTAAATGATCGAGTTCTAAACACATTAAACTGTGAAATCATTTTACTAGCCTCTATCTTGAACAAGCGAGATCGGGCTGCGAAAATAGAGAAAAAGTAGTCCACAAACCCGGCGAGCCTTGCATGTTTTCAGTACTTGGTCGCTGCACTCGAGGAGGGCTAACCACTGGAGAAGGCATGACGTATGCGTGTCTTCCACTAATGAAAGCAAGCAGATTTTACCAGGCAAGCCGATGAACCAATGAAAGACCCTGACTGGACGGGGCTCCGGGCCCTTCTATAACTCCTAAAGCGTCTCGCAAGCGATACGCATGGCAAGCGCATGCGACGCAGGGTCGACCCTAAAAAGTAAAAAAACGAACCTTCCTCCCTAGCGAGCTGGCCTTGGGCACTACAGCAAGTAAGACCTTTTGGTCTCATAACCCCCGAATCCACCCTCATCCCTTTACCTCCACGCGCTCTGGCTCTGCTTTCTGTAAGTGATGCGAACAAAAGCCGCCCCGAAATCCTTTTCACTAAATTAACTTAGCAGTTCTGGTTGTATATGGATGTCGAGCTCAAACAACTCTATGGAAGATTTTGATTTTTAATGGGGCAATGTATTCTTTGGAATAGGAACAGTCTCCTGCAGTGGCACAGCAAAGGTGTTATGGGCCCTCATGCACGCAAACATCATATCCCAGGGTCCTGAAGGCCCCTCCCACTTACGAGCTCCAGTGCCACTGCCCTTATTGCACTATTGATTGCGACACACCTGGTTTCCAATCACTTAGGTACACGCTCTGATACAAGGAACAGGCTTGTGTTTTCAATCAAAATACTTTGTGAGATGGTAGGTGAAGAAAACCGCAAATTTATCGAGATAAGCAATGAAATTTATAGTTGTAAATCCTGAGTTTTTATTTAGCACATAACAATTGACATGCTTGTATTTCTTGGCACACGATTGTTATGCAATATACAAATCTACATATTTCACATTACAAACTGTTGGTGAAACTTGGGACTGGCCTGGCACGGTGTAACTTTACACTTATATTTACTACATCTTTCCAGTTCCCAAAGCACATCTCACAGGCCACGTGCATAAGTGTGTGCTGGGACCTGTATGATGTCAATCACAGCTTCTAGCTGACTGCTTGACCTGTCTATAACCAAGTTTAAGTTAATATACATCATATTAGCCATGCACGTCCTTTGACTAGGCTGGGCTTCCTGTGATGTTGTGACAGTCACAATATTGAGACTGCCTGCGTAAACATTACCTAAGAAAAAAGCTTTCTGATAGGCAAAACCTATTGGCATTGCCAATGCTTGTTTCCTTTTAGCTGAATGCTACAAAGCCTTCTTAATTACTGGTTAAATCTTGCACATCGCACCACTTCACAAGTGTGTAGTGACATTTGAAATGAAGGGAAGTGTATGAGTTGCATTTTACACTGGTTTACCTCCTGAGTATGCTCTGACATTGAAATTCTCAGATGTGTGCTAAGTGGTCATGCATCCACAGTCAAATTCTTACACATGCATTGCACAGCACACCTTCTCAAACCCTAGTGTGAGGTGAAATCACACCAGTGATACCAGGGCAGTAGCTCATCCATACGCTGTGGCAAATTGGTTACAGATATGTGCTACCCATCACAACTTATTAGGGCCCTCACATGTAGTGGGGTCTGCTTTATGAGGTGAACTGAATGATTTTGCGTGCAGCGTTGTCAGTCAGTTGGTTACTTCCTAAGTTATCTGACAAGCTACTGAAATAGAATATTTTTTCTATTTGCCATTTTTCAATAAATAGATGAAGCATTGTCGGAACTATCTTAAAGGCAAGTGAAGCAACAGGTCAAGTGATCACTCCATGCATTTGTCGAAATTTAAATATTAAACATTTATTTTATGACTAAAGAGTATATTTGAGTTGTTAATAGAATCAAGTTAATGCAGAATTGTAATTGCAGACTTCCTTTGAAATTTTGTTGAGGTGCTTGACATTCATGATTGCCAAATTGCCATGGTCACCAATAGAAGAACATGATCCTCAGACCTTTTTTATATATAAATTCCTGAAGTGCCCAATCCATAAGCAAAAAGAACAGATGATGGACAGAATGTTGAACAATGCAAACATTCACCTCAAGCCACAAAAATCAATTTTGTTTTTGCCCATCACACCACACCACACCAGTTTGAACCCAGCCATATGCACATCAGTCTTGACCCTGTTCCCCATGGGCCACTGGGTTCAAGCTAGCCTGGCTGATGAGGGGTGATATCCCGAAACTGGTCTCAGGATGCTTGTTTCCAGTCCAGGCAAAACCTGGCTTGGCAGTTCAGGCTGGACTGTTCCCACGGGGAACAGGGTCAAGACTGATTTGCATATGGCTGGTGCACCTAATTCATTAATACATATGAATCCACTTTATTCTGCAAACCAGGGAAATGACATTGTACTTTTCAAGCAAACTAAACAATAGGCCATTTAAAATTAATAGAAAATACAGGTTCAATGGCATCTGTCGCTGTAGATACACATGTTGTGCATAGCCCGCCATCTGGTGTTGGGTCGGAGTGTTACAAGTTGTTTTTCTTCGAAGAAGTCTTTCGAGTCACCGGACCGAGTGACTCCTCCTTTTGTCTCCATTGCGCATGGGCGTCGACTCCATCTTCGATTGTTTTCTTTCCGCCATCGGGTTCGGACGTGTTCCTGTCGCTCCGAGTTTCGGAACGGAAAGTTAGCTAACTATCGGAAGATTACGTCGGTATTGTTGCGTTCGGGATCGGCTTAGATAGAATCGACACCGCATCGAAGTTTGAAGAGCTCCGGTGCCCTTCGGGGTAGCTTTCGATGCCCCGTCGGGGCCTGGTCGACCGACCGCGTGTCAGACAACGCAGATGGAACGGACCCCGTTTCGTTTCTGTCCCAAATGCCACAACAAATACCCGTATTCAGACCAACATTTGGTCTGTAACCTGTGCCTGTCGCCTGAGCACAGTGAAGAGACTTGCGAGGCCTGTCGTGCGTTCCGGTCCCGAAAGACACTCCGTGACCGTCAAGCCAGAGATGGCGTCCACGCCGACAGCACACCGAGAGTTCGAGGAACAAGAGGAGGAAGAAGCCTTCTCGATCCACGAATCGGACTCCGGGGAATTCGACGATCAAAGAACTGTGAGTAAGACGTCGAAGGCAACACACAAGAAAAGTGACAAGGCCCAGGGGACGCCACTGCCACCAGGCCATGGCTCGACCCATAAATTCAGTGACCGACCGTCGGCACCGAAAAAGGCCGAAACAGTGCCGAGATCGTCCGACTCCGGTCGAGACACCGGCACGCAGCCTGCTCGGGACCGAGACAGTGCTGCTGAAAAAGATCGACGCCGAGATAGCGGTGCCGAAACGGCTCGACGCCGAGACAGTGGCACCGAGGAAGATCGACGCCGAGAGGTTTCGACTCCAAAAAAGAAAAAAGTCACCTCGGAGCCGAAAAAGAGTACAGACAGGGTTTCGGTGCCAAAACGATCCGCAACCGACCCAGTTACCGGTTCCTATTCAGAGGAGCAATCACTGTCCTCAGATGCGAAAGCATAGATTTGAGGAAGAGTTGCAATCCACCGAAGTGGACCATACGCGGAAACGTATTTTCATACAGGAAGGAACAGGGAAAATAAGCACCCTTCCCCCAATTAGGAGAAAAAGGAGACTGGAGTTTCAAACAGACCAAGCACCACAAACAAAAATGGTGAAAAAGGTAACTCCGCCACCCTCTCCTCCACCTGTAACGAACGTTTCACCAGCACAAACTCCATCACATTCCCCGGCTCACACCACCGCGAGCCAAGGTGACCAGGACCAAGACGCTTGGGACTTATACGACGCCCCAGTGTCGGACAACAGTCCAGAGGCGTATCCCACAAAGCCCTCACCACCAGAAGACAGCACAGCTTATTCACAAGTGGTGGCTAGAGCGGCAGAGTTCCACAACGTAAACCTCCACTCAGAACCAGTCGAGGATGACTTCTTATTCAACACCCTCTCCTCCACCCACAGCTCCTACCAAAGCTTGCCTATGCTCCCAGGAATGCTTCGGCACGCAAAGGAAATCTTCAAGGAGCCGGTCAAGAGTAGGGCAATAGCACCAAGGGTGGAAAATAAATATAAAGCACCTCCCACAGACCCTGTTTTCATCACCACACAGCTGCCACCAGATTCCGTCGTAGTAGGAGCAGCTCGCAAGAGAGCCAACTCCCACACATCTGGGGATGCACCACCCCCAGATAAAGAGAGCCGCAAGTTCGATGCAGCCGGAAAGAGTCGCAGTACAGGCTGCAAACCAGTGGCGCATCGCTAACTCCCAAGCACTACTTGCGCGCTATGACAGAGCCCATTGGGACGAGATGCAACACCTCATTGAGCATCTACCCAAGGAACTGCAAAAGAGGGCGAAGCAGGTGGTTGAGGAAGGACAGAACATATCTAATAATCAGATACGCTCCTCTATGGACGCAGCGGACACAGCTGCGAGAACAATTAACACATCTGTGACTATAAGAAGGCACGCATGGCTACGAACGTCTGGTTTTAAACCAGAGATACAGCAGGCAGTGCTCAATATGCCATTCAATGAAAAACAACTGTTCGGACCAGAGGTGGACACTGCAATTGAGAAACTGAAAAAGGACACTGACACTGCTAAAGCCATGGGCGCACTCTACTCCCTGCAGAGCAGAGGCACTTACAGCACCTTCCGCAAGACTACCTTTAGAGGGGGGTTTCGGGGTCAGGCCACACAAGCCAGCACCTCACAGACAACACCGTCCAGCTACCAGGGACAGTACCAGAGGGGAGGCTTTCGGGGCCAATACAGAGGACAATTCCCTAGGAATAGGGCAAAATTTCAAAGCCCCAAAACCCCTACAACCAAGCAGTGACTCACATGTCACTCATCCCCTCCACACAACACCAGTGGGGGGAAGAATAGGTCAGTATTACCAAGCATGGGAGGAAATAACTACAGACACTTGGGTCTTAGCAATTATCCAACATGGTTATTGCATAGAATTTCTACAAATCCCTCCAAACATACCACCAAAAGCACAGAATTTATCAAAACAACATTCAGACCTTCTGGAAACAGAAGTTCAAGCATTATTGCAAAAGAACGCAATAGAACTAGTACCAGAAACACAAATAAACACAGGAGTTTATTCACTGTACTTCCTAATACCAAAAAAGGACAAAACACTGAGGCCAATCCTAGACCTCAGAACACTAAACGCCTACATCAAATCAGAACACTTTCACATGGTCACGCTACAAGAGGTGTTACCATTGCTAAAGCAACAGGACTACATGACAACCTTAGATCTCAAAGACGCGTATTTCCACATACCAATACATCAGTCGCACAGGAAATACCTCAGGTTTGTATTCAAAGGAATACATTACCAATTCAAAGTATTGCCGTTTGGTTTAACAACCGCGTCAAGAGTCTTTACAAAATGTCTAGCAGTAGTGGCTGCACACATCAGAAGGCAGCAAATACACGTATTCCCGTATCTAGACGACTGGCTAATCAAGACCAACTCACTGACAAGGTGCTCACACCACACAAATCAGGTCATACAAAACCTCTACAAACTCGGTTTCACCATCAACTATGCAAAATCACACATTCTGTCGTGCAAAGTACAACAATACCTAGGAGCCATAATAGACACAACAAAAGGATTAGCCACTCCAAGTCCACAGAGAATTCAAAATTTCAACAAGATCATACAACGCATGTACCCAACACAGAGAATACAAGCAAAAATGATATTACAACTCCTAGGCATGATGTCCTCATGCATAGCCATTGTCCCGAACGCAAGACTGCACATGAGGCCCTTACAACAGTGCCTAGCATCACAATGGTCACAAGCACAGGGTCACCTTCTAGATCTGGTGTTGATAGACCGCCAAACATACCTCTCGCTTCTATGGTGGAACAGTATAAATTTAAACAAAGGGCGGCCTTTCCAAGACCCAGTGCCACAATACGTAATAACGACAGATGCTTCCATGACTGGGTGGGGAGCACACCTCGATCAACACAGCATACAAGGACAATGGGATGTACATCAAACAAAACTGCACATAAATCACCTGGAACTGCTAGCAGTTTTTCAAGCACTAAAAGTATTCCAACCAATCATAACTCACAAGTACATTCTTGTCAAAACAGACAACATGACAACAATGTATTATCTAAACAAACAGGGGGGGACACACTCACCGCAGCTGAGCCTTCTAGCACAAAAGATATGGCGCTGGGCAATTCACAACCACGTTCGCCTAATAGCACAGTTTATTCCAGGGATCCAGAATCAACTTGCAGACAATCTCTCTCGAGATCACCAACAGGTCCACGAATGGGAAATTCACCCACAAATTCTAAACACTTACTTCAAACTTTGGGGAACACCTCAAATAGACTTATTTGCAACAAAGGAGAACGCAAAATGCCAAAACTTGGCATCCAGATACCCACACAGGCAGTCTCAAGGCAATGCCCTATGGATGAACTGGTCAGGGATATTTGCGTACGCTTTTCCCCCTCTCCCTCTCCTTCCATATCTAGTAAACAAATTGAGTCAAAACAAACTCAAACTCATACTGATAGCACCAACATGGGCAAGGCAACCTTGGTACACAACACTGCTAGACCTATCAGTAGTATCCCACGTCAAGTTGCCCAACAGGCCAGATCTGTTAACACAACACAAACAACAGATCAGGCATCCAAACCCAGCATCGCTGAATCTAGCAATCTGGCTCCTGAAATCCTAGAATTCGGACACTTAAACCTCACACAAGAATGTATGGAAGTCATAAAGCAAGCTAGAAGACCATCCACTAGACACTGCTATGCAAGCAAATGGAAAAGGTTTGTTTGCTACTGCCATCAGAATCAAATTCAACCATTACACGCATCTCCAAAGGATGTAGTGGGCTACTTACTACACTTACAAAAATCGAACCTGGCCTTCTCTTCCATTAAAATACACCTCGCAGCAATATCTGCATACCTGCAGATTACCCATTCAACTTCACTATTTAGGATACCTGTCATTAAAGCGTTTATGGAAGGCCTCAAAAGAATTATACCACCAAGGACACCACCCGTTCCTTCATGGAACCTCAGCATCGTCTTAACAAGACTCATGGGTCCACCCTTTGAACCTATGCATTCTTGCGAAATACAATTCCTAACCTGGAAAGTTGCATTTCTCATCGCCATCACATCTCTAAGAAGAGTAAGTGAAATTCAGGCGTTTACAATACAAGAACCTTTTATCCAACTACACAAAAACAAGGTAGTCCTAAGGACTAATCCTAAATTTTTACCGAAGGTTATTTCACCATTCCACCTAAATCAAACGGTAGAACTACCAGTATTCTTCCCACAGCCAGATTCCGTAGCTGAGAGGGCACTACATACATTAGATGTCAAAAGAGCATTAATGTACTACATTGACAGAACAAAGAACATCAGAAAAACTAAACAACTATTTATTGCATTCCAAAAACCTCATGCAGGAAACCCAATATCAAAACAAGGTATAGCCAGATGGATAGTTAAGTGCATCCAAATCTGCTACCTTAAAGCAAAACAACAGCTGCCCATTACACCAAAGGCACACTCAAACAGAAAGAAAGGTGCCACCATGGCCTTTCTAGGAAATATTCCAATGCACGAAATATGTAAGGCAGCCACATGGTCTACGCCTCACACGTTCACCAAGCACTACTGTGTAGACGTGCTATCCGCACAACAAGCCACAGTAGGTCAAGCCGTGTTAAGAACCTTATTTCAAACTACTTCCACTCCTACAGGCTGAGCCACCGCTTTTGGGGAGATAACTGCTTACTAGTCTATGCACAACATGTGTATCTACAGCGACAGATGCCATCGAACTGAAAATGTCACTTACCCAGTGTACATCTGTTCGTGGCATCAGTCGCTGAAGATTCACATGTGCCCACCGCCTCCCCGGGAGCCTGTAGCAGTTCGGAAGTTAGCTTAAGCTTTGTACATTTGTAAATATATTATTTAAACCTTAAATAGGTACATACTTAGTCACTCCATTGCATGGGCACTATTACTACAACACAACTCCTACCTCACCCTCTGCGGGGAAAACAATCGAAGATGGAGTCGACGCCCATGCGCAATGGAGACAAAAGGAGGAGTCACTCGGTCCCGTGACTCGAAAGACTTCTTCGAAGAAAAACAACTTGTAACACTCTGACCCAACACCAGATGGCGGGCTATGCACAACATGTGAATCTTCAGCGACTGATGCCACGAACAGATGTACACTGGGTAAGTGACATTTTCATTATGGTTCAGGCAACTATCTGCGTCTGGATACCTAAGGTAACAAAACAAATCTCCTTCAAAAGCATGCTTTACTATTAAAATTACAAGCATAAACAAAAATCTAAGTGAGTTATGAAGGCACAGCATGAAAAATCCAAACTTTTTTCTCAAAGGTTCCAAATTCAGTTCCATTACATTATCAGGAGATCATTCGGTGCTGAACACCTTCATTCTTGTTTCACTTCTTTTAAAGGTGATTCCTCCCATAGAAATCTATTGCCTCTCAGGTCAGTGTCTTTCTTCTTGCTCAATCTTTGCCAAATATGCCCATTCAGGAGCTGTGTGGTTCTTGTTTGGCACTCTCTCTCTTGTTGATCTCCAGACCCCAGGCATTTCAGAATTTCTTTTAGTCAGATTTGTCACTGTTTCAGCTGATTTTTCTCCGTTTTTTTTTTTAAACAAAATTGGCTCTTTTCAGCACTCTTTTTTTCTTCCTACACTTTCAGACCATTCGGCTTGTATCAAGCTTTCATCTTCAGCCACATTTCATCCGCTTGACTCTTTTTCATCTTTTTTTTGTTTCATGATTTGCACAAAACTGTAACTGGAGCATCTTCAGTTGCTCTTGAGGTTTCCAGAGTTTGAGTTCCAGGTTTCGTTTTCTTGTTCTTTTTTGCTGTTTGTCCTCTTTAACTCTTTTATACCTCCTCAGTAGCCATGAAGCGAGCTTGAGCATGAATTAGTGGTTAGTGTTGCCAACTCTTCATTTGCAGTCCTCCCTGTCTTCGTGTTAGAATTGTGGATCCAGTGTGGTGAACTCTAGCAGTAATCCAGAACCAGTTAATCAGTAATATTCACAAGTGCAGCTGAAGGAATACTAGAACTCCTCATAGTACACCTCATTAAGAATTAATGTGGAAACATGCCTGTAGTCTTGTTTGCTGTGCTCCTCATACATAACCAAACTTAAGGAAGGTTGATAGCCACAGATGCATTTCTGTTCCACTTTCAGTGCCTTGCAAAGGACTCTTTTCACCTAATTTTTGGCTCTCACCCGAGACAGTGTATGCACATCCATATTGCTGTGCTCTTTGGACAAAATAAGAGTAATTCCCATTATTGTTGAACAAGCATTTATTACACATAGATTTTTATCCCCTATTATGAAACCACGGCAATTACACATGGTCCTCACAAATCTTCCCGTAATCATCTGGCCATTTAACTGGCCACACTCAGTACTGAGGGTAGCTCCTTACTGGGGGAGGGGATGTGGGGGTGAGAGATATGACTGTTGAATAAATATGGCTCATGTGAGAGGACCTCACATTAGTGCTGCCTGTAGGATTGTCACTCCAGTCGCCTCACACAAGTAGTGCAGTTTTAGTGAAAGGGAATAAAGATAGACACCAAGAAAGTGTCTCCGATCACGTGCTGCTTCCTGTTGGGGACAATTGTGTCTTTATCTCTTCTTGTGTGTTGTACCTGGCACCTGCCTAGACCCTAAGAGAACTGGATAGCTCTTTCTTATCAGGCTGCCAGTGTAAAACCTCTCGGTTGCCACCTGTTACTTACTTTTACCTGCATAACAGTTATTTAAATGTAGGGCTGGTGCAAAATTTAGGAAAAGCACCTAAAGCCAGTATTTTTCCCCTTATCTTTATATCCTTTAAACAGTAAATATAGGAAAAATTGCACTTTGAAACGCACTTTGAAATGTGTTCAACAGCTGCCTTATTGATACCTGGCTGATGCATAAAGCAAGAAAAGAACAAAAGGCCACGTGAAAAATTGTTACAGGTGATTTTATGTAAAGATCTATATTAAGTATCTTGTTTGAGCCTTTAAAGCATCTTAAAATACGACTGGTATTTCTGGGAAAGGTCACAACCCAGTGTCAGGTCAATGACCATGCACTTCTTCAGTTACAGAGCATAGCAACAAAGCATACCTTTGATTGCAACACCATAGAAGTGCTTCTCCCCAAATTGAGGCCAGAAGATCTGCAAGCCAAAGCTAGACTCCAAATGTTCCTGTTGGAACAGGTGCTTCGACCGGAGCACCATGCTGCAGTGCTTATTTAGGCTCGGCAATCCCGAACACAAGTCATTTTATTTGAGAATCCGATTTGAAGCAACTTGCTTCCTCAAACACCAGCAGGTCTCAATGTGATTGTGGTGGGTTCCTTTGTGCAGTTCACAGGTGAACCAGTCAATGTAGGGAGCAGAAGGAGGTGAACCCTCTTTACTGGAAACACAACATACTTTACTACAGGGCCACAACAGTTCCGATTCCGCTTATGGTGCCAAACTATCCTGGGTGTCCGTATAAGATGCGGTAAACCGATGCCTAGCTTTTTTTGCTCAACTATGAATGTGTGACGGTCAAAGGTAGTTGCAGTAATGGAAAAAAATTATTAAAATACGTTGACCTAACCCCTGATGAGTGGCACAGCTGACCCACCTACTAAACAACCAACCATCTTACCATTAGGATAAACTTTTAACCATTGCGCAGGGGCATTTCAACAAAATATATTTGTAATCTTGTAATTAAACCTTCTGACATTTCTGTGTGGCTCATAGTCACACTTGTCCTCCTGTTGTTATTCACCTGTTGACAGGTTACACATCTCTTACATAGTCTCCCTGTAATTTTCCAGAAATGTGAATTAAAGTGATGCTCCTTAAAGATCCCACAAGTGTAGACCCACCAATGTGTCTTGCCATCTGCAACAACAAACAGCCTGGCAGTGACACTCTATGATCACTTCATACCTAAATATCACGTTTGTGCAGCTAGATTTTTCATACCTCTGCTTTTTATCCTCTGGCACTTCATGTTGCAGTCCCATCAACTCCTCAATTAATTGAGCGGACATTGACAAGAAATGATTGACATTTTCAATTTTTAATTCTAATTTTCCATTTCTTCCCAATTTACCAGATGCAAGAGCACAGTACTTTGCAACCTCATCTCCAAAATTACAGCCTAATGTATCCATGTTCTCTACGCTCTTGTGAGTGGCACACTTGACAGTAATTTTCTTTGAGAAATGTAGGGCCTCTGTAAAATCCAGAATTTGTGGTCCATTTGTAATATGGGTGCCAACAGATGACAAAAAACTCCTTCATGACCACAATTGGCTAAGCCATAGACCACTCCGAAGCCATATTGGCTATCTGTATAGATAGTAAAACTCTACCCAATAGGAACACAGCATGATCTTGTGATTGTGATCAGTTGTGCTACTTGTGCTGAATTTACATTACACAATTAAGGTGCTTCCACTGTAAATGTTACTGTTAAAAATGCATATGCTGCTTGAAGAGGTCCATAATGGTCTCTCGTAGACAAGACCCCTCTACAAATCAGATTCAGGTCAGCAATTTGAGTGGTACATCTTAAAGATCCGGTCTTGGTTTATTTCACACTTTTGTTGCAGCAATACAATCCAGGTTACTTTAATCTATTTTATTATTAAGCTCTTTCTTTGGGAAAGGTAAAAGTGTTTCAGGATTCAGGGTACTGCTTTATTTAATTGAAATGTTCATACTCAGTTAAGCAACTCAAGGCATATCCCATTCAGCTGCCTTGGGTTCTGCATGTTTTGCACACAAACTTGTAGGGATGGGATAGTTGAATGTATAATCCTATTCGGTGTCAGATGATTCATATTCTGCTCCTTTAAAGGATTTATTTCCAACTCATTTTGAAATCTATTTGGATTGAACCTACAATCATGTTTCCAGTGCCCATTTTTCCCGCAGATCTAGCAAAGGTTTGAGTAGATTATTGATATTTTGATTAGACATGTTGTTAGTAACACTTCTTTATCTGCCATGAGGACCACCATTACCTCCTTGCACAAATTGGGCACCATTTCCTTGCACATTAACACCTTGCACACCTGCACAAGCACCAAAACCAGGTGCCTGAAAACCACCTTGACCGCCCTTTTGGAAACTTGAGCCACCATTAAATTCTCCTATGTTGTTTTCTTTTTAGGATCGCAGTTATCTACACAGAACTTCACATATGCTAAAAGTTCATCCAACAGTCTGCCAACACATTCAACACATTCCACCCTAATGACTATACAAGCTAAGTTCCAGACACAGTCCCAACATAATTGCTGGAACAAATCCAGAAATGCCACCTTTTTTTAGTGGTCTTCACATATTCCATGTGCAAATGTGCATCTATCTCTTATAAAGTATGATCACTGATTAAACAGGTTCTTGCATAGCTTTCATGATCTTTGCCAAGTTTACTTATTCTTGGGGAACTTTTTTCCCAAATGCTCATTAACCCAATTATAGTTCTCCATAACAATTTGCAGAAGGCTTATGAGGGGCTTCTTTCTGTGGTTCTTCTAGGCACTGTACTATGGTCTTGCACTCATTCTATATATCATTGAGGCACAACAGTTGAAAATAAAGCATCCAATTCTTTGCAAAGTACCTTTTAAACGGTCACAATCCTTCCTACCTCTTTATAGCACTTCTCATGTTATAAATGTATAGAGATGACTCCTTGACCAATGTGCATGCAAATATGCTCCTTCTCCTCCTGTGCTTTTCTCAGAGAAAACTATTTTTCAACACTCAGTCCACATTCAGAGTTGTTCACACTTATATTTTTATTCGTCCTGCTCCTTTTTGACACCCTAGGCTTTATCAGGTGGTTCTGTCCATTCTTTTCGTACTTTGTCAGATCCTCCCATTTTCTAATTGTGTCTTTAATTCTATGAGGGTTTCTTGCAGTGTTTTGGAATTCTGATTCATGAATTCGTTTTCTTAAAGGGCTAATTCTCTTTTTTTATTTTTTTATTTATGTTTAATCAGCCAGTCCCTAAAGTTCCTCAAATGAACGATAAGTGCTCCTGCGCCTAAAAAAGCCAGTTCATTTCTCTTATATATTGACATTTTGGGCATGATTAAGGTATTGGCAGAGAGGTTACTTCATCACAACGGAGACGGGTATCCTGTCTGCTGAATTCTAAATCCCATAGACTGTAATGGGACAAATATCTAAATTAGGCTGTTTGTCTTTATATGCTCCTGTTTTTGCCATAATGTCCAGAACACCTCTGAGTTTGAAAGTATGTCTCCACCACTTTCACTTCACTATGTGAAGACGTGTTATTTTAGTCAGCAATCTGTTAATAAACTCAGCCTCTCCTTCACAATCCCTCTCATTCTTTTCCATCTCATTCTTGTTCTTGCTCTTTTATTTCTATCACTTGTTTTCTTTTTGTCTGTCTCATTAGTAATCGGTGGGAAAGTACCCACACTTTCTCCAATGTCTTGACTTTATACCTTCTTTTACACACACCATCTCATGACTGTCTAATGGTTGGCCGTATATCTAATTGGACCTTTCAGTGTTTTGTTATTCTTTTTCTAATTGGCCTCATGCTCCAGTTCATACAAAGCTTCATAATATGCAGGCCTAGGCTGTGGCTTCATATCATGTGTGACACACTTCAAATGCTCAATCTTTTTTTAAATCAAACAAACCATTCAGAGAAAATTGCAACATTTTACTATCAGCCGTGCTATTATTCCATCCGCAAACCCATAAACGTGTGTAATACGAAGTGCATCAACCTCTCATGAGGTGGTGTACTAGCTGGGGTTGGAGAATCTCCAAACTGAGAACGAACCGAAGGCGTCATCAACCGCACATTCAGTGCAGCTCATCGTACCTCACAATACATGAAATACTAATACAAACCATCTCAATATTATTGCAGAATGAGACTTGCAATGCAGTATGTAAAACCAAAACAAATAAACCTTTGTTTACCTACCGGGATACGAAGTGGAAAAATCAAACTCTCCACAGAAAGGGAAAACACTTAGGGGGTTATTCTAACTTTGGAGGAGTGTTAATCCGTCCCAAAAGTGACGGTAAAGTGACGGATATACCACCAGCCGTATTACGAGTTCCATAGGATATAATGGACTCGTAATACGGCTGGTGGTAAATCCGTCACTTTTCCGTCACTTTTGGGACGGATTAACACCTCCTCCAAAGTTAGAATAACCCCCTATGTACTTTCAGTCACTCCAAGATAGGCTCTCGACCAGTGGTAACCCACCTTTAGAGTTAGCAATCTTATCCTTGTGCAAAAAAGAATAAAGAACACTACCCAGATTAGGACATACACAGCCGATTAAGGTTTTCATAGAATAATTTACAGGACTTAACCTACAACCTAATGTGACACCACACACCTTTTCAGCAGGCAGTCTTATAATAATATCTTGATCTTGGATTTCCATAAATACGCAAACCTTGTACATAAATCCAAAACCCTTTGCACACACATTTGATAAAAACACAATGGGGGTTATTACAACTTTGGAGGAGGTGTTAATCTGTCCCAAAAGTGACGGTAAAGTGACGGATATACCACCAGCCGTATTACGAGTCCATTATATCCTATGGACTCGTAATTCGGCTGGTGGTATATCCGTCACTTTACCGTCACTTTTGGGACGGATTAACACCTCCTCCAAAGTTGTAATAACCCCCAATATCTGTTCATCAAGGACAAGATTCAGTCGGCTTCAGCAATCTGGGCAAAACATTGCAGTGTAGTTTTCAACGCCTGCACACAACGAAAATCAAAACACCATTGACATAACACTCTATGCGGTCTGCATGCACTGCAAAAATAATTAACTTACGTCAAATCACACGTTTGCAAGACAAATCAAGTACATTGTCACAATCTACATAAAGCAACCCACCACTCATAACTTGTTTCACAAAAATCCCTATTTATACTTGCGTATTCTGCTCCCAATAGCCTCAATAGTTATTTCAAAGTTGATTCGCCTGATTCTAGGATTAAATATTATTTATTATACTAATTTGCAACATTTTGCCTCAGACTTTTCCACCAAAATTCTTTTTGTGCTTGCACTAATAAATACAAAGAGCCAATACGCAGGATCTTGTCCATGTGAGCCGCAAAGGGCGGGGCCCTAGAATCATTATAGAAGGCAAAAAGTAGTTAGTCAGATTCAATTTAGCATCAATAATCCATGAAAAGCCATTTGTGAGATGTCAAAACATTAGGGGAATTAGCCTCAATCAAAATGTTTGTTTAGTGAACTACTATGAATCTACTCAGTTCGTAAGTCAAGAGAAAGAAATGAATCAACAGGTAGTCTAATGTGGAGACAGTCATTTCAAAGCAAACGTGTAATCATGTGGTCTTGTAGTCTTTTTCCAGTGCACATAGCATATTCTCATTCTACTGCATGTGGGACTGTATGTCCCTTAAAAAGCCTGCTTGGGCACTGATGCACATCCCGCGAATGGTGACTTTAAATGCCTCCGACAGAGTGTCAGCACCTGGGACTGTGCTTTTATTTTTGTCAGATTGTTCTATAATGGCTGTTTCCAGTCTCTTCCTAAATACTGGGCCAAGGAGTACAGTAGGCTGAAGCCTCCACATGTATTGTGGGTGTGTATGGATGGTAATAGCCTCCTCCAGCCACACTGGGGCATGATCCATAACTGTTTTGGGCATGTGTATTATATAATATACCCAGGACCTCACCTCTGGGTTGCCATCCAGTAGTCTAACCTAGAGTATGAGGCATGAACTGACAGTGCGAATGTGCCTTCCTTCACCCCGTGGTTCCTATGATGCCATAGGTCAATCGGGGCACGATCTGTCATCCCTTCCCATATAACCTGTGCTGCCTGTGTTCCCTTGCCATACTGCCAATACTGAGTCAAGCTATGTATTCAGGTCTCTGCCCCATAGAATGGCCAATTGCAGGAGGATGTCAAAGTTTCCAGATTTGCGTATAAAACTCTGGATCGTCAACATTAGGGCCATAAGTGTTAACTAGAGTCACCAGTGTGCCATTCAGTTTACCATGTAAAATGATGTAGCAGCCTTGATCATCATTTTCCAAATGGGTGGCAACAAAGGTCACCGCTTTTTTTTATCAGTAGGAGTATCCCCCTAAAATTTGTGGAGTAGGACAATGCCACTCTGAAACTTGCCCAACGGATGCCAACCTTGTCCTCCGTGTGCCTCGTAAGATGTGCCTTCTGTAATAGAGCTACGGTCACCTGATGTCTATCTAGGTAAGCAAGCACGTGTTGTGTCTTTTTGGAGTTATTGAGCCCTCTGACATTCTGAGTCAGCAAAACGTAATGGCCATTTGTGGCGGTCATATTACCCCATGACGAACCCATGTATGTTATGTTTTGGGCGTCTGCCATCACCTACAGACATGCTCCATGGCTATATCATCTAGTTTCTTGGCATTGGCGAATAAAACCATAAACTCCCAATCCTCTCCCCTTCCATTTCAGCATCCAAACATGCTAAAGACATCAATATAACACTAAAGTTTTTTAAATCCTCATATAAAGCAAGGTGCTGTGTTGGCAGTAAGGGTGTACGCTCTTAGGGGTAGCCAGATGTCAGAGTTCCCTCCACATAGATGAAGGTGACCATGAGGCAAGGATCGGTCACTGGGCTTCTAGTCCACTCTCAGGACTATCACGTGCCTGAGCATCGTAACAGGCCTCGTAACAGACCTCATCTGCGTCCTGGCCCACATAATCACAATAGGCAGTACTGTTAGTGCACAATGTTACCGGAGCGGCTGAGCCTGCACCCACATCCCGTGCCTCCCAGGACGACCAATAGATCGGTGCAATAGAGACATCCTCTTTCAAACCATCTTTTACCTGTGTAGTCGAATTTTCAGGAAAAAAGAAGTGACACAACTCTAGCAGCAATATAGTCGTTTATAAAAGAATAATACGGCCGGGGGCACAGCCCAGTTCTGTAACTGAAACCACACTTAACTCAGCTCTTACAAACAGCATCTTTTATAGTCTTGGTCTGCAATTCAAGTTCCACATCACTTATCACATTTCAGTTAGCACAGTAGTGCAACTCTGTTATCTTTATTAATTTTAGCAAAAGCAATAATTCTCTAAAAAGCATCTGACTACTTGTCACTAAAATGCAGCTGTGGCGTAGATAATAACGGTATCCATGCTCTAACGAGCTCAGTGTCTTTTGATCTCACCCTTTGAATTCTATCTGTGTATCCTCCCTACCCTACGTCCATGCCCTGACGTTTTACGGCCTGTCCTCCCTCTACTCACCTTGACTTACACAAACATCTTGTGTCTCCTTTTCAGATCTGCCATGATTTACACCTCCTCCTAACACTGGTATCAGAAAGTGGCTCAGGCTGGCATGTGTGTGACCTTCTAAATTATCAGTGGTATGCAAGGACCGGCTGCAACTGCTTTGCCCTGCACCTGGCCGCTCTCTTCGTTTTCCTTCCTGTCCTTGCATTCCAGTCTAACATCGTACCCAGTTTGAGGCCTGTACTTTTCTCGACAATCTACCTTTCTGCATGTTTCCCTTCTAAGTCATGTGTTGATCAGAGTGTGCCTTCTTTCTTTTTCTTGAGGCCTATTACATTCCTCCCTCTAGTTGAATTTTCAACTACTCGCTCACCTGTCCTGTCTAATGTACCTATCTTACTGAATGCATTTGGCTTCTCCTTCCATACTTTACTAACTAATCTTCTAGTAACCATCCCTCCTAACCTCTGACTACTGGATTTACAACACCCTACAATAATCTGAACAAGGCAATACATCGAAAGGATCACCACAAGGATTGGAAGAAGTCATTTAAGCAATTCTGGTAGTCAGGACTGAATCCACGAAAACAACACTGGAAACCACTCGTCGGGGGCACCACCTTCCTCCATCATTCTCTTCTGCAGATTATGCAAAGTCTATATGGCCTCTGTTAGTATGTGCGTCAGGCCGTACCGATCTTGGCACAAACCCCTCCTTCCATAGCCGTCATCAACACATACCTATATTGATTAAGTATTACTTGCACTGCCTGCAACTCCTCTTTGACTGCATTGAAACCATCTTCCATGGCATTGATGGGTTTCATCAGTTCCCATCGTGTTATTTGCAACCAACGAGCAGCGGCTTTCACCTGGATGAATGAGAGGATTCTTCCAAAAAACAACTGGGGATCATTGAACAACCGATACTCCTGCGGAATTTCTGCCCAAGTTGCAGTGCCAAAATACTCACCAGCTCTTCCTCTCCGATGATGATGTAACAAGGTCGTTGGATGGCTCATGGGATGGTCATGTAACTTTGAAACATCCACACCTGGAATCACTAAGGATGGGGTGTGCACAGTAACTAAGGAACAAAGACCTCTCCATCCTGCAGGAAGTTGCGTGTATTGCCATTCTCCACACTGCCAATAGTAGTCGATCAGACTGGAGGTGCCCCATTGCATGTCAGCATTATACCTCGTGGTGATGCAGTTGATGTTCTTCCCTACCAAGACCATTCTGTTTGCCCTGAAACATTAAAAAAAAAAAAATGGGTGTTCCGCCCCCTCTCGAAGAGTTGAAGGTGCTTCTACCCATGTTAGGCTCTGTATATAAAAGAACAATGGATTCAACCCAGATCTGTGACTGGGGGTGAGTGTTTGCATTGTCAGCACTCCGTCCATCATCTTTTTGTGTTGCTAAAGTTGCCCCAAGTGGGAAGGGTATGCCCAGACGTGGGTCCCTTGCTCAATGTTCCACTGGAATCAATCTAGCCTGGCTGAAGAAGGGTGATACCCTGAAACCGGTCCCAGGATGCTTGTTTCCGGTCCAGGGAGGACCTGGCCTGGCAGTTCGGGCTGGACGTTCCAATGAGGAACAGGGTCAAGACTGATTTGCATATGGCTGGGTCCAAACTGGGGTGACATGGTGAGCAAAAGAACGATTGATTCAACCCAGATCTGTGACTCGGGGTGAGTGTTTGCATTGTCAGCACTCCGTCCATCATCCTTTTGTGTTGCTAGGCTCTGTATATTCTCATCCCATATAGCCTTTAAATGAATGTAATCTATCTGATTCACTGGCATGTGGAATTAAGGAGCATACTAGACAAGACTCATTAGTACTTTGCATGCCTACTCCTGTAATATGCTGATACCACATATTATCTAATAAGCTAGCATGAATATTATGAGATATATTCTTATATTCATATGCTTCTCTTTGCAAGCGCACAATATTTGGGCATGATACTATACATAAATTAAAATACCTTTGTAATACAACTATAAATATGATAAAACATAAGCAAGAAAACAGAACAGTAATTCATAAATGTCTGTTGGTAGAGCCAATAAGGTACCCCGCCCGCTCTTTAAAAGAAAAGTGTTATTCCTCCTTCTGTTCGCTGTTCTCTAAATGTTCCTTTGGCAATGGTTGACACCGAGCAGGGGCCAGTCGAATGTACGACAAATGTATCCACGGTTTCCCACCCTCCAATTTCACTGCGGTGGTGGTGCTCTGAGTGACTAGATAAGGCCCCTCAAACTTGATGTCTTTTCTTCGCCTCACAAAATTGCGAATGTACACTTGTTGACCCACAGGAATTGGACTGATCTGCTGGGCTGTGGTGGTGCACTTCTGCTGTTGTGCCACTGGTTTTGCAAAGAACTTAGGAGACTTTAGCAACTGAGACAAATAACTAATTTCATCCCCCAAAACCTCAGCTGTTTTATGAGCATCTGTCTTTTGCCTTGCTATTGTTAAGGGGGTTGGCTTAGGGCACCCTGTCACTATTTGATGCGGGGTCAGGTGATGATCATTTCCTGGTTGATTTCTGAGGGCATACAAGGCTAACGCAAGGCAGTGTAACCAATTCTTACGCAATGTAGCACACAGTTTGGCTATTTTATTTTCCCACAGGCCATTAAGACATTCCACTATACCATTACTTTTGGGGTGATAGATGACAATATATGTTTTATCCCCAGGGAGGTGCAGATGTGTTGAAAAATGGCATCGACGAAGTGGGTTCCGTTATCTGAACTGATCTCTTCTGCGATTTCCCCACCTAGGTATTATTTCTCGGCTCTGTCTTGATCCACCTTGAGAAAGGACAGACAACTACTGTTAGATATCTGTAATTGTTACATCTATCAATCATGTCAACAAAATCTAAATGTAGATTTTTAAATGGACCTGTTGGGCGGGGAATTGTTGATGTAATAACTTTTTGTGTGGGTCTTAGGCTGTATTGTTGGCATACTGCACATTCAGCAGTATACATAGTAATCATTTCAGAAATGCGTGGGATAAACCAATCTGTCTGTAATGTAACAAGAAGATATTCTTTGTGTGTGCGGGGAGATGCAGCTGCTCCAGCGCTGTATACAACAGAGCTTGTGGCATTACTGGTTTCCCTGTACTTTCCTTTTTATAAATGAAATCTGTTGGTGATTGTATGCACCTTTGCTGTTCCCACAGCTCCCTCTCATGTGGTTGTGCCTGCTCTTGCAGCTAATTGTGATGTTCGGTGTACGGGGGTGGTAATTCAGTATCATTATGTTGCCTACTCAGCATCATCTCCAATGTGTGCTTTTCTGATTCAGTATAATTTGGAGATGTTTTGGTTGCCTCCTTGGCTGCCCAGTCTGCCAGAGAATTACCCCTGGAGACAAGGTCTTGCTTGTTTGTATGTGCCGCACAGTTTATCACTGCTACCTCACGTGGTAGGGCTAAAGCCTGTATCAATGTTGCCAGTAAGTCTCTGTGCATCACAGGAGAGACCCATCAGATTTAGGAAACCCCCTCTCCCACTTGTGAATGCTAGAATTCACAGTGGTGGTGACATATGCAGAGTCTGAATAGATGGTGACTTCTAACCCCTCAGCGTGATGCAGTGCTTCATTAATAGCCACTAGTTCTGCAGCTTGTACTGAAAAATGAGAGGGTAGTATGTGGCTCACTATCTGCAACTTGTCAGATGATCCCTGCTGTTCAGCTTTTACAACTGCTGCTCCTGATTGTCTAATCCCTGTTTTTTGATCTATGAAAGAGGATCCATCCACAAAGAGAAGCATGCTTCCAGGGATGGGGTCCTCTACCACCTTGCTCTCTTCTTCTGGCACATAACTGGCACAGTCATGTACTTGTTTGTCGTCAGTAGCTGGGTGTGCAACGTATGTCGCTGGATTACTGTGTGACATCTGACCACTTGGAAGGATGGTAATGAAAGGTTTACTTCGTAACCAGATACTCTCGTTGAGAGTGCTTTTGCCTCTTTGCAAGATAGCGAATAATGCATGCTCTACATACAGTGTTAAAGGTGATCCCATCACAATAGTGGTGCCCTTCTGGACTGCAAACGCTGCTGTAGCCAGGGCTTGCTCACATGGATAGTGACCTTTCATGACAGGATCTAGCAGCCCACTGTAGTAGGCAATTGGCTTATGTCATATAGACGTTTTTTTGAGTCAGTGTTGCAGTCATTGTCATTCTGTTACAATGACAAAAGAGGTAGAATTGTTTTGTGTAGTCGGGTGTACCTAACACTGGAGCACTCGTGATCGCTTTATTTTTTTTTATTTATTTTTTTAGCTCCAGGAAAGCAGTCTCCCCGTCATATCCAAGTTATTTTATTTGCCGTCGCGTGAGACCCTCTTAATGCGTTGAGGAGTGATGCTGTTAGCATAGTGAAATTAAATACCCACTGTCTCTCATATTTACAGAGTCCTAAAAATTGTTGCATTTGTTTGGTAGTGCTGGGCTTAGGCATGTTTCTAATCCTCTCTAGTCTGTCAGGTGTCACTTTTCTCCTGTCTTTAGATATCAGTTGTCCCAAATAATGGACCTCTGTCTGCACATATTGTAACTTATTTTTATCGACCTTGTACCCTTTGTTGGCAAGTGTGCAGAGGAGGCCACTGGTATCTTCTCTACATAGGTCTTCAGTAGCGCTACAAACCAGAATGTCATCTACATATTGTAAAAGCGTACTCTTGCATTGGATGTTCGCTAAGTCTTTTTTTTACTCTCTGATAAAAAAATGCTCAGAGACTCACAAAAACCTTGTGGGAGCCTCCTGTAGCAATATTGTGTATCTTTAAAAACGAATATGGTCAAATATTGGCTTTCTGATTGTAATGGAAAAACACATTTTTCAAATTGATTACAGAGAAGAAAGTGGCATATTTGGGGATATTTGTCAGTATAACTGATGGATCGGGTACTACTGGGAACTCTGGAATGAATGTCGTTCAGAGAGCGCAAATCTTGAATCAATCTCCAAGTTACTCCCTTGGCCTTTTTTATCAGGAAACTCGGCGTATTACATGGTGTCGATCTTTCAAATATCACTCCTTGCTCAAGTAACGCCTGAATTGTAGATGAGATACCTTCTTCCGCTTCTTTGGTCAATGGCTCCAGGTTTCAATGTAATTTTCACAGGCTCAGCTCCTTTGATCAGTCCCGTGTCATGTGGCCTCTTTGTCCACACTACTTCCAGTACTTTTGCCAGATCTCTCTCTCTAATTGTTTTGTCTTATGCATGTTTTGGCACTGTCCTATATTACAACTGCATTCTGATGGAGATATTAATTTCAAACACAACTGTTCCAATCAGGGGGGCATTCACTGAACAATTCTTCAACTGAGAAATCCCTTAATTTGACCTCGGGATCTGTAAACACAATTGATGCCCACATTTCCTGCCTTCTGTTGAATGCGATGAGCACCACATATGTTGGTCTTTTATTTCAAGAGCTGATATGTTCAGTATCATCTCTTTCTGTCCTCGGGTCCATGGGTTCGCAAGGTCTAAACAATAATGGTTTTGGTAACTGAGCTGTTTTCCCTTGCAGCGCTGGTGTGCGCGCTATCAGAGCGTATATGCCACGTAAGAACGCCTCTGTATCAACGGGCACTGCTCTAACCTGCTGCCCTGATCCCTCATGAGCTATGAGGGACAGTATCCTGCCTGTTGTGACACAGGGTGTATAACACACCATCTATCCATCTTCCAGGAACGAGATGGTCATATTCAGTTTGCTCAATAGATCTCTCAAGAAGGTTGATAGGTGACTCTGGGGGAATATAACAGTGGTCCGTTAATTTGTGTGCCAACCGCAGTCCTGTTTACTGATCGTGAAAGAAACCCATCTGACAGCCCCAGAAGACCCTTGTGTGTCCATTGAGTTGCACGAAAGTGATAGTGTTCCTTCCTTTATGCAAGACTTGGTGGCCCCAGTGTCGATTTAAAAACTGATATGGGCAACCTTCTATGGCACAGAGGTTTCCTCTTCTGACCTGTGGGTTACCAACAGTATTGGACATATGGTTGTTACCTGTGGGCTTTGTCATTGGATATAGTTAGGGGTTAGTGTTCCACTGAAACTTGGGGCAGTGTGTGAATGATGTTTCCTCCTTGTACCAATACTCCTCCTACTTGAACCTGCGCTGGTCCTCCCATGTAGTGCTGCCACCCTGGGGCCTGTTTTGCGGCAGTGGCCCCTGTGGTGCCACCCACTGAGCTTGAGGGCTCTGAGGGTATTCTTGTCTCACATATTGTTGTGGTCCCCATTCTCCGCCTGTCTTTGCGGGGTAAGCCACCCTTGCATGCGTTCATAGATTCTCTTGCAAAATGACCCATCTTGCTGCAATAATAACACTGCTGTCCCACTCGGTATCCTCCTTGTCTTCTCCCCTACATTGTTCCTTGCTCTCCTGACGGACCTCCTTGTCTCCTCCCCATATCACTTGCTATCTGCCCTCCTGGTGCCTGCCCTTGCACTGGCGTTGACTGGTGCTGGTGGTGCTGTCACAAGTCTCTCTCTCTCTTTCTCTCTCTCTCCCCCCCTCCCCCCTCTCTCCCCCCTCTCTCTCTCGCCCTCTCTCTCTCACCCTCTCTCTCTCTCCCTCCTTTTCTAGCTTTCATTTAAAATAATGTATTATGTGAGCCAGTATTTCTGGCCATGGTTTAGCCTCAATTCCCACATTCGGTGGGAAGACCTCTCCAAAACATTGTGAAATAAAAGTGCATTTCCTCCTGTATTTTCCCAATTACATCCTACCTCCTGTACCCACCGTTCTTTCATTCTCGTGATAAACTCTGCAATGTCCTCAGTCGGATTAATGCTTTCTGCCATAAGAGCTCCACTGGCTGGTCTGTATGGGTATGTCCGCCGAAGTGCATCCCAAACATGCTGGCGGACGTTGTTAAATGAAGACCTGTAAAATGGTGTATTTTTTTAATGTAACTTGAGGGAGTCCTGCTCTCGCAAATATGGTATTTACCTCATCTCACACTAGAGAACTCCGCAAACTCTTAACGTCGCTCAAGGTGAGATTGACTCCGTCTCTGTGTTTTTCAAAACATCCTACCCATTTCCCTGCACCTTCGGACAGTGGGGACAGCGCTCTTTTTAAGTTGTCTTTGTCCATTTGTGGCCAGCGCCTATATGTTGGTACTTGACCGTCTCCTGGCACGTCAGACCTTATACGTTACCTGATTCACCCCACTTTCTCTACTCTAGCCCTCTGGATCTAACCTGGATTTCTGATGGACACAAACTGTCCCTTCCAGGAACTGCTTCCTGGGTAATTCACTAGTACCAAAATATTTCTTCTGGGTAATTCCTTAGTACACTACTATCTCTTCCAGGAACTGCCTTCTGATTAATACACTACTACAAAACTATGTGTTCCAGGAGCTGTCCACTCGGTAATACTCTAATATAAACCTATGTCTTCCAGGAGCTGCCTCCTAAGTAATACACTACTATAAAACTATTTCTTCCAGGAGCTGTCTCCTGGGTACTACTCTAATATAATATGTCTTCCAGGAGCTGCCTCCTGAGGAATTCGCTAATACCACCTATGTCTTCCAGGAGATGCCTCCTGGGTAATTCACTATTACAAACTATTTCTTGCGGGAGCGGTCTCCTAGGTTATGTTCTAATACAAAGTATGTCTTCCAGGAGCTGTCTTCTGAGTAATGCACTAATACTTGTTGCCTCCTTTCTATCACAAAAGGGAATCCCCACTAGCTAGTCTTCCGGCCTGGCCGGGAAATCACATTTCCTTTCTACATCAACATTGTATTTCAAAAACCACACAAATCCTGCAGGCACTTATTCACTCCTACTATAATTGCCACAGAATGATGCCCTTTAAATATTAGAGTTTGAGGCCTAACCTCTCCTTACCCTTTAGGACAGCACCCTTAGGAACTCCCACTATTTGCTCGAATAGGCAGGTGTAATGCTCACCTGATTTGCGCGCAGTGTTCTAGTCAAGCGTCGCAGGCGGTGTTTCCTTCAGCTGCGGTCCAGTGAGCCGAGTAGATGGAGGGCTCCTTTCTGGCTTGCCAAAATGTAGTCGAATTTTCAGGAATAAAGAAGTGACATAGCTCTGGTAGCAATGTAGTAGTTTTATAAAAGAATAATATGGCCGGGAACAATGCACAGTTCTGTAACTGAATCTACACTCAGCTCTTACAAACAGCATCTTTTGTAGTCTTGGTCCACAATTGAAGTTCCATATCACTTATCACATTTCCAGTTATCAAAGTAGCGCAACTCTGTTATCTTTATAAATTTTAACAAAAGCAATAATTCTCTAAAAAGCATCTGACTACTTGCCACAAAAATGCAGCTGTGGTGTAGATAATATACGTATACATCCTCTGACATGCACAGTGTTTGTTGATCTCACCCTTGGAATTCTATCAGTGTATCGTCCCCTTGCTACTTCCATGCCCTGAAGTTTTATGGCCTGTCCTCCTCCCTCTACCAACCTTGACTTAAACATCTCATATCTCCCTTTCAGATCTGCCATGATTTAAACCTCCTCCTAACACTGGTATCAGAAAGTGGCTCAGGCTCTCATGTGTGTGACCTTCTAAATTATCTGTAGTATGTGAGGACCGACTGTAACTGCTTTGCCCTTCACCTGGCCTCTCTCTTCATTTTCATTCCAGTCTAACATCGTACCCAGTTTGAGGCCTGTACTTGTCTCACACAATATACACTTCTGCACCTTTCCCTTCTAAGTCATGTGTTGACCAGAGTGAGTCTTCTTTCTTTTTCTTGAGGCCTATTACACCTGCTACTGGCATTGTTCATGTATATTACATTCGACTAAGTCTAGTATAGTACAGCCTAGCTCCACAAGTGTCTGCGCATATGGACTGGTGCAGCCTCACTCAGATTAGGAGTCTTTTTCAGGTGTGGCCCTACAGTGGTTAGTAATTTTCTTCACAAATTCCATTGCTGCCTTAGGGGTAGTGATCACCTTCCTAAGTGCCACTTTGGTCGATGTGCAGCGGGCCAAATAGAGCATGGCGTAGGGTATCTCCTCTACTTTTTTTTCCCCCCCACAGGCAGATATTTGTGACAAGTCACCTGCATAGCTGCTGTAAAGTCAGGAAAGAAGGCTATGTAATTTCCTTGACAGTGGATAGTCTTTTTCTGCCTGGATAACTGAGGAACTACATCTCTATCATGATAATTAAGGAGCTTCTGTATGATGGGGCGTGGTGTCGTCCCAGGTTGTGGCCTCGCCCACAGGGACCGATGCGCCCTCTTCAGTATCAGCACATTGCCGAAGTGTTCCTTGCCAAACACATCCTGCAGCATCTTCTCCACTTACTGCTCCATCTTGCCTGTATTATTGGATTCGGCTATCCTGGTGATCCTCAGGTTGTTTTGGTGACACCCAGCTTCGAGATCTTTATTTTTAGCTTGTATCAGCGCCAGCACTTTCTCCATATTTTAGACATTTCTCTGTAGTGCTTTGCAGGGTGTCTTCTGCTGTAGAAATTTAGATTCCCCTGTTGCAGCTCACCCCCTCCTGGTTGTTAGCAGCCAGCCGGTTAGTGTGGGGATTTTCTGACTCATGGCCCCCCAGATCATCTAACAAATCACCCTGTACGCAAGACCGCCCTCACCGCCCCGGCCTGCTTCATACAGGTTTGGCCTTACTTCCCTGTATGCGGCTCAAGGGGAGAAAGCAGCAGCAGCTGCGCACAGCTCAGGCTGTGTCCAGCCGGTTGGCACACTGTTCCCTCCTACTCAACATTAACATTCACTGGGCCCACAGCATCTCATTAGCTCTGCCCGTCCTTCACACCTTATTGTGCCGGCCTCCATCTTGTTCTGGGGAAGTTGGAGCGCTCCGTGTGGCCTCTCACTCTCAGCAGCTGCCCACCGCACCACAGGGGCAGCGTCTCGTTTTGTGACGACCTGGCTCGATACTCTCACCACCAGGGGCTGCAGTAGTTACAACTGCCTTTTTCCACGTTGCAGGACCATGTGCAGAGATCCCTTCAAGGGTCGGATTGTCACCTTTATTGATTGCTCAGGGTTATTTCAGACATCTGGGGAGACCCCTCAGCACCCTGCTTGACATGCCCCGTTCCGAAGGTAGATCGGCAGTCATTGTAAGGATAGTGAGTGTTTTTGCTTCATTGTCCCCTGAGCCGCACTAGAATGCAGCCATCTTGCTTCTGGCACTCTAGAGTCCCCTGCTGCTTTGCAATTAAAATCAATAAAGATATATTTTTTTAAAAGTGAAGCCCAAAGCAGAGGGTCTGCCTTAAATATAAACTTTGGTCCCCTGTTTGATCTCTGTTCAGCGAGAGATCTCTCTTCCTTAATCAATTTGATAAGTTGATCTGTGATATAGCATGATATTAGATGTGTTGTGATAGGGATAGGGTTTGTCTCCTGAATGAATAACCAAGTTACAGTCAAATTAAATTACTTACAGGTTAGCATTGGTTAATTCTGAAGAGGATAGCAGAACAAAGAGGGGGCGTTGATTTTCTAAGCCATTGATCAATTTTCAACTTTTTCTAGAGTCATTTGCCTTACAGACCTGAAAAAGTCTGACCATGTATGCTCATCCTAGTGTTGTTTGGCTTGTCAAGCTACCTTTTATATATATATAGTCGGTCCTAAATACTATGGGTTTAATTCATTGCCTCTGAAGGATTTTTGGCAGTTTATATAAGGTAATGTTTAGGTCTAGTTTTTGAATCTTAAGTCCAGCTGAGAACCAACTTTCTTCCTTTAGAGAAGAATTGAGGAAACAGTGTAATGTATATAAAGAAAACATCAAATAGCTAATTAAACATAGCAAAGTGAAGTTGTTTTAAAAACTCCCTTCCATCGACTTGTAAGAAGTAAGAGACTGTAATACATGTTCATCAAGCTGCCAGATGGTATATTTAGTGAAGTTAATCTATTTCAAATGATTGATTTAAACTTGGAGCATGAAGACCTCTGCACAGTGGTATTTAAAGGCAGGAGAGTGTTTGCCAACAAAAATAGTTTTTGGTTTCAGCGTCCAACACCATCAAAAAGTATTCAGCTCATTAAGTGTAATTCATTACCGTGCTGTGCCAGGTTCATTTGATTTGTTGTCAGACGAGTATTGTTAATGGATTGCTTTAAACTTCCATTTGAACGAAGCAGCAGGTAACCTTTCTCCAAATGTATCTGCACTCGTTGTAGGCATACTATTGATTGGAATATTCCAGTAACTGTCTTGAACGTTGTGCAAATCTGAGATCTCTTCATTGATAGTTAAAATCATCTGATATTACTCAAGAAGTGCGTAAATAAAGGAGTTGAAGGACACAGTGGCAGAGATCATGTTTAAGTCACCTATTCACCCGAAACATTTTTAGGATGCTGATAAACATTTTGAAAAACAAGTGTATTGCTACCAACACTTGAACATTTGTTGTAAGAATGTGGTCTCTTCCTGTTATTGGACCATAAAAACTATGCAAGTTCTCCACTTAGGCGTTGAAAGGAAGAGGCCTGTGACCCTGTTACTTGGAAGACTTCAAATTCTAGATGAGAGAATGTATTATGCAACCACGTTTCTTGCAGAAACTAATGACTAATCATCTCTTCCACCTGCCTCCCAAAGGCGTGCGCTATCTCGAATCTCTACAAAGTATTTTAGCCTAACACAGTTCCAGGAGTCAGAAGAAGTACAAAACAATCCCTTTGTTCTATTGAATCTTGACCTGGACTGAGGCGATGTTATTGGTTGCTAGAATTGTTTAACAACGGTCAAATGCAGCTCAAGACCTGTCCTCAGACTTGAGAACATTGAGGAATTCACACCCAAGGACCCTAGCACACCTTATTTAGTATAGCATTGTCCCATGCCCACCGCTGGTTATGCAGGACTGTTGCTATAGTGCATTTGTAGAGTTTTGATGTAAGTAGTGTGTGCTACAGGCTGCTGATACCGAAAAACATTTTGCTAAGGTATGGGCATACCTACATTGTATGTCTGTCATTGCCCTTTGAACCCAATAAAGTTGAATGGCTTAGAATAATGGCTTATTGCTGTCTCTCTAAAAAGCACATTGAAGAATTTGAACGTTGGCTATCCAATAGACTCAATTACTCAGTGGTAAAATAGTTTACAAATTGGGACATCTAAAAGACCAGGATGCTAATGCAACAGGATACTTACTAATCTGGCTTATGATGTCTGCATAATCACTTGCACATACTCAAATGTAGCATCACACAAGGCCTTGTCTGCCTTCGAAATAGCAAGTGTCACAATAGCTGCCATGGTTCTCATTGTGTGTTCTTGGATGTTTCATGCCCAATAAATAGTTTTGTTCTTTGATGTCCCTAGCTAACAACTGCCACACAGAGCCGACTGTGTAGAACAGCCCAATGGCTTTAGCAGTTGAGCTTTATGACAGTTAAGACCTTCTGCCAAGAAAACAGTTAAGCGTAGCTTTGGTGATTGAGCTATTAATGCAAATCATACTTTAGTCCACGTTTCCCACCCATTTATAATACTCTGTCTCCTAGGAGTGATACTTAGACATAAATACCAATGCAGCTTCAGCACAGAAGAGTTCCAACCAGTTTCTCTGTGCTAAGTGACTAGTGCTTTAAGTTCTGATTCTGTCAGTCAAAAATAATATTGAAAGTTGTCAATCTATTTCACCACCATTTGAGGTGTTCGCTGGCAATTCTGAGCATTACCACATACTTCTTTTTTTCATGTGTGGCTGCCAATAGGAAGACATTATGGAGAAGTTCCAAAATAACTGGAGCTGAATCAAGTAGCATATCATAGTATCAAAGTATCATTTCAGGCTTCATAGACCAGGAAACCCACACATGAGGAAAAGTCACCAGGGTGGCTGTCTGCAGTTCAGTACTGAAGCGTAACATGTTATCTCAGAAGACCATGTTAAAAAAAACATTGGAGCAAAAGTGGCTAAGATGTTCTTGGAGTAGAAAGCAGATTGTCCCTGGCTAAAGCCATATCATTAGAGGTTATGCAGGTATGTAAGCTTTATTGACCATGTTGTGTCAAAATAAAATGAATCCATTAATTAATAACTGCCACCCCATGAACAGAATTCCACAGGTTATTATTGTGACATAATTTACTGAAGGATGTAAATATTACTTCTGAAGGATACTTTTAAATGCAGATTCCTCACCTTGTGACTATCTCAAGGTGCCAGACTGGATCTAAAAATAATTCAAAGCAGTGCCCCTTCTACAATATTGCCCTTCACCCCCGAAAGTGATCAGAGACATCTATTTTTTTATTTAATTTATGAAGTGCATGGCTACTGAAACAGTGGGAATCATGTAAAAACTTCTGAGACAAGGGTTAGAGTTGCAGCTAGGTAGAAGACAGTTTGAAAGCTTAGGTCCTAGAAAGACAATAGAACGCCCCCCTTGTCTAGCTAATTTGAGCAGAGGGAAGGACAGCCAGATTTTGACACTGCATCCTCCCCGAAAAAGCAGAAGTCGTTCTGGTAGATGAGGATGAATCAACTATCTTAGAAATCAAATGTTCTTGTGATGGCTTTATGCCTAGAGCAGAGAGCTCTGAAGGTGATTCTCTTATCAGTAGGATGCCATTGAAGCTTCCGGAGATGCAATAAGACCGACTCAAACTTCAAAGTAAATAAGCTGCTGCATTCTGGACACTCTGAAGTCTTTTCACAGCAAACGTAGTGGCTCCTAAATATAAAATCTTGTCATAATTGAGGTGTGAAATGATTAGAGTCTCGACTATGTTCCTCTGAGAAGTAACTGACAATGGCTAGAGGATCTTCCTTAAACTTCTTAGTAAGCCATAGTATTCTGCAGCTACTTTGTCAATTTGGAAGTCCATAATCAGTTTTTGCCAAGCCTGAAGCTTAAATCTTTAACTACTCAATTCACAGAAGGAAAAGACCAGAGATCTGTAAGCCGCTGTTGCGGTCCACAACGATTGGGCTGATTCCCACCGGCTATCTTTTTCTTCTTGTTGCCATTAAGCTTTAGACAGTTTCTTCCCATTCAGTGTGTGCCCTCTGTCAAACACATGCTCAGACTAGATGGTGCAGAAGCATTCAGTGAGTTTAAAGACCTTGATCTGTATCATCAGTATATGAAAGCAGATTAGGGTCATAGGCTTTTTCTGTGTTCACCAAAGGGCAGGCATCGATGTTACTAAATTTAGGGCTCAAGGAAAAAAACAGAAGACACGCAATGTTTTGAGACCACTTGAAAAGCTTGATTCTGTAAAAATGAGCGAAACCACAACAGAGCAATATTTCGAATAACTGTCAGTCTTCTCAGCAGCACAGAGTGAAAAATAATTTCGAAGGGTGCTCTCAGGTATAAAAGAATCAGCAGAGCTGTACTTTCTCTATTAAAATTGCTTTTAAATTCTGTTATCCCCAAGAGGGCAGTTCAGTACTGTGCTGGGTGAGAGCCCATTTGAAACCTGTGAAGAAGGTTATTCAGTTTGAGATATTTGGACAGTTGACGATAGATATGTTTTTTGAAGGATCAAATGCTGATCACTAGGAGTGAGATAGGATGGACATTATCAGGCACCGATCCATTTAGATCAGGTTTCTTTAATAAAGGAAGCACTGTGACATTTTTTCAAGCCAAGCGGACACATCCTAAAGTGTGGAAGTGTTAAGTATTTTTTACTAGCAGAGGAGCAGGCCTGCAGCACTGATTGTGCCACCCACTAAAGTAGCCCTCTACAGGTCTCAGGCTTGCCATTACAGTCTGTGTGCGCTGTTTCAAACTATCATTTCTGCCTGGCAAAATAAACATTTTGGCAGACCCAAACCTTGCTTTTTAATACATATTTCACCCTTAGGGAAGACCCTGGACAGCCCAGAGGGCAATGCGCATTGTATTTAAAAGAAAATAAAAAAGGTTGGACATGTACTTACATGTCCTGGTAGTGAAAACGCTTAAATTAGTTTTTCACTACTCCAAGGCCTACCTCTCCCAGAAACTAACATTGGAGCTACCTTATTACATTTAGTAAGCTGTAATTTCCAAATGGTAGTAGGTAACCAGTTCATGTTTGGTGTCTTTTGAATTGTAATGAAAAATCCTAAGCTATGCTATCACAATTTAGAAATTGCCACTTTTAGAAAGTTGGTAATTTCCGGTCTTAGACATTTAGTGCTTGTAGCCTGTACCTGGCTCACATGACTGGGTGTAGTTTACAGTTGAGCTTTGTGTATTCCTCCTGGACTGCTACACCTAATAGGGATCTTAGGTGTGCCTAATTGGGCCATCACTGGCAGGATGGGAGGGAGCAGCTGGGCACAGTCCCACTTACACATGAATTGGCTGTGCCCTACCACCACACAAATTATTGCATACCCCTTATAGTTAGTCTGGAGCCAGGACAGGGGAGTCAGGATGCCTGAGGACTTCAAAGGAAAACCTCTAGAAGCTTTTCCCCCACTTTAAAGGCTTAACTGAATTTAAAGGACTGCCTCTCTGCCAGACTGCTACCCTGCTGGACTACTGCCTTGCTATCCTTTTGCCTGGGTGGGAAGGACTGGACCTGCATGAATCCCATAATGACTCCAGTGGCTAGATGGCTGGCCTTCTGACTTAAGCCTCAGGGGCAGAAGGCTCGAACAACCATGACCCAGCACCTGGACTCCGCCATCTTTGAGTCTACCCTGCCAAGTGGTTCCACCCTTATCCTGGATTTTTTTCAAATGGGTTTAAAGTGCTCTGCCAGCCTCTGTGGATCCAGTGGAAGTGACACATCTCCCGTCCGCTGTGCGGCGCAGCCCTGATCAGAACAGATGCCTCACCACTACTGTGTGGATTGAAACCACTGCTAAAACCCGTATCACATTGCAGCTTGTTGCTGCATTAGAATCGCCACAACACAGTGCATCCTCAACGTAGTCTCTCGCATCCCTCATTGACGGCAGCCTCGATGATGACACCAGACTATGTATCACAGCTTAGCAGCTCCTTGGAACCATCTTTTCACCCAGACTGCACACCTCCTCCTTGATGACGCAGGACCTTGCACCACAGCTTCGCTGCATCTCGGAACAGTCATCGCTTCCATCGCTTCGGCTGTGAGACAGATCCTCTCTACGCTCCGCAAGCCGGGATTTAAGGTATTCTGTTCAGCAGGCTTAACTGGGTCCCTGTAGCCAGCTCACGCTCCATCATGGTTAGCCTGAACTTGTGACTTTGTCCTGGTGCATGACCAGATATACACAGTTTGGGCACAGTTTTTCCAAAATTCTTTGAAACTAAATATCGCTGTTTCTACTATTTAGATTTTAGTTGTTTTGGTCCTGTTTTATTTATTTAAAAACGATTCTGTTTGTCTAAACTGCTGGGGGATCCTTTTGTGGTGTGTTTTTCAGTGTGATACTGTTTGAAGTGTTGCAGATGTATTTTACACATTGTTCCTGAGTTAAGCTTGACTGCTCTGTGCCAAGCTATTTGAGGGTTAAGAACAGGTTAATTTAGGGTTTTCTTTCGACTTCACCTTGACGGGTTGTGGTGGCTGCTTGAGAAGGGTTTTACCCCCCTCAACCAGTAACCCAGTTTCTTACAACTTGTACGAAAAAAAAACATAGAAATCAAGGACTATAAAGTAAGTAACCATTTCTCTGTAAAATGTATCTAACTTCGTTTGTCCTCCCTGTGTCCCGTTAGTGTTTTATTGACTACCAAAATTGGTTTAAAGTCTTACTATGTGAGCCTGCAGATTTATTGTTATGAACGTCATCACTGACTATCCAGGTATCCCCAGGTGGTTTGAACTGTGATACTAAAATATAATTGTGATGTGCATTAAATAGTGTGATTCCGACATCAAATTATGTGGGTGAGTTTTGCATTCCTAGGTAACAGATTCTGGTGGTCATTATGACCCTGGCCGTCATGAGACTGTCAGGGCCGTGGTGGAGTTCGGACCGCCGCCAAAGCAGCGTTCCGGCCTCCACATTGACCGTGGCAGAGCCACCACGGTCGAACCTCCGACACAGTCAGGTTGCCGACAGCCTGGCGGTCTCGGTGGTTGTAATCCAACAGGGTGGTGCTGCATGCATTAAGGCCCTGTTTCCCGCTGGACCAGTGGGCAGAAACCCTGTTTTCGCCCGCAAGCCCAGCGGGAAACTTGTAATAGGGCCAGCGGTGTTCTGGACACACTGACGGTCAGATGGCAGTAAGAGTTTGGCAGGTGCCCTCCACCACATACCAGACTCATAATGAAGGCCTTTATCTTTAGAGATAACTACAAGTTTGCATTTTGTGGAAGGTATTCATTTGAATTGTCTTTTTCCGTATTCATCAGCTTTATTTTATTTAGCATTCAAATAGTTCTCTCGTTCACTCGCTTCTAAGCGTGTATCTCTTATGTGAAAAAAGAAAACATCCTGAAAGTTTAATGCGGTTTCCTTCTCAGAGAAATGAAACAGTTGTTTTAAAAAAATGTTTAATAGGATTCCCCTTTTTATTATCTTTTTAGGTTGAATACTGTTGTCCTGGCTAAATCAGAGGTGCCGTTTTGCAACACTACGTGGGACAGGTTTCACCTAACTGGCGACTTCTCATCTTCGGCGGAGTTTTATGTTACTGTTGCTGTCTTTGTATTCCTTTACTGCATTGGTGCACTTGTCCTTTATCTCGGCTATATGCACGCTTATAGAGAGTCAAGGACATTACCAATAATTGTAAGTAAAATCACATTGTAAAATGAACGAGGTGAATTTTTTTTTTTTTTTTCTTTCTAAAAACAAAACTAGTATATTAGGACTGATTCAGGTCACATTGATACCAGGCAGCTTCTTGATGAATTACATTTGCTGGTGTTTAACATTTGCCTCCACCAAAATATACCATGCTGTTTTGTGTTAAAAATCAGTGTTTGGCTAACTTTCAGATTTCATTTTAGCATTATTGATATGGATGTATGTGGTTTCACAGGTTATATTAGTTCTGTGAAAACAGAAGTGAGAGAAATCGGCATTATGATTTCTGAAGTTTTAGTTACAATAGCTTATGTTCCTTGCTATCAAACGGTCAGCCAGATAAATAATTGCGGATCCCGAGCAGGATTTCAGAAGGATTAGGAAGGCACTGATACCAAATCAGTTATTACGGGTAAGTACATTCCCTTTTTTCCCCCACTGCGAAGAATAGCGTAAGGTTTTGTGGGGCACAAACATTCCAACAGGTTCAGATATTAAAAAAGGAAAAGTAATCAGTAAGAGAAAATATTGGGGAGGAGAATGACAAAATGGTGGGGACTGAAGCGGGTTGCAAGCATTAAGTGATAAAGTGAAATGTCGGCAGGAATGCTCATATTGACAGGTTCGTAAAAATGTTGGTGTTTGGAATGGAGGGAGCCGGAAAGAGTAGGAGAACAAACCTATTCTTGATGAGCTCCCTCTTTATGCTCCATTGCATGTCAACTTGTTGAGTTGTTGAAAGTGATGTTAGACTTGATGCTTTCACAATTTGATGAACTTTTCCTCAGTAGAGCTTTCCACGGTTCATCTCCTACATCATCACAAAGTGCTGCTTCATGCTGGACCTTCTTCCGGTTTCGTAGTATCTCCCTCCCCACCAGAACATGCCTTACTTAACAACAGTTTTAGCTCCTTTGTTTCCCTACCAACGTTTTCACACCTTATCTTTCTTTTGAAATGACTGGGCAAAGCTCAGTGATGCTTCACATAGAATTTCCTGCCTCCTTAAGGGGGGAGGGCCTTGTAACTTAATTTGTTTTCTTACTGCTCTACCTATATTGTTGACAGAGTAATTCATCTGAATTTAGTCTTTTACATTCATTTTGAAGCATGCCTTCCAGACTTCACTTGTTTTCATGGCATTGTTTTATCTGCTTCATTTGTGTGATGTGCAGATTTGCAGAAGCCACTCGCCCTAGAGGGTATCCTGGCACTTAACAGATGTGAGACTTGACAAACCTAAGACCTAGCGGAACGTCTAGAAAAGCTAGGTCTTCAGCTTCTTGAGAAGTGAAGAGGAGGATCTTGCGTGTAGTGGCATGTTGTTACACACTTTAAGAGCAATTTAGAAAGCTTGATTGCTGGGTCTGTTTTTTTTTTTTTTATGCAATCTGTGCGATTAGGAGTCCGGACGAGTGGAGCTGTCTGGAAGGTTTGTGAAAGCAGATGTGGTTTTTGAGGTATGCTGGGCCAGTGTTGTGTAGTGCCTTGAAAGTGTGGGTGCAAATTTTGAACTGTGCTCGTTTGGGTATGGGTAGCTGTTGGAGCTCTTGAAGGTATGGTGTGATGTGAGTGTGACATAGAAGGTTGAAAGCGATTCTGGCTGCGGAGTTCCGAATGGCCTGCAGCCTTCTGGTGAGTTGTTTTGTTGATCCCGGTGAGACTCTTTCCAATAATCAATAGCATGTAGCCAGAAATGGAAGCGAGCCGGTAATATGTTGGTCAAACCTCCAGTTTTATTAACTCTCTCTCACCGTTACTGTTCCTCCGCTTTAGTCACCCATCGTATTACGTTTCTGTGGAGTTTCTACTCAAACACAGCAGTTTTTAACATCTCTGTTGCGCCCTTGGTGTATCCAGTGTAGATTTGTGGCTTCTGTTTCTACATGGAGACCAATACCGAGACTCTCCTACTAGTGAATATGGAACTTGTATGATTGCATGGAGCTTCCATTTTAGGTTAGTGGAGGTACAGGTCTTTGTTATCTCTGGTTCTAACTTAAGTAAGTAAAAGGCAATCATGATTTGTGGGAGTGAGGACTATGGATTGTCCCTTCTGGCCGCATGAAGTTGAAAAATGTTGTTCCACGCTTAAGAAAGCTTAATATCTGGCATTAAAACTGGATGGTGGCCAAGCCTTATGTTTCAATTTACTTTTCTTGCTTTTTCCCATCTTGTAGCACTTCCTTGTTTTAATAAATCATTGCATGCTGTTGTGACTGTGATAATCGAATCAAGATGGAATCAAGACTGAAACGTGTTACACCTGAGGCTCTGAGGCTGCCACTCTTTGTGCAGAGTGCCACAAGCTTTTCTTATTCTGGCTACATGGGAATATATCTCTGCAAACACTTTCTGCATTTCTTGCACAACTGTTTCTACTAGAATTATTTTAAAGGCTTCATTGTGCACTATTCACTGTATGGCCCAGCACTCATCTGTTAACCCCCTAGGTGCTGGGCATTTCCTAAAGTCCCACCCCCCCAAGTGCTGAGCTCTCTTTTGGATATTTGGGGTAGTTCGCGCTTAGGCCTTCATAACTTTTTTCTCACATAAGCTATCCACACCAAATGTGTGTCTTTTTTTTTTTCCCCCAACATCCTAGAGATTCTAAAGGTACTCAGAGTTTGTGGATTCCCCTGGAGGAGTCCAAGAAATTAGCCAAAATACAGCTAAAAACAATTCAGAAAAAGGGGCGCTGAAGAAAGCATGTGGTTTCTTCCCGGAAAATGGCATCATCAAAGGGTTGCAGTGCTAGAATCACCATCTTCCCAGCTTTCAGGAACAGGTAGATTTGAATCAGAAACCCAAATGTTTCAACGCAACTTTGGCATTTTACTGGGACATACCCCATTTTTACTATTATTTTGTGCTTTCAGCCTCCTGCCAGTTAGTGACGGAAATGGGTGTAAAACCAAATCTGGATCCCGGACATCTAAATATTTCAGAAAATTTGACAAAATTCTAAATTCAGCAAGGGGTCATTTGTGTAGATCCTTCAAGGTTTTTGCTACAGAAAGTAACAGCTAAAATAAAAATATATTGAAATTGAGGTAAAAAAGTAGTGCCATTTCCAGCCATGTTTTCTTCTATAACTTTTTCCAGCTATGGCAGATTTTTTAAAGCAATATACCGCTACGTCTATTGGACTCTTCTGGTTGCGGGGATATATAGGGCTTGTAGGTTCATCAAGAGCCATAGGTACCCAGAGCCAATAAAGGAGTTGCACCTTGCAATGGGTTTTCATTGTATGCTGGTATACAGCAATTCATTTGGTGAAGTATAAAGACTGAAAAATAAATATCAAGGAAACCTTCGTAGTTCCAAAATGGGCACAAGGTAAGGTGTTGAGGAGCAGTGGTTATTTGCACATCTCTGAATTCTGGTCTCCCCATACTAGCATGTGAATTACAGAGCATTTCTCAAATAGACTTCTTTTTTACACACTGTCTTACATTTTGAAGGAAAAAATGTAGCGAAAGACCAGGGGCAATAACAATTGTTCTGCTATTCTGTGTTCCCCCAAGTCTCCCGATAAAAATTGTACCTCACTTGTGTGGGTAGGCCTACTTTTTGGAAAGTGCCTAGCTGTGGTCTTTGGCCTCTAGCTCAGCCGGCACCTAGGGAAACCTACTAAACGTGCATTTTTGAAAACAAGACACCTAGGGGAATCCAGGATGGGTTGACTTGTGGGGCTATCACCAGGTTCTGTTACCCAAAATCCTTTGTAAACCTCAATTTGGCAAACAAAAACAAAACACTTTTTCCTCACATTTCGGTGATGGAAAGTTCTGGAATCTGAGAGGAGCCACAAATTTCCTTCCTCCCATCATTCCCCCAAGTCTCCCGATAAAAATGGTACCTCACTTGTGTTGTTAGGCCTAGTGCCCACGACAGGAAAAGCCCCAAAACGCTACATGGACACATCAAATGTTTACATTGAAAACTGACGTGTTTTTTGGAAATGGCCTAGCTGTGGATTTTGGTCTCTAGCTCAGCCGGCACCTAGGAAAACCTACCAAACCTGTGCATTTTTTTTTAAACTAGACACCTAGGGGAACCCAGGATGGGGTATCTTGTGGCGCCTTCACCAGGTTCTGTTATAGAGAATCCTTCGCAAACCTCAATGTTTGGCAACAAAAAACATTTTTTCCTCGCATTTCGGTGATAGAAAGTTCTGGAATCTTAGAGGAGCCACAAATTTCCTTTCAACCAGCAGTGCCCAAGTCTCCTGATAAAAATGGTACTTCACTTGTGTGGGTAGGCCTAGTGCCCGTGTCAGGAATAGATCACACAACGGTCAATGTTGGTCCTTACATGAGGGCAACTATTGACCCTGGAGTGATCCATTCCTGACGCAGGCCCTAGGTACAGGCACTCAAGTGGGGGTAGTGTTGTATCAGGATGGGGAAACACTGGGTGGTAGGAATTTTGTGGATCCCAGCATATTCCTGTAGTTTGTGTGACAGAAAAGGATGAGAAAATAGAATTTTTTTTCTCCAACATTTCAGCTTTGCAGGGTATTCTAGGTAAGAAAACTTTGGGGAATCCACACAAGTTACACCTCTGTGGACTTCCCCCGGATGTCTAGTTTCCAGAAATGTCTGGGTTTGGCAGGTTTCCCTATATGGCCGCCGAGCCCAGGACCAAAAAAGCAGGTGCCTGCCTTACAAAACCAGGTTGTTTTGTGATAGATAATTTTGATGTCGCCACAATACGATTTGTGCAGTGGAATTTGGAGCTGAACTAAATGGGGAGCTCCCAAGAGAGCACTCTCTCTCTCTCTGCTTGCCGCCGCATGCACCTGCTCTCTGGGTTGGGCTAACCCACTATTGTCCCGCTGCACAGACTGTACTTGTGAAGGGACAGCAAGACTGTCTTCATCACCTCCCTCATAATCACTGGAAGAGGAGTTATTGAATGGGACTCCTCCGAAAGAAAAATCACTCCCAGAGTCTGCACCATTGTCCTATCCCTCAGATGCTGTCTCACTATCTGCTGTCTCAGTCTCTGATCCTACATAGGAGATGTCCTCTATAACCTGAGTTAGGGCTTGAGCAGCAGTCATCCAACAAGGCACAAAACAGTCTTGATATAAACAGACAATATGACAACAATGTATTATCTGAAGAAACAAGGAGGAGCACATTCATCTCAACTGTCCCTTCTAGCCCAAACCATATGGAAATGGGCAATTCACAATCACATTTACTTGCTAGCGGAATACATCCCAGGGATACACAATCAGCTAGCGGACCTCTTAAGCAGGACGCAGCAAAAGACACACAAATGGGAAATTCACTCTCCGGTGCTTCAGCAGTACTTTCAAATGTGGGAAACACCAGACATAGACCTATTCGCAACTAGCGAAAATGCAAAATGCCAAAACTTAGCATCCAGAAACCCACACCCTCTGTCCAAAGGCAATGCTCTGTGGATCACCTGGTCAGGGATATTTGCTTACGCTTCTTCCCTCTCTCCCGTTCATTTCTGGTCAAAGAACTGCGTCACACCTCTCTCACCATGATACTCCTAGCCCACACGTGGGCACGACAACATTGGTGCACAAAACTCCTAGATCTGTCAGTAGTACCTCATCGCAAACAGGCCAGATTTGTTGACACAGAACAAAGGTAAAATCTGGCATCCCATTCCCAGTGTTCTCAACTTAGCGATTTGGCTCCTGAAGTCATAGAATTTGGATACTTACACCTTCCATTAGAATGTATGGTGTTCTAAAACAGGCATGCTAACCTATAACTAGGCAATGCTATGCTAACAAGTGGAATATTTTTGTTTACTACTGTCAGCCCAAAAATATAGACCGATTTAAAGCATCCATACAAGATATTGTATGCTACCTGCTTCATCTACAAAAAAAACAATTTAGCTTTTTCCTCGATTAAAATTAATCTTACTGCTATATCAGCATACTTACAAACTATACAACATACTTCTGTCTTTAGAGTCCCTGTAATTAAAGCCTTTATGGAAGGACTTAAGCGTATTATTCCACCAAGAACCCCACCAGTTCCTGCTTAGAATCTGAATATTGTACTCACAAGATTAATGGCACTGCCATTTGAGCCCTTGCATTCATGTGATATTCAATTTTTAACTTGAAAAGTTGCTTTCTTAGTAGCAATTACTTCATTAAGAAGAGTTAGTGAAATACAAGCATTCACTCTGGAGGAACCATTTTTCCAAGTAGTACTTAGGACAAATCCAAAATCTTTGCAAAAAGTAGTTTCTCCTTTTCACATCAACCAAACAGTGGAATTGCCAGTTCTTCCTACAGCCAGACTCAACTGCTGAAAGAGCTCTTCATACTCTTGACCTTAAAAGAGCTCTAATGTACTGTGTTGATAGAACAAAAGAGTTTAGAAAAACTAAACAGTTTTTCGTTGCTTTTCAGCAACCGCATAAAGCAAATCCTATCTCTAAACAAGGATTAGCTTGATGGATTATGTAATACAAACCCTGCACACGCTAGGGTTCTCCATAAACTACCAAAAGTCACAACTACAACCTGTGCAAATACAACAGTATTTAGGGGCAATACCAAATACTCAAAAAGCGCTTGCAAGTCCAAATACGCAAAGAATACAAGCATTTCACAATTTATTGGCACAAATACAGACAGGTCAGCAGTACACTGTCAAATTGGTCATGAAAGTATTAGGCATAATGGCATTGTGTATTGCAGTTGTTCCACATGCAAGACTAAACATGCGGCCCTTGGAACAGTGCCTTGCACAACAATGGTCACAAGCACAGGGTCAACTTCAAGATCTAGATAGACCGCCAAGCATGCATGTCCCTTCAGTGGTGGAATTCCACAAATCTAAACAAAGGGCGGCCATTTCAAGACCCTGTGCCTCAGACCATACTTAAAACAGATGCATCAATGATTGGCTGGGGAGCTCACCTCAACAATCACAACATTCAAGGACAATGGGATGCTCAACACAAACAGCTACACATAAATCACTTAGAGCTGTTAGCTGTCTTCCTAGCACTCAAAGCTTTTCAGCCTCTCCTTATTCACAAAAATGTCTTGATCAAAACAGACAACATGACCACCATGTATTACCTAAACAAACAAGTCGATGCCCATGCTCACTATTACCGAAAGGAGGAGTCCTTCGATCCCGTGATTCGAGAAAATACTTCTTTGACGAAAAACAACTTGTAACACTCTGAGCCCAACTCTAGATGACGGACGGACCTATGCATAGCATGTGAATCTGCAGCACTACATGCCGCGAACAGATGTACACTGAGTAAGTGACATTTTCCACATAAATATATGTATAAAGAGATCACTTTTACATGTGGGTGTGGTTTTCCTGGGGGGCGATCGCAGCCCCCAGGGAAACCACACACACGTTGACAAAAGTGATCGCTATATATATATATATATATTATGTTCGACTGCATGTGTAGCTGCAGATACACATGCTGTGCATTAGTCCGCCATCTAGTGTTGGGCTCGGACTCCAAGTTGTTTTTCTTCGAAGAGGTTTCTTTTGAGTCACGGAATCAAGTGACTCCTCCTCTTCCGTTCCATTGATTATGGGCATCAACTCCATTGTTAGATTGTTTTCTTTCCGCCGTTGGGTTCGGATGTGTTTTGTCTCGCTCCGAGATTTTGATTCTGAAAACTTTCCTTTTGTCGGTATTGTATCGATCTGACTAATATTCTTCCATCAACACAGCAGTACCATTGGGAAACAACTTTGTTCGCCCTTCAGGGCACGCGTGCCCAACTCAGGCCTATTCAAGCCGACTGTGTGGAGAGCCTCATGGATTGGACTCCATTCCGATTCTGCCCTCGGTGCCACACGAAGTACCCATATACAGACTAGCATCTGGTTTGAAACTTCTGCCTTTCTCCTGACCATCGGCAGGAAAACAGCGAGGCCTGCCGATCCTTCCGATCGAAAAAGACTTTAAGAGACAGAAGAGCAAGAAGGCTCGAAATGGCGTCGAAGAGTGGAGAACATTTTGACGTAAAGGAAGAAGAATTACTGCAGAAAGTGGTCTCAGTCCGAGATTCTGAGTCAGAGCAGGAATCTGAGGAAGACAGACCTGTCACAGCCAGCCAGCCAGCATGTGAGCACGTCTGCCCCTGCACCCTCACAAAAGAGAAAACAAAAGGTCTTGAGTACGCCACTGCCTGAAGTCAATGCCTCAGCCCGAAAAAAGACTGTCGGTGACCAACCCTCCACTTCGGCACTGAAAAAGGTCACCCCTCCGAAAACCTCAGTCGACAAAAAGCTCAGTTTCAGACTCTAGTAAACACCAAATTTCGGAGTCAAAAATAAGAAATACTGTTTCGGAGCCGAGACCTTCCTCAACCTTTTTGATCCCGAAAAAAAAACTCGTTGGAGCTGAAAAAGCCGGCATATACAGAGGAACACGGACTTTCTAAAAGACTTACAGAAAGCCACAAAACCTCAGAGGAGGAGTTAGAAATAGAACCAATACTTCACATTATGGATGAGAGGAAATCCAGGATCCACATCCATAATGAAACAAGGATAATTGTCACAGCACCTCTTTTAAAAACAAAGAGGAAGCTAGCATTTCTGGAGGAATTGGACACTATGCAGCCCCCAGCTAAAGTGCCAAATCAGAAAGAAAAGTCAGCACCTCCTCAGTCTTCTCCTCCTCATTCTCCGCACCTGCCTACCTCTCCTCACACCAGCCCTACACCAATGCATTTGCCAACTCATTCATATGACTCACAACAGAACACTGTTGATCCATGGGAATATTTATGACCCTCATCCCATCCCAAGCAATGATCCAGCCAGCTACCCCTTTAAACCCATTCACCTGAGGATACTACTGTATATAACCAGGTCATAGCTAGGGCTGCAGCCTATCATGGGGTCACAATGCATACAGAACCACTAGAAGAGGATTTTTTATTCAACACATTATCCTTAACTCATTATAGGTACCAATGCCTCCCTATGCTCCCAGGCATGGTAAAACATACAGATCAACTTTTTTAATGAGCCGGTGAAAGCACGCATTTTAACACCTAGAATAGAAAAGAAGTACTAACCTGCACCTTCTGCCCCTGATTATATCACCCATCAGGTACCACCTGATTCTACTGTGGTTAGTGCTGCCAGGAAGAGAGCAAATAGTCAGTCCTCAGGAGATGCACCCCCTCCTGATAAGGAAAGCAGAAAATCAGATGCTGCGGGGAAAAGGGTTGCGTCCCAAGCGGCAAACCAATGGAGGATAGCAAACCCACAAGCACTACTATTTTGTTCTGATAGAGCCCACTGGGACGAGATGCGAGATATAATACAGCATCTCCCCAATGATCACCAGAAAAGGGCTCAACAGGTAGTGGAGGAAGGGCCAGTTATCACTTAACCAAATAAGATCTGCCCTAGATGCAGCAGATACCGCTGCAAGGAGTGTCAACACAGCAGTCACTATCCATAGACATGCATGGCTCTAATCTTCTGGATTCAAGCCAGAAATACACCAGGCTGTGTTAAACATGCCTTTCGATTTATAAAAAAAAATATATATATCTTTTTGGGCCAGAGGTAAACACAGCAGTAGAAAAGCTACAAAAAGACTGACACAGCTAAAGCAATGGGTGCACTCTATTCTACACCATATAGAGGGTAATTTTGTAAACCTCAATTTCGAGGTGGTTTCAGACCACAGCTCTCAGAGGCATCAACCCCCCAAACAAAACTAGCCTACCAAACATAGTACCAACGAGGTGGTTTTAGAGGCACATATAGAGGACAATATTCCAAAAATAGAGGAAAATTCCAGACCTCTAAGCAGCCTGCAACACACCCAAAACAGTGACTTCCGTCACTCCCTTCCACTTCACACCTCTCCTGTGGGGGAAAGACTACAGCAGTTCGTCATACATTGGCAAAATATTACTACAGACAACTGGGTGCTATCAATTATCCGCAATAGTTATTGCCTAGAATTGATAAACACTCCTCCAACTATTCCACCAAGGTTTCACAAACTGACCACAGAACACACAATTCTGTTACAAGAAGAGGTCCAATCTCTTCTACTCAAACAAGCAATAGAGTTAGTTCCACAGTCTCAGATAGGAACAGGAGTTTATTCACTATACTTTTTAATTCCCGAAAAAGATGGCACCCTCAGGCCAATATTAGACCTCAGGCCCCTCAATCTTTACATCCTGTCAGAACATTTTCACATGGTAACTTTATGGGATGTCATCTCCCATCTACAAAAACAAGATTTCATGACAGCCTTAGACCTCAAGGATGCATATTTTCACATACCCATCCATCCTGCCCACAGAAAATACCTCAGGTTTGCCATTCAGGGAAAACACTACCAGTTCAAAGTGTTACCCTTTGGAATAACAACAGCGCCAAGGATATTCACAACGTGCTTGGCAGTAGTGGCAGCCTACCTATGAAGACAAAATATACATGTCTTTCCATTTCTAGACGATTGGCTAATAAAATCAAGCAGTCGTTCACAATGCCAAAATCATACATGTTATGTAATACAAACCTTACACACACTAGGTTTCTCAATAAACTACCAAAAATCACACCTTCAACCAGCACAAATACAACCGTATTTAGGTGCAATACTAAATACTCAACAAGCTCTAGCATATCCAAATACACAAAGGATACAAGCTTTCCAAAATCTAATTCCACAAATACAACCAAATCAACAATACACTGTAAGATTTGTCATGAAAATTCTTGGAATGATGGCATCCTGTATTGCAATTGTTCCACACGCAAGACTAAACATGCAGCCCTTACAACAGTGCCTTGCACAACAATGGTCACAGGCACACACACTCAACTCCAAGATTTAGTGTTGATAGACCGCCAAACATATATGTCCCTTCAGTGGTGGAATTCTGCCAATCTAATCAAGGGGTGGTCATTTCAAGACCCTCTGCCTCAGACCATAATTGCAACGGACGCATCAATGATTGGTTGGGGAGCTCACCTAAACAATCACAACATTCAAGGACAATGGTATGTCAAACAGAAACAGCTACACATAAACCACTTGGAGTTATTTGCTGTCTTTCTAGCACTCAAAGCTTTTCAACCTCCTCTCACACTGAAGATTGTTCTTATCAAAACAGACAACATGACAACCATGTGTTATCTCACCAAACAGGGAGGGACACATCCATCCCAACTGTCCCTCTAGCCCAAACAGTTTGGAAATGGGCAGTCCACAACCAAATTCATCTATTAGCACAGTACATCTCAGGGATAGGCAATCAGTTGGCAGATATCCTCAGCAGATATCACCAACAAACTCACGAATGGGAGATTCATCCTCGATTACTTTAAAAGTACTTTCAAAAGTGGGGAACACCAAACATAGACCTGTTTGCAACAAGCGAAAACACAAAATGCCAAAACTTTGCATCCAGACACCCACATCCCCTATCTAAGGGCAATGCTCTATGGATCAATTGGTCAGGGATATTTGCGTATGCGTTTCCCCCTCTCCCACTCCTTCCATTTCTAGTCAACAAACTGCGTCAAAATTCACTCCACGTGATACTCATAGCACCAACATGGGCACGTCAGCTGTGGTACATAACATTACTAGATCTATCGGTAGTACCACACTCCAAACTCCCATGCAGACCAGATCTGTTGACACAAAACAGAGGTCAAATCAGACATCCAAATCCCTAAGCATTCAATTTAGCAGGTTAGCTCCTGAGGTCATAGAGTTTGGATATTTACAACTCCCGTCAGAATGTATGGAAGTTAATAAACAAGCAAGAAAACCCACTACTAGACAGTGCTATGCAAACAAATGTAAAATATTTGTATATTACTGTAAATCTAAAAATATAGACCCTCTTACAGCATCAATACAAGATATTGTATGTTAATTACGTCATTTACAAAAATCTGATTTAGCATTTTCTTCAATAAAAATACATCTTAGTGCAATTTCTGCATATTTACAAAATATACAACATAGCTCTTTATTTAGAGTTCCTATCATTAAAGCTTTTATGGAAGGCTTGAAACGCATCATTCCACCCAGACCACCACCAGTTCCATCTTGAATTCTAAATATAGTGCTTACAAGGCTTATGGGACCACCATTTGAGCCAATGCACTCATGTCAAATTCAATTTCTAACATGGAAAGTTGCCTTCCTAGTGGCAATTACTTCTTTAAGAAGAGTAAGTGAAATCCAAGCCTTTACTCTTGAGGAACCTTTCTTCCAAGTACACAAACATAAAGTTGTACTAAGAAGAAATCCAAAATTTATACCAAAAGTTGTATCACCACTTCATATTAATCAAACAGTGGAACTGCCAGTCTTCTTTCCCCAGCCAGATTCTGTGGCAGAAAGAGCTCTACCTGCATTAGACATCGAAAGAGCTTTAATGTACTATATAGACAGAACTAAACCATTTAGAAAGACTAAACAACTATTTGTAGCTTTCCAAAAACCACATATAGGCAATCCTATATCAAAACAAGGTTTAGCACGATGGATTGTAAGGTGCATCCAAACATGCTATATCAAAGCAAAAAGACAGCTTTTAGTTACTGCCAAAGCACATTCTACACAAAAGAAAGGTGCAACCATGGCATTTTTAGGGAATATACCAATGGCTGAAATATGTAAAGCAGCTACATGGTCAACTCCACATACATTACCTAAACACTACTGTGCAGACATATTATCACAACAACAAGCCACAGTAGGTCAAGCTGTTCTAAGAACATTATTTCAAACAACTTTAACTTCTACCGGCTAGCCACTGCTATTTTATGGGAGAAAACACTGCTTTGTAGTCTATGCACAGCGTGTGTATCTGCAGCTACACATGCCATCGAACGGAATGTCACTTACCCAGTGTACATCTGTTCGTGGCATGTTCTGCTGCAGATTCACATGCTCTGTATTAGTCCCCCATCTAGTGTTAGGCTCGGAGTGTTACAAGCTGTTTTTAAATATATATATATATATATATATATATATATATATATATATATATAGATCTAAAGACATATCTATCTACATATAGATGGATATATCTACATAGATATACCTATATATAGATCTATATATTTTTTAGTGGCCCCCAGGGAAACCATACAGCTGGTAAAAAAAAAAAAAAAAAAAAAAAGTATTGCCCCCACAGGGGGTCACCCTGCTCACTGGTAATCCCCTGTCAATTTTTTTTTATTTATTTATTATTTTTTACACACCTGGGAGATCGCAGACCCCCCCCTCCCCCCCCCCCCCCCCCCCCACACACACACACACACACACACACACACACACACACATACACATACACACACGCGAAATCCCTGATGTCTAGTGGGGGTTGCCTGGCCCTCGACTGTTCAGGAAAGCCTCGCTTGAAAGTGGAGAATATTCCCTTTCAAACGAGGCATTCCCGAACATCATGGCCCGTTTACCCCACTGGAGTGGGAAGCGGCAACAAGGCCGCTTCCTGCTCCGGTTGGGAAAAGAGAGAGTGATGTCAGAGCGCTCATGTTACAAAGGGGCAGGTGGGGCGGGTGAGGGGAGACACAGAAGATCGTCTGAAGCGGTTAATGGACAAACCTCTGCCTGTGCTCTCTTATACACATTAAAATCTTGCGATTAGGGGCCCCTGAGAGCTTCTTTTTTTCTAGCTGCAGTGGTCGGGAAGCCATATTTTACAGTTCTACCCCCCAAATCCAGGAAGTCTAAGCTTATCCATCAAAATGTTCGAAATGCATTGGCTTGGCTTTAGGTAGAAGTGTGAATCTCTAGAACCCCACCCTCAGATAACATTTTGCATGTGTTGCAGTGTTTTCTAGAGTAGGGAACATCAATGTGCTGTAATAGTGCACACAAGCTATCCCTGTTATGTCTGGTGCTCATAAATCTAAAAATGCAGTTTTATCTCTGTTGTTGATAATCATTTCATTGAGCAGAGAAAATAAGCTCTTTCACAAAAGCCATCTCAGATTTTAACGCTTAACTTTAATTCACTAGACCATCCGGTGGTAAATGCCCATATTTGCAGGCGAGAAGGAGGACTGGTAGAGTGTTTTTGGAATAATGAGCTTGCTCTAAGATGCGTTTCCAACAATCAAACTCCCCACAATCCTCCTAAACTCATTGACTCTTTCAGACATCCCACTACAAAGTCAAGTCTGGTTGGTAGCTTAGAGAAATATAAAGCATTCAATCCTCATTTATGGCATCATCGTCCCACTGTTCTCCACAAAAAGATGGGTTGCGTCAGTCCCACAGTTCAGTTTGATCAGATGGCGGTCTCTGATTTGAACTTTTGAAGTTTCCTGCCTTATCAATGTCATGCCTCAACTGATAAATATTAAAATCTTCCCTTTGAAAAGCACGGATTTCTTCTTCATCACAGCCCTTAGGACCACAATAGTTTTGCTGTTTCCTGATTTCATTAAAATATGTTCTCCTTTTAAAACACCCCCTAGTGGGTTCTGGCAACTTGGATGGGCAAGTTACCTCTTTCACCGTCCGAGCTTGCAAGTTTTCTTCAAATAGTACTTCTGTTTCCAAATTTTCCAAAAATATCTCTTTAGCTTTATCCCCACTTTGAATGTCTGGGAATCACTATACACACAAAGTGAATGCTCTGAACTAATTCTCCAGTGTTTAGATTATATTCTCCAGCTTCGCCTTCGATGCAGTAGTTCCTTTCTGGAATTCCCATTTGCTCCTGGCTGGTGCTCAGGTCTGACACTAGTAACTTAATCACCCATTTTGGCCTTCAACTCCAATATATTTTTCTTGTTTGTCTCTAGCCTACCACCCAACATTTTCAACTTTAACCTTTGTCCCAAATGCTGTGAGGGTGTAGTTTGCTGCTCCTCTATAGCCGACATGGGCAGGCATTTCTCTCCCCTCCTTCTGAGTCCATTCCATCTCAACCAGGTCTGTTCTGCAGACACACACACCACATAGCAGATGATCTGGGGCCAAAGAAGTTAATTTTCTCACTTTAGATTTGTTTTATGATCTTTACCAATAGTGATCTTTTTGTCCTCAAGTACTGAAAAGTGCACAGTTAAGTGTCATGGATCGTGCTCCCCTTTTTGTTTGTTCCCATGGCTTCTTGGTGCAGTGAGAAGCTTCTCAAGGATCCTGTACTGGCATACTGTTCCTTTCCTTGACGCCGCCACTGTTGATCATGGCATCAGCTCAGTTGCAGAGATGCTTAAGTCTTTTGGCCCCTTTGTTGGGGAGTCTGGTACTAGTGGAGTGGATGAGCGCTTCAAACAATGAATAAAAAGAAGTTGGGCATAACTTCAGTCCATTCAAACAATATGTAGAGCATTTAGATGCGTGAATGCCTTCCTGTTTGAGAAATGGCACCTCCTGGACTTGCACAGAACAGGGAGTAAATGCATCCTGTGCTGAAGCTCTTTAACTCAGCTGCCATTACAGAGCTTAACTAGGTCTTCCCCATCTTGTCGCCACTTATGAGGCAGCTGCATAGAACGTTGCTGATGTATTGCGCTGTATTTGTTTTGCTGCACAATGATGCATTGCTTCCTATATGAAACACACCAACGATGATTAAAGGAATGCTTTCAGTTTGTGTAATCACTGGCAATTTCTTGGGATAGTATCCCAACTCATTGTTCTTTTGCTCACCACGCAACCTCAATTTGGATCTAGACACATGGTAATCAGCATTGACCTTTCTCCTCATGGGAGCAGTCCAGCCCGAACTGCCAGGCCAGGTCCTCCCTGAACTGGAACACCAGCAACCCAGGACCAGTTTGACCCTAGTTATGGACTCTTCAGCCAGGTGCAGCTTGGTTCCAATGGCACTGAGCTTGGGACCCTCTTCTGAGCATACCAGTGCCACTTAGGAGAGTACAATGCTTGCAATTTGTCTAATCACTGGCAATCGCTTGGTGTAGCATGGGTTGCTTTTTTCTGGTTCAGAGGGGACCCGGCCAGTGGTTAAACAAATTGCAAGCATTCCTCTCATCAACTTTTGTGTGTTTGATGTGTTGCTTCCTACAACAACCAAAATGTTTGAGGCATTTGTGGCTGGATATACACATAGTTAGCGTAATCCTGCCATCTTGTGTTGGGCTCTGATGTGTGCAAGTTGTTTTTCTTCTGTGAAAGTCTTTTGAGTCACTCGTTAGTGACTCTCCTTCTTTCTCCTCTTGTTCTTTCCATTGTCTGGTTCAGACGTGTGCACCTCTGCTCTTTTGTCGCCACTCGTTGCTAAATCCTTTCTAGACTTTACTGTCTGTATTGTTTTCAGTCATGGTTGTCTCAGTCTCCCTTGTCTGTTCACTGATGTCGACTTTGTCGAGGCAACTTGAATTGGCCGCTGCCCACATGAGCCTTTGGATCAAAACTTCATATATTTTACATTGCCTCTGCACCATTTCCATCCTGTGATGGAATGGACACCCTTCAGATTCTGTCCTTGCTGCCATGCCAAGTACCTACTCACCAATCTCCACCAGGTGTGTAACTTGTGCTTCTTCCCTGAACTTGAGAAGGCTATCTGTGAGACCTGCAAATCCTTTTGGTTGAAGAAGACGCCTAGCTCGGCGCCTCGAGATGTCCTGCCACAGCGCTGAGGACACACCCAGACCTCTTTGACCCCGGGACCCTCAAGAAGAGGCACAAGCCCAGGCATTGGAGGTTTCTGAGCCCCCACCAGATAAATGGAGCAAAAAAGTCGATGCCGCGGGTAAGAGGGTGGCTGCCCAGTCTGCCAACCAATAAATGATTGCTAACTCCATTGATGGTCTGTCCCGTTATGACAAGGCCCATTGGGATGAGATGTAGAAGATCCTCCAGCAGCTCCCAGAAGAGCAGAAGAAGCGGGTAAGTCTAACACTACAATTTGCTGTGTCCATGATGCTGCAGACATCACAGCCAGAGGCTTAAATTCTAGTGTCCTCCTTTGGAGACATGCCTGGCTTCGAGTAACAGGTTTTAAACTTGAGATCCAGCAAAATCTCTTGACTCTTCCCTTCGACCTTTTTGGTCCCCAGGTCAACACCCTTCTAGAAAAAAATAAAGAAAGATAATGAGATGGGCAAGGCCATGGTGGCCTTACTGGCACCTTCGCAAAGTGTCTTCTGTCACCGCTTCTGTTATCGTGCAGGATGTAAGACCACCTCCTCTGAGACCTCCACCTTCTCCCAGCATCGCCAGGGACAAACCACCTCGCCCTGGGGAATGCTACAGATGCTACTATAGGGGCAACAATTGCAAAGACAATGGCGGTTTCACCAAACTCTCAGCCATCACCACCAGACCCTGACTTGCCAACCCTCATCCCCCACACTCCACCCCGATCACACAACACCTGTCGGGGCCATTTAGAAGGGTCCTTTCACCTCTGACCAGTGGGTGCTGGTTATTATCTAAAATGGTTATTGTCTGGAGCTCACTCCTCACCTTAACCGTTCCACCCCGTAAACACAGTCTCATCTCAAATTCAACAATTTCTCAAGGAAAAAGATCTGGCACTCCTCAAAAAAGGGGACATAGAACCAGTGCCAATACACCAGCAAGGCACAGGAGTTCATTGACTTTACTTTCTTATTCCCAAGAAGGACATGTCCCTAAGACCCATCTTGGACCTCAACGAATACATTCTTTCAAAGCACTATCACATGGTTACTCTTCAAGATGTCATTCTGTCACTGCAAAAAAGGCGACTTAATGGCTGCACTTAACCAGAAGCACACCTATTTCCACGTTCCTATTCATCCGGTGCATCGCTGATACCTCAGTTTCGTAAGAACTGAGCTTCATTTCCAATTCAAAGTGCCCCCCTTTGGGCTCACAACCACTCCCAGGGTCTTCATTAAATGTCTTGCAGTAGTAGCCACCCACCTGCTCAGACAAAATATACAAGTCTTTCCATATTTAAACAATTGGCTCATCAAAAGCACAACACTTCAGAAGTGCGTCCAACACACTCGGGCCACAATAAACCTACTTCATCAGTTAGGCTTTACTATCAATGCCACCAAATCCCATCTCCAACCGCTTCTAATACAACTCCACATGGAAGCAATCCTCGACTCACAACGGGAGATAATTTAGTCCCACTCAGCTTTGATTCTTCCAGGCGCTTATTCTGCAGTTCCAACCTCATCAGCAGGTGTAATAACAGTGAGAACCGCCATGCGTCTCCTTGGTTTGATGACTTCATCCTTAGCTATAGTACCTCATGCCAGACTCAACATGCATCTGTTGCAAGAGTGTATAGCACACCAGTGGACTCAAGCGGAGGTTCAGTGGGGAGATCTACTATTGGTAAGCTGTCAAGCCTACCATTCTCTGAAGTGGTGGAACACCAATAATACCCTAAAGGAACAGCCTTTCATAGACCCAGTTCCACAGAGAACCATAACAATGAATGACTCCTTCACGGGTTGGGGAGTGCATTCACAATACCTGACTGTTCAGGTACACTAGACATGCAGCCAGAGACATCTCCATATCAATCACCTGGAGCTGCTAGCTGTTTACCTTGCGCTCAGAGCCTCCCTCCACCCTAACGCCACCCACAATTGGCAAGGTAGCCCTAATCAAAACAAACATGACTCCCATGTATTATCTTCAGAAGCAAGTGGCACCAGGTCCAGGAGTGGCTTATCCTATGGAGCACCAGGGCGTTGACCTGTTACATATGCGAAAGTAGTTTTTTATACTTTCTTTTGCAACTTTTCTCGGTTTGCACTTGCTGGATGGTGGAGAAATGGACTGCTCCAGGCATCATGATTGGCAGTCAACGTGACAGTCACTGTGATGAAGTGCGTTTGTCATTCTGGCTGTTTCTTTACCCATGGCCAACCCGACAGTTGTACTTCAGCTGTCCAAGCTTGTGCGTATCAGTGAGCCTGGAGGAACCTAGATGCAGCATTCCGGTATCCATGTAAGCACTGTGCATGTCTGCTGTAACCAATCTGGTGCTGCTGTCGTACGGGCTGCTTAGGGGCAGTGGAAATGCCTTTGTAACGCACTTTTATACTGTGTGGCAGACACAACTCCCTCAGGTCCGCTGCTCTCATAATTGCAGCAAGATAGAGCATGAATTAAAACGGGATGAAGCAAGTGTGCAGAACCTAGCTCCTGCTTAAAACTAACAGACAATTTCCAGGAACAAGGCCTGAAAAGGTAATGTGGTCCGCCTTTCTTGTTCCAGCACACGCTTTGCTGGTTTGGAGATGGTTAATATACACACCAGGCTTTTGACATGTGGTTCTCCATGCCATTAGGTAAGCAAACTCTAGCGTCAATTAAGATAATCTGCACAAATTGGACTTCCAGTTGGGATTGCAATTATTCTCAGTTTTAAGCAGGGTTCCGTATTTCTCCTAAATACGCACATGATCTTCTCAGGTTCATCATTGCTGTAATTCAGTAACTTTTCTGTAGACTCTTCCTCTTCTGACTGTATTGAAATGTCTTACTTTGCCTTAGCATCACAGTTTGTCATTAAAATCACTGAGCTGCAGTTATTTCCATTTTTGTTTCCTTTGTTATTCTTTGTGAAAGATCAAATACATTTTCTTCCTTTACATGAGCAATGCACAGGTGCCTTGGCACCTCCGCTGCCTAATGCCCAACCACTGATGTGCTTGCTTGCTGGCGTGAGAAATAGACACTCAAATGCTGCCCACTTGTTTGGTTGACAGTATCTGTAACAGCTTAGAGGAAGGCGGTCTATGGGTTAAGGGTGATAATAATGCACTCAGAGATGGCTAGCACCATGTGGCCTTGCTACATTGCTCCTTAGAGACAATTCAATAGCTTAATGACATTAATAGTGCTGATACTGCTTCAACAGTTTGCTAATTGAAGTATGCCTAGTGAACAAAAGTGTATAATGAGCCCCTCCTGTAGAAAGTGTTGATCCTGAAACAGGCGCATATTCATGTTAAAGGAAACTGACATGAAAAAGGGACATGGACGAGGATGAAGAGAGAGTCACCACTAGCCCTGGGCAGAACAGTTTGGGCAAACGCTGAAGTACCAGAACTTCCATATGAGTCAGAGATGATTGTAAATTCTGGTTAAAGGGCTGGGTGGCATCAGATGGAAAGTGTGAGAGAGATACAGTAAGCAACAGGTGCATGTTCATAGCAGCTCTTGTCTGGAGCTGTTCAGAGAAACAAGTGACTGTTTCGGGCTTGTAAATTTATGAAAAGCACCTGTTCCTCAGCATTATACCTCACATTCCTAGTGCTTAAGCGTTTGTTGCCCAAAGTCATGACTGAGACTCAAGAGTAAAATTACAGCTTCCGTCCCATTAATACCCCCACCACTTTCAGAAGTCACCAGCTGCCACTGACAAGGTCCCCTCATCTATCTCATCGCCCAGACCATTTGGAGGTGGGCTCTCCTGTACAACATTCACCAGTTAGTAGAGTACCTCCCAGGAGTAGAAAACAACTTTGCAGATCTCCTCAGCAGGAGGTGACAAGAAGTCCAAAAATGGAAACGCCACCCACAAGTCCTCATCCAAAGCCTCTGGCATAGCGTTCACCCCTAATTTGATCTTTTTGCCACAGTAGCAAATGCCAAATCCACCTACTGCACTTCCAGGTTCCCTCATCCACAGTTCAGGGGCAAAGCATGGTGGATGAGTTGGTCCAGGATATTTGCTTACACTTTTCCACCTCTCCCAGTGCTTCCATTTGTAGTTAGCAAACTTCAGCAGACAGCTCTCACCTTCATCCTACAGTTTTCCACATAGGTACTGCAACAATGGTTCACCACAATCCTAGCGCTCTCAGTAGTTCCCCACAAGATGCTGCTGAACAAGCCAGACCTTCTCACGTAGAGCTATGGAGAAATCAGACACCCAGATCCCAGGTCCCGTACCCTTGCGATCTACCTCTTGAAGTCCTAGAGTTTAGATATTTGAATCTACCACAACCTTGAATGGACGTTCTTAAAGAAGCACGCAGGCCCACTATCTGTGCCTTTTATGCGGCGAAGTGGAAACAGTGTGTTCACTGTTGTCATGATCCTTTAGCAGCTAAGGTGCAAGACGTTGTCTGTTACTTATTTCATTTACATACCTCTGGTCGGGCTTTTACACCTGTAAGACTACAGTAAGTGGCAGTTGCTGAATATCAGCAAAGCAGACAACACACTTCCCTATCCCGGATTCCTCCTAGAGTGCCCCCAGCTCACACTTGGAATCTCAATGTTGTATTTACAGTATTTGAGCCCCTCCACTCCTGCCCCTCCAGTTTAGATCCTGGAATGTATCATTTCTAGTAGCTATCACTTCACTCTGAGTCGGTGAGCTTCAGGCATTAACCTTAGAAGAAGCCTTCTTCTGACTGCATGGAGATAAAGTGGTACTATGTACCAATCCTAAATTTCCTTTTATACGTATCTGTTTACAAAATTAATTTTTTGTCTTGGCTGCTGTAGTTTTTCGTGACAATGAATGAATAATAAATTCTCTGCTCATTCAATGAAATGGTGTCTCAATTTCACCTTAATCATTCTGTCGAATCGCCAGTATTTTTCCCCAACCTGACTTGTTTGCAGGAAGGGCTCTACACACCTTAGATGTAAAATGAGCCCTCCTGTATCATATTGATAGAACTAAATCATTTTGGAAAGCACAACTCTGCATTTTCAAAACCACACAAAGAGCCTATTTCTAAATCAGGCATTGCACGTTGGATTGTCTAATGCATTTAAACATGCTATGGCAAAGCTGAAATAACTTTACCTATCCCTCCTTAAGCTCACTCCACTTGTTAAAAAAAAAAAAGAGCTTTAATGGCCTTTCATAGGAAATATACCTATACCTGGCATATGTAAAGCAGCTACATGGTCTGCACCACATACACTTTCAAAACATTACTGTTGATGTTCTGGCCCTGCAACACGCCAGTGTTGGCCAAGCAGTTCTACATACCCTATTTCCAACAACTGTAAGCATCTGTTTGTAGCACATAGTGCTGTAGATTCACATTCGCCCTCCCTCGACCCAAGACACCTGTTTTTATCAAAGTTACTTTTATGAGTTGTCACAAATTCATTTGGCATGGACATCACACTGTACTATGTCATGCTTCACATTCCATCCTCACCCGCCTTGTGGGAAAACAATATAACAATTTAGCTGATGACCATACACATTACCTAGCAAGAGGAGGAGTCACTTGTGACTCGAAAGACTTTCTTAGAAGAAAAACAACTTGCCCACATCCAAGCCCAACACTAGATGGCAAGATTATCCTAAGCATGTGATTCTATAGCACTGCATGCCACAAACAGATGCTTACTGGGTAAGTAACATTTTCCATTTGTATACCTATCTGTTCAGAAAATTCATTTTTTGTCTTAGCTGCTGCAGTTTTTAGTGTCAATGAGGGAATACTAAATTCTCTGCTCATTCAATGAAATATTCCTTTATGTACCGCTATTTTCTTCTAAAAATTGGTGTTGGATTTAAGGATTACTTTTTAAAAGGGCAGAGCATAATGGTGTTCAGAAGAATTTTAGACAGATTATTGTTGCATTATATTCTTGTTTCTACTGGGTTTACTGTCCAGCACATGTACCTGATTCAATAATAAACAAAGCTCAACTTTTAGTTTCTTGTTTGAAGGAGTTATATGTAATATATTCCTGATTGGTTTTGTTATTGCCAAGGACGTTGTTTTTTTTCCATTATGTAGTTGCCTTATTCACCATATTTATACTGTGTTTCTACCTTTATTTGCTACCTGGTGCTTAAGGATGTAAACATTTCAGGTAAGTCGTAAGCGGGTTAATAAGTATAATTGATAAATAAAGGTCTTTCAACTCAATATTTGATATACTGGCATTTACCAGTCAACTAGATTAGTATATTGACTATATGAATGCAATAAGTAATATTAGAGCTCCTCCTTTCTTAGTAGCCTAAAGTAATCTTGCACTGTAAGAAAATCAGTTCTGATTTATACATCTTCCTGCAAATTCTCCTTCCTGTGCCCCTAGCCTACCTCGCCTCTGGTCAATTCCCAAGACACATTCAAAACTAGATGCATAGAACATGACGCCACTGGAGTGTCAAATGTGCCAACCTGTGCGCTGACGTCACTTTCTCTTTTTTCGTGCCTCCTGGATGTGGTCTGGCGTGTGTTGTTGTACTTCACCAACTAAAGCTTTCTCCGTTATCACTGCAGCTATGTTAAATTTCTTCTACGAAGGTTTCAGGGTTTAATCCTTGCCCTAAATGCCAAGAGTGAATGCTTTTACCGGATCCTCGCAACATTTGCATATGGTATCTTGGATCTGATCAAGACTCTTAATGCCTGTGATTAGAGTTCACTGATACACCTGAAGACCATCAAGGAAGCGGGAGTCCAATCTGCTCCTGTCCAAGGCCCTGATTAATACACCTGTGCAGACCAAATAACGTACAGGTAAGCCTCCTGTGAGGGAACAGTGCCTATGTCTTCCCACAAAAAAAATACAAAAAGCACCATGAGGAGGAGAAATCCTCTTTTTCCTTAAGGAAACTGGCCATTCCTGGGCCCATTCTGAGGCACAGCACTGTTCTCCGACACTGAGCACTTCCTCATCCTCGAAGCAGATTGTGAAGGTTTCAGAAGATTCAACTAGAATTTCTGACTCAGTCACACACAGGCCTTGTTGAACATCTTTAGGGCATCTCTCGTACCTGCTGTGACAATCCCAAAGGTTGCAACAACTACCTTCATACTTGACGACTGTACGCTCTGACCCTAACACCTGGCTACTTTGAGCTTCCACAGGCATTTGCACTTAAGACGTTCCTGCCTGTGGTAGCATCCATGACTATGCCACAGAACTGATTTAGGCATCATGTTTGATATTCTGAATGTGGGAGAGCTCTGACTCGGACATATAGACCTGGTTGATCAGGACTGTGAACGCAAGGATGATGAAGATGGAGGAGCGATAATCTGCTTCCTCATTCAACTTGGATGCCAGTCTCCGTCTCCACTTACAAAATGTAAGTGGCTAGACATCTCCACAAAATTGGGCATTCATTACTCCTCTGGTGCTCTGGGAGTGAACATATCTTCATGTACCATAGAAGTTAATAAAGCTAAGAGGCTCCTAATTTGGCTTTGCCCTCTGAGATGCCTTGGTCTAATAGTTTGACAGAAATGTTAGAACCTGCTTCTTTGTTTGCAGAGCATGTGGTGCCATTTAACGAGTCACTATTAGAACTTTTCTTGGCTGCTTGGGAAAAATCCTTCTCCTGCCCAGCATTCTACAGGCAAATTAGCAGACACTTCAGGCTAGCTGTGGGTGATCTCAACATCTTTCACACATCATTCTTATGAGAGCTTAGTGGCTCAGGCTTCATCTTCTAAATCGAACCGCAGTGCTTCCCCATGGTCCCTCCGGACATGGTATCTAAAAAAAAAAAAAATTAAATGCCAGGGCCAGAAGGTATCAAGCAATTCACTGGTCATGGGTTGAATGCTACATGCATGCTACTACACTATGTTCAAGTCTTGTGGAAGTTGTTAGCCCTCAGCAACTCTTGCAGAAACCCTTTTCTGAATTGGATGGTGATGGTTTGGTGTGAAATAAATTTACAAGTCTCTTCTGTAAGTGTCTGATTTTCTACAAGATAGAATACAAGGATTTGCATTATGCTTCCAGATAGCATTTTATTCACTGCAGTGGGTCACTTCCGAAGAGTGTCAAAAGGACACAGTTTGGCCAAAGCAACTGACCTTTCCCTCAGCCTTTGATGTCTTATTGCAAATAACCCCTTTGAACCACAAGAACAGGATGTTCAAACACAGAGATAACATTTCTAGAACATAGGGCAGTTTAACACATCTGCAAAGTTTTGAAAGCAACTCTCAGAAACCAGCAAATCTGCAAGAAATGAAATTTAAACAGGGCTGAAGAAGGCATACAATTTTGTTCGTAGCACAGAACAAATGGAACTGAAATGTTAGACAAAATGGCGTCCTTACGCCAAGTTAAGAAATCCATTTTCCACATTGGAGGTCTCCAAACAGATTCCTAATTGGGATTTGAATTCTGCGGATACTACGGCCTGATCCGTGGGCATGGATGAATGTTATGCTGGCATGCTTGTATTGATACTGCATGCAGTTTGGGAGATGTCCTGGTAAATTATGATGGACATGCCTTTCATTAGTGAGAGCTTTTTAGTGAAAACATGAACTTCTCACTGGACTGCTTTTCAAATAGCAGAGCTAAGAATTTTTTAGAAATAAATACAATTGCACATGTGGTAGTAACAAAAAGAACAATTCTAGTTTCAATTAAGTATTCAGATTCTTTTTAAATATCGGAGCCGAAGAAGACGATTAAACTCAAAGCGTACTCGCTCGCATGAATTAAACCAATCTGGACATACAGAATACTGTAACAACAATTGGAGCTACAAGGGAGATATAGACGTACTAGGACATAAGCAATAGACTGGACAGCTATAAAGGATACTATGGAGCGTATGTAACAATCAAGCATACTTTGAAGGAGGTCCTGATGAAATCCAGGGGCACTCCCCGGATGAAACACGTGTTGACAAAGGAGGAAGTTGCTGGACTGAACTGGTAACTCTGGGACTAACCACGTAGGATATACATTTTGGACTGGTGGATACTATTTTTGGACTGTGGAGAAGATATAAATATACATTGGACTGATTTTTGTGGAACCTATATTTGAGGAAGAACTTGATTTAAGATTGAATTATACTACTTTGATCTATGTTTTTGTCTATACTATATATATAATAGAATCTGAATACTTCATTGAAACTAGAATTGTTCTTTTTGTTACTATCACGTGTGCAATTGTATTTATTTTTAATTTAGATAACATAATGTTGTCTTTTTGGGGGATGTAGAGGGTTTGACCCCAGTCTTTTGCACCGTGTGATATAGTGAAGTATAATATTACAGAATTGGAGTAGGGAGCGCCTATTACTCACTAATCACCCTCTCATTTGATGTGTACTAAGAATTTTTTAGCTAGACTGGGACTAATCGGCAAAGCATTTCCATCAGCATACAGGAAGTTTAATAGCTACACGAGAGACACCCCTCTCAGCTGGTTTAGACACCTCACTAAGGCCCTCAATACAACCCTGGCAGTCGGTTTTAAAGTGGCGGTAAAAAAAAAATGGAATCATGACTGCGGCGGAAACCACCAACACAGACAGCCACTTTAACACTCCGACCGCCACAGCGGTAGCAACAAACACCGCGTTGGTAATCCCCAACAGACAGGCGGAAGACAATGTACCGCCCACAGAATTACAAACCGCCCATCCGCCAGCTTTTCCGGGGCGGTACCAACGCCATCATAAACAGTACTCTGAAGGGAAACCACTCACCTCTTGACACTCAAGGAAGAACCAGGACGCCATGGAGCCCGAGCTGCAGGTCTTCCCCATGCTGGTGTATCTGCTCATAATACCAGGAGCACCAACACCGGCGGCGGCAACCACAGTGAGTACTGCACCTAGCACACAAGAGAAGGGGGGAGGAAAAAGAGTGACATACACACGTATCACCCCCACACCTACCCTCACCCCCATCACCATACACAAACACATGCAACAACATTACATATAAACCCCATAACCCTCTGGAATAACGAAAGGACGAAAGGAATGGAGTCAAATGTGTAATATCAGTAATGCTTAGAAATACATTCAGAAAGCAAAAACAGTATGTACAGTATATACAAAAGGCGGGACAATGTCCACACAAACATTGTCCATGGCCCACTGGGCCAAAACAACTAGGCCAAGCCCACACTTGACTCCTGCCTCAATACAGAGAGAACCCTGCAGGGGCATCAGGTCGAAAACACACAGGCACCTCAGGGGGACGGGAAAGGGGGGGGCACCTCAGTTCGAAGATGAGACAACGCCACTGCTCCTGGAGGAGGCTCCATGCCCACTGCTTGGTCCTGGGGAGTGCAAAGCCACAGTCTCTCAAGTGGGTGGTTTGCCCACTTCTTGGTCCTGGGGAGCTCAAAGCCACAGTCTCTCTAGTGGGTGGTTTACCCACTGCTTGATCCTGGGGAGTACAAAGTCAGTCTCTCAAGTGGGTGGCTTGCCCATTGCTTGGTCCTCTGGAGTGCAAGGCCACAGTCTCTCTAGTGGATACCTTCTTCCAGTGGTTCTGGAGGGGGCTTTGTGCCCAGTGTGCTTCATCCTAACAAGGATAGGGTGAGTGGATGCCTTCTTCCAGTGGTTCTGGAGGGGGCTTTGTGCCCAGTGTGCTTCATCCTGCCTAGGATAGGGTGAGTGGATGCCTTCTTCCACTGGTTCTGGAGGGGGCTTTGTTCCCCGTGATGCAGATGTTGGGGAGTGCAAGGTCAGTCACTCACCTGGATGTCTAACCCACACGATTTTCTGTGGGCAGGATGCATGACACTCCATGGAGGCAGGACTACAGTCCATCCGCCAGCGGGGACGGTTGTACAGTGGTGGTAGTGCCGGTGCTGGGGTTGGTGCTGCCAGTGGTGGGGGAGAGGCTCCAGCCCTTCCCCCTGCAGCCACGGACGGTTGCCCACTGGGGCTGCTGCTGCTGGCAGTGGTGCTACTTGTGGTGGTGTACGTGGCGGTGCTAGCCGTGTTGCTGCCAGTGCTGTGGGGAGGCTCCAGCCCTTCCTCTGCAGCCTCTGATGGCTGCCCACTGGGGCTGCTGCTGCTGGCAGTGGTGCTACGTGCAGAAGTGCAGGTGGCAGTGCTTGTGGCAGTGCATGTGGCGGTGCTGGCCGCGGTGCAGGTGGGAACAGAGGTGTCCGCCACCACCAGGGAGCTTCCATTGGAGGAGTCGCTGTCTGTAGTGTCCCCTCCTGTCTCCGTCGTGGTGCTCCTCTCACCCTCCGTCCCACTGGTGCCCTCACCGTCGGTGGATTCAGCCTCAAGGCCCATGTGGGATGCAGCTCCCTCCATCGCCGGTGCCTCTCCTCCTCCGCCAGATGATGCTAATGCACACAAGGACAGGGTGAAAAAACAAAATGGGTGGGGGAGGAGGGAGACAGAGAATACACTTGGTCAATGTCAGCAACAACACTACCGTTGGCGTACACAACACACAGGGGATCAGCCCTATGCACCAGGCCATGCACTACCAGTTACAGAGCTAGTCACCAGCCCATGGGGACAATGCCTAACGCCATTAGCTGCACACCTGAAACCAACAGGACCCTGCCCAGTAGTAGATGCCCACTAACACTATTGGAGTAGGAGTGCTTCAGAGCCTGACAAAAAAGGGACCTACCATGCCATTTCGTCCTGGCCTAGGGGCACCCACAGTCAACATCCCCCACCCAGGTATGGGTACGACAGGCACCCCTTCCTCATTGGGAGGCCAGCCCCAGCTGGGCCTCTGCTGTCTTCCTTGCCCAGCGTCTCGGGTCCTCCAACCATTTGCAACAGTGGGAGCTCCACCTGTAAAAGACCCCCAGGGTCCTCTCCTCCTTGGCAATGGCACGCCAAATACCCTTTTTCTGATGGGCGCTGACCTGCAGGAAAAAATACAGCAGAAAAGGGATTAGTCATACCGTCCGGACTGTCATACTCATGGTCCACCATATACTTCCCATCCCCTTACGCACATACATTGACCACCATGCATGCAGCACTCTGCCCAGGTCCCCTCAGCCTACCCCCCCACATATGAGGATTACACACACAGCACTCCATACATTCATGGCCCACGCATCATGCTCACAGTGTACTCACCTGTTTGTCTGGAGGACCATAGAGTAAAGTGTACTGGGGTAGGACCCCATCTACCAGTCTCTCTAACTCCTCCGGGGTGAAGGCCATTGTTGCTTCCAGCCACAGGTCACAGCAGCACTTGCAGTGTAGGTCCTCTCCTGTTGAGGGTCAGATAGCAAGTGAGTGAACAGATAGAAAATGGCGGTCACGTCTGCGGCAGTGCGTACCGTCACCGCTGGCGTACATCACCATTGGCTCCTGGAACCCATAGGGCACAATGATAAACAATGCGAAGTTGCGCAACTGTCATCGACTGCCCACCGCTATGGCGCACAACGCCAGCGGAATTACCGCATTTCCACTTGTCTCTCCTCAGAGGTCAGGCAGCCGCCATTTCAGGTGGGCACAGGCCATGGCACCTAACTGCGTCACAGCAGACATTGGCACATCAACTGGCTCTCGAAGTCACATACTGTTCCTGTAAAGGAAGAAATGCATTTTTATTAGAACAAATGTGTGAATATGACCCTCTGCTCACCGTTTTTCTCCCTAGACTTCAACCGCTGAGGATGAATAGGAGATGGAGACATCCCCAGTGTACAGCCCACTGGTGGACCTGGCGACAATGGAGGACAGACACATTATCCTGAACTACAGACTTGATAGGGCTACAATCTAAGAACTGTGTGCCCAATTGGAGCCAGACCTGATTTCGGCTATCCGCCAGCCCACAGGTACCCTCCCCCCCCCCCCTCTTGTGCAGGTCCTGTCTCCATTTCCTGGCAAGTCGTTCCTTCCAAGCGACTGTGGCAATGGCATCAGGGATGTCACAGCCTATGTTCTCAAACATGTTGACCAGAGTGTTGTCTGCCCTGCTGAAACACATGCACAGCTACATCGTATTCCCCCAGGCGGAGGATTTGGCCAGAGTGAAGGCTGACTTTTATGCCCTGGGACATATCCCCAGTATCATTGGTGCCATTGATGGCACACATATAGCATTTGTCCCCACCCCGAAGAAATAAACAAGTGTTCAGGAATAGGAAAAGCTTTCACTCTCTGAATGTGCAGATGGTGTGTTTGGCAGACCAGTACATCTCCCATGTGAATGCCAAGTATCCTGGATCTGTGCATGATGCCTTTATCTTGAGGAATAGCAGCATTCCATATGTGATGTCTCAACTCCAGAGGCACTGGGTGTGGCTAATAGGTGAGCCAATGGTCCCCACCCAGTTGATGTAGGTATATGGGTATGGGTTTGTCCCTAAGGGTGAGTGTCTGTCTAACTGGTGTCCCTCAAATATTTGCTGGTGACTCTGGTTACCCCAACCTCTCATGGCTACTGACCGCTGTGAGGAATGCCAGGACAAGGGCAGAGGAATGTTACAATGAGGCACATGGGCGAACAAGGAGGATAATTGAACGAACCTTTGGCCTCCTGAATGGCAGATTCAGGTGCCTCCATCTGACAGGTGGATCCCTGTACTACTCACCAAAGAAGGTGTGCCAGATCATCGTTGCATGTTGCACAACCTGACCTTGAGACGCCAGGTGCCTTTTCTGCAGGAAGATGAGCCTGGGGGATGTCTTGTGGCAGCAGTGGAGCCTGTGGACAGTGAGGAAGAGGAGGCAGAGGAAGAAGATGTGGACAACAGAAGTTAAATCATACAACAGTACTTCCAGTGACACACAGGTAAGACACTAACTTCACTTTCCATTGCAGTTTTGTGTTTGACATTGTATATGGCAGCCTAATTTTCCATATTCTATCGCCACTTACTGTACCCTTTGGCATCTCTGTTTTCAGATATCTGTGCCCCACTCTGGCTCCTGGCGTGTTTACTGCTGCACACTTCAGGTCATACCTATGTATCCATGACTGTACAGTTGAATTTAAATGTTTACAGCTTGTTAAACGAATACATATTCAAATCAATTAACAGACTCCATACTTGTATTTGTTCCAAGGGTGTTTATTTATGTGTTAATAAGTGGAGGGGGTATTGCAGTGGGCTGGGTTGCTGATGGAGGAAAGTCCAGGGTAGAGTCCAGTCTATTGGTATCACAGGTCCATAGTCCAATGGGGCCTAGGAAGGGGAGCAATAGCAGTTGAAGGTGGACAGGGTAACAGAGTGGGACAAGGGTGACAATCATGAGAATCTTATTTCCTGGCCGGGGTCTTGGCAATGATCTCTGGCTTCTTCTGGGATCGCAGGGACCAACTGCAGGGTGGTTCTCCTTCTGCAAGGGGTGGGGTGCTGGTGGCCTGTTGTTCCTGTGGCGGGGCCTCCTGTCCACTAGCGGAGGTGGAGGGCTGTTCTTCGGTTTGGCTAGTGTCAGGGGCCCGTTGGTGTGCCACTGCCTCCCTAATGGTGTTGGCCATGTCTGCCAGCACCCCTGCAATGGTGACCAGGGTGGTGTGGATGTCTTTGAGTTCCTCCCTGATCCCCAGGTACTGTCCCTCCTGCTGCTGCTGGGTCTCCTGCAACTTGTACAGTATCTGGCCTGTGGTGTCCTGGGAATGGTGGTATGCTCCCAGGATCCCTGCAAGTGCCTCGTGGAGAGTGGGTTCCCTGGGCCTGTCCTCCCCCTGTCGCACAGCAGTCCTCCCATCTTCTCTGTTGTCCTGTGCCTCTGTCCCCTGAACCGTGTGCCCACTGCCACAGACCCCAAGTCTCTAATTGTCTTGGGTTTGTGGGGTTGCTTGGGGTCCCTGCAGTGGTGGACACACTGCTGATTGACATGTCCTGGGGACAGAGGTATGGACCCGCTGGGTGGGTGCTGTGATGGTGTTTCCTGATGGGGGAGGCTCTGTGGAGGGTTGGGACTGTGGCAGGGTAACCGACTGTCCAGAGGTCCCTAATGGGCCAGGTAGGTCATCGTGATCCACGCGTGCAGAGCTGCTGTTATCACTGTGGGCCTCTTCTGTGGGGGGACTGGATGTTGGTGGCACCTCCTCTCCGGTGATGTCGAGTGGGGCTCCTGTGGTGATGAAAAGCAGTATTATTGTATCTGCGTGTGCCATATTGTGCATGGGTATGTTACCCTCTATGGTTGTTATTACCAAGGCAGCTTTGGCTTGTGTGAATTGTGATTCGTTTGGCTAAGTGATTGTCACTAGTGTGCATGCTGTGGTGATGGGTGTCCATGCATTGTTGTTGCATGCAGGGCTTTGTATTGGGATGGGTGGGTTGTGATAGTGGGTTATATTTGAGGTGGTCGAGTGATGGGGGTAGGGGTAGGAGTTTGTGATGGCATGCAAGTAGGGTAGAGGATATAGTAGTAGAGATTTGACTTACTAGAGTCCAGTCCTCCTGCTACTCCTGCGAGGCCCTCAGGATGCATGATCGCCAAGACTTGCTCCTCCCATGTTAGTTGTGAGGAAGGATGTGCGGGTCCACCGCCAGTCCTCCGTACAGCTACCTGGTGCCTTGCAACCATGGAAGGTCATTCCACCTCTTCCTGATGTCATCACTTGTTCTTGGGTGCTGTCCCACGGCATTGACCCTGCCCATGACTCTCCGCCATAGCTCCATCTTCCTTGCAATGGACGTCTGCTGCACCTGTGATCCGAATAGCTGTGTCTCTACCTGGATGATTTCCTCCACCATGACACTTAGCTCCTTCTCTGAAAACCTGGGGTGTATTTGTGGTGCCATGGGTGTAGTGTGGGTGGTGTGTGTGAGCGTGTGGGGTGATGTGTTGGGATGTGTGCTGTGAGGTGCGTGGATGGTGTATGGGTGATGGTGTTATGTGGCTCAGATTAAATGGGTGCTCCTGGCTTGTCTCTCTCTCTCAGTTGGCAATATATTTTTTTTGTCGTAAAGGGTTGTGGGTAATGTGGATGTGTGTTTTATATTGGATTGGGTGTGTGGGTGTGGTGTGTGTTTGTGTCAGGTGTGTATAGTTTGAATTGTCCAATGTGGTGCTGTTTTGTTAGTGTGTGTGTGTATTTTGAGCCCAGCGGTGTGTACCGCCAGTGGTTTACCGCGGTTGAATGTCCGCCACGGTGATTCGGGGGTCGTAATGCTGTGGGCGTATTTCTGTTGCTGTAATGGTGTGGGTTTTTGTACCGCCCGTTTATCACTGACCTTTGGTCTGGCGGACTTGTGTGGGTGTCTGTATAGTGGCATATTTCTCTGTGTGGGTCATAATACCCGTAACGGTATACCGCCGCGGTCACGGTATGTTGGCCATCAGCTCAGCTGTCGGCGGCATTTTCCGCCAGGGTTGTAATGAGGGCCTGAATGTCTTGCTCCTTTCTTTGCACTGGTAGGTCAAAATGTTGCCCTCAATAGCATATCTGATAGAGATAGCTAGTTGCAGATTTCTTACTGTAGAATTTCCTCAGGCAACACCTGTGTGCCGTTAGGTGTTGATTGGCTTTCCATCCGTCTACGTCCGCACCGAATATGATGTTGCGAGTCCTATATAGGCACCAAACCACCACGCTTACTTCAGTTCTTTTCTTTCTGCTCTAGTCAGCGCTGATCCGAAAAAATAGCTTTTTTATAACTTTTGTCGAAAGGTTTTTGAGTGTTTTTACTCCTGATGCATTGAAAGATGTTGTGTTAGACCTTGTTCAAGCCCTGCGGATCTTATTATCGGGTGATGTCCATGATGGATCTGCACCTCATGTGCCTTTGGTGTCTGGATGCGACCATGACCCCAAGTAGTGTTCTGAGTGCCGAGCTATGAATCTGAAAGCTTTGAGGGGGTGGTTCCTAAAGCTGATCGGTGCTTGGCTCCGCATAAGTCCTGATATCCGTTGAGAAGAAGGTCTCACGATCAGTCGCAGAGTCCCCCCTCTTTGTCATCCCACTCCAAGTCCTCAGGACGATCGGTTAAGTCAAGGTATAAGAAGACGCGGGAGCATTGTCTCTCAATGCCTGCCCTTGCAGAGCCAGTATCTGGGCTGACTCCGTGCCTCCCTGAGTTTCCGTGAACTGGAGTGACCCCTGCCCAACTCAAGGAGTATTGTGAGGCCATACACCTCATTTTTGGGTAGTCCGACTCTGCTGGTGCACCTTGGGGTCCCGTGGAGTCGAAATGGGCCCTTCGTGTTCCGCACCAGTGGCCTTGGCCTCAGCTCTAAGTGGCACCCATGGATCCCTTGCCGGATCCGGACCGGTGCCAGTCGTACCACCTCGACCTGCACCAATGTCTGTGCTCCCGACGCCACCCCATCCTCATTGCCGACTCCAACACTGAGCTGGATGGGCATTGTATGACGGTGAATACAACACTGCCAGAAGCCTTGCCCTCTGTCAGATTTGAGCCTTATTCCTATGGGCTAGCTTAGAGTGATAAATGGAAGGGGTCGCTGGACCCCTTAGAATACCAGCTCCAAGACCCCTTGGACTGGCATACGGACCTGGGTGAAGCCAGTGGACTATATCCCTCACCAGATACTGGCATGCTGTCTCCCCCCACCGTGTCTTTGGAGGAGGCAGCTTCATATTCTACAGTGGTGCGGAGAGCAGCCGTGGTCCTGGACCTCAAGTTGCCTTCGGTGGTAGTCAGGACTAACCTTCTGACAGATGTTTCAGCCTGGGACTTCCTCCTCTGAACCTCTGCATCCTTTTACTGAATCTCTTACAGATGTCCTACTAGGACCAAACCCAGCACAGGGACTCCTATGAACAGGACAATTGCCCGCCACCGGGTGACCCAGGTTTCCTGACGCAACACCCCATCCCTGAGAGCTTACTTATCCAAGTCTCTACCTCTCAGGGCATGTTTCCTTCTGCACCCCTGGACAGGAAATACAAGAGGCTGGATACACTTGTAATGAAGATGTTTCCGTCTGCCCGCCTGGCATTGTTGTCCGTAAACACTGCATGCCTTTTTGTCTCTTATTCTCACACACTGTGGGATACCGTTATGCAGTTGCTGCCACAGATCAGAGGAGGGCTGGGCTGTACTTTCCCAAGCAGTTGTTGTTGGGAGGGACGCAGAAAAGTTTGCAATCCGATGTAGACTGGACATGACCGACTCACTGGTCACAGCCGTTGCTTTGACAGTGGCCTTGAGGCACCATGCCTGGTTGAGAACGTCTGGCTTTTCGGGGGATGTCAAAGCTAATCTTATGGGCATGCCATTTGATGGCACCGTCTCTTCGGAGAGAAAACAGACTCGCCGGTGGAGCTCTCCAAGGATTCACATGCTACAGCCAGGTCCTTGGGCCTCACGGCAGCCCCTACCCCCCCCCCCCTCAGTCTGCTTTTCGCCCCTTTTGTAGCTATGGAAGGGGCACCCAGCCATGCCAGTTTCCCTCCAGCCACTGTGCATGCTACCTGGCCGCTGCGGGGATGTGGGATCCACCATCCTTGTGGATCAGGGAGCCAGTGGTCTGGTCAGTCCGCTGCCTCCAAACCTTCCTAGTCTGACGATTTCCTACCAGGGACCATTTGGAGGCAGAATTTGCCACCACTTGGTGCGCTTGCGACCTATCACGTCAGACAGGTGTTTTTTTTTTCAGATAATACAAAGGGGCTAATCCCTCCCCTTCGAGTCTACCCCACCAACAATGCCACCATCCTACGATTGAATGATGGAGGATCACTTGGCACTTCTCCAAGAGGAAGTTACAGCTCTCTAGGCCAAGGAAGCCCTGTGACAGAGATAGGTTGTGGTTGTTAGTCCCAATACTTTCTGGTGTCCAGCAAGGACAAGGGTCTTTTCCCTATCCTAGATCTTCATCCCCTCAATCTCTTTCTCAAGAAGAAGGTAAAAATGCTCACTATGACTCAGATTCTGTCTGCCCTGGACCCAGGAGATTGCTTGTTAGCATTGGACTTGCAGGATGTATATTTCCATATCCCCGTCCTACCTGCCCAAAGACGTTACTTGCAGTTCACATTAGGCCACAAGCACTTTCAGTTAACTGTGCTTCCTTTTGGTCTTACCAGTGCACCTCAGGTGTTCACCAAGGTGATGGCGGTGGTTGCAGCTCATCTGTGCAGATCAGATCTTTCAGTCTCCCCCCCCCCCCCCCCCCCCCCCCCATCTTGATGACTGGTTGTTGAAGGTGCGCTTGCCCCAGGCAAGGTTGTCGTCTCCCATCTCCAGACTACAGCGGACCTCATGCATTCGCTGGGGTTCACTATAAACATGCCAAAGTCCCATCAGACTCCCTCTCAGATGCTCCTTTTCATTGGAGCTGTTCTGGACACAGTACAGTTTGTGTGGAGATTGAGCAGCGGCAGTTGACAGCTTTTGACCTTCAACTCAGTCTGTAATGTAATCTTGGCAGCCAGTTGTCTCTCCACCAAAACGGTATATGCCTGTTGTTAGAAGAAATTTGTGGCACGGTGCACAGTCAAGTCTGTTGACTCCCCTCTCAGCTCCTCTTTCTGAGGTTTTGTTTCTTAAACTTTCTCTGTCCCTGCTGGGCTCTGCTATGGGCACTCTCAAAGTTTATCTCTCTGCCATTTCTTCTTTTTTGCGGTTGCCTGATTAACCTTCCTTGTTTAGGTTTTCAATTGTAAATAGGTTCCTTAAAAGCCTTACTCATATGTTTCCTCCATCTCCATTAATTAAACCACAATGGGATTTGAATTTAGTTTTGACTTTTCTGTTGTGCGGTCCTTTCGAGCCTCCCCACAATTGCCCTCTCAAGATTCTCACTTTGAAAACAGTCTATCTTGTGGCCCTTATATCTGTCCTACAGGGTCAGTGAGCTGCAGTCATCGTTGTCTAAATCACCCTACCTTTCCATCTAACCTGACAAAGTGGTGCTTCTCACTAGGGCTTCCTTTCTGCCAAAAGTGGTTATGTCCTTCCTTGTAGGTCAATCCATCACCTTGTTTACTTTCTATGCACCCCTGCTTCCTTCTAAGGAAGAGGAGAGACATCACCAACTGGACCCAAAAAGAGCGTTGGCGTTCTACCTTGATCGTATCAAACAGTTCCGAGTGGATGATCAGCTTTGTTGGTCATGTGATTCTGAAGAAAGTTTGGGCACTGCAGAAGAAAACCATCTCTAGAAGTGCCATACTCTGCGTTAACATGTGCTACGCACTAGCTAAGAAGCAACCCCCTGAGGGCTTGTGTGCTCATTCTACCAGAGCTAAAGCTGCGACCACTGCATTACCACGCAGAGTTCCAGTCCTTGACATCTGTCAGGTGGCAACGTGGGCATCTCTTCTCATATTCATCAAACACTACTGCCTGGACAGACAGGTCCAAAGTGACGGGCACTTGGCCTCTTCAGTCCTACAGGCCTTTTGAGTGTGATATTAGTTCACATGTCCACCTCTGGGGATGATATTACTTTGGTATCTTTTCTAAGGTAAGGAAAATGCAACTAGATCTCTCTGTCAGATGGACAAATTACTTACCTTCAGTAACACCTTATCTGGTAGAGGCAATATCATTGTGTTGTCTAAGCGTTACAAATTTACAATCTGGGATGGTGACCACAACTTGTCAATTCACAGAATTGCTGCTACATGTGGTGGCCTCACCGAGTTGGTCGGGAGTCCATGCATTTCAGTGGTTGCTGACTGTTTGGTGAATACCCTGCCCTAGTTATAGAACAACTTTAGAGCACAGTGACTCTTATTAGCATTTTGGGCTTTACCATAAACGACCAAAGGTCACACCTCACTGCAGTAGGTAGATTGAGCTAGATAGGTGTGGTGTTAGGCACAACAGCATAAAGGAGTTTCCTTCTCAGAGGATCATGAATATTTAGTGAAGATTCTGAGACCTCTGACTCAGGGGCATCTCCTGGTCTTACAGGCTTTACTTCTGCTTTGCCTGATGTATCATCTATATCCACACCAATTGGCAGGTAAAGGCTGTATATTGGTGCCTACTACGGTAGTTGCTCTAACACTAAGGGGTTCTCTCTGCTCTGGTGTTGATATTCCTGTCTGTTGACTTGAACATGTGTTAGTGGATGGACCCATCCAACCTTGAGGTGTGTTATCAATTTAACCCTCTAAGTACAGGCTACCATGCTTAAGGGTATCTCCTTAATGGACTGCGACTCCTCGCTGGGCAACTTGACTGTGCAGGGCTTTTGATCCCTGTTGGAATGACATCTGCATATAAAAATGCTCCCTGATGAAGTTGGATATATCATCTTGGCTGCCTGGATCTGTGGGGATTCCCATATATGCTGGCTGTTGGATCCCTTTAAATTACGCTTTTCTGACATCCTGCATCTCACACTGCCTCTTGCACAGCAGTGGCTGGCAGTGAGTAAAGTAAAGGGTTGCATGGCTGCCTTGTAGGTTTTTTATGAGCCTTCCTGTTCAGTCTTTATCATTAGGTCTCCTTTAGTGAAAAGGTTGCTCTACTTGGTTTCTCCTACTCCATTTATTTGTCTTCAAAGCGTTTTAAATCTCCTTCATTTTCTTGATGGAATCTCCTTTTGAGCAGATGCACAGTTTTCCAGTTAAACACCTTACTTTGAAGACCACATTGATACAATAATGTCTGCACATAGGAACAGAGAACTTAAAGCTCTCTGAGTATGTCCACCTGTCACAGTTACTCACTTGGACAATTTGATCCTTCATACTTGCTTAGTCCTTTCATGTGGCCTAGTCTATCACTCTTCCAACTTTTTTTCCTTCCCCATATTCCACCATGGAGAATGAAAGACTGCTTAGACTCGATTCCAGGTGTGTGATCTATTACATCAGTTGTACTTGACAGGACAGAGTTGATATCCAGTTGTTTGTGGGTTTTGCCCTTTGCCGGAGCAAACACAGGCAAAGCAGCGACTAAACACATTATTTTGTGGTTGGGAATCTTGCGTATTAAGATCTGCTGTGGCTTGGCAAAACATTCTGGAAGTCGTTTGTGCCCATTGTACGAGGACCATGGCTGCTTCCTATGTTCCCACAAGACTTTCAGTGGCTGTAATCTGCCTGGTGGCCTTCTGTCCACCACAGCATACATTTCCTAAACATTTCTTTATCATAACCCAAACACATATCGACAGACACTTTGCCAGGGCTATGCTTCATGATTTCCTTGGCTAATCAGCAGTACTCATTCCTCTCTGTTGAGGGTGTTGCATTGGAATTTCATTCTAAAGGAAAGGAATCTTTAGGAGGAAGTACTCTTCAGAAGTAAGTTACTTACTTTCATTAACTATATTTTTGAAGTACACATAATATTCCTTCAGATATCTAGCAGAAAATTGTTACAGCACTTAAGTAACTTTTACTTCTTGAGTTGTCTCGCAACTTACACAGTTGAACTGATCTTATTTTTATTCAGTCCAGTATTCTTTTTAGTGGCAGGCTTTCACACTTGTAAATCAATTTGAGACCAGAAGAGGTTTAAATATGTACGAAATCATTTTATTTTGTTAACAAATTATACGTTGAAATGCTGCATATTTGATAACAAACTGACAGTTTTATCATGTGCCTGTTATGCAAACAGAAGACTTTGGCCCATATGTACAAAGCTATTTAGCATTTCTTAACCAACTGAATCGCTATTTCGGGCTGAGAAGATAGGCTAAAAAGCATTTCCTTGTGTAAAAAAGCTTGGAACACGGTCACAAAATGTGATTTCTACCCAGTTGAAATCGCTTTTTGTGATTACTAAAATAGGAAATCACGAATCGGGATTTCCTATTTGCAATTTCCAAACTGCATGTATATTGCATTTCCTAAATGCAAAAGGGGCATTGAGAGAGCTCACTCTCCCCAATGGCATAGGAAAGCTGTACATAAGCACCACTTACTAGGTAAGTATGTTTAATGGTGCCAATAGGTACGAATGGTTTTGCATTTCCAAAATTGTGATTTCCTAATAGTGATTGCTACTCTATAGAAATCACAATTAGGAAATCACAATTTTTTTTACATTCCTTTTTGTGTTTCCTAATTAGTGATTTTTTAGGATTCACTATTTAGGAACTGCAGAATTAACTTTCGTACTTGTGGGCCTAAATAAGCTAGGAATGATAGGAGATTTAGACAGCTTTTTGACTTTATCCTTCTACTTCAGGACTCTCCCGACTGGATATTACTAGTGGGTGATTTCAGTGCTAACATTTCAAATTCTGTTATTGATAGATTTGGACATAAGGAAATTGAGGAATCCTGGGCAGTTCCTCTGATAGTTAGCAACCGAAGGGAAGAGTAATAAACTAGCCCGAGTTAAGAGAATTAGGATGCATAATTATTTATGGTCATTTTGATGAAGACTCTAAACCAAAGCCACCTAGTTATGGTCCTACCAGTGCCTTGGTGATAGGTTAGACAGATAGGCCATATAGTCTATCTGATGGCAGGGTAATCTACAACACTTTGTGTAATCATGCAGTACTTGCAATGAGGTTATGGTGCATCTATTGAAGAACTAAATTCGGAGCCCTTATGGCATAGCAGATGAAGTGACAAAATATTAAATGTTATTTTGGAACTATAAAGCTATCAGTGAGGTAGAGGACGTGTTTACCCATCTTCAGCGATCTCGCTCAGTCTACAGAGAGTAACATCTTTGAAATTTTGGAGTATTCAATTCAAACAATATTTTCAACTGCTCCTTATTCAAGTAAAGCGAACCATGCTAATAGGACATATCCCCATTCCCTAGTGGTTGCTACTGCCACAAGCATAGGCTGTGGGTGACACCCCTTCCCAAAAAGAAGACCAAATGTGTTGTAGGAGGTGGTGCAACCCACTGGCACATCGCCAATTCAGTCTGCATCCTATCCCACTATGATAGAGCACAGTGGAACAAAATGGAGGACCTGCCCCAGCAACTCCCTACAGAGCATAGGAAAAGTAGGGATGAGTTAGATGCGGGGGGTAGCTCATCTATAATGCCACTATTAGTTGTGCTCTGGATGATATTGAAACCTCAAATACCTCCATCATCTTACGCTGCCATTCTTGGCTGTGCATGTTTGCCTTCAAGCTGTAAGTCCAGCAGCATCTCATCAACTTGCCCTTTGATAGAGAACAACTTTTCGGACCATACGTTGATAAGTTGCTGGAATAGATTAAGTAGGGCGCCAAAACTGCCAAAGCCATGGGTGCCCTTCAAGTACCATCAGCTCACTGCCAGGATAAAAGGCACCACCAAGACCACCTCCCCAGACACATCCCAGTCCTACCAGTTCCAGCAACAGGCTTACCACCAGCAGGATGGCAGAAGTTTCACACGGCTACCCCCATACCAGCGGCAAAGGCAGAGCCATTCACTCCAAGGGGAGAGTCTACCTCCAAGAAGTACTTACCTCTCATCTCCCCTTTACCCCACCCAGTCTCCGACCACATAACCTTTTTCGGGGGAAGACTTCAGGGGTTTCTTCCTTGCTGGGAACAGATCAAATTTTATCAGTGGGTTCTCTCCATCATCGAGGATGGCTACTGTCTAAAGCTCACCTCAACCCCACCAAACATCCCACTCTGCAAACTCACCCTGAGTCCAGAACACAAGCGCCTTCTTTAAAAGAAGGTTTAGGTGCACATCCTCAAGGGCGCTGTAGAGAAAATGCCACCTCACCATCATGGCATGAGGGTGTACTCCAAATATTTTCTAATCCCCAACAAGGATTGGCCCCTAAGGCCTATACCCAACATCAGGCCCCTTAACAATACCATCTCTCAGAACCCTTCCACATGACTACTTTACAGGATGTCATGACCGTACTTGATCTGAAGGATGGCAGCTTCTCTACTTCCACATACTCATCCATTGATTGATCCCTGTACCTCTGCTTCATGGGAAGTATCCAGCATTATCAGTTCAAAATATAGACATTTGGCACCAGCTCAGAAGGGAAGGAAGGGGGAGGGGCATTCAGATGTTTCCTTATCTCGAAGACTGGCAGATCAAGAGGCCAGGCAAGCAGCAGTGCCTGGCGCACACCCTTGCCTCACCCTTTCCCTCTGTCACATGTTGAGATTCACCGTAAATGCCATGCAGTCACATCTTTAGCCCCTTCAGATTCAACTCTTTTTGGGGGCCCTTGTCAACTTGATCACTGGCAAAGCTTACCCCAGCCAACTCGGAGCACTGGCACTCCAGCAGCTACTGCCTCTTTTGCAGCCACAATATCAACCAACAGTCAGAACAGTGATGCGCCTCCACCGGCATGACTGCCTCCTCCATAGCCATAATCCCTCATGCCAGATTGCATATGTTTACACTTAAGCGGTGCCTATTGGCACAATGCTCACAGGCAGACTATCACTGGGCAAATCTAGTGTTGATGCAAGCCAGCTCCTATCACTCTCTTCAGTGGTGGAAGAGCAGCAACCTGTTGCAGGGCCGACTCTTAATCGACCCAATTCTGCAGGTGACCATCATCACAGAATCTTCACTTACAGGATGGAGAGTGCGTTTCCAAGACTTAACAGTTCAGGGCATATGGTCTCCTCAACAGCAGGATCACCACATCCGTCACCTTGAGCATCTGGCCATCCACCTATCTCTCAAGGCCTTCCATCAGGGCATTCAGCACAAAGTGGTCCTAGAAAATTCAGATATCATGACTTTCGTCTACAGAAACGAGGTGGCACACGCATCCCACAGTTGTCAGTACTGGTGCAGAGAATTTGGCATTGAGTGATTCACTATTGGAATCACCTCCTGGTAGCGTACCTTCGGGGGGAGGACAACAACTTTGTAGACCTGTTCAGCAGATTGCAGCAAGTCCATGAGTGGGAACTCCACCTGCTAGTCCTAACCCTGTACTTCTGTTGATAGGGGAGGCCCAAGGTCGGGCTTTTCACTGCTGCTCACAAATGCCAAAACTTCATCTATAGGTTTCTACACCCTCAGACCATGGGCAATGCTCTGTGGCTGAACTGGTGGGGGGCCCTTACACTTATTCTGGTGGCTCACACAGTGTCACGAGGCCAGGCAACCCTCATTCTCGACCCTTTTTGAGATGTCTGTCGTTCTCCCATAAGAAGCTCCCAGAAGGACGGACCTTCCTGCACAGAACCAGACACCGGAACCAAGCAGCTGAATCTAGTAATTTGACTACTGAGGTCTTAGAGTTTGGTTAACTCTGTGTGCTCCAAGGATGCATGGACATTTTCAAAGAAGCCTGCAGACCCACTCTACATCTGTTATGCTACCAAGTGAAAAAGGTTTGCCCACTATTGCATTCCATATCTCCTGCACCCTCTCAAACCTATAGTTCAGGATATTGTCTTTTATCTCCTTCACCTCCTGAAATCGGGTTTAACTTATACTTTCATACACCCACCCCTGGCTGCTTTTTCATGCAGAACAGGGAGCATTTTATTGTTTGAAATCCCTGCCTTTAAGGCTTTAATGGAAGGACTTAAAAAGGTAATTTTACCTAGCCCGAGTCTAGAATTGTAATAATATTATTACCAGACTCATCGGCTCTCATTTTAAACCACTACACTCCTACCCTTTGCAGTTCCTCTCTTTGAAGGTTGACTACCCCTTTGCTGTTACATCCCTGAGATGTGTACACAAACTACAGACCCTCACATTAGAGGAGGCTTTCTTTCTTATCATTTATGGCTATGTTACAGAGGTTCCCCCAGGACCAACCCCAGTTCATGTAAAGCGCACCCTCATGTACTGCATTGACAGGACCAAGACTTTCCGCAAGACAAAGCAACTTCTTGTTGTGTTTGGTAAACCTCAAAAAGGTCATCCTGCGTCAACTCAGATATACCCAGTTAGAATGCAAGTGCATCCCAAACTAGCTACCTCAAAGCCAAAATAACAATGTCTGCTCTATCTAGGCTACATTCCACCCATAAGAAAGTGGCCACTATGGCTATCCCTAAAGCGGACATTTTTAAAGCAGCTACATGGTCCACTCCACACATGTTTACCAAAGCCTACTGTGTGGCTGTCTTACCTTGCCATCAAGCTACAGTTGGTGAGATTGTCTAAAGAAACTTCTTTCCAACATCTGCACCATCCACTGGCTGACCACTGCTTAAAGGAGTACTGCTTTTTAGCCTGTGCAGAGTATGTGGTTCTGCAGCCACGAAAGGGAACATAGTACTTACCCTGTAAGCATCTGTTCTTATTATGTAGTGCTGTAGATACACATGCGACAACCGCCTCCCTGGGATCCAGTGGTAGCTGCAGATATACTTCTCTTTCATTTGCATATTTAACCTGTTATATATTAACGCATGGTTACCAAGATGTCCTACTTACTACTCCCATCAGTCCACCATTACGCTCACTTGTTTTGCATTAAACAATCTAACAGTGGAGTCCAAACACATTGGTCACTAAGAGAGGTGTACGTGATTGAAGACCTTCATAGGAAAACAAGTTGCAAACACGAAGAAAAACATGTTGCAAACATCCAATTCCAATACTAGATGGCAGGAGTATGCAGGGGATGTGAATCTACAGAACTACAGGCTACGAGTAGATACTTACAGTGTAAATAATACACACACACACACTAAAAAAATTAAAGAGGGAGGTGAAACAAGTCATTTCTTATTTTAGCTCCTGTAGGAAATTTTGCTCACCACTGCAGTCAGCGTCTGAACAGATTTACCTAAAATCTGTTGTGAAAGTCCTGAGTAATGACTCGAGTCCCGTCAACTAAATTTTTTAAAAATGTATGCATGTATTTATGTATTTATTTATTTTAGAGAATGTGTTTCTGTAGTTTTTGGGCTGAAATATTTTTCTCCTATCTTGAAATGTGTGGTATGACTCTAAATCACGAGTTTTGCGTTGTGGGAAATAAACAATTCTAAAGCCATTGGAGTGGGGGGGTGTACTTCCCCCAAATGTGATGACCACAAGGCAGTGATCAGGGGGTACCCAGATGTGTAGAAAAAAACAAAAAAGGATCTGGAGAAAAAAGCATTGAAAAAAGGGCAGGCGGCTGCCAGCTTGAGAGTGGCCATATCTGATAAGGTCTTTTATCTGCAGATTCCTTACCTTTAGAATATTCCCCAGGTGTTCGACTGAGTCTGGAAATTTTTGAGCAGTCCCCTTGCACACAATTAGGTGTCATTGGTCCACCCTGAAGTGGTGTGCGTGGTGCTTACATAGGCATCACCTAAACGCACTGACCCCGGTTCCTTATTGTCCGTGCCATTAGCACGGATCCGGATGAGCTCATCTCAGTCCATTTGAACTGCATTTTCTCAACAGTTTTGACAAATTCAACCAGTATTCCTTTTTCAACCTGGTTTTTGGACTATCTCCTCGAAGAAACTGACCAGTTTCAAGCATTGTGGTGACTGTAGGAGGCAAATATCTGTGACAGATCCCTATTTTGTGTGTCTGTGGTGCCTGGAACAAGACCACAACTTCACAGCCTGCGCAGATTGCAGGACTATGAATCTGAATTCGATCCGTGAGCGAGCCTTGAAGGTTAGGCTGCTCACCACGTGACTGCATGGCTCCAGGTCCTGTATGTGAGGGATGTAGGAAAGTCGCTCTTTTTGGCAAGGTTACTCCCACTTTTGGCCTGCCTGTCAGTATGTTGAAATTGTTTTCACTGGGATCCTGTTAACTAGGACCCCAGTGATTGTGCTCTCTACTCCAGTCTGTTGCTCTGGTACCTTTTTACACCCCACAATTGGCATACTGGTATGTCCCTAGTATATGGTACTCCGGTACCCAAGGCATTGGTACACCTGGGGACCCCCATTGTCTGCAGCATGGATTATGCCACCCATCGGAGCCCATGCAAACTGTCTGCGCAGGACTGCCATTGCAGCCTGCGTGAAAAGGTGCATGCACCCTTTCACTGTTGGTCACTGCACCAGGTCACTGTAAGTCACCCCTATGGCAGGACCTTTCAGCCCAAAGGGCAGGGTGCAGGTCCCTGAAAGTGAGGGCACCCCTTCAAGAGCAGAGGTGCCCCTACGACTTCCAGTTCCATTGCACTGGACTTCGTAATTGTGGGGAAGCCCTTTTACCTGTGTACTGGCCACTTCCTGTGTGCAGCTACATAATGGTAAATCCGAACCTGGGCATGTTTGGTATTAAACATGTCGCAAACATACTCCAATACTAACGCTAGTATTGGTGGCAGGATTCCATGCACTCTGGGGGCTCCTAAGAAGACCCCCCTAGTATTGCACTTACCAGTCCTTCAGGGTTTACGGGCAGCCCCTCAGACGGGTTTCTGCCCTCCTGCTGCTCAAAGGGGAAGGCAGAACAAAGGAGTTACTGAGGGAGGTAACACCATCTACTTTGTAAGTAGGTGTAACAAGACTTGGGAGGTTTAGCCTTGCCAAGCCACCGGTTTGCTTTGCCCTCCTTGCATAAACCAGTTTGCACTAGCCCAGGGATCCCTGATCCCTGCTCTGGCACGAAACTGGACAAAGGAAAGGAGAATAACCATTCCCCTGTCCATCACCACCCCAGGGGCAATGCCCAGAGCTCCTCCAGGTGGCCACTCGATTCTGCCATCTTGAAAACAAGATGTGCAGAGGTCCCAGGAACCATCTGAGAGGGCAGGTGATGTCAGTGACCCCTTTAATAGATGGTCACTGTGCAAGGTGACCAAACCCCCCTTGAGGGCGATTTAGGGACTCCCTTGCGGGTGGGACTCCAGATTCAGCGTGCAAGACTCCACCAGGACTTCTCTGTATCGACCTCTTCTGCTCCTGGCCACCAGAACCGCAATTGGACATCTCAGGAACCGAAAACACTGAAACTCCTGAGACGACCTTGCCTTGCAACATTGTTTCCCCGGCTCCTTCCAGCAACTGTACATTTTCACGGCTGTGCATCCTCTGGGGTCGGCAAGACTTCAGCTGCAGCAAGAAGGAATCTCCCTTGGAGTGAAGAAGGCACTTCCCCTGCATCTGCAGGCACCTACGGCAAAGACCTCCGTCTGTGTGGATCTGCTCCCCTCTAGAACTACATGGATCTTACAACACAGGTGGTGATCCGAAGTGGTCCTCTCCGCCCTATGTCCATTTTGGGAGACAGTGAGCCCTTGCCTCTTCTTGCAGGACAGTACCCCTGTGCACCGTGACTCTTGCAGAAACCAAGGCTTGTCTCCTGCTCCAGGTAGCCCCAGCCACTACCACTTCATCCTTGCAAGGACAGTCTCCCCTCTGCTGCTCCAGTGACGTGGGACTCCTCTCCAGGTGTGCTGATTGGGCCTCAGTGCACCTTACTGTGTCTGCTGCAACTGCTTCTGCTGGCTCTTCCGACTGCTGAGGATCAGCCCAGACTCCCCTCCAAGGGTCGAGTCCCCAGGACCTTGCTGGTCCTCTTCAGCCTTGCAACTCTTTTTCTGCCCTGGTTTGCATTTGTCATGGCTTGTTGGTGGTCCTCTTAACTGCTGACCCCTATGCAACCCAACGACCGACATGGGACATCTGCATAACTCCAGGGACTCCTCTGCAGCTCCGGGACCCCATAGCTGGTCTTCATCCTCCCACATCGACACAGATCTTCACTCACAGATGGGTGGGCAACTGCTCCTGCCCTGTCAAGACATTCCATTGTGGACTGGACTCTGCCCCCTTCTTTTACAGGTCCTCTTCTTACAAAATCCACATTTGGGTTCCTCTGGTCTGGTCCTGTTCTTGAAAACTTCCTTTTGTTAGTCCCCTTGTTAGCCTATGGGAAAACTAGGTAACTTACCTCTGTTGTCCTGGTTGCTGCAAGTCATTTAAGTACGCACCTCTTGGGGTTCCGAGTTCTCCCAGCTCCTGACTAACTACTCCACATCCTTGGGTGGGGGACCTAACTTTGCATTCTATTTTAGTATATGATTTGGCCCTCCCTAGGGACCTAGCTATCTTCATTCACTAATAGGGGATGCCTGGACCTGGTATAAGGTGCCAACACCATAGGTGTCCACCACACACCTGTCCAGCTTCATACAAGGGAGGTCGCAGGACCCCTCTTGGAGTCTCTTGTGCCGAACATCTTTGCAATCCTGGACATTTCATGCAAGTCCCACAAGAAGTCGAAGTGCTCTTCGACTTCTGCTCAATCACATTCATCAGATGGTGCCCGAGAACGATGCCACAGCCCAGATCCTTCTCTGTCAGGTTGTCCCCGTGGAGCCCCTGCCTGACACTGGGTCCGCTCCGTACGTCCCTGAGTCAGACATCAGTTACGGTGCCGACCAGGCCCACGCAGCCTGAGTTCAAGATGGACCCTCCTTTTCCAGAAGGGCCCTTTGAGGAGCACAAATGGAGAGGATCTGACAAACCATATGGCTATTCAGACACCTTACTAAGGTCCCTGTCCGACGACACCCTGATATGAGGCTCTGGCTGATCAATGTCTTGACAGAGGTGCTTCAGCCTGAAGTATCCCCCTCAGAATCTCTACTTTCCTTCAGTGAAGCTCACTGGTGGGCCCGGCTCAAGCCCTGCACAGGCTCTCCTGTGCACAGGACTATCTCCTGCTGCCATCACCTGTGCCTGAACCCAGCCTTCATCAACCGACATCTCACCCCTGAGATCCCTACCACATCACCGGCTAGGGAATCCAAGAGGCTAAATACCTTTTGAAAAGAGGATTTTCCCTTTCACCAGCCTGGCACTGTGCTAATGAGCACTGTGTGCTTTTTGGGCGATTATTCCCATTCTCTGTGGGATAGGGTTGCACAAGTGCTGCCTGTGGTCTTGGAAGAGCCCCGAGCCATACTCCTCAAAGCCGTTGCTGACGGGAGACATGCAGCAAAGTTCATAATCTGATGCAGATTGGATACAACTGACTTTCTGGGCAGAGCCATTACTTCCACAGTGGTGCTCTGATGTCATGAATGGCTGAGGACAGCTGGCTTTTCGGGCGATGTCCATGCTATCCTTATAGACATGCCCTTCGGTGGGAGTTGCCTTTTTGGCAATGAGGCAAATTCATCGCTTGAGCGCTTTGAAGGCTGTAGGGTTACCACTATGTCATTGGGGCTCACCATGGCTTCACAACAGCTGCATTCTGCCTTCTGGCCCTTCCTTGGCTAAATTAGGTAGTATCAGCTGTAACATTTTGCCACTACCCACCACCACTAGCAAGCACCACAGTCCTTTTGTGTCCACTGATGCAGCTAACACAATAATCATGGTAAAAAGAGGCAGAGGCCAGCCCAATCCGCCCCCTTCCTCTGACAGTCACAACCTCAAAGTCTCTTCAGTTTGCCCTCATACCATAATGGGTATCCAGTTAGTGGCAAAATTTAGCGCCACCAGACCTAGTGGCGGGAGATCACTTCGGACAAGTGGGTGTTTTGAATTGTCCAGCAGGGCCTTACCTTTCCTACAGACCCTGTCGCCTTTGCCACCGATCGACTGACTTGACAAACACCTTTCACTCTAACGACAGGTAGTAGTGGCTTTTCTGGCCAAAAGAGCTATTGAGAGAGTGGTAACATCAGAAGTAGGTCGTGGTTGCTATTCCCACTACTTTCTGGTGCTGAAAAAGATGGAGGCCTCTGTCCTATCTTTAACCTATGCCCTCTCAACTACTTCCTGAAAAAGGAAACATTTTAGCTCAGATACTGTCTACCCCTGACCTGGAGGATTAGATGGACTTGCAGTATGCCTACTGCCATATCTACGTCCTGCCCTTCTCACAGGCATTACCTCTGGTTCATGGTAGGCTAAGAGCATATTAGTCACTATGCTTCCATTTGGTCTTACCAGTGTCCCTCGGGTGTTTGCCAAGATGATGGTGGTGGTTACAGCACATCTGCGGAGGTCTGTGGTTCCTGTCTTCCCCCTCCTCGACGATTGGCTGTTGACGGTGAGATCACCCCAGGCAGTTTTCCTCCACCTCCAAATAACGCAGACCTCCTGCATGTATTGGGGTTCTCTATCAATGTGCTGAAGTCCTTCTCAGACACTTACTTTTATCTGAGTTATTCTGGATACAGTCCAGCTCGGTCTTGGCCTCCGAAACAGCGAGTCCAGAATTTCTGATGAAAACATCTACCTGTGGATTTCTCACCTCTTGAATACTCCCAATGCGCCAGCATTGAACACGATTTTTTTCTTTCTATCTATCCACGTTGACGAGGATGTCACAATAGAACAGCTCTGCACGCGACTCCTTCTGACATCATCGGAGCTATAAGAGTTCTCACCGGCATGCTAACATCAATTCCCTTTTTTCTGCGCCTTCAACGATAATGGTTTTTCTGTCTCTCCGTGTGGTTACACTGTATCGAGGGAACTGCGTTGTCAAAGTTTTGCTTATGCAACAGTGTCTCTGCCGAAGAGGTATGGCTTCAAACCCTGTTGAGAGTGTGGAGGTCACATGTCGGTCACTGACCTGCACGGAAACTGCCTCTGGTGCCTATGTTTGGATCATGATGTCAGGGGATGCTCTTCATGTCAGAGCATGAACCCTAAGGCACTAAAAGAAAAGGAGGCAAAGTTCTTCTGGCGAAAGCTGAAAAGGAAAAGCGGGGCCATCTTAGAACTAGGTCTTGAGATGAGTCATTGTCCCATAGGTCTTTGAAGTTACACAAGAAGTGACGTCCTAGTTCACGGCGTAGTTTAGCCCGAGATACCACCTGTCGGTCTTTGGCTCCGGCCTCGAAGTCCCAGTGCCGATCGACTTGGGAAGTGAGTCCCAGCCTATCTACTCTACAACCGAAGTCGCCTGAGATATCCCCAGCGCCGTCTTTGGTGGAGATCTGGGCGTCACCCAGGAGTCCTATGGCGCAGTTCTCTCCTGTGACTTCACCGGATCAGGAGATTAGAGAGCAGGCAACAGGACCAGTTCAGGAGCAGTTATATATCTGTCCTTTCTGGCCCCAGGGATGGAACCTACAAACGTCTTAAATGCTCTTTTTAGCATGTTTAATAGAGCAATAGTTCCCTCTGGTGCGCCTGCGGACCCCACAATCCATTGACCTCCCTGTGAGGCTTCCCGGTACTGTATAGGCAGGCTCCTTTCCTGCCTTTCTTACCAACTGCCCCCTATCCTTGGTCGGTAATGGTGCAGAGAAAGCCACCATCACCATCGGAGGAGATTCCGACGTCCGATAGATCTTGTCCGGCGTCAAGTCATTCTTCCCCTCCCAGGAGTAAGGTCCCAGCGCCCACCTGGACTTCACCGGGACCGCAACAAGCTTCATCGACTCTGGTGCATTCTCTTTCGATGCCACGGCTGGAATCCAGGCAGAGATCCAGAAGGGAAGCTTTGAGGTTCTTGGAGGAGAAACAGTATTTGGAGGACCAGTGGTATCAGGGCCTTGAAGAAGGGGAGATTCCGATGCTGTCCCAGGAGTTTGAAGGCAGTCAGGTGGCGAATGGCCTGGGCACCTCCCCTGAATGGGAATTATTGTCCCCTGTGATTATACCCCCTCTGGAGGTTACTTTGTGTCATGGGGTGATTAGTAAGGCAACAGAACTTCGGACTTACCACTGCCCACTACAGAAATAAAATCAAACATTTTAACAGAGGTTCTCCTTTCTTCCTCTGTGGCATCAGAACCCCTGCTGCCATTCAATGAGGCTTTGTCGGAGCCAGTTGTAGATCTCTGGCAGAAACCTGTTTCAACTCCTGGGGTTTTGAAATCCACTGCCAGGAGATATAGGGCCAGATGTACCAAAGGATTTTACCCATTCTGTGTCTATGTGAAAAAGCTTTCGTACATATGGCCCATAGGGCAGTACCAGAGGATCCCCGGTTCTTGAGCAAACATCCAGCACCTTGAAGCCTGGTGTTACAAGCTTCATCTTCTTTGAGGTCTGCACCTGGTTCCTTTCCCATAACTCCTGCTTACAGGGAATGAAAGCGGATGGAGCAGTTGGGGGGAATAAGATCTTTTTGTCTGGAAGTATGGCGTTGAAGTCAGACAATGCTACTTGTTTATTAGGACGGTACATCCATGCTCTGATGGATTCAGCCAAAGAGGTCATCCCCAAACTGCTAAGCGCTTAAGCCTTCAGACACTCTCCATGACCTACAGATCTTTGCGTAGGTTAGGGGGTTTGGATGCAGACCCTCCTTTTGTGGGAGGCAGCACTTTCAAAAAGAGCAGTTTTCCATCCCCCTCTATAGATCCTACAGAGGTTGTGGGAGAGCTAAGCAACGTGGTGCACTCAAACAGCCTTCCTCTTGATCCACTACATCCTCTTCTGCTAACCATTCAGGGAAGCAGCCCTAGTTCTCCTACTCTTCAAGAGCATGTTAGTTAATTTCCCTCAGGATGGAACGCCATAGCAACGGACAGTTGGGTGTTAGGCGTTATAGGAAATTGGTATGCCCTTCCTTTCCTGGAGTTTCCCTCTACCTTCCCTCCCCAGCATAGTTTTTGTTTGGAAGAACATCTGCTGCTGCTTCTACAGGAGGTACAAAATCTCCTTTTAAAGGGTGCAATGGAATTGGTTCCAGAACATAAAAGGGGTCAGGGTTGTTATGCAAGGTATTTTCTGATCCCAAAAAAGGATGGTCATTTACGGCCGATCCTAGACCTGAGGATTTTGAATTGGTTCCTCAAACAGGAAAAATTCAAAATGCTAACCCTAGCACAGGGTCTTTATGGTTTTCATAGACTTGCAGGATGCGTATTTTGATATTCCCATCCTCCAGTCGCACAGGAATTATCTCTGGTTCATTGTAGGGTTGCAGCATTACCAGTTTGCAGTACTTCAGTTTGGTCTTACAGCCACACCTCAAGTCTTCACGAAGGTGATGGCAGTGGTTGCAGTGCATCTCGTAAGGGAATAGCGGTATTCCCTTACCTGAACGATTGGCTGCTCAAAGCCAATGCTTAAAGTTAGTACTGCAGCATTTGCAGGTGACAACCCAGTTGTTGTTCAGTTTGGGCTTTTCGTTAAATGTGCCCAAATCACACCTGGAGCCCTGTCAGCGCCTTCTGTTCTTAGGGACAGTACTGGACACAACATTGAATCATAACCTGCCATTCCTCCCCTCACACTTCTCATGGGATTCGGGATATTCAGGATATGACTCCAATGTTTCTGGAATGGAGTGGCTGTTCAGGTCCTGAAGATCCTACGCCTGCTCGGTTTGTGCGCTCCCTGTATTCTGTTGGTCACTCAAGCAAGTTGGCACATAAGAGCTCTACAGTGGTGCCTCCGCAAGCAGTGGTTTCAACACAGAGGAGATCTCAAGCAGTCTATATCAGTCTCTAGAGGAACTGCAGTGGATCTTCAATGGTGGAGTGTAGACTGCAAATTATTGCAGGGAAGGCCGTTTTGTCTTCCACCTCCGGTGACCACAACATAATGGGTGCTCCGACTCTCGGGTGGAGACCGCATCTGGGGGATCTGGAGATCAAAGGTCTTTGATCTCCAGTGGAACAGATATTTCTCATATGTCTGTTGGAGTTAAGGGCGATATATCGGGCTCTCAAGGCCTTTTTCCCTTCCCTTTGCGGTCAGTCAGTTCAAGCCTTGGTAGACAAAACTACCCCGAGGTGGTGCATCAACAAACAAGGAGGGGTAGGGTTGTATCTTCTCTGCAGAGAGGCTCTGTGATTCAGGTCCTGAGCTCAGGGCCATGGGATTTGCATAATAGCATGTTGTGACGTTGGCGTGGAGAGCTAGAAAGAAAACATTTCCATTGAATGTTGGCACATTGGGAGTATTCAAAGGGTGAGATATCCACAGGTAGATACTGTATCAGCATTACCGAAGGTAAGTAACTTGTTCATTTGGGCTATGATTCTGATATTCAGCCTCTGTCCTGGATTTCAGTGAGACTGGGTCTCATGTCTTCCTGAATCCTATTGGTAAAACATGCACGTTGGCATATGCTGACTCTGCATTGGGATCTGAAGTTCCAGTGGGCGCAGCATCAGGCAAATCTCTCCGACCTGGTCCAGATATCAGAGATGTATGCAAATGCCTCTTTTTGTATGGTCACTTCCAAAGTTTGGGACTGATGCTGGGCTTTCGACTGAGGGTGCACTAAGGCCTGGTAACCAGGCCTCAGTGCCTGCGCCCTGTCCTTAAAGTGTGTAAGCCTAGTTGGCATAAGCTAACTTACCTGTACGTCCCTAGTATATGGTACCCAGGGCCTGTAAGTTAGAGGGTTACTTCAGGCACCACACCACTGATTGTGCCACCCTAGGTGTGACAAAAGTAAAACATGACTTCTAGTCTGCCACTGCAGACTGGGAGGCAGATTTTCTCGGCATTGTCATTTAAAGTAATGCCAAAGCCAGGTCTTCCCTTTTTAATATATATGTCACCCCTAAGGTAGGCCTAGTGATTCCCTAAGGCAGGGTGCTGCATGATAAGAAGTGGAACATGTGTTTTTACATTATCCAGCAGTAAAAACCCATACTTGTCGTTTTTACTTGGGGGGGAAAAAACTAGTAGCCCCATTGGCAAGTGCAGAGTCCATAGCAGCCTTCTGAGTGGGACTACTAAAGTCAGTACTGTAAGGTATCAAACAGCTAGTTACATTAATCCCAAATTGATGCCCGAGTTGAAATTAATGTAACTTGTTGCATTGTGCAACTTTTACAAAGTGGTCACTTTGTATAAACTGCAGAATAGTGTCACAGATTAACACCTACAAGACCCTCGTACTTTTACAATTACCAACCTTTTGTTGGTCTACCGATGTAGAGCCAACCTTGGTTCCGAAGTTTTTGCTTAAAAAGTGTCCATGTCAAATTTGTTGAATTTGCCAGTGCTTGCTCACAATTGAGTACAAAATGCATATTTACTGTACTTTGGTAAATCTGTACCTGCAGAACCTGCCAGTAGATTATCTTTTGTTTTGGTGTTTGAAAATCCATCAAAATACTGTCTATTTTTATAAAACGATGTCGGATGTTGTGAGTCTTTCATCCTCAATTGTTTTGGTGGTGTTTAAATGCGTTGCACTTTTTCCTTTGTGTGCGCCTTGCCACTCAGAGCCACAGCTACCCAGGGCTGAGCGAGAGGGTTTAACAAACGTAACCTAATGATCCTAAAGGGATTGGTAAGTGTATTACACAGTGAGGATGCACAGCCACTTCATATAATGCACCCCATTTCCTCATAGGAGGGGGAAGTGCAGGATTGGGTCAGTTATGGACCCCTTGACCTTAACCCACACAGAGCTCATTATAGTGACAGGCACTCCTGGGTTTGGGTGGACATCAGGGGACTCTGGCCTCCTGCTGAATCTCAGCTCCACGTCAGCCTGTTGGAACTAAGAGCAATTATCCTCGCATTGATAGCCTTTTTTCCTTCCATTAAGGGAAGGCTTCTTCAGGTGTTGACGGACACCACCACTGCCATGGGGTATTGCAACATGCAGGGTGGGGTGTGCTCGTAAACCCTGATTCAAGATGCCCTACATCTCTGCATGGCTGGAATGTCAGGACATATTGCTGGTGGTCCAGCATAGGCAGGCTCTCTGACCGCCAAAACTGACAGACTAAGCCATTGATGTCTCGCTGATCTCGAATGACGTCTCCATCCTGGGGTGGTGCAAAGGTCTCTTCAGAGACTGGGGAGAACCTTGTTTAGATCTATTTGCGACCGCCAAAAATAAGAAATGTCAGCACTTTTGCATGCTGGTTTTTCTAAGGCAGCTCTCATTAGGAGATGCATTTTGTCTTGAGTTTAGCTCAGGACTCCTGTACGCTGTTCTGCCAATACCACTCCTGTCCAGAGTTCTCAAGAAGATCAGGAACGACCGGGTCCAAGTCATCTTGGTGGCTCCAGATTGGGCAAGGAGAGTTTGGTGTCCCAAACACCTAAGGATGAGCATCTGTAGTCTCATTAGGCTGCCCCTTCAGGAGGCTCTCGAGTCACAGTTACAGGGCAGGTTCCTGCACACAGTCCATCTACATGTGGGAAAATTGGGCGGCGATGATTGAGGGAATTTGATCTCTCTCCCGAATCTCAAAAACGATTTACACCTGCCAGTGGGACAAATTTGTGGCTTGGTGTGCTACCAAATCCACTGATCCTCTGACTAGACCTTTGTCTGAAGTTCTTTTGCTTAGGTTATCCCTTCAGCTGGCAAGGCCTTGCTTTGGGCACAGTTAAAGGGTACATTTCCACCATTCCAGCCTTCCTGTGGTTGTTGTAATAACCCTCCCTGTTCAGGTCACCTGTTGCGACTTGTTCCATTAAAGGTTTACAGCACATATACCCCTACACCTTTTATCATGCCCCAATTAGAGCTGAATTTAGTTCTCACCTTCTTCATCTGTTTGCTTTTTGAACTCTTACACAGCTGTCCTCTGAACCTGCTTACAATTAAAACTGTGTTCCTTGTTGCTCTAACATCTGGCAGGAGGGTTAGGGAATTGCAGGTACTTTCTTTTCAACCCCAGTACACAATGTTAGGACATGTGACTCCTAAGGACCTGTCACTCCTTATTGCCAAAGGTGGTCTGGCAGAACATCACACTGCCTGCTTTCTTTGCCCCACCTTATCCTATTAAGGAAGCAGAGAGACTCCACCACCGGAATGCGGAAAGAGCGGTGGAGCCCTACATCGATCATACAAGAGACTTCTAGGTGAACGATCAACTCTTAGTTGGATTTGCGGGAGCAAAGAAAGAAAAGTCCTCTGTATAAAAATCTGCTATGTGAAGGCCAAGAACCACCCCAGACGATTCAATTGCTCATTCCACTAGAGCTGGGACCACTGCGCTAATTGAGGAGTAATCGGTCTGGATGTCTGTCAGGCAGCTATGTGGGCATTGCTGTACACATTTGCCAAAACACTTCTGCTTAGACAGTCAGTCCGGTGAGATGGGCATTCTGCCTGTTTCATCCTCCAGGACTTTTTAGTGAAACAGCCCGTAGACCCACCTACGGAGAGACATTGCTTTCGTATCTATTCTAAGGTAAGGATTCTGCAGCTAGAAGTCTTCCAGAACCTCCATTACTGGTAGCCAGAGGGAGTGCAGAGCTGGGGTTTGTATACCTGTTATAGATTGGGGGCAGGGCTTGGCCACCAGGTAGGTCCTGCTTCCAACTCCCCCTGCACCGCAGGTGTAGCACCGGGCCTGCCCTCGGACCCCGTGCCTTTAAGCCCTTTGCTGAACAGAATAATAACTCCATTTTCAAATAAGATATTTTTTTAAGTGATTTGTACATGTGTTGGCAGATAATATAGTTATGTTTGTAACATAAAATGGGGGGTCTCAACTTTGACAGTAATGGAGAAATAGCTTCTGCTCTCGTTTAGAAATGCCCCCACCCCACAACCAAAGACTCAGTTTGTTATACAGATTTGTCTCGGACTCCAGAAACGAATCTAGATTTGTTCCAGGAGCTCCTAAGTAGTGCTGTTTAAGCCCCAAGAATTTTCTACATATTACCTTGCGCTTGATTACTCTTTTCTGGGATCAGGTTTCTGTTCAGAATTGCTGAAATGAGGTCCAGTTTCTTTGATTTTTGGGCTCTATTTTAGGACAAGACGAGAAACCACACAATTCTGAATCTCATTTCCTTACCTGGGGAAATTGGTTTTTAAGAGTAAAGAAAGAACCTAATCCATCACTGTCTGAAAGATGTTGGCAAAGTACAATTAACATGGATATAGTGCTAAGCAAGAGGGCAGTAGAGAGATTTTGGCCTAAATCGTAGTGTTCATAATCACTAAGTAGTGAATGTTCCCTTCTGCAGTTTTCACCTTTCTTCCCTTTGTATAATTCACCTAGTCTGACCACCAGCCTCCTCTTGGAACTGTCACACCTGGCACCACTTCATCCCCACCAATTTTGTTACGTAGCATCTTGTATATTATTTATTTTGTTCACATTTATCTGTTAATTGTGTTTAAACGTATTTGCTGGTTCCTCATCCTCTGCTCAATTGAAGTGAGATTGACTATTTTCACAATTAGGCATATTGTACAAACTGTGTTAATAGTATAATTTGATGCTCATAATTGAGGTATAACTCATGTTTATTTTCGTTATAGGATTTTGTGGTGACCATCATCTTTGCCTTTCTCTGGTTAGTGAGTTCTTCAGCATGGGCTAAAGGACTTACAGATGTAAAATACTGTACAAACCCGAACACTATTATTGCGTTACTGGGGGAAAATTGCAAAGATCCTCCAAATAAGTGTGCCGCTGTAGAAGGACCCAGCTTAGGAAGTCTAAATGTTTCAGTGGTACGTATAGAACAATTTACTGTTATTGTACCTATGTGAAAAGAAGTTTAATTCAATAGTCCTCTTGTTCCTTCAGCTATTTCACTCTTGCTTATAACCTTATGATCCCTTTCATTTGAAATGGGGTGCTTGCATGCATGCATCTGGGAAATGCCAAAGCTAATTTATGTCAAGAGTTGAATACACTTTTTTACATTCTTCAAGAGCAAATATTTATAAACTTTTTGTCTTCTGAAATTCTGCCGCCTTAACAAGATTTTCTGTAGCATTTTACTTATTGTTGCTTCTCACAGAGACTCCTCCACTCCATCTGTAGTCTAATTTACAAGTGAATTTTGAAGCTTCGTATCTCATGGTATTTGAAAGGATGAGCTGTCATTTCTAGCAGGTCCTTGTCTGTATTCAGGGTGGGATTCTGGGGTGGGAGCTGAACTTAGCATTTTCATTTGAGATTTTTGCATTGAAGAGGAGCTACTTAAACAGACCCAAGCACTAGTGTCTTTGGTGCAGCGTACCAAAGATAAGCTTCAGCTGGAACATTTAAATTAATAGGCACAAAAACACATATGAATATGCCCCACATGTGTAAATGAAAATGGCATATTTATAAAAAATATTCTATGGTGAAACTTGAAAACCTGGGTAAAAACATTATTTGTATGTATTGCATGTCTCAGAAATGGGTGCCACAGTGGAACATTTTAAGTCTTGCAGCTCACTGCATGACTGTCTCAGGAATATTTGTTATAGTTGTTACTCAGAGTAATAGGTTACTGCTTCAAATAGTTAGCCTACATAGCTCAAGGCAAGACTACCTTAGAGGAATGTTTCTGTACACACAAATGCCTTAGCACTTGACCGATTTAGAATAATATTTTCTACGAAGACTTCTTTTTGGTAGTCATATTTGTAGACATGTTATGTCTACAAGAAATATTCACGCAGTAGAGCCTTTGATGGACCTCAGTAGACAAGAATGTTGCTTGTCTGTTAAGCCTCGTCACATTTACAACACATGTTCTGTTATTTTTTGTAGGTATTTCACAATTCAATATTCAAACAAATAACATTTCTTGTAGATTATGTACATGATGTGCTTCAAACAAATTTTTTAAGAAATCCTTCAGTATCTCGGGACTGCTTGTAAGTTGGTGTCTATTAGAAGTTTCCAGATGGTGCTAGTGGGATAGATAGACTTTGTCAGCGCATTTGATGGAACACTTTGCTAAGATCTAAACAGCTGGCCAAACCTGTTTTTCTTTTCTGTCAACATTCAACTCAGTGCTATCATCACCAGGAGGCAAGATATATTTCACATTCAGTGTTCTATGAGGAAGATTGATAAATGCAAATGAAGACGAATGTAAATCGGTAATGCCCTGAAATTCATGTTTCGCTGATGAGATACTACAAATATCACCCCTCTTTCTGGCTCAGTGACACTAATGCTTTCAGAGACGTGCACTAGGCTTCTTGGACCTTGTTAATTTTACCTGAGAAGCTTGGTAAGGAATATTGAGAGTCAAACAGCAAAAAATATCTTCAGTTCAGAAGAGAGAAGTAAAGAGGAAAATGAACCATTACTCATGTGTTTTGCGCCTTTGGTGGTGCAGGCTTTGAAGATCAGGCCTAGGCTCCTTAAGGCATGTGGTTTCAGACATTTATGAGAAGTTAACTGAAGCGGTCTCCTCTGAAATGTCAAAAATAGATGGCTCTGAGGAATATCTCCCATCAGAAAGCTCTGAAATTTACGTTTTTCCTTAGCTTCATATATTGTGTATTGCGGGAACTGTATCGGGACCTATTCCTGGCATTTCAGTCCTAGGGATATGTGTCAGTTTCATCTTGAATGGATAGTAGACCTCCTCTAGTTAAGTTCTGTGCAGTAGTATCTTACTTATGGATGATTCATTTTAGTCCTGGGCAAGCCACTTGGTGCTACAAAGCTGTTACTCACATTGTCCCAACATGCACCTCTTCTTTAGACAGCTTGTGCCATGGTAAAGGTACGTGTATTCAGTAGTGCCTAGTCAAGACCCATTGCTTACTCTTGCTGCTTACTCCCTTCTACCTGGACTGCAGCACCTCATCCTACCATTCATTGGTTGAGTCGATTGTCCTTAGTCTCCAAACCTGGACATCAGTGATAGCCCCCTGTAATATCAGGTTTTTTTCATGCCATTGAGAGAGGCCACTGAACCATGATGAATGCCAGCTCCCAGATGTTACTGAGAACACCTTCCTATGCAGAACTGGTGATTGCCAGTGGTCTGGACACCTCCCCAGATACTTGCTTGGTCTTTCCTCCTACTGTGGTTACAGAGGAGGGATCCTCATTTGCTTCGGTGGTAAGGAGAGTGGCCGACGTCCTGGACTTTCAGCTGCCCTCTATTGTGGTCAAGACAAACGCTGTAACGGAAGTGCTTCAGCCAGGGGTGACCCCCGAACTGCTTCTCCCATTTAACAAAGCCCTCATGGATGTCTTAATCGGGGTCTGGTCAAAACTCTGGACAGGGCTCCTGTGAATGACAGTTGCCATATGCCATCGCCCTGCCCCATGGTACTCAATCTTCCTCACCCAGCACCCTAACCCGGAGAGTTTAGTAGTCCAAAACTCCATCTCCATAGTAAATCCTGGTGTATTCCCTACCCCTCCACAACATAGGGAATCCATGAGGCTTGGTACCTTGAGAAAGAAGATGTTTTCTTCCACCAGCCTGGCACTGTGGCTCGTGAACACTGCATGCCTTTTGGGCCGTTACTCCCACTCATTCTGGGACTCAGGTGCGCAGGTGCTGTCTATGGTCTCAAAGGAGGCCCAAGGCATACTCTCCCTGCTAAGTTCACCAAACACTGTGCGATGTATACAACTGACTCCCTAGGCAGAGCAGTTTTGTTGTCATTGGCCCTTAGCACCACTTCTGGTTAAGGACCACTGGCTTTTCAGAAGATGTCCAGACCTCGCACATAGACATGCTCTTCGATGGTTCCCGCCTCTTCGAAGACAGGGCAGACTGTACTGTAGCGCTTCAAGAACAGCGTAGCTCATGCTAGGTCCTTGGGCCTTTCCATGGCTCATCGTCAAACCCAGTCCTCCTAACGGTCCTTTCATGGCCACGGAATGTGCTTCCTGCCGCATCTTTACCTGTCCAGCCACCATAGCCCGCAGGCGTCCCAGCCCTTGCTTGGCTGAGGATGCGTTAACCACAGACCTTGTGGGTCAGGTCACCAGATGCTGACCCACCACTCCCACTACTTACCCACCACCCCGACCGGGCATCCAGAGCCTACATGCCTCTTTAGTTTGCTTTTGGACCATCCAAGGGTAACCAGTGGGAGGCAGGATACGTGAACACGTGCACCACTGGAAGTTGATAACATCTGAATACTGGGCTCTCCAGATTCTCCAAAGGTTACTCGCTCCCCTTTGTGACTATCCCTCCACACATGCCACCAACTTACGACAGGCTGACTGAGGACCACATCTCCTTACTCTGCATGGAAGTAGTGGCTCTTGGCCAAGGGAGCCATAGAGAGGGTGCAAGCATCAGAGATAAGTTACGGTTGTTATTTCTGCCATTTTCTGGTGCCCAAGAAGGACACAGAAGCCTTCGTCCTATCCAAAACTGGCACCCTCTCAATTTCTTCCTGAAAAAGGAGAAATTCCAAATGCCTAAGTTCCCTCAAGTCCTGTCTGTTCTTGACCCTGGAGACCAGATGGTAGCGTTTTGCTTGCAGGACACATACTTCCACACTCCTGCCCTGCTTGCCACAGACGTTAACTGCAGTTTGATAGGCCACAAGCATTTTTAGTTCACTTGCTTCCATTTGACTTTACCAGCCCCCCTCAGGTGTTTACCAAGGTGATGGCAGTGGTTGCAGCTCCTCTGCGGTGATCAGGAGTGCCAGTCTTTCCCTGTCTCAGTGACTGGCAGTTGAAGGCGAATCCAGGATGTTCATGGTTTGATACCAATGTTTCAGCCTCTATCCTGAATTTTGGTGAGACCGACTGAGGCCGCTGAGTCACATGGCTTCCTGCATCCTGCTTGTGACACATGCCCGCTGGCTTATGCAGGCTCTGCAGTGGGACTTGAAGTTCCAGTGGGCACAGCATCAGGGGAATCACTTTGACATTGTCCAGATCTCGGATGGTATTGTAAAAGGTTTGCAGTGGTGGTTAACAAACTGCGGCTGGGTCAGCTGCAGGCCCCTCTCCCTTTCCCAACCAGATCTGATAGTAGTGACAGATGCGTCACTCCTGGGCTTGGGCAACCAGCTGGGAGAGGCGGAGCTCAGAGGCCACTGGTCTCCAGCAGAATATGGACTCCACATAACCTGTTGGTGCTGCGAGTGATCCAGATTGAAAGCCTTTCTACTCTCCATCAAGGGAAGGCTAGTGCAGGTGTTCAGACCACACCACCACCATGTGGTACTGCAACAAACCGGTTTGAGTGGGGTCGTGAACCCTCTGTCAAGAGGCACTACATCTCTGGACATGGCTAAAACAGCGCATTTTCCTGGTGGTTCACCACCTGGTGGACACTAAATGTCAGAGCTGACAAACACAGCCAAAGATGCCTAGCAGATCACGAATGGCGTCTCCAACTGTAGGTGGTGCAAGGTGTGTCTTTCAGCAGTAAGAGCCTTGGTTAGATCGGTTTGCTGCCACTGAGAACGCAAAATGTGAGCAGTTCGGTTTGCGGTAGTTTCAAGGCAGCTTTCACTTGAGTGGAGCTCTGGCCTCCTATATGTCTTTCCGCTCTGCTGCACAGAGTTCTCAAGAAGATAAGGAATGACAGGACCCAAGTCATCCTTGTGGCTCCGGACTGGGTTTGGAGAGTCTGGTACACTGAGCTGTTGAGCATGGGCATGGGTCCTCCACCCAGACTGTCCTTTTCAGGAGTATTCTCTGAAGCAGCAGCAGGGTAGGGTTCTCCACTCAAACCTGTCATTGCTCTGCCTTCATGCATGGAGATTAAGTGACAACAGTTAACAGCTTTCGACCTTCTACCCAAAGTCTGTAATGTTATCTTGATAGCTCAGCACCCTTCCACCAAGACGGTATATGCTGCTCGGTGGAGAACGTTTGTGGCATAGGGTACAGCCAGAGAGATTGAACCTTTATCTGCATCCCTTTCCTATGTTATTTTTTTTTTATCCTTACCCTGGTCCCGCAGGGCTCTGCATTGGGCACGTGGAGGGGTTATTTATCTGCCATCTCCACCTTCCTGTGGCTGCCAGGTCAGTCTTCCCTCTTCAATTCCACTATTGTACCTAGGTTCCATAAAGGTTTGCAACACTTGTATATTTTTATTTTTTTCACTCCAGTTCCCTTCATTATGCCCCAATGGGACCTTAACTTGGTTCTTGCCTTTCTTATGTTCGCTCCCTTTGAGCTACTTCATACTTGCCCTCTTAGGGTTCTCACCATCAGGATAGCCTTTCTGGTGGCAATTGCATCTGCCTGGACAGTTTGTGAACTGCATGCGTTGTCATCTCAGCCTCCTTAAGTCTTTCTTCACAAACTGGTCCTTCAGACCATTCTTCTTGCCGAAGGTAGTTACCTTGCTCCATGTAAGCCAGTCCATCACTTTGGTGACTTTTTACACTACTCCTCATCCCTCTAAGGAAGAAGAGAGACTCCACTGGCTGGACCCAAAAAAAGAGCATTGTCATTCTACCTTGACCGCACAGAACAGTTCCAGGTGGACGATCAACTCTTTGTGGGATATGTCTGAGTCAAAAAAGGGAAGGCTGTGCAGAAACAAACTATCTCCAGCTGGATTGTACTCTGCATTAAGATCTGCTATGCATTGGCCAAGAAGGAACCCTCAGAGGGTTTGTGTGCTCATTCCAGCAGAGCAAAGGTTGCGACCATTGCGTTAGCAGACGACAATCCGATCCTGGACAACTGTCAGGCAGCACTATGGCCAGCACTATACTCGTTCTCCAACTGCCTGGACGGTCAGATTCTTCTGGACAGGCACTTTGCCCATTCAGTCCTGCAGGTCTTTCTCGTCTAAATCAAGTTCACAGACCCACCGCTTTGCTTGAGTACCTACTCTAAGGGAAGTAATCTGCAGCTAGAAGTCACTATCAGAGGACCAAGTTACTTACCTTTCGTAACAACTAATCTAATAAAGACTCCAAACAGATTCCTTATCGACCCATCCATCCTCCCACTCTGCAAAAGATTTTATAGGTACAGAGCTACTTCTTTTCAGGGCTCTAGGTCCACACACCACTGGTCTGTGTTATTCATGTCTCTGTGCTCTTGGCGTGGAAAGTCACAATAAGAAACTGATGTCAGCGTGCTGGAGTGGTGCCTATATAGGCCTTGCCACTTCACTTCCAGTGTGGAAAATGCATGCGGAGCCAAAATATGCTACCTACTGCTCACAAACAAATTTCCGGATCCAGCCTGGCATCCGGGCAATATTCTAACATTAGGAATCTGCATCTAGGTAGTCTCTACGAGATAAGGCATTACCAAAGGTAATTAACTTGTTCTTTAACCTTACATTTTTACACGTCCTACTTTTAAATATCACACACCCAGCATTTTGGTAAATAAGGCTTACGTAGGGGTTACTTATTAATATTTAGGCCTGTCAAAAAGGGTTACTTCTTATTCAGACAACACTACAAACTCAAACCCTGAATCTTGTTACAGAGTAGGACAACCACTCCTGAGTTCACTGTCTTCCCTAAAATTTTCCTTGACCTGAAACATAGGAGAATATCTCTTTATCGTAGAGTGGGCCATCAGAGAAGTCATAAGGCCCTCCATTTGCAGGTTAGACCTCATGACTGTGACAACTGCACCAATTCTTGTCTCCGGTCCAGTCAGAACGTTCATCAGCTGCTAGCTCTCTGCCACACCCCTGCTGTGTAATGATGATCCTCAGCTGACACCCCACAAGAACGCTGTTTGCAGCACCTTAGGCCCAAACTGGATAGATCTTGATCTTCAAACGCCACAGTAGTGTGTTCCCTGCCCAGTTTGCAGTGTTCATTGCCAGCATATTTTGTGAAAGCAGTAACACCAGTATTACCCCGTCTACTTGGCTGGAGTTTGTGTCTGCTAGTCCCATTGACATGCTTATTTTTTTGAGGTAGTGGTCTTGTCAAGTGTTTGCCATCGATTCATGAGCTCGGCTTGTTTGAGTGTGCTGTTTAGTTGCAGTTCCAGCCTGGGTAGTCTATCCTTAGGGCCAAGAAGTACAGCTTGTGCTTCAGTAGGTCGACCCTAGGTGTGCTGTGAGAAACTACTTGAAAGCAAAACATTAAATGGAAGAAGTGTAGCCGAGAAACAGGAGAGGAAAGAAAAACTAGACAAAAGAGGGAGGATCATAGACATGAAATCTCTGTAGACCATGACCCAAAAAAGGTTGACCAAAGACAGGGGAGCAGCTTACCTGAGCCATCACACCATTCAGTCCACAAACCTGGAGAATGAATTGCTGGCCTGACAGGAGTCTCAGGGGTGGCTATTAGGCTAGTTCTTTGCTGCTGCTTGTTCCGCCACTTCCTGCAGTAGAGGACACGTTAGGCGTAGGTACCACCATTTGTCCCCAGGAAGTCTCACATCCACTGCCTGCAAACAGCAGAGGTGGTCTTCACCTATTGTCTGTGAAAATCAGGAATATTCTGTTGTGTTGAAAGCATCTTATTTGTAAAGACATGGAGACATACAAGGGCCTGCTTCCATCATTATCCTGCATGGAATTTGAGGGCATGTTAGCTGATAGTAAGCACAAGGAGTTCTAAGAGCTCATCTTTTTTGGTGATCATGCCAGCATAACAGAGTATTGGCGTACCAAAACGGAAACAGGCCTGGCTGCATTTTACTTCATTGAGGATGCTCCAGATAAAGTACTTGATTTCCCCTGGGGTACGGAACACTGTGCAACATGAACAAGCCTTGGCAGAGGGTAGGAGCTCGGAGTGCCCAACACACTTTTTTTAAATGGTTGAATAGGATTAGACCAGCCAGGGTCTGGGGGCTGTTTCGACCAGTAAGCAACAGCCATAGGTCAGCTTGCAAAAGAGCATGGAGAGTCGACCCTTGGAGGCCTGGCAGCCACAGGGTGGGGGCAAGTCTGAGACTGCCCTTCATGACGGCTCACTGTGTCGAGTGGGCCAGAATAATGACCTCACTGGGCCGCAATCCTACGGCATTGTCAGATTTTCTCACCTAGCGGGATGAAGCAACCAACAGATCAAACAAGTGGGGAAGCCGCATCAACTTGCTGGCGGGCTTAGGACTACATGCAAGTCCTAGATCTTTGATAGTTTTGTGCAAAACCGACTTTCTCCTGGAGGATGGCGGCCTATGAACCCTGAGTATGAGGTAGGGTCACTGTAATTTGGATTAGCTCCTGTCACTCTCCACAGGAATTATATAACTGACTGGTGCAGCATTTCTAGAAGGCTCCTCTGTCGTTGGACTTCCTTGGAGTAGTAGTTTCTGCCTGCAGAACGTACACATGTGCTAGGTTCTTCACAAAACAACAAGGACACATTACAACCCAACCAGTCAGATCGAACCTGCCAAGTAAGAGAAGTGCAGCAAGGGGAATTGATACACAGCTTAAAGTGCATCTTCACTGTAAAACGCTGAGATGGGCAAAAGAGACCTTAAAGAAGGTAAACATTTATTTGACACAAAGAAAACAGCCCTCTGGGCCTAGACTCCACCAGGCGATGCTGAAGACCCAACAGAAATTGAAGAAATGGGATACCAAGGCACAACAGCAGCCATTTTGCTTACTTAAGGCTTGTCTACAGTCCATTGCTGCAAAGATAGATTGAAAGGTGACTCGGCTAGTCCATTTGGCTGAGCAACTGGGTACAAAAAGTGCTGCTTGATAGAGTGGAATGCAGGATTTCAGATCTGCAAAATAAACTAACAGAAACAAGAGCAAAAGTTAGTAAATTGGACAAAAAACAGAAACAGGCCATCGCACTGCAGAACGAAGATTTAGAAAGCACGATTCATACGCAATAATGTGCAAATCATAGGTCTGGCATAACGTACTAATCCTGGACTATTGGATACCTATGTGGAAGAGCTACTCAAAGACACAAAAACTTTAGTGATATGCACATAGGTGACTGCCTTAGGAAGTGCACCCGGTGGTGGGGTCAATCATTGCCAGATTCCTCAATTTTTGCTGTTGTGACACTACTAGGGAGTAATACGAGAAAAGGGTCTACAGCTGCAGTTCAGGAGTCACAGGGGACATTTAACAATGTGAAATTTAGCAATGTGTAACTTAACAATGTGAAACTCAAAGGGGAATAATGTAAACTATTCTATGCTGTACCCGGCTAGATTAGAAAGATAGGGAGTGGAAGACACAAGTCGTCTTTAATGCTATGGAGCCCACTAAATTCTCACCAAAGGGCGAAAATGAAGGTTCTGACGGTACTACCAGTTCGATGCTAGATTAGAAACACGATCAAAACAATACCGACAAATACGTTTTTCTGAGATTTTCCGAATTGAAATCTCGGAGCAAGAGGAAAGACGTCTGAACCCGACCGCGGAAAGAAAACAACATAACAATGGAGTCTATGCCCATGCACACTGGAACTGAGAGGAGGAGTCACTCGATCCTGTGACTCCGAAAAGACTTCTTTGAAGAAAAACAACTTTTAACACTCCGAGCCCAACACTAGATGTCAGTAGAGCTATGCATAGCATCTGAATCTGCAGCACCACATGCCACGAACAGATGTACACTGGGTAAGTGACATTTTCCATATATATATATCCTTACAGTCTGACCCTATTTATATGAAAGGCAAACGAGTTGCAGCCCAGTCCGCCAGTCACTGGTGTATTGCTAAAACATCATGTGATCATTGAGTAGATATGATCGTGCCTACTGGGACAATATTGAGGAACTCCTCAAATACCTCCCAGAGGAGCATAGAAAGAAGAGGGCAGGAGATCGTAGCTGGGTGGCAGCTCATCTCCAATAATTCCATCAGATGTACCCTAATGTCTCCAGTTACTCGTGCCATGGACATTAATACCAGTGTTTTGTTGCGTCGTCATGCCTTGCTGTGTGTATCTGGCTTTATTTAAGCTAGAAGTACTACACCAGTCTCTCTTAAATATCCCTTTTGATAAGGAAAACCTCTTTGGTCCTCTGGTTGACCAGGCTGTGGACAAAATGGAGGACACTGAGGTTGCAGCATCTATGGGTGCACTACAATAACCAGCTCCCCGCTGCTCATTTCGCTGCCCCTCCTATAAAGCTGGTTCTAAAATGACCCCGTCAGATGCCTCATCTTCATGCCACTAAAGGCAAAGTCATTAATCCCCTTCCAGAGGTTACTCCAGGAGCACATACAGAGGCAACAACACAAAAGGTAGAGGCAGAGTTGCTTCTTCATGTGGCACTGCACCCACCAAAAAACAGTGACCCCCACTTCTCCTGATCATTCCACACCTGTAGGGGGTTGATTGCAACAGTGCCTTCCCACTTGGAGATCCATAACATTAGATCAGCGGGTGTTGGATATTATCCATCATGGATACTCTCTGGAGCTCACAACCACACCTCCAAATATTCCACCTTGCACTCACAGGCCGTCTCCGGAACACCCAACACTACTCAAGCAGGAAGTTCTCTTACTCAAAGAAGCTATGCAACCCATCCTTATGCAACATCATGGGTCCGGAGTATACTCCCTAATCCCCAAAAAGGTCCTCATGGCCAGTCTTAGATCTACAGCCATTAAATCATTACATCTTGTCGGAGCATTTGCATATGGTCATCCTCCAAGATGTGATCCCACTTCTCCAACAACACGACTTCCTCTCAGCACTTAACTTAAAGGATGCCTATTTTCACATTCACATACACCCAGCACATTAGATTTGTGATGGCGTGCAACCATTACCAGTTCAAAGTCCTTCCTTTCAGTGGTCACTACTGCACCTCGAGTGTTCTCAAAATGCATAGCAGTTGTAGCAGCACATTTGCGTAGAAAGCACATCCATGTTTTCCCATATCTAGACGACTGGCTCATCAACGGCAGCACTCGCCAACTGTGTCTTAAACACACCCAAAGTACCATAGACTTCGGCAACAAGGCTTCGCCATTACATTCCAAAAATCTCGCCTTCAGTCTCAAATGTATTTAGGGGTTACTCTAAACCCCTAGTTGAGATTAGCCTATCCTAATCCAGCACAAATACTCAACTTTTAGATGCTAATACCGTGCTTTTAAACCAATCAACAAGTCATGAGACTTCTGAAGATGATGGCCTCATGTATCTCCATAGTGCCGAATGCATATGCATGACTACACATGCGCAGGAATGTCTTATCACGACAATGGTCTCAGTCACAGGGTCAGTTGAAAGATCTAGTGTTGGTAGGCAGCTGCCTACATCCTTTTGCTCCAGTGGTGGAACAAAAACAACCTTTTAAAAGTGTGGCCTTTTCTCGACCCTGTTCCCCAAACCATATTGACAACGGATGGATCACAGACTTGGGGTGCACATCTAGAGGATCTCACAGTCCAGGGTCTTTGGCATACCAAACACCAGGGTCTCCACATCAACTACCTAGAGCTGCTAGCTGTTCACCTAGCATTGAAAGTTTTCAATCATCACCTAATATGCAGGGTTTTCTTGATCTGAATGGACAACATGGCAACCTTGTACTATTTACAGAAACGGTTGGGGGAGGGGGGCATTCTCATTCTCTACAGTTATCCCACCCAGTGCAGACAATCTGGCTTCGGGCTCTCTGTCACAACATCCATCTGTCAGCAGAATATCTTATGGAAACACAATTTTGCCAACCCCCCTCAGCAGGATGCAGCAACAAGTCCACAAGTGGGAATTTCACCCGTGAGTCCTACTTCCAAAAGTGGGGATTTCTGGGCATACAGTGGACAACACTAAACGGCCAAACTTTGCCTCCAGGTTTCCACACCCCGATCCAAAGGCAATGCTCTATTGATGAACTGGAATATTTGCCTACGATTTTCCGCCTCTCCCTCACTTTCCCTTTCTGGTTCGGAAGTTCAGGCAGACATCCCTTACACTAATACAAGTGGGTCCCACATGGGCCCCAGAAGCCTTGGTTCACAACCCTTCTTGAACTATCAGAAATCCCTCACAAGAAACTTTACCTCAACCTAGACCTTCTCACTCAGAACCATGGAGACATCAGGCACCCAAATCCCAGGGCAGTGATTCTAGCAGTTTGGCTCCAGAGGTCATAGAGTTTGGTTATCTCAGTCTCCCACCTGACTGTCTGGCTATCCTTAAAGAAGCACACAAACCCGCTACTAAAGCATGTTATGCAGCTAAATGGAAAACATTTGTCTGTTACTGGCCTTGCGTTCACATCCGTACACTGACAATTAGAGGCAGCTACTGCATACCTACAAAAGGGGCAACATCTGTCTCGGTTTAAAATACCAGTTATTAAAGCCTTCATGGAAGGCTCTAAAAGAGAAAATCCACTGCAGGTTCCACCCACACTTGCATGGAATCTTAACATTGTTCTCACAAGACTTCTGGTACCCCCACTCAAACCACTACAAAATTGCCCCCTCCAATTGCTGTCTTGAAAGGTTGCTTCCCCCATTGCCATCATAGTGAGCTCAAGGCACTAACCTTGAAAAAACCTTTCTTCCAGCTACACAAAGATAGGGTTGTACTTCGCACAAACCCAGAATTCCTTCCAAAGGTGGTCTCTAACTTCCACCTTAATCAGTGGAATACCTGTGTTCTTCCCTCACCCAGAATCAGTCGCGTAAAGGGCTCTTCGTACATTAGAAGTTAAAAGAGCTCTTATGTACTATATTGACAGAACTAAAGGTTTTCATAAAACCAAACAACTTTTTGTTGCTTCAACCACACACAACCCCACCACACAACACCCCCAAACACACACACACACTCTTTCTCTTTCTTCCCCTCCCTAACCCGTCCCCCCAAATCTGGCATTGCCAGGTGGATAGTTAAATGTGTCACCTGTTACATGAAAGCCAAAATAATTCTACCTTCACCTAGACCACATTCTACTCACAGAATATGGAGTTCACTAGCTTTCTATGCAATATATCTATAGCTGTTATACATGCCCTCAAATGGAAAATGTTACTTACCCAGTAACCATCTGTCTGTAGCATGTAATGCTGTAGATTAATGTGTGTCAACTCTCTTCCAGGGGCACCTATGGCTGTTGCAATTTATTTACATTCTCATTTGCATGGATATCTTTACTTACACTTCCTCTACACTCCATTCACACTTACCTGCAGGAAAACTATCTAACAGTGGAGTCGTCACTCTATCTCGCGACTCAAAAGACTTCTTTGAAGAAAAACAACTTGCACGCTTCCGGACCCAACATTAGATGGTAGCATGCACAGCATGGTAATCTACAGCATGACATGCCACAAACAGATGCTTACTGGGTATGTACCATTTTCCTTTTCAGCAGCATGGTTCTTTTAGATGTTTCACAAGGATTCCCAGTTTTCATTATGCCAATCGGTCATGCCCTGACCCTTTCCCTAGCCTACAATTCTAATTGATTGATTGTTCTACACTGCAGACGCAATACTTCTGAATAGTTACAAGATACAAGGGCCATCCTACTCTTCTCTGTGGGATGTAGCCACCATTTTTACTACTCAAGGCCTTCTACCATTTTTCTGATAGACTTCCAACCGCAGATTTGTTACATTGTGAATTTCCCCAGGAGCCAGAAAACTTCCATAGCAATTCCCTTGCCAATTGATGGGTGTTATTGTTGGCTCCGTGTTAGGTCCATTCCACCCCACACGACATCGGGGACACAATATCTGCTCCACCTTTTCGAGCTGACTTTTGCTTGTTTCTCTTTGTGCAGGCTAACATGGTTCTCTTCCAGGGGATCCTCATCAATAGTCATAAACATTGAATATTCCCGCCCTTGTGCGGGGACCCCGGAGCATATATAAAATACACACATATAAAGTATGAAATATGCACGAAAAATATATATATAGCATTTTTAGTAGACATATCTTTCATACTAAACTCATATATACTTGTGTGAAACAGCAATGCAGGCTATAATCATAAACAGGCTAAAATGCTTTATTTCTATGAAGTTTTTTTTTTTCATTATAAAATTACAATAGAAAATAAATATCTACCCAAGCCCCCAAAACTGGGCTTAGGGAAATAAGCAGTAGTAATCACTAGAGAAAAAAGAGAAAAACTACATTGAAAACAATGGAGCATTCTTAGCCAATAGGCTGCATGCAGGTTAACACAGGAGAACCATAAAAAGTTTGGCACCGTGCCTTTAAGACCCTGAGCACCTCCAGTATCCCACCATGCCTCAGGGGTGAAGGAAAGGTGACAGTTGGTTCACAGTTAGGTCAGTTCTTTTTTCTGGCTTCCTCTGAGAGGATCCTGGAGCATTGAGCTCTGTTTTTCTGAGTTTTTCTCAGAAAAATCCTTCAAAACAGCGTTTTTTCCTGTTTCACTCGACAGATAACATCTTTGTCTGAGTTTGGCAGTTTTTTCCTGACAGAAAATTGCCTTCACTTTTTGTCAAATGCCCTTCTTGTGGGAAGAAGAAGGCCCAGTCAGACCCACACTCTCTTTGTATTGTGTGCCTGCCTCAGAGTCACTGTCCTGACACTTGCAAGCACTGCAAGAATATGTCGAAGAGGACTCTGAAGGACAGAGAAAAGATCAGACTCCATGGGCTTCATGAGAGGCAGAAAACATCGTCCTCTTCACTTCCCAGGCAACCAACATGCCATTCTCAGGAGAGAATGGCCAGGTCGACGTCAACAGGTAGGAAAGTACCTGTTTGTTCTCCGTCGACATCGTCGCTGCCTCTGTCTCACCGGCATAGATCGCCGGCGACCCGCCCAACGTCGAAGGATACGGCGTCGAGGGAACATGGCCATCGCAGGGGCATATCTCCGACGCCAGCCCGCCAATCGACGTCGAGCCATCACCGGCGCGCCCGTTCGCCGCCGAAGACCGTACGCCCCCAGACATCAAGGGACACGACGTCGAAATCGCCACGACGGCATGAGCGACATCCGCCGTCGGCCACTCACCGCTCCACGTCGAGGCACACGACGGCGAGTAGGTCAAGGTCCAGAGATCGCCGCTCGATGTCAAGACACTTTACGTCGAGGCACTCAACGTCGAGACATTCAACGTCGAGACTAGACCAACCAGTGTGCCCTTTGACGTCGGCACAGCAGTCGATGTCGACACAGGTTTTACCTGTCTCGCAGGGAGTAGAGCATCGTCCTCCAGCAGATAAGGCCGCACCATCTCCAGTGGTCTCCATACGGAGCGATTCATCACGTTCGAGAGCGGCGTCATCGGGCATGTTTCACCCATCAACTTATCACCAAGATGGTTGGAGAGCCTTAATAGACCAGCGGCCTCCCCGGATTCACAGTACTCTCGAATGTACTCTCCTACTGCCTCTCTCCCGAGAACTCCATCACCGACAGCGCGGGCAGGACGGGCTTGTTCTGCTCCTCGCCAACCGACCGCGAGGCCTGGGCGCTCTGTTACAGCGTCTCGCTGCAGGTCTCGTTCCCAACGGCGATCCAGGTCACGATCACGACACAGAAGATCACCCTCTTGGTCATCGTCAGGATCATCTGTCGGGCGTTACTCCCCCACCCTAACAGATTCTCCACCTGCTAGGATCTCACCGGTGGATAACATTACCACTTTTAACGAGGTGCTGTTAAGGGGAGCGCAGAAATTAAATATAGAGGTTCCAGAGCCATCTACCTCCTCGTCAGTCATCTTTGAGACTCTGCAGCATAGATCAGTGTCGAAAAAGCTACTGCAGCTAGTGCCTGGCTTGTTGCAGCCAACCATGGACACTTTTCTGACCCCAGCCACACTCAAGTCTGCCCCGGCTAGGATTCTGAAAAAATATAAGGCTCCCGAACAGGATCCTTTATTCCTCAGAAAGGATCTGCCACCGGACTCTGTTATATTGGCCGCAGCCCGAAAAACCCACTCAGTGGCATCATCCTCCACGGTCCCCCCGGATAAAGAGAGCAGGCATCTAGACTCTCTGGGGAGAAATATGTGCGGTACGGCGGCATCTATAATGAAATTCTCCAGCGCTTCTGCACTCCTGGGCAGGTATGACCGTTCTCTGTGGGACTCCCTCAACAGATTCACAGAAAAATTGCCCAGAGAAGACAGACAGGACTTTCAAGAAATCCTGCAAGAGGGATGCCTGGTATCCAACCAGGTCATCAGCGCAGCGGCGGATGGGGCGGACTTAGCTGCACATGGGTACGCACATGGAATCTGTGCCAGAAGGTCTTCCTGGCTGAGACTGACTGGTTTAAAGCAGGAAGCACAACAGCGCATCCTAAATCTCCCATTCAGCGGGAACTCGCTGTTCGGTACCCATGCAGATGAAGAGATGGCCCGCATGAAGACCGAGGTGGACACCTTGAGGGCAGTAGGCCTGGAAAGGAAGAAAGATTTCAGACGGAGGTACAGGCCTTATGACAGGCGCCCGTTCCAGCAGAGGGTTCAAACCCCTCACTGGTCCCAAAGGCCACAACAACGGCAAGGACGCCCCCTTTTTCAGGCTCGTAAGCCTGCAAGGGAGCGAGGGTCAAGTAGACCTCAACAGTCCACACCGAAAGCGCCGGCCAAACAATGAGATCTCGCTTCCCTCGACACTGTACACCACTCCGGTGGGGGGAAGTATCACAGGTTATCTTCACGAGTGGCACTCTATCACAAAAGACAAATGGGTGCTCAACATTGTCGAAAATGGCTACTCTCTTCTTTTCAGACAGCCTCCACCATACTTGCCACCAGCCAAATGCATTCCATCTCATCTCAGCCTGCTGCGCAAAGAGGCTCTCGCCCTCTTACAAAAGAAAGCAATAGAAAAGGTTCCACCTGCGCACAGAGGAAAGGGGGTTTAGTCCCGTTATTTTCTGGTGGCGAAAAAGGGCCGAGAGGGCGTTTTCAGACCAATTCTGGACTTACGGCTGCTGAACAAGTACATAAGAAAACAGAAGTTAAGGATGCTAGCTCTTCACCAGATTTTCCCTCAACTACATCAGGGAGACTGGATGTGCTCCATCGACCTGCAGGATGCATATTTTCACATCCCAATAGCTCCCAAGCATCGGAAATTCTTGCGTTTCCAAATAGCTTCACAGCACTATCAGTTCAGAGTTCCACCATTCGGCCTGAAATCTGCCCCCGCGTCTTCTCAAAATGTGTGGCAGTGGTAGCGGCACATCTTCGAAAACAAAAGATCTTCATCTACCCATACCTAGACGACTGGTTACTGAAGGCTTCCTCTCCGGATCAGGCGAGAAGCCATCGGGACATTGTGCTCAGTGTTTTCGAGTCTCTAGGTCTTCAAATCAACTACCAAAAGTCAACCTTGATTCCAACACAGAACCTTCACTACCTGGGGGCTATACTAAACACAGAGCTCCAAAGAGTGTATCCTTCGGAAGAACGACTATTATCAATAGACAGGAAGTGTCGAGACCTGTTGAAAGCTGACGCACCTACGGCCCGTCAGGTGACATCGCTGCTGGGCTCCATGGCATCATGCATTTTCATTGTTCCAAATGCCAGGCTGCACATGAGGCCCCTTCAAGAGGCATTGGAGAGCAACTGGAGCCAAAGGACAGGTCGCTGGGAGGACAGAGTGCAGCTGCCGACAGCGGCACTTCAGTCATTGCAATGGTGGATGCACAGACCTCACCTGTCAGTAGGTGCTCCGTTTCACCAGGTAGTTCCATCCGACACTCTGGTAATGGATGCGTCTCTTCAGGGATGGGGGGCTCATCTGGGTTCCCTTCAAGCTCAGGGCCTGTGGTCCAACAAGGAAAAGAACTACCACATCAATCTGCTGGAACTCAGAGCGGTCCATCTGGCTCTCAAGTCTTTCACTCCATTGATTCAGGGGAAATCTCTCCTAATACAAACGGACAATACAACCACAATGTATTATTTGAACAGACAGGGGGGAACGAGATCCCTACCCCTATCTCGAGAGTCCCAAACGATATGGCATTGGCTCCTGGCCAGGGGAATGTCACTTACAGCGGTTCACCTGCCAGGTCAACAAAACGTGGAAGCAGTTTCCTGAGCAGACACCTAGAGGACGCACACGATTGGGTCCTACACGGCGAAGTCGTCGAAGACATCTTCGCTCAATGGGGTTGACCTCAACTGGATCTCTTCGCAGACGAAGTAAACAAGAAATGCCCAGACTTCGCATCCAGGTTCTACCGTCGGGGATCTCGAGGGAATGCCCTGTTGATCGACTGGTCAGGGATATTTCTCTACGCCTTTCCACAGATTCCACTCATACCGGCAGTGGTCAGCAAACTTTACAAATCCAGAACCAGAATGATTCTCATAGCGCCACAATGGCCCCGTCAATTCTGGTACACAGATCTCCTCAACCTTTCGGAAAAACCTCACAGGAGGCTGGCGTGTAGACCGGATCTTCTGAGCAGCATGGAGGGCAGGATTCTACATCCCAACCTACCCTCTCTGAGCTTAACAGCATGGCTCCTGAATTCCTGCAGTATGGACACATAGGGCTCTTGCAGGAGTGCATGAACATCTTGAAAGAGTCCAAACGACCTTCCACGCGGCGTTCGTACGCTTTTAAGTGGAAGAGATTCTACATATGGTGCTGTCAACATGGGCAGAATCCCATACGGGCTCAGGAGGATGTCATACTATCTTATTTACTTCATCTGGCAAAGTCCGGTCTGCAGGTATCATCTATTAAGGTACATTTGTCTGCCATTACAGCCTATCGTAAGTCACCTTCTCAGGAATCCTTCTTTACTAAACCAGTAGTCCAGGATTTCTTAGAAGGTTTGAAAAAAGTTTTTCCGCCCATTCGGAGACCCTCTCCTCCATGGGAACTGAACATAGTATTGTCAAAACTTATGGGCCCTCCTTTCGAACCTATACACAAGGCCTCTTTACAACACCTTACGTGGAAGACGGCTTTTTTGGTGGCCATTACTTCCGCGAGGAGGGTCAGTGAAATTCAGGCTTTGTCTTCCAAAGAACCGTACACAGTTTTTCACGACAATAGAGTGGTTCTGCGAACTCACCCATCTTTCCTTCCGAAGGTGGTGTCAGAATTCCACATCAATCAGACTATCTTTACCGACTTTCTTTCCCAATCCGGAGACTCCGGCGGAGAAAGCATTGCACTCCTTAGACTTGAAAAGAGTGCTGAAATTGTATTTGGATAAGACAAAATCGATTAGACATTCCAACCACTTGTTTGTAAATTATGGTCATTTGAGGACAGGAGAGGCAGCATCTAAACGAACGATATCAAGATGGATAGTTTCTTGTATTGTTAATACTTACCAGCTGGCTAATAAACAATTACTAGCTAGGCCTAAAGCGCATTCTACAAGGGGAAAAGCGGCTACTGCTGCCCTCCTTAACAATGTCCCAATCTCGGAGATTTGTAAGGCTGCTACATGGAAGTCTCTACATACATTTACTAGACATTACTGTTTAGATTCAGATGCAAGAGCAGACGCCCAGGTTGGGCAGGCCTCTCTGAGAAATGTATTTGCATAATACGTATCTATTCCTGCACTTCTATTAGACAGTCCGCAGAGTTTAGGGATGGGCTTGCTAAATCTATTCAATGTTTATGACTATTGATGAGGATCCCCTGGAAGAGAAGGATAAGTTACTTACCTGTAAATCCTAGTTCTCTTCCAGGGGTATCCTCATCAAAGTCATAAACAACCCACCCTCCTCCCCGGACGCACGTCTCCTAGAAGTGCAGGACAGACTGTTTTTCGAATCAGTTACACAGATTGTCACCGTAAAAAAGTACTGACCTAACTGTGAACCAAGTGTCACCTTTCCTTCACCCCTGAGGCATGGTGGGATACTGGAGGTGCTCAGGGTCTTAAAGGCACAGTGCCAAAGTTGTTATGGTTCTCCTGTGTTAACCTGCATGCAGCCTATTGGCTAAGAATGCTCCATTGTTTTCAATGTAGTTTTTCTCTTTTTTCTCTAGTGATTACTACTGCTTATTTCCCTAAGCCCAGTTTTGGGGGCTTGGGTAGATATTTATTCTCTATTGTAATTTTATAATGAAAAAAAAAAAAATCATAGAAATAAAGCATTTTAGCCTGTTTATGATTATAGCCTGCATTGCTGTTTCACACAAGTATATATGAGTTTAGTATGAAAGATATGTCTACTAAAATTGCTATATATATATTTTTCGTGCATATTTCATACTTTATATGTGTGTGTTTTATATATGCTCCGGGGTCCCCGCACAAGGGCGGGAATATTCAATGTTTATGACTTTGATGAGGATACCCCTGGAAGAGAACTAGATTTACAGGTAAGTAACTTATCCATCTCGAGCTACTCGAATTCTAGCACTCCTGAGAGATTTTCCCCCAAAGGTTCTTAAGTGTGCAGGCAGTGTTACCCTCTAAAACCACAAGGTTTAAACCGTGTCATGACTGTTACCAACAGATGTTGGTGACAGGCACCCACGACCTCTGTTTATGGTGTCTTGGCTCCAAACACTACGCTGCATTGGATCCGTGCAGCGCAAAACTGAACAAAAATAATCCACTGCTACAAGGCCAGATTTGCTGTTGCTGAAATCCAGAGGTCACAAAGCAGCGCCAACAATCAGGTTCGAAGGTGTGACCGTCCCAGTCGAAGTTGAGGGTGCGTATGCACTCCCGTGACCAGACTTCCTTCGAGGTCACAGGGTTCAAGTAAATCAAGGGGAGTCTCATAAAAAATCTAAGCATGGATCTTCCCACCATGTAGTCTTGCATGACACATCTTGGCCATGGAGGCATAACCCCAACCCCACAGAGTTGGGGAAGGCAATTGGGGGGCAGGGGGGGTAACTATCCTGACACTAAACCTGCTTCTATCCCACCTAAAACAGACAGCGGTGCTGTAACAGCTCCAGCAGTTGAAGGCGCCCATGTATCCTATTTTCTGCCCCACAGATCTGATTGGGACTGCAGTTGGTCTACCATCAGTGTATCTGTCCTCTGTGCCCCTCTACTCTGCCTTTAGGCAGAGCGCAACTGTGTCCCCAGTGCCATATTTGGCGACATCCACAACTCTCCATTTGGCACCACAATGACACTACCGGCGCATGTATCAGCGCCGATCATGACACACGGGAAGCCAATTTTATCGTTGTATTTAGAGGCTTGCAGTCTATTAGATGAATTAGAAGAATGTTCTCCTCAGACAGCCTTGCCCCCAGGTTAGTAAATACCATATGCTCCTGGACAGATATTCACACACATTAGTGGACAAAGTGGCATATATCTTGGTCTCTGATGACGTTCGTCAGACCTTGCAAAAAGCTGATCTTGGATGATCAAGATGCAGCAAAATAGTCTGGACGCTACTGACTGTGTGGGTAGCGCAGTCTCATCCCTGTCCTACAGTCCCACAGATATTGAATGTGGTTTCAGGTAGGCCAAGAGCATTTTCAGTTCCCTGTGCTGTCCTTTAGCTTTACCTGTGCACGTCAGGTGTTCACAAAGGTGAAGAGGGTGTTTGCAGTGTATCTGCAGAGTTTGGGAATACCATTCTTACCACATCTTGAGGACTGGCTACTGGAGCCGGGCTCAGTTCAAACAGGCATATACCTCCTCTAGCAACAGCCTATCTATTGACATCCCTCTGTTTTCCCATCAATTTGCAAAAGTCACACCTGACTTTCCTTCATCCGAGCCATTCTGGACACCGTGCTTTTCCAAGCCATCCCTCCACCTCAGCAGGTCTGGGGCAATTAGGGTTGATCGTGATGGTTCAACCCTTGACCTAGATCTCAGGGTTGCTCTGAGACTTCTGGGCCTCTTGTTATCCTATATTCTGCTTGTGGGCCATGCTAGGTGGCACATGCACGTTCTATTGTTAGCGACTTATTCGAGTTCATCCAGCTGTCCAAGGAGACTTTGAAAGTAAAGCAGTGGTGGCTGCTTGACAGCAATTGGATCGGTGGTAACCCCACTCCTTACCCCATCTGAAATCCCAATTGATAAATTGTTGTTGGGCTGGTCATCTAGGCAAGGTGAAGAATGACTGTTCTCTGGCAGAGACTGGCCTCCGTGTCAGCCTGTTGGAGTTGCAAGTGATTTGCTGGGTGCTGGAAGTGTTCCTCCAGACCATCAAAGCAAAATGGGTGCATGTTCTAACAGACAACACAACCGGAATGGGATGCTGCAAGAATATGACGGAGTAGGGTCTTGGGTCCTGTTCCAGAAGGCCCTGCGTCTCTGTAAGTGGCAGAACTCTCAGGATATCTCCCTGATACCCAGCACCTGGCAGGATCTTTTAACGCTATGGTGGACAAACTAAGCCGGTGGTGCCTAGCAGATCAAAAATGGCAGTAACACTTGGAGGCGGCACAAGGTATCCTACAAGAACCCTGGGTAGAATCCTGGCTTGATTTATTTGCTACTACAGAGAACGCACAGTCTTCAAACTTGTGCAGGTATGAGTTCCTAAAGCATATTTCTCTTATTGAATGTCATCTGCCTGCATCGGGAAATAGATTTGCTCAGTTTTAAACAAATTGCAGGGATGTTATCCAATCGTAATGCTTTACCTGATGTTTTTTTTGCATTATGGCGTCTTCTACGTTCTTGCAGGAAAAAGAGACACATACCATCAAGAATGTATAGTATCAGGTGCTTCTTTATGTAATATTTCAATTACTATCATTCCATAATCATACAAATATAAAAAAAATTAAAACCATACCTCAGGCATTCTCTGCTTTTAGGGGTGCAGTAAAAGGGAAGCTTCCATGAGCTGTAAAGTACCTAAGGGCTTGGGTATCTATAGCCTTATAACCAGTAAGTACATCTGGCTATTGTTGCAACTCCCATTTACTATTCTTGATTTTCCTAATTGGTTTCTGGAATTTTGCTGTCCACGTCATATTACTTGTTGGTATGGATTTGAATGTTGTCAATTAAAGGTCTCCCCAACAATTGTGAAGAACTTGAGCATGACGGTTGAAATTATATATTCTGAATCCAACTTGTGTGACTCTATAAAGTTCCATATAGGATTTTGTTTGCACCCATGGCTACCATTGGGGATGTTTCAGAAGTTAATCAGCTATTAGAAGCCCTAATGTGACTCGGCTAGCAGTGTTCATCTACCTCCTCTCTATCTGTCATTGTTTCTCAATTAAGTGACGAATTGTTGGTGTTTTACACTTTTTAGACTCTTCCACTATAGCATGCTCAAAGCCTTAACCACAAATGGTACCAGAAAGGTATCAGTTCCTGCAACTTTATCAGCTTTCATCGGCACTGTTTTCATCTGGCGCTCAGAGCACTATCACTCTCCGGCCTCGTATTATATGTATTCATTTATATTATATATCACTTCAGTTCAATGTTAATATCGTCATATGAACGTGTCAAACGGGCGTGCAAATAATGACCTTTGCCCGCCTTTTTAGATATTGGCTGTAATGGATGTGTGTCCAATTCTGGGGAAATGTATCCGATAAAGGGAATATTTATTGCACACACCTCTTCTTAACCTACATCAGAATCATAATAAGTATTGAAATGTGTGTTCGCGCCTTCTTGAATTTTAAATGATGCAATTCAGTGATGGAAAACGTTTTCATTTGATACATTTCTATTTCTACTTGTAGGTTTTTGGATTCCTTAATTTGATACTGTGGGCCGGAAATGCTTGGTTTGTTTACAAAGAAACCAAGTTCGCAACCCCTCCACCAGACCACCCCTCCACTCCGAGTCCTGGAAATATCCCATCACCATGAGCAGTATAATTAAAGGAAATGTGTGAAGATTGTCTTTTTACATTGCCTTGTCGGGTGTTTTGTCACTTCATTTATGTAACTAAAAGAAGTTTTGATAACTTGATAAATCAGTGGTTAAATAAGTATTCTGCTGTTCATACTCTGTGCCAAATGAGTCAAAAATATTCTACTCTGTTTAAACATGTTATCAAATGTAGGGGTGTTTCTTATCAAAGTTTACAGCCTGTAAAGCATGTAACGCTGCTTCTGAAAAGGTTGTTTTCTCCATTTGATTTTGTTTGTGTAAAATATGCTCTGGTTTTTCTCATTTCTGTATATGTACCATTCAACATTGCATATATTTTATTTTAAAGAACCACACCAAAAGAGACAAATTAATATTGCTAATGCCTTTACGACTATTAAATGTTTTCTTTCAAGTTGTTAGTAAAAAAAAAAAAAAACTATTACAAACACTAGTTATTTTAAGTGTTGTAAACATCTCCCAGATGCAAAATTCAGAGCCAGGAGTTTCCTTTATCATAATGTTTGAAATGTGGTTGTACAGAAAATGTTCTTAGATGATGTGGGATGTTTTTTGGAATTATTAATGCCTTTCGTAAAGTAACTTGATGGCCTGCTTATTGTGTAATTTTCCATCACTGTGAGCATGATGGAGATGGCAAAGTTATATGTATGTCCTTGCAGGTATTCTTTATCTCATTTGTTTTCATTACCCTTTGTGGGATCAGATTTCCATTCTAAGGGCTTGCATTTGCATAGTTGTACCAAATTTAAAGTTTCTGTATATGTGAGCACAATATTAAAAAGATACAAATGTATTCTTGTATGTTACAATTTTGTGTAGAATAGACCACGAATCATGAGGGAGCAACGAAACTGCTGCAGAGAATGCTTGTGAGAGACACGACGAGCTTTATCCTTGAAAGCCTGAAACTGAGATCCCTCAATATGCTAAATACAGCTCTTGCAAATATGAGTGCCACTGGCTTTTGATGGATATTTCTAACAGTAGATTACTCATCTTAGGAGTATACCTAGATGTCGGATTGGATATGGAAAATGTTCTCTGCACTGCAGCTGCATACTATTGATGGTGCCATTTGACTCCCATTGGCTCCGTATTGCCCCATAAGTGTCAGAGCAGATCTGCATATAAGCATCACCCTCGCGTGCTGATGTCTGTTCCTTGCCTTCAGCAAATTTCGCTTTTCTGACAACCTTTTTGAAAAATCACACTCATGCCAGTGGTGCCAGCATATTAAAGGACTCAATCCTGTGCCATAACTGCCGGAAGCAGATGTTGGTTATGGACCCACACAACATGTGCGTTTGGTGCCTGTTCTCTGGTTGTGACTCAGTCATGTGATAAATGTGCCATTATTCATGCAAAGGTGATCCTGGAGTGGGGGTTGAAACTGTCAGTCTAAGTAGTCAAAAAAATGGAATGCACCCCAGGTACGTGGTCTGTTAACAATTCTGTTCAAGGATTTGGTCCCCTGCACAGGCTTGTTCTGTTTGAAGTCTTACAGTAAGTCGAAGATGCGCTATAAGGGCAAGAAGGCGAAGTGGGACTCAACTCCATCCCACCATGTGAAATACGGCGAAGAGGCGCAGTCCTGTCAATGAAAGGGTTCTTCCGACTCCAATGCCGTTGCACTGATCCCCAAATTCCCCAGGCCATTATCAACCCAGTAGCAAGTTATGACCTTGAAGGAGGCTGTGCTGCAGCTTTTTCAGATGCTGCTGGCTCCATTTGGCAGGCTTTGGGACCCCATAGGGCTGTTAGGGACTCCACTTGGAGTTCTGCCAGTGGGCCTTTCCTTAGTGCCGAATGATCAAGTGGTGGCCATATCGGGACCTATTCTGACACCAGTTCACGCACTCACTCCAGCCACAGTGTCCACACCGATTCTGTCAGTGCTGAGGCAGATTCTGGATGCTGACCTCTGACACCCCAAGTCATGTGCTTGTCTCAGGTCTGTTACGCTATGAGATCACAAAGGCGCAGTCAGTCTTCAACCAGACTCTAATCCTTTACCTCTGCCTGAACTGTCTACTATCCGAGACTGGAGGACTTATTTGGATCAGACTCTGATGCTAAGTGTTCTCGAGAACTCTAAAGATGATCGGGCAGATAGCGTGCCCCACATAATACTGGTTGTGTACACCTGGATTTACAAAATGCCTGGGGGCTTGATACATACTGTGAGGAAACGAGGTGTGTTATATTGTGCAATTGTGTGACCCCCCCCACCGCGTAATACACTTGCCAACCCCTTTAGGGCCATTAGGTTTTGCCTGTCAAGCGCTCAGCTCAACCTTGGGTATCTGTGCCACTGAGCAGCAAGGCTTATACAGGGAAACAAGTGTAAAGCATTTAAACAGCACCAAAACAGTTGAAAAAGAAATACATGACTTAAGAAATCCAACACCAATTTATACAAATAGACTATTTTTATGTAAATTAAACACCAGAACGAAAAAGATCCACTAGAGGGTTCTGGCGGTATGGATTATAGAAGTAATAATAAATCAAAGCATTTTCACTCAACCATGTGCACTCCTTAGCAAATTCAATGAACTGGACACTTACCCAAGTTTCTCTTGAAAAGGTTTCTAAGTGTTAATGCGTTTGGGTAGAAGTACTTGGTGCAGCAGGGCAGTTCTCCCTCTTCCCTTCTTCTATTCGGTAGAGATCTGGGTGCCAGAGGGTGCCTCCCTTTATGCTCAGAAAATGACCTCAGGGCAGGATTCTGTTGGTAGCCAATGGGCTGGCTACTAGGTTCCTAGTTCCTGTGGATTGTGGCACCTTGCTATCCCAGAATGCACCATTCTGACCGCTCCCAAGATGGTGAGACCCCTCTCTCGCTGTCCAGACCTCACTAGCCCACCCTTGGCGTGAGGCTACTCAGGGCTTATTGCCCCTTGAGAAACCCGTTTGGCAACTTATTTCCCCTCTCTGCTGCTGGTGACGGCCTGTCTGCCTAAAAAATGGGTCAGCGCTATTCCCCAGAGTTACACATCTGCCCTTTAAAGGTGGCTTCTCCTTTAAAGCCTGACCATTGGGCCTTACACTCAAGTGGCTTCCTGCAGGAGGGAGGTACACCTCACTGGCCTACAACTCCTCGTTGTTCTCCTTCCCGAGAGTCTTTGGAATGTCTCTTGTGGAGGGCAGAAAGTTGTCCCGTGGAACAGGCTCCATGTGTTCCCTGAAAGGCGCAGACGTTTTAAGGGCAACAAAATGTAGCTTTGTAAAGCTGCACACTGCATCAAGTTACATTAATTTTGACTTAAAATGCAAGTTGAACTTGAAGTAACATGTTGTTTGATACCTCGGAGTGGCCACTTTGGTCGCACTATCCAGGGGCTAGCACAGCTATGGGGTCGGTGTGTAGTCCTGTACTAGCGAATTGGGCATCCAAGTCTTTTCACAGTAAAAACTGTTGTTTTGTGTGTTTACTCTCAGAGCCTGTAAGGTACTTGTCCTGCCAGTGTCATATGTTGCACCATAACTTGGGACTCAGTAGGCCTACCAGACATGACTTTTACAGATGCGCAGGGAAAGTAGTAGCTTTTCCATTGCTTCCAAATGCAAAGTTGGGATAGCAGCACACTACTCCTCTGCCAGTCTGCAGTGGCAGACTGGGGGATATGTTTTACTTGGGGGACCTGCAGGGTGGCACAAGTGCTGTTGGCCCTGTGGTACTATGGTATCATATATTAGGGACTTGCAGATAAGTTAGCGGTTTCCAGTTGGATATTGCCAATTTGTCATTTAGGGTCCGTGCATTCTGAGTCCAAAAACCAGCAGCATTAGTGAAAAGCTTTGATGTGACCATACAGAAAGAGGCCTTTCCTTCCATATCCCCAGATGCTTAGCTAGTTTCACCTCTTTGGCCACCAACAGAAAAAAGTGGCTCTTTCGCAGTAGTTAAGCAAAGGACACTAAAAAAAGCTTAGCATACAGTTGCCCACTTTTGAAACCAAGACAACAGTGTTAAATTAAGCTCCCTTAACCATGTCCAACTTATGAGCTATATTTGGAACTCTAGACACCCTTATGGCCATTTGGTCGAAGCAGTGCTTAGGCCCTTGTTCACCTGTTGCAAGGTGACATAGGCCTGTTCCCAGTAATTCTGATTTCCTGACAAGGCAACTAATGTATTTCCAGAGTTGAAACGTATTTGTATCTTCAGAAAGAAATGGTTGTCTTTGGCCATTTTGGCCTTAAAGTCCTTGAATGCTGTGTACCGTCTGGGCATACTTTATTAGATATGACCAGCAAACATTTGCTGGCCATCCAAAATGACCTCCGGGCCTTTCTCGCTCAAACAATACATGATGATGAGAGTGCAGCAAACAGTGCCTTGTGCACATGTTTGGACACCATGGACTTCATGAGCAGAGCTATTGACACCAGATTAATGTTTAGGGGGCACGCCTGGATGTAATGAACTGGATTTCAGGGCAGGTCCAGGTGTCCTTTGTGGTCATGTCCATTGATGGCTGTAGATTGTTTTGGGAAAAGGCTCAAACAAGTTCACTACCGAGCCATGTTTTTTTTGCGTCATTTTGAACTTTATTAGCTGTGTTTCTGCAGCATAAAAGCACAATAATAAATAAAACATAAATATCAATAAAAACTGAATTTAATCCATATAAAAATTGGTAGGGTCAGAGTTAAATACGTGCTAAGAAGCTACCGTAACGTTAAGTGCATAAGTAAGAAAAAGATAAAACATCCACCTTAAAAATACATACTGATGTAAATTGGGTATATAAAACATGGCAGGCCGGTTTTAAAGGATATAATGCCGTAGAGTAGTCATCAAGAGTCCAGGATAAACAATGTTCAGCTGTGCACACTCCTATGTTTCACCACTTGCCAAATAATGTGTGCAACAATATAGCACACCAGCGGCTACTGTAGATGTTGGAGAAATAACAGTGCTGGTTTGAACTGTCGAAATTTAAGGGACTAGAGCAGTGGGCACACCAGCTTTTTCCTGGGTATGGCATAAAAGGTACTGGCGAGCCACGGCACACTCCTTTAGACTCTTGTCTACATCCAACCAGTTTCATCAACAGTACAGGAAGTTTAGGAGCTGTTCTGTTGGTTAGCCCAAAAATGATACCAGCCTTCCAAATCTGTGGAGTCTCCCCGTCCATTCAGGGCAGACTTTGTGACGGGGCCATTCTCATTAGTAGGGGTGACCTGCCTCCTCTTCTACCTTCCATGCAGTAGTGATTGCCCTCACAGTCCAATGCCCGTCTGGTAGGAGGCACAATATGCATCTCGTCTCCACCTTGACATTCGTCAAGTTAGACACATCAGTCTTCAAATTATTCTTAGGAGCTATACCCAATCTTTCATTTCCTCATGCTCTTACCCTCCCCAACACCAGTGATTTTCAGCTGACCATTCGGCAGTCTTGCTGCAAGAAGTTGACCTGCTGGTCACAGGTGCCATGGAGCTGGTGCTGGCTTGGATGCTATTTGCTGGACTTCTGTCCATTGAATGCCCTTCTGTGAAAAGACTAATTCAAGATGCTTTCTCTGTGCCTTATTCTTTCTGTTCTAGACCGAGAACTCTGAATGGTGTTGCTGGTCTTGCAGGGCATGTACTTTCACATTCCCATCCTGCAGTCCCCAGGCTTCATGTGCAGTTCACTGTGGTTTCGGGACACTTTCAATTTTCTGTGATTGCTGCCCACCTTCGGTTATGTCAAGGATACATGTGCACTGACCTCTAGCTGCTGAAGGTGGGCTTGCTGCAGTCTATTATAAACCACCTCTGAGTGCTGGCCAAACTCTTCTTTTGGGTTTTCCAGAAAAGAGCCAAATGAGCCACAGACACAGTATTTGGTACAAAGTGTAATTGGCCTTCCTACCACTACAGAGTCTAGGACAGTCAGGATCTGATCTGGATGTTTATGGCTCAATCTGGGGATCTCTGTGAAGCATGAAGGCTCATTGGTCTCCTAGCCCCATGCATCCTCCTCCAGATGATCTATTCAGGCCCCGCAGCAGACCCTCAGGTTTCAGCGGACCCAACTTCAGGGTTGCCTCTGTAATTCAATCTACATCTATCAGGAGACTGCTCAGGATCTTCTGGGGTGGCAGACAGATGCCAACCAGACCATCAGTAGCCACTATCTCTCCCCCTTGTGTCAGACACGTCACTGCAAGGGTGGGGGGGGGTGGGGGGAGTCAACTTGAAAATGTAGAGATCAAAGGCCTCTGATCTATGGCAGAGGACCAGCTCCACTTCAACTTTTAAAGCTTCAGGTGATCCATCTGGCCCTGAAAGCCTTCAAGGGGGAGGCTGTGGAACAGCGCCATTTGGCACTGCAACTAGCAGGGTGGAGTGGGCCCTCGGCCCTGTGCCAGGAACAACAACTATTTAATAGGATGGACCAATGTCTTTCGGTGCCAATCTCCTGGCAGTGTCTGTGAAAGCTAGAGTAGACAAGTTGATCAGATAACTGGTGGATCTTGAGGCACCTTCGACCACCCAGGTATGTCCTAATTAGATCTGCTTGCCACTGCCAAGAACAGGCAACAGCAACTGTACTGCACACTGGTGTGTCCTTCAGGAAAGTCACTATCCTATTCATTCTGCCTGCCATGGGTCTCCTACAAGCGTTCCCACCACTACTCTTGCCCTGAGTTCTGAAGAAAGTTAGGACAGTTTGGACCAAAGTCATCTTAATAGCCCTGGACTGGGCGGGGAGAATATGGTATCTTGAGCATTTGCTCTCTGACACAGGTACCACTTTGGGAGGACCTCTTTTCTCAATAATAGTGTTGGGTTGTAAACCCTAGCCTTCACAACCTACATCTTAGTGTGTGAAGATTGGACGGCAACAGTTAAATGCATTTGAACTGAAGGTGGGGGTAGTCAATGTTATTCTTGCATGCCATTGCACTTCAAAGTCTATCTATGCTGGATAGTGGGAGAAGTTTGTTGTCTGGTATGGTCCTAGTCATACTGAAAATCTGCAGGCCAAATTTTCCAATGTGTTTTATCATTAGCACACAGCAAGATATTGCATTGTGCACAATTACAGGTTTTCTGTGTTTCATTGATCAACCATCTCTATTTAAATCACCTGTGACGTGTTTTATCAAAGTTCTGACTGACTTTTTTTCCACCTCAAAGCTGTTTCTCATGTTGCAGTGAGACTTGAACTCAGTGTTGACTTTTCTTGTGTGTACATTGAGGCAATGCACAGCTGCTTACTGCGACTAATGCTCTAAAAGTCTTCCTTATTGCCATCACCTCTGCATACTACATGGATGAACTGCAGAAGTGTCAGTGCAACCGCCCTACACCACCTTCTTTCCAGACAAGTTAGTGCTGAGACGCACCCCATGCTTCCACCCCCCCCCCCCCTTTTCCCCCTGAAATTCTGGCCTTCTTGCAAAACTTTTTAATGCCTTTCCATGTTGGCCAGTCCATCACTTCACCATTTTTCACTTCACTTCACTTCATCTTTCAAAGGCAGTGGAAAGGCTCTATATGTTTGACCTTAAAACGGTGTTGAGCTTTTACACTGACTACTCAAGGGACCTTTGTCTGATGGCCAGTTATTTGTGTGATTTTCTGGAGCAAAGAAGGGGGTGGTGCAGAAAACAATCTTGTCAGGATCAATAGTATTCTGCATAAAAATCTGCCATGCTCTTGTCAAGCTTCTGAAGGCGTGTATACTCATTTAAAGTCAAACGCTGCTGCAGTGGCTTTAGCAAGGGGTGCTGAATTGGACACTTGCCAGATTGTGCCATTGGTGTGCACGTTTATGAAACGCCACTGCCTTGAGTGGCAAGGGCAGCAAACTGGCAATTCTTCCCTCTGGGACCTTCAAGATCACCTGGTTTGAGTCCAGTCACAAAACCCCACCTCCTTTGGGATGTACAGCTAAGTTAGCTAATTTTAAATTGAGGAATCTATGGTTAGATGTAGTAATCAGAAGAGCAAGTTAACTTAACCTCCAGAAGGGAATCCCTGAGCTGCTGGAATGCAGTAATCGACAAGCACAGTCTATGTCAACTTTTCAGACCGGTATGGGTCGAAGGTAACTGAACATATTGCGGGGGGATAACATTAGCAAAGTCTGCCTGAGCCCACATTGGAGGCTTGCTCTCCACTGCTTCTGTTGTAGGTAGGAATCAGCAGTGCAATTAAGATGGAAAATAGCTAAGGCCCAGACAAAGGCAGCCCCATTATAGAAAAATAATTTTAAAACATATTGAACACTACTACAAGGTGAAATGGAATGATCTGGCTTAACATCAATAATCATAAGAGGCATGACTTGATACTTGCAGTAAGAACACCACTAACGGACCTCCCAGGAGGGCAGAGAAACATCTGTCACAAACCTGCTGAAAAATAACCCATCATGTGAAATTACTGACAACTACATTAATAAAAAGCTGGTGCAGTGCAATTCAGCCTACAGCAGAAAGCAGGCTAGGCTACTAGATTGTCAAAGAAGTGATGTTCTCCATAGAGGTTATTACTCCATAGGGATTGTTAGCACACACATCCAAAGAGCTCCTCCTGATTAGAGAGGGTGTTGAGTCCGGCACCTTGAGCTGATATCACTGTGTGAGGCTACTCCCTATGATGAAGCATGCCACCTCTGGTAGTTGAGGTATTTCTTACAATTAAAGGAGCATTTGTTTGGTATTCTAAGTTCCTAGCTTGCTTTCTGCTATATACCTGGGTATTTTGTTGTGTTGAGTATTTATCATTTGCGAGTGAATAGCCACTGGTCTCTAATTCTACCCTGGCCCACCTTTTTAGGGTCTAGCCTGCTAGTGCATGCGCTAATGCATGGCTCTTTCTTGTGCGACTCTGTTTTTGTACAGTAAAGGGCTTTGTAGCCCTGTAGCTCACCATTTGCTGGCTTGCGTGGCACTCCTCTTTTCAGCCTTATAATTCGTCCACTAGAGGCCTGGCATCATTTTTGTTCCTATCTGTGGCACAGGAACCAAGCACTGATGGATTCAGCTTAATCCGTGCCCGTCCGCTGCTCCAGACTTGCTCGAGGTACTATTTTGTTCTTTTTAACTTGTAATGCCCTACTTTCAGGAGGATTGTGACTGGCAAAGACGTGCGCAGTAGGACAAACAAAACTGCAGTTTTCTTTTTTAGAGCTAACTTTCTTTTATTTTGCCAAGTCGTCTTTTCTTTCTTTCCACTCTTATTTTGGTTGTGCTCGTGGGTGGTCTTCTCCCAAAAATATTTTGTTTAAAATATTGCAATGCAATTTTGTTTCTTTATTGTGTGTAGTTTATGAAATGATGCTTTAACACATAATTGTGCAGTACACCCCAATCCACCCCGCTTCAATCTGACCCACTACAGTACACCCCAATTTACCCAAATGCGGCGCTAAAAAAGTATAAATATGGGCCTATATCTCATTTAACCACTCTTGCCCAGTGAGGATACAAAGTGGAGAAGGGGAACATTCCGTACTGCAAGAAACGGTCAGGAATGCAGAAGTTTCTGGTCCTCTGTAACTATGTGAGACAATGGGTATTTGATTATAGCACTCTAATAGCACTGTTGTTGACGACAATCAAGCACACAAGAGATAGGAAGCTCTGGCCGCTTTAGCATTTTCAGTGCAGAAGAGCACCCCCACGGATATGGGAGGCACCTGTGACGTTATATGCAGAGCATGCAGTGTTTGCTATAATCCAGAACGCCAAGACCACTCTGACTACTCAGTGTGTCCGGTTATGAGGTGGTACTGTCACTGCTGTCCTTGAAGGTTGTGAAATGTCATACGGTCAGTCCTGCAACATTCTTCGGCCACCCAATATTAAACTCGAGGAGGGGGAACACAACTGTGTGACATATAGTTTCAATTAATGCAGGTTAGCCATGGAGAACCCTATACCAGACAGCGTTGTCTATTTTGTGAATGGTTCCTCCACGATTGACCAAGAAACAGGGATGAGACACATAGGGCCAGCAGTAGTCAGGGCTCTGCGACAAGGCTCCTTAGATACACTATAGGTCATAGAACAACTACCCCTGCCCGCACACTGTTCGGTGCAGTCAGCAGAGGTAACAGCATTAGTAGCATCCCTTAAGTCAGGAGCGGGAGAAAAAGTTACAATGTACTCCAACTCGGCTTACATAACAACTATGGTACACTCCAGTATCATGAGATGGAGTAGGTGAGGGTTCCTTAAATCAGATGGTAGTCCTGTGATGCATAGAGAACTCTTAGAAGCCTTAATAGAGGCACTGGTGCAATTGCAGGCAGTGACAATTGTGAATGTGCAGCACACACAAACTGACAAGATTTCATGCCCCGGGCTAACTCAGTGGATCAGGCAGCTAAGAATGCAGACAGATATACACCCCAAAGGTACCATCAGACTTACAACCTGCCACTGTCCTGGTGGCTCAGACTGCCCCATCTGTGGAGGACGAAGCAAAGACTACCATAGACAAGGACACACCCCACTACACTGAGTCAGCAAGGTTACACCTGAGGGAACTACAGGAAGCTGCGTCATCCCACAAAAAGCAGCTATGGGAAAAAAGAGGGTGCGTCCAGTCTGAGAGCAACCTAGTGTATAGACAGCTATCTACAGGAAAGTCAGTTATGCCAAAGGTTTTGCTTCCATTTGCCCTGGATCAGGTTACTTTACCAGCTCACACTTCTAGGGACCATTTGGCAACCCAAATCCAACAAGACTGGTTTGTCCCAAATTTGCTTGACACAATAACTATGGATTTACATAGCTGCACCATTTGTCAGCAGTATTCCCCTAATCCCTCTCTAAAAGTGGTAACCTTCACCATTCTACAACCACAAAGTCCCTTTAAGGCCCTTCATTTGGAGTTTGTGGATATGATTGACTGGTGCAAAAACTACAGGTACCTCATAGTGGTGGTCTGCCCGTTCTCTAGATGGATTGAGGCAGGACCATGCGTCCATTGTGGTGCCAAATCAGCAGCCACATCCCTAGTTCGGGAAGTGATTCCCCAATGGGGGATCCCAGAAGCCATAAGATTCAACAGTGGTGCTCATTTTTCTAACACAATTTCTGAACTCCTTACAGCACTATTAGGGATAAAGTACAAATTGTCCTCAGCAAACCATCCACAAAGTGAGGGTATTGTAGAACACCCAAATGGCCTCTTTAAGAGTAAAATCAGCAAGTTGTGTGCCACCCTAAATAAAAAGTGGCTATACTGCTTGCCAATAGCACTGTTCTCCCTATGGTATACCCCAAACTCAGACCATCCTCACCAATTAGTGACCGGGTGATCCATTAATGTCCATGTCCCTGCCGCTAGAAATAACGTTCAGGGACAAAGTTTGTCCCAAGCACTGAGAGAGGAAATGTATATGTATTTATGCAAATTAACAAAATGTGCAAAGCTAATTTCCAAACAGGTAACCAAAGGAAAAGAGAAGCACGCCCACGCAGAGGTCGACCTCCCAGAAGTAAAAGTAGATCAAGTGTTCATACGGAACTTTGCTCGCAAATGGTAAGTGAAACATTTTGAGGGCCTCTACACAGGCACCATAGTTAAAGCAACAGCTCTCAAAGTGGATGGCAGGAAACCCTGGATTCATCAAAGCCATGTGCGTCTCGACCCAGCTCCTCCTCAAAAATAATTGACATTTCAAAGGAAACAGGGTGGATGAAGATTGTCACCCTGAACAAGCCCTCCTCCAACTATATTTTTGAGCTATCATTTGGATGGACAAAACCAAAAATATGTATTGTTGCTTTTGTATTTCTCTTCTGTCTTAAATCTATCATTTTTCCTCTTTGCTAGCAAAGTAGCCCCAAATTCTAATATCTTTCTTGTCCGAAGAGAGCTCTGTGGTAACAATGTGACACCTAACGCTCATGCTAAGTTGTCAGACAATATGTGGTATCAGCACACTTTAGAAATAGGCGCAGAAGCTACAAACGAGTCATACTTTGTGTGCTCCTTGATTCCCCACACTACTGGTTATACAGCCTACACTCCACGAAGGAAGTACCACCAGAAATAGCTCGCTGCCTATTACACCTGTACTTGTGTAGAATAAAAGCCCAAATGTAATTAGCACATGTCATAGTAGTACACTTTCTAGATAATGCCACAAGATACGGCACATTGCCAGAAGTACTATACATCCTTACTTACAGACAGACAACAGATAAGAGAGGAAATAACATGCATGAGAAGAACAGGACCTCCCATCACCATAGATTGGTCCCAGATGCTCCTAGATCTAGGTTTCATAGGGGTAACATACCCACCAACAGGTGTAACAGCTATCTTGCAAACCCAGAGGGTCCACCTTTGCTCATAACTAGTGGCATCCCGGCATTGAGTTTTCCTGTAGGGCCATGTCTTTGTGGGATGGTACTGGTGATAGCCAGGGTGACATGAGGAAATGTACCCCCATCTAGGACTAAAACTTTCCACACTACACCTGGGTAGACAGCATCGTAAATCCTCAGATTGTTATGTAACTAACCTCTGTCTCCTCAGCGTAAACAGGACTGTAGAAATAGGTCAGAATATTGGTGGCAAGGTCAGGTTTTCCACACCAGGTTGCGGGAGGGCACCTCGAGTCTTATGGACTTCTGGCAGTGTGGAGAAGTACTGTATGCCCAGTTACCGCCTAACTGGGGAGGACTTTGTTCCATGGTAACTTTGCACACACCAGTTTTAGTGATACCTGAAATAAACATAACTGCTTTCCATAGCATCCTGTGAGCCGTCCAACGACCTTAGTACATTAGAGCCAGAAGAAAGGAACTGAAGAATACTATGGCACAAGCACCTGGAATGAAACCTCTCAAGAACACCGCTTGTTTTGGGAGCATCTTGCCATTTGACCAAGGTAAGGCAGCTGCTTGTTGGGTCCAGATCATAAGGTGGGAACTTCTCAAAGTCATTAACACCACAAACGAGGGCTTCAAAGCCATAAAGGAAGAACTGCGTGCCCTATGGATAATGGTGCAGCAAAACCATTATGTACTGGACCTTATGACGGCCATGCAAAGGGGTGTTTTTAAGAAAATAGGTACTGCGTGCTGCATGTTTATTCCAGCAAATGACACAGAGAATGGAACTTTGTCAGAAGCAATACGAACACTGCATAATCTACAGACGAAAATGATAGATCGAGGAGGTGCCCCAGATAGTTGGTTTGGTTGTTGTTTTTGAGCACTACCATCCTGGATGTCGGACTGCTGAGAGCTCTGTTATCAATTCCTGTGATCTAACTATTAATATACTGTGTATTACAGGCAGTATTAGCATGTGTTAGGAAACTAGGCACTAAGGCGAGAGGGATGCTTTTAATTAGTACACCAGAACAAGTAGTGGAATCTCACCTCAGTATGTATCACCTAGTACCAAAGGCAGACCAAGAGTCAGTTAAGATAGTTGAGATATCAACTAGAGTGGGGAATGTTGTAGAAAATGTAAAAATAAACTCAAACATTGCGCAGCATCAATAGAGGCTACACCGCTGTTCACAATCAAAAAGCAGTTTAGGCCAAACCTTCACACTGATACAAGCAAGGTGAAAGGTTCATTCAAGGATGTAGCGGAGTAAAAGAAGAAGGGGTCATCTGTTAAAGGCCAACTCATGTCTGACCAACCTGCAGGTATTTATGACATTAGCAGTTCCCAGCACACTTTCGTGCCTATAACCAGATCGTAAACTGATACTGAGCACATAATTGAATTAGCCCAGAGTACACAAGTGCACAATTTACAATCGGTGCAAGGAAGAAACCAAATTTCAAATACTTGGGAGTCTCTAACCCACAATGCTGTCAGTACACAACTGAAAATAACATTTACAAAAGAGCATGTACACATTCATAGATCAAAGAATGCTCGGTCATAAACCTTTGTCGAATGTATAATAAAGAGTGAATACTGTCTTAACCTAGGAATTCGGAATTATTGGGCACATGGTTTCGAGTGTTTTTCCATTTTAATTAGTAAACCTGCACCTTATCATGTGTAATAAAGTATTGTACCGATATGTATATAAGAGCCTGTCTGTGAACAGGCAGTTGAGAAAAACCGTAGAGGTAGGTAATGCAGGGCTGAGGTGCAGTCCGCATGGTCTTTCTCCCTGTTGCGACAGTTAGTAAATACTGTCTTTGGAACTGCCAAGAAGAGTCTATGTGGTCATTTCTGAGTCAAGAGAGCATATTCGTTCATCCCGCAACACGGAAAAACACAAACAACAACAAAACGAGTCAGTCAATTAATATTTTTTCACTGGCTCTAATGATTATGGAGTAACTTTGCTGTGTGGCTGGTAGCAAACCATCAACCCTTTTAGTCTGTTCCTGCAACTAGTGGCTCTACTTTGTCTATGCAAACAAATATTATATTACAGTAGAGCACGCCAGGCTGTGTTGCGCAACCTATCTACTTCTGTGTCCTACTGTAGTGGTACTTGCATAGGCCTATATTCAACAAAACTCGGCAACACACCACACCACAAATCTGACAATGGGTACCTACACATCCCACATGACCTCTTTCTGCAGAGCTTCTTCCTCTGCCCAATCCCAAACTTTGGCATCCCTTTTCCATTTTGCAAATGTTGGGCCATGATTGGTTTTCCACGCGACTGCCACCAGCCATTTGGCCAATGCGAGTGACAAGTCTTACGCACTTTTTTAGGTTTGGGACAAGGGAATCCACCTAATAAACAAAAGTCCTACCTTAAATCATTCCATCTAGAGGCTCAACAAAATGCTCTGCTATTTGAGCCCATTATCCACTAATCAAGATACAGTCCACACCATGTGGAAGTCATTTGCATATAGAGACCGATATCAGGCACAAGGCCTAGGGTCCCCTTGAAATATTTTACTGATTTTCATGGAGAAGAGATATGACTGGTATAGAAAGTTAAATTGTATATACTTCAGCCTAGTTTTTCTCAACACTTTTTGAGAATATGCTACCATTGTTTCCTATTTCTTGCCCTTTATCTTGTGGCCTATACTAGTCTTTTTCTGGGTTAGCCTAGACACCTCCTTAACATTCTGTGCTATATAGAAACATGTAACCATGTTTCTGATGGATGCATCTACCTGTGGATTCCTCACCTTTTGAATACCCCGAATGCGCCAGCATTCAATCCAAATTTTCATCTTTAGCTCTCCACATAGACGAGGATGTCACAGTGGAACAGCTCTGCACGCGACTCAGTCTTACAATATCGGAGACATAAGAAGTCCTCGCTGACGTCAGTTCTTTTTTTTTCTGTGCCTTCAACGCGTAAACTTTTTCCAATCCCCCCATGTGTTTACACTGTATCAAGGGAATTTGGTTGTCTTTGTCTCATTAGGCGACAGTGTTTCCGCTTAAGAAATCAGGTTTCAAACCTTGTTGAGAGTGCAGAGGTCAGATGTCGGTTATGGACCAGCACGAAGATTGTCTTTGGTGCCTTAGTTCGGATCACGAAGTCGGGTGATGCACTTCGTGTCAGAGCATGAATCCCAAGGCTCTGAAAGAAGGAGAGGTGAAATTGTTCTTGGCTAAAGCTAAGAAGGACAAACGAGGCCGGAATAGATCCCGGCTCAATCGGAGACGTCATCTCATAGATCCTCCAGGTCGCACAAGAAGAGACAATGCCATAGTTCACAGCGTCAGTCATCCCGAGAAGCCAGTCCTCGGCCTCTGTCTCCTACTTCAAAGTGCCAGCGTCAATCGCCTTGGGAAGTGAGTCCTACTTTGTCTCCTCTTCCTACGAAGTTGTTAGAGATCCCGGCGTCACTTGCAACTCCGTGTTACACCACCCGATCAGGAGACTGAAGTGCAGGCAGCAGGTCATGTTCAGCCTCTCCAGCAGGAGCAAGAATATCCAACCTTTCCAACTCCATGGACAGATCCAACAAATGTTTTAAATGCTATGTATAGCATTTTCAATAGGGCAATGACCCCCTCTGGTGCGTCAGCTGCCCCCACGGGTCCATTGTCTTTCTCCCTGGGAGGTTTCCCGACGCCGTATAGACAGGCTCCATTCCTGTCTTTTATGCGTAGGGTGCCACATCCCTGGCCTTTAATGGCACTGAGGAAGACCTCTTCACCAGCTGATGTTCGGTGGGATTTTTCTGCATCGGTGGTGCCGATACCAACGTTGGGGGGGGATCAAGTCCAATGTCGAGTCACTCTACTCCAGCTCAGCAGGTTTCAGAGTCTAAATTAACGGTACAGACACAGACTTCACCGGTGCTGCAACAGACATCCTCAACACCAGTGAATTCCCTTCAGACGCCATTGCTAGAGTCAAGGTTGAGATCAAGAATGGAAGTCTTAAGGCTCCTGAAGAGCAGCATTATTTAGAGGAGCAACAAGACCCTGAATTAGAAGAGGGTGAGATTCCAGTACCATCTCAGGAATTCAAAGGCATTGATGTGGCTAGTGGCCTGGACACTTCTCCAGAGTAGGAGCTATTATCCCCTGAGGCATAATCCCGCCAGAGTTTACATCATACCATGCAGTAATAAGAAAGGCAGCAGAACTGTTGGACATGCTTCTTCCTACAACTGAGCTAAAGTCGAATATACTTACAGAGGTTCTTCATTCTTCCTCGTCTGAATCAGAGCCTTTGTTGCCATTCAATGAGGCTCTGACAGAACCAGTATTGGATGTGTGGCAGAAGTTGGTTTCTAGTCCAGCAGTGTCAAGATCAATTGCTAGGAGGTAGAGGTATAGTGCGGCATCAGGAGATCCTGCATTTTTGAGTCAGCATCCAACGCCAGAAAGCTTGGTGGTCCAGGCTTCTTGCTCTTCAGCCTCTGGTTCTTTTCCCACGACTCCTGCTGACAGAAAATCGTAACAGATGGAACAATCTGCAAGCATGGCATTGAAATCTGTAAATGCCACTTGTCTGTTAGGTAGATACATCCATGCGTTGATGGATTCAGCCATGGACGTCATCCCCAAACTACTGCAGGACGTTCAGCGCCATTTCGCACAGCTTTTGAATGACAGTCAGGCGGCAGCAAACCAAGTAATACAATCAGGCCTTGATACAGTGGATTTGGTGTCCAGGGTCATGGGGACTTTGATTGCCAGTAGGCGACATGCCTGGATGAGGGGCTCGGGTTCTCCCCAGATGTACATTTGACATTAATGGATTTACCTTTTGATGGATCTAGGCTGTTTGGGGCCAAAGCAGATTCAGCTTTGGAAAGATTTAAGGAGAGCTAGGCCACTGCGAAGTCGTTGGGTTTTCAGTCCCTCTCCACGACCTACAGACCACTACATATGTTCACGGGGTTTGGCCCGAGCTCCTCCTTTGAGGGAGGCAGCATTTCCATCAACAACAGTTGGCTAACCCTCATAACAGATCCTACACAGTGCGTGGAAGAGTTAAACAACGTGGTGCAGCCCACCAGCCTTCTTCCTCCTCCTCTTCTACCTCTTCAGCGAATCTTTCAGGGAAGCAGCCCTAGTTCCCCCATCTTAGGCAAGTATGCTTTACCGGTGGGAGGGAGGTTGATTCACTTCCTACAAGAATGGAAGCCCATAACAACGGACAGTTGGGTGTTAGACATTGTAGACAGTGGATAAGCCCTTCCCTTCCAGGAGTTTCCCATCCTTTTCCTCCCCAGAAAAGTTTTTCTTCAAAAGAACATCTACTGCTATTACGGCAGAAGGTGTACAATTTGGTATTAAAGGGTGCAGTAGAGTTGGTTCTGGAGCAAGAACGGTTCAGGGATGTTATTCAAGATATTTCCTGATGCCCAAAAAGGATGGTCGTGTATGGGCGATACTTGGTCTGAGGATTTTTAAATGGTTCCTCAAACAGGAAAGATTTAAAATGCTGACCCAAGCACAGGTGCTTCTTGCGCTAGACAAAGAAGACTGCATGGTTTCCATAGACTTGCAGAATGTTTATTTTCATGTTCCCATTCTGCAGTCGCACAGGAAGTATCTACGGTTCACTGTAGGTTTGCAACATTACCAGTTTGCAGCCCTTCTGTTTGGTCTTACTTCTGCACCTCGAGTCTTCATGAAGGTGATGGCAGTGGTCGCTGCACATCTCAAGTGGTAGAGAATTCCAGTATTCCCTTACCTGGACGATTAGTTGCTCAAAGCCAAGTCTCCATAGTTGGTGCAACATCACTTGCATTTGACAACTCAACTGTTGTTCAATCTGGGATTTTCCATCAACGTACCCAAATCTTACCTGGAGTTCTCTCAGCACTCCCTGTTAATAGGGGAAGTAGTGGGCACAACAGTGAATCGTACCTATCCTCCTCCTCAGAAGGTTCAAGACATTCAGGCTATTATTCTGATTTTTCAGAATAGAGCGCTTGTTCTGGTCCTAAAGGTCTTCCGTCTGCTCAGTGTGTTTGCATCCTGCATTGTGTTGGTCACTCATCCATGTTGGCACGTGAGGGCTCTCCAGTGGTGCCTCCGCAGGCAGGGGTTTCAACACAATGGAGATCTCAAGGAGTCAATCAAGATCTCCAGAAACACTGTGGTGGATCTTCAGTGGTGGAGTGTGGACGGCAACCTGACACAAGGGAAACCGTATAGCTTTCCTCCTCTGGTGGCCACAGTGATAACAGATGCCCCCATTGTAGGGTGGGGAGCTCATCTGGGGGACCTGGAGATCAAAGGCCTTTAGTCTTCAGAGGAACAGATGATTCACATCAATCTGCAGGCTATATGTTTGGCTCTCAAGGCCTTCCTCCCTTCCGTTCGCGGTTACTCGTGCAGTTCTTGACAGACAACACTACCGCGATGTGGGACATGAACAATCAGGGGCTAGTAGGGTCGTACCTTCTCTGCAGAGAGGCTCTGCGGCTCTGGTCCCGGGCTCAGGGCCAAGGAAATTGCATTGTGGCAAACCATTTGGACAGAGTTCTCAACGTGTTTGCAGACAGTCTTAGCTGGCACTTTTCAGCCGATCACAAGTGGCGTATGTATCCGGAGGTGGTTCTTCACATCTTCCAGTTGAGGGGGATGCCTCATATAGACCTGTTTGCGAGAACACGCACTGCCCGTCGTTTTGCAGCTTCCGTTATCCAATGCAGGGAGGGACACGTTTCAATTGGACTGGAGCAGCCAGTTGCTTTATTCGTTTCTCTCTATACCCTTGATTCCTCAGGTTATGAGAAAGCTTCACCAAGACTGGGCCCAAGTCATAATAATAGCCCCAGATTGGCTAAGAAGGGTGTAGTACACTGACGTCCTTGAGCTCTCACTGTGCCCTCTACACCATCTCCCTCACAGGGCAGACCTCTCGCAGTTGCAGGGGCAGGTTCTACACCCCCCACCTCCAGAACCTGTATCTATATGTCTTGAGATTAAACGGGCAACCTGAATTCCTTTTCTCTTCCCACTGATGTGATGGATGTTATTCTATCGGCCAAGCAACACTCTACCAAAACTGTCTATGCTGGTAGATGGGCCAAGTTTGTCAAATGGTGTGAAGAACGGTATGTTGACCCTTTAAGGTCCCACTTATTCAATGTTTTGGAATTTGCTCTTTCTTTAGCACAACAGGGTTGTGTTGTCGCGACAGTGAAAGGATATTTGTCTGCACTGTCAGCATTTTTTTGTTTGCCTGACCAACCCTCATTGTTTAAGTTTCCTATAGTTTCAAGATTTCTTATATTATTGACATATGTTTCCTCCCACTCTGTTCATCATGCCTCAGTGGGATTTAAATTTGGTTTTAACGTACCTGATGGACGCAAAGTTTGAGCCTTTACATAGTGGCCTGTTGAGGCTCCTTTTGATAAAGACTGTTTTTCTAGTGGAAATCACCTCAGATAGATGTGTCAGTGAGCTGCAAGCTCTGAGTGTAAAACCCAATTTTACCACTTTTCATGCCAACAAGGTGGTTCTGAGAATCAGGGCAGCTTTCCTGCTAAAGGTAGTGACTCCTTTTCATTTAGGGTAGTCCATCACCCTTCCGTCCTTTTACCCTCCTCCCCATCCCTCTAAGGAGGAGGAAAGATTGCATCGCCTGGATCCAAAAAGAGCATTGAGCTTCTACATGGTCAGGACGAGCAAATTTAGAACAGACGATCAGTTGTTCATCGGCTATGTAGGCATGATGAAGGGCAAAGCCATCCACAAAAGAACATTGTCAAGGTGGGTCTTAATTTGCATCAACTATGTTATGCCTCTGGCAAATAAAGAACCTCCTGAGGGTATAAGAGCTCATTCAACCAACATTTGCAAGGCAACAACTTGGGCATCCCTCCACACTTTCGCATTTCTTCTTGGACTTGTAAGTGAGAAGGGTCAGCCATTTTGCCCATTTGGTGTTAAAGGATTTCTTGGTATAGACAGGTTTCCTCTGACAAGTGCGGGACTGCTTTGGGACTCTATTCAAAGGGTGCGAAATCCACAGGTAGATGTATCCATCAGAAGAACAAGTTACTTACCTTCGGTAACACTTTTTCTGGTGGATACAGAGTCTACCTGTGGATTCCTCACTTACCCATCGGCCTCCATGTTGTCTGTTTATAAACCAAGAAGGAAATTGATAGTATATATAGTATATATGTTGCAAATTGTGTGTGTGTGTGTGTGTGTGTGGATGTTTTATATAAATCTTTGAGTTGAGTTCGCACATGCTGTGCTTGCGATGTTGGTGCTCAACTGTTCGACTCAAAGGCATGAAAAAAAGTGGATGAAACTGACGTCAGCACGCCGGCAACAACTTCTTATGGCTCCGATGACATCAGACGGAGCCGTTCCATTGTGACGTCCTCGTTGACATGGAGAGCTAGAGAGGAAAATGTCCATTGAATGCTGGTGCATTGGGGGTATTCAAAAGGTGAGGAATCCACATGTAGACTCTGTATCCACCAGAAAAAGTGTTACCGAAGGTAAGTAATTTGTTTGTTTACTATGCCCCATAGTCCCTCAAAAGTTAACTTCGGTGTACAATAGTTCAAAAATGTGCCAGGGTTCAAGCCATTTCATTTGTAAATGTCTCCAGGGAGATCATTTCTCAACTGACATAACATTATTCCACCATGAGTATCCCCACCTTTGTCCAATATGTTAATTGCTCTGCGGTTAACACACAAGGGGCTTTGAGCGTGAGAAACCAATCAGGTGCAAAGCAAAAGCACAAAATGGTGTCCAGAGGTCCTTGCAACTCACCGTTTCCAAAATTTCAAAGGTGCCAAAAGTAATGAACTGGGTCTAGGGGTTTTGGTGGACTTCCGTATTAGAACCCCAATCAGAGCACTGTGGTTTGGTTCTTACCCAGTTCCTCAATGTTCACAGAATCAATCCAACTTGCTGTGCACTGTAGTTGGGCTGCCAGGTACTATATCTCTAAGTCAGGAACACAAAGGATCCAGTCAAATTGTTTAATCATCTCCAACGCAACCCTCTGTTCCATACTAGTGGTTGAAGGAGACTTGATAGGGTTGCAAACTGGGAGGTTAATTAGAAGGGTAGCAGCCTTGGCAGAGCCACCATCTTGGCAAAAGCAATCTTTGCAATAATCATCAGACTTAGGAAGTGCCAAAATACCACTGATCGTTTTAATGCCCTTACTGTGACTCCCAAGTTACCGTCTCTCAGGTCCATCAGTCAATTATAGGTATTTACCCAGTGAGCTTAAAAGGTGGGATGATGACTTTGGTATCTACTGAAGCAGTAAAGGAGCAAGACTAATATCAACAACTAGCGACTGGCTTTTGCATGTCTTTTAGACTTGTATGATCATCGCTAACCAATTAATAGTTTGATAGTCGTTAATGTCTATGTAAACCAATGGGCGTCCCGGAAGGAAATGTGGGAGGCTTTCCAGTCGGATTTGGTGACCTTGACAAAACTCCCGGTTGTCCCTCCGATCCTCTTCGTAGGGGACTTTACTCATCGGCTAACGCCAGCCCAGGTTGAGGTAAGTGTTCATGACATGCTGGAGAGTTTTGGAATACAGAGCGCAAGCTTTCCATAATGCACTCAAACCAAATACTATCTACATCTTTTAAAATTTACCCACAGATCAGGCTTTGTTACCTTAAATGGACAGTTTCTTGGGGATACTTTTAGATGCAGAGAATAACTGTTCATGTGGTTTGGGATTTCAAAATGTTAATATTCGTCTTTTATTAGATTGTTTGCATTTTTATAGGACTCATGTTTTTTAAAACCACTTTTGATATAATATAACTTCTCTCATTGGACTGAAGCACTTGCCCTCTTTAAAAGCATGTCTGGACTAGAAATAGGTAGAATTTACCCCAACTAGTTAAAAGTATGAGGGGCAAACTGCATTCCGATCTAGCTAGGTCCCATTCCTGCCCATCCCAGCCAACTGAGAAGACATAAGTCTTAGTTGTGTTTGCCTTAAGCCCAGAGACCCTTCCAAACTCAGCTTGAAGGTGCATGGTAGCCAAAGTCCTGCTGCAGGCATATGATAATCATCCCATAATTATATGCTTCTCATCACCTCTGCCCTCTCTGTTACCGGAAGTTTAAAAGCAAAAAGTAGGTGGAAAAGGACTTATCCCAGTCACGTCCTGTGATATATATATATATATATATATATATATATATATATATATAATATTGTTGAGCTACATACAGTCTGGTTTTTACCCAGGCTAGTGGATTGGAGTACAGTACCCTACTCCATTTAATCTAACCAGCCCGCAACTTCATTCTGTCCATAACTGCCTCAAGATAATTCCATCTGATGCATCTGATAATTCCAGCTGATAGAAGGGAATGGCTTGGATTATGTCATTTTTAAAATTTGCTTTTTAGTTGAAATGTTTAAAAATGAAAGATTTAGAACTGTTAGTTGCTGTTTGTTGTGTCTCTTTTGCCCGCCTTTCTTTGCAACTTTGGGTATGGCCGTTTGATGCGAAGAAAGCCTGTTATTCTCCCATGTCCCTACTCTCTTTGGGCCTCTTCGCTGTCGCCATTTTGGGTAGGTCAGCCATCTACACCTTTTAGGGCTCTAGTCAGGGAACCGAATGTAGGCAGCTGAAGGGCGCGAACCGCTCATAGAAGGGAATTGCTTGGATTTAGCTGTTTTTTTAAAAATTGCTTTTTAATTGAAATGTTTTACATTTTAAGACTTATGACGGTTAGTTGCTGTTTGTTGTGTCACTTTTGCCTGCATTTCCTTGTCTGTACTTTGGCACTTTGGCTCTCTGGTCTGCAGATGTCTTGGGCCATTTTATGCAGAGAGAGCCTGTTGTTTTCCCCACGTCCCTACTCTGGACCACTACACTGTCACCGTTTTGGGTAGGTCAGCGGTCTTGACTTTTTGGGCCAAGAGAGCAGAGCCTCGTAGTTAGCAAATTCTAAATGTTATGAGTTTCCAAATCGCTGGTCTCAATATTTACCAACGTGGAAAGGGATCTGCACCCAGGTAAAACAATGTGACCCTTCCATTAAAGTGATATATTAGTAGGGTCCTCACCCACTAGTAAAACCAGTGGCATGCTTCATCATTGGATCCTCACCCGTTGCACCCAGTGTGAGTGAGTGAGTCGGCTCAAAGCAGTTTGTAAGTGGAGCTCTTACTAAAACCTAAGTGCAAGTTAAAAAAGCCTTCAGGATCCTAATTGTTTATTAATAAGGTCCTTTAGCTGGGGTAAACAACAGTGTGATGTATAAAGGGTCCAACTACCCCAACATCTGTAATTCAACAAGGTCGATATGTTTCAGCCTATCTCAAGTGCCACTCAGGATCAGCAGGCTTTCTTCAGGACCAACTACATCCGTAGAATTTCTACAGATTATAATGTGTACCAGTTCCTAATGCTGGTCTGCACAGTGCTAAACAGGAAGCATGTAGTCATACAGACCGTATTGGACTTTTTCCAATTATTGGTCTCAAACAGAAAAACACAAAAATGTATTGTTAAATGGTAATTATCGCCCCTGTTCATGTAGTTGTCTCATGCTTATGCACACTGCAGTTCTCGTGTGCAAATCAAAGCATGCAGTCATGTGAGTTTCCCCAGACAATAGACTGAACATATATAGCTGCACATAAACATACACATGAAAAAATAATAAATGGTCAATAGTGTAAGCATGCACACGCTAGTGTAAATCAAACCATATCTCATGTCTATGACACCTACATAACTCTTAAGAGTTCAGGCTCCATGAGGCAGTGGGGGCGGAGCGATCATTGTAGTCATTCTTTGCTCTTCTTTGAGCCCTATGCTTTTCAATCTTTATGTTACCTCCTTAGCCACACTAATCAAAAAGTTAGGATTCTCAACCATCAGTTATGCTGATGACACTCAGATAATTGTATCAGTGGCTGGTAGCACAGAAGAGACACCAAGCAGATTCCATAGCTGTATGCTGGAAATTAGCAATTGGATGTCCAACAATTGCTTAAAACTAAACTCCGACAAAGCCAAGGTACTCCTGCTGGGCAATAATGTATCTTTCTGGTCCCCTACTTAGTGGCTTCAAGAACTTGGAGCTCTACCTGCACCGGTTTCCAAAGCTAAAAATCTGAGCATCATTTTTTATGACAAATTGTCATTTGACAAAAACATCAATGCAGCTCTTCGGCTATTTTAATTCTTAAAATTCTGAGGAAGATCTGTCCTTTTATTCTGCAAGACATGAAGAAACTGGTGGTTACCGCACTTGTGCTTTCAAAACTTGATTACTGCAATGCACTATATGTTCATTTACAGCACAGACTTATAAACAAATTACATGTCCTGCAGAACTCCACAGTGTGTATGCTTTTTGGGATCCCTAACCATCATTCTTGTTCTCAAAGCCTTGGTTTAGCTCCACTGGATACCTAAGCACTTTGCATCGCTGTTAAAGCTTTGAGTGGCCTCAGCCCAGAATATCCGAAATAGAAGTTCATTTGGTACCACCCATCCAGAACCTTGTGGTCCTCTTCATTCCTTAATGTGATGGTTCTAAATGCTAAGAGAGCTCACTGGGAAGGTAGAATTTTCATTCACTGTACAGCCAAAAAATGGAACACCCTTCCTTTCTATCTGAAGAAATGTACAGATCTTTGCGTTTTTAGGAAAGCCTTGAAAACTTGGCTTTTTAATCTATAGTTTTTTTTTTATTTTCTCCCCTTGTCAGGGTCTTCTCCACTAATTTTCATGTGTTTCCGTTTTTTTCTTTTTGCAGCGGGAAGTGCTTAGACCCCTTTGAGCAGAAGTGTGCTATATGATAAATAATTTTAATTTCATTTAATCTTACAGTGTAGAAGGCCTTTTCACGGTCAAAAGAGCCAATCCTTGCATCAGGGAATAAGGCTACATTTGTCTCATCAAGAATCCTATGTAGTCTCCTGAGATTACCAGACGTGTTACATGGGGGCATGAAACCATTATGACCCCAATGGATCAAACCCAGCAGATGTTGGTAAAGTCTGGTTGCCAAAACACTACTAATGATTTTAAAATCTAGCTTCAGCATTGAAAAGGGTCTATACGATGAAGCAGTGTCCTGATTCTTTCTAGGTTTGAGGAGTGGTACCACTAAGAACTCCCTAGTTGCAGCTGAGAACTTACCCTTCTCCCAAGCTGCTGCAAACAACTTGATCAAATATGGTAATGTCGCGTAGGTTCTCATTATCCTTATGAGACTACTGGATTCGGGCAGCAGAATCACCTGTACTGCGGGGGACTGAGTCTGATCCCGCACCATGTGACACCTGTCGGCCTAATCTGGAATTGTTCCGGCTAATTAGCAGTTCCTCATCTCCACCCAAGAGCAGAGATGAATTGGGCAACTGGGCGCATGACATACATGACTCCTCAGGGGAATCGTTGTCACTCAGACCTCACCTGTTTCTCTCAGTTACATTAGTATCACATATGCAAGGACAATCAGAGGCAGAGTATTGTTCAATAAGGTTTTATTGAAGTAACTGCATCTTAGATAATAAAGCATTTATTGCAATAACTAGGATGATGAAACACAATAAGATTACAATTGTGACAAGGAGAGTAAAACACAAGAATAACACTACCACACTGTCACTAAATTTTAAAGAGATAATTCCTACCTAAGCTATGTTAGAGCACAACATATTAAGCTCTAATCCTGCCTTTCAGGTGCCCCCTGGGAAGACCTCATCCCTCATACCTGAGCAAGAGGCCTGTAGTCTACATAAGCAGCTGTAGCAAAGCAATCAGCATACAGTCGTGGTCATCTGGCTGTAATCTCCCTCTAATGTACATGGGTCAAAGTAGTGCTTTTATAATGAAACATCTGATGTTCCAAGAAAGGATCACTACATAAGAGTGTGTATGTTTTTGTGAACATTGGAGACAAAGCATACTACTTTTGCCGGCAACCTATCTTACTGCAGCCTTGAGAAAAGCACATAGTGAGAGGAAGGTCTTGTTTAAGAATGCAGTGCTGACCTAGGTGAAGAACTGCTAGATAGAGAAAATAAAACAAGACCCCATGGTGGCTAATGTTAAAATAATAAAACAAAGCTGAATAAAATATATCTAGGTTAAAGTGCACAGCGGCAGACCTAGTTTGCTAAACTACTGTGTATAAAAATATAGCTAAAATGGCTACACAACACCCTCCCCTAGCTGGTTCAAAGGTGGTTCAAAGCCTGATCTAATATATAAAAGACTCTAAAGTGCATCTTAAAGCATATATACAGGAATGTCAATGATAAGTTAAAAGATTCTTGAGCATGTATTAAAGGACAATTTAATATATGAACCGTGGCGTCAAGAAAGGCGAATTTCAAAAGTCAGAGTCAGTTTTAAAGTCGGCAATTGAATCTGAGACAATTGAGGATAGGAAATCTACCACTTTGGCAGGTGGTAAAGTAGGAAGTTCATCGCCAAGGAAAACCAAGGAGCATTTGTGTTCCTGAGCGTGAGCTCCAGCCGCGGCAGCAGCATTCCCTGGTGTGCCCAACAGTGAGTTCAGAGCTGCATGATCCACAAAGGGCAACTCATAAACAGCTTCCCGTAGCAAACGCACCCTCAACGCGAATGTATAGTAATGAGCCGCCAGTGAGAACATCAACAGATCAGCGTCTGATGAAAGCAAGCGCTGCGTAGAAAGACAAACTTTCAGTGCACATTCAAAAGGGCACCAAAGGCATCAAAACACGGGCTGCCCCCAATGCAAAACTGGTCTGAATGATAGAGAACAGTCACACTCCAATCACTCCAGGAGAGGTGCTCCAAAGTACTGCATCATGCGTTCTCGACACAGATGCACTGGTGAAAGCGCTTTCAGTCCTCCTTGTTATAAAGGGACAGCTATTGTGCAGAAAAAGTAGCAATAGCAAAATGCCACCTATTATAGCCAAAGTTATTAGAAATCCCCCGAAAATACTGGAAAATATTGAGTGTATAGCTGAAGGTATTAAGCCAAATATAGATTATATTAAGCCAAATACAGATGAAAAGGTATGAACGAAACCAGAACCAAAAGCCTTAAAGAAATGTGCGATTCCAGTAATACTGGACGTGTTAAATATCCGACCCACAAGTTCACCAAAATGTCTTGGAAAGTTAGTACTTAAAAGGAACTGTATCTCTGTGGATTCCCTCGCTACTTGAAGCACATAGGTCTTGCGTGCAGATGTAAGTGCCACATGTTTTTGAAACAACAAAGCCTTGAGTCTGCTCAACTTGTCTAAATTCACATTTGAAGTAGTGATATGGGGCCAAATCTCAGCTACCTCTCTGTTGTGTAGGAGGAAAAAGTACATTCCCGCAGCATGTAACAATTTGGGAGACAGAAACGACATAAACTATTCCGGCTCGCATCCAACAACAGCTCTCACTGTTAAGGAGCACATAGATGCCATTCGAGAACACCTGGAGCGCAGGTCTAATCAAGGGGACTAAGACTTCCTTCAGATAACAAGCCAAGTTTGCTGCAGAAGCGTTGCATGCCCCATGCAAGGACAGCTGTTTACAAACCATTGAATGGCTGACAGAAGTCTCGTGTTTACTACTGCTAAGAAAGACCTCTTTCATTCCACCGAGACATTTGTACGAGAAGGGCAGCTCCCACACCTCATGTATGTACCTATTTCCTAGCCCTTCATATCTGCCTCTGGAATGTGTTTTAAGCAGGATGTGAATTGAAGCGTGGAAATAGGCAGACTGATGAACCCATTTATTAACCACTCAGCAGGTGGTATTTCAGCCACGTTAAAAGGCAACTTTTCAAAATTTTCAATATTTAACGTGACTGAAGTAGCTTCCTTTTTAGCTATTAGTTGTTGTTGTTGCATTAAATTAAATGTAGAAAATGTGTCCCTCGCACTAACGTGTTGCCAGTGAACGCAACCTACTGTGTACAATGTTTTTAGTGTCCAAAATAACTGTATAATGGATCTTAGTTGACTCTGTCCATGATGAAAAAAGGGCATGTCGCTTTGTACTATGTCTCTTGCAGAGGAAACTATGTTATTTAGGGTGTATATCCGGTCAGACAGGGTATTGATCCCATTATCTACAACAGCTAATGCCTTCTGTAAATTTTGCTGGTCTATTTGCCTTAACCAGGCAGCAGCTTCTTTTTGAGAAAGCTTCCAAATTTCATTATAGCCTGCATATAAGAAGCGCTTTCTGCGTTGTCTTCTGGGGCCTAACAGGAAATCCTGTAAGTCAGTATTATTATTATACAGGAGACTGAGGTATTCTTTAACAGCATCTAGTGAGGAACTCTTCAACCATTGCTGGCATAGGGCATATACCCACATGTTTAGATGACACATAGCGAGGGTCAGGCCTACTTGTTCTAAAACCCCCAGTGAAATTTACAAAGCGTTTGTGACACCCATTGGTATCTATTGGCCACAATAACCACCCACCAGGACATGAAAGTGAAGTGTTAAATGTGTAATTTTGGACTTATTCATCTAGCTGATCTTCAGTTGCATTTATATACTTTTGCCATTTGTAAAATTTTGAGGGGGCTGGAATACTGGGCGTATTAAAATCCTTAATTTTTGCTAAGCCTAACAACTTGTCTGTTGTACAGTTTCATTTAAAAATATAATTTGAACAGGTATAAGGCATGCTCTGAATGAAGCTTCCTTTCCCCTTAATTGCCAATTTTTTTCCCCACCCACTTTTTAAGTCAATCGACTTCAACCAATATTCATAGCCTTCTATAGCCAACCGGGAAACAAAGGAATCCAAATAAATGCATTTTGTATCAGTCAATAATATATGTCCATTTTCAATCAATGGCAATTTGAAATAATATGACTCAGCATTGTTAACATTGTGCCCAGAAAATATGCACATTTTTCAGAATATGTTTTAGAACCCCTTTGTTGGGGAGTTGGACAGTGTTCCCATTGTGTGTAATTAAAAATAGTTTTCGGGGTGCTTGCTCTGTGAATGAAATGATGCCCATAATAATTATAACAGTACATGTCTCCATCATTTTCTTTGGAAAGATAAACATCCTCACTTTCAAATACAGTAAAATACTGCAACTCATTCATCATAGAATCAACTGTTTGCACATCCCAGTCATCAGAAACAACTCCCAGTATTATTACATCATGCATAGAAAGTTTAAACACATATGGTATTTGAATGACCTCTGATGGGCTCTATATGTCAAATATGACTTTATCCCAAACAATCCCATCAGGTATATCTTCCCTCTTTATCTACCACAGTAAGTGAGGCATGGAACGAGACCTCAGCCCTGATCTAGATGAAGGAACCTTAGCAAAAGATGAGTACACAGTCACAAATATCCTACCCCTCTATCTCCGTTGCAGTCTACAGACCTCAGTCTTCTTCAGATGGGTCCTTTGAGGAATGTAACATGCGCATCCCTTCTCCTCAAGTATGCAATGATTTATGTCTTTTAACTGGAGAGCCCAACCCTTTTACCATCCATGTAATAAGGGAGAGCCTATTCATCAGTCATGCCATCCCAAGTGTTTGAGTGGGAATGTATCCTGCCACCCTGTCAAGTAAAATGCCATCAGGTAGCCTAGTTGCCTCTTTGCTTGAGCATGCAAGTGCAAGTGTACGCTCCTCCACACAGCACTACCATTTGACAGAATCTTGACTGCATTCCCAAAACTTTACATCAAGCACCAATAAGTCACTTCGACAGGTAAAAAATACCCTTTTAACTCATAATAAGTCACCACTAAGTAGGATGTGTCGCCCTCAAGGCAGGTTGCATGGTGTTTTAAAGCTAATTTTGTGTTAATCCAGTGACCAGCACACAAAGCTATTTTTCACTGTAGCAGGCCTAGCTGTCCTATGTAGAGAGCCAGAGCACAGATTAAAATCCGAATACAGTACCTCAGGAATAGAACTACATAGAAATATAATAATCAAACAACTATTTTTATTAAAATTCCTGGAGACTAGTTTGCATTTGCTCTCCAACTTCCCCCAGCCAGTGATTAGCATGTGAATAGCTGTGAATGATGTGTGAAGGTACTCCCAGGAGCTACACTGTAGGTCGCTGTGATTGACATGGTGAATCTGAATGGACAGAGATGACATCTCTAAATCCCATAGATTATGCCAGGTAGGGGATGTGAGGGCTGTGAGCATTTTTTATGGTACAGTGCCAAACACTGTTTGAGTGTCAAATCCTGTTTAATGGGTCTGCTGAGTTTTATATTTAAAACTTGGGACACACTTCAAAGGGCGAAAACTGGATGTCAAGACAATTCTTGTGGGTGGTTGCTGGAAAACCGTGCTTTTGTTTGTGAGACTTCTGTCTCTGGCTTTTACATTTAATACTTGGGATGCACTTCAAAGGGTGAAACAGGATGCCAAGCCACTCCTATTGACCTACCAGAATTATGTGCCTGGTTTTATTGGGGATACAGTGGTTGCCTGAGACTGGATTTTAGTGTTAGATGTGAGAGGATGCTAGAATTACCATATTACACTCCAGACACACACACTGAGCCTTCAGAGCCCACGTTTAGTGTGGCAGAAGATTTTCACCATCTTGAAAATGTCCAAGGTGAGCAGGGTTAGCCCCAGGAACATTTACCCTATTGGTTACGATGTGCCCAGTAGTCTTTCCCATCCAGTAGCTCCTGGTAGGCATAAAACTGGCACCTCCAGTCACGCATTTCAGAACACTCCCAGATTTGAAGAAGAACAGATGAGGACTGAAAAAAAAAACACTTAACAGAATTACAACAAATTACTAAAAGCACACTTTCTGGGAAAATAATTGTTTTCTGACACATTTATCTGTAATTTCTTTCAGCCATTTTGTAGCACTTAATAATCCCTAAGGAAAATGCGTTTTGGGACCCCCCCCCGCTCCCCTTTTTCATCGTTACTGCTTTGCAGATCACCTCACCACTTTCCATGAAGGAGCAGGAACTTGACATTTTTGTAATAATTTGTCATACAGCACCAAAACTATTAGCAAAGTAAATATATATGTTTATATTCACTGAAAAAAACAAAGGTTGCAAAGACGTTATAGTTAGGAAATAGAACTAAACAAACCTTAGAAATTCACAAAAAACAAAGGTTACAGGGACGTTATAGTTAAGTTCAGATCTTGCATGCACAAAACTACAGAAATTCAGCTGTTATAGTTAGACCTAGTTCAGTAACTGTAACTCATGCCTTAAAGTAACTATAACTTGCGCCCTAAGGTACCTATAACTCGTGACCTTACCATGCACTGTTTTCATATCAATAATTTTACTGCAAATGTTACAGTGCTGTAATATCTGGGGTAATTAGCAGTGCATAGTGATGGTGTGAGTTATAGTTACCTTAGGACGCGAGTTATAGTTACTTGAAATAACTAACTATAACAGGTTAATGTCTATGCTTTTGTGCATGTAAAATCTGAATCTAATTATAATGTCCCTGTAACCTTTGTTTTGTTAGAAAAATTCAGTTTTTTTATTCTATTTCCTTCTGTGTTGGAATTGAACTTAAAGGACTCAATTCAGAGGGTACAGTCTTTGACCAGGCAAACTTGGTTGATGTATCCGATTTTTGCTCCATCGTGGTCAGCCTCAAATTGCACATAGGTCCATGTCAATTTCAAGCATTGACTATCTTTAGTACATTCACCTTTTTAGAGCTATTTCTTCATAAAACGTAAAATAAATCATATTTCCGGTTCCCCTTATTGGATTTTTATCATTTTTGTGTCATTTTGTTTAATAGTTTATACTCAATTTTTCTAATTTGGTTTGGGATTTTTATTCCTTTTGCAGTGCAATTTTGTTACTATTTTGGTGCTGCGTAAATACTTTACACATTGCCCTAAGTTAAGCCTGTATGTTATGCCATGGCTACCAGGGGGTTGATCTTAGGCTAATTGGTGACTTTGAGGGTTCGCCATGACAAGGATTGTGATTATTACTTGAAGTGGACAGTCACAGACAGGCAGGGAGAGGATGTGGCATAAAGGCCAGAGCTGCTGACTTTGGAGCTGGGGATGCAGGTTTGAGTCTCAGTGTCTGCGCAACATCCTGTGATTGTGGACGAATCACTTAATCTACATGTGCCTAGATAAAAATGAATGTATCCTTGTGTAATGTAGCTGGTGCTCATGTAAAGCATCTCAATACCTTTGGGTCAGGTTCATGCTGTATAAAACTGCAATATAAAAGTAATAACCCAATGTCATATAATACTTTTATTAAAAATGGAAAAATTGTGATTAGTTGAGAAACCTTCTAGTTCTTTGGCTAAAACTTACTCACAGGACCACTTCTAGTGGCTGAGTGGTACTGTCTGATAGCCCAAGGGAATTGCCAACTGGAGATCTGGTCAAGGTTTCTTTAATAGCACTGTTTTAAGCACTTTCATTCTCTTCAGTTAAAGGAACAAAGGCAGAAGGAGACTGCAGCAAGAACGATTTATATCTGATTAGTCCATGTGCATTTGAGGTTGAAAATTTTGGAAAGAACATTTTGTTTATTCTTTATTTATTTCCCCTACAACTCGTTTGCTTGGTGCATTAAAGTGCAAGGTTCATTTTTTTAACCTATTTTCTATGTACTTTGCAGAATGTATAAAACAATAAAGCATACACGTAAACTGTGATTACATGCTCGCCTTTATCATTATTACACTTTTTCACTTCAGAACTATGCAATTCCATACATTTATCAGAGCCTGTACCTTGCAGACCACAGATACTTTGCTTGGGATTAATGGAGATTCCCCAGGTGTGTCCCTGTTCCCCCATAAATTAAGTGTCTCTTATGCCCGAGTTCATCAGTTACATATTCAGGTTAGTCACAACATTCCTCTAACTGGTGGCTCACCAGCCCTCCTAACACAATCCTACCTATAGAAGCTTTGCAGGATGACCCCATCAAGGGGGTGCGCTCTTGCTCCCATTCTGTACCTTACTAGGGCCTAGCTTAATTCCAGGATACCTTCGCTGGTTGGAGCAGTGTGCCCTATGGAGCAGGAAAGGGCCTGTCAGGCTGAGATGCATGGAGTAGGGAGCTTATCAACAAGTTTGCGGAGAGGAGCACCTCCCCCCTTCGCGGACTACTTTGGATGGGGACTAACACAAACAGACCATACATGAGAAGAGTTGCAAAAACAGCAGTCTCTGGTACAGTTTGAACGTACTCTGAAAACAAATACAGGGTGCTCTGTTATGGAGGCATGACATGGAGGCATGGAACTGGAGAACCCCCTCCTGTGGTGCAATTACTTATTATGTTGTGGGTATTCAACGCAGTGAGACTGCAGAGATGGCTAGCTTAAATGTGTGGCGGGTTAGGCCGCACAGAAAAAGTCCCAGAACAGCACTGGAGGCCAGGCATGAATGGTGGCTCATTAAGTGTCAAAGTCAACGATTTCTACTAGGACTTTGAGGAGCCCAACTGGGTCATTGCATATACACAATGGTTAAACCCATGACCCACAAGCCCCCTTGGAGGACAGGTCTATGGATGTTGCAGTGCAGAGCTTGACTTCTTCAGACCCCTCTTTTCGATTAGTAGAGACCATTTTGAAAGGATATGTAGACAGGTTTGATGCCATACTACAGGGAATCATGAATACAAAATCTACTTTGACAGGTAAAATAACAGTTGAAGTAGAAGTTGAGATCCTGTATTTGGGCCATACTAAATTGGTTGAGAGGGTCACAAGTAATATATCTTCCCTATCATCACTTAGAAGCACAGTGTTGGAGTTATAAAATCAAGTTAAGGAGATGGCAGTTGTAATGGAGGGGCTACAACCCCCAGAGCGGAGGGACGATCACACTGTAACAATGTGGGAATCGTTTTTGAGGAGTCTCTGTTGCCACATTTTGTCTGATTTATGGCCCAAGCTGTGGGCTCCTTTTATTTCCCAAACCAGCAGAGCTTTCTGCAGAGGCCGGTGTAAACAGAAAAACACTTAGGGCCTGATTACAACTTTGGAGGAGGTGTTAATCCGTCCCAAAAGTGACGGTAAAGTGACGGATATACCACCAGCTGTATTACGAGTCCATTATATCCTATGGAACTCGTAATACGGCTGGTGGTATATCCGTCACATTTGGGACGGATTAACACCTCCTCCAAAGTTGTAATCAAGCCCTTAGTTATATAAGATGAAATGCCATACAGCCTTGAATTCACTGGAAACAAACACACAGTTGCATTTGCTCTCCTCCATCTTCACCCAGCACATGCAATGAGAAGGCTGCTATTCAGTGAAATTAAATGCAGGCCTCTCTCATAACTCTGATTGGCTGTTGCCAATCAGTGTGAAGGTGTGTTTCACAAAACTGAAATGTGTGGGTATGACTGAGGAATGAGGTGTAGGGATGATGGATGAGGGATGAGAAGTAGGGGTGATGAAAGAGAAGTAGGAATGATTGAAGAGAAGTATGGATGAGAAGCAGGGATGAGAAGTAGGGATGATGGAAGAGAAGTAAGGATGATGGATGAGAAGTAAGGATGATGGATGAGGAGTAGGGATGATGGGTGAGAAGTAGGGATGATGGATGAGAAGTAAGGATGAGAAACGGGGATGATGGATGAGAAGTAAGGAAGATGTATGATGAATGAGAAGTAGGGATGATGGATGAGAAGTAAGGATGATATATGATGGGTGAGAAGTAGGAATGATGGATGGGAAGTAGGAATGATGGATGAATAGTAGGGATGCTGTATGATGGATGAGAAGTAAGGATGATATATGATGGGTGAGAAGTAGGGATGATGGATAAGAAGTAGGGATGATGTATGACAGATGAAAAGATGGATGAGAAGTAGGGATGATGTATGATGGATGAGAAGTAGGGAAGATGGATGAGAAGTAGGGATGATGGATGAGAAGTAAGGATGATGCATGATGGGTGAGAAGTAGGAATGATGGATGAGAAGTAGGGATGATGTATGATGGATGAGAAGTAGGTTGATGGATGAGAAGTAGGGGTGATGTATGATGGATGAGAAGTAGGGATGATGGATAGGCAGTAAGGATGATGTATGATGGGTGAGAAGTAGGGATGATGGATAAGAAGTAGGGATGATGGATGACAGACAAGAAGTAGGGATGATGTATGACAGATGAAAAGATGGATGAGAAGTAGGGATGATGTATGATGGATGAGAAGTAGGGAAGATGGATGAGAAGTAGGGATGATGGATGAGAAGTAAGGATGATGCATGATGGGTGAGAAGTAGGAATGATGGATGAGAAGTAGGGATGATGTATGATGGATGAGAAGTAGGTTGATGGATGAGAAGTAGGGATGATGTATGATGGATGAGAAGTATGGATGATGGATGAGAAGTAGGGATGATGGATAAGAAGTAGGGATGATGTATGATGGATGAGAAGTAGGGATGATGGATAAGAAGTAGGGATGATGTATGATGGATGAGGAGTGAGGAATGAGGATGTCCTAAAACGGATGCTGTAAGGCAGTCCTGCAATAAAAATATATTATTCTCTATGGGGCACTACAGTCACTTAGATGGTTGGGCGGGGGTCTGAGTTACAGAGCTCACATAAGGCTGTAAATCACAGAGGTACGATTTACAATGCAGGGGTGCAGCAGAATGAGGGAAGGTGCCCCCGGATAGCTGTGCAAATGCAACAACTACTGTAAAAGATCTATGAGTGTAAAGATTCAATGCATTACCTGGAACGTGAGGGATGTGGGTGCACTGGGTAAACGCCACAGGGTTCTTGTGTATTTAGGGTGTTGAAACATACAAATAGGCTTCTTCCAGGAGAAACATCTAGTGCAAGTGAAGGTGGAGAAATTGAGCAGGAAATGAAGGAGTGAACTCTATGGCACGATTTAATTCTCATATGCAGAGGACTGATTTGGATCTCAGCCGGAGTCCCCTACTTGGTAGCGGCCACACAAACATAGCCGGGTGGGCAATACATGGTCTTGCTTCAGACACTGGATGGAGTACGATTAATTCTGACTTGTGTAGTTTGCACCTTATGTGAACTAGGTGAGCTCACTCATGTTCATTACTTGAGACACATATTGTATAGCAGAAGGCAATTAAAACACTTTAATGGGTGTAACTAAAGATTGGTGTATCCCTCCTTTTAGAGGGTCTACATGTAGAACAGAGATGCATCAAGTAATGGAGTGGACTAGACAATGGGGGCAAATAAACGCCTAGCGTGCAATGCTTCTAGAAGTGCTGGAATTTTCATTCCTCTGCATGAAGTACATACCAGATGAGATATGTCTCTAACAAGATTTGTGGCGACAGAAACACGTTGAATACCAGAATCACACTCTTTCGTATCACAGTCCCTTTCTTATTAACAAATCATTATAATTAGTTGTCTCATTTATCTTTATTACTGCTGTTCTCATGTTGCAGACTGCGATCTCTTATGAGGAAAGGTCCAGAGAATCTGCTGGTCTGCGCTGAATAGGATGGTCTGTGATGTCCAATTTGGATTTTGATGAACAGAAGACTAAAAATCTAATCCCTTTATCTCTATCCGGCAGGTCATTTCTTTAGCAGTTTTCGTACACAAGAGGGGTATTTTAGTGCTGTGTCGACATACTAAGTGATAAGTGAGGCAGAGGCTCCTGATCAAATAAACCAGTCTTTATATATTTTCTGAACTGAAATGAAATATGTTGTATTTTAAAATTTAGAAGACTACTTGCAAGTTTCAAATCTTACGTTATAAATCAATGCCTGTTCATAATTATTAACAATAGTGGGACATGCACAGGCAGGCACACATACACAAACCTATACTCTCACAAGTGCACACATACTCATACCTACCATTCACAAGCACATAGGTGCACACATCCATCCACACACACACAAATATTCATTCACGCTTCAAAACATTAGATAAAGTACTTAGTGGGCAGTGCAGGTGATGGTAGGTCCAGCAGGCGCGGGGAGGGGATGCAGAAGGCACCAGAAGGTACTGGATGCTTCAGGGAGGGAGTGGACTGCCAGAAGATCCTTCTGCCTCCTTTTATTGGCTGACCTGTCATGTGTCAGCTAACGAGAAAAGGACCTTCCCTAACTTGTCAAAGAGTGGGATGAGGTCAGTGAGAGTTGCTGATACCCCACAGTGTGAAGAGGAGTTACTGATAAACAGCCAGTCGTGGCTACTTCAGGTCTTAAACCTGAAGCACCCAGGTCTGAGTGTTTTGGTGATGATCACCCTTATCATGAGGGAGCACGCTCACAAGACTTTGCTAGGCTGATGAGGTCACACCCTCAGGGCTGTGAAATCTTGAGCCTTGCACCTGGCTACCTGACCCTGACATGGTTAGTGTCTATCTGGTTAACTGTTGCTCAACCTCAGACACTCATACTCTGCAAAACTGAGAAGAGCTGAGGCACTCTGCAAGTAATGCCTCCCCTGTTATAAATGCTCTCCCATCCAATCTGCCTGAATGAATTTTGGAACACTGAGCAATGAAAGTGGGCAAGAGTGTAGTCTTGCATCTTGCATATTCTGGAATTTTTGTTGCTAAATCAAAAAGCCCATGGCGAATGGTATTGTTGATACAAATTAAAGAGATATGTAGTCATTGTAGTTCAATGTAGAACAACATGTAAAACTGAATATCAATGTCGTTTTTAATCTTGGTGCAAATATGAATGGATTTCCAGATCCAATCAAGTAACCTTAGTAACTGCAGTATTGTAATGTATGGGCATTTTTGTCAGTAAGCCTAAATGAACTATGTCATGTCAGTGTGTGATAGAATAACACATTTATGGCCATGATCCTTTGGAAAAGTTGAGAGACTTCTTAGCTGTAAGAAGCAAAGTTTAGATGCTGCAGCAATACAAGGGACAAGAGATAACCATGAGGCAGTTGGGGCTCATAGATCTCTCAACACTGCTGAAGGTTCACAGCAAAGGCCTTAACATGTGGTCCATAACCTATTTTTCCAGCAGTTTGGCAAATTTTCTAGCTGCAGAATCTCAGGCCCTCATGACGAGTTTGGCAGTCTTTTGGCATGACCGCCGCGGTGGCGGACGCCAAAAAGACCTCCATGTTGGGGGTAATCAGACCAGCGTATTAAAAGTCACACTATGAAGACCACCAAAAAACAGCCACAAATCAGACACCACCAGGAGTCAGGAGGGTTGGAAAGAGGCGGTTTCACCACCAGCATCACCACATCGACATTTTTCGCCCACCAGATTATCACCCACAAATCACCACAGCAGTTCATCCGCGGCAGAAAACCATTGGCGGCCCGAACGCCGCGCTCTGAACTCACTCCTGTCATAAACAGAACACCACATTGGACAGTTCGAATACCCAACACCTGACACACATAGATACACCAGGCACACCTACTCACTTCACTATATAACACCCCCCCCACACAACCCACAATCATTTGCAACAAAAATAACCACCACATACACCGAGAAACCACAATCTCATTACTAGGCACTCAAACACCATAGGCACATTTACACTTCATACTCACCACACAGCACACAACTGCATGAACAACACTATACACACATCACAACTACACACAAACACCACAACCTACCAGCACTCACAACCAAACACCCCCATGCCACCAAGCACCCTACATTGCACCCTACACACACAACACTCACCCCAGCCAAAACACAACCACCATGTCACATCAAAAGCACCCACGCTTCAGTGACAATGAATTGAGGGTCATGGTTGATGAAATCCTCAGGGTAGAGCTACAACTCTTAGGAGCACAGGTACAGCAAACCTCCATAGCCAGGAAAATGAAGGTTATGGCAGAGAATATTTGACAGGGTCAACTCAGTGGGCACCAATCTATGCACAAGGGAGGACATTAGTAAGAAGTGGAACGACCTACGGGGGAAGGTGTGTTCCATGGCTTCATGACACCAGATAGCTGTGCACAAGACTCCCAGTGGGCCCTCACCTCCTCCCCTAGAGTTAACATTGTGGGAGGAGAAGGTCTTGAACATCCCGCATCCTGAGGATGCGGGATAGGAAGCCAGAATGGCCACTAGCTAACAGGCCACACCTGTCATGTGAACCATCACACAGGAACAGAGCCCACCCACCGAGCTAAAGTTACCAAGCCTGATTCACAACAACCGCTATGGAGCATGGTACACATGTCACAATACACTATCCATAAACTGTGTTAGAACTGCTGCACCTGTCAGTACCATTGCTGGGAATCAAGTCAAAGTATGCATCAGACAAACAGACAACCAATCACACCTCCACCATTTAGCCCTCTCTCACTCCATCCATAGGTACCCCTGCCACTGCCACCACAGAGAGGATACCAAAGACAGCCAGCCCTCCTCAGGATGAAGGCCCCAGTGGGGACAATACCGTCAGTTGCACAGGCACATGGGGGCAAGGGGTGTGGGAGGGGACCTGTGGGCCAGAGGAGGGGCAGCCAAGGGGATCATCTGACCAGGAAGCCATCTTCCAAGTCCTGGGAGCATATCACCAATTCCAGGACAGGATAGGCCAGATCATAACCATGTTGGGGGAAAGCCAGAGGCTGCAGAGTGAATACCACCAGGAGGTCATGTAGCAGTGACAGGCACACAGTGCCACCATGGCCTCCATTGCATGGGTGCTCAGGGACATCGACACCATCCTACGTGCTTCCTCCACGCACCAGCAGGCCCCTTTCACTAGCCACATCACATCAGAGCGTTCTACATCTGCAGGTGCATAATGGAGGCCCTGCCACAGGAACAACAGGCCTCAGGCACCCCTCCCTCTGTAGCTGAAGAACTCCCCTGCAAACGTGGACCTCCATCTAGACATCCGGCTGGAGCAGATGCCAAGACCAAACCCACTGCCAGGAAGTGACCCTCTCCTGATTACTCTCCCTTTTGTGCCACTGAGACACCCTGTTGACTGTTCAATTACATTACTCCATTTTCCCATGGCCCTTTGACACTGGACCTGTGCTACCTACAGCTGTGCCACCTACTCTGAGGATTCCATCTACCATGACCCCATTTATCACCTGTTTGTCACTGTATGCACAATAAACACTATAGATCACACCTACTTATTTGTGTCTTTATTTGTACATATACAAATGTTTGGTTTGCAAAATGTTCTGTGGGTATGGCCCCCTAATCCAGCAGACAGTGTAATGGGCTGCAGAGGAAGGCATCGTCTGCAGGAGACACAGTACAACAGATATGTCCTAGGGTAGATGTAAGGGAGTCACTGGTACAGCCACACACCAGAGTGTATCCACTTATCCAACCTGCAAAAAGACCATGACAGGGACTACCATCAGGATAGTAGGCATGGTGCCACACAAAGCACATATGCAGTTCATAGTCGTTGTGCCCAGTGTGGATATCCATCTAAACAGGGCACAACAGATATCACTTCTACATCACCAGTCTCAGGTAATACATCACAAAACCCTGTAGCTGGCATCTGTCATGCGCAAAACTCTACTCTGTGAACAGTAACCAAAGGCTAATGAACATGAGTGGTTCAAGCAGTAGGTAAGAGAGCCAAAGATCAACAGAACACAATCACTCTCTGGAATGACATGAGAACAGGAGAATGCAGGACACATAGCACAATACAGGCCTGTCCATAGGAGATGTGAATCTTGCAACCTGCAGAGAGTACACATGGTAGGGGTGATCCATTTTCAGTCAGCACCTTACATGCATGCAGCCACCTCCCACAACACACAGATAGGGATAGGAACACATTACACCACCACTGATAATCCAAATCAGGAGGACCATTGACAACAAACTATGTTGAAACTGTACACATGCAAATACACATGCAGCATACCTGTATGTTACTGGAAGTACTGATTGATGAGCTCAGCCCTAGAGTCAGCTGCATCTTCCTCATCTGCCTCCTCATCATTTTCCACTTCTGCACCACCAGCCACTAGTTCAACTGCCTCCTCATCATCAGCTAGTAAGGGTATCTGATTTCTCAGGCCAGATTGTGGAGCATGCAGCAGGCAACGATGATCTGGCGTACCTTTTGAGGTCTGTAGAGGAGGGCACCTCCAGAGAAGTGTAGGCACCTGAATCTGGCCTTCAGGAGGCCAAATGTCCTTTCTATTACACGCTTCGCCCTGCCGTGGGCCTCATTGAAACAGAGTTCTCCTTCAGTGGCAGGGTACCTCACTGGTGTCAACAACTAGGGAAGGTTAGGATAGCCAGAGTCACTTGTGTGCCTAGAGGTAGGACCTGTAACAGTACAGGTACAGTCACAGGGAAGAATGTGATGACAGGTGCTATAACAGAGACACACATCCAAATGCATACATACCAATGAGCCAAGCCCTCTCTTTCTGTAGCCGTGCCATCATGTGGGGGACATTGCTGTTCCTCAGAATGTAGGAGTCATGCATAGATCTAGGAATCTTGGCTGTCACTTGAGCGGTGTATTGGTCTGCCACAAACCACCTGAACATTGATGGAGTGGTAGTTTTTCCTGTTCCTATATACCTGTTCAGTGGCACTGGGAGGGACCAAGACTACATGGGTGCCCTCTATGGCCCCTATCACATAAGGGATGTGTCCTGCATCATAGAAGTCTGCCTTCACATAGGCCAAATCCCCTTGTTGGGGAACCTGATGTAGCTGTCCAGGTGTTTCAATAAAGCACACAGTACATCCTTCAACACAAAACTCAGCATAGGCTGTGACATCCCTGCTGCCAAGCCCACTGTAATCTGAAAGGAGCCTGTGACAAGGAAGTGTAGCACTGACAGATCTTGAACTGTGGGAGGGATGGCAAGGGTATTACATATGGCAGGCAATAGATTTGGCTCCAACTGGGTACATAGATCCATGATGGTCTGATGATTCAGACGATAGGTCTGAATGATATGCCTCTCCACCAGGTTTGCAAGGTCCACTAGCGAATGGTACACTGGTGCATGTCTCAATATCCTCTTGACAGGGTATCTACGTGTGATGGGTCGCTCCGACCCGACCCACACAGTTCCATTGCTTGTGCTGCCTCTGCCACACCTGACCTGGAGGCTAATGGAGTTACCGACGCTCTCGTTGGTTGGCGGCAGCAACCGCGGGAACTGCTGCAGGTTAAAGGAGGGGTTTCTCTCCTGCCTGAGGGGGACGTCGTGAGCTGGAGCCGGAAGATCCCGGAACTTTTGGCAAAGGAGGACCAGACGGATCGAGAGGACGCAGAGCCAGGGGTCACAGCGACCGCCATCAGGACGGGCGTGACGAAGGGGCAGTCTGGAGCGGAGGAGCCCCAGAAAAGAACAGAAGACCGCCGGCCTCGGGGAGCCTACGCTTGAGCCGCCACGCTTCAGGAGAAGCGTGGCCACTCCAGGTACGGAGACGCGAGCGGGGAAAGGAGCGGGGAAGCGGGAGGCTGAGGTGGAGAAGAGTGGGAAAGGAAGGGAAAAAAGAAACTGGCACTTTTGGGTGAAAGAGAAAAGAAACACGGATTCGGAGGGGTATGGTAACAGGGACACGGAGTAAGAAAGAATCAGTGTATACAGATCTATAGAGGAAAGGAAAAAATAAAGACAGCAAAACAAGGCACCAAGAAGACAGAACAGACGCAAGAGAGAGAAAAGGGATGAAGACAGTAGAGAAGGTTATCTACTTAAGTTATTGTAGAAACAAATAAAAGAGAGAGACGGAAAACCACATACAAGAGTAAAAAGAAGACCTAACCAGGACAAAAAGAGGGAAGGGCAGGAAAGAAGCATTCCAGAGGAGAACCAGAAGAGAAAGAGCAAGGGCAAGGAATAACGGAGTCAAGAGGAAAGATGAGATAGGGACAAGGAAGGAAAGAAGAAAAGGGAAACGAGATGAAAAGACTAAGCCTAAAATCTATTCCCCACTTACCGTATCTATTCTCTTTTGTTTTTCCACGCTCCCCGCGAGGCCCTGGAAGAAAGAAGAGAAGAAGACGATCTAAGATGACCAACCAGAGGAGATTGCCTCAATCAACCTACACTCAATAACTTTTTTCTATAATACTTACCGTTTATACTGTTTCAAGAACAATAAAAGACAGTTCTTTGAAACCAAAATACTGCCGTCCAGAGTCATAAATCAGCCATCCTCGCACAAGTGGTGTCAGAAGTGGGATTTAAGGACCGGTACACATATAGAGGAAGATGGAGGAAAAACCCACCATGGCGGATGTAATTGCTCAACTCGCGGAGGGACAACGCCATCTCCAGTTGATGTGGGAGCAACAAATGAAGGATGCTAAAGAGGAGAGAGAGGCGTTACAAACAGCCCTTAAAAGTCAGGCCACCATAATGGCCAATAATCAACTGGTCCATGAAACTGCTCTGAGCAAATTAACAGAAACCATCGCCCATACCAAAGTACATCCGAATGTACCCAGCAGTGTGCTACAAAAATACCAAGACCAGGAGGATCCTGACTCTTTTTTTCTTAACTTCGAGAGGGTGGCCAGCTCAGCCAACTGGCCCGAGGAAAAATGGGGCCAGTATGTAGCCCCATTATTGACTGGACAGCTACAAGCCACATATCAAGCCATTAATCCCATGAGTACACTGCCATACAAGGAGATCAAAAAGACCACCCTCGAAAGAATAGGACTGGACAGCGAAAGTTATAGGAACAAATTCAGACACATGAAATGGGGGTTACAAGAAAATCCGCGTGCCCTATATTACAGGGTTCAACACGCTGCGGGACGATGGTTAAGGCCCACAGAAAAGTCTCGGGAGGAGATGTTCGATGTTATAGTACTAGAACAATTCCTTGATGCACTGCCTCCATCCACAAGGAACTGGGTTCGGCAACACCCAGGGTTAAACAACGAAACGGCCATTGACCTAGCCTGTGCCTTTCACAGGAGCCCAGATTTTAGAGCTAATCCTAATCGTAATCTGGGCCCATCTTCTACACGGCCAAATATAGGGAAAGTAGTGCCTTCCCGACCTCTAAGCTCCCAGGAACAGGAACGTATGCGTAATCCCCATCCTACTCCGGCCTCCTATCTTTCTAACGGGCCTCAATGTTATAACTGTTCAGAATGGGGTCACATCGCCCGGTTTTGTCCACAACAAAAAGATATAGAGAAGCCAATGGAAATTGGTGTCACCAAAGGCAGGGTTTTTTGGGCGGGAGAGGCTAATCCTACATATACGCTTCCCATTCGTCTAAACGGACAAGAAAAAGTAGCCTTAATTGACTCTGGCTGCAGTCAGAGCGTCATAAGACAAGACCTAGTAGAAGCAAGGCAAACCATGCCCCAAACCCAGGTACTGATAGCATGTGTCCATGGTGATCAGTCATATTATCCAGTAGCTAAGATTCGGTTCCAGTGGAGGGGTGAGGAGGAAACCCTCAGGGTTGGGGTGTTGCCACATCTCGAGGAAGATATCATCATCGGGACAGACTATGCAGCCTTTCCACGATTATTAAATAAAGCTGGGGAAGAACATATGATGAAAAAGTGGTGGGAAGAAATACCCTATGACACTGAGATAGCCGAGACTCGACCTCTCAAACCACACTTAAGCAGACTACAGAAAAGAGAGCAGAGACAACAACATTGGGAGGAGAACCCGGGACATACGGACCCACTGGGAATCACGGGAAAGGTATATACCGTGGGGGGGGATTTTAGACAAAAACAGAGAGAGGATCCCTCATTAAAGAATGCATGGGAAAAGGCTCTTAGCTGTGAGGAAGAAGGGGTAGGACCCACATTTCACATCCATAATGATCTTTTATATAGGACACCCCAGCCTGGGGATATGGACCGAAGACAGTTGTTAGTCCCCGGCAGCTACCGAGAGCAGGTACTACAGTTAGCCCATGGTGACACAGGGCAAGGGCATCTCGGAAGAGACAAGACCGAGGCAGCGGTCCTACAGCGGTTTTATTGGCCAGGGGTATATGGGGATATACGTAGATACTGCCAAACATGCCAGAAATGCCAACTCTATAATCCGGTAATGCAACCCCCTGCGCCTTTACAACCTCTCCCGGTTATAGAAACCCCTTTTTCTCGAGTAGGAATGGACCTTATTGGTCCTCTCACTCCATCTGCTAGAGGGAGACAATATATACTCGTATTGGTGGACTACGCCCGAGGTATCCCGAGGCACTTCCTCTTCCCAGTATGCATACAAAGGTAGTAGCACAAGCCATGATCGAGTTCTTTTCAAGGGTCGGTTTCCCTAAAGAAATACTGACTGATCAGGGTACCCCTTTCATGTCTCGACTTATGAGGGAGGTCAGTAAAACCTTGGGAATAAAACAAATACGGACCTCAGTATACCATCCCCAAACAGACGGCCTAGTGGAACGATATAATCGGACTATTAAAGCTTTACTTAGGAAAAGTGTAGCAGAGGACGGAAGGGATTGGGAAAATAAATTACCACTAGTACTATATGCCATACGTACTCATACCCAAACCTCCCTTGGACATAGTCCATTTGAGATGTTATTTGGCAGAACACCTAGAACCCTCCTAGATATGTTAGTGGAACAATGGGAAGAAAGAGACAAGGACACTAAAGATCTCCTGACATATACTAAAGAGTTAAGAGAGAATCTACAGTCTGTTTGGGATAGGGCCCATGAGAACCTACGAGAAGCACAAGATAAACAAAAGAAGAGTTACGACACTAGAAGTGTACTTCGTACTCTTAAAGTTGGGGACAAGGCTCTGATCCTTCTCCCCAGTAGTGAGAATAAGTTGTTAGCCCGATGGCAAGAACCATATGAAGTGCTAGAACGAATCAACACAACAACATACTGACTAGCTCTTCCCCATAGACCTCAAAAAGAACAAATTTATCACATAAACCTATTAAAAAAATGGCAAGAGACCGATAATATACATAGGGTTCAACATATCATGACAGATCAGAAAGAAGACATACCGTATCCCTCATTTTCCTCTTCCTCCAATTTAGAGGATAATAAACCCCGGATCAATACCTCCCTTGATGATACATATCAAACTTCTCTCTCTCAAACAATTAAATCCTATGCAGATGTATTCTCTCGACAACCCGGCCACACTACTTTAACCAAACACAGTATTCGCACTAAAAGTGAGGCAATTGCAAGACAAAGACCATATAGAATTCCAGAGGCCAAGAAAAATGTAATCGAACAAGAAGTCACAAAAATGTTACAATCCGGTATTATTGAACCATCCAGTAGTCCCTGGTGCTCTCCCATAGTGTTGGTACCCAAACCAGCCAGGACCACACGATTCTGTGTAGATTACAGGAAGGTTAATTAGCTCACTTACTTTGACGCTTACCCTATGCCTCGCATTGATGAACTATTGGAAAGAATAGGGCACGCCAAGTTCATGTCTAGTCTAGATCTCATGAAAGGCTACTGGCAGATCCCATTAAAAGAGACCGACTGAGAAAAAACAGCCTTTGCAGCACCTTCTGGGTTATATCAGTTTACCGTCCTTCCTTTTGGGTTACATGAGGCCCCTGCCACCTTTCAAAGATTGATGGATATGATTTTACGTCCCCATCGTTTATATGCCGCTGCATACTTGGACGACATCGTGATATTTAGCAACTCATGGACTGAACACCTCAAACACCTATCAACAGTATTACAGACAGTGAGGGAAGTCCACTTAACTGCCAATCCCGAAAAGTGTATGTTAGGCTGTACCTCAATACGATATTTAGGTTATGTCTTGGGACAAGGGCAGGTCCGCCCTCAAATAGAGAAGGTAGAAGCCATACAACAGATCCCGATACCAACATCAAAAAAAGAAGTGTGTTCATTCCTTGGACTTGTCGGCTACTACAGGCGGTTAATTCCCGGGTTTTCCACTATAGCTGAGCCCCTTACGAACTTACTAAAGAATGGGTCCCCGAAAACCTTTTCCTCATTATCTGAGGCGAGTATGTGCAGTTTTCTTAGACTCCGGGAGGCACTGGCTACTGACCCTGTGTTATGTTGCCCTAACTTTTGTAGCCCTTTTGTTTTACAAACCGACGCCTCTGAGGTAGGCCTTGGGGCTGTGTTGTCTCAACCCCAGTCTGATGGTTCTGTTCACCCCGTTTTGTATATAAGTAGGAAGCGCCTCCCGCGGGAACGGCACTACCCCATTATAGAGAAAGAGTGTCTGGCCATTAAATGGGCCATTGAATCCCTTTGTTATTATCTTAGTGGCCGTCCCTTCACCCTCCTGACTGATCATGCCCCTCTCACCTGGCTATCTCGTCATAAGGATACCAATCCTAGAATCCTGAGGTGGTTCCTTTCTTTACAACCCTTTTCGTTTCAGGTGCTCCATTCTCCGGGCCGTCTCATGGCGAATGTTGACTTTCTCTCCCGGTGTCCTCCGGCTGAGCGTCGTCTGCAGACGCTCTCTAGGGGGAGTGTTTGTGATGGGTCGCTCCGACCCGACCCACACAGTTCCATTGCTTGTGCTGCCTCTGCCACACCTGACCTGGAGGCTAATGGAGTTACCGACGCTCTCGTTGGTTGGCGGCAGCAACCGCGGGAACTGTCGCAGGTTAAAGGAGGGGTTTCGCTCCTGCCTGAGGGGGACGTCGTGAGCTGGAGCCGGAAGATCCCAGAACTTTTGGCAAAGGAGGACCAGATGGATCGAGAGGATGCAGAGCCAGGGGTCACAGCGACTGCCGTCAGGACGGGCGTGACGAAGGGGCAGTCTGGAGCAGAGGAGCCCCAGAAAAGAACAGAAGACCGCCGGCCTCTGGGAGCCTACGCTTGAGCCGCCACGCTTCAGGAGAAGCGTGGCCACTCCAGGTACGGAGACGCGAGCGGGGAAAGGAGCGGGGAAGCGGGAGGCTGAGGTGGAGAAGAGTGGGAAAGGAAGGGAAAAAGGAAACGGGCACTTTTGGGTGAAAGAGAAAAGAAACACGGATTCGGAGGGGTATGGTAACAGGGACACGGAGTAAGAAAGCATCAGTATATACAGATCTATAGAGGAAAGGAAAAAATAAAGACAGCAAAACAAGGCACCAAGAAGACAGAACAGACGCAAGAGAGAGAAAAGGGATGAAGACAGTAGAGAAGGTTATCTACTTAAGTTATTGTAGAAACAAATAAAAGAGAGAGACGGAAAACCACATACAAGAGTAAAAAGAAGACCTAACCAGGACAAAAAGAGGGAAGGGCAGGAAAGAAGCATTCCAGAGGAGAACCAGAAGAGAAAGAGCAATGGCAAGGAATAACGGAGTCAAGAGGAAAGATGAGATAGGGACAAGGAAGGAAAGAAGATAAGGGAAACGAGATAAAAAGACTAAGCCTAAAATCTATTCCCCACTTACCGTATCTATTCTCTTTTGTTTTTCCACGCTCCCCGCGAGGCCCTGGAAGAAAGAAGAGAAGAAGACAATCTAAGATGACCGACCAGAGGAGATCGCCTCAATCAACCTACACTCAATAACTTTTTTCTATAATACTTACCGTTTATACTGTTTCAAGAACAATAAAAGACAGTTCTTTGAAACCAAAATACTGCCGTCCAGAGTCATAAATCAGCCATCCTTGCACACTACGATAGAGAGGAGAGAATGTACAATGTGATATGCACTCCACACATGTTGGCAAAACATATCATTATCCACACACCTAACACTGTAGACATGCCGCACACTGATGACACATACTATATTGAGCATGCTGAAGAGGCATGGACTCCTTCCTTGCTGCACATTGCTGCCACTGATTAACAGTTTCTGACATACATCTCATGTGTCAGATTCTTTATGTGGTGTGCTGAGCTGTCCTGCTCTGAGCATATATGTAGTCATGCTAATTACCTATTTAATTACACCACCTCTGAGCCGACAAGTAACTGGACATGCGTGTCATGTGACAACCAGCAATATAAGGCCACTGTATCCTGCATGTCACGTGCATAAGCCAAACCATGATGCCACAAAATAGGCCTACTCCGCTTTCAGGTGAAAAAAGTGTACGGAGCACTTATTTTCATGCATCAAGGCATGAGATGAGCATAAAATGGCAGCCGCCTTTCCTGCAGCACTGAACAGATGGTAGTGATCTAAGTCCGCCAGTGTGTGCGGTCATGGCGGTAGCCGGTCGCAGCCGTTGTGCAACTTCTCATTGGGTAACATTGCTGCCTATGGGGGACTGGAGCCAATGGCAATGACCACCAGCGGTGACGGTCCTGCACGTGGCGGCTTTGACTGCCATTTTCTGCAGCCTTGCTCACTTGACTCCTGACACTCTTGCAAGCAAGACCTCCATGAGCTGAGTTGGGAGCCATCATGCCATGTCCTGCAGGTGACAGGGCCCCAGCCTTCACCCAATAAGAGCTGGAGAAGCTGGTCGAAGGGGTCCTACCCCTGTATGAACAGCTGTATGGGGCACCAGAGGAACAGGTGACCCTGGGGGTCCATAGCCGGCAAAGCACCCAGTGTCGCAAGCGGTGGGAGGACCTGAGGAGCTTGGCCTGGAAGACCGCAGAGGCCCAGCTGGGGATGTCCTCTCAACAAGGGAGGATTGCCTGTCAGACCCCGACCCCCCTAATGGCCCGCATTTTGGCGGTGACCTACCCTGAGGTGGATGGGCGTTGGAGAGCAGCACAGCAGCCACAAGGGGGTGAGTACTGACTGCATCCAGGGACTTGACTGGCCTTATATGGGATTGGGTGCCTCCAGGCAAAGTGCCATTGAAGTTAATGCTACATGTGTATCAACAATTGTTAATGGGTACTAGGCACCCTGGCAGAGTATATTTTGTAGATGTGTCTCCATGCTTTACTGTCAGTGGATGTACATCTCCCATTTCCATACCTCTCAATGTCTGTTATGTGGAGATACACTAATGTCATAGGCGCATGTGTGACTCCATCCTGGCCATACAATAGATGTGAGTGTTTGTATCACCCTAAGCATTGTGTATGACCAGCTCTAGCCAACTGCCATTAGTTGCTCTGAGGAGTCAGTCCACTCCTATCTGTGTAGCCTAACCTGTATATGCAACTGTGTCACTCTCCTGATATCACTGGGACTATATTAATCATGTACTGGTTATGGTATTGGCAAATTGTGGGGCTGCCTTTACAGTTCCATCACAGAAATGGCCTTCATGGGACATGATTATTGGCCTGAAAGCTGACTAGGCAAATATGTAGCTGATCTGTTGATTGCAGGGTATGTGTAGGTAGGCAAGCTGGGATACTATAACATGTTGACTTGATGAGGTCTGATAGCACAGATAATGCATTCCTAGGAGCTATACGTGTGGGGAATGTGGCCTTCCAACCAATGGGGTGGAACTGGAGGTGGTAAGCACCCTGGGAGATCCCTTATTAGTCACCAAGGTGTGTACATGACATGTAGGAAAAAGTCCTAGCAAGTCCTATGCTTCATTGCTGACTGACTGCCTACATCATGTCGTCATTGATAGTTGGGGGGCACATCTGATGGCCTGTTACTATTACAGCTTGTCTTGGCTATTAGGAAGTGGCATAATAGGAGTGATTCGGGTACTGGATGACCCATGGCCTGTTGATTTGAAAGACATTTTGTATTGAGTCTCCTCAGGCTGCTTATGTGATAGTGGGATGTGTATTTGGTGTACCGGCAGTGGTGGTTGTCCATGTGTGCCTAATGCATGCAAATACATATCCCCTGAGATGTGTGTTATCTGGGCTCAGTGACAGGCTTTGCCATTTGTGGTATGGTGGGTGTGTGAGGTTGGAGTTGCCATGGTGCGTACTCCAACTGATGTACCTGCATGTGTGGTGGCATTGGAAGTGGTCCATGATGTGGTATGTGTGTTCCAGAGGTACATCTGTGGTGACAGTGCACTCAGTGGATGTGTTTGGATGTTTTACATGTCGTACGTTCCATTGTAGATGCACTTATCAGTATGCTTAGTGGTGATATATGTGTTGTGTGTCACCTGCTCTGGCTCTGTGATAGGGTCTGACTACTCACTTGCTATACCACAGATTCACATAGTACAAATCAAATGTGAACTGTTTGAGTATCTGACTAGTGTTGGCTAAATCTGAGTTCTCCATAATGATGCTGAGTGGGCAGCCTTGTAAAATGACAGGTAGGTGCTGTGTGGTCTGTGTGTGAAGTTGTTGTCACTGTAATGGACATGTTACAGAGGACATAAACTAATCAGTTGTGACTGTAGAGGCCTATTGTGTTGTGTCTAGTCAACTGCACATCCAATGGGTGAAAGGGGTATGGAGAGGTAAGATATGTATTCAGGCATACTATTGCTACTGCATCCAGGACATGCTATGCCAGCTAAAGAGCGTTGGCTGGCATCATGGGGATGAATCTAGTAGTGCAGTCTTACTTAGGTACTGCTGTAGGTGTGAGGGTTGGCAGACAGGTGTAGGTAGTAGAGACATCTCATGACATGATGTAGGTAATGTGTATTGGGAAATGCAATGGCCTAGCCATGATATGTATTGTGAGAGATGTACAAGTGTAGCTGTGTCAATGGGAGAGATATGTTAACCGTTTTGCCCCTATCTCTCTCTCACTCTCTCTATCCCTCCCTCTCTCTCTCATTGTGTGCATCAGCCTCGTCTGGCGAAGGAGAAGGGGCAGAGGCAAGTGGGGAAGCAGCAGCCCACAGGACACAGGAAGGTAGCACCAGCGACACTGAGGGACACAGTGGGACGGAGGGTGAGTGGAGTGGCACGGGGGAGACTGGATCGAACACATCATTCTTGGAATCCTCCTCCAGTGGATACTCCCTGGTGGTGGTGGACCCATCTGGGACCACCTCCGCTCGATCTTTGTCCGCCACGCCCCTTACAAGCACCGCCCTCCCTGTATCTCCCCACCCAGTTGCCCGTGCCTGCTCACTCAGGAGGGTGGGCGTCTCCTTCGGCACACGCACCTCTGCCCCTGCCCCAGTCAGCCCTGCTGCCCTCAGTAAGGAGGGTATTGACCTCCTGAGGTCCATCTCTGTTGGTCAGTCGACCACTGTGAATGCCATTCAGGGACTGGCAGCTCAAGTCCAACAGAGCAATGTGTTCCTGGAAGGCATTCACAGTACCATGGCTGCTCTACAGAGATCCTTTCAGGTTCTGGCCTCCACTCTGACGTGTCCCTTTGTCTCTTGTCCCCCCAACTACCTCTTCCGAATCCCAGACCCCTCTCCCCATGCCCATCCAAAGCACCCGTACACACAAGCATGCATCAACCTCAAAAGACATGGGTAGCTCAGACAAACATAAGCACCACAAGACCCACCACCAGCATGCACACAAGCAACACCCACCTGCAGACACAACAACATCCACCGCTGAGCCTTCTTGCATTCACCCAGTTACCCATCTGCAAAAAAACAGACACAAACTTAGCAAGCAAAGGCAGAATAAATGAAAAGAATGCAAGTAAGGTGAGTGGTCCTTTGGACACACACCAAAATACTTGCCAACTACAGTGATCTGGAGATTCTGTGTACATGCTTTTAGTGTAAGAGGAATCTACCCTTAAAAGTCTATTGGCTTTGACATATGATTCTCACAATATGTCAGGCCTATTGCATTTTTTGTATTTTTTCATAATAAACAGACTGAACATATGGCATTGGACATTACTATTTCTTGATGAACCAATCAGGCCTGTAACGTTTATCATGGGCCTTCTAACAAGGCAGCCATCAGGCAAAGAGTCAGCAAAATCAAAAATCCCTATAAAATTAATGTTGGCAAGTTTCCTCTTAGGAAGGACTATCACAGTGCAAATCTTCTACCCAATGGATAATTCAGGGGGGAACCAATACCAAAGGAAGTCTCTTATATCATGCATAAACTGGAAACCATCAAGTATAAAGTCATAAGCTTACATATATGGCTTGGGCAGTGCAGGGGGTCCCACTGCCCAGCACCCTTGAAAAGTGCACTGTCTGCTGTGCAAACAGTGTGCATGTCAAGGGTGCTGGTGTACTCTGCATGTGTCAGCATTGCCGCCGGTTCAATTATGATCTGGGAACAATGCTGCTGCACCTTTCCCACTGCGCTGACCAAGGGAAATCTTGGTTTCCGCCGGTCAGCCCAGTGGGAAATTTGTAATGGGCTGTTGGGGAGACCACCAGCACCGTGGCGGTCTCCTCGTTGGGAGTTTGGTGGATGGATGTTTCCATCAAACATTATGACCATGGCGGTAGTGCCACAGTTCGACCGCCAGCAGTGCCAAATTATGAGTTTTCGGCGGTCTGGCAGTGCTGGCAGTCCTAATCCGCCAGGGCAGCGCTGACCTGGGGATTATGAGCCCCTTCTCCGCCAGCCATTACATGACGTAGCACCACCATGCAATGGCTGGTGGAGACAGGAGGCCCCAGGGGGGTCCCTGTACTGCCCATGCACTTGGCACGGGCAGTGCAGGGCCCCCCTGGCCAGCCCTGTTGTGATGTTCACTGTCTGCTTTGGTGCTGGTGCACCCTAAGCACTACAGCATTGCTACCGGCTCTATTATGAGCTGCAGACAATGCTGTAGGCCATTTCCAATTGGGCCAGTGGGTGGAAACAGAGTTTCCGGCCACAGACCCAGCTGGAAACTTTTATTGGGGCCCACGGGAAGGCAGCCGCACTGGCTGCAACCTCACCATCGGACTTCAGCGGACGGGCTTTTTCATCCTCCAAAGTCATAATGACCCCCTAATCTAAAAAATAGCTTAATTACACAATTTACATAATTATCAATTAAATATTTAATAGTGATTGAAATTATTTATTAATTAATTATAATTAATTTACTTCCCACCCTGTACCCCTATAAATCATACAACCCACATCTAGCCTAAATAAAAAAATAAATTAGAGAATTTACATAATTAGTTATCAATTAAATAATTAATCATTATTAAAAATGAATCTCAAATTATTTATAATTAAATTACGTCCCACTCTACACCCCTTTAAAGCCCACAACTGGCGCCTAAAACGTAACTGAAGAAATAACTTTTCTCAATTAAGTAAATACAATTAATGAAAAATGAATTATGATAAATTACTTCCCACCCTATACCCCTACAAAACTCACCAACTGAAACTGAAACTTAACTGAAAAAATAAATTAATAAGAGAATTTACATAACAATCAATTAGGTCATTAATAATAATCAGAAAAGAATTATTAATAATTTTGCAATTAAATTACTTCCCACCCTATACCCCTACAACACCTCAACACATACCTAAAACGTAACTAAAAAAATTATTTAGAACATTTACATAATTAATGATCAATTAAATCATTAATAATGATTCAAAATAAATTATTAATTAACTATATCTAATTACTTCCCACCCTATACCGCTACAAAACCTGCTACGACACTAAAAATTAAAATAAACAATTAAATTGCATTTTTTTTTAAACTAAAAATGTACAACCTATATTAAAAAAATTAACAATATTCATACAAACAATATATACCATATACAATTAAACATATACTAAAACTCATAAAAATAAATTATTGACAGCAATATGTTTGCAAATGACATTAACAACTTAGATATTTTTTACATCAGTTTTAGCAACATAGATATTTTTGTAAACAATATTAACAAATTCGACATTTTTAACATCAATATTTACAACATAGATATTTCTAACACCAATATTACTTACCTATAAAATCAATATTCTTGCCAAGAATACTCCTGCATCACAATATTTGTGGATCACAGTATTTAAAACTCAAAATTTCTGTATCTCGTTATTTTAAATTCAATATTTTGTCCAAATAACACTACACTTTTGTTCTCAGAAAGTGCTTTTTGTCACACTTGTGGTATGTGACTCTTCGGATGTAGTCTTCTATAAAGTGTGGTTGCCCACTTACTGGCTGCTTCATCTGCCTTCCCATTAGGGTATCATTCTCTCCTTTCCCTGTGCTGTCATGTTATTTTGAGCATGCTACTATCCCTCTCTATACTCTCTTTACTCTGAATTCCCAACTGTCCCTCACAAAAACACATATACTCTTGGGGTGCTTCTCTTACCCTGAGCTCTCACTTCTAGTACTGCTTTCTAAGGGCATTGCTGCACTCTCTGGTGTTATTTCTCAGTCACTGCACCTTCCCTGTGAAACCCTAGTGCTGGTGCTGATATTTCTTTATGATATTGCCCTCTTTTAGGAAATCACCCTGTTTCTTCTGCCTCTTAAGTTCCTCTCCCACCAGTCTGCTCCCACATCAGTATCCAGCTCTGGCTTTCTTCTCAATGCGCTGCTCTCTCTTGGGATTCAGTTCCATCCACAAAAATCCTCTCTTGGGTGCAGTTTTCTTGAAATGTGCAGCTTCGAGACACAGATATTCCCCTCAATGCACTACTGTGCCTTTGAAATGTTGGTGCAGACTTCCTGTGATGTCCTTCTCAGGGTATTGCTCAGGCTTCTTGCTTTGGGCACTACTCTCTGTGCCCACTGCTCTCTCCTGTCACAGTGCTACCCACTCTGAAACCCCCAGGCTACTGTTCTGACTTCTCTTTTTCTGTGCTGCCTTCTCTCAGGATAGGGTGCTGCTGTCCTCTCTCTTTTGTGCTGTTTGTCAGAATGCTTCTACCTCCCCTTTCCTTCCTACCGGGATGCCTCACTTGATATGAGTCCTACGCCCTCTGCTGCCTTTCAGATTACAGTTCTTTCCATCTCCAAGTCTTATGTTTCGGTTCCCCTAATGATGCTGCTGATCTCTTTAATGCACCCAGCTGTCTGTCCCATCTACTCAGGCTGCTCTGCCTTTCTTCCTGTTTCTTTGACATGTTATCCATTTTATCCGTGTTTGTCCACCAATCACACTCTTTCACACAGCTTCGCTTTCATGGAGGGGGCTTTGTGTCACAAAGCTGTTACTGTTCTGCCCATGCGTCAATCAAGGAGGGTCCATTTATTGGTATTCTGGGCCATTCCTAAATGCATTTAGCTTTTTATTTGTAAAAAAACAGTGCTTAGTTTGAGCCGGTGTTTGCCGGTGGGAAGCACGTGCACATATTTTGGGGGACCAGCACTTATTTTTCTGCATCAGACATTAACAGTGAGCAAAAGAGGGACGGAGTAAGAGAAAGACGCAATTGCGTCACAAAGGAAGAGAGTAGGAAGCTGCACGAGTGCGGTTGAAGTGCCAGTGAATGTCTGTAAATGGATTAAAGATGCCTGAGGTGGCTTTAGGATTATGCAGCCTTGTTATTCTGCTCCCGCACCTTTAATTGCAGTGGTCATATGTTTCGGAGCAGAGCTTTGGGCACCGGCACTTTCATTTATGAATTAAGCACTGGGAAAAAAGCATGTAATATACACATATCTAACATGTTCTTTTCACATTCTATGTGTGATTCTATTTATTATATGTGTCGTTTTTGGTCTTGCAATTCTGCACCCATTAATGCTTTCTCTTTCAATCCATTGGTTGTGTCTCTCCACCCATTACTGGACTGTGTACCTCCTTGCTTCTAATGCTCCACTTGCTATCCATCCTTAGCATTGTCTCTTTGCCTATCCATTGTTGCACCACCCATGCCTTGCTCTTGTCTGCCCATTCATCCATTCACCTTGTCAACCATTCATCCCTATGTCCTTGCCTCTCCACCTTTCCTTTAGCCTTCACTTCCTATATTTGGCTGTTCTCTCCATCCATACCTTCATCTTCTATCTGAAAATATCCCTTTGTCTTGGTCTCAACACCAGAGTATCTGTTATACCCAGTTTCTCCACTAATCCGTGTCCAGCCACACATCGCAATCCATAACTCACACCCCTCCCGTCTTCCTTTAGTCCACCCTTTGGGTGGTGTTTTTCCACCCCTCCATCTAAGCCGTTTCTTCACCCTGCCCTTGCCTCTCAGGGCCACACTGTTCCTTAGTCTCCTGCCTGCCCCTTTCTTTTCACCCATACCCACCCTGTGGCCTGGTATTTTGAGACAATCCACATTTTAACTTACAGACAAAGCTGATTTTGTTGCCAAGTTTTAAGAGATTTGCAAAGTAATGTCTGATATCGAATAATAAGATGGCAGGTGATTGAGATCCTTTGCAGGAAAGCGTGTTTAGCTCCAGAGATAGCACAGTTGGTTAATGTGCTAGCTACAGTAATCAGCATCTAGCCTGCTGCCTGCTATGTTACATCCTGTCAAGACTGGCCTTACTAAGTATTTCATCCCTCGGAGGTCACCGAAGGGAGACTGAATTATGGAGGGAAAGCAATTCCATCTGCATATCCTTACAAATATTGTGCCACACTCACTTAAGGCCACCAGCTCCCTCTCTCCTGCCTCGCAGCACACAGTGTTCTCCATCTGACCCTCTGAGGGTCTCTTGGCACTGCTGATCTCCCAAATGTACTTAATCCCCTTCACTCCCTACTCCCGCTCCTCACCTCCTCATTCAGTGTCTCTGCCCCAACAGAGCAACTTTTAGGCATACACTGCCCTTTAGATAATATTGTTCTCTGTTGTGGGCAAAGCCAGCTACTTCTTAAAAGATGAATTTATTTATCATTATTTTGTTATTTATTTATTTATTTATGCGTTTTTATATAGCATGGGCACTACACAGAGGTGTCAGCGAGCTTTACAACAGAGCGAAGGACATTACATGAGAAATTCAGCAGGTTCCTCCGCCAGCTTCCCATTGCTGCTGCGACTACACATCAGACTTGTGTGGTCCTCTACTGTTGCTTTATTTTTACCGTTATCCACTGTTTGCTCTAGCCTTTATCACTGTTGTAGCCTTTATTACTACTGTTTCTGTGTTCCAATGTTATTTTGTTTTTTCCACTGTATTGTTTTTCCTTCAATTTCACCGCCACTCCACCCGCTCACCTTCCTGCCATTTCCCCCTCTTTTCCTCCCGCTTGCTGCCACTATAAGCTCCCACCCACCAGCCAGGACATACTTATGGAGGTCGTAGCGTGGCTGCGCATCAGGCACATGCAGCAGATACACCCAAGACAAGCATGTCTGCACCCATCCGTGCCTGGGTGCTCCCAGCTCCAGGAACCCTGGTCCTGCCACCCTGCGCAGCTACACTGACACAGACCTCCAAGACCTGGACCCGGGGTGCATCGACAACAACCACTGCTGCCACATGTCTCCACGCACCACAAGAGTGCCATTCTCATGCCAGCACTGCACTTCACCAACCAACAACACCTAAGACACCGCAAACACAACTGCATCCACCAGGCCAACCGAGACTGCCAAGGCACAACTCCAGTGCATTCTACTCAACACTCAATCACTCGGCAAACACACCACAGAGATCTGGAACATGATCTCATACCTTGCCCTGGATGGATCTTCCTCACTGAGACCTTGAAGAATCCCATATTTGCGCCTGACATCGCCACTCCTGAAGGCTACAAGATAACACACCGGGACCAAGCCAACAAACATGGAGGTGGAATTGCCATCATCTACTGCACAACCTCACCAGATGACTTTCCTTGATAGTGGAGCACCTCAACTTCCAACTCCACAGAGATGGAAAAAGCACCATCAGCCACAGGACCAGGTCCATGCCCCAGCTTCTGCAACACCATCTCTGACCTGCCCCAATCTTCCTAGGGGATCTCAACTTCCACTTCGGTGACCCTGGCAACACGAACACAACCGACCTCCTGGATAGCACTAACAACTTGGGCCTCAAGCAACTTGTCATCGACTCCCACCCACATCGCAGGACACACGCTCAACCCCATTTTCAAATCCAGCAACAGGGCCAGTTATAACCATGTCACGCAACTCACCTAGACCAACTACTTCAGCACCCACTTCACCATCACAGGACCTACCAACCCTGGCACCATGCCCCCAAACTCCGTGCGCAGAGACTGGAAAAAGGTTTCAGAAGACCAGTGCAACAATGCATTCAACTCCTACCACCCAGGCGCAACATCTGACCCAGAGCGGGCTGTGAAAAATTTCTCCAAGTGGATCACAAAATGCGACAACACTATTGTCCCCACCAAGAAAGCCAAGCCCAAGGGGCCTTCCAGAAGAGCCAGCTGGTTCACAGCGAAACTGAAATACACCAAATGCAACAGCTGGCAACTAGAAAGGAAGTGGCGTACCATAAAAGAAACAGGAGACTCAACCAGTATCACCACTTACTGAAAGAAACAAAGAACACACTAGCAGACAGCATAGCAGCTATCACTAACCGCAGCAAGGAGCTCTTTGCCATTGTGAAGGAGTTCTCCAACCCTGCAGCCATGAAAAATACATCATCCCCTCCCAAGAACTGTGTGACACCCTGGCAGACATCTTCTATGACAAGATCTCAGTCATCTACAAAAACATCGAACCCCAACTCTCTGCCGCCGACACCATCAGCCTGCTCACCTCCACGAACACAGAACCTGAACACCTGCTCACCCACTGGGACCCTTTCACAACCCAAGCCATGATCACCATCATGAACTCTGTGCACTCTGGAGTACCCATAGACCCCTGCCCCATCACAAATTCAACCTCGGGAGCAAGATGATTGGCAACGAGCTCCAGAAAGTCCTGAACACCTCCATCACCTTGGCTTCCCTCACTAAGGACCAGAAACATGCAGAAGTGAGGCCCCCTCCTGAAGAAACTATCCACTGACCCAGCAGAACCAAAGAACTACCAACCCGTCTCCCTTCTCCCCTTTCCAGCAAAAGTTCTCAAGAAGGCAATCACCAGAAACTCACCGAACACCTGGAATATAACAAACTCCTGGACCCCTCTCAATCCAGATTCCGAGCCAGCCACAACCTGGAGACAGCCCTGACCACAGCCACTAATGACATCAGGGCCCTCTTGGACTGAGGCAAAATGGCAGCCCTCATCCTCCTGGACTTATCAGTCACCTTCAACACTGTGTCCCATCACATCCTGATCAACGGACTCCACCACACTCCACTTCATTGGAATTCAGGGAGTCAGCCTCAAATGGATTGCCTTATACCTCACCAGAAGAACCCAGAGAATTTGTCTTGGAACCCAGGAAGATCATCTGCGGCGTCCCCCAAGGATCATCCCTCAGTCTCACCCTCTTCAATCAATCAAAAAATGTATAGAGCACGCTACTCACCCATTAGGGTCTCAAGGTGCTGGGTGGAGAGAGGGTGAGGGAGGGAGGGTCACTGTTCGAATAGCCATGTCTTTAGTTTTTTTCTGAAGAGCTGGAGGTCCTGGGTCTTGCGGAGGTTGGTGGGGAGGTAGTTACAGGCCTTGGGGGTGAGGTAGGAGAAGGATCTGCCTCCTTTGGTGGTGCATTTGATGCAGGGGATTGTGGCGAGTGCGAGGTCGGCAGATCCGAGGTGGCGGATGGGAGTGTGGAAGCTCACTCTTTGGTTGAGGTAGGCTGGGCCGTCGTTGTGGAGGGATTTGTGCACGTGGATAAGGATTTTGAAGGTGATCCTCTTGTCGATGGGGAGCCAGTGAAGGGATCTGAGGGGTGGTGACGTGTTCATGGCGAGGGAGATCCAGAATGAGGCATGCGGCTGTGTTCTGGATTCTCTGGAGTTAGCGTTTGAGTTTGAGTGTGATACCGGCGTAGAGGGCGTTACCGTAGTCTAGCCTGCTGCTGATGATTGTGTGGATGACAGTCTTTCTGGTCTCTATGGGAATCCATTTGAAGGTTTTTTTTCAGCGTGTGGAGTGTGTTGAAACAGGAGGAGGTGACGGCGTTGATTTGCTGGGTCATGGAGAGGGAGGGGTCCAGGATGATGCCAAGGTTGTGTGCGTGGTTAGCCGGGGTAGGGGCAGGGCCTAGGGCAGTGGGCCACCAGGAGTCGTCCCATATGGTTTTGTTGGGTCCAAAAATGATTATTTCGGTTTTGTTGGAATTGAGCTTGAGGTGGTTGGCAGTGGTTGCAGGTGAGGGAGATGATGAGTTGGGTGTCGTCTACGTAGGAGAGGATGGTGATTCCGTGTGGTCGGAGGATGTTGGCGAGCGGGGTCATGTAAATGTTGAAGAGGGTGGGGCTGAGGGAGAATCCCTGGGGGACACCGCAGATGATTTTGGTGGCAGTGGATTGGAAAGGAGGGAGGCAGACTTTTTGGGTTCTATCGGTGAGGAAGGAGGTGCGCCAGTCTAGGGTTTTGTGTCGAATCCCTGCATTGTGGAGGCGTGTGCTGAGTGTGTGATGGCAGACTGTGTCAAAGGCCGTGGAGAAGTCTAAGAGGATGAGTGCGATGGTCTCACCCTTATCGACTCTGGTTCTGAGGTCGTCAGTGCATGCGATGAGGGCGGTTTCCGTGCTATGGTTCTTGCGGAAACCGGACTGGGAGGGGTTGAGTGTGTTGTTTTCGTCCAGGAAGTGGGATAGGCGTGTGTTTACTAGTTTTTCCGTGACCTTGGCGGGGAAAGGGAGGAGAGAGATGGGGCGATAGTTGGAGAGGTCGCCCGGGTCAGCTTTGAGCTTTTTTAGGAGTGCAGTGATTTCTGTGTGCTTCCAGGGCTCTGGAAAGGTGGCGGTGCAGAATGATGTGTTGATTATGTCACAAAGCTAGGGGGCGATGGTTGGGCTGGCTTTGTTGTAGATGCAGTGGGGGCAGGGGTTGGAGGGGGATCCAGAGTGGATGGAGTTCAGAGTTGTTTCAGTTTCTTTGTCGGTGGTTGGGACTCAGGTGGTAAATAGGTTGGGGGGGCATGAGGGGGGTCTGTGTTGGGCGGGTGGGGTGTGTGTGCAGTGGGTGAATGTGGTGTGAAACTATTGTGTATGTCTAGGATTTTGCAGTGGAAGTGGTTTGAGAGGGAGTCGCAGAGGAGTTGTGTGTGCGTGGGTTGATGTTGCTGGCTTTGGGTTTGGAGAGCTCTCTGATGATGGTAAAGAGTTCTTTGCTGTTGTGGGAGTTGCTGTCTATGCGTTCCTTGTAGTATGCTATTTTGGTGGTGCGTATGAGTTGGTGGTGAGTGCGGATGGTGGTTTTGAGGGTGGAGAAGTTAGTGGTTGAGTGTTCCTGTCGCCAGGCTTTCTTAGCTTTGCGGCATTTGCGTTTGGAGTCTTGGAATTCAGTGGTGAACCATGGGGCGTTCTTGATGTTGCGGGTGGTGATGTTTTTTTCTGAGGGGGGCGAGTGTGCCTGTGCAGGTGGCGATCCAATTTGTGAGGTTGTGGGCAGCAGTGATTCGGTCGTTGGTGTGGGCAGAGGGGTTCTGTGCCAGTTGGGAGTTCAGGTGTTCTGTGGGGATCTTGTCCCACAAGCGGTAGGGCGAGGTGTGTCAGTGATGGTGTGTGGGGGGTTTGGCGAAGGAGAAATGGACGCAGTGGTGGTCGGTCCAGTGGAGTTCGGTGGTATGGGTGTAGGTTATGTGTTGGCTCGAAGTGAAGACTGCATCTAGTGTGTGTCCTACTGAGTGGGTAGGTGCTGTGACCAGTTGTTTGAGTCCGAGGTTGTTGAGGTTTTCTAGGAGGGAAGAGGAGTTGTGGTCTTGGGGGTTCTCCAGGTGAAAGTTAAAATCACCAAGGAGGATGTAGTTTGTGGAGATGAGTGCGTGAGGGCTGATGGTGTCGGCAATGGCGTCGCAGAAGGGGGTGCATGGCCCTTGGGGTCTGTAGATGAGTGTTCCTCTGAGGGTGGTATTATTGTTTAGGTGGATTAGGAAGTGCATGTGTTCTGCGCTGTCGAGGGTGTTGTGTGTGTTGGTGGTGACCTTAATGGTGTCTTTGTGCAGGATGGCGATGCCACCTCTTGGTTTGTTTAGGCGGTCTTTGCGTTGGAGTTTGTATCCGTCAGGGGTGACTGTGGCTATGTCGGGCTCAGATGAGTGGTTAGTCCAGGTTTCTGTGAGGAAGACGATGTCAGGTGAGTGTGATGTGATGAGGTCCCAGAGTTCTATGGCGTGCTTGTGTAGGGATCGGGTGTTGAGGAGTAGGCAGTTGAGATGGTTGTGGGGGTTGGTGTTGTTGTTTCGTGCGATGGTGTTGGTGTGGGTGCCTGCGGTGTTGGTGTGGGTTGTGGGGGTGTTGTAGTGGCGTTTGTTGGGGTTGTGGTTTTTGTTTGTGGTGGGGCCTGTTGGGGTGTGTGGGGGTTGTGCGTGAGTCTGTTGTGTTGAGGTTGTGGTGTTTGGTGTGGGGGGTGCCGGGGGTGGTGTGAAGCGTGTGGGTGTCGGAGATGTGAGAGGTGGAGCATGAAAAACAGCAGGCATAGCAGGTGAAAGGTCCTTGTGTGTGTGTGGGGTTGGTTTGGGTGCATGCTGGGCATTGTCCTGGGTTGAGGGAGTTGAGTGTGTTTGAGGAGTAGTGTTGTCTGGGGTGGTCTTGGCTGGGGGACTAAGGGGAGTGGCGCTGGGTGCGGTCCAGGCGCGGACGGGAGCAGATGGGCTGCCTCTGGTGCGCCAGCGGCGCGTCCGCGCAGTGGCCACCATTAAGAGGTTGGGGTGGGAGGGTGGAGCAGCTGGGAGGAGGGAGGGGCCAATAGGTGTGTGCAGGGGGTGAGGCCGCAGGGGAGGCATCGGCAGGGGAGCCAGAGACCGGCCGGAGCCGGTGGAGTGAAAACGGGTGGGAGAGCTCAGAACAGGGGGGGGGGCAGGTGAGCAGAAAAGCGCACTGCAGAGGATAAGAGAGGAAAACAGGAGGATTAAAGAAGCCAGAAGAAAAAGCGGCATAAACAGAATACAAAGTACATAAACGGCAAATACGGCATAGAAAAATTACATAAACACAAAAGGAACACTTACCCGGTAACCGGAGAAGCCTACCACTCGGCACCAGGGATGAGGCGCAGGCGGGTGCCTGCGGGTGGAGGAGGGCCTCGAACTGCTGTCCAGGTGGCAGTCGGGAGGTTCAGGGGCACGGGGGCAGGCTGGTAGAGCCAAGTGGACTTCTGGCCAGAACCAGGTCAGGGAGTCACACGGGGCTCCGCGCAGCAGCCGCCATTAAGAGGGTGGGGTGGGAGGGTGGAGCAGCTGGGAGGAGGGAGGGGGCCAGTGGGTGTGCGTGGGGCCACCGGGGTGGCAGCGGCAGGGGAGCCAGAGACCAGCCGGAGCCGGTGGAGGGAAAACGGACGGGAGAGCTCAGAACATGGGGGCAGAAAAGCACACTGCAGAGGATAACAGAGGAAAACAGGAGGATTAAAGAAGCCAGAAGAAAAAGCAGCATAAACAGAATACAAAGTACATAAACGGCAAATATGGCATAGAAAAATTACATAAAAACAAAAGGAACACTTACCCGGTAACCGGAGAAGCCTACCACTCGGCACCAGGGATGAGGCGCAGACGGGTGCCTGCGGGTGGAGGAGGGCCTCGAATTGCTGTCCAGGCAGCAGTCGGGAGGTTCGGGGGTACGGGGGCAGGCTGTTGGAGCCAAGTGGACTCCTGGCCAGAACCAGGTCAGGGAGTCACACGGGGCTCAGCACAGCAGGCGCCATTAAGAGGGTGGGGTGGGAGGGTGGAGAAGCTGGGAGAAGGGAGGGGTCCAATGGGTGTGCACGGGGCGGGACCGCAGGGGAGGCAGCGGCAGAGGGTCCAGAGACCGGCCGGAGCCGGTGGAGTGAAAACAGCCTGGAGAGCTCAGAACGGGGGGGGGCAGAAAAACACACTGGTAACCGGAGAAGCCTACCACTCGGCACCAGGGATGAGGCGCAGGCGGGTGCCTGCGGACAGAGGAGGGCCTCGAACTGTTGTCCAGGCGGCAGTCAGGACGGTTCAGAGGCACACCGGGCAGGCTGGTGGAGCCAAGTGGACTCCTGGCCAGAACCAGGTCAGGGAGTCACACCTTCAACGCATACATGATCTCCCCCGGCCAACACCATCAGATCCTACAGACTCAACATAATTTCCTACGCTGATGACAGCCAGCTCATCCTCTCGCTGTCAGAAGACCCCTGAGCTACCAGAGCCAACTTCCACAGATGTATGATGAACGTCGCCAACTGGACAACTGCCTCAAGCTGAACACAGACAAGACAGAAGTCCTCATCTTCAGAAACAGCACCTCGCCATGGAAGAACACATGGTGGCATGCGGAACTCACCCCCTCCATGCAACAGACCACACCACTGCCTTGGCATCACCCTGGACAGCAAGCTATCCATGAAGCAACAGGAGAACGCACTCTCTCGCCTGTTTCCACACCCTATGCATACTCCACAGACCTTCAGGTGGCTACCAGTTGACACCAGAAGGACCATCATGCAGGCCCTCACCACTAGCAGGCTGGACTACAGGAACACACTCTAAGTAGAACTCACTGCGCGCCTCCTAAAGAGACTACAGACACTACAAAACTCAGCAGCAATACTCATCCTCGACCTCACCAGATGGACCCACATCACACGCTACCTTAAGGTACACTGGCTCCTGATCCAGAAGAGATGCCAGTTTAAGATGTTGACCTGTGCATGCAAAGCCCTGCACAATGAAGTACCATCATACATCAACAAAAGCTTGACCTTCCACCAGTTGACCAGACATATACAAGCCATCTCCCTCTTCCTTGCAGATGCCTCCCAGATCTGTCAAGCCAACAGGGGAGGCCGCTCCTTTCCACATCTTGGGCCAAAGCTTGGAACAATCTTCCACTGCACTGCCTTATTGCTCCAGCAATTCAGGAACAAACTCAAGACCTGGTTGTTCAAATAAACAAGATCACCTTGCAGCAGCTAGCAGCCCCAGCGCCTTGAGACCCTCACGGGTGATTTGCTGCGCTATATAAATGATTGATTGATTTATTGATTGATTGAGAGTAACAGGGTAGTAGGTGGCAATATGTATAGCTACTATTGTTGCTCATGGTGAGAGTTACGTATTTACAAATTACACATTCATTACAGATAAAATATTTAGAAAAGGTTGTGGAAACAGGCTAAGGAATCCATTTTATTATCCCCCAGGCCTGACCTCATCTTGTGATACTCAATGATGTACAGGCCTGAAAAACATATGCAGAAGGTTGGATGACCTTTAGTACATTAACCCTGACAGGCAGCTTGTAATGCAAGGCTTGCTTACAAGAGACAGCTCATGCGACATGCATTGCTTCATTCGCCCAGCAACAGACAGACATCTCGATGTCCACATAGGTCTGAGGAGAGGTTATGAGGAAGCTGGATTGGTGACTCCTTGGAAAGTTCCAACCGTCTGAGATATGTGAAGGTCACGCTTGTGGTCATCTTGTATCATGCTGCCACCATGAAATGTTATTCTACTGTGATTGGATAGATGCCTAATATCTGTGTAATACCATGCATCTCCTGATCAACATCACGCCATGTACTTGATGAAGAAATGATCTTTCAGTTCTGATTGGATTATATATTTTCACCCTTTTGTGGTTTTCATGCATAAAAGATTGTATTGGAGTTCCACAATTCAGACTGCTTGTCCTTGGCCTTTCAAGCCACAGTCTCCGTGCACGTATTATTAAATATTTCTGCTTGTACCTTAAGGCTGGCTGGTCTCTGGTTTGTTCCTCAGGGCAGATAGAAAAGGACGCTTCAACAAGGTAAAGCAATTAAGGTTACACAAACACATATTACATATTTACAGAGTTAAAGGGAAAGGTTGTTGTAACTCTTGAGAGTGTCATGTAACAGTCAAAGTCCTGCTCTTAAATGTGAGGATGAATGCCTTGTGGTGTAATGAGGTCGCCCAAATGTAGGTGGTTGAAGATCATATACTGGCCTGTGATCACCTGTTTGGTTTCACCCTTCGGTCACATGACCAAGGGCATAAATAATTGGGCGGGACTACATGTAGACAGTCACACACTTGACCTGGACCTGTGTGCAAGTGTGCTCTGTTTTCCCTGTGTAGCGGGCAGCCCGTACAGCACACTCTGGGCCCCGATTAGCTATACCAGCCCCAGGACACAACCACTGGTGACAAGAACAGCACCACACCACCCTTGATACAGCACTCTGCCCAACCTAGTCTGCCACACTCACCAGCATCCCCGGTGGCATTGCAGCTCTCCAGCATAGCTCCGCCCACTGGCCAAACCTGATTGAGTAAGTCATACGGATAAGGGAACTGCAGCTCACGGCTCGCTGCCCTCACTGTCTCCTATTCTACTCACCTCACGTACTCAGGGGCAGATTTACAAGTCCCTAGCGCCACCTTAACGCCACCTTAGCCACATTTTTTAAAGTCTAAGGCAACGTTATGGTGGCTATTCCCCCATGCCATATTTACAAAGTGGCGCAGTCCATGCATTGTGCCATTTTGCAAACCCTTGCCTTTGTCAGGCGTAATGTATGCAAGGGGGCGTTCCCCACGCAGGGGGGCCCAAAAAAATGGCACAGTGAAATTCACCAGATTTCACTGCACCATTTTTTCAATCATTTTTAATGCCTGCTCCAGGCAGACGTTAAAGTGACTCACCCATAATAATCTATGGGCCTCGATGTGCTTTGCTGCACTAGTGTCAACATTTTTGATGCTAGTGCAGCAAAGCGCCACAACATGGTCAAAAACTGTGACGGTGTTGTGGTAATGACTGCCATGGTGCGACATATTGTAAATACAACGAAACCAAGGTGTCATAAGGGGGAAAAGAAAGTGGCATCAATGTGCCACTTTCTTGTAAATCTGCCCCTCAGTGACCACAATTTGTGAAACTTGGAGGGCCTAGGGAGTGGCCCAGGCACGTCACTAACCCACCTGAGCTCAGTCACTTAGAGGCCACCAGCTCCCACCCAACTGCGACTGTCTAAAGAGGGGAAGAACATCAAAAGGGCCCCACCTACACCCCTGCACAAGTAGAAATGTTGGAAATGGGGTCCATTTGCAACCTAGCCTTCAAATCGCACACTACGTGGTCAGCGACAAACACCCAATCACCGCTGTGTCTGTTCTATAACTCATCAGACTCCTTGGCACCCGGCCCACATCTGCATCATTGGGGAGCCAACAAAAAGTACCACTGCCTTCCCCTGCCCTGAACAGACCACCACTGGAGGTTCCACCCCATCTGTGTCACTACCAGGAGCAGCCAAGAAAGACAGCAGAGAGCTGGTAAAGAACCACCACCACCACCACCCCTTGGTCCTCTCCACTTTTGGTGCCCCCACTGACAAGCACTAAGCACCAGTGCACATGGCATCCTTACCAACCATCAAACCTTTCAGTGTCTTTGGTGCGCCATTTTCATAAACTGCCAAATTGGCAGCATGGGTAGAATGGCTGAAAACATACTTGGCAGCAGTATGGCTTGAAGCTGATGAGTGGCAACCAATGCTCCTTCATCTAGGTGGCACCTCTAACCACAAAATATCCAAAACTGTAGGTGAATCCGGACCTCCATAAACCTATGCCGCCCTCAAGATGGCCCTGACTGCTCATTTCGCACCCTTAGCCATTCCTGACTATGAGTGGTTACTGCTCAGACAAGCTCTACAGACATCTGAAAAGTCGCTGGATGAGTTTTATGCCAGGCTGTGAAAGCATGTGCACCCTCCCCACCGAGCAGGATGAAATTCACGCTCAATTGATCTGGGTCTGTGTGTCTGCCAAACTCTGCGAACACATCCTGCAGGTGCCTTGCATGATGATGGCAGACATCCTCACCATGCATAGATCAAAAGAGCTATCAAAATTCCAATTAGCCCATACGGAAGTCACAATCCAGCGGGCCATCAAGGTTGAACCCATCAACCAAGTGAGTACCCCCTCACTGCCTCATAGCAAGAAAGACCACTCAAAGATGCCACAAACTGCCAGACTGAGAGGGTGGTGTGGGGTACCCACCCCAAATTTAGGAGACTGACGAGCAAAAGGAAGAAAATGCTCAGCATGCGGCAAAATGAGCCATTATACCAAAGCCTGCTCGTCAACACTCTTAGTAAAAGGGCCCAGGAAAAAGACAGCCACAGCGTTGACACTGAATCTGTACTAGTGGATGACGACAACATGGTTGATGACGAGTCAGAAGGTACAGTGCACGTCATTCACATCATCAAACCAAACCCAGGTCGCATTTTGCGTGCCCTCCTCCCCCCCCGGTCCCAAGACATTGTTAACAGTCAACCCTTAGTTGCACTAATTGACATAGGGGCCTCAATCGACATCCTACCCAGTCACTGCACAAAGGAATGGCCTCAGCACTGTGCCCTCCTATCTCCCCAGTCTATGCCTACGGCACCTCAACATGTCTTCCCCTAGCAGGCGTCTTTACCAGCACCATCAGCCACCAAGGGCAAGACACCAAAACGAAAGTCTAAACGAAGGTCTATGTCAGAGAAGGAGGAGCAGACATGCTACTCAGTTGCCACACACCAAATGGCTGCAGCTTGTCCAGTTGGTATTTGCAGTCCATTTCAGTGACTCCCTCCTGAATGAATGTGACTAACTTTTCCAGGGCATTAGATGCCTCAGAGACAGAGTAGTCCACCTCCACATCAATCAGTCTGCGCAACTGGTCGCATTGCAACATCGTTGAGTAGCCTTCCATCCTCAGACTAAAGTGGAGGGAGAGCTGCTGACATTAGAAGAAGCTGACATCATCGAAATAATGGAGGGACCAATGCCCTGGGTGTAGCCTAATGTAGTTGCCCGCAAGCCAAAACAGCCAGGGGAGGTATGTATATGTGTCGACATGAGACTCCTGAACACCGCTATAGAGAAAGGGTGCCACATAACATTCACCGTGGATGACATCGTAGGGGAGCTGTCCAGCTCAGGAGCAAGTTGAGCTCACAATCTCGACAGGCAGATGTCTGCTCAGAGGACCGCAGCATGTTGTGCATGCAACCTTGACTCGATAGACCTTGCTTACGAGTCACACCAGGGAGTCATTAAAATGAAAAATAGACTGAGAAGCAAAATATAGTTCCCTAGCCTTGAGGAGAATGTTGAATGGAAAGTTCAACAGTGCCAAGCTACAGTAATCGGTTACTTCTATTCCACCATCATCACTGAGCAATTGACTGGCACCCCCTGGAACTGAGCAAACGTAGACATCTGGCAGCCTGCCAGATAGCAGACACCTTTTTGTGGTCATTGATGACTATTCCCGGTACCTGGAGATCGAGATAGCAAAGGCCAACTCCTCAGAAGAACAATCCCAAAACTGGAGAAGTTTATAGCCATCCTGACCTTGTCCGGAAACTCTGCGCTGATAACCGTCCATCCATCAATTGGCAGGACCTGGCGAACTACCTGGTATCTAGAGGAAACAAACACCACCGGATTACCCTCCATTGAGCTCAAGCCAATGATGAGGTTGAACATTTTATGAGGACCATCACAAGGACTATTTGAATTGCACAGGCTGAGCAGCAATGCGTAGAAAGTACCAGCTACAACGTATCTAAAAGACTACTGACTAATTCCACATTCTATCACATGAGTGGCACCAAGCCCCCTCTATTTTGGGTGGAAGGTCATGGATGTCATCCCGCATTATTCCACCTGGGAAAAGCCCCCATGCCACCCAACCATGACCAAGGTCACAGGAAAGAACAAAAACACCAGACGTCTCGACGCATGTGAGAAAAAACCCCAAAGCTCTCCATAGGGAATTGGGTGCTCATATAGGATAGGCACCTCAGAAGCAAATTCTGGCTTCCTTTTGAGTTAAAGCCATGGAAAGTCTCCAGTCCGCAGGACAATGGTAACAGCTTCCAAGTACTGAGAGACAATCACGAGGAATACATCACATTTTAAACTCTTCAAGGGAAATTCCGGAAAGCTACCAGAAAGCTTGGTCGGACACATGCAGGAGGTCTCGAATGACCAAGAAATGACTGATCTGTGGCCAGTCCATCATGGGAGATTGTCTTCACCAATGGAACCTGAAACCTACTGGACTATCCACCACAGAGAGGGAGGAGGAACAATGAGGAGGGAGAATTTAGGTTATGCTTCTTTTTATTTCAAAGCACTTGTTTGGGTGTAGAAGACGGTATGGATAAACCCCAAAAAAACACTAATAAAGACAGTTACTTCTAAAAAAAATAAAAACAACTGATAAAGCTAACCAGCCTCCCTTTTGGCTCTGCCAATTGAAACTCATATAAATAACAATTATGTATATGTGCAAATGTGTCATTACATGCACATGCATAAGGTATAGTGTTATAGTGGCTGTGGAGGAAAGACTTATATAGTTAACCATGCATGCGTGCACATGCATCATGATGAATGCTTCCTTTTATTATTCCTGCTAAGATTTTATCGCAGATTGATACAGCTGTACGTGTGGATCCCAACAACTCCATGACTGACATCCAAGAAACTCTGTGCTGCCACAGCCTCTGGTGGTCTTTGTCTCCGTCATCTTTGGATTTACTGCAGAGCCCACCACTTGTCGCATAAGCCTACTTCTTGAGTGCCCATGATGAAACATTTTTCCATAAGTGCTTACCGGTTCATGTTCTCAAGACTTGGTCTAATAATAATGGCTGTTATATTTTCACTCAAGTGAAGATTTCAGGCCAGAGAATGATTGTTAGCTCTATCTATGCCCCTGTATGTGCAAACAAACCTAGCTGGAGAGATTACATAGAGTACTGACAGAGTTTGGCTCCCAAAAACTTGTCATTAGTGGGGACTGCAGTTTGGTCCTAGATCCTTTCCTGTACCAAAATTAGACGAGACAACGATATGGCAGTACTCTGCATTTTGATGGTTGATCACTCCCTCCATGATGCATGGTTTTACTCAATCCCAAAGACTGGGAATATAGGTACCTCTCTCAGGTGTATGACTCTGAATCTAGATGTTACATTTTCCTGACCGCACCGGCCCTGCATTCAATACTCTCCTTTACCATTAGGGTGGGATAGGTGTCCAATCATGCTTCCATTGCAATCACCCTAGACTTACATTTGACTGTCTAAATCCCAGACCTAAAAACTGAGCATGTCCCGACTTAAAGCCCAAAAGAGAAACGTCATTTTATGACACTCATGGATAACTACCTGAAGTTGATTGAACTTATTACTGACTCAAAACAACTTCTATGGGCAGCAGATAAGGTCTAACTGTCTGAGATGCTGATGAGGGGCATCGGTATTGCAAGAGCTGCTGCTACAGCATCAAGGACTGCCTTGGAAGCCGAGTTTAGGCCCTTCACCTTGCTTACCAGGTCTGCCATTCACCAGAGCTATCGGAGTGCTGGCAAATAGGAAATATGAACCTAATAGTAACTTTACACTGGTGGCAGAAAAAGCACTCTCGCACATTAGAAAGATGCACTATGACCATAGTGAAAAAGTGAGATAATTCTTGGACCTGCATTTGAAACAGAGGAAGGCCTGTTCAGCGATTCTGGCTATCTGTGCACGCACTGGAGCAATCCTGACTTACATTTGACATGGTCAAAGAATTTTCGATGTTCTACTCAACACACTACAACATTGCCTCCCCGGTAGACACTAATATGGAAGACGTGTTCATGTGAGCTATCCGCCTCCTTAACCTTCCTTCGAACTTCTGTAATGAACGCCAATCGGTCATCAGTGAGGAGAAACTGGCGAATGCTATTAAGGCCCTGAATTTGGGAAAAACACCAGGAGAAAACAGATGACCATTGAAATTTTATAAGGCTGCACGTGATCGCACTGTCCTTCTCCTCATGGTGATGTTTCAGGAAGCCAAGACCACTGACTCCCTTTGGTCAGAATTTAACAAAACATACATTTCACTTATCCTGCAAACTGATAAGGACCATCTATCCTGCACTAATTTTTGCTCCATCTCTCTACTGAATTTCGATATGAAGGTATTGGTCATGGTCTTGGCCACTAGATTGGCTTGCGTCAACAGACTACTGATCCATGAGAACTAGGTCAGCTCCATCCTTTCTGCTCCTCCCACAATCATCTACATACTATGGCATACATATTGTGGTCTACTAGGAGCCATGTGGATGATAAACTCTTGCTCTCCGGGTTACTAGGAACAATGTGGATGATAAACTCTTGCTCTCCCTGGATGTGGAGAAGGCATTCAACAGTGTTGAATGGCCATTCATTTCAGCAACATGTCTCATTTTTATGTGGGCCCAGCCTTCATCCAGATGGTCTGTTGGCATTATCATTACCCAACAGCGATGATCGATTGTAACTGGATGCTCTCCGACCCAATAATGATCACCAGGAGTATGAGGCTTTTACTGCTTCTCTTTCTCCTCACCATAGTGCCTCTGACTATTGCTGTTTGCTCCTCGGTGCAAATCAATGGAGTTGAGACGCTAGCTGGGGAATTAAAACTACTACTCTATGCTGACAACATCCTACCCATGTTGAGCAGTCCTGGGGCATCGGTTCCAGCACTTCTGGAACTGGTTGATCCCTTTGCTTCCTTTCCAGGATGTAAAATTAACTGGAATAAGACGGAAGTGATGCTGTTGATGTCCCAGACCCAGCAGCGTTGCTTTTTGAGCCTCTTGGCACGATCAGTACTGAGTGGACTGAAATACTTGGGTGTACTGATGTACACAGGCCTTCTCACCATGGTCAAGGAAATCGTTTTGCCCCTTCTAGATATCGCCAAAGCATAATTCTCTAAAGGATCAACCCTCCATTTATCCCTTTAGGGTAGAGTCTAAACTATTAAGATGGCACCAGTCCCCAGATTTAACTATCAGTTGAGCATGATCCCTTTAATTATTCCTGCTAAGATTTTATCGCAGATTGATACAGCTGTATGTGTGGGGCCCAACACCTCCATGACTGACATCCAAGAAACTCTGTACTGCCACAACCTCCACTGGTCTTTACCTCCGTCGTCTTTGGACTTACTACCGAGCCAATCACTTGTTGCAGATAGCCTATTACTTAAGTGCCCATGGTGAAACACCTTTCTGGGTCAGGATCGAACGACAACTCCATAATGGCACACAGGCTCTATCTGTCCTTTATGCAGGACCCTGAGCCTTGAACGACCCAGCAACCTAATGCTGGCAGAAATGAACGCAGTCTGGAAATCGGCCCACACCCTATTGCAGAAAGATGAGTTTCTACACCCTAAAGTGCCTTTGTGACATAATGGATCCATTACCATTGATCTCTCCACATTGTACTCACTGACATGGGAACATGGACTGGCATCATGGAGATACAACACCTGTTCAAAGATGGGGCTATCATGTCTTTCTCACAACTTGCTGCTGAATACCGTCTTCCACAATCACACTTCTGCTGTTACCTCAATATTAGGCTCTGCCTTCTCACTTAGGGGCATTTTTATACTCTGTTTGTGCCGAATTTGCGTCAAAATGTTTGATGCAAATTCGGCCCAAACCCAATACCATATTTATACTTTGACGCCCGACCCCGCGAATGTCAGAATTCAGCAGTGTGCGTCATTTTCTGGATGCATGAAATTGCCTTGCGTTAATGACATGCAAAAAATGACTTTAAGGCATGTGCGCCTTATTTATACTCCTGCGGCGTTTTGACGCACAGGAGGGGGCGGGCCTTAAAAAATGGCACCCGGCCTGATTTGCGACGTTTTTTAATGCTTGAGCGAGGGCAGGCGTTAAGGGACCTGTGGGCTCATTTCCATGGTCTCTGACCATGGAAGCAGTCCACAGGTGCCCTTCCCTGCCCCCAGGGACACCCCCTGCCACCCTCGACCACCCCTGGAGGACACCCATGGATGGGGGACCCATCCCAGGTAAGTACAGGTAATTAGAGGTAAGTATTTTTTTTTTATTAAGTGGCATGGGGGGGCCTAACTTGGGCCCCCCTACATGCCACTGTGCCCAATGACCATGCTAAGGGGACAGAATTCCCCTGGGCATAGCCATTGGGCAGGGGGGCATGACTCCTGTCTTTGTTAAGACAGGAGTCATTTCAATGGGGGTTGTGCGCCAAAAAATGGCGCAAGTCCGGTTTGAGCCATGATTTTTGACTCAAACCTGACTTGCACCATTTTTTGACACACAACCCCCATTTTCGCCTATGCCGGCGCTGCCTGGTTTGAGTCATTTTTGTTTTACTCTGACCGGCTAACGTCAATCCTTAAATATGGCGACCGCATGGGGCGTAGGAATGGCGTTAGCCGGTGGTAAATTTTTTGACGCAAATCAACGTCAGCGCTGGTTTGCGTCAAAAAGTATAAATATGGGCCTAAGTTTGTTTGTAATTTCCTTTTTTATGTATTTCTTTGTCTTTTATGAAATGCCAATAAAAAGATTCAAATGCAGATTTTGGGGTGGTAAACACCAACATATACATGCTATTCCCCTAAAACTGGAAATTGGACTGGATTTATCACACTCTATAAATTCCAGCCAGATTTGACCATGAGCGACTAATCACACACCAATTGCCCCGCTACTCCTAATGAGGGCCTCAGTGGTAAGGGTGTTCTATGGAAATTAAGGGGGTCATTATGATCCCCGGCGGTTCAGCCCGCCATGCTGGCGGCAGGTGAAAAGACGTCCAACGCTATGGCTGACTGAACTGCCATATAAAGAACACATGGAGGGCCGCCATAGGCAGCCTGGCGGTGGAGGGAATCATTATCCGACAGGGCAGCGCTGCTGCCCCTTGGATAATGATCCCTACTGTCACCAGCAGAGCCCGCCAGGGAAATGCTGGCGGAAGAGGTGCTCTGGGACCCACCTGGGGGCCCCTGCTCTGCCCATGCACCTGGCATGGGCAGTGCAGGGGCCCCTGTGCAGTGCCCCATCGCTCAGGTCACTGCACCCGCCGCACAGAGGCATTGATGGCGGCTCCAATGTCCCGGCCATGCATTCTGCTGGGCCGGTGGGCAGAAACAATGTTTCCGCCCGCCGGCCCAGCAGAATGTACATTATACAGCCGGTAGGGTCCGAGGGGGGCTGGCGGTCAGTTAAATGACCGCCAGCATGAACACAGTGGTTAATGAGGGCCTAAGTCTGGGGTTGAGAAGGCTATGGGCTCAAGAGAAGAAACAGTTGGCCCTACATTATGTGTTTTAAGAGCACTGGAAACATGATGTTAATAGGAATTGGCAAGGCCAGTATGTCTGGCTCGCCCTTTGCATCCCTCCCAAACATTACATTTTAAAAAACTGCTCAACGAAGTAATGAAACATATTGTTTTCTGTTTGGAAAGCATCTATGGGATAAAAATGTAAGGTGCAATGATTCAGAGTAATTTTATGATGTAAAATGGTTCCTGTGCATAGCAATGCAGGAACTCAAGGGGAGGCAGAATGGTACAACAAACAGTCTGCAGCATAAGGAAAAGAAAACATTCTTCTGGGTGGAGTCAAAGTCCACTCTTTGTATATTGTAAAGAATTAATTATAGTAGGTCATGCAGACACCTTGCTGCCTAACCAGTCCTAAAAAAACCAAATTGCAGCTCCAATAAAGCCTAGTTGCCTTACAGAAAAGTGAGAGTACTGGAGGAGTGTAAATTTGACTCCAGCCGTACACGCCACAAATACGCTATATACATGTGCACTTAGCACTACATATTTTGTGTGTTCTAACGTTATTAAAGTGTTGCACTTGAACTAGAAATTCATATAATCTGTGCCTTGTCCTTATTAAAGGAAATGTATTCTTTAGGTATTGACTAAAACAATCCTCACATTATTGAAATGTATTTACATTAGAAACGAAAATGATTTATGTAAACATGTTCATTAATGATTTCTCATTTGACTTTTAAATGTAGTTCTTGGTTGCATTAATGCTTGTGTACTTAAAGTTGCATCACATTTACTTAAACTGTAACATGAGTTGAATTTGAATTGATGTACTGACATTTTCATATATTTTGTAAGTACATTGATGTATTAACTATGCACCATTGCACTATATTTTTAAATTGACATGCCTAGTCCTGTATTTCTTTCAGCATGAAATAGTGCTTTTCCCTTTCTGCTTGCATGTCTTTTTCTTTGCAGGTACGTTCACACAGATTGTTAGCTTGTTAGCCACTCACTGGAAGTCAAAAAGTCACAGAACATATCAGGTAGCATTGACAATACAACTATGAGCATTGCCTAATTTGTGAAATAATAACTGCCGGTGCCCAGAGTTTTTTACTCAGAAGACTGCAGGCAGCACTGATGATTGTTGGAATTTCTGAATGCCAAGGCTGTATAGTCTTTATTCCACCTCATACCTCTTTCTTCCACCACCATTCACTACATGCCCATTTATCTCACTCTTGCAGTCTTTTTTTATCGCTACTTTCTCCCTTTGTTACTGTTTTTCCTACTTTCTCTACCTCCTCTTTTCTCATTTTTGTATTTTTCTCTCTCTTGCTTAGGGTCAAAGTATAATGAGGAAAAGTAAGTGCCAGTGTCCAAAAATGAGTGCCAGTGGGCACCATCTGCAACCAACCACTGAAATTAAGCACAGACTATGAGGCCTTTATGTATCAACACATTTCCTTTTAGAAAGAGATGCCCTAATTAGGAGTGACCCAGTGTTTAAACAATATTTACCAAATCTAACAAAATCTGACTCTTCTGGGTGGGAATTTCTCAGGTCTGATAAATAACTCCTGATTAGGCATTTGTGCCCAAAAAGGGGAATATCATTTTGATGCTAAGAATGCACAATAATACCAATAATTGTCAGGCATTTTCCACCTGATAAGTTATGACAACTTTGTTTGACCTGCCAACATTTATCAGTGGAAAACTGCGGGACTGCAGTGTTAGCCGCCAAATTTCTAACTGTGATATGTGCAGTAATTTCAGTTTTTAATGCATTCAAGAGGAACATTACTTTTGCTGAAAGAGGGAACATGCAGGGAAAAATTGAGATTGAGAACAACCGGGGATCAAATAACACTTATAACAGGTTAATGACATATGGCACTATTGCTGTCTGTCTTCTTGTAACATTATGACATTGGCGGTAAATTCCAAATACTGCAGCGGTGACTGCAGTCCAACATACTGCTGAGGAGGCAAACATCCGTCTGCCACATTATGACATACACACAAAAAACTGACAGAAACCAGCCACAACCACAAATCCGCCAGACCCACTGAACGCTATAAACTATCTGAACTAGCACACATACTGTTACGCCACCAAAAGAATGCCCTCCAAATAATGACCCACGAATCACCATAGCAGACATTCAACGGTGGTAAACTGGTGGTAAATCCCACAGCCAGTCCGCCACAGGGTCCCCCTGCCGCTGACTCAAACACCACAGCAGCCAGCCAACGCCCCCAAACCTCTGACCCCAGAACACATCAATCAGTAGTGGTCCCACCTGTACAGGGACCCGAGTCCACACCACACAGGAAAAACAGTCAGGGTCCTGGTGTCAGTGGGAGTGAGCACACCGTTGAGGGGACACAGGCCCAGGGTGCCAGGGACAGTCGGAGGACAGCTGTGCACCAGGGGGAGGACAGGCCCAGGGAACCAACCGCCCAGGAGGCAGTCACAAATGTCCTGGAGGCATCCCAACAATCCGAGCACAGGATGGGCCACGTGCTCAACATCATGCAAGAGAACCAGTGGCTGCAGGGGGAACACAACCAGGAGGTCATGCAACAATTGCAGGCCTTGAATACCACCATGGCCCCCATTGCAGGGGTCCTGGGTGATATGGCCAACATCATGCAGGAGTACACAGCAAACCAGCGGGCCCCTACCACTAGCCAGTGTACTGACCAGCCCTCCACATCTGCTGCAGCTAGTGGACAGGAGGCCATGCCACAGGACTCACAGGCCACCAACACCCCTCCTCCTGCAGAAGGTGAACCACCCCGCAAATGTTCCCTGCGACCCAGACAGACAGCAGAGACAATTGCCAAGACCACCACCAGGAAATGAGCCCCTCCAGAATGTCCCCCTTGTGTTCCACTGTGTACCTTGTTCACTTTGAACTGCCATTGCTCCTCTTCCCAAGGCCCTTGGACACTGGACCTGTGCTACAAACAGACTGGCCCACTACACCGGACCTTTCCCAACCATCACCCCACTCTATTGCACTTTGCAGTGTATACCTAATTTGAAAATAAATACCCTTGGACACAACTTGAGTAATAGTGCTTTATCAGAAAGAAATGTATAATGTATTGAACTGTATTGAAATGCATGATCCTGTGCAAAGGTCCTGTAATGTGTGAATCCATCCCACATATGTGTCTCAGCAGTCTGTACACATCACAGCATTACACTGTTGTAACCACACCAACATCTGCAATAAGGGAAGGCATAGGTGACAGTCAGTTGGGATGCAAAGAGAGCCACCGGCATTATACTACATCCACACAGCACATCACTTAAATGGAGAAACGTAAAGATCAACAGTCTTACCTGAGTGTCATTGGAAGTACTGCTGAATGATATGTGTCCTGTTGTCCACATCCTCCTCCTTTTCCTCCTCCTCACTGTCCTCAGTGTCCACTGCTGCCACAGGTGCATTATCACTCCCCTCCACCTGCCTATAGGGCACATGTCGCCTGAGGGCCAAATTGTGTAGCATGCAGCACACCACAACAATCTTGCAGACCGTCTCATGGGATTAGCATAGGGATCCACCTGTCAGATGGAGGCACCTGAATGTAGCGTTCAGGAGACCTAAGGTGCGTTCCACAATCCTGCTGGTATGCCCACGAGCATCTTTGTACCTATTCTCAGCCCCTGTTCTCTGATTCCTAACAGGGATCAACAGCCAGGACAGGTTTGGGTAGCCGGAGTCACCTGGAAGAAGTGAGGGCCACACATTAGCCATGCACAATGGCATGGGGTATGACTCCTGTAGGCATACACAGACATACATTGGGTGGGGACTCAAGCTCACCTATGAGCCACACTCTGTGCCTCTGTAGTCATGGCATCAGCTGTGGTGCACAGATCCAGGATACTTGGCAGTGACGTGGGAAATGTACTGGTCAGCAAGGCAAAGCGATCCAGACATTGAGAAAGTGGAAATTCTGCCTATTCCGGTACACCTATTCATTGGCCCTGGGAGGGGCTAAGGCACTATGGGTCCCATCAGTGCCCCCAATCACATGTGGTATGGTCCCATTGTGTAGAATTCATCCTTCACAGTGGGCAAATCCTCACCCTGGGGGAATGCGATGTAGCTACACATGTGTTTAGGCAAGGCAGACAAAACCCTTCCAAGCACAATAGAGAACATAGGCTGTGATATTCCTGCAGCCAAGCCTACCGTCACCTGGAAAGAACTTGTTGCCAGGAAATGGAGCACTGATAGTACCTGGACAAGAGGGGGAATTACTGTGGTGCAAAGGATAGCCGGTAGCAGATCAGGCCCCAATTGTGCACCCAGCTCTGTGATAGTGGCCTTGTCCAGACAATAGGTGAGAATGATGTGCCTGTCCTCCAGTGTAGCCAAGTCCACAAGGGGTCTGTACATGGGTGCTTGCCTCCTCCTCCTATTCCTCTACTGTGGTTGGTACCTACATGAGCCAAAAGTAAAAAGGGTGTGTCAACAGGGCCTCTGGAAACACATCAGAGTACACAGAGCATGTATGTATGTTGGACACAAGAATTTTCTAGGTGTGTACAGTCGACACCAATGATGCACATTTTCATTCAATACATGAGTACAAGCAGTAGGAAATGGCAACTGCCTGTCCTGTATACAGGGACAGGTGGAAGTGACCTCACTCTGCGGGTGTTAGGTCTCATGGCCGAAGGCTGTCTGCTCCGCAGTGCAATTCCTCATTGGCTAACATGGGGCTCTATGAAGTACAGGAACCAATGATGATCAACGCCAGCAGTGACGGTGTTCACCGCCGCGGACGTGACCACCATTTTCTTTCTGCCACTTCACTTGATTCCTGACTTTCCACTGGACTACATCTCTGCTGCGTGTGCTGCTGTGACCTGTGCATGGAGCCTGCCATTGTCGAGACAAGGCCACTCACCTGAGAAGCAGGATGTCTGCAGAGGTGATGGTATGACCCCGACCTCCTGGAACACCTCTCAGCACTTCCTGGTGGACACAGAAACCCCGGCAGGTGTCCCAAAAGGAAAGGGGGAGAGGAAGAGAAAGAGACAAAACACTGCCACGTCTTGCCGGTCCAGCCAGGCACCCTGTATTTTTTGGGGGGGGCGTAGGTCGTTGTTGACAGAGTGATAGTAGAGTTAACTACTGAATCTCCCTTTCTGATATGGGCATGGGAGCGGTAAGAGAACACCGGGATGCTCCAGCACTTTTCTTGGATAATAATAACTATTGGCACAATTACTAACACTGCAATACCAAAAACCCAAACTGAGTACCATAACAATAAGTACTGCAACACTAGGGCTGTCTTCACAGAGATTCATTGTTGCACACTACAATTAGAACTGTGGTTGTACTTATCATGCATAATAAAGACAAACAAGGGCATTCATCATATCACATATAACTTTCCTGCATGCATAGGGTTAGACTAAAGGAACAAAAACAATCCAAGAAATACAAATGTCCACTCTGGGTTCAAACAGTTAGGGTGGCACAGTTTGGTTTGGTTTCGCTGTGTGTGTGAAAAACCCTTCAAAAAACAAATTCCTCAAACCTGAAACACAGGCATGATGACACAATTTAAATCCAAGAGTTATGCCATTAGAAAAAGAAAAGTCACATAAATGCTCTTTTAAAATTGCCCTGTCACTTTTTGTAGTACTTGAGCTCAAGCAGATTTCTGCTGCACATTTAGGCAAGTAACTAAATTAATAATGGAGAATGTTCAGAAATGCATTTGTCTCTTCAAGATAAGCACTCTGCCAAAATACAAGGTCTGAAATACACCAGCTGTTCTAGGAAAGCGCGGCGCCCAAAGAACAAACTCCCAGGAGAATACTAGTCACTTAGCTGCAGTCTTTTCCAGAGTGTTGGAGGTATGCCTGGTGTCAGCAGGTACAGGAACAAAGAAAAGAGTTGCCTCAAAAGTCCTGAACACGAGGATGACTGCAGGGGCTGGACTGCCAAGTCAGATGCTGAGATCAGGAAGCAAAACAAAGCCAAGCAGAGAAACATGCTTCACTCTGCTATTTATAGCTGATCAGGAAAGCAGTTGAGTTTCCACATGTGGATGAGTCACCACACCCAATTAGAAGCACATGTCTACACCTGCTCACATTAGCAAACAAGCATTGGTAAAACAAGCATTGATAAAACCAATTGTGTAACACAGCACATTATGTTTACTTAGAAACATGAAGGTTTAACCTAGAACAGAGATATGATTTAACCCTAATCCCTGGGGATACTTACAGATAACGCAGGAGGCACCTTGGGGATTCCTGACAGCCATGGCATGTGCAACAGGGGAAGGGGCCGCAGCTTTCAAGTCGGAGGAGTTGGAGAGGCTCATGGATGGGGTCCTACCCCTATATGAGCAGTTGTATGGGCATAGAGACCAACAGGTAAGAGCATCATGGGTACGTTGCATGCTACATGGCTGCATGTAGATGTATGTATATGCTGGCAGTATGTCATTTGGGGGTATGGCTGCAGGCAATGTGAATGAAGAGGTACGGGTCATGTGTGTGCTTGATGAGGGGCAAATGCAGTACGTGGACCATATCTGTGACAGGCTGGGTTGTATGGTTCATGGAGTCCTTCTGTCTGTGTTTCCTCTGGAGGTCAGCACTCATCAGAACAAGGGGTTATGGTGTGGGGTTCCATAGCCAGCGGAGTACCCACTGCAGGAAACGGTGGGAGGACCTGAGACGCTGGGCCCGGAAGACAGCAGAGGCCCAGCTGGGGACAGCTGCCAAACGAGGGAGGGGTGCCCGTCAGAGCCTGACCCCCCTAATGGCCCGCATACTGGCGGTGGCCTACCCAGAGGTGGATGGGCGCTTGAGGGCAGCACAGCAGCCACAAGGGGGTGATACAGTGTGTGTGATATTTGTTATTTGTTGCCTGGCATGGGATTTGGGTGCATGGTTCTAGTCAGTGGATCCCCAATATGCCAGTTTAGATATTGCTGTGTGGTCCAGCTAGGTATGTAGGGTGGTATGCATATTTGGAATTGGTAGGTAGCTCACTTGCCATGGCAGACAGGGCTTACTTGGTCCCAGTAGGTGTGCAGATGGTAGTGTTTGGGTCATACCTAATGTAGTACCTAGCCAATGGTATGCCACTGTGGCCCACACTGCCCATTTTTAGTCCCAGTGAGTGAAAGTGATGTGTATGCCATCTGTGCTGCTGGTGCTGTGATTGACCATTTGCTCCCTTTCTTCCCCCCTCTCCTTTTGTCCTCCTGTCCATGTGTGCATTAGCATCATCTGGCAAAGGAGCAGGGGCACCAGCGAGTGAGGGAGCTGCAGCCCACGGGACCCAGGAGGCAGAGTCCACTGACACCGAGGGGACCAGTGGGACGGAGGGTGAGGGGAGCACCACGGGGGAGACAGGAGCTGACACAACTGACTCTGATTCCTCCTCCGATGGATGCTCCCTAGGGGTGGCGGACCTCTCTTGGACCACCCCAGCAACTTCATCTTCCTTCACCTCCCGTACTAGCACCGCCCTCCCATTAGTCCCCCACTGACTTCCTCGTGCCCGCTCACCCAGGAGGATGGGGGTCTCCTTTCGTCCCAATCGCCTCAGGCCCTGGCCCAGTCAGCCCTGCTGCTCTGAGTGAGGAGGCTATTGACCTCCTGAGATCTATCTCTATAGGGCAGTCAACCATAGAGAATGCCCTTCCAGGGGCTGGCATCCCAGATGCAGCAATGCAATGCCTTCCTGGAGGACATTCACGGTGGCTTGGCTGCCCTGCAGAGATCGTTTCAGGCTATGCTTCATCTCTGATGGCAGCCAGAGTCCCTGTTTCTTCTGTCCCCCCTCCAACTATCTCTTCCCAGTCCCTGTCTCCTCTCCACCAACCCATCCCACGCACACATTCTGAAAAGCATGCACCCAAAACAACAGACAGGACTCGAACAGACAAACACAGGCACCACACTTCAGTCCACAAGCACACACACAGCCAACACACAGATGCACACATAACATCAGCCACTGCCCCCACTGTCTCCCCCTCTTCCTCCTTCAGTCACATCAGCACTCAAACCTGCATGCACAGCACCAACAGTCCCATAATCTGCCACCTGTACAGCCTTGCCCACAGTCACCACAACAGCAGACCCGCAAACATGCACCCCACACACCACATGCGCAGTCACCACCAGCACCATCACCACCTCATGCAGTACACCCACCTCACTTGCAGACACCACCACAACATCCATCCACATGTTCTGTTTGTCCTCCCCCACCCTGTCTGCCCCCTCCAAAGACACACAAATGCTCCCACTCAGACCCCCAGCAGCCATCCACCTCACACACACACACTGTCCATGCACCTGCACCTTCACCCACGTCCAGCACACCTAATCCTCCTCCAACAACCATTCCCTCTACTTCCACTCCCATACCTCCTCCCAACTTCCCCACTGGTCCTAAGAAGCTTTTCCTTTACCCCCTGACCTCTTCCCTCCTGCACCCCCTGTCCTGCCCGTAAGAGGAAAGTCCCCCCAGCCCAGTACCTCCAGCTCCAAATCAACTCCTGTTCCTCCCCTAAGTGTACTCCTGCCACTAAGGTGAAGAAGGGTGGCACTCCGGCCCCCGTGCCAAGCCCACTCTTCTGCCCCCTAGCCGGAAGGGCAAGGGCCCACCCCTCCCAAACCCAAGCTCAACCCCCCCTGTGAAGAAGAAACATCCCCTCCCACCCCCTGAGGTGCCTGCCTACTGTAATCATGATGCCCCTGCCCAGTGGAGTGACTGGGCTGCCAGGAGTCAAGTTGGGCCCTGGTCATTGCCCTGTGGTTAATGGCTGACATTGGACTGGACAATGGCCCTTTGTATTTAGTTGCCTCAATTGTTGTGGACAGAGGTCCAGCGAAATACAGAGATTGGACCTAAGGTATGTGTCCTGGCTTTCTTAACTTCTCGCTGATGTTGCTGTTTACTTTGCAGATTGTTCTGGGTGTGTGGTTTGTGCTGTGCGTGTCTGTGTGTCACTCTCCCCTCCCTCCTTCCCTTGTGTGCTAGGTGGCTGTACTCACCATCGTCACCTTCGTCGGTGTTGGTGCTCCTGGACAGCCATGGTGTGGTACAACATAGGGAAGACTTCCAGTTCAGGTTCCATGGCAGCCATGGACTCCTCTGTGTCCCTGAAGGTGAGTGTCCCCTTTTATATGTTGTGAATCTGCCAGGCTTTTGGTGGCGTTGCTAACACCAGAGAAATTCTGATGGTCTGCTATGTCACAATATGGTGGGCGGATCCTTGTCCTCCGCCGGCCTGGAGATGGCTACCACCATGTTCAATGGTTATACTGCACTGGCGGTTGGGGTGGTAAACTGGCTGTCTATGGGAGGGATCACTGCCATGTTCATAATTTGGCAGTCATTACCGCCGGCCTGGCAGCGGTACTGCTGCCATTGCCAGTGTGGCAGTTAGATGACCGCCAATGTCTTAATGACCACCATAATGTGTCCTTGTAAGTTATGGGGCTTCTTTGCGGTATTCAGGTGGGCTTGGATTTATCATTGAGGATTCTCCATCTCCATTCAAATTTCAACTTCAGAGATGTGGCTATTTACAAACAGGGGAATTGGTCTGGGTCAAATGAGTTAGGAACAGGAAAAGAAGGTCTAGAATTTGCAGATTGAGGGGTGGTGAATATTCCAGGGCAAAGGATATTGTTAAAAAGAACACAGATGTGGGGCTCCCTGGCTAAAGCCCTACAAAGGGCCTTTTAGAAAATGCTGGGCTGATTGGACATTGGGTGTTAAGACCGAGCATTCCAAGGAGCAGAGAGATAGCAATGATTAACGGTCCTCAACAAGACAAATATTGTGTAAAATAGTATGCCTGACACTTCCTGCGTCAGATATGAAGGAGATGTCATATAAAATTTGAGTTTTGACACTCTAAAGTTGAATGACCAACCTAAGATGTAATTGTATTGTTTTTGTCTCAATGACTTCCTGACTGCCTGTCAGATGTAGCCATGAAACTGACTCAAGAGCTCCTAAATGGATTGTCAAGAAACAGGAAGCCAGGATCAATGATTAACAGGGGCTGTATTATCAAAAGTGCCACAAGATGGAAAGGGAGCATGGGCATGGTTTTTAACCCCTAGAAGGGGGGGCACTTGGTATTACAGAATGGGCTGCAGATGCTTCTGGGACTCATTCTGTAATACAGAACGTGATGGTGCATATGTAATGCCAGAATCATCTCATGGGTGCATTTTCTAATATGCATGTGGGTGTTGCCCAATGCAAATGACAAACCAACTTGCCTCTGCTCCCATGTCATATTTTAGACACAGGAGCAGAGTCCAAAAGGCCGTCAGAAGGCACACTGACCAGATGTCATTGCCAGAACCCCTTCAGAGAGCCACAGGGCACGTAAGGGATTCTGGGCCCAACCGTGGGGTTTGAGGCTTTTTACTCTTGATATCCTGTCACCCTGCCTACTATGGGTCCTGAGCCACTGGGTCAAGTACCCCTTCTGCAATTGACTCTGAGTGGTAGAAGTGAAAGAGCAGTCTAAAGCTCCCTTGGGTCCTGCTTAGGTGAGTTGGCTTCACGGTTCCTCTCAGCAACCCCAGCCTCTCCTCTTAACCTAAGCAGCCCTGCTCAGTCGGTGCTCAGAGGTGTTTCCCTGCTCCTCCTGCAGGGTAAGTATCCACACTCTTTGAGAGGGGAGAGATTCCAGTGCCCAGGATCTGGATCCCATTGAGGTGGCAGGACCTTCACGGAGACCTCACTCTATCCACTGGGTCAGGTTAGACACAGTCCTAGTTGCTCCTGTTGACCTACGGGTCACAGCTGTTTACAATTCAAAGGCTGCAGTCATATCCACATGCCAGAATTACTCCTGGCAGCCCCTCCTGGCATACAGGGTCTCAGTGCAACTGCTCCACAAGGCTTCAGCTTTTTCTGCACAGCAGTCCTTACCACAGCGGCCCTTTCTTGTAAACATGGTCACTCCTATAGTATTGCACAAACTCCGGCCCTTCTCTGCCAGGTAGACTTTTCATGGTGAACCCTCCTGGAACACGTGGTCAATGCATTGGTGCTGCACAGGCCTCAGTCCTCACTGCATGGCAATCTTTACACAGCTGCCTTCACAGCGGCCCTCTTTTGGAATACGGAGGTTGCCAACTCAGTCTGCACTCAGGCAACGACCGAGTCGATGCAGCATCCGTCTCATTACACCTTGCACCAGAAGTCCACTCAAAAGGGCTTCATACTGCTTCCATCAACATTCTTCTCTTCCTCACACGGCACACTGGTCTTGGCAAGCAGGCAGGCGCTGTTGCTCCAGGCTACAGAGCAGGTGGTCTTGATTTCCCCAGGGGATGTCCCCACACCCAGCGGAGAGACTAGCAGGCCTTGGCCCCCAGTCCAGGTCACAGGCAAAGGTCTTGCAGAGCTTCCCATCCTCATCAGCCCGTCTGGCTGCTTGGCAGATAACAAACTGTTGGGGTCTCAACCTTTCCCTTCTTACACTCCATTTCTAGACACTAGGGGCCTGATTTTAACCTTGGCGGACGGCGGAGGCCGTCCGCCAAGGTTCCGCCGCCAAATGACCGCACCGCGGTCACAAGACCGCGGCGGCCATTCTAACATTTCCTCTGGGCCGGCGGGCGCTCTCCAAAAGAGCGCCCGCCGGCCCAGAGGAAATGCCCCTGCAACGAGGACGCCGGCTCAGAATTGAGCCGGCGTAGTTGCAGGGGTGCGACGGGTGCAGTTTGCACCCGTCGCGTATTTCAGTGTCTGCATGGCAGACACTGAAATACTTTGCGGGGCCCTCTTATGGGGGCCCCTGCAGTGCCCATGCCATGGGCATGGGCACTGCAGGGGCCCCCAGGGGCCCCGCGGCACCCCCTACCGCCATCCTGTTCTGGTAGGGGGTGTCAGAATCCCCATGGCTGCGGAGCGCGCTCCGCAGCCATGGAGGATTCCCCCGAGCAGCGGAAAGTCGGCGGGAGACCGCCGACTTTCCGCTTCTGACCGCGGCTGAACCGCCGCGGTCAGAATGCTCGTGGGAGCACCACCAGCCTGTTGGCGGTGCTCCCGTGGTCGGTGGCCCTGGCGGCCACCGGCCGCCAGGGTCAGAATGACCCCCTAGATGTGATTTCGGTCTGGATCTCTGAAGTTTTATGTTGGGGTTCTACTTCTTTTGAAGTACATACTTCTTCTCTCCCTTTTCCTCTTGAAAGGTTGTCTGTCACAGCAGGAGAGACTTCAAAGCTGATAGCCCTGCAAGGCAACCGACAGGCCATGGGAATGACTAGAGTTCACACCTTGATGTCAGCCACAGTGATATGTGCATCAAAAGGTTAATCCCAGGCTCCCAGTCCCACTCTTTATGATTCCCTTACCAGTTCTATCTCCTTCCTAGGATGTGTCCAGGCCCTGATCTCACTGAATCAAAAAGCACCCTTTGAAGTGTACATTTGGAGGCTTGCTCTCCCTCCTTCAGTGTGCCCCATACAGCTCACAGGAATGCAGCATACAGAAATCTGTCCGCGGGATTCCTCTATTCCTCATGTCTTTACCAAGTAGGCCTGGGCCTCCCAAAATGGAACCCAGGGTCCTCCATGTAATGTACTATTATAGGCACACTTTCACTCAGTGTATGTACACAGCACACACACTATCCTGTATTGTGCCACCACTGACACACATAAATTCAGCACACACATTTGCTCTGCGCGCACTGCTCAGTACTGTAGCCTTTCTGAGTTGTCACTTGCAAGCACACATGCAGCCAGCACACACATACCATGCATGTTCTGTACAATGCTACACCCTTCATGTACTGCACTCCTCATAGGCACACATATACCGAGTACATGCCCTTACCATGCACACACCACCTAGCACTACATCTCTCATGTACAGTAATCCTCGCAGGTACACATACACCCAGTACATGCATTCACCTTGAATGCACTGCACAGCACTACTCTATTCCTGTATTGTTCCCTTCCCAGGCACACATACAACCAGTGAAAAGTCACTACTCACTGTACTGCAGTTCACATCTAATTGATGTATGCAAAGGGTGAGTTAAGCACACAGCAGTAGTGAGTGAGGCTGTAAGCTGCATTCTAGTGACACAGGTTAAAAAGGACCTGTTCAATCCTAGTGATCATTGCATGGTATCCTGCTACCTCTGAGCTCGTGCTGATTAACTTTTGGTGAAGGCAGTAGCCTTCCACCACTATGAGGGTAGCGCTTTGGGTACCACTCCTGGTCCAACAAGCCCACAATTTGAGAGACAGGCCTATGTCATGGTGCACACATATGATTTGTGTTTGCCTATGACAACAAAAATAATTCAGGATCAGGGATCCAGACATCAGTACAGTGGGCAGTCAGGGTAGGGGTACAAGTCCATCACCATACAGAGGACTTTTCTGTCCTAACAATCACATTGATGTGGCACACAGCCGTGGACCTCTATGAGGATGCCCCTTGAAAGAGGGAAGGGAGATGCATGGCACCACCCCTCAGGTAGTCTAGTGCAGGCAGACACAGTCACTCACTGCACCTGCTTGCAGGGGGATCTCTGCCCCCCTCTCAAATGCAGACTAGGTTGCTGCCAGCACAGTGACAGGCAGACCTATGGCTTCAAACATCCGGTGTTTCTTTCACTAATATGCTGTCCCCCAGGGAAGGGATAGGTTTGTGGCTACATTGAGGACAGCTCATCAATGTGATAGGATTCACTGACCCAGTCTGTGCCCAGACCATGCAGCCAAGGGTATTCCGTAGGACAGACCAGGTCAGTGCACCCTCTCTGTATAATATGAGCCCAGGAAAGATGAAGTGAATGCTTCTTCCTTGAGAGAGACAAGATGAACTTGGTTCTAGAAAATGCAAAAATCAATATCTGCTTGCCCAGTTTAAAACACAAGAAAAACTGCTTGCCTACTGCTCTTCTGAAAATTGTTCTTCACCACAAGAATCAAATGTGGAGAGGGAAGATGAAGCAAACTGGACTTCCCAGTACATCATAAATGGATTACACAGGGTGCCTGAGCCATTGTACAGCCATGTCATTATTTACATTCATAGAGGCGAAAAACTCATCAAAATGTCTGTTCTTCGGATGACATGCTCATTTGTGGGGACACAAGGCAAACTTTCTCAAGGTGGTTAAAGAAGGGACTTTAGGCCATGTTATTATCCTCAAAAAAGTGATAATAAGGAAACAATTGAAAAGGTGAATGTCAAAGGTAGTCCAGAAATGGTCTGTTGTCCTCTCAACAATGAAAGCTTTTGAGCCATACTAATTCCTTGATCGCCAGCTCTAGAACACTCAGAGTTTGGGACACTGGTCTACATACCTCAGATCGCCAGTCCTATTTAGAAGCCAAGCATGAATCATTCATTTTGTCTATTATTCCACAGAATTTGAACCAGTTAGGGCCCTGATAAGAACCCAAAAGGAATAAGAGGTTTGAAACGCGTCAACTGATATACTTGTGGAGTTCTTTTAGCGGATTTATGTTGTACAGCATATAACCTAAAATGGTACATGAATTGTTAAAGTCTACTGTAACAGGACTGGTTTAGAACCCCCAGTGGACATTGAGAGCAAGAGGAAATGCACTAACACCTGTAGTAATGACATCCTCTGCATTTAATTGTTGACTAGTCATAGGAATAAGTATTGATGTTTGCCATTTTGTGAGGTTTTATGTTCAAATTGTGTTGACTGTTTTTTGAATAATTTGAATGTAGTTCAACGGATATGTTTATGAGTTCAAAATATTTTAGAACATTATAAAATAGCAGGTGAACAAATATACAAATCAAGAAAATTAATTTACTTGCCTGCTAATGTTAAGGTGTTATTTGTAGATTTTAGCCAGAGTTATTTGTGTTTTATAACTTTTAGAAAGTAGGTATTTTCTTGCTTAACAATTCTGTGCCTCTGCATGTTTGTGGAATACACACTGGGTCAGGCTGACAGTTGGTTTGCTTGTGAACTCACTTTAGGGAGCTGAGGTGTGCCTTGCATATCCTGATGGGTCTTCCTGAGCTAGAGTGGTGGGAGGAGCAGACACTTGCACCTGAATAGGACTGTACCTGTCCTTACACAAAGCAGTCTTCAACCCCCTGGAGTGTGTCATGCTGGGGCAGGAAATGTAGGGTCTTGTGTACTGCAAATACTTTTCTTTGAAGTTTGTTTACTTCAAAGGCAAACATGGGTATAAGTACTGGAACTCTGACCCTACAAAGTTAGAATCCTTCTGGACTGAGAACATTCTTCCAGGAAGAAGAGCTAAATGATGTAGGAGGGACTGCCACTCTGGCTGTTGCTTTGCTGTGATGGCCTGCTGCTTGCTGCTTCTGTCCTGGGAGTGAAAGGACTGGACTTTGCTTTCGATATTCTGCTTCCAAACGTTCTCCAAAGGGTTTTGACTGAGCTTGCCTCCTGTTAAGAAGTCTCAGTGACATCAAAGACCTCATCTGCCAACAGTCTTGATATACTAAGTGGTGCCAAATCCAGTTCCTGGGCCCTTGAGAGTGAGTTCTGGTGTAACCAAGAAGAAACAAGCACATCCAATTCAAAGCGACTTCAGAACTGATGACGCTGTCTGACTCTGCACCGTTGCCTGCACCAGAGCTGCGATCCCCACTGAGTGCAATGACAGTGACCGATGCCACAGGCCTGATGCCGCTGAAGCACCTGTGACACCTGACACTGACTCCACCGCAGCACTTGTGGCCCTGTGGTGTGATTGCAACATTGCAAAGTTGACGCCTTGCATCTTGATCTGCTGGACTCATTGACCCCGCAGGACCGATGCTTTCTCACTGACACCACATTACCTTCCTAGCAAATTTAAGCAACTGGTGCCTCACCTCACCTGCCTAACAGTAAGGAACCAACACCTCACCTCCCCGGTGGCAGTAATGTTGCACTGGCTCCAGTGATGCCTCACCTCCCTGACTCCGTGCAATGTCTTTGTTTCCTCATCAGTTTCCAAGGTACTGTAACTGGGGTCCGTGTGACTCCAAGACCAGCCTGCACTCTCTTGCAAGTGGTGTCGGACTGTTGTAAACAACTGTGTCAAGACGCCATGATTGCCCCAGATGGTACTATTGCTATAAGCTCTATGCTAAGATGTAATCTTTGAAAATGTGTCTCTTTACTTGTGTTTGTTGTCTTTTTGTCATTTTGGTCTTGTTTTAGTCAGATACATATTGGCTATTGTTCTAAACTGGTGTGGAGTACTTTTGTGGTATTTTCACTGTTTTACTGTGTGTGTACAAATATTTAACACATTGCAACTGAGATAAGCCTAACTGCTTGTGAAAAGCTACCAAGGGGGTGATCAGGGGTTATCTTAGCTGTTTGACTCCCTTACCCTGACTAGAGTGAGGGTCCCTACGTAGACAGGGTGCAAACCACTGCCAACTAGAGACCCCATTTCTAACAGCTTCATTTTTTAGCATCCAGCTGCACAGCAAGTGACATCAATGGATTCCTGCCAAAACCATGGTAAAAGAATTCAAACAAGAGTACCACATCTGCACCCATCCATGCCTTGACAGCACCCAGCACAAAGAACTCTGGCCCTCTTACTACCCACTCCTACCCTGCTGTACTCTTACTCCCAGCTGTCCCTCACTGCACTGTTACCACACTGCACCACACAACATGGAGGGAGCACTCCCATGCACTTACTGCAAGTGATCCTGCACTCTTCCACATCCTACACCCACATCTCCTGCACCAACAGCACCCAACTTGCTTGTACTCACACAAAAGTCACCCGGTCATGGTCACACAGATCAACCACCCCATGCAACATGCCACACTTTCATGCATGCCTTTCAGCACCCCCTTGCTCACCAAACACACTACAGAGATATGAGACTGCCTGCACACTCCGAACCTCTTGTTCCTCATGGAAATATGGCCTAACCCGACCTCTGCACTTGACATCGCTACAGCCATCTCCACTGGCTACAAGATCATCAGGCAGGACCATCATCACAAGTTGAGAGATGAAGTCTCCAACATATTCAATGATACCATCAGTTGCACCACATACACAGACATCCTCCTGAGCTACATGGATTCCTTACATTCAAGATACGCGTCACAACCAAATTCTCCCTGGGTGGAACCCTCGTATACAGGCCACCAAGACCTTGCACCAATTTCTCCAGTGACACCCCCTCATTAACAATACAGAACCTTCATCCTTTTCAGGGACTTTAGCTTTCACCTAGAAAACCACACCAACCTAAACTGTGAGGCCCTTTTAGAAAACCTTGGCATACACTGCATCACCCGGCACACTACCAAACATTCCCACACCACTGGACACCTATTGGACTCAATTTTCTCCTTAATCAGCAACATCACAAAGTGGAAGCCAGCAACTGTGACCTCGGTAGTTTCAGCATACCCAACTAGCACAAACACAGACCTGTCTTCTGTAGCTGGAAAGGCATTGCAGAAGAAGACCGGGCTTCCACTCTCTCCATGCACTGGCCTGAGCACACTAGCAGCTTGCTGAAAGCAATCAAGGACTTCAACAGCTGTATCACTGCATGCAAAGACACTCTGGCTCCCATTAAACACAACTCAATGGCAAGAGCCTGGCCTCAAGCCAGCTGGTACACAGAGGATTTCAGGTTTACAAAGCACCACTGCAAGCAACTGGAGGGCAAATGGAGAAAAAAGCCACAACACCACAGATAAGGACATCTTCAAATGCACCCTAAGACGCTGCCACCAGCTGATATGGAACACCAAGCGCACATCTTTTGAAATCACACCAGCATCAGCACAAACAGCAGCAAGGAAAGCTTCACCTGCCACCTCCAGCACATTACCTCGCACAGGACTTTTGCAATAAGCTCTCGGAATTCTTCTGCAACAAAATCTCCATATATGGCACTTTTAACCCTCAACTGGACCTCTTCACCTTCTCAACTCAGCTTACCATCACTGCCAAAGGATGAACTCTGACCTCATGGCCTGCTGTCACCACTATCAAAACTGCCACTACCATGAAGACCATCCAATTGGGGGTCCGATTTGACTCTTGTCCCCATTACGCCTTCACCAAAGGACTTCTACTGATCAGCAAAGCACTAGCATCAATGCCTCCATCAACTCAGCCACATTCATGGACACCTGGAAGCATGCCACTGTCATGCTCCTGCTCAAGAAACCATGTGTTGACCCAGCCCTCCCTTCAAATACAGACCCATCTCTGTCCTACGATACCCAGCTAAGGTCTTAAAGAAACTAATCAACCAATGCCTCACCCATCATCTAAGCCGCCACTAGCATCTCAATGCCATGCACTTGGTTTCAGGCCCAACCCACAGTACAGAAACATCATTCATTGCCTCCACAGACGATGTATGTATAATTGTTGTCAGAGGAGACATGGCAGCCATCATTCTCCTGCACTTCTCTGTAACATTTGACACTGTCTCACAACCTATCCTCATCAGACACCTGCACACGATAGACAGCAGAGGACCTACTCTCCGCTGGATCTGCTCCTTCTTAACGGATGGAACACAAGCTGTTAGCCAGACAACATGCTCCTCAGAAGCCCGCAAACACATCTGCAGAGTGCCTTAAAGTACATCATTATTCCCACGCTCTTCAATGCATACATGATCCCTCTAGCAAATGTTGTACACGCACTCAACAACATTCTCCCCAACACTGATGACTTGCAACTCATACTCTCTCTCTCTGCAGTATTGTAGCTAGTATTCCAAGGGCCCTGGTGCAAGCAAGGAAAATGGCCACCTTGACTGCTGTAAGGGCAGTAAACTACAGCAATTATCAGGGGTAAATGGGCCCCTCAGAACTCTAGGCCCAAGTGCACTGCATCTGCTGCACCAATGGTAGAAACGCCCCTGCCTCTCGGACAATAGAAACAAATTCACCGCCTGCATGACTGAAGTCGCTAGAAGGATAAAATCTAAATATCTCAAGCTCAACACAGACAAAATAGAAGTAGTGTTTTTTGGCAAGAACAACTTGCCATGGAGCTCCAACTGGTGGCCGGCTGATCCTGAACCCACACCTGGCACCCATGCCAGGAAATTCAGAATCATCACTGACAGCAAATACGGCCATACAAGTCCCTTCTATCACTGCATCCTCCTTTCGCAAACCAAATATGCTGCAGAAGATCTGCAAATGGCTCCCAAGCAATACCAGAAAACCTCACACTTGCATTCTAGTCATCCTGTATGCTGGGATTACCAAACAACTCCCTAGAAGACTACAAGCCATCTAGAACTCAGCACCAGACTCATCCTCATCCTCTGACACAGAACTCACCTTACACCTCAGGGAGCTCCAATGGTGCCTGATGCTCGAGTACCCTCATTTGAAACTCCTCATGCACACATTCAGGTCACTATCCAATTTAAGTCCCACATACCTGAAGAGCCAAATCTCCTTCCACCAACCACCCAGATACATCCACTCTGCAGGACTCCTACTTGTACACATCCTATGCATGCAGAACCAGAACAGGTAGATGGGCATTCTCTTACATTGTTCTTAAAGCATGGAACAACCTCCCCTTCCACATCAGAGCTTGCTCCTCTCTTCTTGAATTCCATGAGAAGCTGAAGACCTGACTTTTCAACTAACAAACCTACCCTAGTGAGGGCTAGACACAGACACCCGCTCAGCTCCAGGATAGCCTTGCAGGCTATAATGCACTTTATTTACACACATAACATAACATAACGGCCCATGAATAACAGCTAAACATGACTAACAAATGGAGTATGCAGGGACAAGATCCCCTACAGCATAGATAGTGCCACTGTAATATCATATATAAAATGAACAAACCTTATAGTGCCACTGAAATATCTTATTTAAAACGAACAAACCGTTTCCAAATTGGACTTTAAAGTTTGGAAAATTGGGAAAATTCCTAAAATAATCAATTCCTGGAAGACTTGAGAGCTCATAAAAAGAAGAAAGGACTTCAGCAGAGCAATCAAGATATTGCTAAATACTCTTTGGGGTGTGGGATTAGGCAACATAATTTTCCATTGCTTAACTTTTTTAGTTCTAGGTACAGAAAGCTTTTGATAATTCTAGTAAGCAACACTGCCTTTATTCCCCAGCTACACCGCTGCAGTCTCTAACTACCACTGTTGTGCCTGAATGCAGCACCATCTTTATCTATGTGTGTTCTCGTTTGCTGTTCCCTCCATCTGAAAATCTTTCTTTGTACCTTGTACTGTTCCTATTGATAGAGGATGGTTACCAGTGTGCAGGGCGAGTTATTACTGGGTCAGTCCCTGACTGTGACTGACCGCTTCAGCAATTGGTTCTATTGCTTGAAGACAGGGTAACAAACATCTATGATAAGGCTAGAGGAGTATTTCTATCTCACCTTTAGCTATTGGTGATAGCTGTGTTAGTCCACCTTCCTTTAATTCCATTGACGTGTAAGGACTATAGAAGCATCCTTGCAGTGCAGTGGAGGCAAATATGCTCCTCAAAGTATTTCCACATGCCTGTTAATGCTGCACTAGTGTTCATTTTGTATTTGAATTGGATCTTGCATCTAAATGTGTTTTTGCTCCTAAATGTGATTTGAGCTCCTGGAACAGTTTTCATGTCCAAAATAATGTTACCCCAAGGAAAATTTTGCACCTTAAAGTGGTTTTGCTCCTGTATGTGAGTTTGCTTCTAAATGTGATACCACAATGCTTCTTTTTTGCACCAAGGGTGATTTTGCACTTAAAAGTGATTTTACACCTAAATGTGATTTGTGATCTGCACAGTATTCCATACTCATCCTGATGTAGTTCCAAGAATGATTGTGCACCACTGTGTGCAGCCAACCACATGAGATATCATACCGATACACACATTAACACTGCTGTGACATCTTACTACCACATTGCCTCTCTGTACTGAGTAATTATGTCTGTTAAATTGTATACAACAATCTTGTTGACTTTGCACTGAGAGCGCCTTTGCACCTAAATGTTCTTCCGCTGCTGCTTGAGTTTTTTGCTTTTGCATGTATTTTAGCACCTAAAGGGGCCTCCACACTACTGCTGATATTGCACATAAATGCAATCCTAGTAGTTGTCTACATTCACGGTGATGTTGCCCCATGGATGATTTAACATCTCAATGTGCTACCACACTTTACACCTAATGTGACATCTTGCTACCACATATTGGGGGTTATTCTAACTTTGGAGGAGGAGTTAATCCGTCCCAAAAGTGACGGAAAAGTGACGGATTTACCACCAGCCGTATTACGAGTCCATTATATCCTATGGAACTCGTAATACGGCTGGTGGTATATCCGTCACTTTACCATCACTTTTGGGACGGATTAACACTCCTCCAAAGTTAGAATAACCCCCATTGTCTCTATACTGAGTAATCTTGTACTACACGTCTTCTGGCTTTGCAGTGGGTTTGCACCTAAATGTGAATTTTGCATTTGAACATCTTTTCACACCCCTGCTGAAGTTGCACCAAGGCTGATTTTGCACCTCAGTGCTATCAACCAAATGTGGTGTCATAATTATGCACAACTTTTACACTTGCTGTGACATCTTACAACTATATTTTCTCTTTGTACTGTGTGATTTTGTCCCTAAACGTGATAAAACTCTCTGGCAGCCTGCACTTAGAGTGTTGTCACCTAAATGTGTTTCAGTAGCTACTTGAGTTTGCTGCTTTTATGTGTGTATTTGCACCTAAAAGTGCCCCCGCTCCTATTGTTGTTGCACATGAATGGGCTCCTAATCATTTTCCACATTCATGGTGATGTTGCCCCATGGATGATTTTATACCTCACTGTGCTCCCACCTGTTACATGTAATGTGCCATCTTACTACCATGTCAGTCTCTATAATGAGTGATTTTGCTACACACTTCTGCTGGCTGCATCAAATTTGCACCTAAATGTGATTTTTCACCCACATTAGTAATATGCATCTATAAGTCTCTTCACACTCTTGCTGATGTTGTACTAATGGCGATTTTGCACCTAAATGTGTTTTCCTCTATTATGTAATTATACTGCTAAAAATATTTCCCCACTTATCCTAATGTTGCACTGAAGATGAGCTTGCACATCAGTGTGCCGTTAAACAAACGTGAGGTCATTCTGATGCACTTTTACATCTAATGTGTCAAGTTACTGCCACATTTACTTTCTATACTGAGTGATAACCTGTGACTACATATGGTGGCACACACACACACACACACACACACACACACACACACACACACCACTCACCCGACATCCAACCCAGAAGTCTTAAACAGTAACAAGTACCATTACCTCATACTAGGCTCCATTAAAACTGACTCTTCTTTTAACTAGGACACCCTCCTGGGCTGATACACTATGCTTTTCTCCTTAGACCCTCATTAAGAGTGACACCTTTTCACCCACAGCAATAACTCTTGGAGAAATTACACCATCCGCAGTTACAAATGTCTCCGGGCCCTAAATTATTAAGTCTGCCAACTCAGGACCCTATAACTTCAGGCGTGGACACACTGTATCTATTTTTTATGCAGCAGGGTGAGGGGTAGTGAGCAGCTGAACAGATCCCTGCCTGACCCCTGCACTAGCAGGGGAGAACAAAATGCTCTCCCCGGACTGGATGAAGCCTGTCATGATCCTCATCCAAGCATGCTACCCCTTTTCTAGACACGTTCTGCCTGAAGAGAGCAGGCATAAAATATCTGCAGTTTCCAGGCCAGAATCAGGGAAAAAACTCACAATGAGTGAACAGGTATTTTAAAATCTCTGTGGTTTTTCTCCATTCCAGGGAGAAAACTTGTTACTGGCAGATTTTGCTGTGAGGATACCAGTGAGAATTGAGAACTGCAGCCCTTTGCAATACCCACACCAACATCTGCTGAACTCTAACAGACTCATTTATATCTTGGCAGTATAAATACTATGTTGCAAAGGTGACGGAATATGCATACCGCCAATGATCTGCTCACCTGATTTAGATGCGGGTGAACCATTGATTTAATCACGGCAGAGTCTACTCTGCCTCCACCATGATTAAACCCCTCTGACAGTGTTGCACCAAACTTCAAGGGGCATTGACAGGAACCGCTGTGACGGCTGTTCCTGCCAACGATTTAAGAAATAACCGCCTACTTGTCGGTCATTTCTCAATTTGAAGGGTGGCATCTCCACCAGGGCGATGGAGTAATTAACTCTGTATCCCTGAAACAGAAACAGGCCATCCACCAACATCTAAATTATGCCCTATGGAGCATACATACAGGCAAGATATAAATCCGGCCTTTAGTCTTCAATTGACAAAAACACCTAGTGGGAAATAAAATACTAGCTCAAATGACCAGATAACCAGAAATGTCAGCAAAGCATAACCTGGTAGGAAAATGGAAAAGTCATGACCAAATCCTATGATATCAATGCCCATTGCTTTATCACACTGTTTGATACCCTAAATATTCTAAAAGCTTCTATCATGGATAGAGATGTTAAAGCTAACACCATGTCTGCCATCTTTAATAAATCTGACACCATTAGCTCACTCTCCTCCAGTTCCTCATACCCCTATTATCATCCACATAAGCCACATGGAATGAAATCACTCAGAGTAACAGTATAGATCAAGGTAGTCTGGACTGTAACCTGGAAAAACATTTACACAGCCTGAAATACAATCTCCCTTGAGCAAACAAATTCCTAGTCTAATAAGGCAACACCAAAACAACAGCACAAAACAGAAGGACTCAATAACCCACAGGAAACATTCACCTTATACTTTAAGGCAGATACTTACTATTGAATGGTGCACACCTATCTTGTCTGCCCCCCAAAATAAACTGTTTGACATCAAATTGAAGCTGATCACCTGGCCGATACAAAGTCTGTGATGACAGCAGCTCTGTCGACCTAGAACCTGATGACCAGCCCGGACCATCGGGGACCTCTGGACAGTCGGTTCCCCACACACAGACACAGGCCACAGCAGACCTAACCCCCTCTGGGAATATCAGCACAGCTCCCACCCAGCGGGCCCATGCCTCTGTCTCCAGGACGCGTCAATCAGCGGTGTGTCCGCCACGACAGGGCACCCAGGCTGACCCACCACCCCAACAACAACAGGGACCTGGGGGCAGTGGTAGTGGGCACACCGTCCAGGGGACAGAGGCCCGTGGAAACAGGGGAACTGGGAGGGCTGCAGTGCGACAGGGGGGGGAGGACAGGCCCAGGGAACTCACTCTCCAAGAGGCCCTCACCACCATCATGGGAGCATACCACCACTCCCAGGAGACGATGGCGACGGTACTGGCCAGGTTCCAGGAGATCCAGGCACAGCAGGAGGAACAGTACATGGGGTTCAGAGACGAACTCAGGAACATCGGTTCCGCAATGGGGACCATAGTCCTGGCCCTCAACCAGATAGTCACCACATTGCGGGACCACCTCCGCCGGCGCTAGTGGACAGGAGGCCCCCACACAACGACAGGCCACCAGAACCCCACCTCCTGCTGAAGAACAACCACCCCGCAAGAGGAACCTGAGATCACAAAAGAAGACAGAGTAGGATGCCAAGACCCCCGCCAGCATAAGATACCCCCTGATGTCATCCCACTGTCCCACATTGTCACCCTGTCCAACCTTAAACAGCCCCTGCTCCATCCTTCCACAGGCATATGGACAATGCACCTGCGAGACTGAGAACTCGACTCTGCCATGGACATTACTCCACCCCCACCCATCACCGTTTTACTATCATGGACCTATATGTAGCACTAAAAATAAATCACTAATTGCACTTCAAAAATCTGGAGTCTGCTTGTATTCTTAACAAATGTATTACACATAACGGTTCAATAATGTTCAGTTACATTGTGATGACAACATACCAATGTCAATGAGCTTTAGTCCATGGGCAAACAAAGCAGAAGTCACGCAGTGGGTCATACAGCTCTGAAAAGGGAAGGGAAAGTCAAAAATCTGTTAAAAGGAACTGGGGGGAAACACAGAAAGTAGAGATGCAGGAGGCCTGAAGTAAATGTAAAATGGCGTGGGTGATTCTTACCTGTGTGCTACTGAAAGTACTGTTGTATAACTGTGTCCCTGTTGTCCGTGTCGTCCCCGTCGTCTTCCTCCTCTTCACTCTCCACAGGCTCCACAGCTGCTACAACACCACCATCTGGAGCATCCTCCTGCAGGAAAGGCACCTGGCGTCGCAATGCAAGATTGTGAAGCATACAGCAGGCCATGATGATATGGCACACCTTCTTTGGTGAGTACATTAACGATCCACCTGTCATATGCAGGCACCTGAACCTGGCCTTCAGGACCCCGAAGGTCCTTTCTATGATCCTCCTAGTTCACCCATGGGCCTCATTGTACCGTTCCTCTGCCCTGGTCCGGGGATTCCTCACTGGGGTCAATAGCCAAGGCAGGTTGGGGTAACCAGAGTCACCTATTAGCCACACACGTTGTCTCTGTAGCTGTTCCATCACATAAGCGATGCTGCTATTTCGCATGATGTACGCATCATGCACTGACCCAGGGAACTTGGCATTTACATGGGAGATGTACTGGTCAGCCAAACAGACCACCTGCACATTCATCGAATGGTAATTTTTTCTGTTTCTGTACACCTGCTCATTGTCTTTTGGGGGTACTAAAGCCACATGGGTCCCATCAATGGCACCAATGATACTGGGGATATGTCCAAGGGCATAGAAATCACCCTTCACAGTGGCCAAATCACCCTCCTCAGGGAAAACAATGTAGCTCCACATGTATTTCATCAGGGCAGACAACACTCTGGACAAAATCTTAGAAAACATAGGCTGAGACATCCCTGATGACATGGCCACTGTTGTCTGAAAAGACCCACTTGTCAAAAAATGGAGGACTGACAGAACCTGCACCAGAGGGGGAATTCCTGTGGGTTGGCGGATGGGGGACATCAGGGCTGGCTCCAGCTGGGCACACAGTTCATGTATAGTGGCTCGGTCAAGTCGGTATCGAAGTATAATATGTCGTGCTTCCATTGTCGACAGGTCCACCAGCGGTCGGTACATGGGAGGATTCCTCCTTCTCCTCGCAAGTCCCAGCGGACGGTGCCTAGGAAGGACAACATGGAGTACAGAGTCAAGCAACCCACAGGTACGTAACCACAGCTTGCACAGTGCACGAATCGCTATGCATTGAATTGCTTGTATGAGTGGCAATGCAAGGCCTAGGCCTGTGTGACGCAGTAGAAATTAAGCCATGTGGGCCCTTGAAATGGCGGCTGCCTGACCTGAGAAGTGTGACAGTGGGATGTGAGGTCAATGCGCTGGCGTGGCACACCGTGGCCGTAGGCGGTCGAAGACCGCTGTGCGAAGCCGCACTGGTTAACATTGAACCCTATGGGTTTCAGGAGCCAATGACGAGGTGCGCCGGCGGTCACCGTACGCACCGCGGCGGCACGCACCGCCGCGGGCGTGACAGCCATTTTCTATCTGCTTAATCACTCGAGACCTGATCATCCACAGGAGAGGACCTATACTGCAAGTGTTGCTGTGACCTCGGTCTGGAAGAGACAATGGCTGCTGCGACTGGGGAAAGGGCCCCTGCCTTCACTTCTGAAGAGTTGGAGAAACTTGTGGATGGGGTCCTCCCCCAGTATGCGCTACTCTATGGTCCTCCAGACCAACAGGTAAGTACACTGGGTGCACGTTGAATGGGCTATGCCTGGGTTGTGTATGGTGGATGTAAGATGGTGGGGTGGGGTGGGGAGAGAATGAGTAGTGCAAGGCACGACAGATGAGAGCATGTGCCACATGGCAAGGTTGGGGAGGGGGGGGCAATCACATCTAACATGCAGAAAATTTATGATATTTCCTATTCCACCCTGTACATGTCAAATAGGTCAGCCCCCATCAGAAAGTCGACATTTGGCGTGCCATCGCCAAGGACGTCCGGGCCCTGGGGGTCCACAACAGACGGGGCACCCACTGCCGCAAGAGGTGGGAGGACATCTGCCGCGGGACCAGGAAGACCGCCGAGTCACTGCTGGGGATGGCCTCCCAACGTAGGAGGGGTGCCAGCCGTACCTTGACCCCCCTGATGTCCCGGATCCTGGCGGTGGCCTACCCCGATTTGGATGGGCGCGTGAGGACATCACAGCAGACACAAGGGGGTGAGTATCAGCACATTCTGCTATCTTTACACGCAGTGGAGGCGTCTGGGTGGGGGAGGAGGGCTGTGGGTGACATTAGGCCAGGGCGCTTTCTCTAGTGTAGTCCCCTCCTTTAGGCATGGCCCTGTGCCCCCGCCCCCACCTCTGTAGGGTGCCAAGTACAGCAGTCAATGGTCCAGCATCACCCATGTGCGCATTTGTTGTCCATAGACCTGTTGGCCTAGTCACAAGTACTGAGTAGTGTACCCCGATTACGCGGCGTAGTGCATGAGGCTCCTGTGTCTGTCTTCTCCGCCAACGGTGTTGACAATGCATGCACTCAACCTGTCTTTATTTCTCCCCCCACCCTTTTTCTTTATCTTCTTGTGCATGTGTGCATTAGCATCATCAGGCGGAGGAGAATTGGCATCGGAGCACGAGGGAGCTGCAACTCACAAGGCCCCGGTGGGCCATGGTACAGACACTGAGGTCACCAGTGATACGGAAGGCGAGGGGAGCTCCACAACGGGGACCCGTGGTGACACCAGCGACACCGACACGTCCTCGGAAGGGAGTTCCCTAGCGGTGGCGGCAACATCCGGGCCCCCCGCCTCTACAGGTACAGCCGCCACCCAGCGCACCAGCTCCGCCCTCCCAGCAGCCCCTCAGCCTTCGCTCCGTGCCCGCTCGCCCAAGAAGGCGGGCATCTCCTTCGCCCCAGGCACCTCAGGCCCTGCCCCTGTTACCCCTGCTGCCCTCAGTGAGGAGGTCATTGACCTCCTACAGACCATCATTGTTGGGCAGTCTACCCTTTTGAATGCCATCCAGGGGGTAGAGAGGGAGGTGCATCGGAGCAATGCATACCTGGAGGGCATTCATTCGGGTCAGGCTGCCCATCAACGATCGTTCAATGCTCTGGCCTCAGCACTGACGGCAGCCATTGTCCCTGTTTCCAGCCTCCCTCTTCTAACTGCCTCCACCCTGTCTCTGTCTCCTGTTCCTCAGCCTATCCCATCCACACCATCAGACCAGCCTGCACACACCTCAACACCCAAGGGCAGCTCATCCAGACATAAGCACCACAGATCACACAAGCATTCACCCAAGCAACACCCAGATGAAGACATGCCAACAGTCCCTACCACCTCTGTGTCCCCCTCCTCCTCGTCTCCCTCCTCCCTCCCTGTGACGTCTCCACTCACACCTGCATGCACACCACCATCAGCCAGTACTTCCATCACCAGCACACCCTCCAGTACAGTCCGCACACGTGCAGTCACCACCCCACTGCCATTTACACGTCCCCTGTGTCCTCTCCCACTGTGTCTGTCACCCCCTCTTCCAAGACACAAAAACGCAGGCAGCCACCCACCCAACAGCCAACCACCTCACGACAGCCTACGTCACAAGCACCTGCACCCAAAGACAGCACACCTGACTCTCCTACAACCACATCCTCTTCCTCCACTCCCATACTCACTACACCTACCCTTTACATTGGTCCTAAAAAACTTTACCTCTCCAAACTTAACCTCTTTGCCCCACCTGACCCACCCCCTCCATCTGCTAAGAGTCCCAAGAGCACCTCAGCCACCACCAGCCCTGCTTCAAGTGTCATCATTGTGGACGGGTTTTGGAGTCCACCCTTTCCCAGCACTGATACATCGGCCAGCAGCAAGGGGACAGCCAGCCCCCCCCCCTGGAAAGAGGACCCGTAAAATCAAGGGCCGCCGCGAGAAGACTGACACGGCTGCCCCCAAGGAGCAAAGTTCTGGGCCGTCACCTGCCACAACATCCTGGGGAGGCAAGGGCCAGAGAGCCTCATCGAAGGAGGGCAAGGGCAGCAGGGCGGAGAAGTCAGCCAGCAGGGGCGCGGACCAGGAGGGCCCCACAAGCCCTATCCCGGGTGTGAGGGAGGACACCCACGGGCCCAGGACTCCGTCACAGAAGGGTCCAGCAACTGCACGGTCGGAGGGCGACTAAGCAGGGAGTCCTGGCCAGGTCTGGGTCCCTTGAATGACTGGACAAGCACCGCTGAAGAGGGCCCCGCCGTGCAGAAAGGCACCGCTGAAGAGGGCCCCGCCGTGCAGAAAGGCACCGCTGAAGAGGGCTCCGCCGTGCAGAAAGGCACCGCTGAAGTGGGCCCCGCCGTGCAGAAAGGCACCGCTGAAGAGGGCCCCGCCGTGCAGAAAGGCACCGCTGAAGAGGGCCCCGCCGTGCAAAAAGGCACCGCTGAAGAGGGCCCCGCCGTCTCAAGCACCGCTCCGCTGGGCCCTTCCTGTCAAGCACCGCTCCGCTGGGCCCTTCCTGTCAAGCACCGCTCCGCTGGGCCCCGCCGTCTCAAGCACCGCTCCGCTGGGCCCTTCCTGTCAAGCACCGCTCCGCTGGGCCCCGCCTTCTCTTGCACCGCTCCGCTGGGCCCTTCCTGTCAAGCACCGCTCCGCTGGGCCCCGCGTCTCAAGCACCGCTCCGCTGGGCCCTTCCTGTCAAGCACCGCTCCGCTGGGTCCTGCCTGTCAAGCACCGCTCCGCTGGGCCCCGCCGTCTCAAGCACCGCTCCGCTGGGCCCTTCCTGTCAAGCACCGCTCCGCTGGGCCACGCCGTCTCAAGCACCGCTCCGCTGGGCCCTTTCTGTCAAGCACCGCTCCACTGGGCCCTTCCTGTCAAGCACCGCTCCGTTGGGCCCTTCCTGTCAAGCACCGCTCCGCTGGGCCCTTCCTGTCAAGCACCGCTCCGCTGGGCCCTTCCTGTCAAGCACCGCTACGCTGGGCCCCGCCGTCTCAAGCACCGCTCCGCTGGGCCCTTCCTGTCAAGCACCGCTCCGCTGGGCCCTTCCTGTCAAGCACCGCTCCGCTGGGCCCCGCCGTCTCAAGCACCCCTCCGCTGGGCCCTGCCGTCTCAAGCACCGCTCCGCTGGGCCCCGCCGTCTCAAGCACCGCTCCGCTGGGCCCCGCCGTCACAAGCACCGCTCCGCTGGGCCCCGCCGTCTCAAGCACCGCTCCGCTGGGCCCTTCCTGTCAAGCACCGCTGGCCCATTGACAGTGCCGGTTCTGTGTCGAGCTAGTGTTCACGCTGCACTCGGGGCACCCTGCCTCCTCCATTACCTGTGGAGTCTGTAATCCACCTGATGGCCTGTGTCTCTGCACTCCCCAGGATGGCACAGTGGGCAGACCACCCACTGTAGAGACTTGTGAGACTGTGGCTTTGCACTCCCCAGGATGGCACAGTGGGCAGACCACCCACTGTAGAGACTTGTGAGACTGTGGCTTTGCACTCCCCAGGATGGCACAGTGGGCATGGTGGACCATTTGTGGATCTGGTGTTGTGGACTCATGTGGCTGAGGTGCCCCCCCTTCCCTTCCCCCTGAGGTGCCTGTAGTTTTGTCATCTGATGCCCCAGCAGTGTTCTCTCCAACGGACTCAGGTCTCCTGTGTGGGCTTTGCCCATGTGTTGATACACTTTGGCCAACGGACAGTGGAAATTTAAGTGACTGTGCAGGACTTATTGCCTATGTTTTTCGGTTTCACAATGTTCTTACTTGATTTTTTACAAATCATATTGCTATTTTACCATGACTTCAAAGAACCTATTTTATACATAAATTTTGTTTCTCACTTTAATTATGTCTTTGCATTATTCCGGGGGGTTTGGGTGGTGTCACTGTGACTTGGTGCTCTGCATTGGTGTGTAGATAGTTGGGGGGGGGGGGTCGCATATGTGTGTGCCCGTAAGCTTTCCTCCTCCCCCCTCCCCTGTGTCGTAGGTGCAGTACTCACCGTTGTCGTCTGCGCCGGCGTTCGTACTCGTGGTAGATGAGCAGGTAGACAATAGCTGGTAGGATGTTTAATTCGGGTTCAATGCTGTTCTCCGTCCTCGTTGAGTGTGTATAGGTGAGCATTTTCCCGTTCGTAGTCTGTTTCCGTCGTGTTTTTATCGGCGGGGCTCCCGCCCCGGAAAAGGTGGCGGGTTGGTGAGTTGTGATAGTGTGGGCGGTACATTGTCTGCCGCCTGCCTGTTGGCGGTGACCGCCGCGCTGTTTGTGTGTCCCGCCGTGGCGGTCGGAGTGTTAAGGTGGCGGGCTGTGTTGGCGGTTCCCGCCAGGGTCAGAATTCCATTTTTTGGACCGCCTGCCTGTTGGCGGGTTGGCCGCCGCTTTATCACCGACCACCATGGTTGGAATCACCCCCCTAGTCCTGAAGAGCCAAACCAGCCCTCATGATTTGGATCGTACCTCCACTCACATTACCACTGACCCACACACCCAAATAATCTGTGATCACAGATCTGCCAATTAATCCTTTTACTGAAATCCCCAGAGCTAGACATGGTAGATACAAATATCAACCACATTACAATACTTCACCATTTATATTACAAGCCTGACACCTAACCCAAGGAAGCTGAAAATCCTATAGCTTGCAGCCAAAAACAAAGATTGTTACTTATGGTTTTCTTGTTCACAGCACTGATCAACAAACCTCCTCTTTTAATCAGATTTTTTTCTGGGAGATTTCAACCTCCGCTAGAAGAAAGACTGAGGGCCTGATTTAGATATTGGCAGAGGTGTTACTCCGTCACAACAGTGACGGTTATCCCGTCTGCTGAAATCTAAATCCCATTATGTCCCATGGGATTTAGATTTTGGCAGACGGGATATCTGTCACCGTTGTGACAGAGTAACCCCTCCACCAATATCTAAATCAGGCCCTAAGACACCCACACATCTTCTATAAATTCTTCCTATCAAACAACATGCTACAACAGTGCATGTACCCAACCCACGCTAAATGCTATACCATAGACGTGATCTTCATAAAGAAATACAACATGCAAATCTCTAACCATCTCAAATTGGATTGGTCAGACCATATCTGCATTCTTTGAAAATCTAAGTCTTCAAGCAACCTTTCTATGCTAAATCAGAGTGGAAATGGAAAAATCTTTAGATCTCAAACACATTGACATCTTGCAGTCGCAAAGTCAACTGACGTTTCTTTAATGTGCCACTTCTTTGTATAACCTGTATCTTTCTGTACCTCTTATGCCCTGTTTTATTTCACAAACTTGTAGTCTTGCAGGTTTTTTAAAATTGTTTGATGTACTTTATTTCACAAAGCTGTACAGAGTTGTCGTTCTTCTCAAATGGGCTTCAGTGAAGAATTTGGTGGCTGGCCCAGAGGCCTAAAACTGGATGGTGGGGTACAGTCCTTGCATACTTTCTCAAGAGTGGTTTCTGGCAACAATGTTGTGGGTGGCACAACTGACACAGTAGTGCAGCTTGACACAGGTATGCATGATATTTTTACAGCACATAGGTAGGAAGCAACAATGCACGTACATTATTGGGGAGGAAGGATTTGGAGGACGATCCTGTACATCAAAAAAGGAATACACAAAGAATATTTTACACATTGTTCTGTGTAGGCACAGGGAGATAAAGTGGTTTGCCTAGAATCTCAAAGTGCTGAGAAAAATGCTGAGGCTGGAATTCAAACCTGGATCCCCAGGCTCCAATGTTAGCAGCTCTAACCACTAGGCTAAATCTCCACCCCTTCCTGTTACAGCTGCTCCCAGGTTTGCCCAGAACCTCATGAGCGACAACCCCATGCAGCCTTTAACAAAACGTCTGCAGGATATGTCTTTGGAGCCTTTCGAGTCCTATTCACAGCAACCTACGCATGGACATCGAACGCCAGTGAACAATCAAGTAGCACAACTCCCCGGAACTTCCTTGCAAAACCTAGACTCGTCAAGCAGTCTCCTTGGGAGCCAGAATTTGGGGCCTCCTCCTAGCCTTGGAGCCCCTCTTCCTCCTGCCACAATTGGCACCCCAGCTAAAAATCATTTGCCGCCCCCACCATGGAAGTAATGCCAACGGAAAGGGAGGAAGCACAGGCTAGGAGCACCCAATAAGATAAGAAGAACATTACTTCCTACTTCAGCAGCCAGGCAGGGGGTACCAAAATATCGACCTGCTCTCCTTTAGGGCTTTAGATCCAAGCACATACATCCAATCAGAAACTAAGGATGGGTCACCTAGCCCTTTCAAACTGGCGACCCATCCTAGTTCCTCCTCCTTACTAAATCAATCTTGAGGAGGCGCCTCTGTTGGTGAACCTAGTAATAACACCACTGCCAAAGGAGCCATGCCCCGGACTGTCTCTATGGGAACCGACAAATGCACTTCATCAAATGTGTCAAACAACTTTTGAGGTTACTGGACCATAAAACAGGACCAGCCGCACGACAAGCCCAGCCTCAAGGAGCCCCTACAAGCCCTCCGTTGATCCTGCTCAACAGTGGTCCAAGCTCTACAGTACCTTTGTTGCATCTGGAATATAGATCGAGAGGCACATTTGACCTGCTGAACTGCGGGAATATACTATGGCTGTGAGGACAGCTTCATGAAACCGCAAATCCTACCTCAGCGAATATGGTCTCAGTGGAATTTATCCCACCCTTGGCACTACAGATGAATGAAGTAACCAAAGTGACCTGGACCTTGGCAGAGGTAGCAGAGCAAGTGCTTGGAGTAGGTGCTATGCTCTGGAGCGGGGTGATACATATAACCCCTGTAACACACCCTGCTTATCCACATCCTCTACTAAATCGACAGGGCGGAAAAGGGTCTCAACCATCACCCAGCGCTTTCAATAAGGCTTTAAGGAACTCAAAGAACTCTCATGACAGGATGCTCATCCCTCGGGGAGCTCGGCCCAGCACAGCACCCCCACCCCGCTCCAGGGCCTCATCCTTCTCCAATGACTGGAGCTGGCTACCCAGCACCCTGAGCACAGGATCAAGGGCAATCATTATGGAACAGGTAAAATACCAGCAACAGAGAAGACAAGCCTAATTTTGCAATATGCTCCTGGAACATTAATGGACTGCTGGACAAATTGGAGGTCAAGTGCCTACTTAACTCTTAACTACCTAACGTCATTCCAGATAATAATGTTGCAAGAGACTTGGACAGAATTCCCACCTACAATTGCAGGACTTGTGAGTTATCATGTCCGGGCAACAAGGAGGGCTCGTTTCGGGCGCTTGAGTGGCGGGCTCATCACATACCTCAGTTCAACAATGAAGGGGCACCACCACATGCCCCAGTTACGTGCAGAAATCTGTTGACAGTTTTTCTCTCTGCAACACAAGGCTCCTCCACCCTCCATCTACCCCTAATGAACATCTATATCCGACCAGGGAAAACCTTCAAACTAGAAGCTGCATGTCTGCTGAAAGAGAATATTGAAGAACTAGGCAATAACGTTCCATGTCCCCAATTGATTCTACGCAGTGATTTCAACATGAACCTACTGGGATCTGAGCTTTCTGTCAAAGCCACAATGGCGCAGAAATTCTTCTGGCAGACACCAAACCAAATTCTACCTGGAATTTGCATAGGGGAAAGACTAGGGAAATAACTCATAAAAGATCTTGAAGCAATGGGCCTTTGATCCCTCAATGGTCGCTACAGTGCGGATCAACCCCCTTCATTTACATTTAGTAATCAAAATGCACGATCGATAATAGACTATATGGTCTTATCTCTACCCCTGTTCGACCGAATTTTGAAATTTCAGGTAACAAGTAGAGGGGAGAGCAACCACTTACCACAAGAGCTGCATTTTATTCACCCAATTGAACATCATGAACCTACGGAAGCATTGCAGCGAGCCACATATATAACTAATGGGAGCCAAATTAAGTGGTCCTCAAAGACCACTCCTGCGCTGGCAGAGACAGCAAAGTGAATATGGTCCCTTAAATTGAACCTCGCAGACCCTGAGAAAACACCACAAGCATCCTGGGATGATTTTGTAGCAGAGCTTCTGGCATCCTACCAGCAGCAGTTTGAAGGAACAAGACCCTACAGCTTGCAAAGCGCTTTATCCAGAAGGTACACAAAGACACTTAAACTGAACTTAAACACCACACTTCGCTGTCTTCAGAAAGAACCTAGAAATGAGGCCCTGAGAGCGCTGGTCTCCACCTCCAGACTGGCCTACAGAGGCCACCTATGGGCACACCAAAGAGACAAGGCAGCCGGGCTAGCAGGAAAACTCCTGCTTGCTTCAAAGACAAATCAGCATGCGCAGATTTGGAGGCTTATAAACAGCCTAAGCTTTGCCACACACACCAGCCCCATGATTAACATCTCTGAGCCCATCTGGTATCTCTACCTCTCCTGCCATTTTGGCTTTTCAACTAAGAGCCCCGTAGGTGAGGGTGCCCGCCTCCAGGCCAAACCATCAGCGGCGTCCACCAGTTATCCAAAACAACAACACAGCTGCTTTTTGATTCCCTCAGAAACAACGAGGAAGAGAATTATTAAGTGCCGGAATGAGGGAGCACCGGGACCTAATGGTATCCCTGCCGCCCTGTACAAAGAGGACCCAGAGTTTTGGGCAAAACATATCTCAACACTCTACAATTACATTCTTGCCACCAACATCATTTCGCAAGCATGGAGAGGTTCAATCATCACCCCTATCTTCAAAGGGGGATGCGACCAATGACCCAGCAAATTACGGACTAATTGCGCTTCTAGACTTCGAATCAAAAATCTTTGCAGGGATTCTTTCGGAGGAGCTGGAAATCTGGGCTAATGTCAATAACCTGATCCTGTTTAACCAAACTGGATTCTCAGAAGGGGTGGGTAAGATTGCCAATCTTATGGCCATCGCACTACTATTTGATCAATGTCAACATGCCAAGAAGTCCCTCTTTCTTTCTTTTATAGACTACAAAGCTGGATTTGATCAAATAGAAAGAGGAAAACTTTGGTTTAAACTCGCAAGCTGGGTCATTCCCTCCCAGTTGTTGAAAGCAATAGTCCTTCTCCACACAGATACCTGGGTGAGGGTCAAATTGGGCGGCAGGACTCAAGGAAAATTCCCACTTTTCAGGGTCTGCGTCAGGGATGTGTACTTGCACCCCTTCTTTTTAATTTGTTTTTGGCTGATTTACCGGCAGAACTGGACATGGTGAACTCGCATCCAGCAAGGTTGGGGCAAACTGCTATGACAAGCTTGATGTACGCTGATGATCTTATCCTTTTCAGTCACACTAAAATAGGCCTGCAGAGGCTACTTAACGCAACAGCTGAATTCTCTGAAAAAAAATGCTCTCCTCATCGACCTCAATAAATAAAAAATCATGCCCTTTAAGGCAACTGTGCGGCTGCGATATCAGTGGTACTTGGGTAACAACAAGGGTGAAACAGTGTGTGAATATAAATAACTAGGGTTTCTTCTTGACAACAATGGCTTCTTCAAGCCCCATCTGGATTCCCTTAGTCAGAAATCCATCTCTCTCGCATTCCCGTTCAACAGTGTCAAAAAAGTAACTGGTTCCTCAACCTAACAGCCGCTATTAAAGGTGACCCAAACCAAATTAATTCCAACAATCACATATGGCAGTGGAGTTCTAGGAGGCCGTGGTGATGAGCACTTGGACAAAATGATCACCAAGCTCTTCAAGAGGTTGTTCAGTTTACCGAATCATGTTTGACCGCCCCAAATCCGCCAAGAATTTGGCCTGGTCAGGAAGTCTCTAGCAAGGAAAGGGGCATTTATCAATCTAAGCCATAAACTTAAGGTAGCAAGGGAAGGCTCCCTAAGCTCTTTTATCTGGATGGAAATGACTTTGGACCCCAATTCCCCCTTTCGTCTCTACCTTGAGTCCTCCTTGACAATACTGGGCCTGGTAGATCAACTACCTCAACTCAGCTCACCCCAGCTTGTCAAACGTGTAATGAAAGTAAGTGTCAAGTCTCTCTCACATCTTGAGGATAAAGAGGCTTTATCGAAACGAAGCCAATCCTGGCTGGTCTTGTTATCATACGGCACTCTAACCCCATAACTCTATCTGGGAGCAGCAGTTAACCCATGGATTAAAGCAGCCTTCATGAGATACCGAATGGGCTGCCTTCCAACATATGCCCTCCTTCCTACGTGAACGCAAGTCAATATGATGGATACCCGTCGACTAGGTGAGCTGGCTCCGGAATCCTGGTCCATCAGATATGCCTGTGCAAAAGCACCAAAACGGATCGTAATAGACTCCAACGACCAGCCTAGCTTCAAAGGGGGCTGCGTAGGGGCGGACCGGCGATACTGGCAGGCTTTAAAGGGGACAACGTGCAGCTTAGCTGCAGAATGGCTAAATTCTTGGAAAAATTAGGCCGCCTTCTTCAAGAAACTGAACAAGCAAGACAAGCGCGCACAACCAGCCAGCAAGCAACTTTGTATACTCCGTAATTCAGCTGAATATTTTTATCTTAAACCGATTTTATTATTGTATTTTACATTTTTTGTTTCTTTTTGTTTTGTTTTGCTTTCTTTCTTTTTTTTCTTTTTTCTTTTCTCTTTGTGTAATGGTTTTAATTGACCGAACACGCTGATAAAAAATAAAATTAAAATTAAAAATATTACAGTTGCTACCTCAACAATATTCCTGATTACTAACATCTTGAAGGACTTAGACTTAGGCATACATCAATCACATTTAGTACTACAGATGAGCTTCATATGCCCACTGTGACATTTCTTGGCATTGCTGTAGCAGTATCTTTTCCTAGTTGGATCCAAGGGCTAAGAGAGGGCAGGAAGAGAACACGTTTAACTTCTAAAATCTCACTCTGCCAAGTGGGCATGACATTCTGACATCATCTAACTTGTTCTCTTCTCCAACTAAATGCTTACTCTTCCCACTGTTACAATCAGGCCTGCAAAGGGGTGACAGTGACGGTAACTGCAAATCTGGAACTGAAGCAGGAAGTTCCTATTTTCTGTTTCCTAATTTTGCTGCTATGTTCTATGCAGAGCCTCAATATTAGTGAATAAAAGTATAGAGCACAGACATAGGAGGCGTAGAGAGTGGTGGCCGAGGGACACAGCATCAGCAGTCTATTGCGTTTGTGTATGTGAGCCTTGTCATGCATTGGCACATTAAAGCTATACCCGTTGGCTTTGTCAATGCTTTCACTATGGAATTTTAAGCTTGAAAAGAACCCATAGAAGAGGAGAGAAAATGTGGTGGCAAGAAAATGACTGCATTATCACCTTGGAATAAGGGAAATCCGTGCAGTAAAGGATACAGTATCAGAGTCCATGCGGTTATTCCCTATTCCAGGGAGAAAACTTGTGATTGGAGGATTTTGGGACGTGGTTTGGCTATAATCAAACGGATAAGGGGTGGGACTTTTTTCCAATGCATTTAAACAGATACTGGGAAAAAAAAAAAAAAACATACTTTAGCAAGAAGATTTATTATATTTAAGAGATTTTTTTATTTCATGGAGTTTAAAAAATATATGTTTCATTCATTTTGGTTAGGCTGAAATAATGCTGCATGCAATTAGAAACGTGTGAATTCGAAATTAATGCATTATGATACATTTTATTCAGGCTGACATTATGAAATACTGATGGGATTAATTGAACCTACGTACAAATATGTAAATCGTTTTAGTAATAACATGTTTCCACACAAAAAGACAAGTATGTGACGGAATGTTTTCCCCCCAAGAATTTAGGATAAAGAGAAAATATCATCTGAAATGTATTATCACACAAAGTGAGATTGCATGCAATCAAATGTAAATTGAAAAATATGTAAGCTCAAGCATACCAGAAATCACATATGAAAATACTTTTGAACACACAAGTGATGTATACAGCGTTTAAAATATAATAAAATTGCCGTACAAAACTCATTAATGTGCACTAATTGTGTTAATAAGAGCACATTTCTAAATTTCAACAGTCACATATCCAATTCCCTTGAGTCGCTGGGTATCCCCACCAGGAAAACATGGGATTTACTGAGAGATATCAATTACACACCACCTGGTAATTTTATTACAGGAAACAAGCCTCTGTTATGCAGTCTGTATTGCTTTATTTTGTACCTAACTTTTCACATAAAAGATAATGCCTTTAACGGTATTCACATAACCAGACAGTTTTAAGCATGAATACTTCCCCAGGCAAGCATCTACTATGTAGCAAATAATACAATGTATCTGACCATGAAATAATTGTGGGCAAAACTCCCCCAGCAGCCATGCTCTGCTACAATGTAATTATTTCACATGATCCCTGAAAGCTGGCGAATTCTACGTTTAATAAACAAACAAGCCACAGGCGATGAAAGAAAGTGTCCCTGTAAAGATGAACTCAAAACGAAGTAACAATTTCACACAGAGTCTTAAAGCAGGTACCTGTATGAAGTTGCCCTATAAAAAAAACTTCAGATTAAACAGCAAGCAAACAATAAATACATCTACAATAAATCACAATGCAAAGCTAGCAAACAGTGTTTTGTAATGCACTCACCTGTAGCAGCAAGTAAAGAGGAAGTGGTGTATGGACTACTGCTATTTATAGCTGGGGATGTCCTTTGTTTGTGTTAATAACTTCCTGCCCAGGGTTAGCAGAATTATGGAGACTACATTTTCTTTCAGTTTAATAGTTGGTGGGAGACGGTTCCATACCAGGGAAGATCGAATTTGGAAAATCTTTCGCCTCGTTGAACCCTAGGGAACGTTAACACCACAAGGAGCCCCAGGTCCAAAGATCTTCGCCCTTTGGAAGCAGCAGGGGTTTGACCTTTTGATCTGGTTAGACCAAAGTCCAGCCCTACAGGGCCCTGTGTCAGACAATCAATTCTAAACTTTATGCTTGCTGCCACCGACGCTGGTGCACAAATTGCTGTCTAGCGCCACCACAGGCACCCTTCCACCATGGTGCAAGGATGCCTGTGTTGCAGTGATGATTGTTTTTGTGCAGGAAGGGGCACCTTCCTGCACAAAAACAATCAAAAGAGGTGATTTATGCTTTCTATGTGTGCTCCACACATAGGAAGAGGAAAAAACGGGGAGAAATACATTTATTTCTCACCGTTCTTTCCTCTTCCATTGTTGCATCATTCTTACGCCACCTTTGAGGTGGCGTAGGAATCTGACGCTTGCCAGACTTGTAAATCTGGGACTACGTCAGATTCCTTCGGGTTCCATGGGTGTTGTGCGGTGTTCTCACCACCCATGGAATGCCCCTTTCCCACAGTGTTATGCGTGAAAGGGTTCCGTATTGACAAGGCTATGAAAAGCCACACAAGTTGGCTTTGCGTGGCCTTGTAAATATGGGCTGGCACACTGCACCAACGGAGAAGCATCAAAAACAAATGAAGCTCTGGTGGCTTATGAGGCCTTATGTTTTTTGTCATTAAGAACCTGGGGCCAGATGTAGCAAGTTTGCAAATTGCGACTTGCAATTTGCGAGTCCATCCGACTCGCAAATTGCAAGTCGCAATTTGCAATGCAGTACGGTGTCTCAGACACCGACTGCGACTCGCTATGGGGTCGCAATGACCCACCTCATGAATATTCATGAGGTGGGTCGCAAATTGCGGCCCCATAGCGAGTCAAGGCACTCACAAACATGGAGGCCTGCTGTAGTCAGCAGACCTCCATGTACGTGACTGCTTGATCAATAAAGCATTTTTTTTTTTTTAAGTATAGCCCGTTTTCCTTACAGGAAAACGAGCTGCACTTAAAAAAAAAACGAAACCTTTAGTTGGACCACTCCCTGCCCTGAAAAAATATTTTTGGGTCCAGTCACAAACTGGAAGGGGTCCCATGGGGACCCCTTCCAATTTGCGAGTGGGTTACCATCCACTTGAAGTGGATGGTAACTGCGATGCCATTTGCGACTGCGTACGCGGTCGCAAATGGTATTGCATCCCACTGCGACTCGCAAATAGGAAGGGAACACCCCTTCCTATTTGCGAGTCGGAAATGCATATTGCGAGTCGGTAACGACTCGCAATATGCATTTCTGCATTGGGAAACGCGTTTAGCGAGTCGCAAACGGCAAATGTTGCCGTTTGCGACTCGCTAAACGTTTGCTACATCTGGCCCCTGATGTACAATTCCGATTTCTTCTGTTATAACTTGTTTTCATTTGTTTACAATTTTGCCTATAGATGGCAGTGTTGCACCATCTACCGATGTGCTTTTTGCTACTTATTTTATACCATACAGTACAATGAAAGCCATACCATACTTTGGAAATCTTCTTTGCAAACTACAGTAAATGCGGAGTATGAGCTTGTCACAGGTGTCATCTCTGGTGAGTGAAGCCTCTGTACGTGGCCATTTACTCAAGCAGACTGAGGCAAACATATTGCGGAGGGGGTTATAGATAGAGCCAGAGCGACTGGAGAAAGCACTGCAATCAGGTAATGCCAGCCATGGTATCCTGTCATATTCTCATTTCGACTGTGAAACCTAACTTCATGTGACTTTCACTCTGTAAGGCACTTTATATCACCTCACCTCATCTGTTTATATTTAACGTTTAGCACCAACATTTCTTCCTATTTTCTATATACTCTGGAACCCTTGTGATCTCAATGTCTCTTGACACCACAAAAGCAACAACATTCCTGCACCCACCACTCAAGTAAAAGGACAGGTATTGAGGTTTGGTGAGTGGTTCACCAATTTTGATTGAGTGAACTAATGACAACTTACTCCCCAAGCTTGGACTGCTTGTGACTTCACATATTACATCACTCATGATATGTTAAGTGATATAATTGAATACATCACTGTTGATATCTCTGGCCAAAAGTGGGGCTTGACTGCATAGGGCAGAGTAGGAGCAGTGCTTGGCTGCAGTCCAGCACTTGCAACTACCCTACTGCACACAGCTGAGGGCCATGAGTAGCAGGGGTTTTGCCACCATTGAGAGGTGGGCAAAGGGATTTGCAAGCAGCAAGGCCCTGTAGGCAGTTCTGCTGTGCACATTGAAAGGCTATCCACAGCTGGAGTTGGCCACCTGCGGAGAGTTTGGTGCACAGGGAGTCAAGGCTGTGGTGTCAGGCTTACTGCAGATGGGCGAAAGCTGTGCATAGCCGGGGTGGGTGTCTGCAAAGGGTTGGGGGGAGTCTCTGGCCTCTGGTCAGGCCATGTGGTAAACTCCCCACTGGCCACAACTGAAGGTTGTGTCCGGTGGCTTTTGCCTGCCTATGGAGAGTTGTGTGCAGTGACTGGCAGAAGGCAAGGCATTACAGCAACCTCAGTTATACACGTCAGAAGGCTGTGAGTAACCGCAGTTGGAAGCCTGTGGTGGGTTGGGCACAGGGACAAGCTGGGGACTAGGATCTGTGGCAAACCCTTGGTGCACACAGCCAAAGGCTATGTATCACAGGTGTTGGCCACCCACAAATAGTTGGGTTCAGGGCCTCACTGGAAGCCAGGTCCTGTGACAAACCCCCACTCTACATGGCTTAAGGCTGTGCACAGCTGGGTTTGGGTGCTCATGGATTATAGAGTACAGGGCCTGTCCTGTCCTTTGCTCATGGCTAAAGGCTGAGTGCAGCTTGGGATGGCTGCTCATTGAGGGTTGGGTACAAAATTCACATAAAATAAAAAGATTAAAGTTAAGTTATTGTTAGCATTGCTTACAACATCTCAATGTATATTTTTAAAACTATTTAGTAATTCTCCAAGATAACAACAGCTAAGGTGCAGTTATGGAAACAAATTAAAAATGGAAAATCATGAGATTCCCAAGTTATGTTTAGGCGAAAAAACCATACCTCGCACAACAGCCATGTAGACCTTACGAAAACTAGACCAATTCCAATACAGAGGAATTTATGATTCAAGAATTGGGATTATTCTCTATGAATAAACCTAGTTGCTTGAAACATAATTCTAAATATATACCAATGATGCCCCCTGAATCTTTAGACACTGTTCAAGTTGTTTTTAACATGGAACTGAAAACATCAGAAAGATGGGAATACGTTGTAGAAGCAATTTGTCTTGGTGACTGTTGTGGGCCACCATGGATTCGGACCGCGACCCGCTTCACATGCAAATCGACATGTACCCTCGGGGCACGACAATGAGAGGAACACCTGATGTGTCACAGCCACAGTGTTATAACTGTGCGGAGTGGGGCCACATAGACCGTGAATGCCCTTGACGGATTCCTAATCCAGAACCCATGCAAATTGGATTTTCAAAAGGGAGGGTCCTCTGCACAGGGGAAACAAGCACTAAATACGTCCTGGAAATTACAGTGAATGGGCAGCCCACCCAGGCACTGATTGACTCAGGGTGTCTTCAATCGGTAATCCAAGCTGAAACGTTGAAACCTAGCCAATGGAAACAAGAAAACAAGACAGCAATCACCTGAGTACATGGGGAAACCAGGGTCTACCCCTCGCTCAGGTAGACATTGCTTGGAGGGGAAGTATTGAAAAGCTTAGGGTTGGAGGTATCCTGGGGTTGCTTGAGGAACTTATCATGGGTACAGACTATCCCAACTTCCTATTGTGAATGGGTAAGGCTATCCACCAAGAGAAAACACAACAGTGTCTGTCAGAGGCTCCCTTTCATGGTGAAATGATAAAGGGAGGTAAGGAAAAATGCAAGTTGAGTCGACGAGCAAAGAGAGAAAACAACAAGACATATACCTATTCTGACCTACCTCACATGTGTTCCTTCTCTTCCACAGCACAACCCGGGGATTCTCCACTGGGGAGCTTCCATGTAAATCAGAGGGATGACCCTACCCTTAGGAACATCTGGGGGCAGGTTGTTCCGGGGACCCAAGATAACGTAGGAATCATATTTTTTTTAAGAAAGGGTTTGTTATATCGACAAGTAAAAACCCCAGATAAAACACAAACCCAGCTCCTCGTACCCCAACCATTTAGACCCCAGGTTTTGCACTTGGCCCATAGCCAAACAGGTGGGGGACACTATGGTTGAGAAATGACTGAATCCTACTTGCTCCAACGGTTCTATTGGCCGGGGGTTTACTCAGATGTAAGAACGTTTTGTGCTTCTTGTCCCAAATGTCAGTTAACCAACTGCCCTCAACAACCCAAAGATTCTTTATTACCCTTACCCATTATCAATATCCCGTTTACCAGGGTAGGGATGGACTTGGTTGGTCCCCTAGTTACCTCAGCAAGAGGGTATAAGTACATATTAGTACTCATTGACTATGCCACTAGATACCCCGAAGCCATGACGTTGAGGAATATTAACACACGAATGGTGGCTCAAGCTATGATTGAATTTTTTTTTTCTTCGAAATAGCAACCCCTACTTGAGGATAAATGTAACCCCTGGTGGAAGAAGCCTATGAGAAAATGCTCACATATTCATGACCAGCACTAATATCTTTTTTGTGTGAAACACTGGGACAGGAGAAAGGAAAACAGCCCACCCTCACTGACCTCCACTTACACCTCCCAGGTGCCCCTTCCCCAATATAACCCCAGACACACTTACCTGAAGCCTGTCCTTTGTTTCTTTTGTTTTCCGAGGAACATACACTGTGGCTCAAAAACCCTGGAGACAGTATCCTGCGCCACCTGACGCCCGGAGAACAGATCCTCGCCAGACCCACCTAAACAAAGGAAAAGGACATCATAGGATCGGAGTGGTTTTTCTTTTTGCCAGAAGCATAAATACTAAAAAAATAGACCATATTCATTTGGAAACCACCCTAGTAGAACTGTATTACTCCGCCATAACCCCTTACAGTGACAATAAAAAGCACCTAAAATCTGGAAACCGATTATTCTGTTGTTATAAAACCGTCAATCAAAAGGGGCAGTGTTGTAATTATGTCTAGGGACTTGTATCTGGAGGAAACCTCAAGAAAGAAACAATAGTAATTGTCATATGCCTATCACCAGACAGGTATGCCTTGAAGCGATTGAGCAATACCATTGTTTGTTGACTGACTGAAAGAATCTGAAGAATATCCATATATGAAATGGAATCATCCCAGACTACCAACTGCATATATTTTGCCAGAAATATAACAAAAATATACAACATCCACCTGGGAGACCTATTGTGTCTCTTAATAGCAGTTTCTTGGATGCCACTTGTATAGATGCAAGCCATTATATTTTGCATGTATACAAAATCTACCCTTGCATATACAGAACAGAGAGGTTTCATAAAACAATTACATGGGAAATTATTTTTACTGGTTATTTTATATGTTAATAATCTCTATACTAGCATTAAACATAACATGGGATTCAAGCCTGTGCACAATTACTTGTCCCATCATGTATGTGCAACATACACAAAACATTAGCACAGATGTTTCGATTTTGCCTAAAAAAAATTAGCTTCCTGTTATCAGAACAACTTATGCAGGCATCAAGGAAGAGCAGTTATCACCACTGGTTTGTTCGCCCCTCACCTATGCTAACTTGTTCATGGGCTGGTGGGACGAGCAGGTGAGCTGGTCATAATAATCTGGAGGAGTGCACAGAACACATTATACTGTGGCTGAGGTATAGCAGTGGCTTCTTATGGTATGGAGAGGCAGTGAAGCAACAGCCAGGAACTTTATTAACTGTTAAAAAAACAATAATTGGAATTGAGTTTTACAGCGAGAATATATCCTTCTGAGACTGAATATTTGGATGTTCTTGTTAAGATATGTGAAGGCAAAGTGGAAACATCATCATAGCACAGACTATCAGTCTGCAATGGTTTTCTTCATGGTTGCAAGTGGGGAACTCCTGTATCCACACTGGTGTTAGACTGACGATTTTGAGAGACAGAAGCAGGTTATACAGATGTATTTTAAGGCCATAGGTTATCCCATTCGGGTATTAAAATAAATATGAGAAAGGATAAAAACACTACAGAAGACTCGTTTTCCGATTTTTGTGGTCGCCAGCCAGTGATAACATTCATTACCACTTCCAGCATAAAATCACTTTTGTTACATGACGTCCTAAAGAAACATTGAGAGATTTGCAAAAGTGACCCGGTAATTTGATGTTAGTTTCCAAAAACCCCACTGATCACATGTCAAAGAGCTAAGTCACTGAAACATTCTTCAGTCCAGAGCCACATTATGAGTAAGAAAGATGTGACATTGTTGCAAAACATCAAAACTGGCTTTTTTATATGCAAAAATAGCACAGTCTTTACAAAAAATACAAGAATATAAAAAAATACTGTTTGCATCATGGGAAAGTGACAATTGATACATTTATTGATACATTTATTAGTTGTTCAACTATTTACACAGTTTATAGCTTAACTTGCCACTTTTCAAATTAAATGTTCATCCACCTCTGTTCCTTCATGGAAAGTTTTGCACTGATCCGCCAAGCAGGGGCCCATGATAAGTGGGTGCAGGGGGGTCCCAAAAATGTAATTTCCCATGTTAATTTCCATAGGTGTGTTTGCTCTACAATACAGAAAAATGTCAACGGAACACACCACATTTGTCAGAGAGTTAGTGCCATTATTACCTGACACAGCTGTGTCAAGAATGTGACAGTTACATGAAATAAATGTAAATGGTTTTTGCCGAATGCTTCCCACAATCGGTTTGTAGGTATGATAATGATACGGATCAGAGGAAAGGTGGAGTACACACCAGTGAATGCCACAACAAAATGAAAATAATTCGAATCTCACGGGAGCAGGATTTCAGAATTGGTGACCATATTGAATGTCATTGCATAAGTGGAGAATGGAGTTCAAGGCTTGTCCATGGTTGGGGGTCATTGGAGGATTATTGAGGAGCCAGTATCTTGTGGTAGGGGCACTGGGTTAGAATTTTCACTTCCTCCTTTTTGCACTATCTTGCTCATTCAGACCATACTCACAATCAGTTACAATTTTCAAGGTCTTGTATATGTGAACACACGTTTGTGTGCGCTATTTGTTTTCACAGTTTGTTTTTTTCGGCACATTCTTATTTTGCACTTCGTGTCACTCCTATTTTCATAGCAGCCATTGTACATATCGTTATTCCCCGTATTTTCAAGAATGAGCTACTTTGGACTACTGTGCTGTGACAATTTTAGTATATTTGCAGAGTCATATATGACAACCACATCACACAGATTTCAAAGGACAACAGTAATCATTGTTTTTTTGTATTTCCAATTAGAGAACTGCATTTAAGTTTAGAGAAGTCACAGCAGGAACCTTTCCTGTGTGCAGAATGTACCGCTGTGGCCCCAAAAGAATACCTCTGCTGCCTATACGCGGGAGGTGGGCTACCCCCCCCCCCTTCGCATCCTGACACAGAAAGTAGTCAATAGTTGGAGTGGGCGACACATGCACTGGGATGAGGGTGTAGGGGGACACTGCAGACTCCCCTTTGGGACTTGGACCTACTCCATGGCCTAAGAGACCTAAAGGGTCATTGAAAATGGGATCTGCAGGGGTTCTCCCAAATAGGAGACGTCTGGCGGGAAGGAGCAATAATCCCTTTTAATCACCTACAAACTGAATATGAACTGTCAGCGAGTCAATTTCTGAGATATCAACAGCTGTGGTTCCTGCTCAGTAAATGCGAGGTACTGCAGGCCAAGATGGAGGAGGAGTCCCTTCTGGAGTGCAGAGCGCTGGGTTCCTGCTGACAAGCCATACAGTGTCCCAAATTTACTCCACACTCTTAAACAATAGTCTTTCCTCACTAGACCTCCTGAGAGAAAGGTGGGAGAGAGATCTGGGCAGACTAGAGGATGACGATTGGAGTCAGGCATGTGGGTACCCTAGAGACGTTGTGATCCGGGCGGGTTTCTGATTGATACAACTGAAGATCCTGCAGAGGGCATGATACACCAAGACCCGTGTGATCAATGTGTCAGGCATCTGATGATCCATGCCTAAGAGGCTGCCACAGGACAGGCATCTTAATTCACATGATCTGGAAATGCCTGAAGTTAGGGACCTATTGGAAGCGGGAGGGCAACAGGATCTCGGAGACCTGGGGCAAACAAATCCTGGACTGCTATGCCCTACTGTTCTGCAACTTGGCTTTGATGGTGGCCCGCAGGGATATTCTGAAACATTGGGGGGCACCCACTCTGCCCACTATGCGGGAACAGGAGGAAGGTTTGGACTGGTGCATGGGAGCAGAAAATCTAGTGTGCCAAGTGTAACGCTGCCCACGCAAATTTGAAAAAATCTGGGGCCTCTGGAGAGATTGGAGGCAAGAGACTGACTAGAGAAGGAAGAAGGGTGCTTGCCCTGACAGAGGGAGGACCAGGTATCAAACATAGATTGAAGGAGGAGGAGCCCACGTATGCTGTGATCATTACCCTGGGAAGACCACCATCAGTTGTGCTGCTGCCCGGTGCTCAGCACTTGAGCAGCTAACTGTAATAATGAATGTATATTTTGTCTGCATGTCCTCGAATTTTGGGGGGAATGCTGTGCTGTTTGCTTCTTTATGCAAAAACTAAATGAAGAGATATTTTTTTTAAACATGTAACTTACCAGTCTCCACTCCATGAAGTCAAGCCTTCAGGATGTAGGATCTGCAAGACCTTCTGCTCCCAAGAGAAAAGTTGTAATAATGGGGCTGGGAGAACCATCACCAGTCGTCTGGGCCTCCAGGTGATGCTTGGAAGCCTGGGAACACACTCTCCCCCTCAGATCGTTCCACCCCTTCCTTATTTCCTCCTGTGTGCACAGGTTGTTTGCTGCAATGTTTACTCTGTCAACTATTCTGGACCACATTTGCCTTTTTTGAGATTTGGTTGTATTTTTCTACTTGGGCTCCAAACAATTGTGTCTCTACTCTTATGATTTCATCCACTGTGAATGCCAATTTTACATCTGTAAACAGGGATTTCTCCTCCCTGCCATTGAGTAAACAAAATTGAATGTGATAGGGGGCCTGCAAGTTAATGAAACAGATATGAACAAATGTAAAGTTAACAGAAGAAGAAAAATGAAATTCATCTGACTTCTGTGTAGCAAACCCAGCAGCAAAATGATGTTGTGCAGTGGATTGACAAAGGATCATGGTGTGTGCTAAAGTGTGGTATGCAGATGTTAACAAATAGCCAAAAGATGTCAAGTGTGTGCTGCTAGCATCCATCCAATAGCCACTGACATAGTACGATATAGATAGCGGGTCCCGCCACGGGCTCCTGCCATCAGGAATTCGCTGCTAGAAAAATGGCAGTACAACGGTAAAATCTAAATATGCTTGGCAAATTTGCTAAACAGAACTTTACTCACAAAAAGTGCATTTTGATCTTTGGTATAAATCAGTTCAACCACGTTCGATAAATTCACGTTTATAGAGCAGCTCGAGTGGTCATGAAGGGGTTAAAAAGTTAATGATATCTAGAAGGTTAGTGGCACACGAGTCCCATTGGAACCTCTCTTAAAAAACAAGGCCTTCTGATTGGCCTAGGAAACAATTTTTCAGAAGAGGTCCAGTTGTACCAAGAGATTTAATTGACTAGCTGAAGCTACAAAGAAGATCCGATTGTGGCCATTACAAGACTTGGTGACTCTGTCCTCAAGTCTTGAATTATTTAAAAAAAACAACCCAATAAGGGTGCATTGGGGACCCACCCTGATTCCAGGGCCATGTAGGACGGTGTGGTTTCTAAGGTGTCCCCCTTTCCACAAAATATACAAATTTAGGACAATGGGTCCCATGGTACCAAACAACTGGTATCGTGGGACCCAGTGTGCCCGCTGCAGTATTGAGGTACTGGTGCTGCTCCCAAAGTACTTCGAAAACTATAAACAAAGCAAAAATACCACTGCCCCTCTGCTGCAGCTGCCCTTCTTTTGCTGCCTTTGTCTCTGCCTTCCTTCCCCATGTTGTCTGTGCATGCCCTTGCCCCTTCCCTTCGTAGTCTTTTGTTCTGCCACTGACCCTGTGATGCCACTACCCTCCTATGCTGCCCCTTCCCACCTCCCCCATCACCAATGGCTCATGTGTGCCATTGACCCCTCCCTGGGCTGTTGTTCAGCCAATTCCTCCATTGCTGGCCCCACCCAACCCCCTCCACTCTCTTTGTATGTGCATTCCTCTGCCCCCTCCTCCTTGGTCTGTTGTTCTGGTACTGCCCCTGTGCTGCCACTGGCTCTGATACTGCCCCAGGCCACCTTCCTTCTGGCCCTTGCTGTCTTGTCCGTGCTTGTGCTGCCACTTCCTCAGTTCATTGTACTGCCACTGCCCCTGTGCTGCCACTGGCTCCATTGCTGCCCTGGCCTACCTTCCAATCCCCCATTCATTGCCTGTACATGCTGCTGTGCCCAGTTTCTCTCGTTATTCGGCCACTGCCCCTTTACTGCCACTGTTCCTTTGCTGTGCCTGCCGCCATCCACACTTCAACCTCACCTCTTTTTCTGTGCATGCCCGGCCTGACCCCTCCTTTGTTCTTTGTTCTGCCACTGCCCCTGTACCGCCACTGGCCTCTGTTGCTGCCACTTTCCACCTTCCTCTTCCACCTCGTTGGCTATACATGCCACTGCCACATTCCTACTTTGTCCATTGTTTTTCCATTGCCTGTGTGTTGCCTCTAAGCGCCATTGCCAGTGTTGTGGAGTGGTGTAGAGTGGAGTAGAGTGTCATAGAGTGGAGTAGCGTGCCATAGAGTGGAGTGTCAACATGTGTCATGGAGTGGAGTATCATAGAGTGGCGTAAAGTCACTTGGAGTGGCAAAGAAGGAGCTGTGTACAGTGGAGTAGAATGTCATGGTGTAGACGGTAGTACATTATCGAAAAGAGGAGTGGTGTAGAGTGGCGTAGAGTGGCGTGGAGTGATGTAGAGCAGAGTGCTGTACAGTAGAGTGTAGTAGAGTGGAGAACTATGCCGTAGGATAGAGTGGCATAGAGTGGAGTGGTATAGATTGGCATAGGGGAGTAGTGTGTTAGAATGAAGTGGAGTAAAGTTGCATGGAGTGCCATATATGGAGTAGAATAGAATGGGGTGGAGTGTTTTAGAGTGGCATAGAGTGTTGTGGAGTTGAGTGGTATAGAGTGCCGCAGTGTGTTGTAGAGTGGAGGGGCCATAGACTGTTGCAGAATGGAGTGGGGTCGAGTGGTGTAGTGTGTCGCATGATGGAGTGCAGTAGAGTTGAGTGGAATAGCATAGAATTTAGTTAAGTAACATTGCATGGAGTAAGGTAGGGTGGAGTAGCATCTAGTGAGTGCCATAGAGTGGTGTGTGTAGAGTGGAGGGGCGTAGATTGGAGGGGTGTAGAGTGGAGGGACATGCCATAATGTACCATAGAGTAGAATGGCATAGAGTGAAGTAGCATAGAGTGGAGTGGCATGTCATAGAGTAGAGTAGAGTGGCATAGAGTGGAGTAGCTCTTCCAGCAGTCTTTAGACCTTGGGTAGCGATGGAGAAAGTGCTAGCAGGTATTGTGGCCACTTTCCCAAAGGTATTGAAGAATGAGTATGAAATATATCAAGTGAGTTGATGGAGGGATCTGGCATATCCCAAAGTCTGGAGTTAGAATGCTGTTTGCACGTGTTTTTTATACTGTCTTGTAGTGCTACCGGTGACTCTACAGTAGGTTTCATGGACAATGGCTGAGTTTGTGTATCTAAATCGCTGGTGGGGCTGGGGCAGAATAAGCTATATGCAGGAAGGGTCTACTAGACTAGACTAACTTGGCTCCAACCCTACAAGAATTTCAGAGATTCCAGCACCCTGGGAAAAACCTCTGGATTTCATAAAGGTCACTCCACCTGCAGCTAAGGCCTGTACTAAAGACAGCCATAATTGGATTAGCATGCCCCTCATTCCTCAGAGCACTAAGGGGCATATTTATACTTTGCTTGCACCACATTTGCATTGTTTTTTTTATGCAAATCCAGCACAAACTTAGCTCCATTTTTATATTTTGACGCTAGACATGTCTAGCACCAAAATATTGGAGTAAAAGTCATTTTTTGCCTGCGGAAAACTACCTTGATGTCAATGAGATGCAAGGTAGGCGTTCCGGGGCAAAAAATGATTCAAAGGCCCTAGCGCCTTATTTATGCTCCCGTGCACAAATCACGCACGGGAGGAGGAGGGCTTTAAACAATGGAGCTAAGCCTGCTTAGCACCATTATTTAACGCCTGGGTCAGGGCAGGAGATAGGGGACCTATGGTCCTTTTTCCATGGTCAAAGACCATGGAAACAGCCTACAGGGGCCCTTCCCTGTCCCCAGGGACACCCCCACCCACCCGCACCCACACCTGGAGGACACCTGAGGATGGGGGGACCCATCCCAGGTAAGTCCGGGTAAGTATTTTTATTTTGTTTACAAAGTGCCGTAGGTTGTCCTACATTGGGCCTCCCTACATGGCACTGTGCCCAATGGATTTAAGTCCCCTGGGCATGGCCATTAGGCTGGGGGGCATGGCTTCTGTCTTTACTTAGACAAGAGTCATGTCCATGGGGGTTGTGCGTGGAAATAATGACGCTAATCAGGTTAGAGTTTTTTTTTTACTCTAACCTGACTAGCGCCATTCTTTCACACACAACCTCCAGTTTCCCCTACGCCTCCCCCACCTGGTTAGTGTGAATAAGTTTGACACTAACTGGGCCTTACGGCCGGCTAGCATCATAGCTTAAATATGAAGCCCGGCTAGCATCCAGGAATGGTGCTAGCCGGCGGTATACTTTTTTCCGAAAACCTGCGCTAATGTAGGTTTGCGTCAAAAAGTCTAAATCAGGGCCCAAGAGTGCACCCAACACGCCTTCTTGGTTACAGGTCTCTCAGTTCATGTCTGCATTCTTCTTGTCTTTCCTTTCTTTCACTTTCTCCCCTCCCTCAAATGTTTTCACCCTCTCTCCTTAGCATCATTCCTATCACTCATTCTTTTGTTCTTCCTGCCTTTTTTCACCTTTCTACCATACTTACAAAGCTTAGCTCCATTTCTTTCTGTTTGCCCTCTCCATTTCTTCCTACACTTTCGTCCCTTTCTCCATTTCTTATTTCTACTCTCGCGGCCTATCTTCTTCCTTCCTTAATTTGTGTCCTTTATATTTTTTCTCTTCTCATCTCTAGTTCCTACTCGTTTTTTAAATCTCTCATTACAATATATTTTCTTTTTCTTTTCTGCTCTCTTCCATCTAATTTTTTTCCTTTTCTCTTTACCCTTTCTATTTATGCATTTCTCGCTATATACTCTAACTTCTTCTCCCCATTGAGCTTTCTCTTTCCTATTACTGTCCTCCCTTTCGCTTCCCATCTCTGTCCCTTCCATTAATTCTGATCATTCTATGTTTTCTCCATTCTTTTCCCACCCTCTCAGTCATTCATAACTTCTACTTTTTTCAGTCTAATCTCGCTGTTATCTTTCCATTATGCCATATTTCTCTTGCTGTCTCTGCTCTTCCTTTATGCTTCTCATGCGTGTCGCCTTTGTCTATTTTGTCACCCTCACCATTCCTTCTCTCCTGTTTATCCCCACCCTCCTTTCTCTATCACTTTTCCAGCTGCCCTCGTCCTTAAAGCACCTCATGACCTCTATCCTTCTGCATGTGTCTCCTTCGTATCTTTTTACTGTTAACACTCTTCCCCGCTGATTCCTTTTTCCCTCCTCTAGTATCATCCATACTTTACTTTACTTTCTCCATTCGTTCTGTAAACAAAAATGTCTGTTTTCAAGTTTAGAAACCACTGCACATCACTTGGTGCCCTTACATACTCTGCAGTGATTAAAAGCTTTAATCACTGCAGAGTGTTCAACAGTGCAGAGTGGTACTTATCCATTGTTAGACCTGACCCTTTTTCCAGGGTAATCCCCCAATTTGTTGCCTTATCCCTCCTATTTTTTCTGACCTGTTTTGTTGGCTTTAGGACTCTGGGCACTTTACCTTCTAAACTGTGCTAAAGTACATATGCTCTCTGTCTAAATTGTATCGGTTACTGGTTTCTCCAAAATTGGTATATTTTATTTACTAGTAAGTCCCTAGTATAATGCACCATGTGTGCCCAGGGCCTGTAAATCAAATGTTACTAGTGGGCCTGCAGCACTGATTGTGCCTCCCACATGAGTATCTCTGTAAACATGTCTCAGAACTGCCACTGCTGTTTCTGTGGGTGCAGTTTTAAACTGCTGTGTCGACCTTACAAGTGCCCTCACATGCCAGGCTCAAACCTTTAATTTTACTACAAGTAAGTCACCCATAAGGTATGCCCCAAGTAGCCCCATGAGCAGGATGCAGTGTATTTAACAGGTAGGACATATACTGGTATGTTTTACATGTCCTGAGAGTGAAATGCTGCTAAACTCAGTTTTCACTATTGCATTGCCTATCTCTCCCATAGGAAAACATGGGGATTGCCTTGAAGTATCTTTTAGCTGCAATTTCCAATTGGGAGCAGATAGAGAATTGGAGTTTGGGGTCTCTCAACTCACATTTTAAAACAGCATATTTTGGTGAATTTGACTTTTGAATTGTAAGTTTGAAAATGCCACTTTTAGAAAAAAAGCATTTTCTTGCTTAACCATTCTGTGCCTCTGCCTGCCTGCTGAATACATGACTGGGTCAGAATGACAACTGGGCTGTTTGTGTATTCACTCTAGACAGTCACACAAAGGGTGCTGAGGTGTGCCCTGCATATACCCATGGGTTTTCCTGAGTTAGAGTGGCGGGAGGAGCTGACACTTACACCTGAATAGGGCTGTGCATGTCCTCACACAAAGCAGTCTCCAAACCCCTGGAGTGTGTCTGGGCCAGGGCAGGGAAGGGCTTCTCTTTGACGTTTGCCTACTTCAAAGACAGAAATGGCTGTAAGTACTGGACCTCTGACACACCATAGTTAGAATCCGTCTGGACTGAGGGCATTCTGCCAGGAAGAAGAGCTGGATGCTGTAGGAGGGACTGCCACTCTGCCTGCTGCTTTGCTGTGCTAGCCTGCTGCTTGATGCTTCTGTCCTAGGAGTGAAAGGACTGGAGTTTGCTTTCTACATCCTGCTTCTAAAGGTTCTCCAAAGGCCTGGACTGAGCTTGCCTTCTGTTAAGAAGTCTGAGGGACAACAAAGACTTCACCTACCAGCACCTGGGCTCTGACTTGCCAAATGATGCCAGATCCAGTTCCTGGGCCCTTGGGAATGAGTTCTGGTGTAACAAGGAAGAAGCAAGTGAATCAACCTCTAGGGTGACTTTGGAATCGGCGCCGCTGTCCGACTCCATGACCCTGCCTGCACCAGAGCCGTGGTCCCCACTGAGTGCAATGACCATGACCGATGTTGCAGACCCAACGCCGCTGCAGTGCCTCTGAAGTCCCACCATACCGTGAGTTCAGAGCTCTGTGTCACTGACATCCGTGGGACTTGACTTTGACTCCACTGCAGCACTTGTGGCCCAGTCGTATGATCGCGACACAGCGAAATCGAACCCTCGCATTTGACATGCTGGATTAATCGACCCTGCCTTGTCGTAAGGAACAGACGCCTCGCTGCCAACACCACATCACCTCCCCTGGAACCATAAAGAACCAACGCCTCACCTCCGCTGCCTAGCAGTAAGGCACCGATGCCTTCCTTTCCTGGTGGCACTAAGGAACCGATGCCACACCTGCCCCAGCGCCACCTCATGTCCCCGAATCCAAGCAATGTCTTTGTTTCCTCATTGTTTTCCAAGGTGCTGTACCCCGGGTCAGTGCGACTCCGTGACCACCCGCACTCCCTCATGAGTGAAGTCTGACTTTTGGAAACTACTCCGCCAAGATGTTATGATAGCCCCAGTTGGAGCTTGTGCGAGGATGGCAAATTTATGACGCTGAATAGCAATATCGTGGTTTCAAAGAACTGTCTTTTATTGGTTCTTGAAACAGTTTATACGATGAGTAATATGTACAAAGTTTATGAAATAGCAGTAGGTCCTCTTGGCTCGTCCTTCTTCTTTCTTCCCAGGCCTCGCGGGGAGCATGGAAACAAGAAAATAAATAGATACGGTAAGTGGGGAGGCTTGTTAAGGCTTAACTGTTCTCGTCTTTCCCTTTTCTCTCTCACTCTTTTTGGCCCTGTCTCCGCTGTCTTCTTATTGTCTTACTTCTTTTCGCTTGTGTTGTCCCTCTTCTGATTCTCCTGTCAGACTCCCTTCCTGCCTGTTTCCTTGTGTCCTGCGCTTCTTGCTTATGTACTGTTTTCCGTCTTTCTTCTTCTTTTTTCTCTCTCTCTCTTTCTCTCGTTTATTCGTTTTAGTGTACTTAATCGTAAATCTCTTCCTGTGTACGCTCTATCTTCTTGGTATCGTATTTCCTATATTTCTCTTCCCTTTCTTTCCTGTGTCTGAATGCCTGCTATTGTTTTCTTGCCCCGTCCCCTTTTCCCCGCAGTGCTCACCATCACAAGTGCCCGTTCACCCTCTCCTTTTCTCCCTTCTTTCCCCTCCTCTTCCCCGCTCCTCTCACCTCCCGTCTCCCTTCCCCGCTTCCGTCTCCGTACCTGGAGAGGCCACACTTCTCCGGAAGCGTGGCGGCGTAGAAGCGGGCTCCCCGGGCCAGCTGTCTCCAAGTCTCCTCTGTGGTACTCCAGCTCCCTTCGGCTCCGTCTTCCGGCCGTCCTCCTCCTCGATGGTGGGTTCCTCGTCCTCTTGTTCCTCCTTTGTCACTCGTATGTCTCCACTCCCTCTCGCCTCTCTCACTCTCTTTGACGCTCCGCTTTTAACCCGCAGTTGGTCCCGCGGTTGCCATAAGCGACCAATCAAATCGCCGGGGTCTACAGTATGCACCAGGTCGTGTGGGGCAGAGTCAGCACAAGTAAGAGAACTGTGTGGGTCGGAATGGAGCGACCCATCACAGACACTCCCCCTAGAGAGCGTCTGTAGACGACGCTCATCCGAAGGACATCTGGAGAGAAAGTCAACATTGGCCATGAGACGTCCCGGAGAATGAAACACCTGAAACGAAAAGGGTTGTAAGGAAAGAAACCACCTCAGGACTCTAGGATTCGTATCCTTATGACGAGACAGCCAAGTGAGTGGGGCATGATCAGTCAGGAGGGTGAAAGGACGGCCACTGAGATAATATCGGAGAGACTCAATGGCCCACTTAATGGCGAGACATTCCTTCTCAATAGTGGGATATGGACGCTCACGGGGAAGAAGCTTTCTACTGATAAACAGAACAGGGTGAACCGACCCATCAGTTTGGGTTTGTGATAACACGGCCCCTAGACCAACGTCAGAAGCGTCGGTTTGTAAGATAAAAGGACGACCAAAATCCGGGCAGCACAATACAGGGTTGGTAGCCAAGGCCTCCTTAAGCCTCAAAAAACTGTGCATACCTTCTTCTGGTAAGGAGGAGAATGTTTTAGGAGACCCATTCTTTAGCAGATTCGTAAGAGGCTCAGCTATGGTCGAAAACCCAGGAATAAACCGCCTGTAGTAGCCGACGAGCCCAAGGAACGAGCGTATTTCTTTTTTTGATTTAGGTACTGGAATCTGTTTTATGGCTGCAACTTTTTCAATTTGAGGGTAGACTTTACCTTGTCCTAAGACATACCCCAGGTATTTGATTGATGTACAGCCTAACATACATTTTTCAGGATTGGCAGTTAAGTGGGCTTCCCTCAATGTCTGTAGCACTGTTGATAAATGTTGGAGGTGGTCAGTCCATGAGTCGCTAAATATTACAATGTCATCTAAGTAGGCTGAGGCATAGGAGCGATGGGGCCTTAAAATCATATCCATTAGCCGTTGAAAGGTAGCAGGGGCTCCGTGTAGTCCAAAAGGGAGAACTGTAAACTGATATAACCCAGAGGGTGCTGAAAATGCGGTCTTTTCCCTGTCTGTTTCTTTTAAGGGGATCTGCCAATATCCTTTTGTGAGATCTAAAGTAGACATGAACTTGGCATGCCCTATTCTCTCCAACAGTTCGTCGATGCGAGGCATAGGGTAAGCGTCAAAGTAGGTGAGCTCATTCACCTTCCGATAATCTACACAGAAGCGCGTGGTTCCATCTGGCTTGGGTACTAACACTATAGGGGAACACCAGGGACTACTGGATGGTTCAATAATCCCGGATTGTAACATTTTAGTAACCTCCTGTTCGATTACAGCTTTCTTGGCTTCCGGAATCCTATAAGGTCTTTGTCTTACAACTGCCTCGCTCTTGGTTCTGATACTATGTTCGGTTAAATTAGTGTGGCCAGGGTGTCGGGAGAATATATCTGCATAGGTGGTAAGTATTCGATAGAGAGAGGTTTGATAACTGTCAGCAAGAGAGGTATTGATCCGGGGTTTATCGTCTCCTTCATTGGGGAAAAAGGAAAGAGCGGGATAAGGAATGTCTTCTCTCTGCTCTGTCACGATATGTTGGATTTTATGGCTATGCTCAGTCTCTTGCCATTTTTTTAACAAGTTTATATGATAGATTTGTTCTTTTTGCGGTCGATGGGGAAGAGCCAACCGGTATGTTGTTGGGTTGATTTGTTCTAACACTTCATATGGTCCTTGCCATCGGGCTAACAATTTATTCTCACTACTGGGAGAAGGATTAGAGCCTTATCTCCAACCTTAAGAGTACGAAACACACTTTTAGCATCATAATTCTTCTTTTGCCTGTCTTTGGCTTCTCTTAAATTCTCATGGGCTCTATCCCATACAGCCTGTAGATTCTCTTTTAAGTCTTTAGTATAGGTCAGTAGATCCTTTATGTCCTCATCTCTTTCCTCCCATTGTTCTACCAACATATCAAGGAGGGTTCGAGGAGGTCTACCAAATAACATCTCAAAAGGACTATGTCCAAGGGAAGTCTGGATATGTGTACGTATGGCATATAATACGAGTGGTAGTTTTTTTTCCCAGTCTCTTCCGTCCTCTGCTACGCTCTTCCTAAGTAACGACTTAATGGTCCGATTATATCGTTCCACAAGTCCATCAGTTTGGGGATGGTAAACCGAGGTCCGGATTTGTTTTATCCCCAACGTGTCACTGACCTCCCTCATTAATCTAGACATGAAAGGAGTACCCTGATCAGTCAGAATTTCTTTAGGGAACCCGACCCTTGAAAAGAACTCGATCATAGCTTGGGCCACTACCTTTGTATGCATACTAGGAAGCGGGATTGCCTCGGGATACCTCGTGGCATAGTCCACCAGGACTAATATATACTGTCTTCCTTTAGTAGATGGGGTGAGGGGACCAATAAGATCCATTCCTACACGAGAAAAAGGGGTTTCTATAATCGGGAGGGGTTGTAAAGGGGCAGGGGGTTGCATTCCTGGATTATAGAATTGACATTTCTGACAGGTTTGACAATACCGCCGTATATCCCCATATACCCCAGGCCAATAGAATCGCTGGAGGACCGCTGCCTCAGTCTTATCTCTTCCGAGATGCCCTTCCCCTGTCTCCCCATGGGCTAGTTGTAAGACCTGCTCTCGGTACCTCCCAGGGACTAATAATTGTCTCCGGTCCCTATTTCCTGACTGGGGCAGTCTATATAACAGTTCATTATGTATGTGAAATGTGGGTCCTACCCCTCCTTCCTCCCGATTAAGGGCCTTTTCCCAGGCATTCTTTAAGGATGGATCCTCTCTCTGTGTTTGTCTAAAATCCCCGGCAACGGTGTATACCTTTCCGGTGCTTTTGTGTGAGTTCTTGTTCCCTGGATTCTCCTCCCAATATTGCTGTCTCTGGACTCTTTTCTGTCTTTTGCTTACGTGGGGTTTTAGAGGGCGAGTCTCAGCTATTTCAATATCATAGGGTATTTCCTCCCACCATTTTCTCATCAGATGTTCTTCTCCGGCTTTGTGCAATAATTGTGGAAAGGCTACATAGTCGGTCCCAATAATAATATCTTCTTCAAGATGTGGCAATACTCCAACCCTGAGGGTTTCTTCTTCACCCCTCCACTGAAAGCGAATGCTAGCTACTGGGTAATATGACTGATCGCCATGGACACACGCTATCAATACCTGGGTATGGGGTATGGTGTGCCTTGCTTCTACTAGGTTTTGTCTAATGACGCTCTGACTGCAGCCAGAGTCAACTAAAGCTACTTTCTCTTGTCCATTTAGACAAATGGGAAGCGTATAGGTAGGCCTAGCCTCCCCAGCCCAGAAAACCCTGCCTTTGGTGACGCCAATTTCCATGGGTTCTTCTATATCTTTTTTCTGTGGACAAAAGCGGGCGATATGACCCCATTCAGAACAATTATAACATTGAGGTCCGCTAGACGTATAAGAGGCTGGAGGTGGATGGGGACTACGTATTCTCTCTGGCTCATGGGAATTTGGTGGTCGTGAAGGTGCTATTTTCCCTATATTGGGCCGTGCAGGAGATGGTCCAGGGTTCCGATAAGGGGTGGTTTTGAAATCTGGGCTCCTGTGGAAGGCACAGGCTAAGTCAATTGCCGTTTCGTTAGTTAATCTGGTGTGTTGCCGAACCCAATTTCTTGTGGTTGAGGGCAGTGCATCCAGGAATTGTTCTAATACAATTACATCGAACATTTCTTCCCGAGTCTTTTCGGTGGGCCTTAACCAACGTCCCGCCGCATTTTGGACCCGGTAATATAAGGCGCGAGGATTTTCTTGTAATCCCCATTTCATATGCCGGAATTTGCTCCGATAACTTTCGTGGTCTAGTCCTATCCTTTCTAGGACAGTCTTTTTGATCTCCTTGTATGGGAGTGTGCCCATGGGATTGATAGCTTGATATGTGGCCTGTAATTGTCCAGTCAATAATGGGGCTATATATTGGCCCCATTTGTCTTCGGGCCAGTTGGCTGTACTGGCCACCCTTTCAAAATTAAGAAAAAATGAATCCGGATCTTCCTGATCCTGGTATTTTTGTAGAACACTGCTCGGCACATTCGGATGTACTTTGGTATGTGCAATGGTCTCTGTTAATTTACTCATGGCAGTTTCATGGACTAGTTGATTGTTGGCCATAATTGTGGCCTGACTTTTAAGGGCCGTCTGTAACGCTTCTCTCTCCTCTTTGGCGTCTTTCATTTGCTGCTCCCACATCAACTGTAGATGTCGTTGTCCTTCTGCGAGCTGAGCAATTACATCCGCCATGGTGGGTTTTTCTTCCATCGTCTTCTCCGCGTGTGTGGGGTTCAAATCCCACTTCTGACACCACTTGTGCGAGGATGGCAAATTTATGACGCTGAATAGCAATATCGTGGTTTCAAAGAACTGTCTTTTATTGGTTCTTGAAACAGTTTATACGATGAGTAATATGTACAAAGTTTATGAAATAGCAGTAGGTCCTCTTGGCTCGTCCTTCTTCTTTCTTCCCAGGCCTCGCGGGGAGCATGGAAACAAGAAAATAAATAGATACGGTAAGTGGGGAGGCTTGTTAAGGCTTAACTGTTCTCGTCTTTCCCTTTTCTCTCTCACTCTTTTTGGCCCTGTCTCCGCTGTCTTCTTATTGTCTTACTTCTTTTCGCTTGTGTTGTCCCTCTTCTGATTCTCCTGTCAGACTCCCTTCCTGCCTGTTTCCTTGCGTCCTGCGCTTCTTGCTTATGTACTGTTTTCCGTCTTTCTTCTTCTTTTTTCTCTCTCTCTCTTTCTCTCGTTTATTCGTTTTAGTGTACTTAATCGTAAATCTCTTCCTGTGTACGCTCTATCTTCTTGGTATCGTATTTCCTATATTTCTCTTCCCTTTCTTTCCTGTGTCTGAATGCCTGCTATTGTTTTCTTGCCCCGTCCCCTTTTCCCCGCAGTGCTCACCATCACAAGTGCCCGTTCACCCTCTCCTTTTCTCCCTTCTTTCCCCTCCTCTTCCCCGCTCCTCTCACCTCCCGCCTCCCTTCCCCGCTTCCGTCTCCGTACCTGGAGAGGCCACACTTCTCCGGAAGCGTGGCGGCGTAGAAGCGGGCTCCCCGGGCCAGCTGTCTCCAAGTCTCCTCTGTGGTACTCCAGCTCCCTTCGGCTCCGTCTTCCGGCCGTCCTCCTCCTCGATGGTGGGTTCCTCGTCCTCTTGTTCCTCCTTTGTCACTCGTATGTCTCCACTCCCTCTTGCCTCTCTCACTCTCTTTGACGCTCCGCTTTTAACCCGCAGTTGGTCCCGCGGTTGCCATAAGCGACCAATCAAATCGCCGGGGTCTACAGTATGCACCAGGTCGTGTGGGGCAGAGTCAGCACAAGTAAGAGAACTGTGTGGGTCGGAATGGAGCGACCCATCACAGAGCTATTCTGTTTCTAAGCACTATACTAACATTTAGTCTGTGAAACTTTGTATCTTTACTTGGATTTTTGTTCTTTTGGTCTTGTTTTGCTCAGATAAATATTGGCTACTTTTCTAAACTGCTGTCGAGTACTTTTGTGGTGTTTTCACTGTGTTACTGTGTGTGTGTGTGGGGGGGGGTGTGCATGTGTGTGTGTGTACAAATACTTTACACATTGAGTCTGAGATAAGCATGCCTGCTTGAACCATGCTACCAAGTGGGTGAGCAGGGGTTAGCTTGGTTGGTTGTGAAACTCCCTTACCTTGACGAGAGTGAGGGTCCTTACCTGGACAGGGTGCAAATCACTGCAAACTACAGACCCTATTTCTAACAGACATGCTGTTTTTTTAGGCAAAATGATTCCAAGCATCCATTTTGAGACTAAGAAAATCGTGCCAAATGGCCACTCCGCTCCATTGCAGAATTTCACTGAATCTGGTAGAATTTAAATGAAATTCCATATGATTCATCAGACTCAAACTTCGAGAACTCAGCCCACCATTACTTACTGGCACATGTACTACACATCTACAGAAGCAGATCTGTAGGTCAAGCCTTACCACACATCGCTCCTAAAGCATGACAAGATCTCCCATTTCACAATAGAGCCTGCTCCTCTCTTCAATTATGCAAGAAGTTGAAGATCTGGCTCCCTCTGATGAGATTAGCCTCACACACCTGCGAAGTGCCAGGATACCCTAACGGGTGACAGTGTGGTATACAAATAGATATAACAAAACATGTGGCCAGTGCCTGGTTAAACCATCTAGAGGCCCCTAGGCAGTCGAAATGTCGTCCCCCACTCGCAAATTATCTCCTAATACATTTTTAATTTTACCAATCAACAATTTTAATAAACCTATTTTATTACCCAAAACTAAACATTACATGTGCGTAATTTGCACAGAATGTTTATACAAACTGACAGCTGACAGAAGAACTTTTAAGAGACAAACTGTGTATGTGAATCTGATGTCTATGGTTTATGTACTTTAAGTTGTTAATTATACATTACATTAATACAGTATTTTGCCGGTGCTTACTTTGCCTATTTGGTAATCAGGGACTGCATGTGGTCTGTCCCCTAGTGCTATTTTTCCTGCTCACCCTGGTGCCCCCAGCATCATGGCTGCTGAACGATACAGAAAAAGAAAACACTGCACCCTGCTGCACGCGTTAACTTGTCCCATTACTTTTCATTGCAAATCAGTATTTTGTGAAATGTTTAAATCTGACTTTATAGTATGTATGTGGTTCTTGATATCTAAATATACATGTATAGATATATACATACAAAGCCGGATTTATACATTCTAAACAAACGTCTGCATGTATGTGGGATAGATAGATAGATAGATAGATAGATAGATAGATAGATAGATAGATAGATAGATAGATAGATAGATAGATAGATAGATAGATAGATAGATAGATTGATAGTGTTTATCTCTGTGATACAAAAATTAGAAAAAACATCTAAAAGTTGTATTTTATTTCCTAATCAGCACATAGTTTAAACAGTTAATGTAAGAAGAAACACCTTGAAAGGTGCTCTAGAGCTGCATTACTGACCCAACTAAATATTTAAGTAAACAAAGGCAGAAAGGCCACTGTAAAATAGACACAGACAATTTCAGATACAGTTAGCTCTACTTACAAAACTTATGTTGGGGCCTTTGCAGATTATTAAAAAGTGAACAGAGGGCTGGTATTTTTCTCTGGGAAAGGTGAAAACCGTACTTACCTATGTTCCCTCAGAGTAGCCATGTTGCGGAGGACGCTCTTTCTGAGGGGCCCCACCCACTCTTGCAAGGAGCCTGCCTTGCTGGGATTGAAGAGAAACAAATTGTTACTTTGGGTCAGTGCTAGTCAGCTCTGAGGATGCTGCACACTACAACTGCTTAACAGGGACACACAGCACTACACTAGGAAGCCGGGGGGTGGGGGTGGGGTTCTTCATGCACAGAAGACTGCCCTGACCCCAACGCACCGCGGGAGCTGCAGGAGTGACCATTACGCCCCTGTCGCCGAGAGAGAGTGTGATCCAAGAGAGGAGCAGTGTACACTCTGATGCATGTTAGTTTACCTGCTGGAGGCTGTGTATCAGTGAAAGGCCACTAGGGGGCAGAGAAGAGCCATTAAAGAAAGACTGTACTAGGAAAAATATGAATGGCACAAGATGTGTAGGACAACCTGTCATCGGGAAGAGCGACAGGCATGCCAAGTGTTTTTGAGACCTGTCAACCGGTACTGTGGCAATTAAAGTGAAGTGCGTGGAATTTTGTTATTCACTGATGAAGTAATATTTATTTTGCCAATTCATTGTATAAGAAAAAAGAAACACAAACATACCGAACTGTTTCTTTAAGAGTTTCCTGGAGTTGAATTTAAGCAAATGTTTCTTCAGCACATGGACAATTATTGCTCTGTTGTTTACAAATTGTTTGTCACGAGAATACCTGCTTGTGAAAGTAGATGCAGGATGCAAAAGACAAACTTACCTTGTGACTTTCTTCTAACTGCTGTGAAACTGCTGTCCTGGAAGCACTGTCTTTGAGAACTGTCTAGTAGCCTTTGACCGTGCCAGGAGGAAGTTTGCGTTGTTGTACAATTGTTTGGGCAAAAAGGGACAAAAGCTGTTTCATCATCTTCATGATCTCTATGGTAGAGGACCACAATTTTAACCCTGATAGGCAGTATTTGGTAACCATGTACACCGAGGCACTCTACACCAAGATAGCCCAAGCTGAAGCTTTAGTCAGTTAAAACAGTACTCTCCCAGGAGACCTATGGGCTACCAAAAGAATGCATCCTGCAATTTCTTGATATAATCTGAAGGAGAATTATTTTGAATTTGATGGCAATATTTATAAGCAGATAAAGGGTGTAAACTTGGGGGCAGCTTGTGCCCCACAGTGTGGTGAACATTCACATGAGCCTATTTGAGCATAGATGTATCTATAATGAAACTGCCCCATATTTTTAGAACATCAGAAATTGGGCTTGGTAATGACTGAGCCCAGTAGAGTAACAAAGGCCCCCGCAGTGCGGGCTAGGGGAGGAGGCGCTGTTAAGGGGTCCCCCTCAGCACAGTGCACTGTGCACGGGCGGCAGGCATCTAACTGGGTCCAGGTGAGATACCCCCCACCCCCTCAAGGTACTTTGCAGGGACCCCCCTCAAGTTTCGTTACACCACTGCCTGAGCCACGTGGCTTTGGGAGCTGGAATAAGTACATGGAACTGAGTCGTTTAGGAAAGAAGTTTTCTGAGGAACCTCTTTGAAGCCTGGAAAGGCAGGAATTTTTGCAAGTAGGAAAATGGCACAGGAATGGTTGGATCAATATGAGACTTCTCGAAGGTCATCAGCAGCTGCGTGTGGATATTGCTTGTCAGTGGACTAATACCTATGTGATCAGGTTATAAGCTTTTGCTAATATAAAAAATACAACAGTTCGTTTAGAAGCAAGAAGCCCACAATGGAAGAGGCTTAGGGTTCAGAGACCAAATACAAGTTCTGGCATGCAAGGGATTGAACAGTGGTAATGCCAGTGAACATATTGGGTCTGTGGCATTTAAAAGTGCAGAGCAGAAGAATGAGTGGAAAGGATTCGTTACCTGTTACAAGTGTGGTGAGAGAGTACACATTGCCTACAGTGGGTAAAAAGTGTGTAAAATGCAAGAAATCTGGGCACTTGCCAGAGGATGCACGGAGGGGGTGGGGGCATGTGGGACAAGTGCAGGTGAATGTAGCATATGAAAAACAGTTGTCTGAGTGTTTGAAGGAATACAAGGAAGTCTTTCAAAGCAGCAGTGAAAGATGACATGAAAGATCCAATTAGCATTATCAAAATTGGTGGAAAGGATATGCAGATAACGGTGGACACAGGTTCACCATCACTTTGGTGTCAAATTCATGGTTTTGGTCTTTGTCTAAGTAAAGTGATTTGCATTCCTCTGAAATTTTTGCTATAGCAAATGATGGAAAAAGGATCAAACTGTCAGGATAATTCGAGTCAACCATTGAGTTTCAAAGGATACAAGTGTGTGCAAGAGTTGATATTGCAAACCAAGGTTATAACAAAAGGAGCAAAGGCTTCCCTGAAATTACAATAATATTGGAGTGGGACTGGGAAAAACAGATAAAAAAACAAGGGGCCAGATAAACGAGGGTCAGGTTTTGCTAGTTGCAAATTTGCAAGATTTAGTCACTCGCAATTTGCGAGTCACAAAACCTGATGTGCAGCAGTGTCTCAGACACTGTTAGCAATTCCCAAATGGGTTGCAAGGGACCTGCCTCACTAATATTGATGAGGCAGGTCGCAATTTGCGACTCATTTGGGAATGGCCGCACTCACAGGGATTGTGGCCTGCTGGGGTCAGGAGACCACCATGTCTGTGACTGCTTTTTAGGTTTCTCCTGCACAGTGCTTGCACAGTTCTTGTGAAATCTAATGTATTTAATATAAATCTTAAAAGGGAATTACATCCAAGGCCCTTGCTTTCTGTGCTGGTCACTTACTTTCCTCCGTTTTGATTGGCTGCAGCAATATTTCCTGCATTTGCCAATGCTTGTTTCTCCTGTGTTTGCTCTTATCAGTGTCCTGTGGCTTAAGTACTGTTTTCATCCACTTTGGTGTGGAACTATTTTTTTGCACTGTTATCTAAACTCTCACTGCCAGCACGCATTTGAAGCATGGTTGTCGTCTGCATGTTTTTTGTTTTCTCTCTTTGATTTAATCATTTTCTGTTACCACACTTTAAAGCATGCTTGTAAGCCGATGGCAAGACTTGAACCAGGTTCCCCAGCTCCAAGGATGGTAGTTCTGGCTATTACACCACATCTTCTCTCTTTTGGCTGCTTCTGTCCTTCTAACGTCACAAACTGATCACTCGAGACTGACAACAAAAATGGAGGACTGGCATCACCCCCTGTTAAAGAAGAAACACTGTTGCAACCATTTAATCATGTTCATGGCAACCTCATGCGATTGCTGGTGGAAAACATCCTGCCAGTGAGAACCAATTGTTTTTTTTTTTTTTTTTTTAAATTCGATCACATTTAATAGTAAGTGTAGCCTAATTTTACAATTAATAATATCTAAAACCGATATGACATTTATTTTAAAGATTTTCCTGAACAAAAATGTTTGAAAATGTTTTAGAGATTCACTTTGTATTTATCATTGTATTTTTGTCTCTGTGCGACTCCTTCCCTGAAAATATAGTGCTTTTTAGATTCTAACATGGCGGATTTTGTCCGTAATAAGCCCTGGTCAGGCAGTTCCTGATCTTCTTCTATGTCCATGGACAAACTGCTACTCGGCTCCTTACTGGTGGTAATTAATACTCTTCTAGGCTTCTTTTGCAACTGGCCCATGCCAGAAATTTTAGTTTCTCTATTTTCTTTAATCACACCCCTTCAAAACAAAACTGCAGGGGCCTGCATTAGCATGTAGGCATTGTAGTCTAACCACGAGCAGCACCGTAAGAGAAGATAGGGTGTAACTTAATGGACTCCTGGCTGATGTATGCCATGCATTACACACCGTCGCCTCAGAAGAGAGACCTGTCATACTCCATGCTATCCTGCTGCATACAGCTATGTAGGCAAATGATTACACAGTTTCTTCTCCAAAGTTGAACTTGCCACTTTGCATGGCCCTCTGGGAAATGTATGCCGGGCACTGGACCTCGCCTTTAGTCTGAAGGTGAGGATTTTTGAACCGGAAATATGATTGCGTTGCTCTCTGTGGTCTGTAGGCATAAGTGTTCTAGGCACCGTCTTCGGCACTGGTTAAAATGCCCACTGTGTGGAAAAGAAAGCAGAAGAAGAGAAAAAATATTGTTTTCCCTTCCCTGAAGGTTTACTTACACCACTCACAATCACCTGGGAAACGTAGTCCGCAGTATCATTGTTATCTACTGGGAGATGCGCAGTGCTTAATTTGTAAATAAAAATATGCCGGTGCCCAAAGCTCTCCTCTGAAAGATGCGGTTGCTGCAATTAAATGTGCGAGCACATAATAATGATTCAGTGTAATCGTAAAGCCATCTCAGGCCTCTTTAATCCATTTATAGCTACTTTCTGCCCTTTCCGCTCACTCTTGCAGCTTTCTGCTTTCTCCATTTGTGATGCTTTTTGCACCTTTCGCTCGCAGTAAATGCCTGATGCAAAAAAAAGTGCTGGCCCCCAAAAATAAGTGCCAGTGTCCCCCACTGTCAACCACCGGCTCAAATTAAACACGTATTTGAGTTGTGGTTGTCGAGCCAGTGTGAAAAGCTGGCTACGGTTGTATGGTGGTAGCACGCATGCCTAAAGCACGCATGCCAGAACAATGCGATTTTAAGACCACGTCTTTACCACGCATGCCTTTACCACGCATGCCTTTACAACGCATGCCTTAATGAATTCTGTTGTAACAGCATGTATGGCAAAGGAAGATGTGATGTAAATTCCCCCCTGCCCTTGGCTTTTACACCCCAGCCCTTAAAACTTCCCCTTCCCCCACCCTGAGCCTTAAATCCCCCAGTCCTGAGCCCTAAAACGGATCCCACTCTGCCCCTGAAACGACCCCAACTCCCCTCCTAACGCCTAAAACCTTGACCCCTATTTAAAACTACCCCAACCACAACCCCCCCACCCTGAGCTCTAACACTGTCCCCAGCTTTGCAAACTGCCCCTTCTTCCAGCCCTGAACCCTAAAACCCTACATCAACCCCCCCAGCCCTGAGCCATAAAACCTTGCCCTAACCCTCACAACTACCCAGATCCCCCCCACCCTGAGCTCTAAAACCATCCCCTACCCAAAAAAACGAAACCAGACTACCCTGTCAAAAAAATAACCCAACCTCCCCCCGCCGTGATCCCTAAAGCTGCCCCCACCCCTTAAAGTACCCCCCAAACCTGGTCCCAGCCTTTAAAAACCTGCTACCTGCCCAAAAAAAGTAATGCGTTAACTCCCTGTAAACAAAAAAAAGTAACACGACCTCCCCCTCCACCACCCTGAGCCCTAAAACTGCCCCCACCCCTCAAAGTACCCCCCCCCCAAACCCGGTCCCAGCCCCTAAAAACCTGCCACCTCCCTAAGAAAAGTAACACAACTTCCCCCTTTACGTTAAAAAAAAACTAACCAGGCCTCCTCACCCCACCCTAAGCTCTAAAACTGCCCCCACCCCTAAAAACTACCCTTCCCCCACCAAACCAGGCCTTAACCCCACTTACCTCTCCCGTTGCTTCCTCTTCCTGCTCCTGGAACAGCTAGATCGCGCTGTGTGCCTTAACCACGAACATGCGTTGTTAAGGCACATGCGCGGTTAAGGTAGACACCACGCCAGCCCGTGGTTCAGGCAAGCATGGTTTAGCTTGCGGGGAAATGGCACGCGTGGCTCAGCCCACGTTGTTAAGGCCATTTCCCGCTGGCTGCTATCGAAGTCTACAAACCCAGCTCTCTCCATAAATCTATCTTTCATTAAGGAGTGTTTTTAACAAAAATCAAACTTACAAGACTTTAATCTCTGATAAATATAGGTAAAGATTATTTCTCCAGTAGTGACATTCCCTTGTGGTCATTCTCTTCACCGATAATACCATGCATTAGTATGAGAATAAAGGTTAATCTCACCGTTCAGGAATGTGCCTCTTAAAGTGCCTCTAATAAATTCATAGCTGTTACATACAATGAAGTGGTATCACAGAAGGGAATCAGATGTACTACCACTTGCCATGAGGCAAACATTTTTTTCAGGGGAGAGATACTCTTAAGACAACAGGTCACAATACTAGACCCCAGCTTCAGCCTTGCACAAGGTTCAAAGAGAGGGATATGAAAACATAGAACTGACTTTGAATAGGACTAGTTGATGTAAATCCAGTGACGGAGTTTAGATAGGTCCTGAACAAACACAGCAGACCAAAAGTTGTGACAAGGTAAGGGTGAATATGGAGACGGATAGCATTCCATGTAAAACCATTGCTTAATTTGAACCAGGCAGTGCTTAATTTGTAAATAAAATGTGCTGGGGGCCAAAGCTCTCCTCTGAAACGCGTGGTTGCTGCAATTAAATGTGCGAGCATGGAATACTGAGGCAGCCTAATCCTGAAACCATCTCTGGTCTCTTTAATCCACTTGCAGCCACTCTCTGCCCGCTCAGCACACTCTTGCAGCTTTCTGCTTTCTCCCTTTGTGACGCTTTTTCGTTTTTCTCTTCCTCCGTTGTTCTCATTTGTGTCTTTTGTTCGGAGTAAATGCGTGAGGCAGAAGAATAAGTTCCTGACCTCAAAAATAAGTACCGGTTCCCCGCACTGTCAATCACCGGTTCAAATTAAGCACTGGAGATTCAGACTCCATCAGTGTATGGCACCCTAAATGATCCACTCAAGCAGCCATGCAGCACTGACTGAAATACATCTTAATTACTTTTTAATACAATTACTCTGATAACTGCCCCTCCCCGCATCAACTGTGGAACTCTCAGCATTAAGAGTTTTTTTTTTTTAAATGAACCTCTTTGCCTCTAGCCGCCCTGCTGACCTTTGTCAAAATACCCCATCTGCTGGTTGTCACACAGAAGGCAGTTGATTGAGACAAACAAGAGCAGCAACAAGAGGTTTGCTGCCAAGGGAATGCTGCAGTATTTCAGGTTTCATAAAGTACAATACTGCAATTCCCACTAATTAACTTGTGTCAAATATATTGAATTACAACAACAAAAATATTCAAAATCACATAGGCGAAACCTAATGCATTTACCAATGTTTGTTAACCCCTTCCCCGCCAGGGACGTAATGGTTACGTCCATGGCAGCGCCCGTGTGGCGCCATGGACGTAACCATTACGTCCTGAATGCTGCCCTCGGGAGAAGCGCTAGCGCTCCTCCCGAGGGCCGCCCCCCCACCCCCCTAGGTCAGGGCTGACAGGGGAATCCCTTCCCCTTCAACCCCCGACCGTCCCCCACCCCTCCTGTGACGTCAGCGCGCGAGCGCGCGCTGACAATCACACAACCTCCCCCATCGCGCTGGAAGCAGAGCTTCCAGCGCGATCGAAAGAGAAATGCTCAGCATTTCTCTTTCGATCACGTGGGGGAGGCCCGGAGGGGCTTCAAAGGGAAGGAAATGTATTTCCTTCCCTTTGAAGTCTCTCCGAGGGTTTCAAAAGCCGGATTGCTTGCAATCCGGCTTTTGAAACCCCACTAGACACCAGGGATTTTTTTCTTTTTATATGAAATTGACAGAAGGGAGCGACCCCTTGGGCAAGGGTCGCTCCCAGGGGGTCATTTTTTTTTAAAGCCTTTTCTGCCCCCCCCTGGGGGCAGATCGGCCTATTATTAGGCCGATCTGCCCCCAGTGGGGGCAGAAACCTCTAGACACCAGGGATACTTTTTTTTTTTTTTTTTCTTTTATTTGTTTTCTTTAGTTTTTTAGGTGTGGGATGCGACCCCTTAGGCAAGGGTCGCTCCCATAGGGGGAAATTATATTTAGGCCATTTCTGCCCCCTTTGGGGGCAGATTGGCTTATTTTTATGAGGCCAAGCTGCCCCCAAGGGGGGCAGAAACCACTAGACACCAGGGAGTTTTTTTGTTTGTTTGTTTTTCACGTAAGGGGAGCAACCCCTTAGGCAAGGGTCGTTCTCTTGGGGGGCAAATTTATTTTAGGCCATTTCTGCCCCCCATGGGGGCAGATCAGCCAATTTTTATTAGGCCGATCTGCCCCCACGGGGGGCAGAAACCACTAGGCACCAGGGATTTTTGTTGTTGTTGTGTTTTACAGATGGGGAGCGTCCCCTTAGGCAAGGGTCGCTCCCCTGGAGGGGCAAATTGTATTTAGGCCATTTCTGCCCGCTTTGGGGGCAGATCGGCCGATTTTAGGTCAATCTGCCCCCAAGGGGGGCAGAAACCACTAGGCACCAGGGATTTTTTTTTGCGCCGTCACGCAAGGGGAGCGACCTTGTAGGCAAGGGTCGCTCCCCGGGGGGTGGTGAGGGGGGCAAATTTATTTTAGGCCATTTCTGCCCCCCCTGGGGGCAGATCGGCCTATTAGTATTAGGCCGATCTGCCCACAGGGGGGGGGCAGAAACCTCTAGGCGCCTGGGCAAATAGTTTTTTTGTGTTTTTTTTTTGTTTGTTTGTTTTTTTAGAGATGGGGAGCGACGCATTAGGCAAGGGTCGCTCCCCTGGGGGGCAAATTGTATTTAGACCATTTCTGCCCCCCTTGGGGGCAGATTGGCCGATTGTAGGTCAATCTGCCCCCAAGGGGGGCAGAAACCACTAGGCACCAGGGATCTTTTTTTTGCGCCGTCACGCAAGGGGAGCGACCTTGTAGGCAAGGGTCGCTCCCCGGGGGGGGGGGGGTGAGGGGGGCAAATTTATTTTAGGCCATTTCTGCCCCCCCTGGGGGCAGATCGGCCTATTGGTATTAGGCCGATCTGCCCACAGGGGGGGGCAGAAACCTCTAGGCGCCTGGGCAAATAGTTTTTTTGTGTTTTTTTTTTTTGTTTGTTTGTTTTTTTAGAGATGGGGAGCGACGCATTAGGCAAGGGTCGCTCCCCTGGGGGGCAAATTGTATTTAGACCATTTCTGCCCCCTTTGGGGGCAGATTGGCCGATTGTAGGTCAATCTGCCCCCAATGGGGGCAGAAACCACTAGGCACCAGGGATCTTTTTTTTGCGCCGTCACGCAAGGGGAGCGACCTTGCAGGCAAGGGTCGCTCCCCGGGGGGGGGTGGGGGGGCAAATTTATTTTAAGCCATTTCTGCCCCCCTGGGGGCAGATCGGCCTATTGGTATTAGGCCGATCTGCCCCCGGGGGGGGGCAGAAACCTTTAGGCGCCAGGGCAATTTTTTTTTTGTGTGGGTTTTTATTTTTGTTTGTTTGTTTTTTTAGAGATGGGGAGCGACGCATTAGGCAAGGGTCGCTCCCCTGGGGGGCAAATTGTATTTAGACCATTTCTGCCCCCCTTGGGGGCCGATTGTCCGATTGTAGGTCAATCTGCCCCCAAGGGGGGCAGAAACCACTAGGCACCAGGGATCTTTTTTTTGCGCCGTCACGCAAGGGGAGCGACCTTGCAGGAAAGGGTCGCTCCCCGGGGGGGTTGGGGGGCAAATTTATTTTAGGCCATTTCTGCCCCCCCTGGGGGCAGATCGGCCTATTGGTATTAGGCCGATCTGCCCCCGGGGGGGCAGAAACCTCTAGGCGCCAGGGCAAATTGTTTTTTTTGTGGTTTTTTTTTTGTTTGTTTGTTTTTGTAGAGATGGGGAGCGACCCATTAGGCAAGGGTCGCTCCCCTGGGGGGCAAATTGTATTTAGACCATTTCTGCCCCCCTTGGGGGCAGATTGGCCGATTGTAGGTCAATCTGCCCCCAAGGGGGGCAGAAACCACTAGGCACCGGGGATTTTTTTTTTGGCACCAATGTCACGCAAGGGGGGGCGACCCCATAGGCAAGGGTCGCTCCCGGGGGGGCAGGGGGGTTGGGGGGTGGGGACAAATTTATTTTAGGCCATTTCTGCCCCCCCTGGGCCCGGCTGAGCTAGAGGCCAAAATCCACAGGTAGGCACTGTTTTCTATGAAAAAATGTGATGTGTCCACGTTGTGTTTTGGGCCATTTCCTGTCGCCGGCGCTAGGCCTACCCACACCAGTGAGGTATCATTTTTATCGGGAGACTTGGGGGAACGCTAGGTGGAAGGAAATTTGTGGCTCCTCTCAGATTCCAGAACTTTCTGTCACTGAAATGTGAGGAAAATATGTTTTTTTAGCCAAATTTTGAGGTTTGCAAAGGATTCTGGGTAACAGAACCTGGTCAGAGCCCCACAATTCACCCCATCTTGGATTCCCCTGGGTTTCTAGTTTTCAAAAATGCGCTGGTTTGCTAGGTTTCCCCAGGTGCCGGCTGAGCTAGAGGCCAAAATCCACAGGTAGGCCCTGTTTTCTATGAAAAAATGTGATGTGTCCAGGTTGTGTTTTGGGCCATTTCCTGTCGCGGGCGCTAGGCCTACCCACACAAGTGAGGTATAATTTTTATCGGGAGACTTGGGGGAACGCTGGGTGGAAGGAAATTTGTGGCTCCTCTCAGATTCCAGAACTTTCTGTCACCGAAATGTGAGGAACATGTGTTTTTTTAGCCAAATTTTGAGGTTTGCAAAGGATTCTGGGTAACAGAACCTGGTTTGATCCCCACAAGTCACCCCTCCTTGGATTCCCCTAGGTCTCTAGTTTTCAAAAATGCACAGGTTTGGTAGGTTTCCCTAGGTGCCGGCTGAGCTAGAGGCCAAAATCTACAAGTAGGCACTTTGCAAAAAACAGCTCTGTTTTCTGTGATGTGTCCACGTTGTGTTTTGGGGCATATCCTGTCGCGGGCGCTGGGCCTAACCACACAAGTGAGGTACCATTTTTATCGGGAGACTTGGGGGAACGCTGGGTGGAAGGAAATTTGTGGCTCCTCTTAGATTCCAGAACTTTCTGTCACCGAAATGTGAGGAAAATATGTTTTTTAGCCAAATTGTGAGGTTTGCAAAGGATTCTGGGTAACAGAACCTGGTCAGAGCCCCACAAGTCACCCCATCGTGGATTCCCCTAGGTCTCTAGTTTTCAAAAATGCACAGGTTTGGTAGGTTTCCCTAGGTGCCGGCTGAGCTAGAGGCCAAAATCTACAGGTAGGCACTTCGCAAAAAACACCTCTGTTTTCTTCCAAAAATGTGGATGTGTCCGCGTTGCGCTTTGGGGCGTTTCCTGTAGCGGGCGCTAGGCCTACCCACACAAGTGAGGTATCATTTTTATCGGGAGACTTGGGGGAACGCTGGGTGGAAGGACATTTGTGGCTCCTCTCAGATTCCCGAACTTTCTGCCACAGAAATGTGAGGAACATGTGTTTTTTTAGCCAAATTGTGAGGTTTGCAAAGGATTCTGGGTAACAGAACCTGGTCCGAGCCCCGCAAGTCACCCCTCCTTGGATTCCCCTGGGTTTCTAGTTTTCAAAAATGCGCTGGTTTGCTAGGTTTCCCCAGGTGCCGGCTGAGCTAGAGGCCAAAATCCACAGGTAGGCCCTGTTTTCTATGAAAAAATGTGATGTGTCCAGGTTGTGTTTTGGGCCATTTCCTGTCGCGGGCGCTAGGCCTACCCACACAAGTGAGGTATAATTTTTATCGGGAGACTTGGGGGAACGCTGGGTGGAAGGAAATTTGTGGCTCCTCTCAGATTCCAGAACTTTCTGTCACCGAAATGTGAGGAACATGTGTTTTTTTAGCCAAATTTTGAGGTTTGCAAAGGATTCTGGGTAACAGAACCTGGTTCGATCCCCACAAGTCACCCCTCCTTGGATTCCCCTAGGTCTCTAGTTTTCAAAAATGCACAGGTTTGGTAGGTTTCCCTAGGTGCCGGCTGAGCTAGAGGCCAAAATCTACAAGTAGGCACTTTGCAAAAAACAGCTCTGTTTTCTGTGATGTGTCCACGTTGTGTTTTGGGGCATATCCTGTCGCGGGCGCTGGGCCTAACCACACAAGTGAGGTACCATTTTTATCGGGAGACTTGGGGGAACGCTGGGTGGAAGGAAATTTGTGGCTCCTCTTAGATTCCAGAACTTTCTGTCACCGAAATGTGAGGAAAATATGTTTTTTAGCCAAATTGTGAGGTTTGCAAAGGATTCTGGGTAACAGAACCTGGTCAGAGCCCCACAAGTCACCCCATCGTGGATTCCCCTAGGTCTCTAGTTTTCAAAAATGCACAGGTTTGGTAGGTTTCCCTAGGTGCCGGCTGAGCTAGAGGCCAAAATCTACAGGTAGGCACTTCGCAAAAAACACCTCTGTTTTCTTCCAAAAATTTGGATGTGTCCGCGTTGCGCTTTGGGGCGTTTCCTGTAGCGGGCGCTAGGCCTACCCACACAAGTGAGGTATCATTTTTATCGGGAGACTTGGGGGAACGCTGGGTGGAAGGACATTTGTGGCTCCTCTCAGATTCCCGAACTTTCTGCCACAGAAATGTGAGGAACATGTGTTTTTTTTGCCAAATTGTGAGGTTTGCAAAGGATTCTGGGTAACAGAACCTGGTCCGAGCCCCGCAAGTCACCCCTCCTTGGATTCCCCTAGGTCTCTAGTTTTCAGAAATGCACAGGTTTGGTAGGTTTCCCTAGGTGCCGGCTGAGCTAGAGGCCAAAATCTACAGGTAGGCACTTTGCAAAAATCACCTCTGTTGTCTTCCAAAAATTTGGATGTGTCCACGTTGCGCTTTGGGGCGTTTCCTGTCGCGGGCGCTAGGCCTACCCACACAAGTGAGGTATCATTTTTATCGGGAGACTTGGGGGAACGCTGGGTGGAAGGAAATTTGTGGCTCCTCTCAGATTCCAGAACGTTCTGCCACAGAAATGTGAGGAACATGTGTTTTTTTAGCCAAATTTTGAGGTTTGCAAAGGATTCTGGGTAACAGAACCTGGTCCGAGCCCCGCAAGTCATCCCTCCTTGGATTCCCCTAGGTCTCTAGTTTTCAGAAATGCACAGGTTTGGTAGGTTTCCCTAGGTGCCGGCTGAGCTAGAAGTCAAAATCTACAGGTAGGCACTTCGCAAAAAACACCTCTGTTTTCTTCCAAAAATTTGGATGTGTCCACGTTGCTGTACTGCCATTTGATAAAGTTTGTTTTGACCAATGACTTTGTGTTGCACCACTGCGCATATTAGTTGCTCAATGTTCACCAGTAGCACATGGTATGTTTTATTCAGCTCAGCTGCCTATGGGCTTTGACATGATATTATACATTGCATTTTATATTCAGCTCAGCTGCCTATTGGCTTTGACATGACACTAGACATTGCATTTGATATTTAGGTTAGCTGCCTATTGCCTTTAACATGACATTGCATTTGATATTTAGGTTAGCTGCCCATTGCCTTTAACGTGGAGTTAGACATTGCAGTTGAGAATCCAAGCTGTATTTTTCCAAGCTGCGTTTTTGAACCAAGATGTTTTTCTCACAGTAGACTAGACATGATAAGAGAGAGTACATGGGTGTTGTTTTCTTCGCTTGAGCTTGGGAACAGGAGTAGTCTTGGAGACCTGGCCAGTCTCCAAAAGGCTTGCTCAGTTTCCCGGGTCTGAGAGGAGGGGGCACACCTTTGTAACGAATGTAACAGGCTGCAGAGAGTCAGATTCGAATCTGCCGGACCTCGTGCTGGAGCTTGGCGCCAGCTGGCAGCAATCCCGTGTGGGTAGATGAATCTCTTTCTCGCGGCTGACAGGGGTCATCAGCTTGCAGACCTTAGAAAGATGAAGCTGTAGATAGTTCCCACACGGTGAAGTATTTGTTTTGCTTTGCATTCAATATCTTATAAATATAACCTGCTGTGTATATTGCAAACTGATATATTTTGTTTGATTAACGCGGACTTGAAAGCTACTAATTCGTCATACATAAAATATTGTGGTTGGGGAAGAATTAACAACAATAAAAGACTTCTTTGACCTCAGAAGTGCATTTCTGTTGTGTTATGTTAGTGCTTAGAAACCAGATAAGAGGAAAGCACTACAATTGGTACCAGGAGTCGTGGGGTCGGTCATTAAGAGGTGATTAAGAGGGTGTTGACGAGTTGGTAGATTTCTAAGTGCACACTTTAAAAGTGTAATTGTTTTTTTGTTGTTTGGAGAATTACAGAAATTGTTTTCTGTTTGGGGAATCACAGAAGCACCGCAGACCATGTCTGAGAATGCATGTGTTGATAAACTGCCTGATGGTGCTACGAAAAACTGTGAATTGTTTTCTGTTTGGGGAATTACAGAAGAAAATGCATGTGTAGCTAAAAGGCCTGATAATGTTTTGAGAAATAATTCCTGTTGTACATATGTAGAAAACGTGTGTTTTGGAAGTAATGATGACAGAAAGGTCTGGATACCTTTATCTGCTTACAGAGAAATGCAGGAGAAATGTAGGAAGTTGGAACATGAAAATAGGAATTTACGTGAGCAAATTAGCCCGACTGAAAGTTATAAAAGGGCTGTTTTTGAAGAATCTTTCTTGTCCCATTCCAGTGATGAGGGGGTTAAGACAGCTCCGAGCTGCACTGAGTTTTCGTGTGAGCCAGGGTTTTTGGCAGACAAAATGCATTCCTTAACTGATAACACGGACGAGAGAGACCAGAATGTGATTTACGAGTTACCGTTGCAAAATGCACAAGTAAAACGAAAGATTTTAGAGCAAGAGCCGACTTTCATTAGCTTGTTTGATTTTTGGAAAAAGAATAGCCCTCATTTGAGAGAAATCCTAACACTTTTGTATATGGTCACTGTGAAAAATAATATGCAGCTGCGCGCTTGTGATTTGGCAAATGAAATAATGCAGACTTCAGGTTTCTGCGCAGTGAAATTGAGTGCAAATACTTATGTACACGTAAATCGTGAACAAGGAAAGAAAATAGTGCCCCTAGCTAGAATCATACAATGGATCTGGTACTTGCAAGATAGGGCTAGAGTACCACAGGTAAAAGAATTACCGGTGAAATTGTGTGCACCATTTGAATTCGTGTCCACTGAAGATAAAAAGCATGTTTGTTTTACTAATGATTCATTGACTGAAATGTTGTTTTCTGGCACCGTAGAAGGAACAGCGTTGTATAATGTGTGTCAGATTTTAAAGCAAGAGCTAATGTTTTAGCACCTAACTGGTTCAATTACCTTGCAGATGTTAATGAGAAAAATTCAGAGAGAGAAGTGTACACCCAGAATTCTTCCTTAGTGGGGATGGCTAAGTGGGTGCCCCAGAAATGTGAACAGCTGAGAGAAAAAGCCACTTACAGGTGGGCAGAGATGAGAGAGATGCACATTCCCTTAGTTTTGATCAAAACTGTGCAGCACGCACAAAAGCAATCTGTCATGCAAGCAGTCACAGAGCAGTTGGGGAGAGGAAAGTTACCAGGACAGAAATGGCAAATTGATCAGGTTTTAGGGAGAGTGATTGCTGCAAATTACCAAGGAAAAATCGAAATTATGCTGATACCTAGAAAAGAATCTGATTCATTCATACAAATTGGAGACAGAATGGCCCAAATTGACAAAAGTGCAGTGAATGGAGGTTTGGTAAAGAATGAGTCTGCCCCAGCCCTTCTGACAGTGCAAGAAAAGGGAAGCTGTGGCGCAGCAGATAAAAACCTCAGTACTGATGTGTGGGCTGAAGCCCCAAGTGATCCTCCAGAACCTGCAGAAAATATAACAAAGGGCCTCAAAAACGTCCTGCTGATTATAAAACAGGGAAAGAAAGAGGAAGGGTGCAGTTTAAATGAAAAATGTTATTTGCAAGAAAAGTCATACTTGTTTCTTTTGCAGATCCTACCACGTTTCGCCACTGTCCCTGAGTGTGCTGTGTGGTCCCCCTTCCGGTGTGTGCGTGTGGGGTCGGGGAAGGGACCGAATCCCCAACCTGAACCTGGCTGAGTAAAGTGCCAGCACCATAGATCCATTTTGTGCAAACTGCGCCTTCAGTTCAAGTTCAACTTGTTTGATTGCATTCTTCCACTGGAACTAAGCTGTGATTTTTTTTTTCCCTTCTCGTATGGAACTCTGACTTTTGCTTACCTTCCAGAAAACCTTTCAGGTGGACCGCGCACCTTTACATGAGCAGAACTCATGCCACATCAAATTGCTAACACTGTTAAATTAGAGACTCACTCAGAGTATAAAAAATTGCCCAGTCTTTTCTGTATAGATGTATCTGATGTGAAAGGTTATGAGATCAATGTGTTAATTGACTTCTATTGCTTTACAGGGATTGCTTTGATCATAATGTTTTTTTTGTTTGTGCTGATGTTTTTTGTTTTTGTTTGAAACAGGAGATATGTGAAACAAAAATTCATTGGTCAAAGGGCGGAATGTACTGCCATTTGATAAAGTTTGTTTTGACCAATGACTTTGTGTTTCACCACTGCGCATATTAGTTGCTCAATGTTCACCAGTAGCACATGGTATGTTTTGTTCAGTTTAGCCGCCTATGGGCTTTGACATTGCATTAGTCATTACATTTTGTATTCAGCTCCGCTGCCTATTGGCTTTGACATGATATTATATATTGCATTTTGTATTCAGCTCAGCTGCCTATTGGCTTTGACATGATATTATACATTGCATTTTATATTCAGCTCAGCTGCCTATGGGCTTTGACATGATATTATACATTGCATTTTATATTCAGCTCAGCTGCCTATTGGCTTTGACATGACACTAGACATTGCATTTGATATTTAGGTTAGCTGCCTATTGCCTTTAACATGACATTGCATTTGATATTTAGGTTAGCTGCCCATTGCCTTTAACGTGGAGTTAGACATTGCAGTTGAGAATCCAAGCTGTATTTTTCCAAGCTGCGTTTTTGAACCAAGATGTTTTTCTCACAGTAGACTAGACATGATAAGAGAGAGTACATGGGTGTTGTTTTCTTCGCTTGAGCTTGGGAACAGGAGTAGTCTTGGAGACCTGGCCAGTCTCCAAAAGGCTTGCTCAGTTTCCCGGGTCTGAGAGGAGGGGGCACACCTTTGTAACGAATGTAACAGGCTGCAGAGAGTCAGATTCGAATCTGCCGGACCTCGTGCTGGAGCTTGGCGCCAGCTGCCAGCAATCCCGTGTGGGTAGATGAATCTCTTTCTCGCGGCTGACAGGGGTCATCAGCTTGCAGACCTTAGAAAGATGAAGCTGTAGATAGTTCCCACACGGTGAAGTATTTGTTTTGCTTTGCATTCAATATCTTATAAATATAACCTGCTGTGTATATTGCAAACTGATATATTTTGTTTGATTAACGCGGACTTGAAAGCTACTAATTCGTCATACATAAAATATTGTGGTTGGGGAAGAATTAACAACAATAAAAGTCTTCTTTGACCTCAGAAGTGCATTTCTGTTGTGTTATGTTAGTGCTTAGAAACCAGATAAGAGGAAAGCACTACAGTTGCGCTTTGGGGCGTTTCCTGTAGCGGGCACTAGGCCTACCCACACAAGTGAGGTATCATTTTTATCGGGAGACTTGGGGGAACGCTGGGTGGAAGGAAATTTGTGGCTCCTCTCAGATTCCAGAACTTTCTGACACAGAAATGTGAGGAACATGTGTTTTTTTAGCCAAATTTTGAGGTTTGCAAAGGATTCTGGGTAACAGAACCTGGTCCGAGCCCCGCAAGTCACCCCTCCTTGGATTCCCCTAGGTCTCTAGTTTTCAGAAATGCACAGGTTTGGTAGGTTTCCCTAGGTGCCGGCTGAGCTAGAGGCCAAAATCTACAGGTAGGCACTTCGCAAAAATCACCTCTGTTGTCTTCCAAAAATTTGGATGTGTCCACGTTGCGCTTTGGGGCGTTTCCTGTCGCGGGCGCTAGGCCTACCCACACAAGTGAGGTATCATTTTTATTGGGAGACTTGGGGGAACGCTGGGTGAAAGGAAATTTTTGGCTCCTCTCAGATTCCAGATCTTTCTGCCACAGAAATGTGAGGAACATGTGTTTTTTTAGCCAAATTTTGAGGTTTGCAAAGGATTCTGGGTAACAGAACCTGGTCCGAGCCCCGCAAGTCACCCCTCCTTGGATTCTCCTAGGTCTCTAGTTTTCAGAAATGCACAGGTTTGGTAGGTTTCCCTAGGTGCCGGCTGAGCTAGAGGCCAAAATCTACAGGTAGGCACTTCGCAAAAATCACCTCTGTTGTCTTCCAAAAATTTGGATGTGTCCACGTTGCGCTTTGGGGCGTTTCCTGTCACGGGCGCTAGGCCTACCCACACAAGTGAGGTATCATTTTTATCGGGAAACTTGGGGGAACGCTGGGTGAAAGGAAATTTTTAGCTCCTCTCAGATTCCAGATCTTTCTGCCACAGAAATGTGAGGAACATGTGTTTTTTTAGCCAAATTTTGAGGTTTGCAAAGGATTCTGGGTAACAGAACCTGGTCCGAGCCCCGCAAGTCACCCCTCCTTGGATTCCCCTAGGTCTCTAGTTTTCAGAAATGCACAGGTTTGGTAGGTTTCCCTAGGTGCCGGCTGAGCTAGAGGCCAAAATCTACAGGTAGGCACTTCGCAAAAAACACCTCTGTTGTCTTCCAAAAATTTGGATGTGTCCACGTTGCGCTTTGGGGCGTTTCCTGTCGCGGGCGCTAGGCCTACCCACACAAGTGAGGTATCATTTTTATCGGGAGACTTGGGGGAACATAGATTAGCAAAACAAGTGTTATTGCCCCTTGTCTTTCTCTACATTTTTTCCTTCCAAATATAGGAGAGTGTGTAAAAAAGACATCTATTTGAGAAAAGCCCTGTAATTCACATGCTAGTATGGTCACCCCGGAATTCAGAGATGTGCAAATAACCACTGCTCCTCAACACCTTATCTTGTGCCCTTTTTGGAAATACAAAGGTTTTCTTGATAGCAATTTTTTACTCTTTATATTTCAGCAAATGAATTGCTGTATACCCGGTATAGAATGAAAACGCACGTCAGGGTGCAGCTCATTTATTGGCTCTGGGTTCCTCGGGTTCTTGATGAACCTACAAGCCCTATATATCCCCGCAACCAGAGGAGTCCAGCAGACGTAACGGTATATTGCTTTCGATAATCTGACATTGCAGGGAAAAGTTACAGAGTAAAACGTAGAGAAACATTTATGTTTTTTTCACCTAAATTTCAATATTTTTCTTTTTCAGTTGTTATTTTCTGTAGGAAACCCTTGTAGGATCTACACAAATGACCCCTTGCTGAATTCAGAATTTTGTCTACATTTCAGAAATGCTTAGGTTTCTGGGATCCACCATTGGTTTCATGCCCATTTCTGTCACTGACTGGAAGGAGGCTGAAAGCACAACAAATTGCAAAAATGGGGTATGTCCCAGAAAAATGCCAAAATTGTGTTGAAAAATTGGGTTTTCTGATTCAAGTCTGCCTGTTCCTGAAAGCTGGGAAGCTGCTGGGTTTAGCACCGCAAACCCTTTGTTGATGCCATTTTCAGGGGAAAAACCACAAGCCTTCTTCTTCAGCCACTTTTTCAAGTTTTTTTGAAAAAAACGAAATTTTCCCTGTATTTTGGCCAATTTCTTGGCCTCTTTCAGGGGAACCCACAAAGTCTGGATACCTCCAGAATCCCTAGGATGTTGGAAAAAAAGGACGCAAATTTGGCTTGGTTAGCTTATGTGGACAAAAAGTTATGCGGGCCTAAGCGCGAACTGCCCCAAATAGGCAAAAAAAGGCCTGGCACAGGAGGGGGAAAAGGCCTGGCAGCGAAGGGGTTAAATAAAGCAGTTTTCTTTTTTAATGCAGCCCGTTTTTCTTAAAGGGAAAATGGATCCATTACAAAACTAAGAAAAGTTTCCTTTCCATATTCTCAGAGTAGGCAGTGGTCTGTGGGACCACTGCCTGCTCTAACAAATGTTGGTGCCCTCATTTACAAAGGGGACCCCTTCCCCTTTGTGAATGGGTTACCACCAATTTGAAATTAGTGGTAACTGTGATTGTTTTGCAACCGCATTCACGGTTGCAAAACAATCATTTATGCCACTGCGAATCGCTAGTAGGAAGGGTCTCCCTTGGCACGCCCCTTCCTAAAAGTGACCACAAACCCATTTTGCAATTTGGTAAATAGATTACTGAATCGAAAAATTGGGTGTGCTCACTGGAAAATGTTTTTTTTTGGTCGCAAATGGCCTGATTCTGCAAATCAAGCCATTTGTGACTAAGAAAAAGCTACATACATCTGGCCCAAGGAAACAACCCATCTCCAAATCTAAGGTCTAAAATACAGTCACTCTTTATGCAAGCGACACATCAACTCTGGATACATGTTTTTTTTTATCTGTTTCTTTTCTTTGTTTTGAGATTCATCACAAATCATGAGACATATATCATGAAGAATAAGAAGAAAGAGAGAGACACCTGATCTATCCCTAAAGTATTGTATTGGGACACTTGAAACAGTATAATGTCCTCTCCAGTAATTTGATGGACTCAAAGTAACAGAGTCCAAATAAAAAAACAGATAAATTCTCTCTTCTTCCTATAAATATTTTCATCTTTAATATGAATGTCAGCCACTTTTATCCAGGATAGTCAATCTGAGATAATTTTCTACATGTGCTGTCTCCAAACAGTGTTCCACTAGCAGAGCCTGAGTTTTTTTTATTTTAAGTGGCTGATTTATGCTCTCCGAACCTGGTTCTATATTTCCTTGCTGTCTCTCCAACATATTCCAGATTGCATGGGAAGATAATTAAATATATGCTGTTACTACTTTTACAGTTAGTCATACTTTGAAGATCATCTCTGTTGTTGCCATATATAAGAGTCTCTGAAACAACAGCACTGTCACAGGCATAGCATTGTCACAGCGATGATTCCCTTTTTGGGGGTTATCCTAACTGATGGACTTCTGAATAAATTGTGACTGGTTAGGAAATGTGGCTTTAACCAGCCTATCTCACAGATCACTATTTTGTCTGAATGCAAATACTGGTTTTGGCAAGACAAGGCTGTCTTCAATGGTGTTCAAGATAAGACACTGGGCATTGATAATTTGTCTTACCTTGTTGCTGATATTGGACTGTCTCACTACACATACCAAATTATCCTGATGTGCTTTCTGTTGATTGACAAACATGCTTTATCAGTCGTAGTACTCAGCCCTCTTATATGCATCACATATGAGTCTTCTAGGGTATCCCCTTGTGAGGATTATTTCTCTCAAAATGGATACATTCTTGTCACATTCCTGTAGGGTGCTACATTGACATCACACATGGAAACTCCCAAAGTGCAGCAAAGTGTTCTGTGCAGTCGGGTTGATATAAAGGGATGCCTGCAATCGTCCATCTTCCTCATAGATACAAATATCCAGAAACTTTACTCTGTTGCTATTGATATTGGGGTTGAATCTCGGGTTGTCATTGCATACACTAATCCATTTGATATATTCTGTCAGGGTCTCTATATTGTAGGAAGCTGGCTTGGTGTGTGGTGAGCACCTATGGTGATATCACCTTATTCCAGGTTCAGGTATCCCCCTTTAGTGAGGTGTACACAGTGTCTAGGAAGCCAGGGCTCTATAGAGGTAGCTGTGGATGAGCAGCCAAGTGAGCAGCCAAGACTTATCTAGGAGACGTGAAAAGCTTATGCAATACCACTACAGTCACACAGCACAGGTGAGTAAACACACTATTATATACACATTAGAAGTCAGTGATTAGCATAGAAAGCAATAGCAAATTGAAAACCAATAGAAAATAGTGAAGGCCCTAGGGGGAGTCCCAAACCATATAATAAGTAAGTGGAATGTGAAAGGCAGTCACCCCCAAGGAGGTAGAATCATTAGGGGGGAGCTGGAGGAACTAGGAACCCCAAAAGGTAAGTTCCAAAGTGCACCCCAGCGACCAAGAGTGAGGAGGTAAGTACCTGTTTTTTCCCCAAACCCACAGGAGAACTTTGGAAAAGGATTGTGCAAGACTCAGACAAGACTGGAGGAAACCAAAGGCGGATCTTGACAGAAGACGACCTGTCCAGTTCGAGTTGGAGTGTCCGGCTGTGGCAGGAGCCACTACCCACCCTTCTGTGGGTGCATGACCAGGATGAAGGTGGACGAAGAAAGTCAGCAGTTCAGCACAGGAGCCGAAGTGGAATTCCAGAAGTGATGCAAGTAATGTCCCACGTCAGCGGTCGTGATGCATTCAGTCAGTGATGTATAAAAACCACCAACAAGCATTGGCAAATGCAAGAGTCAAAGAAGAAGGTTTTGCGAGGCTGAAGAGGACCAGCAAGGCCCAGGGGACTCGACCAAAGGAGGGGAGATGCTGAGGTAACCCTCAGCAGCTGTAAGAGTCTCGGGAATAGGAGGCAGCCCCCACAGACTACCCACGGTCAGCAGGCACAGGAGTCACAGTGAGGCCCACTCAGCACACTGAAGAGGACTCCCACAGCACTGGAGCAGAAGGCAGGAGGCTGTGCTTTGCTGGGAAGAGTGCTGGAGGCTGGGGCCTCAAAATCCCTTAGAGGAGGAACAAACAAGCATTGGTAGCTATAAGAGTCACAATACAAAGGGGTACCATCCTGAAAGGAGAGGTAAGGACTTACCATTTCCCAAGTTAGACAACTGGTAAAGAGGAATAAGGGGACTACTACAGGCTACCACCTGTGATGCAGGAGCCATGCAGTTCTGGAGGAGAGAGGATCTACGCAGCTGGTTGTCATTACAGTTGGTGCCCGTGGATGCAGGGGAGTGACTCCTTCACTCCAAGGGAGATTCCTTCTTGCTTCTTGTGTGGGCTGAAGACTCGTCACTCTCAGAGGATGCACAGCCAGGGAAATGTTGCAGTTGCTGGGAAGAGCTAAAGAAACATAGAAACAATTTTGCAGAGCGGAGTTGTCTCTGGAGTTGCAGATTGTCGGTTCTTGGAGGGTCCAGGTGCAGCCCCGGTGGCCAGAAGATGAAGTAAATGATGCAGAGGAGTCCTGCTGGAATCTTGCACGTCGATCTGAGGACCCACCCAAGAGGTAAACCTTAAGTAGCCCTAAAAGGGGGGTTGGTCACCTGCAAGGTGACCACCTATCAGGAAGGGGCACTGATGTCACCTGCCTGACCTGGCCACTCAGATGCTCCCAGAGGCCTCTGCACATCTTGGATTCAAGATGGCAGAATCAAGTGACCACCTGGAGGAGCTCTGGGAACCACTGCTGGGGTGGTGATGGACAGGGTAGGGGTGACTCCCCTTTCATTGTCCAGTTTCGCACAAGAGCAAGGACTGGGGGTCCCTGAGCTGGTGCAGTCTGGTTTATGCAAGGGGGGGCAACAAATGTGCCCTTCAAAGCATTCGGCGTCTTGGGGAGGCTACCCCTCCCAAGCCAAGTAACACCTATTTCCACTCCAAAGGAAATCCTTTAATCTGCCTTCCTGGGCTTGAGCTGGTCAAGCAGCAGGAGGGCAGATACCTGTCTGGAGGATGGCAGAAGCGCGGGCTGCCTGGAAAACCCTGCAAGACTGGTAGGAGAAAAGCTGGGGGTCCTCTAAGGAATCATACAAGCAATACTGGCAACAGCATTGGGGTTTGATTCCGACATGTTTGATACCAAACTTGCCCAGGTTCGGAGTTACCTTTATGTGGCTGGACACAGGTGATAAAATGGCTTCTCCACACTTATGAAGTCCAGGGAATTGAAGCTGGTGTTCATAGGGGTACCTCTGCTCATGAATGGGTGCTCCTCACACACAGTTACATGCACTCTTCCCTTTGGGCTAGGAGGGCCCACCATAGGGGTGACTTACAGTGACCTGGTGCAGTGACCTGTAGTGAAAGGGTGCATCCACCTTTTCAGGCAGAATGCCAAGGCAGTCCTGCAGACACATTTTGCATGGGCTTCCATGAGTGGCACAATACATGCTGCAGCCCATGGTGAATCCCTGGTGCCCCAATGTCCTGTGTATCTATGTACCATATACTAGAAACGTACATGGGAGCACCAGTATGCCAATTGTGGGGTGTGCAAATCTGACCAACCAAGTTTAGAGGGAGAGAGCACAGTCACTGGGATCCTGGTTAGCAGGTTCCCGGTGAACACAGTCAAAACACACTGATAGCAGGCAAAAAGTGGGGGTAATCATGTCAAAAAGAGGGTACTTACCTACAGATGTCTCCTTATCAAATTAAAGAAATACAATCGGTTTACCAAGCCCAATTTCTGATGTTCCACAAATATGGGGCAGTTTCATTATAGATACATCTACGCTCAAATAGGGTCATGTAAATGTTCACCACACTGTGGGGCACAAGCTGCCCCCAAGATTACACCCTTTATCTGTTTATAAATATTGCCATCAAATTCAAAATAATTCTCCTTCAGACTATATCAAGACATTGCAGGATGAATTATTTTGGTAGCCCAGAGGTCTCCTGGGAGAGTACTGTTTTAACTGACTAAAACTTCAGCTTGGGTTATATTGGTGTAGAGGGCCTCGGTGTACATGGTTACCAAATACTGCCTATCAGGGTTACAATTGTGGCCCTCTACCATAGAGATCATATGGCCTGTGTCCTTAATGATAAGAGGTGATAAAAGCTGAATCTGGGGATCAGAGGTTTGAGGAAGCTGTCAATACAGTATATTTAGACAATGGCTCCGTAGTGGATTCAATAGTGGATACGATGGGTCTTAAAACAGGATCCCAAGTATTTCTATGGGTTTTTGGGACCCCATATATCACAGACATTTTTGGACCTGGTGCTTGTAAATACAGATTTGTCACCATATTGTTTTGTAAGGCTCTCTTACAGATCTTCTATATGATGGAGCAAACTGTTTTAATGGGATCCCCTCTAATTTTTATGTAGTGTTCCGGATTGACCAACATTGATCTCATCTTTGTTTTATAGGTCTCAGTATTAAACAACACAAGGTTAACTATGACCAAGTTGTTATGTTGTAGGTCAAGGAGTGCCTTGGATTGTTCTTTGGAAAGGTTGTGGCAGGGTTCTTGTACAAACTTCAGAGTTCTGATCACTTTCGTCAGAACAGTCTTTTAAAAAAACGCTCCCTCGGGACCCATCTTCTTTAAATTTGGTATGCAGTCAGATGGAGGTTTCAGGCAAGATAGGTTGATGTCTGTTATGTGATCTCTGTTGTAGAAGAACTTCCTTAATCTTATTTTCCAAAAGAATGCCTGCAAGTCCCTAATCAGTTCAAATTTATTAATCCTTTTGCTCAGAACAAAGAAAAGCCCTTTGGCAAGTACCTATTAGTAGCTGGTCCAAATGTGAAATTGGTCAGGGTGAAAATGGGGGACAATCTGAAGAATCTATAGTCTCCAGTATTTCTGCCGGTGGGTCTATAGCTATTGATGGGATTGATCCAGAGGGTAGTAGAATTTGCCTCTTTGTTGGTTCCCATGTCCTCCCCGAAAGGCTACTCCCTTCTGTTCTAAAAAAATGTTGCTATTAGAGGAGGATACTTGTTGTCCTTTATTAACCCCTTCACTGCCAGGCCTTTTCCCTCTCAGGTGGCAAGCCTTTTTTGGCTGTTTGGTGCAGTTCGCGCTTAGGCCCTAATAACTTTTTGTCCATATAAGCTACCCACTTCAAATTTGTGTCCTTTTTTTCCAACATCCTACGGATTCTAGAGGTACCCAGAGTTTGTGGGTTCCCCTGGAGGAGACCAAGAAATTAGCCAAAATATAGATTTTAATTTTTTTTCAAATGGGAATAAAGGGGTGCAGAAGAAGGCGTGTGTTTTTTCCCCTGAAAATGGCATCAACAAAGGGTTTGCGGTGCTAAAATCACCATCTTCCCAGCATACAGTAACAGGCAGACTTGAATCAGAAAAACAATTTTTTCAACACAATTTTGGCATTTTACTGGGAAATACCCATTTTTTTCAATTTTTTGTGCTTTTAGCCTCCTTTCAGTTAGTGACAGAAATGGGTGTGAAACCAATGCTGGATCCCGTAAAGCTAAATATTTCTGAAAAGTAGATAATATTCTGAATTCAGCTAAGGGTCATTTGTGTAGATCCTACAAGGTTTTCCTACAGAAAAGAACAGCTAAAATAAAAATAAAAATTGAAATTGAGGTGAAAAAACAGCCATTTCTCTCCATGTTTTACCCTGTAACTTTTTCTGCCATGTCAGATTTTCAAAAGCAATATACCATTACGTCTGCTGGACTCTTCTGGTTGTGGGGATATACAGGGCTGATAGGTTCATCAACACCCCTAGTTACCCAGAGCCAATGAAGGAGCTGCACCTTGCAATGGGTTTTTGTTGTATACCGGGTATACGGCAATTCATTTGGTGAATTATAAAGAGTGAAAAATAGGTATCAAGTAAACCTTTACATTTCCAAAATGGGCACAAGATAAGGTGTTGAGAAGCAGTGGTTATTTGCACATCTCTGAATTCCCAGGGACCCCATACTAGCATGTGAATTACAGGGCATTGTCTCAAATAGACTTCTTTTTTACACACTGTCTTACATTTGGAAGGAACAAATGTAGAGAATGACAAGGGGCAATAACACGTGTTCTTCTAGTCTGTGTTCCCCCAAGTCGCTTGATAAAAATGGTACCTCACTTGCGTGGGTAGACCTAGTGCCCGCGACAGGAAACGCAACATGGACACATCACATTTTTACATTAAAATCGGACTTGTTTTTTGGAAAGTGCCTAACTGTGGATTTTGGCCTCTAGCTCAGCCGGCACCTTGGGAAATTTACCAAATCTGTGCATTTTTAAAAACTAGACACCTAGGGGAATCCAGGATGGGGGAACTTGTGGGGCTCTCACCAGCTTCTGTTATCCAGAATCCTTTCTAATTCTCAAAATTTGGCCAAAAAAAACACTTTTTCCTCACATTACGGTGATAGAAAATTCTGTAATCTGAGAGGAGAAAATGTTTTGCTTCCACCCAGCTTTCCCCCAAGTCTCTCGATAAAAATGGTACCTCACTTGTGTGGGCAGGCCTAGTGCCCGCAACAGGGAATGCCCCAAAACACAACATGGACACATCACATTTTCCTAAAGAAAACTGACCTGTTTTTTTACAAAGTTCCTAGCTGTGGATTTTGGCCTCTAGCTCATCCGGCACATAAGAAAACCTAGCAAACCTGGACATTTCTGAAAACTAGACACCTAGGGGAACCCAGGATGGGGTAACGTGTGGGGCTCTCACCAGGTTCTGTTACCCAGAATCCTTAGCAAACCTCAAAAGTTGGAAAAAAAACACTTTTTTTTCTCATATTTCGGTGATAGAAAGTTCTGTAATCTAAGAGGAGCCACACATTTCCTTCCACCCAGCACTCCCCCAAGTCTTCCGATAAAAATGGTACCTCACTTGTGTGGGTAGTCCTAGTGCCCGCAAAAGGAAATGCCCCAAAACACTATGTGGACACATCAAAATTATCAAATGCAAAACTACCTGTTTTTGTGGGGGTGGGGGGTGGCACCTACGCTTTTGGTCCTGGGCTCAGCAGCCATATAGGAAACCTGCCAAAACCAAACATTCCTGAAAACTAGACCCCCGAGGGAGTCCAGGGAAGAGTGACTTGCGTGGACCCCCCAGTGTTTTCTTACCCAGAATCCTCAGCAAACCTCAAATTTAGCTAAAAAATAAAAAAATTCCCACATTTCTGTGTGGGATCACCGCATCAGGACAAATTTCCTACCACCCAATGTTCTCCTCAGTCTCCTGGTAAAAATTATACCTCACTTGTGTAGGTGGGCCAAGTGCCTGTGACAGGGAAGAGCCAAAAACATGTCGAAATTGAGGGAGAACCAAAGCGGGTCCTAAAGGGCAGTATGAAAAATAAAGATTTTAGCCTGACAAGTGGGGCAGAATTTTTATTAGTATATATTCGACAATGCTGGGTGGTAGGAATTTTGTGGAGTCCTGCAGATTCCAGAAGGTTCCATCACAAAAATGTGGGAAAAATGTGTGACTTCCAGCAAAGTTGGAGGTTTGCAGGGCATTGTGGGTAAGAAAATGGTGTGGAGTGCATGTGAAGCACACCTCCCTGGACTCACCCAGCTGTTTAGTTTTCAGATGTGTCTAAGTCTACATTTTTCTACATAGCAGCGTCCCACAGTCCTCATCATTCCAAGTGGGACGATTTTGAGAGTTAGACAAGCTCTCATGGCCCAAATGTAAAACCAAAACCCAAAATAATCAAATCTCCTCTTGCTTGCCATGGGATAAGATGTTTTAGTGTGCGGGGGGAGAGCTGAAAGACTGTTACCCCCTTCAGTTAGGGTGGGGGCTTAACCATGCGCATACTGGCTGGTAGCCACCACCCCACTATTTTTTTTATTCCATGGCATCTAGTAGGCTTTCTTCCCCGCCGGGGAGTGGATCGTGGGTAAATGCTCCATCTGCCCACTGGTGGTCAGAACAACTTTGGCCCCATTTATTTGGGGTGGGGGTATGGCCATAACCCCACCCACTTTTTTTGAAAAAAAAAATCTTCCCTGGTCTCTGGTGGGCTTTCTGACCCCCTTGGGGGCAGATGGGCCTTCCAAAAATATGCTATGGCCAACATTAATGTGCCCCCATGGGGAGCGACCCTTGCCCATGGGGCTGCCGCCCCAAACAAAACACACACATACACACACACCAATCCCTGGTGCCTAAGTGGTTTCTGCCCCCCCCCTTGGGGGCAGATTTTCCTCATAAAAATAGGCTGATCTGCCCCCAAGGGGAGCATAAATGGCCTAAAATAAAATTGCCCCCCAGGGGAGCGACCCTTGCCTAAGGGGTCACTCCCCATCTGTGAAAAAAAAATAAGAAGAATAAATCCCTGGTGCCTAGTGGTTTCTGCCCCCCTTGGTGGCAGATCAGCTGAGTTAAAATAGGCTGACCTGCCCCCAAGGGGGGCATGAATAGCCTAAAATAAATTTGCCCCCCCAGGAGAGTGACCCGTGCCTAAGGGGTCTCTCCCCTTACATGAAACTGACCTAAAAAATCCCTGGTGTCTAGTGATTTCTGCTCCCCTTGGGGGCGGATTGTCCTAATAAAAATAGGCTGATAGCCTAAAGATAATTTTCCCCCCAGGGGAGTGCTCATTGCCTAATGGGTTACTTCCCATGTGTAAACAAATAAACAATAACAAAAAACATTATTTCTGGTGTCTAGAGTTTTCTGCCCTCCTGGGGACAGATCAGCCTAATTAGAATAGGCCGTTCTGCCGCCAGGGCTGGGAGTAAATAGCCTTAAAATAATTTGCCCCCCTGGGGAGTGGCCCTTGCCCAAAGGGCTGCTCCCCTTAGGTGTAAATACAAAAAAACAAATATCCCTGATGTCTAGTGGACATTTCTTCAGCCTGATTGATTCCCTATCGGCCTGCAGGAATGCTGAGAGAGAGATCAAAGGAAAGGAAAGGCCTTTCCTTTCCTTTGAGACCTCTGTCGCCCCCTCCACGTGATCGGAAGAGAAATGCTTCTGCATTTCTCTTCCGATGCGCGCTGGAAGCTCAGTGGGATGGGGGCAGCCTCTGATGAGGTCATAATCAGACGCTAAAAGGGGGTTGGGGGGGCGGGGTGGAAGGGGAAGTGATTCCCCTTCAATCCCTGCCCATGGGAAGGGGGTGCGAGGCTCTCGGGGGCAGCGCTAGTGCTTCCCCCGGGGCCTATACTGGGACGAGGTTGTTACATCTGTGGTGCCTGTGCACCATGAACAAGGACGAGACCTCCTCATCCCGGGCACCCAACCGGTTAAAATAGCCATGCCTAGTGGACCCATTTTTGCCATCTAATTTGCAGGTATCCAAAAACGTGACCCTCTGTCTCGTAGTCATGTTGGCACCATTATTGCCTCCGCCATTTGAATCTTCACTATATAAATTCTCATGGAGATAGTGATGCACCCTTTTTTGAGAAAATAATCTTGGGCCTTTTCTTAATTTCTCTGTTTTCCTTTTGAGTAATAATTGTTGAATGAGTCCATTTCTGCATTAACTTCCTCAAGCTTCTTTTTGGCTTCTTCCACTGTATAAGACCTTTTAAGTTTTTCCTCAAGTTCCTCCATTTCCTTACAGAGGATGCTGACTCCTTCCCTTGCTGTTTCAATATTAAAATCATCCAATCTCTTCAATAGTGATTGGGTATAAGGGATCATTTCTCTAAAAATTTGAGTAATTCCACAAAAAGACCTGGGATGTGTCTCACCCTCAAGCTCATGGGGATAATATCCGCTTTGAGGTATTCCAGCATAAAATTAGCATGTGATTCCAGTCTTTTCACTTGTTTCTTAAGATTTAGTAATCTGACCTGATCTTCATCTTGGGCTTTGGGTACTGTAATGTATGAATAACCTCCAAATCCTTGCTTCATTAATTTAGAAAATTGGTCATCAGAGAAACCAAATGTTTTCAAGGAGTTCATCATCAGATAGACAAAATGTTGTTATTATCAGTATTAGATTTAGAACGTAAAAATCTAGGTCAAACCTTGATCTTTCCCAGGCAAAACCAGTGTGTCAGAAGTCATAAATGCAAACAAAGAAAGTTTCATTGTAAAATAGCCTGGAGTGTCATCTGAGAAACTGGGATGTATCCATCAAAATGAGCACATTGAGCTGAAAAAAAAGATTTGTCCTTTTTCACACAAAGTAAGAAATGTCCCTTTGAGCATAAGGGATGAGTTCAAAACACATATGGCTGAGTTAGTAAGGGAAGGGATCATAGAGAATGCTGACTTCGCAGAATCAGGTTCACCCATGGTATTGGCCAATCGCAAGTCAGGGGTAGTCACTTTTGTATAGACTTGCAGTCATTAAATAAAAACATTTTCATTGACTATCTTCCACTTTCCAAAATGCAAGAACATTTAGTATCTGTAAGTGGGTCTTCCGTTTTCTGTTTAATAGATTTGTGAGCAGGTTATTACAAGATAATGCTTGATAGAGTATCGAAAGTGCTTACCACTTTCGTCTCATCTTTTGGGGCTTTTCACTTCCATTCCATGACTTTTGGGCCTACGTCGCTACCATCAGTCTTACAAAAACTCATGAAGAGGATATTTGGGCCTGAAAAATACAGTAAAGCATATGAGGACAACATTTTGGTGTATTTCTAAGAACATGGAAGATCATTTTGTGCTGCCACGCAGGGTTCCAAGTACTCTCAGTCAACATGGAATGACAGAAAGGTGAAATGTAACATTTCTACATTTCTCCTATCTGATTGTCATCCCATGTTGACTACGAGTACATAGAAACCTGTATAGCAGCACAAATTACTCCTCTATGTTCTTAGGAAACGGCAAAATGTTGTTCTCATATGCTTAAATGTATTTTTCAGGCCCAAATATCCTCTACATGAGTTTTACTACGTGTAGTTTCTTTCATAATACCATAGAGCATTTGGGGCCACCATTTCAACTGAAGGCATCATGGCTAAAAAAAGATTTGTTATGTGTTTTAAGAGATGCCCTAGACCCAAGTACAAAATAACAAGTCAAATCCTTTTTAAGTTTGTGTGAATATTAGGCACATTTAGTTCCAAGGTTTGCAGTGATGTGTGACCCTTTCGAAACATTACTGAAGGAAAATGTGCCATTTTGTTGGGGGGATATTGAGAACAAAGCATTTGTGAAAGTGTAAGAAATGAGTGTGTGCACTAGCTCTTGAACACTTCATCCTCAAATGGATTATATAGTAACAGTTGATGCAAGCAACTTGGGTAGTGGTGCATTGCTAACAGAAATGATGGAAACTACAGAGCATACGGTGAGGTCTGCTTCTCATTAACTAAAAGAAGCAAATCATCACTACAGTACAATAGAGAAAGAAGCCTTGGCTGGTGCATGGTCTGTCGAGTATTTTAAAATGGTCTTGTGGGGCAGGAGATTAAAGATTGTTACTGACCATAAGCTTACAACAATTCTTTTAGGTGAAAGAGGCATGAGATGAGGAATGCTAGTCCTAGGCTCATATGTTTGTTGTCACAACAGCATGAGTTTAATTTTGACATCTGACACATTTCCAGTGACAAAAATGCCAGTGCAGATTTTTTGTGACGTTTTCCTACTGCTGATTCAGGAGATGAAAATGTCAAGTGGCTAAATGAATATATAGCTGGTTTAATGGATCTGTTGAGTGTTGAGAATAAGGAAGAATGGCAGAAGGTGGAATTGAAGGATGTGGTGTGAAAGGAAGTGGAAGTCTTGATTTGTAATGGTTGGCCAAAATGGAGTAAACTACCAGAGGATCTTCAAACTAGGAGTAAAGTTAAGGATGAATTAAGCATTGACGAGTAGCTGGTGTTGAAAGGGAACAAAGGGGAGGCACGAAAGGACTCTGCTGGGAGGCGGGGCTGCCCAGGAGCCCACAAATTCAACACTTGCGCTCCCGCTCTACGGGAGGTGCGAAAGGACTCTGCTGGGAGGCGGGGCTGCCCAGGAGCCCACAAATTCAACACTCACGCTCCCGCTCACCGGGAGGCGCGAAAGGACTCTGCTGGGAGACGGGGCTGCCCAGGAGCCCACAAATTCAACACTCGCGCTCCCGCTCGCGGGACGTGACCGGAGGAGGCTGGGCCCCCTCTCTTTCACCTGCAGTAAGGGACCAGTTTGTTATTTAAGAGAGCAGAGCCTATTTAATATTCTTTAAACTGAGAAGTCAAATCTTCACTCAGCCCTACCAACACCAGACCTTCCTTTAAGATCTCCCACTGCTACTGCTATTGGATATAATTTGGAGGGCTTCACTAAATAAGCATATAGCCAACGAGTGGAACGCTGCTACCCTTCAGCAGAGGCTGACAGGCAGGATCAGACATTCTTGAGGCAGGACTTCTAACCTAAAAAGAATAATAAAAAGTACTTACCTGTATTGAAGAGGACCTTATATTCTACTCTGCTCAGGGGCTTAGCATCTTGTGCCTGGCACTCTAGGATATTCCAAATAGTACCTTCGGGCAAGAGCCCAGGGCCCTGGAACTAGACCTAGTGGAGGCAAAGCATTAAACAGTTGACATGGGGAAACGTAAGGCATCAGAACCCCCACGGGGGAAGGAGAAAATCACAAAAAAAACTTAAGAATGCAGGCGAGAATTGCACTATATCTGAAATCGATGATCTTATAGAGGAGGTAGAGTCATTATTAAGTAACAGGGCCACCCCTCGGGAGGGTCCTGATAAAAAGATAACCTCCTATTATACAGAGAAAGCTGAAATAGGGAAAGATAAACCGATTGAGAGTGATAGCCAGCAAGAGGAAAATATATCCCCCGTTATTAGGATAGTTAGGCCCAAAGATGATATAACTCGAGCCATACATCCAAGTATTGTAGAAAGCACTAGGAAGAAGGGCTATACGCAGAAGAGTGACATTGTGTGCTCTAACAAGTATGCAGTCCTGGCAGAATTCACTACCAATAAAGTACAGAATGTACAGGAGGGGGAACTTGTGGATAAGTCAGACCAAACTATCCCATTAGTACAGTCAACTATAGAGAAGATACCACTACCCAATAAAGATTCGAAAAATTATTTAAAATGCAAAACAAGAAGTTTAACGGATCATAGGTAAGGCTGGAGGCTGGAGTTTTATGCCAAGAATCTGGGAACTTCCTAAAGGAATCCCGCCTGGAAATAGGGTCACAAAAAGAAAAGGTGGAATTTACATTGAAACCCTATACCCTAGTACATAATGACTGTATCCCCCCCATCATACGGAGCAGTCACTCTGAGGGGGAAATGAGTCCTCCTAGGACTAATGTTGTTTATTTGCTAAATGTTCCGAAATTGGCCCAAAATAGTATTGAAGATGAGGATTCCCTAAAGAAGAAGCTTATACACTGGATCAGATATAAACGACACTGCCTATCCCTAATCTGCTCAGATATTATGAGGGTAGAAAGAATGCCAGGAGAGACTCGGAAGCAGGATGTTGTTGTACTGACATTAAGGGATGGAAGGTTAACTGAAGGTCTGATTGATATGGAACAGAGAACCAGTGCTCCCAAAATTAATGGTATGAGATTTAGCCCGGATCCATTTATTACCAAATCTACAGCGCAGAGGGGCAAACATAGAAATGGGGGAGCGCAAATGAGAAAAGGAGATTCTGACCTTGAAACAGTTGATTGACTAACCCAACTAGATCAGGTAAATTTTGGGACCGATTAGAGAGCCAATAGCAGCTGAGCCCCATGAAGGAAATAAATATCAAGCTACAGGGGTAGGGAGCACAGGGGAGCATTTGCCTTGTAGAAAGGAATCGACCATATCCCAGAGCCCCATTTCCAACGACATGACCTCAATTGGAAGTTGTGGCAGGCCTAAAAAGTAAGCTTTTAGATCCTGAATGGCAAGATTATATTGAACAATATCATGTTTGTCTCTTCCAAGAGACCTGGTTAAAGGATCCACCGCACAAATTGGGATACAAAACCTTTTTTATTAGTGCAACTTCAGCAGCCAGAGGGAGGCCGTCTGGGGGGTTGGTTGCATGGGTGAAAATTTCCCTAAATACCGAGATATGTATACATGATACAGAGTCTGCGGATGTCTTGTGGTTGGAATTGGGGAAAAAAATAAGGTGCTATCCCATTTGTTTAATGTGTATATAAGGCCTAGAAGATCAAACCAGGAGTCACTTGAAGTAGAAATATTAGATGGTTTGCTCAAAAAAATTCCAGTAGGAGAGACAATTATGATAGGGGGCGATTTTAATTGTAACTACGAACCTATAATTGGCCTTGAACATCTAGCAGAAGACGAAGATCTAGTAAGAGCAATCCCCCATTTAACAATTGAAGAAACTGTCCCCGGTACGGTGGCTGCTTTGCAACTCATGGGCCTCACACTAAAGCATGGATTGAGGGCGTGCAATGGTAGAGTGGGCCAAGGTGGCCTTAACATGGATACTTTTCAGAGAGGCAATACAGCCTCAAAATTAGACTATATTATGCATAGCACGATTACATAGGAGAGAATAGCGACTTTCAAAATAGACAAGAGGAGGGAAAATGATCATTTTCCGCTAGTAATAGAACTTAGGGGTCACCTCTTAGATCGGGAACATATGGAACATGATAAGGTTGAGTTGCAAGCCACTCTTAGTAACAATAGAAGGGCAGTAAAATGGCCGGCAATACTAGGCAATTCGGGTGACATGACAAATATCTATAATATATATACACAGATCTTCTGGGACCTCATGTTCACAAAAATTGTATTGACATCCCTATTATGGCCATTCATCAATCAATGAGTATTGCACTAAGACCCTATCTCACCAAACAGATACAGCAAAAGTATAAAAAGGGAAAGGAGCAAACCACCTCATCTAACCCCTGGTATACCACTGAATGTAGGGAGGGGAAAACATTATTGGTAGAGGCCCTAAAACAAAAAAAAACATTAGCCGTGCAACAGGCAAGGGCTGGCTACAAGAAAACACTGGCCATAGCTCAAAAAAACTGGGAGGACCAAAAATGATATGACTTGCTAGAAGCAGCCAAATGCATTGACATAGTGTTTTTTGGGAAAATAGTTACTCACTGCAGCAAAGAGGGGACATTCAATACTGAACATCATATAGATCCCAATGCGTGGGTTAACCATTTTACATACCTTTATTCTGATTCCCCCAATCTTGATTCTTATCCTTCCCCGCACAAAGAACTACCCACCCGGGGCATCTTATCTGATATACAGTTCAGCTTGGAGGAAACGGTGACTGCCATTAAAACGATTAAAATAGGCAAAGCCCCCGGTTTGGATAAGATCCCTGGGGATCTGTTCAAACATAGTATAGAAATCTGGGCACCTTATGTAAATTTACTAAGTAATGCCGTAGCAAGGGGAGGTCCAGTACCTGAGACATGGAAAAGCGCGGAAATAATCCCAGTCTACAAAAAAGCATCTAGGGAAGACCCTGGGAATTATAGGCCAATCAGCTTTATTGATGTCATGCAAAAAATGTATGCTAGGCAGTTGCTGAATAGAATAAGCTGCTGGATAGAAGAGAACAGTATCTTGACTATATATCAGGCAGGATTCAGACAGCAGACAAGTACAATCGACCAGGCCTTTAGGTTACTAGCAATAATGTGGAAATACACAAAACTAATGAAGGGCCATCTTTACATTGCATTCGTGGATTTGCGTGCGGCCTTTGATCTGGTGCCAAGAGACTCACTATGGGCTGCGTTAGGGAAACAGGGTATGCCGGGGAGTCTCTTGTGCCAGAAAAAGAGGTTGCACGAAAATACATATGCAAAGGTACGGTGGGGTCCAAATGGAGAGTTGACTGATCCAATACCTATCAAGAGGGGGGTGAGGCAGGGTTGTGTGCTTGCCCCAACCCTCTTTTCATTATATATTAATGATCTGGTAGAGTATCTAAAACGGAGTAACCATGACTCGCCAAGACTGAATGGAGACCCAGTTCCTGCCCTCCTTTTTGCAGATGACACCATCTTACTATCCCAAACTCCCATGGGTCTACAACCCCTATTAGGGATGTTTAGTGAATACTGTAGCTCGAAGGGGCTAGAAATAAATGCAAATGAGACAAAATATCTGACTGTTAACCCCTATAAAGCACTTAAAAGAAGCATCCTGATCAAAGGGCAGGAACTGGAACGAGTAAAAAACTTTAACTATCTAGGGATATTGTTGGATGCTAAGCTGTCCTGGACGCCGCATGTCAACAAAGCTGCAATTTCCTTAGCCCATAGTTCCATGGCGATTTGTAAAAATTACAAAAGCTCAAGAACCAGGATTGTTTCACCAGTGTTTGAGGTCTATAGATATAAAGCGCAGGCTGCTGCCTTATATGGTGCTGAGCTCTGGGGAATTACAAATTTAACCCCACTGGCATCCCAAGAAAACAACTTTATGAGGGGGGTATTGGGATTGCCTCCATCTACTCCACTGATTCCTCTTATCTATTACATAAACATGAAGCAAATAGGTAAATTGGCAGTCCTGAGGCCATTGCTCTATTGGTGTAGACTCTGGACAATTCCTGAACTGATCCATTATAGGCAAGTATTAATTGAAATAATGGACATTGATAAACCTGTTTCCCTTCCGTGGCTCCACAACATAAGGTATTGGTTCTATAACCTAGGGCTGAAATCTTATTGGGAAGAACCGTACACACTTACATTACAATCCAAGACTCGACTAAAGCAAGTAAATTGGGAGTTCTCTTTAACTAGCCCCTTTCACAATAAGGACGTGGGTAGACTGACCTCAAGTTTTTTGGACATTAAACCAATACCTAGAGTTGAGGAATGGATAGATACAATCCAACCAGGAGAGCAAAAGCATTATTTATGAAGTTTCGATATGGGATTCTTCAGATTAAGGCATTCACTATTAAATGGGGCCCCCTGAGTGAGAGAAATCACAAGGCGAAATGTGGGTTGTGTAATATGGAGACCATTGAAACGGTGGATCATGTTCTGTTAATCTGCAAAGCCTACGACAAACCAAGGAAAAAATGTATTCGACCTATTTGTAGGAACTTAGGAATTAGAAATTACAACGAAGCGGCTAGACTGTTAAGATCTAGTACTATTCCATTTGTCGTTTTTGGAATAAGCCGCTTTCTTTTAGCAATTTCATTTATCAGAGACAAGGCGGGACTGAGGCTTTAGTAAGTCTAGCCCTGATAAACCCCTATAGATAAACCTATGATGCCTAAAATGGCAAATGGGATTTCCTTCCTGCAAGCTAATGGACTCCGGATAGACATTATGTTTAGGATGTAATTCCAGCTAATTCATATATAGAGAGAATATAGATGGCTATTTTTGCACTTCAGGAGTACTTCTACACAGTTGTCAATTGTTACAAAATGGTTAAATAGCTTTCTATTTAAAGCCAATGGAATATTGGTAATACATTGGGTAGGACATAAATTATAGAAATTCTTGGCGTTTTAGTGTAAGGAATGATGATAACTGATTGTAATTCAATGTTTTTAGGAGTACTATTCATTATCTATGTAATTATTTTTTATAGTATTTATATGAATATTTATTATTTTATGATGATTATTGTGATGTTTTACCCTTTCATGGCTGACAGCCGAATAAAGGTGTGTGTGAAAAAAAAAAAAAAGGGAACAAAGGTATGTCTAGCACATGCTCAACATGTAGTGTTGACATCTACAAAGAAAAGCCAAATATTACTGGTGGGCTGGTACAGATGTTTTTCTGGACATCATTTTAGAGTTGTGTTTTCCATGTCAAGATGCTGATAAACACTTTAGGGTGAGGAACAAATTTTTATGTAAAGGTAATTTCTGTTCTTGTCTTGGGGAATTTTGCAATAGATTTTATGGATCCTGTTGCAGTTTTCCATCGTGGTTTGAAATTCTTAATTGTTTATATTGACTATCATTCTTAGAGGACACTTTATAAAGTTGGGGAGCAGGCTGATTCCATGTTTGTGATTATTTTTTTGAAGTTTCTATTCAGTATTGAAGATTTTCGATAATGAATAGTATCTGATAATGATAATGGGGTGAATTTTCTTTAATTTGAATACAGCATATGTTTTTTTAAGATTTGTGCATTTCACATTTCACTGCATCACTTTATCATCTCTGCTCCAGTGGTTTGGATGAGAGAGCAAATAAGATGGTCAAGGAGCATTTGCAACTTGCGGTGCAATACATGATGGATACTGAAGGTACAAGAGCAGACATGGAAGTACCATATAACACTTCATTTAAAAATTGGAATATCACCTTCAAATTGTTGAGAGGGGCTGGATAATTGCCTAGTGTTAAAAAGGGTGGACGTGGTTAAGCAGGGTGTGTTAATAAAATAGGGAAACAGTAAGGTGTTTTATTCTAAACTGTGCGCATACAACTGATATTGGAGCCTGGCAACATTGTAAAAGTCAAGAGTTCAGGCAAAATTAAGAAAGGTTTATGTAAGATATATCAGTCTACAAGAGTGATGAGTATCAAAGAGGTTAGTTAAGGTGGAAGATAGATGGTGATGGACTAAGAGGAGGTGGTGGTGGAGAAGAAATGTGTTTATTCAGATCGGAGGGAGCATAGTAGTGGTGGTGAAGGTTGTGTTGGTTTGGAGGGTGATACTGCTGGTGTGAATGGTTATGTTTGGCGTACTTCTGATCTATCTGTTGTTGGGAAGAAAAGAGGATATGTAAGCATTGGAGATGAGTTGTAGTTTAGAGTTCAAAATATGATTTCTAGCCTAGGAGGTAGTGACAGCTCAGAATCTTCAAGTGAGTTGTGAGACAGCGATGGTAGTGTGGGAGTTTCAGGTGATGAATATGTGGGTGCTGAAAGTCTGAGAGAAACCTGACTTAGAGGGGCACCTAAACGTCTCTGTGATTTTGTGTGTTATTGATTCCGCACCTACGCGTGTCTTGGATTTGATATGTTGTAACGTTGAATCTTGGTTTATTTTGTGTAATGTGTATGGGGATTAATCTCAATTAGTTGTGTTATGTTTACTACATATTAGTCATAGTTAAATGCATTTTATTTTTCTAAAGCAGTAGTGCGAGAAGGTTCTCAAGCGCTATGTTCCATGACTATGATTCAACTGGATGCTGTGGTTCAGATGAAAGAAACTGCTCAGTTGCCTGTAGCACTCCGTTGGGAAGAGACACCCTGGCTTTGATGTTTCATACTTATAAAATATACCTGAATATATTAATGCTGTTTGCAGCCTGATATCTAATTTCAACACTGTCAATGGATTGTTGTTCAGCCACAGCCTCCCCTGCCCACCTCCTCCCTCCCTCTTGTTGCCTGTGCATATCGCTGCCCCTCCCTTCTTGGTCCATCGTTCAGCCAGTGCTCCTAGGCTGCGCTGCCATTGGTCCTTTGCTGCCCCTGCCTATCGCTCCCCTCTTCCCACCCTCCTCGTTGTCCGTGCATGAAGCTGCCCCTACTCCCTGACCCCTTCTTCTCCCACTGCATCTGTGCTGCCACTGCCCTCCATTGCTGTTTTCACCTCACTCCCTTTTACCTCCCAAAGTATTGGTGCATGCCCCTGCCACCCCCGCCTGGTCTGTTCCGCCACTGCCCTTGTGCTGGCACTGCTCTCTGTTGCTGTCCCTGCCCATTTCTACCTCCCCCTTCTTTTTAATGCATGTCCCTGCTCTGCCAATGCCACCATCACTGTCACAGCCCACCTTGTCCCTTCCCCTCCCCCTCATTTTCCAATGCAGTCCCATGACCCCTCCCTCCCTGATCCATTTTTCTGTCACTGCCTCTGTGCTGTCGCTGCCCACTGTTGTTGCCCCTGCCCATCTCCACATTTGCCCTCTTGGTCAATGCATGCCACTTCCCCTCTCTCTATTGTTCTGCCACTGCCCGTAAGCTGACACTGGCTCTGTTGCTGCCCCAGCCAATCTTCCTCTTCACCATCATAGTCTGTGCACACCCTTGCATCATCCCTTCCTGGTGAATTCTTCACCATGTGCCCCTATTCTGGCACTGACTCTGTTGATGCCCCTGCCCACCTACCCCATACTTATCTACCATCTTGTCACATGTGTGCCAGTCCCCCCATCTATGGATCTGTTATTCTGTTACTGCCCCAGTGCTCTGTTGCTGCCCTATCCACATCCCCCCATTGTCCTGCCACTTCAGTGTCCATGCATGCCCCTGCCCTTGTCTTAATGGTCCATTTTTCTGCCACTGCCCCTGTGCAACTACTACCCCTGATCTGTGGATCTATGTGTACATGCTCACTTTAAAGAGATTTTATGCTGTGCAATTGACAATGTTTGTGTAAACAAGAGATTTATTAGCTGCACGTATTTATTTCCAGACATTCAGTGATAATTTTCAAACATTATCCATTGTTCTAGAATGTATAAGGTATGAGTGACTAACTTACAAACGGTTCAGTTCGCGTTGTGATTGTAATAGTTTGCAATATAATTATAAGCATTGTTCTAATGGTGTGCATCATTCGGTTCATTTCAGGAATATGCGTAGTGTATTTTCACAAACTATGAAATGTTGTCCATAGTGTCAGGTTGTACATCACCTATCAGTGGCTAATGCATACATAGGTTGGCATTCACTTAAAATTCTATGTTAGATAAGATATTTAAAAATTAGATCTCATTAGGATAAATATTCACCAAACATTTGCGCCAAAGTTTCCTGAGTGTCTACTGTTGTCTTCCTGTCCATACAAAGAATAAGAGCCTGATTTAGACCATGGAGGTATAAGGCAATGGCAATGAAGTACATATACTGCCAAGACTGTGGTCCGCCGCAAGATCTAAATGTGGGCAGACCTTTGGTTTAATCACAGCAGAGGCTAGTCCCTCACTGCCATGATTTAATCCCTCTGACAGTCCTACGGAGTGAGGGCCGTTGGAGGCAGACCTGTAATTCAGACCACTTAATTTATATAAGTGAAATTAGAAGTCAATTTTCATTGCACTGAAGGTAAGGGGCAGTGAAGATTGCTAATTTTTCTTTTGTATTTTCAAAAAGAAAATCCTGCTTCAGGATTTTTTTTTTAAATAAAAAGCAATAAGTTTGATGGGCAGCTGTCATGTTGCAGAGCCATGCACCAACTTGTAATAGCATTGACCAGAACCTCCGAGATAGTGGTTCATGCCAATACTTTTGAAATGACCACTAATTTAGAGGTCATTTCTAAATTTGACAGGCAGAGTAGTCTGGACGTTTAGTCCTCCGCTAGGCCAACGGAGAATACTCCATCAGCTAAATTGTAAATCGGGCCCTCAGTTATCAATGCTCTTTAACCAGACTGGTTTGCTTGTGTATATTTCCTTGTGTGTGGTGCAGACACCCTACTCTTCCGATCAACCTACGAATAGATTACCATATCTGGGGCAAAGTAGGTGTCTGTAGCAATTCCTGTCTGTTGCTGGTACAAGTTCTCACCAAACAAAGGTATTTTCCTGTAATCTGATCATTTCTAGCAGTATATTTGTATTTTCATAATGCTTCAAAGGACTCACTCTTAGGAAAAGTCAGCCTGTGGATGTCCCTTGCTCATGTGTACTAATGTTGTAGAGACTACAAGTACCCAATTTAATCACTTGATAAGATAAATCACATTCCTTTTCCAACATCCTAGTTATAAAATCCATGTTGTTTTCTATATTCACTGTGCGGTTATGTCTGCAGTGTGTCAAAGGTTTCTATCCTTTCCTTTGTTAAAGATTGTGGAAGGGTCAGAATGCATGGGCTATGTCACACAATTAAACGCACTTTATCAGCAATTCTTGCACTGCCATTTTTTATTTACCTACTAACTTTGACGCCATACATCTAATCTGCACAGAATATTTAGAAAAACGTTCCTTTACTTTCAGAAACAGAATTTGCAGTTGAATTGAACTACACCAAACAGCACGAAAGCAGAACAATACTCAAAGAAGTTCCTTTGATTAGTTTGGTATATATATTGCAATATTTTCAAGACATTTGTCTTACACAAAAGGCATGGTGTTGGATGAAGTAGCTTTTTCTCCCACCGCCCATTGAGGATTTATAAATCTGTTTGCAGATTTGTGAATCTGTTGCACTCTGATCGGCTGGGAGTTACGGAAAAAATTATGTTGCAGCAGTTATTATCTAAAATTGTGCACTGAAGCCTGTGTTGGAAAAACTAATGGCAGAAGTGGGTAGGGTGAGTCTTCCATGATAGGTGTCAAGATCAGAGGAATGAGGAGACTCAAGAACAGCATAGTCCCAAGAAGACTCTGAACGAGCAGAACAGGGAAGTGTGTGATTGGAGGGTTTGGAGGAGTGGTCAGTGGTTGCTGGGGCACAATGGTTTCAGGTGAGTATTCCAGAAGTGCTACTTGACCAATTAGAGAATGTGTCACAACCCCTTTCAGAGGGCCATGGGGCACGCAGGGGCTACTGGACCCAACCGTGCCAATTGAGGCCTTTTACTCCTGACATCCTGGGGCCCGTCCTACTGTGGATCCCGAGTAATTGGGCCAAGTACAACTTCTGCTCTTGACTCCCAGTGGTGGCTGTGATCGAACACTCAAGGTTCCATTGGGCAGAGTGTAGATACAGGTCAATTAATACAACTCATAATTCAAAGGGGACACAGTGCGAACAATATATCAATGTCCCATCAAATACTTGCTTTTATACAAAGAGAAGAAGTATTTTATTTCTTTCTCACTCTACACATGCAGAGGTATATGACATTCAGAAGCAACAACACAGTCCCCTTGAGGTTGGGGTTCTAAGTGGTTGTCAGGCAAATCCCTGTTCCACCCGCCAATGTATTACATGTTTGGGGTTATTCCCTATTCACTGGTGGCAGTGTCCAGGGAATGCACACTATTAGGCCATACTCTGAGCCCCTCATTGACTCTTGAGGACTTAAGTCGAAAGTGTCTATGGGACCGAAGCACTGTTAGCAGCAAGTACCCTAGGGCTCAACTGGCCCAGTTCACACCTTACCCACTCTTACAACACAGAGGAGTTTGGCAGAGAAGTGGGTGCCCTCGAAGCGAGCACCAGCAAATCCTGAGAAGTTGGGCTTCTTGCGGCCTATGCAGCAGCACCCCGTGGCAGAAGCTCTCTCTCCCGAGCACAGTGCCGGAGTCATTCTTAGTGGTCGGAGCAGCTTCCAGCTGGTAAAGATACAGTCATTTGGCTTTACGCGGTGGAGGGGTTGGGCAGATGAATCCTTTCTTTCCTCCCAAATGGAGCCCGGCGAGGTTGTGACGTCATCTATGCCATCCTCGGCAGCCTTCAGGTCAGTCAGGTGCAGTTCCCTTGCAGTGTGGGTCCAACCGACAGAATGTAGCCTCAGTCTTTCCTTCATGTAGCAACCCAAATACTTTGTCACATTGGTACCAGGAGCTACTCCTGCCATACAGGGTTGCTGCAGTACTTGGAAAATACAGGCATAGAGTTTTTTGGTGCAACTCCCCACACCAAGGCGGGCACGGGTCCTATGGATTCAGCAGTGATAACTTTACCAGCAACGCCCTCCTCTGGCGTATGGGGTCACCACAGTGTGGTGGTATGGGTACACCAAGGCCGCATGGTGCCTCACTCACAGCTCAGTCACCAGTGGCCCTCTCTGGGAATACGGGGGGCACAGAGTTTACATGTCATATTGGCAAAAACCCAATCAGTGCACTGCTGCACATCTCTAAAGGAATCCTCCTGCAAGGTTCCCCACTGCATCTCACTGCCTCCAGTGCTCTCATCTTACTCACAGGGTACACTGGACTGGTAAACAGGTGGACACTGGTGCTTCAGGCTCCAGGGCAGGGGATCTTGGTGTCATAGGTCCTGATATCCCCTCACCCAACATAGAGATTAGCAGGCCTTTGCCCTCAGTCCTGGTCACAAGCATAAGTCTTGCAAGGCTTCCCTTTCTCAGACAGCCCGTCTTGCTGCTTGGCAGATGACATATTTTGTGGTCTCAACCTCCCTTTATTATAGTCCATTTACAGACACCAAAATTTAATTTGGGGTATTATTCTCTCAGGTTTTATGTTTGAGTTCTGCTTCTTTTGAAGTGAACACTTCTTTTCTTCTTTCCTCATGAAAGACTGCCTGTTACAGCAGAAAGGACCCCAAAGCTGACTGTCCCACAACACAATACATGGGGAGTGACCAGAGTTCACACCTGAATGTCAGCCACAGTGACATGTGCATCAGAAGGTTAATCTGAAACCCCCAGCCCTACTCTTTATGGTTCCATTATCAGCACTATCTCCCTTCCTGAGATGTGTCCAGGGCACTTCCTTATGATCTATCACTGAATCAAAGAGCAGTCTTTTGAAGTGTAAAGGGAGTCTCTCAGCAGTGGCTGGTGACATTTCAAAGTGATGGGACGTAAAAGTCTGAGGGGGTCATTCCAACCCTGGCGGTCGGTGTTAAAGCGGCGGCCAACTCGCCAACAGACGGGCGGTAAAAAAAATGGAATTCTGACCCTGGCGGAAACCGCCAACACTGACCACCACTTTAACACTCCGACCGCCACGACGGGACAGACATACAGCGTGGCGGTCACCGCCAACAGACAGGCGGGAGTCAATGTACCGCCCACCCTATCACAACCCACCAATCTGCCACCTTTTCCGGGGCGGTAGCCCCGCCGATAAAAACACAGCGGAAGCAGCCATTTCAAGCGGAAAACGCTCACCTCTACACACTCCACGAGGAATCTGGACAGCATGGAACCAGAACTACACATACTGCCAGCTATTGTATTTCTGCTCCTCTACCAGGAGCACAAACGCCGGTGCAGAAGACAACGGTGAGTACTGCACCTACGACACAGGGGAGGGGGAAGGAGAAAAGATTACGGGCACACACATACGCGACACACCCACCCTCACCCTCACCCACCACTACACACACATCAATGTATAGCAACAACTCAGAGTGACACCCCCAAACCCCACGGAAGAATGCAAAGACAAAAGGAAAAGATGATGAAATGTGAATTATATTGTACGGCTGAGTTAAAAAAAATCTAAAACATCTATAACTATATATATATATATATATATATATATATATACAGGGAGTGCAGAATTATTAGGCAAATGAGTATTTTGACCACATCATCCTCTTTATGCATGCTGTCTTACTCCAAGCTGTATAGGCTCGAAAGCCTACTACCAATTAAGCATATTAGGTGATGTGCATCTCTGTAATGAGAAGGGGTGTGGTCTAATGACATCAACACCCTATATCAGGTGTGCATAATTATTAGGCAACTTCCTTTCCTTTGGCAAAATGGGTCAAAAGAAGGACTTGACAGGCTCAGAAAAGTCAAAAATAGTGAGATATCTTGCAGAGGGATGCAGCACTCTTAAAATTGCAAAGCTTCTGAAGCGTGATCATCGAACAATCAAGCGTTTCATTCAAAATAGTCAACAGGGTCGCAAGAAGCGTGTGGAAAAACCAAGGCACAAAATAACTGCCCATGAACTGAGAAAAGTCAAGCGTGCAGCTGCCACGATGCCACTTGCCACCAGTTTGGCCATATTTCAGAGCTGCAACATCACTGGAGTGCCCAAAAGCACAAGGTGTGCAATACTCAGAGACATGGCCAAGGTAAGAAAGGCTGAAAGACGACCACCACTGAACAAGACACACAAGCTGAAACGTCAAGACTGGGCCAAGAAATATCTCAAGACTGATTTTTCTAAGGTTTTATGGACTGATGAAATGAGAGTGAGTCTTGATGGGCCAGATGGATGGGCCCGTGGCTGGATTGGTAAAGGGCAGAGAGCTCCAGTCCGACTCAGACGCCAGCAAGGTGGAGGTGGAGTACTGGTTTGGACTGGTATCATCAAAGATGAGCTTGTGGGGCCTTTTCGGGTTGAGGAGGGAGTCAAGCTCAACTCCCAGTCCTACTGCCAGTTCCTGGAAGACACCTTCTTCAAGCAGTGGTACAGGAAGAAGTCTGCATCCTTCAAGAAAAACATGATTTTCATGCAGGACAATGCTCCACCACACGCGTCCAAGTACTCCACAGCGTGGCTGGCAAGAAAGGGTATAAAAGAAGGAAATCTAATGACATGGCCTCCTTGTTCACCTGATCTGAACCCCATTGAGAACCTGTGGTCCATCATCAAATGTGAGATTTACAAGGAGGGAAAACAGTACACCTCTCTGAACAGTGTCTGGGAGGCTGTGGTTGCTGCTGCACGCAATGTTGATGGTGAACAGATCAAAATACTGACAGAATCCATGGATGGCAGGCTTTTGAGTGTCCTTGCAAAGAAAGGTGGCTATATTGGTCACTGATTTGTTTTTGTTTTGTTTTTGAATGTCAGAAATGTATATTTGTGAATGTTGAGATTTTATATTGGTTTCACTGGTAATATCAACATCAATAGTTTATTCGGTCCAAATTTGGGCCATTTAAAAGGTTTTAAAAAAATATATACATACATACAGAAAGATAAAAACCATAAACCAATACACAGTAAAAGGAACAATAGTAAAAAAAGTAGGGGTCCAGTAGCTGCCTGAGAAAGATTTCATAAATAGGTGGGGTGAAGGAGGTGCTCGGAATAGTCTCTGGATCTTACCCTGTACATAACCCTGAACAGTAAAATAACAATAACGTAAAAACTGTTGTGTAGCACATCTCTATATAAAATCAGGCATTGAAACTCCAGACAGTAAAACCGATTAAAAATTTAAGAAGTCAGACAGTGGTAGATGATGCTCTAGGTTAATTAGGTCTTTTGGGTTAATTAATCCAATAAATTGCATCTTGACAATTATAAAATTAAGTATAATTTTAAATTTATAAAACACTTTAGTTAAAATAACTCAATGTAGCACTTATTCAGAGATACGGTCTTTTGGGCTCAATAAGTCGCGGTTTACAATTAGAGCCCAAGGCTAATATAACAGGATGCTGATTTACTATTTTCTAGACAGCTCTTCAAACAGTGAGTTAAAATCTAAAATAGTCCTATTACGAATTTTCCATGCTGCTGCCAGATATTTAGAAACAGCGCTGATTATCAGTATGGAAGTGTCGTATTTACATATTCTGAATAGACTGTTGCGGGATAGTGGTTGGAGTGTTCTGCACAAGGGAATAATCCACTTCCCTCGGGGACCTTTGTACAGAGGGCAAAAAAATAGGACGTGTTCAGCAGTTTCCTTGCATAAGTGACAATTTATGCATTTGTCCGATGGGGAACTGTTAGTCGACCAACCAGCCGTGTAGCTATTGACCGCCAATGTCCCGTACCTGAGCTGGAGTAATAGAGAGCGAGCACGGGCTGGTATGGGTAGATCCAGGGAGCTTTCAGGGAAGGGAACGTGTTTGACCAGCAGGAATTCTGCTGTCAGCCGACCTGGCCCATTTGGACCGAGAGATTCCTCGTTGATTTTTGCCCAATAATGTTCTTTGATCAGGCGTTTAGCACTGCCAGGAATCATCTCGGGGTTCTCCCAGTACTGGGATAGACTCAATTTGGCCCATGCCGCTTTCATCTCCCTAAGCCACCGTACTTTTTCCCATCCGTGATGAGGTGGTAATAGTTCTTTGACTGCTGCCCTGTAGGGTTCAAGTTCATCTGTTTTCCATAGTCTGACCCAATACAGGAGTGGTCTTAGATATGCTATGTCTTTGATACTATTTAAGCCCAGGTCCAGTCTGAGGGGGAGCATTGGCGTGCCCCTCCCCAGTCTAGATATGTGTCTAAGGAAGTTATTTTCTTTGATTTGGAGAGTATCCATCTGTCTGTGTAATCCCCAAAGTTCTGCTCCATATAGGGCCGCAGCACGGATTTGTGCTTTATATATTTCAGAGATAAGGATCAGAGGGGGGCTTGTGGCAGTGCTAGCTTTGCGTCCTATTACTCCACATCTTTGGCTAATTGTTAGTGCCCCTTTCCTTATGGCTGGCTCCCAGCTGCCCTTGTCAGATAGTCTAATGCCCAAGTAGTCATATTCCATTACTCTCTCCAGGGGAGTTAAATCCATCTTTATGTTTGCGCTGAGCTTCTTGTTCGGGGCGCTGTATATCATAAGTTTAGTTTTCTTATGGTTTATGTCTAATCCATAGTTTCTGCAGTATACACCAAACTGGTTTACCAAGTTTTGAATTCCCATGGGTCATTTAGACAAAAGAATAGTGTCATCTGCGTAGAGTAGGCAGGGGACTTTGGTTCCAGCCTGCTTGGGAGAATCATTTGTGCAGTTTACTAAGTACTTGATACAGTTGTTTATGTATAATAGAAAGAGAGTTGGGGCCAGGACGCACCCCTGTCTAACTCCCCTCTCAATAGCCACTGGTTCTGTGAGATCACCCTTCTTGCCGTTCCTGATTTGGGCATAGGTATTTTCATGTAGGCGGGTAATAAGTTTCAGAAGGCCATGTGGGACACCCATATTGGCTAGCGTCAGCCATAACTGGTTTCTGGGGACCAGGTCGAACGCGGCTCTGAGATCGATAAAAACTACGTAAAGGTTACCCCTTCCTATTTCTACAGTTTTCCATTTTATTGTTAAAAATCTTAGCACCTGATCTATAGTACTGACTGCTGGTCTGAACCCTGCTTGTAGATCAGAGATGGCATTTGTTTCTAAAATCCAGTCTTCTAGACAGGACAAAATTTGCTTTGCAAAGATTTTTGGGAAGTTGTCGAGTAAGGAGATTGGGCGATAGTTGGCAGGGTTAGAGGGGTCGCCTTTCTTAAAAATGGGGACTATCTCTGCTCCCAACCAGGAGCTCGGAACAGGTGCTCCAGCAGCTATCTCATTGGAAATGAGGTTTAAGTATGGGGCCCATACATCTGGATTCGTCTTGTAAAGGTCTCCTGGTATTTTATCAAGGCCGGGGGCCTTTCCCCATTTCATTGAGGCAATCGCAGCCTTGGTATCTGCCAAAGTGAATTCAATTTTGGGGGTCTCGGTGGTCATGATATGGATCAGATCCCGGGAAGCAGCATCGGTGGTCCCCAGGTATAATTGGGAAAAATGGTCGGACCATTCTGCAGGGAGTATTGAGGCACCAGGCGAACGGTGTGGTTCATTGCTGGCATCAGCTACCAATTTCCAAAATTTCGTGGTGTCGTTTGTTTTAGCAGATTCCAGGAGGAGGACCCATCTTGATTCATCCCATTTCCTACGGGCTCTACCTTGTTCCTTTTTGTAGTCTTTTCTAGCTTCCCTTATATAATCCATCTGGCCACCTCTTAGGGCTCTCAGCAACTTATGCTGTGCTTCTCTGCATGCAGTGTTGAACCATCTTGCGTTAGAGTTCTGTTTAGGCTCTGTTGCCGACTCTTTAGTAAGTAGGGTTTTTAGAGAGTTAAAAAACAGTGTGTGGGCTGCTATAAGCCCACCACTATCTTTCGTGGGTTGAAGTATATATTCCATATGATCCGCCAGCTGCCTGTACACTTTTGCCAAAGTGGTTATGTCAGTGTTCAGGGATTTCCATCTAACATTTCGCCTGTTGTTGGTCAGTGCGAGCTGCTGTCCATAGGACTTGGGGCAGGAGGCTTCAAGTAGGGGTAGTAGGTTCCTGAGAGATAAAATCAATGGTTCATGGTCGCTTTCCTCATGTTCTGTGATGTTCATATCGACCATGTGGCCCCAAAGGCGGATGTCGAGCAAGATGTAATCAATCTGGCTCTTCTGCAACCCACGTCTAAATGTGGGGTGAAGGTTAAGATCCGAGCGGGAACGGCCATTGCAAGCCCGGAGGCCGTGTGCCAATGTAATGTCCATGAGCTGGTATGATAGTCTGTTGATTTTAGGTCTTTTGCTTGACACCAGCTGGGGGATGCCCCAGTGAGCATCTTCATCTTTATATAGTTCCTGGGCCAGCGAGTAGGGTTCAAAAGTGGTGTTAAAATCTCCGGCAATGAGAATAAAATGAGAGGGTGATTTATCGGTGAGAAAATTGTCTAAAATAGTCAGTGCGTTGGACTCATATTTATTGCCCAGGCTCCTATTATAGATGTTAATTATTAAAAGTGGTTTCTCTCTAAGGGATGGTATTGATAGACCCATTAGATCAGGGCAGCCCAAGTCAATTGGTTCAATTTGACATTTGAGAGAACAGCTGAGCCATATTAGCAGGCCACCTGAGGGTCTCCCTGAATTCGCCTTATTTGCTGGAACCCAGTAGCTTTTGTAACCGATTCTATATTTAGGCTCCAGCGCCCATGTTTCTTGGAAGAGACATATTTTATGTTTGTCTATAAATTTTCCCCATTCAGGGTTGTTCATTTTACTCTCCAACCCGGCAATGTTCCAACTGAGGATGGTATCTAAGCCATCTGGTTTGTTATGGGGAGCTTCAGCCACAGGATTCTCTCTTGGGGCTAGGGTACCGTGGGGAAGCATTGTGCCCTTCTCAGTCGTGTCTAGGGTGCTTCCAGCCCCATCTAGGTCGGGGGGTGGCCTAAGCCATTCAAATACCTGGAGTAGAGGTGGGTCTGCGGGTTTGCTGTGATCTAGTGGGTCTGTAGCTAAGTTCATCTCAATCACCCTGCGCTCCTTATCTGTTCCCCCGATATGGATTTTAGAACATTTAAGATAGTCTGGCTGGGCGAGAGCGGGAGTTAGAGTAGACTCACTAGTGTTGCTAATGGGAGTATATTCGGCCCCACAGTTGATTTGCCCTGTTTTATAAGTTTCATTTTTCCCAGCTATAGGATAGTTTTTGTTCCAGTTGCTTGAACCTCGGGAATTAGGAAAAGTCATGTGTAATAGTCAATCGTTTTCGGAGAGTGTGGGCGAGGCAGCATTGCAACTTGGCTGGAAATCAGTTGGCATCTGAGCCCTAGGAAAATCTTTGGATGTCATTGTCACCCCCTTGAAGCCTGGTGCAGCTTTATGGGGGTAAAAGGCCTGAAGCCTGCAAAGTGAAGTGGCCCCCCCTAGGGGGTTGGGATGACATGCATTTAGGGAAAGCTGTTCGACAAGGGAAGGCGCATTAAAGTTAATAACAATACAGTCCCCAGTACCAGGGTTTTTGAGTGGACCCACCCAACCCACCCTCCTCACCATTAATATTGAGGGTATCATATGGAATGCGAATCTAGCATGTTTATGCAACCAATGAATAACCTTATTTTTCAGTTCTGTGAATGATTCTGGGATGATGGACTTGAGCTTAGGGACATTCGTAATAACAAGCACGTAGGGGCAGGCTTCTGGTGGTAGATGTAAAGTTCCCATGTTAGTTCCTGGGTCCCTGCGCATCCGATCTACTGGGATATTTGGGTGGGTTCTATGGAGTTTGGCGCCCGTGTTTGTGGAAGGGGCAATTTCACCAGTCCGCCTTAGGTAAAAGGAATCGCTCTTTGGGTACCACATTTTAGGGAGATTAGCCAGACTAGGTGTAGAGAGCTTCGCTGGTTGATGTAGTGAGTCAGAGCAAGGTGGTTTTGGCTTGTGAACCATAGGTGGTGGGAGAAGGGGACTACTGGCATCATTGACAGGGGGGCCAAGGATAGGGTGTTGTCGCAAGCAGTGCAAACCCGATGGGGAAGGGGGGATTGGCTGGCTGGGTTTAATGAGGGCATCGAGTTTCTCCTCGATGGCTGATAGACGGATTGTTATAGGATGTAGTTGTTTTAGAAACTCATCTTTAATAAGGTCTGTGATAGAAGTAATATCCAGATTGCCATAGTTGGTAGTTTGGGCAGGTATATGATCCTTAGATCTGGTAGGCACGGCATGGACAGAGGGGTCCAGGACACGGGCCCGTTTGTTCTTTAGATTCGTCTCCCCCCGTTTCCTTTTGCCCTTTGTGCCATGATTTGGGGAGGGTGTAGGCCTGTTTGGCATAGGCTGGGTAGATCCCGAAGAATGTATGGTTCTGTCCAAGGGCTCTGCGTTGAGTGTTTGAATTGTGAGGGTGGTTGGTGCTGGTGGTTCTGCAGAGGGGGACTGGGAAGCTGGTGAAAAGAAAGATGGGGGAGCAGTTAGACGGCGCTCGACCAGTTCAATTTCTTTTTCTAGTGCCCTCTACCGCTTTTTGGAGGAAGCCGTCTAAGGTCTTGTTGTTGCCTGCTTCTTCCAAAGGTATCCCTCCCTTCCGTCTACCCATCTTGTTTTGGTAGGACACTCAGATCCTGTGCAAAAGTTTAACAATCTATTTCCTGTGAGCACTCTCCCTCTCTTTTCCTCACCCTGTTTAGCTCTGCTGAGGTTTATGTTAGGGAGTGCTGAGATGCCTAAGAGGCATGAAGGGCTGTTCACCTATGTTTGAGAAGGTGTCCGGGTAGGTAGATAGTTGTCAGCCACTGCCCAAGTCCTGCATCTGTGGAACCTGTTTAGGGCGTTGGAGTTCCGAACTGTTGGAGATCTTTCTGGGTGCCTCACTCCACCCACAGCACCATATGGTGCTTCCTTCAGGCAGCCTTTACCTATTACAAAATGTCAGGGGGGTGGCCCTGCCCTGGCTCTTCCTGGCAATGACGGGCAAGGACGGGCCCGCCGTTGGCCCGGGCTTCGCCCGCGCGCGTCCCGCGCGGCGGGAGCGCGAGGAAAATTTAAAGGGCTCCTGCCCTTCTAATTGGACACTGGGCTCCTGCCCCTCCGGTTGCTCTGACGATACGCGCTTCCCGCGACGGCGGGAGCGCGAGGAAAATTTAAAGGGCTCCTGCCCTTCTAATTGGACACTGGGCTCCTGCCCCTCCGGTTGCTCTGACGATACGCGCTTCCCCTTCACTGGTAATAATAAATAATTGAAATGGGTATATATTTTTTTTTGTTAAGTTGCCTAATAATTATGCACAGTAATAGTCACCTGCACACACAGATATCCCCCTAACATAGCTAAAACTAAAAACAAACTAAAAACTACTTCCAAAAATATTCAGCTTTGATATTAATGAGTTTTTTGGGTTCATTGAGAACATGGTTGTTGTTCAATAATAAAATTAATCCTCAAAAATACAACTTGCCTAATAATTCTGCACTCCCTGTATATATATATATATATATATATATATATATATATATATATATATATATATGTACATAAAAAGTCCAGTCCGAATTGTGTAACAGCCATTGTTCGTGGGCCACTGGGCCAAAACACATGGGCAAAGCCCACACAGGATACCCGAGTCCAAAGGAGAGAACACTGCAGGGGCATCAGATAGGAAAACTACAGGCACCTCAGGGGGAAGGGAAGGGGGGGGCACCTCAGCCAGATGAGTCCATGAGGCCAGATCCACGAGGGGCCTCCGTGGCCACTGTTCAATCCTGGGGAGTGCAAAGCCACAGTCTCTCAAGTCTCTACAGTGGGTGGGTTGCCCACTGTGCCATCCTGGGAGTGCAAAGCCACAGTCTCTCAAGTCCCTACAGTGGGTGGTTTGCCCACTGTGCCATCCTGGGGAGTGCAAAGCCACAGTCTCTCAAGTCTATACAGTGGGTGGCTTGCCCACTGGACCATCCTGGGGAGTGCAAAGCCACAGTCTCTCAAGTCTCTACAGTGGGTGGGTTGCCCACTGTGCCATCCTGGGGAGTGCAAAGCCACAGTCTCTCAAGTCCCTACAGTGGGTGGTTTGCCCACTGTGCCATCCTGGGGAGTGCAAAGCCACAGTCTCTCAAGTCTATACAGTGGGTGGCTTGCGCACTGGACCATCCTGGGGAGTGCAAAGCCACAGTCTCTCAAGTCTATACAGTGGGTGGTTTGCCCACTGATCAATCCTGGGGAGTGCAAAGCCACAGTCTCTCAAGTGGAGTACAGACTCCACTGGTTCTGGAGCAGGCATGGTGCCCAGAGTGCTTTGTGCAGCCCTGCCCGACATAGATGCGGGCCTGCCCCTTCTGCCAATGGGCCAGCGGTGCTTGAGACGGCGGTGCCCAGCGGAGCGATGCTTGAGACGGCGGTGCCCAGCAGAGCGGTGCTTGAGATGAAGGGCCCAGCGGAGCGGTGCTTGAGACGGCGGTGCCAGCGGAGCAGTGCTTGAGACGGCGGTGCCCAGCGGAGCGGTGCTTGAGACGGGCGTGCCCAGTGGAGCGGTGCTTGAGATGAAGGGCCCAGTGGAGCGGTGCTTGAGACGGCGGTGCCCAGCGGAGCGGTGCTTGAGATGGCGGTGCCCAGCGAAGCGGTGCTTGAGATGAAGGGCCCAGCGGAGCGGTGCTTGAGATGAAGGGCCCAGCAGAGCGGTGCTTGAGATGAAGGGCCCAGCGGAGCGGTGCTTGAGATGAAGGGCCCTGTTCAGCGATTCTTGACCTGAAGGGCTCTGTTCAGCGGCTCTTGACCTGAAGGGCCCTGTTCAGCGGTTCTTGACTTGAAGGGCCCTGTTCAGCGGTTCTTGACTTGAAGGGCCCTGTTCAGCAGTTCTTGACTTGAAGGGCCCTTTTCAGCGGTTCTTGACTTGAAGGGCCCTGTTCAGCGGTGCTTGAGACGGCGATGCACTGTTCAGCGGTGCTTGACTAGAAGGACCCTGTTCAGCGGTGCTTGACTTGAAGGGCCCTGTTCAGCGGTTCTTGACCTGAAGGGCCCTGTTCAGCGGTTCTTGTCCTGAAGGGCCCTGTTCAGCGGTTCTTGACTTGAAGGGCCCTGTTCAGCGGTTCTTGACTTGAAGGGCCCTATTCAGCGGTTCTTGACTTGAAGGGCCCTGTTCAGCAGTTCTTCACTTGAAGGGCCATGTTCAGCGGTGCTTGACATGAGTGTCCAGGTCACCAGATCCGGACATGCCATGGATTTCACTCGCCACCTGACATGTGGCTGCCGGGCCCTTCCTGCCCATCTGTCTCTTCGCTTGCGGGGCCCTCCTGTGCTGCCGTACCGGGCCTGTGGGTGTCCTCCTGCACACCTGGAATGGGGCTGGTGGGGCCCTTCTGGGCAGCTGGCCTGCTGCCGGACTTGTCGGGCCTGCTGCCCTTGCCACCCTTCCCTGCTCGTCTGTGGCCCTTTCCTCCCTTTGGCGGTGTGCCAGGTGGCACCCCACTTCCTGACGGAGCCAGGGTAGGGATTTTGGAGGCTGCTGTCTTTGGCCTCTCGCGCCGGGCACTGGCTTTCTTGGCTTTTTTTTCAGGGGCTGGGCTGGCCGTCTCTTTGCTCCTAGCCGAACTAGCTGGCCTTGAAGGTGGGGGACTCCAAAATCCTTGGACTATGGTCTTTGTTGGTCCAGGTTTTGTGGTGGCTGAGGTGCTGATTGGAGTCTTATGAGGTGGACGGGTGGGTGAGTTGTTGGAAAGAGGTCAAGTTTGGAAAGGAAAAGCAATTTCTTAAGAGAGGGACGGGTAGGTGTAGTGGGTATGGGAGTGGAGGAAGAGGATGTGGTTGTAGGAGAGCGAAGTCTGGTGTCTTTGGGTGCAGGTGCTGGTGCTGGAGGCTGTCGTGAGGTGGATGGCTGTTGGGTGGGTGGCTGCCTGCGTTTGTGTGCTTTGGAAGAGGGGGTGACAGACACACTGGGAGAGGACCCAGGGGACGTGTAAATGGTAGTGGGGGTGGTGACTGCACGTGTGCGGAGTGTTCTGGTGGGTGTGTTGGTGATGGACGTAGTGGCTGAAGATGTAGTGCATGCAAGTGTGAGTGGAGACGTCACAGGGAGGGAGGAGGGAGACGAGGAGGAGGGGGACACAGAGGAGGCAGTGGCTGTTGGTATGTCTGCATGTGGATGTTGCTTGGGTGAATGCTTGTGTGATGTGTGGTGCTTATGTCTGGATGAGCTTCCCTTGGGTGTTGAGGTGTGTGCAGGCTGGTCTGTAGGTGTGTCTGGGATAGGCAGAGGTACAGGGGAGTGGGACTGGGTGGAGGAAGTTGGAGGAGGGAGGCAGGAGACAGGGACAATGGCTGCCGTCAGTGCTGAGGCCAGAGCGTTGAACGATCGCTGATGGGCAGCCTGACCCGAATGAATGCCTTCCAGGTATGCATTACTCCGGTGCACCTCCCTTTCTACACCCTGGATGGCATTCAAAAGGGTAGACTGCCCAACAATGAGCGTCCTCAGGAGGTCAATGACCTCCTCACTGAGGGCAGCAGGGGTAACTGGGGCAGGGCCTGAGGTGCCTGGGGCGAAGGAGATGCCCACCTTCCTGGGTGAGCGGGCACGGGGCGAAGGCTGAGGGGCTGCTGGGAGGGCGGGCTGGTGCGCTGGGTGGCGGCTGTACCTGTTGTTGCGGGGGGCACGGATGTTGCCGCCACCACAAGGGAGCTCCCTTCCGAGGACGAGTCTGTGTCGCTGGTGTCACCACGTGTCCCCGCTGTGGAGCTCCCCTCACTAGTGAATTCTAAGTCAGTTGCATGGCCCTCCATGGCCATGTGAGATGCAGCTCCCTCGTGCTCCGATGCCACTTCTCCTCCGCCTGATGATGCTAATGCACACATGAACAGGAAGACCACCAAAAAAGGGGGGGGGGAGAAATAAAAACATGTTGAGTGCATGCATTGGCGACACCGTTGGCGGACAGGACAGACACAGAAGCCCCCTGCACTACGCTGCGCACTTGGGGTACACTACTCAATCAGTGGGACATGGCCTACAACCCTATGGACGACAACTCCACACATAGGTGACACAGGGCCATGAATAGCTGTACTAGGCAACCTACAGAGGTGGGGTGTGAGGGCACAGGGCCATGCCTAACGGAGGGGCCTAGCCTACAGAAATCGCCCTGGCCTAGGGAGACCCACAGCCCTCCTCCCCCACCCAGACACCTCCAATGTGCGCAAAATCAGCAGAATGTGCTTGTACTCACCCCCTTGTGTCTGCTGTGATGTCCTCACGCGCCCATCCAAATCGGGGTAGGCCACCGCCAGGATCCGGGACATCAGGGGGGTCAATTGACGACTGGCACCCCTCCTACATTGGGAGGCCATCCCCAGCAGAGCCGCCGCGGCTTCCTGCTCCCGCAGCGGATGTCCTCCCACCTCTTCCGGCAGTGGGTGCCCCGTCTGTTGTGGACCCCCAGGGTCCGGACGTCCTTGGCGATGGCACGCCAAATGTCGATTTTCTGATGGGCGCTGACCTATGTGACATGTACAGGGGGAGAAAAAAAAATCATCACCTTCTGCATGCTCGATGTGTGAGTGGCCCCCCATCCCCACCCTTGCCATGTGGCACATGCTTTCATCTGTCGTTTGATGCATGCCTCATTCGCTCCCCTCCCCACCATCTTTCATTCACCCCACTCAACCCAGGCATTGGCCACAAAGCATGGTCCCAGTGTACTTACCTGTTGGTCTGGAGGACCGTAGAGTAGCGCATACTGGGGGAGGACCCCATCCACGAGTTTCTCCAATTCTTCAGAAGTGAAGGCAGGGACCCTTTCCCCAGTCGCAGCAGCCATTGTCTCTTCCAGACCGAGGTCACAGCAGCACTTGCAGTATAGGTCCTCTCCTGTGGATAATCAGGTATCGAGTGATAAAGCAGATAGAAAATGGCGGTCACACCCGCGGCGGTGCGTATCGCGGTGGTGCGTACCGCGACCGCTGGCGCACATCGTCATTGGCTCCTGAAACCCATAGGGTTTCATGTTAACCAATGTGGCTTTGCGCCGCGGTCTTCGACCGCCACGGTGTGCCACGCCAGCGCATTGACCTCACATCCCATTGTCACACTTCACAGGTCAGGCAGCCGCCATTTCAAGGTCCCACATGGCTTAAATTCTACTGAGTCACACATACCTAGGCCTTGCATCAACACTCATACAAGCCATTCAATGCATTGAGAATCGTGTTGTGTGCAAGCTGTGGGAACGTACCTGTGGGTTGATTGACTCTGTGCTCCATGTTGTCCTTCCTAGGCACCGTCCGCTGGGACATGCGAGGAGATGGAGGAATCTTCCCGTGTACAGACCGCTGGTGGACCTGTCGACAATGGAGGAACGACATGTCATACTGACATACAGGCTTGACCGAGCCACTATACGGGAACTATGTACCCAGTTGGAGCCCGACCTGATGTCACCCATCCGCCAACCCACAGGGATCCCCCCTCTAGTGCAGGTGCTGTCAGTGCTCCATTTCTTTGCAAGTGGGTCATTTCAAACAACGGTGGCCATATCATCAGGGATGTCCCAGCCTATGTTTTCGAAGGTGTTGTCCAGAGTGTTGTCAGCCCTGCTCAAACACATGCGGAGCTACATAGTTTTCCCTGAGGTGGGGGATTTGCCTACCGTGAAGGGTGATTTCTATGCCCTTGGACATATCCCCAACATCATTGGTGCCATTGATGGGACACATGTTGCTTTGGTCCCCCCCAGCAGGAGTGAACAGGTGTACAGGAACAGGAAGAGTTATTATTCCATGAATATCCAGGTGGTCTGTTTGGCTGACCAGTACATCTCCCATGTGAATGCCAAGTTCCCTGGCTCAGTCCATGACGCCTACATCCTGCGGAATAGCAGCATCCCTTATGTGATAGGTCACCTCCAGAGGCACCGGGTGTGGTTATTAGGGGACTCTGGTTACCCCAACCTTTCCTGGCTACTGACCCCAGTGAGGAATCCCAGGACCAGGGCAGAGGAACGGTACAATGAGGCCCATGGGAGAACTAGGAGGGTGATCGAGCGAACCTTTGGCCTCCTGAAGGCCAGGTTTAGGTGCCTCCATATGACAGGTGGATCCCTAATGTACTCACCATAGAAGGTGTGCCAGATCATCGTGGCCTGCTGTATGCTTCACAACCTGGCATTGCGACGCCAGGTGCCTTTTCTGCAGGAGGATGGTCCAGATGGTGGAGTTGTAGCAGCTGTGGAGCCTGTGGAGAGTGAAGAGGAGGAAGCTGAAGAGGACGACATAGAGAACAGGAACACAGTAATACAGCAGTATTTTCAGTGACCCACAAGTAAGAGTCCAACCCGTCCTTTTACATATACTTCAACACTCGTATCTCTCTACTGTCTGACTATTTTCCCCAGTGTATGGTAACTGTGTTGTGACTTTCCCTTCCGTTTTCAGAGATGTGGGCCCCACTGCGTGACATCTACTTAGTTTCCCCATGGACTACAGCTGTGTGACAGCGGTTTGTTGGCATCACAATGTGAATTGACATTTTTGCACGGTCATGTCTAATACATTTGTTCAAAATCACAGCCAGACTCCAGATTGTTTTGTGCAACAAGTGTGTTTATTCAAGTGCTCTAAATGGGATGGGTGGTTGCAAAACGGTGAGGGGTGATGGTGGAGGATTGTCCAGACTATCAGTATCACAGGTGCATTGTCCAAATGCCTGTGGGAAGTGGAGCAGGGGCAATTTAAGGTTGGAAAGGGTGACAATGTGGGACAGTGGGATGACTATCAGGGCAGTATCCTTTGCTGGCGGGGGTCTTGACATCTTACTCTGTCTTCTTCCTGGATCTCAGGGCCCGCTTGCGGGGTGGTTCTCCTTCTGCAGGGGGTGGGGTTCTGGTGGCCTGTTGGTCTTGTGTTTGGGCCTCCTGTCCACTAGCGCCGGCGGAGGTGGTAGGCATTTATTGGTCCATGCTAGTGTCAGGAGCCCTTTGTGGTGCCACAGTGTCCCGCAATGTGGTGATTAACTCAGTCAGGGCCACTACGATGGTACCCATCGCGGTACTGATATTTCTTAGTTCCTCCCTGAACCCCATATACTGTTGCTCCTGCAGAAGTTGGATCTCCTGAAACCTGGCCAGGACCGTCACCATCATCTCCTGGGAGTGGTGGTATGCTCCCATGATGGAGGTGAGGGCCTCGTGGAGAGTGGGTTCCCTGGTCCTGTCCCCCCCCTGTCGCACAGCAGCCTTCCCAGTTCCCCTGTTTCCCTGGGCCTCTGTCCCCTGGACCGTGTGCCCACCACCACTGCCCCCAGGTCCCTGTTGTTGTTGGGGTGTTGGGTTAACCTGGGCGCCCTGTAGTGGTGGACACACCGCTGATTGACGTGTCCTGGGGACAGAGGTATGGGCCCGCTGGGTGGGTGCTGTGCTGGTGTTGCCAGAGGGGGGAAGGTCTGCTGTGGCCTGTGACTGCCTGAGGGGAACCGACTGTCCCGAGGTCCCCGATGGACCGGGCTGGTCATCTAGATCCAGGTCGACAGAGCTGCTGTCCTCACTGTGGGCCTCTTCTGGGGGTGGAGTGGACATTTGTGGACCTTCCTGCGTGGTGACGTGGCGTTCGGGTCCTGCAGGGGTACAAAGGTATGATTATTGCTTCTGTGTGTGCCATAGTGTGCAATGGGTGGGTGGCCGTGTACCCCAGGGCTGGCATTCCTTTGTGGGGGCTGTTGTGACGGTGCTTTGGGGGGTGGGATGGGTATGTGCAGTGGGCATGCTTTGGTGATGGGTGTCCATGCTTTGTGGTCGGATGCAGGGCCAGGTTTTGGGATGGGTGGGTTGTGATGGTGAGACATTTGCTAGGAGTAGTTGTGATGGGGGTGGGGGTGAGGGTGGGGGTATGATTTGGCATGCTGGTGGGGGGGATGAAGTAGTGAAGATGAGACTTACCAGAGTCCATTCCTCCAGCTACTCCTGCGAGGCCCTCAGGATGCAGGATGTTCAAGACTTGCTCCTCCCTTGCTGTAAATTCTGGGGGAGGAGGTGGGGGTCCGCCGCCAGTCTTCTGCACCGCAATGTTGTGCCTCGATACCATGGAACGCACCTTCCCCCGTAGGTCGTTCCACCTCTTCCTGATGTCGTCCCTATTTCTTGGGTGCTGTCCCACAGCATTGACCCTGTCCACTATTCTGCTCCATAGCTCCATTTTCCTGGCAATGGTGGTGTGCTGCACCTGTGTCCCGAACAGCTGGGGCTCTACTCGTACAATTTCCTCCACCATGACCCTTAGTTCATCATCTGAGAACCTGGGGTGTCTTTGAGGTGCCATGGGGTGGTGTGGGTGATGTATGGGGTTGTGTGTGTGGTGATTAGTGTGATGATATGTGGTGGTGTGTGGTGTTTTGTGCGTGGGAGATGTGTGGGTGATGGTGTTGTGTGCCTGTGGCTGCTAGTTTGTTGATGGTGGTGTCTCTCTCTGGCTTTCATTCGTGAATTGTTGTCGTAAGGGTTTGTGGGTGATGTGGGTGTGTGTTTTATATTGTCTTGGGTGTGTGGGTGTGGTGTGTGTATGTGTATCAGGTGTGTGTATTTGGAATTGTCCAATGTGATAGTGTTTTGTACAGGTATGTGTATTTTGAGCGCAGCGGTGTGTACCACCAATGGAATACCGCGGTTGAAAGACCGCCGCGTGGATTCGTGGGTCGTAATGGCGTGGGCGTATTTCTGTTGGCGTGACGGTGGAGGTTTGGTCATCGCCAGTTTATCGCTGCCCTTTGGTGTGGCGGACTTTTGGGGATGTCGGGATTTTGGCGGTTTGCCTGTTGTGGGTCAGAATGACCGTGGCGGTTAACCGCGACCGCAGCGGTGTTATGGCGGTCTTCTGTCTGGCGGTAAGCGACTTTTACCACCGAGGTTGGAATGACCCCCTGAGTGTCCTGTGGCAAGTGAGTGTAGTGAGCAAGCCCGACGTCGTAAGGGAGGGGATCAGGAGGTTCTCTCCTGTGAAAATTTTGAAAAAAGAGTGGAAAGTAGTGCATTTTCAGGCAAATTGAGAAAGCAAAAAGGTTAATAAAACAATTATGAAAGTGTAGCTATTACTTCAATAAAGAGATTTCATATGATAATGACGTAGGTAGCTGCTTACTCAGTATAGCCACATAGCTGTTAGTTTGTCTGACATGGCTGCTAATCTCTCTTTGCCTTGGCCCATCTTGAGCTCCAGCCTCTATTCTCCCTCCTGACAGCCCCTACTGTTTTTGTGCTCTCCCTTAGCTCCCCCTAGTTCCCAGCCGTTCAACACCTTGTGCTGCCTGTGCTCCCTTGGTTCTAGCACATTGCTTATGTGTTCTCTCCCTGCCCTATGCTCTCTCCCCTACTCTGGATTGTACCAGAAGTCTCCTGTGCTATCTTTTGACACCTTTACATTACTCATGTGCTCTCTTCTCCCGATGATCTCTGGACCATCAGCCTCCTTTGGTATCCTTTGACTCCAGTACTTTAGTTCTTCAATTACTCCTCCCTATGCTCTATCTCCTTCACTGCACCGCCAGCCTCCTGTGCGATCTCAAATCTCAGATCCAGAACGTTACAGTAAGTGAATTCTCCAGATCACTCTAAAATACTCTGTTCACAACAAATGTACACAAACTCTTGTACATGCAAAGAACTATCCAGAGAACTGCCAGTCTGGCAAACCTGCAGAACCATTCCTATAGCAACAAAACTGATCTGTACTATTCTGAAAATTTCCTGTTTGCACCTCCCTTACTCCACACAGACGTTCGATTTCTGGAGTTTATCTTTGTGAGGTTATTTGTAAAGGTTTGGAAGCTTCACGAAGTTTGTGAGTTTATTTTTAGGGTTGAGCCTGTATCACATGCGCTTGCGCATGCGTTTCGCTTGCCAGATGCTTTAGTAGTTAGAAAAGGGCTCGGAGCCCCGTCCACGTCACGTCAGTGTCTTTCATTGGTTCGTGGGCTTGCCTGTTAAAATCTGCTTGCTTTCATTAGTGGAAGGCACGCATACCTCATGCCTTTTCCGGTGGTTAGCCCTCCTCGAACACAGCGACCAAGTACTGAAAACATGCAAGGCTCGCTGTTTCCTGTCAGGTTTGTGGACTACTTTTTATCTTTTGGTCACAGCGCGATCTCGCTTGCCAGAAGTCGAGCGCTTTGCATAACATTGACCCTGTTACATAGTTAATTGCACTTTTGCCGGTTACGTAGATAATTGCACGTTTGCTGATAGGTTTCATTACGAGTGAACTGTAGCAGCGCAATCGTGCTGTTTTTTTCCATTCAATGTGGCAAGAAAAATCCGGTTGGGAGTTTACAACTGCTAATAGCTGTTACTCGGAGAAATGCGAGAACCTAGTGCATTCCAAATGCTTGTTTTTAAATGCTGAAGCAATGATACATCAAAATGATTTTCGCAGTACAAATTCAAAAAGAAAATACATCACGTAATTCTGCTGGTATAATAAAAATTTTGACCATCGATTTGCATAAGGTTCTCGCCTTATTTCACAAGGAGCCTTCCAGGGAATGGTCAAATCAACTATCATGAACATTTGGCCACTACTGCTACAGGTATGTAACTTCTGCACATCATTCGTAAAACGCAATGTTATTAACAGTGCACTTATACTAGACCTCCAGTCTAAGAAAGAGCCCTCCAGACAATAGTTAATCTCGCACTGGGAAAACTTTGCTGCAGGAAGTTAACTTCTCACTGTTACTAACAAAATACACTGTCCGCAGCACCCTAGCACCAGTCCTCTCATCTCACCAAGACCTGCCTAAAAGGCCTTAAATGCAGCTGTTGTAAAATTCAATATAGTTTGTTTCTTTCAGTTCATGCAAACACGTCTCTGGCTGTGTTTCTCTGTTTTGATAAAAAGCATTTTTAAGTACGAAATTAAGAACTCACCCTTCATTTGCATGCAGCCATGAGTTTCCCACTGTAACCTGCTTACAGGAACTAAAACAATAATACAATGCTTACCAGAAGTGTCAGGGAGTGCAGCAACATCTATTAATCTCAGGCCCCACCTCGCCTTGAGCTGAGAGCAGGACTCAAAAACCTTCTTTCTCTGACTACGCCCCCTTGCTATCACAGGCTTTCCATCAGGCGGCATGAACACCGTGCAAGGAATTTGGAAGATCATTATAGCCTAAGGATTTATTTTCACAGCCACTTAGCTGTGTATGGACAAGGTTATTCCTCCGAGCTTTTACCCTTCTCGGGTTAGTAAAATGAGGACGAGTCAGCTGATCAACACATATTGATTAGAGCACCACCATATGGGTGGCTAATATATGCACAGAAACGTGTACAGAATAAACGTATAATATGTATTTTACACGGTCATCAAACTGACAAACTTTAACTTACCTGTGTGGAAGAAGCAAAGCGGGATCTTATCAAATCAATGCGTGCAGCATACCAATACCGTGCTAGCAACCAGCACAGCGGCCTGTCTCTGTTCGTGCACCACAAAAAAGGGAGAGGCAGCCTCCTCCATTCCCTGCACTGCGTCATGTGCTGCACATACAGCATGGGGCCCTAGAAACTCTGTACCGTCTCTCTAAGCCAATCCATACGCTGATCCGGAAGTTACAGCAGTGCCTGGATTGGCTGGGGCAGACAACCTCAGTGCTCATTACTGAGCCTGGGGGCTACTGCTTTCAGTCACAGTGGTTCTAGTATGAGCAGGTAGAGAAACACTGAACGGTCTGTAGTGCACATGTAGCAGCTGGCCGGAGAGAGGCAGCCATCCAACCTGACATGCACACTTGGGCCACAGGCGCGCTGGCTACTACCAATATTAAGCCCCACTCCTCAGACCCACACTGGGTTCTCCATGACCCGCTACAACCTCTAAACATTAAAATGCAGAATACTGAACAAGTAGTTTACTCACACTTATTTTAGGCCAGGGGGGGCAAAAGTTTAGTAGGGCAATGCCCTAATGAATTCACCGCCCCTGGGGTCCCCTGCTTTCTGCCTTCAGTGTTCGTCCCACCCAGCTCACTGGAATGCAGCAATACACAAATCTCTCTTGGGGAATTCCTCTCCCCCTCATGTCTTTACCATGGAGGCGTTGGCTGCCCAAAATGGAACCCAGGGTCTGCCATTTATTTTACCATTGCAGGCAGACTTAGTGCAAATTCACAGCACTTTCTGTCCAGCACTGGTGCTGCCATGCTGTGTAGTCTTACATGTACACATGCATTCAGCACACACGCTCAATCTGCATGCACTGTTCAGCACTAACGCTTTTCTGTATTTGCCCAGGATGTTCTATTTAGAAACACATATACTGTCAGCACACATGCATACCATGTGCGTGCTGCACAACACTGCACCCTTCACGTATTGTACTTTATGCAAGCACACATACAACCAGCACATGCGTTCATTGCACAAGCACTGCACAGCACTACATCACTTGTGTCATGTATTCCCTACAGGCATACATACACCCAGTACATTCACTAACCATACATGCTGCACAGTGCTGCTCTGTCCCTATACTATAGCATTTCCAGGCACACGTAATCCAGCGCAGAGTCACTACTACCGCGCTTTGCAGCACTCCACATCTACCTGATGTAGTCCAAGATAAGCACACAGCAGCGTAACTTTTAAAAAGGAGAGTGAGCCTGTAGACCTCCCTCCAGTGACAAAGAGTAAAATGTTCCTGTTCACTACTACTGATCACCACGTTATGCTGCCACCACTGCACTTGTGCTGCTTAACTCTTGGTAAAGGTGGTAGCCTTCCACCACTATGAGGGTAGCTCTTTGAGAGCTCTTCCCAGTCCAACTGCAATTCGTGACACAGGCCTATGTCATGGTGCACATGCATGCTTTCTGTTTACCTATGGAAACAAAAATCAGCATTAGAGATGCAGACAATAGTACAGTTGGGCACTCAGGGCAGGGACACACATCTTGTACCATGCAGAGGACTTTTCTGTCCCAACAGTAAAGCACTTAAGAAGGGCGGGAGCTTCCATATACATTTAAGAATCACAAGTAGCAATGGGCCGTTACCTCACAACTGCTTAATTTTATGACTTGTTATTCATAGTTAATTTATCATTATTCCTTGCCTGCGCATTTTTTGTGTTTTCCTGAACTTGTTTCTTCCCCCTCTCCATTTCTGTCAGTCTCATGACTTAATGCATTATGATGCTTACCAAGGGTATTGATACTGTTCAGCTTTGGTGCGAAATTGCTGGTGTCATTTGGCATTCTCCATTCATTGCATTCTTGTGGTTTCATAACATCCACACAACAGCATATCAACTAACTCTGTCTTCTAGCTAACCAGGTAGGAGATTTGCTACTGGCATACCCTCAATGAGAACCTGGCAAGTCCTGGACTGGAACCTCCACTGCTAATATAGCTCATACATTATCCCGTTAGGCTGTGCTGTGGTTAATTGTGCACGTTTTCATGTCCATGACTGCTGAGCTGCCTACTGTACTTCTCTCTCTCTCAAAACCTTATCCCAGTTTCCCCCCATTGAAAAGCATGGGCTCTAATTCTTCAATACACTCACAGACACACATCTCTCTGAGGGTGGAGGCTTGGGGATTAACATCCGAATCCAGAAGCATATTTTTTAAACACCAGAACCTTACACCAGGCCCATGCATTCAAATACACATTTAAAAAATATTTTTATTGTGAGATTTGCAAATCTTGTGCTGGATACACAAAGCCTTAGTCCTCCTTGGATCCAGCAGAAACTCTTTTCAGGATTTGTGACTTAGATAAAAGATTTGTAATTTCACTATAGGATTTGCGACTTCTAGAAAAGTGTAAAAAGAAAAAAAAAAATAATACCCTATAGCAGGGCTTGACCAAACCAATTAGGAGGCTTGTGCACAGGACTTGCCTTAGAAGTGGGTGCTAGCCCTAGCCTTTGCCCAGGTCCTGCAGCCAATCCTCGCTCCATACAGATTAAGACCTTGCAGGGCGGGGGATGGCTGCCTACTGGTGATTGGGCACATGGCCTTGCTAAAGACAGGCCCTTTTGCCAACCTCTACTGTGCACAACCAAATGTAGTGCATAACTGTGGTGGATCACATGTAAGGGTTGAGTAAAAGACCTGGCGAAAGATCAGGCCCATCGACCAATTCCCAAAGTGCAAGACCAAAGACAGTGCACATTGTGGTTTGGCTGCTTGTGTCAACTGGAGCCTGTGGACGATTTTGACTTAAATCTTCCTAGTTCAGATGGATGGTATGGGCGACCTTTCTCAGAGGCCACCTTGCTGGCCCACTGATAGAAAAGGAAAAAGGTGGTAATGAGAATGTTGCCAAAACAAGTAACTAGGAGAAAAAGGGAGGAAGGCACCTAGAGAGGAAAAAGACACAAGGTGAGAGAAAACCTGTTAACAAACCTGTACCGAATATACAATGTCAACAAGCAGAATAAAACAAGCAAGGAGACAGACAACAAGAAAATACAGAAGCTAAGAGGAAACAGAGAAATGCGGTACAAGGGTACAATGAAATCAACGGACACAGAACCTCAGAAGCGTTGCGCACATAGATTTCCAAGACTAGTCTTTTTTGATTAAGGATTCATGACCCTCCTATCACGACCCAGACAGGCAAGTCACCATCATAAAAGGGTCCTGTGAGATTTTAATTCTCTGTTGGTTTGGACAGGTTTGGACAGGAAGGTATGGTATATAGACTGTTTGCTACAAGTGGCTGCTGTTCTGAAACTATAACAGAACCTTTATGCTGAGTCAGTGGCTTGTTCTCAATTGAATGCGTGACCTTTGTCCAAGGTGCCAATGCTTGACAAATCTAGTCCCCAAACTCCTTGGTGTCTACAAATGCCGGAAAAAGAAGAATTTCCAAATACAGTTATGCTAGTGCTCTATCTCTGACCTTGGTTGGAAGACATAGGGACTTGAAGTAGCATCTCCTTACATGATTTCTGTGTGCTTGTCAGTTTAGCTCAGAACAACAGAGAATTATCTTTTTGGCCTGCAGCTGCCACCTGTTTCCTGCCTGAACCGCCACCGGAGATGTAGCCTCCGAGGTTTGAAATTTTGAAGTACATCAACAAAAAGTGCAGAAACTGCAGTTCAAGTGAAACAATGATCAGGATTGGATATAATACCTTAATGAACATTGAAAAATACTTCTAATATTCTGTTAAAGCACAGTGAGGTTACAAATTAAAAGCAAAAACCACTAACATTTGGAATTCTTTTTTTTCTTCTAATTTGTAACTATAACTGTACTCAGCGAACTGTTGATGAATGTTATAAACTCTAATTTGACTCCAGGGAACTTGTATATAGTGGTTTCAAGGTACAAACAAAGTGCTAGAATGCACTTTCAGACTTTTTTCTATTTGTAACAGCTGTGGACTCAGAACCTCATTTACAAGAAACTGACACATCAGGACCTCATTTACAAGAAACTGACACATCGTCTTTGACAACATCAGATTTCTTGTGCATGCCGCACATTCCCTAGCGATGCCATGAATGAGCTGTATTTATAATGCAGAACTCGATGGCACACATTTTCACAGATGTGTCAGAAATTCTGATGCCTCTGTTGGCGCTACAGTGATGAATTGCTGGAGTTTTGTTGTTAAACTAACGCAGTTCCAGCAATGAAAGGATAGTCCCATTGGAAAAAGCCCTGTACCAATTTTACGCCTGGTCTGAGCAGGCAGTAAAATTCTAATGCAGTGAAGTCGTAGTGTGATGCAGTGAAAAGTTGTAAATTTGACTGTCAGTGCTGCGTGGGTTTTTCAGTGGGAATGCCTACCTTGCATACATTATACCTGGCGTAGGTATAATGTGATGCAAGGCTTTTCAAACTGACACATTGGGCCAATGCGTCAGTTTGTACATATAGAGCACTGTAGTGCACTGCTAGAGTCGCCACTATGTCACAAAGAAATGATGCAGCGGTGGCGCAAGGGGCTTGTGAATGAGTTTCAAAGTCTGTGGATTCACCAACTGGAAATCCTGCCTCACATAATGGATTTTTTTGTGGAAGGATAGGTAAGAATTCCTGTTTAGAGTAGACATTAAAAAAAATCTTTTGAAGCACAGTAACACATTGTTTCAGTCTCACAATAAGGGCCTCATTTGCAAGCCCATAGTGGCATATGTCACCACCAGAGCATCATTTGTTTACCCTTTGGTGGAGCAGTGTGCTGGCCCATTTGTACAAAGCCATGCAACGCCACCTTGTGTGACTTTTCATGGCCTTGTTAATATAGGTCCCTTTCACACATAACTCTGCGAGAAAAGTACATTCCATGGGTTTTGTTGTGGGTGTTCCCATGCAACCATGGACTCAGACACATTCCCAGATTTGCAAGGTAGGGAATGTGTCAGATTCCTACGCCACCTCGTGGGTGGAGTTAAAGCGGCACAATGGGGAGAAAGACATTATTTCTCCTCAATTTTCCTTTTTCTCTGTGTGCTGCATTTTGATTGTTTATATGCAGGAAGGTGTCCCTTTCTGCACATAAACAGTCATCCCTACAACACAGACGCACTTGCACCATGGGCCGGAAATCAACACATTGGTGGTCATTCTGACCTCGGCGGTAAAAGGCGCCTACCGCCGGTCAGAAATCCTCCATAATCCCGCCGCGGTCGCGGAAACCCGCCACGGTCATTCTGACCCGCAGAAGGCAAACCTCCGAAAATCCGACCGCCACAACAGACCGCCAGACCAGCGGTCGGCGGAAAGGTGGAGGTGACCAAACCTCCACCGCCACGCCAACAGAAATACGCCCATGCCATTACGACCCACGAATCCACGCGGCGGTCATTCAAACGCGGTATTCTATTGGCGGGACACACCGCCGCGGTCAGAATACACACAAACGAACAAAACTCAGCCACATTGGACGATTTGAATCCCACACACCTGATACACATACACACACCACTCCCACACACACAATACAATATAAAACACACACCCACATCACCCACAAACCCCTACGCTAAAAAATTCTGAAAGAAGGCCAGAGCGAGACACCAGCATCCACAAACTAACAGCCACAGCCACTCAACACCATCACCCACACACTATCCACACACAAAACAACACACACCACCACACTCAACTCACTTAAATACACATACTCCACCCCACACATCATACACACCACCCCATGGCACCCCAAAGACAACCCCGCTTCACAGACGAAGAACTCAGGGTCATGGTGGAGGAAATCGTTCGGGTAGAGCCCCAGCTGTTCGGCACACAGATACAATACACCAGCATTGCCCGGAGGACGGAGCTATGGCAGAGGATTGTCGACAGGGTCAACGCAGTGGGACAGCACCCCAGAAATCGGGAAGACATCAGGAAGCGATGGAACGACCTACGGGGGAAGGTGCGTTCCATGGTATCCAGGCACAACATCGCCGTGCAGAAGACTGGCGGAGGACCCCCACCTCAACCCCCACAATTCACATCATGGGAGGAGGAAGTCTTGAACATCCTGCATCCTGACGGCCTCGCAGGAGTCGGCGGAGGAATGGATACTGGTAAGTTGAAGCTTCAATACTGCTTCCCCCCCACCTGCATGCCAAATCAGACCCCAACCCTCACCCCCATCCTCGAACCCCACCCTCACCCCCACCCCCATCCTCACCCCCACCCTCACCCCCACCACCATCCTCAACCCCACCACCATCCTCACCCCCACCCCCAGCACACCTATTCCCCGCCAATGTCTCACCATCACAACCCACACATCCCAAAACCTAGGCCTGCATGCGTCCACTAAGCATGGACACCCATCACCAAAGCATGCCCAATGCATATACACATCCCCCCCACAAGCCACCCTCACCAAAGCCCCCACACACGAATGCCAGCACTTGGGGACACGAGAACCCACAGATACACCCATATGCCACTCATTGAAACTATAACCATACCTCTATAACCCTGCAGGACCCGACCGTCAACACACCGCGGCGGAGGGGCCAGAATTCTCCACACCCCCCACCCAAGAGGCCGTCAGCGATGACAGCAGCTCTGTCGACCTGGACACCGATGACCAGCCCGGACCATCGGGGACCTCTGGACAGTCGGTTCCCCTCACACAGGCCCAGGCCACTACAGACCCTAACCCCTCTGGGAACACCAGCACAGCTCCCACCCAGCGGGCCCATGCCTCTGTCTCCAGGGCGCGTCAATCTGCGGTGTGTCTACCACTACAGGGCACCCAGGATAACCCACCACCCCAACAACAACAGGGACCTGGGGGCAGTGGTAGTGGGCACACCGGCCAGGGGGCAGAGGCCCAGTGAAACAGGGGAACTCGGAGGGCAGCTGTGCGACAGGGGTGGAGGAGAGGCCCAGGGAACCCACTCTCCACGAGGTCCTCACCACCATCATGGGAGCATACAACCGCTCCCAGGAGACGATGGCGACGGTACTGGCCCGGTTCCAGGAGATCCAGGCACTGCAGGAGGAACACTATCGGGGGTACAGGGAGGACATCAGAGCCATCAACACCACCCTGGTTACCATGGTAGGGCTGCTGCAGGACCTCGTAAACACCAGGGCGGACACTGAACAACACCCAAGGGCCCCTGCCACTAGCCTGGACCAAGAACAGCCAACCACCTCCGCCGGCGCTAGTGGACAGGAGGCCCCCGCACAGCAGCAGCCCACCAGACCCCCACCTCCTGCAGGAGAAGAACCACCCCGCAAGAGGGCCCTGAGATCTCGCAAGAAGACAGAGTAGGATGTCAAGACCCCCGCCAGCAATGGATACCACCTGATGTCATCCCACTGTCCCACATTGTCACCCTGTCCATCCTTGAACTGCCCATGCTCCATCTCTCCACAGGCCTCTGGACAATGCACCTGTGTGACTGTTACTCTGGACTCTGCCATGGACATTCCTTCACCCTAGCCCCCACCCACTTGAAACCACCCATCCCATTTTGAGCACTTAAATAAACACCTATTTTGCACCAAAATATCTGGAGTCTGGCTGTGATTTCAATAGATTGTAATTGACATGACAGTGCAAATATGTCCTTGTACATGGTGAAGTCAACAAACAGCTGCCACAAAGCTGTAGTCCATGGGGAAACGAAGCACAGGACTCGTAGTGGGGACCCCAGATCTGAAATAGGGAGGGAAAAGCCAAAACTCAGTCGTCATACACTGGGGCAAATAGACAGGCAGCAGAGATGCAGGAGAGTAGTTAACATTTACTAAATTATCTTTGAAATGTTACCTGTGTCCTATTGGAAGTACTGTTCAATGATTCTGTCCCTGTTGTCTGTTTCAGCCCCGTCGTCTTCCTCCTCGTCACTCTCCTCAGGTTCCACCGCTGCCACAACACCACCGTCTCGACCATCCTCCTGCAGGAAAGGCACCTGGCGGCGCAAAGCCAGGTTGTGAAGCATGCAGCAGGCCACGATGATGTGACACACCTTCTTAGGTGAGTACATTAGGGATCCACCTGTCATATGCAGGCACCTAAACCTGGCCTTTAGGAGGCCAAAGGTGCGTTCGATCACCCTCCTAGTTCGCCCATGGGCCTCATTGTACCGTTCCTCTGCCCTGGTCCGGGGATTCCTTACTGGGGTCAGTAGCCACGACAGGTTGGGGTACCCAGAGTCCCCCACTAGCCATACACGGTGTCTCTGTAGCTGTTCCATCACGTAAGGGATGCTGCTATTCCTGAGGATGTAGGCGTCATGCACTAACCCTGGGAATTTGGCATTTACATGCGAGATGTACTGGTCAGCCAAACACACCACCTGGATGTTCATTGAATGGTAATTTTTTCTGTTCCTGTACACCTGCTCCCTGTCTCTTGGGGGAACCAAAGCCACATGGGTCCCATCAATGGCACCAATTACGTTGGGAATATGTCCAAGGGCGTAGAAATCACCCTTCACTGTAGCCAATTCGCCCACCTCAGGGAAAATGATGTAGCTCCTCACGGATTTCATCAGGGCAGACAACACTCTGGATAACACCTTCGAAAACATGGGCTGAGACATCCCAGAAGCAATTCCCACGGTTGTCTGAAATGACCCACTTGCCAAGAAATGGAGTACTGACATGACCTGCACCAAAGGGGGAATCCCTGTGGGTTGGCGGATGGGGGACATCAGGTCGGGCTCCAGCTGGGCACACAGTTCATGGATAGTGGCACGGTTAAGACGGTAGGTCAGGATAATGTGGCGTTCTTCCATTGTCGACAGGTCCACCAGCGGTCGGTACAGGGGAGGATTCATCTGTCTCCTCGCCCAACCCAGCGGACGGTGCCTAGGAAGGACAACATGGAGCACACAGTCAAGCAACCCACAGGTACGTACTCACAGCTAGCACAGTATACGATTCTCTATGCAGTGAATGGCGTGTCTGAGTGGCTATGCAAGGCCTAGGCCTGTGTGACGCAGTTGAAATTGAGCCATGTGGGCCCTGGAAATGGCGGCTGCCTGACCTGTGAAGTGTGACAATGGGATGTGAGGTCAATGCGCTGGCGTGGCACACCGCGGCGGGCGAAGACCGCGGCGCGAAGCCGCATTGGTTAACATTGAAGCCTATGGGTTTCAGGAGCCAATGGCGAAGGGCGCCGGCGGTGGCGGGACGCACCGCCGCGGTACGCACCGCCGCGGACGTGACCGCCATTTTCTATCTACTTATCCACTTGTGACTTGAACTTTCACAGGAGAGGACCTATACTGCAAGTGTTGCTGTGACCTCGGTCTGGAAGGGACAATGGCTGCTGCGCCTGGGGAAAGGGCCCCTGCCTTCACTGGAGAGGAGTTGGAGAAACTTGTGGATGGGGTCCTCCCCCAGTATGCGCTACTCTACGGTCCTCCAGACCAACAAGTGAGTTTAATTCAATATGGATTTGGGGCCACTGGCTGGCTTGGGGGCCTGGCGGGGATGGGGGGCATGTTGGGCCTGGCGGGGGGCATGGCGGGGGGCCTGGCGGGGATGGGGGGCATGTTGGGCCTGGCGGGGGGCATGGCGGGGGGCCTGGCGGGGATGGGGGGCATGTTGGGCCTGGCGGGGGGCATGGCGGGGGGCCTGGCGGGGATGGGGGGCATGTTGGGCCTGACGGGGGGCATGGCGGGGGGCCTGGCGGGGATGGGGGGCATGATGGGCCTGGCGGGGGGCATGGCGGGGGGCCTGGCGGGGATGGGGGGCGTTGGGCCACTGGAAAGGAAAATGCTGAGAAACTTGAACGTGGTATTTCTCCCTCCCTGTACGTGTCACATAGGTCCGCGCCCATGAGAAGATCGGGATTTGGCGTGCCATCGCCAAGGAAGTCCGGACCCTGGGGGTCCACCATCGACGGGGCACCCACTGCCGCAAGAGGTGGGAGGACATCCGCCGCGGGACCAAGAAGACCGCCGAGTCTCTGCTGGGGATGGCCTCCCAGCGTATGCGGGGTGCCTGCCGTCAACTGAGCCCCCTGATGTTCCGGATCCTGGCGGTGGCCTACCCTGAATTGGATGGGCGCGTGAGGGCAGCACAGCAGACACAAGGGGGTGAGTACAAGCATTATCTACTCTGTTGTCGCGCAGTGGAGGTGTCTGGGTGGGGGAGGAGGGCTGGGGGTCCCCCTAGGCCAGGGCGATATCTGTAGGCTGGGCACCCCCGTAAGCCCCTGTGTCCCCAGCCACCACCCTCAGTAGTTTGTCAGTACAGCCATCCCTGGGCCGTGTCATCCATGGGTGCAGTTGTCAACTCTAGGCGTGTAGGGCATGTTCCACGGAATGCGTAGCGGACCCCAAGTGCGCAACTTAGTGCAGGGGGCATCTGTGTCTGTCATGTCCGCTAACTGTACCGGAGATCCATGTACTCAATATCCCTTTATTTCTCTCTCTCCCCCCCTTTTTGTTTGTCTTTCTGTGCTTGTGTGCATCAGCATCATCAGGCGGAGGAGAAGTGGCATCGGGGCAGGAGGGAGCTGCATCTCACATGGCCCAGGAGGGCCATGCCACAGAGTCAGACTGGACCAGTGAGACGGAGGGCGAGGGGAGCTCCACGACGGGGACGACTGGACCCTGCAGCGACACGGACACGTCCTCGGAAGGGGGCTCCCTTGCGGGGGTGGCACCATCCGTGCCCCCCGCCATTACAGGTACAGCCGCCACCCAGCGCACCATCTCCGCCCTCCCAGCAGCCCCTCAGCGTTCGCCCCGTGCCCGCTCTGCCAGGAAGCCGGGCATCTCCTTCGCCCCAGGCACCTCAGGCCCTGCCCCTGTTACCCCCGCTGCCCTCAGTGAGGAGGTCATTGACCTCCTCCGAACGCTCATTGTTGGGCAGACTACCCTTTTGAATGCCATCCAGGGGGTGGAGAGGGAGGTTCATCGCAGCAATGCGTACCTGGAGGGCATTCATTCGGGTCAGGCTGCCCATCAGCGATCGTTCCAGGCTCTGGCCTCAGCACTGACGGCAGCCATTGTCCCTGTCTCCTGCCTGCCTCTACTAACTCCCTCCTCCCAGTCTCCTGTTCCTCTGCCTGTCCCACCCACACCATCAGACCAGCCTGCACACACCTCAACACCCAAGAGAAGCTCATCCAAACATAAGCACCACAGATCACGCAGACATTCACACACGCAACATTCCAATGCAGACATGCCAACAGTCACTACCACCTCTGTGACCCCCACCTCCTTGTCTCCCTCCTCCCTCCCTGTGACGTCTACACTCACACCTCCATTCACCTCACCATCAGCCAGTGTTTCCATCACCAGCACACCCTCCACTCCAGTCCGCACACGTGCAGTCACCACCCCCACTGCCATTTACACGTCCCCTGTGTCCTCTCCCACTGTGTCTGTCACCCCCTCTTCCACACCACACAAACGCAGCCACCCACCCACCCAACAGCCATCCACCTCACGACAGCCTATCCCTCCTGCACCTTCACCCAAAGACAGCAAACGTGACTCACCTACAACCACATCCTCTCCCTCCACTCCCATTCCCACTGTACCTACCACTCTCCATTGTCCCAAGAAGCTCTTCCTCGCCACTACTAACTTCTTTCCTGACCCTGAGCCCCCCCCTCCTTCTCGTCGGGGTAAGAAGAGCACCTCAGCCACCACCAGCCCTGCAGCCCCCTTGACAAGGGTGCAGGGGTATTGGAGCCCGCCAGCCCGCATGTCTGGATCTTCGCCCAGCAGCAAGGGGACAGCCAGCCCACCCCCTGGGAAGAGGAGCAGAAGGCGGAAGGGGCGCCGCAGGAGCCCGCCTTCTACATCCCCCCCGGACACCACCCAGAGACAGTCACCAGCCACAGCTCCAAAGGGAGGAAAGGGCCACAGGCCCACGACTAAGGAGGGCAAGGGCAGCAAGTCGGAGAGGTCAGGCAGCAGGCCTGCTGCCCAGGAGGAGCCCACAACCCCCATAGCCGCTGCCCCGGGAGGAACCGGCACAGCTGCCCCGGGAGAGCCCACCACCCCCATAGCCGCTGCCCAGGGAGGACCCAGCCCAGCTGGCCAGGAGGGCCCCACCACCCACAGCCCAGGTGGGCAGTGAAGGAGCACCATCCCCGCTGCCCAGGAGGGCACCACCAGGCAATTAGCAGTTGGCCATAGACCGGCCGCCGTCTCAAGAACCGCTGAACTGGGCCCTTCAAGGCAAGGACCGCTGAACTGGGCCCCGCCGTCTCAAGAACCGCTGAACTGGGCCCCGCCGTCTCAAGAACCGCTGAACTGGGCCCCGCCGTCTCAAGAACCGCTGAACTGGGCCCTTCAGGGCAAGGACCGCTGAACTGGGCCCTTCAGGGCAAGGACCGTTGAACTGGGCCCCGCAGTCTCAAGCACCGCTCCGCTGGGCCCCGCCGTCTCAAGAACCGCTGAACTGGGCCCTTCAGGGCAAAGACCGCTGAACTGGGCCCCGCAGTCTCAAGCACCGCTCCGCTGGGCCCCGCCGTCTCAAGAACCGCTCCGCTGGGCCCCGCCGTCTCACGCACCGCTCCGCTGGGCCCCGCCGTCTCAAGAACCGCTGAACTGGGCCCCGCCGTCTCAAGAACCGCTGAACTGGGCCCTTCAGGGCAAGGACCGCTGAACTGGGCCCCGCAGTCTCAAGCACCGCTCCGCTGGGCCCCGCCGTCTCAAGAACCGCTCCGCTGGGCCCCGCCGTCTCACGCACCGCTCCGCTGGGCCCCGCCATCTCAAGAACCGCTGAACTGGGCCCCGCCGTCTCAGGAACCGCTGAACTGGGCCCTTCAAGGCAAGAACCGCTGGCCCTTTGGCAGACGTGGCAGGGCAGGATCTATCTCGGGCAGGGCTGCAGGATGTCCTCTGGCCAACTTGCCTCCTCCAGTGGCAGTGGGGTCTGTTATGGACTGTATGGACTGTGGCTTTGCTCTCCCCAGGATGGCCCAGTGGGCAGGCCACCCACTGTATGGACTGTATGGACTGTGGCTTTGCTCTCCCCAGGATGGCCCAGTGGGCAGGCCACCCACTGTATGGACTGTATGGACTGTGGCTTTGCTCTCCCCAGGATGGCCCAGTGGGCAGGCCACCCACTGTATGGACTGTATGGACTGTGGCTTTGCTCTCCCCAGGATGGCCCAGTGGGCAGACCACCCACTGTATGGACTGTATGGACTGTGGCTTTGCTCTCCCCAGGATGGGCCAGTGGTCATGGAGTCCCCTCGTGGATCTGGCGTCGTGTACTCAAGTGGCTGAGGTGCCGCCCCTTCCCTTCCCCCTGAGGTGCCTGTCCTATTTTCTTTCTGATGCCCCTGCAGTGTTCTCTCCGTGGAGTTCTTGTCGTGGGACTGGGCCTTGCCCCTTTGCACAGGACCCCTGTGATCCACGGACAGTGGTTGGACTACATTTAGTAGCTGTATATATTTTGTACATAGTTTATTTATTTATTGGGATTACTGGTGTACATATTTCAATATATCTGCCCGTTTATGATCTCTTCTTTTGGTCTTTGCATTATTTCGGAGGGGGGTGGTTTGTGGGTTGTGACAGTGATCTGTGGGAATGCATTGATGTGTGTGTTGTAGTGGGTGTGGGTGGGTGGGTGTGTGCCGGTAATCTTTTCCCTCCCCTGTGTCGTAGGTGCAGTACTCACCGATGTCTTCCGCGCCGCCGGGCGTGCTCCTGGTATATGAGCAGGAATAGGAGTGCGGGGATGACCTGCAACTCTGGTTCCATACTGCCGGAATCTCGCGTGGAGTGCGTAGAGGTGAGCGTTTTCCCGTTCGTAGTCTGTTTCCGCCGTGTTCTTATCGGCGGTGCTCCCGCCCCGGAAAAGGTGGCAGATTGGTGGGTCGTAATAGGGTGGGCGGTACATTGTCTGCCGCCTGGCTGTTGGCGGGAACCGCCGCGCTGTTTGTTTGTACCGCCGTGGCGGTCGGAGTGTTAAGTTGGCGGGCTGTGTTGGCGGTTCCCGCCAGGGTCAGAATTGCATATTTTAGACCGCCGGCCTGTTGGCGGCTTGGCCGCCGCTTTATCACCGACCGCCAGGGTCAGAATGAGGGCCATTGTCTTTTCTGCGAGGAAAGAATCTACTTATCACCTCTCCTGCTGGTAAGAAACCGACGCATTGTCTCACCTACAAAGAAAGAATCTATACATCACTTTGCTTTTCGGGCACCTTACCTCCCCTGTGGCCTGCATTATTATTGTTTTTGATGCATTCCAGGCCCTTTGTGCTAAAGAGATACATCCATTGATTCCTATGGATTAAGACTTGCTTAAACCTTTAAAAAGAGATATTTTGACTTGTGTGCGTTTTTATTTTTGTTGTTTTGGTCTTGTTTTCCTCAGATAAATATAGGCTATTTGTCTAAACTGGTGTGGAGTCCTTTTGCAGTGTTTTCACTTTATATTGTGTGTGTATGTACAAATACTTTACACATTGCCTTTGATATAAGCCTAACTGCTTGAGCCAAGTGACCAAGGGAGAGAGCAGGGGTTAGCTTAGCCGTGTGGCTCCCTTACCCTGACTAGAGTGAGGGTCCCTACTTGGACAGGGTGCAAACCTTTGCAAACTAGAGACCCCATTTCTAACATGTCTCCCTATACGAATGATACTGAATGTCCCGACCAGACACTGTGTAGGTCTGTTAGACATCCTTCTTTTTTGCATCAAGGACTAGTTACCCCTCACAGAAGTCACGGTGCCACCTTGCACTCCACAGACACATAAAAGGTATCTCCATAAGAAGATGTGAGTAATGAGGAAAAATCCACAAAAGGCAGAAAAAACTCTTTGGCAATCTTGATGGTACATGATTGAAGAATTGAAGATAGTAGGTAATGCTGTTGTGGATAAGCCAGATTCTAAACCCTCCCTCAATCAGGATGGAGAAAAGAGACAAGCATTTATCTTCCTTGAGTTAGGAATCTGAATAGAAATGTAGCTGCAGAATGAAAGAAAAATCAGGGACAAACATTTTAGCTAGTGGACAGTGATGAACATTAAGGAGAACAAAGGCAATGCAAAACATCCATCACTTGTCAATATCTCTTCATATATGATCTGATAGGAAATTGATATGCAGGAAAATAATTAACTCCATCTTGGCTTGGGAACATCAGCCAACAATCTGTGAAAAAGCCACCATCTTAGAAAGGGTGATACATCGGGCAAGCTAAACCCATCACTTCAAGAGTATGGTGTCATTTTGCCATGAAAAGAATATTTAGAAGTTTGACATCAACTTTTTCTTGTGATCGTCTGTACTCCAACCGCTGACCTTCATTGTAGGAGCTCTGCATAGGCGACAGAACATACCTATGAATAGCAGCAACATGAAAATGCCAACTCACTCTGGGCGGCGTAGACGACCCCCCATTTACTCAGAACAGAGTCCAAAGATGCACAGCTTCACCACACAGCAAGCGCAGAACCCAGGGTCATGCTGTCTTCTTCAAAATGTACAAACATTCAAGTACATTTCTGCTCTCCTTCCACTGATATCAGCACTGTGAGGAAATGCCTCCTTGGCATGGTTACCCCCTGACTTTTTGCCTTTGCTGAGGCCAATTTATGATTTGAAAGTGTGCTGAGGCCTGCTAACCAGGCCCCAGCACCAGTGTTCTTTTCCTAATCTGTACCTTTGTCTCCACAATTGGCACACCCCTGGCACCCAGATAAGTCCCTTGTAACTGGTACCCCTGGTACCAAGGGCCCTGATGCCAGGGAAGGTCTCTAAGGGCTGCAGCATGTCTTATGCCATCCTTGGGACCCCTCACTCAGCACAGACACACTGCTTGCCAGCTTGTGTGTGCTGGTGGGGAGAAAATGACTAAATCGACATGGCACTCCCCTCAGGGTGCCATGCCAACCTCACACTGCCTATGGCGTAGATAAGTCACCCCTCTAGCAGGCCTTACAGCCCTAAGGCAGGGTGCACTATACCACAGGTGAGGGCATAAGTGCATGAGCCCTATGCCCCTACAGTGTCTAAGCAAAACCTTAGACATTGTAAGTGCAGGGTAGCCATAAGAGTATATGGTCTGGGAGTCTGTCATACACGAACTCCACAGCACCATAATGGCTATACTGAAAACTGGGAAGTTTGGTATCAAACGTCTCAGCACAATAAATGCACACTAATGCCAGTGTACATTTTATTGTGAAATACACCTAGAGGGCATCTTAGAGATGCCCCCTGAAAACATACCCGACTTCCAGTGTGGGCTGACTAGTTTTACCAGCTTGCCACACACCAGACATGTTGCTGGCCACATGGGGAGAGTGCCTTTGTCACTCTGTGGCCAGGAACAAAGCCTGTACTGGGTGGAGGTGCTTCTCACCTCACCCGGCAGGAACTGTAACACCTGGCGGTGAGCCTCAAAGGCTCACCCCTTTGTTACAGCGCCACAGGGCATCCCAGCTAGTGGAGATGCCTGCCCCTCCGGCCACAGCCCCCACTTTTGGCGGCAAGGCCGAAGGAGATAATGAGAAAAACAAGGAGGAGTCACTGGCCAGTCAGGACAACCCCTAAGGTGTCCTGAGCTGAGGTGACTCTGACTTTTAGAAATCCTCCATCTTGCAGATGGAGGATTCCCCAAATAGGATTAGGGATGTGACCCCTCCCCACCGGGAGGAGACACAAAGAGGGTGTAGCCACCCTCAGGGCTAGTAGCCATTGGCTACTAACCTCCCAGACCTAAACACACCCCTAAATTGAGTATTTAGGGGCTCCCAGAACCTAGGAAGATAGATTCCTGCAACCTGAAGATGAAGAAGGACTGCTCACCTGAAGCCCTGCAGAGAAGACGGAGACACCAACTGCTTTGGCCCAAGCCCTACCAGCCTGTCTCCCCACTTCAAGAAAAACTGCAGCAGCGACGCGTCCCCCAGGGTCCAGCGACCTCTGAAGCCTCAGAGGACTACCCTGCATCTAAAAGGACCAAGAAGCTCCAGAGGACAGCGGCCCTGTTCCACAAAGACTGCAACTTTGCAACAAAGAAGAAACTTTTAAAGACCACATGGTTCCCGCCGGAAGCGTGAGACTTCCCACTCTGCACCCAACGCCCCCTGCTCGATCTGCGGAAAACAAACTCTACAGGGAGGACTCCCCGGCGACTGCGAGCCCGTGAGTAGCCAGAGTTGACCCCCCTGATCCCCCACAGCGACGCCTGCAGAGGGAATCCAGAGGCTCACCCTGACTGCGACTGCCTGCTTCAAAGAACCCGACGCCTGGGAAACACACTGCACCCGCAGCCCCCAGGACCTGAAAGATCCGAACTCCAGTGCAGGAGCGACCCTCAGACGGCCCTCTTCCTAGCCCAGGTGGTGGCTACCCCGAGGAGCCCCCCCCTTGCCTGCCTGCATCGCTGAAGAGACCCCCGGGTCTCCTATTGAATCCTATTGCAAACCCGACGCCTGTTTGCACTCTGCACCCGGCCGCCCCTGTGCTGCTGAGGGTGTACTTTCTGAGCCTGCTTGTGTCCCCCCCCTGATGCCCTACAAAACCGCCCTGGTCTGCCCTCCGAAGTCACGGGTACTTACCTGCTGGCAGGCTGGAACCGGGGCACCCCTATTTCTTTTGAAGCCTATGTGTTGTGGGCACCACTTTGACCTCTGCACCTGATCGGCCCTGAGCTGCTGGTGTGGTAACTTTTGGGTTGCCCTGAACCCCCAACAATGGGCTACCTTGGACCCAACTTTGAACCTTGTAAGTGCTTTACTTACCTGTGAAACTAACAAATACTTACCTCCCCCAGGAACTGTTGGTTTTTGCACTGTGTCCATTTTTAAAATAGCTTATTGCAATTTTTGCCAAAACTGTACATGCTATTGTGATGATTCAAAGTTCCTAAGATACCTGAGTGAAATACCTTTCATTTAAAGTATTGTTTGTAAATCTTGAACCTGTGGTTCTTAAAATAAACTAAGAAAATAAATGTTTCTATATAAAAACCTATTGGCCTGGAATTGTCTTTGAGTGTGTGTTCCTCATTTATTGCCTGTGTGTGTACAACAAATGCTTAATACTACCCTCTAATAAGCCTACTGCTCGACCACACTACCGCAAAATAGAGCATTCGAATTATCTCTTTTTGCCACTATCTTACCTCTAAGGGGAACTCTTGGACTCTGTGCATGCTATTTCTTACTTTTAAATAGTACATACAGAGCCAACTTCCTACAAGCACTCTAAAAGTGCCACATAAGGGGAAATAAATATTTGCCACATTTTATACCACTAGATATGATATCCCCTCAATAGTGGTATTAGCAAAGATTAGCAGCAAATCCAGGAACAAAACAAATCTTCCCCAGCAGTGGATCTATCCTGAAATTATTGGGCAGTATTGATAAAATTGCTAAAATCTTTCTTGGTAATGTGAAGAGTGGCACAGCGCGTTTGTCCATTTGCCAGACGTACGCAGCTGCTTCACCTGAATAGAAAGAATTGGAGGTACCAAAAATCATCTCCCAAGTTTATGTTCCAATGTATTCATGTGTATTTTGGGAAAAAGGCTACAAACTCAATTATAATATAAAGTTGGAAACAAGAGAAACTTCAAATAGAAAAGGCAGAACCACAAAATCCCAGGTGGATAATTTAAAACATGAGGGAGATTCCACAAAAAGGAAAAGCCATTAATAATGTAGAGAGGAAGAGCAGGAGAAATAAATGTTGACGTTAGAAGAGATATGGGGTGTGGCAAAGATGGCGACCGCGTCGTAGGCTAATTAGAGCGCTCAGCGCTGGGCCCAGTAATCATTCTGTTTGCCGTAGGAGACAGGTCCTGTGGTTGTTGTGCGGAGACCTGAAGCACCCAGGGAGGCACCAACTTCACTTTGCCTGGATTGGCGACATGGGGGGCACCACAGTGTGGCTCGTTTGATCCCAGGCCGATGTTGCAGCATGAGCGGCAGTACCCGTCCCGCGGTCCATGTGTAGTGCTCGACTCGGCTGAGCCCTGGGTGAGTCTGTGGGGGACCGATGGATGCTCAGTGAAGCAGGACTGGATCATTTGGAGACAGTGGTGGCTGTGCAGGCAGCGTGGGACCATGGCCACGCTGCATGAGGAAACGCAGTACAACAGGCCTGACCATCCATGCATCGGAGGCGGGCCGCATGAGGAGCTGCGGGATGAGCTTGCCACAGCAGGCAGATTGTGATCCTAACAAAGACAGTATGGATCCATTGGTGCCCCTTTGAAGATGAAAGACACAAGGTGAGTTGTGACCGTGACCGCTTTCAGCCTCAGCGACTTATTGGGGTCATATAGAAAACGTGAGGAACATGAGGAGGGCATCGACCACGTGGTGGAGAATCGTAGGTGGTAGTGGTGAGAGCCTTGAGCAATGGCAAACAAATGTGGAGTGTCTGGTGTGCTGGTAAAGACTGCATTGACAATCAGGAAGATATGGTGGTGACCGGGGGGGGGGGCGGTGATCTAGTCCAGAGATCCCTCATAACGTGGGGGCCATCGCAGGCATTGAGGAGCTACAGAGGAGGGGAGCACCTCAGCCTTTGTAGACATTTGACTACCGCCCTGCCCTGATGGGACAGACTTGATATGCAGTAACTAACACTGCCGTGCAGGTTTTACAATCAGCGTAACTCGAGGTGACTAAGGGGCTCACTTGAATATTACAGTGTGACTCTGTGAGATGGATCTCCCTTCACTGCGCCCATAGTGGGGGAGGGAGCTCCCTTGGCGACGACTTGGCTGTGGTGGTGAAGTGGCAGTCATCCTTCCCCCCCGTGCGACGCCATGGGAAAGACACGTCCCACCAATGCATCGGGAGATGCGGCGTTGCCAGGAGATGTCTCCACATCAGACCTATCCCCACACTTGGATAACTTTCGGCATCTTGAATCCAACCTCAATAGCCACTCCGAGAAGTTCGAGAAGATCCTACATGCTGTACTGGACACCAAAACCTCGCTAGAGGCCAAAATTGACTCTGTTCTTGGAGGTGAACCTATTAAGAGTAGACTACCGCCAGTTGGCGGATAGGGTCAGCTTGGCAGACTCGGTCACACTAACTTTGCCACCAACTATTTAGGAAATGCAAACAAAAATAGCGAATATGCAGGAAGAAATATCTGCTTTATATCGTAGGGCGGAAGAGGCGGAAGGAGGCTCGCAGCGTAATAGCATTCGGTTTATTGGTTTCCCGAAAGATCAGAGCTTCCTTGTGCTGAACTCTTCTTGGAGGAGTGGGTCCTGCACATGGTGCTGAAAGACAAGATACCTCTTTTGTTCTCAGTGGACAAAGCCCATCGCATCCTAGGACACCCTCCTAAGGCTGGAGCACCACTGTGCCCTCTCATTACCCTATCCTTGAATTTCTGTGACCACAACCTTATTCTTCAACTGTTCTGCTCTCAGGGTCCCTGGCACTTCGACAATGCCAAGATCTACGCCTATCCAGACTATACTGTGGATGTAAAACGTAGGCGTAGTTCCTAGACAAAAGTTAAACAAAGGTTACGAGAATTGCAGCTTAAATATGTTCTCATCTTCCCAGCGAAACTTAAAGTTATAGATGATGAAAAAATGCGCGTTTTCCAGACGCCGGAGGATGTGTGGACCTGGCGCACGCCAAGGGTTTTGCTGCAAAGCTTGGAATGGAGGAGGACGCAGAAACATGGGTGACGCCTAAACCTAAGTGTCATCGAAGGAAGTCCCCTCGAACCCGACCTGACCGGGATCAGGCAGCTGCGGAGCAGGCTCGGGCGGTTGAGGCAGTGGCACTGCACCAAACCAATTCATTAACTACCCTCTGCTCCAATACCATGAGGGACTCTAGGTCCAAGATTTGCAAATCGGAGGCTTCTTCGATCTGCAGCACTGGGGTCCCCCATGTCACCCCTGGTTCTGTAGATGACCTTATATGACTTCCGACCTCCCATATGTTGCTAACTGATGAACCACTGCTGCTGCTTCGTTCTTGTGCATTCCTGGCATTGACAGTGACTATTTGTTGATGATGACTATATGGAACCCTCCACACCAAAGTCCGGGCCCAGGCGAGGTGCCCTGGAATGCACTTGCAAGTCACGCCCCCATGCCATGCCAACTTGGACACGTTATTCCAATCATTGCTATGTGAATGTTTATGTGTATTAGGTGGCAAATCACAAGGTTTCAGCACTGGGGGAATTATTACTGCATTTGGGGTGTTTTTCAATCTGCATTCTCGTTTTATATTGTTTTACACTGTCTTGTTGGATACAGAGTTGTTGCTTTACATGTAGGACACTTACACTGTGGGTGAATACAGGAGGTTTTTCTTGTGTGGGATGGAGGGATCAAGGGGGTCACGGAGCAACTGGTTGCTCATTAGGCGCCTACCACATACACTTTATTAGACATAATACTTAACACCCTACCATCGGAGTATACTGCACAATAGAGAATTATGACATGGAATGTTCGGGCATGTAATCTCTCACTAAACGCCAATGGGGTGTACTCATATCTTAAAAGCAGACAGGTTCACATTGCAATTCTTCAGGAGACACATCTTACGGCCACAGAGCTAGATCGTTTACAGGCCAGATGGCGGGGACAAATGTATGGTACTACTACATCCGCCTATGCGAGGGGGGTTCTTATTTGTATGGCTCTGGGAGCCTCTTTTGCACTAACCGCCCAGAAGATAGATACGGAAGGACGGTATGTTACACTGGAGGGTCAGATGGATGGGGCCTCTATCAATTTAGCAGCAATATATGCACTGAACGCTAATCAAACAAGCTTCCTAGATTCTCTTACACCAGCACTTTTTCGTGATCCGCTACTTCTGGCGAAATGGGGAGGAGACTTTAACTGCGTACTGGATTTACACCTTGACCGCTCCCACCCCCTCTGCCCCCTGCCTCGAGCAGCCGTACTTCCTGCCATTTCAAAAGATGGAGCACCCATATGGGGCTTCATTAAGTGTGGCGCCTGGACCACCAGCAAGGATACGAATACTCACTCTACTCGCCTGTCCATGACCTACACACCAGCACTGATATCCTTTTCGGCACTTCGCAAACTGGCCCTCTCTTGAATCGATCGGAATAATTAGCACAAACACATTCAGATCATAACCCGTTGGTGGCGATTATGTCATGGGGCACACAAAGCCATGTCATCCCTAACTGGCCCCTATAACCTGAGGCCCTTTTGGACCCACCATTCCGTGATGCGCTATCACAGTGCATCCGGCATTTCTTTGAAACAAATGCTGGCTCTGCTTCATCTCATGCCATGGTGTGGGAAGCACATAAGGTGGTGATCCGCTGTGAATATGGCGGCCACCTGGGGGGTTAGACGGCAACTGATGGGCGACCTCTCTACTACGGAATGAGACTTGCGTCAAACAGAGGTACAGGTTGCTAAGCAAACTGAATGGCCTTCACAGCTTTGCCAACACCGTCTCTGCCGCAATGAGGCGGAAGCCACCCTGAGCCACCATGACTTCCGTACACGGATGGCTCTACAACATGCCCAAGGAGATCGCTCGGGTAAGTTGCTTGGCTGGCTCTTCCAGAGAGAACACCAAAGTGCTCCGGGCCATGGAGATTCACCTAGCTGATGGCCCAATAGTTACCTAACAGATGGCTATTAATGAAGCATTCCTGGACTACTATCAAAAGCTCTATGAGAGACCAGCAGCCCCACATCTGAACTTTGTGCAAGACTTTATAAACGGGGTATCCCTTCCCAGGCTTTCTAGTACCCAATGCGATACTACTGAGGAACCCATTAAAATAGATGAGATCAAGGAGGCCATTTCCCAAATCGCTCATAACAAAACACCAGGCCCAGATGGCCTATCGATTGAATACTATGACACTTATTCCACTGCTGTAACACAGCGACTCTTGGAGGTATTTTAAGAGGCATTTGAACGGGGTCGCTTGCCAGAATCCTTACTCGAGGCATTAATAGTGGCATTCCCTAAACCAGGGCGTGATCCTTTAGATGTCAAGTCGTACCGACCCCTTTCTTTATCAAATCTGGACTGCAAGATAAAAGGGAAGATCCTGGCAAACCTCTTACTTCCTGTAATACAGAAATTAGTCCACCCTGATCAATCAGGTTTCATACCGGGCCACAGTACTTTCCTTACCATACGACACCTGTTACATATCATTCATAATACCTCATCTGTTGCCCTGTACTGGATAGCAGTCTCCTTAGACATAGAAAAAGCCTTTGACACCCTGGGCTGGGATTTCCTTTTTGCGAGTCTTGAGGCCATGGGATTCAGACGGCGACTCCTGCGATGGATCAGCGCATTGTATGCAGGGATGCCTGCTGTCACCGCTTCTATTTGCCTTGGCTTTGGAACCCCTTGCTTGTTACTTCCGTGAAAGCGCTGGGATCTGGGGAATTCCAGAATTGGGACATTACCATGTTGTTTCTCTATATGCAGATGATGCTCTCATTTATCTTTGGGATGTACGAGCTACACTCCGGGAACTCGAACAGCTCCTGGAGACCTTTGGGGAGGCCTTTGGTTTACGGGTAAATTGGCCCAAATGATGTATATTCCTGCTAGCCCCAAACTCCCCCACCAACAGAGAGATCCTGGTTGACTCACAATTGCAGTGGAACTATGACTCCTTTAAGTATTTAGGAGTCAACATTTATCCTACAGCACGTGATCTTCTCAATGGTAATCTACATAAATCGGTAGCGAATATCTGTAATTCCATCACCTTCTGGCGTTCTTTGCCATTGTCGCCAATTGTCAGAGTGGCGATATCTAAGATGTTAATCCTCCCCAGATTGCTTTATTTATTCTCTGCACTACCTGTAGTGGTGCAGTGTGCTTTTCTTAGAACGCTCGATGGTCTACTTCTTGAATTGATTTGGGGAGATGGATGCCGTGGGATAGCCATGTCCAGGCTCCAGAGACCAGTGACAGAGGGTGGACTGGGAGCTCCGAACTTTGAATTATACTATGCAGCAGCACAATTGCAATGGCCGATGGCCTGGTTATTCCCACAAGGCTGTCTGGAGTCACCCACTGTGCAGGCCCAGCTAGGGAATGTTGCGGTGTACACTTGGTTAACAGACTCCAGTCGCCCCCATAGACAAATGACGCAACTGATGAGGGTAGCACACACACGCTGGCACCGCTTCATACATCTTAAGGGCCCATACATCCCATACATCCCATACTCGCCGGAGATCTCAATTTGGGATATATCTGGGATAACAAAAAAGACACTGCTATAGATCGTGACAAATGGATTGAAGCAGGGATCACCTGTGTGGGTGACTTATACACAGAAGGCACACTTATGCTGTTTCAGGACATCACTGAAAGATACAGTATTGTCCCTGGGCAATTTCTCACTTACTATGTATTATTGCAAGTCATGCGTGTCTTCTGGGGCACGATGAATACAGAACCGTCCACATCACAGGTATTACACACTATACTTTTGACTAGGGGGACACACCACAACATTACCACCTTATATACAGCGCTCCACACACCTGGACCAGATCTCATGCAGATGGCATGGGTGAAGTGGAATACAGTGCTGCTGCAACTACTGACTGACACGGAATGGAGTGGGGCTCTACAGTTCGTAAAGGGGATATCCTGAAATGCTAGGTTTAGATTCACACAATTTAACTATATACATCAAGCCTATCTGGACCCCCATTGCATTCAACGTATGTTTCCTGCACTCAACCTGGGCTACCCACGCTGTACCTTACCCTCAGCAGGGTTTTATCATATGGTATGGCACTGCCCAGTCTTACAAATCACTTGGTGTAAAGTTACCGAAATAGTATCAGAATTGACCAGGCATCCCCTCCCCACCACACCTACTTCCTGCCTCTTGGGGCTCCACCCCTGTAAAAAAAGTGATAAATACCTTCATAGATTCATTGATCTGGCTGTTGTGCTATTTAAACATAGGATAGCCATGGCATGGAAATCCCCGGCCCCTACGGACATTCCACAGTGGTTGAAAGACCTGCTAATTTGGGCAAGAGCAGAAACACATCACATTCGGTGGCTTCTGGCTCGTGGAATTATCTGTAAAGGTGGCGATTACTGGGACCCTATGGTATTAAATGTTGAGGCCAAAAATGATTTGCATCCCCCTTGAAAGGGAGGACACCCTTGGATGTATATGTTTCTACTTTCCTTATGCATCACGTCTAGTTCTGCTGCACACATTCCCCAAGTACCCTCGACCCGGATACTCCCCCCTACACTACCAATTGTAGAGAATTCTCCCTACCACAGCACACATAGTCCCACAAGTGTTATGTTCTTCACATGCTGGTTATGTTTACTGTTTGTAAAAGATGTTTATAAGCTTGTGTCACAAGATGGCCTTTGAAAGAACACCGGCTACACACTGTCTAGTTATACATGGCTCTGTGCTGTTTGCGATAATGATGGATTGTTCATTGAAGTGTTCTAATGTAAAGACTCAAATATCAAAAGTTAGAAGAGATATCATAGCCCCTGATCAATATCTGCCCTTTGATGAACACAACCCTTTCTTTTCAAAGGATCGAGAAAAAGACTGACCCATAAAAGAGTGCACAGTCGACCCATGGACCCAAAAGATGGAGGATTCCATTAACAGTGGAAAGGAGACATAAAAGTGTCAGAAAAGAAGCAGAAATTCCAAAAGAAGAAAGTAGCTGCTAGTAGGAAAATATCATGCAAAAGGAGAGTTCTGTTAAGCCAGGAAAAGGCATAGATAGTGGAGCACAAATCACAATAGCTCACTTGAAACATAAGGATCTCCTGAAAACAGAGGCAATTAATAGTTATAAGTAGGATAAAAAAAGTAGACGGACACTAAAGAGACCCAGACCTACTTTAAAAATCTCAAATTCAATATGAGGGGTATATGGAATATACAGTTCTGATGACATTGTGCACACACAACAAATTTTTATGACACTATCCACTACCTTGGTTGAAGATGATTGGCCACCACAAGTCTTAATTGATGCTGCTTTTAGAGAGGATGCCATAATGGGTGTCTGTCCCTATGCTATGAAGTGAGCAGTACACTTAGTATTCCACACATTATTTATGTATGTTGCCACATATCCTCTGCCAATACCCTATAAAGCCTCAAACTAAGAAGAACATGAAAATATGTTATATGAGCTGTTATATCAGGGCACAGTTGTACCACACCAAGCTAGCATGAACACCCTGATCTTTTCAGTGTGGAAGCTCGATGGCTCTTGGAGATTAGTTTTGGATTATCAAAACCTCAACCGATACTGTGTAACAAATGCAGTGATTTCCCATTCTGAGTTCAAGGTTACCACATAGATCTGAAACACAGGAAGTTCAATGACTACAAAGACTGGGTACGGATTGCTGTTCTTCACGGGCGGCTTCCATTGGCACACATTCATGCTAGTGCACCAGAGTGAGGAAATCTACTCAAAATGCAGTTCCAGTCCACACCACTTAGTTTATGGCAAGTATGCAAGATAACAACCACAACTAGGTTGCAAACTAAAATATACCAGAAATAACTTCAACAATGCAAGCATCACACAATAACAAAGCCATGTCTCAAGGCCACCCGGCAAAGTATGTTTACTCCCTGAGACCAGATGGTCTACCTAAAGCCTCAACATAAAGAGTGAGTGGTCAATACAAACCAAAAGAAGCTCTCCTACTTGACCTAATTAAGGCTGCTTTTGATTTATGTGTTCTTCTCATGCTCTGGCAGTCAGTGTACACTACCATGAGAGAAATCACAGAATTCCCTGACATCCACACATGGGAGGCATGCGCCTTGGGCATTTTCAAACATTGGAAACAACATAGCGCATGCTTGTCGCCCTCTTTCTCTTCCTCGCCAAATGTCCATTCACACTCCAATGTCCAATGTCGATCGCCGACAGCTCTGCCGGTGGTGTCATGGCATGGAGGGGTGTGCAAATGGGGGGAAGCTGAGGAAGAAGCCCTCTGCCACAAGGAGGTCTGGCACCTGTGCAGGTGACCTATCTCTCCCCAGTGGGCTACCCTTCTCACGCAGTTCATACTAGAGGTGGGCAGCAAGATTCCCCCCATAATCCAGGCAACCCACCCCCACGAATGCTAATTACACACATGCAGCGAGGATTCCCACACTTGCACTTCCCGCTGTTTCTACCCTGTCTAACTTAATCACCACAGTTCTGCATACCTGTCAGCCCATAATTGTACATTTCTCTTTCAAATTATATGGTCTGCCACCTCCTGTAGTTGCCCACTCCCCCCCTCCCTCATTTCTGGTTTTATCCCTAGTTGACAACATTGTGGCAGTACGCTGATGACATCCACTAGTGTACAATATCTAGACCTTCATGATTATTGTTGTTCCACACACAATGTCCATTTTTTAATTTATGTCCTATTTTGTGACAATATGTTCTTATTATGTGACCAATATGACTAGCATTTCAGTGGGCACGGTCAATTGTAATTGTTGGATGTAGTGTAAAACCCAATAAATACATTTTTAACAAATTGGTTCTTCTCATGGTGCAGTGTCAGCACCTCTACACATGCTAGATGAAACACACTGCTGTCTTTGTGACGCGCTCAGCCTGCACCGGGGCCCGAGGAGGACACAGCCTGCATTTTGTCAAAGGGCAGGAGCCCTTTAAATCCGACCAAACGCTCCCGCCTCGCGGGACGCACTCAGCCTTCACCGGGGGCCGAGGAGGACACAGCCTGCATTTTGTCAAAGGGCAGGAGCCCTTTAAATCCGACCAAGCGCTCCCGCCTCACGGGACCCGCTCAGCCTGCACCGGGGGCCGAGGAGGACACAGCCTGCATTTTGTCAAAGGGCAGGAGCCCTTTAAATCCGACCAAGCGCTCCCGCCTCGCGGGACGCGCTCAGCCTGCACCGGGGGCCGGGGAGGACACAGCCTGCATTTTGTCAAAGGGCAGAAGCCCTTTAAATTCGACCAAGCGCTCCCGCCTCGCGGGACGCGCGCGGGCGCGCCCGGGCGAAGACCGGGCCAAGACGGGCCCGTCTACGCCCGTCTTCGACCGACTGAGGCCGGGCTGGGCCCTGTCCCTTTGCTTTGCTTCTTCACCCGGAACCTGATAGGACCAGAACCATAAACGACTGCTGAGGTAGACACCTTCAGGGATCCCAATGCTACCACAGGTTCATGGCTTTCTTCTCCTTGTGGTGATCCAGTCTTGACTACGAGACCTTCATTCTCACTGTCTTAAAGAGAAACAAGAAAAAAAAAACCTGTTGCTCCTTATCTTGCTCCTCTGAAAGCTGTTTTCCACAATTTTCAACAATCTCTACGCCGCAGGTAGACTCACATCCGCAGGACTTGTTTTGACTACATCAGTCTACACTCGCTCACGTCAAAGGTTTCAGAGTAAAGGCGGGAAGCGCGGTTACGGAGCGGGAGACAGCGGCAGCAATCCCCGAGGGGCAGGAGCCCTTTATTTTTTTTTTTATTTTTTTACTGAAGGGCAGGAGCCCTTTTGAATCACCGCGCTCCCGCCCGCGGCCCGTCCTGCACCCATCTGCGCCTGACAGAGGCTGGGCTGGGCCACCTCCCTGACATTCTTTTACCGGCCCCTATTGATACTGGTTTCTCTAAGACTAGTAAGAGCCGTTTGAACTCAGACTTGCAGCCGGTTTTTGGCGCTGTGGTTAGAGTAGTAGCCCAAATAACTCTCTTGCACTGCTGCTTTGTGCTCACCAGAGCAGGAGAAGGCTGGGCGGGGCACTTTCAATTGTCTTCTTATTGTTATTCGTTTTTTAGAAATAATATATACCCTGTTTACAACTAGCTAAGAGTGCTTACCATAGTTAACCACTCATACATAATGGGGAAAAGAAAGCAAAACCAAATAGGGAATGGTATGAACACCACAACCCAGAGAAGTACTAATACAATTACTAATTACCTAACAGACGCCATGGGAAAAATAAATGAAGAAATCATTAATGCTGAAGCACGTTTAGTGGCAACAAAAAATGTTTTACATGAGACCATTGCCGAAGTGAGCTCTGAGGCTGCAGGTCTAACTTCTGAATTAAAAACCTCAGAAGGAAAAACTATTGGGCTAGATTTTAGATTCCCTTTAGGGTCCTTACTCCCTACAGATACTATAGAGGAAATTGATTCACCAAATAGTACAGATGACAAAATTCTTTCTCCACCCAAGAAAAAAAGAAGTAGCCAGATTGTCAAACCTAAATCCATGGTAGTATACTCACAGCTTCCTAAGAGTAACAAAAAAATTACACAAATGCATGGGGGTCATGCAGTAGCACTACCATCAGATAACGATGGTTCCCTACAAAAACGCGTGGAAACCCTTTTCAAAAAACTGCATGGCAAGTTAGATCATATAGAGACAAAAATATTGTCAGAATTTAAGGAGATAAAAGAACGCATAACCAAGATAGAAGTAAGTGTTAACTCAATGACCAAACCAGAAACTCTATCTCCTAGCAGTGACCTTACATTAAACGAGAACCAAGAGACTGTAGCCTCAAGGAATAGAGCAATGATAGGGTTTGCAGATCCCAATAAAAGGAGTATGAAATGCCGGCATCCCATACAGGAAGAAATCCCCCAGTATAAGGCACCTATGACTTATCAAACGGAGCCCATGGATAGAAACCAGAGACGCAAGTCCCTGAACAGGAATAGACCGGTGAAAGAGGTGTTACAACTACCACCAGATGCTACCCCATATACAATCATTCTGAAAAATGTTCCCAAACTTGGCCCAAATATTGTCGAGACCTGGCCAGATATACGTAATAAGGTAATACACTGGATGTCAAGGAATATATGTACACCAGATACACTATTCCGAGAGATCTTATATGCAAGGAGAGTTGACTGGGTGGGAAAGTTGGAGGAAGAAGAGGGAGATTGTATCGTGGTCAACTTTCATAACCCTCGCTTTGTGGGTCAACTACTAGTAGACTTGGACATAAGACATCGAAACTGTAAATGCCTGAGGAGGGAAATTATGGCCGTTCCCCTAGGATACTTTTACAGAATGATGAACATCACAGGCGTAATAGACCTAGGGGTGACAGAGAAGACATCCAGTATTTTGGATAGGCATAATAAACGGGAGTATTCTAACCGTTTTGCCCACCTGAGCAACATGGAGGATTTAGATTGACTGCAGGAGAACATGAGTAGGAAAATGACTCTGATGCATAATAAAACACAACTTACCACTATAGTGCCCATATCAAAATCTCCAAGTGGTACTGGCGACTTTGAGCCAGATGGGGGACCCCTAGTAGGAGACCTAATTACACTCATGTCATGGAATATAGCTGGAGTAAAAACGAAAATAGCTGAAAAGGAATGGCAGACTATAATAAGTTCTTCACATATAATCTGCCTACAAGAGACATGGCACACGGGATCCTTCTCTGTGGAAGGTTATGCCACATTCTCTTCACCAGCCATGGCCTCAGCCAGGGGAAGGGCAAAGGGAGGCCTAGCAATCCTTATTTCAACATTGGTACCCTACTTATTGGTGAAATCCTCCCTCGATTCCCCCTACTACCAGTTTTTATATTTTCGGATAGATGGGATCTTAGGAATTGTACTAATAAACTAATACAACAACAAATTTGATGGTACTAATAGAGTAGTGGCATCGACTCTGCATGATGACCTACAGGTCTTTGTAAACGATATAACTTCAAGTTACCTAATAATATGGGCTGGAGATTTTAATATTGGGACATGCAAGAATACTATTGGGGAGACATGCGGATTCATTGACGAGGGGGGACATACTCAATTGCACTTTTTACACAATAACTATGGAACTGTATTGAATGAAATACTATTTAGATATGACCTAGAGTTGATGGAGCAAGATGGGTATAAAGGAGAGAAGCTTCCATCGTTTGTAGGAAGAGAACATTTCTCGACAATCAACCACATACTAATGTCAAAGAGCCATTTGGATATGGTCGTTTCACTGAAGATTGAGCCCACTATATATAGTGATCACTACCCCCTGATACTGACTACGAGATTAGCTAAACCCTTTAATATAGGTGAACGACTAGCAATGGATATAGGAATAAGAAGTGGAAATGGATTTGCGATTAAATGGACTGGGATAAATGAAACAGATGTGATGAACAAAGTTGTGACACAATACCGCCAAGAAATTATCATATGTACAGAATATAATCAAAATTCACATATGATCCTAGGGTCCTTTAACCAACTTAGAATCGCCATTGCAGGAAGTTTATGGAGAGCATCAGGAAAAAAAAAGAGTGGTAAAGTGGGGTGGTTTGATCACAATTGCTCATTAGCCAGCCAGGAACTAAAACAAGCCCTGCAGGCCCGACCAAGAAATAGAGAAAAAGTAATTATTAAGCGTTCTAATTACAAACACGCATTAGAAACTAGGAAGGCACAATTGAGAGCTAGGGCATGGGCGTATCTCGAACAAGCAACGACACTAAGAAACAATACTCTAATTTGGAAAACAATCAACCAACCTTTCCTAAAAGATAGCGATGCACCCGAAATAACAGTACATGTTCCTTCATTGGAATGGCGTTCTCATTTTGGTTCAATTTTTAACCCAGAGAACCTGACTACTCACCCGCCAAATAATGAGATAATTGAGATCAACCCACCCTTCTTGAAACCAGTCAGTTTAGAGGAAGTGAAATTTGCCATGGGAAGATGCTCGAAAGGGAAGGCGCCAGGCCCTGATGGGGTGCCAGTAGATGCCTATCTGACACATGTTGATTTATGGTGCCCTATCTTGACCCAAGTCTTTTTGAGTGTGACAAAGGGATATATTCTAACATCATGGAGTGAAAGTATAATTGTCCCTATTTAAAAAAATGTTATCGGCCAATCTCACTTCTGGATACCTCTGTTAAATTGCTGGGAAGAGTACTTGTAGAAAGACTAGAAACATGGGCAACAAATAATCACATACTTACAGAGGCTCGATTGGGATTTAGGCCTGAGGTTGGCACCCTGGAACAATGTATAAATCTTAATTTAATAATAAGTAAGTATACAATAGCAAAGAAGGGTCATGTATTCCTCTGTTTTGCAGATCTTAGTAGTGCCTTTGATTTGGTGAATCACGCCAAGTTGTGGAAAGTCTTAACAGATATGGGTGCGCCCTCGGATATAATAAGCTTTTTGGCACAGTTATACAATAATCTAACAGCACGGTGAGATATGGAAGAAATGGAGAATGTACACCAGGCTTTAGGATAGGAAGAGGAATAAGCCAAGGTTGTGTCTTGGCGCCGCTCCTATTCTCTCTCTACATAAATGGTGTAGATGCCCACCTAAAAAACTTAAAAATTCATTGCCCTAAAATAGGAGAATGTCCTATCCCAATCCTTTTATATGCAGATGATGCAGTTTTGTTGTCACAAACTGCAAATGGGTTGCAGCAACTTATGGAGGGCTTCATGGAATTTATGGAGGAAAGAGATGTGATCTTGAATATGAGTAAAACAGTGGTAATGACTTGTGGACAGGGAAAGGCCAGGAAGAAAACCTATTTTATTAAGGGCCACAAATGCGAAGAGGTGAATGGATTTACATATCTGGGTATACAATTTTCTAATATGGGACATTGGAAACAACACCTAGAAATTACCAAAATGAAATATATTAGGACAACTGAGGCAATCTTTAGATTCTCCAATAAAATTGGTAATAAACCCCTAAGGGAAATGCTGCAAATTTACAAAAGCAAATCAATTAGCAGCATCACATATGGTTCTGCCCTTTGGGGTTCGATGCCCGAGATCCATTCATTACAAGTGTTAGAGAATACATTTTTTAATAGACTACTTGCAGTCCCAAATACCACTTCCACATACATGGTACACAAGGAATTGGGCAGTCCCTACGTGGTGGATTTAATATACACAAATGCGTTGTCGGCTTGGCATGGTATTTGGTCAAAAGAAGGGACGCATCTCACCCAAAAGATTATTAAAGATTGCCTTACATTAGAACATCGGGATAGAATCCCATGGTTTATGCACTTAAAAGATCTGTTGAGAGGTATAAATCTAACACCAAACTTAGACAACCCAGGCATAGTTCTCCAATTTACCAAGAAAGAACTGAAAAATCGTTTAATGGCTTGGAGGGCTAGTGAAAGAGGAAATAGAGAATGCATGAAATCAACGGTAGCTCTTTACATGATCGAAAACAATGAGGTAATACCAAATTATCTACTGACAGTTGTGAATACTCAGCATAGATTTTATTTGACCCGATTACGTTTTAGAATGTTGCATTTTTTGGTAGCCTTCCCAAAAATGAGAATTTGGAGTAAAAATTTACCGAAGTGCCCCTGCGTGGGACGTTTTGCACAATCCACAATGCACTTTATTATATCTTGCAAATTTTATCATGATATTAGGAAAGAATTCTTAAAACCATTATTTATTACTAATAAGTTATTTTACTGTAGAGAAGCTTTTAACTATTTATTTAAACTGGATACGAATGAGAAATGTGAAGCAGTGATAAAATTTATCCTACATGCAATTGAACAGAGAAAAAAATTGTCCTATTTAGAAAAGCTCCGATATGAGAAGGAATAATCGCATAATTTGTCGCAACAAAGATTTTTATCCTTTTATTTGTAATGTATTTGGCAAAAAAAATTCTATTGTATAATTTTTTTTTTTATCCTAAAGAGATTGTTTTTCTTTTATGGAGTAAAATCCGAATAAAGATTGTTTTGAATTTGAATTTGTGTGCCAAATGCAACTTAACAATATGTTCTGCAGTGAAGAATTTGTCAGTTAACAGAACCTTCCATGACTTTATAGATACCACTTGTACCTCACAATAATCCTGGAGTTCTTTTGAATTGATTTATGTTAATCACACAGGTCTGCTCCTGTTGATAAATTAAAATAACTATATATGTAGCTGTATATTTTTACAGTTACATCATGTAGATGTGGCCACAGTGACAATTCACAGTTTGCGCAGTTGAAAAATATCAAATGTGATTCGTGGCAATAGCTGGGATATGTGCATTCCACTTCGCCCCAGGAAGAGCCTTTTCTTCAAAGTGTTAGTCAGGTACACTACGCGGCAGGGGCGCACCTCTGATTCTCACACCCTTTCAGTCTGTAATTGAACAGAGCAAGAGAAAGGGCAAGAAGCATGTTCAATCAGACTTTGATTTCAATGGTCTTTAGAAACGGCGCATCACATACAGCACCAAGAGAGCACTAGATAAACTGCTATGACCTGTATTACTAAACTGTACACTTTATGAAATCCTATTCGGATTTAAAATGTATGTTTCTGATCTCCCAGTGTTGAAGATCAGTCAATCTAAGAGAGTCCCAGGAGACCAGACCATGCCTGTTTGAAGTGCAAGCTCCTCCCGACATTACTGCTGCTGGATAATTAAGTAAGGCTGACTTCCTTGTTGCAGAAAAGATTCCTGACAATGACATTTTCAGTCCTACCTGTCAAGTACTTCGGATGAAGGGCACACGAACTGTTTCTGCCACTATTACCTGGCTCAAATGAACAAGAGGCATGTTTCAATTGATTCAGTGAAGTCATATCATGGGGCCCATCCTGCACTGTCATCTAGCTGTAAGGCCACACAGTCTGCACCTCAACCATAAAACTCTCTCTAGAGTATACAACTGTCCCAAGAGACTGTCAATACCTTGGTTGTTGAGGATGAAAAGGAGAGAACTGTGGATCCCCTTATCATATCCTCATTGAATCTGCACCTGTACTGGAAGCATCCGACTCCAATAATTAGACACCAGAAAAGCATTAGACACAAACATTGAACTATCATGGAACAAGACTTCTCTCAAAGTATTTTGATGCTGAACAACTGAAAGATGAGTATACCATTGATGTACACGTGGATAGCTGTGAACCTCACTTCATGGCAAAGCCTCATTTGGGAGTGACAGGTGGGCTGCATTCAGGGGTGTTCTCGACAAATTAAAGTGGCCTCCTGAGACTTGTATCTGGTCTGCCACATGGATTACAATCCCGATGTTTTTCATTCAAGAGGTGCCTGGACATTATTTACCGTTTTCATTCAACTTAAACCAGTTGATGTACAGCATCATCAAAACATCTTCATTTGTTGTATTGCAAATAATGCATTAGCCGTCACCTTCACAGTTATCCTGCTTCAAGGTGGTGTGCCCTGGAAAAAGCTTTAATACCAGATTCTGAGACCAACAGCCCATATATAAGTATTGCTAACCTTTTGTCTTAACATTTATGACATTTGTTCACCAAGAACTTTGCTAATGAGTGGTACACATTCTACTATCTTTAATCTCTTTATTGACTAGCAAGCCTAGTAAATAAAGATTGAGCCATATCTGACTATGGATAACTGCATAGACAGGTACAGTTTCAACAGGTATGCTAACTAGTTTTTACACATATCAATAGAGTGGTGTTCTGTTATCAATGGGATCATTTTACTGTTAGGTGGGATAGCTACGATTCCTATGAACCTAGGTTTCCAAATTTTAAACAAATTACCCAGTTCAATCCAGACTGGTATTTTTACAATGAGTAATCTGAAAATTTGATTTTCATATTTGTAGTTTTTCCCTCACAAAAAACATATTGTTTATGTGAGAACTATGACTATTGTGCATACTATGAGAGGCTTATGCTTTTGCATAAACAAAATCAGGATTCTGCATTTTTTTTCAAAATGATATTTCGATTTTTAGCATTATTTTGCATCAAAATGTACCTTTCATGCCTTTCCCCCACTTCTGTCTCCTACCCTATTTATCATGTTGAAAACACATGCAAGGTGTCTTTATTGTACATGTTCTCACTTAAAAAAGTTGTGCAGCAGAAAAGTTACAGGACTTACCGCTGCTAAAAAAGTTTGACATAAATGTACATCAAAGTACAACCCGCAAAATGCAAGTGAAATGCTGGTGTCACACCACTTATTCAAGAGAAAAATAATACACAAGAATGAATCAGTCACAAAGTTCCTGCAGGGTGCATTTGTACGACTGTGTAGGCATAGCAATTGATGGTAACTCTGTTGACTACAGAAAACATCAATATTTGGACAAGGGGCCAAGACGCCAGGTTGCAGGCACAGGAGACCGGTGTGGGCCGGATCGGACCGGTCAGGGGACCACCGTTTGAATTTCCCTCTCTCCCAGTGGCAGGGTCGCCCGGGCGGTCGGCAGGGGTGGCAGGACAGGTTAAGTAGCGGGCAAGGTTGCCTAGATTACACATCGCTGCCTGGGTCTCCCTGACGATCGCTGACACTGCCCTTAGCCTGCTCAAGCACCGGTGCTTGTGTGCTGGTATAGGGACCAAGGTAAGGCCTAGTTAGCCAGGGCGCACCTCCCAATGAGTGCCAGGGGGAATCCCTGTATTGGGTACATCTGGCATGGTTGCTTGGAGGTACAGCTGTTATGCTGGCCAAGCTCCCTCTGTCTTGAGGGGGCAAGTGAGTTTGCCTTGTAGAAGACAACTTATGGAGAGACCAGCAGGGTGTTGTCCTGGATCGAAGTCAATTGAATCAGTCAGCACCACAAGGACATGAGGGGTGGTCAATCATGAATCCTTAATTTGATATGAAATTGATTGTATTCATGTATTAGCTATGGAGTATTTGCTAGGAGATTTTATGTATTAGATATGCCCATGCAAACACTATGCTGTACTATACTTATTGTGGTATTTATGTGGAAAACAAAACATTTGTCTTGTTTATGAATTGTAATAAATATGGGCGGAGAATGTTATATTCTCTAGCTAAAGAAACTGGCATGCATTGGGTCCTTATTGTATAATTTACCATATGAAGGGTGAGTAATTGTATGTCTAGTTGAGATAGGACCGGTCTCACTGCAGTCCCCCAACTATTAGGTTATACTCAAGCTTACGCTTGCATAGTAGAAACTCGGGACAGTGCTACTTTCCTAGCATATAATATTCCATTCAACTTCTTTCTTAGGTACTTTCTTGGTATCTGGTTTTAAGGTGTGGAATGCTATTAATTAGTTACAGAGGCGGGTACACAAACATGTCACATTTACGGGTCTTGTAATCTTTTTCCTGCATGCATTTGCAAAGCCTTTTTAAACATAGTAAAACTATGTTTCGGTTTGTTAACAAGTTACCGAATCGTAAAATGGGTTTAGGTAGCCATAACAAAATGCTATGTGGAAGGGGCATTGCTAGAACTTTCTTTCCAAATGGCAATTCTTTAAAGTATTTATCAACGTTTTGAAGAGAGAGAATTCAGTCACAAAACATGGACGTTATACAGTCACCTTTCTGTATCTGAATGTTAAAAATATTTTTGGTGATTAGACAGCAATTCATGATATCACAACCAGCTCTCAAACAAACAAACAAAAAAAAACCTTTCTTTTTTAGTGCAGTCACATTTCCTTTAAGTAAAACGCGTTGTGTTTAAAAAAAAAGTTGCCTTTATTTAAAATGCAATTGTACAGATGGTGGTCTACGGACGCCAATAGGCCACCATCTCTGTGATGGGGGGGACAAAAAGTAGCAAATTGCAATATATATACGATTTACCTCCTGAATATTTATGAGGTAGATTTGACTGTGACCATTTACAATTCGGGATTTTGTGAACCAATCTATTAGTACATAGGTCAAATCGCAAAATATCTTTCTGATCACTAAAAGCTGGTGCGCAATTTGCAATCACTATTTGCAAATTGAAATTCTTTGTGTTCTTTCATAAAACAATGCCACAAGCAACCTGTTTCAGCTTTGCCTCGCCAAGGCATGTATCAATGTCTTTAGCACTGTACCAGAATTATTTTCATTTTCCAACTACAAATGGGGATAAGTCAGGATGTATTTGTAATTTACACAGAAATTAATGAACACCAAAGGTTGACTATATGGATTTTAGGTGCAGAAAGGATGCCACATATGAAAATATTTGAGGTACAATGCAGTGTTGGTAACCTCTGTCATATATGGTCTCATGATCACTCCTTGGCATCCATTCAACAATACATTAACAATTTTAGTGAGTATTCAGATCTATATGTGTTTCGTAAATGTTAAAGATATTGAAGTCATGACACTTTAGTAAATGTCTGAACATTCTACAAGAAAAGCTGCAAAGTTCATTAGGGAAATTGATATCAATAAAATTACTGGTTCACTTAGAATCTTAGATAATGAGCTTTGTGTGATAATTGAAAGGGAATGTTCTGTTTCCAACCTTACATCATCTGCTTTTAAAACAGTGAAAGATACGATAGAATATTTTAAGCAATTGCAACAGCACGGAGCTGGTTTTGCTTTGCAATCTGCTTACAGGTATCAAAGAGTCACCATTGTGTGCTATGAACACTTACAAATTATGCATTTTTAGCCCCCCATATGGACTCTATGTTCAACTACAAGCAATGAGTAAAAGAGATGCAATGTGTTCATGGCGGTCTATTCGCAGTTTTGAATGGTCCCTGCCCTGACGGCATGACTAGAGTAGCCTTGCTTGACTAATACATGACATAATTTCTCTCCTATTGTACCTTGAAGTTTAAAGGCTAGTCAAGCCTAGAAAGGTGATGTGGTTCTCCAGTTTAGGGCTACAAAACATTCTATAAGTGGCATGTGCCATATACAGTCTGTTAATTAATAAATTATTGAATGAATTTAATGCTCTAGGCCAGGAGTACACTTTGGCTCCACCAGCCTGCCTCCGTGCCCCTGACCCCGCCATTTGCTGCTGCAAGAGAAGTTTGACGCCTTCCACCACCCGCAGGCACCCACCTGCACCTCATCCCTGGTGCCTGGTGGTAGGCGTGTTTAGCATTTCATTCAATAGCTTGTATTTTGTTTTCTGTATTTAGTTTTTCATTTTTAGAACAGTTTTTGACCTTAACTGTGCCCATTTTGTGCTCCGCTTTGTATTTGCGCCTCAATCGTGCCCGTTTTTAATTCCTGGCTCTTGCCGGTTCCTTAATCCCTGCCGCTGCGTCCCCTGCAGCCCTGCCCCCCTTGCACCCTCATTGGACACTCCTCTCTCGCCTCCCAGCTGCTCCTCCCTCCCACCTCCCCTTCTTAATGCCGGCCGCTGCGCGGCGCCTAGTGTGACCCCCTGATCTGCTCTAGTCCAGGAGTACACTTCGGCTCCACCAGCCTGCCTCCGTGCCCCTGACCCCGCTGTTTGCTGCTGCAAGAGAAGTTCAAGGCCCTCCACCACCCGCAGGCACCAGCCTGTGCCTCATCCCTGGTGCCCAGTGGTAGGGGTGTCTAGTATACTTCGTTCCATAGCTTGTATTTCGTTTTCTGTATTTAGTTTTTCATTTTTAGAACTGTCTTTGACCTTAACTGTGCCCATTTTGTGCTCCGCTTCGTATTTGCGCCTCAATTGTGCCCGTTTTTTTCCCCCGGCTCTCGCCGGTTCCTTAATCCCTGCTGCTGCGTCCCCTGCGGCCCCACCCCCCTTGCGCCCCCATTGGACACTCCTCTCCCGCCTCCCGCCTCCCAGCTGCTCCTCCCTCCCACCTCCCCTTCTTAATGGTGGCCACGCGCAGCAGGGCGCGCCGCTGGTGCACCAGAGGCAAGTCCGTCTGCGCCCATCTGCGCCTGGACTGTGCCCAGCGCCCGTCCCCCTGGTTCTCGCTTCTCCGACACCCTGAAGCACCACTACTCCTCCACAGAACTCCTTGCCCTCAACCCAGGCCAGCACCCCTCCTGCGCCCAGGCCAACCCCAAACACACAAACGGACCTTTCCCACGCCACTCATGCCATTTCTCCTGCTGTCACACCAACACCAGCAACAACAACAAGCACTGCAACAACACCAAACCCTGCAATCACCTTAACTGCATCCTCCTTAACACTCTCTCCATCCAGAAGCACACCATCGAGCTTTGGGACCTGCTCACCACAAACTCTCCTGACATCGCCTTCCTCACTGAAACATGGATGAACCCCTCATCAGAACCCGACATCGCCATAGCCTTCCCAGAAGGGTACAAAATCATCCGTAGAGACGCACCAACAAACCAGGAGGAGGTATCGCCATAATACACAAAAGCACCATCAAAAGTTCCACCAACACCCTAGACAACACAGAACACCTACACTTTGAAATACACATCAACGGCAACACCGCCCTTAGAGGAACTCTCATCTACAGACCACCAGGAGCCCGCCCCCCTTTCTGTGACACCCTTGCCGATACCATCAGCTCCCACGCCCTCACATTCACAGACTACATACTTGTTCGTAACCTCAACTTTCACCTGGAAAACACCCATGACTGCAACTCCACAGCCCTGCTGGACAACCTCACGAACCTCGGCCTCAAGCAACTGGTCACCTCACCCACCCACTCAGTGGGACACACGCTAGACGCCATCTTCATCTCCAGCAGCCACATCACCTTCACTCACACCACTGAACTCCACTGGACTGACCACTACTGCGTCCACTTCTCCTTCATGAAACCCACCACCCACCACCACCAACATATTTACCCTACCGCAAGTGGAACAAGATCTCCAAAGGACACCTGATCTCCAACCTCGCACAAGCTCCACCCCCCCATCACCAACGACCCCAACTCCACCGCCCACAACTTCACACAATGGCTTGAAACCTGCGCAGACTCCCTCGCCGCTTTAAAAACAAACAACAACACCGCACCATCAAGACCGCCCCCTGGTTCACCACAGAACTCCAGTCTTCCAAATGAGAATGCTGTAAAATTGAGAAAGCCTGGCGCCAAGAACCCTCAATGAGCAACTTCTTCACCCTCAAAACAGCCATGCGCAAACACCACCAACTCATCAGGACCACCAAACGGTCCTTCTACAAAGAACACACACAACAGCAAGGAACTCTTTGCCATCGTCAAAGAACTCACCAAACCCAAATCCAGCACCATCGATCCTCCACACTCCCAAGACCTCTAAAACTCCCTCTCCAACTACTTTCACCACAAAATTGCAGACATACACAACAGCTTAACATCATCAGCACCCACAATCACCACCACCGACACAACCAACACCACAACACCCTGCCGCATCAACCGACTAAACACCTGGACCTCTACCAATGACGAAGAAATCGGGAAAAGCATGAAATCCATCCACTCAGGCTCCCCAACAGACCCTTGCCCCCATCACATTTTCAACAAGGCCAGCCAAATCATCGCTCTCCAGCTCCGTGCCGTCATCAACAGCTCCTTCGACACCGCAACCTTCCCATATATTTGGAAGCACGCCAAAGTCAACGCTCTTCTCAAAAAACCCAAAGCACACCCGGAATACCTCCCAAACTACCGACCCATTTCCTTTCTCCCCTTCCCCGCAAAGGTGCCTGAGAAGCTAGTAAACACACAACTGTCTTGCTTCCTAGAAGAAAACAACATACTCAACACCTCCCAGTCTGGATTCCGCAAGAACCACAGCACTGAGACCGCCCTCATCGCCAGCACAGACGACATCAGGACCAGAGTGGACAAGGGCGAGACCGTCGCCCTCATCCTACTAGACCTCTCTGCAGCTTTTGAAACTGTATGCCACCAAACCCTCCGCGCACGCCTTTTTGATGCTGGAATTCGCCACAAGGCCCTGGACTGGCTCACCTCCTTCCTCTCCGAAAGAACCTAAAGAGTTCGCCTCCCTCCTTTCCGGTCTACAGCCACCAAGATCATCTGTGGGATCCCCCAAGGACCCTTCCTCAGCCCCACCCTTTTCAACATCTACATGGCTCCTCTCGCCAACCTCCTCCGCCCCCACGGCAGCATCACCATCATTTCATACGCTGTCGACACCCAGCTCATCATTTCCCTCACCAGGAACCCAGCCACTGCCAAGATTAACCTGCACGCTGGACTCCTCGACATCGCCAAATGGATGACAGCAAGCCACCTCAAATTGAACTCAAACAAAACAGAGATCATCATCTTCCGCCCCAACAAGACAGCATGGAACGACTCCTGGTGGCCCACCACCCTCAGACCACCCCCAACACCCACCACCCACGCATGCAACCTTGGCATCGTACTGAACTCATCTCTCTCCATGTCCCAGCAAATCAACGCCACATCATCCTCCTGCTTCAACACCCTTCGCATGCTACACAAGAATTTCGAATGTATTCCTTTAGAAACAAGAACAGTCACCCACGCCCTCATTAGCAGCAGACAGGACTACGGCAACGCCCTCTACGCAGGGACCACAGTTAAGCTTCAAAGAAAACTCCAGCAAATCCAGAACGCAGCCACACGTCTCATCCTCAACCTCCCTCGCCACAAACACATATCCACCCACCTCAGATCCCTACACTGGTTGCCCATCAACAAAAGTATCATTTTCAAAGTCCTCGTCCACGTTCATAAAGCCCTCCATGACTCTGGACCGGCCTACCTCAACGAATGAGTAAACTTTCACCTACCAACTCGACAGCTCCGCTCCACCGACCTCGCCCTCGCTGCAGTCTCCCGCATCCAACGCACCACCTCCGGCGGCAGATCCTTCTCCCACCTCGCGGCCAAGACCTGGAACTCCCTCCCCACCAACCTACGCAAGACCCAGGACCTCCTAACTTTCAGAAAGCACCTTAAAACATAACTTTTCGGGCAATACCACCCCCCCCCCAGCGCCTTGAGACCCCACCCGGTGAGTAGTGCGCTTAAGAAATTATTTGATTGATTGATTTATCAGCTATTAAGCACATAAAAAAGTGCAAATCTGTTGAGATCTTCACTGACACGTAAGTAAATCAGATTACGTTCAAAAAGCAACTTTGCTGTTCCAGGTTGCAAATGATCATATAGTGTGACACATAGGAGTGATATTTATGAGGCTCTCATGCTCTTAACAAATAACTGTGATTTGATTAGTTTCTCTAAAACAAGGCGTTCCTTATAAACGGCTTTCATTTACATAGTAATAGTAAATTAACATATTAACTGTTGTGGGTTTGAGCTTTTCCACTACCCCAAAAGGAAGTTAAATTGTTTAATTGACCTCATATTAAGGAATATTAATATTCCAATCCTGAACAACTAGCAAGCATAATTCCATTATTGCTGGGCTAAGACACACAACTTAATCAGTACTGCTGATTATTAAGCAATGTGCACAGAAAATTTAGCAAATCACTAACTTAATTGCCATCAACAGCTTATGCAACAGAATTTATTCTGACCGAATGTATTGATACTTTGCCTCACGGCTCCAATAGTACAGGTGTACCTATTTATCGCAAATCGGTAAGCACATGACTATTAAGTGCTTATAATGTTACTTTTGGGTTATCTTCGAACAATTGGTTTTGCACTTCTACTATGGTTTCATGCATGATTTGATTTTCAGAATTAGAGCAGTAATTTTGTTGCTTTTTCTCCTCATTTGGAAATGGTTTTAGCATGTATCTGCTTCCTCACGACAGTTGCCCTGGAACTTGATGTGTTCATCAACTGAACTCAGTTTGTGAGGTTGCATCATGTTATCTGTTTACAGGAAACCTGGGAAGTAAAAAAATGTTTTTTTCCTGGGTTATAAGAAGTATTTTTTACCTGCAGCAGCGTCAGTTTAAGGAAGGGCCAAAGGGTGGTTGATAATATTTGTGCCTTTGGAGATAGACATATATATTAAAGACCTTAAGTGGAATTCACATGAACTCCAGGCACTGAAGTTGCATGCCCCCGAATCAATATCATTAGTGTTATTCAATTGCTATAATGCAAAATCAGGGTTGCATGGGGCTTCTCACTTAGGTAGCTTAAGCTCTGCTGTTGATTCCCTGGTGGGGTCTGGTGCTGGTCAGGACAAGATTATAATCGAAGTTGATTTCAACTACCATCTTTGTGATTGCCCCTTAGCCTCAGACTCGATTAAGCTCACATGTTCTATTTTAGATGGGCTACATATGGTCCACCCAAAGGGGGGAGTACATAATCAAATCTTTTGTTAAACACTCACAACCTAATTTTTCCTTTGGATAAGTTAGTTCAATCAAGTCACATTTCCCCCCACATTTAATGGGAGGGGGTGTGCCTCCATAATTGATTTTATTTTTGTTTCTACCTCTCTATTTTTGTTTATTGAGGACTTTGAAATTGTCCATAGTCCTTTACGTGACCATAATCCTTTGTCTCTAATTATTGATAGAGTCAGGGGTAGGGCTAGGCCCAAGGCCGAATCACCCTTTCTGATCTGGGCAGATGATTATTATGGTCACAGATAGTCCCAGAGGACTTCACCCAGTTACTCTTTTTTGACCCCCGGACGGAAATGTTGACCTACATGGATTTGAAGTCCTCGAGGGTGCAATCTTGGCTGCCTTTTTAACTTAGAGGAAGTTACATAAGGTATTCAGGCTCTTTTGTATAAGAAGGCCCCCCGGGCCTGATGGTATACCCCCTGACCTGTTTCGGGATAACATTGAAGTCTGGGGCCTAGCTTTGACTGTGGTTTTTAATGCATCAGTAAGGGAGGGTGTACCATAATGGCGGTCTACGAGTGTAATCGTCCCAATATTTGAGAAGGGAGATGGGGATAACCCTCAGTGTTATTGTCTGATCTCACTCATTAATGCAGCAGTGAAAGTCCTTGGGAGGGTACTTTCAAACAAGCTGATGCTGTGGGCAGATGTGACCATTATTTTTTCAGAGGTTCAATACGTCTTTAGACCAGGCAAGTATACAACTGATCAATGCCTAAATCTATACGAATCCTCAATAAATATAGTGTTGCTCAGCCAGGATCACTACACCTAGTGTTTATGGACCTTAAGTCCGCTTTTAATAGGGTCAACCACAGGAAGTTGTGGGCTCTGCTTTTTCCGATGGGCATGGATCCTAGTACAGTGCTCCCTTGATCAAACTTGCATGCCAATACCACAGCTGCAGATAGGTGCTCTCAGGGGGTGGATTTCACTGAACATTTCAGCACCACCAGGGGAGAATGCCAGGGATGCATACTTGCCCCTTTCCTGTTTACCTTTTATATCAATAGGCTAGAGCAAGACCTTTCTGTACAGGCTGATTGCCCTAGGGTAGGTACGAAATGGCTACCTGTGGTGTTGTATGCTGACGACGCGGTCCTCATGACAAGCACGGCAGTGGGTTTGCAGCTATTACTGGATACGTTTGTTTCTTTCATGGGGCGCATAGATCTTGCTGTTAACTTTATGAAATCCTATGTTATGGTTCTAAGCCCCCGGACCACTAGCTCTAAAACCTTTAAGGTAGGGAAGAACATTTTAGCAAAAGTTCCAGCTTTCTCTTACCGCAGGGTGCTGTTTGATGTGCATTTGAATTGGAAACCTCTGATAGAAGGTAGGAGAAAGGATCTGGTGAAATCTACAGGGGCTGTAGCTAGTTTTACCCATAGATTGGGCTCTTGGTCCCCAGACACTTTAGTGAACCTATACCAGGCCAAATGTGTTTCCAAGGCACTATATGGTGTTGGGGTCTGGGGATATACTATGGTTGAGTAGATCCAGCTGGCTGAATATATGTTTTTAAGATGCTTATTGCAGGGCCCGCACAGCGCTCCCGTCTTCTCTGTGGAGCCTGGAGTAAGATACATTGAAGACATTGTTGCCCACAGGCCACTGCTTTGCTGGATTAAGATCTGGTCTGGAGATGGCACCCAGCTAAACAGACAGCTTTTCGCTGACCGTTTGTCCCTTGACCTTGCACATAAAATCCCATGAATATCTTATGTAAATGCAGCTTTCATTAGTAAGGGCAGGGCAGACTTATTTTCTATCTATCATTTCTTGAACCCTCAGGAGCTTCAAAATGTGAGGGTTTTGTTTTTTGGACGAGCAGCACTAAAGCAGAAACACAGAGAGCTGACCTTTGGTGGGCACATGCTGATAAAAACCACTCAGGGCATGGAGCCTTACTTATCCCTTGTATCAAACGCGAGGGATAGATTTGTTGTGGTAAAACTTAAGTTTAATCTGCTACACAATCTTTTGGCTTCCTCGAGTGGCTGGAGCCACTCTGAAACCCTGGGGCCCTTTGGTTGCAATAATGTGCCCCGACAGGATAATTTACATTTTGTGTTCTTTTGTAAATATTGTAAATATTTCAATATGCCTAGGATGCAGTTTATTCCTCTGCTTGTGAAAGCACATGTATTTGCAGCTTCTCCCGAGGAACTTGTTTTATTTGCTGTCTCCTGTTTTTTACGTTCAGCTTTGAGATCAAGGCAATAAAGACCAGATTAACTCTTGTTGTTTGCTAGAATCCTTTTTTAACACCATGCATTATTTTTATAATTTTAAATATGCACTATTAAGGGTTTTTGTTGTTTAATAATATGTACGCATTGGGTTTCTTTTAATTATGCTCTTTTATGGTTATTTTTTATAATCGAATAAAGATTTATACAAGACTGAACTCAGGACATCCTTTAGATACTGGGATGGAAGGAACACTATTAACCGGCAGGGCGTGAGCCTCACCAAACCATTTGAAGCCCTACCCCACGCAGAGGTGGGGGTACCGCTGGGTCACCGTCAGCAGAGTCTCCACTGGCTGCATCAAAGGTAGGCCCCGAACCACGTGTCTGTCCATGACAAAACCTGGGCCACAGTGGCGGTCACCTTTCCCTACTGAGGTCGGGACGGTTTCACTCATTTTCCTGCCTGCCCCTGCTGTGTGATGCATCACCCAAATGGGCAGGGAAAATACAGAGTAGCCCATACCCACAGGGAGAAAACTCCTGGAGCACTGAGAGGAACACTGGTAGTGAAATTGGTCGCTCTTCTTGATTGGCCTCACCTGCATCTGTGTTTATCTGCATTGAATGTATTGTTAATTGACAGTACTGCTGGTGTATCTAGAACGTGCTGGTGTCCACAGTCTTATCTACTGTGCCACGTTCGCTGTCATTTCTTCTGCACATTCTGCTGTCCTTTGCAGAGGTTTATTTCAACTTCGCTGAGGGTTTGCTCCAGTTCTGAGAAAATCTAAGAACAACTGCACCGGTTCTATATGCAGCCAATGGAACCTGGAAAATACTTAAGGAGATGTGGCACCGTCATTACTAGCCCAAAGCTAAAGCCAAATATGTTGCTTCCACTTAAGATTTATAAAAGGTAAATTCCCAATCACAATGCTGCACAGCTACTTACAAATACTGTGAAAGCAGAGTTGTAATTAATGTATAGAGACTGTATAATAACATGAATGATTTGCAACCAAAACTGTATCCCACTTTACATAACTATGTTTTCTTAGCTTGGCTAAACTAGTCTCGGACTCCATCTTGAATCCTAATTGTGTCCATGTTTTCATTTCTCATTGACCCCACTCCCAGAAAAACGTAGAATGAAAGCATTGTTTAATGTAATACGTTTTGTAACCTTGCATGCTCTCTCTAAATGAAGATTTTGTTCTGGTAGGCTCAAGAGGAAGCTTTCCTCTTAAATGCTGCTATTTCCTCCATACTTCCTGCCAAACTCAGTGGGCCTTTTCATTTCACAAGTCTGTCATTGTTTTACATGTAACTAGATTTGTACTGCCACATCTGATGAAATTAGATCAGAAGGGGTCTAATTATTATTTGTTAGACCTGTCAACCTTAGGGGGGTCTTTTCCCCTAGTTTTGCCTTTATCCTCCTATTTTGCTGAATTTGCTTTTGGTGGCTTTAGTACTGTGTGCACTTTACCACTGCTAACCCGTGCTAAAGTACTTGTGATAAAATTGGCTTACACCTGATCAACAGGGACATCTTAAGGATTTTGGGAGCACTGGGACAAACATATTTTGGTGACTTCTATTGAGAGCAACTTTGAATTTATGATCCAGTTTCAGCCAGGTCACAGACAGTGCGCAGGCACACTTGTCCAAATTCTAAATGTGTTTACATCTATTTTTCAGCAATAGTGATGTGTATTTTCAATATTGTAACACAGCAACAACTCACTAATATTACTGCAAACAATCTCTGTGACACCCTCCCATTTCTCATATGGGAAGTCCTGATTTGATCTAAAAGAATTTTTTTTATGGATGTTGTATGAAACATAAACACATTGGTCTTCAGGATGTCCGTTATAGACTCTCACACATCACCCACATTAAAAATACATTAAAGGAAAACACTAATGAAAACAATCTGTTTAAAAATTATTCAAGGTCATCAGGCCAAGACTTTCTGCAGAACAGAACTGGCTCTATATAGACCCCCCCCCCCCCCCGGAAGGTTGTGGCCTTGTGCCAGACCCCGATTTGTCCATGCCTCAAAAAACATCTTTGCTGATTAGCATATTAATTTACTTATAACTCCCTAGTTAAGTGGTTTACCATATACCCAGGGCCTGTAAATGAAATGCTACTAATGGGCCTGCGACACTTACTGTGCCACCCACTTAAGTAGCCCCTTAAAATATGTCCCAGGTCTACCATTGAAGCCTGAATGCAGTTTTAAACTGCCAGTTCGATTTAGGAATATAAACCCCTTGCCAAGCCAAAACCCCCCCTTTTTAAAATATAAGTCATCCCTAAGGGAGGCCCCAAGTAGCCCATTGGGCAGTGCACATTGTAAAAAAAAAAAGGTTGGGCATGTGCTTTTAAGTTCTACATGTCCTGGTTGTGAAAAATTCTTAAATTAATGTTTTTTTCTAATTTGAGGCCAACTTCTCCCATCTGTTAACATTAGGTTGACTTGTTGCATTTAATAAGTACCAACGTTTGATTTGGAACAGGTGATAATTTTGTGTTTGCTGTCTGAGAAATTGTAATTAAAATCATTTTCAATGATACCATTGGATTTTGAGTTACAATTTTGAAAATGCCACTTTTAGAAAGTTGGCATTTTCCTGCCCTAACTTTTTGGTGCCTGCAGCCTGTTCCTGGGTCACATGATTGAGTGGGGTTGGCAGCTGGACTTTGTTTATTCCTCACAGACAGCCACACAATAGAGGGATTAGAGGTGCCAGGATGGACCATCACTGGCAAGATGGCAGGGTAGGGGGGATCTGGGCACAGCCCCGCTTGCAACTGGATAGGCTCTGCTCTGCCTTCACATAAAGGACAGAAGAGGCTCCAACTATCTTGAACCTGGACCTGCGCCCACCCTGAGTGGGTCCTAACCCCTAACATGGTGCCCCTTCAGTTCTTGACCCTTGGTTCTGGTACTAACATTCCCAGGTAGCCAAAATACAAAATGTGGGATTTAAACATTTTTCAGCTAAAAACTGCTCTGAGAACTGAGAGGAAACCAGGATCAACCTGCTAATCTATCTGTCCAAGGTGCATCACCTGCCGGACTGACTTCGCGACAGGTCCGACTACATGCTTCTCCACAGCAGCAAATCTGTTCAGCTGTCCTTCACCAAAGGGGTATCAGGCATCGTGGAACGGCCATTAATTTGCCTCTAGCATCATCCCCCTAGAGATTTTCGACTTCCAAAAAAGAGACTAAGGCCTGATTTAGACGTTGGCTGTACTGGGTCCACCGCCACTTTTTCAATGGAAACCCCGTCCAATGGCTTGGCGGTCTGCCCACTGTAGATGTTGGCGGTCCCACAGACTTTATCCTGACCGAGTCCTGCTGACTCTGTCAAGTATTTCCACCCACCGCGGCGGCTCCACAGGGAATATTGGCCAGACCTCAGCCGCACTTACCTCCATGCAGATTTGGATGTGCCTTGCCACCAAGCAAAATATGTCAGTCCGACCTCCACTTCTGAGTTGGCGGATTGGGGGAAAAGGGTGACAACTCACCTTTTTACCTGATTCCGCTTTCATTTCTGGCTGGACAAGACTGGAAAACACCCTTTGTCGCTGCTGCCACTGATTCCACCACAGAGAAAACATGACTCCCCCCGTCGCTGGACATGAAGTTATGAAACCTGAATTGGCTGTGCACGTTGGGGGTGGAGGGTCACTGCACATGAGCTCAGGATCACTGCAGACATATACATGTCACAGTAATTTTTTTTAATTACTGTGAGATACATGTGTGGGGGCGAGGGGTGGGTCAGACACGGATGGGGACAAACTGGTACACAACACATACTGCACACATACACAACTGTAATTTTGATGTGAGTATTCATTGCCAAATTAATGCTGGCACCACAATGACGGTACAATCACACTTGCCAACTGTGTCAATGTGTGCACATTGCAAGTGGACCTGTACCTGTCATCTTGTGCTTCAAGTTGTGTGTGTGACTCAGTATGTGTATGTGCGCGTGCAATGCGATTGGCTGGGTGAGATTGAGGGAGCTGGAGTGGGTGATGTGGTGGTTTCAGCATGTGTGTCACTTGAATATGGCATTGATGTTGTTGTGTATGTTGTGTTGTGTTTTGTGTTGGTGCACGCAACATTCAGGTGAGTGTTATGTGGAGGTCGTTGTCATGATGTGGGTAGTTGTGTTTGTTGTTGTAGTTGTGTCATGTGTGGGTGCAGAGTCAATAGTGTGTGTATGTTGTGTCATGGATGTACGTCAATGTGTGTTTGCAGCATGTACTTGCTCTGTTTGGCAATATATAATGGTGTGTATGTGGTGTGTTGTGTCATGTGTGATGCAGGGGACACATATGGCTAAGGTACTGTGTTTTTGTCTGACTTACCTCTATTCTGCAGCCATTGTTCAATTTCCATTGGGTCCAGCGGTGTCCTCTCTCTGGCAGCAAACTGCCATCAGTACACCGCCTGCAGGACTGTAACATCTAAATACGGGCGGTGGGAACCCACCTGCCTGACGGCTAGGAAGGGCACTCTGTTGTGGCGGTCGGTGGCTCAACTGCAACACATCTAAATATGGCAGGCAGAACACCGTTGACTTGACGGTCTTCTCGGGTCCCCCTCCTCAGCGGTTTGGTGGTAACATCGCCAAGATCTAAATCAGGCCCCAGGATATCAATGGTGACATAGGTGATTATCCTTTGATCACATAGAGAAGGGCCAAAACTCTTCAGGGTTATCTCAGTCCTAGTGACAATGTGAGAGACAAAAGAGATTTAAACCCCTAAATATAGTTATCTAAGGATCAAAATGCGAGCTTTAAATGCAATCTGCTGTAAATATGCACCCAATTAAATTTGCTCTTTTTAGAACTGGAGCTTTAAATATCATTACAGCATTCTCTTTTTTATTAACTTCAAAACAAAAAACTGTGTTACATAAACTAATGTATTTGCAAAAAGATTAAAATGCCCTCATCTAAAATAATGTTGAAACAAAAATATCAAGAACACATTCAAGCCATAAAAATAGAGATAGAAGATACCCTCTGGCTGAACATTTTTATGCTGAACATCACGTACAAGATATGAACGACCTTAGGATGTGGGGGCATTGAACAGTATGGTAATTTGGAAACTAGATGAGATAAAGGAAGGGTTCAAATACTGTGAATATACTATGCATCTGTTGTAATGATGTAACTTTTTTAGAATGAGTAACATGGATATAATGGACTGTGCGATAAAGTCGATATTCTGACTCTGTGATTAACAATTTAGCGCGAGTTATCTTAAGGGAACGCTGTAGGATCTCTTGAGTTGATCCGGACAAGGCGAATAGTTTGCATCTCTAGTCTGGAGGAATGATAGCAGTCAGACGTTGAGCTATATCCGCTCCGAACTTTACTTGAAAGTGTCCGGTAGTGCAGCGCATGGTAATGGGTGTAGGTTGCCTCTGCTGATTCCTACCGTGTCATACTTTTATGTAACAGCATTGGCCTGCTTGAAATAGCTACTTTAGTTTTGAAATCATGTGTACAATGTTGCAATAGATTCTATTTTATAAAAAAAAAACACAAAGAATAGTATTGAATAGATATTAGAACATTGGAATGTTGGCATGTCCATTGAAGACAATGGACTGCTGCGGGCTTTTACAGGCCGGTAAAAGCCCGCAGCGCCAACATTCCAATGTTCGCTTTGTTCACAGCAACAGCTGTGAACAAAGCCTCACGGAGCCCGAGGGGATTTTAATCCCCTCGGGCTCCGTGAACATTTTTTTTTTTAATAGAACATTCTGCCCTGTGTGGCAGAATGTTCTAATAGCCTTAGAACCCGCCGTAGCGGGCTCTACCGGCTATTAAAGTCCCTCTCCCTTGTTAAATGCCCTCGCCTTCGGCTCGGGCATTTAACGCGGGGAGCGGGCCTTTAATAGCCGGTAGAGCCCGCTACGGCGGGTTCTAAGGCTATAATAGATCGAGGTTATCTAGTGCGAATGCATGAAGAGAATAGCACATGCAGATAGCGCCCTTAAGGCTTGGCTTTTTCGATCGGTGTAAGAATGAAGCGTTTTAACCTTGGGAAAAGACTGAAATAACCTCAAGGAATGAAACACCGTGGAGAAGAGGGTTCGATTCCTTCCAAATGCTATTTGGTGGAATATCGTTGGACCGATTCAAGAAGGTGTAGTATCTGTTTTGGTATTGGAATCATGTTGACCATGTTGACTTAGATTTGATGTACAAAAATCATGAAGGGGCTTTGTAAATAGACTACGTTTTATGTTTTTGCCCACACAATGAAAGTGGTAACCCCCCTTTAATTGTACTGCAAGCTTGCAAGGGAAACAGTTATTTGAATTTAAAAAAGAGCGAACGAATTAAAACATATTTTTCTTCGATTTGATAATCATTCATGCTGAAGGTAACAAGGATTTGAAATCAGAGTGCACAGATTTATGTTGTTTCAAACCAATCTTATATTAATTGATGGGGGTGTGAAAACTGTGAGACATTCGCCCATTGCGCAAGATTGGGCTTAATGCAGACCTGTTGGGATGTGCCACCTACAATCATCTTAGGCAAGGCATTGTGTGAAGAACTGAGTTACATTGTACATTGGAGCACACTTTGCACAATATGATCAGCTTGAGATAAAGTGCTAGATATTAGTGAATTTGTTTCATATATTAAATGTTTACACAAATATGACATTAAGACATGCAAATGTTAACACTGTAGAAGGATATATTTATTTTCATTAGATTGACCATAGCTAATGTAGGCCTGCATTTAAACTGACTACTGTAGTTTGCCATATTTCTTATGACGTGAACCTTTTATTTCTTGATCAAGCTGGAGTCCTAATTATACAATGGAATGCTCTTTTGCTTTCTTTCCCATGTGAAGATAGGTTTTCTTTTCTTTGTGATAATCATGGAATGTTTGAATAAGTTCATGAAGACATCGCAAGAGTACAGGCTGGCTCCTGCATCTCATCTTGCTACAGGTAATGTAAGTTTGAGGGATGCTGAGAGAAGCTTGTATCATCTTGTTTTAATCTGATTGGACAGCCTCTTAACAACTGTAGGTGTAGCAAGTGTTAGAAATGCGTGATTTAAGCTAGCGCGCAGTAGTTTACAGTTAGACTGCTTTTTCAATCCAGACTTAGAATAGAGTAGAGCAGGAGATTTTAGTTCGTCCTCTGATGCATAAGATTTTGGTTTAATTTTGAAATGCATATTAATTGGGCATAAGCATTTTTATCATTAAATGATGCTAGTCTGTTTTTTGCCTTCTGTAGACCTTTAAGAAACCTCTATGATTTGAAAACTCAATCATTCTGTGTCTTTCTTGTGGAGTCTAATGTGTTTTACATTTATTGAATGTATTGTATTGCTGAGCAAGCTTATTGGTAAACTTCAGTCTATCTAATAGCGCTTTATGGTCCCTGAAATTTGCACAAAGAAAATCGCTAGCAAATTATTTTTAATGCAGTTTTTATTATTGGTTTCAGACTAAGATTTGTTATTATTGTGGCGTGTTTGCCTGCCGTCGCTAAACTAGCAGAGATGGATTTGTAATATATATCTTAGTTTTTTCTTGAGGAGAGAGACAGCTAAAGATTCTTGTAACATTCAGAATCATATTTAATTGAAGCTGCAATTAATTGTAACATCAATTAACTTTGCATTTTTTCTATGTGTGATTAGATTTGGGCATCTTTTTTAGTAAAGGGGATGCCCTGAAATTTGTGTTGGCTTCTGGATGAGTCAATAGTTGTAGTGGAAGTGGACTAGATGGGAATAAGACAAGTCAGTGATCTGGGTAAGGAATGTACTAGTAACACAATTTAGCTGGGATCCTTTAAAATACATTAAAATTGATGCTTTGCCATCTCTGTCTTTTGTTAATACAAAGTTTCAAAAGGAGTATTTACAAAATTAGAGGATGATAGTTGTAAGAACATAGGTGCTGAGCCATAAGAAGGAAACCAAAGAAAAGAGCGCATTAAGAACATCAACCTTATGAGTGTAATTTCCTGCTGAATGAGGAGTCAAATCATTGGTAAGGATTTCCTCCTTTTGAAACTAGGTTACATAGTTGAGTTGCAAAAAAGATTAGACTGGTTTGTTTTTGCTATGCATGTCAAGTTAAAGTTTGATATGAATCAATGGTACTGCTAAAGAACTACCAAAGAAAAAATCTATGCAACGGAGCATCATTTGGTGTGAGGTACTGTATTTTAAAAGTGCATATATCTATGCACCGGACCTAAAAAGAGGTACAAACAATCTCATCTTGGATTGAAATTAAGAAAATTGTAACAATATAAATGGGTTGTAACTCCTGTTCCGCTGCGTAGTAGTAATGTCTGATAATATGGTATATGAATGCTGAAATGTAGGAAGAAACAAAAAGTGCTTTAACATAATAAGAACAAATCTATAACTTGTGACTAAAGCCTAGATTTGAACAATTAGTAATATTGCTACAATATTGGAACAAACGGTTAGAAACGTTATGCTGGACTGTCTCACATTATGAACACGTGTTCAATACTTTGTTGTGTTCTGATTGTTTTGCCTTTCTTATTCTTTTTCCCTATCCATTAGAGATTAATTTTAGACTTTCTACACAGCCCTGACGAAGTGGAAGAGATAAAACTGTGCACTTGTTGGTTGTTGGTTATCTAGAAAATATCTTTCTGATAACATCTTTTTTAAAGATATTTTTGTAATTCAATTACCCTTGCTGAAAAATGTTTACATCATATTTTGTAATAAAATCGGCTTTACAATGCTCTGAAGAGATAAAATGTTCTTTTGTCTCCCCTTCAATTGTAATCCCTAATTGGGGTGCTACAGTGGAAACCTGACATTTCGAAATACTTTATTCATATTCAGATATGTTAGCAAATGCAAACTGTTAGTAGCTACATTAACAGAAAAAGAGTGCAAAATTTATATACCTCGACGGTACTACTTGTTGTTTCTTAGAATTATGTTTCTTCAGGAATAATCTGACATTTAGATATTCTCTGCCCATAGCTAGTTATGCCTGTTTATATCAAGTCTATATTAGAGTCACATGTAAATTGGGACAATAAAGCTACAATGGCAATCTTAATTACTCTCATTAGTCACATGTATAGTAACAATATATGCAAACAATTGACAAGAAAATATATTTGTTGTCTGGTTGAATCTAACTAATATTCATAAGGGAATGCCACAATTCAGACATTTATTACATCACTAAAGTGATAACCATGACCAAGGTACTATCTGGTTTAACAAAAAGTATGACACTCAGCCAAGTTGTATATACTGTCTATCTTCTGCCAGATACCTATCATAAAAACAATGATAGTGATTCTCAGGCACTACAGTTGTGCGCTTGCTGCTTTGTAACCTTCAAGCCTGGGGATGCTGCTATTCTGCAGATCTGAGGATGTGGTGCTGATATATTTGGCTTTATGGCTGTCCAGCATTCACCGCTTTGGCAGCAACTTCCCAGTATGCGAAAGCTCACGGACAAGTCACATTGAGAGCTGAGACCAACCACCCCCATCAGCCGCACCTCCATCTGAGAAATATTAGAGGTTGTCTCAGTCGTGTCACACCTACTAACTTGCCCTGCTTGTTCCAGACCTAGTGCAGGTCAGTCAAGGTGGTTAAACTGAATTCTAAACAAAAACCATCTGTTTTATGCATTTAAAATATCCATGTAATTTTGTTCTCTGCTTTCTTCCAACCTACTGCTGATATTACACCAAACCTGGAAGATGTAATATCAGAATAATTTTTCACAAGTTGTCCTTTGTGTGGTTTTAACAAACTTAAGGCCTGATTTAGAGTTTAGCGGAGGGGTTACTCCATTACAACAGTGACAAATATCCCGCCCGCTGAAATATTTATTCCATGATATCCTCCTATGGGATTTATATTTCTGCGGACAGGACATCCGTCACCATTGTAATGAAGTAACCCCTCTGTCAAACTATAAATCAGGCCCTTAACTTGCAGGCATCATTTGTACTCCACAGACCTGTAACCTTATGTTGAAGACCACGCAGATTGAAATTGACAGAGAGTGTTTTCTTGCTGTCCTCAAGGCTGGATCTGTGTTTCTTGCAAGGGGACCATGGATACGGGCATCAAAATCTTTTGGGGATGTGCAGAGTAACTCCAGACACATATGAGCTCTAGGTGGAAGGAGGGTGCTTTTCCAATGCGTGGAAAAAGATCACATATCATCTAAAAACCTTAGAAATTTATATGCTGATGTCATAAGCAAACATTCCGCTACCATGCAGTAACAGTGATTGCATATAAATTGTTTTCTTCAAGTGAAAGCAGTGGATGACTTCTACAGACTCCACAATGTCTCCTGTCTACTTTTAGGGCACAATTGATTGCTAAGCGATGTTATGCAAACTTCCAAAATTATTTGTTAAAAAGACAAACACAAAACAACATACATTCAGTGAAAAATATTTGTTAATAGACATTTTAGTTGAGATAAATGTAAACTAAAAAAAACAATGAAATTGGGCAGGTATGGTTATCAGAATCTCTATTATCATAAATCCCCAGCTGTCACACTTCAACAGAAATTACTTTATATCTGGCGTGCTTTGCGGCCGCATAGGTGCTAAGAATAATACCCAGAAAATGTCACTGGTTTTTAGAGTTCAGGTACATGGGAATCATAAGGTATTACTTTCTCATTGATTTTGGAAAGCGTTCACATGGACGGTATCTTGGTGTCTTGTTGCTTAACAAACACACACAAAAAGTTAAACTACCCTTACTAAAATTACTACCTAATAGGGGAAAGATCAACATTGGATTATTTAGGGCCTGATTACGAGTAGGTCAGTTAATTCTAACCCATGCCTAAACCCTTTTATGCATGGGTCAGAATTACAAGTCTGAAGGCATTTAATTCATCCGAAAATTATCAAATTGTTAAATACCTCAACCTTTGTTAATTTTGATAGGTCAATCCTGCCGAAACTTGACAGGAGAAAAGTATACTTTATTTACCCCACCACGCAGAATTTGGTGCATTAAACACAACAATCTGCGTCTTATTCCCCAATAACTCATAATGGGTTTTATTTATTGCACATGATAAATATTGTACATGTGGTATGTTTATTTATCAGGTGCAATAAATGGCACCGAAGATCGTAATCAGGCCCATTGCTGGAAAGAGCCAGATTAAGCAAATTGGGTTCTTGACGGTAAATTAACTGCATTTTAATCCACCTCATTGCTGCCGCCACCCAGCCATTTCAACCCCCTGCTCACGTTAGGCACACTTTGGGCACCTTAAGTAGACATTTTCATTGGATCGTAAGTCTTGGTTCGGGTCATACCAGCAGAGACGCTGGCTGAAGTTTGACTGCTTACGGTTGAACATAGCTTTGTGAAGCAGGCACAATGACCTGAAAACAAAACATTCCTTACCCGGCAGTCAATGTTTTGTAATTGGTGCTGGCTAAGATTCCTGGAATGCAAACCCAAGGCTAAATCTGCAGCATAGTTCTGATCTAACTGTGCTTTTGGGTCAAATATTTAGGCAGCTCAAAATAGATTGAATTACAGTAGTCCAGACACCCAGACCAAACATATTTACAAGTTGAATCTTGTGAGGAAAGGAAAATAAACGGAGGACACTTTTCAGTGGCAGGTGCTTCTTCACTGTTTCATTGATCTGCACAGTTAAAGTAAGGTGAATCGATTTTTATGCCTACATTTTTCACTGCCAAATCAAGTAAGGGTTTTGGACCCAAGGACAGTGGCCAAAATAGACATTCCGAAAAAGATAAAGGCAAAAGCTTTTAGGGAGGTGAGGATTTCAGTTTTTTCAACATATAGTGATACACTGTGGAAAGACACTCAAATAGTTGGTCTGACACAAGATGGACATCTCCGGTAATCCTGATAATATCAGCAGAGTAGAGAAATAGGCTAAATCCACAAGAATGAACCAAGTGGGCCAGCTGAATCATGTATGGATTAAAAAGCAGTGGAGACAAGCTAGATAGAGCCTTGTGGTACCCTAAATGGACATGCTCTGGCAGATGATGTATTAGGCGTGAGTGAGACTCGAAAAATGTGTTGGAAGGATAAATGGTGAACCATGATAGTGGCAGATATTTCACTCCGAAATTGGGTAATCTACCTAGCAGTATTTGATGGCACACTGTGTCAATGGCCACTGAAACATCCAACAGGATCAAGGCAGTTCAGATGTTAACACAGGTGCAGTGTCAAAATTAATCTAAAGTTGACATCACTGTTAGTTCCATGCTCTGACCTGGAAAGGAACCACTTTAGCTGGGTGTAAACAGAGCTGTAGCTTCTGGTGGGGTGAGTATTTGGGGTGTGACCCCTCACCCCCCAAATGAGTGCATTCCTGGCTTTGTAGTTGGTTCTGAGGTGGAGTCTGCCACCTCTGTGTCTGGTTTTTCTCATTGTGATCCAAGAATGAAGGAAAACAGTGACTGTTGGTGTAAACAGGCGAGACGAGGCAGAGATGCTCATTTGGTGGCTGAAATTCAAAATGTGAAATCAGATAACCTGGATTCAATGGCTTCTCTGCTTGTCAAAATTGTGTAGTCCTAGGCACATATTTTATTTTACTGATTTGATTTATCAAACTATAATGATGCTCCATGTACAGTAAGAATCTAGGCCACATTTAGGGTTTACATGCCACTGGCTTGCCTCTTAGTTCAGTAATGACATTGTCTTTGGGGAGTGAGCCATGAATGTTTATAAAAAAACAGTTGCAGTAAATGGCGGTCTCTGTAGTGATATGGTTCTATGTACTGATATAGGCCCTCATTACAACATTGGCGGTAAATCCCGCTTACCGTCGTGCAGAAGACTGCCAACACACCACGGCAGCGGCGGAATACCGCTACAGCCATTACGACCCACAGCCCGGATTCCGCCAAAAACTAGACACCCACACAAATCCGCCACACCAAAGGTCAGTGATAAACTAGCGATAACAAAACCGTCACCGTCACGGCAACAGGAATACGCCCACACTATCACGACCCAGGAATCCAGGCGGCGGTCTTTCAACCGCGGTATTCCATTGGCGGTACACACCGCCGCGCTCAAAATACACACGCACTTGCAAAACACAACCACATTGGACAATTCCAAATACACACACCTGATACACATACACACACCACTCCCACACACTCAATACAATATAAAACACACACTCACATCACCCACAAACCCCTACGACAACAATTGAGAAAGAAGCCCAGAGAGAGACACCACCATCAACAACACTAGCATCCACGGGCACACAACACCATCACTCACACAACAGCCACGCACCTCAGACAACACACACAAACACATCCCCTCACACATCACAACACACACCACCTCACACATCACCCACACCACACCATGGCACCGCAAAGACACCCCAGGTTCTCTGACGAGGAGCTCAGGGTCATGGTGGAGGAAATCGTCCGGGTAGAGCCACAGCTATTCAGATCACAGGTGCAGCACACCTCCATAGCTAGGAAGATGGAGCTACGGCGCAGAATCGTAGACAGGGTCAACACAGTGGGACAGCATCCAAGAACTAGGGATGACATCAGGAAGAGGTGGAACGACCTACAGGGGAAGGTGCGTTCCGTGGTCTCAAGACACCAGTTTGCAGTACAGAGGACTGGCGGCGGACCCCCACCTCCTCCCTCACAACTTACAACATGGGAGGAGCAGGTCTTGGTTATACTGCATCCTGAGGGCCTCGCAGGAGTAGCAGGAGGAATGGACTCTGCTAAGTGAAATCTTAACTATTACATTCCCCACCCTACCTGCATGCTATCACATACCCCACCCTCACCCTCACCCCCATCACTCCAACACCTCACAAATGTCCCAATATCACAACCCACACATCCCAACACCAAGCCCTGCATGCAACACCAAAGCATGGACACCCATCACCAAAGCATGTAATCTACAGATACCCACACAGACCCCAAACCAATTATCACACATGGTCCTAGACAAGAATGCAAGCACTGGAGTACAGGGTCACCCACCCATTGCACACGATGGCACTCACAGATGCAATAATCATGCCTTTACACCCCTGCAGGACCCCTACCCAACATCACCAGACAGAAGTATCCAGACATGTCCACTCCCCCCACAGAAGAGGCCCACAGTGATGACAGCAGCTCTGTCCAACTGGATAAAGATGACCAGCCCGGCCCATCTGGGACCTCAGGACAGTCGGTTCCCCTGACACTGGCACAAGCCACCACAGAGCCTCCCCCCTCAGGAAACACCAGCACAGCACCCACCTAGCGGGCCCATCCCTCTGTCCCCAGGACACGTCAAGCAGCAGTGTGTCCACCACTACAGGGAACCCAGGCAAACCCATGAACCCAAGAAAATCAGGGACCTGGGGGCAGTGGCAGTGGGCACACGGTTCAGGGGACAGAGGCACAGGAAAGCAGGGGAACTGGGAGGACTGCTGTGCGACGGGGGAGGACATGCCCAGGGAACCCACTCTCCACGAGGTCCTCTCCAACATCATGGGACGTACCATCATTCCCAGGAGACAATGGCAACGGTACTGGCCAACTTTCAGGAGACCCAGCGGTTGAAGGAGCAACAGTATCTGGGGCTCAGGGAGGAACTTAAGTCCTTCAACACCACCCTGGTCACCATTGTAGGGGTGCTGAAGGAACTTGTGAACACCACAGGGGACACTGTGGCACAACAAGGGGCCCCTGACACTAGCCTGGATGATGAACAGCCCACCACCTCCGCCGGCGCTAGTGAACAGGAGGCACCGCCACAGGACCACAACACCAGCACCCCACCCCCTGTAGATGGAGAACCATCCCGCAAACGGTCCCTGAGATCCCGGACAAAGACAGAGAACAATGCCAAGACCCCCGCCAGGAAATGAGACCCCCCTGAATGTCATCCTTCTGTCCCACTTCGTCACCCTGTCCATCCATCAACTGCCCTAGTTCCACTTCATATTCCCCTTTGGACATTGCACCTGTGAAACAAATAGACTGGACTCTGCCATGGACAATCCTCCACCATCACCCCTGCCCATTTTACACCCCCTCCACTATTTTGCACTGAAATAAACACCCTTGAATCACAAAACAAGCTGGAGTCAGTCTGTGCTTTCACAAATGTGTATTTGCAATAACTATGGAATATAGCAACGTAGATTGTATTGTCAACATACCGATGTAACACAGCTCTAGTCCATGAGGTAATATAGCAGAGGTCACACAGTGGGACCCACATCTGTGAAATGGAAAGGCAAAGTGACAAGTTAAGGTCCATACACTGAGTGAAAGTGACAGACATATGACAGGTCTAACAATTGTATGAGAGGTGTGAGGCAGTGACATCTTCTTACCTGTGTCTCACTGGAAGTATTGCTGGATAACGTTGTTTCTGTTGTCGATATCCTCTTCTTCTGCCTCCTCTTCTTCACTGTCCACAGGCTCCACAGCTGCCACAAGACCTCCTTCTGGACCATCCTCCTGCGGAAAAGGCACCTGTCATCGCAAAGCCATGTTGTGCAGCATACAGCAGGCCACGATGATCTGGCACACCTTCTTTGGTGAGTAGTAGAGAGAACCACCTGTCATATGGAGGCACCGGAACCTGGCCTTCAGGAGGCTGAAGGTCCTTTCGATCACTCTCCTAGTTCGCCCATGTACCTCATTGTAGCGTTCCTCTGCCCTTGTCCTGGGATTTCTCACTGGGGTCTGTAGCCATGACAGGTTGGGGTAACCAGAGTCACCTGCAAATGTCGAGGGACAGCTGTTAGACACACACTAACCCTTAGGGACAACCCCAGACCCAGACAACTATTCACAGGGTATGGGGTCCTTGTCCTCCCCTTTTAGCCACACACAGTGCCTCTGGAGTTGCCCCATCACATAAGGGATGCTGCTATTCCTCATAATGTAAGTGTCATGCACTGAGCCCGGAAACTTGGCATTCACATGGGAGATGGAATAGTCGGCCAAACACACCATCTGCACATTCATTGAATGGTTGCTCTTCCGGTTTCTGTACACCTGTTCACTCCTGCGGGGGGTACCAAGGCCACATGTGTCCCATCAATGGCACCTATGATGTTGGGGATATGTCCCAGGGCATAGAAGTCACCTTTCACTGTAGGCAAATCCTCCACCTGAGGGAAAACGATGTAGCTGCGCATGTGTTTAAGCAGGGCAGACAACACTCTGGACAACACTTTTGAGAACATAGGCTGGGACATCCCTGATGCAATGGCCACTGTTGTTTGAAAAGACCCACTTGCCAGGAAATGGAGTACTGACAGGACATGCACTAGAGGGGTATTCCTGTGGGATGGCGGATTGCTGACATCAAGTCTGGCTCCAGCTGGGCACACAGTTCCAGGATTGTTGCACGATCAAGTCTGTAGGTGACTATTACGTGTCTCTCTTCCATTGTCAACAGGTCCACCAGCGGTCTGTACACCGGAGGATGCCGCCATCTCACCACCTGCCCCAGCAGACGTGCCCTATGGAGGAGAACAGCGAGCAGAGAGTCAGCCAACACTGAGGTATTACTAAATGTCATTTGCAAACATTTGTAAATCCGCAATGTGCATGTTACTGTGTGTATGCAAGGCCTAGATAGGTGTGACACTGTTAATATTAATGCCATGTGGCCCCCAGAAATGGCAGCTGCCTGACCTGTAAGGTGGGACAAGGGGATATGAGGTAACTGCGCTGGTGTTCTACACTGTTGTGGTAGGCGGTCGAAGACCGCAGCGCAATCCTGCATTGGTTAACATTGGACCCTATGGGTCCCAGGAGCCAACGACGATGTATGCCGGCGGTGACGGTACGCACCACCGCGGAAGTGACCGCCATTTTCTGTCTGTTCACTCACTTGATACCTGACCTTCGACAGGAGAGGACCTACACTGCAAGTGCTGCTGTGTCCTAAGTCTGGAAGCGACGATGGCTCGTGTGTCTGGGGAAAGGGCCCCTGCCCTTACTTTGAAGGAGTTGGAGAAGTTAGTGGATGGGGTCCTCCCCAGTACACGCTACTCTACGGTCCTCCAGACAAACAAGTGAGTACAATGTGAGCATGCTGCATGGGCAATGCCTGTTTGGAGTGGTGTGGATGTAAGATGCATGGGGGGGGACTGAGGCCTGCATGTGCGGACGTTGAGTGTATGTGCGTCAGGGCAAGGGTGAGAACGGGGGGCAATGACTGTGACGATCCGGACGGTTAAAGTTTTTCCTTTTCCCCTGTACTATTCCTCTAGGTCAGCGCCCACCAGTAGAAGTATATTTGGCGTGACATCGCCAAGGATGTCCAGACCGTGGGGGTCCACCACAGACGGAGCACCCACTGCCGGAAAAGATGGGAGGACATTCGCCCCTGGAGCAAGAAGATGGCAGAGGCCCAGCTGGAGATGGCCTCCCAACGTGGGAGGGGTGTCTGTCGCACCATGACCCCCTTGATGTTCCGGATCCTAGCGGTGGTGTATCCGGAGTTGGACGGGCACTTGAGGGCATCACAGCAGCCACAAGGGGGTGAGTACCGTCACATCCATCTGACTCTGCGAGCATTACGAGGTGTCTCGGTGGGGGAGGTGGGCCGTGGGTTACCCTAGGCCAGGGCGAGCTTTGTAGGCAAGGACCCTTTGTGAGGCAGGCTATGTGGCACCCCAACCTCACCAGCGGTAAGAGCCATCTACACCTAGTCAGGCTCCTGTGACTTCCATGTGTGCAGCAATCGGGCATAGGCCTTGTACCCCATGGGCATGTGATTAATCTAGGAACTCTAAGTGCATGGCGTAGTGTAGAAGGCTGCTGTGTCTGTAGTGTCCGCCAAAGGTAGTGGTATTGCATGCACTGAACATGTATTTCTTCTGTCTTTCCCCTACTCTTTTTGTGGTCTCCCTGTTCTTGTGTGCAATAGCATCATCAGACGGAGGAGCAGTGGCACTGGAGCAGGAGGGAGCTGCATCTCACTTGGCCCTGGAGGGCGAGACAACGGAGTCTAAAGCTCCCAGTGGGACGGAGGGCGAGGGGAGCTCCACGGCTGAGGTACTGGGTTTTTCAGAACCGGTACTGATCCGGTAACCCAGCGGTGCCAGGGTACACCCAAAGACCTCGGGTACTTTCCTGATTCAGACCACAGAAACTCAGAGTCTTCTAGGTGAAGTCAAAGAATGAATTTATTGGCTGCAGCCAAGTAACAAGCGTCCTAGAAGTACAACAGCACGGTTTGTATGTTCTCAGGAGACTGTGTTTCAATGCAAAGTCAGGTTTCCTTATATACAGTTTTTTAAGCTTCAGGCAAACATTCTTGACATTTTGGTTGGTCATTCACATGTTTTCACTACAAAGGAAAAAACAGTGTCATGATGAAACCTCATATTTCATGTCATCCAACCCATAATAAATTACCCGGCAAGGCCTAGTATTTTACATCAGCTAAGTGTGGACCCCCAATAAAAACGGGCACCTCGCCCTCGTAAAGTAAGAAGAAGAAAAGAGCAGGTGCAGGTGTGAGCAAGATTAGGCAGGGTGTGTGAGCGATAATAAGGGTTTTATGGCATGGTGTGCCTTGATGCTATCTGATTCGGCCACTGGGAGAGGGACTGACCAAACAGGTTTGGCCTGAGGCAATGGTTCCAGCTTGCCCAGGTCAGAGAAAAGTCAATCAAGGTGTACGTGTCCTTGGAATCAAATCTGACTGTATTATAAGCCTATGTGAGGGCAACTTTTAAAATGGCTGCCGTGTATAAAATGGGAGCCACGAGTGCAGGACGAAAATGGCGATTTCGAGGTGAAAACGCTGCTGGAATTGAGTGAAAATGCTCATGCTTAGTGTACTAGTCATTATCGGTCTTTTGATACTAAAATCGTACTGCTGTGGCATAGTAAATTACACGGGTCCAGAATTTTTAGAACCACAAACCCTCCTTTTGCCCTTACATAGGCAATAAACCTATTCTCATGCTACTCTGAGTCCAGGTCTATGTTTATAAGGCCATGGAGATGTTGCTGGAGCAAAATTCTAGTACTTGGTAACTCTCTCTGGCCAGGTCTCCTCGAACATGAAGTAGCACAAAAGGCCACATATGGCAGGACAAAATAAGGAATACCTCTATCTGCAGTAGGTGGCATAAGATCACACACCCAACAATTAGTGATGTTCACTACTAACTAGTGTTGATGCAGAAGCTGTACAAAAGAATTGCTTACGAATTCTGATCTTCTAACCTGCTCATGTTCAGGAAAAGGGTGAAAAGAGTGCAAAGAAACAATAGTAGGAAAAGACATAGGTTGGGAACTGGGTGCAGAAGTCAATTGAGTAGAGAAAAACAATCCCACCTATAAATGGCAACGTCATGTTTAAAAGACACTAGAAAACACGTTATTAAGAACATATAGACAACGGGAGAAAGTAGTGACTACTATTACAAATGAAATAATAATTTTTCACAACCCTAACCAAAAAGCAAATCCTAAAATTATCTAGTAACATTTTTAGGGCTCCTCTGCATTTCAGTAATTTTTGTATGTTCAGGTAGAACAGTGGTGACTCTCATCAATGCTCTAAGGTGAAAAGGGGGTACTCTTTCCACAGGAAATGGACTTTATTCTGCTTTTACTAAACAGAATAGTACTTTAAAACAATGCCAGCAAAACAATCAGTCTCCTAACACCTAGTCTATACAATCACACGGAAACCTCTTGTGAAACCAACTATGCCCAGAGTCCGTTCAAAAAGCCTCTCTGGCAGGCTTCTATTGTCCATCAAATTTTCTTTTGTTGTTTTCTTTCGCATGGGCCTCTCAATTCAGGCCTATTCATGAGAAAAGTACTGCTTAGTTGGAGTGCCCTCCTGGCAAACACCCACAGCTCACTCGAAAGTCTCAATGTCTTGAAGCAATGCACCAGTGTCTCTCCTCTGTGGCAGACACTACAAACAATGTGCTCTTCATTGATCAAGGGCACAAATCATCTCGTGCAGACCCAAGCACCATTAATTGGGAAATAGCTCAAGCTCAGCAGCACTTTCAGACTCCAACACTCATTATTTAGTGTCAGAGGACGCTCAAGCTGCTCTTTCATTGGCACCACAATATAGTGCCTTTTTCCAAACTTGAAATCTCCGGTGCACTGCCCTTCTTCCGTTGGAGCAAAGAAAAGGGGGGGTGTGGCCAAAACTCAGGCCAAGGGGCTCAAGGGATTGCACACTGTCAGAGGTTACCAGCACATGACAGGTAGAGAAATGAAACCTCAAAACAGCTCTGCCATCAACAACAGGAATCCTTCTCTTTAGCTCCTTTACACTGAAACTTTGGCTCTGCGATGTCCAACGCCGTCTGATGGAGCAAGTACGATACCATGCGCTGGCGATCGCTGTCCAGCTTTGCTACTTTCTGGGTGCTGAGACTGTAGGGCCAAGACGTCCGTCTTTCATCTGTAGCTGTCACTGATGGGAATTAGGCTTAAATCAATGTCCTGCAGGTTATTATGACTTGATACCCGCAGAATCTAGTGACGTAGGAAATGTGCCAGTTGTTAGTTTCCTTCAATTTAGTAAAAAAAAACAGTTCATGGTTTTTAACAAGGGGACTGCAAGCAGGTGGTCTGCAATCTTCAAAGGAGTAGCCATACACCATGGGCATAAAATACAAAGACAAAGGCAGAAGGGCAAAACAGGGTCTCTAGCATCTTTAATTGGGTTCTCTCCATTATTCTCTGCCATCTATAGCTACATGAGAATTCTATCTGAATGGATTTCCTCACACAGTGGCATTGTCTAATGGGGTAAACACATATTTTCCTCAATGATTAAGTCTAGGTGTTCCTCCTTACCTTAGAACATCACAATAGAGAAATCACATGATACCGATTATCAGGGACATGTAGAAACCTTCCTTTAAAAACTGTGCATCAGGTGCACTATGCAATACACAGGCTAATAGTCAAATGTGCAAACAAAAAGACAAGAACTAGAGGGTCCTGATATTTGCATGATTAGGACACATCTGATCCCACCAAAAATTAAAGTAGCAGGAACAGAAGGGAACCGAAAACCAAATTAAAATAGACATTGAAAATTCGTCATGTTCAAAAAGGTAAACATAAGATATCTCCTATTGAAATGGAAAACTTGTCTTACTATAATATTGAGTCAGTTAACCAGTCTATCGCTACCCTGACAGTCAGGCTGGAAAACATTGAAGCAGGCCTAAGGCAAATTCTTGAAAACCAGTCTGGTCATACCAAAGGGAATTATACATAACATGGGGGTCCCTGGTACATCACTGCAGTCTGGAAATGTGAACCTGAACAATACATCAATAATAATAAAAGGGCTGACTGGTGAAAGGAATTCGAAAAAGAGAAATGGGACTAGGACATAGCTAAAATCTCAATAACTAAGCATGATGCGACATTGGTCAGGGGAAGTAACAAAAGAAAAAATCTATAGGAAGAACAAAAAAAAATATTTGGGTGATAGTCAGGCATGTGACACAACACCGAGAGTACGGGTGATACACAAAGGCCAAAGTTACACAAATTTTAACGCTACCGTTGGCGACTACACCATATACGGTACTCCTAGCTAATGTTTCAGTTCCTTCTTCAGGAAAAAATGAAAACCTGGTTTTCTTTTAAGGAACGAAAGCCATATGCTACTTAGGAAACAGAACATCATTAACTAATGTAATATAGAAATTAGGCCACCTTGAGTCACAGATCTATAATTTCATCCTTAGGTCCAATCAAGGCTACATAAATGTAGGGCTGCCTGTTCCTTTAAGGGAAGGGGCAGTAACGTGACTAACTGCAGGTGACACACTTTGATCCTGTATATGTCTTTTTATTTTCCTTCAATACCATTATAGCCAAATAGACATGCACTCGTGAAGTGTTGTCTCTTATGTTCACAGCATGAAATATTATCTGTGGATTTTAGTAACCAGAACAAGTTCAACCAACTGTTGCGTAGCGATGGGCATCGTCATGACCATCCCCTCACAACACAGGGGAGCTTGTAATAGTATCAAAAGCAGCAACAAACATGCAAAAAACAAATAAAAAATAATAAAAACGCACAAAACGTCAAGCCATCAGATATACTTGCTGTGTATCAAGCACAAAAAGCATAGACAAAACAATAGCATGTGTGAATAAGCGGTGACACACAACACCATGTCATGTACTTTATGCACTGTAAACCTGCAGCCCAAAACCCAATATTTGGGCCTGTTTAATTTGTCAGGTTTAAAATCCTTACCCTCCTTTTGACAGTAGATCACCAGGCAATGGAAATCTGCTGTCAAATACTGTATAACTTTACTGTTTCTCTTCTAACATACAGGGCCAGCAAGAACAATTCATGATAGGACCAAATACATGAAAATAAATTTCCATTACTTAACTGTTACCCTCTTGTCAGTTACTTCGCAACATCAAGCCACCTTAGTTTTACCTTTCTAAAAGTAAAAATTGTTACACTGACACTCCATATTAATTTGGCACCTACAATTTCCACTGTGAAAAATAAGTCTTAATTGGCAAATCGTTCTCATTAAGGCATGTAGCCTTCAAAATTTTAGAAAAGGGATGCATCTTATTTTCTGTCTAAGACTTAATGCAACACTTCGTTTTCTGTCAAATAAAAGCAACTAGCAGGTATCATTTTATTTTTTTAGAGTGGGACTTTCGAAGAAACCCCTTTTTTTATATTTTCCCTTTGGAATTAAATTCTTTAATTGTATTGATGTTCTTCTGGAGAAACCAGAAATCCCACTTTTAGAGGCCCATAGGATCATTCTGCATTTCACAGAGACAAGGCCCTAATTTAAAAGGTCACAAGTGTCAACATGACAGTCTCCTCTATTGTTTATAGGAAAACTAAAGATAGCATCTCAGCAGCGTGACTTGAGCCAGCCTCTGTAGCTCTCCTAGCTTCTGCCACTCTGAATCTGTCAAAGACAGTAGGCCTTCCTATTTTCCTTCTAACCTGCAATAATTCACTCTATTTTAAAAATAAATAATTTTTCCTTTTTAGGCACTAAAAAAAAATTATCTCTATTTCCAGATTATTAAACTACATTTACTGTGAATAATTCACAAACCTTAATAACACAAATACCAGTTGTTAGAATAAATGCTTGTTGCAATCCCATGCAATGGTACATATTTCATCAACCTCGAATGAATGAACGTCTCAGTAGGCCCAGCTGAAGTTAGAACCTTCAACCTTGATATTAAAACAAGCCTTTGTACTGGCACATTGACTCATTGAATCATAAGAAGGCACAACCTGCAAATATATATCAAACCTAAATGTATGCATTTACTGAAGCCTGAGACACTTTAAAAAGTACTCTGAATGAAAGAAAATGCAGTTTAAACAGACTTTGATATTTTAGGCATTAAAAAATCAATATCCTACAATTTTCTTGCATAATATGCATTACCAGAATGTCTATTACACAATCCATGAGTCCGCCATTGAAAATATTAACTTATACTTTATAGAAATGAGCTTGTTTGCTCCTGCGCCAAGGGAAAATTGCACATACAAATGTCATTTTAGCGGTGCAACATAACTTAAATTAAATTTTAATGTTAGGAGGTCATAGTATAGGTATTAAGCTTTATAAATATTAAAAAACGATTTTGAAAGGCACTTATTTTTTAAATAATTTTTCCATAATTAATAATTTTCTTTTTTTTAAAAAAATAAAAACCCAATTATTCTTTTTTTTGTGATAATTCCACATATAAAAGCAAGCTGCATCCCTTGCCTATTATTTGGGATACATTAACTCACAAGCCTAAGCGCATAAGCCTAACTTGAAATGCGTCACATTTTTGCGCCACTTTCATTTAAAAGGAAGGTTATGCAAAATTCCACCCATGTTTAACTGGGAAAGTGCTGGCTGAATTGAACATTCCTATCAAATATACTGCAGCTGAAAAGTTTGCCTGTGAACATCTAATACAATGCATCTAAGAAAAATGCTGTAAATTTTTTTATTTTTTTTTGCAAAAATAGATAATTTCGGTTTTTTGGGGCCCTATTTTCTATTGAATGTGTTTTCTAATTTATTAAGCATTTAACGGCAGTTTTGTATATGTGCACAATTGCTCATTCTATAAATTAAAGAGCAACATATAGCACATGGTTCATTTCTGGATTTTTTCTAAGTTTCTACTTAATATTAATTAACCCCTTAGCTGCTGGGCCTTTTCCCCCCCAGTGCTGAGCCCTTTTTTGGCTATTTGGGGTAGTTCGCGCTTAGGGCTTCATAACTTTTTGTCCACATAAGCTAACCACGCCAAATTTGCGTCCTTTTTTTCAACATCCTAGGGATTCTAATGGTACCCAGAGTTTGTGGTTTACCCTGGAGGAGACCAAGAAAATAGCCAAAATACAGTGAAAATTTAGTTTTTTCCAAAAAAAATGGGAAAAAAGGGCCGCCGAAGAAGGCTTGTGGTTTTTTCCCTGAAAATGCCATCAACAAAAGGTTGCTGGTGCTGAAATCACTATCTCCCCACCTTTCAGGAACGGGCAGACTTGAATCAGAAAACCACATTTTCCAACACAAATTTGGCATTTTACTGGGACATACCCCATTTTTACTATTTTTGGTGCTTTCAACCTCCTTCCAGTTAGTGACAGGAATGGGTGTGAAACCAATGCTGGATCCCGGAAAGCTAAACATTTCTGAAAACTAGACAAAATTCTGAATTCAGCAAGGGGTCATTTGTGTAGATCCTACAAGGTTTTCCTACAGAAAATAACAGCTGAAATAAAAAAAATATTGAAATTGAGCTGAAAACAACAGCCATTTTTCTTTATGTTTTACTCTGTAACTTTTTCCTGCGATGTCAGATTTCTGAAAGCAATATACCGTTTTGTCTGCTGGACTCTTCTGGTTGCGGGGATATAAGAGGCTTATAGGTTCATCAAGAACCCTAGGTACCCAGAGCCAATAAATGAGGTGCACCCTGCAGTTGGTTTTCATTCTATACTGGGTATACAGCAATTCATTTGCTGAAATATGAGGAGTGAAAAAGAGGTATCAAGAAAACCTTTGCATTTCCAAAATGGGATCAAGATAAGGTTTTGAGGAGCAGTGGTTATTTGCACATCTTTGAATTCCGAGGTGCCCATACTAGCATGTGAATTGCAGGGCATTTCTCAAATAGACGTCTTTTTTACACACTCTCTTATATTTGGAAGGAAAAAATGTAGAGAAAGATAAGGGGCAATAACACTTGTTTTGCTATTCTATGTTCCCCCAAGTCTCCCTAAAAAAAATGATACCTCACTTGTGTGGGTAGGCCTAGCGCCCGCGACAGGAAATGCCCCAAAACACAACGTGGACACATCCCATTTTTTCACAAAATACAGAGCTGTTTTTTTGCAAAGTGCCTACCTGTGGATTATGGCCTCTAGCTCAGCCGGCACATAGGGAAACCTACCAAAACCTGTACATTTTTGAAAACTAGAGACCTAGGGGAATCCAAGATGGGGTGACTCGCGGGGCTCTGACCAGGTTCTGTTACCCAGAATCCTTTGCAAACCTCAAAAAGTGGCTAAAAAAACAAGTTTTCCTCACACCCAGCGTCCCCCCAAGTCTCCCGATAAAAATGATACCTCACTTGTGTGGGTAGGCCTAGCGCCCGCGACAGGAAATGCCCCAAAACACAACGTGGACACATCACAGAAAACAGAGCTGTTTTTTGCAAAGTGCCTACCTGTAGATTTCGGCCTCTAGCTCAGCCGGCACCTAGGGAAACCTACCAAACCTGTACATTTTTGAAAACTAGAGACCAAAGGGAATCCAAGATGGGGTGACTCGCGGGGCTCTGACCAGGTTCTGTTACCCAGAATCCTTTGCAAACCTCAAAAAGTGGCTAAAAAAACAAGTTTTCCTCACATTTCGGTGACAGAAAGTTCTGGAATCTGAGAGGAGCCTCAAATTTCCTTCCACCCAGCGTCCCCACAAGTCTCCCGATAAAAATGATACCTCACTTGTGTGGGTAGGCCTAGCGCCCGCGACAGGAAATGCCCCAAAACACAACGTGGACACATCACAGAAAACAGAGCTGTTTTTTGCAAAGTGCCTACCTGTGGATTATGGCCTCTAGCTCAGCCGGCACATAGGGAAACCTACCAAAACCTGTACATTTTTGAAAACTAGAGACCTAGGGGAATCCAAGATGGGGTGACTCGCGGGGCTCTGACCAGGTTCTGTTACCCAGAATCCTTTGCAAACCTCAAAAAGTGGCTAAAAAAACAAGTTTTCCTCACACCCAGCGTCCCCCCAAGTCTCCCGATAAAAATGATACCTCACTTGTGTGGGTAGGCCTAGCGCCCGCGACAGGAAATGCCCCAAAACACAACGTGGACACATCACAGAAAACAGAGCTGTTTTTTGCAAAGTGCCTACCTGTAGATTTCGGCCTCTAGCTCAGCCGGCACCTAGGGAAACCTACCAAACCTGTACATTTTTGAAAACTAGAGACCAAAGGGAATCCAAGATGGGGTGACTCGCGGGGCTCTGACCAGGTTCTGTTACCCAGAATCCTTTGCAAACCTCAAAAAGTGGCTAAAAAAACAAGTTTTCCTCACATTTCGGTGACAGAAAGTTCTGGAATCTGAGAGGAGCCTCAAATTTCCTTCCACCCAGCGTCCCCACAAGTCTCCCGATAAAAATGATACCTCACTTGTGTGGGTAGGCCTAGCGCCCGCGACAGGAAATGCCCCAAAACACAACGTGGACACATCACAGAAAACAGAGCTGTTTTTTGCAAAGTGCCTACCTGTAGATTTTGGCCTCTAGCTCAGCCGGCACCTAGGGAAACCTACCAAACCTGTACATTTTTGAAAACTAGAGACCTAGGGGAATCCAAGATGGGGTGACTCGCGGGGCTCTGACCAGGTTCTGTTACCCAGAATCCTTTGCAAACCTCAAAAAGTGGCTAAAAAAACAAGTTTTCCTCACATTTCGGTGACAGAAAGTTCTGGAATCGGAGAGGAGCCTCAAATTTCCTTCCACCCAGCGTCCCCCCAAGTCTCCCGATAAAAATGATACCTCACTTGTGTGGGTAGGCCTAGCGCCCGCAACAGGAAATGCCCCAAAACACAACGTGGACACATCACAGAAAACAGAGCTGTTTTTTGCAAAGTGCCTACCTGTAGATTTTGGCCTCTAGCTCAGCCAGCACCTAGGGAAACCTACCAAACCTGTACATTTTTGAAAACTAGAGACCTAGGGGAATCCAAGATGGGGTGACTCGCGGGGTTCTGACCAGGTTCTGTTACCCAGAATCCTTTGCAAACCTCAAAAAGTGGCTAAAAAAACAAGTTTTCCTCACATTTCGGTGACAGAAAGTTCTGGAATCGGATAGGAGCCTCAAATTTCCTTCCACCCAGCGTCCCCCCAAGTCTCCCGATAAAAATGATACCTCACTTGTGTGGGTAGGCCTAGCGCCCGCAACAGGAAATGCCCCAAAACACAACGTGGACACATCACAGAAAACAGAGCTGTTTTTTGCAAAGTGCCTACCTGTAGATTTTGGCCTCTAGCTCAGCCGGCACCTAGGGAAACCTACCAAACCTGTACATTTTTGAAAACTAGAGACCTAGGGGAATCCAAGATGGGGTGACTCGCGGGGCTCTGACCAGGTTCTGTTACCCAGAATCCTTTGCAAACCTCAAAAAGTGGCTAAAAAAACAAGTTTTCCTCACATTTCGGTGACAGAAAGTTCTGGAATCGGAGAGGAGCCTCAAATTTCCTTCCACGCAGCGTCCCCCCAAGTCTCCCGATAAAAATGATACCTCACTTGTGTGGGTAGGCCTAGCGCCCGCAACAGGAAATGCCCCAAAACACAACGTGGACACATCACAGAAAACAGAGCTGTTTTTTGCAAAGTGCCTACCTGTAGATTTTGGCCTCTAGCTCAGCCGGCACCTAGGGAAACCTACCAAACCTGTACATTTTTGAAAACTAGAGACCTAGGGGAATCCAAGATGGGGTGACTCGCGGGGCTCTGACCAGGTTCTGTTACCCAGAATCCTTTGCAAACCTCAAAAAGTGGCTAAAAAAACAAGTTTTCCTCACATTTCGGTGACAGAAAGTTCTGGAATCGGAGAGGAGCCTCAAATTTCCTTCCACGCAGTGTCCCCCCAAGTCTCCCGATAAAAATGATACCTCACTTGTGTGGGTAGGCCTAGCGCTCGCGACAGGAAATGCCCCAAAACACAACGTGGACACATCACAGAAAACAGAGCTGTTTTTTGCAAAGTGCCTACCTGTAGATTTTGGCCTCTAGCTCAGCCAGCACCTAGGGAAACCTACCAAACCTGTACATTTTTGAAAACTAGAGACCTAGGGGAATCCAAGATGGGGTGACTCGCGGGGTTCTGACCAGGTTCTGTTACCCAGAATCCTTTGCAAACCTCAAAAAGTGGCTAAAAAAACAAGTTTTCCTCACATTTCGGTGACAGAAAGTTCTGGAATCGGATAGGAGCCTCAAATTTCCTTCCACCCAGCGTCCCCCCAAGTCTCCCGATAAAAATGATACCTCACTTGTGTGGGTAGGCCTAGCGCCCGCGACAGGAAATGCCCCAAAACACAACGTGGACACATCACAGAAAACAGAGCTGTTTTTTGCAAAGTGCCTACCTGTAGATTTTGGCCTCTAGCTCAGCCGGCACCTAGGGAAACCTACCAAACCTGTACATTTTTGAAAACTAGAGACCTAGGGGAATCCAAGATGGGGTGACTCGCGGGGCTCTGACCAGGTTCTGTTACCCAGAATCCTTTGCAAACCTCAAAAAGTGGCTAAAAAAACAAGTTTTCCTCACATTTCGGTGACAGAAAGTTCTGGAATCGGAGAGGAGCCTCAAATTTCCTTCCACGCAGCGTCCCCCCAAGTCTCCCGATAAAAATGATACCTCACTTGTGTGGGTAGGCCTAGCGCCCGCAACAGGAAATGCCCCAAAACACAACGTGGACACATCACAGAAAACAGAGCTGTTTTTTGCAAAGTGCCTACCTGTAGATTTTGGCCTCTAGCTCAGCCGGCACCTAGGGAAACCTACCAAACCTGTACATTTTTGAAAACTAGAGACCTAGGGGAATCCAAGATGGGGTGACTCGCGGGGCTCTGACCAGGTTCTGTTACCCAGAATCCTTTGCAAACCTCAAAAAGTGGCTAAAAAAACAAGTTTTCCTCACATTTCGGTGACAGAAAGTTCTGGAATCGGAGAGGAGCCTCAAATTTCCTTCCACGCAGTGTCCCCCCAAGTCTCCCGATAAAAATGATACCTCACTTGTGTGGGTAGGCCTAGCGCACGCGACAGGAAATGCCCCAAAACACAACGTGGACACATCACAGAAAACAGAGCTGTTTTTTGCAAAGTGCCTACCTGTAGATTTTGGCCTCTAGCTCAGCCGGCACCTAGGGAAACCTACCAAACCTGTACATTTCTGAAAACTAGAGACCTAGGGGAATCCAAGATGGGGTGACTCGCGGGGCTCGGACCAGGTTCTGTTACCCAGAATCCTTTGCAAACCTCAAAAAGTGGCTAAAAAAACAAGTTTTCCTCACATTTCGGTGACAGAAAGTTCTGGAATCTGAGAGGAGCCACAAATTTCCTTCCACCCAGCGTTCCCCCAAGCCTCCCGATAAAAATGATACCTCACTTGTGTGGTTAGGCCTGGTGCCTGCGACAGGAATAGATCACACAACGGTCAATGTTGGTCCTTACGTGAGGCAGCTGTTGACCCTGGGGTGATCCATTCCTGACACAGACACTAGGTGTAGGCACTCAAGTGGGGTAGTGTTTTTATCAGGACAGGTGAGGAGTCACTGGGTGGTAGGAATATTGTGGATCCCAGCATATTCCTGTAGTTTGTGTGACAGAAATGCGAGAAACATTTAGTTTTTTTTCAACATTTCAGCTTTGCAGGGTATTCTGGGTAAGAAAACTTTGGGGAAGCCACACAAGTCACACCTCTGTGGACTCCCCCGAATGTCTAGTTTCCAGAAATGTTTGGGTTTAGTGTGTTTCTCTATATGGCCGCCGAATCCAGGACCAAAAACACAGGTGCCTGCCTTACAAAACCAGTTTGTTTTGCCATGGATAATTTTGATGTCTCCACAATATGATTTGGGTGGTGGAATTTGGGGCTGAACTAAATTGGGGAGCTCCCAAGAGAGCACTCTCTCTCTGCTTGCCGCCACATTCACCTGCTCTCTGGGTTGACCTAACCCACTATTACCCAGTTGCACAAACAGCTTGCGAAGGGACAGCAGGACTGTCCTCATCACCTCCCTCATAATGTACTGGAAGAGGAGTTATCGAATGGGACTCCTCTGACTGAAAAATCACTCCCAGAGTCTGCGCCATTGTCCTATCCCTCAGATGCTGTCTCAGTATCTGATGTCTCAGTCTCTGATCCTATGTCAGAGCGGTCCTCTATAACCCGAGTGTAGGCAGCAGTCATCCATCAAGATGCCATCTCTGCTATTGGCTAAACTGTTGCTCTAAAACACTAGCCTACGTAGACAGTCACAAAATCGATGGTGTGTGAGATACGTGCAACAGTAGAGGCCACCTTACCTGCGCTTCTTCCCTCAATCAGCACGTACTTTCAAGACACTCAAAAAACACCTTGTCACATACCATTCGTCACAGTCTTTAGCACCTCCTGCGCCCAGTCCAACAATCATTATTGGTGCTCCCACTCCCTCCTCCTCGGATTCCCTCATTACCACCCAGCAAAAGTGCCCTTCATCTCTCCATAGACTTTGCTAATGTACTCAGCTATTTACATAAAATACAGATTTGCTCTTGGCAGTAGGCATATAAACCTTCTGCGCTTCTTTATGGCACTAAAACTGCCACTAGACAAGTCGGACCCTTTTCCCCCCAGGGAAACCACACACATATTGACAAAAGTGATATATATATTACAGCCAATCACCTGAAACTCAACTCAAGCAAAACCGAAATAATCCTCTTTGGCCCACACAAAAACACCTGGGACCCCTCATGGTGGCCCACCACGCTAGGCCCTGCACCCACCCCCGCCAACCACGCACGCAACCTCAGCATCATCCTAGACTCCTCCCTCTCGATGACCCAACAAATCAACGCTCTCACCTCCTCATGCTTCAACACACTCCGTATACTGAAAAACATTCAAATGGATCCCCACAGAGACCAGAAAAACTGTCACTCACGCACACAGCAGCAGGCTTGATTACGGAAACGCCCTCTACGCCGGCACCACTCTAAAACTCAAGCGCAAACTACACGCATCTAGAACTCAGCAGCACGACTCATCCTCGACCTCCGCCGACACAAACACATCTCTCCACACCTCAAATCCCTCCACTGGCTCCCCATTGACAAAAGGATCACCTTCAAGATCCTCATCCTCGCACACAAATCACTCCACAACACAGGCCCTGCCTACCTCAACGAGAGTCACCTTCCACACCCCCACACAAAACGTCCGCTCAGCTGACCTCTCTCTCGCCTCTGTCCCCCGCATCAAACACACCACCACCGGGGGCAGATCCTTCTCCTACCTTGCACCCAAAACCTGGAACGCCCTCACAACCCACCTTCGCAAGACCCAAAACCTACTTCTTTACAGGAAGGGCCTCAAAACCTGGCTTTTCGAACAGTGAACCTCCCAGCCCCTTTCCCTCCCCCCGCACCCCCCCAAGCGCCTTGAGACCCTCACAGGTGAGTAGCACACTTTATAAATCTCTTTGGTATATATAGATCTACCTCTATATATATATATATATCTATGTACATAGATATATCTATAGATATATCCATGTACATAGATATATCTATCTACATAGATATATAAATATAGATCTATATATAGATCTATTTTTTTTAGTTGTTGTATAGTTTCCTTGGGGGCCAAAATGGCCCCCAGGGAAACCCTACAACATCTAAAAAAAAAATTGCCCCCACAGGGGGTCACCCTGCCGACGGGCGACCCCCTGTCATTTTTTATTTTTTTTTCATTATTTAAAAAAAAAAAAAAACAATCCCCTGGGGGTAGGGGGGCGCGATCGCCCCCCCCCCCCCCAGGGGGCACCTACCTTTTTTTATTTTTATTAATTATGCCCCCGTTTTCCGAGGGGGCCGCCCCCCCAAAGTGAAATCCCTGGCGTCTAGTGGTGTTTCCTGGCCCCCGATCGCAGCTGTGCTGCGATCGGGGGCCAGGAAACACTTTGAGAAGGCCTCGTAAGAAAGGGGAGACTCTCCCCCTTTCTTACGAGGCCTTCTCAAACTGTTTCTGGCCCCCGATCGCAGCACAGCTGCGATCGGGGGCCAGAAACAGTTTGAGAAGGCCTCGTAAGAAAGGGGAGAGTCTCCCCTTTCTTACGAGGCCTTTTCAAAGTGTTTCCTGGCCCCCCGATCGCAGCTGTGCTGCGATCGGGGGGCCAGGAAACCTGAAAGTGTTTCCTGGCCCCCGATCGCAGCACAGCTGCGACCGGGGGGCCAGGAAACACTTTCAGGAAGGCCTCGTAAGAAAGGGGAGACACTCCCCTTTCTTACGAGGCCTTCCCGAACGTGAGAAAGGCCGTTTTCCCCATCAAAGCAGGAAGCGGCCGCAAGGCTGCTTCCTGCTTTGATGGGGAAAACACCTTTGCAACGTCAGCGCGCCGCGAGGCGCGCTGACGTCACAAAGGGGCGGGTGGGGGGGCGGGGGGAGACACGGAAGCTTCCGTGTCTCCCGGGGGGGGTTTAAAAAAAAATAAAAATCCTCGGGTGCGACGCACCCGAGGATTTATTGATACCCTTCCTGGTGTCGGCCACTGGTCGTGACCCGCACCAGGGAGGGTGTGTGGGCGTCGGCCAGTGGCCGACGCCCGCACCTATCTGGTTAACCAACATTTTACTTAACAAACTGTAAACATCAAGAAGACCCACAAACACACATTGAGCTCATTTCAGATATAAACAGACAACACTCAGTACACTCAATACAGCGCGCTTTAGCCATTTTTCATAAATAGCGCTGTCGCAATTTACTTACAGAACCGTTTGCAGATCCTATTTGTAAGTCATATTCACAAGAAAAAAAGAAAACTTTTCTCAATTATTTCCAAGAATAGCGGACCCATACTTTATTAAACGTGATGGGGCCTACTCCGTGCTTCACATATAGTTCATAGGTTGGAGTTCCAATCGGAGGAACCGGACACGAGTCCTCCAACCGGGAGTCCCTTTTACAACCAAGACAAAACAAATTTCCAAGTCTGCTAAGACCAGGCATCTTCGCTCACTAGTCTAGCTTCAAACTTCAAAGGATTATCGTTTACGATAGTCTCGTGAATACACGAGTCCTTCGGCTTTGGTACTTGCAAGTTCCAAATCAAAGTGATTTGGTATTTAGTTACCAAACCAAATGTCCAACTAAGGACCAAACCAAGTGTCCAACTAAGGACTGGGAGACGCTCCACTTATACTTAACTGAAAATATCGATGACGTCACCAGAAGACTCGTCTTATCGTTTCGCTCTACCAAACATCAAGGGTCCAAATCAGGGCGATAGCCAGAGCAGCAGTCCTTCGTAGCCGTTGGGAAGCGGGGAACCTCGCAGCAAAGACTTTCAGACCACGTCGACATGCAGGGGTCGATGAAGTGGCAGCCTTCCTCCAGAATTTTCACACGAAGCTCCCCACGGACCTCAGCCTTGGACCGGTACCGCTGGTATCGCCCCACGTTGGGCGCCAACTGAGGTACTGGGTTTTTCAGAACCGGTACTGATCCGGTATCCCAGCAGTGCCAGGGTACACCCAAAGACCTCGGGTACTTTCCTGATTCAGACCACAGAAACTCAGAGTCTTCTAGGTGAAGTCAAAGATCGAATTTATTGGCTGCAGCCAAGTAACAAGCGTCCTAGAAGTACAACAGCACGGTTTGTATGTTCTCAGGAGACTGTGTTTCAATGCAAAGTCAGGTTTCCTTATATACAGTTTTTTAAGCTTCAGGCAAACATTCTTGACATTTTGGTTGGTCATTCACATGTTTTCACTACAAAGGAAAAAACAGTGTCATGATGAAACCTCATATTTCATGTCATCCAACCCATAATAAATTACCCGGCAAGGCCTAGTATTTTACATCAGCTAAGTGTGGACCCCCAATAAAAACGGGCACCTCGCCCTCGTAAAGTAAGAAGAAGAAAAGAGCAGGTGCAGGTGTGAGCAAGATTAGGCAGGGTGTGTGAGCGATAATAAGGGTTTTATGGCATGGTGTGCCTTGATGCTATCTGATTCGGCCACTGGGAGAGGGACTGACCAAACAGGTTTGGCCTGAGGCAATGGTTCCAGCTTGCCCAGGTCAGAGAAAAGTCAATCAAGGTGTACGTGTCCTTGGAATCAAATCTGACTGTATTATAAGCCTATGTGAGGGCAACTTTTGAAATGGCTGCCGTGTATAAAATGGGAGCCACGAGTGCAGGACGAAAATGGCGATTTCGAGGTGAAAACGCTGCTGGAATTGAGCGAAAATGCTCATGCTTAGTGTACTAGTCATTATCGGTCTTTTGATACTAAAATCGTACTGCTGTGGCAAAGTAAATTACATGGGTCCAGAATTTTTAGAACCACACGGCGGGGACAGGAGGTGACATCAGTGACAGTGACTCCTCCTCTGATGTGAGCTCCCTTGCGGTGGCGGGCACCTCTGTGCCCCCCGCATCAACAGGTACAGTTGCCACCCCCCACCAGCACCGCCCTCCCAACAGCACCTCAGCATGCGTCCTGTGCCCGCTCACCCAGGAGGGTGGGCATCTCCTTCGCCCCAGGCACCTCAGGCCCTGCCCCAGTCAGCCCTGCTGCCCTCAGTGAGGAGGCTATTGACCTCCTGAGATCCCTCACTGTTGGGCAATCTACCATTGTGAATGTCATCCAGGGTGTCGAGAGGCATTTGCAACAAACAAATGCATACCTGGAGGGCATTCATTCTGGCCAGGCAGCCCAACAGAGAGCATTTAAGGCTCTGGCCTCAGCACTGATGGCAGCCATTGCCCCAGTGTCCAGCCTCCCCCCTCCAACTTCCTCCACCCAGACCCAATCCCCTGTACCTCAGCCTATCCCAAGCACACCATCAGACCAGCATGCACACACCTCATCACACAAGGGTGGCTCAGGCAAACATAAGCACCACACAACCCACAGGCACTCACACAAGCATCTTTCCCATGCAGACATACCAACATCCACTGCCTCCACTGTGTCCCCCTACTCCACGTCGTCCTCCTCCCTCCCTGTCTCGTCTCCACTCACACCTGCATGCACTACATCTTCAGCCACTACCTTCATCACCAGCACGCCCATCACCACACACCACTCACGTGCACTCTCCACCCCCACTATCATTCACACATCCCCTGTGTCCTCTACCAGTGTGTCAGTGAGCCCTCCTCCCAAAGTACACAAACGCAGGCACACACCCGCCCAACAGCCATCCACCTCACAACAGCCTCCAGCCCATGCACCTTCACCCAAATTCAGCAATCGTACACCTCCTTCAACCACTACCTCTTCCTCCACTCCCAAACCCACTCCATCTACCCAACCCAGTGTGTCTAAAAAACTTTTCCTGGCTAACATTGACCTCTTCCCTACACCACCCACCCCCTCCGTCGCCTAGGGCCTGGCTTTACAGGTCCCAAACCAGCACCTCGGCCACCACATCACCGGGCACAGTGGTCCCAGCAACAGCGGGCTTTTGGAGTGCTCCAAGCATCAGGGCAGCCAGTGTGCTATGGAGCGAGAGCAAGGACATTCCGCCACCTGTGAAAGTAAAAAAGTTGCCCACAACCCGGAGGGAGAAGGCGAAAACACCTGCCACCAAGGGCTCAGGGAAAACCAAAGGGGATAGTGGCAAGACAGCTGCGCCACCATCCAAGGTGGGGAAGGGCCAGAAAATCAAGGGCAGGTCAGGAGAGGGCATGGTGGCACCAACTATGGGACCAGTGTCACACCTTCTGTCCACGTCGACGCCAACCGGTACGGTGGAGAAGCCTGCCACCTGCACTGCCACATACACCGCCACCAGCACCGCAGTCACTGAGCCCGCCACCAGCACGCAGTCACTGAGCCTGCCACCAGAAACGCTGCCACAGAGCCTGCCACCAGCACCGCCACCAGCACCGCTGCCACAAATACAAATTAAGTTGAAAGATATTCAGTTTTGTTATGCTCTGTTTTATTTAACAAAGAATCTTTTTTTAAATGATTGTGTTTTAATTGATAATTGTGGTATCAATGTGATTATGTGGGAAAATGAACTCATCTGCAAATATAATGTATGTTTTCGAAAAATACTCTCTAATATGGTGAAGAAAGCTCATATACATATGATTGTTCTTATTGGAAGAGAATGATGCCAATATTAGGACCTCTGTGGGTTAAAATTGTCCTGTATTTATAGTGTCTTTGTTTATTCTGTATATTTGTCTGTATTTTTCATTATGGGATAGTGGTACTCAGAGCTGACACTTTATATATTGCGATGGCTGTATAGCTAGGTGTTATGACTGTTCAATTCTATATATGGGGAGTATTGTACACATATATTTTTTTGTGTTTCAATCTATACTTATTTTATTTATTTTTTCCATTCTATATCAGTTTTCTCTCTTTGTTAACATTTGTAACTGTCACGTTATAATCATGGTGGTTTGGGGACATTTAGGAGGCATACGAGGGTAATGGTCTGCAGTCCCTCTTCTATTTCTAGTGAAGGGCGATGGTTAATTGGTCCTTCTTCTATTTTGATGATTAGAGAAACTTGGCACTCTAATGAGAGGCATAGTCCCTCTTCTATTTTGAGTGAAGGAGATTAGAAAACTTGGTCCTCCATCTATTTCGGTGACCAAGTAAGATTTAAAATGCCGGCTACAGGGACGCGCCGCATATAGCGGATGCGCGCCTGTCTGCAAAGTTATACGGAGGTTGTGAGCACTTCGGCAGCTGCCGGGGGAACAACCATTTTTTACAAGGTATTGTTTTAGGGTCTTACGGGGGGGGCTGTATCGCATAATATTGAAGCTGTAGATATGGCATCAGTGATCTTATGTAACAAGACCAGGAAATGGCTCATGATATATTTGCTTATAGGGAGTGGATAGTATTTGGAGTCCGTTTTATTGGGGAAGCAGTCCTTTGAAACACATTGACTGTGGGTTCGCAATCAAATTAAGTTTACAAAGTTGGTGACACATTGCTTCTGGAGGTAAAGTGCTTATGGACATAATAAATTGGGCTATCATTTTGGGGTTTGTCATTTATAACGTGACAGTATATAAGAATTACACTATACTCTTACTCTTGCTGATTTACATCTCTTTCCTATATTTTAAAAAGGTAAAATTATTTTGCATGTACACTAGGGTGATTTTGGTAACGTATATAGGGATTGTCATTACTGTGGATATTTGCACTGATTAATAGGGTGCTTTTCTGAGTTTTGACAGGGATGTTGGATACTAATTCACTTAATAGGCTTTTGTTTACTGGATTCCACTATGCATTAATGATATATGCTTTGAGAGATCTAAATATGATGTGATTGAAGGTAATTTTGGTTGTTGGTGATTCTTGGAATTTAGATAAGCTAATATAAGAAGCAACAACATTCCAGCCCTGAAGAAGTCAAACGACGAAACACGTGTTGGCTGAGAAGTCGTTGTAAGGAGTATTGGATATTTTGTTCAAATTTAAGGGCGAAAAAAAATTGGAGGAACACTCAAGATCAAACATAACGGACTTTTGAAGTTAACATGGATTACTATTTGACTGTTCAGTGAACTTGAATGAGATTGGACTTATATATATCTCTTTTTTTTTGTTTGAGGGATTGAGCAATGAATTATCAGGGGGACATGGCTTTATCTTTTTGGAAATTAAAGATCTAGGAAATTTATGATTTATCACTGTTTTTGATTTACTGCTTTTCAGTGAGCCGTGTACTATAATAATATTTGTTGAAAAATGTGTTTTATATATATACAAATTTACCATAGGGGTGAAAGCATGCAATTTTTGGGACAATTGTACACATGTTCAACAGGTGCCTCAGTATTTTCATAAGAATAATTGACTGTTCATTTAGTCAACATTTGGGGTTTTAGGGTGTATTCCTCATTGTAGGGCACCGTTGCAGATATAGGAGTCAGACTAATATAATATAAGCTAGTTCTCCTTGGTGCACCATTTCTCCCAGTGAAATACACTTCTTCTGGTAGAGATTATAGACCGCCGCCACAGAGCCCGCCACCAGCACCGCCACCACAGAGCCCGCCACCAGCACCGCCACCAACACCGCCGCCACCAGCACCACCACCACAGAGCCCGCCGCCAGCACCGATGCCACAGAGGCCGCCGCAAGCACCGCTGCCACAGAGTCCGCCGCCAGCACCGATGCCACAGAGGCCGCCGCCAGCACTGCGGCTACTGACACCGCCGCAAGCACCGCCAGCGGCCCCGCGACATACTGAGCCACTGGCACCACTGCAGACATGGCTGCCATCCCCAGTGGTCAGTCGACCGAGCCTGGTGGTCAGTTCCAGGAGTCTGGGCAGCTTCCATGATGCAACACCTTCAGTGGAGAAAGGCATCCACTACCTCTGTCCTTGGCAGGATGAAACACTCTGGGCACAAAGCCCCGTCCACAACCAGTGGAGTATCACATCCACTACCTCTGTCCTTGGCAGGATGAAGCACTCTGGGCACCAAACCCCCTCCAGAACCAGTGGAGTATCACATCCACTAACTCTGTCCTTGGCAGGATGAAGCACTCTGGGCACAAAGCCCCCTCCAGAACCAGTGGAGAAGGTGTCCACCTGAGTGACTGTGGCTTTACACTCCCCAGGATAAAACAGTGGGCAACCCATCCACTGGAGAGACTTGAGAGACTGTGGCTTTGCACTCCCCAGGATAAAGCAGTGGGCAACCCACCCACTGCAGAGACTGAGAGACTGTGGCTTTGCACTCCCCAGGATGAAGCAGTGGGCAACCCACCCACTGGAGAGACTTGAGAGACTGTGGCTTTGCACTCTCCAGGATGAAGCACTGGGCAACCCACCCACTGGAGAGACTTGAGAGACTGTGGCTTTGCACTCCCCAGGATGAAGCACTGGGCAAACCACCCACTGGAGAGAGTTGAGAGACTGTGGCTTTGCACTCCCCAGGATAAAGCAGTGGGCATGGAGCTCCCTCGTGGAGCAGTGTCGTTGTGCACTCATCCGGCTGAGGTGCCCCCCCTTCCCTTCCCCCTGAGGTGCCTGTTTCATTTCGATCTGATGCCCCTGCAGTGTTCTCTCTGTTTGAAGTCTGGTATCGAGTGGGGGCCTCACCCATGCATTTTGGGCCCAGTGGTCCATGGACAATAATTGGTGCACTATCCGGACTTGTGGTGTACATAATTGTATATACTGTATTTCAAGTTTTGACTACTGTTTTTTTCATGATTACAATCGTGCAACTCATTTCCTTATGTCCTTGCGTTCTTGAAAGGGGGGTGGCGGGGGTGTAAATGTAATGTTGCAGCATTTATTTGTGTGTATGTTGTTGTGGGTGAGGGTGGGGGTGGGGGTGTTGCGTGTTGCAACTCCCCCCTCCCCTGTGTTGCAGGTGCAGTACTCACTGTGGTTGTCACCATCTTTGTTGCTCCTGATAGAGGAGCAGGAATACCATCGCAGGGAGTATTTGGAGTTCTGGCTCCATGGTGTCCTGGTTCCTCGTGGGGTGTGGAGACGTGAGTGTTTTACCTTCCAAGTCCTGTTTCCGCCGTGTTTTTGTTCGCGTTGGTTCCGCCCCGGAAAAGGTGGCGGATTGATCTCTCATAATAGTGTGGGCGGTACATTGTCTTCCGCCTGTCTATTGGCGGTGACCGTCACGCTGTTTGTTTGTACCGCTGTGTTAAAGTGCCTGTCTATGATGGCGGTTTCCGCCACGGTCGTGATTCCATATTTTTTTCCGACGGCCTGTTTGCGGTATTACCACCGCTTTAACACCGACCGCCAGGGTTGTAATGAGGGCCATAATCTGTTCTACTGAAGTGAAACACTTCTGCATGCTAAAAAAATATACTTTTTTGAATAGATTGTATCATGTTTTTACACTATGTTGCACAAAATACATGTCAAACGTTTTCATGGCTATACTTGTGCACAAAATGTTAGATTCAAGCCAGAACCATGGCTCGGCTTCCTCTATTAATTTGACTGCACAACATCCTATAATTTGCGACTCTGGTTTTGCACATAGGGTCACCAGTCACTTGATAAAATGATTTGTAAAAGGCGAGTACTAGAAACATGGAGCTCCACAAACATGCATCGATTTGACAAATCTACCATCAAGGCTTCTTGTAGCAGAGATAAAAAATAGTGTGTGCAGTGAAAATAATTTTGAAAAAAATGATTCCATGGAAAGGACTCTAGGTCATTGTGTTGTACATGTCTGTAGTCATGAGTTCCCAGGGGAAAATTCTGGGACCAGATTGTATGGACAGGATGAGACCCCTCAAATCCAATCTTTGTTTGGTAGTTGGGTTTGGAGGCCTTAGTCAAGTCTGCTATGTCTGTGACAGTTTTCCATTCTGTTCTCATTTCACTTAGAGCTTTTAAGTTCAATTTTTGGATCAGCACCTTAAATATATATAGTCACTGGTTTACCCCAAAATTAGTACATTTGCACCCATAGTTGTACTCTTCGAAAGGGTGGAATTGTACTACTTTATGGAATTCCCAAACATTGTCAGTAGTATGCTTAGAAAGCTGTGTCAGTCTTATTTTTTCAGGCATACCCTTGGTGATCGAGTACCAAAAGGTGATATGATGAATGCTTGGAAATAGTCTAATCAGTAGCAATTAGCCAGTTAATATTCTATCTCGTCGATTTTTGCCCACTATGTGACTCTAGACAGAGACTCACCCAATGAAATGCAGTACTGTGTATCCTGAACTTGGTCATCTCATCCCTCCATCCTGCAGTCCACTGCGTATTTAGGTGGGAAATTTGAGCCATAAATTGGTCACGGGGACCCCATCTCCCAAGGCCAAAGACAGACAGCGCCCTGGGGAGCCCATCCCTCAGGACACTATTTTGGTCTCTGCTTAGAAGGGGCAAAGGCACTACCAAGCATTTTGGTAATGTGGAGGTCTGCAGGGAGTCCAGCAGCCCCTAAAAACATTTCTTCTCAAAACATCACAGTAAGTCTCCTGGGTGTTTGAATCCATGACCCCGGGAGAGCTTACCATTATTTTTAAGGAATCCAAGATGGAGTTGTATACTCTTCAGCTCGAGGTGGGTCTTTTGGCTGAATTCTGTGGCTTGAAAAATGTCCTAAAAATACTCAAAGACATGTTTATAGTTGTTACTTATAAAATATTTTGTGGCAATAAATATAATTAGATGTTGCAATGCTTGTAGTTATAAGATATAAATATGATAACATAAGTGGTGACTCTTTGACAAAGTCAATAGTTCTTTTTTCTAGATGTTTTTATTATTATTCTTATTCTTCTTATATATATTTTTTTAAAACAATGTGATTAGGCACCTTCCGGGGGGTTGGGCTCAGGGCCTTTGGCTGTATGTGATGAGGGGTTGGGCGCTTGCGGGTGTTGCACAGTGATGGACATCTTAAGTTACGTTAAAAACAGACATTCAATGAATAAAAACAAAGTTTAATGTGACATTATAGTTAGGAATTGAAATAATACCTAACTTTACATTATAAAAATGATAAGAAATTCACTAAAAAACAAACCTTAGTGGGATGTTATAGGTAGGTGAAACAGTCAGATAAAATATTACATTTTAAACTAATAAAACAATTAAAACTCACTAGTTATAGTTATCTAACGTAAATATAACTCATGAACTAAAGTAACTATAACTTGGGTCCTCGCCATGCACTGCTAATACTTTTTGGATATTACATCACTCATGACTTTCTCTGACATCATTGATAACATCACTGCAACATCTGAAATCACACTATTGATGACAGCACTATGCATGGGGGGAATTGTACTTACTTCTAAGGTTTTTTCAAAGTAAAGCACAATAATATTTGAATTTCTAACCTTTTGTTTAAATGAATAAATAAATATATGTGTATATTTATATATGTGTGTGTGTGTATATTTATATATATATATGTATACATGTATGTATATATATATATATATATATATATATATATATTTATATATATATATATATATTACCTACTGGCGGTCACCAGTAGGTAGTTATTGTTAAGACTATGTTTCCATATAATTTTTTTTTTTTACTTGCCTATATCTTTGGCACCGTTCGACGAATATTCACAACATTTGCAAAGAAATTGTGCCAGTGATTCTTGTTGAGCACGGAAAATTTGGGTGTGATCTATCAAGCGGGGTCCGAGAAAAAGGGGGGGATCAAAAAAGTTGCGTTTCCCATGTTAATTCCCATGGGACAATTGAACATGACTACAGCCCAAACCACTGGATGGAATTACACCAAATCCGTTCAGTAGTTTAGGAGAAATTAAAGGAAATCCAAATTTGTATATCTGAGGTCGCGAAGACTTTGCAAATCATAGGGGGTCATTCTGACCCTGGCGGTCATCGACCACCAGCGTCGACGACCACGGAAGCACTGCCAACAGGCTGGCGGTGCTTCCTGTGCTATTCCGACTGCGGCTGTAAAGCCGCGGTCGCCCACCCGGGTCTGGCGGTTTACCACCGGATTTCCCCCGGCTGGGAGAATCCTCCATGGCGGCGCTGCTTGCAGCGCCGCCATGGGGATTCCGACCCCCTTCCCGCCAGCCTGTTTCTGGCGGTTTTCACCGCCAGAAACAGGATGGCGGGAACGGGTGTCGTGGGGCCCCTGGGGGCCCCTGCACTGCCCATGCCACTGGCATGGGCAGTGCAGGGGCCCCCTAATAGGGCCCCACCATGATTTTCACTGTCTGCTTAGCAGACAGTGAAAATCGCGACGGGTGCAACTGCACCCGTCGCACCCCTGCAACTCCGCCGGCTCCATTCGGAGCCGGCTTCATTGTTGCAGGGCCTTTCCCGTTGGGCCGGCGGGCGCTCTCTTGGTGGTCGCCCGCCGGCCCAGCGGGAAAGTCGGAATGGCCTCCGCGGTCTTCTGACCGCGGAGCGGGCAAATGGTGAGGGAATTTTGGTGGGCGCGACTGCCGCCCGCCAAAGTTGGAATGAGGGGCATAATGAGCTCGTGCAGGGAAATGCAGAGCTCTGATTGCCTGCCAACACTTCAACCAGTAAGTGTTGGGAGACAACTTGTGACTCGCCTTCAGCCAAGACCCAGAAAAAAAGGTTAAAAAATAAGACAACCCCAGGGTTAAAAATATTGTTGCGATTTCACAATGACGTCGCAAATTTGTGGGAAAATATATATTTTTTTTAAAGTGTGGCCTGCTGTGCTTCTTTTTAAGAAGCCCCGATTGGGCCAGATCACTGTGCAGTGACATTTTGAAAGAGGGGGCTGAACACCCCCTCCCCACAGCCCCAGGGACCACCACCTCCCTAGGGCAAAAGAGAAAATGGATGCTGGTGGGATGCCCACCCCCCCCCCCACTGCCCCAGGGACCCTCCCTCCCTGGGGCTTTAAAGGAATTTAATGTGGGGGTGTATGCCCCTCCCCACAGCCTTAGGGACCCCTAGGGACCCACTCCAGGGCACAAGTTTAAATCCAATGTGGGGGACCACCTGGCCCCTCCGTAGCCCCAGGGACCGTCACCTCCCCAGGGTGAAATAGAAAATGGATTTGAGGGGCCACCCAGCCTCCCTGCAGCCCTGGAGACGACCACCTCCCTGGGGCACAAGTTTAAAAAAAACACGGTCCTGTACTCTCTCTTTCTCTTCCATCCCATAATGGGATGGAAGAGAGAGAGAGAGATTGTCATTGCAATGGTCACTGCAATTTTAAATCCAAGGCAGGGGGGCTGTCTGGTCCCCACACAGCCCCAGGGACGACACCTCCCTGGGTTGAAATAGAGAATGGATACAGGGGGCCACCTGGCCCCCCCTGCCGCCCCGGGGACCACCACCTCCATGGGGCAAAATGGAAAATGGATGTGGGGGCCTGCCGGCCACCTGCAGCCCCAGGAGAAGCAACCTTCCCAGGGCAAAGGTTTAAATTCCCCCACAGTCCTGTCACACTCTCTCTCTTCCATTCCATAATGGGATGGGAGAGAAAGAGAGAGAGAGAGATTGTCATTCCAATGGTATCTCCATGCAATGACTTTATAGAATTAGACTAGCAAGATATTTGGTATGAATGTTATAGTTACGTTTGGATGCAGAGCAAAACATAGTCACTTCTGGCCTAATGTTCAAGGTATTGTGCTGTCACTCAGTAGGCTGAAGGGTCAAATACTAGTATCATTTGGTAGTGTATTTGTTTATTTACTCGTGCTCTAAGGTAACTATAACTCGTGCCCTCGCCATGCACTACTAATTGCCCTACAAATTACGACACTCATGACATCTTTGATAACATCATTGATAATATCAATGTAATATTTGCCTTGAAATTTTAGTCGAATAAATGGTGCATGGCGGAGCATGAGTTATAGTTACCTTAGGGCACGAGTTAGAGTTACTTGAGATAACTTTAACTATAACTTGTGAATTTCAGAATTTCAGTGGTTTTGTATGTTTAAAATGTGAGCCTAACTATAACGTCCTGGCTTTGTTTATGTAAGTGAATATATATATATATATATATATATATATATATATATATATATATTTATTTATATATATATATATGTTCAATCCACCAGTACCGCCAATGCTGCTGCTCACCAATGCAGCGGGTCCATCGACTCATGAGTGCAGACTCACAATATGTGCATTTTCCCAAGGATAAGTGTTGCTCACTCATGGAGTGTACTTATTCAACGATTTAATATGCCACAAAAACAAAAAAGAAACAGATGTGTTTCGGCTCTTGGCCTTCGTCAGTGTCATGGATGCCAGCATTTCATTCACTTTTAAATACACAAAATTCATTGTTTGGGCAGCCATGTATTGAAACACAACTGAAAAGGCGGACTAAAAAAATAGCTGTGCATAACCCAGCAATATTCTGGCGACCATTTTAGAATGGTTTCTCACTCATTACTTTCTCTCAAATGCAGCCAAACTCAGCGTCGGCATTACCCCAACCTCTGTCTGAGATTAAATACATTACTTACAACATGAATATTTACATTAATACAATTTCCAAGTCCAAAAATTTACATTGTTTACAGAGTTGGCCCCTTCTGCTTGTACCTGTGCGTGTGTATTTGAGTAGCTGGGACCGAAGCACGTGCCCATAGCAGTCCCTTGTTTGTGTTGGTGCAATTGTCCTGCAAATAAGAAAATACTATTATGCAAACTGAACGATATTAGCTGCCCAATCATCACACTGTGCTTGTGATATTTCAAAGGTCTACTCTTCAGAAAGATTTCCACAGCCTTCAGTCTCAGTTCATGAGAGATACAAGTATAGAGGCTTGTTATAACTAAAGTAATTAGGAGGAAATTTTGTTCCCATTGTATGCCCTCGATGATCCTCATGAAGTCAGTTGTGACTCTAATATAAGAGCTTAAATCTTTGACGTATGGAAAAAAGTTCCAGTAAACTTCCCTTGGAAGATACTATTGGACGTCCCAGTGGAACTTCTGCATGCTTATGAAATTTTGGTCTATGATAGAACGTGGGAATACGTGGGTGCTCCACCCTCAAAAACTGATATTCATCATACTCCAGGATACCTTTATCTCTCCAGAAGCCACTGAATCATAAAAAGCTTGAATGCTTCCCAAATAATGATCCTTTGTGATTGGCTGGTAACATGTCCTGTCATTCAGCTGTCTCATAGCTTCTCTTGAATATTGTTCTTTGGTTTGTAGTACTATATTTCCCCCATTGTCTGAAGGCTTTATTACTATTGTTTCATCATTTTGTAGGGATAATATCACTTTCCACTGGTCACTAGCAATGTTATATTTCAACTTGTCATCTTTCCATCTTTCTTGTGTCATTAAGGCTGCAGGAGGGCGATCCCCAATTAGTGATCCACCCATTAGGCACCAGGGAGGGGCCATTTTTATCAGGAGACTGGGGGGAATGCTGGTTGGAAATAAGTTTGTGGCTCCCCTCAGATTACAGAACTTTCCATCACAGAAATGTGAGGGAAATGGGTTTTTTAGCTGAAGTTTGAGGTTTGCAGGGAATTTTGGATATCTGAACCTGGTGAGAGTCAAAAAAGTCACCACATCCTGCATTCCCCTGGGTGTCTTGTTTTAAAAAATGTAGAGGTTTGCTAGGTTTCATAGGTGCCGGCTGAGCTGGATCCCAAAGTCCACAGCTAGGCACATTGCAAATAAAGGTCAGTTTTCAGTAGAAAAATGTGATGTGTCCACTTTGCGTTTTGGGCCATTTCCTGTTGCGGGCACTAGGCCTTACCATACAAGTAAGGAACAATTTCTATCGAGAGACTTGGGGAAATGATGTGTGGAAGGAAGTTTGTGGCTTTCCGCAGATTCCAGAACTTTCCATCACAGAAATCTGAGGAAAATGTGTTTATTTTAGACAGATTTTGAGGTTTGCAAGGAATTTTGGGTAGCAGACTCTGGTGAGAGCCACACAAGTCTCAGCCCACCCTGGATTCAGCTGGGTGTCTAGTTCTAAAAAATGTACAGGTTTGCTAGGTTTCCCTAGATGTGGACTTAGCTAGGGCTCAAACTTCACAGCTAGGCACAGTGCAAAAAAAGGGTCAGTTTTCAGTGGAAAAATGTGATGTGTCCACATTGCGTTTTGGGCCATTTCCTGTCTCTGGCATTAGGCCTACCCACACAAGCGAGGTACCATTTTAATTGGGAGACCTAGAGGAACACAGAATAGTATTATTGGCAATTGTCTTTCACTGCATTTGCACCTTCCAAATGTAAGACAGTGTGTAAAAAATAAGCAATTTTGAGAACTGCCCTCTAATTCACATGCTAATATGGGTATCCACAAATTCAGAGGCATGCACGTAACCACTGCTTCTAAACTCCACATCTTGTGTCCATTTCAGAAATACATAGGGTTCCTCAATACCTATTTTTCACTTTTTACATTTTACCAAATGAATTGCAGTGTACCCGGTACACAATGAAAAACCATTGCAAGGTGCAGCTCTGTTATTGGATCTGGGTACCTCAGGTTCTTGGTGAACCTAAAAGCCCTATATGTGCCCGCAACCAGAAGGGTCCAGTGGATGTAACGGTATATTGCTTTTGAAAATCTGCCATAGTTAGATGAAGTTACAGATGAAAATGTAGGCACAAATGGCGTTTTTTTCAACTCAATTTCAATACTTTTTCATTTCAACTGTTACTTTCTATAGGAATACCTTGAAGGTTCTACACAAATGACCACTTGCTGAATTCAGAATTAGGTCTACTTTTCAGAAATGTAAAGTTTTTTCCATGGTTCACCATTGATTTTGCACCCATTTCTACCACCAACTGGAAAGAGGTTGAAAGCACAAAAAATAGGACAAATTGGCTGTGTCCCTGTAAAATGCCTAAACTGTGTTTTGTGGCTCAACTCTGCCTGTTTGTGAAAGCTGGAAAGATGTTTAGTTTAGCATCACAAATCCTTCATTGGTGCCTTTTGCAGGGAAAAAACAGATGATTTAATCTGCTGTGCTTTTTTCCTTTTTTTCCCCAAAAAACAAATTTGCTGTATTTTGGCTAACTTCTTGGTCCCCTCCAGGGAAATCCTCAAATACTGGATACCTTTAGAATCCCTAGGATGTTGGAACAAAAGGGTGCAAATCTGGCATGGATAGCTAAATTGCCAAACAAAGGCTTAGCACGAGGAGGAGAGGAAAGGCTTAGCAGTGAAAGGGTTAGCATGAGGTGTTGTTTTTTATTGGTGTAAATATTGGTCATAAACATTGCATTTGCTATGCAAGTCTGCCGAACTGTAACCAAGTCTGTTAACTATGGGAAACATTCTGAATGTACAGAGCCCATGCCATTCAAGAACCAAGACCATATTCTGTATGAACCCTTGATAGACTTCCTTTCATAGTGCTCAGTCTCAGTACAGAGGTTGCAGGCTATGGTCTGTAGAATTTTGGATATGCAGAGGTTGGGGCTTGAAAAATAGTCGATTGACTACTGATATGTTTGGAGGAAGATACAATTAGAAAACCTTACTTTCCATATATAAAATGACCCCATACATTTCATTTTAAAGGAGTCATTCACACTGAACTCAACTTCACTTTTGATGTGCCAGGTCTGTGGTCTCTCTTGTGAGACCACAGACTGGGCCCACCCAGCAACATGGGAAGGGCTTCCTCCATAGCTGAGAGACTTCCAGTTTAGTGTGTGGACTATTTTACCAATCAATAGTCACTCTGAGCTTCTCATTGGTTGACAGCTCAGGTATCCTTCCAAACGAAAGTGCCATTTTCTTGGGAACTAGAGGCACATCCATTTCGTAAGGAACAAGAGACGTGATCAGGTGCTGCCGCTACTAATAGATTCAGTGGGTTCCAAAAAGGCACAATCTGGAGAGGCAGAGCTTCCAGGACTATTCTCTGCTGCCAACAGAAGGAAGAATATGATGTCAGTGTTGAGCACAAAATTACAGAGAACACATTGAAGTGCAAGAGATTGATTGCACAGTTCCAAGGGACCACTGGTTTATCAGGAGTCCATGAGGGTCTTGAGGTAAAGAAAGGAAAGGTGCACAAAACACTGGTGAAAAATACATTGGGCAGATTTAAGAAAATTGGCGCTGCACCCAGTGCAGCTCTATTTTCCTTGCGCCCCTTGTGCCCCCCTACCGCCACCATGTGTGTGCCATATTTAAAATACAGTGCACCATGGTGCAGTGTAGGGGCAATAGCATCAAACATTTTGATGCTATTGATGTACTGTTCAGGGTTAGCACCAAAATCTTACTGCTTACCCTGAACAGTACATAGGGGCCCTTTGTAACCAATGGTGTGCCCCTTTTTTTAAAACCTACTGTGAGCAGGAGTTAAAAGTAGCCACTAAACATGGCGCAAAGGACTCTTAGATTACTTAGGGCCAGATGTAGCAACAGAACATTTTGCGAGCTGCAAATTGCGAGTCATACCGACTCGCAATTTGCAACTCGCAAAATGGTATGCAGAAAGGTGTCTCAGACACCTTCTGCGACTCGCTATGGGGTCGCAAAGACCCACCTCATGAATATTAATGAGGTGGGTTGCAAATTGCAACCCCATAGCGAGTCCCTGCACTCACAGGGATGGTGGCCTGCTGGAGACAGCAGACCTCCATGTCCATTTGGTTTCATTTTTTCAGCGACATTCACAAAGGGGAAGGGGTCCCATGGGGACCCCTTCCCGTTTGCGAATGAGTTACCACCCACTTCAAGTGGATGTTAACTGCGAATTGCTTTGCGACCGCTTTCGCGGTCACAAATCAATTCTTCATCGCGGTGCGAGTCGCAAATTGGAAGGGAACACACCTTCCTATTTGCGAGTCGGATTCACATTTTGCGAGTCGGTACCGACTAGCAAAATGTGAAACAGCATCGCGATGGCCGTTTTGCATGTCGTAAACTGCGTTTTTCGCAGTTTGCGAAATGCAAACCGGTTGCTACATCTGGCCCTTAACGCCATGTTTTGGGCCCCCCTAACGGGGGAACGCCCCCTTTGCATACATTATGCATGGCGCATATATAATATGGAGCAAAGGGTTACAACATGACGCAATGCATGTACACTGCACCACTTTGTAAATCTGGCACTGAGATTTTTTAAGCCTAATGCCACATTAGCATAACAAAAATGACGCTAATGTGGTGCTAATGCTTCTTAAATCTGGGCCATAGTGTACAAGAAGCTGCACTTTTTATTTGATCATGATATTCACTATTCATTTGTCTGTTTTTTGTTAAGACCTGATAGATCAACTGAAACACACTTTTCATGTTGTGAAACAACTAACAATTCTTTATATTGTATGTATGCCAAACTGATCTTGTAATAGTATTAATGTTTAAAAGGTTTATTGTAGACTTTTCTAGATTTCATGTTGTTTTTATTACAGATTTTGTTATAGCACTTGCTAGACCTAACACCCTTTGGCGGTAGATCCACAAAGTTTTTACCTTCACCCCTCCTGTTTTGCTAAATTTTGGCCTTAGGATGCTGTGCACTTTATTACTGCTAATGAGTGCTAATGTTTTTGTTCTCTCTCACTAAAACATGGTAAGATTGGCCTACACCTAATTGGCACATTTACTTATAAGTCCCTACTAAATGGCACTACATGTACCCAGGGGCTGTAAACTATAAAAGCTACTCGTAGGCCTGCAACACTAATTTCCCGACCTACCTGGCAAAATAAACCTTTTGCCATGCTTGAAGCTTCCTTTTTAATACTTATAAGTCACTCCTGAGGTAGGTCCCAAAAAGCTCCTATGGCAGGATGCACAGTGTTTAAAACATAGGCCATGTGGGTTTCCATTTTACGACTGCTGGTACTGAAAGACTCCTCAAAGTTGTTTTTCACTATTGTAAGGCCTACCTTTCTCATAATCTTACACTGGGTTGCCTTCTTGCATTTAATAAATGCTACATTTGAATTGGAATCAGGTAGAAAAAATACTCCTGGGTCACTTTTGAATTGTAATTCAAAATCCTCTTTAATGGTAAAGATGGATTTTAAATTTTTATTGTAAAAAAATGCTACTTTTTGGCATTGTTGTGCCCAACTCCACTGTGCGTTTCTGGTAGTAGCCTGGGTCATCTGACTCTGTTTTTGTAGGTCATGCATTTCTGCGAGACAGTGAGACGAAGGGGATTCAGTATGGACAGGATGGGCCATCCTGCCAGGATGGCTGGGGCAGAGCTGTACCCAGCCCCACTTAAACTTCAAAGGGCTTTGCCTCCTATGCACACGAAGGAACCTGGCATTGCTTTTGTCATCCCAGACATTTTGAAGCTCGGCTCAGAAGGGAGGAAAGGTAGACAAAGGGTGTACCCCACCCAGAGGCTAGTACTGGAGATAAAAGATGGCACTCTCAAACCCACAAGCAAATCACTTCAGGATCTGTGGAAGACTCAGAAGAAGGACTGCCCTGATACCTAAGGAAGGAAGACTGGACTTGCTCCTTGAACCCAGGACCACCAGAGTGACTACAAGGATTAGCTGCCTGGCCTCCTGTGTGAGCTACAGCAAAATAACAAGCTCCTCAGACCATGCAACCTACCTGTATGCTGCTGTTGTCCCCTGTTGGAGTGAGTCCTAACCCCCAGTTGGTGGCCCCCAGGCCCTGGACCCTTGGTATGATGCTAAAGTGGCTTTCTCCCACCAAAATGTAAAACCCACGACATAGAAGATTTTTCAACAAAAACTAGAACCTATCTGAAAGCCAATCGTTGTAGGTGCATCACCAGGAGTATTGACTTCTCCACAGTTCCCATTTCATTCTTTTCTGCAGAAGCAAATCCCTTTCAGTGGGACCACTCGACTATGTTATCTGGACTAATGGAGCCCTCTTCAGCCAAGGTCTGCAGCCTGTTGGGGTATTTCGAACTCCAGAAAAACTTCTATGACTGAAGGTAGAAGATCTCCACTGGGATGGATGATGAGGTGCTGGCCCATCGGTGACGACCTCCTTGGTCTGAAATTCCAACTTTACCCACTATGAGCTTTCCCCGCCATCATCGGTGACTTCAATGAGACATTATCTAGCGCAGGGATACTCATAGTACTGCCCCAAAGCTGCACCCGACCCTCTTGACCTTTACATGAGGCCCTTCTTCATCAACAGCAGCACTGGGCTGCTGTTCACTCAACTCAGCACGAACATTAAGAAGATGTTAAATAAACAGGCAAACCTTTATTTAAAGGTTAATTGAAGTCAAGTAAAGAAAGAAACTAACCTGTCCTGCCCCTCTCAACTTTAGGGACACCTTACTTTCAAAGCCATTTTGCAGCAAAAGTGTAAAAATAAAATAAGGTTTTCAAAATTCAAAAAGTGCATTTCATTAACATGCAGAACCATTTCACCTTAGTATATCACATTATATCAGTGCATTCATTTAAAGTGATATTTTTCAAAGATGAATTTAGGAACATTCATTTTTTCCCCACACTGACAATAATGCAAATAGTGAACTAAGAGGCAAGCCAGTTGTGATGTGAACTCTTAGGTGCCCTAGGTTCCTATTATACATGGACAAAATTATAGTTTATTAAATCAAACACAGGAAAAGGTTTTTAACAGAACACAAACTTAAGTCATGTATTTTGAGGTCCTTTTATATGTGATAATGAAGAAAAAGGAGGGAGAGTGAAATAGGATCACGCAGTTTTGTAAAGTGGGGAAGCTGGGATTAATCCAGGTTTTCCGGTTTTACATTGTGCAATTCAGCCACTAGATGTATATGCTTTGCTTCCTCTATACACAGCTTACTTCCTCCCTCCCTCACCTGCCACCACCCTGCTGGCATCAATGCAGCCCTCGGTCACATCACAGACCTTTGTGGCCCTTTGGAAAATGTTTGCGAGTACCATGGTCTAGCGCCTCTCCATTGTCGATGACCTCCTCAGAGCTCAAGCATGTTGCCTGGCCCGACTGAGGACTCTACTCTCCTGACCCGTAACCAGAAGTATATTTTTAGTGGGGCATGGCTCCCAGCTATGACCAAACATTAAAGCTGTGCTCTATATGTGCTTTTTTCCCAAATACTGGTTATACTACTAAATAACAACCCCCAGAGTATTGTGGTGGAAGAACATAAAGAATCGAGTGCTGAAAGGTGAGTGCACATAGGGATGTATAGATTTACTATTCCAATCGCCACATCTCAATACCTTGAAGGCATATGGGGGGTCATTACCACTTTTGGGGTCCCAGGACCGCCATGTTGGCGGCGGCGGTCATACCGCCAACAGGCCGGCGGAGAAGACTGCCAAATTATGACCATGTCGGTCTTCCCGACACAATACAGCCATTCCACCCCTAGCACCACCAGTGCGGTCAGGCCGCCAGGGACGGCGGTAGGCACCTTCAGGCTGGCAGGCACCATGTTCCCGCTGGACAGATTACGAGGCTGCACACCGCCAAGGTTTCTGCCGCGGTTGCACCACCACGGAAACCCTGGCGGAAACCAACTCTATAAAAGGAGACACTCACATTCTGGAACACGTACCTGACTGAGTTACCATGGAACCTGAACTGCACATCCTCCACTGCTCCTGCTTGCACAATGAATCTGGAACCAGCAACAAGAACAACAAGAACCGTGAGTACACACACCTACCTGACACTGTAGGGAAAACCCAAAGTACCCACGCACACACAACATACACATCCGGGATGGGTGGTGACGGCGACACACACTCGTAACCTCACACCCATACGCACATTCACACACAGCCACATGCACACACATACTACACACCAACCCGCAGACACACAGCACCGGCACAGCGGAAACAACTACACACAACACCACAAATAACACAACAACACCACAACTACATCTACATAAAGGCAGCCTCAAACAAAGACAATACACACCTCCACCTGATGTTAACAACGTCTGACAACCAATACACACAATCACACAGCCACACAACAAAGCATACGTCAAACCACGAACACACACCACACAACGGTTCGGACATACCCATCACCACACACACGCATGCACAAAAAACAACCACACAAGGGCACACACCACCACCATTACACATTTCAACACAAACAATACACAAAACATCAACATACATGCATGTTCCAAACACAAACAAGCCCAACACACAATTCACAGCCATCACAGTGGTAAAAATGGCAGGGCAACACCCACACATGCTGCCCACTCACAACAACTAACACAACCACCACACACACACACGTCACTCACACGCAAACCAAAGCAGGCAAGACCAAAACAGCCATGGGGAAAGAAAGGCAGGACAAATAATTTACCTTGAACCAACAACTGGTTGACCCAGATATATTAAATAAATAAATATGTCATAATAAAACACAGCTAGGTACAGGATAAAAGGCCATAGGCCAGTTCAATTTTCCAAGTGCAAAATGCACAGATGGCACTTCTGTGTGCCCCTACATGACTCCTGACTACTATATGACCTCTATGGGGTAGGGGTATCAAGGGGGCAGGCAGGCACCTCATGGATAAAATGGGGGGTTGGACTTCGGTTTGGGAGGGCGGGTCTTTGGAATTGGGGAGCTTAGGGCGAGCTTAAGGGGAGGGCTGGGAACACTTAGGAGGGGTCAAGTTCTTGGCAGAGGGAGGGGCATGGGTACCAGCAGGGAGGGCAGGGGAGGACTTGGAAGTGGAAAGACTGGACTCGGGGAGAGACACAGACTGTTTGGGGGTATCACGGGGTGGGAGAGGAGTAGGGAAGAGGGAAAACTCTGAGAGGAACACCTTTTTAGATACATGGGGGCAGTTATGGCAAAAGGGTTTGGGAGTGGAGGGAGAGGGAGTGGTTGTAGGAGGTGCCTTGGTGGATGTCTTGGGTGCATGTACATACGAGGAATTCTTGTGGGTGCTGGGTGCCTGTTGGATGGGTGAGTGTGGAAGTTTGTGTCTTGGGAGGAGGGGGGAGGAGGTGCTGGGAGATGCCATGCTGGACACGTGACTGTCTGTTGGGGTGGTGTCTGAAGGTATGGACGATGTGCTGCATATGGGGGTGTCGGTGGTTGTGATGGCTGCGGATGTGGTGACTGGGGTGGATGTCTGAGGGTCTGCTACTGTGCTGACTGTGGGTAGGATAGGAGTTGTGGCTGTCTCTGTGAATGTTGGTGTGGTGTCTGAAGGTGTCTAGTGTAGTGTCTGTGAAGGTGGGGTGGAGTCTGTGCAGGTAGTGGATGTTGGCGTGACTGCAGGTGGGTATTGTCGGTGTGCATGCCGGTGGAGGGTCTTATGGTGCTTGTGTTTTTCAGCTGTAGCCTTGGATGGTGAGGTGGGTGCATGCTTGTCTGTCTGTGTGCTTTGGCTGGGTTTGGGATTGGGAAGAGTTAGGTGGAGGGGGGACGGTAGACAAAGGGTGACTGGCTGCCGTTAGGGTAGCGGCCAGAGCCTGAAAGGATCTCTGTAGGCCAGCCAGTGCACCGTGAATGCCCTCCAGGAATGCATTGCTCTGCTGGACATGAGCTGACAGTCCCTGGATGGCATTCACAATGGTCGACTGACCCACAGAGATTGACCTCAGGATGTCAATAGCCTCTTCACTGAGGGCAGCAGGGCTGACTGGGGCAGGGGCATAGGTGCCTGCAGCAAAGGAGACGCCCACCCACTTGGGTGAGCAGGCACGGACAACTGGGTGGGGAGCTACAGGGAGGGTGGTGCTAGTAAGGGGGGGTGGCAGACAAAGATGGTGCTGGGGTGGTCCCAGAAGGGTCCGCTACTGCCAGAGAGTGTCCAATGGAGGAGGATTCTGGTGAAGATGTTGAAGATCCAGTCTCCCCATGGCACTCCCCTCACCCTCCTTGCCACTGGGTCCCTCGCTGGTGCTGGTACCAGCATTCCAGGTCCCGTAGTCCTGCAGCATCCCCAGTCGCCTGTGCCTTGTCTCCTTCGCTTGCTGATGCACAAAAATAGAGAGAGAGAGGGAGGGAGGGAGAGGGAGGGACAGGGAGGGAGAAAGAGGGTCAACATATACCTCACATACACACATTTAGATATGCACATCTGTAGGAATACACATCCTGGCTAGGGTATCTCTGGTGCCAATACACATATCCTACATCATGTCACAGCATGTCACTACTACCTACCCCTGTGTGCCAACCCTCACAACCACATCTAAATCCAAGTAAGTCAGAACGACTGGAATCATCCACATCATCACCACCAAAGCCATGTTTGCATGCACATCATGCCCTGGCTGAAGTACAAATGACTAACTGAATCATCATAATACCTCTCCATACTCCTAGCAACCTATTGCAAGTGCAGGTGAGAGAACAAAACACATCAGCCTGTATAGTTACTACACCTGATCAGTCCATGACCTTTGTCAAGTTCCAGGATAGTGAAGACTACTCCTCTCACACATGACACAGCACACGGCCTGTCACATAACATGGCTGACATGACACTCTGTACGGAGATTCCAATAGTGAACTGATAACTTATGTAGCCACTACAAGTTTGTTCTGCTTTCCCTCTTATCTCATAACCGAGCTTACAGAACCTCTCTGGAATGCACTTCTTAGTTTAAAGAAGACATTTATTGTTATTAATTCCCCACCCACAAGTTCCTGAGAGCCGAAATTAGTAGATTGGAAGCACACGTTCAAAAGTAGTCGCAGCAATGAAAGCAAAATATATCAAAGTACTTCTCAGTTGCAATGTACACAGCAAATATAGGTGATTATATTATAGCATAACTTCAAAGAAAAGCATAAAAGTCAAAATTAATCACCGTATGGGCAAGGCGGTAGGGCCTATATTCAGCTTCATCTTTCTGGGGTCTGCAAGTTGATGACTCCGGTCAACTGCGAGAAAGAGATTCTCTACCCAAACGGGAGACAGGCAACTGACGTCTAGTTCCAGTCTGAAGTCAAGCAGATTCAATCTATCTCTCTGTAGCCCAGAGTCATCCTTAAAAGCAAACTCAGTGTGAGAGCCAAAGAACCTTGGAGAGAGGCCAATTCTCCTGAGCTCCCCGTTCTCAGACTGGATTGCGAGGTAAACACAAAATCTACGTGCTCTTATCAGCTAACGTCTGGTGTGAAGAAAACAGCTTGGTCCATCTTGTGGAAAAACACAGCTTGGAAAAACACAGCTCATCTGCAATGTCTCAACTGCAATGTCTAACCCTACGTTAAAGCCAATAGGCAGCTAACCTAAATATCAAATGTAATGGCTAATGCCATGTCAAAGCCAATAGGCAGCTAACCTAAATATCAAATGTAATGTCTAATATCATGTCAAAGCCAATAGGCAGCTAACCTGAATACGACATGTAATGTGCTACTGGTGAACATTGAGCAACTAATATGCGCAGTGGTGAAACACAAAGTCATTGGTAAAACACAATTAATAGCATCACAAAGTTGGACACCCATACAGGTGACATCTGATGTGTAGAATACAAATCTGGGACACATGCATGTGATAGGTCAGAGCCAATCACTGATGAAGATCTGCAGACACTATTCATACAACTAAGTGCATCTACAATGGCCAAGATTGCACACATTACACATCCATACTCTATCACTGAGTGCAGTGACACAATTGATGAACTTCAGGAACACCTGACATGTAGTATCACTAGTTGGACTTCACAACATGATGACACCACCATCGCTCACAACATTCCTGACATGTGAATACCTGTGCCTAAGTCCTGACAACACATGTCAGAAGGAAAAGACGTAAGCATTATTCACACAAGGACCAACACGACTGCCATAGCACTGACAACAGATCCTACAAATACAAAGGGCTGCTTCATGAAAGAAGAAACTACACATATATGTCACATCTACATCTCATAAGTCCTACAATACCAAATCCTATCCAATTCACCCACTTCAGCTGGGCCAAGGGTATCAGTCATTGTTCCACTCCACCAGATCCCACAACTACATAGGGCTGCTTCATGAAAGAAGAAACTACACATATTTCACATCTACATCTCATAAGTCATACAATACCAAATCCTGTTCACTTTACCCACTTCAGCTAGGCCAAGGGTATCAGTCATTGTTCCACTTCATCAGATGAGACCCAAGTAACCATTTAGACATGATGTAGGCTGCAACCAAGCTATGTTGCACTGTAACTGCTAGGGCATTGGTATACATGGCACTTACATTACATATTGTCAATTGCGAGGTCTGCATAGGCCCTTATCACCTCTAGTAGTATCCCATTGGGTTCAAGGTCACATCCCCACAAGTCTAGCACTTTGAAAATGCATAATGTCTACAGTCATACCAAATCAAATACCCAATTCAATTTATCCAACTGTTGCAACCTTCACATACCCCATTGATAGAAGATGAACATCATATGGGGATACAACTACCAAGCCATAAGTCAAGTCCCATACAGCCGATATCAGTGGTGGAAATGACATGGCTGCCACAAATGGAGTCAATACCAGTACTAGTACTTGATGTGTATTGTCCTTGTGAAAAAATGAGAGTCACCCATTTGCTAATACAGGTTTGCAATACAGATGGGAGTGGACTGACACATTAGAGCCACTAGTGCACAAATACAGATGGATGGACCAGGTCATACACAATGGTCAGGGTAAAATACAGACTCGCATTCATGTAAAAGTCAGGATGGTGTCACGCATGTGTCATTGTCATTTGACCATCTCCACATGCAGACATGGAGATGTCTTGATATAGGAGATGTACATCCACTGACAGCAAAGCACGAAAACACATCAACAAATAATACTCAGGCCTGGTGGATACTACCTATGTCCACTAGTTTACATACATGTTGCACTGACTACATTGTCACATAAGCTACAGTGAGGCAGCTAACACCATACAACCAGAGCCAAGTCCCAGGATACAGTCAGTACTCACCCCTTGTGGCTGCTGTGCTGCCCTCAAACACCCATCCACCTCAGGGTAGGCCACTGCCAAAATGCTGGCCATTAGAGGGGTCAGGGTCTGACGGGCACCACTCCCTCGTTGGGAGTACATCCACAGCTGGGCTTCCACGGTCTTCCAGGCCCAGCGTCTCAGGTCCTCCTGTTGTGTAGCCATTTCAGTAATAGCTCCATGCACGTTATTCTAACATACTAGGCCTGCAGCTGTGCACTTTACCCTAGATATATTTTATTCAGCTTCATTTATTATTTTAACATAAGCCACATTTGCGGTCTTGTTTTATTTTTCTATCAAGCTGTTCTTTGCCTAGGCCAGCACTGCATTCTTAAACAAGACAGTTCTTTCACTCTGTGCTTTTCTCAAGGCTGCAGTATAGATAGGTTGCCGGTATAACGTGGTAATGCTTTGACTCCTATGTTCATAGAAACATACACATTCTTACGTAGGGACATGTTTTCAGAACATTAGCTGTTTTATTATAAAAACACTTCCTTGTCCCAAAACACGTTAGAGGGAGATTCCAGCCAGAAGAAAACGACTGTATGCTGATTGCTGAACGCTCGCTACAGCTGCTTATGCAGACTTCAGGCCTTTGCTCAGGTATGGGGGATGATGTCTTCCCAGGGGAACCTGAAGGGTAGAACTAGAGTTTAACATGCAGTGCTCTAACATAGCCTAGGTAGGAATTAGCACCTTACATTCTAGTGACAATATGGTAGCATTACTTTTATGCTTTACTCTTCTAGTCACAATTTTAATCCTGGGATGCTTTATCATTCTGGTTATTGCAGTACATGCTTTATTATCTAAGATGCAGTTGCTTCCTTAAAATCTTATTGAAACTTATACTGCCTCTGTTTGTCCTTGTATATGTGAGACTAATGTAACCGAGAGAAACGGAGATGATCTGAGTGACCACGATTTCCCTGAGGGATTAATTGTGTCATGTGCACGGCTGCCCAATCATCCCTTCTTGTGGGTAGAGATGAGGCACTGCTAGTTAGCCGGAGCAAAACCCGGATTTGGAGCGACAGGTGTCACCTACAGTGGGATGGACTTAGTCGTCGCACTCCGCAGGCAATTCTGCTGCTCGAAATCCAATAGTCTCCTTAGGATAATGAGAGCCTACGCGAAAGGGCGTCGCCAATATTTGGTCAGGCTCTAATTTTCAGGTCCTCCTGAGTATCTCTGTCTCACTGCATACAAAGACACCTCAGTACTATATACAGAGATGTCTGTGGTATTGCAGATTTTCCTCCTCAGCTAAGTAGGGAGTTCCTTGCAGATGCTGTAGATTGTTCAAGCTTGAACCATTAAAAGGACAATACCCAATTGATGTGCTTATCTCTGAACAAAAGTACCATTCACTATGGCAAACCCACAATGGGTAGCAATTGCAGTTAATATGCGACCAGCCCTTACTGCACATTTATTGGCACAAGGCCTAACGGCCCAGGGAGGTCCAGTTACATTTGTTGTTGAGGCTCACCAAGCCTATAGGACAGAACTTTTTTATTCTTGGGTCACATTTTCAGCAGCTGATGGGAACACTCATAACTTTCATCACTATACAGTTGCAAACATACCTGCACAATACAGAGCATAAGCATATTTAGAAATACCATTACCTTATCAAGAACATAATAATTGGCTTGATGGCGCCCTACCCCACACAATTTTACACATTAGGTTAGGTCCTCTAAGTAATGATGGTCCTACCTGGCCTTTATTGGCCACTTATACACCCCACCCTGCAGTAGCGAACCAAACGGTAGCTGAAGTTTGCACTTATACAAGGAACTGGCAGGCATATACAGATTATTAGTACAGTTTGTAATGCAAACATTAAACACAAATCCAGCACGTGCTGCACCAGCGCAACCACATGCAGCAACGCCAGGCATAAACCCTGCTACTATACATTCGATCATAGATAAGGTACTCGCCAAACAAGAATAAATTCCGTTTTGATTAGCTCAAAAAATAAATGCACTGGAAGCAGTATTTCCCCATACAGGACAAACACAGAATATTAACTATGTGCTTGCCGTTTTGGATGGTCCCCATAGTAGATAACTGCAATAATTGGGGAACAGTATTTGCCACGCTCTATACTACCGCACATGGTACACCGACACTTGCCAATTTACCGGAAGTGTTAAAAAAAATTCAAGATGAATATGGGGCTGCCCCGGCCCTGGATTTGGGGATGCAATTAATGGGCAAATTTGCCACAGTATCTTCAATTATATTAAGTAACCTTAAAAGGGAAGCAGTTGCACTAGCAATGCACATGCAGCTCCGGGATGTTCCTCAGCAGGATCAAAAACGAGAGCTGCCAAAGATTATCGCAGAGACCTATTTTAGTATTGGTCGAGCTAGTCTGGGGGCCAGACCCACAAAACCACAATTACTAGGTAAATCTAATAAAGATCCTACCAAGCAAGCACCTGAGGGTAATAAGAAACGCTGGGATAAAAAACAAGAAGCACCTAAAAAAGAAAGAGGAGAATCTCTTCGAACGGAGACCCCACAGAATAGGTATAATCTCAGAAATAGAGATAATATAAAAACGCCTGACAGATATCAATATACTGATACGTGCCAATCTCGTTCCTTTCAGGACTCACCGGACAAACGCAGTGAGAGAGGTGGGCGGTCAGAGCGGAGAACTGAGTAAGTGAAACCGAGACAGGAATCACAACGCTCATCAGATGTTTCTGTTAAGAAGGAAGAGAAACCTCCCCAACAGAAACAGCAATTCAAAAAGAAAAAAGTGGCAGCAGTTGCAATTTGTCATGCCACTCAGGAAGAGAGCTCTATTGAAGAACAAGACATGGGCACTAGCGCTGCTAGACAGCGCGGCAGAGTCACAATAGTTCGCCGGAATCTTCTAGACCATCTGGAGGTGAAAGCAACTGATGACTTCTTACAAGTAGAGACTGCGGACATGCATGTCTCCACGCCTGATAGGGGGCACAAAGTAACGCTACAGTTAGAAGGAGACATCGAGCGCACAATAGACGCAATCTTTTGAGACCGCGTCGGGAAGATTTATGAGATTCTACTGGCCGAAAGGGATTGGCCACCTGAATTTGTCTGTCTTTGCCCATATGGGGAAGATGTTATTTAACCTTCTTTCTCCTCTCTTGTTCCTGATGAACTCGCAGAGTCCTACTCCATCGATTGGGCATTGGCGCAGGCACCCGTGTTATATCGCAACCAGGTAGGATGGGATAAAGATTCCCCCTATCATGTAATCCCTATAAAAAATGAACCACAACCCCAATATCCTATAAAGCAAGATGCTAAAGCACCCATGAGAGAAATACTCACGCAGCTAGAGTACCAGGGCATAATCGAATCCTGCACCTCACCAATGAATAATCCATTATTCCCAGTAGCTAAACCTGACCATTCATACAGAATAGTCTTAGACTACAGACACTTAAACAGTCATACACGCACATATGCTATACAAAACTCACATAGCCCAGCACTTATGAGCAATATAGTGTGGCAAAAAATACAGCACAACACTGGATATTTCCAATGGTTTCTTAGGCCAAAATATAGCACCTGAGAGTAGAGACTTAACAAGTTTCAGTGCACTAGGCTCCCAGAAAATTATGTCGTTTACCTCAGGGGTATAAGAACAGTCCAGGACTGTTCGCAGCTTGTGTGACTTCAATATTGCGCGACATAGACCCTGAAGCATTGTCCTATGTAGATGATATCTATCTCACGGATGATCAATTGCTGCAACATTTAAGACGAGTAGCTCGCACTGTTGTGGGATTTGCCGAATTTGGTTACAAATTCAATTGAAAAAAAACAAAGATAGGTTTCCTTAGCGTCCTGTTTCTGGGATATGAGCTATCAAGTGAAGGAAAGAGCCTAGCGCCACAATTCTTGGAAAAATGTGCACAGTTACAACCACCAAATACAGTCAAGAAACTCCAATCTCTGTTGGGTTTCCTAAATTTTGGCAGAACTTACATTCCTGATTATGCATCACGTATAAAACCTTTATGTGACCTAATACGTTCCGACCTTTCCAGTAAATTTTGGACAGTCAAACAAACATGCATCCTTAGAGATTTGCAAACAGACATGCTTGCAGCACAACATTTACACACAAGGGACAACAAAACGCATTTGGTCATCAGAGTAATTGCTGGTGCCATTGGTTTCACCTATGAAACTTTCAATGAGGGTGAGACTGTCCCGATAGCATACAAATCACATTTGTACTCTGTAGCAGAACAACGCTTTGCTCCCACTGAGAAAATTCTCACTGCTGTTCAGATGGCCGCCATTAAAGAAAGACCTCTAGCCCAAGGTAAACGCATTATTGTCGTCTCTCCCATCCCAGCTCTTGAGGCTGTTACTAAAGCCAGCCTTCCAAATGCTAAAGCACTACATCCACGCTGGATTCAATAGGCAACGTCTTTGACAGCCACTGATGTAGATTATATAATTGACCCAAAATTACAAACTCAAGAATTTTTGCAATATGAACTGGAATATCCAGTTCCAGCAAATACACTGCCTATTGATCAATATCAAAGAGTCATGTATACCGATGGCTCAGCACAACCTGCTATAGGTAAAAAACACCAATACTCTGCTGCCTGTGCAGTCGTGAGAGGCTACATGGAAGGTAGCAAATTCTATCCATAACATACTTTCACGCAAACCCTAGGGGATTGCACAGCACAATTAGCAGAGCTAAAGGCTCTGGTAATGTCACTGGAACACGCGGATCTTGCACAGCTAACGGTGATTGTCTGTGATTTATATTATTGTGTCTAGTCCTTTAGGGAATACCTGCATTACTGGCAGCAGAATGGGTTCAAAGATTCTAAAGGCAACACCATCAAACACAGGCTTCTTTGGGGTAAAGTAGCGGATGTGAAGAAAACGCTACCAAATGTCCATGTTGTACATACACTTGGACACCGGCGCGTTAGAATACACGTTGCTGGGAATACACTGGCTGATGAAGCTGCTAAATCGGCAGTAGCTACGGCTGCTGTGGCTGCAGTAACCTGCTCAGATGCGAAACCAGATGAGGATATATAGGCTGACGTGAAAGCTACGGCTGAAGGCACGCCTTATCCAAAAGCATTTCCTGCTAAATATTCCTACCGAATGGGAGGCGGCCTAGACGCCGAAGTAACAATAACAGGCGTAGGGGTTCTCGTAATTCCCAATAAAAATATAAGATCAGAGTTGATTAAAGCAGCACACGAGGGAGTAATATCTGCCCATGCTGGTGTGGTAGCTACAATATCATTGTTACAAGCACGTTATTGGTGGCCTGGTCTATATAAGCAGACCAAGCAATATGTCCTTTGTTGTGACATTTGCCAACAAATTAAGGGTTCCACGGTCAAACGCGCACCGCAGACATCCCTCTTGATTTCTAACAAACCATTACAATGTGTGTACTTGGACCATTGTGGTTCCCCTAACACCGGACAGTGCATACAAACACATTTTAGTTGCTGTTGACTCCTGCTCCAGATTTCTGTGGGTGTGGCCACAACTCTCGGCTGACGCTCAAACTGTTATTAAACATTTGCGAGTATTTATCAGTACATATGCAGTTGCGGCTTTCCACTCGGACCAGGGCCCTGCTTTCGCCTCAAGGGCATTCAGGGACACCATGGCTTCGTTAGGGGTCCAATTCCATTACTCGTCTCCATTTCATCCAGAGGGAAATAGTGCAGTGGAGCGAGGAAACCGTGATCTAAAGCAATCCTTAACAGCCAGAGTTATAGGTATGGGTCGTAGTTGGCTTAATCACCTGTATTGACTCCAGAGAGCACTTAACTCTCTGCCTAGAAGGTCTCTGGGGGGGTCGTACTTCATATGAGTGCCTGTTCGGAACCAGAATGTATGTTCCAGATCTTGATGGTCCTGGCGTGGAGGCGGCAGAAACACCTTTTGACATATATGATTGTGTCACTGTCTTGCAGGAATTACAACAGTTCTGTGACGACAACGCTTCTGCCAACGTCGCCTCCACAGGAATTAAGGATGTGCCAATGACACCAACCGGCTTAATTCCTAAAGTTGGGGATCTAGTACGTGAAAAAGTTGCTGTAAAGAAAGAGTTCGGTCCTTCTTCTCGTGCACCAGTCCCAGTATTGGAAATACACGGTACCAGAACTGTCATTCTACCACCATTGGCTGGGGCTAAAGAAAATCGTTTTGTATCTATCGACAATGTCAAGTTACACCATGTGGCCGACCCTACACAGTAGACCAGGAGGAACAGACAGAAGTTCCCGAATCCCTCTCACTACTCGTCAAGAAGTACCTCTATGAGTTATGAGCAGCAACATTGACACCTCTCCGAGCTTGGGGAGGGTGGAAAATGATCTTGCATTGGTTCCACTAACTTTAGTTTCAACTGATCGATTTGACACAACTTCAACACAGACAGATGGTGCCATTTATTTTTAACAACCGCGGGAGACCCCTTCAGATTCTCCTTTAATGCATACGGCTCCAGTTTGTGCACGAACTGCTTCTGGATACTTTGCCGACATCAACGACACTTTCTCAGATGCATTCACCTCTTCTATATCGGAACTGACAAAAACACGTAAGCTAATACAATGGCTAAAAACAAATTACTTTATTTTTCCATGGAACTATCTCCGGTTATCTTTGACTATACTAGCTTTTCTTCTTTGGATTGGCTTTGTCATAACATTTTTCCTATTAATAAATGGTCATTTTCTTCCTGAAAGATCAACTGTTGAACTGGTGGATGAGGTTCTAAAACCACATTTTTCTTCACACAAAGTCCACAGAGAACATTTCTGCTATACCAATTCCTGATGGGATTGTTTGGTATAAAGTAACATTAAATATATTCGGCTCTACTGAGATCATTCAAATACCATAATATTTGTTTAAACTTTCAATGAACGATGTAATAATACCCGGAGTTGTTTCTGATAACTGGGATGTAAAAACAGTTGATTCTATGATGACTGAATTGCAGTATCATACTGTATTTGAAAGTGAAGATATTTATCAATTTAAAGAGAATTATGGTCATATGTTTTGCTATAATTATTATGGGCACCACTTCATTTCATTCACAGAGCAAGTACCTTAAAGACTAAAACATATTCTGAACAGTTTGGATATTTTTCTGGGCACACTGTTAAAAATGCTGAGTCATATTATTTTAAATTGCCATCAATTGAAGATGTACATGTAATACTGACCGATACGAAATGTATTTATTAGGATTCCTTTGTTTCCCAGGTTGGCCATAGGTGGTTATGAATATTGGTAAAGTCGATTGACTTAAAAAGTGTGTGGGGAACAAGAGATTGGCAAATAAGGGGGAAGGAAGCTTTATTTCTAGCATGCCTGATACCTGTTCAAATGATATTTTTAAATGAAACTGTACAACAAACAAGTTGTCTAGGCTTATCAAAGATTAAGGAATTGAATGCGCCCAGTATCCCTGCCCCTGCAAAATCTAAGGTTGGCAAAAATATATAAATGCAACTGAAGATCAGCTACATGAGTGGGTCCATAACGGTACATTTAATGCTTCACTGTCACATCCTGGTGGGTGGTTATCGTGGCCAATAGATACCAATGGGTGTCATAAAGTTTTTTAAACTCCACAGGGGTTTTAAAACGAGCAGGCCTGACCCTCACTATGTGTCATCCGAATATGCAGGTGTAGTAACAACATATAGTTTAGGCAAACTATGCCAGCAATGGTTGAAGTGCACCTCACTAGATGCTGTTAGAGAACACCTCAGTCTCCTGTCCAATAATACTAACTCACAGAAATTCTTGTTAGGCTCCAGAAGACAACGCAGAAAGCGCTTCTTAAATGAAGTTTACAATGACATTTGGAAACTTTCCCAACAAGAAGCTGCTGCCCGGTTAAGGCAAATAGACGTGCCATGCTAAACATCGAAAAGTTAGAAAAGCTGCCTTTTACTGTGGCTGAAATACCATCTGCTGAGTTGTTAATACACGGGGTCATTAATCTGCCCATTTCAAAACTTCAATTCACATCTTGTTTAAAACACGTTCCAGTGGGCAGATATGAAAGGCTAGGAAATAGTTACATCCATGTAGTGAATGCGAGACTTCTGTCAGCCATTCAATGGTTTGTAAACAGCTGTCCTTGCACTGGGCGTGTAATGCTTTGGCAGCGAACTTGACTTGCTATCTGAAGGGAGTTCCTGTCCCCTTGATTAGACCTGTGTTCCAGGTGCTTTCAAACGGCAGCTATGTTCTCCTCAAGAGCGAAGACTGTTGTGGGATGCGAGCCGGAATAGTGTACGTTGTTTTGGTTTCTCAGATAGTTACATGCTGCGGGAAGGTAATTTTCCCTCCCACAAGACAGACGGAAGTAGCTGAGATTTGGCACCATATTGCTACTTCAAATGTGTTTTTTCACAAGTTGAGCAGACTCAGGGCTTTATTGTTTCAAAAACATGTGGCGCTCACATCTGCGAGCGAGACCTAAGCACTTCAGGTGGCAAGGTCGTTAGCAAAGATACAGTCCCTTTTAAGTACTAAGGGCCAGATGTATCAAGCTTTTTTGCAATCGCAAACGGTCCGAATTGCAAAATCGGCCGTTTGCGAATGCAAAAATGGTCCCTGCGATGTATGAAAGGGATTCGCAGTGGGAAAATATGTAATAGCAAAAATTGCACATTTTTTGCAAATATGACATGGTTTTGCGTGTCGCAATCAGTGTATCGCAAATAGCGACATGAAATACTGAATCGCATATTTGCGAGACGCAAACTGCGACAGATTTTAGCAAATCGCAGATAGCGATTCGGTATTTCACGTCACTAATTGTGACACGCAAAACCATGTCGCAATGGGATGCATCAAAAAGTTGCAAATTGCGAAAATTCACAGAATGGCATTTTGCACATGCAATTTAGCACAAATTGAAATCAGGTGGTAACCAGGTGCAACCTATATAAAGAGGCCCAGAATGCGTCAGCCGCCCTTCCACAATGGCTGCACTCTACGTGATGGCAAGGAGAATGAGGATCTTGGCAGTTTTGAAGAGAGGGCGGAGGAGACAGGAGCGCATTTTCAGAGTGTGCATAATCCTTTTTGACCAGACAGAGGAGGAAACCTGTGAGAAGTACAGGTTAAGCTCAGCCATGATACTTGACCTGATAGCTGATCTACAACCCATACTGCAGCGCACCACACACAGAACCAACAGCATACCCACCCATGTGCAGGTATTATGCTCTCTGCACCTATTAGCCTCAGAGAGCTATCAGAGGGTCATAGCAGCAGCAGGAGGGGTCTCACAGAGTTCCCTCTCACGATTTTTCAATGCATTTCTCAATGGCATGTTGAGTAAAATACAAGAGCACATAAGATTCCCCAACACCCCACAGGAATTACAACAAACACAAATCTAATTTATCAGATTATACAATTCCCCAATGTCATAGGTGTAATCGACACATGTAGCAATCTGTCCACCATCGGCCACTGAGTATGTTTATCGGAACTGTAAAAACCATAATTCCATGAACATACAGGTGATTAGCAATGCCTCTAACATCATCACTGATCTTGTGGCCAGATACCCAGGTAGCACACATGACTCCTACATCTTTCGCCACAGCGGGATTCATACAAGACTGCTAGCTGGGGAGTTTGGTGAAGGACACCTACTGGGTAAAGTAATAGATGACTATGTTGCATTGAAGTAATAGTGACATCAGATTCCAACAGTACTCATTTTACCCTCTGTTCATTCCAGGAGTGCGCACCTACATACTGACGCCCTACCTGAACCTTGCGACACCTGCAGAGAGGAGGTACAATGCTGCACACAGGGCGACCCGCAGTGTATTGGAGTGGATGTTTGGTCTCCTGAGGAGCAGCTTCAGGTGCATCCATAAGAGTGGAGGGGCACTACAGTACAGCCCAGAGACGACATGTAAAATAGTGGCCGCATGTGCAATGATGCACAACATAGCAACAAGAAGGGGCATACCGGTTGTACCAATGGAGCCGGACCCTTACCACCTCATCACTCAGTAGACAGGACCAGTGAAGCAGAGGGCAGGTAAAGACGTGCTGACATCACACACAACCATTTCTAATGTAAGTAATGATAACACTAATGCAATTTTATGTCTTTCTGCAGTTAGCAACTTTATTACCTTGACATCAGGTAATGTATGTGTCAATAGGACATAGCCATAAAGCATAGGCTACCATGTGCAAATAACAGTGTCACACTGTCAGCATCATAGTATAACTGTACATGTTACGGTAGTCCCCTGTAGGCCTTAACATTACTTCCTACGTCCACACACTCCACTTGAGTGCTCAGTGGCCTCACTGGCACCTCTTGTAGCGGGTTCACTGGCAGTACTGTGTCTGGTATTGCAACGCCTAGGGTCCATCACAGGGGATGTAAGACTGCTGAGGCTAAAGAACTCCTCACTATCTCCACCACCCAGTTCACTATTTGTAGCACTGCGTGCTGTCTGCATTGCATCCGGGACATTGGTTATTTGCACCAAGCCCTGTGCAACATCCCGACTGCAGTGTGCCATCTCCACCTGTATGCCCACAGCACGTCGTGACATCATGACAGTTGAGCTAGCAAGCCGATTGACCGATCTGCAGAACCCATCAAACCTTCTCATGAATTGGTGATGGAGCCTACGGTGGCTGAGACGCTCCTGCTGAATCTCAGTGCAGAGGTCCCTAATGGCATTTGTCAAGTCCTTTGTGTTCTCGGCTGCTGTTTGTTGTCCCTCGTGCAGTGACTCCAAATGCGTGTTCATTTTGCTCATGTTCTGATTGAATGACACCAACTGCTTGTGCATTGACCTTGTGTGTTTGCATTGCAGGCGCTGCACTTTCAGTATGGAAGCTTCAAGTCCGCCAAAGATTGATGGGCCCTCTCTTACCTCTGTGCACTGTCTGCCTGCATTGTGACAACCCCTGAGGGGAATTGACTGACGCTGGGGCAGGGACTGCTGTGTTCCTGTGCATCTATCCTCTGGGGGTGGTGTGGGGACTTCATCCAGCATCTCATCTGGGTCCAGGTTGTACTCTGGGAAAGGTAGCACCCTTGCCTTGCATCTGGTTGCTGCAATACTGAGAGACTCACTTGTGTTGGAGTCAGATTGTGGCTGTGTTTCAACATCCCCCACATTTCCACTTTCTGCTGCAGCAGGGCCAGGGACATCTGCAATGACAATGTGCAGCATGTCATTAATGTATATCTCACAATAAGTAGCACAATAGTAAAATTTCTACTCTGACATCGTATCACTGTGACATGTGTGTGTTGTTTCTCTATTTGACATAACACCAAGTTGTTTTAAATGTGGGTTATTGACCTTCGGATTGTGGCCTATCACTCCCATAAGGCATTGTTGTGTTGTATGTAAGATGTGGCATGGACTACTTATCATGCTGCATCAGGCTAATAGCTATTTCTAGGAGGCATTTGTACATGCACATATGGGGATACACATCAATACTGCCCTTACCTTTGCTGGTGCTGGGTGCCCCTGGTGTCTATGTCAGTGACACCACTGACGGCTTCCGGAAGCAGTGTGGACTCCACCATGTCTTCCATTGGTGTGGATGGTGTCTGTATGGGTGGTCTTCCTGCGGTGCTCCTTGCCTCCTTTAGCCTTCTGGCTACCCTTTCTTTGGCACGGGAACGCAGGTCATACCATCTCTTGCAAATTTCCTCCACAGAGTGCTGCGCAACACCCACTGCACAGATTTTTGTCTGGATTTCCAACCAGAGTTCCCTTTTCTCACTTTCAGGGACCTGTAGTGAGTTCTTCCCAAAGAGTTTGTCATGGTTCCTGACAACCTCCTCAGTGAGCACCTCCAGTTCCTGCTCACTGAATTTGAGCTTGCACTGTTACGACTCACGTGCTGCTTGCGCCTGGAATCTGCAGATCTCGTGGCGTGGATCTTGAGTGTTCGGCTTTGGCCCAAAAAGGGGCGACTCTTTCTGGTAGCCACGGTGCTGTAGGCAATGGAAACGCCAAGAACAGACCGTTACCTTCAGAAAATAGCACCAGAGGGAAAAAAACCCTTTCAAAAAAGGGGAAAAGACCTCCAAACAGAATGATTCCTGAAAACAAGAACAGAAGAACAGGAATCAAAAAGTACTGAATTCAAATAACACAGAATTGGCGAATTCCAGAACCAAAAGGCAAGGAAATCAGGAGCGAAGACACCATCTGAACAGAGAGTGTTGCAGCGCAAAGAAAAGAAGAAAACACCTCCCTTAAATACCAAAAAACAGGAAGTGACCCACAGGAAGAAAAAGGACACCATCTTAGATAGGGAAAAGTAGATAGAACAGAATGGAGTAGAAACCATAGAGAATAGGGAATGAGGAATGCTGGGAAGAAAAAGGTAACCTGGGAAGGGGGAAAAGACATAAAGGAAAGTGCAACAAAAAGACCCAAAAAAGAAGAAAGAAGAAAGAGCAAGAACAGGTAAGAGGGGTCAGGAGACCCCAACAATGCAGAGAGAGAGAGCAGAGCGAGGCCCCATGTAAGGTCTGGGGCCTCAAAAAGTGCAGGAAAGGCTCGGGGCGCGCCGTGTCTTTGGAACGCGATGCGCGGCCCGAGCCGAATGCCCGGCTTGTGCCAAACGCTCGGCTCGCGCCGCACGGTGCGGCGCGACAGTAGGTCCCCCTCCCGAAGGCCCCGGTTTGAGAGGAAATAAACGGTGAAAGCGCTGAATCAGAAGAGGAGCGTGAACAGAAGATGCATCTTCCCAAGAACATTTACTGAGAGGATAACCCTTCCAATGAATCAGATACTGCAGACGTTTGTGAGAAAGACAAGAGTCACAAATTTCCTGAACCTCATATTCAGGAACATCATCCACTAAGACAGGAGGAGGACAAGAAAACTGACGAGAGTAAGGGTCAGGCACATAAGGTTTGAGCTGGGAGACATGAAAGACTGGATGAATCTTCCACGTATGAGGCAAGTGAAGACGGACAGTGACAGGATTAATCAACTGGAGAATACGGAAAGGCCCGTAGTAGCGAGGTGTGAACTTGTTCTGAGAAAGACGTGAGGGTAAGAATTTGGAAGAAAGCCAAACTTTATCTTGCAGATGGTAGTCCGGAGTGGACCTACGCTTCTTGTCTGCTACTTTCTTCATATATCTCTTGGTGTGTAATAGATTGGATCGAATTAGTCTATGGATTTGTAGAAGTCGTTTGGAGAAATAAGTGATAGCGGGCAGGGGAGAGGGAGACCGAGAAGAAGTAGGGAAAGAGGTAGGATGAAAGCCATAAGAACAGAAAAAAGGAGGGACCTTGGAGGCACTATGGACAGAATTATTGTAGGAAAATTCAGCAATAGGGAGATACGTGTTCCAGTTGCTTTGGGTAGAATTGCAAAAACAGCGAAGGTATTGCTCTAATCCTTGGTTCAGACGCTCGGTCTGTCCGTTGGTCTGAGGATGGAAGCCCGATGACAGGGCTCTATTGATATTAAGTGTTTTACAAAAAAATCTCCAAAACCGGGAAATGTACTGAGGTCCTCTATCAGATATAATGGTATGTGGAAGTCCATGAAGACGGAAGATATGGTCGATGAATATCTGGCTTAGTTCTTGGGATGTAGGTAGCTTTTTCAGGGCAGTGAAGTGAGCCATTTTAGTAAAGGAATCCACAGTGACCATGATTACCCGGTTTCCTGCTGAAGGTGGTAGCGAACACATAAAATCAGTAGAGATGGTGTGCCATGGAGTTGGCGGAACAGGCAAAGGCTGGAGTAATCCTGCAGGTCTGGTACGGGGAATCTTGACTTGAGCGCATGTGGGACAAGCCTGAACGTATCTTACAATATCCAGTTTCCAGGTAGGCCACCAGAAAAATCGTGAAAGAAGTTCTTGTGTGGCCTTGATGCCTCTATGACCAGCAACCGGTGAATCATGACACATTTGTAATGCTTTTTCTCTAACTCTGTTAGTAGGGAGGAATAACAGGTCTTGATAATAATAGTATCCTTGTCTCTTATGTAATAGAGGCCTTAGTTTCTCTACTTCGTGATCAGATAGGTTGGAGTATTCCAGTTGTACCTCCTCCAGAAAAGACTGAACTACTCCAATGATCTTACGAGGTTCCAGTAAATGTTGAGATGGGGCAGGAGTACAATCTGGATAACGGCGAGACAGAGCATCAGCCAGAATGTTTTGGGATCCAGAAATATAGGTAATGTAAAAATCATACTGGCTGAAGAAAAAGGCCCAACGAGCTTGACGACTATTCTGGCATACGAAATTTCGTAAACATTGTAAATTAGGGTGGTCTGTTCTCACCTCAAAAGGCTCCTTGGAACCCATCAGAAACTGTCTCCATTCTAGACAAGCTGTTTTCAGAGCCAATAATTCTCTTTCCAGTACTGAGTAATGTTGTTCTGCTATAGAGAGTATATGAGACAAATAGAAAACAGGATGTTCAAGACCATCATCCTCTTGTTGTTGAAGTAAGACGGCTCCAATGGCTCTTTCAGAAGCATCAGTAACTACAATAAATTGTTTGTTGGTATCTGGATGTCTTAGGATGGGAGCTTGCGTGAACGCCTTCTTTAAATCTTGAAAGGCTGTTTCGGCCGCCTTAGTCCAGACAAACCCTCTTGTTAAATTTTCCTTCTTTAAAGTGTGAGTTATATGGCTAGTCTGTTTGGCAAAGTCTAAGATGAATTGCCAATAGAAGTTCGCTAATCCTAGAAAACATTGTGTTTCTTTAATAGAAGATTGAGAAGGCCAATCTAGAATAGCTTGTACTTTTTCTTGATCCATAGCTATGCCGGTGGGACTTAAATGATAACCCAGATATTTGACTTCCGTCTTGTCAAACTCACACTTTTCTGGTTTGCAAAACAGTTGAGGTGCCCGGAGTCTTTGAAGGACTTGTTTTACATGGGAAGAATGGAGTTCGGGATTTCTAGAATAAATAAGAATATCATCTAGGTAAATTACAACTGTCTGGTTCAGAAGATCAGAAAACACTGAGTCCATAAATCTCTGGAAGATTGCGGGGGCATTAGTGAGACCAAAAGGCATTACTTTGTATTCAAAGTGACCAAATGGGGTCCTAAAAGCTGTTTTCCACTCATCTCCTTCTTTAATACGTAAAAGGTGGTAGGCTCCCCGTAGATCTAGTTTGGTAAACCGTTGAGCCCCTCTGACTGCTTCTAGAATATCCCTGATGAGACGCAGAGGATAACAATCTTTAATAGTTATTTTATTCAGGCCTCGAAAATCCAGGCAAGGGCGAAGATCCTTTGTCTTCTTGGGTACAAAAAAGAGAGGATCCCCGGCCGGAGAAGATGATGGAACAATAAGACCACTCTGTACGTTTTCTTCCAAATACTCTTTTAGTACTTCCTTTTCAGGTTCAGTGAGGGAATACATCCTTCCAAAAGGAACGATAGTGCCAGGTTCCAAGGGAATAGCACAATCGTAGTCTCGATGAGGAGGTAACACAGGTCTGGATGGTTTTTGGAACACATCTTGAAACTCCAAATAGTGTTCAGGGACTCCTTGGACTGTATTAATGGAAGAACCGGTGGTACCTTCCATAATTATTGATCTCTTAGGTGACCAATACTTGTCAGAAGCAAAACAGTGCTCGTGACAAAACTGTGAAGACAAGGAAACCGTCCGGGTTGCCCAATTCACATACGGATTATGTCTGATGAACCACGGAATTCCAAGAATGATGGTATGGTTGGGGGATGTTATGAGATCAAAGGAGATGTGTTCTTGATGGTTACCGATCTGTAAACTCAGCATCAGGGTAGTTGTATCAACTGGACCCGAGGATATCAAGGATCCGTCCACTGTGTGTACTTGTTCGGGAATTTCCTTAGGTTGTGTAGGAACTTGTTGAGTAGTGGCCCACTTCTTATCCATATAAATACCACTAGCTCCACAATCTAGTAATGCCATAGTCTTCTCTTGACGGCCGTCAGGAAATTGTAACATGACTGGTACTATGAACAAGGATGTTGTATTGTCATTAAAGGAACTGATGGAAGGTATAGCTGATAATCCCGTCCCCTCCCTTCTTACAGAGGACGGGAAGTGGCGTTTCCCGATGGCCTTGACGGACGTACTGGACAGGTACGAAGCATGTGGCCAGCAGAACCGCAGTACAGACACAACCCTTTCTTTTGTCTGTCTTCCCGCTCGCTAGCGGAGAGAGGGCCTCGAGTAGTATCCACCTGCATGGGTTCTCCTTCGCTGTCTCTAACAGGAGGGCGAGGTTCCTCGGAACGATGCGGATAAACTCGTGAAGTGCTTGGTTGGAAAGACCCTCTACTCCTTCTCTTCTCCGATCTCCGTTCCTGAAGGCGGTACTCGATGGAAAGAGCTTGATCCATCAGGCCACGAAGATCTTCCACTCTGGTGGAATGTACTAATTCATCCTTTATTTCTTCTTTGAGTCCTCTACGAAACAAAGTCACCAAAGTACGTTCCACCCAGGTGGTCTCTGCCGCTAGCTGACAAAAACGTGTTATGTATTGAAGGACATCTTGTGAGCCTTGTTGAATGTCGCATAAGGCTTCTTCCGCTGAGGCCTCCAATCCAGGACGACTAAACATTTGTTTGAAGCGATTCACGAAGGCGGAATAGTCCGACAATACCGGATCGTTGGATGATACCATCGGGGTTGCCCAGGCCAAGGCAGGACCGGATAGGGCACTGATGAGATAACCCACCTTTGTTCTGTCATGGGAGAATTGGGTGGGTCGGAAGGCGAAGTACACCGTTAATGAATCAAGGAACTCACGCAGTTTGGTTGGTTCACCGGAAAAACGATGGGTAGAAGCGGAGAGCGTCGGAACATCACCACTGCGGAAAGCCGAAGCCTTTCGTAACGCAGCATTCTCACTGCGTAGTTGTTGTAATTCTTGAGCTTGTTGCTGAATCGTCGTCAGGAGAGATTGATCCGGATCTGCAGCGGCCACCACTGTGTCATCCATGGTGTTTGAAGACGTCGGGATGGTTTGGCGCTGCAATCTGTCACGACTCACGTGCTGCTTGCGCCTGGAATCTGCAGATCTCGTGGCGTTGATCTTGAGTGTTCGGCTTTGGCCCAAAAAGGGGCGACTCTTTCTGGTAGCCACGGTGCTGTAGGCAATGGAAACGCCAAGAACAGACCGTGACCTTCAGAAAATAGCGCCAGAGGGAAAAAAAAACTTTCAAAAAAGGGGAAAAACCTCCAAACAGAATGATTCCTGAAAACAAGAACAGAAGAACAGGAATCAAAAAGTACTGAATTCAAATAACACAGAATTGGCAAATTCCAGAACCAAAAGGTAAGGAAATCAGGAGCGAAGACACCATCTGAACAGAGAGTGTTGCAGCGCAAAGAAAAGAAGAAAACACCTCCCTTAAATACCAAAAAACAGGAAGTGACCCACAGGAAGAAAAAGGACACCATCTTAGATAGGGAAAAGTAGATAGAACAGAATGGAGTAGAAACCATAGAGAATAGGGAATGAGGAATGCTGGGAAGAAAAAGGTAACCTGGGAAAGGGAAGAAAGAGCAAGAACAGGTAAGAGGGGTCAGGAGACCCCAACAATGCGGAGAGAGAGAGCAGAGCGAGGCCCCATGTAAGGTCTGGGGCCTCGAAAAGTGCAGGAAAGGCTCGGGGCGCGCCGCGTCTTTGGAACGCGATGCGCGGCCCGAGCCGAACGCCCGGCTTGTGCCGAATGCTCGGCTCGCGCCGCGCGGAGCGGCGCGACATGCGCTTCCTGTCTCCCTTGTCCTTCACCTTCCCATCAGTGGCCATGTTGCAATTTGGTCCTGGCTGGATCACAAGGCTGGCTTCCTGGTGCTGGGCTGTGTCTCCCTGCCTGCTCCTGTGGGTGTGGCTCCTGGAAACAGCATGGGCTGACTCACTTCCTGGTTTGATGTCATCAGGCTGTTCCGGTTTTCCATTTTCCCAATTTGCGATTTTCAGATACTGAATCGCAAATGATTTGCGATTCGGTATTTGCTAATCGCAAATTGTGTTTGCAAATTTTCAGAAATCACAAGTATGAACTCGCAATTTTGATACATCCCATTTTGCATTTCTAAAATAGCGATTTCTTAAAATTCACTATTTAAGAAATGCAAATCGGGAGTTTGATACATCTGGCCCTAACTTTCCGAGGCACTTTGGTGAACTCGTGGGATGAATATTTAATGCATCCAGTGCTCCGGGAAAACCTTTTTTAAGGCTGTTGGTTCTGGTTTTGTTCACACCTCCTCTTCAATATTTGGTTTGATACCATCAGCCATCCACTCAATATTCTCCAGTATTTTCGAGGGATTTCCAATAACTTTGGCTATAACAGGTGGCATCTTGCTATTGCTACTTTTTCTATGCAATTGCTGCCCCACCGCAATACGGAGGAACAACATCGCTCCCACAAGCGCAGCTGTGTCATGAACGCATGATACAGTATTTCGGAGCAACACTCCTGGAGCAAATGGAGTGTGGCTGGTCTCTGTCATTAAGACCAGTTTTGCATTGTGTGCACCCCGTGTTTCGGTGCCTCTGGTATTCATTCGAGCAGGCACTGGAAGTTTGTCTCTCTATGCAGCGCTTGCTTTTATTGGACGCTGATCTGTTGATGTTCTCGCTGAGGGTTCATTACCGAACATGCGCATTGAGGGTGCGTTTGCTACGGGAAGCTGCTTATGAGTTGCCCTTCATGAAGGATGCGGCTTTAACATCACGGAATGCTGCTGCCTTGGCTGACGCTCATGCTTTCGAACACAAATGCTCCTTGGTTCTTCCTGGTGATGAGTTTTCTACTTTATCTCTTGCCGAAGTGGAGGACTTCCTGTCTTCAATTGTCCCGGATTTGACTGGTAACTCTCAAAATGACTCTGACTCTTGAAATTCGGCTCCTTTTTTTTTTTTTTCGCCACACGTTAACATTTTCTAAATTGTCCTTTATATATGCTCAAGTGTCTTTTTTAACTTGTCATCATTGACGTTTTATATATATCTTAGGTTAAATTTTAATAGCTTTTTATGCAATTAGGCTTTGAACCACCTTTTGAACCGACAAGGGGAGTGTGTTGTGTAACCATTTTGGTTTTAGCTCCATGCACGTTATTGTAACATACTAGGCCTGCAGCTGTGCACTTTACCCTAGATATATTTTATTCATCTTCATTTATTATTTTAACATAAGCCACATTTGCAGTCTTGTTTTACTTTTCTATCAAGCTGTTCTTTGCCTAGGCCAGCACTGCGTTCTTAAACAAGACAGTTCTTTCACTCTGTGCTTTTCTCAAGACTGCAGTATTGAGAGATTGCTGGTAAAACTTGGTAATGCTTTGACTCCTATGTTCATAGAAACATACACATTCTTACGTAGGGACATGTTTTCAGAACATTAGCTGTTTTATTATAAAAAACGCTACCCTGTCCCAAAACAGGTTAGAGGGAGATTCCAGCCAGAAGACCACAACTGTATGCTGATTGCTGAACGCTTCGCTACAGTTGCTTATGCAGACTTCAGGCCTTTGCTCAGGTATGGGGGATGATGTCTTCCCAGGAGAACCTGAAGGGCAGAACTAGAGCTTAACATGCTGTGCTCTAACATAGCCTAGGTAGGAACTAGCACCTTACATTCTAGTGACAATATGGTAGCATTATTTTTATGCTTTACTCTTCTAGTCACAATTTTAATCCTGGTATGCTTTATTGTTCTGGTTATTGCAGTACATGCTTTATTATCTAAGATGCAGTTGCTTCATTAAAATCTTATTGAAACTTATACTGCCTCTGTTTGTCCTTGTATATGTGAGACTAATGTAACAGAGAGAAACGGAGATGATCTGAGTGACCACGATTTCCCTGAGGAATTAATTGTGTCATGCGCATGGCTGCCCAATCATCCCTTCTCGTGGGTAGAGATGAGGCACTGCTAGTTAGCCGGAGCAAAACCCGGATTTGGAGCGACTGGTGTCACCTGTAGTAGGTTGAACTTAGTCGTCCCACTCCGCGGGTGATTGTGCTGCTCAAAATCCAGTAGTCTCATTAGGATAATGAGAACCTATGCGACACTCCCACCTCTTGTGACAATGGGTGCTCTGCCGGCTGTGGACCCCCAGGGTCTGCACTTGCTTGGCGATGGCACGCCAGATCCCTTTCTTCTGATGGGCATTCACCTGCATGGATGACACAGATAGAAGGAGAAAGTCAGGTACACTGCCACCATCCCAACAGAAGTGGCCAATACACATCTGACTCACCAAGTGCCCACACATACTCATCCTCTCTGCTCACACACCTTCACTTTCTGCCCTCTGGATGCATATACTCCCTCATCGGTACACTTGCATGAGTCACCATCACATGCAACACCTGTCACACATGACTATGGAAATGGACTCACCTGCTCCTCTAGTGCCCCATATAGCTATCCATACAGGGTTGGGACCTCCTCCACAAGCTTCTTCTGAGGTGAAGGCTTGGGGCCCTATCCCCTGCAGGACATGGCATGATGGCTCCCAGAGACAGTGCACAGCAGCTAGCAAAAGTGTCAGGAGTCAAGTGAGCAAAGCTGCAGAAAATGGCGGTATGGCTGCCACATACTAGACCGTCACCGCCAGTTGTCATCGCCTTTGGCCCCAGTCCACCACAGGCAGCAATGTTAACTAATGACAAGTAGCACGGCGGTTGTGACTGCCTACCACCGTGACGACATCTGCCGGCGAACTTAGGTCACTTCCAACTGTCCACTTTAGCAGGACAGGCGACTGCCATTTTGTGCACTTATAAAACATTTATGTGCGCCATACACATATTCGATCAAATGGTGGAGTAAGCCTATGTTGTGCCATAATGGTAGTGCAAAATATAGTGACAGTCATGACACAATGACGTGATGTAGCAGTATATCTAATGATGGCCATGTACAAATACTTGAAGGCACATAGGCGATGGGACTATATTGGTATGTTCAATTCTGTTTCTTTTGATCAGTGCAGGACAGCTCAGTCAGCCACATATGGTACATTACACATGTGACATCTGTCCTATATGACTTACATGTACGGATATGTGCTGCATAGATGGTGTTCAAAGCGCTTCAGCATCGCCGTAATTGCAGTGCTACGCATGTCCTACAGTGTTAGGTGTGTGCTATTTTAACATGTTCTCCTTACTTGTGTCAATTGCTTTACTGAATGTACATTTTCTCTTCTCAACCTAGATATTCTGCCATGAGGAGAATGAGACAACCACCAGTGTACCATCCATTAGTTGACCTTGCAACCATGGAGGGGAGGCATGTCATCTGAATCGACAGACCATCATGGATCTATGTACAAAGTTGGAGCCAGATCTCTTGCCAGCCATACGAAATCCCTATTGCATCCCTCCCACAGTACAAGTCCTGTCAGTGCTACACTTTCTTGCCACAGGATTCTTTCAGAAAACAGTGGCCTTGATAGCTGGGATGCCTCAGCCCATATTCAGTCTGGTGTTGAAGGATGTACTGTGTGCTTTGTTAAAGCATATGGACAGCTACATTAGATACCCCCAACATGCGGATTTGGCCTATGTGAAGGCAGACCTTTATGATCTGGGACAAATTCCTCATGTGATAGGGGCCATTGATGGCACCCATATAGCACTGGTCCCTTCCAGTGCCACTGAACAGGTGTATAGGAACAGGAAGAACTACCACTCCATAAATGTTCAGTTCGTGTGTCTGGCAGACCGGTACATCTCACAAGTCACTGCCAAATTTCCTGGATCTGTGCATGACATTTTGAGGAACAGCAATGTCCCACACATGATCGCATGACTACACACAGAGCGGGCACGGCTCCCTGGTATGTGTACATATGTAGCTGTTTCACTGTTATGGAACATGTCATCATAATCTTCCCTGTCGCTGTACCTGCTATTTCACTGATCCTACATCTGTGCACACAGGTGACTCTGGCTATCCTAACCTTCCTTAGCTGTTGACACCAGTAAGGTACCCTGACACGGAAGGGGAACTCTGTTTCAATGAGGCCCATGGGAGGACGAGGCGTGTAATTAAAAGAATATTTGGCCACCCGAAGGACAGATTCAGGTGCCTGGACCTATCTGTAGGCATCCTCCTCTACTCACCCCAAAAGGTATGCCAGATAATAGTTGCCTGCTGCATGCTCCACAATCTAGCCCTGTGACGTCAGATACCATTACTGGCTGATGAGGGTGAGGCAGCTGGACCAGTGACTGGTAATGCTGAAGTGGCAAGTGATGAGGAGGCAGAGGAAGAAGGTGCAGCTGATTCTAGGGCTGAGCTTATTGTAGGAAAGTACCCTTTTTTTGGCATGTTACCCCCAATTTCTGCCTGATGTCAGTGTGTTTGACTGTGTCACTGGAATCCTGCTAACCAGTACCCTGGTGCTTATGCTCTCTCTCCTCTCAAATATGTCTCTACATACTGGTAAGCCAGTATTTCATCCCAAATTGGCATACCGGTGCCCCCTTATAAATCCCTAGTATATGGTACTTAGGTACCCAGGGCATTGAAGTTCCTGGGGATCCCTATGGGCTGCAGCATTACTTTTTGCTACCCATAGGGAGCCCATGCAAAGGCTTCTACAGGACTGCCATTTCAGCCTGTGTAAAATGGTGCATGCACCATTTCACAGCCCTTTACACTACTCCAGGTCAGTTATAAGTCACCTATATGTCAGGCCTTCCAACCCTGAAAGCTGGCTGCAAAGTACCTGTGTGTGACGGCACCCCTGCACCAGCAGAGGTGCCCCCACGTCATCCAGGACCATATTCTTGGAGTACGTGAGTGCGGGGATGCCATTTTATGCGTGCACTGGACATAGGTCAATACCTATGTCCAGCTTCACAATGGTAACTCCGAATATGGCCATGTAAGGTGTCTAACACCTGGGCATTGTACCCCAATACTGATTCCAGTATTGGTTTTACAATTCCATGTACTCTGGGGGATCCACAGTCGCCCCCCAGTACTGCCATACCAGCCTTCTGAGGTTTTCCAGGCAGCCCCAGCTGCTGCCACCTCACAGACAGGTTTCTGCCTTCCTGTTGCTTGAGCAGCTCAAGCCCAGGAAGGCAGGACAAAGGATTTCCTTTGGGAGAGGGGTATTAAACCCTCTAACCTTGGAAAAAGGTGTTACAGGCATGGGAGGGGTATCCTGCCAGAGCCTCTGGAAATGCTTTGAAGGGCACAGATGGTGCCCTCCTTGCATAATCCAGTCTACACCGGTTCAGGGACCCCCAGTCCCTGCTCTGGCGTGAAACTGGACAAAGGAGAGGGGAGTGACCACTCCCCTGTCCATCACCACCCCAGGGGTGGTGCCCAGAGCTCCTATAGAATGTCCCTGGGTTTTGCGTCTTGGATTCCAAGGTGGTGGGGCACTCTGGGAGCATCTGAGTGGCCAGTGCCAGCAGGTGACGTCAGAGCCCTCCCCTGATAGGTGCTTACTGGTGTAGCTAGCCAATCCCCCTTTCAGGGCTATTTAGGGTCTCTCTTCTGGGTGTTTCCTCATATTCGGATTGCAAGAGTCCAGCAGGAAACCTCTGCATCCTTTACCTCATCTTCTACCAACGGAACCACAGCTAAACCCTCCAAGAACTCTACAAACTGCAACTGCAACAAAGAAGCCAAGACGACTTCTGCAACAGTGTATCTTCAGCTGCTGCCACCAACTGCAAGTGTTTCCAGGTCGTACATCCTCCGAGGACTGCCTATCTTCAGCCTGTACCAAAAGTACTGAAGGAATCTCCCATGGATTGATGGAGTCACTTCCCTGCTTCAGCAGGCACCTCTCTGCAACACTGGTGGTGGACTAAAGTGACCCCGACAGTCCCAAGGTCCAGCTGTCCAACTTTGGTGAAGGTAAAAGCTTGCCTCCCCATGCAAGTCAGTACCCCCATGCACCGCCTGACTTGCAGTTGCCAAGGCTTGTGTGCGACCTTCCAAGAAGTTTTTCATGCACAGCATAGCTTAGACCCCCAGCACTCCATCTTGCAATGCACAGCTTCCCGAGTGGTTCTCCAGCGGCGTGGGATCCCTTTGTGTCGGTCTTCAAGGGCCTCCATTTGCACCATCTTTGTCCCGTGCTGTGGTACTCCTGTGCATGCTGCCTGGGCTTCTGAGGGCTTTCTGAGTTGCTGAGAGCCCCCTCTGTCTCCCCCTACTGGGTAGAGGCCACCAGGTCCCTCCTGGTCCCAGGCAGCACCATTTTCCACTAACCACGAGCTTTGCATGTGCCAAGGCTTGTTGGTGGAATCCAGTGACGCAAACTAGACTGCAATCATCCATCCGGCGTGGGACATCTTCTGCACCAACCAGGAACCCGCATCTGTCTTTTTGGGTGCATAACTGAATTTGTCTTCTCATCAGTGGTTCTTCTTTTGAACCTTCATCTGGGTTAGCAGGGGCTCCTGTTCTCGCTGGACTCTTCAGTGCTTCTTGGACTTGGTCACTTTCTTTCACAGGTCTTCAGATCCAGGAATCCATCATTGGTGTCTTGAAGTCTCTTCTGGTTCTTGCATAATCTTCTATCACAACTTCTTGTGTGTTTCCGGAAACTTACTGTGATTTACTCCTGTTTTGATTGGCTCTGGGGTGGGGTCCATTGCTTACCCTTGGTGTTTTCTTACACTCCTAGCGCCCCTCTACACACTACACTTGCCCAGGTGGGAGACCGACTTTTCCATTCCACTATTTTAGTATATGGTTTGTGTTCCCCCTAGGCCCATTGCAATCTATTGTGATTTTCACCATTTGCACTGTTTTCTTACAGTTTTTACAGCTATTTCTGCATTCTAGTGTATATACTGTGTATAGTACTTACCTCCTAAAGGAGTACAGTCTCTAAGGTATTTTTGGCATTGTGTCACTAAAAATAAAGTACCTTTATTTTTGTAACACTGAGTATTTTCTTTCATGTGTGTGAGTACTGTGTGACTACAGTGGTACTGCAAGAGCTTTGCATGTCTCCTAGATCAGCCTTGGCTACTCAGCTACAGCACCCCTAGACAGCCTGGCTGCTAGACTTTGACTACATTTCACTAATAAGGGATAACTGGACCTGGTATAAGGTGTAAGTACCATTGGTACCCACTACAAACCAGGCCAGCCTCCTACACTTATCAATCAGTACTTCCAGTGATATACAGGTATGTTGAGTGTGGTCTGCAAGTCGTGTATGTCCATAATCCTTGGTGACAATAGCCCTCCTGACTTGAATACTCAGTGGGGGTGTTATGTGATCTTATCCCAATGTGTGAGTTGTGGAAGCTGACTGATAGAATGTAAGGTGCACAGTAAAAGTGTATCAGCTCTAACAAGTGTTCTCACTGCAGTTTCCTACATTCACAACTCAAGTGGCTAGACCAGTATTGAGTTATGTTTGCTGCATACTCCTGTTCTCAAGTCATTCCACCCACTGACTGTGATATCTTACTCTGTGCCTCTGTTACCTATGGTTTGGGGCATTCATAGACATTAGCCATTGGTAAGTGATAGCTGAAAACGTTATTGAACATGACATTTGGCAGGTAAAGATATCTGTATGTATAATCTGTGACACGTGATGTATAGGTAATATCTGGGGGCCCTTGCTTACGAGGTATCTGGGGTGGGCACAACATCTATGACCTGCATATGTTGTTTGTGTGGCATCATGGCGTCCATCCTGATGGTACTCTCTGTCATGGTATTTTTGCAGGTTGGAATACTGACTACACCCATGTGTGGCCCTGGATGACTGACTATCTGACATCTGTCCTGGGACATATCTGTTGTACTTTGTCTCCTGCTGAGGATGCCTCTCTCTGCTGTCCATTACACTGCCTGTTGGATTTAGGGGAGCATTATCAGACCACAAATAGCAATCATTAGATTTGTTGATGTTTTAATAAAGACACATATACAGTAGCTGTGTTCCATGGTGTTTATTGTGCATATAATGAAATTGTGAGGCAAAACAAAGGTACATACATTGTCCAACAGGTGATGAGTGAGGTCATGGTAGATGGAATCATCAGGGTAGGTGGTACAGCAGTTGGTTGCACAGGTCCAGTGTCCATGTGCCTTTGAAATATGGAGTTATGACATTGAACAGTCAACACAGTGTCTCATTGGCACACAAGGGAGACAAATCAGGAGAGGTTCACTTCCTGGTAGTGGGATTGGTCTTGGCATCTGCTCCAGCCGGATGTATGGGTGGACGTCCATGTTTGGGGGGGTGGGTTCTTCAGCTACAGAGGGAGGGGTGTCTGAGGCCTGTGGTTCCCTTGGCAGAGCCTCCATTCCACTAGCTGCCGCTGATGTAGATGGCTCAGATGTTAGATTGCTAGCGGAAGGGGCCTGCTGGTGGGTGGGGGAAGCACACAGGGTGGTGTTGATGTCCCTCAGCAACCCTGCAATGGAGGCCATTGTGGCATTGTGTGCCTGCCACTGCTGCATGACCTCCTGGTGGTATTCCCTCTATGGCCTTTGGTTTCCCCCCAGCATGGTGATGATCTGGCCCATCCTGTTCTGGGAACTTTGGTATGATCCCTGGACTTGGGAGTTGGTTTCCTGGTCTGTGAAGTCCCTTGGGGGGGCCCTCCTGTGGCCCACAGCTTCTCTCACATGCCCCCTGCCCCAGGTGACTCTGACTCTGGCAATGTGTGCCCACTCTCAGTGTCTGCAGGACCTTCATTGTCTCGGGTGTGAGGGGTGACTCAGGGCCCTGTGCTGTGGGGCACACAATAGTTTGAACAGTCCTTGGGACACAGGTTTGGGGACGAATGGTTGGCTGTGATGCTGATGCCACAGGGTGGGGTGGATTGATGTGGGCAGGGTGAGGCATGGAGTTGGAGACTGACCAGGTGTCCCAGCCGGCCAGGTAGGTCATCAGTGTCTAGACATGCAGGCGTGTTGTCCTCACAGGGACCTTCATCCTGAGGAGGGCTGGCAGTCTCTGGTATCCTCTCCAGGGTGGCACTGGCAGATGGAGTGAGACACATAGTTAAATACTGAACGTGTGTTTGGATATTTCTTTATCAGATGCATACAGTGTCTTAACATGATTCCCAGCAATGACAATGACAGATGCTGCACAGCATACCATTGGTGGTAGTTAGTGTTTTATGACATGTGTACCATACTCCATTTTTGTTGGTGTCATTCAGGTTTGGTAAATGTTGCTCCTTTGGATGAGTTCTGGTACTCTCTGATAGTTCACATGACTGTTCTGCAGTTTTACCTAGTGACTATTGAAGCATGCTGGATGTGTCAAGAAATGGCTGGACATTGCAGCATGGTGTCCCAGAGGGTGGAGGGTATGTGAGTGAGCAAGGTTAGGTATCCAATCTGTGCATGTTGTGAATGTGCATGGTATCTGCCATCTTACATTCCATACCCTGGTGAGTCCATTTCTGGCTTGTGGATCCGGATTTGTGGCCATTTGGATTAGTCACAGAGCTGTAGCTGTGTTTAACCTTGTTTGTTATTGTGTTGTGCCATTGCATTGCTGTCATTGCCATGTAATGGTCCTTAGTCGTACCATCTACTTAGTATAGCTACTACAATAGTCATACATGCAAGAGATGTGATGTGCACATTGCAGGTGTTAACGGAGATGGGCTAGTGCATTGAGGGAGTCGTAATGATAGTATAATCCAATGCTATCCGTGCCTTTGGCAATGGCTGTGTGGGCAGTTGGGCTGGGTGGAGGTGTGGCATGCACTAGAGAGGCATTAGGTGAATAGGTGGGAGTTGTAGTGAGACATACAGTGAATTTGGGAGTATTTGGGTGGTGAGAAAGCATGCAGGACACTGCAATTGTGTGTCATGGTAGTAGTGGGTACTTACCAGAGCCCAGTCCGCCAAGTATTCCAGTCAGGCCCTCGGGATGCAGAATGTCCACGACCTTCTCCTCCCAAGATGTGAACTGTGGGGGCCCACCACCAGTCTTGTGCAATGTGATCTGGTGTTGTGATGGCATGGTTGCCTCCTGAGTTGACCCTGTCGACTATTCTCTGCCACAACTCAATTTTTCTGTCAATCAACGTTTGCTGGACCTGTGCTCCAAACAGTTGGGGCTCTACCCTGATGATTTCATCCTCCCTTGTCCTAAACTCATCGTCCGTGAACCATGGGTGCTTTTGTGGGGACATGGTAGTGGTTGTGTTGAGGGGGGTGTTGTCTGCGTAAGGGTGCAGTGTAGAGTGATTGATGGGGTGTGGGTGGTGCGCTGTGAGTGATGGCCGCTTGTGGTGTGTGTGCTTTTAAGTGTGTTTTGTGTTGGTTGTGCAGTTGTGTGGTGTGTGCTGAGTGAGATATGTATATGTGCCTATAGTGTAAAGGTGCTATTTTAGTGTATTTGCCTGCTCTCTGTGTCTGTGAATGGTGTTTTAGTTGCAAAGGATTGTGCGTTATGTGGGGGTGTGTTATGTAGTGGTGTGTGTGTAAGTGTGTCTGGTGTGTGTATGTGTGTCAGGTGTGGAGTATTCAAACTGTCCAATATGGTGTTGGGTTCTGACAGTAGTGGGTTCTGACCGCGGCGGTTCGCACCGCCAATGGTTTTCTGCCATCAAAGAACCGCTGTGGTGATTTGTGGCCTGTAATCTGGTGGCTGGAATTTTGTCGGCCTGGCGGTGCTGTTGCTGGAACCGCCTCTTTCCCGTGTCCTGGCGTTGTCGGATTTTTGGCTGTTTTCAGGCGGTCTTCAGAGTGTGACCCTTAATACGGTGGTCTGATTACTGCCAACATGGCAGTCTTTTGGCGTCCACCACCGCGACAGTCTTGCCAAAAGACGCCAAACTCGTAATAAGGCACATCGATTGCACTGGTACCGATATGTGGAGTGAGGTGTAGAAAAATTATACTTACTTGCCTGTCGATACTTCGGATTCAATATTCTGTCCCCGATATTCTATGCCATCAATATTCTAGGTTTGATATTTAGATGACCACCATGTTATTCGATGTGAAGGAATATATGGATTTTTTAAGGCACGAGAGAAAACCCACTCAATCAACTTTTCACAATCCAATCATTAATGCTATCAATCAGGAGAGAGTTAAAGAAGGAGGGTGTAAAGTTGTAAAGTAAGCTGACTCGCAACATTGTGTATTATCTAAAGTGTTCAAACTTAATGCAATGGAAAGCGTATCAAGTGTTTTAAAAAAAATAATGAGCAGGCCTTAGCTCAGATCCCTCTCTCCCACACTTCATACCTCAAGTGTTAGCTGTCCAGCCTCCACACTCAAAATTTATTTGCTCGAGGATGTCCTGCCTGACACATTCTGTGTCAGGTAATTATCACACCTGGAAGGCCCGAAAGGATATTCATCTGCTTCATGAAGTGCAAAGTTTCCTAATTTTGACCAACTTTGTAACTTAAGTTTTAATTTAACTCACCACTAATTTAAATTAACTTTGCAGAGAGCTTGGAGCACATCCATAAAGAACATTTTGGGAAATTAGTAGCAAACAGTGTGTTCTAACCATGTTAGGGATGCAACAATGAAGAAAACTAAATAGAATTTAAATGTTATTTTACAGGAGAAGATGGGAAGGTTCCACACTGAACTTTGCTATACGATTGTGAACAAAGATGGATTGTTCAATTACATTTCATCAAAAGCACCAGTCAAAACTGCCAGGAATTGAAGCAGGCTGTGGCAACCAGGTTGTTTGAAAATTGTTGTACACATGGAGAACCTTTCTTAGACATCGACCAGCAAGACAGGTATGCAGGGTAAAGTAGAGGTGAATGTGTGAGACCAGAAGAGTCAATGTGAGGTCTCCAGTTAGAGGAGCCATAGATGGGGCGGCAGGAGCATTCCCTCTAAGGTTCTGAGTGGTGGTTTCATGGCTTGCTTCTAGGACCCTGCTCTGCAATAACATCTACGTTTGATGCTGCTTGCATAGCACCTCAGATTTGGATTCAGGAGTCAACGAACTGCAGACTAACGGACCCTGAAGGTGGAACCCTCTAAGTGGTTAACATTGCCTGGACCAGCATACACTTTTCTGATTGGCAAATGTAAAAAAGCATACAAGCCTGCCATGTGTACTAGAAACTGAAAATACTTGCAGAGGGATTGTTTGCCATTACTATAGGTGCAGATAAAAGTAGAGGTTCATGTTATGAAACAGTTAATAACCTGCCTTATTTAAATGTGCACTAGAAAGCCAAATCACTTCCTTAATAGAACTTGGACTTCTCAATGAGTAGGTTGTACTTTTCAGTGGTTGTACCAGCAAATGGCTGACATGCATACAAGAGAAAGCACCAGCATGTCTCACCAAGAGCACATAGTAACAAATAACAATGGGAATCCATTGCAATTTGCAAAAAGCAATATGAATCACGTAATACTAGTTAGACCATATCAGGATTTAAAGACCACTACGTGAGGTGATTTTTTAAATCTTGCACTATGATCTCTTTTAGAAAATAAAGTGCAAAATTGTGCTTTGAAATCACATTGGGTCAGGTGTATTGGGCAAAACATGATCAGCTATAAATTCCGCCTAAAATCTGCAATCGCCATTTTGCTATGTATACCTAGCTCTCATTTTGCTCCTTTTGGCTTGCTTTTACTTTCTCTATTCTCTCCCAATCTGCACATTATCTGCCCTGCTTCTTCTCTCTCTCTCAGCGTTTGCACCACTACCTCTTTCTGTTTGCTGCTGCATCTATCTCCCCATTCTTGTCTCTCATGCGCTCTTGATTTTTCTATTTACTCTCCTTTCTTTCTCCCAATCTCTACTTTTCTATAACCTTGTCTCTCTATCTTCTCTTCTGCCTTCCATGAACTTTTCAATATTTTTTATTTTCTCTCTCGCCTTCTTCCCCGTTGACCACGTATGGCAGTTGAAACTTTCTCTTGGCTGTTCATCGCCATTAGCAGCACCTGCCACCTTTCTTTGAACACTGTGGGGGTGATTCTGACCGCGGCGGATGGCGGTCGCCGCCCGCCAAGCGGTTCCCGCCGAAAGACCGCTCCGCGGTCAAAAGACCGCGGCGGTCATTCTGGCTTTCCCACTGGGCTGGCGGGCGACCGCCGAAAGTCCGCCCGCCAGCCCAGCGGGAAACACCCTTCCCACGAGGAAGCCGGCTCAGAATGGAGCCGGCGGAGTGGGAAGGTGCGACGGGTGCAGTTGCACCCGTCGCGAATTTCAGTGTCTGCAAAGCAGACACTGAAATTCTTTGTGGGGCCCCACGACACCCCATACCGCCATCCTGTTCCTGGCGGGTGAACCGCCAGGAACAGGATGGCGGTATGGGCTGTCAGAATCCCCATGGCGGCGCAGCAAGCTGCGCCGCCATGGCGGATTCCCATGGGCAGCGGAAAGTCGGCGGTACACCGCCGGCTTTCCGCTTCTGCCCGCGGCTGTACCGCCGCGGTCAGAATGCCCGGCGGAGCACCGCCAGCCTGTTGGCGGTGCTACCGCCAACCTCCGCCATGGCGGTAATTACCGCCAGGGTCAGAATGACCCCCTGTGTTTTTTGCTGTTCCCCATTCCTATAAGCCTACTCTCCTCGGGGCCTCCTGGAACTGGGGAAGTCACCTACGATCATGTAAAAGAGAAGCTAGTGCAATGTGGCCATCATATCCCTGCAGCTTGTTGGCAATTCTTGTTTGACAGGACATCAGGCTGCACAGACCTGGTGGGTTTTAACTGCTTTAGGGCAGATGAAAACCTGTTGGTGTCCACCAAACTACTTTCACAGTGTGGTGGACTTCAACAGGCTATCCTGAGAACTGGAAAAGAAAATTTTTCTAGTAAAAAACACCAGAAAAATTTTCTAATGCAAAATGAAAGTCGGCATGCACGGAAATGCTTCCTATGATTTAGATTTTTTTTGTTTTGCTGTATTGCACAGCACCTTGTGAGCACTGATGCTACACTGTAAAAACAAAAGTAAAAACAGACCTTGCTTATAGAATCTGTGGGGATCCACAAGTGTCCTACCACACAGCAATCCTACACTTCTCCTGATATCAAAAGTATCCACTTGTGTGACTAAGCTATTGCCCGTGAAAGGAAATGCTCCCTAAGGCCCTTAAGATATGAGAAAATATCAAGATATTACCTTGAAAATTGACCAGTTCAGCAACATGAGTAGCTACGGTATTTAGGCCAGGGATATGTCAGCACCCAGGGAAAACTTCCAGGCCTGGACATTTCTGAAAATAAGGTACCTTGGGTACTCTGGGGTGCTGTAGCTTGCATGAATCCCAAAAAGGTTTCTTACCCAGAATGACCTGCTTTAGCTAAATCACAGATGCTCTTCATATTTCTGTGAAGAAAATTTCCAGAACCAGTGAGGAGCCATCAACTTCCTTCCACTCAGTGTTCCCACACTTCTCCCAATAAAAATGCTCCACTACAAGGCCACCAAATATTATGAATTTAGCACACATTAATTACACAGGATCTCATAACAGCAATTTATATGCTTTGACCATAAATTACATAAAGATAAATCAGAATTTCAAAGGAGTCAAAACATTTCAAAAAGCAGATTCATACTGCACAGATCTTAAATTAAAATATACAAGAATCATAAAATATTAGTTGGTATTCGGCAAACTTTCAAGAGAGATAAATATAAAACAAATGCTTTCAGCCTCACATGCATTGATTATGTTTTCCACAATATTTGGTTCAAGGAGATGAATCCTCAGTGTATTGACTGTGGCAGGCTTCTCTAGATAATACATGATTTTTGAAAGATAATCTGGCATGACAACCCTTTTTGACAGGGTAGGCTATATTGGGTAATTTCAGATTCCCACTTCTGCTAGTCTTCTGCAGCAGGCACAATAACCTAACAAACTATCTGTCTCTTACAACAAAATAACAATCTGTAAAGTTGATACATTATCTCACCAGGCTATATATCACAACAGACCAGTGTAGGCTGGAGCAAAGTCAGTCAAATTTAAGTTGTACCTGACTTGTGAATACTCTGCCCATGCACAATAGGCTAATCAAAGCACCATACCCTATTGGAATCTGGAGTTTCCTTATTGAACATTGCATCTGAACGACTAGTAGGTTTAAGTAGTGATAACCACTTATGTATCAGTTATAGAAAAGGTCATGAAAGCTGTTGGCTTAGGAATGACATCCCTCTATGACCTGTACAGTTGTGCAATTGCTCCAAACAACAAATTTATGTGTGACATACCATATCTGAAAGGCGAGGAGGGAGTTCAGCTAATGCCCATTGAATTATTGGCCTCTCAGCTGTGACGGAGAACTAGTATTAATTCCACCTTTCAAATCAGCTCTTCCCACACAACACTGTGGTGTCCCACAGGGGTCCATCGCATCAAAACTATTATTCAGCATCTGCCTGACCCTCTTACCAAGCCTGATTAAATCATTCAACCTCACCTGTTACAACTATGTAGATGACACTTAAATCATTTTCATACATGCATGGTGTGGAAGACCTCTACAATTTAAAACTTGATGACTGCCTTTGGGCCATAAACACATTGATGGTGAATAACAATCTAAAGCTAAATGCCGCAAAGAGAGAGATTATGACCTGCTGAGAATGCCAAAAATAGCAGCCTACAGCCATATGGCCCAAGGAACACGAGGTCTCTCCAACAATACCAAGAGAAGTAAAAAAACATTGGGTAACCATGGATTATGAACTATATTTGATGTCACATGATAACAATGTGAAACAGAGTGCGTTCTATACAATGAAAACACTATGCTGCATCCTCCCATACCTTGGATACTAACATAAAGTGCAAGCCATCCTCACATTTGGAGTCTCCAATCTTGACTATGCCAACAGCATATACCTTGGCACACTCGCATGCATCATATGCCAAATCAACTCTTCATAAAAGCTGCTGCAAGACTTCTTCTCGACCTTCATCCAAGAGAGCACACGGCTCCAGTCTTGCAAACACTCCACTGGCTACCTATAGCAAGAAGGGCAATGTTCAAGGTATTTTGCATTGTTCACAGAGCCTCAGAGGAAAAGGTCAGCTATACCTACAAGTTAAGTTTGAGCAATAAAAAACAAATCCGGACACTGCGCGCCGGGCTTCTACCACTTGCCATAAGAAATCTGTGGGAGGCACTGCTTTCTCGCTTCAAACCGCCAAGCTCTGGAACAAACTACCAGCTAGGATTCGAAGCATCCAGGGGCATATACACTTCAGAAGACAGTTGAAAACATGCCTATTTACAAAACAACTACACCACCACACATCCTGGAAAAAAAACTTGGAAAAACAGTCACACCCTCAAGCTCAATCTTTAGCTTACAATCCACAGATTGGAAACAATCAAAACAGCAAACTACTTTCGATAAGCAGGTAAGTTAAGGAGGGCTAACCTATGCTTGGCCTGGGTATTATATAGTTATGTAAGTTCATAGATAGCATTTTCGGGCCCACACCATTACCAATACTACGACTAAGACCATAATACTCAGCGGGCAGCAGACAACTGTAATTTACACCTCTTTCATTCGGTTGACATATATATGCTACAAGGGTCATCACCAGTACTGGGCAGCCAATAAACCAGGCTTCACTAAATGAACAGGCATGGAATAACTGAAGAGATCTGTCACATGCTTCGGTCAATTGGAGGACTTTAATCTAGTCCATGACTGCAGGTCCAAAACGTGTGTACCCTATAGCTGCTTCTTTACATTTCGCAATGGCTTTCAGATGTGAGATGATAGTAACAATGACTATCCCAGCAGATCTCTCTTCTTCTCTCTCTCCCACAATGCCAACTCTACCCCAGAACTATAGACTAGGGGGCAGATTAACTAAGAATTTGAGTCTGGTTGTGTCACTTTTGTGGCACAGGCCTGACGCAAAATCATTTTTGGTATTTATTAATCCATGCAAAGCCACTTTGCATGGCTCTGCATAATTTACTAAATGCAAAGTAATGCAAGGCAGCCTGATCACTGGCTTGTGTTACCTTGCTTTGGGAAAGCATTCCAGGGGTGAAGCTTAGACATTCCCAAGCACTGACTCATGATTTGGTGCATTCCCAGATGTATTAATGCTAGTAAACCTGGGAAAGGTGTCAAAATGCTGTGCCTTCCCAATTGAGGAAAAACAAGGAGAAAGAAATATCTTTCTTTTTATTTCTCCTTGTTACTTTCTCATCATGGACAAAGGAAATATGCCTCTAAGGATTGTTTTTGTGCAGAAAGTTGCCACTTCCTGCTCAAAAACAATCCTGCCCATAACACAGGCATCTTTGTACCATGGCCCAAGGGTGCCTGCTTTGGTGCTAGGCAGCACACTGTGTGCCAGTACTAGTAGACAGCAGAAAGTGCTATATCTTTGTAAATATGTCGCGTTTCTGCTGTTTACTTTGTGCTGAATTGCACAAAATGTACGTAAAATTTCTGATTGGACAACCCAGTGCCGTAACCAGATAAACAGACTATAATCATAAAAAAGACCATAAATGGACTTCCAGAACTATTCATAGCTATCAGCATAATGGAAACTATAGACTGTGTGTCTGTTCCTCTCACACCTCATCATCCACCACACTGCTACGTACTGCATCTTACAACACGATAACCTCACATTGGTGGTCATGACACATGACATGGAAATAACATGGAAACACTTTCTGCACAAGATCATAAAAGAAAGACAACACCGTATCAACTACACACCACCCTATAAGGCGTAGCTTGCTGCCCATGTATGTAAACGCTTCAGTCCAAATGCTGCAATAACATATATATCATTAGTGCATCACCAAGATTTGTTTTGAGCCTATTAAAATCTTTGTTTACATCACATTTCAGAGTTATAAAACAAAGTGTGTTTCATTTGTGCTTTCTTAACTACAGGGATGTGTTGACATAGTGGTACTGTTCATTTACAGGTATTTACACACTTGTAAAGTAGAACATTTTTTGACATCCTGCAGTATTTCTTTGCACAGTCCATATGCCATGCCACTGAAATTATGTAATTCTGCAGCTGCGGTGTTTTCCACACAATTATGAATTGGCTGCATTTGCCACATAATCCATCATCGGTTACATATTCTGCATATTTTATCAAAAAACACATTTTGTTTGCAGCTCAAACAGATCAAAATCTACTAAAATGCTGCAACCCGCGCTGCTGTGCTGTGATATGTCCTTCGCAAAGGTTGATTGGTCACCAGTCAGTTACTTAAAGCTGTATTTTAATGTCGAACTTCACAAAATGTGCAGCATTAAGCCTTGATTTAGCCTGTATTTTTGCATAATTTAAGCCTTCCCTTTCACATAATTCCAGGGGCCCTGTCTGTACCTCAGCGAAATGGTCATATAGTTCATTTTAGAAATCCTCCGACTTTGCAGTCAAAAACAGAAAAGAAAACAACAACTCTATCAAGAGAATAAGCAGTAGTTTGTCAGAAGACATAGCCTGGCATTTAACCTGGCTTGGAACAGGCAGAAAATGTAACAAAATAAAAATAAAAGTTAAAGGCAAAGGCATTTTTATTGCACATTCACCTTCTGAACTCCCACACCTCTATGCTGTGCCAGCTGTCTCGGAATTTGCCACCCCCACCCTTCACCCCCCTGTATCTACAGCCCCGCTACTGTCTCCAGGAAATCTGCAGAACTTCAACTAAGTCCAAAAGAAACTCTTGACAGGGGCAATTCTAAGACCTGTATCCGACCTGCACTCCACTGTGGTCAGCCTTAACTTGTGTTGTGACTTTGTTTCGGTCTTGCTAGATCAGATACCAACGCTTTGTTCTTTTTGGTGCTAATATTCACTAAAAACATTGAAGTGCATAACTCTGGAGACACTGATTGGATTTCATTAGTTCTTGGTATTAGTTTATGTATTAGAATGTACTCCATGTTTCATAAGTGTGTTTTCTTAAGTGTGTTGTGTTCTTACTTTATTACTGCCTGTGTACTGCATAAATACTTTACATATTGCCTCTAAGTTAACCCTGATTGCTTTTGTGCCAAGCTACCTATGGGTTAAGCATAGGTTAATTTAGTGACTTTTTGTGGTTCAACCTGACAAGGATTGCGTTTATTACTTGAGTCGGTCTTCCACCCCTCTCAAATATTAACCCAGTTTCTTACACTGATGTAGTATTTATAAACTTATAATCATTTTTTATTATTATTTTAATTTTTTAACATAGAAAGAGTATTCCATCGACACTGCGCATCCCCAGTAGCAGCATACATTACATACAATATACAGCATATGTTTACATCTAATCATTTCTCATCTGGTGTCTGCAAACACAGGAAAACCAAGCCTGAATGACCTACTTTGCAACCCTCTAACAAAGAAATATGTCCCCTCCTGACCATTCCAGTAGCGTCAGTCCCCTTTTGAGAAGTATTCATAACTCCTGTGAGTTCGCTCATTCAGATGGATGACCTAACAATACTCATGATCACAAGAGATGACCTTAGTGGACTCTATATGTCTTTGGGTCTAGATGCGGGGGCTGTAGTATTGCATCACGCTCCATTCTGTCTTAGCATGTAGCAATATCCTTTAAACAGATTTCTTTCTTGGGCACAGCTTTCCTGCACCAATTCAAGTTGACCCTACACGTAGCTAATCGTAATGCAATCACCGTAAGTCACTAAGGGCCAGATGTAGCAAAATCCGCAAAAACGGATGCAGAATGGTGTCTCAGACACCTTCTGCGACTCGCTATGGGGTCGCAAAGACCCACCTCATCAATATTCATGAGGTGGGTCACATTTTGCGACCCCATAGCGAGTCCCTGCACTCACAGGGGTGGTGGCCTGCTGTAGTCAGCAGACCTCCATGTCTGTGACTGCTCTGTAAATAAAGCATTTTTTTTTCTTCATTTTGCAGTCCGTTTTCCTTAAAGGAAAACGAGTTGCAAAATGAAAGAAATACCAAAACCATTTGGTTTCGTTTTTTTCGGAGTAGGCAGTCTGCTTTCTCTGAAAAAATATTTTTGTCAACATTCACAAAGGGGAAGGGGTCCGATGGGGACCCCTTCCCTTTTGCGAATGAGTTACCACCAGTGTGACACTGGTGGTAGCTGCGAGTTGGTTTGCGACCACATTCGCGGTCACAAAGCAACTCTGAATTGCGATGCGAGTCGCAAATAGGAAGGGAACACCCCCTTCCTATTTGCGAGACGCATTCACACGGTACCGACTCGCAATTTGTGAATGAGCCTCGCAAAAGGCTTTTTGCATGGTGCAAACTGCGATTTTCGCAGTTTGCACCATGCAAAAAGCTTTCTACATCTGGCCCCTAGTCCTTTGTGGGAACAGCTTTACATAGCCCAGCAAGGCCATGACTAGCTGCAATTTAAACTGGCTTCCAATCATATTTGGGATAATGGAGGTGATCTCACATCAGTATTCAAGAATAGGTCGGCAAGACCAAGGTCCTGATTTAGTACTTGGTGGATGGGTTACTCCATCACAACAGTGACGGATAGCCATCTGCCGAAATCTAAATCCCATTCTATCCTATGGGATTTAGATTTCGGCAGACATGATATTCGTCACAACAGTGATGGAGTAATCTGTCTGCTGAGTTCTAAATCAGGGCCCAAGTCTGGTGGACGAACACATGCATGTTCTGCTTTGCATCCTGGACATTAATGGTACCTAGCTGGATCTATCCTGTGTTGTTTTTCAGGAGTAAACTTTTCCCAGTGCAAGAACTTAAAATCAAACAGTTTGTGCTCATAGGTCATGGATAGCATTGTGGTTTGCGAACAGCAGTAAGCTCATTTTGCAACTGTAAGTTCAGCCCAATTATCTAATTCCCATAATAGTTTGCTACAATCAGGTCCACCCACCCTATTAGAAGTGTATAGCCAACATACCCATCTTGTGAAATTTGGAGATCTGACTGTGGTAATGGCCCAAATTCCAGCGGTTCCCAAGGGAATACTCGGATGACATCTCACTCAGTCTCCCTTAATCTAAAGTTAGTTGGCACACCCAGAGAAGTGGGGGTCATATTTAGCTTGATTTTGCTATAGCCTAAGAAATTGTCCCTTGACAGAAAGGCACCTCAGCTCAGTCAGGTCAGCTCTGTACATGGTCTGTATCACTCTACGTACCTTCGTGAGTAGAAATAGTGGATATTGAGATGAGGGTACCACAAGCGAGTATAAAAACAACAATGCAGATTTTTGGCTTATAGTCTTCCATGCCCAGCAGGTTGATATCTCCCTTCTGCATCTTGGCAACCCACACAGTAGTAAGACTTCAAAGGATTGCCATCTGTTTGCTTTTTCTCTGGTATAAGGTAATGGAGCCTAGAGTCTGGATGATACCAACAATTTGTGAATTGGTATTGTGCCGCTAGATAATATGTTTAAGATTGAGCACCTCAGGCTCCACTCACTCATATGGGTGCATCATAACCTCTGAGCTAATCTGTAGCAGATAAGAGATAAGCTTAGTCAGCAAAGTTCAAGATGTCTGAAAGAAACACTTATTTAAAGGCAGTGTATTTTCAAACCTACAAAACCCAGTCATCAAAATGGGCCATTCAAAAGCGTTAAATGCCTTCTCCACAAAATGGCACCCTACAGAACAGGATTTGAATGATGTAGGACAACAAATACTGTACATAGATTAAGTGCTGTGAGCCAATGTGCAACAAAACCTGACTGAATGGGATAGACCATGCTGTTCATCAGCACAAACAGTTGGTTTGTGATGACTTTTGCCAGGATTTTAATGTTTAAAGTAAATAATGACAGTGGGTGATGTGATGCACATTTATTCAGGTTTCTATCAGGCTCTAGGAGTACCATGATTTTAGCCTCATGTAATGAGGTCAATAATTCACCATCCTTCAAGGACTCTCTAAGCTTCAAGTAAATGTGTATCCAGTACAATTCTCTATGTCTTATAGATCCCTGATGACAGGCCATCAACAGCTGTGTTTTCACTCCCACCAGATTGTCAACTGTCTTTCAGCCATACCAAAGCAGCCTAATCTAGATACTTCTCAGTGATGTCTGGGTGCTCAGCTAGAGGTGTATAATTGTTTGTAGTAACAGACAAACTAACCTATTATTTCCTCCCTAGCTGTGAGTATCTAAAAGTTTTCTCCCTCTGTCTGTAGTCCTTGGCTACAGTGCCTTTCATGTCTCAGCATCCTAGCTTCTGCTTTGCCAGGTCACTCCCCTTCAGCGTAGTGCCTGTCATGTGTTGTATTTCTGCTGTAGGCTGTTCATCTTGCTGAGGTATGTATTCTGCGCCTTCTCTGAGATTCTTTCCTCAAACATCTTAATCTCACCTTCCATGTATTGCAGTTGTGTCCGTATGTCTTTTAGAATACTTGTATGTTTAGCTAATAATATGCTATATAAATAAACTTTAAAAGCCTCTTATACCATTGCATAGTTAGCTAATGAGCCTGTGTTTAGCTGAAATTATTCTGTTATAGTAGTGTGTAGTTCATCACAGAACAATGGATCTAAAAGACTTTGGTCCTGATTTAGAGTTTACAGACAGTTTACTCCGTCACAAAGGTGACGGACATCCCATCTGCCGTATTACGATCCCATTATATTCTATTGGATCGTAACATGGGGGACTGGATAGCTGTCACATTTGTGACTGAGAAACTCATCCGCCAAACTCTAAATCAGGCCCTTTGTGATAAATCGTCATCTAGGGCAGCTGAACCTAGAACAAGGTAGAGAGAGCATCAGTTTTATAGGTGAGAGAACCAAAAGGGTTCAAGGAAGGAATGTAGTCTCTAGAACACAGGGCTCCAGTAATTTATATGTAAAAGTACAATTTGTGGGGAAGAATAAAATGAGTATGCTCTCATGTCACTTTGGCACAGTCTCCATATCAATCAAGCCCAGTATTACCATGATGTCAGCTAGTATTTCCACAGACTGTGTATTCTGAGAGCCACATGACTGAGGTGTGTCTACTTCTGTATTAAGCACCAACATAAAATCTCCATCTCACAACACTGCTTAGTCCATCTATTGAGAAAGGGAGTGAAAGTTTGGTTTATCTACATTCAGGGATAATGAATTGACCAAGGCAATCTTTCTGTTGTTAAGAGTCCCCAGTAGCACAAAATATCTATCTTACAGGTATTTGAATGTTTTGATTAATTTAATGTCAGTTTAGTCAAGTTAATATAAAGTAAATTGACCTTCTTGTCAGAATGCACACTCCCCTGGAATAGTTGATGAAAAGCGAGAACTATCTATGTTGACTTCATCTTCTAGCAAATCTGGTAATGTGCATTGGGTCCTGGTGTGCCTCCTGCAGCATGGCCAAATCAACACTATGGGCCTGATTTAGATCTTGGAGGACGATTTACTCCGTCACAGCTTTTGTGAATTGCAATTGGAAGGGCACCGACAAAGTTCATATAGGAAGCAATCATTCAAATGTGTTGCTCCAGGGGGGTGTGGCCAAGATGGCGGCCGCGGCGGTCGCTTAGAACAAAGCTCTGCTACGGCCCCGATTAAACATCCTGTTCGGCGCTCCCTGGGAGTTATCAGCACGTTACCCCCACCAGTGGAACAGTACTGGAGGCGGTCGGTGTGAGTGGAAGCGGTGCGGAGCGTTGGATGTGATCCTGCGGGCGTCCGACGCGCGAGAGGCCTCATCCGACATTGAAGCTCGGTGTTGTCTTGCCCGGGAGGCGTGGCTGGGCGGCATTCCTGGATGGCATTGGGACCAGACCTGCTGTGCTTCGGGGAGCGTGGTGAGTGGCTGAGGGGTCCTGGCGAGCAGGGTGGCCGTTCGCTGGGGGGGCCCTCGTGCCCCTCACGCTCCACGCTGCTCCACGAACTAGAGGCACTGAGCTTCATGTGGGAGGGTGCTCCGAGGGACGAGCCAACACCAGCGAGTATAGACACATGGCTTAATCGCCTACTAGGAAGCCCTTCCCCCTTTTTGATGATGTAAAACTATGCAGCTGAACGGTAGATGAGTTACATCCACAGGACACCCAGTATAATGGTTGAAAGCTGAACCCCACCACTCCAACGAATAGCTGCAAAATTAATCAAATGTAGATGTGGCAGAAGGGCAGCAGCGGTTTACGGGGTTGTGTACTGGATGATCCGAGCAGTACCACAAAACATAGCAACTGGCCTGTCTGGCTCCATACTTTCTTTGCTCCTGCGACTACTCATTATTGACTTGCAAGGCAGCAGTTCCTGGTGATCACATTGTCCTTCCTGAGGTGATTGCAGCTTCCCCCAAATTAATTAACCCGCCATTGACTGGGCTCTGTGCTGCTCGCTGATAGTGGATTCCTGCTGCAGCACGGAATGTAACAAGTGCGCGGAATACACAACTCCACATATAGTGGTGTGGATCCGAGCGGAGAACATGGCGGGCAAATCTAAGGTATCCAGGACCCAAGACCGCCCTGTCCCCGTGACTCCTTCTGCGGGATCCTAGATGGCGCCTAGTTTACAGTCCCTAGAAACTACGCTACAATCTCACTCGGGCCAATTTGACAAAATCTTGCAGGCGATCATGGACACTAAATCATCACTAGAGAGCAGAATAGACGCAGTATCTCAGGATCTCAATCTGCTCAGAGTGGATCATCGTAATCTGGCATAGAGAGTTGGAACGGCGGAGACTGCGCTGGGTGCCTGGTGTCAGAAAGCCAGAAGCAAATTCAACGCTTGGACTCTGAGGTAAAAGCTCTTTGGAAACGCGAGGAGGATGCAGAGGGCAGGTTGTGTTGTAATAATGTCTGCTTCCTGGGATTTTCTGAGAGGACGGAGGGACAGGGCAGGGAGCTGTTCCTGGAGCAGTGGCTGATCAAAGAGGTGCTAAACGGTGCCCCATCAAAGTTCTTTTCAGTGGAAAGAGCACACAGAGTTACGGGGAGGCAGCCGGTCCCGGGACTGCCGCCTAGACCGCTGATTGCCCGCTTCCTCAATTATAGGAACCGAGATGCAGTACTTCAATATTTTCAGCCCGGTCTGCTATGAGGGGACTTCTATAATTGCCTACCCGGACTTTACTCAAGAAGTGTAGCGCCAACGTTACTCCTACATGAAAATTAAACAACGTCTCCGTGAACACAACATTAAATATGCCTTGATGTTTTCTGCTAAACTTAGGGTTATTGCGGATGACCGCACTCACGTCTTCACCACGCCGGCTGATGCCTGGACATGGATGCACGCCAAGGGCATAGCCCAGACACAAGAAGAAGTAGGAGACGGCGGTGAGTGGCTAGCAGCGCCGGCACTCAATAGTCTCAGGAAACGTTCGAAAGCGCAACCCACGGGAACACAAGAAGCTGCCGAGACGGCAAGGGTGTTGAAGGAAACATCTTTACACATACATAACTCTTTCAGAGCATTGCAAGCCACCCTGAGTGAACACACGGACTCAGAATCCGGGGGATCTGACTCAACCATTATGGAAGTGCTAAAAGGCCCGGCGGTCACACCTAGATCTGCGTATGAGCTGTGATATCCGCAAGACCTCTTCCTTGGTTCTGGTCTGGTACCTTAAAGACATGACTCCTGTTTAATCTTGGAACTGTACTGCTTTTGAACGCAGACAACAGCCTGATATCCTTTATTACCTGTAACATATTGATATGGTCCTGTATGATGATGTGGCTGTGACCCTTGGGAGCGCCAATATGTTTATTTTTATTTATTTTTTTGCTTATAGGATGGGGTCCCCTTGTAAGGGCTTCAATCAATAGGTACCATGGCCCCCCAGTTGGTATCCATATGGATACAGCTTTCTGATACAAGCAGTGTGCCGTGTTTTTTGTTGATATGGATGGTGGTTAGGGAATTGCAATCCAGCCACTGTTCTTGAGGGTTTAAAGGGGAGTTGGGTGGGTGGGCAGGACTATGTTTAGTTTGTTTAACTGGATCGAGATGCATATTCTCACAGCTGCTGGTTAGTTGCTATTTTCAGAAATGTAGATACAAAATTCTAAAAGGGGCTGAGACCCATAGTATATCAAACGTAAAAATATTATACATTATGATTTGGTTCACGAAGTACTTCGCATCATGCATGAGTATAACATAATTACATGGAATGTGCGAGGTATGGCCATGCAGGGTAAGAGACACCGTGTACATGCCTATCTTAAGCGTCAGAGAATACATTTTGCTATTTCACAGGAAACACACTCACTGGCAGCTGATCTACAGGCACTAAGGCAGCGTTGGCAGGGACAGATTTTAGGCACGTCATTCTCGGCTTATGCAAGAGGTGTACTAGTGTGGATAGCACCAGGGGTGCCATATGTTCAACACGCACATAAGATAGACGAGGGGGGCAGATATGTAGTGTCAGAAGGGCAGCTTGATGGCAAACAATTCACGATAATATTGATTTATGCCCCTAACAGTGCGCTGCCTGACTTCCTCCATAGAATGACCCTGGCACTGCTGATGGACCCTACTACACCTGCCGTCTGGGGTGGGGATTTCAATGGCATTCCAGACGTACTGCTGGATCGTTCGATGTCATCCACACTGGGGGCAGCGCAAAGGCGCCGGTCTAGCTCACTGGCAACCTGGGCAGGAGACATGGGATTACATGATATATGGCGTGTTGGTCACCCGACACATAGGGAATATTCGTTTTACTCTGCACCACAAAAGTACATACTAGAATAGACATCCTGTGGGGGACCCCAGCTATATGTTCTCTAGTTAAAGACTCTGGCTATTTAGCCAAGACACTTTCCAACCATTCCCCGTTGATGGTGTCATTGCGGTGGGGAAGAGGGTGTCCAGCGGTCCCTGTCTGGCGATTACAGGGGGAGGCATTACTAGATCAACTCTTTAAGGACGAATTGAATACATTAATAAAGCAATACTGGGAATAGAACAAGGGCTCTATGGGATCGAGAGCGATGGAATGGGATGTGCACAAAGTTGTTGTGAGGGGTCACTGCCTATCGGCTTCTTGGGGAGTGCGTTGTACGCTTCATGCTGAGGTCGTTAGGCTAGAGGGAGAATTCAGAATATTGGAGGTGGTTGTAGCTCAAGACACCAGTTGCAACACTTTGGGCTCAGCGGGTGATATATGAGGAGGCGGACCAACGTCTCCGATGGCATGATTATAATTACCATCTTATGCGATTACAAACGGAGGGGGATATATCGGGGAGGTTACTTGCATGGCTTCTTAGGGAGGACCGTCAGCAGACTCCTATAGGAGCCATATGCTCAAGCGATGGAACCTTGGCTACCACGCAAAAAGCGATTAATAAAGTGTTTAAAGAATACTATACAAGATTGTACGGTGGGCAAACGACATGTGACCCTCAGCAACTTAGGACCTTCCTCGGGGAAGCATCTCTGGCTCGGTTGTCAACACCAGATAGGTTAGCTTTGGAGACACCCCTTACAGAGGTGGAATTGGAGGTAGCTATGGTTCAAATATCCCGTAACAAGGCACCGGGAATGGACGGCTTAGCAATAGAGTACTATATTACTTACGCACAGCACTTGAAAAGCCATTTGCTAGCAGTGTTTGAAGAAGCGCGGACTCGTAGATTGATTCCACCGTCGCAGAGGGATGCGTTGATAGTGGTCCTTCCTAAGCAAGGCCGGGACCCCACGGACGTGAGGTCGTATAGGCCGCTCTCTTTACTTAATCTGGACTGCAAAATTCTGGGTAAAGTGTTGGTAAACAGACTCACCCCCATAGTATACAGCCTAATCCACGAAGACCAGAATGGCTTTATCCCTAAACGTAACACGTTTCTGAATATACGCAGACTGCTTAGTATTATCGATGATACTCCATCTGAGGCACATGATAATGTCACTAGACATCGAGAAGCCATTCGACACTCCAGGCTGGGACTTTCTGTTTGTTACTATGTGGGATATGGGGTTTGGCCAAGTTTATACGCTGGGTACAGACCTTATATGCTGAACCCATGGCCAGAGTGAAAACGGGAGGCGTCATATCGGATAGCTTCCCCATCGGTAGGGGAACCAGACAGGGCTGCCCCCTATCGCCCTTGTTATTCGCCATAGCGATGGAGCCGCTGGGGACAAGGTTACACGCGCTGGAGAGGCAATGGGGGTATGCAGAATGGGAACATATTATATTGTCTCGCTCTATGCGGACGACGCACTGATCTATTTGGATAAGGGGGGCAAGACGATGATGTCCCTGCTAGATACTTATGGTGAGATGTCGGGGCTGAGGGTCAACTGGGATAAATCTTGCTTGTTTCTTCTGACTATTCTACCCGTGGGTGTGAGGGGGAATATTCCTGTGGGACGTCTGAAGTGGTGCTTAGACACATTCAAATACCTGGAAGTCCACGTATATCATAAATCCGAGGACCCGAGGGATGGCAATCTGGGTCGAACATTGAGTTCCATGAAGGGGTCTCTGCGTTTTTGGTGCTCGCTCCCCCTGTTGCCGCTGGGCAGGGTGGTGGTGGCGAATATGCTAGTGCTCCCTCGATTTCTTTACTACTTTGCAGCATTGCCCATAGTAGCGCCCAAGAGTTTCTTCAGCGAACTGAATAAAATGCTTCTGGGACTGATATGGGGGAATGGCAGGGCACATGTCGCGTTGGCCACCCTCCAACGCCCATTAAGTGAGAGAGGACTGGGAGCCTGTAGGAGGCTGGACTGGCTTGTAGTGAGTACCAAGGGGTACTTGCACCTTGCACCAGGCCCAGTTATCCCTTATTAGTGTATAGGGTGTCTAGCAGCTTAGGCTGATAGATAATGGTAGCTTAGCAGAGCAGCTTAGACTGAACTAGGAGACGTGTGAAGCTACTACAGTACCACCTAGTGTCATATGCACAATATCATAAGAAAACACAATACACAGTTATACTAAAAATAAAGGTACTTTATTTTTATGACAATATGCCAAAGAATCTTAGAGTGTACCCTCAGTGAGAGGATAGGAAATATACACAAGATATATATACACAATAGCAAAAATATGCAGTATAGTCTTAGAAAACAGTGCAAACAATGTATAGTTACAATAGGATGCAATAGGGAAACATAGGGATAGGGGCAACACAAACCATATACTCCAAAAGTGGAATGCGAACCACGAATGGACCCCAAACCTATGTGACCTTGTAGAGGGTTGCTGGGACTATTAGAAAATAGTGAGAGTTAGAAAAATAACCCTCCCCAAGACCCTGAAAAGTGAGTGCAAAGTGCACTAAAGTTCCCATAAGGACAAAGAAGTCGTGTTAGAGGAATAATGCAGGAAAGACACAAACCAACAATGCAACAACTGTGGATTTCCAATCTAGGGTACCTGTGGAACAAGGGGACCAAGTCCAAAAGTCACAAGCAAGTCGGAGATGGGCAGATGCCAAGGAAATGCCAGCTGCGGGTGCAAAGAAGCTTCTACTGGACAGAAGAAGCTGAGGTTTCTGCAGGAACGAAAAGGGCTAGAGACTTCCCCTTTGGTGGACGGGTCCCTCTCGCTGTGGAGAGTCGTGCAGAAGTGTTTTTCCGCCGAAAGAACGCCAACAAGCCTTGCTAGCTGCAAATTGTGCGGTTAGCGTTTTTGGACGCTGCTGTGGCCCTGGAGGGACCAGGAGGTCGCAAATTGGACCAGGAGAGAGAGGGGACGTCGAGCAAGACAAGGAGCTCTCTCAGCAGCAGGTAGCACCCGGAGAAGTGCCAGAAACAGGCACTACGAGGATGCATGAAACGGTGCTCACCCGAAGTCGCACAAAGAAGTCCCACGTCGCCGGAGAACAACTTAGGAGGTCGTGCAATGCAGGTTAGAGTGCCGTGGACCCAGGCTGGACTGTGCACAAAGGATTTCCACCAGAAGTGTACGGAGGCCGGAGTAGCTGCAAAAGTCGCGGTTCCCAGCAATGCAGTCTAGCGAGGTGAGGCAAGGACTTACCTCCACCAAACTTGGACTGAAGAGTCACTGGACTGTGGCTGGATTCGAGGGACCTCGCTCGTCGTGCTGAGAGGAGACCCAAGGGACCGGTAATGCAGCTTTTTGGTGCCTGCGGTTGCAGGGGGAAGATTCCGTCGACCCACGGGAGATTTCTTCGGAGCTTCTGGTGCAGAGAGGAGGCAGACTACCCCCACAGCATGCACAAACAGGAAAACAGTCGAGAAGGCGGCAGGATCAGCATTACAGAGTTGCAGTAGTCGTCTTTGCTACTTTGTTGCAGTGTTGCAGGCTTCCAGCGCGGTCAGCAGTCGATTCCTTGGCAGAAGGTGAAGAGAGAGATGCAGAGGAACTCGGCTGAGCTCTTGCATTCGTTATCTAAAGTTTCCCCAGAGACAGAGACCCTAAATAGCCAGAAAAGAGGGTTTGGCTACCTAGGAGAGAGGATAGGCTAGCAACACCTGAAGGAGCCTATCACAAGGAGTCTCTGACGTCACCTGGTGGCACTGGCCACTCAGAGCAGTCCAGTGTGCCAGCAGCACCTCTGTTTCCAAGATGGCAGAGGTCTGGAGCACACTGGAGGAGCTCTGGACACCTCCCAGGGGAGGTGCAGGTCAGGGGAGTGGTCACTCCCCTTTCCTTTGTCCAGTTTCGCGCCAGAGCAGGGCTAAGGGGTCCCCTGAACCGCTGTAGACTGGCTTATGCAGAATTGGGCACATCTGTGCCCAAGAAAGCATTTCCAGAGGCTGGGGGAGGCTACTCCTCCCCTGCCTTCACACCATTTTCCAAAGGGAGAGGGTGTCACACCCTCTCTCAGAGGAAGTTCTTTGTTCTGCCATCCTGGGCCAGGCCTGGCTGGACCCCAGGAGGGCAGATGCCTGTCTGAGGGGTTGGCAGCAGCAGCAGCTGCAGTGAAACCCCAGGAAGGGCAGTTTGGCAGTACCAGGGTCTGTGCTACAGACCACTGGGATCATGGGATTGTGCCAACCATGCCAGGATGGCATAGAGGGGGCAATTCCATGATCATAGACATGTTACATGGCCATATTCGGGGTTACCATTGTGAAGCTACATATAGATAGTGACCTATATGTAGTGCACGCGTGTAATGGTGTCCCCGCACTCACAAAGTTCAGGGAATTGGCTTGAACAATGTGGGGGCACCTTGGCTAGTGCCAGGGTGCCCTCACACTAAGTAACTTTGCACCTAACCTTTACCAGGTAAAGGTTAGACATATAGGTGACTTATAAGTTACTTAAGTGCAGTGTAAAATGGCTGTGAAATAACGTGGACGTTATTTCACTCAGGCTGCAGTGGCAGGCCTGTGTAAGAATTGTCAGAGCTCCCTATGGGTGGCAAAAGAAATGCTGCAGCCCATAGAGATCTCCTGGAACCCCAATACCCTGGGTACCTCAGTACCATATACTAAGGAATTATAAGGGTGTTCCAGTAAGCCAATGTAAATTGGTAAAATTGGTCACTAGCCTGTTAGTGACAATTTTGAAAGAAATGAGAGAGAATAACCACTGAGGTTCTGATTAGCAGAGCCTCAGTGAGACAGTTAGGCACTACACAGGGAACACACACATATAGGCCACAAACTTATGAGCACTGGGGTCCTGACTAGCAGGGTCCCAGTGACACATAACAAACATACTGAAAACATAGGGTTTTCACTATGAGCACTGGGCCCTGGCTAGCAGGATCCCAGTGAGACAGTGAAAACACCCTGGCATACACTCACAAACAGGCCAAAAGTGGGGGTAACAAGGCTAGAAAGAGGCTACTTTCTCACACAACCCCCCCCCCCCCAAACGAAGGACAATAAGGCTAACCTTGGCCAATTGAGACTTTATTGCCTAAGTGGTGATAAGTAGAGAGTAGCTCTGCAATAGACTGGTTACTCCCTTTATCATCCACTATATGGTTACTTCCCTGTGGGGATGTAAACCACCCTGTTTGAAGTATTTTAGCTAAGCAACCAACAATGTGAAGATGTAGTTTCAGAGGGTCTATCAGTAAGTTTTAGTTTAGAGCAGTGGGAATTGTCCACTGAACCTATTTGTAGTGATGGAAATGCCAGACAGGGATTCTGTCTCAGAAAAGCCATAGCTGGGCAAAAACTTTGTCCATATGGCTGGAAGAGAGAACAGGGATGCTGTTTCTCTTGGGTTGGAGCAGGGCAGGGATGCTGTCCTATGAGCTCCACACTAGAGCAGGGATGCTGTCCTAAGTGTTGTGAGGCAGTGCAGGGTTTCTGCACTAAAGTTTCTCTGGGAGGGTTGGAGGGATGCTCCATGTTAACTAAAATGGTGCTCTTTTTGTCACCAATGTTAGTTATCCCACAGAGAGGTACTTCTACCTCAGGGAGTCCAGCTTTGCCAGCTGATGATTCCCTTGGAACAGGTGCCACCCCAGGAGAGGTTTCTCCCACCACAGGAATGGTATCCTGAATGGTAGGGTGGTTAGGGGATACTGTGATACCCTTTTTACCTGTTGATGGAGAGGGATCCTGAGTTTTCAGGCCTTCTCTCCTTTGCTTTTTCATTTCAGTAGAAATGAGAGGGAACAATTCCTCTGGGATGCCCAGCATGGCTGCATGGGCATAAAACTCTACATCAGCCCAACCTGAGGCCTCTAGGTCATTACCTAAGAGACAATCTACAGGTAAGCTAGGTGATACTACCACCTGCTTAGGGCCAGTAACTCCACCCCAACTAAACTGAATTATAGCTAAGGGAAGAAACTTAGTGGAGTTATGGACATCAATAATCTTATACTGTTGTCCATTGATGTGTTGATCAGGATGCACTAGGTTTTCAGTCACCAAAGTGATACTGGCACCTGTGTCCCTGTAGGCCAAGGCCTCAACACCATTTATTGAAACTGTCTGCCTGTACTTATCCATTGTAAGGGGACAAGCAGCCAGTGTGGCAAGGCCAATGCCACTAGGTGTGACAGAAACTGTCTTGGGACTGGCTACCCCAGTTTCTACTATGGACCCAAAAGTGAACCCAACTACACCCTTAACTTGACTGTTGCCAGCAGTCCCACCACTAGTACCACTACTGCTAGGGGCACTAGAGCTTGATGTATTAGTGGTGGTAGGCTCAGGGGGTTTACCTGGACAGGACTTATCCCCTGGCCTATGGCCTCTGTTTTTACACACAAAGCACCAAGGCTTTTTAACTTGTGTAGGTTGAGAAGAAGAGGAAGAATTAGTTTTATCTCCACCCCCTGAAGAGTGTTTAAGATTTGAAGTGGAATCTTTGGTTTTACCCTTATCCCCATGCTTATCTTGAGATTTTTCACCATCTTTCTTCTTAGTGTTCTCTTTGTCACCCCCTGTATGAACTTTTCTGTTCACCCTTGTTCTGACCCATTTGTCTGCCTTCTTTCCCAATTCTTGGGGAGAGGTCAGATCAGAGTCCACAAAGTACTGGTGCAACAAATCAGACACACAATTATTAAGAATATGCTCTCTCAGGATCAAGTTATACAGGCTGTCATAATCAGTAACTTTACTGCCATGTAACCACCCCTCCAAGGCCTTCACTGAATGGTCAGTGAAATCAACCCAGTCTTGTGAAGCCTCCTTTTTGGTCTCTCTGAACTTTATCCTGTATTGTTCAGTGGTTAAGCCATAACCATCCAGGAGTGCATTCTTAAGAACTGTAAAATTATTGGCATCACTTTCTTTCACAGTAAGGAGCCTATCCCTACCTTTTCCACTAAATGATAGCCATAGGATAGCAGCCCACTGCCTTTGAGGGACATCCTGTACAACACAGGCCCTCTCAAGTGCAGCAAACCACTTGTTAATGTCATCCCCCTCCTTATAAGGGGGAACTATCTTGTGCAGATTCCTGGAATCATGCTCTTTTGCAGGATGACTATGGGGAATACTGCTGCTGCCACCATGGGTTTCTAAACCCAACTTCTGTCTTTCCTTCTCTAGTTCAAAAGACTGTCTATCCAAATCCAGCTGTTGCTTTTTAAGCTTCAGTCTGGTTTGTTCCACCCTCAACTTATTGAGTTCCCCCTCTAACATTCTGTCATCAGGGTTGGTGGGAGGGACGTTCCTAGATACAGAGGTATGATGGGAATGAACAGAAGGAGACCTGTCCCTTACAGAAGCCACCCTAACAGCTTGGCTAACAGAAACATTACTACCAGTATGGTGAGAATAAATGCTTTTGCTATGATGTGAGACAACACTATTTGTATGGTGTGGCTCATCATCATTACCAACTATGCTAGACTGTCTAGTAATGGGCAGGCTAGGAAGTTTCTTTCCTGAATCTTTTCCTGGGGGAGTCCCTGAATCACATTGGGAACTATTAGGTACTTTTTCAACAGATGGGGCACCTATAGCCTTATCTTGTTCTCTAAGCATGTTAAGTAACAGTTCCAAGGAAGGATTCTTCCCTACACTCAAACCTCTCTCTATGCAGAGACTCCTTGCTCCTTTCCAGCTAAGGTGATCATATGCAAGTTTGGACAGATCAACATTTTGGCCTGTGCCAGACATTTTTAGAGAGAGTTAAAGTGATAGAAAAAGAGGAAAAAGTTTTCAGAACTTTTTAGAAAGACAGAAAAAAAAACTTTAAAAACTTTTTAGAACTTTTTAGAAAGTTAGAAGTACTTTTCAGCACTTAGAAAAGAGTGAAAAGAGGAAATGCAAAACTTTTTGGCTATGTGTATATACACTGACCTTGTTTTGTATATTTTTCTCTTATGAAAAGTACAATGACAAGAGTGGTAAGTAGTCTCAAAGCACTTATCCCACCGCTGCACAACCAATGTAGGAGGCTGGACTGGCTTGTAGTGAGTACCAAGGGGTACTTGCACCTTGCACCAGGCCCAGTTATCCCTTATTAGTGTATAGGGTATCTAGCAGCTTAGGCTGATAGATAATGATAGCTTAGCAGAGCAGCTTAGGCTGAACTAGGAGACGTGTGAAGCTACTACAGTACCACCTAGTGTCATATGCACAATATCATAAGAAAACACAATACACAGTTATACTAAAAATAAAGGTACTTTATTTTTATGACAATATGCCAAAGTATCTTAGAATGTACCCTCAGTGAGAGGATAGGAAATATACACAAGATATATATATACACAATAGCAAAAATATGCAGTATAGTCTTAGAAAACAGTGCAAACAATGCATAGTTACAATAGGATGCAATGGGGAAACATAGGGATAGGGGCAACACAAACCATATACTCCAAAAGTGGAATGCGAACCACGAATGGACCCCAAACCTATGTGACCTTGTAGAGGGTCGCTGGGACTATTAGAAAATAGTGAGAGTTAGAAAAATAACCCTCCCCAAGACCCTGAAAAGTGAGTGCAAAGTGCACTAAAGTTCCCCTAAGGACAAAGAAGTCGTGTTAGAGGAATAATGCAGGAAAGACACAAACCAACAATGCAACAACTGTGGATTTCCAATCTAGGGTACCTGTGGAACAAGGGGACCAAGTCCAAAAGTCACAAGCAAGTCGGAGATGGGCAGATGCCCAGGAAATGCCAGCTGCGGGTGCAAAGAAGCTTCTACTGGACAGAAGAAGCTGAGGTTTCTGCAGGAACGAAAAGGGCTAGAGACTTCCCCTTTGGTGGAAGGATCCCTCTCGCCGTGGAGAGTCGTGCAGAAGTGTTTTCCCGCCAAAAGAACACCAACAAGCCTTGCTAGCTGCAAATCGTGCTGTTAGCATTTTTGGACGCTGCTGTGGCCCTGGAGGGACCAGGAGGTCGCAAATTGGACCAGGAGAGAGAGGGGACGTCGAGCAAGACAAGGAGCCCTCTCAGCAGCAGGTAGCACCCGGAGAAGTGCCAGAAACAGGCACTACGAGGATGCGTGAAACAGTGCTCACCCGAAGTCGCACAAAGAAGTCCCACGTCGCCGGAGAAGAACTTAGGAGGTCGTGCAATGCAGGTTAGAGTGCCGTGGACCCAGGCTGGACTGTGCACAAATGATTTCCGCCGGAAGTGTACGGAGGCCGGAGTAGCTGCAAAAGTCGCGGTTCCCAGCAATGCAGTCTAGCGAGGTGAGGCAAGGACTTACCTCCACCAAACTTGGACTGAAGAGTCACTGGACTGTGGCTGGATTCGAGGGACCTCGCTCGTCATGCTGAGAGGAGACCCAAGGGACCGGTAATGCAGCTTTTTGGTGCCTGCGGTTGCAAGGGGAAGATTCCGTCGACCCACGGGAGATTTCTTCGGAGCTTCTGGTGCAGAGAGGAGGCAGACTACCCCCACAGCATGCACAAACAGGAAAACTGTCGAGAAGGCGGCAGGATGAGCGTTACAGAGTTGCAGTAGTCGTCTTTGCTACTTTGTTGCAGTGTTGCAGGCTTCCAGCGCGGTCAGCAGTCGATTCCTTGGCAGAAGGTGAAGAGAGAGATGCAGAGGAACTCGGCTGAGCTCTTGCATTCGTTATCTAAAGTTTTCCCAGAGACAGAGACTCTAAATAGCCAGAAAAGAGGGTTTGGCTACCTAGGAGAGAGGATAGGCTAGCAACACCTGAAGGAGCCTATCACAAGGAGTCTCTGACGTCATCTGGTGGCACTGGCCACTCAGAGCAGTCCAGTGTGCCAGCAGCACCTCTGTTTCCAAGATGGCAGAGGTCTGGAGCACACTGGAGGAGCTCTGGACACCTCCCAGGGGAGGTGCAGGTCAGGGGAGTGGTCACTCCCCTTTCCTTTGTCCAGTTTCGCGCCAGAGCAGGGCTAAGGGGTCCCCTGAACCGGTGTAGACTGGCTTATGCAGAATTAGGCACATCTATGCCCAAGAAAGCATTTCCAGAGGCTGGGGGAGGCTACTCCTCCCCTGCCTTCACACCATTTTCCAAAGGGAGAGGGTGTCACACCCTCTCTCAGAGGAAGTTCTTTGTTCTGCCATCCTGGGCCAGGCCTGGCTGGACCCCAGGAGGGCAGATGCCTGTCTGAGGGGTTGGCAGCAGCAGCAGCTGCAGTGAAACCCCAGGAAGGGCAGTTTGGCAGTACCAGGGTCTGTGCTACAGACCACTGGGATCATGGGATTGTGCCAACCATGCCAGGATGTCATAGAGGGGGCAATTCCATGATCATAGACATGTTACATAGCCATATTCGGGGTTACCATTGTGAAGCTACATATAGGTAGTGACCTATATGTAGTGCACGCGTGTAATGGTGTCCCCGCACTCACAAAGTTCAGGGAATTGGCTCTGAACAATGTGGGGGCACCTTGGCTAGTGCCAGGGTGCCCTCACACTAAGTAACTTTGCACCTAACCTTTACCAGGTAAAGGTTAGACATATAGGTGACTTATAAGTTACTTAAGTGCAGTGTAAAATGGCTGTGAAATAACGTGGACGTTATTTCACTCAGGCTGCAGTGGCAGGCCTGTGTAAGAATTGTCAGAGCTCCCTATGGGTGGCAAAAGAAATGCTGCAGCCCATAGGGATCTCCTGGAACCCCAATACCCTGGGTACCTCAGTACCATATACTAGGGAATTATAAGGGTGTTCCAGTAAGCCAATGTAAATTGGTAAAATTGGTCACTAGCCTGTTAGTGACAATTTTGAAAGAAATGAGAGAGCATAACCACTGAGGTTCTGATTAGCAGAGCCTCAGTGAGACAGTTAGGCACTACACAGGGAACACACACATATAGGCCACAAACTTATGAGCACTGGGGTCCTGACTAGCAGGGTCCCAGTGACACATAACAAACATACTGAAAACATAGGGTTTTCACTATGAGCACTGGGCCCTGGCTAGCAGGATCCCAGTGAGACAGTGAAAACACCCTGGCATACACTCACAAACAGGCCAAAAGTGGGGGTAACAAGGCTAGAAAGAGGCTACTTTCTCACAGGGCCCCCAATCTTGAACATTATTTTGCCACTGCACAATTGCAATGGGTCTTGAATTGGATACAGAGGCCCAAATCAGCGGAGGCTTCGTGGGTAAACGCACAGTTACATGGAGTACCGGTGTACACATGGCTAATGAAGGGTCCGTTTGAGGGCATCACTGGCAATCCCTTAATGACAGCTGCTCATGCCTGCTGGAGACTTTATATTCTCAAGGGATGTACGGGGCTCCCATATTCGCCCCTCATCCCTTTGGGGCAGATGCCGGGGAGCGTTAATTTGAACAGAGCGTACTCCGTGGCCGCATGGGCGGAGGCAGGAATACTAACTGTGGGGGATTGCTTTGAAGACGGCACTCTGATGACATTTGAGGCCATAAAGGACCTTACGTCGGTGAGTTCAGCTCAATTTCTATCATACTACTCTATATGCCACTCAATAAAGAAAGCGTGGGTGACCAAGAACCAGATGTCTCCCCCACACTACACCACATGCTATTGTATGACGGTCACACCAAAGTGATCACAAACCTTTACAAAGCCTTGAATAGGGCTCCCGAAAATGGGCTGGAGAATGCAAGAGGGCGGTGGAACGCCGTTCTCCCAATCCCGTTATCTCCTGAGGAGTGGTCCCTTGCTCTTGGTCAGGCCCGGCGGGTGTCACAGAACCCCAGATTTCGCTACACCCATTTAAATTTCATACATCAGACGTACATCTCGCCGTCCCGCTTAAGGCGCATGTTCCCCAAGTCTAATCCGTTGTGCCCCCGTTGTGGCTCCCTGACGGCCCACTTTTATCATATGGTATGGGAGTGCGGACCCCTATGGGAGACCTGGCGTAAGGTGGTGGCAGATATATCCGATATTACAGAATATACGTTTTTGCCAGAACCAAGATCTTGTCTATTGGGTGTTAGAACCAGAAACAAACAACATATATACATCCACAGATTTGCAGATTTAGCACTCATAATGTACAAAAGATTGATTGCCATGAACTGGAAGGCCCCCAGGGCGCCAGAGATTAAGACGTGGCGCATGGACGGAGACTCAAGCACAAAACGAGATAAGGGTCAGACTCGCACGGGGTATGACGCTTGGGAAGCATTTGTCACCAGACTAGAGGTTAAGAATGACGAGCGCCCACCGTAAATTTGATAGTGTGGAATACACATGCGGCAGGGAGACATAACTACTGTGCTATTTGCCTCCACTTTCTGTAATTTTCTTTTTTCTCTCTGAACAGTGTACTGGGGTGGTGGGCATGAAGAGGGGGTGGCCTGCTTACAGCCTCTAGTGAGCATTGGGACAGTAACACATAACTATTCCGGAACATACATAACGGAAGGTTGATGTTCAGGTGGATAAACTCATGGACTGAGCGGCAGTGTTGCGCAAGAGGTATTTGTCACCATATATCACCACAGGGATGCACAATCACAACAAAGGGAGTGACAAATAATAAGATCAAACTCGCACATGACATGAAAACATATGCTTGGGTTGCATGATATATGTTAGTGTACTACAGTTCATTAATATATGGATATTGGAGAAGGGGCATCTGACCCCACCCCAAAGGAAAAGATTGTAAATGTGCCTGCAGTCATTTGTGTAGTGGATTATTGTAGGATGGAAATCCTAACACTCAGATCCAGATTTATTTTATTTTATTTTATTTCATTTCATTTGGTTTGTTATTATGTTATTAGGATATTATGTAACGGTTGTTATCCTGCTGTTTTGATGATTGTGTTTATTGTTGAATATTTGTGACGAAAACAATAAAACAGATATTTTTTTCAAAAATTGTGTTGCTCCAATGGGATCTGTTATTCTCTTCAATATACCAGACAACAGCCAATGCATTTCGTTCACTACCTGTGAACTTCCTCAGGGCATCACTATTTTTGTTTGCGCAGAAGGTTGAAGTTTCCCATTGCACCACCTGCAAGTACTCAACCACATATATTCCCTTGTATTATTCCTTTGGTCAAAGTATAAATCAAATTCATTTTTATTTTAGGTATGGGGATTAAGGGCCTGATTTAGAGTTTGGCAGACGAGTTACTCTGTTACAGCGGTGACGGATATCCCACCTGCCGAAATATAAATCCCATAGAATATAATGGGATTTAGATTTCGGTGGACGGGATATCCATCACCGTTATGACGGAGTAACTCGTCCACCAAGATCTAAATCTGGCCATTTGTCTGCCAAGGTATGTAGGTACTTCCTTTGCCCTCTGGGAATTATTTAGACCCCTGATGATCCAGGATAGTAGTGATAGAGCTTTTCTAGTAGGGATCACAAGGTTGAATCTCTAGTGGGTCAGTATTATGGACAAGTTCACAAATCGTGAGCAATTGTTCCCCAACCTCCCACCCACTATCAGTGACAGATACCCCCAACAGATAACACACTCAACCTTTGAGACATTGTGGAGGTGATTCACACCTATGGGCGTGGTGTGCCAGCTAACCTCCACGCTCCTTACAAAATTAACCATGTCACAGTATTAACAACACATTGTTCATTATGTTGTCAGGGCTGTACTCCGAAGCACCCAACCATTCTTGAGGTCTATGAATATGTCCAAGTGAACTTGGATCAAAACACTCCGGTCATGGAAATGCTTGTTGATCTTGCAGCTGTATTTGATACTGTCTCTCATCCTTTTTTGCTTGAGAGGCTGGAAATGACCGGCATCAGAGACCACGTCCTGCTGTGGCTTAAATCCTCCATTAGAAATCAGACGCAGGCTGTTTTTCTTCCTCCTTTTACCTCCTCATCAAAACCTTTAAGTTGTGGAGTTCCACAGGGTTTGGCTTTCAGCCGAACTCTTTTTAATATTTATGTGTCACCTTTGGCTAAAATTGTCAAGAGTTGTATCATATGCAGGTGATCCCTACGCCTCCTGGCTTTTCAGGAAAATGTTCTACCTTCTTTGATTCCTTTAAAACTTTCCTTAACTCTGTCATAAATTGGATGATTGGCAGCTTCCTAAAGCTTAACCTAGTTAAAAATAAGGTCCTTTTCTTTGGTGTTAAGTCCATTCCGGACCTTGATCTCTGGGAGCCATTGAAGATAAGTCCCCCTAGCCCTTTCCCTGTGGTAAGAAACCTTGGGCTGAATTTTGATTCTGAGCTCACTTTTGAGCCTCAGATTAAAGTAATATCTACCTCTCGTATTTCTTCACTATAAGATCCCTGAGAAGGAGACTCCACCTCATTCCGGCCAAACATCGTAAAACAAATGTCCATGCTTTGATTACTTCGAAGCTGGACTATTGCAACAGCTAACACTTAGGGCTCCCAGCTTTTCTCATACAGCGTCTCCAAAACATCCAGAACGCTTCTGCCCTACTGATTTGTAAACTTCTACCCTGGGTCTTTGTGTCAAGTTATTTATAGCAGTTTCACTGGCTTTCAGTGAACAGAAGGATCCAGTTTAAAGCCCTCATTCCAGCTTTTAGGGTATTCAATCAAAGGGTCCTCTCTATCTTAGGCATTGCTTTAACTTTTCTTCTCAGGTGCGCTCATTGAAGTCCAACAATCTTAAACTGCTCAAAACACTGTGCATATTGAAAGCCAGAAGGGGAGGCAGATCCTTTGTCTTTTTGGCTACCAGGCTGCGGAATTCACTTCCACTTGTTCTGAAAAGCTATCCTTCTGAAACAGCGTTTACAAAAAATCTAAAAATGTTTCTTTTTGATTCTGGTATTCATAGTTTCTAAATGTGGCACTTTTTGTGATGCACCAGCAGAGCACAGTGCAGGCCTGTATCTACAGGGCCACTTTGCGTGGCTTTTCATGGCCTTGTAGATATGGTATAAGACAAAGCAGCATGAGCTGCTGTGCTGTCTTACACTGCATCAGGGAGGCTTTCCATGGGCACTGCGGTGGGTTTTCCCATGCAACACCCATGGGTTTTGATGCATTCCCAGATTTACAGGGGAGGTGAAATTAGGAGAAATATCTTTATTTCTCCTCGTTTTTCCTCTTTATAAGTCTGCTGCATTCTGCAACACACATAGAAAGAGGAAAAATCCTCCATCGATTGTTTTGTGCAAGAAGGTGTCCCTTACTGCACAAAAACAATCCTGTCTGTGACGCAGGCATCTTAGACCATAGTGCAAGGGTGCCTGCCTTGGCGCTAGTCAGCCCATTGTGCACCAGCGCAGGGGGAGAGGACAGAAATGATCCGTATCTTGTAGATACAGCTAATTTTTGCCCTTTCCCTGTTGCTGTGGGCAGCGCAGTAACGTCACTTGCTACAATGCCCTGCACCTAGGGGACATGAAAATATGCCCCTGTGTGTGGTCAGCTGATCTCCATGTTCCAAGGCAAGTTCGGAGAAGACGAGATTTGGCATTTGTCTCACTCTTCACCACAATGATGTATGCTTGTATAGATAAGAAGTGTTAGAAGTCAGACAAGCCTGTCAGAGTGATTTATCCGCGGGCAGAGTATTGTAAATAGTCACAGAAACTGTAGACATGCACAGTAGTTGGTGTTTTACAATAAAAGATTAATTAATATGTACGATTCAGAGATGAAAATTATTTGCAGCTTCTCATAACATATCTTGGGAACACTAGTAATGCTTCAGTTATGGAAACTCATGGAATGCACGCAAATACTGCCATTTTCATTTCCTTACAAGCTTGATTTGGGCAAGGGCCGGCAATATAAAGCTGTAATCTTTGCAAGTGGCCCAGCAGCTTTTCAAAGTGTGAAAAGTTTCAGTTCTGTTTTTTCACATGTCAACTTACAGCTATGAAAATAATGTCTGAAAATAATATGACGACCTATTAATATTACTGTTCAATAACTTAGTTTTCTAGGCTCTAAGACTGCCAAACACACACTCTAAAGAGTAAGTGCTCTCATGTTGGGGTACATTGCGCCAGGTTTGTGTGAAACATGTATGTATTACCTGGAAAGCCCTGCCACACACAACAGATAGGGAGAAGTGTATGTTCGAAAAGGAGGGACGAAGATCAATGTGATTGTAGTTTTCTTAATATATTGCGGAAGCAAGTAATAAAAGCCAAGACGTAAAGAGCTGCAGTTATCAAGGTAGCTGAGGCTATCTGCCTGTATTACTATCTGGCGGCTGCCGCTGCAAATCTTAAGGGACAGGAGTGTGGGGGATGACGGGGACAGGAAAACAACAATTGTGTTTTTAAAAAGCACTTACCTTTCCCGCCGTCTCCTGCCGCCTCGCAATCCTCTGCTCCTGATGGTTGGTGTCCCAGCATTCACTGGGACACCAGAACAGGCTCCCCAGTAATCCTGGTGCTGCTTTCATGCTAAACCTACCATGAAAGCAGCATCAGGATTGGTCTGAGCAGCTTCGCCAGCCGCTCATAAACAGCCGTGGGCTCTCTGCAGTTTCTCCAGCCCGGCTGTACAACACAGCCGGGTTGGAGAAACCTAAGAACACATGTGTGTTTGGCTGGCCTATGATGGCCGGCCAAACACACATGTGCACTTACGTGCACTTCACTCCCCTTCCCCCCTCCCACTTCCCGTGGACCAGCCCATTCCCTCCCTGCACTGCTGGCTGAGCCAGCAGATGAAAAAATAAAATGATAGTGTAACTATCGATTTATTTTTCATCTCCTGGCTCTTGGCCAGGGGGGCAAAGCTCCTCCGCCATTGCTGGCGAGAAGCCAAAGGAAGGAAAGTGAGCCTTATATGGTGCATTTGCAAAAAGCAGGTGAAAAAGATTTTTGTTTATTTGGTAAGACAGAAAGATCATGATTGAAGACTGCTTACAGAGCTTGTAGGATGGGGACAGGGCTTCCTAGTTTTGAGGGCCAGAAATCAGAGGCCTAACAGGGACGTTTACTATTGCCAGAGGCATGGCCAGAAAGATTTCAATTTTGTCTGTATTGAGTAAAAATTGTTGACAACTGAGATGAGCAGTAAGAGAGTGGTCGTCCTGCCTAACCATATGTGAGTGTCATACTCATAGAATATGCTATTCAAATCATGACCGTGCATGAGTTAGGGAAGAAGAATAACACTGTAAAGGGTCATACTCAGGGAGGAACCGTAAGAGGCACCATCATAGACAGGTTTGAACTAAGAACAAAACGAGGGAATGTGAACAGCCTGGGCTCAATCCTTCAAATAAGAGGTGATCCAGGTAAGTGCCCTTCCTTTGACTCTTGTAACAGGGAGGTGATGAAGAAACCAAATCAAAGGCTGTAGAGAGGTCTAGAAGGACCAGGGCTACACAGCTGACCAGATCCTTAGCATGCAAAGGTCATCTAGAATGGACACCTGTGTAGACTCAGTGCTATGTATGGGTATAAAACCAGATTATGCTATGTCGAAGATGTTACTAAAGCCTAGCAAGGCAGGCCGTTGTCAAATTCTTTCTCCAGAATTTTCTCAGAAAGCAGCAGTAGAGCGATGGGAAGACAATTGCTCAGGTTATTTGGGCAGTCAGAGCGTTTCTTAAGTACTGGACCTACCATATCTTGTTTTGAAGAATTAGGTACATGGGCATTATTTGTAATACAGCAGCAATAGCTGCCTTAGCAAGTTGAATGAAGCGAGCTGGCGACGGGTCAAAGGGGGAGCATGATCTCCTTGGAGATAAAACTATTTTTGCATGTTTAAGAGAAATTCGATAGGATGGTGCTGGAAACACTTTAAAGATGTGATAGACCTTATCAGTATAAGAAGTGGAATGTCCGTTGCATGAGATTGAAAGAAATGAAGCAGCATTCACAGGGAAACAGGAAACTATTTTAAAAAGCCCTTTTGAGATGTTCTTACCCACATCCTGATGGAACTTAATTGGCTCTTCTTGCCAACACGTTTCACCTTCAAAACCAGCGACATTGTTTACAAAACTATTATGATGAGCACCCCTGCTTATCTTGCAGACAAGCTCACGTCTCTGGTGGCTCTCAACACACCTGCATCCAGGACATCCTCAAACTGCCATCTGAGAATTGTAAAAAAGAAAACAACAAGCCAGTAGGCCTTTTCCATTCAAGAACCCAGGGTCTGGAATAACAGCCCTGTGTCCTTCAGGACTATCCTAAATTTGCTCCAATTTAGGATAGATTTAAAGACACACCCTTGAAAGAACACTACATCACAATGCACTTAGGCCCATATTTATACTTTTTGTTGCAAACCTGCGCTAGCGCAGTTTCAAAAAGATTAACACCGGCTACCAGCCGGGCGTCTTATTCAAGGAATGATGCTAGCCAGCGCAGCAGCCTGGTTACCCTCAAAATAAATGACGCTAACTGGGCAGTGGAGGCGTAGGGCACAATGGGGGTTGTGCGTGAAAGAATGGTGCAAGTCAGGTTAGCGTAAAAAATCTTGGCGCTACCCTGACTAGCGTAATTTTTTGAAGCACAACCCCATGGAAATGACTCCTGTCTTAGAAAAGACAGTAGTCATGACCCCCTGCCTAATGACCATGCCCAGGGGACTTATGTCCCTTGGGCATGGTCATTGGGCACAGTGGCATGTAGGGGGCCCAAGTTAGGCCCCCCTATGCCACTTAATAAAACATTTTTTAAAAACTTACCTGGACTTACCTGGGATGGGTCCCCCCATCCATGGGTGTCCTCCAGGGGTGGGCGAGGTGGGCAGGGGGTGTCCCTGGGTGCAGGGAAGGGCACCTGTGGACCACTTCCATGGTCGCCCACCATGGAAATGAGCTCACAGGTCCCCTAACGCCTGCCCTGACCCAGGCGTTAAAAAATGACGCTAATCAGGGTTAGGGACATTTTTTAAGGCCCCCCTCTTTCGGTGCGTCATTATAGCGCTGGAGGATAAATAAGGCGCAAATTCCTTAGAGTCATTTTTTGCACGGGAATGCCTACCTTGCATCTCATCAGCGCAAGGTAGGTTTCCACGTACAAAAAATGATGCACGCTCCATAAATTTGACGCTAGATGGGTCTAGCGCCTAAGTATAAATATGGAGTTAAGTTTGCAGCAGATTTGCGTAAAAAAAGATGACGCAAATCCGGCGTAAACAGAGTATAAATATGCCCCTAACAGTCCACAATCCAGTTACTTCTCATATCACTTGTCTTTATGCTTGTCTTTGCTCCTGTACAGCTCCCTGCTGCCTACTGGCTAGGTCTGTGCTACAGCAATACCACATAAACCTCCATAAAGATTTTCCATTTTCATAAATATAATAGGAGGCATCAGTAGAACTAACAAGTTCCTTGTAGGAATAAAGAGCAGGAGATTGAGCAATTCTGATGCAGGGAGAATAGTTGTGCCTTCACAAGTGTTCTAATTCTTTACAATGGCATTAAGCCTCTTGGAGATGTTGACCGAACTAAGGGGGGAACAGGCGGTGGCACTAGAAGATTTGGCTGGATTTAAATCCAGTTACAGAAATCAGCAAGGTTGTTGTCGAGTGAGGAGTTAAAATTGGGGGAGGAAGACTGAACAAAGGAGCTGGTAATGCTTTCAACATTAAATTTAGACCAATGTTATTTGACTATGTGGAACTATTGTTTATCATCTTTGTTGACAGGAGCCTTGGGCAGAGGCAATAAAAAAGGGATAAGAATTTGACTTGACCAAGATTACACATCCACATCTGTAATTTGTTCCCAGCTCTTCATATGAAAGTTTCTTGTATCATCCAACATATGTTAATCTCATCAATGCTTATTTTCCAGATCATTCTGGTCTATACTTTCATGACACCTCCCACCAACAACAGTTGTCTATATGTCTCAATCACCAACTTTTCATGTCCCTTGTGCTTAATCCTTTGCAGCTAAATGATGTTAGGCTCATGTCAGAAGTGAGATAGACTGTGACGAGTTTTTTGCCATGATCCCAGACACCGGGAACCTTCATTTGAGAAACCAGGATTCCAACTCTGAGAGCTACCAGTTGCTCCCAGCCGAGCGATTAAAGGTGGTGCAGCTCCATTCTCAAGGGACATGGTCTCACTCAAGAGACAGGATGCTTTAAAGAGCCATCTTTAATTTTGAAGACCCTACTAGTAATCCCCCCTCTGATTCAGTGAATTATATTGAACACACTATAGCTGCAAGGTCTGGAGGTTAATATGAAGGATGAGACAGAGAGAAGGCATTTGATCAGCAATTAGCCTGTCAAAACCCCTTTCAGGGGACCAGTGGGCAAGCAAGGGTTACTGAGCCCAACCATGGAGGTTAAAGCCTTTTACTCCTGATGTCCTGGGGCCCGACTTACTATGTATTCTGAGTAACTGGGCCAACTACCCCTTCTGCACTTGACTCTCAAGGTGTGTGGTCTGAGCAGTTCAAGGATCCCGTGAAGGGGAGGCCGGGATGGCAGAGGGGCGGATACAGAAAAGTGGACATGGGCCACTACACAAAATTCGTGCTGCAGCAACAATAAATCATTGTCCAGGCAAATACTAACTCTTATTGGGAAGTATTTTATTTCTACCACTAACCAACACAAAGAAAAAAAAACAACAGCCACAAATAATTACACAGTCCCCCTGGAGGTTGAGGCTCTTATATTTCTATAGGAATTCTCTGTCCCTCTCCGTCCTCATGTTAGCAATAGTGGGTATTCCCCATTCACTATTAGTAACATCCAGGGAATGCTCACTAGTAGTCCGAGTCTCAAGAGCCCACTTTGACTCTAATTTAAAGTCGTGTTCCAATTTACGGCAGCCCTTTCCTGGCATACGGGGTCGCCGAGTCTGTCCTGCACAAGGTCAATGGCCCGATCGGTACTGCAGGCATTTTCTCACACCTCACAGAAGGAGTCCACTCAACAGTGCTCCCCACTGGACCTTGCTCCCTCCAGCACTCTCATCTTCTCCACAGGGCATACTGGCCTTGACAAGCAGGAAGGCACTGGTGCTCCAGGCTCCAGGGCAGGTGCTCTTGAATTCCTTGGGTGATGTCCCCTCACCCAGCAGGGGGATTAGCAGGCCTTGGCCCCCAGTACTGGCCTCAAATAGATGTGGACCCACCAGCAATCTGATAGGGAAGCCTAGCTAGATCTGAGCCAAGATTATGGCTTGGCTCTAAGAATCCATACTCGAGCCAAGCCATTAAAAAACATTTAGCATGTATATCGTGCAACAAATATAATGTAAAAATATGATACAGTCTTTTCAAAATTAAAAACAGCATATTTCTTTAACATGCTGAATCTTTTCACTTTTAGTACATCAGGTTATATCACTACATAGACAGGCATTTATTAAAAGTGATAGTTTTTAAACATGAACTTAAGTACATTAATGGCTCAACTCCCAGCATCAATGCCATTAGTGAACTAAGAGGCATGTCAGTTGTCATATGAACCTTAAACGTGTTCTATGTTCTTCTTACAGATGGAGCAACAATATAGACTAATAAATCAAACATTAGAGGTGAGCGTATAGCCCACATCCTGAACTCAAGTATTTAAAAATGTTATCATGTATGATAATTAAGAGAAAGGAGACTCTGTGAAACCAAAATGTTTACCTAGGATCACAGAAATTGAATAAGCTTGGAAGCCGCTATTGATTCTCACATTTGAAAATGCATCCACCAGATGATTATCTCCTGTTTTACATTAAGGGTCACTGTTCACTGTTTTGGCTTTTAAATTTGGAGAATGACAAGGAAAACCAACACAGACATATCTGACTCGGCCTAGAGCCCCATTACCCATTTGCCAAGAATGCATTTATTTGGGGGGTGTCACACCCCAAACACACCCCCTGAAGCTACGCTCCTGCACATACACCCAGCACATACATTTAACCTACACTCACTACACAGCACATCCAACATACACTGTACAACTCATAGGTACACACATCCAGCACATGCAGTTAAGATGCACGCACTGCGCAGTACTGCAGTATCCGTGTACCCTTCCCAGGTACACATGCGCCCTATCCTGGGCTGAGCAGCACTTCACACTAAACAGATGTAGGCCAAGGGTGAGTTAAGCATACACCAGAACAATATTAACAAGCATTTGCAATGCAACGGGTCTCGCGTTTGCTCATGTTAGAGCTGATCGCATTGTAAACTCCTAACCCGACTTTTCATCTATCTGCAAAAGTGCTTTTATGTACGTAACCCGAAAAAGTTAAATTAACTGTGTAAAGCGCTCGACTTCTGCCAAGCGAAATCGCGCTAAGAAAATAGAGAAAAAGTAGTCCACGATCCGACAGAAAACAGCGAGCCTTGCATGTTTTCTGTACTTGGTCGCTGCGCTCGAGGAGGGCTAACCACCGGAAAAGGCTTGACGTGTGCATGCCTTCCACTAATGAAAGCAAGCAGATTTTACTAGGCAAGCCCACGAACCAATCAAATACACTGACGTGACGTCGACAGGGCTCGGAGCCCTTTTCTAATGACTAAAGCGTCTCGCTGCAATGCGCGAGCGCATGCAACGCAGGCTCGACCCTAAAAATGAGTGAGCCTGTAGGCCTCACTCCAGTGACACAGTTTAAAAAGGATCTGTTGACCTCTACTGATCACTACAAGGTATGCTGCCCCCCGGCGCTCAGGCTTCTAAACTCCTGATAAAGACAGTAACTTTTCATCACTAGGAGGGTAGCGCCATGGACGTCCCTTCCGTTCCAACAAGACCGCAATCCCTGAGACAGGCCTATGTCGTGGGGCACGTGCAGAATCTGTGTTTGCCTATCACAACAAAAATCTGGATTAGGAATCCAGACATCAGTACATTTGTGCATTCAGGGCAGGGCTGCACATCCATTACCACACGTCCATCACCAGTCCCAAAACAGCATATAACATCTGATCATGTCAAATGATCGATCTGCAGTGCTCCGGAGTACTGCTACAAGAATGTCCTCTTATACATCCGATGAGCGAAGGAAGACAAACAGTTCATGGCAATACATTGCTCAAGCATCTAAGGCAGCAGAAAAGGCATTTTGCTTACCTGTTTGCTATCTGTTAACTTTACAAGGTGAAAGCACGGAAGGGATTGGCTTAATAGCTGCGATAAGACAGTTCTCTGGATAGACATTGTAAATCGGGTGCAGGCTTTCACCTGTCTCTATTTAAAGGGGTGCACCATATGCTATCCGCTTTTTAATTGCTTCATGGACGTTCGCGACTCTGACTTTTGAAAGTTATCGCTTACAGGTATCGTTTTTACAAGTCAATCGGCTTTTGAACTAGATAATACGTTATTTGTCTATTTGAAATTGAATAATGCAGTTTGGCAAGAAACTAGCGCTAAGTCGCTTTATTCTGAGCGTCTAATTGGTTAGAGGCGCCCTTGAAGTTGATAATGTGAGCCGTGCTGGTTACTATTAGGCTCACACATGTCTCTTCTTGTTAGATACAAAAGGCGTTGTTTTATCTGGTCGTAACTGCCGATGCAGTTGGAACATATTTGTAATGATTATGCCTTATTCAATCGTTGACTCTGAAAAAAGAAAATAGGTTACAATGTGCTTATCATATGGAAGTTTTGGGGGATACTTTTTGGCTCATTAATGCTTTTGTTTTTAGACTGAAAAGTGACTGATTTGTGACTGACTTTGCCCGAGGGGTTGATGCCAAATTTAATACATGCCAGCTTTTATGACGCACTCTGGATGGTGCGATTTGAGAGAGTATTAGGCTCCTACTGGTCGGGATGTTACCGCCATTTCAATTAGTGGACGCTCTGGGGAAGATCGGTATGTAAAATTGTCAGGAGTATTATTCTGAACAAATACCAGCCATACTGTGGTATTGAATCTAATTACGCTTTCATATATTTTAGGTCTTTGCTTATGAATTAGGGCCAATTCCAATATATAAGGTACTTATTGTGCATGGCCCTTGGGGCAAAATTACTTTTAACTTACTTCTTTTGGGCCCTGTTTATCATCACCCCATTGGCTATTCTATTCTCAAAAGAACTTATATGCATAAAACTGGGCATGTTTTGCTTCCTACTAATCTGATTTTATACACTCTGGTTGCATGTTTTGACACATGATTGTACAATGTGTGCACCGTATAATATGTGTTATGTTAATGGTGATTTGGTATGAGTTATTGGGTGTTCTTCCTTCACTGTTTTGCTTTGTTGTTTTTGGGTTACACTTTTGAAGACCTTGGTTATTACAATATGGGTCATAATAATACAGTTCAAGAATAGAGATTAATTATATTATTGTATAATTGGTTATAATTAATATATTATCTTCTCATTGTGATTTATCAGCTTTGAAAAAGTCCTTTTGTGGACGAAACACGTGTCAACTGGAGTTCTACTAGGTTGAAGCCTTAATGCGAAGGGGTTGAATTATATTTTATTTGGCCCTTTCTTTCGGACCATTTGAGATTTAAGAGATTTGTATATACATTATGTTTTGTGTATTTATGTTGTTTTTTGTTTTGGACATTGTATTATGTGCTTTATGAGTTTGTATGATCGTTTGCATTTTTATCTTTCATATTGATGTATTAAAATATTCTAGTTTTATATCAATATACGAGTTTTCTTTGTTAGGAATGAACACAGTTTTCTTGTGTTCTATCTCTTTGACTAACTCACCTATAGCTGAATAATTTTTGCTATCCATTTTGACTTAAAAACACTTAGGGGGTCATTCTGACCCCGGCGGTCATGGACCGCCGGGGCCAGGGTTGGAGGGAGCACCGCCAACAGGCTGGCGGTGCTCCACAGGGTATTCTGACCGCGGCGGTTCAGCCGCGGCCAGAAAGGGAAAACCGGCGGTCTCCCGCCGGTTTTCCGCTGCCCTGGGAATCCCCCATGGCGGCGCAGCTTGCTGCGCCGCCATGGGGGATTCTGACACCCCATACCGCCATGCTGTTCCTGGCGGTTCGCCCGCCAGGAACAGGATGGCGGTATGGGGTGTCGTGGGGCCCCTGGGGGCCAATGGCATGGGCACTGCAGGGGCCCCCGTAAGAGGGCCCCACTTTGTATTTCAGTGTCTGCCTTGCAGACACTGAAATACGCGACGGGTGCCACTGCACCCGTCGCACCTTCCCACTCCGCCGGCTCAATTCTGAGCCGGCGTCCACGTGGGAAGGATGATTTGCACTGGGCTGGCGGGCGGCCTTTTGGCGGTCGCCCGCCAGCCCAGTGCAAATCCCAAAATACCCTCAGCCGTCTTTCGACCGCGGAGCGGTATTTTGGAGGGTGGAACTCTGGCGGGTGGCCTCCGCCGCCCGCCAGGGTGAGAATCACCCCCTTAGTTTGATTCAAGTCACATATGTTTTAGATTGTATATGGTGTGCTCCACTATCTTGTAATTTTATTTAAGAGTATTATGTGTGGTTCCAAAGTGTCCTTTTATGTACTGGTGCCTCGCCCTAAATCTGAGGAGTCCGATTATAGATTTAGGCCCATATTTATACTTTTTTAGCACTGCATTTGCGCCACTTTTTGACACAAAAACGGCACAAATGTACAAAATACAATTGTATTTTGCAAGTATGCGACGCTTTTGCGTCAAATAATTACGCAAACGTGGTGCTAAAAAGGTATAAATATGGACCTTAGTGATTTTGCTCTGCTGTGGGCCAAATGGCCAATAGCTACGAACTGACAAATCCCCTCTGCACATAATGTGAAGATATGGAAATTAGAGATACACAAATGGGCTTTTACTGACAACAACGCATGTAATCACACCATGGAAGAGGACAGGAAATTACACACTTTACATGAAATGGGGCACACTTTTTCTTGATCTTGCTCCAAATTCTATTCTTAGGTCACTATGATTGTAATGGGCCCCTTGATATAATCTGTGCTACTGGCGGTGGAATTTTGTGCTGAGGTCTCAATGTTGTTCTCCCACTCTCTCCTAGTACTTGATGAACTTAGACTGTTCTGCAGTATCACAGTCTCTTGTTTGTAACTTTGTTGTGCTGTTGCATGACTTGTCTTTAAATCTCCTGTGTTGCTTGTGTCCCACCTTGATGGCTCAGTTTGTTCATTGTGAAGTAGAAACAGTTCTTATTTACGTTGATGCTTTGATACTAAGGCCCATATTTATACTTTTTGACGCTGAACTGCGTTAGCGTCAAAATGTTTACCGCTGGCTAGCACCATACCAAGACGCCCGTCGGGCATCATATTTATGGTATGACTCTAGCCGTCGGTAAGGCCAGGCTAGCGCCATGTAAAAGGACGCTAGCCGGGTAGGGTAGGCGCAGGGGAAACTGGAGCTTGTGTGCTGAATAATGGCGCTGCACTGTTTAGATGAGGTGAGGGTGTCCCTGGGGTCAGGGAAGGGCACCTGTGGGCTCTTTCCATGGTCTCTGACCATGGAAAAAGACCCACAAGTCCCCTAAAGCCTGCCCTGACACAGGCATTAAATAACGTGCTAAGCAAGCTTAGAGACCTTATTTTAGACCCCCATCGTCTGTGCTAGTTTTTAGCACGGGGATAAATATGGCTCTGTCAATGCTGGTGCTGCTCTCATAATACACCTAGCATGAGAGCAGTGGCAGGATTGGTCTGAGCGGCTTGGTCTGCGGCGCAGGCAGTGCACTGGAGTCTGTGCTTTTTTTTCAACCCGGCTGGTTCGAGAAACCTAAGTGCTCATGTCAGTTTGCCAAACCTAAGATGGCCGGCCAAACTGACATGCACACTTAAGTGCACTTCACCCCACTCACCTCTACTCCTCCCCTCCCCCCCCCCCCCCATGGCCTGGCCTGCCCCTCCCAGCACATGCTGGCTGAGCCAGCAGCTGAAAAATAAAAATACAGTAAAATATTGTTTTATTTTTTTGCTGCTGGCTCTTAGCCGGTGGGGTGACGCTTCTTCGCCGTTGCAGAGGAGCCACCCCTGTCAAATTGATAGGTTTTACTTGCTAATCAAAACTGTATTTCATTTCATATAGCTGAGAAACACCTCACTGTAGCAATTATTGTCTGTTGATTAAAAGCTGTTATGTGTGCCTATGTAGTTGTTTGCAAGGTCCTTACTACTTAAGTCCCTCGATGCTGTAAAATGTACTGTCTCCACTGTCTATATTTATAACTCCAGTAAGCATTTTCCTAATTATTACTAAGAAAAGATGATTTCACTCTGGATATGGAGTGTGAGAAGCTAGTACCAACCAAGTATGTCCTGTCATTGTAAGCAGACCTAAATGTACCTTCTTGTACTACATGTGGAAGGTTCCTTGAAATAAAGTGTTCAAGGTAAGTCAAAGGCACTTCAATATATTTAAAAGAATCATACTGGGATGAAGGGTCCATCTTTGCATACTTTCTGAATAGCCCTGCTGCGTAAGCAGTGTCTGCTTCAATCTCAAAGTAAAACACCTCCGTAGTACTTACTGGGTCTGCTTAAATCTCCACCTCCCCATCAGTTATTGGATATCCCCCATGGAATGTCAATTCACCAAAATGCCAGAGGTAGCGCAAGTGACATCACATGACCTTTGACCTTCACTTTCACTCACACACTTTATATATACGCACACACATTCACACTCTAATACACTCTCTAACGTAAACACACTCTCACCCACTTGAATGCACACAATATCAATTTAAAATAATTTTTTTACTTACTTCAGCTGCCAGGGAAGGTCATATTCCAGTTAATTGTACTCCACGTTGTATTACAATAATAGTGAATAATGTAATATTCACTATTAGTGAAATAAACAAATTCACAGGAAGCAAAGAGAGGGGAGCCCCAGCTGAGCTTTGTGTTCCTGGCAGTGATTTTGCCACCTCTGAGACCAGGGACAGGCCGGGGTCACATAAATGACGTCCAGAAATAGGACCACCCCAACGCTCCTCAAATCTGTGATGGAGTTGAAGACACAGCTAGTTTGAGAAAAGTACATCACAATGTGTTAACCATCCACAACCCAGCTACACATCCTATCACTCGTTGACTTTATGCTTGTGTTTGATCATGTACAGTGCTCCGCTGCCTTTTGGGTTGGTTCACATTATGGAAATAACATATACATAGATACAGAATGTGTGTTTTCATAGGCATACTAGAAAGCATGGGTAGAGCATACAAGGTTTTGATAAGAATAAAGAGCATGAGATTGAGAAATTCTGCTGCAAGGTGAATAGTTGTCATTTCTAATTCTTGGGGTTCCAGCTTTCAGCGGTTGTTTAGAGAGATTTTTTTTTAGTTTCGTTAGTGTAGGTGTAAACAACGGAGTATTGATCTTAATGAGCAGGGAATGATGTATTTGACTTGACTGGTTGAGACATGCTGCAATGATGCTCTTTGTAAATTCGTTCCAAACAACAATAGGGTTACACTCACTAAATTTCAGTTAATTCCAGAGTTGTATACAACTTACTTTTATTTCGGGAGCCAGGTTTTCTTAGCACCGTTTAGCCTGTTTGAGATGATGGCTGAAACACGGTGCGAAGGGGCCGAGGGAGTGGCACGAGAAGATTTGGCTGGAATGAAATCCAGTTACACATATCACTAAGGTTGTTGTCGGTTGAAGCGTTAGAACTGAGGCAGAAAGGCTGAAACAAGGCAGTTGTTGTCACCATTTAATTAGACCATATTTTACAACTACGTGCAAATGCTGACTATCAGCTTTGTTGGCAGGTGCCTTGGACAGAGCCCATAAAAAGCGATAAGAGCTTGACTTTACCAAGATTAAAGAACGACATCTGTAATTTTTTCCCACCCCTTTCACATGAACGTTTCTTGCTTCATCCAACATATGTCAACTCAGTTAGCTCATATTTACCGGATCAATTTGGCCTCTTCTTTCTTGGCACCTCCCCACCCACCACATCTGCCTGTGGGGCCCCATCACCACATTTCCCTTTGTACTTAATTCTTAGCAGCAAAACAATCAAAGGCCCAATCAGAATTGAGATGTACTGTGACCTCTTTCCTAGGCACCGGGAACCTTCATCTGAGAAACCAGACTTAGCACCATCGATCCCATCACGCCCACCACCCTCCACCCCACTCCCAAAGTAATCACTGCTTATGCTCCTCCTTTCTCAAGGGACATAGTCCCCTTTTTCCCACTCAGGACACAGTATGCGATAAAGAACCTCTCAATTTCACGGCCTTGTCTGTAATCCCCCCTCTCAGTAATGGATTGTATTGAAGGCACTATAGCTGCAAAGATGTAAAGCTAATACAAAGGAAGCGTCAGGGGTCATTTAATTAGCAATTAGCAGATAACATCAGATCATATCTGGTGTTTGAACCGCAGTGATCTGCTAAAAGAATTTCTTTTATACACCTGATACACAAAGACAAACAATGCATGGGCAAGGATTGCTCAAGGCCTTATTTTTAATTAAAGGTGAAAACAATAACAATAATGGAGGACTGGCTGAAAAGCTGAGATAAGACAATCCCACGCTCCAAGTACTCTGGGAAGTCATTTTAAATCAGGCACGGGCTGATATTGGCAGGAGTATTATTATGCCCTTTTTGAAATGATGCCTGGACCTAAATCCGATAAGTCCTATAATGAATTTTTTGATTTAGCTCTGATGTTGGTCAAATGGCCCATAGCTATGGACTCGCGAATCCCCTCTGTTCCTAAAGTGAAGACATGGAAGTTAGAGCTCCACAAATAGGCTGTTACTGACAACAGTACATGTAATGACACCATGCAAAAGGACGGGGAGTCACAGAGTTTACTTGATATGGGGCACACTCTTTCTTGATCTTGCTCCAAAATCTAATCAAAGGCCACCATGATTGTATTGCTCCCTCGATATAACGTGTAACTAGTGGTGGTGGTATTCTGTTTTGAGGTCTCGTCAGTGTTTAATTCGTAAATACAAAAGTGCCTGCAGAGGAAATCCAGAGGCTCCCCCTGACCGCGACTGCCTGCTTCAAGGAACCCGACGCCTGGAAACCACACTGCACCCGCAGCCCCCAGGACCTGAAGGAACCGAACTCCAGTGCAGGAGCGACCTCCAGACGACCCTCTGCCTGCCTGCCTCTTAAACACGAGGCTATTGTAATCAAACGTGTGAGCACAGAATACTGAGGCAGCGTTATCCTAAAGCCATCTTGGACCTCGTCAATCCATTTAAGGCCAATCCCTGTCCCTTCAGCTCACTCGTGCAGCTTTCTGCTTTCTCCCTTTCTTGCGCTTTTTCGGTTTTCCCTTCCTCCGTCTTTCCTTATGTGTCTTTTGATTGCAGGAAATGCTTAATGCAGAAAGATAAGTGCGGGCCCTCAAAAATAAGTGCTGGTGCCCCGCACCGGAAGCAACAAGCACAAATTAAGCACTGGTCTCGGTATTGTTCTCTCACTCTGTCCTAGTACTCGATGAACTGAGACTGCTCTACATTATCGCTGTCTCTTGTTTTTTACTGTGTTGTGCTGTTAGATGATTTGTCTACACATCTCTTGTGCTGCTTGTGCCCCAGCTTGATGAGTTTGTTTCTTGGGAAGCAGAAACAGTTGTTCCTATTTTTTTCGATGCTTTGATTTAACCCAAATACTTAATGAAAACCAATACAAACTATTTTCCTCAAAAAAATCTTATATGTGCAGTATGTAAACAACCTTTCTTGAGGTACATAGGCTAGAGTCCTTTGCAAATTAAACAGACCTACTTCTGAATTGTACTTCACATGTCCTGCTGAGTAAGCACAATTGTGTGCTGTCTTTCTGCGTATAACAAACATGGTTTTATTTTGACATTCATTTATGATCATGTTCATCTAACTTCAACACTTTTCAGTCACCTTCGTTATTTGTAACAGTTTCTATGCCTGTGTTTTTTCCCAGCACAAGGTACACCTTGATATCTACTCAACACATGTGGGAGTGTAATTGGGCGCTGTACAGCATTTTGTTTGTGCTTGTAACGTTTTTTTGTCATCAGGGTCAATCAATCAATCATTCAGAGGATTTATAGAGTGCACTACTCACCCGTTAGGGTCTCAAGGCGCTGGGGGGGGGGAGCTACTGGTCGTAAAGCCATGTCTTGAGGCGTTTCCTGAATGTCAAGAGGTCTTGGGTCTTGCGAAGGTGGAGCGGTACGGAGTTCCAGGTCTTGGCGGCTAGGTGAGAGAAGGCCTGGCTGGCTGCATTGATTTGCACTGCAAATTCCTCAGAAACATATCATGGAAAGTGACTCATGTACAAAGGTAAAGAATATAGATTTCAGTTAAAACAATTACATCCTGTTGGTTAGAGGGAAGTCAGAGGAAGTGGGGAAAAAGACAAAAGCCTAGGAAGCGAAGGTGAGGATTATGAACGTAATGTGGGGTAACATGTAGAGTTGCTGTCAGAACCCCTTTCAGAAGTCAACCGGGCAAGGAGGGGTTACTGGGTCCAACCGTGGGGCCCAAGCTACTAAGGATTCTAAGCAACTGGGCCAAGTTCCCATTCAGCACTTGACTCTCTGGTATAGCACTGTCCGAACAGTCTAAGGCTCCCTCAAATCAGCAGGAGTAAAATGCCTCAACCCAACAGTTAGGCCTAGTATCCCCTGCTTGCCTCATGGCCTTCCCAAAGGGGTTATGACAGCCACCAGCTAATACAGATATACCTACTTAATGTGTAGAGCGGATAAAACAGACAGGTGTACTGTAAACCTCTTCCATAACTTAGCTAGGTTCATTGTGAGGAAAAAGACAAACCTGCCAGGTTGTAGTTGTGATCCCCTCATTGTTTTCTCTGAATTAGCACAAACTCAATATCTGGACTATTAATATTAGACATTTTATTAGAAACTATCTATTAGAAATGGGGTCTCTAATTGGCAGAGGTATACACCCAATCCAAATGATCCTGTGCCCACCCTCAGGTAGCTTGGCACTGAGCAGTCAGGCTTAACTTAGGAGGCAATGTGTAAAGTATTTGTGTAATAAATCATACAGTAACACAGTGAAAACACCATAAAAATACACCGCACAGGATTAGAAAAATAGATCGATCCGGTTGGGCGGTGCATTGAATTTTCTGTCGCAAGTCAGGCCCTGCGTTTAATTTCCACTTGGGAAGTCAGGCTGCGTCATTCCGGTTCGGCTGTGTGGCCATATCACAGTCGCAAGGCAGGCTGTGCATCGTTTCCGGCAGGCTGTGTGTCGATTTTCAGCGCACAAGGTGTTCCCTGAAGAGAAGAAGTCTTTTTGGCCCTGAGACTTCAGAAAACAGGAGGCAAGCTCAATCCAAGTCCTTGGAGAGCACTTCTCAGCAAAGTCAGAGGTCAGCAGGGCAGCAGGGCAGCAGGGCAACAGCAGGGAAGCAGTCCTTCTCAGCAAAGCAGTCCAGATGAGTCCTTTGGCCAGCCATGCCATTCCTCTTGATAGGTTGCAGGTTCAGTTCAAGAAGTGTGTGAGTTGGTGGGGTCAGAGACCCAGTTTATATACACAAAATGCCTTTGAAGTGTGGGAGACTCCAAAGAGTAGTTTTGAAGTGCACAAGTTCCCTTTTCAGTACAGGCCTGTCTGCCAGGGTCCCAGTAGGTGGTTTGGTAGCCCATTGAGTGAGGGCAGGCCACTAGCCTTTGAAATGTAAGTGTCAGGCCCTCCACCCTTCCAGCCCAGGAAGACCCATTCAGTATACAGATGAGTACAGGTGTGACTGATTGTCCTGTGTTTGTGGTTGTTTGGGTGAAATGCACAAGGAAGCTGTCAACCAGCCCAGACATTGATTGGAGACAGGCTGTAAAACATAGATAGTTTTTAAGTGCAGAGAATTTTCTAAAAGTGGCATTTCTAAAATAGTTATATAAAATCCAACCTCACCTGTAAGCTGGACTTTCTATTACCATTCTGGCCATACTAAACATGACCTGGTTACCCCTTTCTTAGCAGAATCTACCACTCAAACAGTATATGAGGGTAGTCCTAATGATATCCTATGAAATGAGCAGGCCTCACATTGTGGAAAACAAATTTAGGAGTTGTTCACTACCATGACATATAAAACACACATTTATATGTCCTACCTTTTACCTACATAGCACCCTGCCCTATGGGTTACCTACGGCCTACTTTAGGGGTGACTTATCTGTAGAAAAAGGGGAGTTTATGTCTTGGCCAGTACTAGTACTTTTAAATGGCAAGTCGAAGTGGCCATGAAACTGCACATATAAGCCTTGCGAGGGCAGGCCTGAGACATGGTAAAGGGGCTACTTATGTGGGTGACACAACCAGTGCTGCAGGCCCACTAGTAGCATTCAATTTACAGGCCCTGGGCACATGTACTGCACTTTACTAGGGACTTATAAGTAAATCAAATAGGCCAATTGGGAATGAACCAATGTTACCATGTTTAAGGGACAGAGCATATGCACGTTAGCACTGGTTAGCAGTGGTAAAGTGCTCAAAGTCCTAAAGCCAGAAAAAATGAAGTCAGAAAAAGGAGAGGAGGAAGGCAAAAAGTTTGGGGGTGACCCTGCAGAGAGGCTATTTCCAACACTATGAATGGGGCAATCAGCAAAACCATTTGGGGACAAAGGACATAAGTAGTACATCATAACCCACAGGTCAGAGGTCATATAATACAGAATATTGTGGATGTCATGGCACAATAACACCCCTAATGCTAACAGTTCTGAAAATGATACAGTCATTATTATTGGGCACTGACCTGTATATTTTTTATATTAATGTGCCCATTTTGTTTAACTATACATTTACTGCATAGGAATATTCAAAGGCTTGACAAATGAAACATTAATTTATCAGATGCATACCTACTGAGAGTCTACTTGAGTTAAGGCATTGAGCAACTGGTGGTTAATGTTTGAAAAAAAAATTGTGAATTGATTAAATTCATCACAGATTTTCCAGCACAGACACAACACCTTGAAGTAGCAACTCAAAGCCAGGAGAATGGAGTCAGAATTACTGACTAAGAATGGAGTCAGTAAAAGTCATAGCAAATTGCACTGCAACTTTTAACAAATCAATTTTATTTTTGCAAACCAACCTATGTATTAATTGGTCAGTTTGCAACTATTCAATTCATAGTGGGTTGCAATGTGACCTACCTCATGAATATTAATGAGGTAGGTTGCAAATTGAGACCCATGATGAATTGCAGCTATCACAGGTATGGTGGCCTGATGAGGTCAAATGATTATCATGTCTGTGATTGCATTTAAATAACAGTTTTTTTTTCTTCAAAATGCAACCTGTTAATCTTAAAGGAAAATGGGATGCAATTGAAAAAGACTTGTGACAAGCATTTTTTAAGGATGGGCAGAGGTCTTAGAAATATTTTTTTTAACATTCACAAAGGGGAGTTTGCAAATGCCTTGCCGCTACCTGTTAGTAATCTGTAAAACATAAATGCTTTGCGAATAGATTTTGGTTGCAGAAAAATAATGCATCTCACTGCAATTTGGTATTTGGAAGAGATACTCTAAACAGGTCCTTTCCAAATACTGAATAGGTATGTAGTCGCAAACCAGAATTGTGATTCACGGCCAGATGTAGGAATATCCAATTTTGCGACTTGCAAATTGCGAGTCTGACCGACTCGCAATTTGCAAGTTGCTAAATTGGATGCAGAAAGGTGTCTCAGACACCTTCTGCGACTCGCTATGGGGTCGCAAAGACCCACCTCATCAATATTCATGAGGTGGGTCGCAGTTTGCGACCCCATAGCGAGTCCCTGCACTCACAGGGATGGTGACCTGCTGTAGTCAGCAGACCTCCATGTCTGTGACTGCTTTTTCAATAAAGCAGTATTTTATTTTCATTTTGCAGCCCGTTTTCCTTAAAGGAAAACGAGCTGCAAAATGAAAACTAAACCGAAACCATTTGGTTTCGTTTTTTTCAGAGTAGGCAGTGGTCCATAGGACCACTGCCTGCTCTGAAAAAATAGTTTTCCTTAAAGGAAAACGAGCTGCAAAATGAAAACTAAACCGAAACCATTTGGTTTCGTTTTTTTCAGAGTAGGCAGTGGTCCATAGGACCACTCCCTGCTCTGAAAAAATATTTTTTTCGGCATTACCAAAGGGGAAGGGGTCCCCTGGGGACCCCTTCCCTTTTGCGAATGAGTTACCACCAGTGTGACACTGGTGGTAACTGCAAGTTGGTTTGCAACCGCATTCGTGGTCACAAAGCAACTCTGAATTGCGATGCAATCGCAAATAGGAAGGGAACACACCTTCCTATTTGCGAGTCGCATTCCCAAATTGCGAGTCGGTACCGACTCGCAATTTGGGAATGAGCATCGCGTTCGGCCATTTGCATGCCGCAAACTGCGTTTTTCGCAGTTTGCGACATGCAAACGGATTCGTACATCTGGCCCTAAGTAACATGTTACTGAATCGCAATTTGGGCTTCTTACGTAGCAAAGTGCCTTTTTGTGGTTGCAAACAGCCCAATTCGGTAAATCGGACTGTTTGCAAATGCCCATGCAAGGAGTTTTATAATTCAATTAGCGGTTATCACTGTCAAAAGGTTTTACCCGGGGCTAGTTGCAATAGTGCCATCTTGTTTTCAGTTAATGTGAAATGACTATCAAGGTGTTCAGTCTGCTCAAATGACATTGCACTTTGTTTACTAATACCCTAGAAGCAGAACTACTAAAGTTTTATGTATTGCAGGGCAGCACACAAAGTTGCTGCACTGCATTGCGTGAAATGGAGGGAGCAGAATGTGTCATATCTACTAAGATATAGCGCACTTCTGCTCTCTCCTTTGCACTGGCATAGCTCCATGCTTCAACGGTGCCTCCATTAGGAGCAGAGTTGCTTTTGTTGAGAAATCTTTCCTGCTCAAAAACAATCTTAAAAGCATTTTACTTTTACTGTGTGTGATGCGGAATGCATCACACATAGAAAAATGAAGTAATGAAGAGAAATAAAGTTATTTCTCCTTGTTATGCCTTGGTAGGGGAGGCACACCATTTTAGAGCAAACCCAGGCTGACAGACCTTTGTAAATCTGGGAGTGTGCCAAAATCCATGGGTGGCTGCATGGGAAAGTTCACGCTCAAACCATGGAATGCTTCCTTGGTGTAAGGTAACACCAGGAAGCGCTATGTTACTTTTTTTTGCAAAGTCATGCAAGAGACTGCAACTCAGCCTTGCGTGGCTTTGTAAATCTCTACTAGCATTTTGCGTCGTTGTAAAAAAAGTAATGCATCCATGATGCAAAATTTTAGTAACTCTTCCCAAGTCTATTTTTGTACATATTATAAGGTACATGGATGTAGATTTATGAATAATATTATATCTATAAATTTACCTTCACAATATTTTGATTGTCGATATTCTGACATACTACGATCTATGTCAGTTGACCATTAATTTGCAATCAACTATCAACTATTTTGTGGCTACTGAAATGCAAACAGGAGTCAGATGATCAGCCAATCTGCTGGTTGAAGTAGAAACTTTGTCATACATCATTTTGGCCAGAGGAGTCAGTATCCAAGAAAGACGTCTCTCATAAGATAAAAATATTTGATCCTTAAAATACCCTGCGTGAATCTGCATTAGCGAGTTTCTCTGTGCCCATGAGACTAACTTTAAAAAACATTACAACAAAGAGGGAACCAAGGTGTATATATGGAAGACTCGGCACTGAAGAAGAGATTTCAGATTAAAGCACTGAGAATACATTTTAATGGTGCACACACTACCATAGTACTCCTTGGCACTTGAAGGGAACTACTTCGTGTGTGGATGAGATATGGCATGCAGCCCTTGTCAAAGGCCACCATGCCATAACACATGGAGAAATCAGCCAACACTCACGTTACTTACTGGTAATCTTCATTACTCCAGGTCCAAGTCTTCCCCAATACAGTCCTGGGATACACCCCTCCCATTCCGTTGGGGTGGATTGACTATATGTGGTTCTTTTTTCTGTGTTTGCTTGGTACTTCAGGATGTGTAGATTGCCTACTTCCCCTTTGTAGTGGCGTCTGGATAACCCCATGTTGGGGGATATATTTTGAGTCAGCTACGGAATAGGGTCTGCTAGAAGGAGATGGACTGGATCAGGGAAGAAGGACATGGAGGTAATGGCTGAAGTGGACTGACACATTGCCCATTGATGCATGCTGGAGTGGATGGAATTAAAATATGAATGACACAACCACAGACAAATGAATGAAATGTGGCTGAAAACCCCTATAAACAACTATGTCATACACATACTTTTAGTAAAATCAAAAGCTCTTAGCTAACAGACCTAAGAGAAGCCAATTTGATAAATGGCTGACAGGCTCTTGTCCTAGAAAGAAAGAAAGAAAGAAACAAACAAACAAAAAGAAAGAGAGAAAGGAAGGAAGAAAGAGTAATAAAAAGCAAGAAAGACACAAAGAAGGCAAGAAAGGAATAACAAGGTAAGGAAAAAGGAAAGAAATAAAGAAGGAAAGCAGTATAATCAAAAGGTATTGGCTAACACAGACTGTAAAACGGCAATTGTAATACCATTGGCTGCTAGAGCAAGTTTTATTAATAAACTCTGAAGTATTAAAGCGTAAATTAATGACTATAAATGTGTTTAGAAGTCTAATTGAAAAACGTGTGTTAGACAATAAACGTGTGTCAGTAGCTCGTGAACATGGTGGACACCATAAATAATGAACGTTATTAAGAATAATAATGTCTAATGTAGAAATATTGTGTTTATTCATAATTATATACATTAGAGAAATTAATTATTAATGAAATATTAAGGTTGAAATGATTATTACATGTTTTATTTTCTTCATGTATTAGCATTAGTAAAAGGCCTATGTTTAGGATTTTCTAAAGGCCTGTGTTTTAGCATTTTCTACAAACTCAATATTCGTTGTTCACTTGTTGCTGACCTTACAAAACATTCTGAAATGTTTAAATGTTAGTTATTTAATATCCTGTGTGACTTGCACACTGTGGAAAAATTGTGTTCCTTTATTGTTGCATTTGTTCCTTCCTCGAGTTAATAGTTGTAACTTTAAACAATGAGCTTCGTGCTCAATGTCATGTTTCATGTTGCTTTCTGAATAAAATAAAATGTATTTAACTACCAAAGCTGGTGACCGGAGATGAGAGAGCCATGACAGCGTAAACCAATCCTAGATGTAAAGAACAAGAAAGGATACGTCTGAAGCATAAATGAAAGTTTATTGGCTGCACTCTAAACCACCCCATAGTCTTGTCCAATAGAAGCTTAGCTAGTAACATTTTGGGACTTTAATATAGCTAAGTTTTAGGTGATGTACGTCAAATTCCATTTAGCTTCAGTTTTGTTTAGATGTGTTTCTGTATTTGCCTATGATTCTATCAGTTCAGATACAATAAGGCCAACTTTACTGAACTGTTTTCTCATTCATGTTACTAATAATGATGCTGCCCAATGAAGACCAGATGCTCCGCTGATGAAGACATCCCTGCGTGCTGATCCATTTAGTAGAGGTATAACCAATGTGCATTTGTTTTTCTTGCAGGTTTTTCTATTTTCTCTTTTTAGAAAATCCAACCCCTTTTTGATGAGCACCATAGTCAGATGTTTTCCAAATTAATTTTTGTCTTCTTTTCTTTTTTCATGAAGTTCAAAAATGCTTATCTAATTAGAGTAATAGTCAGGGATGCCTGATCCAATATCTAAAACGGAATGTTTTATTAAATGATTGTGAATAATTCATCTGCGATAACTAAAAGTATTCTGTTTCTATTTTTCATTTGTAATTGTTGTTATTCTGCACTGTTATTCTGGAGTGTTTCATCCCTCCCATGCCCCGGTAGAGCTGGTCTCGTCCAGGCACACGGTTGCCTTGTGCCTGGGACAAGACCAGCTCGCCCTGCACCCAGCACACAGGGAGCGCTAGCAAGGATAATTTTTTTTTTTTTGTGGGGAGTGACCCCTTAGGCAAGGGTCGCTCCATGGGGGGGCCATTTTTTGGCCATTTCTGCCAACTACTAGACACCAGGGAATTTGGATTGTTTTTATACTACGAATAAGGGGAGCGGCCCCTTGGGCAAGGGCCACTGCCCGGGGGGGGGAAATATTTTTAGGCCATTTCTGCCCCCAGGGGCAGATCGGCCTATTATAATTAGGCTGGGGGCAGAAAACCCTTAGACACCAGGGATATATTTCTTTTTTTTTTTTTTTATATTTATTTTTAGGCCATTTCTGTCCCCCACCCCCCAGGGGCAGAGCGGCCTAATATAATTAGCCCGCTCTGCCCCCAGGGGAGCAGAAACCACTAGCCACCAGGGAATTTTTATTGTTTTTATACTTACAGAAAGTTCTGGAATCTAAGAGGAGCCACAAATTTCCTTCCACCCAGGGTTTCCCCAAGTCTCCTGATAAAAATGGTATGTCTTTTGTGTGGGTAGGCCCAGCGCCCACGTCAGGAAATGTCCCAAAACACAACGTGGACAAATCACATTTTCCCAAAGAAAACAGAGCTGTTTTTTGCAAAGTACCTAGCTGTGAATTTTGGCCTCTAGCTCAGCCGACACCTAGGGAAACCTACCAAACCTGCATGTTTTTGAAAACTATACACCTAGGAGAATCCAAGATAGGGTGACTTGTGGGGTTCTCACCAGGTTCGGTTACCCAGAATCCTTTGCAAACCTCAAAATGTGGCCAAAAGACCCACTTTTTCCTCTCATTTCAGTGACAGAAAGTTCTGGAATCTGAGAGGAGCCACAAATTTCCTTCTGCCCAGCGTTCCCCCAAGTCTCCCAGTAAAAATGGCACCTCACATGTGTGGGTAGGCCTAGCGCCTGCGACAGTATATGCCCCAAAACACAATGTGGACACATCACATTTTCCCAAAGAAAACAGAGCTGTTTTTTGCAACGTGCCTAGCTGTGGATTTTGGCCTCTAGCTCAGACGGCACCTAGGGAAACCTAGAAAACCTGCATGTTTTTGAAAACTAGACACATAGGGTAATCCAGGATGGGGTGACTTGTTGGGTTCTCACCAGGTTCTGTTACCCAGAATCCTTTGCACAACTCAAAATTTGGCCCAAAAAACTCTTTTTCCTCTCATTTCGGTGACAGAAAGTTCTGGAATCTGAGAGGAGCCCCCAAGTCTCCCGATAAAAATGGTACCTCACTTGTGTGGGTAGGCCTAGTGCTCGCGACAGGAAATGCCCCAAAACACTATCTGGACACATCAAAATTATCAAATACAAAACTACCTGTTTTTGTGTGTGGGGAGGCATCTGCGTTTATGGGCTCAGCACCCATCTAGGGAAACCTACCAAACCCAGACATTGCTGAAAACTAGACACCCGAGGGAGTCCAGGGAGGTGTGACTTGCATGGTTCCTCCAATGTTTTCTTACCCAGAATCCTCAGCAACCCTCAAATTTAGCTAAAAAATCAGATTTTTCCCACATTTCTGTGTGGGATGACTGCACCGGGACAAATTTCCTACCACCCAACGTTCCCCTCAGTCTCCCGGTAAAAATTATACCTCACATGTGTAGGCGGGCCAAGTGCCTGTAACAGGGAAGAGCCAAAAACATCTCGAAATTGAGGGGGAACCAAAGCGGGTCCAAAAGGGAAGTTTGAAAAAAAACATTTTTAGGCTGACAAGTGCAGCAGAACTTTTATTGATTTAGATGAGACAATGTTGGGTGGTAGGAAGTTTGTGGATTCCTGCAGATTCCGGAAGGTTCCATCACAAAAATGTGGGGAAAATGTGTGATTTCCAGTGAAGTTGGAGGTTTGCAGGGCAGTGTGGGTAAGAAAATGGTGCGGGGTACATGTGAAGTACACCACCCTGGAATCAACCAGATGTTTAGTTTTCAGATGTGTCTAGGTCTTGTGGATTTTTCTACATGGCAGCGCCCCAAAGTCCAAAAAGTGCAGCCCTCACCATTCCAAGTGGGACGATTTTGTGAGTTACCAAGCTCTCATGGGCCAAATGTAAAACCAAAACCCAAAATAATCAAATGTCCCCCTGCTTGCCGTGGGATAGGATGTTTTAGTGTGGGGTGGAGAGCTGAAAGACTTACCCCCTTCAATTGGGGTGGGGGCAAAACCAGGCCCATTCTGGTTGGTAGCCACCAAGCCACTGTTTTTTTTTTTTTTGTATTCCCTGGCATCTAGTAGATTTTCTGCCCCTCATGTGGAGCGGGGGTAATTGCCCAATATGCCCACTGATGGCAGAACAACTTTGGCCCCATTTATTTGGGGTGGGGGTACGGCCATACCCCCACCCTCTTAATTTGAAAAAAAAATCTTCCCTTGTCTCTGGTGGGCTTTCTGCCCCCTTGGGCCTTCCAAAAATATGCCGATCTGTCCCCAAGGTGGGCAGATACAGCCAACAGTAAAATCTACAGCTAGGCACTTTGCAAAAAACAGGTCAGATTTCAATGTAAAAATTTGATGTGTCCATGTTGCATTTCCTGCTGCAAGCATTAGGCCTACCCACGCAAGTGAGGTACCATTTTTATCAGGAGACTTGGGGAACACAGAATAGCAAAACAAGTGTTATTTCCCCTTGTCTTTCTCTACATTTTTTCCTTCCAAATGTAAGACAGTGTGTAAAAAAGATGTCTATTTGAGAAATGCCCTGTAATTCACATGCTAGTATGGGCACACCGGAATTCAGAGATGTGCAAAAAAACACTGCTTCTCAACACCTTATTTTGTGCCCATTTTGGAAATACAAAGGTTTTCTTGATACCTATTTTTCACTCTTTACATTTCAGCAAAGGAATTGCTGGATACCCGGTATAGAATGAAAACCCTTTGCAAGGTGCAGCTCATTTATTGGCTCTGGGTACCTAGGGTTCTTGATGAACCCAAAAGCCCTATATATCCCCGCAACCAGAAGAGTCAAGCAGACATAACGGTATATTGCTTTAAAAAATCAGACATCGCAGGAAGAAGTTACAGAGTAAAATGTGGAGAAAAAAGGCTGTTCTTTAACCTCAATTTCAATATTTTTTCTTTTCAGCTGTTATTTTCTGTAGGAAACCCTTGTAGGATCTACACAAATTACCCCTCGCTGAATTCAGAATTATATCTACTTTTTAGAAATGTTTAGCTTTCTGGGATCCAGCATTGGTTTCATACCCATTTCTGTCACTAACTGGAAGGAGGCTGAAAGCACAAAAAATAGTAAAAATGGGGATTGTTCAAGTAAAATGCCAAAATTGTGTTGAATTTTTTTTTTTTCTGATTCAAGTCTGCCTGTTCCTGAAAGCTAGGAAGGTGGTGATTTTAGCACCACAAACCCTTTGTTGATGCCATTTTTAGGGGGGAAAAAAACACAAGCCTTCTTCTGCAGCCCTTTTTTCCCTTTTTTTTTTTTAAAAAAAACGTAATTTTTGCTGTATTTTGACTAATTTCTTGGTCTCCTTCAGGGAAACCCACAAACTCTGGGTACCTCTAGAATCCCTAGGATTCTGGAAAAAAAGGACGCAAATTTGGAATGGGTAGCCTATGTGGACAAAAAGATATGAGGGTCTAAGGGCAAACTGCCCCAAATAGCCCAAAAAATGCCTGCCACCTGAGGGGGAAAAGTCCTGGAAGCGAAAGGGTTAATGAGTAATGCTTTGGCTAGATTGAGATTCTTCAGATGTTTCGGTCAGCCTGTGTTGTTTTTATATGTTTATAATTTGGTTTTGCGTATGACATACATGATTTTAGCATTGTTAATCTAAAGGGCAATAAATGTTTAAACTTTATTAAACTGGTGTGGTGATTCATGGCCACATTGGCATACTGACTCCAAATTGAATATTTGATGTTTATTGGTTTAAATGTTGATTGTTAGGATGCTCTCTTACTCCTCTCTGGGTCCAAAGGTCCGAGTCAACCTCTAAGGGTAATAGATGACTTACCCTATGCGTGACACCTTATTATAATAATATAACAGAATATATAAGGCTGGTCACGCCCACAGTTCCCCTCTAGGGGTCTCTTAATATGGGTTGGAATCTCGGTCAACAGGGTTACCTAGCAGTTGTCCATTGAGTTGGCTTATGTTATTGGGCTATCTATAAGGGCCAGTAAGGGGTTCGTAATTAACTTTCACAACGTCTATAACTGTAGTGTGGGTAATAATATGGTATCCTGAACGTTAAACATCTTGGATAATCTTCTGGAGTCCTTGTTTTAAAATACCAAGCTCATTCTTGTAAGTGATTATATTACTACTTATGAGCCGCTGGATTTTATTACATTAGTCACCAAACCGGAAGAAAAGGACCTGGTCACACCATAACTAAATGTCCCCCCTCTAACACCCTGCTCAGCCATGTCCACACAATTAGCTTTATTTATTATCATCCATAGACTACGTGCATGTAATGGCAGGTCAGATTCTGACTTGGGAAGGGCATATCAATTCTGTAGGGTTTCATCGAAGAGCAGACTTGATTACATAATGCCGTCTCTTAATCTGTGGAACTAGTTGGTGGACTTCCATGTAACTAACAGAGCATGGAGCAATCATAATGCTCTGCATTTAACATTGAAAGAGGGGCTTTTTAATCCTATCGACCCAACCAATGTATATGGGAACGTTATTGTTGGGAACTCTAGGAGGGCCTTTAAGTGGCCAAAAGTGTGTTCTTGCCCTTTGTGGCTCACTTCAATTTACGATCTTTTTGCCTCAGCCCTATCACCATTCAAAGACATTGATGTGTATGCAATCCCTATCATAGACACCCATGGTCATCTGCTTGATTCATTAAGTCATCTCTTTGAGGTGGGAGCTGAATCTAAAATAGCTGCCACTAAATTGGCTCCTTGGTTTACTAATGAATGTAGACAGGCCAAAGCTCTCCTGCTAACTGCTATAAGATCTTTGAGTCCTCCACAGATTGATGAGGCCAGAAGTCATTATAAAGGGATGCTAGCAGCGAGCAAAAGAGCTGGGATGCAAAAGCTGGCAGGATTTGCTAGAGGCTTCCAAAAACAAAGATATGTCCTCCTTTTGGCATGTAATTGCCCAAGACAGTTTGCAAGTTTCTGCTGCAACTGTTTATCACATCCAACAGCAGGTACTGACCCAGCATTTCTCTAAGTTTTATTCTACATCCTACTCCAACCAGATGCTCTGCAGCATAGACCAGTGGACTCTGGTTGGTAGTAGTCTTGTAGCAGCTGGCCTGGAGTTAATTTCCTTAGATGATACAAAAGAGGTGATAGTGTCGCTGAGGTCAGGGAATGCTCCAGGTCTTATTCCAGGAAATATGTATTGTTTGGAGATCGAGATCTAGGCCCCGTATATCAATATCCTCTCCAAAGCCGTTTTGTCGGGTGCTCCTCTTCCTGATTCTTGGAGAGGAGCTGTAATTATTCCAATTTATAAAAAGGATGTAAGATCCGACCCTATCAATTACATGCCTATTAGCCTAATCGACATTCTCTAAACGTTTTTTTGCTGCCAGGTTTTAGCTAAACTGCAGCAGTGGGTCTTGGATGAAAACATTATTTCTCCTTTCCAGGCCGGGTTTAGAGCCAAGGGTTGGAACATTTTTTTAGATTTATGTTGATTCTTTGGAAATATACTAAGATCCAGAAGGGTCACCTTTATGCAGCCTTCATCGACCTGAGAGCTGAGGGTTGTCTCTGGGACTCTCTCATGGGGATGGAAGGTCCTTCCTCCTTGATAGGGATTCTCATGAGGCTCCATGAGAAGACTATGCCCAGGTATGGTGGGGCAAGGATGGGGTTTTAAAACAGCAGATTAGTATTACTCTTGCGTTTCGGCAAGGATGTGTCCTTGCGCCGACGCTCTTTTCTCTCTATACAAATGATTAATTTAAACATCTAAATAATTGTATTCAATATGACTCGAAAATTGGTGGCATTGCGATCTCTGGGCTGTTGTTTGCTGATGACACCTTCCGTATCTCAAACACCCTCTTTCTGGAATCCAAAACTTATTAAACAAATCCCACGATTTCTGTAATTTAAATGGTTTAGATTATAATGTTCAGAAAACAAAATTTATGACCATTAGGTCGAGTAAGTCATTTCTTAAAAATGTAAAACACGGGCCACAGTACTGGAGGAAGTTAATCACTTCGATTACTTGGGAAAAATGAATTTGTAGTCCCCTGTCATGGTCCCCGCATATTGAGAAGAGCAAGGCTATTATCCTGCAAAAATCACCTGCTACAGGGAAAATGCACAGGGCCACCTCCCAGAGGGCAATTTCTCTGGCTGTAGAGGTGTAGAAGGCTGCTGTTCAGTCAGCTGCATTGAACGGGGCAGACATCTGGGGAATGGCTCCACTTACTTCCCTTACAGCCAGAGAAAACCACTTTATAAGATCGTTACTCACACAGAGTACTCTACTGATTCCAGTATACTTAGATTTAGCATTCAAATGGAATGGTGACCTGGCAATCTTGAAACCCTTGGTTTATTAGGTCCGGATTTGGTCTACCCCTCAGCTGGAATCTTACAGTCAAGGCCTTCAGGAACGTGTTCGGCTGGGTAGGAACTTGATTCTCCCATGTGCTATTCCACACAAAAATGGCTCTATACCCTGGGTTTGGATTCTATGTGGACTTCTACTGACTCATCAGCGAAAGTTCCAATGAAGAGAATGTTCAGGGGGTACATGAAAGCTGAGTATGTGTGGAACTCCTATAGTAGCAGTCTCACTGGCAGGTTTCGACTGAAAAAACAACTTCGATGTTTAAAATATACCTTGATGAGGTCACCCCGAACTGGGCTAAAATGCTTCATTAAGTTCAGGGTTGGTACTTTGGTACTGAATAGTTACACCTGCAAATTGAACGAGGCGGGCCCTGACAACACATTTTGTACCCTATGTACTGATCTACTGGAAACCATTGAACACGTTTTGTTTGGTCGCCCACTGTCGTAATCTGTATTTTCGGCATTTATCTCCTGTCCTCCAGGTCTTTGTTTCAGATACGAGTAGGGTAACGTTTTTCTGCTTGAGTAGATTTTTCCTTCAATAGGAGTATTTAGGAAATGTTCGAGCCTCCTGCTATAGTGAGGTGAATTGGAGTAGGTTGGAGTGGAGTGGGGTGGCTTAGATTGAACTGGAGTGGGGTGGGTTGGATTTATTGGACTGGAGTGGGGTGGATTGGATTTATTGGATTTGAGTGAGCTTGATTGGACTGGAGTGGGGTGGATTGGGGAGGACTGGAGTGGGGTAGATTGGATTGGAGTGGGTGGATTGTGGATTGTGGTTGATTGGAGTGGGGTAAATTGGGATGCAGGGGGGTGGATTGGATTGGGTGGTGTGCATTGGATTGGAGTGGGGCAGATTGAAGTGGGGTTGATTGGAGTGGGGCAGATTGTTTTGAACTGGAGTGGGGCAGAATGGAGTAGGGGAAGATTGTTTTGGATAGGAGTGGAGCAGATTGGAGTAGTGCAGATTGTTTTAGATCCCAGTGGAGCAGACTGGAGTGGGGCAGATTGTTTTGGATTGGAGTGGGGCAGATTGGAGAGGAGCAGAGTTTATGGACTGGAGTGAGGCCGACTGGAGTGGGATCAGATTTACTTGGTCTGGAGAAGGCAGATTGAAGTGGAGCAGATTGTTTTGGATTGAAGCTGGGCAGAATGTTTTGGATTGGAGATGGGCAGAGTGTTTTTGGATTGGAGTGGGAAGATTGTTTTGGATTGGAGTGGACAGATTGTTTTGGATTACAGTGTAGTAGACTGTGGTGGATTAGACTGGAGTGGATTGAGGTTGGTGGGCCAGATTGGATTGGGGTGAGGTGTATTGGATTAGAGTGGGGTGGATTAGGGTGGGGCGGATTGGAGTGGGGAAACTTAGAGTGGGGTGGATTGGAGTGGGACACATTGGAGTGGAATAGTTTGCTTTGGATTCCAGTGAGTCAGATTGGAGTGAACCGATTGGAGTTGGGCAGATTGTTTTGGATTAGAGCGGGGCAGATTGTTTAGGACTGGAGTGGAGAAGATTGTTTTGGATTGGAATGGCGAAGAAAGGAGTGGGGCAGAGTGTTTTGGATTGGCGTAGGGCAGATTGGAGTGGGGCAGATTGGAGGGGTGAAGATTGGAGTAGGGCAGATTGTTTTGGATTGGAGTGGGGCATATTGGAGTGGGGAAAATTGTTTTGGGTTGGAGTGGGGCAGATTGGAGTGGGGCCGACAGAAATGGGGAAGATTGTTTTGGATTGGAGTGGGGCAGATTGTTTTGGATTGGAGTGGGGCAGATTGGAGCAGATAGTTTTGGACTGGGATGGGGTGGATTGTGGTGGATTCGATTGGGGTGGAGTGGATTGGAATGGAATGGAGCAGATTGGATTGAGGTGAGGTGGAATGGAATAGAGTGGGGAGGATTGGAGTGGGACAGGTTATTTTGAATTTGATTTGGACATATTGGAGAGGAGCAGATTTTTTGGGACTAGAGTGGACTGATTGGAGTGGGCAGATTGTTTTGGATTAGAGTTTGGCAGATTGTTTTGGATTGGAGCTGGGGAGATTGTTTTGCATTGGAGTAGGGCATATTGGAGTGGGGCAGATTGTTTTGGATTTAGGTGGGGTAGATTGTGGTGGATTGGATTGAGGTGGAGAGGATTTGGGTGGAGTGGGGCTGATTGATTGGGGGTGAGGTGGATTGGATTAGTGTGAGGTGGGTTGGAGTGGGTGCATTGTAATGGGACAGATTGGAGATGGTGGATTGGCGTGGGGCAGATTGTTTTGGATTTGAGTGAGTCAGATTGGAGTAGAGCTGATTGGAGCTAGGCAGATTGTTTCAAATTGGAGTGGGACTGATTGGACTGGGTCAGACTGGAGTGGGGTGAATTGTTTTGGATTGCAGTGGGACACATTGTTTTGGACTGGAGTGGGACAGAGAGGAGTAAGGCAGAGTGTTTTGGATTGACGTGGGGAAAATTGGAGTGGGGAGATTGGAAAGGGGTGGATTGGAGTGGAGCCGATTGTTTTGGATTGGAGTGGGGCTGACTGGAGTAGGACCAATTGTTTTGGGTTGGAGTGGGGCAGTTTGGAGTTGGCCGACTGGAATGGGGCAGAATGTTTCAGATTGGAGTGGGGCAGATTGTTTTTTGTTGGAGTGTTGCAGATTGTTTTGGATTGGAGTGATGCAGATTGTTTTTATTGGAGTGAGGCAGATTGTTTTGTATTGGTGTAGGGTTGATTGTTTTGGACTGGATTGGGGCAGATTGGAGTGGGGTTGATTGTTTTGGATTGGTGTAGGGAGAATTGGAGTGGGTAGGACTGGAGTGGGGTGGATTCTTTTGGACTGGATTGAGGAAGACTGTTTTGGAATGGAGTAGGGCAGAGTGGAATGAGGCATAGTGTTTTGGATTGATGTGGGGAAGAATGGAGATGTCCACATTGGAGAGGGGTGGATTGGAGAGGGGCGGATTGGAGTGGGATAGATTGTTTTGGATTGGAGTGGGGTAGATTGTTTTGGATTGGGGTGGGGCACATTGTTTTGATTGGAGTGGTACAGATTGGAGTGGAGCAAATTGTTTTGGGTTGGAGTGGGGCAGATTGGGTGGGGCCAAATGGAATGTGGCAGAATGTTTTGGACTGGAGTGCAGCAGGAGAGTGGCCAATTGTTTTGCATTGGAGTGGGCAGATTGTTTTGGATTGGTGTGGTGCAGATTGGAGTGGGACAGATTGTTTTGTTTTTGAGTGGGCAGAGAGTTTTGGATATGTGCAAATTGTTTTTATTTGACTGGGGCAGATTGTTTTGTATTGGATTGTGGCAGATTGTTTTAGATTGGATAGGGGTATAATGGAGTGGGGTAGATTGTTTTAGATTGGATAGGAGTATAATGGAGTGGGGTAGATTGTTTTAGATTGGAGTGGGGCAGATTGTTTTAGATTAAAGTGGGGCAGATTGTTTCGGATTGATGTGGTGGAGATTTGAACAGGGCAGATTGTTTTGGATTGGAGTGGGGCAGATTGTTTTGGACTGGGTGGTGCAGATTGGAGTGGGGCAGATTGTTTTGGACTAGAGTGAGACAGATTGGTGTAGGGCAGATTGGAGTGGAGCAGATTGTTTTGGATTTGAGTAAGGCATGTTAGAGAGGCCAGATTTTTTTAATTGGAGTGGGCAGATTGTTTTGGATTGGAGTGGGCAGATTATTTTAGATTAGAGTGGGGCAGAATGTTTCGGAATGGCGTGAGGCAGATTTGAATGATGCAGATTGTTTTGGATTAGAGTGGCGCAGATTGTTTTTGACTTAAGTGGTGCAGATTGGAGTGTGGCAGATTGTTTTTCACTGGAATGAGACAGATTGGAGTGGAGCAGATTGTTTTAGATTTGAGTAGGGAATATATTATATAGGAGCAGATTTGTTTGGACTAGTGGAGCAGATTGGAGTGGGGCAGATTGTTTTAGATTGGAGTGGGTAGAATTGAGTAGGGCAGATCATTTTGGATTGGAGTGGGGCAGATTGTTTTGGACTGGAGTGGGGCAAATTGGAATGGGATAGGTTGTTATGGATTGGAGTGGGGTAGATTGTGGTGGACTGGATTGGGATTGGAGTGGAGTGGATTGGGGTGGAGTGGGGCAGATTAATTAGGGGTTAGGTGGATTGGATTAGAATGAAGTGGATTGAGTGGGACAGACTGGAGTGGGTGGATTGGAGTTGGGTGCATTGAAGGGGTCGGATTGGAGTGCGGTGAATTATTTTGGGATGAAGTGGGGCAGATTGGTTTGGACTGGAGTGGTGCAGAGTGGAGTGATGCCCTAAAAAACAAGGCACAAGTCGCACAACTATGGTGCCAAAGGACCTTGAGATGGCTCTTCAAACAATCTCTAAAATGCTTTACACAACTTTTTTGAACTGTACAGCAAGTGATGTGCGGAACGTTACCAAACGTACTGAACTCTGCAAGCACTGCACAGGACTGCTGGAGCTCGTCCGCACCAATAATTTAAGTTAATGGTCCTGAGGTTCGGCCAAAACCTTTTACACAGTTTTCAATGAGGATGTGCGAGGCTTGTGCACTCCTAGACACTGCATTCAGTAAGGTGTGACACTGTTAAGCATGCATAAAGGGGGTCGGGGAGAGGTCAGAGATGGTGGAGATTGGGTTGGGGACAGTAGATGGCTGAAAGTCACATCCTGCCCTGTTGGCAGCAACAGGTACATTGCTCCATCTGCTGTTTACAGTATTTCTTTTTAAGATTTAAGGTAAAAGAACTCACACAAGCGCATGGAATGCCATCTTTGTGGTTTAATTTAGGAGGCCCTGCAGAAAGCTATAGTGTGAGATGAAGAGACATGGACATACACACGCACACAAGAGGTCCATTTACAGCAGCTACTCTCTGTTGACAAGGTTATAAATGTACAAACTGCACACATGCATGACATGTTCAGTCTGTATTTGTGCTTGAGGCAGATATGTAGAGGGACTGCCACTGTGCCCTGCGTAGCGCCACATCAGAGCCTTTAAAAAACAGCCACAAAGGAACAGGCTGCACCAAAAACCAAGCAGGTCTTGGGCAGGAGAGCGAAAGAAGCTGCTCCAGGCCAAGAAAAAAACAACCAACGATGAGGGTGGGGTGGTGGGACAGGTGAAGCAGCAATTTGACCTCGGTCTTTGAATGTACTGCAAATGTGATGGGATAAGAACAAGGTATACAGGCCTGTTTACAGAGGAGTTTGGAGGGAGTGAAAACAGGACCTGTTGTGGGATTGCTTCCCAAAAAAGAAAAAAAGTAGTCCCTGAAACAGAATGCTACAATGGTGACCAGTGGATGGGTTTAGTACTTGGTCGCCTTCTCCGGGATGGCTAGACACAGCAAGAGGCATGATAAACGCATGCCATGGACAAATGGAAAGAAAGAATATGAGAGCAACGATTGAGCCAGCAAATGGGAAACCTTCGGGCGGGCTGAAGCCCACAAAATATATATATAACAGGTCTCGAAGAGACAGTGTAAGCGCTGTCTAGCTAAGACTTAAAAATAAAGGACAGTCCAAAAATAATTTAAATTAGCATTTGCTGGAGACAGGAACTGAGAAAGCTAGAGCGTACTCTCTAAATAAATAGCAGGCATACAGCATCCTGCTATCCCATCGGGCTCTGAATACAAAAGAAGCACTAAAGTAATCAAGTAAAAACAGAAACACTGGCACTGAAGGGAACTACCTTGTGTGTGGATATGCTCATTGTGAGAGAGTAAAATGCAGTCACTCAAAGTGAAGTTAACCAGGTTTTTAAGTAGGCTGCCCCATTGCCCCAGGCCATATGCTGTAGTGGGTGGAAGCAAAATATGAATGACAAAACAACAGTTTTAAGTAAGTATATTATACATAAAATGTTAGTAAATCAAAAGTGTTTGGCCAAGCCAGGTCTAAAAAGCAAGGTAGAACAGTAATAATTAATTATTGACTGATAGCCTTACTAGATTGTTAGAGTAAACTCTTCTCAAAAGCCCTTTCACAGAAACTAGAGCACTAGATTGAACAGAAAGAGATGATTTTGTTCAATTAGGCCAGCTTCTTTAAGGGGTCTTAGAAGATAATGTCACTACGCACCTTTTGATAGCATCAGCGGATCTGTCTGCACATAAGAGGCTGTAGGCTGCCTTACTGATTAGAATGCAGGATTCGACAAGGTAGAAAGAACTAAGCTAAGGTAACATTAGAACAGAACTAAAGCAGCCCTAATTTCCCATATTTGTGCTTTATCTGAAGACGCATGGGCACAAATGTGCATGGATAAACCTGACACTGTTACGCCTAAAATTAAAACTTACTTACCTACTTTATAAGTATATGCATAACTTTTCCAATATGTTATGCTTTTCACTGCATCTTGTTGATTCCCACATCATATTTCTTGTCTACATTGATGACTTGATATTGAAGACGAAATTCCATTGGACCTCAAAAACTACTTAATGCTCTGAATCCATAAAATCAAGAAAAGTGCTTGAGAATGCATAATAAAACAAAATGTATGATCTTTTGCAAAGTAAACATTTCTAAATGATAGTCTGTAGACAGAGCTAAGCTACAACCTGACCCTATTGACCCTATGGGGGTAAATCGTTTCAATAACCAGTAGGGGTAAAAAGGTAGAGAGGTAAAGCTATATTACTATTATTGAATGCCACAAAACTTGCTGAAAACACAACACAAAATGTCGAGTTTGGGATTTATTTTCTAGAGCAAAAAACATGTTCTGCCTTGGAAAGTGGCCCAACGTAATGCAGAGTAGCATTTTACAATATTTTGTGCTATTTTGAAGCAATGATCCCTGCCATGGGTAATACATGGACATTCCCAAGCAACCAAACTGGGGTTTTGAAGCAAATCCTTATCTACTAACATTGATAGACTAGGATTTGCGCCAAAAATGTACATCTTCTCGAGGTGAAAAAGTTTTCTTTTCTCAAAACCTTTCTAACTTCACGTGTGCTGTACTGTACAGCACACATACAAAGTTATGCAATTGTTAAAGTATGTCAAAGTATTTTGTACTGGAAGAACCCCCTTCCATTACAATACCTATGCTTGACATCACGTAAAACCCTTGCACTATGGTGACAGGGTGTTTGAGTTGACGCAAGGCAGTCTAAAGTGGACCAGTGCAAGGAGAGAGAAAAGCAGCACTGTATCTTAGTAGATATGGTGCTGTTCTGGTCTGTTCCTTTATGTAACAAGACACAGCAATTTTGGTTAATTCACTGTGCTGTGTGAGTTCTTTAAATTCACCCCAAAAGTTTCAGTTAACTACTAGGCACTTGCTTGCACAAAGTGGGCATTCCAAGTTGAAAAATTCTAAAAACAATAATTAAAGCAACATACCAGCCAGCCAATGGCCAGTATACCACCATTAGGGCACCACTTATCAGCAGGCAATTGAGCAGACAAGCCAGTGTTATAAAGTTTGGACAATGAATTAGGAAATGCAAGTATGGACGTGCTGTGCTGAAGAGCACAGCAGGACATACAGGGAAAATACCAATAATCCAAAAATTAGAGACTTTGGGCCAGATGTAGCAAAGGGTTTTTCCCATTCTGTGTCAACGGGAAAATGTGTTCGTACATATGGCCCTTTGTTCAAGATATTAATTACTGGCACCAAATGCTGATATCAGGAAATAAAAAATGGAGAGATAGAAGCATATACAGTGTTCACTCTGCTTCCATACAGTATGTACATCTAATCAAAGAGGAGTGAACCCTACTGGTAACTAGAACCTCGGTCCCTGGGGAGGTACCCCAAACCCCTCAACCAGCAACACCACTTGAGGCGTAAGTGATCACCATGGTGGTTTATTTTTGGATGGTATCATCATGAGGTTTCACATCTGGATAGTCGCTTCTCCAGGTGAATGCCAACTGCATCTAGGAATATAGTGATGGATCTGTGTAGTGAAAAAAGGCAAGTCTAAAATTATCTACTGTGCCTAAACTACCCAGTTTAATAATGTAGCTAAAAAGGTGCAGGTATAAGGTTAAAACCAACAATTGATATGTAGCGGATGTGTTAATTGTTCGGTATATCATACAAAATGGTCAACATGTTTCAGCCCTTGCTGCCCAAGAGGGTCATAGGCCTTCATCAGGACCTAATTAGTAATTTCCAGATCCCTAGGGTAGTGGTGTGTTTTGCATTCTGAAACACTGTCATACTTTCAGGCCTTCATGTATGAACAAGATGCAGTAATAAAAAGAGCCCAATGCATCTGGAGGACTTTTTCTTATAGAGTCTGCCACATTAATCCATGGGAAAAAGGATGAGGTGGGGGTCTTCAACCACTTTGGTTAAGAAAGAGTCCCCGGAGGACCCACCTATACTGTCCTGGTCAGTCCCAAACAACAAAGAGACCTGAAAGTACGCAACAACCTCCATAGGACCACAACCAGAAAAGGAGAGCAAAAGACTCAACATGGTGGTTAGAAAAATGGAGAGAGAAGCTGCAACACAGTGGTGAATTGCAAACTCTAATGCCTTACTAAATAGGTAGGGCAACCAATAGAGGACATAATAGAGTCCCTCATGCAACACTCCTGAAGAATTCAAGAAAAGGGCCAAAGCAGTCCCGCAGGTGGGACGGAATATTGCAAGTACATGCCTAAAATCGGCCCTAAATGCAGCAGACACTGCCAGCAGGCAGAAGTGCACTGGCACTTCACTGCAAAGACATGCATGGCTAAGAGTCTCAAGATTCAAACCAGAGGTGTAAGCCTCAATCATCAACATGCCCTTTACCAGCAATGACCTGCTCCGACAAGTGTTCGCCGAGTCCTTACACCAAATCAAAAAGGACAATGAAATGGCCAAGGTGATGGGTGCCCTTCAATTCAGAAGCTCGTTCAGAAGGGGAGGAAGCACTTTATAAAGGCCCACAGGAAGAGAGCCTTTCTCAAAGGGACAGCAACAAGAGCCTCCAGATAGTTCTGTTCAAGCCATGCAACATGCCAAGTACCAACAGTGGCAGCACCCTGCCAGGCAGCCCTTTCAGGCGCGAGGAAGGGGAAGAGGACATACCCCATGAGGCAGGGGGGAGCAGCAAGCGAGTGACTTGACCAACTGCAACGCAGGCTGACACAGAACACCAGTAGGAGGCAGAATAAGATTGTTCCCATGGAAGTGGGAACAGATAACATCAGACAAATGTATTTTAAACATGATAAGTCACGGTTACCGTATAAAACTCACCAAAGAACCCCCACAAAGACCGCTGAAAACAAAAAGATTTCGAGGGAAGGAACTAACACAATTAAGAAAGGACATGAAGGATCTCTTACAAAAGAATGCCATCAAAAGAGTACCACCAAAGCAAAGAAACAAGGGAAACTATTCAACGTATTTCCTGGTTCCAAAACAGGATTTAATTCTGAGACCAATCCTAGACCTCAGATTCCTGAACAAATTCATACATACTCAACACTTCAAGAAGTGATTCCACTTCTAAAACAAGGAGGCTACATGGCTAGAATAGATTTCAAAGATGCCTATCTGCACTTCCCTATGAACCAGGGACACAAAAAGTACCTCCGATTTGTGCTAGACAAATTACACTACCAATTCAAAGTAGTAGAATTCAGCAGAAAGTCAGCACCACATGTATTCAGAAAGTACCTCACTACTGTCGCCGCCTACTTGAGAAGGAAAGGAATACGTGTATACCAGTACTGGCTAGCAAAGGCAAAGGCAAGAGAAAAATGTCAAAGAGACGTCCAAACAGTAACCACAACTTTGGAAAACTTGGGTTTCTCCATAAACCACAACAAATCGTCACCAATACCGGAACAAGAGAAGGTGTTTTTGGGAGCGACTTTGAATTCAAATGAAGCACACACCTACCCTGTTCCAAGGAGGATAAAGCATTGTGGGAGCAAACTCACGTTTACTAGAAGGGTCATTCTCTGACAGTGAGGACAGTCATGAAACTGATGGGCATGAAGGCATCATGCATACCACTCATGACAAATGCAAGACTGCACATGTGACCCTTTCAAGAATGGATCAATAACCAATGGTCTAATGTCACAGGGAGTTGGGAGGATCTAGTGGTTATCACAACAAGGATACAAAGGGAAATACAGTGGTGGTAATGAAAACATGAAACCTCAGGGAGACCTTTAAAGACAATAGCTCCAACAGTGACCATCACAACGGATGCATTCCACAAGGGTTGGGGAGTGCACACAGTTAAATTGAAAGTACAAGGGCAATGGAACAATACGGAGGCATTGAAACACATCAACTTCTTGGAAATGAAAACAGTGTTCCTAGCACTGAAAGCCTTCTAAATACAAATCATAAGTCGAACCGTGTTAATACAAAAGAACAATACAACAACCATGTTCTACTTGAACAAACATGGAGACAAACAATCATACACCTTGAATAATCTAGCCCAAGAAATATGGGAATGGGCAGTATCAAAAAGTATCTACCTTTACACCATCCATCTCCCAGGAAAGGAAAACATCGAGGCAGGCAGACTAAGCAGACAAGACAGCAGCTTACATGAATGGGAGCTAAAACCAGAAACTCTGGAGAAGATGTTCAGGAAAACTGGCAATAGATCTGTTTGCAACAGCAGAAAACAAAAAATGCCAACACTTTGCCTGCAGGTTTCCACACCCCCAGACAAAGGTGAATGCCCTGTCACTAAACTGGTCAGGGAGATTTGCTTATGCTTTTCCTCGGATTCCACTAATACACAAAGTGGTGGAGAAAGCAAGACAACCAGGGACAGACCTTATACTATTAGCCCCCAATATGCCAGACAGACCTGGTTTTCGGATCTACTGGAGATGCCCAAAGGATAAACAATCACTCTCAAAGTGGATCCTGACCTGCCAACAATATCATCCGGAACCAGCTACAATCAATCTGGCGGCCTGGCTCTTGAATACAGAGGGCCAGATTTACAAGGCCTAAGCTCCACCGGAGTGTCACTTTTTGTGATGCTCTGGTGGCGCTGTGCAGTGCACCATATTTATAAGGCGGTGTTAAGCCACAAAGAATGGCTTAACGCCACCTTGAAAATATCGCCCCTTCACACACAGCACTTTGATGGAAGGGGCGTGCAATGGGTGTTTCTATGGGCGTTTCACAGCAATAACCATTGCATTTTGACGCTGTCCCTGATTTACGAGAAATCATAAATCTGAGGCAGCGCCAAAATTTAACACCACCCCAGGGGTGGCATTAGCATGGTGCAACAAGGAGAAATGCTTTCATTTCTACTCGTTTTTTGCTCTTTCTATGTGTGCTGCTTCTGCAGCACACAAAGAAAGAACAAATTGCCATAGAAGATTGTTTTTGTGCAGGAAGGTGTCCCTTCCTGGACAAAAACAATCATCCCCCAAAATCCAGCAATACTTGCACTATTCTGCAAGGGTGGCTGCGTTGTCCCTCAACAGCAGCTTTAGCACAGGCACAGGGGAAAACACAGGGGTGTGCTGTATTATTGTAAATACAGCACATCCCTGCATTTTAGAAGAGATGCAGCATTGCCAATTTTGGTGCAGCAGCAATGCTGCACCACTGCTTGAAAATCTGGCCCATAGAGTTCGGGAACCTACAGATACTGCCCAGGACCTTGGAAATCCTTAAGGAGGAAAGGAAATCAACCACAAAAAATGCTATGCAGCACATTGGAAAAGGCACATTAATTGGTGCACAAATAGAAACAAAATGGAGACAAATACAAGACTAGAAACAGTACTAACATACCTCACTCACCTGTTAATCTACTCATCCTTAAATGTACACCTAGCTGCTATAGTAAACTACACAAAAGACACATCATGTGACAGCTTCTTTACCCCACCAGTAGTGAAAAGACTTCTAGAGGGATCAAAAAGGATCACTCCACCAAGATCAGTTCCAACACCAATGTGGAACTTAAACACAGCCTTAACACAGTCAATTACAAAGCCGTTTGAACCAATGCACAAAACACACCTCAAGTCACACTAAAAACGGCATTCCTAATTGAAATCACTTCTCTGAGGAGAGTGAGTGAACTGCAAGCACTGACAATACAGGAACCGTACCAACAAATACACAAGGACAAGGTAGTGCTCAGGACTAAACCACCATTTCTACCAAAGGTAGTAAGCAGTTTTCATGTTCATTAAAGGATACAGTTACTTGTGTTCTTCAAGGAACCACATTTAAAGGGACGTGCACACACTCGATGTTAGAAGCGCCCTAGTTTACTATCTGAAAAAAACAAAAGATTTTTGCAAAGGAACCAGTTGTTTGTATCATATGCAAAAGCAACCAAAGGATCTGCGGTACCAAAAGGAACAATCTCAAGATGGATTGTAGAAACAATACAAACATGATATTCAGGGGCAGGAATGACAATGTCCACATGCCGAAACGCTCACTCAACAAAGAAAAAGGGTGCAAAGTTAGCATTCCTAACAAACGTATCCATTGACACTATCTGTGCCGCAGCAACATGGGAATCCCCACACACATTCACAAAACATTAATGTGTAGACGTACAAATTCATCCTCATTCCATCCCAACCAATCCAAAAGAAGGCAAACTGCTAAATAATATAATGCACAGCATGTGAATCCAGAAAAAGATTCATGCCGGAAAAGAAATGGTTACTTACTAGTAGGAGTAGTTTTACAGCTTAGAGAGTTTTCTGGATTCATATTTGACACATCCACCTCCCCAGAAATGGAAGCTGATGCAACCAGGTGGGACCAAAAAAAAAAAGATCATCACAAGGAGGAAAACACCAAGATACAGAATAAAAATCCAAAGATAGTAACTATGCACAGGAACATCTGGGGCTCCATCTGATGTCATACATGGGATGGACATTGCACCAAATGGTGAAAGACGACACCCACAAGAAAAGGAAAAAAAGAAAGAAAAGGACTATGTCAGACTCAACAACTAGATGGCGGAATAATGCACAACATGTGACTTCAGAAAACTCTTCAAGCTTCAAAACTACTACCAGTAAGTGACCATTTCATGCAGCGTGGGCTATCCACAATAGGAATTTCCATTTTTCAAAGATCTGGCATACACAGCATTGCTGGTCCAAAATTTACAGTAGAGAAAATTCAAGGGACTCTGCTGCCACCTACAAACTGCCACAGGAATTATATATAAATATTTTGCTTTGATCATCAGAATTTGAGGCTTTGGAAAACAACAGAGGGACGAATACAATTTTGGAGAGGGACGGATGTGGCCTGCAGGCCAGAGTGTGGAAACCCCTGTTTTATAGCATTCTCTTTTTTCAAACTTTTTCTCTTCTTGGACTTTTTACTTTTGATGCTCCACCTAATTTTACTACCAATGTTTACCATTATCTTCTGACTTTTGAACTTGATTTATTTTCCTATGTTCCCAATCGTGGCTTTCTTAAATTATTGCAACATAACAGTTTTACTGCTTTTTTTTTAAATCTCACTGTGTTTTTTTTCATACAACTGGGTGAAAAGCAGCCACATTGCCAACAAATGTGGAAAAATACTGGAGGCAATGTGTTGTACATATCACAAATACCCGTCAGTTTTTCTGCTGTTTTCCACTTTCCAATGATCTTTTTTAAGTGTAATGTTCTCTTGTGGTCCTTTACTCTATATTACTGAGTTATTGCAATACTTTTTTTAGATTTTCTTATATTCTAGATCATTTGTTTACTCTTCTGATTCTTAATGATTAGTCTATGATTTATAAATGCAACAATGTTACTTGTCTCCGATCCTTTACAAAAGGTCTTCACAATTTTATAACGCTGATGAAGTTCATGAGAACGAGATCATTGAGCATGAATGAAAGCAATGCATCTTGGAATCACTATTGCAGCCCTCTCCTATGGCTGTGCAAGGAGGGATCTGGGAAACTTTCCAGATCACAAACAGCTTTGATTCGGCACAATACTAAACTGTATAGTATCATGACACTGCAGCAAAGACATTACCTTTTACAGCTTTAAGGGAGTGTCATTTGTGAAAACCCTCTTGAAAAGGGAGTTGCACCTTGAAGGACGTGTTGGGGAAAGGACATCCAAAGCAAAAGTAGAGCTGGTATTATATGATGAAGGGGTGACATATTCGTATTGCCAAAGACAGAATAAAGGGGTCATTTGTTTAATGAATTGTTGTTTTAGGAAGTGCAAACTCCACTCAACTGGGCTTCAGTGCTCTTGAAAGTAGAAATGTGCAAGGATACCAGGCAGAAGCCAACCGTTTGTTGGATGACAGTGTACAAGGGTTGAGCATTTACAGTACAGCATTGGTGGAGGCCGGTCAAACTGACATAAGGCCTCAATACCCATCCCTAGAGCCCCTTGTCTAATTTACCCAAACCTGCCTTCCCTCGGGCGGGAGTGGGGTGGGTGGCGGTTGTTAAGAAAGCCCACTAGCCACCAGGGATTCATTTTATTTAAAAAAAAACGAATGGGATGGATGTCGGACCATCCAGAGGGCAGGCAGCACACCAAGACTCAAAACAAAGTATACACACAGTTCAAAAACACTACAAAAAGGGTAAGGGGGTGGGGTTAGGTTCTCTAAGCCAAAGGTTTCCAAAAAAAGGGGAAAGCAATATGCTTGAAGCAAGAGCCCTCACTCACCTTTTGGTGACATGCTTCATCATAGGGCCATGCTCCTCGTCAGGCCGGCACTGCAATGCCTGACGGGCCCCACAGGGGGGCTCTTAGCCGGAGTTCTTTTGACAAATGTTATGGAACCGGTCAAGTCGTGAAAAAAGGATTGGTATAGAAAAAGTTAAAAATGACTAGAGGTAAAAATGAACCTTTTATTCTGATATTTATACCCCTGACATGATTAAAAACACTGCATAGGGATATGGCAAAATAATGTCTACACTCCCTAAACAAAAACATATACGGTTTACTAGGATTTGTAGTGAAGATGGTACAAATAGAGCACACAGAGTCACTGTGTTACTCAATCAAAGGGTCAACATGTTTCTCGCATTATTGAGTCAAAAAAGATCTTGTGCGATTCTTCAGGACCTAAGTACGTACCTAATCCTTATGAAAAAAATGTTCATGAAAAGATTAATTCGAGTCCCCTACTAGGGAGATCAGAAACCCTCCAAATATTCCTGGTAGGCCTCATCGGGGAGGCATCAGGCTCAGAAATCCACTATGAGTTAGCGTAGAACCACGAGTGTTGGTCCACCTGCGAGCAATACCGGTCCCCGGAACTCCAGAAGAGCACACCAAGACTGTCTGCCTCTGCTGGTTGATAGATGAGATGTTTACCCTGGACCTCCTAGAGAGCGGCCTCCTGCAACAGCATGGATTTATTTTTCTAAAAAATGGGGTGAGGCACGGTCCTTTCGGACATTGGACTACATGCCCCATAACTAAGGCCTCAACGGTCTTTCAGTTCCATCTCCAGGGGCAGATTGTGGGATTAACCTCGAATGTGACCTCCAGAAGACACCAGTGGTATTTTTATTTTTAGAATAAAGAATGTGATCAAGAAAGGCCTGTCCTGGCCTCATGCCGCACTCACCACCCTTAAAGCCTTAGCAGTCTTTCTGCCTCACTCAGGGGACCGAAAGCACACCAGACACCTGGATATATATTTTTTAAAGAACAGGGTGGTGTGGGTTGGGCCCATTCTGATGTCATGCTACATTCCACATCCCGATCGTGGGACTTGCCACCAATCTTCCCTCCCAGGCAGGGTGGCAGAAAGCCCAATAGACAACAAGGATGGATTTTTTGTAGAAGTGTTTGGAGGTGTAAGCTTTTGGCACATCCCCACGTTTGCATGGTTTTGTGAATTTGGGGAAGCATAAAAATCCATGGGTGCTGCGTGGGAATGCCTACCGAGCGTACAGTAAGGCAACGTAGCAATTTGTGTTACTCCATAACTTTGAGGCCATTCAAAGCCACACTAAGTGGCTTTGTGTGGCCTCATAGATATGATTTTGGACGCCGTGCCGCAGGAGCATCACAAAAAGTGACTCTCCAGTGGCTAAAGGGGCTCATAAATATGCCTAGTTTTCAGAAATGTCTGAGGTTGGTAGGATTGCGTGGGTGCTGGCCGACCATGGGCCCAAGAAAGCACAGTAATGCACATCCCCAGGATGAGTGAATTTTAGGGGAAAAAATTTGATGTTTCCAGATTGAGTTTTAGGGCCTATCCTGTTGCAGGCAATAGGCCCACCCAGACACTGGCTACCATTTTTAATGTAACATTTCTAGGTTGTAGGATTTTTGTCAATCCCAGCAAATTTCTGAATGTTCCCTCACAGAAATATGAGGCAATTTAATGGATTTATTCCGCGTTTGACATTAGATTGGCATTATGATTAACAAAAAAAGCTTAGAGGCATATTTACAAGCCCCTTTGCGCCAGCAGAACTTAATTTTTTTGTGACGGTCCAGCGGCATACACTGCAGGGCCATATTTACAAGGCCCGTAAAGCCACCCTGCATGGCTTTTCATGGCATTGCCTTACCCTGTGACATGGGCATTATGGTGGGTGTTGCCACATAACACCAATGGCATTTGACACATTCCCAGATTTAAAGGAGTTTGTAAACCTGGGAATGTGTCAAAAGCCTACGCCTCCCCAGGGTCAGCCCAATACAAGAATGAATCAACACCAACACATCCAACAGCAAAGAACGCTTCACAGTGATCAAAGAATTCACCAAATCCATCTCCAACACAGCAGACATCCCCCCTTCCCAAGCCCTCTGCAACAACCGTGCCAACCTCTTCCACTGCAAGATCACCAACATTGACTAAAGCTTCACAACACAGGAGCCACCAGCCCCACCAGCAAACACTGCACCCAACGTTTCCAGATCCCAGCCGTCCCAGACTAACTGGACCACCCTCACAAATAACGAAACCCTATGGATCATGAAGACCATCCACTCCGGAACCTCCTTATGCCCCTGCCTGCACCACATCTTCATCCGAGCCAGCAACACCATAGCCCCTGAGCTCTGCCGCACCAGCAACTGCTCCATCGAGACCGCCACATCCCGTGAGGCCTGGAAACACGCAGAGATCAACCCCCTGCTTAAGAAACCCTCCTCAGACTTGTCGGACCTCAAGAACTACTGACCTATCTCTCTACTCCCCTTCCCAGCCAAAGTCATTGAAAAAGCCATCAATGCACAACTCACTGAAGTCATTGAGACTAACCACATACTGGACCCCTCCCATCTACTCAGCTGATCCTCTCCCTCACCCACGATCCTGCAGTAGTGAAGACCAACTTTCACAACGGGATGAAGGCAGTCGCCGTCTGAATGAAAGACAGCTGCCTCAAGCTCAACTCCGACAAGACAAAAGTCCTCATTTTGTGCATCTCCACCTGGAACGACTCCTGGTGGCTCGCAGCACTCGGAGCCCCCCGCACCAACCCACACGCACATAACCTCAGCATCATCCTTGACTCCTCGCTCTCAATGAACCACCAAGTTAACGCCATCTCGTTCTCCTACTTCCACACACTCCGCCTGCTCTGAAACATTTTCAAGTGGATCTCCATCGAATCAAAAAGTACAATCAACCGGGAGCTCATCAGCAGCAAGCTCGACTATGGCAACGCACTCTACGCACGTACTACCCATAAGCACCAAAGAAGATGCAAAGAATCTAGAACACCGCTGCTCGATTTATCCTTGACATCCCTCAACTCAGCCACATCTCAGGGCACCTGAGAGACCTACACTGGCTCCCAATAAACAAAAGAATCACCTGCAAGCTTCTCTCCCATACCTACAATGCCCTCCACAACATCGGACCTACATACCTCAACCACCGCTTCGCCTTCCACACGCCCACCAGACAACTCCGTTCTGCTCACCTGGCCCTGGCCGCTATCCCACGGATCCACAAGACCAAAGCCATAGGAAGATCCGTCTCCTACTTTGTCGTGAAAACCTGGAACTCTCTTCCTCTTCATCTCAGGCAATCTCACTCTCTGCCTCTATTCAGGAAGGGCCTCAAGACCTGGTTCTTCGACTGAACCGGCCTACTAGACCTTCGACTGAGCTGCAGTCACCCCTCTCCCCCAGTGCCTTAAGACCCAAACGGGTGATTAGCCTCTCTTTCCAAGAACCTTGATTAATTGATTAAGGGAGGTGCAAAAAGGAGAAATGCCATTATTTCTCATCTTTTTCTATGTGTCCTGCATTCTGCAGGACACATAAATAGAGGAAAATGCCTCCATGGATTGTTTTTATGCATAAAGGTGCCTCTTCCTGCACAAAGACAATCCTACTTACAACGCAAGCACCTTTGTGCAGTGGTGGAATAGTGCTAGCATTGGCGCATGGCAGCCCACTGTGTGGCAGCACAGGGGAAAAGGACAGGAATGTGCCGTATGTAATGGATACAGCACATTCCTGCCATTTCTTTTGATACAAGGCAGCACAGCAAGAAGGCTTACTGTGCTGCCCTAAGTCAAAAGATTGTAAATATTCCCCTCAGTGGGATCCATGCAAGATACATTTCCCTGGACTCATCTCGCTGTCTATTTTTCAGAAATGTCTGACATTGGTAGGTTTCCCTGGGTGCCAGCTGATCTCAGGTCCAAATACCACAGCACACCACATCCCCGGAATGAGTGAATTTCCTTAAATAAATCTTAATGTTTCCATGTTACATTTAGTGGCCTTTCCTGTCTCAGGCTTTGATAAGCCCAGCCACACACTTGATGTACTGTTTTTATCAGGAGAATTGTGGGAATCTTGGGTGATGGGAATTTTCTTGATATCTCAAACAATACTGAACTTTTTTCTGGCAGAAATATGTGGAAAATATGAGATTATAGCCAATGTTTGACTTTTGTAGGGCATTCTGGTGAAGAAAATGTAGTGGGATCCATGCAAGCCACACATCCCTAGACTCCCCTCCCTGGGTGTCTAGGTAGGTGTTGGGACAGAAAAGTGCCTTGCAGGGTGATGGACATGTACCCCTGCCCTGAGTGTCCTATCTGCAGTGATATTCGGATGCTTGGTAGTGATTTTTGGTCATTAGCAAACACGGATCATGCGTGTGTGCTATGACCTAGGATGTCTTATGGACTGTGGTATGCTTAAACCACTAGGGGGCACAGAAATCATGATTGTAAGGTTCCTTCCATCAACTAGTGTTAAGTAGTATAAGTGTGGTGGTGGCAGCATACCTGTTTTTTAGCAATCAGTAGAGTGAACACCTCAATTTTACCTGCGTCACTAGAGTGGTGTCTTGTGGGTCACTCTGGAAAAGTTCCACTGCTGCAAGCTTAACTCAAGCCTTAGCCTTCATTGGCTTTTGTGCAGAGCGAGGATGTACATGTGCCTGAGAGATAACACAGTGCAGGAGAAATAGAACAAGCGCCTGCGTATGCCCATGAAGATGTATGTATACCTGAGAGATGGTACTGTGTCACTGAGGAATAGCACGAGCTGTTAAATGTGTGTACTAGGGTGTGTGGGAAGGTAAAACATATAGGTCACTCTGCGTGAGGTTACATGAGGGCACTAGGGTGTATGTGTGCCCAAAAAGTGGTACAGTACATTGGAGACTGCTCGTGTATGACAGGGTGTGTGTGCAGGGGTATGTGTGCACTTGTGAAGACTGGGTTCCATTTTGCAAGAAACAGGGATTGCTGGAGGAGAAGGGAGAGGTAGAGGTTTCTCCCACATAGATTTGTGGATTGCTGCATTCCTGAGAGCTGGGTGGGATACATATTTTAAGACGGAAGAACCAGGAATTTCAGTAGGAGCTGGGCGTGATAAGAGAAACATAAAGAGTAGGGCTGGCGCCCTTTGGTAAACTTTTGAAGCACATAACACTAAGGCTGACATCCAGGTGTGAACCTCTAGTCACTCCCTTGACCTGTGTTTGGGGTTATCAAGATTGGATACTGTGCTGCTGTGATAGACTGCTCTATAGAGGAAGATCATAACAAAGGAGTGGACACTTCAAAGTGAGCAACCCCAAGAATACAAATTCAAATACATAGATGGTAAATCACAACAAAAGTGGATTATAAAAAGGAGATCTTGAGACTCCCCAGTTGTCAAACTGAAGCTGTACATCAGCGTGGAGAAGCTCGGCATGAGTTCTGCCTGTTGTGACAAGGACTGGGGACTAAGGCCCATATTTATACTTTTTGACGCTAATCAGCGCTTGGGCAGATTTGCGTCAAAAAGTTTAGCACCGGCTAACGCCATTCCAACGCACCAGCCGGGTACCTTATTTATGGAATGACGTTAGCCGGCGCTGGGGCCTGGTTTGCGTAAAAAAAAATAACTCTAACCGGGCAGCGGAGGCATAGGGGAGAATGGGGATTGTGGTCAAAGAATGGTGCAAGTCAGGTTAGAGTAAAAAATATTGACTCAAACATGATTAGCGTCATTTTTTTACGCCCAGCCCCCATGGAAATTACTCCTGTCTTAGCAAAGACAGGAGTCATGCCCCTGAAGAACCAGAACCTTATGGGCCTGGCGGCGCAGGGTACGCCTGAAATCTCCTTGGATTCACCTGCCTCAACTAACAGAGACACGGGACACTCTGTCAGGCGTAAAAGATCAGATTTATTAGCTGCAGCTAGTACAGTTGTCCAAGAAGTACACAAGGTATGTTCTCAGGAGACTGCCACTTTACTTTGTGGCGCACAATCTTATATACCGTATAAAAACATTTATTAACTACATACACTCCCAGAACACATAGAAAGGAGCCAGTAAGAATGATGTAAAGATAGAACAGACTCAATAGAAATGTCGGAAAACAAGACAGAACAAAGTATCAAGTGACTTAAGGTTGCCTCCCCTCCAGCTGTGTTTGTCACCCCTCCCTTGAACTAATTCATTAACCGATCCACAACGAAGTTTGCATGTGGTGCGATAAGTTTGTGTGCGTTTGGAAGACAGTTGTGAAATGAGAGAATACTAGCAAAGGACAGCGAAGGCCAGACGATAAGATAAGATCGGCGGAGAATAGTGTGAGCCTACAGATAGTTGAAACAAGGATTAGAAAACCAGACAGGGATTAGTGTACTCGGTCAGACCTTAATACCAGCCTTGTAAAGATAGAGGCAGAAAGCTGTTTTGAACACCATGTTGCAGAATAAGCAGAAAAGGCAGAATGGACTTCGTTCGCTGTGCTGCCTGAGTGAAGGCAACATAAAATGGCGGCGGGCCACAAAATGGCGGGTCGATACGATCGTATTAAAAAATCGAATTTCCTCAGACCCTCCTTTTGCCAGAACTCAGGCAAGATACACAAACTCATGTTAATCTGAGTCGATGTCTATGGCCATGAGGTCATCAAGCTGTTGCTGTACCATCATTTTGATATTCTCTGCTCTTTGTGACTTGGGTTTGGGAATACATGCAGTAGTACATAGGTTGCAGATGGCAGGACCGCAGTGCATACAAAGACAACAAGAGAATATAAAAGCTAAAATTACTCCAAAGAATGTCAATACCTTCCAACCCCATTTGGACAGTAATCCCCAAAACCACTCTGAAAAGGACCAATCTCCTTCGTCCTGATGAATCGACTCGGAGATTATGTGTAACTTAGAGATAGCTTGGTATACTGTCGGAGCGTCATTAGGTATGAAAATACAGCAACTTGATCCGATCAATTTGCATACTCCACCACGGTCCGCAAGAACAAAGTCTAAGGCAACACGGTTCTGCAAGGTCATAAGACGATCAGCCTGTAGTTCAGCTGTAATGTTACTTAAAGCTCCTACAGTGATGTCTATGGTGGTTTCTACGACACGAACCAATTGCCTTATATTTCTGCTGTTGGCCATTGGACCCCAGAAGGGAAGAAATCCTTTGAGGAAATCTCCTCCCTCTTGTCCTGCTGTGTCTTTCGAATCCACAATCCCTCTGCCATATCTATTTTTATGATGGTTCGCAGGAGCGGTGTATGTAGGGGGAAGAAGAAAGGCTATATAACAAGTACCAGAAAAATCAGCTGGCAACCATGTATAAGCCCTATCGTGGCAAACGAAGTATGTACCTTGAGATGGTACTAACGGCGGTGAATTCAGGGCTGAATAAACATATGTATGGGAACATAAACTTTCTCTTTGTCTGGTGTTTGGAGTTCTACCATTTATTTGCAGACAGAAATTTCCTTGTTGGGGTATGACCCGTATCGGAGGAGATTTTCCTTGCTCAATCTTATCATTGAGGCTGGAAATGTAATTAGTTATGTTCCAATTGGTATATGCTTTTCTTTCATCTATGGAAGCTTCACTTTTTTCCATGATTTTAGCCATAGCTACCATTCCCTTTATCAATAAACTATGACTGAAATCTGAACCAACACTATGTGAACTGACAGGTTGTTTAATTTTACTTTGATATGCATTATTGAAAATGACAAAATAAGCCCAAGTGGAACCTTCATAGGAGAATGGAAGAACTAAATATGGCATTCCATTTTCTACTGTATGTGGTATGAGTCCACACACCCAACAGTCAGTTGTATTGATCACTAACTGATGTTGATGTAACAACTGGACGAAGGAATTGTTAAAGTATTCAGTTCTTCTGATGAGTTCATGCTGGGGAAGAGTGTGAAATAGGTGCGGAGAGATAGTAGAAGAAGATGTAGAGGTAGGAGAAGAGACAACTTTTTGCCGCAGAGTAATAATGATCCAGTTTACAGATGCCAAAAGAATACACGACAATATAATGACGCATAGAGCAATACTACAACGACTACATATTTCTTTACAATTATTCTTTACATTTTTACTTTCTCTTTTATCTAATGTAGCCTCCATCTTTCTAAGTGGATGCTCACGGCAATCTTCCTCAATCACTGTAGTCACGATTATCTACCGTCCTATGACACTGTGAGGTCCTGCAGGCCTATTGCCACTTACTCAGGTCGTGACTAAGACTCCTACCGTGACCCTGCAACCGGGATAGAGTACTACATAGGAGAGAAAGTTACAAGTTCTTTGGTCTTGGTCTCAAATTATTGCGTTCCTGTCCAGAGGCAGTCTGGTTTTGAAACAATGTTCCTGGATTTGTCGTGTTCAAGCGTCGATGCGATGGTATTGCTTCTTGAAGGATGTCGTCGTCCTTTTTCTCAGAAAGTGTTCCAATTAGACGCGCATCACTGAATGGTACAAATTGCGGAACTTTCTCACTTTCAGAGTCACTGATGCCTCTACGGACCCACTGATCGAAAGGCAAGGGCAAAGGCACTTTCTTGCAGTGCACGGCATGCACCCAGTTTTTCTTTCCTTCAACTTTAACTGCTGTTCTTGTGGTCAAAAGAACCAGGCGTGGCTCTCTCCATCTGGGCTCCAAATTTCTCTGTCGTTGGAAATTTTTCGTGCAGACCCAGTCACCTGGTCGGATGGAATGACCTGGGTCTGTGGAAGCCTCTGGTAGAGCACTCTGAACCTGTTGATGAAGAACACGCAATTTAGTTGTAAGGTCATGCAAGTAGTCAATCAACATCGGGTATGGCAAGTCTGAGTATTTTTTAGGGCGAGGAACTCCCCATACATTAGCTGGGCGACCAAATATCACTTCGTAAGGGCTAAGCCCCAAACGAGAGTGTACTGCTGTTCTGATGGACAGAAGAGCCAATGGTAAAGCATCAGGCCAATTAAGTCCTGTGCTAGCTTGCACCTTAGCAATTTTAAGCTTCAAGGTTCCATTGTAGCATTCTACTAAACCAGCCGACTGTGGGTGATTCGCCGCGTGGAACTTCTGTTTTATGCCAAGACCTGCACAAACTTTTTGCATGACTTGACCCACAAATTCGCTCCCATTGTCACTCCAGACAATGCGCGGCAAACCAAACCTAGGGAAGAATTCTTTCAAAAGTATTTTGGCAGTTGATAAAGCAGTATTGTCCTTCAGAGGGTAGGCTTCTACCCATCTAGAAAAAGCACATACTACCACCAGAACATATTTGAGGTTGTTGCATCGTTCCATGTGAATATAATCGATCTGCAACACCTCAAATGGATATGTCGGAGGAGCAAAATGACCTGCTGGAGTTGGGGTTCCCTTTCCCGGATTGTACATCAAGCAAACAATACAATGTTTTACTACATTATTTGCACACTTTGGGATCCCCTCATTTTGCCACACTGGAGCCAGAAGTTTACATATTCCTTTTGCACTTAGGTGAGCTGGACCATGTGCCATAGTAACTACAGGTAGTACATAAGCATCTGGTAACAGCCAACGTTGATGTTCTGATAATTCAACCCAACATTCCATCTCATCTAACATTCCTGTACTTTCCTTCCACTTTCTCAACTCATTCTCCGTAGCCTCTCCTTGAATTGATTTCACACTCTCTACTGTATCTTCACACATTCCCTTTTCTCTTACGCAGTTTGCGGGACCTGCAACATACATTCGACTTGTGTTGTCTCTGGCTGTTTTTTTCGCTACCTCATCTGCAAATGCATTTCCTCGACCAACATCGTCCACAATCTTTTTGTGTGCACTACACTTCACAATCGCTATCTGAGTAGGCATTGTAAGTGACTCAAGAAGTTCAGTCACTAATTGACCATGTTGTATCTTAGTACCATGGGAAGTAAAGAATCCTCTTTCCTTCCATAAGCGCCCAAAGTTAAACGCTACACCAAAAGCGTATTGGCTATCAGTGTACACGTTTACTCTTTTTCCTTCGGATAACACACACGCTCTAGTTAAGGCTATCAATTCAGCTGCCTGAGCTGAATTATGTCTAATGCGTGCTGTCTCCACAATCGTATGCAAAGTAGTAATAGCGTAGGCTGAAACTGTATCTCCATTCGGGAGCTTGAAACAAGAACCATCTACCCATAGTGTTCCATCTGGATTCACTAATGGCGTGTCTTTTAGGTCAATTCTACCCTTAGTCTCTTCTTCAGTACGGAGAAAACAATCATGCTGTTCAGAGACATCTCTCTCTTCTGGAAGAGGCAACAAAGTAGCTGGATTCAGGGTATTACATCGTTTGATGTGTATGTGACTAGCCAAAAGCGTCAGCTCATATCCGGACAACCGAGCACTCGTAAGATGCTGCGTTTTTGTCCTATTTAGTAAAATATCCACTGCATGTGGCACCATAACAATGAGAGTATTATCTAGCACTACTCCAGCAGACTGTCGGATAGAAATTGCTGCTGCCGCTGTCGCCTTAAGACAACTAGGCAATGCTTTAGCTACTGGATCTAACGTAGCTGAGAAATATGCGCATGGTCGCTGTTGATCTCCAAAACGCTGCGTTAAGACTGACAATGCACAACCCTCTCTTTCGTGGACATAGAGCGTAAAGGGCTTACTGTAATCAGGGGTACCCAATACAGGAGCAGAACACAAAGCAATACGCAAATCAGTAAAACTCTTCTGACACTCGTCAGTCCACGGAAGAGGCTGAGGCGTATCTTTTAAAGTTAGCGCCAACAGCGGTTTAGCCAATAAAGAGAAACTCGGAATCCACTGTCTACAATAAGAAGTAATGCCCAAAAAGGCACGTACCTCTCTTTGTGTGGATGGCACTGACATTTGAGCAATTGCCTGAATTCGTTCGGGGGTCAATCGTCGTCCCTCCTTTGACAAGAGATGACCCAAATAAGTCACCTCGCGACAGACATATTGTAATTTAGAAGGAGAAACCTTGTGATTTAGATCAAACAAATGACGCAACAGTGCAACGGTCACGTTTTTGCAAATCTCCTCTGAATCAGCTGCAACTAATAAGTCATCCATGTACTGAATGAGAGCGGCACCGGACGGTAAGGAAAAGGCATCAAGATGACATTTTAGAGCTTGACTGTAAACAGAGGGACTTTCACAATAACCTTGAGGTGCGCGTTTAAACCGGAAGCTTCGGCCTCCGAGGGAAAAACCAAAAATATCTCTACTCTCTTCGGCGATGGGAATACTAAAGAAAGCATTCTTTAAATCAATAACTGAAAACCAAGTCGCTGTAGAAGGTATCATCGTCAACAGAGCAGTGATATCTGGGACTACAGGAAACTGCGGTACGACAATCTTGTTTACCTCCCGAAGATCAATTACAAAACGATAAACAGGAGGCTGAGAAGGATCAGTGCGTTTAAGAACCGGAAGAACAGGACTGTTACATGTATTTCCTCTCGTTTCCTCAACCACACCCTTCTGAATCAAATCATGGACAATTTCCAAAAGTGCTTTCTCACCTTCAGTAGAGATTCTGTATTGCGGAATACGTGGCATTTCAGCATTGGGTTTAAGAGTAACAACATAAGGTGGGATCTCAAGACAACCAACGTCATTCGGACCCGTAGCCCAAAGCGTTTCGGGAAGAGAAAGCAATTCAGGTGGGAATTGATCTTTTGATAAGTACATTGGACTAGTCATTTTCTGTCCTAAAGTGAGGTATACACCAGAAGGTGAACAATATATCGTAGCATGCATTCTTTTTAATAGATCTAAACCCAACAGATTTTCACCACAACCATTCGTCAGAAGAAGCGGAGCTTCTAAATCATAAGGGCCTATTGAAACAGGCAAAGGGCAAGAAACTGGATTGCGAACAGGGGCGCCAGAAAATCCTACAGATACATTCGTTAAGCCAGACAAAGGTGCGCCAGGGAGTTTAGAATGAATGATAGAGCTTCTCATGGCACCAGTATCTAAAAGAAATGGCTCTGAAACACCCATTGTAGTGACATTAACATAAGGTCCATTCTGATCCACTGGAATTGACGTAACCCCCTTACTTTGTCCATGGCTGTCCTATTCAAAATGAAGACTTTCATTCCCTCCTTCAATATACTGATCCTCACTGTAATACTGTGTAGACCTAACATTTTGCTGGTCAAAGTAATTTCCGGAATTTGGAGGAACAAAAGAACGCTGCCCTTGGGTTAACACACCTCGACCTCTACCTCTATTTGCTGACTGAAGACCACCACGACCTCGTGAAGCAGATGTTGCTCCATTACGCTGCAACAATGCCGGACAACTGTTCTTAAAATGACCTTCCTCCCTACAATAAGCACATTGATTGGGACCTAGCAAAGGTCTTGGAATGAATGGTTCAGGCTTTTGATACAACCTCTGAAACTGCGGAGGCTGTTGAAACTGAGGCTGAACAAAACGAGGAGGATAAGCCTGTTGCAAGAGAACTTTAGTTTTTAATTCTTTCGTCTTTTTCTCTTGTTTTTCCCTTTCTTCTTTGTCTCTATTTTCATAATATTGTGCAGTAGCCAATATCTGGGCGGAAGAAGAAACTGCCCATGAACTCTCGGAGTCTTTTAGCTTGTGTGATAGTTCAGGAAGCAAGTTATATACGAACTTATCCACAAATAATCGCTGTCCCCCTTCTGTAGCCATATCTTGACCACTGTGATCAATGAATGTCTCCTCAAATCGGGTAAAGAAATCGGAAACACTTTCATCTTTCTTTTGTTTACATGCTGCTAGCTTATCCCAATTAACTCTCAAAGCAGGCATCATTGTTTTCATTAATGTAATAATCCTACCAGGGAGTTCTGAGATCAAAGCGTCGGGTTTTGCACCACCTACTTGACCTCTATCTGCGGCAATAATAGCGTTCCAATCGCCGCCTAATTCTTGAGCGTGATCCTCTCTACGAATTTTAGCCCATATTGTCTGTGGAACTACATTTCCCATCAACATGTCAATATCTGCTAAATTCATAGTACATGCATCAACTGTTTGCGACAACTCTTTATAGTAACCAGCAGGATTTTTGCGTGAATCTGGTAGTGATTGTTTAAGTGCTAAAACTTCAGACCTTTTCCAGGGGACATGTATCCATATGCGCTGAAAATGCGCAGGAATAGGTGGATTAGCACCTGCTGCTGCAACTTCTTCCTTCCATATTGGAGAAACCTCTCTCATGGGATAGTTTTTCAGTGCTGTCCTAACTGAAGGATCAGAATCAGGAAAAGTCTGTGAGAACAATAGGGATCTGAAAGAAATAAGTGTTCTGACAGCGTTTTCAACCTTAGGACCCACAATAAGTCCTTTGTCAAAGTCAGCCTGAACATCTAACAGATCCTGTGGGACCGAACCCAAATTCACATCCTCCCATTCTTTAGCGAGAGTATCGCACATAACTTTAAAAACATATCTCTGCGTAGGTGCATTCCATTGCAGAAAGGTGGACATAATATCAGACGTACTATATTGGGGACCCTTCTTGATCCATCTACAAGCAAGTGAGTCCAATTTTTCTCGCTCTTCGGAGTCTGGGAATTGACTACGAGACTGTCTTCGAGAAAAAGCTGGAGACACATTTAAAGCTTCAAAGAAAGGTGATAAGAGACCAGAGACAGTATCTGCAAATCGCTTACGCGTAGATGGAGAATTTGACATAAGGATAGGGGACAAGGTATTAGGTGAATTAACTAAAGGAGCATTAGGAATTGCCAAAGGAGCAGAAGGCAAAGGAGTTAAAGGCAAAGCTGGCATAGGCAATACTTGAGGAGGCAATTGTGGAAAAGCTGGAGCAGGCGGAAGCACAACTGGGGGCTGAACAGGCTGTAACATCGGGGGTGCATTAGCACCTTGTACATAGGGCGGAGGCAATTTCAATAAGTGGGACATTAAGGAATCTTCCTCAAAATCTTTTCTTTTATCAAGGGAAGAGATAGGCAACGTCGGATAGCATTTATCTATTGCCATTCGATGCTGTCTGTCTGAAATTTCCATTGCATTATCTATTTCATCATCTTTGAATTGCTGAGCAGCCTGTATAATCGTCATTCCCTGTGTTTTCCTATCTCGTTTCGCTTGTTTAATTTCTCTCTGTTTGGCTTCCTTACGCCAAAGGCGAAAAGAGTCAAACATTGCCGGCCGGGCTTTTCTTTTAAATAACGTTGCTTCTAAATTATCTAGCACATCATTTTCGAAACTACCATTTTCTGGCCATTTTAAAACACCATCTTTCTTTGTATATCGGGTCCATGTCTTATTAAAGGCAATAGGACCAACACCATGTTTAGAATAGAGCTCATATGTGGGAGTTCCAACCGAAGGAATCGGACAGGAGTCCTCAAGCTGGGAGTCCCTATTACAACCAAAGCAACAAAGTTTTCCAAACTTAGTCAGACCAGACATCTCACGATTTTTACTGGCTGTTCACAAACATCAAGGGGGTAAAACTTTCAGTTTACACAGCACAAATGCACTTACCCCTCGGCTTTGGCCACTGCAATGGCCAAATCTAAGGACCTAAGGACAAAACAAAGACCAAAATTTGTGGGCGCGACCCACCAAATACTTAACTAAGGATGTCTTCTTACACCAACAGAGGCCCGTCTATCGTCTCGCTTTACCATACATCATCAAAGAAAGGGCCAAGGCAGGGCGGCAGTCAGGGCAGCAGTCGTCAGTAGCCGTCAGGAAGGAGTAACCGCGCTGAAAAAGACCTTCGGACCACTTCGACATACAGGGGTCGCTTGACGTGGCTCGCGATTCCTCCAGAATTTTCTTGCGGGGTTCCTCACGACCTTCAGGCAGAACCGGTACCGCTGAAGCCGCCCCACGTTGGGCGCCAGTTGAAGAACCAGAACCTTATGGGCCTGGCGGCGCAGGGTACGCCTGAAATCTCCTTGGATTCACCTGCCTCAACTAACAGAGACACGGGACACTCTGTCAGGCGTAAAAGATCAGATTTATTAGCTGCAGCTAGTACAGTTGTCCAAGAAGTACACAAGGTATGTTCTCAGGAGACTGCCACTTTACTTTGTGGCGCACAATCTTATATACCGTATAAAAACATTTATTAACTACATACACTCCCAGAACACATAGAAAGGAGCCAGTAAGAATGATGTAAAGATAGAACAGACTCAATAGAAATGTCGGAAAACAAGACAGAACAAAGTATCAAGTGACTTAAGGTTGCCTCCCCTCCAGCTGTGTTTGTCACCCCTCCCTTGAACTAATTCATTAACCGATCCACAACGAAGTTTGCATGTGGTGCGATAAGTTTGTGTGCGTTTGGAAGACAGTTGTGAAATGAGAGAATACTAGCAAAGGACAGCGAAGGCCAGACGATAAGATAAGATCGGCGGAGAATAGTGTGAGCCTACAGATAGTTGAAACAAGGATTAGAAAACCAGACAGGGATTAGTGTACTCGGTCAGACCTTAATACCAGCCTTGTAAAGATAGAGGCAGAAAGCTGTTTTGAACACCATGTTGCAGAATAAGCAGAAAAGGCAGAATGGACTTCGTTCGCTGTGCTGCCTGAGTGAAGGCAACATAAAATGGCGGCGGGCCACAAAATGGCGGGTCGATACGATCGTATTAAAAAATCGAATTTCCTCACCCCCCTGACCAATGGCCATGCCCAGGTGACTTCTGTCCTCTGGGCATGGCCATTGGGCGCAGTGGCATGTAAGGGGGCCCAAGTTAGGCCCCCCTATGCCACTTAAAATAAATAAATAAAAATACTTACCTGCACTTACCTGAACTCACCATAGATTGGTCCCCCCATTCATGGGTGTCCTCCAGGGGTGGGCTAGGGTGGCAGGGGGTGTCCCTGGCTGCAGGGAAGGGCACCTGTGGACTGCTTCCATGGTCTTCCACCATGAAAAAGAGCCCACAGGTCCCTTAATGCCTGCCCTGACCCAGGAGTTCATTTTTTACGCACATCGGCATTTGCCCCATTTTCCGGCTCCGGCTCCCAGCCGTGTGCCATTTTTGCCCGGTTGGATAAATATGGCGCATAGGTGTTTAGGTAATTTTTTGGGACGGGAACGCCTACCTTGCATGTCATTAACGCAAGGCAGTTTCACGCATCCAGAAAATGACGCACACTGAGAAATTTTTACGTTCGCGGGGTTGGGCGTCAAAGTATAAATATGGTCTTAGTGTTGCGCCAAATGTGCATAAAAAAAATTACGCAAATCCGGCGCAAGCAGAGCATAAATATGGGCCTAAGAGTCTGCCATTCTCCCATGCTGGGTGAGGCGACATCACCCAGGAGGATCAAAAACAGTTGTCTGGAGCCTATAGCAACAGCGTCTGCCTGACCCAAGACCAGTGAGGTCAAGGAGATCACCTGGAGGGAGGGAGGTCCTGTAGCGATCCAGTTGCTTGGACCCTTGGAGTACAGTGTAAATTATGGTCTGTCAGGAGCGCCGCACTGATCAGGCTGCCAGCAATATGTCAAAATGGGGGTCACTGTGAAGAATAAGGGTCCCAGTCCTTGGTGCTGCACCGTGAGAGACAGAGGATTGTTGCCCAATACAGCTCCAGGGCATGAAGAGGGACGTCACCTTGTTTGTGCTGCCATGACCGCATATGCCAGGTGGGGGCCACAATGAAGAGACAGGGCTGTCGCTTTGTGTGTGCTATTGCGACCCAACGTGTGGATCAGGAGAATGGGACCAAGATGGAGGAATAGGGCTGTCACCCTGATCCCTGGAGAGTGAAAGCAACAACTTCAACTCCCCCGTTCGGAAGAATCAGAGACCTGTCCCTGGACCCCAAGAGAGACTTAGTGCATTGGGGGGGTCCGGAGGATGATGGCCACCATGACTGCAGTTTCCCACTATCTGGACACAACCGGCCTGCTGAGGGGTGCCCAGGGATTCTGAATTGCCACTCTGCAAGAGTGGGGAAACTGACCAACAGTCCGTTAGGCCCTAGGGATCGTGCTCTGAATTAACGTGCTCCAGCATGGGGACTTGGGATCTTATTAAAGACCTCTCATAGAACTTCTGAGACTTGAACGCCTAAGAAGAGCCTAGCTTGGATGCCACCAGACATTAATGGAGAATAACTGTCAGCCATAAACAGGGAAGTTGGACTGGAAAGCTGAAACTGGTAACACAAGTGGGCTTGAGAAAGCTCCATATATTGTTTGCAGTGTGTTGTATTGCACTCTGAGTTAGTTCATAAATATTTCTTTTAAAAGCAATTATTTGATTGGACATTAATTTATTGGGGTTGCTGTATGTATTTTGATTTGTGAGTCTGTGCTCACCTTACACCTACCTCCTCCATAAGAAGCCTAGGACTCCTTGACTCGCCCTACACTGAGAGTCAAGTGCTGAAGGAGTACTTGGCACGGTTGCTAAGAGCCCATAATAGACCGAGCCCTGAGATATAGGTAGTAAAAGGCCTCAAGCACCACATTTGGGCCCAGTAATTCCTGCTTGCCTTGTGGCCCTCTGAACGGGATTGTGACAGCAGGTTTCCATGTGTGGCGGCTGTGTTAGGGCTTAAAGAACACAGTTACCCACTTTGACACTTTGTCAGAACGAGCGAATTTCAAAGAAAAAATCTTGATGTTTCTTTTTTATGTTTTGGTGCCTTTCCTGTTGCTGGTGACAGGCCCGAGTGGGGTACTATTTTTTCGAGATAAGTGTAAAAAGGCATAATAGTGGAACAGCTAGAATAATTATTTTGATTTCTCTTTATTTTTGGCTTCCAAAAGTGAGGATGTCTACAAGAAAGAGCATATTTTCCAGCATGCTGACTATCCCAAATATCAAAATAGCAGTCAGCATGGAAGTCATTGGGGTAGCCTCAGCGCAAACAAGGCTAAACTTAATAAATATTTACAATATTTAGAAAATGGAAGGTTTGACAAAACCATCTTTATATTATGGGCTCAAGTCATAAATTATCAGAATTCAGCTCCAAAATATCGACTGTGGGCTAACAGCAGACATTAATTAGCAGGCAAGTCCTCAAATTCATGGTAGTGGTTATGTCCCCGGCTCAAGGGTAAATAGTGTTTTTTTCCAACTATTTACTTGGCTGCTGGCTAAATAGAAGAAATTATTTCTATTTGGCTGGCAGCCTTGAAAATAGTAGAGAAACTGTTTACTATGCCGCTGGCTAAATAATAGAGATTCTGCGCTGTTTGGCCGGTGGCCCTGCAAATAACAGAAAAACTTAACTAGTTACCTAATCACTGGCTAAACAGTAGAGAATCTTCACTGTTTTGACAGCAGCCATGCAAGCAGGAGAAAAACATAGCTATTTATCCGACCAATGGCCACAGAGTAAAGATTTTGCCCTGTTTGGCCAGGAGCCCTGCAACTAACAAGGAAACTTTGCTATTTACCTTGCTGCTGACTAAATAGGTGAGGTGTTCTAATGGCCCACAGTCAAGCAAACAAAAAACCTTCACTCATTAACCAACTGCTGGCATAACAGCAGACACGTAAGTTAGTCCATCAGCCATGCAAATAGCAAATACACTTAATTATTTATGTGGCTGCTGGTGAAATACCAGAAATTATATACTATTTGACCAGTAGCCTTGCAAGTACCAAAGACATTTCACTATTTACCCAGCTGCTGCCTAAACAGATTAAATTATGTTTTATTATGCCTTATGCAGACTTCAACTGAGTCTTACACCAGGTAGAACTACAAGCAAGGAGTGACCACAATAGGGATCCATTTCCTAATGAAACTTTTGGCATCCACCTACTTATGAAAGTGAGGGTTCTGATGTATTTTTTATTCATTCCCCTAAAGTGGTTGCAAATTCTGCACATATATGTTTTGCGAATGGAATAGTATTTTGCAAACCAACCTATGTACTATTTGGTCGGTTCACAAAATACTGAATCACAGGAGGTTGCAGAACAACCTGCCAAATTATTATTATTAGGCAGGTGCTAAATTGTGACCCTCTGTGATTGACTTTAATACTAGGGATGGTGTCCTGCTAGAGGCAGCACATCACCATCTCTATGACTGCATTCCAAAATGGAAATTGTGTTTTTTTCAAAGCATCATGTGTTCCCTAAAGGAACCAATGCTGGTTTAATGTTAAAAAAAAGTCTTTCAGTTTTGGAAAACGTCTTCTCCCTGATGCTTCCAACATGATTTCCAAAGTGAAAGGTGTCCTAATGGGACCCCCTTCCCTTTTGTAATTTTTGTAATTAGTTACCACCCCCAGCTTGGGGGGTCGTTAGCTCATCCGTAGTTTATTAGAGCAATTGCTGTCACAAACTATCAATACATTTCTTTCTGAATTGGAAAGAGGAGAGAGGAAACCCCTTTCAGGAACACTCCCATTTGCAAGTCGTAAACAACCGCAGTAGCCCTTTAACTAGTTGAAAAAAAATGTCCAACTCATAAAAAGGATTTTGGACATAATGATAAGCACTTTTGTGGGCCCCAAACCCTAAGATTTTGTGTAATGAAGCCTTTTGATAAAATGGGTTAGAGGCAGGCACTAATTTATAGGTCTAAAGGCATGGACATCATTTATGGGTTCGCCAGGGGTCGTAGCTGTGACCCCAGCTTGTCTTTTGCGACCCCTGACACTGTCTTTGCGACCCCTGGAATCAGAGGTGGCAAAATCAGTGCCAGGAACACAGTGGCAGCACGTCCTTATGGACATCGGATAGGGCTCCTTCGTCTTTGTTTTCTTTCATGTTTTTTAATACACTAATAGTAAATAATGTTTAATTATTCACTACTGGTAAGATAAAAAATGGAGTACTGTTAGCGGGACTATAACCCTCCCTGGCAGCTGAGGTAAGTAAAAAAATGCTTTTAAATATATGTTGTTTGCATGCTTGAGGGTAAGTGTGTGTTTAAATGAGAATGTGTGTGAATATGTGTATGTGTAGGCAAGTGTATGTGAGTGCAAGTGAAAATGAATGCCAATGCCTTTGTTACAAATATGTTAAGAAGTAAGACAATGACTAAACAGAGACATTTTGATAGCTCCATTCTTGTGACCTACGGATCACTGCAATTCACAGTTCCTCTTTAATATTCATTTTCCAGACAGGGGATGTGGATCCACTATTACTTTATGGCTGTAACTCAGTCACAGCCTTTGTGCTAGGCAATATCTTTCACAGAAGTAGCAACAGTGCTGGCTCCAGGAAGAAGTATCCAAAACAAGGACACAATAAAGCATGAGATCTCAACACCTTGGAGCCCTCAGCCATTCTGAGAAGTCATCAGGTACAGACAAAAGGGCCACCCTGGTTGGAAACTTTGACACGTTTAACAAGAGAAACCTCTGACCTACCCCTACTCCTATAATATATCCTATGTCATCACTCAGGAAGAACTAATAAGGAGTCTTTTGCTAGGAAGGACCTCACAGAATTTCTTTGAGTAGCCTTTTCTCCAGTCTCACTCACTTATGTTGAAGTGAATTGACTAGCGGCATGCAGGTAGTATAAGCCCACTGTGTAGGAAAGCTGTATCTACTCTCCATCACGTCACACAAAATGCATTCCACTCATCCATACACTTAGGGGGTCATTCTGACCTCGGCGGTAAAAGGCTCTTACCGCCGGACAGAAGACCGCCATTCTACCGCCGCGCCCGCGGTAAACCGCCACGGTCATTCTGACCCACAACTGCCAAACCGCCGAAAACCCAACATCCACGGAAGGCCGCCTCATCAGCGGTCAGCGATAAACTGGAGATGACCAAACCTCCACCGTCACGCCAACACAAACACGCCCATGCCATTACGACCCACGAATCCACGCGGCGGTCTTTCAACCGCGGTATTCCATTGGCGGTACACAACGCCGAGGTCAAAATACACTCACCCATACAAAACACAGCCACATTGGACAATTCAAAATACACACACCTGATACACATACACACAACACTCCCACACACCCATCACCATATAAAACACACACCCACATTACCCACAAACCCCCCCAAATCGAAATTCAGAGACAAGGCACAATACACAGAGAGAGAGCACAGGGAACGCAAACCACAACACACACAGGAACCCAACATCATCACCCACACCACATCTACGCACACATCACCACACACCACCACTCACATCACCACAAACACCACCCCACACCTCATCCACACCACCCCATGGCACCCCAAAGACACCCCAGGTTCTCGGACCAAGAACTCAGGGTCATGGTGGAGGAAATAATTAGGGTAGAGCCCCAGCTCTTCGGCACACAGGTGCAGCACACCACAATAGCCAGGAAGGCGGAGCTATGGCAAAGGATCGTCGACAGGGTCAACGCTGTGGGACAGCATCCCAGAAATCGGGAAGACATCCGAAAGCGCTGGAACGACCTACGGGGGAAGGTGCGGTCGATGGTGTCAAGACACAACATCGCTGTGCAGAAGACTGGTGGCGGACCCCCACCCACTCCACCCGAATTCACAGCATGGGAGCAAGAGGTCTTGAACATCCTGCATCCTGAGGGCCTCGCTGGAGTAGGCGGAGGAATGGACTCTGGTAAGTCTAATCTCAACTACTTCACCCCCCCCACCGCCCAGCATGCCAACCCACACCCCCACCCTCACCCCCAACCCCCCAGCACACATCCTCCCTGCCAATGTCTCACCAGCACAACCCACCCAACACAACACCAATCCCTGAATGCCAACACAAACCATGGACACCCATCACCTAAGCATGACCACTGCACATACCCATCCCCCCCCACAAACCACCCTCATAACTCCTCCCACAAGGGAATGGCAGCACTGGGGGACAAGGGCACCCACAAATCGCACGCCATGGCACACACAGAAGCAATAACCATACTCTTTTACCCCTGCAGGGCCCGAACTCCAACACACCGGCCAGGAGGGTCCAGATTTGTCCATCCCACCCCCAGAACAGGCCCCCAGTGATGACAGCAGCTCTGTCGACCTAGAACCTGATGACCAGCCCGGACCATCGGGGACCTCTGGACAGTCGGTTCCCCACACACAGACACAGGCCACAGCAGACCCAACCCCCTCTGGGAATACCAGCACAGCTCCCACCCAGCGGGCCCATGCCTCTGTCTCCAGGACGCGTCAATCAGCGGTGTGTCCGCCACTACAGGGCACCCAGGCTGACCCACCACCCCAACAACAACAGGGACCTGGGGGCAGTGGTAGTGGGCACACCGTCCAGGGGACAGAGGCCCGGGGAAACAGGGGAACTGGGAGGGCTGCTGTGCGAGAGGGGGGGGACCGGCCCAGGGAACCCACTCTCCAAGAGGCCCTCACCACCATCATGGGAGCATACCACCACTCCCAGGAGACGATGGCGACGGTACTGGCCAGGTTCCAGGAAATCCAGGCACAGCAGGAGGAACGGTACATGGGGTTCAGAGACGAACTCAGGAACATCGGTTCCGCAATGGGGACCATCGTCCTGGCCCTCAACCAGATAGTCACCACATTGCGGGACCATGTGGCACCCCAAAGGGCCCCTTCACTAGCCCGGACCACGAACAGCCTACCACCTCCGCCGACGCTAGTGGACAGGAGGCCCCCACACAACGACAGGCCACCAGAACCCCACCTCCTGCTGAAGATCAACCACCCCGCAAGCGGAACCTGAGATCACACAAGAAGACAGACTAGGATGCCAAGACCACCGCCAGCATGAGATACCCCCTGATGTCATCCCACTGCCCCACATTGTCACCCTGTCAAACCTTAAACAGCCCCTGCTCCATCCTTCCACAGGCATTTGGACAATGCACCTGTGAGACTGAGAACTGGACTCTGCCATGGACATTACTCCACCCCCACCCATCACCGTTTAACTATCATGGACCTATATTCAGCACTTAAAATAAATCACCAATTGCACTACAAAAATCAGGAGTCTGCTTCTATTCTTAACAAATGTATTACACATAACGGTGCAATAATGTTCAGTTACATTGTGATGACAACATACCAATGTCAATAAGCATTAGTCCATGGGCAAACAAAGCAGAAGTCACGCTGTGGGTCATACAGCTCTGAAAAGGGAAGGGAAAGTCAAAAATCAGTTAAAAGGAACTGGGGAGAAACACAGACAGTAGAGAGGCAGGGACTGTAAGTAAATGTAAAATGGCGTGGGTGATTCTTACCTGTGTGCTACTGAAAATACTGTTGTATAACTGTATCCCTGTTGTCCGTGTCGTCCCCGTCGTCTTCCTCCTCTTCACTCTCCACAGGCTCCACAGCTGCTACAACACCACCATCTGGACCATCCTCCTGCAGGAAAGGCACCTGGCGTCGCAATGCAAGATTGTGAAGCATGCAGCAGGCCACGATGATATGACACACCTTCTTTGGTGAGTACATTAGGGATCCACCTGTCATATGCAGGCACCTAAACCTGGCCTTCAGGAGCCCGAAGGTCCGTTCTATAATCCTCCTAGTTTGCCCATGGGCCTCATTGTACCGTTCCTCTGCCCTTGTCCTGGGATTCCTCACTGGGGTCAATAGCCAAGGCAGGTTAGGGTAACCAGAATCAGGGCATTCATTCGGGTCAGGCTGCCCATCAACGATCGTTCAATGCTCTGGCCTCAGCACTGACGGCAGCCATTGTCCCTGTTTCCAGCCTCCCTCTTCTAACTGCCTCCACCGTCTCCCAGTCTCTTGTTCCTCAGCCTATCCCATCCACACCATCAGACCAGCCTACACACACCTCAACACCCAAGGGCAGCTCATCCAGACATAAGCACCACAGATCCCACAAGCATTCACACAAACAACATCCACATGCAGACATGGCAACAGTCACTACCACCTCTGTGTCCCCCTCCTCCTCGTCTCCCTCCTCCCTCCCTGTGACGTCTCCACTCACACCTGCATGCACACCACCATCAGCCAGTACTTCCATCACCAGCACACCCTCCAGTACAGTCCGCACACGTGCAGTCACCACCCCCACTGCCATTTACACGTCCCCTGTGTCCTCTCCCACTGTGTCTGTCACACCCTCTTCCAAAACACACAAACGCAGGCAGCCACCCACACAACAGCCAACCACCACACAACAGCCTACGTCACAAGCACCTGCACCCATAGACAGCACACCTGACTCTCCTACAACCACATCCTCTCCCTCCACTCCCATACCCACTGCACCTACCCTTCCCATTGCTCCTAAAAAACTTTTCCTCTCCAAACTTGACCTCTTTGCACCACCTGACCCACCCCCTCCATCTGGTAAGAGTCCGAAGAGCACCTCAGCCACCACCAGCCCAGCATCAAGTCTGACCATTGTGAATGGGTTTTGGAGTCCACCCTTTCCCAGCACCGATACATCGGCCAGCAGCAAGGGGACAGCCAGCCCACCCCCTGGAAAGAGAGACCAAGGCCCGCCGTGAGAAGGCTGACACGGCTGCCCCCAAGGAGCAAAGTCGTGGCCCGTCACCTGCCACAACATCAAGGGGAGGCAAGGGCCAGAGAGCCTCATCGAAGGAGGGCAAGGGCAGCAGGGCGGAGAAGTCAGCCAGCAGGGGCGCGGACCAGGAGGGCCCCACAAGCCCCATCCCGGGTGTGACGGAGGACACCCACGGGCCCAGGACTCCGTCACAGGAGGGTCCAGCAACGGCACGATTCGGAGGGCGACTAAGCAGGGAGTCCTGGCCAGGTCTGGCTCCCTTGATAGAGAAGAAAGGCACCGCTGAACAGGGCCCCGCCGTGAAGAAAGGCACCGCTGAACAGGGCCCCGCCGTGAAGACAGGCACCGCTGAACAGGGTCCCGCCGTGAAGACAGGCACCGCTGAACAGGGCCCCGCTGTGAAGACAGGCACCGCTGAACAGGGCCCCGCCGTGAAGAAAGGCACCGCTGAACAGGGCCCCGCCGTGAAGAAAGGCACCGCTGAACAGGGCCCCGCCGTGAAGACAGGCACCGCTGAACAAGGCCCTGCCGTGAAGAAAGGCACCGCTGAACAGGGCCCCGCCGTGAAGAAAGGCACCGCTGAACAGGGCCCCGCCGTGAAGAAAGGCACCGCTGAACAGGGCCCCGCCGTGAGGAGCACCGCTGACCAGGGGCCGCTGTGAGAAGCACCGCTGAACAGGGGCCGCTGTGAGAAGCACCGCTGAACAGGGCCCCGCCAAGACAGGCACCGCTGAACAGGGCCCCGCCGTGAAGACAGGCACTGCTGAACAGGGCCCCGCCGTGAAGACAGGCACCGCTGAACAGGGCCCCGCCGTGAAGAAAGGCACCGCTGAACAGGGCCCCGCCAAGACAGGCACCGCTGAACAGGGCCCCGCCTGTCAAGCACCGCTCCGCTGGGCCCCGCCATCTCAAGCACCGCTCCGCTGGGCCCTCCTGTCAAGCACCGCTCCGCTGGGCCCTCCTGTCAAGCACCGCTCCGCTGGGCCCCGCCGTCTCAGGCACCGCTCTGCTGGGCCCCGCCTGTCAAGCACCGCTCCGCTGGGCCCTCCTGTCAAGCACCGCTCCGCTGGGCCCCGCCATCTCAAGCACCGCTCTGCTGGACCCTCATCTCAAGCACCGCTCCGCTGGGCCCCGCCGTCTCAAGCACCGCTCCGCTGGGCCCTCCTGTCAAGCACCGCTCTGCTGGGCCCCGCCGTCTCAAGCACCGCTCCGCTGGGCCCCGCCGTCTCAAGCACCGCTCCGCTGGGCCCTCCTGTCAAGCACCGCTCCGCTGGGCCCGCCGTCTCAAGCACCGCTCCGCTGGGCCCTCCTGTCAAGCATCGCTCCGCTGGGCCCTCCTGTCAAGCACCGCTCCGCTGGGCCCCGCCGTCTCAGGCACCGCTCTGCTGGGCCCCGCCTGTCAAGCACCGCTCCGCTGGGCCCTCCTGTCAAGCACCGCTCCGCTGGGCCCCGCCGTCTCAAGCACCGCTCTTGTGGACCCTCATCTCAAGCACCGCTCCGCTGGGCCCTCCTGTCAAGCACCGCTCCGCTGGGCCCTCCTGTCAAGCACCGCTCCGCTGGGCCCTGCCGTTTCAAGCACCGCTCTGCTGGACCCTCATGTCAAGCACCGCACCGCTGGGCCCTCCTGTCAAGCACTGCTCCGCTGGGCCCTCCTGTCAAGCACCGCTCCGCTGGGCCCCGCCGTCTCAAGCACCGCTCTGCTGGACCCTCATCTCAAGCACCGCTCCGCTGGGCCCTCCTGTCAAGCACCGCTCCGCTGGGCCCTTCCTGTCAAGCTCCGCTGGACCATTGACAGTGCCGGTTCTGTGTCGAGCTAGTGTTCACGCTGCACTCTGGGCACCCTGCCTCCTCCATGACCAGTGGAGTCTGTAATCCACTTGATGGACTGTGGCTTTGCACTCCCCAGGATGGCACAGTGGGCAATCCACCCACTTGTGAGACTTGAGAGACTGTGGCTTTGCACTCCCCAGGATGGCACAGTGGGCAATCCACCCACTTGTGAGACTTGAGAGACTGTGGCTTTGCACTCCCCAGGATGGCACAGTGGGCATGGTGGCCCCTTTGTGGATCTGGCGTCGTGGACTCCTGTGGCTGAGGTGCCCCCCCTTCCCTTCCCCCTGAGGTGCCTGTATTTTTGTCATCTGATGCCCCAGCAGTGTTCTCTCCAACGGACTCAGGTCTCCTGTGTGGGCTGTGCCCATGTGTTTGGTAGACATTGGCCCACGGACTGTGGATATTTGACACACTGAGCAGGACTTATTGACTATGTATATAGCTTTCGCACTGTTCATTATTTTTGCTTTGATATTTCATGACGATAATTTTCCATGACTTCAATGAACCTAATTTATACATAAATTTAAATTTACATTTTTATTATGCCTGTGCATTTTTCAGGGGTGTTTGGGGGGTGTCACTCAGTTGTTGCTCTGCATTGGTATGTTGATAGTTGGGGGGGGGCGTATGTGTGTGTGCCCGTAACCTTTTCTCATCCCCCCTCCCCTGTGTCGTAGGTGCAGTACTCACCGTTGTCTTCTGCGCCGGAGTTCGTACTCGTGGTAGATGAGCAGGTAGACAAGAGCTGGTAGGATGTTTAATTCGGGTTCCATGCTGTCCTCTGTCCTCGTGGAGTGTATAGAGGTGAGCGTTTTCCCGTTCGTATTCTGTTTCCGCCGTGTTTTTAAGGTGGCGGATTGGTGAGTTGTGATACTGTGGGCAGTACTTTGTCTGCCGCCTGCCTGTTGGCGGTGACCGCCGCGCTGTTTGTGTGTCCCGCCATGGCGGTCGGAGTGTTAAAGTGGCGGCCTGTGTTGGCGGTTCCCGCCATGGTCAGAATTCCATTTCTTTGACCGCCTGCCTGTTGGCGGGTTGGCCGCCGTTTTATCACCGACCGCCAGGGTTGGAATGACCCCCTTAGTCTTTCACCACACAAGGAGTCTTACTGCTACAAATTTTCTACATACCCGCCACACATACATGCACATGGTATTTCAGCACAAAGATCTGTGGGTCACACAGAATCTCTCTTTGGAGTATCTTAGATGATCTGTCTAGAGCGTCCATCACTCCTCCTCCTGCTCAGCAGTCTTATGATACTGAGCACCCCTTTGCTGATTGTCATAGCCATTTTACCCTTTTGTTAGCAATTAACCATTTTCTCTGACTTTAGGCATCTGAGTTTCTCAAACCCTTTCCGCTATCCTTCAAAGATCACACTCATGTTCACCCATCCACCTTTAAACTGCTCTGACAATTTTCAGTCCCTTTGCCCACATATCCATACTCAAACTACTGTGGTAGCATCAGACAGCGTCTTCTATCACTTAAAGGTCAGAGTGTAACAGTTCCTGGCTTTTTATTCATTTTGAATGCTCTGATTTTTCAGAAAATACTTATCAGTTCTATATGTGGGCTGAAGATATTCACTTGAAGCTATTCTAGTGAGTAAACTCTGGAACACCATGCCTCTTCGTCTTAGGTCTCACCACATCAGGGCTTCATTCAGGAAACTGCTGAAAACATGACCTTTTCCAAAATCCAGCAACTAGCCAATCTGTCTGTCTCTAGGAGACTGCTAGCGCTAAGATGCCTTGGCAATTGTGCACCTTACAAAACTCTTACTTACTTTACTCACTAAATGGGGGTTTCTGGAGGTTAGCATCCAAAAAAGCATGAATCAGAACCATTTACTTAAGGGATATCCCAATACATGTGGCCTAGAATCAGAAAAGTCTACTTTTGCTCCCAGTCTTCTCCCTACTCTTCCAAGTCCTTCTGTTGCCTCTTCCCAGTCCTTTTCCAACTTCTATTTCATGGGTTATTTTGTTGCTCCTGATCCTCATGCTGGGCCTGGTCAAACTAGTTTTGGTCCCCCTGTTACTAGCTTCTTGAGTCTGGTGTTCCTGGTTGCAGTCCTTCCTAAGCCTGGGCTTCCTGACCCTGCTCCTGGCTCATCTTTGAATTAGCCCTTCCTGGGCCTCCAGATCCTGGTACTACTGATCCTCCCCTTGATCCTTCTGATCTGCTGGGTCCTTACCCACCTAGCTCAGTTATCCTGGTTCTCCTGGGGCTGGCACTCCTAGTCTTTCTGGTTTAGGTCATCCTGATTCTACTTTCCCTGGTCCTTGTGGTCCACCTGGTACTCTGTCCACTGGCCCTGGTGCTCATTATTAGGTTGTCTTAGTCATTTTGGTCCTGATCTGGTCCCATAAGTCCTCATGACTCTGATTTTCCTTTTTCCCCTGAGTCTCGACAGCCCGGTCCTAATACCCCCGTTCCTAGTCCTCCTGCTCTACTTGGAGCTTCAGGTCCTGGCCCTCTTGGTTCTGACCTCTCTTGCCCTCCAAGTCTTGTTCCTGCTTATTCTGATCATTCTAGTCCACCTTAATGCTCCTTGCCTGACTAGTTTTCTGGGTCCTTCTCCAATATGTCATTATACTCTTGGCACTGGTCCTTCTGTTTGTTGTCATTTTGAACTAACATATCCACTTTGTCCTGATCCTCCTTGCTCAGGTCTTCCTGCTCTTAGCCACCCAGCTTTTCTCCTGTCATCCTAGCCTTCCTTGTTCTGGTCCTCCTTTTCCTCCTCGTCCTGGTCCTGCTTGTCCTGGTCGGTCAGTCCTAATGCTCCTGATATTCCTAGGCCTCTGTGACTTGAGCTTCCTTTTCTGCTCAGTTGTGGTCCCACTGGTCCTCCTTATCCTGGTCATTTCAGCTCTTATAGTGCTTGCTCTGGGTGCTGGCCATTGCCTCATGATTCTTTAGGTCCAGTTCTCCTAGTCTTCCTCACGCTCAGTCTGATCTGTGTTGCAATGCTCTTCCTATTCCCAGTCCTCACAGTGTGTGTTCTCTCCCTGTTTTTGTGCCCACTAGACTTGACCGTCTGGTTTCTGGTCCTCCTGGTCACCCTGGTCCATTCAGGTCCCCACTTCACTTCTCCTAGCTCTTCCTTTTCTTTCCTTATCCTCTTGGCCCTCATTTATTTGACCTAGTCCTTCTGATCCTTCTTACCCTGCTCGCCTGATTCCTAGCACATCAGTTGCTGGTCTTTCTGGTCACTTATATCTACCTGGCCTCTTGTGTCCTGGCCTTCTTAGGCATTACCGTCTTAGCTCTTAGCATCTTCTTTTAGATCATCCTTGTCCTCATGGCACTGTGCCTTGTCCTTGCGGTCTTTTTGGAACTGCACTCAATGGTCTGGGCCCTCTTGATCCTAGTTCTCTTTGTTTGGGTCCTTCTGAGCCTTGCCATTTCAGTCCTGGTCCTCCTGGACATCCAGGTACAGTATCCTTAGTCTTCCTGGCTCTGTCTATTCTGTTCCTCTTTGACTGTCTCACCCTGGTCCAGCTACCCCCAGGTCCTGGTCTTTCCACTTCATTTGGTGTTCCGTGCCCTAGTCTTATGATCTTGGCCGCCTGGCAATCCTAGGACTTTGTGTCACTCCTTCTGACCCCTCCCCCCTTGCTCTGGTCCTCCTGATATTCTTGGTACTGACCCCCACATGTTTCTTGCTTATTCTGGCCTGGTTCTGGTCTTTCTACATCTGGTCCTGATCCTCCTAGACTGGGTATTGCTGTTTCTTGTCCTTATGCTTCTACACAAGCACATCATGCTCCTCCTTGATCTGGTCCTCCTGGGCTCAGCCATCCTGTTGCTCATCTTCCTGACCATCCTGTTCCAAGCCCTGTGACGTTGACCTCCAGTCTGTGATCATCTTGGTACTGATCCTCCTTTTCCTCCTTACCCAGGTCCTCTTTGTCCTCGTACTCAAGGTCCTGATTCTATTTGCCCTGCTCTTCCCATTCACCCTAGTACTTTTTTTTCTGATCCACTTAGAACGTTTCTTTCTGTCTCTGGTTGTCTGTGTCCATGGTCTCAGCTACCTGACACTCCTGGCCAAGAGCATGCTATTCTTGTTTTTTATAGTCCTTGTCATTCTTGAGATTCTGTGCTCATTGACCAGAGCATCTTGGTCCTATTTTTATAGTCTGTGTTCTCCAGGGACATGTTCTCTTGGACCTGACGCACCTGCCATCCTAGTCTTGCTCTCCTTGGTCCTAGGCATCCTGGTCATTGTTGGCCTATCATGTTTATGATAAAAAACTTTGCCTTTTGGCCAACATGGTCCTTCTTGGTTCATCCAGTCTTGGCACAGTTGGCCTTGTTCCTATCTGGTCACCTTGTCTTGGTTCACCTCACCGTCTACCTCATAGCCTGAGTACCGCAGGTCCTAGTCACTCCTGCTTCAGGTGTCCTGGCACTCTTAGTCTTTGTCCTCCTGGTTTGGGTTGTCCTTGTTCTCCTGGACCTGTTTCTTGTCTATTTAATCCTACTGGTACTGCAGCGTTTGATCCAGGTGCTTTTGATCCAGGTTCTCCTTGTCTGGGTGCTCCTGAGCCTGGTCATTTTGGTCCTGGTCCTTACCACCATTGTCCAGTCCACTTGGTCTTCCAAATTCTGGATAGCCTTCTAACATCGGACCCTCCTCACCCTGGTCCTGCTACTTGTAATGATTGCTCTTCTCTACTTGGTAATATGAGCCCTGGTCCCCTAGGTCCTAATCTTCATGACCCCCTTAGCCCTGTTTCTGATCCTCCTGGTAATAATCCTTGTAGTTTACCTAGTCCTCTTGGGCTGGTGTTCTGGTGCCCTTGGTACTACACCCAATCTTCCAAGACCCCGCCCTGCTTATCCCAGTATCCTGGACATACTAGCCATTGTCCTCCAGGTCCAATCTTCATAGACCTCTTCACTTCAGTCTAGTCCTGATCCTCCTGGCATTCATCCTCCTACTCCTTTCCTACATGATTCCACAATAACTTGTCCTGTCACAGATCATCTTAGCCTTTCCTAGTTCTGATGTTCCTTGACCTTCCTTTCATGCTAGTCTAAGAACTTCCTGGCCCTGTACTTCCTGGTTGTAGTCTGTCTGGCTGTCATTCCCATGCATCCCTGCCTTAGTTTTTTGGATCCTTTCTCTACTGTTTCATAGGCTTCCGGTCCTGAACTTTTTCCTCCTCCTCATCCTAATTCTTGTCCATCAGTGCTCTTGGTCCTTCTCCCCTGGATTATCTAGTCCTCAGGATTGCCTGTTCCTAATTCTTCTTATTGTGGTCCCTCTGTCCATGGCCTTTGTTTGGTTCTCATGTATCGGGCCTTCTGGTACTGGTCCCACAGGCTTTGGTTTCCCTAGCCATACCTCTGCCCTATCATAGTCCAACTAGTCCTCCCAGTCTCCTGGTTTCTTGTCCCACCTTCTTCTTGTCCATTCGAACATGGCACCCTCTACCATGATCCTCCAGAGTCTGGTCTTCCTCATCCCTGAGCCCTGGTCCTCCTAGTTCCCACGTTGCCTGTCACGCTGGTTCATGTAGACCTTGTCACCCTGGTTTCGGATTCCTGAGTCTGACCCTTGTAGACGTCCTGATCCTAGACACACTGGGCCTGGACTTCCTGGTCATTTATATCCATTGTGGTCATTCTGTTCTACAGTCCCCTGGTTCTGATAGCCTTAGTCCTTTCAAGTAATAATCTTCTTGTTCCTAGCCCATTTTCTTCTGGCTCCTTGATCTGATCTGATCTGGTTTTGGGGCTTCTGTGTCTAATATTTCTTCCTATTGGTCTCCTGGTACTAGTACTCATTTGTCTGTCGACCTGGGTCTGCTACTTCTGGCCCTGGTTATCCTGGTCCCTCTGGTCCTGGTCAGTGCACTCAGGTACTCCTAACCCTCCTTGCTGTTATGGTTCAAGGTATTCTGTTCCTCCTACCCCTGGTCCTTCTTTTCCTTTGGGTCCTTGTCCCCTGGGTCTAGATCCTCTAGTCTACATCTTTCTGGTCCTCTTGATCCTTCTCATCCTGGTTCCTGTACTCCTAGTCCTGTTTTTGTCTTGTCCTGTTCCTCATCATCTATTTGTTCCCAGTCCTCTCTGGCAAAGGTAACCCTCGTCTCAGGGGATTAGGTCTCCCTGGGCCTAATTCTTCTTGTCCTGTTCCTCGTAACTCTGGTCCTAGCCCTCCCGGTGGTCCACCTTCTGGCACTTATTCTCATACTGCTCATCATCCTTCTATTGGATCTACTACTTCCTTCCCTAGAAACCCTCCACAAAGTCATTAGTCAGGTACAGCCTCCAACTCTGCGACTCAGAATCTTTTTTAGGCTTCCAGATTTCTTTTATTGAGACAACAGTGTCAAGGACAGAAATGAGGGCTGAGTAGAGGCATAACCTTGCCCAATAAATACACTGCATAGCATGTTAAAAATCAAAATTACCATTCCCAAGATACATTATGCAGGTGACTAATATACCAGTGTGGCTGAATGGCCACTCATGCCATGGGACCAATAAACATCTTTGCCGGTAACCAACTGTTGTGGGTGAATAGTATAAAAAAGGTGTGTTTATTCAGCACGCAGCTGAGTGACTCACCCAGATGCATTAGGTATCTGTCTCCTACATCCACTTCCCCATTCCACAGAAGCCTCATTACTGTGACTTACGCACTTTGGCCCTGATTTATACTTTTTTTGCACCGCATTACCGCCATTTATTGACGCAAAAGAGGCGCAAACTTACAAAATACAATTGTATTTTTTAAGTTTGTACCTCTTTTGCGTCAAAAAATGACGGTAATGCGGCACAAAAAAAGTATAAATCAGCGCCTTTACCTCCTGAAAAGTGCCCCAAAGCACTGTGCCCCCAAGCATTTGTTGTCTACTTCAAGCACCCCTCACTGTGCGGTCCAGATACAGTTTATCTGCTGCATTCTCTTTTTGTTGCTGCTTGTCGAATGCTGCTGTGTTGTCAAGTTTGAAATACTAAGCAAGCACAATGTGCCTTAAAATAGACCTAAAGCTAGCACAAGACCTTCTCTTCCAAAAAAGAGCCCAAGCCTAAAAAATCATCAAAAGGAGGATCATGAACATTATAAAAAACAATATATTTTCATACCTGAAGGGAACATTTAAGTAACTTACTTTAAAAACATACTAATTATTATTTGCAGGTTGTCATCTACTCAACAGCACAACATTTCTGTGTGCCATACCCTGAAACTCCTAAAACAGAAGTTTGATTCTGCATTTCTCATTTGAATAATAAAATAAGATAAATGTTTTTTTTAACTTTATTTATGCTTTTAATAGTTCACATGCAAATATGCAACTGCAAACATGTGCTGTACAGATTGACAAATATTACAAATTTATGAGTTATTAGTTTCAGCATTTGTTCCGGAATCCTCCATCTGTGCGTGACACCAAAGGACCAGCCACATGCACACAACTTAAGCTCTCTCGTCGTCTATCACACCATGTCACATGCCTCTGCCACCCCGGTTTCCCCGCCATCCAGATAACGCCTGTAGACATCCCAATGTTTCGCGGGTCTACTTGTTGGGGGGAGCAGTTCACTATATCTGTTTGTGTATTACAGTACACCATGTCTCTGTGAAGTCTTGCACTGCTGGGACCGGCCCTCTGTCCCATCGCATAGAGATACGTCTCTTGGCTAGTAGCAACCCAATTGGCAGCAACTTTCTGAATGTTTTCGGTAGCTGTGTATCCCATCCCAGGAACGCTATTATTGGTTCAAAGTCTAATCATAGTCCAACTATTGCTTCCAGTTCGTCAAACACTGCCCTCCAGAAGCGCTGCACCCCATCACAGGTCCAGGTCGTGTGCAGGAAGTCAGCCCGTTCCTCTCCGCATCTAGGACAACTCGTTGTAGCTCATAGTCCATATCTATAGAGTCTAAGGGGGGTGTAGTATAGCCTATTTAAATACTTAAAATGTAGGAGGCAATGCTTGCCGTTTAGAGAGATCGTGCGCGTTATGGAGCAGCAGTATCGCCACTGGTAATCAGTTATCTGTACCTCTAGTTTCCCTTGCCATTCCAGTGGCGCTTTCGCTAGCTCATGGGCACGTGACTTCTGTATATGCATATATAAACAGGAGACCAGTCTCCGAGGTTTGTTGTTCGATATCACCATAGAGAGAGCCCGTACATCTGGGGGCTCCCGCAGATCCTCACCTAATAGTGCAGCCATAGCATGTTGCACCCTGTGGTACTGATATTGAATTAGCGCTGTGGCCGTGGCGGCCCGGTTCTCTATCGAGTCCCATTATTCCATGTTGTCGTCAACGAATAGTTCTCCTATGGTACTGATGCCCAGGGTGTTCATAGCCTGTATCAGCTTTCAATCCCGCCAAGGTGCGAACCAGGTGCACCACTCCAACGGCACATGCAGAGAATACAGCAGGGCCAACCCTTGTTTATGCAGGAGTGTGTGCCAGGCGCGTGTAACCAAGTTCAAAGACGCAAACTCTCTATAGCGTCTGTTCAGAGTATGGAATATTTTACTGTGTAGCGGGATCTGGGAGGCTAGTTCTCATTCTAATTCTAGATATGGAGTTTCCCCAACTCCACTGAACCAGGCATGGGCCACCGCAGCATGCGCCACCATACTGTAGGTCTCCAAATCTGGAGCCCCTAGACCCCCCAGCTCGCACGGAAGAGTCAGAGTTCGCCAGCTCACTTGTGGTTGCTTACCTGCCCAGGCCAATCTAACAAGCAATACCCTGAGGGCAGTAAAATAGGTCTTTGGTACCATCATCAGGATATTCTGGAAAAGGAACAGAAACCAAGGAAACACAACATTTTTATGAGTGCTATACGGCCTATCAAGGACAACGGTGACCTCATCCATCGTTCTACATCACATGCCAGTTTCTGGAGTGCTGCGTCAAAATTATCGGCCACCACTATCTTAGGGTCTGTATGAATTTTAATACCCAAATATCCTACTGACTCTACTTCCCACATGAGATGCAATCCCATCTCCACCCGTGTCATCACCGCCGTTAAGGGCAACATAACAGATTTACTGCAGTTGATCTTGAGTCCAGAGAGCGCACCATATCTAGTGATCTCCCGGAGTGTTGGATCAATGTTGCACTGCGGGTCCTTAACATATAGTAACGTATCGTCTGCATAAGTCGATATCACAAGCGTATATTCTCTAAAGCAGAGACCACGGTGTCTGTGGTACTCGCTAAGGGTGCACACCAGGCGCTCTGCCACCAGCGCATATAACAAGGGGGAAAGCGGACACCCCTGTCTGGTGCCTCTAGTGATCTGAAAAGCCTACGTCACCGCTCTATTTATGCGGAGCCTAGCTGAAGGTTCCCCGTACAGTGTGGACAACAGGTGCAAAAAGACCACCCTAAGCCCGAACCTCAGCAATACGGCTTTCATGAAACACCACTCTACTGAATCGAACGCCTTCTCGGCGTCTAAAAAAATCACCACTGCTTTAAGCTTTGGGTTGATGTTCTGCATCGTAGCAAACAGCGTGTGGAGATTCATAGTCAGGCTACGGCCTGGAATGAACCCCGCCTGTTCTGGCTGGATCAACCATGGCAGCACCCTGGCCAGACAGTCTGCTAAAATCTTAGCATATATTTTAACATGTACGTTGAGTAGGGACAGCTGACGGTAGGATAAGCACTGCTCTGGGGGCTTCCCTGTCTTAAGCAATGTGATCAGCATTGTTTCCCGCATAGATGGGGGCATGAGCCCACCTTCTGCCATTTGCTCATAGACTTCTTTTAATTGTGGGAGCAACAAGTTTTTGTAGGTTTTGTGAAAACGTACAGTCAGCACATCAGGACCCGGGCCTTGTCCTCAGCCATTGCCCCCCAGCGCACTGTCCATCTCCTCTAGAGTCGCAAGGCTGTGTTGCAGTCTCTGTACTTCAACAGTCTCGCTATAATAGGCCACGGGGCGCTACCAGAGGCAGGTGGGTCGCTATGGATTGATGGGCCCTTTCCATGATGAAGAGATCAGAGAAGGTTGTCGATCTTTGTAGACTCCGCGACTCTCACTATACGCAGGTTGTTTCTCCTAGACCCGGCCTCCAAATCATCTACCTTGAGGCGCAAAAAGTTTAGGGCTACATGTATCAAAGTTCAGATTTCTGACTCGCATATTGCGAGTCAGAGAGACTCACAATTTGCGAGACGCAAATCTGAATGTAGTATAATGTCATTGACACTAATAGCGATTCTCAAGGGGGTCGCAAATGCACATCTCATGATTATTCATGAGGTAGGTTGCAATTTGCGACCCCCTCGTGAATGGCGGCCCTCACAGGGAAGGTGGCCTGCTGGAGACAGCAGACCACTATGTCTGTGACTACTTTTAAATAAAGCAGTTTTTTTTTTTTAAATACAGCCCGTTTTCCTTAAAGGAAAATTAGATGCATTTCAAAAACAAAAAATGAAACGTTTTCTTTTAATTTTTTCAGTGACATTCACAAAGGGGAGGAGTCCCATAGGGACCCCTTCCCGTTTGCGAATGGGCTAGTAACAGTGTGACACTGGTGCTAACTGCGATTGTTTTGCGACCGCATTTGCGGTCATAAAACAATCATACATGGGACTGCGAATCGCAATTAGGAAGGGAACACCCCTTCCTAATTGCGAGTCGCAATCCTGTTTTGTGATTCAGTAAAAAGTTTACCAAATCACAAAACTGGGTTTGTACATAGGGGAAGTGCATTTTGCACGTCGCAAACAGCCCGATTCGCTTTTTGAGACGAGCAAAAACCTTCGTACATGTGGCCCTTAGTTCCTTGTTCAGCTTTACATGATTGGTGGCAAGCTGTGTCTGTCCGTCCTCCACCTCTGACACCCTCCTCCCTGATTGATCAAGACGCTCTGCATGTTTATTTAGAAGTTCAGTCATTCTATCCATGTGATTTGAAAGGGAGTCTATCTTGCCGTCAATCTGGGTTAGGCTATGCTGCATTGCCACCAATATTTGACGCAAATCTTGTTCCTCCCCTGAGGGCACATCTGGTTCCTTCTCTGGCTCAAACTCTGCTCCTGCACCCGGAGGGCCACTCGACTTGCGGCGGTCAAACTGCAACTTTGCCTGGCTCTTGTCTGTTTTACCCATTTTTCGCACCCTGGAGGACATACGTCATGTACCAACCCGAGGTCGCCAGTGCACCTGACGCTCTCCCCTTGACCACCTCTGGATTGACTGCCGGTCGAGAATCGTGCCTCCCCGAGGCGAATAAGCGCACCCCGCGTCTCGTCAGATGGGCAGTGCCAATCGGAACACCTCAAGCCCAGAGCACATCCAAAACTACTGGGGGGTCCAGGAGGGCACCCGCACTCAGTGTCTAGGGCTCCAAGAGCGTCCAGCCCAAGTCCGCCCAGCGCAAGCGATTAGGACAGAGGGGGGCCCCTGTGTCAGTTTCAGACAACCAATGGACCAGTATCGGGGTCCGCAAGAGTGCCTCGCCTGTGCTCCCCAAGTGACACCTGAACAATTTGTGTGGGACACGTCGTCCCGGTCCCACCGTTTCGATCTTGGTCTAGCACCTCCGCAGCACACAGGCAGGATGGCCACGACAGGCCTGAAGGGCACCCACTCCACCACTGTCAGCGTGCCAGGCCCATCGCGTGGCACTGCTCCACTCCAGGGCTGCTCGCGCTCACCTGCACGTCTCCGCGCAGCCAGGCCTCACGGAACACCACGGGCTCCGCCGCGGTTCCTCCGCAACCTGGTTGCGTCCTCCCTTCACTGCGCCGCCTACACAATTTCCAGTGCACCAGGCCCCGCCACTCGGCACTGCACACAACCGGGCCCCTCCAACCGCCAGCCTCCTTTCCAGCAGCGTCTCTTCGCTGCTGGGCCTGCGAATGCCTCTGGGCCACGCAGCAGCCAGGCCGCCCGCCAGGCCCCGCCTCCCCATTTTCTCCACTACAGGGGTCCAGGGGCAGCAGAGTTCTCCGTCTCGTCTCCCAGCTCCCACTCAGGTCCAAGCTCACCCCGCTGCTCCAGAGTGCTATGGGCGGCTATAGCTGCGAGTTTCAAGTTTAAATCTGCAGTTGTTATGGAAGGATTATGGTCAACTTTTCAGGCGGCTGGCGGAGCTCCGCCACAGCGCGGCCATCTTGCGATCGGGCAAGCTCCACCCACCAAATAAGATAAATGTTTTCATTCAAAATTAGTTTTAGTGTTTTTCATCTATAAACAGTTTAACTTATTTCATGTGCTTACCTTTGTACAAACTATGGTAAACTTGCATATTTACTTACTTTCAAATGCTTCATACATGTTGCATCCCATTACAAGATGGCCATCACCAAACCATTGCCTGGAGTCTCTTTTTGTCTACATGGCTATCTAAATAAAGACTTCTTTCACACTATTTATCCGGATGCCTGTCAAACTGTACATCATCTCTAATTTATCCTGTGGGTGTCTGAACAGCAGATATTATGTACTATTTTGCCTACCTCAGATTAGGAACCAAAAGCATTATTACTGTGGAGTCTCCGCACATAAAAACATAGGACTGTCCTCTCTTTTTATGTGCGTAGGGTCTGCAGTTGTGAAGATACTAATAGTAAAATTCCTTTGTGACTAGCAAACAGTTGTTAACTTACACAAACTTGTAAGTGTATCTTTGTGAATCAGACCCCATTCTATTCATACAGAGCATAACTATTGGTGTTTTATACATTGAAAAGCTTCTATTGTTCATCTCTACCTGACTTTGCTAGTCTCTCCTTCCAGTGCACATTGCCCCCTCCAATTGTTCCTCTGTCTACACTATCTTCATAGTTTCATAATCTTCCCTTATCTGTGCCGTTCACTAAGGTTGAGGTGGGGAAATGAGAAGCCGCCCACCCTTCAGTTCTGCTCCTCCCTGCCGCCTACAAACTAGGCTGTCGACCAATCCCTCGCTGACAATTGTCTTCCGGAGCCGGGGTCACGTGACCTACACGAGTCACTGAGCAGCTATATAAGGCGAACTCACCAGAGCAAAAGCATCCTGAGCAGCAGAGGCAAAAGATTCAGTCTGAGCAGCAGAGCAAGGAATAGCAATGGATCCGGTGAGTGTGGGTGGGACAATGCAAGAGGTGAGTGTGAGTGGGACAATGGAAGAGGGGAGTGTGAGTGGGACAGAGGAAGTGGTGAGAAGAAATAGGTCAATAAAATAAAAGTGTTGAATCAGGACAGTAGAAGAGGGGAGCAGCATAATAAGAGTACGTTTTTCTCAGAGTTGTTGAAGTTCCAGAAGCAGGTAGACGTCATCCTGGCACTTTGAGAATTAAAGAAAATTTGAGCAAATATGACACCTATTTTTGGGCTTGTTCCGCCAGAGATGGAGGAGACCCCTGAAGGCAGGACATGGTAAGACTGGCCAGACTGAGCCATTGTTGCCAAAGGCGAGATGGGTGGATAGATGATGGAGAGAATGTATGGATTGGTGGATGGAGAGAAGGATGATGGATTGATACATGAATGGATTGAGAGAAGAATGGATATACTAGGTGAGTGTAGTGAAAGAAGGATGGATGAGACTGAGATGGGTTTAAAAGGATAATTGACCAAAATTAATTTTAGGTGTAAAAGGCACCATTTGACACTATTGTTTTACAATTTCCACAGCTTTCAGGGCGGGTAGCTTAATGGGGGTGGTTCTGGAAAGGATAAGATGGGTGTTAGGGGCAAAAGGAGGAACAATTCGAGAGGTGAGTGTTATGGACCGTGGTAGGACTCTGGTGAAATGACTGAAAGAAGTTTGCACAGGGAGAATGGAAGAAGGGAGTGCAAGAGAAGTGATAAGAGGGAAGTGGAGAGGCTGAATTTAAAGGGGTGTGAGGGACAGTGGAAGAGGTGGCTGAGGAATGGGACAATGAAAGAACGTGGAGACAATGGAAGATGAATTGTTAAAGAACAATGGGATAAGGGGAAACCCAAGAGTTAGAGGGAATGAGAAGGGCTGAAGTGAATATAGTGGAAAGGAGGAGAATAGATAGAAGAGAGAGCAAAGAGGGAGGTGGAGACAAATGAGTGATACTTGGAAAAATAAGTGTGAAGGAGAGAGGACGGGCAATTGAGGGGTGGACTCTGAGGGTATGCAGAAGGGACATCTTTCATAAAGACTGTATCGGTGTGACGCAGAGGGGGCAAACCAGGGTGGAGGTTAGATGACTGAGAAAAATGTGTACATACGTGAAGTGCATTAGAGGGTAATTCGCTGTTAATAACAACACTCGTCCTTCTTCCCTCTAGAGCACGTGCTGCACCAGGGAGAATGAGCTTTACCTGAGCGTGCACGCAGCATGCGTGCACTAATGAGGGGGGTTTTAAATCCTCGACGAGTAACAGGTGGTGTTCTGCAGAGTATGCCATCACTAGTGAGAGTGCTCCGCAGTCCTCCTCGACGCCCTGGTGCTCATAGGTGCACAGCAATGGTGCATCACTAAGGATACCCATAAACCCAGACTGTGAGACTAGTTATGCTCTTATGTGTTGATCATCCCGCTGCAGCTCGTGATTTCCACTAAGGAGGGTGCGCTGCACATCTGCGTGTGTCAGGGTGTGGAGCACGCGTGACAGAAATGATGAGGCTCACTGCTCAGGGTGTAGATCATGTGCTGCACTAGTGAGGGCGCCTTGCCCCTGGGTGTGTCGGGGCTACATGCGTGTCAGTAGTGACCAGGACTTTCAGTCCTCATTGCGGGTGTAGATCGTGTGTTGCACTAGTGAGGCGCTCTTTAATCTTCAGTGCGTGCAGAGCTTTAAGTGGGACGAAACACGGGGGCTCTCAAAGGTGTGCGTCCTATATAATTAAGGCAGTGGCTTAAAACTATGTAAACAAAATCTAATAATCAGTGCTTAACATTTTGTGCCGCCCAACTGGTAGTTTGCTACGTCTTTCTGACATTGCATCCATATATATAGTACAAAAACTGACATTACACCTAAAATAAGCCAGACCTATTGGCTTTGGCTGTTTGTTGCATAAGGTAAACAAGTACAACAATGGCTTTGTTGTATATAATATTGAAGATGCTTCAGTTCTGAAGTGATGGCACTGTGAAACAGCTGTAAGGAGTCTCTGTGAAGATACATCACAGACAGTTAAGGGTGGTACTGCTGCCTAGTTAAGATTTCTGTTCATCCCGAGGGTGAGGAAAATAATGGAGAGCCCGATAGGGATCCTTCTCAGCAGCTGCTTTTTAGAACTGCTGGTGCTGAGCACCGGCAGGACCTGGCCCACTTAAAGCCCTGAGTGTGTGATTGGTGACTTGCATGGTGGTGTGGAGAGCGTGGCTTCCTTCAGGGCAGAGGTATCCATCACCTGCGTGTGTGAAGGGGTGTGGAGCTAGAGGGGCACCAGTGAGGGACTCTTCAATGTTCTGTGTGTCGAGGCATTCCCCAGAGGTGCGGGTCACATCGTGTGACCCTGTCCTCGGTGTGTGACAGGTGCTGCTCGAGGTTGCAGTGCCTGTGCACCAGTAAGTACTTCTTCAGTACTAGGAGTGTGCCAGGGGGTCTCTGCCTGTGTGACTAGTTATCTACAGAGGGGTTCTTCAGCGGTGGGAGTGCAGGTTTTGTCCTGCTCGAGAGCAGCATGCCCTTCTCAGATTGTCACGTGTGAGGCACTGCAGGGGACCATCTCAGCTCTCATTGTGTGACAGCGACACTCAGATATGCCCTGCATTAGTGAGGGTGTTTCACTATCCTCAGCATGTGCATAGTGGTGCTCGGGGTTGCAAAGGATGTGCAGCGGATGCTCTTCAGTTATCAGAGTAAATGGCGGGATTACTGGGTACAGCACATGTGCCACACCTGGACGGTGTTCTTCGGTCATCTCTGGGTCCCCGGGGTCCCGGGAGTGCAGGTAATGTGCAGCATTGGTGAGAGGACTTCGTGTCATGTGGTGTTCAGTGCTGCAGAGTACTTCCTGCTCTAGTGAGGCTGTTTATCGATTCCCAGTGAATGATTGGTCGATCTAGGCAGGGGCGTAAAGCAGGCTCCTGCAGAGCCGCGGGGGCCCAACCCTTTAGGGTGAGCTCCAACCCTTCCGAGGAGCCCCACTGAGCACAAGGCCAATAAATATAAATGAGACATGGGCAGCTCAGGGGCCTCCATTACGGGAGAGGGTGTGCCACGGAGTTCTGAGGGTGCACCAAGGAGCTCTAAGGGTGCACTAAAGAGAGGGTGTACCAGGGAGTTCTAGGGGTGCCCTAAGAAGAGGGTGTGCTAGGGAATTCTAGGGGTGCCTTAAGGAGAGTGCTTTTCCATTGGCAGTACAGACATCCAGAGGAGTGCACAGATTATGCTACACTTTTGATGGTTCTCTGCAAAAGTTTAGGGGCTTATTTACAAGCTCTGTGCGCTACAGGGGCATTACTTTTTATGATGCTACGGCGGCGCATAGTGCAGGCTCATACCTACAAAGCCACCCAAAGCCACTTTGCGTGGCTTTTTATGACCTTGTTGATATGGCGTAAGGCAACGCAGCACAAGTCACTGCGTTGCCTTGCACTGCATCAGGGAGGCGTTGCAGGGGGATTTCCCATACAACACCAATGGGTTTTGGTGCATTCCTACATTTACAGGACATTGTAAACCTGGGAATGAGTCAACATCCTACGCATCTCCGAGGGAGGCACAATAAGGGTAAATATCTTTATTTCTCCTCGTTGTTTCCTCTTTCTATGTGTGCTGCATTCTGTGGCACACATAGAGGAAAAAGCTTCCATGGATTCTTTTTGTGCAGAAAGGTGTCCTTTTCGAAACAGAAACAATCTTGTCTATGACGCAGGCACCCTTGCATCATGAGGCAAGGTTGCCTGCGTTAGCACTAGGCAGCCCATTGTGCGCCAGCGCAGGGGGAGAGGACAGAAATGAGCCAAATCCTGTAGATACAACACATTTCTGCCCTTTCCCTGTGGCACAGGGCAGCGCGGCATGGTCTCTTGCTGCGCTGCCCTGCACCACAGAGCTTGTAAATAAGCCCCTTTGTGTTCTACAGTATGGGCCCGGTAGAACTTAGTGGTTCAAACAAAGTACAGCGCTAGTGAGCGTAAACCTTAGTTGGTGGCACAGGTGTTCAGGGATACAGATTATAGGTAGGGTGGTCTTCATACCGCAGTGTAGGATGGAGAGTGCACAGGGGTGAAGAGGAAGCACTGCACTAGTCTATAGTATTTAGGGGTCATCAGAAGGTGTTGAAGGCGCATGGACTATGCTCTATCAGCGATTATTCCTCAGTACTCACTGGATGACACATGCTCAGGGGTAATAGTCAGGGGTACAAACAATATTTTGCACAAGTGAAGGTGCTCATCAAACCTCAGTGCATGACCGCCGATCTAGGCAGTTTCAAATATTGGCTGCACTAGTGAAAGTGGTATTCAATCCTCAGTGTGTGCCACGTGGTCATGGGAACAAGTATACTGTGCACTACTGGGGGTGCTGTCCAAACCTCAGTGTATGGCAGTCAGTCGAGGCAGTGGTAATAGTGGCTGCACAAATAAAAGTGCTTTTCAGTCCTCAGTTTGACACATAGCTAAGGGGACAAAGTATATATTGCGCCAGCGAGGGTGCTCTCCAAACCTCAGTACAGAACAGTCAATCTGGGCAATGTAAATAATGGCTGCACTAGTGGAGGTGCTGATCCCCCTTCAGCCTGTGCCTGGGGGTGCACAGGGGAGGCGAGCACTTGCAATGCTCTTCATTCACTAGTACATTGTAGCAAGAGCTGAGAATCTGATGTACACATGAGTGGGACCATCAACCCTCTGTGTGTGGCAGTGTGCCGAGTGATGCAAATAATGTGAATCACTAGTGAACATGTGATTCAACCATCAGTGTGTGCAAGGGAGTCCACACGTGTGTACGCACTCTGCTGCTCTAGTAAGAGTGCTCTTCAATTCCTAGTGGGTACCAGAGCTCCCCAAGATGCAGAATGTCCTCCCCTACTGATTGTGACAGTGGTGCAGAGGGGTGAATCTAATATGCTGATTTAGTGAGTTTTAGAATGTGCTGGGAGGGTTCAAGGTTATAGAGAAAGTGCTGCACTAGTGTGCGATCTCTTCAGTCATCAGTGTGTGAAAGGGATGCAGGGAAAGTGCTGCACCAGTATGCTCTAGGGAGGGTTCTCTTCAGTTATCCGTTTGTAGTGGGGACCTCAGTTGTGCACATCATTTTGCTCTAGGGAAGGTCTCTTGAGTCCCCACTTAGGGGATCAGAGAATGTGTCGCCCCAATGACAGGGTGTTTGTTGCTATTATATTCAAGATTGTGGCCAAAATAACGGTTATATGTTGGAACCACGAGTGCTTCAAGCACCCATGGCTCAACAACGAGGTAGGAACAACGACCTCCTTCTTAACACTAATGCCTTTACCACAAATGTGTTTACAACGATTTTTTTGTTGTAAACACATTCCTGGTAAGGGCATTAGTGATCAGCATGCACGGTTCCAGCATGCTTCCCCCCAAACCCCCATCCACAAAAAATTACCACGACCCCCCCATCCCCACAACTACCCCCACACCCAAAATTACCACAACCCCAACCCCCTCCCCTAAAACCTAACCCACCCCTTAAACCTAAACCCCGACCCCCCTCCCCCCTAAACCCTAATCACCCCAGCCCCCCAGCGTTGTTTCGCTTTTGTTTTTCACGACTTCGTGGTTTTGGAATCGTTGTTCCAGGTGTTTCCCCAAAATAACACTTACCTTTGTTTCTTCTCTCACTGTGGTCGATATACTATTGCTTACAATCTACTCATGATCATCATACACCTGTTTAGTAGGTCTGATGTTAGCTGAGACCTTTCGATTTTACTAGCAAATGTGTAGTGTACTTACTAATAGGGGCTTTAATCCACCTCTCTTCCTCCATTGACCTTTTATTGTGTCATTCACATTTTGCTTCCGCCCGCTACATCAAACAGCACGGGACACTGGAGCAGCCAACTTAAGCCCCTAGTTAACTTCACTTTGAGCAATAGCATTTTGCTCTTTCACAACCAGCACATCCACACACAAGGTAGTTCCCTTCAGTGCTAGTGTTTTTATCCTTAGTCTAGGATTACTTTAGTCTTGCCTTGGTGTTAAGACCCTGATGTGATAGTAGGATTGTCCTAATGTAAACACAGAGCACATTCAATCTTTGTCAGATCCTATGTCCTGCCTGTCTCTGTCTGCTGCTATTTCACAGCAAATCAGACTGTGTCCATTTGAAACAGCTCTGTAATGAGTCATTATTTCTTTCTTTCCCTCTCCTTTCTTGTCTACTGTCTTCTGTAATGAGTTATTCCTTCTTTCTATCTTTCTTTCTTTCTTTCTTTCTTTCTTTCTTTCTTTCTTTCTTTCTTTCTTTCTTTCTTTCTTTCTTTCTTTCTTTCTTTCTTTCTTTCTTTAAGGCAAGAGGCTCGCAGCCAATGTCAGACTGATTGACATTTTTAGGTGTGTGGTAGTCAATTCCTTTTGATTTTACTAAAGTATGTGTACACAAAGGTGTCCAGGGGTTTAAGCCAGATTTCATCCATTTGTCTATGGTTGATGTCATTCACATTTTCTTCCACCCACTCCAGCATGCATTAAGGCACCATGCATCAGCCCACTTCAGCCACTGGCTGACTTCAATGTGAGTTACAACATTCTACCCTTTCACAAGGGACACATCCACACACAACGTAGTTCCATTCAGTGCCAGGGAGTACTATGGTAATTTGTGTTTTTTAGACCCAAAAACTTGTTTTGCCTGTAGCAAATATTTCCGTTTAGGTTAATGAGAGCCTGGCATACTCCCATACAATCACGTTTTGCAAAAACCATGATCAAACAAAACAAGAATTGCCAGAAATCTGGTGGCCAACACCAGACCTATTGACTTTGCCAATGCTTGTTTATTGCACAATGAAAAACAATGGTATTTGCTGGTAAAATGATTACTTATTTATATGAGCTTGTTATATAGAGCAACTGCATCCGGTGCATTAGTGTGATGTACAATTTAAGAACTTACGATGAATATGTGAATTAAACATGTAATGATAATAGTATTGAGGAGTTGAGGCTGGGGGTTATATGCAGGTAGTAATGGTAAGTTAAAGGGATAGTTTGAGTGTGGGCGGGATAGTTTGCGAGGATAGATATATGGGTGAATTGTCTTTTAAAATTGTTTCCAGAAGCAGCTTGATGACAAAACCATGTGCGCGACAAACTTCAGCAGTTTCAGTGGTATTTAACAGCATGACATTGGTTAATGTAGCTCGATTTCTGAGTATGCACGTTGTGACTGTTACTGAGCACAGTAAAAAAGAGGAGGTACAGAATCATATAGCAAGCCCTACTCCTTCCTTATGATGTCTCATGTTGTTTTCTCTTCTCTTACAGACCCCGACGACCTACTCACTTGGTCTCAAGCCTGGCACAACTCTAACCATTAAAGGCATTGTACCGCCTTTCACCAAAAAGTAGGAAGTGGGGTATCCCAGGTGGAAGGTGTGTGTAGTGGGCAAGATGCACAGGCCAGGCAGTGAAGGTAGAAGCCATGAGTCTGTTGGTGGGAGAGAGGTTGGAGCAGTGAGCTGAAAGGACATCTGGAGATAGAGGTTATGTATCTGTGTCTGGGATTAAGATAAGGTTTGGACATGTAGGGGATAGGCATGCGAGCGCAGGGGACGGGGCAGTGGGAAAAGGCAGTTGTAGTTAGCAGCAGAAGGCCTGAACTGTGGTTAAAGGATGCTTTGATACTTGAGAAAAAAATTAAAATCTTTTTTGTCCTTTTAGCTTTTCCTTCAATATTGGCATGGACTTTAACAACTTAGCTTTGCACTTCAACCCTCGCCTCAACCATGGCCCCGACGTCAATACCATCGTCTGCAACTCCCGTTACAGGGGCATTTGGGGTGAAGAGTTCCGCCAGCATCGCTTCCCTTTCCATAAAGGACAGAAAGTGGAGGTAAGGAAGTCAGCAGGGTGTGGTGGAGACAGGAGAATACTAGAAACCAAATGAGGCACCCAAATGTTCCCTACCTCCCCACATTCCACATGTGTCCAGTCACAGACCCTTTTGGCTCTTTTATGCTTCTCTTACAGCAGCTGATTTAAGTTAACTATATTTTGGTGATAAAAGGTATGAACCTATCTATTTTATTTTGTCTACTGCATTGCATTTAAAAATTGCCATACTTTCTCACTATTCACAACTCAATAGTTAAGATTGAGGTGCTGCTTCCATAGAAGGGTTTTTTAAGAGTTTAAGGGCAATATGTACGAACACATTTTCCCATAGACACAGAAAGGGCAAAACTGCTTGCTACATCTGGCCCTTAGAGTTTTGATTCCTAGTGGGCAATTTGCACTAAAATTTGTGTGGCCAAATAAACAGTTTTGTAAAATCTTTGGCCAAGGCTACGTTGAGGTTCTTTTTTAAAAGTTTATTTAAGTTTTCAATTAACAATCCACTGGTCCATAGTGGCATTGGCAGTTAGAAAATGTAGAAGCATGTTCACAGGCACATAGTAAAAAAGCAAAATTATAATCAATAATGTGTTATCAGGACAACAAGGGCTGCTGGTCCTCAAACAATATCTTCTTAAGATCACTAGACAGCCTGTGCTCTAGTCACACAGCTTGGGTGGCCCAAGCATTGTATACTTCTTATCCTGGCACTAAAACAGGGACAATCAAATCAGTGCCTAAGAGACATCCAGTACCTTGCTTGTTTCTCATCCCGATGTCCGCCTTGACTTGATTTTCATTTCCGCCTCAGCTCAGGCAGTAGGATACTACATGTCCTCACCACTGGCTACCAAACATGGGTCATTGACCCCAGGGAGAATCTCCTCAGGTTGGAGATACTTCCTCTTAACCATAGTACTTTAAGCCCCTCTGCCTCTCAGGGCAGGAATCTTCTTCTCATTGAAAGTAGCTTCTAATACTGTCGCGTAGGCACTCATTATCCTAATGAGACTACTGGATTTTTGGGCGGCAGGATCGTTCGCAGTGTGGGGGACTAAGGGGATCATTTTGACCTCGGCGGTCTTTTTTAAAGACCGCCGAGGGACCGTCGTGTGGAAGACCGCCAGTGGTGGCGGTTTGCCGCTCTGCCTATTATGACTGTTGGCAGCTCTCCATCCTTTTACGGACAGAGAGCCGCCAACAGCCATACTGGCGGGAGGCGGGGAAGTGGAGGTTGCTCCACCTCCACCGCCACGCCAACAGAACACCGCCCAGTGAATCACGTCCTGTGATTCGCCGTGGCGGTGTTCTGTTGGCGGTGTGGTGTCGGCGGAGCTGCCCCCATGGCTCCCCTCCCCTCCCGGAGGATCGTCAGACCAGGTAAGTCGATCGTCCGTGAGGGGAGGGGGGTGGGGGGGTATTGGGTGTTGTGTGGGTGCATGGGGGTGTGCATGTGTGTATGTAGAGGGGGTGTGTGAGTGCGTGTATGCCTGCGGGGGTGTTGTTGTGTGTATGGGAATGAGTGCGTGTATGTCTGTGGGTATGTCTGTATGGATGTGTGCGTGTATGTTTGAATGTGGGTGTGTGTGTATGACTGTGTGTGTGGATGTAGGCATGTATGTCGCGTGTGTGCGTGTAAGTATGTAGGTGGTGCCTGCGTGCGTGTCGTGTGGGTATGGGTGAAGTGATGTTGGGGGTTGGGGTGGGGAGGGGGGCCCTGCCACCTTTGGGAGGTGGCAGGGGTGGTGGGGGGAAGGGGAGGGAGTTGGGGTGGGGGGTGGGGCAGACCCCTATCAGTGCCAGGGAAGGAATTCCCTGGCACTGATAGTGCTTACTGCCATGGATTTCATGGCGGTTCAAACCGCTGGAAATCCACGGCGGTAAGCCGGGTCCAAATACTGCCGGCGGTATAGTGACGGCCGCCGGGCTGGAGACCCAGGTCTCCAGCCCGGCGGGCGGAACGGAGAACCAGCGGATGACTATGGCGGTAACCGCCATGGTCATAATTCCACAAAGTAAGACCGCCAGCCTGTTGGCGGTCTTACCGCCGGTTCTCCACCTTCCGCCAGGGTCATAATGACCCCCTAAGTCTGACCCATGGTGAAGGACCCTTGTCACCCCAAATCCGGGTAATGCTCCGGCTAACTAGCAGTGCCTCATCTCTCCCAAAGGGAAGAGACAATTGGGCAGCCGAGCGCATGACATCTTAGTGCTTCCCAGGGAAGTCGTGGTCACTCAGGTCACAACCAGTTCTCTCATACAAAGTGCGGTCTCATACATAAATGACAAAGGCAGTTTGAGTTTTAAGGATTGGTTTAATAAAACAACTGCATTTTAGATAACAAGGCGTGAGCCGCAATAACCAGAACCCTACAACACAGTAGGATTGAAATAGTAACGAGGAGAGTAAAACATAAGAATAAGGCTATCATATTGCAACTAAATTATGTTCTCTCTAAGTTATGTTTTGAGCACAGCATGTGAAGCTCTAAGCCTGCCTTTCAGGTTCCCCCGGGAGGACATCAACCCTCATATCAGAGCAAAAGCCTGTGATCTGAATCAGCATCTGCAACAGGCAGTCAGCATCTAGTTGTGGGTTCCTGGTCGGAATCTCCCTCTTACGTGTACCCGGACTAGAAAGTGTTTTTATAACTAACACACCGGTGTTCTAAGAAACGTCCCTACGTAAGGATGTGTACTTTCTACGAACCATAAAGACTAAACTTCTACCACGTCTATCGGCAATGTACCAGACTGTATCCTTGACTGAAGCACAGAGCGAGCAAGAGTGTATTGTTTGAGAACACAGTGCTGAAGTAAGCTAAACAGTGTAATAGAAGGAAATAAAAACAAGACCATGAAACTGGTTATTGTAAAATAACAGTGCGAGGCTAAATAAAATGCATCTAGGGCAAAGTGCACAGAGGCCTAATACGTTAAGCAAACGTGCAGAAAGCTACATTAAAAATGGCTACACTACACCCTCCCCTTGTCGGTAGAAAGTGGTTTAAGCCGAAGCTAAAAATGCCCTAGGCTAAAAGATGATTAAAACCCTACCAAATTTCAACAAGTTAAGAGGACACTAAAGCATATTAATACTCAATTTTAAAAAATGCGCATGCGGCAAAATGCCGAATCCATATGACAATGTCAACTTAGAACAAATTCGATTCAAACAGTGGTCATGGAAAGCAGGAGATTCTCCACTTCGGCAGATGACAAAACCGGAAGATCCACGCCAAAGACTTTTAGGGAGCAGGTGTGTTCCAAAGCCCCAGTGTCAACCAAGGTGGCATCCCGTGTAGAGCCTGTAAATGAGTTAATATCAACTTCCTGCAGGAAGGGTATCTCGTAATCAGCCTCTCGAAGCAAACACAGCCGCATTGCGCATGTCTGGTAATGAGCCCTCATCGGGAACATCAACAGATCAGCATCAACCACTCGGAGGCGCTGCTGTGAGAGACAGACGGCAAGTGCATGCGAAAGAGCACCAATGGCACCGAACACGGGCTGCACACAATCCAAAACTGGTCTGAATGACAAAGACCAGTCACACTCCAAATGTTCCAGGAGTGCTGCTCCAAAGTGCTGCATCATGCGTTCACGACACAGCTGCGCTGATGGGAGTGCCCACATTCGCCCTTGTTGCGGCGGGACAGCCATTGCGGAAAAACAACAGCAACAGCAAAATGCCGGCTAATAAAGCCAAAGTAATCGGAAATCCCCCAAAAGTGCTTCCGAAAATTGAATGAATAGCCGAAGGTATTAAACAGAATATGGAAGAGAAGGTGTGAACGAAACCAACACCAATCGGCTTTGAAAAAATTTGCTAATCCAGCCGTTCTGGACGCATTAAATATAAGTCCCACGAGTTCACCAAAGTGGCTCGGAAAGTTGGTATTTATTTTAACAGGGTCTGTATTTCCGCTGATGACCTTGCCACCTGAATTGCATAGGTCTTGCGTGCAGATGTAAGGGCCACATGCTTCTGAAACAATAAAGCCTTCAGTCTACTTAACTTGTCGAAATTCACCTTGGAAGTAGCAATGTGAGGCCAAATATCCACTACCTCCCTAATTTTAGTGGGGGAAAACAACACATTCCCGCAGCAAGTAACGACCTTAGTGACTGAAACAATGTAAACTATTCCGGCCCGCATGGCACAACAGTCTTCACTATTGAGGAGGACATAGCTGCCGTTTGAAAGCACCTGGAATGTGCATTTAATCAGGGGGACCGGAACTCCCTTCAGATAGCAAGCCAAGTTCCCCACCGAGGCATTACAAGCCCCAGGCAAGGACAGCTGCTTACAAATCATCGACTTGCTGACCGAAGTCTCGCATTCACTACTGCTAAGAAAAACTTATTTCATACCATTGATACATCTGTATAAGAAGGGAAGCTCCCACACCACATAGATGTAACTATCTCCCAACATTTCATATCTGCCGACCGGAACATGTTTCAGACAAGAAGTGAATTGTAATGTAGAAATAGGCAGATTAATAACCCCGTGTATTAACCACTCTGCAGAGGGAATCTCGGCCACGGTAAAAGGCAATCTTTCTAACTTTTCAATATTAAGCATGACATAAGTCGCCTCGTTCTTAGCCATTAGTTGTTGTTGTCACGTTAAATTAAAGGAAATAAATATTTCCCTGGCACTGATGTGCTGCCACGGAACGCGACCCGCCTTCAATGTCTGAAGTGTCCAACCCAACTGCATAATGGACCTGGTCTGACTCTGTCCATGATATAAAGAAGACATATCAGATCGTATAATGTCTATAGCAGAAGAAACAATGTTGTTAATTGTATATATCTGGTCGGACAAGGTGTGAATTCCATTATCCAACAGCTAATGCCTTTTTCAAATTTTCCTGATCTATCTGCCTTAACCGGGCTGCAGCCCCCTGCTGGGAAAGTTTCCATATTTCATTGTATACTTCATACAAGAAACGCTTCCTACGTGGTGTCTTCGGGCCTGACAAAAAATCTTGTAAGTCGGTATTATTAGACAGGAGAGTGCGATGTGTCTTAACTGCATCTAGTGAGGATGATTTTAACCATTGCTGGCACAATTTTCCCACACTATGTAGTAATTATTTCAGCATGTTCTGGTGCTATATAGCGAGGGTCTGGCCTACTCATCCGGAAACCCCCAGAGGAGGTGACAAAACGTTGATGACACCCGTTGGTGTCTATGGGCCACAATAACCACCCGCCTGGACGTGTCAATGAAGTGTTAAATGTACCATTCTGGACCCATTCTGTAAGTTCACTAAAAGTGGCATTTATGTATTTCTACCAGTTATTAATTTTTGCAGGGACAGGTATACTAGGCATGTTCAGTTCTCTGATTGTTGCTAAGCCTAAACAGCTAGTCTGTTGTACTGTTTCATTTTAAAAAATCATTTGGACGGGAATGAGACATGCTCTAAACAATGTTTCTCTACCATTTGTTTGCCAATGCTTTGGTCCCCAAACACTTTTCAAATCAATATTTTTTTACCAATATTCATAACCTTCAGTTGACAGTCAGGAAACAAAGGAATCTGAATATATGAATTTCGTGTTAGTCAACAACATTTTTTTATCCTTAGATGGAGTTAACCTAAAATAATATGACTTAGCATTCGTTTGATGATGCCCAGAAAAATACGTAAATTTATCAAAGTAAGTTTTGGAACTCCCTTGCGGGGGAGTTGGGCAATGTTCCCATTGCGTATAGTCAAATATTGTTTTTGGACTACTTGCTTTGTGTATGAAGTGGTGCCCATAATAAGTATGTCAAAACATGTCACCATAATTGTCTTTAAACTGGTAAACATCTTCATTTTCATAGACAGTATAATATTGTAATTCTGTCATCATTGAATCAACTGTCTTCACATCCGAATCATCAGATACAATGCCTGGTATTACTATATCATTCATAGATAAGTTTAGGACATACGGTATTTGAATTATCTCAGTGGGACCGTATAAATCAAACATTACTTTATCCCACACAATCCCATCCGGAATTGGTACTGCAGAAATGTTCACAAAGGACAAGTCTCTTCGGACCTTATGTGATGAAAAATGTGGTTTCAACACCTCCTCCACCTGTTCAACTCTGATCTCTCAGGAAGAAAATTACCATGTATCAACACAAAAAAGGTAATGACAAACCCAATCCAAAGAAAAAATGCTAGCATAGTCAATAAAAGCAACAGATAGTTCCATGGAAATACAAAATACGTTTCTTTAAGCCAACGCATCAGCTCACGTGGACCTGACAGGTCAGTAGTCGAAGAGGCAAACGAGTCCGATAGACCATCGTTGTTGTCGGCAAAGTAACCAGAGGCAGTTCGTGCAAAAGGCGTTGCCACATTCAATGGAGGAGTTGGTGTTTCTCGTGGTGGTACACTGTAGATAGCACCACCCGTCACGTCAGTAGTCATGGTGACTTGATCAAATGTTTCTAAGTTATTTGTTGTTAGTGGAACTAATGCGAGATCATCATCCACACTCCCCAAGTTTGGAGAGGCAACAGTGTTGGTATAGATAACTTGAAGCGGAACATCTTCCCCAGTAGTGAGAGGGATTCAGGAACTACTGGACGTTCCTCTTGGTCTGCTGTGTAGAATCGGCCACATGTTGTAACTTGACATTGTCAATAGAAACAAAGCGATTTTTTTTTTTGGCACCTGGCAACGGTAGTAAAGTAACAGTTCTCGTTCCGTGTATCCCCAACACAGGGACTGGTGCTCGATAAGAAGGGCCAAATTCTTTTTTCACCGCAACCTTTTCACGCACAAGTTCCCCAACCCTGGGAATCCAGCTGGTAGGTGTTACTGGTACATCCTTAATTCCTGTGGAGGCGGCACTTTTGGAAGAGTTATCTTCACGGAACTGCTGTAATTCCTGTAAAACAGTGACACGATCATTTATGTCAAAAGGCATTTCCGCCACCTCCACACCAGGACCATCAAGATCCGGAACAAACATTCATGTTCCGAACAGGCACTCATATGAAGTACGACCCCCCAGGGACTTTCTAGGCAGGTTATTGAGTGCTCTCTGAACTCCATACAGGTGGGTTAGCCAACTACGACCCGTACCTAAGACCCTGGCTGTTAAGGATTGCTTTAAATAGCGGTTTAATCACTCCGCGACAGAATTTCCCTCGGGATGAAATGGAGACGAGTACTGGAGCTGGACCCCCAACGAAGCCATGGTGTCCCTGAATGCCCTTGAGGCAAAATCAGGGCCCTGGTCCGAATGGAATGGCGCAACTGCATATGTACCGACAAAGACTCACGAATCTTTAATAACAGTCCGAGCGTCAGCCGAGCATTGTGGCCACACCCACACAAATATGGAGCAAGAATCAACAGCGACTAGTATATATTTGTATACACTATCCGGTGTTAGTGGACCGCAATGATCCAAGTACACACATTGTAATGGTCTGTTTGATATTAAGAGGGGTGTCTGTGGCGGGCGTTTAGCTGTTGATACTTTGATTTGTTGACAGATGTCACAACAAAGGACATACTGCTTAGTCTCTTTATAGGGACCAGGCCACCAGTTACGGGCCTGCAATAGCGAAATTGTAGCTGCCACGCCAGCATGTGCAGATACCACTCCCTCATACGCTGCTTTAATCAATTGTGGTCTTACAACTTTATTGGGGATGTCGCGTACGCCTACGCTAGGAATTTTAACTTCAGCGTTAAGCATACTTCCCATGAAGTATTGATATTTATTTGGAAATCCTTTTGGATATGGCGTGCCATCAACCGTAGCTTTTTATGGCGGCCATTATCTCCGTGTCTGGTTTAGAACTCGAACGAGTCACTGCAGCTACAGTGGCAACTACCACTGCCGACTTTGCGGCTTCATCAGCCAAGGTTTTTCCAGCAACGCGAATTCCAACGCACTGGTGTCCAAGTGTATGCACAACATGTACTTTGGGTAGCGTCTCTTTCAAGTCTGCTACCTTCCCCCACAGTAGTCTGTGTTTTATGGTGTTGCCTTTCGAATCTCTGAACCCATTCAAGCGCCAGTAATGTAGATATTCATTAAAAGACTGGACGCAATAATACGAATTACAAACAATCAGTGTGAACTGCGTCGGATCTGTATGTTCTAGTGCCATTAGTAGAGCTTTTAGCTCAGCTAATTGTGCTGTACAATCCCCTAAGGTCTGTGTATCAGTATGTTGGGGGCAGAACTTCTCCCCCTCCATATAGCTGCTCACTACCGCACATGCAGCTGAATATTGGTGTTTTGTCCCAATCGCCGGTTGCGCAGAGCCATCGGTGTACATGACTACTTGATATTGATCAATAGGCAAAGTGTCAGTGGGAACTGGATATTCAACTTCATATTGCAGAAATTCCTGAGTTTGTAACTTTGGGTCAAAAATGTAGTCTACATCAGTGGCTGTTAAAGACGTAGCCCATTGTATCCATCGCGGGTGAAGTGCTTTCGCGTTCGGAACGCCAGCTTTTGTAACAGCCTTGAGGGCCCGAATAGGAGAAACGACAATGCGTTTTCCCTGGGCAAGAGATCTTTCTTTAATAACAGCCATCTGTACAGCAGTAAGAAATTTCTCTGTGGGTGCAAATCGTTGTTCAGCAGCCGAATACAAGTGTGACTTGTATCCAATCGGGACTGTCTCACCTTCATTAAATGTGACATAGGTAAACCCAGTGGCCCCAGCTATCACCCTGATGACCAAATGCGTCTTATTGTCCCGTGTGTTTAAATGTTTTGCGGCTAGTGGATCTGCTTGTAACTCCCGAGGAGTATGTGTATGTTCAATTGTCCAGAACTTGCTTGAAAAATCAGGACGTATCAATTCATATAATGGTTTTATGCGTGTAGCATACTCAGGAATGCATGTTCTGCCAAAATTTAGAAAGCCCAACAGTGATTGCAGTTTCTTAATCGTGTTTGGCGGTTGCAATTGTGCACACTTCTAAAAATTGTGGCGCTAGGCTCTTACCCTCATTCGACAGCTCATATCCCAGGAATTTGACGCTGAGGAAGGCAATTTTCGATTTTTTGAAGTTAAATTTGTAGCCAATATTGGCAAACCCTACAACAATGCGGGCTACCCGTCCTAAATGTTGTAGCAACTCGTCATCCATGAGATATATATCATCCACATATGACAATGCTTCAGGGTCTAACTCGTGTAAAATAGCAGTCACACGAGCCACAAACAGTCCTGGGCTGTTCTTATACCCTTGAGGCAAACAACAGAATTTTTTCTGGGAGCCTAGCGCGCTAAAGCTTGTTAAATCTCTGCTTTCCAGTGCGATATTCTGGCAGAAGAATCCATTAGAGATATCCAAAGTCGTTTTATATTTTTTCCGCACTATGTTGCTCATCAGATGAGAATTCTGTATAGCATATGTACGTGTATGTCCGTTAAAATGTCTGTAGTCTAAGACTATTCTATATGAATGGTCTGGTTTAGCTACAGGGAATAAGGGGTTATTCATCGGTGAGACACAGGGTTCAATTACTCCCTGGTATTCTAATTGTGTAAGTATTTCTCTCACCGGTGCCCTTGCTTCATGTTTTATGGGATATTGCGGTTGTGGCTGAGGTTCACCTTTAATCGGAATTACATGATATGGAGAATCCCTGTCCCACCCTACGTGATTTCTATATAAGGCAGGTGCTTGTGCTAGAGCCCATTTGATGCAATAGGACTCTGCGAGTTCCCCTGGAACAAGGGGCGAGAAGGAAGGTTTAATAACCTCCTCCCCAACTGGGCAGGTGCAGACAAAATCAGGTAGCCAATCTTGTTCAGCCAGCAAGATGTCATATATCTTAACTACACTATCCCAAAAGATTGCGTGTATAGTACGCTCAATGTCTCCTTCCCATTGTAAAGTCACTGTATACACCCTATCGGGTTCGGAGACACGCATATCTGCTGTTTCAACTTGTATGAAGTCATCAATTGCTTTCACCTCCAGATGCTCTAGAAGATTCTGGCGAACTATTGTGACCTCTGCTGCGCTGTCTAGCAGTGCTAGTGCCCATGTCTTGTTCTTCAAGAGAACTCTCTTCCTGAGTGGCATGTCTAACTAAAACTGCTGCCACCTTTTTCTTTTTAAACTGTTGTTTTTGTTGTATCGGTTTCTCTTCCTTCTTGGCAGAAACCTCTGAAGAGCGTTGTGATTCCTGTTTCGGTTTCACGTACTCTGTTCTACGCTCTGACCGCCCACCTCTCTCATTTCTCTTTTCCGATGAGTCCTGAAAGGAACGAGATTGGCGTGTATAAGTATATTGATATCTATCAGGCGTTTTTATATTATCTCTATTTCTGAGAATATACCTATTCCGTGGGGTCTCCGTACGTGGAGATTCTCCCCTTTTGTTTTTTAGGTGTTTGTTGTTTTTTCTCCCAGCGCTTCTTATTACCCTCAGGTTGCTGTTTAGCATTTTCTTTATTAATATTTCCCTGAAATTGAGGTTTTTGTGGTCTAGCCCCCAGGGTATCTCGACCGATACTGGAATATGTTTCCGCTATTATTTTAGGCAGTTCCCGCTCCTGATCTTGTTCCGGGACGTCACAATGACGCATGCGCACTGCAAGTGCAACTGCTTCCCCTTTAAGATTGCTTAGGATTATTGAAGAAACCGTGGCAAAGTTGCCCATCAGTTGCATTCCAAAATCTAAGGCCGGGGCTGCCCCGTATTCACCCTGAATTTGTTTAAGCACTTCCGGTAGGTTGGGCAATGTGGGTGTACCGTGTGCCGTTGTATAGAGCGCAGCAAACACCGTGCCCCATGTATTACAATGTTCCACTGTGGGAACCATCCCAAAGGGTAAACACGTAGTTAGTATTCTATGTTTGTCTTGAGGTCCCGTATGGGGAAATACCGCCTCCAGTGTATTAATTTTCTGTGCCAGCCAAAATGGAGTCTCCTACCGTTTTGCTGGGACTTTACCCATATTAGAGTGTACAGTCACCGGGTTTATACCTGGTGTTACTGCATGTGGTTGTGCTGGAGCAGCACGCACTGGGTTTGTATTTAATGTCTGCATCACAAATTGTACTAAGCATCTATATGTAGCCGTTAAGTCTGTATATAAACGTCGAACTTCAGCCACCGCCATATTTGCAACCGCAGGATGTGGTGTATATGTGGCCAAAAAAGGCCAGGTAGGACCATCATTACTTAGTGGACCTAACCTTACTGGTAATATTGAATGGGGTAGGGCACCAGCAAGCCAATTATTATGTTCTTGATAAGGTATCTCTAGGTATGCGTACGCCCTGTACTGTCCAGGCGCGTTCGCAACTGTATATGTGTGGAATGTATTTGTGTTCCCATCAACTGCTGGAATTGTGACCCAAGAGTAAAAAAGTTCTGTTTTATAGGCTGCGTGTGCGGCCACCACAAACGTGACTGGACCATCCTGGATCGTAAGGCCATTTGCTAGCAAGTGTGCTGTGAGCAGTTTTCTCATGTTAAGAGCTATTTGTATTACTTGGGGATTCGCCATTAGAAAAACAGCGAGAGTTCAGAGAAGGCACACCAAGACGGGGTCTATCCTTTTAAGGTTCAAGCTTGAACAACCATCCGCTGTAAATAGGATTACCTATACCGCGGTTGTGGACATTCTCAGTGCCATGGACGTCTCCGCTAAAGGAACTGAGGGATCATTATATTATATGAGACAGAGATAAACTGGTGGACTCGAAAATTAGAGCCAGACTAAACGTTGGCAGCGCCATGTCGCGTAGGCTCTCATTATCCTAATGAGACTACTGGATTTTTGGGTGGCAAGATTGTTCGCAGTGTGGGGGACTAAGTATGACCCACAGTGAAGGACCCTTGTCACCCCAAATCCGGGTTATGCTCGGGCTAACTAGCAGTGCCTCATCTCTCCCAAAGGGAAGAGACAATTGGGCAGTCAAGCGCATGACATCTTAGTGCTTCCCAGGGAAGTCGTGGTCACTCAGGTCACAGCCAGTTCTCTCGTACAAAGTGCGGTCTCATACATAAATGACAAAGGCAGTTTGAGTTTTAAAGATTGGTTTAATAAAATGGCTGCATTTTAGATAACAAGGCGTGAGCCGCAATAACCAGAACCATACAACACAGTAGGATTGAAATAGTAACGAGGAGAGTGGAACATAAGAATAAGGCTATCATATTGCAACTAAATTATGTTCTCTCTAAGTTATATTTTGAGCACAGCATGTGAAGCTCTAAGCCTGCTTTTCAGGTTCCCCCGGGAGGGCATCAACCCTCATACCTGAGCAAAAGCCTGTGATCTGGATCAGCATCTGCAACAGGGCAGTCAGCATCTAGTTGTGGGTTCCTGGTCGGAATCTCCCTCTTATGTGTACCCGGCTAGAAAGTGTTTTTATAACTAACACGCCGGTGTTCTAAGAAAATTCCCTACGTAAGGATGTGTACTTTCTACAAACCATAAAGAATAAACTTCTACCACGTCTATCAGCAATGTACCAGACTGTATCCTTGACTGAAGCACAGAGCGAGCAAGAATGTATTGCTTGAGAACACAGTGCTGATGTAAGCTAAACAGTGTGATAGAAGGAAATAAAAACAAGACTGTGAAACTGGTTATTGTAAAATAACAGTGCGAGGCTAAATAAAATGCATCTAGGTCAAAGTGCACAGAAGCCTAATACGTTAAGCAAACGCGCAGAAAGCTACATTAAAAATGGCTACACTACAATACAAACCCCATCATTTGGTTGAATGTACTTCAAGGCATCCAAGCTCCCTCCTAAATGGTCATAACCATTAGGTTGAGTTCAACAGGGCCACCTTGGATCTCTTCTCCAACAGTAAACAACAGTGGCAATCAAGTGTACAGCTGGGACAGTATCTTTCACATAACAGTCTCTTTTATAATGCCCTTCCTTGTGACACCTAAGTCAAGTAATCACTTTGGCTTTGAAGAACCTTCCCGTCTTCCCCTCTCCTTGTGGTGTTCTTGACATGTAACCCTGTTCTCTTTCTTCTTGTGTCCTTCCTTGGAACCTTGGTAATTGCTATGGCCATTATCCTGCAGTTAGGAACCAGTCTTTGACAGTTCCTCTCTCCCTCTGGCTTCAGGCCATGCTGCTCCAGTCCTTTGTTAACCAGGTTAGATAACTACTTGCAGGTTTCTCTTGATCTTTCTCTGTCAGATCTGATGGGTATTGCCTGGCGGAGGGTGGACAGAACACACCTTCTTGAGATCGTCAGTCACCATTGACTGGTTAGGAGCATGAAAATCCTTTTCCAGCATCCTTCTCAACCACTTATTACAATAATGCAATAAGCTATGAATCCAGGTTTCAAATGAAACACATATGTTTGCTTAAATTCTCTGAATGTACTGAACTGACTTCAGCTCAAACCACCCAATCAAAGGTTCCTTCATTCTCTCATAATTCATTTGCTCAGTCCCAGGCATCCTTCCAATAGCTGCCATACCTACTATGGGAAAGTGACTAACTAAAATGGCTCCTCAGAGTCTATAGCCTGGAGAACTCACAACAGGTACAGAAAGAGGTGTGAGCTTTCCACACCTGGATGTCCTCAACCACACTGAAGAGTGTTCAGGGGAGAGACAAAATACTAGCCTCACATAAGGAATTGCTTTTTCCTTGAACAGTACAGCCTGTAAGTTGACCCTTTATCTTAACCATTTATTAAATGGTAGTGTTTCAGGAATGCTAATAAGCTGCTCCTCTCAACGAAGCAGTCTCAATGCAACTATGGATTCACACAATGGAATGCTGCCTCCACCACTATGTGTACTAAACCCATGATAGGGACAGTAGTCCAATGTCTGTATAAGGAGGGCATACTTGGTGTGCGATCTAGGTCACAGGACAGGTGCAGGACCTAGGCTCCTGGGCACAAACTAGATCAGGGTGAGACCATTGCCAAAATCAAAAACCAGGATACCAGATACATGCAGGCTGGCACTCTGGGCAGGACAAAAGACTGAACACCAGGCAGGGGACATTCATATACCAGAACAGCAAGATTGCAAGAAGGAGTTGCCACAAAAATGAGGGCCTGTGTCTCTTTCCTCAATTCATAGGCTAATTGCCCTTATTTTGTCTTACTGTCCTATCTAACATCTGCCAGCACAGTTGGTGTAGCTTTTGCAGTCTGTCATGTACACCGTGGCTCCATGCCACCATACAATCTCTCTTCCATATTTCACCCCTTTTATCTGTAAATCCACAGATCTTTTTTAGTAAGTACCCTTGAAGAGGATCCAATATGTCTCTAGGACACAATGCATTTGGTGATAGTGTCACATAGATACACTAAGGGCCTGATTTAGATTTTGGCAGACGTGTTACTCCGTCACAACGTTGACGGAATTCCTGTCCAAGGAAATATAAATCCCATAGGATATAATAGGATTTATATTTTGGCGAACGGGATATCCGTCACCATTGTGACAGAGTAACCTGTCTGCCAAAATGTAAATCAGGCCCTTTGTCTTTCACCCAATCCTTTATAGCTGTCACTGAGCCTCCTCGACAACAAATAGCCACTCACAGCAAGAATCAATGCCACACCTGAAAAAACGGACTGCCATGTTCCTATGAAATCTCAGCAAGGCCAACAGGGGAGAAAGAGCAACAGGCTTATTAATGATGTCTGGGATCATACAAAACTGAGACCATTAGATTACCAACATGAGGCGAGCCCACGCTAGGTGTATGAAGGCATCAATCTATTGTTGATCTGTGTCCACTTCCAAGCCAAAGGATTCTATTCTCCATGGGATACAGTACAACCCAAGCAGATAATTTAAACATAGAAACCCATAGTTGCTATTCAGAGAAATATTCCTAGTCCGAGAGCAATATTGCCATTGTTCATCAGTCAATGTAATCCCCAAGGCTTAGCCATCTCTATCTTGGAGCTAGCTTTAGTATTATGTAGACAGAGATGGCATTTTGGGATGTGACAGGACATAATTAGCAGCAAGAGTGCACCCTCTGTCTGCTGAATGGGGGAGGGGCCAACATCTCTCAAGAAAGTGTTGAAGTATATAGTAGAGGAGATGTCTAATGAATATATATATATTTTTATAACAGTTTTATTAGGTTTTTAAAATGCAAAACAATTGTTACCATAGGATGATTCCAAAACACTGCTATAAACGATGAGGGAGGCCAGGGCACATCAAATAGCAGTACATAGTACAACATTATCATCATTAAAGCATATAATGGGACATCATCTCGTTTGTGGATACAGTTAATCAGAGAGTTTGGGTCATAAGCCTCAACCATGTTGTTCAGGAGTAGCATCTGCTCGTGGGTGAAGATTGGAATATGTTATCCAGCTACCCCATATTTTCCAGAACCTACGTGGACATCCTCTGCTCTTGTATACCACCCTCTCCGCTGCCATATATAAAGCCATCCCTCGACTCCATTCAGCAAGCGTAGGTACCTCGGGGATCCCCTCACCAGATGTCTCTTAGCAATTATCAGAGGTAGGTTACAGAATAGTAATTTCATACAACGGAGATCTGTCACAAGGTATGCCTAGTAGGACATATTTAGGATCTCCTGGTAGTGTTATCTCGCGTATCATTCCTAGTTCGTCCAGCAAGCTTTGGCAGAAAGGACGTAAGGCCGGGCAGTCCCAGAGGGTGTGGAAATAATCTCCCCCTTGACTCCTACATCGTAAACAGTCGCGAGAGGTCGCCTACCCCATTTTATAAAGGTGCACTCTATCATAATAAATTCAGTGTAATATCTTTAGTTGAATGAGTCGCAATCTGGATTTAATCACCACCTCTGTAGGAAACATAAGGGCAGTGTCCCAATCTGCATCTTTCTACTCGCCCCCGTCACCTTCCCAGGAGCGTCTGAGTTTCTGTAAAGTGTCTAGCATATTATTGTTAAGGGTTCTATTGTCCAATGAATATATTTGAGTGCACAAGAGTTGGCTTTAAAACCTGTGTTTCCAATTGAAAGGATGTGATTTAGGAGATATCATATCCTTCCTGTGAAATGTAGCTTTCGTGCAAATGAGAGTCCTAATCTGATTCAGACTTCCTACCCTCCAGCTAATGAGTCTCTATTCATGACACAACCTTTAGACAACAGTCCCAAACCAATCTAAGAAGCATCCTCCCCCTAAAGCTAAGCAAATCCTGAACATTAGAATTGCAATCACGGCCAATAGGAAGCAAATCTTGCAGGTAGCATATTCACAAATCCCTGGTTTAATTTTTAGATAATAAAAACCATGAACTAATGGTGATTGTAGGTGACAATGCGGGGTGATAACTCATAAAGAATTCGGTCATCCAAAATTAATATACACGTTTCACAAGCTCAAAAAATAACATTTGAGAAGAAAATAAAATGGTACAAAATGACTACAGTGCCTCTTCAAACCGGAATAATTTGCGAACCTGTCTTCCTTGTGTGTATTGATCTCCACGTCAATGTATGTTGTTTTCTTGATATTCACTCTTGATATTTATATTTCGGCAGTGCTGAATTTGTAAATAAAAAGGTGCCGTTGCCCAAAGCCTCCCTCTTAAACACGCGGCTGCTTCAGTTAAATGTGTGAGCACGGAATACTGAGGCGGCATAATCCTGAAGCCATCTCGGGCCTCTTCACTTCATATAAAGCCACTCCCTGCCACTTCAGCTCACTCTTGCAGCTTTCTACTTTCTCCCTTTGTGGCGCTTTTCCGTTTTTCCCTTCCTTCCTCTTTCCCATGTGTGTATGTTAATCGCAGCAAATGCTTGAGGCAGAAGAATAAGCCCCGGCCCTCAAAAATGAGTACCCGTGCTCAGCACCGGAAACAACAAACACAAATTAAGCACTGTATTTCGGTAATCCATAACTGGGGAGTACTTCTGAGGTGCGTAGGAAAATGTTAAGCCATAGTATACGTTACTGCTGTGTTTGGATAGTGTTGGTTTCCTTGAATATGACCAGTACAGGTTTGAACACGTGGACCTTTGCCCATATTTTCAGATGACTTGAAATTTAGATTTACACGTAAAGTGCTGGCATTAGTGACTGTGTATTTATGGTTAAGAAAGTTTTTATTAACAAGATTTTGAAGTTTTTATAACTTTTAGCGCTAGTCGAAGAGTTACTGAATGTAATTACACCAGACATAGCATAAAAGTAGTGCTTTGGCAGAAAGGTACATTTTAATTCATTCGGTATAAATCTGCGCAGCGGATTTTGATACTTTTGCATTACAAAATGAAGTGTGTAATGGGTTTTGAATGGTTACTTTTAGAAATATGTTTATTTGCAACTTTCCAAGAATTACTGTTTGTGAAGGGCTTGGATTGCATTGGACGAGGGAGCCTTTTGTCCTATTGCCCAATTTGTGTTCATGGATCCTAAAGCGGGCCGCAGACCCAAATGCCGCGAATGGTGAGCTACTTCATGTCAACAAAAATAATTACTTGCATAAAGGTCAGTGCCAACATCCAATGACCCATTGACTCATGTGGGAGTGAGGAGATCAACGCTCAGGGCCACAAAATAAAAACATTAAATTGTTGGTGTGGGGGTCACAGACACCAGGCGGAGATTGCTGACCCAAGGGCCTGACTGAGTGCAAATGTCCCTGGACCAGGTCTCGAGGTCTGTAAACCAGGAAAACAATGTAAAAAACACACAGACAGCTCCAGGTATCAGGCCCTGTAGTGACTGAAGTAGGGCAGGCCTCGTGGCCAATCACCCAGTACACAGTTGAAACCTGGGAGCCTTCAGAGAATGACAATTTCAGGTAAGGGGCCCAGAACAAAGGAACATGAAGGATGTTGCAGTCATTATGGGCAAAACAAGTCTGTATGGGACCCATGGTTTTGGATATATCACACATGATTGTAAGTCGGACTATAAAGAACTATTGTCTGACATGCCATAAATATTGTTTACAAAATAGCATTCCCTTTGGTATATATTGTCTATCATTAACTTTAGTTGTAAGATATTATGTAGACAATATTTAGGCACACAATTTTGGCCCAAATGATATTCTGAAGACACGCTGACAGTCAAAATCTGGTACCACACCATCACAAACATTATTTTAACATTTATGTGTCAAACACACACCCCATAGACCACATATCCACTGCATAAATGAGTCAAGAACTTTTAGTTATGCATGACTGATCTCACCCTTCCTGGTAAGTGCTTGTAGGTAGTCTTGTTCCCAGGAGAGCAGGTAGGAAAGTCTATAATTCAGGACAGTAATCTACCACCACCACTTTACACACTGCATAACCTGGTAATAAGGGTAGTAGCCTCTCCCATTTCGGTTGGTGGAACAGTTTGGGTGCACTGATTTTCAGCAGAGCTAGGTCAGGACTATATTCACCAGCCTCAACATTTGTTAAATCACTTATAATCCATGCTGATGTTGTTCCTCACTCCCACTTCTAGGTTCCCCACTTTCTATCCTACCAACAGATGTACATGCTAAAAAGGGAAGGAAAAGATTCAATTGGTAGTTATCCTGTCCATACTACTTTCTCCATCGATGAGTTTCTTGGAGGTCCACAAATATGTCTTTAACCATGGTCATACTACTCTCAGTGTCCATTCTAAAGTTTAACTCTCAGCTTATTCTGGTGTTTGTAGAGAGGCACCTTTGAGTGAACTGCAGGCTTCCCTTCCCATGCATCCACAGATACCACCATTACTTCCCTAGGAACACTTGTGTGGTGTGCTTCAGCGTGAAAAGGAAACCTGTTTATTTGGTAGACTGGAGCCAGTGATGTTTCCAGGAAGACTCTTATTAGAAGAGAATGCAGGAGATTTCTCCAATTACTTGTTTGGCCCTGTTCAAAGCACTCATTCCCTGTTGGGCATCTGTTTCCAGTCAGAAGTCACTGCCTTCTGGTTTTGCTGATGGGGACTTTACTCCTCAACTGACTCAGTCAGCTGCTCACATTGCCTCTTGTGATCTACACTTTTGGCTGCCCACTAATCCGGTGTTGCTGCAAGCTCGGGATCATCCAATGAGAGTAACCAGAGTACTATCTTAACTTTACCTAATGAGTTAAATTCAGCTGAGAGCTTGTACAAGATTTTAGTCAGTTCTGTCTCCCCTTTCACATCGTCATCAACATTCTATTTTGCACCACTGTAATCCTTAAAATATGTGTGGTAGTGGACTGTGGTTAGCCCAAACTCACCCTTCATTTATTTGTGTTTGGTTCTATCATTCCCACACAGGTTAGCTCAGGGGTCCTATTGCACACTGGTCTAGCAGGCCAGAGTGTTGGCAATGAACTGATCTATTTTAGTAGCTGCAGTGTTAGACCTTCCAAACACAGAGAGATCACCTTCAGCTCACCCGCTGTTAAGATCTTGAGTGCTGTCTCCTCAAACACCCTTATAACCAAATCTATGAGAAAATAAAGAAACAAATAAACCCATTACCTCAACGCCAGGACCATGATGTTTCCAAAAATCAGATATTGCCGTTCTGCTTCTGATAATCTACTAATCATCAAAATGTATTTTTATTATCATTGTCACCACTATTTGTTTTATGTCACAGGAAGACACACCTGGACCCTTTTATCAATCCATAAGTCTCTGCTGACCAGTGACGTGTTTCCAAGCTTCCACAGGCATCTTCCTACATGAACATGTTTTTAAACTCGCTTACAGTCCTCCTTCATCACGGATGCATATGTATAAGCTTGTCCTGTCTGTAGCCAACAGTCATTGTTAATCAGGGATATGTATTTGCAAGTTTCTCTAGTCCTTCATGCCTTTAAAGTCCTTCTCCACCTGGGAGAGGCATTTACAAGTTTCTTCTGCACTCCTTCACTATGGACAAGTATTTGCAACCATACATGGTTCTTCTCAATGACGGGCATTTATTTGTAGCTTCCCATATCTTCCTTCACCAGTGATATGTGTTTACTATCTTCCAATATTCTCGTCCATGTATTTACCTTCCCGCCCTCTTCCACTAGAAACTTGTATTTAAAACTCCCACTGTCGTTATAAAAGGTTTTGGAAGTAAGATGTGGGCAAATGACAAGATGATTAATGGGAACACTGGCGATGGGTGGAAGGGACAGAGCCCCGGTTGAACATAAGAGTCTAAGAAAGGTAGGTGAGCACTTAGTAGAGGTGTCAGGGTAAAGTGGCAGAGGAGAATGGGTCTGGATAAAGAGATTGATGGAACAGGGCAGATTAGGAGACTGGTATAGTCTTAGTTTTCACATAATGAAGCACATAATGTTACCCTGATATTGAACTCTATTTTTTTATATCCCTTGCAGGTAACTGTACAATATGAGATGGACCAAATGAAGATCACTTTGCAAGATGGTCATACGTTTGTGTTTCCAAACCGGCTGGACATGCGGACGGTCAACTACTTGTCTGTAGAAGGATTTGACTTGCATTCACATGGAGTGACACAAACTCAGTGTTGACAGCCCAGAATGCAGACCACAAAAACCCCGTTCTAGGAGACGTGGAAAGTCAGCTTTACCATCTATAGAGGGTCTGAAGTTTGATCTTATCCCCTGAGGCATCTTTGTTGAATGAGGGCCTATGTATATGGTGATATACTCTAAGTAAAGTTTTCTGTTCTTCGTTAAATGGTTGCCTCTAGTGTTTACTTATTTACCTGTATTTATTTCTGTAACTGTTAAAAGGGCAGCTTGTTCAATTATGTATCTCTGCTCTTACGACTCTCCCTACAAATCTGCTGCTTGGATCAAAGGTGTCAGAACCACCTCTGGTCCCTGGCTCAGTGATTCCATTTCACACTGGACTAGCAAGGGCCCTATGACAGTGGGTACTGTAATTTCAAAGTGGTGTCTCCATGTCAGTAATACTAGTTGCCCTCACTTAGCTTAATCAAGCTGTTCCCCTTCTGCACTTCTCTGTCATTGAGGTGATAGGGATGACAACTGAAGTACAGCACAAAAACACAAAATTGAGACAGTACTATCACTTAAAATGGGATTAAGACTTTACCATCACCTAAGTAAGATACATCCATTAGAAACAGAACAGACAACCAAAATACTCGAAAACAGGAAAAATAGTGACAGAAACTTCACAGGCCTGAATATAACAAAAAAGTATTTATAGCTTTGTTAAAAACAGGGTCTCTAGTTGGCAGTCGGTTTGCACCCTGTCCAAGTAGCGACCCTCACTCTAATCAGGATAAGGGAGATACCTAGCACAGATAACCCCTGCTCAATCCCTTGGTAGCTTGGCACGAGCAGTCAGGCTTATCTCAAAGCAATGTGTAAAGCATTTGCACATAACACACAATAATACAGTGAAAACAGTGCAAAAGGACACCACACCAGTTAAAAAAAAATAGCCATTATTTATCTATGTAAAACAAGACTAAAACGAGAAAAATACAACATACAGTAATAACGATGTGAAGTTTGCAAGAATTACTTAAAAATAAAATTCCATGAAGTCGATAACATAGTCTGGAGCTATCATGGCGTCGTGAATAACAAATCCACCCGTTCAGGCTGGCCCCGGCATCGCAGGCCAGCTCCAGTGTCGGGAAGACCCTCAAACAGTACCTTGGAAATACGGGGCGTGGTGATCTTTGCGATGAGATCCGGAGTGCAGTATCACTGGCGACGCAGGTGTCGGTTCCGGAGGTCGGTGCAGGGGTCTTCGAGCCCTTGAAATCACATGCATTGCAGATTGAACTTCGGGCTGATGACAAAGTCAGGAGCGCTGGCGTAGATGGTGTTGGGTCTGCGGTGCAAAGCGGGATAATGCGACGTGCGGTGCCCACAGGCAGTGGCTCGGTGACGGCATCCTGCGGCGTCGGTGAGACCAGGGCTACGGTGTGAAGTGGGACGGTGCAACATGCGGTGTCTCCAGGACACGGTGCAGGCAGTTTTGTCATTGTTGCTGAAGCTATGTCATCAGTAGGCCCAAGACAGCGGTGTGGTGTGGGCTCTGTGAGGCGCATACGGGTCGCAGTGCAGACTGAGGCCTCTGTTGACGACACTGGAGTCGATATTGCTGGCATCGGTGGACTGGGGCTGCAGTGCGTGATGGGACGGTGTGTCGTACACCTCACGAGTGGAGCCTACTTGCCACGGTGCAGGCAGCGGTGCCAGTGCAAGCGTGGAGCATTGTCGGTGATGCCAAGGCTGCATTGTGAGCAAGGCGATGCCGAGTGCGGGGCCCACAGGTGACAGTGCAAGCAGCAGCTCGATGACGGTGTCAGGTTGCGGTGTCAGTGAGACCAGGGTTGCGGTGCGAAGTGGGGCATGGCTCTGTGTGGCGTCATCAGGTCACGGTGCAGTCAGCAGCGTAGTTTACAGTGTTGCAGTGATTTTTCTTCTGTTGCAGTACAAAACACACAGTTCCCAGTGCTGTAGGCAGACAAAGCTGAAGTATTTGATATCCCTGAGACTTCCAACAGGAGGCAAGCTCTACTCCAAGCCCTTGGAGAAACCTCGCAAGCGGGATACACAGCAAAGTCCAGTCTTTGCCCTCTTTAAGAAAGAAGCAGCAGCTGCAGGCCAACCCAACAAAGCACCCACAGCAAAGGGGCAGTACTCCTCCTCTATCTCTTCTCATTGGCAGAGGTTCTTCTTGATCTAGAACTTTTCTAAAAAGTCTGGGATTTTGGATCTACTACTTATACTCAGTTCTGCCTATGAAGTAGGCAAACTTCAAGGGAAAGTCTCTGTTGCTGACAAGATCTTCCTTGCTCAGACCTGGCCCCAGCAAATACCAGGGGGTCAGAGACTGCATTGTGTGAGGGCAGGCACAGCCCTTTCAGGTGTAAGTGACCACTCCTCCCTCCACTCTAGCCCAGATGGCCCATCAGGATATGCAGGTTACACCCTAGCTCCCTTTGTGTCATTGTCTAGTGGAGATTCACAAACAGCCCAACTGTCAGTCTGACTCAGACGTGGAATACACAAGCAGGCAGAGGCACAGAATGGTTTAAGCAAGAAAATGCCAACTTTCTAAAAGTGGCATTTTCAAACAGATCATTTAAAAACCAACTTTACAAAAATATTTTGTTTAAATTGCGAGTTCAGAGACCCCAAACTCCATATCTCTATCTACCCCCAAAGGGAAACTGCACTTAAAAGTTATTTAAAGGCAATCCCCATGTTAACCTATAAGAGAGATAGGCCTTGCAACAGTGAAAACTAAATTAGCCAGTATTTCACTGTTAGGACATGTAAAACACACCAGTACATGTCCTACCTTCTAAATACACTGCACCCTGCCCATGGGGAAAACTAGGGCCTACCTTAAGGGTGCCTTACATGTAGTAAAAGGGAAGGTTTGGCCTGGCGAGTGGGTACACTTGCCAGGTCGAATTGGCAGTGCAAGACTGCACACATAGACACTGCAGTGGCAGGTCTGAGATATGTTAACAGGGCTACTCATGTGGGTGGCACAATCAGTGCTGCTGGCCCACTAGTAGCATTTGATTTACAGGCCCTGGGCATACATAATGCACTTTACTAGGGACTTGTTAGTAAATCACATATGCCAATCATGGATAAACCTTTCAGCAATACAATTTACATGGGGAGTACTTGCACTTTAGCACTAATGTGCAGTGGTAATGTGCGCAGAGACAATAAACCAGCAAAAACAAATCAGAAAAAATAGGAGGAGGAAGGCAAAAAGTTTGGGGATAACCCTGCAAAAAGGATGTTCCTTTTCAGCACTTTTTAAGAAGAAGGCCTACCAAACAACACAGTTGGATGGTTAGCTAAAGACTTCTGGTGGTCATTCTGAAAGCTTTCCTGGAAATCTATGCCACCCACTGCTAACCATTTGCTTTCTGTTTTGTAACTCATAGTTGCTTGCTTTCTATTTGCTGACTTTATTTGTTTTAGGCTTTCCAGCTTGAGTTAATCCCTCCCGTGGAGAATAGCATATTTACCATATTCTTCTACCAGTGCTCGCCTTCTAAAACAGGCCTTTAAATTTTGTTCTTATTTTGCCACATTTGCTGTGCATTCAAAGACCGATGTCAAATGTCATGCTCTATCTGCTGAGGGAGCTTGGTTTTTATGTTTCTTTCTCTGACTTCAAAATTAGAGGATTTCTGTGATTATCTTGCTGGGAAAATAACTACTTTTTATCAAGCACACAACAAAACTTAAATGTCTGTAAATGAACTGTACAGATATTTCAAGATATATCAGAATTAGGAAAGTGCAAATAAAGGACTTTTTTGTAATTCTTAAGTGTAGTGGAAACATATAATATGATCAAATAAATCAACACACTAGGGGATGACATTTCCACACACTGTTTGTGTGCTGTATATTTTTATCGCTAAAACTGTATGTCTGTGCAAATGTAATGGCCATTTCAATTGAAAATGTATTATATGTAATAGCACTGTGGTACCACACCATTCATGGTCCATATTACGCCACTCCACTCTACACCACTCCACTCTACAGCACACTAGTCCGCTCTATTCCCCTTCACTCTACATCACTCTACTCCACTCCACGACAAGCCACTCCATTCTATGACACTCCATTCTTTGACAGGCCACTCTAATCTACAGCACTCCACTCCACTCGACGGCATTTTACTCCCCTCTATGACACTCCACGGCATGCTACTCTAAGACACTCTATGACACGCACTCTAAGACTCACCACTCCACTCTACTCCGAGACACACTATTGCATTCCACTCCACTCTACTATACTCTATGACACACCACTCCATGCTACACCACTCCCCTCTATTCCACTTCACTCTATGCCATTCCACTCTGTGGCTCTCTATGGCATGCTACTCTACTCTGTGACATGCCACTCTGCTCTAAATCTCTCCACTCTGTGCCACAACACTCTATGACAATCCACTCTGACACCTCACTCCACTCTATGCTATGCCATTCCACTGTACTCCCCTCCACTCTACACCACTCACTTTACTACACCATTCCACTCTATACCATTCAACTCTATGCCATGCTAGAACACACTACTCTACAACAAGCTACTCCACTCTTCTTCTCTCCACTCTACACCCTGACATCCTACGCACAACACTCTACATCACCTTACTCCACTTTATACTATGATGTTCCAGTGTAATTCTCTCCACTCCACTCTGACACTTTACTCCACCCTACGCCACTCCATTCTACACCTCTTCACTCTATGCCGCTCCACTCTACCATATGACACTCTACACCCCTCCACTCTATGACACTTTACTTCACTGTATGTCACTCTACTCTACAACACTCTACTCCACTATATGCCACTCTGCGACACTATAACACTCTACACAACTTCTTCTACACCACTCCATGACACTTTACTCCAGTCTAATGGATTACACACTACTCCACTATGATGCTCTCTACTCCACTACTACTCCACTCTATGCCAGTCCATTCAGTGCCACTCTTTGCCACTCCACCCTATGGCACTCTATCCCACTACACTCTACAACACTCTAATCCACTCTATGCCACGCCACTCTACAACACTCTACTTCTCTCTATGCCGCTTCACTCAACAACACTCTACTCTATGACAATCCATAAGACTTTACTCAATGGCACACCACAACACTTCACTCCACTCTGACACTTTACTCCACTCTACAACATTCCATGTCATGCCACTCCACTCTGTGCCAGTCCTTTTTATGACATGCTACTTCACTCTACGACACTCTACACCTCTTCACTCTGCGACACTCCACTCATTGCCCTTCGCTGTACTGCCCTCTACTCTACAACACTCTGAGCCCTCCATGACACTCTATGGCACTCTATTCTATGACATTCTACTCAACTCTATACCACTCTACTCAATGACAATCGACTCCATTCTACGCCACTCTACTCTAAGGCACTCTACTCCACTGTACGCAACTCCCTCTAGGCCACTCCACACCATTTTGTTCCACTCTATGCCACTCCACTCTACAACACTCTACTCCACTCTACACCATTTCTCTCAACACCATTCGATGACACTTTATGACTCTACTTCATTCAACACAACTCTCTCTATGCCACTCAATGCCACTTTACTCTACTCTACTCTGTGACACACTACTCTACACTACTGTACTCCCCTTTATGCCACTCTTGGACACTCTACAACACTATACTCCACTCTATGCCACTCCACTCTATGCCACTCCACTTTACAACACTCTACTCCACTATATGCCACTCTATGACACTATACAACTTCCTCTACGCCACTCCATGCGACTTTACTCCAGTTTAATGTATGACACACTACTCCACTATACTCCACTAGTACTCCACTCTACGACAGTCCATTCAATGCCACTCTATGCCACTCCACTCTATGACGCTCTACCCCAATACACTCAACGACACTCTACGATACTCTACTCCACTCTGTACCATGCCACTCTACAACACTATGCCTCACTCTCTGCCACTCCACTCAACAACACTCCACTCCACTCTATTCTATGACAATCTATAAGACTTCACTCTATGACACTCCACAACACTTCACTCCACTCTGACACTTTACTCCACTCAACAACATTCCATGTTATGATACTCCACTCTGTGCCAGTCCACTTTATGACATTCTACTTCACTCTACACCTCTCCACTCTGCCACACTCCACTCATTGCCCTCCACTATTACTGCCCTCTACTCTACGACACTCTGAGCCCTCCATGACACTCTATGGCACTGTATTCTATGACATTCTACTCAACTCTGTACCACTCTATGACAATCTACTCTATTCTACGCCACTCTACTCTAAGGCACTCTACTCCACTGTACGCAACTCCCTCTATGCCACTTCCCACCACTTTGTTCTGGTCTCTGCTACTCCATTCCACTCCACTCTACTGTGCTCCACTCTTTCCACCTCCACTCTGGCACTCTATGCTACTCCACTCTACAACACTCTACAACACTCTACAACACTCTACAACACTCTACTCCACTCTATTCCACTCTATTCCACTCTTCTCCCTCCACAACATTCAATGCCACTCCACTCACTCCACTCTATGCCACTCTCGCCACTCCATTCCATGACACTCCACGCCACTCCACAACACTATACGCTGGTGTACAACATGGCTAAAACACATTGGCAAAGTTTATAGCCCTCACATAGGCAAGACCTATTGGTTTTGCCAATGCTTAATTTTCAGAGTCAGTGAAATCGAGCAGTCAAGTCTTAGCACCTGATTTATGGCCTGGCGGATGGCACTCTGTACCTTAGTGTGACGTAGGACATTACATCCCCCACCCTGACATGCTATTGTCCCCCAAATTAAGAGATGACCCAGCAGTCAACTCTGTACAATAAAAGGAACAGTTGTCACAGCGGTTTCTTTCAATGTATAAAAGTTTGGTGGATGGCCACCATCAGTTTTGATGTCTATTTGCCAAACGTTTTCAATGTTTTTGTTGTTCACAAATAAACGCTTGAAGCAGAGGCTTGTTTCTGTAAACAAAATAGCTAATGGCCACCCGGGGACTCATTAGGCTTTCTTTTTTCTGTTCCTCACCACCAGGTTTTTCCTGGCAGTGACAAATAGATAACACATACATTACACTGTCCACCCTAAATAGGGTCGGTGGTGCAATAGCCTTCCTCTGATGGAATCTACTCCATCAAGTCATCAAAAGAAGCTTTTCGTCGATGAAGCTAAAGGAGATTCCATCGACGGAAAGCTGGTGATGCACCAAACTCTTTAATGAAGAAGGCAGACCAAGGGCCTGATTCACAAACGTAAACTTACACTTTTGTGTACGTTTACACTCGTAGTGGTAACTTTACTACTGTTTTGGTATTCACTAATTATGAGTGTAATGTTACTAATAGCAAAGTTTACAAATGTTATTTTACTACAAGTAAAATTACTAGTAGTAAAATGACACTCTTATTTTGAGGATACTAAAACAGTTGTAAAGTTACTGCAGCAAGTGTAAACTTACACAAAAGTGTAAGTACTGTTTTGATATTCACAAACTATAAGTGCAATTTTACTTCTAGTAATTTTCAAGTGCAATTTTACTACCAGTAAAGTTACTGTTATATTCTGTTTTGCAATACTATGTAGAGTACACACAGCATCTCGGAAGAGCGTTCTGAGAATGGCAGTTATTGCTGGACTGCACGGTCGTTTCCTTTCTAACTCCTTTTCCAAGCCGGCACGTTGCCGCACTGCTCATGAGCGCCGTTGCCCTCGCGCTCAGTTTCAATAGGGTTCCTCAAATAGCGGTCACCATTTTCTGCCACTTTTGAGGAATGTCTCCTTTCACTCACCACTCGTCCAAGTTTCTTTGCAAATCTTGTTAGTTGAAGCGGATTTCAATACCGCTTCACTAGAGCCTCGTCTCTAGCTATATTTAGCTACGAGGACTCGAAGTGCCACACCTGGTACACTCCCCTTACCCTCATTTCACCACCCACAGGCGGCGTTTAGCTCTCACAGTCCACTCCTTCGAATTTTAACCCTTTCCTTTCAGGATTTTTTCTGCATTCCTACATATTTGACATTTTCTTCATTTTATTATGGAGTTTGACAGCTCTCCTTTGCTGCAGGATGCTACTGATGAGGAAAATGCAGTAAAACAGGATTTAAATGACTATATTTAAGCCTCTGTGCAACAGGCAGTCTCGGCCTCTATGGAAAAACTGTCCAAAAATCTGGAAAATCCTGTTTTTAATATGATGTCAAATACGATTTTGGCCTAGTCTGCGGGGAAAAGCAGAAAGCAACCATTAACCAATATTCAATCTAAAAAACAACATAATTTGGCGCTATTGGTCAGTGAGGTTCCCTCACACAAGGCAGGGGATGTGGCTCCTCTCAGGCCTCCTTCTAAGGAGGGGAATATTCACAAAAAAAAAAATCATTGACAAAATGTAAATCAAAATCCAAACATATTTCTTCTCCTACTGTAATTTCCTCCATTCCAGATACTGATGATCATTTGGCTGACATGGATTCAGATAATGACAAATTGACAATGATAACAGAGAGTTCTTATCACCCCCCCAAAACCAAAATCTCCTCACAAGATCTTAGAAAGCCTAAACCTGTCACAAATTCGGAGGGAGTTCCTATGTTTGATCCCAGTCACATTCACCACCCGAATTCTACGGAGGGGGTTTCAGCGGATCATGTTGGGGGGGGGGGGGGGGAGGGAGTTGGTATCCAGATTACATTTTCCTCTGGATAAACAGACAAGAGCCAAAGTGAGATTGAAATGCTCCCGTCCTTCTCTCCCTCAAAAAATTACTATTACCTCTACTAGTGATCCAGCACTCCTTACCTTCTTTTCCAAATTTGGCCAGGATCCCTAAAAGGGTGTGTACTAGGCATGGTCTTCATGCCAGGATAATTTTTTTAATGTGGTTGGCCCACTTACACATATTTTTGACTTTGCTGAGGCAGCCAGGTTAGAAGACTTGACAATCAATCCAGAGGAACTGGATCCAATGAGCTTTTTGTTTACTTGGCAATGCCAATTCGGGTCTCACTCATGAACGCAGGAAAGACCTCCTGTTGAAATTAGACCCAAAATTAGTAAATTTGGAGGTAGTGGATCCTGGTATCAAGGTGGAAGGCCTACTCTTTGGAGATTCTTTTGTGAAAGAGTTAAGCAAATACGTCTCCACCTTTGCATCCCTAGACAAAGCCCAGCAATCTTTAAAAAATATATTTTCTCAACAGGTTTTTGCCAGGGCTGGCAGAGGCAGGAACCACTTTGTCGGCCGTGATTACAACAACCAAGGCTCCGGAGGATCCTACAATGCCTCCCGTCAGGAATTTAAACCCCAATTCTACCCCCAAAGAGGCAGAGGGTTTCGAGGCAGAGGATTTAAAGGTTCCAGATACAACAAACAAACAGGTGAGCCTACCTTCTGGCCTTCCTCCCGTAGGGGTCTGTCTTTGCTTTTTTCTTCCAAAATGGTTGTCCATCACTGCAAACCCTTGGGGGTTAAATGCAGTTCAGGGTTATGTTATCGAGCTCTACTCAGAACCTTTTCAGTATTCTGTTGTAATGTGTATATGTCTTTAACGTAGAATGTCGAAATAATGTTCTGTGTTCTAGGATGCTGGTGAGCGCTCTCTACAGTCAATTGACAGTTGACGGTTGGCTGGAGAGGGAGCACTGACGGCGTCAATAAGACTACAACAATAAAGTCTATATCAAATATACCACTATGAGGAAGGCTCTTCATTTGCAACATATTCCCTTCCACATTCTCCCCAATTTTCAACAGAAATGTCCTACCTCATTTCAATAGAAGTACAGTCCCTCCTACAGAAACAAGCAATCCTCCCTTGTCATCCCAACCCTTCAGGTTTCACCAGTTCCATTTTTCTAGTTCAAAAGAAAAACAAAAAGATGCAACCTGTCATCAGCCTTAAACTCTTCAACCATTTTGTAGTCTATCGACATTTTCAAACTGGAAACAATTTTTCATCTCAGAGATTCGTTTCTCCAAAACAATTAGATGGTTTGTTTGGACTTACAAGAGGCATATCCTACTGTTCCTATACATCCAAATTACAGGAAATTTCTACAATGTCAGTGCTTAGATCAATACTTTGATTTTTCCTCCCTTCCTTTCGGTCTTTCTTCAGCACCATTGTGCTTTACCAAGATCATGAAATCGGTGGTAGCTCTTCTCAGAGCTCAAGGGGGCAGACTCATAATTTATCTAGACAACATTCTCATAATGAACCAGAGTCTTCTCTCTCTTCAATCTCAAATCAGTCTAACATGTTCCCTTCTGTCAGACCTAGGCTTTATAATCAACAGAGAAAAATCTCTCCTATCTCCTTCCCAACAAATAGAATTTGTAGGTTTCCTTATAAATTTGGTATCCACCACTCTTCATCTTCCATCAGCAAAGGTAAAATCCATAAAATCAGAAATCCTTCAGATTCTTCGCGGTTCCTTAATTTCTCTCAGGTCTATAGCACAAATAGAAGGCCTTCTTTCCTCCTCTATCCAAGCCATTTTTCCAGCCCTTCTACATTACTGGGCTATTCAAAGTTTAAAAATACAACACTTACGAAAGGCTCTAGCGTATTCAGATGTCATCTCTTTAGATCAAGACTCCCGCATAGAACTTCAAAAGTGAATAGACCATTTAGATGCCTGGAATGGCAGGACCATCTTTGCATCAGCCCCAGATCTTGTATTAGAATCAGATGCAACCCCGCACGGGGTGGGGCGCCTGCTGTAGACTAATATCGACTGGAGGTACATGGTCATTAGAGGAGTACAGATTGCATATCAATTGTTTAGAGATGCTTGCCGGCTCTTTTGCAATCAGAAGCCTTATATAAAACAGAGTTTGTTGTGCCGTTCTTCTCAGAATGGACAACATTTCAACGGTAAGGTACATAGACCATTTAGGGGGAACCAAATCCAAACCTCTTGCGGAATTAACTAAAGGTTTTTGGGAATTGCCTGTCAAACTAAATGTCAGTTCATGCAGAATATCTCCCAGGAACTCTCAACTTCGTGGCAGATTGGGATTCGTGACATCTTTGAGACACCAGTGTTTGGAAACTTTATCCCTCTTTATTCCAGTCAATTCAGAACAAATGGGGTCCCTTTAATGATAGAACTTTTCGCCTCTCGTCTCAACTTCCTCAATTTCACAGTTGGCGCCTAGATGCATTGGCCTCAGATGCCTTTTCGTAGGATTGGTCAACTTCTCTGAATTACGCCTTTCCTCCCTTTCTCGAGATCAGCAGGTTGCTTGCGCAGGTAAGATGACAACAAGCTGTCCTGGTGCTCATAGTGCCCTTCTGGCAATTCCAGGTGTAGTTCCCAACCCTTCTGGAATTGTCCATGGATTTTCCTATTCTTCTCCCTTCTTTTCCGAACCTGTTGTTGGATCCCCTAAATCGTCCTCACAACCTAGTAATAGACAATCTTCTTATCCTTTCGGCTAGGGTAATTTCTGGAATTCTCAGTCTTTCCTACTCATTTTGTCAGAAGCTTCAGATTACATCAAGAAACCCTGGGCTCCAGGAACTACGAAGCTTACAAGTCATCTTTGTATTTATGGCACGGCTGGTGTATGGGCAAAGACATCGATCCCTTTTCAGCAAATATAACTTTCATTATTAATTTTCAAGCAGCAGAGGTTAGCAAAGGAAAAACTTTGTGCAATCAATTTATACAGGTCAGCGATTTCTTCTAATCATCCTTACATCAATGGAAAACCAGTGGGAGAACATCCTCTCATTTGCCAACTACTAAAGGGAGTAAACATTTTTAATCCCCCTCTTCCTAAATACAGTACATTATGGGATGTAAATGTTGTTTGAAATCTGTTTCTGTCATGGCTGGATAATACTCTTCTTTCTCTAACAATGTTGTTATGCCTAACTTCCATTAAAAGAGTTTCTGATGATAGAGCATTAGACATTCCTTCTCGTCAATTTACTCCAACAGGTGTTTTGTTCACAGTTGTCCGACGTACCAAAAATAATCTCACATCTGTGTTTTATCCTTATTTTGCTGACCATCCCAAACTTTGTGTTGGACAATGTCTAAAGGTTTACGAACAGAGAACTGTTCACAGCTCCTTAATTCTGTCAGAAAACCTTATAAACCAATGTCTTCTCCCACACTTGCCTGTCGGGTTCAATGGATCATGTCCTTAGCAGGTATTGATACTTCCATCTTTGGTGCCCATTCTTCCAGGGGAGCTATGGCTTCAAAGGCATTTTAGGCTGGTTCCCGTTAGAGGACATTCTCAGATCAGCTGATTGGTCAAATGACAATGGGTTTAGAGTATTTTATTGCAAACTTGTTGACGATGTTTCTACAACTGTGATTAATTTGCTTTAAGCAAGCAGAATAGGAGCCTCCGGTCTTGATATAAAATGTAGATTTTTTCCTAGTAATTTATGAAGGAAAGTCTTAATTTTATTAAAGACATGGAGGCGTGTATTATCCCACCACAATGTTTTTAACTTCTTGTTTTTTTCCCACCCTGAAAGCGGCTTTGGCTCCTTCACAACCTTCTTCATAATCCTGCTGTCAGGTTCAGACATGTTGACGTTCCTCCTCCAAACTTTCTTTGCACTCTAGGCGCCTCTGTTCCTACCGACAAGTTACTGTTTCCTGGAATTATGAATTTTTGTCATGAACTTCTTTCTTTTATTATGGCCCTGATTATTATGTTGTCTATGTTGCCTTTATTTCATACTTATTAGCTTCTTGAGCAAGAAAAGAGGGTTGTTCGCAGTCAAGTGAAGCCATTATACTACATATGTTATTCGGATTGGTTGTTAAATAGGTACTACAATTTGTTTCCCATTGGCTTGTAACCTTCACCACATGGGATTTGTATTTTATTTATTTATTCTTGACTGCTGCTATTAAATTTTAGCAAGAAAAGGAAAGCATAATACTCGCCTCTGTGACTTTAATAAAATTAAGACTTTCCTTCATAAATTACTAGGAAAATCTACATTATATCCGGCGAGTAATTTTAGGAGGGAAGGTGGCGGGCGGGAAGCACACTCACACTCATTCATTCACACACGCACGCACACGCACAACCATTCACAACACTCATCAAATATTCAAACATACAAGCACACACCAAACATTCATAAAAAAAAAAAAAAACACACACACTTACCTTCAGCTCGGCCTCGGAGGTCCCAGGAGTGTAGGGACTGCTGCCTTCCCTCATTGGTTGATCTTTGGTCAACCAATGAGGGAAGGCAGCAGTCCCAACTTCGTCACAGAGTGGGATGGGATCAGTGAGACTGCTGCACTAAAGGATGTGCCGCGGCTGCATTATACGCAACAGCTGTTCACCTTGCATTGGCCTCGTGCGATCCTCTCATGCATTGCCCTCGTCGCTTCTCAGTCTTCACTCGCACATTTCTCCGCATGCTCTTTCACTAGCTGAACGGGCAGCATTAAATCAAGCCCAAATCCCTCTGAAGAACACATCATTGACATTGTGGTGGGTATATTTTGGGAAGAATCGATTTTATTGACTGTTTTTGGTGACAGGCACGCCTTCTGCAATTTACTTATATTCGGTCAAACTTCTTCACGAGCTGTGGGTGCGGCGCTACAGCAAGCCCAAATTAATTTGAAGCACACGTCATTGAAGTCACGGCAGCCATATCTTGGGCAAAGTCGATTTTATAGCCTGTCTTCGTCGACAGGCACACCTTCTGCAAATGACTTATATTCAGCCACACATCAATTGACTGTCTTTTATGTACAGTAAAAAATATGTCTAGCTTATATAACAAGAATTTTCAATTCTATTAAGGACACAGAGGCGAGGATTATGCTTCAATGTCTATGTTTCATTTCATCCAGCAGCCAATAAGAGAAAGTTTAAAAAACAAAACATATTCCATACACCCCTTAACATCACATGACCAAACATAGAGATGTCCTCTATAGAAGGTGACAATTATCATGACATGAAAAGGACAGTTAACACAGCAAAAAATTCTAAGAATCGAAATGTTCAGAGCAGGAAAAAATTAGACCCAATAAGGACCACAAAGTTCTTGAACAGTTCTATATCCAAAAGGGAAACTTGACGCCATCCGTCCAAGGGAACTTAACCATCAGTTCCAACCAAACTCGAAAGTTCTAGTGAATGAAGACAGAACATCGCCAGAAGAACGATCCAACAAACTCTGCAGACCTCAGTTCTTTTTCTGATCGTAACCTAGAAAAATCAGACACATAGAAAACCCATAATATCCACTAAGACAGAAACATTACATATACAGAAGATACTTCCATTCGATAATACACGTCATAACAGGGTGGGATAATAATGCTTCATCTAATTCAAAATATGTAGTACTTGTATGAAGGATCGCTGTGTTCCATAGGGTGGGATAGTCCTCCGTGTCCTTAATAGAATTGAAAATTCTTGTCACGTAAGCCAGAATTTTTTTTTTGTTCTATGTCAGAACTGGAGGCTCTGATTACGCTTGTTCAAAGCTGACTTACCACGACCAAAGCAATATCCACAATGGGCTTATAGTAAAAAGCCTTGAACGTCGACTCTGTCGACCAATGAACCACCTTCATAATGTCCTCCAATCTGACTCTGACCCAAAGTAAAGGATTTAGAAGCCATGGCTCCTCTAACTGAATGTGCTCCAAAAATTGAAGTATCAATTCCTGCTTCAGAGAGCAGCCATCGAATTCATCTAGCCATGGTGGCGACAGTGATTGTTTTAAACGGTTTCTGAAGAGCAATCAGCACCTGTCCTCCAGGATCCCTCCTGAATTTACTAGTGGCTGCTTCATAGGCTTTCAAACATTGGGCCAAACACAGCTTGGAATTATGGGGAAATGCTGGATAGGGCACCGTCCTAATATTAGTTTTTGTTCATCTGAAAATAGAAAAGGAAAGCTTTTCCAGGGAAAACATTCTCCCTGCCAAATCGAGAGCCCTGACATCTGCCACTCTTTTGCAGGATATAAGTCACAAAAGTAATGTCAACTTGGCCGATATCTGTTTACGAAAAAGGCACCTTTTCTCTGGCCACCTTTGAAGAAACAATACTACCACATTAACTTCCCAAAGGGGTCGAGTAATGAGGCTGCGGAGGATTAGAGAAGCAAATGCCCCTCATGGTCTGCCAAAAACAGGCAGATGGCCCACCGAAATAGCTAAGCGATAGTGGTTAATAAACTTATAGGCTAGTCCGGAAGCTGCCAAAGAAGCAACAAAGTTGATTACCAAATCGACATTGGCCTTAAAGGGATCGGAATCCCATTCTGAACGCCAATGCACCCATCGTCTCCAAGTGGAGGCATATCGTTTATGGGTGACTGATGACCAAGCCTGATTAATGTAGAAAGAATCATGTGAAGAAATGCCTGGCATGTTCCAGCGTCTCCTGAAATTCTCCATGGTACCAGACGTAACTTGTCCATTGATATCAACGGGTGCAGGTTCCGCAACGGGTCCAGCAACAAGTTGCCCCAAACCGGGATTAGGCATGGGATATCGCAGGAGTGTTCTGGAGGTACAGGGAACCAGGACTGTGCTCCCCAAAGAGGAGTCACCAGGGTTATCTCTTCGTGTTGCTGATGAACCTGCGCCAGAACTTGCGGGATCAAACTGAAAGGCAGCAACATATAACCCAGATGGCTGGACCAATCCTGCAGAAATGCATCCGTGACTGTCATCTGCGGTTCTGGTCTCCAACTGAAATACCTAGGTAGCTGAGACGAGAGGCAAAGAAGTCCTTTGAGAATGTGCCCCATCACTGACTGGTCCAATGAAACACTCTCTTGTGCAGTTTCCAATCGCTGCCATCCAGGAGGAATCTGGAATTCCAGTCCGCCACTGAATTGTTTGCCCCCGGAAGATACTCTGCAACCACCAAAATCCTGTGCTGAAGACAAAAATGCCCAAAACCCTTGGTAATCTCCGCCAGAAGGCTTGATTTCATACCACCCAGTTTGTTGACATATCTGACTACTGAGATGTTGTCCATCCACAGCAGAATGCAACAATCTGATCAAAGAGGGGAAAGGCTCCTGATCGCAAATGAGCCCGCCTGCAGTTTCAGACCACTGTCGTATGTAGAGATGGAGTTCTTCCTCCGACCAACGACCCCCCGTTCGTCAGGGACCCACAACGGGCTCCCCAGCCCCATCTGCTGGCATCCAACTCTAGGATGACATCTGTAGAGCTGCCAAAAATTGCCTCGCCATTCTAGGCATCCATGTGTTCGAGCCACCAAGACATCTGTGTCTTGGCCTCCTCTGACAGGGGAACCTTCTCCGAATAAGATAACCCCTTCCAGAGATAAGAAATCTTGAGCCTCTGAAGAGCCCTGTAATGGAGAGGGCCTGGGAATATAGCTTGGATAGACGACACCCGAAGTCCCACTATTTGCGTTAAATTCCTCAGAGATACAGATTTCTTGTCCAGCAGGAGACGTAACTCCTTCTTTATGCTGCACACCTTCTGTGCAGGTAGGATCAACTGAGACCTCACTGACTCTATCTGGAAGCCCAGAAACTCAATCTGCTGAGATGTGAGAATGCATGATTTGGTCTGGTTGATCAGAAACCCCAGGTTCTGCAGAAGCTGAATTGTCCAAGACAAATGCATGATTAGTATCATTGAATCTTGTGAAAGAAGAATCAAATTGTCGAGGTAGACAATTAACCTCACCCTCGAGTGTGAAGAGACTCCGTTATTGGTCTCATCCAGTTTGGTGAAGCACTATGGGGCTGATGACAGTCCAAAAGGGAGAACCTGAAAATTGAAACATTGGTCGAACCAAAGGAATTGGAGGAAACGCCGATGAGGAGGAAAGATCAGAATAGTTAGGTACGCATCTTTCAGATCCAAATGGACCATCCAATCTCCCTCCTCAGGAATATCTCTTAAGCGATAGATACCCTCCATCTTGAAATGCCTGTAAATTACCAAGGCATTGAATTCTCTTAGATTTAACACAAGGTGAGAGCCTCTTCCTTTCTTGTCCACCAAGAAAATTGGACTGATAAACCACCTTGGATGAGAGAAAGAATGGCAAATTGCCCCTTTGGTTAGAAGGGATTGAAATTCGAGGGATATACCCTCTTAATCTCAATGGGAAAAATGGTGTTGAAGGTGAGAAGTTACCTGAAAGGGGGATTGATAGAATTGGAGTTTGTAACCCTGCACTGTCTCTAGGGCCCAAGGATCTTTGGTCAAGTCCTGCCAATTGGAAAGAAACAAACGCACTCTGCCCCCCAGAGCTACCTCTGAATAAGGAATAATTCTCACCTGATGTTGAATCTTGAGAGGTGCCTTGCTGATCTCTGCTGTAGTTCTTACAGAAGCGTTGGCGTTCACCCCGGTAGCAGGTGGGATAGAAGGTAGCGTCGGCAGACTGTCCTCTGTCATGCCCTCATCCACGGCCTGATGAATCACACTGGGGGCCCTGGTAGTAGAAGCGGCCTGACGATCGGCCCTGCATTTGCCCGGCCGGTCGAAAAAGAGTGCTATGAAACACCTTTTTGAGGGACAATTAAGCCTTATCCATGGAATTGAAAGTGGCTTCAATCTTGGAAAGGACCTTGATAAAAGGAGCTCCGAAAAGAAGTCCCTGTGCAATAGGGCCTGCCTCAGAGGAAGCAAGTTCATTTTACTGAGGATCTATTCTCAACAAGATTGAACGACGCAGTTCTGTAGAGATCGCCACATTGGCATTACCCAATTGGCAAATTGCTCTTTGAGCCCATCCAACTAAGATGTCAAGGTTAATAGGAGCATTTATCTCCTTAGCCAGAAATGCTAACTCCAAGATCTTTGCCAACAGGCCTGAAAGATCTAACAATTTATCCTGACAGGATGTCCTGGCTCGATCAAGTCCCTTCTTTGGGTCCTTATACCACTTCTTCATAAAAGGGACCATCGTAGGGTCAACCACAGGAGTATCAGTGACTTTCCCATCTAGGTCGGGTCTGGGACACTCTAAACAGAGTCTGGCTCTTACTTCCTTATCAAAACCCAACCTGATATGCTCCTGGATATACTCCGCCACCTCAGGAGGAAGCATACAACTGGAGGAACAAGGGTGTACAATTTTTTTGGAGGTAAAATGGAGGACTCTGGGCGTCTTAGTTGACTGTTCCTGGGACCTGTCTGCCCACTCACGTTTACTCAGGCCTGGACGGTCCTCCTGATCTGAGTCCGATTTGGAGTCGGGTGAGGCATCAGAGTCTAATTTGTCGGAGGGAGTCCCTGCCTCCTGCCATTCCTGGGCTTCAGAGGTACTGTATCCATGGTCACCCTGGACTGATGCTGACAAGCATTCAAATACCTCAGAATGGGCCATTTCTTAGCTTTAGATTTACCCTTAGAAGGGTTAGACTGCTCTAAGTGAGGCCCATCCGATGGTGCGAGAGGAAGTAACCAGCCTTTTTGGCAAGCAAAACTCTCAAAATGGTGGGTAAGGGGACACAATGCTTTTGCCAAGGCTTTGTTGACTGATAACTGGACACTATTGTCCAGAGCCCCCATTAGACTCTCTTCCAATGAAGGAGTTTTGTCACCAAAATAGTCATCCTCCTCATAGGCGTCTAATAATAATATAGAGAGTGTGGAGGGAGCCGCCTGCAGCATACTAGACAGTGCCTATGCTAATTTGTACAATCCTGTGCAATGTTAAAGCAATAGTGCGTGAGGGAGCAAAAAGAGCACCCTTTAGGCACACCTGGACCACTTTTTCCTATTTAAATTGGTTCGACATTCAATTTTTTCACTTGTTGGCCCTTTAAGAGGTGAGAACCTATTCATCAGTCGGAACACGTCCGATTCCAATAACTGCCATGATCAAATGATGCGCGTGATGATCGGGAGCGGGAGCTAGCGCATGTGCGTGCTCTCTGTCCCGAACAAGACTAGAAATATGACAGCGGTCGCGAGGTGCCGCAGTCCGCTCCCACTCCACCAAGTAAGCGAGCGTTCTGGAGCGCTGAATATCAGCAAAAAACAGCAATACATTACAATACAGTGCTAACGCGACAATAACGCAGATCGCTAAGCACGTAAGCTATAGATAATAATCTTAAGGAAATAAAATGGCACTTAACTGGCTGCAGGAGCAGCAAAGAAAGAGAAAGTGTAATGATAGTTGTCACCTTATATAGAGGCCGTCTTTATGGTTGGTCATGTGATATTAAGGGGTGTATGAGATATGTTTTGTTTTGTGAACTTTCTCTTATTGGCTTCCGGATAATATACAGCATAGAAAGAGAAGCATAATCAGAGCCTCCAGTCCTGAGATAGAATTCAGCGACAGGTATACTTATTTTCAAAAGTTCTTGCCTGTTTGCGGCGACAAGCACGCCCTCTTTAGAAGCTGTGATGAGCTTTAATTTATAGTAACAGCCACTCTACAATTTAAAAATGATTGCCTATTGTTGTTGAAATAGGTGATAAATTCCTGCTTTTCGCTTTTTAAATTTCTTATTAAATTCACTGAAACATGCGAAATGCTAATTTTCCCCCACCATTTATAGCAGAAGCAGGAACTAGACAATTTAAGTGGAACCAATGGTTTAAGAATTTCGATAGTTATCTAGTTGTGATCGATGGTGACAAATTCAATGCTAAAAGGAAACTAGCTCTTCTCTACAATTGCTTAGGTGTGGAAAGTCAACGTGTATCCAATCATTTGCCTACTGCTCTACAACCTCCTGGTACAGAATGGAATATATATATATTGAAGCAGTCAATAGGCTCAAGGATCATTTCAGGGATGATACCAGTATCATAGTTGAAAGACACAGATTGTTCCCCAGAACAGCTATAACATGAGTCTATAAACACATTTTTGGCAGAATTAAGGGTACTAGCAGCTACTTGCAGATTTGATGGTAACCTTGACAACTTCTTTAGAGATCAAAGTGTGGTAAACTGCTATGACAAACGAATCTAAGAAAAGTTATGCTGTTGTGATCCTAATCTTCAAGAAACATTGGGGATAGCTAAAGGTATTGAAAGATCCATTCAAGCTTCCAAGGAACTCAACAAAGATAAGGAACATATAACCACAGAACAGGTCAATGCTATATTTTCCATAGCAAAATCACACAGGGGGTCATTACAACATTGGCGGTAAAAGCCGCTTACCGCCGTGCAGAAGACCGCCAATACACCGCGGCGGCGGCGGGAGACCGCCACAGCTATTATGACACACATCACGGATTCTGCCGAAATTCAGACACCCACACAAGTCCGCCACACCAAAGGTCAGCGATAAATATGTGGAAACAAATCCTCCACCTCCACGCCAACAGAAACACGCCCATGCTATTACGACCCACGAATCCACGCGGCGGTCTTTCAACCGCGGGATTCCATTGGAGGTACACACCGCTGCGCTCAAAATACACACACACCTCCAAAACACCGCCACATTGGACAATTACAAATACACACACCTGATACACATACACACACCAAACACAATATAAAACACACACCCACATCACCCACAAACCCCTACGACCACAAATTAGAGACGAAGGCCAGAGAGAGACAGCACAGAATAGATAACACCATCACACAGAGGCACACTACACCATCACCCACACAACATCCACGCACAAAACACCACATACCACTACACTCACCACACTCATCAACACATACACCACCCCACACATCACACACACCACCCCATGTCACGCCAAAGACACCCCCGTTTCTCCGAGGAGGAGCTCAGGGTCATGGTCGAGGAAATCATCAGGGTAGAGCCACAGCTATTTGGCTCACAGGTACAGTACACATCCATTGCCAGGAAGATGGAGCCATCACAAAGAATAGTCGACAGGGTCAACGCTGTGGGACAGCACCCAAGAAATAGGGAGGACATCAGGAAGAGGTGGAACGACCTACGGGGGAAGGTGCATTCCACGGTATCCAGGCACAACATCGCAGTACAGCGGACTGGCGGCGGACCCCCACCTCCTCCCCCACAACTAACAACATGGGAGGAGCAAGTCTTGTCCATCCTGCATCCTGAGGGCCTCGCAGGAGTCAGTGGAGGAATGGACACTGGTAAGTCAAATCTTCACTATCATATCCCCCACCCTACCTGCATGCTATCACACACCCCCACCCTCACACCCTCCCCTATCACCCTAACTCCTCACTAATCTACCCATAACACCAATCACCCATCCCAACCCCAAGACCTGCATGACACAACTAAGCATGGACACCCATCACTAAAGCATGCCCACTGCACAGACCCACACCACCCCCCAAACATCACCACACAAGCCCCCACACAGGAATGCCTGCACTGGGGTTCACGCACACCCAACCATTGCACATCATGAAACACACACATGCAATAATCATGTACCTATACCCCTGCAGGAACCCGAAGGAACGTCACCACACCAGAGGGTCCAGACAACACCACTCCACCCCCAGAAGAGGCACACAGTGACGATAGCAGCTCTGCCCTATTGGATCTTGATGGCCAGCCCGGACCATTGTGGGCCTCAGGACAGTCGGTTCCCCTTGCCCAGCCACAGCCCAACACCGAGCTTACACCCTCTGGTAACCCCAGCACAGCACCCACCCAGCGGGCCCATACCTCCCTACCCAGGACAGGTCAATCAGCGGTGTGACCACCACTACAGGGCACCCAGGGTAACCCACCACCCCAACAACAACAGGGACCTGGGGGCAGTGGTAGTGGGCACACGGTCCAGGGGACGAAGGCACAGGAACACCGGGGAACTGGGAGGGCTGCTGTGCGACAGAGGGAGGACAGGCCAAGGGAACCTACTCTCAACGAGGCCCTATCCTCCATCATGGGAGCATACCACCACTCCCAGGAGACAATGGCAACGGTCCTGGACAAGTTGCAGGAGACCCTGCGTCTGCAGGAGGAGCAGTATTTGGGGTTCAGGGAGGAGCTCAGGACCATCGGCTCCGCCCTGGGAACCATCGTAGGGGTGCTGACGGACATTCAAAAGACCTTGAGGGACACCGTGGCACTCCAAGGGGCCCCTGACACTAGCCAGGACGATGAAATGCCCACCACCTCCGCCGGCGCTAGTGGACAGGACGCCCCGCCACAGGACCAACACACCAGCACCCCACCCCCTGCAGACGGACAACCACCACGAAAGCGGGCCCTGAGATCCAGGAACAGGACAGAGCAAGATGGCAAGACCCCCACCAGGAAATAAGACCACCCTGATTGTCCCCCCACTGTCCCACTTTGTTACCCTGTCCAGCTTGGAACTGCCCCAGCTCCACTTCCAATGGCCAGATGTGCAATGTACCTGTGAGACTAATAGACTGGACTCTGCCATGGACATTCTTCCACCATGACCTCTCCCCATTTCACAACCCCCCTACATTTTTATGCACTTCAATAAACACCCTTGAAACCTCAATAATATTGGAGTCAGTCAATGATTGTGAACTTTGTATTGTCAATTACAGTGTTAAAAAAGGTTACCCATTGGAAGGTCAACATACCAATGTCACACATCACAAGCCTTTCATGGGTGCAAGCTGTTAACACGTAGGTTACCACATTACTGAAACTGAAATGGAAGGGGACAACTCAGTTACCAAATAGGGAGTGAAATGTAGGTACAGGATAGAGGTAGACGTGTGAAATGTAATATAATGTGAAACATGAAATTATACTCACCTGTGTCTCATTGAAAATATTGCTGTATGACTGACTCCCTGTTGTCGTTTTCATCTTCATCAGCTTCATCCTTATCACTGTCCACAGGCTCAACCGCTGCAACAACACCATCATCTGGATCATCCTCCTGCAGAAAAGGCACTTGGCGTCGCAATGCCAAGTTATGGAGCATGGAGCAGGCGATGATGATGTCGCACACCTTCTTCGGTGAGTAGAATAGGGACCCACCTGTCATATGGAGGCACCTGAACCTGGCCTTCAGGAAGCCGAAGGTCCGCTCGATCACCCTCCTAGTCCGCCCATGGGCCTCATTGTACCGTTCCTCTGCCCTGGTCCTGGGATTCCTCACTGGGGTCAGTAGCCAGGGCAGGTTGGGGTAACCAGAGTCCCCCAATAGCCATACACGGTGCCTCTGGAGTTCACCCATCATATCAGGGATGCTGCTATTCCGCAGGATGTAGGCGTCATGCACTGAGCCAGGGAACATTGCATTTACCTGCGAGATGTACTGGTCTGCCAAACAGACCATCTGGACATTCATGGAATGATAACTCTTCCTGTACACCTGTTCATTCCTGCGGGGGGGACCAGAGCTACATGGGTCCCATCAATGGCACCTGTGACGTTGGGGATATGTCCAAGGGCATAGAAGTCACCTTTCACTGTAGGCAAATCCGCCACCTCAGGGAAAATGATGTATCTCCTTACGTGTTTCAGCAGGGCAGACAACACTCTGGACAAGACGTTGGAAAACATAGGCTGGGACATCCCTGATGCCATGGCCACTGTTGTCTGAAAAGACCCACTTGCAAGGAAATGGAGCACTGACAGCACCTGCACGTCAGTAGGGATTCCAGTCGGATGGCGGATTGGTGACATCAGGTCTGGCTCCAACTGGCTACATAGTTCCTGGATTGTGGCACGGTCAAACCGGTAGGTCACGATGACATGTCGCTCTTCCATTGTCAAAAGGTCCACCAGCGGTCGGTACACCGGAGGATTCCACCATCTTCCAATATGTCCCAACTGACGGTGCCTAAGAAGGACAACAGCGAAGAAACTGTCAGCATTCCTCCAGGTATGTACCCACAGTCACACACAAGACTACAACAGACAATTAACCCATCCGGGAAATGTTTTGAGTGTAGGCCTCGGTATGTGTGACGCAGTAGTAATTGAAGCCATATGGGCCCCTGAAATGGCGGCTGCCTGACCTCTAAACTGGGACATTGGAATTGTGGGGTAACTGCGCTGGTGTTGGACAACGTCGCGGTAGGCGGTCATAGACCGCGGCGCACTGCTGCATTGGTTAACATTGGACCCTATGGGTCCCAGGAGCCAATGAACAGGTGCGCTGGCGGTGATGATGCGCACCGCCGCGGACGTCTCCGCCGCGGACGTCACCACCATTTTCTATCTGTTCAATCATTAGATACCTGACCTTCAACAGGAGAGGACCTACACTGCTAGTGCTGCTGTGACCTCGGTCTGGAAGCGACGATGGCTGCTGCGTCTGGGGAAAGGGCCCCTGCCTTCACTGCACAGGAGTTGGAGAAACTTGTGGATGGGGTCCTCCCCCAGTATACGCTACTCTACGGTCCTCCAGACCAACAGGTTAGTACACAGGGAGCACGTTGTATGGGCTAGGCCTGGGTGGAGAGGGCTGGGTGCATGAGGGAAGGGGGCAGAGTACATAGAACAGTCATGCATGGGGATGAATGGGCCACAGGGATAGAGTTGGGAGGGGGCCAATTACAACGACAGTGCTGTAGGTAATGACTGTTCCTCTTTCCTTGTGCATGTCATGTAGGTCAGCGCCCACCAGAAGAGGGACATTTGGCGTGCCATCGCCAAGGAAGTCCGGACCCTGGGGGCCCACCAGAGACGGGGCACCCACTGCCGGAAGAGATGGGAGGACATTCGCCGCTGCAGCAAGAAGACGGCGGAGGCTCAGCTGGGGATGGCCTCCCAACGTGGGAGGGGTGCCCGTCGCACCATGACCCCCCTGATGTTCCGGATCCTGGCGGTGGCCTACCCGGAGTTGGATGGGCGCTTAAGGACATCACAGCAGACACAAGGGGGTGAGTACAACCTCATCCTATGGACTTTGCGTGCAGTGGAGCTGTCTGGGTGGGGGTGGTGGGCTGTGGGTGTCCCTAGGCCAGGGCGAGTTAGGTAGGCAAGGCCCCTCCATTATGTAGGCCATGTGGCACTCTACCCCAGCTCAAAAAAATTGCAAATTGATGTATAGTTGCCCCTTTGCCATCCATGTGGGCAGATTTCTACCATTGCCATGTAGGCCATATCCCAGAAATTGCATGTGCAGAGGGCAGGAGCACGGCGTAATGCAGGGGGCTGCTGCGTTTGTCTTGTCCGCCAACGGTAGCGGTATGCCATGCACTAAAACTCTCTTTCTTCTGTCTCCACCCTTTTTCTGCTCTCCCTGTCCTTCTGTACATCAGCATCAACAGGCGGAGGTACAGTGGCACCAGAGCACGAGGGAGCTGCATCCCACATGGCCATGGAGGGCCACACCAGACTCTGAATTCACCAGTGGGACGGAGGGTGAGGGGAGCTTCACGTCGGCCACAGGATCACCAAACAGCGACACGGACTCGTCCGCCGATGGGAGCTCCCCTGTGGTGGCGGCACCATCTGTGCGCCCCACTTCTACAGGGACAGCCGCCATCTCCCCTACCAGCACCGCCCTCCCAGCAGCCACTCAGCATTCGCCCCGTGCCCGCTCACCCAGGAGGGTGGGCATCACCTTCGCCCCAGGCACCTCAGGCCCTGCCCCAGTCACCCCAGCTGCCCTCAGTGAGGAGGCCATTGACCTCCTCAGGTCACTCACTGTTGGGCAGTCTACCATTGTGAATGCCATCCAGGGTGTAGAACGAGAGTTGAAACACAGTAATGCGTTCCTGGAAGGCATTCATTCTGGTCAGGCTGTCCTTCAGCGAACCCTGCAATCTCTGGCCTCAGCACTGATGGCAGCCATTGTCCCTGTGTCCAGCCTCCCCCCTCCAAATTCCTCCACCCAGACCCAATCCCCTGTACCCCAGCCCATCCCAAGCACACCTACAGACCAGCATGCACACAAGTCAACACACACAAGTAGCTCAAGCAAACATAGGCACCACACACACCACAGGCACTCACACAAGCATCAGACCCATACAGACACAGCAACATCCACTGTCTCCACTGTGTCCCCCTCCTCCTCTTCTCCCTCCTCCCTCCCAGTCTCGTCTACACACACACCTGCATGCACCACATCTACAGGCACTAGGACTCGCAGCAGGACACCCAGCACCACATGCCGCTCACCTGCACTCACCACCTCCACTGCCATATACACGTCCCCTGTGTCCTCTCCCAGTGTGTCTGTGACACCCCCTCCCAAAGTACACAAACGCCGGCAATCACTCACCCAACATCCATCCACCTCACGACAGCCTCCAGTACCTGCACCTGCACCTGCACCCAAAACAGCTAAAGTGACACCTCCTACAACCACCTCCTCTTCCTCCACTCCCAGAGCCCCTCCAGCTACCCATCCCAGTGTACGTCAGAAACTGTCCCTCTGTCAAATTGACCTTTTTGCCCCCCCCCCCCCCTCCAATTCATCAGTCCCGTCGTAGCTCCTCAGCCAAAAAGCCTCCACTACCAGTGGTGCGTGTACCAGGTTTTTGGAGTGCCCCGTCCACCAGGGCAGGCAGTAGGACCCGGAGCCAAGGCACTGTCAGCCCACCCCCTGTAAAGACTCCGAAATTGGAGAGTGGACGACGGGACCGTGTCAAGACTCCTGGTGGGACAAACAGTGAAATGGGATCCAAGGCGATTGGTGAGTCATCTGTAACTCAAAAGAAGGTGGGGAAGGTCCCGAGGAAGTCTCCCCAACCTGTTGTGAGTGTCACGGCGGAGAAGTGCGCCATCATTTCCGGCGGTCCAGACACAACCGCCAGCACCATCGTTACTCGTCCAGAGACCACCGCCAGAGTCACAGCCCAGGAGGGCTCAAGTATCGTAACTGGTTAGGAGACCACCGCCAGAGTCATAGCCCAGGAGGGCCCAAGTATCATTACTGGTCAGGAGACCACCGCCAGAGTCATAGCCCAGGAGGGCCCAAGTATCGTTACTGGTCAGGAGACCACCGCCAGAGTCATAGCCCAGGAGGGCCCAAGTATCGTTACTGGTCAGGAGACCACCGCCACCGCCGGAGTCACAGCCCAGGAGGGCTCAAGTATCGTAACTGGTCAGGAGACCACCGCCAGAGTCATAGCCCAGGAGGGCCCAAGTATCGTTACTGGTCAGGAGACCACCGCCACCACTGGAGTCACAGCCCAGGAGGGCTCAAGTATCGTAACTGGTCAGGAGACCACCGCCAGAGTCATAGCCCAGGAGGGCTCAAGTATCGTAACTGGTCAGGAGACCACCGCCAGCGTCATAGCCCAGGAGGGCCCAAGTATCGTTACTGGTCAGGAGACCACCGCCACCGCCGGAGTCACAGCCCAGGAGGGCTCAAGTATCGTAACTGGTCAGGAGACCACCGCCAGAGTCATAGCCCAGGAGGGCTCAAGTATCGTAACTGGTCAGGAGACCACCGCCAGAGTCATAGCCCAGGAGGGCCCAAGTATTGTTACTGGTCAGGAGACCACCGCCACCGCCGGAGTCACAGCCCATGAGGGTCCAGAATCCCACAGCCCCGCTGGGCAATGATGGAACGTCAAGCCACACACCAACGTCCAGTGTGGAGTTCGTCATGCGGAGTTCGTCATGCCACACACCAATGTCCAGTATGGAGTTCGTCATGCCACACACCAATGTCCAGTGTGGAGATCGTCATGCCACACACCAATGTCCAGTGTGGAGTTCGTCATGCCACACACCAATGTCCAGTGTGGAGATCGTCATGCCACACCCCAATGTCCAGTGTGTAGTTCATCATGCCACACACCAATGTCCAGTGTGGAGATCGTCATGCCACACCCCAATGTCCAGTGTGGAGTTCGTCATGCCACACACCAATGTCCAGTGTGGAGATCGTAATGCCACACACCAATATCCGTACCAGAACCGCCAAGGCAAAGCACAGCTGAACAGGGCAAAGACCGCCATGGCTAAGCACCGCTGAACAAGGCCAAGACTGCCATGGTGAAGACCGCTGAACAGGGCAAAGACTGCCATGGTGAAGACCGCTGAACAAGGCCAAGACTGCCATGGTGAAGACCGCTGAACAGGGCAAAGACCGCCATGGAGAGGACCGCTGAACAAGGCCAAGACTGCCATGGTGAAGACCGCTAAACAGGGCAAAGACCGCCATGGTGAAGACCGCTGAACAGGGCAAAGACCGCCATGGTGAAGACTGCTGAACAAGGCCCAGACTGCCATGGTGAAGACTGCTGAACAGGGCAAAGACCGCCATGGTGAAGACCGCTGAACAAGGCCAAGACCGCCATGGTGAAGACCGCTGAACAGGGCAAAGACCGCCATGGCTAAGCACCGCTGAACAAGGCCAAGACTGCCATGGTGAAGACCGCTGAACAGGGCAAAGACCGCCATGGTGAAGACCGCTGAACAGGGCAAAGACCGCCATGGCTAAGCACCGCTGAACAGGGCAAAGACCGCCATGGTGAAGACCGCTGAACAAGGCCAAGACCGCCATGGTGAAGACCGCTGAACAGGGCAAAGACCGCCATGGCTAAGCACCGCTGAACAAGGCCAAGACTGCCATGGTGAAGACCGCTGAACAGGGCAAAGACCGCCATGGTGAAGACCGCTGAACAGGGCAAAGACCGCCATGGCTAAGCACCGCTGAACAGGGCAAAGACCGCCATGGTGAAGACCGCTGAACAGGGCAAAGACCGTGTGGGTATGAATAGTCCGGCACATCAGGCATCGTTCTCCCATGTGCAGCTGGGACTGTGACAGGACATGTACTTTCACGGGGAGACTCATCCAGTCTGGGCACCAGTCCCACCCAGTACCAGTAGAGAACTGCATCTACTTGCGAAGATGTGTCTTTGCACTCTCCAGGATGTAACAGTGGGCAAGCCACCCACTGTAGAGACTTGAGAGACTGTGGCTTTGCACTCCCCAGGATGGCACAGTGGGCAACCCACCCACTGAAGTGACTTGAGAGACTGTGGCTTTGCACTCCCCAGGATAAAGCAGTGGGCAAACAACCCACTGGAGAGTCTTGAGAGACTGTGGCTTTGCACTCCCCAGGATTAGGCAGTGGGCAAGCCACCCACTGTAGAGACTTGAGAGACTGTGGCTTTGCACTCCCCAGGATTGAACAGTGGGCAAGCCACCCACTGTAGAGACTTGAGAGACTGTGGCTTTGCACTCCCCAGGATGGTACAGTGGGCAAGCCACCCACTGTAGAGACTTGAGAGACTGTGGCTTTGCACTCCCCAGGATACATCAATGGGCATGGAGCCCCGTCGTGGATCTGGCTTCACATTCATCTGGCTGAGGTGCCCCCCCTTCCCTTCCCCCAGAGGTGCCTGTACTGTTTCTATCTGATGCCCCGGCAGTGTTCTCTCGGATTTTGGTCAGGTATCTATTGTGGGCGTCGCCCATGCATTTTTGGACTGTTGGTGCACGGACATTGTTGTGTACATCTCTGCACTACTTCTTGTATTGTACATTTATTTTTGACAGATTTCGTGATATATATATATCCGTATATTTTTTAATGAGTAGTATATTGGCACAATACAAAGTTTGACCGCTATTCGCTTTGTCTTTGCATTCTTCCGGGGGGATGTGGGTTGTTAGTGTGATTTTTGTGAATGCATTGGTGTGTATGTTGTAATATGCGAGGGTGGGGGTGTTTGGTGGGTGTCCCCGTAACTTTTGCCTTCCCCCTCCCCCGTGTCGTGGGTGCTGTACTCACTGGTATGTTCTGCGCCTACGTCGCTGTTGGTCGTAGATGAGCAGGAATGCAAGGGCAGGTAAGATTTGTAGTTTGGGCTCCATGGTGTCCTCGTTCCTCGTGGGATGTGTTGAGGTGAGCGTTTTCCCGTAGCAAAAGCTGTTTCCGCCGTGTTTTTATCCACGGTGAATCCGCCCCGGAAAATGTGGCGGATTGGTGTGTTGTGATAGTGTGGGCGGTACATTGTCTTCCGCCTGTCTGTTGGCGGTGACCGCTGCGCTGTTTGTCTGTACCGCCGTGGCGGGGGATGTGTTAAAGTGGCTGTCTTAGTTGGCGGTTTCCGCCAGGGTCGTAATTCACTTTTTTGGTCCGCCGGCCTGTTTGCGGTATTACCGCAGCTTTAACACCATCCACCAGGGTTGTAATGACCACCACAGTGTACCTGACAAAGATCATAAGAAAGGTGAGAAAACACTGGTTCAAAATGTTTTGTTTCAGATGCGGATCTTACAACCACATGGCCAATGCGGAGAACTGTCAAGCTATTAATAAATCGTGTCTAAAGTGTTAAAAATTGGGACACTTTGAGAAAGTCTGCAGAAATGTGCAAAAACCAGGGCTTGTCAAAGAAGAAAATACGGTCAACACTGTAGAACTTGCTAATGACTTTGACAGTAAAGTTGTTTTATCTGTTAATATGCTGGAGGCAAATGAGGATCATAATAAGACAGGTGACCCAATTTGTGATGTATTTGTTGGAAAGGTTAAATTAAGGGGCACGGTTGACTCAGGGTCACCTATCACCATCATCACTGACACATTATTCGAATCTGAATGGGGTTCTTCCCAATTGTTACCTCAAAATGTTTGCACTGTTGCTTTTGGGGCTCAAAACATTGACTTGTTAGGATTTTTTGAGAACTCGCTACAATTTTAGGATAGCTCTTTAGTGACAAAATATATGTGGCTAAGAAGGGTTATAACATTTTAGGGTGGAAAGACGTGCTAGCACAAGTGTGTTTTACACCATTGACTTACGAGCGGTGTACTACCAAATTGATCTCTGTTTATAATCTAGACACTTAACCATGTTTAATACACCATTTGGTGCGTACAGGTTTTTACGTATTCCTTTCGGCCTGGTATCAGCCACATCTGTTTTCCAGAAATTAATGTTTAAACTTTTTAGTGAAAACAAACAAGTTCTAGACTATCAGGATGATATATTAATTTTCATAAACAATGAAGAAGATAATTTGGTGGTCTTGGACGAAGTTCTAGGTACGTTAGAAAATATGGCACAACAGTGAAAAAGGAAAAATTTTGTTTCATGACTTCTGAAGTACAATATCTTGGGCATGTAATATCCAAGACTGGCATCAAACCCAAATCACAGCTAGTAGATACAATCAAGTTTAGCCCAGAACCAGTGGACAGATCTTTCCTTGGCTTATGTGAATATTATTCTAGGTTTATAGAGAACTTTGCTTTGCAAACAGAACCACTTAGAAAACTTTTGCGAAAGGGAGCTGAGTTTGTTTGGGGTTCTGAGGAGAAAGAAGTATTTATTGAATTAAAACACCACATTATGGATGCCCCTGCGTTGTGCCCCTTCAGAGACAGTATAAAAACTATTATAAAGGTTGATGCCAGTAGAATTAGTTTGGGGGCTGTATTCTCACAGAAGATAGATGGTAAAGAATGTACAATAGCTTTTGCTTCCAGGTCTTTATGAAGAGCAGAGTGCAATTACAGAACTATTGAGCGTGAAGTGCTAGCACGTGTGTGGGTTACAAGACATTTTTCAACATACTTGTGGGGATGGAAATGTTCACTCATCACGGACCATAAACATTTAGGGGGTCATTCTGACCCTGGCGGTAAAATCCGCCAGGGCCAACGACCGCGGGAGCACCGCCAACAGGCTGGCGGTGCTCCCTTGGGCATTCTGACCGCGGCGGTACAGCCGTGGTCAGAAACGGAAAACCGGCGGTGTACCGCCGGTTCTCCGCTGCCCTGGGGAATCCTCCATGGCGGCGCAGCTTGCTGCGCCGCCATGGGGATTCCGACCCCCCATACCGCCATCCTGTTCCTGGCGGTTTTGGCCGCCAGGCAGAGGATGGCGGTATGGGGTGTCGTGGGGCCCCCGTAACAGGGCCCCACCAAGATTTTCAGTGTCTGCCATGCAGACACTGAAAATCGCGACGGGTGCTACTGCACCCGTCTCACCCCGTCCACTCCGCATCCTCATGGAAGGGTGTTTCCCGCTGGGCTGGCGGGCGGCCTTCTGGCAGTCGCCCGCCAGCCCAGCGGGAAACCCAGAATAACCGCGGCGGTCTTTTGACCGTGCAGCAGTATTCTGCCGGCGGGACTTTGGCGGGCAATGACCCCCTTAGTTTCTTTATTTTCTGAAAAGAATGACCCCCTTAGTTTCTTTATTTTCTGAAAAGAATTGAGGGAAAGCAAGCCCCAGGTTTATCAGACTGTTAGCAAGGATGTATGAGCTTAACTTTGACGTTAAACACATTCCAGGATCTATGAATATTAGAGCTGACTTCTTATCTAGATGCCCTGTTAAAAGTGACGTAGAGAAGAAGAGGGTGGAAGAGATTGAATGTGTAGTAGGTATGGTCGATGGCATTGCAGTGACAAGCAAAACCATTTCTCGTCATGAATGGGTAGATTGTGTGAGGAAGGACAATTGTCTAACTAAACTAAAGGAGAATATTATGAAAGGGTGGCCTCAAGAAAGGTATATTGGTGATACTATTAAGCCCTTCTTTAAAGTTTAAGATGAATTGTCAGTAGAGGATGATTTAGTATTACGAGGCAATAAGCTCATTCCTCCGAGCATTCTCAAGAACCGTTTAACAAACTTTGCACACCAAGGCCATGTCGGCGTGACTTGGACAAAGAAAAGGATTCACAATTTTTACTGGTGGCCTGGCATGGATAATGAAATTGATCTGTGGGTAGTTGAATGTCTGGATTGCAGTCAGGCTGAAAAATCCTTGCAGGTTTACAACACACCTTTATTTCCAGTTGAGTTCCCCAAAGGTCCATGGGAAAAAATAGGTTTGGGTTTTGTGGGTTCCATGTTTGACTTACCAACATATAAGAGGTATGACTTGGCAGTAGTAGAATACCACTCAAAGTGGGTTGAGTGTAAATTTTTGAAAGAACCTAACACAGAAACAGCTATTGATTTTCTCACAGCCTTGTTTAATAGAAAGGGTTATCCTCAAGCGATTGTTACGGACAATTGGGTGCAATTCAAGTCAGGTAACATGCAGGTATTTCTCATCATCCATGGCATTAGGCACCTTCCGGTAGCTTTGTACAGCCCACAAGGTAATGGAATGGTTGAAAGGGTGAATAGGATGTTGAAAGAGTGTATCCAAGTGGCAATTGTGTCATAAAATGATGCTTTAAACCCCTTCGCTGCCAGGCCTTTCCCCCCTCAGGTGGCAGGCCTTTTTTTAGCTATTTGGGGCAGTTCGCGCTTAGGCCCTCATAACTATTTGTCCACATAAGCTACCCATGCCAAATTTGTGTCCTTTTTTCCCAACATCCTAGGGATTCTAGTCATACCCAGAGTTTGTGGGTTTCCCTGTAGGAGACCAAGAAATTAGCCAAAATACAGCAAATATTTCATTTTTTTTTAAATTGGAAAAAAGGGCTGCAGAAGAAGGCTTGTGTTTTTTTTCCCTGCAAATGGCATCAACAAAGAGTTTGCAGTGCTAAAATCACCAGCTTCCCAGCTTTCATGAACAGGCATACTTGAATCAGAAAACCAAATTTTTCAACACAATTTTTGCATTTTACCTAGACATACCCCATTTTTTATATTTGTTGTGCTTTTAGCCTCATTCTAGTTAGTAACAGAAATGGGTGTGAAACCAATGCTGAATTCCAGAAAGCTAAACATTTCTGAAAAGTAGACACAATTCTGAATTCACCAAGGGGTCATTTGTGTACATCCAACAAGGTTTTCCTACAGAAAACAAACAGCTGAAATAAAAAAAATATTGAAATTGAGATGAAAAAAACAGCCACTTTTCTCCAAGTTTTACTCTGTAACTTTTTCCCGCAATGTCAGATTTTTTAAAGCAATATAGTGTTACGTCTCCTGGACTCTTCTGGTTGCGGGGATATATAGGGCTTGTAGGTTCATCAAGAACCCTAGGTACCCAGAGCCAGTAAATGAGCTGCACCTTGCAATGGGTTTTCATTGTATACCGGGTATACAGCAATTCATTTGGTGAAATACAAAGACTGAAAAATAGGTATCAAGGAAACCTTTGTATTTCCAAAATGGGCACAAGATAAGGTGTTGAGAAGCAGTGGTTATTTGCACATCTCTGAATTCCCCATACTAGCATGTGAATTACAGGGCATTTCTCAAATAGATGTCTTTTTTACACACTTACATTTGGAAGGAAATAATGCAGAGAAAGACAAGGGGCAATTTCACTTGTTCTGCTATTCTGTGTTTCCCCAAGTCTCCCGGTAAAAATGGTACCTCACTTGCGTGGGTAGGCCTAATGCCTGCGACAGGAAACGCAACTTGGACATATCACTTTTTTACATTGAAAACTGATGTGTTTTTTGGAAAGTACCTAGCTGTGGATTTTGATCTCTAGCTCAGCCAGCACCTATAAAAAAAAATTCCTAAGCTTGTGCATTTTTGTAAACTAGACACCTAGGGGAATCCAAGATGGGGTGACTTGTGGGGCACTCACCAGGTTCTGTTACCCCAAATCCTGTGCAAACCTCAAAATTGGGCAAACAAACACTTTTTCCTCACATTTCGGTGACAGAAAGTTCAGGATCCTGAGAGGAGCCACAAATTTCCTTCCACCCAGCGTTCCCCCAAGTCTCCCAATAAAAATGGTACCTCACTTGATTGGGTAGGCCTAGTGCCCATGACAGGAAATGCCCCAAAACACAACGGGGGCACATCACATTTTCCCAAAGGAAATAGAGCTGTTTTTTGCAAAGTGCCTAGCTGTGGATTTTGGCCTCTATCTCAACCGGCAACCAAGAAACTCTACCAAACCTGTGCTTTTTTTTAAACTAGACACCTAGGGGAATTCAAGATGGGGTGACTTGTGGGGCTCTGACCAGGTCCTGTTACCCAGAATCCTTTGCAAACCTCACAATTTGGCAAAAAAACACTTTTTCCTCACATTTCGGTGACAGAAAATTCTGGAATCTGAGAGGAGCCACAAATTTCATTTCACCCAGAGTTCCCCTAAGGTTCCCGATAAAAATTGTACCTCACTTCTGTCGGTAGGCCTAGTGCCTGAGAAAGGAAATGCCCCAAAACACTATGGGGGATATTACAACTTTGGAGGAGGTGTTAATCTGTCCCAAATGTGACGGATATACCACCAGCCGTATTACAAGTTCCATAGGATATAATGGACTTGTAATACGGCTGGTGGTATATCCATCACTTTACCGTCACTTTTGGGACGGATTAACACCTCCTCCAAAGTTGTAATTTCCCCCTATGTGGACACATCCAAATTATCAATGTTTTTGCGGGGGGCACCTGTGTTTTTGGTCCTGGGCTCAGCAGCTATATAAGGAAACCTACCAAACCCAAACATTTCTGAAAACTAGACACCTGAGGGAGTCCTGGGAGGTGTGACTTGCGTGGATACCCCAGAGTTTTCTTACCCAGAATCCTTTGCAAACCTCAAAATTTGGCTAAAAAACACTTTTTCTTCATATTTCGGTGACAGAAAGTTCTGGAACCTGAGAGGAGCCACAAATTTCCTTCCAACCAGCGTTCCCCCAAGTGTCCAGGTAAAAATGATACCTCACTTGTGGGGGTGGCCCAGGTGCCTGCAACAGAGAAAGGCCACAAACCTGTAGAGATTGAGGGGATTGCACAGCGAGTTGATAAGCACATATTTGTCTTTTATACCTCTTTAGGCTGACTCTGCTTTAGGGACCCACACAAGTGAGGTATCATTTTACTTGGTAGACTGAGGGGAACACTGGGTGGTAGGAAATTTGTGGCATGCTTCATCATCAGGTTCCCACCTGAGACACTTAGGGGGTCATTCTGACCCTGGCGGTCGGTGACCGCCAGGGTCACCGACCACGGGAGCACCGCCAACAGGCTGGCGGTGCCCCGTCGAGCATTCTGACCGCGGCGGTTCAGCGGTGGTTCAGCCGCGGTCAGAAACGGAAAGTCGGCGGTCTCCCGCCGACTTTCCGCTGCTCGGGAGAATCCTCCATGGCGGCGGAGCGCGCTCCGCCGCCATGGGGATTCTGACACCCCCTACCGCCATCCTGTTCCTGGCGGGTCTCCCGCCAGGAACAGGATGGCGGTAGGAGTGCCGCGGGGCTCCTGGGGCCCCTGCAGTGCCCATGCCAATGGCATGGGCACTGCAGGGGCCCCCGTAAGAGGGCCCCACTGTGTATTTCAGTGTCTGCAATGCAGACACTGAAATACGCGACGGGTGCAAACTGCACCCGTCGCACATACCCACTCCGCCGGCTCCATTCGGAGCCGGCTTCCTCGTGGGGAGGGGTTTCCCGCTGGGCTGGCGGGAGGCCTCCTGGCGGTCGCCCGCCAGCCCAGCGGGAAAGCCTGAATGGCCTCTGCGGTCTTTCGACCGCGGAGCGGCCATATGGCGGTTCCCGCCAGGCGGGCGGCGACCGCCGCCCGCCGGCCTCGGAATCAGGCCCTTAGCCTGTCACGGGTGTGCTGCGACACCTGATTACAGCAGAGCAGGTTTTGTCATTTTTACCACACATACTGGTTGGATATGGCACGAGGGTGAGTGATGGTTCAGTAGATCAAATTTTATTAACAAGAGATTTCACAAAAATGAAATGCACTGTTAATAACTGAAAGGCCAAAAAACTAAACCAATGACTCACAACTTGTGAGCTGTAAAGCCAGGCCAAGGCACCAACCGCTTTACAGTCTATTCGCACACCTTTCATACATGACATGAACAAGACCATCCATGCCGTTAGCCACGTGCCCAGCACATTACAAGACTTGCATCGGCAGACAGCGCCACTCAAGGGCCCATCACTTAAATACACCCACAGGCCTGATACGGCAATCACACCAGCTGATGGGAGTGTGTGGACTGGCGTTTGGCTGGCACCGCCAGCCAAGCGCCACTTCATGCACACCACCAGCCAAGCGCCACCCCATGCACACCGCCAGCCAAGCGCCACCCCATGCACAACGCCAGCCAAGCACCATCCCACGCACACCGCCAGCCAAGCGCCACTCCACACACACCGCCAGCCAAGCGCCACTCCACGCACACCGCCAGCCAAGTACCACTCCACACACACCGCCAGCCATGCACCACCCCACCCACACCAGCCAAGCGCCACGCCATGCACACCGCCATCACTTTTGTTGTTGTTTTTAAACAACAAAGAAACCACTAACTAATTATAAATAAGTACAAAACCACAAACACAAAAGCTCTAACTGAATACATGACAGAAACCGTGAAACTGAACAAATGAAAATATAAAACAGGCAGTTTACGGTCACGGTATTTCCCAGAATTTTTTTTGTGTGGTAACTCCTGAAACAGCCAGCGGCACACAGCCCATGCTTTGAAGGGCAATCGGGCCGTACATCCGGCATTCCCTCCAGATACCTCTTCGGGCACAGACTCTACATTTCTTAAGGCAAGGCCTTTTTGGGAGTGGGAGGAATGTGATCAGGAAAGTGGCGATCTTTCAATCTAGCCACACCCTCCACCACTGCTACTCTAGGAACTGTTGCCTGTTCCACCCCAATAAGGCTCTCTATCACTGACTCCTGAAATTTAACAAATTTCATCCTTGACTTAGGGGAACAATCCTTGAACACAATAAAAACATTAAAAGTTGTCAAATGAAATAAATGGATGGCCAACTTTTTATACCACACATAAGACTTACGAAGAGCAGTGTAAGGTTCCAACCTCTGACCTACTCTATCAACACCACCCATGTGCTTATTGTAGTCCAAATTGCACGCAGGTTTGCGCACTTCGGCAACCTGACCCCAAACACTCACAGGGGAAGTACTCTCATCATGGATGGTAGTTAGCATGTATACATCCCTCCTGTCTGAAAGTTTCAGAGCTAGCAGCTCATCATTCCGCAAGGCACTGCACTGTCCCCTCTCAAGTTTTTTATAGACAAGCTCCCTTGAATAGCCTTTCCGGTTAGAACAGATAGTGCCACAAGCAACAGTGTCCACTCTGAACAACTCCTTGAACAACTGCACTCCAGTGTAGAAATTATCTACATACAAATGGTGGCCTTTGCTAAACAGTCGTCTACCAAGTTCCCACACAATTTTCTCGCTAACTCCAAAGGTGGACAGACAACCCGGGGGGTCAATAATGGAATCCCTGCCAGTGTAGACCCAGAAATTATAAACGTATCCTGTACTACTTTCTGACAGCATATACAATTTAATTCCATACCGTGCCCTCTTGCTAGGAATGTACTGCTTAAAAACCAAACGTCTCTTGAACAGTGCCAAAGACACGTCCACACTTATTTCTTTGCCTGGAACATACACCTCTGAAAAACGATCTACAATATGATCAAGGACAGGCCTAATCTTGAAAAGACGGTCACAATCAGGGTGATCTTGTGGCAAGGCTAAATCATTGTCAACAAAATGCAGCATCAGAAGAATATGTTGCGCGAGGCGAACATTTGGCTCGGGCAGCGGCGCGCGCCACATAGACACGCCGCGCCCCCAGCCTCTCATGCTGCTTACGAGGCCCCAAATTGGGCATGGGGCCTCGTTTCTCTGCAGCGCTGCACACATTCGGGCATGTTTAACCCTCCCCCACTCACCTGCTATTATGTCCTTTTCTTTCTGTCGCTCTTATTGTGCCTCCCTTTATGTTTTTTCTTCTTTCCCATTATTCCCTTCTCTTCCCAGCATGCCTTGGTCCCTACTTTCTATGGCTACTTGTCCATTACTTTCTATGTGGTTTTTCCCTATCTAATATGGTGTCCCTTGCACTTCCTGTTGGTCGCTTCCTGTTTTGGGGTATTTAAGGGCTGTGATTCTGTCTCTCCTTGTGCTGCAACACTTTCTGTTTGGATTGTGTCTTCGCTCCTTCTTCCTTGTGTCTGCCATAGGTTTACGTCAGTATCAGTGTTTTTTCCTGTTCTTTTTGGAGCTTGTATTTACTTTTGACTTTTGCTCCTGTTCCAGGAAATTTTCCTTTTAGGAGGTTTTTCCCCTTTTTAGGGGTTTTTCCCTCTGGCACTAATTCTGTAGGACACAGCCTGTCCTTGGCATTCCTATCGCCTGCAGCACCGTGGCTACCAGAAGGAGTCGCCCCTACCTGGGCCAAGGCCGAACATTCAGGAACAAGAACCTCGCCACTCGTTCAGCGGATTCCAGGTTAAAGCAGCGCGTACGTCGTGACAGATTGCAGGGCCCAATGCTCCCGACGTCTTCTAACATCATGGATGATACACTGGCGGCTGCTGCAGATCCTGATCAGTCTCTTCTGGCAACTATTCAGCAACAGGCTCAGGAACTGCAACAACTACGCAATGAGAATGCTGCTTTACGACAGGCTTTGGCTTTCCGCAGTACCGATGTTCCAACCGTCTCCACCTCAACTCCTCGTTACTCCGGTGAACCAACAAAACTGCGAGAGTTCCTAGATGCATTAACTGTTTATTTTGCCTTCCGACCCACATAATTCTCCCACGACAAGACAAAGGTGGGTTATCTTATCAGTGCTCTATCCGGTCCTGCCTTGGCCAGGGCAACTCCGATGGTATCATCCAATGTCCCTGTATTGTCTGATTATCCAGCCTTCGTGAATCGGTTCAAACAGATGTTTAGTCGTCCAGGATTGGAGGCCTCTGCTGAAGAAGCACTGTGTGACATCCAACAAGGCTCTCAAGATGTCCTCCAATGTATTACCCACTTTCGACAGCTTGCGGCCGAGACAACCTGGGTGGAACGAACTCTGGTTACTCTATTCCATAGAGGGCTAAAGGAGGAGATCAAAGATGAGTTAGTGCACTCCACCCGAGTTGAAGATCTTCGCGGTCTGATGGATCTAGCTCTTTCCATCGAATATCGTCTCCAAGAACGACGTTTGGAGAAAAGAAAGAACAGAGGACCTTCCCAGCCAAATACCTCACGTTTCTTTTTGCACCGTCCAGAGGAACCTCGCCCTCCTGTCAGAGAAACTGAAGGTGAACCTATGCAGGTGGATACTACTCGTGGCCCACTTTCCGTCAGTGAGCGAGAAGAAAGACAAAAGAAAGGATTGTGTCTGTATTGTGGTGCTGCCGGTCATATGCTTCGCACCTGCCCCGTTCGTCCTCTAAGGTCATCGGGAAACGCCACTTCCCGTCATCTGTAAGAAAGGAGGGGACGGGATCATCTACTATACCTTCCATTAGTTCCTTCAAGGACCATGCCACTACTTTGTTTATGCTTCCTGTGACTGTGCTGTTACCTGATGGTCGCAAAGAAAGGACAATGGCCTTACTTGATTGTGGTGCTAGTGGCATTTATATGGATAAATCTTGGGCCACAACACAACAAATACCAACACAACCCAAGCAAGTTCCGGAACAAGTACACACAGTGGATGGGTCCTTAATCTCCTCTGGTCCAGTCGATACTACCACCCCGATTCTAAGTTTACAATTTGGGAACCACCAAGAAAACATTTCATTTGATCTAATATCTTCTCCCAATCATACTATCATTTTAGGAATTCTGTGGTTCATAAGACATAATCCTTATGTAAATTGGTAAACCAGGACTACTTCCTTGTCCTCACAGTTTTGTCATGAAAATTGTTTTGCTTCAGACACGTATTGGTCACCCAAGAAGTTGATGCCTACTGAACTTACTACCGGTTGTTCCATCAATACAGTCCAAGGAGTCCCCGATCACTATCTAGAATTTCAGGACGTATTCCAAAAAACATCTAGACCTGTTTTGCCCGCACATAGGGAGTTTGACTGTACTATTCCCCTGGAACCTGGAATGATCGTTCCCTTTGGGAGAATGTATTCTCTCACAGAACCGGAAAAGGATTATCTGCAAGAAAATCTGCACAGCGGTCTGATTGTGCCATCATCCTCTCCGGCAGGGGCTCCTCTCTTTTTTGTACCCGAGAAGACTAAAGATCTTCGTCCCTGTCTGGATTTTCGTGGTTTAAATAAGATCACTATAAAAGACCGTTATCCTTTACCTCTCATCAAGGATATTCTGGAGGCAGTCAGAGGGGCTCAACGATTTACCAAGTTAGATCTACATGGAGATTACCACATTTTGCGCATCAAAGAAGGAGATGAGTGGAAGACTGCCTTTCAAACCCCATTTGGTCATCATGAATACAGAGTCATGCCTTTTGGTCTCACTAATGCCCCTGCAATTTTCCAAAGATTTATGCACTCTGTGTTTTCTGATCTCTTGAACTATACTGTAGTAATCTACTTAGACGATATGCTTATCTATTCTAGACGTCCTGAACTTCATGCTACACATGTGAAACAGGGCCTCCAGAGACTCAGGCAACATCAACTGTCCTGTAAACCAGAGAAATGTGATTTTGATAAGACCGAAGTCAAATATTTGGGTTATCACCATAGTCCCACCGGAATAGCTATGGATCCGGAAAAGGTACAAGCCATCCTAGACTGGCCTTCCCCTTCCTCCATTAAGGAAACCCAATGTTTTCTAGGACTGGCCAACTTTTATCAACAGTTTATTTTTGACTTTGCAGAACAGACCAGCCACATTACGCAAACATTAAAGGAGAATTTAAGTAAAGGATTTGTCTGGACAAGGGCGGCTGAAACAGCTTTTCAAAGTCTAAAGAAGGCCTTCACTTAAGCACCAATACTAAGACATCCAGATACCAGTAAACAATTTATTGTTGTTACTGATGCTTCCGAAAGAGCCATCGGAGCTGTCTTACTCCAACAACAAGATGATGATGGTCTAGAACATCCTGTGTTCTGTTTGTCTCATGTGCTCTCTGTGTCAGAACAACATTACTCAGTATTGGAAAGGGAATTATTAGCCTTGAAGACTGCCTGCCAAGAGTGGAGACAATTCCTGATGGGTTCCAAAGAGCCCTTCGAGGTGAGAACGGACCATCGTCATCTACAATGTTTACGTAACTTTCAATGCCAGAACAGTCGTCAGGCTCGTTGGGCCTTTTTCTTCAGTCAATATGACTTCTATGTCACCTACATTCCTGTATCCCAAAATATACTGGCCGATGCTCTGTCTCACCGTTATTCAGATTGTACTCCTACCTCATCACAATACCTAATTGAGCCCAGCAAGATCATCTGTGTAGCTCAGTCATTCCTGGATGAGGTACAACTGGAATATTTCAACCTTCCTGCACAAGAGCTAGGGAAATTAAAATCCCTAATACGTAAACAGCAGGGGTATTATTACTATAGGAACCTGTTGTTCCTCCCACTAGCGGAGTAAGAGAAAAGGCGCTTCAGATGTGCCATGATTCTACAGTTGCTGGTCATAAAGGCATCCAGGCCACGCAAGAATTACTCTTGCGATCTTTCTGGTGGCCTACCTGGAAATCAGATTTTGAAAAATATGTTCAGGCCTGTCCCATATGTGCCCAAGTAAAGATACCCCGTACCAGACCTGCAGGATTATTACAACCACTGCCTGTTCCACCTGCTCAATGGCACACCATTTCTACTAATTTTATGTGTTCACTACCTCCATCAGCAGGAAACCGGGTCATCATGTCACAATAGATTCCTTTACTAAGATGGCTCACTTCACGGCTCTGAAGAAATTACCTACCTCACAAGAACTAAGTCAAATATTTATCCATCATATATTTGGTCTCCATGGACTCCCACACAACATAGTATCAGACAGAGGACCTCAGTACATCTCCCGGTTTTGGAAACATTCTACCCAGAGTAACTGGGCCGCTTACCTTCCTATCGCTGAATTCTCTTACAATAGCACTGTCCATAGTGCCTCCAAGGTCACCCCTTTTTTCTGTTCCCATGGGTATCATCCTACCTCTTTTACTACTACTCATCAGTCTACCTCTTCTCTTCCTGCTGTCACCTCCTTTTCCAAACGACTTCTGAAGATCCATAGATTGATTCGATCTCACTTGCTAAACACTAAGAGATACATGCAGAGAATGGCAGATAAGAAGCACAGGGATGCTCCAGTATATCACATCCAGGATAGAGTCTGGCTTTCTTCAAAATTTCTGCCTTTACGTCTGTCTCAGAACGAGTTTACACCACGTTACTACGGTCCTTTCTGTATTCTTCAGCTGATTAATCCTGTCACTGTCCATCTTCATTTACCTCGTACGTGGAAAATCCATCCAGTCTTTCATGTTTCCCAGCTCAAACCCTATGTGCCTGATCCTTTCTCTCAACAGTTTCCTTGTCCTCCTCCCTTGTTGGTGAATGATGTACCAGAATATGAATTACAAGACATTTGTGACTTTCGTGTCTTTCAAAACCGTCTTCAGTATCTGATTCATTGGAAGGGTTACCCCCTTAGTGAATGCTCTTGGGAGGATGCTTCTTCTGTTCACGCCCCTCTTCTAATTCATCACTTTCACCATTTGTTTCCGCACAAACCTGGGTCTTCGGGGGGGGGAACCTACTGTTGCACCACGGCATGCAGCGCGAGCCGAACATTGGGCTCGGGCTGCGGCGCTGGGCACACAGACACACTGTGCCCCAGCCTCTTGTGCTGCTTATGAGGCCCCAAATTGGGCATGGGGCCTCGTTTCTCTACTGCGCAGCACACATTCGGGCATGTTTAACCCTCCCCCACTCACCTGCTATTATGTCCTTTTCTTTCTGTCGCCCTTATTGTGCCTCCCTTTATGTTTTTGCTTCTTTCCCATTATTCCCTTCTCTTCCCAGCATGCCTTGGTCCCTACTTTCTATGGCTACTTGTCCAGTACTTTCTATGTGGTTTTTCCTTATCTAATATGGTGTCCTTGCACCTCCTGTTGGTCGCTTCCTGTTTTGGGGTATTTAAGGTCTGTGATTCTGTCTCTCCTTGCGCTGCAACACTTTCTGTTTGGATGGTGTCTTCGCTCCTTCTTCCTTGTGTCTGCCATTGGTTTAAGTCAGTTCCAGTGTTTTTTCCTGTTCTTTTTGGAGCTTGTATTTACTTTTGACTTTTGCTCCTGTTCCAGGAAATTTTCTTTTTTGGAGGTTTTTCCCCTTTTTAGGGGTTTTTCCCTCTGGCACTTATTCTGTAGGACACGGCCTGTCCTTGGCGTTCCTATCGCCTGCAGCACCGTGGCTACCAGAAGGAGTCGCCCCTACCTGGGCAAGGCCAAACATTCAGAAACAAGAACCTCGCCACTCGTTCAGCGGATTCCAGGTTAATGCAGCGCGTAAGTCGTGACAGAATAAGCAAATAGCGATTACGAGTCATGGATGCAGGAACTGTAGCTGTTGCCATCAAGGGATTAGTAGACCAATAAGAAGCAGCTTTCTTATCAACCCCATCAAAAAAGTCAAACCCAAGAACTTTTTTTATCTCTTCCAGATTTGTGGGAGCCCACTGGGTAGCTCTAGACTGAGGCATAAGTCTGGCAGTGTTGTCCCTCAAATACTGCTCCACATCCAAATTAGTCTGCACAACAATCTCTTCCAAAAATACATTGTCCATAAACAACTCAAAGAAATTGACAGGCAAGAGGTCTTCCGTATTTACTCTACACCCTGGGAGACCAGTAAAGGCAGGCAACTGTGGCTGCTCCGTGTTTGGGGCAACCCAGGTGTCAGGCCATCCAAAGGGAAGCCTTTCAGCCCCAGGCTGCTACGCTATTGGCACATCTGTGTCCTCCTCTAAAACAGGCCCTTCATCTGCATTCAGAGTGGCCTCCTCATCAGAAGATTCCTCTTGGACAGAAAACTCACTGCCAGAATCTCTCACTTCCTCCTCTGCCTCAGATGCAGAGTAAGTCTCATAATCATGGTCAGAAGATGTGGCTTTATCACAAAGAGTTATGTACTAAAAAACTATACCACTCACTTGCCTGAAAAAGCTAGACTCACCGGCAACTACTCTGCACAGACACAGTAATCACCAATGATATCCCACTTAAAAGAAAAAAAGAAAAGCAAATTAGACATAAGAGAACACAAATATCATTGTGCACAAATCTAAGGACAATTTCACACACAATCCTGCATCTAGTACACCACCTACAAACATGTCATTCATGCATGTCAACAGTACTCCTTTGGAGTAAATTGCTTTTACTTACCTAAAACATGCAACTACGCAAACCGCAGGTCAACTACTCCCAAAACTGCAAGGGTCCACAGCAAAGAAAACAAAATCTTTGAACTAGAACAAAAAGAAGAAATATACTGTTATAATCACAAATAAAAATACTTCGCCAGTTGACAAACACCAAGAATTCACAAATTTTCCCTGGTGGCTAAGTGGATTCTGCCCCCCTTGCAGGCAGATGGGCCTACAAAAAATAGGCCGATCTGCCCCCACGGGAGCAGAAATGGCCACCAGTAATGTACCCCCTTTGGGGGGGCGACCCTTGCCAAAGGGGCCACACCCCCCCACACACAGCACATACACACACACACACACAAGATCCCTAGTGCTAAGTAGATTCTGCCCCCCTTGTGGGCAGATGCACCTAAAAAATAGGCCGATCTGCCCCCAGGGGAGGGCAGAAATGGGCAACGGTTCTGTGCCCCCTTTGGAGGGCAACCCTTGCCAAAGGGGGTGCCCCCAGCACAAAAAAACAAAGGGGAACAGAAAAAATTCCCTGGCATCTTGGTGGCTTGGGCCTAAAAAAAATAGGCCGATCTGCCCCCAATGGGGGCAGAAATGGCCATTAATAATGTGCCCCCTTTGGGGGGTGACACTTGCCAAAGGGGCCGCCCCCCTACAAAACACACACACAAGATCCCTGGTGCCTAAGTGGATTCTGCCCCCTTTGGGGCAAATGGGCCTAACATATAGGCGGATCTGCCCCTAAGGGGGGCGACCCTTGCCAAAGGGGGCACCCCACAGCACAAAAAAAACCTAAGGGGAACAAAATAAATATTTCCCTGGCGTATTGAGGGCAGATGAGCCTAAAAAATAGGCCAATCTGCCCCCAAAGGGGGGCAGAAATGGCCAACAGTTCTGTGGCCTCTTTAGGGGGCGACGCTTGGCAAGGGCGGCACCCCCCAGCACAAAAAAAGCAAAAAAAATAAATTCCCAGGCGTCTTGGTGGCTTCTGCCCCCCTTGGGGTCCGATGGGCCTAAAAAGAATAGGCTGATGTGCCCCAAGTGGGGCAGAAATGGCCAACACTAATGTCCCCCCTTTGGGGGGGTGACCCTTGCCCAAGGGGTGCCCTCAAGACACAAAAAACACACGCACACACACACACAACACAATCCCTGGGGCCTAGTGGGTTTCGACCCTCCCTCCCGGGGTCGAGATCGGCCGAAAACATGGCCGATCTAGTACCTGGGGGGGGCGAAACATATAAAAGAATATTGGCCCCAGGGCAGTGACCCTTGCCTAAGGGGTTGCTGCCCTAAAACATTATTTCAAATATAGTCCTTGGTGTCTAGTGGGTTTCGACCCACCCCTGGGGACAGATCGGCCGAAAAAATGGCCGATCTTCCCCCGGGGGCAGGGGGGGAGACGAAACATGGATATACTTATGCCCCCAAGGGAGCGACCCTTGCCCAAGGAGTTGTTACCCAAAGTAAACAAAAAACAATCCCTGGTGTCTAGTGAGTAGATTCCTGATCCACGATCGCGGGCCTCAGCCGCGATCGTGGAGCAGGAATCCACTCAAAACTGGCACAGGGGGAAAGGAAAAACTCTTTACTTTCCCCCTGTGTCTGTTTTCCACCCCAACCAACCCCCCAGGAGGAGGACTCACTTTGAGGATGTCCTCTCTCCTAACGCACTGGAAGCAAATGGCTTCTAGCGTGTCCCAGGCAGCATTTGATGACGTCAGCGCACTGTGAGCGTGCTGACATCATCAGATTGCCAAGGAGAGGGTCTTGGATGGAAGGGGAAGCAATTCCCCTTCCATCCCCAACTGGTGTGTGTGGGAGGGAGGCCCACGGGGAGCGCTAGCGCCCCCCCGTTGTCCTGGTGCAGGACGAGCTGGTCTTGTCCCTGGCACACGGGAACTGTGGGCGAGGGTGAGGCCACCTCGTCCCAGGAGCCCTACAGGTTAAAATTGTTCAGGATAGATTGGGGAGTTACCATAACACGCCGCATTCTACTACAGGAGTATCACCATTTGTCTTGTTGAGGGGAAGACATTCTTCTTGTGAACTCCTAAATGGGTATTACACAAAAAGGAAGCCAGTAGGAGGGTATCTGGTTCCATGGAGGTACCGGACAGGGTATTGGAACAACAGAATAGAAGCAATGTTAGATTTGAAGCCTTCCACAAGACTAAGGAGATTTCCTTTTGTGTTGGTGATTTAGTAAAGATAACGAGACCTCATGGTCAAAATAGAGGTGGTTCTAATTTTTTCCCTGCCACTAGAGTGGTTACAATTTCCATTCATGCCATTATGGTTGAGAATGGTAAATTGTGGAGCAAAAGAAGTGACCCATTGATTAAGAGAAATATGAGTGGCAAAGATCGCAGAGAGTTGTTGTCCGCAGTTGTGTTGGAAGATGGACCCACCTCGTCATTAGAGAATGACTGCAAGAGTGTTGAGAAAGAGTGCACACCAAGGAATGAGATGATACTGAACAATGACCCTAGCACTAGTGCTGAGTGTCAAGGGGATTCTGGAAACAGCGATTGTAATGAGTCTTTTCCCAATTCGGAAATGGGTACTTCTGGTGTACCTCCCAAAGTAGGTCAGGAAATTGTGAATTAATTTTCTAGGTTATCCACTAATGGGGGGAGGGGGAGTTACAGAAGGAATTCTGTTTTTTTCTCATCATTTAAAGGGTTACATTCTAGATTAGAGTAGGTTGTTGAAGCCATTACATTTCAAATGTTATAAAATATGAAAATATGTTGAATGCTATAATGGATAAATGATTATTGTATGGTTCACTTTATTTTTAATTCACATTGTTTTACTTAATTTATATCTCAGTATACGTCTCCCATTATGTTTGAAGGGGGATTGATGATATATTCTGTTTTGGAATACTATGTAGAATACACACGGCATCCTGGCAGAGCATTCTGAGAATGGCAGTTATTGCTGGACTCTGGGACATGATGGTGAAGAGGTTGTGTGCTGAGGTTTTGTGCTGTCTGAAAAAAAAGATTACGGCCCTCATTAAAACCCTGGCGGTCGGTGTTAAAGTGGCGGTAATACCGCAAACAGGCAGGTGGAAAAAAAAATGGGATTACGTCCGTAGCAGAAACCGCCAACACAGACAGCCACTTTAACACTCCGACCGCCACGGCGGTACAAACAAACACCGTGGCGGTAACCGCCAACAGACAGGCGGAAGACAATGTACCGCCCACACTATTATGACACACCAATGCGCCACCTTTTCTGGGGCGGAACCAACGCGATCAAAAGCACGGCAGAAACAGTACACAGAAGGGAAAACACTCACCACTCCACACCCCTTGAGGAACCAGGACGCCATAGAGCCCGAATTGCAGATACTCCCCATGCTGGTCTTCCTTCTCTTCTATCAGGAGCACCAATGAAGGCGGCGATGACCACAGTAAGTACTGCACCTGCAACACAGGGGAGGGAAAACAGAGTGACACACACACCCAATACGCAACACCCCCACCCCCACCCTCACCCACAACACCATACACACAAAAACATGCTGCAACATTACATACACACTCCCCCCACCCCCTGGAAGAACGCAAGGACAAAAGCAAATGATTTGAACAAATGTAATCATGTGAAATAACATTATCAAAAGTCAAAATCCAGTATATACAATTATGTACACCAACTACACAAGTCCGGATAGTGCACCAATCATTGTTTGTGGACCACTGGGCCCAAAATGCATGTGCGAGGCCCAAACATGATACCTGACTGGAAACGGAGAGAACACTGTTGGGGCATCAGATCGAAAATACACAGGCACCTCAGGGGGAGGGAGAGAGGGGGGGCACCTCAGCCAGATGAACGCACGATGACACTGCTGCACGAGGGGGCTCCATGCCCATTGCTGTATCCTGGGGAGTGCAAAGCCACAGTCTCTCAAGTCCCTCCAGTGGGTGGTTTGCCGACTGCTTTATCCTGGGGAGTGGAAAGCCACAGTCTCTCACGTCTCTCCAGTGGGTGGTTTGCCCACTGCTTTATCCTGGGGAGTGCAAAGCCACAGTCTCTCAAGTCTCTCCAGTGGGTGGTTTGCCCACAGCTTTATCCTGGGGAGTGCAAAGCCACAGTCTCTCAAGTGGATGTCAATCTCCACTTTTTCTGGAGGGGGCTTTGTGCCCAGAGAGCTTCATCCTGCCAAGGACTGAGGTAGTGGATGTCAATCTCCACTGGTTCTGGAGGGAGCTTTGTGCCCAGAGTGCTTCATCCTGCCAAGGACAGAGGTAGTGGATGTCAATCTCCACTGGTTCTGGAGGGGGCTTTGTGCCCAGAGTGCTTCATCCTGCCAAGGACTGAGGTAGTGGATGTCAATCTCCACTGATTCTGGAGGGGGCTTTGTGCCCAGAGTGCTTCATTTTGCCAAGGACTGAGGTAGTGGATGTATCTCTCCACTGGTTCTGGAGAGGGCTTTGTGCCCAGAGTGCTTCACCCTGCCAAGGACAGGGTTAGTAGATTTCAATCTCCACTGGTTCTGGAGGGGGCTTTGTGCCCAGAGTGCTACACATGCAGTGTGGCCAGTACAATTCACTCACCTGGGCGTGCATGCCACGACATTGGTGAGGTACAGGTAGCATGATATGCCATGGAGGCAGCGACATACCCCACACTGCTGTGGCTTTACCTTCCACCTGCAGGTGCAAACAGTGATGGATGTCATGCCTCATGGAAGCTGCCCAGGGTCCTGCAACTCTCCTCCAGCCTCGGACGACTAACCACTGTGGATGGTAGGCATGTCAGCGGTGGTGCCACTGTCCGAGGACATTGCGGGGCTGCTGGCGGCAGGGTCTGTGGCGGCGGTGCTTGCAGCGGAGTCTGTGGCGGTGGTGCTTCCCGCAGTGTCTGTGGTGGCGGTGCCGATGGCGGGGTCTGTGTCAGCACCTGCTGAGGGAGAAAGCAGGATGTCTCCTGCAGCTTTGGACGGCTGCCCCCGGGAAAGAGGCTGGGGACTGTCGCAGCGGCTGTAGACGTGCCAGAGATGGTGCATGTGGCAGTGCATGTGGGGGTGCAGGTGGCGGTGTTCGCCGCCGTACAGGTTGGCGTGGACGTGGACAGAAGGTGTGACACTGGTCCCTCAGTCGGTGCCACCATGCCCTCTCCTGACCTTCCCTTCTGTTTTTGGCCCTTCCCCTCCTTTGATGGTGCCGCAGTTATCTTGCCACTATCCCCTTTCGTTTTCGCAGAGCCCTTGGTGGATGTTGGTTTCGGCTTCTCCCTCTGGGATGTGGGCACCTTTTTCACCTTGGCAGGTGGCGGAATGTCCTTGCCCTCGCTATGTGGCACACTGGCAGCCCTGATGGGTGGCGCACTCGATGACCCCACAGTTGCTGGCACCACTGTGCCTGGGGATGTGGTGGCTGAGGTGCTGGGCTGGGACCTGGAAAGCCTGCCCCTAGGGGAAGGATGGGGGGGGTGTAGGGAAGAGGTCAATGTTAGCCAGGAAAAGTTTCTTAGACACACTGGGATGTAGTGCATGCAGGTGTGAGTGGAGACGAGACTAGGAGGGAGGAGGGAGACGTGGAGGAGGGGGACACAGTGGAGGAAGTGGATGTTGGTATGTCTGCATGGGTATGGTGCTTGTGTGAGTGCCTGTGGGATGTGTGGTGCTTATATTTGCCTGAGCCAGTCTTGTGTGTTGATGTGTGTGCATGCTGGTCTGATAGTGTGCTTGGGATAGGCTGAGGTACAGGGGATTGGGTCTGGGTGGAGGAGGTTGGAGGGGGAAGGCTGGACACAGGGACAATGGCTGCCATCAGTGCTGAGGCCAGAGCCTGAAATGCTCTCTGTTGGGCTGCCTGGCCAGAATGAATGCCCTCCAGGTATGCATTTGTTTGTTGCAAATGCCTCTCAACACCCTGGATGGCATTCACAATGGTAGACTGCCCAACAGTGAGGGATCTCAGGAGGTCAATAGCCTCCTCACTGAGGGCAGCAGGGCTGACTGGGGCAGGGCCTGAGGTGCCTGGGGCGAAGGAGATGCACATCCTCCTGGGTGAGTGGGCACGGGACACACGGTGAGTGGCTGCTGGGAGGGCGGTGCTGGTGGGGGGGTGGGGGCTGTACCTGTTTATGCGGTGGGCCGAGAGTGGCCTGCCACCGCAAGGGAGCTCCCATCAGAGGAGGAGTCGCTGTCGCTGGTCTCTGCTCCTGTCCCTGCTGTGGAACTCCCCTCCCCCTCCATCCCACCGGTGGCTTCAGTCTCCGTTGCTTCACCCTCCAGGACCGAGTGGGTTGCAGCTCCCTCCTGCTCCGGTGCCAATGCTCCTCTGCCTGATGATGCTATTGCACATAAGAACACAGAGACCACAAAAAGGGGGGGGGGAGACAGAAGAAAGACATGTTCAGTGCATGCAACACCACTACCGTTGGCGGACACAATACACATGGAACAGCCCTCTGCACTACGCCATGTACTTATAGTTCCTAGATGTTTCACATGCCTATGGGATACGAGGCCTAAGACCAATTGCTGGACACCTGGAAGTCACAGGAGCCTGACTAGGTGTAGATGTCTCTTACCACTAGTGGGGTTGGGGTGCCACATTGCCTGCCTCCCAAGGGACCTTGCCTACCAAGATCGCCCTGGCCTAGGGGAACCCACTGCCCACATTCCCCACCCAGACACCTCTTAATATGCGCAGAGTTGGCTGAATGAGAGTGTACTCACCCCCTTGTGGCTGCTGTGATGCCCTCAAGCGTCCATCCAACTCCGGATAGGCCACCGGCAGGATCCGGAACATCAGGGGGGTCATGGTGCGACCGCCACCCCTCCCACGTTGGGAGGCCAGCCCCAGCTGGGCCTCCGCCATCTTCTTGGTCCAGCGCCACAGGTCCTCCCATCTTTTACGGCAGTGGGTGCTCCGTCTGTGGTAGACCCCCAGGGCCCGGACGTCCTTAGCGATGGCACGCCAAATACCCTTCTTCTGGTGGGTGCTAACCTAGAGGAATGGCACAGGGGAAAAGGACATTATTCACCCGGCCGGACCGTCATACTCATTGCCCACCAGTTCCCACCCATGCCATGACGCACATACACTCAGCATCCGCACATGCAGGCCTCAGCCCCCCCCCTGTGTCTTCCAGCCACACCACTGAAAGCAGGCATTGCCCATTCAGCATGCTCACAGTGTACTCACCTGTTTGTCTGGAGGACCGTACCGTTGCGTGTACTGGGGGAGGACCCCATCCACTAGTTTCTCCAACTCCTCTGAAGTGAAGGCAGGGGCCCTTTCCCCAGACACTCGACCCATCGTTGCTTCCAGACACAGGTCACAGCAGCACTTGCAGTGTAGGTCCTCTCCTGTTGAAGGTCAGGTATCAAGTGAGGGAAGAGACAGAAAATGGCGGTCATGTCCGCAGCGGTGCGTACCGTCACTGCCAGCGTACATCATCATTGACTCTATCTCTACCTATCTAGGCCTGAAATATACACAGTTATAGGCACATTGGGGATTAATACATTTTCAGCAAATAACATTTTGTGATACCTCAGTGTTATGTGACTCTCTGCTCGCTGTTCTCCTCCATACGGCACGTCTCCTGGGGCAGGTGATGAGATGGCAGAATCCTCCGGTGTATAGACCCCTGGTGGACCTGTCGACAATGGAAGAGAGACACATCCTGGTCACATACAGACTTGATCGTGCTACAATCCAGGAACTGTGTGCCCAGTTGGAGCCTGACCTGATGTCAGCTATCCGCCAACCCACAGGGATACCCCCTCTATTGCAGGTCCTGTCAGTACTCCATTTCCTGGCAAGTGGTTCCTTTCAAACAACAGTGGCCATTGCATCAGGGATGTCCCAGCCAATGTTCTCTAACGTGTTGTCTGCCCTACTGAAACACCCACGCAGCTACATCGTGTTCCCTCAGGTGGGGGATTTGCCCACAGTGAAAGGTGACTTCTATACCCTGGGACATATCCCCAACATTATTGGTGCCATTGATGGGACACATGTGGCATTAGTACCCCCCTGCAGGAGTGAACAGGTGTACAGAAACCGGAAGAGCTACCATTCGATGAATGTGCAGATGGTGTGTTTGGCAGACCAGTACAACTGCCATGTGAATGGCAAGTTTCCCGGCTCAGTGCATGACGCTTACATTTTGAGGAATAGCAGCATCCCTTATGTGATGGGGCAACTCCAGAGGCAACGTGTGTGGCTAATAGGTGAGGCCAAGGACCCAAATACAGTGTAACTAGGTGTCTGGGTATGGGGTTGTCCCTAAGGGTTGGAGGATGTCTAACAGTTATCCCTCGATCTTTGCAGGTGACTCTGGTTACCCCAACCTGTCATGGCTACTGACCCCAGTGAGGAATCTCAGGACAAGGGCAAAGGAACGCTACAATGAGGCACATGGGCGAACTAGGAGGGTGATTGAACACACCTTTGGCCTCCTGAAGGCCACATTCAGGTGCATTCCTCTGACAGGTGGTTCCCTATACTACTCACCAAAGAAGGTGCGCCAGATCATCGTGGCCTGCTGTATGCTGCACAACCTGGCTTTGCGACGGCAGGTGCCTTTTCTGCAGGAGGATGGGCCAGATGGTGGTCTTGTGGCAGCTGTGGAGCCTGTGGACAGTGAAGAAGAGGAGGCAGAAGAAGAGGATATCGACAACAGAAACAACATTATCATGAAATACTTCCAGTGAGACACAGGTAAGAAGATGGAACTGCCTCCCACATCTCATACTATTGTTGGAGCTAGCATATGTCTGTCATTTTCACTTAGTGTATGGACCCTGACTTGTCACTTTGACTTTCCATTTCACAGATGTGGGTCCCACTTTGTGCCCTCTGCTCTGTTTCCTCCTGGCCTACAGCTGTGTTACATTGGTATGTGAACAAGTAAATTGATATTGCTATAGTCCATAGATATTGCAATTACACATTTGTGAAAGCACGGACTGACTCCAGATTGTTTTGTGATATAAGTGTGTTTATTTCTGTGCAAATAAGTGGAGGGGGTAGTAAAATGGGCTGGAGGGATGGTGGAGGAATGTCCATGGCAGAGTCCAGTCTATTTGTTTCACAGGTGCATTGTCCAAAGGGGCATAGGAAGTGGAGCAATGGCAGTTTAAGGATGGACAGGGTGACAAAGTGGGACAGAAGGGTGACATTCAGGGGGGTCTCATTTCCTGGTGGGGGTCTTGGCAATGTTCCCTGTCTTGTTCCTGGATCTCAGGGACCGTTTGCAGCGTGGTTCTCCATCTGCAGGGGGTGGGGTGCTGGTGTCATGTTCCTGTGGTGGGGCCTCCTGTCTACTAGCACCGGCGGAGGTGGAGGGCTGTTCATCGTCCAGGCTAGTGTCAGGGGCCCCTTGTTGTGCCACAGTGTCCCTCCTGGTGTTGACAAGGTCTTGCAGCACCCCTGCAATGGTGACCAGGGTGTTGTTGGTGGACTTCAAGTCCTCCCTGATCCCAAGGTGGTGTTCCTCCTGCAGCCGCTGGGTCTCCTGAAACTTGGCCAGTACCATTGCCATTGTCTCCTGGGAATGATGGTATGCTCCCATGATGTTGGAGAAGGCCTCGTGGAGAGTGGGTTCCCTGGGCCTGTCCTCCACCTGTTGCACAGCAGTCCTCCCAGCTTCCCTGTTGTCCTGTGCCTCTGTCCCCTGAACCGTGTGCCCACTGCCACTGCCCCCAGGTCCCTGATCGTCCTGTGTTAGTGTGTTTGCCTGGGTTCCCTGTAGTGGTGGACACACTGCTGATTGACGTGTCCTGGGGAAAGAGGGATGGGCCCGCTGGGTGGGTGCTGTGCTGGTGTTTCCTGAGGGGGGAGGCTCTGTGGTGGCTTGTGACAGTGTCAGGGGAACCGACTGTCCCGATGTCCCTGATGGGCCGGGCTGGTCATGTTGATCCAGTTGTGCAGAGCTGCTGTCATCACTGTGGGCCTCTTCTGTGGGAGGACTGGGTATGTCTGGCACCTCCTGTCCGGTAACGTTGGGTAGGGGTCCTGTAGGGTGTAAAAGCATAATTATTGTATCTGTGTGTGCCATCTTGTGCAATGGGTGAGTTACCCTCTACTCCTGTGCTTGCATTATTGCCTTGGCCCTTGTGTGATTGGTGATTTTGTGGCCTGGGTGAGTATCTGTGGTGGACATGCTTTGGTGATGAGTGTCCATGCATTGATGTTACATGCAGGGCTTGTTTTTGGGATCTGTGGCTTGTTGGGGTGATGGGTGTGAGGGTAAGGGTGGGGTATGTGATGGCATGCAGGTAGGGTGGGGGATATGGTAGTAAAGATATGACTTACCAGAGTCCAGTCCTCCTGCTAATCCTGTGAGGCCCTCAGGATGCAGTATTGCCAAGACTTGCTCTTCCCATGTTGTTAGTTGTGGGGGAGGAGGTGGGGGTCCACCGCCAGTCCTCTGTACTGCAATCTGGTGTCTTGAAACCACGGAACGCACCTTCCCCCGTAGGTCGTTCCACCTCTTCCTGATGTCATCCCGTGTTCTTGGATGCTGTCCCACTACATTGACCCTGTCGACAATTCTCCTCCATATCTCCATCTTCCTTGCAATGAATGTCTGTTGAACCTGTGCTCCGAATAGCTGTGGCTCTACCCGGACGATTTCCTCCACCATGACCCTGAGCTCCTCCTCCGAGAACCTGGGGTGTCTTTGCGGTGCCATGATGTGGTGTGGGTGATGTGTGAGGGTGTGTGTGTTGTGATGTGTGAGGGGATGTGTTTGTGTGTGCTGTTTGAGGTGCGTGGATGTTTTGTAGGTGGTAGTGTTGTGTGTTGTGTGCTGTGGATGCTGCTGTTGTTTAAGGTGGTGTATCTCTCTGTCCTGCTCTAAATTTCTGGTAGTAAGGGTTTGTGGGTGATGTGGTTGTGTGTTTTATATTGGATTGGGTGTGTGGGTGTGGTGTGTGTATGTGTATCAGGTGTGTGTATTTCGAATTGTCCAATGTGGTAGTGTTTTGTAGATGTGTGTGTGTTTTGAGCACGGCGGTGTGTACCGCCAATGGATTACCGTGGTTGAAAGACCGCTGCGTTGATTCGTGATAGTGTGGGCGAATTCCTTTTGGCGTGACAGTGTCGGTTTTGTTATCGCCATTTTATCGCTGACCTTTGGTGTGGCGGACTTGTGTGGGTGTCTGTACTGTGGCGGATTCCGAGCTGTGGGTCGTAATACCTGTAGCGGAATTCCGCGGCTTCAGCAGTATGTTGGTGGTCTTCTGCACGGCGGTAAGCGGGATTTACCGCCATGGTTGTAATGAGGGCCTACATCTTTAAGGTTATCCACTCGTGTTCGTGTTAATACAGAACATTTACTAGTAGTAAAATTACATTCGCGGTTTGTGAATACCAAAAAGTAGTAAAGTTGCTACAGTACATGTAAACTTACACAAAGGTGTAAGTTTACCTTTGTGAATCGGGTCTTGAGGGCTTAGTAGACAGCATACTCCTTTGCGTTTGCAAGAGTTCCTGCGCACAAAACTCTAAATCAGGCTGTTAGTCCAGGTGGTGCTATTGGTAAGAACATAAGACATAGCACCTCTAAAGAATGACACACAAACACAATAGTCAGTTAGTGCTACTACTTAAAAAAATAATAGACGTTATTACCAAATAAGTATAGTATGACCATCAGAAAGAGGATAGATATAAGAAAGTAGTAGGAAAACCTGGGTGCTGGCGCCTTCTGAAGCCGAGATGGAACCATAACTGTGATGATAACATTCACTAGCTAGGCAGTACATTTTCAAATAACATTCAGCCCTATGACTAGTGTTATCCTATGTGAGCATTTATGGAAAATTTCAGGCCACCTTGGGTTTACTATAGAGTTTTTAAACAGTTGTACATTAATGGGCCAGATGTGCCGGATAGAATGATAGTAATTATACATTTTCAATGTAATCTGTCTGCCCCCTGCTTTACTGGCTCTGGATGCCAGCCTGGACTACTCAGTGGATTACAAACTCTGATTCAAAGATGTCAGTCAAACACATTCTAAAATCCACTACAAAAGCAAAGGGCTCACTCAAGCAACATTCAGTCTGCCAACATCAGTTCCAACAAAGTCTCAGTACCCAGTTCACAGGAACTTCAAGTAATCAGTGCTTAATTTGAACAGGTGAATGCAGATTGGGCCCACTGGCACTCATTACTGTGAACCAGCACTTGTGTTTCCTCTGAAGACTTTGATCCAGAGAAACAGAGACAGAAATACAAAAGGGGAGAAAGAAGTAGAAAGATGGAAAAACAGTGACAGAGAGCAAGCAGGGATGAATTAGAATATGCCAGGGAGAGATAAAGGAGCTAGGAGTGCCCAGTGGTGGATTAAAGAGGCTTGAGTTGGAATCAAGACTACAGAGCCTTTCTATTCAGCACCCCAACCTTTGGTTTTGCTGGCCGCAGACATCTGAGTAAACCTTTGGGCCCCTGCCCTCACTCTTTCATAAATTAAGCACTACCAGAAATACAGAACCCACGTTGCTGTCCCCCTGGAGAGACCAAACATTTGGATTCCATATCACTAAATGTAGTATTCTCATTCATGTTTATTTCCATACCAAGGGCTCCCAAGAAACAGGAATGCACATTGGGCCCCAAAGGCTCAGCCATGACTCAATTTAGAAGAGAAATTTAGGCATTGGCTCTTAGCACAACACATATTTCAAACTACTTTGAAACAAAAGCAATTGTATTGAGCAGTGCTCCTAATGAGATGCATGAAGAGTACGATCCTTTGCAAAAGGACAGAGGTGGGTGTACCAGGAAGGTTGGCCATGGCGTCTCCAACTCGTAGCTTGTGAGCTACTCGTAGCTCTCAAGCTACCCATAAGTTGCTTCCCTGGTGTAGCCCAGCATAAAAAAACTGAAAAGCTTATATTTAAAACAAACATGTAAACCCGTCTGATGTGGTCAATATTTAAATTCTAATAATATTATTAGCTCTGCATGATTTTCATCAACATAAGTAGCTTTTACTGCAAAAAAGATTGGAGACGCCTGGTAGGCTCATCACAGGTTTTGTTAGGGAAATGGTAGATGCAGCTCCTGTAATTCCGGCCATGCTTTGTCATTGATCTTTATTCTGTTTAGGTGAGATGCAGGGATCCTGTGGCTTCTGGACATCAGTCCATTAAGGCGGCCTCAAGGCAGATCTTATCAGCTGCACCTTGAGCAGGCCTTTCTGACAGTAAGGCGTCTGCTCTTCACCTGGCAAGGCACTGAAGCTCCTTTCCTGGTCAGCTCAAATACACCATGGTCAGGACTATGGGCCAGATGTAGGAAACTGTTTGCGACTCGCATACGGCAAAATTGGGACCCCTTCCAGTTTGTGACTGGACCCCCAAATATTTTTCAGGGAAAACTAAACTAAAGGTTTCGTTTTTTTTTTTAAGTGCAGCTCGTTTTCCTGTAAGGAAAACGGGCTACACTTAAAAAAAAAAAAAAAACTGCTTTATTAGCAAGCAGTTACGAACATGGAGGTCTGCTGACGACAGCAGGCCTCCATGTTTGCGAGTGCCTCTACTCGCTATGGGGCTGCAATTTGCGACCCACCTCATGAATATTCATGAGGTGGGTCATTGCGACCCCATAGCGAGTCGCAGTCGGTGTCTGAGACACCGTACTGCATTGCAAATTGCGACTTGCAATTTGCGAGTCGGAAAGGACTCGCAAACTGCAAGTCGCAATTTGCAAACTTGCTACATCTGGCCCTATGTCAATTGGGCAAAATTTTAATTACACTGGTGTCATTTCCATAAGTCTTTTCATGTTGTTTTTTTGAGAAAATCACAGTTTATGCATGGTCCCCCCACTTATTTGCTCTATTTTTTTGCTGTTTTTAGACTTCCAGTCCAGTTGCTTTCCAGTGCCCAGTGTATGTGCCCCGACCCATAAAGCATGTAGAAATTGGCTTATCCCTGATTGACCTAATAAGAGAGTTAAATGCACCATAATATGATGTCTGCAACCTGCGCCCATGGCTTGGAATGTTTTATGCCAGCTGTGAACTGCAGCACTCCTGGTACCATCCATAGTGTGGCAAGGAGAACATGACTTCAGGTCTACCATTGCAACTTGTCCACTGCAATTTGAACTTGCAGTGCAATGTGTTAGAATAACCCTTTTCAAAAGGTAGAATCCTCTCTTTTAAATATCAGTGAATCGCCCCAAGTAGACTTTGTAGCACACAAGGTAGAATGCAAGGTATTTCAAAGTGGGACATGTAGAAAATGAATATTACCTTTAGGGGTGTGTGAAATTCGCATAACTTTCTGCAGCATAATTATGTGAAATTACTGCAAAACCATACGTCTTTATGCGAAATGTGTCGTGCACTCAAAAATCACCTGAACGATCCATTTGAATAAAACTTCAAATCAAAAATTGAATTTTGAGTTGATTTCCTGTTGCTTGCATTCACCCTCATGATCAGATTTTTAGCCCTGCTCTTAAAAATTACGCAAACATTCTGCTTAGGTAAAAAATCTACCAGAAATATTTATTGACTGCACATGTTAAAGGAACTGCCACTCGCATTTAGAAGATTGCTGCTTGTGTTCAGATCTGTAGTTTTGTGATAAAAAAATTACCCAAACACTCCGCTCTGGTAAAAAAATATACCTCAAATGCTGCTTGTGTTAAGAAATTGCCTGAATAGTGCATCTTGTTAAAATTTCTCTCCAAAATTTTGCAAGGTGGCATAATCTCAGAAATTTCATGCAAATTGTATTAGCCAAAATTACCAATTATACCAATTACATCAGCGTAATTAAAATTCTGTGCAAGCATTATTAATTACCATACCGTGACATGGCCCAAAAAGATCTTTGCACTGTGGGGGACCTAGCAGCCTTGTATAGGAAACCAGAGTGCTGGTTAAAATACTAATACTGCTAACTTGGACCAGGGACCAGCTAGAAAAAATAATTAAACCACAATTTTTAATGGTTATTTAGATCCAACTCAATGATAAATCAGATTTTTAATAAATATTAAGGAATACTAACTTTTAGAAAGATATCCTTTAACTGTGTGAGCCATCAGGTGACACATTTGTATTAACTCTTCAGCTACTCCCAGCCAGCACTCTTGAATGAGGTGTGAAGAGGTGTGACATTCCTGGCAGGAGCACACATTAGGATGACTCAAAAGATCAGCTATGACTCATATGAGCTCAACAGAATATGTAGGCTGGGGCCTGTATCCCTCCTGCAGACACCCCAGTGTCAAGTACTGCACACATGTGCCTGTAGCACATATACAAGCTTTGACCCCTTTAAAGGGAGCAAACAGTTTGCTAGGACAATTCTTTTGTATCTCTTGTGTATGTCTGCTTGCTAAATAACTCTGGTTTAATCCTATCAGACTTCTGTCTCTGGGTTTGTTATGGGTATAGGGCCTGCTTCAAACTGGATTTTTGTGTTAAATGTGGGAGAACACTAGGGTAACCACAACACTCTACCCATCATGCTCTCAGCCTAAATAACCAAGTTTAGTATGGCTAAAGACCTTCGCCATCATGATTCTGCCATGACACATTTCATTTTGGGCCTGTTTGCAGTCAAGTATTTTAACCTTAAACTTTAGAAACTCAAAACTACAGTTCTACTGATTCAGATTTTTGTCATTTTGGTGTCATTTATTTAAACAGGTATTCACTATTTTGTCCTTGTGTTGGTTTTTCATTTTATTACAGCTTGAGTGCTACAAAAATACTTTTTATACTTTACACATTGTCTCTAAGTTAGATCTGACTGTTTTATGACAAGCTACTAGAGGATTAAGCACATGTGTTATTTTGGTGTTCAGTGTTGGGATCCAGTACTTGTGTATTTGCAGTGCCACTCACTGGTTTTACTAAAACCAAAAATCCCTTAATAACCTGACATCAAAATGATTTTTTTTTTAAATCATCTCTATTTTTAATTGGTCGATATTCAGTTTTTGTTTTTCTTAAATGCCATTCCTCTCATATTTTTTTGCACCTGTGATTTTACTAATATGGAGATGAAGCTCATGAGTATGGGGGGCATTAAAGTGGCAGACTTGAGGAAGCTCTGTAAAGAGAGAGGGAACACCTTGAAGAAAAGGCCCTTAGAGACTTTGAGGAGGTCCGTAGGATGCAAACTGCAACAAAAGATCAGGAGGAGTAAATGAGGAAGGGAAGAAATATGCAGGAGATGGGTTGACCAGAGCCAAGAGCTGCAGTAAGAGAAGGAGGAAAATGTTGCCACAGTAGCAGGTCCCCTTCTGTATTGTTGGCTGGAAGCCAGACTGGCCTGGCCGCAACAAACTTGGAGGACAGGCAGGCTGAGAGAGATTTAAAACTGCAGTTGGCCAGACTGAAGCTGGCTGCAGAAGAAAAAATGCTAAGGCAGAAAAATCATTTGCAGGTTAGAATGCTGAGGCAGAAAGGGTCTGGAAGAGAAAAAGTCTGAGGCCGAAAGGACCTTGGAATAAAGAAAGCTAGCATTGGGGTAGAATAAAATATTGCTGGCTCATGAAATGAGTCAGAAGGAGGAGGATGAAATAGCTATTAGAGTCCAGTAACAATGATGGCAGTGACAGTCTAGAGGCCAAAGGATATAAGAGGGTTGAGGCCCATGGATTACCTCGGGAGATTCACTGGATCCCTGAGGAGGACTGGATAACCTACTGAGGAGAGGGATTCTCTTTTGTCCCTGGGAAAAGAAAGAGGGATGACATAACCCCTCATGAAGGACGTCCTTGCCAGAAAGTATGGTCTGAACCCTGAGAAGTACAGGGTTAAGTTCAGGGACATCCAGAAGCTGTCAACACAGTCCTGAGTAGATTTTGTACACTACTCCAAAAAGGCACTAGCTAGCTGTGTGCAATGCGTGGAATGCGATAATGTGAGTAATAATTAAGAGCTGTGTAGTCTTTTTCTAATACAGCATATGTTCAGTAATTGTTTTGAAGAGCTGTGCTAACAACTAATTGATTCTAAGCTCTGTATCGTCAGTGAGCTTGCCTAGGAAGCATACATTTGACTCAGCATGAAGGTCCACAAGAAGGTACGTGGGGAAGACACCAAAATGGGTGGTCTGGCTCCTCTCTTCAGAAACAGGGGTGAAACAGGGGAAAATAAGGGAGTTCTCTAAAGACCCTTAAAATTGTTTCCAGGGGAGGGTGTCCCAGTCCAACCCTGATCAGAAGAAGCGTGGGTTTTATCAGAAGAAACCTTAGGGCCGCTTCCAGCCCAAGTGCTATCAGTGCTACCAGCATGGGCATTTAAAAACGAATTTCATCAGTACCTTCAGGAATCATCCCTCCAAAGGAGGATCCAGTCCCATTGAGTGCAAATGCAGTGCTCAAGGAGGAAACTGACCCTGTTAGTGTTGGGGGAGAGTACAGAGATTACACTAGTGCCCTTGGGTGACAGAAAAATGCTGCAAAAGGCTCACATTCCTGACAATACTAAGAAGTATAGGCAGTGGCTCACCATGGGCAAAGGGTGGAGGCTCTGAGACAAATAAGAGCCAGCAGACTATTGTCAGGTGGCAGGTAAGTAGGTAGACCCTGCTGTAGACCACAAGAGTGTGACTGCAGACAACCGGGTGAGTCACTACCCAATGCCTCTGGATCCCTTTGAATGGGTTGGGGTCTCAGGTTCCTTAAAGGTAGCTTTGACTGATGCCACACCTGTTGACTCCGTTAGAAAATGATCTAGAGAACACCATTTGGAAAGGGGAGAAGCTCAGGTCTCTCTGAGAGATGTTGCAGTTACCTGAGTGTGTACTGATGGCTACATGGTCCATGGCAGTCCAGCAGGGGAGTCAAAGGGGCCTGGAGCCTGGAAAAGTGGCTCAGACACCTTACAACTAGAGGATGGGCATGGGGCATGGGAAAACCATTCTGGATATTCCCATGATTCGCGAGGAGGCTGAACTGAAGGGTGAAGCTCCAGATCCTACAGGGGAAGACATTGCCGGATGGTGAGCTGAGGGAGTGTCAGCGCTGCAGCGGTGCACATTCTAGGGCCCGCCCACACCATGCAAATGTGTTGGCACACCCCTTTTTGATTTACTGCTTGCCATCACCAAAACCATGCTACTCCCTGCAGCATGAGTCACGTTGCATGCTTGGCGCGTTGGTGGCTGCGCTGCCCCCAGTGATAACCTTTGGTGCTTATACAGTCTCATGTTTTTAGCCTTTGTTTTTAATAAGCAATTGTCATGTGCAGGAGGAGAGTTCTCACTTTTAACTTGTCTCCTCCTTTCTATTACAGTATAATTTTTAGGGGGGACTTCAATTCCCAGCCTCCCTCAGTGGCAGCTATGTTGGGTGAGGCCCTGTCTATAAAGGAGCGGCCCCACCCAGTGGGAACCGCCCACTATTCTGGCTCCCAGATCGTCCTCTGAGGCGTTTTCCGGTCATCAGAGAGTTCCTGCCCAGCGATTGATAGGGCCTGCGCAGCGGCTATTATTAAATAATACACCTCACACCAGGGATCAGTTGGGAACTGCTTTGGCGCGAACCACCAAGCCCTTTTATTCTCTTGGCCCCTTACGTCAGGAGACAACCAAAAGTACACTCTCCAGAGGTTTTTTTTTATCCGGCCACATACCGGCAGCTCGTGTAGACCACCCCTGCCAATCAAACTTAAATGGTATCGACATAACATTCCTCCTCAACTTAAACTAAAATGACAAACACACAAACAAATTACTCCAGCACCCAAAATGCACTATAAGAACAAAACACTGGGGATGTCCATGAGAACAGCATATTCTCGTTAGCTCATCACATGCTCTAATGACACACATAGTCTTGTAGCTTCACAGGAGCTAACGGTCCTGGACGTAAATTGTACCTATCCCCGCCTCTCCTCATCACACTGTCAGTTGGGGAAGAGTCAGCAATGGACTTATGAGCCATCCTCTCTGCCGCACCAGCGCCATCACTTGGGAGCAAGGTTCCTGACAGCTCCGGTAACTCTTGGGGCAACCTCAGGGACTCCAAGGATGGCCCCTCGTGCACTGAACCACTCTGATCCAACCCATCATTCTGCAGCAGCGGAGGCACAATCGAAATTGGCAAATGGGAATCAGGTGTGGGCGAGTAATATGGCTTAAAGAAGGACACATTCCTAGTCACAATCTCCCTGCCTTGTTTAGCCGTAACCATTGTGCCCTTCACATTCACCACTGTCCAGGGACTGGATTCAAATGGAAGCCGGAATTTTTCTCCTGAGTATCGATTTTTTACCAACACCCTGTCTCCGACCTTTAGACTTCGCACACGGGCTCGCCTTTTCTGAGACATACGATCATTCTGCACCTGTCAATTTCGAAGGCGACCAGCTACTTGATCATGAAACCCACTCGATTCATTCACCTGGGGCAGAGTATCTCTCACACCCCCTAACCTGCACACTTCACTTGGAGAAGCACCTGTTGTTACGTGGGGAGTTAGGCGGTATTCCCTCAAAAATTCAAACAGAGCAAATTCCACGTCCTTGCCCCGAGAAACCGCAATTCGCAGTACTTTATTTAAAGTTCTCATGAAACGTTCAGCTTCCCCCTTGGCTTGGGGCCAACGAGGAGTGATCTTTCGATGATGAATGTCAAGTGAAGCCAGGTAAGCTGTAAAATCATTACTCGAGAAAGGGGTACCATTTTCAGTTCTCAGCTCCTTAAATATTCCATGCGTGGCCATGATTTTTTCTAGACAGGGTACAACACGCTCAGTGGTAGTGGAGTCCAAAACCTCCACTTCCGGGTACTTGGAAAAATCGTCTATGACGACCAACATGTGCCGCCCATCAGGGAGACTGCCTAAATCCACACTAACTCGATACCACAGGGTTGATGGAATCGGCTCCGTGATGATTGGGGGCTGGCATGTCAGCGGGGCTGAGGGTCTGGCAGATATGGCAATGTTGAACCGCTTGTTCTACTCGGGCATCCGCCAGGGAACCACACCTTGCTCCTCAGTCTCACTTTTGTTTTCACAATTCCTTGATGAGAAACATGAGCTAAATCAATGGTTCTTTGTTGTAACGCTTCAGGGATGACCAAACAATGACCTCGCAACAGGCACTCTTCCGGTGACACCATCAACTCTTGTCGGATGCTGTGCAAAGAGGACAAAGTCATTTTGGCTTCCATCGTTTTACAAGACATGTTTTGCTTCAGTAAATGCCACTTCCCATCACGAACACACGATATGGCTAACTGTAAAACTCCATCGGCGTGGGTGGTTTCTTGAATTTCCTGAATGGATATAGGACGTGGTCGGGAACGTTCCACTACTAGTCTTACATACTTCTCTACATCCTCCGACTGAGGGATGAGAGGTCTAGTATGTCTTGACAGATAATCTGCCGGGTTTTGCGCTCCAGGTCGATACACAACAGAGAATTGATACTCCTGCAACTGGAGGATCCACTTTTCTATTCTGGGTAGCGGTTGAGATGCTGACTTGTTGAAAAGGGGTATTAGCGGCTTGTGGTCTGTATATACAACAAACGGATGACCATAGATGTATAAATGGAAATGACGACAGCCCCACTGAACAGCCAACGCCTCCTTTTCTATATGAGAGTAGTGCTGTTCTGTAGCAGTCAAAGCCCTGCTGGCATTGGCTACCGGGGCCCAATCACCATCCTTTCCTTTCTGAAACAATCCCGCTCCAAGGCCTACTGGACTGGCATCCACTGAGATTTCAGTGTCTTTGGCAAAGTCGAAATACACCAACGTGGTGTCAGCAGACAATGCTCGTTTAGTTGCTTGAAAAGCTTCGTCATGAAGTGTGGTCCATTCCCACAGAGTGTGGGCTTTCGTGAGCTCCCTTAAAGGTGCAGTGAGACATGTCAGATTCGGAATAAATCTTCCGCAGTAGGACACCATTCCTAAAAAACTGCGGACTCCAGTTACAGATGTGGGAGGAGGTGCTGATTGAATGTCTGTCACCTTTTCTGGATCAGGCCTGACCCCCTGTGCGGAGAAGTGGTAGCCAAAGAAAGCAATGTCTTGCCTCAGGAACTCACATTTCTCCCTATGTCGCGTCAGTCTGTTTTGTTGAAGCCTGTGGAAAGTGGCACGAAGTCTCTAAAAGTGCCCTTCAACTGTGGGAGCATGTACAAGGATATCGTCACTCACGTTGATGACCCCTTCGAGTCCAGCCAACACACCACGAATCGTGTCCTGAAATACCTCATCTGCACTAGCAACACCAAAACTGAGACGCTTATACCGCCTCAGCCCCACATGGGTGGAAAATGTGGTTATTGCCGTAGATTCGGGGGCGAGCAACAGTTGGTGGTACCCTACACGAGTGTCCATCTTAGAAAACCAGCGTGATCCATTGACTTTCGCCACAATGTCATCCACCGTAGGTGTGAGATGCTGCTCCCTCTGAATGGCCACATTGGGTAGCCTCATGTCCACAAGATGCGCACCTCACCTGGTTGTTTTGGCTTGTGGGTGACAACTATGGGCGCAACCCATGGTGTTGGCCCATCGACCTTCTCAATGATGTCTGCTTTTTCCAACGTGGCTAACTCCTCTACCACCTTTGGCCTCAGGTGGAATGCTATGCGTCTGTGTTTCAGGGCCACTGGTTCAATAGATTTGTCAACATGTAGCTTCACTTGTCGGTCCTTCAGAGAACCGATCCCTTGGAAAATGTCTGAATACTCTTCTTTTCTAAAGCCCCCAAATGTATGCTGAAAGCAAATGTTACCAGTTCCCGTTCCTCAGCTGTGCAACAGCTTAATAACATCCCTGTTCCAGTTTTCGTGACATATATCTTGGCTCTGGTGGTGGTGTATTCGTGCACAATGTCCGTTGTGAACACACCAGCCAACGGGATTGGTGTCGCTGACCCAAATGCAAACACTTGCACTGTGGTGGGCCGGAGTTGGGGGCGAGTGGGGAGTTGCAGGAACAACGACTGAGCAAGAATGTTTATGGAGGCTCCAGTGTGATTAAGGGTGGACACTTGATGACCTGCAATTTCTACTCTACACCCCGGAACCCTCTTCCTGTGCATATTGTCTGGTCGAGTGGTATGGATAACGTACACTGTCCCTTCCGGTTCATCGTCGTCATCCATGTCTAGCACATTTTCCTGTTGTTGGATGGTTTGTGCAGCATGTGTGACTTTCGGTCCGTCTGGATTACGCTTAGAGGGTGACCGGCAAACTTTTGCAAAATGGTTGAGATGTTGACAATTTGTGCATTGCTTCCACATCGCTGGACATTTACCTTGGTGCGGATAGGTTCCTCCGCACATATAACAGGCGCGACCCCTGCCCACTGATTTGCTTTTTTCCTTTCCTTTTGTGGGTGTCGCCACCACCACCGCGTTCACCGGCTCTGTCTTTATGGGTTTTGCGAGTGCTGCCTCCATGTGTGCCACCCGCACATGAGACAGTTCCTTGGAGCGGCCCATGGTCAACATATCTGCCATTGACATGCATGGGATATCTCAGCTTGGTAGAATGACAGCCTTGAATGAACTGCACGTGGATCTCATCCGCCGGATATGGTAATGTGCATTTACTCGCTAAGTCACTGAGTCTGGCATAGAACACATCAACCGACTCCTCAGTTGCCTGGCTTGCCTGAGAAGGAAGCGTTTGTAGTCAGAATTCGCCAGTGGCTCAAAATATGCTGTGATTGCACGTTTCAAAGTCTGATATGATAACGGGGGATCTTCTTCCACCACCGACATGCTGATCTTGTGGACTGCAGGTCCACCCAGGTGTAAGAGCATCGTCCGTCTCCTGACTGGATCTATTGCTGCCGCCTCAAAGTAGTTTTACAGACGCTCCACCCATAATTTCCATTTGGCTAGATGTGGGACCCATCAACTAGAAAAGGTTCCAATGCAGGAAACGAATTCATGGTGCTGACAGGGTTTATGTGCAGACAGGACCCACTCCAAACTATGATAGCGTCCTCTCTGTAGTCCTAGGTGTTCAAGCTGTGCTCAATTTTGGTGTTCAGGCACTCATCAACACAGAAGCAACCAGGTGCAGGGCTCCCAACACTTCAGAATGTGGCTGAGGTTGATTTCCTCGACTTTCAGCACAGTAGCGCCTTCCTGATGTGGAGTTATATATATATATTTTTTTTTTGTCTCTGTTGAAACGATGATTGCCTCACAATGTGCTCCTGCCACTCACCGGGAGTCCAGTAAATGCAGCTCCACCTTTGGCTGCAGTTCACAGTGCTCCACACGCTCCTTCCTCTAATTGTGGGCGTGGCCACAGCCGGATACAGCGTCTTCGCACTGCCTGGTGCTTCCTTGCCGGCCACAGCGCTCCTCGCACCCCGCTCACCGGGAGGGGTGTGTCTACCGCTGACACCAGCGTCCACTCGGCTCGAGCACAGTCACCGCCTCACTTCCTGCCGCCGGGCTGCCCAACGCAGCACTCCGCGGCCTTGCGCTCCACCGCCGCTGGCCACCAGGTATTTACACGGCCACCAGCTGCACCCCACCCGTCACTTTTGCGAACCGGGCTCTGGGGTGAAAAATAGATAGAACTAAAGTTTGCAAGGGCCGTCTCCCGGTCTTGTCACCTATTTTGTGGTGTGGCCCAGCGATTGATCGGGCCTGTGCAGCGGCTATTGGTAAATAATACACCTCACACCAGGGATCAGTTGGGAACTGCTTTGGCGCAAACCACCAAGCCCTTTTATTCTCTTGGCCTCTTACGTTAGGGGCCAACCAAAAGTACACTCCGCAGAGGGGGTTTTTATCTGGCCGGATACAGGCTCGTGTAGACCACCCTTCCTGACTTCAGATTAAACCTGCCCTGTCACTGGCAAATGCAGCTCACACTTGGGCCCGCTTAGCCTTTGTTTCACTAGCCAGGCTGGAGTAAACCCAGGAGAAAGGGAAGAACTGACAAGAACCAACTTAGGGTCAGACAAAGGGAGTGTACCCCACCACCAGCTGGCACTGGGCATAAAAGTGGCATCCCCAGACCCAAAAATCAGAACACTCCTGGACCTGACAAGGTTCAGAAGGACTGCTCTTCTGCCTAAAGAAGGGAGACTGGACCTGCTTGCTTTGAACCTAGGACCTCAGAAGTGGCTCCAAGGGACAGTTGACTGACCACTTGCTTGGGCTACAGGAACAAATTAAGCTACCAGACGTCTTTCCTGTTTTCCAGCTAGCCAGAGCCAACTAGCCCTAACCTGGTGTCCTCTCCTAGCACTCTCTCCTAGCCTCTGTGGGAGTAAGTCTTGACCCCACAAGTAATGTCTTCAAGGACCTGAACCCTTGGCTGGAGCCAGAGTGTACATCTCCCTGCTAATTGAAGGTTTAACTGGATCTGACATGAGCAATGCAGAGCCACACAGCTCCCAAGAGAGGACTTCACTGGCCCTGACACAGAGGCCCACAGAACCACTCTGGGCTGCTCCCAACTAGAAGCCTCACCTGAACCAATGCAGAATGATACAGAGCTCATTAGAGTTGCACCATGCAGCTAATCACCAAAGGCTCCACTGGATAACCTGCAATCGACGCAGAGCCCTGAAGAGCCATGCAGCTCCCAGCTGAAAACTTCACTGGATCCAACACAGTGGGTCTTAGGAACAACGCAGAGCCCCACAGAACCGCGCCACACAATCTCTGCATTAAAGTCAAAAGGTAAAACTTCCAGCAGGAAGAAATTGGTCCTATATCAGCCTGAACATGTGACTGTGGCTCTTTTGATTCTATTTTTACTTTACACTTTAAACTCAGAATTCCAGTTTTTCCTGTTGAATTTTTGTTGTTTTGGTGTCACTTTATTCATTAAAATATTTTCTATTTTTTACAGTCGGTCTGGAAGTGTTTTTGTATTGAGTTCATCCTATATTACTATTTCTATGTTGCAAAATTACTTCACACATTGACTGATTTGTGCCAAGTTATCAAAGGGTTAAGAACAGGTTTATTTATTGACATTTGTGGTTCACCCTGTCAAGGATTGTGATTATTCTTTGGAGTAGGTTCGCACCCCCTTCAACAAATAATCCAATCCCTTACACCTTAAAAATTGGACTCTCACCCAGCCTCCCTCAAAACATTGATGGACACCCAAAAGAATTACAAGAAAACTGAAACCGATGCATTTGGGATCAGTGAACTGGGAAAAGGACCTGAGGAAGTTGGACTCCCTTCCACTTGAAAACCAGGTACAAAAAGGTCACCAAGAACCATAAGGCTGATCCCTTGGGTTTCTCTAAGAACATAGAAAAGCTGAAGAGGACATTCCTGTGAAGAATCACGGCTGACCAGTGGCAACTGGCACTGGAATTAGACTTTTTCTATCCTCTGCCCGACACCCTGAGAGTCTCTAAGGGGCAGATTTAAGAAAAGTGGAGCTGCATGCAATGCAACACCACTTTTTTGTGCTCCTTAGTGCCCCCCTAATGCCACCATGTGTGTGCCGTACTTAAGATACGGTGCACCTTGGCGGTAGCTTGGGATCTAGCATCACAATTTTTATTGCTAGTTTGGGGCTTTGCAGGATTAGCTTAAAAAACTGGTGCTTCATGGAACAGGCATAGCCGGCTCTCATATATGGAAGGGGCCTTGGCTCCCCTGTAAATACCAGGCTTGGGGACTGTATTCCTCCCCAGTGACGAGCTCGGTCTTCAAAGTATGGGACTTCAAGCAGGTCTAACCTCCTTCCACTCCCTCATGATCCCCCATCTTCTCCAACCTGGGCTTTACAGCAGGGTTGCAACACGACCGATTTCTCCAAAGGATGGAAGGGGGCTGTAAAGGCATCGGTTGCCTGTTCGATGTCAAAGGAATCATTCCTTTCAAGCAGATGAAATATGACTACACCATAGAGGAATCGGATCAAATCCAGTACCTCCAGGAGAAGCACTGGGTAATGCAACCTTTAGTGAGATCACATGCAAGAAGGCCCCTTATGCCTTTTGAAAACAGGGTATTCCTCAAAAAGAACAGCAAACGTCTCATCACAGAACTTTATGCCCTATTAAGTAGAGGGGCGCAAGTAGCTAAAACCGCTGGATAGACTTGATGGGAGGCTGAACTAGGCAGAACCCTTTCTCCCCAAGAATGGGAGGGCATTTACCACAAGGGCCGGCACTCAGCCCACAATTTGGCCAGCATTGAAATAGCAAACAAGATAGACTCCTACAGGTACCTGAACCCCGCACTGCTTTACCGTTGGAACTCTGAGTACTCCATAGAATGCTGGAGAGGTGGGGAAGGGACAGGCACTTTGTTACACCTCCTCTGGTACTGTCTGAAACTAGACCGATTTTGGGAGCGTATCTTAGATGACGTCAATACAGCCTTTAACACCACAATAACGAGACGCCCAGCCTACACCATTTTAGGGCTACCTAATCCCCTCACCTACCCCCTTTCCTCCTTGAAGGGGAAGCAAATGGCCGTAGCACTACGAGCTGCCCATTAGGTGTTTCTTTCTCTTTGGGGCACTGGTAAGATTTCAGACTACACGGCATGGCTTCATAAACTGCGGTTTGTACTGGGAATGGAAAAGCTCTCTCTAATGAGCGAACAGAGAAGCAATTTCTACCCCGACCTATGGGCGCCATTCATCCACATCCTTTCATTCAAGTTTAACGAGATTACCTGCCCGGCCTACCTTAAATTATTCTGCTTACTCCTGCAGCCTGAACCACAAGACAGCTTTGCTCCAATTTAACCTCATTGGTAGCCCTGACCACCTGGATGCTCACCACCTATCCTAACAAACCACTATAGTATCCATATCAGCCACATTTCATGAAGGAAATATGGGGAGGAGGAATGTTTGACTTGGAGTAGTTCTGATTTATACATTTGAAAATTCCATACCAACGATGCCAGCCCCATGGTTGTGGACGGACAACTGTGTTAAATAAGGCTTGTTTGATGTACTTGACTGGGCTAACAAAATAGTGACTTTACTACTTGCTTATTACTTTGGGCCTGATTTGAATCCTGGTAGACGGCCCACTATTCCACCAAAGCAATGGAGTAATTTACTCCATTGCCCTGGTCGAAGGACTGGCCTCCAGATTTATAAATGACCAATGGGCTGGTGGTCATTTATAAGGGCATTGCGAGGAACTACTGTGATTGCGGTTCCTGTCAATGCATTTTACCCTCTGCTACGGGCTGCATCATCAGAACGCAGCCCTGTAGCACAGAGAATTTCATTTTTCTTTTCACAAAGAAAATCTAAAACTGGATTTTCTTTTTTAAACAAAAAAATATACAATGCTCCTTTCCCCATATGAGTCTTCTCCCATACCAGGGATAGCATTATAACAATTTTACTGTTCAATAAAACCATGTTTTACCTGGCAGTAAGAAAGAGTAAAAACGGCTGCGTGTCCGCCCATCTAAATTAGGTGGGTGGACATGTAGCCATTTCTCTGATGGTCGTTACTCCAGAGGGCTGTCAGAGTAGTTTGGCCATGGCAGAGGGAGTCTCTGCTGTGGCCAAACTTAAGATCTGCCCACAACAATTTGGTGGGCAGACCACTATATGGGTGAGGACGGTGCTCTATTGCCACTGGAATTTGGTACCCTCCCCGCCAATAAATTAATCACGCCCTTTGTTACCTGCCACTCCAACTAATAAACCACTTTCCCATACGCTTGTAAGGTGAAACTCTTCAGATTATGCACCACTAGCCGTAAAGATTTGCAACAAATATGCCATTTGCAGAGCGTTTCCGCAAATGCACCGAGCAACAAAAGTTGAGCTGCTATTGTTTGCAGTGCTTTTGTTTTTGCTAATTTTTGTTGAAAGTGGGCCTCTGTATATGGCTATGTACCTTAAGTAAAGTTTTCTGTTCTACATTAAAGATTTCTTCTAGTGTGTATTTATTCTCCTGTATGTATTCTTTAACTTCTAAGAAACCTACCCCTTCAGGAGTATATCTATGCTCTATCCCTGCAAATCTGGTGCATTGCCACCCTTGTTCATGATAAAAGCTATCTTATTCACTGGAAGCCTGTGGCACAACAGTCACCTTTCGTTAACATTCTACACTCTACCTTTGCCCAATGTGATACTGCAGAAATTATTGTACAGGAAGTGACATCCCATGATATTTCATGTGTGGGTATGTGTCTGTACAAATGGTAGCATGAGACTGGCTTATGTTATAGCATCCTCTTTCTGAGTTCTTATACCATATATACACATCAATTCATAGACAAATCATGTTGGAGAAGGAGGACATATGTATAAGGCAATGGCCAATTCTGATTTGCAAACATATTGTGACCAAAACAAGTAGGATTTTTTAAGATTCAAAAACACTAATTAGCATTGTGATGTAATCATCAGAAAAGGCATTAATTGACCTTTGGCCTGACAGTGGTGTCACTGAAAGTCATATAACAAAAATAGGATTCAGATCAGTGGAAAATATCAGGAGACTTCTCAACAAGATGGCAACATGAGAAATGAATGGCATGAGAATGCCCTTTGAGAAATGATCCAACAAGAGTCCAACCTTACCCTCATTAACATTAGATAATGGGAAAGAGTTAGGAAATCAATAAAGACAAACATAATAAGTCTACAGAGAAATCAAACATGTCTTCCACTGTGTGTAGAACATGGTTCGTATGGACCGAATGCATGTTCGGATGCCGGCCCTTGCTTGACGAATATTAGGTGTGCCTACACTACCTCCTTCTATTTCTTAAAAACCGTCAGAACTTACACGACTTTTCTGAAATGGTTCAATATTGCAAGCCAAATTATGTGTCACATTATGAACTCTGTTAGGTTTCTACCACCTTCCTTCTCCCGAGCATGCAGAATTTCTTTAAACTTTAACCACATTGAATGGCCTGGGAAACATGGATGAACCTTTCATTTGGCATTGAATATATTTCCTGGATTTAGGTCAAGCTTAAAAATACCATATTTTTTTATCATGGTGTCTTTTATACTTTTCACTACTCACAATTGTTATGTTTTTGACACCACTACTAATTTTGCCAGCATCTTCATGTATTTTATAAAACTTCTACATCCAGGATGGACATACTGATGATTGAGAACCTCTCACTCTGGCTTTGTAATGTCTACATGTCTAAGAAAAATACAATCTTAGAGTCCATGAAGTGCAACAGGTGTGGTTATAAAAAAAAACAAGGCGTTACATTGGTGAAAGAAAGTGGAGTGTTCCTATGAGCCCACATCATGGATCACAATACTTCAGTAATGTTGACTTTTCTGGTGATAGACCACTGTATGCCTTCTTTTAAAAATTTCAGTTTACTGTTTCAGACACGCCATTAACTTGTAGATGGCACACAGCAGTTTACTTATGACAAATCACACATTCTATCAGAAAACTTTCATGCTGGTTGAAATAATCTGGAAACCATCTCCTATGATAAGAAGGGGATACGATTTGCTGATGAACAACACCTTCAACCACAGATGAACTTCTACAAACTTCCATTTAAACCATTTTGTTTAATAGTTAGATACTGCAATTAAATTTCGTATTGCTGGCTTAAGTCTAGTGAAATGACCTAAAAAAATCAATTCTCAAAGTGTGTGATGGTAACATGGGAAATTCTAGACAGTATAAGACCTTTATGAGACATAAGGGTCTTATCAGCAGACAAGCAAATATTCCATCTTTGTACTAAAATGTTGACTTTGTATACTCTCTAGACCACCAAGATATTTGACAAAATCTCTTATTAGTTTGTCTCTCCCAATATGTCTTGAATGAGCAAGATGTAGACGTTTGTGTCTTAACAACTAGGGAAGAACAAGCTTATTATTATGACACACTGACTTATCTTCCATAGATAATTCTTCTCTGATTTTCCAAAATGGCTGCACAGACATGGGCAACCTTTTTTCTTTGGGCCAACCTTGTTTAAGCATATGCAACACCTTTCACTATCTGACTCCCGCTGAAGCACGTAAGCCACACACCTTCACTAATGTTACCTTCTCTGCACTTACCCACTTCCACACTCAAGATTATACAATCTTAAATATCATCTTCCACCTCATCATTCTCATATTCTTCAAACGTTAACGTTTTTTACTTATTGGCAAAACTGCTATTATCTTTGTGTTTTTGCACGTGAATAATGGACCTGTTTTTAATCAATTGTGTCCCCCCAATGGAGGTCCCTTTTTAATCCCTTTACTTCAGCATTAACATTTGTTAAGTTTTTATTAAGCCTGAAATTAGAAAAATAGCACACTGCTTTTCATTGCAAATTTTGTAAAGGTTTTAAGTAACTGTGCATAATAAAGGTTGGGGATTGGAGATATTCTTCAATAAGTAAACATGATAAACAATATCATATTGATACTCGTTAATACAGGCTACAAGATGCCTAAGATCCGCAAAATAATTGACATTCTGTCACCAGATAAAATTTGGACTTAACGTTTACAATCAGATAAAATAATAAATCTTTTGCCTCAAATAGAGTGTTTACATTTTGCCAAATCCCATGTGCATGCTAACATTTCCTTTTGAATTCCCAAGTATTTTCATTTTGCTGGTTTCATGGTTCTAGATGAATATGCAGTAATATTATCTGTCCCTTGCTTATGTTGACTTAATACTGCACCAATGCCATAATCACTAGCATCAACTATAACGGTACACATTATGTTGGCGTTGAAGCTTTCTAAAGCTTCCGCAAACCCACGGCCAGATTTATCAAGGTTTTGTGTCACCCTTGCACCGCGCAAGGGACTGCAAGGGTCGATGCAAACCTGAGTGAGATTTATGAAGCCAGGCAGGGCCATCTTGCACGGCCCTGCATGGCTTAATAAATCTAATGTAATGCAAGGCAGCGCAAAACACTGCCTTGCGTTACCCTGTGGCTGCAGCAGGGAGGCATTCCATGGGTGGAAAATTAGTGCTCCCAAGCATCCACCCATAGATTTTGGTCCATTCCCAGATTTACCATTAGCAGGAATGAGTCGAAACGCTACATCCTCCCAGGTGAGGCATAAAGAGGACAAATATCTTTAATTCTCCTCATTTTTCCTCTTTAAAATGTGTGCTGCCTTCTGCACCACACACAGAAAGTGGAAAATGCCTCTCAGGGACCCCGTGCACCATGAAGTAGGAGTGCCTAGGTTGTGACTAGGCAGCCAAAAGTGCAACAGCACTAGGAAAGAGCAGGAATGTGCCATATAATGGTAAATATGGCGAATTCCTGCCCTTTCCCTTTCACTCAGTACAGCGCAGCAAGATGGCTTGCTTCGCTGTGCTGCATGAAAGAATGAGGAATCTAGCCCATAATGTCCTTTTTAGGTCGAGCATTTGAGACTTCCTGTATTTATTTTAGTATATACTTCTCTTGTGGGCTTAAAGCCACGCCCCGCTTTTCATTTGTTTTTTCAGTGTCCTTTAAAAATTCTCACTTGCTAGTGGTCAGTCCTGCCACTCTGCCCCTTCTTTTTCTCTTTTGTTCCTTCCACAGAACAGGGACCAGGTACTGTTTCCTTATGCTTTGTCTGTTTATCTGGTGTTTTGTGGGACTATTTTCTTCTTTGTTCTGTGTTGGTGTTCCAGTTTGCAGTGGAGTTCACTTAATTTCCCAGCATCTACAGACAGCAATGCAGCATCTGGATCACTGCTCCAGGCTTTCCCCATAATTAGCCTTGTAAAGATTGTTTTTTTTCTCCTCATTTGCCTGGGTGCGCCAAGCGCATGCTATCAACCCAGACTTGTTTTTTTTCTAGCCACCCTTTTACTGTGCTCCCACGCTTATTGACTATTCCCCCATTGCGCTCAGGCTTGCAATTCCCATACTTTTTAATACACTGCACATTAGCAAAACAAAGAGCAGTAAACAGCGAGATAGGATATTTCAGAATACGGAACTAAAAATGCTTTTGCACCAGACTCAGAAGTGCCAGCACTGGGTGTTTAAAAAACGATTGGGAAGAACAGGTGGAACGGGGGCGTTTGGGTGCTGTGTTTGAGTTTCATTGTATTGGACTGGGCTTGTTTGATTCTTTTGGTAGCAAGACTTGTCACCTTGTATCCCAGCATGCTTCGAGCAAGATAAACATGGCGGCGCACATGCCACGGATGCAACTGTGTGCAGCCTGGTTTCTCCCATCGACTGAACGGCGATGGCACTTGTGCCCTGCCTGTCATGTAGTGTTGTACATGTCGTGTAGTTTGCCTGAGTCGTAACTGCCAGTCTTAGTGTCTGAGCTCGAGACTGGCCAGGGACCGACTTATTTTCACCCTGGTCTGTGTTTGAAAGGAGGGCGGTCCGTCCACGCTGGACAATCTTGGGTTTGGCTTAGTTTTATGTGAAGAGCGAACACTGGGATCCTGTGTTTGGCATTTACTTGAAGGAGTTCCTGCAAGCTTGAGCTGGAAGGGGGGTGGAAGCTTTACTGACCGGTGAGCGCCAAGCCCTGCGGTTACTTCTTCATTTTGGACAGAAGGCAACGTGAACTTGCAACTCTCCGTAGACTGCAGAGGTCTTCAATCTATTGGTCGCGACCCCCAGGGGGGCCGTGGAGTCCTGGAAAGGGGGTCGCGCATTCCCCCAGCTGATCCTCAAAATGCCTCAGCTGAACTTTAATTTGAGTCTCCTGTGCTGTGAATGCTGCACAGACAGCTAAGGAGACCTTCATCCCAGGGCGTCTGCTTCCTGAATGAAATGCAAATGTGCTCTATCAGCTAATCTGCAAATGTAAAGGGTGCTTGGGTGCAGCTTTAAATGATCTAATCACTCAAAGCTTAGAGAGGACAAACATTTATTATTTTTAAGGAGTAGTGCAAAGAGTTAACAACTGCGCTGTGAAGTGCGTGCTTTTAATTGTAATTGTATTTCCACAGTGCTTGCTTCACCTGGAGGTGCTGAAGGGACAGCTATTAAAAAAAAAAAGGTATTGCATGTGCTCTGTTGTTACTTAAATCTACATTTTGGAACCACAGTTTTATCTTAAACCTTTTTGTAGTGGCCTATCTTATACTGTGTGTAATGCAAGTATACAATAATGCCTTACATATTCACAGTGCTTTCTGTCACAGGCTGTAACCTCATGGCACTAAAAATACACAAGGCACTATTTTCAACTGCACTAACCAAGATTTACTTCTGTCGCTCTCTTGTTACACACAGACCTCTGCAGTGCATTAACTAATAGAGGTTTCATAATGCACTACAGTGCATTTCCCAATGAGTAACAACTTTCTTTTATTTATTTTTCATTTAAGCTGACTGTTATTTTATATGTAGCTACCTGACAGTGAAAGACCTAAAAAAAACTTTGAGACTATTTTGGGTTTATTTATGAGAGGCTTGCGCTGCTGGAGCATCATTTTTTTTTACGCTCCAGTGGCACAAGCCTCTCAATCATACCTATGAGGTGACGCAAAGCCACCCTGAGTGGCTTTGAATGGCCTTGTAGATATGGATTAAGGCATAGTAGTACAAGCCGCTGCATCGCCTTACTTTGCGTCATGGAGGCATTCCATGGGCGTTGTGGTGGGTGTTCCCATGCAACAAAGATGGATTTTGACGCTGCCCCAGATTGACAAAATCTCATAAACTGGAGCAGTACCAAAACCTTACGCCTCCCCAGAGCAGGCATAATGAGGAGAAATGTTTTAATTTCTCCTTGTTTTTTTCTCTTTCCATGTGTGTTGCATTCTGCCGCACATATAGAAAGAGGTACAATGCCTCTCTGGATTGTTTAATTCAATCCTGCCTATGTTGGCACTAGGCAACAATTGTGCGCCAGCGCAGGGGGAAAGGGCAGAAATGCACTGTATTTAATAAATACGGTCCATTCCTGTCCTTTTGTATTACCGTGGGGCAGTGTAGCAAGAAGACTTGCGGCGCTGCCCCACGTCAATTCCTCATAAATTATGACTTTATTTTTTTATCCACACCTTTGACCACACTCACTGACCTTTGGTTTGCTAAACACTGTTTAATATTATTTCCTCACAGTAAAAATGATTTGCTGTGGGAAATGGGGACGTTTATTATTGTTGATGATGAGGAGTATCAGGTTCTAGAAATGTTTATCAGGAGGGGTCCTTACACCTAAATTTGTTTAAGAGGGAGTCCCGGCATCAAAACGTTTGAAGACCTCTGCCGTAGAGCCTAGAGGCAGTTCCAGACCCTTCAGTTAGTACATCATCAAGGTCAGGCGTGCATCCTGGAGGTGAATGCACACAAGGGACTCATTGCACTGCTGTCTGTTAACTTTGTTTACACTACAACTCTGGTCTGTCACTATTTGTCAGCATTAACTCTGTGCTGGTATTTGACATATATTTATAGTGACAGCAATTCGTAGTCAGGGACCTTCCATCCCCATTACTGACCGCTTGCTCTCGGCTGGGGAAAGTAATTGTATTTATATATCACCTACAACTGTTGATGAGGCATTGATGGGGATATTTACTCTACCCAGAGCTGTTACATATACGAGGTTCACGCAGGAGTAGCTTGCATAATCCTCCTTTCTTTTTTTTTCTTTTTTTTTTTAGACTTGCAGTCCTGGATTTCTCATAGGTTAAACAGGACTACATATCCCACAATGCAGTAGGAGAAAACTTGGGCAGGGCGAGTTTCTTGTGCAAGGAATTGCCAAACGTGAGAGCTATGCTTCATCGTGTACTCCTATTGAAAGTACTTTAAGCGATTATTTTAGAGTGTGAAAAGGGAGGTACCCATATTTTAATTAAAGTAAGAATCTCCTGGTGGGGGGCACTCTCTTTTTGCCCACCACTTGCATTCAGTACCCCAGGCATGTGCTAACCACTTACATCTAAAGTTGTCAGATTGGTCCAGTTTAGCAGGTAACCAAGCTTCCTGTCCCGGGGAGTCCTCAGATATGTTAGTGCAATTGGTTTAATGGAAGCACAAACAAACATACAAGTCCCAGAAATACCCCATTTATTAAAAACACCAGGATTGGGAACATAGGCATGAGGGGGGTTGGTGCTCCTGCTGTCGATCACTGCCTTTAACGCCGGCCATGTGTGTCGACCTCTTGCATCTGGTGCCCACCCTTCTGACAATGGTATAGTTACTTTTATCCAGGGTACCTTCTTTGTGCATTGCGTTTAGTGTCCTGCTTATCTATCTCCTTCCTGTTTGCCCATCTGTTTCACCTCTGCCCCTTGTATCATCCAACGTCAATGTAACTGTACGTAAGACTCTTGCAGTCAGACCCCTACGAGAGCCAATCTGTTGCTCTAGTGCCCTTTGTTTCATTCCAGACAAGTTGGGAAACGCTGAGTGGTAAGCAGTTTGTGGATCCCTGCATATTCCAGAAGTTTACTTCACAGAAATGCAAGGAAAAATATTAAAAAATTACCTTTGCAGGACATTCTGGGGGGAAAAAATTGGGAGAATCCTTATAAGCGATAACTCCCTGGACTCCCTTTGATGTCTACATTTCAGAAATGTCTGGGTTTGATAGGCTTCCCTAAATGGTTCCCGACCCCAGGACTAATTAGTACACTCACCTTAGTTATTGTGAGCTCTCTGTAGGTATACTTGGCCTACCAACACAAGTGAGATAACATTTTTATTGGAGGGACGTGGGGAAATGCTGGGTGGAAGGAAGTTTGGGGCTCCCATCAGATCCCAGAACTTTCCCTCACCAAAATTGCTGAGAAAGTGATTTTTCCCCAAATTGTGAGGTTTGAAAACGATTCTGGGTGACAGAAACTGGTAAAAGCCCCACACGTCACCCTATTCTGAATTTCCCTAGGTGTCTAATAAAAAAAAATATATAGGTTTGCTATGTTTCTCAATGTGCTGGCTGAGCCAGAGGCCACAGATAGGCACTTTGCAAAAAACACGTCTGTTTTCATTGGAAAAATGTGATGTGTCCACGTAGTGTTTTGGGGTGTTTCTTGTCATGGGCACTAGACCTACTCACACAAGTGAGGTACCATTTTTATCCACTGGGGGAATACTGGGTGTGAGGTAGTTTGTGGCTCCCCTCAGATTCCAGAACTTTGCAGCACCGAAATGTGAGGAAAAAGTGTTTTTTTTATCCAAATTTGAATGTTTGCAAAGGATTCTGGGTGATAGAACCCAGTGAGAGCCCCACAAATTTCCCATCCTGGATTCCCCTAGGTGTCTAGTTTTAAAAAATGTACAGGTTTGGTAGGTTTCCTTAGTGCCAGCTGAGCTACAGCCCAAAATCCACTGCTAGGCACTTTGCAAAAAATAATGTCAGTTTTCAATGGAAAAATTTGATGGGTCCATGTTGCTTTTTGTGGCGTTTGCCGTCACGGGCACTAGGCCTACCTACCCAAGTAAGGTACCATTTTTATCGGGAGACTTTAGGAAACACAGAATCGATGACCACATGTTATTGCCAATTGTCTTTCTCTACATTTTTGCCTTCCAAATGTAGGACAGTGTGCAAGAAAGAAGTAATTGTGAGAAATGCCCTGTAATTCACATGCTAGTGTGGGGACCCCCAAATTCAGGGGTGTGCAAATAACCACTGCTTCTCAACACCTTATCTTGTGCCCATTTTGGAAATACATAGGTTTCTTGAATACCTACTTTTCACTCTTTATATTTACCAAATAAATTACTGTATAACCGGTATACAATAAAACCCATTGCAAGGTGCAGCTCATTTATTGGCTCCGGGTATCTTGGATTCTTGATGAACCTACAAGCACTATATATCCTTCCAACCAGAAGGGTCCAGCAGATGTAACAGTATATTGTTTTAAAAAATCTCCTATTGCTGGAAAGCTCTACAGAAAACAATGTAGACAGAAATGGCAGGTTTTTTCAACTCAATTTCAATAGTTGTTTATTTCAACTGTTACTTTCTGTAGGGAAACCTTGAAGGATCTACACATATGACCCCTTGCTGACTTCAGAAATATGTCTACTTTTCAGAAATGTTTAGCTGTCCAGGATCCGCCATTGGTTTCACACCCATTACTGTCACTAACTGGAAGGAGGCTAAAAGCACAAAAATAGTAAAAATGGGGTATGTCCCGGTAAAATGCTAAACTATGTTGAAAAATGTGGCTTTCTGATTCAAGTCCACGTGTTCTTGAAAGCTGGGAAGATGGTGATTTTAGCACCACAAACCCTTTGTTGATCCCATTTGCAGGGAAAAAAGAGATGCTTTCTTCTGCAGCACTTTTTCCCATTTTTCCCCAAAACACAAATTTTAGTTATATTTTGGTTAATGTCTCGGTCTCCTCCAGGGGAACCCACGAACTATGGGCACCTGTAGAATCTCCAGGATGTTGGGAAAAAAAGGATGCAAATTTGGCTTGTATAGCTTATGTGGACAAAAAGTTATTAGGGCCTATGCTCAAATGACCCCAAATAGCCCAAAAAGGGCTCAACACGGGGGGAGGGGGCGGGTCAGCAGTTAAGGGGTTAAACTTTGTATGTTGACTGACACTTGAAAACACAACAATGTAAGAAACAAGGTTTTGACAGGTCCAAATCTTCCCTTTAAATATTAATAAGCCCCCCCCCCTGCCAAAGGTAGGCCTGAATGCCTCCAAGACAAGGTACCTGGTATTTAAAGGTAGGACATGTAAAAGCTTAATATTGCACATGTCCTTATGGTGGATAGGTGTAAAGGCTATATTTACGGTAACAGGGCTAGCTGCCTCATAGGAAGAAACTGGATTACATTAATGCACTCAATAAAGCTAAATTTCAAGGGCTATCTTTAATAGCATGGCTCAAAAATCATAAAATTTTTACTAGACCTGCAGGTCGAGTAACTTAAATAATCTACTCAACCTAACTGTAATGTACTTGACCCGTAAACGGGTCTCAAATTGTGTGATCCTAGGCAGATAGTTTACAGAGTCGCCTTTTTCTTAATTCTCCCATATGATTGCATCTTCAAATATGTGAGCTCAGCATGTCTGCAGTACAAAAAAAAACTCTTTTGTTTGATTAAGTAGACTAAAGTTTGCTGCATACATCACACAAATCTAGCCCTCATACCCATGAGGTCTAACCCACATAACCTAGGACTTATTTTAGTTTACTAACAACATTGTCATCAGGGCAGGAGTGTTTCTCAGTTTGTTTAAACACTCAATTTTAATAAATATATTACTAAGCCATGATGTGGTAGCATATTGTCATCTACACACAGTAGCTTTCCAAGAAATGTCCAAATATCTCTCCACTAACTTTCAGCTTTACTGATAAAACTATATAGTTTATTAACAGTCTGTGAAAATTGGGTTTAAAAAAACATATCATTTGCACATCAACACAAAGTATTGTGATTTATCTTCATCCTATTAAAATATTTTTTCATCACACAGAAATATTTTTAAAAAGGGCTTTCACAACTACTGAAATATATTTTGAAATGTTTGCACAGTTGACTCAGTCATTTAAATGTTGTGTGTAAGGAAAAACCTGACACCCTATATCCTTGTATTTAACATTCTAAGCAGCAGGTCACACAGTTCACCTTATAAAGTCCTGGAACTATAGTCAGAAGGAAAATTAATTGTAAGAAAAACTGACTTTTGACCTCTGTCTGTGAACACAGAGCAGATGTGACATAAGAACAAGATTTAAAGGTCTTTTTATTGCCCCTCCACTTTTCAACTGAACAGAACACCTATTCAGTGTAAACTCACCAGAAGGGATGAGAAACTAGCTCGACCTGGTCAAATAATACTAGCCAATGATTTTTTGAGCCAAGATAGGTAAACAAAATCCAGTTTAATAGTAAAGTCAGATTTTGTCTACTGTTTGAGGAAAAAGCACTTTTTTTAAAAAAAGTCACCCTTTCCCTGCCTAAGACCCCTAAAGGCCTTTCTGTCAGTGTTCAACTGGCTGCTGATGGCTCCCTCACTGTGAGATGTGAACTGCTCCCAGGACCGGGGCTAAGGGCCTTGGGTGTAGGAAAGGTATGCTACCTTTGACATGATGTCTAGCTTCAAAGGATGCCTGTCATGTCACAGGCAGATGTTGCACACAACTGAGCATTTTTCCTTCTATTGTCCTCCTCGTCAGGCTGGCACCAATCCCAGTGTGAAGGGGCACTGTGCCAGAACTGGTTTAGAGTGACCTCAGAATATGGTTTACCCATGCCCATAGCCACACGTCTAGGTGGGCACTGGGAGCTCTGACCGAAAGAAGCAAAGTTGTGCCATGTTGTATTTAGGGAGAGAGAGGTACTGTGGAATTGCTTACAGTAAAACACACACCAAGTGCTGCAAAAGCAGATATGTTTACCCCTGGGAACTCTTTCCCCATAGGTTAGGAAGTGGCAAGGAGTTTCTACCCGCATGATGGCATTTGGCATGAATGTGGCATCCCCACTACTCTCCAGAGAACACTGCTGCACCTAAGAAAAATCCCTACAAGGACTGCCCTGCTGTCTGAACATCTGAGAATATTGGAACTGCTTTCCTTATACTCAGGACCCTTGGACCACTATCCTTGTCTGGGTGAACCACAGGAGTCACCAAATTAACCTGTTCTTTACCCTATGGTAGCTTGGCACAAAGGTACGCAGGCTTAACTTAGAGGCAATGTGTAAAATATGTATGCAGCACACAAACCGTATTAAAATGTAAGTCACAAGTTGAGGCCGACCGCCATAGAACTAGTTTGGATACAGTGACTAAGTTAGTCCCACTGAAGAGTTACCTTCTGAGTCCAGCGTGATGTTGTCCATTCACTTTGGAGCAGGTCGCTAGCAGCAAATAGAGTATCACAGATGGTCATCGCTGTAGCATGAATAGCAGGCTGGGAGTCATGGGCTGTCATCGCTTTAGTGTAAAGGGCCAGTCCGGTGTCACAGACGGTTACTGCTGTAGCTTTGAGTTGGTGTTCACCACAGGCCGTTGTTGCTGTCGCGTGAAGTGCGCTCTTGCACTGACGGTCGTCGCTGGCAGTCACTGTAGTGTGAAAATTCGTCTCAATGGAGCTTTGTGTTGGTGGTCATATCGGGCGGCAGGATCTTGGTGCAAACTGACCTGTTCGCAGTCACTAGGAGCCCAAGTTCAGGATTTTCACCTTTTCATCTTTGGCGGAGCTCAAACTGATGCCAACCAAGGGTCCAAGACCTACGGGCACCTCTTGAGGTTTACAAACCCACTCCAGCAGAGGCCAGCAGTACTCAGAGAGGTCCAGTTGCAATAAGCCAACTGGTCAGTTGCAGGAAGGACTCTGAAGTTTGAGTCCCTGTAGCTTACACAGGAGGTCAGCCAACTGACACTTGGAGTCACTCTGGTTACCATGGGATAAAGGTTAACTGTTTCAGCATCCTTCGCAGACAACAAAGAAGTCCTCAACCAGCATCAAGTCTTCTGGCAGCAGAGCTGTCCTTCTTCTATGACTTCCACTGGTCCAGGAGTGTTCTGATGCGTGGATGAGGAAGCCCTATATTTACACATGGTGCCAGCCTTTGTGTTTGAGGGATCCCATGTACTACTCCCACATCTTGTTCTGGAAAGTTCTTCCCTTCCCCTGTCAAGACTCCAAACTGTCTGGTGAGACTACAGGTTGGTGTCAGGGTCCTTTGTGTGTGCTGGAGGCAAGCCCTTTGAAGTGCAAGTGGGGCAAGGTAGAGCTCGGCCGCCAGCCATCCTGGCAGGACGGCCAATCCTGTCACTGTCTGGAAGAATACACAAACCCCAACAGCACAGCCATTCCCAGTCAAGTGACCCAGAACAATGGTAGAAGGCACAAATCGTTTGGACAAGTAAACACCAACTTTCTAAAAGTGCCAATTTGAGAATAGTGACTTAAAATCTGACTTTACCAATAAATTGGATTTTAAATTAAAACTCATTGAGTCTAAACTACACATCTCTATCTGCTCCCAATATAATGTTAGCACTTATTAAATGTAACAAGGTAACCCAGTGTTAGCCACTGGGGGGGAGAAATATTCCTTACAACAGGAAAAAAATAGATTAGGAGTATTTCACTGCTGGGACATGTAAACCCACATGTCCTATTTTAAATACTATGCACCCTGTCCTACGGGTGCTTGGGGCCTGCCTTACTTGTGTCTTATAAAGTATTAAAAATGAAGGTTTGGGCCTGGCAAAAGGTTTATTTTGGCAGGTCAAAATGACAGTTTACACCTGCGCTAGAGGTTGAGGTGGCATGCCTGAGACACGTTTTGAAAGGCTGTTAGGTGGGTGGCACAGTGAATGCTGCAGGCCCACAAGTAGCATTTATTTTACAAGCTCTGGATACCTGTAGTGCCATTTAGTAGAGACTGATATGTAAAGTAAATGCGCCAGTTGAGTGTAGGTCAATATTACCATGTTTGAAGGAGAGAGCACAACATTGTATGAATGACTCATCTCTTTAATAATCTTAGTTAATGCATCTGCAGTATTAGTAATCAGACGATCGACTAAAATAGACAGCTTTCTAATCTTTCCATCATTCATTGCCACACCATTAGAATGAATCAACACACTAAGGCCCTCATTCTGACCCTGGCGGTCGGTGATAAAGCGGCGGCCAAGCCACCAACAGGCCGGCGGTCTAAAATATGCAATTCTGACCCTGGCGGGAACCGCCAACACAGCCCGCCAACTTAACACTCCGACCGCCACAGCGGTACAAACAAACAGCGCGGCGGTTCCCGCCAACAGCCCGGCGGCAGACAATGTCCCGCCCACCCTATTACGACCCACCAATCTGCCACCTTTTCCGGGGCGGGAGCACCGCCGATAAGAACACGGCGGAAACAGACTACGAACGGGAAAACGCTCACCTCTACGCACTCCACGCGAGATTCCGGCAGTATGGAGCCAGAGTTGCAGGTCATCCCCGCACTCCTATTCCTGCTCATATACCAGGAGCACGCCCAGCGGCGCGGAAGACATCAGTGAGTACTGCACCTACGACACAGGGGAGGGAAAAGATTACCGGCACACACCCACCCACCCACACCCACTACAACACACACATCAATGCATTCCCACAGATCACTGTCACAACCCACAAACCACCCCCCTCCGAAATAATGCAAAGACCAAAAGAAGAGATCATAAACGGGCAGATATATTGAAATATGTACACCAGTAATCCCAATAAATAAATAAACTATGTACAAAATATATACAGCTACTAAATGTAGTCCAACCACTGTCCGTGGATCACAGGGGTCCTGTGCAAAGGGGCAAGGCCCAGTCCCACGACAAGAACTCCACGGAGAGAACACTGCAGGGGCATCAGAAAGAAAATAGGACAGGCACCTCAGGGGGAAGGGAAGGGGGGGCACCTCAGCCACTTGAGTACACGACGCCAGATCCACGAGGGGACTCCATGACCACTGGGCCATCCTGGGGAGAGCAAAGCCACAGTCCATACAGTCCATACAGTGGGTGGCCTGCCCACTGGGCCATCCTGGGGAGAGCAAAGCCACAGTCCATACAGTCCATACAGTGGGTGGCCTGCCCACTGGGCCATCCTGGGGAGAGCAAAGCCACAGTCCATACAGTCCTTAACAGACCCCACTGCCACTGGAGGAGGCAAGTTGGCCAGAGGACATCCTGCAGCCCTGCCCGAGATAGATCCTGCCCTGCCACGTCTGCCAAAGGGCCAGCGGTTCTTGCCCTGAAGGGCCCAGTTCAGCGGTTCTTGAGACGGCGGGGCCCAGTTCAGCGCTCCTTGCCTTGAAGGGCCCAGTTCAGCGGTTCTTGAGACGGCGGGGCCCAGTTCAGCGGTTCTTGAGACGGCGGGGCCCAGTTCAGCGGTTTTTGAGACGGCGGGGCCCAGTTCAGCGCTCCTTGCCTTGAAGGGCCCAGTTCAGCGGTTCTCGAGACGGCGGGGCCCAGTTCAGCGGTTCTTGAGACGGCGGGGCCCAGTTCAGCGGTTCTTGAGACGGCGGGGCCCAGTTCAGCGCTCCTTGCCTTGAAGGGCCCAGTTCAGCGGTTCTTGAGACGGCGGGGCCCAGTTCAGCGCTCCTTGCCTTGAAGGGCCCAGTTCAGCGGTTCTTGAGACGGCGGGGCCCAGCGGAGCGGTGCATGAGACGGCGGGCCCAGTTCAGCGGTTCTTGAGACGGCGGGGCCCAGTTCAGCGGTTCTTGCCCTGAAGGGCCCAGTTCAGCGGTTCTTGAGACGGCGGGGCCCAGTTCAGCGGTTCTTGAGACGGCGGGGCCCAGTTCAGCGGTTCTTGCCCTGAAGGGCCCAGTTCAGCGGTTCTTGAGACGGCGGGGCCCAGTTCAGCGGTTCTTGAGACGGCGGCCGGTCTATGGCCAACTGCTAATTGCCTGGTGGTGCCCTCCTGGGCAGCGGGGATGGTGCTCCTTCACTGCCCACCTGGGCTGGGGGTGGTGGGGCCCTCCTGGCCAGCTGGGCTGGGTCCTCCCTGGGCAGCGGCTATGGGGGTGGTGGGCTCTCCCGGGGCAGCTGTGCCGGTTCCTCCCGGGGCAGCGGCTATGGGGGTTGTGGGCTCCTCCTGGGCAGCAGGCCTGCTGCCTGACCTCTCCGACTTGCTGCCCTTGCCCTCCTTAGTCGTGGGCCTGTGGCCCTTTCCTCCCTTTGGAGCTGTGGCTGGTGACTGTCTCTGGGTGGTGTCCGGGGGGGATGTAGAAGGCAGGCTCCTGCGGCGACCCTTCCGCCTTCTGCTCCTCTTCCCAGGGGGTGGGCTGGCTGTCCCCTTGCTGCTGGGCGAAGATCCAGACATGCGGGCTGGCGGGCTCCAATACCCCTGCACCCTTGTCAAGGGGGCTGCAGGGCTGGTGGTGGCTGAGGTGCTCTTCTTACCCCGACGAGAAGGAGGGGGGGGCTCAGGGTCAGGAAAGAAGTTAGTAGTGGCGAGGAAGAGCTTCTTGGGACAATGGAGAGTGGTAGGTACAGTGGGAATGGGAGTGGAGGGAGAGGATGTGGTTGTAGGTGAGTCACGTTTGCTGTCTTTGGGTGCAGGTGCAGGAGGGATAGGCTGTCGTGAGGTGGATGGCTGTTGGGTGGGTGGGTGGCTGCGTTTGTGTGGTGTGGAAGAGGGGGTGACAGACACAGTGGGAGAGGACACAGGGGACGTGTAAATGGCAGTGGGGGTGGTGACTGCACGTGTGCGGACTGGACTGGAGGGTGTGCTGGTGATGGAAACACTGGCTGATGGTGAGGTGAATGGAGGTGTGAGTGTAGACGTCACAGGGAGGGAGGAGGGAGACGAGGAGGTGGGGGTCACAGAGGTGGTAGTGACTGTTGGCATGTCTGCATCGGAATGTTGCGTGTGTGAATGTCTGCGTGATCTGTGGTGCTTATGTTTGGATGAGCTTCTCTTGGGTGTTGAGGTGTGTGCAGGCTGGTCTGATGGTGTGGGTGGGACAGGCAGAGGAACAGGAGACTGGGAGGAGGGAGTTAGTAGAGGCAGGCAGGAGACAGGGACAATGGCTGCCGTCAGTGCTGAGGCCAGAGCCTGGAACGATCGCTGATGGGCAGCCTGACCCGAATGAATGCCCTCCAGGTACGCATTGCTGCGATGAACCTCCCTCTCCACCCCCTGGATGGCATTCAAAAGGGTAGTCTGCCCAACAATGAGCGTTCGGAGGAGGTCAATGACCTCCTCACTGAGGGCAGCGGGGGTAACAGGGGCAGGGCCTGAGGTGCCTGGGGCGAAGGAGATGCCCGGCTTCCTGGCAGAGCGGGCACGGGGCGAACGCTGAGGGGCTGCTGGGATGGCGGAGATGGTGCGCTGGGTGGCGGCTGTACCTGTAATGGCGGGGGGCACGGATGGTGCCACCCCCGCAAAGGAGCCCCCTTCCGAGGACGTGTCCGTGTCGCTGCAGGGTCCAGTCGTCCCCGTCGTGGAGCTCCCCTCGCCCTCCGTCTCACTGGTCCAGTCTGACTCTGTGGCATGGCCCTCCTGGGCCATGTGAGATGCAGCTCCCTCCTGCCCCGATGCCACTTCTCCTCCGCCTGATGATGCTGATGCACACAAGCACAGAAAGACAAACAAAAAGGGGGGGGGAGAGAGAAATAAAGGGATATTGAGTACATGGATCTCCGGTACAGTTAGCGGACATGACAGACACAGATGCCCCCTGCACTAAGTTGCGCACTTGGGGTACGCTACGCATTCCGTGGAACATGCCCTACACGCCTAGAGTTGACAACTGCACCCATGGATGACACGGCCCAGGGATGGCTGTACTGACAAACTACTGAGGGTGGTGGCTGGGGACACAGGGGCTTACGGGGGTGCCCAGCCTACAGATATCGCCCTGGCCTAGGGGGACCCCCAGCCCTCCTCCCCCACCCAGACACCTCCACTGCGCGACAACAGAGTAGATAATGCTTGTACTCACCCCCTTGTGTCTGCTGTGCTGCCCTCACGCGCCCATCCAATTCAGGGTAGGCCACCGCCAGGATCCGGAACATCAGGGGGCTCAGTTGACGGCAGGCACCCCGCCTACGTTGGGAGGCCATCCCCAGCAGAGACTCGGCGGTCTTCTTGGTCCCGCGGCGGATGTCCTCCCACCTCTTGCGGCAGTGGGTGCCCCGTCGATGGTGGACCCCCAGGGCCCGGACTTCCTTGGCGATGGCACACCAAATCCCGATCTTCTCATGGGCGCGGACCTATGTGACACGTACAGGGAGGGAGAAATACCACGTTCAAGTTTCTCAGCATTTTCCTTTCCAGTGGCCCAAAGCCCCCCATCCCCGCCAGGCCCCCCGCCATGCCCCCCGCCAGGCCCAACATGCCCCCCATCCCCGCCAGGCCCCCCGCCAGGCCCCCAAGCCAGCCAGTGGCCCCAAATCCATATTGAATTAAACTCACTTGTTGGTCTGGAGGACCGTAGAGTAGCGCATACTGGGGGAGGACCCCATCCACAAGTTTCTCCAACTCCTCTCCAGTGAAGGCAGGGGCCCTTTCCCCAGGCGCAGCAGCCATTGTCCCTTCCAGACCGAGGTCACAGCAACACTTGCAGTATAGGTCCTCTCCTGTGAAAGTTCAAGTCGCAAGTGGATAAGTAGATAGAAAATGGCGGTCACGTCCGCGGCGGTGCGTCCCGCCACCGCCGGCGACCTTCGCTATTGGCTCCTGAAACCCATAGGCTTCAATGTTAACCAATGCGGCTTCGCGCCGCGGTCTTCGCCCGCCGCCCGCCGCGGTGTGCCACGCCAGCGCATTGACCTCACATCCCATTGTCACACTTCACAGGTCAGGCAGCCGCCATTTCCAGGGCCCACATGGCTCAATTTCAACTGCGTCACACAGGCCTAGGCCTTGCATAGCCACTCAGACACGCCATTCACTGCATAGAGAATCGTATACTGTGCTAGCTGTGAGTACGTACCTGTGGGTTGCTTGACTGTGTGCTCCATGTTGTCCTTCCTAGGCACCGTCCGCTGGGTTGGGCGAGGAGACGGATGAATCCTCCCGTGTACCGACCGCTGGTGGACCTGTCGACAATGGAAGAACGCCACATTATCCTGACCTACCGTCTTAACCGTGCCACTATCCATGAACTGTGTGCCCAGCTGGAGCCCGACCTGATGTCCCCCATCCGCCAACCCACAGGGATTCCCCCTCTGGTGCAGGTCATGTCAGTACTCCATTTCTTGGCAAGTGGGTCATTTCAGACAACCGTGGGAATTGCTTCTGGGATGTCTCAGCCCATGTTTTCGAAGGTGTTATCCAGAGTGTTGTCTGCCCTGATGAAATCCGTGAGGAACTACATCATTTTCCCTGAGGTGGGCGAATTGGCTACAGTGAAGGGTGATTTCTACGCCCTTGGACATATTCCCAACGTAATTGGTGCCATTGATGGGACCCATGTGGCTTTGGTTCCCTCAAGAGACAGGGAGCAGGTGTACAGGAACAGAAAAAATTACCATTCAATGAACATCCAGGTGGTGTGTTTGGCTGACCAGTACATCTCGCATGTAAATGCCAAATTCCCAGGGTCAGTGCATGACGCCTACATCCTCAGGAATAGCAGCATCCCTTACGTGATGGAACAGCTACAGAGACACCGTGTATGGCTAGTGGGGGACTCTGGGTACCCCAACCTGTCGTGGCTACTGACCCCAGTAAGGAATCCCTGGACCAGGGCAGAGGAACGGTACAATGAGGCCCATGGGCGTACTAGGAGGGTGATCGAACGCACCTTTGGCCTCCTAAAGGCCAGGTTTCGGTGCCTGCATATGACAGGTGGATCCCTAATGTACTCACCTAAGAAGGTGTGTTACATCATCGTGGCCTGCTGCATGCTTCACAACCTGGCTTTGCGCCGCCAGGTGCCTTTCCTGCAGGAGGATGGTCGAGACGGTGGTGTTGTGGCAGCGGTGGAACCTGAGGAGAGTGACGAGGAGGAAGACGACGGGGCTGAAACAGACAACAGGGACAGAATCATTGAACAGTACTTCCAATAGGACACAGGTAACATTTCAAAGATAATTTAGTAAATGTTAACTACTCTCCAGCATCTCTGCTGCCTGTCTATTTGCCCCAGTGTATGATGACTGAGTTTTGGCTTTTCCCTCCCTATTTCAGATCTGGGGTCCCCACTACGAGTCCTGTGCTTCGTTTCCCCATGGACTACAGCTTTGTGGCAGCTGTTTGTTGACTTCACCATGTACAAGGACATATTTGCACTGTCATGTCAATTACAATCTATTGAAATCACAGCCAGACTCCAGATATTTTGGTGCAAAATAGGTGTTTATTTAAGTGCTCAAAATGGGATGGGTGGTTTCAAGTGGGTGGGGGCTATGGTGAAGGAATGTCCATGGCAGAGTCCAGAGTAACAGTCACACAGGTGCATTGTCCAGAGGCCTGTGGAGAGATGGAGCATGGGCAGTTCAAGGATGGACAGGGTGACTATGTGGGACAGTGGGATGACATCAGGTGGTATCCATTGCTGGCGGGGGTCTTGACATCCTACTCTGTCTTCTTGCGAGATCTCAGGGCCCTCTTGCGGGGTGGTTCTTCTCCTGCAGGAGGTGGGGGTCTGGTGGGCTGCTGCTGTGCGGGGGCCTCCTGTCCACTAGCGCCGGCGGAGGTGGTTGGCTGTTCTTGGTCCAGGCTAGTGGCAGGGGCCCTTGGGTGTTGTTCAGTGTCCGCCCTGTTGTTGACGAGGTCCTGCAGCAGCCCTACCATGGTAACCAGGGTGGTGTTGATGGCTCTGATGTCCTCCCTGTACCCCCGATAGTGTTCCTCCTGCAGCACCTGGATCTCCTGGAACCGGGCCAGTACCGTCGCCATCGTCTCCTGGGAGCGGTTGTATGCTCCCATGATGGTGGTGAGGACCTCGTGGAGAGTGGGTTCCCTGGGCCTCTCCTCCCCCCCTGTCGCACAGCTGCCCTCCGAGTTCCCCTGTTTCCCTGGGCCTCTGCCCCCTGGCCGGTGTGCCCACTACCACTGCCCCCAGGTCCCTGTTGTTGTTGGGGTGGTGGGTTATCCTGGGTGCCCTGTAGTGGTAGACACACCGCAGATTGACGCGCCCTGGAGACAGAGGCATGGGCCCGCTGGGTGGGAGCTGTGCTGGTGTTCCCAGAGGGGTTTGGGTCTGTAGTGGCCTGGGCCTGTGTGAGGGGAACCGACTGTCCAGAGGTCCCCGATGGTCCGGGCTGGTCATCGGTGTCCAGGTCGACAGAGCTGCTGTCATCGCTGACGGCCTCTTGGGTGGGGGGTGTGGAGAATTCTGGCCCCTCCGCCGCGGTGTGTTGACGGTCGGGTCCTGCAGGGGTATAGAGGTATGGTTATAGTTTCAATGTGTGGCATATGGGTGTATCTGTGGGTTCTCGTGTCCCCAAGTGCTGGCATTCGTGTGTGGGGGCTTTGGTGAGGGTGGCTTGTGGGGGGGATGTGTATATGCATTGGGCATGCTTTGGTGATGGGTGTCCATGCTTAGTGGACGCATGCAGGCCTAGGTTTTGGGATGTGTGGGTTGTGATGGTGAGACATTGGCGGGGAATAGGTGTGCTGGGGGTGGGGGTGAGGATGGTGGTGGGGGTGAGGATGGTGGTGGGGGTGAGGGTGGGGGTGACGATGGGGGTGGGGGTGAGGGTGGGGTTCGAGGATGGGGGTGAGGTTTGGGGTCTGATTTGGCATGCAGGTGGGGGGGAAGCAGCATTGAAGCTTCAACTTACCAGTATCCATTCCTCCGCCGACTCCTGCGAGGCCGTCAGGATGCAGGATGTTCAAGACTTCCTCCTCCCATGATGTGAATTGTGGGGGTTGAGGTGGGGGTCCTCCGCCAGTCTTCTGCACGGCGATGTTGTGCCTGGATACCATGGAACGCACCTTCCCCCGTAGGTCGTTCCATCGCTTCCAGATGTCTTCCCGATTTCTGGGGTGCTGTCCCACTGCGTTCACCCTGTCGACAATCCTCTGCCATAGCTCCGTCCTCCGGGCAATGCTGGTGTATTGTATCTGTGTGCCGAACAGCTGGGGCTCTACCCGAACGATTTCCTCCACCATGACCCTGAGTTCTTCGTCTGTGAAGCGGGGTTGTCTTTGGGGTGCCATGGGGTGGTGTGTATGATGTGTGGGGTGGAGTATGTGTATTTAAGTGAGTTGAGTGTGGTGGTGTGTGTTGTTTTGTGTGTGGATAGTGTGTGGGTGATGGTGTTGAGTGGCTGTGGCTGTTATTTTTTGGATGCTGGTGTCTCGCTCTTGCCTTCTTGACGAATTTTTTAGCGTAGGGGTTTGTGGGTGATGTGGGTGTGTGTTTTATATTGTATTGTGTGTGTGGGAGTGGTGTGTGTATGTGTATCAGGTGTGTGGGATTCAAATCGTCCAATGTGGCTGAGTTTTGTTCGTTTGTGTGTATTCTGACCGCGGCGGTGTGTCCCGCCAATGGAATACCGCGTTTGAATGACCGCCGCGTGGATTCGTGGGTCGTAATGGGATGGGCGTATTTCTGTTGGCGTGACGGTGGAGGTTTGGTCACCTCCACCTTTCCGCCGACCGCTGGTCTGGCGGTCTGTTGTGGCGGTCGGATTTTCAGAGGTTTGCCTTCTGCGGGTCAGAATGACCGTGGCGTGTTTCCGCGACCGCGGCGGGATTATGGAGGATTTCTGACCGGCGGTAGGCGCCTTTTACCGCCGAGGTCAGAATGACCCCCTAAATATATTCATAAGATCTGAGTTACATTAAAACATTGACATAGCATAATAGGTCTAATATTGTTATTGACAGAATCCGAATTCTTACTTTCAGGTTACGCATCAAACGTCAACTTGTAATCCGATTTTGTTTTCAACCAATTAATCTGTCCCAATAGATTTGACAAGTGAATGCTGCATGATATGACATAGCGAAAGGGGAAGTTAAAGTATTGTACCCTCTAAAACAGAAATTGGGAGGTAGGTGCATATATATAACAATTCTTAACATTCATGATCCGTTGGTATTCGGTAACAGATTAACATGGTATTTTTCCTAAAATTTTGAACAAAAATATCTCTATGATCTAATCTGCTATGTTTTGTAGCATTACTATGATATAAATCAGTCTTATTTTAAGAAGCATATTCATTAGGAGTGTACAGACTCACTAATGCACCAGTTAAAACTAATACAATGAAAATCATAAAAACTATTTTTTTTAAAACTAAACTTGTAAACAAGGTGCCAAATGTCAAAAGTAAACTCTTCAAAATAATTAGAAAACTTGTTGGAGTGTTTCAGTTATCAAAACAAGGTGATGTAAGCAGGTACAGACATATATAATTCACAGCTCAGGTCATAAAGTTCAATGTGAACAAAAAACTATCTTCAGCTGGATACACAAAATCAATCTTCCACAAAGTGGACATTTACAATAAAAACCACAGGCATAAGCAAAAAAACCTTTAAGATTCTAATCTAAGAGTTATGCAGGCACACTATGAAAAATCAAAATTGTTCTTTCTTAAGACTCAAAAGTCAGTTTTAATGCTACAACAAGAAATTATTCAATGCTATCATCATCATCATTCTCAAATTGTGTCTATTCATGGAGGTCCTTCCAGCAAAAATTAATAGTCTTTCAGATCAATGGCTCTTTCTTGTAGTTCAATCTTTGTCAAATATGTTTTGCACTCTTACTCTTGTTGATTTCCTGACCTCAGGTTTTTCAGTATCTGTGTCATTCAGATCTGTTACGGTTTCAGCCAATCTGTCAATTCTTTGCAATTCTATTATTTTGTCTCTGACACTTCAGACAAATCAGCTCATATAAAGCTTCCATCTTCAGTCAAATTTATTCAACTTGCTGCATTTTCATCTTCATTTGTTTCATTTGTTTCATGATTCGCACCACTTGCAAATGGAGTTTTTGAAGTTTGAGTTTCTTGTTGTTCTTTTTTGGGGTCTTTTTTTTCTTGAACTATTTGCACTTTTTGTTCTCTTTGTTCTCCCCCTCAGGATCAACATAGAAAATGCAAAGCTTGACTCTGTGAATTTCTGGTTTGCACCACCACTTCTTCATCCGCATTCATCCCTCTCTTTGTGTGAGATCCATGTGTCCAATGTATCAAATCTCCACAACGCACAGCAGTATTCATCATAAATATCACTTGAGAGGGTCCTTTTCATCGAGGATCAAGACAACATTCTAACATAATTCTTCACCACTACCCAGTTACCAGACTCAAGGTTGTAACAGGGCTCTTCACTTGCTACACCAGGTGTAGCAAGTACACTTGGTGAGAGATAATGCTTACCAGACCTGCCAAACTCCTGCGATAATCCAGAACTAGAACATTAGTCATAATCACAGGTCCAGCTGCAGAAACACCAGCCATCCATAGCTCAGCTCAACTAGACCGATGGTTTCTCAATCAAGAACCATCCACAAAGAAAATCAAATCAGCCAATTCAAGCTGTACTCCTTAAATATTCAGTCTTGGTTTGGTACACAATTCTGTCACAGCAATACAATTGTGATCACTTTTATCTGTTTTTTCATCAGCCTCCTCCCTTGGCAGTGGCAATTGCAGGATTCAGAGTATCACAGCGTTTAATTGAAATGTTCTCTGCTGCCAGAATAATCTGCTCACACTTAGTGAAGCTACTGTTTGTACAATGCTGAGAATGTGTATGAATCAGCAATGTGCTAACTGAAGGAGTTTGTTGAGTTCCACCACAATAGACTAATTTTGCACAATTGCCAAAAAGTAGCTGCAGTGGTCTTCATGCACTCAAGAAAGCACAATGGGCACTGTATCTAGTGTAGCAGAAAACTATGCAATGGGTCATTTTGCCGTCCCGTGCTGCTGCGTGCACTTTCTGAGCACACCCTTCTTTCTTTTTCAGGACAGAAAACATAAAAATCTTTCTCATACGTTGGTGTTCCTAGATCAGAGATGCTACACAAGCTGTGCCTGAGGTCCAGGAAGGTTTTCATTCATTCATTCATGCATTGCATTCATTCCATTCATTGTTTCAAAGTACTTGGTCTCTTAAATCACTGTGAGTCAGCCTACGTAAAGGTTCTGCAATCCGGGAAAAGTTTCCAATCTACTGACGACAGGAGCCAGTTATTCCTAGAAACATTCTCACTTTTCTGTATGTAGTTGGTGGCCTCATTTTCATTCAGAGAAATGCGTTTTTTAGAAACGTTTCTTACTCCCTTCTTAATGTGGTGTCTCAAATAAACCACTTTCTCCTGACCTGACAATACTGCAGTTTCACAGTGGATATTTTATGCCCATTTTCTGTCAGTGGTTTAACAAGGCAATTGAGTGTGGTCTACAACACTCTCTTGTTTTAGGCTGCAACCAACAGGCCATCAATGTACTGGACTAGCTCTGAGTCAGAATATAAAATTTAAACAGATGGGTATGGATATACCCATATAATTACATAGTCGGCCTTTAGTCCGCTCTGTTCTGCCATTGGTTTGTCTGATTGTCATTTACTCTTTGCTTCCATCCATGACAGTTCACTGTAAGTGGTACTGGTTCTGTCCACATCAGTGTTTGGCTCTCCTTTCCTTTGAATGACAGCATTTTCTGATCACATGTGTACATCCACCTGAAAATGAATGTGTTTTAATGTCAGTGTCAGTTGGCCAGTCAATCAGTTTTCAATGTTCTCTTATAGTTCCCATTTCATTTGTTTGCTTCTCCTCCTTTTTAAATATTTCATAAAGGGATACTGCAGCTCTTCAGGCAACGTTAACCTGTTGCTTGCTTGCCACTCATTTTATCTGCAGTGTGCCGCATTCCACATGGCCACTTCTGGAATACTGCTGTCCATAGTGTATCATTGTTTTACGAATTGGAGATGGCCAACACTTTGGCCCTCATTGTGAGCCTGGTGGTCCGCAGGGCCGTGGTGGCGATCTCACCGCTGATGGGCTGGTGGTGAAGACTGCCACATTATGAGTGTAGCGGTTTGGCCTCTGCCAAACTGCCACATCCCCACTTGTACCGCCAGGGCCATTGGACAGCCAGGCCGGAGATCAGCATCTCTGACCCGGCGGTCCACTGAAGACTGCCAGCGGTATCATGAGCTGGCTTTCTGCCAGGGTTTCTGCGGCGGTAGCACTGCCACGAAAACCTTGTCGGAAAGGCTATCGGTGACAGGAAATGTATTTCCTGTCAACGGCAGACGACACCCCAAACCCCCTGCAATTTCAATAACCCCCTTCCATACCAGCACCTCCCTACCCATCCCCTCCATGCCAGCACCCCGTCCCCACGTACACCCACATGCACCCTGCATACACTCATTCATGAAACCTTACACACACGCATTCACTCACAGGCATGCATACACACATTCACACAAACAGTCCAACACGCATTCACTTCAACAATCATACATGCATTCACATACCCATACACACACGCATTCAAACACCCATTCACACATGCATACACACTTACATTCACACACACAGACTACACCCACTCACACACGCACACACAACACTCCCAACCCTCCCACCCCCTCCCCTATTGGACGATTGACTTACCTTGTCCGGCAAGGAGGTCGTCCGGCAGGAAACAGGAACAGGCGTTTTCACCGCCAGCAGCTCCCTGCCATCAGGACACCGCCAGGTCATATAACGGCTGGCGGAGTCTTTTTGGCGGGGCGGGCTGGTGGTGGAACCACCCCTGCACCTCTGACCGCCAGCACGTCTACTTCAGGATTTCCACCCAAATTGTGGTGGAAATCCTTCAGTACTGGTAATGTGGTGGTCTGAAGACCGCCAGCACTGGTGGTCTTCTGGCAACCTTGGCTTCGGCGTTCTTGAGAAAAAAACGCTGAAGTCATAATGAGATCCTTTGTTTCTAAATGGGACAGCCATGCTGGAACTTTAAAACAACAATAGATTATTTACAATACCCCTGCAAGACGAACACCTGTTGATATGCTAAATTTCATTATTGGAAGTATATATTCTGTCAGCATATAGCATATGTTATTGTGCTTGTGTGTGTTTTATTGTGGTTGTGTTAGAAAGTGAATGCAAGATTAAGTCGGTGGATGCATGAGTGTAAAGTTGAGTTACAGGGTGCATGTAACGCATTTTCATTCGTAAGTCAGACCTATTGGCTTTGCCAATGCTTGTTGTAAGGAGTTGTTGACAATTTTTCTGAAAGGGAAGGATAGCAATGTCGACTGAAGCAATTCTGATTACTAACAAGTTCCTAATCATTCTAATTATTTTGATATGTGCAGTACTGGTTACAGCACATATTACAATTACAAGCTTTAGTAAACATATTGACAGGTCCAACCTATTAAACATTGATTTAGATATGGTAAACACCAAAGTCTGCATGCTAATCCCCAGAAACTCCTAATTAGATGGTATTTATTACACCTACTAAATTCTGACTCAGTGGTGTCAGATTTGACCAGCTGCGGCCAATTTCACACCAATTACCAGGCCTCTCATAACGAGGCCATTAGTGGTGAGGGTGTGCTGTGAAAATGAAGCCTGGGGTGATGGGGAGAAGGCAACAAGTTCTAGAGGAGAAACATAAATTGTAGTAAGGTGGCAGTATTATGTGGCGTGACTGGGTGTTCCTACCATGTAATACCACCATAATACCCAAAAAATGGACCTCGGATTCACACCAGTAAACCTTAGCCTGTCCTGATAGAGTGGCAAAGAGCAGTCAGGCTGCTTACAGGAACATGTGTTAAGCATTTCACAACACCAACATGGATGATAAGGAATTGACACGATTCAAAAGAAATTCAACACCAACTTATAAAAATAAAGAAGATTTATATTAATTTAGGCACTAAAATGAAGTTAATGTTTTGAGTATAACCGGAGTTATCTATTTTAGAGAATTAAATAAATCAATACTTTGCAGAGCTGTCAAATTCTATTATTGCAGTCAATGTGAGACAACACAGTATGCAATCGGTCACTTGCAGGGTGAATTCCATGGACCCCACCTGGGTTTAAGGTCTTGCAGGCCCACAGACCAAGCAACAACAATCAGTACAATTTTGCCTGACTCAAGAGGCCGGGATGCAAAGTGGTGTCGGCTGTCCTTGGTGCTGAGCGAGACTCGCGGTCTTGAGTTAGGCACCTTACCAAAAGGTACCTTGCAGGTCGAGTTCAGCAAAGCCCTTTGCTTCTTAAGCTGGGAGGTGGCATCGGATCAGGAATCACCAAGCAGAGCAGCTCGATGACACTCTGGTGACTTGGGTGCAGAGGTGCTCCTGGCTGTCCGGAGTGCTGAACTGAATCTGCGGGTGCTGGCTTGTTCCTTGTGCCTGGAGCGTCGTGTAAAGCACATAGTAGTCAGGCTGACCACCAACAAGCCTTAGTGCCGGCAAGCACAGGGGTTTGAGAAATCTTCTGCCAGAGGACTAGGGGAGCACTGCAGAAAGCTGAGCCTCACTGAGGGTCTGGTCTGCAGTTCTCTGAATTCATCTGGCCAGGTACTTTCGGGCAGCCATGCTTCTGGGTCCGGTGGACAATTCTTCAGTGGTCGTAGAAGTGCGGTCTTGTCCTGTCCTTGTCGGGGGACTAGTCCTACTAGTCCTATGGAAACCTGGTAAAGGAGTTCAGTTGCAGAGGTGTTCACCTTCCTTTTGGTACCGGTCTTTGGTCCAGGGCATGTCAAAGTCCAGCGGTGTGCAGAGTAGTTACCAGAGATGCAGATAATGCACCTCTTCTTGTTTCACAGCAGATCTGGGATTCTTATGCCTTTCAAATTCTAGATTTAGGAGTGTTAAAATGGTGTGGGAACGAGTGGCCAATGGGCATCTAGTCCTGTAGCTAATCTGCCCCTGAGGTGACCACATTTGGTGGGAGTGCGTCAATAAATTTCCCAGAACCCACTATTTCTAAGTGTTTTCAAGATGGCATGAGCCATCTGCCACAGTAAACTCGAACTGGCCCACCATAGAGGTTTGGTCAGCCTTAGGGGAGTGCTCGCCTCCTGACTAGCTAATTTTCCAGCATGCCTGAGAAGGTGCCTGGGGCAGGGGGACGCTTTGTCCTCTAGTGGGGGACGAATTCCTTTGTCCACCAGCGGTGATGCTGCCTTTGAAGCTCATCACCGTGATGGGTCTAATCACTAGCCATCCTGGCAGGGCGGTGGTGCGACCTCCATCCTGCACAGGCTTTTGTTCTGACCTCTGGAAGTGCCATATACCCCCCAGAATGTGGTCTGAACTCTGTATTGGCGGTAAACACTTGTGGAAGCCTGGCAAGGCAGAGAAAATGGGTAACTCGGTTGGCTTGATCTGAGGACGTCACATGGGTACATGTTAGGTAAATCTGGGCACGAGAATAATGTCCAGGGCTAAAAAACACAGTGTTTGACACCAAACTCGAGGGAATTTGGTCGACCATCATGGAGCTGGACATAAGGGGTTTGCCTGGATGCCAGCCCATGTTATCCTATGGACCGCCAGCCATAGCCATAGTATTAAGTTTTAAATGCTAACACAGGGCCATATATGCTTGCACATATACATGCTGTCCTCAGCAGGAGAACAATGGGGGACAATTAGTAGGGTATTAATTGGAGTAGCCTCATTTCTGATTTTATTGTATGGTATTGTCCATCATTAGACTCCCTATTAGACTTTTATGACTCGCTAATCATATATATATATATATATATATATATATATATATATATATATATATATATATATATATATATATGCACTTTATGTGGTTATGTCACCAGTTGAGCTGAGAGATTTACTGTGGCATGGTTCTGATAATTGTTAAATTCAAAACAGACGCCAAAATAAGAACAATAAATGTCCAAGCACTTTAGAGTGATGTTTATATTTTATGTAGTACGCCTGCAATTTTTTGACTTGAATGTATTTTATTGATATAGTGTTTAATGAGTGTTGTATATATAGAGATTTAACCGGATGACCCTAATAGAGATTTAGGTATTAGAAATATATTTTAAGTATTGGTTAGGTCATGCTGGTTGAGGCCTGCTGATTAAATTACAAAATTGTAATTCTGTATGATTTTAACTGTGGTTTTTTGATAACTGAATAAAGTTATTCTGACTGACTGGCTTGCACATATATGTCCACATTCATAACACAATGCATCCTGCCCCCTGGGGTGTAGGAGGCCTACCTTAGGGGTGACTGACGTATGTTATGGGCAGTGAGGTGGCTCTGTCTGCGCCTCTTGTAGGCAACAATGTTAACTTCTAGCAAATGATTTGTTGTTTAAGACCAGCCTGGTTAAAAAAAAAAGTTGAAGTGCCCTGGGCAGGATCACAGTATGTTGAAATAGGGAAGCCAGGACAACAACCCAGGTTTTCATCCCATCCTTGTTGAAAACATTTGTAAAAATCTAGATACATCGTAAGTAATATAATTATTCATGACAGCCAAGCTGCCTTCTTCCTCCGTCCTCGTTCACCCCCAGGTCCATAATCAAGTTCCAAACTCAAGCATTCTGCAGTTTAACTAACTGGAATTTACAGAATCAACATTCCAGATGAACGAGAAAGGGTTCTAGGTTTAATCAGCACCACAAACAAAACCAATGCACCACACTCCTATCTATTTCATGCACACTGCCGTGCTTTGATTTTAATTTTATGAAGCGTGCAAATCCTCTGACGTTTCCTGGCACTGAGACTGCAAGGCAGAGGGCAAATGCTAGTGCTGAAAGAGGTGAGTTCTCAAAAGCTTTCAGAATCTGGTGTGGTTAGATTAAAAATGAATAGCAAACAGGCTCGAGCAGTAATAATAGAAAAGGGGCGACCTCCCTGGTGCAATTCTGCAGCACCTCGGAATAATGGCAAATTAAGAGGAAGAGGGACCGGTGTGTTCGGAGAGGAGACTAACTACACAACTGTACGTGTTATGAAAGGTAGCACCGAGGGCCCTGTGGCAGAGGCAGAGAACCTTGAAAACACACCTGGAAGCCAAAGTAGACTCCTGATATGTGCAGAGATCCTAGAAGATTTAGAAAGACCCAAGACGAGCCTGGCCACAGCTAATCCGTGGAAGAAGAAAGAGCAAAACCTACAAATAAAGCACTGAAGTAGCCCATTCTGCTTGGAATCAGGGACTGGACCAGCATTTGCCTGGAAGACCTCGGGAAAAGTGTCAGGATTTTCCTCAAAACCTTCATCATAAAGAAGCATGAATACATGAGTTTATTAGTGTGTGGGTCAAAGGAAAGTTTGAAATCAAAGATTACTCCCAGGAGTATGGGCATGGGGAATAGGAGAGGCTCAGGTACCTAGAGACTCAAGCCACTAGATTGGAGATCAAGCTAATCAGCCACCAAAACCAAGGACTGACTTTAAAATAATTAAAGGTCTGATTTAGATATTGACGGACATGTTAGTCCGTCACAACTGTGACGTATATAACATCCGCCAAAATCTAAATCCCATTATATCCTATGGGATTTAGATTTTGGCTGACAAGATATCCATCACCTTTGTGACAAAGTAACGCGCCCGTAAAAATCAGGCCATAAGTCTCAAGGAATTAGCACTCTTCAAACATGCCACAGATACAAGGAGTTCTTTCAAATGGTTCTAGAGGGATATCTGCCCACCCTCCAAGCACAAGATGGTTTGAGTATCATCTGCATAGGAATAAAAGTGAAAACCATATGTGGCAATTAAGTCCACCAAAGGCTCCACATAAAGATTGAAGAGCATGGGGCTCAGGCAAGAACCCAGGGGAACCCCACAACTCATCTATTTTTAGGTGGACAAGCATAGTGCTAGGTGAACAGGCTGAGTATGTGAACTGAAGAAAGATTTAAACCAACCCAGGACATTGACTTGAAGGGCAGCAGTACTGAGGCCCTCATTGTGACTTTGGCGATCTTTCTGCAAGACCGCCGAAGCTGCTGCCAGTGTTGGTGGCCCAAAGATATTTGGAGTTGGTCTGGCCAACGGAGTAAGAGAGGTGGTTCCACCACCAGCACTGCCACACCAACAGGGTTCTGCCTGTCATATTACGATGCATAATACCATGTGGCAGTGTCCTGTATGGCAGTGCGGGCGGTGCCAGATACCAGGACCCATCCCCTCTCAGACGACCACCTTGCCGAAACAGGTAAGTGGACCGTCTGAAAGGGGGGAGGGAGGTTGGGAGCATGTATGTGGTATCTGCGTGTATGTGTAGCGGAATAGGTGTGCGTGAGTGCATGTATGTATGTGTTCATGGAGGGTGGAGGGTGTGTTTCCCTGCATGTATGCGGAGGGGAGAGGAGGTGTCGGGGTGTGAGTGAGTACGTGTGTGTATTGGGATGCATGCGTGTGGGGGTGCATGTGTGCAAGTCTGCAAGTGATTGGGGTGTCTGTGTATGCATGCGGTCGGGTGGGCGTGTTAGTATGGATGTGTGTGGTGTCTGCATTTGTGTAAGAATGCGGGGGGGGTCTGTGTGTGCACTTGTGACTGCGTGTATGCCGATGGGGGTGTTTTGTGTGTGTGTGTGTGTTTGTGTGTGTGAGTGCGTGTATGTTTGAGGGAATGCAGAGGGGAAACGGGTTTCTGTGTGTGTGTTTGCATGTGCAAGGAATGTGTGTATCTGAGTGTTTGGGTGTGAGTGTTTGGGGGTGTATTTAAGCGAATGCGTGGGTGAGTGGGAGTGCGTGAATGTAGGTGTGTGGTCCTGTGGTGGGGTGTTTGCCGGCGACAGGAATGGAGATTCCTGTTGCCGGGTGCATGACTGCCAGCAGTTTTGTGGCGGTGCGACTGCCACAAAATTGCTGGCGATCTGCAAGTCGGAATACCGATGGTGGTGTTATGGCTACCGCCGAGCTGAAGGTGCTCACCTCCAGCCTGGCGGTCTGACCGCCCTGGAGGTATGGGTGCCGTTTCACCGGTTTGGCTCCAGCCAAACCACCAAAGCCGTAATATGGCAGTCTTTACCGCCAGCCTGGTGACGTTAAAACCGCTACCCTGTGAGGGCCAGAGTCTGTCCAGAAGAATGTCTATTCCATGTCAAAAGCTACTAACAGATCAAGAAGAATGAGAGCAGTGGAGCCCCCAGAGTTCCAGATCATTCGGCGGCTGTTAACATGGTTTCAATAGTGAAGGTACAGGAAAAACCTGATTGATAGGTGTTGTGCAGGGCATTTTCCTCAATGTAGCAAGAGAGCTGGGAGTTGACACAGGCCTTCTTAATTTTAACTGTCAGGGGAAGAAGAGATATTGGGTGATAATTCTAGCGGCTCAGAAGATCCTGAGAGGGTTTCTTCAAATAAGGGATTACCAAAGCAGTTTTCCAAAAGACAGGGCCTGACCCATAGACAGAGGCTTATTACAGATAGACATTTACTACTGGGGCCATTAAAGGAGCAATGGTCTCAAAAATCATGGGAGGAGAAGGATCTAGTTGAAAGCCAGACCTGTCCAAATTCAGCATAGACAACATGGAATCATACAGCACAAGACTGAAGTCAGATCCGAATGACCTGTGGCATCTTAGCTCTCCCACTGGAAGAAGACAGGCCTGGGGTATCAGATATTAAAGAGATCAAAAGTCAGGCAATTTTGTTGTGAACAAACTGCAAGATTGGAGGATAGTTTTTGCGAGGGAGTAATCGGAGAAGTGTTGGCCTCACATTTGGCTGAAGAAGTATACATGGCAAACATTTCTTTGGTGGGTTTTTTTTCAGACAGAATCTGATCCAGATAGTATTTAATATGAACTATCCGCACAAGGTTGTTGAAAATCATAGGCTCAGACTTGTAATTTATCTTATTGGAACAGTCATATGTACGTCTCCAGGATTTTTTAGCTTTTTACATTTCTCTTTGACCATGATGAGGTCAGTGGGAGAGAGTACTCTTTAAAGGAAGAGTGGCATATAGTGTGTCAGTTATCCAGTTGCTGAATTGATCAACATGAATGTTAGTATCTTCAGGTGTACTACGTTGTTTGGAATCTAATCAATTAGTGAGTTTGAAAAAGTCCACTTTGTACTGTGGACGAACTTTGGAAGGTTAATAGACTGGTCGCCTTTCGAGTATAGAGAGAAAAATATTGTTTTGTGATCTGCCTATGTTCAATCAAGTAACGTACGAAGGTCAACAAGATCATGACGGGAGTAGATGTGATTATGAGTACATCCTGCTGAGCGAGAGAGCCCATGACCTAATTGGGCTAGGTCGAAGTCAGAGCAGATATTTAGCAGTTCAGTGGTAGCTAGGTTATGCCCTGTAAGTAGAAGGTGACATTTTTCACTGAACCCCAGAAGTTTATAAACTAAAAGTAATCTGACTGAGAACATAGAATTAGGTGAGACAGTAACTACCAGAAATTCAGCGTCAGAGAATGTGTTGATCTGCCAAAAAAGCTATTGAGCATTCTTATTTAAAAGTGAATGCAACTACCCCTCCAGAGCAAGTGGGACGATTGGCGTGTTTTATGGCATGTCCAAGAGAGATTGCCATGGGGAGGCCAATGGATGAGTTGTCTATGAGCTATGTCTTGGTAATAAGTGCAAGATCCAAGTTATAAACTTCGGGGAGACAATTTACTTCTAGGGCATGTTTGAGCGTGGATCGAGCGTTCAATAATACACCGGAACGTTCTACTTACTAATTAGCAAAACGTACCTCAGTGTTTAGTTATGTATCGTTAATTGATCTAATGACAGAGCTAGGGTTGTAACTGATCTTGTAATGAGGCTGAGGATTGAAGAGTGCAACATTGTGGGCCTGGCCTGGGCACACATGTGCGTGGTTTGGCTTGCCTTTGGAGTGCCAGTGATGCACCCTCTGCTCACTTCCCCTGCCGACGCACTGCAGCCATCCCTAAATAGAACATGTGCAGCCTGCATATACCCCCTGGGAAACACTAGAGTGCACACTAAGCAAATATGTGTATCTAGTGTGGAATAAAGGAGAAAATTGGCTGGTAAGTCAAACTCCCTCTGCTAAGACGGATCAGAGAGCAATATAAAATAAGTCTAGTGGGTCCTCTGGGTCAAGCAACCTGAAATGATGTTCTTTTCTTGAACCCATAGTTGTAAATGGCTCTGTAAACTCCTACCAAAATGTTTGCCTGTTGCCTCCAACAGTGCTGTCTAAGACTAGCTGGGGAAGAACTGGGGACCTTTTTTTACAAAGTGGTATGGTGACACTACTCCTGCAAGATGTAAGAATTATTACCATTCAATAGAAATATAACCCACCCAAACATTTTTAGGGATTGGAATTCCATGCACTGTCACCCTAGAATCACAATATTCTGCCACCAAATGCTGATATTTCTTTGCCTCGCAGAGTTCATGGCCTCCCTTAAATTAACCCACTTAGCATCACTTTCACTCCTACGTTCTTGCACTTTTAACCTTACTCTGCTGCATTTAAGATGGCTGCGTTCATGCTGTATTAGTGAGGAAAACAGCGAATGCTGTCTACTTATCAGGAAATATATTTCCTGGTTCAACACCTTCAGTTTCTGATTGCACTTTTTCACCTGTCTAGGGCCTTCACCCTCTTAGTACCTAAATTATGAAAACTAACCATGTGAGATTCAAAGAAGGATATGGCATTGCCTCATGAGGGCTCATTAGATCTAGCGCATACACTTTTATTTTAGAGTTTAAGTACTCAATATTCCTAGCTGCCCAAAAGGTACGCCCATTTGACCTATTGAAGCCAACTTCGCCATTTATTAGTTCACTGGTGCTAATTCCTGAAGGTTAAATAGTCGAGTAAACTTTGTCTGGAGGTAGAATGGAAAGCAAAGGGGGCGGACTTGCCAGCTGGAGACCGTCCATCCAGGAGGACCAAATTGTACTTCCAATAATAGAAAGTCGCTGAAACCTCTGTTTCGGCTGGCAGATCTTCTTGTTTTTTTAAAATTTAAATCAGAACAAATTACATGCCCAAAGCATAATTTCTTCAGTGCCATCGCCACAGGACGATGGCGAGAGCCTCGCCCGCGACTGTCAAGTACAAAGCACAGATGCAGACAGCTCTCAACAAATGACACTCAATACAGAGACTCTAACGCACTAAGATGCAAGGATGGCTAGATTGAACCTGTGGAAGAAATCCAGCCAAATCAAAACAAACGACCAGTGCCAAATGATTGCTAAAAACTACTGTCCTCACTGCAAGACCTCCACCGGATTGAGTGCCCGAGTAGACTGAGAGTAAACTGAGAGCACACTGGCATGCCAGCACCACAAGCCAAACCCAGTCCTAGCTGAGACACTTCAGATGCTAGGTTGCGCTTTGCCCTGTGTAGGAGGCTGGCCTGGTTTGTAGTGGGTACCTTGGGACCTTATACCAGGTCCAGTTATCAATTATTAGTGAAATGTAGTAGTGTTCTAGCAGCTCAGGTTGATAGAGGTAGTGTAAGGAAATGCCTCCTTGGCATGGTTACCCCCTGACTTTTTGCCTTTTGTTGATGCCAGTTATGATTGAAAATGTGCTGGGACCCTGCTAACCAGGCCCCAGCACCAGTGTTCTTTCCATAAATTGTACCTTTGTTCCCACAGTTGGCACAGCCCTGGCACACAGAAGTCCCAAGGGCCCTGATGCCAGGGAAGGTCTCTAAGGGCTGCAGCATGTCTTATGCCACCCTGGGGACCCCTCACTCAGCACATGCACATTGCCTCACAGCTTGTGTGTGCTGGTGGGGAGAAAATGACTAAGTCAACATGGCACTCCCCTCAGAGTGCCATGCCCACCCTACACTCCCTGTGGCATAGGTAAGTCACCCCTCTAGCAGGCCTTACAGCCCTAAGGCAGGGTGCACTATACCACAGGTGAGGGCATATGTGCATGGGCACTATGCCCCCTATAGTGTCTAAGCAAAACCTTATACATTGTAAGTGCAGGGTAGTCATAAAGAGTATATGGTCAGGGAGTTTGTCAAACACGAACTCCAGAGTTCCATAATGGCTAAACTGAAATCTGGGAAGTTTGGTATCAAACTTCTCAGCACAATAAATGCACACTGATGCCAGTGTGGGATTTATTGTAAAATGCACCCAGAGGGCATCTTAAAGATGCTGCCTGAATACCAGTCCGACTCCTAGTGCTAGGCTGACCAGTTTCTGCCAGCCTGCCACAACCAGAGGAGTTTCTGGCCACATGGGGAGAGTGCCTTTGTCACTCTGTGGCCAGGAACAAAGTCTGTACTGGGTGGAGGTGCTTCTCACCTCCCCCTGCAGGAACTGTAACACCTTGCGGTGAGCCTCAAAGGCTCATGCCTTTTGTTACAGCACCCCAAGGCATCCCAGCTAGTGGAGATGCCCGCCCCTCTGGCCAAGGTCCCCACTTTTGGCGGCAAGGCAGGAGAGGATTATGAGAAGAACAAGGAGGAGTCACCCACCAGTCAGGACAGCCCCTAAGGTGTCCTGAGCTGAGGTGACCCCTGCCTTTAGAAATCCTCCATCTTGAGTTTGGAGGTTTCCCCCAATAGGATTAGGGATGTGCCCCTCTCCCCTCAGGGAGGGGGCACAAATAGGGTGTAGCCACCCTCCAGGACAGTAGCTATTGGCTACTGCCCTCCTGACCTAAACACCCCACTAAATTTGGTATTTTGGGGTGACCCAGAACCCAGGAAATCAGATTCCTGCAACCTACACAAAAAGAAGGACTGCTGACCTGAAAGCCCTGCAGAGACGATAGAGACGACAACTGTCTTTGCTCCAGCCCTACCAGCCTGTCTCCAGACTCAAAGAACCTGCACAGCGATGCATCTGACAGGGACCAGCGATCTCTGAAGACCTAGAGGACTGCCCTGAACCGAAAGACCAAGAAACTCCAGAGAACAGCGGCATTGTTCACCAACAGCAACATTTTTGCAACTTTGAAGCAACTTTAAAAGAACTCACTCTTCCCGCCGGAAGCGTGAGCCTTCACACTCTGCACCCGACGCCCCTGGCTCGAGCTCCAGAGAACCAACCCTGCAGAGAGGACTCCCAGGTGACTGCGACCTCGTGAGTAACCTGAGCCGACCCCCCCGCACCCCGACAGCGACGCCTGCAGAGAGGATCCAGAGGCTCCCCCTGACCACGACTACCTGGAAATATAATCCGACGCCTAGTCGAAGCACTGCACCCACAGCCCCCAGGACCGAGAGGAAACAAACTCCAGTGCAGGAGTGACCATCAGGCGGCCCTCTGCCGAGCCCAGTCGGTGGCTGGCCCGAGAAGCCCCCCTTTGCCATGCCTGCATCGCCTAAGTGACCCCAGGGTCCCTCCATTGCTTTCAATAGCAAACCCGACGCCAACTTTGCACACTGCACCCGGCCGCCCCTGTGCCGCTGATAGTGTGTTTTGTGTGCCTGTTTGTGTCCCCCCCAGTGCTCTACAAAACCCCCCTGACCTGCCTCCTGAGGACGGGGGTACTTACCTGCCAGCAGACTGGAACCGGAGCATCCCTGTTCTCCATAGGCGCCTATGTGTTTTGGGCCCTCCTTTGACCTCTGCACCTGACCGGCCCTGTGTTGCTGGTGCGGTGACTTTGGGGTTGCCCTGAACCCAGGAGACTGAACTTGTAAGTGCTTTACTTACCTCAGAAACTTAACCATACTTACCTCCCCAGGAACTGTTAATTTTTGCAGTGTCTACTTTTAAAATAGCTTATTGCCATTTTAACGTATACTGTGTGTACTACTGCTCTAATTCAAAGTTCCTTACGTACCTGTGTGGAGTACCTTGCATTTTATACATTTACTTCAAATCTTGAATCTTGTGGTTCTAAAATAAATTAAGAAAATATATTTTTCTATATAAAAATTATTGGCCTGGAGTTAAGTCTTTGAGTGTGTGTTCCTCATTTATTGCCTGTGTGTGTACAACAAATGCTTAACACTACCCTCTGATAAGCCTACTGCTCGACCACACTACCACAAAATAGAGCATTGGAATTATCTAATTTTGCCACTATCAACCTCTAAGGGGAACCCTTGGACTCTGTGCACACTATCTCTCACTTTGAGATAGTATATACAGAGCCAACTTCCTACAGGTAGCTATAGCAAAGCAGCTTAGGCTGAACTAGGAGACATGCAAAGCTCCTGCAATACCACTTATAGTTACATAGTACTTATACACAAGTAAAGACAATACTCAGTGTTACCAAAAATAAAGGTATTTATTTGGGTGACACAGTACCAAAAATATCTTAGAGGCAATACTCCTTCTGGAGGTAAGTATTATACACAATATATACACTAGACACCAAAATTAGACAAGTAAATAGTCAAAACAATGCAAACAGTAGGAAATCATATAGAATGCAATGGGAGAAAATAGGTCTAGGGGCAACAGAAACTATATACTAAAAAAGTGGAATGTGAATCACAAATTTTCCCGTAGACAAGAGTAGTGTGTGCAGAATCGCTGGGAGAGTAAGAATACAGTAAAGGTAAGTAAATTACCCCACCCCCCAGATCCCAGAAAAGCAGGAGTAAAGTACTGCAAGTTTCCGTAGGACACAGTACACCTCGTTTTGGGGATTTTGCAGCAGCCAACCAAGTCTGCAAAGAACAATTGCTGGATTATTGGACCTGAAGACCTGCAAAGGAAGGGGACCAAGTCCAGAAGTCAAAAGAAGTTCCAGGAAGGACAGGAGCCCCTGCCAACCCAGAGGAGCGTGCAAAAGAAGAGTCCCCGGTTAGTCAAAGACTGCAGAAATGCACCCTAGGAAGATGCCAGCAGGTTCCTGCATGATGGAAAATATGTCCCACGGCGTGAAGATCGTTACAGATGAGATTCTGTCGGAAGTCGCCAACAAGCCTTAGCTACGACAAAAGTGCATTTTTCATCAAAATGGCGCTGGATGGACCCAGGAGGGACCTGGGGGCCTCACCTCTGTGTGAGGAGGAAGAGCGGCCTCTAAGCACTTTAGAGAGGCGGCAGGATGCCAGCCAGCACCCCCAGGAGTCACAGGATCCGGGTTCAAAGGAGGTGCAAAACACGGGTGATGCAGCACAACAAAAGAATGTCCCACGCCACCGGAGAACAACTCAGCGAGTTGAGTGTCGCAGGATGGAGTGCTGGAGACCTGGGCCAGGCTGTGCACAAAGGAATTTTGCAAAGAGTGCACAGAGGCCTCAGGAGGCGAAGAAGACACAGTACACAGAGGTACCGTCGTTCTCAGGGATGGCAAGGTCTTACCTCCTCCAAATTGCATCAGCAGGACCTCAGGACAGTATATGTCGATGATGTGCACCCTCTGTCCTTAGGAGCACGCTCGTTGCCGTGAGAGGAGTCCCAGGGTACCGGTCGTCGCCTTGGAAGTTGCATGCTTGGAGCAGACGTGTGACTCCGTCACTCCATGGGAGATTTCTTAGGTCCTTCTGGTGCAGAATGAAGACAGGAAGTCCCTAGAGCATGCACACCGTGGAAACTGTTGCAGTTGCTGACTTGGAGCTGAGGTTGCTGAAGAAAAGTGTCTCTTGTAGACACTTTGTTGCAGTTACAGCATTTCCTGGAGCAGGCTGCGGTTGATCCGAGGTCTGAAGAGTCTGAAGTTGTTGCAGAGGATTCCTGAAGGAAACTTGCAAGCAGAATCTGAAGAGAACCCACAGGAGAGACCCTAAATAGCCCTGAGAGGGGGATTGGCTACCTTATCAGGTATGGAACTATCAGGAGGGGTCTCTGACTTCACCTGCTGGCCTTGGCCACTCAAAGCCCTCCAGAGTGCCCACACACCATGCAAAGCAAGATGGCGGAAGTCTGGGACACACTGGAGGAGCTCTGGGCACCACCCCTGGGGTGGTGATGGACAGGGGAGTGGTTACTCCCCTTTCCTTTGTCCAGTTTCCCGCCAGAGCATGGGAGAAGGGGGTCCCTAAACCGGTGTAGACTGGTTTATGCAAGGAGGGCATAATCTGTGTCCTTCAAAGCATTTCCAGAGGCTGGGGAAGACTACCCCTCCCCAGCCTGTAACACCTATTTCCAAAGGGGGAGGGTATAACACCCTGCTCTCAGAGGAAATGCTTTGTTCTGCCTTCCTAGGACTGGGCTGCCCAGACGCCAGGAAGGCAGAACCCTGTCTCTGAGGTGGCAGCAGCTGTAGCTGCAGTGCAAGCCTCAGAGAGATGGTTTGGCAGTACTGGGCGTCCATGGTGGAGCCCCCAGGATGCATGGAATTGGCTCCCCAATACCAGATTTGGAATGGGGGGACAATTCCATGATCTTAGACAGGTTACATGGCCATATTTGGAGTTACCATTGTGAAGCTACATATAGGTATTGACCTATATGTAGTGCACATGTGTAATGGCATCCCCGCACTCACAAAGTCTGGGGAAATGGCCCTGAACTATGTGGGGGCACCTTTGCTAGTGCAAGGGTGCCCTCACACTTAGTAACTTTGCACCTGACCTTCAGCAAGTGAAGGTTAGACATGTAGGTGACTTATAAGTTACTTAAGTGCAGTAAAAATGGCTGTGAAATAGTGTGTGCACTATTTCACGCAGGCTGCAGTGGCAGTCCTGTGTAAGGGTTTGTCTGAGCTCCCTATATGTGGCAAAAGAAATGCTGCAACCCATATGGACCTCCTGGAGCCCCAATGCCCTGGTTACCTAGGTACCATATACTAGGGACTTATAAGGGGGGTCCAGTGTGCCAATTAAAATTGGTAAATGAAGTCACTGGCCTACAGTGACAAATTTAAAAGCAGAGAGAGCATAAGCACTGAGGTTCTGGTTAGCAGAGCCTCAGTGACACAGTTAGGCACTACACAGGCATACACATTAGGCCACAAACTATGAGCACTGGGGTCCTGGCTAGCAGGATCCCAGTGACATAGTAAAAGCACACTGACACACACTCACAAACAGGCCAAAAGTGGGGGAACCATGCTAGAAAGAGGCTACTTTCCTACACCCTGCGGACCCTAACCCACAGCTCTCCAAAAAGGGCACAAGGCCCCTTACCTGAAAATGCTGTGTAGGAGCAACTACTCATACTCCTGGCATTAACTATAATACCTCATCTGGCTCCTGCTGGCTCCTCTCCGAGCAGAAGTTCAGAAACTCAGTGCTAGCTAGAAGAGCAGCCTCTCCATCACTCAACTTGCGCTCAACGTGCGCCACAAGCACCCCGACCTTTGACACTCTTTCCAAGCAACCTCAGGCAACCTCTTTCTCCTGGAGGATGCAGCAAGAAAGAAAAATACATGGAAAAATGAAAAGAAGCCCAACATGCGGCTCACTCAGAGCATCTCTGCTCCGTTACACTGTGCTTTCTGCTACCTGGCGTCAGTAACCGTGGTACACAACTCTCATTTGCAGCCCATACTGCCACCGCTCCGTCCTCTCAGCCTGCTGTGCTCTGCCCGGTGTTCATGGTGCTCTGCCTGGTAGCTGCCTGCCACCTGCTTGCGGGTCTGGCCTTGTGGCCATGGCTCTCGCTCAACCATCTGCCTTCGGGCTTGGGGTCAAGGCTGGTATCTTGGGCTCAGGCTTTGGGCTTGGCCTTTCTTGGTGACTCAACTCTGGGAGCACGCCACCCACCTGTCACCTCACTGTCGGCTGCTCCTCTCCACTCAGTCATGACACGTTACCCTAAAGCAGTCTTTGGGACCCTGTGGGGACACTGGATTGGCCACATCATAATCATAATATAGGTGGGGCTTGCGTGGCAGTTAGAGACACTGCTGGGGTTGCAGGTCAGTTAGTGTGCTGTGGACCCTGTAGGTAGGTTGAGTTTTTTGCCTTTTGTCAGGGAAAAAGATAGTTGGTGTTTTAGTAGCGGTCTTCTTTAATAAGTGATTGTGCGGCTATGAGAGTTAAAAGCAAGGTGAGTGGGGAAATATGACTAGGGCAGGCTAGTCAGTGAGGGAAGCATCGCAGACTCTCTGGAAAGTAGACACATAAGATTTATTGAGGCCCAGGATAATTGATTCTTCTTGGTAGGAGATTGCAAGGCCATTAGGGAGGCAGCCAGTGGAGTCGCATTTACAGTGTCACCTCCGTGGGACAGTGAGAAGAGATACTGGCGCATCACAGGCCAGTACTGCTCACGTACCGATATTAGTGGTGACGCAAGATGAGCAGCCAGCTAATTCAGCAGAAAGGAGCTGCCGTCTGTCATACAGTGCTCAAATTACAGGGAGGAAGACGGCCAGTGTGGAAGTTTCAGCAGGGAGGAGACGAGAGGCAGGCCGGTCGCAAAGCAGATCAGTTTGGGGCCCGCACGTAACATCTCCTTGGGGCTGGAAGGAGCCGGGCGGTCAAAGAAGCCAGTGAAAAATGGTACACCTGGGTTGGCGGGTGACCTGCGAACTAGCGAATCCGGAAAGGCAATGGAGGTTAAAATAAGGAGGCCGGGCAGGGCCTCCCACAATCTATAGGATGGACTTTAGACGGATGGATGCCAGCTGGATGGACTGGCGACGCGGAAGTCGGGTAGAAACAAACCTTGACAGCAACGGACTTGGCGTAAGGCCATCAACACCCTCTGAAGCGTCAAGAGGGAGCACCACTGTGTCGGCTGCAAACCAGGAAGTGCGCCGGACGAGAGCAAAGTGCACGGCGTGAGGTGGTGGGGAAGACATCTGTTTGCTCCCCTGCAATGCAGGCAGACACTCGCTGCACAAGGTGGACACGAACGAGCAGCACTGCACCAGACTGTGGAAGAGCAGAGCTTCACGAGGCAGCGCGGAGGGCCGCCAGACTGGGGGGAGGCAAGCGGGCCCAAAACAGAGGCGGACAGGGAGCAGAGCCCAACGAAGAGCACCACTGCGCAAGGACCGGGGCTGAGTCAGGCACGAAACAGAGGCGCGAAGAAAGAACAAAGAATGCACAAAAGGGAGCACACCGTCCAACCCCCCTTTTATCAGCAGACGGACAGCGTGGTGCATGTCGTGAAGGCCCGAAGGGGCGCCTCTGCGGTAAGAACCACATCGAGCCAAAATAGGAAGCCCTTTAAAAGCGGGCTGCATCTTGCCCGGTGCCTGGGTGCAACAGCAGGTAAAGGTGAGAGAGGCACCAGTGGGGGCACCGCGAACTGACGGCAAGAGCCAGCCAGTGCGCAAAGGGCTGTGGGGGGCTCCATGAGCAGTCTGGGGGAAGAGCGAATTGTGGACACAGAGGGCCTAGTACCAAGGGCCCAGTACCCAGGATTTAATTGTTGCGCTGCACGAATGCATGGACGCAGAGGATGGGGGGGGGGCCACAAGCAGTCCTGGTATTTTTTATTGTTGGGCAGCAAAAGCATGCTGACACGGAAGACTAGTAACCAGGAGCACATGGCAGGAGGCAGCTCTCGCACCATGGACAGGGAGAGGAAACACTCTGTCCATTTCATAGAGAAGGACAGTGAGGACATTCCACCACCCAAGAAGCGAGGAGGGGCAAGCGTAGAGGACAATGGTCCTGTGTTGGCCGCGGACCTGGAGGCACTGCTAGATAAGGCACGGAGCTTCTAGCGGAGCACAGAAGAGCACAAGGAGGCAATCCCAATGGTGAGTTACCTGCAACAAAGGCTGGAACGGGGATGGACAAGACGAACAGGAACAATCAAGGGGCGAGTGTAGCCAGAACGGCAGCGCTGACCAAGAGAGGAAGGAACCAACAGCGGAGCCCAGGCTCAGGGCACAAGAAGGAGTAAGAAAGGTGCCACGCAACCTCCAAAGCAAGGGGGCAAGAGGAGGCAGGAGCACAGCCACATGCACTAAGGAGGTTTGGTCCGACCACATGGAGCAGGACAGTGCGGCTGAAGCCGAAGAGGGGCCTGGAGCCAGAACAGCAGCTGCCTCGAGGATCACCGGCTGCAGAGTGAACACTCCGGATGGTGCGACACAAGTGCAGAGTAATGGTTTGGGGGCGCAGAGCGAATGGGCACGCGATGGCAGCATCACAAATTTCGGAACTCAGGTGGGTATGGTAAACACCAAACGAAGAAGTAAGCACAGTGGGTTCTCCCTTTCAGCCCCCACAGTAGCAGGTTTCACCATGGTGAGGGGGAATGGGTCCTTGGGCACAACAGCCATCATTGACCCTGTGCCAGGACAATCTTCACGAAGCTGGCTCAGCAGTACCCCGGGGGCACCATCGCATCTCAGGTGGATGACCCGGATGTGCATCACCCACGGACCAATCCAGGGCCGGCTGCATTACCAGGTGGGGTTTTTAAAACCCAGCTCGTAATACAGGAGGGGAGAGCGTCGGCAGCGACAGCACCGACAGAGCGAAGGAGACGAGCAGAAGATTGCGGAGACGGGACCATCGGCTGGCGGAATCCAGTGGAAGGTGTAGACGGGGAGAAGATGCCAAGACGAGGAGAAGACGCCAAGACGAGGAGAACGAGAGGGACGATCCGACCACTGTACTGGCGTCCCGGTGAAAGACCAGGAGGCGGCACAGCTTGCAGACCGGCAACGCTCTGGGGAGAGCGTGGCCTCACCAGGTATGGTCCTATAAGAGAACAGGGGAAGACCAGAAGAAGACGGAAACGGAGGGAGGCAGGACAATTCAGCACGGGAAAACGTTGAGTTATTTTACTTCGTTTCGTTTTTACTTTACTTACTTTGTGTGGTGATATTTTTTGTTCCGATATTATCATTTATTTTAAAAGGGAGAGGGAGAAAACAGAGTCGAAAAACACCATACCTGTACACATATAACTAGCTGAAGCGGGGCAGGAATGTGGCCACATTTGGTTGCGTCTTTGAGATAAAAAAGCAAGCGATATCAAGGGGGAAATAGACCTAGTAACAAACCAGATAGAGAGCTCCGTCGTTAAAACCCTACAAAGAAAGAAAAGGACAGCAAAGACAGGAGAAGAGATAAACAAGGAAAGACATAAAATAACAGGAAAGAAAAGAAGAGAAAAACCAGTAAGAGTAGGAAAACAAAGAGAAGATAAGAAAGAAGAGCGAGGCAGAGCAGGGAAAAGAGTAATAGCACAACTTACCAGTCCATCAACGGTCTTGTTTTCTTCTTTTTCCCCATGCACCTCCTGAGTCACCATCTGGGAATAAGAAGAAGAACAGAAGATGAAGATCCCATGATTGATCCAAGAAGACGGAAAACAAGAAAACCTTAAAAACCAAAATGAGAAAGAAAAGAGCCAAAGAACTAGTATTTGATTAACTAAACTTAATAAAAGCATATACAAAGTAAAGCGCCTACAAGTCTCTATTACTCGGACCCTAGGACAGTGGTGTCAGAAGTGGGATTTTTACAGACAATCCCATAACGTACCTGGGTCAGTAATGGAAGAAAAACCATCACTTGCTGATATGATTGCCCAACTGGTGGAAGGACAGAGACATCTTCAGTTGGTTTGGGAAGAGCAATTAAAAGAGGCTAAGGAAGAACGAGAAGCGTTACTGACTGCCTTAAAGAGTCAGGCGACGATTATTGCGAATAACCAACTGGTACATGAAACAGCCATTGGACAGTTAACAGAGACCATAGCAAGTACTAGGGTACACCCCAATGTCCCTAGCAGTGTCCTCCAAAAATACTAGGAAACAAAGACCCTGACTCTTTCTTTACAAAATTTGAGAGAGTTGCGAGTTCTGCTAATTTGTTGACAGACAAATGGGGCCAGTATATTGCTCCATTATTAACGGGTAATCTACAGGCTGCTTATCAGGCAGTAAACCCTGGATGGGTAACTCCGTACACCGAAATCAAGAAAGCCATTCTTGGATGAGTAGGTCTGCACCAAGAAAGCTATCTAGTTCGGTTTCGACAGACAAAGTGGACCTCCCAGAAAAAGCCCCGCACTCTTTATTATAGAGTACATCATGCCGCAGGAAAATGGTTAAATCCCGCTGAAACCTCCAAAGGCGACATGTTTGAAACTATAGTCTTAGAGCAATATCTAGATGCCCTACCACCCAGCACTAGAAACTGGATTCGGCAACATCCTTACCTCAATAACCATACCGCTATTGCCCTCGCATGTGCCTTCCACCGAGCTCCTGCGTTTAGAGGTTTTCAATCGAAACCCATTCCTGTACTCTCACGGTGCTCTACTCCTAAACCCCTCCTTCCCAAATCAGTACCGGGTGTAAGCACAGAAAAGACCGGTAATCCTCCTCACCCCTTCTCCAAAGAAGGGATGACAGGGCCACAATGCTTCCATTGTGCCGAATGGGGACATATAGCAAGACATTTTCTCCTCGAGAGAGAGAGCAGGATGAACCAATGGAAATAGGAATGGCGAAAGGTCGAGTCTTATGGTCAGGACAAAGTATGGCAAGGTATACCATGACTATGTTAGTAAATAAGGAGGAGAGGACTATACTCATAGATTCCGGATGCAGTCAAAGTGTAGTGAACCAGGCATATGTAAGACCCGATCAGTGGGACCCAAATACCCAAGTATTATTACTTGTGTACATGGGGACAGGAGAACCTACCCTGTCGCCACCAGAGTGATAAATTGGAGAGGATAGTAGGTGTGATCCCTGCATTAGGTGAGGATCTTATCGCAGGGACTGACTATGAGGCATTCCCTGAGCTGTTAACCACAGTGAATAAAAATTATATTTTTGTGGTGGGGGGAGACTCCCTTTGTATCCCCCAACATAGAGGAAGGTACCCCAAGAAGACGTCTTTCTAAAAAACAAAAATGAGAGCAAAAGCAACTGTATCAAACAGAAGTCACTAAACCTACTCCAATTGCACATGACGTCCCAAAAGCTATAATGTCCATTGCAGGACAATTTCAACAGGCACAAAGAGAAGATCCAACCCTGAAGAATGCCTGGCAGATAGCACTGTCATCCGATAACCCTTCGGTAGGTCCTACCTTTCAGCTCACTAATAATTTATTGTATAGGGTCTGTCCTACCTCTACTAATCGGGATCCGCAGCTGGTGATTTCTCAGGCTTGTCGAGAACAAGTGCTCCACCTTGCTCACAGTGATAATGGTGAGGGTCACCTAGGTAGGGAGAAAACAGAAGAGGCTATAACCAAAAGGTTCTATTGGCCAGGGGTTTATAGTGATATTAGAAAGCATTGTCAGGTCTGTCCCAAGTGTCAGTTGATAAACCCTTCCTCTAATCCCACCATTTCCCTCCAGCCACTACCTATAATAGAAGTCCCCTTCACAAGAGTAGGAATGGAAGCCACCAATATTTACTACTTCTAGTCGATTATGCTACCCGATTTCCTGAGGCAATTCCACTAGCCAGCATGACCACCATGACTATCGCACAGGCGATGATAGAATTTTTTTCTCGAGTAGGGTTCCCCAAAGAGATTCTTACAGATCAAGGGACTCCATTTATGTCCCGACTGATGGACGAAGTGTGTCAAGCGCTAGGTGTAAAACAAATCAGAACATCAGTCTATCACCCGTAAACAGATGGTCTTGTGGAGCGCTATAATAAAGCTATCAAAAACCTCCTGCGAAAAATCATTAATGACTCAGGAAAAAATTGGGAAAGAAAGTTGCCCCTCGTTCTATACGCTCTCCGAACTCATGTGCAGTCATCCACAGGCCATAGCCCCTTTGAACTTCTTTTTGGTAGACAGCCCCATACGCTATTAGACATGTTGGCAGAACAATGGGAGAATACTGAGGAGAAGATCAAGGATGTTTGAACCTACACTAAAGATCTAAAAGAGAACTTACACACCGTATGGGAAGAAGCCCATAGAAGTTTACAAGAAGCCAAGGAGAAACAAAAAGCGTATTATGAAGCTCACAGCAGACATCGAAAAGTAGCAGTAGGACAAAAAGTACTGGTACTGTTACCTACAACAGAAAACAAAATGCTTGCCCATTGGCAAGGGCCAAATACTGTCCTTGAACAAGTTACAACAGTAACTTATAAAGTTGAGATACCCACTGGGTCAGGTAGAGAGCAAATATACCATATCAACCTCTTAAAACATGGCATGACACTGATGTCCCTCACAGCAATAGATATGTCTCTACTGGGGGTGAGGGCGACATATCTATGTACCCCACAGATGCAAAAGACGAAAAAGAGATAATTATGCCCCAACTAAGTGAGCACCTATCTCCAGAACACGTACCAATGTGGCAATATAGTGAGGGCTAACCTAGATGTCTTTAAAAAAATTCCAGGTATAACACACATGATACAACATCATACCCATACCATAGGTGATAGAGTTTCCCGACAACGCCCATACAGAATATCAGAGGCCAGACAGAAACTGGTAGAACAAGAAGTGACAGACATGTTACAGGCAGGAATTATTGAACCCTCTTCTAGTGGTGCTCCCCCATAGTGTTAGTACTGAAACCAGATGGGAAGATTAGATTGTGTATTGATTTTAGGCAAGTGAATGCCCTTTTTCACTTTGACACCTATCCAATGCCTAGAATTGATGATTTATTGGAGCGGTTGGGAAACGGCAAATATATGACCACCCTAGACTTAACGAAAGGTTATTGGCAGATTCCCCTGAAAGAAGAAGACAAAGAAAAAAACAACATTTGCTACCCCCTCAGGACTTTACCAGTTTACTGTTCTTCCCTTTGGTCTACATGGGGCACCAGCTACCTTTCAACGACTAATTGATATGGTACTGCGTCCGTTTCAGGATTATGCAGCTGCCTACTTGGATGACATTGTTATCTATAGTACTACCTGAGAAGAGCATACGTCACATATAACCAATGTACTACATGCCCTTAGAAAAGCCGGCCTCCCTGACAACCCCGAAAAGTGTAGGATTGGGCACGATCAAATTAATTACCTAGGATATGTAATGGGACATGGAATGGTGAGACCCCAGATCGAGAAAGTACAGGCCATCACACAAATACCCCTACCACACTGGAAAAAAGACATCAGGGCTCTTTTAGGGATGATAGGTTATTACAGACGGTTTATTCCACATTTTTCAGAGATAGCGGCCCCCCTCACTGAATTATTGGGAAAAAATAAATCCAATCATTTTACCCATCTCACTGATGTAGAACAGGAAAGATTCCAACAACGGAAACATCTTCTAATAACTGAACCCGCACTGTGGTGTCCTGATTTTCAGAAACCCTTTCAGGTCCAGACAGATGCCTCTGATCAGAGGTTAGGAGCAGTGCTGTCACAACAAGATGAGAATGGGCACTATCACCCCATAGTCTATCTGAGTAGAAAACTTTTACCTTGTGAGAAACAGTATCTGACTCTTGAGAAGGAATGTCTCGTGATCAAATGGGCTATAGAATCCTTACTGTATTACTTTTCGGCCCGGCCATTCACCTTACTTACTGATCACGCTCCCTTAAACTGGTTGGCGCGCCATAAGGATACCAATGCACGTGTGCTACGGTGGTTTTTGTCACTCCAATCTTTCTCCTTCCAGGTTCAACATGCGCCGGGCTCCCTTTTATCTAATGCAGATTACCTATCCAGGTATCTGTCTCAAACGTGGCTTCAACAGCCACTGTCAAGGGGAGGTGAATGTGCCAGGCCGATCTTCACGAAGCCGGTTCAGCAGTACCCCGGGGGTACGATTGCGTCTCGGGTGGATGACCCGGATGTGCCTCAACCACGGACCAATCCAGAGCCGGCTGCATTACCAGGCGGGGTTTTTAAACCCAGCTCATCATACAGAAGGGGAGAGCGTCGGCAGCGACAGGACCGACAGAGAGACGACAGAGCGAAGGAGATGAGCGGAAGATTGCGGAGACAGGACCATCAGCTGTCGGACTCCAGTAAATGGTGGAGACAAGGAGAAGACACCAAGACGAGGAGAATGAAAGGGATGACCCGACCACTGTACCGGCGCCCCGGTGAAAGACCAGGAGGTGGCAAAGCTTGCAGACCGGCCACGCCCTGGGAAGAGCGTGGCCTCACCAGGTATGGTCCTATAACAGGACAAGGGAAGACCAGAAGAAAACGGGAACGGAGAGAGGCGGGACAGTTAAGCACTGGAAAATGTTGAGTTATTTTCCTTCATTTCGTATTTACTTTACTTACTTTGTGTGGTGATATTTTTTGTTCCCGTATTATCATTTATGTAAAAAAGGGGGGGAGGGGAGAGAAACAGAGTAGGAAAATACCATATCAGTACTGTGACCCACATCTAACTAGCCGAAGCAGGGCAGGAGTGTGGCCACATTCGGTTGCGTTTTTGAGGAAAAAAAAGCAAGATATATCAAGAGGAAAATAGACCTAGTAAAAAACCAGATAGAGAGCTATGTCGTTAAAACCCTACAATGAAAGAAAAGGACAGGACAGGAGATAAACAAGGAAAGACATAAAAGAAGAGAAAAACCAGTAAGAGTAGGAAAACAAAGAGAACATAAGAAAGAAGAGAGAGAAGAGTGAGGCAGAGCAGGGAAAAGAGTATTAGCACTAATTGCCAGTCCACCAAAGGTCTTGTCTTCTTCTTTTTTCCATGTGCCTCCTGAGTCACCATCTGGGAATAAGAAGAAAAAGAACAGAAGATGAAGATCCCATGATTGATCCAAGAAGACGGAAAACAAAAAAACCTTAAAAACCAAAATTAGAAAGAAAAGAGCCAAAGAGCTGGTATTTGATTAACTAAACTTAAAAGCATATACAAAGTAAAGCGCCTACAAGTCTCCATTACCCAGACCCTAGGAAAGACCCCTTTTGGGGCAGCAGCCTTGTGGCCATGGGCAAGCCCAGGGTCGGTGGGCCCGCCGGGTTTTCCATCCTTCACATGGCCTAATCCAGTAGCATTGGAAGGCAAAGCAGTACCAAAGAGGCAGACACAGAGAGGGAAAATGAAGGGGACAGCCAAAGTCACCTCTGCGAAAGCGCAACAACTAGTCACAGACGTGGTGGAGGTAGTGAAAGACACCAGAGGGCAGTGTGGAGTCTGGTGCCTCCGCTGCACTGGATAAAGCCTCAGGAGGAAAGGAGACGGACCCCATGACAGCCTGTACAGGTGGGGGAACACAAAAAGGTGGGGGGGGGGGGGGGGTAAGCCGGTAAATGAACACATTAGACCATCATCCAGTGACCTCCCTGTAATGGCGAGGGAGACAGGCTTGGCTAACATGATCCTATTAACAGTTAAAGAAAGAATGTGCTGCAAATAATTTATTGACATCTTTTCACTATTGGAGGTACGGCAAGGCAGCTTAGACATAACAACCCAAGATAAGAAGGAAGAGGAAAAGAGGGACAAGTGCAGACCACGGGTAGAAAGGTCAATAGAAAACTGGCTTAAAGCCTTCCGGACTATAGCCAGCATATTTGTTGAGAAATTCTCAGAAAGCGCTGCAGCACTGTTTCTGCATGAGCAGCGAGTACACAACAAAAATATCAAGGGGACACCTGGCTACGGTATGATGAGTGATTCAGAGAGAAGATGCAAATCTGGCCAGTCTTACAGTGGGGCCAACAGGACGTAGAAGGGTTTACAGATCATATGGTGGCAGCCAGGAATAGGGGCAGTGACAGAGAAAATAATTTTCATTCCTCATGGGGTAAAGGAAAAACGGAAGGGCTCAACTGGAATTACATGGGTCACTTGCAGGCAGGGCAAGGCAAGCACACCCATGTGCTGGAAGTATGAAAGAGAAAAATGCAAGTGGGGCCAGTCCTGCAAATTCAAACACAGCTGCAGCAATTGTGGGGGAGTTCATCCAGGAAGTGAGAACAGAAAAACAAAAGGGAATCCTGAAAACAAAGACCTAAATTGAAAGTAGGGGTAAAGAAGGGCAGAGGGAGCCTCAAAAGGCCGACAACCCCCTGCCACCACCCATAAAAGTGAGTCGGCTGGTCTACTTGTTAAGCACATTCCCAAAGGTCAAAGAAAGACAAACATTGATAGAAGGTTTTACACAAGGCTTCCCTATTCCTTATGATGGCCCACAGGAATTCAGAGTGTGCCAAAACCTCAAGTCTGAGCCGGTCCTTTCCAAGAGCCACCCATGGGTAAGTTTATAGTGTCACCTTTAGGGGTGGTCCCCAAAAAAGAAGTGGGCAAATATAGGATGATACACCACTTGTCGCATCCACCGGATGAATCAGTGAATGATGGCCTGGGACAGGACAGCTGCTTGGTATTTTACGCCACAGTTGATGGCGCGATGAATCGCATCAGGGCGGCAGGCAGGGGCACCTTGCCAGCTAAAACTGACATGGAATCTGCTTTCCGTTTGTTACCAGTGCACCCTGATAGCTACCACCTGCTAGGGTTCCAAATGGATGGGTCTTTCTATTACGACAAATGTCTGCCCATTGGGTGCTCAATCTCCTGTACCTATTTAGAAACTTTCAGCACATTCTTGGAATTGGCAGTCACCGAGCGTTATGAGAAGGGTTGGATCACCCATTATTTAGACGACTTCTTGTTCATAGGCAGGCAGGGCACGGCAGATTGCCTGGAGCTACTCGAATGTTTCCAAGATTTGATGATACAACTGGGTTTGCCTATAGCGCAAGCGAAGACAGAAGGTCCTACAACATGCCTTTCATTTCTAGGGGTAGAGTTGAACACGTTAGAAGGGCTTTCCAGATTGCCGGAGGGGAAGGTACAGGAGTTAAAAGAGAACATAGGGACCCTCTCACACAAAAAGAAGGCCAGGCTAGGCAAGTTTGCAACAGCTGATTGGGCACCGTAATTTTGCAGGCAGAGTCATACGAGTGGGCAGATAATTCGCCAGAAGGTTAGCTTAGCAATGTGATGGTATGTCAGCAAAGCATCACAGGGTGAGAATAACACGAGGGGTCAGGGAAAGACCTGGAGCAGTGGCTCAGCTTTCTAACTAATTTTAATGGCACACCTCCTGGGTTACAGCGAACCAACTTGAATATTCACAAACACTGTCTGGGGAGAAGGGTTTGGTGCTGTTTTAGGAACAGCCTTGTACGTAGCCCGTTGGGCCACGGAATGGGCGCAGAGCGGCCTTACAACTAACATAACCCTACTTGAGCTTTTTCCCATCGTGGTGGCTGTCTCCATATGGGGGCACCGTCTCAAGAACAAAAGATTACGCTCTGGTCAGACAATCACTGAGTAGTACAGGCAGTGAACCTCGGGGCCACCACATTGCCTAAGAGTGATGCGTTTGCTACGTTATCTGGTGGGGTGCCAAATCAAGCACAACATAGTAGTAAAGGCGAGGCACATACCAGGGTACGAGAACACGATAGCTGACGCTCTGTCTCATTTTCAGTGGCGGCGCTTCAGGGACCTGGCGCCGCAGGCAGAACCGTCTGGGACCCCAATACCCAAGTCACTGTGGGAGCAGGCCTTGCTGATGAACAAGGCTATCGCAAGTGCTGGGAAACTTTCTGCAAGGTTACCGGAGTAGTGGGTGGAGAGGCAGTCGCAGATCACGACATAAGGAACTTCATGGAGTGGACTTTTAAAGAAGGCAGGAATCACATGTGGGCTCACTAACATCTCACCGCGGTGACCTACTACATGAAGTTGACAACAGGAAGGGACCCCACCAAATCATTTTACTGCAGAGCAGCCATGAAAGGTTAGGTTAGATTACAGTCCTGAAGTGAGGATCAGCGGAGGCCTTTGGATTTCGAAACATTAGGTAGAGTGTTAACAGCGCTGGGGACAATTTGTGCCTCCAGACACAACCAAGCAGGTCATGTTCAAGACGGCCTTCACACTGGCATTCTTCTAAGCATACCGCATAAGCGAACTGGTCGCATCCTCCAAGTCTGACCCACGGAACAGGTGCTTAATAGGGGAGGACCTGCAGGTGGGTAGCACATACATGGTCATGCACCTATGCAATCCAAAACAGACCAAATGGGGAAAGGAATATACTTGAGGTTGGAGTGTAATAGAGGAGGATGCCTGCTGCCCAGTCTGCTGCATGGGAGCGTACATGCGACTAGGGCTGCCAAAGGGGTCCCCCCTGTTCATCCACAGTGATGGGTTGTTTATCAGCCGTTTTCAATTCATAACGGTCTTAAAGATGGCCCTGACAAAAGCAGGCCTTCCTCCAGACTAATTTGGCTCGCAGTCCTTTAGGATCAGCGCTGCCACCACCGCTGCAAGGAATGGCTTAGAGGTGGACCACATAAAATCAATAGGAAGGTGGTCCTCAGCAGCCTACAAACAATACATCAGACACTCAGCCCCAAAAAGAGCTGTGTTGTCGCTTTATGCAGCCACGTTGGATGAGAAGCGCAAAGTATGGCTCATCGGCCACTCGTACATCACATAGGCACAGCAGTGGGCAGCAGTATGGAAAAACGGTGGCGGTATGTGTTTTATGAACATGGAACTGATATGGCTCGGGAGGCCTGGCATGAGATGCACAAAGCTCCTTCCGGACATAGAACGCGCCTTGCAACACAGAGAGTGACTGGTTCACTTAGTAGGCAATGATTTAGTGAACTTGAGGCAAAAGGACCTCCTAACGGCCTTGGTCAAGGGGCTGACAATGGTTCCAAGGCTGTTGCGCATGGCGGGCATTGTATGGTCAGAAATAATAGCGCAACCTTATTAAAGCCGAACCCAGGACCAAGAGGCTATGGAGAGGTGCAGGCGAAAGCTGAACATAATCATGTCAAAAATTTGCAAAGCGAATTCCTGGGGCTTAGTGAGGCATGGTTTCATCAATCTCGAAATGCCAGGCTACTACGAGTCGGATGGGGTCCACTTATTGGCCGTGGGCATGGGCATGTTTATACTGAATCTTGTGGAAATACAGGAACTTCTGAATTTTAGTTAGCCCAGAATCAAGGGGGAGCTGCCCACAGTCAGTAAACCACAGCCAGCGTGGCGGAGATAAATTCGATTTGGTCTGAACCTCAGAAGCCTGAATGGCCTACCCCAACACCGTCCTTGGGATGCCTTACGGCAGGGACAAAAAAGGGGGAGCAGGCAAGGTCCTTGAGATTTTTTACAATAGAGGGTAGCAATGGTAGAATGAATGCACCTCCCATAAGTGTTCCACAATATCTGGTAGATGAAACTTATTTCAGAATGTCTACCAATGGTGCTATATGGTTGACTACCCTGCTACCCACAGGTAGAAATATGCATTTATTAATACATGATAAATTTAGACATTACAACTTGATTCGTTCAAACAATAGAAAATCACGAAGTCGGCAGCATGCGGTCAGAACTTTTGGACAGTAGGAGACACGATCACTGGGCCTATCATGGCCCATGCCGGATAACTTCTGAAAACACCTCTGAAGATGTCATTTTTTGAGCATTATTAATACGGAATAGTCTACTGAAACCCATGTAATGGAATATACTGTCCTCACAATATTGACATACAGTGGAGCTAAACTATAGACTCGACCATATGATTTATTGGACGTTCGGAAAACCTGTTGCCTTGATAAAGTCACTTTGTGACAAAACATGTGTTGGAACCTGCTGGGGAAGAAGGGTGGTCTCTGGTTGGGGCATGAGTCCTCGCACTGATGGGAGGGGTTATACTGAGAGTAGGCTTAGCTCCACCGGCACAACGTGCAGTGATGTCTTCTGGCCTCCAGAGAGTGCCGGATGCGTTTCTGAACATGTCAAGCCCTGGGTGGTTGAGTCTTATGAGGACATTCACCAGACATAAAATTACGAATGCCCCACTCTTGACAGAACAAATTAAAGAGATTGGTACTAGGGGCAAAAGTTGCAAGCAGGCAGCTGCAAGAAGTAGCGTAAGTGCGTCAGGCGGAAAGGCACAACAACAAGATATGCATATCAATGAAGATAATAATAGTGAACATAATAGGGCCTGGGAGTTGGAGTCAGTACAAGGTTTGTTGATTGTGTAGGTTGTACAATACTGTATGATACAGAAGGTTTAGACTAGTAGACATGGGTACCAGCAGAAGGTAAGGTAAAAAGTGGCACAAGATTCAGGGACCATAGTGATCCCAGAATTAGGTGGTTTGGGATCCACTGCTGGGACAATGCTGGCAGTGAAGGCCAGCCTAAGTGAGCATAGACCGGTTGGGTCCAGTGGGACCGGAGAGCGCCAGGATGGAGAGAGGGAGAGGTTTTGTACAACCCTCCAAACACTGAGGGAGAAAAGACTGGATGAAGCCATTTTTAAGGATAAAAACCATTGAATCTTCTGGTATGTCTGTTGTGAGTGGGGAGAAGGTTGATGCTAAAGAAGATGAATTTGAGTTGAGAGTGAAGGATAAGATTTGGAAGTGGCTGAAATTCCACATTGGGAAGCATGTGCATTACCAACCCCAGTGAGAAAGGAAGAAGGCAAGATTGCGGAGGGCGATCTCATTTTCCAGATCAGTTATCTGTCTTACAGGTTGGCTGTAAACGTAAAGATGGAACCCGAATTATGAATAGGACACAAGATTTTAAAAAAACAAGAGAACAAAAAAAATTCAAGTGCTTTATTACCAAGTGATTACAACCGGTAGATATAGGGTATAGTTTAAGACAACAGCCTAAACAAAGAAGGCTGTAGAAATGTATGAAAACAAAGGCATGAGTACAGCAAGTGAGACACATGCAGGGATGATAGTAAGTAAAGACAAAAAAGTGCTCATTAAAGCAATTCAGGTAATTGATTGTGAACTGTCAAAAGGGGAAAGGAAAGTAACAGAAGAGAAAAAAGATGGGTTGAATAAAAAAGATGAGACGGAGATACACAAACATTTGCCAAGATGGGTGTCTCCATGTCTTGCCTTTGGGATCCCATTTTTCTATGGCTACAAAAGGAAAAGAATTGGAGAGCAGAATTGATTGATGTGTATGAGTTACTGATTATAGAAATTCTGGCAAAAGAAGGGTCCAAAGAGGAAGCTTGGGAACTATCCAGGGGACCTAGGGTTCCTACTAACTTTGATACGTGGACCTAAGCATTTGTAGTTCATCCTTGTGTCCACTGTGAGAAATGTTCAGACACATCTGTGTCTATTTTTCAATACATGGATATGATTAGGAAAGTGTAAGTGGTTTAATTATGATGAAGAAGGTTGTGGCTGAAACCAGATAAACCTGTGGGTGAAGTGGATAATGAATTTGGCAGTGAGACCATGGGGTTTGTTAGACCTGACAGCCTTAGCGTAGTCTTCCCTCAAAATTTTTGCCTGCTTGCCTCACATTTTTGCTGAATTATTTTTGTTGGCTTTAGGACTCTGAGCACTTTATCACTGCTGACCAGTGCTAATGCATGTGCTCTCACCTTAAAACATGGTTTCATTGGCATATTTAATTTACATATAAGTCCCTAGTAAAGTGTACTACATGTGCCCATGGCCTGTAAGTTAAATGCTACTAGTGGGTCTGCACTACTGCTTGTGCCACCCACTTAAGTAGCACTTTAAAACATGTCCTAGAACTACCATTGCAGCCTGAATGCAGTGTTGCACTGCCATGTTGACTTGGCATATAAACCCGTTGCCATGCCTTAAACTCCCCTTTTATTACATGTCACCCTAAGGTAGACCCTAAGTAGTTCATAGAGCAGGGTCCTATGTAATTAAAAGGCAAGACATATAATTTTACGTTTTACATGTCCTGGCATTGAAAACTATCACATTCATTTTTCACTACTGTGCGACCTACTCCTCTCATAGGATAACATTAATGATTCCTTATTACATTTAATAAGCTGTAATTCATGTTTGGGAAGGGGTAGAGCTATGATGATTAGTACCTATGGAATTGTAATGATAAATCCTCTTTAATGGTAAGGTCAGATTTATTGTTGCAATTTTTTTAAAAGACACTTTTAGAAAATTGGCATTTTCCTGCTCTTAGCCCTGTGTACCTGAAGCCTGTCTCCCATACATGTCTGGGGTGGGGTGACAGTTGGTCTTGTGCATTCCCTTTAGACAGCCACAGACCAAAGGAGCTTAGGTGTGACTGATGGGCCATCAACATCCTGATGGGCCATCCTGGGTAGGATAGGAGGGAGGAGCTGGCCACAGCCTCACACTTACACCTGAATAGGCTGTGTCATGATCCCACACAAAGGACTGTATACCCCCTTTAGGAAGTTTGGAGCCAGGGCAAGACGGGAGGACCTCTGTGCACTTCAAAGACTTTCTTTGAAGTCTCCCCCAATTCAAAGGCACCACTGTGTATAGGAACTTGACACCGACTCTATCAACTCAGTAAACTTCTGGATCTATGAATACTCTGCCAGTAAGAATGGCTGCTGTGCTGCTACAAGAACTGCTACTCTGCTGCTTTGGAAGAACTTTCTTGCTGTACTTGCCTGCTGCCCTCCTTGCCTGGGTGAGAAGGACTGGACCCACAACACTTGAACCCAGATCCAGAGTGACTCCAAGAGCTTGCTGACTTGCCTCCTGTTCTTCTAATATCTCAGGGACTCCAAAGAGTTCCAACGCCTCACCTACATCACCTGAACTCTGCCATCCGATAGTCTTGCCCTGTCAAGTGTTGCCAGTGCACTTCTGTGCCCTTAGAAGTGAATATAAAGTGCTGCTCCAGATCAAAATCCATGCGTCGATGCTGTTGTGCCACTCAGAACTGGCGTTTCTCGCTGCTGCTGCTGCAAGGATTGAGGACACTGCATCACCGTCAACGGTGACACATTGCTGCTGTGAGGATCGGGAACACTGCATTGCCAACTGTGTAGTGCATTGCCTCCATTCCCGATGCATCTCTGACTTTGAGAGGCTCTGAGTCGACGCATCGCCCACATCTTCGGGGTCAATGTCAATGCATCGCCCCCCTTGCTGCTCGCATCTCGTTCTCAATGTTGGCACAACTCCGAGCTAACAACTGTTTCAGCGGGCCAAGCTGGTCCCTGTATCCGACCCATGCTTTGTAGCAGGTGGCCTGACCTTTCAGATTCAATCCAGTCTAGCGCGACCAGATAGCTTTGACTGGTGCTTTATGATTCTAAGCACCACAACTAAGTTTATTCTATAAAAAATCATATCTCACCTTCTACTTATCGGATTTTTGTCATTTTGGTTGTCTTTTGTTTGTTAAATGAAGCTCTATTTTTCTAAAAAGTTGTGGTATCTTTTGGTGTGGTATTTCCACTTTTTTGTTTCAGGTGTTGCACATTGCCTCTTAAGTTAAACCTGACTGCTCTGTGCCAAGCTAACAGGGGGTGAGCACAGGTTAATTTAGTGTGTGTGGTGACTTACCCTGACTAGGATTTTGGTTCCTGCTTTGATAGGGTGCATACCTCTGCTAACCAGAAACCCAATTTCGAACAGTGTTGATTAACACAGCTGTTGGAGCGGCAAGATCACAAAGAAAGAAAAAAGCTGGAGCGTTGTTGCACCCCACTCAACCTCACTCCTCCCTTGTAAATATGCACCTAAGTGCAAACATTCCTTGACTTTCTTTCCCGCGCTGCATAGAAGTGAAGATTTCAGCCACCAACCCTTATCCTCTACCAGGGTCAATGGTGCAAATATCAATGTGCTACAGGATGGTTTAAATAAGGCACATAAGCTTTTTGAAGAAATCTACTGATCGACTTTTATGTGTTCTACTTTAGTAGGCATTTTCTGAAGCGCATATTGCTCTAACCTCGATATATGAAGTGTAAAGGCGCAGGGTGTCAAAATGCAGTTAGGTTCATTTAGAAGTTAAAGGGCAGATATGTTAGCAACACACTACCACCTTTTTAGTGTACGTTTTCAAACCATGCAAATGCATCACTGCATTTTTATGTGTATAAGGTGTTTTTTTTTACATTTCAGAAATGGAAATAACCATAAAATACCAAGTAACAAGAAAGCCAAAGTACCTCTGAAGAACTGATTTTTAGGGGAGCCTAGAAGGTGGTGTATTACAATCCCTTAAAAAATCCTAATTTTCCGGAGGAAATCATAGTTACCACACCTGGTGGGAAGGAATAAACTTTAGCATCTACCTCCGCAACAGGTGCGAACATGTAGAGAGTCCAGAAGGTAATGAGAAAAGCAATTCTGTGACGTGCTTTTGTTTGTTGTGCATGACACTTGAGGTAACTTTGCATTATTTATTGTGGTATTTCGTTTTTTGTGTGCAACATAGCATGGTGGTAACACGAATTAATGTGATGTGAATTAATGATGCGCTGTTGCATGAAATGTAACTTCATTGGTTTTTTTTTGGTTTTATGTTTTACATTTTTTTATAGGCGTTAACCCCAAGAAACCTGTTGGAAGTGGATTTGGCCTGATTTAGGAAACATGTTGGTCGAAAATGAAACACATCCACAGGAGTTTTTGACCCAGATTTACTAACGCTCTGTACTGGGTTTGCATTATGTATGTAGCTCCAACCTGATACAAAATGTTGATATGAGATTTACTACCAAACTCAAATCTGGATTTGTGCTGGACTGGATCACAAAGTAATTCAGAGTTGCACAATGTGCTGCTTCGTGTTACTTTGGCCCAAAGGGATGGATCCATGGGGGATTGCATGGGCATTTCCATGAAACCACCCATGATTTTTGATTAAAATCCCTATCTACAGAATATCGTACACAGGGTTTTGCCCCTAAATCCTATGCCTCCTCGAAGCAGGCACAACAAGGAGAATGTTTTCTTTTTTCCTCGCTTTTCCTACTTTGCATGTGTGCTGCATTGTACAGCACACTTGTAAATCAGTGTTAGACATGGCATCTTTTGGTGTGATTTCCCATACCTTTTTGCTTTCTGACTTCCTGTTTTGACTGTGTGCTGCACTTCATTTTGCTGGATTTAGGGCTCTGCGCTTTTTCACTGCTGACCAGTGCTAAAGTGCATGTACTCTGGGTCTAAAATATGGTAAAATTGGCTTTGCCATGATTGGCATATTTGATTTACAGATAAGTCCCCAGTAAAGTGGTGGCTTGGCCTGCCGCCAAGATGACAGCCCTCTGGAGAGGCACTGCTGGTCAGGGAGTTTAATCCTACTTTTATCTACTAGTCACGAGGCCATTGGTGCCTGGCTGTGAGGCGGAGGTTTCAGCCCCGAGGAGTGGGACGACAACGGGGCTGCCCATAAACGCTCTGCGGGGCACGCAGGTGAAGAGGTGTGGCCTACGTATTGATGGCAGGCGCGGGGAGCTCCTCGCTTGCCTGCGAGCAAAGGATCTTGCTGTGATTGGGGGTGGGCGATCTGCCTGCGTTTGTCCCATCTATATCGCTGACACGGTTGGGTCTGCACTTTACCTGTGAGGTGCCGGCGGAGGCACGATCGCCGGAGGTGGCTGCTGGGGAGCGGCACGCCGGAACATCGGCCCTGGACTTGGTGTGGTGGAGCGGCAATGAGGAGGTGAGCCGCTTGCCGAGATTTGCCACCTTGGCTGCAGGCTGCCTGCATCTTTTGTGGTAGATGCCCCGGACTGGAGGCAGAGATTCCGCAGCCCCTGCTGGGAAATATTGTGCCTCCACCCTTAGGGCGTAGGGTGACTTGCAAGGTGAATGTAGCTTCGGAGGGAGCCCTGGTCCGCTGGAAGTGGTTGGCCTGAGGCTGTTGGAGCTCTTCCCTGCTGCCCCAGCTTGAACCAGGATACCACTTAGGGGTTGGCCACCTGTGCTGCTCGCTCCCTCCCACTGCTGAGAGGAATATACCCCGGAGGTGCAGGGCCTTCTGGAGCCGGGGTATCCCGGGCCTGCCCGTGTCCCCCGATGGCGGTGCTCAGTGGCCTTCTCTGGCACCCTCTGCCCCCGTGTGATCTCATGAGGGCCTGGGTGGTGGCGCCCTGAGGGTGTGCAGACATAGGGAGTGAGCTCCTGGCCAGCGCCACCACTTCCGAGGATCTTGTGCGAACATCTTCAGGGGGATCCCTAGGCTGCTGGACGTGGATGGCCTGGGGCTGCTGGAACTTTTCCCCACGTGTCCCCTGCTGCCATTGAGGCTGCCTAACTATACGGCTCGTGCCCTCTTACTGCCGCAAGGAACTTACCCTGCAGGTGTGGGCCTTCTGGAGCCGGGGTAGCCACAGGCCTGCTTGTGCCCTCTAGCGGTGGTGCTGGGGTGTGGTGTGGCCCTGCAGAGCATGCAGTGGGGCTTTCTCTGGTGCCTTCCGCCCCCCCTGTGTGGTCACTTGGGGGCCTGGAGGGTGCTTCCCTGGAGGCACACAGGCGTGGAGGGTCAGCCCCGGACCAGCACCACCTGTCCAGAGGATCCTGTGTGAATATTTTTTGCCAGCCTGCCCATGTGTTGTGTCTCATAACATGATGGCTCTTACCCTGATACCTGAGGCGAGCTCACGTGCCGTCTCTCGTGCGATTACCATGGGGAAGGTTGACCAAAAGCAGGCAAAACTCTCATTTGATACTCGTAAGAAGTCTGGAGCCTCTGACAGAAAATCTGGGGACAACAAGACTGTGGAACTACCTTCTGAGGACGGGACCCAATGTGCATCGATTAAAGCCATGTTCCTAGATTTGAAGCAAGGCCTTTCGGGCATAGACTCCAAGCTTGATCAGCTAACTGACCAGATGGACCGTCTCAAAGACAAGGTTGGTGATCATTATTCAAGGCCTGATCAACTGGAGTGTTGCACCTTGGATCTTGACGATGGACGACATACCTCTGACAAGCGGCTCCTTCAGATGGAGATGGTACTCGAAGTAATCTGGAACAAGAACGAGGACCTAGAGGCTTGTTTCCCAGACAAATAACCTCCGAATTGTAGGGGTTCCTGAATCCACCACCATGGGTCGAATGGAGGACTACGTTGAGGACATGTTGAGATCCTTGTTTCCTGAGTCCCTGTCCGCGGTGCTTGTAGTGGAGCACGTGTATCATTCTTTGTGCCCGCACCTGGTGCCCGGGGTTGGCCTATTATTTTGAAATTGCTTAATTATAGGGATCTTGACACTGTCCTTCACCTGGCTCAAGAACAGTGCCCCATTGTGTATCAAAACAACATGCTCACCATCCTCCCTGATTATACTCCCGCAGTCCAGGCCGCACACCGAGATTTTCTGCCGGTGAAAAGATCCCTGCTTCAACTGGCTGCCACGTACTCCTTAACCCGTGATTGCGCCCCCCCAGGGGTTAAAAATAGGTTTGCTTTTTTTTTTTTTTTTAAATGAAACTAACACGGGGTCGCCCATGAGCAGGGCTGACCCCCTGTGGGGGCAACCACGCAGCTATTTTAAAAAAACAATATATATATATATATGTATATATATATATATACACATACTCACTAAAGGGGTCAGGTGGAAACTAGAGGCATGGAGAATACTGTTGCCTGCTGTAGGTTTCCTACACATTCCTATTTCCAGCTTCTGCCCCACTACCTCCACCTTCACATCTAAGAGTTTCATTTCATGATTGCTCACATTGCTTGAGATTCAGATCATTGTGGTTCAGATCTATCACAAATTCCTCTACACTCTTTTTGTCACCCTTCCAAATAACAAAAATATTATCTATATATTGCAGCCACAGAATAATATATGGCTGCCATATATCCAAGGGCGAACAGCTGAGAACCTGCTCCTCCCACCACCCCATATAACTTTTGGATAACTGGGGCGAAGCAGGTCACCATCGCTGTCTCTTGTCTCTGTTCATACATTTGGTTATCAAAAAAGAAGATATTGTGCTTCAGGCACCATTTCATCATAGTCAATTGCATTTTGCTGTGCTTAAAAAACTTGATCGGTCTAGCTCTTAAAAGTATTCTGTGGCCCACAGTCCATCCTCATGTCTAATGCTTGTATACAAGGATGCCACATCTAGAGTAAGGAGAAGGAATCCCTCCTCCCATGGCACATCAAAAATGTGTTTCATAAAATCGGTGCTATCTTTTAGGTATGACGGAAGTGTCTGCACAAAAGGTTGTATGAAAGATTCAATTAACTTTGACACGTTTTCAAAGAAACTTACTCGTGCAGCTATTATTGGTCTTCCTGGTGGCCTGGTAGCATCCTTGTGTATTTTTGGAATAAGATAGAAAACAGGTAACTTTGGAGTGTTGTTCCTAAAAAAGCTATATTCTTCAGAGCTCAACAGACCAGTCTCCCTCCAACTTGTCAATAATAAGATAAACTCTTTCATTATCTCTGCATAATGCGAATAAGTGACTTCTATCTAGCATTCCTTGTATCCCAGTTGTGCATATGCCTCCTTCATGTAATCTTTTACTGGCCAAATCACCATGTTCCCGACTTTGTCTGCACTGCGTATTACAATATATGGGTTACTTTTACGCTTCTTGCTCATCTCCAAATAACCTGTGTTGTTCTTTTAGCAGCATCTAGGGGAAGTCTCCCTCAGCTCTTTTAGGTCTTTATTCACTGCTTCCATAAAGAGGTCAGTATTATCTCCTCCTCCTCCCTGGGGAATAAATGTTGATCTAGATCTAAAAGAAGAACCCCCTTCCTCGGTTAACCAAACACCTTCTTTCTCTAGTTTCTCTACAATCACAGTCTCATCTATTTCTTCTTGCACATTCTCTTCCAATGCCATTAATTTTCTCATTAAATAGATATCGTCGATAAGCAGGTTGTTCCCCAGCCTCTGTTCAGCCATTCTTTTGCAGGTGTCACTTTTTTGGTCAATTTATGATACTTCATCAATTTGAGTTTCCTGCTAAATAGGAATACATCAATTCTTCTCTGCACATAATCAAATTCATTCTTGCTGCAATATGATAGTCCCAAAGTCAAATGCTTGAGATCATTTTCAGACAAAACCATATCAGATAAATGTAATGTGTTTTCCATAGTCAATAGCATCTGTTGCTGCTGGTTATCTTTTATTGATTGACTTTGCCTGATTCTTCTTCCTTGGCCTCCTCTTCTCTTCTGCCACTGCCTTTTCCTCTTTCTCGTGATTTTCTTTGCCAAAGTCTGTGGTTGGTGCGTCGGTCCGGGCGTAAAAAATCTAACTCCTCTTGTGGAGAGGTCTGTACATTCAATCTCTCTCCCTCATAACCGTCGGTATCCAAACTCGCAATTGTGGTCTGTACTTCTGCTACTTGACACAGTTCTAGACAATCCTGGTTAATGTCTTCCATTTTCTGTCTCTGCAAATTATCAAACTTTTTAGCAAAGGTATAAATTTGGCCACTTTCATATTCTATATGGTCTCTATTGAATTTTCATGCCTTTTTCTGAGTAATCCCATATGTGGGTGACGAAAGGAGATGGATTCCAAATACAAATATGTATTAGAGGCAAAGCTTGTAAAAATTATGCACTTGTTTGAAATTATATGTTGGAAATACTACCCTTCAAGTCCATAAATGGGTTCTACAACATCTGCGAGTGATCAAAAATAGAGATACCACTTACCTAGTTGCAAGACACATGAATGAGATACATAAAGGAAGATTAAATGATCTAAAGTTTTTTGTGATTCATGGGATCAAAAAAGAAAAAAAGATATAAGAGGAGGGAATAGATAAAGAGATCTCAGGGAAATGGAATCTAGATATATCATACTACTTGATAGTAAAGAACCAGATGGGATGAATGCAGGAGAAGAAATGCATGTACATATATGACCCTGCTATGACAAATTAACCAAACGTACTTTTATAGAAATGCTCAGTTTCTGTAATTACATTAAGAGCAGTATTGAAGTATTTTTATTATGAATCGTTTTTATATTTATTTTTTAGTTGGAAATCACAGTGCATGTTTTTCACTGATTGAGGTTAAGAAGAATTGAGTTGGGAGAAGCAAAGAAGCTAAGATATTTCGCCCTTTAGAGTGTGATCATAGGCATGCTCAATGATATTCCTTTTGATTGTTATAAAAGCAGTATGCCTGATTAGCAGAGTATGAGTTTATATGTGCGGACGAAGAAATTGTCAAATGCATCTTTTATTGTTTTTGGATTTGGCATACAAAAAAGGAATTTAGCGTTGGGGCAACAATTTTGATTAAAACAGTGATTTTTAGCTGATCGGTGATATGTAAAGATAATATTGTAGTTTTACTATTTTGTAATAACATGTGACTTGTGCCAAACCAACCAGGGAATGGATATCATGGATATTATTTCTGAAATTTGTAAACACAGAGGTGATTGGTGGAGAGTGAAAAAAACTTGATAAATAAAGGCGAGAGGCAATATGGCGCCTCACAGTTTGAGAAAGGCATTCAGTGCCGAAATGCATTCCTGTGTTTCGCTCTTGGAATAAGAGCTTTATCACTCCATCCGAAGTGCTGTCCTCCTTTATCTGATGTGAGGAGAAAGTGGATAATATATATAATTATTTTAGGCAGCAATAAAAAAGTCAAGCTAACTCTTTTGATTATGTTTCTGCTAGAGAAGGATCAGACTTTTGTCTAGTGGCAGTTTTGATGCCATAAAGTAGCGCAGAAGGTTTAAATGCCTGCTGCAAAGATCAAATTTCTATTTTATGTGAGTAGCTGAGTGGATTAGTAAAGCCAGCCTAGCCTACGCTATTATACAAATGAAATGTATGTGCGAGGGAGGGCTATGGAGAGATGAAGGGCACTTTTGTTGTGTGGTAGTGAGGGAATCTGAGGAGGAGATAATTGGAATGGTAGCACCAAAAATGGTTGTCGGACTAGGCACCGCAGGCACTAAAGACTGTTATAATGGGTATGTGGCAATGTGAAGTAATAGTGTGTCTTTTTTGTTTTTTTCAGTGTTTTCACAGAACCTGCTGATTGAGGGAAGAAGCAAGGGTAAAGTGACTGACCTTTACTATTGCACACATCACACACACCCAACCACCAGCAATTTTGTGACTGTCTACATAGGCTGGTGTTTTAAAGGGACAGTTTAGCCGATAGCAGAGATGGTGTCTCATTGGGTGACTGATGCTCAAGCCCTAACTTGGGCTATGGAGGACAGCTCTGAGGTTGGATCAGAGACTGAGACAGCAGGCACTGAGACAGCATCTGAGGGACAATGGAGCAGATTCTGGGAGTGATTTTTCAGTCGAAGAAGTCCCATCCAACAACTCCTCTTCCAGAGATTGTGAGGGAGGTGATGAGGACAGTCCTGCTGTCCCTTAGCAAGCACAGTCTGTGCAGCGGGACAACAGCGGGTTAGCCCAACCCAGAAAGCAGGTGCGTGTGGCGGCAAGCACAGACAGAGTGCTCTCTTTGGAGCTCCCCAATTTAGTTCAGCCCCAAATTCCACCGCCCAAATTGTATTGTGGAGTCATCAAAATGATCTATCGCAAAACAACCTCGTTTTGTAAGGCGGGCACCTGCGTTTTGGTCCTGGGCTCAGCGGTCATCAACGGAAACCTACCAAACTCAAACTGGAAACTAACCACCTCGGGGAGTCCACAGAGGTGTGGCTTGTGATGATTCACCAAAGTTTTCTTACCCAGGATACCCTGCAAACGTGAACTGTTGAATAAAAACTCTATTTTGTCTTGCATTTCTGTCACGCAAACTACAGGAATATGATGGGAGCCACAAAATTCATACCACCCAGTGTTTCCCCACCTATCTTGATAAAAATGTTACCCCTCTTGAGTGCCTTTGCCTAATGCATGTATCAGGAATGGATCACCACAGGGTCAACAGTGGATAATATATATAATTATTTTAGGCAGCAATAAAAAAGTCAAGCTAACTCTTTTGATTATGTTTCTGCTAGAGAAGGATCAGACTTTTGTCTAGTGGCAGTTTTGATGCCATAAAGTAGCGCAGAAGGTTTAAATGCCTGCTGCAAAGATCAAATTTCTATTTTATGTGAGTAGCTGAGTGGATTAGTAAAGCCAGCCTAGCCTACGCTATTATACAAATGAAATGTATGTGCGGGGGGGCTATGGAGAGATGAAGGGCACTTTTGTTGTGTGGTAGTGAGGGAATCTGAGGAGGAGGTCATTGGAATGGTAGCACCAAAAATGGTTGTCGGACTAGGCACCGCAGGCGCTAAAGACTGTTATAATGGGTATGTGGCAATGTGAAGTAATAGTGTGTCTTTTTTGTTTTTTTCAGTGTTTTCACAGAACCTGCTGATTGACGGAGGAAGCGAGGGTAAAGTGACTGACCTTTACTATTGCACACATCACACACACCCAACCACCAGCAATTTTGTGACTGTCTACATAGGCTGAGACAGCAGGCACTGAGACAGCATCTGAGGGACAATGGAGCAGATTCTGGGAGTGGTTTTTCAGTCGAAGAAGTCCCATCCAACAACTCCTCTTCCAGAGATTGTGAGAGAGGTGATGAGGACAGTTGTGCTGTCCCTTAGCAAGCACAGTCTGTGCAGTGGGACAACAGCGGGTTAGCCCAACCCAGAAAGCAGGTGCGTGTGGCAGCAAGCACAGACAGAGTGCTCTCTTTGGAGCTCCCCAATTTAGTTCAGCCCCAAATTCCACCGCCCAAATTGTATTGTGGAGTCATCAAAATGAACTATCACAAAACAACCTCGTTTTGTAAGGCGGGCACCTGCGTTTTGGTCCTGGGCTCAGCGGTCATCAACGGAAACCTACCAAACTCAAACTCAAACTGGAAACTAACCACCTGGGGGAGTCCACAGGGGTGTGGCGTGTGATGATTCACCAAAGTTTTCTTACCCAGAATACCCTGCAAACGTGAACTGTTGAATAAAAACTCTATTTTTTCTTGCATTTCTGTCACACAAACTACAGGAATATGATGGGAGCCACAAAATTCATACCACCCAGTGTTTCCCCACCTATCTTGATAAAAATGTTACCCCTCTTGAGTGCCTTTGCCTAATGCATGCATCAGGAATGGATCACCACAGGGTCAACAGTTGCCCTCATGTAAAGACTAACATTGACCGTTGTGTGATCCATTCCTGTCATAGGCACTAGGTATAACCACACAAGTGAGGTACCATTTAATCAGGAGACTTGGGGAATGCTGGGTGGAGGAGGTTTGTGTCACCCCGCAGATTCCAGAACTTGTCATCGCCGAAATGTGTGGAAAATATGCTTTTTGGCCACATTTTGAGGTTTGCAAAGGATTCTGGGTAACAGAACCTGGTGAGAGCCCCACAAGTCACCCCATTCTGGATTCCCCTAGGTATCTACTTTCCATAAATGTATATGTTTGGTAGGTTTTCATAGTGCCGGCTGAGCTAGAGGCCAAAATCCACAGCTAGGCACTTTGCAAAAAATGCGTCCGTTTCCATAAATGTGTCCATATTGTGTTTTGGGGCTTTTCCTGTTGCGGGCACTAGGCCTACCCACGCAAGTGAGGTACCATTTTTATCGGGAGACTTCAGGGAATGCTGGGTGGATGGGAGTTTATGGCTCCACTCAGATTGCAGAACTTTCAAGCACTAAAATGTGAGGAAAGAGTAGTTTTAGCCCAATTTTGAGGTTTGCAAAGGATTCTGGGTGACAGAACCCAGGAATAGCCCCAAAAGTCACCCTATCCTGGATTTCCCTAGGAGTCTACTTTCCATAAATGTATGGGTTTGGTAGGTTTACCTAGGTGCCGTCTGCCATCTCGACTTGCCAAATGACCCCCTTACGAAGCCCAAACGTTCCTTTTTGTTGTGGCTTTCTTTTTATTACATGTAAGTCCCTCCTCCTTTAGGCCCTAGTTCGCCCCAAGTGTAAGGTGCAGTGTATTTAAAAAGTTGAACATGTACTTTTAAATTTAACATGTCCAGATAGTGAAAAACTCTTAAATTCGTTTTTCACTATTTCAAGGACTATCTCTCCCATAGGCAAACATTGGGGTTGCCTTAAAACATCTTTTAAGTGTAATTTCTAATTGGGAAAAGATAGAAATGTGGAGTTTGGTGTCTCTGGACTCACACTTGAATAATACATCTTTTGGTAAAGGTGGTTTTTAAATTGCATGTCTGAAAATGTCACTTTTACAAACTTGGCATTTTCGTACTCTAACCATTCTGTTCCTTAGCCTCTCTCGGAATACATGTCTGGGTTTTGATGATAGCCACATTTGTGCATTCCCTCCAGACAGCCACAAACCGGAAGGGCTAGGTGTGACAGGACATACATTTGCATTCATCTGCATTCTGATACTCATCCTGGGCAGGAGGAAGGAGAGGCAGTTCACACTTACATCTGAATAGGTTGTGTCCTGCCCTCACACAAAGGGCTGATTACCCCTTACTGGTAGTCTGAAGCCAGAGCTGGGATGAAAGGGATCCTTGTGCACTTCAGAGAATTATTTTAAAGTTACTCCCACATCAAAGGCATTTTGGGGTTTAAGTACTGGGCCTCTGACACCATATACTCAGAACACTTCTGGACTGAGGGCATTCTGCCAGGAAGAAGGACTGCTGTGCTGTCAGGAAGGACTGCCACTTTGTTGCTTGCTCTGCTGTGTTGACCTGCTGCCTGCTACTTCTAGCCTGGGAGTGAGAGTCTAACTCTCTACATCCTGCTATCGAAAACTTTCTCCAAGGGCCTGGCTGAGCTTGCCAACTGTTTCTGAAGTCTCAGGAATATCAAAGACTTCATCTGCATCTTGCTACCAGCACCTCAGCTCCTCCGGTGAGTCATGCTCTGCTAAGGGGTGCCAAATCCAGTCCTTGGCCCTTGGAGGTGAGTGTGGTGCTGCAATGCAAGAAACTGACACATCGACACCAGCTTGTCACTTGGAACCGATGCATCCTGCTTCAGAAATTACGCTTCACTGATGTATACACTAAAACCGCAGACACAGCTCACAGACTGTGCGAATGACCCTGACTTTGCTTACACTCTCTCTCCGCTTTTTACCTCCACTCTGCTCTCTCTTCCGTGTCTGCCCCCTCTGTGCCCCTTCTATCGTTCGCTTTTCACAGTGTTCCTTTCTTGACTTTTGACTTTGCGTACACTCTCTCTTCGCTTTTTCTCTCCACTCTGCTCTCTCTCCTTCACTCTCGCTCTCCAGACTCTCTCTCTCCCCCGCCGCTGTTGCCCCTGCGGCCCCGCCCCTCCTCTCTTTCGTGCTGCTCTCACGCCGCTGCTGCCCAGCCCCCTTTTTTTCATGCCATTTTCGTCCCCGCTCCCACCTCCCAGGTGTCCTCTCCTCCCCCGACCCCCACCTCCCCACATAATGGCAACCGCTGCGCCCGTACGGAAACTGGATCGTGCCGAGCACCCGAACTCCTGGCTCTCACCCCCCACCCCCACCGCCGCCACGCACGTCTTCATTACAACGCCACTACCTACCGCACCCTCAACACCGGCCGCTCTCCCGTCTGCCTTCAAGCCTCCCCGCAGATCACCCGCGGACCCTTCTCCTGCTGGAACTGCAACTTCACCTGCCTCCACGGCAACGACCACCCACCAAGGCAGGATGCAACCATCTCAGGTATATGCTCCTCAACACCCGCTCTGTCCACAAACATGCAGTACAGCTATGGAATCTACTTGACTCAGCTTCCCCAGACATCGCCTTCCTGACCGAGACCTGGATGAACCCCTCCTCATTCCCTTTCATCGCCATAGCCATCCCGGATGGCTACAAGATCACCCGCAGGGACCGCTCCAACAAACCAGGAGGAGGCATCGCCATCATCCACAAGAACATCCTCAGGCTCACGACCATCACCGAAGACACCCTCAGCACTGCCGAACACCTGCACTTCCAGATCCACACTGACCCAAACACCACCCTCCGAGGGACCCTCGTCTATAGGCCCCCCGGCCCTTGACAGCAGTTCAGCGACTCCATTACCGGCATCAGCATGCACGCTCTCGCATCCACTGACTACATACTCCTTGGGGACTTAAACTTCCACCTCAATAACACCAAGACAACAACACCGCCACCCTGCTCGACAACCACTCCAACCTCGGCCTCAAACAGCTCATCACGACACCGACCCACTCCTCAGGACACACACTTGACCCTATTTTCTCCACCAGCAATCACGTCTCCTTCAGCCACACCACCGAACTCCACTGGACAGATCACTGCTGCATCCACTTCTCCTTCAAGAAACCCACAACACACCACCACCCACAACAGATTCCCCACTGCAGTTGGAACAAGGTCGCCGAAGGCCGACTAATCACGACCCTCTCCCGGAACCCACCCATCGACACCACCAACACTGACACAGCTGTCCGCAACTTCAGGCAATGGATCAACACCTGTGCCAACACTCTTGCCCCGATCAAGAATCCCTCCAACAGATGCACCGACAGAAAGGCCTTCTGGTTTACCACCGACCTCCACAAATCTAAGCAAACCTGCCTAAGACTCCAAAAGAAGTGGCGCCAAGATCAGACACTGGACAACCACACAGCCTTCAAAAATGCCATCCGCAGATACCACCAGCTCATCCAAACCACCAAGAGAAACTGCCTTCAAAGACCGAATCAACAACAAAGAACACCGCCACAAGGAGTTCTTCAACATCGTGAAGGATCTCTCCAACCCCAGATCCAACGCCAACGACATCCTGCCATCTCAAGACCTCTGCGACTCCCTATACTTCCACCACAAGATTGCAGACATCCATGACAGCTTCAGCACTCAGACCCCCCCCCCCGGCAACCACCAACACCCCAGACTCACCACCAACCAGCCTCCTGCTCTCCTGGACCCCAGACAACGACAACAACACCATCGAAATCATGAACACTATCCACTCCGGCTCTCCATCTGACCCCTGCCCTCACCAAATCCTCAACAAAGCAAGCTCCGTCATCGCACCCCAACTACGGAAGATCATCAACAGCTCCACCTTCCCAGAGAGCTGGAAACACACTGAGATTGTTGTATAGCCATTTTAGCTATAGCTCCATGTACGTTATTTTAACACACTGGGCCTGCTGCTGTGCACTCAAACCTAGATATATTTTATTGGGCTTCATTTATTATTGTTACAATAGCCATTTTTACGGTCTTGTTTTATTTTCTGTTTAGCTAGCTGTTTTGCCTAGGCCAGCACTCTGTTCTCAAACAAGACATTCTTGCTTACTCTGTGCTTTTTCCAAGGCTACAGCAAGGTACATTGCCGGTGAATGTGGTATAAGTTTAGTCTCCGACATTCGTAGAAAACATCTTGATGTATGGACATTTTCTCAGAACATCAGCTGTTTTATTATAAAAACACTTCCCTGTCCCTTACACGTTAGAGGGAGATTCCAGCCAGAGATCCACGACCATATGCTAAATGCTTTGCTGCAGATGCTAACGCAGACTACAGGCCTTTGCGCAGCTATGGGGGATGATGTCTTCCCAGGGGAACCTGAAGGGCAGATTTAGAGCGTAACACGCTGTTCTCTATTAAAACTTAGGTAGGAATAAGTCTATTGACTTTAGTGACAACATGGTAGCGTTATTTTTATGCTTTACTCTCTTCGTCACAATTCTAATCTTGTTATGTTGTGTTGTCCTGGTTATTGCAGCTCACGCTTTGCTAAATAAGATGCAGTTGCTTCATTAAAATCATTATTGAAACATATAATGCCTCTGTTTGTCTTTGTATAAATAAGACTAACGTAACTGAGAGAAACGGATGAGACCTGAGTGACCACAGCTTCCCTGATAAACCAATTATGTCACGCGTTCGGCTGCACAGTCATCCCTGCCCTGGGGTAGAGGTGAGGCGCTGCTAGTTAGCCGGAGCAAAACCCGGATTGGAGCGACAGGTGTCACCTGCAGTGGGTCAGACTTAGTCTCCCACACTGCAGGCGATTCTGCCTCTCAAAATCCAGTAGTCTCATTAGAATAATGAGAGCCTACACGACAAGATCAACGCCCTCCTCAAAAAACCTGAGGCGGACCCAAAGGACCTCAAGAACTTCCGGCCTATATCCCTGCTCCTCTTCCCGGCAAAAGTCATCAAGAAGGCTATCAACAGACAACTAACCCGCTTCCTCGAGGAGAACAGCACCCTGGACCTTTCCCAATCCAGATTCTGCAGCAACCACAGTACCAAAACTGCCCTCATCGCCACCACCGACGACATCAGAACTATACTGGACAATGGCGAAACCGCGGCCCTTATCCTCCTGGACCTCTTGGCAGCGTTTGACACCGTCTGCCACCACACCCCACGCATACACCTCAGCAATGCAGGAATCTGTGACAGAGCCCTAGACTGGGTCACCTCCTTTCTCACAGGCAGAACCCAGAGAGTCCGGCCTATATCCCTGCTCCTCTTCCCGGCAAAAGTCATCAAGAAGGCTGTCAACAGACAACTAACCTGCTTCCTCGAGGAGAACAGCACCCTGGACCTTTCCCAATCCAGATTCTGCAGCAACCACAGTACCAAAACTGCCCTCATCGCCACCACCGACGACATCAGAACTATACTGGACAATGGCGAAACCGCGGCCCTTATCCTCCTGGACCTCTCGGCAGCGTTTGACACTGTCTGCCACCACACCCCACGCATACACCTCAGCAATGCAGGAATCTGTGACAGAGCCTAGACTGGGTCACCTCCTTTCTCACAGGCAGAACTCAGAGAGTCCGCTTCCCCCCATTCCGCTCCGAAGCCACCAAAATCATCTGCGACGTACCCCAGGGTTCGTCCCTCAGCCCGATCGTCTTCAATGTCTAAATGGCCCTGCTCGCTAAAATCCCCCGATCCCACAACCTCAACATCATCTCATACGCCGACGATACCCAGCTGATCCTCTCCTTCGCCAAGGACTCTGCCAAGACTAACCTCCACGAAGGAATGAAGGCTATCGCCGAATGGATGAAGAACAGCTGCCTCAAACTCAATTCCGACATGACTGAAGTCCTCATCTTCGGCTCCACCCCCTCTGCATGGGATGACTCCTGGTAGCATGCCACTCTCGGATCTATTCTGACTCCCACCGACCACGCACCCAACCTAGGATTCATCTTGGACTCCTCATTATCCATGACCCAGCAAGTCAACGCCATCTCCTCCTCCTGCTTCAGCACCCTCTGCATGTCTGGAAAGATCTACAAATGGATCCCCACCGAAACCAGAGGAACAGTCACCCAAGCCCTCGTAAGCAGCAAACTGGACTACGGCAATACCCTCTATGCAGGAACAATGGCCAAACTCCAGAAGAGGCTGCAACGCATCCAAAACACCTCTGCACACCTCATCCTCGGGATCCACTGCCACATCACAGGCCATCTGAGATACCTGCACTTGCTCCCCATCAACAAGAGAATCACCTTCAAACTCCTCACCCACATTCACAAAGCACTGCACAACACCAGACCAGAATACCTCAACAGACGGCTCTCCTTCTACACCCCGACCCGGCAACTCCGCTCCGCCGCCCTCCCAACCGTCCCATGCATCAGCAGAACTACAACCGGCGGCAGATCATTCTCGCACCTCACCACCAAGACGAGGAACACTCTCCCCACACACCTGCATCAGACCAAGGGCCTCCTTACCTTCAGGAAACTTCTCAAGACCTGGCTGTTCAAGCAGTAGCAGCACCTCCCCCCTCACACCCCACCCTTAGTGCCCTGAGGCCTTCACGGGTGAGTAGTGCGCTTTACAAATTCCTTGATTGATTGATTACAATGCAGCCCGACCTGGCCGGCACAGCACCTGCGCATCAGAACCAGCATCCATTGCTTCTGGACATCGAAGCATCAACGACATTGCCTGATCAGCAAACAACGCATTGCCTGTAATAGCGAAGCATTCCTTCCTTTGGATCAACACATCATCACCGAACATCGACACAACTAAGGTACTGTCAGCGGTTCTGTGTTAGTCCTGTATCTGGCCTGCACTTCATCGCGTGGGATTGAACTTTTGGATTTGCCCCAGTCCAGCGCAACCAGATAGCCACATTTGGAGCTATCACCTTCTAAGCACTGCCTTTTGATGTAATCTTTCAAAATTCAGAACTTGACTTGTGTATGTTGGATTTTTGACGTTTTGGTCTTGTTTGAGTCAGATAAATAATGACTATTTTTCTTAACTGGTGTGGAGTTCTTTTGTGTTTTTGGCACTGTGTTACTGTGTATGTGCACAAATCCTTTACACATTGTCTCTTTAGTTTAGCATGACTGCTCTGTGCCCAGCCACCAGATGGTAAGCACAGGTAAACATTTAGGTGGTCATTACGACCTCGGCTGTGTTTTTGCAAGACCGCCGAGGTACCGCCGTGCTGAAGACCGCCAGTGGTGGCGTTCTTCCGCTCGGCGTATTATGACCGTTGGCTGCTCTCCATCCTTGTTCCGACGGAGAGCCACCAACAGCCATACTGGCGGGAGGCAGGGAAGTGGAGGTTGCTCCACCTCCACCGCCACGCCAACAGAACACCGCCCAGCGAATCACGACCTGTGAGTCACCGTGGCGGTGTTCTGTTGGTGGTGTGATGTTGGCGGAGCTGCCCCCATGGCTCCCGTCCCCTCCCGGAGGATCGTCGGACCAGGTAAGACGATCGTCCGTGAGGGGAGGGGGGTGGGGGAGTCTTGTGTGTTGTGTGGGTGCATGGGGGTGTGCGTCTGTGTATGTAGAGGAGGTGTGTGAGTGCGTGTATGCCTGCGGGTATGTCTGTATGGATGTATGCGTGTATGTGTGAATGTGGGTGTGCGTGTATGACTGTGTGTGTGGATGTAGGCATGTATGTCGGCGTGTGTGCGTGTAAGTATGTAAGTATGTAGGTGGTGCCTGCTTGCGTGTTGTGTGGGTATGGGTGCAGTGATGTTGGGTGCCGGGGTGGGGAGGGGGGCCCTGCCACCTTTGGGGGGTGGTGGGGGGTGTAGGGGAGGGAGTTGGGGTGGGGGAGACCCCTATCAGTGCCAGGGATGGAATTCCCTGGCACTGATAGTGCTTACCACCATGGTTTTCATGGCAGTTCAGACCGCTGGAAAACCACGGCAGTAAGCCGGGTCCAAATACTGCCGGCGGTATAGTGACGGACGCCGGGCTGGAGATCCAGGTCTCCAGGCCGGCCGGCGGAACGGAGAACCGGCGGATGACCATGGCGGTAACCGTCACGGTCATAATACGGAAAAAAAGACCGCCAGCCTGTTGGCGGTCTTACCGTCGGTTCTCCGCCTTCCGCCAGGGTCGTAATGACCCCCTTAGTGTGTATCTTACTTGTCCTGACTAAGATTGTGGTCCCTACGTGGACAGGGTGTAAACCTTTGCCAACTAGAGACGCAATTTCTAACATTGGTGGCAGCGGTGGGATAGGACTTGTACTTATGCATTGCATACAGTGATTGTTATACACTACTTCCATATCTCAGACTATTATGTACCTATATACGTTATTTTTCTCTTTGGTAATTTTGTAAGATTTTGTAACAGCCATGTCTCAATCTGGAGAGCCAGTAGCTGCAACTGCAGGAGTGGAGTTTGAGCATGAGAAATTGGAAACCTACATGGTGTCCCAGCTCAAACATTTCTGCAGGTAATTCAAGTGTTTTTTTAAAGTCCTTACTAAAAAGGAGGAGCTTCAAAAGGCGCTGAGGGCCTGGCTGACAGACAGGGAAGCAGCTGCGCAACCAGAGGAGGAGGGCAGTGTTGTGAATGGTGAAGAGGAGGATTTACATCTGGAGTTGTTGGACAGCCCAGAACTGCCTGTGGGGTGTGGGGCCAGTTTACATGGAGAGAGGGTCCCCTCTAAAGCAGGCTACAGTGTGTCCTCAGAATGTCTGTCCCCAGAGGAGCTGGAGGACAGGCTGGAAGCTGGGTGGCTCAAGTTAGAGCTGGCAAAGTTCTTGCTGAAAAATGACCAGGCGAAAGCTATGAAGGGAAATAGATTGGCCATTGAGGAGAAGAAAATTATTTTGGCTCTTGAGCTGAGCATGACGCAACCAGACCTAAAAGCCAAGAAGGCTAATTCCAGCACAGGTGGTGGCAGAACATCTTCAGTGTCCTCTGAGAAGGGAGTACACATACCCAAGAGTCTGGTAGCTGATTACAAGGTGGGGGAAGACATAGATCACTGGTTTGAGGCCTATGAGAATGCTTTGCAAATGCACAGGAACCCTGAGGAGTATTGGGGGCCCACTTTGTGGAAGTAGTTTCCAAATGAGGGGAGGGACATATTACTCACATTGCAAAGGAGTGATAAGTCAAGGTATTCTGCCATGAAGGAGCCCCTTACCAGGAAATATGAGTTGACCTCAGAGATGTACAGACAATAGTCTAGGGAGAGTGTTAAGCTTCTTCCTCAGATCTGGTAGATTGTGTTGATTCTTTCTGCAAGGCACTGGATAGTTGGGTGAAGGGCAGTATTGTGACAGACTATCAGGGCTGTACAGTCTGATTGAACAAGAACACATGTTTAGTGTTTCTTTTAGAAAGATGTGCTTAGAAAGACTTGACTGATAGTTGGCTCTCCGACCCCAGGGAGTTGCTAAGGAGGCGGACCGCTGGGGCAGCATCAGGGTCCACAAGAAGGTTTCTGGGGGAGATCCAGCCAAGGGTGGGCAGGGTTCCTAGCAGAAGAAGGAGTGGTGGACAAAAATAAACGTAAGGAGTCCTCTAAAGAGCCCCAAACTAGTTCCTATGGTCAGGTTTCCCAACCCCCTACTGAAAAGAAGACCCCTAAAGTGTTTTGACTGTAGTCTGGAAGGGCACTTCAGAATGGTTCCCACATGTCCTAAGCAGATGCAGCCTGCCAGTGGTGGGCAGTCACAGGGGATGGCGAGTGTAGCACTCAGGAGTAGTTGGTCCCAGCTAATGGTGGAGGGACAGCTGAGATTCCCCTAGTGTCCATGAGTGACATCGAAATGGTACAGAGAACCCTCATTTCTGACAATACTTAGAAGTATAGGCAGTGGATTACCATTAATGGGCAAAGGGTGAAGGCTCTGAGAGACACTGGAGCGAGTATGACAACCATCTGGTGTCCCCTGGTGACTTCAGAGAAGTCAGTCCCTAAAGTGGTTCACCAAGTTGTTGCTGTAGACAGTCACTTGAGCCAATGTATGGTGGCACAGGTTCCCTTTGAATGGTTTGGGGGGGTCTCAGGTTACTTGGGGGTAGCTGTGTGTCTGTCCATGCCTGTGGATTGTCTGCTGGTCAGTGGCCTGGAGTGTAGCACCTGAAAGGAGGTGGAGCTCAGGTTACACTTAGAGATGTTGGGGTTGCCTGTATGGGTGGGCCAGACCACATGGTCCATGGCAGCCCGTGAGGGTGGTCAGAAGGACCTGGAGCCTAAAAGAGTGGCTTTAGGTGAAGGAAAATCTTACCAGAATAACTTTCTAGAATGAAGGAAAAAGGCATTGTGATATAGAGGCCTATTTTCCATAGAAAGTGGCAAAAATCCTACATGAAGAATTGCCAGATTTAGGGGGTCATTCCGACCACGGATGCACCGCCAACAGGCTGGCGGTGCATCCATGGGCATTCTGACCGCGGCGGTACAGCCGCGGTCAGAAACGGGAAAGCGTCGGTGTCCCGCCGGTTTCCCGCTGCCCTGGGGAATCCTCCATGGCGGCGCTGCTTGCAGCGCCGCCATGGGGATTCAGACCCCCTTACCGCCATCCTGTTCCTGGCGGTTTTCGCCGCCAGGAACAGGATGGCGGTAACGGGTGTCGTGGGGCCCCCTAACAGGGCCCCACCAAGATTTTCAGTGTCTGCCAAGCAGACACTGAAAATCGCGACGGGTGCAACTGCACCCGTCGCACCCCTTCCACTCCGCCGGCTCCATTCGGAGCCGGCATCCTCATGGAAGGGGGTTTCCCGCTGGGCTGGCGGGCGGCCTTCTGGCGGTCGCCCGCCAGCCCAGCGGGAAACTAAGAATTATCGCGGCGGTCTTTTGACCGCGCAGCGGTAATCTGACGGCGGGACTTTGGCGGGCTGCCTCCGCCGCCCGCCAAAGTCAGAATGACCCCCTTAGTGTGTTCAATACAATTTCCGGGCCCTTGGTAAATCTACAACACCCTCAGCTTCACATAGAGACTGACAAAATGTAAGAAGATAGGTTTTCTTATTTATGTGGACATCCCATATGATGCTTTATAGGAAAGACCTGTGAGTTCAGAAAACTAGCTCATATATATGAAAGATCAGTTAAAGTTCTGCAAAAGCAAGGGGCCTGCAGCAAGTGAAATAATCAGAAGAAAAATCACTTCTTTGGTCTCTGAAAAACCCAGGGGGTGCTTAACCTGTGTGACTTCAGTTAGGTGCCCTCCTTGCGTTTTTAAATGTGTAAGGCTGCAGATATGTCCTTGGTGCTGGATTAGTAACCTCTAGGTGTGGTCTTTACTCCCGGACATAAAGAGAGCATTGATATGGTGCAATCTGCACGCCAGGTGCGGTGGGATTATGGAGATTAAATCCAAATGAATTTCAAGATTTTCAAAGCTTCTGTTTTGTTTTCAGAGACAGGCAACCTCCAGTTATTCCAGTGAATTGGAGACTGTTTATCTCTCGGAGATAAACAGGAGCTTGGATCACTTTGGACTTGATTCGGATTCAATCTACATATTTTGATGGGGTTTGGGTGCGGTTTCTGGCATATCAATAGTCTTGCACATGTTTCCGCTCACTGAAAGTCAAACGGTCAAATAGCATATGGGGCAGCACTGGCAATTCAATCATGAAGCCATCATATATCAGCACATTTCCTTTCATACACAGAGGCCCTCAATAGGAGTCAATGGTGCTGGAACAATTTTTAGCACGGGGCTGCTGGCTATTGTCATCACATGACTTAAGGGCCTTATTGTACTTTCCTTGCTTGTAATACATATTTTGAGATGTTTTTACTTTGCTTTGTTAAGTAAGCACGTCTTTGTGTATGAGTTAGAAAACCTCTGTTATACTGTGGCCTTTTCACCACTGCCCTAGTAGGACTGTCACTAAATTACAAAATTCGCTAAACATGCTGTCAGTGACGTAATGTAAAATGAGCCCCTCCCCAACAGCAAAATGTGACGAGGTGCTCTTGGCCCTTCCACATTTCACAAATGTTCATTGACCTTGGGGTTAATAGCACCCTCCCCCCCCCCCCTTCGCCACAGGGGCCTGCGTTAGGCCCCTGCACGCAGTCAGTTAAAGGAACAGTATACATAGCTCTCCACGTTAACATAATTAACAGCACTTTGTCACACAGACAAGTTAGTTGTCATGAGTACTTGAACGCACAATAAATCCTTCTGGACTAATAAATAAAGGCCTCTTCGTTCTTTATTCTGCAGCATCCGCCGTACCCCTACTTCCAACGTCACTGTTAAGAGTGGGACAGTGTGTCAAAATCTGATACAACAAGGACGGAATTTATTAGGTCCAATAAATTACTCAATTAGTACTTTTCCCACACACACCCCAAAATCCTTATGTCCCAATAATTATAACACATTTTTCACCCAATAAATTTCAACAGGTTTGACTTGGCAAAATGTATCTGGGAATGCTAGGGGAGCGCGGTGTTAACCACCAGACTCCTAATTGTGAAATGGCACTCTTGCCTTCGACTTTCTTGTGACATAACTTTCTTTGGAGGTAATGGGGCTTCTTTGGGATCTTCTGGTGGTCTTGGGTTTATCAGTGAGGATTCTCCTTCTCCAGTAAAATATGTACTTCAGGGATGAGGCTATTTTCAAACAGTAAAAACGGTCTGGACGAAATTAGTAGGGAAGAGGGACAGATGGTCTTGGAGCGGCAGGCTGAGGGATGGTGAATATACTAAAGCAAAGGCTGTTGTCGACATAAATGCAGATGTGGGGCTCGCTGGCTGAATTCCGACAAGATGCCTTTTGGGAAGTGCTGGGATTACTGGACAATGGGCGTTAAAGAAGAGTATTCCAAGGAGCACAGATATAGGGATGGGTCCTCAACAGGGCCAAATAACATGTACACTAGTATGCCTGACATTTAAGCCGGTCGAATATGTAGAAAACGTCACTTATCAAAGAAAAACTGAGGTTGACTTTCCAAAGACCGGTAGCAAAACATAAGTTACTTGTCATTGAACTGTTTTTGACTCAATGGCTTCGAGGCTGACTTTGGGATGTTAATATTGTCATGTAACAGCCTCAAGCGCTCATAAGAAGGGCTTCAGGAAAAAGGCAGCAAAGATCAAAGATTGATAGGGTCTGTGTTATCAAAAGTGTCCCAAAGGAGTAATGGGCATGTGTGCCTGTTTTGTGAGCCACCTGGGCACTTTGTTATTACAGAAGGACCTTCAGACACTTGAGCAGAACTTCCTGTAACACAAATTGTGCCAGTGCACATCTAGCACCAGTACAGTCTCAAGGTGTCGTTCTTCATTTGCATCAGGGTGTGGACCTATGAAAAGGAGGAAACAATTTGCCTCTGTGTCCGTACTATATTGCAGATGGAAAGGTAAAGAGGCACATTAACTGTGCACTAGATTGAGGTCACACCAAATCAATGCACCCCTAACTGCCTCAAGGCACCCCTTGAAAGGTGGTAAAGGAGTGGCATGGATCACCCCTCTTGACATCCCTCTCCAGACAGGGGCAGTCACTCACTACACCCGCCATAAGGGGATCTCTGCCACCTTTCAAATGCAGGGTGGGCTGCTTCCTGCACAGTGAAAGGTGGACCCATGGCTTCAAATGGGCAACCCTTCGTTCACTAATGCGTGGCCCTCAGGGCAGGTGCGTGTTTGCAGCTGTGCTGGGAATAGCACATTCAATATGATGGACTGCACTGACTCAGTTTGCACATTGTGTGCCCAGATAAAAGTACGCCACAGCACAGACCAGGGCAGTGTAGCTCTATCTGTATAATATTGGCCCATGAAAGATGAATCAAAGGTTTCTCATCTGAGACAAAATGGACTTGCTTCTAGAAAATCCGAAAATTGACACACACCTTTCTAGCCAGCTTGGGTCACAAGAATCAATGCATGCCTTCTGCTGTTCTGCTCTGTTGTTCCCCATGATTATTAAATGTGAAGTGAGATGCCAGGACAAACTGCATTCCCAGTACATCATAAATGTGTCACGTAGGGATCATGGGCCATTGTGCATCCAGGACATAAACTGTCATTATTTGACATTCAACAAGGAGGTGAAAAATCCCCCAAGAATGTTCCTCCTTCATATGAAGTGCCCATTGTGAGGACAGGAGGTGAACTATCTCAAGGTGGCTGAAGGAAGTACTTCAGACAAGGTCATTGTTCTGAAAACTACTATAAGTAAAAGTGAAAAGGTGCATATCAATGGTAGAGAAGAGACGGTCTGTTTTGTTCTCAACCATTAGAAAATTGGATTAAAGCTGATTCTATGATAACCAGCTCTAGAAAATACAGATCACTTGTTTGGACAAAGAATGCTGATATGTGGGAAAGAGGCAGGAGTCTGATGCAACAAATCCTCAGAACATGTCTGGTATTCATATGCAAAGGCATGAAAACCATCACAAATCCTCAATAACGGAAACCACTCATGCTCCCCCTTGAACCCTCTGGCTTGTAACATAAAGGCAGAGATTTGCTTTAGATAATAACAATTGACTGGGTGATGAGCCCTCCCATCTTGCTTTGGGTCAGAACTTCATCCTTGGGTGATTCAAAACCCATTTCCACCAATGGGTAAATTAAAATGATGTTAGTGTGTCGTTTGGATTATGATAAGAAAGCAGAGGACTACAGTGACATGTTGGCATGAATACAGCAGGATCTCAGCATTAATAAAACAGATTTGTTTGCCTTAAATGTAGAAATGCATTTTGATCAAATCTATTAAACCTTCGAGTTGAAACATATTGTTGCCTTGGCCATAGGACCTAATGTTGTAGACATCAAATATAACTTGAGTGAGGGCTGTCAAAACCCCAGCAGACTGCAAAGAGGGGCGAAAGACAACTGTAACTACTTCATCTGTGGGAGGTTTGGAATTGTTATCCACTTTTTTGTATCTACAGTTGTTGATTTGGACCTATGTCTTATCTGTGAAGCCACTCTGCATTGAAAAGGGGAATTCTGGATATATTCATGTTTGGGTAGAATGACAGCTGACACATTGCACTATAGTTATGAGTCTCAGTTCAACAAATCATTGAGTGGATCCATCAGTGTAAGGAAGAACATAATCCTACTGTGTTGACTCTCCCCAGTAACCTCCTCTAAAAGCGTGTGTCTCCTAGAATGTGTGCATGTATGATTATAACCTGTGTGTGTCAGCTTGAGGTTGGGAATGCTTGGTGGATTTCCCGGGCACTCGCAGTATGAGCCAGGAAAGGGGATACCAGTTGCCTCTGAGGTTGTTAGAGAAATTAAGGGTCTTTCAGTCACAGAGGAGGAGTGGTAAGAAGGGTGTAGAGTCAATCTTAGAATTCAGATCCTTGAAACAAACTTCCATTGCTGGATGCATTACTACGGCGTTGATAATACTTAGCAATACTGTATCCTCTAGGGGCTTGGTTACTGACGGAGGAGGAAAAGAGGTTAAGGCACACTCACTGTGATCTGCCAATGAGGCATTACCAAAGTGGTAGTAGATCATTGAGAATTAATTAGGTACTATATCTAAGCTTCAGCGTGCATAGAAATTATCATGGAATTGGCAATGTCCCCAAGGACCCCAATAGTTGAGGCCAGAGTGCACTGATTACAAGAGACACTGTCACAGTTCAGGAAATAGAAGCTGTGGTGCTTCATGTTCAGCCGCAATGTCCTTTAGTACATTCCTTGTACAGGCTCATTGCAGAGTTCTGGTATGTAGGAGTGTATCATATCCCTTAAGCCTTGCTTTCTTTGGCATAATTTGGAAGATACTTGAGGTCATCCCAAGTGGGGTATGAGGTAAACCTCCTTAACCCTCCTTCCAAACATAGTGGAAACCATGGAGTAGTCAAGAATTTGTTTGACTAGGAATTTAAAATTCAGAAATAGTGTCCAAGGTCACAGTTTGAGGACCCCACAGCGGGAGCCCTCAGAGATGCCGAAGGAGTGATAATTTTCAGCTTTATTTATCAGAGACTGACCTGGCCCTCTTTTTACATCTCTCTTGTTTTTGGGTATTTCCTTTTCGAATTTCACTTGCATGGTATGAACCCCTTCGAACAGATCTCAAACAAACTGACAACAAGCATGGGCAAAACCAACAGATCAGACTTTTGTACCGAATCTCTGTACAGCCTGTGTCTTTCTGCAACTCCTACGCCCTGGTTTTATTTCCCAACTTGCAGTGGTGCTGAGATGTTTTTTCTCATTTGATGTATTTTATTTCAGTCAACTATAGCGGTCTGTCGTTCTTCTTACTTGAGCTTCAGTGGAGCACAGGAATAACTGGCACTGAGACCTAAACATTAGTGATAAAGTACAATCCTTGCAAGCCTCATAAGAGTGGGTCAACTGACGCAGTAGTGCAGCTTGATATAGACTTTGAGCCGCATGAATGTTTCAAATATGCTGGATTCAGAGATGTCCTTTACCATTGTCGCCTCAACAATGTGGGTCAAGAAATTTCTTGATTGTCTTATATTTGGGCACATACCGAGGGCAATTTTTGAAGCAGATGAACTGCACATGCGCATGGCCTTTCTTAGCATGCCCATTGTTCCATCACCTCTTAGTTTTCTTGGATCCAGCGGCCGAAAGAGTACTGGGAGTAACATGTTTATCTCCTATATTCTTGTTTCACCGTTTGGAAGTGACATTCTAACGGCATCTAACTTGTTTTCTTGTCCACCTGTTGCTTCTTCCCACTATTACCATCAGGCTGTGGAGCAGTGACAGCAAGTGTTACCCCAAAGCGAAACTGAAGCGGAGAGCTCCTCTTTTTTATTCCACAAATTTGCTGTTCTGGTGCTATTCATCACCACAAGCTTTGGGAATAAAAGAATAGGGTATAGACCAGGCATCTCCAACAAGTAACTCATGAGTTACTAGTAGCTCACCGGCCACCTCTAAGTAGTATCTCTCCTGTGTGCAGCCCAGTAAACTGAATTAGAAGTTTGGCTTGATTCAATATATAAATATATATATACATGTGTATATAAATATATATCTATATATATAAATATATATATATATATATATATATATATATATATATATATATATATATATATACACACATAAATATATATATATCATAATCAATGTCTTCAAAAGAACTGGAAGACAATGCAGTACTTTGGAGTAGCTCATGTCCCCTATAATGAAAGAGGAGGTAACAGAACACTGAAATTGCATCGTCTGGAATCTAGGTACATAATAAAACTAAGTACCAAGATCCCGTTTGTCCTGAATGCCGATCAAGAATTCTTTGTACATTTATGAAGAACGCAAACCAAAATAAAAGAACAAAGAAAGACATAAACTAATCCAATAAATTGGCAACCAAGCCACAGCAAACACTTTGGGTTTTGACAGCGGGACCTGTAAAGAGGGTCCCACTGTCAAATTTTGAAACATTCGTAGCTTTCATCTCTGTCCCCTGCACTGTCAAAGCAGCTCTGTGCTTGCTGAAGCAATGGCACTGCAAGGGAAGCCTTAAGGCTTCCCCAACAGTGCCAGTTGGCCCATTACAGGTGTATTATGTTTTTCTAAATTAAAATAATAAAGGGCTAACAATTTTTTTTTTTTAAGTTAAAACCCCATAGCTCAGTGTGAAGGTTGCAGACCTTCACACTGAGCTTTGGGGGTTTGAGTCCAGTTGGACTCATTTCAATGTAAACATTTTTTTATTATTATATAAAAAATGCATTTTTTATTTTAAATTGGAAACAAATAAATCATTCTAACCATATCAGACATCAAAACTCTATCTCTCTCTCCTTTTCACTTTCTTTGCTCTCTCTGTCTCTCTTTCGCTCAATGCTACAACTCACACACCCACTCAGACATTTACGCACCCACTCACAGACCCATTCAGATACTTACGCACCCACTCACAGACCGACTCAGACACTCATGCACTCACTCACAGCCCCGGTCAGACCCTCATGCACCCATTCAGACCCACTCAGACAGTTATGCACCCACTCACACACCTACTCAGACTGTCACACACCCACTCACAGACCCACTTACCCCCTGACGCACCCACTCACAGACCAGCGCACATACTGATGCACCCACTAAAACACTGATGTATGCACTCTCACACCCAGACACTCTGACAGCCACTCTTACCCCTGATACAGCCTCCCACACCCAGAGAGGCCACAGACAACTTTCATCGTGGATGTGCAAAGTGCCGTGCACAGCATCTGGTTGGGTGGTTAGGAGGGTTGGCCATAGGGACTGACTACAGGCCAGCCCCTACTCCACACAGGCAAAGACCGTGCAAGGTTGGGTGCTTATATTTATATTACCTACTGGCGGTCGCCAGTAGGTAGTTATAATTAGGACCATGTTTCCATAGAAAAAGATATATATGTAGATATATATATATATATATATGCAAAAAACAATGTTTCGATTTCATTGTCACATATAGAACAACAGGATTGATTTATTTTCAGCAAAACCTGCTAAATGTACTTTGAATTTGCCCACTGAGGTTACAAAATGTGCAGTATTGTGATGTTTGACTACAGCAACTTGAAAAGGATGTAAAGTGGAGACGTAAATATCAATTGTGGAACTACTGGTACCAGGATGCACTTCAGAACTCACTGAGAGGCTCACTGAGGGCAACACCAGTATTTAACAGAGTAAACAGGTGCCTGCAATTATCTGCTGAACTTGAACATTTGGCCTGTGATCAAGGACGGTGATGTCTGAAACACGTAAGGCCTCAAGATATGAGAAAGAATTCTCTGTATGTTACTGGGTTTGCGGCATTTCTAATAAACCTGTTGGGAGTGCGCTCTTCGTCCGAGGACAACTTATTTTCTACAATATATATATATATATATTACCTACTGCCAGTCACCAGTAGGTAGTTATAATTAGGACTTATTTTCCATAGGAAAAACGTTTTTTGTTTTGCCAATTTCTTTAGCACTGTTTGACGAATCTTCATGAAATTTCCAAAGTTAGTACGACAGTCCATTCAGTTTACTTTTGAAATAATTTGCCAAGCAGGGGCCGAGAAAAAGGGGGGAGGGTAGTTCCAAAACACTTTTTCCCCATGTAATTTACCATAGGGATTTTTACCACGACTACAGCCCGAACCACTGGACGGAATTATATCAAGTTTGGCTGAAAAGTATGTCTTAGCCAGAAAGCAACCTTTTTGTTATTTGGTGTAAATCCGTTTAGTCGTTTTTGAGATATTAAAGGAAAAATGCATTTGTATATCTGGACAGATGGTGTTCAGATATGCTCTAATAGGTTTGGCCAACTTAAAGGAGACTAGTCAATCCTGATTGGTTAGTGAAAAACTGAACAGTATGTTTTGGCAGCCATTACAAGACCCAGGGACTTGGTCCCTGTATCCTGAAAATGAATAAAAAAATATGTAAGTCGTCAGGGTGAGCACACCCAGACCCCAAAAGGGCATATGTAGCGGTCCCACCTTCCCCTCTTTATCGTCTGGCCACAAAATGGACAATATGCTGTGGCAGCACTTACAGGATTTTGAGGCATGGTCTACATTGGTTTTTTGCAGTTTCATATAGCACAGAGTTGACCTGAAGGTATTGGAGTGCTTTACATGAGCATTGGTTACATTACACAAAGACACATTCATTTTGGTTTTAGGCATGGGGAAATTAACCCCTTCGCTGCCATGCCTTTTCCCCCTCAGGTGGCAAGCCTTTTTTTTGGCTATTTGGGGCAGGGTGCGTTAGGCCTCATAACTTTGTGTCCACATAAGCTACCCACACCAACTTTGCGTCCTTTTTTTCCAACATTCCAGGGATTCTAGAGGTACCCAGACTTTGTGGGTTCCTCTGAAGGAGGCCAAGGAATTAGCCAAAATACAGTGGAAATTATATTTTTTTCCAAAAAATGGGAAAAAAGGACTGCAGTAGAAGGCTTGTGTTTTTCCCCTGAAAATGGCATCAACAAAGGGTTTGCGGTGCTAAAATCACCATCTTCCAGGAACAGGCAGACTTGAATCAGAAAACCAAAATTTTCAACACCATTTTGGCATTTTACTGGGACATACCCCATTTTTACGATTTTTTGTGCTTTCAGGCTCCTTCCAGTCAGTGACAGAAATGGGCATTAAACCAATACTGGATCCCAGAAACCTAAGCATTTCTAAAAAGTAGACAAAATTCTGAATTCAGCAAGGGGTAATTTGTGTAGATCCTACAAGGGTTTCCTACAGAAAATAACAGCTGAAATAAAAAAATATTGAAATTGAGGTGAAAAAAACAGCAATTGTTCTTTACGTTTTACTCTGTAACTTTTTCCTGTGATGTCAGATTTTTTAAAGCAATATACCGTTACGTCTGCTGGACACTTCTGGTTGCGGAGATAAATAGGGCTTGTAGGTTCATCAAGAACCCTAGGTACCCAGAGCCAATAAATGAGCTGCACCCTGCAGTGGGTTTTCATTATATTCCGGGTATACAGCGTGAAAAACAGTGAAAAATAGGTATCAAGAAAACCTTTGTATTTCCAAAATGGGCACAAGACAAGGTGATGAGGAGCAGTGATTATTTGCACATCTCTGAATTCCGGGGTGCCCATACTAGCATGTGAATTACAGGGCATTTCTCAAATAGATGTCTTTTTTACACACTCGACAGGAAATGCCCCAAAACACAACGTGGACACATCACATTTTTCCACAGAAAACAGAGGTGTTTTTTGCAAAGTGCCTACCTGTGGATTTTGGCCTCTAGCTCAGCCTGCACCTAGGGAAACCTACCACACCTGTGCATTTTTTAAAACTAGAGACCTAGGGGAATCCAAGATGGAGTGACTTGTGGGACTCTCACCAGGTTGTGTTACCCAGAATCCTTTGCAAACCTCAACATTTGGCTAAAAAACACTTTTTCCTCACATTTCGGTGACAGAAAGTTCTGGAATCTGAGAGGAGCCATAAATTTCCTTCCACCCAGCGTTCCCCCAAGTCTCCCACTAAAAATGGTACCTCACTTGTGTGGGTAGGGCTAGTGCCCGCGACAGAAAATGCCCCAAAACATAACGTGGACACATCACATTTTTCCACAGAAAACAGAGGTGTTTTTTGCAAAGTGCCTACCTGTGGATTTTGGCCTCTAGCTCAGCCGGCACCTAGGGAAACCTACCAAACCTGTGCATTTTTTTAAACTGGAGACCTAGGGGAATCCAAGATGGAGTGACTTGTGGGGCTCTCACCAGTTTCTGTTACCCAGAATCCTTTGAAAACCTCAAAATGTGGCTAAAAAAACACTTTTTACTCACATTTCGGTGACAGAAAGTTCTGGAATCTGAGAGGAGCCACAAATTACCTTCCACCTAGCTTTCCCCCAAGTCTCCCGATAAAAATGATACCTTACATGTGTGGGTGGGCCAGGTGCCTGCAATAGAAAAAGGCCAAAAACTTGTAGAGATTGAGGGGATAGCACAGCGAGTTGATAAGCACATATTCTTCTTTTATACATCTTTAGGCTGACTCTGCTTTGGGGACCCACACAAGTGAGGTGTCATTTTACTTGGGAAACTGAGGGGAGCGCTGGGGAGTAGGAATTTTGTGCTGGAGCGGTGATCGTACAAAGAAAAGTCAGGAAAATATACCTTTTCAAGCACATTTTGAGGTTTGCAGAGGAGTCTGGGTAAGAAAATGTTGGAGGATCCACGCAAGCCACACCTCCCTGGACTCCTTGGGGTGTCTAGTTTAAAATAATGTCTGGGTTTGGTAGGTTTCCCTAGATGAAGGCCGCACCCAGGACCAAAAACATAGGTGCCCCCCCCACCCCCAAACACAGGTAGTTTTGTAATATATCATTTTGATGTGTCCACGTTCTTCTGTGATGTGCCAAACACTAAAATTGTGAAAAGAAACACACTTAGGTTATGTGATAAAGACCCCTCACCCACCAACCAAGTTGGTGGCATGCTTCATCATCGGGGTCCCACCTGAGACACCTAGCGTGTCACAAGTGTGCTGCAACGCCTGATTACAGCGGAGCAGGTTTTGTCATTTTTACCACACATAGTGGTTGGATTTGGCATGAGGGTGAGTGATGGTTCAGTAGATCAAATTTTATTAACAAGAGATTTCACAAAAGTGAAATGCACTGTTAATAACTGAAAGGCCAAAACATTGAACCAATGACTGACAGCTCGTGAGCTGTAAAGCCACGGCAAGGCACCAACAGCTTTACAGTCCATTCACACACCTTTCATACATGACATGCACAAGACCATTCACGCCGCCAGCCATGGGCCCAGCACATTACAACACTCTTATCGACAGACAGCGCCACTCAAGGGCCTTTCACTTTCATCCGCCCACATGCCTAGAACAGCAATCACACAAGCTGATGAGTGTGTGGACTGGCGTTTGGCTGTCACCGCCAGCCAAGCGCCACCCCACGCACACCGCCAGCCAAGCACCACCCAACGCACACCGCCAGCCAAGCGCCACCCCACTCACACCGCCAGCCAAGCGCCACCCCACACACACCATCCCCCTTTTTTGTTTTTAAACAACAATGAAACCACTAATCATAAATAAGTACAAAACTACAAACACAAAAGCTCTAACCGAATACATGACTAATGCCAACCGTGAAACTGAACATTTAAAAATAAAAAACAACAGTTTACGCTTACTGAATTTCCCAATAATTCTTCTGTGTGTGGTAGTTCCTGAAGCAGCCACCCACACACAGCCCAGGCTTTGAAGGACAATCAGGGCAGTACATCCTAGTCTCCTTCCTGATACATTTTCGAGCGCAGACTCTACATCTATTAGCAGGAAAGTTTTTTTTGGCTGTGGGAGGAATGTGCTCAGCAAAGTGACGATCTTTCAATCTAGCCACATCCTCCACCACTGCTTCTCTAGAAACTCTTGCCTGTTCCAGCACAACAAGGCTAGCTATGATAGACTCCTGAAATGTCACAAATGTCATCCTTGACTCTGGAGAACTATCCTTGAACACAACAAAAGCTTTAAAAGTTGCCAAGTGGAACAAGTGAACCGCTAATTTCTTATACCAAACATAAGACTTACAGGCAGCAGTGTAAGGTTCCAAACTCTGATCTACTCTATCAACACCACCCATGTGCTTATTATAGTCTAAAATGCACACAGGTTTGCGCAGTTCGGCAACCTGACCCCAAACAGCCACAGGTGAAGTACTCTCATCATGGATGCTACTTAGCATGTATACATCCCTCTTGTCTACAAATTTCAGAGTTAGCAGCTCATCATTCCGCAAGGCACTGCACTGTCCCTTCTCAAGTTTTTTTTTTACAGAAAAGCTCTCCTGGATAGCCTTTCCGATTAGAGCGGATTGTGCCACAAGCAACAGTGTCCACTCTGAACAACTGAACTCCAATGTAGAAGTTATCTACATATAAATTGTGACCTTTGTTAAACAGTCGTCTACCAAGTTCCCACACAATTTTCTCACTAACTCCAAAAGTGGGTGGACAACCAGGAGGGTCAATATTGGAATCCCTACCAGTGTAGACCGGGAAATTATAAACATATCCTGTACTACTTTCAGACAGCATATACATCTTAATTCCATACCGTGCCCTCTTGCTAGGAATGTACTGCCTAAAAACCAAACGACCCTTGAACAGGACCAAAGATTCATCTACAGATATTTCTTTGCCTGGAACATAGATCTCTGAAAACCGATCTACCAAATGATCAAGGACAGGTCTAATCTTAAAAAGACGGTCAGAATCAGGGTGATCTCGTGGCAAGGCTAAAGCATTATCTACAAAATGCAACATCCGAAGAAGAAGCTCATACCGGTTACGACTCGTGATGGCAGGAAATATAGCAGTTGCCATCAAGGGACTAGTAGACCAATATTAAGACAGTGGTGGCTTCCTTATCAGCCCCATCAAAAAAGTTAAACCCAAGAACTTTTTCAACTCTTCCAGATTTGTGGGAATCCACCGGCTAGCTCTAAAGTGTGGCCTAAGTCTGGCAGCGCTGTCCCTCAAAAACTGCTCTGCATACAAATTAGTCTGCTCAACAATCTCTTCCAAAAATATATTGTCCATAAACAACTCAAAAAAGTTGACAGGCAAAAAGCTTTCCGTATTAACTCGACACCCTGGGAAACCAGTAAACGCAGGCTACTGTGGCTGCTCCATGTTTGGTGCAACCCACGTGTCAGGTCTTCCAATGGGAAGCCTTTCAGCCGCTGGCTCCTGCACCATCAGCACATCAGTGTCCTCCTCTAAAACAGGCCCTTCATCAGCACTGAGAGTGGCTTCATCATCAGATGATTCCTTTCTGACAGAAAATTCACTTCCAGAATCTTGCACTTCCTCCTCTGCCTCAGATGCAGAGTCACTCTCATACTCATGGTCAGAAGACGACTCAAACAGCACACTAACAACCTGCTGAGCGGTCATCCTACGGCTACCCATGATCCTTCCTACAAAAATTAACTGGACAAATGCACCTCCAACAACCTGCACTGTGTAAGATAAGAAACAAACAAAGTGTAGCTTTATCACTAAGAGTTATAAACTCAAAAACTATGCTGCTCACTTGCCTGAAAAAGCTTGACTCTCCAGCAACTACTCTGCACAGCCACAGCAATCACCAATGATATCCCACTAAAAAGAGAAAAAAAGCAAATTAGACATAAGACAACACAATAATCATTGTGCATAAATCTAAGGACAATTTCATACACAATCCAGCATTCAGTACACCACCTACAAACATGTCATTCATGCATGGCAACAATACTCCCTTGGAGTAAATTTATTTACTTATCTAAAACATGCAACTACGCAAACCGCAGGACAACCACTGCCAAAACTGCAACAAGCCACAGCGAAGTCAGCCAAAGCTTTGAACTAGAACAAAAAGGAGAAATAAACAGTTATTATCATAAATGCAAATACTTCGCCAGTTTCCCTTGTGTCTATTGTTCTCTGCTTGGAGGCAGATGGGCCTAAAAAAATAGGCCAATCTGCCCCCAAGGGGGGCAGAAATGCCATAGAATATATTGCCCCCTTTGGGGGCGACCCTTGACAAGGGTCCACCCCCCACACAAAGCACACACATGATCCCTGGAGCTAAGTGTATTCTGCCCCCCTTGGGGGCAGATGGGCCTAAAAAAAAAAATAGGCTGATTTGCCCCCAAGGGGGGCAGAACTGCCCAATAGTGCTTTTTGGCCCTTGCGGGCGACCCTTGCCCAAGGGGGCACCCCCCAACACACAAAAAAGAAAAAAGAAAAAATCCCTGGCGTCTTCATGGTTTCTGCCCCCTCCCGGAGGCAGGAGGGCCTACAAAAAATAGACAAATCTGCCCCCAGGGGGGTAGAAATGGCCTAGATTACATTGCCCCCTTTGGGGGGCGACCCTTGCCCAAGGGGCCACCCCTCACACAAAGCACACACACACACATGATCCCTGGTGTTAAGTGGATTCTGCTCCCCAAGGGGGCAGATGGGCCTAAACAAAAATAGGCTGATCTGCCCCCAAGGGGGGCCGAACTGCCAATAGTACTTTTTGCCCCTTGGTGGCGACCCTTGCCCAAGGGGGCGCCCCCCACACACAAAAAAACAAAAGAAAAAAAATCCCTGGCGTCTTCATGGTTTCTGCCCCCCCCCGGTGGACAGAAGGGCCTACAAAAAATAGGCCAATCTGCCCCCAAGGGGGGCAGAAATCGCCCAGATTACATTGCCCCCTTTGGGGGGGCGACCCTTGCCAAAGGGGCCACCCCCCACACTAAGCGCACACACACACACATGATCCCTGGCGCTAAGTGGATTCTGCCCCCCTTGGGGGCAGAAAGGCCTAAAAAAATAGGGGGACAGAACTGCCCAATAATACTTTTTGCCCCTTGGGGGTGACCCTTGCCATTGCGATCGGGTAGCAGGAATGCTCAAAGAGACATCGAGGGAAAGGAAAACCCTTTCCTTTCCCTCGTGGCATCCACCCCCCCCCCCACCCGGAGGTGAAAACTCGCCTCCTTCTTGTAGACGCGCTGGAAGCAAATGGCTTCCAGCGCGTCTTTCACCCTTTCATGATCATGGGGGGGTGGGTGGGGGCGGGGCGTGGAAGGGGAAGGGATTCCCCTTGCAGCCCTGGCCTGGGAGCTTGGGGGGCGGCCCTCGGGGGGAGCGCTAGCACTTCCCCCGAGGGCCGGTACACGGACGTAATGGTTACGTCCGTGGCGCCTGAGAGGCGCGGCAATGGACGTAACCATTACGTCCGTGGCGGGGAAAGGGTTAAATGGTTTGCCCAAAATCAAGGGTATTGAGCTGATGTTGAAACTCGAACCTGGTTCTTCAGTTGCAAAGTCTGCAGCTCTGGCTGTAAGGCCACATTCTCTCCCCTAAGGGTAACATACAATAAATTGATCAACTGGATAAAAAAAATCAAAATAGCAAATAATTTAAAAGTGGTTTGTCTCTGTTTGAGAACTCAGAAAAAAATGTCATCATTTTAGTTTTTTAGAGCACTAACCATAATTTCTATGGGAATAAGACCCTCTCATTTTTATAATTTCTAAAGAAAATGCTTTAGGTATTACAGTTTTGATTACATCAAGATGACATCAGGCGTGCCACACTTTTGTAATAAAAATAGGGCCAGATTTACAAGGCCCTAGCGCCACTGGAGCGTCACTTTTAGTGACGCTTCGGTGGCACTATTCACTGCACCATATTTACAAGGAGGCAATAAGACACTTTGGCCCCTCCGATGCAGTTTTATGAGAAATCATAAATCTGTGGTAGCGTCAAAACTAATCCCACCCTAGGGGTGGCATTAGCATGGCGCACCAAGGTAGAATACTTTTAATCCTCCTGGGTTTTTTGCTTTTTCTATGTGTGCTGCATTCTGCAGCACACATAGAAAGAGCAAAACGCCCTCAATTATTGTTTATGTGCTGGAAGGAACAATCAATCAATCCCCACACCCTTGCACTATGGTGCAAGGATGCCTGTTTTGGCTCTGACAGCTAAATTTAGCGCCGGCGAGGGGGAAAGACGGGGTTGCGCTGTATTTTAGTAAATATGGCACATCCCTGCATTTCAAAAGTGGTGCGGCGCTGAAAATTTTGTTTTGCGGCGCCGTGCTGCGCCACTTTTTTGTAAATCCAGGCCATAGAATGTTAACAGTCTAGTTGTTCATTAGAATACTGTGGGAGGCAGACGCCAGGGTGCAGAGGCAACAAGTTGACCACGCTGGGCAGGCAGGAGGGGCAGTGGTAGCACAATGGACCATGTAGGGCAGGGGAAAGGGGGCAGGGGCAACAAACCAACCATGAAGGAAAGGCATGAGAGGCTGTGGCAATATAAGACCATTGAGGGCAGAAGGAAGAGACAGTGACAGTACAACCATACATGCCAATAGACCTGATTCAAACAGGAAACTCCCAATGTTGTTAAGCCCAAAATGGCTTTATTTTATTTGTCTCCATCCTAAAATCTCCTTTTTTTAATGTAAGTCAGGGAAAATCAATTCCCCAGATTGTTTTTTTCAAAATCTCCCTCTTACCAAGTTCAAAATGACTGTTAGTATGCTACATTGGATCACAGTGGGCAGGAGGAATAGGGTATGGACATGGATTTGGATAACAGGGAGCAGGAGGGAGATGGGCCGGGGCACCAAAAGGACATTACAGGGCAGGCACCAGGGGTTGCAGCAGCACAATACACCACACAGGGCAAACAGTACAGCAGTGCAGCAGCACAACAGACCATGGAAAATAATAGGGAGGGGACAGGGCCGTGCACATGGACAACAGAGAGCAATGGGGAAAGAGGCAAAGGCAGCAAGCTGACAGACAGTAGGGACAGTTGGAGCATACTGTTCGATGAAGGGCAGGAGGGCCTGGACATGAAAAACCGAGGGCAGGGGGCCAGGGTAGGAGCAGCAAGCTGACCATGGAGGGCAAGCGGATGGGCACTGGAAGCATAACACACCATGGAGGGCAACAGTGAGACTATCATAGCATACACACAGACAAACGAGGGAAGGTCGGTGGGGTCACGGGCAGCAAGCTGACCACACAGGGCAGGTGGGAGGGGCAGCATAGAAGACCATGCATGGCAAGCGGGAGGGTTAGTGGCAGCACAACTGCCATGGTGGGAAGGAGAGAGGGGCAGGGGTATGCACAAAAGAAAGTGGAGGACAGATGGGAGGGGTAGGGGCTGGACACAGAGAAGAGAGGGCAGGGGAAGGGGCTTCACAACAGACCACGCAGGGCTGGTAGGAGGAGCAGTTACAGCACAACAGATCATGGAGGGCAGAAGGGATTGGCAGCAAAATAGACCATGGAGGACATGAGGGAGGGCACAGGGGGATGGAACTCGGACGGGCAGGGTGGAGGTGGCTCAACACAACACTCAGAGTAGATAGGATGGGCAGTAGCAGGTCCATGGAACATGGTGAAACAGTGGGCAAAAAGGAGGGAGCAGGGGCATGCACACAGGCATCGGAGGGCAGGGGGAAGGAGGGAAGGGGCAGCAAGCTAAGCACAGAGGCTAAGCAGGAGGGCATAGAATAGGGCAAAAGAGGGCAGGAGGAGTGGGCAGGGACATCGAGCTAAATGGAGGACAGTGGCAGCACATCGGACCATGCAGAGCCGGAGGGAGGGGGCTGGTGCATGGACTTGGACAAAAGATGGTAGGGAGGAGGTGGATAGGGCAGCAAGATAACTGTTCAGGGCAGGCGGGAAGGACAGTGGCAGAACAATGGCCACACAGGGATGTAATGAGTGAGCAGGGGCATGGACATGGGCACTGGATGGCAAGGAGGAGGAAGGGGCATTAGCAGCAAGCTTGGATGGGGTCAGCACAATGTTAGGCCGGGCCATGCGTCCAACCCCCCACACCCCACCTTGCGTTGCGATGGGCATCATAACATTTAAAAAAACTAGAAACTCACTGAAAAAAACAAAGGTTACAGGGACGTTATAGTTAGGAAATATAATTTATTTAAAACATAGAAATTCACTGAAAAACCAAAGGTCACAGTGACGTTTTAGTTGGATTCAGATTTTACATGCACAAAACCATATAAATTCACCTATTGTAGTTAGAGTTATTTCAAATAACTATAACTTGGTTTTTCAGTGAATATATGTATGAAGAAAGATAGATAGATAGATCAACATTGAAATGTTTATTCAAAAGAAAAATGTGTGTATTTTTCAGAATGCACAAGTTGGTGTTTGGAGAAAAATTGTTTAATTTCCAAAATATATTTAAAGCTGATATTTGAGTGATAAAAATCAAACAGTGTATGGGGAGACTATTACTAATAAATAATGTTAGTTTGGTGCGAGAGGCACTGCAGCTATGGTGGTTATGTATTACCCATCTAAAGGCATTCCATATTGACAAAGCATTTTTAACATAGCTTGCAACTGTGCATTTTGCATAGAGGTAATCCCTGATAGTAATCTTATATATGCTTGCCACTGTTCTAATATTGTCTGAGGTACTTACTACTGTAGCTCTAATAATATCAGTAGTTTGGAAGGATTTTCATTGAACATAAGTAACTCCTATTCATGTGCGGCTCCTCCGCTTGGGCGGAGGAGCTTCACCACCCCCCACCAGCAGCAGCAGCTGCAAATCTTTTACCAAAAAAACTATGATAAACTATGTTTATTATTGTTTTTTGGTAAAAGGGCTGTGACGAGCACTGAGGGAGAGTGCACAGCACTCCCCCCTCACTGTGATGGCCGGCCTAACACACATGCGCAGTAGGCGCTCTCCACCCCTTTGGGATTTCTGGCTTCAAAAAGGGCCACAGAAGATGAAGAGAAGGTGGTGGCAAGAAACTGTCTGCAGTTTTCTCCTGAAATAAGAAAAAGCCACAGGGTAAAGGACCCGGTATCTAAAAGTCAGTGTGGTTAAGGTGCAGAAGGCACTTGTTTCCAATAAGTTTAAGCACGCACTGGAAAGAATTTCAAACTTTAATAAAAAAGAAGCTTTATATATAGATATCATACATTTTTTGTATTATGTTTTTTATTCTTTTTTTGGTATTCGGGTAACGATGCTTACAGTTAGAAGTATGTGAATTCGGAATGAATTAATGCATTACACATTAAATGATACATTTTATTGAGAGTGACATTGTGAAATATTAAATGAATACACGGAAGTTAGTTACAATATGTAAATAGTTTTATTAATATGTTTTCACACAAAAGGGTTGCATGCGACAATATTATTCCAAGAAAACATGGGATATAAAAGTAAACACCATTTTAAGTGTGTAATCACACAAAGTGAGACTACGCACGATAAAATTAAACTTGATAAATGTGTACACTCAAGCATATCAGAAGTCATACGTGAAAACACTTTCGAACAACAATTACATTTTCATGTGATGTAAACAATGTTTAAAGGGCAATCACAACACAGTGCAGCGCTCACACATGTGAACTGAATGAGTTAATGAAAGGACTTTTATAAAGGGCAGCAGTTGCCTCTTTCCCGTTATTTTAAGACTTAGTGGTGGTTGTGGTGGTGGGGGGCGGAGCGGGGGTGTTACCCACCGAGATCAGATTCGGAAACTCGTTCACTTGTTTGAACCCTAGTTCACACCACCAGCATCTCCTGGTCCAAAGCTCTTAGGGCTTAGAAAGTAACATACGTCTGACTTTCTGATTCTATTACTCCGTCTCGGAGTGGCCCTTTAGCAGTCAAACATTTGTAAACTTTAACCATGCTGCCACTGACAGCTATGCTGCTGTCTCCTGATCCCTTACACGCGATCGTGAATTATGCTCATCTTTTAACAGCATAACTGCTTATTTTAGGGCAAGTGGCAATCTCTGGGCGATGGAACTGGGTAGATTAAACGCAAGCCACTGCAATAGGGGGCGAGAATTGGTTAAAGCGCCCACAACTAAGGGCCAGTTATGTCAATAGAACAGGTGAACGATATTCTTAAGGAGACCCAGTTGAAAAAAACAATGGTTTGCAATTTGAAATTATGCTGATGTTTTATTTTATTTTTTTACTTTTAAGGCTTTATCTAATATTTTTAGTTGTTTCTGATTTTTTTATTATTTTTATTAAATAGAAAATACTCTTGAATCAACGACCTAAATTCTTCATATTTTCACTGCTTATGGTTCCACAAATAATGTGACAAAAGTTACAATTCTAGGTATGGACATAAAAGCCTCCCAATCACCCATGCCCAGCTGCTTGTCTGTAACAACGTTTCCCAACCCTCTCAGTAGAAGTTACAGAGCTGACCAGTTCCTCCATTCTTAGCGGCACAGTACCTGAGCAGTAGAAACCCAAAATCTTCACCTACTCCCCCTCCCCAAGAAACCAACAACACATTCTTTGAGCGGTTTCTGGCTATTATTTCTAAACTTCCATACTCGAGAGTACGTGGAACAGAAACTCATCCTGAACGACCTCCAGTCAGATTTGAGAACTTTGTGAAGTATCAGAAAACTCAGTCTGAAAACATAGAGGGCCTTCTGATGAAAGTAAACAAGAGCCATTGTTTCTCTTGGACCTGTTAGCAACACTCACAACATTATGTGACAGAGGCATAAGTATTGGGTGGAGCTGTAATTTGACCTTATTCAGTCATATTCCCACAATTGGATGTAACAGTCACACGCTGGAGTGTCTGCTTACCGGTCTCACACTGCGTACCACTATATGTCATAAACTTGGGGACATTTTTGGCTCAGTTCTCAATTTAATTCCTCAAATCAACACTGGCAAGCAGGGAAAAATATTTAAAGTGGTGTTATTCCAAAACCCTCTGCTCCTCAAAACTAATTCTCAAAATGAACTACCCCAAGCTCTGGTGATGACACCTGGACTATTGTAATCTAGTCTGTACTAGGTGCAGACAAAACTGAATTTACACTGCATGTTCATATAATTTTTTAAATTGCACTTGTTGCACAAAATTCCTGAAATTATGCCATGTTGTGTAATGTGTAGCTAAACTGTAGTGCAATTTAGTTTTTTGCTTTTTTTAAAATGTGAAATGCATCATTGCATCAAAAATCACATTAAATATTCATGAATTTCTATTTTTCATAATTGCATGTAAATTCACGTAATATTCACAAACGTTTGTGTAATTAGACAAAAGAAAATTACATGAATTTCCCACGACTATTGTCTATACCTACCTCAACAAAAATACAATAGGAATCTTTTGCAAGAGTAAAAGAACACCCAGACAGATTGTGCCTACATTAGGAGTCCATCTCAGGTGTGAAGCCTGCGAGCAGGGGCGTAGCTTGGTCAGTATGACCGGGGGGGAGTGTACGTTTCAGATTTCCCAACAATCACGATGTCACAGCTTGATAAAACATCTTATTTAGAAGCAGGACATGAGGGGAGCTTACGGGGGAGTGGAAAGAGGGAGGAGTCCAGACTGTGCAATATTGTTCAAACTAACCAACAATTGTAAGACTTTCAAAACACACAAGAAAGAGTGTGTGTGTTTTTGTCAGTGTGGGCATGGAAAAATCACAGGTGAAAATCGACAGACTCTTTACATTACCCAACTAAAAGCACTGGATACCCAACTGTTTATTACAGAGTATATTTTTTAGAGGGGTTTAACACCCCAAACACTCCCCCTTGAGCTGCGCCCCTGTCTGCAAGCGGGGCATCCCTCACACACCAGGCTCCCACCACTGATGGAGGGCCATTTACTGGGATTTGAACAAACTGTAGACCTGGATTTTACTGTATTAACAAAAAGGAAGTAAAGCATTTTTTATTTTTGCAACTGAAAGTTATGAGATTTTTTATCTAAATGATAGCCAAAGAACTGTTGCTGAAACGAAAAATCGGCTTGCTGTATACATTGCGGTTGGTATATTTTTATTGTGCTTTATAGCGTTTCATCAGTTTTTAAGCATTAGGTATACATGGGGCTTTAAGTGGGCTGGCTCCGTCTGGGTCTCAGATCCAGTCGTAATTAAAAACAGCCATTGAAAAGGGTCCCAATCAGGCCCTATATTCTCGCAAAGGTAACTGGCAAAACAGTGATTGATTTCTGAACAGTGAATGTAAAAAGCATTAAGGTAATCCAGGTCAACGACTTAGTTTCTGATTATATTTCATATGTTTAAATTCAAGATTAAGTCAACTGTTTCCAAAATGCTGTGTTTCTGTATTTGTTTTGTGCAGAATATTCCTCTTGTGTAGTGTATGGCTTGAACTCAGTCGCCTCCAGGTGTATATAACTCACCACAGTTGCTCTGGAGTTGAGTCTGAAGGCAGTGTAAGTTCTCCTATTAGGTTGAAAAAGCTGTTCAGAATACATGGTCATCAAATCCCTTCTTTGCAGAGATCACAGCTAACCACCACTGGCACTTACAATAGTTTTGGTTGGTTTTAGGTGTTTGTCAGTTGCTGTGTTATATAACTTGATCCACAGAAAGCTGACAGAGACACCAAACTGCCGGTTGAGTCATATGCTATGAAAATTACAGAAGTTGTTTATGTGTTGAAGCCTCACCCTTAATTACACAGCCAAGCCTCTTTCAATAACACCCCCCACCACACACACACCTTTTCCATCTCGCCAAAGCTCTGTGTTTACACCAATGCCATTGCTCGTGATGGCAGCTACCTCAGGATGCGTGCATCCTGGGTTCGAATTGGATGAACAGCACATGCATGGACCACTCATGCCAGTTTCTTCCTGGTCACGTTATCAAACAGGACTTGACTGTATTCCTTCTTAGCGGTGTGATATGATCATATTTAGGGGACCAGAATCACAAACACAAATATATTAGCTTCCAGGAGCACATGCGCCCCTTTTACAGGCAAATTGCAGTTAACAGATTCTTTAGATTGTGTATTTAAAAAATGATATATATCTATATAGGGTTGGTACACGAGGCATTGTATCTATTTGAAAATTGCCATCTCGGAAGCAAGGTAGAAGATGTACATTGTAAATGTTGGTACAATGCTCCATTGTGTACTACAGGTCAATTGCTACAGCCTTGAACGTGTTTTAGGGCACAATGTGGCTTATTTGCTCACTAGACCGAGAAACAAAGGGAGAAGAAGATTTGATCAACATCCAGGACCTAAATAAAATGACATTTCATCACTGCTATGTCGCTCTGATTGCTGCAACTAATCATGTTCACGCCGATACAAAAACGTTCCTTCTCAAGTCCTGTGTATAGTAAAGAGGGAGCAGTGACTCTGTGGTCAACAAATACTCCTGTGGTTTACAGTCCCACATTATGCCCTTATTGGGTCTCTCAGAACGGCATTTCAGGGTATCTCAGGGTGTACTTTGCGTGATGGGAGGGGAGACCTGCGGGGTGGGAGGGGTGACCTGCTGGCAGGCCTCTCAATTGGTTTCTGTGTGCCAGGACGTGCAGAGGGCTGTTGTGTTAGTTCGGAGTCCCTCTCCTCAGGCTTCAGTGCTCCAGTCTCCTCCGCCATCTTCTGTGCATTGCCCACTGGGACTCCTTCTGTCTTTTGTGGTGTCCCTGTTCTTCCCTTCCCCTCAGCTGTCTTCCCTGTCGGGGTTGGAGCAATTAGCAATGCTGGTTCCACTGGCCCACCTTCGATCATTTGCTTTGTGTCTTTCCATCTCCTGGCTCCAGATTTCGAATTATATTCGTAGACTTTGCCAGTGACTACAAAATAAATATACATAATTAGACTATGATCATTGAGATTAATCTTTCAGCCTTTTACAGTTGGGTTTTAGGAAATGGGACATAATGGTTTTCTGAGCTCATCATAGACGTCTTAAGATTCATTCCAATTAGTAAAAAAAAAAAACTGTGGCAAACTGGCCTTGCACTCGCTATCTGGATCTGAGATCTGGACTCTATTATTTGGAAGGATACAGGATTTAGCTCCTATCATTTCCCCAGAGTGTATGATCATTTAGAATTGAAGGTAAATGATATTGGCACCAGCCTCGCCTTAGACCTTTCTCTCTCTCTGCCGCTTTCTTTAGTATTAATGTAGGTATTTATGTTGAACTCAGTGTCTGGTGCATATCTTAAAACAAGGGCCTACACCTATCTTGGAAAATGCGTCGGACGTGTTTTCTTTCCCAGCTTCATTTATTCAGCGATTTGGCAGCTCAGCAAATTCAACTTCATATTGCAAGGCCTGGCCTTATACTAAAAATCTGGTGAAATGACACTCTCGCCACATGTGTTATCCATCAACAGAAACCATATATTTCCAGGTCAACCCATGGTCACCAAACTGTGGAGATCAAAAAGAAAGAAAGAAAGAAAGAAAGAGAGAGAAGAAAGAACGAGATGAAAGCTAGCTAAAGGCAAGAAAGAAACAAGGAAACAAAAAAGCAAAGTGGAAGGCAAGAAGAAAGACAATGGAACATAAAAAGGAAAGACAGAGGAAAGAAAAAAGAAGGGAAGAGAAGAAAGCTAGCAAAAGGCAAGATAGAAACTATCAAACAAACAAACAAGCAAAGTGGAAGACAAGAAAGAAAGACAATGCAATGAGAAAGAAAGAAAGAATGAAAGAAAGAAAGGCATACATTTAGAGTTGCAAAGATAGAGCACCCTTGTGAGCTTATATCCAGAGTTCATATGAGCTGTGGTATGACGTGAAAAAGCAGCAGCCAGATAAACAAAGGCCATTTCAAAAGCACTTTGCAAGAGCATTGGCAGGAGACAGGAACTGAATGCTGGAATGTGTCTTCTCCTCATATCTGGTAGAAAGTATCCTGCTATCACATCAGCTGTAAAAACACAGGCAACACTAAAGTAATACTAAAATAAAAACGAAAACACTGGCACTGAAGGGAACTACCTTGAGGGCAGATGTAGCCCTTGTGAGAAGGCTAAATGCAGACGCTCAAAGTAAAGCTACTAAGTGGCTAAAAAAGACTGACCCATTGCCTCATGCTATATGCTGTAGTGGGAGGAAGCAACATATGAATGACAACAGACAAATGGAAGAAGAGAAGTGACTGAAAGACTCTTTAAGTGAGTATATTATATATTTCATTTTAGTGAAATATAAAGGTCTTGACTAACGGTCTTGGTAAAGCCCGAATATGTGGTGCTTCAGATCCTGGCAGTCGTAGTCTCCTTTCTGCTTTACTGTATTTTCCCACTTGACTGGCTGCAGTCCGCATCCCAGCGTGCTCCTCTTCTTACGACACTCTTGGAGGCCCAAAACCATAGAGACGATAATCTACATTAGCCCCCCCCTCCTCTAGGTAACACTCTAGTATCAAGAGACTCCAGATAAAAGTAATATTAATTCCTCAAAAGTAACCAAGCCAGTCTTCTGTTCCCCGTCACATGCATCTAACTTGTAAGTAGACCAGCAGCTCGCATGTACCAGGTGCCGCTGACGGGGGCCTCGTTAAACCCTGTTTTAGCGATTACAGCGGGGGGGGGGGGGGGAGGTCTCGATGGGCCTATTCTGTTAGCAACTCGGCAAACAAAGCCTCATCATTAATGTGAAGGAAGGGATGGAGTGTCGGGGGTTGGGAAAGTGATTGAAGGGATCGATGGATGGATGTGTTAGTGAAAGGGTGGAGGGGTGGGTGAATGGGGAGATCGATAGATGAATGAGCGAAATGATGGATGTAAGGATGGATGAGTGAAAGAATAAATGAATGTGTGAAAGGTAGGATGGATGGATAGATCAATAAAAAAGGATGGATGAGCAAAATTGAGGGTGAATGGATGAAAGGATGGATGGAAGAATGAGTGAAAGCGTGGATGGATGAAGAGAGAAAGGATGGATGGATAAGTGCATGAAAGGATGGATGAACTGTGCGAATATGTGGATGGATGAACTAGAGGATGGCTGGATGGATGAGTGAGAGGAAGGATGGAGGGGCATTGTGAATCCCTTGTATGTATTAGCAGCTACAGTGGATTTTGAGTTTTTGATGGACTTCTAACTGCAACTCAGCAGATAAAGGCTGATTAATGTGAAAATGAGTGAAAGGGTGGATGTGTGCATCAACAAGTAGATGGGTGAGTGAAAGGGCGAATGAGTAGATGGCTGGAAAAATGACTGAGAGGATGGATGTAAGGATGGATGAGTGACAAGATGGATGGTTAAAAGGGATGAGGAGGAGGAAAATGGATGGGTAAGTGAAAGGGAGGGTGGATGGATGGATGAAAGGTTAGATGAGTGAGTGAATGGATGGATGAATGAAATGATGGATAGATGAGTGAAATGGCATTTGGACGTATGTATGGATGGAGTGAAAGAGTGGTTGGATGGAGGGGCAAAATGACGAGTGAGTGAACGAATGAATGGATGCATCAAAGGGTGGATGTAAGAATGGATGACAGAAAGAATGGATGGAAGAGTGAAAGGATGGATGAATGAAAGGATGGATGAGTGAAAGGGAGGGTGAATGGATGAATGAAAGAATTGGTGGATCAGTGAAAGGGAGGGTGAATGGATGGATGGATGAGTGAAAGCACAGATGAATGAATGAGTGAAAGGATGGCTGGATGAGTGGCATGATAAGTGGATGAATGGATAAGTGAATGCATGGATGGGCGGGCGGATGTTGCTACAGGAGAGTGGAGGTGGAATTCTTAATGGGCTTCATATATCTTCCACTCGTCAGACAAAGACTCATAATAATGTAAAAGGGAGGGTAGATGGATAAAAGGGTGAATGGATGAATGAAAGAATTGGTGGATGAGTGAAAGGGAGGGTGAATGGATGAATGGAAGAATTGGGGGATCAGTGAAAGGAGGGTGAATGGATGGATGGATGAGTGAAAGTATTGATGGATGAATGAGAGAAACGATGGCTGGATGAGTGGAATGATAAATGGATGAATGGCTAAGTGAATGGATGGATGGGTGGCCGGGTTGTTGCTACAGGAAAGTGGAGGTGGAATTCTTAATGGGTTTCATATATCTTCCACTCATCAGACAAAGACTCAAAATAATGTGAAAGGGAGGGTGGGTGACAGAGTCAGTAAAAGGATGGATGGACAGATGTGTAAGTGAAAAGTTGTTGAATGGGTGAGGGAAAGGATAGAAGGGTAGAAGGATGGATGAATGAATGACAGGATGCATGTAAGGATGGAGGAGTGAAAGAATGGATGATGTTTGAGTTAAGGGGAGGATGAGTGAAAGTGATGCTGGATGGAGGTATGGGTGGATAGATGGAGTGAAAGGGTAGATGGATGGGGTGAAAAGGTAGATGAGTGAAAGAAAGTATGGATGCAAAAAATGATGGATGTCAGGGTGGATGGGTGAAAATCGATAGATTAAAGGGTGGCTGAATGGATGAGTGAAAGAATGAATTGATTAGTGAAAGGGAGCGTGAATGGATGGATGGATGAGTGAAGGACGGATGGATGAGTAAGTAAAGAGATGGATGAGTGAAAGTGTAAATGGATGGATTAGTCAATGGATGGATGAGTGGGTGGAAGGGTGGATGGATGAGTCAAAGGATGGATGGCTGAGTAAAAGGGTGTGTGGTTGGATGGATGGAGTGAAAAGATGGATAGATGAGTTAAAGGGTGGATGTATGCATTATTTTGAAGGATAGGTTTAGAGATAGATGAATAGATTTGGATATGGATGGGTGGACAGACAGAGTAGATGGACGGAATGGTGAAAGACTAACTGATGGATGAAAAAAACAAATGAATGACAGAATATAAAGGTGAAATCATGGATATCAGCCTGCAGATGGAAGGATGAAACGATAAACAGATGCTTGGGTGGATGAGACAAGAGCGCCCTTTGGGGGATTGTCACAATGACGTGCTTTCCGTGCTTGGTGCCATTAGAGATTTGGTTCTAAGTGGGGATATTTTAATTTTCCGGCTATTCCCTTGGCTGCCAAACTATAGTTTATGTATTTTCCTCCACACCACTCGCATGCAAGTTCCCTCTTTGGCCGTTACGTCACTCCTCATAAGAGAGTTTGCAAATTCCAGATTCTAAAAATATTTTGCTTTCTCCAATAGATTAGCCTCACCTTTACTGGAAATTCAATTTCAGACCGTGTGGAGTAATCATGGAATGTCAGTTTAAGGGGTGCAAGTTGTCCCCTTCTCTTATCCCTTGTCCAAATGACATCTAGATTGTGTATAGTAGTGTTGGAGACCCATTCAAAAAAATATTCTGCGATTTAATCGTCTCTAGTATCTTCTCATAGGGAGATTTACTACACATTTGGGCTTTAATTGTTGGCCTGTTTAGCCTGTTTCTATGCTGTACTTCTCTTTTTAATGCAATACCATTTCAAAATGTTCGAGCAAACATTGCTGTGTTCAAGAATATGTCGCTCCTCCAGTAGCTGTGAAATATACTTTTAATATTTTTAATACAGATCTGCTCCAACGATGATCTCTATGATGTAAAGTGGCACTGCTCGCTGGTCAGTTTGAAGCCCTTCCACATTGTTCTTCAAATTATTATGTTCTTACAAATGGGTGCTATTTATGTAACATCCCTGCTCTATTTAAATTAGGTGTTTCCCTGTTGTGATTTCCTTGCACCATTTTTCGTCACTTTTAGCTCAGAGCAGGAATTAAAAGGAGTTTAGCATTGGTAACAATGGTCCTCTGGATGCTTTGCAGGTCTAGCGTCAGAATTTTTTATGCTAATCCTTCAAAGAGCTGGACTAGCCTCAAAAAGTCTGGCGCTAGTCCCCTGACTACCGCCATGGTGCACGTATTTTAAATATGGCGTACACATGGTGGCGTTAGGGAGGTGACAAGGGGCACCGGAAAAGTGGAGCTGCACTGTGTGCACGCCATTTTTCTTCAATATGCCCCCAAGTTCCTATCTTTTCGTGAATTAGTAGTTCAGCTCGGATAGGTCCAAAGTTCTGTTTAGTTGGGTGCTGTGGTTCACATGTAATGGAGGAAAGATCTGTGAGACTTAAAAAGTTGGTACTGGGCGTCTTTTTAGACCTTTTGTAACTTGATGTGCAAAGATGAGGTTTTAGTGAAACCACACCTCAAACCTTTTTGTGGAGGCAGGAAGAGCTTCCAGCTTCTCCAGCCATGGGGGAGGCACCAACCCCCAGAGAAACTACTGCTAACCCATATTTTAAGCTTGGAGCTGTTCAGGCAAACACAGCTCTCCTTCATCTAGTGATGTAATTACTTCAGGCTACTTCTTGGTTATTGACACTATTCTGTGTTGGTACCCAAACAGAGGGGAGTTAAGCAGCATCTGTACATATTTGGAACAGGACTTGTATTGTGCAATAGTTTGGTACTATGGGCCTTATTTATACTTTTTGGTGCAAAACTGCACTAAGGCAGTTTTGGCCCAAAAAGTTTTGCACCGGCTTGCACCATTTTTTAGCACCAGCTGGGCACCATATTTATGGAATGGTACAAGCCGGTGCAAAGGGTAGGCTAGCTTAAAAAAAAATGACGTTAGGCAGTTTTGAGTCAAAATAAATGATTCTGACCAGATTAGCATAATTTTTTGACGCTAAGGGGCATATTTATACTCTGTTTGCACTGAATTAGCGTCATTTTTTTTTAACTCTAATTCAGTGCAAAACTAACTCCATATTTATACTTTGGTGCTAGACCCGTCTAGCACCAAATTTATGGAGTTAAAGTCATTTTTTGGAAGTGGAAACCTACCTTGCCTTAATGAGATGCAAGGTAGGCGTTCCCGTGCAAAAAAATGACTCTATGGCCTTAACACCATATTTATACTCCCATGTAAAAATGGTGCAAGGGAGGGAGGAGGGGTCAAAATATGGGGCAAAGCTTGCTTTGCCCCATTTTTTAAGACCTGGGTCAGGGCAGGTGTTAGGGGACCTGTGGCCCTATTTCCATGGTGGAACACCATAGAATAAGCCCAGAGGTGCTCTCCCTAGGCCCAGGGGCACCCCCACCCACACTAGAGGGACTGCGAGGATGGGGAACCCCATCCCAGGTAAGTACAGGTAAGTGCATTTTATTTTTGAAAGTGCCATAGGGGGCCTTGAAATGGGCCCCCATACATGGCACCGGGTGCAATGGCCATGCCCAGGGGACCCCTGTCCTCTGTGCTGGCCAGTGGGGTGGTGGGCATGACTCCTGCCTTTTCTAAGGCAGGAGTCATGTGGCATGGTAGGTTTAGCACCATAACATGACGCTAAACTGGTTAGAGTCATTTTTTTTTACTCTAACCTGCTTAAAGCCATTTTTTGGTGCTAAACCCTCTTCTTCTATACTGCCAGCCCCACCCGACTAAAGTCATTTTTTTAAACTCTAGCCTACCCTTTGCACCGGCTTGCACCATTCCATAAATATGGTGCCCGGCTGGTGCACAGAAATGGTGCAAGCCGGTGCTAAACTTTTTGGTGCAAAACTGAGTTAGTGCAGTTTTGCAGCAAAAAGTATAAATAAGGGCCAATATTTTGTAAGTTTGCGCCACTTTTGTGTCATAAAATGACGTTAATGCGGTGCAAAAAAAGTTTAAATCAGGGCCTTGGTGCTAGATGGGTCTAGCACCAAAGTATAAATATGGAGTTAGTTTTGCACCGAATTAGAGTAAAACAAAAATGACACTAATTCGGTGCAAACAGAGTATAAATATGCCGCAGAGTATAAATATGCCCCTAAATATGGCGTTAAGGCCATAGAGTCACTTTTTGCACTGGAACGCCTACCTTGTATCTCATTAAGGCAAAGTAGGTCTCCACTTTCAAAAAATGACTTTAACTCAATAAATTTGGTGCTAGAGGGGTCTAGCACCAAAGTATAAATATGGAGTTAGTTTTGCACCGAATTAGAGTAAAAGAAAATGACACTAATTCGGTGCAAACAGAGTATAAATATGCCCCTATGTTCTTACATGTACTCTAAAGAACAAAAGTGATACGAGCAAACCTGGGTTGGGGAGGCGTTTCAACTGACAGGCTGTGCTGACAATGCAGGGGTGCCCAGTTGGTTCTGTTGACCATGCTGTGAGCAGCCCAAATGCACTCTTCATTGTAAGGAGCAGAGCAGCCTTTCATTTCCAGCTGTCCAGATCAGATTGCACAATGTTCTTGGTTTCAAATGTTCTTTTCATTTGGACATTCCTTTTCACTGGCTGGACTACTTGGTTCAAAAATGTTTGCATGTGTATTAGAAACACAAAGCTGGAAGGCATAACTGTCAATCTCAGTTTTTTGACAATATGATAATGAGAAATCTTAACTGTCCTCTATATACTCCACACATTAGCTAAGTAGGGTTTCCTCTGGTCTGTAAAGCACACCAGAGTTCTACTTTTTCACAAAGCCTAAGGAAAATGTAATACATTTCCATTTGTGGCTCACAGTGCTCATACTGACAGTGTTTGTCCTCATAATTAGTTCTCAACTACCAGACAGTCAAGCTGGCTTTATATGGCAAGCCAATGAGAAACACTGCTTCTTATTGGATGGCTTGACTTCTGCTTCTTGTGTTTGTCCCTCCCTTGGAGCCTCGTTACCATTCTTCTGATTGGCTGATTTGTATTATCCCGCTGCTCACTTGTAAAGAACTATTCTTTTTCTTTTAGGTTAAGTACTCCATGACAGTGCATGTGTTTTCCAGCTCTCTTACCAGTGTACCTATCCCCCATCAAACAACCACCCCTGCTCCGTATTTCTCTCTCCCTTGTGTGCTGCTCTCTCTCACTTTCTCTCATTTGCTTCTCTCCCTGCACTCTGTACTATACTCTCTCTCGTGTGTGCCTTTCTCCTCTCCCACTCTCTGTTGCTTCTCCGCTCCCACTCACTCCCTGTTGCTTTTCACCTCCTACCTCCTCCTCTTTGCTTAGCATTCCATTGCTTCTCCACCTCCCGCCCAGCGCCAATTGCTTCCCCTCACCAGCTTCTCCAGTGTGACAACCTTATTTTATTATTTGTTTTTATTTTTGGACAGCCTGGCAGTTGTCATTTGCTTCTGGGCCGTTCAGAAATCACGAAAGTGGTTTTGTGCTAATAGGCTTTCAATTTTATATTCACCTTTTAAATTGGCATCCCACATTTTGGATTGTTATTGGTAAATAAAGAAAGAAAGAGAAATTGGCACCAGCGTCAATCCGCTGGTGTGCACATGCGTGATGACGCATATATCATAACAAATGCGTGCACCAGTAAAATGACATGGCTGCACTATTTATGCTTATAGCGATGATAAAAAACATTTTAGCTTCTGCCGGATTCTGCACAGGTGTGAGGCAACACCTACTGGCTTTCTAATGCATATTTTCTGGAGATGGAGCTCTGAAGGAATGAGTATTGCCATTTTCTGGAGACAGAGCTTCATACGGCCGGACACATCCTGTAGTCTAGTGCTGTATACAGCAACAGCTCATTCAATAACAATACTTTAATTTGCATCAGTCTCTGAATATACTGGCTTAGCCAGCAGCATCCACGAAAACTCTGTCCTGCCAGTCATGTTCACCCATTCTTTATACTTCGCATCTAACATTTTTTTTCATTTAGTTTCACAAAAAGCCACCTCTGGCATGCGGTGTTCACAATAAGCTACTTGCGATCTTAGGTTGGAAATTGCTTTCTGAGCAATATCACTGTAAATCCTCCCCTCGTGATTTCCCCTAGTTTTACACTTCTAGTATACTTTTAAGGGGTACTCCCTACTCACGTTTGACATAACCAGGATGCCAGTGTTCGGACATAAATGTCTCCTGCACAGTATTAAGGATGGCACCCCTTCAATTAGCGATCCCATCAGTGAGTTATCTGTTATACTAGTTTTGGCTCAGCCAACATGGCAGCCATGACTGCCTGCTTAGGCCTGTGTGTTTACCCACACTTCTGAGGCACAGAGTCCAGCTCTTCTTTGGCTTTTGGAGGTGTGCTCTCTGGATGATATTAGACTACTGTCCTTCCCTGGGTTATATACATTGAGCAGTGGTGGCAGTGTAGCATTTTGATGATTGATAGTATTCCCCAGACATATTTCATGTCAGTGCTAAGTATGGTGCAGGCCCCACACGTGTAAAGTTCCTCCCGAGTTTAATGTACAGGCCCTGGCCTGACCTCCCTGCATGTGCTTTGTTTGATTGGTGGCTGGAGGCAAAAGTCCATGTTGTGTGTGAGTGTTTGGCTGCAGAAACCAGTGGCATTCATTGTCGATACCCCAAGGAAACATGGTACAACACGGAGGGTGAGGAAGAGATTCCACACCATTAAAGTGCACTGTTTGAATCTCTGAGCTAGATCGAGTAGCCTCAGACAATCAGGAAGGACAGAGACAGACCTATCTTAACATTTGGGTTGATAGTGGGACAGGTAAAGTGAGTAAGCAGATTCCGTCTTTAAGGAGAGGGAGTGCTGTAGGAAGGGCCTATATCTCTGCCCTGTTACTCCAGAAGTCTGATTACAGCCAGGTGCATACTCTTCTACTTCGTTATATTTATGTTGTGGATGCTTCAGTTGGTACCAGCTTGGTCATTACCATGCAGAGAGCCATCACCTTTGACAAATAGTGTGTCTTCTCTCCAGAAGGAGAAAAAAACTATAAAAGGAACTGTTCCAAACTGGTTCCTGGAGAGTGAAAGTAGGTTCACAAACCCCTGTCTGGAAAATGGTTTTAGATGTGGGAACCAAAATATCCCACTTGATTCCAGTTCCAGTGTCTTCAATGACCAAGGGAGGGAGTGCTCTGCAGAGAGTTTGACTGACTGATTACTGAGATTCAGGACTTGTATCTTTGACAGTCAATCTCTCAGAGGTGGGAGGACATCACCTGATGTCTGTACATCCTGCTGGAGAACTGTGGGTCAACCTGTGGCCTGGCCTGCTGAGAGGGGAGAAGGAGGAAGAGCACCTGACCCTCAAGGGCAGCAACCGCCTGAGGAGACGCTCCGCCTCTGTGCTTGGGGTGCGTGGGAGCCCAGAGGAAGTGAATGAGCTGGCAGTATATCCCGACCGAAGTGTGGGCGGAGCCTCCCACCCTCCTTAAGAGTTTGCACAACAAGCTGAGCCAAAGCGTCCTGTGGCCTAAGCATGTAGCAGTCAGCACCTCCACAACACACTTGTTGCCTGCCAGAGGCTGAACAACTGGTGCTGACACTGCAGTGGCGTTGAACCTTGCGATAGAAGACAAGAGACTGCATCGGTGAGAGGATTCCTGCTGGCGAGAAACCTTTGGGTGTTGATGTGTCTGTGCTGATCCCACTCAGTCACCACAGTGAAGCAGCAATGCTGGGAATCCGAAGAGGCAGGGCCGTCAGCCTCCACTATTGGAAGTACCAAGCAGGACCCCTGTCCTGCGCTCTGGTTAACAGTGGATACACACTCCCGTGTTCCACGCACCAGAGCCAACAGGTAACTTGAACTGGCTAAAACTGAACCCTGGGTCTCCTGCTAAAACTCCGGCAGTTTATTTAACCTTGTGCTACTGAATAGCTCTAAAGAAATGTAATAGTGAGACATAAACAGTCTTCGCTAAGGGTCACAGAACCAGGGAAGCTGGTTGCACCATATTACATTGAGCTTGCACCTGTATCTGATTTACGCTGGAGGAGTTATCCGTAGCGCCCAGATTTGAACCTTGTAGCTGATTACCATTTACTATCTGTAGTATTACACTTTATCGTGAGTTTAAAGTACTTCTCTTTTTACAAAGAAAAACACTGGGCTGCAAGCACCTATTTGGTCTATTGTTTGACTGTTTGCGTTCTGACCAAACTACCTCCCTAAGAAGCCCGTGACTGCTCACCTGTGACCCTGAGAAATAAGGACAGAAAGAAGTCTACTTAGTGCCAATTTTGAAATACTACAGTATGTAAGTCCCAGGACGTTAGTGATAAAAAGCGCCAACCCTCAGTTTTGTGGTCCACTTGCCCCTGTTTGTTCACTGATCCCCGAAGTGGTTATGATACAAGTAATATGCGCCAACTATCGTTATGTAAATATTGGTAGCGGATAAAAAAGAAGTAGAAAGATAATTCGATATGTCTTACTTGGATCTGTAGCTTCTCCATCAAAAACAGTGTTCAACTTGGTCATTTCCTACAAAGAGACAAAATATTAAAACGTGTGCATATGCATGCAAGCTAAACGTTTAAAAAAGTCCAACATTTTAGGGCTTTATTCAGAGTTTGGCGGACAAGGTAGTCCATTGCAAATGCAATGGAGTATCTGTCAGCCAAACTGATGGTCTTCCAGCCTCATTTAGTGATTGGTGGACAGTCAGCTTTCTGCATGGAGCTCCCATTGGCTTCATCGGTAGAAAGCTAGAGCTGATGGCCTGACAAAGTAGAGGGCGTCAAGATAAAGCCATGACATCTCTACTCTATTTAGAATGGATGGTCTGATGTTTCTTTGTCCCTCACCAACAGGAAAAACCTGATGTTGAGGGACAAAAACAAATAATGATCGCCAAAACCTCGGAAGGAAACTTAAAGGGTGTTGGGGGCATTCGATTTTTGCTTTTCAACAGACTCCCACTTTGGAAGTTTGTTTTTGAAAATCAAAAAATGGTAATTGTTTAATGCACGGCCATCAAAACCAGCAGCGGCCATCTCCCAACTTCCTATAACCTTGACAGGAACCTCCACAAGGCAGTTCCTGTCAGGGTACAGAGATCACCACATAGCCAATTTGGCAGATGGTAGTCCATCAGGGTGGCAAATCTAGTCTGCTCTACCAACCTGATGGACAGAGTACAGCCAGTCAAATATTATAACTGGCACACACTAGCGTAAATGGTAATTAAATAAATATGGAAATTTTTAGAGAATATTATGCTTTGTACATGGTTGGTAAAACATGCATGTGATCAGTAGTGTGTGGCCAATCTGATCACCATAGTTAGAGTTTATTTTCTCACTGGAATGTAGGATAGCCCACAGATTACACATTCAAATTACCGTTAGAATGAATGCAATAGGGAGTCATTATTCACACACAAATAATAGTGGTTGAAAGAAATGTATATGATCTGGTAAGAGAAAGAATGCTAATTACATATCAAAGACCCAGAACTCTGGGACCTGATACTTGTATGTATGGTTTTATGTCTCAAACTGATGAAAGATTTGATTGGATAGTCAATGTAAATGAAATGTTATAGGACCTTTTTCAGTTAATTCCCAAATCAACAAATTCATTAGATCTTCCAACAATGAACACTTCAGTTGTACAAAGCATGCCCTGAGGCTGATCTACCATAGATGAAAGATGGTAAAGGATTGTAACCATTCACTTTGTGTGAAAGGCAAGATTGTATTTATATCTTTCACTTTTGTATATTGGTCCATCTAAGGGGAGGGTTTATTGGGCCCTTGCTGAAAGTTTATTTAGTATACTTCTACTCATGCCATGTGGTCTGCAGTGAACATGTGGTTCGCTGTCATGTTATTGTTTCATCAACACAGGATGCTAAACCTTTTTCAGGATTACAGCCATCTTATTGCTGATCCTCTGTATCCTTATAAAATGCAAGACATTCTGCAGAAATAATACTTTAAATGCAATGTTTAACTTTCGCTTCTCATTTGAGCACAGCTATCAAACCACCAGTGATGTCTAAAAAGGGGGGATGCCGGTTAGAGAATGGCTCTTCTGTCAATTTTTGGCAGATGCTTCATTACCATCAACCTTCAAATAATTCTGATAGCCTTTTACTTTTCCATTACACCTCATCTTACCTTTCCATTTTCCTTTCTAATGACCTGGGTAAATTACATTGATGTGTCCTGTATGTTAATGTACTTTGCTTTTATGTTTATATTATTACATTATATTTTTTACTTCATTTTTATGTGTGCCCACACCGCCTTGAGATGGGTCACATAGCAATGGGGGATAGGACGAAAGAGGGTGCATTCGGAGTAGGAAATAGCCAAAGTCAATGACAGCCAACGGCTAAGGACACGAGCTCTGGACAAGTCCAAATGACTGACGTAAGATGATCTAGATATTGTGACAACTCAAGAGTCATAGTAAGACTTAGGGCCTGATATATCTAAAGATTTTACCCATTCTATATCTTTAGAAAATGAATTGATACAAAGGGCCTTAGTTACCTTGTACATAGAAATTGCAAAGGCCAGGCCTCAGATAAAGAACACCACCACCAGAGAAAATGTATCAACTGTATTAGAAGAGTTTAACAATGTAACAGAACTACATAAAGGAGATTTAGAATATTAAAAATAGAAAGTTCAAAATAGACACCATTGATTAGAACTTGGAAAACCAAATAGTTTAAAGAGTATGCACAAGACAGAAAAATGACAACATACAAGCATTGCTTTGATTGACAGGATGCAGGCTTAAATTCACAATGGTAGGAGAGCTAGGACGTTTTGTAATTGCTTAAACTAATCTTGCAAAACATCTTTGCAACGAAAATTCTAAAGTGGCAAATCAAAGGTTTACTTGAAGTATCCTTCGCTCACACCATTGAACAATCAGCCAAACTCGAGACTTACCCCTGAGTCACATGGACAACAATTGAAAAATCAATACAGTTAAATCTAGGAAAAAATGAAGACCCATAGCAAGTTTATAATAAGGATAAAAAGGGTATAAGTTAGCACAAGGAATATGTTGAGGAAGAATACAATGACACAAAACAGAAAGAAGAAGTGTTACAATCGTCTGTGAAAGTTGTTGGGAACAGAAGTTGGTGAGAACAAAACGAAGCCTACAGAAACAGCAGAAGCCATAAAATATATGTTACAATGTTTTACTATTCCCAAAAAAGGGGAATGAAAATTTGATTGCTTCTCAAGTCGAAAAAGTTTGACTGATAACCGTGATAATGTTGGTTAATCTATTATAGAGTTGAGAGATGGGGAGGGCTACTCTATACCCCCCTCACATAATTATAATAGGTCACACCATATCAGTTTGTCTGCAATATCTTTGATATGCCATACTTGGGGGATAGGGAGGTGTGTGTGTGTGAGAGAGAGAGAGAGCTGGTCAAAAGACGCACCTATGACAGTACATTCTAATTCAACCCATCAAAGTCGTGACTTGAGATCAGAATGGCGTTTGCATGGCAGTATTTATATTGTAGTTTGTATATCAAGGTATATTGGGGTATCTATGTGTATATTAAAATATGCTAAGACTATGCCTCTGCAAAATGTTCGATTCAACTGAAGCAGAATCTAAACATAAGGAAAATAGTTGAACATAGCTTTGTCACTAAACTAAAAAGAAGTCTGCACTTACCCACACAATGTCATGCTTCAAATTCTTCTTTTTTTCTTTAAAATAAAAGGTAAGAAGAAACGCAGTTACAACATATGTGATTCAACAAGCTTGGGTTTTTCACAAATGCTAATTTAGTGGTAGTGACGTGTGTATTGAACAAGACCATATGTGAATATGTGAATGGCCACTGAGTGAGTGAGTGAGGTTGTCTATATAGTGGCTACATTCAACTTTCTAGGGAACTTTGTATACAATTCTTCTACTAGAGATACAAAACGGTCCACCTAAGGCTTCTCTGCAGAAAGCAGTACAAGTCTAGTGCCAAAGGTGTCACCTGCACTCAACGGCCAAATTACTCCCATAAAGGATCACAGCTGGTAAATGTTTGGGAAATGTCACCTCCAATGTCTTTATACCAGCTACTGTAATACAGCAAGACCATTACATTTTTTTAAATCAGCCTTAGGCTCAAATTGCATTCACTGCCCAGGGGAAGGGGGGTGTAAATGTGCACTGGTGTGATATTTGGCACCATATAGAATAGTGCAAGCTGTGTGTGATTCTGTTCTACTTGGAAACATGAGTACTTTTTTTGGCATTAGACACTAATGCTCACATTTTATGTAGGCAGTTGTGCATAACCTTACATTTTTTTCTACGTAGAATAAATATGGATGTTGATTTTTTGTGGCCATTAAACCAAAAGAACCAGAGCAAAAATGAATGGAGCAACATAGCACACCCTTCCACTATGTAATCTGATGCTAAATAGCTGCAGATTTAAGCTAGCACGTGACACGGGGGAATAATTCGAATCTTGGAGCAAATGTCTTAGGCACAAACTTTGCAGACTGATGCAGTGGTAGGTCTACTGAAACAAACAGGATGGGACAGATTCAGTAGATGGAAATGTTGCACAAGCAATAGTTACACAATTCAGAGGTTAAGGACCCAATTTGCGCTCCATCCGACTCTTCATCAATGCCCACATTTCAATAATTATGTGAGGTTTCCAGGATATGTACATTCACATGGACTCTAAATAGGAAATTCAATGTATTACTGCTTATCCTGAAAACTTGACTAGTTTGCACTGCCCACCGGTCACCGCCAGGGCAAGATCTGAAGGCAAAGTCAACTGGTTCCCTCTTCTTGAAAGATACCAATCCAACAACTTTCTGTAACACAATTGCATAGCAAATTTGAGGTCTAACTGACCTTCTGTTCTCTAAATAACAGTCCTAAGAGCCCTATGTGTAGATAACGTATTGAAAGATAAGGATGTAAAATCATATATACTTACCTATATTTTCAATCCTGTAACAACAAAAGGGAAATTGTGTTTAATGCTTAAGACTCTCATAGCTGACAAAATCCTATAGTAAATTCTCTCAATATATTCAATGTTTTATACATTTTCACGGATATAAAGCAGCCATGCTGTTTATCAAAAGACTGTGATTAGGTCACACAGATGTCCCATTGATATTCCACCTGTTAATTCTTTTCTTGTATTTTGAAGTGACTTTGGGTTTGTAAGGGCCAAGAGCTTGTAAATAACCTACCTCTTATAGAAGATGCACGTCTCTAGTCAGTGCTGAAAAACTCTTTCCAAATGAGGGTTTGCACCCTGGCCTTTGGGGTGTTTATAGGAGGAGTCTGGGGGTTCTCCTTATGTAGCGGATCGCAGTTTTTGATTTCAGCCTCTGGTGGGAGGGGAGAGTAAGGGATATATGTCATAATTAGAAAGTCAGGACCAGCAGATCTGCTGTCCTTGAGTTGGGATCCTCTACGTCCACCATGCTCACACATTATTTCCCATATCATCGGTGGCATATATTCTCTGCCTCCCTTTGGAAGTTTCTTGGCTCCCAAGCAAGGACATGGGTCGAGGCAATGGCGATTCCTTCACTTTCTAAGGGCAGTGAATGGCTGCATGCAAATGAGGGGACACCCATCACGAAAGGAGCTTGCACTGACACTGCTGAAACACTAAATATTCCCTTCCCATGATGCCGCTGGGCACAGCTAATTAAGATTGCCAAAGTACAGCATTTTCCGTAGAGCAGCACCATGTATTTCTGACATCAGTTAAATACTGTGGGATATGACATATTATTAGCGCTTTCTGTCTGCAGCATATGCCCTTCTCTTTATAGCTCAAATATCTTCATTTTTATCATATGTTTTCTCCAATCGTCCAAAGATTTAGCAGCCCTCGCTGTTATATGATTTTTAAAAGCACAAATACTCAATTGTTTTGTTTGTAAATGATAAGGCCATGGGTAGAAGCATTGCCCCCTGCAGGTATCTCCCTCTTTATCTACTTCGAACAGTAAACAGGACCCTCTGCCTGGGGTCATTCAGACCTGAAAATATCAGGCATTTACTTCTAAAACTCCCAGATGCAAACAATATTTGGGTTAGTGAGTTGTGCAAGCGTTTTACAATTATCTTAATCAAAATGGACATTATGGAAGTAAACTTTTATGTACCACTGAACACCTACTTGAGCAGCATTTCCACTTCTTACTGGTTGTTTTTGCTAGCAATTTTATTGCAATAACTGAGGCTCTGTCATATGGTCTTTTCTTGCTGTTTACTTTAATTTATACAAAAAGTGATGGGCGGAATGCTTGAATTCAGCTCAGTTACTAGTAATTGCTCGGGCTGCATTCTAGTCCATTTTTTTGCACACCATGCCACCTCAGTTGGGACCCAGCCATATACAGATAATTCTTTACCTTGCTCCAAAGGGAACAGCCCCGTCCGAACTGCCAGTCTAAGTCCTCCCTGAACTAGAATACAAGCAACCTAGAACCAGTTTCGCCCTAGTTAGGGCTCATCTGCCAGGTATAACTTGATTCCAGTGACACAGTGTGCACAGGACCCATATCTGGTCACAATCGTCATCAGTTTGGGTAATAAAACATAATTTTTTCATTAAATCTATGTTTGCAGTCTAGTTTTTCTGCAAGTTCTCATGAAAAATGAGAGCTAAGTGCATCTTTTCAACTTCTAACTCTGCGACCTTCAAAAATGGTGCAAACTTCCCTTAAAAATCAAGCACAATTACGACTCTTTTAATGACGAATTACCTTCTTTTGACATGCCATCTCGAAGAAGGTTAGGCGGACCAACCCCTAAAGCAGAGTGGTGGGAGGGGCTAAAGGTCTTTGACACAGAGCAGCAATAGTCTTGAGAAAGTATAACAGAAGAAACCAGCTGTTTGTCTGGAAATGGCATCAGTGCCTGCTTGTGTCTCAATGGATTCCTTGGTGGAATTAGAGACTCATCATGTGTGGGCAGTAAATGCTGTGACCACAGTAAACAATGCTAATGCTATTTATATTTTGTGAAGTTGTGCACAGTGATACTGCACACAATGAGTATCTTGTGTTTGTCTCTAGCACCCCTCAAAAATAAATAATCAATGCGTGAACTAACCACCTGCACCTTACATTATTTTGCTGCTGTCTTTTAAAATTACACACTTTTGACAAATAGTATTGTGCATAACGATATACGATTATCCTGGTTTTATGACGCGGATGGTTGTAAATTTGTCCATGGCCCTTAGTCAGCAGTGTATTGAAGAACATCAACAGTCATAAAATAAATATTAAACCCCCCAGCAGTTTCTATAGGTTAAGAAGCTTAAAATCTAGCTGATTTCTAAAGCCAGGAAACCTTTTTGATATCAGAGCGCTTCGAAAAATCAACAAATAATAAATATTTTCAACATTTAATAGACTTGAAATCCTGACAGTCAACATCCTTCCGGTTTTTGAATTTTAACCTAACCCAGGATTGAGTGTATTGCCTCATTCCAAGGTCAGAGCCAGGGCAACTGGAATTATGCAATTTTGACTTTCTATCGTTTGTCACATAATTGTGGATTTGTCGCAATTGCCACATAATCCATCACCTGCTGAATAATCTGCAGATTTTAACAGAAAAGTAAGGTATCAAAAGTTACTGAAAATACTGCAGCACCTGTTGGTGAGCAGTGGAAGGCACTTCACAAAGGCTAACTAATCATCTTTCTGATGATTTTTGCTGTATTTGGGTGTCACGCGACATTAATAAGGTAAAACCATTGTCCAGATAGTGTTAACAGGGGGTAAATGACAACACAACGAGGTTTTACTATCACAAAATGTGACAAATCTTGCTGCTAAATTTGCCTTTTCTTGCCGCATCATTTATTACATCCTGCCACATAATTTGTTCCCCACCTGATGCATATTTCCAATGACCCTGTTCAAACCTCTTAGGTTTTCAATAAGTGCCAGGCTGAAACAGTAAGCTTCATCAGTGGACCGCTCTTACGATGTTTGTGGCAGCAGACACATGTCAGCCATTTTAAGTGCTTGCTTCTTTTCCATCTGCCCAAGAACCCAAAAGCAGAAAGCTGCGTATATCGCAACTCGGTGTTTAATTTGAGTCTGTGGTTTCCAGTGCACGGCACCGGCACTTATTTGTCAACACTAGCGCTTTATACAGTCTGCCACATGGTGGCGCTGTTTAGCTTTTTAAGGATGAGCACAACAGCTGTTTGTTAATAAATGTACAGTAAAAATGACTAATACCTGCCGCTCATGCCTTTCTTATAAATGTGGGGGCCTGGAATTTTCTTGAATTGTCACACCCTGTTAGGAGTGTGATGGTTAGTAGTTGTGTTGGTAGTGCCATTGGTAACACTTACGGGACAATGTGTAGTGCAAGCTGAAATGACCCCCAGGCGAGGGCCCTAACACATTTTTTTAGGCAGTGTCGCTACTGAGGAGAGTATGCCCACGATCTGGGGAATATAGATAACGTAAATACTTACAACGGCTCTTTGTCTGCCTTGGGCTTCGGTGGACAGCGGATACATCGTGCCATCAGGTACGTGAGATACGCCAGAAGTCCAAGCAGAAGGCAGCAGCCCAGGGCAATGATGAACGGCACATACCAAGCTGATGAGGAATATGCATTTTCTCGCCTTGTCACGTAAGTCACGGCAGTCTGTGTGGGGAAAAACAACTCTATGTTAAAAGGTATAACTACATGTAAAGATGTTCTTCAATGACTTTAATATTGTTAAAACACAGGTATGCATTAGTACATTGCCAAATTTGGTAATTCAACCTCCACTGGTTCAAATTAAGCATTGCATAGAGACCAACAACATGTAAAACACAAAAAACAGAAACTGAAATATGTGCTAGGTTTTTAAAATGTGTAGCAAAAGGAAAGCACAAAAATCAATTGGTTACCTATTAATGTAACTTAAAAAATAATGTGCATATAATGGAGAAGTTGCTTACTTTCCAGCATTCAGGATTGTAGCTTTTTCAGGGAGAATCAAGGGGAAATCAAATTTTCCAACCAAAAAAGCAGTGGGCCTCAGGGTGAAAGGGTGAGACAACCAATGTTTGGGATGGACTGTTCCCATGAGGAGCAGGGTCAGTAGTGATTTGCATTAAACGGGACCTCCCTATAGGGGCAAAGTGGGTGAAAAACAATGGGTTGGAATGCTAACCCAAGTGATCACCGGTGGTTAGATTGTTTGCATGCATTCGTCCCATCACCTTTTGGGTGTTTGATTTCCAGTAGTGTGCCTGGTAACCAGGGACTAGTGCAGCTTTCCAAGCCTATGTTTTTGTTTGTGAATGTTTGTGAAATCCAGCAAGGAGTAAATATGTACCCATTCAAGGAGTATTCCTATGGGTGCAGATGTAATACTTTTGTGGTAAACCAGTCACTATAAACATTCCCAGTCCAAAATATGAACATGGTAAAACCTCTTAGTGAAATAAGGATGGTAAAGAAAATCAACACAAAATAGTAGACCTGACTCCGGGCCTGCAAACCCAAATACCAAGTCAAGAATGCACTTATTTTTGGGGTGTCACACCCCAAACATCCCCGAAAGCCCCTGCCAACATTTAATACAGTTGCATGAGTAAATAAGGTTGTGTTGAGAAAAGCTAATGTTTTTCATTTCTTGTCTCATTAGTAAATTGGTGAAATTACTTCACAAATAAATGTTGGTGCAGTTGTCTTAGTGTAAGCTATTTTGAGGCTCATTGTTGCAATGCAAAATCTTGTAGGGGATACAAAGCATTCCTCCCTTTTTGACTGCTGGCTTCATGGCCAACTGTCTAGCCAGCTCCTTGCAAGCACAGGCTTTCAGTATGATGTCCAGGGGTGTGGAATTCTGAAAGCCCATTCCCAGGGCACATTGTTTGGGGGTCCACATGTTTTCATCACTGGTGTACTGAAACCTGAGGGAGGGACTGCAAAATATATGGAGCCCCCCCAGACTCTCTCAGGAGCTCTCAAGGCCATGATGTTGTGCTGCGGGCCCCTTCAGCTTAGGGCTATACTGCACTGCAGAGCTGTGGGGCCTTTGTTATACCACTGGTTTTATGTTCATTTTGTCCTTTGGACAAGTAGGCCCAACTGACTGCAACACAACTCCTTTGGCTGCTAGTGTACAGTAGCATGCTAAGAATCAACAAAGGACATTGTCTGCAGTTAAGGTAATACTTGTGCCCATTTGTAAATGCTGTGAACTTGTATTTATGGTTCAATAATACAAAGCCTTTATTATTATGGTGAGTGCAGTGGCGTAACAAAACTTGAGGGTCCCCCCCTGCAAAGTACCTGAAGGGGTGACCCCTTCCCCTGGTCCCAGTCAGGGGCCTACCACCTGTAAACAGTGTACTTTGCTGAGGGGGGGGGGCCTGGAGCTCAGGGCCCCCCCGCACTGAGGAGGTTGCGGGGGCCTTTGTTATGCCACTGGGTGAGCACACTAAGGAAATATAAGCTCGGACTACAGTGCTGGCAGTGTTTCTAGTATAAAAATGAGTACAAACTTTTGCAAAGTTTAACAATATGAGGTGCTGTATAATTCTCCCAAAATGCTCTCTGATTATATGCAAATATTTGTAGATGCTTGAAAACAGATTGATGAGTCTTTGCTTTCAAAATAAAATGTTGAAAATAATGCAACTTGGAAAAATTAAATTTTTTCTAAACTACTGTGACATTTTAGATACCATTTTTGAAGCATCATCTAGTAAAATGTGTTGATGAATGCTAGCATTCCCAAAAGATATTCATTATGGACATCAGTGCAATCAGTTTCAACAAGATTATGGGAAAATGAAAATAAACAATCATTGCAAAGCCAATAGATCTACCATTGGTAGCAAGCCCTTTGGTTTTGTCACAGCGTGTCTTGTTTTGACATGGTTTTTGTAGAACGTTATTGCTGTGGCAGCTGCCAGGTCCTCACCATTATAACAAGCATTGGCAAAAAGCAATAATATTTTTTCGTCTCAAAAAGCACACATTGCCACAAGTAGTCCCTGGCACAGAACAAAGCTACTTTGTGCGCTGACATGCTCCTTGTGAAACAGCAGAATGCATTTACTCACATTGAAGCCAGCCTATTGATAGATATAGACAGAATTTCAATAAAAACAAAAAGATCTTGGCTAGCTCAAGACCTAATTAGGGCCCCAATTCTTAAATAAAGTCACAAAAGTGCAACCATAGTATATGTCTTTGCATTAGTGCAGATTTACTGCTTCCATTAATTCATAATAATTTACAGAAGTACGTCAGAAAATTGTACTACTAGAAAATATTTTTAAACAGCATTTTAGCATGAGCAAATATGCATGTGTGGATTTGCTTGTGTAAAAATCTGTTTAGCATTTACAAGTTCACTTTCCCTCCAACCACTTTTTTCACAACCCTGGAAGAGGTTTTACTTCCTCCTTGTCAAGAGTAAATTTCAAACCTTTCTCAGTATGGGAAGCGATTAGGGAAAAGCTGGTGAAAACCTCTAAAACATGCAAGTTAGTAGGTTTGCACAGACTCAAAATCACATTCCAGCCCTGGATCTTAATAATTCTCCAGGCCCAGTATGTAGGACGATGGAAGGGTGGTAAAATAAGGGAATTTCTAGAATTCAAACACTACTGTAGTGTATAAACTCTGGCATAATCAGAGAGGCTATTATAAAAGCTCTTATATAATAAGATTGCTGTCATTATTTTTTCACCGCACTACGTGGCACCAAAGGGACAAGTGGATTATTTTACAGGACAAGTAGATTTATGATGCAACCTGTCCCATGGACAAGTACATAATTTATTAAATTTCACACCCCTGGATGTCACTAAATGTCACACAAGGGAAACAAACCAACATGTGCATTACTGTTGCTGTATCCTTATATCTTCATGATGAACCTGGCTCCCCCTTCATTGCTATGGTGTGGCCTCCAATATAAATCAGCTTCTATGTGGTTACTCTGCACTCTTAGCATTGAACCTTCCTGATTGGGCCTACGCCAATAATTATTTTGTAAAACAAAGGTAAGCTTGGTGGCTATTAGTCATGGACATCCATTTTATTACCAATTTGAATAGTTGTTCTTGGGATCCGCTATAAGATGACTCAGGTTCGTGGACTCCCTGTTGGGAGAAGACCTGCAAATTACTAAACAGTACAACAATTATATTCAGTCCAGGAAGCAAGAGACCACTCTGGGACTGTTGCAGGGCTCACTAAGGCCAAAGGTGGGTTTGTGACAAGAACTGGGAAACTCGAAGTTCTTTAACCCCTAGGGTGCCTTGGACGAGGTCACCTCGTCCAAGGCACCGGTTCCAGGGTGCCTTGGATGAGGTGACCTCGTCCTACACCCGGGAACTGGGGGGAGCGCTAGCGCCCCCCCCATGTGCACCCCACCCACGCCCCCCAAGGCAGGGATGGAAGGGGAAGCCCTTCCCCTTCCACCACGACCACCCCCACCCCCCTGTGACGTCAGCGCACGATCACGCGCTGATTTGTCACAGGGCCTCCTCCCTTCCATCGCGATCGGAAGAGAAATGCTTTGCATTTCTCTTCCGATCACGTGGGGGAGGCCGAGAGAGGCTTCAAAGGGAAGGAAAGTTATTTCCTTCCATTTGAAGTCTCTCTCTGCATTTCAAAAGCCGGATTGCAAAGCAATCCGGCTTTTGAAACGCCCACTAGAAACCAGGGATTTATTTTTTATTTGTGAAAGTGGCATAAGGGAGCGACCTCTTGGGCAAGGGTCGCTCCCAGGTGGGACATTTTTTTGGAAGGCCTTTTCTGCCCCCCCTGGGGGCAGATCGGCCTATTATTAGGCCTATTAGATATAGATTGGCCTATTTTTATGAGGCCAATCTGCCCCCAAGGGGGACAGAAACCACTAGACACCAGGGATTTTTTTTTTTTTGCGTGAATTTCACGCAAGGGGAGCAACACCTTAGGCAAGGGTCGCTCCCCTGAGAGGCAAATTGTATTTAGACCATTTCTGCCCCCCTTGGGGGCAGATCGGCCGAATTTAGGTCAATCTGCCCCCAAGGGGGCAGAAACCACTAGGCACCAGGGATTTTTTTTTTGGCGCCAATGTCACGCAGGGGGAGCGACCCCGTAGGCAATGGTCGCTCCCGGGGGAGGGTTGGGGGTGTGGGGGGGCACATTAATCGGCCTATTGTTATTAGGCCGATCTGCCCCCAGGGGGGGCAGAAACCTGTAGGCTCCAGGACAATTTTTTTTTGTGTGTTTTTTTTTGTTTGTTTGTTTTTTTAGAGATGGGGAGCGACCCCTTAGGCAAGGGTTGCTCCCCTGAGGGGCAAATTCTATTTAGACCATTTCTGCCCCCCTTTGGGGCAGATCAGCTGATTTGAGGTCAATCTGCCCCCAAGGGGGCAGAAACCACTAGGCACCGGGGATTTTTCTTTTTTGCGCTAATGTCACGCAAGGGGAGCGACCCCGTAGGCAAGGGTCGCTCCCGCGGAGGGGTGGGGGGGGCAAATTTATTTTAGGCCATTTCTGCCCCCCTGGGGCCGGCTGAGCTAGAGGCCAAAATCCACAGGTAGGCACTTTGCAAAAAACACCTGTTTTCTGTGAAAAAATGTGATGTGACCATGTTGTGTTTTAGGCCATTTCCTTTTGTGGGTGCTAGGCCTACCCACACAAGTGAGGTACCATTTTTATCGGGAGACTTGGGGGAACACTGGGTGGAAGAAAATTTGTGGCTCCTCTCAGATTCCAGAACTTTCTGTCACCGAAATGAGAGGAAAAAGTGTTTTTTGGGTCAAATTTTGAGGTTTGCAAAGGATTCTGGGTAACAGAACCTTGTCAGAGCCCCACAAGTCTCCCCATCTTCGATTCCCCTAGGTTTCTAGTTTTCAAAAATGTGCAGGTTTGGTAGGTTTCCCTAGGTGCCGGCTGAGCTAGAGGCCAAAATCTACAGGTAGGCACTTTGCAAAAAACACCTCTGTTTTCTTTAAAAAAATGTGATGTGTCCACGTTGTGTTTTGGGGCATTTCCTTTCACAGGCGCTAGGCCTACCCACACAAGTGAGGTATCATTTTTATCGGGAGACTTGGGGGAACGCTGGGTAGAAGGAAATTTGTGGCTCCTCTCAGATTCCAGAACTTTCTGTTACCGAAATGTGAGGAAAACTTGTTTTTTTAGCCAAATGTTGAGGTTTGCAAAGGATTCTGGGTAACAGAACCTGGTCAGAGCCCCCACAAGTCACCCCATCTTGGATTCCCCTAGGTCTCTAGTTTTCAAAAATGCACAGGCTTGGTAGGTTTCCCTAGGTGCCGGCTGAACTAGAGGCCAAAATCTACAGGTAGGCACTTTGCAAAAAACACCTCTGTTTTCTTTAAAAAAAATGTGATGTGTCCACGTTGTGTTTTGGGGCATTTCCTTTCACAGGCGCTAGGCCTACCCACACAAGTGAGGTATCATTTTTATCGGGAGACTTGGGGGAACGCTGGGTAGAAGGAAATTTGTGGCTCCTCTCAGATTCCAGAACTTCCTGTTACCGAAATGTGAGGAAAACTTGTTTTTTTAGCCAAATGTTGAGGTTTGCAAAGGATTCTGGGTAACAGAACCTGGTCAGAGCCCCACAAGTCACCCCATCTTGGATTCCCCTAGGTCTCCAGTTTTAAAAAATTCACAGGTTTGGTAGGTTTCCCTAGGTGCCGGCTGAGCTAGAGGCCAAAATCTACAGGTAGGCACTTTGCAAAAAACACCTCTGTTTTCGGTCAAAAAATGTGACGTGTCCATGTTGTGTTTTGGGGCATTTCCTGTCACGGGCGCTATGCCTACCCACACAAGTGAGGTATAATTTTTATCGGGAGACTTGGGGGAACATAGAATAGCAAAACAAGTGTTATTGCCCCTTGTCTTTCTCTACATTTTTTCCTTCCAAATATAAGATAGTGTGTAAAAAATACATCTATTTGAGAAATGCCCTGTAATTCGCATGCTAGTATGGTCACCCCGGAATTCAGAGATGTGCAAATAACCACTGCTCCTCAACACTTTACCTTGTGCCCATTTTGGAAATACAAAGGTTTTCTTGATAGCTATTTTTCACTCTTTATATTTCAGCAAATGAATTGCTGTATACCCGGTATAGAATGAAAACGCACTGCAGGGTGCAGCTCATGTATTGGCTCTGGGTACCTAGGGTTCTTGATGAACCTACAAGCCCTATATATCCCCGCAACCAGAAGAGTCCAGCAGACGTAACAGTATATTGCTTTAAAATATCTGACATTGCAGGAAAAAGTTACAGAGTAAAACGTAGAGAATAATTGCTGTTTTTTCACCTCAATTTCAATATTTTTCTTTTTCAGTTGTTATTTTCTGAAGAAAACCCTTGTAGGATCTTCACAAATTACCCCTTGCTGAATTCAGAATTTTGTCTACTTTTCAGAAATGTTTAGGTTTCTGGGATCCAGCATTGGTTTCATGCCCATTTCTGTCATTGACTAGAAGGAGGCTGAAAGCACAAAAATTCATAAAAATGAGGTATGTCCCAGTAAAATGCAAAATTTGTGTTGAAAAATTGGGTTTTCTGATTCAGGTCTGCCTGTTCCTGAAAGCTGGGAAGCTGGTGATTTTAGCACCGCAAACCCTTTGTTGATGCCATTTTCAGTGAAAAAAACACAAGCCTTCTTCTGCAGCCACTTTTTCCCATTTTTTTTAAACAAATGAAATTTTCACTGGATTTTGGCTAATTTCTTGGCCTCCTTCAGGGGAACCCACAAAGTCTGGGTACCTCTAGAATCCCTAGGATGTTGGAAAAAAAGGACGCAAATTTGGCTTGGCTAGCTTATGTGGACAAAAAGTTATGAGGGCCTAAGCGCCAACTGCCCCAAATAGCCAAAAAAGGCCTTGCACAGGAGGGGGAAAAGGCCTAGCAGCGAAAGGGTTAAGTGTCCTTATTCTCCAAAACAAAAGGCAAGAAGTTTAGAACACATGTGAAAGGTGTTAACTTTACAGGGTATCAGACTAGAGAAAAAGCCACAAAGTAAAAACACACTTCTTGGCAATCTTATTAGTTCTTGACTGATGACAGTAGGTGGAATCAAAGTTGACAAGCAAGGGCTGAGAAAAGTCAAGCATAAAATCTATCTGAACTAATAACTCCAAAGAAGTGTCCAGTTGTAGAAAAATGGAGTAAAAAAACTCAGGGTCAAAGAAGCATACCCAAGGCAATAAACACAATGAAAGCGTAATGGAACAACTGTACAGTAACTCATCCAGCTAGGATCAAGGCTTCCTTATATATGATCTAGACAGGCATTACGGGAAAAAGGTTAACACCATAATGGATTTGGAACTTTCAGAAAATATGCATGTGAGAAATTGGGTTATTGGTTAAGGGGTGGAAGTCCCACTCAAGCACAAACTACAATCCTTGTCAGGGTGTAGCACAACAATCACTGAATTAACCTATACTTCACCCTCTGGTAGCTTGGCACAAACCCAGTCAGGCTTAACCTTGAGGCACTGTTTAAATAATGTATGCAGTACACAAACTGTAATAAAGGAAATTTTAAACCAATTTAGAAAAATAGAGAAACTGTTACTAAATAAAATGACACCAAAATAAATGAAATCCAGTCAGTATAACAAGAGTTAAAAGATCAAACCTCACACTGCTGGTATTCGGTCATGAAAGACTAGATCAAAGTCAAAAGTTAAGGCTGACCACAAGGGGGCGTGGGTTGGATACACAAGGTGGATCGGTCTCGGTCTCGACTTACCTTCGGACTTACAAAAAACCCTGAAGAAAAGTTCCTGAGAAGGTAGAGTATAGTGGGGAGAGGCAGCATGTGGTGTCCAAGAAGGAGTCAGGGGAGCCACTGGACGTAGTCTCGGTGAAGCCAGTGACGATGAAGGGAAAAAGCTAAAAATGGGAAAAGTGGGATTTCCAGGCCGAGGAAGTTGCTGATGGGGAGCCAGTTGCTGTAAAGCCTGGTGAAGATTTTTATCTTCAGAGTTAGGCAACTTTTTGGAAGTCGAAAACCTCCAGCGGGACGAAGCTGCAGGCTGTAGCAGAAGAGGGCTTCTTGAGGCTGGATACCGTCACTGAGAGGAAGGGATTTGTTTCTGCAGAGAATAACATAGCAGGAACTAGTAGGAAGTCAGATCGACTGGTGATGCACCTTGGGTGTATCGGCTGGCATGTAGGTCCTAGACTTCTGTTGATTCTCAGGGCAGTTTTTGGTGAAAAATGTTCAAAGTCCCAGGTTTTTGGATAAGTACCACCAGCACAACTACCAAGGGCCTAGGACCCGGGGGCACCACTTGGGGGTTGGGAAACACCCCATCAGAGGCCTGATGCAAGTTTTGAGGCCCCAGGAGCTTGTAATGTACCTGTAGCTCACACAGGAGGACAGCGTTCTAGTCCTTGGAGTCACTTCTGGTGATCCTGGGTTCAAGAAAAAGGTCCAGTTCTCCTTCAAGCAGCAAGGCACCCCTTCAAGCAAGAGGTCAGTCCTCTGGTGGCAGCACAGCAATTCCCTGGCAGCCAGGCAGTCCTTCTGAAGCCTTCCATAGGGCTAGGAGGGTACTGAAGAGGTTTTCTGATGGTCTAATATTTATACATGGTGCCAGAATTGAAGAATTTGATGTGGGGGAATTCCCTATACTATCCATGCCCCTGATTCTGAAACGTTCTTCCCTTCCCCTGTCAAGGTTCCAAGGAGTCTGGATGACAAAAGGCTAGTGTCAGGGTCCTTTCTGTGTGCTGGGTGCAAGCCCTTTGAAGTTTTAACTTTACCTACTTTGAATGTGCGCTGTACAGTGCAGCACACAGGCAAAGTAGGAAAGGTTAGGCGAAATAAGGGCATTTCTCCTTTTTACCACATGCTTCAAAGTGGTGTTCACTTTTGGTGCAAACCTATGTCTACTATTGTTAGTAGATTGGGTTTTGCGTCAAAGCAGGGCTGAACTGGCTACTGCGCATTTCTAAATAAACAATGGAAAAAAATGGTTTTAAAGTATACTTTAAACCCATTTGTTTTGCATTGTTTATTTAGAAGCAGCGGAAGGTGCCCAACAAAATAACCAGCCTCCACAGCAGTGAAACTGGCCCACATCCTGCCAGCCCACCAACTCACCCAGTAGCCAGTCCGGCATTGTGGCAAAAAACTGGAAAGAAAACCCCCCAAAAAACATTTTGCAACGGTTTGTGCCATTTCTGTAATGCAAGCCCAGCACAAAAGTTGTGTACCCAAGAACACATTCCAGAAGTGATGAAGCTCACACTAGAATGACAGAAGAATGTTGATTTGTGTGTTTGCCACTTTGTTGTCGTCTATGGTTCCTGTACTTGCTGGCATTGAAGTGTTTTCAATTTGTCAAAGTTCGCGGCATGTGGTATTCTGCCTTCTCTTCAAGTTCTCTATTGTTGCCTGCCTCCAGGTGGTCTGCTCCAGGCCTTGATCAAAGCAGTACAATATGGGACATCAGAACAGTTCACCCCACATGCAACGGATGGGGTCAGTAGGTTCTTGATTTGGCTGCTCTACAGAACATGCGCCTGCTTATGCTCAAGTCCAGGAAGTATTTCCACTTAGCTCAAAGTTGACAGGGGGGGCAGAAACCTCTAGGCTCCAGGACAATTTTTTTTTGTGTGTTTTTTTTTGTTTGTTTGTTTTTTTAGAGATGGGGAGCGACCCCTTAGGCAAGGGTTGCTCCCCTGAGGGGCAAATTCTATTTAGACCATTTCTGCCCCCCTTTGGGGCAGATCAGCTGATTTGAGGTCAATCTGCCCCCAAGGGGGCAGAAACCACTAGGCACCGGGGATTTTTCTTTTTTGCGCTAATGTCACGCAAGGGGAGCGACCCCGTAGGCAAGGGTCGCTCCCGCGGAGGGGTGGGGGGGGCAAATTTATTTTAGGCCATTTCTGCCCCCCTGGGGCCGGCTGAGCTAGAGGCCAAAATCCACAGGTAGGCACTTTGCAAAAAACACCTGTTTTCTGTGAAAAAATGTGATGTGACCATGTTGTGTTTTAGGCCATTTCCTTTCGTGGGTGCTAGGCCTACCCACACAAGTGAGGTACCATTTTTATCGGGAGACTTGGGGGAACACTGGGTGGAAGAAAATTTGTGGCTCCTCTCAGATTCCAGAACTTTCTGTCACCGAAATGAGAGGAAAAAGTGTTTTTTTGGGTCAAATTTTGAGGTTTGCAAAGGATTCTGGGTAACAGAACCTTGTCAGAGCCCCACAAGTCTCCCCATCTTCGATTCCCCTAGGTTTCTAGTTTTAAAAAATGTGCAGGTTTGGTAGGTTTCCCTAGGTGCCGGCTGAGCTAGAGGCCAAAATCTACAGGTAGGCACTTTGCAAAAAACACCTCTGTTTTCGGTCAAAAAATGTGACGTGTCCATGTTGTGTTTTGGGGCATTTCCTGTCACGGGCGCTATGCCTACCCACACAAGTGAGGTATAATTTTTATCGGGAGACTTGGGGGAACATAGAATAGCAAAACAAGTGTTATTGCCCCTTGTCTTTCTCTACATTTTTTCCTTCCAAATATAAGATAGTGTGTAAAAAAGACATCTATTTGAGAAATGCCCTGTAATTCGCATGCTAGTATGGTCACCCCGGAATTCAGAGATGTGCAAATAACCACTGCTCCTCAACACTTTACCTTGTGCCCATTTTGGAAATACAAAGGTTTTCTTGATAGCTATTTTTCACTCTTTATATTTCAGCAAATGAATTGCTGTATACCCGGTATAGAATGAAAACGCACTGCAGGGTGCAGCTCATGTATTGGCTCTGGGTACCTAGGGTTCTTGATGAACCTACAAGCCCTATATATCCCCGCAACCAGAAGAGTCCAGCAGACGTAACAGTATATTGCTTTAAAATATCTGACATTGCAGGAAAAAGTTACAGAGTAAAACGTAGAGAATAATTGCTGTTTTTTCACCTCAATTTCAATATTTTTCTTTTTCAGTTGTTATTTTCTGAAGAAAACCCTTGTAGGATCTTCACAAATTACCCCTTGCTGAATTCAGAATTTTGTCTACTTTTCAGAAATGTTTAGGTTTCTGGGATCCAGCATTGGTTTCATGCCCATTTCTGTCATTGACTAGAAGGAGGCTGAAAGCACAAAAATTCATAAAAATGAGGTATGTCCCAGTAAAATGCAAAATTTGTGTTGAAAAATTGGGTTTTCTGATTCAGGTCTGCCTGTTCCTGAAAGCTGGGAAGCTGGTGATTTTAGCACCGCAAACCCTTTGTTGATGCCATTTTCAGTGAAAAAAACACAAGCCTTCTTCTGCAGCCACTTTTTCCCATTTTTTTTAAACAAATGAAATTTTCACTGGATTTTGGCTAATTTCTTGGCCTCCTTCAGGGGAACCCACAAAGTCTGGGTACCTCTAGAATCCCTAGGATGTTGGAAAAAAAGGACGCAAATTTGGCTTGGCTAGCTTATGTGGACAAAAAGTTATGAGGGCCTAAGCGCCAACTGCCCCAAATAGCCAAAAAAGGCCTTGCACAGGAGGGGGAAAAGGCCTAGCAGCGAAAGGGTTAAGTGTCCTTATTCTCCAAAACAAAAGGCAAGAAGTTTAGAACACATGTGAAAGGTGTTAACTTTACAGGGTATCAGACTAGAGAAAAAGCCACAAAGTAAAAACACACTTCTTGGCAATCTTATTAGTTCTTGACTGATGACAGTAGGTGGAATCAAAGTTGACAAGCAAGGGCTGAGAAAAGTCAAGCATAAAATCTATCTGAACTAATAACTCCAAAGAAGTGTCCAGTTGTAGAAAAATGGAGTAAAAAAACTCAGGTTCAAAGAAGCATACCCAAGGCAATAAACACAATGAAAGCGTAATGGAACAACTGTACAGTAACTCATCCAGCTAGGATCAAGGCTTCCTTATATATGATCTAGACAGGCATTACGGGAAAAAGGTTAACACCATAATGGATTTGGAACTTTCAGAAAATATGCATGTGAGAAATTGGGTTATTGGTTAAGGGGTGGAAGTCCCACTCAAGCACAAACTACAATCCTTGTCAGGGTGTAGCACAACAATCACTGAATTAACCTATACTTCACCCTCTGGTAGCTTGGCACAAACCCAGTCAGGCTTAACCTTGAGGCACTGTTTAAATAATGTATGCAGTACACAAACTGTAATAAAGGAAATTTTAAACCAATTTAGAAAAATAGAGAAACTGTTACTAAATAAAATGACACCAAAATAAATGAAATCCAGTCAGTATAACAAGAGTTAAAAGATCAAACCTCACACTGCTGGTATTCGGTCATGAAAGACTAGATCAAAGTCAAAAGTTAAGGCTGACCACAAGGGGGCGTGGGTTGGATACACAAGGTGGATCGGTCTCGGTCTCGACTTACCTTCGGACTTACAAAAAACCCTGAAGAAAAGTTCCTGAGAAGGTAGAGTATAGTGGGGAGAGGCAGCATGTGGTGTCCAAGAAGGAGTCAGGGGAGCCACTGGACATAGTCTCGGTGAAGCCATTGACGATGAAGGGAAAAAGCTAAAAATGGGAAAAGTGGGATTTCCAGGCCGAGTTAGTTGCTGATGGGGAGCCAGTTGCTGTAAAGCCTGGTGAAGATTTTTATCTTCAGAGTTAGGCAACTTTTTGGAAGTCGAAAACCTCCAGTGGGACGAAGCTGCAGGCTGTAGCAGAAGAGGGCTTCTTGAGGCTGGATACCGTCACTGAGAGAAAGGGATTTGTTTCTGCAGAGAATAACATAGCAGGAACTAGTAGGAAGTCAGATCGACTGGTGATGCACCTTGGGTGTATCGGCTGGCATGTAGGTCCTAGACTTCTGTTGATTCTCAGGGCAGTTTTTGGTGAAAAATGTTCAAAGTCCCAGGTTTTTGGATAAGTACCACCAGCACAACTACCAAGGGCCTAGGACCCGGGGGCACCACTTGGGGGTTGGGAAACACCCCATCAGAGGCCTGATGCAAGTTTTGAGGCCCCAGGAGCTTGTAATGTACCTGTAGCTCACACAGGAGGACAGCGTTCTAGTCCTTGGAGTCACTTCTGGTGATCCTGGGTTCAAGAAAAAGGTCCAGTTCTCCTTCAAGCAGCAAGGCACCCCTTCAAGCAAGAGGTCAGTCCTCTGGTGGCAGCACAGCAATTCCCTGGCAGCCAGGCAGTCCTTCTGAAGCCTTCCATAGGGCTAGGAGGGTACTGAAGAGGTTTTCTGATGGTCTAATATTTATACATGGTGCCAGAATTGAAGAATTTGATGTGGGGGAATTCCCTATACTATCCATGCCCCTGATTCTGAAACGTTCTTCCCTTCCCCTGTCAAGGTTCCAAGGAGTCTGGATGACAAAAGGCTAGTGTCAGGGTCCTTTCTGTGTGCTGGGTGCAAGCCCTTTGAAGTTTTAACTTTACCTACTTTGAATGTGCGCTGTACAGTGCAGCACACAGGCAAAGTAGGAAAGGTTAGGCGAAATAAGGGCATTTCTCCTTTTTACCACATGCTTCAAAGTGGTGTTCACTTTTGGTGCAAACCTATGTCTACTATTGTTAGTAGATTGGGTTTTGCGTCAAAGCAGGGCTGAACTGGCTACTGCGCATTTCTAAATAAACAATGGAAAAAAATGGTTTTAAAGTATACTTTAAACCCATTTGTTTTGCATTGTTTATTTAGAAGCAGCGGAAGGTGCCCAACAAAATAACCAGCCTCCACAGCAGTGAAACTGGCCCACATCCTGCCAGCCCACCAACTCACCCAGTAGCCAGTCCGGCATTGTGGCAAAAAACTGGAAAGAAAACCCCCCAAAAAACATTTTGCAACGGTTTGTGCCATTTCTGTAATGCAAGCCCAGCACAAAAGTTGTGTACCCAAGAACACATTCCAGAAGTGATGAAGCTCACACTAGAATGACAGAAGAATGTTGATTTGTGTGTTTGCCACTTTGTTGTCGTCTATGGTTCCTGTACTTGCTGGCATTGAAGTGTTTTCAATTTGTCAAAGTTCGCGGCATGTGGTATTCTGCCTTCTCTTCAAGTTCTCTATTGTTGCCTGCCTCCAGGTGGTCTGCTCCAGGCCTTGATCAAAGCAGTACAATATGGGACATCGGAACAGTTCACCCCACATGCAACGGATGGGGTCAGTAGGTTCTGGATTTGGCTGCTCTACAGAACATGCGCCTGCTTATGCTCAAGTCCAGGAAGTATTTCCACTTAGCTCAAAGTTGACATGAGCAGGACACAATCTTTCCAATCCTGGTTTTTTATTTGCCAACCCAGTCCATACATGGCCTTGTAGCTTCAGTTTTGCTCCGTTGAATAGAGTTGACTACAGACCTGCCATCTTGAGAACATAATTGGCCATGTGAGGAGGGGGCTTGGCTTAAAGGGGGCAGGGATTTATGCTGAGACCTTCCAGAGGAGGCCTTCTGCCCCCATTCCCTTCCCCGATCGACCTCCTTCTTCCATCAAAAAAAAAGAAAGCACATGGTCGTTGAGGCTTCTGGTGATGTCCTGGAGTGTTTTTACACCCCTTAATGGACATTGCCTGCTTGCAGCCTCAAACAACAAGCTGGATACCCACTCTCTGCAGTGGTTTCCAGCTCACCTTGCCTGACACTTTGTGATTTTGGCCCCTCACCAGGTGACCATGTGAAGGCAGCCAAATCTGTGCGACACACAGTGGCACCGTGTGAGTTGACAAATCTGTGATAAGACCCAATTATTTCAAAACAAGAGCTTTGGCAACACAGTTTCCCGCTTACATGAAGTGAGGGGGCAACCATTCTCAATACTTTTCTTCAATATCCTGTGACAATCCAGCCTCATGTACTCATTAAGTCGAAATAATGCCCTATGTGGTGATCTCTGGAATGCACACATAATTCATACTGCTCATACGTTGAGCGTGAAAGGGCACTACAGTTCGTTATAACTTCATCCTATGAAAAAAAAAGATTTTAAAAATTATCATTTAGCCTGAAGTGGGTTATGTTGCCTGGTAATATGAATACAAATATTGGAACTGAGAAAAGCCTGGTGACATGGAGAAAAGTCTGGGGGCTGGCCCTCTAGTTGGATAAAGCTTGTATTCCAGTAAATGCATAGGGCAGTGGTTCCCAAACTGTGCGCCGCGGCTCCTTGGTGCGCCGTCAAAATTAGCCAGGGGCGCCGCACACAGTCTGGAAACCACTCGGAGGTGCTTTTAATCGGTAGCTTTTCACCGTGGTTTTGGAAACAAAACCCCCTGCATTAATTATTGTGACCAGCGGAGGGCGCCAGAGTACCATTAATAATATCCCTATGACAAAAGAAAAGAAATAGTTTAAAATAAATGGTTTTCAGGAACCTGAACGAGAGAATTAAGAAGTCAAACTGTAAATAGTGTAGGTACAGGTACAGGCTGGGATTACGTTCCCCCACCCGCCAAAAAAAAGTAACATAATGGGGAGCCGTGGCCAACACGTCCAATAGGTCAAAGGAGCCGGGGATCGAAAAAGTTTGGGAACCACTGGCATAGGGAGTATTTAAAACCCAGAAGGTGCCAGTGTCATGTGCCTAGCCTTCCTGTCTACCTTTCTACATACTATGAACCATATTTGTGGCCAAGTGATGTAGCACAGCAAGTCACAGTGCCGCGCTGCGTCAGAAGGAAAGTCACTGTATTTAAAAGAATACAGGGCATTCCTACCTTTGTCTCTTCAGTGGTGCCGTTTTGGTAGTATAGGCCCAACGAAGGTACCTTTGCACCATGCATTGCAAGCAGGATTGTTTTTGTGCTAGAAGGACCACCTTACTACACAAAAGCAATTACTTGAGGCATTCTTCTCTTTCTATGTGTGCTGCTGAATGCCTTTCCTGGGAAGTCTTATTATTTGTTTAAAAGTGTTTTTTTCGCTACCTGTGCCTGTTTATTGCAGACTCTGTGTTTCAGGCAGCTTGGCCTTTTAAAGAGCTGTTTTTTAGCCGTGAATGATTGCAATTTCCCTCTTAGTTTGTGGCACAAGACTGCATAAAGCCCCTTCCCCCTCTTTTCTAAGTAAGAAGGCTACATAATTCTTGCAGAGTGTGTTTAGGGGAGTGCTTAATCTGTTTCTGTGAATTTAAATTGTGTTTAAAATCTGTCTGCATCCCCTGTTTTTGCCTTAAAAAGCCACATTTCAGAGTGGGCGACAAGCAGTATTTCAGTGGTTTTTTTTACAATCTCTCCCTTACCTGGAATTTAGACTCTGCTAGCTTGGAAGTGTGGATTCAGCCTGTCTGTACACAAGGAGATTCTAAATAGAGCAGCAGCTGCCTCCTCTCTTCCCACAGGGACTGGGCTTCAGTTAACTTGGCCCAGATATAGGTTTCTATTGGTTGTTGCATATGACGTTGTGATAGGGGCTGGTCTTTCTATTGGCTTAGGGATTTGAGTTGATTGGTAGTAGGGCTGAGATTCTAATTGGTTCCTGGTTTTAGGGCTGGGCTTGTGATTGGTAGTAGTGGCTAAGATTCTGATTGGTTCCTGGTTTTTAGGGCTGGGCTTGTGATTGGTAGTAGGGCTGAGATTCTGATTGGTTCCTGGTCTTTAGGGCTGAGCTTGTGATTGGTTGTCAGGATTAGGGGTATGATTGGTGATTAGGGCTGGGTCTCCCATTGGTTGTGAGATTTAGGGATACAAATCTGATTGGTTCAGGTTAGAACTAGGTTTCTGTTGGCCAGTAGAGCTATCTAAGCCTAGGGCTCAGGGCACCTCAGCTAAGGGCAGAGAGGACAAGGGCAGCTGCCTGTTTGGGCCTGTTAGGGACTGGTAGGGCCTAGGGCCAGAAATGCTGCACAATAGTCTATGTATTAGAAAGGAACTTACTCCCTAAACATCTATCAACATGCAAACACATTATCTGCAAAGACATCCAACTCCTTCATCACAAACTGACTGCATACAGATCCCAATGTCCCATCATCCAACACGATACCCCATATACAAGACCTATACATATATCCACCACACCTACAACAGTAGAACACCTTCATTCTCACAGCAAACACTACTCTGTCCACTTCCACTAACACAACCTGCCATCACCCACACAACACAAAACCACACTATACATTACTTTCAGCCTTCCAGATACACACTCCCTGCTCATACAAACCACCAACACTATACTCTATTTGCTCCACACAGACCACCTTTCACCATGACAATTCCTAACAATTCCTTCCAACACACCATCTACAAACACCCTTCCCCTCTCTTCACCCATTACACTCAACCATACAATCCTCACACTCCACTCCACCACACATATTACCTCTTCCAGTCATCACAACTAACACAAACTCCCCTGACACACATACATCCCCTCTTACACACCTCATACATTCATCTCCAAAACACATCAACACCCCCTGTAATACTCTAATTCCACTCACCAGCACTAACTCACATACAAATCCCTCACAGAAAACCACTACATCAATATCCCCTCTCACTAGTCCACAAAAACAATACAGACCACACACATCAGCACATCAAATCAACACAAACTTTCATTATACTTAGCGTCACACCCAATCCCACCCTCATGACTACACAAAGAATACAATTCCTGTCCAATATTTACCCCTACATTCTCACTCTTCACAAACATCTACAACAAGCACCCCAACACAGCAACATTCTTTCACCCGCCTCTCATCCATTGCAGAATTTAGAGCCTTACATCATGATCCACATGCTCCTCCACCACCCCTAACCCATATTCAAGCCACACTAAACAGACGCAAACAAAATAAACAACATGCCACTTGTAACAACTTCACATCCCCATGTCTATTACATAATGAGGCTACCCTACAAAAAACAGTACAGTCTCCATGTCTCTCTCAGGCACCAAGTCCACCACCCACACACACAGACCCAACAAAACGCCTCCTAAACCTGCTGAAGAGGAACACTATATTGAAAAACAAGAATACTGTGACCCTCACACAGTTATCACAACTAACAACACACCTGCTACAAGCTCAAAATATACTGCTCACCCTTCTCCTAAACACAGCACCACTGCCACTAACACACTTTTTCTAAACTGCCAGCTCATAAATGCTCGGTCACTCTAAAAAAATAGAAGCACTACATCTACGACCTGCTAACAGACACACAACCTGAATTACTATTCATATCAGAATCATGGTTGGGAGATGACATGGCCCCAGTGTTGCATGAAGCCCTTACTCTGGACTATCAAACCATCACACAAAACTGTATAGGCAAGAGAGGAGGTGGTCTAGCTATTATATTCAAACAGGCAATAAATCTCAGTAAAACAGACAACATTTCCATACAAGGTTATGAAGCCCTCCTCACCAGATGCCACCCTACTCCAACTTCCTTCTGTAACTTTCTCCTCCTTTACAGACCTCCACCTAACAACTCCACATTCCCAGACACTTTGATAAATACAGTCTCAAACCTTATTACATTATACTCAAACCTATGCATTCCTGGGGACCTAAACATTTAGTTTGACAAACCCAATATGCCCCATCCAAAAGCTATCACCACTGGCCTAGTCGCATTGAACCTACATCAGAAAGTACACAATGCCACACACATCGCTGGACACATCCTAGATGTAATTTTTGCTAAGCCTGAACTAGTTACCGTTCATAGCATCACACCAATCACATGGTCAGATCACCATTTGATATCTTTCTGACATAAAACACCACAAATCAACACACCCCACAACTACTTACATATATGCGCCTATCGACCTTGGAGCAAACTCAATTTTGATGACTTAGAAACACAACTAACAGCCAACACGGATCTAGATACAATTAATTCTTTATGAGTGGCTACAGGAAGCTTTTGATATCCTAATACCACTCAGAAAAACTAAACAGGACAAAAGAAAACCAACACCTTGGAGAAACACAAAGCTTAAAAAGATAAAGCAACAAATCAGAAAGTTGCAGCAGAGCCGGCTCAAAACAAAACAGTCAAGACAAACTGCAGCTACACAAACTTAACAGAATATATAAATCAGCAATCAAAAAAGCTAAAAAAAAAAGTACTACTCAGACAGAATTCAAAATGCTAAATCTGTAACCAAAGAATTTTATAAAATTCTCAATTAATTTCGAAAACTTACATGCATGGAAGGAAGTCATCCCACTACTCAAGATTGCACAAACAAACTGGCAACTCATTACACAACCAAGGCAGACACATTGGACTCCTATTTAAAACAGAAGAAAACCATCAGCACCAACCTGTTTCCTAAAATACCCTCTAAGAACACACCAACCCAGTCTCTACAGTCCTTCGAACAAATATCACAAGGTGAATTTATGGATTTGGTCAAAGCAAGCAGACCTTCCTGTTGCTCCTCTGACCCTTGCCCACCACACATCTTCAAGAACATTCTTTTATATGCATCTGCTGCCACACCTGTAAGAAGAATTAGCAACAACTCTTTAACTACAGGAACTTTTCCTGAAGACCTGAAAAAGGCATACATACGACCGTTATTAAAGAAAACAAACCTAGACCTGCAAGACTCCAACAACTACAGACCAATCACCAATGGACCTTTCCTTTGTAAACTGATAGAAAGAGCAGCATTCACCCAGATGTCACAATTCATTGAAGACAATTCGTTGCTTTGAGACTTCCAAACTGGATTCTGCCCAGGAAGAGGCACTGAATCGGCACTCATAGCAAACTGGGATGATCTTCAAAACACAGTCGACGGCAATGGAGTTGCTGCACTACTTCTCTTGGACCTCTCGGCTGCCTTTGATATGGTTGACCATGACACCCTAATTCAAAGACTCCACAAAGCTGGCATAGAAGGGACTGCTCTCGACTGGATTACATCCTACCTTCAAAAAAGAACTAATATCATCTATTCTCCCCCCTTCTCGTCCAAACCCTACCTCACAAAAGCAGGGGTCCCCCAAGGATCAATAATCTCACCTTTGCTTTTCAACATCTACATGATATCATTACCAGAACTCATCAATGATTTTCATCTCACATGCTATAACTATGCAGATGACACACAAATACTACTTAAATTAGACTGCCCCAAAAACATTGAATACTCACTAATCTTCAGTTGGCTCAGAGCTGTTGATCAGTGGATGACTTGGAGCCATCTCAAACTAAATGCCTCCAAAACAGAAATACTCATATGTGGTGACTGGAAAAATGATGACCCACTGTGAGCCTGGCCTGACGATCTTGGACCACCTCCTCAATTATCCAAGGAAGTTAAATACCTTGGAATCACCATGGACTCCAAGTTAACTATGAATGCCCAAGTGGACAAATTAGCACGAACAAGCTTCATCACCTTGAAGACTCTACGATGCATCTTCCCCCACATCGGATTTCCACACAAGGTGCAAGCTACTATCTTGCTTATACTATCCAAACTGGATTATGCCAATGGCCTATACCATGGATCATCTCTATCTATTAAGAAAAAACTACAACGTATTCAGCACTCCACAGCCAGGCCACTATTACATGTAAAGCCACAAGCCCACATCTCCCCTGCCTTGAGAGAACTACACTGGTTACCCGTTGCCACAAGATGCAGCTTCAAGCTGCTTTGTATCACCCACAAAGCCATACATGGAACAGGACCGCTTTTTATCAGAAACAAAATAACCAAATACATTCAACAAAGAAACCTCTGCTCAAGATTGGCACCCCGCCTTAGAACAGCACAATACAAAAAAAGACTATAGGTGATACATCCTTCTCCGTTCAAGCAGCCAAACTATGGAATTCATTACCCCCAACTATAAGAGCCAGAGATAACTATCTTGTCTTCAAAAAACTACTCAAGAGTTGGCTCTTTCCTTCATAACCACCATATTCAAACAACTTTGGACTGCATATGCTTATGTTGATACATATTTTTAGCTGATTATGTGTATATTCTAGTTATATATAATTGTTTAGAAAATATGTATTGCTACTATGTCATAACAATAAACTAGACACATAGGCCCTCATTCTGACCTTGGCGGTCTTTTCGCAAGACCGCCGAGTTACCGCCGCGGTAAAGACCGCCGACCGCGGCGGTATGCCGCTGCGCGTATTCCGACCGCTGGGAGCGTTCCGCCGGAATACCGCCAGCAGCCACACTGGCGGTCGGCGGGAAAGTGGAGACTGGTCAACCTCCACCGCCACGCCAGCAGAACACCGCCCCCAGAATTACGACCCACATTTCTGTGTGGCGGTCTTCTGTTGGCGGTCTTCTGTTGGCGGTCACGTCCCTATGGCTCCCGTCGCCTCCCGGAGGACCAACGCACAAGGTAAGTTGATCGTCCGTGAGGGGAGGGGGTGGGGGGGTGTTGTGTGATGTGTGCGTGCATGGGGGTGTGCGTGTGAGTGTGTAGAGGGGTGCTGCTGTGTCTATGGGTAATGTGTGCTGTTCGGCAGGTGCGCATGTCGGCATGTATGTGTGCGGGTATGTGTCCCCGTTGTGTATGTGTGTGTAGGGGGTGTGTATATGTGCATGTTGGGGGTGTGTGCATGTCGGGGTACATGTATGTACATGTCGGGGTGGGGGTGGGGAGGGGGTTCGTACCACCTCTGGGGGGTGGCAGGGGGGTGGAGGGTGTGGGGGGAGGACTCGGGTGGGTAGTGGGGGGTGGGGGAGACCCCTATCAGTGCCAGGGAAGGAATTCCCTGGCCCCGATAGTGCTTACCGCCATGGTTCGCACGGCGGTTCCCGCCCGCAAGAAACCGCGGCGGTAGGCAGGGTCATAATACCCTTGGCGGTCTTGGGACGACCGCGGGGCCGGAGTGCGCAAACTCCAGCCCCGCGGTCATGACCGCCGCGGCGGTCGGAGTGGAGAAGTAGCGGTCGGTCGCGGCGGGGACCGCCGCGGTCAGAATGCCATTTTTAATACCGCCGGTCTGTTCGCGGTCCGACCGCCGTCTCTCCGCCGACCGCCAGGGTCAGAATGAGGGCCATACTCTTTAAACCTGTTTAATGTATATTTACTAATGGTTTATATATATATATATATATATATATATATATATATATATATATATATATATATATATGTATGTACATATATGTGTGTGTGTGTGTGTATTTGTGTGTGTATGTATGTGTGTGTGTGTGTGTATATATATATATATATATATATATATACACACATATATATATGTGTGTGTATGTTATTTTATTCTTAACAAGTTCATAGGTCATTGCATAGCTCCTAGATAAGCTGTTATATTAGATACTTATGAATACCCTGCTCTCATTTTATATCACACTTTGTCTACCCATCACCATATGTCATCTATCTATCAATCTGTCCTCCATTCCCACTCTGACTCATCCTAAATCCATTCTTTAATCTCCTAAATAACCCTGCCTAAGCTATTCCCTCCTCTTCCACATCTAGCGCACCCCCAAACCTCAGTTTACTACCATGATCTCCCAAACAACCCTACTAAATTCTCCCTCATTTATCTCACCTTTAACTCATCCAAAACCCCTCCTGCTACTATGATCTCCCTAACCCTTCCCACAGACTATTCTCTCCTCCATACCCCCTTTACTCATCCCAAGCCTCATCCTATTACTATAATCTCCCAATTAACACTTCTGAATTCTTCCCTCCTCCACCCCTCCATTACCCCAGTCAATCCAACTAACACTCACATATCCGTGGCTCAAATTAACTCATAATAATACTAAAACTGTACTCATATTTCCCTATACTAATCCACCACTAATTCCTTTTGGGTTCCAGAGTAGCGTGCCACTCGCTTTGACGCCTCATCAGGGGTAGTAAGCGCTATATAAATACTATTACAATACAATAAATTTACAAAGAGGAAAAAAACTAAGAGACATAAAGATATTCTCCTTGTTACACCTCACCTGGGAAGGCATAGCAATTTAGTGCATTTCCAGGTCTACCACTTCTAGTAAATCTGTGAATACTTCTAAATCTATGGATGTTGCATGGGAACACGCAAGCAAACCCATTGAAATGTCTCCCAGACGCAGAGTAATGCAACACAGCAATTTGCGTTGCATTGCTTTACTTGAGATTTGTCAAGCCATTCAGGGTCAGGCAAGGTGGCCATGCGCTGCTTCATAAATCTCAGTATGGTGGTGCGTCGCTTTTGCATCATGTGCTGCGCAAAAGCGACGCAACAGGGCTCATAAATACGCTCCCCACTCCCTGCACCGCGGAAGCTGCGGGAGCCTTTGTTACCCTCTGCTTGGCTGTAACACACTGCAGCCGCGGCGTCACCAGTTCCAAATAATCACCCTGCTGTCTCTCTAAGGCAAGGTCGGCTGCTGAAAGAGCAGTGCTGGGGTACAAAAGGAATCCGTGCGCTGATATCAGTATTGACTTTGCACACATTGAGGGCAAGTTGGTACAAGGATGGGGAAGGTGGCGATAGCTGTTTGTTGACACAGTGTGGAGCACCCACATATATGACGTGTTTTCCTTGCTTGTTGCTCGGACACTCTTGGAATATGTAAATGAGGGAGAGGAGGCGTGTAGAGGGTTGCAAAAGAAGTTCTATCCCCTTGTTAGGAAATTCGGAGTCTTACATTCCTCGTCTCATAAGATCCGATCAAGTGACGCAGTGACTAGTAACAAACTCAAATACAGTTATTTGTATATCTTAGCCCTTTTGGAAATGTCCAGTTCGTAGCACGGATATTATTTGTTAAAACAGCAGCAGTAATGATCTGACCACAAAGGCCAGCTCATTGAGTTTACACCCGCCAATGAAAGCATGTGGCTGTCGGGACGGCACGGCTGCAATGCATGATTTGCTCCGGTGTTTGCCCGTGGGGGGCACTTATTTTTGGGAAAAGCAAACAAAGCGAAAAGACAGAGGACGAGAAAGACAGAAAAACAGTCCTAAAAGGAGAAACACGAGACTGTAAGAGTGAGACGAAGGGGCAAGGAGTGTTTGGTTGTTGATTAAGGAGGCCTGAGGTGAGCTCAAGATTACGTAGCCTTGGTATTAGTGCGCCGATATCGTAGCAGCCAAGTTTCGCAGGTCCATGCGTGACGTGCTGCTCCCGTTCAGATTTTTTCGTTGAATTCTGGGATTCGTAGTCCTGTTTTATAATGCAATAAACGAGAATTCAACAGAATTCAAGGGAAAAAACGGACTGGAGCAGCTCATCACTCATGGGCCTGGGAAACTTGGCAGGGCTGCGATATGTAATTGCCCCGGCTGCGGCTTTCCGAGCGGAACTTTAGGCCCTGGCACTCATTCCATTACAAATGACAATGGGGTTGCGAGGCGTTAAAGGGGCAGTTGGGAAGCAAGAAGCAGATAAGACATTGCTTAAGTCATAACGAAAAGAAAACCGGGGCAGAAAGCTCGACCACTAGCGCTGTGGCCACGGCTGAGGTCTCCCCTGCCCTGTAAAGCTTGTCTTCACTACCTGACCCATCAGGGGAGGCTGAGGTTACCGCTCTCGTACCGGGCAGGGCCCGCTCCTGGAGGGTAATACATGGCATTAATCACTGGGTCATCGGGAAATGACAAAGAAGAAGGACTCCATGGGAAGGATGCTTCCTCACTGTATCACTCTCTCGTGCCTGCCGGTAATAGAGACCTTCTGGAGCGGTTTCACAAGCAGCTTTGATTGTGCTAGAGAAATGACCAGAGAATGCACTGGCGACGCCTCAGGAAGGTCAGATGGCGCTATGGAACTGGAACATGAGGTTGGTAATATTAACACACCCAGCAGTGACATGTCATGATTACTAATATACCCTCCTTCCCTCCCTTTCTCCTACAGCCTGCTTGCCTGGTCCTTGGGGGCCCCTTACTATGACACGTCTATCATTTGCCGTCCTTCTGTGCATGAAGGGCAATAAATGCAGCAGGCTATGCTCTATAAAACAAAAACCACGTCAGGAACCCGAGCGCCACTCTCACATGGTCAGTTCATGCACTGGTTGGCAGCAGAGCCAGCCTTACTTGGTTTGAACATTTTTGGCAATACTTGCTTCCTCCTTCCATGGGCACCACAAGGTACCCTAGTAGGAGCTACAGTCATTCTGGCCTCCCTACACCGGGGGTGTTCTCACCCCTCTTCACCTGCGTTGGCCCCACACGAGCACAGCGGAGACTGATAGAAGAGCAGGCAGCACACCCCTCTACTGATAGCCACGGGGCCCCACGCAGGACCCCCGTGGCAGCCCTGCACGCATGAGACCTGAGAGCTGGGCCCTGCGCTTCTCTTCTCTACCTACTGCTCCAACTACACGCAGGCCCAGGGGGTGAGTAAACCCAGCAGCCACGTGTGCGCATGAGCATGCAGACTGGAGCAGCCCAAGAGTTCCATAGGTAGGCTGTAAATCCAATTATTTCCCAAATTCTCACTTCAGACAACCGGGTTCAGGGTGAGAGCCAGCATGGGGCTTAGGTGGGAACTGAGCAGGTAGGTGGCGGACACTCTCAGGCTATGACTGTCTAGGAAACTTCCAGGTCTGGATTCACTGAGGAGTCATCGAGCACTGAAAGCAAACACACATCTTAAGAAACTGAACACTGTCTGACCGGACACTCTGGGAGTACTCTTCAGCTAAGAGAGGTCTGGTCTTGCTGCACAATCCTCCATCCTTAGAGGAAGAATAACACCAACTGTAAATCACCCATGACTACCCGCAGCCTTCTTCAAAGCGCTTCTGAAGATGAAAGGCCCTAAGTGCACCCCTTCTGTGACAGGATCTACCCCACCGTGTTACCAACACTTTGACTTGCCTAAACATTACTAATTTATTTGCAGGGGGAAAGCCAAGATGGAAAGACACTTGCAACAGATGGAAGCATGCGCTTGTGGACACCAATGAAATAATCTGCATCAGAAACAAAAGAAGTCACAAAGGAAAGGTGCAATGATTGTCTTTGGAGATGTAAATGGTGAGATGCAAACAAGTCATGAAATCCAGTGGAAAAGATAAAGCACAGGAAATCAGAGGAGCGAGATGGTGAGTTAAGGCAAGAAATACCATCATAAAAGACAGAGCATATCACACGCTGACGCTGCCACCCAGAGCCCAATGAACAGAAATGGAAATGTGGCGACAGCTTTAAAAAATAATAGTGCGTGCAAAGACAAGACCACCCCATCTGCCTTGCACTGTGAGGGACAGAAAGGTTCCATGGAGGGTCGCCCTGGGAAGTGCTGCACCCAGAAAGGGGGACAGGGCACGTGCAGGGCCTGGCCTACATGAGCCCCTTGCGAGAAGCACTTGCTGGAATTGGAAATGCTGCTGACAGATCTGCTGTGTGTGTGTGTGTGTGCTAATGAACTATTTTACAACATCACTAAAGCCATTATGTAACGTCTGTGACACAGTGTAACCATCCTCAAAATGCCCTGACCCTGCAGTGATCTCAGTGCTTGCAACTGACGCTAAAAGACTAGTGGGATGGATAGGCATGCTTCAGGCAATGCATTAAGAGGCCCAAATATGACGACCAATAACTGGAAATGCTGTCTACTCAGCCGACTCAAAACTGGTTATTTTGGGAAAGCCCCTGTTGAACTATATACATCATAAAATGCAAACATACAGACAAATCGCATGCTGTATGAATATGATTTTGTATATTTCTTTTAAAATTAGATATCAAATTAAAACAAATTGGTACAAAACAAGCTTAGAAATATTAACAATTATAATTCTAGTGGTTACGTAGCATTTGCATATGTTTTGCTAAATTCGAGTGGAAAAATTGTACTGTGTAAAAGGCCTTCATGTTACTGATACGAGTAAAACTGGGCCTACATAAAATTTTCGTTACACTTGTGAGGTTTGCAAAATTGTGAATAGGAAAATTACGTGACATTTAAAAAATTAAGCACGTGCGAAGTTTTACACACTTTTTATGTCACTGGGCAATTAGTTCAAGGAGATATATCACGAGACACATTGATTTGAACTGATAATGCATTTCATAAAGTCTCGCGAAAGACCACTCTCTCGTCAAGCCAATTACCTAGCCCGTACCTTGAGTGACTTTTGAAAGCAACGTTTACTTTACCGTTCAATACTTACTCGAAATACCCCCACAGTGCAATTTGTGAAATGTATGCGTTATTCAAAGTATTACCCTAACATTTTGCAAAAAAGAATTTGCCATTTCGTAGTCCATCTTGCTTTTCTGGTTGGAATTCCCCATACCTGATCTACGCGGACATTGGCAAGCATTTTTTTACTTATGGCTCGGGCTCTACTCAGGTAGACACTGCAAACACCACACACAGGCAGGCAGTAGATTTACACAAGCAGAACCCGGTTGGTCAATATTGGAGACCTAAGTTATGAAAGCCATGCTTTTCTAGTGGTTGTGTACACAGGCAGCAGATTACAAACGGTGGGAGCCTTTCTTCTGGCACTAACAGTGACCCACACTCTGACTTTGGTGGTTCGCTTCCGTATGTTTCCATCTCTTCTCGCGCTCTCACACCCTCCACTTTCTTTTCAGTCTCAGCCAACTTCCCCCATCTTTCTCTCACCATTTTCTACTTGTATTGCTCTCCCCATGCCTCAGAACCTCCTGTCCCATCGCTTCTCATCTCTCTGCACACCTCCACTAGTCCTTCACTCCTGCTCCCATCCCACCACGCGGGTGGCCGTGGCTGCCCTCTACGACTTCCCAGGTGAGAAGCTCACTCACTACAAGCAGATGTCACTCAGTGAGCTGCTCTCCACAGATGTGCCTTCTTCCAAAGAATTGACAATGAATTGCTACAAAGGGGCAGTGCTTGACCTGATTGCAGACCAGCACTATAGGGAATAACACAAAAGAATGAAAAGAAAGACAGAAAAACAGCGACAATAGGAGAAAATAGAGATGGCAAAGAACCAACAAAAGTGAGATAAAGCGGAAGGGAGTGCCTGGTGGCGGATTAGAGACACACAAGGTGCAATCAAGACTAAACAGTCTTCTGTTCAGGACTCCCAACTGGCCATGACCTTCTGAGGAAAACTTTGGGCCCAAGCACTTGCTCTTTTAGAAATCAAGCACTGCAAAGGGGTGACTGGTTAATTCTGAATGTTTACAAGCATAAATGCTGTTATCTAGTTTCTCTTTACCTGGGTCTATAACAGTATATTTCTGTTAGTTAACAGTGATGAATTTGATACAAATAGACAAGTGATTTCCCAATGAAGGACAGTGATCCGAAATGCAATGGGGCTTACACAAACATGGAAAAGAGATAACCAGTTTTGAAATTATTTCATTGTTGTGAGCCTTTTGAAATCCTTATGTGTCCATTATTGACAAAACATGGAAATATGAACATCAAGATTTGCGATCTACAAGAAATAAAGACTTAATGGGACTAGTTAAACACAGCTTTTTGCTAGAGGCATCAACTTGGTTATACGACAAGTGACTTATGGTTGTCATCCATGCCCTGCCATGTTACTGCCGGGCTCTGTTCAAGCTTCCCGTCAGTCAATTTCATACATGCGCACTGACATGCCTATATTTCTACTCTGTCAGCTTGCTGAAGTTAAACCAAAGGCACACGAACACGTATCCAGGATAGGAGACAGAATTGTAAATCAAACAATTACCAAATATTTGGAGATATTCTATGACTCTCCTTCAACTTTAAGAGGAGGCAAAACCTACATCTATTTCTGGGAGGTGTAAACAGATGGCAGAGCTTGAAGAAGAAACCAAACAATTAAGTCACTGGTTAGCCTGATGTTGTGTCATACTTGCAAGTGCAGCCAATAGCCGAAACAGTCCAGACCCGTAACGTTACTCAGCACTGGAAACCCCACAGGCTTTGCCATGATCAATTCACATAGAACTGCTGACGTACCTTGTAAATCTCCCTTCCTTATTGAAATTTGGTGAGAGGCGTTAGTAAAATGTCATTTTAATCTGGTTTGTTCACGGATATGCAAAAGCATTGAATGGATGGAGGGCCTCCTTGCACCACAGAACCAGTCGTGGTCAAGGTGCACCTATTATGCCAGCCAACACTGAAAATATGTACTGAATGGAAAGTCGCAGGTTTCCCACGCAATCACTTGCTTTGGCAAAAACAGGTTATTTATGGAGTGGCACGTGAGGCGTCAATGTTGTTCTGTGTGCACTTAGTCCCCATCCAAGCACAGGGAGTGCTTCCCAACACAGTAGACTACTCGCTTTAACCCTTACCCACCCACGTGTGCTTGTACACCATTGGGTTTCAATAAAAGGATTCTTGTTTTAGCTATGGTTCTATTGCGCTCTGCTAGGGGATCAGGATCTTGGGAACCACTCAACATCGGAAACATGCGAGGATGCTAGTCTTGGTCAGAAGTAGTCAAACAGGGCTGACCCAAACTAAATTCATATGACAGCCCAGTGTCAGCAGATAATGTGATATTCATTCTTGCAGTAGAAACACATGTGCATAGCCTTGGTGATAACCTCTCCCTGGAAGATGTATGGTGTCAAAGGCTATCTACCTACAAGCATTAAATAAACTTTGTGCAGTCCATGGATATTCTGGAATTTGTAAGGATGATGTTAAATTTCCAGGAATATTAATAGTGGGGGAAAATGATGCTACCTCTGGCAAAGTATGTTGTGGAACAGAGCATTTGGAAGCTGTCCAACCACTTTATTCTGCCACGAAATCCCACTCTCTCTGTTCTTACTGAAGCCTGATTTCTTGACTTCCCCATCGCGTCATTCTAATGGATTTCAAGTAGATTTTTAGCCAATGAAGGGATACATTTCCAAAATCTATAATCTCATTATCGAAATATAAAGCCTGCCTCTATAGGCTGTTTCACATGGTACTTGGAGTATATAACTGCCTGGTTGGCACTGGCAGGTGTCAGGAGACCAGGGCACAGAAGTCTGACATACTTTTAGGCAATTGTCTCTTCATAGGTGAAGCCAGGGGCTTTACACAGCTGCCAAGTTTTCAGTCTGCATATGTTTGAAATTCCTATGTTTACAGTCTACTTACATGTGACAATTACCTGCTTCATGTGTGACACTCTGCGTGACACTTTATTACAAGCACCTGAAAAAGAAAATTGGCGCAATGCAGAAAGTTCTATTCTCATTTTGTTTTTTAATTGAGGTACCCGAACATCAGAACTTTATTACAAGTCAGGAGGCTTGATTATAGAATCTCTTTTCCTGTTTATTTTACATAGCACATTCAATTAAAACACTACAATTCGCCAATCTTGCATTTTGAAGCAGGAATCATTAACATCAAAGAGCGACACCCAACACTATAAATAGAATTAGATGTCATTTCCAAGAAATCGCCTCTTTTCTTGCTGTGTGCAAGTTAAGTTTATGTGGAATTTGTGCGCTGTCATATTGATTCTGTTTCTCTGCCTTTTTGTGCTTGGACTGTGTGTGCTAAGATAGCGCTTAATCATATTGATTACTGTGTTCGGAAGTTGATGGAAATACTTTGAATCTGTTTAGCAGAGTGTGCGGCTTCAGCTTAGGCGAGCCTCTTTTTAAACGTGGTTCTTTGTATCTGTGAGACAGGGAAGACGAAAAACTTGTGCCTACCTGATTTACATGGATGGTAAATTTGTTAGCAGCAGCTGTGGGCAGACTGAGGCTGCTTAACTTAAGCCACTTGGGGGCATATTTATACTCCGTTTGTGCCGGAATTGCGTAGTTTTTTTGACGCAATTTCGACGCAAAACTAACTCCATATTTATACTTTGGCGTTAGACGCGTCTAGCGCCAAAGTCCATGGAGTTAGCGTCATTTTTTAGCGTGGACACCTACTTTGCGTTAATTATATGCAAGGTAGGCGTTCCCGTCTAAAAAATCGACTCCGAGGCATGTGCGTCGGATTTATACTCCCGGGCAAAAATCACACCCGGGAGTGGGCGGGTCAAAAAAAATGACGTACGGACGCTTTTGCGCCGTTTTTTAGCGCCTGCAAAAGGCAGGCGTTAAGGGACCTGTGGGCTCTGAAGGAGCCCAGAGGTGCCCCCCCATGCCCCCAGGGACACCCCCTGTCACCCATGCCCACCCCAGGAGGACACCCAAGGCTGGAGGGACCCATCCCAGGGACATTAAGGTAAGTTCAGGTAAGTGTTTATTTTTTATTTTTTTTGTGGCATATGGGGGCCTGATTTGTGCCCCCCTACATGCCACTATGCCCAATGACCATGCCCAGGGGACAGAAGTCCCCTGGGCATGGCCATTGGGCAAGGGGGCATGACTCCTGTCTTTGCTAAGACAGGAGTCATTTCTATGGGGGTTGGGAGTGAAAATAAATGGCGCAAATCGGGTTGAGGCGAAAAAATTGCCTCAACCTGACTTGCCCCATTTCTTGATGCCCAAGCCCCATATCCCCCTACGCCGGCGCTGCCTGGTGTACGTCGTTTTTTTTAACGCACACCAGACGGCGCCGGCGGCTAACGCCGGCTAACGTCATTCAATAAATACGGCGCCCGCATGGCACTTCAGAATGGCGTTAGCTGGCGCTAATTTTTTTGACGCAAAACTGCGTTGGCGCAGTTTTGCATCAAAAAGTATAAATATGGGCCTTGATTTATTAGGCTATACAATAAAGGAGCGAGGCACGCTGACGAAGCACCTTTTCCTTGAAGATTTTGGCCCTGACTTAAGAGGGCCTAGCGTTTCCTTGCGTCACATTAGCGCCATTTCTTTTTAACGATAATGTGGCCCAACAAGGCTAAAATCACTGTGCCAGATTTACAAAGTGGCGCAATGCATGCATTGCGGCACTTTGTAACCCCTTGCGCCACATTATGCTGTGCCAGGCATAATGTATGCAAGGGGGGCGTTTCCCCCTCAGGGGGGGTCGAAAAAATGGCACAAATTAATCTAAAAGATTTCTTTGCACCATTTTTTTTCAGGCATTTTTAACGCCTGCTCTGAGCAGGCGTTAAAAGGGGTCACTCATTGCTTACAATGGGCCCATACGTACTGTTCAGGATTAGCAGCAAAATATTGGCACTAACCCTGAACAGTACATCAAAAGCGTAAAACTTTTTGATGCTATTGCCCCCTACCCTGCGCCATGGTGTGCTGTAGTGGTGGTAGGTGGGCGCTAAGGGGTGCAAGAAAAGTGGCGCTGCACTGGGTGCGACACTACTTTCCTTAAATCTGCCCCTTTGTGTCTTGGGTTCTCAGTGGCAGCACACTTTTCTAAATCGCACTGGCAGCCCTGGGCTCAGAGTTTGAGCTGTTAGTTTCAGCTGTTACACTGATTGTGTTTGATTGCTGACATTTATATTTTGTTTGTTTGACACAAGATGTTAAATTGATATGAGTGTATGATTTTGGGTGGGGGAGTTCTCATTATTTCTGGGACAAAGAAAGAACATTTTGAAAATTATCTATGCTATATGTTGCTCTATATTTTTGAAAATCCTTAAAAAACAAATATATAAAAAAAAATGTGGTCAGGGTTTCATTCCTTGGAGATTTGTATGCATAACGTTTATCCAGTATGGAAAAGACCACAATAGTGGTAATACACAAGCTGAAGAGTGTTTTTTATAAGAATTCTCTGTGTTTACTGACATCTCAGTGTCAAATTTAATAGGTAAAGTGGTCTCTTCTTAATATAAGAATTGGCCCCTAACATTGGCAACTTTCCTGCAACCGCTATCTCAGACTTTTTGAACACACCTACAGGTGGGAGTATTCCTCTGCAGCAAGTGGAGGGAGGAGGTCTAGGTGGCAAAATATTAATGAAAATGAAGCGTATAATAATGGAATCCCCTCAGAAATATGCGGCTGATAATTGTGGTGGTGGTTCACCTTGCAGGGGTATGACTTGTGAACTAATTGAGAAGATTTAGTAATGGGTGACCCAAAGGGTATAGACAATCGATCTGATATGTTGGGTGATCAAAATACTGATGATTTATAAAAACTCTAATTATGATGACTATGGGGCAACAAATGTTGGCAAAAAGTTGAATTCAGTGTATAAACCTATTGCTGTGATTATGGATATAGGGACTCCCTCACTTATATCTGAGCCTAGATTTATTCAATATACAGATTCATCAGAGTGCTTCCTTCCTCTATTTTTGTATGCATTACGATGAAGATTAAGGGCTCTTGATAGGCAACAAGAATGAAAATGAAGGTGGTATGTCCCAAGCCAGTGATGTCAGTTTAGGCAGCTATGGCATCACTTTTGGACTCTAAAAGTGTTACTTTATTTACTATGGGGGGTAGGGACTCCAGAAAAGGAGTGTCCCGGGCTTGGGTTTCATGCTTGGACAACATACTGGATGCTTCGAGTCCTGTTGCGAAGATTCCATGCCTGGTAGAGCAAGCAAAGAGTTTGGGTGACACTCTGGATCTTGATGTGATGTCTGGTTGGGCTCAGACACCAATTTGCTCTCTAAGAAACAATAATGCAGAATTATCCCATGATAGACATAGGAGCTTGTTGTTATGCTAGACTCACAATTGGGGGAATTTACAATTTTCTGCAGGGTTTCTTGTTTGGGTATGAACTCATAACAGAAATTGGATGATATGTGAAGACTTTCACATCTTTGGGCAAACCCCATTTTTCTCTTGTGAGAATTTTCAGGGAGGGGGTTATTTCCCAAGGCTGGTGGATTTGTGGGAAGTTTCACCAGTCGGACAGCCTTTTCAGACTCTAATCTGCAGGCAGCAGTTATTACGCTCTAGGTCCACATTTCTTCTGCAAAGAAAAAGGGGTAAAGCAAGGGGAGGAGGAATTTAAGGTACGCATGCTCTCCTCTCCTAATGTAAAAGTAGGCAGCAGATTGGTTCAATTTGCGTGTTGTTGAGAGGTGCTTGTAAGCGATCCATTGGTGCGTTAGACCATTTGTTTCAGATGTTTGCCTATGCATTGTTTTCAGGAGGGCAAGGCCTTGTTTTTAGGTGAGGTTCAGCAGTTGTTGTGGGAAGGGGCAATAAAGCATTTTGCACTTCAAACACAGGGCAATATTTTCTTGGTGCAGCAAAACAACAGAATATTGAACTGGTAATACATTTGAGAGCTCTAAATCAGTATGTTCCTCATTGTCATTTAAAGATTGAGACAGCAGTCAGTCTCAGGGATATTTTTATTAAGGGGATTGGATGTCACTTCTTGATTTAAAGATAGTTTACTTGCCAGTTCCAGAATTCCACCACCACAGGAAGTACCTAGAGTTCAGGTGGCTGGGTCAGGTCTCTAGATTCACTTCCCTTCCTTTAGGTCTGACCTCTGTGCCTTGTTGTTTCACCAAGGTTATAAAGCTGCTGCCAGAAACTCTCTGGGTGCAGGGACTGAGGATGATCACTTATTTAGACAATATGATTTTCTTTGGTCAGGACAAATCTCTGCTTTAAAAGCAGGTGTAAGTATCTGTGGATATGATTAAAAAATTGGGGTGTTGTAGTCAACAAGAAGTACATTTGTCTCCCTTCAAGGCAGATGGATTTTTTGGGGTTCAATCAATCAATCATTAGATTTCTATAGCACTACAAATCACTCACAATGGTAACCAGACACTTATAGGGTGCAGTAGGCATGTTTTGGGTACTTTACGAAATTCAGGGAAAGAAGGGGGAGGACCATGAGCTGTAGGGGGAAGTGGTAACAGGCTTTTGCTGCAAGGTAGGAGAAAAAGTGGCCTCCACTGGTGCTTCTGTGGATGTAGGGAGTGTAGGTGATCAATAGGGAGGCAGATTGGAGTAGTCTGGCTGGTTAGAGGAACTTCAGGCAGTGGTTGATGTAGGCAGGTCCTAAGTTGTGAAAGTCTTTGTACGCATGGGGTAGTAGCTGGAATAGGCATCTCTTCTTTACTGGAAGCCAGTGGAGTTCCTTGAGGTGAGGGAGATGTAGGTCCAACAAGGGAGGCCCACAATGAGTTTGGCTGCAGCTTTCTGGATGGTCTGTGGTCTCTTGAGGAGATGTATAAAGATCCCACGGTAAAGGGTTCTGTCACACTCGAGTCTGCTCATAACAAGGACTTGTGTGACAGTGCCAAGGGCGGTTTCTACATTAGGGCTCAGGGGCTGTGAAATTCCTACACTTTCCTGCACAAATATTAAAAAGATGGATTTATTAGAGATGCAATCATGTCTCTAAACAAATTGATGTATTCAAATCTGGGCTGTCTGTCCCAGGCTGCTTGCCCTGCCTCACTTCTGAAGCAGGAAATGGGAGCCAGACAGTAAATCAACTTTCTGAACTGTGACGCATGACGCATGGCTTTCCGTTCTAAAACCCTTCAGTGCTATTAAAGTCTATAGTAGTATGCACTGTAGGCCAGGGAAGCTTTCAACGTCACAGTTTTTGGCATCAGACGCTTCATCTCTGCTTGATGCCAGAAGTCCATCATTCAAAGGCATACATTCCACCCTTTCCCGCTAGTCAGAGAGAGGAGTGGATGTGGGGAAGACAGGCTGTTTGCCTCCACAAGCAGGAGGCAGGCACTGGGAGGTTGTAATGTTTCTTTCAACATACCCAGGCGAGTCTGTTGAAAGAAAGTGTAATGGTGAGCATGGACAACATTTAGGAGAGTATAACTTTAGTTAGTTTTGCTTTCACGTTCCCTCTGATTCCAAGATTCTTGAGGTAGCAGACTGATGTTTCTAAACATTGCAGGAGTTGAGTTTAGTATGTTACTCAGTTCCTTGGTTTCCATCACAGAATCATGACAGAAGGGCTTAGAATTGAGAATGTAATTTGTAACTGTGAAAACAGCAGAAACTGCAGCGTTTCTGCAGACAAATTTAAATATCACAGAAAGAATTCTGCCAAAAACCAGAGAAGTCATAAAGAAAACTCAATACAGAATACAAGTCATTTTAGTGTGCTATTAGCAGGGCCACTAGAATTATGTGATTTTGCAGCAGCAGAAGCGTTTTCTGCTTGATTAGGGATGTACCACATTTGCCACATAATTTGCCATCCGCTGCGTAATTTTCAGATTTCAGCAAACAATTGTTTCTAACTCAAAAAAACAAAAAATTTACTAAAGTAAAGCGGTACACTTGGTGCATTGTAGTGGCTGACCATTTGCAAAGGGTAACCGGTCAATTTCTGGTTGCCAAGTTTTGTAGTCTGGTGTTTAACTAGTAACAATTAACTGAATCATTTGGACAGACAATATTATTGCGTGTTAAATGTATAAAATAGTGACATAATGATGGCAAATGTGCTGCACCATAATTTACCTTTTCTCTCTACATAATTTAATAAACTCTGCCACATAATTTATATAATTGTAGACGACCAAACAAACGGCAACACTTCCATGGCCAGTGCTCACAATATTGTTTGCAGTTGGTGGATTTGGGTCACGTCACATCAACCCAGAAACGTCTGCGGTGTTTAAAATGCTCAAAGTAGGAGCTATCACCTTTTTAAAATATGTATTTGCAGTACTGACAACATAAGCTTAAAACATGTGCAGCTCAGATGCATGGACATGCAGCTGCTGTTTTAAAAACGGAAAATGCTCAAAATGTAATATGTAAAGGCAAACACACTACTACCCAGGCAATGGAAGAGAAAAGAAGGTGCAGTTGCACCAGCCTTGCAAGGTCCTGTTTGTCAGCAATGAGTCCTTACTTAAAATATATGGACACAGATAAAAACAAAATTATGGGGCAGATGTGTGCTTTCTCTAGTCCATTGTCTTACAGTGGAGTAGTGGAAATTGTAAGATAAATTTTAAGCAATGTAAAATACATCAATATAGAGATGTTATTTAGTAGCACACAAAGTCCTTGTGTATTGCCTTCTGGTGCTTTCTCTCAGTTCAAACATATAACTACACAAGCTGTGGCCCTGGTTACAAGTTGTGTGGAGTTGAATTCACACCTGTAATTCTGGCTTTGTTTTTTCCCCATATTTTGAAATACCTCATGTTGTGTTTCTGTACCTTTCTTTTCGGTGCATCTTAATACTCATGCATTGTGCATTCTTTGAGCAATGCTAGGTGTTTATGAGGGGCTTTGATTGAGAGGTCTGACGCTGAGTGCCTGTCAGTGGATTGGCCTCTCTGCAGAGCAGAGCAGAGCTCTGCAGAACACCGAGAACAATGGTCATGTAATCCAGTAGCAATTAAAAGTCTGTGAAAATGAGTGTGAAGGGAGAACACAGTTGTCAAAATATTTACAAGACAATAGCAAAAGGAAAGGCTGTGGGTGCTTCCCAAAGCCTGTTAAGGCACTTTCTTCCAGCGATGATCCCGCATGCAGTGTAAGACACTAGGCAAGCACACACTTTAAAGGGCTGAAGTTGTCGTGCTGTACAATTTGCATACTGAGTAACTGTTAAACATATTAATGCAGTAAGATATTGGGCATTTTCAATGTGTTCACTACTTCAAGGCTATAAGCTCCCACCGCTTTATAAGCGTTTCTTTATGACAAAATTAATTTGCTTAAAAATGCACTATTTGCTAATCTTCTTTTCATTTTTCCTGGCGAGGAGGACCCACAATGGACCCCATGTTTGTCCATTAAGCTTGCTTGTGTCATTCACTACATAAAAGTCATACTCAACTTTTACACCTCACCACTTTCAAATGTCACCAGCCGTCACTGATGTAGGTGAGGAGCCACTGGAAGATTTTCCGTTAACATGCACAGAGTTATGAAGTAGGCTGATGAGCTGCATTGACCTGGGATTTCACAGTCAGTTTGCTGTCAAGGATGATGCCGAAGTTCCTGGAGTTTTTGGACGGGAGGGGTTTACATCCTTGTTTCACAGACCACCAGGAATCGTTCCTGGGGATGGAGTTTTTGCCAAAGATTAAAACCTCTGTTTTGCCGGCACTGAGCTTCAGGCTGCTCTCCCTCATCCAGTAGGCGATGTTCATCATGCAACTATACAATCTGGCTTTGGTGGTGGTAGGGTCACTGGAGTGGGAGAGGATATGTTAAGTGTTGTCTGCGTATGATATCATGTTGGGCACATGGTTCTGACGATGCTGGCCAAGGGTGTCATGTAAGTGTTGAAGAGCTTGGGGCAGAGGGAAGATCCCTGAGGGACCCTGCAGATGATGTCCTTGGGTTTGGAGGTGAATGGGGGTAGCCGGACATTCAGGGTTCTTCCAGTGAGGAAGCAGACAATCCATCTGAGGGTGTTCCCTTGAAAACTGATTTTGTGTAGTCTAGTGATCAGCTTGTGGTGGGGTACCGTGTCAAACACTGACAAGAGGTCAAGGAGGATCAGGGCTAGCATCTTTCCTTGATCAAGCAGGGCTCAGGTGTCATCTGTTTCAGCGATGAGAGCGATCTCAATCCTGTGGTTGCTGTGGAATCCAGAAAGGGAGGAGTCGAGAAGGTTGTGTTGCTCGAGGTGGGTGGTAAGTTGTATGTTGATGGCCTTTTCCACTATTTTAGCCAGGAAAAAGAGCAAAGAGATGAGTTGGGTAGTTCTTTAATTAGCTGGGGTTGGCTGTTGTTTTTTTGTGTAAGGGTTGGTTTTATCATGCTTCCAATCTTCTGGGAACATGACAGTGGTTATGGAGGTGTTCAGCAGGGAAGTGAGTTCTTGGCTGATTTTGTCTTTTCCGAGGTTGAAGATGTGGAGAGTCCAGGGGTCATTTGGTGCTCCTGAGTGAATGGAGTTCATGAGGGTTGCAGTTTCCTGAGAGGTGAGGGTGTTCCAAGTAGTAAGGTGAGGTTCTGTTTAATTGATGGAGGGGCTGGGCAGGTTGAGAAAGTCGGTGGGCACAAGTTAGGGTTCAAAGTTCATCTAGTGGACTTGGAGAAGCAGGTTCTATCTCTTCCAGAGGCAAAAGTGAAGTAAATCAAGAGAGACTTGAGGATGATGTTAACTTAGAAACTGCTTTCTCTGCTGCAGCTGGTAAGTCACACGCAAGTCCATGGGGACGAGGGCGCAAAATGTGGCCTTTACCTGACTGGAGGAAGATGGTCCAGGAGGGAGTCATTTATTCTCACAAATTGTTTGGAGCTTCATGCAGGCTCCAATACAATTTAAAGCCTAGTAAAGGAAAATGTAAGATGTGCAGTACTTCTGAAAATGGAGATTCCGATATGGGTAAAGTACATAAACAGGTTAGGAGGGACAATGTCAAGGATCTTGGCAGAGTTGGTCAGGTCAATGTGGGAGTTCTGTCTCCAACTGGTAATTTCCTTGATGTTGGAATGTCTTGTGAGACTATCCTACATGGTGGCAGACTGGTATTAGAGGAGTCTCTATGACAGCAGTGACTGGCATTTGCACCTTCAGGTCTTTAACACTGTACTGGAATTATGGGGGTACTTTGATACAGATCTGTTTGCCTAAAGACAGACTACTCAGTTGAAAGAATATTACAGTTGGAGGCCAGATAAGGAAGCATTGACTACCAATGTCTTTCTACAGGGCAGGACTGTTACAAATCTTTATGTTTTTTCAAAAATTCCTCATGATCCCTAGATGTGTTTCTGAGGTTGGCAGACATTCAGTTCTCTCTGTTGAGGGAACAGGCATGGTTCCCAACTCTATTGGAGCTGTCAGTGACTTGTCCAGTTCTGATCCTAATATTTCCAGGATTGCTGAAGAATTCTGGTTGGCAATACCATGGTTTAGTTCTGGAGGCAGACTAGTGCTGGTGGCTTGCACCATCTTAGGGTATTTACAGAATTATCAGACTGGAGCCTGCTTCCAACTATATCAGAGCGTCTTGGGCAAAAGGCACACTAGAGCTTAGAAGTCAGCTGGGATGTCTGTTGTAGCTGGTATTTTGAAAGGGACATTGATGGCATCTGTTCAGGTGCCAAAAGTGTTCTGAACTTCTTGGCATCCTTAGCAGTGGGTTACAAATCTTTCAGGATGGTCAATACTTACAGGTCTGCAATGTCAGCAGAGCACTATAATGTTGAGGGTAAGCCAGTAGGTGAGCATCCTATAGTCATAGACTGTTGAAGGGTAATGTGTATGACGATCCTCTGACACCAGCTATTCTATACTGTGTGATATTAGTTTGGTCTTTAAAATTTATCAGTCCTGGGATGACAAATTCTCATTCAAGTGTTTGTTCGCTTCTATTGAACTATTATTATGTTTGTATTCTTTTATAAGTCTATATGATGTTAGGGCTTTGGATGTATCTGCTATGCATTTCTCACCAGTTTGGCTACACTTTACAACTACAATGATTAGCAAGATTTATTGGGACATTGGAATGTTGTGAGCTCCTTTAAAGACAATGAAGCCCCTCAGGGCCATTAATGGCCGGTATAAGCCATCTACCCCAACATTCTAATGCTCATTTTTCTGTTTATCACTTTTTAATTTCTACTCTCAGTGAGTGGGATAGCTTTATAGCCCTTCTGCCTTGGCCTATACCAGTATTTAAAGGCCCTTTCTCTCTTTACAAGCCCTCATCTGCTGCTTGGGCTGCTATAATGACCTATAACGGCTTCTGTTCGATTGGTGCACACTCATTGTAGGAAGCTACGGCTTCAACTGCCTTCTGGCCTCATGCCAGGCTGTGAGATATTCTAAGGTCAGCAGACTGGTGAAAGGCTGGTACATGTAAAACCTTATTTGTATACCCATCCAGTATGCTTAAATGGATATGGTGGGGAAGCCTCGTACTTGCATAATAGAGCATCTTGTCTTGTAATAAAAGTGCAGTTTTTCCTAACTATATGGAGAATATTGATTTTGTTGAGGACAAGGGGGTGAATATTATTGCACCACTAGAAGTATAAATGTTTGTTTCCCACCCTATGCGGCATGTTATTAATAGCTCTTTTGATTAGTTACATTATCCATTTCAATTAATCAGACATCAGCCTAAAGGATCACGTCTGATAGGAGTGGTAAATAAAGATGCCTTGTACAACAAAGACTTTTGCACTGATGACTTGGGTGAAAGAAAGGTGGTATTGCTTTGGCTGTAGCTTGTTTCTGTTGTTATTTGTTATATATATCTCTGTGCTCTATAATCTCGGCACATCAAGAAAAGAGGACGTTTCTGTTTTAGAATGAATGATTGTGGAAATTGTAGTGGTTTCTTTTAAAATGCAGCAGGAAAAGAGACTGCATAATATTCACCTCCATTTTACTTAAAAGGTCAGGGCTCTTCTTCCTAATAGCAGAGAGAATGTGACCTTTTCAATGTAAATAGTAAAACTAAAAGTACCAGAATTTATAGGGAGAAAAATGATAACTACTCATGATGACCTCAGATCACCAAAGTTCTCCAAAGTAGGTCTCAGCCTACTCTCCTCTTTGTGACTTAGTTTGTAGCGTCCAATGACTTAATTAAAATAACACACCTGATAGCTACTATTTTCATATGAATCACCCAGGACTAGAAAGGATGCCTGTAATGACATGAAGCCATTGCGGAGGAGTCGCCCCTGAGCCTATGGTACAAAAAACTGTCTTTCCTCGTTATTCAAACCTGCCAAAAAGTGATTAAATTGTACATAAATATTTTTCTACATTATTAAATAGGCTCCGCTGCCACACCTGAACAATGCAAATGGAGGCTTATTGAAGTGTTCTCTGCTACGAACTGACAGGCAGAATCAGGTCATCAGCATGGGAACTAAGAGGCCTCTGAGTCCTTCTAAGATACTAGCGCTTAGGGGGCATATCTACGAGCCCCTTGCACCGGTATTGCATCACTATTTGTCATGCAACGGCAGCACAAATCACCAAATCATATCTATGATGCTGTGTGTGGCTGTGAATGGCCTCGTTGATATGGAGTAGGGCAAGGCAGCCCAAATCGCTGTGTCACCTTGCTCTGCGCTAGGGAAGCGTGCCATGGGTGTTGTAGCGGGTATTCCTATGCAACACCCATGGATTTTGATACATCCCTAGATTTAAAGACCTTATAAACCTGTGGACGCACCAAAAAGCTTACGTCTCCCCGGGAGAGGTGCAACAGGAGAGAACTATCTTTATTTCTACTTGTTTTTTTCCTCCTTCAAAGTGCCTTTGAGGACTGTTTTTGTGCAGAACGGTGTCCTTGCCTTTTCACTTTGACCCAGGGCAGAACAGTAAGGTGGCTTGCTGCACTGTACTGTGCCAAATTTACACAAATATGCCCCTAGGTTACCAACTTTCTGGGTTTGAACCAAATTCTCTAGGTCCGAGAAGGGTCTATGATTTGTTTTGGGCAGAGTGGATGAATCTTTGGGTGAGCAACAATAATGATAACATTATTTTTTATTTAGTGCTTCATTATGAACATCTACAATTTCTAAGTGCTTTGGTATTACTATTTGCCAAATATTTCTAGCTAATTTACTGATCCCAAAAAGATGGATAGCTGAGTAGTACACGCCAGAATATTGAACCTGAAGTACATAGAGCACTTCATGTCTCAGGAGCAAATGTTCACCTCACTAAACTGCTCTGTCAGCAAACAAGGCCATCCCCCTTCAGGGCTAACGGTTTAGATCTAGAGAGTGCTGAGTTCATTGTGACCAAAGTTGGCAAAGCTGTATGTGAGAATATTGTCATTCACGGTGATAATACAAATAAAATAGAAATAAAATTAAAATCCGAAATTCTTTAGGGATTCTCTACTTCCATTGAAGTCTGATTTATATATTGGCAGACAGGTTATTTTGTCACAACGGTGATGGATATCCTGTCCCCTGAAATCTAAATACTATTATTTCCTATGGGATTTAGATTTCAGCAGACGGGATATCTGCCACCATTGTGACGAAGTAACCCGTACACAAATATCTAAATCAGGCCCTAAGCCTTTATTACTGGTTAAGTGCTGCATAAAGTCTTTACACATTGTCTGCAAGTTAAGCCTGCTTGCTTTTGCGCAAAACTACTAGAGGGTTAAGGACAGGTTAATTTAGTGACTTTATGTGGTTCGCACTGGCAAGGATTGTGGCTGTTGCTTTAGTCGTGTTTCACCACCTCAACTAACACCCCAATTTCTCACAGTCACTTTACTGAAAAGTGCTGGTCCTGTCTCATTCAAAGTATGGCATCCCTGGAAGTCAAATCCATAGTTAATTTATAACTTGTGCTGAGACCACCAATAAGTGAAAATACCCTCTTCAGATACATGATCATACAAAACTTCATATCACACATATTCATGTTAATCCTACCCGAGCTCTTCATTGGAAAAAAAAGAAAGATCTGCTGAACTTGTTAATGTTTCCTAAGGAATGATGTTATATTCCCAAAGCATTTAATTCATGCTTCATTCAAATCTAGTTTACATTTCTTTTTAAAGGGAAAAGCAAAATTGACGCAGGTACATTATGAGTGATTTCCACAGCTTATAAGAAACTCTTCAGCTGCCTCTGGTTGGCATGAAGAGCAATTCACAAAACACCAAGGGAAGGCTTAAGATGGGAGTACTCTTGGAAGGTGGGTCTTTGGCTGGTAGGAGAAGGCAGCTATTTATGCTTAAACCAGGGCATTACGGCATTAAATTCTGCCCATAGTTCATTCCCCTTCTGAGAAGGCAGCACTGCTTCCCTGTCACCTACTGTTCCTACATGCACAACAAAAACATTGCTACAAATAAGCTAAAAAGTGTTCTACTGAAGAGTTTTCTTCTAAAGGTATGCTGAAACTTTATGGTGCATTCTGAGGTTTGAGAAGAAATAACTAATTGACTAGTATCTTCTAAAATACTCATGTCAATCATTGCATATTAAAATTGCTGAGTTAGTATTTCCATGGACCTGCTACTGATGCTGAATATAATTAGTATTTTGTGAGGAGGCTGCAGTGTAGAAAATGCATAAAACTCTTTTTGAGTATTGATAAATATACACATAAATAAATCAGCAAAATATGAAGCCAGACAGAATTCGTGGATGGTTAAATGGCAAATGAGCTTTTGGTGTCAATGGCACGAGCCAACACATTTCAAGTTAGTGAATGGCAGGCTCAAAGGCTGGTAGTTTTTTGATTACCCAATCTATGTAAAGTATTTACAAACTTCAAAATGCTACTGTGACAATAATTGCTAGCCCCAGCATCCCTCTGTATTTACCATGGACACTGCAATGGTAGTTGTTAGATCTGGGATGTCTATGAACTTACAGTGATCATTTTAGTGGTAGCTGTTAAATCTAGAATACACCTGAACTTACTGTGGTTGTTGTGATGGTAGTGGTTAGTCCTGGAATAAAAGCATGAATGCTCAGTGTCACCGTCCCGGTCTGAATGAGTCCTGTTGAGGCTCTTGTTATGGTTCCCAGTAAATTGTCATCTGTGATGTACACCAAAAGTTTGTAGTCCCAGACCTGGTCCAATCCATTGGCATAGTCAAACGGGATTGCAAGAGTTAAACTTGTGACATTTGTGCCAGCACTCGGTGAGAAAGTGAAATGGTTGTTTATGTTTCCTAAAAAAAGAACAGCATGGTTATGATTTCAAGGTATATGATGCGTTGCTTTCTAGTGCATTAACAAGCAGAAAATAATTATTATATTTACTTCTGTATATGGCTGATACTGGAGTACCATGGCAGTCCCCCCTGATTTCTTGAAGCACAGGTTTACATATTAGGCGCTGAATATTTAAAGGTTTTGGCAGGTGCTCACTTTATGCAATAGATTGCAATAATTCACTTACCTTTTGCTAGATCCACATGTGGAGTGCTAAACTGTTGCATCGCAAAAGCACAAACTTTAGTAACTATGGGCCATATCTACGAAAACATTTTCCCATAGACACAGAATGGGTAAAACCATTTGATACATCTGGCCCTACATCTCTGCCAATACATCAGAGTCATTACATTACATTGGCAGTACCATTAGATTGCAAGAGTGAATACACTACAGGTAAGTTTTTATTCAAATCAAAAGTTACATAGATGTCCTTTTTCCTGTGCCGGTCTACCAGAGCATTAATCAGCTCACCTGAAAAGCTTAACCTTTCATGCTGATAGCTGATGAAGACATCTTCCATGAATCCTCCCCAATGTGTTAATATAAAGATAGTAAACGTGGAACCCTATCAGCAAAAACCAATACTTCGTTTTATTTTTATATATATATATATATATGCCTTGTTATGCGTAATCTGTAGTGTCAACGCACTACATACAAAGAGCACAGATCAGAATGAATGTTTTTAATTTGAATGTTTTTAATTTCCTTACAATGCACTTCTCATTTAAAATCTCACCCATAATAATACACATTGCCGATTAGAGCATGATTTAAATATTATATTAGCACATTACCCCCAACAAAAACATATATTTCCCAAAACATTGACAAACATATCTACATTCTCAGGAAAATAATAAATACTAAACGAATATTGAATCTTTCTAAACAATACTCAAATATAGAAAATACATAATAAGTAATGTGATATATGAGCCTGTACTGCCATCTTGGAGTTCATGTTTATAAATATCACCAGAACACCTTGATGGCTGTATAGGCTTACCTGTTATGTATTCTCTCTTTCTCTCTCTCTCTCCATATATACACATATATTGCACAGAATTCAATGATGTAATAAACCATATTTTACAGATTTATTTGCATGTTTGGGCCTTTTTTCAATGCTTTGAATGCCCCCAACACTCCTCTGGAGTCCGGCAAATCCCATGGCTGTGGAATATGTTTTAAAACACAATTTGTTTTTTAAAAATTGTTTTTAGGATGTGGGGAAAAAATAAATACTGGCAGCCTGATTCACAAAGGTAAACTTAGACCTTTGGTCTAAACTTAGACCAAACATCTAAGTTTGCGACTTTGGGAATTCACATAGGGCATTTACGAGTATTATCTTTAGGTCCGCACTCGAGGCTGAAATCTAGAAGCCCTGAGTGCAGGCCTACAGATAGTACTCGTAAATGCCCTTTGTGAATTCCCAAAGTCGTAAACTTAGACGTTTGGTCTAACTTTGTACCAAACGTCTAGGTTTACCTTTGTGAATCGGGCCCTATGTTTGGTGTAAGTCGGTTCAGGATTTTTTGATGTGGGCACAAGCAGAATTTCCCACAGGAGCTAAAATAGAAATGGGGAAACACAACTTTTTTGAAGTGCATGCTCTTTAACTTTTTCCCCGGCTCAGATCTTCACAAAAATGGGCATGTCAGACCTTTGCTGACTATGGTAAGCGGTTATCAAATTTTTGAGCATGTCTACCCCAGAAGTACTTATAGCTGTCTGCTTTAAGCCTATATGTCAGAGACCTGGGTTATTTACTGAGTGTGGTTAGCCTGTGTACAACCACACTCAGTCACAAAAGACAATTGATGTTGGTTCCACCCATCTAAGAAAGAAAACCACTGCTTTACTTTTCTAGGAATGGTCCCTAATATAAACTGGTAATCTCCTACCACCATTATACTTACACCATGGATCATGTTCTTTGGCTACCTCATGGAGGATGGACGGGCACCTGTTCACCCCCTTTTAATCACTTTGTAGACACTGCACCTTTGTTTTAAATGTTGAGTCGCTAAGCATGTTCAAGCCACCTTTGCTCCCCGGAGACAAATTAGAAATCTACTGGAGAGGTTCTTCCCCTTCAGAAGGGATTGTTTCCAAAGCATATACATGCTCAGGTACTTCATCAAACTAAAAACAGCAAATCACTCTTCCAGAAAAGCAACCCTACACCAGAGATGATGCAGATTTTGCCATCTTCACCAGATATAGGGTTCTTTACTGGAAAGTTGATACTCACTGACATCACTGCCAGGAAAAAATAACCACAGCCACTTAATACTCTTGTGACCAGGGAACTCACATACCATTCTGGACACTGTATGTGTAATTCTACTTGTGGCACTGGGCAGAAATGCCTCACAGAAGCATTCAGAGGTGGCAGAACTGCCCTTTCCAGTGTCTGTTTCTGTTGCACTCTTCTGACCTTGGTCAGCACCAGGGCCTGAAATTAGGAAATACTCCTCAAATCAGATGACTCCTCCTCTGCCACCATCCTCTTCCCATTGAGACCCTGATGAATAAGACCATTCCCGCCCAAGGGCACATATTTGCTATTCTAATCAAGGGGTTCCACCAATCAGGGACACCAACTGGTGGAACAAGGCACATCGGCTATTCTGATCTCCACCCATTTTGACCTAATAGCCTCTAAAATAAACAACACATTTAAACAACTGTTTCAACGAAAATAATATTGGCATTTCTCTAATCCTAGGAAACCATAGTATTTATACTTTATATACATTTAGGACTCAGAGAACTTGGAACACTAACAGGACGCATGACTCCAAATATTCTCTTTTTTTAGATGCAATTATATAACTCAATTATGTCAAAAATACAAAGTTGTACATTTGCATTTTGCCTGTAAGGTGAATGTTTTGGTCTTTTTTCTGAAGATTTTACCTAAAACTGACTTTTAACTTTCCAATACAAACTGTGATTACCATATTAAAATAGGAAGAAGTTACAAAGGAACCAATGTATGTCCTCGACACCATACTATTCAAAACTGCGGCGTTTATGGATTTTTAAGTAGAGCCACCCAGCTCTGTACAGCTTCCAGTGAGCCTCTATACTCTCTAAAAAGCACATTAGGTGCCCTTGCCTCATGAATGACCATATGGTGGTGAGTCTTGTTGTGTCTGATCAGGGTGTGTTGGGTAGTATTTTAGGGAATTCTTATTCCTTCAGATGCCAATCTGCCAGACCTCTAGTATACGACCTCAGCCCTGGTGAGGGCAAAGAGCACACATAGGGGGTCATTCTGACCTTGGCGGTCCATGACCGCCATGGCGGAGTGCGGCGGAAGCACCGCCAACAGGCTGGCGGTGCTTCCTTGGCGATTCTGACCGCGGCGGTAAAGCCGCGGTCGGAAAAGGGGAGCCGGCGGTCTCCCGCCAGTTTCCCGCTGGCCCAGGGAACCCGCCATGGCGGCGCTGCTTGCAGCACCGCCATGGGGATTCCAACCCCCTTACCGCCAGCCTGTTTCTGGCGGTGTCCACCGCCGGAACCAGGATGGCGGGAACGGGTGCCGTGGGGCCCCTGGGAGCCCCACAAAGATTTTCACTGTCTGCTTAGCAGACAGTGAAAATCGCGACGGGTGCCACTGCACCCGTCGCACCCCTTCAACTCCGCCGGCTCCATTCCGAGCCGGCTTCATTGTTGAAGGGGCTCTCCCGCCGGGCCGGCCGGCGGTCTTCTGGCGGTCGCCCGCCGGCCCAGCGGGAAAGCCGGAATGACCGCCGCGGTCTTTCGGCGGGAACCGCTTGGCGGGCGGCGACCGCCGACCGCCGCGGTCAGAATGACCGCCATAGCATCTTAAAAAAACCTGGAAGATGTCAGAATAGCTACGGAAACCACTTGAAAGCTAGGCAGGGATGTATTTCTGGAGGAACAAGAATTTCTATCTTACTGATGTAGGACTAAAGCAATACTGCATGAAAAATATACTTGTGAAGTATGAGGAGCATATTTATACTCTAGAGAGAGGGGGCCTACTGGGAGACATTCCAACGCACGCACTAACAATGAACCATTTGATAATTGCCCTTGCCCTGTTCTCTGGTGGCTTCTGCAGCTCCTCTGTTTAGTTGTATTTTAAGAGTGGTTGCTTTTTGTCAAAAGCCCATTCCTTCCTGGTGAATAGGTAAATAAAGACAATACGGAAATGGGGTTGGCAGACATTTACTCTAGGCCCCACGAATGGCATGATGGGAGACTGAGGTCCTGTACCTCTTCGAAGGAAGGGATGAAAAAGCCTCTATTATAGGCTTGTTATCAAGTCTTTTCAGGCCTTGAAACAGCTAGGCTTGCCATCCTCATGTAAATAAAGCCTACCTCTGTGAATTTGATTCCATTAGGAAGAAATCATCCTCTTATCAAAATATCTTCTACTGCCACCTCACACCCAATTGCATCACATTTTACAAGTCTAAGTGACTATATCACAATTTTTATTCCATTCTCAATGTTGACTCTTTCAGGCAAAATCATATTACGAACTACCTAGCCTCTTGAATTCAAATAACAGGATATCATTTTGGGAAACCATTTAGTCAAATCTCATTTTTTTAAAATGAGTTTAAGCAGTTACACTTCCTGTCAATGCCATTCCAGCACTTGTAAATGACTACTGTGCACCCCACAGTCTAATGAGGGTGGGTTCTATCTCTCAATGTCTCGAGGGGTCTGTAGTTCAATGAAGGATATGGAGAAAAATAGGATCAGAAGAAAGAATGCAAGAAATCATGGAGAAGGTGAAGGTACCTAAAAGTGGAAGTGGTCGTATGGGAATGTCCACAGCCAGTGTGTGGTCAATATGTCCCGCTTCCAATTTGGGAAACCCTTCATGGACACACAATGCCACATTTTACAAACATAATCATTTAACACAATCGTAAAAAAAAACATTCTAACAGGAGCAGAATTATTCTTGGTAGACACATTGGGGGTCATTCTGACCTTGGCGGTCCATGACCGCCATGGCGGAGTGCGGCGGAAGCACCGCCAACAGGCTGGAGGTGCTTCCTTGGCGATTCTGACCGCGGCGGTAAAGCCGCGGTCGGAAAAGGGGAGCCGGCGGTCTCCTGCCAGTTTCCCGCTGGCCCAGGGAACCCGCCATGGCGGCGCTGCTTGCAGCACCGCCATGGGGATTCCAACCCCCTTACCGCCAGCCTGTTTCTGGCGGTGTCCACCGCCGGAACCAGGATGGCGGGAACGGGTGCCGTGGGGCCCCTGGGGGCCCCTGCACTGCCCATGCCACTGGCATGGGCAGTGCAGGGGCCCCCTAACAGGGCCCCACAAAGATTTTCACTGTCTGCTTAGCAGACAGTGAAAATCGCGACGGGTGCCACTGCACCCGTCGCACCCCTTCAACTCCGCCGGCTCCATTCCGAGCCGGCTTCATTGTTGAAGGGGCTTTCCCGCCGGGCTGGCCGGCGGCCTTCTGGCGGTCGCCCGCCGGCCCAGCAGGAAAGCCGGAATGACCGCCGCGGTCTTTCGGCGGGAACCGCTTGGCGGGCGGCGACCGCCGACCGCCGCGGTCAGAATGACCGCCATAATGTTCCTCCACATCCAAGGTCAGTTGCCTAAGGACTTTGAGTATTCCTAGAAGCCACCCAAAGCTGCAGAAGCTTCCACCTGGGTGAACAGGTAGGTTGTGTTGCTTTTTTCAACTTTCCTTTATTGTGGTTTTATTGATGAAAAAACGAATGAAATTCAACACATGACTTGAACAGCAGCATAAGATTAAGAGCTGTACCATTTCGTTCCCATATATCATCCTTGTATTCATTCCCCAACAGGGGGAAAAAGAGAACATGGAAAAAATAACTTTCACGTCACTCATTCGTTATGAATGAACTATTATGGTGGATGAAGGGTGTCATTTCCAGTCGGGGATCTTGTGGCTAATGGGAGTGTAGGGGGGAGGTTTCTGTATGAGGGGCAGTATCTCGAGAAAGGTGTCCTCCTGGGGGAATTAATGTATTCCTTTGTTAATGTGGGAGCAGTTCACATTTGCGATGAGTATGCCTGTTTGCGGTAGAGGTAAGTGTACAGAAGTCGTGGTCAACAGGGATTCTTATATCAAGCATTGAAATTCAGCGGTATTACTGACACTGAATAAATTAAAGAGGAGGATGACTGTGGACCTCCTTTGGGAATTGTGCATCAGTGCAATGTTCAAGGGGGGGTCTATCGTCTGACTTGTCTTCAACCTTTTCTAAATACCTTTGCCAGGCTAGTGGATTGGCACTAGGTACATTACCTGAGTTGTAGAACCGTAAGGCGTATTGATCAGCCATTATGCTTGTCCATAGGTCCCTGAGCCATGTTTGAATTGGGGATGGGAGTTGTTGAGGATTTCCAGCACATGGTAATTGTTCATTTAGCGAATACCATTCCTAGATCAATGAATTTGTTGATCAGTTTGAGAGCAGCTTTGCGGGCGTGAGTCCCAATAAGCAGTGCCCAAGATCCGATGAGATGTTGGTGCCCACTGTATCTGTGATGAATCGTGTTACCTCATCCCAACATCTCTTTATTAGCGGTCAATCCCAAGTCATATGAATGAAGTTTGCAGCGGGTGTGTGCCAGCAGGAACAATTGTCTGACATTCCAGGATACATCTTCCACAATCCTTCTGGGTGAGGTATGTATGATGTAAGAAGTTGAATTGTGTGTATTTGAATCTAGAGTTTATGGAAATCAGTTTAAGAATCTCCAGTCATTGCCTCCATTGTTGTAGGTTGTGTTTCTTTACTTGATCCTCAGTTGAGTGGGGAACTAGGGCTAAAGCTCCTCTTTTCAACACTCCCCTTTTCAAGTCCAGTATCTTTTGTCTCCTGTATATAATTAAAGGACCAATGTAATTGGAAAGGCAAAATCAGATGGCATTTGTAATTGCAACTCTTAGGATCAGATTTCTCAAGGTTTTGCATAACCCTGTGTCACACAAGAGGGGGACAAGGGGGATTCAAAAGGGAAGTTTATCAAGCCATGCAAAGCCACCTTGCGTGGCCCTGCATGGCTTGATAAATCCAGTGCTATCGCAAGGCATCACAAATCGCTGCATTGCGTTACTCTGCAGCAGGGAGGTGCTCCATGGGTGTGTGTATTCTCACACACCCACCCATGGATTTTGGCATATTCCAAGATTTACAATTATTGGTAGACCTGGGAATGCGTCAAAATGCTACGCCTCCCCAGTTGAGGAGTTATTTCCTCGTTCTATGTGTGCTGAATTCTATGGCACACACAGAAAGAGAAGAGTGCCTCGCAGGATTATTTTTGTGCAAGAAGGTGTGCCTTCGTGCACAAAAACAATCCTGCCTACAATGCAGGCACCCTTTTAACATGACACAAGGGTGCCTGCATTTGTGCCAGGCAGCCAAAGTCTGCCAGCTCTAGGAAAGGACAGGAGTGCACTGCATAATGGTAAATACAGAGCATCCCTGCCCTTTCTCTTTCAGACAGTGCAGCAAGGTGCCTTGCTGCATAGAGTCACATGAAAACTCGATAAATATGGGCCTTACTTTGTAGCTATTACCTGTAACTTTGTCCCCCCAAACATAATGTCACAAAGGGTCAGCAAGAAGGCGTGAGGTTTTCTCATCACCTTTCTGTGCAATTTTTGTTGTTATCTAGGTCACACTAAAGATACTCAAATATACCCTTGGGCCACAATAATACATCAGCCTGGTTTTTATCTTTATTCTTTTCAATATGCTGTCCAGTTAGGGTGGTAGAGCAGCATGGAGGACAATCCTCAGCAGGATTCATTTATTTTGATGTTTTGAGGAAACACCGCTTTAGGTCAGCATGAAGATCACATTGAGACTTCCCCACGCCAAGTCTTGATTTGGACTCCCCATGTATTCACTACAAAACAACTCATGCAGTGTCATCATAGTACCACTGTCTATCATAAGTAAGGCAGTTCATTCAAGCTCCTAGTGGTTGCCTCAGTTGTATGTCACCCTATTGGAAAGCCTCTGTCTGCCTCCAGCATCCCACCGAGCCATGTGCATTTTTTTAGGCCATGGGGTCAGTGGCTTAAACAACTCACAGATAACTCCTACCAATAATCTTGCCTATTGCAGCGTGAGGTTCCACCCTCATCACAGTCAGCCTGATGAAGATAATCACTGATCACCCGACTGCATCCACACCGAGGACCTCATGCTCCCATTAGGTAGGATCCCAATCATCTTTCATTTCAGAGGCAAAGAGGGCTACCAATCTCCACTCCATTAAAGCCCCACCCCCCCCCCAATATTAAAATTTGACCAGTGTAGTTTATAATTCTGACTTTGAGAGCTGTAGACTCCAGCCTTTGGTTTATGTTTGGATAATACTAATTAAAAAGCAACAGGTCCATGCCACTTATTTTCATATCCGCAAATAGAAATATTTTATAAGGGGCCTAAATCCATGCATTTGTTATCAAGTTAGCTCAGTGAGAACCTTTGTTAGACTTGTGTTACTCAACCCATTATGCAAGAATCACAAATAGATATGGCCACTCTCACTGGAGTCATTCAGTGGAATGACGAGAATGCAATATATTGTGGCACAGACACAAAGCATTTTGAGTGGTCAGTAAGCAGGAGAAAATCCAAAAACCTCATAAGATCAGTACAGTTGCACAATGTAGCATATTGAAAGGACTGGTCTTTTTATGTATTTGTTTCTTTTTGTCTAAAAAACAGATGTCACTCACCCCAACATTAGGCAAGAAAAAATGATGTACCTGAGTTAATGAAGTAGCGAAATGATGCGGGACCAGAATCCCTGTCGATGCAAGACAACTTAAAGCTCTGAATGTTGGTTCCAATTGCTTGAGTCACTGGGACGGATAAGGAATACGAATTCGGCACGCAAATGGGTTTTTCATCATTGGCTTCAAGAATATTTACAGTGACCTTTGAATAAGACAGAATTAGAGACACAAGGCATTGTTTGGGGCACAGTAAAGTGGTGGAAACTACAGAGATATTTTAGACATGGTTATAGAAAACTTAAAAAAACAAAAATGAAAAAGAAGCAGCAATTGGTAACACTAGCACATTTTATAAAGCACATGCAGCCTAATTTCAAATGCTGTAGCAAATGGTTGTAATTAACATGTTACTTACCTTTAGTAATGCTGTTTCCTGAGTATACTCCATCCAACCACAAATTCCTCACCTTTATAATATTCCCAAGGCACCAGACTGAAACTGGAAACCTTCCATAGCAGCACTCCTGGGCACCGCTAGGTTGTGCCATGCAGCTCAGTGTTGGCTTTGTTCTGCCCTGGAAGTGGCAGAGCAGAGCCCAATTCAAGTGCCACCCTTGCACATTGGCATGAGTTTCTTGCTTGAGTCTTTCAGCACCCTCGGACACAGAACACAAAGCGATAGGAGTGCGCATGACTCTAATTTGAGTTCTTGCTTGGTTGTAAGAAAAGGCCACTCCACAGAACAGGGGGTGGAATGGCAGTGAGGAATCTACCATTAAATTGAATATCCCCAGAAAGAGAATTACAAAAGGTATGTAACTTTTCCTACTGATGGATTTTTCCAACCACAAACTCCTCCCCTTTAGAATAGATACCAAAGCAGTACCTGACAAAGGTGGTGTGTCTATGGACTGGGCTCAAACTAGAAACATGTGGTGGAGTGCATTAGTGAAATTCCCTTCCCATTAGACCTGGCTGTCAAGGCAATACTGCTTCATGAACATGTGCACTGATGACCATGCTGCAGCCTGGCAGATGTCAAAGAAAGGCACTACATGTGGCAACACAGAGGTGGCAGCCCTGGCCCTCAGTCCTTCTGGAGGCTAATGTATTTTGGTCAATGTATAGTAGATCTTAATGCAGAGGACTATTCACATGAACAGAGCCCTTTTCTGTCTTTCCTTTTTTTGCCACAGAGAGTCCTTCAAAAAGCAGAATATCAACCTGATGGTCTTTGGTGCGATCAATGTAAAAGCTAAGAGCTCTTTTGGGTCTCATTCCTCTTTTGAGAGGTGATGTGGAGAAAGAACATCAGAAAAGTGATGGATTACCCAAGGTGAAAAGGAGCCATGACTACCAATAAGATGCAGTCCTATTTGTCTAAGAAAAAGGTTGTGTAGGGCGGATGCAAAATGAGAGCCTGGAGCTCACTCAGGCGATGAGCGAAAGTGATTGCAATAAGGAAAACAGTCTTTAGGGTCAGAAGGCAGAAATGTGCAGCTGTGCATCAGTTCAAATGGAGTACATGTGAAAAATGTATACAAAGATATCCAAACACTCAAATAGTAATCCAAATGTAATTGTAAGTCCATGGAATAAGGATCCATAGATGATAAGTCCAATCAATTGAGTTTTATTGAAATGTGGAACATTTTGTGCACCAAACTGCATATATCATCACAAAAACAGTTGACAGGTTTCATCACCATCTGTGACTTTTTCAAGGCTAGAAGTATATAAAAGTACAAAAAGCAGTAACGGATTTCGAAACGTTGATTCACAGTAAAGTTATGAAGAGAACTACTAAAACTCATCAAGGAAAAATCATATGTGTCTGAGCCTGTACAATTGGTGTTTCCAGGAGTTATTGGATAGACTAGGTAAGCTGAACGATGGGCAAGCTCAGGACTGCCGTCCAAGTGCACACAGTCCCGGATAACACAAGATAGTTCAATAATGAGACCCTGATAAGTCTCACTCTGTCTCTCAAAACAGCCAAAGTCGTGTGGCGTCCAAAGTATAGGTGAAAAATTTCAGTACCAAATGAAGGTCCCACAGTGGCATCACAAATGGTTTGCGAGTAAACATATGGGTCAAACCTTTAGGAAAACTCTTCGTAATAGGTAATTTAAACAAGGATGGTTGGTCCAGTCAACGCAGAAAGGCCAAAGAGGCTGACTCCAAGGCAGCAATAGTGCTGACTGCAAGACCTTGTTGTGCCAAAGACAAAACAAATAAGAAAATATTCCAAAGTTCGGCTTGTAAAAAATCTGTCTTGTGAATGCCACAATAGGGCCACAATTTTAGCTCAGGGTAAATAAACTTTGTGGTTGGGTCCCTAACAGCCAGGATCCCATAAAGAACTTTGAGTAGCATAGCAAATGCATTCAACTGCTTCTGCTTAATCTCCACCTATGGAGGTGTGGAGTGCGCAGGTTTGGGTGGAGAACCCTGCCCTTCTGCTGTGACAGAAAATCTTGCTGAAGTGGTAGTCTGAATAGAGGGTAGTTGCTCATAACAATAAGTTTTGGGTGCCACACTCTTATGGCCCAATCCAGAGACACTATGATGACTAGCACCTGGTTGTTCCTGGGCTTCTTCAAAGCGCTGGGCAGTAGAAGGAGAAGTGGAAAGGCATACAGAAGACCCCAGTTCCAGTCCAGCTGAAATTAATTTCCTATTGAAAGCCTATGTGGGAACGCCAGTGAACAAAGGTTTGGACACGGTGTGTTCTCAATGGTGCAGACACCATTCATCATCCACCAGGTACTGCTGGCTAAGCTAATTCAGCCTGGTGTTCAATGATCCAACCAGGTTGCTCACAAGCAGAGAAAGATCCTGAAATTCCAAACACTTCCAAAAGGTGCAGAACCTCCTGGCACAGGACCCAGTATCCCACTCCATCTTGCTTGTTACAGTACTACAATGCAGTTTTGTTATCTTTGAGAACCTGCACCAGTCTCTCCTTGATGAATGGCAAGAAGGCCTAGAGCGCCAGACGAAGGGCCCACAAATCCAACAGATTGATATGGAGTTTACATTTGAGACCAGAGTTCTCTGATCGCCACCTCTTCCACATGACCTCCCCAACCCATCAGTGATGCATCAATCACCACCTCCAACTCGGGGTGAGGAGTGGAGACGGCCCTGCCGCTGGCTAGATTGTGGTTGAGCCGCCACCACTGCAGATCTTGGGCAATCATCTATGAAACATGGATGGCATCAGGCAGGTTTCCTTGTTCTTCAGCCCTCTGAAGCTTCTGATTCCATTGCAAAGACCATATATGCCTCCTGGCACAGCCAACAAGCAGGATCCATGTGGCCAACAGGTCAAGAAGCCTCAAAGCTTTTATCATTGAGATCCAGGACCGAGCTTGAAATCATAACCTGAATTTCCTGGACTCTTTGCAACAGAGGAAAGGCCTTGAAGAACACCATGTCCAAGACCACTCCTATAAAAGGAAGTCTCTGTAAAGGTGAGACTTAAACTCATTGATAGAGAACCCCACCAATGTCAGGAGGCTTACTGTTTTCTGGAGGTGGTCAATGACTGACTGTGCTGAGGAGGTAGGGGAAAACTTGTATTCCGAATCTATGAAGATGGGCTGTGACCTCCACCATCTTTTTCATGAACAAATGAGGGGCACTGGTAAGGCTGAATTTGAAAACAGCAAACTGAAAATACCCTTGGCCAACCTATGATGGACTGCGGGATGGGTAAATGAAAATATGTGTTATGGAGGTCCATGACGACCATCCAGTCACCCAGATCCAGGGCAGACCAAACCTGGGCCAGCATGATCATTTTGAATTTGTCCCTCTGTAGTAAGGCATTCAGGGATTAAAGTCTTAAAAAGGCAGAAGGTTATACCTATTTTTGACAAGAGGAAATAACAAGAGTAACAGCCTGTCCTTATTTCTGAGTTCAGAACCTTCTTGATGGCCCCTTTGGAAACTAGAGCTTGCATCTCTTGCAGTAAGATAGCCAGGTGCTCCTCCGAGAGCAACTCTGATGTGGGAGGAAGCTGAGATGGGTCAGAAAGAAACAGAAGGACATAGCTCTGCTGAGTGATCTGGATGACCCATCTGGCGGATGTGATAGATTGCCATCATGAGAGAAAGCTTTTGATCCTGCCTCCCACTGGGTGGTTGTTCACTGCTAAGGGCAAACTAAACTGTTTAAAGGCTGATACTGCATGGGAAGAGGACCGGGAAGATCAATGCTCCCAGTGACCTGTGCATTGCCTGCTAGATCTTCATTCCTGGCCATGAAAGAACTAGGCTGATGGCAGTGGGAGGGGTCTGGCCCAACCTGTTCATCAACCCTCTGTACGAGCTGCAGAAAGTCTGAAACTGATGAGGGAAGTGCCTGGCAGGGGCTGAGAGTTCCTACGAACACCCAGTGGGCCAACTTTCCTTCAAGTGTTTTAAGGCAGAATCAGCTCTTTTGCCCAACAGGTGGGAACTTTTGAAAGGCATGCCCATAAGGAATGCATACACATCTCCTGAATCCCTCTGGATTGCATCCATGCATGGTGACGGAACACCACATTAAAGTTGACACCTCTCCCCAAGCAATCAGTAGTATCCAAGCCGGCATGAATGACATATTTGGCCACATCCTGATCATCTTGAATGGTTTGAGTGAAGAATGCCCTATATTCTTCCTGGACCACTGACAGAATCTTGTTGGCCATGTGCCAGAAGGCATGCGTAAATTGATCTAGTAAGCAAACCATGTTGACAGACCACACAGCTATGCTGTTTGAAGAGAATATTTGTTATTGGACACCTCTATCTGTTTCAACTCCATTTGTTTGGGGAGGGGCAGGGGACAGTGTGGGGAGTTAATTAGGATTTACCTTTGGATGCTTGGACCACCAAACTCTCAGTAGTAGAATGCTGTGTAAGAAAATCCCAGTCCTCACGAGCTGGTCTGTGGCATCTGTCCAGCTACCTGTTCACTAATGGGGAAGATCAAGGCTTAGACCAAGTGCCCATTACCAAGCTGCCTGGTGTCAATACGAAGAGGTGCATGTTTTCTGGGTAGATTAAAGACGATGTCAGTAGCAAAAATATTGACCTGGTCAAAAGGGGAGTCTTTGTTTTAACAACTGCCTATTCATAGGTTTTTGCAATAATGCAATTTGCTTAAGATTAACGCATTTCTTAATATCTGCCTTTAATGTGCGCTGATAACTAATCCTGGCTATCTTCTGTACCCACTATCTTGCTGCATTCACCGTTCTCAACTGGAAAATTTAAGATCGTTGGCAGGCTTAAAAATCATTCTGATTTCCTGGCTGGTGACTAGGGCGTTACTGTACCAGACAGGAAGAAGATGGGCTCAGATGAAACCATTTAAGTTAGTGGTGGCTGGTGACATTTGAAAGTGGTGGGGTGTAAAAGTTGGGTATGACTTTTATGCCACGAGCAAACCAAAGGAGCTTAAAGGACAAATGAAGGGCCTGGGGTAGGTCCTCCTCCTGAGAAAAAATTGAGAAAAGATTGGCAAATGGTGCATTTTAAAGCAAATGAATTTAGTGAGAAAGCAAGGTTTATAAAGCAGTGGGGACGTATAGTCTTGAAATATTAAATACATTAATAACTGTCCCATATCCTACTGCATTAATCTGTTCAACAGTTACTGTAATGTACAAATTGTAGAGCTCACCAACTTCAGACCATTTAAAGTGTGTGCTAGCTCAGTGTCGTACACTGCATGTGGCCTTAACTTTGAAATAAAATGCTCGAACCAGTGGTAGGGAAGCACCTGCAGCTGCTGACGGCAATCAGTCCTATAGAAATATGTGCAGTCAGGCCTTTAAGTGGGATCAAAAAAGTGGGGGCTCTCTAAACGGGAGCCTGTAAAATACATTTCTATGATTCCCATATTAGACCATTGGAGTGCTGGGAGTGCCATTGAAAACAATGGAGTGCTCTGGGCCTCTAATGGCTAGTAGAAGCCCAGAGCTCCACCATTCTGATGTTTTCTTTCATAGCTGTTGCTGAGAACAAAGGCCTCACAGAGCCCGAGGGGATTTCAGTCCCCTTGGGTTCCACGAGGTCTTTGTTTTATTTATTAGAACATTCTGTCCTCTAGTGGCAGAATGTTCTAAGAGCCTTATAGCCCTTTGTAGCTGGGCTATACCGGCATTAAAATCCCGCTCACTTGTTAAGGGACTTCGCCTTCACCTTCGGCTTGGGCTTTTAAAGCTGGAGTGGGCCTTTGATGGCTGGTATAGCCCATTATGGCCGGCTATAAGGCTATAGTGTGCCTCCAGACCGATATTTTGGTTTCTCTTTCAGATGTTATTCCATTCTAAAACCTGTCAGTAGTATTAGCTTTGTTAATGGTTGTAAGCTGTTTAAGATAAATGAGTAACAACAATATTGATTTGTTATTAATTATTAACACTGGACATTTATCAATTATAAAATTGTGAGACTGTGAGCTAAATATCATTGAGGCCTCTGGAAGGAGTATTGGCCTTCAGTTATATGTTAGATATGTACGCCCTTTTTCTCTACACATCTTGTCCATCTGCACATCTTTAACCTCCTCTCTTTCCTCTTTAGCACCCTCTTTTCCCCCTATCCAGAATGCACTTCCTCGCATCTCCCTCAGCTCAGCACCCCCAAACATACACTGCACTCACTCACAGTTAAGCACTTCATTTCCTTTTGCTTTTGCCTTGAACATATTCTGACATCTGTGTGTACACACTTCACACACATTTACCCAGAATTTCATTTGCAACTGGAATACATGCCCATTGTTTTGTGTGCTTTGCAAAGAGGTCAACCCACTGACAGGCACTTTGCTTTGCCTTCAGTCTCTGTGCCAGAGCTCTCAATCAAACCCCTTCATAACCACCTGGCGTGACTCAAAGTATGCACTATACAAGAGTAAAAAGATGCACGAAAAAAATATAGGAGCACACCATTGATGAAATAGCTAACACTCCTGGGGAATGCAAGATTAAGTAAAACGTGAAATATGAGAGGAACTAAATTGCTGACATGCATTACCTTAACATTTTTAACAATCATTGTAAATCAATGAAGGGCTTTACAAAGGTAAGCCCTGCGTCCTGTGTCACAGTGCAGAAAGTAGATTTACTGCTTGCTTCTGTCCCTTGCTTCAGAGAGAGGCGGGGCAAGCAGCCTGGGACAGACAGTCCCGTCTCAAATACATCGATTTGTTTAGAGATACCATTGTATCTCAAAATAAATCTTTTTTTTTTTTTTTAGGTAAATGTGTAGGAATTTCAGAGGGGTGAATCCCCAGATCCCTAATGGAGAAGCCACCCCTGATTACTGTGTTGTGCCAGTAATGCCAAGAGCGCCAAGTGTTGCAAGAAGGTTGAGGTGGACGAGATAATCAACTTTCACTGAAAGGTTAACTATAATTAGGCTAAAGTATGGCCAGTTGTGGGTGGGTGAGGTCTGTTTCCGTGTAGTGGATAGATCACTGACAGAATATTGGTAACAGAAAAATCATGTGGATAGAATATTGTGTAAAAAATATCGAGGACCAATATCCTAAGCAGGAATGTGCACATAGATAAGTATAGATTTATTATTCTTAACTCCATATCTATGTACCATGAAGATCTATATATCATCTTCATGTATATATAACGTATAGAGATATGGAGTTATGTACAGTAAAACTTTGTGTACCTATTGAAACTTACCTACAAAATATTTTTGTCCTCGCTATTCTTGACACAATAGTTACTCCGCGCAATATGTTTTTTCTGATATTTTGTTTAAATACCAGAGTGAAGTGCTTGGAAACCATCCTTAAGTTGGTAAAGTATGTTGTGACAGGTAAGCAAGATGCTAAAACACAGGATGTTCTGTAGTCTCAGAGAAAAATGGTAGATCGGAAACAGGGAGATAGTTGCAGGGGAGAGAAGGGTTAGCAGCACGTTTTTTTTTAGTAGAGGTAGAATAACAGCATCATTGAACATGATGCTAAACACTTGGTAGTTTTTTTTACTGACATTTCAACTGCACAGGTCAAAATGTGGACAAGACTGATCCATGGTCTTGCATACAGACATGGTTTCAGCTTGAGTAGATGGGGCGAGGGAGATGCGATCAGCAGTGGGCAGGTGTAGGAGTAGCAGTGTATGACAGGAAAGGTATGACGGGAGGGTCAATATATGACTGGGGTAAAGCAGCAACATTAAGAAGGTAGCTAGGAGGTTGGAGCTGTTAAAGGAGGAAAAGAAAGCAAAGTATCCGGAAGGAGGGACCATTGAATTGTGGGGGGGCACAGCGAGTAGGGAGTTCAAGTAGCTAGGCATTGGAGGGGAGAGCATGGGGAGGTGATTAAATTTTGAATCATTCACATAGTAGTTATCCTGAAAACCTGGCATGGATCCGACTATCATGGGTCACTGTTGAACTTCAGTTCATAAGCATCATTGAGTGCTGTTGTGAAGTGATTTGGGAAATTGCTACTAGTTAATAAGAAGCTGAAGCCCTTTAGGGTTTCCTCTGCTTACGATGATGGGAGCACATACGCATCATCAAGATAGAATGGTAGCATTATCTGTTTTTCTCACTGGGGAGTAGTCTTTGGGGGTGAATGTGTGTGAAGGGTAGTGATAGTCAAAAGTAGCGAGTAATATAGATACAAGGAAGTAGTGCTGACACAGGGTAATTGTAAATCAGGTCAGAGAAAGCTGGGGCAGAAATAGTTTAGTTCTTTCTTCAGGTGATAGGACATTTGTTAAAGGGTTGTGTGCAGTCATGCATCATATAGCATAGTTGGATACAGTTGGTCTAGTGTAGGAAAGTAGTGGGATATTGAATCAAATGTTAGCATTAGGTCAAAGGTGTTCTATTCTTATTTAAAGCAATGCTGCTAATTTTAATATTTGTGTGGCAAGTCATGCAAAGAAGTAATTCAAATTATAGTAAAACTGCGAGCTGGCATGGAAGGACTATCCTTCACACAACACGAAAAAAACGAAATCAAAGGGATCTACCACCTGAAGAGTACACAAGTGACATCTGCCCAGAGGTGTCTGAGATGGGAAACTTCAAGTAGGTCTATGATGGAGCAGGCTTATTACATCATAGACAGCTTTAAGGCAGAAGTAAATACTGCATCAAATTGGAGTGGAGGAGAGAGATCTCATTTTACTGCCCTTCTTAGTCTCCTTTGCTACCTGCTCCATGTGCCATCCACTTTTAGTGTGGCTGGTATCCTATGGTGCTTAAGCTGGTGGTGAAGCATATATTTCACCCTAACTAAAAGTAGGAATAGCAGGAGACGGTACTTCTACCACTTGTAGTGGAAGATAAAAGGTCTGATTTTGAGTTCAGTAGACAGGTTACTCTGTCATAAATGTGATGGATATCACGTCTGGTGTATTGCAATTGCATTATAGCTAATACATCTTGTAATAGGGCAGAAGTGATGTCTGTCACATTTGTGATGGAGTGACCCATCCGCTGAACTCTAAATCAGGCCCATAGAGACGCTATTTAGTGGAAACAATCATCGGCTTATTGATATACTTAACATAAAGGGACATTGGCATGAAGAGACCTTTTATAATTTCCAACACTGTGATTGAGAAATTTAGTATGTTAGGAGTGATTGGACTGATGCATGAATAAGCAATTGATCTATAAGTGAATGTGGTAGTGAGTAGGAGAGTAAGCAAGTGATGGATTTGGGTAGGTGAATGTGTGCATGGATGACTGAGTGGCTGGCTGCAGTAAGCACATAAATAGTACATGAGTGAGGTGACGGAGCAAGTGCATGCCTGATTTAGTACTGAGCCAGTAAGTGATTGTGTACGTGTTGGTCCCTCATTGAGTAAGTTAGTGAATGTGTAGTTGGATGAGTGACACAGAGGGTGTGTGTGCGTATGTACGTAAGTGGACCCCTAACTGAGTGAGACAGTGAGCAAGAGGGTAGGTTTGTGGGAGAATGAGAAGGTGGGAGGGGTATATAATTAAGCAAGGCCCCATAGTAATAGTTCCTATGTCTTTTTGCTTTTCATATAAGTTACCACACATCATTAGGACACATATAGATGTTTTACTTTTTCCTTTGAAAATAAAAGGGGACCGTTTTCTACTCACAGTTGCTGTTGACACTTTGGAATCGGGGTCAGCCACTTGGACCAGGAGGACATACTTTGGGGTGGTCTCGTAGTCTGCATATGTAATGAGCTGTATATTCCCAGTGCTTGGATCTATCCAAAAGATGTTATTTGAGCCCAGTGTACTGCCTCCAAACTCGATAGAGTATGTGATTCCAATGAAGGGGTAATCCTTGTCTGTCGCATACACCTGTCCGACCTTTGAGTTTGCTATCAAAGAACACATTCATATTCATCACTTGTTTGAAAGACCATGAAATGGGAAATAATGCATCTAGTTTAAATACAACTATTGATATTTCTTTATATGAGCAAGCTCTAGTGCTGTCCACTATGAGCACTCAACAGTGCACTTTCCACAGGCCTTGGTTTTCTGTTGTGACATGATCTGCTCATGATTGTAAGCTCCATGAGGTATGCACACAAGCCCACAATCCTCCAACACCTCTACATTTGAAGACATCTCATTTTGTATTGAACTCTCAAGTGATTTGATGACCTCACACACTAAGAGCTCCCTGAGTTCTTGTTTCTGCTGAATTGAATGCAAATACATGACCTCTCTGCAACATTACTTTTGTATTGTACCCCTCTTCTCTTAATTGCTACAGTTGATGCATATACATATTTTGATTGGTTTACCTCTTCAATCTACTTTACAAATTGCACAATAATGGGGGTTCTTTCCTTTTCCGAAGGGCCCCATTGAGTCGGACTCTACATGATCATATGAGAATTTTTGGATGCTTTGATTTTAGAGCCAGGACTTCTAATAAAGACGTTTCTACAAAATGGCATCTGCAGCACCACAGCAGATGAGTCTGCATTAGAGAGATGCTACAAAGGCCTAGCTCATAAATGATTCACCCAGTGTAGGGTTAAATAATTTTCTCATTACCATGTCCTGTATCGTAAACAATCATGAACAATAAGAATTTCAGCATGTTCCTTTGTTTGATGATGTCTACATGGGTTCTGAGACATATTAGTGACACCATTCACCTGATGGCTACTTTAAAGGAGCATCTCAATGACCATTGATGGGTCATCCCAACTGCTCAACCCACTGGCATTGGCATTGATCCTTCCTATACTTTGATGATCTCTACATGAGCTTTGAGGCCTATTGTGACAGAGTTCACTAGGTAGCCCCAATTAAGGAGCATCTCCATGACTATTGGTAGGCACCTCCACCTCTTAAATCCTGTGTGCCAATAAAAGCATTGGATCAATTGCTCCCTTACTATTGTGCAGGAGTTCAATCCTTGCCTCATCCTCAGATCTCCCACCCTATTTCTGAGTTCTATTATTCACCGCCATCTATTGCTCCATAACCAAGTTTTTGCTATTGAAAGACATACCTACATGCATGTGTATGTTGTATCTCTAATCAGAAGAAAACTGTTGCCTTGAGCAGATCAAATATACACAAGTGCATTAATTTGTGTAAAGAGACCCACACCACACTGACATAAAAAACAGCAAGTGGAAGAGAAAGAAAAAGGGAGAGAAGGAGGGCATGTGAGCAACAGTAAAAAGGAGAGAAGGAGTAGCGCCCAAGTTTAGGCCCATGAATTGCTAGTTGAGGACTAATATCCGCTATGGAAACAATTGATGGTTTGGTAGGTGTCGATGTAAAACACTAACACAGTTGAATGCATTGGGAGACATCCCTGTTAGTCATGTCAAACTATCAGGGTCCCTGGTTGGATAAGAGGAGCAGGGTGTCTATATGATGGCGTTTTGTAAAGAGTAAATATATATGTGGTGGCATCATGGCACTGCAGAACGTTAGTAACTGTCAACTACTAAACGGCTGGTAGTGTGAACTGATAAAAGGGGAACACCATGATTATAAAGGCTCCGAAACTTTAACAGGTTGGGTTCCTTACATAGTGACAGAGGTAAACAGTTACACTGAACCTCCCATTCTAACCATGCTAACCTCACGTAATGGGCAGGGCAGTGCTTTTTCAAATGCTCTTACAGCAGGTTATAGTTCTGATTTTTAATCAATTAGTGTGCCAGACAATGATTTGCAAAATAAACCGCTATTGAATTGGCAGCCAGTGTAGTTAAGCCAAAGTGAGACATACATGATTATGTCTCCCCAAGTCAACAACCAATCTGGGTGCAGGGGTCTGTGTAAACTGCAGTCTGTGCAATGCCTTTTGGACAAACCCAAGTAAGGTGTGTTGCAATATCCTGCTTGGGAAGAAATGAAAGCTTTCAAAGTAAAGCTCATCGGTCATATGTACTAAGGGCCATATTTATACTTTTTGATGCAAAACTGCGCTAACGCAGTTTTGTGTGAAAAAAATTAGCGCCGGCTAACGCCATTCTGAAGCGCCATGCGGGCGCCGTATTTATTCAATGACGTTAGCCGGCGTTAGCCGCCGGCGCTGCCTGGTGTGCGTGGAAAAAACCAATGTACACCAGGCAGCGCCGGCGTAGGGGGATATGGAGCTTGGGCGCCAAAAAATGGGGCAAGTCAGGCTGAGGCAAATTTTTCGCCTCAACCCGATGTGCGCCATTTTTTTCGACTCCCAACCCCCATAGAAATGACTCCTGTCTTAGCAAAGACAGGAGTCATGCCCCCTTGCCCAATGGCCATGCCCAGGGGACTTCTGTCCCCTGGGCATGGTCATTGAGCATAGTGGCATGTAGGGGGGCACAAATCAGGCCCCCCTATGCCACAAAAAAATAAAATAAAATGACTTACCTGAACTTACCTTAATGTCCCTGGGATGGGTCCCTCCAGCCTTGGGTGTCCTCCTGGGGTGTGCAAGGGTGACAGGGGGTGTTCCTGGGGGCATGGGAGTGCACCTCTGGGCTCCTTCAGAGCCCACAGGTCCCTTAACGCCTGCCTTTTCCAGGCGCTAAAAAACGGCGCAAAAGCGGCCGCACGTCATTTTTTTTGACCCGCCCACTCCCGGGCGTGAATTTTGCCCGGGAGTGTAAATACGGCGCACATGCCTCGGAGTCAATTTTTTAGACGGGAACGCCTACCTTGCATCTCATTAACGCAAAGTAGGTGTCCACGCTAAAAAATGACGCAAACTCCATGGACTTTGGCGCTAGACGCGTCTAACGCCAAAGTATAAATATGGAGTTAGTTTTGCGTCGGAATTGCGTCAAACAAAACGACGCAATTCCGGCGCAAACGGAGTATAAATATGCCCCTCAGTTTTTTTGTCAGTTGCAGACCCTCTGATTCAGTAAATCAGGAGAGCTGAAGAGTAAAGAGCTTTTTTAAATGTATGATACAAATTTTGTGATTCTAAATCGCAAAGTGTGGTGAGAAATGGTTAACCATTTGGTATGTGAAAGGGCCCTTCCAAGTAAAGAACTGGTACTCTATGTATCTATGCTTTGTGACCCAAACATTTGGTGTTACCGTCTCCAAAGTTGGGATAGTTACTCATGTGTGACCTCTTCACTTTTATGAATTGTAGTGGCAGCTTCAGGCAGAATGCAAAGTGGTCCAGGGGACCACTGCCAACTCTCAATGAAGTTTTCTAAAACTATTTTTTTAAGAAGACTTGTTTACTTTAAGGAAATCAGGCTGCTTTAAAACAAATAGGTTTTCAGTTTAGACAACTACAAGCGTGGTGGTCTGCTGTCCCTTGAAGGCCATCATCTCTATATTTACAGCTAACTGGACAGAGTCACAATTTGTGACCTGCCTCTTAAATCTTCAGGAGGCAAGTCATTCTGCAAACCCCTCTGAATAGTTATTTAACCAACTGACCTAATAATACACTACTCTGTTTGCAAAATAATTTTCTGATCCCAAATAGTCAGTATGCAAATCACAACTGCTTTTGCGACCACAGTGTTAGCACATATGGCACTGTGTGAGAATAAGAAAAGAAGCAAAGACAAAGGGCCTGATTTATATTTTGGCTGACGGGGTTAATTCATCACAAATGTGATTGATATCCCATCTGCCTTATTACGATGCCATTATATCCTATGGAAATCGTAATACGGCGGACGGAATATCCATTACGTTTGTGACCGAGTATTTCATCTGCCAAGATTATAATCCAACCCAGATTTTGGAGTTAGAAGGAGCACAAACTTGTGACTGCACAGACTTGATCATGTGTATTCAGTTTTAAATCAGTTTTTGACACTGAGATTCTTTACAGAAGCGACAAGGTAGCTGGATCACCTATGGATTGCACTCAGAGTGAAGTGTGAACCAATGAAAGCAGTCTCTCTGTTTTGTTACCATTCAAATTCCGTCAATTATGGCACATCAAAATATCTATTGCATGAGGCAGTTGGGAAAGTTGATGATAGAAACGCTGTGATATTTTGTGATTTTTTACACATACTAGATATCATCGGTATACATAAGAAGTGTTGACAAAAGCCTAAAAATGTGAGCTAGCTTTGAAATATACATATTTAAAATAAGTGGTGATAAGCTGTATCCTTGAAGGATACCACAACCCAGGTGTTGAGGTGATAAGCCACAGGGTAGTAATGCCACTTAGTGAGTTATTAAATTTAAGAAACTCTGAAACCAAGGAAGAGCAGCACCCTGGATGCGAGTTCTAGAATGAATACAATTTGATGATCTATGGTGTCAAATGCCACAGACAGATCCAGGAGCACCAGGGTAACAGAATGACCATAGCTGCAACTACAACCATCTCGGTAAGTATTGCAAGCTGTCAAAATCCTGCCAGCATCAAGTGGAGAATGTTGTTTTTCTCTGGCACGGGATGGGATTGAATATAAATTATAAAAGTACATACATGTTCTCTTGTGTAGTTAGCTGGTTTCTGGTTGTAGTACCTCTCCCATTTTTTGTGCCTGGTTTTTGATGCAACTTTGACTGAAGTGCACTGGGTTCCTGCTATCCAGGTCCCTAGTGCCAGTGTTCCTTCCCCAAAACAAGACACCTTGTCACTTGATCCCCAAGTGGCCATGCCCTTTAGCATCTCTGTAAGTCCCTAGTAAATGGTACCTTGGTACCTAGGGCATGGGTATTGAAGAGGGCACCTAATAGCTGCAGCACAACTTGTGCCACTCAAAGGGACCCAGCACCAACCTAATGCAGAGTGCTATATTAGGCTGTGTAACAAAATGCACCCCAAAGTAAAAACACAACATGGCTAAGGTAGGGTGCATTATATTACATGTGTGGACATATCAGCAAGAGCATATATTCCCCTGCTGTGCCTTTGTTGATTCTTAGACAAAGTAAGTGAACAGGGAAGCCAAACTAAATACATGTGCTCGATATTGGTCAATATCAGTTCCCCAGCTATATGATGGCTTCACTGAAGATAGTGATGTTTGGTATCGAACATCTCATATTAATAAACCCTCACCGATTCCAGTGATGTATTTATTAATACATGCACCCAGAGGGCACCTTAGAGTTTCCACCTGAAAACCAACCAACTGCTTGTGGGCTCACTGACTAGTTCTAGCCAGCCTGACACCAACAGATGAGATTCTGATCCCCAATGGCGAGAGCCTTTGCTCTCTGGATGTCAGAAACAAAGCCTGCTCTGGCAAGGATGTTACACATCCCTTCCAACAGGATGGCCTGCAAATCTGCATTCCAAGGCAGGAGACTTCAAAGAAGCCCACCACCTTTGGTATGCAGATCTGGCTTTTCTCAGAGGAAGATGCTCACCCCATGCTCCAGGGCCCATCTGACACATGGACAGGTGGGAAAACTATTTCTGCAGGAGGCGTGTTGCATTTCCATGCTGGTCACACCCCTAGGGGGACCAGTGTGAAATGAACACAGCTTTAGGAATGCTGCCATCTTCTGTGTGGTGGAATTAGAAATTCTAGGGCAGGGTGATGTCCAAGGGTAAGTAGTCCATTGGCTACCACGCTTAACTCCCCTTAATGCCCTAAATTGAGTATTTAGGGGACTCCCTGATACCACAAAAGTACATATTTGCTGGACAAAAGAAGGAGTGGACATAAAGCCTGCTGAACTAGAGTACAGAGGAGCACAATTGACTTGGCACCAACCCTGCTAACCTGCCTGCTGTACCCGACCCTCAAATGGTCTATCCTTCCACTGCAGCATCCAAGAAATTGAGGGAGCTGCCATTGCTTTGCACATTGCCAAGAAGAACTCCCTTGTAATAGAGGAGCTGCTTCCCTGCATCTGCAGGCAACCCAAGGAAGAACTGTGAGGACCGGGATCTCCAACACTCAACACCAGACATCACCACTGCACCTGAGTCACCAAGCCTGAGCTGAAGTGACCCTAAATTAGCCTAAATGTGTCAATGTGGTTCCCAGGCCCTCCAGAGATGAAGCCAACCTTGAGTCTGCCTACTGTTGACTTCCCAGTGGCATCTGCAGCCTGTTTCGTCAGACTCCCCTTCACCGCGACCACCTCTGGTGATGGAGACACAATGGTCCACTGCACCCCTACACCCGGACGCCCCAGACCAAGGGGAAGAGGACCACTGGTGTCCTTACTTCCCCCAAGCTTGTGAGACCCAAACCCCTTGTTGGTTCAGTCGAACTGGACCCCGAGTCCATGCCTGCAGCCTGTTTCTGTGGGCCTCCCTCTACCATGCCTTGGTGACGGTAAACCTGACAGTCCAAACCACCTCTGCACCCGGACCCCCCGGACCAAGGAGAACATGACCACTGATGTTCTTATGTGCCCAAAGCATCAAAAGACTTGAATCCCCTTGGTGCTTTACCTTGACTGGACTCTCAGTCCTCCCCTGCAGCAACTTTGTGACCGGACCGATCCCCATAAACTTACACAGGGCATCTGACGCTGAACTGCAGCCCTGCACCGAGCCGCCCCAGTGCTACGCAAGGTGACCTGTTAGTGTGTCCTTGGACCTTGCCCCATACTTACCTTATGTCCAGGAAATTGGTCCAGTAAATCTCTGTATTATACCTGTATGCAGTGCTTGTTCTTCCTCCATTTGATAACATTGCCACATCTAGAAAAATGCAATGTGTTAACTTTTGCAAACTCTAAAAATTCATAACTTGAAAAGTACTCACCTGATTCCAGTGATCTTGGTATCTAAATTTAGATAAGAGTACATGCTTTTTTAATAAATTGGTGTTGGATTTCTTTATTGAGTGTGTGTCTCTCTTACTGCCTATGCGTGTGCCTTATATGCTTAGCACTACCCTCTGATATGCCTAATTGCTCCTCCTCACTACCACAAAAGAGAGCATTTGAGATGTCATTTGTGCCTCAGTGATACCTTTGTGGTTTGCCTGGACTCTTTGCACAGTGTACCTCTTTTTGGTCCACTATATAAAGAGTCAGCTTTCCATATATTGACGTCTGTTTGCTGAGACTGGTATTGATTGCTATACAAAATTCAATGGAATCCTGATTCTCTCTTCACTTGATTTCTATTGACAACATATAGATCACAAGCAGCAGCATGATTTCCAAGGATACCCCTTTCAATCTGCTTTTGATGGTGAAGCTGACAGGTGCACTTGGAGGTGGTGTACACAGCCTGGAGGCAAACATTCCTTAAATGGTTACTTTTACAACCCAGCTGCCAAGATGTTGAGCCAGAGACTGTGGAGAGAGGGGCCTGGCATTCAGAGGTGCAGTGGAACCAAAGGCTGACTCACTTATCTGGTTGGCATCATGCTGCTCTGTAAACTCCAACACCAGGCAACAAAGAGGGATATAGAGGAGCCAAAAGAAACATCACTTTGATAGTTCTTCCTAGTATAGCTGATCAAGGTCCATGTTTCGGCTCAAAACTGCCATTAGTGCAGGCCTTAGTGAAACTTCCTTCTTCTTCATTTCATAATTTAGTGACCAATCACCAAGCAGCATTTCCCCACGGATACACGTCAGTCTATTGTACTTTACATGTGCCTGGGGTAGAATGTGTAGAAACGCTGTTTACTGTAAATCTTTATATATACACCAACGTCATATTGTATTCTGTTATGACATAAATCATATTACAACAAGAAATATATAAACCCACAAACAACATACATATTTCTTATGTTCTTGGCCTGGGAACATTAGCTACTGCTGTTGCCTGTTTCTTCTTCTTCTAATATTACAATACAATTTGTATTGAGATTATGTGTACATAGCGGACGAGGTTTGTTAATTAAAATTTTCTACCAAATCTTCTGCATGTTTTCGAAGCAGACCATTGAAATGTTCCTTGGACCACTTGGTATTAATAATTAGGGAACTAATCTCAGCTTGCATGAACACACATAATGCTGTGAAATGCCCTCGTTCAAAAGTTTTAATCTACATCAAGAAGTGGTCATTACTTACGTGGAGAAAGTTCAGAAATGTTAAATGTGTAAGATGTGCTATTGAAGACTGGAGGGTATTCGTTTACAGGCGTCGTTTTCACATAAATGTAGAGAGAATCTGAAATACAAAAGATAGATATTAAAGGTATCTTTTCCGACTCCTTCAAATATAAAAAAACGTATCATAATGATTGGGTGCCTCAATGAACCAATGGCTGTCCAATACTCTATAATTTGGTAAGAGAGCATATGTGGGTATGCTGTGGATTCTTATGTCAGAGGGTCCCTAGGTCTAGTATTGCACTACAGATATGTGGCAGCATGGTCAGCCATCATGTTTTGGTGCAATATCACATGCCGACATTGTTTCTTTGATCGAAGGCCCATTTCCCTTTTATTAAATCATCTGCAATGATCACACTTCTATCTCTGTCTTAGGCCCTTTAATGTCCTGCAGTAGGGTGTTTCTAGGGTGCCTCTTCAATTACTTGGAACTGTAAAGCACTTATTTGTTTGTCTTTTTTAATGTTTATATTAATTTTGCAGTAACATATAAACTTTGCTTAGTTCAACACAACATTATATATCAATCAGTTCCATAAATATATCACAATAATCGATAAAGGATACTAAAACAATCCTTTTAGTATTATTTAAGATGTAGTAGATTCTCAAATTATCATGGGTGCAATCACTACTAATTAAAATTTGATGTACAAATGGAGTTGTCTCCTGCATTAATGAATTACAATGGAATAACAAATGCCCCTGTATCTCTTCCAATTTTTTACATAATCTCTTATCACACTCAAGTCTGTAATGTCAGCAATCCTGTTGACATTAAAACCGTTGGGTTGAAAATAACTGGAGACACACAGCTTATTAATTTGCCCTGGCGGTCTTGTCCCGGCCGGGTGCAGCGGCGAGGTAATGTTATGGACGTGACCACAGGATCGCTCCGTCACTGCCAGACTTTTCATGCCACGGGCAACGCCCTTTTTATTTATATAATAGCCCTGACGACACCAGGGCTGAACCACACTAAAATATAATAAACATGGGTACCACACACACGTGGGGCTTACTCCAAACTTCCACTCAGGCCACCCCCAGCCATGGTAGTGTCTCACTACCAGTTCCGTCACTGGTAAGCGACACTACATTCCTCCAAAAATCAAACGAAGAAAACAACCTAGGAATATATATTTATAAATCACACATCAACGAAATGGTCTCGCAGCTTTGCAGAAGGAGCAGGGTTGCTGCACAAATTGAACTTGGTAGCGTTGGACCTTCCTGGGATAGAGTTCTGGTCGGAGTCTCTGCAGGAGACGTTGTTAGAAACAGGGACCGGCCCTGCATCTTCCAAAACAGGCACACTAGGTTCTATAATAGGAACGTCATCCGGTATGGACCCATCATCATCATCATCATTCAGAACTGGTGAGCCTGGACTTGGAGTATCACCAGCTTGAGAACAGAATTTTTTGAACAGGGAAAAGTTACGGGTGACAACAACAGATCCACGCTGTACTACGATAGAGGATCCTTTTCGATGAATGACAGTCCAAGGAAATGTATAAAAAGGCATTCGAAACTTGCTGCCAGACAACGTTTCTTACAGCAGTACTTTGTCACCAGCTTTTAGGCCAGAACTCACAGCTCACCTTTTCTGACTGACATAGTTGTTGGTGGCAAAACGTCGCTTATAAACTTGGTTTTCATTTAGAGTTGAAGGAACCCAAGACCGGTAATGTGGGATGGAATCAACTATTGCTCGCCCAAAAACTATATGTCCAGGAGCTCGGTTGGTAGTGGAGTGGGGAGTCTGGCGATAGTTGCGTAGAAAAGAATAAATGGCATAGTCACTGGTCTGACCACTCGCATGAGCAATGCGAATGACCTTGTTGAGAGTTCTCATGAAACGTTCCACTTCCCCATTGGCTTGAGGCCACCGGGGCGTGATCCGACGATGTTGAATTCCTGTGTTCTTAAAATATTCAGCCATTTCCAGACTCTGAAAAGGTGGACCATTGTCAGCTTTGATTTCAGCTATCAGACCACGGGTGGCTACAATTTTCTCCATCTGAGAGATTACTACTTCAGCCGTGAGAGACGGTATGATTTCCACCTCAGGGTACTTGGAAAAATCGTCAATTAATGCCATAGCGTGGTGACCATCTGGGAGACTCCCGAAATCAAGAATGAAGGACACCCAATGAGCATCAGGGCTGGGTTCAGTTTCAACCGGAACGGGACGGCTCGACTCTCCAGAGGCTTGACACCACACACATGACCTCACTACTTATTCTACGTGCTCATCAATGAGAGGAAACCACACTTTAGACCTTACGCTGCTCTTTGTCTTGACCATGCCTTGGTGTCCATGGTTGGCTAGTTGCACCACCCTGGCAGTGAGAGACAAAGGGACGACCAACCGGCACCCTCTTAGCAGACAACCATCGCCATCTATTGTAAGTTCGTCTCTAATATTAAACAAACTTCCTAGAACACGCTGAGAGTCAGCTTCGAGAAATGGTAGTTGTCTCTTCACCACATACCATTTGTTGGTTCGGATTGCAGAAAGTGCCTTTTGAAAACACTCATCTTTAGCGGTAGCTTCGACAATCTCACTGACTGAAATAGGCGACGGTCTTGATCGTTCCGATACATACTTCTTCTGTCTCCTGGGCATCCTGCACTTCTTCTTCTGAAGCTGCTTGCGGATGCTTAGACAAATAATCAGCGGGATTTTCAGAACCTGGGCGATACTCCAACCGACACCTGTAGTCCTGTAGTTGGAGCATCCACTTTTCTATACTTGGAGGGGGTTTGGACGCCGTACCATTGAATAACAGCAACAGAGGTTTATGATCAGTTGTTACCACGAAAGGACGCCCATAGACATAAATATGAAAATGTCTGCAACCCCAATGCACGTCGATCGCTTCTTTTTCTATCTGAGAATATCTCTGCTCAGTCTCAGTCAACTACCTAATGGCATAAGCTACAGGGGACCAAATTCCACTACTTTGTACCTGAAACAGCACAGCACCTAGTTCTTTTGGACCCGCATCAACTGCGACCTTGGTCTCTTTTCTGGGGTCAAAATATCTCAGGGTGGTATCACTGGACAAAGCATCTTTAATAGTTTTGAATGCCCTCTGTTCAGCCAAGCCCCAAGACCACGGTTTCGTTAATTTGGTCAGGTTCCTGAGTGGCTGGGTGAGATTTGACAAATCCTTGATGAATCTCCCGCAGTAGTTAACCATTCTCAGAAAACATCTGACCTCTGTTATGCATGTGGACGGAGGTGCACTTTTTATCTCATGTACTTTTGCTGGGTCAGGAGTGGTGCCATCTGCCGAGAATATGTATCCAAAAAACTGTATTTTGTTTTTCAAAAACTCACACTTCTGACGATGCAGTGTCAAACCTGAATCTTGGATCCTCTGCAAAACACTCCTGAGACTAGAATGATGTTCTGCGACAGTAGGCGCGTGTATGAGAATGTCATCGCTGACATTGAGGGTCCCTGGAAGATCCATTATCAGTTCATGGATCACATTTTGAAACACTTCAGCGGCACTGGAGATCCCAAAATTTAGACGTTTGTACCTCCTTAAACCAACATGGGTGGAGAAAGTCGTGATGTACCGGGACTCCTTTGACAGAACCAATTGATGGTACCCTGACCGCAGATCAAGTTTTGAGAACCAGCACAACCCACTAAGTTCACCAATGATGTCATCAATCGTGGGAGTTAGGTGTCGTTCGCGTTTAATGGCAATGTCAGGGAGTCTCATATCCACACAGATGCAAACTTTGTCAGGCTGCTTGGGTTTCCGGGCTACTACAATAGGAGAGACCCATGGTGTGGGCCCTGTCACTTTCTTGATACTGTCTACTTTCTCCAGGTGATCTAGTTCCTTTTCCACTTGGGGTCGTAGATGAAATGCAATGCGTCTATGTCACAGAGCAACAGGTTGTACAGTCTTATCAATATGTAATTGCACCTCTTTCATTTTCAAACAACCTATCCCTTCAAAAATTTCATGATACTGGCTCAGAAGTTCCGTTACTGACTCTTGGTGTATACTGAGTGCAAAGGTGACGACTCCCAAATCTTCAGACGTTTTGCACCCCAGCAACATACCACGTCCTTCTGCCACATAAATTTTAGCTAGAATTGTCTTGGACTCATGGGTAATGGTCGTGTCAAACACTCCTCTGAGAGCCAGTGGAGTAGTCTGTCCATAGGCATAAACTTTTACCTTTGCTCTTGACAACACTGGAAGTGGGGACATTTTGCAGTGTTCGTTTGCAGCCAAAATGTTAATCGAGGCCCCTGTGTCAATTACTGCTAGAACCTCATGGGTACCTAACTGAATTTGGCACTTTGGCAATTTTGTTGACATATGAGAAGGACTTCCAAGCGAGAATATCGAGTGAACTACATGCACTTCCGCTTCATCATCGTCCATGTCGCTACCATGTTCAGATTGGCTGGCCGCCACATTGATGGAAGCGTTCCCGGTCCGGGCTTTGCTCGATCTACGCACCTTCACAAAGTGATTTAACTTCCCAGACCCAGCACACTTTTTCACTCTGGCTGGGCATTAAGATGGTCGATGTGACGGTCCGCCACAATACCCACAAGGCTTCGTTGGAGGCTTGTTAACACGGGATCTCGGCATATTTGAAGCTGGAGCTGCTATGTTTGTAGATTCTTCTTTTATTGGTCTCTCTAGGGCTGCTTCCATATGGGATGCTCGGACTTTGGACAACTCTTTAGTTCACCCCATCTGAAGAATGTTGGGTAAAGACCTTCCGGACTCCTCCAGGATACGTTCTCTAAGCTTCACCGATGAACACCCTTGAATAATTTGCCCTCTTATTTCCTCCACTTTGTCGGCGAATCTGTACGTGCTAGCCAGATCTCTGAGTCTCATGTAGAAAGCGTCTACTGATTCTTCCGTAAGTTGACAGGCTTGCCTGAAAACAAACCACTCATAGTCTGTATTGGCCATGGGCTCAAAATGTCTATTTAGAGCAGCAATTAATGTGACATGAGTTTTTGGGTCATCTTGAACAAGATTCTTGGATATTTTGTAGATATCTTTCCCTCCTAAATGCAAAATCAGAGCGCGTTTCTGAGTGTCTTCGACTTTGGTGGCCTCAAAATACCACCACACCCGTTCCACCCATTCTTTCCACTTAGGGGCTTTGGCCGATGGGGCCCCTTCCACGATGAAATTCTAGATGGGAGGAATTGTTGACATGATGTAAGCAGCAGGTAAGCGTACTATAATCAGAAACAGTCCTGGCCTCACACTATCAAATTGTGTACTCACTGGCCCGTTGGTGGCAGCACAGACTCTGTTGAGACCGAGTAATATGGATGTAAAAAGTCATTAGCAGCAGGAGTCACCATGCGACTGCAAGAAGAAAATGAACAGCAAGATGATCAGGAGCCTCCACAGACACACCGTTCCCACAGGAGTGAAAATTAAAATTGCAGAAACAACTCAGGCACCTTCACAGCAGAGCCAGCAGCACCAAAGTTCCCCCACACAGGCTCAGAATAGTGCCCTTGAGAAAGAATATTTTCATCCACAAAGGACAGCACAAAAACCGAGCCCTTCCCCTGAAATTCGAGGTGGGTAGGGCTTCTTGTGCAAAACACACCGGCAGCAGCGTGTGCCTTTGGAGAGAGACACAGCCAGAGTCAGGCATCCAAGAACGGCAGGAAAAAACTCCTTCTGAGGGAGGAGGGCATGGCCTGCAGACAACGCCTCTTATCCGTGGCACGAGCACCACAGGAGCAAGCGGCCACCAAAGAAAGGAGTGAGGATTCGGAGATACCACAACCTTCGTCGCCAATGTAATGTCGGCGATCCTGCTGACATTAAAACTGCCGCATTGAAAATAACTGAAGCCACACAGCTTATTAATTTGCACTGGCAGTCTTGTCCGGGCTGGGTGCAGCGGCGAGGTAACGTTACGGACGCAACCACAAGATCTCTCCATCACCACCAGCCTTTTCCTGCCACGGGCAAAACCCTTTTTATTTATATAATAGCCCTGATGACACCAGGGCTGAACCACACTAAAACGTAATAAACGTGGGTAGCACACACATGTGGTGCTTACTCCAAACTTCTACTCAGGCCACCCCCACCCATGCTAGTGTCCCAGTACCAGTTCCGTCACTGGTACGCGACACTACAAAGTCCAAACCAGGCACACAAGTTCCCTTATTCTTATTAACTTCTCCACATTTGGGGGGAGGCGTGGCCAACAAGATAGCCGTTCGGATGCACTAAGCTGGTGCTCCCGTCCCACAAACAGCATCCTACAGAATCCTTCCCTTCCTGATGGGCACAAGAGCCCCTAAAGTGCCACATAAGATAGCAGCAGCCACACAGCAAGTTTTGAGAGGGCTTTTAGCCCCCTAGGTACCTGTTCACAGGCTCCTTAGAGTGAAAAAATACATAGGCGTGGAGTCACCAGCCTGCGTACACACAGAGCAGGCAGCCTGTCCGATCTGAAAGCAGCACAGCTGGAGGTGCTGAAACAGAAAAGCCTGAGGGCCCCTGAGGGCTGAGAGTTGGCTGAAACTGCTGAGGTGGGCCATGCATCGGACCGCACATACGTGACGGAGTTGGCTTGCTTACTCAGTCACTGGTGAGCTAGTCTGTGGGAGGACGTAGAACGAGCTGTGGCTGCAGTGGTGCTGTAGCTGTGGTGCACATGCACCTGCGATTTGGATGGCGAGGGGATATCGGGCCGCCCCCCCCACCCCTCTTGTGGCCCACTAGGGTGGCCTATGACAGTCAGACAATTGGAGGCTCTAAAGGCTGTCACAAAGACCAGGAGCAGATTCACAGCAAGGCCATGTGAGCTCTGCGGGGAACTGTGCCCTTGAGACTGCTGAATATCAAAGGCCCAGACTGAGAGTTTTTTTCCCCTATGACACATTGGCTGTTCAACGATGTGAGCGCCGACATGAGCCCTTCACCCCACTCTTGCCCCTTACCTGCAGAAGAGGCCCTTGTGGTGCACTGCGCCCGTAGCGGTGCTTTGCCGGTGGCTGCCCCTGGACTGTGTTGGAAGTATTGCACCACGGCAGAGGTGAGGTTTGCACTGCGATGTAGGTGGCTTGTGGTGTTGCACGAAGTGGGGCGACCTGGCCCTCCAGAGGGGCGAAGAGGCACAGCAGTCGATGACAGGCTGGGCCCCCTGGCAGTGCTGCAGGAAATCGGTTTGAGTATGGGTGGCATCCCAGCTGGGGGGGGTAGGAGGGCCCCCGTGCAGCACTCCCTCAACATCATTGTGGGCAACGCCAGAAGAGTTGCGGGGTGCCGAACGTTTCTTTATTTATCTCATCTCAGTGCAACATTCTTGGGGATGTCTGACGGGGCACCTGTACTTCTCCCAGTAAGACAACGTTATCCCCCACTTGAGATGGAAGAGGTTGGTGCACAGTGGTCCTGATGCCCCGGTAACATCATAATCCACCCTTGCTCTACGGTTAATAAATCACCCATGTGGATCAGCTTGGAGACAGACATTGTCCAAAGCCTCTTCCCCTCAGTGCACTGGCCTCAAGTGAATATTTGGGACGATTCCAAGTTTTGGGGGCACCCCCTCTCCACTTTTGTTACAGCATAATAGGGGTCAGACCGGGGAAACCTTCAGCTGAACCTGGGCAAGTTTGCGTGCCCCTCCCAAGGAGTGCGAGTGCTTGCTGTTGACAACCATGTGGGGCCACACTATTCCCGGAGATCATGTTGGTATGGGATAAAAAGCCCCGTATGTCTCTACAGTCTACTATGGATCAATTTGCACTGCAAGGATTGACAAGCGGCGTGCAGATGATGGAGCTGGGGGGTTTTCAAACCCTGCAGTGTCCGACAGGTGCGCAAATTCTTGCAGCCATCAACGCCTCTATCACAGTGGTACAAAGCAAAATAGAAGCAATAGCATTGGACTTGAACTTGCTGATGTCTGGAAAGTATTAGAGAGATCAGATGAAACAGAGAAACAAGTCAGCACACTCCAATGTGAAATGCAGTCACTCAAAACTGAAGAGATGGAATTGAAGTCCCAGATGTGGAAACTGGAACTCTGTGCAGAAGATGCTGAAGGAAGAGCCCAGAGATGCAATCTGAGATTCGGGAGATTTCCGGAAAAGGCTGAGGATTTGTGGAAAATTGGGTAAGGGCACAGCTCCCAGATATTGATTTGTCCGAATTTGTTGTGGTAGGGAGAGCACATAGGTCGCTGGCACCCCCTCTGCCACTGGGGGGGCACCCCCAGGACTCTTACTGCTAAAATACTCAATTACAAGGACAGAGACACCATATTACAGGGGGCACGCAGGAGGGGAGTCTCCACCATTGACAAGCATGTGATCTGGATATTCCCAGACTATACAGGAGCGGTTCAGCAATGACAGTCGTACAGTGGGGTCGAACAGAAGTGGAGATTAATGGGACTATAGTGCATGTTGTTATGACCTGCCAAACTCTAAGTGATGCATGATGGCTGCTGACACTTTTTGTATACGTCACCGGAGGATGTATGGGGCTGGCTGGAGATTTTTGAAGATGGCAGAATTGAGTCAAGAGGCCAGAAAGGTGCCGAAGGTAACTCCGGGGGCACACAAGTTGGAGCTCCCAGAAGCAGAAGACAGAGCAGATGAAGGAGGCACTCAGACTCTGGGGCCTGGCTAGTGGTACAAAAGGATGGTACGTTAGACATAAAAAAGCAATGACAAGACCGAAAACAAACCAGGGCACTGGTTGAGATGGTCACGTCACCTGAATCAGCTCAAAACGGTTCAGATCGGATGGAGGACTCCACACCCACTGACGTCAAACTGTCATGCCATTGGTTTCGCATCTGAAACCGCATTTCCACATAATGGAAATTACTGAAGGGACTCTGAGGGTATTGCCTGAGATATGAATGGTCCTCCTATAAATAATGACATGCTGGGGGAGCCTGGCCTCTGTGGAGGGGAGTGGGAGATTGGGATTGGCTTTTGCCATTATGAATGCCTTTTGATCTACCTGGGGGCTGACTTGAACGTGGATATCTATTGTTTTTTGGGACGTGGTTCGTGGGGTGGGGACCTTCTGCGGATTGGAACTGCACACATGAGCCTAGATCTAGGGTGCGTGTTATTATTTCCTCTTTCTATTGCAAGTGCAGCTGTTGGAGTGAGTGAATGCATGAGTGTGACTGAGCTAGTGGTAGGGACTCCACAAGGTCTGACCTGATTCGGAGGTCAACAACAACGGGCCCAACTATAGGTTTTGCCATTGATGGGCATTGTTAAAGTAGGAAGTGACTGATTTGTTACGTTACATGTGAGTTGTAGCACCCTTTGAGCAGTTGATGGGAGACATCTGATGGGGAGACACAAGTTAGATAAATGTGTGGTTATCCGGGGTGGAGGTTAAGTTACTTTGTTAAATCTAGTTTTGGGCAGTGCCATAGAAACTGGGGGTGGGAAAAGTGGGGGGGGGGGGAAGGACCAGACAGGAGGATGGGTACTGTCCAAGATAAAATTTCCAGATGGCTGACTCTATTTGCATACTAACGTGGAACATGAAGGAGCTAGGAAGGTTCATTAAGCACTACAGGACACACATGCTTGAGACTCATGGGAACCCAAATAGCCATGTTACAGGAGACACATTTAACTGAGGAAGAAGTGAAGAAACTACAGAAAAAGTGGAGGGGCAATTATACTCATCAACTTACTCTTTTTATGTTTGGGGGTGCTCTGGGATGGCCATTCCAACAGCTTAGTGATACAGCTGATATTGAGTGGAGATACATCCTGGTACGTGGTCGCCACGATGTAATGGAAGTCTACCTCCTAAATGTATATGCCTCCAACACTGACAATGAGAACTTTTTCACATCCTTAGAAAAGGAACTTTTACATTATGTTGAGATGGCCATTACATGGGGTTGACTTTAATTGTGCAGTAGTTGGTACAATCGACAGACACCCACCAGAACTGGGACTGCCAGTCTGACTGAGACTATGTATAGACTACAATGTACAGTATAGGGCGAGACTTCCTCTCATTGACTGCAGAGTTTTTCTACTACTCCCCCACACATCATGCACACGGCAATTATATTGTTTCTTCATCACTATTAATGGGATCCTGAACATCAAGAGGGCCGGGTACCATCTCAGATTCCTGTTGGATCATGCTCCCCTCCTCTTGGACTGTACAATGGACAGGCATTGACCTTGGGTGCCAGTGTGGAGATTCAGACCAGAGAACCTTGGGGACTCTGAGTTTAAAGTGGATGTGCAGTTGGAATTGCAGAATTATTTGAGGCCAACTGGGACTCCACTGAGGCATGGGGTACAGAAAACGGTGCATGAAAAGTGTTGATCCATGGGGTGTGCCTCGGGCAACATATGTGGCAAAACAGAAACCCCAGGGGGAAATGTGGGAGGAAGAGGCACAGCTGACCCAGCTCAAACAAAGGGCGAGAGGCCCCTGGGAACTGAACCATTTTCGATATCTAGGGATTCAGGTGTTGACAGACCAGCATCTCCGATATGAAGTCGAAATGGGCCAGGCGCTGCCTGACCTGCTCTGTTGAGTTTTGTAAGAAACTGCCACTTTTGGTCACAGAAAGGCTGGCCCTGAGCAAAATGGTACTGCTCCCACGATGCCTAAATATTATGCAGAACTCCTTTTGCATGTTGCCATCACGCCTGTTTCAGCAACTTGATAGTCTACTGGTGTAGTTGATCTGGACTGATAAACACAGCCAAGTCAAACTAGACACACTGAAATAGGATCAGGAGGACGGAGGTTTAGGACTACTTGACCTTCTACTGTATTACCTGGCAGAACTGCTCAAATATGCAGTTTTGTTGTGTGAAAAGGGACCCAACTGGGAGAAAAAGTTGTTGGTGGGCCTAATGATCCCTACTGAAATCCCCAAACTACTAATGAGAGGGTGTAGAACCCCGACAGATGCGACGTTCATAGTAGCACAGGTAGCACAGGACTGGGAGCTGGCTGTGACACAAGTCATACGATAAGCGCCATATGCGAAGATACTCCCACCCTGGTGACTCGTACCATTTTTGAGGCTACAGGACTAGATGAATGTAACACCCTGGCTAACTGCAGGTACGTGGGTGACCTTTACGTGAATGATACGTTCCTAATATTTGCTAAAGCACACAAATTATGTGGTGTGAGTCCAGGACAATTTTTACAGTATGCTGGTATCTCGTGTATGGCTCAGGAGATTTGGACCAGTTATCCTGATGAACCGATGGAATCTCAGCTGTTGCGAACCATACTTAATTCGAGAGTACACAGCGGCCTAATTTCCGTACTTTATGCAGCCTAACAGGTCAACAGGCATATAGACATGACAAGATCTCAACAAGATTGGGACAAGAACCTAGATTCCCCCATAACAGATAGTGATTGGCGGAGAGCTAGGGCACAAATACGAGAGACATGGAAATGCTAGGATCAAATTAACACAATTCTATTTCCTACAGAAGTTCTATCTGACTCCACAATGACTTAGCAGGATATATCCAATGTGCTTTGCCGAGTGTCCATGATCTAGTATATCCCCTGCTGGATTCTCCCATTTGGTGTGAAGTTGCGGAATACTGCACCCATCCTGGCTGTGAGTTACGGATGCAGTGAACCAAATAATGAGGATCGAGCTAACACAGTCTGTCTGGCATTGCCTTCTGAGCCTAGTGCCACTCCCTAGGGAAGGTTGCAAAATGAACTACTGATTTCCACTCCTGGGCCTCGTTTTGGCCAGGTGCCGACCAGCCATCCACTGGATGCAAGCAACGCCTCTGGCATATGAAGGATGGAGTAAGGATTTGCTAGAATGGGCGATGGCAGAAGGGATACGTCTCAGAGGAGTCTGTATGGATGAAAACACAGAGTGAGATATTGTGAAATGGGATGAGATAGTGGATCGTTTAGAGGGACAGCAAGTGGATGAGGCAGAGGACCCGCCAGAGGGGTCTCCCTGAGCAGATATAATCTCTCTTGCAACCCACTTAACAGGCCCATGTGAGACAGACTGCAGTCAAAAGGCTACACTTCCCGGAGCAATAAGTGATGATAGTGAGGATGCTTGTACTGGTGTCATGAGCATGTGTATGTGTGCTGAGTTTATCCCTGAGCCATTGGATCCCCACCCCCTTGGGTCTAAATGGTACTTCTAATGTGCTAGCTTCACAGGTTCTTTTCCTTTGTCCCTGGACCCCATCTCAGAATACCCACTGTTCTGTACCTAAATACTTTGAGCATGTGATATATTGTGAATTTTGTGTTATACAGAACATGAGAGCTACTGTATGGCACTGCTATTTGTTGACTTGTTTTATTGAGTAAAAATTTAACAAAATATATATATTGTTTAAAAAGTCTTCACATTCAGTGAACAATCTATTAGATCATAATGTGCTGTAAAGTAACCCTTGAATATCCAACAATAACTAATATTAAAACGTTTGCCCAATAATGAATTTAAGGGCAATATGTACAAATCTTTTTTTGAGGTTGTAAATGGCCTGATTCGCAGAATACTGACTCGCGGTGATGTATATTAGTGTTTTGGACCGTTCACAAAACATTAACATTTTACCACCTTGACAAAGGTGGTGGTAACCCATTTGCAAATGGAAAATGGTCCCTGTGGGACCTCTTCCACTTTGACAATGTACAAAAAATGTTTTTTAAGAACAGGCAGTGGTCCCACGGACTACTGCCAACCCTTAAAAAATAGAACTTAAAAGTTCAATTTTCTTTTTTTTATTGCGTCGCATTTAAAAAAAATTTTTTGTTTAAAAGCAGTCACAGATGTGTTGGTCTGCTGACTCCAGTAGGCCACCATCAATGTGATGTCAGCAATTCCTTGTGAGTCACAAATTGAGACGTAGCCTCATTAATACTCACGAGGTAGTGACCCAAATTAGGAGTTGCTATTTTAAAATATATTATTTTGTACGTTAGTAATGCATGTTTATACCTGGGGACGCCATGTTAATGAAAACAATGTTTCCAGCTTGTTTCCCACCTCATAAATCCAACTATTACAAGTAAATTCCCACTGAAGTGGGAATAACCATGTGGACCCATTTTTTCTGCATAAACATTTGCACAAAATTTCAAATTCTGTGGAGTCCAATTTTTGCTATAGAGTTCCAAAGAGGTCTTCCATAGCTGAGATTCATTTGCCAATAGGAGTATTCCTCTAAACTTCACCACATTTAGTTTAGTGGCAATGGAGTACCCTAGTTTGGAGAGATACCCTGGTATCTTGCCAGCAGTGAGGCTATGTTGTTATTTATTGTTAGCACAGCTTTAATCAAATATAATGTACTCCAATGGATAAGGTCCAGCTATTAATGTGTTGGATGGTGAGGAAAGAAATGAAACAATAAGGCTTGCAAGGGGATAAATGTTATAATGAGAATTTCTGAACTGGGACCATAAAGGCACAGGCTTTCAACAAGTCTGGTGTATACCTAGGCAGTCTGCTGACCCAGTCTTCTGTAAGTGACTGCTGCCGACCAGGAAATTAAATTAAGTGTTGACAGCAAAGTGGAAATGTAAAAACTGCATTCCATAGCATACAGAAAAGGTGGCAGGAGTATGGATAAAGTATTAAGACTCAGAACTGTAGGAGTATTGTGATCACAGGATTTATTTCCTAACATTTAGTAGGGGTCAGTTGATCATTAAGGAGGAAACCATCTACGTCCAAGTGAATTTGGATCTCTTAAATTTATGCATGTACCATAATTGTATTCTGAACTGAGATTAGAAAGGAGTTAAACATTTAATTGTTCCTCACAATTAGATTCTGGTTTCATAAGCAGGGATGTAAAGAAGGATATTTTATGTAATGGAAATGAGAAAAGCATTCATCACACACATGTGAGTATTTGCCATTTGCGTGTTTCCTCAAGGAAAAACACACTTTAAGAGTGATATTAACATCTTGGTTAAATTCAAGAATGTTACACGATCCAAATGTAGGGGAATGTTGAATCTAAATAAATGAACCATACAACAGATCATACAAGCATTTATAGATTATACATTGTATCCTATATATCAATCTATTCTTTTTTTAATGGAATTCTGAAGGTCAAATGCCTTTCTCATACAGAGGCTGCAAGTCTTTGAATCATTCTAAACTCCTGAGTTGCTGTATTGAAAGTGATGTCAAGATGGCTGGCACTGTACCCTATTACTTTCTTAGTGTAGCTATGCTCAGCATTGGCTAATGATTTGACGTCTGGACTAACGTCTTAAGAAAATCTACGTCCATAATTTTCTATCTTCTCAATCAATGCATTAAATGTGCCTTTTGGGAATTTTTCTTTTAAAACTGTTTAGTTTTCTATGATGTGAAGGGCAGTTTATGTAAATCTATGTTGCTGTTGTCCTGAGTAGTCACTAGTAGTGAGGAGGAAGTTGAGGAAGAAATCAAATGATAACGCAGATCTATTAATTAGAAATTATTAATGAATGTTTCAGTAGTTTGAGTGATTAACGAGGAAAAATAATGTGTACGTTTGAAAATGTGCCATCGAAGAGTGGCTGTCATCACTTATGAATTATATTAACAAGCAACTAACATGTGAATTATTGAAATGTATTAAAATAATGTAGTAGTCTGTCATATTGAGACATATAAGTTATGTTTTGCATTATATTGTAGAGCTTAACTTAGCCAAGCTTGTGACCTAGTTTTGCCAGGCCTCGTGCAAAGCTGAATATTAACGCAATGCGTGTACCGATGAAAAGGAGATGACGAAATTAAAGCTTGTATCTAAACCCGTGCAAAGCATACTGGATGTACTTTCCCAGGACTTGAACAATGGAGACACTGACTGGAGAAGAAGATGCAACATTTTCAATACCTGACGAGCCGGACGATGAGGACATCGTACAGTGAACCAATCAACACCTTGAGAACTGTGTAATAGTAGAATTCTAAGATTTGGAAAATTAAAACTATTGGATTGAGTCATAACTGGTGATTAACTGACCAATTAGGAACTGGGGGATAGTGTGGGTGGCTTTGATATAATGTCATGACAAAGGGAGAAAAAACGTCAGAACTGATGGAGAGATGTTAGGTGCAGATGTCCGAGGAGAGACCTTTTTCCGAAATTGGTGCGATGTTGGGGGAGAAGAGATTCGAGATTCTGTTTTTGGGCTCATACTCTCCAAGAGGAGAACCTGATGCGATGCTGATCGATTGATGACCTGAAGACGAAGACTGACTTTGTTGCTGATCCATACCGTGGATAGGTAGCTATGACAATGTGACTGTATACTTTTGTGCCTTTTCTCTCTACATACCAATTGCGCTGTTTTAATAGTTTTCCTTAGCTAGATGTTTTCAAATTAAATTTCAAAATTGTTCTCGCATGAAGTCCCGCATGCCACTGCTAATCTGGGTTAGTTGATGGTCCTATTCTAAGACGTGATACATACAGTGACAAATGACTGACGGACGGATTTGCTGAACTCTGCTACTCATGTTAATGTACTTTTCCTTGATTCATATGTTGACTTATGCTAATTCTTTAGTATGTATTCTATCTCAAGTTTTGATTAGAGATTGTTTTATTGGTTATTACCAATCAAGTAATCTTGATTGATTTGAATAAAGTTAAATTAATCTCTTGACTTAGTATTGTAACCAATAGGGAAATAAAATTGCTCAAACGTATATTGAGTTGTGGTTATTTATGGCTGCAAGGTCATGGTATGATGTTACCAACTGTCGATTAATGATTGCTTATGGATATTGATTTAGCAAATTGATTACTGAGAAACATTGGTCGCTTCATAGCTAGGATACTCCATGCGGATCAAAAGGTTCATCGACCTATACGCGTCTCCTTGTAAGTTTACTTACTAAGGACCAGGCGCGCTAGCACAAAGTAGGGTTATTTCATAACATCTGTACTTGAGCATACACAAGCTACTCAATAACATCACCAAAGACCACCAAGGGCATTATGGGTTATGGGACTATACAAATCTGCAGTACAGAGAACAATTTCTGGGTCTGAAATATAACAGAAGGCTTTAGGAAGTCATTAGGTGCATATTTTTAATGAATGTTTGGAGATAATGAAATATCATATGACTTTGTTTACTCCAAGGGTTGACAATATTAGTTCATGAGGAGTGGCTCTAAGCTACATTTTCAGAATGCCCAACTTATATGCAATGAATCTGAATGGAATTAACTATATTATGGTTATTGTGAAAATCTGGTTTCACCCCACTCCATAGTCATTCTGCACTATAGTGATAATTTGGAGTCTCACACGCTCCATGTACTTTGTTTGCCACCAACCAGTTGTCTTTGCCCCCAAAATGTCACAACCTCGTGCCTCAAAATTTGATAAACTTAGAACAGTAATCTACCTTCTAAAGCGCTAACCCAAACTAGAAATTCCAGGATGCACCTTTGAACTCGCCCCACGTTCTAAAGTCCCTTTTCATGCATCCCACTGAAAGATCACAATCTTTTCTAAAGTTGTTATATTAATTCAGCACTTACTAGTGTAGTATGGTGGGGCGACGTCTTGTATCATGACAGTCAGGGTATATTCATTGCCCACTGCTATATTATTTGGATCTTCAAAGTTCAGATCACCATTCAGCTGAAAACAATAAAAGAGAACTCTCAGTAAAGCCACTTCCTATTCACATTTGCCACTGCTTGCAAGCAATCCCGCAGCCTAGATATTGGACATGAAGGGATAAGGGCAGTCCACTACTGAAGGACAGAGCCTTGTGCCTTTGAAACTCACTTATCGTAGATTTTCTTTGAGCACCACTTGGAGATGCACCAACCATCTCAAGTTTCCAACAGGCACTAAAGGCCACATTCAAAAAAACGTGTAGTGGAATAACTTTGCAGATGCCAGGAGTATCCCTAAAATGCTTTAGTGCAAACCCAGTACACATAGACTTACTCAAACGCCTCTTTACTACCTTCAAGGCACCTCTAAGTGTGGCCCTAGAAGCTTCTCTGTAAATACTCTGTACCCTGAGTGGTGCATGTCTGCATCAATTCTTTTGCCCCAGAAAAAAGCTTTGTGAATTGTGTGGTTTGCTTCCTCTCCATGAGGTATTTCCCATCCTCACAAATGGAGCTATCAACATAAAGATTTTTTAATGTGTTGTATGTGGTAAATGTTTTGTTTCGATACATTGTTGCAGCTATTTCAAAAGCTTGAGTTAGTATTGGATGTTCCCTGGCACTCAGATTTAACCTAAATTACATAATTACTTCCACACCGCATTGGGTACCTCTTGTTCCCATGAATTCTTCTTCTAGCCTTGCTCCAACATTATCTCTAAATAACATGAAATTCTTTGAAACTGAGTGCATTATTAAAGCAATGAACACTACCTGCCATCTTATCTTATGACAGAGGTTGTTCTGGTCTTAGCCCCAATCATCTCAAGAAGCAGATTTCACTGATTTTGTCTGCCATCTATACCACCTGACCCATAGAGAAACTGAGGATATTTGGATCTGGTTTGTCAGGGAGCAAATTACCTTCTCAACATTTGGATAATCTTAATTGAGGACAAAATACTGCAGCCCCACTTCTAAAGAGGCTCAGTGACACCAAGCTCCCTGGCACATGCAATCATGGTCTGGAGAGTAACAGATCAGGTCCTCAACTTTATTTCACTAAAATGCACAAATCCCCCCTCTGACATGTGACACTAGCTGTGCGCCTGCCCTCCTCCAGGTGCTGATGACTGACTGCTGCAGAGAAGCAAAGCAATCACTCCTTCTTTCTGGGCTACAAGTTTTAGATTTTACTCTGGGGTCTCCGCAGTTTTATGACATCTCAAATTTAGATCTCGCCTATGAGACAGCTTGTAGCTGTATGTAAGCAAAAGCCTATTGTCGCGTAGGCTCACATTATCCTAATGAGACTACTGGACTTTGAGCAGCAAGATCATCCACAGTGTGGAGGACTGAGTCTGACCCACGGTGGATGAAGCTTGTCACTCCAAATCCAGGTTTTGCTCTGGCTAACTAGCAGTGCCTCATCTCTCCCAAATGGTAGAGATAATTGGCAGCCGAGCACATGACATATCGGTACTTCTCAGGGAACTCGTGGTCACTCAGGTCACAACCGGTTCTCTCATACACAGTTCAGTCTCATATATAAATGACAATAAAGGCAGTATAAGTTTTAAAGATTGGTTTAATAAATCAACTGCATTTTGGATAGCAAAGCATGAACTGCAATAACCAGAACTACACAACACACTGATATTTAAATAGTGACGATGAGAGTGAAGCACAAGAATAAGGCTATCATAGTGTCATTAGTATCAATGGATTATTCCCTCTCTAAATTATATTTCGAGCACAGCATGTTAAGCTCTAAGCCTGCCTTTCAGGTTCCCCCCGGAGGACATCAACCCTCATTCCTGAGCAAAGGCCTGTAATCTGCGTCAGCATCTGCAACAGGGCATTCAGCATACAGTTGTGGTTCTCTGGCTGGAATCTCCCTCTTGACGTGTACTAGGACTAGAAAGTGTTTTTATAACTAACACACCAGGTGTTCTAAGAAAATGTCCCTACGTAAGGATGTGTATTTTCTACGAATGTTGGAGACTAAACTTCTACCATGTTTACCGGCAACGTACCAGACTGTAGCCTTGACTGAAGCACAGGGCGATCAAGAATGCATTGTTTGAGAACACAGTGCTGAATGAAGCTAAACAGTGTGATAGAAGAAATTAAAACAAGACCGTAAAAACTGGTTATTGTAAAATAACAGTGCGAAGCTGAGTAAAATATATCTAGGGCAAAGTGCACAGCGGACCAGCATGTTAAACTAACGTGCATGGAGCTATACTTAAAATGGCTACACAACACCCTCCCCTTGTCGGTAGAAAGTGGTTCAAGCCAAAGCTAAAATACCCTAACCTAAAATATATGTAAAACCCTACTTAATTTTGACAAGTTAAGAGTTCACAAAAGCATATTACTTGACAATTTATAAGTGAGCATGCGGCTTAGAGCCAAATTCTAAGAAAAAATGTCAATTTAGAACTGTTCCGAATTAATCACAACTTATGGAAAGCAAGAGATCTTCCACTTCGGCAGATGACAAAACCGGTAAATCTGCGCCAAAAACGACTAAGGAGCAGGTGTGTTCAATAGCCCCAGTATCAACCAAGGCGGCATCCCGTGCAGTGCCCATGAACGAGTTAATGGTAACTTGCTCCAGGAAGAGTAGCTCGTAATCAGCTTCTCTTAGCAAACGCAACGGCAGTGCGCATGTCTGGAAATGAACCCTCAACGAGAACATCAACAGATCAGCATCAATCACTGAGGGGCTTTGCTGTGAAAGACAAACGTCCAGTGCATGTTCAAAAGAGCACCAACGGCACCGATCCCCATGCTTTAAGTGGGATGAAAAAGGTGGGGGGTCTCTACAAGGGACATGGCCTAAATAAAGGCCTGACTTAAAACATGTGAGCTACAATCCTGTGGTTCACATAGTATGCTGCCTGACCACTATTTGGGTGCCTATTTGTGAGTTGTCTGCTATTGCATCCAGACATACCACATAACAACAAACATATGCCCAAGACAATCAGACCTATTGCCTTTGTGAATGCTTGTTTCAAGTTTGATGTAAATGGGTAATATCAATGAGTTTGTTGTAAATGATTAGAACATGGAATTACATTTGGCACATAAATAACCATAACTCTGAGCACACTGGATAGAGGCCAAGTATTGAATGAGCATATAATCTGTGCACTGTTATATCCCAATGACTCACACAGTTTTCAGACTCAAACTCCAGATCTCTTAGTTGTGCCCCATTATGAACACTATCGTAGTACAAGAACTCACCCTGACACCTAAAGGCTACTTAGCTCACATGTACCATACATGCATTGGACAACCCAATATGTCAACATTTTAGAAATGAGGCTTCTGGCTTTGCTGTGCAAAATTGTACTAAAGCAAAGAAAGTGCACAAACGTTAACAAATTCAAAGTTTTTACTTCAGTAAAATATGCAATGTATATAAAGTAACATATTGCTAAAACCATTTGGCAAAGCCAATAGATCCCAAAGGCGAGATCTACTGGCTTTCTCAATGCTTGTCTTATAAGCAGCCAAATCTGCTTCAATATCAAGTAACACTAATTCTATTTAATCTGCCAGTAAACATGATACTTTTGTTTTAGACCCAACAATATAGTTGTATGTCTCTTGAATACAGCAAATAATACACAGCAAACTCACAAACAGTTAAACAAAGAATTTGGATGGTCAAGAGTGCAGTGATAGTTATTTCACTCTGCTGCAACCACAGGTAACATTGCACATCCGAGTTCTTTAATGTGAGCAATTAAGAGATATTATTAATCTTATCACTCATAAAGTTAACATCTCTTGTAAAATAAGGATTTCTCATAAACTAATTAGAAGTAAATATTTTAACAGAATCTTCGTTCCCTCAAATGTTTACCAACATCCTAGTTTAAAAATCAATAATAAAAACAATCGAAATGTCTCAACATTTAACTAAACAGCAATATACCACAAAATCACAATCAATTCAATAACAAGCATTAGAATGAAAAAACAAATAGAATTACATTCTAGGCTTGACCTCCATAAAAGAGCAGAAGATCCTATCAGTGATGAAACTCAAATGCAAATGTTCATTCATGGAAAACTGTTGATCCACAACTCCTGTGTCTGTGACAATTCGTTTTTTAACTCCTCCTCCCAATCACTGAACTTCCGTCCTTGTTACTGTATGCTTATGCTCAAAGAGTAGTGGAAAACTGGCATTTTGTGTCTGATTTTGATCAAACAGTATTGTTGTTGTCTCTTTCCTTTACTAACAAATGTGTAGCAAATCTTCTTTCTTATCCTGTCACGCCTATATCTAATTGATTTATTTAGCATTCACTTGCAAGAGTAACATTATAATTTGAACGAAGATTTGTTGAACTCCACAAGTTGCTCCTCTGACTTGCTCAAATTCCAAAAACATCATTATGTAAAATGTTCAGGGCTTGACTGCCTCTCTTTTCTCAATCACATACATAATTATCTCTCAAATGTGTATATAAAATATTATTATCTGCTGTTGCTTCGTGGCCAATCCTGTGTCCTGTGTAGTATGACTGTTTGACGCAGAATATAATTTTCATACAGTAGGATGCATAAGCCATTTCCTGCAAATGAGAGTATATTCAACAAGTCCCCTTTTGGCGAAGGGAGGGTATAGTTTAGCACTGAGCTAAAGACCAGCCTCTCATGAGAACCTAAGAACATGAGATAACATAGTTAATAGAGATGCTATGGGAACTTTGAATGTGGGATTAGAAATTAATCAAACCCTCAGCGCTGCACCATCTCTGGGGATGCAGGGGTCAGTGGCACATCCACGTCAAGATTGAGAGGAATGACCATCAATGAAGGTAATGACTGACGAATGGGTTTCATCCTGATGAACAGCTGTTAGTAGAAGAGTATTGATAAACATAGCAGAGCATAAAGTTGGAAGTATGGAAGACTTGTAAAGACTATGTACCAGGACTGAAGTTACACTTTATATTTTTTATGATGCATGCTAGGTAATGCATACGTATAAAAGTGAAGTAGCAAAGAGAAGTGTTATGTTGCCAAAAATGGTGGCCTAACTGTGATGGGTCTGAATTGAATTTACTGTGGTAGAAATATGGGAACAGCACACAGCGTTTCCACACATCTGGTCCCGGCTCCACCAAGTAAATGACTGGAGTCTGGAGCATCTGCAAAGAGATGTCTCATCAACATTCAAAATCGGATTCCATTTAACACAAAGCATTAAAGCATAAGCCTATAACACACCTCCGTCCTTACAACCCAAAACATTCCACAACAAACCCATGGACAAAATAACAAACCAGTCCTAGGACTACTAGAAAAATTTAAAAGAATAAAAGACAAGAAATAAGAAACCCAAGGCAACGCACAATATCTCAAGTACTTGGCAGACCACACGTCTTTTAACCCTTTCACACCCTTGCATGGAAACCTGTCTTAACATTCTTTCCTGAGCCAGAAGAACCTTCAAATGAAAAGTCACCAACCTATCCTGAGAGTGTGGGTCCCTCCAGAAATGTGTTTATATTGTAACTGTCAAACCTTTTACCGGCCAAGCCTGTAATATCATGACCAGTGCTCTTCTTCCCAACAGTCAATTCGACGTGTCCACACTTGACCCTGGCAATGTTGCTCTTAATCTTCTACTTATCATTCTAAACCTTAACGGCATGAGAAGAAACTTGAATGACATATGCTGGAATAGAATTTTGAGGTTCTTGTTTTTTCTCCAGTCTTCTGATTTTCACTCCATCTCCCATCTAAATATCTGTCACTTTAGTCTTCATCATCCCTTCATATCTCTGCTTACATTTGGCCGCCTTACTACACTGACTCTTAGACCCGTCTCTTCCACAGTAGGAATTCTTTCCCCAACACAAGTTTTATCTACAATCCAACATAGAGACAATTTGAAAAAAAAGCTCCTTCTCAGCAACACAAAAGGAGCAACTCCAGTGGAAGAATGATAGTGTCCTTCAACATTTAATTTACTCTCTCCACCATGCCGTTTCCTTGTGAGCTATACAAAGTCACAGAAACATGCTTACTCCAAAAAGATGACAAAAAGGTTTCCATGGCCAACGATCTGAATTGTACACCTTCTTCATTGCTAAGAATTTTGGTACCCTTTCCTCAGGAATACACCTCTCAGGAAATCAATCAATGCATTTGTGTTGGGTTCCCACCTAAATTTACATTCAACCCATTTGAAGTGATAATCAGCAATCACTAATGCAAACCTCATACTATCTCTCAAATTGTACATAGATCTAAAATAGTGAACTTGGAGCTGTGTCCACGCTTAGGGAGTACTACTAAGGAATGCCCACCCATTATCTTATTATTTTAACTCTACGGTATGACGGTCTCATATCTCTGGGTCTTATATGTACTCTGTAAAAACTCTAATAAAATTAAATAAGTAAATAAATAATGAAATATCTCTTGTGAGCAATATACGTGTCCTTCGACTGATGAATGTGAGTACATAGCATTGCTGTCCATATTCATCATCTACATGGCGAGGCTACCTCTGTTCCCAGCTGTGATCCTAAATATCCCTTCAGGTGCCTCACGGGCATCCTTCCTGTTAGGTATCATAAGACACTTTTTTGTGACGAAATGAACCACTAAATTGACATTGGCATTGTAGAATGTGCATTGTCGATCAAGCTTCGTGTTGGCTCTGCTTTTCGGAGCTAGAGTATGAGAGCACTCCCCTAATCAGGATTAATAGTGACACTTTTCCAAGAGACAATATCCTCTGCTCTTACTGCTGCACTCTTCAGGCCTCCAGGAATGTTCTGTCCACCTCGCCAGTAACTGGTGTCTATAGTGTTTCTATAGTATCCAGCCGGGGGGTACTCTACAATTCACTCAAGACAGCAAAGAGCAGTGGGCATGGATTTTCTTTCACAAGACTCTCAATTTAAAATTAACAATGCTTCCATTTTTCTCCCAAAGGTGAATGCAGTGACTTGAGTAGTGAATTTCGGTTACTGAAGGCTGTTGGCATATCACTATCTCGCTTCATTTGGATTACAAAGAGGCTGCTATTAATGCTGCTACCACTTCAAATTATTTTCCCTGCTTGCTGCTTTTTTTTTATCAATGCTCACTAAAGATGTTCTTAACCGATTGGTTTATGCTGATATCGATGGCCTTGCAGGTGCTGCAGAGGAGTGCAGCTCTTCTATTTGCTATGTATGGAAAACTAGTGGAGACAAATTATTGTCGTAGGGAAAACAAGCACTGTTTCCAGTCTCCCACAGCCGTGTATTGACAGCACACAAAGACATTCAGGCCAGAAGGGCAGTGGTGATGGCAGCAGCACTCTCCAGACAACGTCAGTCATGCTGACAACCCGCCACGCCGTGGCGCTCTGAGGCACAGTGGGAAGGAGCTGCAACCAACTGAGAAGGGGACCCCAGTGGTTCAGACTGTGCGAACCGTGCAGACAATCCCTTTGTATCCCCTCTTGACCATGTGCAATGCTGCTGAGATGTGCAGTCGTGCACCAGTGCCACTTATGTTTGGATCCGGGGAATTTTGTCATCCCCCTTCACTCTCCTGCCTCCATGCCCCACTGGGCGAAAGGCCCTTGTGGGGCCAGAAATTTAATTGAACGGGTATTGGCACATTTAAACGTCTGCCAGCCTTTTGGCTTTGCCAATGCCTGTTTTGTTTTGCCTTGGGTTATGCAAAACTTTATCCTTGGCGGAAGTGATTGGGCCTCATCAATCTGAAAAAAAACAGTGGCTAAAAGAAAAACTATTTTTCGGTCTCAAAAATGCATCATTTGCAACAGTGATCCCTGGCACTGAAGGGAATTACTTTGTGGATGTGCTCTTTGTGAGAGGGCAGAATGCCTTCACTTGCAGTGAAATTAGCCAATGGCTAAAGTGGGTTGATCCATTGCCCGATACTGTATATACTAATAGGTGGAATTAAAATGTGAATGGAACAGTAACAAACAAATGGATGAAGAGGGTTGGCTGAAAGCCTCTTTAAGTATATTATACAAAGAGTTTTAGTAAAAACAAAAGGCAGTAGAAAGAGGACGCACGACATAAAAGCATGGAATTTGGAAATTCGTCTTAGGCTCCAGCCTAATTTTACCCCTCCTTGAAACGTTTGGTACAGGTACATTCTGGGGGTGGAGGGAACAGGAGGCTGACAGACAATGCTGAGAGCCCTAGACTCCAACAAGCAAAGCAGCATAGTATTTTATTTAAAGTGTGCTACTTCAAGTCCTCACCTTTCATTATTGTAACCCTTCTGCTTCCAGAGAGTCACATACTGCCTCATCCACAAGCGAGTCTTTGTGCTGGCAATCCAGCTCTTACACCCAAACTCAATGGCAATGGATGAAAAGCTGTCTCAGCCCTCAACCCACTAGTTACAGATTAATGTAGTGAGGTTAGTAAACTCCTGACCTAGCTCACAAGAACTCAAGCATTAGCCTGTGATCCCATAGTAAACACAGAAATTCATATGATGCGCTAAACCACCTATGCTATTTTGCTGAATTTGAATATGTGCTCTATGGATTACACCACATTTATGCATTTGTTGTTGTAACCCATTGAACTAATTTACTGAGATGTGGACCTGTGCCCAGAAAATTATACCAATTACTGTAGTATCCATCAATCAATGAATCAAGTGGATTTATACAGCGAGACTCATCACTCAAAAGGGTATCCTGAGAATCATGATGGTTTAGTAGATACTTAAACCCCTAAGATATCACTAAGATTTGAGCCAGTGATCTGCTGATTAGACACATATTGCTGCAGTAAATGTTGTCACCAAGAGGCCAATTTAAATCCTGGTGGACAGCCTATTGTTCTGTTAGGGCAATCGTATAAATTGCTTTTTCACCCTGGTGGAGGAACCGAACAGCAGAATTATAAATGATAGCCATGCTGCTGGTCATTTATAAAGCATTGCCAGGAAGCACCCCACAGCAGTTCCCGTCAATACATTTCACTGCTTGGTACAGGGCTCTGTCAACACGGCAGAGCCCTTCACCAAACAATTTTCACTTTTTGTTTTAAAAGATGGGATTTTCTTTTTGAAAATAAAAAAATACAATGCTCATCTTGCCATGGAAGTCCTCTCCAATGGTAAGGGGAGCATTTAGCAGGTTTCGCTTCCCTGTACTGCCAGGGATTTCCTGGTGGGGACTAGCAGTAAACACTGACCTCAAATGCAGCCCATCTAAATCAGGTGGGCAGGATTACAGGTCTACCTCCAACGGCCTTTACTCCAGAGGGCCGTCAGAAGGGTTAATCACAATGCACTAATCTCCACTGTGATTAAACTTATGCTGCACCCGCATCTAAATTGGGTAGGCGTACCATTATCTTGTCTGCAAGTATACTCTGTTGCAACTGGGTATTCTTACCACTAAGATATAAATCAGGCCCTTAGTGAGCTATATTACGAAAAATGAATTTGTTTTTAATACAACTTTTTATATCTTTCAACTCAGACATATCCTTTAGGAGCAAGGCCACAGTCGCATACATTAACTTTGTAATTAAACAAAACAGTGTTCCTTATTTAACATTATTATTTAACTTTTGTTAAAATGACAAAATAGTATGTCATAGAATAAGCATAATCTGTCTTTCCTTGCCGCAGAATTTAGTAAACCCTGTCACATAATATGGTGCTTCATTGTGTTATTATGCCAGTGGCCATGTACATAGTAACACAGCATATGCCCACTGCCTATTGTGGCACCTACGCCAGCATGTGGACAGAGCAATAGGAGGCACTTTTTCTATTCATACTAAAAGAATCCAGCATAAACCTAATGACATTGATCACATCTGTGTCAAGACACAAGAGTAAGGCTAAGCATGTGCCCAGTGTCAATTGTGGCATCCATACTAGCATGTACCCTACCATATGTTCTAAGTCATCCAATATACTGTTGCTCTCACACACAAGTGCTATACATAGTGTGGCCAATGTCATTTATTAAACCCATACGAGCAATATCATTGGTGGTGCTCATGCTAGCCTGTGCCCAGGGTCACCAGGGCACCCTTGCCAGCATATGTCCAATGCCAGGTGGTTCATCCATGTCCATACAAATGCACCACTGGAATCTAGCATGTGTTCAAACAGCCAATTCAGCATGTGCCCAATGCCATTTGTGGCACTCTTGCCAACATACCCTATTGGGACACAAAATGCGGCTTCTGTCATTTGTGTTGGTTATGCCAGCACACAGCAGTGCCATCTGTGACATCTGCTTTCTAATATACAAATAGCACCACAAAGAGCTACCACATACCCCATATCCACTGGAGTACACCACAGAAATTTCATATGAACCCATCTTAGGCCTGACATGGCTTGTGTCGCCACAGCCATTGCTACCAAGGGGCTTTAGCACTCTATGTCATTAGTAACAGTGATTGCAACCAGTGGTGCTCGGCCTTTGATCGTCTTTGCAACACTGCCACCCATCCTAGCTTACAGGAGACAGATGTTTGTGATTACAATCAGACTGATTTGCAGTTCCTCTGTGCAAATGAAAAGCAGGTGTGCCCATGGTCACATGGCACACACATCTGTGCGAAAGAAGCTTTGTCTGCATTGCAGATATTGATCAAACAGTCAATCAATAAGGACTTGTAAAGCGCGGCTAATCACTCGTAGGGTCTCAAGGCACTGAATGAAGGCGTGCTGCACAGTCGAAGAGGCAGGTCTTGAAGTCCTTCCTGAACTGCTTCAGGGATGTGGTCTGCCTGAGCTTGAGGGGAAGTGTGTTCCATGTTTGGGTTGCTAAGTAGAGAAGGATCTTCCTCCTGCTGTACTTTTCTGGATCTTGGGGCCACCTGCAAGAGCGAGCTGGGAGGAACGGAGATGTCTGTTGAGTACATAGAAGGTGAGGCCGTGGTTGAGGTGTGCTGGTCCTATGTTGTGTAGTGCCTTGAAGGTGTGGATCAGGAGTTTAGGATGCACTTGTTGACTGGAGACACTGCAGGGGTTTCTAGAATGGTTGAGTCTGGGAGATAGCAATCTACGCTTTACAGTCCATACCAGCAAGATAGGGGTTGACTTCCTTGATATTTCTATCAAGGTTGATAATTGATATTTAGGGGTAGAGCTATTTACAAAACCTACCGATAAAAATACCCTGCTTCACTATAAAAGTTATCACCCTAAAGCCCAGAGGGGTTGTATCCCGTTCGGACAGTTTTTAAGACTGAGGAGAAACTGTACATCTTCGGAAGATTTTTATAAACACTCAAATGTGCTGAAACAAAAACTGAAAAATAGGGGTTATCCGAAAAAGGTAATTAGCCATTCCTTTAAGGGAGCTTGATTTTATGATAGGTAGAGCATGTTTAATCAGAGTCAAAGACGGAATGACAATAAACGGATAGTGTTTGTAAGCCAATTTAGTGCGATTAGTAATAAAATAAAAAATTTGATAAATAGGAATTGGCATGTATTGGATGCTGTATATGAGATGAAGTTGGAAAAGCCTCTTTTTGCATTTAGACGCAACCAGAATCTGAAAAATAGATTGGTCCATACATACAGAGAGGACCGAAAAACTGGACTGTTGGGGTTAACTGGGAAAATAGTTAGGGGCAACTACAAATGTGGCAACTGTAGTTGCTGTGATCAATGTCTAGAGGAAAAATGCATTGAATATAAGGGAGTAATTATTAGCTCTAAAACCCTAAATAATTGTTGCAGTAAGAATGTAGTGTATTTGATTCTCTGCCCCTGCGGATTAGGATATGTGGGAGAGACGGGGCGTGAATTGCCTAGTATAATACCATTTTTTATAGCTTTATTATTGCCTTACTTATTTATTATATGTTATATTTTCTATTATATAATTTGTATACATCCTCCCCCTTTCTTATATAATTATAGTAATAATGTAACAATTAAGGTGGTGCGGACCCCTTTTATACATCACGGCAGCAAACGAGATAGGTGAGTGCCCTCCTTTTTATAATTATGGGGCACCCTAAGATGGCGGCCACGATAAACTAGTGAGGCGGGCGCCTTGATGGACCGATTAGGTCTTCAACATGGCACCCGTGTGGTGCCGCAAATAGATCCTTGTGTGGTTAGCGTTCGGTGCGGTGTGGGCGGGTAGTCAATTTGACGTAACAGGAAGTGATTTCACTTCCCGCCCGCGTATCTTGAACGCACACTCGGTATAAATGGGCTGAGTTGAGGTAAGCCAGGTTTCTCCATAATAATAAGAAGAAACGGCAGTAAAAGAAAGAAAAACGGAAGAACGCCGCAACAAAGGTTAATTTATGGAGTATGTTAGAATTGAAGCGCTTTTGGGTTTTATTTAGTACATCGAGTTAGAGTAAAGGACCATGCAATATGTGAATAGTTGAGATATGAGGAATAAGTAAACAGAGTTTTGGTAATAGAATGCGATGTAGTGTAGTAGTAGGGTGAGTTTTGATTTACAAAGTTTATAAATATTGCAAGCATTGAAAAAAAAAAATTTTCAAACCCTATATTTTTGATTCTTGTTGTAGAAATAAGGCTTGAACCTGTTGATTTATATATGGTTCTGACCTAGTTCAATAAATTTGGACTCCATGGTAAGTCTTAGGACTACGACTAGTGCATGCTATGAAATTAACAGATATTGTGGAGATGTTTTTTTTTTTTTACTTTTGAAAAAACAGCACTGAATTGCATGTGGGCTATGTACAAATTCTGTCTCTCGCTTACACCCAGTGGAACATCTTTTTAAACCGGGTGTGCACCTATGGGCAAAGGATAGTATGGATGAATTTTCAGCACTATATGGGTCACAACATGGTGTTTGGGCCTTTGTCTAATGTTGAATAGTGGATTTATGGCTTTTTTATTTTATTTATATAGAAATATACTTCACAAAGACTGTGGATGTGAAGGATAGTATCTATTTGTATCAGTGTTGATGGTGTGAATTGACCTTTATGGAGGTGAGTGATGGGGACTACTTCCATAGTTATTTTTCTATAAAGATAGGGGAGAAAAAGTTATTTAATAAAAATCTTTTAGAAAAAAGAAAAAAACTTTTTTAGAAATATTCTTAATATGGATGAGATATATATTTTGGAAGTAGTAAGTGTGGAGATATATACATATATTTTGATTCACTATGCACTGACAATCATGCATACATACATGTATGTCGGTGTAGGTATGTTCCTGGTTTGATGTAGAAGGGGCTCAATGGAATCTCTATTTGGGTTGGTAAACATCAAGGAATCCGGTGGGAATTTGGATAATGAATTAGTTGTTATGGGGGATTAAATGGGGCACTTGGGTGTATGAAATATGAAAGGTGTGTATATATATTTAGCTTGTTGTGTTGTTATATGTAGGTTTTATCGAACCATCTTGGGGAGTACAATATATAGTCCTGAAGAAGGTGGTGAAAAAGGTTTGGAAGCCCACCGAAACGCGTCGACGCATTACCTTTACTGGACCCACAGAAGGAGGCTCTTATCGAATAAAGAGTGTTGATAATTATCAATAAGCCTATTCCTATCAATATTGGGACAGTTTCATTTTATAGACTATTGTATATGTCTTGTGTTTATCTCCCTTTTTATTGAATTTTATTTGACACTTGTGTTGTGTTATCAATGTTTTAGTATTTATGTGGCCGTCTTGGTCTTGTATGATTTGGGTTTTTACTTGGAACTATATTAAAAATTCACCCTTGATTCCTTTGACTTTAGCTGATCAATAGAGAGATTCATTGTCTGTATGAGTGAGGTGTGACTGGTGTGTCTTTCCCGTGGGGGACTTTTTTTTATGATTTTATTGTGCTACGGTACCCTCTTCCCCCCATTATATTGGTTATAGGAGGGTCCCCTCTCTATATTCTTGGTTACTTGTTGACTGGGAGCCAGTATAGGTCTCTGAGGAGGGAGGAGACTCAACTGTGTCGGGGATGTCTAGGATAAGTTTGACTGCTGCATTCTGGACTTGTTGTAGTCTTGATTGAAGTTTCTCGGTAATGACAGCTGCCGTAGTCCAGTTTGCTGGTGATGAGTGCGTGAATGACTGTCTTCCTTGTGTCGGGGTGAATCCATTTGAAGATCTTCCACAGGAGACGAAGGATGTGGAAGTTTGACGGGAGATGGAGTTAACTTGGCGGGTCATTGATAGGGTGGAGTCCAGGATGATGCCCAGGTTGCACGCACGGTCTGTGGGTTGGGGGCGTTACCCATTGTCCAGGAGTCGTTCCAGGCAGGAGGGAGTGGAGCCAATTACGAGGATCTCTGTCTTGTCTGAGTTGAGCTTGAGGCAGCTGGCCTCCATCCAGACAGTGTCAGCTCTCATTCCGTTGTGGAAGTTCCCCTTGGCTTGCGCAGAGTCCTCGGAGAGGGAGAGGATCAGTTGGGTGTCATCAGCATAGGAGACTATGTTGAGCTTGTGTTGTCTGGTGATACTGGAGATTGGGGCATTGTAGACATTGAAAAGCTTTGGGCTGAGTGAGGATCCTTGGAGCACTCCGCAGCAAGTGTCTTTAGATTCAGAAGTGAACGGTAGTAGTCTGACCTTCTGTCTTCTTCCGGTGAGGAAGGACTTGATCCAGTTTAGGGCTTTGTCTCAGATGCCGACATTGTGCAGTCTTTCACAGAGGGTGGAGTGGGAATCGTTGTCAAATGCAGCGAAGAGGTCGAGGAGGGTGAGTGTGACAGTGTCTTCGTGGTCCAGTAAGATGCGCATGTCAATGGTAGCTCCTAACAGTGCGGTTTCGGTGCTGTGGTTGCTTCTGAAGCTGGACTGGGAAGGGTCCAGGAGACGGTGTGTCTCCAGGAACTCAGAGAGTTGCTGGTTAATGGCCTTCCCTGTTACCTTGGCTGGAAAAGGGAGCAAAGAGATGGGTCTGTAGTTCTTCAGCTCCCTAGGGTCAGCGGTGGGATTCTTGAGTAGTGGGCTGATTTCTGAGTGTTTCCCAGTCTGAGGGGAATGTGACGGTCTTGAAGGACAGATTGATGGTTTAGCAGAGCTCCGGTGCTATGGAGGCGCTGGCCAAGTTGAGGATGCGCTGAGGGCATGAATCTGAGGGTGCGCCTGAGTGTATGGAGATCTTCAGTCTTTGGGTGTCCTCTATGGTGATGGGGGTTCAGGAGTTCAATATCTGGTGGAGTGCAAGGTCCCTGGAGGTGAGCAGTGCTGGTGGGCTTTGGTTCTTGAATCCTTTTTAAATGTCCTGGATCTAGCGGTGAAAGAAGGTGGCAAGGTCATGGCAGAGTTTTTGGGAGGGAGGGATGGATGAGGTGACTGCCCCGGGGTTTTTGAACTCTGTGACAATGGTGAAGAGCTCTTTGCTGTTGTGAGTGATGGCCCCTGGATTTCTCCACCTCAAAGTCCATTGTCTTGTGGTGAAGAAGAGGAGGCCAGGGGCGACCCTTCATAAGGGCGGAGTAGCGTCGCCCACCCGCCAGCAGCAGAAGCTGCAAACCTTTCAGAACAAAAGGATAATAAACTATGTTTATTATCCTTTTGTTCTGAAAGGGGCAGGGCCACAGGGGTGATGTGCACTGAGGGAGAGTGCTCAGAACTCTCCCTCAGAGCACATGTGTGTTTAGCCGGCCGTCTTGGGCCGGCAAAACACACATGCACAGTAGGCTGTCCGCTGCCCGGCAACACAGTTACCGTACTGGAGAGAGAGCCTGCACAGGCTCCCAGCCTGCCTGGTAGCGCCCTGGCTCGGCGCTCCCAGCTAATCCTGACGCTGCTTTGAACAGCGTCAGGATTGGCACAGGGGAGGCTGGGAGCCTGCTCCTGCAGCAGAAGGCAGCAGAGATGGAGGAGCGGCACGGCCTCCGTTCAGGTAAGTTTTTATTTATTTTTATTAAATCATTTTATGTATCCCCCCCGCTCTCCCCTACCTCTGTCTCCCTTCCCCTCCCCATCACGCCACACCTGCCCCACCCCTTTTAAGAGCTGCCAGCCGCGACTGGAGGAGAAACACAATGTAGCCTAAATCCCTTCTTGTATTGTGCTTATCCTTTGGAGGCTGCTTTGGCCTAGTGAAGCCTGTTAATGAATACACGGCAGGCCAGCAGTGTGCCTCATTTGCACTGTGAACCATACAAGTGAGGTGAGTGACTCAAAGCGAAATACTGGTGACCAGATGAAGGGTGGTGCAACGGGTTCACTTTCTCCCTTCACGATGATCTTGGTCTTGGTCTTGTTTCCATTCGTGCAGCTGAAGCTTTCCTTACCGGTCCATACAAAGAGTGATATTAGCTCATTTGATTAGACTGCTGTCTCCTAATTTGAGTTAACTTGGAAATGCACTTGATATTACTTCAGGAGGTCTGCTAAGGGTTTCATATAGATGCTAAACAAGAGGTGGAAAAGGGAGGACCCTTCGGGGACAATACATGGTTATTCACAAGAAAACCACCAACTCCTTGCAAATTTGTAATAACCTTAGTGCTTTATAATTGCTTTTCTGAAAAGTATTTCTGGGAAGTGGTATCCAACTTATTGTCAACTAAACCCGTCCACTCCTCCCTGAAAAGTGTTTGCTTGAAGTGCTTTATCTAATTTCACTCACCTTGATTGCTATTTCATTGATATGGTCACGTATATGTAATCTTTTACTTGTAGAAAAGGACATAGTACTTTTTCACAGAACCCAGTACTTACCCTCCTCCCAAACCACTCTAGAGAAGTACTGGAGTATTGTGAGTGCCTATTCAGAGTCAGAGTACTCTTTTGGGGCCAATGCGTTTTTAGCAAATTTCAACAAAAATTGGACTGTAAAATGCACTAGTTGGCCGATGTTGTTCCTATCTTGGTAATGGGGTGTGGAAAGCTCTCTTTAGTGAGTTCCTGTAAGGAAGACCGGTTCGGTCACTTCACTCCTAATTTTGGCATTGTCCGTGCAGGGAGGTGGGCGAAGTGGGCGCCTTTTGGGCACCTGCACTTATTTCATTTATTTTTACAAATTAAACATTGCCTACTGCCATCAAAAACAGACCAACGGAAACTGCGGGACTCTTATCCACGCACATTCAAAGCGTATTCTCTACGGAATCCGCTTATAAAACCTTACCTCAGTGGTACCTGACCGCACGATGCTTAGGCAGAATATTCCCTCCGGTCTCAGACAGGTGTTGGGAATATGATACAGAGAAGGGATCCTTATTGGATGTCTGGTGGGAATGTGCACACATCCTAACTTTCTGCAAGGAGTTTTTAGGCACAGAGGGAAGCTGGGTAACTATACACCCGATAAGGGGACAATGACCGCTTTAGAGCACAGGGGTACGGTTGAGGCTAATTTTACATGCTGCAAAAATGCTCATTGGAATCAACTGGAAGCTGATACAGCTCCGGGGACAGCAACGTCGTTCCACATATTGTGGCGAACTATAAATACATCGTCTACATTTTGGGAAATATGGAACCCGTTAATCTGCTTCTGGAGAACGGAACCCTCGCCCTTGGGTCTGGTGTGCCTAGCGCCCCCTAGTTGTTCTAGTGCACGTGATTCAGAAGGGGGGTTAGTCCGCAGAGGATTGAGTGCTCGGAGTCCATCTGTGTTGTCGATGACATTTGCCCGTTGCCGGCTGCAGCTTCTGCTGTGTATTTGGAGTAGGATGCGGGCAGAGGTGGGGGATTTGAGAATGTTTCCCTTTTTCTTCCTTTTTATGAAACAGATGGATGGCACAGAATGGCAACTCGCAAATCACAATGACATGGTTAGTTATTAAAAATAGGGCGACTGGCACATCACACACTGTTTATTGGGTGTCACGTTCCTTCACATTCTGAATAGCCCCATACATTCTTTGCCTGTTTCCCGCTGACAGAGTTTGGATTGTCTTCCAGAAATCTGTGAAACTTCGTTCCTACTTACAAGAATTATGAACAATTTTGAGTAAGAAAACCCATTTTTGTTGTGACTTTCAAGTCACTTAGCATGTGCACAGAGACTATTGGGACCACTTGCACGTCGCAAACAACCAGCTGTTGCTTGGTGACGATAGGTGGCGTGATAGGTGACATTCTAGACGACAGAGAACACAGTCAGGTGGTTGTAGAAAGATGCGACCCCCATGTCCCCCTGGTTTGACTGGGATAGAATGACAGGAACATAGCATAAGAGATTCCGGGCTGGGACACAAGCAGGCATGACTTTATTGGTGGTAATGGCTTTATATTCTACTCGCCCTGCAGAATATACATCACGAAGTTAGCGATAAGAAGCGACATACCAGTATTCTTCCAGAACCAGGTGGATCCATTTTAAATCTCGCAGCACTGCCAAGTCCAGCCACACCTGTGAAGTTGAAGATATTATAGGGTGCCTCCACGTCGATATCTTTGCATTGACCGCTCCCCGTTGCATCAAAAATGAGGGTCCCAATGGGTTCAGTTTCTGGTACAGAGACGCTGAAAAGGAGAGCACAACGTTGCTGGTTAACTTCACATGAGAACAATGTCAACTTGTGATTACCTTAAACAAATGTCATTGCGTAAGAGGCAACAGGGCATTAAGTCTAAGGGAATCACGAGCGGATACTTATTTATGCAAAACAACTAGGGTAACAACCTGGCATTGAGGCAAATTATGGACAGGACTGTAAAAAATTCAAGATAAAGGGTCAAAATCCAGGACAAAGGGTCAAAATTCAGGACAAAAATTCAAGAACAAATGTCAGTTTTACAGACACACGCAAGAGAGGCCATGCCTCGCTATGTTGTCAGTGCATTTATTTACTCTTTTTTAACATAGCACTATTTATTCACTGTGGTCTTTTTGTGATTGCCTGCTGGTACGCTACATTCAGGTGTCACATTACGTCCTTGTTAAGTAGTAAATGAATGCCCTTCAGTACTGCGGCAAACCCATCACCCCTGCCCAAATCTACCCGATCTTTCTTAAAGAGAAAGTAACAGCAAAATTATTTTTCTGAACATTTTAAAACCCCTGGCAAACAGTATGGGAAACATTAAGGTAATTAACCTTATGCTAATTTAAACAAATTGAACAAAAAAATCTGGCGTACCCCAACCGCCCATGGACTTTCAACCTAAATTTTTTTTTAAAGACGCAGGGCAGATGGTGTGAATGACAGTCTCACACCTAATGTCAGGATGTGAGGCACCCATAACCTGTCTGTAGTCTCACTGCACTAGAGTGTATGTCTGGGACTCTACATTTATCTCAGAAATGGAAGCCCAGACTACCAATCAAAGATAATAAAAGAGGAGGATGAAATTGAGATCAAATGGGAGATCCACGGCAAGCTATTCAAAGGGTTGTTTCTAAAAACAGGATAAATAAAGAAAAGAAGAACAAGGTGGGGCAATTTCTAAAATCAGACAAGATGGGTCCACCAAGACTATTCGAAGGTATTGGGTACCCGGGGAGTTGTCTCTGCACACAGGAGCGAAACAGAAGAGGCACTGTCAAGTGGTTAAACAAGCAACACCCATCCACCTTGGCAAACTCTTCTGGTGCAATGGTCCGCTGTTAGTGCTTGTGAAGGGTGAGCAGGGGCTAGACCCCTTGCAAGGTTGTGCAAGGCAATTGTCTGCTTTGTCCATGTCTTTAAATGGTTTTGAAATTGAGCAAAAGCCAAACTAGAGATCTGGGTTATCCCTAAGTGTCAAGTACACATAGAATCTTCAAAATATTTGGGATGTAAACTTTACAAACAAAATGTACAAATTTTAAAATGTAATTAGTGTTTCTTTAACATATGGCACTGTTTTCCCCTTTATATACAATTACATCTCAAATTGAACTGGGAATCAGTTACCTTTCGATACCTAGTGATTAAGATCTATCATTCTTACACTGATTTCCAGGATGAACATCTCGGCAGAGCGAACAGTCCCTCCAAGCCCAGTTTGCTTTTTGGTCTTCTCTTCTGCTTTCTGTAGTGGGCAATGTGGCACTAGCGAAGATGGTGTACTACCCCAATGATAGTATTATTTTGAAAATCTTCCCCTGCTTGTCCTTTATTCCTTCTTCAGACAGGCCACACTTCTGATTTGGTTGCTGCAGTGCCATCAGGTAGCTCTTTCCACTCTAAAGTTACCTGTGACTGCGGGTGGATTAGGTCTTCTGGACTTAGAATGCTATTATTCAGCTGCACAGGTCTAATGGGTGGCTCGCTGGCTTTCTGCCCACCTCCCTGCATGAGATGGGGTTTACCAGTAAATACATTTAAGGAAGGCTTAATACACTGCTCATTGTTTCCTACTGACCATTCTACGGATCACCATCTGGGGTTACCATGCACGGCTTTCCCTTGCCTTGCCAGAACCTGTAAACTCACTGACACGAAGAAACCCTGTGCTCCTGCTCTATCTTTGCTAAGCCTTCCCACTCGCACAGGATGACTGTGCTCAGAACAACTCCATCAGTGGCATGTTGCAGGTATCTTAAAATTGGTAAATTAGTTTCTGAACAGCGAGCTACTAAATTTCCAAACCCTTGTGGCAGACTACCATCTTCACCCTGGTCAACTCCTTACTTACAACCATCTTAAATAATAATTAAATGCCCTATTTCATGTCTGCCACCTAGCACCAACCCTACAAGATGTGTGCCAGAAGCTCTATGCAATAGGAACTGGTGGTAAACTGATAGAATGGGTGTGCAGACCTTTCCTGAAACATGGAAACCACTCCAGGTCTTCTCGTCATACTAACTGGGTGATTGATGTTGCCACACCTCTGCAAGATATGGAGTAAAATACTGGACTTTCCCCACAAAGTATCCCACAGCTGTCACTTTAAGTACATTCATAGGGCTTCCTTGTGAATGCATTCTGCCCGTTGCTTGCCATTGGCCTTGTGGTTTGTAACTCACAATTTGTTGCTTTCAATTTGCTGGCTTTATTTGTTTTAGGTTATGCAGCTTGAATTTGTCCCTTCCCTTGCCAAAACCTTATTTACAGTGTCCTTCTGAGTGCTCCCTTTCTGTAAACAGGCCTGTAAATCTTGTTCTTATCTCATCGCATTTGTGGGCATTTAAAGAACAAAGTCAAATGTCAGGCTCTGTCTTCAGTGGGAACTTAGTGTTTACTTTCCTTTCTCTGACTTCAAAGTGAGAGGATTTATGCGACAATCTTGCTGGATACTGGGGTTACAGGAAATAGTTTTTTCTATCACATGACAACATTTAAATAAACTTAAAAATATATCAGAATTAGGAGTACAAATGAAGCACCTTTTTGTTAATTCTGAACTGTGCTGGAAGCAAATACCTTTATATGATTAAAACAAATCAGTGCATTAGGTGATGCAATTTCCATGCATCATCGTCTGTGCACAGTATAGTTTGATTTGTCTCTCCACACCACTGCACCCTATTCGGTATCACTCCACTTTACACCACTCCATGCCACTGCACTGCACTCTTCTCAATTGTGAAACACTCCACATTATGCCACTGCACTCTATGCTACTTCACACTATGCCTCTCTACTCTACGCCACTCTACTCTGTGCCAATGCACTTTACGCCTCTCTACACCACTGCGCTCTGCACCTCTGCACGCTTTACCACTCCAGTCTAGGCAACACCAATCTAGTCCGCACAACTCCACTCTATGCCACTCTGCAACACTGAACTGTACGCCACTGCACTCTAAGCTAATACACTCTATGCTAATGCACTTTACTCTGTAACACTCAACTCTATACACTGTACGTCACTCTAATCTACTCTGCACCTCTGCACTCAATGCCACGGCACTCTACACCACTTTACTCTATGCCATCACACTATATGCCACTCTATGCAACTCCACTCTACCCTGCACCTCTCCACTCTATGCAACTGCACTCTACTCTGAAATCATCTATTCTACGCCACTGTACTCTATACCACTCTGACCACTGCACTCTAGTTCAATGCACTCTACATCACTGCAAGCTGACACTCTACTCTGCAGCACTGCACTGGCCGCCACTATACTCTACACTACTCTGCTCTGTACTAGTGCATTCTGCACCAATACACTCTATTCTAATGCACTCTATGCCACTCTACTCTGCCCAATGCCACTCTATGCAACTGCACTCTACACCAGTGCACTCTAAACAACTGCACTGTATGCCACTGCCCTTTACTCTGAACCACTGTACTCTATGCCACTGTTCTCTGTACCACTCTACACCACTGCACTGACACTCTACTCTGCAATTCTGCACTCTACACCACTCTACTCTATGCCACTGCACTCTAGGCACTAGACTCTACACCACTCTACAATACTCCACTCTGCACCACTCTACACCACTGCACTCTATGCCACATGAGTCTACTCTGCACTCTATGACACTGCACCACTCTGCATTACTGCAGTGTCTGCTACTCTATTGTATGCCACTCTACTCCACTGCATTCTATGTAACTCTACCACATGCCACTCTATGTCACTGCACTCTGCGCAAATGCACTCCGAACAACTGCACTGTATGCCACTGCCCTCTATTCTGTACCACTGTACTCTACGCCACTGTTCTCTGTGCCACTCTACATCACTGCACTGACACTCTACTCTATAGCGTTGCACTCTCCACCACTGTACTATACACCAATCTACTCTGTACTACTGCATTCTACTCCACTCTACTCTGCATCACTCCACTATACGCGACTGCACTCTACAGCACTATACTCTACTCTGCACCACTCTACACTACGCCACTGCACTACCTGCAACGCAAGCCTACTCTGCAATCTATGCCACTGCGCCACTCCACCCTACTGCTCTATCTGCCACTCTATTGTATGCCACTCTACTCCACTGCACTCTGTGCCACTCTACTCTGTCCCACGCCACTGCACTCTAAAGCACTGCATTCTACACTAACGCACTCTAAACAACTGCACTGTACCCCACTGCACTGTACTTTGCACCACTTGGCTCTACGCCACTGCTCCTATGCACTCTACTCTACTCCACACCACTATGCCACTAACCTTAAGCCATGCTGAACAGGAGCCACTCTGGTGTATAACATGGCTAGTGGCTAAACCACATTAGCAAAGACAATAACTTTTTCGTAGATGAGACCTATTGGCTTTGCCAATGTTTGTTAGTACTATGAGGTACCAAGGTCCCTGAAAGAACTGTGAAAAATACAAATACATCATAATAAAGACTGCTACAAAATGCTCAAATACATTTCCGTTAAATAAAAAAAAGCGCTTCTCAAATACAGATTTGAATAATATACAGTGTATACCTAGTACTAAAAAATGTTATAACACTCCATTAAAACCACACATTCCACAGCTCACCTTGGAACACCCTTAAGGTACCTCTCTAAAAGAAAATATATTTGCCATCAGAAAGCTTCAAGTGACTCCTTTGATTAAAGTCAATGCAGGTTTTCAAGCCCCTTTGCATTTGCAGATTTACTGGTTACACACATTTGCATTTCTTTAGGGAAGGAGACACCTGGCAAGAAGGCCTTTTGTTATCTGTCTGCCCCTCCCTCCCTCAGAGCACAAGAGACTCCCTGGCTTTGAAACCTGCTGGGGAAACTAATCTGCCCGTAATTTCACTCTACCTTCCCTTGTCCTTTTGGTGAAAGGCTAAAATTACAGACAAAGTGCCGTCCGTTAAGCCTTTCATCACGGACAACGGATGGCAGGGCGAAATTACAGGCAGTCCATGAAATTTACGGACGGGTGGTCACCCTAGAAACAACATAATGTTTCCATTTTGTTAGCAACCCCGGCTCAAAGACTGGTAACTTGTGTCAAGCCTAGTGAACACATTGGGTCCCATTCACAAAGGCCAAAATGAGTAAATAATTATGGACTTCTATAATACTCTTTTACATACTCTTACATGCCAGAACCTGCCTCAAAATATCTAAAATAGGAATAAAATAGAAATATTCCAGTCATTGTTCATATACACTTATTACAAATAGAAATGACTGTGCCATCTTTGCACTTTTACTAATTGTGGGTTGGATGCTTCGGGTCGATTCACAAAGGTGACCAAGAGTACCTACTTCCTGTTGTCATACACAGTTTTGTGAAATGGCCCCATTACACTTTTTTGTGAGTTACGAAAACCCAGTGCTATCTCATGAATTCAACTCTTGATTAATTCTAACTGTAAAACCGCATATAAATACCTAGTGGCTACCCAAGTATATGTCCATGCTGCTGAGGTGTCTTTTTAGGAGAATAGCACATGAGTTTTGGGGGACTTTTCTTTAGTTTAAAATTAAACAGACCCCCTGCTCAAATTTCCACCAGCATCGGTCACTCCCAACTGATCTATTCAATGGCGTTCACTCTCTGTTTATGAAACTATGAGAGCTAAACCCTCCCCTCAATTTGTCAACCTAACTTCATTACTTTGTGTTCCTCTCCTAAATCTTCTATTCTTCTATTCCAGTGTTCTGATAAGTGAAAATAGCTGCCAGGTAAAAGGTTGACTCTGTGGCCATCTCCAGCTAGTAATCCATTGAATTCAGGGAACAAACAATACTTAGAATTCTGCAGTCATCATGGTGTAGTTATTGCTAGGGCCTAGTTACCATAGGATGAGCGTTTTTTGGTTTGCTAATAACTTTGGTGCCGTTTGACCAATCTTCACAAAACTTTCCCAAAAACAGTTTCATCCGCCTCAGCCTCTACTTGAAATGTTTTGAGGTGATATGTCAAGCGGGGGGCCAGAAAAAAGAGGGGTCTCAAAGCACAATTTTCCCCTGTCATTTCCATAGGGACTTTTGAATAGCACTACAGCCTTAATGGCTGAATGGAGTTACACCAAATTTGTCAGAAAGGTTGATCTTGATCCAGAAAGTATGCTTTTTCTGATTTGGTCTAAATCTGTTCAGAATTTTTCAAGAAATTAAGGTTCAAAATATTTATCTGGGTAGTTGAGATGGTGCTGCAATCACGTAATTTCAAATATTAAAGTGATCTGATAAGCAAAGAGGGCATCTTTTCCCATCAGCAGTCTTGCTCTCACAGGTGAGTAAAGCTCCTGTGAGTCCGACAGAGCACGCACTCGCATTGGCTGGCTGCAACATGAAGAGAAATGTTGCTCCTGTTGTTTCAGGTCACGGAGACAGAGGAAGTTCCACTGGGGCCAAATTTAAAAGCAAATTTTGGGAAGGTTTCTTTTATCCCGTGGGACTCTTGGTGGAGTCAGCGAGGCTCCTGATTTCCCACGAGAGACCCCAGGAGCGTTGGGGGCTGCATTGACTCCCACGAGAGTCTCACAGATCAGAAAACCATTTTATAAAATGGAGGGGTGGTGTGTCTGTGGCGGGATGGCTGCATACAGGCAGAGTTAGGGTGAAAATGTCAGTTTAAATGTAACATTTTAAACTAACCACTGACTTTCAGCAGTTATTGTGATTTCAAGTATCTATAACTCGTGCCCGCACCGCAACATATATATACTGAAAAACTAAAGGTTACAGAGATGTTATAGTTAGGTTCAGATTTTACACACAGAAAACCATAGAAATTCTGCAGTTATCTTTATCGCAATAAACTATAACTCATGCCCTAAGGTAACTATAACCCGCACCCCCGCCATGCAAGTTTTCTCATCAATATTATCATGGCAAACATATGTCAATGATATTATCAGTGATGTCATAGAAGGTGTCATGAGTGATGTAATATGTGGGGTAATAAGAAATGCATGGTGAGGGCTCGAGTTATAGTTTCCTTAAGGCACGAGTTATAGTTACTTGAGATAACTGTTGGAAATACATTCAGTAGTTTTTGAGAAATTATTTGTAAAAAAATAATTGTATATTTTGGCAGCTGGGCTCGCAAAAGTCTTGTGAGTCCCTTGCGAGGGCGCAAATTGAAAATTAAGCTCTATGATTGGAAACGAGGCCTGTTTTCCTGTAAGCCTTCCCACTCTCTCAGGAGCGAGAGACTGCCACGAGTCCTGAGAGCGTTTTCATTGGCTGGCTGCTGGAATTTTAGTAATTAAATGGCCACCATTACTGTTCACTGTGAAAAATTGGAGGTGTTGTGGAAATCAAGTGAAAAAGCTATATGGGGCGCAGCAGAAAGACATTCTATCACACTAGATTTAGAGAAGATGTGTCTAAGGGATAACTAGTATGATAAAAATAAATGTATATTGTTTTTAACTAGTTTTTATGATCTCGCAGATTCGTGAATAGTAAAAAGGAGTAAATGAGTTCTCAATACACTCGACTAGTAGGAATGCATATTGTGGTTCTTGCTTTTGAGAGGAAGTGTACAGATAAGTATTATGATAAGTAGAAGCTTAATTCTTATTTTAAAAAAGTTACAATCTCTCGAGACTCTTGCTGGATCATGAGAAGTAAGAAGAAATAGGTGATCTTTGAAAACACTCTAGTATGCATGTTTGTTATTGTAGTAAGGAGACTTACTGGAGATGGTGTTTATTAGAGTCTACTGTTTATGCCCTTTAGCTTGGAGTACTCTTAAGGCTCTTTCCATACTCTACTATGCACACCCGTCATCTGAGAGACAGGTCTCAAAAGAGAGGCCAGTCCCTCGCCACACACTGCTACGCACAGCAGTCATATGAGAGGCAGATCTGACAACAGAGGGCAGTCCCGCCTCCCACACACTACTAGGCACATGCGTCACCTCAGAAAGAGGTGTCAAAGGAGAGGCAAGTCCATCCACACACTCTACTACACACAAACATCATCTGTGAAAGAGGAGTGAAAAGAGAGGTCAGTCCTTCCACACGCCTTACTATGCACACCCCTCATCCAAGAGATGGGTCTCAGCATAAAGGCCAGTCTCTCCACGCACCCTACTATGCACACTCCTCATCTGACAGAGAGATCTTCCACTTAAAAAACAAAAACTAGAAATTCACTGAACAAACAAAGGTTACAGTAACATTATAGTTCGATATAATAATACAATTTGTTTTTTAAAAAAAACTTAAAAAATCACTGAAAACCCCAAAGGTTAAAATGACGTTAGAGTTAGATGAATTTGCTCAGTGACAATATTAATGTTATGAAGTTAAAAAAACACAGACGTGTAGCAGTTATAGCTAGCAGGGTTATCTGTAACTTGTACCCCGGCCATGCGCTGCTTATGACCCCACATATGACATTACTCATGATATGTTCAATGTCATTATTGCTGACTAACTGATGAAATCTGAAATGACATCATTGATGGCATCATTGATGACATCATCCAAGTTTTGTTTTCCCACAAATTGCTGTATTAATTAATATGCTACTACACATAGCATACTACATAATAACAACCAACCACTGATATATGGGAAGCCCTCATTAAGTATGGTGTTAAATCTGTAAACATATGTTCAGATGAAAGCTAAAATAGTGAACGCCAATTCCAAAACAAATGCTGTGCTAAGAAACCTTATCTGTATCAAACCCCTGACACACACCAAACCTACATAAGAAATGTACTCTATGGAGACAGTTTGGGCCTCATTCTGACCCTGGCGGTCTATGACCTCCAGGGTGGAGGCCGGCTGAAGCACCGCCAACAGGCTGGCGGTGCTTCATTTAGTATTCCGACCGCGGCTTTGAAGCTGCGGTCGCCCAGCCGGGTCTGGCGGTTTTCCGCCGGAGTTCCCCCGGCTGGGGGAATCCTCTATGGCGGCGCTGCTTGCAGCGCCGCCATGGGGATTCCGACCCCCTTCCCGCCAGCCTGTTTCTGGCGGTTTTCACCGCCAGGAACAGGATGGCGGGAACGGGTGTCGTGGGGCCCCTGGGGGCCCCTGCACTGCCCATGCCACTGGCATGGGCAGTGCAGGGGCCCCCTAAAAGGGCCCCATAAAGATTTTCACTGTCTGCTTAGCAGACAGTGAAAATCGCGACGGGTGCAACTGCACCCGTCGCACCCCTGCAACTCCGCCGGCTCCATTCGGAGCCGGCTTCCTTGTTGCAGGGCCTTTCCCGCTGGGCCGGCAGGCGCTCTTTTGGCGGTCGCCCGCCGGCCCAGCGGGAAAGCCAGAATGGCATCCGCGGTCTTCTGACCGCGTAGCGGCCATTTGGCGGTTCCCGCCAGGCGGGCGGCTCCCGCCGTCCGCCAGGGTCAGAATGACCCTCCTTATTCTTTACCCACTATTTGCAAACAGTGGAACTCTCATGAGAAATACAGCACAGAGTATGCAAAAGAATCTACTAAGAACAGTGTACACTCTACGCAACAGTTGTCAAAAAGACACTAGTTGCTAAAAATAACTAAGATCTGAAGGTGGTACAGATCATACTATTTGCACCATTCGTACTATGGTAAATACATCAACGACAGCCCATCTTCCGAAGCAAAACAAGCACAGGCTCATAGCTTATTACCTGATGCACACACTCGTCTATGTTAAGTAGAAATTATCATGCTGACATGATTTTCTCTAATAACTCAAGGCTGCTTACAAAAGTTAGGATCTACTATGTAGAATCCTTCTCCTGTTGGAATTTATTTCTGCGGAACCTAAAGGTTCTGTAGAGCATAATTATTCCAAGTCAACTGTCACTTGCACACATGGTTACTCTTTAATGGCAACATTTGTAATGTATTCAATACTTCTACACAGCTATGGTACATTAGGAGCACACATATTTTGTAAAGATTTAGAACCATCAGCTGCACCCAAGCTGTACAAAATATGTAGAAATGTAGTATAGTAGTTGCTCGCCACTTTGTAAACTGTAAAACAAACTTGCACACTCACTGAAAGGTGGCATCAGTAATGTCATCAGTGATGTCATCAATGACACCATTTGAGATGTCATCAGTGATGTCATCGATGATGTCATAGAACATGTCATGAGTTTTGTCATATGTAAGGTCATATAACCAAATTTTAAAAAAGGGGACGGACCGAGAGCCAAAAATGGTCCACTATCCTGACTCTATACAATTATCGATGAACAAAAGAAGGGGATACTGTTCCTAACCGAGAAAGTCTTAGAAGGTTGCACATGCACGCAGGTCAAATAAGGGAATTATTGCCTTAATGTTTGGCACCGTCAAACACCCCAACAAAGGGTATCATGCTTCATCATAGGGCTGCTCCTCATAGAACCGGCGCTGCAATGTCCTACAGGCCCCACGAAGGGTCAATTTAGCACAGATCTTTTGTTGAATGCCTTACTGTAAAGCCTATAAGTGAGAGGGTAACCTAACTATATAAAGTCAAATGTGCAATGTTAAGTGTCATTAAGAAGAATAGTGAATTTTTAAAACCATCTAGGAGTTCACACAAATATTTTAATTATGTGGTACTCCTGGCAGGATTAAAACGCCACCAGAAACAAGGCATTATAGACTTCTTTGGAAATGTAATGATCCCTTGTAGTCGTAAAAATAAAAAGTGAATAAACGTCAACATGTTTTGCACCCACCTGTTAGAAAAGTCAGATCCACTGCGCTTCTTCAGGACCATAAGTTTCTCAAAGTTCCCTAATTGGAAACCCGAGATGTCCGCTAGGTAGTGTTTAAATAGCCCTGCTGGCCTCTGACTGTCCTGGAACAACTCTACCCTCCCCAAAACTGCTCTCCAAGGGCTTGGATTGAGATTACCTCCTGTTCTGAAATCTCAGGTCTAACAAAGACTTCATGTACTAGCTTCTAGCTAGTTCACCGACTTCAGTGACTCCAGCACCGCCGCCGCTGCTCGACGTCACACCGCTGTCTGCTCCAGCTCCATGGCTCTCACTGTACGCAACAACCACAGCACGCAAATCAAGTCTGACGACAACGCTGATGTCCAGCAGTGTGATTGCGACACTGTGAAGTCAGCACATTCCATCTTGACCGACTGGCTCCATCGACCCCGCTGCGTCACAAGGAACTGACGCATCACCACCAACTCCCTTGCAGCTCCCCCTGCAACGGGATGGAACCAACACCTAGCCTTCCCTGCCTTGCAGTACTGAACCAATTCCTCACCTTTCTGGATGCCGTAAGGGACTGATGCCGCACTGGCTCTAGTGACGCATCACCTCCACTACTCTGTTTGATGCCTATGCATCTTCATTTTCAAAAGTACTGTGCCTGGGGGTCCATGCGACACCTTGACCGGCGCCTGTGGCGTCGGACTATTGGGAACGACTCCATCAACGACTCTGTGATAGCCCCAGTTGGAGCTTTTGTGTTTCTAAGTGCATTAGTGGGATTTAATCTTAAAAAAATCATAACTTTGCTTGTGTATATTAGATTTTCATCGTTTTGAGAGAGAATTCAGACTGCAGTTGGCAAAATTAAACATGGAGGCAGAGGAGAGGAAAGCTGAGAGGGAAGCCGAACAAGCTGAGACTGAAAGAGCCTTAGCTGAGAAGAAACTTCTATTGGCTCGTGAAGTGAGTTTGTAAGAGCTGGAGCTCAAGGCAAGGCAGTCTGAATCCTGCACTAATGGTGGCAGCATACATGCAATACCTTCTGGAGACAAGAAGGTTTGTATACCCATAGTGCCCAGTTATGTGGTGGCAGATGACATTGACAAGTGGTTTTCTGTTTATGAAGTCGCACTGAGGGCACATGGGGTTCCTGAAGAGCACTGGGGGGCAGGTCTGTGGAAACACATGCCTACACTGGAAAGGGACATGCTTCTGACAGAGGTTGGGAAACAAAACAAGTACACTCCCATGAAAACCATTTTAATTGCCAAATTTGGACTGACCCCTGAGAAGTATCCCCAAATACTCAGGGACAGTAACAAGCTCCCCAACCAATCCTGGGTAGACTTAATTGATTACTCCAGTAAGGCACTTAATGGCTGGGTGAGGGCCAGCAAAGTCAGTGATTATGTTGGGTTGTTCAATTTAATCCTGAGAGAGCATATGCTCAGTATTTGTTTTGTAGAGTTGTGCCAGGACCTAGTTGACAGTAAGCTGAGTGAACCCAGGAAGCTTGCTGAGGAGGTGGACCTCTAAGCTAGCACCAGAGTGTCCACAAAGGTGTCTGGGGGGGACACCTGTAAAGGTGGTCAGGGTTCCCAACAGAAGAAAGAGAGGGGAGAAAAACTTAAACCTAGGGAGCCCTCTAAAGGCCCCCAAAATAATTACCGAGGGAATAGTGGTAACCAGTCCCAATCTGATCATAACAAGAAAGGATTCTTTGATCACAAGACCGGGAGGTGAGTTTCCCAATGTGCAGAGTGTTCCAAGTATGGTCACTCTAAGAGCGACTCCAAATGCCCAAAGAGGGCAGAAAAAGGTGGTCAGACACCTGGGTTGGGCAGTGTAGTGCTCTGGGAGGAAGTTGTCCCAGATAGCTTTGGGGAACAGACAGGGGTAAACCCAGTGTCCCTGGAGGATGCAGATATTGTGCCAAAAGCCCACATGCCTGCCACTACTTCTAAGTATAGGCAGTGGGTCACCATAAATGGGCAACGGGTGGAGGCTCTGCATGACACAGGAGCCAGCATGACTACTGTCAAGGGCCAGCTGGTGTCAGCAGAGCAGGTACTACCGAACACATTCCACCAAGTCATAGTCGCTGACAATCGCAAGAGCCATCTACCGGTGGCTCTAGTTCCCTTTGAGTGGGGGGGAATCTCTGTTTCTCTGGAAGTAGCTGTGAGCCTTGTCATGCCTGTAGATTGCCTGTTAGGCAATGACCTAGAGCACACTACCTGGAGGGAGGTAGAGCTCATGTCTCACTTGGAGATGATGGGATTGCCTGAGTGGGTCTGTAGGACCACACGGCCCAAGGCTACCCAAGAGGTGAGTCAAAGACATCTAGAGCCTGGAAGAATAGCCCAGAAAGCTGCCAAGCCAATCAGGGAGGACATTGCCGCCCTAGGTGACCTACCTGAGCTTGTTGGCTGGCAAGTTGAGGGGGGCCCACCAGGGAATTATGCAAAGCCCAGAAAGAATGCCCTACTCTTGTAGGCTTGAGGTGACAGGCCTCAGCTCATGCAGCAGGGGAAGCCTCTGGGGATCACCTTGATTTTCTTGGAGAATGATCTCCTATATAGTGAACCTAAGACTCCAGGTACTGGGGCAGCACATGTGCTGGTGGTCCCTCAGTGTTACTGGTCCTTCCTATTGGGTTTGGCTCATGACATACCCCTGGCCGGACATTTAGGGCAAGACAAGACAATTGCCAGGCTTATCACCCATTTTTATTGGCCCCGAATGAAGACAACCTCAGATACATTCTGCAGGTCCTGTCCCACCTGCCAGCCCAGTGGGAAGTCGGGGAAAAAGCTGAAGGATCCTCTGGTTCCACTTCCCTTTGTTGCCCCCACCCCTTCATTGATCCATTGGACTCCAAGACGGCCCTAGGCAACAGGTTCATCCTGGTCTTGGTAGACCATGCCACATGCTACCCAGAGGCAATCCCTCTGAGAATGGGGGCTCCACATGTGGTGACAACAATTTTAATGAGGATCTTTACCATTGTGGGGTTCCCAAAAAGATAGTGTCTGACAGAGGCACTAATTTCATGTCTGCATACATGAAGTCCATGTGGGATGCGTGTGATATAACTTACAAGTTCACTACGCCCTATTACCCTCAATCCAACGGTCTAGTTCAGAGGTTCAACAAGACCTTGAAGGGCATGATTGCAGGCCTACTTCAGGCCATGAGCCATAAGTGGGAGGTCCTCTTCCCATGCCTTCTCTTTACTTACAGAGAAGTGCCCCAGAAAGCGGTAGTGTTTAGTCCCTTTGAACTTCTCTATGGATACCCTGTAAAGGGGCCTCTGAGCATTGTCAGGACGGGTGGCAGAAAGCTCCCAGGAAACCCCTCCCTGAGTGCCCCAGAAAGTGGTAGGGTTTAGTCCCTTTGAACGTCTCTATGGCTACCCTGTAAGGGGGCCTCTAAGCATTGTCAGGGAGGGGTGGGAGAAAGCTCCCAGGATACCCCTCCAGGATGTGGTCAGCTACATGTTGGCCCTCCGCAACCAGATGCACCACTTCAGGAAAAAGGCTGAAAGCAACCTTGATGCCAGTCAAGAGGTAATAAAACACTGGTATGACCAGTAGGCCACTCTGGTGGAGTTTCAACCTGGCAACAAAGTATGGCTCATGGAACAAGCAGGGCCCAGAGCTCTCCAGGGCCACTGGACTGCCCATGCAAAGTAAAGGAGCGTAAGGGGAAGGTCACTTAGTTAGTGGGCCTCCAGACCCCTAGAATCCCCCTAAGGGTGCTCCATGTAAATAGACTAAATCCTCACTTTGAGAGGTCTGAAGTCAGCATGCTCCTTGTCACAGATGAGGGAGTGGAGGAAGAGAGTGAACCTCTCCCTGACCTCCTCTCTGCACAAGAAAGTGATGGGTCAGTGTAGGATGTCAACCTCTCTGACTCCCTGATCCTAGACCAGTGAGGTGACTGTTACCAGTTACTGGGACAGTTTTCCTCCCTGTTTTCCATCAACCCTGGAGTCACACACCTGTGTGCCCATGGCGTTGACACAGAAGACAGTCACCCTGTAAATAATTTTTTTTTGAGGTTGTCAAACAAGGTGAAGGCCAGTATCAAGGAGGAAGGTGGCAAGATGCTAGCTTTAGGGGTTATTGAAACCTCTAACAGTCCCTGGTCCAGCCCAGTGGTATTGGTGCCAAAGGCTGCCCCACCCGGCCCCAAACTATAACTTCAGTTCTGTGTGGACTATTGAGGTCTCAATTCTGTCACCAACACTGACGCACACTCTATCCCCAGAGTTGATGAGCTCATTGACAGGCTAGGAGTTCCCAAATTACTCAGCATCTGTGATTTTAGATCAGGGTACTGGCAAATCACATTGTCTGAGGGGGCAAAAGAGAGGCCAGCATTCTGAACCCCTGAGGGACACTACTAACTCCGGGTGATACCATTTGGTTTGAAGAATGCCTCTGCTACCTTCCAATGGTTGGTTAACAGGGTCCTGGTGTTGTAATTTAGCAGTGATTAGATTAAGCATTAGCAGAAGACATCTTGTCTTTAGTAACTATTATGAACATTTTGCGGAATCCATTTTGTATTCATGGCAGCCATTTTCTCTGCTACATGCTGCCATGTGCTCACCATGTGCTCTGTCCTACCTTTCTGTTAACTGCTCTTGAAATCTGCCTAGTGACAAGTTATATTTAGCATCTCTTACTTTCGCACATGCTCAGTAAGGTCTGCAGCTGTTAGTACTTGGAAACTGTTAGCTCCTCCTACCTGTCGACTGTGCATTTTCCACATGACCTTACATGTATACAAGTCTTGTTTCCATAATTGTACCATCTCCTTTTAGCCCCTGCGTGGGTATAAAAGGACCATGCTCTCTCAGTTCAGTGTGCTACTTCAGACATTACCCTAGGGTGCTGTTTGAACTGTAGTACCACCTCATGAGGTTAATAAACTTTTGTCTTTTATTCCAGTTTCTGTGCCAACTTCTTCCTACATGGTCTGAGGACTTTGTGCAGAGAAAGGTGAACCCCTTGCACTAGTAGGCCTTGCTGAGGCTTACTTCAACAAATTGGCGCCCGAACAGGGACTCATCGGCGACTCGGATGCCCAACGGATTGGTCGCGACGAAGGATTGGAATCTCGCTGCGGACGATCAATGCCTGAGGAGACCCGAATCTTGGCAACCACGGCGTTTTTCCCTTTTTTCTGATTTGACCATCCAGGTGGCGCCGGTCCTCGACTGAGATCCTTTTTGTTCATTCGTCATGCAGTGACCATTTGGTCGATTTTAGAACTTGGCAGTTGGAACCTGGACACCCTGTGATTGGTAAGAGCCGTTTTACGGCACTTGCTGTGGGTTTTGATGCCTGTGTTTGGTAATGTAGTTTAGTACTACTTACTGTGGCTTTTGTGATTTGGGTGACTAGTCAATTTGTATTCTTTGGATTTGATATATAAATTGCAATTTATATAGGCAGGTAATGAGGAGAATTTTCTCCAATTTGATTTTGATTTGAACGGCACCTTAAGTGCTACTTTGATTATAATATTGCATATTCTGCACTATTTTTGGCATGCCTGTTTTTAGCGCACTTCGTAGGATGTGTTGCTTTTGTAAAGGTACCAATTTGAGACTGGAAGAATCGCAACCGGCACCCCCAGAGGGGACGCCAAATAGAGATATGTATGTTAAACATGGTCTTTCTTCTATAATGTACAGCACATTATGGAATAAATACACCCGCGCGGATCCTGAGTTACGTTGGCCTATGCATGGGTCATTTGATTTACGAAAGATTGAGTATGTGGAACAATGTATGTGTAAGCGAAAGTCTAGGCAAGATATGTTTGACTGTGTACGAATGTGGGAGAAAGAAGCTCGTGGACGAGTGAAACGTGAGCAAGCCGTGCTTGAGAAAGAGCAGCAGAAGAATGTATATGTGAAAGCATTGGAAATAAGAAAGAAAGAAATAAATGACTTAAAGGAGCTAGAAGAGAAAGAACGTAAGCTACAGGTAACTGGCCAATACACTGTTAGGCAATCTCTCTATCCTATCCTTAATAAATCACATGATGATTTATTGTTACTAGATCGCCCTCCACCTCCGTATGTCGTCCCTTCTGCCCCTCATGAGTTACCTAAAGTCTCCAGTTCGGAGCAACAGAAGATGCGGGACAGTCGCTCTATGCTGCCTGCTGACCGTGCGTCTGAGCTTAGATTGATTGCTCGTAAAACAATTCGTAGCGCTGTTTCTGCTTCTGAACTTTTAGACAACATGAAAGGGTGGACGGAAAAGGAGCAGCTATATTTTACTGAGGCATTTGGCTCAGAAGTTATTGAACTATACCCGAAATATTCTGATGAGTTAGAGCCCAATGATGTAGCAGCTGATTATAAGCAAATGCGTAATGGTCTTTTTGTTTCCTCCCAGGTGACTGATGCAATCAGGCGTTTAATGAAATTACGTATTGTGGCAGTCCGTTTGCAAGAAGAGAAAAGGGCTGCGGACGCAGTTGCACGAGCATCTCAGACCGAAGGGGTGCAAGCTTCCATCTTTGAAACAGATAAGACTATGATAGTTCACGCGAAACCAATGCGGGAGGCCGCGCCTTTGTATGTTCCTCCTAAAGGATTGGGTACAAATGATGATAAAACTTCTGTTGATGCTAAGGGTTATTTTATTTATAATTGGGTGTATACTCCTTGGAATAGGGCAGATGTAATGGCACTTAAAACAGCATTACCTGACCCGCGGAAAAATCCAGCCGCCTTTTATGAGGAAGTTGAGGGAGCAATTAGTTCTTGTACTATGACTTTGGCTGACATTGATTTATTTTTCGGATTGATATTACCGCCAGATATGTGGAGAACTGTTTGTAAAATTGATGATCGTACAGTTTTTGGGGCATCATGGAAAGAAATAGAACAGATGGACGGGGATAGGGAACCTGCGAAAAAGCCATATCTGTTGATTCTAGATCTTCCTGCAGCCATATTAGTTAAGTTGAAAACGATTATTCCCCCTAAAAAGATAGATTGGACTGTTTTAGCGTCTTGTAAACAAAAGGCAGATGAATCGGTCTCTGATTTCTTTACACGCTTTGAAGAAGCATTTCATGATTTTAGCGGTCAGTCATTGTCAGATGATACGGGCAGACATTTGTTTGTCGATAAATATGTTACAAATCTGTTACCAGGAATAGCTAGTCGTCTAAAAGCTAGTGAAAGTTCATGGACTACCTCTACTCCGGTTTCTCTTTTGACTATGGCTCAGTATTATGAACGTCAGGAATTAGAAGCAAAAGGTAGCGAGGAGAAAAAGATGAAAGAATTAAAGACGAAGGTTATGTTGGCTCAAGCTTATGGTCCGCCTTTTAGAGGTAGTGATAGAGGTGGACGTGGATCTTATGGTTCTTCTTACACTCGTTCGAATTTGTCTGTTGATCAGTGTGCGTATTGTAAAAAATTTGGGCATTGGGCTGCCGATTGTCCAGCACTACGTGTTCAGCAGTGTTCACGTGGTCGGGGACAAATGGGAAATCGCTCAGGATATTCAGTACTTAGAAGAAGCACGAATGATCATGCTAGGGTTGATGCTAATACACGAGGGCAGGATGGGTTTAACGCTTTTGATAGACGGAACCAATACCAGATGTCTGATCATGTGCAGCCTGATTTCCAAGATTCTGCTTATGCATAGGATTGCCTAGGATGGGGTAAGGAATCATTTGTAGTTCCAGTAGATCAGAGGGGTCCCTATGTTACAGCACATGTTTTGGGTCTTACTGATCAGTTTCTGGTTGATACAGGAGCTACTCGTAGCGCCTTGTCTAAACAATTGATTCTGAGGGCTCCCCTGTCTGGCTTAACCATTACATCGGTAGGTTTCGATGGAACACCTTCCCCTAGCCCATTGTCACCACCACTTGCATTCCATGTTGATAAATTTACTGCTCCATGTCCATTTTTGCTTTCTCCAAATACACCAGACAATATTGTGGGTCCTGATATGCTCAAGTATTTCAGGGCTACAATACGATGTTCTCCTGAAGGGGTGCGTGTTATTTTAAATGATAATCATCCTGTGATGGAAAGAGTTTGTCTTGTTAAGGAGGATATTGCATTAGCTTCACTCCCTAGTACTTTGTGGGCTACTTCAGATACTGATGTGGGACAAATGATTATTCCACCGGTACATATTAGTGTCAAGGAGGGAGCTGTATTGCCACGTGTGCCTCAATACAAAATTTCACAGGAGGGCGAAGAAGCACTCACACGAATTGTGCATGATCTTATCGCAGTTGGAGTCGTCGAGGAAGTTCTGTATAATGTTTGTAACAGTCCGATTCTTCCCATTCTGAAAAAGGATACTGATACTAGGATTTACCGATTCATTATTGATTTACGAGAAGTCAATAAGATTGTGATACCACAATATCCTGTGGTATCTGACATCTCAACACTCCTTACTTTGGTTCCCCCGACAGCAACTACGTTCTCTGTGATAGACTTGAAGAATGCTTTCTTTTCGATCCCTATTCATCCTGACAGCCGATATTTGTTTGGTTTTACTTTGAATAAACGATCATATAGATTTTCCAGAGTTCCTCAAGGCTATACGGAGAGCCCAAGTATTTATAGTCAGGCGTTAAAACGACAACTTGATTCTTTTGTTTTGCCTGAAGGTGTGGCTCTCATACAATATGTCGATGATATTTTGTTGGCAGCTGATACCCCGGAGCAATGTGAAAAGTGCACTTTGTCCTTACTTTCTTTTCTTGCTTTACACCATCATAAAGTGTCACGAAAGAAATTGCAATATTGTAGACCAAAGGTAACCTATTTAGGTCACCTTTTGTCTAAGGAGGGCCGTGCACTTACATCAGATCGTATTCAAGCAATTTTAGACACACCAGTACCCTCTACTCAGAAAGATGTTCGTGCATTCCTTGGTCTTACTTCTTTTTGTAGACAATGGATATTAGGGTTTTCACACATTGCCAAACCTTTGCTAGCACTTTTGACTAAAGATACTCCAATGCCCCTCCCATGAACAGATGAATGTGAGACTGCTTTCCGGCAGCTGCGACAAGCCCTTTGTTCTGCACCAGTGTTAGGTACTCCAGATTGCATGAAGCCTTTTGCACTTTACGTACACAAGAAAGATAGATGTGCATTAGTTTTAGTACAGACACATGGCGATAAGCAACGTCCCTGTGCATATTTTTCAGCAGTACTTGATCCTGTCGCTTGAGCGTTACCCAGGTGTTTTCGTTCAGTTGCCGCACCAGCTGTCTCAATACGTCAGAGTGAAGGGATAGTTTTGTCACATAAACTGTTGGTGCTAGTACCCCATGCGGTTGATGCTCTTTTAAATCAAACAAAGACACAACATTTAACTAGGGCCCGTATGACAGGTTATGAGTTGACATTGTTGGCTCCTCACATTACACTGAAGAGATGTGCGACACTAAATCCAGCTACTTTGTTGCCATATCCGGTGACTCAGCCTCAGTCACAAGAAACACATGATTGTATATTCCTTACCGAAGAACAGACAAAGGGTCGTGTTGATTTGCAAGATACGCCCCTTTTAGATGTAGACGGGGAACTGTGGGTTGATGGGTCTTGTTTGAAGTTGCCAGATGGTACAACCTCAGCTGCATATGCAATCACCACAATACACACAGTAGTGGAGACAGCTCGTATACCACAGAAGTCAGCTCAAGCAGCTGAACTAATAGCTTTGACACGAGCATGTGAGCTCAGTACTGATTTAAGTGTGAACATTTACACAGACAGCCGCTATGCTTTTGGAGTGGCTCATGATTTTGGTTTGCTTTGGAAGGAGAGAGGTTTTCTCACATCCCACGGGATGCAGATAATGCACGGAGAATTAGTGCATAACCTCTTGACTGCATTGACATATCCAAATAAACTAGCTATTGTGAAATGTAGTGCACAAAAGAAAGTGACCGATAAGATAGGGCAAGGTAATGCTCTTGCAGACCGTGTAGCACGTGAGACGGCGATGCAGCGAAGTACTACTTCTATGTATGTAGTGAAGTCACAAGCTGAACGCTGGGATAATGCAAGACAAGACGTATTAGATATACAGAAATCTGCTTCTGTGAAAGAACGTGAGCAATGGTCTAAAGATGGAGAATTGGATGATGAGGGCTGTTGGCGGAATAAGCAGATGGATAAATGGAAATTGCCTATAGCTTTTGTACAACCTATGGTTCAGATGGCACATGGGCTGGCACATGTTGGAGCTTCAACAATAACGAAGTTGCTTACACAAGTTTGGGAGCATCCAGAAATTTACAGTACAGCTAAGAGAGTAGTACAGTCTTGTTTGATCTGCTTACAATACAATCCTGGAAAAGGGACACGTACTCCTGCAGGAGGGTTTGCTACACCAACTGCACCTTTTGAAGTTCTACAAATTGATTATATTCAGCTTGAACGCTGCAACAATTTAAAGTATGTCTTGGTGGTGGTTTGTGCCTTCAGTAAATGGATAGAGGCGTACCCCACAAAGGATAATACTGCCATTACCACAGCGAAGGTGCTTTTGAAATAATTTTTCCCTAGGTTTGGTGTTTGCAGACTTTTATGGAGTGATAACGGACCTCATTTTGTTGGGGAAGTTATTAAGTATGTCCTGAAAGGATTAGGGATCAAACAGAAGGTCCATGCGGTTTTTCACCCACAATCAGCAGGGTTGGTGGAAAGGTATAATGCTACATTGAAGCTGAAATTAGCGAAGATACAGGCTTCCACATCCTTAACTTGGCCGGATGCATTACCATTGGCATTATTGTCTATTAGGTCAGTTCCACACTCCCGACTTGGCCTTAGCCCCTATGAAGTAGTGTTTGAGAGACCAATGAATATTTGGGGAGTTCCTAAACCAAAATCTGTATATGATGTACCTTGTGTCCTGATGAATGATTATTTGGCATAGTTAACCGACAATTTGGTTTCTATTCATCAACAGGTTCGAGAAGCACTTCCTGACAGATCTATAGGTGAAGGCCATGAACTCCGACCTGGTGACCAGGTGATGATTAAGTCTTTTGAAAGATCAAGCAGCTTGGAACCAAGGTGGCGAGGCCCAGAACAGGTGCTCCTTGCGACAAGGACAGCAGTTCGAGTGACGAACCGAAAGAATTGGGTCCATAGTACTCACTGCAAGAGAGTGCTACCTACCTTGGTGGAACCTGCTGTGCTGACCGATCATCGAGAGATCTTGACTACGGAGAAAGGCCGTGCTATATCACCTGACGAATCTGCAGAGGTCTTCCCGGACCATACGACTTCTGGAGTGTCGCGATATAATTTGAGACCAAGGAAAGAATCTGAAAATTGTTTTGAAAAGACTGGTTGAGCTACCGCCCTGGGTTAGTGAAACGGAGAGCCAATGTGGCAAGGGGGGTGGATCAGCCGTGCATTAGAGTAGTGACACCCGTCTTGGCCCGTGGTGAAGAAATCAGCGGCTGCCCAGGGATAAGAACTCCAACGATTGTTTTTAATTCATTTCTGAAAGGGTCGATTATCACTGTTGCTAAATGAATAACAAATTGATCATTAGTATTATGGGGTTTGTTGTTGTTTTGGTGGTTACAGCAACAATCACCTGGTTTATTGAAAAGAAGTCTCCTGCTCGTGAGTTCTTTGTTGCCACTACTCCAGTACCAGAGGATCACTATTACTTTACGCTTCCCTATCAGGAGCAGAAGCACCGTCAATCGTACTTCAATAATACTTTCATTCAGATGTTGCATCATACTCATAATGCTACAAATACTACTAACTGTTGGGTATGTGGACTGATACCTGCGCATCAAAAGAAAGGAGGAACACCTTTCATTCCTCTTCCTTTTTCACACAATGGTTCTTGTCAAGCCTGGTACATGCTTTTGTTTGCATCTAGAAAACGTACGGAGGGCGGACTTCTTTTTCGCCTTAATAAAGTGTGCTACCAAGACAAAGATGGGTATCCCCAAGCTAAAGGAACTAAATGGGAATCGGAAGAGTATCAACCGGACAATGTTTCAATACCATATGTCTTCACCAATATACGAGACTCTGACAAGAAAGAACAATTTGTGATTTCTATTACAAAAACTAAAGCAGATTTATGTATACGAAGCATTGGACGAATTCCAGTAGGGATAAGCGATTGTACCTTGATTTTAACTATTGAGGGTGTAAATAATAGTAGTTTCACAGCCTCACATAATACATATTTTGTTTGTGGTAACCATGGATATTACCAATTACCTGTTGGGTGGTCAGGTGTGTGTTATGTATCTTTTCTATTGCCCTCTGTGTTTTTGGCTCCTGCATCATATCACCGAGATTTAAAACTGTTTAATGGCATCATTAACAATAGATATAAAAGGGAAATAAGTACAAATGAGGTAGACCAAACGGATACTAGCCTGCAACAATATGTTGATTTTAATTTAGGATTGTTCCCCTTTGTAGGTGTTGCATTAAACAGTAGGAAAGTGAGACAATTGACTAGGGTTGTGGAAGCTGTTACCAATCAGGCAGCTCTGGCACTTGGGAATATTACTGAGGAGCTCCAAGTTGCGAGGATTGTAGCGCTCCAAAATCGTATGGTACTAGATGTGATATTAGCTGATCGAGGTGGTGCATGTCGAATCATCGGTAGTAGTTGTTGTGTTTTTATCCCAGATCACTCACCTTCAGTATATGATGCAATATCTAAATTGCATAAAATTGCTGCAGAAATCCATACAGAGACTGGTACTTGGACTTTTTCTGGATGGTTTTGGGCTCTTGTTTCCGCCTGGGGCTGGAAACTACTGACTATCCTGTGTGTAATAATTGCAATATTTTTTTACATGCTGTATCTGTATTCAATGTGGTCCAATGTTCTGCTCTATGTGTATTACTGCTTGTATGCCTACCAAAAGAAATATTACAGAAATGAAGGCACAACATATGTTAGATAAGGAAATAGCTGAAACGATGAGCATAAATATACAGGATGAATATTTAGATTATCCCAGAAAGACGAATGTCTTCAGCTAATGCTGAAAGGGTCGTCTGTTGTAATTTAGCAGTGATTAGATTAAGCATTAGCAGAAGACATCTTGTCTTTAGTAACTATTATGAACATTTTGCGGAATCCATTTTGTATTCATGGCAGCCATTTTCTCTGCTACATGCTGCCATGTGCTCACCATGTTCTCTGTCCTACCTTTCTGTTAACTGCTCTTGAAATCTGCCTAGTGACAAGTTATATTTAGCATCTCTTACTTTCGCACATGCTCAGTAAGGTCTGCAGCTGTTAGTCCTTGGAAACTGTTAGCTCCTCCTACCTGTCGACTGTGCATTTTCCACATGACCTTACATGTATACAAGTCTTGTTTCCATAATTGTACCATCTCCTTTTAGCCCCTGCGTGGGTATAAAAGGACCATGCTCTCTCAGTTCAGTGTGCTACTTCAGACATTACCCTAGGGTGCTGTTTGAACTGTAGTACCACCTCATGAGGTTAATAAACTTTTGTCTTTTATTCCAGTTTCTGTGCCAACTTCTTCCTACATGGTCTGAGGACTTTGTGCAGAGAAAGGTGAACCCCTTGCACTAGTAGGCCTTGCTGAGGCTTACTTCAACACTGGCTGGTAAAGAGGCGTTTTGTGCCACCTACTTAGACGACATTGCCGTCTACTGTGCCAGCTGGGAGGAACACCTGCTTCACCTCTAATAGGTGCTCCAGGCCCTTCAACAGGCAGGACTGACAATCAAGGCCAGTAAGTGCCAGATTGGACAGGGTTCTGTGGTGTATTTGGACACCTGGTGGGGGGGCAAGGTGCAGGCCCTCCAGACCAAGATTAAAACAATCACAGCCTGGCAACCACCTAGAACCCAAACTGAGGTGAGAGCCTTCCTAGGCCTCACTGGCTACTACAGGAGATTTGTTAATGGATATGGCACCATGGTTGCCCCCTTAACTGAGCTAACTTCTAAGAAGCTACCCAGATTGGTGAACTGGACAGATGCTTGCCAGAAAGCCTTTGATTCCCTCAGGAAGCCATGTGCACAGCACCTGTGCTCAGGGCCCCTCTTTACTCCAAGGAATTCATAGTGCAGATGGACGCTTCAGGGCATGGTATAGGCACAGTCTTAGCACAACTAAATGAGGAGGGCCTAGACCAACTATTAGCCTTCATTAGCAGAAGGTTACTTCCACAGGAACAGAAGTGGAGTGCCATTGAAAGAGAAGCATTTGCTGTGGTCTGGGCACTGAAGAAGCTGAGCCTTTACCTTTTTGGGACTCACTTTCGGGTTCAGGCAGACCACAGGCCCCTCAGATGGCTCATGCAGATGAGAGGTGAAAATCCTAAACTCTTGAGGTTGTCCATCCCCCTACAGGGTATGTACTTTACAGAAGAACATCGGCCGGGAACTGACCACATCAATGCTAATGGTTTCTCCAGATAATGAGAGCTCGTATGAGGTTCAGTAGCTCTCTACCCACCTTCAGCTGAGGGAGACCCATATTAGACCTGACAGCCTTAGGGTGGTCATCCCCCAACGTTTTGCCTGCAACCCTCTATTTTTCTGACCCCATTTTTGCTGGTTTTAGGACTCTGCGCACTTTATCTCTGCTGACCAGTGCTAAAGTGCATATGCTCTCTCCCTAAACATGGTAACATTAGTTCCTACCCAATTAGCATATTTAATTTACCTGTAAGTCCCTAGATAAGTGCACTACATGTTCCCAGGGGCTGAAAAGTAAATTCTACTAGTGGGCCTGTAGCACTGATTGTGCCACCTACATAAGTAGCCCCTTAACCATGTCTAAGACCTGCCATCACAAGGCCTGTGTGTGAAGATTAACTGCCACTTCGACTCTGCCTTTAAAATTACTTACCAAGCCTTACAACTCTCCTTTTCTACATATAAGTCACCCCTAAGGTAGGCCCTAGGCAACCCATAGGGTAGGGTTTTATGTTTGTAAAAGCAGGACATGTACTTATGTGTTTCACATGTCCTAGTAGAGAAAAACTCACAAATTAGTTTTCCATTCCTCATAGACTAGCATTAAAACTGCCCTCATACACTTTTGAGTGGTAGATTCTGATATGGAAGGAGTAGCCCTGTCATGTTTAGTATGGCCAGAATGATAATAGAAAACCCTGCTTACTGGTGAAGTTGGATTTAATATTACTATTTGTGAAATGCCACTTTTAGAAAGTGGGCATTTCTCTGCACTCACTGCCATCTGTGCCTTACAGCCTGTCTCCAATCCACATCTGGGCTGTGCTGGTTGACAGCTCCCTTTGTGCATTCCACCCAGAAAGCCATAAACACAGGACACTCAGTCACATCTGCATGCTGAATGGGTTTCCCCGGGCAGGAAGGGGTGGAGGGGCTCTCTCTTACACTTCAAAAGCCAGTGGCCTGCTTTACACAAAGGACTGATAGCCCCCCACAGGGATCCTGGAAGACAGGACTAGGCTGAAAAGGGAGTGTATGCACTTTAAAACCACTCTTTGAAGTTGTCCCCCCTTCAAATGCATTTTTTGGTATATAAACTGGGTCTCTGACCCCACCAAATCCGACACTTCTGGGTCTACACCTGAACTCTGTCAGAGGAACTGCCTGATTGCCCAAAGGACTCAACAGGACTGCTTTGCTGAGAAGGACGGCTGCCCTGCTTGTTCCCCTGCTGCCTGCTGGGCTCTTTCTTTGCTGGAAGGACACTGCCCTCCCCAAAAGTGCTCTCCAAGGATTTGGATTGAGCTTGCCTCCTGTTCTGAAGTCTTAGGGCCAACAAAGACTTCACCTACTAGCTTCTAGCTCGTTCATCGACTTCAGAGACTCCAGCACCGCCGCGGCTGCCCCACGTTGCCCAGCTACCTGCTCCTCGCTGCATGCAACGGCCGTGACCCGTAACGCAAGTCTGATGTTGTTGCGATGCCGCTGACTTTCCGCAGTGTGATCGTGACACTGTGAAGTCAACACATCACGTCTTGACCGACTGGATCCATCGACCCCGCCAGGTCACAAGGAACGGATGCCCCACCACCGATGATGCGCAAGCTCCCTCTGCAACTGGACAGAACTGACGCCTCACCTCCCCTGCCTCGCAGTACAGAACCGAGGCCTCACCTCCCCGGATGCTGTAAGGGACTGACGCTGCACTGACTCCAGGGACGCATCGCCTCCATGACTCCGTGCAACATCTTTACTTCTACGTTTTCAAAGGTAGTGTGCATGGGGGTCCATGCAACTCTGTGAGCAGCACCTATGGTGTGGGACTTTTGGGAACAACTCCGTCAACGATGCTGTGATACCTCCAGTTAGAGACATTGTTTTTCTAAGCACTTTAGTGGGATTTAGGGGGTCATTACAACCCTAGCGGACGGTGTTAAAGGTGCGGTAAGACCGCAAACAGGCCGGCGGAAAAAAAAGGGAATTATGACCCTGGCGGAAACCGCCAACAAAGACAGCCACTTTAACACTCCGACCGCCACGGCAGTACAGACAAACAGCGCGGCGGTTACCACCTACAGACAGGCGGGAGACAATGTACCGCCCACACTATTACAACCCGCCAATCCGCCACCTTTTCCGGGGTGGATTCACCGCAGATAAAAACACGGCGGAAACAGCTTTTGCTATGGGAAAACACTCACCTGAACACATCCCACAAGGAACGAGGACACCATGGAGCCCGAACTCCAAATACTCTCTGCGCTTGTTTTCCTGCTCCTTTACGACCAACAGCTACGTAGGCGCAGAAGATACCGGTGAGTACTGCACCTAGGACACGGGGGAGGGGGGAGGCAAAAGTTAGGGGGACATCCACCAAACACCCCCACCCCCACCCTCGCATATCACAACATACACACCAATGCAGTCACAAAAATAACAGTAACAACCCACAATCCCCCCGGAAGAATGAAAAGACAATGCGAAATTCGGGCAAACATTGTAATGTGCCAATATACATGTCATAATTTTTTTTACAGATATATATATCTCAAAATCACTCTTATTTACACATACAATCCAAGAAGTAGTGCAGATATGTACACAACAATGTCCGTGCACCAACAGTCCAAAAATGCATGGGCGAGGCCCACAATAGATACCTGACCAAAATCGGAGAGAACACTGCCGGGGCATCAGATAGAAACACTACAGGCACCTCAGGGGGAAGGGGGGGCACCTCAGCCACATGAATTCGAAGCCAGATCCACGACGGGGCTCCATGCCCATTGATGTATCCTGGGGAGTGCAAAGTCACAGTCTCTCAAGTCTCTACAGTGGGTGGTTTGCCCACTGTGCCATCCTGGGGAGTGCAAAGCCACAGTCTCTCAAGTCTCTACAGTGGATAGGTTGCCCACTGTGCCATCCTGGGGAGTGCAAAGCCACAGTCTCTCAAGTCTCTACAGTGGGTGGGTTGCCCCACTGTGCCATCCTGGGGAGTGCAAAGCCACAGTCTCACAAGTCTCTACAGTGGGTGGGTTGCCCACTGTGCCATCCTGGGGAGTGTAAAGCCACAGTCTCTCAAGTGGATAACAGTCTCCACTGGTTCTGGAGGGGGACTGGTGCCCAGACTGGATGAGTCTCCACGTGAAAGTACCTGTCCTGTCACTGTCCCAGCTGCACATGGGATAAGGATGCCTGATGTGGCGGCCATTCATTCCTACACGGTGCATGCCCTGTTCAGCGGTGCTTTGCCATGGCGGTTCAGGACAGTTCATCGGTGCTTTGCCATGGCGGTCTTTGCCCTGTTCAGCGGTGCTTTGACATGGCGGTCTTTGCCCTGTTCAGCGGTGCTTTGACAAGGCGGTCTTTGCCCTGTTCAGCGGTGCTTTGACATGGCGGTCTTTGCCCTGTTCAGCGGTGCTTTGACATGGCGGTCTTTGCCCTGTTCAGCGGTGCTTTGCCATGGCGGTTCAGGACAGTTCAGCGGTGCTTTGCCATGGCGGTCTTTTCCCTGTTCAGCGGTGCTTTGCCATGGCGGTTCAGGACAGTTCAGCGGTACTTTGCCATGGCGGTTCAGGACAGTTCAGCGGTGCTTTGCCATGGCGGTCTTTGCCCTGTTCAGCGGTGCTTTGCCATGGCGGTCTTTGCCCTGTTCAGCGGTGCTTTGACATGGCGGTCTTTGCCCTGTTCAGCGGTGCTTTGACATGGCGGTCTTTGCCCTGTTCAGCAGTGCTTTGACATGGCGGTCTTTGCCCTGTTCAACGGTGCTTTGCCATGGCGGTTCAGGACAGTTCAGCAGTGCTTTGACATGGCGGTTCAGGACATTTCAGCGGTGCTTTGACATGGCGGTTCTGATACGGACATTGGTATGTGGCATGACGATCTCCACACTGGACATTGGTGTGTGGCATGACGATCTCTACACTGGGCATTGGTGTGTGGCATGACGTTCCATCATTGCCCAGCGGGGCTGTGGCATCCTGGACCCTCCTGGCCTGTGACTCCGGCGGTGGTCTCCTGACCAGTAACGATACTTGTGCCCTCCTGGGCTGTGACTCTGGCGGTGGTTTCTGGACCAGTGACGATACTTGTGCCCTCCTGGGCTGTGACTCCGGCGGTGGTTTCTGGACCAGTGACGATACTTGTGCCCTCCTGGGCTGTGACTCCGGCGGTGGTTTCGGACCAGTGACGATACTTGTGCCCTCCTGGGCTGTGACTCCGGCAGTGGTTTCTGGACCAGTGATGATACTTGTGCCCTCCTGGGCTGTGACTCCGGCGGTGGTTTCTGGACCAGTGACGATACTTGTGCCCTTCTGGGCTGTGACTCTGGCGGTGGTCTCTGGACCAGTGACGACGGTGCTGGCGGTTGTGTCTGGACCTTCGGAAATGATGGCGCACTTCTCCGCAGTGACACTCACAACAGGCTGGGCAGACTTCCTCTGGACCTTCCACACCTTTGTTGGAGTTACAGCTGACTCACCAATCCCCTTCGATCCCATGTCACTTGTTGTCCCACCAGGGGTCTTAAGACGGTCCAGTCGTCCACTCTCCATTTTCAGAGCCTTTACAGGGGGTGGGCTGCCAGTGCCTTGGCTCCGTGTCCTACTGCCTGCCCTGGTGGCCGGTGCACTCCAAAAACCTGGAACACGCACCACTGGTACTGGAGGCTTTTTGGTTGAGGCGCTACGACTTGACTGATGAATTGGAGGGGGGGTGGGGGCAAAAAGGTCAATTTGACAGAGGGACAGTTTCTGACGAACACTGGGATGGGTAGCTGGAGGGGGTGTGGGAGTGGAGGAAGAGGAGGTGGTTGTAGGAGGTGTCATTTTAGGTGTTTTGGGTGCAGGTGCAGGTACTGGATGCTGTTGTGAGGTGGATGGATGTTGGGTGAGTGATTGCCGGCTTTTGTGTACTTTGGGAGGGGGCGTCACAGACACACTGGGAGAGGACACAGGGGACGTGTAAATGGCAGTGGAGGTGGTGAGTGCAGGTGAGCGGCTTGTGGTGCTGGGTGTCCTGGTGCGAGTCCTAGTGCCTGTAGATGTGGTGCATGCAGGTGTGTGTGTAGACGAAACTGGGAGGGAGGAGGGAGAAGAGGAGGAGGGGGACACAGTGGAGACAGTGGATGTTGCTGTGTCTGTATGTGGGTGAGGCTTGCGTGAGTGCCTGTGGTGTGTATGGTGCCTATGTTTGCTTAAGCTACTTGTGTGTGTTGACTTGTGCGCATGCTGGTCTGTAGGTGTGCTTGGGATGGGCTGGGGTACAGGAGATTGGGTCTGGGTGGAGGAAGTTGGAGGGGGGAGGCTAGACACAGGAACAATGGCTGCCATCAGTGCTGAGGCCAGAGATTGCAGGGTTCGCTGAAGGACAGCCTGACCAGAATGAATGCCCTCCAGGAATGCATTACCGTGTTGCAACTCCCTTTCTACACCCTGGATGGCATTCACAATGGTAGACTGCCCAACAGTGAGTGACCTGAGGAGGTCAATGGCCTCCTCACTGAGGGCAGCAGGGGTGACTGGGGCAGGGCCTGAGGTGCCTGGGGCGAAGGTGATGCCCACCCTCCTGGGTGAGCGGGCACGGGGAGAACGCTGAGGGGCTGCTGGGAGGGCGGTGCTGGTAGGGGAGGTGGCGGCTGTACCTGTAGAGGTGGGGCGCACAGGTGGTGCCGCCACCACAGGGGAGCTCCCATCGGCGGACGAGTCTGTGTCGCTGGTTGGTGATCCGTTGGCCGACGTGAAGCTCCCCTCGCCCTCTGTCCCACTGGTGCATTCAGAGTCTGTGGTGTGGCCCTCCATGGCCATGTGGGATGCAGCTCCCTCGTGCTCCGGTGCCACTGTACCTCCGCCTGATGATGCTGATGTACAAAAGGACAGGGAGAGCAGGAAAAGGGGGGGAGATATAAGAAAGAGAGTTTTAGTGCATGGCATGCCGCTACCGTTGGCGGACAAGACAGACGCAGCAGCCCCGTGCATTACGCCGTGCTCCTGACCTCTGCACATGCAATTTCTGGGACATGGCCTACATGGCAATGGTGGAAATCTGCGCACATGGATGCCACAGGGGCAACTATACCTCAACTTGCCATCTGCTGAGGTGGGGTTGAGTGCCACATGGCCTACATTACGGAGGGGCCTTGCCTAACTAACTCGCCCTGGCCTGGGGATACCCACAGTCCACCTCCCCCACCCAGACCCCTCCACTGCACGCAAAGTCCGCTGAATGATGTTGTACTCACCCCCTTGTGTCTGCTGTGATGTCCTCAAGCGCCCATCCAACTCCGGGTAGGCCACGCCAGGATCCGGAACATCAGGGGGGTCATGGTGCGACGGGCACCCCTCCCACGTTGGGAGGCCATCCCCAGCTGAGCCTCCCATCTCTTACGGCAGTGGGTGCCCCGTCTCTGGTGGGCCCCCAGGGTCCGGACCTCCTTGGCGATGGCACGCCAAATGTCCCTCTTCTGGTGGGCGCTGACCTACATGACATGCACAAGGAAAGAGGAACAGTCATTACCAACTGCACCGTCAATGTGAGTGGCCCCCTCCCTACTCTGGCAATGTGGCCCATTCGTTCCCATTCATAAATGATCTATGTACTCTGCCCACTTCCCTCTTCCACCCAGCCCTCTCCACCCAGGCCTAGCCCATACAACGTGCTCCCTGTGTACTAACCTGTTGGTCTGGAGGACCGTAGAGTAGCGTGTACTGGGGGAGGACCCCATCCACAAGTTTCTCCAACTCCTGTGCAGTGAAGGCAGGGGCCCTTTCCCCAGACGCAGCAGCCATCGTCGCTTCCAGACCGAGGTCACAGCAGCACTAGCAGTGTAGGTCCTCTCCTGTCGAAGGTCAGGTATCTAGTGATTGAACAGATAGAAAATGGCGGTGACGTCCGCGGCGGTGACGTCCGCGGTGGTGCGCATCACCACCGCCGGCGCACCTGTTCATTGGCTCCTGGGACCCATAGGGTCCAATGTTAACCAATGCAGCATTGCGCCGCGGTCTACGACCGCCTACCACGGCGGTGTGCAACGCCAGCGCAGTTACCCCACAATCCCATTGTCCCAGTTTAGAGGTCAGGCAGCCGCCATTTCAGGGGCCCACATGGCTTCATTTACTACTGCGTCACACATAGCTAGGCCTACACTCAACACACATACAGGAAGGGTTTTGTGTCTGATGTAGTCTTGTGTGTAACTGTGGGTACATACCTGGAGGAATAGTGACTGGTTCTTCGCTGTTGTCCTTCTTAGGCACCGTCAGCTGGGACATATGAGAAGATGGCAGAATCCTCCGGTGTACCGACCGCTGGTGGACCTGTTGACAATGGAAGAAAGACATCATCGTCACCTACCGGTTTGACCGTGCCACAATCCAGGAACTATGTACCGAGTTGGAGCCAGACCTGATGTCACCGATCCGCCATCCGACTGGAATCCCCCCTGACGTGCAGGTGCTGTCAGTGCTCCATTTCCTTGCAAGTGGGTCATTTCAGACAACAGTGGTCATGGCATCAGGGATGTCCCAGCCTATGTTTTCCAACGTGTTGTCCAGAGTGTTGTCTGCCCTGCTGAAACACGTAAGGAGATACATCATTTTCCCTGAGATGGAGGATTTGGCTACAGTGAAAGGTGACTTCTATGCCCTTGGACATATCCCAAACGTCATAGGTGCTATTGATGGGACCCATGTAGCTCTAGTCCCCCCCGCAGGAGTGAACAGGTGTACAGGAACAGGAAGAATTATCATTCGATTAATGTCCAGATGGTCTGTTTGGCAGACCAGTACATCTCGCAGGTAAATGCAATGTTCCCTGGCTCAGTGCATGACGCCTACATCCTGCGGAATAGCAGCATCCCTGATATGATGGGTCAACTCCAGAGGCACCGTGTATGGCTATTGGGGGACTGTGGTTACCCCAACCTTTCGTGGCTATTGACCCCAGTGAGGAATCCCAGGACCAGGGCAGAGGAACGGTACAATGATGCTCATGGGCGGACTAGGAGGGTTATCGAACGCACCTTCGGCCTTCTTAAGGCCAGGTTCAGGTGCCTCCATATGACAGGTGGATCCCTATTCTACTCACCGAAGAAGGTGTGCGACATCATCATCGCCTGCTCCATGCTCCATAATTTAGCATTGCGACGCCAGGTGCCTTTTCTGCAGGAGGATGATCCAGATGACGGTGTTGTGGCAGCTGTGGAGCCTGTGGAGCGAGTGGACAGTGATGAGGATGGAGCTGAGGATGAAGAAAACGACAACAGGGAGTCAGTCATACAGCAATATTTCCAGTGACACACAGGTGAGAACATTTTCTGGTTTAACATTACATTAACTTTCACACGTCTACCTCTATCCTGTACTTACATTTCACTCACTATTTGTTAATTGAGTTGTACCCTTCCATTTCAGTTTCACAGTTGTGGTAACCTACGTGTCAACTGCTTGCATCCTCTAAGGGCTTGTGATGTGTGACATTGGTATGTTAGCCTTACAATGGGTAACCCATTATGACACTGTAATTGATAATACAAAGTTCCAAATCATAGACTGACTCCAGATTTTTTGGACTTTCAAGGGTGTTTATTTAAGTGCAAAAAAAATCAAGAAAGGTTGTAAAATGGGGATGGGTGATGTTGGAGGAATGTCCATGGCAGAGTCCAGTCTATTAGTCTCACAGGTGCACTGCCCATCTGGGCATAGGAAGTGGAGCTGGGGCAGTTCGAATATGGACGGGGTAACAAAGTGGGACAGTGGGAGGACAATCAGGGTGGTCTCATTTCCTGGCGGTGGTCTTGCCATCTTGCTCTGTCCTGTTCCTGGATCTCAGGGCCCGCTTGCGTGGTGGTTGTCCGTCTGCAGGGGGTGGGGTGCTGGTGTGTTGGTCCTGTGGCGGGGCGTCCTGTCCACTAGCGCCGGCGGAGGTGGTGGGCAGTTCGTCGTCCTGGCTAGTGTCAGGGGCCCCTTGGAGTGCCACGGTGTCCCTCAGGGTCTTTTGAATGTCCGTCAGAACCCCTACGATGGTGCCCAGGGCGGAGCTGATGGTCCTGAGCTCCTCCCTGAACCCCAAATACAATTCGTCCTGCAGACGCAGGGTCTCCTGCAACTTGTCCAGGACCGTGGCCATCGTCTCCTGGGAGTGGTGGTATGCTCCCATGATGGAGGAGAGGGCCTTGTGGAGAGTTGGTTCCCTTGGCCTGTCCTCCCTCTGTCGCAGAGCAGCCCTGCCAGTTCCCCTGTGTTCCAGTGCCTCCGTCCCCTGGACCGGGTGCCCACTACCACTGCCCCCAGGTCCCTGTTGTTGTTGGGGTGGTGGGTTAGCCTGGGTGCCCTGTAGTGGTGGACACACCGCTGATTGACCTGTCCTGGGTAGGGAGGTTTGGGCCCGCTGGGTGGGTGCTGTGCTGGTGTTACCAGAGGGTGGCAGCTCGGTGTTGGGCTGTGGCTGGGCAAGGGGAACCGACTGTCCTGAGGCCCACGATGGTCCGGGCTGGTCATCAGGATCCAGTGGGGCAGAGCTGCTGTCGTCACTGTGGGCCTCTTCTGGGGGTGAAGTGGTGTTGCCTGGACCCTCTGGTGTGGTGACGGTCCTTCGGGTTCCTGCAGGGGTATAAGAACATGTTTATTGCATGTGTGTGTGTAATGGTGTGCAATGGGTGGGTGTTTGTGTACCCCAGTGCAGGCATTCTTGTGTGGGGGCTTGTGTGATGATGGTTGTGGGGGTGTACTGGGTATGTGCAGTGGGCATGCTTTAGTGAGGGGTGCCCATGTTTAGTTTTGTCATGCAGGGCTTGGTGTTGGGATGGGTGGTTGGTGTCCTGGGTAGATTAGTGAGGATTTGGGGTGATAGGGGAGGGTGTGATGGTGGGGTTGTGTGATAGCATGCAGGTAGGGTGGGGGATGTGATAGTTAAGATTTGACTTACCAGTGTCCCATCCCCCACCGACTCCTCCGAGGCCCTCAGGATGCAAGATGGTCAGGACTTGCTCCTCCCATGTTGTTAGTTGTGGGGGAGGAGGTGGGGGTCTGCCGCCAGTCCGCTGCACTGCGATGTTGTGCCTGGAGACCGTGGAACGCACCTTCCCCTATAGGTCGTTCCACCTCTTCCTGATGTCCTCCCTATTTCTTGGGTGCTGTCCCACGGCGTTGACCCTGTCGACTATTCTGCGCCATAGCTCCATCTTCCTGGCTATTGATGTGTGCTGTACCTGTGAGCCAAATAGCTGTGGCTCTACCCGTATGATTTCCTCCACCATGACCCTGAGCTCCTCCTCGGAGAAGCGGGGGTGTCTTTGGCGTGACATGGGGTGGTGTGTGTGATGTGTGGGGTGGTGTATGTGGTGATGAATGTGGTGAATGTAGTGGTATGTGGTGTTTTGTGCGTGGATGTAGTGTGGGTGATGGTGTTGTGTGCCTCTGTGTGATGGGGTTGTCAATAGCTGTGCTATCTCTCTGGCCTTCTCTCAGAATTTCTGGTTGTAGGTGTTTGTGGGTGATGTGGGTGTGTGTTTTATATTGTGTTGGGTGTGTGGGAGTGGTCTTTGTATGTGTATCAGGTGTGTGCATTTCGAAATGTCCAATGTGGCGGTGTTTTGTAGATGCGTGGATTCGTGGGTCGTAATAGCATGGGCGTCTTTCTGATGGCGTGGAGGTGGAGGATGTGTTTCCGCCAGTTTATCGCTGACCTTTGGTGTGGCGGTATTGTGTGGGTGTCTGAATTTCGGCGGATTCCGTGATGTGTGTCATAATAGCTGTGGCGGTCTACTGCGACCGCGGCGGTGTATTGGTGGTCTTCTGCACGGCGGTAAGCGCCTTATACCGCCAATGTTGTAATGACCCCCTTAATCTTTAAAAATTCATAGTCTTGCTTGTGTACATTGGATTTTCATTGTTTTGGCCTTATTTTATTCAGATACATATTGCCCATTTCTCTTATCCTGTGTGGTGTATTTGTGGTGTTTTCACTGTGTTACTGTATGAGTTAATACACAAATGCTTTACACATTGCCTTCTAAGTTAAGCCTGACTGCTCTGTGCCAAGCTACCAGAAGGTGAGCATAGGATAATTTGGGCTGTGTTGTGACTTACCCTGAGTAGGATTGTGAAATGCACGTATAATGTTACTTTAACCTTTGTTTTTTCCGTGAATATGTATATACAGACACACACACACCTGTAAAGCTGAACCATTGAACCATTCTGTGCCAGAGCATTATGTCTCTGTGATGTAAGCCAACAAAGACTGATTTTGCTAGAAAGGTATTTTGCGCAGTAGAAAACATATGGAGTCGAAAAAAAGCACTTTTCAGAAAAATAGCATTTTTCTCTTGAAAAAAATAAAACTCATACATTGAAATGAACATTCTCGGATTGTGTGGCAGTGTCTAGAGGGAAAATACGAACCATATGGCAAAGGGAAAACGTGTGAAAGTCTTTTTTGTCTATTTCCTGTTTATTTTGTAAAATGTTTAATGGTATAAGGGTTAGTTGTCAATTTTTTTAGGAGTAAATAGATGGGTCAAGTAGTGCCTATAGAGCTGCCACAGCAGCAGAAGTGCACAGGGTGACCATTCATGTGTGTTTTCAGCACAGACAAGGGAGAGGCTTATTTTTAGGAGTTGTAGGAGTTACAGTTGATGTATCAGGGTCCATGTGCTGTGTCGAATAAATGATACATCTTCCACAAAGTTCAGACTGAGAAGATAAAAAAGCAGGAGAGGTTTGTTGAGCGTTACCATCTCAGAGGTTTCAAAGTAGCCTTAGTATTGATATCCATGAGGTTGCAGGAGAGTGTGGGTAGAGGGGCTGGTGGGGATGTGGAGTTGTGAAGTGGTTTGATTTGCTTGAAAAAGGTGGGCTTAAGCCTAATGCAGAAAAACCTTACATCAGGCCGCTATGGCCTTTTCATTTCATTTCTAGCCTGCCTCCACAAGTTGATCCACCAGTGCTGAAATTGCAACATAATAAAATACTATTAGGAATCCAAACCTCAGTGGGAACTCACAGACTGTGGTAGAGATTAGGGAATGCTGGTCTGCATTGCATCAGTTCCAAGAGTGCTGATGTCTGCTTTCTCTGTCCACTGAATAACATATGTTACTTTGGGAACTTCCTGAGTCGCAGCTGCAGCAGCTACAACAGGTTCAGAAGGCTGTTGGACCGGAGGTTTTTCAGCCTTAGACATGGGAACCTGCCTCCAACCTAAATAACGTTCTCTTTGTTGGTTTCCAATAGGCATCAGGAATACTTATAAAGTCTTGAACTTGATGTTCGAATGTTTGTATGCACTAAATGTAGCTGACAAATCGATATGGTATTTGCCATCTTCGATAATCAGCTTTAATTTTAGTTGGCCTTTGAACATAAGTAAAACTCTGGGTACATGAAATGGTGTTGGCTGAGAGTAGAGAATTTGCAGTTCTGTGAGATAAAGTGTGAAATGTACTTTCTGTTTATGTTTGCCAGATACGGTTGCGTCTATCCTATTGAAAAAAACTGAAATAATGATTGTTTTGTTAATGTGGTCTTAACAGTTGCTTACCTGGTATCATTCTGCACCAAGATATGATTACATCAATGGAAAGCGCAATGTAAATTCTTCAGTTAAAGTAAATTATTTCCCAAAAATGACACAGATTATTTTCTATCTCTGCCTAGTATTGTAAATGTTTTTCTTGAGTCATTTGATTTTCTCTAAAAATTATGGGGGTAAAGTTTCTGTTTAGTTCTAATGGTGGTACCAATTAAATGCAGAGGAAGATCCAATTTGTGTAACTCTTTTCTTTGAATGGCATCATTCCTCAGCATTGGGACAGGAGAAACTGACTACACAGGGGCATCTACTAGACTCTGAATTACATTTCACCACAATTGTTAGGCCCTGATTATGAGCTTAGGTGTTATTTATCACACCTGATAAACATTGCTCGCACAGGGTATGTCATTAATTGGGTTCAATAAATAACCCCTATTACAAGTTGATGAGGAATAACATGCAGATTTTGGTGTAAATCTGCATGATACTGCAAATACTGTATGATTTTCCCATGTTAAAGTATGGCAGTTTTGACCTACCAAACTTTAACGAAGGTTGAGGTATTTAACACGTCCGATACCTATTGGACGCGTTAGCATACTACAAAGAAACTGAGAGGCATATTTACAGGGAGCATTTGCTGCTGTTACTTCATTATTTGTTACGCTCCCGTGATGCATTCTTTGCTCCATATTTACAAGGCTACGCATTAGTAACAATGCATCTGTTTTTATAAGCCTGCAGCAAAAAATACCTGTGCTAGAACCGGCTGTACCATACAGTTTATGATGTATGCAGGGAAGGCGTTCCCTCGTAAATTCTCAATCACAACTGACGCAGAGATACTTAGGAGTTTGGCGTTGTGTGACTCATATTTTAGATGTGTTGCTTTAAGCCTGGAATGCATTGAGATTCCCACAACTCCGTAAACCCAGCATACGAAATGACGTAGTGGCTGTGTAATAGAAATCTGACCAGCCAAAGTCACTTAACACACTGTATAAGTAACTAAAGCACATCTCCTCAACTAGTAAAAGGCTTACACATGTAACAATCATGTTGTAGGACCTCTTGGCCAACCTAGGCCCATGGCACCTAATATATTATGATACATTACAGCAATGTTATGTGACGCTGTGCACTTCATGTAACGGACGGGCCAGGAATGTCTTATATCCATATAGGAATGGGTCCTCAAGTCCAGCCAAGCATACTCCAAAGCACAACAGGCACGTACACACATAAGGTAGGTAACACATGAATTGCCACTTTATATTACAAGATATACTTGTATCCACTCACATTCAAATGGCACTCAATATGTCACACATACTAAGTGTTTCTGTTTCTTTACACAGTTAAAACATGTTCTACAAAAATACTTTTTCTATACAGTGTCTGTCCAAATTAGTACAGGGGGCAATAGTTTGAAATGTACCAATTTATTAGTTGTACGGATGGATCATAAAAGGCTGTCCAAGGCTTAAGTTCATGCTCTGGACTATATGACAGCTAAAACATAGCTTTGAGTGAAGCAATCCTTGGCCTTGTTCTGTAAACTGACCAGTTTGACCCCTTTGGGTCATCTGAATATTTGTGTTTTGGAAATTTCCTGTTGCATTTTTGTGATCTGGACAATCTCCAAGTGTGTTCACTTAATACAAGAACAGAGCACTGGATGTGGGAGATCCGGATTTTATTCCTATATTTTGCAACACTGGACCGAAGACAATGAAGACTCCAGTTGGATCAATTACTTACAATATTTTTTCATTTATTACGAGACAGATAAACATTTTAAAAAGTGAATTTGATTTAATCAGAAGCATACTGTTTAACTAGTTTAAATAATATCACTAAACAGTGTCAATACTTATCTCATTGATCCAGAGTATATTTAAACACTCTGGCTAGGTGGTTTAAGAAGCTCCTCTTCCTTCTCATGATTTAGGGAGTAGAAAGAGCACTTTACCCAAGTCTGGTGGTAATAATATGCTATGGCAGTGATCAGTGATTTGAAGCTAGAATACATTATGTTAGAAAGCACGTCGTACCTGAAGGCATACTGTTGGCACACTGGTGGGTTGTCGTTGAGATCCCCAACTATGAAGGTTAGGAGAATTTTGTTGCTATGTAGCGCAACAGGGCTTTCCCGCACTCCAATCTCCAGGTTTATGTTAGGATGAAGCCTGAACGGATCCGCTTCACGGTCTATGGACATGGCAATCTGAATTACACCTGTGACTAAAAAGAAAGACATAAAAACACATATACTTTTTTTTAATTATACCTTTTTACCTTTTAGACGTGCATCTGCCCTGATTCTCATTATAAAAGCAATTTCAAAGGCAAATTTATAGATTGCATGCTTAGATTTTCAAGGAACAGCATTGCAAAACATGTACAAATGTGTGTCAAGAAAGCTTCCTACAAATATGGATGGCATGTCAAAAGGCACCAGCTATTTATTTAATCAAGATTGATTAGCAACCCTTACTCAAAATACATAAAACGATCAATGAAACGTAAACAGTGTAATTTACTGACAGTGAACTACTATTAAAGATTACATAGTGCACCATGGATTAAAAAACCACACCAAAGCAGCAAGTCTTTTTTTCTATAACTAATCCTGTGTATCAAGAATCGTAATGGAGTTGGGAATTATTTTTCTCATTTTTCGAAGAGACCTCTATCGGGTGATTACATTTCCTCAGTCCACAAATGTTCCCAGTGGTCCAATTTTGGACAGATTTTACGTTAGAAAGTTGTTGCCCTGAGATGTCAATTCAAGATGTTCTACAATTTTGTGACCATGACAACACATGCATGAGGGTTTCACCATGGTTGCCCTCGAGGACCATAGCAAATAGGGCAAAGATCTAGTCCCTGTATTTACTAGTGGTTTGGATGATGGGGAGTCATCAAAGATGACTGTCATTAAACATGACCTCCATTTTTGCAACCAAGTAGACTGATAAGGATTGTTATCTGTTTGTGGAGGCTAGTAAAAAAAAAAAGTAGATGGATTGATGCAGCGATTGTACAAGAACATCTAAAGAAACTTAATAGAAGTGTTACAAGCATGGAGTCGACACTGGAAACTGCCATCATGAATTACTCAGCATAGAAGAAATATGGGCAGCGTAAAGAAGAGAGGAGATAGGGAAGAACCTTGGGTAATAATACAACCATTGGTAGGTCTGAAAATCTAGCCTTTGGGACCTACTGGTTTTGTCAAATGTCTTTAGCCACATTGCACAGTATGCCCGATGCCTGGTTAAAGAATAAAAAAAAAAAACTTTTGACATGGCTACAGCATAACTTTCTAGACACGTGCACCACAGCTGCTTTTTTTAGAGTTGAGTCTGCGAGTGCATGCGCTAGTGTATGGATCTCGCTTGTAAGACACTTTTGTACACAAAAAGGGTGTAGAGCCCACCTATCGCTTACCATTTGTTCGCCTTGGTGTCCCTCTTCTTTTCAGCCTACTTAATGGCCAGCGCTAGGCGAACATCAGTTCCAATCATTTCACTGGTGCACGGACAAAGCACAGATTGATTCTAGTTAATCTGTGCCCATCTGCTGCTCCCAACGTGATAAAGTTACTATTTTTCCCCATCCCGCTCTGCCTGCCTGTTGCTCTGTCCAAAACGCTTGCATTTTTTTCTTTTCTTTTTTTTGCACTAGTTTTTTCTAGCCTGCCTATAAGTGCACACAGGCACAAATTACAATTTGCTTCTTCTTGAAGGGTTCTCTCATACTTTCTTGGTCTAAGAGCCTCATCTACAAAGATTTTTCATAAGGCAGCACCTCAAGTCTTTTTGTTGCACTGACCTATGCCAAATCGAAAGGGCAGGAATTAATGTATCTACGAGCATTCCTGTCCTTTCCTCCTGCACTGGCACTCAATTTGGTGCCTAGTGTCAATGCAGGCACCCTTGCACCATAGTGAAAGTGTGTTGGTTGTTGACAAGATTGTTTCTGTGCAGGAAGGGACACAGTCCTGCACAAAAACAATCCATGGAGACGATTGCTTATTCTATGTGTGAAGCAAAATGCAGAAAAAACAAGGAGAAATTAAGACATTGTTCCTTGCTACACATGCTCTGGGGAGGTGTAAGGTCTTGGTGCTGCCCCAGGCTTACGTGTCTTTGTAAATCTGTTACAGCATCAGAATCCATGGGTGTTGCATAGGAACATCCACTGCAACACCCATGGAACGCCTTCTTGATGCAGAGTAAGCCAATGCAGTGCCTTGCGCTGCCTTGCCTTACCCCGTATCTATGACCCTATGCAAAGCCACGCAGAGATATGACTGAGAGGCTTGTGCCACCAAAACGTCTAAAAGCTGATGCTTCAGCAGCGCAGGCCTTTTGTAAATAATCCCCTTAGTTTACAGTCTCACTTTGACTCACTCAGTCTCACTGTCTCACTAATTCATGCAGTCTCACTCATTCTACTCTGACCCACTCTGACTCACTCAGTCCCACTCATTCTCACTATTTCTGAATTGTCCAGTCTTATTGTGTCTCACACACAGTAACACTCAGTTACGCTCACTGCCATTCTCCCTCCCTCACTCACATTCATTCTCATACATACTCGTCCTTACTGTCACTCATTCTCAATCACTCTTACTTATATCTTCACTGACATTCTCTCTCACTTTAACGTACACACATAGTCACACAGACATGCTCACAGGGCTGGAATTTCACCAGCTCCGAACAGTATATCTCATTGCTGGCATAGGCCCCTTCATGCACCTTTATCAGCAATCAAACAATGTCACTAGCTCCCTCACTTTGTTACTGGGCCTGAAGCTGGCCTGCATTTTTTGTTTATTTTACCAAGCGTGAATAAAAAATGGACCACAAAACAAGGAGGGTGTAGTGTAGCTCTGGAGCCGATACTGGTCGAGGGAAACCTACCCAACAAACCTAACCATCCACCTTTCACTTATTCACCCCCTTTCCTTCATCCATTCATCCATCCTTTCAATCATGCATCCATCATTTCACTCATCAATGCACCCTTTCAGTCCATCTGTACATCCTTTCACTCCATCCATCCATCATTCTTCCTTTGGCTCATCTATCCATCTATCATTTCACTCAGCCTTCCATCCTTACTCCCATCCATCCACCCTTCATTCCATCCATCCATCCATCCATCATCCATCCATTCATCCTATTTACCCTTTCACTCAGCCATCCATCCTTTCAGTCATTCATCCACCTATTCATCCATCCATCAATTCACCCTTTCACTCATTTATCCAACCATCCTTTCATCCAGAGATACATCTACCCTGTCTTTCACTCATCATCTATTGTTTTACTCATCCATCTTTACATACATTCTTTCTCTTATCCATCCATTCGCTCATCCATATTTTCACTCCATTCATCCATACACTCATTCATCAGTTTATCCTTCTACTCAACCACCCATCCATCCTTTCACTCATCATCCATCAACCCATCCTTTCACTCCATCTGTCCATCATTTATCCATCCATCCATCCACTCTCCCTTTCAGTCATACACCCTCTCTCCCTTTCACTCTTTCATTCTTACATCCATCATTTCACTCATTCATCTATGCATCAGTCCATCCACCATTTCATCCATCCATTCACCCATCCTTCCTTTCACTCGCTCACCCTCCTAAGTTAATTATGAGCCTTTGTCTGGCAAACTGCGGACAGAAGAGGCCCATCAAGAACCCCACCCTGCTTGTAGCTGCTAAAGCAGGGAGGGGGTGGGTGTGGTGGAAATGGGGCAGAGGAGGGTTACAATGCCCCTGATGCAGAAGCTTAACTGCACACTTACCCCCTGGTCCACTAGTGCAATTGTTGTCCTCAGCCGGTCCCTTCCCTGTCTTGGGCCCCTACAGACGAAATAAGGAGCACTCTGTTGTGCTCAGCTCCAAAACATTTTTTTCAAAGTGAAACCAAATTCAGTACTAAACACATGTTACTGCCAGAAGAGCAGCCCCCTGCACCCCTCCGGCAGCCTGATCCTCTGTGATGACCAACAAAGAGATGCCACCCACTCCCTCTTTGTCTCATCGAGCTGCCCCACCCCCAGGCATTGAAGTGAATGGAGCTTTACTAACTCCTCCCAGGGCCAGGGCTTATGCACCCTAAAAGCAACCGGATCGCTTGGTTTCTAATTCAGCACTCCCTCTCCTATGATGTCACTGCTGTAGCTTGTGCCTGCAGGTCATAGAAAGCCCCTCTCGGCAGGCGCTTGCGCAGTAGGATATCTTCAAACTTCACTAGTCTTCACCCAGGAGATTCAGCACACTGTCTCAGAGCAGTGATTTATTTTTTAGCTGCTCTGTGTTTATTTCCCTATTCTTGCCTCTCCCCTGAGGGTGGCAGGGCAATGCCCCTTTTGCCCATAAATAACAGTTGCCCCTAATAGTGGATCTGGTGGGGAGAAACGCATGGGTGAGAAAGCAAAGTCGAGGAGAAGCACATTGGTGAGAAAGAGATACACTGAGTTTGGTAGTGATGGGAAGAGAAGTACACAAAGAAGACAACTGGAAAACATGTCTGGTTCAGTGCTTAAAAGAAAAAAAATAGCGATTGAAAAACAAGCAGTTGAAGGACAGAAATAAAGCATCAGTGCTCCAGGTGAGTGACAAATGCAGACAAGGAAAGAAAGCCACATGATCTAGCAACTGTAGAAGCAAAAAATTGAGAGTCATTGTGATTTCACACCCTGATCAGCCGTCCGGATAAATTTCAGTTCCAAATCTTTTGGAGAATGGGGAAGCACAAGTTACCAACAAGTGCTGACAAGCTTATCATTAAAAATACACTTCAAGGATTCCTTGAGAAAGCAGTTGGTGCACTTGATAGGGAAATTGAGTCCGCAGAGAGGCGCCTTTCATTTATCTTCCCCGCCCAGGTGCCTCTTACTTTTCCCTGGATCATAGAATCATGTGGCGAGGCCCCAACTTTTATCCAATACACAACTAAGAGCGGTTCCTCACAGGTCTCTATTGTCCCTGAGGCACCTTTAATCGAATACGTCCCTATGGTGGCAGACCAGTTTATCAGTATGGACACTAGAGGAAAAAGGAAATGAGTCAATAAATGTATTAAGACCAAACGCCCTCAGACTGTGGTGAATACTTCCCTGTAAATGCCTCAACGGGGCATTGAGGATCGCTTCGAGGATATTTTGGAAAATGTTATTGGAAGGGTTACAGATAAACTGGAGAGGAAACTGAAACCAGTCACAGACCGATTAAGTGTCATTGAGGAGGCTTTGGGGAACCTTGTTAAGCCGCTGACTTGCACTTCTGATAAAGGCCTCACCCCACCCAATGCTGCCCTTGACAAATAATAACCTGAGATTTACCTTCGATTAGTCGTGAACGTGAGCCCCAGGTTCAGGGTACTGTAACCTAGGATTTTGTAAACTCGGTTGCTTTCCCAAATACAGATGCTCAGGGGGTCAGTCCGACTCTCTCTAAGGTTAATTGTGAGGAAAGGGAACAAGATGTTACAAAATATCGGGGTGATACTACAGAGCTAACAGGAGAGGAGGTACTAGCGAGACCGGCCTAAGATTGGACCACTGTGTGATTAATTTGCCACCAGAAGCAAGTCCCTCAGTAGCGGTGATAGTCAATGTAACCAGTTTGCCATCAAATACCACAAAATCTTTTGTGCAGTTGTAAAACAAGGTTCTTCACTGTTTGAATTATTATGCAAATCTCCTCCTCCGTTTACCTTCTACCATATTAATGGTGAGGAGGGTGGCATGGATGGGAGACTGTATAATTGCTCATTTTAGCTCAGCCAAAATTGTTAAACAACTTATTTCTAATTGTCAAAATGCTGGTAACAGGTCTAGGGGTCTGTTTCTGCAACCGCTCGAGGCATTTAACCCCCTGGCAGGTCCTGTTCAGGCAAGGAGCACGGTGACCTACCATATGTAGAGATACTGGAGTCTCCCTAGCTAGCCATTTAAATCCCCAGAAACAGGGCCTCTGCTCCCTGTTTCAGATTGATTGACACTGGGGGCTGAATGTTTCCTACACCAGATGGAGACCACAGGGGCTTTGGCCGCCGTACCCCTTATCTTCTAGATATAAGTATTCCCCCCAGGGGCTAATCCAAAAAGGAAAATGCCCCCCTTCTAATGAGCCCCAGGTTACCTATCTGGTGCCTCCAGTGAAACTCCCACCAGCGGGAACGTCATCCATAAATACAATGGCAACTACTTTGGACTTGCAGTCAGACAGTCGTGAACATTTGTCTGGAATCCTGAGTTGGACCATAGCGGGAATTGGGATGAAGCTTATTAACCCGTCTTGGGGAGATTTTATACACAAACATCAAATATGTATCTTCCATGAAACCTAGGATTTAAAACCCAAGAATAGGAGCTGCTTCAAAAGTTTCTGGGTCCCCGTTTGTGGGTCGGTAGGAGGGAGGGCCTCGGGAGGTTTATTAATATGGTTAAGCAGATCACTTAAATGCACTGTGAATGAATTAGACCTGGGGTCAAATGATATACAGGGCCTTCTTCTCTCAACAATTAAAGAGGACTCCATACTGTTAATCACAATGTATAATAGAAGTGTGGGGAAAAGCAGCAAATCTGTGGAACTGCATAAACTGGGTAGTCTTCTTTCAGGTGTCAAAGGAGCCTACCCCTTTGTTGTACTGGGGGATTTTAGTGTTACCTTTGAGCCCTATTTGGTGACCCATGATTTATCCCAGGAAGAAGATAAAATATGGGGCATACCTGAATTGATCGCTCCCTTTAAGAGTAAGTTAACTAGGGCATCTTTGCAGGTAGTGGACATCACCCTGGCCGATAGGCTCCGAGCGTGTAATGGTCACTCACGCTCGGATGTCCAACTGGCCCCAACATTTACACAAGGGTAATATAACAGGCATATAGATGTCTGACATGGAGGAACTAGAGCATGAAGAGAGTGACCATGAACCCGTAATACTCTCTTTTCGTAAGCTTTTACCTTCCACTGCTACTCCCAATTCAGGGGGCTTTGATCAGCAACCTAAGCTGACTAACAACAGGAGAAACGTTAAGTGGGAAGCAGTAAAATGCTCTCCTTCCACAACTCTATGTTGTATCAGATACTTGCCAAGCATTTGAAATCTATGATCTTCCATTGGAGCGACCACAGGAGGATTATTAGAGAGCATTTGACTCTTTATGACTACCTTAGAACTTTATTTGTACTGGATGCTTCTGAAAAGACTAGGTCCAGTACAAATAATGGGTGGTTCACTAAAAGGTGCAGAGAAGACAAGAGCAATCTGCTAAAAGCTATTAAAGTAGGTAACAGAGGAGAGATTAGAACAACTAGAGCAGACTGTAGGAATGAATTGACCCAGGCTAAGAGAAAGTGGGAGGGGGAACGATTGGATTGCCTACTTGAAGCTGCTAGGAATAATGATCAAAGGCACTTCTGGGTGCTAGTTAGCGTCCGGGTGAATGGGTCTTACACTTTAGCTCCCTCTAATCTGTCATTAATGAGTCCCAATATGTAAACCCCAATTTTACTGGTACAGAGGCTACAATTACCCTTGAGTTTTCAATATCTGAAACCCTATTGTTAACTCACTTAAATTGGGGAAGGCCCCAGGCCTTGATAAAGTCCCAAGTGAATTATATAAATCCAATACAAGTATCCGGGTGTCTTACATCAACACTGTCTGCAACGTGGTTGCAGCTGATGCTCCGATTCCACCAACGAGTAAGGGGACTGAGATAGTGCCTATATTCAAAAGGGCAGCTCAAGCAATCTGTCCATCTTCTGGCCAATTAGTTTGCTTGATAACTTGCAGAAGATATTCTGTAAACAAATTGTAGACCGGCTTTTGGAGTGGATCGATGAGAGTGGTGCTATCTCAAATTTGCAGGCAGCATTCAGACCTTTGATCAGCACCATAGAACAAGTCTTTAGATTCTTACAGATTAATTGGAAGACTGGATATTGGTGTGGGAGATTTGTTTGTAGCTTTTATTGACCTTTGTGCGGCCTTCGATTTAATCCCAAGAAGGAAGCTATGGAGTACACTTCAATTGATGGGGGTCCCGCCAGAATTACTTGGCCTCATTTTCCGCCTTTATCAGGGAAACTTTGCAAGGATTAAATATGGTAACAAAGGTGAGTTAACCTACCCAATCAGGGTTAAGAGGGAGGCCTGCCAGGCATCCTGGCGCCTACACTTTCCTTTTTGTATATTAATAATTCCATAGGCCAATTAGTTGTGTTAATGACTCCCCCACATTGACAGGACAAAAAATACCAGGGCTGTTCTATGCTGGCGACACAGGTAAGACTAGAGCAGGTCTTCATGAATCTAGTGACTAGCATTTGTGCCTTTTGTAAGGACTTTGGGTTGGAGGTCAATTCAGTGAAGACAAAGCTGGTGATTTATACCAGGAGGAGAAAGCTGAATGGCAAGGTTACTCTGAATACTGAGAGCATAGAGAGGGTCACTGAATTCAATTACCTGCGTGTTAGATTAGCGGACTCGGGCTCAGGGGGGCCCATAAATAATCAAAGCTTGCATGTCAGTAGCTATAGAGGTGCTGCGATTGTCAAGATAGCCCTCCTGCAATTGATATATACAAAATGCAGGCGAGGGGAGCAGCTTTATAGGGGGCTGAGATGTGGTGGCAGAATAATCTGAGTGTAGTTGGTTTAATGGAAAATTATTTCCTTATGAATGTTACTGGGTTGGGGAGAGGCACCCCCTTGCTGCCCCTTAGATTTGGCCTTGGTATTATTCCTATAATGGATCTGGCAATTTTAAGAACTTTGCTATACTGGATCCGTATATGTTCAACAGACGAACTGCAAAAAGATAGGGCTGGCCTTAGTGATGTACTGGGGCAGGCACAAGCAGTCCTGAAGATTGGTTGGCTGAGGAACCTGAGGAACAGATGGGCAGTTCTAGGCCTTTTAGAATTCTGGGTCACTCCTGAAGTAATATCGCAGAATATTATGTCGATTGTAAAGCAGACATTTTGGAAGAGGGTTTCTTCTCAGATTGTCCAGACTAGTGATAGAGGATGATTGACTAATGGCTTCCTTCAATTTGAACATGAGCCCTCGTCCAAGCCTTTTTTGCACACTATTAGACCAATGCGAACCCAATCCCTGCTCCTACAGTTCAGGTATGGCACTTTGTCTATAGCTACCTTCACTGCTCATTGGGCCTTTCCTGGAGAGGGTGCTAAAAAATGTACATTTTATAGTATTGCTGAAGAAAGAGGTGAGCATTTGTTTTTTTTGCCCCAGGTACATTGTGTAAAGGCATAGGTGATTGTTCAATCTCTCCATATCTGATAGAGTTACTGCTCTAAGGATATGCAAGAGTGATTCTTCAACACTGATAGCAGCAGCTGTCTCTAAATGTTTGTTTGCAGCTTGGACTATTAGGTAGCAAGAACTCCTGTTAATAAATTGAAGTTTTCAGGGGTATATGAGTATTACAATGATAGGCTGCCAAAAGCTAACTGCACAGGGAGTTTTACATATATTTTGCATTTTAAAGCTTTTTAACTTTGCATATTTTTATTCTATTCTCTTTTAGACCTTTTTAAGAAGGTTTTTTAATAAACTGTTATTGGATTGCTGATAATGGTTTGTATTGTGATGTATGGTGGTGAAATTATCCATTTCGAGCAGCCAATAAACTTGAAACATGAAATTGAATGAATGAATAACAGACCAATTAATAAAGAGGCTGGCAAATAATTTTAGTAAAGTTACAAGGTCTCTTTAATGCCAGACCTAGGTATTGAAAAGGTTAGTGTCTTTAATAAGTGGTGCTGAATTGTCCAGAGAGCATCTTCTGACAAGGATTCCAGGAAATGTCTTTTGTTTCACTGAAGTACCAAGAAAGATATTAGACACAGTGCAACAGAATTATTTCTTCTTGCACCTGCCAGACAAGTCTCTCAAATATGACGAGGGGCTGCGTACAGTGACGTAACGTAAAATGAAGGGGCTCCCCTGCGGAATGTGAAGAGGGACTCTTGAATCTCTCAAATCTCACAGATATTCAATGGCCTTGTGAGGAATGGGGACATCTAAAGGGTTTAGAGGCCCCTGAATGGGTGTCCCGCACTCTTCAGTGCTGGGGCTGCAGGGGCCTGTGTTACGCCCCTGGGAACATAGTGTATCCCAACCTGCAGACTTTACCATGTCCTGGAGCTTTGAAGTGGGGTTTCTAACATAGGTGTGATCATTTGGTGATTATAGATTATGTATTGCAGTTGATTGCGCAGTTGAGCCCAATGAACATAGCAGAACGAACAATAAAAGGGCGCTCCTGCTCAACAGTCACTCCATACTACTGGCAAGCGAGGAAAACAAAGTGGCAACATTGTGGAACAAAATGTGAGCGTTTTTATTAGATAGAAAAATGATCAGAGAACAAAGGTATACAAGCGGACTCTGAATGACACGCTGGAAACTTTAGCATAATTCCAGGGTGACAGATAACAGGCTGCACATTTCTTAGCACACATGCATTCAATCTGGGTGAAAGGCTTTGATCAGAATCTGGTAATTGACCAGACATGGGATTTAAAAAAAAAAATAGAATGATAGATAGGTAACTATGAGTTACGGGGATGTTTTTCACGGAGGATTTCTGAGTGACATCAAATAGACAATGATAACGAAGCTCGAGTTGTCTATGATGTTACGCAGAACCTGAAGGTGAAAAATATCCCAGTGGCTCAGTTACCTTTCTATAATTGTATGTTATGTATTACCCACAAAAACATCTGCCCCTGCACATAACTGCTAGGCTGAGACACAGGAATAACTGGGAGCCATAAACCTTGCCTCTCCTCTTTGTACCAAATGTGAAAAAAGTACTTTACTTGCCATCCTTAACCAACCACCACCAGCTTTCTTGCTTACCTTCCTCCTCCTGCAGCTGTGCTTTCCGCTGTAAGTCAAAACAGACAAGCAGTGCTGTGCTGACAGACTTTCAGAGTGGCCTGTCAGCCTGGGCTGGTAGCAGTGGCATAACATTAGTCCCTGCAGCCCATGCCCTGTGGGGTCCGCCCAAGCTCCAGGGGGGCCCCTCAGCAGCATGCAGTGACACAATGCGCACTGGCCGGCATTGTGCACGGACGGCGGGCTCCTGGCCTGAGAGCTCCTAATTGGGTGGTGGGACTGGGACCTTCATGTACTTTGCCGGAGGGGGGGGGGGGGGGGTTGGGGGGGGCTCAAGTTTCGTTTCATCACTGGCTGGTAGGCTTTTATGATGAAGGAACTGTGGGTAATGTGTTTTGTTATCAACTGTTGCTATGTTACAACGGAGAATTATCAGATTTAGAATCTGGTTTAAACAATAGAGCACAATCAAGGGCTGTTCGAGTACAGCCTCTGCCGGGGTAGGTGGTTTGATCCCAGGGTGCACTGTCACTTTTCACCCTGCTCATGGGAAACTTCACTGAGTAAACACAGATAAAGTTTTGCCATCTAATTTTCACCCAAATTAGGGTTGTGTAATCCACCTCTGGTGTCTTAGTGGACTTAATTTTTTTAAATCACAACCAGAATACATTCAGTAGATGACTCTTCTCAACAAGGACAGTGTTTTTAGTCCTATGCTTTCTTCTAAAAATGTATTGCATTCTAGGAGTTGTAATGTTGGTTCCATTCAGTTGCACTAAAATGGTGATTTGTAAAAGCGAACCATTTGACAGGAACATCGTGTCCTTGATGACATGGGGCCATCAGGTAAAAAAATAAATACAGGAATACCATGGAAACCTCACTGTATGTGTAATAGAAATCTGAAGGATCCGTGCTTTATTCCAGAAAGGCCAGTGCCTGTGCAAGGATTGCTACTAAGGAACCTCACACCTTTAGCGAGCCCTGACATTTAAGCCAACATCACTATGCATTCTGGGAATTGAAGGGCCATATTTACAAGAAATTAAGCATCACTGCATTGCAGCAGCAATGCATCAAAAATTACTTACGATGCGCAGGAATCGGTTACAATGTCATGGATGTGCCATATTTACAATATGGGGCACCATGGTGCAAGGACCCAAGGTGCATCAGAAATTCTGAAGCATATGTGGGAACTTTACCATAACAATGCCACCCAGAAAGTGGTGCATCCCTGAAGTTGGCCTCACAACTGACTCAACTTCAGCGATGCGTCAAAATGTAGAGGTGCTGTATCAGTTTGAAAAGTAGCCTAATCTTTTAGGACCAATGTAAAAAACTGTAAAATGGTGGAATATCACCATCTACACTTTTACGTTGGTCCTGGAACAAAGATGGTATGCATGCAGTATGGCTATGTGTCACGTTACAGTGGGCATGGTGTACTCATGTGTATGTCGAGACCTGCCTATGTGTGACACAGTTAGTGACAGTGTAATGTAAGTAAATACAAGTATATTTTGGAATGTGAAGTGGAAATACATGTATTACTTACCTTATGTGTCTACTTACCTGTTGTCCTTTTGGAGTACGCGGACCTGTACTTGGTGACCCCCTTCCTACATGGAGAAGTGACAATTCAGGCCTCTGCCTTGCAAAACGTACACGTCACATTGCCTTGCTGCAGAGGATGACAGAATCATCGGTGCCGTGGTCCCAGCTTGATCAAGGGGTTCTACAACATGTTTCTCACATGTGTAGACCCACTACTAGTAGAGTAGAAGTGACATATACACATATTCCAGTGTGTAAAGTGACTTCAGCAGATCACATTCCTATTGTAAAGCCAATGCATAATTTTTTACACCTGGGTTAAGGAGGTGTAGGAATTTTGCGAATTTTAGACTCTGCTTGTCATTTGCCAATGTTGTGTCACTTCCCTGAAAACTTGTAAATATGGATGCAGCAGTTCTTCGAGAGATTGTACGAAGGAATGCGCACCATGCATATATTAATTCTAAGGTGATGCAGGAGATTCCGACAAAGAAAAAAAACTGATGCATCATAACGACAAGTAACGCATCTGCCTAGATGCGTCACTTTGCAAATATGGAGCAAAGAAAGTGCCACCGGTGTGTAAAAAAAAATATATGTACACACCAGTGGGGCGAACTCCTTGTAAATATGGGCCGAAGTTTTTAATTTCCTGATATAAGCAGGAGATTACAATTTCTAACAAGCACTGAGCGGCTGTAAAAAGTCAAGACTGACTGAATGAAGTGTGATACATTCTACAAGGATATTTAGCAGCTTAGCAGCCAGGCTGGTAAATATGTAGTCATGCCTGGAAGCTTATCTATGGGCCTGCTCACAGTATAAATCTGGGAAACTCCTGTGCCCTGCTGAGACCATGTAAGTACAGCAGGACTCGGAAGGGTAAATCAAATGCTAGACTCTGACATGGCTGAAGTGAAACAAGGAAAGTTCTGTCAGACCAGTATGTATGTAATGCAGTGGGACAGAGTCATGTCAGGCTGTACCCGGGATTTATGGGATTGGTAGAACAGTTCACAGAAAGGGTCGCTAAAAGGTCAGTGGGGTTAGGACAGTCGGCCAGTCACATATTATGACCTTGATAGAACCTGGAGAATGCTTGACAGTCCAGGGTCTCTTCCCTGGGGCACAGTCAGTCATTCCCAGCTCATTTAGGGAGGTAGTGAAATTGAAATCGGATGAATTCTCGCCTGCCAAAGGACTCTAAAAGGTAAGCAGGATGGGGCACAGTCGGTCACGTGTCTGTAAAAAAAACTTTATGCTTGACTGGATCTCCCTTAATCTCACAGACTTTCTAAAAGCAATGGCCAGTCAGAATTTCTTCAGATTTTTCTGAAATTGTTTATGTCATTGACTTGTTGATTCTGATATGATGGCACTTCGCAGCTTTCATGATATAGTTTGAGGAGCTTTGTAAAAAGATATATTTTTAATCAGGTTGTTGATGAGCACACAGCATTGGAATTTTCATTAACTTCTTCAACTTGCAATGTTGTTTTCCTTTAACTAGCAAGGGCTTCAGGAGTGAAATCAAAAAGAACAAGAATATTTTACCTTCTGGCGCCTGGTTAAGACGCATACCGGAAAGGAAGAGAAAACTTGTGTAAAATAGACGACTTCAGGTGAAAACATTTGACACATATTCTCGGCTCCCTATTTAAAACGCGAAGAACCATATCTGAGCAGTTTGTATTTCAGTGAAAACTTTACCCAGGGTAAATTCTAAGATCAAAAATGAATGCCACTATTATTGAAACCCAGAATGGCTTATCTTTGTCTTTTCATCTTTTTCTTTGATCTTCTTTTACTTGAAGTGGCGCCTTTGGTTCCCTGCTTACAACCCCTACAACTGCATCCATCCCCTATAGAGGTGGAAAGCAGAGCTATGTGGTGAAAAATGCCTGAGTCTGGAGCAGCGGAAGGACAATAATATAGCAATTAAACAGTACTTGCTCCATGCTCCTCGGAGAGGAAAACCAGAGCGGGAAGTGAAACCAGCACATGCTGAAAATTGAAAAGCAAGAAAGTGAGACACCATAGTGAAGCCAGTGAACGGTATGCATCGGGCAGGCTCCAAGCCCCTTTTAGTTAACAAAATGTCTTGTAAGCATCAGAGCATGCGCTGTCCAACGCACGATCCAAAAAAGCAGGTGATGAGACAAAGTTGGCTAATTTTACTTGCTGGCACTTTTCGGAGCAAAAGTATCTAGCCCAATATAGCGACCTCCTTGAATTCCTATTTTAGGGTCGTCGTGATGCTGCACAATTTTGTGATCCTCGGGGTCAAAAGTGAGTAAAGGTTCCAGCAATTCCAATGCAGCTGGCCTGCCTCTCTCCTTACTATCCAGTAATTGGCTTCAGAAAGCCATAATCAGACACGCAACGCCCATTGGGCTAAAGGGGCTTCAGCCACGCCCATCGTGTGCCATGGCCCAGGCTGCAGCTCATGGATGCGTGCCTCAGGTAGTGCCCAGGGAGAGCACTGTTTGGGAAACATTTTCTTGTCCTTAGAAAGACATGCACAACTTCTGGGGTGCCGGAAAGTGTCTTCACAGAAGGGGTGGAGGTCACCAGTGGTTCTAAGTCATGGACCTTATGGTGGGGGCTCTGGCTGGGCAAGATCATGTGCTTTAACATTCCTCATTGTTTTGAAAGAGGACGATTGCTCATCAACAACCGATGACTGAGGCAGCATCTGCAATTGAAGGCAATCAATGCCCTGTTCCTAACCGTTAGCCTAAGTACAGCCAAACAAAAAGGTGAAAATCACAAATTATATTGTATGTAATTACATTTATATAAAGCTTACTACGCATGACAAGGGGTTGCAAGTTCTATATGAAAGCATAAAAGGGGAAGAAAGTTTATTTTTTTCTTTTTAGGTCGATCACGCAAGCACTCTGACGTGTTGTAATCTGTCTGTGGGCTTTTAACCACGCCCACCGCAGGCTCACTGTCACTCATTCATGGGCTTGCCTTTCAAAACTCCTTTGTTATCTTTGGTAAATGCTTTACGTTTGTCCCTCCTTGGGGCAGTTTTGTTACCACGTTGGCCATCAACGCTGTTACATGGATAATTGCATGTTTGCCGATATGTTTGACTGCGAGCAAACATCTTTTCTCTTTTGTGTCTCTCCTTTGTGCTCACGCTCAAGGCGGCCGTGACGCTTTGAACTGACTTGCTTATGTCAACTGTTTTACTTTTCACTTCCAATGTATGTGGCAAGAAAAGTCCATTTAGGAATTTACAACGCTAATAGCTCTAAAAACACGAGGCCCATTACATTGCAAATGGTGTTTTAAATATAGTTGCATTAAAATGATTTAGGGCCTGATTACAACTTTGGAGGACGGTGTTAATCCGTCCCAAATGTGATGGAAATACCACCTACCGTATTACGAGTTCCATAGGATATAATGGACTCGTAATACGGTAGGTGGTATATCCATGACATTTGGGACGGATTAACACCGCCCTCCAAAGTTGTAATCAGGCCCTTAGGGGGTGATTCTAACACGCCGCCCGCCAATGTTCCCCCTCCAAAATACCGCTCCGCGGTCAAAAGACCGCTGAGGGTATTTTGGGATTTGCCCTGGGCTGGCGGGCGGCCGCCAAAAGGCCGCCCGCCAGCCCAGGGCAAAATCGACCTTCCCACGAGGACGCCGGCTCCGAATGGAGCCGGCGTAGTGGGAAGGTGCGACGGGTGCAGTTGCACCCGTCGCGTATTTCAGTGTCTGCGTTGCCGCCAGGAACAGGATGGCGGTAGGGGGTGTCAGAATCCCCAAGGCGGCGCAGCATGCTGCGCCGCCTTGGAGGATTCTGACGGGCAGCGGAAAACCGGCGGGAGACCGCCGGTTTTCCTGCACTGACCGCGGCCAAAGCGCCGCGGTCAGAATGCCCTGCGGGGCACCGCCGGCCTGTCGGCGGTGCTCCCGCCTACCCTGGCCCCGGCGGTCAGAATCACCCCCTTAGTGTCCATTAGGTAGTCCAGAATTTTTACCAACAACATATTGCATTTGGTTCTGTGTGTGGGGGTTGGGGTTGGATTAAGGTACTTGTGGCCTTGCTTCAAAAAATTCCAATACTGGCTAAACACTAAGGGGCAGATTAAATACTCTTTCATGCAACACAGAAAGATAACTTGCTGCTCTGCATTGCGTGAAAGGGAGATAGCAGAAATGTGCCACATTTACAAAGCTATGGCACATTTCTACTGTCTCCTAGCGCTCAAGCACTTGTGGCTGTCTGGCACCAACACAAGCACACTTGTGCCATTGGGCAGGGTTCCTGTGTTACGGGCAAGATTGTATTTGTGCAAGATTAGATACCTTCCTGGACAAAAACAATCCTTAAAAGCATTTTCCTCTTTGCATGTGCGCTGCAGAATGCAAAACACAAAAACAAAGAAGAACTAAAGAGGAAAAATAAAGATATTTCTCCTCGTTAAGCCTTGGTCAGGGAGGCGCACCATTATGGCACAATCCCAGTTTACAGACATTTGTAAATCTAGGATCCTGTTAAAATCTGTGGATGAATGTGTGGGATTTCCCATATTCGACACATGGAACATGTCACTTTGGATTTACTAAACCACACAGAGCCACGTAAGGTGTCTTTGTCTGGCTTACTAAATGCCACTAAAGGACTGGTGTTGCTTAGAGACGACGTGTGTCATGCAAGGGCTACACAAGTCCATAGAAAACCTGTTAGTAAGAGTGTGCAAAGTTGCTAGAAATTGGGTCTGTAGTTCGCAGAGGTATGCACCCTGTCCAAGTAGGGACTACAATCCTAGTCAGGGTAAGTCACAACACAATCCAAATGATCCTGTGGTCAGCTTCTGGTAGCTTGGCACAGAGCAGGCAGGCTTAACTTTGAAGGCAAAGTGTAAAGTATTTGTTCAATAACTCATACAGAAACACAATGAAAACCCCACAAAAAGTACTCCACACCACTTTAGGAAAATAGATAATATCTATCTGAATAAAATAAGATAAAAACAACAAAAATCTAATATGCATATGCCGAGTTATCACTTTTTAAAGGATCAAATGAGTCTCAATCCTTCAGAATCAGTGATTATATCCTTGTAACACACAGTACCTGGGATGTATCAAAAATAACGACACATGGGGCCTCAGAGGAGAAGATGTGTTAAAAAATAAGGTGCTGCATTGGATTATCCAGTGCAGCACATACGATCAATCTATCAAGGTTGATAAAGTGCAGCTACTCACCCGTCAGTGTCTCAAGGCACTGGGGCCGGGGGGTGTAGCGTGTACCGGAGGTGGATTAAAAAAGCCATGTCTTCAGTTCATTTGTGAAGCTGGGGAGGGAGGTGGTTTGTCTGATGTAGATGGGTAGGGCATTCCAGGCGGTGGTTGCGAGGCAGGAGAAGGATCGTCCTCCTGTTCTGGTTTTCTTGATGCGGGGTACTTCTGCGAGAGAGAGCCGGGCTGAGTGTAGGGTCCTGTGGGGCACATAGAAGTTGAGTCACTGGTTAAGGTAGGCAGGTCCGGTTATGTGGAGGGCTTTGTGTGTGTAGGTGAGGATTTTGAAAGTGACTCTTTTCTCAATGGGGAGCCAGTACAGTGTGCATAGGTGTTGTGATATGTGGCAGGGTCGGGGTAGGTCGAGGATCAATCTGGCGGCGGCGTTCTGAATGTTTTGCAATTTGCGGGTGAGTTTTTTGTTAATTCTGGCATAGAGTACGTTTCCGTAGTCAAGTCTACTGGTGATGAGGGCATGTGTGACGGTCTTTCTATGCTTGAGGGGGATCCATTTGAAGGTCTTGCGTAGGAGGCTGAGGGTGCGGAAGCAGGTGGAGGTGACTGAGTTGATCTGATGGTTCATGCTGAGGTCAGGGTCCAGTATGATTCCGAGGTTGCGGGCTTGGCTGGCGGGGGTGGGTGGGTTTCCGAGGTTGGGTGGCCACCAGGAGTCGCTTCATGCATTGGGTTGAGGGCCCAGGATGAGAACCTCGGTCTTGTTTGTGTTGAGTTGAAGGCAGCTATCTCTCATCCAGCTAGCAACTGCTTTTATGTCCTCATGGAAGTTGTGTCTGGCCTTGTCTGGTTCGTTGGAGAGGGAGACAATGTGTTGTTTCTTTCGATGCTAAAATGTGATGCACCGATTTCCAGGAGCACAGCCTTGGTTTCTCTCTGCAATGCGGGGATATTTTGACACCGAGGGATGATGTGCTGAAAATCCTTGACACGCTGAAAGAAGGAGCAGGCGTTGCGTCGATCCAGTAGGTGGTGCCGCCACTCTTTCCACCGCAAGGCAGGCGCTGCGTCAATTTCTGCAGGCGTTGCGGCGATTTTCCGACACATGGGGATTTTCTCTGTGGCCCTTAGACTTCAGAACAGAAGGCAAGCTCCATCCAAACCCTTGGAGAGCACTTGTGGGGAAGGCAAAGTTCTTCCAGCAGAGTCAGAGGCCAGCAGGCAGCAGGGCAACAAGCAGGGCAGCAGTCCTTCTCAGCAAAGCAGTCACAATGAGTCCTTTGGGAAGACAGGCAATTCCCCTAACAGAGTCCAGGTGTAGATCCAGAAGTGACTGATTTGAGATCCAGTCTAGATATCCGGAAGGGCCTTAGAAGTGGGGGTAACTTCAAAGAGTGGTTTTGAGGTGCACAAGTTCCCCTTTTAGCCCAGCCCTGTCTGCCAGGATCCCTGTGGAAGTTATCAGTCCTTTGTGTGAGGGAAGTATAAGAGAGAGCCCCTCCACCCTTCCTGCCCAGGGAGACCCACTCAGTATGCAGATGAATGCAGATGTGACTGAGTGTCCAGTGTTTATGGCTATGAGTGGAATGCACAAGGGGACCTGTCAACCAGCACAGACCAGACATTGATTGGAGACAGGCTGTAAGGCACAGGTGGCAGTAAGTGCAGAGAAATGCTCACTTTCTAAAAGTGGTATTTCTAAAATAGTAATATTAAATACAACTTCACCAGTAACCAGGATTTTCTGTTACCATTCTGTCCATGCTAAACATGACTGTTCTACTCCTTCCAGATCAGAATCTACCACTTAAACGTATATGAGGGCAGTTGTAATGCTGATCTATGAAAGGAGCAGGCCTCACAGTAGTGTAAAACAAACTTGTGAGTTTTTCACTATCAGGTCATGTAAAACACATAAGCAGATGTCCTGCCTTTTACTTGCATAGCACCCTACCCTATGGGATACCCAGGTCCTACCTAATGGATGACTTTTATGTAGAAAAAGGGGAGTTTAAGGCTGCTTGGCAAGTAGTTTTAAATGGCAAGAAGAAATGGGAGTGAAACTGCACACACAGGCCTTGCAATGGCAGGCCTGAGGCATGGTTAGGAGGCTACTTGTGTGGGTGGCACAATCAGTGCTGCATGCCCACTAGTAGCATTAAATTTACAGGCCCTGGGCACCTCTAGTGCACTTTACTAGGGACTTACATGTAAATTAAATATGCCAATTGGGTAAGAACCAATGTTACCATGTTTAGAGGCGAGAGCACATGCACTTCTGTACCGGTCAGCAGTGGTAAAGTGAACAGTGTCCTAAAACTAGCAAAAACAGGGTCAGAAAAATGGAGGGAGGCAGGCAAAAAGTTGGGGGATGACCACCCTAAGGCTATCACGTCTAACAAAAGTGATATTGTCAAATAGGGGTCTGGGCAGCAGATAGTTTGTTTCGGTAATTAATGCTAGGTGGCACCAGCACTTATCAGTAGGGGAAGGGATTTTGAAAAGGTGGTTCCTCAGAACTGGCTGCCTGCTCTATCCCAGAAGAAAGTTTAGCTATGGTCCATCAGGCAGTATTTGCATCTGAGTGATGGCTCGACAATAACGTCATGTCACACTGTTACTTTAACAGTCATGCATTTTACTCTAAGAGTCTGTTCACATGCAGCAGAGGCGAGCCGTCCGTCATTGTGCTCCTCTACCTCATGATTGCTACATAGCTCAGGTTGGTAAAGCAGCACATGTGCACCACATTAGGACACAGGAGGTGTAATATTCCACTGCGTCTGTTTGCAGGCTGCTGGGACCTGACCTCTCACAGCCCACCTCACAAAACACTGGGTGTGCTTCTTGCTCTGGTTATTTGGTAGTTGAACTTATAATAGGCTGACTGAGAGATTCAGCATGTCATGTACATTGAATGCACCCACCAATGCTTTCTGTTGGAGCAGCATGGTGTGCATCAAACCGCACTGTGATTTTGTGGCTTAACTGTTGTGCCTCCGTACCATCTCTGCAAGTGGTAGTTGATGGTTGGAAAACATGGTGAAATATCCTGAAATCTCTGAAGCAGTCCCATTGAGTCCTGCTCTTACCACAAATGTAGGAAGCTGGCTCTTTATGTGATATGTCAAAATGGGATATATCTTGCAAAGAGTGCAGGGGTTCCCTTACTAGTGGGGACAATGGCTTCCTCTAGCAATCACAAGGTGCTCTCTTAGGGGGTAGTGTGGTCAAGCAGCCTTAGGCTTATCAGAGAGGAACATTTGCCATAGACACACAGTCAATAAATGAGACACACGACTCAAGAATGAGATTCACACCAATTTACAAAAATAACAAGTATTTCTATAAATGTTTAGGGCACTAGAATCAATATAATCAAGTGAGTATGTTTTGCAAGAAAAAAAAGTAGAGTTCAAAAGTCGACTGTGCAATTTTCACGTGCGGCAATGTTACCCTAGTAAGAGAAGATCAAATACTGCATTCAGGAATAACACAGCAACATACGAGGCCAATCTCCTGGACTTCAGGTAAGTATTGGGTACGTTTCAGGACCACATCAACAGGTCACACCGGGCAGTACTGGGGCGGCCGGGTCTAGAAGTGTAGTATTGCGTTGGGTGCCACATGTTACACAATGGGGATTGGTCCGGTCCAAAAGATGCTACAGGTGAGGACTGGGGATCCAGTCGGGAGAAATTAACAAGTGAGTTACAATCTTGAGATGTGCAGGGACAAGGGGACACCTGGGGTCCTCTTCTCCACAGTCCAGGGTGTACAGGTGTCTTGAGACATCAGGTTTTTCCCACCGGAGCACTCGCTGTTGAGGGGGCATGTGTGCAGAGGCTGCAGGCGAAATTGGAGGGTCGGCAGTGGACAAGTCCAAGGTGAGCTTTGTTTCTGGATGGCTGGGGAACCATGCTGGCATCATTGGTCCACTTCAGCTTGGGTTGTGCGGCATAGGTGAAGTGGTGCTTTCAGGTATTGTGTTTTTGGCAGTCCGGAGTCCTCAAAGTTTGTCTTGGAGTGCCTGCAAGATGAAGGGAAGCAGCTCTGCTGCTCCATGGTAGTTCCTGGGTCTTTGTTGAAGAAAAGGCAGTCCTTCCAGGCTTTGGAAGCACAAAAGCTGTAAGACGAGATGACTGGCACAATTCAGCGGGTGCAGCAGACAGGCTGGCAGGGCTGGGTCCAGGTCAGGTGCTTCTTCTTTTGCGTTTGTGGCTCTTCAGTGTACATCTTCATAGGTCAGCAGGAATCTGATCCTGTTGCCAGGGTCTCCTCTATATACTGCATTTAGGGGCATTTAGGGGCAATTCAGGGGATGTAGGGTAGCAGTCAATAGGCCACATAATCATGGGGTCACTACACCCCATATGACCACAGGGCATAACCCTATCCCAGAGTTCCTAAAGCTGCCAACACCAAGATGGCAGATTTCTGAATTCTATGTCCACATCAGGCAATGCTCCTAAGGGGTGGGACTGACCTCAGAGGTTGACACACCTCTCTGAATACTAAATGTCCTGCCTGCTATGGTGCCAAATGGGCCCTGGGGCAGGGGGGTCGGCAACTCTCCTTTGAGTAAAGTCCGAACTGCATACCAAGGGCTTCTTTGAAGCCCTATGCCTTGGAATGCAGATTTGCAGGTCATCCAGTTGGGTGGGGTGTGCAAGCACCACTCCCAGAGCAGGCTTTGTTTCTGACTGCCCGAGAGGAAAGGCTCTCACCCTTGGGGGTCAGAATTGTGTCTGGTGGTGGCAGACTGTCAAAAATTAGACAATCTGCAGACTGGTAATTGGTAAGTTTTTAGGAGACACTTCTAAGGTGCACTCTTGGTGCCTGTATCAATAAATCCTCACTGACATCAGTGGGGGTTCATTAATACGAGATGTTTGATACCAAACATCCCTGTTTTCAGTGAAGCTATCATGTAGCTGAGGAACTCACAGTGCCCAGTGCATGTACTTAAAATGGCAGTTTGCTGGTGTCCCTGAGGGTGTCACAATACATGCTGCAGTCCTTGTGGACCCTCTTTGGTGCCCATACCCTAGGTACTAGGGGTACCATTTACTAGGGACTTACAGGGGGACAAAGGTATTGCCAATTGGGGAACAACTGCCCAGTTTTAGGGAAATCGACCTGGCACTGGGCACCTAGTTAGCAGGCGCCCAGTGCACTTTCAGTCAAAATTGCATCAAATATAAGGCAAAAAGTGGGGGTGACCATGTCAAAAAGGGGCACTTTCCTACAACAACCCCTGTTTTTTCATATCCTGGAGCCTGCTACTGTCACTTAGACTTACTTTCAGTGCCTGTATGTCTTAACGTTGCTATGTCCTGAGGTCATGCTCTTGTCACTGCAAGCAAGTGCTGCTGCTATCATATACTGTCAGCTCCTGCTGCTGTCATTCTGAATACTGTTGTCAGTGGACATGACTCATACTAGTGTACTGCTTCTTCAGGCCATCATGAACAATGCTGTCATTCACTAGTGATTAAGCTGTCAGTCCTTCTGCTATCCCCTCTCCGGGCTTGAATGCAGCAGGCAAACCCTAAATTGAGTGGATGGTGTAAAGAATAAGGCCTGTGAGAGCAGGTCAAATTCAAGGGTGCAGGCGGAGGGATTTGTCTGCTGAAGCAATCATGGTTGCTTCAGCAGACAAAAGATCTAAGCACTCCACTAGACTGCTAGCTATACCTTTGATCTTCCTGTGAGAGATCATTAGGCATCTATTCAGGCAGAGAAACATGAGCTTATCACTGGCTGGTGGTGTAGATGCTGTCCACCAGCTGGAGTGACAGGATCCCAGTGTGAGGGGGCAGCAGGTTAATGGTTATTCTCACACCTACCCACATTCGAGCTGTATGTCCAGGTCTCCCTTTGGTTATGTTCAAATCTCTCAATCTAATCCTGCACCAGTGTCTTGTGCTGTGGATGTTCACCCTAACAAGAGGTAATGTCATTTTTACACAGCTTTAGCTCCTTCATAAATATGACCGACAACATTATTTACAATAATGAATTTTTAGTGCAGCATGTGTACATTTATATTTTGGCATCTTTAGCCATCCCTCTTTTATTCGGACAAAAAGATAACGTGACTGAGTGCAAGGTTGCTCTAGGCATGTGTCTGTATATTTTTAAAGATATTCAGCCTGCAGCTCACAAACAGAAACTGGCTTTAATAGTTGTAATTTGAAACATTTAGCATTTTCGTGCCACAGCAGCAAATAGCCATGCCAAGTAAGCACTAAAGGCCCAAAGTCTGAAAATAAGATTAATCAACCCTTTGTATGCTATTTTATATTAATATCACAGTAACAAAAGAGATGTAGTCATCACCTAAACCACAATCTCTGTTCCACCCTGATGGGTACACTGGAGATACACCACTATTAATAAATCATTACATCATTTAGAAATATGTGAATATTTATGTTAAGTACCATGTTACACTTCAACCCATAGTGTATATACACATAGGACAACCTGAAACTTAAACAACAGATAATGTAATTCACGTGCAACTCCTCTATAATACCTAAATACCACAATAATTTGCATTGGGTCTACTCACTACACATCATAGGGAACACAGCATAATGGCTATAGAAAAATATCAAAAGAATATAAGTATTTAGAAGGATTTGCAAAAGTGAACATTGGGAGCATTTTCAACTCAACCTTTTTTTGAATGTTTTATTACACTGACTGAGGAAGAAAATGTGGTGTAGTGATTAAGTCAACTTGTGAACCTGGCTTGGAATTCAGCTTAGATCTTGACTGAAAGGTGTACATGTCTGGGCAAATAACTTAATCTGTGATGATGGTGTATTTATGTTATTCAAAGATTTAGGCCCCCACTTGATGTATGCAGTCTTGCTTCGTCTCCACCTCTACCCATAATATACAACACTCTGTTGATCCCCAGCTAAACTTGTGCTATAGCAATTTAAAATGAGACGTGTTTTTACATTGTGAAGTTATTCTACTTATTCTGCTCTGTGAATGCTCCTTCATTTTGGACTCTTTAGGGCTCATATAATTATCCTTCTCCATGTCTGAGGGAGCACTTTCTTGTGTTTATTGGTGAATCCACTTATAGACATCTTTTTGTTTCTTGAGGCATTTTTTATTGTGTTTCATGTTGTTTTTAGCAAGAAAAGACACCTTTTACAGAAAGTCTTTGTTTTCTGTGTGTCAGACATGCACATAGGCACAAGATTCGTAGGTACGAAACATCTTGCAAACATCTGATGCTCGCAGGTCTGGTGGATACCGTAGAAGCTCCAGCAGTGCTTAGTGTTTGGGTGGTAATTATTTGTAAAGCCAGTAGATCTGGCTTTAATGTGTTGCTGTGTGAAAACACAGGGTATGCATGAATGCTGTTTGCATGTGTTAGCACAACAAAGGCATACATTTTGGCAATGTGTGCTCCTATACTGGCTCTGAGAATGTCTCTTCCCTCATTATGTGATGTGGTAGCACCACCACTGCCTATGGACGTACTAACCCGCAACAAACTTCGAGTCTAGTTGCGTCTCTAGTAATAATCACAGTCTCAGCACCCCAACAGGGGTAGATCTGGACTGGAATCCATAGAGCAGATTATTTGTCTCAGCATAGGTTTATTGAGCACTAACCCTGCCTGAAATTTACCCTGTTGAGAATAAGGTGGAAATTGGCCACACATATTCTGGAACGGGGTGGTCCAAATGAGACTCCTATAGTAGGGTCAGCATGACCACTTGTTTGAGTATCTCTGAACAGTTGTCTCTATGAAGGGAAGAGTTAGTTAGCACTGCTAGGTTATTGGCAAAAGACAAACATTTTCTCTTAAAGAAGACAGCAGGACTGGCATTGTAGCATGAGTTGGAGGCTCGAATGAACAGCAGGGACAATAAGGAAGTGACAGAGAAGTGTAATGGACAGGATGAAAACATGAAAACAAATATCATGTGTGCTTCGTTAACAATATTGCATTGCATGGTAGTAATCTTTTCCTAAAAAAAGAGCTAAAGAGACATACCATCCAACTGGAGTAATACCCTTTCTGTCGCTGTCTGTGGCTAGGTCTTTGTAAATTTTAAAAAGCTGATCTGTAGAGCCCACAGTACCCCATAAATGCTCTTTATCCTGATCTTTCTATGAATTTTTCTATCAATGTTGAAAGCTTCTTCCCTCAGGGTTCAAATTATGCAATTTAGGGAAGACCTGGGTATGTCCATTTGATTTTTCTAGAAGGAACCCTTTTTAGGGCAATGCTGTCTAGAGAAAATTATATTTCTATAAAATATATTAATTTACCTTTATGACAAATGCAACCCCTTGCATACTGGGTTTGGTTAGATGTATGTATTAAAAAAAAACAAATACAGGTGAAACAATGCAATGTCATAAACACGTGTGCAGATGACCAGAGTGTTAACTGCTAAGTATTAGTAATAGTATTGTTGGGAAAGGGGCATCATGGCCTATTGGAGGAGCAGTTTCTCAATATTTTAAGAGTGTAGCTAAATGCGGGGTGTGGCCATAAGGGTGACCATCATGGCCGTTCAGTGCTGAAGCTCTGTCGGATCATCCCTTAAAATGTGCTGTATGAGGTGCTACCTGCCTCAATTGTTGGCCAAGATGGTGTTCAGTGATCCTTAAAAATCCCCCCGGGGGGGAGCCACAGCTGAGTTGTGCTGCAGGTTGAGGCCTCGGAGCGCAGCCCATGGAGATAGCACTGGAGACGCCGCCCTCATGCCTCAGAGGCCCTGCGGTGACAGGGGCCATAGGTCAAATGCATGGCAGGCAGGCCGTGTGTTGAGGCCTGACAACAGCACACAATTTGTGTCCTCCCTCCTCCGAGCCTGACTTCACTCACAGAACCACTCTGGTGCTTGCAGGAAGGGCGGTGGCAGTCTCTGACACCCGATCAGCAGGCTGTGAATGTGCGGCCTACTGGGCCTTTGAAGCCTGCCTTGGATGTCCCCGGCAGCCAGCATTGAAAACAAGCACCCCATTGTCACTCCAGCAAACCTACGCCATGGAAGTAGGACAGAGCTACCTGATGTGCCTCGAATGGGATAGGATACAACAGCTCTCCCTCTACTTATTTCACTTTGCCCAATATTGCTGAAAATCAGCGGCACGAATAACTAACTGCTTGGGCCCACGTCTGAACGCAATCAGCGTGTTAACAGTGCTCTCTCTTCCCCTCCTGAACACTTCTCTGTTAAGGGCAGCAGAGCTGGTCCTGGGGCTATGTTAGAAATTAGGTTCCTGGTTGGCTAGGGTGGGCACCTCAGCCAGGCAGGGACCACCATTCTAGTCAGGGCAAGGGAACTACACACCCAAGATAACCCCTGCTTCACCCTCGGTAGCTTGGCACGAACACTCAGGCTTATCCCAGAGGCAATGTGTTTGCAGAACATACGCAACACTAGTGACACAATAAATACACAACAAAGAAAACCACACAACAGGTTATATAAAAATTAACTGTATTGCACAAAACATCATTAGAACAAAAACAACATGTATCAGTAATAACCTGCTACACAAGCAGTTGTCAGAACATCACACAGGTTACTAGTACTACGCGAAAGCAAGCAGTAGTCAGGTAAACAAATAGGTTACTAGTATTCTACAACACAGGGAGCAGTCAGGTAAACACATAGGTTACTAGTGTTCTGAAACATAAGCGGTAGTTAGGTCATTATCACAAAAAAATGCACACATCATAATCAACAGCAGTTGGGCCTGGTCCGACTAACCCACCTAATGACAGGTGGATTGTTTTACTCTCCTGCGATCACTTTGCCAGACAACCTGTGGCTCCCTATTACACAGGAGAAGTTGGTTCAGCGCACATTGAGTTAACTGGATCTCCATACTTTCAGAGACCTTTTCCCTAATAGCCGTGTATTCTCCCAGACGGAGAAGGATAGGTTTCTAACTGCTATGCATATGGATCACATTATACTTTGCCATCTCCAGAGTGCACTGCGGTCTATGATATCCGCCTACCCATTGGCACCAGAGGGATTCCTGCCTTTCACACTAATCATTACCGACAATGTGAGTGATAAGTTAACATCCAAACTATACCACACTTGCTTAGGCCTTCTGCCAGTCTGTGATAGAAAAGTAAAAGAGGCTTGGGAGGTGGATCTGGGCCACCTTACGTCAGACAAAGTTTGGTATGCCTGCTGCGCTCAAACATATCTGGGTTCCCTTAATCATTGTCATAAACTAATACACTACAAATTCTTAAGAAGAGTTTATATGACACCTGCTGCCATGGCTAAAAGAGACCCCTCACAATCCCCTAACTGAACTAAATGCCACACACCTACAGCCGACATGACCAGGACCTGTGATGCTGTAGCAATATACTGGAGGGATTGTAGGTGGCTGGCCCTCTACGTAGTGTCAAAGCTATGCACACTGTGCAGGAGGTCCAGGCAACCACACGTTGGTTTACAGAGGTAAAAACTAGATCACCTAATGCTCTAATTTTTATGGTAGCTTAGGTCGAGCAATGAGGCCTATTTTGGAGAAGTGCAAAGCATTTGTTGTACTTACATTATCAATCATGCACTCACACATTCAAAGGAATAACTCAAGACCAATTTATAACAATACTTCAGATTTGTATATAAATGTTAAGACCAAGATAATCGAAATTGGTTAAGTACTTTTGGAGATATGAATTTTTGAAATTAAAAGAAAATAGGCCCTCATAACAACCTGCGGCTGTGGCAGTGTCACCGTGGACAGGGCTGCAGTGAATATCGCCAAATTAGGAGTTTGGCGGTTTGGCTGAAGCCAAACCGCCAAGCCTCCACCCGTCCGCCACATTGTCAGCACCACCAGCACGGCAGAAGGTGTGATACCGCCAGTGGTATCACGACGCAGAAGACCACCAGCATTTTTCTGCTGGTCGCACCACCAGAAAAAGCTGGCAGTCTTGCACCCTGGTGACAGGAATAAGCATTCTTGTCACCAGGTTACACTCGCACACACGACCACATACCCTCACACATGCACTCACATACTCCCTCACACAAAAAAAACACCCCCCACTCGCACTCGTGACATACATCCCATTCACACTAACATACATACACAAACACCGCACTCACACACGCATTCACTCTCCCCTCCCACCTCCCCAGCACATACATCCATTTAATCCCCCTACAATGCATACATACATTCACTCCACCCTTCCCCCGCACTGCATACATACATTCACTCCTGCTGCCCGCATACATACATTCATTCCCCCGTCCACTCACACACTCTCCCCACCCCCGCATACACGACATTCACACATGCACTCAGACACGCACCCACACACACAGCCCCTCCCCTGTCGGATGATCCACTTACCTCATCCATCGAGGAGGTCATCCGTGAGGGTACGGGTCCTGGCGCTTCCACCTCCAGCAGCGCCTCATCATCTGGACAACGCCACACCGTATTACGGGTTGTAATACGGTGTGCTGTCTCTTTTTGGTGTGGCGGTACCACCTCTGTATCACCGACCACCAGCACAAATGGTTTGGCACCTTTTCTTTGTGCAGCAGGTCCGCAGTTCTTCTACTTCGGATCTTCTTTGTGCTGGTCTTCTTTGTGTCCTTCGAATCTGATTTCTTGTTCTAGGGATTCCAACTAAATACTGAATTTAGGGCCAGATGTAACAAACGTTTTGCGACTCGCAAACGGCAAAATTTGCCGTTTGCGAGTCGCAAAACGCGTATCCCAATGCAGAAATGCATTTTGCGAGTCGTTACCGACTCGCAAAATGCATTTCAGACTCGCAAATAGGAAGGGGTGTTCCCTTCCTATTTGCGAGTCGCATTGGGATGCAATACCATTTGGCATCGCAGTTACCATCCACTTCAAGTGGATGGTAACCCAATCGCAAATTGTAAGGGGTCCCAATGGGACCCCTTCCAGTTTGTGACTGGAGCCCAAAATATTTTTTCAGGGCAGGGAGTGGTCCAAGGGACCACTCCCTGCCCTGAAAAAAAACGAAACTAAAGGTTTCGTTTTTTTTTTAAGTGCAGCTCGTTTTCCCTTAGGGAAAACGGGCTACACTTCAAAAAAAAAAAACTGCTTTGTTTAAAAGCAGATTCGCTAACATGGAGGTCTGCTGATGTCAGCAGGTCTCCATGTTAGCGAGTGCCTATACTCGCAATGGGGCCGCAATTTGCGACCCACCTCATGAATATTCATGAGGTGGGTAATTGCGACCCCATTGCGAGTTGCAGTCGGTGTCTGAGACACCGTACTGCATAGCAATTTGCGACTTGCAAATTGCGAGTCGCAGGGACTCGCAATTTGCAAGTCGCAAATTTCTTTTTTCCTACATCTGGCCCTTAGTGAGCATTTTAGGGGGTACCTGGTAGTGTCCAATGGGACACTTACCTTTGGGTGCCTACACTCACTATAGTGACCACTTCCTGTGGAGAGGGTCACTTCCCTAAACCTCACTATAGAGGAAAATGAAATGGAGTGTCCACCTTGCAGGCAACACCTTAGGGGTAGTGCATGCCAGATGGGGCCACTCCTCCTATTCTTTGTGTGGTTTTCCACCTTTGCTACCGCCAAAAGTGGGGGTTGGCAAAGGGGCTGACCATCTGCTGCTGGCAGCAGGCCTTGGGGTCCAGCTTCGAAGGCAGTAAGCCTTTTGAAGCTCACCACCAGAGCAGTTCCTGAGGGAGGGGGTGTTAGCTCCTCCACCCAGTAAGGGCATTTTTTTACAAACCAGAGAGACAGGGCTGTTCCCCAAGGTTTGTATAATGGGTATCTGGAGGTGGCAGGCTGGATAGAACCAGTCAGCAACCATGGCAGGTTAGTTAGCTTTTGTAGGGGACACCTCTAAGGTGACCCTTGGGTACATTTAGGGATAAATCCAATACTGGTACCAATTTGGATTTATAATTGTGAGTTGTTTGATACCAAACAAACCAGGGTTCAGAGTGGCCATCATGTAGCTGGGAAACTCATGTTGACCAGTGCCCAGGACATGTAATAAAATGGCTGCTCTGTTCACTCACTATGTCCCGGTTGGGCAAGGACACATGGGGGCATATTGCTCATGGAGCTATGCCATCACATATAATATGGAGCACACTGCCTTAAGGCTGTAAGGCCTGCCAGAGGGGTGTCTTACCCATAGTAAATGCCGTGTACGGTGGACAGGGCACACAGGCAGTGTGCTAGGTCGAGTTTGTGTTTTAGGTTTGGACCAGGACACTCAGCCTGCAATGGCAGTGCTGGGTGCATCTGGATGCATGGCCCTGAGGGTGGCACAATCAGTGCTGCTCCCCTCAAGGGCCTACCCATAGTACCCCTTGCCCTGGGTACCTAGGTGCCTATTTACCAGTATTTATAAATAGACTTATAGTGGTAGTTAAGGGTGTATCCAATTGTGCCAATGCATCACAACAGTTTTAGGGAAAGAGCTCTGGCTCAGGTAACTTGCTTAGCAGGGGCCCTGGGCACTACAAGTTCTAGGCTACATCAGACATCAGGCAAAAAGTGGGAGCTAACCATGTTAAAAAGAAGCCTTTTCTCACAGGGATGTCTTTCGTGGACGTACTCTGATGATAGGTACCCCGCTTGCACCTAATCCCCTATTTGCACTACTGACCATGTGGATGATACTGCTAAGTTGACAAAGAGATCTACAGTCATAGCCTTACTATTGCCACAACAGGAGATAGCTCTCCAGTGGGGCACCAAGACATTACCCACAACAAAAGCCTGGCTGAAAAGTCTCATATGCTGTGATAATGTTAGCAAACTGTATGGCACTCTTCAACCACCCACATCCCAGCCAAAGGACATATGGCAACCGTTCAGAAACTACCTATTGACTCTGGACACCCTGGAACTTGATGCATAAACCTGAGGGGCTATTTTTGTCCCTTCTGATTGTAATGCCCGAAAGAAACTGTTTCCAGACCTTTGGAAAATAATAAAAAGAGTAATAAAACAAGAATGCAGCTAAACTCCATTATATTTACCATATTGCTGTGAGTCAGGCAGCTGGCTTAGAACACATGACCATGTCTCTCTCTCTGACAGGAAAAGGCTGCTTTGGTTGGTGGTCAAGCACACTGTATAGATTAAGGTATCTTGTCAAATCCATACCCTACATATTGGCCTGGAAAAGGCTTGCTTTATGGAACAATCCCTAAATATTCCACTGGTTGGCTCCTCCATTCATATTCTGTTGTTTCCCAAGACAAGCTCACTTGAGTACTGCAAATTCTATCATACACCTTGGGCCAAGTTATGGAATGGCCTGACTATTCATCGAAGCATAGTTCAAACAAAATGGAACAAAAATGGCAAAAATCCAATAAGGGGAACAAGGGATATGATTTTTTTAAATGTTTTAAGGAAGAATAGCACCAGGAAGCATCAAGTGCCAAAGCTAGCCAAGGGTCTTGGCAGCCCGGGACATAGGCACAATTTGACGCTGACTGCGATGGAGCATGGGTCAGATACACCAACCAGGTTCACCTTGGTCAAAGATTTACCTTGTAGTCCTTAAAGCTCCAATCCACCACAGAAGTAAAGCTGCCCTGGATCTCAGAGGAGGCACTTAGAGACTCAAAGTTAGGTGTTAGGTAGATGCCAAACAATAGGGTCCAGTCCAAGTCCATTTGCCACTAGTCAGCTGGGCAGTTGCAGGAGAAGATCTCTTGCAGCTTGCTGTTTCCCTGTAGCATTAACAAGAATTCAGAACAAGAATTCAGCCTTATGCCACCAAGATTCTGTCGTTTTTTTGTCCTGGGTACAAAAGAGAGCAGGTCCAGTCCTTCCAGGGTTCTTCTCAGGTGGCAGACAGCAGGTTCAGTCCTCTTCGGGTCTTCCTAAGGTCCAGGAGAGTTCTCAAGTGGGTGCCTGGTGATGGCATATTTATGCCTAGCACAAGTCAGTGGGTAGGAATGACTCCAGGGCATGTCATAATCACTAGGCAAAATGTTCCCGGGGACAAATCTACCCACTTTGGACATTTGCAAGATGACAGCAATCTTCAGCAACACTAAACCTGGGGTCTGAATGCTAGGGAGTGCACGTGGAGTGTACTATGGTAGACCTAGTGGCTTCCCATATATATCATCAAAATCCATTTTGAAGCAGCCATAGTACCCCAATAAACCCAAAGACAGAAGTATTGTTAAACAAAGCAGGGTACTGATGCAACCAGACAGACAGTAAATACACAAGAATTGTCTTGGCATCCTGCTGTTGCCCATTTAAGTGCACCCCAAACCTTATATGTAAAACCCTAGCAGACCAGTCAATCAGGATTTGATACTCCAACAAGATTTGAAATTCCAATGTGAAAAAGAGGCCCACTGTCATTGGAGCCTAACTGGCTGGGGAAGGGAGAAAGGCCCTGCCTAGCTGTCAGCTAACATTTGCCTATGACAGGGAAGGCCTTTGAAGTTAATCAAGTTCCTAGGCACACCCCATGGTCATTCTGCCAAGAGAACAGAAACACCTCCCACATGAAAGGCCCTTGTTATCTGCTGTGGGAGCAGTTTTTACACCTCTTGGAATGCTAATTACTGGCTGGCAGAAGTATTAGAACAAATGCAAATGGGCCTCCAAAGACTCTGGGCAGTAAAAGGTAATTTTCTAAAAGTACAGTTTCCAAAATATTTATTACAAATCCTGCGCACCTCTAGGGGGCGAAACACTTGTTGGCTGCACACCAAAAGGAATTGACTGGCACAACTGAAGAAAAATCAAGAAGCTTTTCTCTCTTCTTTACTCTATTTGTGTTTTCTTTATGTCACTCTTGAAGTTTAAACTTAATGTAGGAATGTATACGCATTAATGCTGGCATATACAAATCTTTGTAAGCTGTATTGACTTTTGTTGGGCATGGGGGGGCGATAATCAAAATTTGGAAATGCATGAGAATAGGCCTCATGGAGAAACTGTAGGTTCCATGGGCCCCTCTTTCTCCTAAACAGATGAGAAGTTCAGACCAGATGGATTTCAACAACTCTAAAAACCTCCTTTAAGAACTCCACATTGCGACACAGTAAGTAGTCTACATCCCATCTCAGAACCACAACCACCTGCTTAGATTCATTTTCTATTTGTATCTCTACTTTCTGCCTTTTGGCTAATCTTGAATTTACAAATTCTACATGCATACATACGTGAAGGACAGAACAATTAAAAATGACATGTTCCAATAATTATATGTAGTCAGGTCCTTGAGACCCTATGAGTGATTAGCCGTGCTTTACAATTCCTGACTGATTGATTGATAACCACCAGCTGAAATGTGGTAACGTGGACAGTTATATAGACTAATACTTCTGACTTTACCAACAAGCACAATGGTAGTCTAGGTAAAGGGGTTATTTTCCTCACGCAGCCAAATAAGGCAGGATGAGTTTTACGCGTGAACTGTTCACAAGATGTATATGCTACAGTGAATGAAGGAAGATCAACCCAGAAGAGGTTGAAGCAAAGAGATGACAAATAAAAAAGGCCAAAGAGGAGTGGCAAATTGGGGAAGAATTACTTGCAAACACCTCAGAGGGGTAAACAGCAGATAAAGAGTGTGAGTTAGAAAGGGTTAGGAAAACTGTAAGAAGGTATTGAAAAAGACTCGACATGTTGCAGACAAGGCCAGTGCAGAACACAAGAGGGTGGCAGATTGCAAGAAGTAGCCTCCAGAGATGTATTTTTTTTATAAGGGAAGAGAGTACCAAACTGCAAAACATTCATCTTGTCTGAAGCTGCTAAATCCCTGCACTGGGATGGCTGCAGGTATTGTTTCACTATGCATTCTGAACATATGTAAGGGTCAATTCCAACATACACACGTTTTAAAATATTCAACGGGGAGCACTTGGTGAAGTCAGTGGTATGTCTGACTTACTCTGGTTGATGGTGAAGAAGTCGCTCGGAGTGTTGATGCTGTAGAGAAGGCTGCCTAAAAACCCAGCGGAGTCAGGGTCTCGCGCCGTCACGTTTGCAACAACCGTTCCTGGAACTTGTTCTTCTGGAATGTTGTAAACAGTTTGTGTTCTGAAATGGGGAAGCAATAAACAACTTCACTAGTGATGTCTCGTAACTCTGCTTGAAATTGAAACTCACTAATTGTATAGATGTTTCAAAAACATCAGCAGAATCATGCATCTTTTTGTATTTTAAGTTCCCTAACATTGTTTTCCAACTTAATATCTTACTCTTTGTTTTGATGTCAAAATCACTGAGTGGAACCTTCACTCCTTGTCATGCAGACCAGCCATGTCACCACCGCAATTTCTTCCATTGTGTGACACTGATGGCATTGTTCACTAGGCAGTGGTTAATTTGTATAAGAATGAGTGCCAGTGCCCCTGTCCAGAATCCCACAGTTAGCGCTACTAAAGATTACTGTGCCGATTATCAAGACTATGTAGTCCTGAACCTACCTCAGGCCTCTTTAATCCACTACCAGACACTTCCTGCCCTTTTATCCCATTCTTGCAGATTCCTACTTTTGCCCTTTGTGACAATCAGTTGCAGCCGGCGGGATGGGAGTGGGGTGAATGTTTTTTTTTTAAACGTACCTTGATCCCTGCCGCATTGTCGCACCGCCATTCTTCAGCTCTCTACTGCAGGCAGGCACAGGCTCCCAGCCTTCCCTGCGGCCACTCCTATCGCTGCTCTCCCGCTGGTGGCAGAATCAGACCAATGTCAGTGTGCATGTGTGTTTGGCTGTCCTGAGATCGCTAGCCAAACACACATGTGCACTGAGGGGAGTGCACACCACTCCCTCTCCCTGCCTGTCATCCTCCATGGCCCTGCCCCTATAAAAATAAAACGATAATAAACATTATTTATTATCATTTTAATTTTAGTTTTGACATAACAGAGGAGCCGCCGCTGGTGACAATGTTTCCGCCTTTCTCTTCCTCCCTCTTTCTGCTTTGTTTGTTTTTCTCCCTGGCTTTCAGGCAATGTTTGATCAGAACAAATAGGTGATTCTCACCAAAAATGAGTGCTGGTGGCACCCACGGCAACCACTGGCTCACATTAAGCACTGTAAGGAGGGGGGATGGTCACTGTGCCCTAGTTGGCCAGCAACAAATGTGGCATAATAATCTCTGAGGTAAGCTTCACATTCATTGGGTAGAACTCTCCCTTGAATGAGTACAAGTATGGCAGTACTGCTCAGTCAGTAGTGTGAAGAAGGAAATTGTGGAACAAAGGCGTGTACCTTAGTCAGTGATCGGGGCTGAAGAGTGCTAGCAGGTGCTGACCTGAGGATGTGGATATGCCAGTTCTTTACCACTGATCCAACCGGAAGTCAGTAGAAGTAATTTACAGCCTACAGTCCACAGCTCAGACATGAGGATATTTTTACTTGTTTCCTAACCAGTATAGAACACACCAGAAATTTGCCATGACCCATAGGCTGGCTTTTATTGGGGCCTGGTCATCTGCCCTGCTTCCTCTTCATTGGATTTTTAGGTTGTTCAAAAGCTTTTTGAACCATATTTCGTCTTTTTTTATGACTTAAGATGAATTGATGCCCAAAGGGAGAAGGTCAGTGTGGGGACCTTCCAAATCTGAGTTCCAGGCCTCACCATTTAGTTTCTCCATTCCAAAAAGGAACGTTCTTAAGTTAAGAACTCTGATATTTAATTGTGCTGGTGAGGCTGTTTGAAATAGTGAATCATGCTAAGTAGTCCTGGCCAGAACCCTTTCAGCTGGATTTTCAATAGTTAGTTTTTTTTTTGTCAAACTGCATTAGGCTGCATTCGAGATCACCATAGTTATCCATCATCTTTTGGGTGACATACAAACCACGATGTCTCACCATCTGTCTGCTTTAGAGAAGAATGTTAACATCACCAAACCCACCCATTAAAATGCAGCTTGAAAATGATCCACTCAAACCCAAGTGTATGATTCTCTGATCTCAGCAAGCTATCTGCTTTCATTTAGCAAGTACAGAACACCATCTCTAATCACTATCCAACACTGCATTACTTTGCATTCACTCAACCTCAATGCTAATAAATCTGAACTAGTGTTCTATGCTTCCTCTATTCCCATCCTTCTGCCCAAAAATCCTGCTATTTCCTTTTACTCCTCTAAGTTTTGATGAAATGTGGAGGCATATTTTGACTCATCTCTTACCTTCTCTCCACCCCCTACTTAGTCTCTTCTATCAACTTTACAATATATGCAAATTGCACAGAATTTCTCAGATTTCAAGCTACCAAACCTCTTTTCCTTTCCATAGTCCACTCTTGCCTTGGCTATTCTTGTTCCTCCTCCCTATACTAAATAACCTTAATCTTTTGAACTTGTGCATCAGCCTGCTCTTTAAACTTTCACTCACATCTCCTAATCTTGTGTATAGCTCTTCATCGGCTACCATCTCACTCGCCATTCCAGTTCAGCGCTGATGAATCTGTATTTGGAGATTTTGGGAGGACTTTAGAAAACACTCGATCTTAATCTCTTGACCTTGGGGCAAACAGCTCCCCAGACTGCAATGTGAGGATGATAAAGTGTTATTTGAGGTAACCATTGTCAGCCTCCAGTGCTTACTGCCCAGTTTAGAATTATATTGTAGAGAGAACACTATGAAAGTGAATCCATCAAGTGCTTGTTTTGAGCCGGTGGGAACACCCTCCCAACCTAAGTACTAGAAAAACAACAAGTGACAGGTTCATGTTTTTAAAGAACAAAAGCCCAGGGGCAGGCCAGGCCTCTCTTCTGCAGTAATCAGCAGAACTCCTCTGTGTGGTCCGGCGCCCCGCCCGGCCAGACAAAGACGCCATATCGGACCCTGTTAGTGAGTCACTGCGGCAGCGTATGACTCTTGGTTAAACAGAGAAGTGACTTTAGTTAAGGCAGGTTGGTGAGGACTACACTGGTTTTGCTGGATGTGAAAGTGCTTCAAATGGCTTGGACTGTGTGGGTAAACTCTGATAGATATAAATGGGGTTAAGATCTGTACATATAAACGTGGAGAGGATGTGGCCTAACGGCCAGAGCTGCCGACATTGGAGCTGATGAACAAGGTTCAAGTCTGGGCATTGGCTCAACATCCTGTGATTCTCAGCAAATCACTTAATCTCCCCTTGCCTACCAAAGATGAATGTGTCCTTGTGTAATGTAACTGGTACTCATGTAAAGTGCTCCAATACGTTCAGGTTGAGTTTGCACCATATAAAACAACAAAACAAAACAATTTACATTCACCATGAGCAAATCTGATAGGTATATGTAGAGTCTGAAGGCACTTGGTGGGGTTGGCTGGTTCTGATACTGTGAATCAAGTTAGGATGGACTAGGTTGGGTCCAACTACTTCTGATGGGAGTTAATATGGAAAGAACAGACTGTTTGGATCAGATGTTCCTGCTGGTTGTGAATGGGCCATATAAAGTCAGGCTTGTGCTTCTCATTGCCCAATAGGTGATAATTTCTGATATTTAGCTCTTTACCTGAAATTATATGCTTGGTGTTACTTCTGGGAAAGTGCCCATCAAAGTGCCACACATTAGGTCGTTGAATGTATTCCCATAAGTACAGTAAAACCATTGAAATGCCACATGTAACCAATCTGAGAATGTAGCAGCTATGATATCAAGGGAGCAACTGAACGTTTGTACATGTTGATTGTCCCTAACATATGAAACCTAAGTCACTCCCAAAAAATGTACCCACTCATGCCAGTACACAGACATACACAGCCATACCCCTGTTATGGAAGCTAGTGCTTTGCCTAATGTATGCACTTTGCATTTCTGCAATACTGTTAAAAGAAGTCTGTACCTGACCCAAATATGACCACCATAACAACACAGACTGCTCTAAGATTACCCTCCAATGTCATGTTATTGCAGCTATACAGTAAGTATGCATACAAGCTATGATTCATGCCTTTCTCTACAAGCATCAATAAGAACCAAATGAAAAGTATGTTTTATTTGCATTCTATTTTTATCTTTCACTGACAGTGAATGGTCACAAAGCAAGTGCTATTCCCATCCCTTCTTTAGACCTTGCCACTCTGTGCATCTACTTTATTATGCAAATTACTCTCTCGCTATTACTGCTAGCACAAGACACTGAGGAAGGGAAAGTGAAAATCCAGGTCCATACAATATTATTTTCTGTGATACACTCCTTTTTACCTGATTTACAAAGAAGTATGATCTCAAGACTAGTAGCCCATTACAAAACACTATTAATAAAACATCAGTGTTTTCTTATTGAATACTTCTCCATTTTACCGCTTTATCGAATTCCCAACAATTGCCAGAATATTTCCTATGAGAACATTTGAGAAATATTGGACAGACACTAAATGACATAACCTGGTAACTTACTTAATAGTGAATGTTGAGTACTGTTGGCATAGTATGTTGGAAGTTAAGGGAACTTTGCGGCTAAAATTGGAGAACGCACACATGCACGCTTTATTTTTATTTGTGATGTAACAATACTAACAATTAAGTACATAAATAAATAAATAACTTATAAACAAGCACAAATAAATTAGCTTCAAGTACAGCAATACTTAAAAGTCTGAGTCTATAAAGTACAACTTAATATCTCAATATATTATCTTCCTTATACATGTACATCCTTTCTATCTAGTTATCTATCTATATATTTATTGTTTTGCTCCTACTGTACAAAAAAAAAACTTTAACTCTCTTCAGTGCACTGCTCTCTGCCTCATTCTATACCTCTCTCAATGTATCCTCTACCTCCACTGTCTGACTCATCCCAAACCTCATTCTTCTACTATGTTCTCCAAAATAACACTTTCTGGACTCTTCCCTTCTCTATCTCTCCTTAGCTTACCCAAACCTCATTTTGCTACTATGATTTTCCAAATAACCCTTTCTAAATCCTTCCTCCCTCTAATCTTCCTTTGACTCATCCCAAACCTCATTTTACTACTATGATCTCCATAATCCCTTTCTAGACTCTACCCTCCTCCATCTCTCCTTTTACTCATCCTAAACCTCATCTTATTACTATGATCTCCCAAATAACACTTTCTAGACTCTTCCTTCCTCTGCCCCTCCATTATCCTATTCAATCCAACTAATAGGCTTGCATGTCCACCACTCAAAGGTACTCACATTCGCTATACTAATCCACCACTTATCCTTTTTGGGTTCCAAGATAGCATTCTACTCACCGAAAAGCACTTTGATGCCTTGTCAAGGGTAGTAAGCACTATATAATTACAATTGTAATAATAATACAATAACAATAAATATCTCAGCGTCTATTTATGCCTACTATGTTTTCGCCAGATTACAAGTTCCGTTGTGAATTATAAACTAAAATCAAGACTACTCAAATAGAGGATTATTGTGAACTCTCAAAAATAAAAACACAAGGGATTACTTTGTTTAATATATAGTGGGCCCAAAGTAATCACAACATTACTATATGTAGAAGTTTCAATGAAACACATTTCAAGGTTTTATCAATTCACATTATGGCAAAATAGCAGGAGGCTATTTTCACACTCAGGGCCTGCTTCACAAAGGTAAACGTACACATTTGTGTAAGTTTATGCTTTCTGGGTATTCACAAATTGCGAGTTAATAGTAACTTAATGAGTGCAGAGACTCCACAGTTGGGGTAGAGAACTCTGTACATAAAAAGATAGGGCTGTCCTATATTTTTATGTGCGAAGTTCTCCACCCCGGCTGTGGAGTCTCTGTGCTTGTAAACTCACTGTTAACTTGCAGTTTGTGAATACTCAAAACAGCTTAAACTTACACAAACGTGTACGTTTACCATTGTGAATCAGGCCTCACTTGATATAGCTTAATTTCTATTTGGCCTTTTCTCTGGTTCTCGTGTCCATTTCACAATTGGTGTCCCTGGGCCTGGAGTTCTACTGCACTTCAACTGGATAACCAGGTTACTCCTTTTGTACACTTGATTCCCCATGGATAGTGAATGTGTGTAGACACGAATTACTCAAGCAGGTGTTAAAGAGATACTGTATTACACAAGTGATACGTGATCACATAGAGCTGGGATAATGTCATGATTATTAATTAATGTCCAGTCAGAGCATTCTCTTTAAAAGGAGTAGATGTTTTATTTACAACCAGCTTTGTAAGGCAGTCACAGTTTGTTACAACTAACAAAAATAGGTCAAATACAAGTTTAGCGTTTACAAGGTAAGGTGTTATGCCACAAATATAGAAGTCTAAGGTGAGTGCTTTTCAATGGGTTCATGTAGGTGCAAAAGTTGGAGCACTGCTGTTGAAACTGCTCATGTGACATTATCTGACCTGCCTAATGTCTTTTTTTTTTAACAAGTGGATATATTGAGAGTTCACAGGAGCTGGGCCATAATAAAGCACTCAAATGTCCTAGGGCGAGTGCACGCTCTATGGCACTGACAAAACTGCAGTTTTGGGTGCCTTTTTTTATATTCTGGACATAGTTACCACTGACTTGAAATCAATAGCATTTCCTAAATGCCCATTTCGCATTTAGGAAATGTTTGTACATATGCTTAGGATTTCACAAATAGGAATTCCCTATTTGCGATTTCCTATTTTTGTAATCGCAAACTGTGATTTTTGCTAATGGTTCGTCTGGTAAGGGTTGTACAGTGCACAGGGTGAATGATGTACGTGGGATACAGTGAGTGCCTTCACAAAATGGTGCTTACCTTGCAGGCCGTCTTTGTCTTTCCTTGTGGAACTGACAACTCACTGGCATCAGAAGTAGGGGTGCAGCCGGTGATGCAGTACCCCCAGACAACCTCGAGAATTTTCAGTAAGAGTTTGACAAAAATGAGACACTCTACTTATTTAGTCCAGCAGCCTTTGGTTTTCTTTTAGAGGGTCAAAGTTTAAGTGCCATTAATTGCCCAGGAAGGTGTTTTTTTTAAAAACTGCTTTTGCTTTTATGAAGCATATTTGTCTTTTAATACGTTTGGCTGAAAATGTGTGCATTTTGTAACCTGAAGTATATCGACTGTTGTCAGGATTCGTGGGAAGTTGAAAGCAAGATACGCATGACAACAATCTTTTAAATGTCATGGTTGCAAAGCATTTTCTAGCATCTTTTCCAAAATGTTCAAATATTAAAATACATGTACCCAACATCTGAAAAAGAAATTACACACATTGCCCATTGAGGCTGCAGTCTGAATGTTACAAATGTTTCAGGTTGAGTGAAAAAACAAATGGGTCCTTCATTTTACTTCCTGTGATGTGAAGAAAACTGAAACTAGGAGTGGACGGCAAACTCCGCTCTGCTGGCAGAGTTCTCAGAGTTTTTTCTACTCCACGCTTCAATTGGAGCATGGAATTCGGCAAAAACTCTACTGTCGGTGGAACTGAGTTTGCTGGCGTGCTTGTGCTAATGGTCAACGAAGAATGCCCAAGAACTGTAGGATACAGCATTCTAGTTGTCAAGGAACAGCCGTCTCTCACAGAAGAGGTTTCAGAACATAAGGGTCGCATGCAGACTCCAGAGGTCATGGGAGAGAGGGAGGAGGGAAATCAACAAGATAGAGATACAATGTGGGTGGAAGAAGGCCAGCACTGGCAACCTTTCGGAAAAAGGAGGACAGCGAGGACCAACTTGTCTGTGAGAAGGTATCAAAGGGACTGGAAGCACACCAGGTGGGTGTCACAATGCTATAGTAGGAAGTCATACGGGTCTCAAATGGAGCAGCTCTATGCCAGATCTGTTGGGGATTCATTATTGATGATGCAAAGCTGCTGAATTCTATTTCAGGACTGGAGGCTCCGATTATACTATCTCTTTCTTTACTGTCCAAAATAGCAGCCAATCAAATTTCAGTAAACAAAAAACTACACATCCCATGATGCTGTTAACACAGTATCACATGCCCCAATCACCAACCAAGACCTCTGTCCATAAAAGGCATGACCCCCAATGTCACTTCCTCTTTCTTTGCTGCTTCGCAGCAGTTAAGTACTATTCTTTTTTTTCCTTCGCTTAAATGTTTATGGTGAATGTAATTTTGACTTGCTAAGTGTATTTCAGCGGCGCGATTTTTACTGCTTTTGTATATTGGACTATCGGCTTCTTGCCGATTTATATGTCCCCGTAATAATTTTGGTGGTGCGGGAGCATGCTACGCGCATCGCACCTAGTCTGTTTTTTGTGTTTTTTCCACTCGGGTGGCGTGCGCGCACTGTTTTACAAGCCGATTCTTCCAGTTTTCTTTATTCGGGAGATCAGTTTGTGATTGCAGCGCGCGCTACGCCAGAACTTCCAGTCCTCAGATTATTTGCTTGTGCTCCCTGGCGCCCAGCTTTTAGATCGTCTGGGTTGTAAAATTAAAGAAGCACTGGACACCAGGAATCAACAGTCAGTTAATGATGCTTTAGTAAGAGTGTTAGGACCCTTTTCGGGTCAACTTTTTGAATATGCTCATTCGCAAGGTTGGCTTCCTGGACAACCCCCCCTTTCTAAAGGGGCTAAGCCTAAGGCAAAGGCAAAATCAAAAAATTTAGAAGGAACAGATGTTCCTTCGGCGGACCTACAAGCTGATATATTTGAAAAATTACGCAAGAAACGAGCAGCTGATCATAACTATAGCTCAAGAAAGGACTCTTCTTTCTCCCCATCATCGTCAGATAAGGACTCTTCATCTAGAGATTCAAATGACTCGGAAGCTCCGGGTCCCAGTAAGAAATCAAAGAAGCAGACGCCTTCTTTTCAGGTTTTGGATTTCGATCCCTCTGAGATAGTACACCCCAGATTATCTAATTGGCTACCGTCCACCGAAGTGGCACAATATGTTCACTCTAATCTTAGACGGAGTTTCGACAAAGAGGTTCGGTCACGTCTTCGAGCAGAATGTCCTAGACCAGATTTGGACAATAAGGTGTCCAACACTCCTGAAATTGACCCTACCATGGTCACTTTCATGAAAAAATTTGTGAAAGATCCCAAGAAAGGTCTGGATAGATCTTGGCGCCTCTGCCAGGATAAGGTTCTCGATTTAACAGGTCTATTAACAACAATTCTAGACATGGCTGTTCTTGCTAAGGAGTCTGACACTCCGGTAGACACGGATGTTTTGATGGGATGGGCTCAGAGAGCCATTTGTCAATTGGGCAATACCAACTGCGCAATATCTACAGAACGCAGAAAACCATCCTTATGCGTATTGACCCGAAATTGGTGGACTTAGCTTCTTCGGAGGACTTCTTTTTGGAACCTCTTTCATAAAAAAGTTGGCCAAATTTTGTTCTACTTTTTCTTCCCTGGATAAGGCACAAATGTCCCTTTAAAAAGTTTTTAAGCAGGGCCTTTTTGTCAGGGACGGTCATTATGTTGGACGAATGTCCGGCCGAGGATCTTTCTCTAGTCCCCAAAACTATTACCCCAGAGGAAGAGGTGTTTGGTATGGAGACCAATCTGATTCTACTTTGAACCCCACTCGCTCCAGAGGAGGTCGGCCCAGATTTTGCAGGGGACCCCATAGGGGTCAACAAGGAGCAAACCAAGAAGCAGCTTATTCAGGTGAACATTATTCCCCATTCTCAGGTTATTCTTGGGGGCAGAGTGGGATTGCTTATAGACAACTGGAGAAAAATCTCTGGGGATCCTTGGATTCTTCAGATGGTTTGGGTTTTTTATCTCCAACTAAACTATCCCCTCCTATTCAAATGAGTTTTTCCCATGCAGATCAGATGTTTATAGACGTAGAAGTGCAGGCTTTGTTAGACAAAGGAGCAGTAGGTTATTCAGTTCTTCACCCTTCTGGTTTTTGCAGTCCCATTTTTGTCGTGGACAAAAAAGGTGGGGGTCATCGACTAGTCTTAAATCTAAAGGATTTCAATTATTGGATCTTGCACAGACACTTCAAAATGGAAGGGATCCACATGCTGAGAGATATTCTATTAGAAGGAGACTGGATGGTCCGCCTGGACCTAGAGGATGCTTACCTTTCAATTCCAGTCTTCCCTCCCCACAGGAGATTTCTACAATTCCTTTGGAAGGGTCAATGTTTGGAATTCAAGGCTCTTCCGTTTGGCCTGTCATCGGCCCCTTGGTGCTTCACGAAACTATTGAGACCAGTAGTGGAAAGGTTGAGAACCAAGGGAGTCCGATTGATCATTTATCTGGACGACATCTTATTGATGGCTCAGGACCTTCCTTCCCTTCTGACACATTTAGACTGGACCATCAGTCTTTTACAGGACTTGGGTTTCCTTATCAATGTGCAGAAGTCGTTATTGAATCCGACTCAAGTGATAGAGTTTTTGGGTTTCAAGATAGACTCAGTTCACTCACAACTAGTCCTTCCCTCGCAAAAGATTTGCAATATAAAGAGGGAGCTGAGATCGGCCTTATCCAGTCCGACTATTTCTTTGAGGAACATTGCCAGAATAGTGGGGCTGTTGGCTTCATCTATTCAAGCAATCTTCACAGCCCCCCTTCACTATCGTGGTCTGCAGAGTCTCAAAATCAGACACCTACAGTAGGGTCTGAGTTATTCGGAATTGATTTCTTTAACCACAGAGGTCATGGAGGAAATTCATTGGTGGCTCCAACACATGGAAGCCTGGAACGGCAGGGCCATTTTTGGTTCTCACCCAGAGGTAGTGATCGAATCAGATGCCAGTTAGTGGGGTTGGGGAGACCGTTGCGGAACTCTAGTGACCGGGGGATGGTGGTCAAAGGTGGAGCAGAATCTCCATATCAATTGTCTAGAACTTCTAGCAGGCTCTTTTGTCATATAGAGTCTTTCCCCCCAGAAGACGGACTGTTGCATTCTACTGAGAATGGAAAACATATCAGCGGTTCGGTATGTTAACAAGCTAGGGGGGACGAAGTCCAGGATTCTGCTAGAGATTGCCAAGGATTTCTGGCACTATTGTCTGAATCATCGTCTGATTGTTCTCGCAGAGTACCTCCCGGGGGTCCAGAACACAATTGCGGACTGGAATTCCAAATTCTTGACAGATTCCAGCGATTGGAAACTGGATCGTATGATTTTCCTTCAGGTATTCAGGGAATGGGGTGCTTGCGAAGTGGATCTCTTTGGGTCTCGTCTCAATCCTCAGATATCAAAATTCTTCAGCTGGCGCCCGGACCCTCTGGCCCTAGCAACAGATGTCTTTCTGCAGGATTGGTCCCACTTTCGGGTTATGCCTTTCCTCCCTTTCTGTTGATTCCCAGGGTCCTGTCTCAAGTTTGGAGACAGAAAACAGACATTATTCTGGTGACGCCATTTTGGAGATCTCAACCTTGGTTCCCAATTGTTCTACAGTTGCCTGTGCTCGCCCGCTGCTCATTCCTCCCCATCAGAATCTTCTCTTGAGTCCGGAAGGCCTTCAACATCGACTGATACTATCAGGAAAGTTAACATTGATGGCATGGATGGTTTCAGGTCGAGATGGAATTCCCCAGGCCTTTGCAACAAGCTGCAAATTTTATCAAGCAAGCTTGGGCCTCTGGCACTCACAAAATATATTCCTCAGCATGGCGCAGATGGAATGGTTGGTGCGAAGGAAGGGGTATTAATCCCAAGGAGTCGAGCATTGAACTGATTGTTAACTTTCTTGCAGAATTGGCTTCTTCAGGTTTGGCTTATAGAACTATTAATAATTTTAGATCAGCCATTTCTGCTGGTCATGTTCATATTGATGGCAAAGCTGTAGGTGAACATCCTCTGGTATGTAAATTATTGAGGGGCGTTCGTTTAGCCAACCCTCCTCAAACCAGGTATTCTGTTTTGTAGGATGTGAACATTATCTTAAAATTTTTAGATGCTTGGCCCGCCATTAAATATTTATCTCGTAAAAACAGATTTCTGCTAAATTGACTATGTTATTATGCCTGATTTCATGTAAGAGAGTTTCAGATGTCAAGGCTTTGGATTTGTCTGGTAGAGTGTACTCTCCTGAAGGTGTTACTTTTAATATTACCAGAATAACGGAAACTAATTGCAGGTCAGTAACTTATCCAATGTATCCAGATAATTCAAAACTCCTTGTAGTACAGTGTTTAAAGGATTATGAGGTGGTTACCGATGAATTTAGGCAGGTTGCTAATGGACAGTTACTAATTTCTTTACAGAAACCTTTTAAGCCAGTTTCCTCAGCCAACCTTTCAAGATGGATAAGATGGTTAATTGGTGAAGCAGGTATAGATACCCGTCAATTTGGAGCTCTTTCTGTTAGAGGAGCTATGGCCGCTAAAAAATATGCCTTGGGTTCTCGTTGGAGGACATTATGAAGGCAGCAGACTTGTCATCTGAATCTACATTTTGTAAATGTTATCATAAACCTGTGGTAGATGTTGCTTCTGTTGTAATTGGACAGCTTTGAACGAGCATAATCGGAGCCTCCGGTCCTGTAATAGAATAAAAACAATTCTAGCTTATGGGTCAAAAATGTTCAATTCTATTAAGGACATGGAGGCGAGGATTATCTCTCCCTTAAATGCATAGTTGTGTCATGTACTCAAATATATGTATATTTTCTTGATACTGTATTCTTTATTCTACCCTCCCTCGTTTATATATTGGATAATGTAAAGTATTACTGGCTAAGTTAGCCTTATGAGATATTACCTTCTATTATTTTATGTTTTAGGCTCTGATCAGAAAACTACCTGAAGTTCTATCCTGGTGGATATTGAGGAAGCCGTTCATATATGCTTCAGTTCCTGGGAAGTTTGTCACAACTTCCAGTTCCAGTTGAGCTCTTTTGATGTTTTGGATCTGACTTGAAGGTGACTTTGACAAAGAAAGAGGAAGTGACATTGAGGGTCATGCCTTTTATGGACAGAGGTCTTGGTTGGTGATTGGGGCATGTGATACTGTGTTAATAGCATCATGGGATGTATAGTTTTTTGTTTACTGAAATTTGATTGGCTGCTATTTTGGACAGTAAAGAAAGAGATAGCATAATCAGAGCCTCCGGTCCTGAAATAGAATTCAGCAGCTTTACATCATCGATAATGAAACCCCGACAGATCTGGCATAGAGCTGCGCCATTTGAGACCTGAATGACTTCCTCCCATAGCATTGTGACACCCACCCGGTATGCTTCCAGTCCCTTTGACACCTTCTCACACACAAGTTGGTCCTCGCTGTCCTCCTTTTTCCGAAAGGTTGCCAGTGCTGGCTTTCTTCCACCCACATTGTAACTCTATCTTGTTGATTTCCCTCCTCCCTCTCTCCCATGACCTCTGGAGTCTGGACGCGACCCTTATGTTCCGAAACCTCTTCTGTGCGATATGGCTGTTCCTTGACAACTAGAATGCTGTATTCTACAGTTCTTTGGCATTCTTCGTTGACCATTAGCACAAGCACGCCAGTAAACTCAGTTCCACCGACAGTAGGCAGAGTTTTTGCCAAATTCCATGCTCCAATTGAAGCGTGGAGTAGAAAAAACTCTGAGAACTCTGCCAGCAGAGCGGAGTTTGCCGCCCACTCCTAGTTTCAGTCTTCTTCACATCACAGGAAGTAAAATGAAGGACCCATTTGTTTTTTCACTCAACCAGAAACATTTGTAACATTCAGACTGCAGCCTCAATGGGCAATGTGTGTAATTTCTATTTCAGATGTTGGCTACATGTATTTTAATATTTGAACAATTTGGAAAAGATGCTAGAAAATGCTTTGCAACCGTGACATTTAAAAGATTGTTGTCATGCGTATCTTGCTTTCAACTTCCCACGAATCCTGACAACAGTCGATATACTTCAGGTTACAAAATGCACACATTTTCAGCCAAATGTATTAAAAGACAAATGTGCTTCATAAAAGCAAAAGCAGTGTTTGAAAAAAAACACCTTCCTGGGCAATTAATGGCACTTAAACTTGACGCTAAATCCCGCAGGTTCAGATATCTATTAACTGAGTCTTTTGTCAGTCACAGTTTGTGTGATTGTAGCCATGGTGACTTGTTTGATGTATTCCTCGTGATAATAAATGAAAAGCAACAATGACATTGCAAGCCTAGGCCTTTCCTTTCTAGCTGGAGCTGGAGCTGGGCCATACCACGAGCGTGCATCAGTCTCGACATTGTAAAGTTGCAGGTATGGCAAGCATGGCGCATTTGAACAAACCAAAAAGAGGCCTCTTGCAGTTTTACAAGGGCTGCGAGCAGGGCTTGACACGCGCTCTCTATCTTTGCACTTGCCCCGCCTGCTCGCGCCCCCACTTTTATTTCTGTCTCCACGTCACACACTGGGCTCGGACAACTGCCTGTGGTGAAGGGGGAAAACTGGACATAGGTAAAATCTCCCCTCTGCAACATTCAACAATGGTAGTGCCTGCGCACCAGTATGCGTCACTGGGCACAACATTACTGACATGCCTGAGCCCCGACTCCTCTCCCTGTCACTCACTCAGTAGAAGGAATGAAAAACATATCAAGGTCAGCAGGAAAATGCACAGCAATCTACGAATTAAATGGATAACTATTAGGAAACCCCGGTGGCACGTGCCCCCGGGGACAGCTGTATTCAGATTCCACACAAGATATACAGTAAAAGCTGAATTGCAAGTGTCTCTCGTGAACTGATTTGTACATAGCCCAGACAGCCTTTTGGACTCCGTTCCCCTGCACCAGGGTGTGCCATGGCTGGCAAGAAACACAACGAGAATGCACGCCCACTGTGATCGTGTTTCCAGGCAAAGTTGGTGTTTTGCAAGTAGCAATTGTTCACTTTATCAATTTTCGGAATCCAAAATCATCAGTGATTTCACAAATGAACATCAACAGGAGTTTTAGATTAGGGGTGGCTGAACGGAGTTTTTCGGTGACTCCACTGAATTCCGCAGAGTGAAACTCCTTGATCTCCGCCCAGCCCTAAAGAAAACCCTCTCATTTGTTGTTATCTCTTTGAATCTCCTCTTTTTGAGGTGTCAGGGACACAATTCAAGTCCCAGAAATCAGAGAATTTTTTACCATACACTATAAAAAATGACCATACCATTCACATTGAGGTGTTACAGAAAGACCAAGGGTTGGAACTGATAAGAAACAAAATACTCTCAAAATAAAATGGTAGAACTGAAGAAACCACTGGACCCCCAACTGAACTGGGCAACTGTTATATGCTCTGCTACAGGACTGAAAAAAGATGGTACTTGGTTTTGGTGCCCGTATCATCGAGATACAGGACGTTGATTGCAGTGTGAGCCAATGATAAGAGATTGTGAGGGTTCTTGTATAGTGGTAAACAGAAAACAAAAAAACAGGAGGCACTGCCATTTTGGTATGGGAAACAGTAATAATAATAATGGATTATTTTAACCATCATGGATTGGGTTAGAATCTTCTAGGAAGAAGGTAGTGGGAATAATTCTGTGTTTTCAAAATTCCTATTTCAATAGAAATGCCTTTGATTCTGCCAAACATACCAAATCGAAATTATCAGTCAAACAACAACTGGTGCACACAGGTGTTGACTCCAGGTGCCACACAGGAGAAAATGCTCAGGGAAGCAGACAGGCTGCCGGACAGAGGCCGGCCATGGAGGTTTACCAGCAGGTGCAGTGATAAGTCTTTCCGCGTGAAGGGAATTGCAATGGCTTCTGTGCTGACTCTGCCATCCAATTTGAGGAAATCTTCACCCCAAGCTTCTACATGTTCCAAATGTTGTGAGGGCACGACACCTGTCAGTCAGTAACAATTTTGTGCTTCAACCAACATGTCCTACCAAAGGACACCACTCTCTAGTGCTAAATCAATAACAAGCGTACCAGCAGACAGTTTCTCTTGAACCTCCCAAACTTTCCCAATGGTTTCAATTGACTCATTTTGAATACCAGACCCATATATTTAAATGTTATAGCCTTGAGAAAGCACTGGGTTTGCACTCCAAAGAAGGGGTGAAACATGGGTTGACTGGTTCACCTAAAATGTAAGATTATCAACAATCTACTTAAACTTACGTCCCAAACAAGTTTCATTATTAATGTATCATTGATTGAAGACTTTATATAGAAAAAATTATTGTTTATATTGTCTAAACTGTCTACCTACACTGTTTCATAGAATCTTAGGGCCATATGTACGAAACTTCCATTCTGCATTTCCTAAATAGCGAATCCTAAGAAATCGCTCTTTAGGAAATGCAAAATGGAATGTACAAAAATTGTGATTTCCTAATAGCGGTTCCTACAGAATGGGAATCGCTATTAGGAAATCACTATTTAGGAAATGCAAAAGGATTAATTCCAAAGGTACGAATGCATTTGCATTTCCAACTTTGCCATTTCCTAAAAGGAAATTACAAATTTGGACATGCAAAGCAAAGGGTACCTATAGGCCTAAGCCCCCCATTAATTCACCCCCAAAAAGTGTGGCACGTGTAAAATGCTCAAATGCCCTAGAGGCGAGTGCATGCTCTATGGCAACACCAAAACTGCAGTTTTGGGTGCCTTTTTAAATTCTGCACATGGTTATCATCGACTTGAAATCAATGATAATAGCATCCACTAAATGCCCATTTCGCATTTAGGAAATGTTTGTACATATGCTTAGGAAATGGCAAATAGGAATTCCCTATTTGTGATTACCTAATTTGGTAATCGCAAATTGTGATTTCTACTGTGTAGAAATCACAATTTGCAAAGCCATAGAGCCCTTTGTATATAGGGAAAAGCTGTTTTGCATTTCTTAATGGGCCGAAATTGCGGTTCGGTCCGTTAACAAATGTAAAAGGCTTTTATGCATACGGGCCTTAGCAGCCACTGTCAACTTCTTCATTGCCTGGTGAGATTCTTCGCTCTCTAGAAAGGATGTGGCTAGACGGTGGGTGCTCTCCCTACCAAAAGGGCCCTGTACTCTGTTGGTGAGCTCCTGTTTACTCACGGTTGTTGAGTACTCGACGGAAAACCACCAGCTCAGCCAGAAAGTCGAACAAAAGTGCAGGAAGGTGCAGTGGTTCGTAGGGAATGAGGAATTTCACATATACATTCCTTTTAAATCATGTTTCTTTTTATACAGGTAAGACCTTTGATATTACAGCAAGAAACCTGGCCTCTGACCAACTTTCTGGCTACCTTAAAACAATGAAAAAGGATATACCAGCCAGATGAATGCCATAAAGATGTCGTAGATTTATTGTTTAAGTATTTAACATTAAAAAAACTTACATGGTGAAGAAAGGGGTTTCATCATTGATGTTATTAATATTGATGATCAATGTTCCAATGGCGTTTAACCCTTGAGGGTCCGACACACCGACGCTTAACGTGTAACTATGAAAAACAAAGAAAGAGTGAGAGGAACAGCTGGTTGTGAATGTTCTGAATAGATTATGAAGCATGGAGGCAGAAATTGGAAAACATACCTGTGTGGGTCAGTCTCATAATCAAACACCTTCGTTGAAGAAACAGACCCGGTCGTTGAGACTTGGAATGGAGCAGAAGCAGGGGTAAGGGAATACTAAACAACACAAAAATAAGGGCTGGTGAGTGTTAGAGTGCTTACATTTTGATCAAATGTGAATCTCTGAAGTATTTGATCAAATATTGATGTATAAGATATAAGTATAGGATATATTTTGTTTTTAGAAAGCGTGGATGTGAAACATGAAAATCACAGGTTTGCATTTTATATACCACAGGCAGCTCTTGGTACAATAACAATATACTCATTCAAATTAAATTGAAATAAAAAAACAACAGCGCGTGTTTACAATTTTTCATTCCATAAAAAGCAGTAGTTTGTTTCAGAAACCATATTTCACTGGGATGATGCCATTACCATAGCTTATTTTCTATATTTTATGGAAAGTACATCATTCACCTGAATTTCATTCACCTGAATTATAGAGTTTATCGGATGGGAAGGAAACAGCCTTTACCTCAGATCCTTTAGCACGCGAGTAAGTGACAAAGGTATTTGTACCTTTACCACGCAGTACTTTCCATCATAGGTATGTTTTTTTTTTTTTTACACTAGCATAATTATTATGCTATTTAAGAAATAAAGTGGTTAAGGTGTGGAGAGGTAAAGGGTCTAAAGAGTAATTTAAGAGTTTAGGGATCTGCACAGGTAAATGAGGGTAATTTCAGTGTTTAGGGGAGGGAAGAGGTAGATGGAAGCAAGGTTACGTTTAGAGTTTGGGGTGAGTACTGGTAAAGGGAAGAGATAAAGGGAGGTAAGGGTAATTTTGGAGTTCAGGGGAGGGAAGAGATAAAGGTAGAGTAGAAGTAAAGGGGCAGGTGGTTTGGTGGGAATATATGGAGTTCCCCATGAAAGATGACTTTGTGTCATCTACTGTAAGTCAATTCAGTAGGTTTTGAGATAGTGGTATTACAAAAAGGCAATTTGTTTGCTTTGAATGGTTTTATCTATAGTGCCATATAACAAATCGACGTAAAGCGTGGAGGAAATCGAAGATGTTTAGCTGACATTTGGTATGCTGAGTTTCGTGCAGATCAAGGGGAAGCAAGGTAATGGGTGTGAGTGAAGAACTCCCGTGCTAATGACTTTGGAGCTGTGTGATGAACATACATGAATTTTGGCAGCCAGGTAGGAATATAAGCATAGTGCAGGGGAATCTCATGTTTCATGCAGATCAAAAAAACTTTGCCATGATTGATGGTGTCCTTCCTAACATCACAATCCATTCTTCAGTTACGGTGTTAATACACCTAGACAAGAGCATCATTGAATGTAAACAACCCTTTATTTTCACTAGGGTATGTGATGTTTCTCACTCGCCACTCAACATCTGCAGCCGGTTAGTACCTCCTGGGAAAAATGTACACGTCACAGTCCCTCATTGCACAAAACTACCTGGTCTGAAGTGCCAGTCAGTCCTTATTGGCACAGCACATGTTTGCCTTGACAGTGGTCTCTTGGTCTTAAACAGGACTGGGCGCGAGGCACGATAATTCTACAACAATTCTGCACAACTTACATAAGGAAGAGCCATGGTCAGCCGGCCTTCCTAGCACATACATGATGAATGTGTGCTCTGACTGAAGCCGGCTGTTTGTACCTTATCATAGTAGCAGGAACTGTGAGCGATCTTCAACACGTTCAAGCTTTACAGGAACCTGGTTCCAGTATGAGTTAATCTGTAGATGAGTGCAGTGGATGGGTCAGCTCCTGTTCTTGAAATCTAGAGGATCTTGTTCGATTATATGCACAATGAGCTATACACAAGGCCTCGAATTACGTTCCCTACTGAACTGTTAACGAATGTAAAGTGCTGACAGGACGCGTGATGTGACTTCTCTTTCAGAGTCACAGAAATAATAAATAAATTATAAAAGACCTCTTTCCTGCCATAATCCAAGTGGGTCTATGACTGTGCTGCTCTCTTATTTTGTTGTAGTTGTATTAAGCATGACGGTGCACCCTTATCAATCAATCAATCACTGCATTTGTAAAGCGTGCTACATACCCGCGAGGGTCTCAAGGTGCTGGGGGGGGGTGCTACTGGTCGAAGAGCCAGGTCTTGAGGAGTCTTCTGAAGGCCAGCAGGTCCTGGGTCTATCGTAGGATGGTGGGGAGAGTGTTCCAGGTCTTGGCGGCTAGGTAGGAGAAGGATCTGCCGCCGGCGGTGGTTTTTCGGATGCGGGGGACTGTGGCGAGGGCGAGGTTGGCTGAGCGGAGGCTTCGGGTGGGGTGTAGAAGCTGAGTCGGTTGTTGAGGTAGGTGGGTCCGGTGTTGTGCAGTGCTTTGTGTACGTGGATCAGGAGCTTGAAGGTGATCATTTTGTTGACGGGGAGCCAATGCAGGCCTCTCAGGTGGAGTGTGATGTGGCTGCGGCGGGGGACATCGAGGATGAGTCAGGCCGAGGCGTTCTGGATGCGTTGGAGTCGTCTCAGGAGCTTGTTTGTAATTCCTGAGTAGAGGGCGTTCCCGTAGTCGAGTCTGTTGGTGATGAGGGCCTGGGTAACGGTTTTTCTCGTGTCGAGGGGGATCCATTTGAAGATCCTGCGGAGCATACGGAGGGTGTTGAAGCAGGACGTGGAGACGGTGTTGACTTGCCTGGTCATGGAGAGAGTGGAGTCGAGGATGATCCCCAGGTTGCGTGCGTGGTCCGTGGGTTCCGGGGCTGTGCCTAGTGATGTGGGCCACCAAGAGTCGTCCCAGGCTGATGGGGTGGGTCCGAGAATGAGGACCTCCGTCTTGTCTGAGTTCAGCTTCAGTCTGCTGTCCTTCATCCAGTCGGCTACGGCCTTCATTCCTCGGTGGAGGTTAGCTTTGGCGGTGTGGGGATCTTCGGTGAGGGATATGATCAGCTGGGTGTCGTCGGCGTAGGAGATGATGTTGAGGTTGTGTTGTCGTGCGACGTGAGCGAGGGGGGCCATGTAGATATTGAACAGTGTCGGGCTGATGGAGGATCCCTGTGGGACACCGCAGATGATCTTGGTGGTTTTGGAGCGGAAGGGTGGGAGGCGGACGCTCTGGGTTCTGCCGGAGAGGAAGGATGTGGTCCAGGCCAGGGCCTTCTCTTGGATACCGGCGTCATGGAGGCGTGCTGATAGGGTGCGGTGGCAGACCGTGTCAAAGGCTGCTGATAGGTCCAGGAGGATGAGGGCGGCTGTTTCTCCTTTGTCCATCAGGGTTCGGATGTCGTCAGTGGCGGCGATGAGGGCAGTCTCGGTGCTGTGGTTACTGCGAAAACCCGATTTGGAAGGGTCCAGGATGTTGTTGACTTCGAGGTAGCGGGTCAGCTGTTTGTTGTCAATCTTCTCGGTCACTTTTGCCGGGAAAGGGAGCAGGGAGATGGGCCGGAAGTTCTTGAGGTCCTTGGGGTCCGCCTTGGGCTTCTTCAGAAGGGCGTTGATCTCGGCGTGCTTCCAGCTTTCTGGGAAGGTTGCTGTCTCAAAGGAACAGTTGATTGTTTTCTGGAGGTGGGGCGCGATGGCTGCGCTGGCTTTGTTGAAGACGTGGTGAGGGCAGGGGTCCGATGGGGATCCGGAGTGGATGGAGTTCATGGTTTTGATGGTGTCTTCGTCGCTGATGCTGGACCAGACGGTCAGGCGACTGGTGCGAGTGGTAGTCGCAGGGGTGGTGGACTCGGTGGTGGGTGAGGGAGGGGTCGGGCTTGAAGCTGTCGTGGATGTCGGTGATCTTGCGGTGGAAGAAGGTGGCCAGGGAGTCGCACAGGTCTTGAGATGGCGGGATGTCATTGGTGATGGAGCTGGGGATGGAGAGTTCTTTCACGATGCTGAAGAGCTCTTTGGTGTTGTGTGCGTTGTTGTCTAGGTGGTCCTTGAAGGCGGTCTTCTTGGCGGTCCTGATGAGTTGGTGATGTCTGCGGGTGGCGCTCTTGAGGGCTGTGTGGTTGTCTGGTGTTCGGTCGTGGAGCCATTTCTTCTCCAGCTTCCGACAGGTGTGCTTGGAGATCCGGAGGTCCTGGGTGAACCAGGCGGCTTTCTTGTTGGTGTGGTTGGTTGTAAAGGTCTTGAGAGGGGCGAGGGTGTTGGCGCAGTCGTTGATCCACTGTGTGAGGTTGGTCGCGGCGGTGTCTGGGTCGGTGGGGTCGGTGGGTGGTCTCAGGGCGAGGGCGGTAGTCAGTTGGTCCTTGGTGACCTTGCCCCAGCAGCGACGTAGTAGCTGTTGGGTGCAGTGGTGTGTGGGGGGTTTTCTGTAGGTGAAGTGGACGCATCTGTGGTCAGTCCAGTGTGGTTCGGTGGTGTGGTTGAAGGAGACGTGGGGGCTTGCGGAGAAGATGGGGTCGAGCGTGTGTCCAGCGGCGTGAGTGGGTGTCGTTACGAGCTGCTTGAGTCCGAGGTTGTCGAGGTTGTCGATCAGGGCGGTGGAGTTGGCGTCGTTGTTGTTCTCGAGGTGGAAGTTCAGGTCCCCGAGGAGGATGTAGTCCGTGGAAGCGAGGGCGTGGGTGCTGATGAGGTCGGCGATGGTGTCACTGAACTGTGGGCGGGGTCCGGGAGGTCTGTAAATGAGAGTTCCTCTGAGGGTGGTGTTGGGGTCGGTGTGGATCTGGAAGTGCATGTGCTCGGCGGTGGTGAGGGTGTCATCGGTGTTCGTTGAGATTTTGATGGAGTCTTTGTGGATGATGGCGATTCCTCCTCCCACTCCGTTGGTGCGGTCTCTGCGGGAGATCTTGTAGCCCTGTGGGATGGCTACGGCGATGTCTGGTGCTGAGGTGGCGTTCAGCCAGGTCTCCGTCAGGAAGGCGACGTCGGGGGCGGTGGAGTCTAGGAGGTCCCAAATTTCAATGGCGTGCTTGCGAGCGGAGCGGGTGTTGAGGAGGATGCAGCGGAGGTGGTTGGGTTCTCTGGCTGGTGGTGTGGAGGGTTGGATGCTGGTGAATCTGCAGTTCCGGCAGGTGAAAGGCCCCTGGGTGCGTTTCGGGGTGGCCCGGTAGCAGGGGTGGTCTCGTCTGGTGTTGAGTGCATGGAGGGTGCTTGCGTCGTAGTGCAGTCTGGCATTGAGGGGGTGCGGGTTCCAGGGGTTCTGGTGCTGGGTGCTGTCCAGGCGTGGACGGGCGCAGACGGGCTTGCCTTCGGCGCGCCAGGGGCGTGGCCTCCATATGAGGGCAGAGGGAGGGAGGAGCAGCTGGGAGTGGGGCGGCCAATGGGAGTGAAGGGGGCGGGCAGCAGGGGCTCAGCAGCAAGGGAAAAACCCGGGGCAAACCCGGGGAAAAACCCGGGGCAGAAAACCCGGGGAAAAAACGGCTGGAAAATACGGCGGGAGAAGGACAACAGAGCACAGGGGTACAGAAAGCAAAACACAGGGGCACAGAATGAAAAAAACGAAGTGGCACAGAAGCCAAGCGCAGGGGTACAGAAAAAAGGGAGCGAGCAGTCAGGCGGCAAAAGCGGCAACGGAGGTTCAACCCACAGGGGGCTGCGTGGCAGATGGGGGGAGCGACCTGCCTGGTGACAGGGTCAAAGGTCGCTCTCTACCACCGCTTCGCGGCCTCCATATGAGGGCAGAGGGAGGGAGGAGCAGCTGGGAGGTGGGAGCGGGCGGCCAATGGGAGTGAAGGGGGCGGGGCAGCAGGGGTTCAGCAGCAAGGGAAAAACCCGGGGAAAAAATGGCGGGAAAAGACGGCGGGAGAGGGACAACAGAGCACAGGGGTACACAAAGCAAAACACAGGGGCACAGAATGAAAAAACGAAGTGGCACAGAAGCCAAGCGCAGGGGTACAGAAAAAAGGGAGCGAGTAGTCAGGCGGCAAAAGCGGCAACGGAGGTTCAACCCACAGGGGGCTGCGTGGCAGATGGGGGGAGCGACCTGCCTGGTGACTAGGCCTTGGTGAAGTTTGATTTATACAAGTGTAATTTTGGTAATTTTGCAGAGCAAAATTCACACAAATTTTCTGAGATTACCCCATTACACTAAATTGCTTAACACAACTACCGATCAGTGAGAAATTGTACCACAAAATGTACCTTTTGGATAATTTTGAGCATCAGAGGCAGTGATTTGAACTCGAGTGCCAGTTCCTTTAATGTGGGCAAACAGCAAACAATTCAGGTATGTTTTTTACCGGAGCTGATTGTTCAGGTAATTTTTGATCATCTCAAACTTACATTTTTCAAGTGGAATTTTTACCGGAACAGTTTCTTCATTAATTTTATGAGTGCAAATTAATTTTGCGTAATTCCATATTATTCTGCATATTTTTTAGACAATTTTGTGTAATTATGCTACAGCAAATTATGCAAATTTCACACATCCCTAGTCCCTCCATTGTCTAGCCTAAACTGCTATCTCTTATAAACATAGCTGCCAAGTTTCTCAGGTTCAGGCGTGATGTGATACTCCAGACTTGGTTTTTTCTTTGATTTCTGGGCCCATTTGATAATGGAAGAAACAAGACCATAAGTCTCAGAATTCAAAGAAAATGTGGACTGTGGCAGCACATAGCGCATGGACCTGGGAATACTGGAATATTGGCAGGGCTTTATAAAACCAACTGAAACATGTCTCATTTCCCATTTTTCTTCCATGCTTAATTTGTTTTTTTCCGTGGTGTGCTAGGCATATTCCTTTCCCTTTGCTGCCTCATCCCTTCCTGTCTTTTCCATGACTCGTGTCTTTACTTTCATGGCCATGCCGTCTGCCTGCCTCATTGCAGCCAGCCTTGGACACAGGGGCGCAGCTTGGTCAATAAGACTGAGGGGGTGCGAGCTTCACATTTTCCGACAATCACGCTGGCATATCATATTATTCATTATATGGGAAGCAGTTCACGAGGGGGCCTAAGGGTCAGTGAAAGGGGAAAAGAGTGTGGACTGTGAAGGATACCTAAAACACAACATTATGCAAAATAACCATGTCTTCAAGACCTTCTAAAAAAGAGATTTAGAGTATATATGTGTGTTTTGTCGGAGTGAGTACTTAAAAATCCCAGGTGAAATCAGCCAGACAGCTTACCATATTAAACTGAAAACTCCTTTTCCCCAACTATTTATTAAATACAACATTTATTAGGGGGGCGTAACACACCACACAACCCCACTGGAGCTATGCCTCTACTTGGACACTGCAGGTCTCTCCTTGCCCCTTTCTTGCCTCATTGCTCCAGTGCTGGCCTTGCACCCTGCTAATCACTCCCTCTCCCCTGCCTACCTTCAGGCTGCTGGCTTTGGACAGTGCAGGTCACACCGAGTCCCTGCCTTCTTTGCTTTTGCAGGTCCCAGTCACCCCAGATTCGCTAGGCCCTTGCCGGCTTCCCTACCTCTTGCCGGGGTACCACTCTGCACAGTAAATGGTCTTCACATGTACGTATTCACCAGGAACATTCATGCTAATCCTTATGAGCTGCGTACACACTCAAACATGGCAGTCAATATTCTATTACTTTAGAACTCACCGTGAGCGCACTTCTTGGACTTTCTGGATCAGAAGCCTCTATTTGGTAAACCATCCCGACAGCTACTCCTTCATTTATATAAATAACTACATCTGTGTATGTGATATAATAAAAATAATAAAGAAAGTTATTAGCAGGGCATGTGTGATATAAGTCATATCCCTAAAAGCTCATGAACAGCAAGACAGACATTTACCACCTTATTCCCAAAGGTTTTCGGGGTGTGTGACTTATGCACGTCATTAAAACAAGTTGTACATTTCAACACTCACTGTCTATGTCCAAAGCCAGTTTAATGTATGATGAGTCACCTATGCACGAGGACGTTACACACAGAATGCAGAACTTGTGCATCCATCTAACCCAGAAGTGGGCATTCCAAGGGACGTGCCAATGAAGTGGTCAGGGAAAAGCTATGGAACTGTTGCGAACGTCTACGCAGTCCCAATTTGCGGATGATCACGAACATTGAAAATGCATTGTTCACACTTATGTCCACTTCCAAACATGCAACCGAATGATGCAGATCTAATTGGAACAATAAGTGCAACAGTATTCTCCTTTTTCAGAGGGGATTTGGGGGTAGCAACGAATTTTATTAATGAAGCATGATTATCTACTATCAGGAAAGAGTGAGACAAAACATATTTTTTAATTTTGCTTATTTCTTAACCCTATGTACTAAAAGGCACTGCAATTTCCAGAACGCAGAGACCCCAAATATTTAGGGTTAGAAAACACAGGGATATGTCAAGAATAGGTCTGAATGGCATAAATGTGTTGGAACAAGTAAAGTGCCAGAGCTTGGAGGGAACCTTGGTCGTTGGTCCGAGATTGAAGAGGTAACCAGACATGATCTTGTGCAATGCACAGGCATATATAAGATATCAGGACATTCACGCCTGTTTTTGTGTCGTGCACCCTACCTTGCAAAGTAATCAACTGAGGCTACTAGTATAGGGAGGTGACATATTCAATATCACAAAGGACTGGTGGTGACAAATATATTCAAACTGAGTAAATGCCAAGAGATTCTTATTTCATGACATATTTTTCTGCCCATAGTTAACAATCCTTTCTACATTTTAAGAGTCATGCTCTTGTTTAGGGATGAAAGCCAAAATCTAACCCTCCCCCCCTAAAGTACAGTTTATTGCCAATTTGTTACCAAACCAACAAACATACCTTCGTTTGCCATGTTATCCAAAAATATAGGTGGTTCATTGACGTTGACCAGTTGGATGGTCAATATCTGAAGGGCTGTGAAGCCATTGTTGTCCTTCACAAAGATCTGCAGATCAAAGCTATTTGGTGTAGACTCAAAGTCCAGCTGTGGGGTCCCGCTAGTAAAGACCTGAAATAAAGTTTACGAGAGTTATCTTGCTATTTTGATAGTTCCAGAAACCTCTAAAATTCTAGCCAGCATGTACAGAATGATTTTCTTGCCGCTTATGGACAAGAGCCAACCTGCTCTGTACTGTACATTGAGGAAGAGCAAAGGGTCACCTGGCTAACAAAGTCCTGTTTTCTCCCTCAGTGACCCTCCTCAATGGCTAAGCTTTATGTCGACATTAACAGTGTTATTTTATTTTACCAGATGATGTAAGCTATAGCAATTCTTATAACTATTACTACATATCAATAACGTAATCAACAGTAGCTGTCCTCATTGTTACTACGTATCGATAATGCAACATACAGCAGCTACGCTTAGTGCAACAACATTTTAAAAGAGTAACCTGCAGTAACTTTCCTCGCTTTTACTGCATATGAATAGATTAGCCTAAAGTAGTTGTCCTCGCATTAAAACTTATCGGTAAGACCACATACAATCGTCTCTATTACCACATATCTATCATGTAACGCACTGTACTTGTTCTTTCCATTATTACTTACTGATAATGTAATCCACAGAGTTTGACCTATCTGGTACTAAATTTCGATAATGTAACCCACAGTAGTTGTCATCACTGTTACTGCGAATCGATCATGGAACTTTGAGTAGCTGTTTCTGCTTTTGCCACAAATTAACAAAGTAGCCTATCTTAGTTGTGTTCACAATTCTTCTCAGTAATGTAACCTACAGTAGTTGCTATTGATTGTCCTTGGTGTTACGAGATACTGATAATGTCCTGTACAGTAAATGATTTTGCTGTTACTATAGGTCTTTAGCAATCCTCACAAATGTGGAGGATGTTCTGTCCACCATATTACAGGATCATTACATCTTATGGCACTTGTAATATGACGGACTAGGCAACTACCACGTTTGTGATGGAGTATCCCATCTGGCAAACTCTAAAGAAAGCCCTAAATATTGATAATTTAACCCATAGTTGTTGTCGGCTCTGTTACTACAGAAGAATAATATATCCTGCAGTAATTGTCCTCTGCAATACTATTGTTAATTAATGTAACCTATAGCAGTTGACCTTGCTCTAACTACCTATCAAGAATGTAAAGTGAATTGTGTGCCCTCGCCATTAACACGTATCAATAATGCAATATACAGTAGTTCGCCTCACCGATACTACCATCAATAATGTAACCTACAGTGGTTGCCCCTTCTTTAACCGCTACCAATGATGTAACCTACAGCAGCTGCTCTCGCCATTAGAATACCTCACATCTGCTCCTCAGCCTACCTCCGCTGATAGAGCACTAGAACATTTATGCAGGCCTCACCAAGTTGTTAATTAAAGTAGTGAGTCTTTGGCCTTTACATCCTTATGAGTAAAACATTTTTTGCGTAAAAAATCATTCACTTTAGAAGTAGGGCGGTATTAGTAGTTAAAACCAAACAAATAGCAGTAAAAACAGTGATCAAGCGAAAGGTAAAATTAGCGAAAGAGCCTCAGATAGGAAGGCAGGTGGGAGAGATAGGAGAAAGGCAAAAATGTTAGTAAAGAGGATTGTAGTTTATCACAGTAAAACCTGTCCTATTGGTTTGCCAGCGCTGGGAAAAGTAGCAAACAAATGATTGTTTTGTGTTTAAAATGCATATAGTATTAAATAGCTGAATGTGATAATGACCACCATATTTTGTTGAAGTCATTAGTTAGTCTGATCTCAGACGACCAACAAAAGATTTAATTAGAGAGTTAATTCACAAGAAGAAGAGAGTGGCGAGAAAAATAAATTTGAGTGACACGGTCTTACTGTGCAAAGCGTTACATTATTCAGTGGGTAGATGGGCCGTGCTGTTGCTGGCCACTACTGGAAGTGCAGCTTTTCTGCAAGAACATCTTTACAAATAAGTAAAATCAAGTACGAGGGTGTGCTATATTCAGTTAGATAATCAGGAAGGGTGTCCTGACTGCAGACAGATTAATGATGCTATGGAACTATTGAACAGTCTAGCAAAATAATGTTTCAGGCACTGGCAGGCTGGACGATGTACCTGTGCCCAACAAATCATTGTGTCTGTTTGGAAAACCACCGTGTGCAGAACTCATTTCAATTTGGCGGCGTGTCCACCTATGTAGGGTGACCACCTGGCACTGACGCAAATTCTGGACAGGACTGCAAAAAATTCAGGACAAAGGGTCAAAATTCAGGACAAAAATTCAGGACAAAGGGACAAAATTCAGGACAAAAATTCCAGAACAAACGTCAGTTTTACAGACACTCGCAAGAGAGGCCATTCCTCACTATGTTGTCAGTGCATGTATTTACTCTTTTTTTAACATAGCACTATTTATTCACTGTGCTCTTTTTGTGATTGCCTCCTGGTATGCTACATTCAGGTGTCACATTGCTTCCTTGTTCAGTAGCAAATTAATGCCCGTCAGTACTGCGGCAAGCCCATCACCTCTACCCAAATCTACCCGATCTTTCTTGAAGAGAAAGTAACAGCAACATTTTGATTATGTTTCTGAACATTTCAAAAACCCCTGGCAAACAGTATGGGAAACATTAAGGTAATTAACCTTTTGCTAGTTTAAACAAATTGAACAAAAACATCTGGCTTACCCCAACCGCCCATGGACTTTCAACCTAATTTTTTTTAAAGAGGCAGGGCAGATGGTGTGGACGACAGTCTCACACCTAATGTCAGGATGTGAGGTACCCATAACTTGTCTGTAGTCTCACTGCACTAGAGTGTATGTCTGGGACTCCATATTTATCTCAGAAATGGGAGCCCGGACTACCAATCAAAGATAATAAAAGAGGAGGATGAAATTGAGATCAAATGGGAGATCCACGGCAAGTAATTCAAAGGGTTGTTGCTAAAAACTGGATAAATAAAGAAGAGAAAAACAAGTTGGGACAATTTCTAAAATCAGACAAGATGAGTCCACCAAGACTATTCGAAGGTATTGGGTACCTGGGGAGTTGTCTCTGCAAACAGGAGTGAAACAGAAGAGGCACTGTCAAGTGGTTGAACAAGCAACACCCATCCACCTTGGCAAACTCTTCTGGTGCAATGGTCCGCTGTTAGTGCTTGTGAAGGGTGAGCAGGGGCCAGACCCCTTGCAAGGTTGTGCAAGGCAATTGCCTGCTTTTTCCATGTCTTTAAATGTTTTTGAAGTTGAGCAAAAGCCAAACTAGAGATCTGGGTTATCCCTAAATTTCAAGTACACATAGAATCTTCAAAATATTTGGGATGTAAATTGCACAAACAAAATGTACACATTTTAAAATGTAATTAGTGTTTCTTTAACATATGGCACTGTTTTCCCCTTTATATACAAGTAGAACTCAAATTGAACTGGGAACCAGTTACCTTTTGATACCTAGTGATTAAGATCTACCATTCTTACACTGATTTCCAGGATGAAAATCTCGGCAGAGTGAACGGTCCCTCCAAGCCCAGTTTGCTTTTTGGTCTTCTCTTCTGCTTTCTGTAGTGGGCCATGTGGCACTAGCGAAGATGGTGTGCTAACCCAATGATAGCATTATTGTGCAAACCTTCCCCTGCTCTTCCTTCACTCCTTCTTCAGACAGGCCACACATCTGATTTGGTCGCTGCGGTGCCATCGGGTAGCTCTTTCCACTCTAAAGTTACCTGTGACTGCGGGTGGATTAGGTCTTCTGGACTTAGAATGCTATTATGCAGCTGTCCAATGGGTGGCTCACTGGATTTCTGCCCACCTCCCTGCATGAGATGGGGTTTACCAGTAAATACTTTTAAGGAAGGCTTAATGCACTGCTCATTGTTTCCTACCGACCATTCTACGGATCACCATCTGTGGTTATCATGCACGGCTTTCTCTTGCCTTGCCAGAACCTGTAAACTCATTGACACGAAGAAACCCTATGGTCCTGCACTACCTTTGCTAAGCCTTCCCACTCGCACAGGATGGCTGTGCTCAGAGCAACTCCATCAGTGGCATGTTGCAGGTATCTTAAAATTGGGGAATTTGTTTCTGAACAGCGAGCTACTAAATTTCCAAACCCTTGTGGCAGACTACCATCTTAGCCCCGGTCAACTCCTTACTTACAACCACCTTACATAATCATTAAATGCCCTATTTCATGTCTGCCACCTAGCACTAACCCTACAAAAGGTGTGCAAGAAGCTCTATGCCATAGGCAATGGTGGCAAACTAATAGAATGGGTGTACAGACCTTTCCTGCAACATGGAAACCACTCCAGGTCTTCTCATCATACTAACTGGGTGATTGATGTGGCCAGACCTCTGCAAGATATGGACAAAAAAATACTGGACTTTCCCCACAAAGTATCCCACAGCTGTCACTTTAAGTAAATTCATAGTGCTTCCTTGTAAATGCATTCTGCCCGTTGCTTGCCATTGGCCTTGTGGTTTGTAACTCACAATTTGTTGCTTTCAATTTGCTGGCTTTATTTGTTTTAGGTTATGCAGCTTGAATTTGTCCATTCCCTTGCCAAAACCTTATTTACAGTATCCTTCTGAGTGCTCCCTTTCTATAAACAGGCCTGTAAATCTTGTTCTTATATCATCACATTTGCTGTGCATTCAAAGAACAAAGTCAAATGTCAGGCTCTGTCTTCGGTGGGAACTTAGGGCCAGATGTAGCAAAGGATTCAGCCTCTTTGCTATGCAGAGTCGGGACCGACTCGCAATATGCATTTCAGAATCGCAAATAGGAAGGGGTGTTCCCTTCCTATTTGCGATTCGGAGTGGCATGCAATACCATTTGCGACCGCATATTCGGTCGCAAAGGGTGTCGCAGTTACCATCCACTTCAAGTGGATGGTAACCCACTCGCAAATTGGAAGGGGTCCCCATGGGACCCCTTCCCCTTTGCGAATGAACCCAATACTATTTTTTCAGGGCAGGTAGTGGTCCAAGGGACCACTACCTGCCCTGAAAAAATACCGAAACTAAAGGTTTCGGGTTTTTTTTAAGTGCAGCTCGTTTTCCTTTAAGGAAACCGGGCTACACTTAAAAAAAAAAAACTGCTTTATTGAGAAAGCAGTCACGAACATGGAGGTCTGCTGACGACAGCAGGCCTCCATGTTTGCGAGTGCCTAGACTCGCTATGGGGCCGCAATTTGCGACCCACCTCATTAATATTAATGAGGTGGGTCATTGCAACCCCATAGCGACTCGCAGACGGTGTCTGAGACACCGTACTGCATACCAATTTGCGAGTTGCAAATTGCGAGTCGCATGGACTCGCAATTTGCAACTCGCAAATTTTCTTTTTGCTACATCTGGCCCTTAGTGTTTCCTTTCCTTTCTCTGACTTCAAAGGGAGAGGATTTATGCGACAATCTTGCTGGATACTGGGGTTAAGAAATAGTTTTTTCTATCACATGACAACATTTAAATAAACTTCAAAATATATCAGAATTAGGAGTACAAATGAAGCACATTTTTGTTAATTCTGAACTGTGCTGGAAACAAATACCTTTACATGATTAAAACAAATCATTACATTAGGTGATGCAAATTCCACACATCGTCTGTGCACAGTATAGCTTGATTTTAAAAACTGTACGTCTGTGCAAATGTAATGATCATTTCAATAAAAAATGTGTTGTCTGGAATGGCAGAGTGTTGGCATACCATCCATAATGCACTCCACTCTGCTCTGCACCACTACATGCCACTGCACCCTACTCTGTATCACTCTACTTTACTCCACTCCATACCTCTGCACTGTGGGACACTGCGCTCTTCTCCATTCGGAACCACTCCACATTATGCCACTGCACTCTATGCTACTTCACACTATGCCTCTCTACTCTACTCTGTACCACTATACTCTATGCCACTGCACTTTACGCCTCTCTGCACCACTGTGCTCTGCTCGTCTGCACGCCATACCACTCCAGTCTAGGCAACACCAATCTAATCCGCACAACTCCACTCTCTGCCACTCTGCAACACTGCACTGTACACCACTGCACTCTAAGCTAATACACTCTATGCTAATGCACTTTACTCTGCAACACTCAACTCTATGCCCCTGCACTCTACATCAATACACTCTACGTCACTCTTATCTACTCTGCACTAAATGCCACAGCACTCTACACCACTTTACTCTATGCCATCACACTCTATGCGACTCTATATAACTCCACTCTACCCTGTACCTCTCCACTCTAAGGCACCTCACTCTACTGTGAAATAATCTACTTTATGCCACTGCATTCTATGCCACTGCACTCTAACCTGTACCTCTCCACTCTATGCAACTGTACTCTACTCTGAAACAATCTATTCTACGCCACTGTACTCTATATCACTCTGACTGCACTCTACTCTGAAACAATCTATTCTACGCCACTGTACTCTATACCACTCTGACCACTGCACTCTGGTTCAATGCACTCTACATCACTGCAAGCTGACACTCTACTCTGCAACACTGCACTGGCCACCACAATACTCTACACCACTCTGCTCTGTACTAGTGCATTCTGCACCAATACACTCTATTCTACTGCACTCTATGCCACTCTACTCTGCCCAGTGCCACTCTATGCAACTGCACTCTACACCAGTGCACTCTAAACAACTGCACTGTGTGCCACTGCCCTTTACTCTGAACCATTATACTCTATGCCACTGTTCTCTGTACCACTCAACACCACTGCACTGACACTCTACTGTGCACTCTACACCACTCTATGCCACTGCACTCTAGGCACTATACACCACTCTACAATACTCCACTCTGCACCACTCTACGCCACTGTACTCTATCCCACGAGTCTACTCTGCACTCTGACACTGCACCACTCTGCATTACTGCACTCTCTGCTACTCTATTGTATGCCACTCTACTCCACTGCACTCTATGTAACTCTACCCCATGCCACTGTATGCCACTGCACTCTGCGCCAATGCACTCTAAACAACTGCACTGTACGCCACTGTCCTCTACTCTGTACCACTGTACTCTACGCCACTGATCTCTGTGCCACTCTACTCCACTCTATATCACTGCACTGACACTCTACTCTGCAGCGTTGCACTCTCCACCACTGTACTATACACCAATCTACTATGTACTACTGCACTCTATGCCACTCTACTCTGAAACACTCCACTCTACGCGACTGCACTCTACAGCATTATACTCTACTCTGCACCACTCTACACTACACCACTGCACTCCCTGCAACGCAAGTCTACTCTGCAATCTATGCCACTGCACCACTCTACACTACTGCACTCTGCTACTCTATTGTATGCCACTCTACTCCACTGCACTCTATGCCACTCTACTCTGTCCCACGCCACTCCATGCCATGGCACTCTAAACCACTGCACTCTACGCTAACGCACTCTAAACAACTGCACTGTACCCCACTGCACTGTACTTTGCACCACTGGGCTCTACGCCACTGCTCCTATGCCAATTTACTCCACTCCACACAACTATGCCACTAAATTTAAGCCATGCTGAACAGCAGCTACTCTGGTGTATAACATGGCTAATGGCTAAAACACATTAGCAAAGACAATAACTCTTTCGTAGACGAGACCTATTGGCTTTGCCAATGTTTTTTAGTTCTATGAGGTACCGAGGTCCCGGAAAGAACTGTGAAAAATAAAATTACATCAAAATAAAGGCTGCTACAAAATGCGCAAATACATTTTGGTTAAATAAAAAAAAAGTGCTTCTCAAATACAGATTTGAATAATATAAAGTTTATACCTAGTACTAAAAAATTTATAACAGTCCATTAAAACCACACACTCCACAGCTCACCTTGGAACACCATTACAATACCTCTCTAAAAGAAATATCTTTGTCACCAGAAAACTATAAGTGACTCCTTTTAGCAAAGTCAATGCAGGTTTTCAAGCCTCTTTATAGTTGCAGATTTACCAGTTGCCCACATTTGCATGTCTTTAGGGAAGGAGACCCCCTGGCAAGAAGGCCTTTTCTTATCTGTCTACCCCTCCCTCCCTCAGAGCACATGAGACTCCCTGCCTTTGAAACTTGCTGGGGAAACTAATCGGCCTGTAATTTCGCTCTACATTCCCTTGTCCTTTTGGTGAAAGGCTAAAATTACGGACAAATGGCGTCCGTTAAAGCTTTCATCACGGACAACGGACGGCAGGGCGAAATTACGGACAGTCCGTGAAATTTACGGACGGGTGGTCACCCTACACCTATGGGAGCACAGACGAACAGTGTCGCGGACTGGGAACGGGGGCACGTATTTACTCTTTAAGAACGCACAGCTCCATTTCGGCCTTGTCGCTGTGACCACGCGACGCCATTCCTCAAATGTCACTCGCCGGGCCCTGCGCTGCCCGTGTGAATGCGTGACGTAGCTGTCTGGAACCACGTGCATGGAGGCCCCTGACATGTCTGCAGCTACAGATTCCTACTTGTGGGCCCCAGCCCTGAACTCACCTCCTATACCTGTCATCATCTGAAGAGTGTTGTTTTACTGGGGTGTGGGTAGGGGCAGGGGTGTCACCCCCTCTAATAAATGATTTTTCCAGTTTCCTCCAGACTCTGAGTTGGGGTTGTCAGTGTCTAAGGTGGGTTTCACCAGCACAAGTCCATCTTAAACTGCGAAGAACCTGTTTAGACCAGTCCCTTCATCTTACCCCAGCAGGCTATTTTGCAGGGATAAACAAAGGCATTTTTAGGCTGCATTGAGATCTAATGACTCTTTCACGATCTGATACAGAGAACCCTTTGACACGTAAAACTTTTCTCACTCCTTTAGGTTTAAGAGAAGACGTTGTCTTGTTTTATTTTAGCAAACTTTGGGGGTCTTATACATTATTTCAAAATCACTTTGCTATGATAGGATGAGGGAGAGAAGGGTAGATTCCTCTCTTCAGTAGCTCTTATATTTTGGGGAGGGAAAGGATATGGATTGGTTGAACAGAACAAAAGTACACAGCATCCTTCCTGTCACTTTATCCTTTTTAGAGGAAAGTAGTGAATTAATTAAACATTAGGCGTCCCTTCTACACATTTGTTCATGCTTTCCAGCAGCCTTGTTAGGAAGACAACACTGACTTACAGGTTTCTAACCTCTAATGTGCACACGTCCTTTCCGTTTTCTTCATAAAAATATATTCTTTAATTTCTGAAAGGCATTTGTTTCTGTTGGAGTAGTGAGCAATCGAGCAGGTGCCATGTTAATTAATGACTGCTGATGTATGTGATTTAGCTGTTCCCCACTCCTTCATATAACTCTTTTTAACTCTACTAAAGAATATGCAGATTTTTGAACAACACCCCTTGAGGCTTGAGATGCGCCTGCTGGTATAAACATGTTGTCTTTGTGGCACTCCACTGTTCCTTGCAGTTAGGTTCATTCCAAATATCTAATAGAAAATAAGAACAGTCTTGAGGGTGTGCACACTTGCATGCATGCACCAACACACAAAACACACACATGCATACACACAGTAGTAAGTGCATTAGCACTCCAACCTAACTCACCACTGTGGAAACTACGGGGCATATTTATGAGCCCCTTGTGCTGCTATTGCGTCACTTTTTGTGATGCAACGTGGTGGCGGCTCCTCCTTATGGGCGGAAGAGCATCGCCTCCCCCGCTAGCAGCAACCGCTGTAAGCCCATTCACAAGGAAAGGATAATAAACCATGTTAATTATCCTTTCCTTGTGAAAGGGGCGGGGCCTTGTCGGGTGAGCTGGACGAGGGAAGTGCACTGTGCACTCCCCTCAGCACGCACGTGTTTTTGGCCGGCTATCTCGGGCCGGCCAAACACACATGCGCAATAGGCTGTCTCCAGCCCGGCAACTGTGTTGCCAGGCTGGAGAGATCCTGCACAGACTCCCAGTCTTCCTGGGAGCATCCTGTCGGGTGCTCCCAGCCAATCCTGACGCTGGGAGCCTGTGCCTGGAGCCTGCAGGAGAAGTGCAGCATGATGACGGCGGCGGTGCAGTGCAGCGCGGGAAGGTAAGTGCATTTTTTATTTATTTTTTATTTTAGTCATTACCCCCAGGTCCCCCCTGTGTGGCCCGCTCCCTTTATAACCTGCGAGCCACGACTGATGCAACAGCAGCGCAAGCCACCGCATCATGTCTATGAGGCACACAAAGACACTTTGCTTGGCTTTGAATGACCTCATAGAAATAGAGAAAGGCAAGGCAGCGCAAATTACTGTGACACCTTACTCTGAGCTCGGGAGGCATTCCATGGGTGTTGCAATGCGTGTTCCCACGCAACATCCATGGATTTTGACGCATCCCCAGATGATACAAGAACATATAAACATTACGCCTCCCCAAGGGAGGCGCAACAAAGAGACATATCTTTATTTCTCCTACTTTTTTCCTCTTTCTATGTGTGCTGCAGCATTCTGCGGCACAAATTGAAAGAGGAAAATGCCTCTCAGGATTGTTTTTGTGCAGGAGGGTGCTCCTTCTAATGCTACCGATTGTGCCCCAGTGCAAGGGCAACGGACAGGAATGCGTCATATGCTACAGATATGGCACATTCCTGCCTTTTCACTTTGATGCAGGGCAAAGAAGCAAGGTGACTTGCTGCGTGGCCCTGTGCCAAAATCCCATAAATATGGGCTATGACTGTTACACACAGATCACTGCAGCAGACGTTTAACCTTATGAATTACGTCAATGGGATCGGAAACTGTAAACTGCATGTGACACGGGTTCTATATCTTGAGTCTACTCAACACTCTGTTGCTAGCTGTTATCAAAAGCTCATTCCATACAACACACAATAATGGCGTTCAAGAATTCCCGTTACTTTTCAGGCAATCGCTATCCCTGTCTTTGATACCCTTAACATCCAAAACCTCCTAATGCTTAAGTTAAGCCCTGCAACTTCACTCAATGCACCATCATTTTTACTTTGGTACACTGCAGAGATGGTTGGAAAATTTCAGATTTACCCCCTGCTAAACCTCACTATGCTCCGACCCTAATCCTCCGCCTCCAGTGGGACCGAAAATGTTATCTATGTGTTCCATAGCTGACAGGTGTTCATTTTTCTTCAGTGTGATATTTCAAAGTGTTCATTTGAATTCTTATGTGCGATGCGTCTCAATCTATTTATTTTCAACCACTTGCAACACAACAGTAAACTAATTAGCATCTTTCATCCGTATTACTGTAGCACTTTACACTGTGGAACACACCCTGACTTTTAAAGTGTTTTATCTTTGTACACTCTATTTTGCAATGCTTGTGTTGCATTTCATGATATAATTGTTCTTGCCATATAAAATAAAACGCTTCTGAAATAAAAAAAAATATATATTTCACACTTCAATTGGGAGTAGCTTGATCAAAGCCAATTTGAAACTGCTTCAGTGCTGAGGTTTCCCACACAGTTTCCCGCGCAGATTCATGTAGGTGACTGGCAACGCAGTGCAGCACCCAAAGTTGCTGCGCTGAGCTGTGTTGCATGACAAGGAGAGAGCAGGAGAGCGCAATATTCTCATAGAAATGACACTGTCCTCCCCTTTCCCTAGCGTGGGTGCTGTTTTCAACTGCCGTGAGCCACTCACACACCTTAGCGCCATAGTGCTATCCTTCCTGTACAAAATACTATGCCTAAACAAGTGCAAGTGCTTATCCCACTTTGTATGTGTGGTGTACAGTGCAACACACATGTAAAGTCGGAAAGCAGGGAGAAATGAAAACATTTCTCCCTTTTGCGCCTGCTTTTAAAAGACATTAATTTTTGGCACTAAACTCTTTTTTCTGATCTTTCAGAATTGGGTTTAATGTAAAAAAACATGGGTGGTAGCACAGGTACGCCCATATACCATCCATGTAACACCCACTTGGCACAAAGTAAAGCAGAGCTGCAAATACCTATTTGCGTTGGTTTGTGAATGCCCAAAAACGTTTAGCATTGGTTTACTGTTAAACAAGTACTGCTAAACCGACGCTAAAGCTTTGAGAATCTGGGCCTTAATGTGAAAGAAGGCAGACAAATAATGTGGATTTAAAATAGCGCCAACCACAGCATGATTGTCAAGCCAACAGTTTATTTTGCTCCCACTCAGGCCCAGCAGCCATTGCTTTCCATTTCTTATCACTTTCTGCTGCACAGGCCGCACTTTTCTCATAGCAAGGAAATCAAGTCCTGGCTCCACAGAATGAGTACCTATACTCTCTTATACAGCCTGTCAGCCCTTAATGCCACAACATGCTCTTAGGGGCCAGGAGGAGCGAGAGAAGAGAGCAATCATCATACGCTCCCCCAGTGATGCAGCCAGTATAGTAAATACTCACACAAATAACATCCAGCACACCTACCGCTGCTGCCGTGTCCCAACCATCAACACTGAGGACTCAGCAGTGTCCACTTTGGGTGTACAGGCTGTGTGGCACTGCTAGTCTCGGCGGGTGTGGCAGGAACAACAATCTTACTGGTCCTGCCACTTGCACAGCATATGCAGCAGCCTACGTTACACCTGAAAAACAACAGAAGGTGCAGAGATCTACATGAGACTGGACCCGGCACTAGCTGTTTGTTTATTTAAAGATTTCTCCAAGCCGCCCAGAGCCGGATGATCCAATGCCTCATGAGATGGAGTGTCTCCAAAGGAGGCGGGGGCCAACACCTGACATCTTGATTTTGTGAGTCATGTTCCGACTGATGTGCATTGGGTGTTTTGTTGAAGTCTATATGCAAATGACTTGACACTTTCAAAGTTCTTGGAAAGATTAGGACAGACAACATCTGTGTCAAAGGCAAAAATACAAAAAATGGAGCTGCAACCTATTTAAAATGGAGTCAAGCCTTATGTATTTATGTCAGAGTTTTCTGAATTTTGTGCTTTACAGACCGCTAATATGTAAAAAATTGTTTTTTTTGTTTGTACTGCAATACAGTTTCTTCGATAATAAGGTATTTCTACAGTACCAAATACACTTCTGTCACAAAAAAAAATATAACACCTGTTGTACCTCCACTGTTCATTTTAATTTGAATATAGCATATGCATTTTGTTCATAATTTTTACCACATATTTGCCCCCATTCACTTGTGCATCTCATCGCCTGGCACCATTCCAAATTTGACACCTCCCTTACCATTCCTAAAATATCCTTGTAATTCTTCAATTAAGTGGAATAATTGGAATACATCTTTTAATGCATGTTTGGGTGCCATTGGTTGTGATTGGGTTAGACGTAGTGAAAAAAAGTAATGTTTTATTACTTTGGCAAAGAAGAGCAAAACATATTTGAACAGATAACTGCACATGTCGCTCAGCAGCTGTAGCCATGGATGATTAACACATTTCTTCCAGAGTTAATAATGTACTTTGAAGTACAGAGGAACTAAGTAATACATCACCAAAGATCTTCGTGAGAATCCAATTTTTCCAATAAACTTGCAGAAACATTTGTCCTGGCACTTAAAGTGTTAGCAGTGATTTGTGGGTTTGAAGAATTTGAAAATGCCACTCTTAATGGATGAATTAGTGGCAAGATGCAACTCAAAAGTAGGTAAAGAAATACTGTTGGTGTAAAAAATCCTTCAATTAATAAGGCTTTAGATTTCTCATGACTATGCCAAAATTGTTGACACTGGTATTGCTTTTACTCAAAGTCTTCATGCAAATGTTAGTGCAGAATTTCAAGGTGCAAATGCTAAATAATTTAACATATTGTCTAACAGACAAGTGGGTAATCAAATGTTGTAGACTAGACCAATGGCTAGACAGTGTTAGGAACATAGCAAGGTTTCAAATCAGTGGCATAATGAAACTGAAGGGGGCCCCCTGCAACGTGGGCTCCTCCGTGAAGGACCCAGTCAGGGGGCTCCCGCTCATGTATAGTGTACTGTGCTGAGGGGGCCTCTGAAGCTCAGGGGCAGCCCCACACCGCGGGAGCTGTTGAGATCTTTGTTACGCCACTGTTTCAAATGTGGTTCATATACTGATTTGGTAAAAGCCAGGAACTGCCCAGCTAAAAAACAGACCTGCTGGAAATTCAATCAGACAGGGCACTTCATTAAGGTGTATAAGAGGGACAGAAGGTTGGAACTGAGGTATATTACTAGTGAGGAGTTAGTGGAAGATGATACACTGAGTGATAATATTAATTAAATAGTTTTAGCTGCTGAATTTGAGGGTATGACTGGGAATGTACAAGTCAAGAAATGTGATGATCCCAGAATAAAAATTGGGATAGATGATGTATACCCTGCCCTACTTATAGATTCAGGAGCAAGGGTCACTATTGTCTCATGTGATAAATATGAGTGTAATTGGCATCACAAACGGCTGCTGCCACCAGGCATCACTAGAGTTGAATTTAAAAGTAATAAAATTTACCTTTTAGATTATTTCTGGGCCAAAATCATGTTCAATGACTGTGAAATCAAAGGAAAAGTACATCTTGCAAAGAAGGGCATAATTATTTTGGGTTGGTGGTTTTTAGACCTGGGGAAAAAATCAAGTCTCCTTATGAGAGGAAAAGGCAAGTGAATGGTACAACAAATTATCAAAGTTATTTTGTGAAAGTTTAAGAAGGTCAGGAGACTTATGGTGGGAAAGAGCCTTATTTCTACATTTGACCAACATGTCTTTTGAGTAGGAATGCCTTGACACTTCTCTGGAAGCTTGTTATGGATGGGTTTGTATTTATTTCCTGTGGAATGGAGTTCCAGATTCTAAATGCGTTTTTTGTCAAGGAAAGTGTGTATGGCCTTGCTTTCTTGAATTTAGTTGGTTCCAGTAGGAGTGTATTTGTGCTCCACAGGGTGTGATGTCTTCCTAATATTTCTCAATTTTCTTGATAGGCATTTTGGAGTCCAAGGGGAAGAGCTTTGTGTGTAATACAGGCTGTTTTAAATGTGCATCTTGCTTAGATCTGTAGTCATTTGGGTCTTTAGAGAGTGGGGCCAATGTGGTCATAACTTAGTCTGGATGCTTCATTAAGTGTGGTTCTCATGGGCGCGCAGTGCATATTTGTTGTCCTAGTGAGAGTCGCATTTCCATAGTCAAGTCTGGATAGCACTAGGGATTGTACAGCATTTTTTAGATTTTCTTCTGGAATGAAAGGGTTGATCTTTTTGTTGAGTTTGCCTTTGGGAAGGTCACTTCTCGCCATGGGGTTTATATAGGTAGTCATGTTCAGGTTTTTGTCTAGCACGATCCACAGTGATTTGGTGTGGTCAATAATTGTCAGGGTGCAACTGAGAGCATCAAGTTGAGTTATACATTCATGTATCTGACAGACATTGCCTGGTAGAAAAATAATGAGGAATTATGCTTTCTAGTAGTTGAGTTTTAGGTAGTTGAGAGCTATCCAGTGTTTTATTTCGTTTAGGGTTTTATTCAGGTGGAGGATATCATTGAGTAATGCGGTTTTTAGGTTGATGTGGGTGTCATCTGTGTCTCAGTGATATTCAAGATTGGCTTCTTTCCAGATCATCATCAGGGGTTTCATGTAAAGGGTAAAGTGTGGAGGATAAGATTCAGCCTTGGACTCCCTGGTTGACTAGAGATGGGCTGGACAGTGAGTCTTTTAGATTGACTAGTTGCGATCATTTGTTTAAATATGAGATGAACCAATTTGGAACTGTGCACCTGATGCCATGCATGATTTTAGGTTGTTTATAAGTGTATCAAATAAATCCAAATTTCAAATGCAGAGGAGCGGTCTAGGACTATTAGCAGACATGAGTCAACTGCATCCAGCATCCATTAGATGTTATCTATGACACTGAGAATAACTGTTTCCACACTGCAACCCACCCTAATGCTTGACTGGAAGATGTCAAGTAGGGTACAGTCTTCTATGTGTTGACTAAGTTTGAATTCTAAACATTTTTCAAGGATTTTTTCCAGGAAGAGCTGGTTGGTTACTGGACAGAAGTTGTTCATGTCTTCGGGGTCCACACCTGGTTTCTTGAGTAGCAGAGTTACTTGTCCTAGCTATAGGCATTCTGGAATTGTACCTTGGGTTAGTGAGGTGTTGATAATATTAGTCCATAGAAGTGTGATGAGATGTCTGAGTTTCTTGCTGATGGTAAGGGGTCAGCTATGTGTGTTGTTGGATTTAGTTCTGATATGACTTTGCTGAGCTCATTGTCTTCAAGTATTTTGAATTCCTGCCATGCTGTATTGTTCTTCAGAGGCAGTGATAGGGGATGTGTGGACGTTTCATCTTTCTTGGTCTTTAGAAATGGGGGTGTGATCACTGTGTGCTCATTGCTGTTGGAGCAGTTGGTCATGGAGAGTTCAATCTGTGCAATTTTGTCTGTGAAGAATTTCGAGAAGACCTCGCATTGCTCCACTGTGGCTGTCAATTTTGGTGCTGTAGTGCTTGATGTTTGTTATCTAATGATTTTAAAGAATTGTTTGGGCAGTTTCTTGCCTTATCTAGTTGAGATCGGTAGAAGATGGCCTTTCCTTTAAAGATGTATTTCTTGTATCTGTTTGGTTCTTGTTCTAGGCGGATAGGGTGCGGGGGTCTCGTCACGATCTCCTTTCCGCTAGTCTGAGCTGCCCTCTTTCTTTGTTGAGTTCCTTGATTAACCAGGAGCTTGAACGGTGGTTTTTGAGTCTCCTGAGTTTTACTGAGGCAGCTTGGTTGAATATGTCTGATATTGTTTTGTTGTAATGTGTGGCCATGTCTTCAACTGAGTGGAGGTCATTTGAGGGGAGAGGTCGAGGGCTGAGCCTTCCTGCTAGTTCATTGGTATTGATTTGTTTGGTTGTGTTCTTTACCCACTGTTTAGGTCTGCATAGCTGGCCTTTGACTTCTTGCTGTTCCAATGATGGCCATTTTTATGTGTGTTGGGTCATTGCAGTATTGTTTCAGGCCATTGTGTCTGAGAAAGTGTTTTAGGTGTGTCATCAGGTAGTTGTTGGTGTTTTTCCAGTGTATGCTGAAGTCACCTATGAATCTGTTTTTGGTTTAAAGGAGGGACTGTTGTGTTGGTCCTGTTCAATGATTTTGTTCACACTATTAAACTTAAGCAGAATATGAACCTCAGACACAAACTTTGAACATACCGTAGAGTGTTAGGTATGATCTGCAGAAACATATTTGCTGAGACACAGTATTTTTGAACCAATCAATATCACTCTGTGGGTTTCTCCTTTAGTTTTCATTTTGCAAAGAAATCTGGAAAGTTGCATGTTTGTTTCATCCTTAGTCTTAATGATGCAATTTGGGTCAAGAATTGTTCTCTTCCAGGAAAGAAGAGCTTATTGTTGTTAGTTAAGACAAATTGTATACTAGATTGGACCTTACCACCATGTATAACAGGGTGTGCTACATCCCTGCTTCAGTACACTTAACATACTTCATAATCCCTGGTGGTACATTCCAGCTCCATCAGATGCCATTTGGCCTGGCATTTGCCACCTCTGTTTTTCAGAAGCTAATCACAAACATGCTCGGAGGTGTTGAGAGTGTTGTAGCCTGTCAGGATGATATATTGATTTTTGGTGACAAAGTACGGCATCATTATGCTGCCTTGAAAAGGGTGTCGATGATATTGTGCAATAATAGTGTAACATGAAGGAAAGAAAACTATTTGTTCAGATTGGGAACAATTGAATATTGGGTCATATATTGATGAGTGAAGGAGTGAAATCAATATCCAATCGTGTTGATAGTATTATTAATGCTCTGTTTTCTAACGATAAAAACCGGTTGCATTCTTTTGTGGTACTGTGTGAGTTCTTGGAACTTTTAGCCGGATACCAGAAGTAGTCAGTAAGCTGTTAGAAGGAAATGGTGAAATTGAGTGAAATAATGAGTGCTAATTGGCATCCAATAGAGTGAAAGAAATCAATTTTGAGGCCCTTGCACTGCATTCTTTCCTTGAAGGCAAAATGAGTACTGTCCATGCTGGAGGCAAGCGAGTATGGTTAGGGGGTTGTGCTGAGATAATGTGATGATATTCGAGAAGCTACTGTTTAATGTCCATCAAGTACATTAAGACCATCTTAATGGAGGTACTCTGTGATAGAGAAAGAGATCATGGCTTGTGTATGAGGTATATAGGAATTCAGAGTGTACTTATGGAAAAGACCATTTGTTCTAAGGATAGATCACCACTCTTTGGCTGATATTTTGTGAGATGCGAGAGTGAGAAGATCCACAGCATGGCTATTTTCACACCTGGCATCCTTGCCCCGTGGTTTCCCCCCCAAAGTTTTGCCGTCAGACCTCCTGTTTCTGCTGACATCATTTTTGCTGGCCTTAGGATTCTGCTAACCAGTGCTAAAGTGCTTGTTCTGTTTCCCTAAAACTTGATAACATTTGCTTATACCTAATTGGCATATTTAATGTACTTATATATCCCTAGTTAAGTGCATTACATGTGCCAGGGACTGTAAATTAAATGCTACTTGTGGGCCTGCAGCTCTGGCTTTGCAACCATTTAAGTAGACCGTTTAACATGTCTCAGCCCTGCCATTTCGACCTGGCAAAGTAAACCTTTTGCCAGGCCCAAACCTTCCTTTTTAATACATATAAGACCCTGAGGTAGGCCATCGACAGCCCGAGGGGCAGGATGTAGTGTATTTAAAAAGTTGGACATGTACTTTTAAGTTTTACATGTCCTGGTAGTTAAGAACTCTTAAATTAGTTTTCCACTACTGTGATGCCTATCTCTCCCATGGAATAACATTGGAATTGCCTTATTACGTTTCATAAGTGTAATTTCTAAATGGAAAGAGATAAACCCTTAAATTTCGGTGTCTCTGGAATCCTAATTTAAAATCCTAACTTATGGTAAAGTCAGAATTTAAGTTACACTTCTAAAAATGCCACTTTTAGAAAGTTGGTAATTTCTTGCCTTAGCAATTTGGTGCCTTTAGCCTGCCTGGGTCATCTGACTGGGTGTAGCTGGCAGTTGGACTTTGTGAATTCCTCCTAGACAGCCACACAATGGGAGTTTAGGTGTGACTGAATAAGCCATCACCGCAGAATGGGAGGGAGGAACTGGGCTCAGTCTCACTTACACCTGAATAGGCTGCGTCTTATCTCTACACAAAGGGCCTAACAACCCTGCATTGTCATTTCTACCAGCTAGGAGCCAAGGCAGGGACGGCAGGGCATCTGTCCTCTTAAAAGGCATGCCTCTATGAGTTTCTCCCCATTTCAAAGGCACAACTGTATATAAAAGAAGTGCTTCAGACACCACCACTTCAGTACACTTCAGGACCTGTGGATACTCTGCCACGAAGAAGGACTACTGTGCTGCTACAAGTACTCCCACTCTGCTGGACTGCTACTCTGCTGACCTGTTGTGCTGACCTACTGCCTGCTGTTCTCTTCCCTGTGGAAGAAGACTGGACCTGCAACCTCCACCTTGAACCCTGGACCCCAGGGTGACTCCAAGGGCTAGTGTGCTGGCCTACTGATCTGTGCCTCAGGGACATAACAGGCTCCCCACAGCTCCTGGGCCCATCTTCAGCAAGTTCCCAACCCCCAATAGGTGTCTCTTAGGTCCTAGGCCCTTGGTGTGGATCTTGAGCTCTTAAAGTGAAGCTTTTGACTCTTTGCGACTGCAAACAGGCCCGTTCGCACCAGAACCACGCCACTTGCACAGAAAATCAGCACGAGCTGCCGCAAGTCCGTTTCTTCTCACAGCAAACATTGTCAGCCCATATGAAGCGCCAATACGAGGCTCCAGCCATCTGTCCGCAACACCTGGCCTGCTCCTTGTGCAATACTGACCCCAGCCAGCAATGCTCTCCTTGCTCCCAGCGACCTTTACAACGCAAATGGGACTCTTGGCACAAAATCTGAGAAGGTAACCATTCAGAGGGACTAATCTGGGACTGTGTGTGACCGGTGTCCCATTACAGTTGGTCTGAACTTTTGTTCAACACAATCAGATATCCCTGGTTGATGCTTTATGCTTTTATGTACTATTTTACAGTTTATTCTTTAACAAATTCTCAACTCCACTTCTACTGACTGGATTTCTGTTTTTTTGGTCTTGTTATATTTTGTTAAACTAAGCTCTATTCTTCTAACCAAGTGTGAGACCTTTATGTGTGGTGTTTTCACTGTTTTACTGTTTGAAGTGTTGCACAACTAAACTACACATTGCAACTAAGTTAATCCTGACTTCTCTGTGCCAAGCAACTAGTGAGTTGAGCACAGGTTAACTTGGAGTGCAACCTCAATCAACCAGTAACCCAGTCGCTAACAGTTATCCAGAATGGCAACAAGGATACTGGAGTCAGACAACATTGTGCAAGTTATTTTGAGATAGAAAGCTAACGGCTGGCCCAGAGAGAAGTTAGTAAAATAGGAGTTACAGCTTTATTGTAAAGTGGCTGGCAAGGTGTCTGAGGAAAATCTATTTGCTGTTAAGGGGAGAAGAGTCGGTACCTCCAGTTGGTCTACACAATAAGATATTACAGGTTGATAGGTCGCATTTTAAGGTCATATAGGTGCCACTCTCACCAAGAGCAGAATTTGTGAGGAGTTGTGGTAGCTGTGAGTTGACTGTAATGTAGAGAGGAAGATTAGTGATTGTGCTAAACATCTGATTAGATGTCCCCTGGCAGAGATACCTGTTCCATGCCCAAAAGAAGGGTGGAAGTGAGTACGTTTGGATTTTTTAATAACCTTTTTACATCCTTCGGTGCTTTTAAGGTATATGTTGGTAGCAGAGGAGGAAAGGGACTGAGGCGTTCTTTCGAATGTTTCATCAACTACACTGACTCCTAATGAAATTCAGACTATTAAAGTTGTGACGTGTTTTCACCATGTGAGGAGGGGTGGGGCCTTGAAGGGGGGTTGGCTTAGCACTGATCACAGCCTAAGACACTTTTAAATTGACTGTTCCCAAGCCAACCTCTCGCCCATGAACCCTCACCCCTCCACCTCCTCCGAATCCAAAAACAAATGGATATCGGCTGAGCAGACCCTCCTAACAATTAGCTGGAAACCTGCTCTCTGGGGGGGTTGAATATAATTGATTGTCCCTGGTGTGATATCAGCACCTAACCAGGCGCCCATGTAAATAGCAGAGGGGTGCCATTAGTAGCTCCACGGGCAGGAGCCATGGTGGAAAGTCCCTTGTCTGTTTTGCCAAGAAGAGGGGCAATGACATCATCTGGAGGAGCTAGGGTTGGGAGCATTTAAGACATCGAGAGGTGGATCAGTCTCTTTTTCTCTCCACCTGTGCACTGACATCCAGCATACCAGATCACACAGGTCCTGGAGTTCTCCACGCTTCAGGGGACAATACCAATGCTTTAAATGGAACAATACCAGTGCTTGCACTCATTATTTAGAGTACCTGTTTGTTCCTGAGAAGTGCCAGTACTCTCCCATTCAATGTATTGTGTCAGTGCTGAGAATTGCAGGTACTCTCCCGTTCAAATAAAAGAAGTGCAGGTACTCAGTGCCAGACAGTACCAGCCCATTCAACAAAATTGGACAATACCAAAGGGATCACAGTAGATGCATGGGGCACGGTCAGGGGTAGGGGAGGCTATCATTTGTGTGGCCAGGGATACGTTTTCGAAGGAGACATACATTCACATAGCCCTCTTGCTAGCATAGGGACAGCAATGTTCCACTGACTATTTTTTCTTTAAATTACATGTTGCAGTGATGCTTACATTTGTCAAGGTGCAAAGCTAAACAAGCATGTGCAATGCAACGGGTCTCGCATTTCTCCGAGTCAGAGCTATTAGCAGTTGTAAACTCCCAACCAGACTTTTCTTGCCTCATTAAATGGAAAAAAGAGCGTGATCGCGCTGCTACAGTTCACTCGTAGTGAAGCCTATTGGCAAAAGTGCAATTATCTACGTAACCCGCAAAAGTGCAAATAATTATGTAACAGGGTCGATGTCCTGCAAAGCATTCGACTTCTGCCAAGCGAGATCGCGCTGTAAAAAAAGAGAGAAAGTAGTCCACATACCGGACGAAAAACAGCGAGCCTAGTATGTTTTCCATACTTGGTCGCTGCGCTCAAGGAGGGCTAACCACCAGAAAAGGCATGACGTATGCATGCCTTCCACTATTGAAAGCAAGCAGATTTTAAAAGGCAAGCCAACGAACCAATAAAAGGCACTGACGTGACGTGGACGGGGCTCCGAGCCGTTTTCTAACTACTACAGCATCTCACAAGCGATACGCATGCGCAAGCGCATGCTAGCACAGGTTCGACCCTAAAAAATTACTGATTTCTACGAGGCAATTCGTAACATTTATTCTTTCTTTTCTTTTCACTTCATAAAGGGGAGGCGCACTTCGCTAAAATGGCAGCCACATGGTCGCAGGAAGATGGACCGACATGTGGTGTTTTGCCCTGGCTGCGGCAGCGGCTCAAAACATGGTGAGAATTTTCGAGGACTGCCAGAAGACATGGTAAAATACTGGTTTCGGCTGTTATGTGAATGCAAATTGTGTTTCTTTTAGAGAGCAGGCCGACCGGGCAGGATTACATTTAAAATGTCTTAATCTATCAAGCCAATGAATTTTGGAGGAAAGGGCGTCCAGCCCTGGATATTGTTGGTGGCCGGACGGCTTATTCTGGAATCCATCCTCCCCCTCAGCAGCTGGGGCTTCCCCTTGCTCTCCAGCCACAGAGCGCCATATTCTGCATGGCTTCTTGATGCCCAGGCAGAGTCACGGTGGGGTTGCCTTGGGCATCAGTCCTTCCGTGTCGTAGACAGTCACCCTTTTTTATAGCACGAATCACTGGTGTAAGTGCCACGACACTGTACTTCTGTACCCCACGTCGTCATGAAGCACTATGCAGCTGCCACTTAATCCGTACCATGTGGTGTCAAGCAGTTGGGCATTATCTTAGCACCAAACAACAGTTCCTGACCTAGTTTGCCCTGTCACCCTTTTGTTTCACAAACTTGAAGCACGTGCAAGCCATTGGGCGCTGCACATCTGTGCTCTGCGATTCCATCACGTCTGCAAAGCAAAGAGCGTCTGCGTAACGGCCAAATATGTCGGTTTTGGATCTGAGGAACAAGGTTCGAGTCTCAGGGTTGACTCAACATCCTGTGATTTTGGGCGAATCATTTAATTTCCCCATGCCTAATGTAACTGCATAGTTTAAAATCCTGTACTTTGATTTACACAGTGGTTAATTTGAGCTGGTTGGTCGCCGGCACTCATTTTTGGGGACCAACACTTATCTTTCCTCTTCGAACTTTTCAAATAACATTATAGGCAAGGTGAGTAGGGAGATGTGTGAGGGTCACTTGCGGCAAGAGCGGATTAGACTGATGCCACTAGTTAGAAAACACCCCTTTGGCGACACCTACCCATCACTAGTATAGACTTTACCAGGGTATTTCCCCGCCCTTTCTCTCTTGCAAGGTGCTGCAAACACTCCGGGTCCTTGTATAAGCAGGAAGGCTATGTGGAAATTAAGGCGGTAAACGCAGCCGTACTCCTTAATTTGGAGAGTAATTCTTTTGAAGCTGCCCTTTTATGGCACTGGGAGGCGAAATCTTCCTCGGCTCTGGCAATAGGTAATTCATTTATGGATCCCGTATGCAAAATCACGGTGCATTCTGTAGACGGGACTGGTCTAAATCATTTGCCAACTTAGCGCAAGAAGACCGTACTGAAGGTGTTTAACACTGAAAGGATCACAAAGGAAATAATTTCAGTGGTATTCAAACGAGTGAGAGACAAAAGCAAAACTTGTTTTGTGTCTTTCCTAATATCATGAAAGTTAAACGTAGACATTGCAACGATGCCCCGCAGAACAACACAATGCTTGTGGGCCACAACAGAGGTAGCACAATTAAGATGATCACTGTGTCTGTCTCCAATTTTTTAGCATCACTCTTTTATAAAAGCAGGAGGCCTACTCTACATCAGGGTTATAGCCCAACGATAGCTTCTCTTGAGGTATGAAGGACGTACCACTGCAGATTTTTAACGAATGTAAGTAACTGGCAGGTTTCAAGCTGGGCCCAAATATTTGGAGCAGGTAGCTATTTTCTCGCTACGAATTTATGGACTACACAAGTATTCAAGTATTAATAAATCTGAATCAAGAACTATTCTCCTCCTAGAACTACTTATGTGGGTTCTCATTTTCAACCAGTTTTGGATTCTCATTTTCTGTGGGGGAACCTGGTCCATACCCCCTATTTAAGTTCCCACCACCGAATATCTTCGATAGGGCATTCACACACGAAGGGGACAGCATTGAAAGTTAATTTACTTGTTGTTTCTGACAACTATAGGGCTTTTCCTATTTACCCAAATGGCCACAAGGATCAGGTTGATCTTTGTATCCTTTATGAGACAGTAGTCTATTGGGGACGTCCCAAGGACTGGTGCGTGGTACCAAAGCCTTATTAGCAGGAATATGCATTGTATCCCGCCACCCATAAAGTTAATTTTACAGTACACCTGCTGTGGTTATACATTGGTGTTTGTGCTTTTCAGTCCTGCAGTCTAAAGTTTGGGCCAGTTTGAACACCTCACACCCCCCTCCCCGGGCTGCCACCGGCGGGATGGGTCAGTATTTTAAGTGGGTATAACGAAGGGAGGGCAGCACAGCCACTGAGTGCATTTATTCCCAACACAGGAGGTACATACATTCGATTTCCATAGTAGTTAATTGATGAGGGACTCGTGCGAGGCACCTCTGGATGGTCAAGTCGGTCTCATTCTGGGTCCACTGGTTCACCTCCTTGCCTCTAATTCACGTCCTACCTATTTTCAATATTGTTATATTTATCCAGGACTTACTCTCTAGTTTTAGCAAATCCCTTTGCTAGAACTGGGACAAAGTGTGGCACCCACGGCAGAGAAAACTGCTCATATGAATGAGCGGAAGTCCTTTTTCATGGGCACCTAATTAGGTAATCTCTGAATCAAGGCCACCAATTCTACAAAGTGGTACATTTTATACGTTTTGGAATATTATCAACCTTATAATACAGTGGGGTTTCATGCATCCCACATCTTTACAGGGGGTAATCTGCAACACAGGGCAAATCTATCAGTGCAGATAATGGGTCTAGTCAGGGAATATAACAAGGGGTACGTCTCACTCCAGTTAAGGTCAGAGCTTGCTGGGTGGAAATGTTGGAGCAGGGACTGCCAAGCGATACCAGAGGGCAACAGTGGGTATCAGGGCTCGAGTTACTTCCCTCGTACAGGTGTTCAACTACTCCAATAGGGGATGTTTAAAAGCTCGGTGGTAGTAAGGCTTTTTGCATAACCCTTCTTGAGGCCCCCATGCTTTTGTGCGTTAACTTCACTTAATGACATTACGGTATTAGTAAGCCGAGGCTGCATGGGTCAAGAAACAAGGACGCTGAAGTTTTCCTCATCCTTCATCCATACTAGGTCACAATGGTTTACTTGAACAGAGTGGACCTATCTCAGGGGAAGGGAGCGAGTATGCAGCAGCAACTTAAAGGTAGGCGATGCCCAACAGAGTGTTTCTGGGATAAATGGTAGAAGCGAGTTTCCCTGGTAGGATCATTTGCATTGCCTTGGGGTCTGAAGGTCCATTTAATGACCTTATGGGGAATCTGTAGGGAGCCTTGTGTTGGAAGCACCCCGTGTAGTAATGGCAACCATTAGCAGACGAAGTGGAAGATTTATGGCCGTCTGCTTATATATGGGTACTGGATATGGAGTCCTAGGTAAGCTATGAAGATGCCACAGGTGCATGGAAGAGGACATCCACCCATGGATGAGAGCAGTTGAGCAAGGGTATGTTGGCCTCCTAGTTGGATGGAAACTGAGATGTTGATGGAATACTTATAGTGCCCGATGGAATTGATCCATGCATGTAGGGTGGTCTGTTGGTACACATTGAAGTTTGGTAGGGCCCACAGTTTTGGAAGAGGCTAATGTAGTCAGCCAAGGAACACATACACCATATGGTAAGCAGGGGCAGAGGTTTATCTGGAAGCACCCGCAGAATGGTGTCTTGGGGATGGACAGCTCTCCCATATTGAGGAGGTGCATTTGTCACCTGGGGGCAGCAAGCTCTTCGTTCAGCAGTCACACAATCTTATGGTCCTTTTTTTTCTTTTTCTGAAGCCCTTGAACAGTGGCAGGGAGGAGGGTGAGATCGCCAGTGATCTTGTTGCCATGTGGTAGAATTTCTAGCAGCAGAAAAAGGGTGCTGCCAAAATTTGGACTGATTTACTGAACTTACTCCCGAGGAGGGTGTTGATTTGTGTGGGTACCAGCAGGCATGAGGGGAGACTGATGTGCTGGAAGTCCTGGACCTTTCTGCCCTACCCCCAAGATGCCTGGAGTTTAACATTTTGGGGGATTTGCCTGGAGACAGCTACCCAGGCAGGGATGGTGCCCTATGCAGTGGCCTGGTTTATTTGTGTTGATATGGAACTGACGGTATTGCTCATCCATCTGTGAGAAGGAGGTGGAGTTGCTGGTAAGGTATGCTTGTCAATAATCTCCCAGAAGTCCTTGGTTGAGGGCATGGACGATGGATAAGAAAGAAGGGCCTTCTGGCACTTTACATTCAGGAGAATTGTGCTGTAATGGAAATTGGAGACAACTGTTTGTATTCCTTGTACAATCATGCACACTTTGCTGTTTCACTGATCTTATGTTCTGTATTCACATAACAATAATGTGTTTATAACTATGATTACCATTTTCACTGATACTGTGTGACTTTGTGAATAGAAGACTACACCATGGCTGAACCACCATAATTGCAGTTGTCTCGCTCCTTGGGAGTCGTTTTAGTGGGGGGCAGCAACTTGCACGTTATGAGTGCACTATGGCCAGGCGTCACATTGCAATTAGCGGCGCAGTACCATTAGTCGCTCCACTGGCAGGAGCCATAGTGGAGATTCCATTGTCTGTTTCGCCACAAAGAGGGGCCGTGACCTCATCTGGAGGCACCAGGGTCGGGAGCATTTAAGACATCAAGAGGTGAGGGATTGGCCTCTTTTTCTCTCCAGCCGTGCACTGGCATCCAGCATACCAGATCACACACCCACCCTTCCACTCCTGGAGAAGGCGGAATTGGCAGAACTTCTAGCAGCAGAAAAAGGGGGCTACCCAAAACATTTGGATGGATTTACTAAACAGATTCCTTGGAGGGGTGTGGATTTGTGTGGGCACAGGGCAGGTGGCAGGCACAGGGCAGGTAGCAGGCACTGACCTTCTGGTGGTCCTGGACCTTTCTGCTCTACCCCAAGGTGCCTGGAGTTAAACATTTTTGGGGGATTTGCCTTAAGACAGGTACCCCAGCAGGGATGGTGCGCAATGCAGTCCCTTGTGTTTTTTGTGTTGGTATGGAACTGTGGGTATTGCCCATCCCTCTGTGAGAAGGAGGGGAAGTTGCCACTATGGTATGCTTGTCAATAATCTCCCCGAAGCCCTTGGTTGAGGGCATGGACGATGGATAAGGAAAAGGGGCATGCAGGCACTTTGCATTCTGGAAAGTTGCGCTGTAATGAAAAATGGAGAAGACTTTGTGTTGCTTATGCAATCTTTGAGCTGTTTCACTGATCGTATCTCCAGTAATCGCATAACAATAATGTCTGCTAAACTATGGTCATCATTTTCACTGATACCATGTGACTAAAAGGCTACGCCATGGTTAAACTACCATAATTGCAGTTGTCTAACTCCTTGGGAGTCGTTTTAGTGGGGGGCAGCGACTTGTATGTTGTGAGAGCGCTATCACTGGCTGACCATGTGATGGGAGTTAATATCGTGTGACGCATGATGGCACCCTGTGAATTGGAAGTTCTGGAGATTCAGTATTTCAATTTTGATAATCTATTTCATACAGACACACACACATTTCACATAAAGATGCATTTATTCGGGGCCATCCTAATGCCAATGTCCCATTCCCAATGTAAACATTATTTGCATCTGGGTGTTTGTGTTTTTGCAATCACAATTTACATTGTAGCCGCAACATCCAGGCACAAATATTCTTTTTGGGCACCTTGTCCGTTTTGTGACCAGTTCTACACAAAAGGGGTAACATGCGTAACATTTTTTGCACGCATAGAATTGCTTTTAATACAGCCTGTCCTCACTGTTATCACCAGCTAAAAGGCGACGACAAAACGAGTAAACAGTGAACAGGTGCAATGACTGCTCACATCATAAAAGGTGGTGGTAGTGCAAATATGCCTCCACATCGTACACTGCACTGACAAGCAAACGACTGATGCAACTCAATGGAGATGGTTCTGTCCAATAGACACAACTCTTATCAACCTCACACTCAACTGCGTCACAGACACGCCAGTGCGCAGCGTCAAGTCTGCAGCACGACCGGAGCACCTGCCCGACCTTCACGCACAACACCCAACGCTTCCTACGTAGGTCGTATGCACGCAACGTTGCGACGAACACGACAACGACTGGACAGCGCTTCAGGGCCATAGCAGTAGCTAAAATGTGCTACATAAATGATGTTACACAATAGTATACAACAGGTATCCTGCGGACATGCAGTTTGCAACTACACGACAGGACCAACTAAGCGCTTCTCTATTTAAGCTGTCATTGTTACTGCTAAGCGGACTCAGTTATTTGTTAAATGTTTATTCCGACTTGTCTAGAGTGGTGTTTAATTACTGTTTACTGTTGGAAATTATTATTTGTCAGACCGAAGACTAGTAATTCACCAGTCATACCTTTGTCAGACCAGCTGTTACTTCAAGATCCCGATGATGAGCAATGACTTAAAGATATGTTGTAAAATACATTTTTGAAGTTGCATCCTCTATATTGATTTATTTAACAGTTTTATATAGCTCAGAGCATGGAAAGGTATGAACGCGTTTTACATAGGACAGCAATACCATAGCAACAATGAAATTATCAATTATAGAAGACCTTTGGCAGCCGTTTTGGGATAAATATGTATGCTTGTGAGATGTAATTGAGTCAGTATTGTTTATGAGCCTTTGTTGATTCTGTATGCATATGAGACTTTATGTACTCACTATACAAAAATCAATAAAAAATGTTGGGCAAGATTTATGAAAAGTGGTGCATCAAGTCATGATGCGCTACTTTTCTTGTGTCCCATGGTGCCCCACCAACGCCATCATGTGTGTGCCGAATTTATAATGCGGCGCACCATGGAGCACTTTAGGGAACGCGCATCAAAAATGTTGATGCTAGTTTGGTACTTTGCAGGATTTGCGCCAAAAATCTTGACGCTAATCATGCAAAGTGAAAGGAGGCACATTGAAACCAATGGGAGCGTCATTTTAACCACCTGCGGAAGGCCTTTTAGGGCTGTACTATGCTTGTGATCCAGTGAATTAAAAAAAAAATCAACATTGTGAAATACAGTATAGACATACAGTTGTTTTTAATCATTTTATTTAAACAGGTTTTGTGCACGAATCATACAACTTAGTACATTCGTGGGAGCAGGACATTACCCCCTTCATGGGGTTCTCCTCGTCCCAGCCCTAACATTTGAAGAGGACAGGGACGAGCAGGACCCCTAATAGGGGTAATGACAATTACCGGTAAGTAACAGGAACATTATTCAGTGATAGACTGGTACACCAATACATTTGTTGAACAATTACAAGTTGGGGCCGTTTATCGTCGGAAAATGAGTCCAATCTTACTTACAACTTCAGTGTCTTTTATAAGGCGTACATATATCTTTTTGGTTAAGAATTAGGCTTTGAACATCAGTATCCTTTGACATTCTAAAATTCGTATGATGGGGACACACAGTGCCCTCCAAATGTGTTGAACACATGCAGTGTTAGGTGCATGTCATTTGGTCTGGAACTTGATCGCTCATATGTGTAATGGAGGGGTGCCATATTTGTTTAAATGTATTTATTGTGTCATGATTTGGGACCATGATATTTTCCAGCGAATGTAGGGACCACACTTGAGACCATCATAAGCCTATTAATGGAGGGTTTAGGAGTTTCCAATACTGGGTGATAAACAGCACAGCGTCCCCAAAACAAGTGGGTCATTAATTTACATAAGGGGTTATCAGAGGGTATTGACTATCTTCCCCTGAGTAGCTAGTCAGTAGGGATAGGGGCTCACGCTCTGAGCGAGGCCCAGTATTCCCTCATTTTCCCGTGGTAGCTTAGCCCATGTCTCGCAGGCCTTGGGGTAATACCCCACATATACAGCACAGAGCTCGTTCCCTATACTCCTTTCAGCAGTCACCTGCCCTCCCAAGCACTGCCCTCAACCGCAAAGGGGTAAAATACCACCTTGTTAAGACTTTATAAGGGTTCTCTTTATATTGCGTACATATTGACAATTAGGGCACCCTTTTCCATATTATCTCCAACGCCCTCTGTAATCGCCTCCTCCCATTTTACCATTTATGTGTGTTTGTTGCTTACTTATGTCCAGTGCTTTAAATGGGCCGGTACTCTCCGGTACTGAGTACCGGCACTTTTTTATTTTGAGCGGGAGAGTACCGGCATATCTCAAGATAAACGGAATACTTTTAATTGGAGAGTACCGGCACTTCTCGGAAACAAGCAGGTACTCTATCACAGAGTACCTGCACTTCTATTTTTCCATTTAAAGCACTGCTTATGTCTGCTTAACTCGATGTCAAGATAGTTATTTCTTTATATGTTATAATTTCACTAAATAGGGTTTCCAGCAAAGTATTTTCTTCAGGACTCCCTTTTTCGTGAACAGTCTGAAGCCAACTTCTGCAAGAGTTGAGATAACCTGAAATCATCAACGGTGCTCAGCACAACACGTTGGACACAGGTCTGTCTCTTGAACGAGGCTCTGCTGACAGGTCTCCCAGCAATGGCGGCTCATGCTGTCTCCTCCTCTGGAAGCAGGGGCCTCCAGCCCGGGCGTGAGGTGGAGGTTCAGAATCACAGGCACCGTCGGGGCGGAATATGATGTTATGTTACTCACCCTAATGGTCGTGCTTATCCCAGCATTCAAGCAGAGCTCTAGTTGAATATAATGTGGAATAATTAGCTTCCCTTGTGGAGCTGGAAGCCAGAAAATCTAGTCTAACGGAATGTTGGTCATTTCGCTTGCCACAAACATCCATGGCATTGCTTATGGACACTCAGACCACTAGAGCAGAGTATTTAGGCTGCCAATATATAATTTTCTACATTATGAACTCCTTCATCACCTTCTGACTTGGAATACAGATTGCCTGTCTGCCATAGGTGTTTTGTTTTGCTCAGCGCGTAACTTGTAAATAAAAACGTGCCGGTGCCTACAACTCTCCTCTGAAACACGGGCCCCTGCAATTAAATGTGCGAGCACGGATTACAGAGGCAGCGTTATCCTAAAGCCGTCTCGGGCCGTTTTAATCCATTTACAGCCACTCACTGCCCCTTCAGCTCACTCTTGCAGCTTTCTGCTTTCTCCCTTGCTGACGCTTTTTCGTTTTTCTCTTCCTCCGTCTTTCCCATATGTATCTTTTGCTTGCAGAAAATGCTTGAGGCAGAAAAATAAGTGCTGGCCCTCAAAAATAAGTTTAGGTGCCCTGCACCGGAAACCACCGGTTCAAATTAAGCACTGGTTTTTCCACATGTAAGCCACCAGTTTCTGTTCGATTGATCCGATTATGTGCTTTGGGGATTTTAATTGGGAGTGTTTGCTCAATATGCAATAACAGGGGCATAAAATTATTTTTTTTGCCCACAATCTGCCCAAGCCTAGATATTTCTAACCAGACCAACGCCAGTGGTTCTTATATAGCGGGTCTAATGTGTGTGGTACATTCTAGTCATAAAGATCACATTTGGAAGAGTGGAAGTATATTCACAAATATTTTACTTAACTTTTAGAGTCAATAAAGTCCTTCTCGCTCAACATGTGTTTGTTTCTATTTTGGACATGTGCGACACTCATGCTACTGATTTTAAAGTCTCCATTTAGGGAGTGCAAGAGGTCGCAGCTGCAACCCCTGGCTCGCTTCTTACAAACCCTGGCACTTCCTCTGCGACACCTGTACACAGAGGTAGCCAAATCAGTGCCAAGAAGACAGGAACGGTTTGCCCTTAAGGGCATCATGGTTCCACACTTGGGCCCATATTTATACTTTTTTTGCACCGCATTTGCGTCACTTTTTGACCCTGTCCTGGTGAGCGTCAGGGTTCATTGCCTTTGCACTCCATGAGTGGACTTTGAGCCTGTGGCTTGCTTTCAAAGGTATGTGAAAATTGTTCTTTTACATGGACTGTTTGACCCGATTTTTTCAATTTTCTCTGGGGGAAGAACCTACCCTCTCCCAAACCCTCATAGACAGAGTGTGGCTCCCTCACTTGCCACAGTTCAGGGTATTTTGCCACAGCATTTTCAAAGACCTTGTTAGCAGCCTAAAATATGTGGTATCTAAAATGGACATTTTTGTCTGTTTTGTTTTTAGACCTGACACGCTGAGGTAGTGGTTCCTGATGAAGCAGAAAATGAAGGTTTTGATTTATTAACGCTTAAACGTGGTGCTGAAATAATCATGTGTGACTTTAACCGAATTAATAAAGATTGTACGGGGACAAAATGTGCCCTCAGAGTAGTTTGCCATCATTTATACGCGTGCTTTATATAACGTGGTGAATTAGAATTGCACTAATCCGACATAATCATAAACGTGTGCTACGATTTGCTTGTTTGAAATGTTTTAGCTTAGCATTACTTTAGCGGAGGCTTTGGCCTAGTTGCCCGATCTCACGGTTTAGATGCTCGTATTTTTCCACTGTGCTAATAAACGTGTATTTTAGCTTGAAGCTGTACTTTTCCACAGAAACTGTTCACATGCTTATCTTAAAGTTGGTGCCAGCCTGGCATATTTTCTCTTTAATTCAAGGTCGACTTGCAGGTGCGGACAATGGAGGCTCTGAGAGTAAGCTAATTGGAAAACAATGTTGCAATTTGCGTACCCATCTCCAAGGATAATGTATGCTTAAGTAAAAGCTTGAGAACTGTCGTGTTTGATTGGTCAATTTGAAGCTAACCTATGAACCCTCCAATGGAGACCCTACTGGACCTGAACTGTTGTCTATAAAACCCAGGTGCACGAGAAGAAGGTAGCTATTGCAGCCATTACCAGCTCGATACCCGCCATTTGCAGACTTCGTAGCTATTATGGCCCACTTTGCTGCGACGCCATTTTGAGAGACTTTGATTCTTTCTCTAATCGAGAGAAAGAGACTTTAAATGATTCTTGCCCTAGAGACTGTAACTTCGATTTGATCCCTTTGCATGAAGTAATAGTTTTACCTTGCCGCCGTGAGGCATTTGCCCCGTTCACCCCTGCCCCTTTGTCCCGTCCCATGCTGATCGAGAAATGGTACCCATGATGACCGAAGAACGGTACCTGTGAGACGAAGACTTCCTTGTATGCTGATCGTAATTGGTAAATATGAAAGGAAATTGTAAAATTGCATTGTGTTTCTTTTAGGTAACCAACTGCTGATTTTGGCAAGAGCCCTAGTTAGGAGTTTTTCTAAATTAATGTTGCTAAATTGTTTTTGCATGAAGTCCCACATGCCGATGCCAATTTGAGGTTAGATGAGGATTCCATATGTTGCACGATGCAATTTGAGATCTTGTTATGGTGACTAAATGTACGCAATTAGTTCATTACAGATTATCGTATTAGTGCTTTGCATAGCCATTATCGAATGCCTTGTGATTCAAATGCTTCATAGATTACACTTGTTTCGACGTTATGGACAGCTATTAATGTTCATATATGTTTATCTTTTGGTGTTGAGACACATTTACATTGTGCTAGCTTTGTTAATATAGGGAAATAAATTCACTAACTTTGCATTAAACTGGTGTGGTTATTCTTGACTGAAAGGTCAGGGTCCGCCGAAATGTATTCTGGATTAATTGTAAAGTGTTATGTTGTTCAAGGTGTTGCTTATGTTCGTTATTGATTATTGATTTTGATGAGATTGATCGATTAAGAGTACAGAGAGTTCCCACTAAGTCAAAAGATTCATCGGCCTAAAGAGCGTCCAAACGTAGGTAAATTTGTTACCACGTTCCGCTCTATCAGTTGATGGTAGCAGAGGACGGTTTCGTCTTTTGGGACCCTGTACCATTGAAGTACATGGTGTCGAATTAAGGGTTACGCATTTCGAGACCCCATTCGAAAAGTTGAATTAGATTTTCTTGGATAAAACAGATTGACAAGATGATGATGGGCTAGGTCCACCGCGACTTTCCCGGGATCTCGGAGCTTGCGAATGGAGAGAACGGAGGTGTGGAATCAGCGCTGGCGGTACTAGTGATGGTATGAGAGAAGTTAGGGTTTTGCGCTTGCACAGCTTATTGCCGCAGGGTGTGTGAAAAGGTTGCGAGGGTTTTCTTTTTGAGGATAGCGGAGGTGCGACTCCGAGGGTAGAAGTAGTGAAGTCGTCGAACTTCATAGAGTAACGGAGGTGCGGCTCCGGGTGTGAGAGTAGGGAAGTCGTCGAACTTCATGTGCGTGTGGCGCTTTGTGCATAAAAAGGTCCACGTGGTTGTTGTTGTTGAGACGGGCCCTGCGAGGTCAAGAGACTCCGGAGTATGTTGATCCATGTTGTGGTCTGGGCGGTTTAGTAGGTTGATCGGGCGTGGTCAACGAGTCGGGTACGTGTGTTAGGGAGTGAAAGAAACTTCGACTTCGGGCTTTGACAAGATTCTAAGTGCACTAGAACAGATCATTGACAAGTTGAGAGTAGGTCTGCGGGTCAGATTTGCTTGCGAATGTGGGGACTGAGAAAGACCGAATAGCGGCCGAGGCTGGTGAAAGAGATCGAATAGTGGTCACGGTTGGTGAAAAGTCCCTAAGGTCCTGAAGCGACTGTGTTACCCTTCCTGTAGTAAACCGACAGATCTGTTTTATTTTTTTGGTAGCTCGCAATTTATGCAAAAAGTGTTACGAAAAGAGGTGAGTGAAGGAGGACTAGCCGTGAGGCTTTGTCAGCCGCAGTGTGTGTGAGTGTGACGTCACTAAGAGCCGCGCTGGGATAGGTTGGTGGGTGAGACGGGTCGCGCACGGATTGGACGCAGTCTGTGGGACTCGATTGGAAGGGGAAAGGCAGGTGAAGGGTATTCCGGGAATTAAAGTCACCTATTGATTACAAATTTGTGCAATTAAAGTTACCTATTGGTTAAAGTTTTGTGGAATTGAAGTCAAATATTGGTTATAAACTTTGTGAAAATAGAAGACGAGAAAATGAAATTCCTTAAAGCATTTAGGAGCGCAATGAAGGGGGAGTCTTACATTAAAGCGAACGTAGGAGAGGAGACGCCGCCCGAGGGTACACCAGCTTACATTGTGATGGAAGAAAAGGGGGTAGCTCCGTGCCTTTGGCTAAAGCAGTGGCACAAGTTGACAGAGAAACATGGGAGCGTAGCGTTTCCGATATACGGGACATTCAATATAAAGATTTTAGAAAATTTGAGATTCACGATGTACGACATGAAGGTGCCTCCAAGGCCAGCACAGTTTGAGGCTCTAGCAATTTGGGAACTGATGGCCAGACAGCAACAGCAAAAGAAGTTTGAGACCAGAATGAGGAAGGTAGAAAAGACACTAGCGGATGCTAGGCGGGATAACGCACAGAAGGTGTGGAGGTCAGATGTATTACAGGGGATAAAATTGTTCCCAGCAATTACTAAGGAAGGAGAAGAGACAGGGAAGAAAGCCACCTGTAAGACAGACAGAAAGTGTTCCAAGGATAGAGAGGACGAGGAAAAGTTGAGAAGAGAAGAGGAGTTAGAGGATGAGGAGTTGATAATGCAATTGCTGAACGACCGTCCACCGCCTTATGCGGAGAATGGACAAGGTCCAAGTACCAGTTCTGCCCCTCCGGCACCGGTACAGAACAGTGAAACCCCGAGTTCAGGAGCGTCATCGGGATCAAAGGACCCGAGTCTGCTGTTCACCCCGCAGATACCGCAGGTTAGGAGAATATATCCAGATGTGCCCGTGTTGAAACCAGCAGAAAATTATCAGCCGCAGATGCCAGGGTACTACAGTAGTGACAACAGTGCAGGAATGATTCTAGATCCAACCGTAAGGGGAGTACAGAATGGTTACAACCCAACAATGGCACAAGCTGACTCAACTCAGTTTATGATGCCTCAAAAGCAGATGCAGGGAGGAAACGCACATGCTCAAATGACGGGGAGCCAGATGGGCATGCCGGCAATGATGACCCATGGTGTGGGAATGAACATGCCTCAGAACATGGGGAGTGGACAGAACCCAGACGCGATATCCTTACCCATTACTGTAGGTCCAGTGGTACCTCTGTATAGTCAGCCTAATACGGGTCTGAACAGTCAGGGATCAATGCTGCAGAGTGGGACAGAAAGGAGGTGCATAGAAAACACCCCAGGGATAACTCCGATACCGGCTCAGCCAACTGGGTCTGGATCCTTGATGGAGTTTAGTCCCATATGTGCTCAGTCAACACTGGTGAGGTCGAGCCCCCCACTGATAATACCTCTCACATCGAACACTGAAAAACTGCCACAGCCATCGATGGCAGTTGATGTGAACGCTACCCTGATGGGGGTGAATGCGCAACAGTTGACCCAGTGGTTCAACAGTCTGAATTCCACACAAAATTCAGCTAGTGGGAAAGGAGAAGACTATATGAATAGGGTCAGGTTGAACATGGAAGCACAAGAATTGGTGGAAGGGACAATGGGTGTGAACAGGTTAGAGTCCTACACGGAAGAAGAGCTGAGGTATCTATGTCCCAGGATTACGAAAGAAGTGAACAAGGTACATAAGAGCTTGCAGGAAGCAGCTGACAGAAACGGGGTTGACATAGACAAGACGAAACACTTGAGCAGGAGCTACAGGTTAGATTTTGGGACCACAGATTTTGAACACATGAGGTCAGCAGGCATGAAGACCCACCTTAGAGAATTGCTGCAGAGTGCACAAGTGTGGAGGTGCCTAGACAAATGGGAAAGCAGGTGGGTAAAGAGGAAGGACAAGAGGAGGGACAGTGCTACAGAGCACAATGAGAAAAGACCACAGAGTGGTGATACAGTAACAATGTTACCAATGAGGGAAACAGCAGGAGGAAAATTAGTACATGTACCATGGCACAGAAGCGACATTCAGTCCTTTACGGACGATTTTCCCAAACTAAGAGAGAAACCAATTGAATGGTACCAGCAGACTGATAGGTTTGTGAAACTTGCAAAATGTCTCTGGGAAGACCTGAATACTCTGTTTGAGATTGTGGTTCCGGCAGATTTGTGGGAGGATTGCAAAAGAGCTGTAGGTTGGCCGACCAGTGAACCGGAGAGACACAGGGAAACGGGCGCACCATCACCTATGGTGATGAGCTTGTACTACAAGGTGATTGAGCATTTGAAAACGAAGGTACCCGCGAAAAACGTGGATTGGCAGAAGATTGACCGAACTGCCCAAGAGACTAAAGAATCAATTCATAGTTACTATGAGAGGTTGTTGAAGGCGTTCAAGAATTACAGTGGCACGGAAACAATTGAGGCGAAGGACATGCTCCACTTTGTCTTCAGATTTGTGGAAGGGCTGAGGCCAGAGATAAGCCAAATGATAAAGTCGCATTTGATTTGTTGGCAGTCGAAACCGATCGATGAGGTCTTGACTTATGCGAAATACTGTAGCGACGAAATTGAAGTGAAACAGAAAAAGCTGAAAGAGAAGGTGATGATGATGCAGCTTAAGGCAGCTCAGACAGGTTTCCAAGGTTTGCAAGGTCTGCAGGGTCTGCAAGGCTTACAAGGGATGCAAGGGTTCCAACAGCAGGTACCGCAACAGCAGTTGCAGTTGCAGGGAAACATGGCGTTTCAGCCACAGGCCAGAGGCAGAGGTCGAGGAGGTTTTGTGAATAATGGTCCGGATTTGAACACTGTTGTGACGGGTGTACAGGCAATGAAGAAGCTGATGCCGTGTCACGTGTGCGGGATCGTCGGTCATTGGAAACGCGAGTGCCCGATGGTGGTGCAGGAAGGTGCAGGTGTAGGTGCGGGTGCAGGTGCAGGTGCAGGTGCAGGTGTTGGTCAGCAAAACAATGATGTCAATGCATTTCAGACAATGAGAGGACCGAAAATGAGAGGTCCAAACGCAAATTTTCAGACTGTGAATCAATTACAGGGATTACAGCCCATGCAGCCGCAGCAGATGCAGATGCCCCTTATGCAGATGACGCAAATGCAGCCGATGCAACAGCAGTTACCTATGGTACCTAATCAGCAAATGCAAATACCCTTGGCACCAATGGGTCAGCAGCAAGTGATGTTTCCTCCACAGGTAACGGGTCAGGTAATGAGTACAAATGGCACAGTACAACAGTTCCCCTTACACAGTGAGAGTGGAATAAACAACGTATGGGAGAGTGAAAGTTCAGGAGAAGAAGGAGATTGTGTGCTTGCGGCATCCTTGGAAGTTGATCAAAGGGGTCCGTACGTAGAGGGAAGAGTAATGGGTCATCGTGTCTCATTCTTGGTTGACACTGGAGCCACACGTTCAACAGTTAAGAGCAGTGAAGTACCAAATTTGCCACTCTCGGGGAGGACAGTTCAAGTGGTGGGAGTAGCAAACAGACATCTGACGAACCCGATAACCGATCCGGTTCCAGTCAGCATCGGTAACTATCAAGGGGTACATCAGTTTGTGGTGTGTGACTCAAGTCCGATAGCACTGTTAGGGAGGGACCTATTGTGCAAATTGGGTTGTTCGATAATGTGTTCAAACGAAGGAATCACAATAGAAACGAGCAATGATGGGGAGGAAGAGGACAGTGTAGAGGGGGATGAAATGGAAACAGTCGACGAAGAGTATCCTCTGATTTGTCTTTTCCCGATGATAACTGAAGAAGATATCCCAGCAGAATTACGGGAAACAGTCGGAAAGGAAGTGTGGGACATGACAGGGAAAGAGGTGGGATTGATGAAAGGAGTGGAACCAGTAAAGGTGATGGTAAAACCCAATGCGATCTTTCCCCAGACCCCACAATACCACATGCCACAAGACACCCTCATGAAAGTGGCCCAACTCATTGACGAATTTGTAAAGCAGGGGGTACTGAAAGAAGTGCTAAGCAGTCCATGTAATTCACCAATAATGGGACTAATAAAGCCAAGTGGAAAGGTCCGACTCGTGCAGGATTTGAGGAAAATAAATGACATCATAATAAAGTGCTGCCCTGTCGTACCGAATCCAGCTGTGATAATGTTTCAAGTTCCTTGCGATGCTGAATGGTTCTCAGTCATCGATTTGTCACAAGCATTCTTTTCGGTGCCTCTTCATGAGGACAGCCAATTCCTCTTTTGTTTCAAATTCCTAGATAGGGTGTACAGTTGGTGTCGAATCCCTCAAGGGTTTTCTGAGTCACCGTCAATATTCAATCAGATTCTAAAGAAAGATCTGGAAGCATTAGAACTGCCATTCGAGTCAACCCTAGTGCAGTACATTGATGACTTACTGGTTGCATCAAAGACAGAAAATGGCTGCACAGCCGATACCACTGCTCTGTTGAACCATTTGGGAAGGAATGGTCATAAAGTGTCTCCTTCCAAATTACAGTTCTGTCAGAAGAAAGTGAAATATTTGGGTCACCAAATAGAGAAAGGGTCACGGAGAATAATGAAGGAAAGAGTAACAAGCATACTTCAGATGAGTCCACCAAAGACAAGGAAGGAGGTGAGGAAGTTTTTGGGAATGGTGGGATATTGTCGCCAGTGGATCCCCAACTTTTCGTCTCTAGCGAAGCCCCTACTGAAATTGACCCAAAAGGATGCTTTGGATGAAATTGAGCTGAAAGGAGACGAGATGGATGCTTTTGTTGAACTGAAAGAATGCATGTGAAGGGCTCCAGCTTTAGGTATGCCTGACTACACGAAGCCTTTCACATTGTTTTGCCATGAACGTGATGCATGTTCTTTGTCTGTCTTGACTCAAGCCCATGGTGGCGTAAACAGACCAGTAGCGTATTTTTCAGCTACTTTGGATCCGGTTGCAGCAGCACTCCCAGGGTGTTTGCGCGCCGTAGCAGCAGTTGGTATCAGCCTCACTCAGAGTGAAGGAATAGTGATGGGACACCCAGTAACAGTCATGGTCCCTCACTCAGTTGAGATACTTTTGACCCGCTCCCGAACGCAACACATGACTGGAGCAAGACTCACAAGGTATGAAACGATAATTCTGGGCTCACCGAATGTGCAGCTGAAAAGGTGCACTACGTTGAATCCAGCTACCTTGCTTCCTGGAGAAAATGCCGAAATTGAGAACGCTGAAGACGTCGAGCATGACTGCCTTCAGGTGACTGAATTTTGCACAAAACCCCGACCGGACATCAAGGATACCAAGCTTGATGTAAATGATCAAATTCTTTTTGTTGATGGTTCATGTCTAAGAGATGGGATGGGGATTTTGAAAGCAGGATATGCCGTATGTACTGTAACAGGGGTCTTGGAAGCGGGATGGCTTCAAGGAGTCTATTCTGCACAAGTAGCAGAACTTGTTGCCCTTACAAGAGCATGTCAACTGTCTGCATTGATGAAACTCACCATTTACACTGATAGCCAATACGGGTTTGGGATTGTGCATGACTTTGGACAACTATGGTCACAGAGAGGTTTCCTGACTTCTTCAGGATCCCCAGTAAAGAACGGGGAGAGAATAAGGGAATTGTTACATGCCATTCAAGTGCCAGCTGAAGTTGCAGTGGTAAAGTGCAGTGCTCACACGAAAGGACAGGACTATGTGTCTCTGGGAAATGCATATGCAGATCAAGTCGCAAGATTTTGTGCCTTGAACTGTATATTACTGAGAGATGATTGGAATACGATAAATGAGCCAGAACTCGAACAAGCTGAAGCATTTGCCTTGAAGGTTGTAGATACAATAGAGGAACTGAAAGCACTACAGAATAATGTCAGGGAGGATGAAAGAGATTCCTGGATTAAATCACAATGTATAAAGAGACAGGATGAGTTATGGGTTTCACATGAGGGAAAATTTGTTCTGCCAAATAGTCTCTTATCACAGCTTGCGCGGTTCTATCATGGGCAAGCTCACCTAGGGAGAGATGCCATGATAAGATTGTTCAAAACTGATTGGTTTAACCCCAGATTTCGCCAAGCTGCGGAAGCAGTTTGCCATCGATGTGTCACTTGCCAGCAGATGAATCCAGGAAAGGGAACAGTTGTGAGTGCGAGTCACATTGGTAGGGCAAGCGGTCCTTTTAGCCGAATGCAGATGGACTTCATTGAGATGCCTGTGCATGGGGGTCTGAAATATGTGTTGGTGATTGTGTGCATTTTTAGTCACTGGATTGAGGCATACCCTACACGTAGAAACGACAGCCTTACAGTTGCCAAGCTATTGCTGAGAGAGTTGATACCACGTTTCGGATTCCCGATCTCTTTAGAATCAGATAGGGGAAGTCACTTCAATAACGTGGTGATGAAGTTACTTTGCGAAGCACTGAACATTGAGCAAAAGCTGCACTGTAGCTATCGCCCTGAAGCATCAGGACTGGTGGAGCAGATGAATGGTACGCTGAAATCGAGAATGGCAAAAATATGTGCATCGACAAATTTGAAATGGCCTGACGCATTGCCCTTAGTGCTAATGTCAATGAGAAACACTCCTGATAGAAAGACTGGATTGTCTCCGCATGAAATTCTCATGGGCAGGGCTATGAGACTTCCTGCAGTTCCCGCAAACATGCTTTTGAATATTACAGATGATATGGTGTTAGACTACTGCAAAGGACTGGCTGACGTGGTTCGCTCTTTCTCTCACCAGGTGGAAGCGACCACCTTGCCACCGATCCAAGGTCCAGGACACGCACTGAAAGCAGGTGACTGGGTCGTGGTAAAGAAGCACGTGAGAAAATCGTGTCTGGAACCCCGTTGGAAAGGCCCTTTCCAAGTGATCCTGACGACAACTACCGCTGTGAAGTGTGCGGGGGTTCCCAACTGGATTCACGCCAGTCACACAAAGAAGGTGTTGTGTCCCACAGATGAGGAAGTTGAAGCGCTGAAAGTACCAGTGCCTGATAAAGCAGTGCCGAGTGCTGAGACAGAACAAAAGCGAACTGAAAGCGAACAGGCAGAAGCAGGAGAAAAAGAGATATTCTCCGACAACGAAGACACCAACTCACTTGGGGGAGACCAAGGAGAAAGTTCAGACAGCGACGAAGAAGCTGCAGGCGACAAAGAACCTGAAGAAGCTGAGGGTAGCAAAAAGCCTGAAGCAGCTGAAGGTGACAAGGAGCCTGAAGCAGCTGAAAGTGATAAAGAGCCTGAAGAAAGTAACGGTGACGAAGGGCTCGAGAAAGGTGAAAAAGCAGGAGAGCCTGATCAGAGGAAGGCTTTCCCAGAAGCAGACGATACAGAAAAAGAAAAAGAGAACGTGATTGATTCCCCAGAAGGAGAGAACGAGGCAGAACAGAACGAAAGAGTTCAAGCCTCTACAGAAAAGATCGCAGGTCCATCAAATGGACATGGTGCAAAGAGAAGACTAAGTATCTCACCAATAAAAGAAAAGGGTAAAGAAAGTTTGAACGAAGGAGGAAGGCCAAAAGTGAAAGAGAAAAGAAAAGAAGTGACTGTTGTGGATCAATCGTCAAGTGAAGAAAAAGACTTGACAAAAGAGGAAAGTACCAGCGAAGCAGAATCGAAAAGGGAAGCTAAATTGAAAAGGAAAAGGATACCGAACAGGAGGTATTCCGGTCCTGAATGGGCATATGCAGTCAATGATGATTGGACTGATGAGTTTGTATCTCTAAGCATCGAGAACGAAGAAGAAGAAGAAATACCAATAGAAAAGAAAAGTTTCATAGACTCTGTCGATTGAAAGAGTAAATGATATTGCTTGCTACAATATAACGTGAAAGAAACAACCAGCTGAGACATTGTTAAACCGGATGAGACATTTGCTAAACTGATAAAGACTGAGTTATTGCCGAATTGTGACAAATGCTGCTAACCGAAAAGTGACTGGCCTTTTGAAGAAGACGGTGTGAACATTGCGCTTGTTCAGCTTTGTAACTGAATTGCTAAATAGTTTCATTTATAAGTGCTTCTAGCTCTCTGATTCTATACAGATCATGGCGCCAAACAATAGAAAGAAATTTTGTAAATATGTGTGTATAGGCTTGGTAATTACATGTGTAATAATAATAATGGCAATTGTGTTTGGAATGCATGGAAAGGGTGAGAATGAGACTATTACTGCTTCTACTATTGCTCCTGTTACTGTCACTGAACTAACCCCATTGAAAAGACTAGCAATGGATGAGAGGCTCTTGCATGATAAGAAAGAGCTTTCGTATAACGTTTTCTATCGCTTGCTAACAGAGTATGTTGAGACTATGGATGCGAAGGATTGTTATGTGTGTACACAGATACCGACATCAGTAAAAGAAGGGGTAACTTATCACCACATGCCTCTTACATATGGGATTACATGTAGTATAGTAATGTCTAGGTTTATGGTCAAACTAACATACAGTATTTTTACTCGAATTATGATGTTACCTTTGCTTATGTTCCTATAATAGCGCAGCTAAGCGAAACTGCAAGATATTGGGATTACAAAATTATGAGGGACTTTTTCGAGCCAATGCAACCTTTTGAAACGGCTCATGCTCATAGGGAGAATCTTACTTGCTCAGTCTCTGCTGTAGAAATAAGCTTTTTAGATCGCACAGATGATAGGAGGGCACAGATGAAGGCAAAATTAGAAATGGAGCTACAGAAGAGGACTTCAGTAGATAATTATGATTTTGCTGCTATAAAGACACAAGGGAAAATAGCTTTAGATGCTTGGCATGTAGGGAAGTTTTGTATATATCGAGGTGAATCATATTATGACAATATTTTTGTAGGAGCGAGTGAGTGCAAACATACGTTTATTTTTAAGGCCAAATGGACATTCATGATGGACGGACTTGACCCTGTCATTCCAGGGGTGTATTACATTTGTGGGCATAATGCTTATTATCGTCTTCCCAAGGGATGGTGGGGGAGATGTTATTTGGGTATAGTGTTCCCAAAGGTTTATCAACTGGATGACGTATCGATGATTCAAAAGACATCTGGATCCCATAGTATCCAGAAAAGAGAGACCGCAGCTGCTGTGGTAGGTGATATATTTGGAGCCATGATTCCTTCATTGGGAGTTGTGCTGAATTCCATCAAGATACGAAAGTTGTCTACTATAGTGGATAACATGTTGACAAAGTTTTCAGGTGCTATAATCCTGATAGATGCTGAGCTTGCAGCGGAAAGAGCTATGACTCTTCAAAATAGGCTTGCTTTAGACATTCTTTTAGCAAAGGATGGAGGCGTTTGCAAAATGATTGGTGCACGTCACTGTTGCACCTATATACCGGATAATAGTGTGAAGATTAAAACTATGCTTGCTAATCTAACAAAAGAAAGTGCAGATTTGAAGGAATTGAAAGAACCAGGAGTGTGGGAGAAGGTTGGAAAGGGAATAGCTTCAGTGGGACATTGGATTGGGGGAATTTGGAATGGAATATTATTGAAAATAATAGAAGGAATATTAATAGTAATAATTTGTGTATTTGGAATTTGGGGAATAAAAAGGGGAATAATAATGATTATGGAAAGAATTAAAAGAAGAAAAGAAGAGAAAATTATGAAAAGAATGGCAGAAGAATACAAAGCGCAAACTAGGGGAATTAAAAGGAAAAGGGAACTGACAGAATTTTAATGGAATAAAATTTGTGGGCGTGATTTGGTGTGATGACTAGTAGTCATCAGAGGAGGGATTGATGAAGCAGAAAATGAAGGTTTTGATTTATTAACGCTTAAACGTGGTGCTGAAATAATCATGTGTGACTTTAACCGAATTAATAAAGATTGTACGGGGACAAAATGTGCCCTCAGAGTAGTTTGCCATCATTTATACGCGTGCTTTATATAACGTGGTGAATTAGAATTGCACTAATCCGACATAATCATAAACGTGTGCTACGATTTGCTTGTTTGAAATGTTTTAGCTTAGCATTACTTTAGCGGAGGCTTTGGCCTAGTTGCCCGATCTCACGGTTTAGATGCTCGTATTTTTCCACTGTGCTAATAAACGTGTATTTTAGCTTGAAGCTGTACTTTTCCACAGAAACTGTTCACATGCTTATCTTAAAGTTGGTGCCAGCCTGGCATATTTTCTCTTTAATTCAAGGTCGACTTGCAGGTGCGGACAATGGAGGCTCTGAGAGTAAGCTAATTGGAAAACAATGTTGCAATTTGCGTACCCATCTCCAAGGATAATGTATGCTTAAGTAAAAGCTTGAGAACTGTCGTGTTTGATTGGTCAATTTGAAGCTAACCTATGAACCCTCCAATGGAGACCCTACTGGACCTGAACTGTTGTCTATAAAACCCAGGTGCACGAGAAGAAGGTAGCTATTGCAGCCATTACCAGCTCGATACCCGCCATTTGCAGACTTCGTAGCTATTATGGCCCACTTTGCTGCGACGCCATTTTGAGAGACTTTGATTCTTTCTCTAATCGAGAGAAAGAGACTTTAAATGATTCTTGCCCTAGAGACTGTAACTTCGATTTGATCCCTTTGCATGAAGTAATAGTTTTACCTTGCCGCCGTGAGGCATTTGCCCCGTTCACCCCTGCCCCTTTGTCCCGTCCCATGCTGATTGAGAAATGGTACCCATGATGACCGAAGAACGGTACCTGTGAGACGAAGACTTCCTTGTATGCTGATCGTAATTGGTAAATATGAAAGGAAATTGTAAAATTGCATTGTGTTTCTTTTAGGTAACCAACTGCTGATTTTGGCAAGAGCCCTAGTTAGGAGTTTTTCTAAATTAATGTTGCTAAATTGTTTTTGCATGAAGTCCCACATGCCGATGCTAATTTGAGGTTAGATGAGGATTCTATATGTTGCACGATGCAATTTGAGATCTTGTTATGGTGACTAAATGTACGCAATTAGTTCATTACAGATTATCGTATTAGTGCTTTGCATAGCCATTATCGAATGCCTTGTGATTCAAATGCTTCATAGATTACACTTGTTTCGACGTTATGGACAGCTATTAATGTTCATATATGTTTATCTTTTGGTGTTGAGACACATTTACATTGTGCTAGCTTTGTTAATATAGGGAAATAAATTCACTAACTTTGCATTAAACTGGTGTGGTTATTCTTGACTGAAAGGTCAGGGTCCGCCGAAATGTATTCTGGATTAATTGTAAAGTGTTATGTTGTTCAAGGTGTTGCTTATGTTCGTTATTGATTATTGATTTTGATGAGATTGATCGATTAAGAGTACAGAGAGTTCCCACTAAGTCAAAAGATTCATCGGCCTAAAGAGCGTCCAAACGTAGGTAAATTTGTTACCACGTTCCGCTCTATCAGTTGATGGTAGCAGAGGACGGTTTCGTCTTTTGGGACCCTGTACCATTGAAGTACATGGTGTCGAATTAAGGGTTACGCATTTCGAGACCCCATTCGAAAAGTTGAATTAGATTTTCTTGGATAAAACAGATTGACAAGATGATGATGGGCTAGGTCCACCGCGACTTTCCCGGGATCTCGGAGCTTGCGAATGGAGAGAACGGAGGTGTGGAATCAGCGCTGGCGGTACTAGTGATGGTATGAGAGAAGTTAGGGTTTTGCGCTTGCACAGCTTATTGCCGCAGGGTGTGTGAAAAGGTTGCGAGGGTTTTCTTTTTGAGGATAGCGGAGGTGCGACTCCGAGGGTAGAAGTAGTGAAGTCGTCGAACAGCTATTACTGTTCATATATGTTTATCATTTGGTGTTGAGACACATTTACATTGTGCTAGCTTTGTTAATATAGGGAAATAAATTCACTAACTTTGCATTAAACTGGTGTGGTTATTCCTGACTGAAAGGTCAGGGTCCGCCGAAATGTATTCTGGATTAATTGTAAAGTGTTATGTTGTTCAAGGTGTTGCTTATGTTCGTTATTGATTATTGATTTTGATGAGATTGATCGATTAAGAGTACAGAGAGTTCCCACTAAGTCAAAAGATTCATCGGCCTAAAGAGCGTCCAAACGTAGGTAAATTTGTTACCACGTTCCGCTCTATCATTCCCTAAACATTTTTGTTTTTTTCTAGGAGGTTTTGTTGATTCTCTTTGAATGGCCTACAGGACCTGTGCATTTTCCTACTGTAAAAGTACATGGTGGAGGTGCACACGCCATTCTCACACATGTTAGGAAGTGGCGCTAGCCAATATTAGCACACTTTGAACAATGGTGTTCCTATATATACTGAGCCTGGTTCAACTTACCAGTGTGTGCACACTTGCACATTGGTGTTTTATATATACTGAGCCTGTCACAGCAGGCCTGTATGGGTGCACTTGCACCTGCACCTTTTTGATGATCCTAAACTTGTGTCCAGCCTGCCCCTGCAGGCTTGTGCATGCACCAGGGCACATGTGCCCAGGGAGTGCAGAATATCCGTGTGTGTTCTCCCTGCACATGAGAGCTGCTCTGTCCATAGGTTAACGTAGGGTAAAGTTTATAATTAATCCTGGCGGCAATAGTGGATTGGAATGGAGCGGCCTCATGATGTTTACTATCATTGGATTCACAATGACAAACCCTTTCTCATGGTAAAGGTGTTTTTGTCAATAGTACCCTAGAAATGTCACTTTTAGAAAGTGTACATTTCTATGTTCTAAAATCTCTTTGTGTGTATTTTTTAATTCAGCTTCATTCCACTGGAAGCGGGAAAAAAAGCACATCTGTGCATTCCCCAGCAACAGCTATAGAACTGAGGCAACTGGAACAACAGACCTCTGCCATTTGAGGGCCTGGCTGCATAGATTGGAGGGAGAGATTCTGACACTTGGCCTCTCGAAGCCAGATGATGGCACCACTAAAGATAAAGATCTGCATTCCACTGTCCCATGGCACATAGGACTGAAATTTAGGGGAGACATCTGTGGTTCAAAGGGGAACCCTTTAAACCACCCCCAACTTTAGATTTGAGTAAGAGTACCACATTTCAGCAACTTAGAGATACACCACCAGCGACGTGTGACAGATAAGCTGAACTACGTGGTGCACACTGCCAGAGGAATCTGTTGTGCACAGGAATATTTATTGTCCTTGGAAGGAATCCGTACACCTTTCCTGTATCTTGTTTGTCCTGGACAGATTACCTGCTGCAGTGTGGCACTTTAAAGTGTGCTCTACAAGAGCTTGTTGGTTTGCCCCCTGTCCTGTCTGGAGGTCATAGGGACATCAAAGACCTCCAGCAAGGGACCTGCGCCATCTACTAGTGCTACGGGAGAGCATGCCCTCCTCCGTGCCTACATCGTCTTCTGGACTCCACCTGGTAGCAGCAGTGTGAGAGTAGAATAAGTATTGCACCTGGAGACCGGAAGTGCCTGGTGAGGAGCATTCAGGGTAATGCCCACACTTACAGAGTGTGTCCCATCATCTTGGGGCAACTGCACAGCTAAATGTCTTGTTTGTTGTGAGCTGGTTCACTGGTTGTGGGACCCCATGTGGCCCACTTTTTTGAGCATGTTGCATTTCTCTTGTGTGACACCAACTAGATGATAATTGTGTGCAGTCATCACGCATCAGACATTGTGCTTCATTCCATGGAGGCACTGAGTGGAGTTCTTCGTGTGTGACCAGACTGTCTGGTGCGACCCAAGTTCTTACGCACAAAGCATTGTGCCTCATTCCAGGGAGGTACTGCATTGGAGTTCTTCACATGATCGGCTGGAATTGTCTGGTGTGACTCAAGTCATCGCACACCAGACTGGTGCCTCATTCCGGGGAGGTACTGCATTGGAAACCTGTTTTGTGTGTGATCAAATTGCCTGGGGCATCTCCATTCATCGACCCCAAACGTTGTGCCTCATTCCTGGAAGGCATGGCACTGAACTCTTTGTGTGTGGGATTGGAATGACTCAAGTCATCGTGCACCAGACTTTGTGCCTCCTTCCCAGGAGGTGTGAACCTGGTAATTCTTCGTGTACAACCGGAATTGTCAGGGCGGCTCAAGTCATCATGCCTTCTAAGGAGGTGTTTAATTGGTAACTATTGGGGTTTTGGAGTGCCTGGCTGGGCACTGCTGTGACTAACGTGTGGCCCCAGTGACTACCACTTTGTGTTTTGCATACCTCTGAGTGAACCTCCCGAGTGGTGCACAAACCTGCATGTGTTAACTGTTGCCTAATCAGCCGTTATCTCTTTTTTCTTCCACCCTCGTCCATAGGATCCTGAAAAGTGTGACTTTGGCCTCAAGCGGCCTAGTATCCAGGAAAACAGTTGCTTTCATCTCCAACTCGTGGAGAGACGAAGTAGCAGGAACTGGTTGGCGGGTGGAGGTTGGTTTGGGGCCTCTGGTGTCTGCGAGCACAGTGACATTAACTGGCCAGATATCAGCGTACCGCATTAGGGTGCTAGGAGTGAGTGCATGAAAGTGCATGTGTACGAGCCGCCTGATATCCATGGCACAGAGTAGTAGTGCAGAGTGAATGTCAGGTAGTGTGTGTGGATGATTGTTGATGCAACACAGTGGTGTTGCTGTACACGTTATTTCTTGCCAGAGGGCTCTAACTGTTGACATTAAGTTTTACTTCTGTGGCCCAGGCCACAGAGCTAACTTAAAGTGCTGCAACTCTTTGTATGCATGCTACAAATGTTGTGAACCGGGGTGCACCCTGAAATAGTGTATTATTGAGTTGGTGTAATCTCTAGGGTGGGTCTTGTGCTGACAACGTTTGGCACCACTTGAGGATGCTGGGAGGAAAAGTGTTATTTTTCTCACATGTACATTCTGGTTATGGTGTTTAACACAGTTGGACCCAGTACAGCGAGAAGTATTTCTAAATGCGATTTATGACCAGATTTACATGATGATCATGCTGTGTTAATAATGTGAGTGTTGAATACAAATTTTGTTCACATACACCTCATGTGAAGTCTCTTTTGTGATGCTCAGTGTACCTATAGTGTGGAAGTGCTGTGCCATTGCTTTACACTTTGCCTCTGTGATAAGCTTGACTGCTCTGTGCCAAACTACCCAAGAGTGAGCACAGATTTTACAGTGAGTGTAATCATCCACCCTTGACGGGAGTGACAGATTCTGCCTGGCTAGGGCCTCGCCTCAGCCAGAATGTGCCACCTCCAACAGTTGTGTTATATCATGCAGCTAATGTTGAAGTTCAGCAATGTCAATTATTGTGATCTCTTCAGGGTTAAAGTGATAGAATGAAACCACTTTCTAAGGCAGTCAGGGTCAAAGATCATGTGATGTCACTTCCTGTGATTTCATTAAGGTTGAAAGGCATTTGATGTCACTTCTGCTACATTTATTATTTGGGTAAATTGACATCGATGTTATCCTGAAGCCAGACACTTCTAAAAAATGCCTTATCTCTTCATTTAGGCTTAGTAGGGATCATTCAGGGTGGCTTACAAAACATGAAATAGCGTATGCAGATAAAGAAAATGCATGGTGACCAACAGTTGTTTTTAAGCCTTCAGTGTCAATGTAATTACAGATTATCCATGTAAGGGGCTTCATTGAAAGGGAAAATATTAGTTGTGATGGTGCGCAGCCCATCCTGATGCTTCCTGTGATGATGTCTGTGGAATATTTTCCATTGATTTTCAGTTTTGCTTTTGTGCTTTGATAATTGTTCTCAATTAGCCAGTAGGTTCACTAACACACTACATTCTATCTTGTTAAATGCTTTCTGAGCATCAGGTGTCAGAAGTGTCATTTGGGGGTCATTCCGTAATGTTGATCACTTCGGCAGCCAGTCTTATGCTGACCCATGTCTGCTAGAGTTTCACAAACCCAGAATGGTAGGGTGAAATCAGTATAGGCCAGAGTGAGTTAAGATGTGTGACAAATAGTCTCCTAAATATATTTACACCTGAATTTAAAAGTACTATAGACTAACTCAGCAGCTGCTGGGAAAAGGCCTGCTTGGTGATCCCCCAGGCACCCTTGGATTTTCGATTATTCAGTCTCATGAGGGTGTTACAGCATTCTCCCCATTTTTGTTTCATCACCTTTTTTTCTGCAATCTTCCCATTTTCTGCCAAAGTAGGAGCTTAACATGGAGCTCAGGAAAAACACGTCTTGCTGGGTCACCGCTCTTGCCACGCCCCACAGTTTTTATTATAATACAAAGAAGAGATCTTTGTTTAAGGCCAATATCCAGGTCTGCATCTGGATCTGGGTTGCCTAAATGTGCCCTCACTCAGTGCAATTTTGTACCTGCATTGTCACCAACTGATGCTTTGCACTGCATGGTTGTGTCAAAATTGCAAAGTAATGTGGCAAATATATGTGAACGTGGGGATTTTTTTCTAAACCCGAATACCATTTTGTAGCAATGAACAGTGATTTGCTTTCCTCCAAATCAGCATGCGGTAGTCCAGCTACTATTAAAGTGTGTTTAGATCAGGAGTAACCACCATAAGTCAAAAGCTTTGATCTATGCCAGTGGTTCAAGACAACCAGTGCCAATGGGTTCCATTTGGATGTGGTGTATGCAGACGTATCTTATGTGAATGACCTTAACACCGGTATCGATGCGACCCTCCTGGACATTGCAGGTTGGACAACCCTGATTCAAAGTACGAAAACATACCTATTTCAATACTTTCCGCAGTTCCAAGTTGTGAATGCTTAGAACCGTGGTAAGCCCTGATTGGAACACTTACCGAATACTTGCCGGATGTGGCGTCAATCCTGAATGCCTTTGTAAGCGGATTGGAGTTAATGATGAAGGGGAACCCAGCTGCCAACACTGCTGTTGGGGGCGTCACAGTAAATGTGAAAACTGAAGTACCTCCCGGGTCGTTTTCAGGAACCGTGACTGCATTGGGCAATCCAACAAACTGTAGACTTCTGCCTCCTGAAAATAAAAACACAGAAGTGATACCTGTTTCTGTGAACTATGTTACAATCATTCCTATACCCGTGGGTGTCCAGGCATTTGCCTAGTACTGACAGGTTGTGATGACTGGAGGCCAGGCTGAGGAGGAGGTTGAGCATGGAGGCCCTAGCATACAAAACCAGCTCATGAATACTCACGTGCCATGCACAGAGCATTCACGCACCCCCGGCTAATAAATAATCATGCATGGTATTACAGGATCCTTCCTTGCAGGCTTCCAAAATGGCCACCCGGAGGGGCGGAGTTAAGCCAGCCTGGTTTCCAGTGTACGTTTGCAGAATACAATGCTGTAGGAGCATCATTCACTATCTCTACCTCTTCTGGTCCCATATGGCCTCATCTGGGCATCAGAAGAACATACAATGTCTGGCTGCATCCACTCACAATTAGTGTACCAAAACATCCCTTGCAAGCACCTTTCTGCCATGGCAAAGAACCCCAATATAAACCAAACGATTCACACTTGGGCTGATTATTTGCAAACCTTGTTGGCAGTCTATTCTGATGTGGAAATTGTATCCACTATTTCATTTTCAGTGTTTTCGAATACTTAACTCCTGATTTAGAAGGGTGCCGTGCACTTTCAGGCAAGAGCTGTGCTATCAGGGACCCAATAATGCACATTTCCTTATAATTTATGCAACCCACAATTGTGGAATTGTTTTCATTGTTCATTCTAATGCTATGCTCTGATTTTGTGATGTAACCAGCCTGAACAAGCGTAGCAGCCATTGCTTCTTTCGGCTCATTTAATATATTTCTATAAACCCTAATGCCCTGGTAATACCCTCGAGCAGCAACATTTGTCTCTGGTATGACTGTACATTTATGTGTTTGAAATGTAAAAACTAGGACCAAGGCATGGTACATCGTTTACTGGACTTGTAGCTGCATTTTTAGGTCTTGGCTACAAACAGCTTTAGCTGTCCGTCGCAGCACCTGTTGTTTCCAATACATAGCTTATGCTTTGAGTGGGCTGTCGATGAGAACCTTGCTCCTGATTGGATGGCTATGTTAACTATCTCAGTTGTCTGCTTTTGATTACATGGCTTTTATCTCTGTTTGTGTGACTATCTCACACAGGACCATTTCGGACTCATGGTGTTCTGATCGGTTTAGTTGCATCTTTCGATTACATAATTGAAGGGATTTTTTTATATTATTTTGCATTCCGCACTCCATTGGAGTGCTGGCTCCCTGCTTACTTCTCTGTATCTACAGTGCACCTCTTTTTTTCTCCCCTCCCCGCTCCCTGACCATCTAGCTCCCCATGTTAAATTGTTTTTATTTTATTATTTATTAAGATCTTTTTTGTTGCCGTTTTTGAACTTCAAACGCACTTGTTTTTCACTTTTGAAAGTTTTTAAATCTACTTTAAGATGGCCATCCGCCATTGTGGAACAGTAAATTAAAAATAGTTACCATACTTATGTCATGACACAAGCTCCTGCAGGCATCACAACGCAGGCGTGTGCATTGGTGCCCATCTTAAAATTAGTTTTCTTTAATAGAAATCACATGGCAAGATTGACGGTCATACAGATGCATGTCTTCAATAATGCATTCGCATGTGATTATCAAAAATCACTGGTAAAGCCAATAGCCTGCTCTGTCATAGCCCAGACATTTTGGCTTTGTTGATGCTTATTTTAACTTGATGTGGCTGCTGGTAACCACACACACATTTACTGTCATCTAATGCAGAATATTACATTTCTCAAACTTTGCGGTAGTTGAAGAAATAGGAAGCAGGCTGGTCTTTGTACATTTCTGCCCTCAACACAACACGTTAAAAGAGCGCATTCTGTGCTGGTTTCCAGTGCAGGACAAAAGTGTTGAGTAGGCTACTTCTTGCACAGAGGCCTTGGCAGGTCAAGCATCTATCTGAAACTGCACTGATGGAATGCAGTCCTCCTATGTGCAGTTGTATAATAGATACAACTGGAAATGCAACAATGACTCTGCGCACGATGTACGTCAGAATTTATAACAATTTTCAAGGGGTACTTCAGGAAACCTGCGGCTGCTGAAGGTTTTCAGGCAGAAATATTTGGAAATATTTAGGAATCTGCACCCACGCGAGGCCATAAGCCTTAGGGTGCAGATTTCTGGCTTTTTCTGAGACTTGGTCCAATCAGTTCTTTGAACTGGACCAATGGTTAGAAAATCCTATTTTCATGACAAAGGTTAATTTGGGTTGTTAGACTAAACCAAACAGGCAACCAGATTAACAGACCACAGGGTATTCAAAACCGAATACATTGGTGCTCACGGTTACACCTTTTCTGTCTCTATTGAGAAGACAGTCAGGAGATTTCAAAACGCCTAGCACACTACATAAAATTCTATTTAAAGAACTCCTCAGATAAGCAAAACTCAAACTCTACATCGTAGAACCGCCCTCTAATTTCTCCAATACCCTCTCAAAATCCTCAAAATAGGAAGAGAGATGTTTGATCTGCGAAGGCCTTCCAACACCTCTAACTTCCACTCTCAGTCATGTTCTGATAGTACCAGTGCGTAGTGGTCAGAGGCAGTGCAAGTGTGTTTGAGGGCTTAGATTTATTTGCCACTTTTTTGCCATTGTGCCCATATAACGTTTTGCTTTTGGCGAGTTGGACCGATGCCTAACCTGCCGTGCACTGTTATCTGTGGTCACAGAAACTCCACTTCATGACAGTCCAGACAGTTTTACTGATAGAAGCGTTTTCAATATGGTGCCCATGCTGTCACTAAGGGTAACACCGGCATGTGCGACCCTGTGGCCCAGGTATCACTTTGTTAACTAAATATGTTATGACATACAGCGCCCAGAGCATATCAAAACATGCTCCGCCTTTACATTCTGCCAACGTATGGTGGAAACCCCAGGTGGTGACCTGCTACAAGTGCTTTCAGTTGTGGCACTTTACCAATCACAAATGGTTTCCACTCGATCTAGTTGCAGCAGGTGCGCTCTTTTTACAATGACAAGGGAAAAGGCTTAGGGGCATTTCATTGGTTAATTAAAAATAGCAGCTGAAGTCAACCAACCCAACCAAACACCAACGTCCGTTCTAAGAATCAACAGGGATTTTCTCCAAAGGGGTTCATGAGGTATCCAAAAACCCTTACGCCACAAATGTGTGAAACGGAAACTACTTGTTAGTTGTTACTGGTCAATTGGAACCTCTCTCGGGGATGCCACAGCGTGCTGTCAGCTCTTAGGACAAGTCTTTCTCTGTGGGGCTGTTATGAGTGGCTTCTGCTGCAGAACCAGTTGTGCTGCTGTGCCCTGTCAGGACTGTCCTTTTGTCTCTCTGGCCTGCCTCTAAGCGCTTCACTACTCCATGCTCTCACCTTACCTGCGCTCGCCCGTTACTGATCAATAGCCGTTCAGCCCCTATACTTATGGGACTAAACCCTGCCTTCTCCAAAGCCTATCACCTGCCATTCAGTTGACATACTTCACCCTAATTGTCATAATTGAGATGAATAAGTGTGTAAATAATATGTCTGCAGGTGCATAGTCTAAGCGCCTGCTAAACGGTACCTGCAGTAACCAAGTCCACACAATAACACAACTTCAGGTATTTTAAGAGGCCACTAAAGATATCATCAGAGTCATTGACAACATATCCCCTCAAGAATTCACGGCTGCAACTACAGTATTTAGAAAAACACCAAAAGGGCTCTGGAGGCGGGGTTAGAATGTACCTCTCCCGTCCAACCTGGAGGTGGGTGTCATGCTCACTGTGCCACAAAACGCGCGCTACCCTACACCATTGAGGCCTTAGTAGACTGAAACGGGTCTGGGGTGATTGTGTTCCCCAGTGGAGCTGACCTGGCCTAGCAGTTCCGGCTGGTCTGTTCCTAATGGAGCCGGACCAAAACCGAGCTGCATGTGGCAGGTCTCTGACTAGAGTGGCACAGAGGGTGAAAAATGATGGACCTGAATGCAGTCCTGAGCAACCGCCCCTAACTAAGGTTAAGAGAAGCATTCCTTCCATCACCTTGTTGTTTGTTAAAGCGTTCATGTTAATATGACCACCAGCACCATAGAAAAGGGGTGAATACGAATGTTCTTCACTTCCAGCCTGACAATGTCCTGGTCCCCAGTGATATTCAGTTTTTCTGCTGAATGGAGTGAGGCACCAAAGAGATGCAACCTCATGATGATGGTGCGGGCTCTCTACAGCCACCGGGGGTCTTTCAATCCATTCAATGAAAAAGCACACATATTTGCAAACGCCTACTGTTCGCAAAATAGTTGCCTACAAACCCACCTTTCTCAACAATATTTTTGCTTTTTAATTGAGTGGCGTGAAAGACAGAGTTTCCTATTTTGTTTTTTTTCTTATGAAGAATGACTTGCATTGCGGCGGGCGTGCGGGTCATGTATCCGGGGATTTCCCTGTAGAGAGGACTGCACACTACTCTCTACGGCGACGTCACGCATATTTACATTGTACGGTTACATTTACATGTTCAGTCAGAGCGAACTCAGCCCAGGGGGAGCAGCGCAGCGTTTTATTACAGGGACATACGTGATTTGCTGCTGAAGACAAAAATCCTCTGTGTACTCAGCCAGCCGCGAGCCGTTGCACTTCGTGCTGAAATGACTCAAATTATAGACCTCGGGGGGGCTGGACGCCCCAGAAGAGGTCGAGCCTGTAGGTCACATACACATATCTACAGCAGCTGCACTACCCTCTGAGCTATCTCTCGAGTAAACGCTGCGCTGACCCGGACACATGTCACATGGCCCTGGCTCTGGGTTTTTGCAGCCCACAGTTAGTGGCTTGACATCGTAAACATCGCTATCTTCTTGTGTGTAAAACAGATGCATGCAGGTAAATCCGAGATGGAAAACAAACCCGCCCCCTGCTTTCCTCTTGCTACCTGTCCATTCGGCCAAATATTGAACATCCACCTTTCTGCTCGACAGTTCTAATTACGCGCGTGCAACAGCGCAGGGCGCTTTCTTACCAGGTATCTCTCCCAGGAGCAGGAGAAGCGCACACAGACGCATGATGGTGGTGGGCGCTGTGCCAGCTGGGTTGCCCTCACAAGAACCTTCACCGAGTCCGTCCATGCCAGGCCCCCCTGTGCTTCTGGTGTACAGCAGTCTACAGAGGCAAGGCAGTGTTGCGAGGCGTCAAACACGCCCAGGCGCGCAGTATCCAAGGAAGTCTCCAAACACTCCAGTCCCTCTCGAGGGCCTGCCCCTGGGCACACTGTGGCCTGGCCCTGCCCCAGACCCGGCCGGTCTCTCTGGACACAGCCGGCGGACGCCGGGATCTAACAGGTGTCACTTCTGCTGGGCACCCGCAAGTGGTGTGGTGCGAGGGTCACTTGCAGGGTGTGCCTGCGGAGGGCAGATTTCTCCGATCACGACTCATGGCTTCGCCCAATATGGCAATGTTCTTTCTCCAGTGGCCCTCCCCTGATCTCCCAAGTGTCTACTGCCAGTTTCCATTGTCTCTCTTCCCCTTAGATTCTGAAATAGATGACGGTAATTCTGTGTGTGGTTACCAGCAACCACATCGAATGAAAACAAGCATCAGCAGTCTCCCCTCTTCCCCAAGTGTGTCTCTCACCCTTCAAAGTGTCTCACCTCTTCCCTAAGGTGTCAGAAGCTAAACAAAGATAATCACGAGAACACGGGGCAATACATTAACCAGTCTTTCAGTAAAACACATTCATATGAGGGCAGGAATTAAACCTGTACAAGTTTTCATTAAAATATTTCTTCCCCTTATTACCAATGAGAATCCCCTCTTCCCCCAGTGTGTCTTTTTTGGTTCACTAATATGACTATCACCACCCCAATGTCTCTCCGCTGCCCATATATGTATCTCCTTATCCTCCAAAATATCTCTGCTCTTCCTCAATGTCTCATCTTCCGGTAGTGTCTCTCCTCCTCCTGTCCCCCAGAGTGCCTCCCAACATTCCTGGACGTGCCTCTCCTCCCCAATGTCTCTCCCCGACCCCAAAGTGCCCCTCCTCTTCCCCAACACGTCTCTTCTCGTCCACCATTGTCTCCCCTCTTCCCTTAATGTGTCTCTCCCTTTCCCCAATTGTGTCTCTCCTTACCTTCAAAGGGCCTCACCTCATTTTGCAATACCTCATTCATCAACTCGCAATGTAGCTCCTCTTCCCCGCTCATCTCAGTGTTTCTCCTCTTTCCTCAAATCGCCTCTCCTCTTTCACCACTGCTTTTCCTCTTCCCTGATGTGTATCTGCATGCTCCCAAATGCTCATTTCACCACCCCCAATGTCTCACCAGGTTCCCTGGTGCATCCTCTGCAAACCAAAGAGCACCGAACATACATTCAAAGATATAGTTCATTGTCACAAGCCGCAGCCTTAAACAGCCACCAAAACATAGTAATCAGTGGACATAGGGAGATAAATTATTTTAAATCACAGTTAAACCATATTAACATGAGCGCAGAATTTCAACCTATTCAATGTGATGTTAGTATTTGTATTGCGCACAACTCACACTAGAGGCCACCCTGGCGCTCAGACAGGAGGCGTGTGGGTTGATCCAGAGTTGGATCTAGGGGAAGAGCCAGGTCTTCAGTTTCTTGTGGAATTCAAGAACTAATGAGGAGGTTCGGAAGTGCGGGGCCAGTTCGTCCTAAGTTTAGGAGTGAGTTAGCAGAAGGCATGACTGCCGAACATGATTCTCCGTGTGCGTGGGATGTGTGCGAGTAGGAGCCAGTGTCTGGTAGGTTGTGGAAGTCTATTCGGTTGTTGAGGTGCATGGGGCCAATGTTGTGTAAGGCTTTGTATGTGTGTGTGTGAGGACTTTAATGATGCCTACTCGTGGACTGGAAGCCAGTGGAGCTGTTTGAGGTGCGGGGTGATATGAGTGTGAGGTGGGAGATTGAGAATGAGCCTGGCCAAGGAGTGTTGTACGGCTTGGAGTCTTTTAGTAAGTTGAGCATTGATTCCAGTATAGAGTGTGTTGCGGCAATCCAGCTTGCTGATGAGAGCTTGTGTGACGGTTCTGCCAGTGTTGATGGGGAAGATTTAACGATCTTCTTGAGCATCTTAAGTGAGTGGAAGCCGGAGATAGAGACTTGGCAGATCTCAGGGGCTTGGTTGTTGATTACTATTCCAATGCTCTTTGTGTGGGTAGCGAGAGGGGAGGGGGTCTGAGTTCAGCCAGCCACCAGGTGGAGTCCCAGAGCAAGGTGTCATTGCTGAATCTTACTACTGCAGTCTTGTTTGTGTTGAGCATGAGTTCAGTCATGCAGGTGGAAAATTTGGTCCAGATGTTTGGCATCTTCCAGGGGAGGGAGAGTATGAGCTGGGTGTTATCAGCATAGGAGATGGTGTTGATTCCATGGGTACGGAAGATGGTGGAGAGTGGGATCATGTAGTCATTGAACAGAATAAGGCATTACGTTGAGTCTTTCCTCATTCTCAATGTGGTTCCCCTTTCCCCTCAAAGTATTTGCCCTCTTCTTCTAAAGTGTCGCCTCTTTTTCTCCAATGTGTCTCTCCTTGTCCCTCAAAGTGTTTCTCCTCTTCCCATATTCATCCAAAATGTCTGGCCCTTTCCCACATCATCTCTTGTCTTCCCCCAGTGTGCCCCTCCTGTACCCCAATGTGTGTATTCTCACCCCAGTGTCCCCTCTTCTTCCCCCATTGTGCTTCTCCTCTTCCATTAGTGCATCTCTCATATTGTCCAGTGTGACTTTTCCCATTCTCCAATGTACTCACCTCAGTTCGTAAAGTGCTCCTGTCTTCACTAATGTGCCTCTCCTCGTCTGTCTCCAGTGTGGCCTCTCACCATCCGTGAATGTCTCTTTTCAATCGGAAAAGTGTCTCCCTCAACTTAATGCATTTCTCCTCTTCTCCAAGGTGCCTCTCATCAATCCCAATGTGCCTTTCCTCATCCCCCAATGTGTAGTTCATCTTCCACTAATGTGTCTCTCCTCATCTCCAGTTTGTTACTCCTCTCCCCAGAGTGTCACTCTTCATCCCTAAAGTGTTGCACCTCTTCACTCAGTGCATCCTTCCTTTTCTCAAGTATGCATCTCATCATTCTCAAGGTGTCTCTTTTCGTCACCTAATGTGTTGCTTCCCTACCCTCAGTGTCTCTCCTTGTCTCCCAAAGTGTCGCTCCTCTTCCATCAATGTGTCTGTCCAGTGGAGAATGAACTGAGGCTTCAGCACTCTTTCCTTGAACACTCATGAGTACCTGGCTTTTGCTTAGAATACCTAACGTGGAACCAACCAGAGAAATTATGGGAAAAGTACAAGAGAGAGGAGACTTTAAAAGCCAAAGCATGAAACAATTAATCAAAAGATGTAAATCAGGCACAAAATGTCAAGACAAACTGATAGTGAAGACTAGTCAAAATAAAAAAACATATTTTAAACATTTTTGGGTGTCTCAATGAAGAAAGTATAATTATATCTCTGAATTGATTGTCATTTATTATTTCTTAGTGTCCACCCACTCTCTGTTACTCTTGTTGCTTCCCCCACTCACCCTCCATTGCTGTTTTTCCCACAGCCAACGCACCTTTCATTACTGCTTCATCTACTGCACACCCATCTTTGGTTGCCATTGTTTCTTTCATCCGCTTTCATTACTTTAGTGCACTTTGGTGAAATTAGCTTTGCTAACAGGTCTCAAAAGCAAGACCAATTGACTTAGTCACTGCTTGTTTATTATTATGCTAATATCACTGCTGGCTCACCTGACATGACAAACTGAACAATTTTAGGAGGGGATCAACACTTCAAAGATTTCAGTTAAATAAATAACAAAACAAAGAAACCATATAGGTCTTGAAGCCTGGACACATTCGAGCCACAGGGAACAGCACTGCAAATAGATTTTTGCAGTGCGCAGCATGTTTTCAGAGAGACATGTTCTGCCACTTTTTAATCCTTAGTTTCCAATCCAAAATCTGGAGGGATCAATCAACCCCGCCCCTCACGGTTCCTACGATCATGGAAAAGTACTTGATCCAAATCTAGATGATTGAGGAGGGGGGATGAGCTGTCTGAGACCAAATCCTGAGCATCTTTATTCATAGGCAGACCTCTAAACTCAGTTTTCTGCTTGGATCTTACCGTGGAAAAATTATGATTTAATTTTTCTTCGGAGGTACCTCCACAGAGTCATTGTAAATAATCAACAATAGCAGGCTTTAATATTTCACTGGAGTTCTAAAGGGTGCTGGTGGCCAAACCACCTAAATCTATTCATGTCAATCGGGTGGTCACTAAAGGCTATTTCGTGAAATCAAATTGTCCAAATAAGTTTTAAATTCAGTGGGTGAAAGAAACATGGAAGTCAATCAGATTCTACAAGGTTCAGTCGGTGTTCTGCTAATTCTAGACAGAATATCTAAAATCAAAATTAAGTACGCATCGCTAATGCCTTGATAGCAAAAATAAAATTACTGGGACAAGTTTAAATTCCAATTATTAAGATGGAAGTGAATGAGACAAGTGGAGGACTGAGTGTGTGAGCCAGGGAAGGGAAATGTACATTGACTAATGAATAACTTCTACGCCTAAACCTGTTGATTGTAATTTCTTTAAAAAAATATTGGGGAAATCTAGAAACAAAAACACAAATGTTCTTTGTGCACAATGGGGCCTATTCACAGAAGCATTTATGAGTATGAGAGGGTACTCTTTCACATACTCTTACATGCCTTAGTCAATTGTCCCTGAAATGTCCACCTCCCTGTTTGTTAAAGTGCAATGAAAGCAACATGCTTTCAGTTTGCACTAATTGTACATGAATATGACCCGAATTTTTACATTTATTTTCCATGTTAGATGTTTTGGGGACAATTCACGAATGCATGTAAGAGTATGTATAAGAGTGCTACATGGATACCTTGTGAATTAGCCCTAGGTTGACTTGGAATACCTATTTGAGAAAATAGGGAAATATTGCTATAAACAACAAAGATTTTATTAACGGATCCGAGTCCTTTTAGAATGCAGTTGACACGTTTTGTCTAGGCCTCCATTATTTTTCTACTCACTAGTAGTTCTGTGAAGACCAAAAATCTCTTGATCCTCACAGGTGCAACCCTGCTCTGCAGGACTAGGTCTAGGACTCTATTCCTACTCTCTATGTACCATCTCTATTCTTTCGTGTTTTCTGATACTTCTTCTTCTGAGCATAGGCCTTTATTTTCTTTATTTTCTTGCTCTTTCGGTATCCCCACTGTTAGAAATGGGTTTTTTGGTTGGCAGTCAGGTTACCCTCTGTCCAAGCAAGAACCCTCACTCTAGTCAGGGTAAGTCACACACAATCCAAAATTAGCCTGTGCCCACCCTCTGGTAGCTTGGCACGAGCAGTCAGGCTTAACTTAGAAGGCAATGTGTAAAGTATTTGTGCAATAAATCATACAACACCACAATATAGCACCACAGAAATACACCACACAGTGTTTAGAAAAATATATAATATTTATCAGGATAATTGTAGGTCAAAACGAATAAAGATGCAATGTGAAATTGTAGAGATATCACTGGAAAGTGATATAAAGTGTCTTAAGTCTTTAAAAAGCAAACAAAGTCTCTTTCAAGCACAAAGTACCTTGTTTGGAGTGGAAAATCTCCGCAAATGGCAGCAGAAGAAGAGATACGTGGAAAAATGGTGTGTGTGTCGATTTCTCCCCTGCACACACGGACTTGCGTCGTTATTTTTCAGGCGGGGAAGTCGGGAGTCGTTTTCCGGCGCGCGGACTGTCTCTTTCTGTGGTCGCGGGGACTACCAGATATCCCGGGGTCTGTGCGTTGATTCTCCTGCTTGTTTTCCAGCTGCGCGTCATTCCGCGGGACTGTGCGTTGAAGTTTCGCTCTCACGGCAGGCGTCGCGTCGATTTCTCCTCTGGAAGTCGGGCGGCGTTGTCCTTGCGAGGCCGTGCGTCGAAGTTCCGGTCGCCCCTACGGCGTCACGTCGATCAGCGTCGGTGTGCGGCGTTTTTCTCGCCGCTGAGCATGCTGTGCGTCGAAATGTTCGGCACACGAAGAGTCCAAATGAAAAGAGAAGTCTTTTTGGTCCTGAGACTTCAGGGAACAGGAGGCAAGCTCTATCCAAGCCCTTGGAGAGCACTTTTACAGCCAGACAAGAGTTCAGCAAGGCAGCAGGCCAACAGCAATGCAGCAGTCCTTTGTAGAAAAGCAGACAGGTGAGTCCTTTGAGCAGCCAGGCAGTTCTTCTTGGGAGGATGTAGTTTCTGGTTCAGGTTTCTTCTCCAGCAAGTGTCTGATGAGGTAGGGCAGAGGCCCTGTTTTATACTAAATTGTGACTTTGAAGTGGGGGTGACTTCAAAGAGTGTCTAAGAAATGCACCAGGTCCCCTTTCAGTTCAATCCTGTCTGCCAGGGTCCCAGTAGGGGGTGTGGCAGTCCTTTGTGTGAGGGCAGGCCCTCCACCCTCCAAGCCCAGGAAGACCCATTTAAAATGCAGATGTATGCAAGTGAGACAGAGTACCCTGTGTTTGGGGTGTGTCTGAGTGAATGCACAAGGAGCTGTCAACTAAACCTAGCCAGATGTGGATTGAAGGGCACAGAAAGATTTAAGTGCAAAGAAATGCTCACTTTCTAAAAGTGGCATTTCTAGAATAGTAATATTAAATCCGACTTCACCAGTCAGCAGGATTTTGTATTACCATTCTGGCCATACTAAATATGACCTTCCTGCTCCTTTTAGATCAGCAGCTGCCACTTCAACAATGTATGAGGGCAGCCCCAATGTTAGCCTATGAAGGGAGCAGGCCTCACAGTCGTGTAAAAACGAATTTAGGAGTTTTAAACTACCAGGACATATAACTACACAGGTACATGTCCTGCCTTTTACCCACACATCACCCTGCTCTAGGGGTTACCTAGGGCACACATTAGGGGTGACTTATATGTAGAAAAAGGGGAGTTCTAGGCTTGGCAAGTACTTTTAAATGCCAAGTCGAAGTGGCAGTGAAATTGCACACACAGGCCTTGCAATGGCAGGCCTGAGACAAGGTTAAGGGGCTACTGAAGTGGGTGGCACAACCAGTGCTGCAGGCCCACTAGTAGCATTTAATCTACAGGCCCTAGGCACATATAGTGTACTCTACTAGGGACTTACAAGTAAATTAAATAGCCAATCATGGATAAACCAATCAATAGTACAATTTACACAGAGAGCATATGCACTTTAGCACTGGTTAGCAGTGGTAAAGTGCCCAGAGGTCAAAAGCCACCAACAACAGGTTAGAAAAAATAGGAGGAAGGAGGCAAAAAGTTTGGGGATGACCCTGTCAAAAAGCCAGGTCCAACACCCACCACAGCAGATTTGCAGCTCTTCAGATGACCCAACCATCATATTAGGTAAGAAAGAATGCTAAAACTGTTCATAGTATTGTATATTCTCAAAGGGGAGGGAGCACACTGCTAAGGAGTCAGCGCCAGTCCCCCTGCTGCATTTTGGTATATGCAGTTCATAGTATTTTTGAATTACTCAGTTGAAACGTGTTTGCCACAAGTGGAGGAGCAGCCAGTGTTTGCAGTGCTGGATATGTGTTTCTGGGCCCTTTCCTGTCTTCAGCAGAAAGTAGCAAGCAGGTTTGAGGATGCGTGAAAGGCAGCTGCAGTATATCACTTGAAGCAACACTCCAGATTAGGCAGGTACTTTCTGCAGCTCCTCAACCAAGTGACTCCCCAGGAACCTAACAATCAAGCGAGGAGGGAGCACACTGACAGCAAGTCAGCACAAACATAATTTCCCCTTGATTATTCGATATTCTCACACTGCAGTCTACTGACACATTGAAGGCCATCGCTTGTCTTGTAGTTCTACACAATTAAGCCGAAATGTATCACAATTTCACGCAACACAATTCAGTAAGCCACCTTGCTGAGGTGCATGAAACGGAAAGGGCAGGAATACAAGGCATTTAGCATTATGCAGTGCATTCCTCCCCATTCTTAGCACTGGCGCACTTTGGCTGCATAGCACCAACACAGATACCCTTGCATCATGGTGCACAGGTGCCTGAATTGTAGGTAGGATTGTTTTTGTACAAGAAGGGACACCTTCTTGCACAAAAACAATCCTGAGAGTCATTTTCCTCTTACTACGTGTGCTGCAGAACGCAGCACACATAGTAAGAGGAAATAACAAGTAAAAATAAAAATATTTCTCCTCGTAATGCCTCACCTGCGGAGGTGTAGCATTTTGTTGCATTCCCAGGTCTACAACTAATGATAAATCTGGGAATGTGCCTCCCTGCCGCAGAGTAACACAGGGCAGTGATTTGTGTTGCCTTGCATTACTCTAGAATTATCAAGCTATGCAGGGCCACACTAGGTGGCCATGCGTGGCTCGATAATTCTCACTTAGGTTTTGCATCGCCCTTGCGCCCCGTTGCGTGGTGCAAGGGCGATGCCAAACCTCTATAAATCAAGTGCATAGCCTTATATTGCAGGTCTTCACAATATTTGAGGAAGAAGCTCACACTTGTACTTGTTTTATTAATTATATATATCACATAATAAAAAATACTTAAAATAAAAAAGACTTGCATCAAAACGATAAGTACAATTTAGTTGGCACTCAATATATCACAACATGAGGGTGTAAACATGCTATGTATTTAGGAAGGATTCATGCAATTTTCATTTTTAATGTATAAGTCACGAAACCTTCGATGCACAGGAAAACATAAAGCTGAGCCTTCTCTACTTCGATGTTTAGCCTCCCAGCCCCCCCACCTCACTGGAATGTACAGGTCTGCATATTAGATTATTATCATGTCCATCTGAACAACAAGAGAATGCTGTCCCTCCACCTCCACATGACCCCGCTAGCGGATTCTTCTTACTTATTTTTCTCCTCTATCATCCTTCCCACTCCCTTATCACCAGCGTGCCCTAAGGCCTCATAGAGTTTGGTGCAATGGGAGCTCAGCTATGAAGTGGTAGCTCCTGACCCACCAAACCTATGGTTCCCCTGCCTCATTTAGAGGAAGAGAAACCGCAGGTTTTCCGACATTGAAACTTTAGCTGGTTCTGCTGTTGGAAACCCTTTGCCCAGCATCCCACCCGCTGCAGGACTGCTGGGTCACAGTGGTGGTGAATCTACCTTATTTCAGGCCACTCTACTGACAAACGTTTTCCCGGCCCCGGTCTGCGTGGTGCATCTTTGCAGAGAAACCAAACAATCCTCTTAAGGCCTTGGAAGAAATCTCCCTGCACATCAGGTGATTGATTTTTTTATTTTATTTTAAGCAATTCCCACTTTGGGACTTTGTATAAGGAAAACAAAAAAGAATGCAGAGTAACTTCAAAAAACATGGCACTTAACGGCATTCAGCTTTACATACAGTACATCCACCCGAACAGAGGATGCACTTTATGCACAGAGATCCCACCCAGGTAGGCGGGGTTTTCTAAATATGGTGGGCAGCCCTCGGCAGGAAGGGAGCCAATGGTCTGGCTGGCCCTCCACCAGAGTCTAAATGATCCCCTTAGTCGATTTCATTCATCTTGTTTACATCATCCCTCCATCGTACCGGACCTTCTTCACCCTGATGTTTCTCACCAAGGACTCCTCCTTGTCCTCCCCTAAACTTTTACACCTGAAGTTTCCATCCCGTAGCCTTCATGGACCTGCTTCCACCATCTTTGCAGATCTAAGCTTTCTCTCAATCTTATTCCCTTGGTTCCCAAGAATCTGCGGTCCCTCTGTTACTGTAATCTCCACTGTTGACTTGTCCTGTCCTTTCTGTGTCACCAAGGTACTCTCCCATATGTCCCCCCAGCCCTTGTTCACTCCTGCCTTTCACACTCTTTGTTCCTGCTTCCTTCAAGCTGAGTGTTTGCAATAAACTCTGGGGCATGTGTATGACATTTGTAGCACAAGGCAGCGCAGCAAGTCATCTTGCTGCACTGTCTTGCGTCACAGGGAAAGGGTAAGAATGTGCTGTATTTATCCAATTCGGCTTATTCCTGTACTTTTTACTTGAGCTGGTACCGTTTTGGCAGCCTAGCGCCAAAGCAGGCACCCTTGCACCATTGTGAAAGGGTAGCTGTGTTGTAGGCAGGATTGTTTCTGTGGAGGAAGGGGAACCCTCCTGCACAAAAACAATCCAAGAGGCTTTTTCCTCTTTCTCTGTGTGCTGCACACATAGAAAGAGAAAAAAACAGGAGAAATAAACATATTTGTCCTCGTTACGCCTCTCCTGGAGAGACATATCTTTTTCTTGCATTCCCAGGTTTATCAGATTTAGTAAATCTGAAAACGTGTCAAAAAGCATGGGAGTTGCATGGGAGCACCCATGCAATGCTCATGAAATGCCTTCATGGCACAGAGTAATGCAACACAGCGATTTGTGCTGCATAGCATTACTCCAGATTTTTGAAGCCACGCAAAGTGGCTTTGTGTGGCTTCAAAAAATCTGACTTAAGGTCTGCATCTCTCTTGCTATACACAGCGTGGTGCAAGAGTGATGCAAAGCGGGTCATAAATATGGCCCTCTGTTTCAATTAGAACTCTGTACCAATCAGGTCTTCCTTCTTCCCTGACCATAGCACAATAAACTTCTTGTTTTCTTCCCTTGTTCTCTCTGATAACACTAAGGGCCAGATGTAGCAACGGTTATACACGTCGCAAACAGTGATTTTCTCTGTTTGCAACGCGCAAAACCCACATCGCGATGCCCTATTCCCGTTTTGCGAGACAGTAACCTGGTTACCGACTCGCAAAACGAGACTGCGAGTCGCAAATAGGAAGGGGTGTTCCCCTTCCTATTTGTGAGTCGCAGCGCGATGCAGGATTTCTTTGTGACCGCAAACGCGGTCGCAAAGCAATCACTAACCCATTCGCAAAATGGAAGGGGTCCCCATGGGACCCCTTCCCCTTGGTGAATGGCCTGGAAAACATTTTTTCAGAGCAGACACTGCCTGCTCTGAAAAAATGAAACTGACACGTTTCATTTTTTCATTTTGTAATGCATCTCGTTTTCCTTTAAGGAAAACAGGCTGCATTACAAAAAAAAACTGCTTTATTTAAAAGCAGTCACAGACATGGTGGTCTGCTGTCTCCAGCCGGCCACCATCCCTGTGAGTGCTGCGAATCGCATGGGGGGTCGCAAATTGCGACCCACCTCATTAATATTAATGAGGTGGGCCTTTGCAACCCCCTTGTGAGTCGCAGATGGTGTCAGGGACATCATCCTGCATCCTGAATTGCGACTCGCAAATTGCAAGTCGCTCAGACTCGCAATGTGCGAGTCGCAATTCAGGACTTTCCTACATCTGGCCCTTAATCTCATCAGCTTTTCACCACCATCAACCATCTGCTGTTTTCTTCTTCCACCCTTCTTCCTAACTCTGTCTCTTTTTTTCTTTTATAACAAACACTCTCTACTTGCTTATTCTGGCCTACTCCTGTCCACCCCGCCTCCTACGCTCCTGTTTCTCCATGGAGACTCTTAAGCATTTTTATTTCCTAATATCTCCATTTAATTTTCTTGGTTTGGAGGTTTGCCCATCTCGTTCCGTTTCTTTCTCCACATCTGTTTTTCCTCTTTCTTTAAGACTGAATTTATGCTTCCTCTCCTTACAAAACCAATCTCTGAAACCTTTCAGCATCTTCTACAATGTCCCACCATTCGTTCATAAAATCTTACAAATCATTGTTTATTTCCAACATGCTTTCTATTTCTACTCTCACAGTTTATTCTACCCATTTCAGTGACACTTCTTCTCTCCTCACCTCACTGCAACCTCTTTATGTCCACACCTTTTCTTCATCTCTTGGCAGTAAGAAAATATCTCTTATCACTCTGGTTGACTCCTTCATGTTTGGCATGTTGGCACTCTCTTTAATGGATACAGAGCCAGATGTATCATTTTATTAAATTGCGATTACCTAATTGCGATTCCCTGCAAATCGCAATTAGGTAATCGCCATTCTAATGTATGAAATTCATGGAGTTTCATTTTGCTTTTCCTAATGGGTCTCAAAGCAACCAACCTCATTAATATTCATGAGGTCGATCGCAATTTGCGACCCATTAGGAAACGCTAAAATTACAGGGATGGTGGCCTGCTGGGCTTTTAAATAAATCAATCTTTTTTTTTTAATGCTCCCCGTTTTCCTTTTAAAAAAGAAAAAAAGAAAAGTTTGTCCCTTCCTTATACCGAATCGGTATGTAGTCGCAGTTCCAATTTGCGATTCAGTAACAAGTTACTGAATCGCAAATAGGAATTCATACATACCAAAATGCATTTTTGTGGTAGCAAACAGACGAGGAAGAAACCACGTATTAGTAACATTCTCAAACAATAGAACATTCAATTTATACAAGAATTCAGTTAAACATGGCCTTGTAAGACATAATGCAGCAAACCACTAGGGGTAGCTGTGCACACATCTATTAAACCATCATGTACACTTTTATATAAGCTTTGAACTATGGAAAATAACTACAACATTTAGTTAGAATTTTGGCAGTTAGGAACAGAAATGAACTGTGGTGACCATTTTCAAAAGTCACCAGTTTTGTCATGTTGATTCACTATATAATTAGTATACCAAAATCATGAATAAACATGTTAGAAAATTCACACTCTCACTTTAATTTGTGGGGCTATAATTCCTTCAGTGGGAGTAGTTCTGAATTGGATTAAAATACAGAAGTTGTCTACAGTAGTGGATAACATGTTGACAAGTTATTCTGGACCTATCATTCTTCTAGATACTGATTTGGCTGCTACAAGAGCTATGGCACTTCAGAACGGCCTTGCGTGAGACATTTGTTTAATAAACAGAAACTACAGTTTGGGAAAAAGCTTGCAAGGGAATTGCTGCTGTGGGAAATTGGTTTAGTAATGTGGGAAGAGGTTTTATTTTGTCAATAGCAAAATGAGTGTCAATCATTGTATTTTGTCTAATTGGAATCTGGGGAACATATAAAATGATAACATGTTAGAAAAAGAGAAAACTGGAAAACAATTGAAGAAGATCTGATATACAAATGACTAAATACTATGGGGAAAATAGAAGGAGAAAGAGAAATAATGCGACAATAAATAAGGCCAAATTTTGAAGTATTGATGGAACATCACTTGAGAGAGTTCCGGATTTAGTGGACTGACTGACAGTCTTTTAGGCGGTTGTGCTGTGCTGCCTGGAATAAATATCTACAATTGCTACAATTAGTACAACTGAAGAGTCCACTTTTCAACAATGGCAGAAAGCGGCAGAGGTATCCTGTCATAGAATGTAGCCCAGGAACGAATTGCCTCTGAGGAACCATATTGTTTGCTTTGAACTGGATATTCATTTTGGCAAATTGATTTTATTTGGGCATTTTTTACTTCTTACATTCTTATCTGGCAAACATTTAGATTTTAAACACACTGGCTGTATTACTTTCAAGTTTTGGATATATATGAGGCAACTGTCCTTACCATCATGTCGGAGCTAACGGAAACTGCAGCAAGTCTTTGTGTGCCTCGAGTCACGCTGCTGTCTTGAGCTGTGCAGTTTGATGCAGCGGGTGCTAAGCAACAGGAGAAGGCAAAGTAATGTGTATCCTTCTCACTGCTAAGACGCGCCACTCGTAATTGATCCTGCCTTGGTGTTATTGAATGCATTTCTTGTAACTTGTAGAACTCAGTGCTTATCTTCACGGAGGCGCAAGTCATATGCTGCATGTATTCATCTATGCTGCTGTTCTGCTTTCCCTCTTATCTCATAACCGAGCTTACAGAACCTCGCTGGAATGCACTTCTGAGTTTAAAGAAGACATTTATTGTTATTAATTCCCCACCCACAAGTTCCTGAGAGACGAAATTAGTAGATTGGAAGCACACGTTCAAAAGTAGTCGCAGCAATGAAAGCAAAATATATCAAAGTACTTCTCAGTTGCAATGTACACAGCAAATAGATGTGATTATATCATAGCATAACTTCAAAGCAAAGCATAAAAGTCAAAATTCATCCCAGTATGGGCAAGGCGGTAGGGCCTATATTCAGCTTCATCTTTCTGGGGTCTGCAAGTTGATGACTCCGGTCAACTGCGAGAAAGAGATTCTCTACCCAAACGGGAGACAGGCAACTGACGTCTAGTTTCTGTCTGAAGTCAAAGCAGATTCAATCTACCTCTCTGTAGCCCAGAGTCATCCTTAAAAGCAAACTCAGTGTGAGAGCCGAAGAAACTTGGAGAGTGGCCAATTCTCCTGAGCTCCCCCGCTCTCAGACTGGATTGCGAGTTAAACACAAAATCTATGTGCTCTTATCAGCTAAGGTCTGGTGTGAAGAAAAACAGCTTGGTCCATCTTGTGGAAAAACACAGCTTGGAAAAACACAGCTCATCTGCAATGTCTCAACTGCAATGTCTAACCCCACGTTAAAGCCAATAGGCAGCTAACCTAAATATCAAATGCAATGTCTAATGTCATGTCAAAGCCAATAGGCAGCTAAACTGAATACAGAATGTAATGGCTAATGCCATGTCAAAACCAATAGGCAGCTAAACTGAATACAGAATGTAATGTCTAATACCATGTCAAAACCAATAGGCAGCTAAACTGAATACAGAATGTAATGGCTAATGCCATGTCAAAGCCAATAGGCAGCTAAACTGAACAAAACATTTAGAGCCTGATTACAACTTTGGAGGAGGTGTTAATCCGTCCCAAAAGTGACAGTAAAGTGACAGATATACCACCAGCCGTATTACGAGTTCCATAGGATACAATGGACTCGTAATACGGCTGGTGGTATATCCGTCACTTTACCGTCACTTTTGGGACGGATTAACACCTCCTCCAAAGTTGTAATCAGGCCCATAATGTGCTACTGGTGAACATTGAGCAACTAATATGCGCAGTGGTGAAACACAAAGTCATTGGTCAAACACAATTAATAGCATCACAGCTGCACATCGTCATCACGTTACATGGTGGCCATTTTAACACGGAAGGAGTTGATTGTGTACCAGCTATTTATATTCTGAGACAATTCTGAGATTCGTTAAAAAATTAACATATGCTGTTTTGCCTCAATTGTGTCAGTGCTAAATAGCACCTGGAGAATTGGAAGTTTTGCAACTGTTCATGTTTCCATCAAGTGTATGTCAGTTTACAAATTATTTATATTACTTGGAATTTTGTTTTTTATATATGCAGAATTTTCAGACATTGAGTACTGTTGTAACACAACATGCAGTTTGATCCACCAGCAAAGTTCTTAAAAAGCAAAGGGGAGTCTGCTATACTTTGGATAAGATGAAAAGAGGAATTTATAACATATGAAAGCTATTGATGGTGAAAGAATGGGTGCGGTGCAGAAGAAACAAATATTGTTACATTATCTGGGATCTGAAGGGCAAGTTGTTTTTAGAATATTACCTCAAGTAATGACTTTTGGTAGTCTAGGAGAATTGGTTGCTTATCAGGAGGCACTTTTAAGGATGGAACTTAAATTCAAACCCACTACCAACATTGCTTTAAATATATTTAAATTCTATACAAGGGCTCAACAAGATGGAGAGTTGTTTAATGAATTTCTAGCTGCTTTAAGGTCTTTATCCATGACATGTAATGTTTGTCCTATGACAGAAGAAATTATTAGGAACCAAATTATAGTTCATGTAAAGAATGAAAAAACTCAAGGATAATTACGGGCCATTGGTGACCCTAATTTACAAGGTGCAATATGTACTGCTAAATCATTAAAACAATGAGAAAATGGATGTCTACCATCAAGAGCACTAACATACAAGTGGGAAATGTTGAAGATGTTTGTGTGGTGAAACGTGATGATGAGTATCGAGGGGGCTGGTAGTAGCATGGAAGCTTCATGTACAAATTATTTTGGCAATATAAAGAGATTTGAAAAACAGGAAAAGGGTAATGCATGTTATAGATGTGGTAGCAATACACATATTGCTTCATGCAATCAACAAAAAATGCAACAAGTGTGGTCCTATTGGACATTTTGCACAGGTGTGCAGGAATCTTAAGAAGAATCATGGGCAGATGCAGGGTAAGGTATTATATACTGCGGAAGTGGTAGAGAACGAAGTTGATGAAGACAAGGGGAAGAGTAAAAGGAGTGTATGTGTTGAATTGGAGAGATCAACAGAAGTTGGGTATCATTTTGATTCCACGCAGTAATGAACCAGTGTCATTGTTAAATCTGTTAGATTTCCTTGCGCCATTTTTTCGGCTCTCCTAACGGGGGAACGCCCCCTTTACATACATTATGCCTGGCACAGGCATAATGTAGCGCAAAGGGTTACAAAGTGGTGCAATGCATGCATTGCGCCACTTTGTAACTATGGCGCAAGGATTTTGGCCTCGCTAAAGTGATGCAAGGTGGAGCTAGGTGCTTATAAATATACCCTTAGGTTTGCATTAGTACTTATTGACTATCATTCTAAATGGGCGGAAGTGTAATTGGTGTCTCAAACGTCGAATAAGACTGATTGAATTTTTCAAATAAGTTTTTGCCAGGGAAGGTTGCCCATCTGTAAAGGTGACTGACAATGGGGTACAATTAAAGTCTTCTGAGAAGGAATAATTCCTTAAACATCGTGGAATAAAGCACGTCACTACGGCACTCAATGAACCTCATGAAAATGGTCATGTTGAGAGATTCAATCATGTTTTTAAAGGTTACATCACTGAAGCACACAAAAGTGGAAGCAAATGGAAGAATTCCTTGAGAGAAAAGTTATGGATGTACTGTATAACTCCACACACCACTACTGAAGTTAGCCCTTTTAAGTTGCTCAAAGGTGGAGACTGTGTCTCGCGTTTGTGTCTATGGTTGTTCAAAATAAAGTTTGGTAAGGTGGAAATGAAGTGTGATTTAAACGAAATAGCACAAAGAGTGAAGAAAAAGCTAAATACAGCCAAAGAATGGCGCAAAATGAAAAACAGAAGGCAAAAGCTCATGAAACCAAATGGGAGATTGGGTTAGAACTCTGAAACCAGGATTTGGAACAAATGGTGTTTCCAAGTTTGGCAAGACCATGAACGTTCTGAAGGTGTTGACTAATTGTGTGGTGAGACCAGATGGGAAAGTTTGGAATGTGAAAAGGGTGGCTAAGTATAATGGGCCATTGCCTGTGAATGATGAAAATGATGTGGACAACGACGATGAAGAGTATGTGTCAGAATTAACAAAGCGGTTCAACAGGGAGTTTAACAAGGGTGACCGATGAAAGTGTTGTGTTGCAGGATACTGCGAGAAGTCAAACGAAGGAAAAGAAACAGTAGAAGATATGGTAGCTTCAAGAGTCAATTGTGCGGGCAGGTTCAGGTACCTAAACCTGCCCACAAAATATTCTGGTGGTCATTACAACATTGGCGGTAAAAGCCGCTTACTGCCGTGCAGAAGACCGCTAATACACTGCCGCCGCCGCGGGAGACCGCCACAGCTATTATGACCCACAGCACGGAATCCGCCGAAATTCAGACACCCACACAATACCGCCACACCAAAGGTCAGCGAGAAACTGGCGGAAACACATCCTCCACCTCCACGCCAACAGAAACACGCCCATGCTATTACGACCCACGAATCCACGTGGCGGTCTTTCAACCGCGGTATTCCATTGGCGGTACACACCACCGCGCTCAAAATACACACACATCTCCAAAACACCGCCACATTGGACAATTCAAAATACACACACCTGATACAAATACAAACAACACTCCCACACACCCAATACAATATAAAACACACACCCACATCACACACAAACCCCTACGACCAAAAATTAGAGACGAAGGCCACAGAGAGACAGCACAGAATAGAGAATACCATCACGCAGAGGCACACTACACCATCACCCACACAACATCCACGCACAAAACACCACACACCACTACACTCACCACACTCATCAACACATACACCACCTCTCACATCACACACACCACCCCATGTCACGCCAAAGACACCCCCGCTTCTCCGAGGAGGAGCTCAGGGTCATGGTGGAGGAAATCATGAGGGTAGAGCCACAGCTATTTGGATCACAGGTACAGAACACATCCATAGCCAGGAAGATGGAGCTATGGCAAAGAATAGTCGACAGGGTCAACGCTGTGGGACAGCACCCAAGAAATAGGGAGGACATCAGGAAGAGGTGAAACGACCTACGGGGGAAGGTGCGTTCCACAGTATCCAGGCACAACATCGCGGTACAGCGGACTGGCGGTGGACCCCCACCTCCTCCCCCACAACTAACAACATGGGAGGAGCAAGTCTTGTCCATCTTGCATCCTGAGGGCCTCGCAGGAGTCGTTGGAGGGACGGACACTGGTAAGTCAAATTTCAACTATCAGATCCCCCACCCTACCTGCATGCTATCACACACCCCCACCCTCACACCCTCCCCTATCACTCCAAATCCTCACCTATCTACTCATGACACCAACCACCCATCCCAACCCCAAAACCTGCATGACCTAACTAAGCATGGATACCCATCACTAAAGCATGCCCACTGCACAGACCCACAACACCCCCCAACCATCAGCACACAAGCTCCCACACAGGAATGCTTGCACTGGGGTACACGCACACCCAAACATTGCACACCATGAAACACACACATGCAAAAATCATGTACTTATACCCCCGCAGGAACCCGAAGGAAAGTCACCACACCATCGGGTCCAGACAACACCACTCCACCCCCAGAAGAGGCCCACAGTGACGACAGCAGCTCTGCCCTACTGGATCCTGATGACCAGCCCGGACCATCGTGGGCCTCAGGACAGTCGGTTCCACTTGCCCAGCCACAGCCCAACACCGAAATTCCACCCTCTGGTAACGCCAGCACAGCACCCACCCAGCGGGCCCATACCTTCCTACCCAGGACAGGTCAATCAGCGGTGTGTCCACCACTACAGGGCACCCAGGCTAACCCACCACCCCAACAACAACAGGGACCTGGGGGCAGTGGTAGTGGGCACACGGTCCAGGGGACTGAGGCACAGGAACACAGGGGAACTGGGAGGGCTGCTGTGCGACAGGGGGCGGACAGGCCAAGGGAACCAACTCTCAACGAGGCCCTCTCCTCCATCATGGGAGCATACCACCACTCCCAGGAGACGATGGCCACGGTCCTGGACAAGTTGCAGGAGACCCTGCGTCTGCAGGAGGAACAATATTTGGGGTTCAGGGAGGAGCTCGGGACCATAGGCTCCGCCCTGGGCACCATCGTAGGGGTGCTGACGGACATTCAAAAGACCTTGAGGGACACCGTGGCACTCCAAGGGGCCCCTGACACTAGCATGGACGACGAACTGCCCACAACCTCCGCCGGCGCTAGTGGACAGGACGCCCCGCCACAGGACCAACACACCAGCACCCCACCCCCTGCAGATGGAGAACCACCACGAAAGCGGTCCCTGAGATCCAGGAACAGGACAGAGCAAGATGGCAAGACCCCCGCCAGGAAATAAGACTACCCTGATTGTCCCCCCACTGTTCCACTTTGTTACCCTGTCCACATTGGAACAGCCCCAGCTCCACTTTCAATGCCCAGATGTGCAATGTACCAGTGAGACTAATAGACTGGACTCTGCCATGGACATTCTTCCACCATGACCTATCCCCATTTCACAACCCCCCTACATTTTTATGCACTTCAATAAACACCCTTGAAACCTCAATAATATTGGAGTCAGTCAATGATTGTGAACTTTGTATTGTCAATTACAGTGTTAAAAAAGGTTACCCACTGGAAGGCCAACATACCAATGTCACACATCACAAGCCTTTCAAGGGTGCAAGCTGTTGACATGTAGGTTACCACAATAGTGTAACTGAAATGGAAGGGGACAACTCAGTTAACAAATAGGGAGTGAAATGTAGGTAGAGGATAGAGGTAGACGTGTGAAAGTTAATATTATGTGATACATCAAATTGTACTCACCTGTGTCTCACTGAAAATATTGCTGTATGACTGACTCCCTGTTGTCGTTTTCTTCTTCATCAGCTTCATCCTCATCACTGTCCACAGGCTCCACAGGCTCACCCGCTGCAACAACACCGTCATCTGGATCATCCTCCTGCAGAAAAGGCACCTGGCGTCGCAATGCCAAGTTATGGAGCATGGAGCAGGCGATGATGATGTCACACACCTTCTTCGGTGAGTAGAATAGGGACCCACCTGTCATATGGAGGCACCTGAACCTGGCCTTCAGGAGGCCGAAGGTGCGTTCGATCACCCTCCTAGTCCGCCCATGGGCCTCATTGTAGCGTTCCTCTGCCCTGGTCTTGGGATTCCTCACTGGGGTCAGTAGCCAGGACAGGTTGGGGTAACCGGAGTCCCCCAATAGCCATACACGGTGCCTCTGGAGTTCACCCATCATATCAGGGATGCTGCTATTCCGCAGGATGTAGGCGTCATGCACTGAGCCAGGGAACATAGCATTAACCTGGGAGATGTACTGGTCTGCCAAACAGACCATCTGGACATTCATTGAATGATAATTCTTCCTATTCCTGTACACCTGTTCATTCCTGCGGGGGGGACCAGAGCTACATGGGTCCCATCAATGGCACCTATGACGTTGGGGATATGTCCAAGGGCATAGAAGTCACCTTTAACTGTAGGCAAATCCGCCACCTCAGGGAAAATGATGTATCTCCTTACGTGTTTCAGCAGGGCAGACAACACTCTGGACAACACGTTGGAAAACATAGGCTGTGACATCCCTGATGCCATGGCCACTGTTGTCTGAAATGACCCACTTGCAAGGAAATGGAGTACTGACAGCACCTGCACTAGAGGGGGTATTCCAGTCGGATGGCGGATTGGTGACATCAGGTCTGGCTCCAACTGGGTGCATAGTTCCTGGATTGTGGCACGGTCAAACCGGTAGGTCACGATGACATGTCGCTCTTCCATTGTCAACAGGTCCACCAGCGGTCGGTACACCGGCGGATTCCACCATCTTCCAATATGTCCCAACTGACGGTGCCTAAGAAGGACAACAGCGAAGAAACTGTCACCATTCATCCAGGTATGTACCCACAGTTACACACAAGACTACAACAGACAATTAACCCATCCGGGAAATGTTTTGAGTGTAGGCCTCGGTATGTGTGACGCAGTAGTAATTGAAGCCATGTGGGCCCCTGAAATGGCAGCTGCCTGACCTCTAAACTGGGACAATGGGATTGTGGGGTAACTGCGCTGGCGTTGGACACCGTCGCGGTAGGCGGTCGTAGAGCGCGGCGCAATGCTGCATTGGTTAACATTGGACCCTATGGGTCCCAGGAGCCAATGAACAGGTGCGCTGGCGGTGATGATGCTCACCGCCGCGGACGTCACCGCCGCGGACGTCACCTCCATTTTCTATCTGTTCAATCACTAGATACCTAACCTTCGACAGGAGAGGACCTACACTGCTAGCGCTGCTGTGACCTCGGTCTGGAAGCATCGATGGCTGCTGCGTCTGGGGAAAGGGCCCCTGCCTTCACTGCACAGGAGTTGGAGAAACTTGTGGATGGGGTCCTCCCCCAGTACACGCTACTCTACGGTCCTCCAGACCAACAGGTTAGTACACAGGGAGCACGTTGGATGGGCTAGGCCTGGGTGGAGAGGGCTGGGTGGATGAGGGAAGGGGGCAGAGTACATAGAACAGTCATGCATGGGGATGAATGGGCCACAGGGATAGAGTTGGGAGGGGGCCAATTACAACGATGGTGCAGTAGGTAATGACTGTTCCTCTTCCCTTGTGCATGTCATGTAGGTCAGCGCCCACCAGAAGTGGGACATTTGGTGTGCCATCGCCAAGGAGGTCCGGACCCTGGGGGCCCACCAGAGACGGGGCACCCACTGCCGGAAGAGATGGGAGGACATTCGCCGCTGCAGCAAGAAGACGGCGGAGGCTCAGCTGGGGATGGCCTCCCAACGTGGGAGGGGTGCCCGTCGCACCATGACACCCCTGATGTTCCGGATCCTGGCGGTGGCCTACCCGGAGTTGGATGGGCGCTTAAGGACATCACAGCAGACACAAGGGGGTGAGTACAACCTCATCCTATGGACTTTGCGTGCAGTGGCGCTGTCTGGGTGGGGGTGGTGGGCTGTGGGTGTCCCTAGGCCAGGGTGAGTTAGGTAGGCAAGGCCCCTATGTTATTTAGGCCATGTGGCACTCTACACCAGCTCTAAAATCAGCCTAATTGATGTGTAGTTGCCCCTTTGCCATCCATGTGGGCAGATTTCTACCATTGCCATTTAGGCCATATCCCAGAAATTGCATGTGCAGAGGGCAGGAGCACGGCGTAATGCAGGGGGCTGCTGCATTTGTCTTGTCCGCCAACGGTAGCGGTATGCCATGCACTAAAACTCTCTTTCTTCTGTCTCCCCCCTTTTCCTGCTCTCCCTGTCCTTCTGTACATCAGCATCAACAGGCGGAGGTACAGTGGCACCGGAGCACGAGGGAACTGCATCCCACATGGCCATGGAGGGCCACACCACAGACTCGGAATTCACCAGTGGGACGGAGGGTGAGGGGAGCTTCACGTCGGCCACAGGATCACCAAACAGCGACACAGACTCGTCCGCCGATGGGAGCTCCCCTGTGGTGGCGGCACCATCTGTGCGCCCCACTTCTACAGGTACAGCCGCCACCTCCCCTATCAGCACCGCCCTCCCAGCAGCCCCTCAGCGTTCGCCCCGTGCCCGCTCACCCAGGAGGGTGGGCATCACCTGCGCCCCAGGCACCTCAGGCCCTGTCCCTGTCACCCCTGCTGCCCTCAGTGAGGAGGCCATTGACCTCCTCAGGTCACTCACTGTTGGGCAGTCTACCATTGTGAATGCCATCCAGGGTGTAGAACGAGAGTTGCAACACGGTAATGCATTCCTGGAAGGCATTCATTCTGGTCAGGCTGTCCTTCAGCGAACACTGCAATCTCTGGCCTCAGCACTGATGGCAGCCATTGTCCCTGTGTCCAGCCTCCACCCTCCAACTTCGTCCACCCAGACCCAATCCCCTGTACCCCAGCCCATCCCAAGCACACCTACAGACCAGCATGCACACAAGTCAACACACACAAGTAGCTCAAGCAAACATAGGCACCACACACACCACAGGCACTCACACAAGCATCACACCCATACAGACACAGCAACATCCACTGTCTCCACTGTGTCCCCCTCCTCCTCTTCTCCCTCCTCCCTCCCAGTCTCGTCTACACACACACCTGCATGCACCACATCTACAGGCACTAGGACTCGCACCAGGACACCCAGCACCACAAGCCGCTCACCTGCACTCACCACCTCCACTGCCATGTACACGTCCCCTGTGTCCTCTCCCAGTGTGTCTGTGACGCCCCCTCCCAAAGTACACAAACGCCGGCAATCACTCACCCAACATCCATCCACCTCACGACAGCCTCCAGTACCTGCACCTGCACCCAAAACACCTAAAGTGACACCTCCTACAACCACCTCCTCTTCCTCCACTCCCAGACCCCCTCCAGCTACCCATCCCAGTGTCCGTCAGAAACTGTCCCTCTGTCAAATTGACCTTTTTGCCCCCACCCCCCCTCCAGTTCATCAGTCCCGTCGTAGCACCTCAGCCAAAAAGCCTCCAGTACCAGTGGTGCGTGTACCAGGTTTTTGGAGTGCCCCGTCCACCAGGGCAGGCAGTAGGACCCGGAGCCAAGGCACTGTCAGCCCACCCCCTGTAAAGGCTCTAAAATTGGAGAGGGACGACGGGACCGTGTCAAGACTCCTGGTGGGACAAAAAGTGAAATGGGATCGAAGGCGATTGGTGAGTCATCTGTAACTCCAAAGAAGGTGGGGAAGGTCCAGAGGAAGTCTCCCCAACCTGTTGTGAGTGTCACGGCGGAGAAGTGCGCCATCATTTCCGGCGGTCCAGACACAACCGCCAGCACCGTCGTTACTGGTCCAGAAACCACCACCAGAGTCATAGCCCAGGAGGGCCCAAGTATCGTTACTGGTCAGGAGACCACCGCCGGAGTCACAGCCCAGGAGGACCCAAGTATCGTTACTGGTCAGGAGACCACCGCCGGAGTCACAGCCCAGGAGGGCCCAAGTATCGTTACTGGTCAGGAGACCACCGCCGGAGTCACAGCCCAGGAGGGCCCAAGTATCGTTACTGGGTAGGAGACCACCGCCAGAGTCACAGCCCAGGAGGGCCCAAGTATCGTTACTGGTCAGGAGACCACCGCCAGAGTCACAGCCCAGGAGGGCCCAAGTATCGTTACTGGTCAGGAGACCACCGCCAGAGTCACAGCCCAGGAGGGCCCAAGTATCGTCACAGGTCAGGAGACCACCGCCACCGCTGGAGTCAGTGTCCAGGAGGGTCCAGAATCCCACAGCCCCGCTGGGCAATGATGGAACGTCAAGCCACACACCAACGTCCAGTATGGAGTTCGTCATGCCACACACCAATGTCCAGTGTGGAGTTCGTCATGCCACACACCAACGTCCAGTGTGGAGTCTGTCATGCCACACACCAACGTCCAGTGTGGAGTTCGTCATGCCACACACCAATGTCCAGTGTGGAGTTCGTCATGCCACACACCAATGTCCAGTGTGGAGTCCGTCATGCCACACAACAATGTCCAGTGTGGAGTCCGTCATGCCACACACCAACGTCCAGTGTGGAGTTCGTCATGCCACACACCAATGTCCAGTATGGAGTTCGTCATGCCACACACCAACGTCCAGTATGGAGTTCGTCATGCCACACACCAATATCCGTAACAGAACCGCCATGTCAAAGCACCGCTGAACAGGGCAAAGACCGCCATGGTGAAGACTGCTGAACAAGGCCAAGACTGCCATGGCAAAGCACCGCCGAACAAGCCAAAGACTGCCATGGTGAAGACCGCTGAACAAGGCCCAAGACCGCAATGGCAAAGCACCGCTGAACAGGGCAAAGACCGCCATGGTGAAGACCGCTGAACAAGGCCAAGACCGCCATGGCAAAGCACCGCTGAACAGGCCAAAGACTGCCATGGTGAAGACCGCTGAACAAGGCCAAGACCGCCATGGCAAAGCACCGCTGAACAGGGCAAAGACCGCCATGGTGAAGACCGCTGAACAAGGCCAAGACCGCCATGGCAAAGCACCGCTGAATAGGGCAAAGACCGCCATGGTGAAGACCGCTGAACAAGGCCAAAGACCGTGTGGGTATGAATAGTCCGGCACATCAGGCATCGTTCTCCCATGTGCAGCTGGGACTGTGACAGGACATGTACTTTCACGGGGAGACTCATCCAGTCTGGGCACCAGTCCCACCCAGTACCAGTAGAGAACTGCATCTACTTGCGAAGATGTGGCTTTGCACTCCCCAGGATAATGCAGTGGGCAAACCACCCACTGTAGAGACTTGTGAGACTGTGGCTTTGCACTCCCCAGGATGGCACAGTGGGCAACCCACCCACTGAAAAGACTTGAGAGACTGTGGCTTTGCACTCCCCAGGATGGCACAGTGGGCAACCCACCCACTGAAAAGACTTGAGAGACTGTGGCTTTGCACTCCCCAGGATACATCAATGGATCTGGCTTCGCATTCATGTGGCTGAGGTGCCCCCCCTTCCCTTCCCCCTGAGGTGCCTGTATTGTTTCCATCTGATGCCCCGGCAGTGTCCTCTCGGATTTTGGTCAGGTATCTATTGTGGGCCTCGCCCATGCATTTTTGGACTGTTTGTGTACGGACATTGTTGTGTACATATCTGCACTACTTCTTGTATTGTACATTTATTTTTGACAGATTTCGTGATAAATATCACTATATTTTCTTATGAGTACTATATTGGCACAATACAACGTTTGACCGCAATTCGCTTTGTGTTTCCATTCTTCCGGGGGGATTGTGGGTTGTTACTGTGATTTTTGTGACTGCATTGGTGTGTATGTTGTGATATGCGAGGGTGGGGTGGGGGTGTTTGGTGGGTGTCCCCCTAACTTTTGCCTCCCCCTCCCCCGTGTCGTAGGTGCAGTACTCACCGGTATGTTCTGCGCCTACGTCGCTGTTGGTCGTAGATGAGCAGGAATGCAAGGGCTGGGAGTATTTGTAGTTCCGGCTCCATGGTGTCCTCGTTCCTCGTGGGATGTGTTGAGGTGAGCGTTTTCCCATAGCAAAAGCTGTTTCCGCCATGTTTTTATCCACGGTGAATCCGCCCCGGAAAAGGTGGCGGATTGGTGTGTTGTGATAGTGTGGGCGGTACATTGTCTTCCACCTGTCTGTTGGCGGTGTCCGCCGCGCTGTTTGTCTGTACCGCCGTGGCGGGCGGTGTGTTAAAGTGGCTGTCTTAGTTGGCGGTTTCCGCCAGGGTCGTAATTCCCTTTTTTTGTCCGCCGGCCTGTTTGCGGTATTACCGCAGCTTTAACACCGTCCGCCAGGGTTGTAATGACCTCCTCTGAGTTTATTAAATGATGTTTCTGTTCTTGTAGTTGGCTCGTGATAACTACATTGTTTCCATTCTAGATAACGTGTAAATAGTTATTGGGGGTTATTACAACTTTGGAGGAGGTGTTAATCCATCCCAAATGTGACGGATATACCATCAGCTATATTACGAGTTCCATAGGATATAATGGACTCGTAATACGGCTGGTGGTATATCCGTCACTTTACCGTCACTTTTGGGACGGATTAACACCTCCTCCAAAGTTTTAATAACCCCCATTGTTTCCTTTGTTTATTATACATTTTTTTGTTTTGTTTTCTTTCAAAGAAGGGAGCTATGTTGTATTATCTTCTATGTATAACCTGTGCATGCCACTGATATGCTTTAATTGTATGTTGAGTTCTGTATCCCATAAAATTTCACTTGAGAGAATGCTGGATTCAGTGTCCTGACTGTCTGCCTTTTAGGCGGTTGTGCTGTGCTGCCAGGAATACAAATCTCCAGTTATTACAATGACTACATCTGAAGAGTCCTCTTTTCAACACACTCTCTCTCCTTCACTCCTCATATCCCCATCTGTGTTGGCTCTGCAAATGCCAACCTTTCAATCTATGCGAGTCCAGGGACTTGTTTCTGTTGACCTTGCACACCCTTTGACTATGCTTTCATCCTTTCATCCTTTCATGCCTTGACCTCTTTAACTGCATCCCCATTCTCCCTGTCGTTTCTCTATTACTCCTTCAAAGAAGATTCTGACACGTAATTGACTTGCAACCTATCCCAATGTGCCCTCTCATCTGGTTTAGACCAACTACTTTTTCTACTTAGTCTCTCAAAGAATCCAGGGATGTTTGGAATGTGTGAATTAATTTCAGGCATTGCTAATCACTCTGGGCCGCATGCCACACGTTGTTTTTTAAATTCTGTGTGCCACTACACACAGGGGCCATTCATATACAAATCTGTCTCGCCGTCACCCAAGGCATTTTTCATAGTGAACTGCCAGGCCAGATCTCTTCTGAATGGCAACACAAGCATCCACAGACCGGTTTTGGACTTCTTGAACCTTATCAGTGTGATGCAGCTCCAGCCCTATCGCATAGGTGACCCCCTGCCCTACCTGTGCTCAGACCTCTATTATTAGGGATGCTCAGACAGTACAGAAGAAGATGAGGTGGATGCTTTGATTGACCTGGTAATCACTCCGATCCCTATTCCAGTCTATCCTCCGTAGTGACACAGTGAGCACAACAAAGTTGACTCACAATGTAACATACAGTACATGAGCTGCAGAAACTACAGAGTAAAGTATGGATTTTAGTGTGTTTAAGGCCATGTACAGATTGTTTTGATCTTCTTATTTTGTCCTAAAAATGGACCGATTTCTGCATCAGTCTTCACACTGTGTCTATATGGCTGCTGGCAGCCCACTTGGAGTTCAGTCAGTGATCTGGCCAAGACGAGGCAGGGTGTCAATCTGTACATTTGATCCCGGTGGGGTCAGCTAAATTCAAACTTGCTATAATGTTCTATCCTCTAGCCACCCTGCATCCCACCTAAGTTTGGGTCTGCTGATTTACCGACATTCCTCAGGCAGAACATCCTAGCCCGGTAATGTCAGGACATACTCCCCTGGTCCATCCTGAATCTGAACTCAAGTTCCAACTTTTGTTCCACTTTTTGTGCCGGTAACGTCAGGACGTACTCCCCTTGTCCATCCTAAATCTGACCTCAAGTTCCAACTTTTGTGCCAGGTTGAAAGCAAATTAATCAGCATGCTACAGACTTTATTTTCTGGTTCATCACCTGCAGAAGGTGAAGCCTGATTATGTGACCTACTACCTAGCTCTCTCAGACATTTGAGTAACTCCTAGACTCTCTCTGCTTCACTGCAGCAAACACTGCTGCCTTTATAGACATCTTTCTGCGGACTGTCAAAATCTGGCTTGACTTCAGGTGCCGTATTTCAACGTCTTTTGTTGCAATAATGCAACAAAAGACAGTGTAATCCACCATAGCACGTGTCTGTGTGTGCTCTATATCCATTTGTTCCTCTTGATAAGCCATCCTCACTAATGGAGAAAGTTAATCGCCTTTTGTATTATCTCCCTTCCAAACCAAGCAGGGCAAGCCCTTTCCCGCACAGGAAGTTGGCAAAGTTAGGTATGACGGTCTAGAGTTTTTCATTTTGCTAAGCCTTTCCGCTTGGTGCCCATGAACTACTTGTCACCTGAGTGCATAATAACCTCGACAAGGAGCTGAAGTGCATTAGCTGACACGCAGCACGCTACATTGTGGGGGAGTGCTTGGTTGTAAGTGTGTTGAACTGTAGTGTAGTTTTGGTAATGTGCATGAATGACCAGATAAGTGCTCTTATCCTGCCTTAGGTCAGTGAGTAGTGTTAGGAAGTAGTCACTCTATGTGAATTGATTGTGGAGAATCTTTGAGCAGGTTTCTATACAGAACTACCAAGGAGTGACAGAGGAGGAGCTAGCAATGTGTGGTGGATGGCGGCAGACATGCTCTAAAATAATGCCTAGCACAACAGGTGACCAAGCCAATGACATGGCCTGTACACAGTAACGTTGTAACTGATCTGCAGAGCCCATCCAGGAGTAAAAAGGAGTAACTCACAGTTAGGCATTGGTAAATGCTGCTGTGATCAATGTTCTTTAGCAACTGCCCAGAAACATCAATAGTGAGACTCATAGAGTGCACTGGTTACAGGAAGCCAGAGTAACACTACTTTGGCTCCACCAAGGAGCAAGAGGACAGTGACCAAGCGCATGAACTTGAAACAGAAAGTCAAGGAAATGCCCTATCATGTCCATCCAGATGTGACCAGAAGGGCAGCTCACATTATGTTGCCAGGGCCACAGCACATGATCCAAGATCGATACCCAATAGACAGACTTCTCTAAATGAGGCAAATAAATGTGGCAAGTAGGAAGGAGATCAAGAGGATTATGGCCTAATGTCCAGTCCAATCAAAGAATAGCAGTGACAAATTAGTAGTACCAGGTACATTTTAGACTAAGTAACAGCCCACCGCCATGAAGTTGATGGAGTAATTCAGAATGACTGCAACTGTGACAGAGGAGTATCCCTGCTTTAGTGGAACTAAGATAAATGCCCTATTGGGTCCATTGAGGAGTGGCAGAGGAACAACCCACTTCATTAACTGGATACTGGCAACTCAGATAAGTGCATCAGAATATAGGAGGGACAGGGAGATTACTAACTGGTCCAGTGTACAGCCTCCCTACGTTAAATACAAATCAGAAAAGTACACTGTTCCACATAAGAGACCAGAGGTTCAAAGGGCAATTCTATAAGTAGAAGCTAAGGCCCTCACACATCCACTGGATGTCATGCTTCCTCAAAGGGCCTGTCCCTCGTCGGGCTGGCGCTGCAATGTCCGACGAGCCCCATAAGGGGGCTCTTTGCCAGAGATCTTTTGAAATGTGTGCCGTGGTTGAGTGTAGGAGTAGATTCAAGCCTACGTGGAGAAGAGCTAGAAAAGGTGAATTAAAATTGGCTCAAGAAACTCACAGCAGTATGTTTATTATACGTGAAGGGTCTCAGTGAAGGTTAAAAACAGAGGGGAGTGGAAAGGAAATAATGTTCCTCCACTCTACCAAGAGGAAAATGGGTAAAAGGATAATTAATCCTATTGCCCTAAGTACTGGTCAACATGTTTCACGCCTTAATTGTCCCTACAGATCAGGTGGCGTTTATTCAGGACCAAAAACAAAAAACTCCTAAGCTACACTAAAAAAACCAAATGAGTGTGGAGAATATGAAGAGAATGTAACTTACATAAAGAGCTACTCAAAGAAACCTAAATAGGTGTGGACCCTCCTATATTAAGGAAAGGACACCTTTGGAAAAGTGTGAGCCGAGGGACTATAGTAGCCTCCTCAAGATGAAGCCCATCTCCGTGACCTACCCAGCGGCCCCACTAAGATAAGTGCCCTGTATGATCCAAACAGGAGCACAGGGGCGCCCCAAACCATGCACTGTTACAGACAGCTGAAATAAATGTTTTTAAGGTATATCCAATACTGAGAACGAAGGACCAGCCAACAGTATGGATTAGATACATTCTGCCAAGATTAATGCTCTTTAGGGTCCACCCAGGAGGGATAGAGAGAAGCAACTAATGGCATGCACGGGTTACAATCACCCAGGGTAAATCCCTTATTTTAATTGCTCATGTATGATTCTAAATAGTGTTGTTGCCTAATGATGAAGAGCAGATGTCCTTTAACCTGTGATCTGGGGACCACTGGGGGTTCCTGACACCTACCAAGGAAGCGCTGCGGCTGCTTACAAAATTAAATAATATTAACAAATGAATAAAGTGTATATAATTAAAGAAGCAAAAGTAAAGTTTCAAACGTCCTGTAAATGTGAAAGAATTTGAACTTGGAGGCTTGAAAATTAAGGTCCATATTTATCAAGATTTTGCATCACCCTTGTGCCATGCCAGGGGACGCATATGCGATGCAAACCCTAAAGGAGATTTACCAAGCCAACTAGGCCAACTTGCTGCCCTGAGTGTCTTGATAAATCTAGAGTAATGCATGGCAGCGCAAATCACTGTGTTGTGTTACTGTGTGGCAGGGAGGCATGAAATGTTTGGAGCATGGGTGTTCCCACGCATCCACCCATGAGTTCTGACACATTCTCACATTTGCTAGCATTGTTAGACCTGGGAATGCATTAAAATTGTATGACTCCCCACCAGACGTACAACACTTAGACACCTGTCTAAGTGTGCTGCATCCTGTAGCACACTTAGAAAGAGGAACATGTATGTAAGAATTGTTTATGCTTAGGAAGGTGTGCCTCCTGGCACAAAAATAATCCTGCCTACAATGCAGGCACTGTTGAACAATGGTGCAAGGGTGTCTGCATTGGCGGTAGGCCGCAATTTATGCACCCACACAGGAAGAGAGCAGGAATGTGCCGTATAGTATAATGTAAACTATAGCACATTCCTGCCCTCTCCCTTTCACGAAGCGCAGCAAGGTGGCTTGCTGCATTGTGTTGAGTTAACTATTGCAAAAGATGGGCCTAATTTAGTATCCTAAGATTGATTCGTGGGAGCAGTGCAGTTGAATCAAATAGAATATGGTATGGACAATGTGTAGCCTCAGTTGAACTTAGAAAAGCTCCAACATTCCCTTTAAAATTAAAATGTATATTTTTATATGTTTGTGAAATTAATAAAATATTTCATCATTTGTGTATTTGTTTGATGAATGATTGCTTCTGTATTTTTGGGAATTGTTTTGTGATTCAAACCCCCGAAACTGATTAGGCCGGCGTTCAGTGATGATTCAGTGGGGGGTTAGGGGGATTCCCCCGATTCCAGGATTGATTCAGTGGGGGCCAAGAAGTCCAGTAATGATTAAGTTGGGGCTAACACCAGCTAATCGCTTAAGAACTACTGACGCAGAGGATCAGAACTCTTCCGTTGGCTTGGGGTGTGCCCAGAACTGAACAGGCGCCCCTGAGAAAGAGGCTCCCTGGGGTCAGCTCTTTCTACGCACTCGTTCTGTCTCTCTACTACAAGTGCTTCAAAGGTGCATTGACAAGTTGCACATGTGGCCGCACATAATTCTGTAAACAAAATGTCATATGTAACCTAGTTGTGTCGCCCCAGTCATCACCAGTCTTCCTCACCACATCTTTCTGTAACTAACGGATGGTACTGCTACGCACCCAGTTTACATCTAATCAGGGGGGCGGTACTCCACACCCCCAGTTTATACAAGAAAATGAGGGGTAGTGTACACACCTTTACACATAAACGCGAGGGGGCCTGGATGCTCTGCATCTGTTCTATGTGGCCTCACACTTCCACCCACACGCTTGCATATGGTTTACCAGGACATGACAGATGGGACTGCATGCACCGAGCTGTACTACGTAAGCTACACACTGGTGCTCTATCTATGGTGTGTTCCCCGGCCCTACTCTAGGGTGTGACAGACTTTTCCCAAATCACTCAAACATCAGTAAATCCCACCCATGCACACACACGGTCTGTGGCTGCTCTCCCAAAAGAATTATCGTGATTGAATGGTAATATTTCCTTATCAGAGAATGACCTGCACATGCTTGTACCTGCCTGACCTCGCCTAGCATTTCCTTCATCTGTAAACTCATAATTGTATTTATACAGGCCGTTACCCGGGACTGTTTCATTCCGTTTATTGTTTCCTCGGGTTGCGGTGCACACTGCAATATATCATAGTGTTTACCCTGTCACACCGCAGCACCCTCCTAAAGAAATAGTTGGAACATTCTTCCGTAGCCAGAGCGAGGGTTATAATCTGTAGCTCTTTGCAAAGGTATCGTTTTCACTCAAGCCCTTCACAACTGATGACGGTTGAAGTGGCGTATGCAATAGCACAGGAGTTGATTTTATATTCCACGGGAGATAGAACTGGTTTACGCCAGGGTAGGGCAAGGTCCGACCAGAAGTCCGCAACTTGTCCCAGTACAATAAGAAAGGGCTCCGGTGAGACTCTTGCCGAGGCCGGAGAACCATGTGGCAGGAAAGCTGTTATCCTTCTTTGCCCCTCTAGATGGACTCTACCGACAGCTACCGACTATGCCCAGGGTGGTGCTACGCACTGTCGGTAAAAGACTTGAAGGTATCCTCGAATTTCCCAGTCTTGAGTGACACCGAGACAGTCAAACCCGACTGGGGGAGGGATAGAAACCAGCTTCTCCAATCCTATTTTAAGTCTACTCGTGTCATGCTGTAATACGAAAGTCTCTACTGAAGGTCCGCGACGCACCTCAGCATTGCAGAAAAGTAGGCAATTTAATCCTGCCTCTGGATTGGCAGGCAGGTTATAGAGTCAGTCTTCAAGAGTCTTAGAGGTATGTGGTTCATATTGTACTCACAGTAAAGCAGTGGCCTTCTCGGGCCATCGAGTCATTCTGTAGTGGTGTATTTTGTGTAAGGCCACAAGTAGTGTCAGAAGTGGGATTTGGGGATTAGAGAGTCAAGACACAACCCATAGTGCAGCATCTCCTTTAGGTACATGTGTAAGGCCTGCACCTGTTACAAGGTCAGGCCAGACCAGCTTGCAAACGAAGGCAAAAGGCCTACTAGTCAGGCTTAGCCAAACAAGGAGATGTCTTGGACAAAATAGTGGAAGCATTCTCTAAGCCAGGATGTGATTCCAGGTATACATTTATCATTTGATGATCTACCAAGAAGGAGATGATCCTATGGTCTTTTCTTCCTCTCTGAGCAATTAGCCAGCTGCAACAGATTGCCACAAGATTAGTGGTCCCATTAAAGTGCCCTTTGCTTTTGGGAATACTGGAGGCTTCCCTCCAGTCAGTAAAATCAGGAATTAAGAAGTACCTTAAGCGAAAGGTTTCTAATCGATCCATAAGCTTACCATAAAAAGTATAATATTGGAACAATTCCAGAGCATTATACTCAGGGACACTAGAATTATGTGATTGTGCGGAAAATGTGTTTTTCGCATTATTATAGACTTGCCCCATTTGCCACATAATCCTCCATCTGATGCATAATCTGCAGATTTTAACAAAACAAAAACGATTGCTTGTTGCTATACTGGGGTGTTAAACTGGTACTAATGAGGTACAACCAATGCCCAACCTGTGAAAATGACAAAAAAAGTAGTAATACTATCACAAAATGTGCTGCATTACGCAGCATAATATGTCAATTCTTGACACGTTATTCGTATCACTGCAGCATAATTTGCCCCTTACTTGCTGCATAATTCCAGGACCCCTGATTATACTTCAGAATACAGGATGTGAATAGTTGCTGTTTTTGACTCACTAAGGATATCATGAGGTCTACTTATTTAGGGAAGTATTCTGAGGATAAGACAGCATCATGGAAAGAAGACATCTTCCCTTAAATATCTAGGAATGCACGAGCTGCGACTAGGAACACGATTAGCGAGAAAATGTAGTTCTCCTACTGGCAAAGATGGAAACATCAAGAGAGCGAGGTCTATTCTGAACCATGTAATTGATGGGACACATGTCCAATCCAGATCTAAGATGATGATCACCGCAGGTGTAGTGTATATGCTACAAAACACGCCAATGATAATCGCGTAATCAATATGTTATTGGTTTGGATGTGTTGCTGCAACAAAAAAAGACGTGAAATTCACATAAATATTCAAATATTAATCATTAATTCTGCACTGTGGTTCTTGGGTGAACCCCAAGATATGTGAACCTCCTTGACTATCGACTTGATATGACCAATAGTTATGATGGATCCCACTACTGACAAAAGCTAAAATTACAGATTTTTGCTGAATTTTGCAATTGATGGGCTTCAGCAGTTACTGTTTTCTCGCGTATGATAAAACAAGGTCAGGCATTTGAAAAGCAGGGCCCAACTTCTCGAATAAAATAGAAATCCACTTACTAAATCTGAAAATCCTGGAAATGGAAGGTATGGACAACCTAATTACAGTGCTATATAAAAGGAATGTTTCCTCAAATACCCTGCAGACGATCCACACAGAAGCGGCATGGGCAGGTGTCACAATTGTTGTACATTTGAAGTCACAAACCAATTCAAGGATGAAATAATCCAAAAATTAAATTAGATACAGGGTGGAGATTGAGGATCCCTGAATATGGCTTCGAGTGAGGAACCAGCAATAGTGAGTATAAACAGATATCCGAGTACCTCTCTCCGAGGCTTGGCCCTAGGAAGAGGCGCATTGCCATGCATTACAATAACATTTCCTGTACACTGATTTACACATGTGCATGATTTATTGTACCTCGGTGTGTGATGTAAAGCCCTGCTGGCGGCCCACGTGAGGCAGTACCTGCAGCAGGTGCTGCATCATTTGAAGGCGGAGTCAGGAACACGGGTGCCAGCGCATTGTTTTTCCTATCTATGTGTCTATGCTGCTGGCATTGTTGGGGGGAAACATTGTCTTTTTAGCATGCTGTTTTCCCTGTGGGTGGTAACGTTAGTCTATTAGGAGTGAGGTGTTCCTATTTGCATTTAGAAGACAATCTCTGCTGTCTCATCTCGGGCTGTTTAACCCTCAAGAAAATAGGCAGAAAGTTGGGGACAAAATTTTATTTTGCATTTCACAAATCACTCAAGAGCGCCCTGATCTATCAGTCATCCCTCGTTTTTCAGCCAACAACATTTTGCTTTGTAGGGCTTGTAGTTTTGCCTTAACACCTTTTCTAGGCTGCAAATACCCAAAATGCAAAGTGATGTTGGCTAAAATGATAGAACTGGCAGAAGGTATTACAGATGGCATGGATCACATTGTCAGATATATTTTTTTTTAAATTGCATAGTCATCTAGCCCATTTAAAAAAACTGTACACTTCACACATACTGTACAATCAAAAGTAAACTATGCTCACATATTTTGTGAGGGTTCACTCTTTCAGTCACATATGCACTGAAACAATCATTAGAAATACAAATTGTTTTTTCTTTTTGGGGAGGAGGACGTTTATAACGAGCCTCACAACACAACTAAGGTACAACAAGGACAGTAGCAGCGCATCTTTCCCTAATGTAAAGAATAAGAAAAGTGGCATGTGACAGTATCAGGATGAATATCACATGTTTGTCTCACACATACAGGACATCAAAGGTAGCTAAGATGCTAAAAAGGGGAGAGAGAGGATTTAAACAACTGTTGTACCCCCCACAAGGTCTACTGGGGCAGGTTACCCCTACCCTGTCTGCCCCCTATATTTTTTTACTGTTTTTCAGGCCAGGGGACTGAGCTCCCAAGTCCTAAAATGGCTGATTCCACAGCTGGTGTGGTGGCAGCCAATTAGATGTTATCTTTAGATTTTTCAGCAACCCAGATCCTCCTCTGAGGTGATATGTATATAAAGGAGCAATCACTTGACTTTGTTTTGAGACTGGATGTAAACAAATATAACATTGCGTTCATGTGCAACCTCTGAATTGTCTTTCTAGACACTGAGATCGTGGTAAAAGAGATCAAATTCATGCCTAAATTGTTCAGAAAACCCATGGCAAGCAACACCCTACTCCATGCATTAAGTAGTCATCTGGATCAACTAAAATGGAGAATTCCTTAAGGAAAACTTATAATCAACATTAAAAAAATATTAAATAGATCCATTTGTTTAAAGATACCATCGTATCTCTAAATAAATTGATGTACATAACTCTGAGCTGTCTGTCCCACGCTGCCTGCCTTGCCTCGCTTTGAAGTGGGAGACAGAAGCCAGACAGTAAATCAACTTTACTGCACCGTGATCCATGACACAGGGCTTAGCTTACTAAAGTCCTTCATTTCCATTGTTGTGTTCCCTGGTATCTACTATAGGCCAGTGACGCTTTTAGGATCACGGTTCTGAGCGTTGGAGTCTTCATCCCTGCATGAGGGCAGCCATATGTTTTCCCATTCGTCACGCAGTAGGAGTGAACACAAGCATGTGTGGTTTAGTGCCTGTCCTTGGTAATGGTAAGTGTTATAATGCTAATCTTGGGTTATTTATATTGTGCTGAGACCCCTTGTCACATTAGCCTCCCCAACTTTGACACCCAGGCCCTTCCTGGAGATCGCTGGCACCTTCCGAAGTGGAGCTGCTGTATTTGTTCCGTCGCTAAATTGTTCCAAAGACGAGCAGGGTTCTGATTTCCCTTGCAAAGTTTCTTCACATATCCGAGTCAAGCTCAAAGCAAGAAATATGTGCTTACAGGAAAGGCAGTTATCTGCTGTATGGGTTAAAACCGGCCCTATCTTCATTGCCTTAACATTAATGCCAAAACATGGATTGATTTGCGAACAGTGAATGTTAAAAATGTTAAGGTAATGTGTGTCATTGATTTCGTTCCTGTCTTTTTTCACGTTTTACTTAATGTTGCATTCACCAAGAGAGTTGGCTATTTAATCAGATTATATGACGGAACACCGAATTAAAAACAACTACTAACCTTAACAACGAGGTCGGAACACCGACCTCGTCCTTACTACTAATGATTTTACCACGAATGCCTTAACAACGATATTTCGTTGTAAAGGCATTCCTGATAAAATCATTAGCAATAGGCACCATTCACCCTACATCCCTCACCCCACCCCCCCAACCCCACCCCAAAACCTAAAACCCGCTGACCCCCCACCCACTCCCCAAAACCAAAAACGCCCCACCCCCCAACCCCACCCTAAAACCTAAAACCCCCTGACCACCCACCCACTCCCCAAAAACAAAAACGCCCCACCCCCCCAACCCCACCCTAAAACCTAAAACCCCCTGACCCCCCTCCCACTCCCCAAAACCAAAAACGCCCCACCCCCCCAACCCCACCCCAAAACCTAAAACCCCCTGACCCTCCACCCACTCCCCAAAACCAAAAACGCCCCAACCCCACCCTAAAACCTAAAACCCCCTAACCCCCACCCCCTCCCCAAAACCAAAAACGCCCCACCCCAAAACCTAAAACCCCCTAACCCCCACCCCCTCCCCAAAACCAAAAATGCCCCACCCCCCCAACCCCACCCCAAAACCTAAAACCCCCTGACCCCCCACCCCCACCCCAAAACCTAAACCCACCACTTACCTTCGCCAACTCCCTTCTTTGTACCTTAACCACGCATGTTCATTGTTCAGAACATACGTAGTTAAGGCACAAAAATACGAAGTCATGGTTAAAAAAAGCGTTGTTACGCTTTCGTTAACCACGACTTTCGTAGTAAAAAATTCGTAAAAAAGGATGTTTCCCATTTAATCATGCTCTGTTTTTGTATTACTTTTTGTGCATTTTATTACTCTTGCATAGTGCTTACTTTGACTCATGTTTATGAGGGGCTTGATTGAGAGTGCTGGTGCTGAGGCTGAAGGCAAAGCAAAGCGCCTGTCAGTGTGTTGGCGCCTCTACAGAGCACACAGAACAATGGTCAAGTATTCCAGCTACAATTTAAATTCAGTGTAAATGTGTGCGAAGGTTGTGCAAAGAGGTCAAAATATTTAGAAGGCAAAAGCAAAAGTAAATAAAATGCTCAAATCTGCATGAGTGAAGTGAATGTTTGAGATGGTAAAATGAGGGAGATGCGACAAAGTGCATTCAGGCGACAGTGAAAAGAGGGTGCTAAAGGGGAAAGAGAGGAGATTGAAAACATGCAGATGGATGAGATGTGCAGAGAAAAAGGGCATACGTATCTAAAATAAAACACACATAACTGAAGGCCATACTCCTTCCATAGGCCTCAAAAATATTTAATTTATAGTCTCACAATTGGAGAATTGAAACATTTCCAATGTTAATTATTTATAAGAAATCATTGTTACTCATTTATCTTAAACAGATAACAATCATTGACAGAGCCAATAGGACTGACAAGTTTTAGGTGTATGTCAGTTGTTGTGATATATTTTTGAATGCAAGAACATCTCAGAAAGAAACCACACTAAGGGAATCACAGAGATGTATATTTATTTATATTTCTTCACATGTAGATAGAACTAGTGATATACAGACATTCTTTCACTTAATAAATCACTGACAGAACCACTTAGTCACTCATACAGTACAAACTCACATACTAAGAGAATCATACAGCTAGTTAGACATCCACTCATACACCTATACAGCCCTTAACAGACCCACTGATACACCGATACAAACGATTTATTTCATCACTCAAATATCGACACATTCAGTGAATCAACTGCACAACCACTAACACATCCACACACCCACCAATTCAGTCACTAACATACCCACTCAGTCCTCAATACAATCACAAACAGTAATTTCATCACCCATACAGATATTCACACGCTCATTCACTGTCCCATACACCTAATAATTGAACCAGTCATTCTCCCACAGAGCCACTCATACACCCACTTACACATTCATACAATCAGTTAAAGTCACTGGATGGTGTCATCTGTGATGTAATTTGAGATGTCATCAGTGATATCATCAGTGATTTCACTGACCATGTCATGAGTTATGTAATCTGTGAGGTCATAAGCAGTGCATTAGGGGGCACAAGTTATAGTTAGTTAGTTATAGTTGGTTAGTAAGGCAACTGTAACTGCTGAATTTCTATGGTTTTGTACGCTTGAAATCTTATATATTTAAAAACACTTAACTTATTATAGTTATCGTGGGTGGCAAAGACATGCATGGTTAAGGCATGCATTGTAAAGCCATCTGTGTGGTAAATGCTGCATGGAAAAAGCATGCATTGTATCATCATACAATCATTCCATATGCCTAGTAACAAGTATACTTAACCTCCACATGCCCTTCGACAGTTTTGACCTTTCTCCACCTGCTCAGAAACACTTACTGGAATTCGCCCCATACAAAGGTAATGCAAATGGCCAAATGACAAGCAAAGGATATAAACGACATCCATATAGCTACATTTATGACAGCCTCCACATGTCTAGCAATGCCCATGCACGTTTCTTCAGTGGGAAGGACGAGATGGGCGTTTGCTGCAAGTGAAGCTCATTCACCGCCCCAGCAGGCTCTGGTACTTTTGGTGTGGCGGGGCCTTGGGGAGTTGGCAAGATTTACATATTGGGAGAATGTGGGGACTTTATCTATAATCTAATGGATAAATACTGGCTAAGAATTGATGCTATGAGATTAGTAACCTCGAGGAGATATACAACCCACTGTAGTTCAACCTGGGCACCCTGAGTACTCATCCCCGTACAGTGTGAAGACCAACCGCATGGTGAACAACTTCTTTCTCTCAGTATCACTGGGCTATATGGCCATCAGTGAACAACTTTTTTCATTTATTATTTATTAATTTTCCAGACTTAACAAGAACAAGTACTTAAGAATGTATCATTTTCCTCGGTTGGGTCTGAGTAGAGATCCATCAGTATCATCATTAGCACATACACAGTGTACAGAGTTACCATCAGAGTCCACAATCCATGATGTATGGAAAAGTACGCATTGCGTGAACAAACTATGATTCACATGGCTCAGCCATGACTGGGGACATACCTTGATACATACTATGTAATTTGTACAATATCCTAGAGTCACATCTGCGTTATGACTAGCCTTCACTCTTGTTGCCAGTCAATTACATTTAACCCATCGAACTCCTCCAGAGGACCTGTCAATCAAAAATATGCATACATTACATGATCTCCTCCAACCCTACCAAGAAAGTTTGCAAGGGGACCTAAGAGGTCTTGAGTCACTGTGTGGGAGGAACTGTAGAATAATACGTTTCCAGTTACTCTTTAGAGTACACAATATCGGGCATCCATGTTTTTATTAAGGGACAGATTTCTACCCATACACGTCACGCTTCCCATTGCCAATAGAAACACAGTCTAAACAAACCATCTAACGTCATGGTGTGTCGATAGTACAGCCAAGTAGGGTTGCCTTGGGAATTGACGCAATAATCACCGCAGTCATGATCGAGATTTGTTCGAGTACTCTGCTCCAATAGTGGTTAATCAATAGGCAGTTCCAAGCCAGATTAATAAATTCTGCCTCAGAAGCATTACTTCTTGTGCAGCATGAATCGGTCCTAACCTGATATTTAAAGGCCTCACGTGCAGCTTAATCTACCATTGGGGCTAGATACTTCATCTGAATGCAGCAGTAGAGCCACTCTTTATTGGAAATGGCATCTCGCAGACCAGTCTCCCACTGCAGCTTGGCTTTCGAGATAGTAACACAAACCTTTGCTTACATTGCAGAATACAATCTTGTAACTTGGTCTTTTTTGATGGCAGGGTGATGATCCGGAAGACTGATATACAGGGGTTGGGTGCCCATGGAAAAAAAGGCTAGCTAGTTCTGCAGAGCACACGCAATTGAAAATATATTAAAGTGCAAAGTGTAGAATAATCTTCTCTGTCTGTTATACGCAAGTGTTTCGTAAAATGACCACCTGGGAGTATATCCTCTGTGTTTGTAAAGCCTAGATTTGTTAACCAGGCAAGAGATCCCCTGTTGTTAGTAAGTTCTATAATGGGGCAGTGAGTAAGACTCTCTTCCAAGGTACTTAGTAGTGTGCCAGGTATGAAGGGGGTGAACAATAGCAGCATGATCGTTTGTATCAGAGATATCCTACCCATCAATGACAAGGGAAGGCTATGCCATGTTTTGACTGGGTTCCTCTGTCTAGGCTTCTATCTTGGATATCGCAACAATATACTTTAAGGTTATGAGTGCATGTCTGTCTCGGCTTATACATACACCAACTACTTAACAGAATTTAGACTGCAGGAAAGAGCAAAGTCCAATGTATACTTGTGAGTGCTTGAGATTAATGAAAATATATTTTTTTTTTTCCAATTGATTGTAATTTGTGATAGTGCTTTAAACATTGTGAGTTCTCTAATAATCGGACTCAAAGTTTGAGAGGGAATATGCCAATGTCATTCGCATTAAGTGACATAATGAGAGTTGAGAAATAAACTCAATACTCTGTTTACATGAAGTTGCAAAACAGCACACACCTGGGGCTCCTACGTCAAAGCCTATAAAAGGGGTGACAAGAGGCAGCCCTGATCACTGTTTTTTCAAAAGGAATGTGATGTGAGAGGGTCATATGTAACCGTATTTTAGTAGTGGGCTCCGTGTATAACAGATAGATTCTTGTAAACCCCACCAGGATTCCCATTTTTTTTAGCACCACCAGCAGAAAGTTCCATTCAATTGAGTCAAAGGATGTGTGCCGTCTAAAAAGACTGCCGCAGACTCTGTATCTAGATTTAATTGAAGGTCATTAAATTGTGAGTGGTACACCTGCCCAGGAGGAGTCCTGCTTGATCAGGAAGGACACGTTCGGCAGTAGTAGCAGGAGTCTATTAGCCAACACTTTAGAATGTTTACATCTCTGTTAAGGAGAGAGGTCGCAGATTTATCCCACACACGTTGAAAAAACCCAGGTTCTTCTGTGTTAGGGTCATAGACATTAACCATTGTAACATGCTTGCTGTCTACTTCGCAAAAACTCACACCAGCAAACCCAAACCACCAAGTGAATACCTCCCCAACACCAACCAACTCCTTTGCAGTGGAGAAACATTGCACCCCATACAGTGTTGCCTAAATCTGTAAACAGGGTTTACCGTGCAGGGAGCTTAGAGAGCATAATGACCGACACCTCCTAAATAAAGGTGACCGCCATGATAGGAGATAGTGCACGGCTGAGTCGGCGTTCGAAGGCTCTGCATCAATCACAGGCACTAAGACATCAGCTGGCTACACCTGGCCACGTACATTTGCCTGACTTCTGTACATGAGGACAACATCAGGAGTAGGTATAGTAGGCTGCCTGTTTCCCAGTCCTACTAAACTGTATTGCAAGTTCACTGGACTTCATTTAAACAGTAATCTGATGAGTGAGGCCCAAGTGGATTGCCAGCCCCTTTAGGGGATATAAGTTGTTTTCTAAACAAGTTAGCACTTTGCAGGTTCATAAATAAGTAAGGTTCATTCTGGTGCGTAATTTTAATTTTTGCTGGATAAACCATTGCGTATTGAATTCCAGCCTGTCGCAGCTTGCGTTTAATGGAAAGATATTCACGCGTGCTTCTTGAACTGCTAAAGTAATGACCGGATAGATGGAAATAGTGTTTCCTTATGGGACAGTGATTGTTTTTCACAGGCCATGCTAACAGCAGTTTCTCAATCTCTGAAGTTAAATAAACATGGCAACATGAGGCGAGGAGGCATGCCCGGCAGAGGTATAGGACCCAAGGTACGATGAGCTCTTTCTACTGCAAACATTGTTGAGAGCTCTCATTATCAAATACTGTCTTGAGACTGAATACAACATAGTCTTCCACATTTCCTGTGTTGGTGGACTCCAGAATGCCCATCATCTGCAAATTATTTTAACACAGTCTGGCCTCCAAGTTCTTATTCTTTGATTGGATGACCTTAAGAACCTTGGACAGTTTCAGGAGTTTCCTATCAGTGCCAGACGGTTCATCTTCGAGGAAGGATATGCAGGATTTTGTGGTGTAAATTCTCTTCTCTTGTTTAATTCGTGTAGTGGTCATTTGATCCACCCTGGAGGTGAGCAAATCCAGCCTGGTATCAATGCATGTGAAGAAGAAGGGTATTGAAGTCCAGGTCCTCGCCGGTAGCATGTGGCTTTGTGGCCCCATCAAGGGATGGAGCCCTCGGACTGTGGCATGTTTAAAATGGAAGTTTGGTCTGCTCCAAATCATTTTTTTCCTTCTTGGCTTTATCACAGGAGTTGTGGCCAGTAGACTGGGGACACCCAGGATATAGGTGCCACCACTGACACACCACCTTTCTCCTTAATGTTTGCTGGATTAGAGAGTACATATGCAAGTAAGTGATTTTGCTACAATGCTAAACATTGCAAATTGACCTACAGAGCTTAATCTGTTATCCACCTCATTTTAGGCATGCAGGGTGGCAACACAGCTCTTGAACATGCAGAACCAGCCCACCAGTAATAACGACATGCCAGCCAAGCTTCTCCTCGTTGATCCTGTGGTTAAGTCTGTTATTCTTCCTCCTCAGACTGAGCTATGGCACTTGCAATGTTTGGTTCAGCATTCCCGTCTCCTCCTTTCCTCCCCCGTGCCCAAGTCAGACCACGGAGCCAAGGAGCTTGAGCAGGCTGCCGGGCTCCGTTCATCACTCACTGCATTCGAGAACAGCCAGACTGAAGCCGTCCACAGCAGGCCTCAATCCAGCAAAGGTACAAGCGGTTGCTGTACACCATCTCCAAATCTCGTCCTCGGCTGATATGTCCTCCATGCTCAAGCCGCAGCCAATAGCAGCCACACGGAGCTCAGTCACCTCACTCCATATCAGTTCTTCAATATATCGACAGAAGTTATCAAGCCGCCATCTTGACAGGCCTTGTTCTGTCACCCGCAGCTCACCACAGCCCACTTCTGGCTATCCAGCATCGTCGATGATAGTCTTTTGGGGCAGCTAAAGGCACTCTCATGTAATGACTCTGGCAGGATCAATCAGGAATATTCAACACCGCCTGCATTTGTGCAGGGTGGTGATCCCAGCCCAATGAGCCCTGCTAGAAGTGCAGCCATATTTGGAGCCAGGCAATCCAGCGCCCTCTGAAACACTGAACAGCAGTCTAGCATATTTAAGCAGCAGCCCAGGCTGGCTGAAAAGTTCATCATATTTTTTAGCAATACTCTGCAAGAATTAATCACACATTGGCACCCTGCAACCAATAGTACCCTTTCTATTGGTATTTTATTACTTGTGGTATTCACAGATAGAAACATTGTGAAGAGTAATATGTTCCTGTGGGCATTTAAAACCCATGTTATATTTCATCTCATTTGTGAGGGGAATTATTTCCTAAAGACGCACACTTGTAAGCTAAGTTATTTTTCTGCACTGGTACAAATATGTGACTACTATCCTGTTTTCCTTTTGCCACCTAGATAAATTACCTCCATGAAGCAAAATTTGTCATGGATACTTTGGTAAGCCATGAAATACTGGGAAAATGTGTTAGCTCGCCTTCCGCACTGTGCAAAAAACATCACTTTTGGCCAAAATATTCGATCAATTTTGCTGTAAAATGCACTGCATTTCAGTTATTTGCAGAACTCCCTTGGTAGCAGAATACTCACCCACTAAATGCCTTTGAGGAGTGTCAGACTAGCTTTTGTATTGACGTACTCGGTGAAAAGTGTGAGTGTGGCTTGTGTGCGATTTTTTTCCAAGACTTTGATTGTTTGCCAGTTTAACCCTATTGGCTGCATAATTTGTCATAGACAAAATATGCATGTGTCACTTAGGCACTTCAGCCATGGATATGCTTACTATTTGCACTTTTCCTAGAAGATGCGAAAATGCGCATTTTAGCACCAGCGAGTGGTGGTACTAGTAGGCAGCCCCTTCAGTGTAATTAAAGGGTATATTTTATGCATTTTGTGTAAAAGAAAAGCTTTGTAGTGTATAGCAGGACTGAAGCTCAGTAAGTTATGGGAGCTCTAGGGTGATAATGTGTTTTATATAGGTTTCCATGCTACAGGTTTGCATTTCTAAGTACTTTGAATGAAAGGCTTTGCTAGTGGTCGTGTTATTGACCTCAGAAGGATAAAAGGCTGGTCAAACACGGCTGTTATTCGAACTGATTACCTGTAGGTCACACCAGTAGTCTACACCATCCTCCTAAAGTGAGTCATTTTGCTGGCCTATTGCATGCAACAGGAATATTTACACATTTATATCTAGGCATTGCAGCTTGGCATGCATTTATTAAATCTATTCTTCCCAGAGTAACATTATTAGAACAGTCTCTTTGATGGCAGGAGCAGTCACTGCCCTTTTGTTAGAAGGCTTGTTCCAACAATGCAAACAAAGAGCACAGACTTCAAAGGTCATAATTAAATTGAAGAACATAGTCCATTGTAGATGTATAATGTGATGGTGGCACACGCTTTTATTTAAGTATTTAAGCTGTCCGTGCCAATGTACACTTTATGTTCTGTAATGTAACATGATCCAGCTCAGTAAAAGAGCAAGGCCAGTGGTAAGCTGTCTTGTTACTAAGGGCTTAATCCTTCAGTGACTTTAATGCTGGTGTTCCAGGAAAGACAGTGTATTTGCAACAATAAATACAAATACCGCAGTACTGCTCGGTACAGTTAGATGCAGATTACACTTTAGGTTTACAACATCTCCTAGACAAAGAAAAGTGGGAGGAAAATGAAAGCTGAGCTGCTCCATATAGTGCCGCACTTTTTAACCACAAATGTTGTATGCAAACTTATGAATCGTCTGCACAAATCACATTGTTTTGAGGGTTAGCAGCTAATGAGTATCACTGGTGCGGATGAGGTATTGGCAAGGAAGTAAATAGAAGAAAAAGTACCCCAGCGAGGTAAGTGTCGGGCACCAAACCGATTGCCTCAAAAAAAGATCATATTGCACTCTTCCATTAACCAACTCCAAATCGACAGCCTTTTCAATTACCTGTGTTTTTCTGCTGCAAGCAAAATTGTCCGCCTGTTTCCACTCCAACAATTGTTGGTGACCTTCGTGTTGTTTCTGCTTCCTCATATCCCAACAATGGCCTCGCTTCTTCCGCCAAAAAAACAATAACAATTTTTATGTCTAGATCCAAACCCATAAATGCTTATCACTGTCAGCAGTCACGAGTAACCCAATCGTTACTGCTACATCTCTTCCCAAATAGTCCACAACTCACTCACTGTTCGCTAGTATATAGATCCTCTGATCCCCAGCGCTCTCAACAGTGCATGTTAAGACAGACTTGGGGCAAGTCTACTGGTGGCATGATCACACGACCAGTGTCTGGTCTCTACTAAATTAATAGCTCAGACAGCATGTCTCCAGTGCGTGCAATGAGGTCACCTTGCAAGCATCCGTAGGAACGCAAGGGCTCTGAGGTGTTTATTCCTCCATAGATTGTCCAACATCTGATAGTTTTCCTCTGTTTTTACCAGGGCATCCACTACGGCCCTTGGAAATTATTCCAACTCCTCTCCATCATTGGCAGTGCCAGTCAGACAACACTCTAGGTACACACAGAGGAACCCAGATCTCCTTCATGTTCAACACGCTACTGGTTGGAGGCCCTTAACACACATTCTATTCCAGCCACTACCTTATCAATCACTCAGAATTTCTCATGAAGGTCAGTTTTTAACTCTCATATACTGTAGATGGAAGGAGGGATCTCTCCCCTGACAACATCTCAGCTTCCACGTGTCATTTTTTAACAATATTCTTCATCTTTATGTTACTCCTTTATTCCCTTATATGAGGAGAGGTCCTTCAATCCCTTCTTTTTCCATGCCATATTAGTTTCCGTTGGTATTAGGCAAGCACTGCTACCCAGGCCTGAGGGTTTCACATCTGACTCGGCAGCAGCCTCAGACAGGTCCCCAAGGCAAATCCAGTTGAAGATGATGTCTACGTGGTCCGTCTCCAATGGGGTGGGCTGTGGTACTGTCAGTCACAGGACCTCTTCCATTTATTCAGTAAGCTGCTTCACTTCTTCCACATCCACAGCCCTGTCCAGGTTGACTGTGATCGCAGGTATACTGGGGAGGTGCCAGTATCTGCACCAGCCACGTCAGCCTCAGTGCACTCTATAGACTGGTTTCCTCAAGAGTGCCCACTCTTTGGGGTGGCTAGCACAACGTTGCCACTGCCAGCACAGTTGGCTTTGTGCAACACAGCAGGTACGTCATTGGCCTCAGAGGTGCAATTGGGGCCTCCATCCAGTCCTCACTCTTAGCACTTTGTCTGTAGACAACCCCCAGTATCTGCTAACAGACAAGCAATCGGCCAAATAGGGATAGTGGGGGGGAGTGGGGGGGGGGGGGGGGAGTTGACCTGGAATTCTGACAGCGTGCATTTGGCCAGACCTCACAATCTGTCTCTTAGTCCTCTCTGCAAGATTGAGGGGGTCATTACAACATTGGCGGTAAAAGCCGCTTACCGCCGTGCAGAAGACCACCAACACACTGCCGCTGCCGCAGAATTCCACCACAGTCATTATGACCCACAGCTCGGAATCTGCCAAAATCCAGACACCCACACAAGTCCACCACACCAAAGGTCAGTGATAAACTGGCGATAACAAAACCGACACTCTCACGCCAACAGGAATACGCCCACACTATCACGACCCACGAATCCACACGGCGGTCTTTCAACTGCGGTATTCCATTGGCGGTACACACCGCTGCGCTCAAAATACACATTTACAAAACACTACCACATTGGACAAATCGAAATATACACACTGATACACATACACACACCACTCCCACACATCCAATACAATATAAAACACACACCCACATCACCCACAAACCCTTACGTCAACAATTGCGACGGAAGGCCAGAGAGAGACACCACCAGAAAGAACAATAGCATCCACAGGCACCCTACACCATCACTCACACAACATCCAAGCACCTCACACAACACACCTCTAAATATCACCCCACACATCACAACACACACCACCTCACACATCACCCACACCACCCCATGGCCCCGCAAAGACACCCCAGGTTCTCTGAGGAGGAACTCAGGGTCATAGTGGAGGAAATCATCCGGGTAGAGCCACAGCTATTCGGATCACAGGTGCAGCACACCACCATAGCTAGGAAGATGGCGCTACGGCGAAGAATCATGGACAGGGTCAACGAAGTGGGACAGCACCCAAGAACACGGGATGACATCAGGAAGAGGTGGAACGACCTACGGGGGAAGGTGCGTTCCGTGGTCTCAAGACACCACCTTGCGGTTCAGAGGACTGGCGTCGGACCCCCACCTCCTCCCCAAGAACTCACTACATGGGAGGAGCAGATCTTGGCTATACTGCATCCTGAGGGCCTCGCAGGAGTAGCTGGAGGAATGGACTTGGTCAGGCAAATCTTTACTACCTTATCCCCCCCACCCCACCTGCATGCCATCACATACCTCCACCCTCGCCCTCACCTCCATCACTCCAACTCCTCACGTATGTCCCAATAGCACAAACCACACATCCCAAACCCAAGCCCTGCATGTAACACCAAAGCATGGACACCCATCACCAAAGCATGTCCACTGCACATACCCATACACCCCCCTAAACCATTATCACACAAGGTCCTACACAGGAATGCAAGCACTGGGGTACAGGGTCACCCACCCATTGCACACCATGGCACACACAGATGCAATAATCATGCCTTTACACCCCTGCAGGACCCCTACCCAACGTTACCGGACAGGAGGGTCCAGACATGTCCACTCCACTCACAGAAGAGGCCCACAGTGATGACCGCAGCTCTGTCCAGCTGGATCTAGATGACTAGCCAGGCCCATCTAGGACCTCGGGACAGTTGGTTCCCCTCACACTGGCACAGGCCACTACAGAGCTTCCCCCCTCTGGAAACACCAGCACAGTACCCACCCAGCGGGCCCATCCCTCTGTCCCCAGGACACGTCAATCAGCAGTGTGTCCACCACTACAGGGAACCCAGGCTAACCCACCACCCCAACAACACCAGGGACCTGGGGGCAGTGGCAGTGGGCACACGGTTCAGGGGACAGAGGCCCAGGAACACAGGGGAACTGGGAGGGCTGCTGTGCGACAGGGGGAGGACAGGCCCAGGGAACCCACTCTCCACGAGGCCCTCTCCAACATCATGGGAGCCTACCACCATTCCCAGGAGACGATGGCAACGGTACTGGCCAAGTTTCAGGAGACCCAGCGGCTGCAGGAGGAACAGTATCTGGGCTTCAGGGAGGAACTAAAATCTATTAATTCCACCCTGGGCACCATTGTAGGGGTGCTGAAGGAACTCGTCAACACCAGGAGGGACACTGTGGCACAACAAGGGGCCCCTGACACTAGCCTGGACGATGAACTGCCGACCACCTCCGCCGGCGCTAGTGGACAGGAGGCACCGCCACAGGACCACAACACCAGCAACCCACCCCCTGCAGATGGAGAACCACCCCGCAAGTGGTCCCTGAGATCCAGGAAAAAGACAGAGAACAATGCCAAGACCCCCGCCAAGAAATGAGACCACCCTGAATGTCATCCTTCTGTCCCACTTTGTCACCCTGTCCATACTTAAACTGCACCAGCTCCACTGCCTATGCCCCTTTGGACAATGCACCCTGTGAGACTAATAGACTGGACTCTGCCATGGACATTCCTCCACCATCACCCCTGACCATTGTACAATCCCTTCCACTATTTAGCACTTAAATAAACACCCTTAAATCACAAAACAATCTGGAGTCAGTCTGTGCTTTCACAATTGTGTATTTGCAATAACTGAGGAAAATAGCAATGCCCATTGTATTGTCAACATACCTATGTCACACAGCTCAGAGGTAGTAGAATTAAATCAGATGTAGCAGGCAGTGTTGTCTTCTTATCTGTGTCTCACTGGAAGTATTTGTGGATCACCGTGTTCCTGTTGTCTATGTCCTCTTCTTCTGTTTCCTCGTCTTCACTGTCCACAGGCTCCACAGCTGCCACAACACCTCCATCTGGACCATCCTCCTGCAGAAAAGGCACCTGTCGTCGCAAAGCCAAGTTGTGAAGCATACAGCAGGCCACAATGATCTGGCATACCTTCTTTGGTGAGTAGAATAGGGAACCACCTGTCATATGGAGGCACCAGAACCTGGCCTTCAGGAGGCCGAAGGTCCTCTCTATAATCCTCCTAGTTCGCCCATGCGCCTCATTGTAGCGTTCCTCTGCCCTTGTCCTGGGATTCCTCACAGGGGTCAGTAGACATGACAGGTTGGGGTAACCAGAGTCACCTGCAAATGGCGAGGGACAACTGTTAGACACACACTAACTCATAGGGACATCCCCAGACCCAGACACCTATTCACACTGTATAGGGTCCATGTCCTCACCTAATAGCCACACACGTTGCCTCTGGAGTTGCCCCATCACATAAGGGATGCTGCTATTCCTCAGAATGTAAGCATCATGCACTGAGCCAGGAAATGTGGCATTCACATGGGAGATGAACAGGTCGGCCAAACACACCATCTGTATATTCATCGAATGGTAACTCTTCCGGTTTCTGTACACTTGTTCAGTCCTGTGTGGGGGGACCAAGGCCACATGTGTCTCATCAATGGCACCTATGATGTTGGGGATATGTCCCAGGACATAGAAGTCACCTTTAACTGCAGGCAAATCCTCCACCTGAGGGAAAACGATGTAGCTCCGCATGTGTTTTAGCAGGGCAGACAATACTCTGGACAACACGTTGGAAAACATAGGCTGGGACATGCCTGATGCTATGGCCACTATTGTTTGAAAAGACCCACTTGCTAGGAAATGGAGTACTGACAGCACCTGCTCTAGAGGGGGGATTCCTGTGGGATGGCGGATAGCTGACATCAGGTCTGGCTCCAACTGGGCACACAGTTCCAGGATTGTGGTACGATCAAGTCTGTAGGTGATGATCACATGTCACTCCTCCATTGTCGACAGGTCCACCAGCGGTCTGTACACTGGAGGATGCCGCCATCTCCTCACCTGCCCCAGCGGACGTTTCCTATGGAGGAGAACAGCGAGCAGAGAGTCAACCAACTCTGAGGTACATAAACACAACTTAATTGGAAAATGTTTGCAAATCAACATATGGCTGTATTAGTGTTTAAGCAAGGCCTAGATATGTGTGACGCAGTCCAAAATAATACCATGTGGGCCCCTGAAATGGCGGCTGCCTGACCTGTAAAGTGGGACAAGCGGATATGAGGTAACTGCGCTGGCGTTGTACACCGTCGCGGTAGGCGGTCGAAGAATGCATTGGTTAACATTGGACCCTATGGGTCCCAGGAGCCAATGACGATGTACGCCGGCGGTGACGGTACGCACCGCCGCGGACGTGACCGCCATTTTCTCTCTGTTCAATCACTTGATACCTGATTTTCGACAGGAGAGGACCTACACTGCAAGTGCTGCTGTGACCTCAGTCTGGAAGAGACAATGGCTCGTGTGTCTGGGGAAAGGGCCCCTGTCTTCAGCACAGAGGAGTTGGAGAAACTAGTGGATGGGGTCCTCCCCCAGTACACGCTACTCTACAGTCCTCCAGACAAACAGGTGAGTACACTGTGAGCATGCTGTATGGGCAATGGCTGTTTGGAGTGGTGTGGAGGAAAGATAGGGGGGGGGAATGAGGCGTGCATTGAACGACGGTGAGTGCATGTGCGTCATGGCAAGGGTAGGGATGCAGGCCAATGACTGTGACGGTGCGGACGGTTATATCTTCTCTTTTTCCCCTGTACTATTCCTGTAGGTCAGCGCCCACCAGAAGAAGGATATTTGGCGTGCCATCGCCAAGGAAGTCCGGACCCTGGGGGTCTTCCACAGACGGAGCGCCCACTGCCGGAAAAGATGGGATGACATTCGCCGCTGCAACAAGAAGATGGCGGAGGCCCAGCTGGGGATGGCCTCCCAACGTGGGTGGGGTGCCTGTCACACCATGACCCCCCGATGTTCCAGATCCTGGCGGTGGCGTACCCGGAGTTGGATAGGCGCTTGAGGGCATCACAGCAGCCGAAGAGGGTGAGTACACTCTCATTCAGCTGATTCAGCGCACATTGTAGGTGTCTGGGTGGGGGAGGTGGGCTGTTGGTTCCCCTAGAGCAGGGCGAGTTTAGTAGGCAAGGTCCCTTCTGAATGCAGGCCCTGTGGCACCCCACCCCACCTGTGTACAAAGCCAACTACACCTAGTCAGGCTCTTGTGACATCCATGCGTGCAGCAATCGGGCATAGCCTTGTAACCCATGTCCCTGTGATTGATTAAGGAACTCCAAGTGCACGGCGTAGTGCAGGGGGCTTCTGTGTCTGTAGTGTCCGCCAACGGTAGCGGTATTGCATGCACTAAACATGTCTTTCTTCTGTATCCCCCCCCTTTTTGTGGTCTCCCTGTTCTTGTGTGCATTAGCATCATCAGGCGGAGGAGCAGTGGCACCGGAGCAGGAGGGAGCGGCATCCCACATGGCCCTGGAGGGCGACACAATGGAGTCGGAATTCACCAGTGGGACGGAGGGCGAGGGGAGCTCCACGGCGGGGACAGGAGCTGAGGCCAGCGATACGGACGCCTCCTCTGATGGGAGCTCCCTTATGGTGGCAGGCCCATCTGTGCCCCCCGCATCTACCGGTACAGCCGACACCCCCCTACCAGCACCTTCCTCCCAGCAACCCCTCTGCGTTTGCCCCGTGGCTGCTCATCCAGGAGGGTGGACATCTCCTTCCCCCCAGGCACCTCAGGCCCTGCACCTGTCACCCCTGCTGCCCTCAGTGAGGAGGCCATTGACCTCCTCAGGTCCCTCACTGTTGGGCAGTCTACCATTTTGAATGCCATCCAGGGTGTAGAGAGGCAGTTGCAACAAACCAATGCATACCTGGAGGGCATTCATTCTGGTCAGGCGGCCCAACAGAGAGCTTTTCAGACTCTGGCCTCAGCACTGGTGGCAGCCATTGTCCCTGTCTCTAGCCTCCCCCCTCCAACTTCCTCCACCCAGACCCAAACCCCGGTACCTCAGCCTATCCCAAGCACACCATCAGACCAGCATGCACACACGTCAACACACAAGGGAAGCTCAGGCAAACATAAGCACCACACACCCCACAGGCACTCACGCAAGCATCATACACATGCAGACATACCAACAACCACTGCCTCCACTGTGTCCCCCTCCTCCTCGTCTCCCTCCTCCCTCCCAGTCTCATCTCCACTCACACCTGCATGCACTACATCTTCAGCCACTACCTCCATCACCAGCACACCCACCACCACACCCCGCTCATGTGCACTCACCACCCCCACTACCATTCACACATCCCCTGTGTCCTCTCCCTGTGTGTCTGTGAGCCCACCTCCCAAGGTACAAACGCAGCCACACACCCACCCAACAGCCATCCACCTCACGACAGCCTCCAGCCCATGCACCTTCACCCAAAGTCAGCAAACGTACACCTCCTACAACCACTACCTCTTCCTCCACTCTCAAACCCCCTCCATCTACCCGTCCCAGTGTGCCCAAAAAGCATTTCCTGTCCAACCTTGACCTCTTTCCCTCACCTCCCCTACCCCTTCAGTCTCCTAGGGCCCACCTCTCCAGGTCCCAACCCAGCGCCTCAGCCACAACATCTGCGGGAACAGTCGTGCCAGTAGTAACCGGCTTCTGGAGTGCGCCAGGCAGCAGGGCAGCCAGTGTGGCAAGGATCAAGAGCACGGACAGTCCCCCACCTCAAAAGCATAATAAGTTGGCCAGTGCCCGGCGGGAGAGAGGAAATAAATCTGCCACCAATGCCGCTTCCAGGGGTACAGTTGGGAGTGTGGAGACAGCTGCGCCACCATCCAAGGTGGGGAGGGGGCACAGTAAAACCTGCAAGTCTGGGAAAACCTGCACAGAGGACAAGACCGCAACAAGCACCGCTGCCAAGGACACTGCCGCCACCAGCACTGCTGCCAAGGACACCGCCGCCACCAGCACCGCTGCCAAGGACACCGCCGCCACCAGCACCGCTGCCAAGGACACCGCTGCCACCAGCACCGCTGAACAGGACACCGCCTCCACCAGCACTGCTGCCAAGGACACCGCCGCCACCAGCACCACTGAACAGGACACCGCCGCCACCAGCACTGCTGAACAGGACACCAGCGCCACCAGCACCGCAGCCAAGGACACCGCCGCCAAGGACACCGCCGCCACCAGCACCACTGAACAGGACACCGCCGCCACCAGCACCGCTGAACAGGACACCGCCGCCACCAGCACCGCTGCCAAGGACACCGCCGCCACCAGCACCGCTGAACAGGACACCCCCGCAACAAGCACCGCAGGCCAGTGAGCGCCAAAGATTCTGACGCTACTGAGGCCACCACAAGCAGGATGAAGCACTCTGGGCACAAAGCCCCCTCCAGAACCAGTGGAGAGATCCATCCACTACCTCAGTCCTTGGCAGGATGAAGCACTCTGGGCACAAAGCCCCCTCCGGAACCAGTGAAGAATGGCATCCACTAACTCAGTCCTTGGTAGGATGAAGCACTCTGAGCACAAAGCCCCCTCCAGAACCAGTGGAGACTGTTATCCACTTGAAAGACTGTGGCTTTGCACTCCCCAGGATGCAGCAGTGGGCAACCCACCCACTGTAGAGACTTGAGAGTCTGTGGCTTTGCCCTCCCCTGGATAAAGCAGTGGGCAACCCACCCACTGGAGAGACTTGAGAGACTGTGGCTTTGCTCTCCCCAGGATAAAGCAGTGGGCAACCCACCCACTGGAGAGACTTGAGAGACTGTGGCTTTGCACTCCCCTGGATAAAGCAGTGGGCAAACCACCCACTGGAGAGACTTGAGAGACTGTGGCTTTGCACTCCCCAGGATAAAGCAGTGGGCAACCCACCCACTGGAGAGACTTGAGAGACTGTGGCTTTGCACTCCCCTGGATAAAGCAGTGGGCAACCCACCCACTGGAGAGACTTGAGAGACTGTGGCTTTGCACTCCCCTGGATAAAGCAGTGGGCAACCCACCCACTGGAGAGACTTGAGAGACTGTGGCTTTGCACTCCCCAGGATAAAGCGGTGGGCAACCCACCCACTGGAGAGACTTGAGAGACTGTGGCTTTGCACTCCCCAGGATAAAGCAGTGGGCATGGAGCCCCCTCGTGGATCTGACGTCGTGCACTCATCCGGCTGCGGTGCCCCCCTTCCCTTCCCCCTGAGGTGCCTGTTTTATTTCTATCTGATGCCCCAGCAGTGTTCTCCCCATCTTGTTCGGGTATTGAGTGTGGGCCTCGCCCATGCATTTTGGGCCCAGTGGTCCACGGACTATGATGGTGGAATCCCTTGGACTTGTATTCTTGGTGTATATATTTGTTTATAGTGTGAATATCTTTTTAAATGTATATATTTTTGATTCATGTATTTGAATATATTACAATCATTCGACTCATTTCCTTTTGTCCTTGCATTCTTCCAGGGCGGTTTGGGGGGTGTAACTGTAATGTATCATGATGTATTGGTGTGTGTGTTGTCGTGGGTGAGGGTATTGCGTGTTGCGTGTGTGTGTCACTCTCTTTTCCCTCCCCCTCCCTGTGTCGTAGGTGCAGTACTCACCGTGGTCTTCGCCGCCGTCTTTGTTGTTCCTGGTAGAGAAGCAGGAAGATAAAGGCTGGCAATATCTGGAGCACGGGTTCCATGGCGTCCTGATTCCTTGTGGGGAGTGTAGAGGTGAGCGTTTCCCCTTCCAATTCCTGTTTCTGCCGTGTTTTTGTTCGCGGTGAATCCGCCCCGGAAAAGGTGGCAGATTGGACTGTTGTAATTCTGTGGGCGGTACATTGTCCTCCGCCTGTCTGTTGGCGGTTACCGCCGCGGTGTTTGTTTGTACCGCCTTGGCGGTCGGAGTGTTAAAGTTTGGCGGTTTCCGCCACGGTCGTGATTCCAATTTTTTTTACGCCGGCCTGTTGGCGGTTTTACCGCCGCTTTAACACCGACTGCCAGGGTTTTAATGACCACCTAAATCTTTTTATGTTTAGGGTTCTGTTGTGTTTTGGAGGAAAGGAGACACCAGCTAGTATTTCTTCTCTTTACCTGTTGATAAAAATATTCATTTATAGCATATTACTGTATACATTGATTAAAAATAATTTACTAGTAGCAAAACAAAAACAATTAGTGGTGGCAGTAAAAGCTTGATGTGTGAAAGGTGCTTGACACGGCTACTTGGAACTTTCTTCAATGTACATTCAATGCTTTTGCTTTACCAGACAATCTTATTATTTTTGTGGTATCTTAACATGCAAAATGCTAAGAGTTGGGTATTTCTAAGAAGCTGATGTAACATGGAGGCAGTGGACAAGTTATCTTTTCTAGGTTTTTCAATTGGGTATTTGCACCATTGCTAAAACTAAACAAGAAGGTGATAACAATAAGGATAATCAATATTCAGGACCATAACATTTTGTTACACAAATAATATCAGACACTGATGTGACCCAGGGATACATTCTTTCCATTTTGGATTTGTGTATTAAAATCTTTGGATGCAAACATAATTTATATAATAAAAGGTCTTATAGGCCACTGTCAAAGAAAATGTTTACAGTGACCTGTTAGAAATGGGGTCTCTAGTTGGCAATGGTCAGCACCCTGTCCAAGTAGGGACCCTCACTCTAGTTAGGGTAACGGAGCCCCTGCTCACCCCCTTGGTAGCTTGGCTGAAGCAGTTAGGCTTATCTCAGAGGCAATGTTTAAAGAATGTGTACACAAACACGGTAACACAGTGAAAACACCACAAAAGTACTCCACACCAGTTTAGGAAAATAGCCAACATTTATCAGAGTAAAACAAGACAAAAACAACACAAATCCAACATACACAAGTAAAGATAACACTTTTTAAAGGCTTCAATGAATCTTAATCCATAGGAGTCAGTGGTTGTATCTTTTAGCACAAAGTACCTGTGATGCATCAAGAACAAAGACAATGCGGGCAGCAGATGAGGTGAGGCACCAAAAGGAAATTGATGCATTGGTTCCTTACTGGGCAGGGGAGGTGATGTGTCGATTCTTTCCTCGCAGGAGAGGTGATGCATCAGTTCCTTACTGGCAGGGGAGGTGATGCGTCAATTCTTTCCTCACAGGGAAGGCAATGCATTGATTTCTAGACACACAGTCTCAGTTCCGTACTGCGGTGCGGGGTCAATGAGAAATTGACACCCCAGGGATGATGCATGGAAAATCCAGACACACTGTGTTGCTGGAACCGTGGTGAAACTGGCACTGCATCAATTCTGCAGCTGTGAGACAGACGCTGCATGGATTCTCCAGCCGTGGGATGATTTTCTTCTTCAGGTCACCAGCTTACACTTCCAAGGGCCCAGGGACTGGAATTGGCACCACTTTGCAAGTCAGGATTCTCAGCAAGAGAGCTCAGGCACTGGCAGGTGAAGTCTTTGATGTCCCCAAGACTTCTTAGCAGGAGCAAGCTCAGTTCAAGCCCTTGGAGAACCTTGGAAAGTAGGATGTAAAAAGCGAAGTCCAGTCCTTTCACTCCCAGGACAGAAGCAGCAAGCAGCAGGCCAGCACAACAAAGCAACAAGCAGCGTGGTAATCCCTCCTACAGCATGCAGCTGTTCTTCCTGGCAGAATGTCCCTAGTGTAGAAGTGTTCTAAAACTCTGTGGTATCAGAGGTCCAGTACCAATGCCCATTTCTATCTTTGACGTAGGCAACCTACAAAGAAAAGTCTTTGTAGTGCACAAGACGCTGCCTTTTCTGCCCTGGCCACAGACACACTCCAGTGGGTTGGAGACTGCTTTGTGGGAGGACAGGCACAACCTTATTCAGGTGCAACTGTCAGTTCCTCCCATCACTCTAGCTCAGAAAGACCCATGAGCCTGTTGATGGGCCATCAGGACATGCAGGGTACACCTCAGCTCCCTTTGTGTGACTGTCTAGGGTGAATACACAAACAGTCTTTTACGGGGAGCTGTCCGAGGCGAGAGACGACGTTCCTCCGTATCCTTCCCCAGGGCCGCTACAAGAATACCCTGGGGGCACTAAAAAGAGGAGCAGCTCGCCCAGAAGATCCCCTTGGGTGCAGAAGGCCCAGAAGAAAAGGGAGGAGAAGGAGACAGAAGGAGGAGAGAGAGAGCGGGAGGAGGACACAGAAACTAACAAGATGGCGCGGCAGCAGAGACGGGAGAGAAAAGACATGGAGGCGAAGGAGATGGAGGTACCGCTGGACAAAGGGAGAGGAGACGCAAAGGTAGAGACAGAGGGGACAACGGATTCCTGGGACGCCACAGACTCAACAAGGAAGGGCCCCAGAGCCCCAAACCACCATGATTTCTCCAGCCACGTCTCAGGAGGGATGTGGCTTATCAAGGTATGTGGCCAGGGCTGGCACTGGTGGCCTAGGAGAATGGGAAAAGAGGGCGGGGAGAGGCAGAGAAAGTCCATATCAAGGAGAGGCTGCATAAGGGAGATATATCGTAACCACAAAGGCTACACACGGGGTGTATAGGATTGGGTTTACACTATCACCCTTCGCGCACGTGCACAGGACCTTCCCTCCCCCTCCCTGAATAATAAATCTGAGGAAAACTTTATTCACTTACCTGACAAGAGTCCTTGTTATTTTTCTTTCCTTTGAGGGAGGCCTGGATCACCACCACCTTCTGAAAATCTAATGAGGAGAGAAAACGAACGACATAAGAAGGACTTTAACCTCAGAGCTTCTTACAGTATCCCAAAACTAAGAAGAAACTGAGAATAAAATAAACTTGGTTCCTAAAGACGTATTCTAAGTTGACTATTTATTTATCCCGAGCACTGTCACCCACGTCATACCCCATCACACCCCTATAAGGGTATCTGTAATTCGTACTGTCATCATCCAACGGACAACCCATCTACCTTACCCCATAATACAGCACAACTGTCATCCTAACCCAGACGTGTATTCCACAGACAGGCAGAGGAAAAGAATGGTTAAGCAAGAAAATGCCCACTTTCTAAAAGTGGCATTTTCAAATTTATAATTTAAAAACCAACTTCACCAAAAGATGTATTTTTAAATTATGAATTCAGAGACCCCAAACTCCATATCCCTATCTGCTCCCAATGGGAAATTAAACTTAAAAGATATTTCAAGGCGATCCCCATGTTACCCTATGGGAGCAATAGGCCTTGCAATAGTGAAAAACAAATTTAGCAGTATTTCACTATCAGGATATGTAAAACACACCAGTACTTGTCATACCTCTTAAATACACTGCACCCTGCCCATAGGGCTGCCTTTGGCCTACTTTAGGGGGGACTTACATGTAGTAAAAGGTAAGGTTTAGGCCTGGCAAGTGGGGTCAAAATGGCATTATAAAACTGCCTACACAGACTGTGAAATAGCAGGTCTGAGACATGTCTACAGGGCTACTCATGTGAGTGGAACAATCGGTGCTGCAAACCGATTAGTAGCATTTGATTTACAGGCCCTGGGCACACATGGTGCACTATACTAGGGACTTACTAGTAAATCAAATATGCTGATCTTGGAGAAACCAATCACCAATACCATTTAGGCAGAGGGCATATGCACTTTAACACTGGTTAGCAGTGGTAAAGTGCCCGGAGTCCTAAAGCCAACAAAAACAGGTCAGAAAAATAGAAGGGAGAAGGCAAAAAGTTTGGGGATAAGCCTGCAAAAAGGGCTAGGTATAACATAACCAAAGAAATATAATACAAATCCTCAACAATTTGAAGTAGATTCTACAATTAAACATGTTAAGATGACTCATGAAAGAACAACTCTTATGCTGATAATTGTTATGACATACATTATGTAAGCTGAACATTCTTCCAGGGCTCCTATAATATTTAGCCGTAGCCCTTTTTAAAAAAAAAAACTTAAGCATGTTTGAAAAGTTTCCCTGAAGACTTTAGACTGAGACAGGGATTTTAGGGTCCTTTCAGACTGTGGCGTAATGAAACTTGAGGGGGCCTGCTGCAAAGCCTCCCCTCCAGACTTACTCCAGAGCTCTCAGACCAGGGCACAGTGGTGAGGGGGCGCCATGTAGCTCGGGACTCCCGCACCACGGTGGCTGCAGGAGCCTTTGTTACGCCCCTGCTTTAAGATATCAAGAAAGCTCCAGACTATCAATGGATAGAAAATTACTTTAATCAAATGGAAATTAAAAGTCCTCTCGGTTTGTGGCGTGTAAAGATCTATGTTATTATTTTGTACTACGTCTGAGAAGCCTGATCCTGCCCGGTATACTCAAAGAAAGTGGGTGTTGTATTGTAACAATTTTAAAGAGATGTTGAGGCAACAGTAGACTTTTCTTCCCCAAAATGTCTGAGATTGGCATGTATTCAACAGAAGATGGGAGTTATAGGTCACACTTGCATCCAAATGATATGTGTGCCCTTGTTTGTAGTAGTACAGCAACTACTGGGTCAGCAAGATGTGAAAAGGAAACTCTTCACATAGATTGTGGCATCGCAAAAGGGGAAACAGCTGTCTAGAGAATGTGTTAGATGGAATAAGGGGAACCTTGAATACAGAAGGAAATATGCAATCATCGTTCTATTTATCATTCAATTCAATCATCACAATAATCATCCTATATAAGAATCACCATAAATAATAACCATCTGTTCATCACCATTTAATCATCATTCTATTCACCATTCAATTAAATCTTCATAATAATCATCATCTATAAGAATCTTCCTAAATAATAATCATTTAATGATCATCATCTACTCATCATTCTATTCACCATTCAGTTCAATCTTTATAATAATCATCATCTATAACAATCATCATAAATAATAATCATTGTCATCTAATCATGATTCTATTCAATCATCATATTAATTATCCTCTATAAAAATGATAATCGAAAATGTTCATCTAATCATCATTATCCCCATCTAATTATTCTTCTATTCAACATTAAGACAGAAATAATCAATTAACAGACGGCCCCAGATATTTCACGACAAAAAAACTCAGATTATCAATCATCAATCAAATAACTTCTTAAGCGCACTACTCACCCAGTAGGGTCTCAAGGCGCTGGGGGGAGGGTAGGGGCCGGTTACTGCTCGAAAAGCCATGTTTTTAGGTGCTTTCTGAAGGTTAGTAGGTCCTGGGTCTTGCGTAGGTTTGTGGGGATGGAGTTCCAGGTGTTGGCGGCGAGGTGGGAGAAGGATCTGCCACCGGAGGTGGTGCGTTGGATGTGAGGGACTGTGGCGAGGGCGAGGTCGGCGGAGCGGAGCTGGCGAGTTGGTATGTGGAAGTTTACTCGTTCGTTGAGGTAGGCCGGCCCAGTGTAGTGGAGGGCTTTGTGAGCGTGGATGGGTGGGTGGATATGTGTCCGTGAGGAGGGACGTTGAGGATGAGTCATGCGGCTGCGTTCTGGTTTCGCTGGAGTTTTCTTTGAAGTTTGGCTGTGGTCCCTGCGTAGAGGGCGGTGCCGTAGTCCAGTCTGTTGCTGATGAGGGCGTGGGTGACTGTTCTTCTTGTTTCTAAGGGGATCCATTTGAAAGTCTTGTGTAGCATGCGAAGGGTGTTGAAGCAGGAGGATGATATGGTGTTGATTTGCTGGGTCACGGAGAGGGATTAGTCGAGTATGATGCCAAGGTTGCGTGAGTGGGTGGTGGGTGCTGGGGGTGGTCCGAGGGTGGTGGGCCACCAGGAGTCGTTCCATGCTGTCTTGTTGAGGCCGAAGATGATGATCTCTGTTTTGTTTGAGTTCAATTTGAGGTGGCTTGTTCTCATCCATTTGGCGGTGTCGAAGAGTCCGGCGTACAGGTTAATCTTGGCAGTGGCTGGGTTCCTGGTGAGGGAGATGATGAGCTGGGTGTCGTCAGCGTAAGAAATGATGGTGATGCCGTGGGGGCGGAGGATGTTGGCGAGAGGAGCCATGTAGATGTTGAAGAGGGTGGGGCTGAGGGAGGATCATTGGCTGACCCCACAGATGATCTTGGTGGATATAGACCAGAAAGGAGGGAGGTGAACTCTTTGGGTTCTTTCGGAGAGGAAGGAGGTGAGCCAGTCCAGTGCCTTGTGGTGAATTCCGGCGTCGAACAGGCGTGCGGGGAGGGTTTGGTGGCATACAGTGTCAAAAGCTGCAGAGAGGTCTAGGAGGGTGAGGGCGACGGTCTCGCGCTTGTCCACTCTGGTCCCAATGTCATCTGTGCAGGCGATGAGGCGGGTCTCAGTACTGTGGTTATTGCGGAATCCAGATTGGGAGGCGTCGAGTATATTGTTTTCTTCAAGGAAGCGGGATAGTTGTGCGTTGACTATCTTCTCAGTGACCTTTGCAGGGAAGGGGAGAAGAGAAATGGGTTGGTAGTCTGTGAGGTCTTCCGGATCGCTTTGGTTTTTTTGAGAAAAGTGTTGACTTCGGCGTGCTTCCAAATATCTGGGAAGGTTGCGGTGTTGAAGGAACTGTTGATGACGGCACGGAGGTGGGGAGCGATGATTTGGCTGGCCTTATTGAAAATGTGGTGGGGGCACGGGTCTGTTGGGGAGCCTGAGTGGATGGAGTTCATGGTTTTGCCGATTTCTTCGTCGTTGGTGGGGGTCCAGGTGTTCAGTCGGCTGGTGCGGCAGGGTGTTGTAGTGTTGGTTGTGTCAGTTGTGATGGTGGTGGGTGCTGATGGTGAGGATGAGGAGAAGCTGTCATGTATGTCTGTGATTTTGCGGTGGATGTAGCTGGAGAGGAAGTTGCAGAGGTCTTGGGAGTGTGGGTGGTCGATGGTGCAGGATTTGGGTTTGGTGAGTTCTTTGAGGATGGCAGAGAGTTCCTTGTTGTTGTGTGTGTTGTTGTCTATGCGTTCTTTGTAGAATGATCGTTTGGTTGTCCGGATCAGTTGGTGGTGTTTGCGCATGGCTGTTTTGAGGGCAGAGAAGTTGCTCATTGAGGTTTCTTGGCGCCAGGCATTCTCAGTTTTTCGGAATTCTCATTTGGAAGATTGAAGTTCTGTGGTGAACCAGGGGGCGGTCTTGGTGGTGCGGGTGTTGTTATTTGTTTTCAAAGGGGCGAGGGAGTCTGCGCAGGTTTCTAGCCATCGTGTGAGGTTGTGGGCGGCGGTGTTGGGGTCGTTGGTGATGGGCGGTGGAGCTTGTGAGAGGTTGGAGATCAGGTGTTCCTTGGAGATCTTGTTTCTCTTGCGGTAGGGTGTGGTGTGTTGTTGGTGGTGGGTGATGGGTTTCATGAAGGAGAAATGGACGCAGTGGGGGTCAGTCCAGTGGAGTTCGGTGATGAGGTTGCTGGAGGTGAAGATGGCGTCTAGCATGTGTCCCACTGAGTGGGTGGGTGAGGTGACCAGTTGCTTGAGGCCGAGGTTTGTGAGGTCGTCCAGCAGGGCTGTGGTGTTGCAGTCGTGGGTGCTTTCCAGGTGAAAGTTGAGGTCACCAAGGAGTATGTAGTCTGTGGAGGAGAGGGCGTGGGAGCTGATGGTATCGGCAAGGGTGTCACAGAATGGGGGGTGGGGTCCTGGTGGTCTGTAGATGAGGGTTCCTCTAAGGGTGGTGCTAGCGTTTATGTGAAAGTGTAGGTGTTCTGCGTTGTCTAGGGAGTCGTTGGTGTTGGTGGAGATTTTGATGGAGTTTTTGTGTATTATGGCGATACCTCCTCCTGGTTTGTTGGTCTCTACGGGTGATTTTGTAATGGAAAGACAAATCTACTCACAGTGTGAAAAAAACAAGAAAGCATATGTTGAAGACTGGATACTTTTTAATAACTTTAACTAGCCTCGTAGGAAAACTGGCCCTGTGCAAATGTCTGGGTAAAATATTCATACAAGTGGACATTTGCAAAACATTCAACCTGGTGACAGCTGCAGCCCTCTCTCTATCCTACAGATGTTATCCTTCACTGTTTTGTTGCAATGCACGGTGTCTTAGTCCTGTCTGATGAACATGATAAACAATATCTGGTTGCAATTTATGTAATTTGAATTAACAGTAACAATTAGTTGCCAGCTATTCGCATACTGTAATGTTAAAGCTCCCTGACATAGTATAAGATACAATGTAATATTTGGTTACCTGTCTTCCCTTTGTGGATCTCTGTATTGGTTAAAATGCAAAACAAAAAGTTAAGGCGTAAGACTAAATAATTTTAGGTAACCCCCACCCCCACCTACGTTTTCCTAAACTGAAATAAGAAACACACAGCTAGATCTGCACCAGAGGAGAACAATTGAATAAATGTGTCATTAACTAGCCACGCAACTTTCTCTGACAATTAAAGTGTAGCAATGTAGAGACAATGCCCAGATATGGAGAGTGTAACGCCTTTAGTGCCTAAATAAACTCTAAGTGTATGCATGTCAGCAAGAGGAGGGCAGAGGGCACTCCCCAAGGGCAGCCGGACTACAGAAATAATTGGTAAATTACTTCTGGAGTGAATTGGCTCCCCATGCATTCTAGAATTGTGGAACCTTTTCGGCAGAAGGGATTTCAGCTAGACTCCTTCCACCTCTTTGGTTTTGACAATATTGAGTCTTGCATAAATACACATTTTGAGCAGATTATGGTGGCTCAGCCAATTCATAAATATTTTTGCAGACATTGAGCAATGAGTCATTAACAGAAACTGTATTAAAACTATAACCAGTTGGGACCTGTAAGGGAGACAGCAAATCTGGTAGTAAGAGATCACCAAGTGCATTTATTTAGCCACGTCATGTTGGGATTGCTTCAACCTGATGCAAGCAGTAACATTTCACCCAAGTGATACAGTAAGAAATAACCAGACTGCATATGTCAACGTATCCCCTTCTTGGGCCATTGTTTTTTTGGAGTCCTGCAGAGTTCAGGTCTCTCCAACTGCTGTTCGTTGTAAATGTGCAGCATCTACATGCACTATGGCCTAATTTGAAAGTAACTGTTCATAACTACACTAGGTGTTATGTGGGCATGTGACCTCCTAATATTAGGCTAAGGTGACACGTAATAGGGCAGTGACATCTACTACCCTCAGAGGTCCACTCGAATCATTTGACTCAGACAGGTGTGTGAAATCATCCAATCAGACAATATGAACCAATAATGATCAAATATAACATCAAATAATCAAGATATTCAATGTGAGGTCATTAATTTATACACACTATGACCTATGTGGCCATGAATCACCACACCAGTTTAGTAAAGATTAGACATTTAGGGCCAGATGTATGAATCTGGCCCATTGCGATTCGGTAATTGCGATTTTTAAGAAATCGCAATTACCGACTCGCAAAGGGCCATGTATCACATTTGCGATTCGGTAATTGCGATTTCATAAAAATCGCAAATGCAATTACCGAATCGCAAATTGCGATACTGGCCCCATTTGCAGCTATGGGCCTTTTGGCCCATAGCTGCGAATTTTTTGCATTTCCTAAATTGCGATTACTGAAACAGAAATCGCAATTTGGGAAATGCAAAAGGCCAGGGTGCTGGGGGCCTAAGGCCCCCTCTCCTGCACCCCAAAAAAATGTTTTTTTCCATGTAAAGTACACACATGCCAAAAGGGCATGGGTGCTTTACATATTAAATTTAAAAATGCAGTTTTACTGCATTTTTAAATTTTGCACCAGGTTACCACCTGGTTGCAGACAATGGTATTTTGCATGTGCAAAATACCATTCTGCGAAAAATCGCAATTTGCGATTTTTTGCAGAATTGCCTTGCGACCTGGATTTTGCGAATCGCAAATTGCGATTCGCAAAATCCAGGTTGCAACGCAGAAAATCGCAATTTTTGCGATTTTCATTTTGTGGTCTGCGAATGCCTTTGATGCATTGCAAACCACGATTTTGCACTCGCAAATGGCCGATTTCGCAGTTTGCGAGTGCAAAATCATTTGATACATATGACCCATATTGCCCTCAAATTAACAATGCTAAAGTCACATAGATGATGCACAAGACCAAATGATAGCAATACAGAAACATCACAGCTGTTCAAACTGTCTAAAGAATCTCTACCTCAGAATAACAACAGAATTAAGTGAATAACAGAAACAGCATACATTTAGTTTGTGCAGCTGAATTAATTACAATCAATTACTATACACTCAGAATCAAATATTAAATCAAGCACCCTAGCTATCACTCTAATTCGAAATGCATATGTGTATTTCATGCAAAAATAAAAATAAGACACAAATTAATTTGGAAAACATCTAACTAAGGTGCTAACCAAAAATAAAGGGAAAACCTACAAAGGAAAACAAATACACTTTGATTATACCTCTCCTAAATGAGACTGCTGTCAGTAGTATCGTCATCAGCAGAATACTGGAACATCAGGTCTTCATTAGTCAGCATCAGAACATTAAGGGGAAACAGTTCAGTAAAGTTGGGCCTACTGTAACTGAACTGATAGAATCATAGCCTAGAGCTGACTAACAGAATATGACTGGACAGAAAGCTAAAAAGAAAAACACTGACTTACATCACCTAAAACATTGCTATATTAAAGTCCCAAAAGATACCAACTAACTTATATTGGATAAGACTATGAGGTGGGTTTATAAAATATAATCTGTGCTTTAGTTGTATCTTTTCTTTGTTCCTTCCAAGATAGGGTCATGTTGACACTCCTCTCCAGTCCACAGCTTCCGTAGATTTATTATAATTTGAAAAAAAACAACAGCAGAGAACACAACATTTAGTTTCAGCTAACGTTGCTTTAAAAAAACTAAAGCTCATTGTTAAAAATTGTAAATATTATCTCAAGGAATTACAAGTGAAACAAGAACAAGACCTAAATTCCCACTGTTCAAGTCACACAGGATGTTTAATAAAACAATGTTTGCAAGAGTTTCAGCAAAATCAGCACACCATTTGAACTTTGTGCTTCTGGAAAAATACTAAACTGTGAGCCTTTTAACTAATGCTAAACAAGAAGAATAAAACATTTCATAATAATGTCAAACCATTAATTTTGTAGTGCACATTATTAATCTTCTTTTGTCAACACATGTAATTATGATTAAACAAAAGACATTTTCATAAAAATGTATTATTTCACATAGCTCTTCATGGTGGCGGACACCAGGTCAATCATTTTTAAAGCTGCATGTTTATTTTTCTAACACATGTTTTTCAGTTAGGCCTTTTAATACTGGTTATTACACATTATGTTTTAGTGACACATTTTTATTAAGAAGGTTTGCTCTCTAACAGTTAGCAGGTGTTGTGTTATATTATGCTGTGTCAATTCTTTTAATGCAACTTATAACCCATGAAGGTATGCAGTGGCCAGACCTGGAATATGGGCTGGGCAGAGCTCCTAGTCCAGTAGCCAATTATTAAGATATTTTAAAAAAAAGTTTTAAAAAAACACAAAATTATTGCTTTTATGAAGTAATGTTATACAGGACAAGAAACAACTCCGATGCATCAGGCAGAATGCTCAGAGAACAAATTGCAAAACTCCCAACTAACGTTAGAGCCTGATGGATAACCATACCGTTCCCATTGGAGATTTTGCGTGTAATACATGTTCATGTAGACAAAGTATAAGCAACCGAGGGCAGATAGCCCAATCATGCATGCCACCATCTGCATCGGGAAACAGAGCAATGAGAAAAGATAGCCAAAGAGAAAAGAAAAAGAGAAAAAGGAAGAAGAGAGGAAATTCTTGCAGGTATCACAGCCAGCCCGAAAGAAGCATTGTCTCTGTTCAACAAAGGTGATGTGGGGGGAGGGCAGAGAACACGGTCAGTTTTAGACACCGGGCTCCATCGCTCCATTCTGCTTCCCAGATTCAAGGAAGACCCGCAATGGGGACCACACATCTCGTGGCCAAGAGATGGGCGGCATTAGTTCACATTATACTACTAGCTGTTCCTGGCAGTACGCAGCATCCCGCAACGAAACCTGGCAACCGGGTGTCTGTCCTCTACCCCAGCACATCGCCACTCTGTGCTTCACCAGCACCAGAAGCAATCACACCAATCTCCTGTTCTCGGGGGGGGATCTCTTTAACGTATCCCAGAAGAGCAAGTTTAGGGGACCTCGGCAACTCAAGCCCAACTATTCCCTCCAGCGCACTCACACACATCCATCGAGAATCCCCACAGAACCCCACAACCCCACGGCAGGTGTATGAAATCCTCCTCCGACGTTTCGCACCTATCGCATCTGTCATCAGATCGAACACCCATCTTCTTGAGATGTCGCAGCGTATAGTACAAGCGGTGCAGAAATTTAAAATGTTATAATCGTAGTCTATAGTTGGGGGAGTGCCCCCGTGTGTGCGCACAGCAATACTACCATACATCATCCGACAGGGTCCCCCCTATATCTAACTCCCTTTGCGCTCTTGCCATAGATGACACTGTGGGTGCAATCATCTGCATGCACACATACAAGCCTGTGATAAGGCCGCGGGGAGATGGGGACCTGTACAGTAACTCCGAGACGCGGCTCGTCGGGGCACCGAAGGGAATCCAGCGTGGCGCACCACAGAGCACAACGTCCAGAGAGATAAATGAGTTCTCAGGATACAAAGACCCCAGGGTCATCAGCTGCAATTTACGCAGATGCTCGTCCACCCGGCTACCTCCCAATGTACACAGGTGCACAACATCCTGCACCAGCGTCAAGGGTGCAAACAGTAACCCGGTCCCAGCCCGCTGCAGAAGCACCCGCCAGGCCCGCAACGTCCACGCCATCGTATCCACGTCCCGCGTCCTAAAACTGGGCCTTTCATATAACATTCCAGACAGTCGGGTGGGCCAAACAGAATCCAGGTGCAGTTAATATTTTATGGGGTGCATCCAAAGATGTGCATGTGCGCAATTGTAATAAAGTTCTAGATCTGGAGCAGCCATCCGACCAACTCAAACGGCAGTGTGAGCATCTCCCATGATATCCTGGGCCGCTTACCGGCCCAGACCAAAGATATGGATAGAGACCTAAGTCGTTTCTGGAACTGGATGGGAGCATGAGAGGAATGTTGGTAAACAAATAAAGAAATTTGGGCAGGACCACCATCTTCACAATTGCTATACGACCAGTCAGCGAAAGTGGTAAAGAATGCCACACCCTCACCTTGTCTTCTAGCCACACAATGGCCCTGCCATAATTGGCCAACCATAACTCATCCAACTCCCTGCACACCCATATGCCCAAATAACGTACCGGACCATCGGCCCAACTCAGGAGGTATCTTGTGCGGTACTATGCCGCAATAGCCAACAAAGGTAAAACCACAGACTTAGACCAGCTTATTGTGATCCCAGAGATCCGGCCAAAACATGCAATCTTATCTATTTGTATGTCGAGGTGGACCTGCGGGTCCTGTACATATAAAGCAACATCATCAGCGTACATAGAGATCAGGATTGGTCGTTGTCTAAACGCCAAGCCCCTATAATTATGATGCTGCCGCAGATGGTTGGCAAGGGGCTCCATGGCCACTGTAAATAGCAGGGACAACCCTGTCGAGTACCCCTAGACACCGGACATGGATCTGACGTTACCCCATTAATTCTCAATCTCGCCACCGGAGCCGAATACAACAGACGGATTAATTGGGTAAATTTGGGGCTCAGGCCCACCCTCGATGACAGGCCAAACATACATGGCCATTCTAGAGAGTCGAACGCCTTATTGGCGTCCAAAAAAACAGCCACAGCATGGTGTTCGGATTCACCATTCAAGATACCGCAAAGGCACGAAGTCCCTGCACAAAACCAGATTGATCCGGGAGCACCAAAGACGGGAGAAGGGGCTGCAGACGCGTCACTATCATCTTCGGTAATATATTGTTATCCAGATTTACAAGCGATAGTGGCCTATACAAGTCACAATGACACAGATCTTTGCCTGGCTTTAACATGGTAACTATAAGGGCCTCACGCAGCGATGGTGGGAGGATGCCATTCTCAAGCGCCTCAACATACACATCTAATAAATGGGGCGGCAATAAATCTGCATGTTCCTTATAGAAGGCAGCCGTAAGCCCATTTAAGCCAGGGGCCTTATCTCCCAGCAGGCTACGGATGACCTGTATAATGTCCTCAACAGAGAACGGCGAGTCCAGATTCTGCCTGTGAGTGTTCTCCAGCCAAAGCAGGCTGATGTCCTCGAAATATTCTGTATATGACTCCGGGCACAGCCTCTCCGAAGCAGAATAAAGAGAGGCATAGAACTCAGTTAGCACCTGCTTGACCTCATCAGCACCAGCCTGACGTTCACCAGCAGAGTCCAACAGCTCCACAATATAATTCCCAGCCCACACCCGAAGCAGCATTACTGCCAACATTCTGACAGCCCTCTTGCCCTCTCCATACTGTCTTGCTTTAGCCTCCCTACCTAGAAAGCAGAGCTCACGAAGTGCAGCCTCTTTGTATTCTGACAATTTCTTCCAGATCTCAGCCAGGGGGGCATTAGACATGCCGGCGCATAGTCGTTTCTCCAGCATAATCAGCTGGGCCTCCAGGTCCGCTGATCCAGCCCCACAGAGGTCCAGCACCAGAGGCACACACGCGGCCCAGCTGCGCACAGCTGCAGAGCCCCAAGTCTCCTTTTTCGGGGGGGGGCAGTCACCTTCCCTCACTCTGCCCCCGGCCTCCTCCCATCCACCGCCGGGGTGCCCCCAGCCACGGGCCACACAAGCAGCACACAGGGCCAGGCACCACCTTCAGTGATCCGAGCAGGCCTGTGCGTCTCTTAGCCACCGGGCTGGCTCCATTCCTGCAACTCGTCGCTCGTGGGACCTCAAATCATAAAGCAGGTACACAAAAGCGTCTCGGGCAGCCTATCCGTCACGATTATGGACGGATTTATGCCACTGCCCTGCAGAGCCTCACAGTTTGACGGCCATCTTACAGGACGGCTGGGCCATGCCCCCAGTTTCTTTTGAAAGTTGAGCTGTCTCGATGTGTTGAGGAAGTTCCTCCCAGTTCTTGGCAGCAATAAAGGAGAAGGTGCACCCTCCTAGATTGCTTATGAGGATGCGGGGGACTGCTGCAATGGTAAGAGAGGTTGACCGTAGCTATCTGAATAGTCGGTAGAGTTAAAGTTGGTCATTGCTGGTCCAGTATTGGGGAAGACTTTGTGGGAAAGGATGAGCAGGCAACATTTCTGGACCAGCAAGTAGTGTAGTTCAGTGAGGTAGGGAGTGATGTAAGTGCACCTGGGGACGTCTACAATGAGTCTAGCAACAGAGTTTTGAATGGTTTGAAGTCTTCGCATGAGCTGGTTAAAGATGCTGACATAGGGTGCATTGCTGTAGTCAAGTCTGCTGATGATGAGGCCCTGGGTGACCATGCGTTTTGTGTGCGTGGGGAGCCATTTGAAAATCTTGTGAAGCACTCTGTGGATGAGAGCCAGGATGTGGTCACATTGTTGACCTATTTATTCATTGTGACTTTCCTACCTAGGATGACATTGAGGTTTCTGGCGTGGTTTGTGGGGGTGGATGTGGGATCTAGTTTGAATGGCACCAGAAGGAGTCCCTTGGAGAGTTCTTATTTTCAAATATCAGGATTTGTCCGTGTTGAGTTTAAAGCAGTTCTTTCTTATTCAATTGCCCACATTGGTTATGCAGGAGGTGAAGTTAGTCCTGGTGGAGTTGCTCACATTAGTGAGGGAGAGAATGAGCTGTGTGTTTTAGGCTTAGGAGACAAAGTTGATGTGATGGGCTCTTATAGTGGGGGGAGGGGTGCCATGTACACACAAAACAGAGTTGGGCTGAGAAGGAACCCTGGGTACTTCACAGACAAGCTTCTTGGACTTGGAGGTGTAGGGGGGAGTCTGACTCCTTGAGCTCTGTTGGAGAGGAAGGAGGCCATCCATCTCAGGGCGGCCCTTGAAATCCTGAGACCCAGAATCTGGCAATGAGGGTGCCATGGTAGACAGTGTTGAAGGCTGCCAAAAGGTCAAGCAGGATGAGAGCGGCGGTTTCACCTTCATCCTCAATGGACTAGATGTTGTCTGTTGCTGCCAGGAAGGCAGTTTCCATGTCTGTGGTTGCTGCGGAACCCTGACTGGGTGGAGTCAGGAGATGGTGCTCTTCAAGACGGGTGGAGAGTTGCCAGTTGATTTCTTTCTACTGTTGATTTTACTTTCTACATGGTCTGTAGTTGCTGAGTTCCTGCAGGTGTTCATGGGGGGTTCTTCAGAAGAGCTGTGAGGTCTGCATGTTTCCAGCTGTCTAGGAAGGTTCTGCTAAGAAAGGAACAGTTGGTGATGTTGGTGAGGTTGGCACTGATCAGTTTTCTTCCTAAGTTGCATAAGTGGTGAGGGCAGGTGTCTGTTGGGGACCCTGAATGGATGGTCTGAATAATTCCGGCAGTGTCTTCTGTGGTGAGTGGGCACCAGTCCTAGTTTGTTAGATGCTTGGCTTTCCTGGTGGTGGTGTGGGGTTTCATGATGATGTCTTCTCTGGTGGGTTAGGGTGCAACGTTAGTGAGGATCTTGTGTATTTTGCTGTGGAAGACGTCAGAGTGGTTGTCTCAGAGGTCCTGTCAGTGGGTAATGGTGTTGGTGACTGTTGTATTGGTGAAATCTCTGACAATGTTGAAAACTTCTTTGTTGGAGTTGGAGCAGGATTTTTGTTTTAGTAGGAGGGGAACTATCTTGGCTTTTTAGATCGGGGTGTGGTAACTTCTTAGGGCAGATTTGTAGGTGTGTCTAGAGGTGTTATCTCACCTGGTCCTCCATCTTCTTTCTAGTTGTTTGCAATAGCACTTGGAGTCTCTTAGGTCTTCCGTGCACCAGCATATTTGAGCATGAATTTTATTTTGCCTGACTTTCTTCAGGTTAGCCAAGAGCGCAGTCTGAGATCCAGTTGTTGAATGTGGTTAGGTCATTCTGTCGGTCACTGGTGCAGCTAGGCTGGCTGAGATCTGAGGGTGTGGTTCCAGTCTGCCTTTGCTATGTTGTTCCTGTTGCAGCTGATGTTGATGGCTGACTTCGGTTTAGTAGAGTGGAGCATGTTGATGTAAAAGTGTACAATGAAGTGATCCGTACATGTGAGTGGTTTGAGGTGGCTGAAGGTGATTTTGTTGATGATTGTGAAAATGGGGCCGAGGGTGTGCCCAGCATATGAATCAGGCATTGGATGAGGTGTGTGGGTCTGATGTTGTTGAGGCTCTCTAGAAATGTGGTGGCATTGTGGCCTGTTTGGTCTTTGAGATGGAGGTTAAGGTCACTGAGCAGTAAGAAATCATTTAATCTGATGGCGATGGGAGTGATCAGATAGGAGTGATGAAGTCAGTGAGGAAGTCACTGAAGATGGTGCATGGTCCTGGAGGTCAGCAAGTGAGGGTACCCATGATGGTCATGGTGTGACTAATTTGTAGTTGGAAGTGCATGTGTTCCCTGAACGCAGTGGGTTTGTAAATTGAACTTGTGCAGGCGATGGTGTCTTCTTGGATGACCACTACACCTTCCCCAGGTTTGTGTTGCCTGTCTCAGTGGATGATCTTGTAGCCAGAAGGTAAAGTCTTGGCACTGGGGGGGTGGAAGAAGGGTTGAGCCAGGTTTCGATGACCAGTAGGATGCCCAGGGAGTGTGTGTCGATGAGGTCCGAAACCTAGGTGGCGTGTTTTCTGAATTATCTGGTGTTGAGGAGCATGCTTTCAGTACAGGGTGAGGGGTGTGCAGTGGGTGGTTTAGGGGTGACTCTACAAGAGAAGTAGTAGTAAGCGCATGAGAAAGGTCCTACCATGTGATGAGGCGTGTCGCCGAGGCAGCAGGCGTGTCAGAGTCCAGTGTTGAGTGCTAGCAAGTCAAAGTAAGTGTATTGGTAGCTGTGGCAGTCGGACGGACCAGGGTCCATGCCACTGGGCACAGTCTGAGCACAGAGCATATGGGCTTGCTTTTAGATGGCTGTCCATGGCCTTGGTTGTCTTCGGTCTCAAACCTTGCACTACCCACATTACCTGTGGCTCTAGGTCTACTTCTACCTGCCTACCTAGTTGCTGGCCCAGTCTGCTGCCTGCCCAGTACGCCAGCCCACCAATTCCATCTGCCAAGCCTCCCCACCAGTGCCCCGTCCCTCGTTGCTGTGCTGGCTTTTACTATATCAGAGACTCTGGCAATACGAGAAATCAACGGATTTATACCCCCTTTGCGCTATTAAGCCTCCGAAAATAGAATTGTCGCACTTGTGTGCATTTGCCTGTCTTCGTTCTTGCCAGTCTTTAATCAGACCACCTTTGACCAGCCACTTACCAGTCACAGCATGGCGGGAAGGAGGATAAGGAAAATAACAGTTGTCAGTGAGCCAGCACTATACATACATCAGAATTCCGAGGTAAGGAAAGAAACTGCCTGGCTTTCAGCTCTGCGAAACAAGAACCAACATTAGCTACCAGTATTCCACCAGTATTCCTCTGGGAACTGAGACAGCTGGGCTTGGGCTACAGAAGGGAAAGTAATAAGTGAGGTACAGACCTCACATCATAGAATTTTTTCAAAGTTTTCCAAAACTATCAAGCATCATCACATGTGTTATAGATAGGCAGCTAAGGTGTGGTGGGTGTGAAGAGGGTGCAGGCAGCTTCATCCCCGGTAACAATAGGTGCCGGGGTTGTTGGGACCCATCCAGAGCCTGTGGAAGCGGCCAGTTAAGGACACAGTGCAGCTTGTGGGTCTTGGTTTTGGCGCCCCTCACTGCCTCCCTCACTGGTTGTTTTGTGTGTCAAACTCTACCTACCCACTCTTTAAGCTGCCTTGGCAGTAAACTTCTGTGGCAGCCCCGAAGGGAGACAAAGTAAGGGGGCACTTGCCTCAGATTAATCAGCCTCCAGACCTGAAAGCCCCTGCTTGGACTTGAGGTGTTGCAGACATGGAGCAATATTTGTTCTTTGCCACCAAACAACATCATGCGTAAAACCAGGGCAAAGACACAAACTGCAAGAGCTAATTGTGATGCAGAAATACACAGTACCATGAATCCCCCAATGGAGGAATCCAAAGATAGCAAAATCTTCATAGATGCTCAAGCTACGCAAGCCACGCCACCATACCTGAATTCAAACTGGTCAGTATAATACCTGGGAGTACTGATACAGCTAACTTTCAGCAAGCTTCACCACCGAATCAAATGATCAAAACTCACCTAAATCAGTTAATGGTAAATACAATCAAACATTTTTGCAGTAACCCCCGCATAAAAGTATTTGATAATGTTCAAGACTCAAAATACAAAGAGCTGCTACAAACCATCTCGTGTAATTCAGCAGTCCCCGCCTGTGCAGCCATATTGTCTGGTTCTCCTAAACAAACCCAGGCAGCAGATGCAGCAGACACAAAGCTTCTACTGACAAACGACCTATGATTCTCTCCTTTTATACTACTTATAGCCCTCACACCAGCCAATAGGAGAGATTTCCTGAGTTTAAAGGCCAACCAAGAGGTGAGAAGTGCCTGCATAGAGAAGAGACTCAAGAAGTAGTGGTCATAGGCAATATGGTAGACTTATCCCCATAGCAGGTACTGATAATGGAATGTGTACATTCCTTCATTCTACCTGTTACCTGGCTCATGCAGAAGATTTGGGCACTTTTTAAAAGTGAATTGAATCAGTACTGATAAAGCATCCCTCCCCAAAAATAATTTGATGCAATGTTTAAAGAAAATTTATGACACCAGATTCCTTTACAAATGGTCCTGTTAGGCTAGATCAAACTGCAGCTATTTGTAACACAGGACAATTCAGCTACAGAAAAATGTAGAATTATCACAGTAATTATTTTGACGTGTGTAGAATGCAAGCACGTACAATATCTGTAGAAGCATGCGTCGTAATGCAGTGTTTTTACCTGGGTATGTAGTGATGTCAGGTGATGCAAGGGTGCAGTGTTGTGGTCGTTTCCTCGCGACTCGTGTCTCACATTCAAGAATGCGCTTGAGACAAGGCGAGCTGTGAGGATGGTTGAGGCGGTGGCTGCGACATCACAGCAGTCTGATTTAACAATAAAAGAATTTACTTTTACCTCATGTGAAGACAACATTCACTACAAGAAACGTGGCGACGAGTGTTCAGGCTGCTGCGTCGGACCCGTTTTCCTCATCATGGCTATTAGGAAGTCCTGCTGAAATTTGGTAACGTCAACCAAGGCTCCTGATTGGTTACCTACTTTCGTTTTCTGCTGCTGTGAAAAAGAAGTAAAGCCAGTTATATTGGATTTTAATCCAACATTGCCATCTTATGGAAAAAAAGGTACTGCCCCCCTATTTAAGTAGACTATAACTTTGGAAGCCTAATTATACTTCTTGGCTGCTTAAACTGAACAATATTACGTGTGTTTGCTGTGCGCGATCTCTTTTTTGGATTTTATTTTAGACTGACGCTGGTTTATCTTCATATTCTGGTTTATATTATACACAGCATGGAGCTAGCACAGTAAAAAAAGAGAAAGTAATAAATTGTTACTGAGGTTCAACAGTCTTCATTATCTTCTGTAGTACAAACTCAGTGCATTACATATCTTCAGCACTTGAACTCTGGATCAGAATGCAGTCTGCGAATCCGCCATCACCTTTTTTGGAGACACCCGGTAATCCACCAATTGTCTGGAAAAAATGGTTTGATGCGTTTGAAATGCACCTTGGAGCAGTTGGTGCATCACGTTTCGGTCCTGAAAGGAAAACATGTCTTTTGCTGCATTCTCTAGGATTCGAAGGGAGATCCGTTTTTAAGCATCTTCCTGCCTTGGTGTTGAATGAAGGAGAAAAGATCGATGAGTATACTGAAACAGTAAAAAAATTGGAACTGAGGTTTGACGTACAACCCAGTTTAGTGGTTATCAGACACAAGTTTTTCAAAAGAGAACAAAATCCTGGTGAAGATGTGGATACTTTTGTGTCAGCTTTGAGAAAACTTGCAGCCGACTGTCAATTTCAGGCATTCAGTGACCAGCTGGTCAAAGACCAATTTAATGCAAAGTGCACGGATAAAACTATCCAGCAGGATCTTCTTTCTATGAGTAATCCGTCACTTGATGAGACATTACGACTGGCAAAGAGGATTGAGACCTCTAAATTGTCGGTGAAGGAGTTGGAATCCAGAACGACAGAGAATATAGGATTGGTGAAATCTCAAGACGAGAAAATGTTAAAATTAACTAAGACTTCTTCCAAACCATTTTTTAAGCAAAACAGTATTTGTTTTCATTGTGGTAATCCGAATCCTTTTAAGAATGGTAGAGGCTGTCCTGTTAAGAATGCCATATGCAGGAATTGCAACAAAGTTGGGCACTTTGCCAAAGTATGTCAGAGTGGCACAATAATTGCTGGTTCTCAACAGAGTTCAGGAAGGTATACAAATAGTCCAGGGGTAGCAAATGTCACAGAGGTAGTTGATAGTGATGTAGACAGAATCCAAGAAGAGTTCAGGTACATGGTAATGATTGTTACGGAGGATCAGGTAGTGACTGGTGACCCTACTATGTGTGTAGATCCTTACGTTGAAATTAGTGTGGGTGACAAAGTTGTCAAGCTTTTAGGAGACTCTGGGGCCCGCATCACAATGATTACTCAAGAACTATGTAAGGAGGTTTGGGGAGAGAGAACTCTTGTCCTATGAAGGGAGAAAGATCGAATTAGCAGGGTATTTCAAAAGATGTACTTGAATTTAATGGTAGGACATTTTTTGGCAAAATTTCTGTAGCGATAAAAGGACTAAACATATTGGGATGGTTTCATCAGGGTTTGTTTCCAATGGTCTTGAGGCCAGGCACTAAGGAACAGGTATCTGTTGTAGAATCAAGTGATTATGGAGCCAGTCTAATTAAGGATTTCCCATCGGTGTTTTCGGAAAAATTGGGCACCATTGAGGGGTTTACCCATGTGATAAAAGTCAAGGAGGGTGCCATTCCAGTGAAACATAAGTTCAGGAGTTTACCATTCAGTGTGAGGGACGCACTGGAAAGGGAGTTGAAGGATTTGTGTATGAAGGGTATCATAGAACCTATAGAATCCTCTTTGTGGTTGTCCCCCTTGGTCATTGCAAGGAAGAAAAATGGCAATTTGATAGTCTATGTTGATCTTCGCAGGTTGAACAAACATATTTGGGTAGATTCACATCCTTTACCCAAAATTACTGAGATGTTAGCCACTACTGGTGAATCAAAATGGTTTTCCAAATTGGATCTAGCTGCGGCGTACCATCAGATTGTTTTAGGTCCAGCTTCAAGACATCTTACTGCTTTTGTTTTACCTTTAGGTACATTTCAGTATTGTAGGATGCCTTTTTGGTTAGCTTCAGCAGCAACTGTTTTTAAACGGGTTATGTCTCAGATGTTAAAGGACATAAAAGGGGTAGCTGTGTTTCAAGATGATGTTTTGATCCATGCAGCATCCAAAGAGGAACATGATCACATTGTGAGAAGAGTGTTAAGGTTCATGCAGGAAAGAGGAGTGGTTCTTAGAAGTGAAAAATGGCAATTTTTGTGCAATAGAGTTGAATATTTAGGGCATGTTGTTTCCGAACAAGGTATTGAACCCAAACCAGGGTTAGTCAAAGCGAATATGGATGCATCTCCAGCGTCTGACAAAACAGGGTTGAAGTCCTTCATTGGTTTGTGTGAATTTTATTCACGCTTCATGAGGGATTACGCTGCTAAAACTAAGGGGGTCATTCCGAACCTGGCGGTCAAAGACCGCCAGGGCCACGAATTACGGAAGCACCGCCAACAGGCTGGCGGTGCTTCCTAGCCCATTCTGACCGCGGCGGTATAGCCGCGGTCAGAAAACCGGGGCCGGCGGTTTCCCGCCAGTTTACCCCCGGCTGGGCGAATCCGCCAGGGCAGCGCTGCCTTGGGGATTCTGACCCCCTTCCCGCCAGCCTGTTTCTGGCGGTTTTCACCACCAGGAAGAGGCTGGCGGGAACGGGTGTCCTGGGGCTCCTGGGGGCCCCAGCACTGCCCATGCCACTGGCATGGGCAGTGCAGGGGTCCCCTAACAGGGCCCAGGGCGGCTTTTCACTGTCTGCTTAGCAGACAGTGAAAAGCGCGACGGGTGCAACTGCACCCGTCGCACCGCCGCAACACCGCCGGCTCCATTCGGAGCCGGCTCCTGTGTTGCGGCCCTCATTCCCGCTGGGCCGGCGGGCGCTAACTTGCTTAGCGCCCGCCGGCCCAGCGGGAATGTCAGAATGCGGGAAGCGGTATTTTGGCCGTGTGGCGGCCAAATGGCGCTTCCCGCCTGGCGGGCGGCAACCGCCGCCCGCCAGAGTTAGAATGAGGGCCTAAGTCTTTGACAAATTTATTAAAGAAAAATGTCATTTTTGATTGGAGAAGGATTGTCAGGAGGCTTTTGAGTGGGTCAAGTCGCAATTAGTTGGACCTAGAATTTTAAAACCTTTTGATCCAGATGTGCAGTGTATTATAACTGTGGGCGCCAGCAGTTTCGGTGTGGGTGTAGTGTTGACTCAAGCAAAAGAAGGTGTGGAAAATACTTTGGGATATGCATCAAGAGTTTTGAGAAGGTCTGAATTGAATGTTTCTGTAATTGAAAAGGAATTGTTGGCATGTTGGTGGGCTATAAGGAAGTTTCCTCCGTTTGTGTGGGGAAACAAGTTTGTGTTGTGCACAGATCATAGTCCCCTTGTTTCTATTTTGACTTGAGACAAAATCAGAGAATTAACACCTCGTATTTCTAGATTTGTCACAAAATTATTACAATATAATTTTGAAGTCCGTTATGTTCCAGGCAACAAGAACGTCAGAGCAGATTTTTTTATCGAGGTTCCCGACACTTGAAGAAGACGGTGTTGGTGAGGATGAAGAGGAGGATGATATTGATAACTGTTTTATAGCAGCTGTTGACCAAGAAGATATGTGTGCGATAAATGAATGTGAGTGGAAGAGGGAATTGGCAAAAGATTTGGGGGGTCATTCTGAGTCTGGCGGGCGGCGGAGGCCGCCTGCCAGACTTCCCCCCTCCAAAATACCGCTCCGCGGTCGAAAGACCGCTGAGGGTATTTTGGCTTTTGCACTGGGCTGGCGGGCGACCGCCAAAAGGCCGCCTGCCAGCCCAGTGCAAAAGAGCCTTCCCACGAGGACGCCGGCTCAGAATTGAGCCGGCGGAGTGGGAAGGTGCGACGGGTGAAGTGGCACCCGTCGCGTATTTCAGTGTCTGCAATGCAGACACTGAAATACAAAGTGGGGCCCTCTTACGGGGGCCCCTGCAGTGCCCATGCCATCGGCATGGGCACTGCAGGGGCCCCCAGGGGCCCCACGACAACCCATACCGCCATCCTGTTCCTGGCGGGAGAACCGCCAGGAACAGAATGGCGGTATGGGCTGTCAGAATCCCCCGTGGCGGCGCAGCAAGCTGCGCCACCATGGGGGATTCCCAGGGCAGCGGAAATCCGGCGGGAGACCGCCGGTTTTCCGCATCTGACCGCGGCCAAACCGCCGCGGTCAGAATGCCCTGCGGGGCACCGCCAGCCTGTTGGCAGTGCTCCCGCCGACCCTGGCCCCGGCGGTCAAGGACCGCCGGGGTCAGAATCACCCCCATGGTGTTGGCTCAGGTTATAAAATTTGTAAAAGGAGAGTGGCCCAGAGAGAGGAGCGTTCCGATTCAGTTCCAAACTTTCATCAAAGTATCAAGTGAAATGTCGGTTGAAGATGACGTTCTGATGAGGGGTGAGAGTTTTTTTCCCTCGGATAGCTTGAGGAAAAGAATAGTTGCTGCTGCGCATGAGGGTCATTTAGGTAGGACACTTACTGAACTCAGATTACGTGAAACGTTTTGGTGGCCTGGAATGGATAAATGTGTTGATGCTTGTGTGGAGGAATGTGTGATATGCAACAGCTGTGAAAAGGGGTTCAGGGTGAGGACCCCACCGTTACAACCTATTGAGCTACCTTCTAGACCTTGGGAAAAGCTGGGAATTGATCTTATTGGTCCTTTTATTGCCTTACCAGTTTCTTTGAGGTTTGCTGTCGTCTTAATTGACTACTACTCTAAGTGGCCTGAAATCAAATTTATAAGTGATCCCTCATCAAAAAATGTTATTGAATTTTTGAGAGATGTATTTCTACGTGAGGGGTTCCCTTCGGCTATTGTGTCTGACAATGGTGTGCAATTTGTTAGTCATGAGTTTAAAGAATTTTTACTAGAAGGAGATGTCAAGCATATGAAGAGTTCACTATATCATCCTCAAACTAATGGCCTTGTAGAGCGCATGAATCAAGTGTTGGGGAATTGTGTGCAGTGGGCTATTTCCAACAAGTTAAATGTTCAAGTTTCTGTACTGACTATGCTTTGGTTTTATCGCACAACCCCTCCATTCATCTACCGGTGTTTCTCCTTTCGAACTATTGCATGGAAGGAAACCATCTTCTAAGATCTGTCCTGGTTGGATGTCTAAGTGGGTTAAACAAAGTGATTTGAGTTTGATTGATGATGTTGTCAGAAATAATGTCCGGATGGCGCAGACGAAGCAGAAGGAATATTTTGATTCATCAAAGAAGGTCTATCCCCATCAGTTTGAAGTAGGGGATAAGATCAGAATCAAATTACCTGTTCACAGGAAGAAAGGAGAAAAGAGATTTTCAGAACCCTTGGTAATTGACAAAATATGTGGTAATGCTGTTAGAGTAAATTTGCGTAATTTGTGGAATGCTGACAAGGTAGGTAAGGTCAAGGATATTCCTAACAAAATGTTTGGTTCTGATCAATCTATTGTGTGTCAGGGCAAACCGTCTCATAGTGAACCCGTTGCTGAGGAAACAAATCCTAGAGGTGTTGATAAATTTGATCCTGAATGTTATGTACGCAGAGGTGGCAGACAAAGGGTGAAACCCTTCAGATACCGTTAACCTTGTGAATCCATCCATTGTGTTACAGTTCTGATGTAATGTGTTAGTTGTGTCATCACTTGTGCTTTTATTTTTCTTCAATGTTCTTATATTTTTTTTTAATTATTGTTCTCTTGTAAATGTGCTTCCTTGATGAGTTATGTACAATGTTTAAATGTGTTTGCTATTTTATAAGGGAAGAGGATAATGTAGTGTTGTGGTCGCGTCCTCGCGACTCGTGACTCGTGTCTCGCGTTCAAGAGTGCGCTCGAGACGCGGCGAGCTGTGAGGACGGTTGACGCGGTGGCTGTGACATCGCAGCAGTCTGATTTAACAATAAAAGAATTTACTTTTACCTCATGTGAAGACAACATTCAATACAAGGGGTACTCTTTTTGCCGTGGCACAGATAGGTGGAAGCGAGAAGGTGGTGGTCAGCCCGCCTAACCGCTGTGGCGCACCTAGACCTGAATTTTGGGAGTGGGGGGAGACAAACACACAAAGGAATTGGGGCAGCGCTAATACTTTAAGCACAGAGGGTGGACCTAGCCACAGAGGAAGTATGGCAGAATGTCATATCAAACTGTGCATTTCAAAAATATTAGACAGACCCAAAATAATTATATGTATTCTGATTATGGACTTGAGCACACCATATGCCATTGAATAAATAAATCAATATATGGGAAGGAAGCCGCCACTAATTTGTTTTTTTTGTGAGAGACCTACAAGAGTAATGCCCTCATTTCTACAGTCTAATGAAAGTCAAAATACATGTTACAATAATATAACGTAGAAGAAAGGTTTTCTACCCATGAGTTTATGTTTAAAGCCAATGAGTAAAAAATATAGGGCCATATTTATACTTTTTGACGCAAAACTGCGCTAACGCAGTTTTGCGTCAAAAAAATTAGCGCCGGCTAACGCCATTCTGAAGCGACATGCGGGCGCCGTATTTATTCAATGACGTTAGCCGGCATTAGCCGCCGGCGCTGCCTGGTGTGCGTGAAAAAAAACGACGTACACCAAGCAGCGCCGGCGTAGGGGGATATGGAGCTTGGGCGCCAAAAAATGGGGCAAGTCAGGCTGAGGCAAATTTTTCGCCTCAACCCGATTTGCGCCATTTTTTTCGACTCCCAACCCCCATTGAAATGACTCCTGTCTTAGCAAAGACAGGAGTCATGCCCCCTTGCCCAATGGCCATGCCCAGGGGACTGCTGTCCCCTGGGCATGGTCATTGGGCATAGTGGCATGTAGGGGGGCACAAATCAGGCCCCCCTATGCCACAAAAAAAAAAAAAAAACTTACCTGAACTTACCTTAATGTCCCTGGGATGGGTCCCTCCAGCCTTGGGTGTCCTCCTGGGGTGGGCAAGGGTGGCAGGGGGTGTCCCTGGGGGCTTGGGAGGGCACCTCTGGGCTCCTTCCGAGCCCACAGGTCCCTTAACGCCTGCCCTGACCAGGCGCTAAAAAACGGCGCAAAAGCGGCCGTACGTCATTTTTTTTGACCCGCCCACTCCCGAGCGTGAATTTTGCCCGGGTGTGTAAATACGGCGCACATGCCTCGGAGTCAATTTTTTAGACGGGAACGCCTACCTTGCATCTCATTAACGCAAAGTAGGTGTCCACGCTAAAAAATGACGCAAACTCCATGGACTTTGGCGCTAGACGCGTCTAACGCCAAAGTATAAATATGGAGTTAGTTTTGCGTCGGAATTGCGTAAAAAAAAACTACGCAATTCCGGCGCAAACAGAGTATAAATATGCCCCATAGCTTTCATGGTTTCCAGACAAATCTTGTAGTTGATATGCACCATCAAAGAATTAGGTGACTATAATCAGTGATCCCTCTATACTGCTATGGGCAACTATTAAAATAATCACATTCTCAATGAAAACCTATGCAGTTTTGATTGGTCAGACTAAACATTTTTTTTTTTGTATTCAGAAAACAGTGTGCGATGTGTATGTAATCTGTCGCTTTGTGGTAAGATGATTTCTTATGCCTGATTAAAATCAAATTGTCTCCTAGACAACACTTGTATAACTTTTTGACTGTTGCACTGTAAGGTGGGTTTATTTGCCATCAGAAAGAAATTAATAGCCTCACTATGTGTAAAGAGAATACATCCAAGTCTGGCATTCTGGGCCATGTCTGAAAACAGCCTTTATGGCAGAATAAAAGTGAGCTGATATGCATGTTAGCAAAATTTGCGTGGTGCAGTTCCATCATTAGTGTGGTCCCCTACTGCTTTCAAAGTCTGACGTGCATGTACATACATGTTTGTGTTTATATTGGATTTACATTGCATTTTAAATGTACAGGGGCTTCAAACCTGTTCCCTCCTGATCTTAACTGGTGGACCCTTAACTAGCTCCAGTCTAGACTACTCTCTCAAGAACTCTGCTTTGCAGTTCATCAGATAATTTGCTATTTGCCTTAACGTTATACACCATACAATGACAATGGTTGCTTTATATTTTCAGAAGCAAACGTAGTCATTGAGACTAAGAGGCGTCTACAAGGATATTGGATGTAGGGAAATTGTGGTATCAAGCGAGTCTGGTCATCTTTGTGAACCATCAATATCTATGTATGTCCGACCCTAGATATACATTTGGTCATATGTTAATAGACATTTATTTAGTGCTGTTTTGCCATTACTATGACCTAATAGAGCTGTCATGTTTAGGTGTATTGTGCTGCAGAGTACTGTGGTTGCATTTATATAGGTATGCAGATCCCCTGCAATGCACTGAACTATGTTTGCTGACTGGTAAGATTGTTACTCCACAGGAGTGTTACGAATGGAAACACATGCATTTGTCACGGGGCTGATATAGCTAGTGCTGATGTTATGGATCGGAACCAGAGTTTAGCTTATATCGTGTTTTTTTGCTATGCCTGTGTGTGAATTTAATAAGCAGAGGCCCCTATGTAGTCATATGGTGAATAATACACTGGGGACAAAAAATAATACCCAGGTTGTGTCCAATCAACTGTTAAAAATGCATTTATTTATTAATACAGGTAAAATAATCTTGTAGGGTGTAGTTACCACCACGGGGCACACTGCTACAGGTATCAAACAAACACACAGATAAATGTAAGTGACACAAAAATCCAAAACACCAAAGTCACAAGATTATTTTAACTACTACTTAGGGGCCTCTATTCTTTATAACAATATACTACCCTTGGTCCCTGTATATCCTCAGGTTTCTCCTGTGCTTGTGAAACGTGTGTGAATTTTAAACAAAAAAGCCTGAGGCCTCTTAGACATTAAACACTATGATATGAATGGCTACAAGTGTGTGAGCATAGTGTGAGCACGGTGTGGCCTATAAGGAAAGTGTTTTGATGTTGGTTATGTATGGCAGAGATTATTGAAACCGTGTCATAAACAATTGTGTAGCTGTACCTATACATATGGGTGTAGGAGAAAAGGGTGACAGTAGATGCATTTGCTTAGTCCAATACCTACCAACTTTGAGTAGAAGTGACAGTTCAAACCACACATGGACTCCTCTCAGCATATAGCATATGTGGCATTGAGGCAGGGAGCAAACCACAGGATGAGTATTGTATTGTGGGCCATACTAAATGGACATTGAAGTCCAACATAAGTGCTGATAGCCCAGCCCATTGTGTGGATGGCATTAAGGAAACTAAACAGAGAGGGTCAGAGGAATGATTCTGTACAAGTAATGCACTTATTTTACCCAAGACTGGAGGCAGATGGTTTAGTTCAAAGAAGGATATGATGATGAAGAAACAGGGCAGGGCGGTTGGCTCTAGCCCTTCCATTACCCTAACAAAGGGAAGGTGTCTGTAACCGCTCCACTCTTAACCTGGATACTCAGGCCCTTTATCTGACCATCTAAGCTGAACACCCCGAGAAGGAAGGGTGAGTTGACCCAAGGTGCTGTAAGGAGGAAACACTATGTTCTGTAAAAAGGCTAAAAGAAACCACAATACACATTGCTTGAGTCCACAATTGGATGCAGGTCAGGGGAGATGATGTGGTAGGAAATACAGATAACAAGTGTCTCCCTCTTCTGAAACCAATCTGAAGATGTTGTGCAGAAGGAACATAAATCTAACAGCAGTGTCGGCTGCTGCCAATCAAGGGTGGTTACCTTCCTGCCACTCCCCGATCCGGCACCTCCATCACTCCTCTCTTCCCAGGCATCACTGGAGTACAGGCTTCCAATCCAGATGCTACTTTCATGCTATATCAAGCATGAGAGAAGCACTGGGATTGGCCTGAGCCTGTGCCATTTCTCTAACACAGCTGGGTTGGAGAAATGTAAGTGTGCATGTCAGTTTGACCTTCAGATGACGGCAAGCCAAACCAACATGTGCACTTTACAGTGCCCATCACTTCTCCTCCCTGTGGTCCTGCCCTGCCCTAGACGTGCAGGGCTCAGTCAGGCAGTGATAAATAAAATGATAATAAAATTGTTTTACTATCATTTTATTTGTCACTGCTTACTGAGCAGGGAGGGCGACGCCCTTCCGCTATTACTGAGGAGCTGCCCCTGTCTAACAGGTCAGAGAAGAGCTGGCCTAATACCAAAAAAATGAGAAGAACCAAACCTCTGAAATGCTGCTATTCTAATAACAACAGTGGAACAAGTTAAGTCTTCTTTCAACACATTGGGTTTTTAACTCTGAAATGTCATCCACCACTAATAAGGTGGTGAATGACGTTTCATTCACCACCTTAGGATGGAATTCTAAGGATGTTCTAGATGTGAAGAGGAGGTTCCCTAATTTAAACAAAAAAAAAGTAAGGACCTCTGGGATTTGAGGAAAAGTACTAGGCTCGCATGGAAGGGTAAGACATAAAGGTAACACTTAGTAGGCCAGTGTAGTCTTGGGCAGTCACAGCAACAATTTGCCAAGCACTTCATCTCTCACCCTCATGCATTTGGCTTACACTAAAATTGCCCGTCTGGTGCTCTCCCACCTTTTAGATCATGACAATGTCTTCGGACACGAACACCTTATCAAAATGTTGGCTTCCTTTGGTCTAGCAGTAGTAGGTGGAAACTGGGCTTTGCAAAGACTGCACAGTTTCTTCACAGGCTGCCAGCATTGATTGTTCTTTGACTTCTTTCTTACTCATGATGTAATGTACAGTAATAGGTAGTATCACTGCCTTTAAAAAAAAACTGAATGGCTACGTTTGTCCCAAATTCCCATTTTTGCCTATTTGGCATCATTGTACTCATTTGAGAGTACCTCTGACTTGCATGTGTTGCTGTGTGGATTACTGAGATGTCTCTTACTATTCCCCTTTTTGGTGTACATGAACTAAATAACTCTGGCCAGGGAGATGTTGGGTACCTGCCTATATGTTGTGGTCCTAATTAAAAGTATTATTTGAGTGCTGATCTCTTATACCTTCTCCTCAATCACACTGCGAGGCGCTGTGCCCTAAGACAAGATTAGAGCACCTCTATGGTCACTCGCACAGAGCACCAAAAACACTTCCAATATAGGATCATAACTTGTACAAGGTTCTGCTAACAACACACTCTCCCGTGGTGTAGCCTGCTATCTGTCTGTAAATGGACTTTGGCACCCCAGATTGGACTATGAAGCAGATACGATTCTTAGCCCTTTACTCATAACGTTTTATCCATAACCCTGTATCCTTAACCCTATACCCTTAACCCTGTGTCCATACCCCTGAACACTTACCCATGCACCCATAGCCCTGTAGCCGTAAACATGCACCCATTACCCATTACCTTGCACCCTGTACCCATAACCGTATACACACACCTGTGCATTCACAATCCTGTTTTCTATATCTTGTATTGTTTCCCTGTACCTATAACCATTAACTTTGTACATTTATCCCTGTACCAATAACCCTGTACCCTTATACGTTTACGCATAACCAATAACCCACTACAGATAACCCCATGTTCTTATCCCTGTAGCAACAAACATGCAACATACAGCCATAACCATGTATCATTGATCCTGTGTTCCCTTACTCCTGTAACCCGTACACATAACCCTGCACCCAAAACCCCATACTCATAGCACATATCTTCTAGCCAGGATTGTTATCCCAGTGTACACATCTCTTCATATTTTACAGTCTGTGCCCCTACCCCTGCACTGTGTAGCCACAGCCCCATGTCCATAATCTTGTACCCTTAAACCTGTATCACTAACCCTGCACCATGCAGCCATACCCCTTCATTCAAAGCCCTGTAGCTACAGCCTTGACCTTTTACCTGTGCTAGCACAGGTGTTTTAATAAAAATTATTAATGAGTGTTTATGTATTTTTAATAATAACTTTATGTAGAGAATGTAATAACGTAGTAAAATTATACACGCATTTGAAAATGTGATCACAAAAAATGGCCACCAATGTTAACGAAGCGTACTAACCAATGATTAAATATTATGAAATGTTGAATGTATATGAGACGAATGCAGTAATATGTCATATTAAGGGTTATGCAGTAAGCATTAGCTGTATTAACTGTAGGCCTTAGCTTTGCGAGTGTCTTGTCCTAGTTGCCAGGCCTCATATAAAAGCTGTGTTTCTTAGCGTTTAATAGAAATGCTGACCAAGTGAATTAAACGATGAAGTATCTATTGTATTGTTTAAATGTGCTTATAACGGAAGTTTTTTGTGTGAACCGACTGCTAGGAGATGATGTTCTTGCTAATGCAACATTTTATGTGGAATGTGTGTGAGACTAACTTTCCCAGGACAAGAACAATGAAGATACTGACTAGAGTAGAAGCTGCAACAATATCATTACCTGACAAGCCGGATGATGAGGACATCGCAAGACGAACCAATCAACAATATGAGAACGGAGAAATATTAGAGTTCATAGATTTGGGATATTAATTTTATTGGACAGAGTGTGAACATACAATTAACTGGCCAATAGGGAATCAGGGGATAGTTTATGTGACTTTAATATAACAACGCTGAAGAGGGGGAAGAGATTCAGATATTCTGACATTCTGCCATTGCCCTTATTCTTTGTGACCGAGATGTTATTACTCTCTTATGCGCACGTGCTAACTTTAAATGCCTAATGACTTTGCCCTTTTATAATTCTGATGCCGAAACCTGATGCTTTGCTGATCGACTGATGTCCTGCTGATGAAAACTGATTCTGCTTTGCTGATCCACCCTGAGGATAGGTATATTCCGAATTGTGATTACTATGCATATCTGCTTTTTCTTTCTAGGTACCAACTGCGCTGTTTTGATAGAGCCACAGTGAGATGTTTTTCCAAATTTGTGTTACTAAATTGTTTTGCATGAAGCCCAACATGCTGATGCTAACTTGACGTTAGTTAAGGATTTCTCACTAATGACTTACAATAACAGGGACTAATGTTTGGTGAATTTCTCTGCTGAACTTCTTGATCTATTGATTTGTACCATATCTTTAGAATGTGTTGTTATTCAAGCTTTGATTAACTTAGATTTCTTCCGCCGCTTTGAACAACCAGTGTTGTTTCTGTATTTGTTTCATTTGATTTTGAGATTAATCTACATGACCTTAGCAGTGTTAATATAGGGAAATAAACATTCTAAACTTTTACTAAGGTGTGGTTATTCATGACTGAAGGGTCATGGTGCATGACAATTACTGACTCCATTGATTTTTTATTATATTGATTACTAATGATTATTGACTATTGTGTATTGATAATTGATTATATCCTGGATCTATGGTAAGAACATCTTAATTGCGAGTCAAAAGGTTTATCAACCTATTCGAGTCCCTTTGTAAGTTTACTTATTAAGGTCAGTCTCGCTAACAGAGATGGTAGCAGACTGATGGTTAGTCTCCTTAAGAGCTTACCATAGACGTCCGGTATAGAATAATAGACCAACAGAGACATGGTAAAAGACTGATGGTTTGTCTCCTTAAAAGACTGCCATAAAAGACCTGTACAGAGTGACAGGTGTTAACAGAGATAAAAGCAGAACTGAAGGTTCCAGAGGTGGTAGCGGATATCATTATTATTGAGATTCGGATTTTGTTCTTCAATGATGATATTTGGAGAGATAATGTTCCCTTAAGCCCAGAAATGACTTTCCCAGATCCTGGATCCTACTAATAAGTGTTGAGGATGTTCCCAGTATTTTAGTGATAGTATGAGTGTAATAGATGGCGCTTGCACAGCTTATGCAAATCGCAGGTGAATTGTGAGGTTTGTGAGTATTTTAGGGAGTTTGCGTACTCCAAATGAAGTTGTAGAAGGTGTGTGCGTACTCTGCAGTGTGAGAGTAGGGAAGTCATCGAACTTTATAGGTGTGTGGCGCTTTCTGCAAAAAAATTGTTGATGTACGGACCCTGCGTGGTCCAAGGCTCCGGAGTATATTGGAAAAAGTGTATGAGAGACTTAGTTTATGTTGTAATTTGTCAGTTTAGTAGGTTGATCAGGTGTGGCCACAAGTCAGTGTGTGAGTAAAGTGTGTGAAAGAAAATGTCGATTTGGTGAGTTCTATGTGCACCAGGACAGACCCATTGATCAGTTGAGAGTAACATTTGCGGGTCGAATTTTGCTTGCACATCTGGGAGACCGAGAAAGAAGGAGAAGCTGTAAATGCCAGAAGAGCAGTCAGTGAAAAATCCATAAGGTTTCTGAACCGATTGTGTTACCTTTCCTGTAGTAAACTAGCAGATTTGTTTTTGGTTTTTGGATTAGTGCTTGCAATGGTTGCATTAGTTTTGTGTGAATTGGAGTGAAGGAGGACGAGCCACAAGACTTTGTCAGCCGCAGTACATGTGAGTGTGACGTCACTGGAGCTGCGCTGGGATAGGTCGGTTAGTAAGAAGGGTCGTGCACGGATTGGCAGTCATCCGTAAGAGGCAATTATCTGAGAACATAGGTGAAAGGAATCTTGGGATTATGGGATCACTTCCTGATTTGATTTTGAATAAACAAAAGTAGAAAAGATTACATTTTTCAAAGCTTTAAAAAGTTCCCTAAGGGGAGATACATATACTACAGCTAGTGTAGGCGAGGCTACACCGCCAGAAGGCACACCAGCTTACATTGTGATGGAAGAGAAAGGTGTCTGCCATGTCATTGGCTAAAGCAATGGTGCAAATTGCCAGTAAAGGATGGAAGTTTGGCATTCCCTACAAATGGAACGTTCAATTTGAGGGTCTTGGAGCATTTACGGATGATGCTATATGAATCGAAGCCCCTTCCGAGACCAGCACAGTTTAAGGCATTAGCGATTTGGTAGTTAGTAGCCAGACAGCAACAGAAGTTTGAGAGAAGATGAGAAAGGCAGAAAAGACTCCAGCAGAGGCTAGGTGGGACTGTGTTCAAAGAGTTTGGAGGATGGAGACTCTGAACGGAATTAAGTTGTTTCCGACAATAACACAGGAGAATGAGAAGGAAGGAAAGAAATCTACTAGGAAAACTAGTAAAAGTCCATCCAAGATTAGGGAGGCTAGAAAGTCTTCTACAGTGGAGGAAGAATCGGACGATGATAAGTTTGTGTTATTGAGAGATCGACCACCACCATATACAGTACATGAGAGTGGTCCAAATACCAGTGTTGATCTGACAGCCCTGACACAGGTTAATGCGACAGTGAATCCGGTGCAGGTCGATGCTTACCTGACACAGAATGCGGTGCAAAGTGGTCTTCTTTGGTTTTTTTAATCTGTTTTATTAAACATATTGAGGTTCTGCAAAACAGTCGGCCATGTACATACATACATAATGACGTATATATAAAGATGATGAAATAAACATGGGAGTATAGCGTAATATTGTTTCATAAGGACTGTGCCACATCAATAGCGAATGTTGTTAATTATATTTTGTCTAGGGTGGTAAGATTTAACACTTCTTTTGTTGAGGAGCATATAAATGTGTTTATGCATATGTACACCTATCTACATACATTGGGTATTCATTGGGCCTCATTACTTATCTCTTAGTCCCATGGTGTGAAAAAGGAGTAGTCGGGACAAGCCCCCTGCTTGGTCCGGGCTGCGCCTCTCACCCTGGGTCCTTTGCATGAATAATGAACCGCACACACGGTAGCCCACCACGCCCTTAATGGCATAGCAAGCAAGATATGCGGGTAAGTTCTGTCAGGGTACAGATAGCCTGTGAGTAGGAGGAAGTCCTTTGACTGCCCGATACAATGTTGTATATACACAGTTCAAGGTGAATGGGTGTCATTTTTGGCCTCCATTGTGACAATAAAGGCGTCCCATATTTCAGACCCTCCTTGGGCCAATCCCTGGTGTTGGAGCTGACGTTGTGTGTACGCTTCTGCATACGAGTGTCACTGTTAAGCATTTAAACACCATGTAGGCCAAATCAATAAACCTGTGTACATGCTTATCCCCTTTGGAGTGTCGGCGCAGACCCAGCAAGCATGACTCTGGTGTCATAGGTAGCGTATAATTTGTAATATTGGCTATGGTTTCCGTAATGCGTTGCCATACTACAACCAGAGGGGGACATGGCCATACCATGTGATAGAAATCTGCTGATGAGTGTGCACACCTAGGGCACACTGGGTCCGAACACGGATATATACGTTTTATGCGGGCCGTGGATAGATAGGAGTGATGTATATAGTTGAACTGAGTATATCGAAGTCTGGTATTGCGAGAAACACCTTTGACAGCGGATAGAGCCGTCGTCCAGGCGTTTTGGGACAAGGGAGAGGGAAGTACCTTGTCCCGTCTAGCTTTGGCGCGCATCAGTTCAGGGCATATCTGTTCTAATAATAACGAGTATAGTCTGGAAATTGTGCCCCTTGTGTTTCCAATCGATAGTATCAATGTGAGCAATTGGGACTCTTGCGGTTCAATGCTACCCCGTTCCCTTGTGGCTCCTAACAACTGTTTGATCACGCGGTATGTGATGAAAGCATTGGCTTGAATCCCCGCCGCTGACATGAGTTTGTCAAAGGGCCGGAGTATAGAGTCCTCATAAAGTTCGCCTGAAGTTGCCAGGCCCGCCCTCAGGGACGCATCGTGATGCCTTATTAGAGTTTGGGCTTTAGGCAACTGAGTCCATGGGAGCATGGGGGAGTATGGCAATGGGGTGCCCCACCTATGGACATATCGCTGCCAACACACTTTTGCAGCTACTAGTAAAACGGAGCCATGTGGTGGGCGGTGCGAGCCATCCAGCAGCCAAGTGAGAACCGGGATCGGCGCCAACATCTCCATTATCACCAGAAGGCCGGCCATTGTAATTAGGCCTCTGCATAATACAATTCAAAGTTGCGCATGCCCAGTCCTCCTTTCATTTGTGGGTATTGCGTTAGGACAGCGCCACTCTATGTCTGTCCCTACTCCACAATAAATTGGTCATAATGGAGTGCAAGGTCTTGAAGAAAAAGCGAGGGAGGGTAATCGGGAGCGCTGTAAAACAATATAAAAATCTCGGGAGGATAAGCATGTGCAAAGTGGTCTTAATGTGGTCTTAATGTGCCTACTACTCCTGTAGTACAGACCCAGATGCAACCGCCACAGGTGCAGAGAATTATCCTGATGTGCCCATTATAGAAACGACTTCGAACTTGGTGTGCTCAAGGAGCAGGTCTTCCTGAGACCAATGTTGGTTCAGACCGAGCCAACTCCGCTTTTGTTGCCCCAAGTACAGCCGCAGGTAATGCCAAGATTTACCCCAGTGACAGACACACAGTCAGATGTGACCCCGATGATGAATCAGAATATGGGTGTTACTCTCCCACAGAGTGTAGGTGCCAGAGCAGCCCCAGATGCCATATAGCTACCTACTACTGTTGGTCCATCAGTACCATTATTTGCACAAAATAGGCTGCCTATTGGTGAACAGGTAGCAGTGCCCCAGAACCTGATGAGGGGAGGACATCATTAAAATGTTCAGGTAGTCCCTCCTGTGGGACAGACTTTTGACTGATCATGATCATTGCTAGACCTTAGTCCACTTGTAGCACTTCCAGATACGGTGACAGGGCCACATGTTAGCCAGAGCTTGAAATTATTGACAACGCAGACTCCGAATATAGTTGCTCAGCAGGTGCCACTGGTCCAAGCAAGTAACATTTTGTTACACGGTGTGACAGCTCAGCAAATAACTGAATGGTTAGACAAGCTGAATACCCCACAGAGTGCCCCTAAAGGAGGAGATATTTGAATTGTGCTGGGCTAAGCATGGAAGCAGGTGAACTCATTGAAGGAACGATGGGGTGAATAGGTTAGAGTCCTACACAGAGGCAGAAGTGAGATATTTGTGCCCAAAGATTACAAGAGAATTGAGCAATGTGTATCAGAAGCTAGCAGACCTAGCAGAGAAGTACAGCATAGAGATAGAGAAAATGAAGCATTTGAAAATAAGTTACAGATTAGATTATGAGGCAAAAAAGTTTGAGCATATGAGATCTGCCGGAATGAAGGCACATCTTAAAGAATTACTCCAAAGTGCCCAGACTTGGAGAGCATTAGCCAAATGGGAAGGCAGATGGGTAAAGAAAAGAGAAAAAAGGAAAATTGATTCTTTGGAGCTGACTGAAAATGTGCAGCAGGATAAAGATCCAGTAAAGATTTTACCAATGAGAGGGATTCCAGAGGGAAATTTTGTTCATGTCCCTTGGAGCAAAAGTGACATTCTATCATTTACATATGATTATCCAAAGTTGGGAGAAAAGGCCATAGAGTGGTATCAGCAGACAGACAGGTTTGTGAAACTTGTGAAGTGTTTGTGGGAGGACTTGAACACATTACTATAGATAGTAGTTCCAACTGATCTATGGAAGGAGTGTAGACTAACCAACAACTGAACCGGAGAGAAACAAGAATACAGGCGCATTGTCTCCTGAAGTAATTAATTATTACTATGAGGTGATTGAGTTCCTGAAATCAAGAATTTCGCCCAAGAATATTGATTGGCAGAGGATTGACAGGACAGCTCAGGAAGCAAAGGAGCCGATTCATGCGTATTATGAGAGATTGTTGCAGGCATTCAAGTATTACAGTGGTACAGAAACAATTGAGGCGAAAGACATTCTTCATTTTGTGTTCAAATTTGTGGAAGGGTTGAGACCTGAAATTATCCAGATGATTAAGAGTCATTTGATTTGCTGGCAAGCGAAGCCGATTGACGAGGTGTTGCAGTACGTGAAATACTGTAGTGATGAGATTGAGTTGAAACAGAAAAAGTTGAAAGAGAAGGCAATGGTGATGCAGATTAAAGCAGCTCAAACAGGAGTGCAAGGGAATTTTTCACAACAGTTACCACAGCAGCAGCAGGAAAACATCATGTTCCAGCCTCAGATGAGAGGTAGAGGTCGAGGAGGCAATATGAATCGCGGTCCACACTTGAATACTGTAGTAGTTCAGAATGATGTGCAGGGAATGAAGAAGCTATTGCCATGTCACTTTTGCGGAGCCGTGGGACATTGGAAATGGGAGTGTCCAATGATGGTGCAGGAAGGTGTTGTTCAGCAGAGTAATTACATCAATTAATTCCAGAATATGAGAGGACCGAGAGTAAGAGGTCCTAATCCAAATTTTCAGAATAATGTGAATCAAATGCAGAATTTTCAGCCAATGCAGCAGGTGCAAATGCCCGTGCACAAGTATCACAGTTGCAGCCGATGCAACAGCAGGTTCCCATGGTACCTAGACAGCAAATCCAAATACCTCAAGCCCCGATGGAGCAGCAACAGATGATGCTTTCTCAGCAGGTCACAGGTCAGAGGCATAACAGAAATAATAATACAGTGCATGAATTCCCGTTAGACAGTGAGAATGGAATAAATGATGAATGGACGAGTGCCTGTTCAGATGAGGAGCCATGTGTGCTTGCAACTTCTTTAGACGTAGATCAAAGAGGACCCTATGTGAAGGGAAAAGTTATGGGTCATAAGGTTTCCTTCTTGGCTGACACTGGAGCTACACACTCTACAGTGAGAAGTGCAGAAGTTCCATATTTGCCCTTTTCTGGTAGAACAGTTCAGGTTGTGAGAGTAGCAAACCAAGATTTGACAAACCCGATTACAGATCCAGTTCAAGTCAAGATTGGCAACTTTCAGGGATTGCATAGATTTGTAGTCTGCGATTCAAGTGCAGTATCTCTACTGGGAAGAGATTTGTTGTGTAAAACAAAGTGTTTAATTGCTTGTTTAATTGATGGGATTGAGATCCAAATGAATAGTGATGGCAAAGAGGAACAAGCCCCAGAGACAGAATTTGAAACTACAAATGATGAGTACTCTTTGATTGCATTTTTCCCGGTGTTCACTGTGAAAGAGCTCCAATCTGATTTGCAGGGAACGGCAAAGGAGAAGGTGTGGGATTTGACAGGAAAAGAAGTAGGTTTGATAAAGGGAGTGGAGCCAGTCAAGGTTACTGTGAAGCCGAATGCAGTTTTCCCTCAAATTCCACAGTACCATATGCCGCAAGACATCCTTTTGAAAGTGGCTCAGATAATTGCAGACTTTGTAAGGCAAGGGGTTCTGAAAGAAGTATTGAGCAGTCCATGTAACTCGCCAATAATGGGTTTGAAGAAGCCCTGTGGGAAGGTTCGGATTGTTCAGGATTTGAGAAAAATAAATGAGATTGTGGTCAAATGTTGTCCTGTGGTGCCAAATCCAGCTGTGATAATGTTCCAGATTCCATGTGATGCAGTGTGGTTTACTGTCATCGATTTGTCACAAGCATTCTTTTCTGTGCCTCTTCATGAGGATAGCCAATTTCTCTTTTGTTTTAAATTCCTGGATCAAGTTTATTGCTGGTGCAGAATTCCTCAAGGGTTTTCAGAATCACCTTCCATATTCAATCAGAGTCGTTGGAATTGCCTTTCCAATCGACCTTGGTGCAGTACATCGATGACTTGTTGATTGCGTCCAAGACAAGGGATGAGTGCAAGTGTGATACGATTGCCCTGTTGAGCCATTTGGGAAAGAGCAGTCATAAAGTGTCTCCGCTGAAATTTCAATACTGTCAGAAAGTGGTGAAGTACTGGGGTCACCAAATTGAAAAGGGTTCAAGAAAGATATCCAGAGAGAGGATTACAACAATAATGCAGGTAAGTCCCCCCAACCACACAGAGAGATGTCAGGATGTTTTTGGGAATGGTGGGTTTTTGTCGCCAGTGGATCCCAAATTTTTCAGTCATTTCAAGACCTTTGCAGAAGCTGACTCATAAGGAAGTCACTAATCCCATAGTGTAAGACCAGGATGAAATGAAAGCGTTTACTGAATTGAGAGAGTTTGTGCTGGGTTCCAGTGTTGGGTATGCCTGACTACAGGAAACCTTTCACATTGATTTGTCATGTGCGTGATACAGGTCATTGAGGTGTAAACTGCCTAGTAGCATATTTTTCAACTACTTTGGACCCAGTCGCAGCAGCCTTACCAGGTTGCTTGCATGCGGCTGCTGCAGTTGGTCAAAGCCTTACACAGTGTGAAGGTATTGTGATGAGATATACCCTGACTGTAATGGTCCCTCACTCTATTGAGATTCTACTGACAAGGACGAAAACCCAATACTTGACTGGTGTGAGACTGACTAGATATGAAACAAGTATTCCAGGGTCACCCAATGTATCATTAAAAAGATGTACAGTGCTGAACCCGGCAACATTGCTTCCGAGTGAGAATGCTGAAATTAAAAAAGAGGAAGATGTTGAACATGATTGTCTCGAAGTAACTGATTTGTGCACAAAACCGAGACCAGACATTAGAGATACCCGATTGGAAGAAAATGACCAAATTATCTTTGTTGATGGTTCTTGTCTGCAAGACAATACAGGGACACTGAGGGCAGAATATGCTGTGTGCACAATTACTGGTACCTTGGAAGCTTCTTGGCTTCGAGGAGTGTACTCTGCTCAGGTAGCAGAACTGGTAGCACTTACTAGAGTGTGCCATGCTTCTGCTCAGCTGAAATTTACGATCTATAAAGATAGTCAATATGGATTTGGAATAGTCCATGATTTTGGTCAATTGTGGTCACAAAGAGGTTTTCCGACCTCTTCTGGTTCACTAGTGAGAAATGGTGAGTGAATCAAAGAATTATTACATGCTATTCAAATGCCTGAAAAGATTGCCTTGGTGAAATGCACTGCACATCTGAAGTCCCAGGACTACGTGTCATTGAGAAATGGTTATGCAGATCAAGTCACAAGGTTTTGCGCATTGAATTGTATATCGCTCACAGATAAGTGGGAACGTTTACCTGAAGAAGATGAAACTTGTATAAGTTATGCATTGAAAATAACTGGTATGTTAGAAGAATTTAAAACATTACAGAATAATGTTGACAGGGAGGAAAAGCGTTCATGGAGCAAAATGAAATGTGTGCAAAGACAAGATGAGTTGTGGGTTTCTGAGGAGGGTCAATTGGTTTTGCAAAATAGCCTGTTGTCTCAAATGGCGAGGTACTATCATGGTCAAGAACATAATGGGAGGGATGCCATGGTTCGTTTGTTCAAACATGATTGGTTCAACCCAAAATTTAGACAAGTTGCTAAAGCTGTTTGCCACTGATGTGTTATTTGCCAACAGCTAAACGCAGGGAAAGGGACAGTGGTTAATTTGAGCCACATTGGAAGAGCGTGAGGTCCATTCAGCAGAATGCAAATAGATTTTATTGAAATGCCTGTGTGTGGAGGTTTGAGATATGTGTTGATGATTGCATGCATCTTTAGTCACTGGATTGAAGCTTACCCTACACCAAGAAATGATAGTCTCACAGTAGCGAAACTACTGCTTAGGGAACTGATGCCTCGTTTCGGGTTTCCGATCTCTTTGGAATCAGATAGGGGAAGTCACTTCAACAAGGAAGTAATTAAATTACTGTGTGCAGCATTGAACATTGAGCAGACGTTGCCTTGTAGTTACCGCCCTGAAGCATCAGGACTAGTGGAACAAATGAATGGAACATTGAAATCAAGAGTTGCAAAGATATGTGCAGCTATAAATTTGAAATGGCCTGACACATTGCCTTTAATGTTGATGCCAATGAGGAACACACCTGAAAGGAAGACAGGATTGTCGCCACATGAAATCCTCATGGGCAGAGCAATGAGATTACCAGCGGTGCCAGCAAATGCACTTGTCAACATTACAGATGATATGGTGTTGGATTACTGGCTGATGTGGTCCGCTCTTTTTTCTCAGCAGGTGGAGGCCACCACACTGCCACCGATCCATGACCCAGGGCCCAACCTGAGAGCTGGGGACTGGGTTGTCATCCAAAAGCACGTGAGGAAGATGTGTTTGGAGCCTCGTTGGAAGGGTCCCTACCAAGTGGTCTTGACAACTACCACAGCTGTAATGTGTGCTGGAATCCCGAACTGGATTCATGCAAGTCACACGAAGGAAGTAGCATGTCCACTGGATCATGAAGAAGCGTTGTTGAGAGTACCAACAACAGTGAAACAAATTTCAGGGCCGGAAGGAGAACAAAGGGGAACTGAGACCGGATCTGAGCTCGTTGAGGACTGTTCAGTCTTTCCTGTGAGAGACGAGGGAGGAGACCTCTAGGGAGCCTATCTCAACTGAAGCAGCAGGAGAGCCTAGTCAGAGGAGGGCTTTCCCAGAAGCGGACGATCTTGAGAGACAAACAGAGCAATTGCCAGACCCAGAAGGGGAAGGAGTTGAAGTGGATCAAAGTCAAAGTGATCTGACTCCTCCTGAACCGGTTGCGGGTCCGTCAAGAGAAAACACCACAGAACAAGGAAAAGATTGAAGCTCAATTCTGAAGAGAATACTGACAAAGGGTCCACTGAAAGGAGGTAAGTGGCCGGAATCACAAGTGGAGAAAGGGAAAGAGGTGGTTGTCAAACCAACTATCGAGGAAGAAATAGATACCACAAGGAAAGAAGATCTAAGTGAAGGAGAGCTGAATGGTGGTCGAAAATTGAAGAGAAAGAGAATAGCAAGTCGAAGATACGCAGGTCCTGAATGGGCGTATGCAACTACAAACGAATGGCAGCAAGAGTTTTTGTCTTTTTGTTTTGATAGAGAAGTTCTGCGTCAGTATTTTGGCACATGAAGGAAATTAATGAACTGAACTGTTGAAACAACCTGAGCGAAATTATTTTGAGAAAAAGACTGTTGAAGTAACAGGAAAAGACATTGATAACCTGATTTGACTTTTGAAACCTGATTTCGACAAAGCTGCTAACTGATTTTGACAGTGATTCCTGGAATTGAAACTGAACTGCTGAAAGAAGAGTTGTGTATTTTTGATTTTTGCTGCAAGTTTTTCAAAATTTCCTTCTGCTTTCTGATTCTTTAAGGATCATGAGTAACATTAGTCAACAATTCCAGAACCAGCGACAACATCCATAAGTGCACCCACCTAGCACACACCGGAGGGAAGGCCATTAGTACACACCCACACACAACACACAACCCCGCCACTGGTAGCCACACCCAGACACAGATACAAACATATGCCAGTACAAACACACAAACACATCTACACACACAAATAACACACACCACGTCCAACATACATGTCATACACACACCACACTGCAACTGTCAGACACATCCACACACACCACCATCCAGTCACACAACCACAACACCATCATAACCACACAAACGCATTGGTAGAGAGGTGCAACTCACAACTCCACAGGAAAACACATGCTGCCAGCAACACATAACAACAGAAAGCAACGGATACAAACAAAAACACTGCCAACCAACGTGTCACATCACATGCCAGGCGCATCCAACACACAAAGTACATCACAGATGCATCACAGCACATACACCACTGCCACACAACATCACAAGTCCATAGCACAACTCACCCACACAACCCATGCTGCTACACAAACATTGAAGACATACACCAAATCACACATATACAACACAAAACCTCAACACCAACGGATGATTGGTGCAGATATAATAAATTATTGATCCTCAGTAAATATATAACTATATACAGAAGAGACCTAATGGCCAGTCCATAAGTGTCTAGTGCCCCAGACAAACTGGGCAGAGTTCCTGGCCCCAACTTCACTCCTGACTGGAAAGTGGCCTCCACATAGCAGAGGCATCAATGAGGCATGCAGGCACCTCAGGGGTGATGGGGGAGGGGTGAGTTGGGGGTTTGGGTTTGTGAGGGGGGGTCCTTAGGTTTGGGTGTGGGCCCGTTAGGTTTGGGAGGGGGGCTTTATATTTTTATTTTGAGGGGGGCTTTCCCCTTTGTATGGCTCTTAGTAGGGCCCTTGCACTTTGGTGTGATGGTAGTCCCCGTAGGGGAAGGGGCATGGGCACTATCAGGGGGGCCATGGGAGGACTGCAAGGTGGAAGGACTGGGAATGAGGGCGCTTGGGGGAAACAGGGGCAGGGTCAGTGGGAGGGAGCAGGGCAAACTCGTAGAGGAAACATTTTTTAGGAACACAAGGGAAGTCATTGCAAAAACGGGTGGAAGGGGCGGGGGAGGAAGTGGTTGTGAGGAGTATCTTGATAGGTGCCTTGGGTGCAGGTGCGTGGGTGGAAGCCATGTGTGTTCTGGGTGTCTGTTGGCTGGGTGAGTGTGGGCGTTAAGGTGCCTTGGGAGAAGGGGAGAGGAGATGCAGGGAGATGACAGGGTAGATGTGTGGGTGTCTGTTGGTGTGGTGCGTGCAGGTAAGGTGGATGTGCTGCATGTGGGGGTGTGGGTAGTTGTGATGAGTGAGCATGTGGTGAATGGGGTGGATGTATGGGGGTCTGCTATTGTGGTTACGGTGGGCATGATGGGACTTGTGGATGGATCTGGGAGTGTTGAGTGGTGTTGTGTCTTTAAGGGAGGAGGTGGGGGAGTCTGTGTAGGGAGTGGATGTTGTGTGTGCATGTGAATGTTGGCTGTGTGCATGGCAGTGGTGGGACTTGTGGTGCCTGTGTTTGTCTTAACAAACAGTGTCAGTTGAGGTGGATGAATGCTGGTCGACTGTGTGCTCTGGATGGGTGTGGGGAGAGAGGTGTGGGATTGGTCACAGGTAGCTTGAGGGGGGACGGATGACGAAGGGACACTGGCTGCTGTCAATGAGGAGGCCAGAGCCTGAAAGGATGTGATGCCAAACCCTGGATGGCATTCATGATTGTTGACTGCCCCACAGAGATGGACCTCAGGAGGTCAATAGCCACCTTATTGAGGGTAGCAGGGCTGGCAGTAGCAGGAGCAGAGGTGCCTGTGGCAAAGGAGACGCCCACCCTCCTGTGTGAGCAGGCATGGGGAACTGGGTGGGGAGCTACAGGGAGGGCAGTGCTAGTAAGGGGGGTGGCGGACAAGGATGAAGCAGGGCTAGACCTAGATAGGTCCGCCACCGCCACAAAGCGTCCATCAGAGGAGGAATCCAAAGAGGATGTTGTTGATCCATTCTCCCCTGTGGCACTCCCCTCCCCCTCCGTCCCAATGGTCCCCTCGACTCTGCTGTTTTTATCCTCCTGGGTCCCGAGGCTGCAGCTTCCCCTCTCGCCGGTGCCCCATTGACTGATGATGCTGATGAACACAAAGACAGAGGAGGAGAGGGAGGGAGGGTGGTAGAGAAAGAAAGGGTGCAGTCAGTCAATACCTACACATCCTGCACACAGACTGACAACCTAATTAACTGCTGATATGCCATGCCATTGCATACCATTGCATTGTAATGCTCAACTTTGGGAAATCAGAGGGGAAACAGGAGCTATGCCCTCTAATCCAAATAATGTGGGAACATTGGCATCTTTGACTACATGAAGGGTCATACAATGCACAGTAACACAGTACTTGCCACACACCCATAGTCGTTTACATAGACATACCCTGTACACCTTACTCTATCGATTCCTGCATGGCAAGGTAGCATGCAAACAAAATCCATCAACAATGTGGCCAGCTACATTTTATCCCCTGCAGCCATCTACACCTACAGTCTGAGGCAGCTGATTTGGATCACACCAATTACCTCTATCATAGTGGCAGACCATTAGTGATGGCAACGCTCTGACACCTCAGGTATACTGATGTTGATGGAAGGATCTGGTCATCCAAAATATGACAAATGTCAGGAGACAATGGCCCTCATTCTGACCCTGGCGGTCGGCGGAGAGACGGCGGTCGGACCGCGAACAGACCGGCGGTATTAAAAATGGCATTCTGACCGCGGCGGTCCCCGCCGCGACCGACCGCCACTTCTCCACTCCAACCGCCACGGCGGTCATGACCGCCGGGCTGGAGTTTGCGCACTCCGGCCCGGCGGTCGTCCCAAGACCGCCAAGGGTATTATGACCCTGCCTACCGCCGCGGTTTCTTGCGGGCGGGAACCGCCGTGCGAACCATGGCGGTAAGCACTATCGGGGCCAGGGAATTCCTTCCCTGGCACTGATAGGGGTCTCCCCCACCCCCCACTACCCACCCGAGTCCTCCCCCCACACCCTCCACCCCCCTGCCACCCCCCAGAGGTGGTACGAACCCCCTCCCCACCCCCACCCCGACATGCACATACATGCACCCCGACATGCACACACCCCCAACATGCACATATACACACCCCCTACACACACATACACAACGGGGACACATACCGGCACACATACATGCAGACACGCGCACCTGCCGAACAGCACACATTACCCATAGACACAGCAGCACCCCCCGCCCGCATACACGCACTCACACACCCCCTCTACACACTCACACGCACACCCCCATGCACGCCCACATCACACAACACCCCCCCACCCCCTCCCCTCACGGACGATCAACTTACCTTGTGTGTTGGTCCTCCGGGAGGCGACGGGAGCCATGGGGAGGTGACCGCCAACAGAAGACCGCCAACAGAAGACCGCCACACAGAAATGTGGGTCGTAATTCTGTGGGCGGTGTTCTGCTGGCGTGGCGGTGGAGGTTGACCAGTCTCCACTTTCCCGCCGACCGCCAGTGTGGCTGCTGGCGGTTATCCCAGCGGAACGCTCCCAGCGGTCAGAATGCGCACAGCGGCATACCGCCGCGGTCGGCGGTCTTCACCGCGGCGGTAACTCGGCGGTCTTGCGAAAAGACCGCCAAGGTCAGAATGAGGGCCAATATCCTAAATTTGAGTTCCTACCCGCATTAGTCACCGTCTGCATGGTATTGGCACACATACCCATTACAATTCTTGCTAGGATGGCACATAGCCATAGCTGATGTGCAACTACCAATGGTCTACACAACACCCATCCACTAGTAGGCTCCCCAAATCCATAATGCCTAACATTAGGGAGGTGGGAGTGTGTACTTACCCCCTTGGGGCCGCTGTGCTGCCCTCAAGCGCCCATCCATCTCAGGGTAGGCCACCGCCAAAATGCGAGCCATTAGGGGGGTCAGAGTCTGACGAGCACCCCTCCCTCGCTGGGAGGACACCCCCACCTGGGCCTCCGCGGTCTTCTGAGCCCATGATGCAGGACCTCCCACCGCTTTCTGCAGTGGGTGCTCTGCCGGGCATGGACCCACAGGGTCTGCACTTGCTTTGTGATGGCATGCCAAATCCCCTTCTTCTGATGGGCACTGACCTGCATGGGTGACACAGACAGAGGGAGAATGCCAGGTAGAGTGGCATCACACCAACAGCAGTGAGCTTCACACATCAGGCACATCTCATGACCACACAAACGTGTCTTAATGGCACTTCCGTACCTACTCCTTTGCCATCTGCATGCATATACTCCATGTGTGTCGTCTACACGCCTACACCCCACACACTTCAACATCATACAGGACAGGAAGACTGGAGTCACCTGCAGCTCTGGTGCCTCATACAACTGTCCAGACAGGGGTAGGACCGCATCCACGAACATCTCCAGTTCCTCCTGGGTGAAGGCAGGGGCCCTATCTCCTGCAGGACGTGGAATATTGACACTCAGAGACAGAACACAGCAGCACACGCAGTGGAGGTCTTGCTTTCACGAGTGTCAGGAGTCAAGTGAGCTATGCAATACAAACTGGCAGTCACGGCTGGCACGTACATGACCGTCACCGTCGGCGGTGATCATCATTGGCCCCAGTCTCCCATAGGCAACAATGTTAGCCAATGGTGAGTTGCACGGCGGTTACGACCGCCTACCGCCATGACGACTAATGCCGGCGGAATTAGGTCACTTCCATCTGTCATGTGCTTGCAGGACAGGCGACTGACATTTTACATTTAGCTGGTGTATTGAAGGTGAATTAAACGTGCATCATGTATGAGTGATAGTGACATGTGCATACATTACCTATGTTCAGACATCAAAGTAAAGTTCACACATGTGACATTCAGGGTTAGTCAAGTGTGTGCATTGAAAACTATGACACATTTGCAGTCACTTGCTGCATTATAGATGACCTAACCAAATGTGTGTGTTACCAAGCCACATGTATAGTGTTAGGTGGCATGTGAACTGTCAATGGCATGTGAACTGTAGACATCAAAGTGTGGCTTTTCCTCCCTCTTATTTCTAGATACCGTGCAAAGGTGGGAGTGAGATATGCACTAGTGTACCGGCCCCTAGTCGACCTTGCTACCTTGGAAGAGAGACACATCATTCAGACCTATCGTCTGAACCGTCAGACCATCATGGAACTGTGTACCCAGTTGGAACCGGATCTCTTGTCAGCCATCCGTGATCCCTATGCCATCCCTCCTACAGTACAGATCTTATTCTGCATTTCCTTGCCTCAGGCTCATTCCAGTTGACAGTGGGCTTGGCAGCAGGCATGTCACAGTCTATGTTCAGTATAGTTTTACACGATGTACTGTGTGCTTTAATGAAACACCTGGACAGCTACATCAGATTCCCCCAACATGCAGATTTGGGCACTTTTAAATCTGACTTCTATGCTATTGCACATGTCCATCATGTGATAGGGGCCATGGATGGCACCCACATTGGTCTGGTACCTTCCAGGGTGCATAAACAAGTGAACAGTAACAGGAAAAACTTTTACTCCATCAATGTCTAGGTGGTGTGTCTCTCTGACCAGTACATCTCACCAGTGACGACCATGTTTCCTGGATCTGTGCATGACTCCTACATCCTGAGGAACAGCAATGTGCCACACATGATGGCACAACTACAGAGGGAGAGGGTTTGGCTCATTGGTATGTATACACTAGTATGTGTGCAACTGTTATGTCACCTCTCTTCACATTCTACCCTGTGTCACTACCGGTAATGTGATAGGTCCAACATTTGTGCTAAAGGGTGACTCTGGCTATCCTAACCTTCCGTGGCTGCTAACACCAGTGAGATATCCAACAACAGATGGTGAAAACCGTCTTAATGAGGCCCACGGCAGGACGAGGCGTGTAATCAAGAGGACTTTTGAGCAGCTAAAGGCCAGATTTCGATGTCTACACGTCTCAAGAGTTGCCCTGCTCCTCAGACCACTGAAGGTGTGCCAGATAGTAGTTGCCTGCTGCATGCTACACAACCTGGCTCTGAGACGCCACAAACCATTACTGGATGTTGAGGAGGTGGCAGCTGGATCTATGGCTGATGATGGTGACATAGGCACTCATGAAGAGGCATATGATGAGGATGCAGCTGCCTCTAGGACAGAGTTGATCCAACAATACTTCCAATGATCTACAGGTATGTGTTGAGTATCCTGTATGTGAAATGTACTCCTGTCTGCATTGAGGCATAGTTCATCCTGGTGTGTGCCATCAATGGAGGTGTTAAGTGCAGCTATCCCTCTGTGTGTGTTTGTGGCAATTACATATTGCCCATCAGGGACGGTGTCACTGTTCATATGTCAGTGCTATGTATACTGTGCTGTTGGCTGCCATCACAACTGCATGGAAATGGCCATGATGTATGGTCCCAGTAATACAGTATAAACTGCTAAGGTATTGGCAACCAATGCTGTTTCAGCAGTATTGCAACTTATCCTCACTGTACATAATGGATGGATATGGTAGATAAATAATATTGACAGTGGAACTCAGCTTTAGTTGGGTAATATGCGCTGTATCGATGAACCATTGGGGATGGATGTTTTGACAATGTGGATCTGCTACAGTCAATTGTGTTCACATGCCACTTGGGTACTCGCACTAGGAAGGACGACAATGTACTGCATGTGTGTTGGTTGGGCAACAGTGACTCCTATTGTGATGGTTGTCCCTGTCTTGGTGTATCTGCAGGTAATTTGGGTGATGCTGCTCTTGTTCCTGCCTTGATTAACACAGGATTTGAGGATGAGTCTGTTCTACTGACAAACTTGCTGCATGTGCCTCCCTCTTCTGTCCACCTTACATACTTTTGCTCGTCAACGGTTTAAGTAAGCTGACATATTGGATAACAGTTAATTTGTACATGTTACAATAAAGACAGGTAAGCAGTAGCTGTGCTCAATGGTGTTTATTGTCATTTACAAGTGCAATGGGTGATGAGTGGGGTCATGGTGGTTGAAATCATCAGAGCAGTTGGCATAGCTGTTGGTAGTACAGGTCCAGTATCCAAGGACCATGGGAATATAGAGAGATGACAGTGGACAGTCAACAGGGTGTGTCAGTGGCATACAAGGGAGAATGTCTTGGTCTTGGCATCAGCTCCTGCAAGATGTCTGGATGGATGACCTTGTTTTCGGGGGGTTCCTCAGCTACAGAGGGAGGGGTGCTAGTGACCAGTGGGTCCTCTGGCAGGTCCTCCATTCCACTTGCTGAGGCGAAAGTGGATTGCACAGATGGTATGTGGCCAGTAGAAGGAGCCTCCTGGTGGGAGGATGACGCATGCTGGATGGATGAGAGTTCCTTTAGCACCCCTGCAATGGTGGCCATGGTGGCATTTAGAGCTTGACACTGGTGCATGGCCTATTGGCTGTATTTCCTCTGCGGCCTCTGGTTCTCCTGCAAGGTGGAGAGTATCTGGCCCATCTTGTGCTGGGATTGCTAGTATGCTCCCAGGAATTGGGATATGGCCTCCTGGCCAGTCCTTTCCCTTGTGGGTCCCATCCCTTGGCCCACAGGTGCCCTCCCACTGGCCCTGGCCCCATTGCATGGTGTGCCCACTCCCAGCTACACCAAGTCCATCATCATCTTGAGTGTGAGGGGCAGACTTAGGTACCTGTACTTTGGGGCACACTGCTGTTTGAACAGTCCTTGGGACACATGTTTGAAGCCACTGGGTTGCCTATGTTGCTGTTACCACAGGGGTGGGGGCACAGATGTGGGCATGGTGAGGCTGGTGGTGCTGGACTGAGCAGATGTCCCAGATGGGCCAGGTAAGTCGTCAATGTCCAGACATCCAGAGCTGTAGTCCTCACTGTGGCCTTCATCCTGGAGAGGGCTGTCTGTGTCTGGCATCCTCTGCAGGGTGGCAGTGGCAGGGGTACCTGTGGATGGAGAGGAAGAGAGTTGCATTGTGAAGGTGTACTTGTTTGTTTCATTGTATGATGCATACAGTGGCTTGATTGCTTCCCCGTGATGGCAATGACAGATACAACACTGCAAACATTGTTAGTGGGTGATGGATTGAGGAATTGGTACCATGCTCCATGGAGGGTTGTGGATTGTGGGTAGCATAGCTGTCATTGTCATGTAGTGGTACGCAGTCGGAGCATCCAGTTATTGTAGCTGATGCAATGGTTTCAGGTGCAGGTGTTCCACTGTGAAGTGGGACTGGCAGCTTTTCATATGTGGGGAGCCATGCATTGTGGGAGTTGTAGTGCTTGCCATTGTGAGTGCTATCAGTGCAACTTGGGTGAAGTGTGTGGGGATGGTGGCAGTGGGGTGGTGTGGCATGCAGGGGAGAGGCATTGGGTGATTGTGTGGGATGTGGAAGTGTGAGGTGGGTTGCATTAGGAAGTGATAGGGTGGTGGGGACGCATGTTGTACAGGAGTTGTTGGTAGCAGGGGAGTGTTAGTGCACTTACCACACTCCAGTCCTCTGATTATTCCAGTCAGGCCTTCTGGATACGTTATGTCCAAGACCTTCTTCTCCCACGATGTGAACTCTTGAGGAGGAGGAGGGGACCTACCTCCATTCTTCTTGATGGCAATGTGGTATTGTGATGCGATAGAACGCACCTTCCCCCGTAGGTCAATCCACCTCTTCCTGATATCCTCCCTTGTGCATGCATGGTTGCGCACTGAATTGACCCTGTTGATGATCCTCCGCCATAACTCAATTTTCCTGGCAATGGATATATGCTGGGTCTGTGCTCTGAACAGTTGTGGCGCGACCCTGACAATATCATGACCATGACCCTCAACTCTTCGTCTGTGAATCGTGTGTGCTTTTGAGGGGACATGTGGTAGTGTGGTGGGGGGAGGGGTGGTGTGTTGCGCGCAAGGGTGATGTGCTTGGTGCTTGATGGTGTGTGTGGGGTGTTTAGGTTGGTGTGATCGTGGTTTGTGGTGTTTGTGTGCAGTTTTGCTGTGTGTGTGCCAATGGGGGATATGTGCTATCTATTGGTAATAGCAGTATCTCTGGGTCTGTGTAAATCGTTCCTTTTGCAAAGGATTGTGGGATGTGTGGGGGTGTGTTTTGTAGTGGTGTGGATGTGTCTGATAGCTGTATGTGTCTCAGGTGTGGGGTGTTCATACTGTCTAATGTGGCTTTGGGTTCTTCTGGAGGAGTATTTTTGAGCGAAGCGGGTCACACCCCCAATGGTTCACTGCCGTAGAAGGACTGAAGTGCTGATTTGTGGGTCATTATTTGGAGGGCAGTATGTTGTCGGTGTGGCAGTGCTGGTGGTGGAACCGCCTCTCTCCAGCCCTTGTCCGGCCTGGCGATGTCAGATTTTTTACTGCTTTTGGACAAACTTCTGTGTGTGACTTGTAATACGGCGGTCGTGAGACCACCAACACTGGCAGTCTTTTGGCAGCCGCCACCATGGCGGTCTTCCAAAAGAACCACCAAAGTCGTAATGAGGGCCTTAGTCTGTCATTTCATATACTATTTTTTCATGTTGTTTCTGCCATATTTCTTTCTGATGGAATAGTGCATTCTCTGTCTCTTTTTGTAGAGTATGACAGGTTACCCCATTGCGTATTTATCAATAAGGTAGGAAATGCTAAGAGGTGTTTTCATCCATGCTATTTCTACTAGAGCCTCCAGAAGTTCTGACTGCTACCTTGTAAGATGAAGGAAGTGCTAAGAGGGATTTTCATCCATGCTAATTCTACTATACCCTCCAGACGTTCTGACTGCTACCTTGTAGAGGTGGTAAAGCCACTGAATGCTCAAGCTAGGTTAGAGTGAGATGCCGGGCTCTGGCTCAGCTTGAGGTCCCCGTGGAACATAAATAACAGCAATCAAATAAACATTAACCTGAAGAATATGCCTCCTGTCCTGAGAGACAGGAAACAAACTGCAGGAAGGGAGGAAAAGGGGGAGACTTTGTGGCATCACAAAGTACATGGTCATAGAAAGCATTCTGATCCATGTTAGAAATCCTTGTGTGGCAAATAACTCTGTATGGGAGGCTGGACTCTTCAATATACTTAAGCCTGGGATGAGGACGGATGATGACTAATGTCTTTATTAGGATGAATGTGTCTCAGAACTCTTAGTCATGCTTTTTAGTTGTATAGGCCCTAGAGCCTTCTCTTTTAAAGTGCAGTATTAGCAACTTAAAGTACTTTCCCTACAAGTGTAGATTCGGGACCTGCAAAACTAGAACAAGTTGTATCTGTAGGCGCTGGTGTTGATGGGCTGTGCTATAGCAACCATAATGTGAGTGCAAAAAGCTCTGGGAATATTCATGATAATATGATAGTGATAATTGTGTATTTTTTTAAGATGAGTTGATTTGGAAGTAAAACTATGCATTCCACAAGCTAGGGGGATTCGCCCCACTCCCAAACTCAAATCTACCAAGATCAGTTAATCATCTTGAATCGTTCCTCTCTCATATAGTCCTTATCTGGGCAACGAAGGGACAATTAATATATTTTAATCTGGCACAAGTATAGTATAAGTGAACACTCTGTGTACTTCTACTTAAGGAGCTTGGTTCTCTGACCTACAGACAGATGTCTGCTCTGGCAGGAAGGCACATTTCTAGAGTAAGAGGGAATATCCTACATTTTACTTGTCTAGGACCCAGCGAGCGACTGTCTTTAGTTAAAGTCCCTGAGAAGTGCTAGAACTCCCAGTGTTGTAACATGATGCAGGTAGCTTAGGTAAGAGTGTAGTATGACAAATACGTAGTTGCCCCTCTTTTGTCTGCATTGATGCTGGTACAGGAAGTTTGTCCATTGGAGCAGAGGAGCCTTGCCCCACTGCTGACAGTGCAGGATGCATGAAAACTAAAATAGTAATGAAGCGATTTCATTACCATTTTATCTTTCCGTTTAGTGAGTCGAGTGGCAGTGCTGGGTGGGGTCAGTGCTACTAACTGGCAGCAGGGAACAGTGGTAGTTGCTGCTCCAGTTTAAAAGATGCATGTCACTTTAGCCAGCTGTTGTACATCGGCCAGCCTAGAATGCACATTTTAAACCTCTCCAACCTGAGCTATGTTAGACAGCTGTGCAGAGAGCAGGCCCCCAGGGCCGCAGGGAGCATTGAGGCAGACCGCTCCAGCCAATCCTGCTGCTTCTCTGCTGCTGAGTAATATTAGCAGCAGCATGAGAGCAGCGTCAGGGTTGGAGCCTCACCACTGCTAGTATTCTGTTTGTGCATTTCCTGCAAGGATGTGGTGTATTTGGCATTGAACACGTTCTCGCATGTGCTTGAACATTAGCAGCTAATTAGCTGCGACACAGTTGCTGCTGTTAATCACCGGAAATGCTGGTCAGAGGTTGTAAAGGGAGCAGGAGCAAGCCTCTGGCCCCAGAGCAAAGCACTGGAGGATACTGTGCACGGAAGGAGCATTTCAAAGGAAAACACAGGTTTGAGTTATACATGACACAGTGATCCATCCCCTACAACAATTGAATCTTTATTTATTTATGTTTTTAATGAGTGTTCACGATTCCTACCCCCTTACCTAGTACTGGGGTATTGTTTGAAGCTTTTCTGACAGAGGTAGTGCCAGGTTTGGAGTGAATTAGCTTCTGCTTGTGGATTGTTCTTCAAGTTGAAACCACAGTTGGTAATGTGCTTATTCAGGTTTATACTTTCACATCGGTATGTTGCTTATTTCAGCTGCCTTGCCTAAGGCTTCAGATGGACTGTTAAGCTAACTGTTCTTTCTGCGAAATGCATTCCAACCAGCTCAATCTTATTTGGTCGATATCACGCCCTTTAAGAATATGCACTGTAAGTGGGTCAAACACTTCGCCCATCTGTTCTAGAAAGTAAGCAATCGCTAGTGGATGCTAGCACCTTCATTTTTTCTTGTTTCCATTTTGAGAATGTTCATCACTTGGAGATGGATCCTGGGAGAGGTTTATGACTGGGTGCTATGATCAGGGAGGAATGATAGCATCCGATTGCAGGACATAAATGCTTTCATTCAATTTGCCCTCCAAGGAATTTGTTTCCCTGAAAGAATAGGATTACAATACAAGACTGGATTTCAAATGACACTCTTTGCAATGGCATCCACTGTAGGTGCGGCACAGGATGAGTGGTAGAGTCTCTTGAACTCTTGTGAGGACCTCCGTTTAAGTGCACTGTACCTCAGCTTTGCCATTGTATGTATCTAATAACTGTTCCCAGTGGGCATCCACCACAGTGAAGTAGAAATGGCAGTGCCAATCAAAGTACTTTACCTGGGAACAGCTGTTTATACCAAAAGATTGATGTTGACCTACTTGTCCGTTGCATGCTGGGCTTTGGAATGCTTGTGTTACAAGGAAAAGATGGAGGCATCAGAGGTCCTGCCACCCATGGACAGGAATACCATATTTGAATTGGCTGATGCATGATTGAAAGCGAAAGCACGCAGGCTGTCTATTTTGTTGCAGAATAAAAGTTGGAAAATGACACCTCCTACATGTAGATATAGATGGTTATCACTACCTTAGAAGTCGTTTTTAATTATCTGTTCAAATCAATGCAGAGCGACTGAGTCATAAGTACCAATACTCAGCCGGAAAAGTTTCCAAAACCCCCAGTGTATGATAAGCAGGAGGTGGCTTTGTGCAATCTGTTTTCACTACTAGTAACAGAGGGTTGGCAGTACCCAGGCATGGTGGGGCTAAGTAGTGGCCTAGGAGCCCTTGAAAATGGAGATCAACTGCCCCTTTGTGTACCGAGTAAGTATTGCACCCATTTCCAGAAAGGTTTTGAGGAGGATTGGGATGGGCAAACTACATGTGTGTATACAAGAAATCTGTGCATTCTCTTAGGGTGGTTTGCCAAGCTGGAAAGCTAAAGATCCATTTATTCCTTATTGCAGCTTTCATTCCTCAGCCTACCAGGGAACTTCCCTGAATCTGTTGTGGCTAGTCCAACTTTGCTGGTGCACGAAGGGCACAGCTGTACAAAGAACCTGAGAGCACTGGGTCCAAGCTTAGTTCTTATGGAAGATTATGGGGGTGATTCTCACCCTGGCGGGCGGCGGAGGCCGCCCACCAGAGTTCCCCCCTCCAAAATACCGCTCCGCGGTCGAAAGACTGCTGAGGGTATTTTGTGTTTTGCACTGGGCTGGCGGGCGACCGCCAAAAGGCCGCCCACCAGCCCAGTGCAAAACGGCCTTCCCACGAGGACGCCGGCTCAGAATTGAGCCGGCGGAGTGGGAAGGTGCGACGGGTGCAGTGGCACCCGTCGCGTATTTCAGTGTCTGCAAAGCAGACACTGAAATACAAAGTGGGGCCCTCTTACGGGGGCCCCTGCAGTGCCCATGCCACTGGCATGGGCACTGCAGGGGCCCCCAGGGGCCCCACGACACCCCATACCGCCATCCAGCCGCCAGGAACAGGATGGCGGGATTCTACAGGGCAGCGGAAAACCGGCGGGAGACCGCCGGTTTTCCCTTTCTGGCCGCGGCTGAACCGCCGCGGTCAGAATACCCTGTGGAGCACCGCCAGCCTGTTGGCGGTGCTCCCTCCAACCCTGGCCCCGGCGGTCCATGACCGCCGGGGTCAGAATGACCCCCTATGTGTGTTCGACATATGGAATTTGCATGTATTCAACTCTTTCCTAAGTTGGAGCAGCACTGATGCGGTCCTGATGGATACGGACATATATATGGGAGCATAGATGAAAAAACTGCAGTTTGATTGTGTCCTGGCTGTGAGTGTTAAGAGGACCACCATATATGGTGAGCTTCTCTACAAGATAGGCGGGTGTGCTGGTCATGATGGATTTGTAAATTATGCAGCTGGTTTTGAAGATAGTGAAAGCCGGCAGGGCGAGCCAATGGAGTTCCATCAATTTGGGGGGGTCGTGTGATCATATTTCTTTAGGTCATGGATCTGAAAAGAAGTGGTATGTAGAATGTCTGTAAGCCCTGGTAGAACATTCCCGTTTCAGAAATGCCATGTTATTTCTCCCAATCTTCTTGATTTTAGTCTTAAAGTAAAAATGCATGAAAACAAGAATAGTACCCTGAAGAAATCTGCCATGGATCTTGCTCGATCCAGATGGTATCTAAGGTGTTTTTCTTTCCCACAGACATCCATGTGATTGGCCATTATCCAGCATGTGATGACTTTTATCTAGTGGTGTGCAGTGTCTGACGCTAGGTGGTCAAGCCACAAGTTTTCCACTAACATTGCTATAAGTGCAAGTCTTGTCAGTGACCTGTTTCTGGGAATGGTCTTCAAGAACTGTCACAAAATGTGACGGTCCATGTGGGTGCTTTGCCCCAATTTCACCGCTACAGGCACTTGTGGCTTTATTTTTGTAAACCACTGTAACCCCTGGGATTTCCATAGTCCATCCACCACAGGATCTATATATCAACATATGATAGAAGTGTAGGTACAGAATATTGTGTACTGAATATTGAGTTAAAAGAATATCATGTCCAAAATATCGAGGATGAAAATATCGACAGGTAAGTAAATATAGGTAAGTATAGATTTTTAACACCTACTCCATATAGATGTATCTCAACGATTTGTATATCTTCAAGTTAGTAAGTATTGAATTTATACTTATCTACATGCACTTACCACCTCAATATTTTGGTCATGGTATTCTTATAACACAATATTTAGTACAAAATATTCCAGACTACAGCAAAGGACAGAGGGCAGCAACGTTACAGGTTGTGTGAGCAAAAGAGCACCTTTGACTCATCTATTAACCAGGTATGTAATTTATTAACTTCCCTTACTTTTATTGTGCGTACTGCTCGTCTGTCTGTTAAGGTCCTTTGGAAAGGATATACACACACAAAAATGTTCATGGTCTTCTGCTTTTGAACTCGTAAACCTGTGCAGCAGTGTATCTTCACTAGAGTTGCGGAATGGGCATGGATGCATGTGAGTGGCACCCCTTTACACCATTGTGAATGCACAGTGTTGTGGGAAGCCACTTACTGTCTTGGCATATATCACTCACTGCAGTGTCTGAAAATTGCTGTATGTAAATGCTTCTTGAGGGCATTCCTCTGCAGGCTCTATATTTTGTAGTTATTGTGTTTTTTACTTTTGACTCAAGTGGAATATACCATGGAAGTACTACCAGTCTCCTGTGGGGCCAGACTGAGTCAAGCACTGCTCTGTTTTCTACATTCAGGATCTAGAGCAGAATTTGACTCGAAAAACACACCTTGAAGACAAAACTTCTTTAACATCATGGAGCAATGAAATTATCAGAGGATAATGCTATTTGTTCAATGTCTGACACAATTTGTCAGTGTGATAAATTTACTCCTGTAATAGGCCTCAAGAAAATGAAAGAAGGCCTATTCTGGTCAACACACGACTTAGAAGGGAAACGTGAAGAAGTGTACATTGTACGAGAGAAATACAGGCCTCAATCTGGGTACGATGTTAGACTGGAGTGCAAGGACAGGAAGGAGAATGAAGGAAGAGGCCAGGTGCAGAACAAAGCAGTTAAAGTTGAACTCCGCATACCACAGATAATTTAGAAGAACACATACACAGGGGAGAGTCTGAGCCACTTTCTGATACCAGGGTTAAGAGAAGGGGTAAATCATGACAGGCCTGAAAGGGAGACACAGCACTACAGGTTTGTGTCCCAAGGCTGGCAGGGAGTGGGAGACAGACCGTAAAACTTCAAAGCCTGGTAGACGTGTAGGGAGGACATATGGATAGAGTTGAGAGAGTAAGGCTGAAGGACACTGTGCACGTTAGAAGATGTATACTTATATTTTATATTCTACAGCTGCATTTTTGTAACAAGCAGTCAGTTGTTTATTGAAGAATTATTGCCTTTGTTAATTCTAAGTACTATGAAGGAGGTGAACTTAATCGTCGACTAAGACTATAAAAGATGCTGTTTGTAAGAGCTGAGTTGAGTGTGGTTTCAGTTACAGAAATGGACTGTACTCCCGGCTGTGTTGCTTATAAATATACTCAATTGTTATGAGATTCGTGTCACTTATTTATTTCTGAGAATTTGACTACACTCCTCAACCAAACACAGAAGAGATCAGAATCACAAGTACATTTATTTCCTGGCAGCACCTATTTAGATCTGGCACTAACCAAGACCTTTTGGTTTTACTAAAATGTGTATAATGTACTTACACAAAGGAGTTTTCCGCCACCTCTCTTCATCCATTAGTCTGTTGTTGTTTCATTCACATTTTGCTTCTGCCCACTACAGCATAAGGAACGGGGTAGTGAGCCAGCAGACTTAAGCCTCTGGTTAATTTCACTTTCATGACTCCATTTTGCTCTTTCACAAGGAGCACATCTGAACACAGGCTAGTTCCCTTCATCGCAGTATTTTTGTTTTTATATATAATACCTTTAGTATTGCTTTTATGTTTAGAGCTTGATGTGACAGTAGGACACATCTGAAGTGACCACGGGGAACATTCCACCTTTATCATATCTTATCTCCTGCCAATGCTGTTGTAAATTCCTTGTGAAGTGTCTTGCTTCTCTGACTGTTGCTATTTCACAGCATACCAAATTGTGCCATTTGAAATTGTTCTGTATTAAATTATACTTTTAACTCATTTCTTTCACTTCTTCTTCCTTTCTTTCCTGCCATCCATCCATCTTACTTTCCTTCTTTCTTGCTTTCTGTCTTTCCTTTATTCTTCCCTTACTTCTTTCTTCTCCTCTTTATTTCCTTCTCTGTCATAGGCATGAGGCTTGAAGTCAATGCCAGACTGAGTGATTTTTTTAGGTCTGTGTTAGCCAACACCTTTTGATTTTACTAAAATGATGTGCATAACATTATTACTTATAGGGTTTTACAGCCAGATTTCATCCATTAGTTTGTCGTTTATGTCATTACCATTTTTCTTCCACCTACTCCAGCATGCATTTAGGTGCAATGCATCTGCTGACTTCAGCCATTGGCTGGATTCTCTACAAGTTACGGCATGACGCCCCTTTCCAAGGAACTCATCTACACACAAAGTAATTCCCTTAAGTGCCAGCGAGTCCTATGGTAATGTGTGTGCTTTTGAGACCAAAAATGTATTTTGCCTGTAGCAAATGATTCTTTTTAGACTGCTGAGGGCCTGGCATATTCTGAAACAATAACGTTTTGCTAAAACCATGACAAAAAAAATAGGAATTGACAGAAGGCTGGTAGCCAACGTCACACCTATTGGCTTTGCCAGTGCTGGTTTGTAACGATAAGCGCTCAATAGAAGAGTTAAAGCTGTCTCTAGCCAGGCTTAAAGCTGTCTCTAGCCAGGCATAGAAATGAGCCACTGTCCGAGATTTGACGCGGTCAGACTGACAGCCCACCAGCCCAATCAGAACAGCAGCTCACCATCTTAGCAGGAAATGCATCAGCTCTGACCTTTACTTCACCGAAGCGCGGCACACAGCTGCTTAAAGTGGCAACCCTACCTAGTGTAAACATTTGGAGATTCTGGTGCATTCATATGCTCCGTCTTTAAAAATGTTCTGCCTCATTTGGCTGATGGACCGATTGTGTGTTAAGTGTATCTTCCTTCTGTAGTTTCCATCAGGTGACCTTTTCCAGCTGAAGACGAACAAACTGTGGTGAACAAATGGCAGTTTGTGGTGGCATCTGTGTGTTAATGCGTACTGCTTTTTTTCTTGCTAGCAGTTTACGCAGTCGCCAATAAGACTGCTGTGTTATCAGGAATGTTAACTCTACAGCACGGCTGGGAATTACGTTTTTTACTGAACTAGGGGTTTGGTGTACAAAAACGGTTTTGTAGCCATAAACCCTGACATTTGCAAAACCACATGCTCCGATACTGCAAAACAGTTTTTTGCGCTTTACAAACCCTTGTTTTGCAGGCTGGAAAAGACTTTCTGATTCGCTAAAGAAGTTTTGCGAGTTATAACGAATCACGAGTATACACGGGCGTGGATAGAGTGTACTCCCTTAACTGAGTCAAAATGACATGTATCAGTGACTTACAACCTTCAGTTGGCAACCCCCAGGTTGGGTGGTATCCCAGTGGGAATGGATGCCCTTTTGAAAATCATATTGGGTATTCTCGTGGGAGCAGGCAGCGGCTCACGCGCCAAGTGCCTGCTCCCGGTCTCCCGCCGTCTTCACAAGCTGTCATCATATTCCTCACACCAATTCTTCCCTAAGGGATATGGGCAGCTTTAAAAAAACGTTCCCAGAAGGGAATGTTAACGCTTGAAGCCACTAGGCATCAATCACTGGCACCTAAAAATCGGCAGAGGTACACGAGTCATAGATTAAAATAAGGGTGCCTTAAAATCCCTACCATAAAATTCGTAGTTCTGTTTTAATAATTTCCTGGCAGGTGATTGGCTGCATTGTGGAGCACACTGGCACCGCAAGCCAACTCCTTCCTTTGACACAGCAGTAGAAGACAACAGAGGTATCAATTTACAAGTGACGAAATTACTCTCGCTTTCCTTACCACAGACAGAGAAATACACAACCACACCCAGGCTGGCTGGCGGAAAGTGGACCCATATCGCAAGCTGCATTCAATATTTTACTAGGGAAAGTCCTATTTTTTATTTATTCAGAAATACACACACATATATATATATATATATACACACACAACTGAAGCTCATGTATTCAAAGTACCTGAAAGAAATTAAATGAAATCCTAAGGTACAACCAGATACGTTTCTGAGGAACTTCAGAATAAAGTATTTACAGCCCAGACCCGCTGAACGGCCCAATGTCCTGCAACACGTGGGTCGTATCATACCCGGAGAGAAGCCTAGGCAGCCAAGCTTGGATAGGGTCCCCATGCTCAATAAATTAACCATCCCTGTGTCATTTTGTAAGATGAACAAACCGCGGGATGGGGTGAATCCGTTCGCAGGCAATACCGAGCCAGGCCAATCCTTGCCACCACGATTGTTATAAAGTATATAGCTGTCACTTTCTGTGAATACTTTAGGAATGCCCCCAACATGACCATTTTGGAATCCCAAAATACGTTACTCTTCGTAATCACATTGTTCTACTGTTACAGACAGTCCAGTATCTCTTGATAGAAGTGCAGGACACAAAAATGTACTTTGGATCAGTACTATTAAATGAATTACAAAAGTATAATTCATAACTAAGGCTCCCAGTTTTTTGTTTTCACTGATCTTAGAAAAACAGTGCTTTTCCTGTTAGTATTTATTTTTAAAAGCGAAAAAATACAAATAGTTGGACTTCTTTCGTGTGACTCTCCACACGGTTGTTCCCGAATTCCGGGCATATAGCTGCGAAGATTGACAGCATAAGACGTATACAAACAAACAGGGTGAGATTCCGTTACATAACACCATATCATCACATTCGTTTTTGTTATTAATCTGATATTTGCATGCGGCTGTATTACTTTATTATACTTGGATTTAAAATGTGCCAAACCAGACAGGCAGTACATATGAATTCACATTTTTCAGTTAAATAAAAGTGAAAATAAACAAGTTAAAACTTCATTTGGTCACAATACCCAAATTAAATATGGATAAATACTGATAAGATTGTTAGAAAGCTAAATATGGATAAATACAGACCAAATGTTCAAAAATAAATACCGTAAAACTGGGTGCCCTATCCATAACCTTAGAAAGATGGCACCGTTAACTCAATGCACTTTGATGCAACATGTCTTCATGGTACAAGAATGAAGACCCAGACATACATTTCCATTTATGACCGCTAGGTGGTGGTGTTCCCACACGCTGGGGACTGGATCAGCGTACAGAAGAGTCTAATACAATCTTCATATGCAGATCTGGTTATTAAAATAATCTCCTTGAGGATGTGAGAGAAATCAGTTAGCATTTTTCACGCTTCTGAGAAATTATGGCAAGGATTCTGTTTTCAGCGTCTCTTGCACTTTGCACTACAAATCGTGCTGCCCCTGCCTGCCTCGTGCAATGCGAATCTCCCCTACATTATTTGTCATTTGAGGGAGGAAGCAGGACACCAGCTCCTTCTCATTCACAGTCCTATGTGTTGTCTCAGCTAAAGAGGGATTTGAATGTACACATTTATTTGGTCATTCATTTATTTCTTGTTTGATAAAGCCCAAACTTCACACAACCAAGTATCAGGGCGCTGTAAAAAGGAAAGGTGTGAGTACACCATGGAAAAGGTCAACTATGCATTGCCTGACGGCAGCATAATAGAACAGATCGTTTACAGAGCAGATGGGCAGATGATTCTAATAATCACCCAGCATTCCACTTTTACTCATTTTACGTATAAAAACGGACAGAACACATATATTTTCCAGTCTATGCTTATTTTATAATATGAATAAAAACAAAAATTAGGTTGTTTTTTGAGTGCTTTTAAATGCTTCTGTTAGTCGTGCCAATAGCTATAAATAGCTGTAGATTTGCACAAGGTTTACACTAAAATGTGCAAGTTTTGATATGAGTGTATTGATTTGCATCTATGGGCATTTCTAGCCTTAAAAAGTGTCAGAAATTCAAGTACGGGTGTACATTTATCAGTTAAATAAATGCTGAAACATACTAGTCTAAGCTTAATTTTTTCGCAAAACCCAAACTAATTATGGATAAACTCAGAAAAAGTAGCAAAACCGAAATATTGATTAATACAGACAAACTGGGAGCCCTAATTATAATTTGCAGAATGTATGCACAGGCTATGAGGAATGTATAAATATGCACTAAGAGATGGCATGGTTTCCAGCACACAGAGTACAAGTTCAGAGTCCCCAGAAATAATGCCCAGCTAGTAGAGCAACCAATACCAAATAGCAACTTGGTCACATAAGCGGTGCCCGGCGAGCTATAGAAAGCAGATTATATATAAAAGGTTAAGGTGGGAAGCAGGAGTAGTGACTTCTTCATCAGATTTCCCTCTTGCCACATGGTTCACCAACGGTGGGGCGCCCTCATTTTGGACAGCCAGCGTCAGGGATATAGACAGGGCCACTAAGGGGGTCAGCAGGGAAGGGTTCGGCGGGGCGCCATTGCCACACTACTTGATTGTAGCTACTGGGCAGGTTGTGTCTCCCTCCATATCAGTTATGTGGTGAGCAGGAGTTTGCCTCACATGCTAGTGGATGCAGGGCCAGCTTTTGGCATGGGTGATCTGGGCGCCTCACATGCTAGTGGATCCAGGGCCAGATGCAGGGCCAGCTTTTGGCATGGGTGATCTGGGCGCCTAACATGCTAGTGGATGCAGGGCCAGATGCAGGGCCAGCTTTTGGCATGGGTGATCTGGGCGCCTCACATGCTAGTGGATGCAGGGCCAGATGCAGGGCCAGCTTTTGGCATGGGTGATCTGGGCGCCTCACATGCTAGTGGATGCAGGTCCAGATGCAGGGCCAGCTTTTGGCATGGGTGATCTGGGCAGCTCACATGCTAGTGGGTGCAGGGCCAGCTTTTGGCATGGGTGATCTGGGCCCAGGCCCAGAGCATCAATTTTCAGAAGGAGCCTAAGAAGCTGCCTGTATTAAGGACATGCAGACAGCATAGTGCCTGTCACCTGGCTCCAGTGCTGCAACCACAATTTCTAACACCGCATCAGCGTCCTTTCTTGTCCTCCCATCACCGTCATTACCTGCTGCCACACACTACTAACCCATCCACTCCAACAAACAACTTGGCGCCAGAGTGAGGATCTAATCTGTGAGTGGTTCAGGTGAGCTGGGGTGCTGCTGAGATGTTTGTGTTCAGTGGCCAGTCACAATTCTGATGTAGACAGCCTCTGAACACAAAAGAGGCTCTCTCATTCTCATTTTAGGTTGCAGCCTACCAAACAGCACAGCTATCTGCTTTGCTAAAGGCAACGTGTGGACTTTCAGAAAGTTGACCTAGAAATGCATTCTGCTTGCTGATTACCATTGGCTTTGTGGTTTGTAGCACTTCTGGCTTTCCAGTTACTGTCTTTTTTGCATTAGGCTCTCTAGGGCCAGATGTGCCCTCCTGTTGCCTAAGGCATGTTTTCTCTATTCTTCCCCAAACTCCCTTTCTGTTAACAGGGCTTTAAATCTTGTCCTTATCTCATCACATTTGCTGTGCATACAAAGAGCAAGGTCAAATGTCAGGTGCTGCCTCAAAGGGCGCTTACTTACTTTTCTTTCTCTGACTTTAAAGTGAGATGATTTTTGTGACAATCTTGCTGGGTACTGAGGGTAGCAAACAGTTTCTTTTCTAGCACACAACAACATTTACATGAACTGTGTAAGTATTTCAGAATATATCAGTAATATGAACTCACAAATGAAGCACATTTTTTGCTATTTCTGAAGTATGTTGGAAACAATACTTTAATATGATCAAAATGAACTATTAAACTAGGTGATGCAATTTACACACATTTTTGTCTGTGCAAATATAATGGTCTTTTCAATTGAAAATGCGTTGTCTGTAATGGTAATGTGTTATCACACCACAAATACTTCACACTGCTCTACTCTGCATCACTCCACCCTCTGTAGTACTTCACTTTACACCACTCCACACCAATGCAATCTGCACTATGTGACTCTATGCCACTTCATGCTACACCTTTCTACCCTACCCTGTATTACTCTATGCCAATACACTCTTCGCCACTCTACTCTACACCACTACACTCTTCGCTACTGCACTCTACACCATTCTGCAACACTGCACCCTACACCACTGCCTCCATGCCAATATTCTCTACGTCAATGCACATTACCGTGTAACACTCAACTCTATTCCCCTGCACTATATGTCAATCCACTGTACACCAGTCTACTCTGCACCACTGTACTCTATGCCACTGGACTCTACACCACCTTACTCTATGTCATTACACTCTATGCCACTCTAAGCAACTGCATTCTACCCTGCAACACTCCACTCTATGCCACTTCACTCTACTATGCACAGACACAAGCAGGCTTCGTAAAGGAGCCACCGATCCTGCAACCTCAGCTCTAAGGTGAAGCATCCAGTTCAACATTAAACAGCACAAAATGCTGAGGCACCAGTTCAAAAAACATCCAAGCATTTATTCACAATGTAAAAAGCAGCTCCCACAAAGTCCTCTTGACGCGTTTCGGCTAGAATGCCTTAATGATAGGTAAGTAGTTGCAGGTGTCCATAAAACCAGTGCTTTTAACTTGTGACCCATGTGCCTATATTTCGACTTGCTATATTATTACATTTTAACAACATTAATAATTGTAATTTATATTATAATTTACAATTATATAATATATATATATATTGTATAATTTTTAATGTAATAATATAGCATATATATATATAAATATAATATATATATATATACTTGCTATATTATTACATAAAAAAATCAGTAAATTATCATATAAATTAAAATTATTATTATATATACTTGCTATATTATGACATTAAAAAATTAGTAAATTATAATAAAAATTAAATATATATATATATATATATATATATATATATATATATATATATATTGAAAAACATAAATAAACTGGAATATTTTGTAAAAACATATCAATTTAATTATACATAAAAAGTAAACAATACAACAAAATACATTTTACTAAAAATATATTATATTTTTCTAACAATATCATTTTAAACAATATAAACAAAATTATACATTTCTAGGAATAATAAATATAATATTCCCACTGCATTCTGTGCAACAGTAGGGAAAACATTGGACTCAGGAGGGGTAGAATGTAATCTTCTCACTCCAATCAGGGCAAGAGTAGGAAAAGCGGTGGACTCCAGAGGGCTAAAATTTACTATTGCCACTCCAGTCTGTGCAACAGTAGGGAAAGCACTGGACTCAGGAGGGCTGAAATTTGCAATTCCCACTCTAGTTTGTGCAGCAGCAGGGAAAGCTTTGGGCTCAGGAGTGGTAATTATTTCATTAAATTCCCACACCATAGTAGCACATTAAACATATAGCTAAATTTAAAACTATAATAATCTCACAATTCAATTAACCAATTTAATTAATCAATTATTATTTAATTAACTTCCCACCCTATGCCCCAGAAACCCAACAACCTGCACCTAAAATGTAAATTAAAAAAAATTATAATAATTACACAATTTACATATTTAGTTAACAATCAAACCATATATAAATAATTACTAATTTATTATTTATTATTTAATTAATTGCGCACCCAATACCCCTACAAACCCAACAACCCACACCTAAAATATAACTTAAAAAATATATAAATTAATTATACTTATAAACCTCCCACCCTGTACCCATACAAATCTAACAACCTGCAATTACACTATAAATTACTATTTTACAATAAAATTAAAATTATAAATAACTTACATTTACAAACTATATTTGAAAACATGAGCAACAATTATGCAAATCATATAAAACACAGACAATTAAAATATTATTCAAACACATGGAGAAACTTAAAAAAAATATTTCTTACCTTAAAACATCAATATTTTTGTCAACGATATTTTTGCTCACGATATTTCTGTGTCACGATATTCAAAACTCCATGTTTCTGCAACTCAATATTTTTAAAACAATATTTTGTCCGAACACCCCACTCTGCACCGCTGCACTCTATTATGCACCATTCTAATTTATGTCTGCATTGTATTCCGCTGAATTCAATGCCAAGGCACCCAGTGCCACTGCACTGTATTCAACTATGCTCTGCAATACTCTACGCCAATGCACTCTTCACTAGCCCACATCACTTTATGCCACTCCAGTGTATGCCAGTCTACCCACTCCAATACACAACAGTCTCTGCCACTCCATTCTACAACACTTTACTCCACTCTTCGCCATTCCACTCTACCACACTCCGCGCAACTCTCCCCTATGCCACTAACTTTTAGCCATGCTTAGCAGCAGCCACACTGGAGAACATCATGGCTAAAAGACATTGTCAAAGCCAATAGCTCTTGCATAAGGAGACCTATTGGCTTTGCCGAAGCTTGTGTTCACAAGAAGCAGCGAGGGTGTCAAAGTTCCTGCGGCTGAGGGGCCCTTTCTGGCAAAGGCCTTCTCTGAGTGGGAGCACTGGGAAACAGGCTTGAGGCAGTGAGGACCTATCCGGTCTCTCTGTTCGAGGATAGGGATAGGGCTGCATCATAGTTGCAGAAAGGGGAGGGGGTCAGCTGGAGAGAAAACAAGAGACGCATGGGTTGTAAAGAAGGTGAGAGGAGGAGGCTAGATAAACCATACCCTTTCCCCCACATGACTTTCTTAATTGTGGCCTTTGTTCTGTCACTAAACAAGTGTGGCCATCAAGCAGGACATAATTAATTCATGCCAAAGTCTGATACTGCTGTCGCCCACCAGCGCATCCACTGACACTGTGCACTGTAGCTCCAGGAATGCATGGCCATATCCTAATCTCTCCTGAGTTCAGGCCGGCCGTGTATCTGCGAGGACACACTTATGACTGCAGAGCGGGGGGCAAAAAGTCATTTGAAATACTACATTTAATGATGGAAGACATAACTGGAGACTAGCATCGTATGTGTTCTACTGTGATGGAGGGCGACTGGAAACTGCATTAGAAACGCTTATTGAAGTTTGAAAGTAATGTACGCAGCTTGTATGTTGAAGGAGGGTGGGCCTGTTGATGGAGATTTTCAGAATAATGATTTTGGAAAGGGGCAACAGTTTAACATCTTGACGGTATGTGCACTAGAACCCTCATGGTACTGGGTAGACTCTAAACAGGAAGTATGCAATGAATGAGAGGTGTTAAAGTGTGGTTAACAGAAAGTATGATGTAATGCACAGTACGTTAGTGTATGCTGATGATGAAAGTATCATTTGAGCCAGTTCCGTGTGGAGTCATACATGTGTATGACAATTGGCTATGAGTAGGGGCATGTGCCCCCAGAAGACAAGACCACTCTCCCTGAGAGTTTACAATGATACAGCAAACTGCTCGGTCATGCCACATGCACCTGGAAACGATATGGAGTGGTCTGCGCTTGGCACATGTGGAGTCAAAGCTCTGCTCCATCCCGTAAACAGTTGTAGAAGAGACAAAAGATGCTGCAAAGGAGCACGTTTCAAAATGCCCACCAAAACTGCCAAGGATGTGGTTGATAGAGACTTTGCGTCGTGCATCAAATAGAGAACGATTATTCATACGCAGCAAGAAATAATTGCATCAGCAAAGTACGAAAGACAGAAAATTTACTCACCATCAAGCACGATTGAAGCACCCAGTGATACATAGTCTTCCCACAGCCTCTGCTTGCAGAAGTTGTTAGTGCCATTCAATGCAGCAAAAGCTGTCTAACTAGCACATGCTCTCAATGGTGGCAGAAGAGAGACCGAAATATAATACGGCCATGTTCCTGAAGCCACCACTCACTTTCAATGGTTCTAAGAATTAAAAGATTGGTGCCCGGTGGGCTGTGTGGATTGAAACATTTGACTACTTCATAGATGCACTAGAAGAAGAAGATGACAAGATCATCAAATAGTTAAATAACCTTGCAGTAATGGAGAGGAAGAAGTGCTAAGGAAAATCTCACAGACCGATGCATAATCATATCAAAACATAAAAAAAGAAGCCTTAGAGGCCAAGTTCAATCCAATAGCGAATATCGACTATGAAAGGTATATCTTCAACCAAGCACGATATCAGGTTGGTGAGACAATGGATGAGTTTGTTGAAAGACTCTGTGCACTTGTTAAACATTGCATGTTCTGCGGCTTCAGTGATAAAGAAGCCATGCACCTCAGAATCATTGATGGCTGCCTTTCAGACTCGTTTAGAAGGTGCATGCAGAGAGAAATACATACACAGTCTAGTGAAAATGCTGATAGCTGTGAGAGCAGAAGAACACGCAGATCGACAAGCTACTGACATGGAATCAGGAAAGGCACACTATGAATGGGCCTTGACTGTGAAAAGCAAGCATAAGCACCACACCTGGTGGTCAATGTTTTCAAAGAAAATTAAACTATGCTTCCGATGGGGACTTTCATTTCCCAATGATTGTAAATGTCCCACTATAGAACAGGTTTACAAAAGTTGTTGAAGAGAGAACCACTTCATAACTGTATGCCAGGCTAAAGAAATCTCAAATGTGTCACAACGGCAAGAGAAAATGGCCATGAGAATGTTCCAGAAGCATTTGAGCTGCAGCCATGAAACTGGAAAGCAACATGAGCTATGACAAATAGAAACCAGGCAAAAACACCTGTTATCAAGTTCATCATGAAAAGGTTCTTCAGCGTCACTATCAAGCACCAGTGAAGATCATGAATATGCACTAATGATCTCCACCTAAAGATGACGTGCACATATAGAGTTAGCTACCTGCAAAGAGGATCATGATTTAAAGAAAGTTCACCAAACAGAAAGGCAATCATCATATAAAATTTCAAACTGAAGTTGAACGATTATCCAGTAACCTTCATCATAGACAGTGGTGCATCGTTTAACATCATGCCAATAGAAAAGTTTAACAGCCTATCCTCCATGACTCGCCACACTTGATCAGTCAGGAAAGTATTAAGTTGGACTTCTTCTGAACCACTGAAAAGCGAAGGTGACAATGCAATACAAAAAATGCAATACAAAAAAACATCGGTTGCAGCCACCATTCACTTTCTACAAGTAACTACGGCAGGGGGGGGTTGCCGGGGAATCTACTAAATGCCATTATCATGCTCTATTCCAACACTTGGGTAAAAATCAAATTGGGAGATGGCTCGTACTTATCCAGGCCCATCAAAACCACTGTTGGTCTGAAGCAGGGCTGTGTACTAGTTCCGCTTCCTTTTAATCTGTATGTAGCAGATCTATCTCCAGCCCTGGATAAACAGCCAGCTCACCCACCAAGTCTAGGGGGTGGCCAAATATCTAACTTACTTTATGCAGATGACCTGATGCTACATAGAAACTCTTGAACAATCTAGGAGGCTTTTTGCTGGCTAATGATTTAGAAATAAATTATGGGAAATCTAAAATAATCCACCTCAACCGTAAACCTACCCTACATCGTAAATGGTATTTGAATGGACAGCATATTAAGGAAGTAGTAGCTTACACATACCTAGTGGCCAGGATTGACTCTAAAGGCACATTTGTAGCCCACAAATAAGTAATTAGGGATAAGGCACAAGCTTTAAATCAGGCCATTTGAAAGTTGGCAAAGTCCATCCTTGGGTGGCCCCTAAAGCCAACGTCCATGGTTTTGAGAGCAAAATTACTTCTGACTCTTGCATACGGGACAGAAATAATGAGGGGGGCGGAGGTGGCCATACTAGACAAGTAATTAGTGAAATCGTATAAACAAGTCTTTTAACTATCTAGATCGGCCTCCCCAGCCCAAGTCAGACTAGCGTTTTTGCTAATAAAGCAATCATTGGCAAGGCCGGCAGCATTTGTTAAGGGTTGTTACAAACTACATCTATCCCCTACAGGGACTCTAGCAAACTTAGTCTGGCAGGAAATTAATCTTGAGTGGGGCAATAATATTTTTAAGGACTATTGGGAAAAAAGCATAGCCCAGCTGGATTTGGGCGACCAGTGGGGCAGCTCATTGCCGACGCCAGCTTTGAGAAAAGCAGTTAACAAATCAGCTAAGATTCTAAACCGTCTAGAAGATATGGAGGCCCTATTGAAACAATCACATGGATGGCTAGTCCTAAATTCATATGCATTGGATAAGGAATCACTCATCCTCTCCGCCCCACTAGCACGAAAAACTAAACAGAGACTCCTACGGATGAGGTTGGAAGATCTACCAACTCTTGATTTCCTCCCAAAATGGAAAAGAGAGGCCGGGCCGCAACTTCAGGTTTGCAGACTATGGCCCTCATTCTGACCTTGGCGGTCTTTTCGCAAGACCGCCGAGTTACCGCCGCGGTGAAGACCGCCGACCGCGGCGGTATGCCGCTGTGCGCATTCTGACCGCTGGGAGCGTTCCGCTGGGATAACCGCCAGCAGCCACACTGGCGGTCGGCGGGAAAGTGGAGACTGGTCAACCTCCACCGCCACGCCAGCAGAACACCGCCCACAGAATTACGACCCACATTTCTGTGTGGCGGTCTTCTGTTGGCGGTCTTCTGTTGGCGGTCACCTCCCCATGGCTCCCATCGCCTCCCGGAGGACCAACACACAAGGTAAGTTGATCGTCCGTGAGGGGAGGGGGTGGGGGGGTGTTGTGTGATGTGGGCGTGCATGGGGGTGTGCGTGTGAGTGTGTAGAGGGGGTGTGTGAGTGCGTGTATGCGGGCGGGGGGTGCTGCTGTGTCTATGGGTAATGTGTGCTGTTCGGCAGGTGCGCGTGTCTGCATGTATGTGTGCCGGTATGTGTCCCCGTTGTGTATGTGTGTGTAGGGGGTGTGTATATGTGCATGTTGGGGGTGTGTGCATGTCGGGGTGCATGTATGTGCATGTCGGGGTGGGTGTGGGGAGGGGGTTCGTACCACCTCTGGGGGGTGGCAGGGGGGTGGAGGGTGTGGGGGGAGGACTCGGGTGGGTAGTGGGGGGTGGGGGAGACCCCTATCAGTGCCAGGGAAGGAATTCCCTGGCCCCGATAGTGCTTACCGCCATGGTTCGCACGGCGGTTCCCGCCCGCAAGAAACCGCGGCGGTAGGCAGGGTCATAATACCCTTGGCGGTCTTGGGACGACCGCCGGGCCGGAGTGCGCAAACTCCAGCCCGGCGGTCATGACCGCCGTGGCGGTCGGAGTGGAGAAGTGGCGGTCGGTCGCGGCGGGGACCGCCGCGGTCAGAATGCCATTTTTAATACCGCCGGTCTGTTCGCGGTCCGACCGCCGTCTCTCCGCCGACCGCCAGGGTCAGAATGAGGGCCTATGTCATCAGACTAGGGAGACCCTAACCCATATGGTTTGCATCTGCCCAGCTCTGGGAAGTCAGAGAAGGGAACTACTGAGAAGAGAATTTAATACTGTAGGAGTTCGATCCAGCAGGTCGGCTGTTATGACAGCACTCGACCCAAGTAATGAAAAGTTAATATGAGATTAATCCAGTTCATGAGAATCTTTGCCACCCAGGCCGTCCCACCCAGTTTATCTAGCACTTTCTAGGTAAAGAAAGGGACGGTCCAGCTATATAACACCAGAGCCTAGTCTATAGACATTAAGGGGGTGATTCTAACCCTGGCGGTCGGTGTTAAAGCGGCGGCCAACCCGCCAACAGGCTGGCGGTAAAAAATATGGAATTCTGACCCTGGCGGGAACCGCCAACACAGACAGCCACTTTAACACTCCGCCCGCCACGGCGGTACAAACAAACAGCGCGGCGGTCACCGCCAACAGCCAGGCGGCAGACAATGTACCGCCCACCCTATCACAACTCACCAATCCGCCACCTTTTCCGGGGCGGGAGCACCGCCGATAAAAACACGGCGGAAACAGACTACGAACGGGAAAACGCTCACCACTACGCACTCCAGGAGGAAGGAGGACAGCATGGAAGCCGAATTAAACATCCTACCTGCTCTCGTCTACCTTCTCATCTACCACGAGTACGAAGTCCGGCGCAGACGACAACGGTGAGTACTGCACCTACGACACACGGGAGGGGGGAGGACGAAAGGTTACGGGCACACACATATGCGACCCCCCCCAACTATGTACACACCAATGCAGAGCAACAAGTCACAGTGACACCACCCAAACACCCCAGAAAAATGCTAGGACATAATCAAAATTGGAATAAATATTTATGTACCAAAAAGCTCCTGAAAATTACCGTACAACCATGAAAGATATTTACAAGAAAACAAATGATATGCACATCAGTGTATAACTGAAGTAACAAGTCCTGCACATCCTACGAATTCATCATGTCCGTGGGGCAAAGTATTGAGAAACAAGGGCAAAGCCCACACAGGAGACCTGAGTCCTTTGGAGAGAACACTGCAGGGGCATCAGATGTAAAAACTACAGGCACCTCAGGGGGAAGGGAAGGGGGGGGCACCACAGCCACATGAGTCCACGACGCCAGATCCACGAGGAGCCACCATGCCCACTGTACCATCCTGGGGAGTGCAAAGCCACAGTCTCTCAATGTCTCTACAGTGGGTGGGCTGCCCACTGTACCATCCTGGGGAGTGCAAAGCCACAGTCCATCAGGTGGATGACAGTCTCCACTGGTCAAGGAGGAGGCATGGTGGGCACAGTGAACCATAAACAGTGATTGAGACGGCGGTGCCCAGCGGAGCGGTGCTTCACAGGAAGGGCCCAGCGGAGAGGTGGAGAGACAGCGGTGCCCAGCGGAGCGGTGCTTGACAGGAAGGGCCCAGCGGAGCGGTGCTTGAGATGAAGGGCCCAGCGGAGCGGTGTTTGAGACGGCGGTGCCCAGCGGAGCGGTGCTTGAGAAGAAGGGCCCAGCGGAGCAGTGCTTGAGATGAAGGGCCCAGCGGAGCGGTGCTTGAGAAGAAGGGCCCAGCGGAGCGGTGCTTGAGAAGAAGGGCCCAGCGGAGCGGTGCTTGAGAGGAAGGGCCCAGCGGAGAGGTGGAGAGACAGCGGTGCCCAGCGGTGCCCAGCGGAGCGGTGCTTGAGATGAAGGGCCCAGCGGAGCGGTGTTTGAGACGGCGGTGCCCAGCGGAGCGGTGCTTGAGAAGAAGGGCCCAGCGGAGCGGTGCTTGAGATGAAGGGCCCAGCGGAGCGGTGCTTGAGAAGAAGGGCCCAGCGGAGCGGTGCTTGAGATGAAGGGCCCAGCGGAGCGGTGCTTGAGAAGAAGGGCCAAGCGGAGCGTTGCTTGAGAAGAAGGGCCCAGCGGAGCGGTGCTTGAGAAGAAGGGCCCAGCGGAGCTGTGCTTGAGAAGAAGGGCCCAGCGGAGCGGTGCTTGAGAGGAAGGGCCCAGCGGAGAGGTGGAGAGACAGCGGTGCCCAGCGGAGCGGTGCTTGACAGGAAGGGCCAGCGGAGCGGTGCTTGAGACGGCGGGGCCCTGTTCAGCGGTGCCTATCTTCACGGCGGGCCCTGTTCAGCGGTGCTCTTCTGCACGGCGGGGCCCTGTTCAGCGGTGCCTATCTTCACGGCGGGCCCTGTTCAGCGGTGCTCTTCTCCACGACGGGCCCTGTTCAGCGGTGCTCTTCTTCACCGCGGGCCCTGTTCAGCGGTGCTCTTCTCCACGGCGGGCCCTGTTCAGCGGTGCTCTTCTTCACCGCGGGCCCTGTTCAGCGGTGCTCTTCTCCACGGCGGGCCCTGTTCAGCGGTGCTCTTCTTCACCGCGGGCCCTGTTCAGCGGTGCTCTTCTCCACGGCGGGCCCTGTTCAGCGGTGCTCTTCTTCACCGCGGGCCCTGTTCAGCGGTGCTCTTCTCCACGGCGGGCCCTGTTCAGCGGTGCTCTTCTTCACCGCGGGCCCTGTTCAGCGGTGCTCTTCTCCACGGCGGGCCCTGTTCAGCGGTGCTCTTCTTCACCGCGGGCCCTGTTCAGCGGTGCTCTTCTCCACGGCGGGCCCTGTTCAGCGGTGCTCTTCTCCACGGCGGGCCCTGTTCAGCGGTGCTCTTCTTCACCGCGGGCCCTGTTCAGCGGTGCTCTTCTCCACGGCGGGCCCTGTTCAGCGGTGCTCTTCTCCGCGGCGGACCCTGTTCAGCGGTGCTCTTCTGCCCCGCGGGCCCTGTTCAGCGGTGCTCATCCAGCAGGTCAAGGGAGCCAGACCTGGCCGGGACTCCCTGCTCAGTCGCCCTCGGACCGTGACGTTTCGGGACCCTTCGGGGACAGACTCCTGGCCTCCTTAGTGTCCTCCTTCCCAGCTGGGATGTGGCATGTGGGGTCCACCTTCTCCGCGCTCCTGCTGCCCTTCCGCTCCTTTGATGGGGCTCTCGGGCCCTTGCCTCCCCTAGATGGTGTGGGTGGTGAAGTGGCCGCACATTGCTCCTTGGGGGCAGCCCTGTCGGTCCTCGCACGGCGGCTCTTGTTTTTGCGGGTCCTCTTGCCGGGGGGGGGGGCTGGACGTGTCCTTGCTGCTGATCGATGTGTCACTGCTGGCAAAGGGTGGGCTCCAGAACCCATGCACAACAGTGACACCCGAAGCTGGGCTGGTGGTGGCTGCGGTGCTCTTGGGACTCTTTGAAGATGGATGGGGGAGCTCATCGGGGGGAAAGAGGTCAAGGTTAGCCATGAGAAGTTTTTTAGGGCCAAGGTAAAGGGTAGGAGAAGTGGAGATGGAAGTGGAGGTAGAGGAGGTGGTTGGAGGAGAGTCAGGTGTGCTGTCATTGGGTGAAGGTGCTGTAGGCTGTCGTGAGGTGGATGGCTGTTGGGTGGGTGGCTGCCTGCGTTTGCGTGTCTTGGAAGAGGGGGTGACAGACACAGTGGGAGAGGACACAGGGGACGTGTAAATGGCAGTGGGGGTGGTGACTGCACGACTGTGGACTGTACTGGAGGGTGAGGTGGTGATGGAAGCACTGGCTGATGTTGGGGTGCATGCAGGTGTGAGTGTAGACGTCACAGGCAGGGAGGAGGGAGACGAGGAGGAGGGGGACACAGGGGTGGCAGTGGCTGTTGGCATGTCTGCATCTGGGTGTTGCTTGGGTGAGTGTTTGTGGGATCTGTGGTGCTTGTGTTTGGATGAGCTGCTCTTGGGTGTTGAGGTGTGTGCAGGCTGGTCTGATGGTGTGGATGGGATAGGCTGAAGAACAGGAGACAGAGAAAGGCTGGAGGCAGTAAGAAGAGGGAGGCTGGAAACAGGGACAATGGCTGCCGTCAGTGCTGAGGCCAGAGCAGTGAACGCTCGTTGATGGGCAGCCTGACCCGAATGAATGCCCTCCAGGTACGCATTGCTCTGTTGCACCTCCCTTTGCACACCCTGGATGGCATTCAAAAGGGTCGTCTGCCCAACAATGAGCGTCCTTACCAGGTCAATGAGCTCCGCACTGAGGGCAGCAGGGGCAACAGGGGCAGGGGCTGAGGTGCCTGGGGCGAAGGAGACGCTCGCCTTCCTGGGCGAACGGGCACGGAGCGAAGACTGAGGGGCTGCTGGGAGGGCGGGGCTGGTGCGCTGGGTGGCGGCTGTACCTGTAGAGGCGGGGGGCACGGATGTTGCCGCCACCGCTAGGGAGCTCCCATCCGAGGACGTGTCGCTTTCGCTGCTCTCACCAGCGGTCCCCGTCGTGGTGCTCCCCTCGCCCTCCGGATCACTGGTGCCCTCGGTGTCTGTTCCTGGGCCCACCGGGGCATTGTGTCCTGCAGCTCCCTCGTGCTCCGATGCCAAATCTCCTCCGCCTGATGATGCTAATGCACACATGCACAAGAAGATGAAGAGAAAGGGTGGGGGGAGAAAAAAGAAGACCAGGTTGAGTGCATGCAATGTCAACACCGTTGGCGGAGAGGACAGACACAGGAGCCTAATGCACTAAGCCGCGCATTCGGGGTACACTACTCAGTACTACTGACTAGGACAACAGGCCAAGAGACGTCAAACGCGCACATGGGAGATGCTGGAACTTCAATGGCTGTACTTGTCACCCTACCGAGGTGGGAGCCGGGGGCACAGGGCCATGCCTAAGGGAGAGGACTACACTACAGAAAGCGCCCTGGCCTAATGTCACCCACAGCCCTCCTCCCCCACCCAGACGCCTCCACTGCGCAGAAAGATAGGAGGATGTGCTGATACTCACCCCCTTGTGTCTGCTGTGATGTCTTAAAGCGCCCATCCAATTCTGGGTAGGCCACCGCCAGGATCCGGGACATCAGGGGGGTCATGGTGCGACTGGCACCCCTCCTAGGTTGGGAGGCCATCCCCAGCAGTGTTTCTGCGGTCTTCCTTGTTCCGCGGTGGATGTCCTCCCACCTCTTGCGGCAGTGGGTGCCCCGTCTGTTGTGGACCCCCAAGTTCCGGACTTCCTTGGCGATGGCACGCCAAATCTCGATCTTCTGATGGGTGCTGACCTATTTGACATGTACAGGGTGGAAAGGAGGAAATCATCAATGACCTGCATGTTAGATGTGATTGGCCCCCCCCACCAACTTTGCCATATGGCACATGCTCTCATCTGTCGGGCGTTGCACTCCTCATTCTCCCCCCACCCCACCAACTTACATCCACCCCAATCCACACAGGCATAGCCCATTCCATGTGCACCCGGTGTACTCACTTGTTGGTCTGGAGGACCGTAGAGTAGCGCATACTGGGGGAGGACCCCATCCACGAGCTTCTCCAACTCTTCAGACGTGAAGGCAGGGGCCCTTTCCCCAGTCGCAGCAGCCATTGTATCTTCCAGACCGAGGTCACAGCAGCACTTGCAGTATAGGTCCTCTCCTGTGGATGATCAGGTCTCGAGTGATTAAGCAGATAGAAAATGGCGGTCACGCCCGCGGCGGTGCGTACCGCGGCGGTGCGTACCGCGACCGCCGGCGCACTTCGTCATTGGCTCCTGAAACCCATAGGCTTCAATGTTAACCAATGCGGCTTTGCGCCGCGGTCTTCGACCGCCTACCGCCACGGTGTGCCCCGCCAGCGCATTGACCTCACATCCCATTGTCCCACTTCACAGGTCAGGCAGCCGCCATTTCAAGGGCCTACATGGCTTAATTTTGACTGCGACACACAGGCCTAGGCCTTGCATTGCCACACATACACGCCTTTCAACCCATTGCCATTCTTTAACTGTGCAAGCTGTCTGTACGTACCTGTGGTTTGGCTGACTCTGTGCTCCATGTTGTCCTTCCTAGGCACCGTCCGCTGGGACTTGGGATGAGAAGGAGGAATCCTCGCGTGTACCGACCGCTGGTGGACCTGTCGACAATGGAAGAACGCCATATAATACTTTGATACAGACTTGACCGTGCCACTATCCATGAACTGTGTGCCCAGCTGGAGCCAGCCCTGATGTCCCCCATCCGCCAACCCACAGGGATTCCCCCTCTGGTGCAGGTTTTGTCAGTCCTCCATTTTTTGGCAACTGGGTCATTCCAGACCACAGTGGCCATGTCATCTGGAATGTCTCAGCCTATGTTTTCAAAGATTTTGAGTAGAGTGTTGTCTGCCCTGATGAAACTCATGCGGAGCTACATCATTTTCCCAGAGGAGGGTGACTTGCCTACAGTGAAGGGTGATTTCTATGCCCTTGGACATATCCCCAACATCATTGGTGCCATTGATGGGACCCATGTATGTGGCTTTGGTACCCCCAAAAGACGATGAGCAGGTGTACCGAAACAGAAAAAGTTATCATTCGATGAATGTCCAGGTGGTCTGTTTGGCTGACCAGTACATCTCCCATGTAAATGCCAAGTTCCCAGGGTCAGTGCATGACGCGTATGTGATGCGAAATAGCAGCATCCCCTATGTGATGGAGCAGCTACAGAGACAACGTGTGTGGCTAATAGGTGACTTGGTTACCCCAACCTGCCTTGGCTACTGACCCCAGTAAGGAATCCCCGGACCAGGGCAGAGGAACGGTACAATGAGGCCCATGGGCGAACTAGGAGGATCATCGAAAGGACCTTTGGCCTCCTGAAGGCCAGGTTTAGGTGCCTGCATATGACTGGGGGATCCCTGATGTACTCACCAAAGAAGGTGTGCCACATCATCGTGGCCTGCTGTATGCTTCACAATCTGGCATTGCGACGTCAGGTTCCTTTCCTGCAGGAGGATGGTGCAGATGGTGGTGTTGAAGTAGCTGTGGAGCCTGCAGAGAGTGAAGAGGAGGAAGACTCAGAGGACGACACAGACAACAGGGACAGAGTAATAGAACAGTATTTCCAGTAGCACACAGGTAATAATCACCCATGCCATTTTACATTTCCTGAAAGCCTCCTGCATCTCAACTTTGTCGGTTTCCCCCCAGACCTATGAACATGATGTTTGATTTTCCCTTCCCTTTTCTGTGCTGTATGAGCCACTGCGTGACCTCGGCTTGGTTGGCCCATGGACTAATGCTAAGTTACCTCGGTATGTGTAATTCACAATGTTCACAATACGTAATTGATATGTAATATGTCATACATTTGTAAATAAGACAGGCTGAGTCCTGATTGATTTCAGTGCAATGTGTGATTTATTATTAGTGCATAGATATTGGTACATGATAGTGAAACAGTGATGGGTGGGGGTGGAGTAATGTCCATGGCGGAGTCCAGTTCTCAGTCTCACAGGTGCATTGTCCATATGCCTGTGGCAGGATGGAGCAGGGGCAGTTCAAGGTTTGACAGGGTGGCAATGTGGGACAGTGGGAGGACTTCAGGGGGTATGTGATGCTGGCGGGGGACTTGACATCCTACTCTGTCGTTTTTTTTTATCTCAGGCTCCTTTTGCGGGGCGGTTGTTGTTCAGCAGGAGGTGGGGTTCTGGGGGGCTGTCGTTGTGGTGGGGCCTCCTGTCCACTAGCGCCGGCGGAGGTGGTAGACTGGTCCTGTTCCTGGCTAGTGACAGGGGCCCTGTGTGATGCCACATGGTCCCGAAACGTGTCCTCTATGCGGTTCAGGGCCTGGACTATGCTCCCCATAGCGGTTGAGATGTTGCTGAGTTGGTCGCTGAACCCCATGTAGCGTTGCTCCTGCTGTGCCTGGATCTCCTGGAACCTGGCCAGTACCGTCGCCATCGTCTCTTGTGAGTGGTGGTAGGCAGCCATGATGGTGGTGAGGGCCTCTTGGAGAGTGGGTTCCCTGGGCCTCTCCTCCCCCCCCTGTCGCACAGCAGCCCTCCGAGTTGCCCTGTTTCCCTGGGCCTCTGTCCCCTGGACGGTGTGCCCACTCCCACTGCCCCCAGGTCCCTGTTGTTGTTGGGTTGGTGGGTTACCCTGGGGGCCCTGTAGTGGTAGACACACCGCTGCTTGACCTGTCCTAGAGACAGAGGCATGGGCCCGCTGTGTGGGAGCTGTGCTGTTGTTCCCAGAGGGGGTTGGGTCTGCAGTGGCCTGTGTCTGGGTGAGGGGAACCGACTGCCCAGAGGTCCCCGATGGTCCGGGCTGGTCGTCAGGTTCCAGGTCGACAGAGCTGCTGTCATCACTAGTGGCCTGTTCCGGGGGTGGAATGGACATTTCTGGTCCCTCCTGACCGGTGTGTTGTCGTTCGGGTCCTGCATGGGGTAAGAGGGTATGGTTATTGTTTCTGTGTGTGCATTAGCTTGATTTTATGGGTGCCCTTGTCCCCCAGTGCTGGCATTCCCTTGGGGGAGGTGTTGTGAGGGTGTTTTGTGGGGGGGGGGGGGGTGATGGGTATGTGCAGTGGTCATGCTTAGGTGATGGGTGTCCATAGTTTGGGGGTGGCATGCAGGGGTTGGTGTTGGGTGGGTTGTGCTGGGGAGACATTCTCAGGGAGGATGTGTGTGGGGGGTTGGGGGTGGGGGTCGGGGTTAGCATGCTGGGGGGGGGGGTTAAGTGGTTGGCCTTGTACTTACCAGAGTCCATTCCTCCGTGTACTCCAGCGAGGCCATCAGGATGCAGGATGTGGAGTACCTCTTGCTCCCATGTTGTGAATTCGGGTGGAGTGGGTGGGGGTCCCCCGCCAGTCTTCTGCACTGCGATGTTGTGTCGCGAGACCATCGAGCGCACCTTCCCCCGTAGGTCGTTCCATCGTTTGCGGATGTCCTCTCGATTTCTGGGATGCTGTCCCACCGCGTTGACCCTGTCCACGATCCGCTGCCAGAGCTCCGCCTTCCTTGCTATGGTGGTGTGCTGGACCTGTGAGCCGAAGAGCTGGGGTTCCACTCTTATGATCTCCTCCACCATGACCCGGAGTTCTTGGTCCGAAAAGCGTGGGTGCCTTTGTGGTGCCATGGGGTGGTGTGTATGAGGTGTGGGGTGGTGTATGTGATGATGTGTGTGTTGGTGTGTGGTGCTTTGTGCTTCTATGTGGTGTGTGTGATGTTGCGGTGTGCCTCTGTGTGTCTGGCTATCTATTCTCTGATGTGTCTCTCTCTCCTTCGTCTCTGGTTTTTGTTGGTAGGGGTTTGTGGGTGATGTGGGTGTGTGTTTTATATGGTATTGGATGTGTGGGAGTGGTGTGTGTATGTGTTTCAGGTGTGTGCCTTTCAAATTGTCCAATGTGGTAGGGGTTTGTAAAGGTGTGTGTATTTTGACCGCGGCGGTGTGTACCGCCAATGGAATACCGCGGTTGAATGACCGCCGCGTGGATTTGCGGGTCATAATGGGATGGGCGTATTTCTGTTGGCGTGGCGGTGGAGGTTTGGTCTTCTCCAGTTTACCGCTGGCCGCTGATGTGGCGGACTGCAGTGGAGGGCGGATTTTCGGAGGTTTTGCAGTTGTGGGTCAGAATGTCCGTGGCGGCTGACCGCGGCCGCGGCGGTATTGTGGCGGCCTTCTGACCGGCGGTAAGCGGCTTTTACCGCCGAGGTCAGAATGACCCCCTAGGTGTCCATAATGTCAGGGTGTTGTCTATTCTGAATGCAACTTCAGATAACAGGTTGCTTTCCCTAAACTTATGCTGAGGACCTAGGTGTCCCCACCATGATGGTTTTGAATATCCTGAATGTATTTTCAAATATTAGGTTGTGTTTGTGTCCCAGAACTGTATTTGGGTTTTCAATGTCCTAATCATAAGGGCTTCTTTTAATTTCTGTTTACATTTTACTGTTCCCATATGTTTTAGGCTAAGTGACACTGGTGCCTATTCGGTACAATCGCACAGCACGTCATGTGGGAGGACCTAAAATCCTGTTATTGTTTCTTTTAGATTTTTTTAATGGTTTTTATGAACTAACAAAGTATTTTTTCTACCTACCTACCTACAAGGGACTTCGTTGAGTGCTTGGTTACTCAGCTTTGCCACTGCTGCTGACATGGGACTCATATCCCTCAACTAGAAACTCTGTGTCCAATCGGAAATTATGAGCCAATTCCTGTTGTTGTTCCGCCGCCTGGGAAAACTCAAGAAAATGAAAGTAGAGCTTCTTATCAATGAAGACATTTGCTCTGTTACTCAGTGACATAGCATTGTTGTCTTTCAACTACAAGAAGCTGTAGAGACAGAATTGGAAGCCCTCTTTAAACATGGCCTCATTGAATGCTCCACAGTCCCCAACCATGTTTTTCACTCATAGCAGTAGTGCCAAAAAAGGACAGTAGTGCGGGGAGCATTTGTGCCGATAGGAGACAAGCAAACAAAGCCATTAAGAGGGAGAGACATCCTATTCCACAGATAGTAAACATGATCATGCAATTGAATGGAGCCAAAGGGGGTCATCCTGACCTCGGCGGTAAAAGGCGCTTACTGCCGGTCAGAAGACTGCCATAACACCGCCGCGGCCGCGGAAAGCCGCCACGGTCATTCTGACCCACAACGGCCAAACCTCCAAAAATCCGACCTCCACTGCAGGCCGCCACATCAGCGGGCAGCGATAAACTGGAGATGACCAAACCTCCACCGTCACGCCAACAGAAATATGCCCATGCCATTTCGACCCACGAATCAACGCGGCCGGCTTTCCAACGCGGTATTCCATTGGCGGTACACACCTACAGGTACAGCCGCCACCCAGCGCACCAGCCCCACCCTCCCAGCAGCCCCTCAGTCTTCGCTCCGTGCCCGTTCGCCCAGGAAGGCGCGCGTCTCCTTCGCCCCAGGCACCTCAGCCCCTGCCCCTGTTGCCCCTGCTGCCCTCAGTGCGGAGCTCATTGACCTGGTAAGGACGCTCATTGTTGGGCAGACGACCCTTTTGAATGCCATCCAGGGTGTGCAAAGGGAGGTGCAACAGAGCAATGCGTACCTGGAGGGCATTCATTCGGGTCAGGCTGCCCATCAACGAGCGTTCACTGCTCTGGCCTCAGCACTGACGGCAGCCATTGTCCCTGTTTCCAGCCTCCCTCTTCTTACTGCCTCCAGCCTTTCTCTGTCTCCTGTTCCTCAGCCTATCCCATCCACACCATCACACCAGCCTGCACACACCTCAACACCCAAGAGCAGCTCATCCAAACACAAGCACCACAGATCCCACAAACACTCACCCAAGCAACACCCAGATGCAGACATGCCAACAGCCACTGCCACCCCTGTGTCCCCCTCCTCCTTGTCTCCCTCCTCCCTGCCTGTGACGTCTACACTCACACCTGCATGCACCCAACATCAGCCAGTGCTTCCATCACCACCTCACCCTCCAGTACAGTCCACACTCGTGCAGTCACCACCCCCACTGCCATTTACACGTCCCCTGTGTCCTCTCCCACTGTGTCTGTCACCCCCTCTTCCAAGACACACAAACGCAGGCAGCCACCCACCCAACAGCCATCCACCTCACGACAGCCTACAGCACCAGCACCTTCACCCAATGACAGCACACCTGACTCTCCTACAACCACCTCCTCTACCTCCACTTCCATCTCCACTTCTCCTACCCTTTACCTTGGCCCTAAAAAACTTTTCATGGCTAACCTTGACCTCTTTCCCCCCGATGAGCTCCCCCATCCATCTTCAAAGAGTCCCAAGAGCACCGCAGCCACCACCAGCCCAGCTTCGGGTGTCACTGTTGTGCATGGGTTCTGGAGCCCACCCTTTGCCAGCAGTGACACATCGATCAGCAGCAAGGACACGTCCAGCCCCCCCCCCCCGGCAAGAGGACCCACAAAAACAAGGGCCGCCGTGCGAGGACCGACAGGGCTGCCCCCAAGGAGCAATGTGCGGCCACTTCACCACCCACACCATCTAGGGGAGGCAAGGGCCCGAGAGCCCCATCAAAGGAGCGGAAGGGCAGCAGGAGCGCAGAGAAGGTGGACCCCACATGCCACATCCCAGCTGGGAAGGAGGACACTAAGGAGGCCAGGAGTCCGTCCCCGAAGGGTCCAGAAACGTCACGGTCCGAGGGCGACTGAGCAGGGAGTCCAGGCCAGGTCTGGCTCCCTTCACCTGCTGGATGAGCACCGCTGAACAGGGCCCGCGGTGAAGAAGAGCTGCGCTGCACAGGGCCCGCCGTGGAGAAGAGCACCGCTGAACAGGGCCCGCCGTGGAGAAGAGCACCGCTGAACAGGGCCCGCCGTGGAGAAGAGCACCGCTGAACAGGGCCCGCCGTGGAGAAGAGCACCGCTGAACAGGGCCCGCCGTGGAGAAGAGCACCGCTGAACAGGGCCCGCCGTGGAGAAGAGCACCGCTGAACAGGGCCCGCCGTGGAGAAGAGCACCGCTGAACAGGGCCCGCCGTGGAGAAGAGCACCGCTGAACAGGGCCCGCGGTGAAGAAGAGCACCGCTGAACAGGGCCCTTCTTCTCAAGCACCGCTCCGCTGGGCCCTTCCTCTCAAGCACCGCTCCGCTGGGCACCGCCGTCTCAAGCACCGCTCCGCTGGGCCCTTCTTCTCATGCACCGCTCCGCTGGGCACCGCCGTCTCAAGCACCGCTCCGCTGGGCCCTTCCTCTCAAGCACCGCTCCGCTGGGCCCTTCCTCTCAAGCACCGCTCCGCTGGGCACCGCCGTCTCAAGCACCGCTCTGCTGGGCCCTTCTTCTCATGCACCGCTCCGCTGGGCACCGCCGTCTCAAGCACCGCTCCGCTGGGCCCTTCCTCTCAAGCACCGCTCCGCTGGGCCCTTCCTCTCAAGCACCGCTCCGCTGGGCACCGCCGTCTCAAGCACCGCTCCGCTGGGCCCTTCCTCTCAAGCACCGCTCCGCTGGGCCCTTCCTCTCAAGCACCGCTCCGCTGGGCCCTTCATCTCAAGCACCGCTCCGCTGGGCCCTTCTTCTCATGTACCGCTCCGCTGGGCACCGCCGTCTCAATCACCGCTCCGCTGGGCCCTTCCTCTCAAGCACCGCTCCGCTGGGCCCTTCCTCTCAAGCACCGCTCCGCTGGGCACCGCCGTCTCAAGCACCGCTCCGCTGGGCCCTTCATCTCAAGCACCGCTCCGCTGGTCCCTTCATCTCAAGCACCGCTCCGCTGGGCCCTTCTTCTCATGCACCGCTCCGCTGGGCACCGCCGTCTCAAGCACCGCTCCGCTGGGCCCTTCTTCTCAAGCACCGCTCCGCTGGGCCCTTCTTCTCATGCACCGCTCCGCTGGGCACCGCCGTCTCAAGCACCGCTCCGCTGGGCCCTTCCTCTCAAGCACCGCTCCGCTGGGCCCTTCTTCTCAAGCACCGCTCCGCTGGGTACCGCCGTCTCAAGCACCGCTCCGCTGGGCCCTTCCTCTCAAGCACCGCTCCGCTGGGCCCTTCTTCTCAAGCACCGCTCCGCTGGGCACCGCCGTCTCAATCACTGTTTATGGTTCACTGTGCCCACCATGCCTCCTCCTTGACCAGTGGAGACTGTCATCCACCTGATGGACTGTGGCTTTGCACTCCCCAGGATGGTACAGTGGGCAGCCCACCCACTGTAGAGACATTGAGAGACTGTGGCTTTGCACTCCCCAGGATGGTCCAGTGGGCAGCCCACCCACTGTAGAGACATTGAGAGACTGTGGCTTTGCACTCCCCAGGATGGTCCAGTGGGCAGCCCACCCACTGTAGAGACATTGAGAGACTGTGGCTTTGCACTCCCCAGGATGGTACAGTGGGCATGGTGGCTCCTCGTGGATCTGGCGTCGTGGACTCATGTGGCTGTGGTGCCCCCCCTTCCCTTCCCCCTGAGGTGCCTGTAGTTTTTACATCTGATGCCCCTGCAGTGTTCTCTCCAAAGGACTCAGGTCTCCTGTGTGGGCTTTGCCCTTGTTTCTCAAAACTTTGGCCCACGGACATGATGAATTCGTAGGATGTGCAGGACTTGTTAATTCAGTTATACACTGATGTGTATGTCATTTGTTTTCTTTTGAATATCTTTCATGGTTGTACGATATTTTTCAGGACCTTTTTGGTACATAAATATTTATTCCAAATTTGATTATGTCCTAGCATTTTTCTGGGGTGTTTGGGTGGTGTCACTGTGACTTGTTGCTCTGCATTGGTGTGTACATAGTTGGGGGGGGGGGGGTCGCATATGTGTGTGCCCGTAACCTTTCGTCCTCCCCCCTCCCGTGTGTCGTAGGTGCAGTACTCACCGTTGTCAACTGCGCCGGACTTCGTACTCGTGGTAGATGAGAAGGTAGACGAGAGCAGGTAGGATGTTTAATTCGGGTTCCATGCTGTCCTTCCTCCTGGAGTGCGTAGTGGTGAGCGTTTTCCCGTTCGTAGTCTGTTTCCGCCGTGTTTTTATTGGCGGTGCTCCCGCCCCGGAAATGGTGGCGGATTGGTGAGTTGTGATAGTGTGGGCGGTACATTGTCTGCCGCCTGGCTGTTGGCGGTGACCGCCGCGCTGTTTGTTTGTACTGCCGTGGCGGGCGGAGTGTTAAAGTGGCTGTCTGTGTTGGCGGTTCCCGCCAGGGTCAGAATTCCATATTTTTTACCGCCAGCCTGTTGGCGGGTTGGCCGCCGCTTTAACACCGACCGCCAGGGTTAGAATCACCCCCAAAATCTTTTCCCACCTCAACCTGAATAAAGGATACCATCAACTCAAGCTAGAGGAAAACTTCAGATATATTGCTACCTTTTCAACTCATGTTGGTTTGTTCAGGTCTAATATCTTCAGCTGCTGAAATATTTCAGGATGTCATTTGCCACACGATTCAACCTGTTATGCATGCCTTCAATTACAGTGATGACATACTGGTTTTTGAGCGAACAGGAAAAGAGCATGGCAAAGCCCTGACCCAAGTGTGCCAGCTATTCACTGATGCGGGCCTCACTGAAGGCTGCAAAGTGTGAGTTTCACAAGACAAAAGTCAAATTTTTGAGGCACATAGTTTCTGATGGAGGGGTGACTACAGATCCAGACAAGGTGTAAGCACTATCATCCACTTGAACCCTACCTCCACCCCACCCCAAGATGTCACAATGCTGAGATCCTTTTTAGGCATGGCCAATTATTGCTCAAGATATGTTTGCAACTTTGCTACAGTGAGTGCCTCATTGAGAGACCTGACAAAGCGAAATGTACCATTCCAGTACCTCCATGATGCAACCAGAGTTTCTAAGACATTGAACATGCAATTGAGAATGCAACTGAAATGGCCTACTTTGACCCAAGTTACACAAAAAGGTTGATGCAGTAGGGCTAGGGGCAGTCCTTGCTCAACACAGTTGTCATCCAGATGCTCCAAGACACATTGGGGGTCATTCTGACCTCGGCGGTAAACCGCCACGGTCATTCTGACCCGCAACTGGCAAACCGCCAAAAACACGACATCCTCAAAAATCTGCCACACCAAAGGTCAGCGAAAAAATGGCACTGACCAAACCTCCACCGTCACGCCAACAGAAATACGCCCATACCATTCCGACCCACAAATCCACGCGGCGGTCTTTCAAACGCGGTATTCCATTGGCGGTACACACCGCCGCGGTCAAAATACACACACACTTAGAAAACTCAGACACATTGGTCAGTTCGAAATACACACACCTGATACACATACTAACACCACTCCCACACACCCAACACAATATAAAACACACACCCACATCACCCACAAGCCCCTACGACCCGAAATCATTGACGAAGGCTAGAGAGAGAGCACAGAATAGAGAATCCCACAACACAGAGGCACACAACACCATCACCCACACAGAATCCACGCACCAAACACCACACACCACCACATGCACCACACTCATCACCACAAACGCCACCCCACACCTCAACAACACCACCCCATGGCACCCCAAAGACACCCCAGGTTCAGTGACGCCGAACTCAGGGTCATGGTGAAGGAAATAGTCCGTGTAGAGCCCCAGCTCTTCGGGGCACAGGTGCAGCACACCACAATTGCCAGGAAGATGGAGCTATGGCAAAGGATAGTGGACAGGGTTAACGTGGTGGGACAGCATCCACGCAATCGGGAGGACATCAGGAAGAGATGGAACGACCTACGGGGGAAGGTGCGTTCCATGGTATCAAGCCACAACATTGCGGTGCAGAAGACTGGCGGCGAACCCCCACCTACTCCCCCAGAATTTACCGCGTGGGAGGAGGAAGTCTTGCACATCCTGCATCCTGAGGGCATCGCAGGAGTAGGCGGAGGAATGGACTCTGGTAAGGCAAATCTTCACTACTGCTTCCCACACCCACCCCACCTGCATGCCAAATCATACCCCCACCCTCACCCCCTCCGCCATCACACCAACCCCTAGCAAAAGGCTCACCATCACAACCCACCCATCCCAACACCAAGCCCTGCATGCGACCCCAAAGCATGGACACCCATCACCAAAGCATGCCCACTGCACACACACATCACCCCCACAAGCCACCCTCACAAAAGCCCCCACAAGGAAATGCCTGCACATGGGTACACGGACACCCACCCATCACACGAAATGCCACACACAGAAGCAATAACCATACCTTTATACCCCTGCAGGACCCAAACGCCAACACACCGCCACGGAGGGTCCAGAGATGTCCATCCCACCCCCAGAAGAGTCCCCCAGCGATGACAGCAGCTCTTTCTCCCTGGAGCCAGACGACCAGCCCGGCCCATCAGGGACCTCTGGACAGTCGGTTCCCCACAGACAGCCACAGGCTACACCAGACCCAACCCCCTCTGGGAACACCAGCACAGCTCCCACCCAGCGGGCCCATGCCTCTGTCTCCAGGGCACGTAAATCAGCGGTGTGTCCACCACTACAGGGCACCCAGGTTGACCCACCACCCCAACAACAACAGGGACCTGGGGGCAGTGGTAGTGGGCACACCATCCAGGGGACAGAGGCCCAGGAACACAGGGGAACTGGGAGGGCTGCTGTGCGACAGAGGGGGGACAGGCCCGGGGAACCGACTCTCCAAGAGGCCCTCTCCTCCATCATGGGAGCATACCACCGCTCCCAGGAGACGATGGCGACGGTACTGGCCCGGTTCCAGGAGATCCAGGAACTGCAGGAGGAACGGTACATGGGGTTCAGGGAGGAACTGAGGAACATTGGTTCCGCAATGGGGACCATCGTCCTGTCCCTTACCCAGATCGTCACCACATTGCGGGACCATGTGGCACCCCAAAGGGCCCCTGTCACTAGCCCAGGCCAGGAACAGCCTACCACCTCCGCCGGCGCTAGTGGACAGGAGGCCCCCACACAACGACAGGCCACCAGAACCCCACCTCCTGCAGAAGAAGAACCACCCCGCAAGCGGAACCTGAGATCTCACAAGAAGACAGAGTAGGATTGCAAGACCCCCGCCAGCCTAAGATACCCCCTGATGTCATCCCACTGTCCCACATAGTCACCCTGTCCAACCTTGAACTGCCCCTGCTCCATCCTTCCACAGGCATATGGACAATGCACCTGTGCGACTGAGAACTGGACTCTGCCATGGACATTACTCCACCCCCACCCATCCCCGCTTCCCAATCATTTACCTATATGTAGCACTTAAAATAAATCACTTATTCCACTTAAATTAACAGGAGTCTGCTTGTATTCTTAACAAATGTATTACACATAACGGTTCAATAATGTCCAGTTACTTTGTGATGACAACATACCAATTTCAATAAGCTTTAGTCCATGGGCAAACAAAGCTGAAGTCAGGCAGTGGGTCATACAGCTCTGAAAAGGGAAGGGAAAGTCACAAATCAGTTAACAGGAACTGGGGGGAAACACAGACAGTGGATACGCATGAGGCCTCAAGTAAATGTAAATTGGGGTGGCTGTTTCTTACCTGTGTGCTACTGAAAGTATTGTTGTATGACTGTATCCCTGTTGTCCGTGTCGTCCCCGTCGTCTTCCTCCTCTTCACTCTCCACAGGCTCCACAGCTGCAACAACACCACCATCTGGACCATCCTCCTGCAGAAAAGGCACCTGGCGTCGCAATGCAAGATTGTGAAGCATACAGCAGGCCACGATGATCTGGCACACCTTCTTTGGTGAGTACATGAGGGATCCCCCTGTCATATGCAGGCACCTAAACCTGGCCTTCAGGACCCCGAAGGTCCTTTCTATGATCCTCCTAGATCGCCCATGGGCCTCATTGTACCGTTCCTCTGCCCTGGTCCAGGGATTCCTCACTGGGGTCAGTAGCCACGACAGGTTGGGGTAACCAGAGTCACCAATTAGCCACACACGGTGTCTCTGCAGCTGTTCCATCACATAAGGGATGCTGCTATTTCGCATGACATACGCGGCATGCACTGACCCAGGGAACTTGGCATTTACATGGGAGATGTACTGGTCAGCCAAACAGACCACCTGGACATTCATCGAATGATAACTTTTACTGTTTCGGTACACCTGCTCACTTTCTTTGGGGGGAACCAAAGCCACATGGGTCCCATCAATGGCACCAATGATGTTGGGGATATGTCCAAGGTCATAGAAATCACCCTTCACTGTAGCCAATTCGCCCACCTCAGGGAAAATAATGTAGCTCCGCATGTATTTCATCAGGGCAGACAACACTCTGGACAAAACCTTAGAAAACATAGGCTGAGACATCCCAGATGATATGGCCACTGTTGTCTGAAAAGACCCACTTGCCAAAAAATGGAGTACTGACAGAACCTGCACCAGAGGGGGAATCCCTGTGGGTTGGCGGATGGGGGACATCAGGTCTGGCTCCAGCTGGGCACATAGTTCATGTATAGTTGCTCTGTCAAGCCGGTATGTAAGTATGATATGTCGTTCTTCCATTGTCGACAGGTCCACCAGCGGTCGGTACACAGGAGGATTCATCCTTCTCCTCGCAAGTCCCAGCGGACGGTGCCTAGGAAGGACAACATGGAGCACAGAGTCAAGCAACCCACAGGTTCATTCACACAGCTTGCACAGTACACGAATCGCTATGCATGGAACGGCTTGTATGAGTGGCAATGCAAGGCCTAGGCCTGTGTGACGCAGTAGAAATCATGCCATGTGGGCCCTTGAAATGGCGGCTGCCTGACCTGTGAAGTGTGACAGTGGGATGTGAGGTCACTGTGCTGGCGTGGCACACCGTGGCGGTAGGCGGTCGATGACCGCGGCACAAAGCAGCATTGGTTAACATTGAACCCTATGTGTCTCATGAGCAAATGACGATGTGCGCCGGCGGTCGCGGTACGCACCGGCGCGGTGCGCACCGCCGTGGGCGTGGCCGCCATTTTCTATCTGATTAATCACTCGAGACCTGATCATCCACAGGAGAGGACCTATACTGCAAGTGCTGCTGTGACCTCGGTCTGGGAGATACAATGGCTGCTGCGACTGGGAAAAGGGCCCCTGCCTTCACTGCCGAAGAATTGGAGAAACTTGTTGATGGGGTCCTCCCCCAGTATGCGCTACTCTACTGTCCTCCAGACCAACAGGTTAGTACACAGGGTGCACGTTGAATGGGCTATGCCTGTGTTGAGTGGGGTGTATGTAAGATGGTGGGGAAGGGAGCGAATGAGGAGTGCAACGCACGAAAGATGAGAGCATGTGCCACATGGCCAGGTTGGGGAGGGGGGGCCACTCACATTGACCAGGCAGAAAACTGATGCGATTTCCTTTACCACCCTGTACATGTCACATAGGTCAGCGCCCATCAGAAGATCGACATTTGGCGTGCCATCGCCAAGGACGTCCGGGCCCTGGGGGTCCACAACAGACGGGGCACCCACTGCCGAAAGAGGTGGGAGGACATCCGCCGCGGGACCAGAAAGACCGCCGAGTCTCTGCTGGGGATGGCCTCCCAACGTAGGAGGGGTGCCAGCCGCCAATTGACCCCCCTGATGTCCCGGATCCTGGCGGTGGCCTACCCCGATTTGGATGGGCGCGTGAGGACATCACAGCAGATACAAGGGGGTGAGTATCAGCACATTCTGCTATCTTTGCGCGCAGTGAAGGTGTCTGGGTGGGGGAAGAGGGCTGTGGCTATCTCCAGGCCAGGGCGCATTCTGTAGGCTAGGCCCCTCCGTTAGACACGGCCCTGTGCCCCCGCCCCCCACCTCTGTAGGGTGCCAAGTACAGCTATCCATGGTCCGGCCTCACCCATGTGTGCATTTGTCGTCCATAGACCCGTAGGCCTAGTCACAATAACTGAGTAGTGTACCCCCATTGCGCGGCCTAGTTCAGGGGGCTTCTGTGTCTGTCCTCTCCGACAACGGTGTTGCCAATGCATGCACTCAACCTGTCTTCATTTCTCCCCCCCCCCATTTTCTTTGTCTTCCTGTTCATGTGTGCATTAGCATCATCAGGCGGAGGAGAAGTGACATCGGCGCACGAGGGAGCTGCATCTCACATGGCCCCGGAGGGCCATACAACAGACTCCGAGTACACCAGTGAGACGGAGGGCGAGTGGAGCTCCACAACGGGGACCCGTGGAGACGTCAGCAACACCGACACGTCCTCGGAAGGGAGCTCCCTAGCGGTGGCGGCAACATCCGTGCCCACCGCCACAACAGGTACAGCCGCCACCCAGTGCACCAGCCCTGCCCTCCCAGCAGCCCCTCAGCCTTCGCTCCGTGCCCGCTAGCCCAGGAAGGCGGGCATCTCCTTCGCCCCAGGCACCTCAGGCCCTGCCCCAGTTACCCCTGCTGCCCTCAGTGAGGAGGTCATTGACCTCCTCAGGACACTCATTGTTGGGCAGTCTACCCTTTTGAATGCCATCCAGGGTGTAGAAAGGGAGGTGCATCGGAGCAATGCATACCTGGAGGGCATTCATTCGGGTCAGGCTGCCCATCAGCGATCGTTCAACGCTCTGGCCTCAGCACTGACAGCAGCCATTGTCCCTGTCTCCAGCCTCCCTCTTCTGACTCCCTCCACCCAGTCCCAGTCTCCTGTTCCTCTGCCTATCCCATTCACACCATCAGACCAGCCTGCACACACCTCTACACCCAAGGGCAGCTCATCCAGACATAAGCACCACAGATCCCACAAGCATTCACCCAAGCAACATCCAGATGCAGACATGCCAACAGTCACTACCACCTCTGTGTCCCCCATCTCCTCATCTCCCTCCTCCCTCCCTGTGACGTCTCCACTCACACCTGCATGCACACCACCATCAGCCAGTACTTCCATCACCAGCACACCCTCCATTACAGTCCGCACACGTGCAGTCACCACCCCCACTGCCATTTACACGTCCCCTGTGTCCTCTCCCAGTGTGTCTGTCACCCCCTCTTCCAAAGCACACAAACGCAGGCAGCCACCCACCCAACAGCCATCCACCTCACGACAGCCTCCGTCACAAGCACCTGCACCCAAAGACAGCACACTTGACTCTCCTACAACCACATCCTCTTCCTCCACTCCCAAACCCACTACACCTACCCGTCCCTGTCCTTCCAAAGTCCTTTTCCTTTCGAACCTTGAGCTCGTTCCAATCACTGACCCACCCCCTCCATCTGGTAAGAGTAAAAAAAGCACCTCAGCCACCACCAGCCCTGCATCTACTGTGACCATAGTGCAGGGCTATTGGAGTTCACCAGATCCTAGGGCAGGAACATCGGCCAGCAGCAAGGGGACAGCCAGCCCCCCCCCTGGGAAGAGGACAAAAAAGAAAAAGGCCCGGCTGAGACGGCTGCCACCAAGGACAGTAGCCTTGCACCGTCACCTGCCACATCATCCAAGGGAGGCAAGGGCCACAGAGCTCCAGCGAAGGAGGGAAAGGGCAGCAGGGCGGAGAAGTCAGGCAGCAGGCAAGCTGCCCAGGAGGGCCCCACCAGCCCCATTCCGGGTGTGACGGACGACACCCACGGGCCCAGGACTCCATCACAGGAGGGCGCCACGACCGCAAGTTCGGATGGTGAATGAGCGGGAAGTCTTGCCCAGGTCTGGCTCCCTAGACACACAGGACAAGCACCGCTGAACAGGGCCCCGCCGGGACAAGAACCGCTGAACGGGCCCTGCCGGGAGGAGCACCGCTGAAGAGGGCCCCGCCGGGAGGAGCACCGCTGAACAGGGCCCCGCCGGGAGGAGCACCGCTGAACAGGGCCCCGCCGGGACAAGAACCGCTGAACGGGCCCTGCCGGGAGGAGCACCACTGAACAGGGCCCCGCCGGGACAAGAACCGCTGAACGGGCCCCGCCGGGAGGAGCACCGCTGAACAGGGCCCCGCCGGGACAAGAACCGCACCGCTGGGCCCTTCCTGTCAAGCACCGCTCCGCTGGGCCCTTCATCTCAAGCACCGCTCCGCTGGGACCTTCCTGTCACGCACCGCACCGCTGGGCCCTTCATCTCAAGCACCGCACCGCTGGGCCCCGCCGTCTCAAGCACCGCTCCGCTGGGCCCTTCATCTCAAGAACCGCTCCGCTGGGCCCTTCCTGTCAAGCACCGCACCGCTGGGCCCTTCATCTCAAGAACCGCACTGCTGGGCCCTGCCGTCTCAAGCACCGCTCCGCTGGGCCCTTCATCTCAAGCACCGCTCCACTGGGCCCTTCCTGTCAAGCACCGCACCGCTGGGCCCTTCATCTCAAGCACCGCTCCGCTGGGCCCCGCCGTCTCAAGCACCGCACCGCTGGGCCCCGCCGTCTCAAGCACCGCTCCGCTGGGCCCTTCATCTCAAGCACCGCTCCGCTGGGCCCCGCCGTCTCAAGCACCGCTCCGCTGGGCCCTTCATCTCAAGCACCGCACCGCTGGGCCCCGCCGTCTCAAGCACCGCTCCGCTGGGCCCTTCATCTCAAGCACCGCACCGCTGGGCCCCGCCGTTTCAAGCACCGCTCCGCTGGGCCCTTCATCTCAAGCACCGCTCCGCTGGGACCTTCCTGTCATGCACCGCACCTCTGAGCCCTTCATCTCAAGCACCGCTCCGCTGGGCCCCGCCGTCTCAAGCACCGCTCCGCTGGGCCCTTCATCTCAAGCACCACACCGCTGGGCCCCGCCGTCTCAAGCACCGCTCCGCTGGGCCCTTCATCTCAAGCACCGCTCCGCTGGGCCCTTCCTGTCAAGCACCGCACCGCTGGGCCCTTCCTGTCAAGCACCGCTCCGCTGGGCCCTTCATCTCAAGCACCGCTCCGCTGGGCCCTTCCTGTCAAGCACCGCTCCGCTGGGCCCTTCATCTCAAGCACCGCACCGCTGGGCCCTTCCTGTCAAGCACCGCTCCGCTGGGCCCTTCCTGTCAAGCACCGCTACGCAGGGCCCCGCCGTCTCAAGCACCGCTCCGCTGGGCCCCGCCGTCTCAAGCACCGCTCCGCTGGGCCCTTTATCTCAAGCACCGCTCCGTTGGGCCCTTCATCTCAAGCACCGCTGGCCCATTGACAGTGCCGGTTCTGTGTCGAGCAGGGCTTCAGGAAGCACTCTGGGCACCATGCCTCCTCCAATAACAGTGGAGTCGGTAATCCATCTGATGGACTGTGGCTTTGCACTCCCCAGGATAGTCCAGTGGGCAAGCCTCCCACTGTAGACACTTGAGAGACTGCGGCTTTGCACTCCCCAGGATGGTACAGTGGGCAAGCCTCCCACTGTAGGGACTTGTGAGACTGTGGCTTTGCACTCCCCAGGATGGGACAGTGGGCATGGAGGCCCCTCGTGGATCTGGCGTCGTGGACTCATGTGGCTGAGGTGCCCCCCTTCCACTTCCCCCTGAGGTGCCTGTAGTTTTATCATCTGATGCCCCTGCAGTGTTCTCTCCAATGGTATCTGGTCTCCTGTGTGGGCTTTGCCCATGTGTTTGTGCACATTGGCCCACGGACTATGGAACTTTGACGGAATGTGCAGGACTTTTTGCCTATGGATATATTGTTGACTATGTTCATTCCTTATTTTTGTATCTTTTATATGGCATATTTGCCATTCCTTCAATGGAGCTATTTATACATATATGTTATAGATCATTTAAATTGTGTCTTTGCATTATTCCGGGGGGTTTGTGTGGTGTCACTCTGACTTGTTGCTCGGCATTGGGGTGTAGGTATTTGTGGTGGGGGGGTGGGTGTATGGCGCATGTGTGCGCCCGTAAGCTTTCCTCCTCCCCCCTCGCCTGTGTCGTAGGTGCAGTACTCACCGTTGTCGTCTGCGCCGGCGTTCGTACTCCTGGTAGATGAGCAGGTAGACAATAGCTGGTAGGATGTGTAATTCGGGCTCCATGCTGTCCTCCTTCCTCGTGGAGTGTGTATAGGTGAGCGTTTTCCCGTTCGTAGTCTGTTTCCGCCGTGTTTTTATCGGCGGGGCTCCCGCCCCGGAAAAGGTGGCGGATTGGTGAGTTGTGATAGGGTGGGCGGTACATTGTCTGCCGCCTGCCTGTTGGCGGTGACCGCTGCGCTGTTTGTCGGTCCCGCCGTGGCGGTCGGAGTGTTAACGTGGCGGCCTGTGTTGGCGGTTCACGCCAGGGTTAGAATTCCATTTTTTGGACCGCCGGCCTGTTTGCGGGTTGGCCGCCGCTTTATCACCGACCGCCAGGGTCAGAATGACCCCCATTGTGGCCTATGGCAGTCAAAGCCTGTCTGATATAGAACATGCTTACTCTCAGCCAGGAAAGGAGAGTCTGGCTGTGGTGTAGGCCTGCGAACACTTTCATGTATTTCTCTATGGAAAACGATTCACCATCATCACAGACCATCAGACATGGCTTACAACTTTTGGGAACCTGAAGGCTAAGATGCCCTTTTGCATAGAGAGGTGGGGTTAAAATGTCAAGAATATGACTATGAAATTGTACACAAACTGGGGAAGGATCAAAACCCAGCAGACTATTTTTCACAAGTGCCGCTGCATCGTCACAGTTTGACATCCAAAACAGTTGAAGCATATTTCAACTTTATTGTGAACTATAGCACATATTCGGCTCTACCTGTGGAACCGATCCATTGCAGCTACCCATACAGACAAAGACATGAACGTAATTAAAGAACTGTTTACCAAGCAATCATGGAGAAAAAAGACCTGGCCCCTGGTCGATGAAGTTGAATTCCAAAAGTTCAAGAATGTATAGGATGAGTTAGCAGTCACCGTGAGGACGTGATACTAAGAGGCTCAAGAATTGTCATAACTGGAAGCCTCAAACAGCAGGTCATTGAGCTGACCCATGAAGGACAGTGTGGTGTTGTGGCCATTAAAAGAGCACTAAGACATTGAGGCCGTAATTTTGACCCTGGCGGTCTTTTGACAGGCCGACAGGCTGGCGATGTATAGCACCACATTATGAGTGTGGAGGGTTGGCCGCAGCCAACCCGCCACATCACCACTCATACCGCCATGGTGGAATGGATCGCCGGGCCGGAGATGTGCATCTCTGACCCGGCGGTCCACACATGACTGCCAGCAGTATAATGAGCCGACCTACCGTCATGTTTTCACAGCGGTACCACCACCATGAAAACCATGGCAGTAGGGCTACTGGTGACAGGGAATTTCTTCCCTGTCACCGGTAGAAGGCTCCCCCAAATCCCCCAGCAATCAGCAAACCTCCCCACCCCCCCTAGAATCACAGTACACCTCCAAACCCCCCACCCCAGCAGGGAACGGGAAGGGGCACTGCTACCACCAGCAGCCCCCCCCCCACCAGCAGGACTCTGCCAGCTGTCTGTAAGGTCAAGATACGGCTGGCGGCGTCCTACTGGCGGGGCGGTGCAGGCAGCCCAGGCGCCTTGTCCGCCAGCATGGCTCCTGCTAGATTTCCTTCCTAAATGTGGAGGAAATCCGGTAGTAACCATATTATGGGGGACGGAAGACTGCCAGCACTGGCGGTCTTCTGGTGCCCATGGCTTTGGCGGTCTCGGTTTGAGACCGCCAAAGTCATTATGAGGTCACATTTGCAACTGTCTACCACCCAAAGTGATCCCACATCCAGTAACAATGTCTGATCTTCCTGCCCATGCCAGGGAGAGAGTTGCAGTTGACTTTTTTGGCCTTTAGGAAATAGACACTATCTCATGGTAGCCATAGACGAATATTCACATTTCTCTTTAGTGAAGAGCTATCCTCAACAACCCATTATAAAGTCATAGAAGGGCTTGAGAACATTTTTGCAAAATGAGGCATTCCCAAAATTCTCAAATCTGATAATGGCCCATTCTTTAACAGCAAAAAGATTGAACAGTTCCTCGTCTATCTCAACGTCAAACACCAAAACAGTATGCCTCTCTGACCCCAAGCCAATGGCATAGTTGAACAATTCATGGACACCCTCATGTCATTCAACAGGCATCCGTGGAGGGAATCAACTGAACCAATCCATGTGTCAGGCCCTCCTGGCCTATCGATCAACTCCTCACTCCACAACAGGTGAGCGCCTTGCTATTTGGGAAAGCTATCAGAAACAAAACTACCTCAATGGACTCCGGATCAATCAGTTTTTGACAAAGAGACGGGGTATTGGTGAAGAAGAAACGTAGACAGAAAACTGACACTCTTTTTTCTGATGATCCTTTACAGGTTGTGGCATGCAAAGGACATATGGTGACAGCACATTGTCCAGGACAATCCATCATTCAGGACACACCACATTTCAAAACCTACTGAGACACTCGTTGTGTCCTGAAACCGTATGGGTAACAACCCTGCCAGCCGGTCCATCTCAGGAGCCTGAGCCTATAGCTCCATCGCCTGATTAGGGTGAGCCTCAAACATCTCGAACAACCCAAGCTGGCAGATAAGCGAAAGCGCATTTTTGCTGGGAAAAAGATAGCAAAAAGATTGTCAACTGTATAAAATACATATATGAGAGAAGCAGTGTATCCACCACGCCAGCCCTAGTCATTGCCGGGATGCAATATAAGGATTCTGGCTAAGGTGCTCTCCCAAACAGTTGTCACTTTGGTGCTTTCGTTGGTTATCTGGATCAGTCTGGATTTGTGTTCACTAGAGAGAGCATGCAGACTCAGAAATGCTTACCCTTGGATGTGGCACATACTCCTTGGGGTGATCAAGATGCAGCTGTAGTCTCAGTAGGTGCAGAGAAAGCCTTTGACTCCATCAGTAAAGAGTGGCTGCATTGAGTGGTGTGATATATGGGTATTGGTCCATATAGGCTATCTTGCTTTGGTATCCCCTATGATCGACCTGTTGCATGTGTTCACATAAAAGGCTTTCTTTATCTTTTATACTCCTATTTAGGGTTACCTGATAGGAATGCTCTGTCCACCTATGTTATTTTCCCTGGGTATTGAACCTTTTTTTAAATTTGTGCTGTCAGTGATGTTGTTGGTTGTGCATTATGAATTGTAGTATTCCAATGTATGGTGTGTGGCTCACAGTAGACAATCCAGATACTTTCCTTCTCATACTCTTACCATAGACAAGTTCCTTTCCACTGCTGGTTTCAAGTTCAATTAAGTAAAATCCAAGATCTTTTCCCTTGTAGGTTAAGGAGTAGCATAATTTAGACTCCATCCTTTACACGTCACAAGTGTGCAATCATATATTTGTATCTGACATTATAATCGCTGTGTGCTTTATTCTTATTAATGTGTGTGCTGCGTTTACACATATTAATTAAATGTAATCATTGTAGAAACTAAGGCCCTCATTACAACATTGGCGGTAAATCCCGCTTACCGCCGTGCAGAAGGCCGCCAACACACCGCTGCGGCTGTGGAATTCCACCACAGCTATTACGACCCACAGCTCGGAATCCGCCAAAATCTAAACACCCACACAAGTCCGCCACACCAAAGGTCAATGAGAAACTGGCGATAACAAAACCGACAACGTCACGCCAACAGGAATACGCCCACACTATCACGACCCACGAATCCACGCGGCGGTCTTTCAACCATGGTATTCCATTGGCGGTACACACCACCGCGCTCAAAATACACACACACTTACAAAACACAACCACATTGGACAAATCAAAATACACACACCTGATACACATACACACACCACTCCCACACACCCAATACAATATAAAACACACACCCATATCACCCACAAACCCTTAGGACCAGAATTGCAACAGAAGGCCAGAGAGAGACACCACCATCAACAAACTAGCATCCACCGGCACCCAACACCATCACTCACACAACATCCACGCACCTCACACAACACACACAAACACATCCCCTCACACATCACAGCACACACCACCTCACACATCACCCACACCACATCATGGCACCGCAAAGACACCCCAGATTCTCTGAGGAGGAGCTCAGGGTCATGGTGGAGGAAATCATCCGGGTAGATCCACAGCTATTCGGATCACAGGTGCAGCACACCTCCATAGCTAGGAAGATGGAGCTATGGCGCAGAATCGGGGACAGGGTCAACGCAGTGGGACAGCGTCCAGAACATGGGATGACATCAGGAAGAGGTAGAACGACCTACGGGGGAAGGTGCGTTCCGTAGTCTCAAGACACCAGATTGCAGTTCAGAGTACTGGCGGCGGACCCCCACCTCCTCCCCCACAACTAACAACATGGGAGGAGCAGGTCTTGGCTATACTGCATCCAGAGGGCCTCGCAGGAGTATCAGGAGGAATGGACTCTGGTAAGTCAACTCTTTACTATTACATCCCCCACTCTACCTGCATGCTATCACATACCCTCACCCCCATCACTCCAACACCTCACATATGTCCGACTATCACAAACCACACCTCCCATCACCAAGCCCTGCATGCAACAACAAACCATGGACACCCATCACCAAAGCATGTCCACTACAGATACCCACACAGACCCCAAAACAATTCTCACACAAGGTCCTACACAAGAATGTAAGCACTGGGGTACAGGGTCACCCACCCCTTGCACACAATGGCACACACAGATGCAATAATCACGTCTTTACACCCCTGCAGGACCCCTACCCAACATCACCGGACAAGAGGTTCCAGACATGTCCACCTCCCCCACAGAAGAGGCCCACAGTGATCACAGCAGCTCTGTCCAACTGGATCTAGATGACCAGCCCGGCCCATCTGGGACCTCGGGACAGTCAGTTCCCCTGACACAGTCACAAGCCACCACAGAGCCTCCCCCCTCAGGAAACACCAGCACAGCACCCACCCAGTGGGCCCATACCTCTGCCCCCAGGACACGTCAAGCAGCAGTGTGTCCATCACTACAGGGAACCCAGGCAAACCCACCACCCCAAGAACAGCAGGGACCTGGGGGCAGTGGCAGTGGGCACACGGTTCAGGGAACAGAGGCACAGGAAAACAGGGGAACTGGGAGGACTGCTGTGCGACGGGGAGGACAGGCCCAGGGAACCCACTCTCCACGAGGCCCTCTCCAACATCATGGGAGCGTACCATCATTCCCAGGAGACGATGGCAACGGTACTGGGCAAGTTTCAGGAGACCGAGCGGCTGCAGGAGGAACAGTATTTGGGGTTCAGGGAGGAACTCAAGTCCATCAACACCACCCTGGTCACCATTGTAGGGGTTCTGAAGGACCTTGTGAACACCAGGAGGGACACTGTGGCACAACAAGGGGCCCCTGTCACTAGCCTGGATGATGAACTGCACACCACTTCCGCCAGCGCTAGTGGACAGGAGGCACCACCACAGGATCACAACACCAGCACCCCACCCCCTACAGATGGAGAACCACCCTGCAAACGGTCCCTGGGATCCAGGACAAAGACAGATAACAATGCCAAGACCCCCGCCAAGAAATGAAACCACCCTGAATGTCATCCTTCTGTCCCACTTTGCCACCCTGTCCATCCATCAACTGCCCTAGCTCAACTTCCTATTCCCCTTTGGACAATGCACCTGTGAGACAAAGAACTGGACTCTGCCATGGACATTCCTCCACCATCACCCCTGACCATTTTACAACCCCCTCCACTATTTTGCACTGAAATAAACACCCTTGAATCACAAAACAAACTGGAGTCAGTCTGTGCTTTCACAAATGTGTATTTGCAATAACAGAGGAAAATAGCAATGTCCATTGTATTGTCAACATACCTATGTCACACAGCTCTAGTCCATGAGGTAACATAGCAGAGGTAACACAGCTGGACCCACATCTGTGAAATGGAAAGGCAAAGTGACAGGTCAGGGTCCATAAACTATGTGAAAGTGACAGACATATGATAGGTCTAACAATTGTATGAGATGTAGGAGGCAGTGATGTCTTCTTACCTGTGTCTCACTGGAAGTATTGCTGGATCACGTTGTTTCTGTTGTCGATATCCTCTTCTTCTGCCTCCTCTTCTTCACTGTCCACAGGCTCCACAGCTGCCACAAGACCTCCTTCTGGCCTTCCTCCTGCAGAAAAGGCACCTGTCGTCGCAAAGCCAAGTTGTGCAGCATACAGCAGGCCAGGATTATCTGGCACACCTTCTTTGGTGAGTAGTACAGAGAACCACCTGTCATATGGAGGCACCGGAACCTGGCCTTCAGGAGGCCGCAGGTTCTTTCTATAATCCTCCTAGTTCGCCCATGTGCCTCATTGTAGCGTTCCTCTGCCCTTGTCCTGGGATTTCTCACTGGGGTCAGTAGCCATGACAGGTTTGGGTAACCAGAGTCACCTGCAAATGTCGAGGGACAACTGTTAGACACACACTAACCCTTAGGGACAAACCCAGACAACTATTAACAGGGGATAGGGTCCTTGTCCTCACCTATTAGCCACACACGGTGCCTCTGGAGTTGTCCCATCATATAAGGGGTGTTGCTATTCCTCAAAATGTAAGCGTCATGCACTGAGCCAGGAAACTTGGCGTTCACATGGGAGATGTACTTGTCGACCAAACACACCATCTGCACATTCATTGGATGGTAGCTCTTCCGGTTTCTGTACACCTGTTCCCTCCTACGGGGGGGCAGGCCACATGTGTCCCATCAATGGCACCTATGATGTTGGGGATATGTCCCAGGGCATAGAAGTCACCTTTCACTGTAGACAAATCCTCCCTCTGAGGGAAAACGATGTAGCTGTGCATGTGTTTCAGCGGGGCAGACAACACTCTGGACAACACGTTAGAGAACATAGGCTGGGACATCCCTGATGCTATGGCCTCTGTTGTTTGAAAAGACCCACTTGCAAGGAAATGGAGTACTGACAGCACCTGCACTAGAGGGGGGATTCCTGTGGGATGGCCGATAGCTGACATCAGGTCTGGCTCCAACTGGGCACACAGTTCCTGGATTGTGGCACAATCAAGTCTGTAGGTGACTATTACATGTCTATCTTCCATTCTCGACAGGTCCACCAACGGTCTGTACAACGGAGGATGCCGCCATCTCATCACCTGCCCCAGCGGACGTGCCCTATGGATGAGAACAGCGAGCACAGAGTCAGCCAACACTGAGGTAGTAAAAAAACAATTTTATAGCACACATTTGTCAATCCGCTATGTGCCTGTCTCTGTGTGTATGCAAGGCCTAGATATGTGTAACGCATTTAAAAATAATGCTATGTGGCCCCCTGAAATGGCGGCTGCCTGATGTGTAATGTGGGACAAGGGGAAATGAGGTAACTGCGCTGGTGTTCTTCACCCTCGCAGTAGGCGGTCGAAGACGGCGGCGCAATCCTGCATTGGTTAACATTGGGCCCTATGGGTCCCAGGAGTCAATGACGATGTACGTCGGCGGTGACGGTACGCATCGCCGTGGACGTGACCACCATTTTCTGTCTGTTCACTCACTTGATACCTGATCTTCGACAGACGAGGACCTACACTGCAAGTGCTGCTTTGACCTCAGTCTGGAAGCGACGATGGCTCATGTGTCTGGGGAAAGGGCCCCTGCCTTCACATCGGAGGAGTTGGAGAAACTAGTGGATGGGGTCCTCCCCCAGTACACACTACTCCACGGTCCTCCAGACAAACAGGTGAGTACACTGTGAGCATGCTGTATGGACAATGCCTGTTTGGAGTGGTGTGGATGGAAGATACGGGGGGAGATGAAGCCTGCATGAGCGGACGGTGAGTGTATGTGCGTCAGAGCAAGGGGGGGAATGTGGGACAATGACTGTGACGGTCCGGACGGTTAAAGTTTTTCCTTTTCCACTGTACTATTCCTCTAGGTCATCGCCCACCAGAAGAAGGATATTTGGCATGCCATCGCGAAGGACGTCCGGACCCTGGGGGTCCACCACAGACGGAGCACCCACTGCCATAAAAGATGGGAGGACATTCGCCGCTGGAGCAAGAAGATGGCAGAGGCCCAGCTGGGGATGGCCTCCCAACGTGTGAGGGGTGCCCGTCGCATCATGACCCCCCTGATGTTCCGGATCCTGGCGGTGGCGTATACTGAGTTGGATGGGCGCTTGAGGGCATCACAGCAGCCACAAGGGGGTGAGTACTGTAACATCCATCTGACTCTGTGTGCATTGGAGGTGTCTGGGTGGGGGAGGTGGGTAGTGGGTTCCCCTAGGCTAGGGCGAGCTTTGTAGGCAAGGACCCTTTGTGAGGCAGGCTAAGTGGCACCCCCAACCCCACCAGTGGTAAGAGCCATCTACACCTAGTCAGGCTCCTGTGACTTCCAGGTGTGCAGCAATAGGGCATAGGCCATGTACCCCATGTCCCTGTGATTAATTAGTGAACTCTAAGTGCATGGTGTAGTGCAGAGGGCTGCTGTGTCTGTAGTGTCCGCCAACGGTAGTGGTATTGCATGCACTGAACATGTCTTTCTTCTTTCTCCCCCCCCCCCTTTTTTGTGGTCTCCCTGTTCTTGTGTGCATTAGCATCATCAGGCGGAGGAGCAGTGCCAACGGAGCAGGAGGGAGCTGCATCCCACATGGCCCTGGAGGGCGAGACAACGCAGTCTGAAGTCACCAGTGGGACGGAGGGCGAGGGGAGCTCCACGGCAGGGACAGGAGCAGAGACCAGCGACACCGACTCCTCCTCTGATGGGAGCTCCCTTGTGGTTGGCGGGCCCCTCTGTGCCCACTGCATCTACAGGTACAGCCGCCAACCCCCCACCAGCACCGCCCTCCCAGCAGCCCCTCAGCGTGTGTCCCCTGGCAGCTCACCCAGGAGGGTTAGCATCTCCTTCGCCCCAAGCACCTTAGGCCCTGCCACAGTCAGCCCTGCTGCCCTCAGTGAGGAAGCTATTGACCTCCTGAGATCCCTTACTGTTGGGCAGTCTACCATTCTGAATGCCATCTAGGGTGTAGAGAGGCAGTTGCAACAGACAAATGCATACCTGGAGGGCATTTATTCTGGCCAGGCAGCCCAACAGCGAGCATTTCAGGCTCTGGCCTCTGCACTGATGGCAGCCATTGTCCCTGTGTCCAGCCTCCCCCCTCCAACTTCCTCCACCCAGACCCAATCCCCAGTACCTCAGCCTATCCCAAGCACACCATCAGACCAGCATGCACACACCTCAACACACAAGGGTGGCTCTGGCAAACATAAGCACCACACATCCCACAGGCAGTCACACAAGCATCATACCCATGCACACATACCAACATCCACTGCCTCCACTATGTCCCCCTCCTCCACGTCGCCCTCCTCCCTCCCTGTCACGTCTCCACTCACACCTGCATGCACTACACCTTCAGCCACTACCTCCATCACCAGCACGCCCATCACCACACACCACTCACGTGCACTCACCACCCCCACTACCATTCACACATCCCCTGTGTCCTCTCCCAGTGTGTCTGTAAGCCCTCATCCCAAAATACACAAACGCAGCCACACACCCACCCAACAGCCATCCACCTCACAACAGCCTCCAGCCCATGTACCTTCACCCAAAGTCAGCAAACGTGCACCTCCTACAAGCACTACGTCTTCCTCCACTCCCAAACCCCCTCCATCTACCCGTCCCTGTGTGTCTAAAAAGCTTTTCCTTTGTAATGTTGACCACTTCCCTACACCTCCACCCCCCGTCCGTCCCCTAGGGCCCGCCTTTCCAGGTTCCAACCCAGCACTCAGCCACCACATCACCAGGCACAGCAGTGCCAGCAATAGCGGGATTTTGGAGTTTGCCAAGCAACAGGGCTGCCAGTGTCCCAAGGAGCGAGGGCAAGGACATTCCCCCACCTCCAAAACAGAAAAAGTTGCCCACATCCCGGAGGGAGAAGGCCAAAACACCACCCACCAAGGGCTCCGGCAAGACAATTGTTGAAAGTGGCAAGACAGCTGCGCCACCATCCAAGGTAGGGAAGGGTCTGGAAATGAAAGGCAAGTAAACAGCGCCGCCAACCTGCACGGCGGACAAAACCGGCACCGCCACCTGCACCGCTGCCACAGACACCGCCGCCAGCACCCCAGATACTGAGCCCTTCACCAGCACCGCAGACACTGTGCCCTTCACCAGCACCGCACTCAGTGAGCCCGCCACCAGCACCGCTGCTACTGACACCGCCGCCAGCACCGCAGTCAGTGAGCCCGCCACCATCACCGCCACTACTGACACCGCCGCCAGCACCGCAGTCAGTGAGCCTGCCACCAGCACTGCCGCTACTGACACCGCCGACAGCACCTCAGTCAGTGAGGCTGCCACAGCACTGCCGCCACAATGACTGCTGCAAGCACTGCCGCAGCTGACCCCGCCGCCAGCACTGCCAGAGGCCCCGCGACATCCTGAGCCAGTGGCACCACCGCACACAGGGCTGCCATCCCCAGTGGTCATTCGTACGAGGCTGGTGGTCAGTTCCAGGGGCCTGGGCAGCTTGCATGTTGCACCACCGTCAGTGGAGTGTCACATCCACTACCTCAGTCCTTGGCAGGATGAAGCACTCTGGGCACCAAGCCCCCTCCAGAACTAGTGGAGAGATACATCCACTACCTCAGTCCTTGGCAGGATGAAGCACTCTGGGCACCAAGCCCCCTCCAGAACAAGTGGAGAGATACATCCACTACCTCAGTCCTTGGCAGGATGAAGCACTCTGGGCACCAAGCCCCCTCCAGAACAAGTGGAGAGATACATCCACTACCTCAGTCCTTGGCAGGATGAAGCACTCTGGGCACAAATCCCCCTCCAGAACCAGTGGAGACTGTTATCCACTTGAGAGACTGTGGCTTTGCACTCCCCAGGATAGAGCAGTGGGCAACCCACCCACTGGAGAGACTATGGCTTTGCACTCCCCAGGTTAGAGCAGTGGGCAACCCACCCACTGGAGAGACTTGAGAGACTATCGCTATGCACTCCCTAGGATAAAGCAGTGGGAAAACCACCCACTGGAGAAACTTGAGAAACTGTGGCTTTGCACTCCCCAGGATAAAGCAGTGGGCAAACCACCCACTGGAGAGACTTGAAAGGCTGTGGCTTTGCACTCCCCAGGATACCTCAATGGGCAAGGAGCCACCTCGTGGAGCTGGCTTCGTGCACTCATCCGGCTGTGGTGTCCCCCCTCCCTTACCCCGGAGGTGCCTGTTTCATTTCGATCTGATGCCCCTGCAGTGTTCTCTCCGTTTCGATCGAGTGTGGGCCTCGCCCATGCATTTTGGGCCCAGTGGTCCACGGACTATAAATGGTGCAGTACCATGGTTACAATCATTTCCTTTTGTCATTGCGTTCTTCCAGGGGAGGGTTGGGGGGTGTGAATGTAATGTTTCAGCATGTATTAGTGTGTATGTTGTTGTGGGTGGGGGTGGGGGTGTTGCGTATGGCGTGTGTGTGTCACTCTCTTTTCCCTCCCCCCTCCCCTGTGTTGTATGTGCAGTACTCACCGTGGTCGTCACTGCCGTCGTTCGTGCTCCTGGTAGAAGAGCAGGAAGACTATCGCAGGGAGGATTTGGAGTTCAGGCTCCATGGCGTCCTGCTTCCTTTTGGGGTGTGGAGAGGTGAGTGTTTTTCCTTCCAAGTCCTGTTTCCGCCGTGTTTCTGTTTGCGTTGAATCCGCCCCGGAAAGGTGGCGGATTGGCCTTTCATAATAGTGTGGGCGGTACATTGTCTTCCGCCTGTCTGCTGACGGTGACCGCCATGCTGTTTGTTTGTACCGCCGTGGTGGTCGGAGTGTTAAAGTGGCTGTCTATGTTGGCGGTTTGTGCCATGGTCATAATCCCATTTTGTTTACCGCCGGACTGTTGGCGGTCTTACCGCCGCTTTAACACCGACCGCCAGGGTTGTAATGAGGGCCTAAGATATTTATATATGTGTGCACTTATGTTTACTTGAAATATATTTACATGTAATAATTATTCATGTTTTATACTTACACTTCAAGCTATATTTGCACATGTAATTATGTATTCTTTCTGCACATTTTACATTTATTATTTTAGCTACACATGTGCATGTAGAGCCATGTATTTGAAGTGCATATTGAATGCTCAGTTGAATTAGCCTAACTATAGACCTCATATTGGAATGCATTTTGCTTTGTCAGCATGTTTTTTCTTTCTTTGCAGGAGCCTAATCATGATTTTCGTTAGCTAGAGAAAGGAGTATTGTATGTGTTAGACTGCTGATAGCGAACCTGAAGAGAAGAACTTGGCAAGGAGCATAAAGACTAAGTGGTGAGAAGAAGCCTTCTGTTAATTGTGTACTAGGAATGAGAGATGTTCAAGGTTGCAGTTTCTATCTCAGCTTTGATGCACTGGCAAATCTAAGAGATAATGCAGATTCCCGTCCTAAGTACCGAATTGATTTGTTCCTGGTGGCGTGAGAAAAGAAATGTTGCTGAAGTTCCTATTGTTTTAATTGGTATTTACGTTAGTAGTTTACCAGATTCTCTTCAGACTTCAAAGGGTAAAGACTGCTCTGCTTTCCTTGATTTTTGCAAGTGTGAAGCTTCATGCTAAACACTTATTTATTTTCCTAAAGACTTCTACTGAAGTCTTATTCAGAGTATTTCCTAGCCTCCTTAATTAGAAACTTGATTAGATGATCTTATAGTTACTCCATGTTTAGGAGGTAGAAGGTAACTTTCTTTATGGAATACCTATTCCTTATCCTCATTTTCTGTATTGTGGCTGTGATTATCCTGTACCTAATCTTGTTACAGCCGAACCTATTGAGATATTTCAGCTTCCCAGCTGTATAGTTGTATCTTTTGAATATATTCCTCTCACATCTATATATTGGATTAATTAATAACCTAAAACAAACCCTTGTTAACTACCAACAATGATTCCTGATCCTTATTGTCGAGTCACATTGGCTTCACAAGATAGAAAATGTATTTTTGATGTTTGCTGTCTTTCAATGCTTCATGTTAACCAACAAAGGTCCATACAAACAATGGGGAAAAATCTTTGACAATATTACTAAGAGGCTGTGGTACACTTCCCTGCGCGCTCTCAGATGGTAGCTTGTCAGATGGTTGGTTATTGAGGCAAAGGAGTTGCTGTATCCCTGTAAGAGCCCTAGACTTGCCCAAACCTAGTTCTAGCCCTTATAACCCCATGTCATGATTTGGAGGATCAGCAATGTTCCAACGGTCGGAAAGGAGTTTTAGCACTGGAGGAGTGAGTATTAATAGGGTTGTGCATTACAATTGCGTGTGGCTAGCTTGCTGTAATTTGCTGAGATTGTGTGGTGCAATGCTGTAATGTTTTAGTTGTTGTCCGGATGTAGATACGCTTTATTCTAAGAACCTGAAGTGGTTATTGGGCTGGATGTAGCCCAAGATCCCAGGCCAAGTAATAAGTTATCAATGTAGAATACACTGTTTTGTAATTGTCTACTAAGATTGGTGGTGTCAGTTGTGAGATACCATTGGCTGCACAATTGAGATAAGGCCATATAACTTTCTGTGACTGTAGGTTGTGATTGGTGTGGTGAATCCTACTACACAGATGTGAAGCTGTGCTGATCTGAGTGGTTCCTCACTGGTCCAGGTTTCACTCAAGTGTGAGTCTGAGTAGGGCCAGAAAATGTTGCTTTTTGTGTGATTGAACAGTTTCAATTCTTGAAATCACTTAGGGGGTCATTATGACCCCAGCAGACTGCATTAATATGGAGGAAAGTACTACCAACAGGCTGGAAGTACTTTCCTCCATATTAAGACATTGGTGGTTTGGCTCAAGCCAAACTGCCAATGTACCACACCGCCCGCCACGGCGGTAACGACCGCCGGGCTAGAGACTGTACTCTCCAGTCCGGCGGCCGTCACTTGTCTGCCTGCAGGATTATGACCCCACCTACCGCCATGATTTTCGTGGCAACTGTACCACCACAAAAACCATGGCGGTAGGCACTATCAGTAAAGGGAATCCCTTCCCTGTCACTGATAGGGGTCTTCCCCACCCCTCCCCCTCCCCAGATACCACCCACCCCCCTTCCTCTCCAGCCCCCCTTCATTCACGCACCTTCATTCACACACGCACACACGCATTCACACATGCATTCACACAATCATTCCCACATTCATCGACGCATGCAGACATCCATTCACACAAACAGCCACACACACTTACATACAAGCACACACGCATTCACACAACACAACATAAACGCACTCACTCATCCATACATACACACACATACAACATGCAACAGACACCGGCATACACGCACGCATAGACATACACACACTCCCCCACACACACAATATCCCCATCCCCCTCCCCTGGACGAGCACCTGACTTACTTGTTGTGAGGGGGTCCTCAAGCAGGAGACGGGATGGGACGCTGCTGCCAGCAGCATCGTCCGCCAGCAGAACAACGCCAGGCCATATCATGGATCATGATAGGTCTGCGGCGGTCTACTGCCGTGGCGCTGCTGCTGGCAGCAGCTCCACTTTACCGGAATCTGCCGGCATGGCCACAGCAGGATTTCCACCATCCTTCTGGCAGAAATCCGGCTGTGGTCATAATAGGGCGGACGGCTGGTAGCTGCGGTGACGGTCTTTTGGCAGCCGTCACCACGGCGGTGTTTACCGCCAATATCAAAATGACCCCCTTAGCGTTTTGTTTGGACCTGTCTGGAGTTCAGGGAAGAGTACCCTCATGACAATTGTAAAGGAGGGTGAACTTTTGTGAGGCATGAGAAAAATGCCATATGTGCTACGCTGAGAGTGGACACTTGGGCCCTCATTCTGACCCTGGCGGTCTTTGACCGCCAGGGCGGAGGACCGCGGGAGCACCGCCGACAAGCCGGCGGTGCTTCAATGGGGATTCCGACCGCGGCGGTAAAGCCGCGGTCGGACCGGCACCACTGGCGGGGTCCCGCCAGTGTACCGCGGCCCCATTGAATCCTCCGCGGCGGCGCAGCTTGCTGCACCGCCGCGGGGATTCTGACCCCCCCTACCGCCATCCAGATCCCGGCGGTCGGACCGCCGAGATCCGGATGGCGGTAGGGGGGGTCGCGGGGCCCCTGGGGGCCCCTGCAGTGCCCATGCCACTGGCAGGGGCATTGCAGGGGCCCCCGTAAGAGGGCCCCTAAATGTATTTCACTGTCTGCTGCGCAGACAGTGAAATACGCGACGGGTGCAACTGCACCCGTCGCACAGCTTCCACTCCGCCGGCTCGATTCCGAGCCGGCTTCATCGTGGAAGCCTCTTTCCCGCTGGGCTGGCTGGCGGTCTGAAGGAGACCGCCCGCCAGCCCAGCGGGAAAGTCAGAATTACCGCCGCGGTCTTTCGACCGCGGAACGGTAACCTGACGGCGGGACTTTGGCGGGCGGCCTCCGCCGCCCGCCAAGGTCAGAATGAGGGCCTTGGTGTTAGTGCTGCGCTGTTTTTGGTTGACTCCGTCAAAAAGTGCTGCACTGTTATTGGTTGTTAACACTGAACAAGAACTGTCAGCAAAGAAATTATTTCCTAGATTGGATGAAATTCTATTTGTGACTGTTGATATTATAGTTGCAAAATGACGTTTTTCAAGGCTATGTGAGATTTGATTGGGAGATGTGAGAGTTCCTGTTCAGGACAGAGAAGAGGCCGCACCAGAAGGCAGGGCAGGTCATTAAATGGCCATAAATGTGGGGCTCCACACATGTATTTGGCAAAGTCAATGGCATAGGATAATTGAAAAAGAAGGTGTTTTGATGTTTCCACGCTATGGTACATTTCATTTGAGAATCACAAAAATACTGAGAAGGTTAATGTTTCAAATGAAACCACCTTCTAGACCTCCACAGTATGAAGCACTTAACACTCGGGGCATTTAGCTCAATTAAAGGAAAAGGAGAAATATCAGTGAAGAGTCTGAAAGGTAGTACGCCGCTATACTGAAGCTAGGTGGGATGGAGAACAAAAAAATAGAGACCTGACATATTGGAGGAAACTTGGTTATACTCTGCATTGATGTATGAGGAAACTCAGAAAGAGAAGAAAAAGGAGGAAAAAGTAGAGCGCCCACAGGGTTCAGTGGAAGATAGTGATTTGAGAGATGATTTTTTGATGTGTTTTGTCAACATGTCCACTTCCTTATGAACCGACCCAACCTGAAGAAATGAATAGTGCTGTTACCAGCTAAGACTCTGAAATAGTCATTGCCCCAGTGAATATGAATCAGCACCTGATGGGAAAGAGTTCAGGGATCAGTGTCCCTATTAAGTCTACTGTTTCAGTGCCCCAGTTACAATAACTGTTCTAGTTACTACCGGTCCTGCAGTACCTTTGTTCAAACTTCAGTCATCAAGAACCACAACACATGCATTGACAGTTCCTCATAGAATAACTATGTCAACTTTATTTCCTGTTGTACCAGGATGGGCGGTTGGGCAAACAGGAAGAACTTCTTTAGTTTTGAATCAGGTGATTCTGCCTTCTGTTGCCCCTTGCACCATCAATAGTGAACCAGACATGACTCACCCCGTAGGAGATTACACTCCGAGGTTGCAAAATTCTCACCTGTCTGTTTGGAATTCCCCTCAGTGTATTTCAATCAGTAGTCTCCAAGAAGGGATAAGGATTAGATTAATTGATTAGGTTTTTCAGTGGGTCCCATGATAAGTCGAGGGTTCATGATAAAGTAGTGAAATTCAGACTTCTGAAAGGGAGAACAAAGTGGATGTGGTCAAATTGAAATTAGAATTGGATGAGATGATAATAGGAAATCTTGATATTTCTCAGTTAGGCACCTATCAAAAGAATGGGCTTATATTCAAGTGCAAAGATGCCACTAAACATGCAGGACATGCTCATGATAAAACTATCTGAATTAGGTCGAACATATGATGTAGATTTAAATAGAACCAAATCATTGCAGAAATGCTATCGTGTATGCTTTGATGAAAATTGAATCATCAATATGAGTATGTCAGGGATGAAAACACAAATTAGGGAATTGATTGGTAGCATTTGGAAATGCAGTTGTGCAAGTGGGAAGGCAGATGGGGTAAGAAGAAAGATCAGAAGACACCACTGCATTGTTGAACCACTTGGCTGAGAATGGACATAAAGGGCCCCAGAGTAAGCTGCAGTATTGTCAGAGAGAAGTGCTGTATCACATTGAGAATGGAGCAAGGAAGGTGTCACAAGAAAGAATCTCAGCGATTCTTAAGATAAATCTTCCAAACAACCAGAGATAAGTCAGGATGTTCCTAGGAACGGTGGGCTACTGTCATCAGTAGATACCCAACATTTCCCTAGCGGCCAAGCCTTTACAGAGTCTGACACAAAAGGATGTGTTGGATCCAATACTATGAGATAACAATTGCTTGATTGTCTTCCTAGAGCTGAGAAAAAGTCTCTGTTGTGCCCCGGCACTGGGAATGTCCGATTACAGTAAGACTTTTACTCTTTTCTGCAGTAAGAGGGAGGGTTGCGCTCTTTCAGTGCTTAATCAATCAGTCAATCAATCAAGGCATTTATAGAGTGCGCTACTCACCCGTGAGGGTCTCAAGGCGCTGGGGGGGGGGGGGGGTACTGCTGCTCGAAGAGCCAGGTCTTGAGGCGCTTACTGAAGGTGAGGTGGTCCTGGGCAGTCCTGAGGTGGACAGGAAGGGGGCTCCATGTCTTGGGTGCCAGGTAGGAGAAGGATTCACCTCCAGCGGTGGTTCTGCGGATGCGAGGGACGGTGGCGAGAGCGAGGCTGGTTGAGCGAAGTTGACGGGTGGGCGTGTAGAAGGCGAGGCGACTGTTGAGGTATTTGGGGCCCTTATTGTGGAGGGCTCTGTGTGTGTGGGTGAGGAGCCTGAAGGTGATCCTTTTGTTGACGGGGAGCCAGTGTAGGTGTTTCAGGTGGGCGGATATGTGGCTGTGGCGGGGTACGTCGAGGATGAGGCGTGCAGAGGCGTTTTGTATGTGCTGAAGACGTTTCTGAAGTTTTGCGGTGGTTCCTGCGTATAGGGTGTTCCCATAGTCCAGGCGGCTTGTGACGAGGGCGTGGGTAACAGTTTTTCTGGTATCGGCAGGGATCCAGCGGAAGATCTTTCGGAGCATTTGAAGGGTGTGGAAGCAAGAAGACGAGACGGCGTTGACTTGCTTGGTCATGGTGAGAAGGGGGTCCAGGATGAATCTGAGGTTGCGTGCGTGGTCTGAGGGGGTTGGTGCGGTGCCCAGGGCCGTGGGCCACCAAGAGTTGTCCCAAGCGGACGGGTAGTTTCCGAGGATGAGGACGTCCGTCTTGTCTGAGTTCAGTTTCAGGCGGCTGAGCTTCATCCATTGTGCAACGTCATTCATTCCATCCTGCAGGTTGGCTTTGGCGGTGGCTGGGTCTTTGGGGAGGGAGAGTATCAGCTGGGTGTCGTCAGCGTAGGAGATGATGTTGATGTTGTGTTTGCGAGCGATGTTGGCGAGGGAGCTCATGTAGATTTTGAAGAGAGTAGGGCTGAGTGAGGAGCCCTGTGGGACGCCGCAGATGATCTCGGTGGGTTTTTAGCGGAAGGGCGGGAGGTGGACTCTTTGGGTTCGGTCCGAGAGGAACGAGATGATCCAGTTCAGGGCCTGTTCTTGGATACCAGTGGAGCGGAGGCGGGTTATTAGGGTGCGGTGGCAGACGGTGTCGAAGGCAGCCGAGAGGTCAAGGAGGATGAGGGCAGTTGTTTCTCCGTTGTCCATCAGGTTTCTGATGTCTTAGGTGACTGCGATGAGGGCGGTTTCCGTGCTGTGGTTGGCCCGAAAGCCAGACTGGGAGGGGTCGAGCAAGTTGTTGTCTTCGAGGAAGTTGGTCAGTTGCTTGTTGACGGCCTTCTCAATGACCTTGGCCGGGAAGGGGAGGAGCGAGATGGGGCGGAAGTTCTTCAGGACGTTGGGGTCCGCCGTAGGTTTTTTCAGGAGAGCGTTGACTTCCGCGTGTTTCCAGCTCTCGGGGAAGGTGGCCGTGGCAAACGAGCTGTTGATGATGCTCTGGAGATAGGGAGCAATGATGGCGTCGGCTTTGTTGAAGATGTGATGGGGGCACAGGTCCGATGGGGCGCCGGAGTGGATGGTGTTCATGGTGGTTCTCGTCTCTTCGGAGCTGATGGGGGTCCAGGCGTTGAGGGTGATGGTTGGGGCTGTGAGATCAGTGGTGGAAGGTGGGATCTGGGGTCTGAAGCTGACGTGTGGGTCGGTGATCTTTCGATGGAAGAAAGTAGCGAGGGAGTTGCAGAGGTCTTGTGAGGGCGTGATGGTGTTGGATCTGGTGTTGGGATTGGAGAGCTCTTTGACGATGTTGAAGAGTTCTTTGCTGTTGTGGGTGTTCTTGTCCAGTCTCTCTTTGAAAGATGCCCTTTTGGTGGAGCGGATCAGCTGGTGGTGTTTACGGGTGGCGGTCTTGAGGGCTGACATGTTCTCTGCAGTGTGTTCTTTGCGCAAGGTTTTCTTGGATTCTTTGAGGGCGTCTGTGAACCAAGGAGGTTTCCTGATGTCGGTCTGTCTTGGAAGGTTTCTGAGGAGGGCGAGGTTGTCGGCGCAGTTGGTGATCCACTGTGTGAGGCTGAGGGCTGCGTTGTTGGCGTCGGGGGTGATGGCAGGTTGGTTATGGTTAAGAGTGGAAAGTAGCTGTTCTGTGGAGATTTTGTTCCAGGGTCTGCGGTTGATTAGTTGTGTGCGAAGGTGGTGGGTCTTGCGTCTGAAGGTGAAGTGTACACATCTGTGGTCGGTCCAGTGTATCTCGGAGGAGTGGTTGAAGGATACGTGGTTGCTGGCGGAGAAGATGGTGTCGAGCGTGTGGCCGGCGGTGTGGGTGGGGGTGTTCACCAGTTGCTTGAGTCCGAGGTTGGCGAGGTTGTTGAGCAAGGTGGTGGTGTTGGTGTCGTTGTTCTTCTCCAGGTGGAAGTTCAGGTCCCAGAGGAGGATGTAGTCAGGCGAGGCTAGGGCGTGCGGGGTGATGAAGTCTGTGATGGATTCGCTGAATAGGGCGCGTGGGCCAGGGGGCCTGTAGACAAGAGTGCCTCTGAGGGTGGTCTTGGGGTCGGTGTGGATCTGGAAGTGCATGTGTTCGGTGGCGAGGAGGGTGTCTTCGGTGGAGGTGGTGACGTTGATGGAGCTTTTGTAGATGATGGCGATTCCTCCTCCGGTTTGGTTGGTGCGGTCTTTCCTGGCGATCTTGTAGCCGTCTGGTATGGCTAACGCGATGTCGGGAGCCGATGAGGCGTTCATCCAGGTTTCTGTGATGAAGGTGACGTCGGGTGCGGTAGAGTCCAAGAGGTCCCATTGTTCAATGGCGTGTCTGTGGACGGAGCGTGCGTTGAGGAGGATGCACTTGAGGTGGTTGTTGGAGCGTGGGCCGGTGGACGGATTGTAGGCGAGGTGGAAGGTATACTTGCAGGTTTGACAGGTGAAAGGTGCATGAGTGCACATGTAATCATGTATTGTTTCTGCACATTTATTATTTTAGCTACACATGTGCATGTAGAGCCATGTATTTGAAGTGCATATTGAATGCTCAGTTGAATTAGCCTAACTATAGACCTCATATTGGAATGCATTTTGCTTTGTCAGCATGTTTTCTCTTTCTTTGCAGGAGCCTAATCATGATTTTCGTTAGCTAGAGAAAGGAGTATTGTATGTATTAGCCTGCTGATAGCGAACCTGAAGAGAAGAACTTGGCAAGGAGCATAAAGACTAAGTGGTGAGAAGAAGCCTTTTGTTCATTGTGTACTAGGAATGAGAGATGTTCAAGGTTGCAGTTTCTATCTCAGCTTTGATGCACTGGCAAATCTAAGAGATAATGCAGATTCCCGTCCTAAGTACCGAATTGATTTGTTCCTGGTGGCGTGAGAAAAGATATGTTGCTGAAGTTCCTATTGTTTTAATTGGTATTTATACACTTAGGGGGTGATTCTAACTTCGGCGGGCGGCGGAGGCCGCCCGCCGAAGTTCCCCCACCAAAATACCGCTCCGCGGTCGAAAGACCGCTGAGGGTATTTTGGGATTTGCCCTGGGCTGGCGGGCGGCCGCCAAAAGGCCGCCCGCCAGCCCAGGGCAAATCAACCTTCCCACTAAGATGCCGGCTCAGAATTGAGCCGGCGGAGTGGGAAGGTGCGACGGGTGCAGTTGCACCCGTCGCGTATTTCAGTGTCTGCTAGGCAGACACTGAAATACTTTGTGGGGCCCTCTTACGGGGGCCCCGCGGCACCCCCTACCGCCATCCTGTTCCTGGCGGGCGAACCGCCAGGAACAGGATGGCGGTAGGGGGTGTCAGAATCCCCCATGGCGGCGCAGCAAGCTGCGCCGCCATGGGGGATTCTAAGGGCAGCGGTAAACCGGCGGGAGACCGCCGGTTTACCCTTTCTGACCGCGGCCAAACCGCCGCGGTCAGAATGCCCTGCGGGGCACCGCCGGTCTGTCGGCGGTGCTCCCGCCGACCCTGGCCCCGGCGGTCTGAGACCGCCGGGGTTAGAATGAGGGCCTTAGTAGTTTACCAGATTCTCTTCAAAGGGTAAAGACTGCTCTGCTTTCCTTGATTTTTGCAAGTGTGAAGCTTCATGCTAAACACTTATTTATTTTCCTAAAGACTTCTACTGAGGTCTTATTCAGAGTATTTCCTAGCCTCCTTAATTAGAAACTTGATTAGATGATCTTATAGTTACTCCATGTTTAGGAGGTAGAAGGTAACTTTCTTTATGGAATACCTATTCCTTATCCTCATTTTCTGTATTGTGGCTGTGATTATCCTGTACCTAATCTTGTTACAGCCGAACCTATTGAGATATTTCAGCTTGCCAGCTGTATAGTTGTATCTTTTGAATATATTCCTCTCACATCTATATATTGGATTAATTAATAACCTAAAACAAACCCTTGTTAACTACCAACAATTATTCCTGATCCTTATTCTCAAGTCACATTGGCTTCACAAGATAGAAAATGTATTTTTGATGTTTGCTGTCTTTCAATGCTTCATGTTAACCAACAAAGGTCCATACAAACAATGGGGAAAAATCTTTGACAATATTACTAAGAGGCTGTGGTACACTTCCCTGCGCGCTCTCAGATGGTAGCTTGTCAGATGGTTGGTTATTGAGGCAAAGGGAGTTGCTGTATCCCTGTAAGAGCCCTAGACTTGCCCAAACCTAGTTCTAGCCCTTAAAACCCCATGTCATGATTTGGAGGATCAGCAATGTTCCAGCGGTCGAAAAGGAGTTTTAGCACTGGAGGAGTGAGTATTAATAGGGTTGTGCATTACAATTGCATGTGGCTAGCTTGCTGTAATTTGCTGAGATTGTGTGGTGCAATGCTGTAATGTTTTAGTTGTTGTCCGGATGTAGATGCGCTTAATTCTAAGAACCTGAAGTGGTTATTGGGCTGGATGTAGCCCAAGATCCCAGGCCAAGTAATAAGTTATCAATGTAGAATACACTGTTTTGTAATTGTCTACTAAGATTGATGGTGTCAGTTGTGAGATACCATTGGCTGCACAATTGAGATAAGGCCATATAACTTTCTGTGAGTGTAGGTTGTGATTGGTGTGGTGAATCCTACTATACAGATGTGAAGCTGTGCTGATCTGAGTGGTTCCTCACTGGTCGAGGTTTCACTCAAGTGTGAGTCTGAGTAGGGCCAGAAAATGTTGCTTTTTGTGTGATTGAACAGTTTCAATTCTTGAAATCATTTAGGGGGTCATTATGACTCCGGCAGACGGCATTAATATGGAGGAAAGTACTACCAACAGGCTGGAAGTACTTTCCTCCATATTAAGACATTGGTGGTTTGGCTCAAGCCAAACCGCCAATGTACCACACCGCCCGCCACGGCGGTAACGACCGCCGGGCTAGAGACTGCACTCTCCAGTCCGGCGGCCGTCACTTGTCTGCCTGCAGGATTATGACCCCACCTACCGCCATGATTTTCGTGGCAACTGTACCGCCACAAAAACCATGGCGGTAGGCACTATCAGTAACAGGGAATCCCTTCCCTGTCACTGATAGGGGTCTTCCCCACCTCTCCCCCTCCCAAGATACCACCCACCCCCCTCCCTCTCCAGCCCCCCTTCATTCACGCACCTTCATTCACACACGCACACACGCATTCACACATGCATTCACACAATCATTCCCACATTTATCCTCGCATGCAGACATCCATTCACACAAACAGCCACACACACTTACATACAAGCACACATGCATTCACACAACACAAGATAAACGCACTCACACATCCATACATGCACACACATACAACATGCAACACACCGGCATACACGCACGTACAGACATACACACACTCCCCCACACACACAATACCCCCATTCCCCTCCCCTGGACGAGCACCTGACTTACTTGTTGTGAGGGGGTCCTCAAGCAGGAGACGGGATGGGGCGCTGCTGCCAGCAGCATCGTCCGCCAGCAGAACAATGCCAGGACGTATCATGGATCATGATAGGTCTGCGGCGGTCTACTGCCGTGGCGCTGCTGCTGGCAGCAGCTCCACTTTACCGGCATCTGCCGGGCATGGCCACAGCAGGATTTCCACCATCCTTCTGGCGGAAATCCGGCTGTGGTCATAATAGGGCGGACGGCTGGTAGCTGCGGTGATGGTCTTTTGGCAGCCGTCACCACTGCAGTGTTTACCGCCAAGATCAAAATGACCCCCTTAGCGTTTTGTTTGGACCTGTCTGGAGTTCAGGGAAGAGTACCCTCATGACAATTGTAAAGGAGGGTGAACTTTTGTGAGGCATGAGAAAAATGCCATATGTGCTACGCTGAGAGTGGACACTTGGTGTTAGTGCTGCGCTGTTTTTGGTTGACTCCGTCAAAAAGTGCTGCACTGTTATTGGTTGTTAACACTGAACAAGAACTGTCAGCAAAGAAATTATTTCCTAGATTGGATGAAATTCTATTTGTGACTGTTGATATTATAGTTGCAAAATGACGTTTTTCAAGGCTATGTGAGATTTGATTGGGAGATGTGAGAGTTCCTGTTCAGGACAGAGAAGAGGCCACGCCAGAAGGGAGGGCAGGTCATTAAATGGCCATAAATGTGGGGCTCCACACATGCATTTGGCAAAGTCAATGGCATAGGATAATTGAAAAAGAAGGTGTTTTGATGTTTCCACGGTATGGTACATTTCATTTGAGAATCACAAAAAAACTGAGAAGGTTAATGTTTCAAATGAAACCACCTTCTAGACCTCCACAGTATGAAGCACTTAACACTCGGGGCATTTAGCTCAATTAAGGGAAAAGGAGAAATATCAGTGAAGAGTCTGAAAGGTAGTACGCCGCTATACTGAAGCTAGGTGGGATGGAGAAAAAAAAAATAGAGACCTGACATAATTGAGGAAACTAGGTTATACTCTGCATTGATGTATGAGGAAACTCAGAAAGAGAAGAAAAAGGAGGAAAAAGTAGAGCGCCCACAGGGTTCAGTGGAAGATAGTGATTTGAGAGATGATTTTTTGATGTGTTTTGTCAACATGTCCACTTCCTTATGAACCGACCCAACCTGAAGAAATGAATAGTGCTGTTACCAGCGAAGACTCTGAAATAGCCATTGCCCCAGTGAATATGAATCAGCACCTGATGGGAGAGAGTTCAGGGATCAGTGTCCCTATTAACTCTACTGTTTCAGTGCCCCAGTTACAATAACTGTTCTAGTTACTACCGGTCCTGCAGTACCTTTGTACAAACCTGAGTCATCAAGAACCACGACACATGCATTGACGGTTCCTCATAGAATAACTATGTCAACTATATTTCCTGTTGTACCAGGATGGGCGGAGGGGCAAACGGGAAGAACTTCTTTAGTTTTGAATCAGGTGATTCTGCCTTCTGTTGCCCCTTGCACCATCAACAGTGAACCAGACATGACTCACCCCGTAGGAGATTTCACTCCGAGGTTGCAAAATTCTCACCTGTCTGTTTGGAATTCCCCTCAGTGTATTTCAATCAGTAGTCTCCAAGAAGGGATAAGGATTAGATTAATTGATTAGGTTTTTCAGTGGGTCCCCATGATAAGTTGAGGGTTCATGATAATGTAGTGAAATTCAGACTACTGAAAGGGAGAACACAGTGAATGTGGTCAAATTGAAATTAGAATTGGATGAGATGATAATAGGAAATCTTGATATTTCTCAGTTAGGCACTTATCAAAAGAATGGGCTTATTTTCAAGTGCAAAGATGCCACTAAACATGCAGGACATGTTCATGATAAAACTATCTGAATTAGGTCGAACATATGATGTAGATTTAAATAGAACCAAATCATTGCAGAAATGCTATTGTGTATGCTTTGATGAAAATTAAATCATCAATATGAGTATGTCAGGGATGAAAACACAAATTAGGGAATGAATTGGTAGCATTTGGAAATGCAGTTGTGCAAGTGGGAAGGCAGATGGGGTAAGAAGAAAGATCAGAAGAGTGACCTGTAGTCAGAGTGTACAGTAGCTATAGAGTGGCTAGCAAAGAAGCCTCAGAGAAATCCGATATCTCATGCCCCATCTCCTTTGGTGATGAAAAAGTATCAACAGGTGATTACCTTTTTGAAAGGGAAGGTGCCCGTGAAAGATAGTAACTGGGTTAAGATTGACAGAATGACTCAAGAGCCTAAATACTCTGTGCATGTTTTTTTATGAGAGATTGCTATAAGTGTTTAAGCAGCACAGCGAATGGAGAGTCTTGAAGCCAACGATATGAGAAATGCTGTGTCACGAGTTATGACAAGATTGAGACCTGTGATTAGTGTGATGATTCAGCAGCATTTGATTTGTAAGCAAAATAAGTTGATTGATGAGAGCATGAGGTATGCAAAATACTGTAGTGATGAATTAGAAATGAAAGTCAGGAGTGACTGAAAGAGAAGCTCATGTTGGCCCAAAAGAAAGCAGAACAAACAGGAAGTCAGAATCAACCGTATTTAGGGAATGTTGTTCATATGCAAGGTGTGTATTAGCAGGGAGCTCTTATGATGCAAGGTGGAAATGGTTATGTGCAACAGGGTAGAGGTTGCAGTGTTCTGACTGGCCCAAGTACTGGAATTGAAGTGGCAACGTTGAAGAGGTCAAATCTATGTCATTATTGTAATAAGTTAGGCTACTGGAAGTGGGAATGTTGGCTAAATCCCAGCAGGTTAATGAATGAGAATCAGGTTCAAAATTTACTCTTTACATAGCCCCAGGTTAACAACCCCACAAAGTCACAAAATGTGATGAGATCAAGAATGCAAAGTCCTAATGTGCCACAAACTCCAGTGATGCAGGTACCATAGGCCCCAATGCCTCAGCAAACGTAAGGTCCTAGATTTAATTCTAACCAAGCCCTGAATGTTCATCAGAACTCTTTCCAAAATCAAAATCCATTCCAGCAGTTTCCCATTTTTAATTTGCTTGAGGCCTACGGTTTAGATCTGTCATAATAATGGTGCCTAAGGGGGGAGGAAGACTGTGTGCTGGAGGCAGTTTTAGAAGTAGACCAGAGTGGTCCATTCATGGAAGATGAGGTGACTGGCAACCCTGTATCATTCTTGATCGATACTGGTGCTTTCCGCTCTTCTGTTAGAACAGTAACATTTCTAAACCTACCTCTCTCAGGAAAAAAAATCCACGTTGAAGGAGTCAGAAAGAAGCAAATGACAAATCCCGTAACAAAAGAATTGCTTATTAAAATAGGGTCCTCTGAAGAGAATCACCAGTTTGCAGTGTGCAATTCTAGCCCTGTGAGTTGTGCAAGTTAAATTACACTATTTATTGCACGCTGAAAGGTGTGGAGTTTCAGACTCATGATGAAGATGTTGATTTCAAATTGATGAGTCAAGGGTCAAACATTGGATTATGCCCTATGATGACAACTGAGGATCTGCCAATAGATCTTAGAGATACAGTGAAGCCTTAAGTCTGGAGTTTAGCCTGTCTGAATAAAAGTAAAACCTAGTAGCCTAGCAGTAAGTTCTCTTGTGCAGTACCTGAGAAAGATTAATAACATTGTTGTTCCCTGGTGTCCTGTGGTACTGAATGCAACTGTAATTTTGTTTCAGATTGCATGTGAGGCTGAGTGGTTCATTGTAATTGATTAGTGACAGACTTTGTTCTCCATCTGCTTGCATGAGGACAGACAGTACCTTTTTTGCTTTCCGGTTCCAGAACCGTGTTTTGCCATTGTGCCGAGTTTCACAGGCATATATAAAGAGTCCTGCAATCTATAATCAGATCCTTAAAAATGCACCTTGAGTCCCAAGTAATGCCCTGTAACGCTCTCCTGGTCCTGTATATTGATACCCAGGAAGTTTGTAAACAAGACACCACTGCATTGTTGAACCACTTGGCTGAGAATGGACATAAAGGGCCCCAGAGTAAGCTGCAGTATTGTCAGAGAGAAGTGCTGTATCACATTGAGAATGGAGCAAGGAAGGTGTCACAAGAAAGAATCTCAGCGATTCTTAAGATAAATCTTCCAAACAACCAGAGATAAGTCAGGATGTTCCTAGGAACGGTGGGCTACTGTCATCAGTAGATACCCAACATTTCCCTAGCGGCCAAGCCTTTACAGAGTCTGACACACAAGGATGTGTTGGATCCAATACTATGAGATAACAATTGCTTGATTGTCTTCCTAGAGCTGAGAAAAAGTCTCTGTCGTGCCCCGGCACTGGGAATGTCTGATTACAGTAAGACTTTCACTCTTTTCTGCAGTAAGAGGGAGGGTTGCGCTCTTTCAGTGCTTAATCAATCAGTCAATCAATCAAGGCATTTATAGAGTGCGCTACTCACCCGTGAGGGTCTCAAGGCGCTGGGGGGGTGACTGCTGCTCGAAGAGCCAGGTCTTGAGGCGCTTACTGAAGGCGAGGTGGTCCTGGGTAGTCCTGAGGTGGACAGGAAGGGAGTTCCATGTCTTGGGTGCCAGGTAGGAGAAGAATTTACCTCCAGCGGTGGTTCTGCGGATGCGAGGGACGGTGGCGAGAGCGACGCTGGTTGAGCGAAGTTGACGGGTGGGCGTGTAGAAGGCGAGGCGACTGTTGAGGTATTCAGGGCCCTTATTGTGGAGGGCTCTGTGTGCGTGGGTGAGGAGCCTGAAGGTGATCCTTTTGTTGACGGGGAGCCAGTGCAGGTGTTTCAGGTGGGCGGATATGTGGCTGTGGCGGGGTACGTCGAGGATGAGGCGTGCAGAGGCGTTTTGTATGCGCTGAAGACGTTTCTGAAGTTTTGCGGTGGTTCCTGCGTATAGGGTGTTCCCATAGTCCAGGCGGCTTGTGACGAGGGCGTGGGTAACAGTTTTTCTGGTATCTGCAGGGATCCAGCGGAAGATCTTTCGGAGCATTCGGAGGGTGGAAGCAAGAAGACGAGACTGCGTTGGCTTGCTTGGTCATGGTGAGAAGGGGGTCCAGGATGAATTCGAGGTTGCGTGCGTGGTCTGAGGGGGTTGGTGCGGTGCCCAGGGCCGTGGGCCACCAAGAGTCGTCCCAAGCGGACGGGGAGTTTCCGAGGATAAGGACCTCCGTCTTGTCTGAGTTCAGTTTCAGGCGGCTGAGCTTCATCCATTGTGCAACGACATTCATTCCATCCTGCAGGTTGGCTTTGGCGGTGGCTGGGTCTTTGGGGAGGGAGAGTATCAGCTGGGTGTCGTCGGCGTAGGAGATGATGTTGATGTTGTGTTTGCAAGAGATGTTGGCGAGGGGGCTCATGTAGATATTGAAGAGAGTAGGGCTGAGTGAGGAGCCTTGTGGGACGCTGCAGATGATCTCAGTGGGTTCTGAGCGGGAGGTGGACTCTTTGGGTTCGGTCCGAGAGGAACGAGATGATCCAGTTCAGGGCCTGTTCTTGGATACCAGTGGAGCGGAGGCAGGTTATTAGGGTGCGGTGGCAGACGGTGTCGAAGGCAGCCGAGAGGTCAAGGAGGATGAGGGCAGTTGTTTCTCCGTTGTCCATCAGGTTTCTGATGTCGTCGGTGACTGCAATGAGGGCGGTTTCCGTGCTGTGGTTAGCCCGAAAGCCAGACTGGGAGGGGTCGAGCAAGTTGTTGTCTTCGAGGAAGTTGGTCAGTTGCTTGTTGACGGCCTTCTCAATGACCTTGGCCGGGAAGGGGAGGAGCGAGATGGGGCGGAAGTTCTTCAGGACGTTGGGGTCCGCCGTAGGTTTTTTCAGGAGAGCGTTGACTTCCATGTGTTTCCAGCTCTCGGGGAAGGTGGCCGTGGCAAACAAGCTGTTGATGATGCTCTGGAGATAGGGGGCGATGATGGCGTCGGCTTTGTTGAAGATGTGATGGGGGCACGGGTCCGATGGGGCGCCGGAGTGGATGGTGTTCATGGTGGTTCTCGTCTCTTCGGAGCTGATGGGGGTACAGGCGTTGAGGGTGATGGTTGGGGCTGTGAGATCAGTGGTGGTCGGCGGGATCTGGGGTCCGAAGCTGACGTGTTGGTCGGTGATCTTTCGATAGAAGAGAGTAGTGAGGGAGTTGCAGAGGTCTTGTGAGGGCGTGATGGTGTTGGAGCTGACGTTGGGATTGGAGAGCTCTTTGACTCTTTGACGATGTTGAAGAGTTCTTTGCTGTTGTGGGTGTTCTTGTCCAGTCTCTCTTTGAAAGATGCCCTTTTGGTGGAGCGGATCAGCTGGTGGTGTTTACGGGTGGCGGTCTTGAGGGCTGACATGTTCTCTGCAGTGTGTTCTTTGCGCCAGGTTTTTTCGAGGGTGCAGCAGGTTTTCTTGGATTCTTTGAGGGCGTCTGTGAACCAAGGAGGTTTCCTGATGTCGGTCTGTCTTGGGAGGTTTCTGAGGGGGGCGAGGTTGTCGGCGCAGTTGGTGATCCACTGTGTGAGGCTGAGGGCTGCGTTGTTGGCGTCGGGGTGATGGCAGGTTGGTTATGGTTGAGAGTGGAAAGTAGCTGTTCTGTGGAGATTTTGTTCCAGGGTCTGCGGGTGATTAGTTGTGTGCGAAGGTGGTGGGTCTTGCGTCTGAAGGTGAAGTGTACACATCTGTGGTCGGTCCAGTGTATCTCGGAGGAGTGGTTGAAGGATACGTGGTTGCTGGCGGAGAAGATGGGGTCGAGCGTGTGGCAGGCGGTGTGGGTGGGGGTGTTCACCAGTTTCTTGAGTCCGAGGTTGGCGAGGTTGGCGAGCAAGGTGGCGGTGTTGGTGTCGTTGTTCTTCTCCAGGTGGAAGTTCAGGTCCCCGAGGAGGATGTAGTCAGGCGAGGCTAGGGCGTGCGGGGTGATGAAGTCTGTGATGGATTCACTGAATAGGGTTCGTGGGCCGGGGGCCTGTAGACGAGAGTGCCTCTGAGGGTGGTCCTGGGGTCGGTGTGGATCTGGAAGTGCATGTGTTCGGCGGCGAGGAGGGTGTCTTCGGTGGAGGTGGTGACGTTGATGGAGCTTTTGTAGATTATGGCGATTCCTCCTCCGGTTTGGTTGGTGCGGTCTTTCCTGGCGATCTTGTAGGCGTCTGGTATGGCTAGGGCGATGTCGGGAGCCGATGAGGCGTTCATCCTGGTTTCTATGATGAAGGCGACGTCGGGTGCAGTAGAGTCCAAGAGGTCCCATTGTTCAATGGCTTGTCTGTGGACGGAGCGTGTGTTGAGGAGGATGCACTTGAGGTGGTTGTTGGAGCGTGGGCCGGTGGACGGATTGTAGGCGCGGTGGAAGGTATGCTTGCAGGTTTGACAGGCGAAGGGTCCATGAGTGCGTTTGGGGCTGGCTTGGTAGCAGGTGGTAGTTCGTCCGGGGTTGAGTGTGTGGAGCGAGGCGGCGTTGTATCTAAGCTGGGGGATTTGGGAGCGCTGGGGGCCAGGGGTTCTGACGCTGGACGCGGTCCAGGCATGGATGGGCGCAGAGAGGATTGCCTTTGGCGCGCCTTTGGCACGCCAGCGGCCACCATAAGAGGGAAGGGGGGGAGGAGAGGTCAGCTGGGAGGCGGGGCAGGGAGGGAGAGTAGCGAATGGAAGCAGGGGGGGCGGGCCGCACGGGAAGCAGCGGCGGGAAAGCGGGAAGGCGGGAGGCAGGAGAGCGGGGGGCGGGGAAGCGTCTGGGGAGCGGAACGGGAGGGAGAAAGAAAAAAGAAAGAGCGCAGCAGGAGAGGCACAGGAGAGAAAGCGCAAGACAAGAGGGGCAAAGGAGAGAAAGCGCGGCAGGAGAGGCAAGGAGAAAGCAGTCACAACTAGAGAGGCAAAGGAGAGAAAGCGGTCACAACAGGAGAGAAAAGGAGAGAAAGCGGTCACAACAAGAGAGGCAAAGGAGAGAAAGCGGTCACAACAGGAGAGAAAAGGAGAGAAAGCGGTCAGAACAGGAGAGAAAAAGGAGAGAAAGCGGTCACAACAGGAGAGAAAAGGAGAGAAAGCGGTCAGAACAGGAGAGAAAAAGGAGAGAAGAGCGGTCACAACAGGAGAGAAGAAGGAGAGAAGAGCGGTCACAACAGGAGAGAAAAAGGAGAGAAAGCGGTCACAACAGGAGAGAAAATGAGAGAAAGCGGTCACAACAGGGAAGGCAGAGGATAAAGAACAGAGTCACAACAGGTAAGGCAAAGGAGGAAGGAGCGAAAAAGGAGAAGGATGGGAAAAAGAGAACCTAGAACTTACCAGACCAGTGGCAGGGGCCTGGGCAGGTGGAGCTGCAGCGGTGGGGGAGCAACCTACCCGACGGTCACACTTACACAGATGCATGGGAATTCACGAACACCTGTGGCTTATTTAAATGCAACTCTTGATCCTGTAGCAGCAGGACTGTCTGGATGCCTTAAAGCTGTAGTAGCAGTTGGTTTCAGTATATAAAGATGTGAGAGTATTGTCATGGGACATCCTCTAACTTTTCTTGCGCCCTACTCCATTGAAATATTACTGATGCGTACACGCACTCAGCATTTGACAAACAGCTGTTTGACCAAATATGAATAAATAATACTTGCTGCAGAGAATGTTACCTTCAAACAACGTGCTTCTTGCTACTTTACTGCCACTACCTCAGAATGAAAATGATGATGTGGAGGCAAAGCATGACTGTCTTGATGTCACGGAACTGTAAAACAAGTCAAGACCAGATATACAAGATGAGCCAGTGTCAGAGTCTGATTACATATTGTTTGTGGATGGGTCTTGATTAGGAGACAGTCAGGAACCCTGAGAGCTACATACGCAGCCTGTACAATTATAGGAGTTGTTCAAGCCTCCTGGCTTCGAGGGGTGTTTTCTTCACAAGTGACTGATTTGATCGCTCTTCCTAGAGCTTGCTGTGTCTCTGAATGGCTAAGAGTGACTATTTTTACAGATAGTCAGTAAGGCTTTGCTCTTCATGATTTTAAACAGGTAAGGTCAGAAAGGGTGTTCATGACATCATCAGGATCCACAATCAGAAACAGGGACCGTGTCATGAGATTGTTGGAGGCATTATAGTTGCATGCAAAAATTGGAGTTGTGAAGTGTTTGGACCATCAAAGTGGAGAAGACTATGTAACGGTTGGCAACTGATACGCTGATGAGGTTGCACAATATTGTGCTTATGGGTCTCAAACATTTAATGGAGAATTTGTAAATTAATGTGAAGATGAGACCAACTCCAACCTTTTGTTGTCAACAACTGATACTTGGGAAGAAGTGAAAATATTGAAAGAAGAAGTACCAGTGGTAGAACAGAAGTGGACAATGATATCTGGGGTTTATGTGGTTTTATCTGGATGGAAGACTAGTGTTACCAAATAGCGTGCTGTCCCAAGGGCTAGACACTTCCATGGGACTTGCACATGTTGGGAGGGATGCCATGGCCAGGTTGTTCAGACAACATTGGTTCAACCCTTGATTTTGATTAGTAGCTGAAGAATTATGCCACAGATGTGTTGTGTGTCTACAGATGAATGTAGAAAAAGAATCCTTGTGATATTTAGCCATGCAGGGAGATCAGGAGGGCCAGTCAATAGAATGCAACTAGACTTCATTGAGATGCCTGTGTGTAACAGGCTGAGATATGTCCTGGTGACTGTGTGTATCTTCTCACATCAGGTAGAACCCTACCCAAACAGGGAAAATGACAGTCTCACAGTGGCTAAACTGTTGTTTAGGGAACTAATACCTAGATTTGGTTTCCCAAATTCGCCACAGTCAAACTGAGGTCCTGAAAAATGTTGTGCGCAACATTACAAGTGGAGCAGAGACTACACTACAGTTACTAGACTGAAGCTTCAGGTTTTGTGGAGCAGGTGACCCGTAGTTTGAAATCCAGATTGGCCAAAGTGTATGCATCAACGTCTGTGAAGTTTCCTAATGCTTTGCCTCTGATGTTAATAAGTCTTCGAAGCATACCCGATTGGAGAACAGGACTGTCTCCACATGAGATAATCAATGAGGCTGTCTGCGGTGCCTGCAAATCCGCTTGCAAACATTACAGATGACATGGTTCATGACTATAGCAAGGGACTAGAATGTGCTTGCAAACATTACAGATGACATGGTTTATGACTATTGCAAGAAATTATGGTCCATCCTGTGTCCCGCTAGGTTGAAGCTGCTACCGCTTCTCCACATTTGGAGCAGTGCTGTGATCTCAGTGACTGGATCTTGACGAAGAAACACATTTGGAAGACATGTCTGGAACCTCAGTGGAAGGGGCTGTTCCATTCATCCTCCATGATGAACACTGCTGTTAAATGTGGGGGTCTTCCTAACTAGATCCATGAAGTCCACACTCAAAGAGTGGAGTGCCCTCTTGATGATGTAAAAGTACCACTCCCTGAAGTGCAGCCCACAATTAAAAGTCAGCAGGAAGAAGCTGCACAAAGTACTGAGACTCAGTGAGAGCCTGTGACAGCACATCCTCAGCCTGAAGGGGGCCTTGATGATCTGGCATTTGAAGAGTTTTGGCCAGAAATGCTATCTGAGCCAGACTCAGACCATGATGAAGGGCCTAGTGCTGTGTCAAGCCATGTGGAGACTAGAGGCTATTGGCAGAAAAGGCAAGAGAGGGGGAGACTAAGGGTGCATGCAGAACATGTCCCAGGGGATGCTTAGGTCTTTGGTCTGATTGACAGTGAAGATGAGCAATCTGCACTAAGAAGCTCAAAGAGAGCTAGGCTACCATGTCGGAGGTACTCATCCCCTAATCGACATACTTTGCAGCAAATGACAGTAAATGGGGATCTTGTGACAATAGTGAGATTCTAGTTAGCCTCTATGAACTTGAGTTGATTGCTGAACTGTGCTTTGAATTTGCTTTCTCATTGAATGAACTGATTTAAGATGCTGCTGGCATGCTTATTGAACTGAACTTTGATCTCTGTTCTCACTAGAGAAATTAAATGGTGTTTGTTAAAAAGTATTACAAAGATTCCCTAGGCCTGAGGCTGCAGAAGAAGCACAAGAGTGTCATTTTAAAGAAAGTCAGAATAGGGTTGGGGAAGACTCATGAAGACTTTGTAAATAATTTCATTGTACATCCTATGAATTTTGTTTTGCCATTTGCACAAAATGTACAGAGAAGACTGTTTGCTGCTAATTTCTACTCAAAGGTCTGATTCTAGAGAAGTCATGAGAACTAATAACACTAATTGACATAGGTTTATATTAGTTGGAGCATTATTCACTATTGTAGTACTGATTGTTTTGCATCTAGGATTATCTTCATCTACATTATGCAAGTTAGCTGAGCTTAAACCTAACGTTAACCCAGCAACCCCAAACTCCTTAGATGATAGTTTGCATCCATTTGATTATAAGGTATTGCATATAGATTCATCAAAGGAAAATGTATCTTCAAACACTTATTTCAAGTTGCTTTATGAATATATTGACACTATGGATGCCAAGGACTGTTATGTCTGAACGCAGCTACCCATGTTAGCTGCGGAAGAAATCACCTATGATCATTTTCCTCTTGGGTATGGTGTAGCATTTTGTTGAGTCCTTTATATGGACAAGGACATTTCCAAATTATTTCTTGAGCTATGATTTGGTTCTCACTGAAGTTCCTATGTTTTAGCATTTGAATTGCCACCCCAATGCTAAGACTGTGGAAACATCTTATAGTTTCTTTAAACCTATTATAACATTAGTTACAGGTTATGCTCATTAACACAATTTCACTTGTTCTTTAAGTGAGGTAGAGAAGAGGTTTCTAGGCAGAGTAGAAGACAGGAAGGGAGCATTAGGTGTACAAGAGAAAACAGGATGGGACCAAAGGTAAAATAGAAAGTGGGCTGATGACAAATTAATACCCCAAGAGTCAGTGGCTATGGCTGTACTTTAGATTGGCAATAGAAAGGAAAATTGTGTCTGCATAGGGTCTAATCTGCTATTCACACTACAATTATGGGAAGAAGTGATTGTAATCACATTTTTTAATATGGAGGAAATCGGCCTTTATTCATAGGAGGACAAGATTCTGTTATTCCTGGAGTCTTCTATCTCTGTGGGAAGCATGCATATTCTACATTGCCCCAAGGGTTGTATAGTAGATGTTATTTAGGTGTAGTTTTCCAGAAGATTTATCATGCAGAACATATAAATTATCCTTTGTGGGAAACATGAGTTAAAACCAAACAAAGTAGTAGTGGTGCTGAAATAGTTGGAGATATATTTAGTGCAGTGATTTCATCTGTTCGAGTGATTTTGAATAATCTCAAAATTAGAAAGTTGTCCACTATAGTTGATAAGTTAGCAAATAATACAGCTAGTTCATTGTTAGTTGTTGACACTGAAATGAAAGCTATAAAGTCTATGGTAATGCAGAACTGCCTTGCATTACACATACTTCTCTTGAAGGAGGGCGGAGTCTGTAAGATGTCGAAGGTTCAGCCTACACACCTGGCAAGGGCGAGGAGATAAAAAATATATTACTAACATTACTGACTTAAAGGGAGATTTAAACAAATTGGAAACTACATGTGCCTTGGAAGCAATTGGAAATGGATTTGCTGCAGTAGGCAAATATTTTTGAAATTTTGGAAGTGGAAAATCAGGTTTCATTTTGAGACCTCTTACACTTATTGCCATCGTTCTGATTCACCTGTTTATTATCTTTAAGGGGTACAAGTGTATAAAGGCAAGGGAAAAAGAGCAAAATGAAAAAGGGTTAAATAGAACTAGAAAGGATGTGGAATTAGAGGATAGTCAGTGTAGATTCAATGATAAAATGAAACACTTAGAAAACACTAGACGAAAATTATTGAAAACCTCAAGGTTTTGATTTGATCTCATCTGATAAGATTCATATGTTGATTGTGATGGCTAACATGGCCATCAGAGGGTGGATTAGAGAAGCGCAACTGAGACTCCATCCTTTACAAGTCACAAGTACACAATCATATATTTGTATTTGACATTATAATCACTGTGTGCCTTAATCTTATTATTGTGTGTGATGCATGCACACATAATAATGAAATGTAATCATTTAGAGACTTATATATGTGTTCACTAATGTTTACTCAAACTATATGTACATGTAATCTTTATTCCCATTTTATGCTTACACTTCAAGCTATATCTGCATATGTAATCATGTATTCCTTTCTTCATGGATTACATTTATTCTCTTAGTTACACATGTGCATGTATAACATTGTATTCAAAGTGCATATTAAAATCTCAGTTAAATTAGCCTGACTATAGGCCTCATATTGAAATGCAATTTGCTTTGCCAGCATGTTTTCTCTTTCTTTGCAGGAGTCTTTTCGTGATGTTTGTTAGCTAGAAAAAGGAGTATTGTTTTTTTTTCTAAAACTGCTGATAGTGAGCCGAAAAGAAGAATTTGGCAAGGGGCGTAGAGACTAAGGGGGTCATTCCTACCCTGGCGGTCCGAGACCGCCAGGGTAGGGGACGGAGGAAGCACCGCCAACAGGCTGGCGGTGCTTCTGGGGCTATTCTGACCGTGGCGGTAAAGCCGGGGTCAGAAAAGGGAAGCCGGCGGTTTCCCGCCGGCTTCCCGCTGCCCCTGTGAATCCTCCACGGCGGCGCTGCAAGCAGCACCGCCATGGGGATTCCGACCCCCTTCCCGCCAGCCTGGTTCTGGCGGTTTTCACCGCCAGAACCTGGCTGGCGGGAACGGGTGTCGTGGGGCCCCTGGGGGCCCCTGCAGTGCCCATGCCACTGGCATGGGCACTGCAGGGGCCCCCTAACAGGGCCCCACATTGATTTTCAGTGTCTGCTTGGCAGACACTGAAAATCGCGACGGGTGCAACTGCACCCGTCGCACACCAGCAACTCCGCCGGCTCCATTCGGAGCCGGCTTCCTCGTTGCTGGTGCTTTCTCGCTGGGCGGGCGGGCAGCCTTTTGGCAGTCGCCCGCCAGCCCAGCGGGAAAGACAGAATGACCGCTGCGGTCTTTTGACCGCGGTATGGTCTTCTGGCGGTTCCCGCCAGGCGGGCGGCGACCGCCGCCCGCCAAGGTAGGAATGACCGCCTAAATGTGAGAAGAAGCCTCATGTTCATCATGTACCAAGAACAGGAGATGTTCAAGGTTGCAGTTACTGTCACAGTTTCGATGCACCGGGAAACCTAAGGGAATTTGCAAATGCACATCATGAGTAGTGACTTGATTGGTTCCTTTTGGTGTGGAAAAAGATATGAATGTTGCAGAAGTTCCAATTGTTTTAATTGTAGTTAGTCAGACCTCTCTGCTTTCCTTTATTCTTACAAGTGGGAAGCTTCATGCTAAACACTTATTTCTTTCCTTGAAGACTTCCTAGCCTTCTTAATTAGAATCCTGGTTAGATGACTGAGGAAGCAGACCCAAGCTCCCTACTCACCACAGGAATGACCCAGAGTCACTGTTGCAGACCACCGACAAACGGTGAACACCTGTAAATAAAAGAGAGAAAGGGTTAAATCAAGAGGAAATCAAGGACACTAACAAAGGGCCAATGTACTTTCGGACACGGAGGCAGAACCACCACAGGTGAGGCCCATTTCCTGGGGCGAGGAGGAGGAGAAAAGAATGCTGCAGCAGGACATACAGAGAGTGAGAGAGAAACCAGAAGGTCATAAAAAGGAGGAGCCGTGGAACAGTTGAGGAAGAAACCATCCGGCGAAGCTGACACCTCGGAAGATGCCGCCAGTCTAGATGAAACCCCTGAGTTCTGCAGAGAGGATCGGTGGATGCTGCCAAAGGATGCTGACGAGTCAACACAGTTCAGGAGAGTTGCGGCATAGCGGATGAGTGTCGGCAGGGATGGTGTAAGATTGTTTGAGGGGAGGAGGAGAGAGGTCATGGTGAAAGGTTGTTTGGTGTCACACAAGCTTTGTTTTATCTGGTGCCAGTTCAGATGAGCTGGAGTATCTTTAAATTTAAACTGGCACATCAAATCCCATACTTACTGGAGCACTGAGAAGGACAGTTCAGCAGAAAACGAGTCCTCTAATCTAGGTGAGGTTAACCTGGCCAGACCCTGAGTACTGTGACTTATAAAAGCTGGAAGAAAACGAGAAGTCTATTAAGAAAGGGCATAATACGGATAAAACAACCCAAGACAAGTGGGTGCAGGGTCTTATTCCTACAAGGGGTCAGCACTGTCTCTTCTTTTGTCACCCCGACCTTGAACACACAAATCAGGGATGTGGTGAAAGAGATAAACAATGAATTACTCTAAATCATACAGTTACCGCTGCTTTCTTTCTTTGAGACTCTGGGCGGCGCCATCCTGAAGGAAGCCCCCTGCACAGCATACTACAGTAATTTTAATTTTTATTTGGGGCTCTATTTATGGCCTGGTTTGCATTGCTCTTGCACCACGCAACATATTCTGCAGCACACACAGAAAGAAGAAAAAGACCCCCAGGATTGTTTTGCGCAGAAAGGTCCCCCTTCCTGCAAAAAAGCAATCCTGCATGTAATGCAGGCAGCCTTGCACCATGGTGCAAGGCTGCCTGCATTGGCACTAGGATGCCTATATAGTGCCAGCACAGGGGGAAAGACAAGTGTGTGTGGTATTCTTTTACATACCACGCATTTCTGCCCTTTCCCTGTAACGCAGGGCAGTGCAGCAAGATGATTTGCTGCACAGCCCTGCACCACAAAGCCCATAAATAAGGGCCTTTATGTCTGCAGAGAGAAGGAAGATGAAGTGCTGTTTAGTTTACATGACAGAAGGGTAAATAAAGTAAAAAGGATGGTTTCATCCCCATCGTGTTCCCTGCACAAACGGCCCTTGAGTAAACAGGAGATTCTAGTGCAGAAGGTATACTAGGTGTGGCTTTAATACCCTGCAGACATCCTAATATAGAGGCACAGGTGCTCTCTGTGCTAATACTGACCTGTGAGAATAGTTCTGCAGGTTCCTCTATGTCTATCCACTCACCAGTAAGCAACTCTGTGCTGTTCGACCCCAGTTCTGCCCCATGGGAGAAATCCAGAAATTGCTGGAAAGCTTTGATATGGCCTAGCCTTAGCAACTGTATTATGTGTTGCAGTGGGAATTGGCCACACAGCACTGTCAGTATAGACAAGGGAAGGCCAGGGCCACCATCACATGGTTAGCTTTAGCCAGACAGAGAGACATATTCCATCTTTGGTTTCCAGGCAAAGCTCAGGCTGAAGTAAACCAGTAAATAATACTGACTTGTGGCATGAATGCAGTGGGTGTGGTCTGTGCTCAAATTGAAGCATGTTTTACCGCTAACATATTACATGTCATATATAAAAGTGCATAGCACCGAGGATTAGGGGTTTTAATCTGTTATCTTCTTAGTTAAATAACAAGGATGTCTGGGTGATGGGGTGGTGTTACCGTCCTCCTGTGGTAATTGTTTGGCCCACTGCTGATAAGTGCAGCCCTGGTAGTTCCACTGCTACCCTCCTCTTAATTCTACTTTGGTTGCCTCTTTCCTGAGGGAACAATGCTGGAAAAATTGAAAAGGTTTACTCCAGGAACCTATTCATTGGAGGTTTATGGGAATGGTAGCACAAATGAGGGGCAGAGTTTTGGAGGGCCACTTTGTAATGTAGTAGAAAATCCTTGTAAATTAGCCTTGAAGGTCTCTGTCTGTAGGCTAAAGCCTCTTATGACATACCAAAAACATGGGCTTATAGGTTGACAATTGAGTATCATTGGTTTGCTGTATTATCACTCTCTTTTACTTACTTACTTACTTATGCCTACTACCCCCCTGGGGTATAGGCCATCAACCAGGACTCTCCAGCTATCTGTCCCGGGCTTTTCTGTCAATCTGACTCCAGGTGTGACCCAGCTCCTTGCAGTCAGCCTCAAGGCCTTTGCAGCAAGTGTTTCTTGGGCTTTCTCATTTCCTTTTCCCTTGAGGGTTTCAGGTCAGGGCTTGCCTCGTGGTGTTTGATCTGGGCTTTTGGAGGATGTGACTTAACTGGTGCCAGCTTAATTTAATTATTTCTTCATGAGCAGGGAGTTGGAAAGGCTGCTGCCATAGGCTGTTGTTGCATGTTAGAAATCGTGTCTCTAGTTGGCAGAGGTTTTCACTCTGTCCAAGTAGGGACCACAATCTTAGTCAGGGCTAGTAAGCTACACAAAAACAGTTTACCTGTGTTCACCCTCTGGTAGCTTAGTACAGAGCAGTCAGGCGAAACGAAAGAGGCAATATGTAAAGTATTTGTGCACACACACAGTAACACAGTGAAGACACCACAAAAGGACTCCACACCAGTTTAGAAAAATAGTCAATATTTATCTGAGTCAAACAAGACCAAAACAACAAAAATCCAACATGCGCGAGTCATGAATTTTCAAAGATTCAATCACAATGTTGTGCTTACAAGACAATAGTTTCAACCGGAACTATCTGGTCGCACTGGACCAGGGTAAATACAAAAGTCCAGTCCGGCCGTAATGGAGTGCAGGATGTTTACATGAGTCATGCAGACCCACAAACAGCAAATTTATTGTGCTGATGCTCAGTGACGATGCATTGATCCAGAGGAGGGGATGCGTCAAGCTTGCAAGCCATGCGTCATTTCCTGATCAGGCAATCTCTGTGATGCGCAATTGTCCAGATGCAATGAGTACTGGTTCCGATGCGTCTGTGCTGCGTTGGCCACTCCAGGGCTGCGTTGGAAGTCCAGGTCATTGCGTCGCGCAGTCGGTGAGCTTCAGTGCAGGCGGCGTCAAAGTGGCATTTCTGCAGCGGGATGCGTCAGTTCCAAGTGACGTTCTGGTGTTGTTGCGTCACTTCTTGTGTTGCAGCACTACACTCACTTATAAGGCCCCAGGACTGGATTTGACCCCACTTGGCAGAGCAGGAATCACAGCAGAGGTCCAGGCGCTGGTAGCACGATGCAGGTGAAGTCTTTGATATCCCGGGGACTTCAGAAACAGGAGGCAAGCTCGGTCAGGCTGGAGAAACTTTAGATTGAAGGATGTTGAGAGTTAAATCTAGTCCCCTCACTCCCATGCAAGAAGTAGAAGGCAGCAAAGTGGTAGTCCCTCCTGACAACACCGCATCTTTGTTCCTTGTTGAATGTCCTTAATCCAGAAGTGTTCTGAGTATATGGTGTCAGAGGCCTAGTACTTATGCCCAAAAGTGTCTTTGAAGTGTGGGAGACTTCAAAGAGTGGTTTTGAAGTGCCTCAGTTCCCTTTCAGCCCAGCCATGTCTGCCAGAAGATCTGTGGTGAATTATCAGTTCTTTGTGAGGGGTCCGGCCACTACCCTTTGAAGTGTGAGAGCCCCTCCACTCTTCCTGGCCAGGAAGGCTCATCGGTATGCAACTGAAATGCCGGGGCAGTTGAGTGTCCTGTATTTATGGCTGTCTGGATGGAATGCACAAAGGTAGCTGTCACCTAACCTTACACAGACCAGACATGGCTTGGAGGCTGGCTAAGTAAGAAAGTAAGAAAATGCCGACTTTCTGCAAGTGGCATTTTCCGATCTGCAGTTTAAATAAACACCTTTACCAAAATATTTGTTTTTAAATTGTGAGTCCAGAGCCACCAAACTCCATTTTCTATCTTTTCCAAATTGGAAATTACACTTAAAAGATGTTTTAAGACAATCCCCATACTAACCTATGGGAGAGATAGTCCTTCCAATGAGGAAAAATGAATTGAGGTGTTTTCACTACCTTGGCATGATAAACTTAAAAGTACATGTCCAACTTTTTAAATACACTGCACCCTGCCCTTGGGGCTAAGCACGGCCTACCTTAGGGGTGTCTTACATTTATAAAAAGGAAGGTTTGGGCCTGGCAAGTGGTGACACTTGCCAGGTCGAAATGGCAGTTTAAACTGCACACACGGGCTCAGCAATGGTAGGCTTGAGGCATTTTTGAAAGGCTACCGTAGTGGGTGCCACAACCAGTGCTGCAGGCCCACTAGTAGCATTTGACTTACAGGTCCTGGGCACACATAGTGCACTTTACTAGGGAGTTACTGGTAAATCAAATATGCCAATCATGGAGAGAAGCCATTGTTACAATGTTTTAGACACAGAGCACATGCGCTTTAGCACTGTATAGCAGTGGTAAAGTGCACAGAGTCATAAAACCATCAAAAACTAAGTCACACACAGTCAAAATAGGGGTTCAGAAAGCAAAGTGTCAGGGGAAGAGATGCCAGGTCTAACATTGCTGATGATGTTTGGCACACATATTTAAAGGATTTTCATGAGACGGGTGTTGATGAAAGTCTGGACTTGTAGGAGGGGTCACTGTTGTCTTCCAGGTTTCTGCTCCATACAGAAGGACCCGTTTTACATTGGTGTTAAAAAGCCTGAAATTGGTTTGCAGAGTTAGGTAATTGGAGCGCCAGATCTTCTTTAGCTGAATGAAGGCAGTCCTTGCTTTGCAGACTCTTGCCTTAATGTTGGTGTCTGTGCCACCGTGCTTGTACATGACACTGCTGAGCTAGGTGACGACTTCAACCACTTTCTGTGCATCGCCTGCAATAGTGACTGCAGCTGTGCTGGCTGTGTTAGCCATCAGGATATTGGTTTTCCCCTGTGCATGTTGAGGCCTGGTTGTGCTGATGAGGCTGCCAGATTGTCGGTCTTCTCTTACGTGTGCAGATGGGTATGGAAGAGTAGAGCTAAGTCATCTACAAAGTCTAGGTCATCAAACTGCATCCAAGGTGTCCACTGTATCCCATTTCTTCCCCTTGCTGCAGATGTCTTCATAATTCAGTCTATGGCCAGCGGGAAGTGAAAAGGTGAGAGCAAACAGCCCTGGTGGACTCCACTCCACACTATGAAGGCTTCTATGTGTTGTCCTCCATGGACTATCTTGCAGGTCATTCCCATATAAGAGTTCTGAATGATTCCTATGAGTTTACCTGGCACACTGTAGAGGCAGAGGAGTTTCTAAATGCTCTTTCTGTCCATGTTGTTGAATGCCTTTTCATAGTCGATAAAGTTGACATTGAGGGGGGACTTCCATTTCATCGACTGCTCAGCGAAGATGTGCAGTGTTGCAATCTGTTCTGTGCAAGATTTATCTATTTGCAGAAGCCATCTTGCTGGTCTCGCAACTGAGTGTTGACTTGTTCCTTCATTCTGTTCAAGATGACTCTGTTGAACACTTTAACTGGGGTTAATAGAGACGTTATCCCTCTGTATTTTGTGCAGTTACTTAGATCACTTTTTTGGGGGATCTTGATGAGATATTCTACCTTCTAGTCTGATGGCACCTTTTCCTCTTCAGTGATCCTTCCCAACATGGGGTAGAGCATGTCTACTGATGTTTCAATGTCTGCCTTTAGTGCGTCAGTAGGAATGTTGTCAGGTCCTGCTGCCTTCCCATTTCTCAGATGTTTCATGGCTTGCAATATTAATTCCTTGGTTGGTCTGCGGTAGTCGATTGGCAAGTCCTTGTTAGGTGGCTGTATGCCTGGTGGATACTGCACCATGACCATCTGTGCCCTGAACAATCTAGGCTATAGTATACTACCACACCAAACAATACACAAGTCAACAAGTGTCACCAGACCATTCAACAGGAATTAGATTGACTATGTCTGAATTGCCAAGAAATTTAGGAGGTCCCTTCAGTGTGTGAGAGCAATGACAGGAGCAGACATGGCATCAGACTCTCTTTTGCTTGCTTTTTATTCAGTGGCTTTCCTCCCTCTTCTATTTGTAACTCACCTGGAGCATGCTCTCTTTATTATCTTTTTGACTGGATGACTTGTATCCTTCTACTGATTACATTTAGGTATCTACTTTTCTTTTTACTAAGCACTCCAAAAGAGTGCATGTGTTTTCTTGCTCTCTCATCTGTCGTGTTTCACCTTTGCTTGCCTCACCACGTGGTCCTTAACATTGATCCCCCACTGATTTCATCTTTTAAATATATATTTTTTTAATTTGCACTTTTTAAAAATGATCTGGCAGCTTTCATTTGCTGCTGGGCTGCTTGGCGTTCTCAGCACATTCCGGCAAATTAGTTGCTCCCTCACCCTCGACCACGCCTTGTCAAGTCCCCCAACCTGTTCCCCACCCACTCCTCTGTTGCTGCCCCACCATTCAGTCATGTTAATACTTTTGAACATCAATAAGAAATGGTGATCATGGTAACAACAGTGCACTTCCCACAAGTGTCTAAAATTAAAGGTAGAACAGTACATGGTGGTGCAATGTGGCCCAGTTGTCTTAGTACCAAAAGACAAAAAATGTATGTATCACAAGGATATACAACATGTCCATAATTAGATACGAACCACAGCACTCAATCACAAAAAGTATATAGCAGGTTAGGTAATTCACTAAATATATGATAGTATATAAAACACACTTTTGAGTACACAATAGAAACTGCAGCGAAATATTAATTATTTTTCCTTGTAATGTTCTTAGTTTATTTGTATCCAAAAGGTGTTCTTATATTGAACTAGTTGGAAATATGTCCTTCATAGAAAGCACATTTCATATGATCCATGTACGCACAGTACATACAGTAACAGAACAGATCGTATGAGGTCCAATAACCAACAGCCAACACGTGTTTCGTCCCATAGTGACTTTTTCAAGGCCGATCGAGCAAAATGTAAGGTCCCTATGTACTAGGATAACGTCAAGGATGAATGAGCTGCGTTTGGGTATTTTATAAAAGCAGTGTGGTCCAAAAGTAGTGTGTTCTGTAACATTGTCTGCATGAATAGGATCCAATGTTCAAAATCTTTAGGCACAAGTAGTAGTACAACAGAACATGATAAATCCCACGCGTAGTATGCTCACACCACACCTAGAGCGTACTACGTGTGGACCACTTATCAGAGAATGGAACTTATCATGGTCTTAAAAAACAAATTACCCCGAGCCCCCAACACCCCCTAAAAACTACCGACCCCTGCAATCCCCATCCCTAAAAACCAAACTACCTGACCACGCCACCCCTAAAAACAAAGCTACCCCGCCCCTAATAACACAACTACCCAACCCCCACCCCCCACCCCAAGCCCTTAATCCAACCCCACCCCTAAAATTTACCCCAATCCAGCTCCAACACCACTTACCTGACCAAACTACCCCTTTCTCCCCACCTCCGCCCTTAAAAACCAACTACACCTTTTCCCCCACCCCACCCTTAAAAACAAAACTACCCCGAGCCCCCTGAAAACAAAACTGCCCCCACCCCTAACAACAAAACTACCCCGATACCCCCACCCACCCTGAGCCCTAAAACCTTCTCTGACCACCCACCCGCCCTAAAAATAACCGACCCCCCACCCCTAAAAACCAAACTATCCCGACCACCCCATCCCACCCCTAAAAACAAAACTACCCCGACCCCCCACACTCCCGTAAAAACAAAACTACCCAACCCCCACACCCTGCTGCCCCAAGCCCTTAGTTCACCCCACCCCTAAAAACTACCCCCAACCGTGCCCAACCCCACTTACCTGCCCAAACCACCATGATCTCCCACCCCTAAAAACCAAACTACCCCGATCCCTCCACTCCCGCTCCTAAAAACCAAACTACACCAATCTACCCACCCCACCCCTAAAAACTAAACTACCCCGACCCCCCACCTCTCCCTAAGTCATTAATCCACCTCCACCCATAAAAAATACCCCCAACCCTGCCCCAACCCCACTTACCTGACCAAACTACCCTGATCCCCCACCCCGCCCCTAAAAACCAAACTACCCTGATCCCCCTCACCCTGCCCCTAAAAACCAAATGACCCCGATCCACGCTCCCCCTCCCCTGCCCCTAAAAACCAAACTACCCCAACCCCCCACCCCGCCACAAGCCCTTAATCCACCCCACCCCTAAAAACTAACCCCAACCCTGCCCCAACCCCACTTACCTGACCAAACTACCCTCGATCCTCCACCCTGCCCCTAAAAACCAAACTACCCTGATTCCCCGTACCCCACCTCTAAAAACCAAACTACCCCAATGCCCCGTCCCCTGCCCCTAAAAACCAAACTACCCCGACCCCCACCCCTGCCCCGAGCCCTCAATCCACCCCACCCCTAAAAACGACCCCCCAATCCTGCCCCAACCCCACTTACCTGACCGCTCCCTCTCCCAATCCACTCTGCATTTTTTTCTGCCTTAACCATGCATGTGCGTTGTTCAGCATATGCATGGTTAAGCAGAGTAAAAGGCAGTCGTTGTTCCGGCAAGCGTGGTTACGCTTGCGTTGAAGACAACTTTGTTGTTCCTGATTCGTGGTTCAGGATGTTTCCCGGGGTTCTGTTGGGGACCCCTAATTGTTTTTTAATGTGAAACCCCGGAAAGGTGGGTGTCACCGGGGCTTGGGTGGGCGTGTGGCCCGACAATTTTTTTTACTGTTGTCACCGGGAGGTGGTTGTCCCCGGGACTGAGGGGTGGTCTGTGTGGCACCACTCCCAAGTTTTTGTATTAGGTAGCCCCAGGAAGGAGGTGGTGTCCAGGTGGCCGATGCGGCCCCCTAAATATATATAACAGCTGAATTTCTTTTTGTTTTTTTAAAGAGTATATTTTTTTAAAGAGTATATTTTATATATATATATTTTTTTTTACTTAAAAAACCAAAGGTTACGGGGACGTTATAGTTAGTAGTTAGCCTCACTTTTTAAAGGTACAAAACCTCAAGTAACTATAACTCATGCCCCCTCCGTGCACAGTTTTTTCGTCAAAAATGTTACTGCAAATATAACATTGATATTATCAATGATGTTATCAAAGATGTCATGAGTGCTGTAATTTGTGGGGTAATTAGAGGTGCATGGTGAGTGCATGCAGGGGACAGAGATTAAATCTCCTCTTTCAGATGGCTGGACCTGCTTGACAGATCCCGCTGTCTGAAACAGGAGTATTTGCAATGGTTTGGCTGCAGCTTAAAAACTGCAGCCAAGCCACAGCATACAGCTATGTCCTGGGGGTGGGCACCCCAGGACATAGCAGGAGCCAGTCCTGGGGGTGGCGTCCCCAGGGCCAGCAGTGGCTCCTCAAGGGGGGCTGCGTAGCCCCCCTCCAAAAACTATAGCTCTGGGGAGGTGGTGGTCCCTGGGGTTATAGAGGACTGAAATGGACTCCTTTTACGTTTTTTAACTCTTTGGAGGTGGTGGTCCCGAGGGCAGCAGGAGGGCTCGGGCACCCCCATGCACTTAATAGTAGCAAAGCCCCAGGGAGATGGCCACCCCCGGGGCTGGGGGGCCGGGCACCCCCCATTTCTTTCATAAGGCACTGGGGAGGTGGTGGTTCCTGGGGCAGAGGGGGGCCCGGCCACCCCCGCACTTAATATTAGCAAAGCGGGTGACAGCTGCACCTCCTCCAGGTGCAGAGATGATGGATTGGTGAGTGAGCAGGACCTATGCACGCAGCTGAAGGCAGGCCGGTCAGAGAAAACAAACTGTGCTGCCTGGTTTGTTCACGATACGGAGGCGGGTCCTGCACTGACAGACGACCCGCTGGTGGTGGTAACTGCACAATGCCAGTGGTAAGAGAGGTGGGACAAAAACCCGAGTAGCCAGGGTGGCTAAGGCATTGGGCTGGTGCTAGGCCTGAACTTAATTTGCGGGCCACTGGAGACACCCTACTGGGAGCGGCGCATGGAGGAACCACGAGTCCGCGAAATGCCACATTGTCCCTGACCTTCCCACATTGTGGAACTTCCTAATTTCCTGCTTGCTTTGAGAACAACGCCCAGGGTGGCGGGCTCCCTCTGTTGTTGTGGCATCCCAGGGGCGTCCAGAATGCCTGAACCCTTGCGGAGAAGCGCTTGTGCCCTAAGACAGTTTGTGGATTGAAATTCCCTCCCCCAACCCCCGATAATCCTACAAATTGCCACTACAGGGGACAAACCCGGCATTCAAGGAGCTAACCAACGCATCAGGGAGTGCAATATGGGCAAGGCACGTAACAAAATGAGCTCCATTGCCCATGACACAGATGAGGCTTCCCTGCCGCTGTGGGAGGGGGGGCGAGAACCTGGAAACCAGTGAAGTTTCTATACACTCACACCTAGACAAAGTGTCGCCATAGCAGACACCAAACAAGTGCTACAAAAAGAACATCAGTGCAGTCTCAGTGGGTTTAGACCTACTATGAGCGGAACACCATAAACTGGCCGAGAAGTTCTAGGCTGAAGAAACCTCGATGGAGGAGACCAAACCAGAACAGGCCAATCTCATTTGCAACTTGTGCAACCTCACGGAGAGAGTGAAAGTGCTAAAATGAAGGGCCGAGGGTGCAGAAGGCCGTAATTGTAGCAAAAATATACAAGCGGTAGGACTCCCGGAAGGGTCTGAGGACACAGACATGGTGGCAGTTCTAGAACAGAGTCTACGAGAGACGCACTGGTGATACTGCTCCCCAACTCCGTAGACCCCGGGGCCCCCGCTTCAGTGCTCTGCCCCCTCTCTATACTAAACCTGGACTTCAAGATATTGAGTAAAGCGCTGGCCATGAGACTGGCGCCACACATGCAAACCTTAATACACCCTGATCATAATGGGTTTATCGTGACGAGAAATACCTTCCTTAATCAACGCAGACTTTACCACATCATGTAACTATCAGACATAGGCCTCCACCGGAATGCAATACTAATGTCTGTCAATCTGGAAAAAGCATTTGACTCTATATGCTTGGACATCTTATTCGCTGTTATGCTTCAAATGAGGCTGGGTGAGGCATGGGTGCAGTGGGTCAAACTCCTATATACATCCCCAGTGGCCATGGTCTGGACAGGTAGTACCGTCTCAGCCCAATACTAACTCCAGAGGCACCAGGCAGGGGTGCCCATTGTTGCCCCCCTCCCTGTTTGCACTTGCCATTGAACTGCTGGAGATGCTCTTTCGCCAGCAAGGCAAGGAGCAGGGGATCACACTGGATGGAAAGGTACATATCATATCCCTTTAGGCAGACAACTTGCTCCTTTGAGGGATGGCCCCTGAGGGGTGGCGAGCACGATGTCTTTGTTAAGAGACTTTGCAACTTACTGCGGCTTACATGTAAATAAGACCAAAGCATACTTATCCCCTTAACAGTGGGTACACAATGACTACATACTGTTCCACAAGACCTAGTCTGGTCCCCTGTCTCCTTTAAATACCTGGGCATTAGGATATTCTACTCCCTGGCGGACCTGCATGAGGATAATTTAGGCACCAACCCTAGGTCGCTTTGATGCTGTGTAAACTTCTGGAGGTCCCTGAAACTACTGATTATGGCATGGATCTCCTTGTCTAACATGATAATGCTACCTAGACTACGGTATTATTTTGTAAATTTGCCAGTTAAAATACCGTCCTCATGGTTTAAACAACTGGACTCATTACTGCGTGACTTAATCTGGAATGGTAGTCGAAATGGAGTCTCCCTGGAGGTTTTTAGTAATTCCTCGGATGAAGCAAGCTTGGGTGCGCCTGACTTTGAGTTAAATTATGTGGCTGCTGCAATGGATGGCACAGTAGTTGGACGGCAGAAACCTGGATGAGCTGGGATATCCGGGGGGATGAGTAACCAGTGGATCCTCCTGGCGAAATTACTTCACAAAAAGATAGAAACCCCCCCCCCGACCGCAGAAGTTGTTAGAGGTGGCCCTGTGGTGCTTGAGGAGGTGCCTTTGTAGATCGAAGGGGACTCCCATATATGCGGAAGCACTGCCTCTAGTGTGTCTCCTGCTAACTATCTTTACACACAAACAACTTACATCATGGATGGAGATGGGACTAACAACAGTAGGGGATTGCTTTCAACAGGGGCCACTTATAGTTTTAGCAGACCTGATGGAACTCTTTTATATAGAAAATAGGTCCTAACTATAACTACCTAGTAGCAACCAAATTTATATACATGTATATATGTATATATGTTTGGGCATTTTTGGGGTTTAGGGTGGGTAAGGCTATTTGGGTGGCAAAGATATGTTTAGGGTGTGCAAGAGTATTTGGGTAGCATGGGTATTTTTGTGTTTAGGGTGGGTGAGTGCATTTGGGCAGTAAGTGTGTTTTTAGGGTTTAGGGTGGGTAACAGTATTTGGGTGGTACAGGTATTTTTATGGTTTAGGGTGGGTAAGGGTATTTGGGTGGTAAATGTATTTTTAGGGTTTAGGGATGGGTAAGGGTATTTGGATGGTATAGGTACTTTTACTGTTTAGGGTGAGTAATGGCATTCGGGTAGGAATAATGTTTTTGGGGTTTAAGGTGGGTAAGAGCATTTGGGTAGTAATGGTATTTTTAGGGTTTAGGGTTGGTAAGGGCATTTGGGGGGTAAGGGTATTTTTTGAGTTTAGGGTGGGAAAGGTCATTTGGAAGGTAAGGGTATTTTTAGGGTTTAGAATGGGAAAGGGAATTTGGACGATAGGGGTATTTTTAGGGTTTAGGGTGGGTAAGGGAATTTGGATGGTAAGGGTATTTTTAGAGGGAATAATGTTATTTGAGTGGTAAGGGTATTTTTAGGGTTTAGGGGTGGGTAAGGATATTTGGGTTTAAATATTTTTTTAGGGATTAGAGTGGGTAAGGGTATTTGGGTGGTAAGGATGTTTTTAGGGTTTAGGATGGTTAAGGGTATTTGGGTGTAAGAGCATTTTTAGAGTATAGGAATGGGTAATGGTATTTGGGTAGTAAGGGTGTTTTTAGGGTTTAGGGTGGGTAAGAATATTTGGGTGATAAGGGTGTTTTTAAGATTTAGGACGGGTGAGTTTAGGGGTTAGGGGTCAATAAGGAATATATATATATATATACATATATATATATATATACTGAAAAAAACAAAGGTTAAAGGGACGTTATAGTTAGGTTCTGAATTTACTTGTACAAAACCATGGAAATTCAGCAGTTATATTTCGAGTTCTTTCAAGTAACTATAACTTGCATCACAAGTTGAGCCCTTGCTATGCACAGTTTTCTTATAGATAATTTTATTGCAAATGTTGCAGTGATAATATCAAAGATGCCATACAAGATCTCATCAATGATCTAATATGTGGAGTAATTAGATATGCATGGCAAAGGAGCAAGTTATAGTTACCTTGGGGCGCGAATCGGAGCCTGAAGTCCAATGTTTAACAGTGTGATCCCATTAAAGTGGAAGAAGAATTAAGCATTTTTTAGGATGACAGAGTGTCATTAAGCCCCAAGTTTAGCAGCTTCGGCGGGGGGAGGGAACAGGGACACATGGCAGTTTTGGGGATGAGGTTTCTTTGACTTTATCACTTTAATCAGACACTGCTTTCATGCAGTGCCTCCACATGACCTCTTGCAGTGGAAGGGAGAAAGAATGAGAGAGGAGTGGAAAGAAGAACTGGAGAGAGAATGTTTGGATGGATGAGTTCAAAAATGGGAGATGGTGATAAGGATGTAAAGAGAGACAGAGTATGGATGCTGGATAGATGGGTGATGCAGCAGTAGATGAATAGAAAGTGGTATGTAAGGATGGATGGAAAAGCCGTGGATGGAGAGAAGGATGGATGGTGGTTGTATGGAGAGGATGACGGATGGATGAATAAGAAATGAAAAAGGCAAGTGAGGAGGAAGGACGAATAAATGAAGGATGGATGAAAACAAAGACGTGAATAAATGGATGTACAGAAATGATGGAAAGAAAGAAGGAAAGCAAAGTGGGGAAAAAAAGAAGGCAGCAAGAAAAAAGTAGAGAAGGAAGGACATTTTCAATTTCCAGATTTTCCTCAGGGTGAGCAATCCCCTTAAAGACTGCCAGGGTGGCTTGCCTCACCTCGTGCTGAGCAATTTGGGACATGGTTCAAAGTAGAGGTATTTTATTTTTTGGGCTACTCCCGTGGAGGGTGATATAGGTTTGAAAAGAGGATGACCTTAGTGAAGTCTTGAATAGGCAATTAATTTTTAAGTGGAGATTATGAGTGAAAACTGAGTGTCGCCTCCCAAATGCGATGAGAAAACAGCCTAACAGGTGTAACACATGGTCCGGTGAGGGGGTCACATACAGCCGCCACCGCAGCAGGGCCGAAAAGCTGGTCAGTGCGCACAATGCAGGACTTCCAGAGGCAGGCGCCTCTCGCCGGGAGAGGGAGCAGCAGGGCCGCACGGCGCTGCACTGGCAGGAAATATGTTTGCATGACTCAACAGAAAGCCTCCCGAGCTGCAGCCGCTGCCAGGGCCCGAGCTTGAGGCAGGGAGATGGAAGTGCGGGGCAGAGGAGCACTGCAGACTGGCTGGGGAGAAGCGAGGCCGAGGAGCCCGTCACGGAGGTGAGTACTTAAGAAGGGACGTCTCGCGAGAAGGAGGGGGCTGTGAGTGGAAGACCTTAATCCCACCTAACGACAGGGCCGAGTCCTGAATAGGAAGCCTGTGTGGCAAAGGCAGTGTGCGTGCGGGAGAGGGTGGGTTCAGCGGAGAGGACAGGAGGTTAGGGGTCAAGAGCAAGGCCTCGGCGTCACCGGACAGGAACGGGTCGCACCTTCATAGGCAAACCTCCCCCTTCAAGTCCGCAGTGTAACGACCGGGCCTACGCCCTATGGTCTCTGGCTCCAGAGCCAGCACTAAGGCTGCAGAACAGCGATGACACCGTGGGGGCAGGAGGTTATGACAGTGTGAGTTGGACGGTCCTCCGCCCAGGAAAGAGAGGCTGGAAGTGTAACTTCCTGCTACGATGGACGGACAACATCAATGACTTCCAACTGTGTATATTGATTTTATTCGTCCATCCTATCTCGTTTCGCCTTCCATTTCATTATGGACATTATTGTTACATATTCGATGGTTCATCTGTTATTTCAGACATGCTCGTTTAGATACCAAAACTTATTTTGTCCCAATGTTTATGATCATTGTAGTTACTCATAAATCTAATTTGGTTTAATGTTTGAGCTCCTCCTTCAAATAATAAATGCAATTTGATAAATGATCAGTTTGGGGCTGGTAGGGGCAACTGGGTAGAGGGACTCTTGCCCACAGCTAGTGGTTGAAATGGAATTAACTCCCTTGTTACAGCTCTCAGTATTCGTGTTATTGCTCAGAAATCATGGGAATAGCCTAGGCGATATCACATGTCCTTTGATCCCTTTTGACATCACAAGAAGTGACATAATACGACCTGTTCATGAGCTACTGTATAATTTTAAAGCATTTTCTATTTAAAACGTGAGGCGGTATCCGTTTAATAAATAATTTATATTGTACAAACAACATGCAAAAGCTGAAGGTTGACTTAATTTAAAACACTCGGTAGTTAAATTGGTTATATCACAGGTTTAGTGAATCAGTTACAAGTTTGCATGTAGCTGCTAGCAAATGCTTTTTGTATTTGTGTATTTGTAAAATGGATATCTGTCACACCGACAGAGGTATCTTGGTACTATTAAAACCCAAACGTGAAAGACAAGAAAAAAGTCATGAAATTACTACTTTAGCACAATTCAGGCGATTCAATGTGATTGATTTCGGGAAAAGCCAGGTTTGGTTTTAAAAGTCTTTCTAAAGCTAGAGAGGAATATAGATACACTGCAAGAGGCGGGCACAGGGAGAAGGAGAGGGGAGGAGGTACACACCAAGGATAAGGAAGTAAAGCATGTGAGGTTTCAGGGCCTGAAGTTTCAGATTAATGCAAGCATTTCTGTCAGGCGGTCTCTACAAGGCCTATGCACTTCAAGGACAGTTAGGCAGAGTTGTGAGTGACAAGTATTGCTCCTAACTTTGGTAACACAGGAACCAGCTACTACTGCAAGCTCACTCGGTTTCTAATTACCTCCTCTATAGGCTTTGATTTACAGAGGTTTGAACAATTGAAGAGTAAGGGCTACTCTTCTAAAGTAGTGTAGGGGTCGAGCATCTAGTTCAGGCAACATATGCATTACTTAAATATAAAGTGTAAGCAGGGTTATTCGTTTCGGCAAAAAAATGAAACTTTTTTTTTTGTCAGGAACGTACTCTCAGAAATGTTATGAAGTTTTATGGCATTGGGCTTTCTTCTAAATGCCAGTCTCAGTTGAAGTATAACACTTATCAGAGGATACAATGACAATATAAAACCTCACTCAATAGCCAACACATATTCTGCATTTTGTGTTATTGTCAGTACAGTTTGATGTCTAATTCATATCTCTTGGATCGACTCTTTATAGCGCTACACAGGACCCCATATGAAGACAACATTTCATGATCTGTCTGGTCTGCAACGATTGTGAATTAGGCAGTTCTAGGGTGCAATGGGAAGTCTAGGGAACAGCAGTAGTTAGTAGCGAGTGGACATTGGCTCCTGTGGTGGCAACTCAAAGAGAATGGTTCACAGCAGAACTGCAGGTGTTGTAGCACTAAAACCTTATACAGACATAAGCATTGAATAAAGAAGAGTTTTGTGGCAATTCGGTGCACAGGTACACAGGCCTGACATGGACATCAGCATTGTGCAAACAAGGGGGCGAACAATGCAAGGACAAAGCGCACATGCCTTACATGAGCATCAGTGCTAAAGAATGAACGTCACACAGCAAAACAGGACACAGACTCAAAGGCCTCACAGGGACGAGCAGGCCGCGCAGATAAATGTGTGCAACAGTACAAGATTCAGGCATAATGGCCTCACACGTACACCAGCACTGCACAGAGAAAGGTGCTTGAAAATATAGGGTGCAGATAGATCTCAGATGAGCATCAGCTCTGCACTGTTCAGCTGTCCATAGCCACAGCAGTGCAAACCACATAGGGGGTCATTCTGACCCTGGCGGCCGGTGACCGCCAGGGTCACCGACCACGGGAGCACCGCCAACAGGCTAGCGGTGCTCCCAAGGGCATTCTGACCGCGGCGGTTGAGCCGCGGCCAGAAAGGGTAAACCGGCGGTCTCCCGCCGGTTTACCACTGCCCTACAGAATCCTCCATGACACCCCCTACCGCCATCCTGTTTCTGGCGGGAGGGGGTGCTGCGGGGCCCCTGGGGGCCCCTGCCGTGCCCATGCCAATGGCATGGGCACTGCAGGGGCCCCCGTAAGAGGGCCCCACAAAGTATTTCAGTGTCTGCAAAGCAGACACTGAAATACGCGACGGGTGCAACTGCACCCGTCGCACCTTCCCACTACGCCGGCTCCATTCGGAGCCGGCGTCCTCGTGGGAAGGTAGATTTGCCCTGGGCTGGCGGGCGGCCTTTTGGCGGCCGCCCGCCAGCCCAGGGCAAATCTCAAAATACCCTCAGCGGTCTTGTGACCGCGGAGCGGTATTTTGACGGGGGAACATTGGCGGGCGGCCTCCGCCAACCGCCAATGTTAGAATCACCCCCATAGTCTTCAAGGCTTTTCGCAAGAGAGTGCAGATCATGTCGGCAAGCCGGTAAATTATCCTCGTCCTAGCAAGCTTACATTCTCTAACCTCTATTATGATGGAATCAGTTCTGGGGTAAACGGGGCAGATGCGCTACATGCAGCCCGCCTCCTTCAGCAGCAGCCGTGGCACACTGTTTTCCTCAGCATTCTTGGTTAGGCCTCTCAATGTTAGGCAGCCTAGAACTCTACCGCTGGTCCTCATTTCCCTCCACACAGGTGTACGCAGCTCCGTAAGGTAAAAGGTAACACTGGATAGGCTGCAGGAGTAAGAGTATGTCCAGTCCTGCCGCAGTGGGCTCAAATCCAACTGTCCGGTCAATTTTAAAGTTACTTCAACATTTTTGGGGGAGCAATCAGCTTCAAGAGCATTTTCTATTCAGCGGTCCATGATAAGCGATTTCAGGTGAATTTATTACTCTCGGTTTGTGTATTGCTTCATGACAGCTCTTCTATCCAGAAATAGAAAGCAAAGAATGTGAAGGTGTGGAAGGTAGCTCCTCTTCTATGCATAAGTTGTGCAATCTTGGCTACGCCTTGTGGCTGCTTCATTGTTCAAATGTTGCTCTTGTTAGGCCACAGCCTGACCTGTTGCCACTGACTTGGTCGAGGGCCAGGGATCAACTAAGGGCCCTACCTGCTCTCTCCTTCAGGAAGATGATTTAACACCTATTAGTACACTAAGCTTCAGAAAACATGCCACAGGAAGGGAGAATGTGAGAAACAGTGTGAGTCCAGTGGACATGGAGGGAGAAAAGGAGACTGTAGCACTGAACCCACTGGAACAACCTTCATCCTTAGGGGCTTCATGCACCTGACGGGCCTCAACATATGTCGGTATCACACCATTCATATATCTCCACACTTTCATGAATACATCACGCAGTATCGGGCAATCAGAGCCTGCGTCATGACATACCTTATAGATTTACCAGGGAGAGTCAGTAAGGAGTATCACTGCTATGCTAAACAAGCATTTCAATGCAATGGGTCTCACCTTTACTCGAGTTAAAGCTAATAGCTTGTAAACCCCTAACTGTACTTTTCTTGCCACATAAGCTGAAAAGTAAAACAGTTTCACATAAACGAGCGAGGCAGGCTAAATACCGGAAAAGGTATGAGGTATGAGGTATGCATGCCTTTCACTAATTAAATTCAAGCTAATTTTAAAAGGCAAGCCCACAAACCAACCAAACTGATGGGCTTGACATGGGCGTGGTTAAAAGCCCACAGAGAGAATACACCAGGGATCTTTGCGATCGACCCTAAAAATTTTGAATTTGACAGCATAGTTTATTTTACATAGATTGACTGAAAATCCAGAGTTTCTTTATGTGCTCTATTGAAACTTTCTAATATTTTTATATTGTGTGCTAAGCATGACTATCTCTCCCCAAGCGGTCTTTAAAATATAGTGGCAACACAGCAGGTTTTGCTGTAAAGTGTCCCAAAAAATTCACTAAAGGCCAATATGTTGTTCAGACAGATAATAACATAAAGTCATTTTGCAGTTTCACATGGGCGATCGTTAATCAAATGTATGTATGCATTACATTTTCCATCCTTCCCATTCATGCAGATTCCAGTAATCACTGGGAGGGGGGAGGGTTGAGAAATCAAAAGTTATATCAGTCTCACATACACGTGCTTTGACAGCAGTACTAGAAATATTCCAGGGCTCACACTGCAGTGTTTCTACTCACACAGAGCTTCCAGGATCAAAGAATATAACTGTTACACTGGTCTTAAATGTTCAGGCGCTGACAACAGTAGTGATATCACAGGATGATGATCCCACAGTGAGGATGACATGTATTCACACAGCTTATGAAACTACAGCTATACTAGCAAGTGTGCATTGGCACCAAGCAATCAAAATAAACAGTTTATCTACCAAATTATTCATAAATATCAACCCAAGTTGCAGACAGCAACCACAACCTTGACCTCGGTGTACATAAAGTTTATATACACTTGTATGCCTTCACTACATATGCACTCAATCACCAACTAAAACACAGATGTAGGCAGTGTTTGTTGCTAAGAATCACAACCTATAAATACACACAGATAATTAGCACACATGCTGACAGTGTGCACTTGGACTGAGACACAACTTGTATACAGAAGTGCATTCTTAAAACAATACAAATGTCTCACAAAAGTGTAAGATCAATGGCTATTGTTCTCAGTGTACACCCCTGCAATTCAGTTTATCCATCAGTCGCAAGAATAAAGTTTGGATACTCTCAGTCGCAGGTTCTTGTCAGGAGCTCCAGGGTGCACCTCCCTTGTCTTCTGTTTGGCCCCACATTCTGCACCTTGCCTTCGAGTCCAGACACTGTGCATTGTTTAATTTAGCAGCATTCATTAAAACACAACTTTTGTGTTTTCGGAGAACACTGCCAATGCACCAGGCCCCCAATGACAGGAGGAGGAGAATGGGTTTAATGCACGATCCAGCTACAGAGCGCTGTTAAAACACAATAATCTGTAGGTGTATTTTTGGATTGGATGTTTGAGGTGCGTAGTTCATCTACGGTCCCCTCACACAGGCATAATCTATTTTATTTGGCAGACATACTGCACATGCCTCAGGAAGCACAGTACAACTGCTAAAATGTGGCTGTCAGGGCGCATGTTGGTGCATCTCTGAGGCCAATGAGAAGCCACACACAGCAGCAGGGGCAGGATCCCCAGCTGTGTCCCAGCTTCCTATAGAGCTATGCTTCCAGTCCTATCAAGAAGGCGCGAGGGGGATTGAGGTGGGTTTTCTTCTTTTTGAACCTGCCCTTGCTGCCTTGGCTGACTCCTTGTTGGGAATTATGGCTTGCTGCTTCCAATATCTAGCATCAGATTCCTGCTCTGATGTAAAAGAAGCAAGGCAAGTAATAAAAATGTTTCTATGTTCATGTATGTATGTGTTTTCGAGTGTGCTTGTGAGTGATTGAAAGTGAATGCGATTCAGTGAAAATGTGGGTGTGTGTTTGTGAGTGTCAATGAGAGTGAAAGGGAGAGAGAATACGCCTTTTAGTGTATGAATAAGTGAAAGTGAGTACAAAGGAGGGAGTGTAGGATAGTGAGTACATTAGATGGAGTGAGTGATTAGTATTGTGAGAGGGAGTGGAAGTGAGTCAGAGAGCGTACCTAGCAATGGTACAGTATATGCTGCTGCACCAGGGCCCAGGGTCAGTGAGTATGAAAGGTTGAGTGTGTGTAAGAGTGTAAATAAGTGAGAATGAGAACCAGTGAGTTTGAGTATGTTTATGTGTGGTGTGTGTGATCAATAGTGAGTGTGAGCCGTGGCATCAGGCGTGGCTCCTCCACTGTGGCGGAGGAGCGTTGCCCCCGCCCACCTGCCAGCAGCAGGAGCTGCAAAATGAAAAATTAAAATGATAATAAACAGTGTTTATTATCGTTTTTATTTTTCAGGGTGCTGGTCCATTGGCGATGACAAGTACGAAGGGGGAGTGCACATGTATGTTTGGCTGGCTGTCTCGGGCCGGCCAAACACACATGCACACTGGGCTCTGTCCAACTCAGGACTGTGTTGCCAGGTTGGAGTGATCAGGCAGAGGCTCCCACTCTGCCTCGGAGGGCCAAGCCAGGGTACTCTGGCCAATCCTAGCGCTGCTGTCATGCGAGAGCGGCATCAGGATTGGTCGCTGAGCAGGCTGGGGGCCTGTGCCTACAGCGAGTGGAGTGGGAGCCAGAAAAGCGGCAAGGCTGCGGCAGAGGAGAGTTTCTTGTTTTAAAAAAAATCCTTTACATTGTTGTGCCCCTGACCCACAGATTTGCCCCTACAGAGGCTGCCCCTGACTGGCATATATTGATAAAAATACATCATATGACAAGCAGATCGCATGAGAATGACTTAAGCGGCAGTGGAAAGAAAGAGTAGTGCAGATTAGCATGATTAATAAGTGAGAAGAACATAATATTTGGTAAAATATTCAAAAAATTTTTGCTTTCAAAACAGGCATGCTTTGTCAGTGTGTGCATGCATAAATCCCAGGTGAAATCAGAATATATATTTATCAATGGGTGTGTAACACCCCAAATACCCCCTGAAGCTGTGTAGCCATAAAGGTAGGGTGGTGGGTAGTTATAAAGTAAGGTTTCATTTTAAGGTGTAGGTTAGCATAGAGTCAGTATACTTACTCTTGAATCTATTTTACTCAATGGAGTGGTAATCTCAGGTAATCTCAACAGCTGTAATCCCTGCAGTGGTAATCTCAGCGGTACAAATCACAGTAGTGGTAATCACAGTACTGGTAATCTCAGCAGCGGGAATCCCTGCAGTGGTAATCTCAAAGGCACTAATCACAGTAGTGGTAATATTAGCAGTGGTAATTTCAGAGGTATAATCACAGCAGTTGTAATCTCAGCAGTGGTAATTTCAACAGTGGTGATCTCAGCAGGGGTAATCCCTGCACTGGTAATCTTGGAGGTTGTAATCACAGTAGTGGTAACCGCTGCAGGGGTAATCTCAGAGGTAGTAGTCACAGTAGAAGTAATATCAGCAATGGTAATCTTAGAGTTAGTAATCACAGTAGTGGTAATCTCAGAAGTGGTAATCCCTGCAGTGGTACTCTCAGAGGTAGTAAACACAGTAGTGGTAATTTAGCAGTGGTAATCCCTGTAGTGGTAATATCAGAGGTAGTAATCACAGTAGAGATAATCTCAGCAGTGGTAACCCCTGCAGGGGTAATCTCAGAGGTAGTAATCACAGCAGTGGCAATTTCAGCAGTGGTAATCCCTGCAGCAGTACTCTCAGAGGCAGTAATCACAGAAGTGGTAATTTAGAAGTGGTAATCCCTGCAGTGGTAATCTCAGCGATAGTGATCACAGTAGTGGTTATCTCAGCAGTGGTAATCTTTGCACTGGTAATCTCAGAGCTAATAATCACAGTAGTGGTAATCTCAGGAGTGGTAATCCCTGCAGTGGTAATATCCGAGGGGCTCATTTCAATGTAGTAGATTCTATGTAGCAGTATATGGACTCCGTTGTATTTTAGATGGTGACATACAACCCTTAATGCTCACGCACGCTGAGTGCTGGGTCCTCGGTCTGATATGTTCATTACATTTGCGTGTGAATACACTCAGGCATTTTCTGTTTATAACATGCTTCCCTGAAGAACATATTTTAAACCACTTCCTCCTCAGCGAGAAAAAAGGACCTCTGAACTGAGCACAGCACAGCGCCTTCCTGAGGGGCACCATCCTCATCTAAGGGTAAACATCTTTATTCATTTAGTTTTTACTCAGTAGACTAGGGCCTTATAAAACAAAGGGACTCAGATAGAATCTATTTCACAAGCATCTGCAATGTGATGGGTCTCGCCTTTACTCGAGTTAAAGCTATTAGCGTTGTAAACTCCTAACCGGACTTTTCTTGCCACATAAACTGAAAATGAAAACAGTTTCACATAAGCGAGCCGATGGCCGCCATGAGCGCAAAGCAAATACACAAAAGGAAACAGAAGTTTGCTTGCAGTGAAACGTATCGGCAAAAGTGCAGTTATCCATGTAACCGGCAAAAGTGCAAATATCCATGTAACAGGGTCGATGTCATGCAAAGCGCTCTACTACTGCCCAGCGAGATCGCGCTGCCTACAAAATAAAGAGAAAAAAGAATGCAGAAACCATATGGAAAACATGGAGCCTCGTATGTTTTCAGTAGTTGGCCGGTGCGCTTGAGGCGGGCTAAACACCGGAAAAGGCATGACGTATGCATGCCTTTCACTAATTAAATCAAGCTAATTTAAAAGGCAAGCCCACGAACCAACCAAACAGATGGGCTTGAAATGGGCATGGTTAAAAGCCCACAGAGAGATTACATCAGGGATGGAGCGCTTTGCGCTCAACTCTAAATATAATTGTATCCCCCCCAACTTCTATGTTCAGCTGCCGCCAACCATTTGTAGTGTGGTGGCATGGTTCGGTGGCAGCAGCCATCAATTAAAAAAAAATGTACCACTTTAACTGGACCCCTAACACTCAACAGTCTAACACTCTAATGGTGCACCGGCTACAAAATAATTGTAGAGCACTTGTCAGGAAGCTCCTGGAAGAGGTCTCACTAAGTCTGACAGAGTGATACCAGCTTGAATGATCCACTTAAATAACAGGTACCACTTCTCTTTATAAAGAAGGGTCTAACTCTAGTTTATAAGATCAGCCGGATCCTCAGTCGACATCAAAGACCTATCCTGACATTTGCTGTTTTTTGACATGTTCAGCTTGACCCCCAAGTTGGATCATTGTTGGCAATGTGAATGTCTATAAGCATTTAGCTTCAGCCATCCTGCTTGCAAAGAGCCAACTGTTTCCTCAGCAACAGTGACATTAGTGTCAACTGGATTCAGTTTAATTTTGCAGTTGTTCGAGAGTTCTTCTCTTGACAACAACCCACATATGCTGCATTAAATATTTCCTTCATTAAGATAAGATGCACCCTCATGTCTGCCTCTGGGTGCTCACAGCGTTTGGAGGTGCACCAGCTCCCTTTGGCTTTCAGTTTGCTGCTCTTGTTTGTTCTAGGATCAACAGAAGAATCAGTTCTTGGTGAAAGTTCAGAAGGTTTCTTTTGCTCCCATGAAGTCTACTGTCCTTTCTGCTGTCCTACTGGCAGTTAGTGCACGTACATTTGATTATACCTTCCATACTTTTCTCTCTTCAGAGTGGCTGCCAAATAATTTTTAATGTTGACTTCTTAGCTTATAAATCCGCTTATATGAAGGGTCCACAACATTTGGCCTTCACATAAGGTCTCAGGGGGTTCCTCATCGTCTCCTGGCAAGTCTAGTCTTGCATGAGAAGTGCCTTTATTCTGGCTTAAGGAAAACTTGGTGTAGTCTTCTCTGATTCGGGACTTGGCTGTGGAGCACTTTCCCATTGGCTTTGATTATTTTTTTGTCTTATTCCTAAATTGAATTTTGTTTTATCAAGAATGTACTTATGTATTAGTTCATATTCCAGGTTGTTTGTTTCGCTTTTTTAATGCTGTTTTAATGTATGTCTGCTATTTCAGTTGTATGTGTTTTACTGTGCACATCACTAATGATAGACATCACCTTCAGCTTTAAGTTTTCATTTCTACAGGTCAGTATACAACAGCCAAGGCAACTGCGCTATGATAAAGAATAACTGTGGATTTTTTGGTCCCAAAATAGTTAGAGGGGCAATATTGTCCATGTATATCAATGTGGGATTGTAAAATTTATGGCAGGAGTAGATTGACTTGCTGTTGTGTTTTACTTATTCAACTTTAACCCCTGCCAGGCCTTTTCCCTTTCAGGTCTCAAGCTTTTTTTGGGCTATTTGGGGCAGTTCGCTCTTAGGCCCTCTTAACTTTTTGTCCACATAAGCTACCCAAGCCAAATTTGCGTCCTTTTTTCCAACACCCTAGGGATTCTAGAGGTACCCAGACTTTGTGGGTTCCCCTGAAGGAGACCAAGAAATTAGCCAAAATACAGCAAAAAGTTTGTTTCTTTAAAAGAATGGGAAAGAAGGGCGGCAGAAGAAGGTTTGTGGGTTTTTCCCTGAAAATGGCATCAACAAAGGGTTTGCAGTGCTAAGATCACCATCTTCCCACCTTTTAGGAACATGCAGACTTGAATCAGAAAACCACATTTTTCAACACAATATTGGCATTTTACTGGGACATACCCAATTGGTATTATTTTTTGTGCTTTTAGCTTCCTTCCAGTTAGTGACAGAAATGGGTATGAATCCAATGGTTTTCCTACAGAAAAAAACAGCTGAAATAAAAAAATATTGAAATTGAGCTGGGAAAAACAGCCATTTTTCTCCATGTTTTACTCTGTAACGTTTTACCGCAAAATTAGATTTGTGAAAGCAATATACCGTTACGTCTGCTGGACTCTTCTGGTTGCAGGGATATATAGGACTTGTAGGTTCATCAAGAACCCTAAGTAACCATAGCCAATAAATGGGCTGCACATTGCAGTGGGTTTTCATTCTATACCGGGTATACAGCAATTAATTTGCTGAAATATAGGTACCAAAGAAACCTTTGTAGTTCCAAAATGGGCACAAGATAAGGTGTTGAGAAGCAGTGGTTATTTGCACATCTCTGAATTCCGGGGTCCCCATATTAGCATGTGAATTACAGGGCATTTCTCAAATAGTTGTCTTTTTTACACGCTGTCTTACATTTGGAAGGAAAGAAAATAGAGAAAGACAAGGGGCAATAACACTTGTTCTGCTATTCTGTCTTCCCCCAAGTCTACCGCTAAAAATGGTACCTCACTTGTGTGGGTAGGCCTAATGCTCACGTCAGGAAATGCAACATGGACACATCACATTTTTACATTGAAATTGGACATGTTTTTTGCAAAGTGCCTAGCTGTAGATTTTGGCCTCTAGCTCAGCCAGCACTCAGGGAAACCTACCAAACCTAGGACTAGACACCTAGTAGAATCCAGATGGGGTGACTTGTGGGGCTCTCACCAGGTTCTGTTACCCAGAATCCTTTGCAAGCCTCAAAATTTGGCCCAAAAACACTTTTTCCTCACATTTTGGTGACAGAACGTTCTGTAATCTGAGAGGAGACACATATTTCCTTCCACCCAGCGTTCCCCCAAGTCTCCCAATAAAAACGGTACCTCACTTGTGTGGGTAGGCCTAGCGCCTGTGATAGGAAATGCCCCAAAACACAACTTGGACACATCACATTTTCCCAAAGAAAACAGATCTGTTTTTTGGAAAGTGCGTAGCTGGGGATTTTGGCCTCTAGCTCAGCCAGCACCTAAGGAAACCTACCAAACATGTGCATTTTTTAAAACTAGACACCTAGGGGAATCCAAGATGGGGTGACTTGTGGGGCTCTCACCAGGTTCTGTTACCCAGAATTCTTTGCAAACCTCAAAATTTCGCCCAAAAAAACACTTTTTCCTCATATTTCGGTGGCAGAAAGTTCTGGAATCTGAGAGGAGCCACAAATTTCCTTCCACACAGCATTTCCCCAAGTCTCCCAATAAAAATGGTACCTCACTTGTGTGGGTAGGCCTAGTGCTCGCGACAGGAATTGCCCAAAACACAACATGGACACATCAAAATGATCAAATACAAAGCTACCTGTTTTTGTAGAGGAGGTGGGGGCACCTTCGTTTTTGGTCCTGGGCTCAGCAGCCATACAGAGAAACCTACTAAACCCAGACATTTCTGAAAACTAGATACCCGAGGGAGTCCAGGGAGGTGTGACTTGCGTGGATCCCCAGTGTTTTCTTACCCAGAATCCTCAGCAAACCTTAAATTTAGCTAAAACAATCTCCCCACATTTCTGTGTGGGATTACCGCTCTGGGACAAACATTCCCCTCCGCTCTTGGTAAAAATGATACCTCACTTGTGTAGGTGGGCCAAGTGCCTGTGACAGGGAAGAGAAAAAAACATGTCTAAATTGAGGGGGAACCAAAGCGGGTCCCAAAGGACAGTTTGAAAAAAAACATTTTTAGGCAGACAAGTGGGGCACAATTATTATTGGTATAGATGAGACAATGCTGGGTGGTAGGAATTGTGTGGATTCCTGCAGATTCTAGAAGGTTCCCTCACAAAAATGGGGGAAAAAATGTGTGATTTCCATCAAAGTTGGAGGTTTGCAGGGCATGGTGGGCAAGAAAATGGTGCGGGATGCATGTGAAGCACACCACCCTGGACTCACCCAGATGTTTAGTTTTCAGATGTGTCTAGGTCTTGTGGATTTTTCTACATGGCAGCGTCCCAAAGTCCAAAAAGTGAAGCCCTCACCATTCCAAGTGGGACGATTTTGAGAGTTAGCCAAGTTCTCATGGCCCAAAAGTAAAACCAAAACCCAAAATAATCAAATATCCTCTTGCTTGCCGTGAGATAAGATGTTTTAGTGTGCAGGTGGAGAGCTGAAAGACTGTTACCCCCTTCAGTTGGGGTGGGGCATAACCATGCCCATACTGGTTGGTAGCCACCACCCCACTATTTTTTTTTATTCCCTGGCATCTAGTAGACTTTCTACCCCCCAGGTGTGGATCGGGGGTAATTGCCCTAGGGGCACAACAACTTTGACCCCATTTATTTGGGGTCGAGGTATGGCCATACCCCCACCCTCTTATTTTGAAAAACAAATTCTCCGTGGTCTCTGGTGGGCTTTCTGAAAATAGACCAATCTGATATGGCCAACATTAATGTGCCCCCTCAAGCACAACACACACATACACACACACCAATTCCTGTGCCTAAATGGTTTCTGGCCCCCCCCATCCCTAATCCCCCCCCTCGGAGCAACCCTTGCCTAAGGGGTTGCTCCCCTTATCAATATAAATATTCCAAAAAAGAAATCCCTGGTGCCTAATGGCTTCTGCCCCCACCGGAGGCAGACTGGCCTAATTAATATAGGCCATTCTACAGAAATGGCCTTAAAAAAATACCCTCCTTGGGAAGCGGCCCTTGCCCAAGGGGCTGCTCCCCTTATGACAATTTCCAAACAAAACAAATAAACGTCCCTGGTGTCTAGTGGCTTCCTGCAGCACGATCGCTATGCGAAATGAAAATGGAAGGAAAAGCCTTTTTATGCCTCTCTGCCTCCCCTGCCCCCCGTACTGAGGAGAAACTAATCAGTTTCTCCTGCTTCCAGTGCAATGGGAGTTGACCTCTGATGAGGTCAGCGTGCATTGGTGTGCTGACGTCATCAGACATCAGTGGAGGGGTGGGGGGGTCAGGGTGGAAGGGGAAGAGATTCCACCTGCCCTGTGGGGGGTGGTGGTAGGCCCTTGGGGGAGCACCAGTATTTCCCCCAAGGGCCTCTACCAGGACTTAATGGTTACGTCCGTGGCACTTCAGTGCCGCACCACCGGACGTAACCATTATGTCCTTGACGGGGAGAGGGTTAATTATAGTTTTGTAAATATTGATAAGATTGTAATTAGGTTATGTTATTTATTTTTATAACATTGGTAGTTGTGTTCACTTGAGTGTGCTGCTCTGGAGTTCTGATTCCACTGTAGAATAGAACTGACAGGCAGACGTTGAGTGGATGAAGTAGGAGGAGCTGTGGATTCTGTGTGCTCTGTTGCTACCCATGTTTCAGCTCTGCAATAAAGTATCCTTTTGAGATGTATTGCCTGGATTATTGCTTTACACTTGCACACATTCTAACATTGTGCTTACATATGTTACTGATTGCAAAGTTTCGTAGGATATTACTTTTTTATTGTTTTATTGATCTGCAGTCATTTTTATGGCTTGAGGAATCATCAACTACTTATTACAAATAACAAGATAGTGCATTTGCCTATTTTTCTTAGATCTAATGTGATAGCACATCTGTCTGTTTTTGTAGTGTTACACATTCTTTGAAATATATATAGAGTAAACTTTGGTGCAACCTGGAAAAGTATTTCTCTTACCTCACTCATGCTATTGGCTCTTTGGTTCTTCATTCTGCCTTCCATGACATGCTTCCTTTGGAATATACGAGGGACTATTTTACATTTGAAAAAGATACTTAATCATCACGCTCTGTCACTTCCAATTGTTTCTCTTTACACACATTCAATACAGAAATCAATTCTTTTTATGGTCTGGCTTGACAGTGCAGCTATCGCCAGACAATTATGTGAGTATCACTAGAGAGTGGCTTTGGCTCCGACCACAGATTGGTAGTCAGGAGTACATGTCTTAATTGGGCAGAAGGTCTGTGCTTCTACAAACCAGTGATTGTCCTCCACACAGCTGTGATTGTTTTATTTATCCAGCTACCTAAGCTTGAACTTTCAAGGGCACACACATGACATTGGGATGCTACTGGAGTGTTTAAGATAACTAGATAATTGATGTTGTTTTTCTCTGGCAGTAGCACAGATAGGAGGAGGGCAGTCTTAACTTACATGGATTTATAGGTCTGGTTTGACAGTACAACACTCACATGACCGTTTTACCTACACCAATAGTATTCTGCAGTTCTTTGCTTCCACACAAGTACATATCTATTTCCTTGCTATTTACTTGTAATGCTTCACATTACCATACAACATTCCTTTGAAGCCAGATCTATTGGCATTGCCATTGCTTGTTTCCTACTGTTTTCCCAGCATTTCCAAAGGCAGTAGGATAGGCTTTAATGTGGTAAACAGCATTTGTGCAGGCAACATACTTAAACATTTGTGAATATCTTTGTTCAAATAACACATTAAACCCAGTCGTATTAGCTCTGCCAGTGCTTGTTTCTCTTGCCTTTGTGCTCAGCAATGCACACTGCCCAGCTTGACACCAGCCTACCCTCTGTGGATTCTTGTTTCCGTTAATCATCTTCTTCCTTTTCATGCCTGAAACATTTTACTTGTTCAATTTTTTCTGTTATTTTACCTTATCAGCAGTTGCTTACCACACTTATCTGCCTTATGTCTGGCCCATAGCATTTCATAATCTAAACACCCTTTCACAAGGTTCATGGATTAGCATTGTTTGGTTTTGTAAGGTTGTGTTCATTTTGTTTGGTTAGGAGCGATTTGTTTAGTAATAAGTTGTGGTAATAAATATAAAAGTTTGAGCCAGTGGAAGATCTTTGTAGAGTGTTATGTGTAGAAATGGACATGCTGGAAAGCCGTGGCACTTTTCATTGTCTTTGGTGATTGTCTTTTCATTGCACACATAATTTTTTAGATTGTTATTGCTATCCAGGTATATGGGTATGATGTGAAGTTGTCAGGATTAGACTGGGCTATCATGCAAGCCACCTTCCTAAAGTAGACAAAGATATTGTCTTCCCTTTATTAACATTCCCAAACAAAATGAAGAGTGACTTTGAGAGCCTAAACCTAGCCCTACGTACGTCAAGGGAGAAAAGATCCTGCTGCTGATCATCCACCTGCATTATTAACAGAATTATCTCTTGTACTAGGGGAAACATGGAGGAAATCTTGGGAATGGATTTGGGGTCTGGTCTCAGTATCACTCTGTCTAGTAATAATGTAAGGTGAGGGAACGAAACCACTAGCAATTCTATAATCACCAGCAAAAAGATATTTTTTTTCCTCTCAAACAGAAGAACTGGGAATACTGCAACTGTTCAAATGGAGCACACTGCAGCCCCTTAAAATAGTGAGTAAATCCCAAGAAGGAACTTTGATGGAAGGAACCAGCTTCTTCAAATGAAAACTTTTCAATAATCAGCTTTTCAAAGGAGTATAGCAGCCAGCTCCAATTCCTATAAACATTTTAATGTCTGCCATTGTGCCGCAAGTGATACAGCAAAATCCTTAAGTAAAGTCTCTCTTCAAAATTTAGTAAGAATCAGCTAAAACTAGATTCAGGAAATTTGTTGCACATCAGCCTCAAAAGGAGTTCCAATTTTTTGTGTAAGATGCCAGAGTAGACCCTTTCCTATATCTTTGGAACTCCTCAGCTACCTGATTGGAACACCCAAGGGTAAACCAATCAATCAATCAATATTTTCAGAGCACACTACTCACCGTAGGGCCTCAAGGTGCTGTGGGGTATGTCCTCAAGGTTCATTCAAAGAGCCAGGTCTTGAGGTCCTTCCCGAATTGAGGTAGTGATGGAGACTGTCTGAGGGGGAGAGCTAAGGTTTTCCAACATTTTGCCTCCAGGTAGGAGAACGATCTCCCTCCAGCCAAGGGCTTCCTTATGTGGGGTACAGTGGCGAGCTACTGCTGGGAGGAGTGGAGCGGTCTCATAAGGGAGTAAAAGATGATACAGTGGTTGAGTTATCTGGGTCCAAGGTTGTGGAGCGTCCTATAGGCGTGTACGAGGAGTTTAAAGTTGATCGTCTTCTCGACGGGGAGTCAATGGAGATCTCTCAGTTGTCATGTGATGTGTTTTCAGCAGGGAATGTTCAGGATGAGTCTGGTGGAAGCGTTCTGGATTTGTTGTAGCTTGCTCAGGTTCTTCTTGTTGGTTCCAGCATAGAGGACGTTGCCGTAGTCAAGTCTGTTTGTGATCAGGACGTGTGTCACGGTTTTGCAGCAGTCGCTTGGGATCCATTTGAAGATCTTCTGTAGGAGACTGAGGGTGTGGAAACAGGTGGAGGTGACGGAGTTGACCTGTCTTGTCATGGTCAGCGCTGAGTTGATGATGACGCTGAGGTTGCATGCGTGGTCTGAAGGGTGGGGGGCTGCCAAGTGTTGAGGGCCACAAGGAGTGCCCCAGGCTGAGGAGGAGGGTCCCAGGATGAGGATCCCGGTCTTGTTGGAGTTGGAGCTCTCTCATCCAGGCGGCGACTGCTTCCATCCCGTCTTTTAGTCAGGGAAATGATCAGCTGGCTGTAATCAGCATAGAAGATGATGTTCAGTCCGTAGATTCTGACGATAGCCGCAAGGGAGGCCATGTAGATGTTGAATAGCATGGGACTCAACGAGGATCCTTGGGGTACTCTACAGCTGATCTCTGTAGGTTCTGGCAGGTGTGGCAGAAGTTCTAACTATCAGGAAGGAGTATATCCACCGAAGGGCCTTGTCGCATATACCTACTGTGTGGACTCTGGCGCATAGGGTGCAGTGGGACACTGTATCGAAGGTGGCCAATAGGTCTAGTAGGATGAGAGCTACTGTTTGGCCACAGTGGAGGAGAGAGCGGATGTCATCTGTGGTGGCCAGCAGGATGGGTTCGGTGCTGTAATAAGGGCTGAATCCTGAACCAAAGTTAATCTTTAAACTTCCAAGTCGTTAGCTGAGATTCCTCAACTGGCTTTGAGACCTTTCCAGAAACTGCAGTGGGTATGGATCCACTGGCAAGAGCAATCCCTTCTCCCCTTGGCTAGGGTCATCAGTAAGGAAACCCACAGGCATCACAGCCAAAATATTGCCTCCAGGATAACTGACACCGTATCTCCACCCAAATCTTCTGAAGCACTTCTGGGAGGAGCAGAATCATGGTGAAGGCATATAGGAGACCCAGCAGCCACAGGATTTGTACTGCATCCACCGTCCTTGGCTGTGAAGTTGCCGGGTGATGCAAACATGTCTATCCACGGGCACCAAGCAACTGATAAAACTGTTAGAAGTGTGGAATCGCCAGATAGAACAACACTGAAAAAGGCAAATTGCAACTTAGGCTTTCCGCCTGAACATCTAATGCCCAGTGAATGTACACCACTCTTAGGGAAGATAAATGGGTTTCAGCCCATGAGCAAATTTGGTTTGCAAGACAATTCAGCTGAGATGTTTTCATCCCACCTGACAATTCAGGTAACACCGAGCAACCTGAGTGTCCATACGGATCACCAGACTCTTTCTGTCAAAGTGTGACTGAAAGAACTGGACTTCTTTCAGAACTGCACCTTGTTCTCATCAGTTGGATGAGCAAAGTCTGTTCTTCCTGGATCATTCACCTTTTCATTCCCAGTCTGATATGGTTGCACCTCAGCCCCATATCTGAAAAGCAACCCCCTTTTCCAAGTTGGCAGTGTGTAAACACCAGCTGAGATCCTGGGCTATCTCCTAAGTAACTGCTTTTTTTGTCTCATAATCTCCCTAAACTGGACTTCAGTGACTCAAGAGGTGATTTACCAAGAGCTTAAAATGAAACCAAGACCACAGAACCACCGCCGTTGTCAATACTATTAGTCCCTGGACCTTCATTCAACACCTTGCCTATGCTAAGGGACGGAACAACACAGTTTAAAGAATCATTTGAAGGAATTTAATCCTGTTCTGCAACAGAAACACAGATGTTCCGGATATCACCCCTATGAATCATCTGACTTAAGCTGGTAGTAAGTGAGACTACAGGATGTTCAATTTGAAGTCCACCCGATAAAGAAAATCTATTGTCACAAAATTGCTTCCTGAGCCTTAGAAAAAGAGGAAGCACAGATTAGCCAGCCATTTAAGTATGGGAGATATAAAAATTCTGAAATTTCAAAGATGCCACTACTGGTACTAATACCTTTGTGAAGGTTCTTGGAGAAGTCAACAGTCTGATTGGTAGAGCCTGAAATTGGAAATGTCTGTCTCCCTCCGTGAACCTAAGGAAAGCTTGGCTGTCGGTATAGATGGGCACATGAAATTAACCATCTTCCAGGTCTAGAGTCACCTGCAAGTCACCTTCCATGAGCAACAGGATTATAGTTTGGAGCATGACCATCTGAAACCTCTCCAATCGGACCCAATTATCAGTGCTTTGAGGTTCAACACTGGATGGAATGACCCATTTACTTTCAGTACTAAAAAAGGGTAGAGTAAAAGCTGTCTGCTTTCTGATGAGACAAGATTGGAACTATCACCTTTTTGAGATGCAACTTTTCTACACCTGACATCAAAGCTTATCTTTTTGTGTTGTTGCTTGACAAAAACATAGACCTGAACACCGAATAGGTGGAGTCTGTCTGTTAGGAATCTTGTACCATCTTGGACTATTGAGAGTACCCAAAGATCCTTGACTTGAGCAGTCTACTGAGGAAGGAAGAAATATAACCTCTGCCAAATAGTCCTTTGTGACCAGTGTCTCTCTCAGACTGACCCTGGGGCCAGTACTTATTGGCAAACGCAGATCCCCAACCACGAGTCTGGCCTCAAAAGGGAAAGGAACACCTCCCTTTTTGCCATTGCTGACCTTGCTTTTTTACTAATGACTTTTTTTTACAAGTAAAAGCTTAAGAGGTTTCAATATTTTCTTCTCTCACACAGACCTCTGAACCATTTAATTAAACTGTGAATAGAAGTTTCTGCACCAAGGATCTCTGGGTGATTTCTAATTTTCAAGGTTTCATCCCGAGTGTTCTTCTCCCAGCAATTGCCGCATCAGAAGCACAAGCCCATAAATTATCAAATGTCACCTCCGAGAGAAATTGTGACTACACCTCCATTCAAGCCATATTTGCAGTGGAGGCAGCCTTCTCTTGGATGCATTTAAAGTGTCTCTGAAAATCTTTTAAATGATCATGGGACACGTAAGCTGCATACAAGCTGACCTTGTTACAAGCTGACCTTGATTCCAAAGTTAGAGTCTGCGTAAGATTCAATTTTTTTGTCTGTCGGATGAGATAGAGTGCCTCTAATGACAGTGCCATGAAAGAGAGCACATAATTTCCTTTAGGCACCTGGGGAAACTTCTTATCAATCGTTTCCCCAAGTAACTCTAATGTGGAAAACGAGGGATATTTTGTCTGTCAACATCCTTCCATTCTCTCAAAACTATGTCCTTTAGAACATTATGGAATGGAAGTTCTTCCACCATGAACCCACTATAGTGGGCAAAAAACACTTCCTTATCCAGAGTCTTCTGTTCAAAACTCAAAACATCTGTTGTGTGAGCAAGCATGTCAGTCAAAGTTTTCCCCTGTACATACTTCCCTTTTGGAGAGGCATCCAGACCATCTTGTCATCCTGATCCAACCTTCGCCTTTTAGCCTGAGGGTCATTTACTGCTTCATCAAGAGCCTTCTTTATCAACCGCTACAGGTTTGCTCTAGATATATGGAGAGTATCTTCCTCCTCTATGGTTTCAATATTTTTCCGTTTTTCAGCCTTCTTTCCAGACCCAACAGGCTCCATTGCTGAAGAAACGTTTGCAAGTAGAACCTAGTCCTATGGTTTTGCCGCCTCCTGCTCCCTGCCTCGCACATGGCCTGGGAGTGCAACTGCGGGCAGTGCAGTCAACAAAACATTTTGCCAAGTTCAGCAGTAAGTGCATACAAGAAAGGGAACATGAAATATGTGTGGTGGGCAGGCTGCACTCATGCTGTAATGGACTGGGATGGGGGGGCAATGAATGGAAAATGCAGTCTCTTTAATTAATGCTGTGTGACATTATTGCATGCGTGATGAGCAGAAACCACTTTTTTGGCATTTTTATATAGCACAAACCTTGCCAAAGGACATAAGAGCGCTCACAACACACAGAGACTATGTTGCTACTTTTCTGTCAGCACAGGGAGATTTTCTCAGATTCATAAGACGCTGAGCCTGGTAAAGAGTTCAAACCTAGTTCCCTATGTGGCAGGATTGCAGCTCTAGCTACTAGGCCACATGTCCTTGCGTGAAAGCTTGGCTCGTTTTGTGCTTGTGGTTTCAAAAGTACCAGCCACTGAGCTAGAGCCAGGCTTTTTTTCTCTAGCCAAGCGCAAGCCTTCAGTGACTCGCCTACCTTTTATACCAATGAATAATTAAACAGCCTTCTGAATAAAAGTAAATTCAGAACCTCTTTAATTGCAGGCCCTGAAATATGAATAATGCGCTGCTCTGCTGAATGATTCACACCAGTAAGAGCACCTTAGGTACAGGGTCATGGCTAGACCTCTGATAACTCAGCGTATAATCAAGTCCACCAGGTTTTAATGCAGATAGGATGGAATTTACAGTTTACATCGTGTCCTGAAACACTTCCTCATCTGATCATGAGCTCTCTGTCCTTGCCTATTTCGAATTGACATTTGGCACACAAATCGCTTTGCTATAATACACTGTCTCACTTAATCATTAAATGCTGGCTAGTGCTATCAGCCAATCAGGTTTCTTAAATGGCATGAATCCCTGCCAATCAGGTTAGAGTGTGATGGAGAGTGACTAACAACCCTAAGCTCATTCACTTAAGGAAGGAGAAAGTTGTGCTTCAAATGTTCGGGGGCTGTGACATATATCTATGTTTGAGGGAGAGATAGAGTGTGAGAAAGAGAGTGAGACACTCTCCCGGAAAGGGGTAGGAGGGATTAAAGATCTTATGTGTAGCCTACCTGTGAGTACGGGCAAGGGTGAGTGCACGTCCCTCCAGGTGGGCCTGTTGGCTGGCCTGCTGCATGCAGTGGCAAGGCCCTCATGATACCGCCCATGCAAGGCTTCAGCACCAGCTAGATACATATCTCAGTAGCATGTGCAGTGAGCACCCTTGGTTTCTGGCTCAGGGGGGAAGAGGAGCTGCCAGTGACTGAAGACTGAAGCAGAGGGCGCTGCATCAGACAATGACCAGTTCCTGCTGGCCACTGACAGCGCTTTCTCTTGTCCTTTCAAACCAATTGTGAAAACAATAGGTTTTAAATTGTGCATTCTCATTGTGCCTTCTCTGAACTAGCTTCAAAGTTCAAAGACATTTTGAAATTTTGTGTGTGTAGGGTTGCAACCTGGCCAGTTTTCTAACAGCACCACCGGTATTTTTATGCCTTGGCCAGTACAAAAAAAAGCAAAATCAACTGAAGCCGGTATTTTTAGCTCTCATATGTACATACTCAAAGGCAAATATAAATAGAAAGCACATTAAAATGTGTTGTAGAGCTGTGTTGCTGATCCCTGATTCTTAATGAAAGTAAACAAAGAAGAAAAGGCTTATAACAAACAAATACCGTAGAACATTGCCCTTTCTACAGGGTTATCCCCAAACATTTTGCCTTCACTCTTCTGTTTTCTGAACCTGTCTTTTTTGTCTTTTAGTACTCTGCACTCTTTACCACTGCTAACCAGTGTTAAAGAGCTTGAGCTGGCTCCTTAAAACATTATAAAATTGGCTTACACCCAATTGGCATATTTAATTTACACATAGGTCCCTAGTAAGGTGACACTGTTTGTGCCCAGGTCCTATAAATCAAATGCTGATGGTGCCAACCACTTAAGTAGCCTAATAATGTGTCTCTGGCCTACCATTGCAGCCTGAGTGTGCAGATTTAAACTGCCCTGTGGACCTGGCAAAATAAACCTTTTGCCAGGCCCCAACCTTCTTTTTTTATATATCACCCATAGGGTAGATCCTAGACAGCCCAGAGAGCAGGGTGCAATGTATTTTAAAAAGTTGGGCATGCACTTTTTAGTTGTACATGTTATGGTAGTGAAAAACTCTTAAGATCATTTTTCCCTATTGCAAGGCCTGCATCTCCCATAGGATAACATTGGGGTTACCTTATTACATTTAATGTGATCATTCTAAAGTGGGCGCAGCTACTAGTTCTTGTTTGGTGTCTTTGGAATTTTAATGAAAAATCCTTTCTCATGGTGAAGTCGGATTTTAAGTTACAATTTTGAAAATGCCACTTTTAGAATTTTGCATTGAATGCCTGTCGCCTGTCTTTGAGTCACATGATTTGGTGTAGTTGTCAGTTGGGCTTTGTTTATTCCTCCTAGACAGCCACACACAGTTGAGAGCTTATATGTGCCGGATAGGCCATCACTGGCAGGATGGGAGGGTGGAGCTGGGCACAGCCCTACTTACACCTGCCTCCACACAAAATGCTGCATACCCCCTGTAGTTAGTCTGGAGCCAGGACAGAGAAGGCAGGATCCCTGGGACTTCAATGGGAAACCTCTAGAAGTTTCTCCCACTTCAAAGGAATGCCCAGGTATAAATATTGAACCCCAGACACCAGCTCTACAGTGTACTTCTGGACCTGTGAATGCTCTGCCAAGAAGAAACGCTGCTGTGCTGATGAAAGTCCTGCCACTCGGCTGGACTGCTGCTCTGAAGGTCTGCTGCCCAGCTGTGCTGACCTACTGCCTGCTGGCCTCTTGCATCTGTGAGAAGGCCTTGACTTGCAACTGTTGAACCCAGGACCCCAAAGTGACTCCAAGGGCCAGTTAGCTGGCCACCTCACCCAAGACTCAGGGGCAGAAGACTCCAACAACCTTGAACCCAGCACCTAGACTGTGCCATCTGTGAGTCCCACCCTGTGCCACCCCAGTGCTACACTGTTGGAAATGGGCCCAAAGGTGCTCTGCCAGCCCATCTGTTGACCAAACAGACCCACCTCTGCTGCGCGGTGCAATGCTGAGCAGAACTGACGCATTACTTCTGATGCAAGTGTTCTTCTATCGCAAGATATCCACATCGGCCTCACAGCTTGCATCAAAACAGCCACTGTACAAACCTTCACCAACACAGGTCCTTGCATCGTAAATCCCTCGTCGACAGCAGCCTCGACGATGATGCAGGTTCTCTCATCTCAGCCTCGCAGCTTCTTGGAACCAGCACATCGCCTAGACTGCGCAACAAACCCCTTATGCCGGACTTTGCATTATAAGTCTTCGTTGACGGGAGCCTCGACAATGACACAGGGCCTTGCATCGCAGCTCCACAGCCCCTCACAACCAATGCATCGCCTCAGCTCTGTGACACATCCTCGGGGCACACCTCAGATCGCTCTGCCGGCAGGATTTTAATGTACTCTTATTTAGCGGGCCTAACTAGGTCTCTGAATCCGGCCCATGCTCTATCACAGTCAGCCTGAAATTGTGACTTTGTCCCAGTCCTGCATGACCAGATCTCTACAGTTGGCACAAATGCTTTTTGGTGCAATTTTCACTGAAATTGGCGTGGAACTTCTTTTTGTGCTGTATTTTCACTTTTGTACTGTTTGAAGTGTGGCATACATACTTTACACATTGCCTTTAAATAAAGCCTGACAGCTCTGTGCCAAGATACCAGAGGGCTGAGCAAAGGTTAATTTGAGGTTTGCTTGTGCCTCACCCTGACAAGAATTGTGGTTACTGCCTGAGTAGGGTTTTATCCCCTCAACCAGTAACCCAATTTCTTTAAATACATACAGTTTTGTTGAAAGTCCTATTTAGTATCATGTCCGGGCCTTTTCAGACATTTAAACAACAATAAATGGCTGGTATACTTCTCTTGGAAAGGTGGCAAACCTACATGTGAGGCGTTGTCAGAAACAATTGCCACACAATACTAACATCAGTAGCTTTTCAAAGACACTTACGTAAGTGTGCAAGGGAATGGAAATCTTTTAAAGTGGGCAGTGTGTGGCATGAGTGGACTGCACGGGGCAAGCGTGCACAACGCAAGTTAAAGAAGAATTAAAGAACAATGGGCACAACAGCAGGCAGTGCCCAGGTGGCCTCAGTAGACACAGAGAGGCATGGCACTTCTATTGCTTGTTTTAGCATGCATTAAGGATCTCAGTGGAAAACTGATAGGATGAATGGTACAGTGTGTCAGGAGTTCAACACATGGGGGTTGCAGCCGTAAGGGGGCTCTTTGACTGAGGTGTGAGCTTAGTATGAGGGAAGCTTGGATGTTATTTCTGGCCTCAGTAACCAAAAGGCGAAACAGGCAATAGAACTTTAAAACGCAGCTGCTGGCTTAAATCGTTTTTTGCTGAGATCTTAGTTGCTCTTATGGAAGTCCATACTTTGTGTTCTGATTAGGTGAAAACACTGTGCTGTTGCTCTTTTCATTATGCTGAAGTGCAACATTTTCAAAGGCTGGCCGTATGCTGAAAAATCCACCATTTAAATGTGTTATGTATTTGAAAATGTTCTTGTAGGGGAGAACTGCCCGCCCCGTATACACACGTTTTTCAATTAGGGCTTCCACACTTTGCTCACACATTATGCTCAAGTCTACAATGCCCACCACGCCATATTTAAAATAACTAAGGGCATCTTTTCAGTTTAGAAAGTCTTATGCCATAATTCGTTTTATCAGAAGTCACTGTGGGATCTAAAGTGCTGAAAAGGAAATCCTCACAGACCTTTAGTGATTTAATAGTACAGTATAGTAGTTGTATTTTAGGTTGGGGGATTATATTACATTGCCAATTTCCCTGTTCTGAGAGTGTGGAAGAATTGTTGTTTAAAATACTCTGCACACCACATGCTCACTGTTCAAAACTTGACAAAAGTCTTGTGTGACATCCCTCTATCGTTACTGCCCCAAGTGGTCACGATCCTTCGGAACGTCACACTCTCTATCAAAGAAGTGAGTGAGGTGATTTCACAATGCCCACCTGTAAGACTCCTGGAACCAAAAAGCCCCCCGCAGAACTGTTCAGTAGGTTTCATTCATCATTCAAGGTGGCCCCATACTCTGTGATATGTTTCTTAGAGTAGCTGAGGACTAAGGCAAGGCCCTTATGACTCTGGAGAAGTATTATCACTGTATTCTTAAAACTAGGCAGGCCAGCAGATCAATTTATCTCTCTCGCTCATTGGCCTACATACCAAGATTCTGTAAAAAAAGTGCTTGCCAATAACATACTGCCAGGCATTTATGCGATGCTTAACACAGACCAAAGTGTCTTTACACTATATAGTTTTACATGCCTCTTCTCATGCCTCGATAATGCAGTTGCTCTTTCTTGATTTCTGGAAGGCCCTCTGGCTCCTTAATGGTCAATTTTGAGAATGTCTTCTCTGTAGGCTTGGACAATCTGTTTACGATTCTTGTTGGCATGAGTTTTGGACCCTGTTCCTTTCTTATGTTAACTTAAATGACACATTATACTAACAACGAGGGTCGGTGTCAGTGGTGTCTTGCCCTCCCCCCCCCATTTCATATGGAAAGAGGAACCCAAATGAGGTCACCTTCTCTTGTTTGTTGTTTGCACAGGGCATCGACAATCTTGCTAGACTGGTGAAAGCCTACAAAGATAGTTAGGATTTTGAATGGCCGGCAGAGATTCAAGCTCATGCCTTACTTTATGCCGATGAAATTCATATCTGCCATAGCCCCCCTGTATTTCTATAGCGCAAACCTAGCCAAAAGGCTACAGAGCGCTCTTCATGGCCAAAGACAAGCATGAAGTCAACAAGTAAGCAGAGAAGGAGCTGAGTTGAGATTGGTAAATGCATTGTGAGGTACTGTTCATTAAAGAGGGAAGTGTTCAACTCTTCAATAAATTGGACAATGTTGAGTGTTCCTGATGGATACAGTGATGGTATTCCTAATTCTGAGTGCATCAAGGGAGAAGGCCTGCTGTCTTGTATTTTATTTTTTACACTTCATAGTCTGCACTCTGCTTGTATCCTAGCTGTGGGTGTGTCGAGATCCACCAGAAATCCACCCTATCATCTCTGGCCTGTGAATGATGCAACTACTAAATCTTTTTTTCTCATATTTTGAGCCTGAAGTTAGGTTGCGTTAAATCAATCAACTTGTTAGTGCAGGGCCCACCCTGAAGAAATCATCTGGGCCCTGGAAATAATGATACAGTTCACTGGTTTCAAATACTTGGGTGTGCATGTGGCTGGTTCATTGCTGAGCGTTGGGTAAACTCACCTCCTGGACTCCCTTTAAAGGAATCAGAATCATAGGTCACCTATTCCATTATCTCCTATGGGACGAGTGTCAATCAATAAAATGGTCCCTTTACCAAAATTGATGAATGCCATCCAAATGTATCCGCAGCATATTCCTCTCTGCTTTCTTAGGAGGCTTACTTCACTTCTTTGAAACTTCTAATGGGGCTCCATGTGTTTACGTGGCTAAATATTACGAGTACTCATATGATGAGGGATATCAGCATAATGAACATAATATCCTGTTTACTATGCTCATTTATTAGGTACTAATGACTGGCTTTTTGGCCCTCGGTTTGACTCTGCTTACTTGACCTAGTGTTGTCAAGTAGGAGCTCACTACAGTGTTCTCTACAGCTTCTATATGGTTTGCTTCCCACTACTAAATTGGCTTTTGGTATTTGGTTGGACTCACTTCGTGTGAAGCATTGGGACATCAAATTGACTAGTAAAACTCATCTCTGAGTGGGGAGATATCTCTTCTGAAAGATGGGATTTGCTGATCCCACCTTCAAGCCTTCTCTGAATTAAAAAATGAATTTTATCTACATAGCTCTCAATTCTTTTGTTACCTCCAAATTCTGCATGCCTTCTCCCCTTATCTGAAAGATGCAGGTAACATTGCAGAATTGAATCCATTGGAGACCAAACTTGTGATAAGTGCAGTGAGGAATGAGTGTTTCACTGCACTACAGATCTTTGGTAATCAACTCCACTGATCACTTCATCACCCTGCAGGAGGCATGTGAGGAAGATGTGGGCGCTCTGGCCGAGGAGGATTGATGGGATTGTCTTACGTCTTCTGAAGTAGTGGCCAATTCAGAATGATACAATTTAATTCAATTTGTGTATCTTCAGAAGATATATTGCAGACGAGTTTAATTGCATAAATTGGGTAGAGCTTCCCCCCAACATGGGTGTTACCATTTCATTGATAGCTTCTTATTTCATATATCTTGGGACTGGCCCGTGATCCAGGCTGTCTAACGTGGCAGTCTTCAACACTTTTTTGCAGATATTCTTTTAGTCAATCCCACATTCTCTTAAATTAGCTTTGTTGCCTACCTTAAAGGATCCAAATACAAACCACTATATGAAAGCACAATGGTATTTAGGCTTAATGCTGGTTCACCATGCCACTGCTCAACAGTGGAGGGCCATGAGACCCTCAGCCTAGAAGAATGGTTACAGAAAATGAATAGATGTGTGTCCCTGGGAAACCTGTGTATTAAGCAAGGTGTTCATTTGGAATGACATACTTGTGATGGAGATATATGGGAGTGCTGCCAATGGGCCTTTTGGGAGAGCCTGGTTCTCTGGGCACTCTCCATCTTTAATATGCATGTTAACTGTCCCAAATGTATCTGTATCTTTTCTTGTATCTGATAACCCATTGTTTGATGATTTTTTATTCTGATATATTTATTCTAAAATGCAAAGTGATCCAAAACAACTTGAAGAAAGGTCAAACAAGGAATAATATTCTATGGGCATCTTTTGGCAAGCATTATCTTTAATTGTTTTACGGGAAACCTTTTTGCACCACGGATCTTTGCAGACATCCTGCTGAACAGCACATTGAGCCCATATCCCAGCCCATAGCCCAGGGAAAAAAAATCATGTTTCCTTGCTAGGTAACTTTGTATTTCTCATGTGGCTATGGGGTGGAGAACATCCTATGTGTGTTCAATGGAATCTGCTGACCTTGGAAAGATTTCTAATTTGTTGTTAGAGCTCAAATCTTGAAGTGGACTGTTATGTATTAGCTGGTGAGGACTAGACTTGTGTGGACTCAGTTCTCCATAGGGAACTTTCCATTGTCATTATCTGTAAATGGACAGAGACACTACACACGTACTCTGAAGATTTCAGCAACATGTGAAAGAAAAACTTTTGTTATCCATTTTCAGAACTGTTATGCCAGGTGTCTGCAAGTGACTGGGTGCACCTCAGAACTGTGTCCTGACTTTCAGGTTTTATGTACTGATATATTTTCGGGATGGATTCTAGTTTGATGTTTCAAACTCTGCAGGACGTAGTAGCAATACCAGATGACGTAGGTGACTGGGAACACCTGTTTAGGTGTGTCTGATGTGTCTGGAGCCCTGTTTAGGGACATTTTCAAATTGCCCCCTCTTTACCCGCAGTGCCCCCCAACCCACCCAGCAGCACCATTATGTCTGCACAATCTCCTGAATCTCAAATCAAGCACATTGCCTATTGATAGCTAGGACAACGTTAGGAAAGTCATTTACTTCTCACATGGTGTCTCGTAGAGCTTACCTCATCCTGCCTCCCCCCCCAACAGACCACACCTACAACCTCTACATCATCCTGGATAGCAAGCTATCTATGAAGAAACAAATTGACACAGTCTCATCTGCCTGCTCCCATACCCTTTGCATGCTCAGCAAAATCTTCAGGTTATCACCAGCAGACTGGACTACGGAAACACACTCTACGTAGGAATCACAGGACATCTCCCGAAGAGACTCGTACTTGACCTCCCCAGAAGGACCTACATCACACCCCATCTCAAAAAACTACACTGGCTCCCCCTTCAGAAGAGGTGCAAGTTCAATTTGCTAACTCACACTTAAAAGGCCCTGCACAAAGAAGGACTAGCATATATCAACAAATGCTGAACCTTCTACCAACTGACCAGACGCCTCCGATCAGCTTCCCTCTCCCTTGCAGACACTCCACAGATCCATTGAGCCAACAGCTCAGGACACTCCACGCACCTTGCATCCAAGGCTTGGAGCAACCTCCCCATACATCTCAAGACCGCACGTCACTCCAGCTCATCAGAAGAGACCTAAAGACCTGGCTGTTCGAATGATCATTCCTCCATGCAGCAGCATACAGTTTCAGCGCCTCAAGACCCTATGGGGTGATTTGCCACACTCTATAAATGTTTGATTGATTGATATGATATCTTGGCAGTTCCGAGAGAATAAGTGAGTCATTTAGAGTTCGGCGGATGGGTTACTCGTTACAACAGATACAGTCCATTACCCTTATTACAAGCCCAATTGGATATAATGTAATTGTAATAAGACTAACAGGATATCTGTCACCCATCCGACAATCTCTAAATCAGGCCCTAAATTTGTAGTTATTTGCCTTTCTCTACTGGCCTGTGGCTGGTATTTTTTATCAAAGAACAGTTATCGAAAATAGTGAATGAGGCGTAATATACTGAAATGTGGAAGTATTATGTAAGTACATGTTTAGATCAAAGTCCCCTGGAAACCCTATACATATCTGGAATTGCCAAACTCGGACATTGGGCATTTATTTCTCTGCTCAGCGTAATGATGACCGTGTTTGAGCAAAAAAAAAGTTTGCAAATGCCCCTTTGCTGTGAACTGCAAATTCGCTGCATGTCCTGGTTAGGGTAATTCCGTACTCAATATCCAGTGATTATCAGTTTTTAAGTGGCCCTAGATGCAAGATCTGATCTACTGTTTACCCTAGTCTGCGTCAGAAAGGGGCTGGTTTAATTAATACCATGACTCTCCGCGCCCCTCGCCCAGTGCACTGCGGTCAGAGAAGATTTCAAGCTGGGCCATCATCCTTGTGCCATCAGGACTGTGACACAACGAACCTTTCAGGAACCAATGCGATGATGTTACCAATGAAAAGTGCAGGTAGTGACAGTGCAAAAACAATAATCAATCCACGTTGTTGTAAAAATGCATGCACGTATTATATAGTGAAAGCGGGTTTATTGTGGACCAAGGCGTGTGCTCGTTAAATAAAACAGTTAAGCTGGAGATCGCTGTCTTTCTGTTCTTGTTGATCTTGGAATCGGTTCAAATCCGCGGAGCTCGAGTGTACAACTGGTAGGACCTGAAACGCGGTGTTTATCGAGCGCCTGTCGTCGGAAGAGTTGGTGTGCGTGGTCATTGGGGCCGGGTGCCAGCTCCTCGCGCTGCAGCGCCAGCAGGACTGCGGGCAGAGCTCCACGGCACGGCGCGTGGGAGCCGCCCGCCTTCTCACGCAGTCACCTCAACTCTGCAGGCTGCACGGTGAGTGCCCTGGTTATCGTGTGTTTTTTCCATCTGCGTCAGGCTCGTTTTGCCTTCTGTCGATGCTGTGTTTTTTCTTCCACTTCCAGGCTGCGCCACGGAGCCCTGCCGCGGCCTGCGCCGAAATGTTCTAGTCCGAGCCAGGAGCAAACTGTTTCCTTATTGGGGCCCGCGTCCCTTGCCAGGAAGCGACACTTGTTGTTCACATGTGTGATGTGGTTAATGCCAGGTGTTATGCCCTTTGGCAGTTGGCAGCCACGAAAAGTGAGGAATGCTGATGTGTTTGGATGGGTACAGCTTTTGTTCTTTTACTGGTTTAATAGGAGATATTCAGCTTCTCTGTGTCGGTCGCATCTGAGAGTGAAGAGAAGGCTGTTTTGGAAAGGACAATTGGGGTGGGGTATATTTACCTCTTTGGAGATAGGGTTATCTGTTTAAAGTGCTTCGTCCGCATTGTTACTGCAGAATTGAAAATATAAACAAGATATCTGTGATTTCATTCTACGCAGCCGCTGCCAGGTTTTCTGGCGTTCGTCGCCAAGTGTCCTATTTGTGTTTCTGACGAGAGCCGACATTTCGTTTTATTATAACTAATTCCGTGCATATTTGAACTCTCTGAAGTAGAACTAGTACAGATGTTTTTTATAAGGATGCCAAAATGTTATGACCACAAACTATGTCACATTATAAGACTCCCCGCACAGACAGGGATTAAGTGATGGTCACAAGAGTGTGTTCCTGTTGCAGGTAGATAAAAATAGCACATTTTTCACAAATGACTCACACCAGTCTCACTCAATCAAAACGTACCGGAAGTGACATCGCTTGCTCTTTGACTCACTAGGTTGACCTCCCGTGCAATGACATAACGTGACAAAAATGCAGGAATTCAGCTTATGTGATGTACGGGCTGTTACTGGGTTTATTGCTAGCTTGTTAACGGTGAATTACAGTCCCACCTGACGCACATTGTGTCCCAACCATTCTCCTGTAGGGAATCTTGTTTGATATTTGCGTTGCTGTTGGATGGTCGTGTTTATGGGTTTATTAGTAGCAGCTCGATGTGAACTTGACACGGAAGTAGCATGCACACTGTAATAGTATATACACGGCTCCTTTACTGAGGCAGGCCATTGCTCACAGTTCCTACAATCTTATTGGTTGATCTTAAATAAACTAAAGTCCCAGAGCGAATATGTTATGATCTAACTCCATCATTTTCCCTAAATTATGCCCGACGTCCCTACTGACACCAGCCCTCCAACTTTCACCCTATTGCTCATTCCTCGTGGATTTATCCACCCTTCCTGACATTTTGCTAAACCTTGCTGTATCGGATAACTGTTGTCCTACTGTGAATCTACTCACCATCAATCTGGTGGCCTTCAGCTAGCATGTTCAACTCGAAGCATGGCTCAGCTAGGCTCAGCATCCTTAGACAAGGCTTAATCTTTAACTTGTCTGTTCATCACAACTCAAGGACAACCCCTCGACTAGCCTAGCAGCCCTAAGAAAAGTCTTATGCCATTTTCTGTTCCCTTTTTTTCAAGGAAGACCTTCTGTGGGACCTGGCCCTTTTCACAGGGTCATCCCCAAACGTTTTGCCTTCCTCCTTTTATTTTTTCTGACCCTTTTTGTTGACGTTAAGACCCTGGACACTTTAACACTGTTGATCAGTGCTAAAGTGCATGTGCTCTCCCTTCTAAACTTGGTATGATTGGCTTACACCTGATTGGCACACTTAATTTACCTGTTAGTCCCTTGTACAGTGATATCCCTATACACAGGGCCTGTAAATTAAATGCTACTAGTGGGCCTGCAGTGCAGCTTGTACCACCCACAGTAGTAGCATTTCAAACCTGTCTCAGACCTGCCACCACAGAGCCTGTGTGCACAGTTTACTGCCACAGGGACCTGGCATCTAAATTCACTTGCCAGGCCAGGAACTCCCCTTTTGCTACATATGTCACCCCTAAGGTAGGCCATCGCTAGCCTTATAGGCATGGTGCGGTGTATGTAAAATGTAGGACATATATATTTATGTACTACATGTCCTAGTAGTGACAAACAGCCTCAGAGGGTCGGGCTGAGGGTTCGTCCCTCAGCCCGACCCTCTTCAACATCTACATGGCCTGCTCGCTAACATTGCCCGATCCCACAACCTCAACATCATTTTACACGCCGACAACACCCAGCTGATCCTCTCCCTCACCAAAGACTCCGCCAAGACCTACCTCCACGAAGGAATGAAGCCCATTGACGAATGGATGAAGAGCAGCTGCCTCAAACTCAATTTCGACAAGATGTAAGTCCTCATCTCTGGCTCCACCCCCTCCGCATGGGATGACTCATGGTGGCCTGCCACTCTCGGAACTGCTCCGACTCCCACCGACCACGCACGCAACTAGGATTCATCCTGGACCCCTCACTATCCATGTCCCAGCAAGTCAACGCCATCTCCTCCTCCTGCTTCAACACCCTCTGCATGCTCCAAAAGATCTACAAATGGATACCCACTGAAACAAGAAGAACAGTCACCCAAGCCCTCGTAAGCAGCAAACTGGACTACGGCAATGCCCTCTACACAGGAACCACAACCAAACTCCAGAAGAGGCTGCAATGCATCCAGAACGCCTCTGCACGCCTCACCCTGGACATCCCCCGCCACTGCCACATCACAGACCACCTGAAAAACCTGCACTGGCTCCCAGTCAACAAGAGAATCACCTTGAAACTCCTCACTCCCGCTCACAAAGCACTGCACAACACCGGACCAGAATACCTCAACAGACGACTCTCCTTCTACACCCCGACCTGGCATCTCTGCTCTGCCGCCCTCGCCCTCGCAACCGTCCCACATGTTGCAGAACTACAACTGGCAGTAGATCATTCTCCACCTCGCCGCCAAAACGTGGAACACTCTTCCCACCCACCTACACCAGACCAAAGACTGCCTTACCTTCAGGATACTTTTTCAAGACCTGGCTGTTTGGGCAGTAGAAGCACCCCACTCCCCCCCCCCCCAGCTTCTCCTCCCTCCCATCCTCAGCGCCTTGAGACCCTCACGGGTGAGTAGTGCACTTTACAAATCTCTGATTGATTGATTGATTGACTACTGTGAGTACAGCCTCTTGTAGGAAAGTATCCTCTTTCTGGCATGGCTTCCCCCACTTTTTATTATTATTAGAAGTGATCATTCACCTATATTCACAATTTGATGAGAACACTACGAGGGGTTTTCACCAGTGTGTTTTGATTTGCACCTTCAGTGCACTTAGTGTTATTACAATTCTGTACTTACATTTTTATTTTATTTTTCAAGTTCCTGCCACATATGTTCAATTCAGTTTACTACATAAGTGAGGATTAGGTATGTTTTTTTTAGGTCCTGACGAATCGCCCTCTTATCTTTGTTGACTATTTGAGCGAGAAACATGTTGACCATTTTCATTTTGGCAGTATAGGGATTTCCAATCCTGCCCTTATCAAATCCCAAGTTTATAGGGGTTGAAGCTACCAGATACTTATATTAAATAGGGTAAAATAGACATTATTCAGATTTTCCCCTTACCTGTTGTTTTTTAATCTTGACAGAGGCACATTTTCTTAATACATTTTTCTATTGTTATTGTTCCCTCTAGTCAATTTTAACAGCATTATTCACCAATCCACATAACTGCACTCATTCACCGGCAAATACTTTCAATAAAAGATCTCTGGTAAAGAGCCCCCTCGAGGGGTCCGTCAGGCATTGCCTGACGAGGAGCAAAGCCCGATGATGAAGCATGTCACCAAACTGTGAGTGAGGGCTCTTGTTCCTGATTTAGGATATCCACAGGTACCTGTTGATCTTTCCCATACTGGGACTTGATCTACCTTCTTTATTGTGGAACTGTGCATTCATTGTTTTCGAGATTTATATGGGAGTACTATGCACAGAACCATCATTTTTCTTTTTGTTTTCAGAACCTACCACTGTATAGGCCCTCCTAGTTTTTTTATTTGCCTGTAAGTCACCCCTATGGTAGGCCCTTCTAGCCCAGAAGGCAGGGTGCAGCTACCTGTGTGTGAGGACACCCCTGCATGAGTAGAGGTACCCCCACAAACTCCAGCTCCATTATCATGGACTTTGTGAGTGCGGGGACGCAGCTACATAATGGTAACTCCGAACCTGGGCATGTTTGTATCAAACATGTCAGAATCATACCCCAATGCTGTTGCCAGTATTGGAAGTATGATTCCATGCACTCTGGGAGCTCCTTAGAGGACCCCAAGCATTGCTCCTACCAGCTTTCTGGGGTGTTCCGGGCAGCCCAAGCTGCTGCCACCCCTCAAACAGGTTTCTGCCCTCCTGCTGCTTGATCAGCTCAAGGCCAGGAAGGCAGAACAAAGGAGTTCCTTTGAGAGAGGGGTTAACACCCTCTCCCTATGGAAATAGGTGTTACATGGCTAGGAAGTGGTAGTCCCCCCAAGCCACTGGTATGCTTTGAAGGGCACATTTGGTGCCCTCCTTGCACAAACCAGTCTGTATCGGTTCAGGGACCTCCAGTCCCTGCTCTTGTGCAAAACTGGACAATGGAAAGGGGAGTGACCACTCCCCTGTCCATCACCACCCCAGGTGTGGTGCCCAGAGCTCCTCCAGAAGGTCCCTTGGTTCTGCCATCTTGAATCCAAGGTGGGCAGAGGCCTCTGGGAGCATTTGAGTAGCCAGGTCAGGCAGGTAAGGTCAGAGCCCCCTTCTAATAGGTGGTCACCTGGCTAGGTGGCCAATACCCCTTCCATGGCTATTTAGGCTCTACCTCTTGGGTGGGTCCTCAGATTCAGCTTTCAAAATTCCAGCTGGACTCCTCTGCAACCTCTACTTCAACTTCTGGCCTCCAGAACTGGGACTGGACCTTCAGGAACCAACAACCTGCATCCATGACGAAGACTCTGCTTGCAACATTGCTTCCACGGCTCCTTCCAGCTTCTGCAACATTCCCCCGGCTGTGCATCCTCTGAGGACGGCAAGTCTTCAGTCTGCACAAGAAGAAAGAAGGAATCTTCCTTGAAGTGAAGCAGTCTCTACTCTGTATCTGCAGGCACCAACTGCAACGACAAATAGCTGCGTGGACCTGCTCTCATCCTGAGCTGCATGGATCCTGCATCATGGGTGGTGGTCTGGAGTGGTCCCCTTGGTCCTCTCTACCAGCTATCCAACTTTGATGAAGGTAAGCCCTTGCCTTCCCATGCAGGACAGTGCCCCCGTGCACAAGTCTCTTGCAGCTACCAAGGCTTGTTGGTGTCTCCTCCAATGGATTTTCAGGTTCTGTGTACCTCCAGCCCCCGCACTCTTCCCTGCGTCTCACAGCCCTCTGCATGCTTCTCCTGCTGTGTAGGACCCTTCTTCAGTTGTACTGCGTAGGCTCTTCTGTGACTCCTGGGTCCTCCTGCAGAGGGTCTCATGTGGGGGGTTGTGTTTGCTTCTGTGTACTCTATTCCTTGCTGAAGGTCCCCTGAGACTCCCCTCTTGGGTTGAGTCCTCCTGGACCTTGCTGGTCCCCAGCAGCTCCACTTTTTCTCTAACGCGACTCTTGCCTTTGAGAAGGTTTGTTGGTGGCTTTTCCACACCAGAGACAGACTGCAATCTTCCATCCGGTGTGGGACACTGACTGCATCCTCCAGGAATTCTTCACTGACAGGGCTGCATTGCTGACCGACTTCGTCTTACCGTCAACCAACTCCTGCAACCATAGAACGGTGGGTAGTTGCTCTTGCCACAACTGGACACTGCGACTTCTGGGCTTGGTCCCCTTCTTTATCAGGTCTTCCTCTTCAGGAATCCACTGCTGGTTTCTTGTAGTCTTGTCTGGGTGTTGCATTATCCTTATTTTCAGCCCTTTGGGTGGTTTGAGGAAAATCCAGTAGCTCACTCCTTTCTTTCTGGTCGCGGGGGGGGCACTGTGGTACTTACCTTTGGGGTTTCCTAGTTCTACCAGCTCCCTTCGACAGATTACACTTACCTGGGTTGGGGGTCCTGCATTCACATTTCATTTTTTTAGGGTATGGTTTGGGCTCACCCTAGGGTCACTATTGTCTGTTGCTATTGCACTGTTTTCTTTTGCTATTTATGCCTATTTCTGATTACTAGTGTACATATTTAGGGGGTCATTCTGACCCCGGCGGTCTAAGACCGCCGGGGCCAGGGTCGGCGGGAGCACCGCCGACAGGCCGGCGGTGCCCTGCAGGGCATTCTGACCGCGGCGGTTCGGCCGCGGTCAGAAGAGGCAAACCGGCGGTCTCCCGCCGGTTTACCGCTGCCCTTAGAATCCCCCATGGCGGCGCAGCTTGCTGCGCCGCCATGGGGGATTCTGACACCCCCTACCGCCATCCTGTTCCTGGCGGTTCGCCCGCCAGGAACAGGATGGCGGTAGGGGGTGCCGCGGGGCCCCTGGGGGCCCGCAAAGTATTTCAGTGTCTGCTAAGCAGACACTGAAATACGCGACGGGTGCAACTGCACCCGTCGCACCCCTGCAACTCCGCCGGCTCAATTCTGAGCCGGCGTCCTCGTTGCAGGGGCATTTCCTCTGGGCCGGCGGGCGCTCTTTTGGAGAGCGCCCGCCGGCCCAGAGGAAATGTCTAAATGGCCGCCGCGGTCTTTTGACCGCGGTGCGGTCATTCAGCGGCGGTACCTTGGCGGACGGCCTCCGCCGTCCGCCAGGGTCATAATCAGGCCCTTAGCGTGTTTACTTACCTCCACTTAGAGGGTTGCCTAGCTAGTGCTTTTGATAATCGTGCCACTAAACTAAAGTACCTTTATTTTTGGGAAACTGAGTGTTTTCTTTCATGTTTGTAAGTGTTGTGTGACTACAGTAGTGTTGCATGAGCTTTGCATGTCTCCTCGATAAGCCGTGGCTGCTCATCCACAGATACCTCTAGAGAGCCTGGCTTCTAGACACTGCCTACACTTTACTAATAGGGGAACCCTGGACCTGGTATAAGGTGTAAGTACCATAGGCATCCACCACACCAGGCCAGCTTCTTGTACCTCTCTCATAGGGCAGCATTGGAAATGCCCTAACATATGTCTAAGTGGTATTGTCTGATTTATGAGGGGTGGCGTAGGCATATTTGGTATGGTTGTAATGATAGTGAGAAACGCTGCTTACTGGTGTAGGTGGATTCCTTATTACCATTATAGAAATGCCACTTTTAGAAAGTGAGCATTTCTCAGTGCTTATGACTTTGGTGTTTTGCAGCTTGCCTCCAATCCACATCTGGGGGAGAGTGACAGCTGGGCTTTGTGCATACTTTTCAGACAGCCTGCACACAGGCAGAGTGGAGGTTTCATAAGAGAGCTTTTGCATGTTGAATGGTCTTCCTGGGTTGGGAGATGAGAGGCTGTGCCCTGGCCTCACACAAAGGGCTCGTTTACCCCCCACTAATGTCTGGAGCCAGAACTGGAGGAGAGAGGGGAGATTCCTGGAACCGGTTGGTGCTGGTTGGAACCCCCCTCCCCCTTTTGGAGGCTGCTCAAAATGAGTATAAGTACAGGTGGCTGCCCCCCACATTGAGAGAGCAGTTTTGGGCTTTGGACTGAACCTCTGCCAGAAGGACCACTGGACTTCACAAAGGACTCATCTGGACTGCTCTTCTTTTGTTGTCCTGGTGACTGCTGGGTGGCTCAAAGAACTCTGCTGGATTGCCTTTCTGTATGTTACCCTGCTTCCAGCTTGTTCCCTGACTTTGCCCCCCCCACCCTGCTCTGGGCTCTGGATAAGCTGGCCTGCTGATGCTCACTGCGTGGGCCACTTCTGTGTGGCCTCCCAGGGCTTGGGGGGCCTGTCCTCTGAACAATCAGCATGAGGGGAGCGCTGTTTACGGAGTCTAGCCCTCCCTGGTATGGTGTGTGGGGGGGGGGTGCTTCTGTCTCAAAACACTAGAAGAGCACCTTGTTCCTTCCGATTAGAGTGCTCCAGTCTTGGTGGTCACAGTACTAAGGGAGCGCACAACATTGCTTTGATTGTGGTGACCTCCCCACCCTCCTCCTGATGCAGGAAGAACCCCAGAAGAGCTCACCAGCAGCCTCTGGGGCAACACGGATGAGCACAGCCTTGGTGGTGCCCTGGGGGCACATGCAGACGCTTCTTGTGCTGGGATATCACCGCCGCAGCCCAGGCAAGTGAACGGAGACTTGCGCCCGAGCTAGGAGGCTTGCTCTGCCACATTGTTCTGCTAGGAGACACACAGTCGACAGGGAGAGAGATCTGACCCAGAGAAGAGTGGGAATCCCTGTCGGTTGGGCAGGTGAGCAGGTCCCCCAGACCCAAGAGGACTCGATGGCCTGGCCACATTGTTGGTGAGGGAGGCGCGCGGTCCTCCATGACATGGGAAGCCACACGCCCCTCTCAACCTTGCTGGACCAGGGGGAAGCCTCGACAGACGCCCCACCCAGCCGAGGGTACTTGTTTGAGGCAGCCCCCATGTGAGGAGTGGGGTCGCCTCCCACCTAGGCATGCTGCCTGGGTCCAGTGATGCCATGTACATGCGGGCCATTCCCCCGGGCTGGGCAGTACACTCGGGGAGATCGGGAGAGGTCTCCCCGCCTATGTATGGGCGTTTCTGTTCTCTACACCCCCTTTGGAGAATTACTGGGGATCACAGGTGCCTTGTTGTTTTGGGGTCAAACTCTGCAGGAAGGGATCAAAACCTCCTCGGAGGCCCTGTCCCACTGGGGACCAGTTGGCGGACCTAGGGGCACCAGAGCACAGGAACTCTCGGGCCCATCCCCGTTTATGGATATCCACAAATTAGGTCACCCCAGGAGCGCAAGTGCGCGATGGCCTCATAGACTCATATGTATGGGGTGCCTGTTCCCTTCTTCACCCTCCGTGTTTTCTCTGTATTATGTCATGACCTGATTCTTGTTCCATGTCACACGACTATGATTGGGATGATGTGCACGATTGCAGGATCTGCCTAATATAAAGTGGAGGGGTTGGCAATGTTGTATAGGATCTATGCCCTATGGTAACGTTTTATGATCTGCGCGTGCATGAGGATGAACTTGGCATTCATGACAACATGTTTATTATCACTTATGCCATGGGGAAATATTTCTCTTCTATGTACATTCCTGATCATTTCTTGGCATTTATGATTAGGTGTTTACCATGACTTGCATTTTTGGTGGTAATGACAACTTGACTACTGCTTGTGTTGCAGAATACCAGTAACTATATGGTTACCTGACTAATGCTTATTTTCACAGAGTACTAGTTACCTGTGTAATGTTCTGTAGCAGGGTATTACTGATGTATGTCGTTTGTGGTCTAATGATCTTTTATGCAATACAGTTTATTTTTATATAACTTGTTGTTGTGTATCCTTTGTGGTGCCTTTATTGTGTCACATGTATTGTGAGTGCTGTGCAAACGCTTCACACATTGCCTCTGGGATAAACCTGACTGCTTGTGCCAAGCTACAAAGGGGGTCAGCAGGGGTTAGTTTGGGTGTTTAGCCCTCTTGCTCTGACTAAAGTGGTGGGTTATGCCTGGCTGAGGTGCATACCATAGCCAACCAGTAACTAAGGGCCAGATGTAGCAAAGAACCAATTTGCGACTTGCAAATTGCGAGTCCCTGCGACTCGCAATTTGCAAGTCGCAAATTGGTATGCAGTACGGTGTCTCAGACACCGACTGCGACTCGCTATGGGGTCGCAATGACCCACCTCATTAATATTCATGAGGTGGGTCGCAAATTGCGGCCCCATAGCGAGTATAGGCACTCGCAAACATGGAGGCCTGCTGTCGTCAGCAGACCTCCATGTTCGTGACTGCTTTCAATAAAGCAGTTTTTTTTTTTTTAGTGTAGCCCGTTTTCCTTATAGGAAAACGAGCTGCACTTAAAAAAAAAAAACGAAACCTTTAGTTTCGGTATTTTTTCAGGGCAGGGAGTGGTCCCTAGGACCACTCCCTGCCCTGAAAAAATATTTGTGGGTCCATTCACAAAGTGGAAGGGGTCCCATGGGGACCCCTTCCAATTTGCGAGTGGGTTACCATCCACTTGAAGTGGATGGTAACTGCGATACCCTTTGCGACCGCATATGCGGTCGCAAATGGTATTGCATTCCACTCCGAATCGCAAATAGGAAGGGAACACCCCTTCCTATTTGCGATTCTGAAATGCATATTGCGAGTCGGTACCGACTCGCAATATGCATTTCTGCATCGGGAAACGCGTTTAGCGACTCACAAACGGCAATTTTTGCCGTTTGCGAGTCGCTGAACGTTTCCTACATCTGGCCCTAAATTTCTTAAGACTTCTCTAACAATGCTTGCAAATTTAGCATCTCAAACCAATCCAAATAAAGTGGAGAGGTGTACACTACATGCCCCAAACTTTACTTCCTCATGCAAAGGCAACTAACTCTAAACCTCTTGTTGACCCCGTTCCCATATTAGTGTTGCTCATCAGTGAGCTGGAACTGTTAGTTATACTTGCAACTGACATATACTTTGAACATCAGATCACACTTTTAAATGTCACCTAGGCCAACTCATTCTTCTATCCTTCCAAGGTTGGTAAGTTGAGTACCTTTAAACTGGGTAACTATAACATCTCTAATGTTATACTATTTCAATAGTACTTTTAAACCATAGAAATGTGCTTTGAATCAGTACACTAAAAAGCTATTATTCTTTTTCTTGTCACCAGTTTATGAGCCCCTCTTAATACCTTCCAAACTATGTTTGGCTCTGGCCACTACTTTTATATGTCCTTATGTAATTTTGTGTCCTCATCAAGGGTGCTTCTGTGTTCTGTGCTGGGTTTTTCTCCCCCAGATGTATGCCCTATCAGGTAAAGTCACTGTTACCTTGCATTAAAACCGGTGTGTTGTACATTCCTTTTGTTACCCATTGCCTAAGCAATACCAGGCGCACACTGCGCAATCCATTTATTAGCACCTCAAGAGCAACATCAAAGACTGTTCTCTTATCAGATACACCATGACCTTCAAAAAACCCTCAACAGTAACTGTAGCATGTCATGTAACAGAACTATAGTTATCACTCCAGTTTCTTTTCTTTAAATTTCCTATCTGTGGAACATCTTTTCCCAATTCTTCTCATCATTTTCTCCATTGATAGCTTTGACGACAGTTCAATTTTCTAGAAAAGGTTATGTCGGCTAGCCTACCTGCAATTGTAATAGCCGTCCAGTTTATGCTGGTGGAAAGCTCTCATGATTTCATTGGTGATTTCATGTACCATGAAATCCGGTAGTAGTAACTGAAGTGTAGTATAAACCTAAATTCTTATTCTGTGATACAGTTGGTAGTGATACCATTGATGTGTTTACAGTGATAAAAGTTGTGATGTCAATGCTTGGGACAGAGTGATGGTTCTGTAACTAACAATAACTGGCAAATTCCTTGAGTTTGTAAGGTTTCTTAGTAAATGCATTTCAGTCTATCTATCTATCTATCTATCTATCTATCTATCTATCTATCTATCTATCTATCTATCTATCTATCTATCTATCTATCTATCTATCTATCTATCTATCTATCTATCTCCTATCTATCTACTTTATCTATCTATCTATCTATCTATCTATCTATCTATCTATCTATCTATCTATGTATATCGCTCTCTCTCACTCTCTCTCTATATATATATATATAAGGTTATAAATAGGTTCTGAATTTACTCGTACAAAACCTTAGAAATTCTGCCGTTATAGATGCAGTTATTTCAAGTAACTATAACAGTAACTATAACTCGCACCCTGAGGTCACTATAACTCGTGCCTCCGCCATGCACAGGTTTTTCTTCATTAATTTGACTGCTAATGCTTCATTTATATTTTTAATAACGTTATAGAAGTTGGCATGAGTGCTGTAATATCTGGGGTAAATAGCAATGCATGGCAGTGGCACTAGTTAAAGTTACCTTAGGGCGGGAGTTACAGTTACTTGAAATAACTCGAACTGCTGAATTTCTAACATGCCTTTCCCTCTCTAATAGAAAAGTAGTTGGCCCTGGGATATGGGTTCCCTGGGGCCTTTTAAGTCTCGAGAAGAGGAGCCATGCGCCCCCTCCCTTATCATTGCATTATGGCCCCAGGCCAGGTGTCCCAGGGGCCCATTTAGGCTTAGTGAGGGGGTGGTGACTAACCTCCCCTAATGTAAAAGTATTTGGCCCTGGAGTATGGAGTCTGGGCAGTCTCTTAAGGCTCTGGGAGGGGGCTTCCCAGAGCCTATTTTGCTAGGTATGGGGCCACACGCCCCCTTCTCCCATAATGTTAATGTATTTGGCCTTGGTGGGTGAGATCCCCTGGCCCTCTTAAGGATCAGGTGTGGGGACTATGCACCTCACCTACCCTAATTATATATTTGTTGGCCCTGAGGATGCTGTCCCCAAGACAATGTTGGATTGGGGAGTGGACTGTGCATACCTCCTCCCCTTTTGAAAAACAAAGGGCCCAGCATATCTGGGCCCAGTACTGGCTTGGCGAAGGGGCTGTCCGACCTCCTCCCCCAGCAGGGTTTGGCTGATTTCGTGAGGTCGTTTGCAGGGCCAGGGGCGGCGCAGGGTTGCTAGATTGCGAGGGGTTGCCTGCATATGAATATTACTTTATGTTAAAAAAAAACCTATAAATTCACTGAAAAAAAAACAAAGGTTAAAGTGACGTTACAGTTATGTGAAAATTTCAGTGCCAATGTAACATTCTAAACTAAAAAAAACACTGAATGGTTATCGCTAGTAACTAGAGCTCATGCTGTAAGGTAAATATAACTTGTGCCCTCACCATGCACTGCTAATTACCACCCATTTTACATAATTAATGACATGTTCTATGACATCACTGATAACATTTGAAATGATATCATTGATGACAATCCTGTGCTTGGAGGGGGGCGAGTTATGATTAGTAGCAATAAGTATAAGTGGTGAATTTCAGTGGTTTTTTAGATTAAAACGTCACGCTGGAACTGAACTTTTCAACGAACTATAACGTCACTTAAACCTTCGTTTATTTTCAGTGAATATATATCTCAAAACAGCAGTGGTTTAACAGACCATAATTTATGGGAATCCTTTACAGGTGTGTTATTGCGTGGTGCAAGAATGCTCTGTAATCTGTTACTATGTTACTGGAACCAATAATGCAACAGTGAACGATAATTCACTGTTGCCCATTAAGTTTCATTTAGCCACTGAAAAAATCTTTGTGAAAGAGAAGTTACAGTTTCTTATTCACATCGCAAAATAAGATGTTATAAATAAGAGGGCTGAATGCAACACCCCAAATGACTCGACCTTTGTTAAGGTTGGAAAATTCTTTGGTTAAGACCCATTATAATACATAGGAGTCAGAAATTCCTGTGTCAACGTCAGTCTCTGATTTCTTTATAATCAGTGGCTTGTGAAGGACCCAGTCCCCAATTATAAAGAAAAGATGTCAGAACTCGACTATCATAAGTTATTACAGTTGACTTCTGACAGCCGAGTTAAAAGGCAGGTCATGTGACGGAGCATTATTGAAGCAGCTATCTAGCAACGAAAACTGAATGTTGCTTTTCTTTCTTCTTCTTTATTATTCTGGCTTACAATGAGAAGGAAAGAGAACATGTTTATTATTTCACCTCTTAGATAGAGAAAAGCCAGAATCTTTCTGCATATCTCTACACTTTCCGAGTTACTGCAGCTTTTTTGTTTTAAAAAAAAACGGACCTGTATTGAACTCTTTCTAATATCTGTTTGCAACAAATATCTAACAGGTGTTTGGTGTGTTTCATTTTGCACTGGAGGTTTTATTATTATTCTTCCTGTGTGCATACATCCTTGCTCTTTCATATGAAAGAGCAGTGCACCAAGGTTTTAAGTGGACTGTGGGAAATGTGATGGTGTGGCCATGTATTGTATGGGATAAAGTAACCCCTGGCGTACATGATAAGGATATTGCAAGTCACCTCGAAGTTTCATAACCTTATAAAGGAACTCAGCCTCATTCCCCTCTATGGCTATCTAACCCCTCAATGACTTTCAATATCCTTATAATGTATGGCATGGGGTACTGTATCCCTTATATAACTGCACTCCCTCCATGACAAATTTACACACAGGTTTACCATACAGTGTTAGATAAAAGCAGTGAAAACATGTTTTCGTATGTCTTCATGACGGTACCTTAAATGGTGAATTTCTAGACTTTTAAAGTTTTCGGTTGAATGAATTACACATTGGCGGTCGCCCATTTGTGAAGTCATAGTAAAATCAAAGTTTTCACAGGAATCTCCTTTTTGGTTTTGCTAGTAACTTTGGCATAATTTATGATTTTGCATAAATCTTCCAAAAAAGTTTCATCCACTTCAGCTCCTTCGTGGAACGTTTCATGCTGATCCATCACGGTGGGACCAAGAAAAGAAGGGGGGCGCAGAAGTGCAATTTCTGATGTTCATTTTCATAAGAAACATTGCTGTTGATACAGAAAAAATGGGTAAATGTAGTTACACCAAATTTGGCAAAATGTTACAGCTTTACTCCGAAAGCATGCTTTTTGTGATTTGGTGTAAATTCATTCACCATTTTCAAGAGATTAGTCTTTAATGAGGGGCTTAGGCCAGGCATGCAGGAGTTGAAAATTTATGTATAGCTGGATATGCTCTGATTGGCCAATATAACGGGAACTAGTTAATTCTGATTGGCTGGCCACTACATGAACAATATGTAGTGGCAGCCATTACCGGACTCAGTGACATGGTTGCTGCGTAATGAAAATGAATTTAAAAAATATATAAGATGGCAGGGTGAGCACACCTTGACTCCCATGGCCATATGGGGTGTCCCAGTAGGGCAGGTTGTGGCAGCCGTATAAGACTAGCGGACATTATCCCCATTGAAATGCATTCTAGTGAAACTGTGTTTGAGTGTCACAAAATGAACACATAAGAAGGTTGATAAAAGATTTAAGCCACAATATAAATTATCTGTTAATGGTGTTATACTGATTTTAAAATTTCTGGTGATTTTACATTTAAAAAAATGCTGACTTTCTGCTGGGATATGATGAAATATGTGTGAGAAATAAAGGCCCATATTTATACTTTTTTAGCGCCTCATTTGTGGCATTTTTTGATGCAAAAGCGGCGCAACCTTGCAAAATACAATTGTATTTTGTAAGTTTGCGCCACTTTTGCGTCAAAAAGTGGTGCAAATGCGGCTTTAAAAAAGTATAAATATGGGCCCAAAATGTTTTCTCTTATGATTTTCCCATATAGGTTATGTAAGGTGTTCCAGAATCTAGAATAAGTTCATTCTATCATCCTCAGCCATGTGAGAATAAATTCTGATATTGTGTGTAAAACGTACTTCCAACATTAGCCTTTCATTAGATTTTTCATTTTTTGCTGCATTTTCCCACGGAGGTCTAATCAACAACTAGATTTCTAGCATTCTGTATTTATGACAAAAGCGTGGCATACTTGAACACCATCTTTATGAAATCAAAGCTGTAAAACTTAAAACAGTTCCTCTAGAAAATAACAAAATAAGGGGATTCATTTTTCCTTAGAAATTATGGTTAGTACTGTAGAAAGCTAAAATGATGACATTTTCTATAATTTCTCAAATATATTTCTCGTTCTTGTCAGTAAAACGTTCTGTCATGCAGACTGAACCATATGCTTTCAACACAAGCAGCAGTCTCTCTCTTAACTCACACGTGATCAACTGCAGTATCGCAACAGAGTTCTATTGAGCAACTAGAGTGCTAACATTTTGTATTTATGACAAAAGTGAAAGCATTTTTCTACAGAGAAAATGTTGATAAAGGAACAAAATGAAGGGATTCTTTTTGTCATAGAAATTCTGGCTAGTTCTCTAAAAAAAGCAAGCTCACACTTTAAGTTATCAAATATCTTCAGTAACGTCAGTAAAACCTTCTAAAATGCAGCTAGAAATGTGTACTTTCAACACCAGCAGTAGTCCATCAGTTAGCTTCCTAGAGATCAACTGCAGTTTCATCACAGTTCTAATGGATAACTACCGCACTAGGATTCTGAATTAATGGTAAAAGTGTGGGAAACTTAAACGCCTTTGTTTTGGAATGTAAGCTGTAAAGCTGGTTGGGAATTTATACAGAATATACTACAGTAAACAAACAAAAGGAGGGGTTTCTTTTTGTCATAGATGAGGGCACATTTTCAGTGAATTCACAGATATCTTCCTTATCCATTTCAACATGCAGAGTGAAATATGCACTTCACACACCAACAGCTCCTCACAGAGTTCTGATGAAGAACTAGAGCACTTACATTTTGAATTCAAGACAAAAGCAAGACACTCCTAAACACCATTTTGATGAAATGGCAGCTATTGAATATAAAGTCTTTCCTTTGGAGCAGGCCTGAAGTAAATCAGCATTGAGATGTTAATGCAGGTATGAAACCAATGAGTTAAGAATGTGAAGAAAGGTGCAGGTTTTTAGCAGGCGCAGTCCATCATTAAGGGTGAAGGGGCCCACCTTGCTTCAAAGCATGAAGAGTGTCAGGCTGAAGAAAGGTCAGCCTGACAGACACTCTTTACATTCAGGGCAGGCAGACAGTCTCTGCACATGCGCTGAAAGACTGCCTGAGCGGAACTTTACTGGGTTGAAGATTTCACAGTCCTGATGGCGTGACCTACTGAATCCAATAAATATCTGTAAGCCCTCCCCTTCATGACGATGGAGCACGTCACTCAGACCTTGGCACTTCAGTTTTAAGTGCCCAGGCAACACTCCATCAGTGATGCCTCTTCAAAGAGTGGGGTACAGCCTGTAAGTCTCACTCTGTGACGAGTAAGGACAGGTCCTCCTCTTATTGGCTGACCCATGACAAGGTTAACCAATGAGAGGAGGTGACAGAATCTTCTGGCAGTCTCATCCCAGAAGCCTCCAGGACCCACTTAGGCTTTCCTCCCAACACCCGATGTCAAAGCAGCACAAATATGGTTAAAGAGAGAGACATTTGCATAAGTACATCATCCTCTTTCCTTATCTATTTACTCAGCCTACCCATCTTTTCAGTGGCTTTAAGCTTCCTAATTTTAAAATAGTAATATTATGTTATAAACGTTATAGTTAAGTTCTTCATTTACTTGCACAAAACCAGAGAAAAAAGGAGGGGGGCTCATAGGGATCCTATCCTAGGGATTATATTATCTCTGGAGACCACCACCTCCCTTAATTGCAATCAATTGCCCCAGGTAGGTTTTGGTCCCCAGGGCTGTGGTAGGTCCATTCGGGCCCCCCTGTGCAAATTTCATATTCAACCCTGGGGAGGTGGCAGTCCCTGGGGCTGTGGGGGAGGCTGTATTGGCCTCCCCCAATACAACTATACATTTTGCCCTGGGGAGGTGGTGGTCTCAGGGGTGCGGGGGGCCATGCGCCTCTGCATATTTTAACAGCATCGCCCGGGGAGGTGGTGGTCTCCGGAGATAATATAAGCCCTAGGATAGGAGTCCTATGAGCCCCCCTCCCTTTTTCACCCCCAGTACCCCTAGGACTTGGCCCACCCTTGGGCACAAATAAAAGTAAGTGTGGGAGACCATGCTTGCTTTTTTTAAATTTTAAATCAAGGTGAATTTGCTGATCTGTCACGATTTTCATGCTGATTTAAAAAAAAAAATAAGTTCAAGCCTTGGGGGAGAGGGTCCCGCTTTTCATTTTGTCCGTTTTCTATTTTTTTTGCCACTCGTCTGAAGCTGAGTCTCAAAATAGCTGCCAACACTTCCTGGTTGAAGTGTTGGCAGCCAATCAGATCTCTGCGCTAGATCGGGACTATTCATGAAGCCTTCGCGCCTCCAGATATCTATGTTTTTGTTTCTTTTTATATCTCAAAAACTTACACCAAACAACAAAAAGGCTTCTCTCTGGGCCAAGAGCTACCTTTCTGGCAAATTTAATGTCATTCCATTCAGCAGGTCGGGCTGTTGTGTTCAAAATCCCTATGGAAATTAAAATGGAAAACACACTTTTTTTGACCCCCCCATCCCACCCCCTTTTTCTCGGCCCCTGCTTGACGGATTGCACCAAAACTTCCCTTGTACAACAAGTTTTTCAGGAACATTTTATTTGGAACATTTTGTGAAGATTCGTCAAACGGCGCCAAAGATATAGGCAAGTCAAAAAATGCTTTTTCTGTGGAAACATGGTCTAACTATACCTACTGGCGACCACTACTAGGCATTGTGTATATATGTAAATATATATATAACCTAGTGGTGGTCGCCAGTAGGTAGTTATAGTTAGGACCTAGTTTCTATAGAAATTGCATTTTTTGTTTTGCTAATAACATTGGCGCCGTTTATATATATTAAAAATATATATAATATATATAATAATATATATATAACCTAGTGGTGGTCGCCAGTAGGTATTATAGTTAGGACCTAGTTTCTATAGAAATTGCATTTTTTGTTTTGCTAATAACATTGGCGCCGTTTGATGAGTCTTCACAAAATTTTCCAAGAAAATATATTGCTCACCTCAGCGTCTGACTAGAAAATTTTGGAGTGATCTGCCCAGTGGGGGTTGAGGAAAAGAGGATGTCCCAAAACGCTTTTTCCCCTATGCATTTTTCCATAGGGATTTTGAACACCAATAGCGTCTGAACCACTGGATGTAGCTCTTGGTTCAGAAAGCGGCCTTTTTGTTATTTGGTGTAAATCTGTTCAGTAGTTTTAGAGAAATGAAAGAAAATCCAAATCTGTATATATAGGGATGCTGAGACTGATTGGCTGCCAATACGTCAGCAAGGATGTGTTGGCACCCATGTTGGTACTTGGGTTCAGCCGAGTGCCAGAAAAAAATATGAAAAATACAAAAGGGGGCAGGGTAGGGACACCCTGAACACTTAGCTCTGATGCTAGAGTTCCAGAGGGACCCATCCAGAGCCAAATAGCATTTTTTAAATAAAATTTGGTGAACATCACAGTGGATTTCCCGGGGAAAAAAAAGGCTCCCGGCGCCATTGAAATTATTAATGGAGGCCGCCCATCCCCCCGCAGCCTCTGGGACAGCCATCTCCCCGTGCACCAATTACAAAAGGCAGTGGCTACCCCGCAGCCTCAGGGACCACCACTTCCAGTAGGCTTTTTTCCAATATTCCAACGCACGCTGCCCCGCTTCCCCCCAAAAGATAAATAATTAGGCCAGACCCTGGGGGATGGGGTCCCTTGTGCCGAGATCAGCCTTGGGAGGAGGCACGCAACCCTCTCACCCAAAAAAACAATATTTAGATTGTCCCCGAGATCGGCCTGGTAGAGAGCCATGCAGCCCTCTGGCCAACTACTGCTGTGCATGACCAAAAGCTGTGCGCAGGTTGGGTGGTTTGGGGTGTTGGCCGCACGGACTGGCCTCAGGCCAGGCCCTGTGGCCAACTTCTGCTGTGCACAGCTGGGTGGTTATAGGGGTTGACTGCAGGGCCTGGCCCCAGACCATGCCCTGGGGCCAGGCCATGCACAGAGTTGGATGGTTGTAGGGATGGCCGAAGGCTGTATGCAGTGGAGGTTAGATTAACGCATAGTAATGAAAATTACTTTACGTTTAAAAAAACATAGAAATTCACTGAAAAAAACCAAGGCTACAGGGACGTTATAGTTTGGAAATAGAATTAAAAAAAAAAATCATTTAAAAAAACATGCGCTGCTAATTACCCAACATCTTTGATAACATCATTGATAATATCAGTGTTATATTTGCAGTAAAATTTGTGATGAAAACATTGTTCATGGCGGGGGGGCGCAAGTTGTTGTTACCTTAGGGCACGTGTCATAGTTACTTGAGATAACTCTAACTATCACAGGTGAATTTCTATGGGTTGGTACATTTAACAGGTGAGCCTAACTATAAAGTACTGGTAACCTTTGTTTTTTTAAGTGAATATATATATATATATATATATTGCCAACAATCCTCCTGTTACTAGCAGAAAGTTCCCGGACACCAAATGGAGGTCCAAAAAACTTTTATTCACCAATGCTTCCTCCCAGAACAACGCGTTTCAACCGTAGCCTTGATCACGTATATATATATATATATATAAAAAATCACCAATGACATCCGAAATTACATAATTGATGACAGCTCTGCGTGGCAGTTGCACGAATTATAGTTTCTTCAATTAACTCTAAATGGTGAATTTCAGTGGTTTCTATAGTCTAACACCTTTTGTTTTAACTGAAAACCCGAGAAACCCTGAAATGCCACTTATAGTTTATTGAACTAGCTATAACTTGCACTTCTATAATGCATTGCTAATGACCTCTCATATTACATTACTTATGACCAGGGCCACTCGAATTATGTGATTGTGCCGCTGCTGCAATTTTTGCATAATTATAGATTTGCTGCATTTACCACAAAATCTATCATCTGCCGCATAATCTGCAGATTTTAACAAAAATAATTGGTTTCTAGCTCACACGGTTCAGAGGTTACTAAAAATGCAGCAACACCTGTTGCCATGTAGTGGAAGGACCTTTGCAAAGCTGGACTGCTCACCTTTCTGTTGCCTTTTGATATATTTGGGTATTTAACTGCTGTGAATGAGGTGCAACCAATGCCCAGAAAGTGTTAGCAAGTTTAAAAATGACAAAATAATGGAAAAATGCTATTACAAAATGTGCGCGTTATGTTGCATAATTTGCCTTTTTTGCCGCATAATTCACTCAACCCTGGCCCATAATTTGGCTCTCTCCTGCCGCATAATTCCAGTGGCCCTGCTCTCATGGCTTATTAAATTAATAATAAATGTGTGGCCTTACGCCCAAAATTCGCTGCACAAGGTTAAATGCATACAGCTGGTTCAGTGCGTACAGGAGTTAGGGTCACGTTCTGGCCAGATGTCACACCCACGCTTTGGCCCGGTTGTGCAGATGGTTCTGTGGATAGATCTGGCTCTGTCCCGATAGTCATGGCCTCAGGCCCTAGCTATGGGGTTGGTTTTAAGGTGTGGCTAAAGGCCACGCCCTTCGCCCGTTTCGAGTGTAACAGCCAAGGCCTCGGCACAGTCGGTTCTGTGGACATGGGGATGGATGCTCGAAGTGCCTCCTGGGCACGGCCCAAGGTTGTGCTCAATCAAATATCATGGGCATGGGTTCTGCGCCAAAGTCCTATGTACACTTCCTAAGACTGTGTGCAGAGGATCATTGCTTTGGCAAGACATTATTAAATATATAGTTAAAAATGTAGGCGGTCATTGAGTAAACTGTATTATAAGAGAGCAATGCCTACGTACATCGGAGTCTAATAACATCAGTGAAAACTGCCCTTGAAACTTCATTTTAAGGGATGTTATTGTAATGACACACAACAGCTAAACTACGGAAGTTTACCAGTTGTGGTGAGTAACATAACCAGAACTCCTCTACTACCACAATGCACGGCTGATGAATGCTAAAATCGCAGTCTGGACGTCTCCAAACGCCATGCCAGCCTCCCTTTTGGTTTTGAGCAGAACGCCATTCTCTGTCACCTTTTGAGATAGTAACATTTAGGTCAGGGTTGTGCCTATAAAATGTTAGTTATCAAAGAAGCTGGCTCTCAACCTGTGAAACAGTTTGAGATGAGACGGAGGTTGTAACTGTATTTTGCACCATAGCCAGTGCCACTGGAATAATGGGATTCTTCTGCTGCCTTTTTTTTTTTGCATTTGCCGCATAATCCATCATCCGTTGGATAATCTGCAAATTTTACCAGCAACAAAAAATGTTTTAAGCTCAAACGGACCTAAATTTTCAAAAAAATGTGACAGTATATATTCGCAGACGTTAGTTAGTCAACTTTCATTTGCTTATTTAAGCATTAAGTTGTTAAATCGGTACTAATGAGGTAAAATATGTGCCTGGGCATTAGTAATATGAGTAAAAAAATAAGCAATACTAACAAAAAAACATGCCACATAATTTGTGTTTTCTTGCCGCATGATTCAGTCAATCTGGCTTCATACTTCGGTGCTCCCCTGCCACATAATGTAAGTGGCCCTGACTATAGCTGGCAAATATCATTGTTTTTTAGGCTTTATTGTCATAGCCATAACATCCCATAAGCGAATTATTCAATGGGAGTTTCAGGGCTTCTTTCGTTGATAGATTCCTTCATAGTACATTATCATAAAACGTGTTAGATTTTCCAGGAACTAATGCAAACACAACCACTACCCACCAATTTGTCCAAAAGGATTTTGTTATTTTGCACCTATTTTTCATGTACTCAAAACCGCTTACCTCAAGTTTGCAGTGCCTGCGGAATCATCAGTCTTTATCCCTAATTTATTCCCCTTTGTATGGGTCTAGGCAACTCTTGAGTTAAGTCCAACATCTAGATTGAGCAATGTCGGGTTGTATTTTATGACAAAAGGGGTTGGCTAATTAAAGCCCCAGTTGAAGGGCTCAACTCCCAGCTATGTATTTCTAGATAAGTAGATGATCCTTCCTTCTGTAGTGGGCATGAACAGATTGAGGTGAACTTTGTTCATTTCTGAGTTTTTGTAGAACTCTAGCACGACCCCCCTGTGTGGCAGGTAGTCTGAACAACGAGTCTTTTCAGTAAATACATAGAATCATCATGTTAACAAACCATGCGCTTGCCTGCTGAGACCGCAATACAAGTTATTTTCTGTTTTTTAAGAGGCCTTGGGGATACTGATTCTCTGCTTTTCTTTTCAGAACCAAGATACGGTCCAATGTGCAAGTCTCCCCCTGCTCCATCTTCTCTACTTGTCATTTGCAAAACCACAGTAGTGCAGATGAAGCCGAAAGAAAGTATCCTCTCTCCTAGCCCTCTGGGCAATGGTTCAAAGCCATTCAGAAGGTCCAAAGACAATGGATTCACCTCCAGTGTAAAACAGCCACACAAAGTCATCTCTTCAAAGGTGCCCAAAGATAAACTAAGGTAAGAACTATAACACACGTGATTGTGCCTTTGTAAAGGGACGGAAGCTTGCCTTTGTAAAGGGAGGGAAAGCTCTGTCTGTTAGGAATCTACAAGGCGCATTTCTATATGGAAATCAGTAGTGATCTTTGGACAGTGTTAATTTTGTTTGTGCCTTCCATCGTTTTCGCAGTTGAACTATTTGCTACACCCCACCATGCTCATTGCCTAGGGCCTCATTTTCTGTCAGAAGCGTGGGCACTGCATGTGTGGTACAGCAACTTGAGGATAGCCTTCTGGGATGTGACGCAGTTGGTTTCTAAGGACCACCTAGCAGTTGGAGACAGAACTCATGGGCAACCTTCTAAGTTTGCATGCGACCTTCAATGTTATGTGGGAAGATTTTAAAGAACAGTGAAACACGTCCCAATAGACAACACTTTATCGCTCCACTACTTATAGCCGTCTGGTCCATATCCCATCGTACATTATAACCCATTGAATGTCAGCACCAACTGGAGAACACCTTTCTCAAGTTGTTTATGACATTATTTTACTCCCTCACTGAAATACTGTGCATCCCACTAAAATCACACATTCCAGGATTAGAGCACATATTAAAGCATTGTTTTTGCCAAACAGCTTCCCATTGATAAAACAGTAAAGTATCTGTCGTAAATGCCAGAAAGTACGGCATCGACAGTCTGTTTCACAAAATGTGAAAGTGGCATACTCTCAGGTACACCACTTTCACATTATACGATAGTAGAACATGTCCACATTACGAGGCGCACAGCCATTGCATCCCCACTACATGGCTAACAAAATCGAGACCTCTGTATTGACAACAGCAGGTCGTAGAGATGCTGATGAAACACAACCCAGGTTTTTTCTTTCTAGTCCATTTGTCCAAGTCGTGCTTGTGAGCACGGTTTGCTGTAAACTCCTGTGTAGTGAGTGAAATACTATTAATTTCCCATACACCTTTGGTCTATATCACTGTTAATGCAAGAATATACACCTATTGGTAATTAATTTTCTGTGTGACCTTAAGTAATCTGTGATTCTTTTAATGTCAAGAGTACGTGTTATGCCTAGATATTCTGTTATGGTGTGTTGATTTGCCTGTTGTCTCTGCTTTTTTTTCCAAACTTTTGTAAGTTATTGGAGTTGCATTTTGCGGAACAGCAGGCGTGTAGAGCAGCCTTGCAAATAAATAATTAATGAAAGCATTCAAAAGGTGGTATATTGTTGCCTGCTTCGTGGTATTGTCTTTGCATTGCTTAAGTCTGCTCGCACTGGCACTTACTTGCGAACACTGTGTGTGTAACTGAGTAGTATAGGCTTTCATTATTCCTTTTTAGGCATTGCAATAGCCAAGACCTTTGTTTTTAAAAATAAAAATATATATACTGTACATACTTACAAGAGCTTTCATTCCGCCTTCTGCATCCACTGGTCTGCTGTAGTGCATTCAGATTTTGCTTCCACCCACCAAAGCATACAACATAGGGCACATAGTAGCCCACTTCAGCCATTGGCTTACCTGACGGTGAGTGATGGCGCCCTTCTGTTGCACAATGTGCACAACTACACAATAAAGGGTCCCCTTTAGTGCCAAGAACTGATTGGTCAATGTGTGCTTTTGCATAAAAACAATACATATATGCGGCTTTTAGATAAAGCGTTTTTATACAAATGGTCACTTCATACAAAAACATTCACAAACAAAAAACGGCTTTTGCAGACTGAGTGGGCCAGCAGCCAATGCCAGAACTGTTGGTTTTGCCAATGTTTATTTTAACAGTTATCAGTCTTATTGGAAATGCCTGTTATTTAGATTTTTGCATTAGAGATAAAATCCTAGAAAACTTTATTGTTTCAGTAGATACTCTATATGAGAGGAGAAGCTGGAGATGTACAGAACAATAAATGTTGAGGGCATGCAAAGAGATATTCTAGTTTGTTTCTTTAGAGAACATTTCTGATACCCAACATCTAGTCAAAAAAGGAAAGAACTGACAATTCAGTGGAGAGAGCGTAGGGAACAAAAAGGAATCGACCAATCACTGGACTGGCCAAAAGCTGAGTGTATCAGAGGGACCAAGAGTTGAACATACCAAAGGGTTCAAAATATGCACATGACAGGAACACCAAGATGTGAGTGCAGAGGTGGCAAAGAGCTGGATGCATCAGGGCAGTCAAAAGCTGAACACACTAGCGGGACCAACAGGTGAATCTGACAGACAGAGAGCTAAACATGGCACCTAGACCAAAATGTGAGCATGCCAGGATGGCCAAAAGTTGAGCGTGAGCTCGAAGGAGCTAGAGTTGAACATGCCCGAATGGCCAAGCCCTGAAGAGACAAGAGGGAACCGAAGCTGAGTATGCCAGAGGAACTCAAAGCTGAACATACCAGAGGGACCAATGTCTTTACATGGCAGGGGACCATGTGCTGAACATGCCAGAGGCAGCAAGAGCTGAGCCTTCCACTGCGACCAAGCGCTGAACCTGCCACAGGGAGCAAGAGCTGAGCATGAGAGAGGGGCAAAGAGCAAAGTACTAGAGTGGTGTCAAGAACCAAATGCGTCAGAGTCATATTTACAAAGAGGAGGCCTCTTGTTGCCAGTGACCAGTGTTCACTGTGCTCTATTTATAACTGGAAAATAGCTATGTTTTTAAATGGGAGAAATTTAAAGTGAAGAAAAATATTTCTACAACACATTATGGCTAAATGTTAAGCTCCAGTTTCAGTTCTGTCTTAATGTTTTATGAAGCATGTTTCTTCACTCTAAATGTCTCCTATTTAAACAAACATCTTGATATTCTGTTATAATTATGGATCTGTGTCTAGAAGCTACCAGGAGCAAAATGCCGGCTTTTGTAAATGTGACACTTGTAAACGGGAGAAAATTTAAGTGGTGAGTTTTATGAAATCCATATAAACATAAAGTTAACTCTTCACTTTAATATTCTCCCATTTCAAAGTGTCGGCTTTACACACAGCAAGCATCTTACTCACACTGGCTAGTGGACACTGTGCCATATTTATAACTGAAAAATACAGCCATTATATTAGCGGTAGAAATTTAAACTGCATGAAAATGTTCCATAATTTGGCCATTTTTGCAGAACATTTTTCTGCACTTTGAATTTCTACCATTTAAAAAAAATGGTTGCATGCTTGTGTTATACATGTAACAATGCCACATATGGCGAAAAGTATGTCCTGTGTCAGAAGGACATACGACACAGGCTCTCAGTCACCCATACACATATATATCCCATTTATACGCACACATGTTCATACATCCCCAAGGACCACACTCTCACTAATACACCTGGCAGCCTTGTCATATTGCCCCTAGTCAAAGTATTTTGTTCAAACCATAGCATTTGTCTCTCTGGACATTATAAAGTCAATGAAGCTGGGCGTGGGGTTGTCGGCAACAGTGGACAAGTTACTTGGCCTTCAGTAGCTCACTATGATTTTGGCTGATCAGAAGTAGCTCTCACCAAAGAGAAGTTGGACACCCTGTTCTAGAGGGATGGAGAAAAGATAATGTCAGAGTTATGGATAGCTAAGCATGTCACAGAGATAAAGTGCTGAGCGTGGAAGAGGGGCAAAGACCTGGACATGGCAGACAGGCAGAGAGCCCAATACATTGTGAACATGAGATTGAGCCAATGGGTCATGTGCCCCCGTAGGGCATCTCACAGTTGTGTGCGCCTGCGATGCAGCCGGATTGGAAATTCATGCGGTAAGTTGACTATTGGCGTCCGCGGTCGGAGATTTGTCTAGGACCGTATTGGGGTAGCATATAATTTTTTGCACTGACTTTGAAGCATTACTATTGCTCAAAATTCTGGACATAAAAATGTTTGAAGACTTTGATTACGAAACATTATCGGTGAGTGTCATATACATTTTTTACTCACAAGCACAATCTTTATTGAATACGATCACTCATGTACTCATCAAGAATATGGTCTATATTGAAACAGGAATTTGACTTTACAGAGGTTTGATTATAGCGGACCGACAAAGGCATCAGTATTTTAGGAGTTAGATACGTGATAGACAGTAGATGCCTGAAAACTGTGTGTTGTGGGTCACACTAGCATGTGAAGTTAATGTTGGACTGATATCACTCGGGCTCATTAGTTTCTATTGGATCGGTTCTCTTTTTTATTCAACAAGTAATTTTTACACTGTGAACTTTTCTTATTTGTCGGTAGTATATTCTCTATTATGCAAAATAAGTTGTAGGAAACTTTTAGGCTCTATCATTATCTTGATTTCTCATTGTCACAAGATTATCTTTGTGGTTGCAAGTGTGCATGGATTTCCACTTACAAAAAGAGATGTGCACAACATAGCACAATCTCTGGTTGATGAGGTGAAGGTATACCAAAATACCTATTTATATATTATTACATTGGCTGTTGTTTATGTTATTTCCAGCCCTGATGAAGTCATGGGGATATTCCCAATGACGAAAAATGTGTTGGCTTTGCCTGAGGCTTGGCTGGAACTGTGAGACATCAGAGGAGAAATAACTTTCCAAGAATAAATCAAAGAGCAAAGTATCTCTCAAAATGTTTCAAACATAGTATATTATTTTAGGCGTGTGCCTTACACTTGAATCTATAGATTTTGGTGCAACCCTATTGCTCAACTCCGTTAGCTTTAACAGAGATGGCCTTAGAATTAAACACACACTGTTTTTACCTTCCTTCCATTAGCCAGTGAATCTTTTATGATGAATATATATTGCCACCGATTCCTCACTTTTTGAATCTCCCCATGAGCCATATGAGATCTGAAAATTTGAATTAGCTCCCTATTCCTGGCAACTTGTGCTGTGCAGCTCCAGGCATAGCTCTGCCCAGTGCTTAATTTGTAAATAAAAAGGTGCTGGTGCCCAAAGCCCTCCTCTTAAACACGCGGCTGCTGCAATTAAATTTGTGAACACGGAATACTGAGGCGGCGTAATCCTGAAGCCATCTTGGGCCTCTTCAATCCATTTAAAGCCACTCGCTGCTCCTTCAGCTCACTCAAGCAGCTTTCTACTTTCTCCCTTTGTGATGCTTTTTCGTTTTTCCCTTCCTCTGTCTGTCCCATATGTGTCTTTTGTTCGCAGCAAATGCTTGAGGCAGAAGAATAAGCCCAACCCTCAAAAATAAGTGCTGGTGCGCAGCACCGGAAACAACAAGCACAAATTAAGCACTGGCTCTGTCATGTCCTTTCTCTAGACATAACATCACAGAGCCATATAAGGCTAATAAATGTTGTAAAAAAATAATCAAATACTTCTTTTCTTTGTGATGCTTTGTGTGTATATCATTTCGTCAGATACCAGCTAGGAACATCATTCAAATCCCTAAAACAAGGATTGTTCCTGTACTCTTCTACATTGAATTGGTAGGCCAGCCTGAGGGCTCCACTATAGAGTATTGTGCCATTTTTACAGGACTTTGTAAGTTTGGGGGGGGGGTAGCAAAATTACTCATCACCAACAAAATTGCAACTTTATTATCTGCTACTGTATTGCCCAGATGGTCTATTAAGGCATTCAGAGAGGACTTATTTTCAGTGTGAGCCAGAGGAAAATGCACACGTTGTGGTAGAGAGTAAACAAGTAAGTAATCAGTGATTGACAAAATTAGCACATTCTATTGTGTTTAAAGTGGTACCGGGCCTCTGCATGGGCGGTGAATGTTGTGCCCTTTTTTACATCCTATATGGTGTGTGTCCAAATCTCCATAATTTTTGTTGTTCGCTTGCTCTCCTGTAGATCAGTAAGAGCAGGTTTACCATTGACTTCTTGATTTCTGTCTACTTGTGCTTGACTTTAACATGACTAGCGTTGGGAGGAGAATGGAACACAAAGTAGGTGATCCGCTGGGGGTGACCTTTGACGAACATGTGACAACAAGGATCCCTCTCTCTGCTCCACCATGAAGTACAACCTTCCCATAGTTAAGGACCTCCTTGAAAGAAGGAAACATTTCCTGATTTAAGTAACCAGAAATTAAAGATATGGCATTGTATGCATGTACACAGTGTGTGTGTCTATGCATTGTGATTAGAGAAATAGCTAAGGTCACATAGGTTCCTTTTGATCCTGAATAAAGCTCTGGACCCCTTGGTGGGCCAACTAGGGGCTGAAACATGTCATCCTGAGTTGGACAGGAGTATCATACTTGAGTCTCATCTGTCCTATTATAAATTTTAGTCATCCCTCATCTGCCTCTCAATAAAATTAGATTGTCCTTTTGCTAGGTAGTAGAGAGTTTTATTGGCAACCTCCCTTTCCCTGACTCTACCTAGAACTCTCCCTCAGCCTGTTGACGAGGGCCCGTCTGCCATTAGAGGATGCTTTGGTGAGCGTGTGATGGCAGATGATGAAGCATGACACCCGGGTGTGGGGGGTCGGTAAGGTAGTCCCATTGTTAGATCGAGCGCACAATTGTTTTGACCTATTGTTAGTATTGTGGGCTTTTAACCAGGCCCACCTCACGGCCATCACTTTCACTCCTTTGTGGGCTCGCCTTTCGAAAATCCTTTGTTATCATTGGTAAATGCTTTACGTTTGTCCCTCAATGAGAAGTTTTTGTTACTGCCTTGCAGACTGACCCTGTTAATTTGATAATTGCACTATTGCCGATATGTTTGACTGTGAGCAAACGTCTTTTTCCTTTTGTGTCTCTCCTTTGAGCTCATGCTAATGGCTGCTATGGTGCTTCGAATCGGCTCATTTTTTGGCAAATTTCATTGGGTCTCATCGGTGGTGCCCCGGGATACATGATCCACCCGTAATAGATGAATCTTTAATATGGCAAGATGGCTTAGCCGATAACGGCTTATGTTATAAGGGCACGTTTGTGTTTGTGTGTTTGGGTGATTTGACATGACTTTGTCACAATGTTTGTTGTTTCCTTGTTTTGTATTACTTTTGTACTGTATTTGCCACCTGTTGTTATTGAATCCGATTCTCCATATCACTCTGTCTGCTTGTGTCCCTGTCTCACTTGTTTTTGTCTCTCTATATGCCCAGATTTCCCGTTTCATAATAGTGATTGTGTTTCCTGATAGTCACGTGTGGTGCTTGGTGGCAGGCAAAACATGCTGTTATCCGATGTGGTATGATTGTGCCGTGTGTGGTGCAGTAACTGTGTTTTGTTGTGTGTGGTGTTGGATCACACAATATGAGAATATGGAGGAATCTTATGGTGTGTTGCAGAATGTTGTCTTACGTTTTACGGTATGAACTGATGTACTGTGTTGTTGGACTTTATAATGTATGGTGTGTTGGCATGGTATGTGGTGAGACCCCTTGTTAAGTGTTATGGTATTTTTGTGTTGGTTGCAGGTGGTGCTGTTTGTTAATGTATGCTGTAAAATTATGACATAGCCCAGTACAGTCTTGTGCCTATAAATGTATGCAATCTGACTGCATGACTTGTAGCCAGTGATGACTTTGCAGGTCTGCTTGCAACTGTATCGCCACAGTCTTTTTAAAGGTTTGAAGAAGGGTGGGGAAACAGTCATATTTCTAATGGCATGTGGTCCTAGGTTTAAATATGTCTACCTTTAACCCATTCGGAACTATCACTGAACCTGAAGGATTTATGAAAGATGTCCAGGATAAACGTAACAGGTCTTCAACAATAAGTACTGTGTCATGTTTGGAAATTACAAACACCTAAGCAATAGCAGCAGGTCAGAGGAGAGCTTAGAACCGGTTTCATTTAGAACAGTTGTTTACATGCCTGGTCCTTTGGTGTCTTTAATCCGTGACTAGCAGAATTATTACTTACAAAATCGGTATGAGAAAAAATGGAAAGAGGGAATTATAAAGAGACAAATATAGGTATTATTTCATACTACCCTACTTACAATACAGTAACATGCCAGAACCCTGCTTTATATCTCCCCACAAAAGAGTATTATAAATAAACTACTGCTGTCTCTGCTAATGAAAAAATAATGATTCAGTTTGTTTGCCTTGCAGAGTTCCTGTTGTCAGTTTAGAAAAAATTCCTAATCTGGTGAAAGCAGACAGGCCCAGTTTAAAACTTAATTTTGCGTCCAAAACGGATGTCACCTCTTCATCAGCCTCTTCATCCACTGCATCAGTCTCATCGCTACTGAAACCAGCTGTAGTGTCCAAATATATGGAGCCTTCACCGAAGAAGGTTGGGAATGGAATAGGACCGACATCCACGTCAACAGACAAGAAACATCAAAATGGCCCCAAAGGCAATAGCAAGCCTTGCAAAAGACGTTCAGGTGAGACATTTAGCAGTACTCTTGCTACCCTCGTTCTCTCACTTGTTTTTCTGGGCCAAATCATGGTGTGTTTCAGTATACACTGGCTGTGCTGTCCTGAATTATCTCCGGACCCTCTCTTCTGACTGTAGTCATGACAACATCTTCCCCTCTCTGGTCACATTGCAATTGTACAGGGGTGAGTCAGTCCCAGACCTAGGCAGTACGATTAGTGTGAAAGCTGAATATTTTAAATGATCCTATCTATCTGCTATAAATACCTTCATCCACTCATATATTTTTTCTTGTCTCCTTAATTGTCCGACACGTTTAGAGAAAATTACTTGTATGTTTATAACTAGTGTCCATGTTTTACAAAATCCTGGAGTTGTTGTGCTTACTGGTTGGGCCATTAAAAACACAAGGTTGTTTCATGGTGTAGATGCCTCATCCTTTTGTTCAGGTAGTCTCATGCTCCACTGTGGAGAATATTTTTTTTCTGTTCATTATCTTGGTCTGTTTGTACTTTCTGATCATCTTTCCCTTCTAAAACAGTGAGATTTAATTCTTTCTAGCAGTAAATGACTGAGGTAGAGCTGTCCTATCCTGAGCATCTGTGCTTTGGGAATTCTAAACAATTGAACACTGAATTAGCACCCCGTTTCCTTTTCCTTTCTCCCTACGGTTAAGTGAACAGGGTACTGTTGAGAGAAGCAGCCAACACACTGTGTATCATTCAGAATAAGGTAGGCCTGGGGTAAATAAGGATTTCGCTTGGTTTCCCATTGACAACTTTTGATCTCACTTACGGGTTACGAGGTTGAATCATTGGCACACTTTACAATTCAGATGTAAGAATATCTAAAGTTATGATAAATGGCATGTTTGGTGAAGAGTGTGTGAATATTTACTTCAAAATGTGTACTTTCCAGCACTGTGGTGAAGGTAACCACGACCACCTGGAATAGAAGCTCCCTAGGATAGATAAGCATTGTGGTACATCTGAACAAAAACGGAACTACTGTATGGTCCATAATGCCCAATATTAACACTAGTATAGGATGCTTCCTCCCCTCGCGATGCATGTTGCTGGTACTAGTGCTCGAATTTTTCCAGACGATGGTAAGCTCCTGGATCTAACCCTGGCTCAAAAAAGATATGCGTGACTCATCATGTTTATTCCTCTTCCTTGAACCTTGAAGTGGTACAATATCATAAGCCCACTGAGGTACAAGAATAGGAAAAGAGTTACCCCTACCTCCAATTGGGGCTCCCTTTCACATATTCATGCATATCTCAAGTTCCCTGTGCCTTGCACATTTTTATATATCAGTAGGTTGAAAAGGTGCCATTTTCATGGAGCATGTTGCGGAGATGTGAAATTCTGAATGGATCATGAAGAGCTGCCTTGGAGGATACATGAAATGGAAGGAGAAAGGAAAGTGAAAGTGTGAAGAAGTGGGTGGGCAGGTGTAGTAGGTGAGAAGGGGAAAATGAGCTAGAAATGTAAGTGGAAAAAAGTTAGAATTGTGTGAAAAGAGGAGACTGATGAGGGAAGTGGGCAAAAGTTTTGGGAAGGAAAAAGGGAAATTGGTAGGAATTGGGTGGTGTGATTTGGATTGGAAGGATCGCAATCACGGGAAGAAGCAGATGAACAGGTAGGTAGAATCAGGTGTGAGCAAGGGGGCATTGCAATATAGTAGGAGGGAAGTGAAGGCAAGTGGTACTGATCTGTTTTAGATGGAAAGGAGGATACAAGTCAATAAAGAGATGGTTAGCATTCTATAAGCAATGGGTAGGAGTATCAAAGATGTGGATTGGGAGGTTGGGTGATTTGGTTGGTGAGGATAGGAGGCATATGAATATGGCTGAGTAAGGATGAGTAGGGATCATGATAGTGGAGGAGGGAGCTACATGTGGAGTATGCAACAGGGATGGTGCTGGTCAGCAACCTCTTCCCTCTGTTTGCATTATCTAAAGGGCACAATCAGTGTGCATCAGTCAGATGCATCATAGATTTTTATTCCCAAGATCAAAACACAGGTGTTGTTAGTCATTTAGATAAAGAAGCACCAAACACAGACTTTTTGGAGATAGACAGAATGCATAATACAGGTTGTAGACGAGAAGTTGTGCAACTGGTACCTTATAACACTAAAAAGTAGAACTAATTAAATAACATCCAAGAGAACCAAGACTGGGACTAGGAAAATCACAGATACTGAAAGGAACAATCTTGAGCGGTACCAAAGTGCACAATAAATTACTCAGACACAGCCATCAGGTGAAGAAAACAATTCATGCATTGTACCAGATGCAGAACAGCATCCAGTTACTTATAACTGCGGAGAAGACATCCATAGGTAACACACTGATACAAAGTTACACCCAGTTTCGTACTGAGTAGCCATATGTGCCTCTCAAGTGCAGCATAGAGCAATTTACATTCAGTACCCATATGCAGATTTGTAACTGAGTTCATAAATGTTTTCGTTGCAGCACTCTAATGAACAGAAGCACAAAGTTGTCAAATACAAATCTCAGTATAGTGAAATTTATAAGCAGCACCTTGCTGTCGACAGTACAACTTAGATGTGGATAAGAAGCACAAAAATGATTGAGTAATATCAGCACCCATTTGCAGAACAAAGAGTTCAGTACAGTACCCAGATACAGAATCGGATGGAAAATAGCTCTGAAGTTCAGTATGAGATCACGCCGAAGTGCAGGATGAATAGTTTGCAAGCAATAACATGATACAGAGTGACAAAATAAAATATAATATATATAATATATTTTGATGCCCCAACAAGATGAAAAGAACCTGCCTGCAGACCCAGGATGAAATAATTTGCAGAAGCTCCAAGACGCAGTATGAAACAAACTAAAGGGAACCTCTGTGATATATTGTCTCATTGAGGTACAAAAAAAGGCAGGTCATAGAATAAAGTAGATCAAAACCTCCTGCACCTAGTGGGCAGAACAGCTTATACCTCATATCCAAGTTTAAATAGGATCACTTAGGAGTAGCACCCAAGTGTAGAATAAGCAAATCACATGAGACATCCATATTCAGTGTATTTTCCAAATTCAGTATAAAACAGTTTAAGCGTCTACACCAAGAGCAGACAATGACAGGTAAAACCCTGTTTCAGGATTCCACATAGAACTGGTACAAGGCTATTTTGCTAATAACACCCAAAAAGGCAGAGTCCATATCCAAATAGCAACACTTCAGAGGAAATACCCAGATGCAAGGTAACTCCCAGTACAACAAATTATCCATAGCACAGGAGTTTGTAACCTCGATATTGAATGTCCCCAGGATGTAATACAAATAATGCTACATTTTGGTGGTGCCATTTTGTTATTTGAAAGGTGATGGTTAGCAAGGGCTTGATTCTACCTAAATGTCTTCTTTGAGGCCTCCGACTTCAGTTAAAGTCTGAAAACTTAAAAGAAGGAAGAAAATACATTTGGTTCTGTGTGATTTGGTTTGTGGGTTCTGTAAAGGATGTAGGGCTTAGCTGGAGGCTTTGCACAGTGGGCTGTGAAGCCACAGCCAAAGACAGAGGGTATTGGGTTCCATGGCTGTGGCTGCAGGTTGGGTGTAATGAGTTGTGTGGTGGGAGGGGATGGTCTAGACCGGAGTTCATGGAAGTGAAGTGTGTTGTCACGAGTGTTGGCCACAGGACCAACCACAAAAATTTATAGAAAACAACTATGAGTAAGTTATGATTACTAGCGCTCATATGATCACAGTATATGTTAACAAAAACTTTTCAAATTCCTTGAAAAAACACAGTTATATAATGGCATTGTATTAGAAATGCAAACTTTTAAAAGCACCATAATTAGTTATAATTAGACAGACAAATCATAACTCCTGCCCACACATGCCATCACGGATCCCATCTTCAATAACGTCATTCATGAGCTCCTTTGTGGGAGATTTAGTTCGAGTGGCATGGCCTCTAAAATCGCAGGAAAATTGAAAAGTTAATTCAATTTGGAATGTTTCAGCATACAAGCACATTGCATTGAGGGAAATGTGTTTTTATTTTGTTTGTGCCAAGTGACACAGAATATTAACAATGGTTGAGATGGTTTGGACTGTAGAGGTGGTAGGGTTGGTATGTGACATGGCACTGTACATATCATCCCTACCCCCACTCCATTGCTTCTTGATATATGCAATCTTATATTACAAGGTTTACATGTTAGATTTTATTTAATTGACACAGTCAAACCAATTATATTGGAGGCATGATCCCCACCCCCATTTAAGTACAGTTTTCTGTGTATTTTTTTTTAAGCACATTCTCGCATTGCCTGCCAAGTGCGGTGGACCTAAATGGTGCATCCACCACACTTCTTAAAAAAACCTTCTGGTACAAACATCAGAATTATGTTCTTTCTAAAAATCAAAGTCAGGACACAAAGGAAAAGCTTCCCTGGCATCCTGTTTTGATTTTTGTTGTTTACTTTGATGTGCAGCACGCTGATGTCATAGTAAACAAAAATTATAGTAGTATGTGGTCACTTAAATTGGTGGTCTGGTGCGTAATTACCCTTGCACTGATCTGTACAGGACATGTAGTGCAGGAAAGAAGATGCTCCGTTTTTAACAGTACTTCTGCAATGTGGATCCCTACTTCAGAATTGCCATGGAGCTATGAACCCCAAGCAGGGATCTAAACACCAGGGAGTTTGTTTTGGGAAGGGGCCCTGGTCATTGGGAAGTAATCTCCCTCCCCCCCAGGGCACAACAGTTTTTGTGCCCCATCAGAGGGTTAGGGGGTAGTTTTGAAAGTCCACTAAACTTCAGGAAAAATGGTGAAAAAAAGTATGGTGTAAGCATCGCCTACAACAGGAACAATCCAATCCAGTCCCCATGCGAATACCACATTGACCTCATAAGGTCATCCATTCTGCTGCAGGTGCTAGGCACAGCCAAACAAGTAGGGTACAGTTGTTATTGGGAGGAGAGTGACAATGCAGGATGGTAAAAATTTGTGTGGATCCCTGCAGATTCCTAAACTTTCCCTCTCAGAAATGTGACAAAAATTTTACCCAAAGCTTGAGGTTTCCCTAGCATTCTGGGTATGAAAACACAGTGAGTTCCACGCTAATCACACCACTCTGGACTCTCTTGGATGTCTCACTTTAGACATGAATGGGTTAGACAGATTTAAAATGGTAGTGGTACAGCTACCCACATTGCCAGAATGGGTAATTTTTCAGTGTTAAAAATGTAATGTCTCCACAACTCTTTTGGACCCTTTCCTAATGTAGGCAGTAGCCCATCCTACACAAGTGAATTATAATTATATTGGGGGAAGTGTGTTAAGGATGGATGGTGGGAAGTTTGTGGATCCTCGTTAATTCTGAAACTTTCCCTCACAGAAATGTGTGAAAAATGTGTGATTGCAGCTAAAGTGTGAGGTAAATAGGGTATTTTAGGAAAGAAAATGTAGTGGAATCCAGCAAGCCCTACCACCCTGGACTTGTTTTTGTGTCTAGTTTAGCAGAAAAGTCTGGATTTGCTAGGTTTCCATGGGTGGTGGCCGACCTCAGACCTAAATTTCGCAACTACCAACATCGCCAAATTGTTCATTAGTCATGATGGAATATTTCCATGCAATATTTTGTGGCCCTACGTGTTGTGATGGATAGGCTCGTACACACAATTGGGGTACCATTTTTATCAGAGGACGTGCAGGAACAGTGGATGGTAGAGGTTTCGATAATCTGCACAGGTTCCAGAAATGTGAGAAAAGTGATTGAATTTAGCCAAAGTTTGAGGTTTGTAAGGCCTTTTGAGTATGAAAGCATGGGATTAAGGCTCATCATTCCACCCTGCACTCCCCTGGGTGGCTGGGTTTCAGGAATGTCTAAATTCCATAGGTTTCCGTGGGTCGAGCCCATGCCCAAATTTTGCAACCATCCACGTAACCAAAGTGAGCCATATTTCATACCATGTCACCTTTTGGGATCTTTTTGTAAGTGATAGCCCTATCCACAGAACTGTGGAAGCTTTTTTATCAGGAGAAGAGTGGAAATACAGAATTTAGAATATTTGTTATTATCAGTTGAATTTCTCTACATTTATGGCTTCTCGATAGAGGCAAGTGTGCAGGAAAGAACACACTTGGCAAAATGCCCACTCACATGACAGTAAAAGTAAGCTCAAATTCGAGGTTGAAAAAATAACCACTATTTCTAAGCTTAGCATCCATGGCACATTAAAAAATACATAGATTTTCTTCATATGCAGTTTTCATTCATTATATTTTACCGTATACATTTCTGAGAATCATTATAAACTTCACCTAATTTGTTTGCTCTGAGTATTGTGTGTTTTTACACAAAACAAGCGCTATCTGTTCCTGCCACCAGCATGGTTTGATGAACATAACAGTATATAACATTTGTAAATCAACCATCCGGGTAAAAATTATAGATAAAAACATTGTTAGCTATTTCAGTTTTTTCCCTATTTTTTAACATCATTTTTTGTTTCAGCGGTTAGTTTCTTTGGGAAAACCATGAGCGATTTACACACTTGCAGATTTCAACATTTTGTCTAGCTGTCAGAAATGAATAGCTTTCTAGGTTCACCTGTGGTCTTCACACCTGTTTCCCCTACAAACCGCAAGTAGATTGAAACCAGGAAAATGGACTACCAATTAGCAAAATGCAAAAACTATGGTTAACATTTATATTTGTTTCTTACAACTCTGCCTGTTCCAGAAAGCAGGGAAGATATTGGTCTTTGCACAGCAATACGTTTGTTGGTGCCATTTTCAGAAAAGAAACATATACTTTCTTGCACAGCACAAAAAAAAGATTTTGCTATACTTAAGCTATCCTCTCAGTTCCCTCCAATGGAAACCACAAGCCCTGGGCACCTTTATAATCTTCATGATGTGGGAAAAAAGACAAACATTTGGCTTGTCTACCTTTTGTGAAAAACAGTTATGAAGGCTTATGATCAGAGAGCCCAAACCTCCAAAAATGGCTCAGCATTGCGGTGAGAAAAGCATTACTCGCTAAGGAATTGAACCTATTTATTAAACTACACCATACTTCCAGGGAAACGTAGCAAAATGAAATATTTATTGCTTCAACAGCTATGTATAAAAATAATAAAGCAGTGTTGTTTTAGAAATGAAGCAATGGATGTGTGATTTACCACCACATGGGCAGCTTGGGGAAAAAAATTCAGATTTGTTAATATACGTCAAGTGGGTCATTTGGAGTTAGGCAGAGCTGGACCGTAGCCATTAATCACCTCCTCAGGAGGTGGTACGCGCTCTGTAAACGCATCTTTTGCTTGACCAAAACCGTGGTTTCCCATCCTCTTCAAGAGACGTAGGAACCACCAAATATTGCAGTGCCTCAGCTCCACATTCTGCAATTAGATTGCATAAGTGAATGTTTAGGGCTACTTTTGCTAATAATTTACTGCTTCTGTAAACTTTTACTTTGAACATTAAATGAAACCCATGTCTTAAACTAATATTTTCTATTTCAACAGAAAGGGTATTTGATCCAAATAAACACTGTGGAGTGTTAGATCCTGAGACGAAGAAACCATGCACAAGATCTCTCACATGCAAGGTAATGTTTTGACACGTAGGCAGATGTTGTGGCAGAAGGATGAGTAGATGTCACTGAGAATCATGGTTAGTTAACATTGAAAAAAAAGAATTTGAATTAAACAGGAGAGTTTGCTAAATGCTTGTGTCGTTTCAGTATCCAGCTGTAGGAGATTTGCTACGTTTTTGTTGTGGCTGTATGTTTACTCTGTGTGTGTGTGTGTGTGTATGTGTATTTGTGGGTGTGGGTGTTTTGATTGCACTGTTTGCAGATTATGCCACTTCTGTATTGTTTATGTTAGTTTAACCAGAAGATTTTCCAGTGTGGGATGGGTGTTTGGGGCTTTAATTGGGACAAATTTGGTTTGAGTTGAGGGAGAGGAGTGCTTGTGATCATAGTGTGTGGTGTTTTTACCTCCTTTCGTATGGACTTGGAGCTAATATACATAGTGTGAAGTTTCAGAAAATGTGGAGTTTTTCGTTTCATAGTCATTCAAATGTTGTTGAAATTTTGAGTTTTTAAGGACATGGAATGTGGTTTTGGTATTGTAGATTTGGTTTTATTTATGTTACACCAATTGTTTATAAAGAGATACAAGTGTGTATTATTGGACAAGTTCTGCTCTGTGATGTCATGGAAGGTCCTGTTGCCCGGGGATCAGTGGGTGGCAGCTTAAAGGGAATCTGGGCTAAGCTAATTGTAACATCTCTGCTTGGTTACATCCACAACATCCATCAGATGCATTTAATATATCTACTCCATAATCCCCGTGGTATTTGAATGGTTCAGCAGTGGCCTCACATCATAGCAAGCTGCAGTACACTTCCTGAGGGAGAAAATAATAGAAATTAGAATACTGGAATGTTGAGATCGCCATTGAAGACAATGGGTCATCATTGGCTGATAAAAGCCGGAATAGGCCATCTGCTGTCAACATTACAGTGTCCTAATACACAGCTTCTTTCTCTCCCTTTCCCCTGAAACTCCAAAGTATATGGATTGGGCAGAGGAAAGTGAAAGGAAGAACATGTGCAGCAGGGCACACAGGAGCCTTCCCTCCTCCTTTTCTCCCATAGCTCACATTGTCACTGGAGCCACAAAAGGGGTTGGGCAGCTCCTGGGTCTCCCGGCTCAGCTGAAAGAAGAAAGCAGTCTAGCCAAACCCAGGGAGGACGAGGGGCTGACTTCAGCCTTATTGCACCGCTGTTGCATTGAATGTTCAACAGTTAACAGCCTTGGCCTAGTAAACGGCTTTTAACTATTGAACATTCACAGCAACAGCTGTGAAACAAAAGTTTCGGAGCCATGGGGCTGGGATTGTTTCAACCCCCTCGTTTTCTGGGAACTTTTGTTTTTTTAATTAGAAAAGTCTATCTTCACGGTGTGAGTGTTCTAATAGCCTTATAGCCTGCCATAGCGGGCTATATCGCCATTAAAGGCTCGCTCCCTTGTTTAAGCCCCTCGTCTTCAACTCGGGCGTTTAACACTGAAGAGGGCCATTCATGGCGGGTATAGCCTGAAGGCTGTGTTATTGTATATAATTTAAGAATTCTGATCCAGGGCCGCCTTACTTTCAATATTATACCTTGGAGTTAATAAAACACTCCCTGTGTATCACACAGTTAATGTTGAAAACCCTCTCAACCTTGTTTGCCCTTATTCGCATTGACTGAGATGTGAGAGTAAGTTTGCACTTTACATTTTGGCATAGGTGCAATAAGACTGTGGTAATATGTTGCACATGACAAATATACAAAGTAATTATGAAATACGCCACCACGATATATTCTTTTTATACTATAATGAACTTGAAGAGGGACGATAGAGAAGGGCTCATGACTTTTATCCATTGTATTATCTGAAGTGAAAAGATGTAGAACAGTAGTGTGTAAAGTGTAAAAGTACTTTATATATTGCATACACCTAATTTTGTACCAATCCTCATGCCAGTTTTATTTACCTTACCTTACCTTGGGAACGTTTAAAAAAAACCTGGGGCAGTTGGGCTACTTGGCTCAAGTTGTAACAGTCAGAGCATTTTACTCCTCGTGTCCCGGGGCTTCCCCTGGTGTTGAACACAAAACGGAGGCCCTCTATGTAGGGTGACCAGATTTTCAAAACAAAAAACTGGGCCATTTTGCAAAAATAGAAGTAGGACCACAACTTCACATAATTCTAGGGGCACAGAATGACAGCACTCAAACAAAGACAACAAGATACTAAATAAATTAAATGCATTTTTTAAAGGCCAGCATTTTACCTGCTTATGAAATTGCCTTCTGTAACAGTTTCTCACTAGTGTTATGTTGGAACACATAAAAGCTGCCTCCCATTGTTTTCAGTTGACCTTGGTCACAAGCCAAATTTAGTGAAATCTGCCAGGACAGCAGGTTTGAAAAAAAAGCGCCATACCCTATAGAGAGAGAGGAGTAATCCCACAATTCCACTAACTCACAACCACTACTAAATTAATCACACAGTGGAGTGGGTTCATACTTCCAAGGTAAAAGTCACCGCTAGCTTAGCACCCTTGCGTTTTTGGTTCTACATTGAAAGATATTCTTTTATGGATGGAGAGGCCTCACCCATATAATAGTGGCATGCTTCATCATTGGCCAGTCCAACCTGCCAAACCAATTTGATACTGGCTTGGTGGTATCAACCGCAGCCCCACAGGAAAACCAGCTGCTATTGGGACAGGGGGATCTGAATGATTCTTGTCCTCGTCAGTGAGAACCAGGGTTATAGAAGAATAACTAAAATCCCTTCGTGCCTGTCTAAAGATAATACTTTATTAGTGACGGTACGAGGTAAGGACAAAAACAAGTCAGTGGTGCAACAATGGTCTCAATGAGCCAGTACACCAGAATCAATACCTTATGCACATGCCAACATGTTTCGGTCTCTTTACAAGTACTCACTTGGGAAAATCTTTTCTCCAGGAAGTCTTGTGGCCTTCATCAGGGCAAAAGTCTAAGTCTCGTACCCTACTGTCTGTTACATGTTGTGTTCTCATACATGCAACTAGGTAAGACTAACTCCTACCTGCTCCTCTAGGCGTCTTTTAGGGTCATGTATCAGCAGGAAGGAAAAACAATTCATATAAATTGAGATTTTGTTCCTTAATTCCAAATCAAAAACACACTTCCTGTGGAACCAAACAACACCAAAAAAAATGTTACACTGCAAAATGCACTGTTTTTAAAACTGTGATTGTTCACAAATTCATCAGTAGCGCCAAGACAAACGGGTGAGAATCCCATCAAAACTAATGAATAAGTACAGTCGCTGAAACATAAACACAGTGCAACTTACCCTGCAAATGTCAGGGCAAGGCCTCATTAGTCACTAGGGGGTCGAGCACCACTTATTGTCACATACTATATTGGTAAGAATGTATAAAACAGAACAGAACAACTGACACTTAGTTACAACCCCTGCCTACATGCTTAGAACAAGCTAAGGGTCCTACTTGGGAAATCATATAGGTAGTCCCTGTGAAGAGTATCTGAGAGGTAATGTGGCCCGAGGGATCTGATAGTATCCAACGCCCCTCGGATTTTCTTAGAAGGTAAGGAATTTCAGAGAGATTGGCAATTGATAGCATGGTAGTGCACCAGAAACTGGAAGAAAATAATAAGCTAATTAAAGAATACAAAGATTATTTGACTAAATAAAAAATCCAGGAGTTTCAGAAAGCCCAGAGGAATGTCTTTTTAGAGAAGAGTTACCCCTATATTACGGATGATTACGATGGTAGGGAAGACAGGAACTCAAACTCATCATCAAGGAGTTATTCTTCCACGAATCCTGATAACTCAGAGAACACTCCCAAGTGAGGGAGAACAGACGGGGGAGACAGTGAAACCATAGGGCACAAGGCCCTCAGGGCCCTATGCCTTACTATGATCAAAATTGTGGGTGTCCTCCAGCATATGGTTTCCCACAGCCACCGATGTCCCAAATGGGCATGTGGCAACCAGTGTACTGGCACTCTTTTTTAAGGACAAGCCAGACAGGGGAAAAGAGAAATGGAAAGACCAAGGAGTGACATAGGGAGAGGAAGAAGAGGGTCCACGTACGACTAAAGAATAACACCACAAGAGAATGGTTGTGATTAATTTGAGTAACAAACAACTAGCAGAGATACAGTTCACTGTATTGAATAAAGGCTTGGGCTTCGTCCCATCTCCAAAACCAGATATTTTCAAATTGAGAAGTGAGGTCTCCCGCTTCCTCCTGATGATTCGTCTAAAGGTATTTTTAAGGATGTGACTGTGGCTAAAGCAACAAAAGATACCAATACGGGTCTCAGAAAAAAAAAAACACGTTCATACCACCAACCCACCTGAAGCTAGCAGGAGTCCTGGCTTTTGAAGAAGCGGTAAATAGGGCTATCAATGATTTGGGAGATACACCCAGCCCATACTCTCCGAACATCACTAAGGCTGAGCAGGTAGCAATCACAGAACCTTCAAATTGCCAAGAGATCACCATAAAACCAGCAGACACAGGAGAGTCTGTTGTGATCCTACCAACAGAGATGTATAGACAAGAATGCCTGAAACGTTTGAATCAGGAGAGGAATTACAAGCGATTGCCAAATCATTTCACCCCAGAAGTAGTGGAAGAGATCAATTTCTTGGTAACTACAGGGTTGGATAACTAATGGATCCCTGCAGACGAGGTCCAGTTTCTAAAGAATGCTAAACCAGGGGTCCCTTACTTTTATATATTACCGAAAGTCCACAAAAAGATGCACCCTCTTCCCGACGCCCCATCAAATCTGGTATAGGTTCAGCTCTGGAGCTGTTATCAAAATTTTGCGATTGCTTTCTGAGGCCATTGGTACAGAGAACCCCCAACCTACTTGAAAAACACGAAGGAAGTACTCAATATGTTGAAAGATATGAAATTTGCTCAGGAGTCTGAGTTCCTGATTGGATTGGATGTAGAGGCGCTGTATACCAGCATCCTTCAAGAAGAGACACTGATACTAGTAGACACCATCCTACAAGAGACCATGTGGAACTCTATGTCACCCAAGGATTTAGTGTTAGACTCTGCACATATGGCACTGGCTTGCAACTATTTTGAATTCGAAGGTGAGTTATTTTTGCGAATCCATGGGAGTTCCATGGACAGCACCTTCACTCCAAGTTTAGCCTACCTGTACGTTTATCATTTAGAAAGAACGCATATTCTGTGTGAGGAGAATCACTATTATACTAACATCAAGATGTGGAAAATATATATAGAAGATGTACTTTTGATCTGGTGGGGATCCAGGGAAACAACAGAAGATTTCTGTGCATGGCTTAATAGTACAGACCGATTCCTGAGATTCACGAGTACCATCAGTAACACAAAATTAAACTTCCTTGACTTGAGAATTTTTGCATTTGGAGGGAGGTTACACACAGAGGTTTATTATAAACCAACCAATAGAAATAATCTGTTACGATATGGGAGCTTCCATCCAAAGGGATACATGATAACCTCCCAGTGGGTCAATTTCTACTTCTGAGAAGGAATTGCACACAGAAAACAGACTATAAAAAGCATGCGAAAATCCTCACTAAAAATGTGATAACCACTGCAGACAAAACGGCATGCGACAGAGGCACTTTATTTGAGACACATAATAGAGTAACAGAAGATCATTTAATACGTGTAACTACTTACACCCCACTCTCCAATGAGGTACAAAAGATTGTAAGGAAACATTGGAGATGTTTGAGATCAGTGGGACTGAATCTGAAAACAACAATGTTCTCGTTCAGACGGGCAAGTAATATATGAGACCAGGTGGTACATACCAGACCACGGAAAACTCAAAAGGGAGATACACAACGAACACTCTGGAATCTCCCCTGCACCATGGGACCATTTCCCTGTGAGGGATGTAATGTCTGCCACTTGGCAGAGAAGAGAACATTCTTGGACCTGGGGCTTGAGAAGCCCTGTGAACTAAGACATTTCTCTAACTGCAACACAAAAAATGTGGTGTATATATTGAGATCTCTATGTGGACTGAGGAATGTAGGGATGATTACAAGATCAGTGAAAACACGAATCAATGAACATAGAAGTACCTTTAGGTGTAGGAAGACAGCAACAAAGATGATGCCCCACTTTATAGAGGTAGGACATGGAATGGATGATTTCAAATGGTTTGTAGATGAACATTTAAGGGGGCCAGACAAGATTGCAACAAGGAGGCTATTTTATATAGAACAAAGGTGGATGTTTCACCTGCACACTGATGTGGATGGACTTAACTATGAAATACCTTGGAATAATTTGAATGAGGGGTAAGCAAATAGAAATTTTGGGCCTAGCACACATCTGCAAGAGGTTGCGATTAGGTGGTATTATTTCAAGAACTAGTCACAATGAATGACATACGACTCCGGTCATGGGACATAAGACAAGAATTGGGAGGAGTCTCGGCTTGATGTGCGATGGGCCCTTATTTGACGTTTCCAATGTGAGACTAGATATTATTAGATAACGAATGGAGACCAGCTTAGTATAAAAACACACCCCCTAGACAGTCATAAAAAAACTACTGGATCACTAGTGCAATCGCTTGTGTAATTTATGAAAAAATATATATATATATTATACACAAATATACATGGTTGCTGTAAAAAAACAACACATTTAGTGCAAGTTTCTGCAAAACTCCTGGGCCACGTTGACTCAATAAAAAAAATCTTGACACGCTACTGTGTGGTAAGAATAGGATTATAAGAAAAAGCCAATTTGGGATTAAGTTTTCCCTTCTTATAGGCCTGATAAGTTTTGAAGGGCGAAAGAAATTACATGATTGAATCATTTTTTAAAAGTCATAGGGTTTGAATTACTGTCAGAATGATAAGTCCGATCAGCATTCAAACAGGACCACAAGTCCCATGACTCTCTCCGTGGCGCGTGTATATGACGTCACAAAGGGTAATGGAGGCTATGTTGGGGGAGTGGCTATGGAGGTATAAACTCTTGTTCAGTAAACTGATAGCAGTAGCAGCAGGACGATGTAGGGGCCCTAAGCAGGTGTGAAAAATAGAGGACCTGCTTTGACGAGGTAAGTTGGGGGCAGGGTGGGCTCTGACCGGGAGCATGTGGGAACTGGTAGCCACCACTGCATATTGAGAACCAGTGTCCTATTGGCATAAGATTCCGTTCCTGAGTTGGGGAGGACCAGCTGCTTGATTTGGGTGTAATGTGGGTGGGCGTGTGAATGCTGGTAACTTTTACCACACAATTTTGTGAGTGCGGAGACAATGTGGCAATAATAATAATAAGAATAGCAAAAGCTATCAAGCATTCTAGAATATCATCGCCGGCAGCACGTAATCGTAGTATGATTATACGGTGTGATACTTGCGATATGATTCATACTAGTATGGCAGTGATAGTTAACACTGGGGGACTGGTGGCCACGGTGGCATTTGGAGGACCAGTGTCCTATTGCCATAAGGTTCTGTTCCCAATTTGTGGAGGACCAGTATCTTGATTCAGTTGAAAGGTGTGTGAATGATGATAGCTGATACCACACAACTATGTAAGTGCTTAGTCAGTGTGGCATTATGACACTAACAAGTATTTCAAAACAAAATTGCCGGCACCACACAATGGTAATATGATTATATGGTATGATACTGGACATATGATTTATATTAGTATAGGGTTTGGTAAAAGAGATACCATAAAAAGGAAAAAGATGATGCACTTCTTCAGCCAGATCTACGCTCATCAAAAGCGAGAGCATGGTAACATGAGTTTGACAGGATGGGGACCTCAGGGGTGCATGAGTGAAGAAGTCAGATTATAAAAAACAACAGATTACCTGAAATGAAGGTTAAAGAATCAGTGAATGTTCACAAGATCCTTTAATAAAGCCCCCATGAAGACTACCTGTATGATTTTATGATTTCCCAAGTAGGACCCGTAGCTTGTTTTAAGCATGAAAGCAAGGACTGTCACTGAGTGTCAGTTGTTCTGTTCTATTTTATACATTCTGACCAATATAGATTGTGACAATAAGTGGGACTCCATCCCCTAGTGACTGATGAGGCCTTGCCCTGACATTTGCAGGGTAAGTTGCACTGTGTTTATGTTTCTATGGTTGTATTTATTCATTAGTTGTGACAGTATTCTCATCCGTTTCTCTTGGCACTACTGTTGAATTTGTGAACGATCACAGTTTTAAAGAGTGCAGTGTGAAATGTAACATGTTTTGTGGTGTTTTTCAGTTCTACAGGAAGTGTGTTTTTGATTTATAATTAAGGAACATAATCTTAATTTGTATGAATTGTTTTTCCTTCCTGCTGATATATGATCCTAGGAGATGCCTAGAGGACCAGGTAGGAGTTAGTCTTACCTAGGTGCATGTATGAGAATACAACACGTTACAGACAGTAGGACACAGGACTTAGACTTTTGCCCTGACGAAGGCCACAAGACCTCCTGGAAAAAAGATTTTCCATAGTGAGTTCTTGTTAAGAGGCCGAAACATGTTGGCATTTGCATAAGGTATTGATTCTGGTGTACTGGTTCATTGAGACCATTGTTGCACCACAGACTTGTTTTTATCCTTACATTGTGCTGTTACTAATAAAAGTATTGTCTTTAGACAGGCACAAGGTATTTTAGTTATTCTTGTACAACCCTGGTACTCACTGACCAGAATAAGAATTATTCTGATCTCCCTGCCCCAAAAGTAGCTGTTTTTTCCTGTGGGCCTACTGTTGAGACTGCCAAGCCAGTATCAGCTTGGTTTGGCGGGTTGGACTGGCCAATGATGAAACATGTCGCTATTATGTGTGTGACGCCGTTCCATCCATAAAAAAATAATTTTTGTCCACCTTGGCAGTATGAACCCACCCCGACTGTGCGATGAATTTTATGGTGAAAAAATGGGACTGTTGTGGCAAATCCGGAACTCCTGGTCACCCTACCTGTACATAACCCTGAGGGTAGGGAGTGAATGCCACCCACAGCTTACTTTGCAAGGTGGTATTGAGAAGAGATGCAGATCCCATTAGAGCAAATAATAACATTTAATGAATCAGTGTCCAGCCAGTCTTTTAAGTTGAAAAAATAGGTTCTTTAATGGTGACACACAAATAAATGCTATATAGGAAGTGAAGAAGGAAAATGTTAAATTCACAATTATCACAGGATACTATGATGGGAGGGAAGGTAGTCATTCCTGACTCCAAGGCTACTCGCAGATTCTTAATAGTGTGAAACACATGAAGTTATTCTAAGACTAGCGCAGTTCAATCTCCTTTCCCAGAGTGGTTAAGACAAAAGTACTAGTATTGTAAAGGTAAAGCCGCCTCTGAGTTATTTGTGTGTCTTGCACGGTTTCTGGTAAAGTAATCATAGTCCCCACAACCTTAGCTATGTTCTAAATGCTGAAGCACCACTCCCAAATGTGGAGTCAACCGCGAAGAAAATCTGAACATGGTGATGCACTCGCATACAAAATGCTGGGCTTCATGCTCCCATACACATATTTTGAAAATAGGTCATGATAGAGCGAATTGTTATTTGAGACATGTTTTATTGCAAAATACTATTTACTGAGGGATGAATACAGCTTGTGGATATAGGGGTAGGGAATGCATGATAGCCCAGGAACAGGGGTGTAATGCATAACCCTGTAGCCCCTGCAGGGTAAGGGGCAAACGGTTCAGGGCCTCCTGCCCTTCAGTAGGGCCCTATTCAGGCCATTGTTAATTAATACGTGTGAGATATGCGAAACTCAGTGGCCCCTAACTACTTTCTGCACGAGGACCCTTCACTTTGCATAACGGATGCTGCCCGGAACCCACAGGAAGGCCAATATTCTTGAGCAGCACAATCTTTACGTACTTTGCAAAATACTTGTAGCTAATTTCACTTATGCGGACTGAGCTGCTATATAGTTTGTAATCCCTATGTAAATCTGCACCATTGACACTCTGTCTGAATTTGAGTTAGTAAAAAGGTCGTTCACCAGGGTTAGGAAGTGTTAACTTAGAGCTCTTTATGCTGGAAGCACTTGACTCCCTTAAGGGTCCATGGTACTCATTTACCAGAAGCCACTCAGAAATGTTGACGTAGGAAGGAATTCTCCAGTTCTCCTCACTAATTATCTCTGTTGTCTCATCCTTGTTGTAAATACATAATTAATAAATCAGAAAAGCAGTGCAATCCTGTTATCAGTAATTATCTCTGGGGGTTTCGGTTATGTCATAGACAAATAAGTATGCATTCTTTAGTGAAACTAAGCACTCAAACTCAGTGACATACACTTCAAAGAGGCTTGTTCAAGGTAAATTCGTTTCTAGAGGAAATTATATTTAAATCAAAGAGAGCAGCCTGTAACTGCATAGAAAATCATGTACAGGATTGGGAAATCAAGTTTGATCAGTCGTTTGTTGGGTGAAAATTGTGCGTATGTTTGTGAAATCGAGTTTTAGAAATCGTGGACAGATTTGTGAAATAAAATCAAACAATCTGTAGCTGAATGAAAATGGTGCATGACTGTGCAGTCACGTTTGATCAAAATTTACCTTAATTAAAATAGTGCACAAGATTGTGAAATCATGTCTGATCAACTGGTATATATACATAAATACTACAGCTAAATTTGCTTATGCATGTGTGATAAATTTGAAACCAAGGCTAAATTAAATGTTCTCCAGAAGGACATGAATACTTCACAATTTCATCTGGCACTGATATTACATTTATCTGTGGGTGGTTTACAGAGGAAGCCGTAAAGGTGAAAGGCTAAGGCAGGAGTTAGCAGAACCCAGTGGGCCACTGACTACTGATTTGATTCAAAGTAATGTATGAAGCACATGATTTGACATACAACAAACTCTGTACCAAATGAATTGGGAAGATTAATTAACACATAAAACAGGTAGATAAGAGAAGAGGTAAGGGGTTGGTGAAATTGTATGAAACAACAACTGGAGTAGAGATTACATGCCCTCTTTGAAGTTGAATGCAGGGAAATTACCCTGCTCAGTGTGGTAATTCACTTGAACGCCTGCCAAGTAGTATGCACAATGAGCCTTTTGTATAACAATCTCTTTCGACTACAACGTGGAAGGTGGTGGTGACATTGTTGCATAAGTTAAACCACTAGTGAGTCAGATATTGGTAAAATAGATTCTGTATGATTAATCTTCATAACAAAATACTGGCAACAGTGGTGGTGTGGAGGTCCATTTGCGATATCCAAGAGCTGGCTTACTCTGGTTAGTCCAGTTTTGAACCAGACATACTAACATACATGAGTACAAGGCCGTTGTTTAAAGTCATATCACAGCTTATCTCTTTATGTCTCAATAGTTGCTGGATTTGACTGAAATACACAGAATTTGACATCAGTGATCAAGTTACTCCACTGAAGCTGACTAACCCAATAGCTGTGTTTTTTGCAGATACTGTAGGCTTAAAATAATTTGGGTTAAGCCCGAATAGTTCCCATGAATGGAGGCAACATCCTGTTCCAACACTGTTGCCTAGTAGAAACAATGGCCCTCATTATAACATTGGTGGTAAAAACCGCCTACCGTCATATTATGACCACAGCCGGATTTCTGCCACAAGAATGGGGGAATTCTGGCTGTGGCCATACAAGCGGATGATGGTAAGGTGGCGTTGCTACCACCAGCAGCGCCACGGCAGTAGACCACCACCAGCTGCATTATGACAAATAATACGGCCTGGCGGTGTTCTGCTGGTGGGCGCTGCTGGCAGTAGCAGCGCCCCGTCCCATCTTCTGCCAGAGGACCCCCTGGATCCAGGTAAGTCGGATCTCCGACAGGGGAGGTGGGTGGTGGGTGTTGTGTGTGTGCGGGTGTGTGTGAATGTATGTGTGTGCGTGAATGCGGGCGTGTGTTGAGTTTTGAATGCAAGTGTGCATGTACGGACCTGTGAGTGCATGTCTGTGTGTATGTTTGAAAGTATGTGTGATTGGATGTATGCATGCGTGTATGTATATGTGAATGAGTGTGTGTATGCCTGTGTGTGTGTGAAGGGGGGCATGGGTGGGGTGTAACTGGAGAGGTGGGGGGAGTAACTGGAGAGTGGGAGGCCCCTATCAGTGACAGGGAAGAAATTCCCTGTCACTGATAATGCCCACCGCCATGGTTTTCGTGGCGTTAGGAACGCTGCTAAAACAATGGCGGTAGGCGAGGTCATAATCCCACAGGTGGAACAATGGCGGCCGCCAGACTGGAGATGGACATCTCCAGCCTGGTGGCTGTTACCGCCGTGGCGGTCTGAGTGATACATTGGCGGGTTGAATGTCATAATGTGGTCGTAAGTACCGCCAGCCTGTTGGCGGTACTTACCACCACATTATCGCCGACCGCTGGGGTTGTAATGACCCCCATTGTGACCCTGGAAATATAAAACTGTTAAAAGGACAACATTCCTAATTTCCATGGGAAGCAGATTCTTGATTCAGAAGACTGTTCTTTTTATAAGGCTGCTGATACAATCATCAAGAGATTATTTATCAAGCATAGAATTTCATTTTATCATGTTGGTTGGAGTCATTGGGGTTATCAGCATACAGAGAGAGAGGTAATGAAGTAAGGGCCTGCTTTAGATCTTGATGAATATAATATAGCATCACAAAAGTGACGGATAGCCCGTCCGCTGTTTTACAAGTACATTAAGGGGGTCATTATGACCCTGGCGGAAGGCGGAGAAGCGGCGGTAAGACCGCCAACAGGCTGGCGGTCTTTTTTTTGTGTATTATGACCATGGCGGTTACCGCCATGGTCATCCGCCGGTTCTCCGTTCCGCCCGCCATGGCGGAGACGACCGCCGGGCTGGAGACCAGGGTCTCCAGCCCGGCGGCCGTCACTATACCGCCGGAGGTATTTTGACGCGGCTGACCGCCATGGATTTCATGTGGTTTGAAACAGCCATGAAATCCATGGCGGTAAGCACTATCAGTGCCAGGGAATTCCTTCCCTGGCACTGATAGGGGTCTCCCCCACCCCGACTCCCTCCCCTACACCCCCCAACACCCCTGCCACCCCCCAAAGGTGGCAGGACCCCCCCTCCCTACCCGACCCCCAACATAACATCACTCATACACACACGACACGCACGCAGGCACCACCAACACACATATTCGCACACACGCAACATACATGCCAACATCCACACACACAGTCAGACACGCACACCCACATTCAAACATACACGCACACATCCATACAGACATACCTACAGACATACACGCACTCATTCCCAAACACACAACACCCCCGCAAGCATACACGCACTCACACACCCCCTCTACATACAAACATGCAAACCCCTATGCACGCACACAACACACAACACCCCCCCACCACCCTCCCCTCACGGATGATCGACTTACCTGGTCCGACGATCCTCCAGGAGGGGACGGGAGCCATGGGGGCTGCTCCGCCGACACCACACCGCCAACAGAACACCGCCACGGCGAATCACAGGATGTGATTCACTGGGCGGTGTTCTGTTGGTGTGGCGGTGGAGCAACCTCCACTTCCCCGCCGCCCACCAGTATGGCTGTTGGCGGCTCTCCGTCCGTAAAAGGACGGAGAGCTGCCAACGGTCGTAATAGTCCGAGCGGCAAACCGCCACCACTGGCGGTCTTCCGCACGGCGGTCCCTCGGCGGTCTTGGAAAAAGACCGCTGCGGTCAAAATGACCCCTAAATCTTTAAATGTAGCCAATAGTAGATTCTGAACTAAAACTGTGTCATTTGATAACACAGGCACACTACACCCTATATGCCTTCATTCACCCCCTCTGTAGCTATATTTATGACATCTGCGGTAATATTAGATCACAGTAGCATATCACACTTGTGGAGCCCAAACTTTTTAAATTTTTCCCCCTGATGTCAGCGAAGACCCATCCCTTCCCTGACACATTCAGACATTGAATACACAAATAAGATTCTGTTCCCCAGAAGTTTAAACTTTTTGTATGTAATAGTCACTCAGCCTCACTACCATGCAGTAAACAACTTACTGAAACAATCCTTTCCTTATCCAGAATATCCTGACCTTAAAGAAAGCAAATGGAAATTGTTCACATTCTTTAGAGGCATCCACAGAAAATTTGTCTTTCAACACTGCTAACATCTTTCTATGAAACTGTGATAGGACTCTGAAAAAATTGAGGAAGACAAAGCATGCGTTTGGGCAAAGACTAGTTGAAATCATGAATTGAGCACATTGTTTTCATAAAGAAATGGGGTGCACTTTTATGACATTGAAACAATATCTTAATCAGGCCTCTTAACAATAAAAATAGTTTTTCACTACTGATGTGAAGCTCATTTGTTATTTCAGTAGAGGTTCATTCCTTCACGTTTCAAGTGTAAGCAGTACATTTACTGATGCATCTCATTTTCACATCGATAGCCAAGAAGTGTCAGCCCTGCAACCTGTCTTTATAATTGTATTTGAGTTACAACGATACACTGTTAGATGATTAGAAGAGAGCTACTTTCTGTTTCACAATTGTCAGTGATTTTAAAATATGCGCTCACTCGAAAAAAACACAGTGTTGCATACTTTACTCCTTTTTCTACATAAGAGTTAGCTCAGACATTGTTTTGCTCAATCTTGTATTTCTTTGTAGCTAAGGGCCTGATTTATACTTTGGCAGATCGGATACTGTGACACAAATGAGACAGATATCTTGTTTGCCATATTACAGTTACATTATGGGCCTGATTACAACTTTGGAGAAAGTGTTAATCCGTCCCAAATGTGACATGTATACCACCAGCCGTTTTACAAGTTCTATAGGATATAATGGACTCGTAATACGGCTGGTGGTATATCCGTCAATTTTGGGACGGATTAACACCTTCCTCCAAAGTTGTAATCAGGCCCTATATCTAATGGCTTTTGTAATACTGCGGACAGAATTTCCGTCACATTTGTGACGGAGTATCCCATCCGTCCCTTTGTTCCTATATTTCAGTAACAAGTATTTTAACGTTTTTTATTGTTCTTACCTCAACTTTCTTCACTGGGTAAGACTGGGCATTTGACAAGTCTTTATATCTCGGTTTCTCCTCCCCTGTCTGACCCAGATCATTTATGTAGTGAAGAGTTCTTCAGTGTCACATGCCCCCATATTCTTTGCTGGCAAGCTCTGAATAATCAGTTTCATTAACGGACAGATGCCTTTTGATTTTTGCATACTGTAGGTATTTTAGGTCTTTGTTTTCTGAAAGTCCTTGTGATAAATGTGAAGGTCAGTCTGTTTTTAATATCCATTTTAATAGCCAACCAGGCCAGGTGATTTGCTCTTTTCTGAATAGGCGAAAGCATTTGGTTGACCACATGGTTGTCACCTTCCCACACATCTTCTGGAATCCTACAGAGACAACCATGTTGGGTAACTGCAATACAGCCACAATCCCTAAATCAGGTTCTCAATTTAGCACCTATTCTACCCACTGTATGCCTTTGTTCAGCCGCTGGCACATTTGATTCTTCCCACAATGAATCTCTCACTACTGCTGGTCAACAATAGTTCTGAGCCTTTGTACTTTCCTCCAGAGTTAAGAGAAGATGACCTTTGCAAAATGAATGTTCCATTCCCGGGCAATGATATTGATATATATATGTTTGATGGAATGTGTAGCTGCAGATACACATGCTGTGCATATCCCGCCATCTAGTGTTGGGCTCGGAGTGTTAGAAGTTGTTTTTCTTCGAAGAAGTCTTTTCGAGTCACGAGATCGAGGGACTCCTCCCCTTTCGGCTCCATTGCGCATGGGCGTCGACTCCATCTTAGATTGTTTTCTTTCCGCCATCGGGTTCGGACGTGTTCCTCTTCGCTCCGTGTTTCGATTCGGAAAGTTAGTTAAATCTCGGAAAATTTGACGGTATTGTTTGCGTTCGGTATCAGGTTAGTTATAGCAGATCGACAACGAATAAAAGAAGAGCTCCGGTAGCCCTTCGGGGCTTCTATCCCCCGGCGGGGCCTCTTCGGACCGACCGCGTGCGTCTTCAAGGCTCATGGAACGGACCCCATTCCGCTTCTGCCCCGAATGCCACAATAAGTATCCGTACACAGATCAGCATTTGGTCTGTAATTTGTTTGTCCCCCGAACACAAAGAGGATACTTGCGAGGCCTGTCGGGCATTTTGGTCAAAGAAGACGCTACGGGACCGAAGAGCTCGAAGGCTTCAAATGGCATCGACGCCGTCAGGACACCACGACGTCGAAGAAGAGGAGACTTTCTCCATTACTGACTCGGACTCGGACGAGGCCGAAAGTGAGCAGCCGGCAAAAACCCGTGAGTAAACCTGCCCCGGCCAAAACTCACGCCAAAATCATGAAGGCCCAGGGGACGCCACCGCCGGCAGGCCATGGCTTAACCCGTAAACTCGGTGACCAACCATCGGCACCGAAAAAGGGCACACACGTGTCGAAGACATCCGACTCCGGTCGAGATACCGCCACAGAGTATACTCGGCACCGAGATACTGGCTCTGACCAAACTCGACACCGAGATACCGGCACCGAGCAAAGTCAGCACCGAGAGATCAGCACCCTGAAACTGAAAAAGATGGCTTCGGAGCCGAAGAAGTCTGTAGAAAAAGTTTTGGTGCCGAAAAACCCAGCATCGGAGCCGAAACAAAGTTCTTATTCTGAAGAACAGGGCCTTTCAGCACAACTACAAGGCCATAAATTTGGACAAGAATTAGAGATGGCGGAGCCAGACTATACACAAAGAAGGCTTCATATTCAAAAAGATACAGGGAAAATAAGAACTCTTCCCCCTATTAAAATGAAAAGGAAACTTTCTTTCCAAGACACAGAGAAACAGCCAAAAGCAAAGGTGGTGAAAGAAAAAACTCCACCACGTTTTTCGCCACAACCATCGCCACTGCACTCACCTCAGCTATCACCAATTGCAACACCCCCTATGATGCAATCTCCAACGCACACAGGGATGACCCAGGATGACCCAGATGCATGGGATCTATATGATGCACCAGTATCTGACAATAGCCCAGACTGCTACCCGGCAAGACCGTCACCACCTGAAGACAGTACTGCTTACATGCAGGTGGTGTCCAGAGCAGCTACTTTTCACAATGTAGCACTGCACGCTGAACATATTGAGGATGACTTTTTATTTAATACTTTGTCGTCAACACACAGCCAGTACCAGACTCTGCCAATGTTACCAGGGATGTTAAAACACGCAAAACAAGTGTTTCAAGACCCCGTCAAATGCAGAGCCATTACACCTAGGGTGGAAAAAAAGTACAAGCCTCCCCCTACGGACCCTGTGTACATCACACAACAACTAACACCTGACTCAGTGGTAGTAGGTGCAGCACGCAAAAGGGCAAACTCACAGACTTCTGGGGATGCACCACCACCTGACAAAGAAAGTCGAAAGTTTGATGCAGCTGGGAAAAGAGTTGCAGCACAGGCAGCCAATCAATGGCGCATTGCCAATTCACAAGCTTTATTGGCAAGATATGACAGGGCTCATTGGGATGAAATGCAGCATTTTATTGAACATCTTCCCAAGGAGTTTCAAAAGCGTGCACAGCAAGTGGTGGAGGAGGGCCAAAGTATCTCCAACAACCAGATACAATTGGCAATGGACGCAGCGGACACAGCCGCCAGAACTGTGAATACAGTGGTCACTATTCGGAGACACGCATGGCTCCGCACCTCCGGATTTAAGCCAGAGATCCAACAGGCTGTGCTTAATATGCCTTTTAATGGACAACAGTTGTTTGGGCCGGAGGTGGATAAAGCTATAGAGAAGCTAAAGAAGGACACTGACACGGCCAAAGCCATGGCCGCGCTATACTCCCCACAGAGCAGAGGCACCTTTAGAAAGCCACACTTTAGAGGGGGGTTTCGTGTTCAAAGCACAGAACCCTCAACCTCACAAGCCAGAACCACATACCAGGGCCAGTATCAAAGAGGAGGCTTTCGGGGACAATATAGAGGTGGACAGTTCCCTAAAACCAGAGGGAAATTCCAAAGCCCAAAGACCCCACAAACTAAACAGTGACTTCAATGTCACAAATCCCCAACACATAACACCAGTTGGGGGGAGACTCACAGATTATTACAAAAATTGGGAAGAAATAACTACAGACTCGTGGGTCCTAGCCATTATCCAACATGGTTATTGCATAGAATTCCTACAATTACCATCAAATGTGCCTCCAAGAACACACAACATGTCCAAACAGCACTTGGATCTATTGCAACTAGAAGTCCAAGCGCTGTTACAAAAAACTGCAATAGAACTCGTACCCAACCATCAGAAAGGAACAGGTGTTTATTCCCTGTATTTTCTAATACCCAAAAAGGACAAAATTCTGAGACCCATCTTAGATCTCAGAACACTAAGGGGGTCATTACAACATTGGCGGGATAAGGCGCTTACCGCCGTGCAGAAGATCGCCAATACACCGCCGCGGCCGCGCTACACTGCCACATCTATTATGACACACATCACGGAATCTGCCGAAATTCAGACACCCACACAACTCCGCCACACCAAAGGTCAGCGATAAACATGCGGAAACAAATCCTCCACCTCCACGCCAACAGAAACACGCCCATGCTATTACGACACACCAATCCACGCGGCGGTATATTCAACCACTATATTCCATTGTCGGCACACACCGCCGTGCTCAAAATACACACACATCTACAAAACACCGCCACATTGGACAATTACAAATACACACACCTGATACACATACACACACTACTCCCACACACCCAATACAATTTAAAATACACACCCACAAACCCCTACAACCAGAAATTCTGAGAGAAGGCGAGAGAGAGAGCACAGCTATTGACAACCCCATCACACAGAGGCACACAACACCATCACCCACACAACATCCACGCACAAAACACCACATACCACTACACTCACCACACTCATCACCACATACACCACCCCACACCTCACACACACCACCCCATGTCACGCCAAAGACACCCCCGCTTCTCCGAGGAGGAGCTCAGGGTCATGGTGGAGGAAATCGTACGGGTAGAGCCACAGCTATTTGGCTCACAGGTACAGCACACATCAATAGCCAGGAAGATGGAGCTATGGTGCAGAATAGTGGACAGGGTCAACGCCGTGGGACAGCACCCAAGAAATAGGGAGGACATCAGGAAGAGGTGGAACGACCTACTGTACTCATGTTTTGATACCCCTGCAGGAACCAGAAGGAACGTCACCACACCAGAGGGTCCAGACAACACCACTCCACCCCTAGAAGAGGCCCACAGTGACGACAGCAGCTCTGCCCCACTGGATCTTGATGACCAGCCCGGACCATCGTGGGCCTCAGGACAGTCGGTTCCCCTTGCCCAGCCACAGCCCAACACCGAGCTTCCACCCTCTGGTAACACCAGCACAGCACCCACCCAGCGGGCCCAAACCTCCCTACCCAGGACAGGTCAATCAGCGGTGTGTCCACCACTACAGGGCACCCAGGGTAACCCACCACCCCAACAACAACAGGGACCTGGGGGCAGTGGTAGTGGGCACACGGTCCAGGGGACGGAGACATCGGAACACCGGGGAACTGGGAGGGTTGCTGTGCGACAGAGGGAGGACAGGCCAAGGGAACCCACTCTCCACGAGGCCCTCTCCTCCATCATGGGAGCATACCACCACTCCCAGGAGACGATGGCGACGGTCCTGGACAAGTTGCAGGAGACCCTGCGTCTGCAGGAGGAGCAGTATTTGGGGTTCAGGGAGGAGCTCAGGACCATCGGCTCCGCCCTGGGCACCATCGTAGGGGTGCTGACGGACATTCAAAAGACCTTGAGGGACACTGTGGCACTCCAAGGGGCCCCTGACACTAGCCACGATGATGAACTGCCCACCACCTCCGCCGGCGCTAGTGGACAGGACGCCCCTCCACAGGACCACCCCACCAGCACCCCACCCCCTGCAGACGGACAACCACCACGCAAGCGGGCCCTGAGATCCAGAAACAGGACAGAGCAAGATGGCAAGACCCCCGCCAGGAAATAAGACCACCCTGATTGTCCCCCCACTGTCCCACTTTGTTACCCTGTCCAGATTGGAACTGCCCCAGCTCCACTTCCATTGCCCAGATGGGCAGTGCACCTGTGAGACTAATAGACTGGACTCTGCCATGGACATTCCTCCATTTTACAACTCCCCTTCATTTTTTGAGCACTTAAATAAACACCGTGAAACACCAAAAAATCTGGAGTCAGTCTATGATTTGGTACTTTGTATTATCAATCACAGTGTCATAATGGGTTACCCATTGTAAGGCTAACATACCTATGTCACACATCACAAGCCCTTCAAGGATGCAAGCAGTTGACACGTAGGTTACCACACTTGTGAAACTGAAATGGAAGGGTACAACTCAATTAACAAATAGTGAGTGAAATGGAGGTACAGGATAGAGGTAGACGTGTGAAAGTTAATGTAATGTTAAACCAGAAAATGTTCTCACCTGTGTGTCACTGGAAATACTGCTGTATGACTGACTCCCTGTTGTCGTTTTCTTCTTCCTCAGCTTCATCCTCATCACTGTCCACAGGCTCCACAGCTGCTACAACACCGCCATCTGGATCATCCTCCTGCAGAAAAGGCACCTGGCGTCGCAATGCCAAATTATGGAGCATGGAGCAGGCGACGATGATGTCGCACACCTTCTTCGGTGAGTAGAATAGGGATCTACCAGTCATATGGAGGCACCTGAACCTGGCTTTCAGGAGGCCGAAGGTCCGCTCGATCACCCTCCTAGTACGCCCATGGGCATCATTGTACCGTTCCTCTGCCCTGGTCCTGGGATTCCTCACTGGGGTCAATAGCAAGGAAAGGTTGGGGTAACCAGAGTCCCCCAGTAGCCATACATGGTGCCTCTGGAGTTGACCCATCATCTCAGGGATGCTGCTATTGCGCAGGATGTAGGTGTCATGCACAGAGCCAGGGAACATAGCATTTACCTGCGAGATGTACTGGTCTGCCAAACAGACCATCTGGACATTCATGGAATGATAACTCTTCCTGTTCCTGTACACCTGTTCACTCCTGCGGGGGGACCAGAGCTACATGGGTCCCATCAATGGCACCTATGATGTTGGGGATATGTCCAAGGGCATAGAAGTCACCTTTAACTGTAGGCAAATCCTCCACCTGAGGAAATATGATGTATCTCCTTACGTGTTTCAGCAGGGCAGACAACACTCTGGACAAGACGTTGGAAAACATAGGCTGGGACATCCCTAATGCCATGGCCACTGTTGTCTGAAATGACCCACTTGCAAGGAAATGGAGCACTGACAGCACCTGCACGTCAGGGGGGATTCCAGTCGGATGGCGGATCGGTGACATCAGGTCTGGCTCCAACTGGGTACATAGTTCCTGGATAGTGGCACGGTCAAACCTGTAGGTGACAATGACATGTCTTTCTTCCATTGTCAACAGGTCCACCAGCGGTCAGTACACCGGAGGATTCCGCCATCTTCTCATATGTCCCAGCTGACGGTGCCTACGAAGGACAACAGCGAAGAACCAGTCACTATTCCTCCAGGTATGTACCCACAGTTACACACAAGACTACACCAGACACAAAACCCTTCCTGTATGTGTGTTGAGTGTAGGCCTAGCTATGTGTGACGCAGTAGTAAATGAAGGCATGTGGGCCCCTGAAATGGTGACTGCCTGACCTCTAAACTGGGACAATGGGATTGTGGGGTAACAGCGCTGGTGTTGCACACCGTCACGGTAGGCGGTCGTAGACCGCGGCGCAATGCTGCATTGTTTAACATTGGACCCTATGGGTCCCAGGAGCCAATGAACAGGTGCGCTGGTGGTGATGATGCGCACCGCCGCGGACGTCACCGCCGCGGACGTCACCGCCATTTTCTGTCTGTTCAATCACTAGATACCTAACCTTCGACAGAAGAGGACCTACACTGCTAGTGCTGCTGTGACCTTGGTCTGGAAGCGACGATGGCTGCTGCGTCTGGGGAAAGGGCCCCTGCCTTCACTGCACAGGAGTTGGAGAAACTTGTGGATGGGGTCCTCCCCCAGTACACACTACTCTACGGTCCTCCAGACCAACAGGTTAGTACACAGGGCGCACGTTGTATGGGCTAGGCCTGGGTCGAGAGGGCTGGTTGGAAGAGGGAAGGGGGCAGAGTTCTAAGAACAGTAATGCATGGGAATGAATGGGCCACATGGCCAGAGTAGGGAGGGGGCCACTCACAACGACGGTGCAGTTGGTAATGACTGTACCTCTTCCCTTGTGCAGGTCATGTAGGTCAGCGCCCACCAGAAGAGGGACATTTGGCGTGCCATCGCCAAGGAGGTCCGGACCCTGGGGGCCGACCAGAGACGGGGCACCCACTGCCAGAAGAGATGGGAGGACATTCGCCGCTGCAGCAAGAAGACGGCGGAGGCTCAGCTGGGAATGGCCTCCCAACGTGGGAGGGGTGCCTGTCGCACCATGACCCCCCTGATGTTCTGGATCCTGGCGGTGGCCTACCCGGAGTTGGATGGGCGCTTGAGGACATCACAGCAGACACAAGGGGGTGAGTACAACCTCATTCTGCGGACTTTGCGTGCAGTGGAGGGGTCTGGGTGGGGGGGTGGGCTGTGGGTGTCCCTAGGCCAGGGCAAATTCGGTAGGCAAGGCCCCTCCGTAATGTAGGCCATGTGGCACTGAACCCCACCACAGCAGAGTGCCAAGTTGAGGTATAGTTGCCCCTGTGGCATCCAGGTGCGCAGATGTCCACCATTGCCATGTAGGCCATATCCCAGAAATTGCATGTGCAGAGGGCAGGAGCACGGCGTAATGCAGGGGGCTGCTGCGTCTGTCTTGTCCGCCAACGGTAGCGGTATGCCATACACTAAAACTCTCTTTCTTCTGTCTCCCCCCCTTTTTCTGCTCTCCCTGTCCTTTTGTACATCAGCATCATCAGGCGGAGGTACAGTGGCACCGGAGCACGAGGGAGCTGCATCCCACATGGCCATGGAGGGCCACACCACAGACTCTGAATGCACCAGTGGGACGGAGGGCGAGGGGAGCTTCACGTCAGCAACCGGATCACCAACCAGCGACACGGACTCGTCCGCCGATGGGAGCTCCCCTGTGGTGGCGGCACCATCTGTGCGCCCCACTTCTACAGGTACAGCCGCCACCTCCCCTACCAGCACCGCCCTCCCAGCAGCCCCTCAGCGTTCACCCCGTGCCCGCTCACCCAGGAGGGTGGGCATCACCTTCGCCCCAGGCACCTCAGGCCCTGCCCCAGTCACCCCAGCTGCCCTCAGTGAGGAGGCCATTGACCTCCTCAGGTCACTCACTGTTGGGCAGTCTACCATTGTGAATGCCATCCAGGGTGTAGAACGAGAGTTGCAACATGGTAATGCATTCCTGGAGGGCATTCATTCTGGTCAGGCTGTCCTTCAGCGAACCCTGCAATCTCTGGCCTCAGCACTGATGGCAGCCATTGTCCCTGTGTCCAGCCTCCCCCCTCCAACTTCCTCCACCCAGACCCAATCTCCTGTACCCCAGCCCATCTCAAGCACACCTACAGACCAGCATGCACACAAGTCAACACACACAAGTAGCTCAAGCAAACATAGGCACCACACACACCACAGACACTCATGCAACATCCACTGTCTCCACTGTGTCCCCCTCCTCCTTCTCCCTCCTCCCTCCCAGTCTCGTCTACACACACACCTGCATGCACCACATCTACAGGCACTAGGACTCGCACCAGGACGCCCAGCACCCCAAGCCGCTCACCTGCACTCACCACCTCCACTGCCATTTACACGTCCCCTGTGTCCTCTCCCAGTGTGTCTGTGACGCCCCCTCCCAAAGTACACAAACGCCAGCAATCACTCACCCAACATCCATCCACCTCACAACAGCCTCTAGTACCTGCACCTGCACCCAAAACAGCTAAAGTGACACCTCCTACAACCACCTCCTCTTCCTCCATTCCCAGACCCCCTCCAGCTACCCATCCCAGTGTCCGTCAGAAACTGTCCCTCTGTAAAATTGACCTTTTTGCCCCAACCCCCCCCCTCCAATTCATCGGTCCCGTCGTAGCGCCTCAGCCAAAAAGCCTCTAGTACCAGTGGTGCGTGTTCAAGGTTTGTGGAGTGCACCGGCCACCAGGGCAGGCAGTAGGACCCAGAGCCAAGGCACTTTCAGCCCACCCCCTGTAAAGGCTCTAAAATTGGAGAGTGGACGACGGGACCGTGTTAAGACTCCTGGTGGGAAAACAAGTGACATGGGTTCCAAGGCGATTGGTGAGTCAGCTGTAACTCCAACAAAGATAGGGAAGGTCCAGAGGAAGTCTGCCCAGCTTGTTGTGAGTGTCACGGCGGAGAAGTGCGACATTGTTTCCGGCGGTCCAGACACAACCGCCAGCACTGTCGTCACTGGCCAGAGACCACCGCCACCACCGGAGTCCGAGCCCAGGAGGGCCCAAATATCGTCACTGGTCCAGAGACCACCGCCAGAGTCAGAGCCCAGGAGGGCCCAAGTATCGTCACTGGTCCAGAGACCACCGCCGGAGTCAGAGCCCAGGAGGGCCCAAGTATCGTTACTGGTCAGGAGACCACCGCCGGAGTCAGAGCCCAGGAGGGCCCAAGTATCATTACTGGTCAGGAGACCACCGCCGGAGTCACAGCCCAGGAGGGCCCAAGTATCGTCACTGGTCCAGAGACCACCGCCGGAGTCACAGCCCAGGAGGGGCCCGGATGCCACAGCCCCACTAGGCAATGATGGAACGTCATGCCACCCATCAATGCCCATTGTAGAGAACGTCATGCCACACACCAATGCCCAGTGTAGAGATCGTCATGCCACACACCAATGCCCAGTGTAGAGAACGTCATGCCACACACCAATGCCCAGTGTAGAAATCGTCATGCCACACACCAATGCCCAGTGTAGAGATCGTCATGGCACACACCAATGCCCAGTGTAGAGAACGTCATGCCACACAACAATGCCCAGTGTAGAGATCGTCATGCCACACACCAATGCCCAGTGTAGAGATCGTCATGCCACACACCAATGTCCGTATCAGAACCGCCATGTCAAAGCACCGCTGAACAGGGCAAAGACCGCCATGTCAAAGCACCGCTGAACAGGGCAAAGACCGCCATGTCAAAGCACCGCTGAACAGGGCAAAGACGGCCATGGCAAAGCACAGCTGAACAGTTCATAGACCGGCATGACAAAGCACCGCTGAACAGTCCATAGACCGGCATGGCAAAGCACCACTGAACAGTCCGGAACCGCCATGTCAAAGCACCGCTGAACAGGGCAAAGACCGCCATGTCAAAGCACCGCTGAACAGGGCAAAGACCACCATGTCAAAGCACCGCTGATCAGGGCAAAGACTGCCATGGCAAAGTACAGCTGAACAGGGCAAAGACTGCCATGTCAAAGCACCGCTGAACAGTCCATAGACCGGCATGGCAAAGCACCGCTGAACAGGGCATGCACCGTGTAGGAATGAAGAGGCTGCCACATCAGGCATCCTTAACTTATCCCATGTGCAGCTGGGACAGTGACAGGACATGAACTTTCACGGGGAGACTCATCCAGTCTGGGCACCAGTCCCACCCAGTACCAGTAGATAACTGCATCTACTTGAGAGACTGTGGCTTTGCACTCCCCAGGATGGCACAGTGGGCAACCCACTCACTGTAGAGACTTGAGAGACTGTGGCTTTGCACTCCCCAGGATGGCACAGTGGGCAAACCACCCACTGTAGAGACTTGAGAGACTGTGGCTTTGCACTCCCCAGGATGGTACAGTGGGCAACCCACCCACTGTAGAGACTTGAGAGACTGTGGCTTTGCACTCCCCAGGATGGTACAGTGGGCAACCCACCCACTGTAGAGACTTGAGAGACTGTGGCTTTGCACTCCCCAGGATACATCAATGGGCATGGAGCCCCGTCGTGGATCTGGCATCGCATTCATGTGGCTGAGGTGCCCCCCCTTCGCTTCCCCCTGAGGTGCCTGTAGTGTTTCTATCTGATGCCCCGGCAGTGTTCTCTCCGATTTTGGTCAGGTATCTATTGTGGGCCTCGCCCATGCATTTTTGGACTGTTGGTGCACGGACGTTGTTGTGTACATATCTGCACTACTTCTCGGATTGTATGTGTAAATAAGAGTGATTTTGAGATATATATATGTATATTTTTGTATGACATGTATATTGGCACATTACAATGTTTGTCTGAATTTTGCTTTGTGTTTTCATTCTTCCGGGGGGATTGTGGGTTGTTACTGTGATTTTTGTGACTGCATTGGTGTGTATGTTGTAATATGCGAGGGTGGGGGTGGGGGTGTTTGGTGGGTGTCCCCCTAACTTTTGCCTCCCCCCTCCCCTGTGTCGTAGGTGCAGTACTCACCGGTATCTTCTGCGCCTACGTAGCTGTTGGTCGTAGAGGAGCAGAAAGACAAGGGCAGGTAGGATTTGTAATTCGGGGTCCATGGTGTCCTCGTTCCTCGTGGGATGTGTTGAGGTGAGCGTTTTCCCATAGCAAAAGCTGTTTCCGCCGTGTTTTTATCCACGGTGAATCCACCCCGGAAAAGGTGGCGGATTGGCGGGTTGTAATAGTGTGGGCGGTACATTGTCTCCCGCCTGTCTGTTGGCGGTAACCGCCGCGCTGCTTGTCTGTACCGCCCTGGCGGGCGGTGTGTTAAAGTGGCTGTCTTAGTTGGCGGTTACCGCCAGGGTCATAATTCCCTTTTTTTGTCCGCCGCCCTGTTTGCGGTATTTCCGCAGCTTTAACACCGTCCGCCAGGGTTGTAATTACCCCCTTAATCTTTATATCAAATCAGATCACTTTCACATGGTAACACTTCAAGACGTGATCTCCTTGCTCAAAAGACAAAACTACATGTCAACATTAGATCTAAAGGATGCATACTTCCATATACCCATACATCCTTCACACAGGAAATACTTGAGGTTTGTCATCCAAGGAGTAAATTACCAATTCAAAGTGTTACCATTCGGGATAACAACAGCACCAAGGGTATTTACAAAATGCCTTGCAGTAGTAGTGGCACATATCAGAAGACAGCACATACACGTATTCCTGTATCTAGACGATTGGTTAATAAAAACCAACACTCAAAAACAGTGTCTTCAACACACAAAATACGTCATAGAAACCCTTCACAGATTAGGGTTCTCAATAAACTACCTAAAATCACACTTACAACCGTGTCAAATACAACAATACTTAGGAGCGACAATCAACACAAAAAAAGGGATTGCCACTCCAAGTCCACAAAGGGTACAAGCATTCCAAAATGTAATACAAAGCATGCACCCAAACCAACAATATCAAGTAAAATTAGTTATGAAACTTCTAGGCATGATGTCTTCATGCATAGCCATTGTCCCAAACGCAAGATTACACATGCAGCCCTTACAACAGTGCCTAGCGACACAATGGACACAAGCACAGGGTCAACTTCAGGATCTAGTGTTGATAGACCGCCAAACACACACCTCGCTTCAATGGTGGAATCCTATAAATTTAAATCAAGGGCGGCCCTTCCAAGACCCAGTGCCGCAATACGTGATCACAACAGATGCTTCCATGGTAGGGTGGGGAGCACACCTCAACCAACACAGCATCCAGGGACAATGGGACACTCAACAAAAACAACTTCATATAAATCAACTTGAACTACTAGCAGTGTTTCTAGCATTAAAAGCATTTCAACCACTAATAGCCCACAAACACATTCTTGTCAAAACAGACAACATGACAACAATGTATTACCTAAACAAACAGGGAGGCACACACTCAACACAGTTGTGTCTCTTAGCACCGAAGATTTGGCATTGGGCGATTCACAATCACATTCGCCTAATAGCACAATACATACCAGGAATTCAAAACCAGTTAGCCGACAATCTCAGTCGAGATCACCAACAGATCCACGAATGGGAAATTCATCCCCAGATACTACAAACCTACTTCCAAAACTGGGAAACACCACAAATAGACCTATTTGCAACAAAAGAAAACACAAAGGGGGTCATTCTGACCCCGGCGGTCAGAGACCGCCGGGGCCAGGGTCGGCGGGAGCACCGCCGACAGACCGGCGGTGCCCTGCAGGGCATTCTGACCGCGGCGGTTCGGCCGCGCCGCCATGGGGATTCTGACACCCCCTACCGCCATCCTGTTCCTGGCGGGTCTCCCACCAGGAACAGGATGGCGGTAGGGGGTGCCGCGGGGCCCCTGGGGGCCCCTGCAGTGCCCATGCCAATGGCATGGGCACTGCAGGGGCCCCCGTAAGAGGCCCCACAAAGTATTTCAGTGTCTGCTATGCAGACACTGAAATACGCGACGGGTGCCACTGCACCCGTCGCACCTTCCCACTACGCCGGCTCAATTCTGAGCCGGCGTCCTTGTGGGAAGGTTGATTTGCCCTGGGCTGGTGGGCGGCCTTTTGGCGGCCGCCCGCCAGCCCAGGGCAAATCCCAAAATACCCTCAGCGGTCTTTCGACCGCGGAGCGGTATTTTGGTGGGGGAACTTTGGCGGGCGGCCTCCGCCGCCCGCCGAAGTTAGAATCACCCCCAAAATGCCAAAACTTTGCATCCAGGTACCCACAGCCTCACTCCAAGGGCAATGCGTTATGGATGAGTTGGTCAGGGATATTTGCTTACGCTTTTCCCCCTCTCCCACTCCTTCCGTATCTAGTAAACAAATTGAGTCAAAATAAACTCAAACTAATACTAAAAGCACCAACTTGGGCACGACAACCTTGGTACACAACACTACTAGACCTGTCAGTAGTGCCTCATATCAAACTACAAAACAGACCAGATCTGTTAACTCAACACAAACAACAGATCAGACACCCGAATCCAGCATCGTTCAATCTAGCAATCTGGCTCCTGAAGTCTTAGAATTTGGACATCTAGACCTTACACAAGAATGTATGGAGGTCATCAAACAGGCTAGAAAACCTACTACAAGACATTGCTATGCAAATAAATGGAAGCGATTTGTTTATTACTGTCATAATAATCAAATTCAACTATTACACGCGTCCGCGAAAAACATTGTAAGCTACTTACTACACTTACAAAAGTCTAAGTTAGCTTTTTCATCCATTAAAATACATCTCACAGCAATTTCTGCCTATCTGCAAATTACACATTCAACTTCACTACTTAGAATCCCAGTCATAAAAGCATTTATGGAGGGTCTAAAAAGGATCATTCCACCAAGAACACCACCAGTTCCTTCGTGTAACCTCAATATTGTATTAACACGACTCATGGGTCCACCATTTGAACCCATGCACTCCTGTGATATTCAATACTTAACCTGGAAAGTAGCCTTCCTAATAGCTATCACATCTTTCAGAAGAGTAAGTGAAATACAAGCCTTTACCATACAGGAACCCTTTATACAAATACACAAACATAAAGTGGTTCTACGCACAAATCCCAAATTTTTGCCAAAAGTTATATCACCGTTCCACCTAAATCAAACGGTGGAACTCCCAGTGTTCTTTCCACAACCAGACTCTGTAGCTGAAAGAGCATTACATACATTAGACATAAAAAGAGCACTAATGTATTACATTGATAGAACCAAACAAATTTGCAAAACAAAACAATTGTTTGTAGCTTTCCAAATATCTCATGCAGGGAATCCAATATCCAAACAAGGCATTGCCAGATGGATAGTTAAATGTATTCAAACCTGTTATGTTAAAGCAAAGAGAGAACTGCCTATTACACCAAAGGCACACTCCACTAGGGAGAAAGGTGCCACCATGGCCTCTTTAGGAAATATACCAATGACAGAAATCTGTAAGGCAGCCATATGGTCTACGCCTCATACATTCACTAAACATTACTGTGTGGATGTGTTAACAACACAACAAGCCACAGTAGGACAGGCAGTATTACGAACATTATTTCAGACAACTTCAACTCCTACAGGCTAAACCACCGCTTTTGGGGAGATAACTGCTTACTAGTCTATGCACAGCATGTGTATCTGAAGCTACACATGCTATCGAACGGAAAATGTCACTTACCCAGTGTACTTCTGTTCGTGGCATGAGACGCTGCAGATTCACATGCGCCCTCCCACCTCCCCGGGAACCTGTAGCCGTTATAAGTTGATAAAAATAAACTTGTACATTTGTAAATTTGTAAATATAACACTTTTAATCACATTATGTACATACATACTTACTCCATTGCATGGGTACTATTACTATATACACGACTCCTACCTCACCCTCTGCGGGGAAAACAATCTAAGATGGAGTCGACGCCCATGCTCAATGGAGCCGAAAGGGGAGGAGTCCCTCTATCTCGTGACTCGAAAAGACTTCTTTGAAGAAAAACAACTTGTAACACTCCGAGCCCAACACTAGATGGCGGGATATGCACAGTATGTGAATCTGCAGCGTCTCATGCCACGAACAGATGTACACTGGGTAAGTGACATTTTCCATATACACACATATATATATATATTAGTCTAAACACAGTAGAGTCCTCATCCATATGGCGAGGAGTGCTAACCTTGGTGTTGCCCCACCAAGAGGCAGAACAAGGCAAATGTATGTGTTGAATGAAGTTGGTTTTCTCTAATGGAAGTGACATGGTCATACATTTGGGGTTGTTTGAGTTGTTTTTGGTAAGTAAAAAGGTAGAGGACTGATTACATGGATACGTAATTCTGATTAAAGGGGAGATTACTGCTTTAGTGAGTGGCAATGGTAGATGAGCATAGATTTTTTTACAGCATTTAGATGCTCTGCCCTCTTGTATATAGGAGTTGCACATATTGGTTGTAAAGCTTGGGTGCCCCCTACCTCCACTGTCTGAGGTTGTAAGAGAGCCGTGTGAGCAAGGTAAATGTGTTCACTTTGACTTCCAGTTGAGGCTCTGTGCCGAGCAAAGGCAGGATTGCACCAATGGAAGTAATGCTTGCTGACCCCCCCAAAATTCAGACACAGAGTCATAGACATGCTACAAGAACTTCCAGGTAGCAAAGCCCACGTAACAAAGCCTTGCCATGAACTGCAGAAGAGAATGAAGCCAGCCCTGCATGATGAAAAATTGCCTTACTAGCTCATAGCCTCTGGTGTACTGTCAGCACAGCCTTACTATAAGTTAAGTGATTGCAGACCAAAGCAGAGATCTATTACTCATGATACCTGTTGAGCAATACGCTTTTGCTGTATGGCTTGCTACTTGTGTGACAACTACGATGTGAGAACCTCTACGATGATCCTATCTGGTTCCTCAGTGAACCAACCCTCAGTGGCAAAGGTTGCATCTCATCCTAGATGCTTGGATGCAACTTCTGTTGCATATGAAACGGTACTGAGCTGTGTTTTACGTCATTGCCTTAAGAACCAAGGTTACAGGAAGGTTTGACTGAATCAGACATTGCCCTGCCAGCTACGGTTTTGTTTCATCCTGCCTGCCACAATGTTGTCATGTGAGAAATCTGAACACATGCATGTACACTGGTGTGCCTACAAGAAAGAGATGACATAGAGAAGCTTGTCCATTGAGATGGCAATACCAGTACTAGCCAATCGCACAGAATGTTAAACTTTTCCCTGTCAGCAGACACCACATAAGAATGTCTCCTTTACCAAGCCTAACCTTGCACCTGTAGATGAGGCCCTGCATATTTTGGAGAGATAGATTCTTCATGTTACACATGTTCAAACATAACATATAGGCCCTCATTATGACATTGGCGGTGGTGACGGCCACCAACATACCGCTGCGGTGGCGAATATCTGTTCGCCATATTATGACACACACACACACCAGTCTGACGGAATACAGCCACATACACAAATCCGCCAGCCCAAAGGTCAGTGATAAAGTGGCGGTCCCAACACCCATATCGTTACACCAACAGAACAACGCTCATCACATTATGACCCACGAATCACCACGGCGGGCATTCAATGGCCGTAAACCATTGGCGGAACATACAGTCACGCTCAGAATGGACATCCACATACAAAACACCATCACATTGGTCAATAGTCAAGACACACACCTGACACTCATACACACACCACACCCACACCACTATAAAACACACCCACATTACCCACAACCCTTTACAAATACAAATCATTGCCACGAGACTGACACCAAGACTACTGCAACAATTAGACACACACACCACATACACCCATACATCCCTCACGCACCCCACTACGCACACCTAACCACATTACTCAACACACTCTCACTAAAACACATCACACAACACCCATGTCCCCACAAAGGCACCCCCGTTTCACCGATGAGGAGTTAAGCGTCATGGTGGAGGAAATTGTCAGGGTAGAGCCACAGCTCTTTGGAGCACAGGTACAGCAGATATCCATTGCAAGGAAGATGGAGCTATGGCAGAGAATCATGGACAGGGTTAATGCTGTGGGACAGCAGCCAAGAACAAAGGACCACATCAGGAAGAGGTGGAACGACCTACAGGGGAAGGTACGTTCAATAGCAGCAAGGCACCAGCTCGCCATACAGCGAACTGGCAGTGGACCCCCACTTCCTCCCACACAGCTCACAGCATGGGAGGAGCAAGTCTTGCCATTACTGCATCCAGAGGGACTCACTGGAGTTGCCAGAAGACTGGACACTGGTAAGTCAACATTTACCACTTATCACCTCCCATACCTGCATCCCATCTCACACCCTCACCTCCACTCCATCCCACATACTGCACCTACACATATGACTAACCCCAATGCCAAGCTCTGCATGCTATACCAATGCACAGACAGCCCTCCCAGGCCTGCATGGACACCGATCACCAAAGCATGCACAGCATAGGGAAACTAACAATACATCACCATACACAAACAAAAGGTGGCAGGGCAACACAAACAATAGAAGGGAAGCCAGGGATGTACAATATGTCACACACATGAAGCATAATACATCACTTACATCCCCACAGGTACCCCAGCCAATGTCAGCGGAGAGGAGGTGCCACGACTATCCAATCCCCCAACAGAAGATGCCCCCAGTGAAGGCAGTAACCCTAGACTTTTGGATCTGGATGGCCTACCTGACCCATCAGGGACCACTGGACAGCCGGTCACCCAAGCCCACTCACAGTCCACCACAGAGCCTCCCCCATCAGGATCCAACACCACAGCACCCACCCAGCGTACCTACACCTCTGTCCCCAGGTCACGTCAATGAGCCGTGTACCCACCTGTACAGGGACCCCAGTCCACACTTCATACCCAAGACAGTCATGGACCTGGGGTCAGTGGCAGCGGGCACACCATACAGGGGTCAGAGGCACTGCCCAACAGGGACACTGGGAGGCCTGCTGTGTGCCAGGGGGAGGACAGGACCAGGGAACCAACTCTCCAGGAGGCACTCTCCGAGATCCTGGGAGCCTACCAACATTCCCAGGACACAATGGGCCAGATCCTTGACAACATGCAGGCGAACAGGTGGCTGCAGGAGGGACAGTATCAGGGGATCAGGGAGGACTTGCAGGCCATTAACACCACCCTGATCTCCATAGCAGGGGTGGTGGCAGACATGGCCAACATCATGAGGGAGGCAACAGCACACCAGCGGGCCCCTACCATTAGCCAGTCCATTGACCAGCCCTCCACTTCCGCTGCAGCTAGTGGGCAAGAGGCCCCTCCACATGACCTGCAGGCCACCAGCACCCCTTCCTTCAGAAGGTGTATCACCCCGCAAACATTCCCTGCGAATTAGATAGAAGCCAGAGACACTTGCCAAGACCACCGCAAGGAAATTAGACTCTCCTGATTGACCCCCTTGTGTCCCACACTGTCACCTTGTCTACTTTGAACTGCCTTTGCTCCCCTTCCTATTGCCTCTTGGGCACTGCACCTGTGCTACAAACAGACTGGAACAATACCCTGGACTTTCCTCCATCATCACCCCATTTCATTGCACTTTCCCCTCAATTTCCTAGCACTTCAATAACCACTCTTGAACACAACTTGACTACTAGTGTTTTATGTATTGAAAATGTGTATTTATGGAAAGAGTCACACCTCGTGCAAATGAACTGTACACTGTGAGAGCATAGAAAAAAACAACCTGTAGCTGGCTGTAGTCAGTACACAGTTGTTATATCACCAACATCTGTAAAATGACAAACTATAGGTGACAGCAGGTTGAGATGCAAAGGAAGTTAATGCCATCATGCTACAGCCACACAGAATACACCAGTAGTCATAGGAATGTGCAGTTGCACTGTCTCACCTGTGTGTCATTGGAAGTACTGACGGATAATTGATGTTCTTTTGTCCTCATCCCCAGCCTCTTCATCCTCACTGTCCTCAGGGTCTACTGCTGCCACAGGGACATCTCCAGTCTCCTCCTCCTGAATAAAAGGTACAAGGTTGTGCAACATGCAGCGTGCCACTACTATCTGGCAGACCTTCTCCGGTGAGTAGCACAGGGATCCATCCGTCAGATGGAGGCACCTGAACCTGGCCATCAGGAGGACGAAGGTCCTCTCGATGATCTGTCTGGTTTGCCTATGTGCCTCATCATAACGTTCCTTAGCCCCTGTCCTGGCATACCTCACATGACTCAGCAGCCGCTATACGTTTGGATAGCCAGAGTCACCTGCAAGTATTGAGGGACCACATTTAGCCTCACACAATCCTATGGGGTTAACACCAGAAGGCATACACTAACATATAGTGGGTGGGGACCGAGGCTCACCTATTAGCCACACCCTCTGCCTCTGTAGTTGGGCCATCACATTTGGGATACTGCCATTCCTCAGAACAAAGGCATCATGCACTGACCCAGGATACTTAGCACTGATGTGGGAGATGTACTGGTCTGCCAGGCACACCATCTGCACATTCAGTGAGTAGAAACTCTTATGATTCCTGAACACCTGTTCATTCTGGCGTGGGGGGGACAACCGCAATAATGTGTCCCGTCAATTGCCCCTATAATATTGGGGATATGTCCCACTGCATAGAATCCGGCCTTCACTGTGACCAAGTCTTCCACCTGGGGGAAAGAAATGTAGCTGCACATGTGTTTTACCAGGGCAGACAAGACTCTTGCCAGCACGGCTGAGAACATTGGCTGTGACATTCCTGCTGCCAAGCCCACTGTCACTTGGAAAAACCAGTTGCCAAGAAATGGAGCACTGATAGCACTTGCACAAGAGGGGGGATCCTAGTCGGATGACGGATAGATGAGATCAGGTCTGGCTCCAATTGGGCACACAGCTCTGTGATTGTGGCCCTGTCCAGCCTATAGGTGAGGATAATGTGCCTGTCCTCCAGTGTAGCTAACGCCACAAAGGGTATGTCTCCACCTCCTATTCATCCACAGCGGTAGGTATCTAAGGGACACAAGCGTGAGTAGGCTGTCACAATTGTAACAATCGAACCACAACTTTAGTATACTTGGTGCACTTATGTAATAGGACAATGTTAATGGCGAGATATGTGCCAATCTAACCTGTGACGCAGTTAATGTCGATATGACTGTTGTCACCCCCCCCCCAAATGGCAACGCCCTGTCATATATGTAAGGACAGGTGGAAGTGAGATAATTCCGCCCACGTCGGGCATCGTGGCGGAAGGCGGTCTTGCACTGCAGTGCAATTCCTCATTGGATAATATGGGGCTCTATGGAGTACAGTGGCCAATGGGGATCTGCACCAGTGGTGACGATGTACACCGCAGTGGACGTGTCTGCCATTTTCTACCTGATTCCTCATTTGTTTCCTGACCTTCAACAGGAGAATACCTACACTGCCTGTGCTGCTGTGACCTGTGTCTGGAACCCACCATGGCCCGTGTGACCGGGGAATGGGCCCCTGCCTTCACTTCGGAGGAGTTGGAGCAACTGGTGATTGAGGTCCTACCCTAGTATAGACTGCTGTATGGGCCTCCAGACCAAAAGGTGAGTACACATTGGTCACAATGCATGTGGGAAGGATGCATGGGGATGTGTGTGCAAGCACTGTGTCTTCGGAGGGGTGGGGGGAATGTCTTGTGGTGGTGTACATGGTGTGCGCCGGGCGTTGTATGTGCCAGTGGAGATGGAAATGGATGTGGTGGGCCAATTTGTGTGAGAGGCTGGACTGTTTGTTTAATTTAATGGTGTTCTCCTGTTTGTATTGCCTCTGTAGGTTAGCGCCCATCAAAGGAAGGGATTATGGCGAGCCATCGCCAAGAGCGTGCGGACCCTGGGAATCTATGCCAGGCGGAGCACCCACTGTCGGAAACGGTGGGAGGACCTGAGACGCTGGCACGGAATACTGCAGTGGCCCAGCTGGGGATGGCCTCCCAACGAGGAAGGGGTGCCCGTCAGAACCTGACCCCCCTGATGGCCGGCATACTGGGGGTGGCCTACCCTGAGCTGGATAGGCGCTTGAGGGAATCACAGCAGCCACCAGTGGGTGAGTACAGTGGGTATCATTCCAAAATTTGGCAGGTGGGTTGGGATCTGGGTTGTGGATGTGAGTTAGTGGGTGCCCATAAGGCCAGTCCAGACTTTGCAGCGTGGGTCAACTCTAAGGTAATGAGTGTATATCAAATGCAGGTAACCTAGCTTGTTAGCATTCTATTTCAGGCAGGGCTTTGTGGGTACAGTTGGAGGTGTGTGGACCTCATCTTGCCTTAGCATCTAGCAATATCACTGGCAGTGCAATGCATAGTGCTTAAGCCTGTTTCCTGTGTGTGACGGTGGTGTGTATTCCAACTGTGGTGTTGGTGCAGTCATTGACCCAGTGTTTGCTTTGTCTTCCCCCCCCCCACACTTTTTTTGTTCTGTTATCCTGTCTTTGTGTGCATCAGCATCATCTGGCGGAGGAGCAGGGGCACCGGCGACACAGGGAGCTGCATCCCACAGGACCCGGTAGGCAGAGTCCACCTACATCGAGGGAACCAGTGGGACGGAGGGCAAGGGGAGCACCACGGCGGAGACAGGAGCCAGGACGTGACAACACAGACTCAGATTCCTCCTCCGATGGAAGCTCCCTGGTGGTGGCAGACACCTCTGTGACCACCCTAGCTGCCGGTACAGTCGACACCCCCGTACCAGCACCGCCCTCCCAGTAGCCCCTCAGCAAGTTTCCTGTGCCCGCTCACCCAGGAGGGTGGGCATCTCCTTAGCCCAGGCACCTCAGGCCCTTCCCCAGTGAGCACTGCTACCCTGAGTGAGGAGGCTGTTGACCTCCTGAGATCCATCTCTGTAGGACAATCAACCATTGTGAATGCCATCCAGGAGCTGGCGTCCCAGATGCAGCAATGCAATGCATTCCTGGAGGGCATTCACAGTGGATTGGTGGCCCAACAGAGATCGTTTCAGGCTCTGACGACCTCTCTGATGGCAGCCATTGTCCCTGTTTCTACTGTCCCTCCTCCATCTACTACTTCCCAGTCCCAGTCTCCTCAACCCCAACCCATCCCAGGCACACATACTGACGAGCATGTACACAAGACAACACCCTAGAGTGGCACAGGCAAATACAAGCACCACACTTCATCCCACAAGCACAAGCACTAACACAAACACCAGACAGTTGCAGACACAAAAACATCCACTGCCTCCACTGTCTCCCCCTCCTCCTCCTCTTCCTCCTCCTTCGCCTCCCTCCCAGTCATGTCCACACTCACACCTGCATGCACTGCACCAACATCCACCACCAGCATCACCACACCAAGCAGCACACACACCTCACTAGCAGACACCTCAACAACATCCATGCATGCGTCCCCTGTGTCCTCTCCCTCCCTGTCTGTCCCTCCTCATAAAGGACACAAACCCAAGCGCTCACACACCCAACAGCCATCCACCTCACAGCATACTGCCCATGCACCTGCACTCAAATCCAGCAGACATACACCTCCTACAACCACTCCCTCAACCTCTACTCCCATCACTTCTCCCTCCTCCTGCTCCACCGTCCCTAAGAAGCTTTTCCTTGCCCAACTTGACCACCTCCCTCCCCCACCCCCCGTCCTGCACGTAATGGCAGGGTCCAAATGAGCCAGCCCAGCACCTCAGTCAAACAGTCCAAGGGGACAGTGGTGTCACCCCCACGTAGTGGTGGGAAGGATACCACACCTCCAGCCAAGAAGGGGAAGGAGCCTGCACCTCCGGCCAAGAAGGGGATGGAGCCTGCACCTCCTGCTTTGAAGGGGAAGAAGCCATTGACTCCTGCCCGGAAGGCTAAGGGCCACGTACAACCTGCCATGAAGGAGAAGAAGCCATCAACCACTGCCAGGAAGGGTAAGGATTCAATGTCCCATGTCATGGAGAGGATGAAGCCCTCTACTCCAGTGGAGGCTGTCAGAGTGACACCTCCAACACCACCAGCGGTCACGGGCCCCACCGCCAGCTGAGGAAGTGCAGCCATCACCACCTGCAGAAGCTGCCCAGGAGGCACCTCCATCTGCCGCCACACTGCAGCCATCACCACCTGCAGAGGCTGCCCAGTAGGCACCTCCATCTGCCACCACACTGCAGCCATCACCATGTGCAGAGGCTGCCCAGGAGGCACCTCCATCTGCCACCACACTGCTGCCATTACCACCTGCAGAAGCCATGTAGGCCTCCCTCCAGGGGCTGCTGTACGAGGGACCCCCTCCAGAACCAGTGGGAAAGTCACCCACTCCAGAGACTGTGGCTTTGCACTCCCCAGGACAGAGTAATGGGCATGGAGCCCCCTCCAGAACCAGTGGGCAAGTCACCCACCTGAGAGACTGTGGCCTTCCACTCCCCAGGACAGGGTAATGGGCATGGAGCCCCCTCCAGAACCAGTGGGAAAGTCACCCACCTGAGAGACTGTGGCCTTGCACTTCGCAGGACAGCGTAATGGACATGGAGAGCCCTCCAGAACCAGTGGGCTTGCTCCTGACTTCGGCCGAGGTCCTTGGACTGTGCCCTGTGGTCAGGTGGGCCCGGTGAACATTGGACTGGGCAGTGTCCCTTTGTGTACATGTGTACTGTTTCACACACAATTTGATTATTTCTTAGCCGTTGATATTAATGCATTCACCTTGGTGCATTCCTGTTGTCCTTGCATTATTGCATTATTCTGCCGTTTATCGGGTGCAAATTGTTTTTTGTGTGCAGCTGGATGTGTGTATGGTGTGTGTGTGTGTTGGGTGTGTGTTGTGCGTGTGTGTGCCACTCTTGTTTTCCTCCCTCCCTCCCCTGTGTGCTAGGCAGCTATACTCACCGTCGTCGTCTTCGTCGGCGTTGGTGTTCCAGATGGAGCATAATGTAGAAGATCATTGGAAAAACTTGCAGTTCGGGTTCCATGGCGGCGTTGTTCTTCCCTGTGTCTCTGATGGTCAATCTTTTCTCTTCAGTGATGTGTTTCCGCTGGCCTTTTGATGGTGTTGGTACTGCCCCGGAAAACGTGGCGGATTGTAGGGTCCTAATATGGTGGGCGATACTTGGTCTACCGCCTGGCTGTAGGCGGCTACTGCTGTGGTGACTGTTGTTTCCGCCCTGGCGGTCGGTGTGGTACATTGGCTGTCTTTCGGAGATAATACCGCCATGGTCATAATTTGGCGGTAGTAACCGCCAGCCTATTGGCGGTATTACCACCACTTTATCACCCACCTTCAGGGTCGTAATGAGAGTCTTTATGTTTGGTATCTGAGAACTTGTAATTCAAGGTGATGCAGGTATTGATCTATGTTTGACCTCACAAGTGTAATTTGTAGCAAATTGGCAAGATATTGATGAAACTTAGTGAGCAAAAGGAAAGATTCCCAAGAGAAATCTTGGGGCAAAAAGTATTACAAAATGTAAATTACAGAGGAGCAATCAAACTACAAATGTGCTGAGAGGTGCAGTCTGATGAGTCATGGGTAAAAAAAAGGGGCACACTGGCTCAGTAAACATTCCACACATGGTGAGGCACTCTGTGAACGGCACGGGTAGAAAAATCAAATTTTTAGAGAACTGTGGTGAGCCAGCTTGGAAATAAGATTAACATAAACTTTACGGTGACACCCACTTAGTGAGAAGACCTGAAGCCTGTATCAAAAGGAGACGTTAAAGACATAGGTGGTCATTACGAACTTGACAGTACAAGGCACTTACCGCCGTGCAGAAGACCCCCAATACACCGCCACAACTATTATGACACACATCTCGGAATCCGCCGAAAATTCAGACACCCACACAACACCGCCACACCAAAGGTCAGCGATAAGCATGCGGAAACAAATCCTCCACCTCCACGCCAACAGAAACACGCCCATGCTATTACGACCCACGAATCCACGCGGCGGTCTTTCAACCGCAGTATTCCATTGGCGGTACACGCCGCCGCACTCAAAATGCACACACATATACAAAACACCGCCACATTGGACAATTCCAAATACACACACCTGATACACATACAAACACCACTCCCACACACCCAATGCAATATAAAACACACACCCACATCACACACAAACCCTTACAACCACAATTTATGAGAGAAGGCCAGAGAGAAACAGCACAGAATAGAGAACCCCATCACACAGAGGCACACTACACCATCACCCACACAACAGCCACGCACAAAACACCACATACCACTACACTCACCACACTCATCAACACATACACCACCCCACACATCACACACACCACCCCATGGCACACCAAAGACACCCCAGCTTCTCCGAGGAGGAGCTCAGGGTCATGGTCGAGGAAATCGTCCGGGTAGAGCCACAGCTATTTGGCTCACAGTTACAGCACACATCAATAGCCAGGAAGATGGAGATATGGCAAAGAATAGTCGACAGGGTCAACGCTGTGGGACAGCACCCAAGAAATAGGGAGGACATCAGGAAGAGGTGGAACGACCTACGGGGGAAGGTGTGTTCCACGGTATCCAGGCACAACATCGCGGTATAGCGGACTGGCAGCGGACCCCCACCTCCTCCCCCACAACTAACAACATGGGAGGAGCAAGTCTTGTCCATCTTGCATCCTGAGGGCCTCGCAGGAGTCGTTGGAGGAACGGACACTGGTAAGTCAAATTTCAACTATCATATCCCCCACCCTACCTGCATGCTATCACACACCCCCACCCTCACACCCTCCCCTATCACTCCAAATCCTCACCTATCTACCCATGACACCAACCACCCATCCCAACCCCAAAACCTGTATGACCTAACTAAGCATGGATACCCATCACTAAAGCATGTCCACTGCACAGACCCACAACACCCCCCAACTATCACCACACAAGCCCCCACACAGGAATGCCTGCACTGGGGTACACGCACACCCAAACATTGCACATCATGAAACACACACATGCAATAATCATGTACTCATACCCCCGCAGGAACCCGAAGGAACGTCACCACACCAGAGGGTCCAGACAACACCACTCCACCCCCAGAAGAGGCCCACAGTGACGACAGCAGCTCTGCCCCACTGGATCTTGATGATCAACCCGGACCATCGTGGGCCTCAGGACAGTCGGTTCCCCTTGCCCAGCCACAGCCCAACACCGAACTGCCACCCTCTGGGAACACCAGCACAGCATCCACCCAGCGGGCCCAAACCTCCCTACCCAGGACAGGTCAATCAGCGGTGTGTCCACCACTACAGGGCACCCAGGCTAACCCACCACCCCAACAACAACAGGGACCTGGGGGCAGTGGTAGTGGGTACACAGTCCAGGGGACGGAGGCACAGGAACACAGGGGAACTGGAAGGGCTGCTGTGCGACAGAGGGAGGACAGGCCAAGGGAACCTACTCTCAACGAGGCCCTCTCCTCCATCATGGGAGCATACCATTGTACCGTTCGTCTGCCCTGGTCCTGGGATTCCTCACTGGGGTCAATAGCCAGGACAGGTTGGGGTAACCAGAGTCCCCCAATAGCCATACACGGTGCCTCTGGAGTTGACCCATCATATCAGGGATGCTGCTATTCCGCAGGATGTAGGCGTCATGCACAGAGCCAGGGAACATAGCATTTACCTGCGAGATGCACTGGTCTGCCAATCAGACCATCTGTACATTCATAGAATGATAACTCTTCCTGTTCCTGTACACCTGTTCATTCCTGCGGGGGGGACCAGAGCTACATGGGTCCCATCAATGGCACCTATGACGTTGGGGATATGTCCAAGGGCATAGAAATCACCTTTCACTGTAGGCAAATCCTCCACCTCAGGGAAAATGATGTATCTCCTTACGTGTTTCAGCAGGGCAGACAACACTCTGGAAAAGACCTTGGAAAACATAGGCTGGGACATCCCTGATGCCATGGCCACTGTTGTCTGAAAAGACCCACTTGCAAGGAAATGCAGCACTGACAGCACCTGCACGTCAGGGGGGATTCCAGTCGGATGGCGGATTGGTGACATCAGGTCTGGCTCCAACTGGGTACATAGTTCCTGGATTGTGGCACGGTCAAACCGGTAGGTCACGATGACATGTCGCTCTTCCATTGTCAACAGGTCCACCAGCGGTCGGTACACCGGCGGATTCCGCCATCTTCCAATTTGTCCCAACTGACGGTGCCTAAGAAGGACAACAGCGAAGAAACTGTCAGCATTCCTCCAGGTATGTACCCACAGTCACACACAAGACTACAACAGACAATTAACCCATCCGGAAAAGGTTTTGAGTGTAGGCCTCGGTATGTGTGACGCTGTAGTAATTGAAGCCATGTGGGCCCCTGAAATGGCGGCTGCTTGACCTCTAAACTGGGACAATGGGATTGTGGGGTAACTGCGCTGGCGTTGGACACCGTCGCGGTAGGCGGTCGTAGAGCGCGGCGCAATGCTGCATTGGTTAACATTGGACCCTATGGGTCCCAGGAGCCAATGAACAGGTGCGCCGCCGGTGATGATGCGCACCGCCGCGGACGTCACCGCCGCGGACGTCACCACCATTTTCTATCTCTTCAATCACTAGATACCTGACCTTCGACAGGAGAGGACCTACACTGCTAGTGCTGCTGTGACCTCGGTCTGGACGCGACGATGGCTGCTCCGTCTGGGGAAAGGGCCCCTGCCTTCACTGCACAGGAGTTGGAGAAACTTGTGGATGGGGTCCTCCCCCAGTACACGCTACTCTACGGTCCTCCAGACCAACAGGTTAGTACACAGGGAGCACGTTGGATGGGCGAGGCTTGGGTGGAGAGGGCTGGGTGGATGAGGGAAGGGGGTAGAGTACATAGAACAGTTATGCATGGGGATGAATGGGCCACAGGGATAGAGTTGGGAGGGGGCCAATCACAACGACGGTGCAGTAGGTAATGACTGTCCTCTTTCCTTGTGCATGTCATGTAGGTCAGCGCCCACCAGAAGAGGGACATTTGGCGTGCCATCGCCAAGGAAGTCCGGACCCTGGGGGCCCACTAGAGACGGGGCACCCACTGCCGTAAGAGATGGGAGGACATTCGCCGCTGCAGCAAGAAGACGGCGAAGGCTCAGCTGGGGATGGCCTCCCAACGTGGGAGGGGTGCCCGTCTTACCATGACCCCCCTGATGTTCCGGATCCTGGCGATGGCCTACCCGGAGTTGGATGGGCGCTTAAGGACATCACAGCAGACACAAGGGGGTGAGTACTACCTCATCATATGGACTTTGCGTGCAGTGGAGGTGTCTGGGTGGGGGTGGTGGGTTGTGGGTGTCCCTAGGCCAGGGCGAGTTAGGTAGGCAAGGCCCCTCCGTTATGTAGGCCATGTGGCATCTCTACCCCAGCTCAAAACAGAGGGAAGTTGATGTATAGTTGCCCCTTTGCCATCCATGTGGGCAGATTACTACCATTGCCATGTAGGCCATTTCCCAGAAATAGCATGTGCAGAGGTCAGGAGCACGGCGTAATGCATGGGGCTGCTGCGTCTGTCTTGTCCGCCAACGGTAGCGGTATGCCATGCACTAAAACTCTCTTTCTTCTGTCTCCCCCCTTTTCCTGCTCTCCCTGTCCTTTAGTACATCAGCATCAACAGGCGGAGGTACAGTGGCACCGGAGCACGAGGGAGCTGCATCCCACATGGCCATGGAGGGCCACACCACAGACTCTGAATTCACCAGTGGGACGGAGGGCTAGGGGAGCTTCACGTCGGCCACCAGATCACCATCCAGCGACACGGACTCGTCCGCCGATGGGAGCTCCCCTGTGGTGGCGGCACCATCTGTGCGACCCACTTCTACAGGTACAGCCGCCACCTCCCCTACCAGCACCGCCCTCCCAGCAGCCCCTCAGCGTGTGTCCCGTGCCCACTCACCCAGGAGGGTGGGCATCACCTTCGCCCCAGGCACCTCAGGCCCTGCCCCAGTCACCCCTGCGCCCTCAGTGAGGAGGCCATTGACCTCCTCAGGTCACTCACTGTTGGGCAGTCTACCATTGTGAATGCCATCCAGGGTGTAGAACGAGAGTTGAAACACGGTAATGCATTCCTGGAAGGCATTCATTCTGGTCAGGCTGTCCTTCAGCGAACCCTGCAATCTCTGGCTTCAGCACTGATGGCAGCCAGTGTCCCTGTGTCCAGCCTCCCCCCTCCAACCTCCTCCACCCAGACCCAATCCCCTGTAGCCCAGCCCATCCCAAGCACACCTACAGACCAGCAGGCACACAAGTCAACACACACAAGTAGCTCAAGCAAACATAGGCACCACACACACCACAGGCACTCACACAAGCATCACACCCATACAGACACAGCAACATCCACTGTCTCCACTGTGTCCCCCTCCTCCTCTTCTCCCTCCTCCCTCCCAGTCTCGTCTACACACACACCTGCATGCACCACATCTACAGGCACTAGGACTCGCACCTGGACACCCAGCACCACAAGTCGCTCATCTGCACTCACCACCTCCACTGCCATTTACACGTCCCCTGTGTCCTCTCCCAGTGTGTCTGTGACGCCCCCTCCCAAAGTACACAAACGCCGGCAATCACTCACCCAACATCCATCCACCTCACGACAGCCTCCAGTACCTGCACCTGCACCCAAAACACCTAAAGTGACACCTCCTACAACCACCTCCTCTACCTCCACTCCCAGACCCCCTCCAACTACCCATCCCAGTGTCCGTCAGAAACTGTCCCTTTGTCAAATTGACCTGTTTGCCCCCCCCCCCCCCCTCCAGTTCATCAGTCCCGTCGTAGCGCCTCAGCCAAAAAGCCTCCAGTACCAGTGGTGCGTGTTCGAGGTTTTTGGAGTGCACCGTCCACCAGGGCAGGCAGTAGGACCCGGAGCCAAGGCACTGTCAGCCCACCCCCTGTAAAGGCACCGAAATTGGAGAGTGGACGACGGGACCGTGTCAAGACTCCTGGTGGGACAACAAGTGAAATGGGATCCAAGGCGATTGGTGAGTCAGCTGTCACTCCAAAGAAGGTGGGGAAGGTTCAGAGGAAGTCTGCCCAGCCTGTTGTGAGTGTCACGGCGGAGAAGTGCGCCATCATTTCTGGCGGTCCAGACACAACCGCCAGCACCGTCGTTACTGGTCAGGAGACCACCGCCAGAGTCATTGCCCAGGAGGGCCCGAGTATCGTTACTGGTCAGGAGACCGCCGCCAGAGTCAGTGCCCAGGAGGGCCAGAGTATCGTTACTGGTCAGGAGACCACCGCCAGAGTCAGTGCCCAGGAGAGCCCGAGTATCGTTACTGGTCAGGAGACCACCGCCAGAGTCAGTGCCCAGGAGGGCCCGAGTATCGTCACTGGTCAGGAGACCACCGCCGGAGTCAGTGCCCAGGAGGGACCAGGATCCCACAGCCCCGCTGGGCGATGATGGAACGTCATGCCACACCCCAATGTCCAGTGTGGAGTTCGTCATGCCACACCCCAATGTCCAGTGTGGAGTTCGTCATGCCACACACCAATGTCAGTATCTGAACCGCCATCTCAGGCTGCCGCTGAACAGTCCATAGCCAGCCATGGCAAAGCACCGCTGAACAAGGCCAAGACCGCCATGGTTTAGACCGCTGATCAGGGCAAACACCGTGTGGGTATGAATATGCCGCCACATCAGGCATCCTTCTCCCATGTGCAGCTAGGACAGTGACAGGACAGGAACTTTCACGGGGAGACTCATCCAGTCTGGCCACCAGTCCCACCCAGTACCAGTTGAGAACTGCATCTACTTGCGTCAATGTGGCTTTGCACTCCCCAGGATGGTCCAGTGGGCAACCCACCCACTGTAAATACTTGAGAGACTGTGGCTTTGCACTCCCCAGGATTGAACAGTGGTTAACCCACCCACTGTAGAGACTTGAGAGACTGTGGCTTTGCACTCCCCAGGATACATCAATGGGCATGGAGCCCCGGTGTGGATCTGGCTTTGCAGTCATGTGGCTGAGGTGCCCCCCCTTCCCTTCCCCCTGAGGTGCCTGTAGTGTTTCAATCTGATGCCCCGGCAGTGTTCTCTCGGATTTTGGTCAGGTATCTATTGTGGGCCTCGCCCATGCATTTTTGGACTGTTGGTGCACGGACATTGTTGTGTACATATCTGCACTACTTCTTGTATTGTATATATAAATATGACAGATTTCGAGATATGATTCAGTATATTTTTATATGACATGTATATTGGCACATTACAATATTTGAACGGATCTCGCTTTGTCTTTGCACAGGGATTGTGGGTTGTTAATGTGATATTTTTGACTGCATTGGTGTGTATGTTGTGATATGCGAGGGTGGGGGTGTTTGGTGGGTGTCCCCCTAACTTTTGCCTCCCCCTCCCCCGTGTCGTAGATGCAGTACTCACCGGTATGTTCTGCGCCTACGTCGCTGTTGTTCGTACAGGAGCAGAAAGACAAGGGCAGGTAGTATTTGGAGTTCCGGCTCCATGGAGTCGTCGTTCCTCGTGGAGTGTGTTGAGGTGAGAGTTTTCCCATAGCAAAGGCTGTTTCTGCCGTGTTTTTATCCACAGTGAATCCGCCCCGGAAAAGGTGGCGGATTGGTGTGTTGTAATAGTGTGGGCTGTACTTTGTCTCCCGTCTGTCTGTTGGCGGTGACCGCCACGCTGTTTGTCTGTACCGCCGTGGCGGGCGAAGTGTTAAAGTGGCTGTCTTTGTTGGCGGTTACCGCCAGGGTCGTAATTCCCTTGTTCGATGGCATCTGTCGCTGTAGATACACATGTTCTGCATTAGCTCGCCATCTGGTGTTGGGTCGGAGTGTTACAAGTTGTTTTTCTTCGAAGAAGTGTTTTCGAGTCACGGGACCGAGTGACTCCTCCTTCTGTGCTCATTGCGCATGGGCGTCGACTCCATCTTCGATTGTTTTCTTTCCGCCATCGGGTTCGGACGTGTTCCTGTCGCTCCGAGTTTCGGAACGGAAAGATAGCTGAAAACGGAAGATTTTCGACGGTATCGTTGCGATCCGGTTCGAGATAAACACATACGACGACGCATTGAACATCGAAGCGCTTTGGTGCCCTTCGGGGTAGATTTCGGCACACAGTTGGGGCCTAGTCGGCCCGACCGCGTGGAGAACAACGCCGATGGAACGGACCCCGTTTCGATTCTGCCCTGAATGCCACAACAAATATCCTTATACGGACCAACACTCGGTCTGTAACCTGTGCCTGTCACCCGAGCACAGCGAAAAATCATGTGAGGCCTGTCGGGCGTTCCGGTCCCGAAAAACTCTGCGCGACCGTCGAGCGAGAAGACTGCAGATGGCGTCCACGCCAAAGGAGCATCGACAGTTCGAGACAGAAGAGGAACAGGAGGAATCCTTTTCCATCCAGGATTCAGACTCCGACGAACTCGACAATACAAAAACTGTGAGTAAGACGTCGAGATCAGAACTTAAAAAAGGCAAAAAGGCCCAGGGGACGCCACTGCCAACCGGCCATGGCTCAACCCAAATTCCCGGTGACCAACAATCGGCACCGAAAAAGGCCCATTCAGTGTCGAGATCGTCCGACTCCGGTCGAGACACCGGCACGCAGCTTCCTCGGGACCGAGAGAGTGCTAAAGAGAAGCATCGACACCGAGAGTTCGGTGTCGACACGGATCGACGCCGAGACACTGGCGCCGAAGACCATAGAGGCCAAGATTTTTCGGCACAAAAGAAGAGGAAGGTTACCTCGGAGCCGAAAAGACAAACAACAGGGTTTTCGGAGCCGAAAAAAGCACCAACAGACCCAGTTTCAGGCTCCTATACTGAAGAACATTCTATGTCTTCACAAATGAAAAAACACAGATTCGAACAGGAACTGCAATCCACTGAAGTGGATCACACGCAAAAGCGTATCTTTATTCAGCAGGGGACAGGGAAGATCAGTACCCTTCCACCTGTCAAAAGAAAGAGAACACTTCAGTTTATAGCACTAGAGGCTCCTCAGCAACAAACAGCAAAGAAGGTAACACCTTCTCCCTCGCCTCCACCTGTAACTCCGGCTTCGCCAACTTACACCCCGTCACATTCGCCAGCTCACACCGCCATGAGTCACGATGACCAAGATCAAGACGCGTGGGACTTGTACGATGCACCAGTGTCTGATAACAGCCCAGACACATACCCAACTAGGCCATCACCACCTGAGGACAGCACAGCCTATTCACAAGTGGTGGCTAGAGCAGCACAGTTCCATAATGTGGAACTACACTCTGAACAAGTAGAGGATGACTTTTTATTTAACACCCTCTCCTCCACCCACAGCTCCTACCAAAGCCTGCCTATGCTCCCAGGCATGCTACGCCATGCAAAGGAGATCTTCAAGGAGCCAGTTAAAAGTAGGGCAGTAACGCCTAGAGTGGACAAAAAGTATAAGGCGCCTCCTACGGACCCTGTATTCATCACCTCTCAGCTGCCACCAGATTCTGTGGTGGTAGGGGCTGCCAGAAAACGGGCAAATTCACACACTTCTGGGGTTGCACCTCCCCCAGATAAAGAAAGCAGAAAGTTCGATGCAGCCGGGAAGAGGGTCGCTGTCCAAGCAGCAAACCAGTGGCGCATCGCAAACTCACAAGCGCTGCTAGCGCGATACGACAGAGCCCACTGGGATAAGATGCAGCATCTCATTGAACATCTCCCAAAAGATCTACAAAAAAGAGCAAAACAGGTTGTTGAGGAGGGTCAAAACATTTCCAACAATCAAATACGCTCCTCTATGGATGCAGCAGACACAGCCGCAAGGACCATTAATACGTCGGTTACCATCCGTAGGCACGCATGGCTCAGAACGTCTGGATTCAAGCCAGAAATTCAGCAGGCAGTACTTAACATGCCAGTAAACGAAAAACTTCTGTTCGGACCGGAGGTCGACACAGCCATAGAAAAGCTCAAAAAGGACACTGACACTGCCAAGGCCATGGGCGCACTCTACTCCCCGCAGAGCAGAGGATCTTATACCACCTTCCGCAAAACACCTTTTAGAGGAGGGTTTCGGGGTCAGGCCACACAAGCTAGTACCTCACAGTCCGCACCGTCCACCTACCAGGGACAGTACAGGGGAGGCTTTCGGGGCCAGTATAGAGGAGGGCAATTCCCTAGAAATAGAGGAAGATTTCAAAGCCCCAAAACCACTACCAACAAGCAGTGACTCACACGTCACTCACCCCCCCCACACAACACCAGTGGGGGGAAGGATAGGTCAATATTACGAAGCATGGGAGGAAATAACTACAGACACATGGGTCCTAGCAATTATCCAACATGGTTATTGCATAGAATTCCTGCAATTCCCTCCAGACATACCACCAAAATCACAAAATTTATCAAAACACCATTCACAGCTTCTAGAGATAGAAGTTCAAGCACTACTGCAAAAAAATGCAATAGAATTAGTACCAAGCACACAAATAAACACAGGAGTTTATTCTCTGTACTTCTTGATACCAAAAAAGGACAAAACACTGAGACCAATTCTAGACCTCAGAGTAGTAAACACATTCATCAAATCAGACCATTTTCACATGGTCACACTACAAGAAGTGTTACCATTGCTCAAAAAACACAACTACATGACAACCCTAGACCTCAAAGACGCATATTTCCATATACCAATACATCAATCACACAGAAAATATCTAAGGTTTGTATTCAAAGGAATACATTACCAATTCAAAGTATTGCCTTTTGGTTTAACAACCGCTCCCAGAGTATTCACAAAATGCCTAGCAGTAGTCGCTGCACACATCAGAAGCCAGCAAATACATGTATTCCCGTATCTAGACGACTGGCTAATCAAAACCAGTTCGCTCACACAATGCTCAAACCACACAAATCAAGTCATACAAACCCTCTACAAACTAGGGTTCACCATCAACTTTGCAAAATCCAACATTCAGCCAAGCAGAGTACAGCAATATCTAGGAGCCATAATAGACACGACAAAAGGAGTAGCAACGCCAACTCCACAAAGAATTCACAATTTCAACAGAGTCATTCAACACATGTCTCCAAATCAAACAATACAAGCAAGAACAATACTACAGCTCCTAGGCATGATGTCCTCATGCATAGCCATTGTCCCAAACGCAAGACTGCACATGAGGCCCTTACAACAGTGCCTAGCCTCACAGTGGTCTCAAGCACAGGGTCACCTTCTAGATCTGGTGTTAATAGACCGCCAAACTTACCTCTCGCTTCTATGGTGGAACAGTATAAATTTAAACAAAGGGCGGCCTTTCCAAGACCCAGTGCCACAGTACGTAATAACAACAGATGCTTCCATGACAGGGTGGGGAGCACATCTCAATCAACACAACATAAGAGGACAATGGAACATACATCAAACAAAACTGCATATAAATCATCTAGAATTATTAGCAGTTTTTCAAGCACTAAAAGCTTTCCAACCAATCATAACCCACAAATACATCCTTGTCAAAACAGACAACATGACAACGATGTATTATCTAAACAAACAAGGAGGAACACATTCAACGCAGTTAAGCTTATTAGCTCAAAACATATGGAAGTGGGCAATCCACCATCAAATTCGCCTAATAGCACAGTTTATTCCAAGGATCCAGAATCAACTGGCAGACAATCTCTCTCGAGATCACCAGCAAGTCCACGAATGGGAAATCCACCCACAAATTCTGAACACCTACTTCACACTCTGGGGAACACCTCAAATAGACTTATTTGCAACAAAAGAGAACGCAAAATGCCAAAACTTCACGTCCAGATACCCACACAAGCAATCCCAAGGCAATGCCCTATGGATGAACTGGTCAGGAATATTTGCTTACGCTTTTCCTCCTCTCCCTCTCCTTCCTTATCTAGTAAACAAATTGAGTCAAAACAAACTCAAACTCATTTTAATAGCACCAACGTGGGCAAGACAACCCTGGTACACAACACTGCTAGATCTCTCTGTAGTACCCCACATCAAACTGCCCAACAAACCAGATCTGTTAACGCAACACAACCAACAGATCAGACACCCAGATCCAGCATCGCTGAATCTAGCAATCTGGCTCCTGAAATCCTAGAATTCGGACACTTACAACTTAGCCAAGAGTGTATGGAAGTCATAAAGCAAGCCAGAAGGCCATCCACTAGACACTGCTACGCAAGTAAGTGGAAAAGATTTGTTTGTTACTGCCATCATAATCAGATACAACCACTACATGCAACTCCAAAACATATAGTAAATTACTTGCTCCATTTACAAAAAGCAAAGCTAGCCTTCTCTTCTATTAAAATACACCTTGCAGCAATATCTGCATACCTGCAGACTACCTATTCAACTTCCTTGTATAGGATACCAGTCATCAAAGCATTCATAGAAGGTCTTAAAAGAATTATACCACCAAGAACACCACCTGTTCCTTCATGGAACCTAAACGTGGTCCTAACAAGACTCATGGGCCCACCTTTCGAACCCATGCACTCTTGCGGAATACAATTCCTAACCTGGAAAGTTGCCTTTCTCATTGCCATTACATCTCTAAGAAGAGTAAGTGAAATTCAAGCGTTCACAACACAAGAACCTTTTATACAAATACATAAAAATAAGGTCGTCCTACGACCTAATCCAAATTTTTTACCAAAAGTTATTTCACCGTTCCATCTAAATCAAACTGTAGAACTACCAGTTTTTTTCCCACAGCCAGATTCTGTGGCTGAAAGAGCACTACATACATTAGATGTCAAAAGAGCATTAATGTACTACATTGACAGAACAAAGAACATCAGAAAAACTAAACAGCTATTTATTGCATTCCAAAAACCTCATGCAGGTAACCCAATATCAAAACAAGGTATAGCCAGATGGATAGTTAAATGCATCCAAATCTGCTACCTTAAAGCAAAAAGACAACTGCCCATTACTCCCAGGGCACATTCAACAAGGAAAAAAGGTGCTTCAATGGCCTTTTTAGGAAACATCCCAATGCATGAAATATGTAAGGCAGCCACATGGTCTACGCCTCACACATTCACCAAACACTACTGTATAGATGTGCTATCCGCACAACAAGCTACAGTAGGTCAAGCTGTATTAAGAACTCTATTTCAGACAACTTCTACTCCTACAGGCTAAACCACCGCTTATGGGGAAATAACTGCTTACTAGTCTATGCAGAACATGTGTATCTACAGCGACAGATGCCATCGAACTGAAAATGTCACTTACCCAGTGTACATCTGTTCGTGGCATCAGTCGCTGAGATTCACATGTGCCCACCCACCTCCCCGGAAGCCTGTAGCAGTTCAGAAGTTACCTTCAATTTTGTACATTTGTATATATATTATTTAAACCTTTAATAGGTACATACTTACACATTTCATTGCGCGGGCACTATTACTATAGTACAACTCCTACCTCACCCTCTGCGGGGAAAACAATCGAAGATGGAGTCGACGCCCATGCGCAATGAGCACAGAAGGAGGAGTCACTCGGTCCCGTGACTCGAAAACACTTCTTCGAAGAAAAACAACTTGTAACACTCCGACCCAACACCAGATGGCGAGCTAATGCAGAACATGTAAATCTCAGCGACTGATGCCACGAACAGATGTACACTGGGTAAGTGACATTTTCATTTTTTTTCGCCGGCCTGTTTGCGGTATTACCCCACCTTTTACACCGTCCGCCAGGGTTGTAATGACCCCCATAATTTGTTTTGAAAAAAAGCATTATTTTTATTGAGATAAGTTCCAATCCAAAATGCAGTGCAATAATATGCAATACGACCAGCCAGATTAAGACATTTGTTAGATAATAAAGTAATGCTCAAGGTTTAAACTTCAAACACAGTATGAAAGCGAAAGATATAACACACTATACAGCCCTCAGTAGCGGTCCTCCACTTACCAGTTGCTGTTGGGGTGCTAATGTCGCTGAGTTCTCAGCCAACCCGTCCCTGCTAAAAAAAAGAAAATCTTAGATAACACCATCTGGACTCCCTTGTGAGCCTTAGACTTTGATAGTGAGAGGGGCATGACAATCAAGAGGAGACAGGTAGGGGGAAGAAGGAGGGTAGAAGTGGGATAGGAAGAACAGAGTTGGAGGAGAGGGGTTGAACATGGGCTAGATCGTGATAGAGGAACTAGGACAGCAACTCTTGTCATAGTGAAGGGACAAAGGGCTAAAAATAAGATGGATTGGGAGAAGGTATAATATGGACAACAGGAGGGTGTGGTGAGGGGTATTGTCTGCAATATGGGTGTGGGTCAGAGGCAGCGACAGTGGAAGAGGGTGTGGTAAGTGGCTCTCTTTTATTGACCACAGTTAGAGGGATTATTCCGGTGCTCGCTATGTTTCTCCCATTTTGAATCTTGGTTGAGTGAGATGAATCCAAACATGTTAAAGGCCTAAACCACTTAATGATAGTCATAGATGCCGTGGATAAGTTGCTTGCTGCTTTAGGTTGGTACCCCAAGTAAGTACTGCCAGGGGTGCACTTGCTTCATTTCCCAAGAATTCCCACTTCTGCAATAGATACTCTGTCCACATTGCTTCAGAAGAGACATTTCAGAATGTTCCTTGGATTCCTTCCTGTAGTGCTCCTCCCTTTAAGGGGCCTCTATGCTTGTAGGACTCTGTCCCAGAAACCTCCAAAGCGATCTTCTTTCCTTCTTACCTTCTTCAGGAACCCAAGTCTTCTTCAATGTATGGGAACACACTGTGCTCCTCTTCACCATTTGTGACTGATTGTGTCCTTCTGGCCTAGGTTGAGCGGTGTCTTAGTCTCTCTCCACAGCATTGTTTGGGCTTGGAAAGCTCTTGGGACCTCAGAGCAGTTGTATCTAACCTCTGAATGGATGCCTTTCACCTTAATGCTGCACAGCAGTTGCCGGTGGATGGATTCCACCCTTGTCAGCAGTCCCATTGCACCATCATAAACCGCTGTTTTTCAGTCTTAATGTGGACTTAACATGCCAGATAAAATCATGTTTGCTTTAAAGTCAAAACACCTTACCCCTGTGCCTCACTAGTTGTTGTATTTGTGTTGTGTCTTCCAAAGATTCTCGAGAGCTGAGTGATCTCTCCTCACTCAGTCTCTATAAAACTTTCCCAGATGCCAGTCCTCATGTCATCTACTTTGTGCAGTCCTGGGAGACCTGCTGCTCTGTTCTGTCTTAATTATGTTTCAGACGGGGCATTAGAATGTGGCTGACAACCCAGACCTGGCCCATCTGCCCAATTTACTTAGATCTAGACTCTCCAAGGGGCCATTTTCAAATGCTCGTACCTATCTCCGATATTGGCCAGTAGCAGGGACTTGCCTTCTCCAGGGTGTTTACTTCACCACAGGATTGTTAAACTCCATTAAAGGACCTTTGGATCACCTCTCTACCTGCTGCTATTTTTAATGATGGCCTTTTTTCTTGAGCAGGTAGATGCTTGGAGGAATTGATTCATAGGGTGCAGAAAGGTGTGCAAAATCAGGGTGACCATGAACACAGGGTCCACTATTTTAGGCTGACAAGATCTGAGTAATACTAGTATACATGGGGCCGTAAATGCATCTCATAGAAAGAAGAGCACATCAGGGATCTCTAATCCTACACCCTCATGAAGAGTAATGTTTATATATTTTTATGTAATTGATAAGACAGAAAGAGAAGAAGATGCTTTGGGTATTCAAATATTTATCAGCTTCCAGTGAGAAGTAGAAAACTGTAGTCTGTTAACAACAATGTACATGTGCATAACTTACCCGCCAATTAGAAGAACTGTGCGACAAAGATGTAACTAGAACACAAAGGAAAGGAAAGGTAGAAAGAAGATAATGAGCACTAGAAAGTGAATCAAATGCACTCTTACCCTATAGAGATCAGTGGTGAGAATCTGAGGAGGACACATAGATATGTATAAAAAGGGATAACAGACCATGCTATAAAAAGGGATAATAGACCACACCTGTGCAATCCTCAGAAATTGAAATAAGGACTTTTCACATTTATTTATTAACTTTTGAAGCAGTACACTAACAATAGCTCGTTCTGAAGCATATGTTCTGGTTAATAATATATATTGACCTTCCAGTGCTGACTTTAGTTTAAGACACAAATTACCTCATAAATTACATTCTCCTAAGTTTTAACGATATTCATAAGTGAAATGTCTTCACAGTAGTGATATATCAAAATCATTCACAGGTAGTGAGATGTTTAGAAAGCTAATATATTTATTTTTAATGAACTTTTTCCACAAAATGTTTTTCGATTGCATATCCGTATATTGCCACTTTTGAGCTACTGCCAATCTCTTTTCAAAACCCATCTTATTCATTTTCCTATAGCATCATGAGAGATGTGCTTTATATCCCATTTTTTTACCACAAAAAAGTGCAAATATAAGATCCTTTAAGAATGCACAAAAATACATTTTCAATTGGTCTTAGGTATTTGTAGCCAGAAATCAGTACTTTTGCAGAGGCCTACCATTTAACAAACATATGACCATCCTGATACACACTCCCCAGCACAGTAAACAGGGATACGTTTAACTTTATTTGAACAATTTATGGCTACCACTTGCCACAGATCTCATATGTTTTCTTTATTAAGGTGCAGTTAGATGTTTTAATTAGAGTCTTCCAAATACTTACAAAGGCCTCTATGGAAACTTCTGTGCACAAATTGTTTTTGAGTCTGATCATCTATCGCAATTTTTCATTGGATTGTTATCTCCCATGTTTCTTGAATAAAGTGCATATTGATTGTTTTTTTAAATGGTGTATGTTCATTTGAGCCATTGTCTTACTACAGAGACACAAAACATTGGTCAACTAAAGCCAAATCCACGCTCATTTGTCAGCATATCCACGGCATAAGTTTAAATACACTTGATCTAAATGAGAATAATTTATAATCAGTGATTATTCTGAATGTGTGACATGCACCAGCCCTTTTGGATCAAAAACTCCGCCACTGTCTTAGAACTTTTGCTTGTAGTCAGGAGCAATGTAAATACTTTGACTAATGGATTGGATATATCCTCTTCATAATACTGTAACCTGGTCGAGGCTTGCCATTTGGAAAGGAGGAATTTCTGCTGTATTGCTGAATTGCAAATCTCATGTTTTAAATTGCAGTTCCTGTAAAGACTGATCATAATTTGTAGAGTATAGGTATTTATAATATATCTCTGTCAGTTTCTAAGAATCTTTGTTTCAGACGTATCCTTCATTGTAATTCATCCTTTTGTATGTGATTTTTGTTTCATCTAATTTTGCTTTGTGCCATTTTTCACAACAGTTACTTAATATTTGATTTGCTTTGGATAAAAAAAGCACCCAGCCATTTTATAACTCCATGCATATGCTAGTAAATTTTACTAGCACCAGTTTTTGTGGGTTTGTTTCCAATTGTGACAATTGTTTCCCTTACCCAATCTAGTAGCTACCTCAGGAAATAATGCTAAATTCAAACCACTTTCCTCCAATTTATGGCAAATTGAGCTGCTTCCCATCTTGTTTCCCACACTGGGGCATTTTTATGACTGGGGTTGAGTCACTCTTGCACCTTGTAACGTGGTGCATTCACAACACAAGCCCAAAATGTGATTTATCAAGTCACACAAGGACACTAGCATGGCCCTGAGTGGCCTGATAAACCAGAAGCAACGCAGCACAAATGGCTGCGTTGCGTTACTCTGCCCCAGGGAGGCTTCAGTGGGTGTTGCATTGGTGTCCCCATGCAACATCCAAGGATTTAGATGCATTCCCAGATTTACGAGAAATAGTGGAAAATGCCAAAATGGTACGCCTTCCCAGGTGAGGTGTAATAAGTAGAAATATCTGCACAAAAGCAATCCTCCTTACGACGTTGGCTCTAGACAACCAAAAAGGCTCCAGCGTGATGGCAAAGGCAGGAATGCACCATATTAATTAAATATGGCACATTCCTGCCCTTTCCCTGTCGCGCAGCATGACTTTGCCGTAAATATGGCCGGTGTTCTCAGTTGTGTTTTGAAGGAAGTGGAATTCAGTAATCTTTTAATTTTGTATTGGACATCTGATTGTTTCCACTAGTACTGCTTAAGTTGTAGGTACTATTTTCCATTTGTTAGTTCCACATTTGTGTTTATGGCAACATGGCCTGTATGGTTTTACATTCTATTGAAATATTCAAAGAGAAGTGAGATAACAAAGTCTAATATATTCTGAAACTATTTGAGGTAAACAGGAACATGTGTAATCCCTTTTGCTAGTGCCATCGAATAGTACCTGAGGCAGAGTTTAAAGTGAGCAAAACAAGCTGCAGTAGTTGTATTCGAACCACCTAGCCCTGGACTCAAAACAGCATTTAAAGCAAATTTCACTGGGTGACAGAGTCTAGGAGTGAGCATGATGGACACTCTTCTACTGGGGTTCATGGCCCGGATCAATCTGTCTGCCAGTGCCTGGGGTCAAGTGGCACTGTTAAGGACAAGGAGTAGTGGCAGTGAGGCTAGGAGGCACTGGTGCAGTGCATGATCACACCTAGTAATATGAGTGCTTCTTTGACCATGAGAAAGGAGACAGAAGAACAGCATCTGAAGACTGGTGTGCGGCACAGTGGTAGGCTATCATGTGTCCCAGTGCCTGGAATGGAAAAGAGGGCACCAGGAGTTGACCACACTTAAACACTGGTGTGTGAGGAACTCCTGGGCTGACAGCTGCACCAAGTATACTTGGACTGGCATGGACTGTGGAGTCATGGACAACCCACAAGCTAAGAGAGTGTGCCTAGGGAGAGACTCTGGAAGAGACAGCAGACTACAGCGCCCCTAGTGATAGGCTCTGGTGCTTCATGAGTGTGGAGAACATAGGTAGTGGCCATCATGGGGTGGAAAGGGCAAAAGAGGATGAAACAGGATTTTTTTGACCCACTCAGTAAATACCAAGTGGTCACTAAAGTGAGTGAAACCACAGTGGTAAGTGAATTGGCCATGGTCTAAATGATGGGAGCCCTAGTTTTTCTATTATAAATCTAGAGATGGTGAAAAGTGCCACAAGTCATATGGAGACCAAATTGTAGGCAATAGAATCTAGAATGAAAGGAGCTGGCAGTGAAATCACTTAACGTCAGAATGAGCAACGTGGAGAACAAATCAGGAGAAGTAGAGGAGTAGCTAAGGTGCTTGAGGGGTTCAGAATCACCATGGCAAGTGTGATGTTTATTCTAGACAATAAATAGAGGTTTTGGAAATAAGTAGCAAGGAGATGTTGTCCTTGTCCTGGGCTTCCCTGTTGCTCAGGAGGCATATAAAAAGCCGGCTTTATAATGGTGCATTAATATATAAGGGTCTTGTGACTTACCTTCAGTGTACATTCATGAGGAAATTTATGTTTGCTTTGGTTGATACATTATAAGCAAGTGACGTGTGGGGTATCACTCTTTAGTGAACTTGTCATAGCTAGAAACTTGTACACATAGAACTTGTTCTAGAAAGAATAAATGATTATCTCTTCTTTACCGTATACCAATGTATCCAAATCTATCTTCTGACTCATTGACTTCAGTAACATAAACACTGATTGCTGCACTCTCACTCTGAAAATTGGTCCAGCGCAAGTGGTTTGTAGCTTTCTTTTAAGCAATTTTCACAACTATGGTAATTTTTTTAAAGATTATATTTAATGGGTATAACCACTGGTATATGACTGTCTCTTCTCTGAGCCACATTGTAATCTTTGTCTTGTCTTTACTTATGACTATCTGTGGCCAGGGCTATATTCGGCAACAGTTTGCTCTCTAATGTGTTGAAAACGGCACTCTTGATCTTTTCCCTAAGTCTTTCAATAAGGCATAAAATAATGTACCCTTGCAAGGATGTCAGACTGAAATCTCTTATTCCGTAGTAAAATATCAGAATTTGTGCAACCATTCTAGAATTATCTGTGATAATGAATCATTTGTCAGACTTTGTACTTGAAAAAAGTTCTGCACAATTCTGTTGAAACTCATTATTAGAGGTAGGAATGTTTTAAACATATGTATTATAGCAGGTTCCTATTTGCCGCAATTTCAATTGTTTTATTTAAACTTACACTTTTTTCCAGTGTCTTTGACTATTCCTTATTCTTCTACAGTGCTATTATCTAGTTCTGAAACAGGTGTGGCTACATTTGATTGTGGAGATTTAATGGAGGGCGGAGCCGCACTGCGATTGTGAATGATGTTGTGGCGTTAAGCTCCCGGGATGCCACTCTCTGATTTGGATGCCTGACTCTTCACGGTCAGGGGCCCCAATGGAGTGTGAGGACATTGGGTCCAGGCTGTGGTGTCCATGGTTGAAAACCAGAGGGCAAGTCTCTGTGAGGACGGTTTTTCTCAGTGATCAGCTCCCCCCGATACACTGCTGTAGTCAAGATAGCAGCTATGCTTGGTATTGATCTAGCATGAGGAGGCAGACTACAAGCGGGGTGAAGGAGTAGCACCAGGTGTGATTGGTGCTGCAGGACAGGAGCTGACCATCCTGAAATCTCCCTCTCTTGTTTTCTGTTTCAGAGGAGAGAGAGTTGAGAGCAGAGCATGGTCAGAGGCGGCAACTGGGCCCAATTACCAAGCAAATGAAGCTTGTCATTCGCGCCGCCCACCTGGGACTTAGAAGGCAACATCTTGAGGTAACGGAGGCTGTTGGGGATGCCCGGTGCCCTGAAAAGATCCGAGGAGCAGCAGACCTCCCATGCAAGGGTGATTATGTGAAGCTGGAGGCTGCCACTGCAAGGGACAGCTAAACCCGAATCATTGACAGAGCTGTGTGACTGTGTCGCGTGGGCCCCGAGCCTTCATATCGAGGCAGCGCTGACTTGATTACCTCCCACCATCTATTGGCTATTAGCCGGGGGAGTAACATGAGGGACAATCACAGTTGGAGAGCGGTTGCCATATTAGCCAGCAACTTGCTAGAGGTTGCCTAATTTTCTTTCCATTGACCACTGCTCATTCACAAATTATTGGTTTACATTCTCTGGACTCGGGATGGGGGGCCTTGCTGAAGAGGGTTGCTCACCGGCCAGCCTAGGGAAGCCTACAATGGATAGATCCCACTGCAATCAAGAGGGGCCCGCAGGTAAATATGCCCTGGCCAGTGGCAAACGTAAACATCTGACCAGCAGACAGCCAGGAGCGAGAAACTTTGGAGGGCAAGTTAGATGCCATACTGACAGCCATCAGTGCAACAAAAGAGTTGCTGAAGCACAACATTGGCACCTTATCTGTGGATTTTGGGTTGTTTTGTTCTCAACATCAAAAAATGGTGAGGATAGTGGCCCAGGTTGGGGAGTAGGTGGCTGACCTAGCACCTGTGACAGCTATTGACCAAAAACAGCAGAGTGAGATTGATGAACATGTACTCACCCTAGTGCTGAGGATGAAACATTAAGAGGGAAAGGCTCAGTACAATAATATATGGTTGGTTGTCCTGCCCGAGAATATTGAGGCCTCCTCCATGCTCATGTACTTGGAGTACTGACAGCACAAAGTGGTGGCCCCTGAGGGACCTTACCTGTTCTGTGCCTTGGTGCAGGCGCACATAGTTGAAATGCATCACCCTAAACTGGTGGGTCACTCATACCCAGTTGTGGCCCGCCTACTGGATTACAAGGATCGTGACTTTTTCCTGAGGGGAAGCTTATGCAAAATGTGCCTTCTTGGTGGACAATGCCAGAGTGTTCATCTTTCCACACTTTACAGGAAGAGTTCAAGAGCAGATGACCTCTTATATATCTGTGAAAGAGCGATTATGGGATTTGGTGCTCCAGTATGCTTTGATCTTTCTTGCCAGATTGAGGGTCCAGTTGGACAACAACGCCCACTTCTTTGACAGCCCCCTGGAGGTTTCGGAAAAGCCTGACACCCACGATCAGAGAACAGAGGAGACAGAGGCTGGCATGGCAACGGAGAGGCAACAAAAAAGACAGAGAAGGGTGATGCCAGACCAACATCATGGCAAGTGAGCGGCATAACATTCGGACCTCTGGTGAGAAGGAAGTCTCTAAATCTAGAGAGAACAGCATAGCTGGCTATGTGGACAGCTTGCTGCTACCTAGGGTTACATTATTTATAGCGGATAAGATCATATAACTAAAAAGGATGAGTTGGACAGAACTTGGAGTCATATTTCTGTAGTATGTTTTCAAGTCAGGTGTTCATATATTCTGTTGTTATGATCTGGATTGGGGTGGTGGCTATGGGGAGCTATGGGAAGCAAGAACATGCAAGTTTGAGGTGGCCGTGCCAGCTTTCAGAAGCATGCTCCAGTCTCCACCCAAAGATGCTTACAGTTCAAGTGCTGTTTGCCCATATGGGGTGGGGCCCAGCGTGATGTTAAGGCAAGCTCTCTTATTTTTGACAGGGTGTTTTTGCTCCTCAGACCTGGGTAAGGTTGTTGGGTTTTGTTTGTTATGGCTGCTATTGGCTGGCTTATACAGTTGCTCGTTGCTGGAGAGAATGGGTGTTATTGGCCGGGTCGGGCACAGCTATTGACATTATATAAGTGGATGATTAGGGTTATGGCACATGAATGGATATTTACGTGGAGTGTAACTAGAGTGATACAGTGGGCAAGCATACTTTAAAAGACGGAAGGCACAAATTGCTCTCCTACAAAAAGTAAATATTATTAGTTTGGAGGCACTATGTATTCATCATTTGCAAAAGGGTTTTAATTTGGATACGACCTGGAGTCCGATTTAGGCCTCACATGGATAGACAAAGAGGGCTGATAAATTGTGTTAGCAGGGAAGTTGGAGGGGAAATAAATTGCTCGTCTCAAAATATATATGCTGCTAATTTGTGCTAGTGGGTCTTCTTAGAGAGTTTAGCGCTGCATTTGGTGAGCGTACTACAGTACCCCTTGCTTGTTAATGGAGATTACAATTGCATAGGAGACACAGGGGGTCATTCCGACCCTGGCGGTCGGTGTTAAAGCGGCGGCCAACCCGCCAACAGGCAGGCGGTTAAAAAAATGGAATTCTGACCCTGGCGGGAACCGCCAACACAGCCCGCCACTTTAACACTCCGACCGCCACGGCGGGGCAAACAAACAGCGCGGCGGTCACCGCCAACAGACAGGCGGCAGATAATGTACCGCCCACCCTATCACGACCCACCAATCCGCCACCTTTTCCGGGGCGGGAGCCCCGCCGATAAAAACACGGCGGAAACAGACCACGAACGGGAAAACGCTCAACTCTATACACTCCACGAGGAATCTGGACAGCATGGAACCGGAATTAAACATCCTACCAGCGATTGTCTACCTGTTCCTCTACCAGGAGCACGAACGCCGCCGCAGGAGACAACGGTGAGTACTGCACCTACGACACAGGGGAGGGGTGAGGAGAAAAGATTACGGGCCCACACATACGCGACACCCCCCCCCCCCCCCCCCAAATCCCCACACACCAATGCAGAGCAACAAGTCAGATTTACACCCCCCCAAACCCCCCGGAATAATTCAAAGACAAAATAAAATGATCATTAAAATAGAAGTATATTAAAGCATATTTGAACTTAAGTGAAATATGAGATTTTTAAAACAAATAAATCACAACATGAACAATGTATACATATTCCAAAAGTCCGGCACATCTTGGCTACATGCCATTGTTCGTGGGCCAATGTGCATAAACACATGGGCAAAGCCCACACACGACACTCGATTCCATTGGAGAGAACACTGCTGGGGCATCAGATAATAAAACCACAGGCACCTCAGGGGGAAGGGAAGGGGGTGCACCTCAGCCACATGAGTCCACGACGCCAGATCCACGAGGGGCCTCCATGCCCACTGTACCATCCTGGGGAGTGCAAAGCCACAGTCCCACAAGTCTTTTCAGTGGGTGGATTGCCCAGTGTACCATCCTGGGGAGTGCAAAGCCACAGTCTCACAAGTCTCTACAGTGGGTGGATTGCCCACTGTACCATCCTGGGAGTGCAAAGCCACAGTCTCACAAGTCTTTTCAGTGGGTGTATTGCCCACTGTACCATCCTGGGGAGTGCAAAGCCACAGTCCATCTGGTGGATTACAGAATCCACTGGTTATGGAGGAGGCATGGTGCCCAGAGTGCTTCGTGAAGCCCTGCCCGACACAGATCCGGCCCTGCCAATGGGCCAGCGGTGCTTGAGATGAAGGGCCCAGCGGAGCGGTGCTTGACAGGAAGGGCCCAGCGGAGCGGTGCAGAGACGGCGGGGCCCAGCGGAGCGGTGCTTGAGATGAAGGGCCCAGCGGAGCGGTGCAGAGACGACGGGGCCCAGCGGAGCAGTGCTTGAGATGAAGGGCCCAGCGGAGCGGTGCAGAGACGGCGGGGCCCAGCTGAGCGGTGCTTGACAGGAAGGGCCCAGCGGAGCGGTGCAGAGACGGCGGGGCCCAGCGGAGCAGTGCTTGAGATGAAGGGCCCAGCGGAGCGGTGCAGAGACTGCGGGGCCCAGCGGAGCGGTGCTTGACAGGAAGGGCCCAGCGGAGCGGTGCTTGACAGGAAGGGCCCAGCGTAGCGGTGCTTGAGATGAAGGGCCCAGCGGAGCGGTGCAGAGACGGTGGGGCCCAGCGGAGCGGTGCCTGAGATGAAGGGCCCAGCGGAGCGGTGCAGAGACGGCGGGGCCCAGCGGAGCGGTGCTTGAGATGAAGGGCCCAGCGGAGCGGTGCAGAGACGGCGGGGCCCAGCGGAGCGGTGCTTGACAGGAAGGGCCCAGCGGAGCGGTGCTTCTCACGGCGGGGCCCTGTTCAGCGGTGCTTCTCACGGTGGGGCCCTGTTCAGCGGTGCTTCTCACGGCGGGGCCCTGTTCAGCGGTGCTTCTCTTGTGTTCCTAGGGAACCAGATCTGGGCAATCATTCCCGCTCAGTCGCCATCCGACCTATCGCTTGCGGGGCCCTCCTGTGCTGGACTCCTGGGCCCCTGGGTGTCCTCCGTCACACCCCAAATGGGGCTGGTGGGGCCCTCCTGGGCAGCTCGCCTGCTGCCGGACTTCTTCGCCTTGCTGCCCTTGCCCTCCTTGGAAGAATCTCTGGGGCCCTTGCCTCCCTTGGAAGAATCTCTGGGGCCCTTGCCCTCCTTGGAAGAATCTCTGGGGACCTTGCCTCCCTTGGAAGAATCTCTGGGGCCCTTGCCCTCCTTGGAAGAATCTCTGGGGCCCTTGCCTCCCTTGGTGGATGGGCCAGGTGACGGTGCAAGGCTGGTGTCCTTGGGGGCAGCCGTCTCAGGCCTGTGGCGCCGGCCCTTCCCTTTTTTGCTTCTTTTCCCAGGGGGTGGGCTGGCTGTCCCCTTGCTGCTGGCCGATGTTCCTTCCCTAGGAGATGGTGGACTCCAATAGCCCTGAATGATGGTCCTAGTAGGTGCAGGGCTTGTGGTGGCTGAGGTGCTGGTTGGAGTCTTACGAGATGGAGGGGGTGTGTCAGTTGTTGGAAAGAGGTCAAGGTTGGAAAGGAAAATCAATTTAGAAAGACAGGGACGGGTAGTTGTAGTGGGTATGGGAGTGGAGGAAGAGGATGTGGTTGTAGGAGAGTCAAGTGTGCTGTCTTTGGGTGCAGGTGCTTGTGACGGAGGCTGTCGTGAGGTGGATGGCTGTTGGGTGGGTGGCTGCCTGCGTTTGTGTGGTTTGGAAGAGGGGGTGACAGACACACTGGGAGAGGACACAGGGGACGTGTAAATGGTAGTGGGGGTGGTGACTGCACGTGTGCGGACTGTTCTGGTGGGTGTGGTGGTGATGGACGTACTGGCTGATGGTGGTGTGCATGCAGGTGTGAGTGGAGACGTCACAGGGAGGGAGGAGGGAGTCGAGGAGGAGGGGGACACAGTGGAGGCAGTGGGTGTTGCTGTGTCTGCATGTGGATGTTGCTTGGGTGAATGCTTGTGTGATCTGTGGTGCTTATGTCTGGATGAGCTGCCCTTGGGTGTTGATGTGTGTGGAGGCTGGTCTGTAGATGTGTCTGGGATAGGCAGAGGAACAGGGGAGTGGGACTGGGTTGAGGAAGTTGGAGGGGGTAGGCTAGACACAGGGACAATTGCTGCCGTCAGTGCTGAGTCCAGAGCGTTGAACGATCGCTGATGGGCAGCCTGACCCGAATGAATGCCCTCCAGGTATGCATTGCTCCGATGCACCTCCCTTCCTACCCCCTGGATGGCATTCAAAAGGGTAGACTGCCCAACAATGAGCGTCTGGAGGAGGTCAATGATCTCCGCACTGAGGGCAGCAGGGGTAACTGGGGCAGGACCTGAGGTGCCAGGGGCGAAGGAGATGCCCGGCTTCCTGGCCGAGCGGGCACGGGACGAAAGCTGAGGGGCTGCTGGGAGGGCGGAGCTGGTGCGCTGGGTGGCGGCTGTACCTGTTGTTGCGGTGGGCACGGATGTTGCCGCCACCACAAGGGAGCTCCCTTCCGAGGACGTGTCGGTGTCGCTGACGTCTCCACGGGTCCCCGTTGTGGAGCCCCCCTCGCCCTCTGTCTCACTGGTGAACTCGGAGTCGGTTGCAGGGCCCTCCGGGGCCATGTGAGATGCAGCTCCCTCGTGCGCCGATGCCACTTCTCCTCCGCCTGATGATGCTAATGCACACATGAACAGGAAAACCAAAAAAAAGGGGGGGGAGAAGAAAGGAAGACATGTTGAGTGCATGCATTGGCGGCACCGTTGGCGGAGAGGACAGACACAGAAGCCCACTGCACTACGCCGCGCACTCGGGGTACACTACTCAATGATAGTGACTTGGCCTACAAGTCTATGGACGACAAATGCACACATAGGTGAGCCCGGGCCATGGATAGCTGTACTTAGCACCCTACAGAGGTGGGGGGCGGGGGCACAGGGCCATGTCTAACAGAGGGGCCTAGCCTACAGAAACCGCCCTGGCCTAGAGATAGCCACAGCCCTCCTCCCCCACCCAGACGCCTCCACTGTGCGCTAATATAGCGGAATGTGCTGATACTCACCCCCTTGTGTCTGCTGTGATGTCCTCACGCGCCCATCTAAATCGGGGTAGGCCACCGCCAGGATCCGGGACATCAGGGGGGTCAATTGACGACTGGCACCCCTCCTACGTTGGGAGGCCATCCCCAGCAGAGCCTCGGCGGTCTTTCTGCTCCCGCGGCGGATGTCCTCCCACCTCTTGCGGCGGTGGGTGCCCCGTCTGTTGTGGACCCCCAGGGCCCGGACGTCCTTGGCGATGGCACGCCAAATGTCGATCTTCTGATGGGCGCTGACCTATGTGACATGTACAGGGTTGAAAAATGAATTTCTTCACTTTTCTGCATGGTCGATGTGCGCGCCCCCCCCTCCCCAACCTTGCCATGTGGCACATGCTCTCATCTGTCGTGCGTTGCACTCCTCATTCGCTCCCCTCCCAACCTGTCGTGGCTACTGACCCCAGTGAGGAATCCCAGGACAAGGGCAGAGGAACGTTACAATGAGGCCCATGGGCGAACTAGGAGGATTATAGAAAGAACCTTCGGCCTCCTGAAGGCCAGGTTTAGGTGCCTGCATATGACAGGGGGATCCCTAATGTACTCACCAAAGAAGGTGTGCCATATCATCGTGGCCTGCTGTATGCTTCACAACCTGGCTTTGCGACGCCAGGTGCCTTTCCTGCAGGAGGATGGTCCAGATGGTGGTGTTGTAGCAGCTGTGGAGCCTGTGGAGAGTGAAGAGGAGGAGGACGACGGGGACGACACAGACAACAGGGACACAGTGATACAACAGTATTTTCAGTAGCACACAGGTACGAATCAACCACGCCATTTTACATTTACTTAAAGTCTCCTGCCTCTCTACTGTCTGAGTTCCCCCCCAGTTCCTGTTAACTGAGTTGTGACTTTCCCTTCCGTTTTCAGAGCTGTGGGCCCCACTGCGTGACCTCTGCTTTGTTTGCCCATGGACTACAGCTGTGTGACAGTGGTATGTTGTCATCACAATGTAACTGAACATTTTGGCACCGTTATGTCTAATACATTTGTTCAAAATACAAGCAGACTCCAGATTTTTTTAGTGCAAGAAGTGATTTAATTCAAGTGCTAAATTTAAGGAACATGATTGTAAAACGGGGATGGGTGATGGCGGAGTAATGTCCATGGCAGAGTCCAGTTCTCAGTCGCACAGGTCCATTGTCCATATGCCTGTGGAAGGATGGAGCAGGGGCAGTTCAAGGTTGGACAGGGTGACAATGTGGGACAGTGGGATGACATCAGGGGGTATCGTTTGCTGGCGGGGGTCTTGCAATCCTACTCTGTCTTATTGTGAGATCTCAGGTTCCGCTTGCGGGGTGGTTCTTCTTCTGAAGGAGGTGGGGTTCTGGTGGCCTGTTGTTGTGTGGGGCCCTCCTGTCCACTAGCGCCGGCGGAGGTGGTAGGCTGTTCCTGGTCCAGGCTAGTGACAGGGGCCCTTTGTGGTGCCACATGGTCCCGCAATGTGGTGACTATTTGGGTTAGGGCCACGACGATGGTCCCCATTGCGGAACTAATGTTCCTCAGTTCCTCTCTGAACCCCATGTTCTGTTGCTCCTGCATGACCTGGATCTCCTGGAACCTGGCCAGTACCATAGCCATCGTCTCCTGGGAGCGGTGGTATGCTCCCATGATGGAGGAGAGGGCCTCTTGGAGAGTCGGTTCCCTGGGCCTGTCCCCCCCCGTCGCACAGCAGCCCTCCCAGTTCCCCTGTTTCCCTGGGCCTCTGTCCCCTGGACGGTGTGCCCACTACCACTGCCCCCAGGTCCCTGTTGTTGTTGGGGTGTTGGGTCAACCTGGGTTCCCTGTAGTGGTGGACACACAGCTGATTGATGGAGACAGAGGCATGGGCCCGCTGGGTGGGAGCTGTGCTGGTGTTCCCAGAGGGGGTTAGGTCAGGTGTAGCCTGTGGCTGTCTGTGGGGAACCGACTGTCCCGAGGTCCCCGATGGGCCGGGCTGGTCATCAGGGTCCAGGGAGACAGAGCTGCTGTCATCACTGGGGGCCTCTTCTGGGGTGGGATGGACATCTCTGGACCCTCCGTGGCGGTGTGGTGGCGTTCGGGTCCTGCAGGGGTATAAGAGTATGGTTATTGCTTCTGTGTGTGGCATTTTGTGTAATGGGTGGGTGGCCGTGTCCCCCAGTGCTGGCATTCCCTTGTGGGGGCTTTTGTGACGGTGGCTTGTGGGGGTGATGGGTGTGTGCAGTGGGCATGCTTTGGGGATGCACGCAGGGCTAGGTTTTGGGATGGGTGGGATGTGATGGTGAGCCATTTGCAAGGAGTTGGTGTGATGGGGGTGGGGGTGGGGGTGAGGGTGGGGGTATGATTTGGCATGCAGGTGGGGTGGGGGGAATGGAGTAGTGAAGATTTGACTTACCAGAGTCCATTCCTCCGCCTACTCCTGCGAGGCCCTCAGGATGCAGGATGTGCAAGACTTCCTCCTCCCATGCTGTGAATTCTGGGGGAGTAGGTGGGGGTCTGCCGCCAGTCCGCTGTACCGCGATGTTGTGCCTTGATACCATGGAACGCACCTTCCCCCGTAGGTCGTTCCACCGCTTCCTGATGTCGTCCCGATTGCGTGGATGCTGTCCACTATTCTGCTCCATAGCTCCATCTTCCTGGCAATGGTGGTGTGCTGCACCTGTGCCCCGAGGAGCTGTGGCTCTACACGAACTATTTCCTCCACCATGACCCTGAGTTCTGCGTCAGAGAACCTGGGGTGTCTTTGGGGTGCCATGGGGTGGTGTGGATGAGGTGAGGGGTGGTGTATGTGTTGTAGAGTGTGGTGAGTGTGGTGGTGTATGGTGTTTTGTGCGTGGAAATTGTGTGGGTGATGTGATTTGCCTCTGTGTGATGGTGTACTCTATGCTGTGCTCTCTCTCTCTGTCCTTCACTCGCAATTGTGGTCGTAGGGGTTTGTGGGTGTGTGTTTTATATTTAATTGGGTGTGTGGGAGTGGTGTGTGTATGTGTCTCAGGTGTGTGTATTTTGAATTATCCAATGTGGTAGTGTTTTGTAAAGGTGTGTGTATTTTGACCGCGGCGGTGTGTACCGCGAATGGAATACCGCGGTTGAAAGACCGCTGCGGGGATTTGCGGGTCGGAATGGCATGGGCGTATTTCTGTTGGCGTGACGGTGGAGGTTTGGTCATCGCCAGTTTCCCGCTGATCTTTGGTGTGGCGGACTTTTGTGGATGTCGGGTTTTTGGCGGTTTGTCAGTTGCGGGTCAGAATGACCGTGGCGGTTTCCCGCAGCCGCAGCGGTGTTATGGTGGCCTTCTGGCCGGCGGTAAGCGACTTTTACCGCTGAGGTCGGAATGACCCCCACAGTGTTAGATTGCACCTCCACTTGCCCAACACAAGACTCATAAGATTGCCTAGGAACTCCGAATGTGGATAGCTCAGTGGAGTTTGTCACTATTTGGGACTATAGCCACTACATTAATAAAGTTCATGATGAGAGGGTGTAAAACTGGCAGGCTGCAAGTGGGGAATTCGTTCATACACAGTTTGAAATCAAAGATTCATTTCCAAATTACCATAGAAAGCTGTATGCCCTGTGGGAGGAGCAGGGCTTGCAAGCTATACACAACTATGTTACACAGGCACAACTCGACTGCCAGCGGCAGAGGCGGAGTCCCCGGGAGATCACATATCTGAGCTGGATGTTAGGGGGGCCGTCAAAGAAATGGAGAGGGGAAAGATGCCAGATATGGATGGGTTTCCCATCAAATTCTAAGCTGTATGTCAAGCAGTTAGCGCCCAGCCTGCCGACAGTGTATAATAAAGCCAGGGAGATAGGTGGATTATCGCCAGCCCTGTGTGATGCTTTGATTATGGCACTGCTTGAGCCAGGCAGGAACAACAAGAACATATATAGACCACTCTCTTTAATGGATTTGGATTATAAGATCCTTTGCCAGATATTGCCCAAAAGGTTATTGCTCCAGTTACAAGACGTAATCCACCTGGACCAATTGGGGTTTATTTCCATGCATAGGATGAATCCAAATATCAGGCGGCTGGTTCAGGTGCTACATAACCCTTTGCTGGACTGTCCAATGGCGTTAGCCCGGACGATAGATATAGAAAAAGCCTTCAACTTCCTACAGTGGAACTTCCTATTTGTGTTGCTGGCCTATATGGGCCTCAGTGGAATATTTGTCCTCTGTACTAGACTACTGTTTACTAACCGGACTGCCTGCGTGAGGACAAGTAGAATTTCCGAGAGATATCCGTTGCGTGGAGCGACTCAGCAGGGTTGCCTGCTATCAACGGTGCTGTTTGGGATGGCACTGGACCCACTGGCTAGAACTCTCGGACAGGGTAATCACTACTGGGGCTATTAATTAATGGCACACCCTTGTATCTGTTGCTAAATTTAGCTGACATGATGTATGTGCCACTGGATTCAAGCTAACCTAGCTAATGAAGGGTGATACCCTGAAACCGGTCCCAGGATGCTTGTTTCTGGTCAAGGGAGGACCTGGCATGGCAGTTCAGGCTGGACTGTTCCCATGCGGAACAGGGTCAAGACTGATTTGCATATGGCTGTATCCAAACTGGGGTGGCATGGTGAGCAAAAGAATTGATGGATTAAACCCAGATCTGTGACTGGGGCGAATGTTTGATTGGTTCTGCATTCTGTCCATCATTTGTGTTTATTGGCTTTTGTCACCATAAGTGCACAGGGTATGCCCAGACGTGGGTTCCGGGCTCACGGTGCCACTGGATTCAAGCTAACCTAGCTGATGAAGGGTGATACCCTGTAACCGGTCCCAGGAGGCTTGTTTCCAGTCCAGGGAGAACCTCGCCTGGCAATTCGGGCTGGATTGTTCCCATGGGGAACAGGGTCAAGACTGATTTGCATATGGCTGGGTCCAAACTGGGGGGGCATGGTGAGCAAAAGAATTGATGGATTAAACCCAGATCTGTGACTGGGGGGGAATGTTTGTTTGGTTCCGCATTCCATCCATCATTTGTGTTTGTTTGTATGTGAGAGGGATGGCAGGGGACGTTGAGGTGGTATTTAGGGCCCTGGAGCAGTTTGAAACACTGTGAGATTAGTGGCCGCAGGCATGTAACATTACTACAGTATCAGATACTATTGGAACAACTGCAGGGTGGATTAGATCCCTTGCGGAAGCGTTGGGCAGCAGACATGGACTCCTCTGATCCTTGGGTAGACCGACTCAGAGTATGGCACAATACACTTGTTAAATTAATACTGTAATATTTCCAGCACAGTGTTTTTATAACACCCAAGAGGGTGAACTTCATGTAGGGAGGACGCCCCAGCTGCAGGGAGGGGACTATGAGTTCTAGCATATAGTTGGGAGATGTCCAGCATTGGACTCAAACTTGGACATAGTAGTGCAGGTTACCAATGAGGCCACAAATAGGTCCATTCCCAAGACACCGGATGATTGCTTGCTGGGACGGTTCCCCAGATCTAAACCTAAATGTGCAGACTTAGCATTAATTCTGGCGCGATGACAACTGGCAATTTGCTGGAAAGCCCAGGGTGAGCTTAGTTTGAGTAGCTGGAGAACTGAACTTACCAAATGAGCCAGTTTTAAGAGCACAGTTCTGAAGCGAGAGGTAGCTAGAAGGCTGATGTATCGTGATTGGATTGAAGCCTGGGAAAAAATAATACAAGCTATACTGCTGCTGGATGACAGGGACTGCATAATCTAACCTGAGGGAAGCAAGAATACTGATTAAATAAGTATTGCCCTTGTGTCATGCGTACCAGGGATTTGAAATGACTAATCAGGCCTCTGACAGGATGCCGACCTTATAACATTTTCTGTATGTGTGAAGAAACTGTGGTGCAGGCCGACATTACATGGGGTCTCTTTAATGCTGTTCTGCTTATTATCCTTTTATTCTCACTTCAAGGCTGTTAACTGGTCTCTGTTTATCTCAAGATGTTAAATGATGATGTTTATTAAAAGTGTGACTGATATGCTGTTACGTGGGTGGGTTATTGTTAGGTCTGCACTGGGTGGTTAGTGGGCGAGGAGAAGGAAAAGATCAGTGGATTACACTGAGCGACTTGTTTGCATTGCAATAAGTATTCTTTATTTTACCAAAAGGTGATGGAATGGGGGGGTGGATTCTATGTAAGCATCCAATCTCCTTTTTGTGAGGAGCTCCTCTTAACAGGCAAGCAAAACAAGGACGCTGAGATTTCAAGAAACTCTGCGATCCTGGTAGCCTGATGAAGACTTGAGAGTGAGCTGAATATCTCATTAAAAGGCACGATGGTGGACCCTCAAGAAAATAATATGGGCCACCTTTTGTACCAGTTGGCTTACCACCATTAAGCCAATACTAGGTTTTATATGTTTGTTTTCTGTCGCATAGTGAATGTAAAGACTGGTACTGAAGAATGCCCCTGAACCCCGTATTGGGTCAGTTAGAGGGTAGAAACATGTCAAATGTATAAGGGGAATATTATTTCCAAACTCCCCCTCACTATTTTTATCTCTTTACACCGGGGGCACCAGAATAAAACTGATGGCCTACCATGAGATAGTTTTAAATTCCCATAACCTAATATATAGCACTCTGCCTCTTTCCCATACCTGACCTTCATCTAAAAAGAAAACACCTCAGCTCCTCTTCTTTGGAGAGTTGTAGCCCTCACCAGGTACCATCGGTCCTGTTGTGAGGAGGGGACCCAAAGATGGAGCATGCCACCTTCGGGTGGGTGAGGGCTCTTGTCCTTAGAAAAAGCATTTTTTCACAAAGATAGACACCCTCCTGCCTTCTCTCTGACTAAGGGTACTTGTTTGTAATTTAATTTGGAGTCATTACTTTGGTAATTTCTTGAAAGGTTCTGTTCTGGGTCACTGAAATGATTTATTTGAACCATCTGCCAAGGCTACTATTACAGTATACTAGTGTCCTTACGATGCCCCTTTTACATCTGTCCCTGTGATTTAGGGCACTGTCTCCACATGACAGCTTTTAATTTCTTCACCAGCAAGAGTAAGGCTAAATTGCAGCTGCTACTCTCCTTACCACCAAGGTCAAGTCCAAAAATCCAGTCTGTTTTCTGCACTGTATTTGCCAGTTGTCTGACTGAGAGTTTCATCATTAGGGTCGAAACTGCATCATTTTGGGGGTTTACTTCTTAAAGTTTACCTCAAGGTCTCTGGTTTCCAAGGTTCCTTTTTACTGATTTGTAGCTTGCGAATGCTGATATTTTGTGGGTATCCTGTTGATAAGAATGGCTGAATCATAGGAGCTCACAAGGACAACTGTTAAACCATGCTGTTCCTGGCGACACCGGAAGTAACAACTTCTGTGGACTTTGGGTGACTACATTTTTTTTTTAAATAAGGCTAGATTCCTTGGAGGAGGTGTGTGTTTTTAGTCGATTCACTGGGGCATAAAAGCTTGCTCTCTTATTTACCGATGTGATTGTGGGGGTGTGGAAGAAGTAAAGTGTGTTCTGGGGTAAAGAGACATTTGACTTGTTTGGTGGCAGTCAGATGAACTACTTGAGAGGGTTTTCCTATTCCAGACACCTTCTTGTAACTGCTAAAAGCATCAGCATTAGTGTTTACCAAGCGCATACGAACAAACGATTCACCAAATATGAGTAGTAAAGGGGAAGGATGTTGGTTGCGTCTGTGAGTCTACGTGTTTTTCCCTTTCCTTCTTGTTTCCTTTTCCCAGGGGTGAAGCAAGTCAAGCATTGTGAACGGGACTCTGACGGTAGTGAGACTGACGAAAGAGTGATCAACATTTTGCCTGATGACTGGAGCACTAGAATAGATACCAACAGAATACACAGAGATGACAGGTAACCCATCTGAAGTGTTGACATTGGCCACGTTAAGGGACTGAATTCTCCTGTTTGATGTTAGTTATGAGCCAGTTCTACAGCAAAACTGAGGTAGCAATTGTATTTATTCAGTAAATGCAGTTCGCTAAGACCAAGCAGTTCATTCTCAAAAGGTTGGTCCTTCCAGCATCCAGTAACACAAAAAACGGTGGCATATTTTTTTATTTATTTAAGGTAAGGTTGTATAGAGAGAGATAGGTCACAGACCGGTTCAGCATGGATCTTGATAAGGAGGCTGTTGGTTTTGCTGACCTCGGTTTACTGCTCCACCCATGGACAGTAGAGCATCTGGGGGAGACCAGAAAAAGACTGAAGCAATTTCAGGAATGAGAACTTGTTAACTTTGAGACGGATCGGTTGAATATGGTTAAGGAGGATATGAAATGTAATTTTATTAATTGTTTAATGTTTGTTAATTTTACTAGCAAACATGGACACATGGCGAGGGTCTCATTCAGACACAAAGTAATTCACATTTAAATACAGACCTTTAACTTAGATGCTCGCATTAAGTACTTCTTCATCAAACTCTAAACAATATTGAGTGCACTTGCAGCTTCAAATGATCAGGAGTGTTATCCTTCAACATGAGAAAGTAGAGATGGCTATGTAATGGCAGTCTAGCATGGAGTTTATACAGAAGTTTGTTTTAAGGAAACTGATAGTGGAAAGTATCAGAGTGTGTGCTGTGGGAGTTTCGTAAAGCCAAATATATGGGAGAGCTACTAGTTTGCGGCACTAGCAAAGTAAGACTACATTTTCTTTATGAACAGATTATCCCTAAAAGAATCATATCTCTTGAACCGAAGCTGGTGGGAGTCCCTGAATACAAAAGTAAGGTAAAAGAGAAACCGAGAACTAAATGTGTTCTGTGCCAATTCTGCTAGGTGGCATAGTTCAAAGAGGCTGCTAGGGTCAACAATGAGAGTGCAGAAGCAGGAGAGGGCATGGATGAGAAGAGTTACATTGACACAAAAGAGATTGTGGAGAAATTCCAAACGTTTTTATAAAGGAATGCATACTCTGAAAGTTAAGTGTAATGGGGCATAGAACATTAGGGCCATGAACAGCATATTTAAAAGGATTCAACCTCCCAAAAAGAAACAGTAAGGCAACAGGAGGTTGAAAAAGTGATCAAGATTATCCCCTACAAAGGATGAAGGGACAGATCATGCACCCTTCGCTCTAGAATCATCCTTTCACCAACATCACTAAATAAACTTGGGGTAGTCCCTTGACTTCTTTCCTGGCTGTCAGTGCTATATCAGGGTCCCTGAGCTAAAGTACCAGTATGAATAGTCATATAGGGCTCTTACTGTACTAGATGTACAAGAGATGATTGTCCTCTTTCTTTGCACTAGTAATGTAGCTTAGTATTAGGCCATAAGGAGACATGGCAATGCCAGGAGGAGAGATAATATAGGTACCCATTTCAAATTATCTTGTTTCACAGATTATATTGTGTGGTAACTAAGTGAACTGGAAACATATTTCCTGGAAATCTTTTTAGAACCATTTAGACATTAGGAGTGTCATTACGACTTTGGCGGACAGTGAAAACCGCCCGCCGAAGTCCCGCAGTCAGGTTGCCACCAATGCTGCCACCTACTTGTGGCCCCATTAGGAGTTCCCCACTGGGTCAGTGGGTGGAAACAGTGTTTCCGCCTGCAGTCCCAGCAGGGAATGGCCTACAACATTGTAGATAATAATAGAGCCGGCAGCAATGCTGCAGTGCTTAGGTTGCAGCAGCACTCATTGCGATGTTCACTGTCTGCAAAGCAGACAGTAAACATTGCGCCGGGGCTGGTTGGGGGGCCCCTGCCCTCCCCATGCCAAGTGCATGGGCCCCCGGGACACCCTGCACCCCCATCTCCGCCAACCTTTACATGGGGGTACTACCGTCATGTAAAAGCTGACGGGGTCGTAATCCCCAGGGCAGTGCTGCTTGCTTGCATCTCTGCCCTGGCAGATTAGACCACCAGCACCTTCAGCCCCTCCTGTGGAGGGAAACTGGTTGTGCTGGCTGTACGACCACAGCACAACAGCTGCAGTCATAATTTGACGGTCAGACCGCCACTAAAGCAGTCGGATCACCGCTTTGGAGGTGGTTAGAACGCCACTGCGACCCACTAGGGTTGTAATCAGGCCCTAGGTCTTTGTGGTATCAAAGATCAGCTGGGGATAATGTCTTTAGCAAAGTTAAGACATTAGGGAGAACTGAACTTTTACAGTGTGCTCATGAAAAGGGATATAATTTGATAGCTGAGGTTTTCGGTTCCTTGACACACCTTGAAACTGTTCTAGCCTAGTTACCCTCTAATATTGAAAACCTTAAAAAAAACGCTGATATATGGCATCTGTGAAAATTAACATGCTACCATCAATGTTGCTTATCGTGAAGATACTCTCTGAGTCCTCATGGGATTATTTTCTAAAAGTAATAGGGCTATCATAAGAGTCATTTGTATAAATAAAAAACAGACTTGCAAGATTGCTATAAAGTGACATAAATATAGTTCTTAGTGAGGCCACGTAGTGGAGCCTTATATGTATAGGCAATCTCTTTGGAGGTTTCTACTGGGTCTGCCACTTTGTGTCTTTCTGGAGCAGAGAGTTACAGTGGAAAGTCAGGGGGCAGCCAACACTATTGGTGCTTTTTGAGGTCTGGCCAGTTTTGCCTGATGCTTCTGCATTTAGGCTCATGTCTACATGGCCTTTGTGGCAGAGCTTCTTATGGGGATCCACCTTTGAAATTCTCAGCAATGCCACATGGATGCCTGTAATTCTTGAGGTAGATTTGGATAGGATGTAGTGAAGTTATATCCTTTTTCAAGAATTAAGGGAATGTGCATGATAGAAAATTGGGCCCAAACTTAGCGGACGGGTCACTGAATTAAAGGTAGTATTGGAAACCTCTGTAGATAATAAATGCCTCATTTTGAAGTAATTCAAATGCACAGTTTCTAACAGACCCTGGTACTGTGACTTAGCACTGCACATATGATGCAATCTGCTTGATCACTTGAGATATGAGATTTATAAAACTCTTTCATTAGAATTGTTTTTTTTTTATTTCACAACAAATTTGAGGTCCCCAAGAAAAAGTGGACTCTAGATATTTAAGAAGGTGTTGGGTTTAGTGCTTAAGTTTTAAGCATCAGTATCTGGGAAAGGGTTGCAGATGTACCAGCTTATTTCAACATTATGAAAATCAAGATGCAATCATACGTACTATCAAAGATAATCTACATAATGCTTACTCTGGGCAGTTTAGTGTTAACAAATAGTTGGAAAATTAAGACAACCACATCCAAGACAGAATGGCCACTTAGAGGGTAGTGGGCATGCTATAAGTGTTATCATTTAGATCGGTTGGTTAATATATGTCCTGGAGAAGCTACTTACTAGTAATTAAGGGCTTGATTTAGAGTTTGGTGAAGGGATTGCTCAGTCACAAATGTTACGGAAATCCCGTTCACCATATTACGATTTCCATTGGAAGTGACAGAATCATAATATGGCAGACAGGATATTGTTTACATTTCTTATGGAGTAAACCCCTCCGCCAATCTCTAAATCAGGCCCTAAGTTAGATAACTAGTAGCTTTTATAGCCAAATGATTGAATCACCCAGATTCTCCCAGACACATTCTTATTGAATGTCTTCTATGAGTTATGAAAAAAAGAACAATAATATTCAACACATTTGCCACCATGTTGTATTATTCTTCAGGGTGAAAAGACTACATGAGAAGTTAGCCTTGAGCCTTAGAAGTCTGTTGACTTGTGGTAGTAGTTATAATATTGTGACAATGATTTTCTGCATGCACTCTTTCTCTCCTCCCTCATTGTATCCTGTCTGTGATGTCCCTTGTTTACTGTCCTGTAAGAGGAGTGTGTGAAATCTGTGGGCAGGAACTGGTTCTAGAAATTCTGAAACGATGCAGAAGCTAACAGTCTAAAGATCAGGCTGCAATGGGTTACTCCATGAAGGGGATCCAAAGAGGGCATAGTGTTGGTGAAGCGTGCTTTGTTGTGGTTCTGAATCTTATGCAGATTAATGTGGAACAATGTGCCTGCCAGAAAAATGGATCAGAATCAGTGCAACACAAATAGATTATTAATTGCATGGAAAGACAACAGATCATGTAAATATGCTTATTATGTTACATCAAAATTTACAAGATGTACCCTTCCGTTCAACATAATTTGCCAGTAAATGCTATTAAGTATTCCTGTGCATACTTGTTTTCAAACAGCATTTAATAAAAAAACAAGGTTAAGGTAAAGATGTAGTGGGTCTACTTTTATGATAATAGAAACAATAGTAAAACATGAATCATCTTCTCTTCCTGTTATCTCTGCTAAGTTATAGACTTGTTATCTCAATTGCAATCAAAAGTTTTCTCATCATATATAAAATATTAAACCAACTCTCTAATGGACAAAGACACTTACAGTTGGTACTGGAATAAAGTCAAGAAGCCCATCAGAAGTGTTTCACTTCCCAAGAGTCCTACAAGCCCATGTATATAAACAAGCACTTAGCCATACTGTAGAGGAAGATTTAGTAGGTAGGGTGGCTGATGCACTAACAAATGTGAGTACACCCAAAAATCCCTGCTTCTGTGATGTAAAGATATGTTACTAAAGTAAAACCTTTATTATTTTCTTTTTACTCATTTTAAACGTGTTGCTGTCTATTCTAGGAGGAATGCGTTTTGATGAGTTAATATATATTTAATCAGATTTAGGGGGGCAATTATTATCAGGAAAATTGTTTATTATCATATGGAAGATCTTTGAGAAGATATGGATTCAAGCTGCAGTGGTTGTTATCAAATAAGTGATGACTAAGATGTAGCCATGCACCTGTGTCCTTCGCCTCTTAGCATAGGGGTTGGCCACAGACACATACCCTCCTTTCATTCAGGAGTTGCTAAACGGCATTCCTTCCAGACTGCCTCTGATAGCTGAGGTGCTGAACAGCAGCCCTTATACTGCTTGTCATCTCGGTCTTGAGCGTTGACTTCTGGGTTATGATGGGCGAAGCAGACTTTAGAACATCAGTAAAATACGTGCAATGGCTGGTAAACTCTGAGTTGCATGGCTTGTTTACTTAAGCTGCCTTAAGGCCAGGAACGACTCCTCGCGTCGGGCGGAGCCTCCATTCTGCCCTCGAGTCCCTGACCCCGTCCTTGCTGCCTCACTGCTGCTGCCGTTTGTGGTAGGAGCTTCTAGCATTTTCTGTACTTGCTCTGTATTTCGTTTGCTGCATATCGAGATTCATTCTGACCTGTGATTCTATTGTAATTGTGCCCTTTTTTGTGTCCCGCTTCATTTTCTCCGCTGTTCTTGCTGCCTTTGTTTCCCCCTCCGGCTCTTGCCGGTTCCCATCCCTGCCGATGCGTCCCCCGCGTCCCCGCCCCCCTTGCGCTCCCAATGGTCCACCCCCTCCCTCCTCCCAGCTGCTCCTCCCACCCACCTCCCCCTCTTAATGGCGGCCGCTGCATGGATGCGCGCAGCAGGCGCGCCGCTGGTGCGCTGGAGGCGCATCAGAGTCAAGCCCGTCTGCACCCGTCCGCGCCTGGAACGCGCCCAGTGCCAGGACCCCTGGTCCCCGAGACCACATCGGCCAGCAAAGCCATTACACCGCCAGAACCCTCCACGCACTCAACACCGGACGAGCACACGCCTGATTCCTGGCCTCCCCTGAGCACACCCAAGGACCCTTCACCTGCCAGAACTGCAGCCTCACCAGCCTCAAAATCGCCAAACCTCCTACTGAACCTGACCGCAACTACCTCCAATGCATCCTACTAAACACCCGCTCCGCACGCAAACACGCTGTCGAACTCTGGGACCTGCTCGACACCTCCACTCCGGACATCGCCTTCCCGACTGAGACCTGGGTGAACGCCTCCTCGGCCCCAGACATCGCCGTAGCCATTCCGGATGGCGACAAGATCACCCACAGGGATCGCACCAACGGAATCGGAGGCGGAATCGCCATCGTCCACAAGAACACCACTGGGGTCACGACCCGTACCGACGACACCTTCATCACCGCTGAACACCTGCACTTCCAGATCCACACCAATCCCAACACCACCCTCAGAGGAACCCTCATCTACAGACCCCCCGGACCACGGCCTCAGTTCTGCGACTTCATCGCCGACCTCATCAGCAGGCAAGCCCTAGCCTCCGCCGACTACGTCCTCCTCGGCGATCTGAACTTTCACCTGGAGAATAACAACGGACCCAACTCCACCACCCTAATCGACAACCTCACCACCCTCGGACTCAAAAAACTCGTCACTACCCTAACACACTCCGCTGGCCACACGCTGGACCCCATCTTCTCTTCTAGCCCCCACGTCACCTTCAGCCACACTACCGAACTCCCATGGACCGACCACCGCTGCATTCCAGAAACCCACCACGCACCACCGCACCCAACAGATCCCCCACCACAACTGGAGCAAAATCAGCCAAGACCAGCTGAACACCAGCCTTGCCCGAAAACCACCCACCGAACCCACAAATTCCGAGTTCGCTGCCTGCAACCTTTGGCGCTGGATTGACGACTGCCCCAACACACTTGCCATGCTCAATAAACCTTCCAACAGAAGTGCCAACAAGAAAGCCAGCTGGTTCACCTCGGGCCTTGAAGCCTCCAAGCAAACCTGCCGGAAACTGGAGAGAACATGGCTCCTCGAGCAGACAACGGACAACCATACCGCCTTCAAGAACGCCATCCACAATCACCATCACCTCATCAGAACTGCCAAGAAATCTGCCTTCAAAGACCGCCTGGACAACAACACACACAACAGCAAGGAGCTCTTCAACATCGTGAATGAACTTTCCAACCCCAGCTCCAGCACAAACGACATCCCACCTTCACAAGACCTGTGCAACTCCCTCACCGCCTACTTCCATCACAAGATCACAGACATCCATGACAGCCTCAACAGCCAGGCCACCTCGCAAATCACCGACTCCTCAGATTCTCCACCCACCTTCAACTACGACCCCCTGCTCGTCTGGGCCAACGTGAACGAAGACGACACAATCAAAACCATGAGCACTATCCACTCTGGATCTCCGTCAGACCCATGCCCGCACCACATCTTTAACAAAGCAAGCGCCACCATCGCACCCCACCTCCGCAAAGTCATCAACATCTCCTTCGAGACCGTAACCTACCCGGAGAGCTGGAAGCATGCTGAGATCAGACCCATACTCAAAAAATCCATGGCGGACCGAGAGACCTCAAGAACTTCTGTCCCATCTCCCAGCTCCCATTCCCGGCCAAGGTCATCGAGAAGATCGTCAACAGACAACTGACCCACTACCTCGAAGAAAACAACATCCTGGACCCATCCCAGTCAGGGTTCCGCAGCAACCGCAGTACCGAAACCGCCCTCATCGCCGCCACCAACGACATCAGGGCCTTGCTCGACAACAGTGAAACCGCAACCCTCATCCTCCTGGACCTCTTGGCCGTCTTTGACACCGTCTGCCACCACATCCTATGCACACGCCTCCACAACGTAGGGATCCAGGACAAAGCTCTAGAGTGGACCACCTCATTCCTCTCCAGCAGAACCCAGAGCGTCCACCTCCCCCCTTTCCGCTCCGAAGCCTCCAAGATCATCTGCGGCGTTCCCCAAGGATCATCCCTCAGCCCTACACTATTCCATGTCTACATGGCCCCGCTCGCCCATGTCGCCCGGCTACACAACCTCAACATCATCTCTTACGCCGCCGACACCCAACTGATTTTCTCCCTCACCAAGGAACTCCTCACCGCCACATCCAACCTCCACGAAGGAATGAAAGCCGTCGCCGAATGGATGAGAAACAGCAAACTGAAGTTGAACTCAGACAAGACAGAGGTCCTCATCCTCGGTGCCAACCCCTCCTCCTGGGACGACCCCTGGTGGCCGACCGCTCTGGGAGCAGCCCCAACTCCCACCAACCAAGCACGCAACCTGGGCGTCATCCTCGACTCAACTCTCTCCATGACCAAGCAAGTCAGCACCGTCTCCTAATCCTGCTTCAACACCCTTCGCAAGCTCCGCAAGATCTACAGATGGATCCCCACAGATACAAGAAGAACAGTCACCCAAGCCCTCGTCAGCAGCAAACTTGACTATGGAAACGCCTTCTACGCAGGAGCTCCGGCCAAACTCCTCAAACGACTGCAACGCATACAAAGCTCCTCCGCACGCCTGATCCTCGATGCCCGCTGCCACAGCCACATCACTCCCCTTCTGAGAGACCTACACTGACTCCCCGTCAACAAAAGGATAACCTCCAAGCTCCTCACCCACGCACACAAGGCGCTCCACAACACCGGTCCAGCCTACCTCAACAGACAACTCACCTTCTACACCCCGTCCCACCAACTCCGCTCAGCTGACCTCGCCCTCGCCGCCATCCCCCGCATTTGAAGAGCGGACACCGGAGGCAGATCCTTCTCCCACCTCGCCGCCAAGACCTGGAACACCCTTCCCTTGCCCCTGCGACAGGCCGAAGACCTGCTGACTTTCAGGAAGCGGCTCAAAGCCTGGCTATTTGAGCAGTAGCAGCACCCCTTTCCCCCCCCCTCACCGCCTTGAGACCCTCCCGGGTGGTGGTGCGCTCTACAAATAGACTGATTGTTTGATTGATGATGGATACCGGGCTTGCGTCCCATCAATGTATTATTTTCACACTTCTCAACTCCCTTGAGACCCTTTCCTTTGCTGGTGATGACGTTTGTTGATTGACCTCCGCCTTCTCCCTCCAGCCTTTAGCTACTAGCCCTGAGGCTGTTCCTTCATCTGGCTTGCTATGGCCGTTGTCAGAACATCACCTTAGGTGTCCATCCCTCAGCTTAGAGGAAGCACGTAATAGACCTGTCTTGCAGTAGATAAATCAATATCTGACATTGTTACCTACCTTTATTCTAACCTTCATAGAATGCCTCTTTCTCAAACCAAGACTCTACAGAGTTGAGTCATCGTCTTGCAGGTACAATTATCAGAAGGGTCCAATATTCTCCAGTTTGTCCCTCTTTTCTTTTTCCTTCAGCTGGGAAATTCTTCACCCTTTGAATATCCTGAAGCTATAGACTGGACATCGAAAATGTGTTACAGTAACTGTCTCGTGCCAGTAGGTACTGCTGGTTCCATCTTGCCATCAGATGGCGCACAAGTGTGTCAATGGAGTCATATAGGGCAACCTGGCATCCGTCGCTTTTTTCTATGCCCATCCACCTAGATCCGGAGCTGCTCTCCTTGATTCTTTTAGTTTTTTTAGGTAGCTTTCACATCACAATTCATCCATTTAACCAGCCCTACATACGCTTCTTGATTATTGGTCAATGCTACCTGTTCAAGGTGCTACCCTTAGGGGTCACCACAACCCCAAGGGTCTTTACCCAAGTGTCTAGCAGTGGTAGCTGCTCACATCATGAGAAGGGAAACTCACGTGATCCCCTACCTAGATGACTGGCTGATCAACAGCACAAGCAGACAGGAATGCCTAACCCACATCCAGGGTGCAATTTTCCTTCTGTACATCCAGGGGTTTACAGTAAGCACCACAAAATCACACTTGGAGCAGATCCAGAATTAACCCTTTCTAGGGTCAAGGCTGACACAGTCATGGGCAAAGCTTTCTCCATTGCCCAAAGGGTACAAGCATTCCAGTTGTTTCTTCCTCTTTTTCAGATGCTTCCTCCACTTTCAGTTTGCATCGTGATACGCCGTCTGTGAATGATAACCTCATTCATTACCTTAGTGCCCCACACCGGAATCCATATTCGTCTGCTTCAGGGGTGCCTTTCAAGCCGATGGTCAGAAGCAGAGGGTCAGTTGCAGGACCTAGTGTTGGTAAGGGCCAGCATCAATTGCTGTCTGCAGTAGTGGAACAGCAACAACTGCTGTAGGGCAGGCCCTTTGCAGATCCAGTTCTGCAGGTGATCATCACCACAAACGCACCTCTAATTGGCTGAGGAACATACCTCAACAACACAACAGTCCCAGGTCTGTGGCCACTTCATCAACCACTTGGAATAGTTCGACACATATGTAGCTCTCAAATCTTTTCTTCAACAGATTCAAGGCAGGGTAGTCCTTGTGCAAACAGACAACATGACACCATGGTCTAGTTTCAGAAACAAGGAAGTATACACTCCCATTGGCTATCATCTCTAGACACCAACTTCTTTGCCTGGCAGGGTATCTTCTAAAAGTGGACAGCGACTTTGCGGACCTGTTTAGTAGGAGACAGCAACAAGCCCACTAATGGGTGCTCCACCCACAACTCCTGCTCCCTTGCTTTTAGAGATGTAGCACCCCAAAAATAAACTTTTCCGCCACATATGAAAACGCAAAATGCCCAAACTTCGCTGCCAGGTTCCCATGACCCCACTTCATGGGCCATAATGTGTAGGGCCAACTGTTTCAGTCTTTTCTTAAATTTGTTTTTAAACAACAGGAATGTGCTAAAAGTATTCTTATTTGGAGTTGAGAAAAAGAATCAATTATGTTATACAAAGAAACATCTGGCCAGTAGGAGGTCACAGATATTCTTAGTGAATATCATTGAGCACAGGTGCAGGAAGTTTTACTAGTTGTAGTCAAGATCATATCAAAGGAGTCATAATAATAGCTAGTAAATATGAGCCTGCTTGGCTTGTTGGCAACATATGATACAGTAAGTCATTTGAATCTGCTTGACCAAATGGTAAAAGGTGTGGCATCTCTGGTGCATCAATTAGATCCTTTTTGCATGATAGGAGCCAACAGATTAGCTTGGCCTGTTTCTCCAAAATGACTAAACCAACATTCTGCACTATTCTACAGATTGCCACTCTCACCCCATCTCTTCAACATCAACATAGTTGTGAGTAATCTTTGCTTCTCCAAATGTATATGGACAACATACAGATCCACATATTACTGGAAAATAGTGAGGAATATGGCAAGAAAATGTCAGCCTTCTTGAGCCACATGACCAGTGGATATGGAAAGTTTGTTGTGTCTCAGCAGGGATACAACTGAGACCCTAATCACACAATCCTTTTCCATTGGCCTCAGGAGCAGTGAACAACCCTACCTCCCCTGCAGAATGTATAAATCATAGAGTGTGATACGCCCAGGATCTCTCCTTTTCTCTACGGGTGGTAGACATTACAAAATACACCATCTTTCACCTAATGATGCTCAGAAAAGTTCTTCCACTTATACAAGCAAAGCATTGAATTGAACTTACTAGATGCCTTAGATGCCTAATTGTATCATGACCTTTGCTAATGTTACATTGGAAGGATCTAACCATACTGAATCCTTATGGAAATTCTCAAGATGTTAACCTCTTCACAGTCACTGGGAAGATAGAGGTGGTGACAGCCTTCTTTTGACTAGCTGTTGCTTTTCAAACACTAACTGCAGTAGTTTGAGGCTTGGATTGCATGAGGATAACTTTTAAGATTGCCGTTGCCCTAGCATATCTACGTGGATTTTGAAAATAATTTGTCCTTTGTTTACCATAGTGTTTATTTCTTCTTTAAGTTGCCCAGTTGTAAGCTGTTCAGCAGAGGAGGTTTGGAAATAAGGCTATATTTAACCACCTTTGCAAATGTTTGTTTTTCTGATGTTCTTTCCTACTCTAGTCAATCATCTTTTGGATGCATCATTATTGGACTTGGCCCTCTCTGCAGGGTGACCCCAATCTTTTTGCCTTACCCCCTCCTATTTTTGCTAAATACATTTTTGATGGCCTTAGGACTCTGTGCACTGTACCACTGCTAACCAATGCTGAAGTGCTTGTGCTCACTCCCTAAAACATTCTAAAATTGGCTTACACCTGATAGACATATTTAATGTACTTATAAGTCCTTAGTAAAGTGGTACACCATATATCCAGGGCCTGTAAATTAAATTATTCTAATGTACCTGCAGAATTTATTATGCCACCCACTTAAGTAGCCCCTTAAACCATACCCTAGGTCTGCCATTTCAGCCTGAATGTAGTTTGTCAGTTACAGCCCCTTTTCCAACCCCAGTGCTTTGATTGTTCTCAACTAGGACACAAGCAGGGTGTTGTGAGGGTTTTTTAAGCACTTATGTAGCCAAAATTATTTTAGCTTGAGTCTAAGGCCTGTGCCGTTTCACCTGATCACTTGCCATTTTATTCCTCTTATTATTTTAGCAAGGCTTCATTTTACTGGCAATGTTTTATTATTTTATATCAGTTGCCCTTTCATGCAGAAGTGGTATTCATTTCTCTGCACAATATTTCATCCTGTGCTCACTCCAAGACTATACACAATAGCTAACCGGGTATTGGCGGTCCAGAGGGTACAATGTCTACCTTACACAGAATAATATGTGTTATCATGTCAGGGCAGTTATTAGAACAGCCAAATGTTTTATTATAAAAGTACATGCTGCCCCCACCAACTTAGAGGGGACATTCAGCCAGATTGCCATATCATGCTGCATGTCGTCACAGTTTCTGCTGAAACCTCCCACTTCCTCTTTGTCTGCGTGGGAGGGCTCCCAGCATACTAACATACCTCTTTGTAACCTCTAACACAGGTATGAGCTTCCTTCCTAGTGATAGAAAGGCGGATTAGGGCTACCACTGCTTTTACTCTCATGTAGTGTAGGTAGGGATATTAAGGACACTGTTGTAATAATATGGTGGGACACTTCCTAGTCAGTGCTGTAATAGTGTTGTGTTTCATTATCCTTATAATCACAATTCATGCCTTTTTACATAGAATGCAGTTGCATCAATAAATCCTATTGACCCAAGATTCTGCTTCTGTTTGCCTTTGCATGTATGAGACTTGTATAACTAAGAGATCTGTTCTACCATGACTTCCCTGAGCAGTCTGAGTGTCATGCGATAGGCTGCCATAAACCACCTCTACCTTTGGCACTGGAGAGGTGCTGCTAGCCAGCTGGAAGGGTTAGGCAGACAGCTGTCACTCGGTGTTGGATCAGACTCAGGCCCTCATTCTGACCTTGGCGGTCTTTTCGCAAGACCGCTGAGTTACCACCGCGGTGAAGACCGCCGACCGCGGCGGTATGCCGCTGTGCGCATTCTGACTGCTGGGAGCGTTCCGCCGGAAAACCGCCAGCAGCCACACTGGCGGTCGGCGGGAAAGTGGAGACTGGTCAACCTCCACCGCCACGCCAGCAGAACACCGCCCACAGAATTACGACCCACATTTCTGTGTGGCGGTCTTCTGTTGGCGGTCTTCTGTTGGCGGTCACCTCCCCATGGCTCCTGTCACCTCCCGGAGGACCAACGCACAAGGTAAGTTGATCGTCCGTGAGGGGAGGGGGTGGGGGGGTGTTGTGTGATGTGTGCGTGCATGGGGGTGTGCGTGGGAGTGTGTAGAGGGGGTGTGTGAGTGCGTGCATGCGGGCGGGGAGTGCTGCTGTGCCTATGGGCAATGTGTGTAGTTCGGTGGGTGCGCATGTCGGCATGTATGTGTGCGGGTATGTGTCCCCGTTGTGTATGTGTGTGTAGGGGGTGTGTATATGTGCATGTAGGGGGTGTGTGCATGTCGGGGTGCGTGTATGTGCATGTCGGGGTGGGGGTGGGGAGGGGGTTCGTACCACCTCTGGGGGGGTGGCAGGGGGGTGGAGGGTGTGGGGGGAGGACTCGGGGGGGCAGTGGGGGGTGGGGGAGACCCCTATCAGTGCCAGGGAAGGAATTCCCTGGCCCCGATAGTGCCTACCGCCATGGTTCGCATGGCGGTTCCCGACCGCCAGAAACCGCGGCGGTAAGCAGGGTCATGATACCGTTGGCGGTCTTGGGTCGACCGCCGGACCGGAGTGCGCAGACTCCAGCCCGTCGGTCATGACCGCCGTGGCTGTCGGAGTGGGGAAGTGGCGGTCGGTCGCGGCGGTGACCGCCGTGGTCAGAATGCCATTTTTAATACCGCCGGTCTGTTCGCGGTCCGACCGCCGTCTCTCCGCTGACCGCCAAGGTCAGAATGAGGGCCTCAGTCTCCTATACTCAGTGGTGCTGCCGCCCAAAATCCAGCAGTCTCATTACTGTAGCGGGAGTCTATGACAAAGGGGACTCTGTCTGTTCTAAGAAACCACCCAGTGGTGGGACCTCTACAGAGATAGGCAGCATGGCCTGAGGGGTTCAGTAGGTCCCATGGGCAGGATGTAGACCATGCCCTAATTTCCCTTGGGAAGTGAACTCAGAGGATAGTCTTGTGATCCCTGAGGGTGGAAGTCGCAACTTCCATCAGATCAAGGTGAATGGGGTCCCTCTCACTGCTCTAAGGGACATAGGGGCCATCTAGACAATGTTAGTGGAAAGGCTGGCTTCCCCAGAACAGTATACTGGTCAGGTGTGTAGGGTACGTCAAGGGCAGAACCTTTTCTACCCCATGGCCCTAGTATCCGTCAATTGGTTGGGAAGGTCACCCAGGGGAGAATCACAGTTAGCCCTTAGATACCCACTGACTGTGTTCTGGGCAATGGGTTACCACCAGTAATAAAGGGTTAGGAGGGGTGCTACCTAGGGCTCTTTGAAAGCTCATATATCTGGCCGTACCAGTCCCAAACTGGGGGTACAGAGGCCTGGGTGGAGGAGCAAAGAAGTAAGAATACTCCTGACCCATTCTCAGCCTAAGGGTACAGACCCTGGCTGAGTGGCTAGTGTCAGGCTACCAACTCTGGATTGGTGTGGAGAAGACTGGTGCCTAACCCCCAGGACAGTTGTCCTCCAGGGGTCTGGCTCTTGACACTAACAGCTGTGAGTAGCCTCTGTTGGCTACTGAGCTTAAAGGCAGAGTTTTCCATGGGTTGTGGACCGAAGTTTGACCAAGGGGTAGAATGGGCCGCATCACTTTGTTGGCCATGGCGTTCCTGTTTGCCTACTGGGATGCATCTGTGAGCAAGTTAAAGTTAGGTGCTCCACACAGGTGAGGAGAAGGGTTCCCCATGGGCAAGTTCAGTGGCTCAGAGAGAGTGTAGACAGAGGGATCTAGCTGAATTCAGTGGACCATGGAACTGACACAGGCCTCAGCAGTAGAAGGCCATTATCCAGATACTAAGCAGGGAAGCTCATCAAGGTATTTATCAGTCTCCCCTGGCTTTTGGCTGCAGGGGGTTCGTGTTGCACTTGGCACACTCTACATAGAAATTAATTTTTCACTACTGTGAGACCCACCCCCTCCTTAGGTTAACATTGGGTTGCCTTATTCCGTTTTATAATTGCTAACATTTGACTGGGAACAGGTAAACATTTTGGCGCTCATTACGACCCTGGCGGTAAATCCTGCTACCGCCATGCTGATGGCCGCCAACTTACCGCCGCTGCGCCAAATATCCATTCACTATATTATGACGCACACACCAATGTGACAGAATACAGTCGCATACACAAATCCGCCAGCCCAAAGGTCAGTGGTAACTGCCGGTATCAAAACCCACACTGTTATGCCAACAGAACAACACCCATCACAGTATGACCCACGAATCACCACGGCGGACATTCAACGGTGATAAACCATTGGCGGTACATACCACCGCACTCACAATGGACACCCACAAACAAAACAACACTACATTGGACAATTCAAACAAAACACACCTGACACCCATACAAATACCACACCCACACCACTTTAAAACACACACCCACATTACCCACAACCCTTTACGAATACCAATAAGCGCCACCAGACTGACACCAAGACCACTGCGACTGGACACACACACCACATACACCCATACATCCCTCACGCACCCCACTTCACACACCCCAACACATTACCCAACACGTCCTCACCAACACACATCACATAACACCCATGGCATCACAAAGGCACCCCCATTTGACTGAGGAGGAGTTAAGGATCATGGTGGAGGAAATCGTCAAGGTAGAGCCACAGCTATTTGGAGCACAGGTGCAGCAAATATCAATAGCCAGGAAGATGGAGCTATGGCATAGAATCGTGGACAGGGTCAACGCTGTGGGACAGCACCCAAGAACAGGGGAAGACATCAGGAAGAGGTGGAACGACCTACGGGGGAAGGTATGTTCCATAGCAGCAAGACACCAGCTCGCTATCCAGAGCACTGACGGTGGACCCCCACCTCCTCACCCACAACTCACAGCATGGGAGGAGCAAGTCTTGGCAATACTGCATCCTGAGGGCCTGGGCAGAGTCGGAGGAGGACTGTACTCTAGTAAGTCAACTTCCATCAATTATCACCCCCATACCTGCATACCATCACATACCCTCACTGCCATCACTCCACTCCATCCTACACACTCCACCATCACATCTCATTAATCCCAATGCCAAGCCCTGCATGCTGTACCAATGCATGGACGCCCCTCACAGCCCTGCATGGACAATCATCACTAAAGCATGCACAGCATAGGGAAACTAACAATCCCACCATACGCCAACATACAAAAGTAAAAGCTGGCAGGGCAACACCAACCATAGAGGGGAAGCCAGGGATGTACAATATGTCATACACATGAACCATAATACATCATTTACATCCCCACAGGTACCCCTGTCAATGTCACTGGAGAGGAGGTGCCGGCACTATCCAGTCCCCAAACAGAAGAGGCCCACAGTGATGACAGTAACTCTGGTCTTCAGGATCACTGGACAGCCGGTTACCCAAGCCCAGTCACAGACTACCACAGAGCCTCCCCCATCAGGAAACAACACCACAGCACCCACCCAGCGTACCCAAACCTCAGTCCCCAGGACACGTCAATCAGCAGTGTGCCCACCTGTACAGGGACCCCAGGCTACACCTCGCCTCCAAGACAATCAGGGACCTGGGGTCAGTGGGCACATGGTTCAGCAGACAGAGGCACAGGCCAACAGGGAAACTGGGAGGATTGCTGTGCGCCAGGGGGAGGACAGGACCAGGGAACCGACTCTCCAGGAGGCGCTCTCTGAGATCCTGGGAGCCTGTCAACATTCCTAGGGCACGATGAGCCAGATCCTAGACAACGTGCAGGAGAACAGGTGGCTGCAGGAGGGACAGTATCAGGGGATCAGGGAGGACTCGCAGGCCATCAACAACACCCTGATCTCCATAGCAGGGTTGCTGGCAGACATGGGCAACATTATGAGAGAGGCAGTGTCACACCAGCGGGCCCCTGCCACTAGCCAGTTATCTGAACAGCCTTCCCCTTCCGCTAGTGGAAAGGAGGCCCCGCCACAGGACCCATGGGCCACCAGCACCCCTCCCCTGCAGAAGGTGAACCACCCCGCAATCGTTCCCTGCGATCCAAACAGAAGCCAGAGACACTTGCCAAGACCCCAGCCAGGAAATTAGACTCTCCTGATTGTCCCCCGTGTTTCCCACTCAGTCACCCTGTCCACCTTGAATTGCCTTTGCTCCCCTTCCTATGTCCCCTTGGACAATGCAATGTGGCATATGCTCTCATTATTCTAATGACACTACTGGATTTTGAGCGGCAGAATCGCCTGCGGTGTGGGAGACTGAGTCTGACCCACTACAGGTGACACCTGTCTCCCCAATCCGGGTTTTGCTCCGGCTAACTAGCAGTGCCTCATCTCTACCCAAGGGCAGGGATGATTGGGCAGCCGAGCGCATGACATAATTGATTTCTCAGGGAAACCGTGGTCACTCAGGTCTCATCCGTTTCTCTCAGTTACATTAGTCTCACATACACAGTGACAAAACAGAGACAGTATATGTTTCAATAAGATTTTAATGAAGCAACTGCTTCTTAGATAGCAAAGCATGAGCTGCAATAACCAGGACGATACAGCATGACAAGATTCAAATTGTGACAAGGAGAGTAAAGCAGAGAAATAACGCTAATTCAATAAAATTCAATAACGCTAACGCAATAGACTAATTCCTACCTAGGCTATAACAGAGCACAGCATGTTAAGCTCTATTTCTGCCCTTCAGGTTCCCCTGGGAAGGCATCATCCCCTCTACCTGAGCAAAGGCCTGAAGTTTGCTTAAGCAGCTGTAGCGAAGGAAGGAATCAGCATACAGCCGTGGCTCTCTGGCTGCAATCTCCCTCTAAAGTGTAAGGAATAGAGAAGTGTTTTTATAATAAAACAGCTGATGTTCTGAGAAAATGTCCCTACATAAGGATGTGTGTTTTTCTTTGAATGTCAGAGACAAAACTTGTACCACGTTCACCAGCAACCTATCTTACTGCAGCCTTAGAAGAAGCACAAAGGGGGTCATTCCGACCCCGGCGGGCCGGGGTCGGCGGGAGCACCGCCAACAGGCTGGCGGTGCTCCGCAGGGCATTCTGACTGCGGCGGTTTGGCCGCGGTCAGAACAGGTAAACCGGCGGTCTCCCGCCGGTTTTCCGCTGCCCTCAGGAATCCTCCATGGGGGCGCAGCCAGGAACAGGATGGCGGTATGGGGTGTCGTGGGGCCCCCATAAGAGGGCCCCACAAAGAATTTCAGTGTCTGCTTAGCAGACACTGAAATTCGCGACGGGTGCAACTGCACCCGTCGCACCTTCCCACTCTGCTCCATTCGGAGCCGGCCTCCTCGTGGGAAGGGGTTTCCCGCTGGGCTGGCGGGCGGCCTTCTGGCGGTCGCCCGCCAGCCCAGCGGGAAACACAGAATCACCGCAGCGGTCTTCAGACCGCGGAGCGGTATTCTGTTGGGGGAACTCTGGCGGGCGGCCTCCGCCGCCCGCCAGAGTTAGAATGACCCCCAAAGTGAGCAAGAATGTCTTGCTTGAGAACATAGTGCTGGCCTAGAAAAAAAACAGTTAGATAGAAAGAAAGAAAACAAGACCTTAAAAGTGGCTATTGTAACAATAATAAAACAAAGCTGAATAGAATCTATCTAGGTTAAAGTGCACAGCAGCAGGCCTAGTATGCTAAAATAACGTGCATGGAGCTATAACTAAACTGGCTATACAACACCCTCCCCTTGTCGTTTGAAGGTGGTTCAAAGCCTAAGTATACATTAAAGCTACTAAAACTCAACCTAAGGTATGTATTTAAAAAATGTCAATAGTGACAAGTTGAAAGGACACATGAGCGTATAAAGGGATAATTTAAAATGTTAGCATGTGGAATAAAAAGGACCGAATTTCAAGAGTCAGAGTCATTTTTAGAATTTCCAATTGATTCCGGGACAATGGAGGACAGGAAACCTTCCACTTTGGCAGGTGTTAAAGTTGAAAAGGCATCGCCGAGAAGGACCAAGGCGCAGTCGTGTTCCATAGCCTGAGCCTCAGCCAAGGCAGCAGCATTCCGTGGTGTGCCCAATGATGAGTTAAGAGCCACATCCTCCAGGAAGGGCAAATCATAAGCAGCTTCCCGTAGCAAACACATCGTCAATGTGCATGGCCTGTAATCAACCCTCAGCTAGAACATCAACAGATCAGCGTCCAATGAAAGCAAGCGCTGTGTAGAAAGACAAACTTCCAGTGCATGTTCGAAAGAGCACCAGAGGCTCCGAAACACGAGCTGCACACAGTGCAAAATCGGTCTGATTGACAGGGACCAGTCACACTCCAATTGCTCCAGGAATGTTGCTCCAAAATACTGCATCATGCCTTCACGACACAGCTGCGCTAGTGGGAGCGCTTTCATTCCTCCTTGTTGTGGCGGGACAGCCATTGCGCATAAATAAAAGCAACAGCAAAATGCCAACTATTATAGCCAAACTTATTCGAATTCCCCCAAAAAGACATCCGAATATTGAGTGGATGGCTAATGGTATTAAACCGAATATAGAGGAGAAGGTGTGAACGAAACCAGAACCAACAGCCTTAAAGAAATTTGCAATTCCAGTAGTACTGGACGCATTAAATATTCGTCCCACGAGTTTACCAAAGTGTCTCAGAAAATTGGTACTTAAAAGGGACTGTATCTCTGCTGACGACCTTGCCACCTGAAGTGCGTAGGTCTCGCGTACAGATGGGAGAGCCACATGTTTTTGAAACAGTAAAGCCTTGAGTCTGCTCAATTTCTCAAAATTCACATCAGAAGAAGTAACATGGGGCCAAATGTCAGCTACCTTTTTTATTCTAGTGGGAGGGAAAAGTACGTTCCTGCAGCATGTAACAATCTTAGAGACCGAAACAACATAAACTATTCCAGCTCGCATCCCACAACAGTCTTCACCATTGAGGAGAACATAGCTGCTGTTTGAAAGCACCTGGAACGTAAGTCTAATCAAGGGGACTGGAACTCCCTTCAGATAACAAGCCAAGTTCCCTGCAGAAGCGTTACACACCCCATGCAAGGACAGCTGTTTACAAACCATCGAATGGCTGACAGAAGTCTTGTATTCATTACCGCTAAGAAAGACTTCGTCATGCCACTGAGACAAGAAGGGTAGCTCCCACACCTCATGGATGTAACTATCTCCCAGCCTTTCATATCTGCCTACCGGAATGTGTTTTAAACAGGAGGTGAATTGAAGTGTGGAAATAGGCAGATTGATGACCCCGTGTATTAACCACTCAGCAGATGGTATTTCAGCTACAGTAAAAGGCAACTTTTCTAACTTTTCGATGTTTAGCTTGACATAAGTTACTTCTTTCTTATCCATTAGTTATTGTTGTCGCGTTAAATTAAAAGTAGAAAATATCTCCCTTGTGCTGACATGTTGCCAGGTAACGTGGCCCGCCTTCAATGTTTGAAGTGTCCAACCCAACTGCATAATGGACCTTAGTTGACTCTGTCCATGGTGTAATGAAAACATATCTGTTTGTATAATGTCTATTGCAGAAGAGACAATGTTATTTAATGTGTATATCCGGTCGGACTGGGTATTAATCCCATTATCTACAACAGCTAATGCCTTCTGTAAATTTTCTTGGTCTATTTGCCTTAACTGAGCAGCGGCTTCCTGGTGGGAAAGCTTCCAAATTTAATTATATACTTCATAAAAGAAGCACTTTCTGCGTTGTTTTCTGGGGCCTAACAGAAAGTCCTGAAAGACGGTGATATTAGACAGGAGACTGAGGTGTTCTCTAACCGCATCTAGTGAGGAACTCTTTAACCATTGCTGGCATAGTTTCCCTACACTGTATGTTGTTACTATACCCGCATGTTCGCACGATATATAGGGAGGGTCTGGCCTACTAGTTCTAAAACCCCCAGTGGAATTTATAAAACGTTTATGACACCCATTAGTATCTATTGGCCACAATAACCACCCGCCAGGACGTGACTGTGAAACATTAAACGTGCCATTCTGGACCCATTCATCGAGCTGGTCTTCAGTTGAATTTATATATTTTTGGCATTTATGACATTTTGCAGGGGCAGGAATACTGGGCGTTTTCAATTCCTTAATCTTCGCTAAGCCGAAACAACTTGTTTGTTGTACAGTTTCATTTAAAAAAATCATTTGACCAGGTATCAGGCATGCTTTAAATAAAGCTTCCCCGTATTTGCCAATGTCTAGTCCCCCACACACTCTTTAAGTCAATCGACTTCAGCCAATTTTCATAGCCTTCTATAGTCAACTGGGAAACAAAGGAATCCGAATAAATACATTTCGTACGTGTCAATAATATGCATATGTTTACTGTAGGTGGTAATTTAAAATAATATGACTCAGCATTTTTAAGATCATGCCCAGAAAAATATGTGAACTTTTCAGAATATTTTTTAGAACTCCCTTGCAGTGGAGTGGCACAATGTTCCCATTGCGTGTAATTAAAAACAGTCTTTGGGGTACTTGCTCTGTGGATGAAATGGTGCCCATAATAGTTATAGCAAAACATATCACCATAATTCTCTTTAGATTGATAAACATCTTCGTTTTCAAATACAGTATAATACTGAAATCTAGTCATCATAGAATCAACTGTTTTCACATCCCAATCATCAGAAACAACTCCAGGTATTATAATAGCGTTCATTGAAAGTTTAAACACATATGGTATTTGAATGACCTCTGTGGGGCCGTATATATCAAATGTTACTTTATCCCAAACAATCCCATCAGGAATCGGTATGGCTGAAATGTTCACAAAAGACAAGTCTCCGCTGACCTTGTGAGAATAAAAATGTGGTTTTAGAACCTCATCCACTAGTTCAATGGTTGATCTTTCAGGTAGAAAATGACCATGTATAAACAAAAAGAATGTTATAACAAACCCAATCCAAAGCAGGAAAGCCAGTACAGTCAAGGAAAGCCACAGATTGTTCCATGGAAGAATAAACTAAGTTGGTTTAAGCCAATTTATCAGCTTACGTGTTTTTGACAGTTCAGATATCAAGGAGGCGAATGAGTCCGAAACGTTGTCGTTGATGTCAGCAAAGTATCCAGAAGCAGTTTGTGCAAAAATGGGAGCCTTGTTTGTAGGTGTAGTTGGTGTTTCCCGTGGTTGCTCAGAATAAATGACGCTATCCATCTGTGTTGAAGCTGTGTCAAATCGGTCAGTTATTTCTGTATTGTTTGATGTGAGTGGAACTAATGCAAGACCATTTTCCACCCTCCCCAAGCTCATAGAGGTGTCTATGTTGCTGCTTACAAGTTGTAGAGGAACTTCTTGACCAGTAGTGAGAGGGATTCAGGAAATACTGGCTGTTCCTTTTGTTTGGCTGTGCAGGATCGGCCACATGGTGTACTTTGACATTGTCGATAGAGACCAAGCGATTTTGGCACATGCCAGCGGTGGTAAAATGACAGTTCTGGTACCATGTATTCCCAAGACTGGGTCTAATGCACGATAAGAAGGACCAAACTCCTTTTTCACAGCAACCTTTTCACGTAGTAGATCCCCAACTTTAGGTATCCAGCCTGTAGGGTTACTGGTACATCCTTAATTCCTGTTGAGGCAGCACTGGCAGAAGCGTTGTTGTCACAGAACTGTTGTACTTCTTGTAAGACAGTGACACGTTCAATTATGTCAAAGGGTGTTTCTGCCACCTTCATGCCAGGACCATCAAGATCTGGAACATACATTTGAGTTCCAAACATGCACTCATATGAAGTACAACCTCCCCCCAGGGACCTTCTAGGCAGATTGTTAAGTGTTCTCTGGACTCCATACAGGTGATTAAGCCAACTATGACCCGCACCTAAGACTCCGGCTGTTAAAGATTGCTTTAGTTTAATCGCTCCACAACCCTATTTCCCTTGGGATGAAATGGAGACGAGTACTGGAGTTGGACCCCCAATGAAGCCATGGCGCCCTTGAATGCCCTTGAGGCGAAAGCAGGGCCCTGGTCTGAGTGGAAAGCCAGAACTGCATATGTCCCGATAAAGACTCGCAAATCTTTAACAACAGTCCGAGCATTGTGGCCACACCCATAGAAATCTGGAGTAAGAGTCAGCAGCGACTAAGATGTATTTGTATGCACTGTCCTGTGTTAGAGGACCTCAATGGTCCAAGTACACACATTGGAAAGGTTTGTTCAAAATTAGGAGGGGTGTCTGCGGTGGGCGCTTAGTAGTGGAAACTTGAATTTGTTGGCAGATGTTACAACAAAAGACATACTGCTTGGCCTCTTTGTAAAGGCCTGGCCACCAATAACGGGCCTGTAACAATGATATTGAAGCCGCCACACCAGCATGGGCAGATACTACCCCCTCATGCGCTGCTTTAATCAACTCTGGTCTTATATCTTTGTTGGGAATATCTCGAACCCCTATGCCTGGTACCTTAACCTCAGCGTTTAGACAGCCTCCCATTCGGTAGGAATATTTAGCAGGAAATGCTTTTGGATAGAGCGTACCTTCAGCCGTAGCTTTCACAGCAGCCCATATGTCTTTGTCCAGTTTCGCACCTAAGTGGGTTACTGCAGCAACAGTGGCCGTGGCTACTGCTGACTTTGCGGCTTCATCAGCCAGTGTATTCCCAGCAACTTGTATTCCAACGCGCTGGTGTCCAAGTGTATGTACGACATGGACATTTGGTAGCGTTTCCTTCAGATCCGCTACTTTCCCCCACAGAAGTCTGTGTTTAATGGTGTTGCCTTTCGAATCTCTGAAGCCATTCTGGCCAGTAATGCAGGTATTCATTGAAGGACCAGACACAATAGTATGAATCACAAATAATAAGTGTTAGCTGTGTAGGATCCATATGTTCCAGTGCCATCACCAGAGCCTTTAGCTCTGCTAGTTGTGCTGTGCAATCCCCTAGGATTTGCATGTATGTATGTTGGGGACAAAGGGCCAGATGTAGCAACTTTGCAAATTGCGACTTGCAATTTGCGAGTCCGAGCGACTCGCAAATTGCAACTCGCAATTTGCAATGCAGAACGGTGTCTCAGACACCGTCTGCGAGTCGCTATGGGGTCGCAAAGACCCACCTCATTAATATTAATGAGGTCGGTCGCAAATTGCGGCCCCATAGCGACTATGGGCACTCACAGATATGGAGGCCTGCTGTAGTCAGCAGACCTCCATGTCCGTGACTGCTTTTAAATAAAGCAGTTTTTTTTTTTTCAAGTGTAATACGTTTTCCTTAAAGGAAAACAAGCTGCACTTTAAAAAAAAAACGAAACCTTTTGTTTCGGAATTTTTTCAGGGCAGGTAGTGGTCCCTTGGACCACTACCTGCCCTGAAAAAATAATTTGGGGTCCAGTCACAAAGGGGAAGGTGTCCCATGGGGACCCCTTCCCGTTTGTGAGTGGGTTACCATCCACTTCAAGTGGATGGTAACTGCGACTCCACGCGGTCGCAAATGGAGTTGCATACCACTCCGACTCGCAAATAGGAAGGGAACACCCCTCCTATTTGCGACTCTGAAATGCATTTTGCGAGTCGGTCCCGACTCGCAAAATGCATTTCTGCATAGCAAACTCAGGTTTGCGACTCGCAAACAGCGATTTTCGCCGTTTGCGACTCACAAACCGTTTGCTACATCTGGCCCAAAATGTATTATCCTCCATGTAGCCACTTACGACTGCGCAAGCATCAGAGTATTGATGCTTTGTGCCAATTGCAGGTTGCACTGAGCCATTGGTGTACATGACTCTTTGATATTGATCAATAGGCAGTGCATTTTCAGGAAGTGGGTATTCTAGTTCTTATTGAAAAAATTCTTGAGTTTGTAATTTTGGGTCAAAGATGTAATCTACATCAGTGGCTGTCAAAGACGTGGCCCATTGTATCCAACGTGGATGTGATGCTTTAGCGTTTGGAACGCTGGCTTCAGTGACAGCTTCAAGGGCTGGAATTAAAGAGATGACAGAAATGCGTTTGCCCTTGGCTAGAGGTCTTTCTTTAATGACAGCCGTCTGTACAGCAGTGAGAATTTTCTCAGTGGGAGCAAAGCGTTGTTCTGCTGCTGAGTACAAATGTGATTTGTATGCAATTGGAACGGTCTCACCCTCATTAAAGGTTACATAGGTGAAACCAATGGCATCAGCAATTACTCTGATGACCAAATGTTTTTTGTTGTCCCTTGTGTGTAAATGTTGTGCTGCAAGCATGTCTGTTGGCAGGTCTCTGAGAATGCGTGTGTGTTCGACTGTCCAAAATTTACTTGAAAAGTCAGGACGTATTAAGTCATATAAAGGTTTTATGCGTGTTGCATAATCAGGAAGGTAAGTTCTGCCAAAATTTAGGAAACCCAATAGAGACTGGAGTTTTTTAATAGTATTTGGAGGTTGTAATTGTGCGCATTTTTCCAAGAATTGCGGCGCTAGGCTCTTTCCTTCAGACAATAGCTCATATCCCAGAAACAGGATGCTAAGGAAGGATATTTTTGTTTGTTTTTTAATCTAATTTGTAGACAAATTCAGCAAATCCCACAACAATGCGGGCTACCCGTCTTAAATGTTATAGCAATTCATCATCCGTGAGATAGATATCATCTACATAGGGCAATGCTTCAGGGTCAATGTCGTGCAGGATCGAAGTCACACGAGCTGCGAACAGTCCTGGACTGTTCTTGTACCCCTGGAGTAAACAATGTATATTTTTTTCTGGGAGCCTAGTTCTCTGAAACTTGTTAAGTCTCTACTCTCAGGTGCTATATTGTGCCAGAAGAAACCGTTGAAAATATCCAGCGTTTTTTTGTATTTTTGCGCACTATGTTGTTCATTAGTGCTGTACTATGTGAATTTTGTACTGCATATGTGCCTGTATGACTGTTTAAATGTGTGTAGTCTAAGACTATTCTATATGAATGGTCCGGTTTAGCTACTGGGACTTAAGGATTATTCATTGGTGAGATGCAGAGTTCAATTACGCCCTGGTACTCTAGTTGTGTGAGGATTTCCCTCACAGGTGCTTTAGCGTCATGTTTTATTGGATATTGGGGTTGAGGTTGGGGTTGATTTTTAATAGGAATTACATGGTAGGGAGAATCTTTGTCCCATCCTACATCGTTGCGATATAACGTGGGTGCCTACGCCAATGCCCAGTCGATGGTGTAGGATTCTGCGAGTTCCCCCGGAACAAGGAGCGAGAAGGAATGTTTAATAACATCTTCCCCATATGGGCAGGTACGGACAAATTCAGGTAACCAGTCTTGTTTGGCCAAGATCATATATATTTACCACGCAATCCCAAAGTCATCAGTTGCTTTCACCTCCAGATGCTCTAGAAGATTCCGGCAAACTATTGTGACCTCTGCCACGCTGTCTAGCAACGCTAGTGCCCACTTCCTGTTCTTCAAGAGGACCCTCTTCTTGAGTGGCATGTCGAACCGCAACTGCTGCCACCTTTTTCTTTTTAAATTGGGCTTTTTGTTGAGGCCGTTTCTCTTCCTTTTTAACATAAACTTCTGTTGAGCGTATGATTCCTGTCTAGGTTTCACATACTCTGTTCTTCTCTCTGACCACCCACCTCTCTCACTTTGTTTTACCGATGAGTCCTGAAAGGAACGAGATTGGCGTGTATCAGTATATTGATGCCTGTCAGGCGTTTATATATCATCTCTATTTCTGATATTATATCTATTCGGTGGGGTCTCCGTGCGCAGAGATTCTCCCCTTTCTTTTTTAGGAGGTTGTTGTTTTTTATCCCAGCATTTGTTATTACCCTACGGAGCTTTCTTGGTAAAATCTTTATTAGATTTACCTTGAAATTGTGGTTTGGTTGGTCTGGCCCCCAGACTATCTTGACCAATACCAGAATAGGTCTCTGAAATAATCTTTGGGAGCTTACGTTCCTGATTCTGTTGAGGAACATCCCGAAGCCACATGCGCACTGCTAGTGCGACCGCTTCCCCTTTCAGGTTACTCAAAATTATTGAGGATACTGTAGCAAAGTTGCCCATTAATGGCATCCCCAAGTCTAGGGCTGAGGCAGCCCCGTATTCATCTTGAATCTGTTTCAACACTTCTGGTAAGTTAGCAAGTGTCGGTGTACTGTGTGCGGTAGTATAGAGCACGGCAAATACCGTGCCCCACATGTATTACAGTTATCTTCTGTGGGAACCATCCCAAATGGCAAGCACATTGTTAATATTCTATGTTTATCCTGAGGTCCCGTATGGGGAAATACTGCTTCCAGTGCATTTATTTTTTGAGCCAACCAAAACGGAATTTCTTCTCATTTGGCGGGTACCTTACGCATGATCGAATGTACAGTTGCAGTGTTGATACCTGGCATCACTGCATGTGGTTGCACTGGAGCAGCACATGCTGGGTTTATATTTAATGTTTGCATTACAAACTGTACTAATTGTCTGTATATCGCCGTCAGCTCACTATATAAGCGATGGACTTCAGCTACCGCTAGGTTTGCTACTGAAGGGTGCAGTGTATAAGTGGCCAATAAAGACCAAGTAGGACCATCATTACTTGGAGGACCTAACCTAACTGGTAAAATCGTGTGGGGTAGGGCGCCATCAAGCCAATTATTATGTTCTTGAGAAGATAAAGGTATTTTTAAATATGCGTATGCTCTGTGTTGTCCAGGTATGTTAGCAGGTGTATAATGATGAAATGTGTTTGTGTTCCCATCAACTGCTGGAAATGTGACCCAAGAATAGAAGAGTTCTGTTCTATAAGCCACATGTGCGTCCACCACAAATGTGACTGGACCCCCCTGGGCGTTAAGCCATTTGCCATTAAATGTGCCGTCAGTGGTTGTCTCATATTGACTGCAATTGATACCTGTTGATTCGCCATATTAGATGGTAAATTTATTCAGAGATAAGTACGCCAAATGGGGATTTTCCTTTTAGAGTTCAAGCTTGAACAACCTCCAGCATCAGATAGAATGTCCTAGTTAGCTGAGGAGGAAATCCTCAATACCACGGACGTCTCTGTATATAGTACTGAGGTATCTTTGTATATAGTGAGACAGAGATACTCAGGAGGACCCAAAAATTAGAGCCTAACCAAACGTTGGTGGCGTCATGTCGTGTAGGCTCTCATTATTCAAATGAGACTACTGGATTTTGAGCAGCAGAATCGCCTGTGGTGTGGGAGACTGAGTCTGACCCACTACATGTGACACCTGTCGCCCCAATACGGGTTTTGCTCCGGCTAACTAGCAGTGCCTCATCTCTACCCAAGAGCAGGGATGATTGGGCAGCCGAGTGCACGATATAATTGATTTCTCAGGGAAACCGTGGTCACTCAGGTCTCATTCGTTTCTCTCAGTTAGATTAGTCTCACATATACAATGACAAAACAGAGGTAGTAAATGTTTCAATAAGATTTTAATGAAGCAACTGCATTTTAGATAGCAAAGCATGGGCTGCAATTACCAGGACGATACAGCATGACAATATTAGAATTGTGACAAGGAAAGTAAAGCATAAAAAGACGCTACCATATTGTCACTAGAGTCAATAGACTAATTCCTACCTAGGCTATAATAGAGCACAGCGTGTTAAGCTCTAATTCTGCCCTTCAGGTTCCCCTGGGAAGACCTCATATCCCATACCTGAGCAAAGGCCTGAAGTCTGCATAAGAAGCTGTAGCGAAGCGTTCAGGAATCAGCATACAGTCGTGGTTCTCTGGCTGGAATCTACCTCTAACGTGTAAGGAACAGGGAAGTGTTTTTATAATAAAACAGCTGATGTTCTGAGAAAGTGTCCCTACGTGAGGATGTGTGTTTTTCTATGAATGTCAGAGACAAAACTTGTACCATGTTCACTGGCAACCTATCTTACTGCAGCCTTGGAAGAAGCACAGAGTGAGCAAGAATGTCTTGTTTGAGAACATAGGGCTGGCCTAGGCAAAAAGAGTTAAATAGAAAGAAAGAAAACAAGACCATAAAAGTGGCTATTGTAACAATAATAAAACGAAGCCGAATAAAATATATCTAGGTTAAAGTGCACAGCGGCAGGTCTAGTATGCTAAAATAATGTGCATGGAGCTATAACTAAAATGGCTATACAACAGCACCTGTGCTGCGAACAGACTGGAACAATACCCTGGATTTTCCTCCATCATCTCCCCATCCCATTACACTTCCCCCTCTATATATTAGTACCACAGTAAACACCCTTCGATATAAATCGATTTTGAGTATGTCACGTATTTCAAATATGTATTGATTGAAACAGGTAAAACCATTGCAAATGAACAGTACTTGGAATGAGCATAGAATCATTGACCTGTAGCTGGCTGTTGTGTTCACACCAGGAGTATTTGTCAAATCACCAACATAGGAAAAATGAATAGCCAGGGGTAACAGTAAGTGGGCATAGAAGTCGGAAATACCAGCATGCCAATGCCACACAGGATACAACCAAAGTCATAGAAACGTAAAGTTGAACTGTCTCACCTGTGTGTCAGTGGAAGTACTGACGGATCACTGACGTTCTGTTGTCCACATCCTCATCCTCTGCCTCCTCATCCTCATTGTCCACAGGGTCCACTGCTGCCACAGGGGCATCTCCAGTCTCCTCCTCCTGCAGAGAAGGTACATGGTGTCTGAGGTCCAGGTTGTGCAACATGCAGCATGCCACGACTATCTGGCAGACCTTCTTCGGTGAGTAGCACAGGGATCCACCTGTCAGATGGAGGCACCGGAACCTGGCCTTCAGGGGGCCAAAGGTCCTTTCAATGATCCTTCTGGTTTGCCCATGTGCCTCATTATAACATTCTTCAGCCCTTGTCCTGGCATTCCCCACAGCAGCCATGATAGGTTTGGGTAACCAGAGTCAACTGGAAATATTGAGGGACAACATTTAGCCACACACTATCCTATATGGCCAACACCATAGGCATACACCAACATATACTGGGTGGGAATCAAGGTTCACCTATTAGCCACACCCTGTGCCTCTGTAGTTGGGCCATCACATTTGGGATGCTGCTATTCCTCAGGACAAAGGCATCATGCACCGACCCTGGATACTTAGCATTGCCATGGGAGATGTACTGGTCCGCCAAGCACACCATCTGCACTTTCATGGAGTAGAAACTCTTACGATTCCTGAACGCCTGTTCATTCTGGCATGGGGTACACATGTAATATGTATTCCGTCAATCGCACCTATTATATTGGGGATATGTCCCATTGCATAAAAAACAGGCCTTCACAGTGACCAAATCCTCAACCCGGGGAATGCAATTTAGCTGCACATATGTTTTTTCAGGGAAGGAAACACTTGTCAGCACTATTGAGAACATTGGTTGTGACATTCCTGCTGCCAAGCCCACTGTCACTTGGAAAAAAACAGTTACCAGGAAATGGAGAACTGATAGCACTTGTACAAGAGGGGGGATCCCAGTTGGTTGACGGATAGCAGATATCAGGTCAGGCTCCAATTGGGCACACAGCTTTGTGATTGTGGCCCTGTCCAGTCTATAGGTGAGGATAATGTGCCTGTCCTTCAGGGGTCTGTGCACAGGGGTATGTCTCCATCTCCTATTCATCCTCAGCGGTAGGTATCTAAGGGACAAAAGAGTGAGGAGGCTGTCACAAACTGAACAATGGAGCCACAACAGTAGTCCACAACCTGTAAACATGTAATGGGACAGTGCAATTTGTCAAGTATTTGCCTATTTATCCTGTGACGCAGAATTAGTCCATAGGCCTGTTTCCCCCCCCCCCCAACTGAAATGGCGTCCGCCCGGCCTGTGTGGAGGGACAGGTGGAAGTGAGGTAATGCCGCTGACGTTGTGTGCCGTGGCGGTAGGCGGTCGGGAACCGCCGTGCAACTCCTCATTGGTTATAATTGGGCCCTATGGGGTACAGTGGCCAATGGGGATCTACGCCGGCTGTGACAGTATGCACCGCAGCAGACGTGACCGCTATGCATGTGCTGCTGTGACCTGTGTCTGGAACCTACCATGGCCAGTGTGACCGGGGAAAGGGCCCCAGCCTTCACTTCTGAGGAGTTGGAGAGACTGGTGGATGGGGTCCTACCGCAGTACAGGCTGCTGTATGGGCCTCCAGACAACAGGTGAGTACCCTGTGGGCACAATGCATGTGGCATGAATGCATGGAGTTGTGTGTGAAGGCATCAGGTAAATGGGGGTGTGGATGTCCTCTTGGCGGTGTACATATTGTATGCTGGGTTATGTGTGTGCCAACAGTGATGGAAACGGGTATGGTGGGCCATTTGTGTTACTGGCTGGACTCTTTGACTAATGGTGTTCTCCTGTCTGTATTGCCTCTGCAGGTCAGTGCCCATCAAAAGAAGGATAAATGGTGTGCCATCGCCAAGGAGGTGTGGACTCTGGGGTCTGTAGCAGGCAGAGCACCCACTGTCGGAAACGGTGGGAGGACCTGAGACACTGGGCAGGGAAGACCGCGGAGGCCCAGCTGGGGATGGCCTCCCAATGAGGAAGGGGTGCCCGTCAGACCCTGAGCCCCCTGATGGCCCGCATACTGGCAGTGGCCTATCCAGAGCCGGATGGGCGCTTGAGGGCATTACAGCAGCCACAAGGGGGTGAGTACAGTGTCTATCATTACAACTTACGGCTGGTGGGGTAGTATCCGGGTGGTTGTTGTGTGTCAGTGGGTGCCCCTAGGCCAGGCCAGACATAGCAGCTTAGGTCCTCTGGTGGCTAAGGTTCTGAAGGAGAAATACTGCCTACGTAGCTTGTTAGCATCCACTATTGGTCAGGGTTGCGTGGGTCCCAGGTGTGATGCAGTTGGCGGTGTGTGCTCCTCCTCATGCCTTGGTGGCTAGCAATATCACTGGTAGTGCAATCCATAGTGAGTAGGCCTGTACCATGTTTGTGAGGGTGCTGTGTACGCCAGTGGTTATGTTGATGCAGTCATTGACCCAGTGTATCCTTTATCTCTCTCCCCTCCTTTCTTGTTTTGTCATCCTGTCCTTATATGCGTTAGCATCATCTGGCGGAGGAGCAGAGGCACCAGCGAAAGAGGGAGCTGCATCCCACAGGACCCTGGAGGCTGAGTCAACTGACGCTGAGGGCACCAGTGGGATGGAGGGCGAGGGGAGCACCATGGCGGAGACTGGAGGGGACAACACAGACTCAGATACCTCCTCCAATGGGAGCTCCCTGGTGGTGGCGGTCACCTCTGTGACCACCCCAGCTACAGGTACAGCTGCCACCCCCATACCAGCACCACCCTCTCAGCAGCCCCTCTGCAAGTTGCCCATGCCCGCTCACCCAGGAGGGTTCGCATCTTCTTTGCCCCAGGTACCTCAGGCCCTGCCCCAGTGAGCCCTGCTGCCCTGAGTGAGGAGGCCATTGACCTCCTGAGATCCATCTCTGTAGGGCAGACAACCATTGTGAATGCCATCCAGGGGCTGGCAGCCCAGATCCAACAATCTAATGATTCCTGGAGGGCATTCACGGTGGATTGGCAGCCCAACAGACATCGATCCAGGCTCTGGCCTCCTCTCTGATGGCAGCCATTGTTCCTGTTTCAACCGTCCCCCCTCCAACTTCCACTTCTCAGTCCCATTCTACTCAACCCCAACCCATCCCAAGCACACAGCCAGACGAGCATGCACACAAGACTACACCCAAGAGTGTCACAGGCAAACACTTCATCCCACAGGCACTCACACAAACACCATCTAGTTGCAGACACAACAACATCCACTATTTCCACTGTCTTCCACACCTGCATGCACTACATCATCATCCACTACTTGCATCATCAGTACACCAAGCAGAACACACACCTCACTGGCAGACACCTCCACAACATCCATGCATACAACCCATGCACCTGCACCCAAATCCAGCAGACAGATACCTCCAACAACCACTCCCTCATCCTCCACTCCTTTTACTCCTTCCTCTTCCCACCCCAATGTCTCTAAAAAGCTTTTTCTTTCCCAGATTGACATCTTCCCTACCCTGCCTCCATCCTGCACCTATGGCCAGGGAATCAAGGAATCAGCCAAGGACCTCAGCCAAACAGTCCACGGGCCCAGTTTCAGCAGCACCTACTCATGGTGGAAAGGATTCCAGGCCACAAATACTGAAGGGGAAGTAGCCTGCACCAGCCACAAAGAAGGGGAAGGAGCCTGCACCAGCCACAAAGAAGGGCAAGGAGCCTGCACCAGCCAAAAAAAGGGCAAGGAGCCTGCACCAGCCAAAAAGAAGGTGAATGAGCCTGCACTTGCCATAAAGAAGGGGAAGGAGCCTGCACCAGACACAAAGAAGGGGAAGGAGCCTGCACCAGCCACAAAGAAGGGGAAGGAGCCTGCACCAGCAGCTGTCACAGAGCCCCCCGCCAGCCGTGGTTGTGCAGCCAACAGAGAGTGCAGGGGCTGAGCAGGAGCCTCCCACAACCACCACCACTGTGCAGCCATCCGAGGGTGCAGGGGTTGAGCAGGAGCCTCAACCACCACCACAGTGCAGCCATCGGAGGGTGTAGGGGCTGAGCAGGAGTCTCCCTCAATCACCACCACAGTGCAGCTGTCACTGCCGACAGATGCCATATAATCCAGCCTCCATGGGCTGCTGTGCGGCCTGCTCCCACCAGAACCAGTGGGTATTCACCCACTCGAGAGACTGTGGCCTTGCACTCCCCAGGACAGAGGAATGGGCAAGTTGCCCCCTCCAGAACCAATGCAGTATTCACCCACTCAAGAGACTGTTGCATTGTACTCCCCAGGACCAAACATAGGGCCTGTTGCATGTTGCCTCCTCCAGAACCAGTGGGCAAGTCACCCACCTGAGAGACTGTGGCCTTGCACTCCCCAGGACCAAGCACAGGGCATTATCCCCCCTCCAGAACCAGTGGACAAGTCACACACCTGAGAGACTGTGGCCTTGCACTCCCCAGGACAGAGCAATGGGCAAGTTGTCCCCTCCAGAACCAGTGGGGTATTCACCTACTCGAGAGACTGTGGCCTTGCACTCCCAAGGACCAAGCACAGGGCATATGGCCCCCTCCAGAACAAGTGGGCAAGACACCCACTCGAGAGACTGTGGCCTTGCACTCCCCAGGACCAAGCACAGGGCATGTTGCCCCCTCCAGAACCAGTGGGCAAGTCACCCACTCGAGAGACTGTGGCCTATCACTCCCCAGGCCCAAGCACAGGGCATGTTGCCCCCTCCAGAACCAGTGGTCTTGTTTCCGCAACCGGCTGAGGTGCCCGTCCCCCAGGTGCCTGCCTATTGCAGTGTTCTCTCTGTATTGGTGCAGGAATCGAGTGGGGCCTTGCACTTTGCCCAGTGACCATGTGGCCCCTGTGAACTATGGACTGGGCAGTGCCCCTTTGTTGTACATTTGTACATATCTGTTGCACTGCCAAACAGACTTATTATTTTTTATGTTGATCTTATTACAATCACTGTAGTCAGTTCCTGTTGTCCTTGCATTATTCTGCTGATTATCGTGGACAAATTGATTATCTTGTGCAGCTGGTTGTGTGTATGGTGTATGTGTGTGGAGTGTGTGTTGTGCGTGTGTGTGTGTGTCACTCTCGTTTTCCTCCCCCCACCTTGTGTGCTAGACAGCTGTACTCACCATCGTCGTCTTCGCCGGCGTTGGTGTTCGTGGTGGAGCATGACATAGAAGATCATCGGAAACACATGCAGTTCGGGTTCCATGGCGGTGTGGTTCTTCCCTGTGTCTCCAATGGTGAGTCCTTTGACTTTTGTGTTGTTTCCGCCAGGCTTTTGATGGCGTTGGTACCGCCCCGGAAAAGGTGGCGGATTGAATGGTCAAAATATGGTGGGCGGTACTTTGACTTCCGGCTGGCTGTAGGTGGCTACCGCCGTGGTGACTGTTGTTTCCGCCCTGGTGATCGATGTGGTACATTGGCTGTCTCTCAGAGATAAGACCACAATGGTCATAATTTGGCGATAGTTACCGCCAGCCTGTTGGCGGTATTACCGCCACTTTATCACCCACAGACAGGGTTGTGTTGAGGGCCTTTATGTTTGGTGTCTGAGATCTTGTAATTTAAAACCCTTTTTAATGGTAAAGTAGGATTTTAAGTTATTCATTTTGAAAATGATACTTTTAGAAAGGTAGCATGTTCCTGCTCTATTTGGTACATTCAGTCACATGGTCTGGCGTAGATGACAGTTGAACTTTGTTTATTCCTCTCAGACAGCCACACAATATAGGGATTAGGTGTGCCTGGAGGGGACATCACTGGCAGGATGGAGGGGGGAAGAGCTGAGCACAGCCCAACTTGCAGCTGAGTAGGCTGTGCCCTGCCTTCACACAAAGGACTTGTCACCACTTCATTGTTCATGCAGCCTTCTTGGAGCCAGAACAGGGGAGGCAAGAAACTTCCAAGAACTTCAGTGGAAATTCTCTAGATACTTCTCCTATTTCAAAAAGGCATCAGGTATAAAAAAGGAATCTCATGCCGGCTCTTCAGTTCACTTTCTGGTCCTGTGGAAGGACTCTGAGAGGGCTGCCTGCTGCTGTGTACTTCTTTACGGCACCTGGAAAGACTGCTTTGCTGCCTGAAGCCTGCCTTGATCTTTCAGAGGTCTGTCCTGCTGCTTTAGCCCTGTTCTACTGCTTGAACCCAGGACTGCCAGAGTGACTCTAAGAGCTAATTGGCTGGCCTCCTGATCAGAGCCACATGGACTGAAGAGGCTCCAGTCATCTTGATCCTGCACCTAGATTCAGCCTGAGAAAGTCCTAACCCCACAAGTGGTGCCCCTCCAATCCTGGACACTTGGTGGTGGTGTTAAAGGTTCCAAGATAGTCAAAATCCAAAACTTGCCGGCTTAGAACATTTTTGGCTGAAAACTGCTATGAGCTCAAAAAGGAAACCTGGACCAAACTGCTCGTCTATCTGCCCAAGGTCTGCACTTTGTGGCAACCTCACTGCGTTTTTCTCTACAGCAACAAATCCTGTTAAGGAGTCGTTCGCCAAAGGTATATGCGGCCTTGTGGAACTCTTGTTGGCTACTGCCTCCAGATTCATCCCATTGGAGAGTTTTGACTTCCAAAAAAGAGACTAAAGAGCTGTTTTCTATATTGGCTATACATAAACTCCATCGCAACAGCAACAGAATGTACATACCCCAATATGAAGGTCCATTCACTCAATTTATGTCTGCCCGACCTTCAGTTTGGACACAGCAGAGACTACTCTGTTTCCGCTGTGGCCAAACTTCTCAGATGGCCCATATGCCCCACAGAATGGCCCATTTGGATGGGCAGATATGTAGTCCACTTTTTACTATTACTTACCTCAGGTACCTGAGTGGTAAGGAATAGTAAAATTGTTAACATGCTTCCCCCACCATGGGAGAAGACTCCCATAGTAAGGGGGGCATCATATTTTTTTCTTTTCAGAAATAAATTCCTGTTTCTGAATGTTTCTTGTTGAAAAGAAAAAAGGATTACTCTGTGCTACAGGGGTCTGTCTTTCAGCTGTAGTTTCATAACAGAGAGTACTATGCATTTACTGGAATCACACAACAGTTCCTGGTAATGCGATGCTTTCATATATGACCACCAGCTTGGCGGTCATTTATAAATCAGGTACGTGGTCTCTCCACCAATGGGATGGAGTAATTTACTCCACCCCCTTAGCGAAATGATGGGCCACCTGCCTAAATATAAATCAGGCCCATAGTCCGAATGTAGAAATCTTCACTGTGACTTCCTCCAGTGGCTCCCTGACAATGACACCTGCTCCTTGACACCGCCTGCAGCTTTACCCCGTTGACCTTCTACCTTATCAGAGATGTTTTCAAATCTCTAAGTCTGAGGGTTGGCGCTGACTGGGCCCAATCCACTTTTTGTATCCAACTCATGTTCCATCAATGTTGGCCATATTTTTCGACTTTAAACTGGTCCAATTACTTTCTCACCACTTCCCACACTTTTATTTATTTATTTTGAGTACTTAAGTTTCTTTAGTGAGAGAGCTGCAGATGGACACTGCTTCTAGGCCACTTGCTTCTTTTTCCTTATGGGGCATCATGAGCATCATGTTTTTTTTTTTAGATTTACCATTCCAGAATGGTCATTGGGGAACAGGATATAAGAGTTAAAAAAATATGCCAAAATGTCCACAAGTGTATCATGACATGTACTCATGCTTAATCATGCATCAGCAGCTAGCCTGGTAAGCTTTTCTTTCATGAGAAAAACCAAGTCAAGATGCAGCCCTTGCATGCACAATCATTGTGACACACAGGAGGCCATCTTGAAAATAAATATCTGATGAATATTTCTAACCGCAGATTGCTCACCTTAGAATACTACCCAGGCACCAGACTGGACCTAGAAACCTTTCTCTAGTTGTGTTCCCTTGCGCCACAAGGTGGCACTGTGTGGCTCACAGTAGACTCCATGCTGTCCCAGAATCCACCACAGAGTTGAGCCACATAGAAGCATCATCCCTGCATGCTGTCTTGAGTTCCTTTCTTTCCACCTCTACAGTTCTGGAGCTCAACTTCAGTTTTGTCAGACTTCCAACGACTGCTGAAAATCAAGCAAATTTCAGTGGATTAGGGTATGATGTCCCCTCCTAATACTACAGGGATGAAATCATGCTGTGAATGTAGAAATCAGATGTTGGTCACAGACCCGTACGAGGCGAGTCTCTGGTATCTGGGCTCAAGTTTCAACTTGGAAGTTGTGTGATAAGTGTGCTGTCATGCACCCAAAGGTGATCCAGGTCCGATAAGTGAAGCTGAACACAAGAAGAGGCAACATGTCTCTGGTACAAATGTCCGCTCTGGCTCCACAACCTATACTGGTTGAGCTCTTCTTGACACCAGTGCCTACTCCACCAGTGCCAGAATAGGATTATGCCCCAGGACCAACTTCAGCCTGATCTCAACCAATATTGCACTACACAATTACTAAAATGCCACCAGTCGCCATACAGCCTGACTCTGATTAAGTGCCTTTACCATGGAGGATGCTCCACCAGAGGCTCCACTCTCTTTTTGGCTTTGATTCTGGCCAAACCTTACCACCACCAAGAGATGATAATGGTAGGTATGGGAATGATCTATCCCCTTATTAAGATGATGATGACAATTTTACATAGACTTACAAGAGGCTAACTGGCTTGATACATCCCCAGATAGTGGATTTAGTTTGCGATTTGGACAACAAATGGAAGTGAGTGCATAATTTGCAGCAGAAGTCCAACGTGCAGTTGAAGTCTTGGACCTACAATTGCCCTCAACTTACACTAAGATTAATGGCTAATGACTTTATAGATATCTTATAGCATGGGCCAGCCACATTTGAGCACTTGCTCCCTTTCATTAAGGTCCTCACTGATACCTTAATGGGCACTTGTTCAAAGCCCTATTCTTATCCACTGGTGAATAGTCTGGTGGCCTGACGTCACAGTCTAGCGCCTGCGATATTTATTTTCACACTAAACATTCTTCTCCAGAGAGTCTGGTTGTTGAGCCCTCAACCAGCACACTGAATCCCATTGTATTCCCTACAGCTAATCTGCCTAGAGAGAGGATTGAGGTGTTTGGAAAATTACTTTTCTCCTCGGCTAGCCTAGCACTGAGATTAATTAATGCAGCACTTTTTGTGCCAATGTAATAATGTCGTCTGGGGCATGGCCAGCAAGATCTTACGGGTGGTTCTGGAAGACCGTACAGTCTGGTTGGCTCCTCAAAAAATTCAGGATACACAAGATGTGACCAAATATATAATTCATGCTGGCCTCAATTTTACTGCTTGTCTGAGAAGGGCGCTCCGCTGCCTTGCATGGGTGCGTTCCTTAATATTTTCTGGAGACATACAGACTTCACTCAATGGATATGCCATTCTGTGGCACATGCCCGTTTGTTGAAAAAGCTGATTTTGCCTTGAAATGTTTCAAGCAAAATAAGGCCACAGCAAGAGCTTTTGACCTGTACCAAATAGTTTCCTCACCAGTTCAGGAAATTACGGGCTATTCTATGGGGCTGTTGTATCAGTCTCCCCAGCTACTGCTGCAGTCATCCAAGTCCTTTCAAGGCTGGCAAAATGGAAGCCAAAAATGGCACATCCTGTCAGTCTCCTTCCCCTGTGCAACAAGCCACCAGAGTATTTTAGCTTGCCATTAGTGGTATACAACCACGCTGTGGGAGGTAGGATCCAGCACTTTCTCCCAGGGTGGCAATCATTCACCCTGTCACTTCTAGCATATGGTATCTTCACATTGTTCAGTATGGTTACGCCATACCCTTTATTTCCACTCTGCCATATCTTCCCTCACATTAGAGCGAATCTTAGAGGCATACTGTTGCAAGAGTTGCAGGTTTTATTTCCCAAAGAAGCCATCCGAACTGTCAAGTAGGAGGGGGTTGGTACTCTCACTATTTTCTGGTGCCGAAGAAGGATGGGGTCCTTCAGTCCATTTTAGATCCATTTTAGATCTTCAAAATCTGAATGTCTTCCTGCAGAAGGACAAATAAAAAATGCTCACACTAGCCCACACCCTGTCTGCCCTGGACCAAGCGATTGGATGGTTCCCTTAAGCTTGCAAGGCACGTATTTCCAAATAGCTGTCCAGCATTCCCACAGACAATACCTGTGGTTCAAGTTCTCCAGGAGCATTTTCAGTTTGCCTTGTTCCCCGTGCCTCACCAGTGCCTGTCAGTTGTTCACAAAAGTGATGAAGATGTTTGCTGCCCATCTTCAGAGGTCGGTGCTACCAGTTTTCTCCTACCTCGACGACTGGCTGTTGAAGGTGAATTTGCCACAGGCAGTTGTAGGCCACCTCCAGATAACTGCAAACCTCTTGACATTAAGAATCATGATCAACAAGCGAAAGTCACACCTGACTCCTTGTTAGAGGCTTCCTTTCATTGGACCTGTCCTGGATATAGTACAATTTAGGGCCTCCCACCAATTCAACAAGTCCAGGACATTCATGCAGTGATCCTGATATTTCTGCCTTGGCCGTGGATTTTGGTGTAATCAGCTCTGATACTTCTTGGCCTTTTAACCTCCTACATCCTCTTATGTTGACTGTGCCAGGTGGCATATGTGGGCTCTGCAATGGAGACTGAAATTCCAGTGGGTACAGCTCCAAGGAAACCTATTGAACACCATTCAAATTTCAAATGAGGCTGAGCCTGACCTGCAATGATAGCTACCCAGCCACAGTTGGCCCAACGGCATGCCCCTCTCCCTTACCCACCTAGAGCTGACGTGGTGACAGATATGTCACTTCTGTGATCGGGAGCTATTCTGGGGATATATGGGCAACAGAGAGCCCTGGTCTCCAATGGAGGTCAGGGGTGTTCACTTAGCTTTGAATGGCTTCCTCCCATCCACCAAAGAGAGGCTGGTGCAGGGTCTCTCAGACAACTCCCAAAAAGAAATTGTGGGCCCAAGGCTCTTTAGCAAATTCCTGATCGCGAACCACCTGGCATGGTCCTTAAGTGCCAGAATGAACGAGCTCAGCAGATGGCTTCTGCTGACCACCAAGGCTGAATATAGCCCAAGGTGGTGCAGGGCTGCGTGTTGCAGTTGGGAGGACCTTGGATAGATCTTTTCACTGCAGTTCAACAGACAGCGTCAAATGTTTTGCATGATGGGTTTTCCGCAAGAACACTTGCTCTCAGATGCGTTCCAACTGGAATTGAACTCTGGAATCATGTACACCTTTCCATCTCTGCCTTTCCTGCCCTGAGTTCTGAAAAAGAATGACCGTATTCAAGTAATTCTAGTGGCTCTCACTTGGGCTAGGAGAGTGTGGTACCTGGAACTTCTGTGCATGAGCACTTGTCTTCCGATCAAGCTGCCACTTTGGGAGGACCTTCCTTCTCAGCAACTGGGTAGAGTCCTGCACTCAGATCTGTGCAGTGTTCATTTCCATGCACAGAGAATGAGCAGCATTAGTTGACTGTGTTTAATCTGTTGCAGGAAGTGATGGATGTCTTACTCACCTACAGACGCTATGCCACAAAGTTCATTAATCCTGGGCTATGGGGCACATTTGTGGCTTGATGTGGTAACCACAAGATCGACCCTTTATAATCCAAGTGGTCAAATGCTATTTTGCTTATTTCATCTTTGGTTAATCAAGGCTTTGCATTGGCCACTTCTAAAGGTTTTTGTTAACTTTTTTTATCTTTTTATATTTGCTGGACCAACCATCCCTGTTTAAATTACCTGTTGTGGTGCAGTTTATAAAAGGCCTGAAAGATATTTTTCCCCTGGAACCATATTCGATGCCACAGTGGGACCTTAATTTGGTCTAAACGTTTCTCTTATGCACACCCTTCAAGCTAATGCATAGTTGTTCGCTGTTTCTCTTGAATTTGAAGACTATATGCGAATACTTCAGTCCTTCATGTGACTGAGCCTCACGCTTTATTGGTGCATCCGCCCTACACCACATTTTTACCAGACAAACGTGTTGAGACCTTAGCTAACGTTCTTGCCTATAGTTGTTCATCTTTTCCACATTGGGCAATATTTTGCACTATCTGCTTTCCCCTTCTTATTTCTCAAAGAAGGAGGAGAGGTCTCATCAGCTGGACCCCAAAAGTGCTTTAGACTTTTATAGTCATCATATCAAGAAACACCATGTGAACAATCAGCTGCTTGTGGGTTTCTCGAGGCCGAAGAAAGGGAAGGCTATGTGGAAGATGACCCTGTCCAGGTAGATAGTCTTCTGCATTAAGATCTGCTACAGACTGGCCAAGAAGCAACCACTGTAAGGCCTGAGAGTGGATTCCACAAGGGCCAAGGCTGCGACCATTGTGTTGGCATGCGGAGTACCTCTCCTTAACATCTTTCAGGCAGCAATGTGGGTGTCAGTCCATATATCAATAAAGCACTACATCAGTCACACCCAGGTCTGAGAAGGAAATTTCACCTGCTCAGTCCCAAGACATTTTGGTATGATTACATTCCGAAAACCCTTTACCTGTGGAGGTACTGCTTTGGTATCTGTTTTAAGGTGACAAATCTGTGGTTAGATATATCAAATCAGAAGAACAAGTTACTTACATTTGGTAATTCTTTTTCGGGTGAATAGCTCACTGCCCTGCCTCCTTCCTGTTCTGTAGAGTGGCCCTTTTTTTAGCATCTAAAAAGGTCACAATTTAGCAATCTTCACACTAGTGTTACCAATTTTTGACACTCTGCATATGAACGTATGAAAGAAACAAACATGAAATTGATGTCAGTGTGCATGGGCGGCGCTGATATGTGACTCTGCTCTGTCACTTCCGGATGGGTTCAGGGCCAACTTGGAGCCGCATGGCGCCATCTTAGCATCACATGGGAGCATAGCTAGAGAAACATTTTATGGTGTCCAGCACCTGAGAAGTATTCTGAGGTGAGAAATCTGCAGTTAGAAACAAGAAAAGGCATTACTGAAGGTAAGTAACTTGTTCATCGCATAAAGGAAGAGAACAACCATTACAAGATATGTTCCCATGCTTGTGCATGTATGGAGATAAAACATGATTCACCAGTTGATTTTTTTTTCAGTGCCACCAATGCAAACAAGTGTTCACAAAGCCAGTAGCTTAGCAATTGCTTTGCCAATGCTTGTTCCTACTCAGTCTTGAGTACTAGTTCTTTGGTTGCTGCTTCAAAGGTACAATCCATTGTGAAAGAGAAGAGAACCCCATACTGTTTGTGACGGGAAGTTAGTGTTCCAAAGCAATTCTTGGTCCTATTGAGAAACCAAAACAGAACCTTATTTACTCCTCTTGTTTCTCTTTTGTGGGGGTATTTGGAGCCCTTAGAGGTAGGGTACTCTCATTCAAAGCTGCCTGGGGCATTACTGTGAGGGCCCCAGTATTTGTTACGGTAATACTGCTCTTTATAAATTGGGATACCTCATAGTACAGTATTTATCAGATGGGTTGAACTTCTCTATTCTGAATTCCATATCACATAATGGGGTGATTGTGCATTTTGTTACTTGTTCTGAACTGTTTCAGTGTTTCCCTGCACAAACTCCAATAGGTCTTACATGGCAAAATTTAGCTGGTGAAAAAGCTCAATATTTTCAAACTAGGCACACACGGAATCAGAATTACTATGGGAGTCGTAGTGACTACGTTCCATAGGGCCACCTTGTTGCACTACAGGGTGCTGTTCCTGCAGAGATAAGAGTGGCTCTGATATTAGAAGACTTTCTTACTGCTCCCCCTGTCGGAGCAGATGCTGCTGCACATCCACCCTTAGCTGCTTGGTGAGATATAGTCAAGGAAATGTTTTTTGATTTCTTCTGGATGTTGTTTCAGGCACTCATCAAGTTTGGAAAGTAAGAGGGCTCTGTGGTTCATTTTTCGCCCATGCACCGTATGAATCTAATAGATTAATTAGTCCATGTTTCACTGTATAATTTTTCAGTTGGTTTTCCTGATTTCTCTTAAGATATCTACAAGGAATGGGCAGTTTTGTGGCAGGTTTGGTATCAAATATTAATTATGTATTTCACAGTTGTGTGCCAACCATTCACGATCAGTAACAACCCACACTTAAGCATCCCATGATTTAACAAGACTTGTTTGTTGCCCTGCATGTCTTGAAGAGCTGTGGGTAATGGAGATAAAAGTGTTGATCAAAGGCAAACTTACAACTGCAGTCTCTTTTTCATAGACACATTCACTGAGCCATCGAAGAGCTGTGCCAGGGCGCCACAAACATTTCGATATTCTTCTTGCTGAACATAAGGCTGAACATAAGGCACAGTCCAAAGAAAAGGAAGTAACAAAAGACCGAGAACACCTACAACCCATGAGAGAAACAAATCAGAGCCTACCCTCACATCCACAAGGATCATCTCTGGCAAAACCAGTAAACGGCTTTCAGGAACCCATAGTAACTTTACCTTCCAAATATAGACCAGTTAATGGTGTCCCTCCTAGGTAAGCAATACTCTCCAGCCATTTGTGCAAACCTTCTTATGCAGCTTCCAAGGAGGTAATTTTTCTCTTGATTGTTCCGAATAATTTTGCCATGTGAACATGCAATAATGGAATGAAAATAATAATTTGAAAATCACAGGGCTGCTAAGCCACCTTAAAGGTATGTTGTGTACTCCAAATATGAATGAAATGAACACAGAAATCCTTCAGTTTAAATGTTAATCAGTTTCAAAATGTTCCTTTTCTACTCTGTCTCCTCCACATTGTAGAAATGTTTATGTTCTCTTTTATTAGTATTTCCATAATAAAAACAAATGGCAGTGCACATTATGGATTACATTTGAAGCACTTAATATCTTGTATATTATATCTATATTCAGTCGAACATGTTGCATTTTGGGACCTTGGGCCAGATAATGTGAGCTGTAAATCATCTCCAATTGTTCATATGTTCCTTCTTATGCTTTCTTCATTCGTTTTGTCCTGCTGTGTCTTGTGTTCAGGTATTTTTTCTGGTGTCCTCTAAGTATTAATTTTGAACTGTGGTGATTCTGATATCTTTAATCACAGGGTTCCTCCCTGCTCACGGATGCTTTACTTAGTGTCTTGTGATCATATACATGCCCTCTCTAGCTTTCTGCTGATTGTGTGGCTAGTGCTGCATTATCAAGGAAGGCAAGCATTATAAGGTGGAGTGTCCTACTGGTGACCCTCACATGGTCTAACACTATATAATGAATTGATATTGCTGCCCATCAAGTAATTCTGGGTATGTGGAGGAATAGCTGGGAATCGTGTTAAGGGTTTTCTGAAACAGATGCAAGACTAACTACTTCTGTTTACCCAACTGTGGCCGTCTCCTCATTCATTAGGCACCTGCGGTTAGACACCTGCCAAAGCCCTTGAAAAACCCATCAATCTAGTAATCAAATTCTTCTTCTGATCTCTTGGGTATCACATCATACAGATTAGCCTCTTTAAATGTCTGTCTCACATAAAGTTATGTTTACATCAAGTGCCAGCCTTACGTACTGATGTTCCAAGTCAAAGCCACCTATGCCCCTTTAACAGTGGAGTCCTTGGCTATGTGCGTTCTGTCCTCCTTTTTTAACTTCTCTCTTCTGGTGTTGTAAAGAAGCCAGCCTGTGCCCCCACTCTTTCTCATAGCCCCTTTGTGACCAAGAATTTAGATGACAAGAGTAGGTCTGTCTTCAGTTATGTCTGTAAGCTTTATATTGGTCATGTTTACTTCCAATCAGGTTGCGATTATGTCCAGATCATGGATACTCTGCTTTCCTTACTGGTCCCACTTCTCCATTAGTTTCTTCTGCCCTTTGGTCTCCACGGACACCTTGTGGGAATAATGTTCTTTAGTATTTATTTAGATAACCAGCTGTTTGAGTTACTGTCAGAGGAAGGGAACAAATGGTTCTTCAAATATGGCAATAATTAAGTTGAGGTACTTCAACTTAAGATGTGCATTCTAGGTTCCTTCAAAGATGATATTGTTGTTGCTTCTGTTTGAGCAACATTTTACTAATGCTGTCATTGCTTAGGAAGCTGCTAATATCTACAGATTTTGAAGCTACCTTTCTTTGATCCTCTCCTACGATGGTTGGTCAAACTCAAATTCAGCTTCGTCAACCAGATTTCTGAGTATTTTGCATTAACAACATCTTGGTGGGCGACTTTGACATTGACTGGGGGCATTTCTAAATGTAATCCCCTTACTGCTTTGAAGAGACTCTTAAACTCACACAGTCTCCCCCTAATCTCTTCCCTCCCAGCTCACAACAAATGAATACTTATAGATCTCATTTGTGCTAATTGTGTGGCTGTTCGGTGGTTCCCCCAAATCAAAATGGACTTTGTGCATCCTTTTTCCTCTGCCTTTCAAATATATGTATTACAACTACATTACAGCGTTTCAAATCCCAAATACCAAAACTTTGGACTCACCCATTGAAAACGCTGCTGCCTGTTGGAACCTCAAGAGAATTCTAATTTTTATATGCACCTTTGAGCTCATTAATGTTTAGAGAGCCTGTTATTATTTGCAGTGCTGCAGTGTTTTATTGTACTTTTTTTGTGTTTTCTAGATTCTGATTTTAATATTGGTATATTTGTTTCATAGGTTGTTTAATCTAATGTTTCATAGAATTTCCTTACAAAATGAAATAAAACCTCTTCCTTACTGATCATTTAGTTCTGTCCTCTGATATATCAATTCTACTGTAAAGGAATATAATGATACCATCATTTTTATAGTCACTGCATATCAACAGACACTGTACCCCCACCTTTCTCCTTTTTCCTGCAGTCTAGCTGTGCAAGGGCTCAGTGGCTGAAATGTGGACTACAAATGTGAGTCTCATTTAGCTCAGGCCCAGCCTACAACATCGCCTACCTCTGGTGGTTATTGAAACACAGGAATAAGGCTTGATACTGCCCGTTACAATAAACAATGATTGATTTACAGCCATAGTAATAATCAAGAAGTATAATAAACAATGCCTATCAATTAAAAATAATGGAAGCAAATATTTACTAATCTGTTACTGTTAGCAGCAAGAAAGTTACAAATTTACTTTGGATTTTGAGTTACATACATTTGGGGCAAAGGCTGTGTGGGTTTCCTACCGTGTTTTGTAGTTTTACCCCAGGGCTTTCTTTATATTATAGTGTTGACCATTTTGGTTTAAAGTACTTTTCTATAGCACAGTTATAAAAAAAAAACATAATTCTTGTCCCTGGACCTGTCATAGAATTGACTTGGACAGCTTTTTTGGCACCCAAATTCAGGAACACACCATGGTTGTGTTTTTTTCACATTGTCTAACCACAGGAACAGCCTATCTGCTATAAGTTCAGTACCAGACACATTGATAATTGCCACATGGTGTACCTATCACTATAAAAGACACTTTAAATAAGAACTTGGTGTCCAGCCTAATTAGTGAAATCTACGTATATACTACGCAATTGAACAGTGCCTCTTTATAATCATCCAGCAAACATGGGCCCTCATTTACAAGGCCCTTGGCCGTGCGCCACCAAGAAAGGTCAGAAATGTGCTGTATCTATAAGATATTTTTTGATATATTTCTGTCCTCTCCCATGCGTTGGCGCACAAATTGCTACCATTCGCCAGTGCAGGCACCTTTGCACCGTGGTGCATTGTCCCTTCCTGCACAAAAACAATCACAAGAGGCGTTTCCTCTTTCTATGTGTGCTGCAGATGCAGCACACACAGAAAGAGGAAAAACAGGGAGAAATAAAGATATTTCTCCCATTGCATCATCCTTACACCAAGCCTGAGGGGACGTAGGAATCTGATGCATTACCAGGCTTGTAAATCTGGGAATGTGCCAGATTCTTACGGGTTCAATGGGTGATGCGTGGGAACACCTCAAGCAACACCCATGGAAGATCCCTTTCAAGCAGTGTTGTGCGTGAAAGGGATCCATATTTATAAGGCCTGAAAATCCATGCCAGGTGGCTTTGTGTGGCCTTGTAAATATTGACTGGCCCACTGCGCCACCAGAGCATAAAAAAATGATGCTTCGGTGGCACAATGTGCTGCTAGGGCCTCGTAAATGAAGCCCATGCAATCAGGAATTCCACAAACTCAATATAAAACCAAGAAGGAAGAGCATCGCCGCCTGGTGATCTACCACTACCATAATGAAGAATTGCCCAAAAGACCACTTTTTCTGTGATAGAGCTTTCTAATACAGTGCTCTATTCAGCAAACAACCGGGGCTCAGAAAAGTCATCTAAAGTAACAGTTCTTTTTACAAAGTTTGGATTTGCTGCTGAACAAGCTAGGTTGTAGTTGGTAGTGTCCCACGTTACAGACGACATTAATAACATTTAAGTGGGTGCATAATTTGCCTCCTTACTAACCCTAAAATCTAAAATTAACTCCAGACCATAAATGGTATATCCCCTGATTACCTACAGGAAATATTTACCCAATATGTGCATCCACAGAGCCTTCACTTAAGAGGTCTGAACCTCATTATGACTCTTAACACTACTGTGCAATATCATAAGCCCTCTCCTTTTACCTACAAGGGCCACATTAAAGTAAACGGTTGCCAGCAGGGTTGACTTACTCTCTCCCTTTCCATTTTTCTTAGTCTGACAAATGGCCGCAATTAATTCAGTTCAATGTACTCTCTCAACACCTTGGTGTCAGTATGTATGTATGATAAATGTTTGTCAGTGCCTTGAGTATTGTGTTTCAGTCATCATTCACCTTTGTATCAAATTCACAAAACTTTACATGTCATCACCCAAACTGTATAAGACTTTGTAATTGATGCTCTTGTACATCATTGTGATGTCAAAATTACTCTTGATGCTCAATAAATATAAATAAAATAATTAGGTGCTGTTTTATCAGCCTCATACTGCTATGGAGTACTTCTGAGACTCAGATCCCACAGTATTTTGGGAAGATGCTGTCCTAACTGAGAAGGCCTATGTTTACCAATGCGAGAATGGATCTTGTGGCTTTCTGGATAATAGGTACTTTCATGTGCTTTGGCATTTATTTTCAGTTAATATTTCACATCTTCAGAACAATTGATGAAAAATATTATTGTTCATAGTTTGAGTAGGAAGGGGTTAGCAGGGTCTCTTTCCCCATCGCAGTTGAGAGTATGTGGTCCACCTGTATCTAGTATGTAGTCCACCTGCTTCTTCATATTAACATGGTTAACATTTTCTTCCCTCCAGGTCATCATGTGCAAATACTTTAGATATTAGAAGTTCTGCTTCCCACGCTGCACAGGTGTCTCAGCCTCCAGTCACCTCAGTCGGAGAAGACCTGGCAAGTAGATTGTCTAGTGAGGAAGAGGACCCAGATGTAGCTGAGGATTTAGAAAAACTACACTGCCTTTTTTCTAGACACCATCCGAGACCTATCAAGGTAGGACTATTATCTTGCTCTGTTTTGTGCTTATGCTTCAAAACAAAAGTTGACATCTTATTGAGACTGCAGTGCACAAAAACTACATGGATTTCAGCCACCACATCTCATTGACCAGTTTTAACATTTTTGAAACCGCCATTCTGTTTGCATGGTTGCCAAAAATACATTTACAAATAATGCAAACCTACGCACTTTAATCTCAGCATGTGTGAGAGGTATTCCACTAGTCACCTTCTCCATAATAATGGTCTTGCTAGTGACTTGTGACTAGTGAATCAAGTAGTCACTCAGGAATTGCTGTATATCTGTATAAGAAATATCTCAGCAGTTATTCTTACAACTATTAAGCAGCTGTGACTACTAACTGTGTCACATTCTGCATGAGACTGTATATTAGAACTAATCTGTATTTGCAATTCACCTTTTTTGCCCCTCCAAAAATAATTAAGGCTTAAAAAATGGGGAGATGCCCACAAGGATGCTCAAAACTGTGTGTAGTGTTGGTTTTCTTGGTGGTTAAAAGGTTCGTCCAATAAGATACAGCCAAACCCATGTCAGTTAATGGCTGAGAAATAATATCAGTTAATTTTAATGTTATCTTTTCAATTACATGTTTTGCTGGAACTGGTGTAGTGTAGGACAAAGCACTTTATGCACCGATTTCAAGCTACATAAGATCCTAACAGCAGTACAGTTTTGCTCCTTTCATATATTCAGGACACTAGAAATAACCCAAAACTGTGTAGAGCTAGAAAATTATGAATTCTTTATTATTCCTGTCCTATCAAAAGTGAAAAAAACAAAGTGTGTTTTGTTCAGACTGATGTACCTTTAGAACATTAAGTGGCTTCAGTGCTATAAACACTATAAGTGTCTCTTCAAGTCATTTAAGAGTTAAACATGTTATTTACTGTGAAGTACACAGCCTTATACCCTTTCACTATGAGCACAGGATTCATGTGGAGTTGTACTCATCAAAAGTCCGAATTTGTATTCTTTTCTTAAATTCCCAATTGTGACTCCCTTTTAAGGAAACCAACCCCTCCAAATGTGTTCCGCAGTATACAGAGGCAAGTCTTTAGTTTGCAAGAGCTGCTTGAGGTTCATGGACACTTTGGCCCTCATTTCGACCCTGGCAGTCAAAAGACCGCCAGGGCAGCGTGGCTGTCTCACCACCGATGGGCCGGCGGTGAAGACAGCCACATTTCGAGTATGGCAGTTTGGCCTCTGCCAAACCGCCACATCCCTGCTGGTACTGGCAGGGCGGTAGGACAGCCGGGCCGGAGGACAGTACCTCCTGGCCGGCTGTCCACTGAAGACCGCCGGCAGTATTAGGAGTCGCCTGTCCACCAGGGTTTCCATGGTGGTAGCACCTCCCGGATAACTCAGGTGGAAAGGCTGCCGGTGACAGGAAATTCCTTTCCTGTCGCCGGCAGACAACTCTCCACACCCCTAACCTTTCCAATACAACACCCCCCTTCCAAGACAGCACCCTCCTACCCCCACCTCTCCTTCCAAGACAGCACCCCCTCCCTGCATACACGCATTCACCAACACGCATACATACACACATTCACCAACACTCATTCATCAACACATATACATACATCCATTCACCAAAATGCATACATACACACATTCACCAACACGCATACATACATGCATTCACTTGCACCAACAGACATGCATTCACACAAACATACCAACACGCACTCACTTCAACAAGCACACAAGCATAAACACATGCATTCACACTTAAATTCACACACGCATACACACTTACAATCCCACATGCATTCACAACACCCTCCAACCCCCCTCCCCTGTCGTACGATCGACTTTCCTTGTCCGGTGAGGATGTCGTCCACCCGTGGAACTGGAACAGGCGCATCCACTGCCGTAAGCGCCCCACCATCAGGACACGGCCATGCTGTATTATTGTACGTAATACAGCGGGTGGAGTCCTTTTGGCATGGCGGTGATGGTTGTGAAACTGTACCTGCGCCACCAACCACCAGCACATCTGCTGAAGGATTTCAGCCCAAACTGTGGCGGAAAGCCTTCAATACTTGTAATATGGCGGCGGGAAGAGGTCCATTGACCTCACCCCAAGACTATCCATACTAGGGATCGTGGAAGATGTTACCGGCCCAAGCAGAGAGAGAATCCTGGAGGGATTAGGCACCCCCCTGGCCAAATGTGACATCAGTAAACTTTGGAGGTCGGAGAAGGCCAGATAATGCCACAGTTCACAGAGACTAGTTGAGGAGCATGGATTAGTGTTCAAAGCTAGAAGATCCAAGCTGTATGGCCTGGGGTTGCTGTGATAAACAGTGGATATTTAAGGTTGCTGTTGGGATCGCTTCCAAATGAACACTACTTGATCCATGGATAGGACCTTTTCCAAGCTTGATAAGAGATATAGGCCCTCATTATGAGTGTGGCGGTCTCAAGACCGCCACACTTGCAATGGCCATCGGACCGCCGCAGACAGGGCGGTCTGACCATCCTATTATGACCATGGCGGAGCCACCATTGTCCAACCGCTGACACTGCCAGGCTTCCCCCAGCCTGCCGACTGGCGTTCCCGGGGGTTGTAATCCACCAGGGCAGCGCTGCAAGCTGCACTGCCCTGGGGATTACAGATCCCCATCTGCCATCCTTTCCATGGCGGTTTACACCACCATGGAAAGGCTGGCAGAATGAGTGCGTCAGGGGGCCCTTGACAGGGGCAGTGCAGGGACCCTAATGCACAGCCCTTCGTGCATTCCACTGCCCAAATTATGGGCAGTGGAATGTGCGATGGGTGCTGCTGCACCGCCACATTGCGGCCGTCTCGATTACAAGACGATTGCAATATTGCAGCCCTGTACCCCGCTGGCCCGGCGGGTGGAAACACTATTGTTGGGTTTAGTCCACAATGGGCCACCCACCAAACTCATAATGAGGCTCATAATGTGTAAAAACTGGATTGTGAGTTCACAAGACGATAATTAAGTCATTAGTTCAGCAGTCATTTTATGTTCATGCTGTCATTTGTTTTGTTATACTTGACAATTCCTCGGGCAGGCCAAACACACATGCGCAGAAGGCTCTGTCCAACCCGGCAACACAATACCGGATTGGAGAGAGCAGGCAGAGGCTCTCTGCCACGGAGCGCCCAACCAGGGTGCTCCGCCCAATCCTACTGCTGCTTTCATGCTGCTGGAAGCAGGATAGGATGCAGGACAGGCTAGGAGCCTGAGCCTGTCCCTGCAGGGTGCTCCGCCCAATCCTACTGCTGCTTTCATGCTGCTGGAAGCAGGATTGGATGCAGGGCAGGCTGGGAGCCTGAGCCTGTCCCTGCAGATGAGGAGCGGTTCGGAGGTGGTGGAGTGAAACAGGTACGTTTTTTTTTATTTTTTATTTTTTATCGCACCACATTTGACCCCACCCCCTTTTCCCTCCCGCGAGTCGCCGCTGCTTGAGGAATATGCAGAAAACTGAAACCCCAGCACATAATGGGGGACAGAAATAATAATTAAATGAAGGAATAGAAGTAGAGCAAATATTTGGGAGGATCTATCAACAGTTTTTTCCCTGCCAGGTAGCGAACATTATCTAAGTAAACCTTCACTACATGATAATATTGCTAAATTACTTTTGTTTATTCTAAGCTTATTATAAGTGCAAGTGAAATGAATGAAATTTAACTTCGGTGGGGCAAGAGGAGTCTGGTGTTCTTTAGAAACCTTTACACACTTTTCAAAGAGACAGTCAATTTCTACTGCTATTACCAGTGTATTGTAACAGGTAAAAAAGTGTTTCAAGGTATAAGTCTCAGCTGAATCCTTAATCAACAAACAAGAAAAATGCAGAACATCACCTCAGGATTCTATTTATATTACAACTTATATTGAGTCAGGCTCTCTCATTGCTGCAGAAGTAAGTTCCCAGAACCCTTCTTCATGTACCGGCCCACTTCCATATAAGGAAAGTAAATATCGGGATGTAGTGGAAAAAAATGAAGTGCTCTGCAGCAAATCAATGGCTCATTTCCAATTTAACAGCACTTCTCAGCTTGTATGAGCACCAGCAGTAGGATGAAATAGATTAAGGGTTGCAACAACTTGCAGAGGATCTAGAAAGGGAAGGCAACCATAGAGGAAGGCCAAATGCAAGTTTGACATTTTCTCTGGATGTTGTATAAATAGTAAGCAATCAGTTATGTACAAGCTCTGTTTTTCAGATGTGTACCACCCACGGGCTATGACTTCAAATTAGAAGTAGAAGCCAGCTTTAATGATACTGAAGTAGATGGGCAACTTTGTTTATCATTAGAAAAATCATTAGAAAAGATGAAAATGATAATGAGACATCAGGAGCTATCAAAGCACTTCAAAGTATAGTTACAAAGTCGGTGCAAAAACCTATCAGCAATGGTTAAACAAACTGAAGCGAAAAAATGGGGTAATCAAGCAACAGCACTATGACAGCAATCACACTAACACAAGCAACCCTTTCATGGAATGGACAAAGGCAGAGGATATAATCTAAGACATTCTTCTCTCAAGGAACAGTAACTTTCAACTCCCATCTTCCAACCATACATTTACCTAAGTCAGAAGGGTTTTACGAACAATAAAAGACTCAGTTGTGCAGAATTTATATTGAAACCATGAAATATATGATGAGTATCGACCAACATTTGAAAGGATTATTTTCACCCCCTGTTAGAAGAAATAAAGTAATGTTTGATGGCATGTGTAGCTGTAGATACACATGCTTTGCATAAGTCTGCCATCTAGTGTTGGGCTCGGAGTGTTACAAGTTGTTTTTCTTCGAAGAATATTTTCTAGTCACAAGATGGAGTGACTCCTCCTCTCAGTGATACTGCGCATGGCCATCAAGTCCTTTGTTAGATTGTTTTCTTTCCACCGTCAAGTTCGGACGTGTTTCTTCTCGCTCCAGTGAATCTCTGTTTGGTATCTTCTGAACTTTATTTCCTCCTTTCTATCAAAGTCGGTATAGTTTTTGACTGCGTTGCCTATATTATTAATAATCGATCCGATTTCTATTGTCCGGGTTGATTTAACACCCTCAGGGGCGTCCATGCCCCTTTTTTGGGCCTACTTTGACAATTGTAGTAGGAGAATGATAGGCTGATCTCCAAGTTTCCCTACACAGATCAACACTTGGGTGCTTATTTATACTCTGTTTGCACCAAATTAGCGTCATTTTTGTTTTTACTCTTATTCGGTGCAAAACTAACTCCATATTTATACTTTGGCGCTAGACCTGTCTAGCACCAAATTTATGGAGTTAAAGTCATTTTTTGGACTTGGAAACCTACCTTGCCTTAATGAGATGCAAGGTAGGCGTTCCCGTGCAAAAAATGACTATGGCCTTAAGCCATATGTATACTCCCAGGTAAAAATGTTGCACGGGAGGGAGGAGGGGTCAAAAAAGGGTGCAAAGCTTGCCTTGCCCCATTGTTTAACACCTGGGTCAGGGCAGGCGTTAGGGGACTTGTGGGCCTATTTCCATGGTGGAACACCATGGAATAAGCTCACAGGTGCACGCCCCAGACCCCAGGGACACCCCGCCCATACCAGAGGGACAGCAGAGGATGGGAACCCCATCCCAGGTAAGTACAGGTAAGTATTTTATTTTTTAAAGTGCCATAGGGGGCCCTGAAATGGGCCCCGTACATGGCACAGGGTGCAATTCCCATGCCCAGGAAGCCCTGGTCCCATGTGCTGGCCATTGGGGTGGTGGACATGACTCCTGTCTTTTCTAAGACAGGAGTCATGTGGTATGGAAGGTTTTGTTTTAGAAAATGACTCTAGGCAGGTTAGAGTCATTTTATTTACTCTAACCTGCCTAACGTCATTTTTTGATGAAAAACCCCCTCTTCCCATACCACCAGCCCAACCCGACTAACATCATTTTTTTTTTTACACTAGCCTACCCTTTGCACCGGCTTGCACCATTCCATGAATATGGAGCCTGGCTGGTGCAAAGAAATGGTGCAAGCTGATGCTAAACTTCTTGGTGCAAAATTGCGTTAGTGCAGTTTTGCACCAAAAAGTATAAATCAGGGCCTTGGTGTGTAATTTGTGTCTGTCTCTGGAACACAAAGAAGAAACCTGCCACACCTGTAGATCTTTTTAGTCGAAGAAGACTCTCCGGGACCGAAGAGCGTGTCAACTAGAAATGGTGTCAAAAGCAACAGAAGACACATCCGACATCTTCGGAGAAGAGCATGCGCAGGAAGAAATAGGACACCACTCAGCCTTCTCCATTCGGGACTCCGACTCTGATCAAAACTCAGATGTCAAGAGCCAGTCCATCCCACAAGTGCAGTATGTACGTACATCAGCACCATTGCACCAATCAAAGACTGTTAAAAAGACTCCTGCATTGGTCGTCAGTCCTCCACTGCCCTTGGCCATGGAAGGAGCCGAAAAACACATTTGGATGCCCCACCTTCCGGTTCAGCACTGAAAATACAAAAGACCAAAATGCATTTGGCACTGACCAGACAGACATCCAAATCTGTTTCGGTATCGGACATTTCGACTTCGGAGCTGATAAAATCACCAGTAATTTCGGAGTCGACATTTCCGGTTTGAGTAATACAGTTTGTAATGAAGGGTTCGGGAACCAAGAGCTGTAATCATTAAACCTTCTACAGCTACAACAGAGGAGTCAACTTCTATAGAGCTTATACTTGAAGTAATGGACGCTAGACAGCGCAAGCTTCAAATACAAAAAGGAACAGGAAGGATTATAGCTTCCCCTCCTGTTCCTATTAAAAGGAGGCTCACATTTCAGGCGACTTTAGACGTTGGACCTCCCGCTAAAAAAGTCTCCAAAGAAAAGGACAAGTCCTCAGTACAGCCTCCACCTTCACCACCTCATTCTCCTGTGTTTCTTTCTACTCCACCACCACCATCATCTCCACATTCTATTCATACACAGTTCTCTCCACAAGCATCATCAGCATCACCTCATAGGGATGATTTAGGTGATGTCCAACAGGATATAGACCCATGGGATCTATACAATCCTGATCCCATTTTATCCAGTGACCCTGACCTATAGCCAGCAAGGCCTTCTCCTCCTGAAGATACCACTGCTTACAACCAAGTCATAGCTAGAGCGGCTGGGATCATAATGTACAGTTACATACAGACCCAATTGAAGAGGACTTCTTATTCAACACTCAAACAAGTACACACAAAGAGTACCAATGTCTACCTATGCTTCCAGGCATGCTTAGACATGCCAATGGTATATTTAAGGAACCTGTCAAACCAAGAATTATCACACCAAGGGTAGATAAGAAGTATAAAGCTGCAGCCTCTGATTCAACTTTTATAAAACTACAATTACCACCCACAAAAACGTGCTAATAGTCAATGACCAGGGGATGCGCCTCCTCCAGGTAAGGAGAGTAAAAAACTAGACACAGCGAGCAAACGAGTGGCCACTCAAAGTGCTAATCATTGGAGAATTGCAAATTCTAAAGCTCTCCTGGCAAGGTATGCCAGGGCCCACTGAGACAAAATGGAAGAACTATTAAAAATGTTTCCACAAGAACATCAAAAAGGAGTACAGAAGATAGTAACAGAGGGACAGGCCATTTCAAATAAACCCATCAGATGTTCCACTGATGTAGCTGACACAGCAGCACAAGGGGTGAACACTAGTGTGATTATAAGAAGGCACGCATGGTTACGGTGCTCAGGTTTCAAACCTGAAATACAACAAGCTGTATTAAACATGCCTTTTGATAAAGAGCATCTGTTTGTTCCAGAAGTGGACACCACTATAGAAAAACTTAAAAAAGATTGAAACAGCTAAAGCCATGGGTGTGTTATACACTACACCCACTAGGGGTAATTTTTGTAGGACACAATTTAGAGGTAGTTTCCAACCATCAACCACAGAGCCCTCTACATCACACCAAAAACAGGGAGCACATTTCTGTTATAGAGGTTCCTTTAGATGATCATATAGAGGGTCCAACAACAGAGGAAGAGGTAAAACATCTGCTTCTAGAGGTTCTTCCTCTACCACAAAACAGTGACTATTTACAATTCCCCACAGCGCATACATGTCTTGTGAGAGGAAGACTGGTAAGTTTTTATCCACAATAGTACAACATCACCACAGACCAGTGAGTTCTATCAATTTTCCAACATGACTATTGTCTAGAACTCACTTCCACTCCACCAAACATTTCTCTTTGTTTCCACAACCTCTCTCACAGCCCTCTTGTTCTACTAAAAGAGGAGGTACAGTCCCTTCTTCTCAAAGGGCCTATAGAACCATTTCCTCCATCCCAACACGGGTTAGGTGTATATTCACTGTACATCCTTATACCCAAAAAGGATGGTTCCTTAAGACCAATTCTAGATCTCAGGCCTCTCAATCTATGCATACTTAAAGAGCATTTCCACATGGTCACTCTGAAAGATGTTATTCCTCTGTTACAGCAAGGAGATCACGTGACAGCACTAGATCTCAAAGATGCTTATTTCCATATTCCCCTACAGCAGCACACCGCAAATATCTATGATTTATCATTGCAGGAAAGCCTTACCAATTCTAAGTACTACCTTTCGGGGTGACAAAAGCCCCAAGAATATTCACAGAATGCTTGGCTGTAGTAGCGGCATTCCCCAGAAGATAACACATACATCTTTTCCCATTTCTGGACGATTGCCTAATACAACCCAGTACCATTCAAACATGCCAGCAACACACTCAGTACACAGTAGATATTCTACACAATTTGGGATTCACAATAAATTACCTCAAATTAAATCTTCAATCTGCACAAATACAGCCTTATCTGGGAGCAATTAGCATATCCAAACCCAGTAAGGATTCAAGCTTTTTCAAAATCTCATCGCTAAAGTACAAGAGAATCATACTTACACAGTAAAGCTTGTGATGCAGCTTTTAGGCATGATGGCTTCTTGCATAGCCATCATTCCCCTTCCTCGTCAGTGGTCTCAGTCACAGGGTCATCTTCAGTCTCTAGTGTTGTTGGACCGCCAGACTCACCACTCTCTGCAATGGTGGAATCCCAACAACCTTTCACATCACTCTCATAACAGATGCATCACAGATGGGTTGAGGAGCTCACCTCAACAACCTCACCATACAATGGAAATGGGATCCCATTCAACAGACTTATCACATCAATTATTTGGAGTTGCTACCAGTCTTTCTTGAGCCCAAGGCATTCCTCACACAAATCTCACACAAAGTTGTGTTAGTCTGTACAGACAACATGACAACAATATATGATCTGCAAAAACAGGGTGGCACACTCATCTCAATTGTCCCTTCTAGCCCAGACAATTTGGAAGTGGGTGATTCATAATCACATTCAATTACTGGCAGAATATCTCCCAGAAATGGACAGTCAGCTAGTGGACCTATTAAACAGGACGTAGCAACAAGTCCACAAATGGAAAATTCACCCCCAAGTACTTCACCAATACTTTCACCTATGAGAAACACCATAAATAGATCTCTTCGTCACTGCAGAAAACTCAAAATGCCAAAACGTCGCTCTCAGGTACCCACACCCTCAGTCCAAGGGCAATGCTCTGTGGATGAATTAGTCAGTGATATTTCCGCCTTTCCCACTCATTCCATTTCTAGTACGCAAATTGAAACAAATATCACTCACTATGATTCTTATAGCCCTCACATGGGTACGTCAGCCTTGGTACACAACGCTATTGGATCTGTCTGTAGTTCCACATTACAAACTTCCAAACAGACCAGACCTTTTGACTCAAAAGAGAGGTCAAATCAGACATCCAAACCCCAAAACACTGAATCTTGCGATATGGATCCTGAAGTCATAGAGCTTGGGTATTTAAAACTTCCTTCCGAATGTATGGAAATTCTTTAAGAAGCATACATGCCTACAACTATACAGTGTTATGCTGCTAACTGGAAACATTTTGTATATTACTGCCAACCTAAAAATATTGATGCACTTAAAGCTTCTGTACAAGACATTGTTTGCTATCTGCTACATTTACAAAAAGCAAATTTAGCATACTCTTCTATTAAACTTCCCTTAACAGCCATAGCAGCTTGCCTCCAAAATAGACAACATGTTTCTTTATAGGAAATTCCTGTTATTATGGCATTTATGGAAGGGCTTAAAAGAGTTATTCCACCCAAGGTTCATCCAGCTCCTCTATGGAACCTGAACATTGTACTTACCAGACTTATGGGTCCACCGTTTGAACCCATGCATTCTTGCTCATTGCAATTTCTTTCATGGAAATTTGCCTTTTTGGTAGCTATAACTTCTCTAAGAAGAGTAAGTGAAATACAAGTGTTCACTTTGGAGAAAACTTTTTTCCACATACTTAAAGATAATATAGTTCTTAGGACAAACCCTTAATTCCTACCTAAAGTAGTTTCACCATTTCCCATTAACCAGTCTGTGGAGTTGCCAGTCTTTTTCCCACAGCCAGAATCAATTGTTGAAAGAGCTCTCCATACAGTGGATGTTAAAAGAACTCTCATGTATTACATTGACAGGACAAAATGTTTTAGAAAATCAAAACAAGTTTTTGCAGCCTATTCAGTGCCTCACAAGGGTAATCCAGAATCAAAGAATGGATTAACTAAATGAATAGTCAAGTGTATTCAAACTTATTATTTTAAAGTTAAAAGACAACTACCGGTATAAAGCACACTCTACCAGGACAAAAGGTGCTTCAATGGCTTTTTTAGGAAACATTCCAATAGCCGATATTTGTAAGACTGCTACTTGGTCTACACCACACATTTACTAAACACTATTGTGTAGATGTTCTAGCTCGTCAGCAAGCAAATGTTGGCCAAGCAGTCCTTAGGACACTTTTTCAAGCAACTCCTACCGGCTAGCCACCGCTTATTTTGAGGGGACTGCTTTATAGTATATGCAAAGTATGTGTATCTACAGCTACACATGCCATCGAACGGAAAATGTTACTTACCCAGTAGACATCTGTTTGTGACATGTAGTGCTGTAGATTCATATGTGCCCACCCCGGAAGCCTGTAGTTGTAGTACAACATATGGTAAATATGTACATACTTGGCATGGGCATCTCTTTTTATTTACTATATATATATATATATATATATATATATATATATATATATATATATATATATATATATATATATATATATACATATACATACACTCTTTGCTTCACCTGCCTGCAGTAAAACAATCTAACAAAGGACAGGATGCCCATGCGCAGTATCACCGAAAGGGAGGAGTCATTCGATCTCGTGACTCGAAAATATTATTCAAAGAAAAACAACTTGCAACACTCCCAGCTCAATACCAGATGGCGGACTTATGCATAGCATGTGAATCTACAGCACTACATGCCATAAACAGATGTTTGCTGGGTAAGTAGCATTTTCTTATTGCCCTGTGGAGCAACAGAAGAGTTTCTGTTTAAAGAAAGGAATCAAGGAGTATATTCACTGTACTTTACAAAGGTTTACTTAAGACTAACACAAGGGCTTGCAGACATCAACAAAATACATCATAAGACAGAAATGCAAGAGGATAATGCAGGGCATAATAGGTGTGTTGAAGCAGAAGGGTTTTTTGGCAACATTAGTGATCAAAAATGCATGCCGGCTCTACATCCTCCTGCATTGAAAGCACCAAAAATGCCTAAGGGTTGTGGCAGGGGAAGAATCCTATCAATTGTGTGAACCACACTTAGGCATCAAGTCGATCCTCAGAGTATTTGCAACATTTCTAGCTGTGTTGTAAGCACATCAGAAGGGAAAGACCATGCATGTGTATCCTCATCTGGACGAATAACTGGTAAAGGCAGGTTTGTTCCAACAGTGCCCAGACAGTATAAACACGGTGATTTGATTGCTATACAAATTGGGATCTGCAACCTCTCTATTAAAATCAACCATCATTGTGTGACAATAAAAGATTTCTTTTGCAGCTAAGAACAGTAAAGCCAGTGCAGTGACCAGACCAGCGGCCCACAGTCTACGCAATCCAGGATCAGTGTCACTTTTACCAGACATCACAGTTTCTGACAATAAGCATGGTTGTGAAATTCTAAAAAATTGTGGCATCATGCATCTATCTCATATCTCATTCTTTCTTACACATGTCTAATGCAGGAACGGCTTACAATCTAACCTAGGAATCTAGGGCCAGATGTAGGAAACTCCCAAATTGCGACTTGCAATTTGCGAGTCCCTGCGACTCGCAAATTGCAAGTCGCAATTTGGGATGCAGAAAGGTGTCTCAGACACCTTCTGCGAGTCGCTATGGGGTCGCAAAGACCCACCTCATTAATATTAATGAGGAGGGTCGCAATTTGCGACCCCATAGCGACTCAGGGCACTCACGGGGATGGAGGCCTGCTGGGAACAGCAGACCTCCATGTCCGTGACTGCTTTTAAATAAAGCAGTTTTTTTTTTCAAAGTGCAACCCTTTTTCCTTAAAGGAAAACGAGCTGCACTTTGAAAAATAAATCGAAACCTTTTGTTTCGTTTTTTTTCAGGGCAGGTAGTGGTCCATTGGACCACTGCCTGCTCTGAAAAATTATTTTTGTGTCCAGTTACAAAGGGGAAGGGGTCAAATGGGGACCCCTTCCCATTTGCGAGTGGGTTACCATCCACTTCAAGTGGATGGTAACTGCGAGTCCATTTGCGACCGCGTGGAATTGCATACCACTGCGACTCGCAAATAGGAAGGGAACACCCCTTCCTATTTGCGACTCGGAAATGCATTTTGCGAGTCGGTTCCGACTCGCAAAATGCATTTCTACATAGCATAGACTCATTTGCGACTCACAAACGGCGATTTTCGCCGTTTGCGAGTCGCAAATTCGTTGCTACATCTGGCCCATAGTGGTTGTCAATGATAAAATAAACAAATGTAGTGGACACAAGACAGCATAAAGAGGGGAGACTGTTCAGTCAGCCAGTCCCAACTATGACATTAATACTGTCCCTCTTACACAGGGTCAGAGGCACATTTAAAATGTCTACATGTGTAAGGTCCTTAGACGTCAATAGAGGTGGAAATGGATTTCAATAACCTGCAGTTGATGACTGTTCACATAGTATTGCAGGGTTTTCCGACTCAAATACAAATCGTGATAGTTCAGATTCAACTAGGCAAAGCCAAAACAATGATTTTGTGAACAGCCAAGGCACCACAAAGTCACGCCCACTGCCAGAGGGCATAAGACATATACCAATGGGTGAAATTCAATCAGATTTTCTTACTGCCACATCACTTACCAGGAGGACAAATTTCACAGTTGATCCTTTAAGCAAATCATTGAGTAATTCTCATGAGCGGGAGTTAGATCAAATAGTTATATACAAAATATGTGTATAGTAGGGAATGGCAAACATAGCCCTAATTGTGTGCACTGTAAACCACAAAATGCCAAAGCATCACATCCAGGTACATACACCCCAAATCCATCCACAGTTGTCCAGATTTATGCAAATTTGCCACAATCAAGTTCAGATAGATTGAACTATTAGTCTGATAGAGGGGTTTTGTTTTTGATAGATATACATTTATTTTAAATGCTAACAGTTATATAGTGTTCATTTCAAATGATCTCTTACACAAGAGCACCATTCAATTTATATTTTTGATATTGAAACACCTCTATGGCACTATCATTGTAATCCGGTTTGCAAAAACAGTGTAAAAGAAGATGAGTTCCAATGCCATGATTAATCTTAACTTTTTCTCATAATGATGCATTTGCTGTAGTGACACTGCATTTGCTAGACTTCACTGAACTCCGTATCTTCATTAAATAGAGGTGAGGTCCAGGCCTAGATGGACTGACATTGACTCTGTATGAAGTCCTTCTTCATTGGAGAATTCCTGCTTGTAATCAAGGACGAAGATGAAATAGATATGTAAGGGAGACTAAGAATCAAGAAAAATAAAATCATTTTGCCCTCATGGCTTTGAAAGCATATTTTCTTTTGTACAAAATGGTTGTTATTCATTAGTACAACACTGAATAATGAAGCATAAGTCAAAAGCTTCCTACAGGACTGACAGACACGTCAGCTTTACAACTAACTTCTGCATGCACTGTGCTACATGTATGTTGTGACTGTCATTCATATATTGCCCAGGTTTAAAATGTACTTCTCTTCATCTAGATATGTTCCTTTGGCAGTCGCTTAATGGGAAGAGGGTACTTTGTATTCGACAGACGATGGGATCGATTTAGATATGCACTAAACTCCATGGTGGAAAAACACTTGAATTCACAGATGTGGAAGTAAGTCATATGTACTTTGCAATTCAGTATTCACAAAAGATATTCAATTAACTTTGTATTATCACCTCTGTCTACACCCAGTTTTGCATTTTTTCCGAATCCTAATCACAAACAGCAACACATTAGTGTGCTATCTTTCTTATTCTTTTAGATCCATTTTTACTAAGGCACAAACGCAGATCAAACTATCATACATCACAAATGCCAACAGACAAAAAATAATGCAAAAAAGTCAAAGATACAAACATTTCTTCTTAGTTTTAGGTTCGGATGTCACTAACAACACTTTGAATCTCAACTCATGTGCATCGAGGCTCCGAGGCACTGGTGAAAGGAGGAAAAGAGAGGGAAAGAGCATGGGGGAAATGATTCCCAGTGGCCATACCCTCCTAATAAAATTGCCCATTTCATCCACTCCAATTCCTCTGTATCAATTTTAATATTTAACCTTGCTTCGAAGGTCCAGGAGCAGGCAAATCCCAGCATTTGCTGGGTTTTCAACAAAAAGTTATATCCTACAAAACTTTGCAAGTAAAGTGTTTGACTGTGTTATCATATTAAGATTTAAGCTGTGTAATATTGTTCTCACAAACTGAAGATAAGAACTTTCTTATGTCATTCTTCTGTAATTTGTGTGGAATCATATCTATGGTTTGATTTGGTTTGGGAGAGTGTTGGAGATTGTTGGAGTGAGCAGGTGTACGCAGTTTTCTCTGTTGAGAATAAAGCTTCTATAGCTCTTCATCTTGTGGTTTTTATGGTACACCACACAATTTTAGTATTTATGACTGGCTCACCAGAAGGGGGTAACCACATGTGTGATACGTGGAAAGTTTCAATTTTTACCTGTTTGGGTGGTTGGCCCTTTGGTGTTGAACCCTCAATGGGGTGGCTATAATGGAAGTAGTATTTTATCATTATATTGAAACCATCATTTAGAAGAATGTCATGTTGGGGGGCCAGAAGTTAAGGATTTTGTTGCACTCGTTGGGTCCTAAAGGGTTTAAGATGTTTAATCAACTGCCTGTGGAGGGTGCAGCTGGAAAAAGAGATGTGTTTGTTCTAGTGTTACTATATATTGATAACTTCTTTGCTCCAAAGGCTTGCACAGGAATTACTAGATTTAAATTTTTCCAAAGGAAATAAAACAAAAGTGAATCTATTAATGATTTTGCTATTGATCTCAAAAAGCTTGCTGTGGATGTGGGTGTGTGACCTAGCAACAGACCAAAACGTCCACACTCTAAGAAACCTCAGTCGGTCCGAGCCAATATCCTGATCAAATATCCTTCATGTGCGTCATAATACTGTGATCTGCAACAGTGCACCACTCTGCATAACCTCTAGACAGAAGCAGGAGAGACTTGATCCCGGTGCGCTGGCAGATCTGCTTGCCGGAGGAAGACAGCCCACACAGCGTGCTGCGCTGGGCCCAGTTGTGTCCGCACCTGAGAAGAGAGCTGCCTTGCTTAGCTCGCAGGTCTGTTAGAGGGCAATTCAGTGGCAGGTGGCCCTCTGGGGAGCAATCACAAGGACCGCAACAGTGAGTGAGGCGCGGGGGTCTGGCCCAGGACGGAGGAGCTTCCAGGGACGAATGGGTGCAGTGTGCGGCCTGTAGGCAGCGCAGGGGCTCATGTGGGCCCGATGGTGTTTTTCTCCCTGCTGTGGGTGGAATGTTGCTAGGCAGTCACAGCGTTCGTGCTGTCTTGCAGCGCAGGATGGAGGCTGACCTATCATGAATGCCCCCATAAGTACCTCAACAAGCCTGGCCTGGGATTCTTGGTGCCTCCCTCTGTGAATGTGAACAATTGCCATAGCTGACTGTGCCCTTTGGTGTGCGAAGAGTGCCATTTTGAAATTAAAATGCCACTTTAGAGGTGTCTTGACACAAGTGTGCACTGAGGGCCGGCTGCTTTTCTTGTGCAGCAGTACACTTGGGGGGTCCACTGCAGTGGGTGTATGGAATCACCCATTTCACCCTAATGCAGATCTGGCTCCCTTGGCACTCCAAGTATGGTTAAGGCAGATGCCAAACAATGATGGCTAATGTTTGATTCTCGAAGGAGTGACAAAAAATCAGACGGGAACGACCCTCTGGTGCGGAGCAGGAGGCACACTTGGAAAGTGAGAGCGCTCCCCCAGAAGATATTAAAGCCCTGTTGATAGACATGCATTCAAGTCTATTTACCAATGACATTAAAATTGACTCTTTGACCAAAAGGATGGACAATTTGAAGGAGTGCCTGGACAAGCAGCACACAAGGATGACAACTGCTGAACAGCGCATATCTGACATTGAGGATGATCACGCACAGTGGGCTAAGGAGATGAAGGTGATGCATGAGGGGATACGCCGTACTCAACATAAAAATGAGGACCTGGAAACCAGGTCTTGAAGAATAAACATCCGTATTACTAGTATTTCGGGGTCCACCACCATGTTGCGCACTGAGGACTTTCTGGAGAAAGTGCTGCCGGCCATAGTCGGAGCTTAGAAATTCTCTAAAACATTTGTGGCTAAGCAGGCTCATCACTCTCTGCTCCCAAACCTATGCCCGGGGTGCCACCTAGACCTATAAGTGCGAAGTTTTTGATTTCTAGGGACAGGGATCAACTATTACGACTTGCCTGAGAGGCAAAGGAAATCAGGCACCAGGGCATGCAGTTGTCTTTTTTTCAAGACTTTACTCAGTCAGTTCAAGATGCCAGTAAAAAGTTACTTTCGATCAAAAAAAAAGCTGCAGGAGCAGGGTCTTCTTTATGCCATGTTGTACCCCATATTCATTTGGGTTACGTCAAAAGATATGACCACGATATTCTCTGATCCCAAATGTGCACTTGCCTTTCTTCAGAAACAGTCGCCAACACAAAATAACTTATCTCCCCTGTCAACGGATGCGCCGAGCTCCTTGCTGGCTGAGGTTGAGTGAGGGTTCGAGAGGAGCAAGATCATCAGGATAGATAATCCCTGCGACGATGGATCCAATACAGTTTTGCAATGCTGTTATATGCCTTATGATTCTCATTTTGTGTTAATATTTGTGGGCTGTGTTTGCTGTCCATAGGTAGTATCCTGGATGGACATTTGAGATTTATAATTGAGGTGGGGCGGTTTGATGTGTGTATGTTTTACTGTGTTAAAGTGCTTACTATAGAATAAGCTCTGACCACCCTCGGCTACATGCCACAACTTGAGCTCTTTTTCACTGATAATGTGTCGTTCGATGGCATCTGTCGCTGTAGATACGCATGTTCTGCAATAGCTCGCCATCTGGTGTTGGGCCGGAGTGTTACAAGTTGTTTTTCTTCGAAGAAGTCTTTCGAGTCACGGGACCGAGTGACTCCTCCTTTTGTCTCCATTGCGCATGGGCGTCGACTCCATCTTCGATTGTTTTTTTTCCGCCATCGGGTTCGGACGTGTTCCTGTCGCTCCGAGTTTCGGAACGGAAAAAATAGTTAATTTCGGAAGATTTTCGTCGGTATTGTTGCGTTCGGGATCGGCGTACTTAGATTCAACACCGCATCGAAGATCGAAGAGCTCCGGTGCCCTTCGGGGTAGTTTTTCGATCCTCCGTCGGGGCCTGGTCGGCCCGACCGCGTGCTGAGGAACGCCGATGGAACGGACCCCGTTCCGTTTCTGCCCCAAATGCCACAATAAATACCCCTACACAGACCAACACTTGGTCTGCAACCTGTGCCTGTCACCTGAGCACAGCGAAGACACCTGCGAGGCCTGTCGTGCGTTCCGGTCCCGAAAAACACTCCGAGACCGTCGAGCCAGAAGACTTCAAATGGCGTCCGCACCGACAGCCCGACGGGAGTTCGAGGAACAGGAGGAGGAAGGTACCTTCTCGATCCAAGACTCAGACTCCGAAGGATTCGACGATACACAAACCGTGAGTAAGACGTCGAAAAACACACAGAGAAACATTTACAAGGCCCAGGGGACGCCACTGCCACCAGGCCATGGCTCGACCCATAAATTCGGTGACCGACCGTCGGCACCGAAAAAGGCCAAAACAGTGCCGAGATCGTCCGACTCCGGTCGAGACACCGGCACGCAGCCTTCTCGGGACCGAGAAAGTGCTGGAGACAAGCCTCGACACCGAGATACCGGTGTGGACACGGCTCGACGCCGAGACAGCGGCACCGAAACAGATCGACGCCGAGAGGTTTCGGCCCCGAAAAGGAAAAAAGTCACCTCGGAGCCGAAAAAACACACAGACAAAGTTTCGACGCCGAAACAAACTGCAAGCGACCCAGCTTCAGGCTCTTATACAGAAGAGCACTCGCTAACCTCCCAAATGCAAAAGCATAGGTTTGAGGAAGAGCTACAAGCAACTGATGTGGACCATACGCAAAAGCGTATCTTCATTCAGCAGGGGACAGGAAAAATAAGCACCCTTCCCCCCATTAGGAGAAAGAGAAGGTTGGAGTTCCAGACGGAACAAGCACCACAACCAAAAGTGGTTAAAAGAATTACACCACCACCCTCTCCTCCGCCCGTGATTAACGTTTCACCAGCACAAACTCCATCTCACTCCCCAGCTCACACCACCATGAGCCAGGGTGACCAAGATCAGGACGCATGGGACCTATACGACGCCCCAGTGTCAGATAACAGCCCGGAGGCCTACCCTACAAAGCCATCTCCACCAGAAGACAGCACCGCGTACTCTCAGGTGGTGGCTAGAGCAGCACAATTTCATAACGTAAGCCTCCACTCAGAACAGGTCGAGGATGATTTCTTGTTCAACACACTCTCCTCCACCCACAGCTCCTACCAAAGCCTGCCTATGCTCCCTGGTATGCTCCGGCACGCAAAAGACATATTTAAGGAGCCGGTCAAAAGTAGGGCAATCACACCACGGGTGGAAAAGAAGTATAAGCCGCCTCCTACGGACCCGGTTTTCATCACTACACAGCTGCCACCAGACTCTGTTGTTGTAGGAGCAGCTAGGAAAAGGGCCAACTCTCACACATCTGGAGATGCACCACCCCCAGATAAAGAAAGCCGCAAGTTCGATGCAGCTGGTAAAAGAGTCGCAGCACAAGCTGCAAACCAGTGGCGCATCGCGAACTCCCAGGCACTACTTGCGCGCTATGACAGAGCCCACTGGGACGAGATGCAACATCTCATTGAACATCTGCCCAAGGACTTCCAAAATAGGGCGAAACAAGTGGTTGAGGAGGGACAGACCATCTCCAACAACCAGATACGTTCCTCCATGGACGCTGCAGATACAGCTGCACGGACAATTAATACATCTGTAACTATCAGACGGCATGCATGGCTCCGAACGTCTGGATTTAAACCAGAGATTCAACAAGCAGTTCTCAATATGCCTTTTAATGAAAAAGAACTGTTCGGTCCAGAAGTGGACACAGCGATTGAGAAACTCAAAAAAGATACGGACACTGCCAAAGCCATGGGCGCACTCTACTCCCCGCAGAGCAGAGGGAATTACAGCACATTCCGTAAAACGCCCTTTCGAGGGGGGTTTCGGGGTCAAAGCACACAAGCCAGCACCTCACAAGCAACACCGTCCACTTACCAGGGACAGTATAGAGGAGGTTTTCGGGGACAATATAGAGGAGGGCAATTCCCTAGAAATAGAGGGAGATTTCAAAGCCCCAAAACCCCTACTACTAAACAATGACTCACATGTCACTCACCCCCTCCACACAACACCAGTGGGGGGAAGAATAGGTCATTATTACAAAGCATGGGAGGAAATCACTACAGACACTTGGGTTCTAGCAATTATCCAACATGGTTATTGCATAGAATTTCTACAATTCCCTCCAAACATACCACCAAAAGCACAAAATTTAACAACACACCATTCCAATCTCCTGGAGATAGAAGTGCAGGCACTATTGCAAAAGAATGCAATCGAATTAGTGCCAAACACACAAATAAACACAGGAGTTTACTCACTGTACTTTCTGATACCAAAGAAGGACAAAACGCTGAGACCAATCCTAGACCTCAGAGTAGTGAACACTTTCATCAAATCAGACCACTTCCACATGGTCACACTACAAGAAGTATTGCCATTGCTAAAACTACACGACTACATGGCAACTTTAGACCTCAAGGATGCTTATTTCCATATACCAATACACCCATCTCACAGGAAATACCTAAGGTTCGTATTCAAAGGAATACATTACCAATTCAAGGTACTGCCTTTCGGATTAACAACCGCACCAAGAGTCTTTACCAAATGTCTAGCGGTAGTCGCTGCACACATAAGAAGGCAGCAAATACATGTGTTCCCATATTTGGACGACTGGCTAATCAAGGCCCATTCGTTCATACAGTGCTCAAATCACACAAATCAGATCATACAAACCCTCTTCAAACTCGGGTTCACCGTCAATTTCACAAAATCCAAAATTCTGCCACGCAAGGTACAACAATACCTGGGAGCCATAATAGACACATCAAAGGGAGTAGCCACTCCAAGTCCACAAAGAATTCAAAATTTCAACACCATCATACAACGCATGTATCCAACACAAAAGATACAGGCAAAGATGGTATTACAACTCCTAGGCATGATGTCATCATGCATAGCCATTGTCCCAAACGCAAGACTGCACATGAGGCCCTTACAACAATGCCTAGCATCACAGTGGTCTCAAGCACAGGGTCACCTTCTAGATCTGGTGTTAATAGACCGCCAAACTTACCTCTCGCTTCTATGGTGGAACAACATAAATTTAAACAAGGGGCGGCCTTTCCAAGACCCAGTGCCACAATACGTAATAACAACAGATGCTTCCATGACAGGGTGGGGAGCACACCTCAATCAACACAGCATACAAGGACAATGGAACGTACATCAAACAAAACTGCATATCAATCACCTAGAACTGCTAGCAGTTTTTCAAGCACTAAAAGCTTTCCAACCAATAATAGTTCACAAATACATTCTCGTCAAAACAGACAACATGACAACAATGTATTATCTAAACAAGCAGGGAGGGACGCACTCCACGCAGTTAAGCCTGCTAGCACAAAAAATTTGGCATTGGGCAATTCACAACCAAATTCGCCTAATTGCACAGTTTATACCAGGGATACAAAATCAACTCGCAGACAATCTCTCTCGAGATCACCAACAGGTCCACGAATGGGAAATTCACCCCCAAATTCTGAACACTTATTTCAAACTCTGGGGAACACCTCAGATAGACTTGTTTGCGACAAGGGAGAACGCAAAATGCCAAAACTTCGCATCCAGGTACCCACACAAACAATCCCAAGGCAATGCCCTATGGATGAACTGGTCAGGGATATTTGCTTACGCTTTTCCTCCTCTCCCTCTCCTTCCTTACCTGGTACACAAACTCAGTCAAAGCAAACTCAAACTCATATTGATAGCACCAACTTGGGCAAGGCAACCCTGGTACACAACGCTGCTAGACCTATCAGTGGTACCCTGCATCAAATTGCCCAACAGGCCAGATCTGTTGACACAGCACAACCAAAAGATCAGACACCCAGATCCAGCATCGCTGAATCTAGCAATCTGGCTCCTGAAATCCTAGAATTCGGGCACTTACAACTTACCCAAGAATGTATGGAAGTCATAAAACAAGCAAGAAGGCCATCCACCAGGCACTGCTATGCAAGTAAATGGAAGAGGTTTGTTTGCTACTGCCATATTAATCAAATACAACCATTACACACAACTCCAGAACATGTAGTGGGTTACTTGCTTCACTTACAAAAATCTAACCTGGCTTTCTCTTCCATTAAAATACACCTTGCAGCAATATCTGCATACCTGCAAACTACCTATTCAACTTCCCTATATAAAATACCAGTCATTAAAGCATTCATGGAGGGCCTTAGGAGAATTATACCACCAAGAACACCACCTGTTCCTTCATGGAACCTAAATGTTGTCCTAACTAGACTTATGGGTCCACCTTTTGAACCCATGCACTCCTGCGACATACAGTTCCTAACCTGGAAGGTGGCATTTCTCATCGCCATTACTTCCCTGAGAAGAGTAAGCGAGATTCAGGCGTTTACTATACAGGAACCTTTTATACAACTACACAAAAATAAAGTCGTCCTAAGGACCAATCCTAAATTTTTGCCAAAGGTTATTTCACCGTTCCATCTAAATCAAACAGTGGAACTTCCAGTGTTCTTTCCACAGCCAGATACCGTAGCTGAAAGGGCACTACATACATTAGATGTCAAAAGAGCATTAATGTATTACATTGACAGAACAAAAAACATCAGAAAGACTAAACAACTCTTTATTGCATTTCAAAAACCTCACGCAGGAAACCCAATTTCAAAACAAGGTATAGCCAGATGGATAGTTAAATGCATCCAAATCTGCTACCTTAAAGCTAAACGACAGCTGCCCATTACACCAAGGGCACACTCAACCAGAAAGAAAGGTGCTACCATGGCCTTTCTAGGAAACATCCCAATGCAAGAAATATGTAAGGCAGCCACATGGTCTACGCCTCACACATTCACCAAGCACTACTGTGTAGACGTGTTATCCGCACAACAAGCCACAGTAGGTCAAGCTGTATTAAGGACATTATTTCAGACTACTTCCACTCCTACAGGCTGATCCACCGCTTTTGGGGAAATAACTGCTTACTAGTCTATTGCAGAACATGCGTATCTACAGCGACAGATGCCATCGAACTGAAAATGTCACTTACCCAGTGTACATCTGTTCGTGGCATCAGTCGCAGTAGATTCGCATGTGCCCACCCGCCTCCCCGGGAGCCTGTAGCAGTTTGGAAGTTACCTTCAATTATTTATATATGTATCATCTCAACCTTAAATAGGTGCATACTTAGTCACTCCATTGCATGGGCACCATTACTACAATTCAACTCCTACCTCACCCTCTGCGGGGAAAAACAATCGAAGATGGAGTCGACGCCCATGCGCAATGGAGACAAAAGGAGGAGTCACTCGGTCCCGTGACTCGAAAGACTTCTTCGAAGAAAAACAACTTGTAACACTCCGGCCCAACACCAGATGGCGAGCTATTGCAGAACATGCGAATCTACTGCGACTGATGCCACGAACAGATGTACACTGGGTAAGTGACATTTTCATTTTCATTCCAGTTACAGTGGTGTTTTGTAGGATGGGTATTCACTGGGAGTTTGGTTCCTGGTGTGAGTGATGGGAGGGATTGGGGTAAGCTTGTTAAAAATGGCAGAAGTACAGCTTATATGGTTACTATAGCACAACTGGGTTACTGTGCAGCTTTGAATTTATTTCACCACACACAGCCTTTGAGTTGAAATAATGATGTTACTGCAATCCTTCTAAATACAGAAAAATTGTGGTTCATATGGCACTACACGGGTGGATGTATTCATGTTACAGGAGACACATCTGGCCCTGGGGCGTACGCCAACTCTGGCCACCACCTGGGGCTCGCACAGATTGTTCTCTTGCTTTTGCACCTATTCTAGGGGTGTTGCGACCCTTATTAGGAAGACAGTTCAATTCCAACATATAAAAACGATTTCAGATCCGGATGGGAGGTTCCTCATCCTACAGGGAATGTTCAATTACATCCATTTTAATCTCATTAATATATACGGCCCAAATATAGACTGTCCAGAATTCTTTCAGAATGTGTTTAGGTGTGTGGAAACGGACTCGCAATTACTTGGGAAGGAGACCACAACCTTATTCTGAATCCATAGTTAGACTGCTCTGGTAGTAGTGACAGGCGGATCACCAAGGCTCGTGAGGCACTTCTTGGGGTCCAGCAGCACTTTGATATGACTGACATCTGGTGCTATAAAAACCCCATGCTGTGTGAATACATTTTCCACTCTTCAGTACATGGCCAGGAATCTCGCACATATTTTTGGATGGGCACTAGGTATGTGTTGGGTTGGCAGAGAGGGGTCTCACACTTTCCTAGACCCATCTCAGATCACTACCCAGTCATACTTCATCTTGAATTGCCCAATTCCTGGCACAGATCATACCCATGGTGCCTTCAACCCAAAACTGGCTGGACTAAGCCTTTAGAGAGGAGATTCGACAATCTATTCAATCTTATTTGGAGGCTAATTGAGAGCCGCATCCTCAATTGCTATACTATAGGAGGCTCTCAGGGCTGTGATATGGGGAGAATGTATTTCCAAGGGTAATGGGATACTCGGCAAAAACAACTGGAGCAGCGTTATGACCACAGCCAAGATAGCTCCTCGCTCAACCTTATGCGCACTAAACTGTATGAATTCCAGAAGGAAGCAGATAGAGAATTGAAATTTGTTGGTAAATATAGTTAGGCCCACAGATATGGTGAGGGGGATAGATTGGGTCACATCTTAGCAGCCCTGCTTAAACCAGACTGGGCAGTGACACACATCCCTTGTATATGCACCTTTAAAGAAACTCTTAACGTATAATCCCAATTATATACTAGAAGCCTTTGTTTTCCTTTTTGACAGAGCTCTACGCCTCCAAGATGAAGTCAAATCCCCCTGACATCTACTGATACTTAGAGAGGGCGATTCTAGCAGGTTTGAGCGTAGAAGATAGGCTAAACATTAATCAACCTATTACTTGTGAAGAGATCAAACAAGCTATTAGGCAACTACGTAATGGCAGCGCTCAGGGGAGCAATAGCTTCCCAGCAGAATGTTATAAAGAGTATATGGAAGAACTGGACCTGGCGCTTTTAGAGGTATATGAAGAAGGTTACCAAGCTCGGAGGCTACCGCTCACCATGCGGGAATCGATTATCATAACTCTCCTTAAGCCGGAAAAGCCAGCGGACAGATGTGAATCATATCGGCCCTTGTCCCTTATTAATGTAGACAGAATAATAATTGCCAAAATACTAGCAAATAGATGGCTTCCATCATTGCCCCTATTGCTCAGGCCTTACCAATCTGGATTCCTCCCAGGTCGCTCAACAGCCATTACACACCAAATTGACCCGACTTTAAAAGGGATAGCCACTTTTTTAGATGCTTCAAAGGCATTCAGCACAATTGAATTAATATATTTATTGGAGGTACTGGAAAGATTGGGGCTTGGGAGGGTAACGGTGACTGGGTCAGACTCATTTTCACAGACCCTCTTGCTAGAGTGCGTGCTAACGGCTGGATGTCTTTGGCGTTTCCCGTAGGTAGAGGGATGTGTCAGGGGTGTTACCTATCTCCCGTTCTTTTAGCTCTCGCAGCGGAGTCTTTGACTAGCACCCTTCAAGAGCATCACTGTAGATGTAGCATTAATATGGGATTCTGATATACTATCTTATTGATGTATGCTGATGACGATGTCTCAGTGATTTGAGACCCTGAAGAGAAACTCAATACTATCATAAATGAGATAGTGCAATTTAGTCATAGGTCTGGGCTATAGATCAATTGGACTAAGTCTATTAGGGTACACTTGATAGAGGCCACTACCCAGCCTGCTGTATTTTACCCATTACAATGGCAAAAAGGACTGGTTTGCTACCTAGGTATACAGTGTCAAACGGATATCCCGACCATCCTTCAAGAGAATTACAGTACATATTTGGAAGTACTTGTGATAGGGTGGATCACTAGATTTCCCTTCCTCTGACCCAAGCAGGGAGGATTGCTCTAACGATAATGGTTGTTTTACCAAAATGTCTGTATATGTTTCAAAATATTCGTATTCCCCTGAATAGAGTATTCTTTGTCAAACTGAAGAACCTTATGAATAAATTAGCATGGGCCAGTAAACAGCCTAGAGTGAGTTGGAATAGGCTGTGCCTTCCATATGACAGAGGAGGGTTTGCAGTGCCCCATTTTGAAGTATACTACTTTGTGGTGCAAATTAAGTTCATACATCGTCTTCATGTTAGCCGCCATACACTTCATGTTGTCCTTGAAAGGGGCAGATTCATCCGATTCTGCTACAAATGGCACTGTACTCTGGGTTTGCAAGACCCATGTGAGAGTTACATAGGGTCCACTGCTCCGCCTGGGCATTGGCACAGCTGGCGTCCTTGTGTGCTGTCCCAGTGCTCTATTCACCCCACATACAGATAGATCACTATAGGTTACTTAAAGGTCACCTTATTTCCGTTCTGCACTCCTCCCTAAACTGACACCATTGGTGGACATCCTAGCTGATTATAGGATTTGTTAGACTGATTTTCAGTGCACTCCCGCTGAACCTGTTAAATGGCACTTGCTGACTTTCCTAATTTCCAACCCCTATCCAGATAGACTACTTCATAGGCTCTATGCAGTGGCCATGGAACAGATGAAGATGTCCCATCCCAAGCAAAGGTGCAGTGGTCGGAAGACCTGGGTGTTGAGGTGAATGATCTAATGTGGCAATATTGCTGTCAACAAACTAAAACAGTAAAACAGTACCTTCTAATGGTAGATTTTGGCTGATCCACTATACATTTGTACACAGGGTTTTTCTGACCCCTGAAATGATGGCTAAGATCAGTCACTCTGTTGACACTAGGTCTCAGCACTGTGACACATTTGGAGCAGAGTTCCTGCACCTTGCCTGGACCTGTTCAGCGATTGCCGAGTTTTGGCAGAGACAAAGAATACAGTTGCTGGTATGGTGGATCCTTCCTTCAACTGGCTTCTGGCATGATGTTACTGGGCTATGTGAGAAACATTCCGAAAGAATACTGTACCGCAAGCTTATTGTCATTGCAATACTTTTGGGAAAACGGAGGGTGGCCATGATGTGGGGCAGGCGGAGGCCTCCTCTTTTTAAAGAATGGTTCAAGGATATGATTTTATGTGAAGAATGGCTGGGAATTATGCAGTCACTCTGTCATTGACTGCAAGGCCAAGAGACCTAGGGGGCCATTTAGGTCTTATCTGGCCACGTTGGACACTGGCTGACACCTCTCTCGCTATATTTCATTAATGCTGAACTGTTCATTTGGTGCATACAGCTGTTGACTAACGGATTGTACTGAGGAGGTGGGCACTGATTTATTGATTGCAACTTGGGTAGTCTCTATGTGCTTCTATGGGAAATTCCCGTTACTAACCCAATAATGTGCTTTCCTCCTAATTAATTGTCAGATGATGCATGTGCTACTGTATGATTACCTTTTATTGTACTGCTCTGTACTTCTCTGCCATGAATTAGAGAAAATGTTTTAAAAACTTGGAGTTTAGATTTGGGGCTTTACAAGAAGAACTAATTAGAGATCAATTGTTAATGCAATGGCTGTTGGTCAGTGGTAATTCCATTTTGAAATATACTCTAGCCATTTTGCGCAAGGCAGAAATGTCTGAAAGTTGTGCTAGTGCACTAATGCATGAGTCAAAAGTGAAGGAGAATGAAATTTGTAGGCAAGGTTAAGGGTCGGAGTGAGTAAGGTTTTGTCTAAAATTGTTAAAATTAAGGTTTTGAATAAAAGCATAACTAGGGATTTACCACGATATTACAGGTATGACAGTAAGGAAGATGTGGCTTACAGTAAGAGTTGTCCTACGTTAAAATAAAAAATGAGTAATTGTGGGATAAGCAGATATTTTTCCTAGGTTTGTAAAAATCAAAACAAGAAAGGAGGTTGAGCTAATTATGGGCCAACTCTGCAAACTGACCTAAAAATTCTGTTGCGCTATGCGAAGTTCCTCAAGCGGAGGAGTATGTTAGGTCACGGCATGCGCACTGATTTTTAGTGCTGGGTGTTTGTCCTGCTCTGAAAAATTAACGAGAACAGCACCATGTGCAGCGCAAGAGGGTGCTGCTTAATTTCTGCCACTCAAATAGATTTTCTACTCGAACAGCAGCTTCCTCATCACGAACTGAAGATTTCTCAACGAGCAGTAGCAACCATCTGCGACCACCCGTGTTGAGAAATCTCAATGGGAGGTGGTGATTTTCTCCTCTCGTGCTCGCCAACTTAACGTTTGCGAGTGCGAACGAGGAAAAAAATCCACTCCGCTATGCAGAGTTTTTCAGAAATTGCGGAGTGGGAAGAACTCAATGTTTCACGGATGTCCAATAGTCCTGTTGTCCTATGGAGTGTCAGCAATATATCGCAAGTCATTTGTAAACGTGGTTGTAAATCGGAGTACTCGCAGGTATTTAGGGCATGTGTGTTCCCTGCACTTTGGAAAGGTGAGGCATGATCGCCAGGTTTTCTCAAAGGTTACTTCCCTCGATGTGTTGCTGAGATTCTTTCCATCCCCATTAGGGCCCATAAGCGGTGTAACCACATTTCGTAGTCCCGAGCTTCCTCCTTATCCCACAGATCTAAAATGGCTGGTTTAGCTGCACATAAGGCCAAGGCTTGTTGACCTCCCCTGATGTGGATGCAGCGGGAATGTGAGTGTATTGGGTAGGCCTAAAATAGTATAGAATGGAAATGGGGCAATATCTGTGGAAAACATTTTGTTCAGGTTACTCAATACTCTTTTCCAAATCCCAAGGGTTTCAATTTAGGACAGTGCCACAGTAGGTGCACAAGGGTACCCTTCGAGCCCGCCAACAGTTGGGGGATCTGCTCAGGGCCCACAAATGGACTCAGTGAAGCTGTAGTACCAGTACTATGTAATTTTGGTCATCAATTGTCTGCCTGCTGCACTATTTGCAATTGTGCTGGTGTGCTGGAATATCTCTCCCCATTTACTGACTGAGCGTGTGCGGCCAAGCGCTTGTTCCCATTGTTTTTGTGCTGCTGTGCAAGGCAAGGGTAGATATTCCAGAGAATCTAGGGGCATATTTATGAGCCCCTTGCACTGCAGTTGTATCACTTTTTGTGATGCAATGGCGGCGCAAACCTTGCACTCATATCTATGGCCTCATATTATGCTTTAAGGCAAGACAGCGCTGATCGCTATGTTGCCTTACTCAGTGCAAAGGAGGTGTTCCATGGGTATTGTGGTGGGTGTTCCTACGCAACACTCATGGATTTTGACACATCCCCAGATTTACAGGAGCTTGTCAAATTGTAGATGCGCCAAAACCTTACGCCTCCCCAGGGACGGCACAATGAGGAGAAATATCTTTATGTTCGATGGCATGTGTAGCTGCAGATACACATGCTGTGCACAGTCCGCCATCTGGTATTGGGCTCGGAGTGTTACAAGTTGTTTTTCTTCGAAGAAGTCTTTTCGAGTCACAAGACCGAGGGACTCCTCCCATTTCGAGTCCATTGCGCATGGGCGTCGACTCCATCTTAGATTGTTTTTTTTCCGCCATCGGGTTCGGACGTGTTCCTTTTCGCTCCGTGTTTCGGGTCGAAAAGTTAGTTAGAATCTCGGAAAAAAACGTCGGTATTGTTTGCGTTCGGTATCGGGTTAGTTAGAACAAATCGACACCGAATTCTGAAGAGCTCCGGTGGCCCTTTGGGGTTTTTTCGATCCCCCGTCGGGGCCTGGTCGGCCCGGCCACGTGCGACTTCAAGGCTCATGGAACGGACCCCATTCCGCTTCTGCCCAAAATGCCATCACAAGTATCCGTATACGGATCACCATCTGGTCTGTAACTTGTGCTTGTCCCCCGAGCACAAGGAGGATACTTGTGAAGCCTGTCGAGCGTTTCGGTCGAGGAAGACGCTGAGAGACCGAAGAGCCAGGAGACTGCAAATGGCATCCACGCCGACAGGCCAAGAACGCTTCGAGGAGGAAGAAGAAGCTTTCTCCATCCGCGAGTCGGATTCTGAAGAACTCGACGCCGAAGAAACACACCAAACCGTGAGTAAGACGTCGAAAATCAAGACTCACGAGAAGTCTACAAAAGCGCAGGGGACGCCACCGCCAACAGGCCATGGCTTAACCCGAAAACTAGGTGACCCATCCAAGGCACCGAAAAAGGGCATGCTAGTGTCGAAGTCATCCGACTCCGGTCGAGATACCACCACAC